>NC_139462.1:69235000-79235000 GCF_057233095.1 Heloderma suspectum
TGCTGAGCTTTTGGCAACTGAACTTGGTCCCCCAGCCTCGCTTTGTTCACAAGCTGGCTGGCCTGATTTGACCTATGTGAGTTGGGCGAGCTCGTGGACTTCTGCCACCGCCATGTGACCCCTTGTGCTCTCCTTGCTGATGCTGACAGCAGCAAGGGGAGAATGCTGGGTGGGTGTGCACGGTGCTGGTGGGGTGTATATGTGGAGGCTGAGGGGAGAGTTGTCCCTCCCTGCCACCACCCACAGCCATGCACCCCTTGTGTGCTCCTTGTTGGTGCTGGCATTGGCAAGGAGAGCACAAAGAGTGTGTGTGATATGTCATCCCTCCCTGACACCACCTGCTGGCACTGCATATACCCTTCGCGCTCTCCTTGCTGGTGTTGACACCAGCAAGGAGAACACGAAGGGTGCATGCAGCAGCTGGGGGAACTTCCCTCCTTTTGCAAAAGTCTGTAGTTCCACAAATTAATTATGGCTCTATTTGGTGGAACAACAGACCACCGCAAAAGTGGGGAAAGTTCCCAGATTTCAGGAACGATCCCCTGGCTCGACTCTTGAAGGCAGGAACATCTCTAGCTAGGGATGTCTGTTGCTATGGAGTCCTTCAAGCCCAGAAAGGGCTGAATTCCATAGCAACAGACATCCCTAGCTAGGACCAGGGAGACCCAGGTTCTGTCATGGACCAAGACCCCAAACCCTCATTTTCAGAGGATTCCCAACCCTTTCTCCAGAGTGAATGGTTCCAGGAGGCAACTAAGCCATGGAAAGGCATCATGAGGATTCCACTTCCCCAGGACCCAGGTCTTCAGAAGGAACCCAGGGGTGAGCTCACCTGCATCCAGAGAAGGTTGCATTACCATCCTCAGATTCAAGGACTCAGGCCATGAGAACACTAGGATACCCCAGCTATTTGTTACAGCCTGAGATTTCTAAAACAGGCAAGGCCCCTTTAAGAGACAAAGTCTCATTCAGTATGGAGGCAGGGCCAGCTAGCTAAATCCAGCCAAATTCCTATTTAAGCCACAGTCTGATCTTGCTCCTTGTTGGAACAATATGCAGATAACCCTGTTTATCTGCAAGCTCTAGCACCACTTGGAGGTTTCCATGGTGCTGATACCTTTCCATCTTGCTTACCTGAGAAACCTGACCTAACCCAACCCAAACTCTGCTCAAGGTTTGATTCATAGGCATAGTAGATCCCTGAAACCCAGGCTACAGCACAGGGCATCTGCAGAGCCCATAGCCTTATATCGTATAGTTTCAAATCCCCCCTCAGCCATTAAACTCATTGGGTGACCAGTTACTACATCTCTCAACCTAACCTACTTCACAGGGTTGCTTGGAGGATAAAATTGGTAGGGGAGCCATGTATGCCACCTTCAGAAATTTGGAAGAAGGGTGGGATAAAAAGCTAAGAAATAAATAAGGATTATAATGCCAGTGGGAATGTACATGATTCAAGGAATCCTTAGTTAGACAAAAATGGAATGAGTCTGAAGAGACTGAAAAGGAGATTTACTGATGATCATCTTTAATATATATCAAGCAATGCCACTGGAATGCAGAAGTGCTTTCTTTAAAAAAAAGAGACAGAGAGACTAGCTGTGGAATATAAATAATCTTCCAACTGCAGAGATTCACCATATTTGTGCAAATACATGTAAGTTGCTTTATTTATTTATTTATTTTATTATTACATTTCTATACCACCCCATAGCCAAAGCTCTCTGGGTGGTTCACAAAAGTTAAAACATCAAAACACAATATACAAAGTTTAAAATCCATTTACATAAAAGCATACTGACAATGGAAATGAGTGGTGATAGTTTGCCTCATTATGTATTTCTTTTGTGAATTGTCACTGATTAATGACAACACCTTAACTTGGCCAATTCCCTTCCCTTTCATTCATTTTACTATTGCTTAATAAAGAATACCACCATGGCTACAATCCTGTATTGAGGTATGCTATGCATGCTGTTGATGCTAATGTGATTCAACATTTGTATTACTAGATGCTGCATTGCAGCTAATGTTTATTATTCATTAGGCACAGTCTATTATATATTGTAATGTATATTAGTTAACATGCTTATATATGTAATCACCTTCATTATACTGAATGTTCCAATGGATGTAATGATGGTGGTAAATGGAAGTGGTTCCAGGTTTGCCTTCTACAGTCCTCTACTTGAAATGGAAATTTGGGCTGTGTGTGTGTGTGTGTGTGTGTGTGTGTGTGTGTGTGTGTCGGGGGGAGAGGAGATAACCTCCAGCCTTTCTGACATAACAGAGTGGAAAGATTCTACATCTCAAATGATTAAGTTGACATTTGGGGGACTCCTGATGCTAGAAGGTGCAAACTGTCAAGATGAAGCAGCAGCTTCCTTACAGAACACTTTTTACTTGCTTATTTTTAATCACATCCATTCAGGGGAACATACATCCTGTCTTTTAAGACAGGAAGTCATCCCAAACAGCTCCCTTTGCCTCTTGCCTTTCCTGACATCAGAAACTGCTGCTTGAAGGTGCTCGAGGAGCCCTGAGGCAGCAGTTTCCAATGGAGCTAGCTTCCCTATTGCCTTTTCCAGCTGAAAAGGTGAGGGATGAAGAAAATCTTTCGGAATCATTGCCATAGTTCACTTAAGCAGGGAGATTCCCCCCCCCCCCGACACACAACAGCCTCCCCCTTCCTCAGGATCTCCCCACTCAACTCGAAATAAGGTTGTTTCTCTTTGCTGTTCCTGAGATGGGGGGACACAACAAAAGCCCTCAAAATCTGATGTAATGATTCCTGTCCTGCCCTTCTCTGTTGGCTCTTCCCACCCCTGCAATTGCTGCTCTGGCCCTGAGGAGAATGAACAACCAAGGCATGGTGCAGCCACCAGCAGAAGTGAAGAAGCAAGTGCCAGGATTGGCTGGGCTTGCCCTTCAGGACCACCTGGCTAATGAACACTTAGCTGTGTCCAGTGGAGGCTGGTGGCTCTGAGAAGCCATTCTGGGTTTTTGTCAGAACCAGCCAGAACTCTAAAGGAGCTATACAAGGTGATTAAACTTATCCACAAAATAGGTTCTGCACCTTGGATAGCTCCTTTAGAGTTCTGGCTGGTTCTGACTAAAATCCAGAATGGATTTACAGCCTCACTGAAATTGGAGCCACCAGCCTCCACTGATTGTGTCCTGATTGGCTTGGGGAGGAAGAATAAAGACAAAACTGGAGGAACTGAGCAGACTTCAGGATGCCCTGCCTTGGACTCCCAATCTTAAGGTTTCTTTTTCTTTTCTTTTTCTTTTCCCCGTTCCCTGAAATTGAGTTAAATATGTTATGGATACAGGGGGATGATGAGGTCAGTAGAGCCACAGGTAGGAGGAAGGGAGGAGAGATGCATGTGGAGGTAAAGCCAGAAGAGCAGGTGGAAAATGACCAACTCGCCCTTCAACTTGTACATGGTGAGATGGAGGGACTGAGGGACAGGGGAAAGAGTACGGGCTCAGGCGGGTAGGCTAGGAGGGCACCACACCCACACCCTTAATAAGAAACCACCCCTGCTTGTTCATATAGACTGGTGCCATGTCAGCCTCCTTCAGTTTAAACAGCATTATCTCTATATAACCAGATAAAGAGCCACTGTCAACTCAACTTGAAACATTTGGGCCAGTCCATCTGTTGGCATCACTGGCATAATTGTTTCCCGACGTTGCCAGTAGAGTGTTGCAGTTTGTGACGTTGCACAGGCGCCACAGCCAATATACCAAACAGCAGACCTTTGGACTAATCCACAAATCATTTTTCCTTCATTGTACATATCCTGTCTATTGTTGCCATGGACATTGTCATGGTATCTATTTCTATGGATCTGTACATTTTTCTGTTGGATTTTATCCAGGTCGTACAGAAATATAGCGTGAAATATGCTGCATGTTAATAGTTAGAAACAAGATTTTCCTTGCATACCATCTGAAGACAAGAATCAGAAATTCTGTCACCTAGGATCTATTAGCGGTGCTCATTTCCTGGGGCAGGAGAGATTTGCCTTCAAATTTCTTCCACGTTGACTGTCAGTAGCTCCTTTTAGCCCTACATCTACTGAATAGATATTTGCACTGAATAGAGAAAGTCAGTGATGCAGCTCTGTAATTTTAGGTCCTGGACTTAATGATCTTATGGTGGCTTTAGATGGCCATGTATATTACATCAGTTGTGAAGCATGCCATTAACATTTCTCTTCTCCACTCCCCCACCCCACCCCACTTCCATGCTTTACAACTGTTTATATTCCTTATATGTCAGAGCAAAAAGGCAAAAAAGCAAAGCAAAAAACAAACAACAAACAACAAAGCAAAACAAAACAAAACAAAACCCCAAAACAAAACTGTCGGGGGTTTTGAGCCAACCCTGATATTATTTTTAAAAAATTCTCTGTGGATGTGCAGTTCCACATTTTGAACACACTTAAATTATAGCACCGTCATGACTACAAGAATAAAATGGAGTCTGCTTCTGCCTGATACGAAATACATTTACTTGGTAATAAGCACCATTTTGCTGTAGTAAAGGATAATATACATTAAAAGTAAAAAATAACATTTTTATTTATTACATTTGTAAGCATGTCCATGCCCAACTGGTCCCCCCTTGGCTATAAAATGGTTTTAAAAATAAGAAAGGTGCTGTGGTGAGCAGCATCAGTCCTGGTGTCCATGACAGCCCAGGTACTCACTGGGCTTCTCTGCCACTGCTCCATTACGTACTGCTTTCTGGGTTCCTATTCCCCCCCTCCAGGCTGTGGGGCCCTTGGTTTGGCCCCAAGCCAAGCCCCAACCCTGGCTGCAGCAGCACCGGGGAAAGTGAGAGGGGAAATGAAAGAGAGCACGTGAGCAACTACCTGACTGTTATGCCATATGATCAACTACTGTTGTAGGGATGTGAGGATTTTGCTAAGTCCATTCCATCGGTGTTTCGCAGATTGTCAGGCATCTTTTGTTCTGGTGTCCGCTCATTGACAGAATCCGATCTTTTAACAGATGTATGAGAATTTTGTTCCTGTTTGCAAATACACATTTGTGCTAATGTGTCCTACGAGTGTGCATTAACACTAATGCACATTTGTGCAAATCCCCCCGCATAGTAAAAAAAACACCTGGTCCACAAGTCTGTGGGATCTGTGTGACTCAGAAAAAGCCGGTCTGCTGCAGAATCCTCAGGTTGGAGTCATAGAAATCTGAACTCATTTGAATCTGTTGCAGATTTCTCTGACATCGCTACTGTTGTTAACATTGTTAACATCCCTGCCCACCTTCCATTTTCCTTTCCCTATCCTCAATAGAATAGGCCCATGCTGGCCTAGGGATGCTGGAGAAATTCGAGATGGACTAAAATGAGCTTGTATTTCTAAGAATCCAACCTGCGGAATCCACTGTGGAGCAACCCCCTCAGACTGTGCAGAGTTTGTGGACTTTTGGATTTTTTAAAAAAACTTTTTAAAGATTTAAGCATATTTATTCATAGGAAAAAGACGTGTTTCTGCTGAGAAAAAAGTTGACTAGAATGGGGGGCAATACACTAAAGGTTATGTACTACAGTAAATTATGTAAATTCTTAGGAAACCTCTTATGTAATTATTTGTGTATTTTTCTGCAAAACGGGGGGGGGGAATTTGCATCCATCTGTGAGTGGATGATGGAACAAAAGGCACCTGGCAATCCATGAAACGCAGTCTACGCAGATGGAGCATACTTTACACAGTCCGTACATCCCTAAGCGGGCCTTCCTAACCCCAGCTAGTAGCAACAGTGGTGGCAATGATCAGCAGCCATCCATGGACCAGTATGACCCATGTAGTGACAACTGCTGATCACTGATGTATGTGGTGTCCAACATTTAACTCAGTTTGGCTTATATCAAAGGATATAATCCAAAATTAACATCTTATCTTGGCAAGTTTTGATGCTCTCACACACACAGTATGAACATAATTTGATGAAACTCTGTCACGTTCCTAAATCACAACACACACCAGGAAACAAGTCTTCAGGCTAATACTACTTTGTTAATTAACGACAACAAGCTTCTTTATAAATGCAGGTTCTAGGAAACTCTCAGACTGCATAGAACCAGCTAATCCACACATCTATGAATATCAGAAGAGGATATGAAGTGGAAGTTAGAGAAATGGCCAGCAGTCTGGGCATGAACTTCATGGCCAGACTTGCTTCACAGGGAAGCCCCTCCCTTAGGCTGGCTTCCTCCTACATTGCCTTCCACGAGTGGCCAACCTGGCAGAGGGTCTGAGCTCCGCCCCTAACTTTTCCCACTTCACTCTGTGACAGACCCTAGCATCAGTCGAGTCACACATCTCCCCCTCCTCTGAAACTTGAGTTCTCATGGTGGAGGAATGGGGGAGCAGTTCAGCCTGGGCCATCTGTGTGTCAAGGTCTTGGGAAGAAAGTCTTGCTGTATCTGGGCTCACTAGGGAGGGTGTCTCCCTCTGTTCTTGCTGTTCCCATTCTGATTCCAAATCTGAGCTGCCAGACATCTCCACATGCTCAGATTCATTTCTGACAGACTTGTTCCTTGTGGTCCTGTTGCTGTCAACACTGAGATTCTGAAGAGGATTCTTTCAACCCATATCTCCCTGGAGTATTTCACTACATCTTTGTTACATCTTCTTCAAAAGTTAGCTTATATTTTATGGATGGTGTATGAATCACAGATCAAAAGAGACTTGGATACATTAAAGAGGAAATCGTGCACATTTCTTTTTCAAATTCTCTAAAACTGGAACACATGAAATGAAGATTTCATTCTTATTACAGGATTCTGGGGAAAAAATGTTAGTATGAAGGTAGCTATTGGAGAAGATGGGTTCATAGCTAGCTTAGTGTAGGTTAATTAATTCTTACACATTATCAAAATAAGTACATGGAAGGGAATCGCTCCTTTCTAATAATAAAATAATCATAACTGTGAAATATTACTTCAGTTACTTCATTGTTAATTGCTTAGCACTTAGCAAACCACAGGCTAGGTAGGAAATTATTGAAGAGGTAGGACTTATTGAAATATATGTTTGCTTTATCTGCAAGATAGTATTTCTACAAGTGTGTTGTGCACTGAGTATTGTAATGAGGTCACTGGAGTTCCCACCCATAATTCAGGAGTGGCAAGACAAAAACAGGAATCAGAAGAAAAGGGGAAAATCAAACTTCTGCAGATAATCAAACAAAATAAGGATGCCTGTTCTGCTCAGATCTCTGGAGAAATAAGAGGTTCACCTGCTTATCATCTAGCTTATCTGCTAATTACCACCTTTATTCTTGATTTCAGTAGTGGTGATCTTCACAAGCATTGTCACTGGTCGAAGAAATTCACTTCATGGAGGGCAGTGGTCTGAACAGGAGCACCTCCTGTATTTGTGGAGGTTCTCCAGGTGAGCCAGAAGGTGGGTTTTCCAGTGTTCTGGCTTAGGTGGAGACCATCACCCTCCATGAGTACAGGGTGACAGAAATGCATGAGGAGGGGGTTTGGGCTGGAGGGCTCCCTTCTCCTCACATGTTTGCTCTGTTCAGGTACAGAACACCTAAACAGGGCTCGTGTGTTCCTCTTTATGCAGTTAAATGCTATGTAAAGAACATTCCCTTTTCACCTACACATCAAGTCTGACAAGTCTGATGACCTGAGGCAGGGGGCAAATTAATCAAAGGATTTCTTTTATTTGAAATTTGGATGAGAAATTAATTCACTGGCTTTGCCTTCTGTGAAATTTAAAACCTAGTAACTATTTCTACATGTGCATATGTAGATATAAATTAGCACAGATTTTATGTGTGTTTGTGCCCTGAATCTTCTAAGTGCCTAGCAACGCTCCTGACTGTGAGATCTCTTGTTGCCGAGTGTGGCAGGTGTGCCAGCCCCTGAGCTGGGCTGGGTCATTGAAGCCACACCCCAAGCCAGTGGAAGCTGGTGACTCCGATGTCAGTGGGGCTGTTTCAGCCAGAACTGATCAGACCTCTAAAGGAGCTATCCAAGGTGTTGGACCCATTTGGGGGATAGGATTCAGCACCTTGGATAGCTCCTTTAGAGTTCTGACTGGCTCTGGCTGAAACCTATAGCGGATTCACAGCCCCACTCTCATTGGAGCCGCCAGCTTTCACTGCCCCTAGCGCCCCTATAGCAGCAAGGAGCACAACCTTGTTTACCCCCCTGTTATTGACCTGTCCCAGTGCCTGCACTGCCTGCAGCGAAAAGTTGTGGCAGAATTATGGAACAATGCATCTGAGCACTGTAACAATATTGCTACGAGAAAGGCAAAAACCCCTATTGTGGAGGCCAGTCACCAATGGGCTGAAATTCCTTCCAAGCACCATCAACTGGCATCTAACATCTGTGTGCAAGGAACAAAAACTAGAATTAGGGAGCCCTGTGGGGAAGATGGCAACAGTAACATCAAAGTCCCAGGTCAGACCTCATATATAGCCTGAGAATGAACTGGAGGGAGGGAAGAAGTTCCCTTTCAGGTCTGCTCTGAGGCCCCACCCCACAGAATCTTCAGTGCAGGTGATTGGTTCCAATGGCAGGGGGATGGCCTGCAGTGCAACTGCTCAAGCACCAGACCAGTACACCTCTGTACACATTCCCAGAAGGATCTGGCCATTTCTCTCTCCCCATAGCAGCACAAAGAGGTCCCCCATAAGCAAAAACTCAGGGCTTGTTAGTGGCCACATGACTATGGAGTCTACACCTCTAGGAATAAAACAATTCAGCTTGACAGGATGCAAACACTTCATAGGCCATTCGAAATGATAAATGCCCAACCGTACATAGAGGTGTATGCTTTCAGAACCAAATGAAACTGTAACTATTCTTCTGTGCTTTAATATAAAATTATATAAATGCCCCACTAAAAATCTAGGTCACTACAAAAACCAGTTAGGCACTATATGCATTTTTATATATATCTTAAAAGAGGGGGCTGTGCAGCTTATGGCCCTCGAGATGTTTGAACTACAACTCCCATCAGCCCTAACAAGCATAGCCAGTGGTGAAGGATCATGCGAGTTGTAGGCCAAAACACCTGGAGGGCCACAAGTTGCCCACCTCTATCTTAAAATGCTGTGAACATCTGGAATGGTACTGACTGAGAGTTGCTTTAGGTTTGATCCAGACTCAGGTCCTCTCCACTGCAGCCCCTCCAGCACCCTGAAAATGATACAGAGGACAAGGGCAACCTTTACTGAATGGGGTAGGCTGCAGTTCAGGGGGCAGGGAACATCCCACAGAATTGGGCGGAAGCAGCTTCCATAAACTGTGCTCCACTAATGGAAGGTGACATCCATCCCCTGATTTTGTCAACACCCCTCTTCTCCCCCCACACCAGATCCTAACCCATTCAGCAGGATCCTCCTTAATCTGTGTAGCTTTGAGCATGGGCTGGCAGGGCTGCTGTGGGGAGGAGGGCCCCAGGAAATCACTTTCCACTGGCCCAACTGAACATGCCTAAATCTGGATCCATAGTTGAAATCTGGTTCCAGTTACAGAAGGAGAACATCGAAGGAAAAGGAAGTGTTGAATTCTCAATTTGTTAAGACTGTTTCGAAACCATGGGCAGTATCCAGCAATGCCCGTGCACCAGCAGGACCCGCCACTGGCACAATGGGGAACTAGATCTCCCCAAGGCAACCAGAAATTAGGGCTGTGCACCACTTTGGCCCAAGGCCCAAACCCAGAGTCGAAGCGGGCTACTTTGGGCCATTTTGAGGCCCTTCCGAGGTGAAGCGGAGGGGGCACAAAGTGACCATAAGCAGGTTGGGGGCTCTCTGAAGCTCTCGGTGCACTTCAGAGCTTCGGAACCCTGGCCTAGCTGCGCCGGTGCCTCCAGCTCCTTACGTGAGGAGCTGGAGTTGCTGCTGCCTCCGTCTCCATCATTGGCATCGCTGCGGCCATCATCGCTGCCTGCCACCGCCAGCTCCTGAGCCCTGGATGTTTGGCAGCTCTTTCTAGCAACTCCCTGAAACAAGAGCCAGTGCACATCCAGGGCTCAGGAGCTGGTGATGACGGCAGCAGTGGCAATAGTGATGGTGGCAACGACAGCACGGGGTTTGCACTAGGGATGGACGAAAGTCCCTTACCTGGTCCTGCAGCTTTTTTTGGGGGGGAGGTGCTCCGTTTCTCCCCCCAAAATTCTTGGTGGGTGGGGAGGCGCCCCGTCCCTCCCCGCCGAAATTCTGGCCGGGGGGGAGGCGCCCCATCCCTCCCCGCCAAAATTTTGGCCAGGGGGGAGCGCCCCGCCTCTCCGGCTGCGAAAGAAAAAAGTAAAATAAAATTAAAAAAAAGTGATAGGCTACGTAAAGATTTACGTAGCCTATCACAGCTAGATTTTCAAAGTCAGCCATGATAGGCTACGTAAATCTTTACGTAGCCTATCACGGCTGACTTTGAAAAAAAAAAAAAGCGCGTACGCAAATGGCAGCGCCCATGGGCGCCGCCATTTGTGTTCCTTATTTGGGCACCACCCTAATGGCAGAAAGCGAAGAGGATCTAAAGAGCCTCTTGTTGAGGGTGAAAGAGGAGAGTGCAAAAGCTGGTTTGAAACTCAACATTAAGAAAACTAAGATCATGGCATCTGGCCCTATCACTTCCTGGCATATAGAAGGCGAAGAAATGGAAGCAGTGACAGATTTTACTTTCTTGGGCTCCAAGATCACCGCAGACGGTGACTGTAGCCATGAAATTAAAAGACGCTTGCTCCTTGGGAGGAAAGCTATGGCCAACCTAGACAGCATAGTAAGAAGCAGAGACATCACCTTGCCGACAAAGGTCCGTCTAATCAAAGCTATGGTTTTCCCAGTAGTAATGTATGGCTGTGAGAGCTGGACTATAAGGAAGGCTGAGCGCCGAAGAATTGATGCTTTCGAACTGTGGTGCTGGAGAAGACTCTTACGAGTTCCCTGGACTGCAAGGAGGTCAAATCAGTCAATCCTAAAGGAAATCAACCCTGAGTGCTCATTGGAAGGACAGATACTGAAGCTGAAGCTCAAATATTTTGGCCACCTAATGTGAAGAGAAAACTCTCTGGAAAAGACCCTGAGACCCTTTGAAAATCTAGCCGTGATAGGCTACGTAAATCTTTACGTAGCCTATCACGTTTTTTGTTTTGTTTTGTTTTTTACTTTGAAATGGTGGTGGCGGCAGCTGGTCGGAAGACCGGCCACCGCCGCCGCACCGCCGCCGCACCGCCGCCGGGACCCGCCACCACGAGGGACATTCGCACGAGGTAAGTCCCATCCCGGGAGGGGGCGGGGGGGTGTCGGAGAATTTCCCCACCAATTTCGGGGGGCTGAATGCGTTGGCATTCGGCCTCCTGGAGATTCGTGGAGAAATTCTCTGACATCCCCAGTTTGCACAGGGGCATGAGGGGAATGAATCTGGGTTCGGATGGCCAAATCCGGGTTCAGGTTCGAATCAGCCCAAGCCGAATTGGGCCCGCCTCTGAAACCATGAAGCAGCTTCCAAGTCAGATCAGGGGTCTCTGAACAGCCCTACCAGAAATGAGCCAAAATGCTCATTTCCAGAATGAAACAGATCAGCAGAGCTGGCATAAGGGAGCTTTGCTGACCTGTCCCAGGCCAGAAATGAGTGTTTTGCCTCATTTGGGGGGTTGCTCTAAGACAGCCTTTCCCAATCTGGTGCCCCCCAGCTGCTTTAGACTACAGCTCCCATCAGCCCCAGCCAGCATGGCCAATGGTCAAGAATCTTGGGCATTGTCATCCAAAACATCTGGGGGGCATCAGCTTGGAGAAGGCTGCTGCAGAAAGCATTGCTTCCTGTCACACTGGCAGTGGAACCTGCTGGCACAGAGTTGGTGGAGGGGCAGCAGCAGCCTTGGCAATTGCCCCATCTTGTAGCACTGGAATGTACAGACAGACTGTCTTTAAACTTCTATTTAAAACAGATTTTGCCCAAACTATTTTCCTCTCAAGTCTGGATATTACTTTCTGCTGAATTTTGAAAAATATTGCATTGTGCTGAAGTAAATATAATGCATTATTTACAATGCCTTATTGTTTTTCTTTTATTCATACTGCCTCATGCTCTTGTTTTATAAAAGTATTTCTAAAGAAAGGATAATAATATTTCAGTATGTTCTCTTTAAAAAGTGTCCTATATAGCTAGTTTCCTCTTCTCTTTTCCTGCAGTTCAAAAGCATGTTCCTGTAGCTGTACTCACTCTTAAAATGAAAGCTGGGATTATGGTTTAATGGACACTAGGGATGGGTGAATCTGTCAGCTTTGCTTTCTCGCACATTATTTTTTTTTAAATCTTACATTCCTTCTCTCCTGAATATGAGGAACATCGCAAAAGAAATTTGTAAATTCTTATCAAAAATGAACTGAAATCAAACTCTGACCCATCTGCACCATCCAAATTCAGTAGGTACACCTACTATTTTATTTTATTTTATTTATCTAGAGTATTTTTACCCCATTCTTCAGCCAAAAAAGGTTTCCAAGTAGCTTGCAAAGATTAATAATGAGACAGTTCCCAGCATGGAGAAGACCATTTTTCAATAAAGCTTTTATTGCTTCAGCCAGTGGTTACAACAAGCACACAAAAATATAGATGAGTAAAATCAGATAAGGGGCCGCGGTGGCTTAGTGGTTAAGACGCTGAACTGCAGACCGGAAAGTCGGCAGGACAGCAGTTCGAGACCCGAGTGCTGCGTGACAGAGTGAGCTCCCGACTTCAGTCCCAGCTCCTGCCAACCTAGCAGTTCGAAAGCAAGAAATTGCAAGTAGATAAATAGGTACCGCTTCGGCGGGAAAGGTAACAGCGTTCCGTGCACCTCGGTGTTCAGTCATGCCAGCCACATGACCACGGAAGCGTCTTCGGACAGCGCTGGTCCTTCGGCTTAGAAATGGAGATGAGCACCACACCCTAGAGTCGAACATGACTGGTTGGGGACACCTTTACCTTTTTACCTTTTTAAAATCAGATAAAAACATGTCACATTTTTAATCAATTTGCAAAGTCAAAAAATTTACTCTATGGATTTGGGCTGCAAAGACAAAATTAGCCAGTGCCAGGAGAATTGTCTTATTATGACATGTAAACAAAAAAATTATTCTGTCTGAGTCAGACCAGGTGGACTTTTTCCCAAAAAATGTAAATACTTGACATGAATTTGGGAAAAGATAGAACAATGGAACAGATAATGAGCAGGTCCTCCACTTTGCCACTGCAACAAGGGCAAAGTCTAGAAGCATAAGGCATTTTATTAAAATGCCCTTCCAAAACTGCCGTTTTCATCTGCTGCATCCTTAAGTTGTGTTAGAGCTGGTCTGAGACAAGGGTTAAAAATAAGAATCAAATATCTTTCACATTCAAAATTATTCTTGATCTTAGCAAACCAGGGTGCTATGTTGTTACTGGAAACTGCACAAAGGTGCAATTGGATAGAAACACTATAAACTCTCTCCTTAAAAACCACTTTACTGTAGGCTTTATTTAAGATAGGGAAATACTGGGCAGAGAAGCCATAATAATGAATTTGGGAACTTAATCTCTGAATCCAGGATACTGTATTTGATGGGTTAGCTCTCATTGGCTCTAAAATATACAATTTGGTTTGAGGCGAGAAAAAAATCTTGAGGCAATAATTAAAGGCCCTAATAATAATATTAGTTTTAACTGGTATTATACCGGTTTCTTCTGGACAGAGTTGATAACCATCCCTTGTGTGCCAAAACTTCAGTAGTCCATTTAATTGCTGATTTGTCTTTGATTCCAGAGACTTAAAATGGGCACCTCACCCTTCTAAGGATGAAAAAAGAACACCCAAATAATGATAGGAGGATACTTGGTCAATGGGGTGGGAATTTATTCTCCACTTATGTATTGGGGATTTATGTCCAAAGACCATAACTTAAGTTTTCCTATAATTAATAGATAATAGATTTTTGGGGAATATTCAGCTATTGCTGATAGTAATCTATGCAAACCAATCTGGAGTATGTGAGATGAGGATTAGGTCATCAGCATAGAGGAGAAAAGACAGTTTCCTTTCTTCTACTTTTACCAGAAAATATAGGTCACCACTCAAATCATAAGCTACATCATTTACAACTAAATTAAATAAAAGGGGAGCCAGGACACATCCCTGTTTGACACTTTGAGATACTACAGTGTTGTATGACACATGTCCAGCCAGCGTGGGAAAATCTCACCCGAATATTTGAATTGTCATGTAACAGTTTAGCCCATAACCTGTTCCTATTAATAGAGCCAAAGGCTGCTTGAAAATCAACAAATGCCACACACAGTTTTAATGTTTGTTGGGTTACATACTTATTAACCAAATGGTCTAATACAAACTATGATCCATTGTTGAATAACCAGCTTGGAATCCAGCTTGTTCTTCTGTAAGAATATTACTCATAGTAACCCAGTCTTCCAGTTTGTTCAGCAGATGTCTTGCATATAATTTGGCTGCAATATCTATAAGACTAATTGGCCTATAGTTTGAGGGGAGCTTACAATCCCCCTTTTTAAAGATGAGAATTACTATAGAAGTGTTCCAGCCCTTTGGAAGGTCACCAGTTAGATTAATATGGTCAGTTTGGCCAAAATAGGCAGCCACCATCTGATGTTATATTTGAATACCTCTGCTAGAACATAATCTTCTCCTGGTGCTTTTTTGACTGGCAATGCATTAATTAATGACTCTCTCTCTTTATGAGATACAGGGGGCCATAGATCTGTAGTGTCAAGAGGGGAACTCAAAGGCAGATGTAATTGCAGGGTATGAGCATTAAACAGGGCACTAAAACGTTTCTCCCAATCCTTCTGTGATATTTGAGGAGTTGCAATAATAATCAGTATTTAAGCCGCTGTTTACACTCTTCCACAGAGACTGCCATGTCTTTCATTTTTATGGTTGTGTCCAAACTATGCCGGAGGTGTCTTTGGAATATCATTTTCTTATTTCTAATTAGCTCCCTATATTCTTTTTTCTTATTTGTTGTTGTTCAGTCGTTCAGTCGTGTCCAACTCTTGGTGACCCCATGGACCATAGCACGCCAGGTCTTCTTGTCCTGCGCTCTCTCCCGGAGTGTGCTCAAGTCCATATTAATTGCATCAGTGATGCCATCTAGCCATCTCATCCTCTGCCGTCCCCTTTTCCTTTTGCCTTCAGTCTTTCCCAGCATCAGGGTCTTTTCCAGGGAGTTTTCTCTTTGCATTAGGTGGCCAAAATATTTGAGCTTCAGCTTCAGTATCTGTCCTTCCAGAGAGCAGTCAGGGTTGATTTCCTTTAGGACTGACTGATTTGACCTCCTTGCAGTCCAGGGAACTCGTAAGAGTCTTCTCCAGCACCACAGTTCAAAAGCATCAATTCTTCAGCGCTCAGCCTTCCTTACAGTCCAGCTCTCATAGCCATATGTTACTACTGGGAAAACCATAGCTTTGATTAGACGGACCTTTGTCGGCAAGGTGATGTCTCTGCTTTTTACTATGCTGTCTAGGTTTGCTGTAGCTTTCCTCCCAAGGAGCAAGCGTCTTTTAATTTCATGGCTACAGTCACCATCTGTGGTGATCTTGGAGCCCAAGAAAATAAAATCTGTCACTGCTTCCATTTCTTCCCTTTCCATATGCCAGGAAGTGATGGGGCCAGATACCATGATCTTCGTTTTTTTAATGTTGAGTTTCAAACCAGCTTTTGCACTCTCCTCTTTCACCCTCAACAAGAGGCTCTTCAGATCCTCTTCACTTTCTGCCATTAGGGTGGTATCGTCTGCATATCTGAGGTTGTTGATAATTCTTTTTCTTATTTACAAATATCTTAATTGTTTCAGGGGAGTAGTCAGACTTCAGTTCCCTAGAATATCTTCTAAGTACTGATTGAGCCTTTCTACAATCTGCGTTGAACCAACCTTTCTGAGATTGAGTGGGGAATGCTCCATAATTGCTCCTGGTCAAATACGGCTTTAGAGTTCTCATTATGTGCTGATACAGATGTAATATATTTGCTGAATTAATATCTAGTTGCAATATGTTATCATGAATGGATAACATCTGCTCTGAAAAAATGGTACTATTAATTGTATCCATTATAAGATTATTCCATTTAACTCTCCTTTGGCCAACTAATTCAACTCCAACCTGATACTCTTCACGAGCAAAAATCTGGGAACTTCCATCCTCTCCAAAAATACCCTCAAACTTCAGAGGCTGGTGATCACAATAGCTCATAGAGATAACCTCAAAATTGATGAAGTTCTTAATCGTATTCATGGGAACACACACATAATCAATTATACTTTGTCCTCCTATTAGTAAAGTTTCCTGGGGTGTCTTTAGGATAGCACCTGTTTAATATGAAATAATTCCTTGTGAACAGGAACTCCAAAAGTTTTAAACCCGCCTGATTTACCATCTTATCTCTCTGATAGAGAAGACCATGTTGTTCCTGCCAATCATACAGCTGTTACAGATGAGGAGCCCATCAAAAACAAGATAGGTAGCAACCCTAATTCGGCACTAATCAGTGGAGGCTGGTGACTCTGATGTCAGTGGGGCAGTGTATCCGCTCTATCCAAGGTGCACCTTGGATAGCTCATTTAAAATTCTGACTGGTTCTGACTGAAACCAGGAGCAGATTTACTGACATTGGCGCCACCAGCCTCCACTGGCTCTAACATCGTTGAAGACACAAGGAGTCAAAGCCAGACTTTCAAGAGCAAAGCACTCAAAACCCTGGGCCGGGATGGATGAATTGGTGCATTTTGGTTCCTCCCACACTGATGTTGTTTTTAAATCTCAAGTTCTTTTTGTCCCCAATATGGAGAACTTTGCTAATTTTTGGTAAATTCTTATCAAAATCAAACTGAACTGAAATTGTCACTCATCCTCAATGGAGAGGCTTGGTTCAAGAGGCTGCCCCTACCCCTGCTAGGGATAACACTTCAAAATGTCTAGCTACACTTTTCAAACTCCAAATAGATGAAGTTCCTGCCTTCATCTATCCCCCACCCCACCCCCACCTCATGATGCCACTTGAAGCAGGTCACTTCTCCCATCCATTACTTAACCCCTCTGATGCACCCCTTAAATTCCAGGCTGGAAAATTCCACAGGAGCTGCACCAGGTGGACCCTGAGCCTGCTTATGCCCCTGCCAAACAAACAGGTACTTAGGCAGGGCTGCCAGAGGCAGTGCCTCGGCATGCGCCTCGGCATCGTGCCAAGTGCAATGCTAAGTGCGCACTTAGCGTCTCACTTGGAGACGCATGGAGGAGCGTATGAAGATCTACCCACCACCTCTCCAGAGACTAGGGATGGCGGAGAATTTCTCCCCGAAACTTCGGGGGGCCGAGAGCCAACATGTTCGGCCCCCCGAACAAGTTTTGGGGAGAAATCCTCCGCACACCCCCCCCGGGACGGGACTTACCTTTGCCGAATGTCCCTCCCGGCGGCAGGTCCAGCCGGCGGTTCGGCGGGTGTTCGTGCAGGGCGGGAGCGGCAGCCTCTTTCGACTGGCTGCCACCGCCGCCATTCCAATAAAAGAAAAAAAAATGCCCCTGTGATAGGCTACGTGACGATTAACGTAGCCTATCATGGCTAGATTTGCAAAGTCAGCCGTGATAGGCTACGTCAATCGTCACGTAGCCTATCACGGGTGACTTTAAAAAAAAAAAAGCGCGTATGGATAATGGCAGCCCCCATAGGGAGCCGCCATTCCCGTTCCTTATTTGGTCGCTGTAGTCTACGTAAAGATTTACGTAGACTACGGCGACCAAATAAGGAACGCGAATGGTGGCTCCCTATGGGGGCCGCCATTAGCGTATGCGCTTTTTTTTTTTTTTTTAAAGTCACCCGTGATAGGCTACGTGACGATTAACGTAGCCTATCACGGCTGACTTTGCAGATCTAGCCGTGATAGGCTACGTTAATCGTCATGTAGCCTATCACGGGGGCGTTAAAAAAAAACAAAAAACTTTCGAGTTCGCGGCCGGGCGAGGCGGGAAGCCTCCCCCCCAGCCTGAACTTCGCGGGGGGAGCAGCGAAGCGCCTCCCCCCCACCGCGAACAAGCTTCGACGACAGGTAAGTGACTTTCATCCACCCCTACCAGAGACATCAGCAGCCAGTGATACCAACAGCAAATAGCAGCAGCAGAGGGCAGCAGCGTTGAAGACCAGAAAGAAAGGGGCAAAGACAGATTCTACCTGCTCCTTCTTAGCTCTTGCTCTCTTTTATATTGTTTTATATTTCATATTTTAACATTTTTAATATGTGCCTGGGAAGGCCATTGAGTAACTCAGGGGGTCAGGGAGGTACCACCATAACTGTGGTTATGAGTAGGGGGAGGTACTACATTGGGGGATTAACAGGCCAACTGAGGAGAAGAGGGGCTAGACACCTTATGGCTATCCCCTCTTCTGGTTCTTCCCCCAACCAGATGGTTCCTGGCAGCCTTTCCGGCTTGCCTTCGGGTCTGGTGGTGCTGCTGCTGAATGCCAGGTTGGCCCAAAATAAAATCTCCCTCATCCATGACTTGGTTGTGGGTGAGGGGGCTGACCTGGTATGTATTTCTGAGACCTGGGTGGGGGAACTGGGAGGGGTCACTCTCTCCCAGCTGTGCCCTCCTGGGTACTCAGTGCAGTACCAACAACGACTCGAAGGTGGGGGGGGGTTGCCGTGTTCTATAGGAATTTAATCCCTCTCTCCAGGCTTTCTGCTCATTCAAATGCAGATCCTGAGTGCTTGTACCTTGTGTTGGGTACCCAGGACAGATTAGGGATTCTGTTGGTGTACTGCATGCCCTGCTGCCCATCAGATTCCCTGCCTGAGCTGACAGAGGTGGTCTCGGACTTGGTGTTGAGGACCCATAGGATGATGGTCGTGGGGGATCTCAACTTCCATGCCAAGGCTGATGTCAGGGTGGACACTGAGCCCATAGAATCCCAGAGTAGTTCTGATTCTGAGGTGGAGCAGCCACTCCTGGGAGAAGAGCGCACTCATCCTTCCCAGGGCCAACAGCTGGCAGAGATTCCTCCCACCAGCATTCCTGACATAGATAGCGGTCCCAGGAGTGAGAAAGCATGGGAAGAGGGCTTGCTGGATGTGCGATGCCGACGCAGGGAGCGGCGCCAAATGGAGGGCGCAGAAAGGTGGCGTAGTGCTCGGATGGCACGCAAGCAATGGTTGCGCCCAGAGGATCCAAGGGAAAAGGGGAGGGAGTTCAGGGTCTGCCAGTGATTCTCCTTCAAACGGGGACCAACTGTTCCAACTGAGGGCATAGGTACTCTGCTGCTCATAGCTAGTCGCTAATAGTAGAGTTGTTAAGTTGTAAAAAAAGGAATAAAGCTTTGAAAAGAATCCCTTTGTCTGTGTCTGGACTTGGCTACTGGATTAGACTGAAAGAGGCTGCCAAGGAGCCCTTGACAGCTGCTGTATTCAGGGAGGCTCAGGACTTCATGGCTGCCATGACAACCATGGGGCTGTCCCAACATGTCATCAGCCCAACACATGCTTGATCTGGTTTTCTCGACTGGGCAGGAGGATGGTAATCCGAAGGTGGAGGAATTAACATCTGTCCTGTTGTCATGGTCAGATCACTTCCTTAGCAGCCTTCCCCCTCTGCAAGGGTGGGGGACCTATTAAAATGGTCTGCCCCGGAGGCTAATGGATTCTGACGGATTCCAGAGGGCTCTGGGGGATTTTCCTGCTGGAATGGCTGGTGCTCCTGTTGAAGCCCAGGTTGCTCTGTGGAATGCAGAGATGACTCGGGCGGTTGACACGATCGCGCCCAAGTGCCCTCTCCCTCTGAGCAGAGCCCAGCCAGCTCCTTGGTATACACCTGAGCAGAGGACAATGAAGCAAGAGGGGAGATGGCTATAACGCAGGTGGAGGAAAACTCATGCTGAGTCTGACCGAACACAGGTAAGAGCTCACTCTATCAAGCCTACTCTGTGGTGGTGAGGGTGGCAAAGAGACAGTTCTTTTCCACAAGCATGGCATTTCTCAGTGTCGTCCAGTGGAGCTTTTCTGAGTGGTTCACAGCTTGGTACATTCTGGGCCAGGGAGAGAGTCTGTGGAACCCTCGGTTGCACACTGTGATGAGTTTGCATGGCACTTTGAAGATAAAGTTGTTCAGATTCGCCATGAATTGGACACCACAATTAATGCAGTTCCATTGGTAGAGGCTGTATAGGGTTGGCGGAGAATTTCTCCCCGAAACTTCGGGGGGCCGAGCGCCAACATGTTCGGCCCCCCGAACAAGTTTCGGGGAGAAATTCTCCGCACCCCCCCGCACCCCGCACCCCCCCCCCCCGGACGGGACTTACCTTTGGCAAATGTCTCTCCCGGCGGCGGGTCCGGCCAGCGGTTCGTCGGGTCTTCGTCAGGGGCGGCAGCCGATCTTTCGACCGGCTGCCGCCGCCACCATTCCAATAAAAGAAAAAAAAAATGCCCCCGTGATAGGCTACGTGACGATTAACGTAGCCTATCATGGCTAGATTTGCAAAGTCAGCCGTGATAGGCTACGTAAATCATCACGTAGCCTATCACGGGTGACTTTAAAAAAAAGAAAAAAATGCGCGTACGGATAATGGCGGCCCCCATAGGGAGCTGCCATTCCCGTTCCTTATTTTTGCCGTAGTCTACGTAAAGGTTTACGTAGACTACGGCGACCAAATAAGGAACACGAATGGCGGCTCCCTATGGGGGCCGCCATTTGCATACGCACTTTTTTTTCTTTTTTTTTTAAAGTCACCCGTGATAGGCTACGTGACGATTTACGTAGCCTATCATGGCTGACTTTGCAGATCTAGCCATGATAGGCTACGTTAATCGTCACGTAGCCTATCACGGGGGCGTTGTTTTTTTTTTTAACTGTTTAGTTTGCGGCCGGGCGAGGCGCCTCCTCCCCGGCCTGAATTTCGGCCGGGTGAGGTGGGAAGCCTCCCCCCCGGCCGAAATTCATGGGGGGAGCAGCAAAGCGCCTCCCCCCCACCGTGAAAAGCTTCGAGGACAGGTAAGGGACTTTCGTGCACCCCTAGCTGTCAAGGGCTCCTTGGAGGGCTCTCTCAGTCTAATCCAGTAGCCAAGTCCAGACACAGACAAAGGGATTCTTTCAAAGCTTTATTCTTCTTTTACAACTTAATAACTCTACAGGTAGCAACTAGATCTGAGCAGCAGCATCCCTATGCCCTAAGTTGGAACAGTTGGTCCCCGTTTGAAAGGCAGTTACTGGCAGACCCCTGAATATAAGGACTAGGGAGAATCCCTCCTCTTTTCCCTTGGATCCTTTGGGCACAACCGTTCTTTGAGCGCGAACCATTTGGCGCTGCTCTCTGCGTCTGCGCCGCGCATCCCCCCCAGTCTGCTATCTGTGCTGAGTCACTCCCTGGACTGCTTTCTAAACTAGGAATGTGGGTGGGAGGAATCTCCATCAGCTGTTGGTTCTGGGAAAAAAGGAGCGCGTTCCTCTCCCGAAGGAGCGACTGCTCTTCCTCAGCATCAGAACTACTCTGGGATTCTATGGGCTCAGTGTCCACCCTGACAGAGGCGTTCAGAGCACCGTCTGATCCAGTTCTATTGGATGAGTTTCAGTTATTGAGGCCTGAGGATATGGACAAGGTGCCTGGCCAGGTCCAATCGACCACTTGTGTGCTTGACCCTTGCCCTTCATGGCTTATTAAATCAAATAAGGAGGGGATGTTCGGCTGGGTCCAGGAGGTTGTAAATTCCTCCTTGAGAGAGGGATTGGTGCTGGCCTCTTTAAAAGAAGTGGTAATCAGACTAACGTAACCTGGACCCGGAGGATGTTAACAATTATAGGCCAGTGGTCAACATCCCCTTCTTGGGCAAGGAACTTGAATGGGTGGTTGCAGGACAGCTCCAGGCACTATTGAATGAAATGGATTATCTAGATCCATTTCCATCAGGCTGCCTTGGTTGCCCTGTGGGATGACCTCTGCCGGGAGAGGGACAGGGGGACTGTGACCTCATTGATTCTCCTGGACCTCTCAGTGGCTTTCAATACCATCGACCATGGTATCCTTTTGAATAGGTTGTCTGGGTTGGGAGTTGGAGGCACTGCACTGCAGTGGTTCCGCTCCTACTTGGATGGCCGATTCCAGAAGGTGGTGCTGGGGGATTATTGCTCTGTGCCATGGCAATTGTGCCATGGGGTTCCACAGGGCTCTACTTTATCCCCCATGCTCTTTAACATCTACATGAAACCGCTGGGGGAGGTTATCTGGAGGTGTGGGCAGAGGTGCCATCAATATGTGGATGACACCCAGCTCTACCTCTCTTTTTCATCAAACCCAGGCGAGGCAGTGGCTGTTCTGAATTAGGGCCTGGGCATGGTATGGACTGGATGAGGGCCAATAAACTGAAACTCAATCCAGACAAGACAGAGGTACTGTTAGTGGGTGGTTCGTCTGCCCGGCTAGGTGATATTCAACCTGTTCTGGACGGAGTTGCAGTCCCCCTAAAGGATCACATTCATAGTTTGGGGGTGCTCTTGGATCCAGAACTGTCACTTGAGGCACAGGTGAACTCAGTGGCACAGAGCACTTTTTATCAGCTTAGGCTGGTATACCAACTACGTCCTTATCTGGACAGAGATAGCCTAGCTACAGTTATCCATGCTCTGATAACTTCTCATCTGGATTACTGCAATGCGTTATATGTGGGGCTGCCTTTGAAAACGGTCCGGAAACTTCCGCTGGTCCAAAATAGGGCAGCAAGATTGTTAACAGGGACTGGCCAGCGAGCTCATATTATATCAGTACGTTTTCAGCTGCACTGGCTTCCAGTCCATTTCCGGGCTCGATTCAAAGTGCTGGTATTAACATTCAAAGCCCTTAATGGCTTGGGGCCAGGTTATCTGAAGGATCGCCTCCTCCCATATGTGCCTGCCTGGACCTTAAGATCATCTCCAGAGGCCCTTTTCCATGAGACCCTGCCGAAGGAAGTGAGGCGGGTGGCTACTAGAAGGAGGGCTTTTTCTGCTGTGGCACCCCAGCTGTGGAATGAGCTCCCTAGTGAGGTTCGCCTGGCACCTACATTGTATTCTTTCTGGCACCAGATGAAGACCTTTTTATTTTCCCAGGCTTTTTAGTATTTTAGCTCTTTCAACTTTTATCTTTGCTGTTTTAAATCTGTATTTTTAATCCCTGCACTGCTGCTAAATTTTACTCTGATTTTATTCTGGTTGTGTTGTTTACTGTGGTTTTAATGTTTTATATATTTTGTATTGTTTTATTGTGTGCTCTTTGGTTTTAATTGTTGTGAACCACCCAGAGAGCTTTGGCCTTTGGGTGGTATAGAAATGAAATAAATAAAAATAAATAAAATAAAATAAATTTATACGAACACGTGTCTTGCATCAAAGTGTGTGTGTGGGGGGGGGCAGGGTTGCTCTTGGGGTTGAAGGAATGGAGAAACAAGATGTCTTCTTTGCTCCTTCCTGCTAAAATAGTAGCAGAGGCAGCAGAAGCTGCTGATGCCTTTGCAGAAGTCAGATAAGAGGCTGGGGGCTCACAGGATTGTGGGGGGCTCAGTGGCTCACAGAGAGCTTGAGTGAAGAGTTCAGGAGGAATTTGATGTGACCAATAGTGACAGTGCCCCCTTATTATTTAAGCAGTAGTAACATTTTTACGGGAACTTTTGTATGTCACATTTCTCTTAGCAGTAATAAGTTCCATTATTATCTGTGTTCAGAAATGTTCTTCTATCCATTTCCCCACAGATCTTGATAATAGCCTCGTATATCCAGTTATGTGTGACTTTTATGGATGACTTCACCAAAAGCCATATGCTCTCCTAGTAGGAAAGAAGTACCCAGAGGGGAACAAAAGAATTCACAATGTATAGTGCTTTGGATTTGTAGCCATTTAGTACTCATTTCCCACTGTATAACTGGATTAGCAAACAAACACATCTACTGGGGATCTAAAAATGTGTTAAGATCCCTTGCAGGTATATTCAGAGATTCCTAATTTGCCCCCCAAGAATGTGTTCAATGACAGCTTTATCTACATCTCTGATTTCAAGGACACTTAGGGAGAAATCCTATGGCTGCTAGTCAGTTGCTAGACGGCCATAGGATATCTTGTTTTCTGGGAACTGACCTCAGAGCCTGTGCTCCAAAGTTGGTTCCCGAAGAACTGACATTCCCCCCTTCTGCACTGCCTTGCAGGCAGCTTGTAACAACCTCGTGCTCCGCGCTTGCAAGAGGAACATGGAGCAGCCGAAATGTGGCATTCCAACGGGCATTCCAGGGCACGGAGGGCGGAAATGCCTGTACGACACATGCCTATGTATCATCCAGCAGCCTCCTCCTCAACTCCACCATCCCACAGCTAGACAGCCAAAAGTGGCTGTCTAGCTGAAAATGCAGGGCAGGAGGAGCACGGAGGGAATGATCTCCTCCGTGCTTTTCCTGCCTGCATTGGATAGGAAGTCACCTCTGAGTTCAGAGGCAGCCACCTATCTGCATAGGATTGTGCCCTTAAACACATGTAACTTCTGCTAAATTGTTCTTTGATACCCAACCTTATTTACATTGATCTAAAGTGTTATGGGAGTGGGACTCTAATACACATAAGTAGGAAATCAATACATTCTCAGTTGCTTCTGTGTTAAACACAGTTCCATGTACACAACAGAGATTCAGGCAAGGAGCTACCTGCATTCTCAACATTGAAATGAATTGAGCTGTCTTCTCCTTACTCACAAGTAGCTTCTTGCATATACTGGCATTCCCATCTGCTCACTGAGCTGCCCACACACACTTTATAATTGGATGTAGGCTTTAAGAAGGAATGGACATCAAAATGACAAATGCTGTTCAATGTAAGCAAGTATAAAGTGATGCACATTGGAGCAAAAATATCCCATCTTCACATGTAAACTGATGGGATCTGAGCTAGTGCTGACTGACCAAGAAAGAGATCTTGGGAGCTGTAGTAAACAGCTCGATGAAGTTTTTGCCCCAGCGTGTGGCTACTGTAAAAAAAAAAGGCAAATTCCATGTTAGGCATGATTAGGAAAGTAATCAAAAATATGAGTCATCCTGAGGTCTCTCCAGTCCCTACCCCTGTGAAGCACCCCAGCTAGATAGGCAAAAAAGCCTGTCTAGCAAAAAATGCAGGGCAGGGGAAAAGAGAGGCACCTAGGGATGTTAGAGAATTCCATCATGGATCACAGGGGAGCCAAATTCCAGTGAATTCGGCCCCCCAGAATCCATGGTGGAATGGAGCCCCCTGTCCCACCACCCCACGAAAGCCCCGCGAAACGGAGCCTACCTGGCTGTGGCTCCAGCTCTGGTGGCGGTGGCGGTGGTGGTGGCAGTGGCAGCAGCTCTGGCTGCTGCCGGGCTGCTGCGGCCGCAAATGGCGGCCGTTGTAGCGGCTGCCATTTACATCCCTACGCAGGCCCATGATAGGCTATGTATATATTTACATAGCCTATCACGGCTAAAGCAGGGACGCAAATGGCATCCCCTACAAAGGATGCCATTTGCATCCGCAGCAGCCCGGCAGCGGCTGGAGGCCCCGCTGCAGGTTGGCCCAGCCAGCAGCTCTGCGGCCTGGCCATGGAGTGGAGCTGGCTGGGCAGGATTCCAGGGTGGAGGAATGGATTGCCTCCCCCCCCCCGTCGAGGATTCTGTGGGGAGGAACGGATCGCCTCCCCCCACCTGCAGAACCCGGCGGAGCCAGGTAAGCGGGGTTTCATAGACCCCTACCTCCACCGCTCCTCCTGCCCTGCATTGGATGACTGTAAGCCTCTGAGTTCAGGGGCTTATGATCACTAAAGGCGCAACCCATAGGATTGCACCCTTAATGTTGTTGTTGTTGTTGTTGAAATTAATCAGTTTCTATCCTGCCTGCTCAAGGTGGCTAACAATAACATTTGGATTAACAAAACCTTAATTAAAACATAAAATCCAGGCAAATAAATTAAAATAGGATTAAAACCAAATGAATAAATAAGACACCATTCATTGCAATTAGCAATTACATGCTGAATGGCTTTTAAATCGTAATTTGCAGGCATAGGGGCCCCAATCCAGATTGAGTCTGTGGCATGGGATAGATAGGTGAGAGGGTTTTTAACCCTTTGCTGCATTCCCAATCCAGATCAGGAGCCCTGCACCAAGAATTTACTTTTAACAAGCAATCCATACAATTGCTAATAACATGAATGGTGTTGCATCCAGCTTGGCCTTCAGTTGCTTCTATGGGTGCTGCACAAAAGAAGAGAGACGTAGCATAGAGAAGAAAAGATGGATATAACATAGCCTAAATGCAGGGTGGACCTGGAGGAGAAGACTGATAATAGCACATGGAAACCTGACATGGTTTAACTGCGGTTTGTTGATGATGGGTCACTTTATTTTACAATATGCTCTATGGGAAATGTCACATTGACCAATCTTTTGTGAAAATGCTCACCCCTTTGCTTTAGTTCTCTTCCTTTCCTTGCAGTCTTTATATTTCAAGAGCCTGGTTTTGTCATTCAGCCAAATTTTAATTTTCAGTGGTAGTACTGCTGCTTCATACAGAATATTGATCTCTCCTGTATCTTCTTGATTGTCCTGTTTCAGGGAGAGACCAAACGCATATTGAGTCTCTTCCCCCCATCCCCTCCCATGCCCTGGTGAATGAAAGGTAATTTTTTCTGTCTTGTCCAGTAGTTTATTTGCAAGATGCATGACCGATAGTTTTTGAAATACCACAGGCTGTGAAAATGTTGTATAGAATGTTGTATAGAATTCATTTCATTTGTTACATTTCTATAGTGTCTAACGGCTAAAGCTCTCTGGCCAGTTCACAAAGATCAAAACCTTAAAAATACAATACAGTAACATATTTTTTTTAAAAAACAAGCATTTCCATACAAAAAATATAAGCAATTTTAACCATCAGCAATAAGAAATCCCAGGACCCTATCCTATGCTGTCAAATGCCTGGGAGTAGAGAAAGGTCTTAACTTGCCACTAGGGATGTCGGAAAATTTCTCCATGACTCTCCGGGGGGCCGAATGCCAACACATTCGGCCCCCCGAAATTGGTGGAGAAACAGTCCGCCCCCCATGCCCCCCCCAGAATGGGACTTACCTTTGCCGAATGTCCCTGGCGCTGGTGACTCCCGGCAGCTCCCGGCGGCGGTTTGGCAGCAGCGGCGGCCGGTCTTCTGACCGGCCGCCACCGCCGCCATTTCCAAGTGAAAAAGAACAACAACAAGCAAACGTGATAGGCTATGTAAAGATTTACGTAGCCTATCACGGCTAGATTTTCCAAAAACACCATGATAGGCTACGTAAATCCTTACATAGCCTATCACGGCTGACTTTGGGAAAGAAGAAAAAAAAAGCGCGTACGCAAATGGCGGCGCCCATGGGCACCGCCATTTGCGTTCCTTATTTGGGCACTTGTAGTCTACGTAAACATTTACGTAGACTACGGCAAAAATAAGGGCAACGCAGATACCCATGGGCACCACCATTTGTGTACACGCTTTTTTTTTCCCCCAATGTCAGCCGTGATAGGCTATGTAAGGATTTACGTAGCCTATCACGGCTGACTGCAGGGACGCAAACGGCGGCAGTTACGGCCACCGCCATTTGCTTACTGGCCAGCCAGGAGGATTCATGGCCAGAGGGACGGGGCACCTCCCCCCCGGCCAGAATTTTGGCTGGAGGGACGGGGTGCCTCCCCCCTGGCCAGAATTTCAGCGGGGAGGAATGGAGCGCCTCCCCCCCACTGCGAAGCAAGCTGCGGGACCAGGTAAGTGACTTTCTTCCATCCCTACTTGCCACCAAAAATATGACAATGTTGGCACCAGGCAGACCTTACTGGGAAGAGTGTTCTATAATTGGGAGGCCACCACCGAGAAGGCCCTTTCCCTTGTTGCCCACCTTGTTGCCTCCCTTGTATAGCCTCCTTCACGTGTTACTTGTGTGGAAGGGCCTTCACATGAGTAGTGGGGAATGGGGCCACCATTGGCCATACTTCCACCATTGGGCACCCTGCCTGACTCTCAGGGTTCTCATGATGCCCCCTTCACTTGAGTAGCGCATGAAGGGTTTTTCTTGTTGTTTTGCCATCTTTTATTATATGTGGAAGCACAAGGATTGCACCATCCCAATGAAATATTTTCCAAATATAGATTCCTATTTAAAACCTGAAATTCGAAGTTGGATGTCATCGTTGATTGTTTCTTGCTAGCTATCCAATCTTCTAGAGTCTATTTTACAAATGTTGTACACTGCTTTTTTGGACATCTAAAAAATATTTCTGTGTGCTGAGCAATGGGGGAGGGGGGATGTCAAAAGATGAAACAATGTAAAAAATTTAAATCAAATTAAATAAAAATGTCTTTAGCAGACATCAAAAACAGAGCAGCATTAGCATCTGCATGACATCAAGTGGCAGGGAATTCTTTCAAGAGGGAGCCAGTACACTTAAAGCTCTACTCCAAGTGGACTAAATAGACCTCAGGCCGAACTGGAACCACCAGGAGCATCTAATGGAATGACCTCAGTGTGCCACAATCAGAAAGCAGGAGAAAGCAAAGTGAACCACAGCAGAGATGCCCCTGGGATACAGTGAACAAGTTTTTAAAGAATGGGCAAACCTTTGGAAAAGTTAAAACAAACAAACAACAAGCAAACAAACAAACAATAAGCCAGGATCACCAAGGAGTCTTAATTGGTGGGAAAATTCCTTCCTGGTAGCTATTAGGATGATTCATTGGACTTAGTTCCTCTACTTTCCTTTCTGTTTAACATGCTCCAGCAACGTATTGGTCTGGCATTTTCACTGTTGTTTTAAGCTTCTCGCCTTTTTTGCCGTTACATCAACTCTGACCGCTACACAGCTAATCATGCAACTACTCTGTATTTCACTTTAGTTCCTTGTTCAAAAAGAATGTTCAAAGACATGAATTGAAAACATAAGCCAATCCAAGGCTACTTCTGTATGATGTGATGGGCCATCAATATTAATGCTTACTAAATGGAAAGTATGTCGTACATTTCAGGCAGTGCATTTTTTTTTTTTTTTTTTTTGACAGCAACTATAATTAAAGGGTGCTTCTGAAATAGAAGATTTTGGAGTCCTGAATTGCATGATCTTGTTTCTGAAGTGGAATCAGTGAATTAGGAAATGGGGTGAATTAGGAATTCATCTGAAGGGCATCTCTTTGGCTGAAAATGTCACTCTAAGCATCATTTCCTGTTGGAAATTACAAGGGTATTTAGTCCAGCCCCAGTCCCCCCCCCCCCCGAAAAGTGCACTGACTAATTATTTCCCACCAGATAAGAGTAGTGATGTGATGGCTGAACTTAACATGTGTGAATTCATTATTTACTTGGAAAGTAACAAATTCATCCATGTTAAGTCAGACGAGAGTTCTCTAATATGAGCTCTGGTTCCATGTATATGAGTTTTTGCACATGCACAATATTAAGATGAATATTGGGAGCTGCAGTTGGAATTGCATAGTGCAGGATGTTGTCTTGGATCACCATCGTATGCCCCATTTCTGATTGGTTGCTTTCACATGGCCTGTCATGTGATGTTTACTCACCAT
Organism: Heloderma suspectum; assembly: GCF_057233095.1. NCBI lineage: Eukaryota > Metazoa > Chordata > Lepidosauria > Squamata > Helodermatidae > Heloderma > Heloderma suspectum. Next base: position 69,264,604 of record NC_139462.1, read on the forward strand.
CACCAATTGGAGCTATGAAGATGGACCCTGCAGATTCCACCTCACAGAGTAAAAAGCAGCTAAGGACACTGATTCAAGTAAGTGTTTAGGGTAGGGATGCCAGAGAATTTTGCCACGAATCTCAGGGAGGCCGAATGCCCCCAAAATCGGTGGCAAAACGGTCTGCCCCCGCCCCCCCCCCCGGGACGGGACTTACCTTCGGCGAATCTTCCTGGCGGTAGCGGCTCCGGCGGCGCTTCGGTGGCGCTTCGGCGGTGGCCGGTCTTCCGACTGGCCACCGCCGCCATTTCCAGTTAAAAAACAAAACAAAACAAAAAAAGTGATAGGCTACATAAAGATTTACGTAGCCTATCATGACTAGATTTTTAAAAAACACCGTGATAGGCTATGTAAATGTTTACGTAGCCTATCACAGCTGATTTAAAAGAAAAAAACACGCGTGTATGCAAATGGCAGCGCCCATGGCATCGTATACCCATCGTATGCCCATTTGCGTTCCTTATTTTGGCACGTCTTAGTCTACGTAAACATTTACGTAGACTAAGACGGTGAAAATAAGGGGAATGGAAATAGCGTAGCGTCTATGCTATTTGTGTTCCCCTTATTTTCGCCTTCTTAGTCTACGTAAATGTTTACATAGACTAAGACGTGCCAAAATAAGGAACGCAAATCGTGGCGCCCATGGCGCAAATCGCACGGGGGGTTTTTCCTTTTAAATCAGCCGTGATAGGCTACGTAAACATTTACATAGCCTATCACGGCTGACTGCAGGGACGCAAACGGCGGCGGCTATGGCCGCCACCATTTGCAGAGCCGGCCGGCCCGGATTCGGGGTGGAGGGACGGAGCGCCTCCCCCCCGGCCAGAATTTTGAGGGGAGGGACAGAGCGCCTCCCCCCCACCACGAATGTCACCCTTCGAAAAGGTAAGTGACTTTCATACATCCCTAGTTTAGGGGGGACTAGTTGGCAGGATAATTGAAAATGTGGGGAGGGGAATCTGTGTACTACTTTATTCTCTGAAGCTCACAATCAATTCCAAACTTAACAGTGAATTCATAATACATTGATCCAGGCTTGCTACAAAGGTGAGCATTAATTTATGAACAAATGAGTTTTGACCGACGAGCTGACTAATTATAGAATTCAGTGACATCAACAAATAGGAGGCCAGATAGTCCTGACCCATCATTGCTGGAGCGCTTTTCTACCTGCTGCTCATCTACCCCTTCCCCAAGGTGAGGGAGAGAGGGTAGCAGACAGAGGAGGGCAGTTGTAACTTAGGAAGATGTCAAATAGGTCTGACTATTTGTCCATCTAGCCCAATATCGTCTACCAGTTGGCAACAGTTCCCAGGGTCTCAGGCTGAGGTCTTTCACATCATCTGCTACCTGACCCTCTCAACTGGATGCCAAAGATTGAACCATGCAAAGGATATTCATTCATTCATTCATTCATTTACAGCATTTACATACCATTCCATATCTAAATAGATACTGGAGTGGTGAACAATAAAATATAAAATGATACAAAGATATAGAAGAAAAGAAATAAAGCACCTTATTAAAAATTGTTACTTTTTTAAAAACAGAGTACCAATAAAAATCATGGCTGGCCAGTCAAGAAAGCTTCCTGGAATAAAGCCATCTTCAGGAAGCACAGGAGCATGCCATTTGACGACCTCAGTGACTGGGCAGGTTGCTATGAGAGAAGGCGCTCTCTCAGGTATCCTGGTCCCAAGTTGTTTAGGGCTGTATACACTAGTACCAAAACCTTAAACCTGGCCTGGTAGCAAATAAGTAGCCAGTGCTTTGGTTGTGGGCAGAACTAAGGTGTGTGTGTGTGTGTGTTGGGGGGGGGGGAAGCCCGTTCAAAGTGAGGTGTGGTCACTTTGATTCTGCTCACATGAATTCAGGCAGGGGTGCTTCCATCCATATTCAAGTACTCCTGCCTCTGATGACTGCCCCATCCCTTGCTACCTCCAGTTGTGAGAAGAATTGTGGCTTGGAAAAGCACTGTTGAATTGCCTTGGCATCTGCATAAAGTGCCTGTTCTCTCATTGCAGAATCTGAATCTTTCCTGTTGCAACATCTCCACATGGGCATAAAAATCTTGATGGGTATGGTGCATAAGATTTTAGACATTTCTTCCAGTTAACCTTTGTGAAAATAGTCCTGCATCCATTGTAGTCACACTGAGTCAGCTCCTAATTGTGTACATACATAAAGGAAACTTGAGGGGTGCAGTATAAATAAATCTGAAAATAAACAGCAAGCCAAGTTGATGAAGGCATGACGAATCTGTGGTGCTTTAAAAGACTGGATTTAACCCCATCCTCCCTCTTCCCTCTCTCCACACACTTTCATTTTTTAAAGTTAATTTTGCTTCAAATACAGTACATCTTGTTTGCAATTTATATTATTCTACAGTTCTCATCATACTCTTCCTATATCTTTGTGAATATTTCTTTTTAAATCAGTCTGACAATCCAAGTAAAAGCTTACTTCTGAGTTTGTTCAGTTCCACTTTCAATATTCTGTCCCCTGGAATAGTCTTTCACATTTTCTATATTTCATTCCGGGCTCAGTCATTTATACTTTATTACTAGTCCTATAGTGCATGTGCACATGCACTCACACATGCACACAGCCTCTCACTACAGATCAAAGTCTGCCATTCTTGCTTATCAAATTTATAGCACAGGCCTAATGACATGAACCCCCTTCATGGATCACTGCCTTGTTGTGGCGAAGGGGCTTGCGTAACTCAGTGACGCCATAAGCTATGCCGTGCAGGGCCACCCAAAACAGACAGGTCATGGCAGAGAGTTCTGACAAAATGTGGTCCACTGGAGAAGGAAATGGCAACCCACTCCAGTATTCTTGCCAAGAAAACCCCATGGAACGTATCACAAGGCTAAAAGAGATGACGCCGGAAGATGAGCCCCTCAGGTCGGAAAGTGTCCAATATACTACTGGGGAAGAGCAGAGGGTATTTCCAAGTAGTGCCAGAAAGAGTGAAGCGGCTGGGCCAAAGCCGAAAGGACACTCAGCTGTGGATGTGTCTGGTGGTGAAAAGAAAATCCGATGCTGTAAAGAACAATATTGTTTAGGAACCTGGAATGTCAGATCAATGAATCAAGGTAAGCTGGAGGTGGTCAAACATGAGATGGCAAGATTGAACATCGACATCTTGGGAATCAGCGAACTCAAATGGACAGGCATGGGCGAATTTAATTCAGGTGACCATCATATCTACTACTGTGGGCAAGAATCCCTTAGAAGAAATGGAGTAGCACTCATTGTCAACAAAAGGGTGGGAAAAGCAGTACTGGGGTACAATCTTAAAAACAATAGAATGATCTCAGTACGAATCCAAGGCAAACCATTCAATATCACAGTAATTCAGGTCTATGCCCCAACCACTGATGCCGAAGAAGCTGAGGTTGATCGGTTCTATGAAGACCTACAACACCTTCTAGAACTAACACCAAAAAAAGATGTCCTCTTCATCATAGGGGATTGGAATGCTAAAGTAGGAAGTCAAGAAATCACTGGGATAACAGGCAGGCATGGCCTTGGTGTACAAAATGAAGCAGGACAAAAGCTAATAGAGTTTTGCCAAGAGAACACGCTGATCATGAAACACTCTTTTCCAACAGCACAAGAGCTGACTCTACACATGGACATCACCAGATGGTCAATATCGAAATCAGATTGATTATGTCCTTTGCAGCCAAAGATGGAGAAGCTCTATACAGTCAGTAAAAACAAGACCTGGAGCTGACTGTGGCTCAGATCATGAGCTGCTTCTTGCAAAATTTCGGCTGAAATTGAAGAACATAGGGAAAACCACTAAACCATTCAGGTATGACCTAAATCATATCCCTGATGAATATACAGTGGAGGTGAGGAATAGATTTCAGGGATTAGACCTGATAGACAGAGTGCCTGAGGAACTATGGACAGAGGTCCGTAACATTGTTCAGGAGGCAGCAACTCAATCCATCCCAAAGAAAAAGAAATGCAAGAAAGCAAAGTGGCTGTCTGATGAGGCTTTACAAGTAGCTGATGAAAGAAGGGAAGTGAAAAGCAAGGGAGAAAGGGGAAGATATACCCAACTGAATGCAGAGTTCCAGAGAATAGCAAGGAGAGACAAGAAGGCCTTCTTAAATGAACAATGCAAAGAAATCGAGGAAAATAACAGAATGGGAAAGACTAGAGATCTCTTCAAGAAAATCGGAGATCTCAAGGGAATGTTTTGTGCAAAGACGGGCATGATAAAGGACAAAGAAGGCAGGGACCTAACAGAAGCAGATGAGATGAAGAAGAGGTGGCAAGAATACACAGAAGAACTATACAGGAAAGATCTGAATGTCCCTGATAGCCATGATAGTGTGGTAACTGAACTTGAGCCTGACATCCTCGAGAGTGAAGTCCAGTGGGCCTTAGGAAGCATTACTAACAACAAAGCTAGCGGAGATGGTGGTATTCCAGCTGAGCTATTTAAAATCCTAAAAGATGATGCTGTTAAAGCGCTGCATTCAATATGCCAACAAATCTGGAACACTCAACAGTGGCCACAAGACTGGAAAAGGTCAGTTTACATTCCAATTCCAAAGAAGGGCAATGCCAAAGAGTGTTCAAACTACCGCACAATTGCGCTCATTTCACATGCCAGCAAGGTGATGCTCAAAATCCTACAAGCTAGGCTTCAGCAGTATGCGAACCGAGAACTACCGGAAGTACAAGCTGGGTTTCGAAGAGGCAGAGGAACTAGAGATCAAATCGCCAACATTCGCTGGATCATGGAGAAAGCAAGAGAATTCCAGAAAAATGTCTATTTCTGCTTCATTGACTATGCTAAAGCCTTTGATTGTGTGGATCACAACAAACTGTGGCAAATTCTTAAAGTGATGGGAGTACCAGACCACCTTACCTGTCTCCTGAGAAACCTGTACGAGGGTCAAGAAGCAACAGTAAGAACCAGACATGGAACAACTGAGTGGTTCAAAATTGGGAAAGGAGTACGACAAGGCTGCATATTGTCACCCTGCTTATTTAACTTATATGCAGACTACATCATGAGAAATGCCGGGTTGGATGAATCTCAGGTCGGAATTAAGATTGCCGGGAGAATTATCAACAACCTACGATATGCAGACGATACCACCCTAATGGCAGAAAGCGAAGAGGATCTAAAGAGCCTCTTGTTGAGGGTGAAAGAGGAGAGTGCAAAAGCTGGTTTGAAACTCAACATTAAAAAAACGAAGATCATGGCATCTGGCCCTATCACTTCCTGGCATATAGAAGGGGAAGAAATGGAAGCAGTGACAGATTTTACTTTCTTGGGCTCCAAGATCACCGCAGATGGTGACTGTAGCCATGAAATTAAAAGACGCTTGCTCCTTGGGAGGAAAGCTATGGCAAACCTAGACAGCATAGTAAGAAGCAGAGACATCACCTTGCCGACAAAGGTCTGTCTAATCAAAGCTATGGTTTTCCCAGTAGTAATGTATGGCTGTGAGAGCTGGACTATAAGGAAGGCTGAGCTCCGAAGAAGTGATGCTTTTGAACTGTGGTGCTGGAGAAGACTCTTACGAGTCCCCTGGACTGCAAGGAGGTCAAATCAGTCCATCCTAAAGGAAATCAACCCTGAGTGCTCATTGGAAGGACAGATACTGAAGCTGAAGCTCAAATATTTTGGCCACCTAATGCGAAGAGAAAACTATCTGGGAAAGACTGAAGGCAAAAGGAGAAGGGGACGGCAGAGGATGAGATGGCTAGATAGCATCACCGATGCAATGAATATGAACTTGAGCATGCTCCAGGAGAGAGCGCAGGACAGGAAGGCCTGGCGTGCTATGGTCCATGGGGTCACGAAGAGTTGGACACGACTGAACGACTGAACAACAACAAATGACATTGAACAGCTTTCAGTGGCATCCCCAGGAGGCTTCCAGGGAACATGGTTAAATATGTTTTCTCCAAACCTTCAGATTCCACAAGGAAATGCAAATTCTAACATGTGCAAACTCCAGTTCTACATCCCAAAGATTATGCATTAAGAGGAAGAAACTATTTTGTACCAGGGTGTGCACCGCAAATTAGCTTGATGCTGATCAGCCATAGTTTCTGAAACTGCAAGTCCATAACCATTAAGATGTTGTTAGAATTTCAAGAACCTCAGTCCAGTGGAGGTGATGGCATGGTGGCGGTGTGTAAATGTGAAAGGTGTATTTTGAAAAAAAGTGAATTTATAAAGCACTGCCAGCAGCTATAAGATCATTGAAATGCTCTCCATGGTGCTGATCAACCTAGGCAGCAGGAGCAGAGCAGAGCAGCAGAGCAATTAGGGGAAGCATACTTCATTCGATGTTTTGTTCCTTAGAGATGCTAGTTCTGAACTCAGGTCTTAGAAGTTATACCAATGCATATGTTCAAATACAAAGCATTATTTTATTGTGAGAATAAAACTGTTTAGATTCTAAAGGTTAATCACTCAAGAAATATTGAGAGCAACCAGCAGGACAGCTAAAGAGCCATGAAACACAAAACACATTTAGCCTCTTCTGTCAAATCCATCTTTGAAGATAACATTTTCACAAATATTCATTACTTGGAAAAGAAAAGAACACCACATATCCTGTCATAAAAGGAAACATTTGAAAGGGCAAAGTGGATTTTGTAAGAAAGAAAGTGAAATAAACTAGCTTAGAGGAGAAGACAATGACATGTAGTCTATGTTTGAATAGAACTGAGTGAATTGCTGGCAGGCTTCCTCAGCTGAAAAATAGTAGCAATCTTCCTGCTTTCAGAAATTACTGCCAATCAGGTCTTCTTTGATGACTAAACACAGCTCCATTCATTTGAAGGAGGCTCACACAGTGTAGCTTCAGTGGGGTGGGCCCTCACTACAGCAGTAGTGTTTCACAGATTGCACCAACTGGTGTGCAAAATGGTGCAACAGAAAAGTGTAACTTAAGACTTTCCCCAAGCACTAAGTAATACTACAGAAACCTCTTAGTGGAAGCATTCCGCTATGTTCAAGGCAGCAAAATAGAGGATTTCCCACATCTATCTATGGAATGTGTGCAGGCAGGGCAGGCTGTATGGGGCAGAATTTCAGTAACATACAGCTACAATCCTGTTTGCTCTCAGAGTGATGTGCACTATACAGGACACACATAGCTATAGAAAACAAACATCAAAGGTCTAGACGAATAACCTCTCTGCAGGAAAAGAAGCTGCTGGGGCTCCATCTTGCACAAAAATGTGTTAACTACTGCACAGTCCCCATGGGAAAACTAATGTTGAAACTAGGGCCAAAATCCAATGCGGTACTTCCTCCTCTGCCAATTCTCTTTCACCCACCAACTCCATTGCACAAGCAGCCCCCACCACTTGTGCAAAGGCAATCTAGCACTTCCAGAGCAACCCAAAATGAATGGAAATGCTCATTTCTGGAAGGAGGCAGGTTGGCAGAGCTCATATAAGGGAGCGTCACTGACCTGCCTCCTTCCAGAAATGAACACATGTCCACATGTTACAGGCTGCCAGCATATTTTAGCTTAAAATACCAGCATATTTTAGCTTAAAGTTCTTACTGCAAGTAATTAAGCCTTAGCAGAGACATTTCTAGCTTTCAAAATGTGGGAAAGCTACACAAAAGCCAAGAAGCCACCAAATGATTGGTGGCTGGGAGAAAGCACGAGTGGCCAGGGGAACAGGGAGTGGATCCTGCTTTAAGGAATACTGCTATGTTACCTATCATGTCTGATGGTTCAATCAGTTGTGTTCAGGATTTTAAAATATCACTGAAGACATGCAAAATGCCTTCCACTTGCTGGTGTGCTGAATATAGAGGACTGAGAAAGTGAAGTGTTGTTGTTTTTAAACTGTCTTTAGAAATTAATAGCTTGTTTCTGGCTTCTTCCTTTTACACATAATGAAATGCCTTCTGCAACATGATACATGAATTCAATTAAATCTTACAGCACACCACACCAAAAGAAAAAAGAAAAAAAGAATCCCTATATTGTATTATTTTTTATCAAATTGGGGGGCGGGAGGATGTGTCCATATGCGCATATGCAGAACATTAGAGGTGCTCTGTAAGAGCAGTGAGAGAATACTTGACTCATGTTTTGTGAGCAATGAAGACACAGTTGTGGGCTGTTTTGCATGGGGGCATTCTGTAATGTACATATTTATTAATTTTTTCTTTCTGTCACAAAATTAAGAATAATGACAAACGAATGCAGAGATTACTGAGAGCAAATAGAACTTTCACAGTTGCGATGGCCAAACCTGATACCACATTATAAAGAAGTCATCAGGTCTGGCCACCTTTCTTGACAACTTTGATTAATGAGTATGGAGACACAGTTGTTGAGTGGAAACTGGTTCCATTCTATCTGGAAATGGAGAGGAAACGGAAAGATAGAGGAGTTGTGACTGATAGGAACAAACACAACAAGCTAGCCAAAAGCTTTTGACCAATGTTTCCTCTATCTAGGTTGCTGATGGAGTGTGTGTGTGTGTGTGTGTGTGTATGTGTGTGAGTTTTGAAGACGAGTACTGAAAATTCTCCCCCAGCTAGCAGAGACAATCTGAAAAGGAAATATTTGGTCTATGTTAAATGTGCATGACATAGTATACACAAAATGTGGCTATGACAGCTTCAGTACCAGAGGCTGGGTTCAGAATGGTGGTGTGTGTGTGTGTGTGTGTGTGTGTGTAGTTCCTCTACTTCTTGTTTGCTTAAAATCTTTTCCTGAGTAGGAATGGGTGAATCTTTCCATTTTGGTTCCGCTCAGTTTCTCATTTTTCCAACCTTAAATTAATTCTAGCCCAATTCCACATCCAGGTATGGATTTTATTTTTAAGTCCACATGAATATCTATGTGCATTTTCATGTGCACTTTTGCCAATGTGCACATTTTTCTGTGCACAGTTTTTGCTAATGTATGCATTTGTGCAAGCTATTTCCCCCTATTAAAATGTGTTTCTGTGAATAATTTTTACATTTTTGTGTGCATTTTTGTGAGATACATCCTGGCATTATGAAAGTAAGCATGCAAGAGGAGGCGGGAGTGAACCCATATCCTTCATGTTCCTGGTGCATGACAGGAAGCCAACACTGTCCAAATCTGGCAAAATAAGCCAGCTGTCTGTGTCAGTTCAATCTGTGTCTATGATTTCATCAGCTAATTCCAGTGGAATGAGATGTAACCCAGCACCCTCTAAGGGTTAAACATGAGATCAGTAATAAGCTCTTTCTCAGAGTAACTCCTTCCTCTTCAATATTGCTCACCCTGGGATCGTTCATAAACAAGCTGGGGAACTATTCCCTGTGTGCACCAAAGTGTCCAGTGCCTTGTACCAGTCACCAACTCTGACTATTGCTACAGTAAGCTGGAACATATGAACATAGGAAATTGCCTTATACTGAGTCAGACCATTGGTGTATCTTGGCCAATGTTGTCGACACTGACTGGCAGCAGCTCTCCAGGGTTTCAGTTAGGAGTTTTTCCTGCCCGACCTGGAGATGCTGGGGATCGAACCTGGGACCTTCTGCATGCAAAGCAGGTGCTCCGCCACTGAGCTACAGCCCTTCCCTGTGAACTGCCAGTGTGCACACAGCCCTCTCAGTAGCACTACTACCACCCTCATTTAGAGGGGGAAAGTGAAAAGATATGAGTTCCCCAGGACTGCAGATTCTGGCCTCATCCATTGGCCAGAGAACCGAGGGCCGCGGGGAGGCTGCACTTCTTGCCTCCCAGGAAGAGCATCATCACAAGGGGGAAACCAGCCTGGTCAGCCATCAGCCAGAGCAGGAAGAGCTGCAGGGAGCTCGCTCCACCCCTCCCTGCTAGAAAGAACACGCAGCTCCACCTGACAGTTCCCTGGGACTTCAGACCCTCATCCTTCGGCCGGAGAACCAGGGCCACGGGGAGGCTGAACGCCCAGTCGTACCGGTTGTTTGGCGTTCAAACAACGGTCGCGTCCCAAGGATCCAAGGGAAAGGGGGAGGATCTCTCCCTAGCCCATGAGTTCAGGGTCTTCTCATGTTTCTCCTTCAAACAGGGACCAACTGCCTTACCTGGAGCTTAGGCTACTCTGCTATCTTTCCCCAGTGCTGTTCCTTGCTTTGGCGCTGGTGATTAGCATCTGAAAGAGTAATTAAGTTGTAAAAGGATTAAAGCCTTGAAAAGAATCTTTTTGTCTGTGTCTTGAGTTAACTATTGGAGTAGACTGTAAGAGGCAGCTAGGGCGCTCCTGACAGCCACCTAGCCCAACATCAGTCAGCAATGTAGTTGCTTTCCTTCCCCACCTCTCTCCCAATCCCTTTCCCTTTTGTGTCGTGTCTTTTAGATTGTAAGCCTGAGGGCAGGGAGTGTCTTAATGTTCATCCTTGTAAGCCATTCTAGGAGCCTTTTTCGGCTGAAGAGTGGGGTAAAAATGCCCTAAGTAAATACATACATACATGCAGGAACTCATTCATTCAAGTGCAGACATTTCCAAAATGCAAACAAAAAATCATATACCATTTCTATTACAATTCCAATGTCAATCCATTCTGGACAATGGTAGATGAATACACAGGGTAATAAAAACCTGTAGAATCAGACCCAAGTTTAACTTTCCAGGAAGTTGTATAGAATTCACTCTTCTACATCTGTTGAACACTTGTCATCCTGTAGTGCTTATTCACCACATTTTTGGGTTACAGCAGCTACTGAGTTTCCTTCGAATGATGAAGCCTGTTTCAAAATGAAATGATAGCCACATCCATTACATCCATGTGGCAGCTGTTCCACATGGAAAGCTGTTCACTGACAGCAGACAGGAATGCATTGTGAAAGCATGACAATATCTCGCAAAGAGCTACCACACATGAACACCTTGTTGCACAGATAGCATGACGAAACCTTCAGATTGCACTTGCAAGAGTGAAGATGGGTTGGTTGGCACAAAGAGATTAAAATAGCATGAGAATGCAAGCAGCAAGACTCACAAGGAGGTGCAGTCATGAGAATATGACATCTATTGTTACTCTTGCTTCTCCCATTCTTCCTCCCTTCCTGTTGGTTTGTTTTCTTTGTTGCTCTTCATCATCAAAACATAGATTGTATGCTCCTTTTTGGTCATCTTACCATATAAAGAACTGCATAATAGCAACAACGACAACATATCTTTACAAATATTGAATGGGGAGTCAACATTGACCACTATACTCAAACCAACTTTGGCATATATTCAGTAGAATGTTACAAAGCATTATTTTACACTATTTCGTTGTTACACTATTTCATTTCCATCTTGACAACTCATTCTACACTGCATATTTCAAGCATCACTACCCAGTTGCCCAAATGTCATTTTTCACCGTCAGCTTGTGTCTTCTCATGTTCAGTTTAGTTTGCAATTTTGCAGATATCCCCTAGCTTCTGCCATTTTGCTTTTAGAGGCTTCATTTCCTTCTCCCTTTTGCAAAAGATGGACCAGAGACACACTGACCACTGGAACTCTTGCAAGAACTGGAGAAGGAATTGTTATAATTATTCATAGAATTGTAGGGCTAAATAGGAAGAACATCTGGGCCATGACTTTTCACAGAGTCTGGTTCCTCTTAAGCCATATCCCACATAGATTATCCCATGTCATCCTGATGTTAGTGGGCCACAAGTCCAGGAGCAGAAAAGAGTGCAATGTTGGCAGTGCTTATAGACACATTTAATAAATCATCCTTGGCTCAAATGAGAAACCATTCCACATATTACAAGGATAGGTGAAAATCTCCTATTTGGGACAAAATACAGCAATCAGGTGGGGCCTAATTTAAAAGCAAAACAGCTGTGGTCATTTCTGGAGGGGAAGACCAAAAATGGAAATCATCAAAGGTCAAAACTGGGAACAACAAATTTCACACAGCCCAAAACATGGCACAGAAAACCTCCATATATGGCCAATTAGGCTGATTCTTGAGTTAGAACTGTCAGATGAAAGCAGTTACAAATGAAAGCTCTTCACCATTGAGATTATCTCCCTTCCCAAATAATATAGCCATTATTAGACATCCTGTCACATATTGAAGGATATAACTTGTTCAAAAAGAACAGAAGGAACAGAAAGGGGGGTGGAGTTGCACTATACATTAAAAAATACATATATCTGCACAGAAATACAGGAGGATGAGCTTGGTAGCCCCATCAAGAGCATCTGGGTTAAAATAAATGGAGAAAAGAATAAAAGGAACATGGTGGTCGAAGTCTACTACTGGCCACCCAATCAAGGAAAAGAACAGGATGAAACTTTTGAAAAACAAATTGCCACTGTTTCAAGGAAGCATGACGTACTAGTAATGGGGGACTTCAATTTCTCTGATATCTGTTGGGAGACAAATTCTACAAAAACAAAATATGCCCCCTCCAAGAAATTCCTGACTTGTGTTGCTGATAACTTCCTCCTCCAGAAAGTGGAGGGAGGAACTAGAGGATCGGCTATCCTTGATTTGATCCTAACCAGCAGAGATGGCTTAGTGGATAAAGTAGCAGTTACAGGAACTCTGGGGGAAAGTGATCATGTTACACCTGAGTTCTTGGTTCTAAAGGAAGCAAAAGACTAGTGTAGCCAAATGCATACCCTGGATTTTAGGAAAGCCAATTTTAATAAACTCAAAACAATGATAAGTAAGGTCCCGTGGTGAGTGAATCTAATGAGAAAAGGTGTCCAAGATGGGTGGGAGTTTTTATAAATGAAATTCTAAAGGCATAATTACAAACAATTCCAACAAGAAAAAAAAGGTGGAAGACAACAGAAGAAGCCAATATGGCTCCAATATGGCTCCTAAAAACAAACAAACAAAAAGGACACATATAGAAAATGGAAGGAAAGCCAAGCTACAAAGGAAGAGTACAGGCAGGCAGCACAGAATTGCAGGGATGGCATCAGGAAGGCGAAACCTGAGAACAAGCTGAAGTTAGTGAGGGATGCTAATAGCAACAAAAAGGCTTTCTTCAGATATGTGCATAGTAAAAAACAAAGGAAAGAAATGGTGGTTCAACAATTAAATAAGGATGCCAAAATGATAACAGATGACACAGAAAAGGCAGAAGTGCTCCATTCCTAATTTGGCTCAGTCTTCCCCCAAAAGAGGGTCTATGACCCCCCTGGCAAAGGCGAAGTACAGGCTGAAGGGACAGGATTGCAGCTTGAGATCAATAGGCATATAGTCAAGGAACACCTAATAACTTTGAATGAGTTCAAATCTCCACGGCCAGATGAACTGCATCCTAAAGTAATAAAGGAACTGGCAGAATTGCTCTCAGAACCACTGTCTATTCTCTTTGAGAAATCACGGAGGACAGGTGAAGTGCCAGATGATTGGAGGAGGGCTAATGTTGTCCCTATCTTCAAAAAGGGTAAAAAGGAGGAACCTGGGAACTACAGACCAGTCAGTCTGACATCGATCCCTGGAAAAATTCTGGAGCAGATGATAAAGCAATCCGTCTGTAAACACCTTGAAAAAAATGCAGTGATTACTCGAAGCCAACATGGATTTGTCAAGAACAAATCTTGCCAGATGAATCTGATCTCATTTTTTGATCCGGTAACCTCCCTTGTAGACTGTGGGGATGCTGTGAATATAATATACCTTGACTTCAGCAAAGCTTTTGACAAAGTGCCCCATGATATCTTGATTGGCAAACTAGCTCAATGTGGGCTAGATGAAACAACTATCAGGTGGATCCACAGTTGGCTACAGAACTGGACTCGAAGTGTGTTTATCAATAGGATCATCTCAAACTGGGGAGAGATAACAAGCGGAATACCGCAGGGCTCAGTCCTGGGTCCAGTGCTCTTCAACGTTTATATTAATGACTTGGATGAGGTGGTGCAAGGAATGCTTATCAAATTTGCAGATGACACAGAATTGGGCAGGATAGCTAATACTTTGAAAGACAGAAACAAAATTCAAAGTGATCTTGATAGACTGAAGGGCTGGACAGAAAACAACAGAATTACATTTAATAGGGATAAATGCCAAGTTCTGCACACAGGAAAAAGAAACCAAATGTACAGTTACAAGATGGGCAATACTTGGCTCAGCAATACTACAAGCGAGAAGGATCTTCAAATTGTTGTAGATCACAAGCTGAATATGAGCTGACAGTGTGATGTGGCTGCAAAAAAGGCAAATGCTATTTTGGGCTACATTAATAGAAGTATCGCTTCCAAATCCCGTGAAGTACTAGTTCCCCTCTACTCAGCACTGGTTAGGCCTCATCTTGAGTACTGTGTCCAGTTCTGGGCACTACACTTTAAGAAGGATGCAGACAAACTGGAGAGAGTTCAGAGGAGGGCAACAAAGATGATCAGGGGACTGGAAACAAAGGCCTATGAAGAGAGACTGAAAGAACTGGGCATGTTAGCCTCGAGAAGAGAAGACTGAGGGGAGATTAGGGATGGTGGAGAAATCCGATGTAGACCCCAATGAGGCCGGATTCAAAGGAATCTGGCCTCCAGAGTCCATAGCAGAGCGGCACCACTCACCTCCACCTTCCTCCGGAGTCCTATGGAGCTGACCTCTCTGTGGCGATTCTGCGGAGCTGTGGGCCGGCTCCGTATTGCTGGCCTGGCAACTGGATACAGCCGCAAGTGGTGCAGTGGACATCACTTGCGGCCATAAAGCCCCTTAGTTTAACCTAAGGATGGACGAAAGTCCCTTACCTGGTCCCGCAGCTTGCTTCGCGGTGGGGGGAGGCGCTTCGGTTCTCCCCCTGAAGCTCTTGGCGGGGTGGAGGCGTCCCACCCCTCCCGGCTGAAATTCAGGCCAGGGGGGAGGCGCCCCATCCCTCAACGCTGAAATTCAGGCCGGGGGGGAGCGCCCCATCTCCCCGGCCGTGAAATAAAAAAAGTAAAGTAAAAAAACAAAACAAAACCCCGTGATAGGCTACGTAACGATTTACGTAGCCTATCACGCCTAGATTTTCAAAGTCATCCGTGATAGGCTATGTAAATCTTTACGTAGCCTATCACGGGTGACTTTGAAAAAAAAAAAAGTGCGTACGCAAATGGCGGCGCCCATGGGCGCTGCCATTTGCATTCCTTATTTGGGCAGGGGTAGTATACGTAATGATTTATGTAGACTACGGCGAAAATAAGGGTAATGCTATTTGCGTAAATCTTTACGTAGACTAGACGTGCCAAACTAAGGAACGCAAATGGCGGCGCCCCATGGGCGCCGCCATTTCCGTACGCGGGTTGTTGTTTTTTCCAAAGTCACCCGTGATAGGCTACGTGACAATTTACGTAGCCTATCATGGCTGACTTTGGAAATCTAGCCGTGATAAGCTACGTAAATCGTTACATAGCCTATCACGGGTGTGTGTTGTTGTTTTTTACTTTACTTTTTTATTTTGTAATGGCGGCGGTGGCAGCCGGTCATAAGACCAGCCGCCGCCACCGCCCCTGCCGAACCGCCGCCAAACTGCCGCCGGGACCCGCTGCCAAGAGGGACATTCGCACGAGGTAAGTCCCATCCCGGGGGGGGCGGGGGGCCGGCGGAGAATTTCACCACCAATTTCGGGGGGCCGAATTTATTTTATTTATTTATTTATTATTAAATTTATTAATCCCCCATCTGGCTGGTCACCCAGCCACTCTGGGCGATGTACAACATACAATAAAAACAGTTTAAAACAATAAAATTCTACAATAAAAACATTTTCTAAAATACCCTAACCCATCCCAAATGCCTGCCTGAACAATATTTTTAATGCACGACGGAAGCTCATTAAAGAGGAGGCCTGACGGAGTTCCCTAG
This sequence comes from Heloderma suspectum, assembly GCF_057233095.1. NCBI lineage: Eukaryota > Metazoa > Chordata > Lepidosauria > Squamata > Helodermatidae > Heloderma > Heloderma suspectum. The sequence continues at coordinate 69,280,433 of NC_139462.1, forward strand.
GGAGGGAGTTCCACAGAGTGGGGGCCACCACAGAAAAGGCCCTCTCCCTCGTCCCCACCAGTCTAGCTGTCCTGGCTAATGGGACAAAGAGAAGGCCATCCGAGGCTGATCTTGTTAAGCAGCCTGTCTGGTGCTGCTGGAGGCGCTCCTTAAGATAGGCTGGGCCGGAACCATATAGGGTTTTAAAGGTCAAAACCAACACCTTGAATTTGGCCCGGAAAACAACTGGTAACCAGTGCAACTCCTTCAGCACTGGAGTGATGTGATCTCGCCGGCGGCTGCCTTTAATCAGGCGAGCCGCCGCGTTCTGTACCAGCTGCAGTTTCCGAACCGTCTTGAAGGGTAACCCCACGTAGAGCGCATTACAGTAGTCTAAACGAGAGGAGACCAGGGCATGTACTACCGATGGGAGCAGATGGTCGGGAAGGAAGGGGCGCAGCCGCCGTATCAGATGGAGTTGATACAGCGCTGTCCGGCTCACAGCTGACACCTGAGCCTCCATGGACAGCTGGGAGTCCAAAATGACCCCCAGGCTGCGGACCTGGTCTTTCAAGGGTAGCCATACCCCATTCAACACCAGGTCAACATCCCCCAGCCTCCTCTTGTCTCCCACCAAAAGTACCTCGGTCTTGTCAGGGTTCAGCTTCAGCCTATTCCTCCCCATCCAGCCACTCACCGTCTCCAGACATTTGGACAGGGATTCTACGGCCAACCTTGGTGAAGATTTAAACGAGAGGTAGAGCTGCGTGTCATCCGCATATTGATGACACTGCACCCCAAACCTCCTGATGATAGCCCCCAGCGGCTTCACATAGATGTTAAATAGCATCGGGGAGAGGATGGAACCCTGTGGCACCCCACAAGTAAGTGGCCACGGGTCCAAAACCTCCTCTCCCAGTGCTACCCTCTGGTACCTGCCGGAGAGGAAGGACCGGAACCACCGCAATATGGTGTCCCCAATGCCCAACCCCTCCAGGCAGTCCAGGAGGATACCGTGGTCAACGGTATCGAAAGCCGCTGAGAGGTCGAGGAGAACAAGGAAGGAGCATTCACCCCTATCCAGAGCCCTCCTCATATCATCTACCAAGGCGACCAAGGCCGTTTCTGTCCCATGCCCAGGCCTGAAGCCCAACTGAAATGGGTCTAGATAATCAGTTTCTTCCAAGTGTGCCTTCAACTGCACCGCCACCACCCGCTCAATCACCTTGCCCAAAAATGGCAGATTTGAGACTGGGCGAAAGTTGTTCAAAACTTGAGGATCCAAGGAGGGCTTCTTTAAGACTGGTCTTATCACTGCCTCCTTGAGGGCTGATGGCATCACTCCCTCCTCAAGGGAGGCGTTCACCACCGCCTTGATCCCCTCACCCAGTCTCTCTCTGCAGCTCATAATGAGCCAAGATAGGCAAGGATCAAGTAAGCAGGTGGTCGGCCGTACCGATGAAAGCACCTTGTCCACTTCATCAGGAGGAAGAAGCTGGAACCGATCCCACAAAACCGGTTTGCCACAGGCCGCCTCTTGCTCACTAACTGTATCCACAGCATGCAGAGTAACACACCTAATCTGATCAATTTTATCTGCAAAGTGCCTTGCCAAGGCCTCACAGGAGGCCTTAGAATGCTCCAGTGGTTCCGGAGCCACAGGACCGACCAGGCTGCGGACCACTTGGAACAGCCTCCTGGGACAGCACTCTGCAGATGCGATGGAGGCAGCATAATATTCCTTTTTTGCTGCCTTCACCGCCACGTGATAGGCTGAAGATACAGCTCTAGCCCGTGTCTGATCGTTTTTGGAGCAAGACTTCCGCCACCGGCGCTCTAGCCGTCTCACCTCTTGTTTCAGAGCTCGTAATCGCGGATTGAACCATGGTGCAGTCTGAGCCCTGTTCAGGGGGAGAGGGCATTTCGGAGCCACCTGATCTAATGCCCCAGTGATTGCGGCATTCCAGCCACCCACCAGGGTCTCAACCGAGTGGCCATTGGCATGCCCCAGAGAATCCCCAAGCGCGTTCAGGAATCCATTTGGATCCATAAGACGCCTGGGGCGGACCATTTTAATGGGTCCTCCACCCCTGTGGAGGGGTTGTGGAACCGAGAAGTCCAACGTCACCAGATAGTGATCTGACCATGACAAGGGGGTGGTGGATATACCCCCGACTTCCAGATCACTCTCCACTTCCCCAGAAACAAACACAAGGTCTAGTGCATGACCGGCTACATGGGTGGGCCCAGTTAGAATATGGTGCAGCTCCCAGGAGGCCATGGTCTCCATGAAGTCCCGAGGTGCTCCTGTGAGGATGGCCTCCGAATGTACATTGAAGTCCCCCAACACCAGTAAGTTAGGGGACTGTACACGCACATCAGAGACCACCTCAAGCACCTCGGCCAGGGAGTCAGTCGTGCAGCGGGGTGGACGGTACACGAGCAGAATCCCCAGACTGCCCTTTGGGCCCAACCTCCAGTACATGCACTCAGCAACCTTGGTCTCCTGGACAGGGGGTCTGGTGAAGACCAAGGACTCTCGGTAGATAACAGCCACTCCCCCTCCCCGATCCCCAGCCCTCGGCTGCTGTGCATACGCAAATCCAGCTGGACACATGGCTGCAAGGGTTGGAGCAGCAGCCTCGGCCAGCCAGGTCTCCATAATACATGCCAGGTCTGCACCCTCATCCAGGATCATGTCATGGATGAGGGAGGTTTTCTGGGTAACAGACCTGGCATTGCAGAGCAGCAAACGAAGGCCAGAAGATGGGGTCATGCCTCCCCCAGCCATCCTGAATGCGTTGGCATTCAGCCTCCCGGAGATTCGGGGAGAAATTCTCCGCCATCCCTAGTTTAACCTAATTGCAGCCATAAATGGCTGCAATTAGGTTAAACTAAGGGCTTTATGGCTGCAAGTGGCATCCACTACGTCACTTGCGGCTGTATCCAGTCGCCAGGCCAGCAATACGGAGCCAGCTGCCAGCCTGCGGCTCCACGGAATCCCTGTGGAGAGGAGCCAGCTGGCAAGGATTCTGGGGGGAGGAATGGATCGCCTCCCCCTGTGGGTGGATTCCCCACAGACCGGCAGGTAGGGAATCCGCCCATCCCTAGGGGAGATATGATAGCGCTCTTCAAGTACTTGAAAGGTTGTAACAGAGAGAAAGGCCAGGATCTCTTCTAGATCATCCCAGAGTGCATGATATAGAATAATGGGCTCACGTTACAGGAAGCCAGATTCCGGCTGAACATCAGGAAAACTTTCTGACTGTTAGAACAATACAACAATGGAACCAATTACCTAGAGAGGTAGTGGACTCTCCTACACTGGAAGCATTCAAGATGAAGCTGGACAACCACTTATCAGGGATGCTTTGACTTGGATTCCTGCATTGAGCAGGGGGTTGGACTTGATGGTCTTATATGGCCCCTTTCAACCCTACTATTCTATGATTCTATGATTTCCAGTGGCTTCAGTATGATGGCCATACATAAGAGTTGGCCCATTGGGATGCGTAAAAGGTACCCTTATAATGTCAAGCCACATAGTGGGTTGAATCATGTACTTTTGTGGTCCCTGCTTCCACTCAAAAATATATATGATCAGAAGCTTAATCCTGATGAAAATCATTCCCTTATAGCTAGCATCAACACACAGAGACATCAAAACAAGGCCTTTTTCATCTGAACTGAAATGCCTTTTGTTCTGCTAGCCACAAATATGTGCATATGGCTTGGATCCAGACTTAGTCTTACTTACAGTAGTCTCTTTGAAACGAATGGGACTTAAAAGTTAGCCTAACTTAAGTCCCATTTATTTCAAGGGGTCTACTCTAAGAATGACTAAGTCTGGATCCAACCCAAGATCCAGTATCCTTTCACCCTAATTAAGTTACTGAAGACATTTTAAAGCATTTCAGCAAATTATTTGTCAGACAGTAGCTAAATAATACAATGAGGAAGTTATGTGAATATGTTCTGTGCAGCAAAATTAATTTTTGGATTCATCTCCATATTCATGTAATGCCCCTTTTGTCTTTAAACCCTCTTGCAACCATTCAGCTCATGACAAAAAGCATAGCAGTATAAACTAAATGACCTGAATCTGCCAGGATAAATTGGAAATGTCACAAATAACAACTAGCTGGTCTCTCTTGTTTTGGTTTTATCCAGGGAATAGGGGAAAGTTAGTGCTTTTTAGAAACTAATCTAATTAATAAGTAAAGTCTCCTGATGGAGATTATTTATCGAAAATAGCATATTCTTTAATGATCAAGAAGATTGACCGTTAAGGTCAAAAATAGCTCATTAACCTTTTAAAAGAATCCCTGGAACGCAGCTGACTCTAGCCCTATTCAGGCATTCAGAAAGGGGTGAAATGATAAACATCTGAGGAGAAAGGCCCTCTAGTCTTGCACCTCTCCTTCATGTCATGTGTTATCCTCAACTCATGGAGGGCAACAGTCTGAAGAGGAGAACTTCTGTATCTGTGGAGGCTCTCCATATGACCCAGAATGCTGGAAATTCCATGTTCTGGCTCACGTGGAGAGCCTCCATGGGAACAGGAGGCTCTTCCCTTCAGACTGTCACTCTCCATGAGTTGAGGGTGACAAATGTGATGAGGGAGAGGGGTGGGGCTAGAATGCTCCTTCTCCTCATGCATTGATATTAATCCCTTTCTGAATGTCTGAATAGAGTTTATGACATTTTAATAATTAGAATCTTATGATTACTAATACACTTGGGTTGCTTGTCTAGGAGATTTGTAGCCTATAGGACTCACCATATTATTTTGCAGCTGTGATCCAAACATCCCCAGAATGATGGCTCAGTTACCACACTGGCATCTCTCCTCAAACATGACTGAAAAGTAATTCCCACAGTCAGGTATGGAACTCTTCCCTGGGTCCAAGGCAGCTTTTATCCCAACAACTGGGGGGGAAAAACTCTTATCCAGCCCTCCTTCAAAACCGCATCCTGCCTACACGATGCTTGTTGTTTTATCAGTTTATTTATTAAATATATATATATATATATATATATATATATATACACCTCCCTTCATGCATATAGGGGTCCCAGAGTGGCTTACATAAAATTATAACAATGACAAATACAGTAAAATAACAATGATAAAATTATAAGACAAAGAAGAATAACTATTATACAATCAGAAAACAAGCCAAGAAATCAAACGTTTAAAATGTAAATTTAAAATGCTTTTGCATAAAAGAACATTTTGATTTGGTGCCAAAAAGAAAACATGGTAGATGCCGATAGTATTTCCCTCAGAGGATATTCCAAAGTTGGAATGCCATTACAGAGAAGGCCCTTTATTTTGTAAATGCATGATGCAGCCTTCCCTAACCTTATGCCCTCCAACTGTTTTGGACTACAACTTCCATCACCCCCAGCCAACATGGTGAAACACACCTGGTTAGGAAAAGTTGGCATAATGTATTTCTCAGAGGAGAGCTTCCTCCAAAGATCTCAGTTCACAGGAGGAGGCTATGGCCTGGTTCACATGATAACAGGGTGGTTAACAAACCATGGGGTTTTGTTTCCCCCACACACACGTGTGCTGTCTGGTCATGTGCAGGCTGATTTGCATAATTACCCTCGCCAGGTGCAGCTTCTTGTGTCGTCCAAACCCAGTGAAGATGGCTTGTTGGGGTGGTTAACAAACCACCCAGAACCCATGGCCTGTTATAGGGTTGTTGGGTGGTTTGTTAAATGGGCACTGCAACCCAACATGCAGTCTTCCTTTGGATTTGGGAGGAGGTTGTCATTCAGATATTTGAGCCCCAAGACATTTAGGTAAAGTTGAAAAGGTAATAACCAGCATCTCAGTTGACAATATGAGGCTCCTGTAGGTCAGTTGGCTAAATTCTATGCTGTTCTATACCCACCTGACTTCACAATCACAACATTCTGTATCTAAAATATAAACAACAAAGTAAGACACTTTTATTTCCACAAACACCTATGAAACAACTTTACATCTATAGTGGAGTGATTAAAAGAAGTGCTGAATTGTTCACCCACTAGTAGAAAGTATGCTTTGCTTTCGCACACGTGCGCGTGTGCATGTGTGTGTCTAAAAAGTTTTTTTGGGGAACCCTTTCTAACAATTCTTTTGGTTCTGGTCTTCTGCTAATTTGGTGCCATTTTTAGGGCTTTTTTCTCCTCTCTCACTTGATTCTAGACAATCAGGAATCACAAGTGAGTGTGATGACATCAGGGTGCCATATATCCAACCGCATTTTGTTATGTAATTACATCATCAAGGACAAATGAAGCCAACCTCCTTGCCTTCAGTATGATCCAGTTGTGGGAGGAAGCACAATCCCATTGACAACATAATAGGCTGATAGCTATGTTTGCCACATTGTGCAGAGATAATTTGCTACATTGTGCTGCTGTGCACAACAGCTACGCTGGGAGCATTGGCCAAGTTGCTTTAGCAACAGGGATACATCCCCTCTCCCCAGCACCTACTCTGGGTATGGGCCAAGGCCACACAATGGGCCAGTCCTTTTGACCCCATTTGCAGGGCCCCTGCTTTTTGCGACTTACAAAAGCTTAATTGAAAGGCATCTCCCCTTTCCAGCTCAGACCTAATTAAAAGTCATGAATTGATGGATGTGCCTGCTTTGCAAATTTAGAGCAAAATGTTTCACATCACATTGAGAGCACACCCAGAAGACTAATTCATTTATTTCATGGTGCAAAACCGATGTGGTAAGAATGTGGGATGAATGTCATGTGGGCTAGGTTTGGAACCTGGAGAAGATGTTCTAGGATTGCTTCATGCACTCAGGCCCCAATTCAAGCCATATATAATATGCAAATCAGCCAACCTACTTTTGGCAGCTTTGAGTGGTGTATGGATTATGAATATGGATTCATTTGTGAACTAGCACCTATTTACAGTGTACCAAACTCTGCATTGATTCAATCAAGTCATCCATTCTATTGGACCCTTGTATGGGTCCCTTTGGTTGCCCTTTCTCGAAGGCCACAGCTGAGAGCAATAAAGCCATAGCATGAACTGGGGTAAAGGGGCCACTCGAGGTGGCAAATCATTCCTCCATTGAAATGGTGGTTCCAGAAGTGGTGGTGGTGCTGATAAGCAATGTAAGCTTAGCACAGCACTTGGGCCCAGGGGTCCAGCCACCAGATTAAATCCCTAACCAGAACTCTGCCTTCCTTTGGAGGTGTTGAGGTGATCAGCAATGTACTGGGCTCACGCAGGATCAAAGCACCAGAGCATTTTGATTAGCAGGGATGATGACGCCATCTGCCACCTCCCACAGACTTTGCTGTTCCCTCTGACATTAGCTGCACTCCTCAAAGTAGCTGGAGGGAAATGGATTTTCCTAGCAACAATATATTGTTGTGAGCTATCTCTGGGGTAAGGCAACGTATTTTCAGGAGGCTTGGCCTTGAATGGTTAATTAAGACCCATTTGCTTTACAAAAGGCATATATAATGCCCAGAGAAAGAGAGCTGAATCAACATAGCTGCTGGCATTTGGGGACACTCCGTGGAGATGTGGCTATGGGGACTGTCATGATGAGAACCTGCAGCTCAAAAACCAACCACTACACCACTGCCAGTAATGTCAGAGCAAGCGCCGTGCACCGCTGTGAGCATATAAACAACAGCGAACAACTTCATTCTTCCATAGGATCCTTCGAAGTATTGAAGCAAAGGCCACATCATTAATGAGTAGGGATGCTGGAGACATCTGCAATGGATTCAAAAGAGTTTGGATTTCTATTAATCTAACCTGTAGATTACTTTTTGAGTTGTGTGGATTCCGCAGACTTGGGCTTTTTAAAATTTTGAGGGGGATTTATGCAAATTTGCACTTGCACTAATGGGCACTAGTGCAAATGTGCAGTAATACTAATGCATATTAGCGCAAGTGGAACAAAATTCTTGTACATCCCTAAAAAAAATCCATTCCGATCAATGACCAGATGATGGAATGAAAATGACTGACGTTCCATGAAACACAGACAGAATGGATTTAACAAAATCCATACTCATGAGCCCCACTTCCTCTTGTTGGAGGTACTAGGATCATGAGTCACTTCACCTGAACTTAAAGGGTTAACATATACCTGAGTGAGGTGGGAGGGCATCTCTGAGAGGTTGTTCTGCCTATTCCTTGCCTCCTTCCTCTACTTTCCTATTCTTCTTCCTTCTTCCTCCTGCAAGTGATAATGGCCATGGGGCTGAAATCAGCCAGCTGACCTTGAGATGTACATCTCCAGTAAAGTCTGTTTCTAACCCACCGTTAGGGTGTGTTTTGTCTATGTCCATGGCTACTGACAGGGGGCTGATTCAGACTTCACCCTGCCCCAGGAACATGATGCATTTGTTGCTTCAGGCTAGCACAAATACCCATGTAGACATAAAGGTTGATTATACAGTATAAACCAGCTATGCCGGTAAATATAAATAGCAGGAAGATGGGCAATAGCATTAGACTGACCCTTACTGTAAGCAGTCAGTCAAATCCTGCTTTGATTATTCTTTGCCTTCCCTAAAAATGTAAAACTCCAGAAGAAACAAAAAAAGTTGTCTGTCTACTTAGAGTAGCACAAAATCTCACCCTTTTCATTGCTAAACACATTTGCATCCCAAAGCGCAGTAACTCTTTTGTTGCTCTTGTTTTTTCCTCTGACTTCTAGTTCTAATTGAAAATGTTGTTGGTAGCTGTGAATGTGCAGGGAATGCCCACTAGGAACTGAGACCTTTTTGAAATGGCTAACTTATCACTTTGCTGCCAGGCTTTGGGGCTTCATTAGTAAGCCGATGTTCTCCACGCTTTAGGGGGGAAAACAATACTGGCTAGGCTGAATGATGAAACAGACATAGAGGGTTTAATTCACACTTTTAATGTTTTGCAGTATCCTGTTGAGACAGAACTGAATATATCTCAGATACAGGAAAAGCTCTTTTTAGAAAGAAGTAGTATAGATTGGACTTTAACACAGAGGTTCCATATCTAGATTTTAAAAATACATATATCCTTTAAACTACAAGGTCATTGTTATTTCCTGACTTGATGAAAATGTGTGAATTGCACCCAATGAAATAAGTGATCTTAATTCCCATGTGCATTTGTGTGGGATTGCAGATTCTGGGAAGGATCCAGCAGTGTGCTCCTGCGAGCAGTACTGATGTTGTGCTAGCAGAAACCAACACTTGTGCAGGGGCAAGGTTTTCCAAGAAAGCAAACACTATTGACTTTGTGCAAGTATTGGTTTCCGCTAGCACAGCTTCAATAGCACTAGCAGGAGCACGCTACTGGATCCATCCCATTGTATGCAAAGTTACACCTGCATGTATATCCAGCTGAGCTAAATATGTTTAAGCTGAGCCTACCAGCATCATTGCCCCAAACCCCTGCATTGTGATTTGCAAGTCCATTGATCATTCCATTGATGCACACTAAGCACAGATGCCAAACAAACAAACAAACAGCACATCTGGATTTAGGACCAGGACAATGTTACTGACTCAGTTTAAAAACACAAGGACTCCGCCTTAATAGAAGCTAACCCCAGCTAGTGATGTGCCCGTAGGTAATGTAGGACAGCTTCACCAAATTCTCCTGCTGCACCATAGCTGCCAATGTGCCCCCTCCCATTGCACCACCACACACCACCATGTCTGTCTCCCTCACCATCACCCACCCTTTTGGTGCCGTGTCTCCCACTGCCCTCCCTACCTCATTATTGGCACTACTCACTCTGAGAGTATCCACAGCAATGGGGTTGGGAGGGGGAGGAATGAGGGGTGGGCAGCGTGTGGAAGCAGGTCCTCCCCTGACAGCCTCATGAGAGGGACAGCCCTGCCAGCTGAACACCCCTGGATGTAACGCCATCAGGGGGAAGTGGCAGCAAAGGAAAGGGCGGTGCTTGTCTTCCTCCCTACTCCCTCGCTAGGACTCCATGAGAGAATATTGAATATGGTCACATGAGAGGACTGTGTTGATCCTGAAGTTCCCTCAAAACTCCTGCAACTTTCCTCTCTACTTACCTCTCTGGTCTTCTATTAAAATATTGATGATGATGGGATTAGGATTAATTTCTAAAATTGACTAAGCTAAACCCTTCAAAAAATGTGCCATGCCCAAAAAGAAAGACAAATAGGAAATGTGTAAACTGGAGCATATGTTTGACTACATAGATCAGTCTTATTTTCTTAATAAGCTGCTATTCAAACAAATGGTTCCTTCAGTAAAAAATAATGACAACATTCCATTTTATGTAAAGAAAAATAGGGTGTTTTTGGAAATGCCACCATGAATCTTTCAGCCAAAGCACACAAACCCTCTGTGTTCATGCTGGGCAATCCCACCGTGCCCCCCCCACACACACACACACACAAACACACATTAAAACCAAGGATAAAACACACAATCTTATACCAGTTTCAAAGGCAATTATTGTTTTAGTAAAAGACCATTTTTCATTTAGCACATGAAGTTACTGACCAGGATAATTATTGTGCGGATTCTCCAATGTAGCTACAATGCCTTGAAACAGAAAAGACCCCCCCCCCCTGCTCTATAACAGTAAAACAAATAGGACAAAACGGGATGTACCAATGAAGCAATAATGATCTTCTTGGTACACCATTCACTAAATGCCATACTTATGGCTTTAACTTGCTGCATTTTATGGCAGACATCAGGACTGGCCCAAGACCTTTTCTGTCTGAGGTGAAGGACAAGATGGCACCTCCTCCTATTCCCATGTACCAGCTGGGCTGACAATAAAGTTGAATCTTTATTCAATGCTGGCAGTGGGACAGCATGCTTAACCACACCTGAAAGCATCAGGCTAGCTTAGGGGTTCATAGCAGGCTGTATAGACCGCAGCCCTCTTCTCAACACCTTGCTGCCACCTCCCAGTATCTTCTAACTGAGGCGACTGCCTCACTCTGCCTAATGGTAGGACCAGCCCTGGCAGAGGTTGTAGAGTGAAACAGAGAATTGTTTTGCACAGTTGGAAAATACTGTTGGGGGAATAGTGCTGAGGTTAGCATGACCTTCTCATGTGCCATGATTTCTATGGTTTTGCCAGCATAAATATTCTCCTTGGTGGCAGCTAAGGAGAAGGCCTTTTCACTCTGGTTGTGGCATGTCCTCTACAGAGAGGCTCTTCTGGAACCCAGATTGTGGTCCAGATCTTTTTATTTTCCCATGCTTTTTCAAAATCTGAGTTCTTCTTTACATCGTGATTGCTACCTGCTTTTCTTCTGAGGCTGTTTTAACTGTTTAAGATTTTATGTCCATGTTTTATTTTTATACTTCGTGTCTTTAACTTGTATTTGTGAATCTCCCAGAGTAGGGATATATGGATTGTGTAAAATCCATTCATCTGTGTTTTGTAGATTGTCAGGCATCTTTCATTCTATCATCCCGCCCACCCCCCAGCAACATTTGTGCAAATCCACATGTGCAAAAATACACAAATTCTCCCCAAATGCACATTTTCACACTTTAACCTATGGCGGAATGTCCATTTGGGGCCATTTTAAAAAACTTTGCATATTTTCTGTGACAAAATATGTGCAAAATCCCCAAAGGCTAGAAAAATGGTCTGCAAATCTGCAGAATCCACCTGACAGGGGAAAAGCCAGCTGGCTCCAGAATCCGCAGGTCGGGTTCATAAAAATCCGAACTTATGTGTTTCCATTGCAGATTTCTCCAACATACCTGTCCCAGAGAACATTTTGCTGATGGGTGGTATAGAAATGGTGTTTGTTGTTTATTCGGTCAGTTGCTTCCGACTCTTCATGACTTCATGGACCAGCCCATGCCAGAGCTTCCTATTGGCTGTTGCCACCCCCAGTTCCCCCAAGGTCGAGTCCGTCACCTCCAGAATATCATCCATCCATCTTGCCCTTGGTCGGCCCCTCTTCATTTTGCCTTCCACTTTCCCTAGCATCAGCATCTTCTCCAGGGTATCCTGTCTTCTCATGATGTGGCCAAAGTACTTCAGTTTTGCCTTGAATATCCTTCCCTCAAGTGAGCAGTCTGGCTTGATTTCCTGGAGTATGGACTGGCTTGATCTTCTTGCAGTCCAAGGCACTCTCAGAATTTTCCTCCAGCACCACAGTTCAAAAGCATCTATCTTCCTTCGCTCAGCCTTCCTTATGCTCCAGCTCTCGCAGCCATAGGTTACTACAGGGAATACCATTGCTAAGTAAGTAAATACATTTATAGTATAATCCTATGTATGTCTATTCAGAAATAAACTCCATTGAATTCAGTGGGACTTACTCCCAGTTATGCATAGGATTGGAGTCTTAGAAAGGGAATCACTCCATTTTTGATTAGTCAGCAATGCTGACCAAGCCTTTTTTGCTTCCTTCCAACCTTAGTATATTTGCATGATTGCAAGTAATTGCTGAGCAATTGCATTTCCTTTCTGCATGCTAATGTACCGCATTACCTACCAGACTGAAGAAAACAATGCCCAAATACAAAATGAAGGATAACATTTTTTTTCTAAAAAAAAGGAGGACTGTTACACAACTAAGCTTACACAAAATAGGTTAGTGCTAATTTTGATTGTTTCAAATGAATCTTAATCACAGAATCATAGAATAGTAGGGTTGGAAGGGGCCTATAAGACCATAAAATCCAACCCCCTCCTCAGTGCAGGAATCTAAGTCAAAGCATCTTAAGCATTAAAGCATCAAAGCATCTAAGTCAAAGCACTGACAGATGGCTGTTCAGTTTCATCTTGAATGCTTCCAGTGTGGGAGAGCCCACTACCTCCCTAGGTAATTGGTTCCATTGTCATATTGCTCTAACAGTTAGGACATTTTCCTGATGTTCAGCTGGAATCTGGCTTCCTGTAACTTGAGCCCATTATTCCGTGTCCTGCACTCTGGGATGATCAAGAAGAGATCCTGGCCTTCCTTTCTATGACAGCCTTTCAAGTACTTGAACAGCACTATCATATCTCCCCTCAGTCTTCTCAAGGCTAAACATGCCCAGTTCTTTCTGTCTCTCCTCATAGGGCTTTGTTTCTAGTCCCCTCATCATCTTCATTGCCCTCCTCTGAACTCTCTCCAGTTTGTCTGCATCCTTCTTCCAGTGTGGTTCCCAGAACTGGACACAGTACTCCAGATGAGGCCTAACCAGTGCTGAGTAGAGGGGAACTTGTACTTCAAGGAATTTGGAAGCTATACTTCTATTAATGTAGCCCAAAGTAGCATTTTCCTTTTTTGCAGCCACATCACATTGTTGGCTCATATTCAGCTTGTGATATACAACAATTCCAAGATCCTTCTTGCTTGTAGTATTGTTGAGCCAAGTATCCCCCATTTGTAATTGTGCTTTTGGTTTCTTTTTCCTAGGTGCAGAACTTGGCATTTATCCCTATTAAATGTCATTCTATTGTTTTCTGCCCAGCGCTCCAGCCTGTCAAGATCACTTTGAATTTGGTTTCTGTCTTCCAAGGTATTAGCTATCCCGCCCAAGGTATTTTGTTCTTGTTATTCTACACTCAGCACTCATAAAGCTTCATCTAGAATACAAATGGTTCTGACCACCACTGTTCAAGGAGGATATTACTAGTTTAATTGGCAATTATCAACCGCTATAATGGCTTATAACTTGAATCATGTCAGAAAAGGTTGTGATGAAAGTGAAGACTGAGCTTCTGCAGGGTGGGGGTCCAAACACTTCTGAGATTATTTAGATCGCCTGTCATGATTTGGGGTTTCTATATTATACATAAAAATATCACCTCCCAAATTTAAACTAAGCCATGCACCATACTGACTATTTCTCTTTTTCATTTCCTAAATAATCAGCTATGTAATGGATGACATATTTTTCCTTTCATGCACTGGCTTCTTTTATCCAGCATTTAGAGCCATGCCAATGCTTTTTAACAAGGTTGTAAATAGTCCAAGGCATAAAAGGAGGAAATAGAAAATGTCTGTTGTAGGGCAGGAAAAAATATGACTGTGTGGAAAAAATATGACTTATCCACTCTTTCAGATGAGGATAAGAAGTATAACCATCTCTGGTTAGTTCAGTGTTAAAAGGAGTCGCGGATAAGCCTTAGCTAAGAGGGCTGCTGCTAGGCAACAAGTAACGTTGCCACATTAAGAAATGCATGCATTGTAACTAATTGATTTCTTCCAAAAAAACACATAGAAATCCTGCATTGGTCTATAGAAATCCAGAAGTATTGCTGGGCAGCCTTGGCATGAATAAATACCTACTGCGGGACAAACCTCCTATAGGAACATGTGAGCTTTAAGGAGTTCTAGTAGAGAACAAAATTCAGTCTGTGTAGGGAAACTATGTTCAGCACCATCTTTTAAATAATGAATGCAAATGTTTGCTTAATAACCTGCTTAGGACGGTCCATGCCTTGAATCAGAATTGTGTAAGACCATGGAAGAGGACCCAACCACAAGACCCAGCGTGCTCTGGGACAAATGCAGTAGTGTTAAATTTTGAAGTGCAGCACCTCATCATGACAATCCCTATAGCTATACCCCTGGAGGAGAGTCCCCAAAATGCAGGCAGTTGTGCTGTTCCATATCAACAAACCAGTCCTAGCAGCTTTCATTTCCATCCACAGCAGGTCTTCCGTAAAGCGAATGGGTCTTAATTGCCCATTCAAGACCAGGCCACCCCAAAATACAACAGGAATAGCTCACAATATATTTCTGCTGGGAACATCCACCCTCCTCTGCCCCCAGCTACTATGAGGGTTGCAGCTAAGGTAAGAAGGAACAGCAGTTTTTGAGGGGGTGGCAGATGATATCAGTATCCCTGCTGATCAAAACATCCCAGTGCTTTTATCCTGCAAGCTTTGGTTCCACTACACCTCTGACTGGGACTAGGGGAGTCAGTGCATCCTGAGGGAAACCCCAAAGCCACAACTCAGGAATATGGCCCTACCTAGGAATCAGCAGAATTGAAGCACCCCAACTGGACTTATCTCCCCAGCTCTGGACACTCCATAATTGGCCCTGATACTCTAACAGCAGAGATAGTGATGAGCCCAAGTTGAAGCCTGGAACAGAAGGCATAGCAGTCAACAGGAAGAATAAGTTCTACTCAGAAGGAGGAATCTTTAGCTGATGTATGGTCAGCATCGGTCCTCACTAGTACATATGGAAAGGTGGGGCAGCCAGACTGACTATGGAAAACATCTGTTTCTGTTACCTTTGCTCACTCCATGGAAAACATATCCCTGTTGGATCCTTCTGGTTGCTTCTATAAGAAGCAGGCCCATAATACAGACCTGGTTCAAATGTGTGGCAGCAAAAAAGTACAGTTAAGGGAAATTAGGAAGAATATGGGGAACGGGAAGACAGAACTGGATGGCTGCTTTTCTTGAAGAACAGCAGCTGTAGGGGTGGATTGGATCAGGCTGCCTGCCACAAAGAACTCCCCTGCCAAATTCTGAAATGAAGCAGCAGTTTGGGACAATAAAAGAAGCACTCATCGAGAAGAGTCTCTTTTGATGAGATTGATGGCTAGAGCACAACCTCATATACCAGAACATGCTGAGCTAAACTTTCTTAAGAAGAGCAACGTGTAGGAGGCTGGCATACATAGGACCATATGGTATAACAACAGCCTCAATGACACAATCTTTAAACATAAGACAAAAGGCAAGTCCTTGAGCTGTGAACAGAATGGGATTTATTGGGACTTGAGCTCCTAGGAGAGTCAGGCAAATGGAAGGAAAAAAAGCAAGCTGCATGCAGGAGAGGTTGGGCTGGAAGAGGCTAGCAAATGCATGCGTGCCAAGATCCTCTTTTGTGTGTGTGTGTGTGGGGGGGGACACGTTCACTTCTCAGATAGAGAAAGAAAGAAGGCATTATTGTGTTGACTACAGGTCAAAGCCCAATACCCCCCCCTCCTGCCCCACTCGCATTCACTTCTGTAACGGCAAGGACTGTCAGGGGCCCTGGGCATTGTAAGGAATCCAGTATGAATCAAGCCATTGTGCCTCCACTCTTATTCCTGTCTTCTCATCCATTATTTATTTCCCGGCTTTCTCTCAGACTGCAGAGACACGTAAGCGAAGACAGAGCACTGAGTGACACAATGCTACGATGAAATGGAGCATCAACCAGGGGAACCACTTCAGGTTTCAGTAGGGACCACAGAGAATTCAGTAGAGGGAAGCCAGTGAACAGCAAAGATACAATTCCTGCTCTTGGATACAGTTGAGATTAAATCACCTTCAAGCATACATTGAATTTTAAGAGCTATTTTGTGGCTACTTTTTAAACACTTCCTAATAGCTGGTGATACATAGGTGCTGTTGAGGAATAATCACATCCGATACAGATGTGAGCAACTGCCACTCTTCCTTAATAAATAGGGCCCCTGCCATCAGCTTGGTGATTACATTTCTTCATAGTGGCTGGAAACATTTGTTAGATCTGGGGACTATAACATGGTGCCCATGGACAACTCTCTCAGCACCATCCAGGGTCCTTGCCCTCCTCATTTTTATTTTGTTTCTTAAGATTTTTAAACATATTTTTTAACTGGGAGACCGGCATGCTGCAAAGCAATGTGCTGCCCTCCAGCACCCCCTTTATTTGGGTTCAGAATAGTAGTTTTGTGTTTTGGACCTAAGGACCACCACCACCACCACCACCCCGGGCCTCTGCCTTGTATTTAGTTTCTTGAACAAGTTACTTTTCTTTGAGTCTCACCAGTTTGCCTTCTGGGAAATGAGTGTTTTGTGACTGGCCATGAGCACCGTGGCAGCCATTTTATGAGAGTGCCCACAACAGTCCCTCACCATTCCAAATATCCCCACCTACCCAAAACGTTTGAAGTCTCCTGTGTTACATGTTTAACATGTATTTTCAGCATATACATGCAGTGTTACTTATGTGCTACCTCCACTGGCAATGCTTTGTTCTATACCTGTTGAAAAAAGGAGTTGTTTTTAACTTCTAACATTTCTGGCATGATTTCAGAATATGGCTTTCATTGGTCATGATATTTTGCTTTCCTTTTCTCTTGATTTGGACTGGGATGCAAGAGCCCTGGAATTCTGAAGAATAATCATTGAGATGCTTCACATAGGCACCACATGTCTCTCTGTATGTGGAGACTTTCTGTACCATTGTGCCTGATCAGATGGCATGTGCAAGAGCTCAGCATGCCATGAAAGACAGGATGTGTCAGGCAAATGCTGACATTGCACAGAGCTTCAGTAACTCTGTATGGAGTAGGAGTGGACTAATCTATTAGTTTGTTTTCTCATTCTTCCAGTCTTAAATCCTGAACTTTGAATTTTTTTAAGTTCGCATGAAAATTCATACAGTTTTTTGTACACATTTCTCCTTTTACATACATTTTTGTACACAATTTTGCAGTATATACACATTTTTGCAAGCAATTTTACTAACATGACCCATTTTGAATGCTATTTTTATGAATATATGCTTTTTGCATGCACTTTCCCCCAATATATACCAATTTTTTTATTGGAGAACTCCATTGCAAATTTCAGAGAAGTGTGAGTTTTGAAGGATAGCTGAGTTACAGTTCACATACTGATTTGAAAGTGTGACAATTCCTACGTTTGTATTAAAATGAGAACCGAACAAATGTGTCCCCCATCGCTAGGATGGAGTCCTTTCTTTTCCATTGCACAACACAGTCTCTGCCCTGATCATTTCCTGTCAGTTGTGCTCCTATGTTGCTCCAAGCTAGCTGACACAGCATGGAGGACCAGGCTTTATGAATAAGACTTAAATTTGCCGCCTCCCCCAAATCTATTGCAGTATTCACTTCCATGTCCGGAGTCAAACACTGACATTATATTAATATTCAACAGGCACTGCACTTGCAGTGTTTGACTATTAATACTTGACTTTTGGTATTTCGCACAGGATTTGATATTGGGCATATGCTGTTCGTTTAGTTTGATATAGAATTAGGTAACTGACATTGATAGCTTGCTAGACAGAGTGCATTTAAAAGGATAATTAAAATAGTCTTAAGTTATCTTTATTGCTAAAAGCAATAAGCCATCACAATTTGATATATTTAAAATAGGAAAATAAGCTAAAATGGAATACCATAACATAGTAAGATATGATACAGTAAAAATGGTAAATAGAAATACAAGAATTAAAATAATATAAAAATGCAAGATCACATTGACATGGTTCAAAAGCTCCCCAATGGGATACTAGGCCAACACATATAAAGGAGAACGAAATGTATATGGGCCCCACGTTGAGATGCATTATGGGTGGTTTTCAAGCTTAGCTCTTAACTTACTTGCAGCCAGGGCAAATTTTGCAACCAGAGCAGTAATATATACATTATTATATAATATATACATTAGTACAGCCAACGAAATACAAATTTGATCAAGGGGAGGTCAATTAGATAAAGAGCGGAGAATTGTATTCAAGGAATTTTTGTCTAGGGAAGGTGAATAAAGAGCATCGTAACAAATAATGTTGAAGTTCTCCACTTCCCTTGACCCTTCCTATCGTTGTGAAGCAAAATTCACCTAAGTGTTGGGTTGTTCACCCACTAATAGGGAACATGAGCTCGGTTTAGACTGCCATGAGGTTAGTTTTACCCTACTGATGATGTGTTGTTGTGATAATTAAAGTAGTGTCAGATGTACCAATGTACCCCTGGAACATACCACTTCAGACTCCAGGTGGCAACTTACTTGGTTGAATCCTCCTCTATATCCCCCCATCCCTCCATAGGAAACCTGAAGTCAGTGGGAAAGATCTAACCTAGCCTTTATCACAACATGCCAAGATTTCGTTTTGTTTTTGCCCGGAGCATTTGATCATGCATGTCCCCGCCTGCAGCCTAACAGGGGTTTAGCAGTTCAGTGATGAAAACTATACCATTGTTTGGTTTAAAACAGTTGGATTTAGGTTAGGGAAGGGCCGCATCTTGTATTTGCCACAGAGACTGGTGTTCCATGGCAAGTTTTAAACACACACACACATCCCATATCACTTAGAGGCACTTGAAGTGTGAATCAGGGCCAGCATAATTGGTTCCTTGCTTCTTCCAGCAGCCACCGTCAATGGCACGAGCAGGGATGGGAAAATATAACTATTGTTAGCCATGATTCACATGATGAGTGCTGTTAACAATATGCTAGTGTTGGGTTGGGGAACTTGCCATGGGCATTCCTGCAGCAAATGTAACATGTAGTCTGTGCCATAGTCACAATTACACCCCATTTCATTGCTGTCGGTGGGAATCAAAAGTAACTTTTGCTGGATTCTGCCCTTTCTGCTCTCTTAGGCTTTGTTTGTGAAGTTTTAGATCAGTTTCCCAGGCTGGGGATGATGGAATTGTAGTCCAACAACTCAGGAGGGTGCCAGCTTGGGGGAAGCTGCTTTAGATTCTCACCAAAGGCATCCAGTAGTTCATTTATTCTTTGGGTGGGGTTAACTGTGAAAACATAGAAGTTTGCAGCAACCATCTTTTAGACATATTTCAGTGAGAACATTCAAAGGATAAAAAATACTCACAAGAGGAGATTAATGATTCTTTTGATGACTGAAATATGATTATAGGCATGAATGTTTTATGTCTTTGCTGTTATTTGATTGTATCCCCTCACACTTCTTCATTCTTATATAATCTCTCCTGGGAAGTTGGAGACAAACACGGGGGTGGTGGGGATACTGAAATGGTTCCAAAATCTGGAATGGCAAATTCACACAGACAAAACAAAACAAATAAACATTTAAATATTCACTAGCAATATAAATTAATGGAAGAGCTCCTATCTCAAGGCAGTTATTCTTCTCCACAAAATGTACACAGACCATGGGAGAAGTTTATACATATTTTGCCATTTAAAATTTGCTGTTCAAACAACATTTGTGTTTTGTTACCAGCCCTACTGAAGTGTGCTATGGATTTTTTGAATTACTTTTTGTAATCAGAAGCAGAAGATAATGGTATGGCAATGGAAGTGACTGCAGCTCAATATAAGAACTAGAGTCTCTTGCACTGTCAAATCCAGCAAGCAATGACACCCAGTAGGTTTCAGCATTGGTATGTAGACAATAGTGATGCTTTATTTATGAAAGCTCATGTCAAGGCTGCTTTTAAAAACCTCTCAATAAAAAAGAAGAAGAATCTGTTAGCAAATAGCAATAAGAATCCCTAAATTATGGGTGAGAAGATACTTTCACCTTCTAAAGATTACCAAAAGATTCCATGGAGATTCTGTGAATGAATCCTTGATTAGTCTGTGACTACTTGGTGCGCAAGCAAATCATTCAACGTTCTTAAGAATTTGGCTTTCATGAAAATAATAAAAATAAAAAAACTAATAAAATAGGTTTTAAATTCTGTTGTCCATACCTTATAAAATCCCAGGAGCTTATGGAGGAAGGAGTTTGAATGAGATTTTCATGGATCAGGGGTTGAGTCCAGAGTTCTTTCCTCTTCCCATAATTGGCAGAAAAGATTTGTTGTTGTTATTGTTGTTTGCAACACCACCTGTACTTTATAGAGTACAAGAGGTCAGGTCTCTGCTTGCATGTTATTATATTATATTAATTATATTATATTATAAATACATAGAGTTAGATCAGAATCTAGGGACATTCAACTGGACTGGTGGAAGGAGACTTCCCCACCCCCCCTCCCCCTGGCAGGCCCTCCAGTTCCCCCACCCAGTTTTACACAGAGGCTTACAGGACCCTGCAGAATGGGGTGGGCTGGGTGTAGGAAGGGGAGAGAGCCCCCGAAGTCAGGCAGAAGCACCTTCTGTGAGTTCTGCTCCACTCATGAAGGGCGTCTCTGTCTGGTTTGGGAGAATTCTCCCCCTTTCTCCTGCACTACAGGCTACTTCATTCAGCTGCACACACACGCACACACCCCCCGTGGTATTTTCAAGGGGCTGGTAGGGCTGTCAAGAGCAGGAGAAGCAGGGAGGTCCACTTCTGGCAGCACAGTTACACATGCCCAAATCTGGATCCAACCCAGTAATTTTATTTACTTCATTTAAATAAACATGCATATGTGCATTTCCCTAATTGCATAATTGAAAGATGATTTAAACATAATTATTGTTTTCCTGATGCAGAATTGGGGGTGGAGGATAGGGTTCAGCTTACATACATGATTTATAGTTCTCATGATAGTCATGGGGTAGATAAAGATTAGCTCAGCGCTGCAAAATGTGAACATTTGAGATGCTCCTGGTCGTCAATCAGTAATAAATATCTTCTGAACAATTAGAAAACGCCTGAGAATTTATTAAGGTCACTGTGCTGCAAAAGCAGCACTTCTGCCAATCAAAGATAATGCTCAAGAACTCACAAAGAAATATAACAGTCCTCACTTTTGGTAAGAATTATTCATTAGCTTTGGTGCTTAGGTTTTGAGGAGTTTCTCTCCCACCCTCCCATCTCATATCCTTAATATTTCTTCCTTCGAGATATATCCTCCAGTGTTTTCAGTAGCTGTGATGAGAGAGGTAGAATGGATACTTACACTAATAGCATTAGCAATCAACTCCTGAATATGCAGGGGCAGAAGATAATAGTGTGATCCTACACAGGTCTACTCAGAAGTAAGCCCCATTGGATGTAGCCTAAAACAACTTCAAAAAGAATGAGAATATAGAAAAGGATAGATTGTTGCAAAAGTACTGCTTAACAGATTGCTTCATTTTTACTGACTAAGGCCCAAATAGACATTACTTTAAATTTGTCTAGCAGCTATGTCTTCTTTTCTTTTCTTTTCTTTTCTTTTCTTTTCTTTTCTCCCCCCGCCCTTTTTTTTTACTCTAGAGTATGTGCAGGGAGTCCAATCTGTGCATTGGACTCCAATGGATCAGGATCTGGATCAGGATCTTACTGTGGAGGGTAGGGAGGCTTTTCTAAGCCAGATTGGGCCCTGCACCTACTCTACAGTAAAAATGAAGACAGGCAGAGCTGCTAGAAACAAATTTAAAGTAATGTCTATTTTGGCCCTGAAGTGTTACCATTTTAATTTATGAAGTACTAAATAAGGGATTTGGTAAACCAGATTAATAACCATTCTTATAATTACCACAGTCCATGTCAGCATTACATTTTTATACCACCCCATAGCTGAAGCTCTCTAGGCAGTTCACAACAATGAGATGTGCATATTTTTTTAATGATCACATATGTTGTTGTTTTTAAAGCTCCCTGGGGGTTGTGTGTGTGTGTGTGTGTGTGTGTGTACTAGCAATGCAGAGAATGGAATGAGTCCATTCCATTGGAAGAGTCATCCTTCATGTGCTAGTCTTTTTACTTGCACAGCGCTTTTTTCATGTGGGCGTCTGGGTTCCCCCATTGCCACCAGCATCACTCAGATGACACCCAGCCAGGCCTCTGACACGACAGAGGGAAGTGGCAAGCGAAGAAGCAACAGGGGCATTCCGCTGTTCTGACACCAGTTATGACTCTGCAGGAGCGCCCCCCCCCATGTGTTATCCATAGCTGTGGCTCCATCCCCAAGGCAATGGAGATGTTTCCTACCCCAGCTTAGCCCGGTGACTTGCAAGAAGTGTCTCCAGTGCTTGTGAGGTTTGCTGTGCCTTATTTAACAGTGGAAGGGAGGCTGCCCAGATGGGTAGAGAAGGGATTGGGGCTGCCAATACCCTTTGTGCCATATCCCAAAGGCTGTCACATCAGCCCTGACTCTGACGTAGGGTGTCCATTTACACATCACCAGAAATACCTCATCAAGAAAAGAACGCACATTTGCACACCATTTCCATACGTTAGTTTATATGTATAGATGCAAATTTGGAAATAATGACTATAATAGAAACACAGCACTTCTCACTATGGTGGGG
Organism: Heloderma suspectum; assembly: GCF_057233095.1. Taxonomy (NCBI): domain Eukaryota; kingdom Metazoa; phylum Chordata; class Lepidosauria; order Squamata; family Helodermatidae; genus Heloderma; species Heloderma suspectum. The sequence goes on from NC_139462.1 coordinate 69,303,277, forward strand.
AAGACTGTGAGCAGGTGCCCTGCGTGGTGTGCTGCCTCAGTCTGCTGTCCGGCGGGCAACTGCTGAGGGGCAACTTCAAGGCCCCTGTGCTCCTTTCTTAGGATTCCTGTAGTGGAGACTGGCGGCTCCAATGTCATGGGGCGGCAAAACCCCTCTGGGTTTCAGCCCGAACCAGTCAGAACTCAAGCCAAAGTCCAGTTTAAGGATAAAGCACCCAGTGGAGGCTGATGCCTCCGATGTCAGTGGGCCAGTGAATCCACTCTTGGTTTCAGTCAGAACTCTAAAGAAGCTATCCAAGGCACTGAACCGATTTTGGGGATAGGGTCAATGGTCTGTGCCACGGGGTGTGCCTCTGATTCCTGCCCCCCACAATGAGGCAACTGGCAGGCTGGGTGGGTTGATGGGATCGGACTGCAGGCAGGTAGTCTGATTAACGGATCCATGCCCTATGCCCCCATCAACCCTATTCCAAGCAGAACCAATAAAGTTGTGGCCAATGATTTAACCCATCTAAGTCTATGTCTGAATTTGTTTCCCCATTTCCCTGTCCTGCCCTAAAGGGACTAGCTATGCACTGCTACACACAATTTGATATTACTGGTGAAGAAGAAGAAGAAGAAGAAGAAGAAGAAGAAGAAGAAGAAGAAGAAGAAGAAGAAGAAGAAGGAGGAGGAGGAGGAGGAGGAGGAGGAGGAGGAGGAGGAGCAGCAGCAGCAGCAGCAGCAGCAGCAGCAGCAGAAGCAGCATCCACCTCTGGATATTATAAAAATTCACCCCCAAATACAGATGACTACAAAGAAAAAGAATAACGCACTATATCATTAGTACTTTGGAAACAGTAGGCACAGCTTGAAGGGATTTACAGATCCTCTGTTAAGCATTGCTAATATGAAGTTAAGCATGATGCAATCTTGTTTCCACAGCAAGGAAAATGAGCTTTTGAAGCTAATTAATTACTTTCATTTGACTCCATCACAACGACAGTAAAATTGCACTTCCATATTATATAATGTTTCTGTTTGTACATCTTGAATTCATAATCCCATTTTCAGAAATAAAAGGTTGATAAAGGAATCTCTTTGTTTTTATTTCTAGACTGTCATTTGCCCAACTGGGCATTCTGTTTCTCCAGATTAGACCAAGATGGGCTTTGGGATGCATAAGACTGTCCTAATTAAAATCTCGCCTAAGGCACCCTGTGCTGAGCTTGCCAGCATGGTATACAATTCTACATCTAGTTGCATGTTCAACTGCACAATTTCAAATATCAGATATGTGCACAACCCCGCACTTTGACTCGGATCCCAATTTGGCACTTCCAAAAATGGCCTGCTTCTGCTTGGACAGTTTGGACTTGATATTGGACCCAAGCTGAGGTTCAGAAATCTGAGAGTTCATGCTTCCCATTGACTATCATAAAAATTACAAAAGTCTGTAACTTATTTTCTTTTAGTCAGAATTGGATAATAGTTTCAGACGTAGCAGCCGCTTATGGGGAATGACACCTGCCAAATGTCAGAAATAGGTGCAATGGTCTTTGTGCTCTGCACTTTTATATATATATTTTTAAAGGGAACTGCCTATATTTTTTTTGTTTGTTTCTTTGCAGAATTGGATGAGAATTGCTGGAATTGTTGCTTGTTCTGAGGGAATCAAGACTGCCAAGTTTCCGAATAACCGCCTTGGGATTTTGAAGGTCTATGCCCCTATCTTCCTTGTGGATCATTTTTCTGAAACAAGTTTTTCCACAAGTTGCCCACCCCTGATCTGAGTGATAACGGTATCTCTCAATACTTTAAACAATTCTTCACCTTCCTTAGGATGTAGAGAACAGCCAACAGCAGCCTTCTTCTTCAGACTACACGTATGGGCTCACATGGTCAAACACTCCTCCATTCACATACATTCCCACCATGTATATAGATACTGGCATGCTGGGGAAAAGGCTAGGCTAGATGTCTTCCTGATATCCATTTTTCTATGTGGAAGGAAATTTGTGTATGGAGGACCATTCAGCCATTCACTGCAGAGCTCCTATCCTGCAGCCTGAAGTGGTACAGCCCAGAGACAGGCTGACCACCTCAGCAAGAACTAAGCCCTAATAACTTTTCAACGGAGTAGCAAGCATGTGGCAATCAATACAGGTCTCCTAGTACATGGAAAATCTGAAGGGAAGGATAGATGCCTCAATTACAAATCACATTGAAACTGGATGGTTTGTGGAACTGAAAAATGACTGTGCTATGATCTAGTGAAAGGCACCAAAGCTAATTCCTCTCCATAGCATCTGCAAACAGAACACCTGTTTGAAGTTCTTAACTCGGGCAGTCTTTCCTCAAAACATATAGGCAATGCAATAAGTTTGCTACTTGGAGCTGATTTACATTTTCTGTAAGTGATAAAGGGGGACTGTGTGTCTATGCATGCTTCTCGCATTGCTCTGGTAACGTAGGAGTCAAGTGGAAAGGAACGTGCTAGTGCCGGAGGCTGGATTGGGTGGTAGTGATGCTATTATGAGTCTTTCCATCTGGTTTGTTCATTCGTATATTACTGGAGCAACAGGGACAACTTAACACTGCCACAGCTTGCTTTCATACTGCTTTCAATAACTGTGAATCAGCACTTAGTCTGCTTTTACATTTGAATTTTGGTGACGGAACGACTCTCCTGCTTGCATTGGTAATGCTCACCATTGTGTTAAAAGTCAAGAATGAGTGACTCAGACTATGTCAAGCTACTTGGATGTTTCAATGTGTTTGCTAAATTTTGTGTTGAATCTTGTGAACCACTAGAGAACTTCAGCTATTGCGTGGTATAGAAATCTAATAAACAAACAAACAAATACATAATTCCTGTTCAGTTGCATGTGGTGGCTTTCACCTCTTTAGTTACTGTTCGACTGGTATTTGCCAGAACTGGAAACTCTGTCTGTGGTACCTTTTTAAAACAGGAATGGCTCAACAATTATGCATTTGTATGTGATGTGGAATGCCTACCATAAGTCTTGAGTTGCATTATCTTCAGTTAATGAAATATTGGAACTTGAAGCGTCCTATATACAGAATTACTTTATATATAGCTTAACCCTGAATAATTGTTAGTTTCCTAAATTAACAGAATTTGTGGTTATTTCCTACTGCAGACTTTGATTATATCCTCTTTTCTTCTTTATCATCCGCTACACTTTTTTTTTCTTTTTTACATTTTCTTGAATGATATCCTTTGCATTCTATATTTTAATGTGATTTTCTTTACAAGTTCTACTTTGGATAAAAAATTAAAACAGGGAAGGCAATGCCCGCCCCCAATTTGGAAGATATACTTGGAAAGATGTGTACAGCAAATTACAGCCATATATTTCCCAGATTATGATGACAGAAAGGCAGGAAAAGTTGGAGCCATTATTAGTGGAGAATATCAATCTCCCTCTTCAAATGAAAGATAGACAAATTCAAATCTGTTATACATGCTGATGACACGCAATCATTCATGCATTATCTCCTTTTATCCTGCCATACTAAGATTTGAACTATTGCCTGGCAGCACTGGGAATGGGATGTTGCCTTGGCACTGCTCTGACTAAAGCAGGGAACTCTTTCTTTTGTTCATTTTGTATGTTGTTCACATGTCTGTGTTTTGATGGTGTGCTATGGCTCTTTCCCTGTTAGAGTACAGCTCCTATAAGGGTCACATTGACACATGACCTGGACATACAGACATGAGAATCAGCAAAACTCCAGGTTGTTTTGTGGTTCTAAAAAAAATTACCTCAAAGATTGTTCCAACGAATGCCTGTATAAAACAGTGAGCTTTGTTGTTGTTTTTCTTTTTGTAGAAAAAATCATATGCATTTTCATGTGCATTTTCTCAAATGTATGCATCAATTGTGTACATTTTTGGGAAATACGCATTTTAATCCCATTGATTAAAGACTGTGTGCATCTTTCAAATGTACACATGGTTTCATATACATTTTTTATATGTTATGAACCCTTTTTTGAATGGGCTTTTTTGTTTTTTGTTTTGTCCCACGAATCACATCACAAGCTTAGAAATATAGGGACTTTAAGTACCAATTGCATTTGGGTCCGCATTCAGGTCCAAGAGGTGTAAACTGGATAAATTCTGGTCAAAAATGAACTGATACAAATTTCTACCTGACCTGAGGACAGAATCCAATGCTGCCTATTCGCTAGCTGAGCTGGCCACCAGTTCTGGTCCCCGTGTGGCCAGCTCTGCTACTTTGGTCCGCAAGCGGCCCCTGCCACTTGAAGTACTACAATTTAGCACTTCTGGAGGCAAGCCCCCAAATGAGCAGAAATCCTAATTTCTGGAAGGGGGCAGGTTAGCGGGGCTCCATTATGCAAGCTCCGCTGACTTGCCCCCTGCCAGAAATGAGCATTTCTTCTCATTTTGGCTTGCTTCCAGAAAAGGTAAATCGCAGTTCCATGTGTGGTAGGGGCTGCTTGTGGACTGGAATTGGTGGGGGTGACCACACGTGCAAGGGCAGCATTTGATTCTGCCCCGATTAACCACAGGAATGTCTTCACCATCCCATTTCTATGCTCCATCCTTGTCTGATGTTGTCCCGATTGCATTCTGAGGCTCTCTCTTGTTCCTTTCCCAGCTGAGCATCCAAACAAAATGTCAGCTCACTGCAGTGACCTGCACTTTCTCCCCCTGATAGAATCCAAACATCAGCAAGCCATGGGAGATTAATCCATTGCCAAACACGCTGAACTTAAAGTCTTTGATACGTTCGCAATAGGAGGTACATCTGTGAGTATATATCCAATCATTGCCAAGACCCCAAATTAAAATCATTGCAATGGCTTGCAGGGATCATGGGCAGGAGCTTAAATTCTGCCTGCTGCTTCAGTGGTATAGACATAGGAACCAAGGAGTGAATGCTGACCCCTGTCAGCTGATGCTGACCCCCAGCTCCACTGCCAGCTGATGCTGACCCCCAGCTCCACTGCCAGGATACCAGCACCATTTAGTACAGTTATGTATGAATCAGAAAAACTCGACCTTGCCAAAGAATTCCATCTCGAAGGTCATTCGGAAACCCAAGCGCATATCAGATTGTGAGCTTTGCTTTTTTCTTTTCACATGAAAATCTGTGCATATTTTCCTGTGGATTTTTCCAAATGTACACATCAATTATGCACATCATTGAAATATACGCATTCTTCTACCATCGATAAAAGCATATTTGTGTGCCATTTTCAAAAGTACACATCTTTCATCCACATTTTTCCATGCACATTTTTCAAATGTATGCATGCTGTCGAACACATTTGTTTTGGTCTGTGTTTGACTGCAGATTGTGACTAATCCATGTTCAGTCTGGAAGATGCAAACTGGGTAAATCCTGATCGAAAACAAACTGAAACAAAATTTTCATACATCCCTATTGCTAAATTACACAGTTGTAGGTTATAAAGACTTATGCAGTCCTGGTGTGAGTCAGAAAGAAAGAGCAGAATATGCTCCAAATCTCCTGCATGGTATCATGTCAGTATATGTGACTCATCAATATTGTGGAGAGTGGCACAACTAGGGATATACAGATTTTGTTAAATCTGTTCCATCTGTGTTTTACAGATTGTCAGGCGTCTTTTGTTCCGTTGACCGCTCATTGACAGAATGGGATTTTTTTAGGGATGTACGAGGATGTTGTTCCTCTTTGCACTTGCACAAATATGCATTAGCACTAATGTATATGTGTGCAAGTGAGCATTTGTGTGCACACACCCAATAAAAAAGTGGACTGCAAGTCCACGTGACTCAAAAAAACCTAGTCTGCTGCAGCTGCTGCAGCCACATCTGCAGGTTGGATTAATAGAAATCTGAACTCGTTTGAATGCATTGCAGGTTTCTCCAACATCACTAGGCACAACCCTATGTTTGCAGAGGAGGGGTTGCCTGGCAAGACAACCCTATCCAATTCCAAGTGGACTCCCCTTTATCAAATTTAACTTCACTGAATTTATGACACTGGGATATCACTTTCAGGATGATCAATTAAATGTATAATGAAAGATACACATTTGTCTCCCTTCACATTCATGTCCATTTCATACATTCAGTGGCTCCCACACAAAATATGGTCCACCGACAGTTACCTATATAACACATGATGCAGTGAGCAGAGTATGTGTGTCCAATTCACATATTCTGAACTACACAGTGAATTCATTTAGTGTATCTTCTAACTCTTTAATGCATGGAGTGGGTCTGAATCTTTGCTACTCAGAAGAAGCAAGTGACTGGGACAGAAAATATATCATTTGAGATTATGAACTGCAGTCTCACCAGAATCTACATTACCACCATACTTCCAATACTTTCATGATGCTATGGCCCAAAATGTTTTCCTGCATGTACACTGCACTCACACAGAATCATAGACTTGTTAATCTTTAGTATGTGTATGCAACTTTAAGGCTGCAATCCTAAATACATTTTCTAGGGAATAGGCCCCATTGGTTACAATGGAATTTATGTCTCAGTAAAACAGGCATAAGTTTGCACTGTAAGATTGGAAACCCAGGATAAATGATACAGTGTGGCTGTGAATGAAGAGAGCATGCACAAAAACATCCAGATGCTACAACACTGTAAATATAGTAGTATGGCAGCAACAATTGTATATTTTGCAGTAGTAATCTGTTCTAGAGTTATGGAAAAACAGATTTCAGGAGAGGTTTCTTATATATTTCAAAAAAAAAATTCAGTCCAGAGACTAGGTCTGGATTTATATATAGTTTGCTACTGTGACACATAGAAATATTCACTGTTTTCTTCTTAAACATGGCATAATTCCAGATTTGAGAACTGAAGCTCTATTTATAATAAAATCTCCAGAAATAGCTTTATAACCCAGCACCATTATTTACATCACATTTTTCAGCATGGCTTCCTTAGGCGCTCTACAAGCCACATAAAACTAAGAGAAAGTGTTTTTATAGTCGTATTTATGCAATAGCCATCAAGGGAATACTCTTTTCATAATAACAATTTTCAGCAGTATTTTCAATGGGATTATATTGAGAAAAACACAGTGTTTCTGTTTTCTCTTTATTTTTCAATGTGATAAAAGGAAAGAAATAATGTCACGATGGCAATAGCTACACAGTTCTCTAGTGGATTCTTCCACTAGACAATAACCTTCTGGTAATTCCTCTTGCTGTAAACAACACCACTAACTCACATTTTTATCACAAGGGTTACTTGGTTTTATAGCAGAAGCTGTGAAAGAGTATCCATAATAGGAAAAAAAAATTCAAGCCTTATAAGTAGCATTTTAGAAGGGTATAGTAAAGTGTTCCGTACACACATTTGACAAGATTACACAAATCCTTCAATGCTTGAGTGGGCCATTGCTGGAAATGAGAGCAACAAGAGTGAAAATGTCAGCGGTAAAGCTAGCTAGCAACAATTTTCTTAAACAGAATAGGGACAAACACACACATGATGAAGGAAACAGCAAGATCCCTGGGAAATAGCTTTTTCAGCCTCTGTGAAAGTCAAAATTGTACTCTATAAATGACACTGAATGCCTTAGTATCTGAAAGGCTAACAAACTGACCAAAGTCACAGAATAAAGAGCCCCATTTATCTTCCTATTTTCCTAATGGAAGGCATTTTATTTTCTTCTTATATACCATTAGAAGGAAAGCATGAGGTAAGCAGCACAATCTTGACAGCAATGAACTCAAAAGAATTGTGGGATTTAACCCACTGAAGGCTGCTTGTAGGTCTTGTTTGCAGTAGACAAGGGGTGGAGTGACATGAGAGGTAAATGCAGGCTTGTCTAAGAATGCAGTCCTAACATCCTTACTTCGTAAAATGTCACATTAAACTCAGTGAGACTTGCTTCCTGGTGGTTAAGGCTGAGGTCATTAAAGCCAATCAAACCATTTGTCCATTTAATTCATTACTGTCTAATCTGACTGCTGGCAACCATTCTCCAAAACCTTTCTCAGATCTGCTAGAGATCATTTATAAACTGAAGATGCCAAAATTTGAACCAGGGACCTTCTGAATGCAAAGCATTTGCTTTGATTTCCAGCTACATAAGTCCTCTATGGAATATATTCTCATAAGAAAGTCTAAATATTTTAATATATGAACTGCCTGTGGCTTGGCTAGGTACCACTACTTAAAGAACCACAAAGGATATTTGTGGTACTTGTGGATAGCAAAAATGGAGCCTATGGGCCTGGCTATGACACCAGGTGACCTGGTTTGCACACTACAGTGGCAATTCCTGGGTTGTTAACCCAGGAGTTGCATGGACGAGCAGAGCACACGAGCTGCGTGCTCATCATTTCCACTTTTAATTAACAACTCAGGAATGTCCCCATTCCTAGGTGATTTTATGACATTTGAACCTGGAACTCTGGGTTGTTTATGGGTCAAACAACCCAGAGTTAACTGCCTCAAGTTCATTGGATAGCTATTTGTACACTGAGCTCATTAAACAATTATCAGGCCTCACATAATGACTTCCTTAATTCTCCTTCCTATTTGAATTGTCCTTTTTCTTTCCCCACTACTTAGGTTTCTCACTATGTCCTTGTTTGGACCTTTCCATGCTCCAAAGAAAACTCTAATTTAAGTGTTAGCAGTAAGATTGGGATTACAGTGGCACAAACTCAATCTGGGCTAGGTGTGGTTTGCTGATAGGGAGAAAACATACTTACCTCTGGAGGATCACCTGTTTGCTATTTTTGTTTGTTTCTTTTTAAAGAACAGGGTGGATCTTTGCTTCAACAGTGAAAGGAAAGGAGAGTAAGCATCCTAGAACTTTCTTCAAACAAAATACACATACACACAAGCACAAGGATAAGGGCACACAAAAAGTCAAGGACAAGAAATGGCCGGGCAATATTGACAAGAGTATCCTTGCTAGATTTTGCCTAGATCAGCCTTCCCCAACCTGGTGCTCTCCAGATGTTTTGGACCACAACTCCCAGCATTCCTGACCATCGGCCATGCTGGCTGTGGCTCCTAGGAGTCCAAATATCTAGAGGGTACCAGGTTGGCGAAGGCTGGACTTGGATATTGTCCATCATATGCTAAAAGTACTTCCAGTGGAGTGACATAGTGGGGACTAAACAGGGTCTATTCATTAGAGCCTAATACACAAATAAATCAAACATTAAGGGTGGGCAGGCTTTTACAATCTTTTCAAAACACTTCTGTGTGGGTTGATGGAGAGGAATTTGTCTCTCATCATCAGTGATACCATGGGTGCTAACCAATAAATGCCCATGACAATTGGACAGCCACAGTACACTTCGAAATGGCCAGACCAGTGGACTTCTCTAGATAAGGTAATCTTTTTCATGGAGACAAAACATTATGGTTTAAGAGTTATCCACAATGGAAGTGCTATCTAGGGGAAAGACCTTTGGATCCTGCTTAACAACATGTGATTGCATTCATCTCCTGCCAAATTTCAGTATCTGTGAACCATGCATATATTCTTGTAGGCCTGGCATTTATGTCCAACTCACTGAAGACTAGTAAAATGCCTGCTATAGCGACAGCTCTGAATTGGGAAAAATTATATGAGTCATTAGAAAATGTAATGCAAGGTTACTGAAGCACTTCATAGAGTATCACAGTTTAATTTCAGTGTGATGTGCTTATTATTGATTTCATTTTACTTCTCTCAAGTACATTAACAAGCTGCAAATTAGAAAAGGTAAGAGAGTTAGGAAGAGAATATCCACCTTCGAGAAAAGAATTTAAGGTAAGGTTAATAACAAGATCCCTGTTGGATCAGACAACTGTTTCCAACTATGTTCAGCTAGCTGCTTCCAGTAGGGATGTACAGATTTTGTTAAATCCATTCCATCTGTGTTTCACAGATTGCCAGGGGTCTTTCATTCCATCTTCTGCTTATTGATGGGATCGGATTTTTAAAACCAGAATTTTGTTCTACTTGCGCTAACGCGCACTCGTGAACTTATGCTAATGTGCATTAATTAATGTGAATAAGTGCTAATATAAACTAGCACTAATGCAAATTAGTGCAAATCCTCCCCTACCCCCAAAAGTGAAAAACCTGTTCACAAGACCGCGGAATCTGCATGACTTGGAAAAAGCCAGTCCACTGCAGAATCCGCAGCTCAGATTTGTAGAAATCCGAACTCATTTGAATCCATTCTGGATTTTCTCCAACATCCCTAGCTTCCAGGAAGCTCACACTTGGAGCATGAAGGTAACATCATGGTCATGTTGTTTGCCTTCCAGCAGCTGATATTCAGAGATACATTGCCTTTGAAAATGTAGGCTTAATTTATACTAGTGCTATGCTGAAAATTTCTCCCACATTTTTTTCAACCAATCTCATTCAATTCTACAGAAAAGAAATTGCATTCGAAAATAAATTAGAGGAGGAGGAATTTTGGAGAAATTCTCATGGGCTGGGTTTGGGTTTCTTGTGCTGATCTTACTTATGAGGTGGCCGAGGAGTGTGCACGAGTGTCTTGTCAGCCATTGTACAGTCATGTCTGTGGCAGCCTGTAGCCTCTTTGGCTTCACGCGCTTCTGTTAAAGCCATCATGAGGCAATTCCTCCCATGAAGCTTTTTCAGTTCAGAAAGTGCAGGTGGCCTGGGAGGCTGCAGAGCAATGGAAAGATGTGTAACAGAGAGAGAAGACACACACCGCACCCTCGGCCAGCTCGCAGCGATTGGGTAAGCTCAAAAATACCACCAAAAGAAATTCAAAATTCTGCTTCAAAAAAGTTGATGCTGTTGCTACCTACAGAAGCAGCGCAATAAACCAAAAACCCTTAGGAAATAAGAACCTGTGCTATAGCCCCTACCAATAGTGAGCCTTATCTGTGAGAAATGATTGGAGAATTTCTCTTCCCCTAGGAGAAATTTGGTGAAATTGTCCCCCCAATTTCTTTACCCACAAATAGGCTGGAGAATTCTCAGAGGCCATTTGTGCACAGCTCTAATTTATACTCTTTTTACAAATATCCTGAGATATACCTATCCTCCACAAATTTAGGGATGTACGAAAGTCACTTACCTTTTCGAAGGGTGACATTCGCGGTGAGGGGGAGGCAATCCGTCCTTCCCCCTGAAATTCTCCCCGGCCAGCTCCGCTCCGTGGCAACTCCACAGAGCCACCAGCTGGGGTCGGCCACAGCCAGACATCTGGCCGCTAGGCAGCCTGCACAAGGACACAAATGGCGGCCGCCGTAGCCGCCGCCATTTGCGTCCCTGTATTTTGCTGTGATAGGCTACGTAAATATTTACGTAGCCTATCACGGCAAAAAAAAAAAAAAGGGAACACAAATGGCGGCGGCTACAGCAGCTGCCACTTGCGTTCCCTTTTTTTTGCTATGATAGGCTACGTAAATATTTACATAGCCTATTACGGCAAAAGACAGGGGCGCAAATGGCATAGTGGCTGCCATTTGCATTCCCCCCTCTTCTTTTTGCCATGATAGGCTATTTGAATACTTATGTAGCCTATCACGGCCTCCGCAGGGATGAAAATGGCATCCCTGAATTAGCCGTGATAGGCTACGTAAGTATTTACGTAGCCTATCACGGCTATAATGAAGAAGCAAATGGCAGCAGGTAAGTGCTCCATTTTGCGCACCTTTCACGGGGTAGGGAGACAGGGGGCTTCGTTCCGCCATGGATTTCGGGGGGCTGAATGCACTGGCATTCGGCCTCACCGAGATCCGTGACAGAATTCTCTGACATCCCTACACAAATTTGTTTAATTCCCCTTTAAAGCCATCTAAGGGATAAAAGGGCTGGATGTGTCCGATCTCGTCTGATCTCAGAAGCTAAGCAGGGTCAGCCCTGGTTAGTACTTGGATGGGATACTGTCTGGGAATCAGGCTTCCTGCATTGAGCAGGGGGTTCGACTTAATGGTCTGGTAGGCCCCTTCCAACCCTAAGATTCTATGAATTACATGCTATGTTAAATAGTAGCTTGTAGGGATGGCAGAGAATTCCACCACGGATCTCAGTGAGGCTGAATGCCAGTGCATTTGGCCCCCCGAAATCTGTGGTGGAACAAAGCCCCCCCCCGCCCCACCACCCTGCGAAAGGCGCGCGAAATGGAGCACCTACCTGGTGCCGTTCGCGCAGCTTTGCGAATGGCGGCTGTGTCTGTGGCCGCCATTCGCTTCATGATTTTTCACCATGATAGACTACGTAAATACTTACTTAGCCTATCACGGCTAATGCAGGGATGCCATTTGCATCCCTGCAGAGGCTGTGATAGGCTACGTAAATATTTACGTAGCCTATCACAGCGAAAAATCTTGAAGCGAATGGCAGCTGCAGACGCAGCCACCATTCACAAAGCAGCACAAACGGCACCAGGTAGGTGCTCTGTTTCGTGCACCTTTCGTTGGGGCGGGGAGGCGGGGGGGCTTCGTTCCACCACAGATTTCGGGGGGTGGAATGCACTTGCGTTCCCTTTTTTTTCTTGTGAAAGGCTACATAAATATTTACGTAGCCTATCACAGGGGAAAAAAGGGATGAAAATGCCATAGCCGCCATTTGCATCCCTGCGCAGCCAGCAGCGGGCAGATGTTGCTGCGGGCGGCCCCGGCCAGTGGCTCCGCGGAGTCGCTGCAGAGCGGAGCTGGCTGGTGTGGATTTTGGGGGGAGGGACGGAGCTCCTTCCCCCACCGTGGATGTCATGAAACGGAACAGGTAAGTCGTTTCGTACATCCCTAGTAGTTTGCAGCCGATCCTTGCTTTCTTTTTTACACATGGGGCCCTGATCCAGACCAGAACCACCACATATGGATAAAGGGGGATTAAACCTTGCCTGCCCTAAATTCCAGCACACACAAACACACACAGGGGCTAATAAAAGGAAAACACCTCTACTGGCAGCAATTGAGAGTTTTTCTCTTTGTATTAGCTCTGTGAGGCTAGAAGAAAAAGGTGGGTGACATATGATAGGGCCTTTTCCATGGTGGCACCCTGATTTTGGACTGCTCTCCCCCAAGAAATATACATAGCACAAACTTCATTAACATTTCAGTGCCAAGCTAAGACCTATTTGTTTACCTGAGTATTTATGAGTGGTTAATTTCCATTGCACTGTATAGAACAGGATCTACTGTTGATTATTTGTTTTCTCTGCTGTTTATCAATTGGGTTTATTAGGGCACAATCCTATTGGGATAGGCGGCCACCTCAGAACTCGGAGGCGACCACCTATCCAATTCAGGGCAGAAGAATCATGGAGGGGATCATTCCCTCTGTGCTTCTCCTGCCCTGCATTTGTGGCTAGACAGCCAATTTCGGCTGTGTATCTGCGGGAAGGTGGAGTGGGGGAGGAGGCTGCTGGACAACACATAGGATGTGTTGTGCTGGCATTTCCGCCTTCCCTGCCCCAGAATGCCCTCAGAATGCCCTGTTTTGGCCACTCCATGCTCCTCTTCGGAGCATGGAGTGTGGGGCCGGGGCTATTCCACGCTGCCTGCAAGGCAGCTCAGAAGTGGGGGAAGGTTGGTACTCCGGGAATAGACCTTGGAGCACGGGATCCGAGGTCGGTTCCTGGATAACACCATATACTATGGCCATCTAGCTGCTGACTAGCGGCCATAGGATTGCTCCCCACGAGGCTTATTCCTTGTATTTTACTGTTGGTTGTTTTAAAATGTATTGTTGTTACATGCCCTTGGATTTCTATGAAGAGTGGCATATAAATATAAATACATAAATAAATACTGCTTGCTTTATTTTCAATCCCTTTCCTAAAAATCCTGAACACAGAATTTGCCTTTTTCACCACCACTGCACACTGAGTTGATGTGTTCTTTGAGTGATCTACCATGGCCATAATGTCTTTTCTTGGATAGTCACAGCCAGTTTCAGTTTATATATGACCTTGGAGAATTTTTTTGCCCTGGTGTGCATCACTCCAAACTTGCTTACTTCATTTGCCATTTTGTTGCACTGTGATTTCCTTTCTGCTGCAAGTAGAATAACAGTCATCTGTTAAATATGGGGGGAACTGTGTGTGCCACAGTTTGCTAATCTTCATCTTTTGTTTGTATTAGATTACACTGGGGCCTTATTAAAATCTATGCACACCATTTACAGACAACTGCTACATATTCTCAGCAAGACAGCTTATTGTACGTTAAACTGATGTGAAGGAACATCAAGCTATATAATTGTCCTGGTTCATTAAACCTATTCCACTCACAGATGCCTTGTTTCATTTACTTCCTTTGAAAAATCTTTACATCATTATTTCTAGATGAACACATTGGTAGCAAGTGATGGGCACCCATTATACTTTCTATATTTGCAATCTATCTTGAAACACGAGAAATACAGTCTCACTCCCAAGCAAGAATCCTCAGACTTGTACAACAGTCTCCCAAAGCAAAGGTAGAACTTCCCCAGGTGTGAATAAGAGCAAATGAATACAAATGATTCAGTCAGTTGATGGCATTGCTCTTTTTCTTTTTTGCTTCCAGATGTAGGCAGATGAAAAGTGGATGATCACATGATTGCATAGACAAACTGGGAAATGTCCCAAGGAAGCTAAAAGGCTGCAAAGAAAAATAAACACACTGCAATTCCCCCCCCCCGCCCAATAATACTTAGTATTCACAATTTTCACAAACATTTATTGGAAACATGAGCACTCTTCCTTGATATCCAATCATAATACACATTGGTCAAGATCTAGAACAGCCTTCCTTGATCCGGTGCCCTACAGATGTGTTGAGAATGCTCAGAGTGGCAGTCCAACACATCTGGGGAAGGCTCTTTAGAAGGAGTCTACCTCTTCCTTGACAACCATCTGTCTTAGGAAGCCTGCCTCACATTTTGAAGACTACATGAGTTTGCTGTCACATTTTATCATAAAATGTATTACATACTTGTTCAAGATGCTGCACATTTCATTAGAAGACATTTTACAGAAATGAAAATCTCAGCCTCGGAAAAATGATAGAAACCTGAAATTGGATCATCTGAAATTGGCAAGGCAATGGCCTTCTACTGGTCCTTCCTAGATAAAAAATAGAAACATATATATTAGATGTCTTCAGAGACAGAGCTTTTACGCTAGTGCAGCCTTCCCCAACCTGGTGCTCTCCAGACCATTGGCTATAGTCCAAAACATCTGGAGGACATCAGGATGGGGGAGGCTGCAGTAGTGTGTGATGCAGGATTTCAGGAAGAGAGGTTTTCCCATCTGCCCCGTTCTGCCCTCTGGTACCTCCTAGTGGTTTCCACTGAGAATGCAATATATGTTTCTGTGCAATTATCAGTCCTACTTTAAGGACTGCATTCTATACCTGCATTAGACTGTAAAAACTAGCAGAAGTAGAAAACTGCTGCAGCATGAAGGTATTTGCATTTGTTATGAATACCAGTGCAAGACTTTTGTTGCATTAAGCCAAGTACGGTCTACTCTGTCTGACAGGGCCCCATGCAGAGAGAGTCTTTTTCACCACCCGTAGCTGGAAATGCCAGGGATTGAACCTGGGATTTATGCTTGGAACAATTGTTTCTACCTATGGCTCTTCCCACAATGCAGCCCTAGAATATGTTTTCCTTAACCCAGGAGCTCTGTCACAGTTGCTGAAACTTATGGGCATGATCTGATTGCGCAGATCAGCCCTTAGGTTGCAATTATATGCACTCTTACTAGGGAGTAAGACTTACTGAACACAGTGGAACATAAGAAGTCCAAGTAAATGTGCACAGGATTGCACTATTGGAATTATTGTGGGTTTAAGTATGGTGACAATTAGGGCTGACTTGAAAAACAGACTGATAATTCTTTTTATTTTCTGTTCAATGTATTTTCCCTTTTGAAAAATGTGCAGTGTAATTCTATACATATCTACTCAGAAGTAAGCCTCATTGACTTCAGTAGGCTGTACCCCAGATAAGTGTGTATAGTATTGCAGCCTATGGTTCTTATATGAACTTTAATTTCTAATTGCATCTAGCATCCTTATTTGTTCCTACCAGTGTCACATTTATGCCTTAGTGACTGAATGATAAAGTATGTAAGTCATAAAGCACCTTATAAATCACATCTAGATTTTCTTTCTTCCCTAGAATTTATAGGAGCCAAAAAGCATTCACTTGCAGATTTTGATAACCTAAAACATGAGTTTTCTGCCCAGTTTCAGCAATACTGGATAGTTTTATTGCATAATTTACTGGATTGAAACTGGCAATTTGGTAATTTATTAAAAGAGGCTAACCCTTTGTTAACATTCTTCACAACATGGATTGGAGGTGCTGTAAGTGATTTTATGAATATGATTCTGCTCAGAAATATAAGAAACTGAAAAATCAAAAGGAAAGGCTTAGATGGAGACTGAGTAGACTGGGGGTTGGACTCGATGGTCTTATAGGCCCCTTCCAACCCTACTATTCTATGATTCTAGATTGTTTTCACTATTTTTCTGGAGCAGTTAAACAGATGATTGGGGTAGGGGTTCCCCAACTAGGGATGTACAGATTTTGTGAAATCCATTCCGTTTCGCAGATTGCAAGGTGCCTTTCATTCTCTTGTCTGCTCAGTGACGGAATTGGATTTTATTTTTCCAATTTCCCAAATTTGTGCAAATTAGCACTTGTGAAAATGTGCAAATCCTCCCCCAATGGACAAATCCCCTCCCCCAAATGCACATTTTCATGCTTTAGCCTTGGGGAAAATGCACATTTTTGGCCAGTGGTTTTTTTATTTTACATATTTTTCTACTACTACATTTGCGTAAAATTCTGAAAAGTAAAAAAAAACAACAACAACTGGTCCATAAGTCCACAGAATCCATGTGACTCAGGAAAAGCTGGTATGCTATGGAATCTGTGGGTCAGATCCATAGAAATCTGAACTAATTTGATTCCATTGTGGATTTCCTTGACATCCGTATCCTCAATATGGTGCCCTCCAGATGTTTTAGACTACAACTCCCATCAGCTCCAGTCAGCATGACCAATGGTCAGAGATGGCCCAAAACATGTGTAGGACATGGCTTAGGGGAATGTTGGTTTAGAACTTTGTTGCGGGGGGGGGATAACTCTATTTGTGGGGCCCTAACAAAAAAGTAGCTGTGGGTTACACATGTGCTGTGGGGGGTTGGTTTAGAGGAGGGGTCATTGAGCTTCCTGAGGCAGGAATGCCTCATTGCCACAGGGGGATCTCATCTTAATCATATTTTACTGGTTTATACTTTTAGTTTAAAAGTTTTCATCAGTGCTTATTTCTGTCTTTTCAGTGGTTTTGTTTCTATTGTGTTTTCTAATCTTAGCTTTTAGAATAGCTCACGGTAAGGTCGCTCCTTATTAAGCGTAACATAATCACATATACTAATACTGATTTGAGTCTTCTTGTGCTCACAGAACTGAAGCCAAAACCATACCACCCACATATAAGAGAAAGGTGTCAGCAGGCTTGGGGTAACCCTAAGGTTTGCAGTTATGCAAATACACACACACACACACACACACACACCCCAAAACCCTTAAGGGGATGAAACTCTCTCAAAACACCCCCATAATGACTCAACTTTGGCTGATTAATTGGGAAACGTTCCTGAATAGAATGGGGTGGCTGGAACGGTTCATATTAGCAGGAACCATCTAATTCTGGATAGGTCACTTTGTGGTTCACACGGTACACTTACTGTATTTTTAAATGTCCTCAGGGATGAAAGAGCTGCCCATAGTCATCAATGGAGAAAATAAAGAATTTAATATAGCTAGAATTGGGAACAAATATGTCCACCCCCACCACCCCCACAAAACAGCAGCAAAGAGACAAGTTCCTGCTCTAATTCAGTTCTTATTTAGTAAGAAACATTTTTAAAGCAAATTCAAAGAAATTGCAGTTCATTGCCCATTGCGGGTTGGAAGGGATTGTTGCTGGAAGAGGGTGACTTATGCCAGCCCTGCATTGTAGGTCACACTGAATACTGTAGATCAGGCTCTCAGTGTTTTACAACACCACTGCAGTGTTGTCCAGTGGTATTAGACTCTTATTGCATGCTGGGCTGAAACTCAGAGAGAACCCAGCAATGTTATCCATGGTTTTTATCCCCACATGGCATTACAGGTTGGGCTGAGAAAGCAGTATACAACAACCCTACAGTGCAGTTCACTATTATACTCCTCTTATGAGTAGGAGGGCTGTGCTAAGAGAGAGAGAGAGAAAGAGAGACAGACAGAACCTTACAGCAGCCCTGCCATGTAGTTCACTGCTAATAATATAGGCCAGAAGCGGCTCTATTTAACTTGCCTCCTCAGACCTCCTCCCAGGCCGAATCAAGCACTTAATTATATGGAGGAGCATATATTCATTCATTCATTGACTTGCATGCTGACTGATTGAACATTTAAATGTTCAAAAGCTGAATAATAAATGTTCTCATGGGGTAAGATCCAAGTTAGAATACAGACACCTGTCATTAATACTAATGTTTGTTTTTTCAAGCCCCTCAGCCACAGTCTCAGATAACACACATGTGTCAGCGATACACTGCACCGTTTTGTTGTGGGGGCTTACTTGTCCGAGCGCGGGGGGGAGGAGTACACAAAACAAATCTAATGACAAATAACCAAATCAGAGTGACTAATGGGAGCACTAAATTACCAGCTGAAAAGGTGATGTAGAACACAGCAACAAAATGGCTGCTCATGCAGTATGTTGCAAATTGCTATTATTATTATTATTATTATTATTATTATTAAATCTTTGAAAGAGCATATTGGATTTATATACATTTTCGGTGGAGGTTGATGTGAAAAATACAGCAGATTGGAAAGGAAGATAAATCAAAGCATACCTTAAAAGGAGAAATATTGCCATTCATATATATATATATATATATATATATATATATATATATATATATATATTTCTGCCAACCTAGCAGTTCGAAAGCAAGACATTGCAAGTAGATAAATAGGTACCGCCTCGGCGGGCAAGGTAACAGCGTTCTGTGCACCTCGGTGTTCAGTCATGCCGGCCACATGACCACGGAAGCATCTTCGGACAGCGCTGGCTCTTCGGCTTAGAAACGGGGATGAGCACCGCACCCTAGAGTCGGACACGACTGGCTGGGGACACCTTTACCTTTTTATGTATATATATGAGATGAAGGTGATGAAGTGTTGTTTAGGTATATCACTTTGCAATCCTTATAACTTTTTAAAATTGGGAGATAACATTGTAAGATGACATCCTATAGCAGCTCATATTTTACTGCTCTAACTAAGTCTGTAGAGTGAGGAGCATGAGATTTGAATTTACCACATCATTTACCATTCTATAACTGTTATTTTCTTTAACCGGACCTCGTGCTGGGCACCCTAAGCCAGATTGTGACTGTGGAATGGGCAACTTTGACCCTTTGCCCCCAGCTTTGGACCCAGTCAAGATCACACTCCCTCTTCCCGCTATTCGAATTGGGAGGGAAGCTCCTGTTTGTCCCAATGGGAGCCTTTTATCAGTGAAAATAACAGGAACAGGGTGGCAGTGGTGGTGAACTAGATTGGGGTCCTTCTCAGAAACTCCACCGGGCATGAGGCCGGGCAGTGCTGGTTCCCATCCAGCTGAAACCACGTGAACAATTATTGAGGAAGAATACAAGGCAGCTGCTGTAGTGCCTGGAATGCCAAACCTGGGACGAGAGCATTGTCAAGTAGGGATGGTGCGGATGCCCAATTCCATCCAGGAATCTGGCGGATACCCCCCTGCCTACACTCCTGAGCCCTGCTTGCTGAGCCCCTGCCCCTGGTCGGCCCCTGCCCATGCTTGGCAAGCAGCCCACACTCGCTCTGGCAGCCCCACTGAGCTCCACGGTCACCATTCTTTGAAAAATAAAATGGCGACAGCAAGAATGCGCATATTTACATACGCAAAAATGCACATTTTTGCAAACGCACATATTTGCATATGCAAAATGTTCATTTTGCTAATGTGTGTATTTCCATGTGCATACACAAATATGGGCATACACAAAATGCGCATTTTCACACATATGCAAATATGCACATTTTTGCGATCACCATTTTATTTTTCAAAAAATGGCGACTGCGGAGCTTGACAAGGCTGCTGGGTGAGTGCGGGCTGCTCACCAAGCATGGGAGAGCCTTAAGTGTGGTCTGGGGACTGATGAGCGGGGGGCAGGGGCTGGGCGGGTGCCCAGAAAACTGGACGGGGGTTGGTTTCAACATCCCTGTTGTCAAGGAAAGTGTGCCAAGGTCAAAAAGCTGAGAAGATATTAGCATCAGAAGGAGTAGGGAGCAGGCAATAAACAGAGTAGTTAACAGCCCAGGTCATAAATCAAGGGTGAAGTCCAAAGCAAGAAGGAAAGGAGTCTGGCAGACAAAGACTTGATGTAGACACAGGTTTTGTCTCTAGCAAGGAAGCATAAGTTCTGGAGGGTTTATCAAACTGTATGCTTCTGACCCCACCCAGCCCCCAACAGCAATTAAGGATCCTCCTCCTGAGAAGACCTTGCTTGCAGCCAAGAGCAGCTTCTGAGAGGAGGACACTGAGTGAGCCTTTTCAAAGGATGCCTCACCCTGGGGCTTATTGGATGACCCTCTTCCTGTTCTGACTCTGAGTCCTCTGATGAAAAGTGAGAGGGTCCTGGTTGTTCAGCATCAGTCTGGCAGGATGTATCCTGGATTTCTCCTTCTGGTTCTTTGCTCGGTAAGGACTGCTCCTCATCAGACAAGGAGTCCCCAGGGAGGGCCATGACAACTGGGTGAGTAGCTAGGGGCAAAAGATTTTTAAAAATCCTTTGCCCCTCCCCATGCTACCATCCCAATTCAGCTTGTCCCTCTCCTATGCCAGCTACTGATTAAAGAAAAATCAGCTACACAACACCAAACTTTGTTAATTCATATTCATCCATTCATTACATATCACCCAATAGCCAAAGCTCTCTTGACAGATCACAAAGATAATTAAACCCTAAAGTAGGACATGATAAAGCATCATATAAAATCTTTAACATACTAATGTTAAAACACAAAAACAATTAACAATAAACTACCAGGACTCAATAAAACAATTAACTAAAAGCCCCATCATATCACATCATATGGAAGTAGAGGAAAGCCTTAACCTGGCACTGATAAGATGATAATATTGATGCCAGGCAAATCTCACTGAGGAGAGCAGTCCACAATTTGGGGGGGGGGGCACAACTCTGATAGTTTAGCCCTGAAACAATGCATTTGTCAGGAAACATAATTTATATGCCCTTACAAATGAAACTGACTTTTTTTTTTTAACAAGATAACTTAAAGAAATACACTCAGGCTTTTCTGCTGATAACTTTGCATGACCATATATAAATAATAGGCATTATTCTAACATAGCAAGGTTTTCCCAGCTCTAAGGATTATGTACACAGGTGGTTGATGTTCAGCTTGCTCTAGAGGAGGAGAAACACATGCACGAAAACACACAGATCTACCTATGTATATATGAATGATACGATATTAATGTCCAAAATGTAGGCCCACGTTGAATACGCAGCTACCCACATGGGTGTCCTCTTCCAGCACAAACTGCACAAGAGGAGTTCTGTGCTGTGCATTTTATAATAATCTTCTCTATGAAATTAATCCTGTTCTGCAGGACCTACCTGGGGACTTTGAGGCTTACAGGGGAAGATGTAGTTAAATAAGATCAAAACAGGTAAAGTCTCAGTAAGCAGAGAGACATGAGACAAAGTCTGGGTCAGGAGCATGTAGTTTGATTTGGCAAGATACATCCCTATTTAGACAGACCTTATTAGGACCACAGAGCCCTGTGACTGTAATTCTTCCCCCTATTTCGGGTAACAGAAATAGGGGAAATAGACGTGTTGCTTCAGCAAACAGCTGAAGCCTTATGAAGGCTGGCAAGGTCTGTTCTGCAGTCACCCCACCTTCCCAAAGGAGCTGACAGTGTTCCTTAAAGGGTCCATGTACAATTATGTAACTGCTGGCTTCTGTGATGCTGAGGAGATGTTACTGGGATTTGTCCCTGGAGTCTGAGGATGATGGAAGGGCCATGTCCTCAGACTGTGAGGAAGTGCTGAAGGTTCTTCATGATGTGTATCTCTTCATTTGTCTGAGTGTTTCTCAGGGAAACCCAGAGGCCTGGGTTCATGGAGGGGTGTGTGTGTGTGTGTTTGGGGGTGGGGGAGGCTCAGGACACCATGTGGTTCGGCCATTGTTGTAATCATAACTAGCCATTTTTGCAACATATAAGATTGCAATTTGTTAAACAATAAATAAAAAGCAAACGATTTATATTATATATTACTATAAATATATATTATTTGATGCAACAGACAAACAGATTGTTCATAAATAGCTAGGTACTAGTTCTGGTTGTATCTTGTGATTTTTCTAATCATAGAGGAAGAGCTAGAATCTCTCAGAAATGCCCTTCTTGAATGCTACACTGTTATTAGTGAGAATGTAGCTGGCTGAATGTTACTTGAATTGATTTACTGATCTTCAACCCTGAAAGTCCTGGACTGAATTAACCACAAACCAACATAGCTCCAATTTCTGATATACTGTACCAGTTCTTTTCATGAACTTTGGAACTTTATGATATTTTTACCTTATTTGTGGGGAGTGTCATATTCCCCAGCCTTGATCGCCCCTGCTGGCTCAGAAGAGGACTCAGGGGAGAAGGCTTCTTCCAATAACCCATCATCTGCTACTTGGGGACCTTCAGGTCAGAGGGCATGACTTTACCAGACAACTCAGAGAGCACCACTCTGATGCAATCCTCACCACCCCACGCCATAGGAGCCAAAATTATGTGTCTATAAAGGGCCCTACCCTGCCACTGCCCCTGCGAGGGCACAGTCCCAGCTCAGTAGCTTTTCCCTGTATGCACTGCTCAGGCATCTTAGCACTGCATCTTAGGCAGTGCCAGGGACTTCTCTCCTCAATGGCAGCTTTCTGCCCTTTTCACTCTTTGTCCAGCTGTCTGCACAGGAATCCTGCCAGGCAGATGAGTGGGAATGTATTGGCTTTCCTGCCACTATGGAGGCTGCTGCCACTATTGTATGCTTTCAGTGCCTGACACACACACACACACACACACACACACAGAGCCCTTCACTCACTCATCCTCTTGACCCAGCATTGCAGGAGATTCTATAGTCCCAACGGTATGTACATGAGTACCTGTGCACTGGTGCAGGTAATACTGCATAGGGATGTCAGAGAAATCTGCAATGCAACCCAATGAGTTCAGATTTTTATGAATCCCACCCACGGATTCCACAATGGACTGGTTATTCCCCATCGGGTGGATTCCGCAAACTTCTGGACTTAAAAAAAAAAACTTTCTGGAATTTTATGCAAATTTTGTCATAGAAAAATATAATAGAAATAAAAAATAAAAAGGTCAAAATGTGCATTTCCCTCAGAGGCTAAAGTGTGAAAATGCACATTTTGCATGTGCAAATTTGCACAAATTCAGAAACTAAAAAAAATCCAATTCTGTTGATGGGCAGATGACAGAACAAAAGGCACCTGACAATCCGCAAAACACAGACAGAACACATTTTACACAGTCCATACATCCCTAATACTGCATCATTTCCACTCTATGTTACATTCTGGCTGGGTTGGCTGCACAATGAAAAGGTTAGGGACAATTAATTCTTCTCCACTTGTTTTGTTTTGCTTATTTAGTTCAGCAATCCCAGAGTAGTCAGACAGACGTTCTTTAAACTGAAAAAGAGACAGAAGGAGCTGAAACTGTCAGCAAAAGATGCTGGAAATAGATGATATAGATAGATAGATAGATAGATAGATAGATAGATAGATAGATGACAGACAGACTTTTTATAAGATCAAGGAGTAAAAGTATTTCTTTTAGAAACAGATTATGTCTGCTGCAATATTAGCTTTGATTAAGCTAAAATTATAATTACAGCCTACTTTGTTATTTTGCAACTATATATTTTAGCCTTTCTTGGTAAATATAGATACACTGTTCAAAGGGAACAGCAAAAAATAGCTTTTAAAAGTTGCACTCGTTACGTTGCTTTTGCCTGGAACTCGTGACTGTTTTTGGAAATAATTTATATTCAACATTCTGCTTAAAAACAAAAAGCAGACCTCAGGCGATAATAATACCTCCTTCCCTGTTCATATTTTTGCTACCTCATACATGAAGAAATGCTGCCTCATTACTTCGTCAGAAGAAAGTGATTTTTTGCTGCTTAAACATTTTTAGACTACCATTTCTACTGAAGTAAATGTGATTAGCTTTAGTCTTTAAATCATTTTGTAGACATTAATACTTTCAGCTTGGTTCAAAGCACCTCCTTTTATTGTACTGTTTTAAAGATGGATAGGAGTGATTTACTTAAAGGAATCACCCCTAAATAATTCGATAGCCTACGGGAATCAGACTGAATCAACATGTGCACTTCAGGCGCCTTTGGTAGTTGCCCATTTTTGCTTTCAGTTTGGGACAGGGGAGTTTATATGGCGACTGAACTCCAAACGATGTAGTAGGGCACTCATGATCAGAGTTACTGACATTTTGTTTAAAATCAGCTGGAGAAGGGAAAAAAAATGGATTGAGGCCACAGCAGTGGGTGAGGGGGAGTTTAATCCTTTCCCCCTGCACAATTTCCCTGATTTAAATATCCCCCAGGAGTTGCTATTAAGGTCTCCCTCTCTCTCTCTCTCTCTCTCTCTCCCCCTCCCACTCTCTCTCTCTTTCTCTCTCCCTCCCCACTCTCTCTCTCTCTCCCCCTCCCACTCTCTCTCTCCCCCGCCCACTCTCCCTCTCTCTCCCCCTCCCACTCTCTCTTTCTCTCCCCCTCCCACTCTCTCTCTCCCCCTCCCACTCTCTCTCTCTTTCTCTCTCCCTCCCCACTCTCTCTCTCTCCCCCTCCCACTCTCTTTCTCTCTCCCTCCCCACTCTCTCTCTCCCCTCCCCACTCTCTCTCCCCCTCCCCTCCCCACTCTCTCTCTCCCCCTCCCACTCTCTCTCTCTCTCCCCCTCCCACTCTCTTTCTCTCTCCCTCCCCACTCTCTCTCTCTCCCCTCCCCACTCTCTCTCCCCCTCCCCTCCCCACTCTCTCTCCCCCTCCCCTCCCCTCCCCTCCCCACTCTCTCTCTCCCCCTCCCACTCTCTCTCCCCTCCCCCTCCCACTCTCTCTCTCCCCCCGCCCACTCTCCCTCTCTCTTCCCCTTCCCACTCTCTCCCTCTTTCTCTCTCCCTCCCCACTCTCTCTCTCTCCCCCCTCCCACTCTCTCTCTCCCCCTCCCACTCTCTTTCTCTCTCCCTCCCCACTCTCTCTCTCTCCCCCATCCCCACTCTCTCTCTCTTTCTCTCCCCCTCCCACTCTCTCTCCCCCCTCACACCCACCCACACACATGCTAGAGTCACAAATTACACATCATCAAAAAAGGAACTGCATTACCAAAAAATAAGACAAAAACAGACACCAACTTGTATAACATTTGCATATAGTAATACACCCACATGCACACACATTCTCTCTCTCTCTCTCTCTCTCACTTACAAATAATTATTGTAATTCAAACTGAAGTACAATACATGCCATCATAGCGGTGGAGACTGACAGGATGACCTGCGTGCCTCGCCTCCTCAGTCTGCCATTCAGGTGCACACTCTTGATGGGCATCTTCAAGGCCCCTCCTGCTCTCCGTCCTTGTGGGTCTTTACCTGTAAACCACACTTGGACTGGACAGCCCATCAAATAGAGGACACCTTCAAATAGAGGACTATCTTCTGCAAAGTAGGGCACCCGGACACCCTAACACACACACGAAGAGAAATGGTTGTGTATAGGTAAAGAAAAATATGTTGAGAAATGTCCAGTATGGTCCTATATCATATATATACTCAGAGGTAAGCCCCATTAAGTTCAGTGGAATGTGGTGCCAGGTAAATATGTGGGGGATTACTAGGGATGTTAGAGAATTCCGCCATGTACTCCAGTGAGGCCAGATTATTTAGAATCCGCCCCCCCCCGAGTCCGTGGCGGAACGGAGCAATCCCCACCGCCACCCCGCGAAAATTCCCCAGGACAGATCTTACCTTGTGTTGGCCGTCCGGTCCATCCGCTGCCCCTGGTCTGCGGCCACCATTTCCCTCCCTACTTTAGCCGTGATAGGCTACGTAAGTATTTACATAGCCTATCACGGCAAAGAGCAGGGACGCAAATAGCGTCCGCTACACCATTTGCATCCCTGCTCTTTTCGTGATAGGCTATGTAAATATATACGTAGCCTATCACGGCTAACGCAGGGTTGTAAGTGGCGGCCGCAGCCCAGCAGCAGATGGAGGTCCAGTTGTGGGCAGCCCCGGCAGGCGGCTCTGCGGACTCGCTGCGGAGCAGAGCCATCCAGGGAGGATTCCGGGGGGAGGGACAGATCGGCTCCCCTCCACCGTGGACGCCCCAGACCAGAACAAGGTAAGGGATTTGTACATCCCTAAGGATTACAGGCCTAATGTTGGATCTTCCACATTACTCAGAGTTTGGCCCTACTGTTAGGCAGGCTGGGAAATGGTTTGCAGGATTCAGCTGGATAATCCTTAGGATCATTAGGATTCACTTATTCCCAAACTGAAACTCAATACAGAAACTCTGCATGTTTCTTATTTTATTAGTTATTTGATACATGTATAGACCTTCCCTCTGAAGGCAGGGTTGCTTGGCGATTGCTTTAACAGAAGTCACCAGGGGCAATATTCCACTGGATCTGTTGCAGAACTCACCACTTATGCAACAGGGCTTTGGCACTTCTCAAAAATAACTCTGGAAATGAGTGGAAACATTCATTTCTGAACTGGGGCAGGTCAGCGGAGCTCCCTTCTGTGAGCTCTGCTGACCTGCCCTGTTCCAGAAAAAAGCATTTCCTGTCATTTCAGGTTATTTGTGTGGTTATTTTTAGGAATGCCAAAGCCACGTTGTACAAGAAGTGAGTCCCGCGAGTGCATGGGCACCATAGGCCAGTGGAGGCTGGTGGCTCTGATTTCGGTGGGGCTGTAAATCCATTCTGGGTTTTAGTCAGAACTAGCCAGAACTCTAACGGAGCTATCTGAGGTACCAAACCTATTTCGGGGATAGGGTTCAACACCTTGGATTGCCCCCTTTAGACTTCTGGCTGGTTTGGACTAAAGCCTAGAGTGGATTCATCAACACACTGAAATCGGACCCACCAGCCTCCACTGCAATAGGTTACTACCCCAGGTAGGGGAGGAATCCAGATCAGGAAAGTGAAGTGAATAGTTTTCTTCCACTGGAAATAACAGGTGTAGGGAGGCTGTTCCAGGACTGCAGTAGGGAGCAAAGGGTTAAAGCACCCTACCCACCACACCAGGGTTCAGTTTGCATTGCCCCCTCCCTGTGCCTACTATTTATTATTAAAAGCCATTCATGCAATTGCTTATTGCATGAATGGCATCACATTTACTTTGTCCTTTACTTGGGATAAGCAAACCTGTGTAGGATTGGCCTTTTAATCTTCCAAACCTACTTAGACCTGTGCTTAAATTTACAGCCTTAGTATGAAAAATGTTGTGATATTGTCTTACTCTTTTATCCTAAACAGACAGCTAGATGTCACCATAAGGGTTTTTTATTTTTTAATTAGAATTAGTTAATCTATTTGGTGGGAAAGGATGTGGATTTTCATCTGGAGTTGAATCAGCTCATATATTGCTATACAGTTGCCCAGTTACCCTTCCGCTTCCATCACTTACAGCCAAAGATGATTGCCTGACTAATGGCTGAGTAGGTGGTGAGAGCAAATCTAGCAATCCAAAGTAAAATGTCTATGACTCACATGTAATGAACAACAGGAAATGTGGCTAGAAAAATCCAAAAGCCTCTTGGCTCTCTGCCTACATCTCAAAAGTGGTGTGAGGGGGTGGGGAGAGAGACAAAAGAAGGGAGGTATGTCTGTGCCTATGCATATGGAGGACAGGTGTGATTTGTGTCTTTATTTCAGGGTTGCATTTTAATTTTGAGCCAAAAATTTTAACTCTTCCATTTTTGGCATTTTGTGGAGGGGCTAGGGCAAAACAAAAATTCTGGTGAAAGAGGCTGAGAGAGGCGAGAATTTTCACTAATTTTCTCCTTGGGGAGGGGGACAGGGTTTCCAGATACCTTTTTAAGTGTAGGCAATTCTTCAGGGTTCTTTCTATATATTTTTTTAAGCCACCCGCTGCACTTGCAGAAGCACAAGATTCTTCTCCAGCCAAGCAGTTTTTTCTGAACTCCCAGGGGACCATGTGACCTCACATGCCTCTCCAATAGGCATTCAGAAAGAACTCCTGGCTGGAGAAGAGTCCTGGACTCCTGCAAATGCAGGGGGTGTTTAAAAAAAAAATTAGAAAGAAGACCCCTCAAGAATTGCCTGCATTTTAAAAAGGTGTGTGGAAACCCAGTCTCCCTCCTCAAGGAGAAAATTCTCTGAAATTTCCCCTTTCCCTATGAAAGAGGCAGAAAAAACAATGCCTCTTTCACAGGGAGAGAAAAAGTTCCCCAAAATGGGTGGGGGACAAGATTCGGCACAGCACTACTGCATTTACATATACCAGGCAATATTTATTCAGTGCACAATCCTATTCATGTTTAGACAAAGAAAAGTCCTACAACTCCCAGCATGCCCTATCCAGCCATGGTGGCTGGGGAATGCTGGGAACTGTAGGACTTTTTTCTGTCTACATGTGCATAGGATTATGCCCTTACTGTTCTAGTCATTGCATTGGAATTTCATTAACTTGAGGTGCATATTTAGACATTTTAAAGTCCTAGAACTCCCAATATGCCCAGCGAAGACTTTGTAGGACTTTTGTGGGACTTTTTCTGTCTAAACAAGCATAGGATTACACCCTTAATAAATAACAGTTCCTAATAACTTAGACTGACAGAAACCATCAGGTGTGGGTTTTTTAAAAACAAACAAACAAACAAACACCACCCACATTTTGTTATAGACTGACACCTTCCTAAGTGTTTCTCATACAGTCATCACACTAATGGAAAACACGCAGACATGTATAGCCATACGCCTACACAGAGAAAAAATGTCGATGGTTCTCAAAAAAGGTTATGTCAGCTGAGATTGAAAGCCTGGTCAGAAATTATGTAGCGGATAGACCAATGGGAAGTATAAAACCCAGAATATGATATATGGAGGTGGCTAGCTGAGCAGGGAAGTATAACTCATATGTCAATGTCATTTGCAAAATGTGCTGTTTCCATTGGCAAAGCCTGCATTTGAATTGAAGTCCAAGCTTCAGTTTTTTTCACACATCTTACCCTGGGCCAAATATAAGAGTCACAGATTTGAGACAGGCAATAAGAGCCATCTGCAGCAATCCTGGGGTCAGGGCAGGGCCAGATGCATACAAGTGCCTCATCCCCAGATCCACTACAGAATCCAGACTATTGTGTGCGTTAATCAAAGTGTCATATGCACAAAGTGGGCTCCATATGATTAAGGGGCAGTGGAGCCATGCTGTTGAACCTGCCCTGACGTTACGCAGTTCTTTGAGCCTCCTGTTCTGACAGGTGCACATTGAGCGCATGGGTCTGAAAGGGGAAGCCCACACATGAACAGCCACTCCCACATAGGCCTTCCAAAGCCAAGGCTGGTCCAAGACATTTTGCTGCCTGAAGCAGGGCAGCAAATGGCTCCCCACCCCAAATCAAGGTACATAATACCCAAGGCCAGTCCAATTATTTTGGCACCTAAGACAGAATATTCTACAAGTCCCTCTCCATGATCACATGGAGGTGTCAACATCATTATGAAATGATCTCCCTGATGAGGCCTGCCTGGTGCCATCACTGTTATCTTTTCGGCGCCAAGTTAAGACCTTTCTCTCCCAGGCATTTGGCAGGATATGATAAGTTTTAATCAATCCTGGAATGTCTTATGTTTATGGTTGTTTGCTTTTGAGATTGTTTTGAAGTTGTTTTAGATAAATGTTTCTTTTCTGTATATTGTCTGTATATATATTGTCTGCATGTGTTTTTTATGTAAATGGTTTTTAATCTCTGTATACTGCATTTTTAATGTTTTTGATCTTTGTAAACTGTCCAGAGAGCTTTGGCTATTGGGTGGTATAGAAATGTAAATAATAATAATAATAATAATAATAATAATAATAATAATACATGCACTCAGCTACTCATGCATGGGCTTCCTTTTTCAGACATCCATGCTCAAAATGCAGCTGTCAGGAGGTGAAGCCGGTATTGTATGTGACACCAGTAGTGGAACCAGCAGCACAGCTCTGCTCCCAGTTAGCCTGTATATGTTGTATTTGTGTTGCCCTTATTTTCGCCGTAGTCTACGTAAACATTTACGTAGACTACAGCGACTAAATAAGGAACACGAATGGCGGCTCCCTATGGGGGCCGCCATTATCCGTACACACTTTTTTTTTTTTTCCAAAGTCACCCGTGATAGGCTACGTGACGATTCACGTAGCCTATCACGGCTGACTTTGCAGATCTAGCCGTGATAGGCAACGTGAATCGTCACGTAGCCTATCAGGGGGTGTTTTTTTTTGTTTTTTTTTACTTTCGCGTTCGCGGCCGGGCGAGGCGAGGCGCCTCCTCCCCGGCCTGAATTTCGGCCGGGCGAGGCGGGAAGCCTCCCCCCCCCGGCCTGAACTTTGCGGGGAGAGCAGCGAAGCGCCTCCCCCCCACCGCGAACGGCCTTCGACGACAGGTAAGTGACTTTCGTCCACCCCTAGTGTGGACAAAGTCTGGACAAGTACCAACACTTGACAGAGATAGAGTGAGCATTTTGGCACTGTTCAGGCAGGCTCTGTGGCAACTAACATATTTTGGGGGGTGCTAATAATATGCTTTGGATTGGGTATAAAGCAAGTGGCATGCTGCTGCATATGTTCCATTTATGTGAATGGGAACAGCATAAAAAAAGCTGTGTTCTTGTCCAAGTCCCATTTAGAGCAATGGGTTTTGCACAGCATACATTCCCAGTATATTGTGCCCATAATGTGCTTCCATTTATTACTGTGCAGCCCTTAATTAATCATGCCTTTCAGTTTCCTTTAGAAAAGCTGCCTCTTTTGCAGCAGTGATGGCATCAGAGTGGCACTGCCTGTAGAGGCATTATGAGTTCTTCAATTCTACATTTGTTCTATTTATTCCACAAATGCCCCTTGATGCCTCGCAAAGACCCTGACTCATTTGAAATGGTAAGTAAGAGGAAAGGGGGACAGGAGTGGATATTTTTCTATATCAGGGGTGCAGAACCATAGACCTGGAGGCCAAATCCAGCCCTCAGGGGTTCTGCAGATGGCCCCTTCCCCTGGCCCTGGCCCCTTTCCCCTGACCACCAATTGTTTGTTGGTTTTCCAGGTTTTCTGCAGTTTACCCCCATTCGAAAAGGTTGAAATGCCTCTCCTAAGACTTATTGGTTGGAAGAGCTTGTTGCTGGGATTTGGGGCCCTGCCCCCTTTACCTTTGCTCTTACACACCACTGGAATGCATCCCCCGAGACCTTCTCCAAAATTGGGAAAATTTTGAATTTGGCCTCAGGCTGAAAGAGCTTCAACACCCCTGGTCTATGTATTGATACAAATAAGAACACCCACCACATGAACACATGGTGATTGGGCAATTTTTGAAGTAACCAAGGAATTATTGTGGTGGCCATGGAAACTGCACATGCCACAGGTCTCCATATATATATTAGGGCTGGGCAGGGACCACCCACCCACCCACTTTGGAGACTGATTCAGAGCTTCCTAATCAGCCCTGACCCACCTTGGCCTGATCTGCAGCCAGGCCGACCCATCCGTAATGTTGGATAGATGGCCCTTTTACAGCCATAATCAATGCAACATTTAATTACTGGAAGAAGAAGAGTCACCATTTAAAAAAAAAAATGGCAATGCCCTCCAAGATGGGAACGGCTGCGTGGGCTCCCCATGGGCCCAGGTAAGGAGCAGGGGGCTCACACAGCTCGATGGATGGCTGTCCGGATAGGGCCAAAGCAGCCTGAAATGATTCAGATCAATCCCGACCCATTTCAGATTGCTTTGGCCTGATTCTGACCTGCTCCAGAACCAGACCGCTTCGGTCCGAATCACCCCGATCCATTTTGCAATTTGGGATTCAGACTGAACTGGTGCACAGCCCTAATACACATACACACACACACACACACACACACACACACTAACATTATGAAAACTGTATGCATTTATATCTCCATAGCTGCAAATCTGGTGATTTCTCATGGTAATTTTTTAACATGCTGCTTTTCCTTACATGATGCTATTTTAAAAAAGAAAAGGAAAACAGGATAATTATAATAGCTTCCTTCTCACTATGACAGCAAAGGAGCACCTTCCTGCTCTCACTACTCTGTCATGCCAGGGTTATTGATATCAGACAACTGGTTTAATAGTCATTCCTTCTCCTCAGGAAAGCCTGGGCAACATATTTCTATAAGAGGGAAGCAAAGGAACCTCTAAACAAGAATTCTCAGTACTTGAAAGTATATTTCCCAGGTTTCTTTGGGAAAAGTGGAAAATGGAATAAAACCAGTGTAAACTTTGTGGTGCAGGTCTGCCCTCAGAGGCACAGATAGGGAGTGCAAGCCCAACTACCCTCCCTTTGTGATTGGGTTGAGGCCTTCCTTTACCCTATCTTTCCAGCTGATGTGTCAAACCGGATTCATCCTCACTCACTATTTTTGGCAGGGAGGTGGAATCCATGAGGAGCATGTGAGGAGGGAGTCTATCCAGAAGGGAGGTAGTAAGGGAAGCAAGTAGCTGTACCTTGGCACTGGATATGTTATGTTCAGGAAAACTGGGACATGAGGAGCAACAGCCACCATCTGGAGCTCCTTGGCATGAACAACACCTACTCTGATCCCTTTCAGCCTTCAACCAGATGGAGAGCTATGGGTCGTGACAGCCCTTCAATGTATAGGAGCAAAATATCTGGTTCTTCCCTCCCACTTTTCTGTAGATGCAACATCCGTTTGAGGATATTTTATTATTTGGTTTATTTTAAAAACGTATCCCCCACTTTCCTTTATTAAAAAAAAAAAATCCAGAGCAGCTAACAACAAAGTAATTAAAACCAATCACAGCTTTAATGAAAAAAATCAAACAAAACCAAACTATAGCAGCAACAACAAATAGAACAGTGCTGCCTATACTGGACTCACAGTGGCAGATGGCACCTCTTAAAAAGGGCTGGGACAGGAGCAGAAAAAAGCAACCAAAATGATCAGGGGACTAAAGCAGCTGCCCTACAAGGAAAGGTTACATACACTGTGTGGAACTTTTTAGTTTACAGAGCAGGCAAGTATATAAAGGTTTATAGAACTCTACCTGGTATGAAGATTGTTTTCTCCTTTTCTTATAACAGTAGAATCTGAGATCATCCAATGAAGATTCCAGACAGACAAAAAGAAGTGCTTTTTCACACAGTGTATAAACTATGGAACTCGTTTCCTCAAGATGTAGTGATGGCCAGCAAGGTGGACAGCTTTAAAAGGGGATTAGACAAATTCATGGAGGAGAAGGCTACCAATGGCTACTAGTTATGATGGTAATATACTACCTCCAGGATCAGGAGCAGTATACCACT
This sequence comes from Heloderma suspectum, assembly GCF_057233095.1. Lineage (NCBI taxonomy): Eukaryota > Metazoa > Chordata > Lepidosauria > Squamata > Helodermatidae > Heloderma > Heloderma suspectum. Next base: position 69,336,928 of record NC_139462.1, read on the forward strand.
CAATATACCAGTCACTGGGGAACAGCAGCAGAAGGTGGGTATTGTCCTCATGTCCTGCTTGCGAGGTTCCTACAGGTTGGTCCTGTGGGAAAAGGAAACCTGCCCTAGATTGGCCTTTGGTCTAACGCAGCAGGGCTCTTGTTATGCTCTCTTTCCCCCTCCACCTCATTTTACAAATACTTCCAGTTGGATGCAACCCTGAGAAGGAGGTCAATGAAAAAAGAAACACTAACTACCTAGTGAAACCTCATCACCCAGGGATTATCCAGAATTTCTCTCATTCTGTTACTTATCTCCTGTGCAAGGGCAAGTGGCAATGCATGTAGAATCCTGGTATTATCAAAGATGGATAAACAAGAAATTTCTTGGGCTTCTGGTTGTAAACTGTATGAGTCATTAATTCTTAGAAAATAGATCACTGAATTTTAAACGAAGGACAAAAAATGTGAGAGGAATTAAAAATGGTTTATGTGGGACAGTGAGAACACTCAAATGTTCTGGTTTAAAAGTTTTATTACTTTATCATTCAACACAAGAAAACAACTCCAAAGGCTCTGATATGTGAGTCATAGTCAGGGACACAATTTTCAAGACTTCCAGAGGAGGAGCAGAGTTAGCATGTTGGAGAAAAATGAGCAAAGAACCTTGTGGCACTTCAAAGGCTTACAGTGCAAGCCTATACATGTTTACTCAGAAGTAAGTCCCATTGAACTCCAATAAAGAGTAAATATGTTTAGGATTACAGCCTTTCTATGGCATAAGCTTTTGTGGACTGAAGTGGACTCTAGTTCAGCAAAGCTTATGCCATAATAAATCTGTTAATCTTTAAGGTGCCACAAGACTCTTTGCACTTCAGTGACTAAGGCTTTGAACTGGAAAGATGTGGATTGCTTTTAGCACGATATCCCATGTATTTATTTGACTCCTGAAAATTTGCAGCTTTCTTTTTAAAATCAATAGATTTTTAGTTGCAGAGATGAGTATAGAAACATGAAGCATCCACTATAACACTCAGAGACAGTTGGGAGGTGTTGCGACTTCATCACTCCCTTCACAATGACTTAGGTTCTTATAATGGACATTGCACAACCCCAGACCGTGGCTAGTATTTCCTTTGGTAAGAGAGGCATAGTGTTCTTTCTGCAACCTGACTGTGTTGGGGGCTTCCCCAGTTTGGCATGTATCACCTTTGCTGAGAGATCTGCATTGGTTGTCTATTTGCTACCACGCCAGGTTTAAAGCGTTGTTGTTGTTGTTGTTGTTGTTGTTGTTGAATAAAGCCCTACACAACTTGGGACCATGTGAGAGCATGCCTTCTCCCCTTATAACCCACCCTATCACTGAAGTCATTGGATGAGGCAGTCCTGGTGGTTCCACATGGGCCAGAGCTCTAGTTAGAGACCACTTCAGAGTTTTAGCTCTTCTCTGTGGAATTGCATGCCAACTGATGCTTGGCATGTGTGTCAATGTTGCTCTATTGTTGGTGTCTGCTAAATACATTATTATTTTAACAAGTTTTCCCGGATTGCAAGCCCACCCACAGTCTTATTGGTATAAATGTTATATTTAACATATTTTTATATTTTGTGTTTTGATATTGTTATTGTTCATTGCGCAAGGATTTTTTTCATGTACAGCTGTCTAAAATAATCTGTAAACAAACAAACAAACAAACCCACCTTATGTCTCATTAATATTGTCTTACAGTTGCTCCAAGAAAATCCAAGTCTATCCCTCCCCTCCCTTTTCTCATCTCACAATGTCTGTTGAGACCCTGAATAACTTCTTGATCCTACAGGACTTGGAAATCCCTGATGGTTTCACTGTCTCTTGCTTTTGAGTAGACTGTCACCCCTACATCTCTGCAGATGTAGCTTCTCAGCTTCTCCTCCACTCTCCATGTTTTCCTTCAGACTGTCAACTTGGCCCTCTGCACTGATCTCCTCCAAGGGATCTTGTCACAGTATTTGGTACAGTGCCATGTCACATTTCACCAAACATACCGTCAATGACACCAATAATTAAAAATGTAAAACAAATAGTAAATCTGACCTAATATGTGCAACAACAAATCCATAAGCAGATATGCAGAGATGAGAAAAACAGGCATTTCTGAGCCTTGTATGGAATTTAATTTCTTTTCCTTTGCTTGATGAACTCTTGTGTAGGCCTACTGTATTACTGTAAAGCTTTCATGCTAAGGGGTACAGGGCATTAAGCATTTGTTACATCAAAGTCAAAACAGCTTGCACTGGCTAGCTGTAAAGTTCATGATCCAGTTAAGGAGCTAGCGTAATTCTTAAAGCTTGAAATGGTTTGAGGACTCTATAACCTTACAAAGTGCATCCATCTATATAATCTATGGTGGCAGTTCCAGTCTGGAAGTCGATGCAACTGCACCATTTTATATTGTGTTAATGCATATGATGGCATATATACTATTCTATAGGTACAGTTGAGCTGTAGAATTACTTGCTTGCCCAGATTTTGAACAGCAGTGTTTGACACTGTTCTAGAAATGCTGTTAATCTTTTTCTGTTCCCCTCCCCCTTCACCAGAATCTTCTTAAAGTTCTTTCAATATTTTATCATCATAATCCTCCACTGTTGCATCCTTGCCCTTTGCTGTTTTCACAATATAATTTTTTTTTTTGGCCTATGATCCATTTTTATGTGGGGTCATATGGGGTGAGAAACAGAATAGACCTTATGAGTACAGCTCAGCTATATCATCTCTTTGATGACAGCCCTGCTCACCTGCGAGAAAAGCTTCTTCCTACGACGACCCATGTTGGTGATCCTTCGTGGGGCCTCCTCCACACAGGAACAAAATTTGCCCACAGTGAGAGAGAAAGAGAGAATGCCTCCTAGTTACCTAGACAACAGGGCAAAATCACTTCTCTTCCTGTGCTGTGGGCTACCACAGCACACAGCAGGAAGGTAGAGAGAGTTACCTGGCTGCTTAGGCAAGATGATGCTACTATCCTTCTTCTTGCTCTGTGAAGGCAATATTATGCATCCAGGAATGATAATGCATATCAACTTCGGATTAGCTGCGTAACAGCATGTCATCATCTCACTCACTACATGAATGTATATCATCTCATTCATCCACTAGCCCTTCACTGGCTCAGAGCACACAATGAGGGGAAATGGCATAGACACAAATGAACCACACCTCCCAAAGTACTTTTGGGACTTTCAAGGCATTTGTCAAGTTCCTTGGTCCTCTCTGTTCACAGTCACACACTCCCAAGGCACCAGGATTCAGTCTCACTACTTTATTGGTTAGCTACCAGGTTCTTTACAAATGCAAATCCTCGGAGATTCTCAGGCTACAAAGGAAAACAGCTACTCCACACAATTATGAATATCAATAGAGGAGCCAAGTGGGAATCAGAGACATTGCCAGCAGTTTGAACAAGAACTTGCCAGCCAGAATAACTTAGGGGGGATGCCCCTCCCTTACAGTTGTGCCCCACTGTATAGGCTATCATGCATAGCCAACCAGGTGGAACATCTGAGTTCCGCCTCTAACTTTTCCGGCTTTGCTCCGCGCCAGACTCTAGCATCCTTCAGGTCACACCCTGCACTCTCCTCCTCCTCCAAGACCTGGGTTCTCATGGGGAAGGAAAAGGGGGGGGCCTTCAGGTCGAGCTATTTGTGAGCCAAGTTCCTGAGAAGAACCCGTATCTGAGCTCACTAGGGAGGAAACCTCCCCCAGTTCTGGCTGTTCCCATTCAGAGTCTGAGCTGCTAACTATCTCCACATGCTCAGAATCATTCCTGACAGCATTTTAGAATTTCAGAATGATTTTGGGGGAGATACTTTGGTCCAGTCCTGTTCATGAGAGAATATATGTTTAACATGTTAATGTGGTGGGTGAAGGCCAAATAGGAGAAAGAATGCAAGGGGAGAAGCAAGCTGTAAAAGTTTCAAAAACTGAAAATGTAATACAGCCCGTCACATTTCAAAATAAGTTCCTTCTTCAGGGGAAGTCTACAAAGGATAACCCACTAAAATCAACTATATAAACAAAGATATATACAGAATTGTTTGAATGAATAAAATTATATAAACCTCTTCAAAGGAATAAAACATCAGTTAAAAACTCCAAAAAATACAGACATGCATACAAATACTGAAAACATTCTCAGTCACCTTACATGATGCACTTTTGCACCATCAGGGTAACCACATGTGAAAAAAGAGTCTTCCTTATATAGCTACTAACAAGTTGCAGGTAACAAATTTGAACAATGCATCTTCAAGAGAAAAAGAATAAAATAAAATGCCATGAATAATACTTTACTCATTAATACAACGTTGGAACATTTTCTTATAGGTAGTGTTTTGGTGGAGGCCAAAAAGGACAACTAAATTTTAGTAGATGGCCTCTTGTTTAGGAATAATTGCAGGTAGTATACGGCTCCCAGACTTTCTAGGGCCTCTGGAGGATAGAGGTACAGCTTTTTGTACAATTGAATGATTATCACAGCTTAAGGCCAGATCTAAACCTTGTGTCATATCATTATGATCCCATCATGGTAACGGTATATCTCTCTTGTGCATTTGTACCTCGCAGGACACACAATGCCATTTGTTGTACTATTTTGAATAATGTAGAATAAAATGCAGGAAATAACACTACAAAAAGTGTTATATCAAATGTGTAATGTGCCCCAGCAGTTATCAGTGCACTTCAGTACCACTATAAAGCAGTAGTATAGATCTAGCCTAACTTGCAATTTCAGAAAGCTTTATAATAAAAACTTATCTCATTTAATCCTCACCATATCAAAGTGGCCCTATGAAGTAGACTAAGCCTAGGGATGGACGAAAGTCCCTTACCTGGTCCCGCAGCTTTTTTCGGTGTGGGGGGGAGGTGCTCCGTTTCTCCTCCCGAAATTCTTGGTGGGTGGGGAGGCGCCCCATCCCTCCCCGGCGAAATTCTGGCCAGCGTGGAGCGCCCCGCCTCTCCGGCCACGAAAGAAAAAAGTAAAGTAAAAAAAAAACACGTGATAGGCTACGTAAAGATTTACGTAGCCTATCATGGCTAGATTTTCAAAGTCAGCTGTGATAGGCTACGTAAATCTTTACGTAGCCTATCACAGCTGACTTTGAAAAAAAAAAGCGCGTACGCAAATGGCGGCGCCCATGGGCTCCGCCATTTGCGTTCCTTATTTGGGCACGGGTAGCCTACATAAAGATTTACGTAGACTACAGCGAAAATAAGCGTTGAAGTGCCACAAGGTTGCCCTTATTTTCGTTGCCCTTATTTTCGCCGTAGTCTATGTAAATCTTTACGTAGGCTACCCGTGCCCAAATAAGGAACGCAAATGGCGGCGCCCATGGGCACCGCCATTTGCGTACGTGCTTTTTTTTTTTTCAAAGTCAGCTGTGATAGGCTACGTAAAGATTTACGTAGCCTATCATGGCTGACTTTGAAAATCTAGCCATGATAGGCAATGTAAATCTTTACGTAGCCTATCACATTTGTGTGTTTTTTTTTTTACTTTGTAATGGCGGTGGCGGCAGCCAGTCGGAAGACCAGCCGCCGCCGCCGCCGAACCACCACCGGGACCCACCGCCAAGAGGGACATTCGCAAGAGGTAAGTCCCATCCCGGGGGGTGGCAGGGGGTGGCAGAGAATTTCCCCACCAATTTCGGGGGGCCGAATCCGGAGATGCGTGGAGGAATTCTCCGACATCCCTAAATAATAATAATAAATGCCTTGTTCAGAATAAATGCCTTGTTCAGGAGGACCACCCAGTGAGATTCATGGCTGAGCAGCCATTTTAACCTAAGTCTCAACATCCCAAATCTAACACTGCAGTGATGTAGCATTGAGTAACAATACTGGCTACCATTTCCCAATATATGATTTGTTTTTTAGTTTTACATTGGTGTAAGCTATCCTGAGCATTGTGATTACAGTAGAAGTGCAGGATATACATTTCCATAAGGAAACAAATGTCTTGCCAACAATGTTTTTCTTAATGCAGCCTAACATGGCATTTGCCTTAAGGAACATCATCTCTCTCAGTGTGGTCAAGTAACTGAGCTCTGTTCTGGTAACCATCACACCACACATTTTGCTCAGCTGTTTCTATGTAGAAAACAGTGTTTTGCATTGACTTGTGGGAGCCCATTTTGGGACAGATTTCTTTCGAGCTTTAATTGGAGAGGCAAATTTGCTTTATTGGATGTGCATATGCATTATTGGGAAAATGCTTGATTTTCTACTTGGAAAACATATGAAAGTGTAGGCTGCAATAGAAATGCATCAGAGGAATTCACTGTGTCAAAATTCCATACAAGTTTTTTACAGTCTGTTTCTCACACATTTGATCAGAAGTGTTTGGGGACTTTTTTGTAGTCTGAATTCTAATACTGGAAAGTTCATATGAAATGCAATGAAAGGAGCAAGGCTACAATTATTCCTATTTCATATGGCAAAACAAATTTTAAGCAGCTCTCAAAGTATTGCACAGCTGATAACTCTCTCTCTCTCTCTCTCTCTCTCACACACACACACACACACCTATTTTTGTTCTGCCATTTTACTAAAAAAATGATATCCTACCCTATAACTTGAAAGCTAAATACCAACCAGTTCTCAGATCTTCATTCAAATTGATCTCTCATCTCTAGTTCATGTGTTATTCATGGCAGTTGCTAGATGCTGACATTCACTGACTACAAAACAAATGTAATTTAAATATAATTAATTTTTTTATTTAGCACTAGCTTGATGCTTTGTTGTTTTTAATTATAATTGTTTATGGTCTCACGTATTTCACTGTCATATTAGAATGACGTAACTTGTCATATGTTGCCCCTGGAGATGTACCTGGTTACCATGGATATAGAATTTTTAGTATGAAGGGCTTCAAATTGTGTATCTAATATAAGATGTACATCACATTTGAATTTAGCTTCAAGGCCTTTTCTCTGAAATGCTACTGAAAAATATGTCGTTACCACAGAAGCCAGCACATAATCAGTTCAGCAGTGCAGTCTGGGAGCAAAGTTGTTTTGATATATTCTTGAAGCTTTTTTTTTTAAAGCAACTAGTTAATATATTTGATTCCCTCATAAAATTTAGCTGATAATTTTAAGATGACCATGACAAGGGAAGTTCCTCGTCTGTCTCCAGTGGTTTCTCCGATATCAATGGGGCAGTGAATCTGCTCCAAGTTTCAGTCAGAACCAGTCAGAACTCTAAAGGAGCTATCCAAGACTTTTCCATACAATCCTATATTTAAATCTTAACTATTACGGGAATTATTTATTTTTATATTTGGATTTCTTTTCTTTTTTTAAATAAGTATGCCTTTTAAAAAACTCAAAGGCTTTATTTGAAAGCACAACCAAATGTTTAAAAGGCATCTCATGCTGAAGGGCTTTTTTTTGGGGGGGGGTGAAGGAGAGTCAGAGAGCATCTCTACACCAGCCTAAAATCCTGCATTTAAAAGGGGGCTTTCTGCTTCTGTTTTAAATGCAGAATCACAATGGACTCCCTTTACACACACTTCCTTTCTCCTCTCCCCTTTCCCCTTCCTTCTCCCCCGTATCTGTGTCTTCCATGTTTCACTGATCTAGCTCCTCTTCTTATGGCTTTTCCTTTTTCATGGAGGGAACTCAAGAGGAACACAAGTGGGGTAATTTGATAGCTCATTAACTCTGATCTATTTAAAAATGGATTAAAGGTCATTTAGTGCAGGAGATGCCCTGAGATTAATGGCATCCTCTAATGGGCCTGCAAACTTCTGTGAGTGAGCAATCTCAATAGCTGGATAAAAGTTCCATGTGAAGGAGCCCAAAGGTGAAGAGTACAATGCATAGGAGCCCTCCACGTATCCAGTGCCCTGCCAGCATGATCCAGGGAGGACAGAAGGCACAACAGAGGCAATTTGGCCTCCTGTTCCTCCAAAAGTAAAACAAATTCAACTAGATGGGCCACTGAGTCTATCTAGCTCACTTACTGTTGGTGGGCAGGGATGGACAATGGACAGGCTTCAGGATTATTCAGATCCTTGAGTCTTCTCTGCCTCTCCCATTGGAATGCCCCATTTTTGGCCTCTCCAAGCTGTTGCAACCTTGGAGGAGGAGTCACTGCGGTGCTTTCCATGGCAGTTGTGATTGTGAAGGGGTAGGGAAGGGAGAATGTCCTGACTCCTGATGTCAGATTTCCCCTTCCAATAGCATAGGAATGTCTATGACTTCAGAGGGATGGGTGAAGGGGATCCAAAATAACCTGTGGTCCCGAGGATGGTCTCCCACAGAGCATACAATTGCTCTGTATCAGTGTAATTGTAGGCAGGTTTCTTCAGAAGGAAGCCCCATTGAGTTTAATGGAATTTTCTCTCAAGTAAGCCTGCTGAAGAAACAGCAAAATGATTATGAGAAATGAAGTTGGGGAAGGGAATTATTTCACAAAGCTCTTTCTCCTTGAATTACTGTGTCAATTTCACAATGCTTTGGTTAAACCCCTGTTGCCCCACAGCCCAATCGTGGACTACACAAAAGTGCCACAGGCACTGCAAAGTGTCATTGAGCCATATGTCACTTAAAGATGCTCATAACTACACAGCGCGCTTTAACCAATTTGCAGCTTGATTCAAGTTCAAGAAGGAATTCTATAATCAAATTACATTAGACCAGAAAAGCACACATAAATTCATAATGCCTGAAAATAATAGGAAGCAAAGCTTCCCCAATCCATATAAGAAGTGGTGTTTTTTTTATCGGCTTCTGTTCAGAGTGCTAAACTTCTATTTTTAAAATGTATTTCCTTTTCACAGGTAAGCTTTAGTCTTTATGAACTGAAGTAATTGAAGCAAGTTTTCCATTTCAGGAAACCTGTTAAGATTTAAACCTGGACATACAGTTTTCAATCATGGTCAAGGTTTGTAATTTATCTTCACAAGTTAAAAAATGAGGACACCATGCAATAGCTCATATATAAATTTATCATTGAAGTTTACATTTATGTAGACATTGAACAAGGCACTTAAAACATTGCATAGTTATGTAAATTGCAGTGCACTGAATTTTTGTGTGCAGTTAATGAATACAAATGTGTCCCGTAATATTTTTAGTGTGATCCATTTTCCTTCATGTTGAGCTATCAAAAGGAGGCTGGAGTGTAATAAAGACTATCATAAGATTTTTTCATATAACTATTATATAGCACTATTAATCTTGGAGATGTTCTCAGCTAAATAGCTTTATATAGAGGCTTAACTCTGATGAAAAATCCTTCTCATGGGAGGAGGAAACCTGTAAAATAGATGCCTGAGGAGAGGAGATGTTTTCAAGCAAGATGCCTGAAATATCACATACCGTTGAACAATTAAAGATAATGGGTTTGTTCCAAAGATTTCATACCATTAATGGAAGGGGTTTCCATTCCAATCCATGGCTTGGATCCAGATCTTCATTCTACCATTGGAAAGAGCACTGGAAAAACAGGACTTCTGCATCCTTCTTGCTCCCCGCCCCCTCCCCCACACACATCTCCTCCTACACACCCTCCAAATCTCCTCAAGAGCAGATTTGGAGGGCACATGGAGGGCAGGCGTAGGGAGAAGAAGACACAGAAGTCCCTTTCTGCTGATGGTATCCTTCCACTGGTGGAACACTTATGTTGGATCCAACCCCATGAACAGAATTCTCCTTCCAAGAATGAGAATGCCTTCTATTCAGAGGAATGGTCACTTTGGATCCAAACTACTGAAATGTTCAAAGTCATGGTTCAAAAAAACAATGACCATATAAGACATGTCAATTTCAACTAACATTAAAGGCCATTTAAGACATTATATATGCTTAGAATGAATAGTTATGGGGCTGGGGGAAGTAAGTATTGCAGTAGTAGACTCCAGCCCTGACTCCACATATTTGTTAGAATACCTGGACAGAGCCCCTGGACTGGACATACAACTGTTCAAGCATTCTAATGAACATGCATAGGTCAGGGGCAGAGGCTGCTACTGCAGTGTCAGCCACACACACATTCCACACATTCAACGAGTAGTATGTAATGTGAAAACAGCTTAAATTACTAGTTCATCCTTAGATATTGAAGATATCAATGTTCAGGCGTGCCTAGAAGCTCCAGCCAGTAACCTGACTCACACGTCATGATATCGTGTCATGTATGAGCAGCGCAGTCATACATGCTGCCCAATGATTCCTGCTGCAAGCATGATGTGTGAAGCCAAACCTCGGCCTTCCCCTGACAATCCAGAGAAATAAGCCAACAACAAGCCATTAGTTGTTTATCTGGCTTGTCAGGGGAGAGAAGGTCACTTAGAGATGTTAATATATTAAGCGGTACATCAATATTGATAGATTAGATAGATAGATAGATAGATAGATAGATAGATAGATAGATAGATGTCCAGGTTTGCACGCCAGACTAAAATAGGTTTGTTTAGCTGAGTCCGCTTGTAGCAGGAGCGGTCAGGAAGCATTTATGGGCATGGTGCTCATAAATGGTAAGATGAACCCTGGCTTATTGTGACATGTGAACCCTCCCTATGTCTCTGAAATCCTGCCCCTTAGGCTGAAGAGACACAAAATATACAGACAGAGCTCAGTACACTCTCAGCTCTAGGTGCTTAGAGAGGTACCATAGAACTGTGAGTCCTACAAGAACTGGTTCTCTGGATTTTTCCACCTAGTCTGTGGTCCTGACTGACTGACTCCAGCTACAAAGGTTGCTGTAGTTATTTTTACTGCTTGAATTGATTTATTTCTCCTTCGTTTGACCTTAGCATAATTATTATTGGATAGTTTAATCCTAGTATGTATTGTTTAATATGTTTTTATTTGTATGGTTATTTAAACCTTGTTAAGATTTGTAACTGTTAATTATTGAGGAAAAAAATGTGTGTTTTTGATGTTGTTATGGGACACTTTGAGCATGGTTCTACCATGGAACAGTGGTATATAAATAAACCGATGATCATGATTTAAATATTGGCATATTCATGTCTATCACAAAACTAAATCCTCTGTGTCAGTCTTCTCTGTTGAAGCTCTGTTGCTCCTGCTCCTTCTACTGTGTCCCCCCTCTGGGAAACATAGCACCCTGCAGGTAGGGATGTATGAAAGTCCCTTACCTGAACCTTACCTGAAGCTTAATTCGTGGGGGGGGAGGCGCTCCGTCCCTCCCCCCAAAATTCTGGCTGGGGGGGGAGGCACCCCGTCCCTCCCCCCCCAAATTCTGGCCGGGGGGGAGGCACCCCGTCCCTCCGGCCGCGAATCCTCCTGTCCTGCTGGGACGCCATAGCCGCCGCCGTTTGCGTCCCTGCAGTCAGCCGTGATAGGCTACATAAATGTTTACGTAGCCTATCACGGCTGAGTGAAAAACAAAACAAAACCGCGCGTATGCAAATGGCGGCATCCATGGGCGCCGCCATTTGCGGTCCTTATTTTGGCACGTGTAGTCTACGTAAACATTTACGTAGACTACGGCGAAAATAAGGGGAACGCAAATATTGTTCCCCTTATTTTCGCCGTAGTCTACGTAAATGTTTACGTAGACTACACGTGCCAAAATAAGGAACGCAAATGGCAGCGCCCATTTGCATACACGTGGTTTTTGTTTTTTTTTCACTCAGCCATGATAGTCTACGTAAACATTTACGTAGCCTATCATGGTGTTTTTTAAAAATCTAGCCGTGATATGCTACGTAAATCTTTACGTAGCCTATCACGTTTGTTTGTTTTGTTTTGTTTTTAACTTGGAAATGGCGGTGGTGGTAGGCTGGCAGCTGGTCAGAAGACCGGCCGCCACAGCCGCCGCCACTGAACCACCGCCGAACCGCCGACGGAGCCGCCGCCACCGCCAGGGACATTCGCACAAGGTAAATCCCGTCCCGGGGGGCAGGGGGGCAGACCATTTCTCCACCAATTTCGGGGGGCCGAATGCGCTGGCATTCGGCCTCCCCAAGATTCGTGGAGAAATTCTCTGACATCCCTACCTGCAGGTGCCTGAAAGAGGAAGAGATTTTGTGCCACTTTCGTATCAGGCACCCAGCCATGGAGCTATTTTGTTTCCAAGAAGGCAGAGGAGAAAGAAAAGGCAGTAGCAACTAGCCACATGACCAAGCCAGAAGAGGCAAGATTTTAAAAAAATATATATATTTGTAAATTTCAACAAAACAAAAAACCATGAAAAAAGCAAAAAGAAAAAAATATGACTACATAACTTGAATGTATCAATTTCAATCAATGAATGTGAAATGTATATATGAAAGGTGTGTGTGTGTGTCTCTCTCTCTCTCTCTCTCTCTCTCTCTCTCCTTTGCCTTCAACAAAGGTGAAGAGGCATGAATAACATATCTGTGGCATATTAAAAACAGACATCAGTTTAAAAAAAGAGATCACAGTGCTCTATTTATATAAACATCACAAAGAGGGAGATGCACTGTGGATACGAGATAATAAAGAAAGGGCAAGTTGTGCATGATACTGCAGTTAAATGGAAGGCTCTCAGATACATATACCATTATATTATAGACTCATAACAACATACAATGGCATTTTTAATATAATCAAGTCCATTAGTATAATTTTCATATGAAAGTTCAAGGAGTAGCAATGGTGAGTGAAAAGAAATGTCTCCACTCCTGCGATAACCTTAAACTGCACATCCACAATACACTCTGCCCTGATTGTAGTGGTGGCATGCAGTTCTAACAGAGGCCACAAAAGCAAGAAACAAACACCCTCCGCTCTGGTAACATAAATCATTCAAGTTCAGCTCAGGTTGCTGTAGAAGAGGCCAACATCTTACTCTTATTATAAACATGGTTCAGGTTCAGCTAATGGGTTAGCTTTCTGCTGACCCATTTTGACTCTACAGTCTTCCCCCTGAGCTCCTCACAGTTCAGCAAGCCTTCAAAGGAATCATGTCCTAGTGTTGTAAAAGCTCCTGCTATCTACAATGCAGAAAGGCTATCATAGGAGTGAATATCTTTTCCCATTTAATTATTAGGCTTTATGTAGTGGCAATCTTGGATGATTGGGTAATTGGTTAGAATTTGATGACCATACCTTCTCCTTTTTTCTTTAGTTATTCACAGTGTGCCTGATATGGGGCAGCATATGTTAGTGATGTGTGGCAAACAAAGTCATATGACATTCAGATCAAGGAACATGTGATCACGCAATTAACATCACACAATTTCACCACCAGCTTGAACATACCAGTATTCAAGCATATTTGTTGTGGACTACCATCCTGCTGCCCCTAATTACCACAAGATAATTAAAGATAGTTACCCTATTATATCCTATTGTGCTCATTTAATCAAAGACATTAATTCTCCACCATGCATTGTATTCAGAAAACCATCCAATCTGCATAAATTGTTAGTTAAAGCTGCACTTTCACATACTTGCAACCCAGGATCATACCATTGCAAATCAATGTGCTGCATTACCTGCAGTTACCTGCAAGAATCCACTTCTTTCAGGGGCCGAGTTACTAACATTAGGCAATTGTTAATATGCACTTCTACTCATGTGGTTTATTTAATTGAATGTAAAAAAAAATGGATGTTTTATGCAATATGTAAGGAAAACTAAATACCATTGTAATAATGAGAATCAATATCCAGGTGATAATAACAAGTTTTACTATTGACTTCTTAGTTTTACATATTATAAAGGGGATTACGAATTTGAATAACCTGAAGAACTACTCCTTCTGAATCTTGCTAAAATGACAGATGCTGACAGCAATCTAACTGCATTTACTCTCCCTCCCTCGATTTTTATTAATAAACCAGTTTAGTATAAGTGGGTGAATATAATAACCAATTATACTCATCAAAATAAGATAATCCTTAGAATAAGATTATTTCTCATTAGGATTATGATATTGATCATGGGTTTTGTTAGCAACGTTTATGTTACCAGCATTTAAAAGGTTGGGGTTTTTTTACTTTTAAAAACACACAACGAGTGGCATCTTCTTCAAAAATTGTTTCCCCTGTGCTCACTGGACTCAAAGGCTCTAACTGTAACTGAACAAGGGAGTTTCAGACATATAGCAGGATCTGAACATGCAGACCAGATTTGCATATGCCTTGCAGTGCATATTTTATTTATGTTATTTATGTATATACTGCTTTGTCTGCTAAAAAAGCAATCAAGCAGTGTACAACAATTTAAAACAATAAAACCCTGCCGCAATACACTGTTCTGAATTGCTATTAATAATGCACATTTTGAACCATGTCCCCATCCATTTTCTCATGTTGCTACCAGTCACAAGTAACACTTCCTTGTGAAGCAAACATAGCTGGATTGGAGCCATTATCTGTAACGACTTCCTTTCAATAGGAGTAGCGTTTGGAGTCATAAGAAACATTTATTATTTTACATTTCATTGTTCCAGGTATCAGTACTGTTTAGTATGAGACGTGAAAGTGTTCCATATTTCCATCATTTCGTTCAGAACATTACTATTGTTATTCAAGGGTGCAGAGGTTTTTTTGGTGTTGCTAGGCTAAGTTGTCAGCAAAATGTTTTGAACTCTGAGGCTCTCTCTGCTAAAAAATATTATGGGAATGCCTTGAAGCAAACATAATTTAGTAGCTGAAACATGATGATTAACATTTAAGAGTGTTCTTCAAAGCTACTTCATATTCTATAAAGCTGTGCATCATAACAGTGAACTGCAACGATGCACAATCTCATTTTTCATTGTAGGAAGATTTCTTAAAAATGCAAAAATCTAATTCTTAAATGGAGTTGTTGATCTAATAACCTTTTCATCCAGAAGGCATTTGGAATAAAACCTAGGGCGCAATCCTATGGCCGCTAGACAGCAGCTAGACGGCCATGGGATTGTTTGGTTTTCAGAAACTGACCTGCTGGGAGCCTGCACTCCGAGGTTGGTTCCCAGAAAACTGCCTCCTTGCCCGGCCCCTGCTGCCTCGTAGGCAGTGCGGATTGTCCCCATGCTTGGAAGAGCAGTGCGGAGCCGGGCAAAAGGTGGTATTTCTGGGGCTGGAAGGGCAGAAGTGCCAGTATGACGCCTCCTATGCATCATTTGGCTCCCCCTCAACTCTGAATTCCCATGGCTAGACAGCCGAAAGCAGCCATCTAGCTGCGAATGCAGGGCAAGCGGAGCACGGAGGAGAAGATCCCCTCCACACTCCACCCACCCTACATTGGATGGGCGGTCGCCTCTGAGTTTGGAGGTGGCCGCCTATTCTGATAGGATTGCTCCTTTAGCTGAATTTTGAACCAGTTTATTCATGAGAATTGTGCCCTTTTAAAATAAAGTGTCCATGTTCACTCATTAATCAAATAACTTCAGAAGTCAAATGCAAATGATCAGAACTCAGACATGAAGCTGAGATTTGGACAGTACTGGATTCATTAATACCCCTCAAATGTCAGATTGTGGGGGTGAGAACGAGGGCCCCTATTTACATTTGCACTGTTTCAGGACAAGTACGCTACATAGACAGGGGCAGTATCCGGTTGAGGCTTTCTGCATGTGGCCAGTCCCCATGACCGCCCCCCTTCCAGAAATTAGCGTTTCTGCTCATTTCAGGGCTTGTCCCCAGAAGCACTATATATTGTGTGGAGCAAGTGGTAGGGGCTGCTTGCAGACAGGGGCTGGCGGGGCTGGCTGCACATGCATCAGAACCAGCAGGGCTGTTCGCATGCGGAAGACCTCTAATGGATACTGCCCTGGTGTTCTAGCTGCCTTCTTGCTAGAAGAAGATTACACAAGCAGGCAGTAAAAAAATAATAAGATAAACTGTCCAAGCAGCAAGAAATACAACAGGAGGAACTTTGGGAGTCAGAGGAAGGATGTACCAAAGAGCTGGACCTGCTTGTGGGTGTATTTGGCTGGGGTGCAGATTTAGGGGGGGAAAGGTGATTAAGAGGCTTGTAGCAGCAACAGTGTCTATTGAGTCCTTAAGAATTGTCTCTAAGCAGTCTTTTGAAATCCTCAAAGTAAATATTAATATTCCCTTATGTACAAAATATGCCCTTTAACAAATGAAATGGTTTAATAGTTCAGTTGTCTCTAGTGTTGATGCCCATCTCACACCTAAGCCTCATAAACTAGGTTGCAGCAAGAAGGTTTTAAAATATTCTAAGAGAACTGTTGGCAGAGGAAAGGGGCCAGCTTGGGGAACCCTGAGTTATAGTGGAAAAGATTTCCTTAGGCCCTGAAATATAAGTATTTGTTGAAAATAAGAAAACCCATAGGTGGGATTGCCCAGTGAAGGAGCAGTTTCTCCATAGGTGGTGGCAGTGCTGGGGAGGGAAAATGGCATTGTTCAGTGACCAGTAGAAAAACATTTCAATCTCCCAAAGAGTCCACAGCGGTGGTGACCTAAAAGGTGCTGTTCTTTGACAGCAGAATTTCGAAGGGAGATTCCAGCATGAAACTGCTGACTTAGAACTGATCAGGCTGCTTAGGCTTGAATCAAAATCATGGTTTCTTGCCTCACCACACATGTTAACGCATCATGGTGGGGTGACAAACCTACCTACCCCCAGTGCACTTCATGTTGCAGAATTTACACATAAGTAGACCTACATCATAGTCCTCCCAGTATATTGTTGTATTCTGCCACCTGCATAATGTCCCAAAGTTTCAGCCATTTACCACTTATTGTTTTCTTTCTGGAAACAAAAACACACCTGGAGCATAAAATATCTCAATAATCTATTGACTTTGCTATTGGGATGTTTTTATCCCAATAAAAACATCCCAAACACAAGCAATGCACTGAAGTGTAAAAATGTAAAAATGTCCCATAGATTTTTCCAAGGCAAATTGGGCTAGGGAGGCAAGCTCAAATACTCTGCGTGTCAGTAGGTTGGCAAAAACAATGGGATTTCAATGGGGAGCATTTACCTCACCAGGGACATATTGGTTATAGGGGTAGAAAAATACCAGAAATTGTTAGTTCTTAGTCATAAATGTTTCATCTAAAGTTTTACTATGACAGTTTATTATATTTTTTCTAGTATGTTGAGTTTATAACATACTTCTTCTGACACCACAAATGTTTGGGGAAACGTTTTACCACCCCAGGATACATTGGAAAATGGCTTGGGCTAGTAAAATTCCCCAAAAACATATTTGTGCATATTTTTTATACCCACTGCATGACTTAACATTTCATGCTCTTATGAATGATTACTCTGCTTATCTTAAGTACTGTATAGAATTGCCATAGACTGTACTTTTTGCATTTCATTGCCATTTAATCCCACTGTTTACGCTCTCATACATACATACAGAATATCATTGTGCAACTATTCCATCTTTTTCTCCTTAACGTATTTTTTTCTAGCAAGAAAAAAGACAGAAGTGGTGGAAAAACACATCTGGGCACACACAGACAGACGCACTAGGTAAAATTCCATGACTAAGGGAGGTCAATTGCACAATAAAAAGCCTTGTTTGGGAGCAGCCTTTGTTGTTTTTGCTGCTACAGACATTTCTCTAGTAGTTGTTGCCTTCCCAAATCCTGACCTGCTTTCAGAAGCACTGCAAGATTTGTTCATTTGTGGTGGCTCTTAAGGCTCAGGATTAAAATGATGGGGGGGTGTGCCTGGGCCAGCCCTCCCATTAGGCAGGGAGAAGTTCCCCGCTCAGGCAGCAGAGCGGGAGGAGCAGCGAGTTGCACTGCTCTCCCCCGCCCCCATCAGGGGGGCCCACTGCCGCCTCCAGCAGGTGCTCCAAAGAGTCCTGCCACAGCAAGAGTGCGGGCGGTGGGGCTCTCTGGAGCAGCCACCCTTTAAAGACCACAACAGCTGAAGAAGCAACCAATGCAGCTTTTCAAAAAGTAAAGATAAGGGGAAAGGGGGGACACAACATGGTGAAGGGAAAGGGCGAGGGGCACAATGCAGGAAGGGGAAGGGTCATGACATGGTGGCAGGAAGGGGAAGGGATGTGGTAATGGGAAGGGAGCATGAAATGGGAAGGGATGGTGACAATGTGGCAATCGGAAGGGGGCGCTCAAGATGGCAGTGGGAAGGGGTGGGCATGATGCAGAAAAGGGATGGAGGCATGACATGGTAAAGGAAAGGGGAAGGGGGCATGATGTGGTGGCGAGTGTGCTCCCTCAGCTCAGGTGGCGGGAGAGTTTATGCCAGAGCTGGTATGTGTGTGCGCGCGCATGCATGTCTCTCTGTGTAGCACATATTAGCTCCCTTAAATGGAATTTGAATTGAACTGAAAGCAAAAACTTGTTTGATGAACAGTTATTTGAAATTCAAGCCTGCACTTTATTCTAGGGATGCACGAAAGTGACTTACCTTTCGCGGATTATGTTGATGGGGGGTGAGGCGCTCCGTTCCTCCCCCTGGAATCCTCGAATGGCTGGCTGTGCTTCGCGGCAGCTCCGCGGAGCAGCCGGCCAGGCCCGGCCCAGCCAGGCCAGAGCCATCCGCAGCCGAATTTCCGGCCACGGAGAGCTCTGAGTAAAAACAAAACAAAACAACTGCGTACACAAATGGCGGCGGCTATGGCCACCGCCATTTGCGTTCCTTCTTTATGGCCGTCTTACTCTACGTAAATATTTACGTAGACTATGACAGCGAAAATCAAGGGGAATGCAAATAGTGTAGCAGGCGCTATTTGCGTCCCTTTTTCATTCACCGTTTCAGCCTACGTAAATCTTTACATAGGCTAAAACAGGGAATCAAAAGGGGACGCAAATAGCGCCCGCTTCGCTATTTGTGTTCCCCTTGATTTTCGTCGTCATAGTCTACGTAAATATTTACGTAGATTAAGACGGTAAAAAGAAGGAATGCAAATGGCGGTGGCTGTAGCCGCCGCCATTTGTGTACGCGTTTGTTTTTTTAAAAACCCACCCCCAACCATGATAGGCTACGTAAATCTTTATGTAGCCTATCACGTCTTTTTTTTTTTCACACAAGCCTGGAAATGGCGGCGGTGGCAGCTGGTCGGAAGACCGCCCGCCCCCGCCGCCAAAGCCGCCACCGGAGCCGCCGACACCCGGAAGATCCACCCCAGGTAAGTCTCGTCCTGGGGGGATCCACGGGGGGGGTGGGGGGGCAGGCCGTTCCGCTACAGATTTCAGGCCTCACCGAGTTCCGTGGCGGAATTCTCTGACATCCCTACTTTATTCACACCTTTAATTTTATTCAGCTAGGAAATCCAGCTGATCTAAGCCTTCCTTGGTGACGTGTAAGATGACATTAATAGAAAACAGGAAAGACAGGATAGCCAAGTGTTTTTTTTTCCTGACAGAAGTTCAGTACCTTTAACACGTGCAAGGCAGGCAGAAATTCAACTGATGCAGTTTTGTCCCATCACTTAAGAGCTATGCTGGGAAATGCTTGCCCCTGCTGAATTTCTACCTATTCCATCTTTTCCTCCTGAACAGATTTTTTTTTTTTACTGGTAAGAAAAAAAGACAGAAGAAGTGGTGGGGAAACACACCAGACCCTTGTTAAAAGCACAGAGTGTTCAAAATTAGCAGGGTTCCAAATACACTTCTGAATATACACTCCTGTCTCTCCCTCTCACCCCATCCCAACCCAAAGGAGTTACCTGCTGGTTTTGATCTACAAAGCCAGAGCCAGCATCAAAGAACCTTGGTTGGGCACCTGCTGAGGGCCTGGGCCCTGGCAGGGGCCCACAGACAAGAGCTCCCTGGAGTTGCTCCTCCTTTTCACCACTGAAACCCGGTTGTTCCCCTGCCTCTCACTCTGGCCCAGACAACAGTGGCGGTGAGAAGGGGGAGCAGTAGATGCCCCTGCCTGCTGGCTCTCTGCACATCAAGCATTTGTATCCTGCTTTTCCCCTCCAGAAAGGTGTTGCTGAAAGTGGCTTACCAAATATAAAAACAATAACTAATAATTAAAACACATGAACAAGTTAAAGTGCCCATGTTCAAAAAGCACATCCATTATAGATGTGTTCTTCTTGAGGGTAGGGGTATAATGAATTACAGTGGATCATAGAGACATTTTAGTTCACTGCAAGCTGACAAGTAATGAAGGTCAAGGACATAAGGGGAGCGGGGTGTTCCTTCCAAGTTACACATGAGTCACCACTAATCAACAGTGAGTACTTGTTGCACTGCTGGGTAATCCTCAGAGTTCCATGATGAGAATCATCAAGGGAGGTAAGAAAGATTGAAGGGATGAAAGAAAGGCTGCCTTTAATGAACATGTATACACAAACGCTGCTCTGCTGTAACAAATTATGCTGTGATGCTTGTGGTTATTAATCAAGCTGCTTCTTGTCGCATGGCAGTGCGATAATATATGCCAAGTATGGATAATCGAGGACTGTCTCTGAATCTGGCAAGTTCCCTTAATTTCATATTTATCAACGTCTGCCAGTTTCGGCAGTATTCCATCATGGATATGTTCTTCTTAGGGGTGGTGGCATAATGAATTAAAATGAAGCATAGAGACAATTTGGTTCACTGCAAGCTGACAAGCCATAAGGCACTACAAATAACAATGCATGTTACACCCAGATCTGAATAATTATTTTTATTTAGTTACCAAGTTTAGCCTGGGGAGAAGGTGGACTGTAGACATGGGCTTTTTATTCCTGCGAATTTATGCTGTAATGGGTTTTGCCATGAGATTTTTTGTGAACAGGGCTATCACTGGGGGTTGCCTTGAAGCAATACCTGGCCCAAGTTTTGGATTTCACAAAGTAGTGTTAACAGCCCAGGATATTCGGGTGTGGTCATTGTTAGACCAGATGAGAGCAGCCTCCAACCCTCATGTGGGTTTCTTGGCTGCCATCACTGCTGCTGAATTTCCCACTGCCAATCAGCTAAGTGGTGAGCTGTCCAGTGTGCAATTATGATGGGAGGATGACACATGGAGAAAGTCATCTGTCCACATCTTCCTCCCCATTTAAATTGTGCACCTCCTACCTCCTGATTGGTAGAAACAGCCTTTCCCAGTACCAATCAGTGGTGGAGTGGGAGGACAGTCATGATGAGATCTCAGTGCGTAGCGAGACTGAATTCAGCCTACCCATTCCTGCATGCTGAGATGGGGAGAATGAATGAGAGAGAGAGAGTGTGTGTGTATCTCTTTCTGTGTGTGTGCACATGCATGTATGTGTGTGTGCCCCCCCCCAATCCACTGTCCATTGCCACATGTAGACGTGTAGTCCTCAGGAGCAAAAAGGTTGCCTATGCCTCTTTTAGACAATTGTGTGTCGGATAACTTCCTCCTATAGAAAGTAGAGGAAGGAACTAGAGGACTGGCTATCCTTGACTTGATCCTAACCAACAGAGATGACTTAGTGGATAAAATAGCAGTTACAGGAACTCTGGGGGAAAGCAACCATGTTATACTTGAGTTCTTGCTTCTAAGTAGGGATTGATGAAAGTCCCTTACCTGATCCCGCAGCTTGCTTCGCGGTGGGGGGGAGGCGCTCCATCCCTCCCCCCGAAATTCTGGGAGGGGGGGAGGCACCCCGTCCCTCCGGCCGAAATTCTGGCCGGGGGTTAGGCGCCCCGTCCCTCCGGCCGCGAAACCTCTTCTCCTACCAGGACGCAAATGGCGGTGGCTGCAGCCGCCGCCGTTTGCGTCCCTGCAGTCAGCCGTGATAGGCTACGTAAATGTTTACGTAGCCTATCATGGCTGACTTTGGGGGGGGGGAAGTGCATACGCAAATGGCGGCGCCCATGGGCGCCGCTACTTGCGTTCCTTATTTGGGAACGTGTAGTCTACGTAAACATTTACGAAGACTACGGCAAAAATAAGGGCAACACTATTTGCGTTGCCCTTCTTTTCGCCGTAGTCTACGTAAATGTTTACGTAGACTACACGTTCCCAAATAAGGAACGCAAGTAGCGGCGCCCATGGGCGCCGCCATTTGCATACGGACTTTTTTTTCCCCCCAAAGTCAGCCGTGATAGGCTACGTAAACATTTACGTAGCCTATCACGGTGTTTTTTGAAAATATCTTTACATAGCCTATCATGTTTGTTGTTGTTGTTGTTGTTTTTACTTGGAAATGGAGGTGACGGCGGCTGGTCGGAAGGAACCATTCGACAAAGGTAAGTCCCATTCCGGGGGTTGCGGGGGGGGGGTGGCGGACCGTTTCTCCACCAATTCGGGGGGCCGAATGTGTTGGCATTTGGCCTCCCGGAGATTCATGGAGAAATTCTCCAACATCCCTACAAGGGAAGCAAAAGCTGAGTGTAGTCAAACGCATACCCTGGATTTTAGGAAAGCTGATTTTATTAAACTCAGAACAACGATCATTAAGGTCCCATGGCAAGCGACGCTAATGAGAAAAGGAGTCCAAGATGGGTGGGAGCTTTTAAAAAAGGAAATTCTCAAGGCACAAGTACAAACAATTCCAACAAGAAGAAAAGGTGGAAGACAACAGAAGAAGCCAAACAATTCCAACAAGAAGAAAAGGTGGAAGACAACAGAAGAAGCCAAACAATTCCAACAAGAAGAAAAGGTGGAAGACAACAGAAGAAGCCAATGTGGCTTCACAAAAAGCTGAGAGATGACCTGAAAACAAAGGACACATATAGGAAGTGGAAAGAAGGCCAAGCAACAAAGGAATAGGGATGGCGGAGAATTTCTCCCTGAAACTTCGGGGGGCCGAGCGCCGTGTGAAATTCTCCGCACCCCTCCCCTGCACCCCGCACCCCCCCGGGACAGGACTTACCTTTGCTGAATGTCCCTCCCGGCAGCGGGTCCGGCCGGCAGTTCGGCGGGTGTTCGTCCGGGGCGGGAGCGGCATCTGGTCTTTCGACCGGCTGCCGCCCCCGCCATTCCAATAAAAGAAAAAAAACAAAAACGCCCCCGTGATAGGCTACGTGACGATTAACGTAGCCTATCAAGGCTAGATCTGCAAAGTCAGCCGTGATAGGCTACGTCAATCGTCACGTAGCCTATCACGGGTGACTTTAAAAAAAAAAAAAAAGCGCGTACGGATAATGGTGGCCCCCATAGGGAGCCGCCATTCCCGTTCCTTATTTGGTCGCTGTAGCCTACTTAAAGATTTATGTAGACAGCCAGGGCCTGCAGGAGAAGCCACCACCACCACCACCGGGGAAGAGGCGTGCTTGCCGCCGCTGGGCCTGCTGCCGCCGCCGCTGGGCCTGCTGCTGCCGCCGCTGCCACCACCACCAGGCCTTCCTTGTGGACTTCTGCCTGGCAGACCGCCAGTCCCTGCAGGACCAGGCCCCCAGGTACCGAGCCAGCTGTGCTGCTCCACCTGCCCCTCCCTGGAGGGGCTACATAAGCTGGCTGGCTGAGGTGGCCTGGGAGAGCCAGGGCCTGCAGGAGAAGCTGCTACCACCACCACCGGGGAAGAGGCGTGCTTGCCGCCGCTGGGCCTGCTGCTGCCGCCGCCGCTGGGCCTGCTGCTGCTGCCGCCGCCGCTGGGCCTGCTGCTGCCGCCGCCGCCGCTGGGCCTGCTGCTGCCGCCGCCGCTGGGCCTGCTGCTGCCGCCGCCGCCGCTGGGCCTGCTGCTGCCGCCGCTGCCACCACCACCAGGCCTTCCTTGTGGACTTCTGCCTGGTAGACCGCCAGTCCCTGCAGGACCAGGCCCCCAGGTACCGAGCCAGCTGTGCTGCTCCACCTGCCCCTCCCTGGAGGGGCTACATAAGCTGGCTGGCTGAGGTGGCCTGGGAGAGCCAGGGCCTGCAGGAGAAGCCACCACTACCACCACCGGGGAAGAGGCGTGCTTGCTGCTGCTGGGCCTGCCGCCGCCGCCGCCGCCGCCGCCACCACCGCCACTAGGCCTTCCCTGTGGACTCCTGCCTGGCATTTTTAAGGGGATTTTAATTGTTTTGTTTGTTTGTTTTATTTTGTTGGGGGGGATTTTGTTGTGTTTTTAGGGGTGGGTAGCCTGCCTGATAGGCGGGAGCGAGGGGGCATGTGTCCACCTGATGGAGGCAGTGGGGGGAGTGTTGGGGGCCAGAACATACCGAGGCTGGGCAGCAGGTGCTGGTGGAGCGCTAGGGGCAGGCTATGCCAGGTAAGGGGAACAAGGGAGAGATGTGTAGTATCTGTCCCCTGCTCCGGGCCTGTTCAGAGCCAAAGGATGGCTGGGGGAGGCGTGACCCCATCTTCTGGCCTTCGTTTGCTGCTCTGCAATGCCAGGTCTGTTACCCAGAAAACCTCCCTCATCCATGACATGATCCTGGATGAGGGTGCAGACCTGGCATGTATTACGGAGACCTGGCTGGCAGAGGCTGCTGCTCCAACCCTTGCAGCCATGTGTCCAGCTGGATTTTCGTATGCACAGCAGCCGAGGGCTGGGGATCGGGGAGGGGGAGTGGCTGTTATCTACCGAGAGTCCTTGGTCTTCACCAGACCCCCTCTCCGGGAGACCAAGGTTGCTGAGTGCATGTACTGGAGGTTGGGCCCGAAGGGCAGTCTGGGGATTCTGCTCGTGTACCGTCCACCCCGCTGCACGACTGACTCCCTGGCCGAGGTGCTTGAGGTGGTCTCTGATGTGCGCGTACAGTCCCCTAACTTACTGGTGTCGGGGGACTTCAAAGTACATTCGGAGGCCATCCTCACAGGAGCACCTCGGGACTTCATGGAGACCATGGCCTCCTGCGAGCTGCACCATATTCTAACTGGGCCCACCCATGTAGCCGGTCATGCACTAGACCTTGTGTTTGTTTCTGGAGAAGCGGGGAGTGATCTGGAAGTTGGGGGTATATCCACCACCCCCTTGTCATGGTCAGATCACTATCTGGTGATGTTGGACTTCTCGGTTCCACAACCCCTCCGCAGGGGTGGAGGACCCATTAAAATGGTCCGCCCCAGGCGTCTTATGGATCCAAATGGATTCCTGAACGCGCTTGGGGATTCTATGGGGCATGCCAACGGCCACTCGGTCGAGACCCTGGTGGGTGGCTGGAATGCCGCAATCACCGGGGCATTAGATCGGGTGGCTCCGAAACGCCCTCTCCCCCTGAACAGGGCTCGGACTGCACCATGGTTCAATCCGCAGTTACGAGCTCTGAAACAGGAGGTGAGACGGCTAGAGCACCGGTGGCGGAAGTCTCGCTCCAAAGACGATCAGACACGGGCTAGAGCTATATCTTCAGCCTATCACGTGGCGGTGAAGGCAGCAAAAAAGGAATATTATGCTGCCTCCATAGCGTCTGCAGAGTGCTGCCCCAGGAGGCTGTTCCAAGTGGTCCGCAGCCTGGTCGGTCCTGTGGCTCCGGAACCACTGGAGCATTCTAAGGCCTCCTGTGAGGCTTTGGCAAGGCACTTTGCAGATAAAATTCATCAGATTAGGTGTGTTACTCTGCACACTGTGGATACAGTTAGTGAGCAAGAGGCGGCCTGTGGCAAACCGGTTTTGTGGGATCGGTTCCAGCTTCTTCCTCCTGATGAAGTGGACAAGGTGCTTTCATCTGTAAGGCCGACCACCTGCTTACTTGATCCTTGCCCATCTTGGCTCATTATGAGCTGCAGAGAGAGACTGGGTGAAGGGATCAGGGCGGTGGTGAACGCCTCCCTTGAGGAGGGAGTGATGCCAACAGCCCTCAAGGAGGCAGTTATAAGACCACTCTTAAAGAAGCCTTCCTTGGATCCTCAAGTTCTGAACAACTTTCGCCCAGTCTCAAATCTGCCATTTTTGGGCAAGGTAATTGAGCGGGTGGTGGCGGTGCAGTTGAAGGCACACTTGGAAGAAACTGATTATCTAGACCCATTTCAGTCGGGCTTCAGGCCTGGGCATGGGACAGAAACGGCCTTGGTCGCCTTGGTGGATGATATGAGGAGGGCTCTGGATAGGGGTGAATGCTCCTTCCTTGTTCTCCTCGACCTCTCAGCGGCTTTCGATACCGTTGACCACGGTATCCTCCTGGACCGCCTGGGCATTGGAGACACTGTATTGCGGTGGTTCCGGTCCTTCCTCTCCAGCAGGTACCAGAGGGTAGCACTGGGAGAGGAGGTTTCGGACCCGTGACCACTTACTTGTGGGGTGCCACAGGGTTCCATCCTCTCCCCGATGCTATTTAACATCTATGTGAAGCCACTGGGGGCTATCATCAGGAGGTTTGGGGTGCAGTGTCATCAATATGCGGATGACACGCAGCTCTACCTCTCATTCAAATCTTCACCAAGGTTGGCCGTAGAATCCCTGTCCAAATGTCTGGAGACAGTGAGTGGCTGGATGGGGAGGAATAAGCTGAAGCTCAACCCTGACAAGACCGAGGTACTTTTGGTGGGAGACAAGAGGAGGCTGGGGGATGTTGACCTGGTGTTGAATGGGGTACGGCTACCCTTGAAAGACCAGGTCCGCAGCCTGGGGGTCATTTTGGACTCCCAGCTGTCCATGGAGGCTCAGGTGTCAGCTGTGAGCCGGACAGCGCTGTATCAACTCCATCTGATACGGCGGCTGCGCCCTTTCCTTCCCGAACATCTGCTCCCATCGGTAGTACATGCCCTGGTCTCCTCTCATTTAGACTACTGTAATGTGCTCTACGTGGGGTTACCCTTGAAGACGGTTCGGAAGCTGCAGCTGGTACAGAACGCGGCGGCTCGCCTGATTAAAGGCAGCCGCCGGCGAGATCACATCACTCCAGTGCTGAAGGAGTTGCACTGGTTACCAGTTGTTTTCCGGGCCAAATTCAAGGTGTTGGTTTTGACCTTTAAAACCCTATATGGTTCCGGCCCAGCCTATCTTAAGGAGCGCCTCCAGCAACACCAGACAGGCCGCTTAACAAGATCAGCCTCAGATGGCCTTCTCTCTGTCCCATCAGCCAGGACAGCTAGACTGGTGGGGACGAGGGAGAGGGCCTTCTCTGTGGTGGCCCCCACTCTGTGGAACTCCCTCCCTAGGGAACTCCGTCATGCCCCCTCTTTAATGAGCTTCCGTCGTGCATTAAAAACGTGGTTGTTCAGGCAGGCATTTGGGGTGGGTTAGGGTATTTAAAAAAAAAAAATTATGGTAAAATTTTATTGTTTTAAATTGTTTTATGGGGGTTGTACATCGCCCAGAGTGGCTGGGTGACCAGTCAGATGGGCGATTAATAAATTTAATAAATAAATAAATAAATAAATAATAAGGGCAACGCTATTTGCGTTGCCCTTATTTTCGCCGTAGTCTACGTAAAGATTTACGTAGACTACAGCGACCAAATAAGGAACGCGAATGGCGGCTCCCTATGGGGGCCGCCATTTGTGTACGCGCTTTTTTTTTTTTAAGTCACCCGTGATAGGCTACGTGACGATTAACGTAGCCTATCACGGCTGACTTTGCAGATCTAGCCGTGATAGGCTACGTTAATCATCACGTAGCCTATCACGGGGGCGTTTAAAAAAAAAAAAAAAAAACTTTTGAGTTCGCGGCCGGGCAAGGCGAGTCGCCTCCTCCCCGGCCTGAATTTTGGCCGGGCGAGGCGGGAAGCCTCCCCCCCGGCCTGAACTTCGTGGGGGGAGCAGCGAAGCGCTTCCCCCCCACCGCGAACAAGCTTCAAGGACAGGTAAGTGACTTTCGTCCACCCCTACAAAGGAAGAGTACAGGCAGGTAGCACAGAATTGCAGGGATGGCATCAGGAAGGCTAAAGCTGAGAATGAGCTGAGGTTAGTGAGGGATGCTAAAAGCAACAAAAAGGCTTTCTTCAGCTACATGCATAGTAAAAGACAGAGGAAAGAAATGGTGGTTCAGCTATTAAATAAGGATGGCAAAATGATAACAGATGACAAAGAAAAGGCAGAGGTGCTGAATTCCTACTTTGGCTCAGACCTCTCCCAAAAGAGGGTCTATGATCCCCCTGGCAAAGGCAAAGCACAGGCTGAAGGGGCAGGATTGCAGCTTGAGATCGATAGGCATATGGTCAAGGAACACCTAATTACTTTGAATGGGTTCAAATATCCAGGGCCAGATGAACTGCATCCTAGAGTAATAAAGGAACTGGCAGAAGAACTCTCAGAACCGCTGTCTATTCTCTATGAGAAATCATGGAGGACGGGGGAAGTGCCAGATGACTGGAGGAGGACTAATGTTGTCCCTATCTTCAAAAAGGGTAAAAAGGAGGAACCTGGGAACTACAGACCAGTCAGTCTGACATCAATCCCTGGGAAAATTCTGGAGCAGATTATAAAGCAATCCATCTGCAAGCACCTTGAAAACAATGTAGAGATTACTCGAAGCCAACATGGATTTGTCAAGAACAAATCTTGCCAGACAAAGTCACCTCCCTTGTGGACTGTGGGAATGCTGTAGACATAATATACTTCGACTTCAGCAAAGCTTTCGACAAAGTGCCCCCTGATATCCTGATGAGCAAACTAGCTCAAAGTGGGTTAGATGAAACAACGATCCGGTGGATCCACAGTTGGCTACAGAATGGCTCAAAGAGTGCTTATCAATGGGATCTTCTCAAACTGCGGAGAGGTAACAAGCGGGTTACTGCAGGGCGCATTCCTGGGCACAGTGATCTTCAACATTTTTATTAATGACTTGGAGGAGGAGGTGCAGGGAATGCTGATCATATTTGCAGATGACACAGAATTGGGCAGGATAGCTAATACTTTGGAAGACAGAAATAAAATTCAAAGTGATCTTGATAGACTGGAGTGCTGGGCAGAAAACAGCAGAATAAAATTTAATAGGGATAAATGACAAGTTCTGCACGTAGGAAAATGAAACCAAATGCACAGTTACAAGATGGAGGATATGTGGCTCAACAACACTGCAAGCGAGAAGGATCTTGGAATTGTTGTCGATCACAAGCTGAATATGAGCCAACAATGTGATGTGGCTGCAAAAAAGGCAAATGCTCTTTTGGGCTGCATTAATACAAGCATCTCTTCCAAATCTCAGGAAGTACTAGTTCCCCTCTACTCAGCAATGGTTAGGCCTCATCTGGAGTACTGTGTCCAGTTCTGGACACCACACTTTAAGAAGGATGCAGACAAACTGCAGAGGGTTCAGAAGAGGGCAACAAAGATGATCAGGGGACTGGAAACAAAGCCCTATGAAGAGAGACTGAAAGAACTGGGCATGTTTCGCCTTGAGAAGACTGAGGGAACATATGATAGCACTCTTCAAGTACTTGAAAGGTTGTCACAGAGAGGAAGGCCAGGATCTCTTCTCAATCATCCCAGAGTGCAGGACACGGAATAATGGGCTCAAGTTACAGGAAGCCAGATTCCAGCTGAACATCAGGAGAAACATCCTGACTGTTAGAGCAATATGACAATGGAACCATTGACCTAGGGAGGTGGTGGGCTCTCCCACACTGGAGGCGTTCAAGACGAGGCTGGACAGCCATCTGTCAGGGATGCTCTGACTTGGATTCCTGCATTGAGCAGGGGGTTGGACTCGATGGCCTTGTAGGCCCCTTCCAACCCTACTATTCTATGATTCTATGCTCTTGATATAGCTAGATCTTTCTAACGTCTTCTGAATGGGCAAAAAGCAAACCTCCTAGCTACCCCCAGCTAAAGATGATGTGATCTAGGTGGCTGAGAAAGGGAACAAAGGACAGACTGCAATTTTTGAAGAAGAGATGCAAGGAACAGAGTTTGGACAACGTTAGCATTTGGGGGTTGCCTCAGTCTTTCTAGAGATTTGAGGAAAGACAGTGGATTCGGCTGTCTGATAGAAAGTTTAAGCTGTGCCTCTACATATATTTGCATATTTGTATATAAATCCACATATTACAAAATGCCATAAGCTTCTTTCCAAGGGAAATCAATCCCAGGTAAGAGGGGCACTCCTAGAAGTCTTGCCACTCAGGGAAGTTGTGATGAGTATAACACTACTTTGCACTGATTTGAGAGATTGGTTGATACATTGCAGGGATATTTTAAAAGGTGACCATGGATAACACAATGATGACAAAAAGCAGTGAACTCTCTAGAGGCTTGCTTTCACAATTGCTAGATAGCAACCTCACAAGAGGAGCACAGAGCGGCCAAAATGGGGTGTTCCCAGGAGGTTGTTCTGGGGTGGGGAGGGCGGAAATACCTGTACAACACATCCAATGTGTTGTACGGCATCCTCCGCCCCTGCTCAGCCCTCCTGTGGCTAGACAGCAGCAATTGGCTGTCTAGCCAAAAATTCAGGACAGGAGGAGTGTGAAGGGAACGATCCCCTCCGTGCTTCCCTGCCCTGCATTAGATCTCCGAGTTCGGGAGGGTGCTGCCTATCTGCATAGGATTGTGCCCTAAATGACTCATACCTTCAAAATGGGCAAACCAGGAAGTGGAACGACCCCTTCTACCTCTACAGATCTGCTTTCTCCAAGTCTGCAATGAAACACACAATTCTGGCTTTAGCTAGAAGAACTCTAGAAAGGAAGAACTCACCTCTTCCTTCTGATGGAATTCTAGAGCAAGGCTATGGAGATACTTTTCTGTAGTGTTCTTTTGTAGTGCTCTAATATTGTTTCTATACCCTGGCAAACACTACTCAGAAAGCAAGATGACCACTGACATTAGCCCACATGCCCAGCATAACAGAGGGACATGCCAGAATCTACCATGGATTCTGATGTTTCCCCAAAATACATTGGATGATTCTAATCAAGCAAAACCTCAGGTCCATCACTGAATTCTCTTTGGGATTAAATATAGCAACAACCTTCAGTCTTTACCTTCAGTCCTTTAGATATCCTTTCCCCTACTGTCTGCATTGGTAAGGAAGTCCAAATATTGAAGTGAGCATCTTCTTAGGGCACAATCCTATGGATGTATAGACAGGGGAAAAAAAGGTCCAACAACTCCCAGCATTCCCCAGCCACTGTGGTTGGCTGGGGAATGCTGGGAATTATAGGACTTTCTTCTGTCTAAACAAGCATAGGATTGTGCCATTAGTCTTAGATCTTATACATCACATGCACACAATGTTAAACAGTATGTCTATCCCTTCTGTGATAGATTGTGAATACATGGATTTCCGGTTTTGTAGGCTGAATCTACACATAGCAGTTATACTGTTATCATAACTATTGGTACCCATTGGTGTCATGTGTACCAATAGTTATGATAACAGTATGATAACGGTGTAACTGCTATGTGTAAATTCAGCTGTAGCCTAGAGTAAACCAGCTTTATAGCCTTCATTTAGTGCCCACATTTCTGAAACATACTTCACCAACAGTATACTGTATTTGTAGAAGGGTTATACACAGGACCTAAGGAAAAAAATAGTAACTACTTCAGACCAGAATTTGCAACTCAGAACAACTCCATATCATGTGGATCAAATTGCCATCCAGGTAGCTAGATCTGCAGGGTGCATGAAGGCTGCTTGGTATGCAGAAGTTTTGAAACATTAATTTCTCTTGTATAAGTTGAAGCTTTGAATCAAGAGTGGGTTATTAGATTACACTGAAGTTGTCATATTGGTTAATCTAATTTTCTCTTCTACTGCTTACATGATATCAATGTATCCGATCTGAAACAATGTGTAATTCATTTATATAGGAAAAATACACTATTGGCCTTTGGAATGCTTCTACAAGTGCCATCTCAAAAAGTAAGTGTGTGTGTGTGTGTATGTGCGTGTGCATGTGCGTGTGTGTGTGTCAGCTGAGATTGGAGGCCAATGGTCCATAACTCATGGTTAATTTTAATTGGAGTTGTCACTAAGCATTTTGGAACAAAATATATTTAAGTTGAAAATCCTCAAAATTTAGAAACTCTGCATCAGTGTTGATTAGTTAGTCCATGGTAGTAACATATTAGATTTCCAACAGAACATTTTGCCCCAATCTTTAGTAGACGCTTTCTACTAATTGTAGGTGCCTCATATGAGTAGGAATCAAAAGCCTCCTCCAAAGTAGGGCTGTGCACCAATTCGGCCTGAAGCCCAAACTCCGAGCAGGGCACTTCAGGCTGCTTTGGGCCACTTTCGAGATGAGGTAGAGGGGGCAGGAAGTAGCACAAAGCAGGTCACGTTGTTCCAAAGTGCTTAGTGCACTTCATAGCAATCTGGAAGCTCAGCCACACTGCCACTGCCACTGCCACCCAGCCCTCACCTCTTACCTGGGCCCCCAGGATGCATGTTGGCAGCTGTCTTCTTGTTCCAGGGAGTTGCCATTTTAAAAATGGTACCTCCCTGTATTTCCAGAAATAGATCCTGCACAAATGGTGGTCATCAAGCACACAACATTAATGTAGCATACTTGATGGCCACCATTTGTGCAGGATCTACAGTCAAGGCCAGAAATATTGCAACAAGGATAACTGTTTTGGCAGTTGGCCTCTGTACACCACCACGTTGAACTTGAAAGGAAACACACCCACATGGGAGCGAAGTCAGGACTTTCAGCTGTAATTCAAGGGGTTTGACAAAAGTAGGGCACTAACCATTCAGGAAGGACAGCCAGTGGCATACACACAAACCCATCGTTAGTGGCTCATGAGTAATGGATCAAACCAACATCATTTCAAACTTAAGGATCGCCTTTAATACCTGGATGAAAATCCTTTGCAGTCAGTGACTGCCTGAAGTCTGGAACCCATGGACATGACCAAATGCTGAGTTTTCTCCCTTGAGATGCTTTGCCAGGCCTTTACTGCAGCTCCCTTCAGCTGCTGCTTGTTTGGGGGTCTTTCTGCCCTCAGTCTTGTCTTCCATAAGTGAAAAGCATGCTCTATTGGGTGGAGATCAGGTGACTGACTTGGCCATTGAAGAACATCCCACTTCTTTGCCTTCAAAAACTCTTGGGTAGCTTTTGCTGTATGTTTTGGGTCATTATCCATCGGCAATATGAAGCGGCGTCCTATCAGTTTGGCAGCATTCGGCTGCATCAGAGCAGAAAGTATAGCCCTATACATTTCA
This sequence comes from Heloderma suspectum, assembly GCF_057233095.1. Taxonomy (NCBI): domain Eukaryota; kingdom Metazoa; phylum Chordata; class Lepidosauria; order Squamata; family Helodermatidae; genus Heloderma; species Heloderma suspectum. The sequence continues at coordinate 69,369,721 of NC_139462.1, forward strand.
GAATTCATCCTTCTGCTTTTCTCAGCAGTCAGGTCATCAATAAACACCAGTGACCCAGGTCCATTGGCAGCCATACATGCCCATGCCATAACACTGCCTCCACCATGTTTGACAGATGATGTGGTATGCTTTGGATCATGAGCTGTTCCTTTCCTTCTCCATACTTTTTTCTTCCCATCATTCTGATACAGATTAAACTTGGTTTCATCAGTCCAAAGAATCTTATTCCAGAACTGGGCAGGCTTTTTAGGTGTTTTCTGGCAAAGACTAATCTGGCCTTTCGGTTCTTGGCACGTTACCAGTGGTTTGCACCTTGTTGTGAAGCCTCTGTATTCACATTCATAAAGCCGTCTCTTTCTTGACTGTAGATGTTGACAATGACATGCCTACCTCCTCAAGAGTGTTCTTGACCTGGCTAGATGTTGTGAAAGGGTTCCTTTTCACCAGGAGCAGAATTCTGCGGTCATCCACTTTAGTTGTGTTCCGCGGTCTTCCAGGCCTTTTGCTGTTGCTGAGTTTGCCAGTTAATTCCTTCTTTTTCAGTATGTTCCAAATAGGGATGTCAGAGAATTCCGCCATGGATCTCGGTGAGGCCGAATGCCAGTGCATTCAGCCCCCTGAAATCCATGGCAGAACGAAGCCCCCCACTCACCCACCCGACGAAAGGCGCGCAAAACGGAGCACTTACCTGCTGCCATTCGCGCTGCTTTGTGAATGGCGGCCATGTCTGCTTCTTTGTTATAGCCGTGATAGGCTACGTAAATACTTACGTAGCCTATCACGGCTAACGCAGGGACACCATTTGCGTCCCTGTGGAGGCTATGATAGGCTACATAAGTATTTACGTAGCCTATCACGGAAAAAAAAAAGAACGCAAATGGCGGCAGCTACAGCAGACACCATTTGCATTCCCTTTTTTTTTGTTGTGATAGGCTACGTAAATATTTACATAGCAATTACGGCAAAAGACAGGGGCGCAAATGGCGGCCACTACGCCATTTGCGCCCCTGTCTTTTGCCGTAATAGGCTACGTAAATATTTACGTAACCTATCACGGCAAAAAAAAGGGAACGCAAATGGCAGCCGCCATAGCCGCCACCATTTGCGTTCCCTTTTTTTTTTTTTTTTGCTGTGATAAAAAAAATGTAGCCTATCATGGCAAAATACAGGGACGCAAATGGCGGCGGCTATGGCGGCCGCCTTTTGTGTCCCTGTGCAGGCTGCCCAGCGGCTGGATGTCTGGCTGCAGGCAGCCCCGGCCGGCAGCTCCGTGGATTCGCCGCGGAGCGGAGCCGGCCAGGGAGAGTTGGGGGGGGAAGGACGGCACGCCTCCCCCCCACTGCAAATGTCACCCTTCGAAAAGGTAAGTGACTTTCATACATCCCTAGTTCCAAACTGTTGTATTGGCCACTCCTACTGTTTTTGCCATCTCTCTGATGGGTTTATTTTGTTTCCTCAGCCTAATGATGGCCTCCTTCACTCGCATGGACACCTCTTTGGACCTCATGTTGGGAGTTCCAGTGAACAGCTACCAAATGCAAATGTAACACTCAGAACCACCTCCAGGCCTTTTGTCTGCTGGATTGGTCATGGGGTACCTGGGAAACAGGCCACACCTGGCCATGCAGCTGCTTGTCAGCCATTCATTCCATTACTTATGAGCCACCAATGATGGGTGTGTGTGTATGCCACTGGCTGTCCTTCCTGAATGGTTAGTGCCCCACTTTTGTCAAACCCCTTGAATTACAGCTGAAAGTCCTGACTTCGCTCCCATCTGGGTGTGTTTCCTTTCAACTTCAATGTGGTGGTGTACAGAGGCCAAGTGCCAAAACAGTTATCCTTGTTCCAATATTTCTGGCCCTGATTGTATTTCTAGAAATACAGGGAGTCACCCTGGAACAAGAAGATGGCTGCCAGCACGTGTCCCGGGAGTCCAGGTAAGGAACTGGGTGTGCGCACGGTGTGTCGGGGGGGCGGGAAGCAGGATTCAGACATCTGAATCCTGCTTTGGCTCCAGAGGCTGAAGTGGGTTGGGGCGGGGCTGGATCAGACAAAGTGGGGCACTAACCTGGATCAGGCCTGCCTCAGACAGAAGTGGATCAGGCCTGCCTCAGAAACCCTGAAGCAGACTCCGAGGCAGATCAGGAGGTCCCTACACAGCCTTACACCAAAGAGTTTTGTTTGCTTAAGTATGAAGCTATTATTTTCCTTTGAAACCTTTCTTGATTATATTTGATGTCTCTGACCTATCAAAATGATTGTGCTTCCCCTGACCGAAACAAGCAGTACCACATCTGTGTCATTAGATCAGGCAGCCAACAGTGTTAAAGTCAATAGAATCAGATAGTGCAGAAATAATCACTAAGGGCAATATTGGGCCCCAAACAGCATCTTCTGTGATCTGGTTCTCCTTGCCCGTTTGACACATAACATCATTCTCCCCATCTCCTCCTTCCCACCTCTTTTTTGTTTTCCTATTATCTTCTGTTATCTTGTTCCCTTTATTCCTGCTCACCATATATTTTTAGTATGTCTGCAGAGGCCCACAACTATGACAACAGGATCATTAATTATTACAAGCTTCTTCTCAATAATTTTGTACTACCCCAATGGGATGATAGAACTGTTTTTCAAGTTGTTCTTCTAATTTTATCCATAATTTTCTCCTTTGTTTATCATTATTTTCATAGATAATGAAAACATCTTAATGAACTACTAATACATTAAAAGGCAATAAGAGTTTATACATTTTTAATTGTGTGCATGTGGGTTTGCAGTTTGAAATTATATGGAATAGACTATTTATTCTGATTTCTTTCCTTGATGCCTATTTGTTGAGATAGATAGTTATATAGGTAGACAGACAGACAGACAGACAGACATTCTCTGTTATTCCAAGGAACAACCCACATAAAAGGGATTGTGTTGTTATTTTAAAAGGAAATATTTCTTTTAATGGAAAATTTATAAAATTAAAAAAAATTAAAAAAGAAGAAAATACAGTAATAGAGACTGTTAATATGGATGCTCTGTGTAACCGTGTGTTACCATAGTAACATGAAGAATGAACCTTGAGTGTGGCTAACTAAAAGTTAACCCAGGGTGAAAGAAAGGCTGCTGCTTAGTTCCAGTTGCCATGGGAACTAAAGGATTCAGAAGGAGAGGTCAACTGGGAGAGAGGAAGTAAAAATAAAATAAAATAAAATAAAGGACAGCTGAGAATAGTTAGCTGGGAAGAGATCTGTCTGGAACCTGAGGAGAATCTGTCAAAAGTCAAAAGTCAAGGGGGAATGGAGGGAGATCTCTGACTCCTGAGCCTGTGGGAGGGGGGTCTAGAAAGATGGTCCAGCAGTTACCTAGGCACTGGCAATGAGAAGATGGTCCCACTGTTGTCCAAAGAGAAGGTGGCCAGCCAAGTCTAGAAGATGCAGCAGCAGCATCTAAGGCATTGGACCAGCTCTTTGTTGTGAAGAGAAAGTAGTAAATGAAATGGGAAAGTATGGGTTTTTAGAGTATATTGTCTGATTTAAACGTTTTCTTGATTTCCTACACACACACACACACACACATCTAACCCATTTGTAAAAGCATCTGGAAGTGTATTTTTTCAACACTGGTTGACATCCACATTGTAAGAGTCTGAACATCAACCTAGGAAAGTATTGTAAATGATGTGCTACAAATTGATAGTAGCAGTGGGATCAGGAGAGGCAAGCAAGCCAGTTTAAATTCATTCTCTAGTTAGACAGCTATGTTTAGTCAATGCTATTTTAGTCATAAGTCATGTAGAACTTCTTCTCTATGGCCACATTTGGAAGATAGGATTTGATTCATGTGGCAGGCCTGGCAGAAAAGAGACACTGGTCCCTACACATGCCACTTTCCTGTTGAAAATAACCCATTCATTTGAGACTGGCCTATAGTTAGACAAATCTCCTGGGTCAAGGGAAGTTGTCTTTAGTGAGGTTCTTACTACTGCCTTTTTTAAACAAGAGGGAACAACCCCCTCCTGCAAAGAGGCATTAATCACTTCCCTTAGCCACAGCATCAGTCCTAGATCAGCCAATTTTAATCAGCCAAGAAGGGCAAGATATGAGGTGGTGGCCCTCATTGTTCCCAATACCTTGTCCACACTGTCAAGATCTGCAGACAGCCTCCCCTGACTGGGACATATTGGTATTATTTAACTATAAAAGGAACAGGAATGATTCACCCCATAACACTGGGAGTGAGAGCCTCTACAACTCTTGCTTCACATTGTTTTTGAGAATATACCACTCTGTAGTACATTTCTTGAAATGGAAGGAACAATGCAGCCCTGTTTATTCAAACACAAAACCTGGAGGAAGCAATAGAAATTACCAGTGAATGGGAATGGGCAAATCTGTTTTGCTTTCTGTGACATTTGTGTTTTTCTCAGCACAAGTTTATGCATTAAAAAAAAAAGCATTAAAATTTATTTGCACTTTTGTGTATATTTTTGTGTACATGAAAATTTGTACACATGTTTGTAATCAATTTCCTTAATGTGCACATTTTTGTAAGCACATTTTTACACTGTTTTACCCAATGTACACATTTTTGTATGTAATTTTTGATTGGAGAACTGGCTCACAAGATCTGGAGAAGTGCAAACAGTGAAGGTTCACATATTAATTTGGGAAATGTGAATTAGGTCAAAATGTGATCCAAACTGCAAATACTGTTTCTAACCATCTCTCTGGCCCTCTCCTAAAGACAGATGGCTATTACATTCCACAGGCTATGGAATTCTGCCCTTTTATTAAAGTCCCTGATCATCCACCAAGGTTGCCAGGCAAAACTTTAGTGATGGGCCCATCATGATAACCAAGACAGCCAACTGCATACTACTGCTGTGTTATTAAGAGATCCCTCAGATAACCTATGTTAAAGCTAACTGAAGTTGCCATTTTGTTATTGCATGTATCGAATTTATTACTTGTCCTGTGAGGTGAAATTTATGAAATTAGCCATTAAATTCTGGGCCAAGTGGTACATGGTAGATAAGCACCTTGGGATGGAGCCCAGGCAATAGACTAGGGCTGTGTGCTGCTTTGGTCCAAGGTCCAAACAATGAGGCGAAGCAGGCTGATTTGGAGGTGCTTCATCGCAATCAGAAGCAGATCAGAATAGCAACAAGGCCCAAAGAGAAGCAACTCGTTGACAAGGAGCCTTGTCCACCTCAGAGATTCGTAGTTCTTCTTATGCCTTCTGAGCAGCCCAGAAGGCTGTCTCCAAAATGTATCAACTTGTGAAGATCACGTGGAGGGACAGGAGGAGCAGGGAGGGGGGAAGGGGAGAGGAGGGAGGGAGCTTTGCTGTGAGTCAGCCTCCATTTGCTCATTGTGAGAGAGGTGGTGTTATTGGAGAGGAAAGGACTCGTGTACCCATTGGGGTACATGAGCCACCTGATAACTGAGCAGCCTCCCACTGCCCTGACTAGCTGTCATTGTGTGCAATGATGGTGGTGGAAGCAGCGGCAGCAGGATGGGATGGGGACTGAAAGGGACGCTCCAGGGGCTCCCTATCCTGCCTCTGCTGCAGCCACCAAGAGCAACTGCGCCAGTCTCTGCCAGGCATGGCATAGGAAGCCGTGGCACTGGAGCAGCTGGCATCCTGCCAGAGGAGAGCGGGAAGGAGATTAACCCTTCCCACTCTCCTTTGGCAGAATGAAGCCGAGAAGAAAGCGTCTGCCATGGCAACTATGTTAGTCTCTCCCCACCCTTCTGTAATAAGCTTACTGTTCATTCTTCTTGTTTGTTCATTTAAAAATCCAGAAAATTTCACTGTAGCTGCTTATCTCCCCCCCACACACACCTTTTCAGTTCTCTCTCAACCATTAGTTTGCCCTTACTTTGATTCTGCTAGACACAGGTGTGTGTATATGTGTGTGTGTGTGTGTGTGTGTGTGTACACACACACACACACACACACACAGACAGAGAGAGAGAACTTTCCTTTCCTTGTTCTTGGCTCCCCTCCCCCTCCCCCTCCCCCTCCCCCTCTCAATTCCTGTATTCCTTCCCTTCCCATTTTTTATCTCTTTTCCCTACCAAAAAAAAATTAAAACCCCTTTCTCTTCTGTGAAGATTATAGTTAGTCCCCCCCCTTGCTTGTAGTTTAGTGTTTGCTTTTCTTTTGCTCATGTGTGTGTGCGTGTGTGCGTGCTTCTGCTGTGAGGACAAGCAGTGTGTGTCAAAGGACTACACTCCATCCACATTTCCAAAAACAGTGGACAAAGCACTATACACATTAACAGCTATTATTTAAATAATATAACACGACACTGTGTGTTGCAAAGCAAGCCCAGTATGAGGCATCTTCGGCGTCTTGGCAGGGAAAGAGGTGGGCGAGGTGCTGCTGTGCCCTCCTGGCAAAGTTGCTGTGTTGCTTCCTGCCTCTATCAGTCCAGCAGACAACTGCCGTTGCTCTTCATTCAAGTCAATGTGCCCAACTGGCAGGGTTGCTGTCTTTATTTGCTTCTGTCTACCAGCCAGTGTTCTCACAGGCAATTCAGCCAAAGAGACCCTGAGGTTACTGACTGTGAATAGGAAAGTAGTACTAGGGGAAAGGGGTTATTTGCACTTCAAAGAAACCTACAGCAGAGTTTAGGGATAGCGACCTCACCACTTCAACACCTAACTTTATGAACTTTGGTTTGAGTTTCTGAGAATAGCACATTTCACCTGTGCATAGCAGAAAAACTGCTGGGCCAAACTGTCTGAATTTGGCAGGTGGGATGCCCTCCAGGGGGCTGTGCATTCCCCTACTTTCATGCACATCTGTGTAAGCAGTGAAAAGTTATAGCTCTTTGCTTTGAGAGATTTCCTTGAAAAAATCAAATTTCACCTGTGCCTAGGACAAAAACCCCTGGGCCAAATTGCCTAAAATTTGGCAGGTAGACACCCCTCCAGGGGGGCGGGGGGCTGAGAGTTCCCCAAATCTCATGCATGTATCATGAAAACTGAAAAAGTTATGACCATTTGTGTTTTCCCATGCAAGTCAATGGGAAAATGCCAAAAACGAGTGATTCCGATGTCCAAATCTCACTTCAGTTTCGGATCTGAGTCAAAGCGGATAGGATCCGAATTGGTCCGAACTGAAGTGGGGCTGCTTCAGAAGGTTATTAATTTTCCAGATACAAAGACAAGCAAACAATACATTGTATTTAAATCTAGTTACAGACAAAAATATAGATGGAATACATGGGCTGCTTGGAGGTTTACTTTATCGTCCTTCATAATAATAAATTGTATTTAGCCTCTTTTCCATAATCTGAGGAAAGGCTACTGTTGCATATGTCCCTAATTTATATATAAAGTAAAATCATGCCATATTTTATAGAGTGACTCACGCGCCTTCACCCCATATTTTCACATGTCATCCAAAGCCCAGGTTGCATGGACAGCACACATCTTTGGCCTTCAGACAATAGATGGAAGTTTGGCAGAAGGAAGCATGGTAAGTCATGTACACTTCTGCTCTTTGTCTTGTCCAAAGTCACTCTACTGTAGTGGGATTGGTTCACCTAGGCCCACTGAGGTTTTTAAATTCTTAGGAAGAACTTGAAAGGCTACATTATTTGAATTATGCAAATTATGGCATTGGGTGCAGAGCTCAAATCATATCCTTTTCCATGAATCACATACAAATATTTGTTTGTTGAATGAGTTCTCAAACTCATTTTCATTTTTCTTCTGAAAATAACTTTGAAATTTGCAATCAACACTCAACATGAACATTTACAAGTATTAATTACACTTGATTGGCATTTAGTAAATACTGGAATTTGTCTGGTTCAAAGAGGTTACATACTTTTTTCTCCAGCAGATAGGAGAAGGGAACATATCTTATATCTAGGAATACACAACCTGTATGTATCTAGATCTTTTCCTCATCTCGAGGGGAGTAAGAAAATTCCGTGTGACTTTAACTATGTCTAACTACATGGGTTTGTTCTGGTGCTTCCAGTGGGTTTTTTTTGGGGGGGCGGTGTTTTTTTGCACTCTTCCAGATACAATTCAAGATGCTAGTTTACAACATTGACCCATTATTATTATTATTATTATTATTATTATCTCTATAGTCAGATGACATACAGAAGATAACTGAGAAAATATTCTAGACACTGTCTTGATGACTACTCCACATTACAGAATCCCTTTTTTTTTAGGATGATCTGACTATCTCCAAGAAACACTGTTAAAAATAAGGATGGATGGATCTGGACAATTTCAAATTCTCTAATTTTTCCAGTCTTCAGTTCATCTCAAACTTTCAGAATTCCTCTAGTCTTAAGTTCAGTTTATCCTAAACATTGTTTTTCTTCTTTTTTTAACATTTGTGTGAAAATATATACAGTAAGCATTTTGATGCACCTTTTCCTAATACATGCATTTTTCTATGCATTTTTACCTAACATACACAGCTGTGAGCAATTTTTTTTTAATATAATGCATTTTTACTTTATTTTTTTCTTAATGTATGCATTTTGTACACTTTTTTATTATTATTGGAGAACTCCATTGCAAAATTTGGAGGAGTGCAAATTTTGGAGGTTAACTGAGTTTCAGTTCACATAGTGATTTGAAAGTGTGAAATCAGGTAAATTTGCTTTAAAATGTGAAGTGAATGAATTTTTCCCCTAACCATACTTAAAAATCAAACTCCATTTGGTCTTTCAGCAGTAAGGATTAAACTGGGGATGCTTCCAGACCAGAGCTCCTAGCACTACCAATCAAAAGTAATTGTGCACCTATTCTGTCTTTCCCTTTTTAATAGGTTTTCTTTTCGTGGTAAGAAAAAAAAACAGAAAAAATGGGAGGGTTATAAATGAAAGACAACATCTTCTGGACCAACTGTAAAATTCTTTGACTGAGGCACAGCATCTGGAAGCATCCTCAGACAACTTTAGTATTCATTACTTTATTATTGAGTGGGTTTTTCAGATAGTATCTTGTTCTGTTTCGATTTTTAAAGCCAAGCACTACCTATTCCACATTATTAAAATATCTATTAGCAACAAATATCTGATTAAACCATTAGTTTTACTGCTGCAGAGTTCTTCACTCTAATGAAAACACTTGTACATATTTCTATGCTAAAAGTAATTTCTAAACAAAAATAAAGAGGCTTTTCAAACATCTGTTTCAAATTTGGGTGGCTACTTATGCAATTCACCTACCCTGTCTTCTTGAAGCTGAATATTCTGCTTTGTGCCAAAGTAGAGGGAAAAATACTTTATTCCATGGCAACACTTGGTGTCAACAAGATCACCCCCACAAATTGGATAAAGTCGGTTCTGCTGAAAACAAGCTGGCTTTATGACCTATTTTCTATTTTATCTTTGGTAAACGTATTCTCTTGCACCTTTAACATAAAATATGTTTCAGGTAAAAGTAACTAGCTTTAGAGAACTGATAGATAGAAACAGGGACTCTAACAGTAACATTCTCTTCAGTGTGACTTGAGATATTGCCATAGAAAACACTAATATGGTTTTCATGCCATATACGTTCTATTCCACGTATCACTTGTTTTTCTGGTACATTGCACAAGACAATATTTTCCAGGAAAACATGTTAGATTTGAAGGCACAACTGAATGAGAAAAGACAATATCAATTGTGGCAAGAGTCAAATGGACTAAGGTAGTAGACAGAGCATGAATTGTCTCTAGTCTTTGTCATTGCCCTTCCCCCCCACACACATACAGTCAGGGCCAGAAATATTTGAACAAGGATCACTGTTTTGGCACTTGGCCTCTGTACACCACCACACTGAACTTGAAAGGAAACACACCCAGATGGGAGCGAAGTCAGGACTTTCAGCTGTAATTCAAGGGGTTTGACAAAAGTGGGGCACTAACCATTCAGGAAGGACAGCCAGTGGCATACACACACACCCATCGTTGGTGGCTCATAAGTAATGGAACAAACCAACATCATTTCAAACTTATGGATCGCCTTTAATACCTGGAGGAAAATCCTTTGCAGTCAATGACCGCCTGAAGTCTGCAACCCATGGACATGACCAAATGCTGAGTTTCTTCCCTCAAGATGCTTTGTCAGGCCTTTACTGCAGCTGCCTTCAGCTGCTGCTTGTTTGTGGGTCTTTCTGCCTTCAGTCTTGTCTTCAGTAAGTGAAAAGCATGCTCTATTGGGTAGAGATCAGGTGACTGACTTAGCCATTGAAGAACATCCCACTTCTTTGCCTTCAGAAACTCTTGGGTAGCTTTTGCTGTATGTTTTGGGTCATTATTCATCTGCAATATGAAGCGGTGTCCTATCAGTTTGGCAGCATTCGGCTGAATCTGAGCAGAAAGTATAGCCCTATGCACTTCAGAATTCATCCTTCTGCTTTTATCAGCAGTCAAGTCATCAGTAAACAGCAGTGACCCAGTTCCATTGGCAGCCATACATGTCCATGCCATAACACTGCCTCCACCATGTTTGACAGATTATGTGGTATGCTTTGGATCATGAGCTGTTCCTTTCCTTCTCCATACTTTTCTCTTCCCATCCTTCTGGTACAAGTTAATCTTGGTTTCATCAGTCCAAAGAATCTTATTCCAGAACTGGGCAGGCCTTTTTAGGTGTCTGCTGGCAAAGGCTAATCTGGCCTTTCTGTTCTTGAGCGTTACCAGTGGTTTGCACCTTGTTGTGAATGTCTGTATTTACATTCATAAAGCCGTCTCTTGACTGTAGATGTTGACAATGACATGCCTGCCTCCACAAGAGTGTTCTTAATCTGGCTAGATGTTGTGAAAGGGTTCCTCTTCACCATAAGCAGAATTCTGCGGTCATCCACTGTAGTTGTCTTCCATGGTCTTCCAGGCCTTTTGCTGTTGCTAAGCTTGCCAGTTAATTCCTTCTTTTTCAGGATGTTCCAAACTGTTGAATTGGCAACTCCCTCTTTTGCTTTCTCTCTGATGGCTTTATTTTGTTTCCTTGGCCTAATGATGGTCTCCTTCACTCGCATGGACACCTCTTTGGACCTCATGTTGGGAGTTCCAGTGAACAGCTACCAAATGCAAATGTAACACTCAGAACCACCTCCAGGCCTTTTGTCTGCTAGATTGGTCATGGGGTACCTGGGAAACAGGCCACACCTGGCCATGCAGCTGCTTGTCAGCCATTCATTCCATTACTTATGAGCCAACAACAATGGGTGTGTGTGTATGCCACTGGCTGTCCTTCCTGAATGGTTAGTGCCCCACTTTTGTCAAACCCCTTGAATGACAGCTTTAAGTCCTGACTTCACTCCCATGTGGGTGTGTTTCCTTTCAACTTCAATGTGGTGGTGTACAGAGGCCACCTGCCAAAACAGTTATCCTTGTTCCAATATTTCTGGCCTGACTGTATATGTATATATATTGGGGACATCAAGGAATCCCTAATAGGTCCTTAAATCTAACAGATAGGAAGGGACAGACACCCAATAGACACAAATCTCTGCAAGGTTGGAATAAGAACATTTCAGAGGATTCTTTGACTGAATCCATTCTAAACCATTTTTCATGAAACGGTCTATTCCTGTCATTAAAGAATCTTGCAGGCTGCAGCAACTTAAAGGTGAACAAATTTATCCTGGCATAAGCTTTCATGGACACTGTCCATTTCATCAGATGCAAGAAGTGTTAACCTCCAACTGGAAGATAATGTATATACACATGAGGCTGAGAGGCTGGGTTGTCAGAGAGAACTGAAATGCAAAAAGTACAGGGAGTAATGATTACCTTAACAGTTACCATTCACTAACAGGGCTACTCCTCTGGAAAATTTTGTAATCAAAATGTATGTAAAGAGCTATTAACAAAATAGTCTGGCTGTATGGATTGACTTTAGCTAATGTAGCACAAGGGCTGAGATTGTGTCCTGCTCTGGGAAGATGATAATTCTATCAGTGTTAAGTGTATTTAGGAGAGAAGTTTCATAGCTATCCTTTTAAGACAAGATTTCATTCATTCATTCTTTCATTCAAAACACTCTCTCTCTCTCACACACACACACACACACACACTATCCTATTTAGGATTCCACAGCAAATAATAAAACAAATAAATCAATAAACTAACTAAAATGTGCAACCATTTAAAATGGCTGGGTAAATTAAAAAAATATTTTTGCCTGGTGCTAGAGAAATGGCAATGTAAGTCCCAACAGCAACCCTTTTTAGGGAGGGCATTCTACAGACAGGGTGCCACTGCTGAAAAGGCCCTCTCCTTTGATGTAGAATAGAGTACCTCTGATAAAAGAGGCCCCTGAGAAAGACCTCAGCAAAAATGTTAAAGCCTGAGCCAATTGATATGAGAAAGAGGTCCTCCTTCAGGTATTTGCTATCAAGCCATTTAGGGCTTTAAAGATAAGAAGAACCAGCAAGCAACCAATTACATTTTTTTTAAAAAATGGCACAAACCTGACTATACTAGTCAGAATTCTGGCAGCCATATTAAAGCTTCTGATTCATTTTCCATATAATAGACTACTTCATTCTAACTGGGAGGTCACCAGAATGACTAGAGTATAGATTACAGTAGCTAAATTATCTCTGTCCAGAAATGGCTACAGATGGTAAACCAGCTGAAGCTAGTGAAAGGCATTCCATGCCACCAATGCTAGAGACAGGCTGGATATAGGAGGACCCCCAAATTGTACACCTATTTCAGAGGGAGTGCAACTCCTTCCAAAATGGCTTGAACACCATTCCCCAGACTCTAGAACCATCTATCCAAAGTCTCTCTTGTCTTGTCAAGATTCGGATTCAGATTAGTGGTCCTGGAATCCTAAATAGCATGGTATTATATAAAGGTTTTGAATGAATGCATGCATGCATGCATGAAATCTTGTCTTAAAAGGATAGTTATGAATCTTCTTTCCTAAACAGATATAACATCACTTCCTGGCATATAGAAGGGGAAGAAATGGAAGCAGTGACAGATTTTACTTTCTTGGGCTCCAAGATCACCGCAGACGGTGACTGTAGCCATGAAATTAAAAGACGCTTGCTCCTTGGGAGGAAAGCTATGGCAAACCTAGACAGCATAGTAAGAAGCAGAGACATCACCTTGCCGACAAAGGTCCGTCTAATCAAAGCTATGGGTTTCCCAGTAGTAATGTATGGCTGTGAGAGCTGGACTATAAGGAAGGCTGAGCGCCGAAGAATTGATGCTTTCGAACTGTGGTGCTGGAGAAGACTCTTACGAGTGCCCTGGACTGCAAGGAGGTCAAATCAGTCCATCCTAAAGGAAATCAACCCTGAGTGCTCACTGGAAGGACAGATAATGAAGCTGAAGCTCCAATATTTTGGCCACCTAATGCGAAGAGAAAACTCCCTGGAAAAGACCCTGATGCTGGGAAAGACTGAAGGCAAAAGGAGAAGGGGACAGCAGAGGATGAGATGGCTAGATAGCATCACGGATGCAATGAATATGAACTTGAGCACGCTCCGGGAGAGAGCGCAGGACAGGAAGGCCTGGCGTGCTATGGTCCATGGGGTCACGAAGAGTCGGACATGACTGAACGACTGAACAACAACAAAGTTGACATCTTTGCAGAGGGGGAGGCAGAAGGTTCATGCACTCAGAACCATGGACAACCAACCAACAATACAAACAAAAAAGGATTCTCCACTAAAAATCCTAAATCCTGTATTACATTCTTCACATTACACCAGCATATACTGTATCTATTTGCTCTGCACTATTTGCAACACATTCAAGTTTCCAAAGAATCTAAAATGTCTCTCCCCCATGCCCCGCAAAGAATTGTTCAGTGTTAAGGGGGAAAGGGATGTGAATGTAGGGATGAAAGACTATAGTTATTAGTTATAGCAGCCTTCCACAACTTGGTACCCTCCAGATGTTGGGACTACAATTCCCATCAGTCCCAGATAGCTTGGTCAATAGTGATGATGGCAACTGTAATCCCAAACATCTGGGGGGCTCCAGGTTGGGGAAAGCTGGGTTATCAGGTAGTTAGGAGGGAAAGGAAGAATTTAGGACACCATAGTTCTAAGTCTTTTCTACTGGACTCGCTCACCATTTGGTGTCTGAGCTTTCTCCAAACCAACAGAACTAAAACAAAATTCTCTCAAGCATTAGCTCCTGTCCACAGATGATCAGAATATATAAAGCCCTGATTAGGCCTTGGACACATGTTGGTTTGGCAGGCAGAGATTTGCTGTGGTCATCTATGCAGCTATGCACCAAAACTAAAGCAGGGTGTAGGTGATAAATCTTCATACTTCACATGATACTTTTATGCAAAAGTAATCATAATTAAATTTCTTTTTTACTTTGTTATTTGCATAACTGCACATCAGGACCCTAACTAAACAAAAAAAAAACTCAGGGAAGTAGCAGCTAGTGGCCTGGATATTTGGGACTACAACTAGTCGGTTAAATGTCGGTTAGATGGTATCTTATAATGAAACCTTTAGGGAATTATAGCTAGTGCAAAAGGCTGCTCTCTCAGGGTTTCTGGTAGGATCAGCCAGCATTTTGCAGTTGTTACTTTCTTCACCAAGCAGCAGACCTAATGGCATGACATAACATGTCACTGTAATGTGATGTGACATCAAATTTTTGCAGTTTCTTTATGAATAGACAATCAGTTCAATGAGACGTGATAGACTGGATTTTATGGAAGGGGAAAGTAGCTCAAGAACTTTCAAGAGATGAATTCTAGAGGGGTAGCTCTGCTTGTCTGTTGCAGCAAAACTAACAGAGAATTTTATGATACCTGAAAAACTAACGGATTGATTTTGGCATAAGCTTTGGTGGGCTAGAGCCCACTTCCATCAGATGAGTCAGTTTGTAGGTTCATTCGCCATCTACACATACATACACAAACAAATGCAGAACTATGTGAACAGTGAGGCCATATGCCATAAAATGCAAAAAGGTCGTGACATTTATATGCAAAGCTCAAATATATATATAGAACAAGAGATGGTTATTTTTATCCATTGGCTGCGAATGTTATAACTAAGCGCAAGTGGGAGATGTAACAAAATGTTGCAGTGAATTCCCAGCTGTAAAATGTGTGATCCTACTCAGGGCTCCAGCCAGCCTGGAAGTGGAACCTTGTAGTACTGATCCGGCCTTACCAGGGAGAGGGAACATGGGGAAGGGCCTCTCTTTCTCCCTCACCCCCAGCCTTTATGGTATAGTTCTAGAGGGCTCCCAGTCTGGAATTTGAGCATATTATAGCAGGATGCTACCTTAGGAATGGATGTCTTGGACTGAGATGTGCTCATCAGTCTGCTTGTGGCTCAGGTATGGAATGTGACTCCATAACCACACAGCCAAAAATAGTCCTTAGGCAGAGAATAACTAAGGCTGCAGTCTTGCACACACTTTCCTGGGAGTAAGTCCCATTGAACTCAATGGAGCCTACTGAGTAGGCATGTACAGGATTGCACTATAAGTTCTATTACACTTTTACAGAGAACCTTAACACTGAGGCACCTATGGACATTCTAATTCAGGGCTGGAGAAACCATGGTCCTTCAGATGTTATTGAACTCCAACTCCCATCTGCCCCAGAGAGCATAGCCAATGTTCAGGGGAGATGGGATCTGTAGTCCAGCAGCATCTGGAGAGCCATAGGTGCCCCTGCTCTCTTTGTTTATTATTTCCAGTAAAAGGATGCAGGCTCAGAGTGAAAGACAACATGGATGCCATCAGGGTAAGTACATCAGGGTAAGACTGGCACTTCCAGCTACATCTACATGGGCATACTTTGGTTTTTATTTTAATTCTGTATTAAGAGGAGGAATTTATTCAGCTGATCAAGAATAATTCTAGTGAGACCTAAAGAATTAACAGCATAGTAAACAATTTAATAGTTTTGGACACAGGGAGGTTTACTGGAGGAACTGAAGAAATCCATTAGCTTTAGTGATTGGCATAGGACTGGTTCAAAACCCCCAGGAAAACTGAAATTCTAGGAAACAAACTTCCATAAGAACAGTCAAGCCTGGTGCAAAGTTTGTTAGATGTTTACTTCCCCTCATGGGGATTTTGTTTTGCTTTGATATGCAACACCAGGAGGTTGGTCTTAACTGTTATTGCCAAAGCCCTGTGTATTTGCTTGAGGTTACATTATAGCAAACGATGTGGAATTTTATTATTTATAATTATTTATTATAACATTTTTATACTGCCCAACAGCCAAGGCTCCGTGGACAGTTCACAACAATTAAAACCATAAAATACAACATGATAAAACATAATATTAAACTTAATAGTTTAAAAGTAGCATGTAAAACTAAAGTAAAACCCAAGAGCAGTTACAGCCCAGGGAAAGCTTGGGTGAAAAGGTGCGTTTTTAGGAGGCATTTGAAATATGCTACATTTTCTCCCTCCCGAACTGCACAGGGAAGGGTTTTCCAAAAGGGTGCTGCTACAGAGAAATGCTGTTGGTTGGGGATAGTGGGAATTGTAGCCCAGCACATCTGGAGGGCACCAGATTGGGGAAGGATGGGGCAAGGTAATAATATGGTGGAGGAAGGGACCACCACTAAGTAGCAGAGTATATGGTTTGTATGCAGAAGGTCCCAAATAGATATGGAAGAATCTGTCTATTGTTGGTCTGTGTCACTGTGTTCACTGTGTTCTCTCCATCCCATTTCTGCATTAATCTGCAAAAAATCTGGACAAAAATTCACATTTAAATATGCAGTTCCAAACATATTTTTTAAATCTCAAAATACACATTTAAATGCATTTTGATACATTTTAGCTGAAAACTGCAGATGAACATTCAAGAAGCGTGAAAGCCAGTGGATAGCTAAATTACAATCCATGCATTTGTCCAAGAGGTGTATTCGTCTAAGTCAGTCCATACTTGAATTCACAAATATCAAATTCCTCAAGCATCCAGTGGAACAGCTAGGGCTGGACCTTGGGTCCCACACTCCCCTGCTCAATGACCACCTACAGAGTGACAGGTGCAGAAGCAAACTCAATTTTATTTCTGTAGTCATGATAGTGCTATGATCTAAGTGACTGTAAAATGCAAAATTGCACATGCTCATTCTTTTTTTAATCAGGGTTGGCAGTTTTGTTGTTGTTGTTCTAATCTATCAGTAATATCAAAGGAGTTTTAAAGCATGTAATGGCAGTGGAAAGTGAGAAGAGAAATGTTAGTTGTGTGCTTCACAACAAAAGCACACAACATGCCCATGTAAAGCCCCCACCCCCCACCCCGGAAGGCCATGAAGTCCAGGGTCTAAAATTACCTAGCTGCACCAATGCAATCATCCCTAGTCCTGGGTTCAGTCAGAGGCATATCTAGCTAGCATTAACAAAGCCCCCTCTCTGTGACCTTGGAGAGCCATGTCCAGTCAGAGCAGATGGTACTGAGCTAGACGGACCAATAGTCTGACTCGGTATAAGGGAGTTTCATGTGTCCCTGAAAAACAGAGAGGAGCAATAGATTCAGATTAGAAACAGTGGTGTGAAAAGAGAAATAACGGGGAGGAATTAGGTAAAATTATTTTACACCTGTTCCTCCAAGAAAGATTTTAGACTGCAGTTCTATGCACAATTTCTTTAGAGTCTGGAGCAAACTAGATATTCCATTGATACACAGCATGTCGCTACATACTTAGCTTTCCTCTTATTAAATTCAGGTGGAGGGGAAACAAATCTTACTTGGAACAAAGCTCAAAGGGAGAGCAATGCAAGCTTCATTCCAAGTAAGATTCACCCCATCACCTGTAATTAATTAAGATTAGGGTTGTATGAAACCCTTACCTTCCGTTCCGGAGGGGGGGGTTCCGGGGGGGGAGGGAGGCGATCAGCTCCACTCTGCGGCAACTCTGCAGAGCCGCCGGCCAGCTCCAGAGCACCACCAATACGGCTGCCATTACCGTATCACTGGCTGAGGGGGGCTGTCTCCGGATGCAAATGGCATCCAGTATGCCATTTGCAGCTGTAAAGCCCTTAGTTTAAGCTAAATGCAGCCATTTACAGGAGGATCCGGCTCTGGATGGGTCCTCAGGGAGGCAGAGGTGAGTTGTGCTGTTCCACCACGGACTCCAGGGGGCTGGATTCTTTAGAATCCAGCCTCATTGGGGTCCGTGGAGGAATTCTCTGCCATCCCTAAAGCTGAATGTGACATATCAATGGAACATCTAGTTTGGCCTTGAATCTCATTGAACAAAGTAGATTTATTTTTGAGTGAACGTACATTGGGTAAAATCCAACCTAAGTCCTAGGCAAAGGTAAAACCTATTACAGAAGGGTGGGGTGGGTGAAAACTAAGACCCAGGGAAGAAACACAAAGTAAGTACTAAATAATGTTTGGTTTTTAAAAATACAGAATTTACAAAAGAAAGGAACAGAATACTTCAATGGAGAAAGAAGAAGAAATACACACACACACACACATCTCTAGCCAAATAACCTGCAGACAGAGCCTTCTCCAGTAAAACCACCTCTCTCACAATGAGCAAATGCAGCCGTTTTTCTCCAGGTTTATTCAGTATCCGCCCTCCCTCCACCACTGTCACTGATTGGAGACTGCTGGGTTCCGTTCAGCCCTAATTTGGCAACTAGATTTGCCATTCACCAAAGCTCACTCCCTCCTCCTCCTCCTCCTCCTCCTCCCCCCTCCTCCCCCTGATCTCTTGCAAGTTGATACATTTGGTGCCAGGCTGTCTGGGCTGCTCAAAACGCATCATTACAGCTCCAAACCACCGAGGTAGACCAAGGCGCCTCATATAGGAGCCGCTTCACTTTGGGGCACCTCGGTGCTGTTCTGATCCACCTCAAATCATGCTGAGGCACCTCCAAATCAGCCTGCTTCATCTCATTATTTGGGCTGTGTACCAAAGCAGTGCACAGCCCTAGTATTTACTCTAGTCTATATTATAGTCAGGGAATGGGAAGTTGGACAGAGAAAGACACAACAGCCTTTAATTATTAGTTGTATATATGTAGTACACTTGGGTGCAAGCAGCATATGGCAACATGTGCTACTTGCACCCAAGTGTACTATGTATATATGACTAATAATTAAATCCATTATTAACCAATAAGCACTAGATCCTTTAAGCTTGTTCAACAAGTGCATTAACAAGAAAAACATTTAATCTGATCCATCAAGTATGTTCATTTCAGACAGTGTGCCTAAATGGTTCCTTATTCCAATGAGAAGGCTAGCATTTCCCTTGGTACATTCTAATTAAACTAGCTATTGCAATAGTTTACAAATGGATTCCAATTTTCATAGTGGTTTTTGCCTTATTTAGCCTCTCCATTCACAAAACTGCATTAGATATGTAAGTTTAACCAGACACAAGAAATTTCAAGACCCTTTTAACTGTTCCACCAAATCAGGGTTTTCAACATCCTTCCACTTACTAGCTATCTCAGTACTTGTCATTATTACTAAACTGGGCCAGATCTATACCTCATGTCATATCGATATGATCCCATCATGGTGACACTATATCCTTCTTGTGCATTTATACCTCATAGCACACACACAATGACATCTGTTGCAGTATTTTGGATAATATGGAATAAAAAGCAGGAAATAATGCTAGAAAAGCGAAATATGGAATGCGTAATGTGCCCCAACAGTTATCAGTGCACTTCAATGCTGATAAAAAGCACTAGTATAGATCTAGGCCTGGTAACTCTAAATTGCTAGCCTCTCCATCCAGTACAATGAAATATTAGATTACCAATCTGATAATTAATAAACTCAGTAGCTCATATTTCATTTATTCCAGTTTATATCTGGATATATAGCTGTAATCTTTCATCATCTATAGGACTTACATCGGATGGAGTTAGAAATTAAAATAAGAAGTTCCATATTCAAATGGAGAAGGGGCCAAGCCATCCAAAAAGAAATTATGTCCACATGGCTGCTTTGAATTAATTCCTTCCACTCTTTCTCCTTCCTTCCATTAATACCTGCATACTTCTATACTTTTGTGACTAGGTGTGCAGAGTGAACAGTCAAGTGAAAGCACTGTGAAGCATGTTGCATAAGTATTTGCAGGCCTGATGCAGCATTCCTGTTCAGAGATCTACACTTCCCTGCAAAGTTTTTTGACTTAGAAATAAGTTTAAGAGTAAAATGTTCATTTCATAAATGTCAAAGCTCTTAAACCATTGCTTAATTTTTTTCCATTTACCAATTCCCATAGAGTGATGACATAACACTTTTAAGCTAATCAAATAAATAAGTGATAAGAACTGTTATTGCGAAGAGAAAACTCCCTGGAAAAGACCCTGATGCTGGGAAAGACTGAAGGCAAAAGGAGAAGGGGACGGCAGAGGATGAGATGGCTAGATAGCATCACGGATGCAATGAATATGAACTTGAGCACGCTCCGGGAGAGAACGCAGGACAGGAAGGCCTGGCGTGCTATGGTCCATGGGGTCACGAAGAGTCGGACACGACTGAACGACTGAACAACAACAAAGAACTGTTATTAATATTTTATTATAATTCTTAAATAACTAATTTAAATTACGGCAAAATGTAAAAACTTATGTACACTGCAAATAGGACAGCATTATTTAACCTTTCAAGATAGCACAGTCATGAACTTTTAGGCCCTAACGGCAGGCTGACCTTCCTTGATTCCTTATCATCTCCATTCCAATAAATCAGCCATCATTTAAGCATCACTGATACAGTGGAAAAGAAACATGTTCTATCCTTTTCTATCAGGTGCTAAAATGGAAGCTTACGGTAGTGCTTTCAAGATGCACTTGAACTGGAGCTTTTCTTCTGATGAAAATTAATTATATACATGGAGCCCAGCAACAATATGCTGTAGTGTATCCCTAGCCCATAACAGGAGAATTCCTGTTCAGGGATCCAGCCAGACTAGAATAGGAACCTTCTAGCACTGTTCAGGGCTCTTGGATTTGGGGGTGGGGATGTTTCCAGAGGAAAAAAAGAAGGAACTCTACACACACACACACACACACACACACCTACCTTTCCCATCCTCATTAAACCTTCCCCCATTGTGCTAAGTTAACATCTGTTTATTGTCCAGTGCCTCAATGATGACTGGCAAGTTAATAATATTATAGTATAACTATATCTATGCAGTTGGTAAAAACAAGACCTGGAGCTGATTGTAGTTCAGATCACGAACTTCTTATTGTACAATTTAGAATCAGACTAAAGAGAATAGGGAAGACCCACAGACCAGTTAGATATGAGCTCACGAATATTCCTCATGAATATGCAGTGGAGGTGAAGAATAGATTTCAGGGACTAGATTTAGTAGATAGGGTCCCGGAAGAACTATGGACAGAAGTTCGCAACATTGTTCAGGAGGCAGCAACAAAAAACGTCCCAAAGAAAAAGAAAACCAAGAAGGCAAGATGGCTGTCTGCTGGGACACTGGAGGCAGCCCAAGAAAGGAAAGCAAAAGGCAACAGTGATAGGGGGAAATATGCCCAATTAAATGCAAAATTCCAGAGGTTAGCCAGAAGAGATAAGGAATTATTTTTAAACAAGCAATGCGCAGAAGCGGAAGAAGATAATAGAATAGGAAGGCCAAGAGACCTCTTCCAGAAAATTAGAAACATCGGAGGTAAATTCCAGGCAAAAATGGGTATGATCAAAAACAAAGATGGCAAGGACCTAACAGAAGCAGAAGAGAGCAAGAAAAGGTGGCAAGAATATACGGAAGATCTGTATAGGAAGGATAATAATATCAGGGATAGATTTGACGGTGTGGTCAGTCAGTGAGCTAGAGCCAGACATCCTGAAGAGTGAGGTTGAATGGGCCTTAAGAAGCATTGCTAATAACAAGGCAGCAGGAGAGGACGGTATCCCAGCTGAACTGTTTAAAATCTTGCAAGATGATGCTGTCAAGGTGATGCATGCCATATGCAAGCAAATTTGGAAAACACAAGAATGGCCAACAGATTGGAAAAAATCAACTTATATCCCCATACCAAAAAAAGGGAAGCACCAAAGAATGTTCAAACTATCGAACAATGGCACTTATTTCACATGCCAGTAAGGTAATGCTCAAGATCTTGCCAGGTAGCCTCCAGCAATTCATGGAACGAGAATTGCCAGATGTACAAGCTGGGTTTAGAAAAGGCAGAGGAACTAGAGACCAAATTGCCAATATCCACTGGATAATGGAGAAAGCCAAGGACTTTCAGAAAAACATCTATTTCTGTTTTATTGACTATTCTAAAGCCTTTGACTGTGTGGATCATAACAAACTGTGGCAAGTTCTTGGTGGTATGGGGATACCAAGTCATCTTGTCTGCCTCCTGAGGAATCTGTATAACGACCAAATAGCAACGGTAAGAACAGACCACGGAACAACAGACTGGTTTAAGATTGGGAAAGGAGTACGGCAGGGTTGTATACTCTCACCCTACCTATTCAACCTGTACACAGAACACATCATGCGACGTGCTGGGCTTGATGAAGCCAAGGCTGGAGTTAAAATCGCTGGAAGAAACATTAACAATCTCCGATATGCAGATGATACTACTTT
The DNA here is from genome assembly GCF_057233095.1 of Heloderma suspectum. Lineage (NCBI taxonomy): Eukaryota > Metazoa > Chordata > Lepidosauria > Squamata > Helodermatidae > Heloderma > Heloderma suspectum. Next base: position 69,392,247 of record NC_139462.1, read on the forward strand.
GATGGCTGAAAGCGAGGAGGAGCTGAGGAACCTTATGACGAAGGTGAAAGAAGAAAGTGCAAAAGCTGGGTTGCAGTTAAATCTCAAAAAAAACCAAGATTATGGCAACCAGCTTGATAACAGGCAAATAGAGGGAGAAAATGTAGAGGCAGTGACAGACTTTGTCTTTCTAGGCGCAAAGATTACTACAGACGCTGACTGCAGCCAGGAAATCAGAAGACGTTTACTTCTTGGGAGGACAGCAATGACAAATCTTGCTAAAATAGTGAAGAGCAGAGACATCACACTGACAACAAAGGTCCGCATAGTTAAAGCAATGGTATTCCCCTTAGTAACCTATGGCTGTGAGAGGTGGAGCATAAGGAAGGCTGAGCGAAGGAAGATCAATGCTTTTGAACTGTGGTGCTGGAGGAAAATTCTGAGAGTGCCTTGGACTGCAAGAAGATCAAACCAGTCCATACTCCAGGAAATCAAGCCAGACTGCTCTCTTGAGGGAAGGATATTCAAGGCAAAACTGAAGTACTTTGGCCACATAATGAGAAGACAGGATACCCTGGAGAAGATGCTGATGCTAGGGAAAGTGGAAGGCAAAAGGAAGAGGGGCCGACCAAGGGCAAGGTGAATGGATGATATTCTGGAGGTGACGGACTCGACCTTGGGGGAGCTGGGGGTGGTGATGGCCAACAGGAAGCTCTGGCGTGGGCTGGTCCATGAAGTCACGAAGAGTCGGAAGCGACTGACCGAATAAACAACAAACAACATAACTGTGTTAGCCTTTTGTTTATAAATGTAAAGATTAAGTATAGCATACATGTTGACTAACTGTTTTAGTTGTTAAGATGTTCTTTAAAATGTGCATGGGCTTTTGTGGGTTATAAGCCAACCCAAATGCTATAACTGAAAGATTATTAAGTCCAGGGTCCACAATTACCTAGCTGCACTACTACTATCAGTCACCAGGAACAGACCACACACAATCTTTCACAGTCATGGGGATCAGAAGCTGCCAGGATCCCAAACTGCACCAGATAATCTGTCCAAGACCATCCATACTGAGATCAGTCTGATCCCAATCATAATGAAACCCCAAATACCTGCTGCAAGTATAGCCTCCAAAATTTATTAGGGCAGACTCTTGGCTCGTAGGATGCCTGTGAAATTCTGAGTCACTCCAACAAGAGGGTTGTCAGCATAGATATTAAAATCTCCCAGGGTCAGATACCTGGGAGAAGCCAACACCAAGTCTAAGACTAACATAGCATGGAATCAGGTAAGAAGTGCAGTGGGTGGTACACAAGTAAGGTCTCCCATCTATGTGTTTTGTTTTCACACACACATTCCAAATATACCCTTCCTTTCAACCTGGAAACAGCTGCATGGAAGCTTTTGTTTATTAAATTGTAACATCTCTCACACTTCCTTTAATACATCAAGAAAGCTTCTGGGTGATGTTTAGATTTCCAGTAATATGCAATAATGGTTAGATTTAATTGATTAATCTGTTCTAAAACAGATTATTAGTCAACTAAAATGATTTACTTAGATGACAGCTGTAATTTTCCATTTTGCCCATGTTTATTTAAACCACTTTGGAGGCAGAACTACATAGAGCAGGGGTAGGCAATCTTGTTGTTTTTGACTACCAGTCCCATTACCCCCAGCCAGCAAAACCGATGGTAAGGGATGATGGGAGTTGTAGTCTAAAACATTTGGAGGACACTGGGTTGCCTATCCCTGACACAGAGGGTGCTTCCAGATGGATGTCTCCTTGTGCTATGAATCAAAAGGCAATGTGCAGTTATTCTATCTTATTTTTGAAGCACTGTGGGAACTTACAATTAGGGATGAGCAAACAAGTAATTTTCAGAATCATCCAGATTCACCAAACACCAACTTGAAGCTCAGCTCAGCTCGTTTTCTGCATTCGTTTGCACTATTTTTTGTTTTGTTCAAATGAAAAAAGTGCACCTTTCAAACAGAGAAAATGCACATTTTTTTTTAAAGTGCACTAAAAACACACAGCTTCCCCCATAAGGGATAAAAATGTGCCTTTTTTCAAGTGCAAAGTGAGTTCATGGATTTGTGAACATTTTCAGAGAACACGTTCTGCTTACATTCACAATTGTGAACAGGACATTTTTGCATAGTTTGTGAACACAAAACTCGTATATCTCTACTTACAATTGCTTGTTATAAGCATGAGGGGGAATGGAAGAAACTGGTTAGTGGATATAAAGACAGATCTCAAAGAGTCTAGCTTCCACTGAAGTCAATAAGCAAATCCCCCACTTGATGTTTAGATTTCACCTTAGGAAAGGAAGGTGTCTGCTGGGAATTGTAAAGGAGAATATAATCAATGCTGTTTATCCACAAAATACGGTGTAAGTGCTGGTTTGGGAAAGCAGTCAAGTATATGCTTATGTTCCACAGAAATCCAACCGAGACATCTTTCCCCTGTTCCATTCTGCAATATATGCAGAGCAAGACTTTTGCTGTTTAAGGAAACACTGCAAAGAGGCCATCTTATTCACTACGGTATCTTCTACTCTGTTTCAATTTATATTCCAGTTAACATTCTTCAATCCTGCTAAATTGATACGCTCTTTAACTTAAAATATCAGTGGCATTACGATTTAGAACTCCCTGGAACAAAAGGGGTGGAAAATTTCAAGAAAGCAACTTAGGCTGCCTGAGGCCAGGTGCTTGTGTACCTTACCAGTTCAGATGAATTAGTGGAGAAAGCTGAATAAGGCAAAGGAATAGATGATGTGGTCTGAGACCCCGCATTCATGTATTAGAACTACAACTCCCAGCCTCAACAAGATTGGTCAAGGATGATGGGAGTCATAGTCCTAAACATCTGGAGAACACCAGGTTGGGGAAGGCTGTATTAAATTGACTGGTAGGTGCCCAAGGAATCGTAATCAAGACTTAAAAAACAAACAAACCAGGACCCAGTTTTTTGAACTTTAGTGCTTTGAGTCTGTCTGGCCTTTTGCCCTCCTAAAGGGAAGTGTTTTTGTTCCTGTCAGCAGTGGTCACAATCTCTCCCAGCAGCCACCTCCATCCTCTAAGCAAATCATCAGGATTGACAGGCAATCTCAATTTAAACTGAGGGCCAAGCTAGACCTGGTGGTAATTGTGTGATTGTCTGAGCAGCTTCAGGACCATGGGGGCCAGGGAGGAGGAGTTTAACTCTCTCTTTCTCTTTATAGCTGTGGTCCCAGCAAAACAAAACCAAATTGCCCAATGGCAGCATCCCTTGAAATCCAAGTAGCAACTTGGAGAGGTGATTTTTTTCAGGACTATGGCAGGAAAAGAGTTAAATTATCTCTCCCCATTCCCCAACTGCTATTTCTGGCTTTCCCACAACTGCTATTTACATAACAAAAAATTCATGTTAACTACATTCATGCAATGCAATTAACGTCACATCAAGTTTGAACCTGAGCCTTGCAAATTAGATACATCCAAAAAGTTATGGGTAACTTAAATAACTGTATCCATCAAATAGATGGAAAACCCATGGCAGAAAGAATATTTTCTGTCTGGCTCTGCATGGAGGCAAGCTGGATTTGTTACGCCATTTACAGTTCCACTAGACTGGGGGTGGGGAATGTGTAGCCCTCCAGATTGGACAGCAACTCCCATCAGCCCTAGCCAAATTAGCTGTCCAACCTCTGGAAGGCCACATGTTCCCTATCCCCATGTTAGACACTTTGATGATCCTCACATATCTAAAAAGATATGTGGTACAGTCCATCAGCTTCATCATGAGTTGTGTACCACTTGGGTTCATTTATTTTAGACATATTTCTTTGGTCCTGGTAATTGCAGGCCTGTCTATAAGAGGATGGCCAACATTAGCTGCCTCCCGTCATGATACTAAGAGAGAGTTAGGGGGAAATATCATCTAGCTTTGGCTAAAACCAGGACTACCCTTCCTGGAGAAGGACTCAGCAAGCATGGTGAACTACACTAATTTCCATTCACATTTATCTGGTAAGAAATGCCATTGAACTCAGTAATATTTACTTCTGAGTAGGAAAGGACTGGGTGACAATCCTATGGGAATGGAACGTTTCTCGGTAAGAATACATAGGTTCATAATTTGCCAAAGTAAATGTGGGGGAAACGGTAATTCGTTGTCAAAGAGTGGTATGGGGAGATTAAAGCAGAGCTACGATTAGAAGCAACTACAACTCTCCTTTGTGAAATTGGAAGTAAAGGTTCAGTGGGATAAGGAAGCTTTATTGCTTGAGAAAAAATGGAGTGGGTACTTCTTCAGGGGATAAGAGTGGCAGGAATATGGGGAGGGTTGCCTATTACGATGCATTCTTTATATCTTAACATTTATATACAAAACCAAATGCTATATTACAAATTACAGCACCAGGATTTTATGGCAGAACCACACCACAGTGCATCATATATTTGGTTAGAAAAGAGAGCAGAACAATCAAACTCAACCGAAAACTATATCACAAGGAGCCAGTGATTGAAGAGGAATAAAATACATGCTGGATTATCGAAAGATTAAAATCTTAAAATCCAGAATACAACTGTAATGACTGGAATGGAGATTTAGCTTCCCAGTGGTCAAATTGGCATTTAAAAATAGCTATTAAAATGCAATCAACAGAAAATTAACCAGGAAAAAGAAGTATGGTCCCCCCACCCCCCGCACAGCATAAGGCCATACTGTAAACAACATTACAACTATTGCATGTAGCAGAGTATCAATGAAAGTACAAAGGCTGGAAAGCAACTTTTCAGTTTACTAGCCTGCATATACACCAAACAGCATTTGGAAAATGCTGGAAAAGCAAAACTGCGAGACTGGCCTTTATATTCCCTCATGTTAACACAACACCTAGTTGATAGTACCAGTCTACAGGCTCAGTTTTAAACAGACAGCATTGACAGGTGGTGCTCTGCAGACTTCTTTGTCTTTACAGCATTCTTGCTATGCTTCCACCTCCCCCTTTGCGATCAAATGGCATACAGGCCTCTCTCACTCCTGGCTGAGCAACAGTCAGCATAATTTCCTCAGCCTTGTCAGTGGTCTATGCAGTAACAGCTGAAAGGATACAGTAATCAGAACGCCCATTTGGTTTCTTCATCTACATTGTTCCTGTTGTCAGCATTGGCAATATACCTTTTACATGGATGGATAAGCAAGAATAGCCCATAGCAACACTTAATAAATGCAGTGCTCCAAACAAGAACACAATAGGAATTTTTCAGATTGCTGATTTTAATTGGCACCCTGCTACATATATGGAAAGCCATTTTATTTGCTCAGTTATATGGTCTGCTGATGGATTTTTTAATGAATGCTTTAACACACACACAGTTTAATCAAATGTTATAGATTGATCATTGGCAAGCATTTGCTTAGGAAGTATCTTATTGATCTTTTAATTGGACAATCACAACCCACTCTTGAATATATGCTCTGCCATTATCAATGGCCTTTACTCTGGCCTACAAAGAAGAACATTCATCAGATGGAAACAGAACAGTTATTTATCCAAAATATTTTACAGAAATTGGGTTTTTGATTCACATCTATTCGATTCTTTGGTTTTAAATTATAACCTTATCTCCCAGTTAGTACACAAACAATGTGAGAATAAGAGTGCAGTCCTCTGCATGATTAGACAGAAAAAAATCCTACAACTCCCAGCATTTCCTAGCCAGCATGGCTGGCTGAAGAATGCTGGGAGCTGTAGAACTTTTTTCTGTCTAAATATCCAGAGGATTGTGCCCTAAATTATGCAAAAGCCTTTCAGCAATGTGTGATGATGGGCTTTTCTACATGAGGCTTTTCACCTGCCACTTTGCCAAAGCTTCTGCTTCCAAATTCTTTGTGGGATTAAGGTCGGCTCCTTTACACATTTTTTTCCCTAGGGTTTTTCTTTCTCTGCCTTTCTATATGTTCTATTACACATCCACTAGGTGGCTCTGTTGTATAGCAGAATTGTGCAAACACACTAGGGTTTCTTGCTGCTATTCACGGATATACCAGACTTTCCTCATTAGGAAAAAAATGCCAAAATGGTTGCAAAGCATGGGAAAGGCCCTGGAGGAGGAGGATGTCATGTAAAGCTCCTGCAAACTACCATGAGTGAGGAATCATGAGTGCACAATAAATGCCTCATGTAGAAAGGCATCGGAAGAGAAATATAGGTTTCTTTCTGAATCACATCTCTTGGCTCCAAATTAGGTTAATTTTCTGTCTGTTCCAGTAAAACCACAAGACCATGAAACACTGAACAAGCCCCAGAGGATTATGACCAGTGGCACAAGTCCAACAGAGGAGAGAATTATCTAGGTTCCTTGGTTGTCAGGCAGGGCCTGCTCCAGCTCCCAGAGGCAATGGAATTGCTTAAACGAAGGACTGCTCAACTGAGTGCCTACAGGGTGGGGATCAATCACAAGTGCCCAAGCTCTCACCTGAGAGCGCTGACCCAAGACATCTTGCTGCCTGAGGTGAAGGACAAGTTGGCACCTCCCAGCTGCATCCCCACATACAGAATTGAACTGGACTGGCAGTTGAATTTTACTTCAACGCTGAAGATGGAACAGTATCCTCCACTGCACCTGCGGGCTGCAGGCTAGTGTAGGGGATGCAGCACAGGCCATGTGGCACACACACCTCTGTTCTCCAATAAAGGAAAATGGCCAGGAGGACTGACTGGGAGGCTACTGCTGCTGCTTCCCCCAGCATCTTCCACCTAAGGCAGTTATGGCAGTCTGCCTAATGCGAAGGCTGGCCCTGTCACCCAAAGCGCATCCAGCTGCATATTCCACTTGCTTTGCCTGGATCCCCAGGGAGGGAGGACGTGACTGAGGTATGGATTTTTGTTCCTCATTTGAGGAATCTGAACCCCCAGCATCAAAGGAAGTGTTGAATCCCCTTCTTCTGGGTGGCCTGCAGAATTTTCTTTTTAAGACTGACCCGCAGGTTTCTCTCAGGTGAAATCCCACTGATGCACTTACATAGAGGTGCCGTCTGCATCCAAATCTCTGCCCGGGAATCTTTTCAAGCATGTTTTCAACAACAACTTTAAAACAAGGGTTGCTGAATATTCCCTGTGCTCTGGGAACTTTTCCTGAAAGCCCAGATACATGATTATAGTTGCTCAGTTGGGAGAGACGCCCTCCTTTTGCTATTCCATCCCACTGAACTATTCTGTGCTGAGCATGTACTGTCTGCAGGGCTGGGGAACCTCAAGCCCAGGGTCTTGGGGTCCATATCTGGCCCTCTGGGGTTCCCCAGATGGCCACACCCCTTCCCCAGGCCCCACCGCCTTTCCTCCAACCACCAATCAATTGGTGGTTTTCAGGTTTTTGTGTATTTTCCCCCATTCTAAGAGATAGAAATACCTTAGTTACTAGCAGTAACAGCTTTAACCTACATGCTGGTATCTTTTTGTATTTTTACCCCACCCCTTTTGCCTTTGGCCCCACCTGCCACTGGTATACAGCCCCCAAGAGCTTCTTAAAATTGAATTTGGCCCTCATGCTGAAAGAGGTTTCCCACCCCTGCTATACTGGCTGTGCCATAGCTGCTAGGCCAGAGCCTTGGTAGGTTCTGCTCAACTTAACTATCAACAGAAGAACATTAACAATATACGTTTTGTGTGTGTGTATTAAGCACTCATTAGATTGCCTAGACCAAACACTGGATTGCAGGCTGTACCAAAGTACAGCAGAACATTTATGTACACAATCCAATATCTTCACATGGTGCTTTCAGCACATGTTTGTTAAGGACTGGAAGGAGAATACAGAATGCTCCATTACATATTACTCAAGGGCAGAGAGAACATTTGCTAACTACCAATCAACCTATCATGTCTAAGAAGTAAATGAGGAGAGAGATGAACAGTCCATTGCTAAGCTCCTGAGTCATCCATCTCTCTTCCAACTCCTGTTCATTTCTTCCACAATATCAGGCAATCGGTCATTTTTTTCAGAGGGGATTCTGTTTGCTTTGGTGTGTGCTGCTGCAGCGCATTTCAGACAGGCATTTGCATTACATGACAGAGAAAAGCTGTTATGATAACTGACCATAAAGAATGATGCAGGAAATTGCTCTGATTTTTTTTGTACTAAAAGCAAATTGTTTTACAGAGTCTTTATCTTGAGCATTTTCACTCCTACACTGTAAATAAACAACTTGTTGATTTCCATAGTTTCAGAGAAGCAGTAGGCAATGTAAAACTCACAGACTTCATATACCTACTGCCAAGGCTTTTTTGTACGTTCTTAGGGTTTTTGTTAAAATACCAAAAATCTCAGCTTTTCATTTTAACAAAAATTAATCCTTCAAAAGGCTCTTTCACACATATGGCAAACTGTATGCCTGAAACACATTGTGGGGCAGTGAATTGCACCTTTTCTGCCCTGCTGCCTTTATGAATTAGCCATAATGTATAAATGGTGCAAAATCACACACACACTGCAATGCATGTTCCTTACATCTCAAAATCAGTGGGTGGGGAGAGCTCATATAGCTAGGGCTTACTATGTAACTTGGTATGCTCCATTTAGACATTAAGATAAGCATAGGCCAATCAAGGAGCGAAGCACTTCAGCAAGGCAATTGCAGGGCCTTCTGTTTTACTGTGCACAGTGTGCTCTATGTATGGATTAGGTGTAACTATCACAGTTTTGCACAGAGAATAAACAGGCAATTGCTCAGACTGCACAAACAGGACTACATCCCTTTTAGGAAGAGAGAAAATTGCCTTGTACCATCAGAACATTAAGTAGATCATTATGATCTCCTAACTGGTGATGGCTCTCTGGGACTTTTGACAGGAACTTCCCCTGAAACTGAAATAAATGCTGTGCTTGTACAGAGTTCTGCAGAGCTTTGGGTCGTGAGAAATGTATCCTAAACACTCACTAAATAAAAAAGAAGTCAACAGAGGAATTTCAAACTTAATTAGCTTTTAAAAGATCATGATTTCTAAACCAGATGTGTAATTGTGAGGAACGGAGTGATGATTTTGATTGAGGTTAATGCTAAAAACTCTTCATCTCCCCAGATGGTAATATGACTCAGCTGAAAAGATATTACTTGCCCCCATTTCAGAGCAGTTTCATCTTTTACTGATTCAATACAAAGTTTTTGCAAATTATGAACAAAACATGCAAAGTTAAAGGTGGTCTGAGGAGATACTTTCAGATGACCTTCAGTCCTGCACATGTTGCCTGCCCTTCATTCAAAGTTAAAATCATTTGTAGGAGATTTACATTTCAGATGTTGTGTCCGATACAATGCATACACTTCATTGCTTATCTTTCTTTTCTTTTTTAAAGCAAATGCTAGTGACAGCAACAGCCTGCTTACACAGATCTGATTCTGCAGGACATGCAGGAAAGGGCATTCATGTGTCTACACGAAAGAACCTCTACCAGCCACCAAAATCAATTCATTCACGCTTAAGGAGTGACAAACATAATTTGCTATGAAATTCACATTGGAAATCCACAATAGGGTATTCAAAAGGAAACAAAAATGGGCAAAAGGCAGAGCATACTAAATTTGGAACTATTAGGAGGGAAAAGAACAACATGGCTTATTTTAGAAGGCTGCAGCAGTGAGTCACTCCAGATGGAGGATATTACATTCCTAATTAAAGAACACATACAGTACTTCTGTTTTAAAGCTCTTCAGCAACCTGGCTGGCCATAAACATTATGCTAATGTGTCAGTTGATGGGGAGAAGTATCTCCATAAGGTATGTATTTAGGTGAAAAACAAAAGCCATGATTTAGCAGGAAGCTGAAATTAACATATTCTAGTTCTGGTTTCCAGAGAAATTTGTTCCCACATAGCATTTACATTAATTGGGTGGAGAGCGGATTGTGATATCTTCAGTTCCCTATATTCCTTTTAATGTTTGTTTGTTTAAGTATTCATACACTATTTTTCCGGTATACAACCTCTGAAATTGGTTTGCAACTGTTGTTTAACCATAACACAATAAACAATTAACATACAATAAACAAGAAGAAAATGCCAACAAAAGAGATTTCTAAAAAGTGAGATAATCCCATCAGTTTGGAAGCTAAGCATCCAAAAAAAAGGGTGCAAATTAAAACAATATTTGCCTGGTGCCAAAAGGTAATACAGACAGCAGCATCAGACAAATTCCCCTAAAGGTGCAAGTTCCAAGGAGTTCCAGGTCATTATTACAATATGTAAGTAGTTACTATTACCTGCAGAGCTTGAGAGAGGAGGCTATCTTCCCACTTCACTTGCTAGGAAGCAACAGTTGCTGCAGGGACTAGATCCACTGTGTTGGCTCCTCCCATGATGGAAACTAAGGCTGGCCAAACTTCCCACCCCAGTTTCCCCCCAAATACTCTCCTCCTGCAAAAATGGGGCTGCTTTTCTACTGATATTTGGGGGGTAGGGATGTACAGATTTTGTTAAATCCATCCTGTCTGTATTTCATGGATTGTCAGGCGTCCTTTGTTCCATCGTCAACTCACTGACAGAATCGGATTTTATGTACAAGAATTACATTCCTGTTTCCAAATGTGCATCAGCACTAATGTGTAGTTGGACAAATCTGCCCCCAAAGTTTAAAAAAAAAAAACAGTCTGCAAGTCCACAAAATCCACACAACTTGGGAAAAGCCAGTCCGCTGCGGAATCCACAGGTTGAAGTCATAGAAATCGAAACTCATTTCTCTTCCATACCTACGGGGGGCGGGGGGGAATTGCCACTTAGCTTACTTAATCTTGTGATGTGGCCAAGGTGTTGGGTTTTTTTTTCATTTTCCCCTTGCCTTTGAAACTTTTTTTTTAAGTCCTGCACTGCTCATCTCTCTACAATGGGGTGGCACTTCAGATGTTTTGGCCTACAATTCCCATAATCCATTAATGTTGGCTATGCTGGCTAGGGCTGATGGAAGTTGTAGGCCAAAGTACCTGGAAGGCAAGAAATTGCTCAGCCCTGCTTTACGGCTTCCCAATTGCCGGACATGCCTTGGGACTGATTCAATATGACATCGTGTAACTCCCAAGGCATCCAGGAACTAGGCAGCAGCAAGTTGTGGAGAAAGCCTCACATGTCTTCCCATCAGCTCTACTTCCCAGTATGCCATGGGATTGACTCAATGCAACACGACATGTTATCGCTCCTATCCATGGCTTTCCAGGAAGTATAGCTAACAGGGAGCTGCAAACAGTGCCTTGCTCCACTGTAAGACGTTCAAGGCTTTGTTTTAAGTTTAACAAATAAAAGAAAAACACCTTTAAAAACCCTCTCAGTTACCTCATAAGGTTAAATAAGGTAAGCTGCAGTTACCACCCCCACATTACAGAGAAATTTCTTTTCCCAAAAAAATATTTTTCAGGGGTGTTTTTCACCCCCATCTGATAATAGAAAATATTTTCCCCCAGATTTTCAGCCCAGCCTTGGTAGAAATGAACTCCAGGAACTGTTGGAAGAAAGAGTAGCTACTCCATCTGTCAGCAAGTCTGAAGATTCCAGTATGGACAACTTGTGCATTCCGATTCACAGCGATCAAGGGACCACCATTCTAACTTTTATTGTATCTGCTTTATATTCACAGTCTAAACTTACATCAACATTTTAAACAATGTACTGCACTTATTTATATTCTAATTTGAGTATACAACTGATGGGATCCCCCAGTGATAATTACCCTTACCATTTTGTAGTTGATTTTTGTAGTTATTTATTAAATTTATATTCCTCCTTTCTGAAAAAAATGGCACTCAAGGTGGCTAGCAATAATAACATACAGATTAAAAACAAAGATCTTAATAAAAACATAATGTAAAATAAATCAATTAAAAACTCAAAAATAAAAGGAATATACGGCTTCCAACCAATTACAACCCCTTTCAGCAGCAAACCAGCTTGCATATGAAATACCTCCCTGTATAAAAACATGTTTGCCTGATGGTGGAAGGACACCAAAGAAGGAGCCAGCCTAGCCTCCCACAGCAAGGAGATCCAAATCAGGGCTGTTTGCTACATGCTACATAATTAATGTATTGTGTAGCTTGACCCTCTGAACAAGCTAATTCCTATTCCTTGAGAATGAACGGTTGGATCTCAAGGGACACAAACATATATCATTTGCACAATGGTTATTGCCTCCTTTTTATTAGCACTTGGCAAAGGCAATGACTGGTTTGGCAGACAATACTTTAATATATTTTTATTATGCACACTTTAATTCACTAAAATATTCTTTCAAGGTAGGGCTATTTCTTATAGATTTATCTTTGCCCTAGAAAAATTTTTCTGCTGTCATTGGCATATCGACACACGTACTTAACCTTAAGCATATTCATCACCATTTTTTTTAGTGTACTTTACCATGTGCTTGAACTGAATTCATGCTTAAATTCATCGTGATGTTCACATTTGTATTAGGCTGCATTCCTAGATCCTATCAGCCAGCCTCCAAAAGACTTCAGGATTTTGTGGAAGTGCTGATCCACTGGTGGGGGAGCACTTACACACCCAGAGGAGTCCCTGGAAGCCCTCAATATGCCAGTGGAAAGCTCCACCTGTGTAGATGTACCACCACCAGTGTTTCTGAAGCACAAGGGGGCAGAAGGGGGCAAGTCAAGATAGATCGGTGAAGGCCTTGGATCTACCTAATCCAAAGCACCCTTGTTCCGCCCAAAACATCTCCGGAAAGGGCAAACAAGTGTTAGTTAAAAAGTCCTTGCTTTCGGTTTAGAAGAAAAGAATGCCAGGCAGGCAGCAGTGGATCCAACACTATTTTATTGAACGTTTTGCAAAACGGGTGCAGAGCAGTCTGGACCCCGAGACACGTGTGCAAAAGCCCTTTATATCATATCGCTTCTATTGTTCTTACCAGTAACCAATGAAACAGTTAGTACATCGGCTCACTAAGTTAATATCCAATAAACAGTCACTATCAGCTTACCAAGCCGTTAGTCATGAGCGCGTCAGTATGATTCCCTTTTTGCTCCGCCTATATTTTCCCGCCTCTCGGGCTCTTACGTAACTTGAGACGCCAATGGTTATGGAGTCTCCTTTTTTCTAACAATTCCCTCCTTTAAGTCTTTATTCATGTCTTAAAGCATTTAAAACGGAGTTTCTTTATCAGCACAATAAAGCAAGAGCATCTGTTTTGACAGAGCGGTTTCAATTGACCGCTGGGATAAGCCTCTAGCGCAGGGGATAATGCAACAACCAAATAACACTACAACTCCTATCATCACTACAAGCGAAATAAGGATTGAGGCTGCTAGGTGTTTCCATTTTCCAAACCATCTCTCCAACCAGTCAGTCACGGGGTTGTTAATCCCTGAATTCTCGGCTAATTCTTCAGACAAGGCGGTGAGACCCTGCAAAGCCCTTGTTACCGTGCCATCTGGGGCAGTGTTGTTAGGGATGAAGGTGCAACACCGTCCACCTAGCATAACACAAACCCCTCCTTTTTCTGCTAACATCATATCAAGAACACGCAGATTTTCCCAAGCCATTTGGCTGGTGGCATCTAGCTGCTCAGCCAATCCTTTTACAGCATCTCGAGTATAGTTTATAAACCTCTGTTGATTATAATAAACGTAATTGATCCAATCTACATTTTTGTTAATGGTCACCCACCAAAACAGGGTAGATTCAAATCCTGCAGAAATTTGATTTCTTCCTTTGAACTCATCTGGCACTCCCCTAGGTACTCCTATGGAGTCAATATATATTTGATCATCAAAAGGGGTTACTGATCGTTTCTGCCGGGGTTGGCCAGTCTTCTCTGCTGGATGGTATGCAATTGAAAAGGGGACTGCCAACTGAACTAACCCACAAGCTCCAGACCAATTGGAGGGCAATACCTCATACAACTCTAGGCCACCACAATACCACCAGAGATCAGCTCGTGGGATTGAAAGGGAATTATTCCTAAAGCGGGTGGAATTAACACATCTTACTTTACTCGTCAGGTTCCCTATACGCCCCTCTGTGTCTGCAAGGTTTCGGTGTATGCATCCGGTATGGTTTCTTCTTTGCAGGAAGACTGTGGAAGGTCTGACACGATCCTTTGATTTGAGTGGGGGGTATAATTTATTGAGGGTTTGGCATTCCTCCTCTCCCCATGCATCAGGGTGTTGGAACAAACGGATCACGCAGGTGAGGAGGGAAGGAGTATCCCATCCCAGTGGAAAGGGCAGCACCTTTGCTACAGATCTCCCTGTGGCACAAACAAAACAGTCAGACTTATTTAAAGACTTGGCTGTATACTTTATCCACTCTAACCACACATTATCAGTTTCCTCTGTTATTGGGATCCCTAACCTGGTTCTCCAGGGATGCCTCTCTTTCTCAGGGATCTGTACCAGAAGTGGTCTGAAGGGTGTTGGTGTGACATTTCGGGGTTTTATCTTAAAGCTGTCAAGCCCAAGTCCTTGAGGTATCACCATCCACGTTAATATTTCTTTAACTAACATTACCAACACCACCCACAATACTTGCTTCATATTACAAGTTTTTTGTAATTCGAACCCGAGCTTTTCCCAGGTGTTGTGACTTGTATATTACAGGCGATTGTGGCTCCTGGATGGCTTCTTCGCCTGTGTCCTTGGCAGCTTCCAGAGGGGTGCCAGGGAGCAAAGGACCGTTGCCTGTGTCCTCCTGTTCTTTCCAAGTGACAGAAGGAAGCGAGGGTCGCTTAAATGGCTTTATCCGGCTGCAATGTGTCCATTTACTAGAACCCACAAGCTTTACACACGAGTGGCTGGTTGGTCCCACCAAATAAGGCCCCTCCCACCCTTCCTTTAAAGCTTCTTTATTCCACTTTTTCAGCAACACCTCGTCTCCCGTCTGGAAGAGATGGATAGGTGCATCTAACGGCAGTCTCTGAAACGGAACGGAATAAGCTCGTAGCTGTGAAAGAACAGACTGTAGAGAAGTCAACTGATCCCTTAGCATCTGATCACCCACCTCCCACTTGACTTCCTCCCTCCTTCCGCAGTGTACCTAAGGCGGGAACCCAAACATCAGTTCAAAGGGGGACAATTTTATGTCCTTTCTTGGCATCCTTCGAAGCTTCGTTAAAGCTATTGGCAGAGCCTCAACCCAAGTGAGCTTCACCCCACGTTGGAGTTTGGTTAAAGTCTCCTTGAGGCTCCGATTGATTCTTTCAACCTGTCCACTTGCCTGGGGCCTCCAGGGGCAATGTAAATGCCACTCTACTCCCAGAGCTTGTGCCATCCCCCGTGTAATAACTGAGGTGAAATGTGAGCCCTGATCGGACTCTATAACTTCGGGCAGGGAGAACCGGGGCACCACCTCCTGTAACAATTTAGCAACAACAGTTTTAGCTTGGCAGTTCCTACATGGAAACGCCTCTACCCACCCTGTCATTTGACATACTATTACAAGCAAATACCTGTAACCCCTACATGGTGGCATCTCAGCAAAATCAATCTGCGCCCTCTGGAAAGGATAGTAGGCCCATAGTCACCCTCCTTTTGGAGGAGGGGGTGCCCTGGGAGGGTTGGTTTTCTGGCAGACTTCACAGGTTGCGGCTAGTCGGTGGGCGCATACAGTTAAGCCAGGGGAGACAAACAGCCTCTTGCAATAGTCGATCATGGCTGATGCTCCAGGGTGTCCAAGAGAATGGTGAACTTGCTCTAGAACAACCCTCTGCAGGGTCTGTGGAAGAAGCAGTCTTCCATCTGTCATCTGGATCCATCCGTCATCGCAGGGACTTATTCCGTGTTCTTGTGCCATCCGTAACTCAGCAGGGGAGTATGTGGGGCGCTCTTTTATTTTGGGTAGAATGAGGAATGTTCCTTGGATTCCCTCTCTGGCTGCTCTTTTTGCGGCCTCATCTGCCTTCTGGTTTCCCTGTCTCCATTTTTCCTCTTTTTCTTTCCCATGGGCTCGGACGTGGACAACAGCTACTTGTGAGGGTAGCTGGAGGGCATCCAGAAGATCCACTATTAGGCCGCCATTAGCCACTGGAGATCCGTTTGCTGTAAGGAATCCCCTCTCTTTCCACAGTTGCCCATGAGCATGCACAACGGCGAAGGCATTTTTGCTATCGGTATAAATATTTACTCGCTTTCCCTTGCTGGCTTGCAGGGCTCTTGTCAGGGCTACCAGTTCAGCGGATTGGGCGGAGAAATGAGGAGGCAGCCTTTCCTCACGCACACTCTCCTCTAGAGTAACGACAGCCGCGCCTGTGTAGCGCCTTCCATCCAGCATATAGCTAGATCCATCTACAAACAGATCTCTGGCTCCCTCTATTGGTTCATCCTCAAGGTCCGGTTGGCCTTTGGTGTCTAGGTCTAATACTTCAAGGCAGTCATGATCTGGGAGTCCTGATCCGTTTGTGCCCAGTAATGTTGGCAGTAGTGTGGCGATATTAAAGCTGGAGCAAGCCTTAAAAGTGAGGTTTTCGTTTGTTAGTAAACCTATTTCATATCGGGAATGCCGGGCTGGGTTGAGAAATTTGCTTCCTCCTCCTGATCCCAAAATTTGTGGCACTCCATGCGGCACCCAAACTTCAATGGGTCCTCCCATTGTCATTTTCTCCGCTTCAGCACAAACCAGAGCTGTTGCCGCTACTGCCCTCAGGCAACTTGGCCATCCTCGTGCTACGACATCTAGGACCTTGGAGTAATATCCCACTGGTCTCCAAGAGGGCCCTTTTCGCTGGCAAAGCACTCCCGAAGCTATGCCCTTATTTTCATGCACATAAAGTCTAAATGGCCGGCTGGGATTTGGTATGGCTAGAGCAGGTGGTGACACAAGAGCAGCTTTAAGACTGAGAAAAGACTTATTCATTTCCTTAGTCCATTTCCATTTATCCAGTCTATCTTTCTGCAGCGCCTCATACAGCGGCCGCGCTATCTCCCCATAGTTTGCTATCCATAGTCGGCAGAATCCGGTCAACCCCAGGTAGGCCCTCAATTCGCGGGGGGACTTAGGGGCAGGAGTGTCACGGATGACTTCAACTCTTTCTTGCCCTAGGCTCCGAGTCCCTTTAGTTATGTGGTAGCCTAGGAATTTTACAGTTGGTTGGGCCAACTGTACTTTTTCTTTTGACACTTTATACCCCCCCCCCCCGCTAGATAGTTGAGGAGGGAAACCGTCCCACTCAGGCACGCATTCTTGGCCTTGGCTGAAATCAGGAGGTCGTCACAGTACTGGAGGAGATGCACCTCTGAGTGCTGCTGGACCCAGGGTTCGAGATCCTTTTGGAGCTGCTGGCCAAAGACCACCGGTGAGAGATTCAGCCCCTGAGGGATGACTGTCCATGCTAATTGAACTTTTGACCCCCCCCCCCGGGCTTTCCCATTCAAAGGCGAACAAAGGCCTTGAATCAGGGTGGAGGGGGATGCTGAAAAAGGCGTCTTTTAGGTCTATGACAGTGAACCAGGCGTGCTCTTCCAGAATTCCTACAAGGAGGGTGTGTGGGTTGGGGACCACAGGATGGGGGGCCTCGATCTGCTGATTAATGAGCCGGAGGTCTTGCACTAAGCGAAAGCCCTTGCCCCCCCTCCCCTTTTTGGCACAGCGACGATGGGCGTGTTATAGGGGGACATTATCTCAATGAGCTGGCCTTCTTCTCGGAGCTTTGTTATTACTGGTTGTAGGCCCTCCTTTCCTTGGTGGGAAAGGGGATACTGTTTCACATGAACAGGGCTTGCTCCCTCCTTGAGGGGAATTTTGTATGGTGCTGCCGACTTGGCACGAGAGGCCCCTCCAATCCCGGCCCAAGCTAGAGTGTTGACTCTGTTTTCTATTAAGCTCCAGTCCTCGGTGGCCTCTGGGGTGGATTCTTCTGCAACCTTCAAAAGGGCCATTTGGTAGTTACTACTCTGCTGTTTAGGGAGCCGTATCTCCATCCTTCCGTCAGGAGTAAAAGCAATCTCAATTTGGAGTTTAGTCAATAAGTCCCTCCCTAGCAATGCCACCGGACAGGAGGGGGTACAGACAAATGCATGTTCTAGGTGTGTTTTCCCAACCTTGGTGAACAGGGGACGAGAGAGGGGCACTTGGGTTGCCCTTCCCTCGACCCCCATTATGGTGGTGAACCCCCCACCTCCCATTGGGGGCTCATTGAGGGGGAGGACGGACAGGGCGGCCCCTGTGTCCACAAGGGCTTTGTAGGAGCGGCCCCCAACCTTTATTTTGACCATGGGGTCCCGTCTTGCCTCAGAGACGGCTAAGAGGGGGCCGGGCCCCTGTCTGTCCTAATCTCTTTCCTGTTCATACAGAACTCTCTGCGCTTCTCCCGTATTTTCCCCTCTCTCTTTCTGCTTCAAAGCCTCACAGTCACGCTTCCAGTGCCCCATTTTCTTACAAAAGGCACATTGATCTTTCCCCAGGGGAGATCCTTTCCTTCCCCCTTTTCTCCCCTTCCTAGCTCCCTCCTTGTCAGGTTTAAGAACCGCAGCAAGGAGCTTGGCCTGCCTCTTGTCTTTTTCTTTTCCTTCTTCTTCTTCTCGCCTCTCATAAACCTTTTGAGCTACTTCAACTAAAACTCCTAGGTCAGCTGCCAACCCTCCTTCAACTTTTTGCAACTTCTTTCTGATGTCCTGGCAGCTATTTCCCACGAACTGAGTCATGAGGATCCTTAAATTATTTGGATCATTCAAGTCAATGTCAGTATATTTAGCGAAGGCTTCCCTCAGCCTTTGGAGGAACACAGCAGGAGGTTCGTTTTTGTCTTGCTTTAGAGTCAGGACTTTTTGCAAATTGGGGGCCCTTCTCGCAGCTTGCTTCATGCCTGCTAAAATGAGTCGAAAATAGTCAGCATGTAAGCGTCTATGTGCCGCTGTGGCCACCCCCCAATTGGGTCGCCCTGTGGGCAGAACCTCCGCCGTCTCCTCCTCAGTTGCCTGGGGATTTTCCTCCCTATACTTGGCTCGTGCCCCCGCAAGGATGGTTGGCTTTTGGCTGAGAAAACAGGTGTTCAGTAGCATTTGTGTATCGTCCCATGTGGGGTTGTGAGTAAGCCTCACATTCTCCATCAGAGACAGGAGTGGCCCGGGATCCTCTTCAAAGGAGGGGTTAAATTGTTTCCAATTATACAAATCAGATGTTGTGAATGGGACATAAACAAACATCGTCCCTTGAGGATGTTGGGCGGTAGGGTCGGGGACTTCTCTGATGGGGAAGGTGAACTTCACCGGTGGTTGGGGGTCCTTTCGCAGGTTGTAGTTAGGTCCCCCTTTTGCCTCTCTCTGTAGGACCTCCAATCTTTCCTCTAGGGAATATAGACAATCTTGGAGAGTGTCCTGGCGTTCAACTAGAGGGGTGGGGTCCTCTGGTACTATTTCATGAGAGGGGTCCTTCTCGGGGGCATCTAACCGCTGGGCGGGCCCCTCAGGAGAGGGTGGTGGTTGCAACGAGCGCCCTGCGACGGCTGTCCCGTAGGGAGGAGGAAGCAGTAGGTCCTCTGGTGCTGTGGCCACGACCCTGGGTGGTCCTTCTTTTGGTGGTTTCCTTTTGACCACCATGGGAAGGGCAAGGGACATGCATTTAACAACCCACGGAGCAGGCCTGCTGCCAAGGGGCACACAAGTTGCCCACGAATCAATATAAGGGAACTGGTCCCAACTTCCCCTCTGTGCTACTATTGTTCGCACATCAGATACCAAGGTTGGGTCAAAAGACCCCTCGGGTGGCCATTTGGGTTCTAATATTGGCCATTCCCGGGTGCAAAAAAAGACAAGACGATCCTTTGTCATCTTCGTTCCATAATCCTGCTTAAAATGTGACCAATTGCGCAAACAACACTCCAAGGGCGTATGGGACTTCTTCGCAGACTTAGATTGGGACCCGCCCATGACGGTGGGAATTTCAGTCAGCAATTCTTGCGCTTCGCCCTCCTCTGACCTAGCCCGTCTCCGGGGTAAGGAAATGCAGATCGGGGCTCCTCACTCGCTTCGCCCGTAGGCGTCTCACACAATCACAAACACACCACCGTCTCGCGTTTATCCCCTAATGTAAGCTGTTTCACTTACCCCAAAAGCCTCTTCTGTCCCGCCCGCAGCTGCGTCCAGCTGCTTATTGATCCACTGCCGGTGCCTAAAAGGAGTGATCACGTCTCCCTCTTCCTCTGGCGTTGGTCCCCAGGCGCTTCTGCCGCCACCGTCGTGAGGAGAAGGCAGTATAAAACAACCGCCTGTGGCCACTTCTCCTCCGCGGCCCCTCGGCTCAGCGCGAAGGGGACGCGCCCCGAAGCAGGATCCGAGTCACAGCACCAAATTGTTAGTTAAAAAGTCCTTGCTTTCGGTTTAGAAGAAAAGAATGCCAGGCAGGCAGCAGTGGATCCAACACTATTTTATTGAACGTTTTGCAAAACGGGTGCAGAGCAGTCTGGACCCCGAGACATGTGTGCAAAAGCCCTTTATATCATATCGCTTCTATTGTTCTTACCAGTAACCAATGAAACAGTTAGTACATCGGCTCACTAAGTTAATATCCAATAAACAGTCACTATCAGCTTACCAAGCCGTTAGTCATGAGCGCGTCAGTATGATTCCCTTTTTGCTCCGCCTATATTTTCCCGCCACTCGGGCTCTTACGTAACTTGAGACGCCAATGGTTATGGAGTCTCCTTTTTTCTAACACAAGTACACCAGGCCTGAAGCTGGTATTGGAACATAGGAAGCTGCCTTTTACTGAGCGAGATCATTGGTCCTTCTAGTCCAGTATTGTTTACACTGACTGGCAGTGGCTCTCCAGGGTTTCAGGTAGGAGTTTTTCTTCCCCTATCTGGAGATCATGGGAATCGAACCTGGGACTTTCTGCATGCAGAGCATGTGCTCTACCACTGAGCTATGACCCCTTCCTGAAGTTATTTTATGCAGTATACTTATTTTCACTGCCATTGGTGTCAATGGGAGGGGGAAAGAATTTAAGAGGCCAAACCAGAAAAATAAGAAAATGGAAAATGTGCCCTCATCCCACTTTCTACCCTGGCTGGTGGGAGCCAACGGGACTTAGGAATTGGTGGTTCCTCCACCATGGAATCTCCCTCCCCCAACATCTTGCTTTGCACTTTAGGATTGCTCTATAAGAATCTCAGACCTAGCTTTCAATACTCAGTTTAAAAAGTCTGTAATCTACTGATAGGCAAAGTACAAGCATTACCCATTAGCTTTCTTTATACTAGTGCCTGCTGCTTTAATATGCATGCATCAAACATGGTCTGAATGTATCATGCTTCATATTCGAATATCTTGCTTCAAATCCTCAAGGAGCTTCAGGATTTGCAAGTCCCAAAGCCTTACATTTACCAAGTCTGACCTAGTTTGTTTCACAAATGCCACATTCGTAATGCAAGTCTCTGCAGATCCAGATTGAAGGTCAGCTTTTTAATATAAATAAGTTATGAAGTTAACTTCATCTTCCATTAAAGTTGCCATCTTCTCTTTAAAGAAGAAGAAGAAGAAGAAGAAGAAGAAGAAGAAGAAGAAGACACTAAAGACAGAGTGCCAGTGCACACGTGCCAGGTTTTCTTTTTTAATAACTGACCCAAGGAGGAAGTAACTCTAAGCATGTACAAAGTGCCTTTTACTTATAAAATGCACAATAACAATAGCTACTTCCAACTGGAAACATGTTGGTTCAAAGCAGGATTGCTATTAACAGAGGGCTAAGGCTACTCTAGGATAAACACCTTAGGATAAACATTTGAGAAGATGAATCTAGTCCCACATACAAAGAGTAACTGACCATCCTGCTGTTTGTTTTATATTTAAAAGAACAGCTGCCTACCATAAATAAATGGATGGTGACTTTACTGTGCGATAAATATAACATTTGGAAAAAGCTTGAGGTTCCTTTACTTTGTAATGTATTATTGACACCATTTCTGAGAAGACACTTTTCTTAGCGACTGCCATATCTTAACCTTCCATGTAATTTCAGGACACTCCCACCACCACCTAGTTTTGCTATATATTGTCATCAGAACATTGTGTGGTAAATGTGGCAAGTATGATTTATTCATTTATCTTGTAATGTATGTACCACTTTTCTTTCAAAACTCAAAGATTTATCATTTTAGCCAATGCCGGTTCCCATGGCAGCCCCTCCAGCCTCCTGAAAATGCTTCACAGAGAGTCAGGAGAGACTGCTGAATGGGATAAGCTGTGGTGTGCAGGGAGAGGGGGATACCCAAAAATCAGGCAGAGGAACCTTCCATGAGAGGAGCCTTTCCTCTCTCACAGGAGGTGGGTCCTCGATCCAAAATATGCTGCAATGGATTCCAAGGTCAGATACTGGGAATGACATATTAGGATCACTATTATTATTTATTAGTGCAGCGGAATCAAGCCTTTTCAGTCTCATCCTATGTGTTAATTGGCAGTCATGTGTGTCAACTGTACACCAGTGTTTGCTGCCATGAGAATCATTAACTGAGACCCTGGATTGCTGCTGCCAATCAGAGCAGACAACACTGGACTAGACAGACCAATGGTCTGGCTCGTATATGCAGATCAACAGCTCTCATTTTCACAGCAAATATCAGTAAACATTTGGTCACCATGAATTTATCAATACAAGGTTGTTAATCCGCTCTCTCTACTTTCAGTTTTGTCACAGAATTGAGATCCAAGCACTACATGTATAGTGTTTCCTTTCTTGCTTTTCCACTACATAACTTCTAGGTGGCACTGTGGTATAGCAGAATAGCACAAATGCAAAAGCGGAAAAAGCATTTTCTTTCATCTTTACAAATAATACCATATTTTCCCTGCTCTACAAAAGCTTGTGCTGTTTGAAAACTGGAGGCTCATGTTGTCTAAAGAGCTTGTAAACAACCATGAATAGGGAATGATGAGCGCACAATAAATGCCTCATGTAGAAAAGCTTCATGATTGATTCAACAGACCTTATAGCGAGTTTCTTCATGCCAGAAAACCTACCAGCACGTAGCACATTTCTAAAATACTACAGTGATAATTAAAAATAACACCATTATCACAACACACAAATCTTAGAAAAGATAAAATACCACTGAGAACGCTAAAACCTACATTTGGCATAGCATGAATGCAAAGATTAGTGTATATACATTTTCAAGGTTTCCTTGTACGTGTCAGAGGGGGAAAAGCTTTGGAAATAAATCTGGCTCTTGCTCTTTAAATCTTCTAGGTATTCAAGAATAGCTTTTCAAGAGACATTTCATTCCAGCTTGTGACAGTCACTTGGCAACACAGTAAATGCCCATCGTTTTCTGAATAAAACATATGCCATACTGTAGCAGCTCTTAAACCTGTGTATTATGTGGGATGCATCCATTTTAATTTAAAATGTCCACTTTTGCTTAGGATTTTGTTAACTCAGCATCAGTAGCCTATTTTTAATCAATATCAGAGCAGGCAGAAGGATATCCCCACCCCTCTCTACGTTATTCTGAAGAGTGAATTTAGAAAATTCTGCCCAGGCTGCCTGATACACAGTGCAAATAAGCCAAAGTG
Source organism: Heloderma suspectum (assembly GCF_057233095.1). Classification (NCBI taxonomy): domain Eukaryota; kingdom Metazoa; phylum Chordata; class Lepidosauria; order Squamata; family Helodermatidae; genus Heloderma; species Heloderma suspectum. The sequence goes on from NC_139462.1 coordinate 69,415,731, forward strand.
CTAGGGCAAAGTGATATAGGATATGTGCAACCATATGCCATGCATTCATGGTGCATTGGGTTTTCCAGTTGCAAAGTGAGAATCGAGTGAATATTTATTTATTTATTATCTAAAAGGGGTTGAATCCATGATGGGAGTCAGAACCAACACCCACTGGAGAAATTGCAAGCCTTTGAAAATACCACTGGTAGATTACTATTGCCATATGGCCATTTTGTAATCAAATTACAATGTGAGAAAGTGGCTTTCTCAATAGACCCATAATCCACTGGGATTGAACAGAACTAAATTGAGGACTGATTCAAACATTGCCACCCTCCCAGGAAAGCTTTCCCCCGTGGAGATGCTCCTCATGCAAAAGATCCTTTTGCAGGTACCCAGTTGTGTGCACCAAGCTTATGGAGTATAAGATCTGTTTACAAGTTCTATTGAATGTGTTTAGGCTGGGGATGGAGCAAGTGACCCTGGCCTCTGTGTGTTCATTGCACCTGCCATATCTTGTGAACAGGGCTACTGGCAGTAACTTCAGAGGAGAACATCCCTATGTATTGTGCCTTTTATGTATAGCTGGAAGCCAGATGTATTAGTCCAGAGTGGGGTTGTCAAATCAAAATTTCATACAACCTGAAATACAGAATGTCTATTATATTCCACAAAAGTTGGAATGGTAGGAATAGTTGAAAGTAGTTTGAGAAACACATCAATTTCCTGTGTTGTACACACATTTCTTTGGTTCCACTGTTGCCTCTGATGAAATAGGCTTTACAGGTCTTGAGGACAATACAGAAACATCCAAAACCTGCTTATTGGTGGGTGAGTGAACATATCATGAGCAGTGAGTCCTCTTTAAAATCACCTTTAGCTTTCTGGGAAATGTATCTGTTTGTAGCCCATGGGACTGTGCTATTATAAACCACAGGATACTTCTTAAAAGTTGTGATGGGCAAGCTTCACCAGGCTTGATCTGGATTGTGCTGGAATAAGGTGAAATATGTTTCCCAGAATCAGTTTCTTTCTTTTTTTCTGAGCCAATGCAAATAGTTTTCTGGTCTCACCCCCTAGCCAGCCAGACCTTTCTTCTCGTAAAGCAAGCCAGTCTCCAAACCCTCACCCACTGATCCTCCAAAGTCCTTCTTTCCCCTCACACCTACTTACCTGACGGCTGGCACCTCATCTGGCACCCAGAATGCCAGATGCAAGTAACCCCTGGGAAATGCAGTTTTCCCAAGGGCTACTGACACTTCCCCCCTTCCTCCCTCTTTTTTACTGGCCACTGCTGGAGCAGCAGCCAAGTAAATGGGTGGAACAGAAGGGGGCAGGATGTGTGGAGGATCTGGATGTTTGGGAGCTGACTGGTTGGCTGGGAGGGTGGGTGGGAGAAAGAAGTAGAGTTCTTCTCCAGCACAGATTAAAATATATTTGAGCCCTGAGGCTGGTATTTCTGAGCCAGAAATGCAAGCTTGAGTGACATCTCCACACCTCTTAAAAACAGAGAGAACGGTTCTGACAATCCCAGCCAAGCCCAAGGATGAATTCAATTTCAAGGACCCTATTGTGGAAGAAGGAAACACTTCCATACTGAGGTCTGGCCCTTTTCCTCCCCTTCCACCTGCCTCTCCTGCTTTCCCAAAGAATGTGCAAAATTAAATTAGCATGGCTGTAAGTATAAAGACAGAATTGCAGGGAGCAAACTGGTAAAATATATGAGGGATTTAGGTTCAGCTTCACACTTCGGGGGTTGGACTCGATGGCCTTGTAGGCCCCCTCCAACCCTAGTATTCTATGATTCTACCAGCAGGAGGGGGCTTTATTTGTTTTCAGGGATGAGGAAAACCGAGCTTTCTCTCCAGCTGCAGCAAGACGCCAAGTTGCTTCCTGCCATGAAAAAAAGGCAGTCTGTGAAGCAACACTGGTCTGTGGCCTCAGTAGTTGATGGAAAACAAATAGCACTGTTCTGCAGAGTTGTGTGACTATCAAAATATTTGTAGGACTGTTTGTTTGTTTGTTTGTTTGTAGGGTTGTTTCCATTCACAACAAGGACATAAAATGTGTATAAATATCACCATCTGCCAGTGTGACATTCAAGGGCTGCTGTGTAAATCAGAATTCTACCGAAATAGCAGGATTTAGCATTTTTAGACAGTAATAATTGAAATGTATGGTTCAAAATGGTTGCATAGAGGTTTTCAATGACTGTGGCATATGGCTTGCTTAGTTCCCTCCATGGTCATTTGAAAGCATATCTCCAAAATTATCTGTACCCGTAATAAGATTGCTTGGGTAAGGGAAATATTTAACAGGTTTGAAGCTCTGGCATATATGTTTGACACAGGTAAGGATAATTCCCCCCTGTTGGGTAACATCCTACGGGGAGAATCTTGATGCTTGGAAGAAGATTTGGACAGCATGAGCTTCTTTTAAAAAAAATGAAAATGTACACAGATGACCCTGGCAATAACAGAAGCTTCTATCACACAGAACTTGGAAACGTTTCTCCAAAGTGAACAAATGAAAGTAGGACTAATAAAGGCAAGCATCGCTTTCCTTTATACCACTATAAAGCCACTTGGAAGAAGGAAAAAACAATTAAGGAGGGTGTCCTAGAGGCCTTGACCAACACAAGATGACCCAATTAGAAAACCAAGCAACAGCAAATTGAAAAGTGAAGCAAGATTACTTTTTTTAAAAAAAAACACACCAAGTAACACAAAAGTATACCTAGTTATCCAAAGAGGCACTGGGGAACAGTCAGAAATTAAATGTATATATTGATCCCTTCACCTTCAGTAAAAGATAAATAGTTATGCTGGGTTCCGACATACTTAAAGGCATTTTCAAATTAGGTTTGCCATGTCATCAATTTTAAATTAGCTTGACTGTTTGTGCATGTAGCTGTGCAGTCTGTATGCTCCCTTGCATTTCCCATAGTGCTAGGTGATGTAGTAAACTAGGATGTGTCAGCAGTGATGCATGGGTGGTCAGAAGTCCAGGGTCCTGGAAGAATGAAAGATTGGAAGGCAACACCATGGCAGAACTTATAGGGACAGATAAGGGAATTGGTAGAAAAACCTGGGGGATGCAGAAACTTAGAAGGAATCTAGACAGACAAAGAGCCAGACAAACAGATTCTGGCTGTTGCCCAAGCAGAGAAACAGGCCTTGCCTAGAAGCATTCATACCCAGCTCAGGAATCTGTGAGTTGCCTGGGTGCCTTGAGCTATGCTGAAACATGGAGAACACAACCTTCTGTCTGTAGCCTCAAGTAGATTTCCAAACGGAGAAGCAGAACACAGCTCAAGAGGCTTCGGGTGCCAGTTTTATCCGCTCCTACCACATGGTAGACCAGAGTTCGAATCCATCCACGGTCATAAAGAGCTACTAAAATGATTTGCATTGGCAAATAAGCTATGGCTTCCATTATGTGTATAATAAGCCCTATAATAAAACGGGCAGACTGGTAATGGCAGTAGATCTCAGGGGCTACTTGAAATCCAGTAGGAGGCCTTATGATATTGACTTGGACATGTTCTAGCTCTAAGGCTGTAATCTTACTTTTTGTAATCCCCCCCCCCCCACTTTGGGGAAAGGACTTCTGAGTAACCATGCATTCAATCAAGCTCTGTGACTTTTATATCGTTTTTAATGAGGAGCTTATAATACTTTGAAACATGCAACTCTGATGTGTTCTGTTGCTGTAATTTGCAATAATCCCTATCATGTTTCCACTTATTTAAGAATAAGCTTTTTATTGACTTCTTTTCCTGGAACAGTAGCAGGGCAGAAGCTAGTTTGATGCCACAAAGACTTCTTTTGACCCAGGGAATGCTGATAAAGCTAAATCCAAAGATAACATTTATTTATTTTATATATTTATTTAAAATATTTGTATACCGCTCCACATCTAAAACAGATTTCAGAGTGGTGAACATAAAAGGTAAAACAGTAAAAGAAAAGAAAAAATACACCACCACCTTAAAATCATGCTTAAAAAAAAACACAGAATGCTAATAGAAACCATGACTGGTCAATTAAGGAATGCCTCATGGAACAGTGCTGCTTTCAGGAGGAGCCAGAAACAACACAGTGTTGGTGCCTGCCTGACCTCCAGGGGCAGGGAGTTCCAAAGAAAGGGGGCTAGCACACTGAAGACTCTTCTTCTGGTGGACTTCAATCGGGCCATAGGTCCATGTGAAACTACCAGAAGCAAGCCCTCCAATGACCTCAGTGACCAGGCAGGTTGGTAAGGCAGAAGGCGCTCTTTCAGGTATCCTGGTCCCAGGTTGTTTAGGGCTTTGTAAAGTAGTACTAAAACCTTAAACCTGCCCCGGTCGCAGATAGGCAGCCAGTGCAGTTCCCTCAGCAAAGGAGTTACATGCTGAAAAAGGGCAGCTCCCAACAACAGCTGAGCTGCTGCATTCTGCACTAGCTCCAGCTTCTGGAGCAGCCTTAAGGGCAGCCCCACATAGAGCGCATTGCAGCAATCTTGAGGTTACTAGTGCCTGTACCACTGTGGCCAAGCTGTCCCTGTCCAGGAGAGACTGTAATTGGTGAACCAGTCACAGCTGGTAAAAGGCACTTTGAGCTCCCAAACTACGGACCTGACCTTTCAGAGGGAGTGCAACCTCATCCAGAACATGCAATGAGCCTATCTCCTGGACTCAGCAACCACTCACCCACAGGGCTTCCGCTTTGCCAGGATTCAGTTTCAATTTATTGGCCCTCATACAACCCATTACTATGTTCAGGCACTGGTCCAGGACTTGCACAGCATCTCCTGATTCAGATGTCACAGGGAGATAGAGCTGTGTGTCATCAGCATTCTGATGTCACGTGGCTCCAGATCCCCTAATTACCACTCCCAGCAGCTTCATATCGATGCTGAACAACACCGGGGACAAGATGGTACCCTGCGGAACCCCATAGCTCAATTGACAAGGGGCCGAGGAATGGTCACCCAGTGTTACTTTCTGAAATCAGCCTCACAGGTAAGACCAGAACCATTGTAACACAGTGCCTCCAATACCCATCCCACAGAGTCGATCCAGGAGGATACCATGGTCAATGGTATCAAAAGCCAATGAGAGACTGAGCAGAATTAAAAGGGTTGTGCTCCCCCTATCCCTTTCTTGATAAAGGTCATCCATCAGGGCAACCAAGGCTGATTCAGTCCCGTAACCAGGCTGAAACCCAGATTGGAATGGGTCTAGATAATCAGTATCTTCCAAGAGCCCCTGCAGTTGTTCCACCACTACCCTTTCCAGAACCTTCCCTAAGAAAGGGGTATTTGCAGCTGGATGGTAGTTGTCTAATACCATTGGATCCAGAGTGGGCTTCCTCAGAAGTGGTCGCACTACTTCCTCCTTAAGGAGCATTCACCACATCCTGGACCCACCCAATTATACCCCCTCGGCTAGCTTTTATTAGCCAGGAGGGGCAAGGATCAAGAGGGCACATGGTCAGTCACATTGCTGCAAGCACCTTGTTCATGTCATTAGGCCATAACAACTGAAACTGATCCCACAAAATCAGGCAGACGGTGGCATCAGATACTTTAACTGGAACTGCGCTAAGAACAGAATCAAGTTTGCTGCAGAGACAAGTGATCTTGTCCTCAAAGTACAATGCAAAGTGCACAGCAGTTACTTGAGGGGACCAGGGTCCCATTCACTGGGGAGAGTATTATCAGCCCCAGACCACCCAAAAGAGCTCTGCAGGATGGCTATTTGAGGACGCAACAGAGGCAGCAAAGTAAGCTTTCTTTGCTGCCAGCACCACTACACAGTAGGCACGATTATGTGTTCTAGAGTGTGCTCAGTCATCTTCGCTTCGAGACTTGTGCCATTTGAACTCTAGCCGACATCCAGCCTGTTTCATTGCCCATAGCTCCCCGGTATACCAGAGAACAGAACAGGCTCCACAACACTTGAGAGGGCACTCAGGTGCAATCAAATCAATGGCCCTCTGCATCTCACTGTTCCACAGTGAGGTAAAGCCTCAGCTGGATCACCAGTTTTCTCCACTGGGAAATCCCCAAGAGCATTCTGAAATTCATCGGATTCCATCAGTCTCCTGGGGTGGACCATGCAAATGGGTCCCCCACCCCTGCAGGAGGGAAGTAACGCTGTAAGTTCAAATCTCACCAGGAAATTATCTGACTATGACAATGGAGTTACTTGGACACCCCCCCCCCCATTTTCAGATTACTCATCTTACAGCTTGGAGCAAAAACCAAATCAAGGGTATGCCCTGCTTCATGTGTTGGGCCAATGACAAACTGAGACAGTCCCATGGTTGTCATGGAGGCCAGGAAGTCCTGAGCTAGAGCTCCAGCAACAGCCTCAGCATGGAAGTTGAGATCACCAAGAACTTCTGTCCTGGGTTCCTCCAATACCACACTTGAGACCACCTCCGCCAGCTCGGTCAAGGAGGCTGCTGGGCAGCAGGGTGGGCAGTACACCAGCAGACTCCCAATCTGTCTCTATGGCCCAACACCAGCCCCTCAAGGCCTGCTCCAAGATGGAGGGGTTTCCTGATGATAGAGATGGAGGTGCTATGACCCACGGCGACTCCCCCGCTCCCTGGTCCCCCAACCTATGTTCGTGCTGCACCGAGTATCCAGGTGGGCAGAGCTAAGTCAGGTCAACCGCACCTAGCTCACCCACCCAGGTCTCAGTAATACACACAACGTGGTATCTATGAAGCATTACTGCATTTCAGTTTCAGTTTCATGACAAAGAAAAGGATGAATGCATTTTCTGGATTAACTATCCACTCTCGGTCAAATAAAACAAAACTAAAGACCCTTCATGATAATCATAATGTTTTTTTAAAGATACTTTATGAGCAAAAAGAAGAGAAAGAACTAAGAACACAATCCTAACTCCCAATGTTTATGGCTGGACAGTGTTAGGATGGCTCTCTCTGCCAGCCTCCACCAGCAGGTGGGGGAACTCCTCTTGGGTGGAGGGAAAGCTACTGCTGCTAGTTCCCCTGCTGGTGATAGCAGGCAGAAAGCCCCCAAAGGGGTGTTCATTGGGCAGGGAGAAGCCGACTTTGAATGCACTGGATCCAAAGGCACTCTGTTCCCTTAGATAGGCCTGATCTGGGCCCATCAGCTTTGTCAGCCCTGGGCCTGGCATAGATGTCAGTGGGGGGAAACTTTAAGTACATGGAGCTCCACAGTCCTATCACTTGTGCTTTGAACATCTGAAGGGGGGAGGGGGTCTGAACTGCCCTTTAAACCATGTACAACATGGGATCAATTAAAAGAAATTTAAACCAACCAGGCAAAAAAACAACAGCAGCAAAATTAAATTCAAAGGCTTCTTGGGAATGATTATGTTTTATCAGACTATGCTACAGCTGCAATTGTGTTGTACGCTCTGTCTTATGCTAGTGTTGTTTTTTTGGAACATTTGCTGTTTTTATTACCATATAGTTTTTTATAATATAATATGAATTTTATTATATTTATTGTTGTGTGCCAACTTTGGAGGGCTCCTACCCTGAAAGGTGGCCTACAAATATTTTAAATCAATGAATGAATCTTGATATGCCTTGAAAAGAGAGCAATTTTGCTACAGCCCACTCTCCTTGCCAGTCCCTCTTCTTACACATTTTTCAAGCAAACATACCCTTGTGATGTGTGGGGGACCCGTGGCTGGGAGAGCTCATTGGTGACAGGAGAAGTCATGTGGACATCATCCTTAAAGCTGGGACACTCCATCATTTCGTCTCTGTGAGCATGGTTTTTGTACCTTTCTTAAGGATGAGGCCTACAAGATTTCTCTTGTCTGCAGTTATCCTTCCCCACTGCTGGTTGCCAACCTTCTTCAAAAGGGTAAGTCTATTTGTGAAAGGCTCATTGAGTGACTTTGGGCAAGTCACTGATTCTCAGCCTAACCTACCTCACAGGGTTGTTGTGAGGATAAAATGGAGAGGAGGAGGACCGTGTACGCTGCCTTGGGTTCCTTGTAAGAGGACAAAAGTTGGGATATACATGTAGTAATAAATAAAGGGTGAGGGAAACTAGCTCCCTCAGGCGTGTTTTGTTCTGAATTTTCTAGAAGACCCAGCCTTTCTACAAGAATACTCTGAGAAAGCTCAGGAAAACTGAATTAATTATGAGGCGAGACATCACTTAAAGTTAAAATGAGTGAAGGGCATGTATTTGACTCTGCCATGTGTAAAGTATTAATTAGCTTCATGGGTGGAGTTTCAAATCACTGATCTTTTCTCAATACAGTTTCAGTTGAGATATATTGGGCTATGTTATATTTCCATAAAACTCCCCAGTCACGATCCTGAGAAAAATAAAAATTCCCCCTCACAAACACACACACTGCAGTTAATGTTTATGGCCCCGCTGGCACCAGTGCACACCCTTTTCCTATCACTAATTGCAGCATGAAGGCCGTTTTCCTCAGAATTGTGGCTAGGGAGGAAAGTATTAAACCTCCCCTACCCATGCACTCTGGGCCTGATGAAATCTCCGTCACTTACCCACCTACCATGTCTAATATTATTATTTCTTTAATCCCCTGACATCACTCCAAGCAACACAGTCAATGAAATATGTAATGAGGCCCTTACAGGATTTTGAAGTTGATCCAACAGTTGCCCAGACTTGAGCTTTCTCTTGCGGCTCTTCAATCAGTGGCCTGAGGGATTGAACAGGAAAGAATTTTACCTAATACCACCACCAAAGTCTAGCAAAGGAAAAAAAAGAAATGAATTAAGTACATATATAAACTGCAGCCTCAGCTAACCAGCCAAGAATTTCCTCCTTGCATCCCAGATGGGGTCACATGGATAGCAGACAAGACAGTAGCTGAAACCACTGAGGGTCACCCCATGATGATAGAGCAGGGAGACGAATTCCTGCCCTTAACTTTTGGAATCAGGAGGTAGCAGTGGATGTAGGGGTGGCTGAGCCAGCATTGTGCAAGTGCAAAATGGCGGAATGGATTGTCACCTCTGCCAGCATCAGCAGCCTGTGCCTGTGCCAGATGGACTCCAAATCATTTACGAACAACTTAATCAGCACCAGTTCCAATTAGGAATGTTGGAGGAATCTGCAATGGAACCAAATGAATTTGGATTTTCATGAATCCAACCCACAGATTCTGCAGTGGACTGGCTTTTCCCCTGTTTGGCGGATTCCGCAGACTTGGAGACCTATTTTCTAACGCTCCCAAATTTTGTGCAAATTTCGTGGTAGAAAAATATGCCCCCCCCCAAAAAAAACCCAACCAGTCAAAAATGTGCATTTCCCCCATAGGCTAAAGCGTGAAAATATGTATGGGGGGGGGGGGGTTGCACGTCTTCACATGTGCGAATTTGCGCAAATGCACATTTGCTCCAATTCCATCAATGGGCAGATGACAGAACAAAAGGTGCCTGACAATCCATGAAACACAGTAAGAATGGATTTTACACAATTTGTACATCCCTAGTTTCAATACAGAATCCACTTCTGGTTTCCTTCTACTGCAAGAACTGTGAAAATTTACTCCTTTTCTATTCTTTCTGTTTCTTATCAGACAGATCCTCTTATCCCATCAATGCTATGTTTATTCAAGAGTTTTTGGTGAGGTACTACTTCGTAAATGATTTCTGGAAATGCATGCTTCATTCATAAAGTTTTATGGGGGTCCAGATGACAACATCATCCACCACTTTTCTCACCACCTTTTCTATCTTTTTCCTTACCACAGAAAATCTGTTAAGAAAGAAAGGATGGAATAGCTGCACAATGCCTTCTGAGTGGCGGCACTAAGACCCCTCTGTCTGGAAGCAACCGGATCACTATTTTCCAAACCTCTGGTATAGAGGCTGATTTTAGGAACAACATATTTTTTTTAAAGTTCAGTGATTTCACATCTGAATTTTTAGAGAACTCTGAAGTGGATGCAGTCTGGACCTGGAAAAACTGGTTCATTTTTAATTTGTCAATAAGGCCCTCAAATCCTATTACAAATGTTAAATATTAATGAATACATTAATTACATCCAAAATTCTGCTCCCTGGAACTTCTGTAAGTAATTTCAGCCTCAAAGTCTCACATGCCATGAAAGTAAACCCACCATATTAATGCTGAGAAAATCTGACAGTACTATACGAACATTTACAGGCAATATGTAAAGGGGGAGGTTAAGGGACTGTGGTTCCCCCTCCCCATCATGTTAAATTTCCCCAGAATAAAGGATAACATTACATCCAAAATTATTAAAATGGGACCTTTCATTTTCCCTCTAAAAAGCGTATCATTCCTTGCTTAAAACCTCACAAAGTATTTTGCTATAAAGCCCTGAGATAGGGGAGTTCTAACACAAATGTTGACAAACTCTGAACATCGGCTGTCTGAATGGCAACACTATAATTAGATGAGAATTTAATGATTTCAGCTATAGCTGAACTGACAGGCAGTGCAAAAAACCTAAACAAATAGAAGTGTTTATAAAAAGCTACAGCTAAGACAAAGTAGAAGCAAGCCTAGCTGAATGCTCATATACAAAACCTGACAGGAATCTTATTAGGGAGTAAAAAATGAAAAGAACAAAACCCATCCTTGCTGAAGAATCACTGACAAATGAGCTGAAGAAATAAATAGAATGGTATCTTCTTTTGTAAAAAACACACACACATACCATGATATTAAACTAGTTGATTCATTTATCCTTCTCAGGACATTTGAGAAGGCAGAGCATACTAAAGACCTATGTATGACTCCCGTTACCATTGTGATAATGGTAAATTTAAAATGGAACAGCCAGTGTTCCATTTTAAGAATATATATTCTTAGGTCAGGAAAAGTAGCACCAAGTGTAAGAGGTCACCAGCATGGTTAACAAGCAGTGTCACAAAAACTATTGGAGAAAAGAAGGCTTCCTTCAGAAACTGGAAGTTTAAGGCAAATCACATCACATGATAACAGTGCATTGTGACTTATCCCATGCCTATTTTTACTTCATTAGCTGCCATTAGGTAGGAAAACTTGCAACATGTTGAGGAAAATGGAGAATGCAGTGGATCATGAGGAACAATAGAGAGAAATTAGAATGATAAAAAGAAAATTTAAAAAATGAAACTGAAAAATCGAGACCTTTTCCCCATCCTTCCTTATGTTATAGATCCAGTCTGACAGGAAATGGGGGCAAACTCCCATGACTTAACCTAGTCAGCAATTCCGTTTGCAAAAATGTGCCCAGGAGCAACTTATGAACCTTCCTCCTTAGCTACCCTAACATTTTGCATAACATAAAATGCACATATAGAAATGCAAAATGGATTTTAAAAACTCAAAAGCTATCTGAACATCTATTTTCATTACTCAGTTCTAATGTTGCTTTCAGTGTTGCTGGTCAACATCTGAAATGCCCATCAAAATGAAGCCTCTGTTAGAAACACTGATATGCTGGCCATGGAATGGGTTCTCTTTTGACATATTATGTACTTAGGCTATTCTACATTTTTGCAACCAATTCTTTAGAACTGAGCTGGCATTGCATCTTGGTGCCCTTTTTAGTTATCTCTACTGGGTGAAAAATGTAGATGAAATCCTATTGAGCTGTGGGTTTTTTGGTAATACTGGTTCAAGCTAAAAATATGAAGTAATCTTCAACTATGTTGGATTTGTTTGTACACTCATACATTGCTGGACTAGTTGGGCTGGTTCTTTCTTAAAGGTTTTTACCTGCTTAGATGAATATGATCATTTTTAAGGATAGAATGATAGGGAACTCTATCATAACTAAGGATCCAACTAGGTGTGATGATGGCAGGCACTTTTTTTTCCATGTGCCTGTCCCATTCACACGTAAAGCATGTGAGTAGGAGTCTTACTTTAACTAGAAAACAATGCACTGAACCCTCCCCCAAGTCTATTGTTCCAGCCACTTGTCCATTCTCCACTTGCTGGCATGAAGCCAATCATTGACTGGGTTCGCATAACCTGACAACCCACTGTGGGTGACAAGCCACAGTGGGTTGTCATGTTGTGCGAACCTGGACCAGTTCCCATTGGGTGGCTTGTGTGAAGGCAACAAGCCAGGCTAACAACCCAAGGCTTGTTTTAGGGGTTGTTGTACCCACGGTGGATTGGTGTGTTGTCTGAACCTGGCACTGCCAACCGATTGCAGGTGGCGGGCATTGGCAAGTGAGCCACTCGGCAAGTGTGGCAGAAACCACTGCTGCTCTTGCCAAGCGATCTTGCTCATGCCACAGTGACAGCTCCTCCACCAGTGCCCAAGCAGCACTTTGGAAGGGCTATCACTCTTTGGCAACCCTTCTTAAAAAGAAATAATAAAGCCCCAACATTTGTACAAAACAGGGCTGAATTTTTTATTTTATTATTTTATTATTTTATTTTATTATTTTATTATTTTATTATTTTATTATTTTATTGGCCCCAGGAATCTGTGCAAATGTTTTTGTAATTTTTTTAAATTTATTTTTGGTCAGTTTTTTGCAACTGCAGAGGTGCACAATTGTGGCTGTCAGACTATATACAGTTTTGATTTGTCTGTTGCCTTGTATGTTTCAGCTGTCAAAGGGAACAAAGCATACACAGAAATTGATAAGAAGGGACTTCACACATGCTAGTTTTCACAGGCTTTGACACCTGACAGGTCAAGGTGGAAAGGGGACCAGATCAGCCCCATAGCAAAACTTATCCTTACGTTTTTAAGTGTGGGATTTACTCTTGGGAGTCCCCCATTCCATTCCACCCCTCCCCAAGTCTCCCCCAAAGTGGTTTTAAGGATGATCTAGGGTCTACCCCATTTTCGGAGCTCCCCTTTTTCTGCAAAGCTCCAAAAATGGGGTGGACCCTAGATCACCCTTAAAATGACTTGGGGGAGACTCAGAGATGGGTGGAATGGAAGGGGGGACCCCTGAGGGTAAGTTCCACACTACAAACCTTGGGGATCAGGCTGCTAAGGGTGCAATCTTATCGCCTTTCCTCAATCTGACAGTTGTCAGTGTGCACAAATAATATGAATATTCCAACAAGGTTATAGGGGAGCCTTCATGGATGAACATCTTCTACAGACCACTTCAGCTACCTATTTCAGACCAGCTTCTCATTCTTAGAGAATGTGTTGATTTGAAACTGCAACCACCCCACAAGTTTGCAACTTGGGAATTATAATATCTGTGGAAATGCCACTCCTGTAGGGTGCACACTTGTGAATTCTGTATTTCATTAATCCTCAAGGGAAGCACTGCAAGAAGAAGAGAATAAAATACAGGCTTTGAATGCACACAGTGATAGTATGGATATTCATTGTTGCATGCCAGCCTCCATGGCATATTGACCAGCTCAGTTCTTTCACTTAACTGTCAGTGATAAATCATTAACAATTAAATGATAACCCATTAACAAGTATAACGTGTTTCACATTGTTCGATGTTCAATTAATACCTAGATAGTAAAATATCACTTCCTAGGCATATTTCATGAATACATAATATGCTATTAAACTGAACCCCACATGAGACTTGAGCCATTTGAATATGTTTTTCTAATCTTTCCTAATGACATGATACCTCGGGCAAGGTGCCTTGTTCCCTCCTTGTGGTACTTACAGTATGGGGCATTCTCTTAAAATGGTTTTGCATGGAAGAACAGAATGACCTTCATAAGTAATAGTATAATTAAGTCATGTATAACACATATTGGAAGTCTCCAAAGCAACCAACTCAACAGCAGTGGGTTGATAAATTTTGGGAGTCTGTGATTATGTATAAACTTACTCAGCAAGTGCAGCAAGCAAGGGATCCGAATATTTCCTTTGTCAAAGCTCTTCAAACTTCTGATCAAATTTCAATCAAGTATAGATGGCTATATGTTTTTCCAGCAGAATAGACAGACAGACAGACAGACAGATAGACAGACCTCATATATACTATATGACTTATATACCCAATATTTCATTAAATAGTGAGTTTCTCCTTAGGCTGTTTTAGTCAACTGTCCCACAAGCATATTCATAATATACTAAGAACTATAATCAATGAGTTTCTTTATTAATTTAGTGACTTTATTGTATTGTTATGTGTGTTCTTTTTTGTTGCCTCTACTTTTTACTTTATTTCAAAATAAAATTAAAATTCATGTGAAAAGAACCTGCCTAAGGATTTAAGGGTGCAATCTGATGCATGCTTAGACAGAAAAAAATCCTAGAACTCTCAGCATTCCTCAGCCAGCAAGATGGCTGGGGAATGCTGGGAGTTGTAGGACTTTTTTCTGTCTAAGCATGCATCGGATTGCGCCCTAAATGTACTGCATACAAGCAATGGTCTTAGGACCTTTTCCAGCATATAATCTCTTAAGATATATAGTAGTGAGAAGAATGTTACCATTGCCTTGCCTCCTCATATTCCTGACTGAGTGAAGATCCAGGATAAAACTGACAGCCTTCTCACATGCTTGCATTGCCATCCTGGGCATGTGGGTAAATGGTTATTTATATTCACCCTATACTCAGTAGGGCACCATTCTCAAGCTACCATGGCCTTGGCCATGCTGACTGGGGATGATGGAAGTTGCAGTCCAACACATCTGGCAGGCACCAGGGTTGGCAAGGCTGCAGTAGGTTACCAAGGGCAGGAGGAAGCCCTGCTTACTGGAAGCCAACCTTAAATTATCTTCCCGGAACAACTGTTAGTTTCTTATGTTCAGCTGTGTCACTCTGTAGCTAGGCCTGCTTTCACCTGCTCATTTTCCCCAACTCACGTTGTCATCTCTCTCTAAATATCCAGACTTTCAACATGATTAGAAATGAAGGAACAAATAATAAAGCACACTGAAGAAGAAAACCGTCAACTCTTTCATAGTACCCTATTCTACTGGAGAATCTGTTTTGTTCACACAAATCTAGAATAAAGGCTAAGGATGCTGTAAGAAAAATGTTAGCAAATGGTCAAGAGTTAAGGTAAAATAATATGTTATCCATGCTGATTAGCACCCACACAACTTCCGAGGTTCAATCTCATTGTGAAATGTAAGACTCCATTCTGAACACACTGACAGCACTATTTCACTGCCTATGGGGAAAGACTGTAGCTCTGTGGTATTATTATTATTATTAAAATGTATTTAAAGTATTTCTTGGCTGCCTTTCAAGGCAGGAGCCCTCCCAAGACATCATAAAATAAAATATGTAATGAAAACCAATACAGGCTTAAAAAGCAATAAAAACAACAATAAAACCCACCTAACTGCTCTCACAAATGGACAAATGAGGAGGGTCCTCTCTTGCTGATCTTAAAGTGTGGGCAGGCTGATACGGGTGAAGGTGGTCCTTCAAGTAATTTGGTCCCAAGCTGTTTAAGGCTTTAAAAGCCAAAAACAGCACTTTAAGCTGGGCTTATGCTTTACATACAGAAAGCTCCAAGTTCAATCCCTCGTTTCTCCAGGTTAGGCTGGAAAGTCTTCTGTCTGACATGCTAAGAGAGCTACTGCCAGAACTGAACTAGATGGACAAAGAGTCTGACCTGGCAAAAGCAACGTCCCATGTCCCTATGACTTCAATTGCTGGGTGAGGCAGGGCAGCAAATGCCGTCAAAGTACATAGTATCTAAAGCCAGCCACGCTATTTTGGTACATGAGGCAGAAAATCCCATAAGCACCTCTCCCCATCCCTGGCAGTAAAAGCACAATCATAAATAAATAAATAAATAACAATATGCTGCTCTTCTATTACACCCCAAATCTGCTGCCTGAAGTAGCTGCTTTATTCTGCCTAATGGTAGGGCCAGCCCTGTGAGAAGTTCTAATCTTTTCCTTTTCAAATGTACCTTGAATTTTTAATACACACACAGAGACAGTGGGCTTCCCTGGTTTTCACACTTTTTTTAATACAGCCCTTCCCCAATGAAACATGGTAGTGGTGGATTGCTTCCACTGCTTTAAAAGTCCATTTTGTTTCACATCATCCTGAACAGAGTTACAACAGTACCATTCAGACTGAAACATTTTATTTCAGAGCTATTGGAAATTGTGACTACATGGCTGGACTATTCATATCACATTATCATCTGCGGTAACGGAAACACTCTCAGAAGAGAGAGAAAATGTTTATTTGGGGAGCAGTGGTCAGTCTCATATTGTTTTCTCCCAAGTTGTGACAGGCTTTAAAACCTTGGAGCTTGTACCTGTATTTGTCCTCTACCAGCAAAAGCAATCCACAGGCATGAACAGGCTTCTGTTTTCTGTGGGAAGTGGTGGGGAATTAATACCACACATAACAATGGCCAATGTAAGTGTTTTCCTACTGTATTTGTGGTTCCCTAGACCAGGATACCTTGCCGACAAAGGTCCGTATAATCAAAGCTATGGTTTTCCCAGTAGTAATGTATGACTGTGAGAGCTGGACTATAAGGAAGGCTGAGCACCGAAGAATTGATGCTTTCGAACTGTGGTGCTAGAGAAGACTCTTACGAGTCCCCTGGACTGCAAGGAGGTCAAATCAGTCAATCCTAAAGGAAATCAACCCTGACTGCTCATTGGAAGGACAGATACTGAAGCTGAAGTTCAAATATTTTGGCCACCTAATGTGAAGAGAAAAGTCACTGGAAAAGACCCTGATGCTGGGAAAGATTGAAGGCAAAAGGAGAAGGGGACGGCAGAGGATGAGATGGCTAGATAGCATCACCGATGCAATGAATATGAACTTGAGCACACTCTGGGAGACAGCGGAGGACAGGAAGACCTGGCGTGCTATGGTCCGTGGGGTCACGAAGAGTCGGACACAACTTAACGACTGAACAACAACAGACCAGGACGCTGATTCCATTTATGCACATGTACCTTGAGGTAAATTAATTTCACCCTGGATTTCACCCTGTGTAAGAGACAGGGACCCCTTCATGGATCACTGCCTTGTTGTGGCGAAGGGGCTTGCGTAACTCAGTGAAGCCATAAGCTATGCCGTGCAGGGCCACCCAAGACGGACAGGTCATGGCAAAGAGTTCTGACAAAATGTGGTCCACTGGAGAAGGAAATGGCAACCCACTCCAGTATTCTTGCCAAGAAAACCCCATGGAACGTATCACAAGGCTAAAAGAGATGACGCCAGAAGATGAGCCCCTCAGGTCGGAAGGTGTCCAATATGCTACTGGGGAAGAGCAGAGGGTATTTCCAAGTAGCGCCAGAAAGAGTGAAGCGGCTGGGCCAAACCCGAAAGGACACTCAGCTGTGGATGTGTCTGGTGGTGAAAAGAAAATCCGATGCTGTAAAGAACAATATTGTTTAGGAACCTGGAATGTCAGATCAATGAATCAAGGTAAGCTGGAGGTGGTCAAACATGAGATGGCAAGATTGAACATCGACATCTTGGGAATCAGCGAACTAAAATGGACAGGCATGGGCGAATTTAATTCAGGTGACCATCATATCTACTATTGTGGGCAAGAATCCCTTAGAAGAAATGGAGTAGCACTCATAGTCAACAAAAGGGTGGGAAAAGCAGTACTGGGGTACAATCTTAAAAATGATAGAATGATCTCAGTATGAATCCAAGGCAAACCATTCAACATCACAGTAATTCAAGTCTATGCCCCAACTACTGAGGCCGAAGAAGCTGAGGTTGATCGGTTCTATGAAGACCTACAACACCTTCTAGAACTAACACCAAAAAAAGATGTCCTCTTCATCATAGGGGATTGGAATGCTAAAGTAGGAAGTCAAGAAATCACCGGGATAACAGGCAGGCATGGCCTTGGTGTACAAAATGAAGCAGGACAAAAGCTAATAGAGTTTTGCCAGGAGAACATGCTGATCATAGCAAACACTCTTTTCCAACAGCACAAGAGGCGACTCTACACATGGACATCACCAGATGGTCAATATCGAAATCAGATTGATTATGTCCTTTGCAGCCAAAGATGGAGAAGCTCCATACAGTCAGTAAAAACAAGACCTGGAGCTGACTATGGCTCAGATCATGAGCTGCTTCTTGCAAAATTTCGGCTTAAATTGAAGAACGTCGGGAAAACCACTAAACCGTTCAGGTATGACCTAAATCATATCCCTGATGAATATACAGTGGAGGTGAGGAATAGATTTCAGGGATTAGACCTGATAGACAGAGTGCCTGAGGAACTATGGACGGAGGTCCGTAACATTGTTCAGGAGGCAGCAACGAAATCCATCCCAAAGAAAAAGAAATGCAAGAAAGCCAAGTGGCTGTCTGATGAGCCTTTACAAGTAGCTGAGGAAAGAAGGGAAGCAAAAAGCAAGGGAGAAATGGGAAGATATACCCAACTGAATGCAGAGTTCCAGAGAATAGCAAGGAGAGACAAGAAGGCCTTCTTAAATGAACAATGCAAAGAAATCGAGGAAAACAACAGAATGGGAAAGACTAGAGATCTCTTCAAGAAAATTGGAGATCTCAAGGGAACGTTTTGTGCAAAGACGGGCATGATCAAGGACAAAGAAGGCAGGGACCTAACAGAAGCAGATGAGATTAAGAAGAGGTGGCAAGAATACACAGAAGAACTATACAGGAAAGATCTGAATGTCCCTGATAGCCATGATAGTGCGGCCACTGAACTTGAGCCAGACATCCTAGAGAGTGAAGTCAAGTGGGCCTTAGGAAGCATTAGTAACAACAAAGCTAGCGGAGATGACAGTATTCCAGCCAAGCTATTTAAAATCCTAAAAGATGATGCTGTTAAAGTGCTGCATTCAATATGCCAACAAATCTGGAACACTCAACAGTGGCCACAAGACTGGAAAAGGTCAGTTTACATTCCAATTCCAAAGGGCAACGCCAAAGAGTGTTCAAACTACCGCACAATTGCGCTCATTTCACATGCCAGCAAGGTGATGCTCAAAATCCTACAAGCTAGGCTTCAGCAGTATGCGAACCGAGAACTACCGGAAGTACAAGCTGGGTTTAGAAGAGGCAGAGGAACTAGAGATCAAATCGCCAACATTCGCTGCATCATGGAGAAAGCAAGAGAATTCCAGAAAACGTCTATTTCTGCTTCATTGACTACGCTAAAGCCTTTGATTGTGTGGATCACAACAAACTGTGGCAAATTCTTAAAGTGATGGGAGTACCAGACCACCTTACCTGTCTCCTGAGAAACCTGTACGAGGGTCAAGAAGCAACAGTAAGAACCAGACATGGAACAACCGATTGGTTCAAAATTGGGAAAGGAGTACGACAAGGCTGCATATTGTCACCCTGCTTATTTAACTTATATGCAGACTACATCATGAGAAATGCCGGGTTGGATGAATCAGAGGTCGGAATTAAGATTGCTGGGAGAATTATCAACAACCTCCGATATGCAGACGATACCACCCTAATGGCAGAAAGCGAAGAGGATCTAAAGAGCCTCTTGTTGAGGGTGAAAGAGGAGAGTACAAAAGCTGGTTTGAAACTCAACATTAAAAAAACGAAGATCATGGCATCTGGCCCCATCACTTCCTGGCATATAGAAGGGGAAGAAATGGAAGCAGTGACAGATTTTACTTTCTTGGGCTCCAAGATCACCGCAGACGGTGACTGTAGCCATGAAATTAAAAGACGCTTGCTCCTTGGGAGGAAAGCTATGGCCAACCTAGACAGCATAGTAAGAAGCAGAGACATCACCTTGCCGACAAAGGTCTGTCTAATCAAAGCTATGGTTTTCCCAGTAGTAATGTATGGCTGTGAGAGCTGGACTATAAGGAAGGCTGAGCGCCGAAGAATTGATGCTTTCGAACTGTGGTGCTGGAGAAGACTCTTACAAGTGCCCTGGACTGCAAGGAGGTCAAATCAGTCCATCCTAAAGGAAATCAACCCTGAGTGCTCATTGGAAGGACAGATAATGAAGCTGAAGCTCCAATATTTTGGCCACCTAATGCGAAGAGAAAACTCCCTGGAAAAGACCCTGATGCTGGGAAAGACTGAAGGCAAAAGGAGAAGGGGACGGCAGAGGATGAGATGGCTAGATAGCATCACGGATGCAATGAATATGAACTTGAGCACGCTCCGGGAGAGAGCGCAGGACAGGAAGGCCTGGCGTGCTATGGTCCATGGGGTCACGAAGAGTCGGACACGACTGAACAACAAAGAGACAGGGAAACCTGTTAGAATCATAGATACTCCCATAAGCATGAACCATTTTAAGGCCATAAAAGTGTTTGTTTCCTATCATAATTAGCTTTTTCCCTCCCTTTCCATTTCTCACCATGACAGAGATTGTTATTTGTGTTTTTGACAAGAGGCATTTTGACAGATTAAATTGTACTCCTGCCCTTAAAATGTGCAGCTGGTTACTATGACAACAGCTTTTCACTAACATGTCCCTTATCGTTTTTTAAGAGATGTAGCCTGTTGTTAAGGCAATTCAGAGCACGTGATTATTTTCCAAAAGCACCACAGCACCAGATACTAAAGAGTAAGCCAGTAGAAATTTGGGAGCTGAAAATAAAAGCCAGCTTGGATCCAGGATATCATATCATCATCACAACAAGAATTGCCAAAGATCTACTGTACAGTCTCTTAATCCATTTTCCCTCCCAGATTTACTCCCATCAGAATAGTACTATTACTCTGCTGACTGACCATTCCTTTCCTAAGTGGATTGCCGTTCAATAGCCCATAATGGTTGCTTGGAGTTTCCACAATGGGAGCTAATAGTTACGAGATAGCTGGGAATGACTCTGTGTTTTGAGTGAGATACCCATCAGAGATTGCAAGGACGGGGACACCCTTCTAGCTGACTAGTAGGGGTGGATGTAAGATTTGTGCATATACAGAAACAGAGGGTGTATTTTAGCAGTTTGAAAGAGTCACAGCAAGGCAGATAAAGTGAGCATGAAAACTGTGATTGGGCTGAAGACATCTTGGAGAATCTGATGTGGGGCAGAGAATCTGCTACCGTGGAATGGCTCTTTGCCTCCACTTATTCTCTACTTGCATATTTGTAAATAAACCAAATACAACAAAAAGAAGCAAGCATATATCTCCACTGTTCTCTCATCCAAAGGAAAGTAACCCCAATAGCGCTATCCCTGGAACGTCTGTTGGCTCAGGGAACTGGGGATCGTAAAACAGTAGCATCCCTTGACCCTTCCCATTTTACTTCTTGAATTTAATAAGATCCTTGGATACACTTTGCAGAAGTGAATTTGTACAGTACATTGTGCCTTGGGAAGTCAGGGTTCCTTCCACCCTAGGAACTCCCCTTCTGTGGTTATCTTAGCCTGTGACTGTGACCATTTGTGTGTGTGTGTGTGTGTACACGCACACACACAGTTTGGTTGCAATTACAATTTGGCAAGGGAGGAACCTGGTGTGCAGTGCTGGCTCCAGGTCCTTGAGGGCACTTGGGCAAGACACCCTCAGTAAGCCCCTCCCTCAGTGAGTCTACCTTCTCACTACCATTATCACCAACTGCTCTTGCTCTGCCTCCTCTTTCTCATCATTGCTACCACTTGCTTGCTTGACAGGCAGAGAGCCAATGAGCAAGCAGGCAGCAGCATCTACTCCTTCTCACCACCACCATCGTTTGGACCAGAGTGAGAGGTAGGTGAATAAGCAAGTTGCAATGGTGAAGAGGAGGAGCAAGTCCAGGGCGCTCTTCTTAGTGGGCCTCTGCTGAGGAGTGTGGCCTCAACAGATGCCCAACCACACCTACCTTTGATGACAGCCCTGATGGTGACACAGGGCTTTTGAAACCATTTGCCATAATTTCACAAATATGCCTGACCATAAGAACCTGCTGAGCATACGCTGCTGAATTCAGCTGACTATTTCCCATGGTGGCCAATCAAATGCTTCTGTGAAGGCCAGAAGTAGGGCATGAGGACAATAGACCTCTCCCACTGTTGTTCCCCACAACTGGTATTCAGAGGTATGCGTTTCTGAACACTGGAGGCTGCATATAGCTCATACCTAATACCACTGACAGATGTGTCCTCCAAGAATTTGGCTAATCCCCCTTTAAATCAAGAGAGGCCATCATCACATCTTGCACCAGCAAAATCCACATATTAATTTACACGCTATGTGAAAAAGTAATTACAGATCAAACACAATACTATCTGAAAAATCAAGGGTTATGGTGAGGGCAAGCAATGCAGAATATTGTGTGCACACACACACACACATACACAGAGGGAGAAGGGGTGGGGAGAGAGAGAGAGAGAGAGAGAATAGACCTAGCAAGCAAAAGTTTTAAAATGTGAACTACAAAATATGTAAACTTTCCTAAATTTACTTCACTTGCTTGCAATTTATCCCATTCGTAGAACTGTGTATTCATCACTTTGGTTGAGGCCTGTGAAAGAAAGAAAACATGTTTTAATGGAATAGTTGTATATGGGGTGGGAAATAAACCTGTTTCCCGCCTCCCAGCTGAGCAGAGCAGAGCAAGCTGCTCCAGCTGGTCCAGGGACTACAGAAGCAAGCCAGCTCCCAGAGAGCGAGCGACCAGAGCGAGCAGACAGGGGGAGCAAACAGGAGTTGGCCAGGGGAGTTCGGCAGGGGAGGTCAAGGGGGAGGCCCCTAACATTTTTTTTCTTTTTTAACTTTTTTTTTCATTT
Source organism: Heloderma suspectum (assembly GCF_057233095.1). Classification (NCBI taxonomy): domain Eukaryota; kingdom Metazoa; phylum Chordata; class Lepidosauria; order Squamata; family Helodermatidae; genus Heloderma; species Heloderma suspectum. The sequence continues at coordinate 69,438,276 of NC_139462.1, forward strand.
ATTTTTCTTGTTACACACACTTCCACACCAGTGGGACTCTGCTTTTAACCTCTACTGAGTAGAGGAGCAGGCACAGGCTTGTCTAGAACAATCACAAAGCTAGACACAAAAAGGGAAAAGAGGCTATGGAAGGACAAGACTCTCCAGTGGTGGTGACCTGCCAGGTGTGTGCAATGTTTGTTTTCTTGCCTGAGAACAACATGGCCTACACCTGCAACAAGTGCAAGTTGATCACGCTGCTGGAAGAAAAAGTAAGTGGACTGGAGCGGCAACTGTTGATCCTCCAGGGAATAAGAGAACACGAAGAGTTCTTGGACAGAATGGGGGAACTACAGCAGCAAAGGGCAGACCAGAAGCTTGAAGAGCAACAGCAAGATGAGGCAGAAGTGGGAAATGCTGAGGTGAAGAAAAATAGAGTAGAGGATACTCCTTGGAAAAGGGTGACAGTTAGGAGAAGAAGAACTAGATGCCACTCTGCACCAGTGGAAGCAGTGGAGCTGTGGAACTGATTCCAGGTACTTGCGGATGAGACTGGAGGACAGCCTGCAGAGGAAGAATCACAGGGGAACCTACATGAGAGTGAGCAAAAGGCTGAAGGTCAGTGAAACAGAGGTGATGAAACCCAGGCCTACAACAACAAGAAGAGAAGAGTGGTAGTAGTGGGAGACTCCTTGCTGCGTGGGATCGAGACCCAAGTATGTCGTGAAGACCCGTAGACTCGCCAGGTATGTTGTCTCCCGGGAGGACGGATTAGAGACATGACTGAAAGGTTGCCTTCACTCATAAAGCCCAATGACAGGTATCCCTTTCTGAACAAATGATACCGCCAAGTGGTGCTACGAAGAAATCACATCAGACTTGGAAGCTTTGAGAAGGAAACTCAAGAACTTTGGGGCCCAGATAGTTTTCTCATCCATCCTTCCAGTAGTTAGAAGAGGGATAGAAAGGGAACGAAAAATACTCCGGGTAAATGACTGGCTACGAAGGTGGTGCCGACGAGAGAGACTTGGATTCTGGGACCACGGGCTATACTTCCTGGAAGATGGGCTGTTGAAAAGGGACGGGTTGCACCTCACAAAGGATGGGAAGAATGTGTTTGGCCACAGCATGAAGAACTTCATCAGAAGGGCTTTAAACTGAATCCTACGGTGAAGGGAGATGTAAAGTTGGGGGTAACAATGGACGTAGGCTCATGCACTGCAATGGAGAGAACAGCTCTAATAGCGCCCAATAATAGTTTTCAGACACATGTAGGAAGAAAGCCAGACTATGAAGCACATGGTCTTCGATGTCTATATACTAATGCCCAGAGTATGGGAAACAAACAGAACGAACTTGAACTCTTAATACAAGAGGGAAATTATGACTTGATAGGTGTAACTGAGACTTGGTGGGATGACTCTCATGACTGGAATACAGCAATTGAAGGATATAACTTGTTCAAAAAGAACATGAGGAAAGGAGGTGGGGTTGCACTATATGTGAAAAATACATATCTCTGCACAGAAATGCAGGAGGATGAGGTTGGTAGCCCCATCGAGAGCATCTGGATCCAAATAAATGGCGCAAAGAATAAAGGAACCTGATGGTCAGAGTCTACTACCGGCCACCCAATCAAGGAGAAGATGAGGATGAAACTTTTGAAAAGCAAATAGCCAATGTTTTAAGGAAGCATGATGGAGTAGTAATGGGGGACTTCAATTGCCCCGATATTTGTTGGGAGACAAATTCTGCAAAACATGGCCCCTCCAGGAAATTCCTGACTTGTGTGGCAGATAACATCCTCCTACAGAAAGTAGAGGAAGGAATTAGAGAATTGGGTATCCTTGACTTGATCCTAACCAACAGAGATGACTTAGTGGAGAAAGTAGGAGTTACAGGAACTCTGGGGGAAAGCGACCATGTTGTACTTGAGTTCTTGGTTCTAAGGGAAGCAAAAGCCGAGTGTACTCAAACGCATACCCTGGATTTTAGGAAAGTTGATTTTAATAAACTCAGAACAATGATCAGTAAGGTCCCATGGCAAGCGACGCTAACGAGAAAAGGAGTCCAAGATGGGTGGGAGCTTTTAAAAAAGGAAATTATCAAGGCACAATTACAAACAATTCCAACAAGAAGAAAAGGTGGAAGACAACAGAAGACACCCATGTGGCTTCACAAAAAGCTTAGAGATGACCTGAAAACAAAAAAGGACACATATAGGAAGTGGAAAGAAGGCCATGTAACAAAGGAAGAGTACAGGCAGGTAGCACAGAACTGCAGGGATGGCGTCAGGAAGGCTAAAGCTGAAAACGAGCTGAGGTTAGCGAAGGATGCTAAAAACAACAAAAAGGCTTTCTTCAGCTACGTGCATAGTAAAAGGCAGAGGAAAAAAATGGTTGTTCAGCTATTAAATAAGGATGGCAAAATGATAACAGATGACAAAGAAAAGGCAGAGGTGCTCAATTCCTACATTGGCTCAGTCTTCCCCCAAAAGAGGGTCTATGACCCCCCTGGTAAAGGCAAAATACAGGCTGAAGGGGCAAGATTGCAGCTTGAGATCGATAGGCATAAGGTCAAGGAACACCTCATTACTTTGAATGAGTTCAAATCTCCAGGGCCAGATGAATTGCATCCTAGAGTAATAAAGGAACTGGCAGAAGAACTCTCAGAACTGCTGTCTATTCTCTTTGAGAAATCATGGAGGATGGGGGAAGTGCCAGATGACTGGAGGAGGCTAATGTTGTCTCTATCTTCAAAAAGGGTAAAAAGGAGGAACCTGAGAACTACAGACCAGTCAGTCTGACAACAATCCCTGGGAAAATTCTGGAGCAGATGATAAAGCAATTCATCTGTAAGCACCTTGAAAACAATGCAGTGATTACTCAAAGCCAACATGGATTTGTCAAGAACAAGTCCTGCCAGACAAATCTGATCTCATTTTTTGATCAAGTCACCTCCCTTGTGGACTGTGGGAATACTGTAGATATAATATACCACTACTTCAGCAAAGCTTTCCACAAAGTGCCCCATGATATCCTGATGAGCAAACTAGCTCAAAGTGGGCTAGATGAAACAATGATCTGGTGGATCCACAGTTGGCTACGGAATCTGACTCAAAGAGTGCTTATCACTGGGACCTTCTCAAACTGGGGAGAGTTAATGAGTGGGGTACCACAAAGCTCAGTCCTGGGCCCAGTGCTCTTCAACATTTTTATTAATGACTTGGACGAGGAGGTGCAGGGAATGCTGATCAGATTTGCAGATGACACAAAATTGGGTGGGACAGCTAATACCTTGAAAGACAGAAACAAAATTCAAAGTGATCTTGATAGACTGGAGCGCTGGGCAGAAAACAACAGAATGACATTTAATAGGGATAAATGCCAAGTTCTGCACCTAGGAAAAAGAAACCAAATGCACAGTTGCAAGATGGGGGATACGTGGCTCAACAACACTACAAGCAAGAAGGATCTTGGAATTGTTGTCGATCACAAGCTGAATATGAGCCAACAATGTGATGTGGCTGCAAAAAAGGCAAATGCTATTTGGGGCTGCATTAATACAAGCATCGCTTCCAAATCCAGGGAAGTACTAGTTCCCCTCTACTCAGCACTGGTTAGGCCTCATCTGGAGTACTGTGTCCAGTTCTGGGCACCACACTTTAAGAAGGATGCAGACAAACCAGAGAAGGTTCAGAGGAGGGCAACAAAGATGATCAGGGGACTGGAAACAAAGCCCTATGAAGAGAGACTGAAAGAACTGGGCATGTTTAGCCTTGAGAAGAGAAGACTGAGGGGACATATGATAGCGCTCTTCAAGTACTTGAAAGGTTGTCACAGAGAGGAAGGCTAGGATCAATTCTCGATCATCCCAGAGTGCAGGACACGGAATAATGGGCTCAAGTTACAGGAAGCCAGATTCCAGCTGAACATCAGGAAAAATGTCCTGACTGTTGGAGCAATACGACAATGGAACCAACGACCTAGGGAGGTGGTGGGCTCTCCCACACTGGAGGCCTTCAAGACGAGGCTGGACAGCCATCTGTCAGGGATGCTCTGACTTGGATTCCTGCACTGAGCAGGGGGTTGGACTCGATGGCGTTGTAGGCCCCTTCCAACCCTACTATTCTATGATTCTATGAAATAGAAATACATATCTAATGGCACGAATACAGGGGTTGTGTACTGAGATAGGGGGGAACCAATCACAAAGCTGAATGAAAAGATTCCTTGAACACTACAGCCTATACTAGAACTGGGCATCTTTGGGAGAGCTGGGGACCATTTTTGCTCCCCTGAAATGCCCCCTCCCCAGTGGGCTGTGGGCTCTGCAAGCTACATTGGGGAAAAAAATCAGCTATGGAGCATTAAAACTATCAAATGTAGCTTGCAAATAAGCTAAATTTGACCCTTTAGCCCGCTGCAGTGCTAAAAGCACCATTTTTTTCTTTTAAAGTATTTTTTTTGCCACCAACAAATACAGCGGCACACCAGGGGGCAACAGGAGCTGCAGTGCCTCATGGGCCATACGTTTCATGTTTCTGTGTATTTAGTACCCCACCTTTCTTCCAAGAATATAGGCACTGAAGGCAGCTAGGCAAACACTCGGCTCCAGTTAAAGGCTACCCAGAATCTACTGAAAATGACAACAAAGCCTCCCACAAGCCTTGTCTGCCCACCCCTTGGCTAAACAAATGAAATAATAATAGTTCTCCTTACAAGGTATATATCTTGCAAAGCATTTTATGCTGATGATTATTTCTAAGCATTTTCTACTCACACATCCTTGATCTCATGAAAAGCTTTGATGTGGCAGAAAAAGCTGTTAGCCTGTTGCAGAGCAGAGCAAAGAGCTCTTTGGGTGAAGGGCCCAGTCCAAATGTCAAATATATAACGGACCTTGACGGCCTCTTCTATCATTCCCAGGATGAAATGCTAGATCACCAGGTCCAAAATGTTCAGGAATTTTGATTCATTCTCACTGATCTTTCAGAATCATCATTTTCTCTTTTCTTTTTTTAAAGGTTCTTTTCCAAAACCTTCCAGGCATATTTGAAATCATGTTATTGTTTTAACTTCAGGTGCAATGTAGAATTCTTCCCCCCACCCACCCATTTTGGAAGAACTCAGTGGTGCAGCACATATTTTGCAAAAGGTCCCAAGTTCAGTCTCTGACATTTTCTCCAGGTAGGGCCAGAAAAGTCTTCTGCCTAGAATCCTACAGAGCCACTGCTGGTTAGGGATGGGCAAACGAGTGTTGTTCAAGATCGTTAGGATTCTCTGAATGTCATCTTGCTGCTTATCTCATGCCCAATTCTTTTCGCTATTGTGATTGCTGCTTGCTCTGTGTGAATGGGGAAATTGCCCCAAACAAGCAGCAATCTAATGTGAAGTTTGGGCAAATTTGTGGAAATTTGTGCAACTTTCCTCTGTAGGCTAAAGTGGGACTTTCAGTCTGCAGGGCAAATTTGTGCAAATTAGGACATTTGTACAAAATTGAACTGGGGATAGTTGTGCAAATCAAATGTGAGTGCATGCTCAGCAATTTGCGAACATTTTCAGTGGACACATGCTTGCAAGTGGGACTTTCAACAGGGCATGCTTGCATGTTTTGTGAGCAAAAATGGAATTCCCATACATCTCTACTGCCAGTCACTGTGTCTGGCCCTGCCAAGACCTAGAACCTGAGTATCCTTGAGAAGGAAAAGGATCCCCCAGCACATCCCACCACCACCAGCAAACCTGGGGAGCCGTTGGAGCCAGATCTCCCCACCCCAGGACTGGAGGCTTTCACACGTATTGTCTGGGTTCCTGGCCAGCTCTTGGATCCCCCTTATCATCCTTAGAGCCACAGGGAGAGTGAACCAGGCAGGAGTTTCAGGGCTGTTAATGATGTGCCTGGCTGGTTGTACTTGAGACTGCTCAAGAGCAGTGTGTGTAAGCTCCTGTCTGGATCAGGGCCTGATGGGCCTTCAGAGGCAGAGCTCCCAGAAACCGAGGGTACCGCAGAGCAGTCACTGTCACCAGACCAGGAGGAGTCTGGGCCCTTGGAGGAGATGGCTGCAGGCCCATCCTTGTCAGGGGGAGGGGACTCCGCCTCTGAAGCACATATTTAGAGACCAGGAGCATCATTGTTTCAAGTATCAGGCTGATAGGGCTCCTGTGAGAAGGAGTGCTCGCTTGCAAAGAAGGACACCTCAGGAGAAAGTGACTCCTTGGTTGTAAGGTCTAACCAGAGAACTCTAATGTATTGCACCAAAAGCCTTCAGTGTCTGCCGAGCCAGTGTTGTAAACAACACTGTTCTTCCGGCTCCTGTGCCTTTTACCTTGCCTCCCAGACCTTGTCCTGTGATTGACACTCCATGCTACTGATCCTTGGTCTGCTTCTGGGCTGAGTAACGTATCTGACTGCCTGTGTATTGACCTCTACCTGCAGCCTCAACCACTTTTGCCTTAGCCTGACCCCACTTATCTGACTGCTTGCCTGTGCTTTGACCTTCCCCTGCTATCTTGACTGCTCCTGCCTAACTGGAACCCCATTCGACTGAAATCTCCATGCTTGAACATTTGCTGGCTTCATTGCCTTGCTCCTTTGTTAGCCTTGCACCCAGAGTCTGCCGCAGTCAATGCAGGACATAGATTGCGGCCCCACGATCCCCTTTCTGCATTCGTTCAATATGATGGTTGGGGTGGAGGATGGTGTCTATACTCCCGCTGATCTAAGGCAGTTTCCTGTGATCCTAATTTTGTTGTGAGTGTCAGCAAGTTAGCAATGCTGAAAATATTGTTCCGCTTCTTAACATTCTAAATGGTCTCGTTGTTACTATAGTTACAACAGAGTAAGTGGTCTTAAGACTTTGCAGCACATCTCAGCCAACAGTAATTTCCTCAGTCTTTCAGCTATATGATGCAGCCGAGTTTTAACACCCTTACAGCATGAGCCACAATTCCTTGCACATACATTCCAGCACTTCATAAATGAAAATAAAGAGGGAAACGGTTGTCCATGAATCGGTGCCATGGCCATGCAACAAAATTACAGAACAGAGTCTGCCTTTATAAACGGCACCATTGAATACAAAAGACACAGATTTATGTAGTTCCTAAAGAAAGACTGCTTTGTGGTTGTGCATCTTTGCATCAGCTTATATCTGCTGTACCTGCTCATTTGGACTTGTTTAATTAAGGGGCTATGCAGCTCAAGCAAGTGAGCCAAGCCACAACCTACTGGGGAAAGGCAAAAAGGAATGCATAAATAATATGTTAGTCAAAATAACTTAGGAGACAAATCATGATCTAAACTCTGAAGAACTTGTAGTGCAATCCTATGCTTGTCTAGTCAGAAGTCCCTGTAATTAAATTCATCTTACTCCCAGGAAACTGGGTATAGGATTGCAGCCTTAGTTTGCTTTATTATAACTGAAAGAATTATCCGGGGGGGGGGGGTATATGCCATTTTTAATATTTGTGCTGATATTAACATTTTTCTCACTACTAGGTTGTTGTTTTCTCTAGAGCAAGACAGAAGTTCGTGCTGGTTTTAAGTTTGTGCTGAGATTTTAAGAAGCTGTGCTCCAAGTGAAAGATTAACATTTCACTAGGCTATCATTCTTGATGGATCTTTTAAAGCTTTATAAAGCTACAAACCCCTTCATGGATCACTGCCTTGTTGTGACGAAGGGGCTTGCGTAACTCAGTGAAGCCATAAGCTATGCCGTGCAGGGCCACCCAAGACGGACAGGTCATGGCAGAGGGTTCTGACAAAATGTGGTCCACTGGAGAAGGAAATGGCAACCCACTCCAGTATTCTTGCCAAGAAAACCCCATGGAACGTATCACAAGGCTAAAAGAGATGACGCCGGAAGATGAGCCCCTCAGGTCGGAAGGTGTCCAATATGCTACTGGGGAAGAGCAGAGGGTATTTCCAAGTAGCGCCAGAAAGAGTGAAGCGGCTGGGCCAAACCCGAAAGGACACTCAGCTGTGGATGTGTCTGGTGGTGAAAAGAAAATCCGAAGCTGTAAAGAACAATATTGTTTAGGAACCTGGAATGTCAGATCAGTGAATCAAGGTAAGCTAGAGGTGGTCAAACATGAGATGGCAAGATTGAACATCGACATCTTGGGAATCAGCGAACTCAAATGGACAGGCATGGGCGAATTTAATTCAGGTGACCATCATATCTACTACTGTGGGCAAGAATCCCTTAGAAGAAATGGAGTAGCACTCATAGTCAACAAAAGGGTGGGAAAAGCAGTACTGGGGTACAATCTCAAAAACGATAGAATGATCTCAGTACGAATCCAAGGCAAACCATTCAACATCACAGTAATTCAAGTCTATGCCCCAACTACTGATGCTGAAGAAGCTGAGGTTGATCGGTTCTATGAAGACCTACAACACCTTCTAGAACTAACACCAAAAAAAGATGTCCTCTTCATCATAGGGGATTGGAATGCTAAAGTAGGAAGTCAAGAAATCACCGGGATAACAGGCAGGCATGGCCTAGGTGCACAAAATGAAGCAGGACAAAAGCTAATAGAGTTTTGCCAAGAGAACACGCTGATCATAGCAAACACTCTTTTCCAACAGCACAAGAGACGACTCCACACATGGACATCACCAGATGGTCAATATCGAAATCGGATTGATTATGTCCTTTGCAGCCAAAGATGGAGAAGCTCCATACAGTCAGTAAAAACAAGACCTGGAGCTGACTGTGGCTCAGATCATGAGCTTCTTGTTGCAAAATTTCGGCTTAAATTGAAGAACGTAGGGAAAACCACTAAACCATTCAGGTATGACCTCAATCATATCCCTTATGAATATACAGTGGAGGTGAGGAATAGATTTCAGGGATTAGACCTGATAGACAGAGTGCCTGAGGAACTATGGACGGAGGTCCGTAACATTGTTCAGGAGGCAGCAACGAAATCCATCCCAAAGAAAAAGAAATGCAAGAAAGCCAAGTGGCTGTCTGATGAGGCTTTACAAGTAGCTGAAGAAAGAAGGGAAGCGAAAAGCAAGGGAGAAAGGGGAAGATATATCCAACTGAATGCAGAATTCCAGAGAATAGCAAGGAGAGACAAGAAGGCCTTCTTAAATGAACAATGCAAAGAAATCGAGGAAAACAATAGAATGGGAAAGACTAGAGAGCTCTTCAAGAAAATTGGAGATCTCAAGGGAACGTTTTGTGCAAAGACGGGCATGATAAAGGACAAAGAAGGCAGGGACCTAACAGATGCAGATGAGATTAAGAAGAGGTGGCAAGAATACACAGAAGAACTATACAGGAAAGATCTGAATGTCTCTGATAGCCATGATAGTGCGGCCACTGAACTTGAGCCAGACATCCTCGAGAGTGAAGTCAAGTGGGCCTTAGGAAGCATTACTAACAACAAAGCTAGCAGAGATGACAGTATTCCAGCTGAGCTATTTAAAATCCTAAAAGATGATGCTGTTAAAGTGCTGCATTCAATATGCCAACAAATTTGGAACACTCAACAATGGCCACAAGACTGGAAAAGGTCAGTTTACATTCCAATTCCAAAGAAGGCCAACGCCAAAGAGTGTTCAAACTACCGCACAATTGCGCTCATTTCACATGCCAGCAAGGTGATGCTCAAAATCCTACAAGCCAGGCTTCAGCAGTATGCGAACCGAGAACTACTGAAAGTACAAGCTGGGTTTCGGAGAGGCAGAGGAACTAGAGATCAAATCGCCAACGTTCGCTGGATCATGGAGAAAGCAAGAGAATTCCAGAAAAACGTCTATTTCTGCTTCATTGACTACGCTAAAGCCTTTGATTGTGTGGATCACAACAAATTGTGGCAAATTCTTAAAGTGATGGGAGTACCAGACCACCTTACCTGTCTCCTGAGAAACCTGTACGAGGGTCAAGAAGCAACAGTAAGAACCAGACATGGAACAACCGAGTGGTTCAAAATTGGGAAAGGAGTACGACAAGGCTGCATATTGTCACCCTGCTTATTTAACTTATATGCAGAGTACATCATGAGAAACGCCAGGCTGGATGAATCACAGGTCGGAATTAAGTTTGCCGGGAGAATTATCAACAACCTCCGATATGCAGACGATACCACCCTAATGGCAGAAAGCGAAGAGGATCTCAAGAGCCTCTTGTTGAGGGTGAAAGAGGAGAGCGCAAAAGCTGGTTTGAAACTCAACATTAAAAAAATGAAGATCATGGCATCTGGCCCCATCACTTCCTGGCATATAGAAGGGGAAGAAATGGAAGCAGTGACAGATTTTACTTTCTTGGGCTCCAAGAGCACCACAGACGGTGACTGTAGCCATGAAATTAAAAGACGCTTGCTCCTTGGGAGGAAAGCTATGGCAAACCTAGACAGCATAGTAAGAAGCAGAGACATCACCTTGCCAACAAAGGTCCGTCTAATCAAAGCTATGGTTTTCCCAGTAGTAATGTATGGCTGTGAGAGCTGGACTATAAGGAAGGCTGAGCGCCGAAGAATTGATGCTTTCGAACTGTGGTGCTGGAGAAGACTCTTACAAGTCCCCTGGACTGCAAGGAGGTCAAATCAGTCCATCCTAAAGGAAATCAACCCTGAGTGCTCATTGGAAGGACAGATACTGAAGCTGAAGCTGAAATATTTTGGCCACCTAATGCGAAGAGAAAACTCTCTGGAAAAGACCCTGATGCTGGGAAAGACTGAAGGCAAAAGGAGAAGGGGACGACAGAGGATGAGATGGCTAGATAGCATCACCGATGCAATGAATATGAACTTGAGCACACTCCTGGAGAGAGCGCAGGACAGGAAGGCCTGGCGTGCTACGGTCCATGGGGTCACGAAGAGTCGGACACGACTGAACGACTGAACAACAACAACAAAGCTATAAAGCGCATTTCATACCCTTGTGCACTGAACATAGAAATGCTGTTCTTCTTGTGCAAGACCCTATGGCAACTATTCAGCATATTAGTGGGTTAAATGAATTTAACCCACCAACAATTCAAGGAACATTCATTCTGACCAACAAAGTATCTGGACTGGGACTAAAATCTGGGCAAAAGGCAACGTCTATCATGTAAAGCTTCATATGTGCTTTTAGTGTCAGTTATGGGACAGAAACGCCCATAGAAGGAATGCTTCATTCCTTCAGAGAGCAAGCCTATGGCCCTGAGACATTGTCTGAGGGGCCATAAGGTACTGTAGATTACCCCTTGCCCCAGAAAGAACCACGCTGGCTGCCCTCCGAGGTCAGAAATGGTGCTGTTGTGGAGGGAGGGGAGGAGACTGGAGAGGCCAGGATACAAGCTATCTTGAGGCCTTCTTTCCCCCTCTGAAATGCCATCCCTAGATGGGAAAAAAAGCCCATCTAGTGAAAAATGCAGGGCGGGAGGACAGGGAGGCAAGGATTGCCTCCACTGCTCCTCCCGCCCTGCACTGGATGATCAGAAGCCTCCGAGTTTGGGCAGACTTATGCCGATGGACTCTGATGTGTTTTAGCCATTGGATTTAAGTTTCAGCTGCATATGTTTAGTAGTGATAGGTGAACTGATCCCATCATAATTCGTAATTTCTTCACTAAGTTACAAATCAGACATAAGGGGAGACAGGATAGAGGTGTACAAAATTATGCATGGTGAGAAGAATATGTACAGGGAGACTTTTTTCTCCCTCTCTCATAATACTAGAACCCAGTGGGGTCATCCCCTGAAGCTGATTGGTGGGAGATTCAGGTCAGATAAAAGGAAGTACTTCTTCACACAGCTCATAGTTGAACTATGGAATTTGCCACCACAAGATGTAGTGATGGCCACCCACTTGGATGGCTTTAAAAGGGGGTTAGACAAATTCCTGGAGGACAAGTCTATCAATGGCTACTAGGCTTGAGGGCTATGTGCTACCTCCAGTACCAGATGCAGTGAGCCTCTGTACACCAGTTGCTGGGGAACATGGGTGGGAGGGTGCTGTTGCATTCGTGTCCTGCTGGTGGTTTCCTGGTCAACAGCTGGTTGGCCACTGTGTGAACAGAATGCTGGACTAGGTGGACCCTTGGTCTGATCCAGCATGGCTCTTCTTATGTTCTTAAGTTCAGACAAAAGTTCTCTTTTATTACGAAGTAATGACAAATTTCGACTTAATAGTAATACAAGATGGTCCAAGGGCTCTTAAACCATATTCTTTTAATTTTCTTCAACTTTGTTAAAGGTAAAAAAAAAAATTATCCAAGAGGCTAGGAAACATGGCTCCTGCCACGCGCTTTGAAAATGGGGATGGAATTGTCCATGGAATGACACTACATGAAAATGTGATGTTATTTCCAGGGTCTACATGGGGGAAAAGATGGCTGTCCCCATTGGCCCATGGGGAGAGCCATCTTTTTTTCTTTCTGTACAGTCCCTGGAAACAATCTTACATGGTCATGTAATTCCTGGGAAGAATCTTCTCCAGAGCTTTTGAACAGGAGATTGAATGAGCACCTCTCTTAGGTTAAGCCTAAGGAACACTGAAATTGTTGGGATTGATGACAACATTGGAGATCCCCTACAGATCCTATGGTTCTATGTCCCTTACATTTGTTTACATATCACACATTTCCTGTATCTGACCTCTGTGTCCTTCAGGGAAATAAGCTGAACTGAATTCAAATTTGATTAAGAACGTATAGCCTCTGTCTACCAGCCCAAACTTCCTTTGAAAACAAGAGACTGTAATTTACATTGCAATATATTAATCAACATTATCCACATAACAACAAATACAACAGTTTATTGCACTCACTTTAGTTTCTTTAAGACCAGAGATAGGCTGTCTTGATACCTTGAGGTACCCATTACATTACCTGCCCCAACTGCAGCTTCTAAATTAATAACCATGAAGAGATACATTATTTACTCAAATGCCCTCTCCAGTCAAACATGTATTTTATTGCACAAACAAGGAAGGACATTACTGTGATGAATTCTCTAATAATGTACCAAGTGCAAGGTGGCTCATCTCTCAGCTTGAGACTTTCACAGGATTACTGTGAGCAGAGTTGATGAAAACAGAAGGCATTTCTAAACTCCTTTTGCAAGCTGCCTTGGGTGTTGGCACACATTCTATCCTGCCCATGGTTTTCTCACTTTTCTTCTCAGTTATTTGTTATCCATTTGAGAGACCAACATAGGCATTGCCCCAAAAGATTCACAGCCATGGAGATGAATGTAAACAATAAACAAACTTTTCTTGCATTGCATGCACAGGAGAGATATCAACACATAACCGACTTCTCACTTTCCATTTCAGAAATTACTGCCATTCTTCAATCGCCTTCAGGTACTACCCAAAAGATTTCAACCATCATTCAGGTCAAAAATTCTAGTTTCCCATGTTCTTTCTCATGTTGTTGTTGTTGTTGTTGTTGTTGTTGTTTTCAGACTGTTAAGGAAGATAGACGTGAACAGCTATGCCTGCCTTGTGCATTTTGCTTTATACAAGGTTTAAAAGAAAGCCAGTAGCAAATATTATCCAGTAATGGGAAAATTACCCCAGTGCCACTTAGGTTATATTCTATAAGTTTAAGAGATTTCTATGACCACATTATGATGGTTTTATATCCCAGAATTAGGAAGGCATCACCTTATGGATCACTGGGGTTAGGAACATAGGAAGCTGCCTTATACTGGGTCAAACCACTGGTCCAGCTAATCCAGTACTGTCGACACTGACTGGCTGTGGCTCTCCAGGGTTTCAGGCAGGAGGTTTTCCAGCCCTAATGCTGGGGATAGAAATAGGGACTTTCTGCATGCAAAGCATGTGCTCTAACACTAAGGAAGAGTAGAGTATAATGTTCTCTCATCTGTAAAACAAAGCATATAGCGTGAGGGGGGTAAGGGTCAAGAGAGGGGGTCGGGGTCTAGTAGAGAAATATCAATTCTACATGTTCTAAATCACAACCAGGTTGAAATTTGGAAGATCACTTGTTACAATATATTCAGTTATTCTGGGGCCGATCTACATTGCGCCCACCATTGCAACGAAGTTGGGATCCTGTTAAACGCACTCGCATTAAAACGTGATTATCCACACTCACCCATTTTCCCCACTGCGGTTCTTGATTGAATGTGTGAGCTCAATTCACATTTGAAAGCTGTGCTGTTTTCCTGCTCTTAAAGATGGCGGCTCTCATTGGAGGAGCAGAAACTCTTGCTGTTTCTGCTGATTCCCCACCCACCGTCCCTCTCTTCCTCCATCCGTGTGTGTGTGTGTGTGTATGTGTGTGTAGGGATCGCACGAGCATCCTGTTGGGGCTTGAAGACCAGTGAGAGCTTGTCTCTTGCTGCCGCCGCTGTAGCAGGTGGGGGTGGAGGGAAGAAGGAGGCACCTATCCTCTTCTCTCCCCCCCCCCCACCTCCTGGAGGCCAGGGCAAGAGGCTGGGGGGTGTCTGCCGATGCTCTTTTCCCCACGCCAGCCCTTTGCAGCCAGCACAAGGAAGAAGGGCAGCGGCAATGGCACCCAGCGCTCAGGTTGGGGGTGGGCTGCTAGCATCTTCAAAGCTTCAAAGCTGTGCAGCTTGGAAGACTGTGAGATGACATTGCATAGGTTCCTCAGCACTCAAAGCTTTATCACCAGCAAGGAAATGCCTGGAGGCACATCCTCTTGTCTGATCTTGGAAGCTCAGCAGCATCGGCCCTAGTCAGTTTTGGATGGGCAACTGCGTGGGAATCAGGCTTTCTGCACTGAGCAGGGGGTCATTCTCTCTTTTACATATGCTGCCTCCCCCCCATTCCCCCCCCCATTCCCCCGGTAGCTTAACTGGTGCTGTAATGTTTTCTCACAGCCCCAATCCTGGGCATTCACTTACTCAGGAGTAAGCCACATTGAACTCAATGGAACTTACTACTGAGTAGACATAAGATCACCCTGTAAGTCTGCAAGCCTCGAGTAAGCCCCACTGAGCCCCATAGGGTGCTCTGGAATAAAAGAGGACATTGCTTCTGAGCTTGGTGGGGTGGGGGATCAGAGGTGTCTCCCTTCATTGCAGGGAGGCATTATAACCTCTTCTCCCTCCGATTGAGAAATGCAGAGGCAGGAGATGCTCAGGTCGGGGTGCAGGGGGCTGCTTGCATCTTCAAAGACTGCCCAGTGAAAAAAATTATGCTTGTGTGCGGGGAAATGAGGCTGAAGAAGCCACTGGTCTTCAAAGTTTTGAAGATATGAAGATTTGAAGATAATACATTAATTAAAAAAAAAAGATCACTTATAGGGTGATCTTATCTCTATTCAGTAGTAAGTTCCATTGAGTTCAATGTGGCTTACCCCTGAGTAAATGAGTGCCCAGGATTGGGGTCACAAGAAAACATTACAGCACCAGTTAAGCTACTGGGAGAATGGGGGGTGGAGGGGGGAAGGCAGTGTGTGTAAAGGCACTCAATTGTGATCCTTAATTTAAAAAAAAAGTCAAAGCAGGGGATAGAAGGAGGTAAAAGTTAGTGTCATTTGAAGGGAGAGAACAACCCCCTGCTCAGTGCAGGAAGCCTGATTCCCAGGTGGTTCCCCATCCAAAATTCTGACCAAGACTAACCCAGCTGAGCTTCCTAGATCAAACAAGAGCTCGCTCCTCCAGCCCTCGGCTGGTTGGTGATAAAACTTCCAGTCCTAAGGAAGCTATGCTATCAGTAGCCAGAAGACCAGAAGATGGTCATCTAGAGCTGTGATTGGACAGGAGGGAAGTACAAACACCGCCGTATATGGACAGGCGTGGGAGGGGACTACGACCTTATAAGGTGATGAATGCAGAATTGCAGAGCACATGAATGGGAAATACCAGGATATCAGGGTATTGAAAGCGGGAGCACGGACGTGGGAAATTCTGGTCCCAATTCGAGGCAGGTCCTGTGTAGTGTGAAAGACGAGCGGTGAAACCTTATCGGAAGAGAAAAAAAAGTAAATGTAAATTGGTCCCTGGTCTAGGGCAGCTTTGTGGAAGGGTGTGTGTGTGTGTGTGTGTGTGTGTGAAAGAGATTTAGAAGTGGGAAGAAGCTGGCTTGAGGAAAAGAGAGATGGTGCCTCAAGACAGAGGACAGGATGAAATAAGGACAGAACTAGACATGAAGTTATTCACTTTGACTGGGTTCATATGATCACTACAGCCCACTGTGGCTTATTTAAGCCATGGCGGGTAGCAGTCCATGATGGCATGTGCCAGGTAGAGATGTATGAGAATTTCATTTCAGATCACGAATCATTCCAAAATGCCCCATTCACAATCCCAAAAATTTCAGGGAAAATGCCAACGGGAGCACATTTTCTCTGAAAATGTTTACAAATTCCCAAACTTGCCTTCACATTCCCAAAATGTGTACTTGAAAAATGCGCAACTTTCTCAAAATGCACAACTTTCTCAAACTACAGAACTTTCTCAAAGTATGTAACCTTCTCAAAATGCACACATTTTAAATGACTCATGCGTTAGTATATTGGGGTTAGTGGGGTTAAGAAACAACACAGAACCCACGGGCTGTTTTAGGGTTGTGGGTGGTTTGTTAACCATGCCAACAACCCTCCCTCACCAGGTTCATATGACATGGCAAGCCACAGTCATGGCTTGAATATTAAAAATGGCTGCCTGCACAAGCCACAGCCCACCTCGGTTTAAATAAGCCACAGTGAGCTGCTTGATTGTACAAACCACCCCATTGTTTGGCCTTGCATAGCTGATTTTTTTTAAAAAAAAACACACATAGCCAGTGCAAGAGAGCCCAAGCTCAACCAGGCTTGTGGTTTAGGGGAGGCCGCTCTAATTCTTTGTCCTTGCCATGACCCTGATGGAATGGCCTCCTTGCATGGGTTCCAATTCCTTCAGGACCATAGCAAGAACAAAAGATTAAAGCCCCCTCCCACCATCCCTGTGACATAGTCCCAGTCACACCTCTTCCCCCATGCCAGGTATTTGCATTAAACAAACAAACAAACAAAAATCAGCCATGCAAGGCCCAATGATGTGTATAATGTCTTGTCTAGTATGTCAGTGAGCCTCGTGTGGCGCAGAGTGGTAGGTGGCAGTATTGTAACCGAAACTCCCCCCACGACCTGAGTTCGATCCCAGCGGAAGCTGGGTCTCAGGTAGCCGGCTCAGGTCAACTCAGCCTTCCATCATTCCGAGGTCGGTAAAATGAGTACCCAGCTTGCTGGGGGAAAGGTAGTCACGACCGGGGAAGGCAATGGCAAACCACCCCGCTATAGTCTTCCATGAAAACGCCAGTGCAAGCGGCGTCCCTCTAGGGGTCAGCAATGACCCGGTGCTTGCACAGGAGGAACCTTTCCTTTTCCTAGTATGTCTAAGTTATAATGGATGAAAGTACGAGGGGAGAAGAAAAAGTGGAGCAAGAATAGATGATGATGCCATCAGAAAAAAACAACTTTTGATGGCCTAGATTGCCTCCAGAAGTGACAGGTATTTTTAATTCTGTAACATTTTGCTATATAACTAAGAAAAGTAACATTACCAAGGCCAGAAATAGTGTGTACTATTTCAAGGAGTGCTTGAACTGGTACACAGCAGAGTTATGCATTGATTTCATGATATGCAAAGTCCAATTACTTGGTAATGTTTTAAATTCAGAGTTCATTGGACAAATGATACATTTAAGGAAGGATTTGGCAATTTCTTTTGTTCAATTTCACACGCATGCTTGTAAATGCTAGATGAAATTAAACAAAGCAGAGCAGCCCAGTGATGTGAAATAATAATAACCAAGCAAATTAAAGGTAAACATGGTGAGCTCCCAAAGTGTTACACATAAAAGAGAATCTTCCAATGTAATGGTTGTTACAGCTCCAGGCACTGTTGAATGAAATGGATTATCTAGATCCATTTCAATCGGGCTTCAGGCCTGGTTTTGGAATGGAAACTGCCTTGGTCGCCCTGTGGGATGACCTCTGCCAGGAGAAGGACAGGGGGAGTGCGACCCTGTTGATTCTCCAGGGCTTCTCAGTGGCTTTCGATACCATCAACCATGATATCTTTCTGGAGAGGTTGTCTGGGCTGGGAGTTGGAGGCACTGCACTGCAGTGGTTCCACTCCTACTTGGATGGCCAATTCCAGAAGGTGGTGCTGGGGGATTATTGCTCTGTGCCTTGGCAATTGTGCCATGGGGTTCCACAGGGCTCTATTTTATCCCCCATGCTGTTTAACATCTACATGAAACCGCTGGGGGAGATTATCCAGAGGTGTGGGCTGAGGTGCCATCAATATGCGGATGACACCCAACTCTACCTCTCTTTCTCATCAAACCCAGGTGACGCAGTGGCTGTTCTGAATCAGTGGCTGGGCACGGTAATGGACTGGATGAGGGCCAATAAACTAGGGATAATGGAGAATTTCTCCACGAATCTCCGGGAGGCCGAATGCCAACGCATTCGGCCCCCCGAAATTGGTGGGGAAATTCTCTGCCACCCCCCCAGGATGGGACTTACCTCTGTTGAATGTCCCTCTCGGTGGCGGGTCCCACCGGCGTTTCAGCGGCATTTCAGCGGCGGCGGGGGCGGCGGCCAGTCTTCCGACCAGCTGCCGCCGCTGCCATTTCCCAGTAAAGTAAAAAAAAAACATGATAGGCTACGTAACGATTTACCTAACCTATCATGGCTAGATTTTCAGTCAGCCATGATAGGCTACATAAATCCTTACACAGCCTATCACGGCTGACTTTGAAAATCTAGCCGTGATAGGCTACGTAAATCGTTACGTAGCCTATCACGGTTTTTGTGTTTTTTTTACAATTAACTTTTTTATTTTGCGGCCAGGGAGATGGGGCGCTCCCCCCCCCCGGCCAGAATTTCGCCGAGGAGTGATGGGGCGCCTCCCCCCCAGCCTGAATTTTGGCCGGGAGGGGCAGGGTGCCTCCCCCCCACACCGAAAACAGCTGCGGGACCAGGTAAGGGACTTTCGTCCATCCTTACAATAAACTGAAACTCAGTCCAGACAAGACGGAGGTACTGTTAGTGGGGTGGTTCATCTGTCCGGCTAGGTGATATTCAGCCTGTTCTGGAGGGAGTTGCACTCCCCCTAAAGGATCAGGTTCGTAGTTTGGGGGTGCTCTTGGATCCAGAACTGTCACTTGAGGCACAGGTGAACTCAGTGGCACGGAGCACTTTTTATCAGCTTAGGCTGGTATACCAACTATACCCTAGTACTTTTTCAGCTGCACTGGCTGCCAGTCCATTTCCGGTCCCCCTTCAAAGTGCTGGTATTAACATTCAAAGCCCTTAACGGCTTGGGGCCAGGTTATCTGAAGGATCGCCTCCTCCCATTTGTGCCTGCCTGGACCTTAAGATCATCCTCAGCGGCCCTTCTCTGTAAGCCCCTGCCAAAGGAAGTGAGGCAGGTGGCTACTAGCGGGTGGCTACTACGAGGAGGGCTTTTTTTGCTGTGGCACCCTGGCTGTGGAATGAGCTCCCTAGTGAGGTTCACCTGGTAGCTACATTGTATTCCTTTCGGCACCAGGTGAAGACCTTTTTATTTTCCCAGACATTTTAGCATTTTAGCTTTCTAGACTTTTAGCTTTGCTGTTTTAAATCTGTATTTTAAATTCCTGCACTGCTGCTAGGTTTTATTGTGGTTGTATTGTTATATTGTGGTTTTAATGTTCTATAAATTTTATGTTGTTTTATTGTGTGCCGTTTGGTTTTAATTTTTATGAACCGCCCAGAGAGCTTCAGCTATTGGGTGGTATAGAAATGAAATAAATAAATAACCCTAGTAATTTCCCAAAGCTTCTATCTTATTAATTTAATTTGTGAATTTGGAATAAAACTTCTATTCATTTCAGCTTTGATTAGACCACCGACACTCTTATATCAAGCAATATTTCATGTCAAGATGCCAAACAAAATCTGTATAAAATGCACATTCACAGGCATACTTGAGGAGAGACAGCAGAATATATTGCTCTAAAATCATCTTAATTCCAAAGAGCTAAATTCGTATTCTCAGGTTCATGCAATAATGAAGAGATGTCGGTGGATGTAAGTTGAAAAAATCTCTCATTAGAAAGTCCTCCAGCTTGCTTTTTATGGAGACTTCTCCATGAATCACATAAGTCAGGAGATAAGGAAATAACCCAGGAATGGGCACAGAGCTCCCTTGGAATCCTAGTATTCATCAGAAGCAATACCAGCAGTTAGTAGAGAATCCAAGAGACACAATAGTTCAAATGTGCATTGAACGTTCTGTAGCCATGTAACAAAACATTGTGGGATGGAATAAAGTAGAGGTGTTGAACCTCTTTCAGCCTGAGAGCTGAATTCTATTTCAGAGAAGCTCTTGGGGGCCACATTCCAGTGGTAGGCGGGGCTGATGGCAAACGGGCGGGGCATATTTTAGCTTAAAGTTCTTACTGCCAGTAACTTAGCCTTAGGAGAGGCATTCCAGCCCTTTCAGAATGGGGGACAAACTGCACAAAAGCCAGCAGGCCTGAGCTTCAATGCCCCTGGAATAAAGGCAATACTGTGTGTATTTCCAAGTCCATCCATTATCTGCTTTGACATTGCACAGGATCGAGGGACAAACGTCATGCAGAACAACAGCTTATGACAGCACCGTGCCCTGGGCCCACAAGATAATGGGAAATGTGCTTCATATAGAAGCATACCCTTCAGCTCTGCTTTATTTTATGACATTATATTTGACATTCTGGAACATGACAACCAAGTGAGCCAGAAAACAATATATGACCAGCGATGTAGGCTGACTGGCACCTAACAATGGCTGGTTTAAATATTTAAATATGCATATGTGTTCTGCATGTGGATAACGAGAAAATCATAAATGCTGCTTAATTAGTGCCACCGCCACCCCCCGCTTCTCAATTTTTTCAGCAGAAGTATTTGCAGGTATTAGTGTTACTAGAAAATACAATATATCAAAAACACACAGAGAAATCCACATGCTTTCTGAGATTCCAAATATGGCACCCTTACATAATTTCTCTTTTCTAGGAAAAGGAAGGGAAATTATGCTTTACTATTGAGATAAAACCAGTTAGATCCAGCATCTGGAACACAGACAACTAATCAATATTCTTTTAGATTCAGAACTGAAAATATCTAACAGCTGACAAAATATATTATCAGTGCTCTGATGCAATTCAAGAGCAGCATGAGAAGGAATTCTCAGCGTGTATTTATTTAAGAATGATATTCTCTACCTTTTAAAATTACCCCACCCTGTCAGATAATTATGTGATTAAGGGTGCAATCCTATGCAAGTTTAGACAGAGAAAAGGCCTACAACTCCCAGCATTCCCCAGCCAGCATGCTGGCTGGGGAATGCTGGGAGTTGTAGGACTTTTCTCTGTCTAAACTTGCATAGGATTGTGCCCTAAATTATTTATTTGTTCCCACATCCAAGTAGCTTCCTTTGTCTGGATGTAGGTATTCTATTTCTGTTATAAGTAGCCAGAAATCATTAAACTAATTGTCAATTAAAATTAAGTGACCTCAAACCCCTGCAGACTTTAGTAGAAAGAAGGAACCTATTCATGATATTAAACTCTAATAATAGATACGAGGGGGGGGGAAATGTTTTTAAAAAAGGATTGTATCCAACTCTGACTGTCTGCCAGCAGAACAGAAACTGCTGATGGACCAGCGTTCCCCTCATCACCCTCCCAGAGCAGATCTGGAAGGCATGAAGGGAGCTGCATGGGGGAAGAGAGCAAGCAGAAGTCCACTCACGTGATGCTTGATTTAAGGACAATACAAGAACTGATGCTGTTTGCGATTCATTCACTGCAAATTTGAACTTTGCTCCAAGACAACTGTCATTTGGGTTCCGAATACACAGACAGTTCTAAGTTGCTGTAGTGGTTCTTAATGTTTTCCCCCCTGACTGGCACATCTGGTTGATCCTAATGTTTTTTACCCAGTCTAAAAGCACTAGTGTCTGTTTTTAAAATCTATTGATAGTCATGTAGGAAGGTGGATTTAGAATTACATTTCAATCTTCCTGTGTTTTTGTATCACTTGTGAATAGATGCATTTTAGTTTTGGGGGTGTTCTTGGACCTAGAACTGTCACTTGAGGCACAGGTGAACTCAGTGGCATGGAGCACTTTTAATCAGCTTAGGCTGGTATACCAACTACGCCCTTATCTGGACAGAGATAGCCTAGCTACAGTTATCCATGCTCTGATAACTTCTCGTCTGGATTACTGCAATGTGTTATACATAGGACTGCCTTTGAAAACAGTCTGGAAACTTCAGCTGGTCCAAAATAGGGCAGCAAGATTGTTAACAGGGACTGGCCAACAAGCTCATATTATGCCAGTACTTCGAGCTGCACTGGCTGCCAGTCCATTTCCAGGCCTGATTCAAAGTGCTGGTATTAACATTCAAAGCCCTTAATGGCTTGGGGCCAGGTTATCTGAAAGATCACCTTCTCCCATATGTGCCTGCCTGGACCTTAAGATCATCCTCAGCAGCCCTTCTCCATGAACCCCTGCCAAAGGAAGTAAGGAGGGTGGCTACTAAGAGGAGGGCCTTTTCTGCTGCAGCACCCAGGCTGTGGAATGAGTTCCCTCGCGAGGTTCACCTGGCACCTACATTGTACTCCTTCCGGCGCCAGGTGAAGACCTTTTTATTTTCCCAGGCATTTTAGCATTTTAACTTTCTAGACTTTTAGCTTTGCTGCTTTAAATCTGCATTGCTGCTAGGTTTTATTCTGGTTTTATTCTGGTTGTATTGTTATATTGTGGTTTTAATGTTTTTATATTTTAATGTTTTTATATTTTATATTGTTTTACTGTGCGCTTTTTGGTTTTAATTTTTGTGAACCTCCCAGAGAGCTTCAGCTATTGGGTGGTAAATAAAGAAATAAATAAGTTCTCCACCCACCATTTTTCAGTAGAGTTGTACACATCTAGGAATGTCCCCCTACACACACACACACACACACACACACACATCTCCCCTCATTGTACAAATGTGTTTCTTTGATCACTGTTCGGAGGTATGATGTGTCTTCCTTACCTAATTCCTCCTCCTTTTTGAGCATCATGATGGTGGGCCATTTTCTGCACTGCCCTAGCTCACCAGTGAAATTGACAAAGTTACGGGAAAGCTTTGTTGATTAATGTGAATATAATTCGCTTTCCTTCCTCTCTGGATCCAGTCCTTTTTTAGAAATTAAGCACTATACTGAAGAGACACTGGTGCTATGTTCCTCATTATAACTTCCCTTTAAGTTCAAATCCCCCAGACTTCTACATGGCCACAATTCCAGTTGCTTTGTGCATATCCTCCTCCCATACCACCATCCCATTTATGTTACCTTTCATCCCTCTCTTTAAACATCAAAGTGCTTTAATTATAAATATTTTAATCCTCCTTCACCTAAACCTGAGCTTCACTTTTCACAGTAAATGTGCTTTTTATTCCTCTTCACTTAAGGGAGTTACATTTAAAAAATTAAAGTGTACTTTTCAATTATTCTATTTTAGTCTGTGCCATAATCATACTTCCTTGCAGAATACTGCAAACACTTGGGCTGCAGTCCTACATCGAGTTAGCCACCATTGAGTTAGCTGAAATCAATGTTCTTAAGCCTGTATAAGTGGCTACTTGAAAATTGTCCCAGTAGGCTTTTCTTAACAGCTCAGCTGGTTCAAAAATATATATTGCAACAAGACCCTCATTGTTTAATTGTGAATGAGTCTAGCTGTATGTAGCACTGTATGTATCATTTTGCTATATTCTAAAATACCACAATACTTAAATTAGGATTAATAATAATCAATCTTCTACCGCTGTTTTAATGTTAGTGCTGTCAAAAAAATTACCTGGGGCAATTCCACATTTGTTTGGAAAGAGAACCATGGTGGGACTTGTTTTAACTAATTTTGCCTCCTGGACAAGAATAGCTGGTTAGAAGGCTCTTTCCTCATGAGAAGAAGTACATAAGAAAATGTTATGAAAGTCTAGGGGTGAAAAAGTGCTGAGTTTTATATTTGGAGTCCCAGTCCCAGCCCTCAGATACATCCACAGCAATCCCACACTGTGAATACTATAATCATATAGGCATGACCAATCACATAGTTGTTTCTTTCCCATTGGATAATTACCCAACTGGGAAGATGAGAATAGGCTTTATTACATTCCCTGAGCATTAAAGTCCTAGTGATTTTATTTCTTTTTGCTGTGTCCTGGACTGAGCTTTGGCATCTGATGGCTTGGTAGGACTACAATCCAACATGGCTTCAAGACAGGGTTCTCCTTCAGAGCCTCTCTTGATCATGTTCTCTTAGCTGAAAAACACAATGCCTGGACCCCAAGAGTGCCCACCTCCATTAGGAGCGGACCAGTGGGAATTAGTTATCCTTCCAATCTGGCCCTATTGACTTCGACCCCTCCCTCTGAGTGGCTTCCTGGTTTGCTGGGGGGGGTAGCAAAGTAGCTGAGCCAGATGACATGGCATTGGCCAGCCATATGTCCCTCTTCTCCACCCATACATTGGCACAAGCACAAAAGGGGATTCCCCATGCAATCAGGAGCCCAAGCTGGGAATGTGAGAATGGGCTTTATCACATTCTCTGAGCTGTGTCTTTATACTGGGGGCAGGTAAGCTTTTGGGGTCCATGGGCACATCTGGCAATTTGAGAAATTTTCTTGGGCACCACCATGAAATTACCATCATGATAGGCAATGGCTAGTCACAAAGGGCAAGTAACCTGCCTAAGAGTACAAAGCAGAGATGGGGTCTGAGTCCCAACACACTAAACAATTGGGAGGGTGCCAGATTGGGGAAGGTAGTTGTATCCATGTTCACATGTTATTTGCATGAATCAGATATCTGTGTGGAAAGGGGCAGTAAGGCTGTGCAATTTAGCCCCACTCCCAAAGTTGTGCTTCATGTTCTGTCCCTGCCATTGCTGTCACTGTGTTCAGCATAACTTCTGTACTTATAGAACCTTTTGTACTCACAGAGCCTCTTCGCATGATTTAGAAGCCTAGTTGTGCAGGGTTATAATTTATGCAGGAGCCTCCAGAAGGGCAGGCCCCCCTGCCAACCCCGCTTCAGAAGTTTTGGAGAGCAGGTTGACAGTAGAGGCGATAGGAGTGGAACAATATTGGGAATGGGGCTAAAAGTGCAGCCTCGCTATCCCTTCACCGCAAATACCCTGTTCACATGAGTAACTACAAGAAGGGCTTCTATGAAAAGCCATAATATAGCTAAGCTGTTTTTTTTTTGCTTTGGTTAGGGACAGTCATTTAAGCCATGCTGTACTTTTTCTCTTTAAATGTGAGTTTTTCCAACCCACAGAAGCAGATGTCATTATATTTTGCAACCCTGAAAAGTTATAGTTATAAGGTTACACAGCTAGCTGTCTTTGCACATACTTAGCCATGTTCATAACCTAAACCAGGAGTGGGCAACTTGTATGCCCTCCATATATTTCAGCCTATAATTTCCATCATCCCTCACCATTGGATATGTTGGCTAGTGCTGATGGGAGTTGTAGGCCAAAACATCTGGAGGGCCATAAGTTGCCCACCCTCATCTAAAGAGCAGTCCACAGTTCTGTGAAGGACAGAACAGGAAATGCCCCCAAAGCAGTAGAGGGACGTTGCTGGACAAACAAAAGCAAAAGACAGAAGAAAGCTGGAAAACTTGAAATTGAGGGACAGAGATGCAGATGTACCTTTAGGGTACAATGCTATGTGTGTTTAGACAGAAAAAAAAGTCCTACAACTCCATCTAAATATACATAGCATTGCACCCTTATTGTGTTTGTTGCAGCTGGTTGTGTATGCTCATCTGGGTTTCACCATCTAAACATGTGAATGATACTGACATTCAGTATTTGTCATGATGCGGGGAATTCAATGTGCAGGTATTCGTAAAAAGGCTGTGTTTGAATTAATCTTTCTTATCACCTAATTCCTAAGTGAGCAACATTGATTTCAGTGGATTTCACATCCAAATAAAGATCCCTAGAACAATAGCCTATCCCCATCTTAATTACTTTATGGTAAGTCACATTGATGTCGGTGAGACCTAATGCCTTTGAAGTAATAAATGGAAGTCCAGGTTGCTTTCTGTTATCCTATATTCTGCACAATTTTTATTTTGTATAATTTTTATATGGAGGTTGTAACACCTAAAAATGCAGTCCTATGCTTATCCAATTACTGTGTCCAATGGGGATTAGTCTCTAATAAGTGTGTAAGGACTGCAGCCTCAAATTATTTGTATATAGGATGCTTACAAAAGTTACCAGTTCATCTTGAATGTGTGTGTGTGTGTGTGTGTGCGTGCGCGCGCGTGCGTGCGTGTGTGCATGTATATATAGTCATGTTAAACTCTGAAGAGGGGAAAAAGTCCTAAGAATAAGGCTTCTCAATTGCTGGAACCCTGGGGGAAAGATTTTTTTAAACCCTCCATCATTCAAACCATTTTAAACAAGTCCAGAAGACAAAGTACTCACAAATATACTGCAAAGAACAATTCTGCACTAGCAGAATGATTGTCTCCTATGGGAATATGAAAATAGGTCTGCGACACAAAATAGAATTTGATCAAATGTTACATTCCTCCACTCTCTCACTGATTAGCTGAAGAGTCAGATATGGCACCGTTTTTCCCCACTGGGCAGATTGAAGGAAAATAGGTGGGTCAAATGCCAGAAGGCAGCTATTCTTCAGAAAACAGTGTGGGAGGAACTTATTTAACATTTTTCGTTCCCTTCAGAGTTATCGGACTAGCCCTTCCATTCTGCTGCCTGAGGCTGCAGGAAAAGAGAACCTACTGTTTTCCTCATGGGAACAGGAGAGGTGAGTGTAGCAGCTTGTTAGATAGAAGCAGCAAGACCTTTTCTGCTTTTATTAGCATTGATCTATTCATTCTCCTGGCAAGGCCTGGGTTTTAACAAGCAGACTTATAATGTCTGCTTAAACTCTGCACTTGCAATGCACTTACTCGGTGTTTGTCAAGGCCTGATGAGGTTTATATTGTCATTCTGTTTGTGTAAAAGGACGGGAGCCCTGGTGGCCCCCTTAAAAGAAGCAGTACAAACTTCAAACGTTTGAGAAATACAGAGGTGGGAGATTGCCTTCCTGTGGCTCCAGTGTATCAGTGAGATGAAAGGACATGCAAACCCTACTAGAGGAATTTCATCACCAATTCCACCATTCCTAGCCCAAGCATACATTTCAATTAAAAAGCCAATGGCTGAACTGAAATTCACCCATTCCCATGTTTATTGCTTACTGCTTTCTAAATTATTTTGTTTTTATTTAGGACTCAGATGTTGTCATGCACATGTTTTAAAAAAGTTTAGGAATGCACTGCATCACAGATTTCATGGTCAGGGCAAGTGATTCTATGGTCCTGCCATATTGGCAGCCTGTTTATGCTGGTGTAAAGTAGCCAAGATCCAACAGCACAAAAGCTGAACAGAAAATACAAGCACTACAATGCAACCAGCCACTCCCTCAGCAGCCACAGCAACTCTCAACTATGAAACACCATGCCACTGACTCACCCTAATTAGGAAGAGGCATGGATGGAGCAAATACACCTGTGGTGATGGGGGAAAGTCCCTATGAGAGGGAGTAGAATCCCTTGGCCCACCTAGGGTCCCAATCTGGCCCTCTGGGGTTCCCCAGAATGCCATGCCCCCTTCCCCTGGCCCTACCCTCTTTACCCAACCACCAATCATTTGGTGGTTTCCTGGCTTTTGTGCAGTTCATCCCCATTCTAATGAAATGCCTCCCCTAAGGCTGAGTTACTGGCTGTAAGAGCTTTGAGCTAAAATATGCTGATATTTGGGGTATATCTGGCCCTGCTCCTTTTGCCTTTGGCCACCACTGGAATGCAGCCCCTGAGAGCTTCTCCAAAATAGAATTTTGTCCGCAAACTGAAAGAGTTTCTGCATCCCTGCCCTATGACATCACCCTACCCTACTATACACACAAAGCAAAATTTGTGAGAGACACCCCACCATCCACCACTGTGGTTCAGGCAGCAAGAACCCCTAAACTGTGAGCATCCAGGAATCCCTGTATACAGCTGTTTGTAACATATGCCAACATATCTGCTAATATTATGTGAGAAATGATTAAGAAATAACGAGTCAAACTGTCAACCAAGTTATCATAGCAATGGAGGAGGGAAGGTTATAGGAAAGAAGTACAGATAGGGCGCTATCTAGTTTCCATGGGGAAGTCATGCTTTGAAATTGAAATCTCTCCCTCCAGTGCAGATATGGGATGTACATGAACTTTACACTCTGCATATATACAGAAGCATACATCTCTCTTTATTATGCCAGATAATGCACAACACCCTGCCTGGTTCCTCATAATAAAGCAGCTTCTGGCCTGGTTCAAGTTAAGCCCTGAAAGAGAGCATCTATGAATAATGTTTTTGTTTTAATATCAACCAACAAGACATTTTCTGTAGGCAAAAACAATGGGTTGGATCCAGGCCTAGTCATACTTAAATTGATTGAAACTTAAGTTCTATTTATTTAAATGGCTCTACTCTGAGTATGTGTGGATCCAAGCCACTATTTCTATGTTTTCCCCATTTACAAGTGTACATGAGTTTGTCAGAAAATTCTCCTGAAACCTAATGTGGACACCATGTGAATGAACATGTTTTTCTAGGGATGAACGAAATGTACTTACCTTTCCGCGGATTATGTTTATGGTGGGGGGGAGGCGTTCTGTCCCTCCCCCCAGAATCCTCGACGGGGGGGGAGGCAATCCGTTCCTCCCCCCGGAATCCTCGACGGTCGGCTGTGCTCTGCGGCAGCTCCGCGGAGCAGCCGGCCAGGCCCAGGCCAGCCCAGCCCAGAGCTCCGCCGGAGCCGCCGCCGGAGCCGCCGCCTGGAAGATCCACCCCAGGTAAGTCTCGTCCCGGGGGGGATCCGTGGGGGGGTGGGGGGGCAGGCCATTCCACCACAGATTTCGGGGAGCCGAATGCACTGGCATTCAGCCTCACTGAGATCTGTGGCGAAATTCTCTGACATCCCTATGTTTTTCCTGTTTGTGATGCAGTATTCATTTCTCAGTGTTCATCTGACTCTTCTCATGATTTTCATTAGAAATGTCAGTACTGAATGGCCTCTCTGACTGAAACTCCCTGCTGTATGGCTGCCCCAGCTCTGTATTGTATTAAAGTATAAGAAATGTATATGTTTATACTGTGGGTGGAGAGATCAAGGATCTGCTAGCCAGGCCTGCTGTAGCTGATTCCTAGCTGTCTGAGATGGACTAGTAGGGACTTTCTTTTGGGCTGGAGTCTTTCTTACTTTTGGCCTAGCCAGCAAAGAAGCATGAGGCTCAGAAGACCTGGAAGAGAATACTCTTGTTTTTACCAGGCCTCACCCCATTTTTATCCAGCAATTACCAATAATTTCCCACTGGACCTAACCTTCATTTGTGACTGCCCTTATCTCTTGTGGACCATGAATTATTATTTCTGTGTTGTTCCATTGAAAGAGACCATTCAATTAAGAATTGTTTGTTGGATTTAAAAAGAGGCTTGAATTAAACTGGCTGAAAAGTGTCTATACGCAGGACACATAGGGCCGATCTACACTGTACCTGCCATCGCAATGAATTCGGTGTCCCGTCGTGTTAAACGCTCTCGCATTAAAACATGATTATTCACACTCACCCATTTTCCTTTTTGCAGTGCTTCATTGAATACGCAAGCTTGGTTCACACTCGAGCGCTCTGCTGTTTTCCTGCGAGCAATTGTCTGATCTCGGAAGCTAAGCGGGGTCGGCCCTGGTCAGTAGTTGGATGGGCGACCGCCTGGGAATCAATCTTGTGAAGTTTCACAACTTCTAATCTTTGAAGATCATGCCTGTATTAGAAAAAAAAAACATCACGGAGATGCCCTGAGTCTTCGAGGATAATGCCTTAATTACTAAAACAACATCCAGAGTGGGGGATAGGAGGGGGTAAAACTTAAGTCTCATTTGAAGGGATAGAACAACCCCCTGTTCAGTGCAGGAAGCCCGATTCCCAGGCGGTTGCCCATCCAACTACTGACTGGGGCCAACCCCGCTTAGCATCCGAGATCAGACAAGCGCACGCACATCCAGCCCTTTGCTTGTTGCTGAGGAAATGGGGTCTGCTGAGGAAGCTATGCAATCAGTAGCCGGAAGAAGACATGGGGCCGTCGAGAGCTGTGATTGGACAGGAGGGAAATACAAACACCGCCGTATATGGACAGGCGGGGGAGGGGACTACGACCGGATACGGTAGCGGAGGTGGAAAATCAGAGCACATTAAGGGGAAATACCAGAGTATTAGGGTATTGAAAGCGGGAGCACGGAAGTGGGAAATTCTGGTTCCAATTCGAGGCGGGTACTGCGTAGTGTGAAAGGTGGGCGGTAAAACCTCATTGGAATTGAAAAAAGGCAGTAAGTGTAGATCCAGCCATAGGCATGGAGACATCACACAGCTCTTTGGAAAGTGTGAGTGTAACTGACGGATGAGTGAAGTCCACCCAGCCTGTTTTCTGGTTGGGCTGGCAGTCTGTCTTGGGAAACAGATTTTCTGTCAAAGGAATCATTCAAGTGGTTATTCTAAAGCCCCCCAAAACCAACTGAACAATGTCTTACCTGAGCTGACAACAGTAGCCCTATTCAGGTATTCTACCCTCAAGTGATCCCAGTCATGTGGCAGAAGAGAGGGGGGGGATGTCCATGGCCCCACCCCCTCTGACATGCCACCACTGCCAACTTCATCACCCTCCACACATCAGGGCAGGATGAATGTTTGAAGCAGGGAGCCTTTTATACCTGTGTAAGCTTCCTTCAGGGTTTAGAACTCTGATCTTTCAGGGTTCTACATCACATGAGGATCCCACATGAGTAGAGAAGCCTCCCAGCTGCAAAAGGTTCTTTCCCAACTTACTGGAAGGTGATTGGGATGTGATAGAGAGGCAGAGCCAATGGGCCCCACTCTCCCCCTATCCACACAAATCTTGGATACCTGAAGTGGGCCAGTAATGCTACTCAGTCTAGACATGTAATAAAGATTTAATTTAAATATATTATCCATATAACTTCCATATTGATTTAAACTACTTATACACAGCTTGATATCATATGATCTCTAAGCATTTCACATTTAACAATTCATAAACTACGCTACAAAAGTTAATGTAAAATAATAAATACATTAAAAATACTACAGGAACAGTAAAACAGAGGAGTGGAATTACAAGTCAGGGAAAGCCTAAGTAAACAGGTGTATCCTCAAGAGGCATCTAAAGTTTGCCACAGTCTCCAACTCTCGGACCACATGTGGGAGAGAGTTCCAGAAGGTGGGTGCCACAACCAAGAAGGCCCACTTACATGTCGGTACTTGGCAACATGGTGTTGGTCGTGGGATGACCAACAAGGGCTCCTCAGAAGATCTCAGGAGTTGATTTGACATGTATAGAGGAAGATGGTTTTCCACGTATCCTGAACCTGAGTTGTTTTAACAAGCGTTCTAACAAAGCAGTTTACAGTTTTATTTCATTCACCTTCATTATCACTTGTGAGGTTGGCCAATGTTATTCCCGTGTGTGTGTGTGTGTGTGTGTGTATGTGCAGTGTTTACATGCTGCCTTATAACCAAGTTCTAGTGGCAGCTTACAACAAGGATAAAAACAAATTAATAATACATACAATCAAAAACAGATCAATAGTAAAACATAAAAAAGCAACATAAAAACAGTGGGAAAGATTTTACTGATGTGATGAAAGTGTATAAAACCATAAATAGGTTGGGATTCTTTGCTCACCCTTTCACATCTGAACTATCTATGAAATGAACAGGTTCAAAACAAAATTACAAAACATGGAAGTCAAAACTGTATAGGATATCATACTGCTATTACTACAGTATGTCATTTCTCTAGCTCTATCAACTTGCATGTATTTTGCACTATTTATTACACTTACCCTTATAACAAAAGTAGGTCAATATTTTATTTCCATTTTACAGATAAAGAACAAAGGCTGAAGCCTCACAATGATTCTGTGGCAGAGGTAGAACATGAATCCGACCTCTGCTTCCCAATCCACATCCAGTTGTCTACTCCACAAATCAGGAATGAATCACATGGGTTGTGACTTGCATACATTAAAGAGTATTATCTGAATCAAGCTTTTGTTTCAAATGAGTGCAAAATATGTAACATATATCCTTTTAAGTTACTAAAGAATTCTACTAACTTGGCATCAAAACACATTCAGAAGAATCTGTTCCAAATCTGCTGTAAACCTCCATTGTGTGCTTTGCCTTGATTTTAAAACTTCAGACAGATTCCCTGGAAGTAATTATGTGCTGTGGCAAAATGATTTTTGTTAATTTTCTGTAGCTTGTTTGATAAGCCTAGCCAAGTGCTAACTTACATTAGGAGCAGATTACTTACTAGCCCTGCTCTACTATGCAAATATATTGCAGTAACGCATAAGAATAGCTATGAAGTAACTTACAAGGTCACTTTTTATATAAGTTATACTTAATTTAGTAGCTAACAGTGCAATTCTATACATGCCCACTCAGAAGTAAATCCAATTGTTTTCAGTGGGACTTACCCCCAGGTAAGTGTGTACAGGAGTGCAGGTGTAGTATAAAAGAGGATAAGGACAATGTACAAGTAACTTTAAATAATTGGGAGCTTTCATTAATCAAAATTCAGGGGCCTTCTGAATTGGTTCTTGAACTGTGAATTCAAGTTTATTGCTTGATTCAAAGAAGTCAGACAATATAATTATTTGTTATATGTATTTATTTAAATCTCTCGACTTTTGTATCCTGAAGGCTTGGAACAGAATAGAAGAATCAGCCAACAAACAAGATTGATGGATATAGCTTTTAACAGGCCAAACAGGCAAATCCTACTCACAACTGATGGCCCACTTGGTTGGGATCTGTGTAAGTAGTAAAGTACTACGTGCAGTTTAGTCATTGGTACTCTGCCATGATCAAGAATGGTGTGCCAATGAAGGGCTTGGGAAACATGGGAGCAACCATATTGGAAGCAACTATATTGATGATCAAGGGTAACCACTGATAGATCAGCTTTTGAAGTCAATAGCTACAGTATTTGTCACCAAAATTCCTGGAATCATCTTTGTATAAGTAAATAAATGTAATATATTTAAATACAGGAGATTTACAGAAAGATATGAAAGAGTTTTTCCATTTATACATAGTTTATAATTTCAATAGACAGATATACATTCTAATTGTCACTTAGTCTGTATAGATCCCATGAAAATGGCCATTTAAAGGCCAGTTTCAAAGTTAAATCTGCATTCTTGGCATGACTCCTTGACTGATTCCATATATGTGCATGCAGGAGAGGGCAGATTTACCTTTGTTGACTGACAATTGCATGAGTTAATATTACCATATACAGTCAGGGCCAGAAATATTGGAACACGGATAACTGTTTTGGCAGTTGGCCTCTGTACACCACCACAATGAAGTTGAAAGGAAACACACCCAGATGGGAGTGAAGTCAGGACTTTCAGCTGTAATTCAAGGGGTTTGACAAAAGTAGGGCACTAACCATTCAAGAAGGACAGCCAGTGGCATACACACACACCCGTCGTTCGTGGCTCATAAGTAATGGAACAAACCAACATCATTTCAAACTGAAGGATCGCCTTTAATACCTGGAGGAAAATCCTTTGCAGTCAATGACTGCCTGAAGTCTGGAACCCATGGACATGACCCAATGCTGAGTTTTCTCCCTCGAGATGCTTTGCCAGGCCTTTACTGCAGCTGCCTTCAGCTGCTGCTTGTTTGGGGGTCTTTCTGCCCTCAGTCTTGTCTTCAGTAAGTGAAAAGCATGCTCTATTGGGTAGAGATCAGGTGACTGACTTGGCCATTGAAGAACATCCCACTTCTTTCCCTTGAGAAACTCTTGGGTAGCTTTTGCTGTATGTTTTGGGTCATTATCCATCTGCAGTATGAAGCGGCGTCCTATCAGTTTGGCAGCATTCGGCTGAATCTGAGCAGAAAGTATAGCCCTATACACTTCAGAATTCATGCTGCTGCTTTTATCAGTAGTCACGTCATCAATAAACACCAGTGACCCGGTTCCATTGGCAGCCATGCATGCCCATACCATAATACTGCCTCCACCATGTTTGACAGATGATGTGGTATGCTTTGGATCATGAGCTGTTCCTTTCCTTCTCCATACTTTTCCCATCCTTCTGGTACAAATTAATCTTGGTTTCATCAGTCCAAATAATCTGGGCGGGCTTTTTAGGTGTTTGCTGGCAAAGGCTAATCTGGCCAGTCTGTTCTTGAGCGTTACCAGTGGTTTGCACCTTGTTGTAAAGCCACTGTATTTATATTCATAAAGCCGTCTCTTGACTGTAGATGTTGACAATGACATGCCTATCTCCTCAAGAGTGTTCTTGACCTGGCTAGATGTTGTGAAAGGGTTCCTCTTCACCATGAGCAGCATTCTGCGGTCATCCACTTCAGTTGTCTTCCAAGCTCTTCCAGGCCTTTTGCTGTTGCTGAGCTTGCCAGTTAATTCCTTCTTTTTCAGCATGTTCCAAACTGTTGTATTGGCCACTCCCACTGTTTTTGCTATCTCTCTGATGGGTTTATTTTGTTTCCTCAGCCTAATGGTGGCCTCCTTCACTTGGACACCTCTTTGGACCTCATGTTGGGAGTTCCAGTGAACAGCTACCAAATGCAAATGCAACACTCAGAACCACGTCTAGGCCTTTTATCTGCTTGATTGGTCATGGGGTACCCAGGAAACAGGCCACACCTGGCCATGCAGCTGCTTGTCAGCCATTTGTTCCATTACTTATGAGCCACCAACAATGGGTGTGTGTGCATGCCATGGGCTGTACTTCCTGAATGGTTAGTGCTCCACCTTTGCCAAACCCCTTGAATGACAGCTGAAAGTCCTGATTTCACTCCCATCTGGGTGTGTTTCCTTTCAACTTCAATGTGGTGGAATACAGAGGCCAACTGCCAAAACAGTTATCCTTGTTCCAATATTTCTGGCCCTGACTGTAGTTCCAGTTCCCTGTGGCATATACCAGCAAGTGGCATGGGTAACAAACTCATTCTGCTGAGTCATTTTCTATGTAAGTATCCTATGAAATTACTCCTAGAGGCATCTTATTGATAATATAATTATGCCAAAATTGGTTTTGGCTGCAATTCACTTATACACACTTACCTGGGAGCAAATCCTATTGAACTCACTAGGACTTATTTCTGAGTAGTTCTTTTTCATGGTCTCTGTGCATCACACATATGGCCTCTGCGCCTGTGCAGAGACTTGTTCGAGAAACTTCAAAGCTGCATAGTTTGGGGGCAGGAACCCCTCCCCCACCTTCTCTGGCATACATAGCGTGGGTTCCCGCCTTCCCCTCAGTTCCTTTTCGACTGCCTTAGCATTACTTCGTGGGGAACTTCTTTCGACATTCTGCCACGCTGTGTTTCTATCTTACCTTATCTAAACCTCATTTCTTCCTTCATCTTATTTTTCTTCTTTATCATCAAAAAAAGAGAGAGTGTGTGAAAGAGAGAGAGAGAGACGGAGGTTGTCGGTGATGTTGGGGAGCGTCGTTAGCCTCAGCAGCAACACGTTTTTTCCTCCTCGGCCTGTGGCCCCAAAGCCTCCATTTAGAAGGTGCACGGCCTGTGGCAGCAAGGTGCCGTCTTTGGACGGCCACACTTTATGTCTTCTTTGAAAAGACATTTTTTATGTGGGGGAATCCCACAAAGTTGAAACTTGCCACCACTGCCAACTGCTATCGAAGCAGGCTCGCAAGAACAGGTCCAATCGACTAAAAGCGATCCTGTGGCAACGGGCCCTTCAGGCAGTTGACATGCCTAAGGTGCAAACACCCAGGGACCAGCCCTCCGCAGTCCCTTCTACAAGTACAGAAGCAGTTGCTGCAACCCAATCTGCCCTGCCCTCCCCGCTCACCACTGAGCCGGTCTGAGTAGACCCACCTACTCTGGGAAGGAGCTTGGCCATTTCAGCAGCAAAAAACCCCTCAAAATAGGCAAAACGCCCTAAACCAGTGGCGGATGCACTGGAAAAGAAGAGGAAAAAGAAATCCTCCAAACAACAGGAAAAGGAGCGGGACCTCCCCCCTCCTCCTCCTTTCCTAGATTCTCCTATTCATGTCGTGCCCACCACACACACGGTTACTCTGGAACTGGCCTCCATGGTCTCATAGGGTGAGTTGAGGGATACACCAACCCCACCACCCCATCCAACTCAGACAGCCACAGGACGGAGATCCAGATCTCCAACACCACGTTGTTATGCCATCCAGTCACCTCGGTATTGACCTGCGCTTTCCCCTCGACAGCCTTCTCGATACTGATCTCCGGATCGATACCATCGGGATCATTGGACGATACAATACAACCATTATCACTCACGTTCTCCATCCCGAGATTGGGACCATTTTTCAGACTTGTCGTCTCCACCACACCAACAGCTTTGTATGCAGGTTGGAGACTCTGCAGGGACCGTGATCTCTTCCTCAATTGCTCCCGCTACTTAGGAGCTACTTCACCATCACATGCTCCCTTTCAGTCTGGACAATGCTCTGGCTTAAACACCCAGGACATCTGCTGCCTTCCTCCTCCGGTACTGAGGCGCTCGATGTCCTCAGCGATACACCAAACTAGTTGGGACCATCAAGCCCCGCCACCTCCTGTTCCACCTCATGCTTCCGCTGTGGTTCAATGATCTACTCAATCACAGGAATCTGGGGAGGACTACCAGTCCAACTTCTCCTCATATTCCTCGGTCCCTCCATCTATCTCATCACCGGACGATGTCATCAGGGCATGAGATAGAGCCTCGCCTTCTGAAGACATGGGCCACTTCTCTGAACAAGTGCTGAGAATGGTGCAATCGTTGGGCATTGAGGTGCAACAACCTCCCCAACAAATCCACAATCCAGTATCTAATGCCGTTGCAATGGACCTGTCTATACCGTTGGCCATCCCTTTTCTTCCAGCCCTGCTGAGTGCAGTCTAGCAGACGTGAAAAACACCTTCATCCTTGACCCCGATGCCCAAGAGGTTAGAATCGATGTACAGGGTTCAAGAGATGGACGCGACTTTCCTCTTTTCACATCTGAAACCGAACTCCATAATTGTTGAGTCTGCCCAAGGTCGCTTGCAGAAGACACATGCCTCGCCTGTGGATAAGGAGGGTCGCAAATTCCATATCGTTGGGCGTTGTCTCTACTCTTTAGTGGCATTGAGGCTTAGATTTTCCAACTACCAGGCAATGATGGCCAGGTATCAGCTCTTCCTCTGGGAGAAAATGGACTCCCTCATCACATACCTCCCCGAGGATCAATGCAACGTAGCTAGGATGTTTCATGCAGAGGCATCCAAGCTCTCTCATCAGGAGATCAACACTGCCCGTAATCAAACGGACTGCAATGCCAAGAGCATGATGGGATCCATTGCCCTAAGTCAGCATGCCTGGCTCCGCTCTGCGGGCCTAACTCCTGAAGCCCACTCGCGGATGGAAAATCTACCCTTCGAAGACGAGGGTTTATTCAACGCCAACAAAGACGAGCAGATGGACTCTGTGCAGAAAGCCAGAATGACTGCTCATAAGACGGGCATCAGTCAAGCCCAGCAACAACAGCAGCAGGATCCTCCGTACCATCAACGTCTCTGGTACCAACACCAGACCTATCCACCTCAACAATCTGGGGACCAGACACCCAGATTCTAGGGATGTACGAAAGTCCCTTACCTGATCCCGAAGCTTGATTCGCAGTGGGGGGGAGGCGCTCCGTCCCTCCCCCCAAAATTCTGGTGGGTGGGAGGTGCCCCATCCCTCCCCCCCCAAAATTCTGGCTGGGGGGGAGGCGCCCCGTCCCTCCGGCCACGAATCTTTCTGTCCTGCTGGGACGCAAATGGAGGCAGCCGTAGCCACCGCCGTTTGCGTCCCTGCAGTCAGCCATGATAGGCTACGTAAATGTTTACGTAGCCTATCACGGCTGAGTGAAAAACAAAAACAAAAACCTGCACGTACGCAAATGGCGGCGCCCATGGGCGCCGCCATTTGCGTTCCTTATTTTGGCAAGTGTAGTCTACGTAAACATTTACGTAGACTACGGCGAAAATAAGGGGAACGCTATTTGCGTTCCCCTTATTTTCGCCGTAGTCTACGTAAATGTTTACGTAGACTACACATGCCAAAATAAGGAATGCAAATGGCAGCGCCCATGGGCGCCGCCATTTGCGTACGCGCGGGTTTTGGTTTTTGTTTTTCACTCAGCCGTGATAGGCTACGTAAACATTTATGTAGCCTATCACGGCTGACTGCAGGGACACAGTCTTTTTTTTTTCTCACTCAGCCGTGATAGGCTACGTAAACATTTACGTAGCCTATCACGGTGTTTTTTAAAAATCTAGCCGTGATAGGCTACGTAAATCTTTACGTAGCCTATCACGTTTGTTGTTGTTGTTGTTTTTTAACTTGGAAATGGCGGCGGTGGCAGCTGGTCGGAAGACCGGCCACCACAGCCACCGCCGCCGAACCGCTGCCGAACCGCTGCCGAACCGCCGCCGCAGCCGCCGCCACCAGGGACATTTGCACAAGGTAAGTCCCGTCCCGGGGGGGGCAGGGGGACAGACCGTTTCTCCACCAATTTCGGGGGGTCGAATGGGCTGGCATTCAGCCTCCCCGAGATTTGTGGAGAAATTCTCTGACATCTCTACGCAGATTCCCACAGCAGCAGCAGCAGCAGAGAAAAAGCTTCTCCTTCCCCAGGTTCCAACAAAAGGCAAAGGGTGAGGGTTTCTCTAAACGTCGTCTTTGACTTCAACTCCTTTCCCCTCCATACCAACAATTACAGCCCATCCTTCTGGGACCTCCTAAGCCAATATTACTCGGCCTGGACAAGAGTGACTTCAGACAACAGGGTGCTAGCTATTGTCCATCATGGCTACAGACTAGAATTCACCACATTCCTGCCTCTGGGCCCAGTCCAGGTCACCCCACCTTCGGAGGTCATTCAATGCATTCATTTAAACCCAGGTATGGAGGGGTTATTCTCCAGGTACTTCACAGTACTGAAATGGGACGGAGGCCTTTGGCCCATTCTTAACCTTCACGACCTGAACAAGTTTGTCACCCCCAAGAAGTTCAGGATGACAACCCTAGCCACAATTCTCCCACTCCTACGGAAGGGCTCTTGGTTTGCCACAATCGATCTCGAAGACGCGTACTTCCATGTAGCCATAGAACGCTCACACAGAAAATTCCTCTGTTTTGCGATTGGGATGGAACTGTTCGAGTTCAACATCTTGCCGTTCAGCCTCTCAACTAGGGATGTCAGAGAATTCCGCCACCTCCCTGCCCCCCGCGGATCCCCCCCCCGGGACGAGACTTACGTAGGCTAAAACGGTGAATCAAAAAGGGACGCAAATAGCGCCCGCTACGCTATTTGCGTTCCCCTTTATTTTCGCTGTCATAGTCTATGTAAATATTTACGTAGATTAAGATGGCCAAAAATAAGGAACGCAAATGGCAGCGGCCATAGCTGCCGCCATTTGCATACGCAGTCCCCCCCCCCCCCCCAGAGCCCTCCGCGACCGGAAATCCGGCTGTGGACGGCTCTGGCCTGGCTGGGTCTGGCTGGCTGCTCCATGGAGCTGCCGCGGAGCACAGCCGGCCGTCGAGGATTCTGGGGGGAGGAACAGAACGCCCCCCCACCATCAACATAATCTTCGGAAAGGTAAGTGACTTTCGTACATCCCTACTCTCAACAGCCCCACGCGTATTCACCAAGTGCATGGCTGTGGTCTGTGCTTACCCCCGTCTGCAGGGACTGAAAATCTACCCATATCTAGACAATTGGCTACTGGTAGCCTCCTCCCGAGAAGCTCTATTGCGCGATATCGTGATCATCTTGGATCTTCTTCAGGCATTGGGATGACGAACCAACAAGGAGAAGTCTCACTCGACCCCCACACGAACAGTTCAATTGATAGGGGCCGTCCTTGATTCCAAATCGGGTCGGGCGTACCTCCCGACGACTCATATCACGAACCTCATCACGCAAGCCATGTCGATATTCTCTGCCCGCCATACCAGAGCACACAACATCCAGTGCCTCCTTGGCCACATGGCAGCCGTGGTTTTGTTTATTGAATGGGTTCGGCTACGGATGAGGCCACTTCAGCACTGGTTCATCCAGAATTTCGACTTGACCTGCAACCCTCTCTTTGTTACACTCTCAGTACCAGAGGACATTGCTCTCAGCCTGAACTGCTGGATGGATTCCAGACATCTGACCCTAGGGATGCCATTCCTTCCCACTCCTCCATCCAAGATTCTCACCACAGATGCCTCCCTCCTAGGTTGGGGAGCGCATTGCGGCCCCCTTCAAGCACAAGGTCTCTGGTCCTCCAAGGAAACACGCTACCATATCAACATTTTGGAGTTGTTGGTGGTTTGGAAAGCTCTCCGCACCTTCGAACTGTGCCTCTGACATCAACACATGGAGGTCCTCACAGACAATACCACAGTTCTCTGGTACCTAAACAAACAAGGCGGAATACACTCCTCCTGCCTCCTTTTTCTCACTCTACACCTTGACAATTGGATAATTGCCAGGGACATTCGCCTGACCGCTCTACATATTGCAGGACAGGACAACCTGTTAGCAGACTCCCTCAGCCACTTCCACCGGTGCTCTCACAAATGGCAGCTGGCCAGGACAGTGCTACAGCTAATTTTCAACCACTGGGGCTGATCACAGATCGATCTCTTCGCGACTCCAGCAAATACGGTTTGTGGACATTTCTGCTCCAGAGCTGGGATCGGACAAGGATCACTAAGTGATGCCTTTTTCCTAGACTGGAAAGAGCACCTGTTCTACCTTTTCCCTCCATTCCCACTCCTCATGAGGGTGATCTCCAAAATCAGACAGGACACCAGGAAATGCATCCTGATCGCCCCTTGGTGGCCCAGATAACCCTGGTTCATGATGCTGTTGAGCCTAGCACACGGACGCTTCCTACCGCTCCTGCGGATAGACAACTTGATTTCCCAAGACCAGGGCAGGGTCCTTCACCCCAATCTCCACACTTTGAACCTCACAGCATGACGGATCCAAACACCCAGCACATTCCGCCACTGATTCCACCGACAGTGCAGGCTGTACTTGATGCAGCAAGGAAACCATCCATGCGCCACTCGTACTCAGTGAAATGGGCTTCATTTGTTCGGTTCACGACCGACAACAACTGTAACCCTGATGACTGTTGTCTAGTGGACATATTGTTTTTCCTCCAACATCTTTTCAGCAAAGGCCAGAAGTACTCCTCCGTCAGGGCGTATGCTTCAGTGATTTCGGCAATGCGGGGAAACATTAGTGCATGCTCCATATTCAGCCACCCCTTATGCAAGCAATTCCTGCGAGGACTCAGAAACTTGGCCCCTCCCGTGAGAGACTTCGTTCCTCAGTGGGACCTAACCCTGGTGCTCAACACCCTCACATCAGTACCATTCAAACTGCTCGCTACCGTGGACTTGAGGCTGCTCTCTTGGAAGGTCACCTTCTTGATAGCCATTATGACATCGAGGAGAGTGAGTGAACTCTCCATGTTGCAGATAGACTCACCTTACACTGTATTTCACAAGGAAAAGCTGGTCCTGTGGCCAGACTTAGCATTCCTCCTGAAAGTGGTCACAGACTTCCATCTTAATCAACCGATCGTGTTCCCTGCCTTCTTTCCATCCCCAACTTCTGATTTGGAATGACGGCTACACACTCTAGATGTCCGGAGAGCACTGGCTTTCTATAGGTCACGGACCAAGCCTTTCTGCAACTCCCAGTGACTCTTCCTATGCTATGGGGAACCCAATAAGGGCTCACCAGTCTCCTCTCAGAGGCTGGCATCCTGGATCGTACACACTGTTCGACTGGGGTACAAGGTCTCCGGGAAACCCCTACCAACTCGAGTCCGAGCGCACTCAACAAGGGGAGTGTCGACTTCCACTGCCTTTGCAAGTGGGGCTTCCATCATAGATTTATGTAAGGCGGCCACCTGGTCTAAGCCTTCTACCTTCATAAAGCACTACCAACTGGATGTTCGAGCTCAAGTGGTCTGTGCCTTTGGCAGGGCTATGCTTTCGTCAGTACTACACTGAGACACCGACCCACCTCCGGTAAGTTAGCTTGTTACTTGCCCATATGTGTGATGCACAGAGACCATGAAGAAGAAAGACAGGTTGCTTACCTGTAACTAGGGATGGGGGAGAAATCCGCCACGGACCCCAATGAGGTCGGATTCCAAGAATCCGGCACCATTGGGGTCCATGGCAGAACGGAGCACTCACCTCCACCTCCGCATGGAATCCTTCCGGGTCGGATCCGTCGCTGCCTTGATCCTGCAGAGCCAGCTGCCTGCTCCATGTCCCTGGCGAATGTCAATACGGCCGGCAGCCATTGCTATGCCATATCACTGTAAGTCAGGCTCCGGACACAAATGGTGTAGCCTACTGCGTCTAAAAACAGGGATGCAAATGGCGTAGTGGATGCCATTGCTGGCCATAAATGGGTGCATTTAGACTAATCTACCAGCTTTACAGCCGCAAATGGCACCCACTATGCCATTTGCATCCGGAGCCTGACTTACAGCGGTACGGCATGGCAATGGCTGCCAGCCGTATCGACATTCGTCAGCGAAGCAGAGATGGCAGCCGGCTCCACAGGATCAAGGAGGAGCGGAGCCGGCCTGGATGGATTCCGGGGGGAAGGAACAGATCGCCTCCCCTCCACCCGCAGACCCCCCCACCCAGAATGGGGTAAGTGATCTGGCCATCCCTACCTGTAACTGTAGTTCTTCAAGTCATCTGTGCATTCACACAACCCTCCCCCCACCGTCCCCACTTCGGTGTCAACTGGACTGTTGGTACCAAAGTGTTCTTCTCCTTGGTCTGGGACTCTTACAGTCTCAAGGAACTGAGGGGAAGGTGGGAACCCTCACTATATATGGCAGAGATGGTGGGGGAGGGGTTCCTGCCAAAAAAACTATGCAGCTTGGAAGTTTCCCAAATGAGTCTCCGTGCAGGCACAGAGCCCATATGTGTGAATGCATAGAGACCACGAAGAAGAAAGTCAGGTTGCTTACCTGTAACTAGTTCTTCGAGTGGTCATCTGTGCATTCACACAACCCCCCCACCGTCCCCACTTTGGTGTCAACTGGTCTGTTGGTACTAAGGTGTTCTTCTCCTCAGTCCGGGACTACTTGCGGTCTCAAGGAACTGAAGGGAAGGTGGGAACCCTTGCTATATATGCCAGAGACGGTAGGGGAGGGGTTCCTGCCAAAAATCTATGCAGCTTGGAAGTTTCCCAAATGAGTCTCCGCGCAGGTGCAGAGCCCATATGTGTGAATGCACAGATGACCACTCGAAGAACTACAGTTACAGGTAAGCAACCAGACTATTTGCATAGATCATCTTATTAAACTCTTGAGTGGGTTGGTGCAGCTGGAAATAAAGACTAATAGTGCAATCCTATGTATGACTACTCAAAAGTATGTCCCATTGGGTTCGGTGGGCTTACTCCCAGATAAGCATGTATAGGATAGCAGCCTAATTTAGCCTGTCCCAAGTTGATGCTATTGAAGTGTTTTGAACTACAGCTCCCATCACCCCTGACCACTGGCCATGCTGGCTGGGGCTGATGAGTGTTCTAGCCCAAAACATCTGGAGGACACCAGGTTGGGGAACTCTGCATGCCTCTAGCTTATCCTCATTGTAACCAATATGAATCAGAAAATGTGTAGCCATCAACTAATGAATTTCCAGGTAGTAATGAATACCT
Organism: Heloderma suspectum; assembly: GCF_057233095.1. Lineage (NCBI taxonomy): Eukaryota > Metazoa > Chordata > Lepidosauria > Squamata > Helodermatidae > Heloderma > Heloderma suspectum. The sequence goes on from NC_139462.1 coordinate 69,482,104, forward strand.
AACATATACAATTCAGCCTAGTATATAATAACATTGTTCAATTTTTTTAGCATATAAAATATTTACAGAAACTCATGAGTACGACAGGGAAACAATCAACAATATTTCTCTTAGGGGGCAACCCTATGGCCTCTAGACATTGACTGAGGGGCCATGGGATAGTGGGGATTCCCCCGTCCGAGGTCAGAGAAAACACTCCAACCTCAGAAGAGGGAGTCGATCTGACCCCCACCCCCACCCCCTTGCAGCTGGCGTGGAAAGAACCGTGCCAGCTGGCCTCTAAGATTGGAAAATCAACCTCAGAGAGGGGGAAAAGGGGGCACTCCAGTGGGCGGGGAGGGGAAGAGACTGGAAAGGCCAGGATGCAAGCTGTCTTGAGCCTCTTCTAGCCTCCTTCCCTCCCCCTCTGAAGCCCCATTGCTAGATGATTAAAAAAGCCCATCTAGGGAAAAACGGAAGCCTCAGCAGGACATTGGATACATGGAAGCCTCTGAGTTCAGAGGCTTCTGTCTTACGAGGGCACAACCCATAGGACAGTGCCCTTAATTACATTTTTCTAGCCCACCCTTCCTCCAAGGAGCTCTGGAAAGCATACATAGTCCCATCCCCCCTTTATACTCACAACAACCCTTTGAGGTAGGTTAGGATGAGAAAAAATTACCATGGTCACCCAATGAGCTTCATGCCTGAGTAGGGATTTGAATCCAGCACTCCTCAATCCTAATCTGATACTTACAATGTGATTCTAAAATGTCTACTTAGAAGTAAGCCCCAATTGAGTTACCCAATGGGGTTTACTTCCAAGATACTGAGTATAAGATTGCAGCCTAAGGAATCTTCTAAGTACTGGCAAAGTGACCCACCCTACCCGGGCACAAATGCGATGTTAGCAGATTAGATCTTTTCAAAGAAGGCAGGTTGCTCCTTGTACAATTACTGACTGGCAGGCTCCGTGCTAGCTGATGAAAAGATATAGCCAGCTAAAAGGCCAAAGTCAATCAGAGGTTCAGCAACTCAGGAATGAGAGATCCCTGGTGAATTTGGAAGGAACAAGTTGCTTTGTATTGGCTCTCTGGGCAGGCAATGAAACAAATTAATCACGGTACTTGGTAGAAGGAACAGACGCCTGTGGGTGGTTCATGGAAACCAGGCACTAAGGTTCTTAGTACTGTGGATGGGGAAGCACCATCTGTCACAAAGATGTTTTGAAAAATTCCCTTTGTTTCCCAAATGAACTATAATCAGGCTCCAGTGATGCTACAGTACAAAGCATTCCTGCCTGCGCTTGCTTTTGAAAAGGTCTGGAATAATGTTGGAGAGTGATGTTCTCTTTCCCTGTTTAAATTAAGAGTGAGGGATGCTATGTGCCACATACATAGCCAATGGCTGATAAACACTGGGAGGTCGTGTTAGTTAAGGAAGGCTGAGGAAGCAAACATATGTATTTTACATATTTTAAAGTATAAGCTGAAGTGAGCAAAGGTCTCGGTGATGTTCCATATTTGCTACAGGCATACTATGAGCAAAGACATAACAATGTCCAGATTATATCTACTGTGTCTTGATGATATGGTTTCGCCCAGATTATTGATACATGTGATAGATGACTGGGTTTATAGTAGGCAGAAATATTTATTTATTTATTTATTTATTTATTTATTTATTTCTATGCTGCCCAATAGCCGAAGCTCTCTGGGTGGTACACAAATATTAAAACCACAAAGTACAGCATTAAACAATATAAAATATAAAAGTTTAAGATTACAATATAAAAGTACAACCAGAATAAAACCTAGCAGCAATGCAGAAATTTAAAATATAGATTTAAAATGAAAAGGTCTCCACTTGGCACCAAAAGGAGTATAATGTAGGCACCAGGGGAACCTCTCTTGGGAGTTCATTCCACAGCTGGGGTGCCACAGCAGAAAAGGCCCTCTTCCTGGTAGCTACCTGCTTCATTTCCTTTGGCAGGGGCTCCTGGAGAAGGACCCCTGAAGATGATCTTAGGGTCTGGGCAGGTACATGTGGGAGGAGAAGATCCTTCAGCTAACCTGGCCCTAAGCCATTTAAGGCTCTAAATGTTAATACCAGCGCTTTGAATCAGGCCCAGACATGGACTTAATTATGTTAGATTAGAAGGTTTTGAGGATAAGAGCCTATCAAAAATTTATCAGAATAAAATTGAAATATAAAAACCTCTTCCAGTCTTTTTAGCAACAGCTTTCTATAACTTTTCACTTGCTAGACAACATGTGTGGTCATCAGAATATACTCATGGGAGGACCTGAACAACAAAAAGGCTTTCTTCAGCTGCATGCATAGTAAAAGACAAAGGAAAGAAATGGTTGTTCAGCTATTAAATAAGGTTGGCAAAATGATAACAGATGACAAAGAAAAGGCAGAGGTGCTCAATTCCTACTTTGGCTCAGTCTTCTCCCAAAAGAGGGTCTATGACCCCCCCGGCAAAGGCGAAGTACAGGCTGAAGGGGCAAGATTGCAGCTTGAGATTGATAGGCATATGGTCAAGGAACACCTAATGACTTTGAATGAGTTCAAATCTTCAGGGCCAGATGAACTGCATCCTAGAGTAATAAAGGAACTGGCAGAACTCTCAGAACCACTGTCTATTCTCTTTGAGAAATCATGGAGGATGGGGGAAGTGCCAGATGACTGGAGAAGGGCTAATGTTGTCCCTATCTTCAAAAAAGGTAAAAAGAAGGAACCTGGGAACTACAGACCAGTCAGTCTGACATCAATCCCTGGGAAAATTCTGGAGCAGATGATAAAGCAATCCATCTGGAAGCACCTTGAAAACAATGCAGTGATTACTCAAAGCCAACATGGATTTGTCAAGAACAAGTCCTGCCTGACAAATCTGATCTCATTTTTTGATCAAGTCACCTCCCTTGTGGACCGTGGGAATGCTGTAGACATAATATACCTCAACTTCAGCAAAGCTTTCAACAAAGTGCCCCATGATATCCTGATGAGCAAACTAGCTCAAAGTGGGCTAGATGAGACAACTCTCAGGTGGATCCACAGTTGGCTACAGAATCGGACTCAAAGAGTGCTTATCAATGGGACCTTCTCAAACTGGGGAGAGGTAATGAGCGGGGTACCGCAGGGCTCAGTCCTGGGCCCAGTGCTCTTCAACATTTTTAATAATGACTTGGAGGAGGAGGTGCAGGGAATGCTGATCAAATTTGCAGATGACACAAAATTGGGCGGGATAGCTAATACTTTGGGAGACAGAAACAAAATTCAAAGTGATCTTGATAGACTGGAGCGCTGGGCAGAAAACAACAGAATGACATTTAATAGGGATAAATGCCAAGTTCTGCACCTAGGAAAAAGAAACCAAATGCACACTTACAAGATGGGGGATACGTGGCTCAACAACACTACAAGCGAGAAAGATCTTGGAATTGTTGTCGATCACAAGCTGAATATGAGCCAACAATGTGATGTGGCTGCAAAAACGGCAAATGCTCTTTTGGGCTGCATTAATAGAAGCATATCTTCCAAATCCTGGGAAGTACTAGTTCCCCTCTACTCAGCACTGGTTAGGCCTCATCTGGAGTACTGTGTCCAGTTCTGGGCACCACACTTTAAGAAGGATGCAGACAAACTGGAGAGGGTTCAGAGGAGGGCAACAAAGATGATCAGAGGACTGGAAACAAAGCCCTATGAAGAGAGACTGGGCATGTTTCGCCTTGAGAAGAGAAGACTGAGGGGAGATATGGTAGCACTCTTCAAGTACTTGAAAGGTTGTCACAGAGAAGAAGGCCAGCATCTCTTCTTGATCATCCCAGAGTGCAGGACACGGAATCATGGGCTCAAGTTACAGGAAGAAGCCAGATTCAGGCTGAACATCAGGAAAAGCTTCCTGACTGTTAGAGCAATACGACAATGGAACCAATTACCCAGGGAGGTGGTGGGCTCTCCCACACTGGAGGCATTCAAGACGAGGCTGGACAGCCATCTGTCAGGGATGCTCTGACTTGGATTCCTGCTTTGAGCAGGGGGTTGGACTCGATGGCCTTGTAGGCCCCTTCCAACCCTACCATTCTATGATTCTATGACCTTGAACAGATTATTGGATGAAAGTCCCATTGATTTTAATGGAAGTTAGTTCCAAATAATAACCCCAGTCCAGCTAAAGCCTACGTTGTGCTGTTTTTGGCACCAGGTGAAGACCTTTTTTTTATTTTCCCAGCATTTTTGTCTCTTAGTCTTTTAGCTTTGCTGTTTTAAATCTGTTACTGTATTTTATTCTGGTTGTATTTTTATACTGCAGTTTTAAGTTTTTATATTTTATATTGTTTTATGCTTTACTTTGTGGATTTAATTTTTGTGAACCTCCCAGAGATCCTCAGCTATAGGGAGGTATAGAAATCTAATCTAATTAATTAATTAATTAATTAATCTGCTCATACTTCTGTTCCATTGAAATCATGGGACAAGTTAGCTATCATTAACTTAAACCTCAATAATTTAAATGGGAATTTAGTGCTTGCTGACTTTAGTTAGATCAAAACCAATGTGATTAGGATCAATGATGTTATCAGAAATGCCAAGGGCAGTATTGGCTCAGTAAATGGTGTGGTATGCAATCTCTAGTCATCATGCAGAGTAAAAAGGAACTTGAAAATATTTTTTTTAAAAATATGGGGGGTATAATGGTTAGATAGGAGTACTAAAGGGATCTAACAAAATACCAGGAAAGAATCAGCAAGAGAGGAAGAAAAGCAATTAGTGATTCTATGAATAGAATCTCCATAGAATTACTAAATGAAATAAATAGTTCTCTGTTTTGACAAGTTCATGATCTCTCCTTGGGAATAAAATGGCGAAACATTTCTTCTCCTGGGCATGATATTTAAAAGCACAAGAACTTTGCTGATGAAGTGTTGTATCCCTGCATGAAGAAAAATGTTACAACTTTATTTTGAATATCCTAGCACTTTCTGCCAATGCGTCTGATAGCCAACACCTAAGTTACTTATGAGTACTTTGCATGCCTGCAAATATTGTGTGTGGATGCGTTACAGAGTGAACTTACCATCCATCTTGGAGTTCATTAGGCAGGAAGTCCCTTATACACCATTCAAACTCTTTCCACATTCAGATACCAGAATTATTCATGCAAAGGAGTTACGTGTCCAAAAATGTAGTGTGAACTTGCTCTTTATCTGGGAATGATGTGTGATGTACAACCTTATCCTAAGTTGATACACATTCTTCCTCCCAAAATGTTCTAGTCATTTTGATAGAGCATATGTCAAAGTAGTTATGCTTAAATAGCCTAGATGACACTTTTTGTTGATTCCTCAAGTGGATCTGTTTACATCAAGCCACATTTAAATCCCCAAATCCTCATATATTTTGCTTTTCTTCCTCTCTCCAATAACCTCTCTCTCTCTCTCTCTCTCTCTCCCCCCAAAATGCCATATTAAATGTATGAAACAAGTGAAATGTTTGGTTTCTATATATGGCTATGACTGTGCATATGACAGTTTCAGTCTGGGAATATAGATTGCAGATACTTTGAGAATATATGAAAATTGGCTTAGAGTCCTGTTATTTAGAAATTAAATATTCTTAATGTTGGTTTGAGTCCACATCAGAAGTCTTCTGCTCATGGAAAGGAGATTTTACACTTCACACTAGAGTCGTGTATGGGGAAAGTGAAATTCCAAATATATTGTTCCACTTGATCAAGAACTTGCAGAATACAAGAACTGCTGTAGAATTTACCCATAATAGCACTGCATGAACTCTTCCACAAGACCTTTCAAGTATTTCTAGAACAGCGCTAGGAGCTATTTTTGTTCCACAGTTTTTTGGCCTCATAGTTCTTTGGATCTGATGGCCTACTGTTTATAAAATGCTTGAGAAAGGCAAGTGTAATATCCCTATTATTTTATATTGAGAGTTTGCATAGTACATTTGCACATACTTTAAATAGAAACATAAGAAGATCCCTGCTGGATCAGCCCAAAGGCCTCTGTAGTCCAGCATTCTGTTCACACAGTGGCCAATCAAATTCCTTGAGAAGTCCAAAGGCAGGACATGGGTGCAATGGTACTCTCCCACTCATGTTCCACAGCAGCTGATATTGAGAGACATGTTGCCTCTGATCCTGGAGGTAAAATATAGCCATCTTGACTAGTAGTTATTGATAGCCTTATTCTCCATGATTTTGTCTAATTCCCCCTTTAAAGCAGTCCATATTGATTGCCATCACTACATCTTGTGGTAGCAAATACTGTAGTTTGACTAGGGATGTATGAGAAATTCATTTCACTTTGGTTTTGATCAAGATTTACCCAGTTTGTATTGCATCACATTTTGGACCAAACACGGACTCAGATACGATCTGCAGTCAAAGTCTGTACATTTTCGAGCTTGCAATGTGATTTGTGTACCAAAAGAAATGCATTAGGTTGCATGCGTACATTTGAAAAGTGCACCTGAAAGTATATATACTTTTGAAAAATGTGCACAAATATGCTTTCATCAATGGGAGAAGAATGTATACATTTCAAAGAGGTGCACAATTGATGCATACATTAGGAAACATATGCAAGAAAATGTACAGATTTTCATGTAAATATTAAAAAAAAACAAGGCTTGCAGTCTGATACAGACACAAGTCAGAATTCAGAAAACTTCAGTGAGGTTGAGTTTTGCTGATTCACATATCCCTGAATTTGACTAAGGACTGTGTAAAGAAGTACTTCCTTTTATCTGTCCTGAATCTTCCACCATTCAGCTTTGTTATCAAACATAACAAATGCAATGTGTTATGCTATCACATGATCTTACTTATCTTAATTAATTTCATCATGTCCCAAACACAAAGCATGACATATCATGTCCCAAACACAGGGCAAATATATTGCAGTGTCTGTCAAAATATTTATTTTATTTCAAATATTTGACCCTATTTTATTTTATTTTTTGCCAAAGAAAGCCCCAAGATGACTTTCTAGTGCTATTGGCAACAGAATACCAAGACTTTTGGTATTCGGAAGACCTTTGAATAAAAGGTTGATTTACCTTGCAGTTCTAAACACATTTCCAAGGAAGAAAGCCCCATTGAACACAATGGGACTTGCCTCTATTAAACATGCAGGATTGTATTGCACGTTATTGGTAGCTATATGCCATAGTTCTACAAGGAAGGGGCTTATAATTTTATTTATTTATTTATTTATTTATTTTATTACATTTATATCCCACCTTTTTTCCACCTTAAAGAACCCAAGGCGGTGTACTGGCGGTGAGCCAGTGTGGTGTAGTGACTAGAGTGTTGGACTGGGAGCTGGGAGATCCGGGTTCTAGTCCCCACTCGGCCATGGAAGCTCACTGGGTGACTTTGGGCCAGTCACAGACTCTCAGCCCAACCCACCTCACAGGGTTGTTGTTGTGAGGATAAAATGGAGGAGGAGGACTATGTACGCCGCCTTGGGTTCCTTAAGGAGGAAAAAAGGCGGGATATAAATGTAATAAATAAATAAATACATACATCCTCACAACAACAACCCTGTGAGATGGGTTGGGCTGAGAGTCTGTGACTGGCCCAAAGTCACCCAGTGAGCTTCCATGGCTGAGTGGGGACTAGTAGAACCCGGATCTCCCGACTCCCAGTCCAACACTCTCGCCACTACACCACACTGGCTCTCATAATAATATTATGGTTATCTGTAGGTCAAGGGGGGAAACTCCAAATGGTTTAAATTCTCAAATCTCTCCATATTGTACTATTTTGGTGATGCTCATCTAAAGGAACTGAATTGAGAAGGAACGTTCTTTAAAGAACATTGTCTGGATATATTAAAATGTTTTGTGGTATACAGGGATCTTGCCTTTGAGTCTGATTTCTAACTTGAAGTGATTTCAACAATTTTCTCAAACTACAGGGTTTATGCAAGCGCACTTCACTTTGATCTCTCCTGAATGCCTCTTTCCAGACTAAAGGTACTACAAATTGGTACCCAGGTAGGGTCAAACCTAACTGTTTTATATTCTTTGAATATTTGAACGAAGCAAGTGTATTATTTAGCCACAGTAACATTAATTACAGCTTAAAAAGTCAAATTGGTACTTGTACAAGGTCAAATCTAACTCTATTTCACGGGCTTTAAACATTTTAATGAAATTAAAATATTATTTAACTGCAATAATGCTCATCACAGCAACAAGTCAAATAAAACATCAGATTACACCAGGGCTGTAGAACATGTGGCCCTCCAGATGTTGTTAGACTGTTGTTAGACCCATTAGCCTTAATCAGCATAGCCAGAGGTGAGGAGAATTGCAATCCAACAACATCTGGAGGGCCACATGTTCTCCATCACTACATTACACACATTTGCACGGGGATTGCCATGAAGCATTCTTGTATTATGCTTTATTACTCTGCCAACTCAGAACATATCTGTCTGTTTGAGACACAATTTCTAAAAACAAGAAATGGGCGGGCAGATCTATTTCATGTATTTTGACTATGTCCTGTTATTGAGGTGTGTTGGTTGGTGAGATGTTTGGGGAAAATAAGGGCCATAACTTGTCATTTGGTTCCATTCGCATTAAATTTCACTTTCACAGTCCAATCCTATGCCTTTCTACATGGAAGTAAGCCCCACTGCATTAAACAGGGCCTATTCCCTAGTAAATGTGTTTAGGATTGCAGCCTTAGGACACAATCCTATGCATGTTTAGACAGAAAAAACATGCTGCGGCATGCTGGGAGTTGCAAGACTTGTTTTTCTGTCTAAATATGCATAGGATTGCACCCTTAGACTATTTGAAAGGCATGGTGCAGGAAGATGACTTAGCTCAGGGATAGACAGACTTCAAGCTTGCAGGATCTATTTTGTTTTTTACTAGAACACTGAAGCCTACCAACCAGAGCCAGACACAAAATGGTGGTTCAGGGGGCAGTGGCTATTATCTATTGCACTCCATATGTGCCTATCTACTTATGCGGTACCAGAGACCAGGGATTCTAACACAACTCTCTAAAATGGGCCAGCAGAGCGCAACAAAGACATAGTCAAAAGCAACCCATTTTACCCCTATTTTACAGATGAGGAACACTGAGGCTGAAATATAATTATCACAAGGCTAGTCCTACCAGGGTTTTTTTCTTCTTACCATTTTACTTGTTAGTGTTGGGAGCCAGAAACATTTGGCGATCTACTACAGATCAGCCAGAGATCTCCCTGTCTACGTTCTGCTGATCCCCAATTTAGATGACTTACTAACATCAGCTAGAATGTGTATAGCGGTGATATGGAATCACCAAAAGTGCTGCCCCTATTGGAGTAGTACAGGCAAATATAAATAAATACTTTATTAACTAAGGTTACAATCCTATGTCCATTGACCTTGGAGTAAGGCCCACTGAACTCAATGGGACTTGCTTCTGGGCAGGGGTGTTGCTAGGTTCTTAAAAGATCCAGGGCACAGGCCCATAACACAAATTTGCATATACAAGTCTAAGCGCTCATCTAATATATATATATGTGTGTGTGTGTGTGTGTGTGTGGTGTATACATGCAATGTGCTTGGGTGTGTATAGATGACAGACAGACAGACAGAGAGACATACGAAGTGTGCACTGACCCCCCACCCCACTTCAACGAAGACCCCGATTCAGCATTTTGGAAAACATCCCACTTCTACTCTGGCCAATTTATAGTTGGACCACTTCAGCTCAGCACCAAACCTGAGTCAAGGTGTGAAAAAATTAGTCTTTATGCTTCCTGTTGACTACCATGGGAAATTAGAAAAAAACTGTAACTGTTTTCTCTTGGTCAGAACTGGATGATAATTTCAGGCACAGTAGCCCCCTAGAAGGGGATTACACCTGCCACATGTCAGAAAAATAGGTGCAGGGTTTATATTTTGATTTTCTTTTAAAGGTAACTGCCAATAACATTTTAATTACTTGGAAGAATTGGATAAAAATTTCAAGATTTATTGCCCCATCAGAAGAGATCCTGTCTGCCAAATTTCAGAATGCTAGCTACAAGGGGTTTTGTGTGAAGGTGGCCTGACATTGTGAGGTATCCAAAAGAGGACATACTTATCTCCCTATTTTCCTTGTGGACCGTTGTTCTGAAAATTACAGACAGCCTAGAGTTGTCCCTAAGTAAGAAACCAGCAAAGTTTCAGAAGGATAGGTACACCAGTTCATGTGGAAGGGGAGTTCAATTTGGGGGAGGGAGTGATTTGCTTCCCCTTCCATTCACACCTTCCCCAATAGTTTTGGGTTAAATTTGTATGAAAATGCACAGGTCATTAGAGGTGTCCCCCAGGCAAGAAACCGGCAAAGTTTCTGAAGGATATACATGCATTCTAATTTAGAATTACTAGAATTTATTTACATTTCACCAATGTTAGCAGAAGGGGAACATGGGTGGGAAGGTGCTATTGCACTCATGTCCTGCTTGTAGGTTTCCTATACGCATCTGGTTGGCCACTGTGTGAACAGAATGCTGGACTAGATGGACCTTGGTCTGATGCAGCACAGCTCTTCTTATGTTCTTAAATAGAGACTGCCTCTGAGCATGTGCAGAATGTTTTTCTTTCACCACTGAGCACTTACATTCTTCCCCTACCAATTATATTCCCCTCCATGCAACCATCTCTCCTCATCCTACCATCCTCCAGCAACTCTTCATAAAAACAGATGTCTTGTTTTGTGCAACTCCTCTCTACCTCCTCCTCCTTATGCACAACCTTTCACTGTATCTTCCTCATTTGTGCCAAGACTTTACCAGGATTCAGCCAATGAGTCTGTTTTCAAAACTAGGATTAAGTTATGGAGAAACTCTGAGCATGTACTAAGTGCTTTTCCCTCACCACTGAAGCTGGAGTTCATGCAAAACAAAAAACAAACAAAAACCCCAAACCCACAAACGACAAAACATGCATAGGACTGAGCTGAAAGGGTAGTCAATTCATTAGACGGAATTGGGTAGGCACGGTATTAAGCTTGCAGTGCCACGCTCACAACTCAGGACTTATTTCTGAGTAAAAATGCAGAACATCAAGGTGCAAACCTCCCTGCAAAAGTAACTTGTGCTGGAATCCTATGCACACTTTCCTAAGGGTAAGCCTCATTAAACATAATGGGATTTCCATAGGCATACATAGGATTGCATAAATTAGCAATATTTATGTCCCCTCCACTTAAAAAACAAACCCAAATCCCCTATTTTTTTTTTTAATTAAAGCTTTCTGTTCATAGGAAGATAGGAAGCTGCCTCATACTGAGTCAGATCCTGGGTCCATCTAGCCCAGTATTGTTGACACTGACTGGCCGCAGCGGCTCTCCAGGGTTTCAGGCAGGATTGTTTCCTAGCCCTACCTGGAGATGCTGGGGATCGAACCTGGGACCTTCTGCATGCCAAGCATGTGCTCCACCAATGAGCCACAGCCCTTCCTATTGCTGGATAATGGCAAGTTGGCAACTACAAACAAAACGGCCCCAGATTTGTTTCTCTGCAACCATGTGAACCCAGTCTTCTCAAAGACTTGAGTGAGGCGAAGGAGAAAAACCAACCCCCTTGTCTGTTTGTATAAAGTCAAATACTGTTCAGAACTTCTCTTGCCCACTGAAGAGAATTCTCTTTAAGAATTCCCCAAGATATGCTCTGGCTGGGAGAGGTAGTAAGTACTTCAGAGGAATTTAGGAGGCTGTGCAGAGTTTGCAATGATTGCACATACTTAAATGAGCTTAATGAGGTGAGGTGGCTGAGGGCTTTTTCTAGCTTTTTTAAAACTGTAGAACCTATTTAAAAGCCTCAGCAGTTTCTTGATCATGATGCCACATAGTCCTAACCCTGTCTTTGGGATTATTTAAATCCTCTAGCTATTTAGGAGAAATTAAAGTGGAGGAGAAAGAAGTTTGTGGAGGCTGACTAGATCCTTTGCTGTACTGAAGCTACTAAACTTCTGCAAAATCTAAAGGTTCCAGTTTGGGGCAGTAAAATCAGATGCTGTGTGAAATACCAGTATTTCACATGGAGCTCTTTCTTCCCTTCCTTCTCCCTCTTCAAAATTTCATTGCAGGCAAGCTCCTGACAGTGGGCATGTAAGAGCAGAAAAGACACGTGGGGGGGGGGAGGTTTTTTGCACCTCAAAAAGCCATACACCAGAGATTAGGGATAGTAGCCTCCTAATGATCACCTTAAACACCTTCTGATTAGGATCTCTCATCCCCTGGGTGACTTGACAGTTTTTACTTTTTGTTTTAGACTTTGAGAAAAGGAAACTTTACACATGGCTAGTGCAAAAAACACTGGACCTAACTGTCTGAAATTTGGTAGGTTCAGTCAGCTCCACAGGGCCTGCTAGATCCCCCAATTCCATGAATTTATGTGGAAGCACACAAAAAATTATAGCTCTTTACTTTGACAGATTTTCTTGGAAAAAGCAAGTTTTACCCGTGGCTAGCACAAAAGCCACTGGATATAATTGCCTGAAATTTGGCAGGTTCCATCAGCTCCATGGGGGCTGCCAGGTTTCCCAATTCCATACACTTATGTGGAAGAACAAAGAAATTATAGCTCTTTGCTTTGACACATTTTCTTGAAAAAAGCAAATTTTACCTGTGGATAGCGCAAAAGCCCCTATGCCTAACTGTCTGAAATTTGGCAGGTTCAGTCAGCTCCATGCGGGCCTTCAAGCCTCCAAATTTCATGAATCTATCTTACAAACTAAAAAAGCTATGGCCATTTTTGTTTTCCAATGCAAGTCAATGGGATTTTTTTTTTTTTAATACAATTAGGACAGCTCAAAAGAAGCTCAAAAAAGATCCAGGGCCCATGCCCAGGTGGGCCCTAATATAACGATGCCTCTGTTTCTGGGTACACATGTATAGGATTGCGCTGTAAATTCACATTCTAAAAGTGGTAAAGAAAGAGTGTCATAGCATAAGTTTATAGAGCACTAGATTTTGTTTGTGAATCATTGCTATGCCAATCCAAGACATGTGGATTTTGTTCCTGAAATGGAGCCCAAATTACACCTTTCCCCTCCACACACCATGACGGACTAGACTTTAAAAAGTCTTCTTGCACATTCAGACATCAATTCCTGCCTTCATCTCTCTCCCCTCCTCTCCCATAATGATGCTACCTGGAGCAGGTTCCTTCACCCTCCTGCATGGCTGGCCCTGAACTATTTGAATGATCACTAACAGCATGCCTGTTTTATTCCACTGACAACATACATGCATGCTTTATTCTATTATTGTAAGTGCATGGGGGTTGTAGTTTTGTATTGCATTTATCTTCTTCCTTTTTAAGAAAAGGAAGATATGGACAACAGAGGGCTTTGGGCTCAGTGGCTGTCCATGCCCAGCCTATGTGGAAGTGAACATGCAGGCTTTTATACATTTGTCTTTGAAAGTGGCTGTGGCATTTAGCTCCCCAGAACTTCACATGATGCTCTTCACCCTGCACAGAAACATGCATGTCTGGTAATAACAGAGCAAAGCACACAGGGCTGCATTTCAGGGGCATGTTATTTTTGGCATGAGAAGCACTATACAAAGGAAAAACTGAAGACTCTACATATAGTAAGTAAGTGCATGTCCAAAGCTGATCCAGAGTATCAATTTACCATGTAAAAGCATTCACAAGCATCTTAATGCAATTTCTTAAAGCACCAGCACACGCCAGGACAAACTAACCTGAACTGCACGCTGTTATTTTAGCTGCAAGTAGTCCTCAGAGAGCTCTTACACTGATTTGTTTGTAATAATGTCTCATATGATTTCTTTCTATGGTTGGTTCCACACTAGCCCATTTCTCTGGAATTGTCATCCTTTGTTCACTCACATGTTACAGAGAAGGTGGATGATGTCATTGCCAAGTCTAGTCATTGCATTCCAGTGTTTTCTATATTATCCTCCCATAATTTGTTCAGGCAGACAGGTGCTTTTGCAGTGCCCCATCATACAGGCCACAAACCAGGTGATCACGCAGCATCTCCTCAAAATTTGGAAAATTCTAATCCTGGGCCAAACATCTAAACCCTGCAGTATACAATGAAATACTCTTCGATGGGCCCTGGTTACATTTATAGAAGGAACTATGTTGTCCTATTTCAGATGGTTTAGCAAGTTTTGCTGATGCAAGGAGGGCCTGGGCTAGGTCAAAGGAATCACAGACACTGAATAATACAGCATACTTCCACTGGAGGCTGGTGGCTCCTAAGTCAGTGGGGCATTGAATCTGCTCTGGGTTCCAGTGAGAACTCTAAAGGAGCTATCCAAGGTGCTTCACACCCTAGATAGTTTCTTCAGAGTTCTGACTGAAACCAGAGTGGCTTCACTGCCCCACTGACATTGGAGCCACCAGCCTCCATTTCACGCATCTTCCCTGGATTTGTTATACTATCTGCTGCCAAATAAATCCTAGCCTGGCTGCATCACTTTCCCAGTTGCTGGGGGATGTGGGATTGAATGCTTCAATTTGCCCTCAAGTAAGCATACCCCACGCAATGTGCACCCTGAGCTATGCAATTTTGTGGTGACTTCCACAGGGCTTCAGGTGAAAGCTTAATCCAGGCATCAGTGGGACTGTGTTCTCCCTCTCTAGTCCTTGAGAAAACATTCTGAGTGGCTAAGAAGAATCCCACCCTCTTCTCCATTGTAGCATAGTATGACGAGAAGACCACACAGAGGATGCAAGACCAACAGCAACAACTTTTATAAATAAAGTTACTGAGAACAGGCTGTGCAGCATACTGCGGCAGGCAATGCTGAATGGAAAACTGAAAGCACAGCTCCCAAGAGCTGATGCAGGCACTTCCTGGTATGGCAAGCCAGAACGGCCAATACACTGCAGCCGTATCCTGCAGTGTGGAGTAGAAGGAATCAGCTCATGGATTAGAGCAGTTTCCATGTAGTTTGTAGATGTTCAGTGCATTGAACCCAGCATCTGGAACTGGACAAGGGCTATAACATGGTGGCCAAGAATATGCTTTGCACAAATAAAGTACTACCATTGTTCAGTCCCTGATATCTCCAGTTATACAATCTCAGATAACAGAATTGGGGATGCTGAGCAAGATTGACAAATGGTCTGGCAGCATCAAGCAGCTTTACTGGGAAGAGCATGGATCTTAAACATGTAGTCAGTGTTAGCTTATAGCCCCAGTATGACCTATAACTATTTGAAACCTTGCACAGATGCCCAATGGCTTTATTAACCCTGCACAAAATGCATTTCCAGATGCAATCTACAGGTTTTCCATTCACCAGCTTTGAGGTATGAGCTGTTAAGCACTAGGCTAGCTGATTCATTAGTGCTGGTTGGCTGTCAGGTGCTGGAAAAGTTTGGAGGGCATAATGAGCCAACAGCTGGAGCAGCAGTTTGGGGATATTCAGCCACTTTTAGCAAATACTGGATTGATAGGCAGGGGACCAGTACTGCCATCAGAGGAACAGCTTTTTTTAAAAAAAATTATTACAGTGATACAAATAACATACAACAAACACCCATAATAACAAACAAACAGAAACAAAAGGAGAAAAGAAAAGAAAAAGGAGAACAAAACCACACACAAAAAAAAATCCTAACATATACATAGGATGCTTCTTACTATCTGTTACAACATTAAATAATGGGTTACATCAGAAATCATTGCCATTTAGGCTATATAATAAAAATATCAAATCTTAAATTCTATTTTGTATTATTTACTACTTCCTTGATGACAAATCTGTCAATATGTGTTTCCAATACTTCAATTGATGCTCTGGAGGATTATATAAGGGGGTTTCTGTATTTATAAATAAGACAAAAGTGAACCAAATTTTTTCAAAATTTGTCCGTATATCTTTTTCCTTTTACATAATTTAATTTATTTGTTGGTTTTCCTAATAAAGCTGTTGTCCAGACCTTATTTAACCAATTACTCTCTGTAAGACCATTTAAAGTTTCCCATCATTGAGCAATTTCAGATCTAGCCACAGCAAGGAGAAATCCAGTCAAATCTTTATGTCTTAACTGATCATTTTGTACAGAAAATATAGTCAATAATAATAACTCGCCCTAGAAATGTATTGTCTGATTTATCATTCATGACAGGAAAGAGATCACTTGTTCCCCAGAGAATTTCACTGTTGGGCACTCTGGCCACATGTTTAAGTGATCTTCTTTCACCGCACCCCCTCCAGCAAATTGTGGGTATATTTTTACATGGGAGTTGGACAGGGCATAAATACCATCTCTGTGTCACCTTCAGCACATTTTCCTTTTTTGAAGCTGATATGCATCTATATGGAACAGAGGTCCAGATCTTGTTCCATTTCTCCTCCAGAATTTCTATATCTAAATCTGATTCTCATGCAAATTTAGAACCACATGGTATCCCAAATTTAGCTTCAATTAACCAATTATGTATGCGCGAGGCTTGGCCTCTAGTAATATTAGTAGTGGTGACACAATAGTTTCCACAAATAGTCAAGGGCCTTAATGATTCACTAGTTTGATAAAGGTTTTTTTGTGTGTGTTTTTACCAAATAAGATAATTTGGGTTTTTTGGTACCATGAGGCCTCTAAATTCATTAGTTGGTCTATAGTTAAGGGCTTCCTGTTAATAAACAGATCTGTTAACCTGTATATTCTCTTGTCTTTCCATTGTGCAAATTGATCAAATTTATCTGGAAAAGAAAAATCTGGATGTGAGAGAATTGGAATTAAAGGTGATGACTGTGGGGCTAATATTTTTACCCATTGCTCCCAAGTTTTCAAGGTGCATAATAGAAACAGATTATTAATTTTCTGAATTTCTTTGGCTCTCCAAGGTAAAATGGGCAACATATTATAATTTGGACCAATACCATTGACTTCCATAGATATCCATTTTGCTGTATCGTCCTCTCTAATAAATTGTATCATATTTTTAATTTGGTATGAAGCAAAATACATGTCCAACCTTGGGATAGCTAATCCGCCTTTTTTAGTATTGAGCACCAAATATTTGCTAGAAATCATCTTGTTTGTTTGTCTAGTAACAACGTTTTCTAGAGTGTTGCCAAATCTTAATTTTTGAATGTCCCGGAGTGTTGCCAAAACTTCATTTTTGAATGTGCTGGAAGGGGCCTATAAGACCATTGAGGCCAACCCCCTATTCAATGCAGGAATCCAAGTCAAAGCATCCCTGACAGATGGCTCTCCAGCTTCATCTTGAATGCCTCCAGTGTGAGAGAGCCCACTACCTCCCTAGGTAATCGGTCCCATTGTCGTATTGCTCTAACAGTCAGGAAGTTTTTCCTGATGTTCAGCCGGAATCTGGCTTCCTGTAACTTGAGCCCATTATTCCATGCTCTGCACTCTGGTGCTGCTGGGTTTGTGAGAAACAAGATTGTATCATCAGCATACATATTTATTATATGTTCATGACCATTAGTATTTACTCTTTTAATGCTGGGATCAGTCTTAATTAATGAAGCTAATGGCTCTAGAGGTATAGCAAATAAGAGGGGTGACAGCGGACATCCCTGTCTTGTACCCCTATGTAAATCAAACAGTGCAGAATCCAATCCATTGGTTCTTTTCTGTGCCTTAGCATTTGCATATAATCTGTCTATTAATGAAACAAAATATTCACCATAATTAGCTTTTTTAGCAATTCAATAAGGTAAGGTCTCTCAACCCTATCAAAAGCTTTCAAGACATCTAACACAACTATTGCTATTGGAGATTTAGATACATTACTATGATATATTACATTAAGATCCCTTCGAATAGCATCAGAAATCTGTCCTTCTGGCATAAACCCGACTTGATCAGTTGAGATATATTTAGTGATGAAACTATTTAGCCTACTTGCTAATATTGATATTAGAACTTTAACATCCTGGTTAAGAACTGCTATTGGGTGATAAGATGTTAATTATGAACTATCACTATTGGGCTTCAATACTGTAGTAATCTTTGATAATTGCCATGTTGCAGGCAAGTCTCCTCCTTCTAAGACATTATTGAAGACATGGTTAATATAGGGAGATAAATCTTCACAAAACACTTTCTAGAATTCTCCAGGAAAACCATTCAATCCTGGGGCTTTCCCTTTGTTAATTTCTTTATTGCAGATAAAATTTCTGTCTCTAATATCAGAGCATTTAAAGATGCTTGATCTACTTCATCATTCTTTGCTATAGGAAAGGAATCTAATATTTGTTGTAGATTCATTGTAGCGTCAAAATCCGATGTGTATAACTTGAATTAAATATTTGGAACTCCTCATTAATTTCATTGACAGTAAACAGAGGTTTTCTTGAGTGGTCTTCTATCACTGGGATAGTATTTTTAAGACTCTTCTTTTTAAGTGCTCTTGCTAGTATTTTAGTATTTTTATTACCAAATTCATAAAATTGCTTGTTCAAATATCTTAAAGAAGGGTGTATTTTATTTAAATCAAATATTTCAATTCAGCTCTCTTTTGATCTAATTTTTGAAGCACTTCCTTACTACCTGTTACTTTGTGCTATTTAGTTAAATCTTCAATTTCTTTTAGGAGTTCATTTCTAGATTTTTTGCTTTAATATCTTTTGGGTGGAACCTTCCTTTATGGAAAAAAACCCCCTCTAAACACTGTTTTCAAGGAATTGCTGGTGTCATTCCTGGTGTAGAATTCTCTATATAAAACAATTTAATAGCTTGCTTAATTTCATCTATAAACAGACCTCGTGTTAGGAGAGCTGTGTTAAGCCTCCATACTGGAGTTTTTATAGCTGAAGGTAGAAGTTCTACTTTACATGAAAGCAATACATGGTCTGTAATCAGGATTGGGCCAAAATCTATCTGAGATATATATGGAGCTAAAGTTTTTGAGATCAGAAAATGATCCATTCTGGAATAGGTATTATATTTAAAGGAGAAATAAGTGAAGTCCTTAGAAGTGGGATTCTAATAATGCCATATGTCCAGCAGCCCATATTCTTTCAATTTATTCTGTATAGCTTTTGATTCCCTCCTCGGTCTAGGGAATTTTGCCGATCTATACAAATTTCTATTTAATATAACACTGGAATCCCTCTTTCCCCGCCCCAGTAATATAAAACCTTTTGCAAAACTGTTCAATTTTTCTAATATATTAATCATAAATTCTGACTGTTGTTGTTTGGAGCATAATATGAACCAAGTGTAATTGTTCGTCCAGCAATTTTCCCTGTAATAAAAATGTATATACCATTTGAATCTGTTAGTATATTGTCTACTTCAAAGGGACAAGATTTAGCTATTAAAATAGCTACACCCCCTGAATTTAGAAGTTCCATTTTCACTGTATTGATCTCTAAATATGGGGTGGGATAGTATCTTTTTAACTTTAAATTGTATGTGTGTCTCCTGTAGAAATAATATATCCGGTTTATGCGGTTTTATTAGCTTCATGATCCTATATCCCTTCACATTAGAGCCAAGACCATTTACACTGAGAGAGAGCACCCTTAAACTAGCCATATTTATTCTTCAAAGATAATTTAAATATCTCCTTGAGCTCCTAGGGACAATCATCAAAATATAATTTAACCGTTTTATGACAAAATCCTGCATTTCTATACAGTTTAAATGCCTATAAGGAACAGACAGCAAACCTAATAAAGACAAGAACATTATCTCTACCATTTTATACATTAAAAACATTCTGCCCCACCACCTGGGAGAGAACAAAGCCTCTCAACAACCGCTATGTTGGGCTGTTGCCACTAAGGGGGATCAAAAAAAAAAAAAAAGCAAAAGGATAGAAGAAAAGAAAAAGAAAAAACACATAAGGGGGGGAAAAAAAGAAAAGAAAAACCCTGAGGATTAGGTCCGAACCTGTGAAATGTGTAGTTTTCCCCCCTTCCCACTCACTTA
Organism: Heloderma suspectum; assembly: GCF_057233095.1. Classification (NCBI taxonomy): domain Eukaryota; kingdom Metazoa; phylum Chordata; class Lepidosauria; order Squamata; family Helodermatidae; genus Heloderma; species Heloderma suspectum. Next base: position 69,501,996 of record NC_139462.1, read on the forward strand.
ATTTGGTTTAATGTAGTAACGAGAAAAACAATTTACTAGATTATAAACTTACTAAGCTATATCCAGTTTCTCTTATATCAAACATCCATAACCTGATTTACTTTGGGGCAGTCTTTAGTCTATATATCTCAAGTAACTTTCTTTGTATCTCTACGTGTTCTCCATCCTGTTGTTGCAGTGAGGCTCGAACTTTCGTTCTTCACAGTGACTGCTGCTGCTTGCTCTTCTTCTATTGGAACCGCTAGGTGTAGTCTCTTACTGATTTCAGCCAGCTTCTCAATGGTACTTGCTGTTAGAACTTGTTCATTATGATTGATAAGAATTTCAGAAGAAAAAGTCCACGTATATTTAATTCCCACCTCTCTCAGTTTTTCTGTAAAAGGTCTCATTAATCTTCTCTTGTGAAGAGTTTCCAACGAAAGGTCCTGGAATACCATCACTTTTTCCTCATCAATTTCAAGGTTAGGATGCTTATTCAATGGCTGCAGCGCTTTTGATTTTACTGAGTATCTCACACATCTTACAACGATGTCACGTGGTTGCTGAAGTTTGGGGGAGAAAGGGCCTTTTGGCCGGTATACCCGATGTGCTTTTTCAAAAACATCTTCTGTTATATTTAACTCTGGGCAAAGATCATTAAACCACAAGGTTGGGAAGGCTGTAAGATCTCCTTTTTCTACATTCTCTACCATCCCCCGCAAGTGAATGTTCAGCCTTCTCTCCTTGTTTTCCATGGACTCCATTTTGTCCTGTAGCTCTTTAGTTATAGTCTGTAGCTCTGCTGTTCTTATCATTTGCTTTGCCCATGTTTAATGCCTCATTGGCTGTATTTTCGACATCGGTCAGCTTGTTAGTAATTGCAGAGAGTTTAGCATCTGTAGGGTTAAGGGCAACAGCAAGAGCTGTAGCCCAGTCCCTTTGTAATCCCAAGCATATTCGCTGTACTAAATCACCATCCTATCCTTCTGCATCTCTGTCTCCCTTAGCTCCTTTAGCTTTCTCCCCTGCTGCCGGCACCATCCTTTCCACTTCAGTGTTCACAGCCTGTGTTTCGTCAGAGTGACTTTTAGACAGAAAATAGGAGGTGAGATCTTTCACGGCTGGCTGGTCGGTGGTTTGTCTCATACCCAGTAGGAAAAGATATATTGCAGGTCATAAAAGATGTTTCACTCACTGCTGCAAGCTATATTTAGTGAGCGGGAGCAGGAGCCTCTGGTTTATGCAGCCATTCTCGTGCACACCTGGCCACCCCCCCACCAGGAACAGCTTTAGGAACAGAATGTCAACAAGATCTTCCTGCAACAAAATGTTGCAGTACAGTGTTCCCTATTCAAGATTCCACACACACTTCACACCATTCCACTCCCCGTCTCCCTCTCCCTATTCTATCCCCACTGAGCATGCTCAGTTCTCATTGGGCTGTATGCTTACTATTTTTCTTTGTCTTTAGAGACAGACGTGGCCATTTTAACAATGCATAACAAATGCAGTCCAGCAGGCTACCTCCAAACATATGGAACTTAAGGAGAGTAAACAGTAGTTGACTCTTGGGATGGGCAACACAACATTCTGTTTTAATAATATCCATATCCAGGGTTGGCTCTTCCATTAGGCAGAGTGAAACAGCTGCCTCAGGCAACAAATTCTGTGTATCATGAAAGGGCCTCAAATTGTTAGTTATTTACTTTGTTAGTATTGTATTTTTACTGTTAAGGATAGGGAGAGGTATTTATGGGATTTTCCACCAAATGTGCTGAAATAACTTGGCTGGCCTTGAGAACTGTGCACCTTCATCTTAGGCTGCAAAATATGGGCCGTCCCTGATTCAAAGAGTCTGGGTTCAGAAAGAAATGGAAGAATGTCCGCCTACGTTTAGCACCAATGCCTGGGTAGCTAGTAGCACTGTCACTTATCTGCAGGGTCTAGACATTAGGATGGTGAAGGAGCCGATCCAAGCATGTGGACAGATTCTATGGTGCGAGGAGAGGATGATGAGGCCTGCATAGATGCTTTTAGTGGTACTGGTGATTTACCTCTCATAATATACTTCACACCTACCCTCCTGTTCATGCTACAGATCATTCTCATGATCCCAGTACTCAAGCTTCTACCCACCCCATACACACACGTGCACGCACACACACGCACACAAGCCCCACACAACAGTTTGAGAGATTAGTGCATACATTAAATGCATACAGCCGGGAATCACCCGTGAGTTACCCTGTGTTGGGTTTATCCAGAGCTGGTTTTGATGTGTGACAGTACACTGAGAAAGGTTTCTACTTGATCGTCCAAAAGCAGTCACCTGGGGCATTTGAATGACCATACCATGTTTAGCAGGTGGGGAAATTTTTTCAAAGATACGAATGGCAGAAGGGAGCAGGCAAGAATCTCATTATTTTTTAGTTGGAAGTGGATGCACTGCTTCCACTTAGATGGATTACATGAAATAAAAACTGATCAAAGAATATTATGCCAATAAATAAATGAATGGCTGAATCCTGGACCAAGGGCTGCTACACAAACAAACTCCAGCTCTAAAAAATATCTAATCTTTTCAAAGTTTCCTGTCATCTACTTTTAAACTATAAAATGTGTGGAAATACATCTCTCTTAGAGTTTTTGTTCAGACAGTAGCACACAGCAGGTTTGCATAAACCATCAAAAAGACTTTGCCTGAGATTTGAACACCCTTTTATTCTTGTGGCTTTGTGCTGTAAGCACCACATCTCAAGCTGTCCTACTTCTCCTAAGGAAATGTAGCCTACTTACATCTGATCGTTGCTCCAAACTAGCACACAAAAACAATGCTCAAAAGCCTAGACACAAGAACACTTTTGCTTCAGAGACACTTGGCAGGGGAAGTTGGCTCTAGAAGCAAATATCCTCTTCAATTTATCTCCATGATACATATTTCCTAGATATTTGGGAAACACGCTCACAACACAATAAAAAAAGCCTTGTGAAACTGAGGAGTAATAGGCTAGTTCATAAATCAGACTTCAGAGGCAATGGTCTCATCCAAGCAGTGCTCTAATCCATTCCAAGGCCCACTTAGGTTGAAAATATTCACTATGCATGCAACTATAAATAAAAACTGGGAATTCTCGGCAGATTTTGAGGGGAAAGCAAATCCCCAATATCCGCAGAATGAATCATGAAGTCAGACTGGGAGAGTGGCTGTTCTGCAGAGTGTCAAGTCAAAATTTATTAAGTCTTGGGCTATAATACATTATACTATAACATATTAAACAATGGAAGGGGAAGGGAAACCTTTTTATAACAGAACAGAATCTGACTCAAAAATTCACATGGAAATATAACCTAAGAAAAACTAATATATCTTTACATAAAAACAGGTTACCTTACCAGTACACAAACCATAAATGTTACTAAGATTTAAAGAAAGAATAACAGTGCAATTCTATCCTTGATTATAGGGTCACATTGGCAACTTTGTATAGTTAGGATTTCTTTAAAAACACACAGACAAGATTCTGACCTTAAAAAATGATAGTTTTCTATTGTTCTCGCATTGGCGTCAGAAGAAATGTATTTTTCTTCCATTTTGTTTTGTTTTTAAAATAAGCTTTTAAAAATGTAATGGTAGTCAGTGGGGCTCTGGTAAGGCCATACAGATTCAGAAGCTCCCTCTCCCTCTCTCCCTTGCACCTCACAGCTGTTTTAGAACATTGTGGGGGGGGGTGCATGGGGGGACTGCCAAATTTGCAACACCACCAGCAGCAACGAATTGCAAAGGCTGTGGAGGCTGTAGTCCTTGTTGGGACTAATGGGAAGGTTGTCTGAGAACAAGAAATGCAGCTACTTCATAAGTCTCTTGTGTCTCCCCATCACCCCTCCCTCCCTCCCTCAGCTTGCTCTGTGGTTATCTTTTATCTCAGTCTTTGTTGCAGGATTTGCATGAAGACAGGTGGAGAGAGGAGGGGCAAAGGTTGATGCGTAATAATTTGTGGAAAGATGGGTTCCTTGGCTTGCTTTCCCTCCTCTGCCCCTCCCCTGTCAGGGTTCCCTCTGAGCATATAGAGTGTCAGAGCAGTTCAGATTCTGAGGAAGAGCCACAACACGTGGGGGAGGAACTTTCCCAGGCTTCAGAGGCACAGCTGGATGGAGAAGCCCTCCCTTCACACATCCCTGTGAGTGATAGCGAACAGGGGGAGGCAAGGGAAGGACAACCTGAACTCTTAGACGCAAGGCGCAGACACAGGCACAAGCGGGAAATTGCAGGGGCTAAGCTTCGGTGCTCTGCCCGATTGGCTCGGTGTCAATAGCTGTGCCTAGAGGTGTCACGGGAGAGGGGGAGATCTTGCCCTCCCTCCCCTTAAGTTAAGAGGGTTTGCCGCCTTTTTCCCAAACAGAGACCAACTTTCGTAACTCCCCTTTGAACTCCTTGAAGGCTTTTCCTTTGTAGTCTGTGAGTCTCTAGCAATTTGCGTCTGTATGCCGCATTAGGGTAATGGAATTAAAGCCTTGGAAATGCAGCCTCTTGTCTGAGTGTTGATTTGGCTATTGGCGTTCTCAGCAGGGCAAAAGGGAATCCTGACATCCCCTCTGTTTGCCAGGGAATCTTAGAAAGGGTCCTCCCATTCTCATCTAAGGTGAGGGTGCACGCAGATCACTGAGAGGTTGGGGGGTGAGGGGAGAGCGAAAGAGAAGCAAATGGCTGGTTGCCAGCAAGAACAGAGCTGTTATACGCACACATGCACACAAGCAAGGTGGCTCAAACTGTGCGATTTGGGATGGCGAGAAATTTGAGGAAAGCCTGAACTCCTCCATCCAGTCTTAGAGTTTTCCTACACAAGACTTTTATTGTGCACTCATCATTCCCGTCATGGTTGTTTACAGGTTCTTTAGAAAACGACATGACCCTCCAGTTTCACTGCTATTTGTAAACAGCACTTTCAGCAATTTTTTTTAGAGCAGATAAAATGGGTTATTATTTCTGATAGTGGAAAGAAAATGCTGATTCTAACTGTGTATTTGCACTATTCCATTGTACCATATTGCCATTTAGAGGTTATATAGCAGAAAAACAGGAAAGGAAATGCTCCTCATGTAGTGCTCGGATCTCAGTTCTGTGGTGAAACTGAAAGTATATGCAGCCAATTAACAGCCTCATATAAAAAAAAGGCCTAAATGTAGAGGAACTTTTTCTCCTTCTTTTGAGAGGGACAGACAACCACCCCATTGCTTCTTTTTCCGCCTTCCCTGTGAACAGATCAGCTGCTTACATTTGCATCTTCTGATCCTGAGAGCTAAGCTTCTGCAGCAGTGACTTTGCCATGTGCCTGTGACTCTAAAAAAAATGGGTCCATCCTCCAACTTTCTGTAAACCAGACAAAACATTTATGCTTCCTGTATGCCCTGGCCATGGGCTGCTAAGGTTTGGAGGTGCCAAGATAATGATAAGCCAGATCCAGGTTTGCTTACAAGGAGACTTTACTGAGTACTTACAGCACACAGGCGTACCCAATGGTTGGATCACATGGCTTCTCTGAACCCAGAGCCAAGGGGTAAAATGGGTTTTATACCATACACATTAGCAGTGAGGCAGCATGACAGCAGCAAGCATTAATTAGCATTCATCTGCAGCTTTCCCAGCATAGACTAACAGTGCTTGTTCAGAAGGAAAACAATCAGAACTTTCCCAGCACAGACACCTGTAAACATAGCATGAACAGAGCCTCACTTCTCAGGCACTTCCTAGGCCCTGGTAAGATAAACGGTAGCTTGTTAGCATGGAATGTGCTGAGGCGGTGATAACGACCTTTGACTCATCTCACAAGCTCAGAGGCCCACTAGCAAGGAAATTGCACTCAATAATGAACAAAAGCAAAGTGTTATGGATCTCTAGGCCCCTCTAAAACTACAGGTAACTTGGTTACAAGCCTGGGGCCATTACACTTCCCCATTTCCCATTTAAGCCCCTATTTCCCCATTTCCCCCCCCACTATTTTTGCTTTTGCAGTTTTCTCACATGAATCTCCTCCACCTCTTTATGAAGATGACTGAACAGGAGGAGAATTGGCTGTCTGGATTCAAACCTGACTTGAGATGAGAAGAGGGGGAATCCATAGCAGCGGTAGTAGTAGTGGTATCACCACTTGTATAGTGGTCAAAACACATCTCCTGCATGTCACAAGACTTTTAAATATGAATTCTTTTAATGTATTGTTATTGTTATTACAGGGGCAATGCAGAATATGTGTATGATTGGGGATTCCAATTTTACTCATCTAGAGCAATTTTGCATTATAAATAGCATTGCATCAATGCTGGGGTTGAAAAATGTTCATGTGAGATGGATAAGAGGAGACGGAAAGAAATGGACAGATGTTTTAATAAAGCTTTTGGAACATCAAAAGACACTTGAGAAACCAACACGTGTGGTAATTCATTCTGGAGGAAATGAAGTGTGTCTTCCCAAAACAGTAGAACTCATCATATTAATGAAAAGAGCCTTGAGAGAGATTTGTAAAATGTTCAAGAACTGTCATATTATTTTTTCTGATTTAACTCTTCAAAAATCAAATTGTCACACTTTAAACATGCAAGGGGTTAAAAAAAAGAACCAATTAAAAATGTAAAGTGGGAAGTTGGTATATGATTAAGTGATTAAAATATGGGCTGCATTTGGCACAGAAATATAGAGCCGAAGTATAAGAAACTACATGACAGAGCTGGGATTCATTTGTCAGAAGAGGGGGATGTTTTTGAATAACTTCTCACCTACTCATCAGAATTTGATGTGCAGTTCTTAAAGTTGAAATGTAACGTTAAATGTGAATGTTGTGAATACTGGAATCCGCTATTACTTGTGAAAATGTTTGACTGTAAATACTTTGCATAACCAAATCTATTGTGAGAAGAATTTAGTTAGGCCCTCTCACTTTCACCACCACCACCAACATAGATTTCATATTTTCAGCCCAGGTTTCTGGTTGGGGTTAGCCTTATTTGAGGGGGAGGAGAGTAGGGAAGAAACAGGGAAAACCAATGGGAGACCAGTGGTTTCCCATTGAGGCACTCATCATCCACATAACTTCCAGTTGTCTTCTAGAGCACGTATGTACTCCTTTTTCCACTTGGATACCTACATTCCTGCTGTGACACAGTGAACTTTGGTTAAAGATCCCAACATGCGTTGTTGAGGTATATGTGTGTATTGCCGCATATGTGTAGATGAGAACACATGGTAACAAAGGTACAGATCTGGGTCTCTTTCAGATGGGGTTTTTAATGTGCTAGTGGCTTGCTTTGTTTGCAGGATTTGGGGGACTGCCCACAGTCTCCTGCAGTCATCCTGTGTCTCCCCAGCCCCCACTTCTCCTGTATTTTCTCACACAGGAAAAATCCATTAATTTTTTTTTCTGGCACGCCATGATCTGCACAAAGGCAGGGTGTGGCTTCCTGATTTGGGGAGCTGGCAGTGTTTTGTGAGGGTGTGGCTGTGTGACGTGTAATGTGATGTTGCTGGGGGCATGTTCTTATGGTTTCAGAGCAGCTGCATTTCTCCCTTGCCCAGGAAGCCAATCACACCTTCTCCTCTATCTCCGCTGCTGATACTGCTCCTGCAGCAAATAGTTCTTTCTTTCATTTCTCCCCACACACACATACACACACAGCACATACATACCTACACACACACATACACTGAGCTTCAGAAATAGCAACCGAGAAAATAAAGTGTGTGTGTGTGTGTGTGAGGCAACTAGTAATATTTGTGTAGAGTTTTTGTTTGTTTCTTCTCCAGAAGTGCACAATTCAGAACTGCACAAACAAATCGTGGAACAAAGAATGTGGTAGGAGGGATCAGCCAAGGGAGAGAATTGCTTTGGCTGCTTCTCATTCCCCCCCACCACTGATGTGGACAGAAGGGAGCGGCATGTAGTGGCAATTTCCCCAGACAGTGTGGGCAGTCCACGGAAATTCTGCTTGTACTTTCCAGCGGAAGAGCAATGTTTGATGGTGCTAGAAGGCCTCCATCTGGAAGAGCCCCTGGGAGTAGGAAAGCGTTTGCCAACTAAAGCAGAAAATTAAGGGGAACACCAACTCCTTTCACAAGCTGTCCTCAGAGATGTTTGAGTTCCTGTGTCATCCATCTAGGGGGTTGGAAGGAGCTTGGGATTTCTGTGACCACTCCAAGCCCAGAAAAATGAAGAACTGCTCAGGGCCCATACCAGGTTTGCGTGAGCTCTAGCCAAGGCACCCTTTGTTCTCCCTACCCCAGCATTCTGGTGGCTGCCCTGGTAAACCTACATTTTATTAGGGTGGCAGGTGCACTGCAAAGGAAAGCACTGGCCAAGACTGCAGCTCCTCATCATCTTTTTCTCAGAATGCCTCTGGGCTCCAGCCTAGCGGGGCCAGAGGCATTCTGGGGAAATGAAGATGATGGCTGGCTGCAGCCTTGACCACCATGTTGCTTTACAGCTCACCTGCCACTCAATGAGGGAGGAGAGAGAGAGAGAGAGAGAGAGAGAGATCAGCCTATAGGTCCTATGGGCCCCAGCATTTGCCCCACCATGCTGGGTACTGATGTTGGGCCTGACACTGACCCAGGTTAGGGTTTTCTTAGTTAAAGAGCTAGTTCTTTCTCAGCCTGAGCTACAAGGGTCTTTCCATCTGCTATAACTGTATTCAGTTTCTATGACTGGTCCCATCACCCAAGGAGGAAGGAAAATCAAAGACATATAATGGGAAGACAAAGACATTGTATTTAACAGAATCAAAAAAGGACGTCGATAGTGTTTGCCTTCTTTTTGAAGGTGAATTGGGCAAAGCATCTGTTACAACATGACGTTATGGGCCTAAATTACATCAGACGCTTAACTAAAACTTTATCTTCAGGGCTCGACTTGTGTGCAGTATTTATCCGGTATAAGAAAGTACTTTGACATCACCATGCAAGACAGGAATCTAGTCTTTAAAGTCTGAGAACAATTGCTAGCTGCATTTAGCGACTCATAAAGCTACCACCCACGAGTGATGAGTCATTGAGTGGCTGCTTTTGTAACAGCTATGGAAAAAAAGGGAGAGAAAGCATACGTAACCAGGGACTGCATTTTACTCCCTTTGCCTGAACAGAATCTGATCAAAATGATACTATTCTGTTTGCACCTATATACTAATTTACTGAAATGCATCTTGGGACTGATGCTAGATAGCAAGCTTATTACGTTTGGAGGTCACAGGTTCTGGTCATTGAGGATGTACATCCATTTCCAGTGAAGCCCAATACCAAAATGAAGTGCCCTGTTTCAGAGGTATTTGGACCTCTTTCGAAGTGAAGTGGGGCTTGTCCGAACTGGTATGAAGCAAAGCAGACTACTTCAGAATCCTCGGATAAGTTGGAAGCTTTGGAAGTGTGTCTTTTACTGCTTCCCCCGGGCCCATAAAGTACATTTCCTAACCTTTCACAAGCTTTCCATAAATGGACAAGTCCAGGCAGGGGGAGGGAGGGTAGGGGGGTGTAGTTTTGTGACAGACAGTTGTAGCTTCCAACCAGGGAGAGACTTTACTCTCCAGCAACAGTACTTTGTAATAACAGGTGTTGTAATAACATATCAAAAGTTGTACTGTTTTCAGTGCTCTTTTACAAGTTCAACCTCTTAGCAGCTACACCTAAATGGTTTGTGGGGTTGTATGTCGCTGTGTTTTGAGTGTCAGTGAGTTATTAAGTAAAACAGTCCTCTTCACTCCCCACCCCATTCTGGTCCTAGCTGCATTTAATTAGTTTGGTGTTAAATATTTGTAAGTTTGTGTGTCTCTGAGTAATAGCATAGTTTTTTTCTGGGTGCTTCCAGATGAGGCTTTTCTTGCCCTGCTTCATACACAGAATTGTATAGGGTACCCTTTCCCAAACTGGTGCCCTCCAGATGTGTTGGACTCCCATAATTCCCAGCCTGCCTGGCCATTGGCTATGCTTGTGTTGCCCTCAAGGTAGGTTCTGGGAGGAGAGGCAGAGCTGGCAAGATAATTTCTCCAATTTACACACACAAAAACAACTTTAAAGGGTACTTAACACAAACCCCCCTGCACCTACCTATTTGAAATTTGGCAGGCTTCATCCCCTCAAAAGAGGCTTTTATACCTGAATGTTTCATCCAAGTCCTCCAAAACATAACAACGTTAAAGGTGGTCTCCCACCCTTTAAAAATATAGCTTCATGTTTTAAAGGCTTCTGATATAAACCCCCTCCCTGCATCTATTTGTCTGGAATTTGTCAAGCTTCATCCACTTAGCAGGTGCTACTATTTCTGTATGTTTCACCCAATTATTCATCCAAACAATGTAAAGGTAATAACCAATTGTCAATTTCCCCAATGGGGAAACATCTGAAGCTTCAGAAAATAAAAGTGACGTCTGCCTTAGAGCTGAAGCCAGGTGGGTCTTGGCCAAAGCAGTCCAAAGTGATGTGGCATCCTCTCCAAAGCACCAAAGCATCTTTGCTGGCCAGATCCCATCTCACCTCCCTATCATGGACCAAGAGTCTGATATCCTCAGAGGCTCCCAACCCCTTATTCTCAGAAGAAAAGGCTCCAGACTTAATGGGAGAGGACCCAGCTATGGAAAGGCATCACAAGGCTGCCATCTCCCCAGGATCCAGTTCTCCAGAAGGATCCCAGGGGTAGGCGCCCCTACAGAGGAGGTTGCGTGGCCATACTCAAATTCTGAGGACTCGGGCCATAAGGAAACTAACATACAACAGTTACCCCAACATCATGACAGCCTGAGATTGGTGAAAGAAGATAGGACCCTTTAAAAGACAAAGCCTCAGTCAGTATGGAGGCAGGGCCAACCAACCTAAAGGCACTCTTATTTAAAGCTCAGTCTTGCTCTGCTCTTTGTTGGTGCAACATACAGACAAACCTGTCTGGCTTCCAGTCCCACTCTGAGCTTTCCATGGTGCTTTTCTGTTTGTATTCCTGTAACCTTGCTGAAAAAATCCAATCCATAGGTGATCCTGCAACCCAGGCCTACCCAGCACCTAAACAATGCTAAGCCCTCATCACAACAGTAGTGGAACAGAACACTCCCACTTTATTTCTACTGGCACTTCATATCATTATCCAGTAGATCACGATCATGCTTTGTTTCCCATCTACCCATGGCTGTAGCACATACAGACTGCCATCACATGATACAGCCTTCTCCAATAAGTCAACCAAAACAATATGCCTTCAAGGTCACTAGCCAATCTGACCGTATTGCACTAGCATCTGGCTATACACACTATTTTTAATGCTGCTCTATAGTCTATAGCTCTGTTTCACTTCTATTCTTTTGATCTGACTACATAATCTAACTTAAACCTTCATGTTTAATTTATTATTAGACTTATTAAAGTGACACATACTTCCTTTTCTCTCTATTCTCTTTAGCCATTAGCAGTCTTTGAAATTAGAACTGCCTGTCTAGAAGGACAGTTCACTGGCACACTTCCTTGCATTGTCTTACCCACTCTTCATTTTATTCGAGGCTTCACTGTAGAAAGTCGTTAACATTCAGTTTAGGCTAGCAAGCTTTTATTCACTGATTCCTCTCCCCTCCTCTTTGCCTTCTGTTCTTGAAGCATCTCGAATTTCCCTGCTCTGGAAACTTCTATCCGTAAATAAGGCTGTGGTAACCTAGCAACACCAAGTGAATAATACAGCTTCCCTGCAGAGTAACATTGATGCATAATCAAATCATTCCTTTCTATTATTTGAAGCAGTAAAATTCTCTTTAAGGTACTCTGAGAACATTTCCCCATAACTTCTTTACAGCAAGGAATAGCACTTGGTCTTTCACTTTGTCTGGACTATGCAGCTTTCCCAAAAGTTTGGAACATGAGTCAGTGCAGCACATGGGCGGTGAGACAGGTCCTCAAAGTTCTTATGTTTGGGCAGCTATTAGGGTGCCTCCCAGCTCCTCCTTTGCTTTGTAACAGAAATGGCCTGTGCCCTCCTTGTCTAGCACTAACACAGCATGTATTCCCAAGACAACAATTGTTGAGATCAAAACACTGGAAAGACAAAAATCAGTCTTCCTGTCGGAGGGCACAGTTCCACGTGTAAAATGTTTATCTATATGCAACCCATATACAGTCTCCCAATGGATGTTTCACAGCTGGCTCACAAGTGCTCACTAGGGCAATACTTTGAGGGGTATTTATTGCTAACAAACCACATCCCACAATCTTGGAGAATAACAATGTTAAAACAAAAATGGCATGTGAAATATAGAGCAGAGTGCCACTAGGTCATAAACTGTAAGTTATAAATGCCATACTCACTGCCCAGGCTTACAATTAGCCACTCAGCTGCTCACCTGTAGCAATGAAAACTGCATCCCGGAGTGCTTTCAGATGGGCCTTTTTCTTGTGCAATTGCCCTGCCCAAAATACAGAATTTGATAGAGGTGGAGGTGACACCATCTTCCATTTGTCACCCTTCTGTGCTTTTCTATTGCTTCTTGCATCTTTTCTTCTTATCACCAAAAATCTATTAAGGAGGAAAATATGGAATAGCTACACAGTGTCTTTTGAGTGGTAGCACTAGGATGAGAATGGGCCCTCCAGATGTTTTGGTGGACAACTCCCATCAGCCCTAGCTGATATAACCAATGGTGAGGGATGATAGGGATTGTAGGCCAAAACATTTGCAGGGCCACGAGTTTCCCACCATTGCGCTAGGAGCTGTCTGTCTGGAAGATGAACACATTAGTGGAGGTAGGACTGCATGCTCACCCATCATCACACTTCTACATTTGTGCCTTGGCTGCATTAAAGAGGCTGTATGCAAGCCCCCCTCTCTCATGCTGCTTTCTAGCCTTAAAGAGCTACTGCTTTTGCAACCTTAGAAGGCAAACAGAGAGAGCCAAAAAAAAAAAGACAGCCCAGGCATGTATGTCCATATCACGCCTTCAAAAAAAAAAATCAAAAATATCCCAGAACAGTGAGACCAGAGGAAAAGGAGGAGGGGACAAAGAGTAAAAGCAAGCAGAGCAGAGTATGGGCAACCACACCTTAAATAATTGCTTTGAGGTGGATGTAACCCTGGTCACCAAATGCGAGCTCCCAAAAGGTTTGCTTAGGCAAATCTCCGAGGAAAGGGAATGCCTAACTTGTGATATTGTTGCCCATCTGAATCTTAAAATGTTCATAATGACTTACTACAGCCTTCCCCAACCTAATGACCTTCATATGTGTACAACTCTCATGCTGGGAGTTGTAGTCCAACACATCTGTTGCGTGCCAACTTGGGAAAGGCTGGCTTATTATAACACACAAGAAAATATAAAAAGGACATCTTGAGTTCTCACTGAAGCTTTTCCCATACAACCATTCCTACTATCTTACACTCTTGTTTCTACCTGGATTTTCTGAAGGTCTACAAACATCAGTTTGATGACATTCTACACATATATACAGTTTCTCTGTAGGGTGCATTCTTTTAAGTCTGTTAAGCAATGAGCTACAAGTGAAATTTTTTTCCAATAGGCTGAATCTGGTTTCTTTCCTGTAGGAGTTCTCTTGTGCATTATAAGGTATGGCTTCTTATTAAAACATTTATCCCAAGTGCAGCATTGTCATGATTCCCCCCCCCCCCAGGATGGATAATTTTTCTGTGTAGTATGTTTACAACTGGAGTTGCTCCTACTTTCTAACTGTGAGTAATCACTAAGAATTAATCCATACATGAGTCTGTTGTTGTATTGGTAATAGCGAAGAGGGCACATGCTGGGCATAGAAATATCTCCCAGATATTGATTACGCAGTAGTACCCTTTTCTTCTTTCTTTCTTTCTTTCTTTCTTTCTTTCTTTCTTAAATATATTTATTTTTTATTTAAAAATACATTAAGAGAGCAATCCTATGACGCCCTAGACACTGTCTAGCAGGCCATAGGATATGCTCATTTCCGGGAACTGACCTCGGAGCCCATGCTCCAAGGTCGGTTCCCAGAAAACTGACGTCCCCCCTCATCTGCGCTGCCTCAGAGGCAGCATGGAGAAGCCCCGTCCTCCACACTCGCAAGAGGAGTGCGGACTGACTTAAAAGGGCTGGGGCTGGGGGGCGTTCCAGGGCAGGAAGAGCAGAGCTGTGCGTACGACACATCCAATGTGTCGTAAGGCAGTTTCCTCTCCTGGTCAGCCCCCCCCCCCCACTGCTAGACAGCCAAAAACGGCTGTCTAGCAAAAAATAGCAAGGCAGGAGAGGCACAGAGGGAATGTTCCTCCCCGTGCCTCTCCTGCCTTGCTTTGGATAGGCGGTCGCCTCCGAAGTCAGAGGCGGCCGCCTATCTTGTTAGGATTGCACCCTAAATAACTTAACAATGTGAGATACGAATAAGAACGTCTATACATCTTTACCTTGCTCATTGTTACATGCAGTTGTGTTGCTTGTCTGGTCTCTTATCTTTATCACCTTATACTCTCTTAACCCAATAAATCTTTCCATAAAAGACTGTGTGAATGTGGTGGGTGATTTACCTCTTTGTGCTGTATCATAAAGTTTATACAATCCCACCAAATGGTGTTGAAGTTATCCCATTCTTGCACATTTCTGTATGCCCTCCATTTGTTAGTCAACTTTTCCGCACTCCTTTCCTAAGTAAATCAGAAAAAATATATGTATTATGATAAATATAAGCATGCATATATTTAGTACTTCTAAGTCCCACTGATGCCAATAGGGCAGGCTAGTGTGCTAAATTCTTTTGACTTAAAAGTACTTAGATTACATCCTATAGCATTCTTATAAAAGGTCTGGAAGAAGTCCGTATTTGTATATCTTTTTAACAGAACAAAAACTTTGAGTACAGTTCTCAAATTGGACATGTCTGCTGAGGGTAATGGGATCACTCTGAATTAAGTTGTTTAATGACTGCAACCAGAGTCTAACTTCCAGTTGCAATCAGCGTTTGTATGCTTCACACAGAGAAATATTTGCTGAGCTTTTTAAATTGGCCTTTATTGATCACAAAGATCTGTCTGAATGATGTATGACTGATTCTGACATAATATTATCACACAACCCAATTTATTTCAAGTGCAAAAATAACTTTGGCTCTCCCTGCCTCCCCTCAGGTAGTAGTAAGAATGCAGGAAACTGTCCTTTGCAAACCTAAGCAGATTTCTGATTTATTATCTGCAAACCAGAGTACCTTTTTATATTATGGTTTCTTAGTTTAGCATCCCAAATAACAGAAGTATTAGGTGTGCGATTCTGGGAGAGTCCATTAGAGCAGCATAAACATAAGGGGAAAACTAAGCATGATCCAGCCATGTTGTAAAACACCTAGTTATGCTTAAATATATATATATATATATATATTTGCGATAAGGATCCCCACCCTATCAATTGTGAAGTCTCCTTTAAAGAGAAGGTAAGTCACTGAGTTGATTCTTTTAAGTCTGGTCAATGCACTTGCTTTGTAGGAGGAACCTCAACACCAGTGGTGTAGTGGCGAGAGTGCTGGACTGGGAGCTGGGAGATCCAGGTTCTAGTCGCCACTGAGCCATGGAAGCTCACTGGGTGACTTTGGGCCAGTCACAGACTCTCAGCCCAGCCTACCACACAGAGTTGTTGTTGTGAGGATAAAATGGAGAGCAGTATGTATGCTGGCTTGGGTTCCTTGGAGGAAAAAAGGTAGGATATAAATGCAATAAATAAATAAGTAAACAAACACCACCCTGAACTGATAGAAACATGGGGAGTAAAGAAAGAGTAAAATTACAGAGCAACAGGATGTCAGACTGTGTGGACTACTGGCAGAAACAACCATTTCCCCTAAAACTGAATGTCTACGTTTGTTACCAACATTTGTATTCTTTACCCCAAAGGCCAAATCTTCAGACTTGTATCCGATTCTCATGAAAACATCTTGCTTCTGTTGCAATCCTATACCCACTTCCTTGGGAGTAAGCCCCATGGAACTCAATGAAACTTACTTCTGAGTAGATATATGTAGGATTGTTCTGTTAGGTGAGTAGCTATTTAACATGGCTGAGCATATTCAGCACACACTGGTAAAGTCTGTTTTGTTTCCTGTCTTGGCCCATTGCCAGTCCAGTGCATATCGGAATGTAGTCGCTAATTGCAGGCAAGAGAAGTAGAACATGGCGCTTTGCCATAAATAACTGCATTATACTTAGTCATCCTTTATTAAACAAAGCTATTAAACAAAGCTATGCAAAAGTACAGTATGGTAAAATAACAACAATGATCCAAGGAACAAGAGCATGTTGGGACATGTCTACACAGGAGCCTCCTACCTGCTTAACATGGACTTGAGACTGCAGTGTCCCTGAAAAGTGTTACAGTGTGGGGCACAGTTTCTTCCTTTAACATTGTCACTTTGCCTATGGAATTAATCATGCACGCATGCTCAGCCTGTGATTTCTCTGTGCAGATGTACTGTATATATGAGATCAGTCTAGGCAAACACAAACACTATGCAACCTGCAGGGAGTCACATTAGCTGCATGAGCGTATTGGATAACTCTGACTGCCAGATGCTCCTATGGAATTTATGAGGATTGTTGTAATTTGTAGGTTTACAATTCCAGGGCCCTTGCTGCATTGCCTCTTGAAAAAGTAGAGTGATCCCATTTTGCTGAAATAATAGGTAATTTGGTCTGTCCTACTCCCTAGGAGCTCTTGTTTGCTTCCTCCAAATAGGAACTGTAATTTATGCTTTACAAAGCATCATTGCCATCAGCCACCTTTGAAGAGTGGATCCTCTCGTGGGAACACACATCCTGGATAAGTTGACTGAAATCTGAGGGAGACACTAATGAGTAGTGAGAGCTATGACAGGAATGTCATACCGATGGCAGCTCCTTGCCCTGTGACAAGAGCATCTTTAGGCTTGTGGGGGCTTTAAAATCTGTAAGACTATGGAGGAAAAGAGATGGAACAGAGAAAGCAAAGAGTAACGAGGATAAGAATCCTGGAGAGGACAGAAACATAACATCTGGATCTGGTCTTGCAATACAAGGGGGAGTGGTGATGCATTGAAGCACAGGAAGGAAAACAAGAAATGGGGAAATAAGAACAAACTAAGTACAAGGAATAAGGTAATATTGTAAAGGGTGATACAGGATGTGGTGTTACCTGTATATGTACAAGAACCTCTAGGAGACATTGCAGAAGGAGATGTGATAGTCTTGCATAGAAGAATGATGTTCAGTTGTTGTTTCACTGCACAGAGTCCAGGTTCACTATTGATACTAGTCTAGTCTTCTGGACCGAGAATTCTAAAGCAACACCAAGGAAAGAATCAACAGTTTCATGGGTTAAGGAGGATGGGTGTCTTGAACCTACTGAAGAAGCAGAGACAGAACCATTGCCCATGGCTCAGTGGTAGAGCACATGTTTGCATCCAGTAAGTTCCAGGTTTGATCCCTGGCATCTCCAGGTAGGGCTAGGAAGGAATCCTGCCTAAAACCCTGGAGAGCGGCTGACAGTCAGTGTCAACAGTGCTGGGCTAGATGGATCATGATCTGACTTGGTATAAGGCAGCTTCTTTTTCTCCTAACTAAAATATAGCTACCATTTAGACCAAAGAGGAAGATAATAGGGAGAAAGGTGGAAGCAAGAAGGCTGCTGAACTAGGATGGGCTGAAACTGCTTTGTTGCTAAGTCTTGGCTAAAGTAGAGGAACAGTTTAGACTAGGTTCAGATGGATGCATTTTTTCATAACCTAATTGTTCTTATAGTTAACTGCTAAAACTGTTTTAAAAATAGAAATACCACTATGATAACTGTTAAATTGCTGCTTTTCAAAACCTTTAGTAGAATCTGAATTTGTTGTCGGATTAAGCCTTGATTTTTCATGCCATACTTTGCCTTACGACAATGTGGTACAGTGAGCTGGCTGAGTCAGTCAGTAAGTTACAAGGATTAAAGGGCTATTTTAGTGGAGACAACCAGGAAATAAGAATTTCTACTTGGTGGCAGCAACGAGGACAAAAGAGAGGTCAAGTTAGCTGGTTTGCTTTTCTCCCCTCCTTCTAATGCTGCAGGCTTCAGCCCATGAGTCTCTCTGTACCAGGCATTCAATGTGCTCTAGTGATTGCTCACTCATAGTAGTTTGTGGGTCCTTTGCATGACGTCATCCTGCTCCAGGGCCTCTCCCATGCTTTGTAACCATTGTTGCAGGTTTTTTCTTAATGGAGAAAGTCTAGTATTTTTTCTGAATGGCCTCTATAAGGCCACAGAAATCTTTTGTAATTTCACAGTTCCACTATACTGCACTGCCACCTAGTGGTTGTATAATGGAACATATAAAAAAGCAGAGAAAGAACACACACACATGCACACACACACGGGGGTGGTGGGTGGACATGTAAACAAACCAATCTTAACCCTGCAAAGAATTTGGAAGCAGAAACCTTGGTAAGGGTATGGGTTAAACACTTCATATAGAAAAGCCCCATGATGTGTCATTACTGGTTGCACCTGTGGCAAAATGAGGCCTATTAAGAATACACATTTCACTTTTTTTTCACTCTTTGGTCTCTTTGGTCTCTTTGATCTCATTTGGATTTTTATAGGATATCTTTTAGAGATCATGCTCTTTAAATTCATGCCCAGATTTAACATGAAGCAACATGAAGCTTTACTAGGCAACAAATTTCAGAATAGGTGCCATTCTCCTGCTCTTATCTCCATCTTTATGTATCTTTTAAAAATTGGAACAAGCTCCAGTCCAGAGCACAGGGCGTCACTTGGACTTTTGCTTTATGCAAAAAGTGTGTAAGACTTATACTGTTTCATTGAAACTCCTAACTGCATTATTGAGGCCAAAATATGTCCCAAGATTTAATAAGATTAGACAGGTGTGCTATAGCTTGTCCTATACAGTAAAAAAAAAAAAAAAAGGCTTGGTAAAGAAGATAATGGGGGAGTACAACAGAATCCGATTTTGCTATTCTTTTAAAAATAAAAATGACATGAGCTAAAAAAAAGGATGTAAATTGGGTTCCTCGTCATGGACGAAGAGAGCAACATGCAGGCTATAAATCTGTGCTGCAGCCGCCCATTCCAGACTGCCCGTGCTAGGGCGGGTGGAGCTCAGCAGGTGTTCCGTTCAATAACATCCTCCCCTTAGCCTGTTCTCTCTCTTTCTCTCTTCTTCTTTTTTTGGTATATAATGAAAAGCATTCAGGAAAAATGAAAACGTTTGACAAAAAAGAAACTGTATGAATTCCAATTTGTAGAAAAACCAAGATGTGTGCATAGTTATGCACACCTACGCAGGGAACATAAAAAGCTTTAAAGTGGAAGCTAGAGCTAATCATAAATGAATGGTGATGAATTGCCCTTGTTTATTAATGGGGACCATCCTCCGCTATCTTTATTATCGCAGGTATTTGTGATTTTCTGGAATGTCGTCTCTCTCTCTCTGTCTGTGCGGCATTTTTCTTCAGTACTGTAGCATCCTCTAGTGGCTGAAACTGAATGTTGTGGCTTCCATTATCCATGAACTTCAAACGAAATAAGGCACCATTTTGCACTGCACAGTAGGACAGCATGGAAAGACAAGGGACCTTCGTGACAATTTTCTTTGCTTTCTGTTCAGTGAAAGCTTTCCTTCTGGGCTGCAGAGTGCCAAATTGGATGGAGGTTTTCCTACAAGAAAGAGATCAGCATCAAAGAAAAGAGAAAATGTTTTATTGACCTCTTTGAAACCACACTATTATCAGCACAATTAAACTATTAAGACCGTGACAACGTATTAACATATTAACCATCTTCCTGCATAAACAAAGGACCAGGAAGGAAGGACTGACGAAACACTTCAGCAATGCATGGAGGAACAGGTCTCTACACCATAGCAACAGAACAGTAACTAGGGGTGGAGCAAGAACAGCTACAGAATTGCAGCATTTATGTCATACGGACAGGAAAAGTCTTCTTGAGGCTTAAGGGCTCCTGGGCCTTTAATTAAAACATTCTCTTTACAGGTTTAGCATTTAACTGCTTTCTGATAAAAGTATGTGGGGTGGGATTCGCGATGGGTAGCCTATTAATTGCCTTTTGAATCATATATCTTAATTTTCACAATGTTTCTGTGTCTGTGGGTAAGGTGGGGGAGAGGTTTTAATTACTGGTTTCCTTTGAATTTATAATAGAAAAGTAGTGCTATTTCACCATTAGAAATGAAAAAAACCAGAAATCAGTCATTAAAGCCCCATCCCATAGGAACATAAACAGATATTTGGGCAATTGAGAGGCTATTCAAGGGTAAATTAATAAGCTATTTAGGGTGCCATCCTAACTAGACAGGTGGCCGCCTCCGACCTCAGAGGCGACCGCCTATCCAAAGCAAGGCAGAAGAGGCACAGGGGGATCATTCCCTCTGCCTCTTCTGCCTTGCTCTTTTTCACTAGACAGCTGTTTTCGGCTGTCTAGCAGCGGGGGGGCTGACCGGGAGAGGAAGCTGCCATACCACATATAGGATGTGTTGTATGCACAGTTCTGCTCTCCCCACCCCGGAACGCCCCCAGCGTTCCAGGGCCCCGCCCCTTTTCAGTCGCTTCGCTCTCCTCTTTCAAGCACAGAGGCTGGGGCAGCACAGATGAGGGGGGAGGTCAGATTTCCAGGAACTAAACTTGGAGCGCAGGCTCTGACATCGGTTCCCGGAAAAGAGCATATCCTTTGGCCCTCTAGACAGTGTCTAGTGGCCACAGGATTGCTCCCTCCATCACATATTTATTAATTATTATTTATTTAAAGCATTTTTAAACTGCCCTTCATCCTTACAGATACCAAGGCAGTGTAAAAGGGACATGACTAATACTAATTATACCAAGATAAAATGTAACAAAACAAACTTTATAATAAATAATTCAGAGGCAGTTAATTTAACAGAGCAGACTATTCACTTAACTTAGCTGTAAAATACCAGGGCAAATAACATTTTGACCTGGCACTGAAAAATGTGTAGTGTTGGTGATAGTTGTATTCCTGTTCATCACTAATCCCCCACCCATTACAATCAGAAAATAATGAAATGAGCTGAACCTACAAGTAGGAAACTTTTGATGAATGTGGCTGGGGACCTTTGCTGAATGGGACTTGTGGGTACACATTACTGGAGGACTTTGGTCATGAAAAAAGGGCACTGCTGGAAAATATTGTACTCTATTAAGCGGTTGTGTAGAACCTCCATTTTAATTTTACTTCCCACTAGTTATGGGAAAGCAACGCCTTAGCAGCATGAATGGACACTAGTGTAGAAGCAGTTTCAGAGAAGAGAGCCTATGAAGTTGCCAGGCTAGGCTAGCATGAAACAGGGTGACCTTCTTTGTAGAGCACAGTCCTGTATTTGAAGAGCTGTCCAAGGACAGTCCTTGATTTGAAGATGTCCTCTATCTAAAGGACTGTCCAGTCCAAGCCTAGTTTAAAGATAAAGAACCAGACGTAGGGAGAGCAGCAGGGACCTTGAAGTTGCCCATCAATAGTGATCACCTGGCCAGCAGACTGAGCAGGCACACAGGTTACCTGTCCACAGCCTTTCGCACTGTGGTGAGATGTATTGCATTACTATTTAAATTACAGAAATTATTTCTAAATTGCCATCTAGGCATTATAAACTAGCATAGGCAAATCTGTGTGTGGCAGGGAATGCATTTCTTCTTTTGGCAATGCATCAGTGGCTACCCTCACATGACTTTTGCGACATAGCATTGAAAAGAGGAACACTGTCTGCATCAAAAGCTGTGTAACGTGTAGGACACAGTTCTACCTTGTGAGCACAGCCAGGGGGTTCCTTGTAAATTCATTGCCATGCAGGGGCACATGTCAGCATGCATGGGAGTGACTAATGCCCACTCCCCCTGCATGCTGACATGCATGATCCCACTCCCCCTCACATGTTCATTGAGCTCATGAGAACACCCTCACCCTGATGCACATATAGAAAGCATGGGGAAAGATGGAGAACAGAAAATTAATCAAATCACCAGCTTGGACTGATACAATTCAGGCTGAAGGGCAAGTACTGCACAGCACACTATAGGCAATGATGGCTTTATTATACCACTTTCCATACTCTCTCAACTCTTCCCTGTTTCCAGCGATAGCTCATTGCATGCTGCAATATATTTCACTGAAATCAACAGGGCTTAAAAGTACTTTGCCTGGCAGCATCTGAAGTTTTGGCAGCATTGTGTCTGAATGCTTAAAAACAAATGCATATTTTTCTTCCACTCGGCTGCTTTCATCTAGGAAAGTAGGGTATTATTCTGCACCAGGAAAATAGGACAGCATTAGTCATTACGTTTACAACTCTATTAGACTTCAAATGGGTCCAGACAAGAAGAGAAGGCAACTTAGATAAAATGCGCCAGAACCTGCAGCTGAGATTCTTTACCCCAGGGGTGGGCAGAAGGTAGAACTGGATCTACTAGTTAGGCCTCTGGGTGATTTGCGGTAGATTAGCAAGGGTTTCTGGCAACCAATGAACAACAGCAATAACAAAAGTCTTAAAATAATTGAACACCATGGGATTTGCTTTTGGGTAAACATGCCTAGGATTGTTCTGTTAGGTTTATATTGAAGTTTATGGCACAGCAGCATCTAGGCCTGGGGTCTCCATCATGGTGCCCATGGGTACCAATGTACCTCTGGGCACCTTTCCTGGTGCCCACCAGGCTCCCTGCCCCTTCTGATTTTTATTTTATTTCTTAAGATTCCTAATTTTCTTTTTTAACTGGGAGGCTGGCATGCTGCTAAGCAAAGTGCTGTCTTCCAGTGCCATCTTTATTTGGGTTCAAAATAGTGGGATTCTCTTTTGGAGCTCAGCTGCCTTCCATTTATTCTTGGACAAGCTACTTTTATGTCAGTCTCACCACTTTGCCTTCTGGGAAATGAGTGGTTTGTGACTAGCCCTGCCCACTTTTTTATGAATGGGCAAGCACCCCATGGCAGCCATTTTGTCACAGCATCCACAACACTCTCTCAAAATTTCAGCCTGCCCACTGACCCCCAAAGGTGGGGGGGCTGAACAAGATACATTTTTGAAGTTGTTACATGACGCCCTGATCCCTTTGAATGGGGAAAGAGCTGGAAAATTGAATATGAGTGTAGAAGGAATTATGTTTTTATAACATCATGGCTCTACCTTGCAGTTCTACCAACTGATGCAGTTCTGCTTTTGCAGCTAAACAGGACTGGTCCTGTATACTGCTTGGATGGAATGACATCTAGGAGTTCTGTGTAAGCTACTGTGAGCCTGAGAAACTTGGAAGAAGAGTGGGAATAATCAGTTAAGTAAATATACATGCATCTACATGAGCTCGCTTTGTAGTGTTTAGAGGCCAAGAATGTGGAAGTGATTGACGGCTTAGAGCTCCAGGGTTAGTTCACATACTTTCTTTGGGCATCTGGCTCATGTGGAGAAAAATAATGGCTGAGTCTAAATACAATGCTGCTAACTAAACCATGATTTAGCATTACAAGAATCAACCTAGCCTTCCCAGACCCAGGCTTGCATTCTGCCCCTTCCCTCTTCTCCTTCTGTGTGGCCACAGAACAAAGCTTCCACTTCTGTTTCAGATTAACCACAGTTTAGTGTATCATCTGAACCCTAAACTGTGCTTAATCTTAACTACAGTTGGTGAAAATGAAGACAGCTTCATAAACTATTGAAGTTGGCTTGTTTCCATTCCCCACAGTTAAACTTAACCAGTTTGTTCAGATTCAAATGACATGGCAAGTTGCAGTTAATAAAAAATGGAACTGGAAGTTCCTACCAGAGGCCGCACCTGAGAAGAAGGGGGAGTGTTTTCTAGTTCAGACTGCCTTAATCTCTGTATGGAATCTATCTATCTATCTATCTATCTATCTATCTATCTATCCAGTTGATAGTGTTGCCACCTTTATTTCTGGCAAGCTTAGGGATGCTGGAGAAATCCACCACAAACTCAAATGAGGCCGGATTCTAAAGAATCCAGTCTCTGGGGTCCGCAGCAGACCAGCTGCACTCACCTCCGCATCTGGAAGAGTTCCTGCAAGGCGGCTCTGCGGCTTCTTATAAAACGCGATATGCTAATGGTGGCTGCCATTAGCTTATTGCCGGAAAGTTACAGCTGTAAATGGTGCATTGTACACCAGCTGCGGCCGTAAAGCACTTACTTTTTCCTAAATACAGCCATAAAAAAGCTGTAATTTGGGTAAAAATAAGTGCTTTATGGCCACAAATGGCACAAAATATGCCATTTACAGCTGTAATTTTCCTGCAATAGCTAATGGCAGCTGCCATTAGCGTATCACATTTTAGAGGAAGCCAGAGAGCCACTCTGCCAATTCCAGTGGATGTGGCAGGGCTCTGGAGGATTCTGCAGTGTCCCAAGCAGCCCAAATTGCCCTGCAATGGACCCCCCGCCCCCAGACCAGACAGTGGGGGATTCATACATCCCTAGGCAAGCTTACTGCACATTTAACAATTGAAAGAGTCACAGAAATTCAGATGGGGCCACTTTTCCTAGTGTTGTGAAGAGAAAAGCTTCATCTGTTGCATGTGGGCCTATCATGCAGCTGTCAAGGCAGCCCTGCCAAAAGAAACATGGCAACCCTACCTATACATAGGGAAGAATGTTCATATGAAAGCAGCTTAAAACAGCTAAAATATAACATTAAAATGCTCAAACCCATACTGGTTCTAGCCTGCCTTGAAAAGGCCAGATGATGAAAATGCTGAAGTTTAAGGAGTCTGGATTTCAGTAATTACTAATTTTATATCAAAATTACACACACATACACACACACACACATACACACACACACTAGATGGCAGCAGATGTCTTAAAAGGAAGCTCTAAATCTACTCTGGCATAAATAAGAAATGTTCAGCTGTGGTGTCCCTGTAGGACTTCCATGTTTCAGCTGTTGTACAGTTCCTGCCAACAACAGCCAATACATTTCCAAGTCTGCACTTACGTAGCTGCAAACTAAAGATCTGCCAAATCATGTCCACTGAAATCACAGAAAACTTCCTTTATTTCCTTTAATAATTGTTAAATGCCACACACTGATATCATATAGCTGGGGTTACAGACAAGGGCTTAAGGCTGCTATCCTAAGCATACTTAAGTCCCATTGAATGCAGTGAGAGTTGCTGTCACAGTAGAGGCATCCAGAGCACCATCTGTTCCAGTTTTATTGGATGAGTTTCAGTTATTGAGGCCCAAGGATGCAGACAAGGTGCTTGGCCAAGTCCAGTCGACCACCTGTGTGCTCAACCCTTGCCCTTCATGTCTTATTACATCGAACAAGGAGGGGATATCCAGCTGGGTTCAGGAGGTTGTAAATGCCTCCTTGAGAGAGGGAGTGGTGCCGGCCTCTTTAAAAGAGGCAGTAATCAGGCCACTCCTGAAAAAGCCCAACCTGGACCCAGAGGATATTAACAACTATAGGCCAGTGGCCAACATCCCTTTCCTGGGCAAGGTGCTTGAGCGGGTGGTTGCAGGACAACTCCAGGCACTCTTGAATTAAATGGATTATCTAGATCCATTTCAGTCAGGCTTCAAGCCTGGTTTTGGAACAGAAACTGCCTTGGATGCCCTGTGGGATGACCTCTGCTGGGAGAGGGACACGGGGAGTGCAACCCTATTGATTCTAGTGGACCTCTCAGTGGTTTTTGATACCATTGACCATGGTATCCTTCTGGATAGGTTGTCTGGGTTGGGAGTTGGAGGCACTGCAGTGGTTCCGCTCCTACTTGGATGGCCAATTCCATCCAGAAGGTGGTGCTGGGAGATTATTGCTCTGTGCCATGGCCATGGGGTTCCACAGGGCTCTATTTTATCCCCTGTGCTGTTTAACATCTACATGAAACTGCTGGGGGAGGTTATCCAGGGTTGTGGGCTGAAGTGCCATCAATATGTGGATGGCACCCAGCTCTACCTCTTTTTTCATCAAATCTAGGTGAGGCAGTGGCTGTTCTGAATCAGGGCCTGGGCACGGTAATAGCCTGGATGAGGGCCAATAAGCTGGAACTCAATCCAGACAAGACGGAGGTACTGTTAGTAGGTGGTTCGTCTGCCTGGCTAGGTGATATTCAACCTGTTCTGGAGGGGGTTACACTCCCCCTAAAGGATCAGGTTTGTAGTTTGGGGGTGCTGTTGGACCCAGAACTGTCACTTGAGGCACAGGTGAACTCAGTGGCATGGAGCACTTTTTATCAGCTTAGGCTGGTATACCAACTATGCCCTTATCTGGTCGGAGATAGCCTAGCTACAGTTATCCATGCTCTGATAACTTCTCATCTGGATTACTGCAATGTATTATACATGGGGCTGCCTTTGAAAATGGTCTGGAAACTTCAGCTAGTCCAAAATAAGGCAGCAAGTTCGTTAACAGGGACTGGCCAATGAGATCACATTATGCCAGTACTTTTCCAGCTGTTCTGGCTGCCAGTCCATTTCCAGGCCCGATTCAAAGTGCTGGTATTAACATTCAAAGCCTTAAACAGCTTGGGGCCAGGTTATCTGAAGGATCACCTCCTCCCATATGTATCTGCCTGGACCCTAAGATCATCCTCAGGGGTCCTTCTCTGGGAGCCCCTGCCAAAGGAAGTGATGCCGGTGGCTACCAGGAAGAGGACCTTTTCTGTTGTGGCACCCAGCTGTAGAACGAGCTCCCTAGAGATGTATGCCTGGTGCCAGGTGAAGACCTTTTTATTCTCCCAGTATTTTAGCATTTTAGCTTCCTAATCTTTTAGCTCTGGTGTTTAAAATTGTTATTTTAAATCTCTGCACTGCTGCTAGGTTTTATTCTGGTTGTACAGTTATTTTATGGTTTTAAGCTTTCAGATTTTTTATTGTTTTATGCTGCCCTTTGTGGTCTTAATTTTTGTGAACCACCCAGAGGGCTTCAGCTATTGGGCGGTATAGAAACAAATAAATAAATATTTGAGAAAACATGCCTGGGTTTGCATTGTTAGGTATTGAAGTTTATGGCACAGCAGCAGCTACACCCTGTTGCCCCCCACACCAGAACATTATAAGAGATGTTACCCTAAACACTGCAACGCTTTACCTGACTCATGTAATGTGGAAAACTGGAAATAAAATACCCTTTATGAGTAAACCCCCGAGACATTTTTTTTGCAGTTGATGACAGCAAGCATCTACTAGAGAATCTTTCTGTATCTAATCTTCCCGATAAAACTAATGTTTATAGTTTTACTACAGCAGAACATTTATTTCAAGCTATCAGACTCCCATACAACAATGAAGGGGGAGTTATCCGAGAGTGGAAAGCCAGATGCTTCCCTAAAGATTTGTATCTTTTTAATGTAGAGAATAATTTGGAACATATGTTCCGTGCTCTCTCGTTGCTTTATTGTTTCACAGCTTAGGCAGACTGGGTTCATTTGTCAAGGCTGGGTTCGTTTGTGTGCAATCCTAAAATGAGCAGCCACTGCCACAGATCCTAAGATAAGTTAACTTATGGTTCTGTCCTATGGCTGCCTGGCAAATGCTGGGAGATGTAGGACTTTTTCTGCCTAAACATGCATGTGGCCTTAAGGAAGTCCACGGCGGGAAGGTTTCCCAACCCTTGTGCTCTGTGTCTGGATGGTCCAGGGGGCCCCCCTGAATGATGTGGGATGGGGTATGGGGGGCTGCTGTGGAAAGAAGGAGATGAGAAACTTTCCTTCTGGGAACTTCCTCAAGTTAACTCATCTTAGGATCCCATCCAAATTCCCCCCCCCCCGCAACCAGTCCTTCCATGCTCCATCCCACATTGTTCAGGAGCTGCCCCCAACCCTCTTCCAATGCATTTTGACAGTTGCATTGGGAAAGAGAGCATGGGAAATTGTCCTTCAGTGAACTTCTTTAAATTAAATTAACTTTTGGATCCAAGCGATGATGTGCAGACCCAGTCAATGATGGTTCAACTTTCAGGTTTCAAATCCAGTCATCTTTGGGGAAAATAATGTTTTAATATACTTCATAGAGAGTTTTATTAAGGCAAAGACCACTGGAAAGGCCTGAGAACAGTTACATACAAGCCACTAAACCCCACAAGTACAGAAATAAAGCAGCTGGGAAGATCTTCCAAACTCTTCAAGGCATCTGCAATGCGCTCTGCACTCCCAGAATATCCCAATCAACTGGCACTCTTTCTGAACTCCCAGGAGACCATGTGACCTTGCCCTCTCCAATAGGCATTCAGGAAGAATTCCCTGCTGGTGAAGAGTCCTGGGCTCCTGCAGGTGCAGGGGGTGCTTTTTAAAAAGTAAAAAAAAACAAAACACAGAAGGCCCCTCAAGAGTAGCCTACACTTAGAAAAAAGTATGTGGAAACCCTGTGCCCTCCCCAAGGAGAAAATTCCCCCAAATTCTCCCCCGCCCTGCAAAAGAGGCAGAAAAAACAATGCCTTTCTCAGGCAGAGAAAAAGTTCCCCAAAATAGGGGTCAGGTTTCAGCACAGCACTAAACTAAGGGTGTTTCTACATTGAGCAAAAAACCCACAAAAACCCACATCCTTTCTGGAGCTTCCTGCTTTTGGTTTCTTTGCGGGATTAGGAAGGGCTCCTTTACACGGCAGACACGTGGTTTGAACTGAGGAGTGCCTTCCTTCCTTCCTGGCATGTGTGCAAAGGAGCAGGGTGGGGGAGTCTTGTTTTCGTAGCTTAACTTCTGCTGTACTGTTTTCTCCAGTAGTGTAGTGGCAAATTCAGAAGTGCAGGGTCCCTTCGTAACAGTCACAGCCACACCCCTTCTAAGATTGTACAACTTTGTAAGATATACAGCCTTCAACTGGGATCCAAGAACAGTGCAGCTTAGAGTAAGGCAGTGGCATTTCAACTGGATGTCTGAGGGAAAAAAATGCAGGGGTGTTAATCTTTTTCACCCACCCACTCACTCACTCACACGCAAACATTTTGGGTTTTCAAAATATGATACTGTGTGGAAGCTTCACCCTCTCAACTCAGCCCTCATGGACAGTTCCCTTCTCATTTAAACAGCCCCTTGCACACTCCCTTAGCACCCCAACATTACCCATTAGCCTTCCCTAAGCTCCTTCATTATATCTCTCCCATGCCGCAACAGAAACGTCCACACACCCAGCTGGATTGAAACACGCACACCCCTTCTTTCTCCTCTCCCCCAACTGATTTTTTTTCTGTTTCCCTTCCCTCCACCAGGGTTTGTTTGCCAGGTACATCCCAACCTCGTACCAGAAAGTATAGCTGACAGAGCAGGTTGCATTTGGCAATTCTGCTTATGGTAGAAATTAATGTTCAAGAATTAACAGTGCAATCCAGTGGGTCTTTATTTGGAATGAAATTTACAGGCAGCTAAGGCTGCAGTCCTACGCACACTTACCTGGGAGAAAGCCCAATTGGCAATTGGAGATAGTGGGACTGACTTCTGAGTAAACATGCATAGGATTGTGTGATGAATCCTAAAAACTGGCACAAACCAGCCACCTGCCCTGCCCCAGAAGTCAATAATGGTGGCAGCACTCCCCCTACCCCCACTGCTGCCGTGGCCAGCAGCAGCAGCAGCAGCCCTGAACGGGTGGCCGGTGTCGCAGGAGACAAGGGCAGTGCCGGGAACGCAGGCACGGAGCAGGGACGGGCGGAGAAACCAAGAGCTGAGGAAGAGAAGGGGGGCAAGAGGAGGCTGCAGAGCTCCCTCAGGCTCCCTCTCTCACTCACTCCCTTTGTCTGGCCAGCAGCCAAGAGGCAGCCGCCCGCACTCCCTCTGCTCCCTCCTCCTTCCCTAGCAGACTGCGACCTGGCTGGGGGCTGGCTTCTAAAACAGTGCCGGAGCAACACCCCAGCGTGACCCGCCACCACTACACCACTGGTTTTCTCACAGCCCCCAAGAAACCTCTGACTTACTTCTGAGTAGACTTAAAATGTAAGATTGTGCTGTAAGTCTGCAACCCTTGGCACACTTACATGGGCGTAAGCCCCACTGTCCTTAATAGGGTGCTCTGAAACAACAGAGGATGTTGCTTCTGAGCTTGGTGGGGTGGGGGATCAGATGTGTCTCCCTTCGTTGCAGGGAGGCATTTTACCTTCTCCCTCCAACTGAGAAATGCAGAGGCAGGACACACATTTGGCAGGTGATTCTTGCCCTCGCTCCTGTCAAATCTCATCCTGACCGCCCCCCGCCCCAGCAACTGAAAACAAAGGCCCACAGCAGGCAGACACAGTGTTTTTTTTCCCACTATTGGAGAATTCCACAGGGAGGACATGGCACTCCTGTTCCGTGGGCTGAAAAAAATACCACATTTTTTGCATTTGGGGAAAACACGAGATAGGCTGGAGGAAATGGCAGGAGACACCCTGGAGGGTAACGGCGTCATCTAAACAGCCTGCAAACTTCTGAGAGAGAGCCATCTCAATAGCAGGATAAAAGCTCTGTGTGATGAACCCCTAAACCTGAGGAGAGGCATTTCAACCTTTTAGAAGTGTGTGTGCGGGGGAAAACAAAACCCAGGAAACTATCAAACAACCAGCACTCTGGAGAAATGGATGGGGCCAGGGAAAAGGAGCTTGACCATCTAGGGAACCCTGGAGGGCTGGATCAGTACCACAGGCAGATTGGATTTAGTCCCCAATCCTGAGGTTCAACACCCCTGCTATACATACTTACCTGGGAGTAAGCCCCATTGAACACAGTGGGACATATTTCTGGGTAAACATTCATAGCATTTTGCTGTAAACGAGGAGCTAGCCGTAGCATGCCAAAAGATGAGGTTGCCATGTCACAACTAGTGCACATGATGACCAGCTCAGCATGTGCTGGGAATGGCTGGGAGTTGGCACAGGCTGTTTTCCCCCCTGCTGCCACCAGGCACTACAGTGATGATGAGAAAAGGCAAAGTTACACAGTAGCCAGGATTGATGGGATTATTTGGTATTGCTGCCTCCCTGTTAAAAAGGCTATTAGCAGAGAAAAAGAAAAGGCAGAACAGAATGAGCATTTACCAGTCCCACATGCACACAAGACTAAATTAAGAGACCACACCCTTTTTTAGTGAAGGAAAGGTAAAATTGTTTACTCACAATATTCTTACGTAAAAATGCAGGTACAGCATATAGTTTCAGACCAAGTTTGTTCAGTTCATTTCTTTGTGTTCTATAACACTGGCAGGAGAGAAAGCAAACACTTGTGCTCTCAGCAATGGAGAGGGTCGGAGTGGGGGGAGGAAAGGGAGAAGCAGGAAACCACACTGGATGCTATAGAGATCCTAAGGCTAGCTATGCCCCAAATTCCCATGCATTCACTAGCTAACAGCAACACTGCCCCCTTTCTGTAACTTGCAGAGTAACTTGCAGAGTAACCCATGTAGCCTGTATGAGTGGCTTTGCAGTTTCAGCCTACTGTGTACAGGAGAAAGTGTATTAGCCTTTCAATGCTTGAACTCTGCATCAACAGCACAGGGAACTGACAGTGAAATATACATTAAGTTAGCAATCCTATTGGGACAGGCAGCCGCCTCCAAACTCGGAGAAGACTGCCAATCCAATGCAGGGTGGGCAGAGCGTGGAGGGGATCTTCTCCGTGCTTAGGCTGCCCTGCATTCACAGCTAGATGGCCAATTTCGGCTGTCTAGCCATGGGACTTTGGCGCGGCAGTGGGGGGAGGCCGGACGATGCATAGGAAGCATCGTACCAGCAATTCCTCACTCCCTGTCCCTGGAAATGCCCACTTTTGCCCTGCTCTGAACTGCTAATCTGAGTGCAGAGCCTGGGGATGATCCGTGCCGCCTACGAGGCAGCGGGGGAGGTGTTTTCCAGGAACCGACCTCAGAGCACAGGTTCCATAGTTGCCTGGAAACCGAACAATCCTATGGTCGTCTACCTGCTGTCTAGCAGCCATAGGATTGTGCCCTAAAGCATCTTTGCCACTGGAACATTAACAATTGGGGACACCCAATTTCCTGAATCTTCAGGGAAGCATCAATAGTTTTGCAGCTCTGCAAAATCTTTCGTAGAAGGAGGCACTGTAGCTATATTTGAACTGACCTGAAAAGTACTCTGGGCTCATCTTGGTCAGTGGAACTACGGCCCAGATCTTTCTTAATTCATCTTTAAATACAGTCAAAGCACATATCTGGAAACAATTGTATATTGTATATATGCCTATATTGTTCCAAGAAAGGACATACATAATAATATTATTTATTTATTTATTTATTTATTGCATTTATACCCCGCCTTTCTCCCTCTCGCAAGGAACTCAAGGCGGCTTACATTATCCTCCTCCTCACCGTTGTATTACTATGCTCCACTTCTATCTGAGATGCAATCAGTTTTCAGTGGTGGTCCCTAAGTGGTGGAACTTACTGGTTGGCTCCCTCTTTTTGTGATGCTAGGAGCCTTTCTACACAAGGCATTTATTGTGGTCTCGTGATTCCTCACTCAGAGTAGTTTGCAGGTGTTTTACATGACATTGTCATCCTCCAGGGCCTCTCCCATGCTTTGCCACCATTGTTGCAGGTTTTCTCTTAATGGAGAAAGTCTGGTATTTTTTCTGAATGGACTCTGCAATGCCATAGAAAGCTTGTGTAATCGCACAATTCTGCTATACCACATAGCCACCTAGTGGCTGTGTAATGGAACATATAGAAAGGCAGAGAAAGAACCACCCCAGAAAAAAACACATATAAAGGAGCTGATCTTAATTCCACAAAGAATCTGGAAGCAGAAGCCTCATAAAGTGGCGAGTTAAAAGCCTTATGTAGAAAAACCCAAGTTGTCAGTTGAAAATAGCACTGTTTAGACACATTTTTTAGTATAGTATTTATGGATCATTCAATATCCTCAATAGTTTTTACTGCTGCTGGTTTTTATTTTTGTGATATGGTTTTTAATTGCTTTATTGATTATTGTTGTTATGAAGTTGTTAGCTGCCAAGAAGGTCCCATTTAGGCCCAAAGGAAGGACATAAATATATTAATAAATTGTGTGTATGTGTGTGGATGGATGGATGGATGGATGGATGGATAGATAGATAGATAGATGAAACCATGGGTATTCTTCTAGTCCACATTATTCCTAGTTACTGTGCAGTTAGAATCTCAGAAGTCTAAAGAAATTACAGATCTGAAGTAAGGAATTGCCCAACATTACTCATAATAGATGGGAAGAAATGAAACAGCCCAAACACAAACTGTCTTCATCAAACCCAGACATCTGGAAAGTCTACTCAAGCATGAGAAGAAATTAGGGCTACAAGGATGTGTTTCTGTGGCGATAAATCCCAGTGTCCCTTAGCAGGGATTTGCACACAGGAAGCCATTTATGGCAAAGAGTTGACCCAGATGTTTCTTCAGGAAAATGTTGACAGGCTCCAGAGCAGAAGTGGCAACAAACAGTAAGTGCTTCAAGAGCATGAATTAATTACTTTATGTTGTGTGCCTACCAATGTTTTTATTATACTAATTGTTGTATCTTAGGTATTATAAATGAGAATCCATGTACATTTTTAGACTTAATGCTGAAGCCCTTGGTCCTAGTTCCTCATGGCCAGTGTTGACACAGCATAAGAAAAATCCTGTTTTGCGGGGCATATTGCTTATTATTGCTATGATTTAAATATTTATGCTGTGCCTTTTAACCCAGATGAGTGTCCAAGGCAACAAGTTTAAAAACGTCATAAAGCAGCATAATAAAAACAACAAATTTAACTAGGTAAAAATCCAAAGCCAGTCCTTGCCAATAAAGAAACAAATAGCCACAAAACCCAGCCGTAACCCTTTCCTCCCAAGGTTCAAAATCAATCTGTTAACCTCCCCCAAATCCTCTGAAAGGAAACGTGTCATATGTCAACAGGCAACAGACAAGCTGAACTTCCCTGGAGTGGGAATTCCACACCCTTAGTGCTGCCACTGTAAACATCCCCTCCCACCACATCACTGAAGCTGAGAGAACATGGAACAGGGCAAATGACCCAGGTGTATGGCAAGGTTCATACAGCAGAAGGCAAAGCTTGTGCTTTTGGGGTTGACTAAGGTCCAGTTGTAGAATCTCAGGGGCATCTCTCTCAGACATACCCTATGGTTCCTGAACATTTTCCCCAGATGTTAATCTGTGCATTGCTTGTTCTGTCTCTGTTAAAGACACAGTAAGCCTTCCAGAAAAAAACCTTAACAGCCTCTACTCCCACAACTGCAGGCTTCTTCCTCCTCTAGCCATGCTTCTAATAATGGATCTTCTTTTCTTCAGATATGCTAGCTTTGTGCACGCAGGGAGGTTTTGAACCGGGAATGCTTTCAAACAAGCAGCCCCTTGTGTATGTCCGAAATGGTGCAGACTGTATCAAATGGTTCTTTGAACTGGCAGTCCAAGACAGCTAGAGGCCCTGGGGAGGAAAAACAGGGCCCCAGTTAATATTTACTAATTAAAAGGTTTATATCCCTTACATATGAAGACTATCAGGGCAACTACAATAAAAACAGATAAAACTATAGTAAATGTAGCAGATTTAAAATCAAAGCAGCAAATTAAATCAATTTTAGGAAATTACCTTTTAAAAGGCTTGCAGAAATAAATAGGTCTTTGTCTTGTGCTGGAAAGATGTAAGAGAGAGTCAGCATCAGGCATCCTACCATTAGACAGAATGAAGTGCCCATCTTAGATCCTGCATAGCACTAATGCGCATTTGCAAATAAACAAAATTCTCATACAAAAAATCCAATTCCATCGATGAGTGGACAATGGATGAAAGATGCCTGACAATCCGTGAAACACAGATGGAATGGATTTAATGAAATCCATACATACCTGGCTATGCATGATTGGATTATTTACTTCAGTTTAAGCAGATGCAGCCCCAGTTTGTATTGCAACTGCGGCACTCTGGGAGGGTGGATTTATGCTTTCTCCCGTCCCATTTTTGTCCACAAATTCCACACATGAAGTGGTAAAAAAAAGAAAAAAAATCCATTGGAAAAATATCTTTCACTAAAGTAAATAATCCAATTTGAAGAACATTTAGTTTGGCTCTCAGACAGCAGATTTGGGGTGTCATGAAAGAGTAGCAAATTGTTAGGCACTGAATTTGTTATTATTGTATTTTTATTGCCAAGGACGGGGAGAGGAGCTTGTGGGACTTTCTGCCTCAGATACCAAAATAGGTTGGCTGGCTGTAGGTACTATGCAACTTGACTTGGAGTGGTAGGGGACACTGTTCGCTGCTCTCCCTCAGGGAGCAAAATGTCTTAGACCTGCCCTGGCACCAGGATACTGCACTGGGAAGAGCACTCCGTAAATGGGGAAATCATCGCTGAAAATGCCCTCACCCTGTGTGCTACCTATGTAAAGTCTGATGGCGTGGGCACCCAGAGAAGAGCAAGATATCTTGATATGGGCAGGTATGTGACTTAAGGACTGTCTCCCCTGTAACAGGGCTGGGGAACATTTTTCCCTCATGGGCCACATTCCCTCAGGAATACTCTGTCAGAGGTTTCATGCAGGGCTGAAGCCAGCAGTGGGCAGGGTCAAAGCCAAACCTGAGTGAGGCCCTCCTTTTTCTCCCTCTTTCTGCTCCCCATTCTCTCTCTCTCTCTCTCTCCCCCTCCGCCACACCCTTTTCGCTCTCTATCCCTTTTCCTCTCCACCTAACAGGCTGCTGGAACAAGGCCAGATCGCTCCTGCCAGATTTCTGGACTGATTGTTTGTAGAGGGGTTTTGAAATTAGGCCAAGGACCGCATGCAGCCCCTTCCTCCACACCCTATACAAACCTGCCGACCCACTGTAGTCAGTCTGAGGGGCCCACCACTGGGGTCCAGTTAGTGGGAACCAGTGGAGGCTGGTGGCTCTGATGTCAGTGGAGTGGTGAATTCACTCCATCTTTCAGTCAGAACCAGTGAAAACTCTAAAGGAGCTATTCAATTTGTGAAGCACCTTTAGAGTTCTGACTGGTTCTGACTGAATCCGGAGTCGATTCAAAACCCCACTGACATCAGAGCCACCAGCCTCCACTTGTGGGAACCATGAAAACGGCCCCCTCTGTGGCAGCACGCAGACCGTGGAACTCCCTGGTCCATGAGATGTGCTTTACCACATCCCTTATTTCTACCATCTAATTAATGCCATCTAGTTAAGACATCAGTTGAGCAAGCATTTGGCTTGCCTTCTGTTCGATGGTGTCAGTCTCCCAGAAATCCTATTTTTGCTCTGCTGTCTCTAGGATCTTAATGGCATCATTGTGATTTTAATCGTAATTGTCACTTTATTGTTATTTTATTGTTAAATTTCAAGCTGCCTTGACCACTCTGTTTTAGAGTGGAAAGGTCAGATACGAATCTTGCAAATAAAAAAATAAAAATAAAGAATCTTGCACACCATTTGCTACTGTGGCCTCTGTAAATTTATGTGCAAGTCTGCATCATTGTACGCATGTTCTCTATCAAGGAGCATATCATACTTAATTCTAGGTAGCTGTAAGCTTACTTGCAGCATTTTCTTTCAAAGGTCAAAAAACAAACAAAAAACCTAACATTAACATGAGCATGTTAATTGCATTCACACAATTAACATCACATCTATTTTGCACCTAAATTAGACAAATATATAATGTGGGGCATGTTTACAATTACCCTGGGACAGAAGTGGTGTAAGTACATGTAAAAGCATAATGCACATTTCCCCCTTTTAAATATAGGGGGAAATGCCTTAAATCCTACATTCAACAAATTGTACGGATGAAGCGGGCACTGGACATATTTCTGCCTTGCTCCAAATTAGTGACACCCCTAAGGATTTCCTTGCAATTAATCTGAAATCAAGCACTGATCTGAACTACTTGTAGCTGAAAATCTCCACCAAGGTGGGTCGGGGTGGGTGTAAAACAACAACTCTTGACCGAAGAGCTCACAGCACTGTATTGTCAAAGTTTACATTCTAAATGCCTTTACTTGATCTGGCAAACAATGCAGTCAAATGCACAAGGGAAAACGTGACGCTGATGCACACTCTTACTGTCAAGAGTTATTTTGGGCACCACACTGGTATCGAGCATAAGAATAGCAATATTTCCGTTGGAGGGATGTGACTATAGATAAAAGTGCTCTTTCTTTTTCCTTAGCTTGCATGTAGGAGCTACTCCTTAGCTTGGTGCACTTTATGCACTTGATAGACCATGTTTATTTTTATTAGGGAAAGGACTGCTGGAAAATAGCCTGTCTACTGGCGTTACAGCATTTTTCCTGAGCTGGCTCAGAACTGCAGAGTGACATTTCCTGATTAGCACTGGAAAAATTCATGGCAAAATTCACTTGGGTCTTAATAATTGCTGGAAGACACTTGTTTTATACAGAACTGACAAGCTTTCCACATTAAGCACCAAACAAAGCAAAGTGTTTACTGTGGAGAACTTGGCACCTAAAATGTTTGTTTTCAAAACCGTGCACACAAATATTTCCATTTATATTTTTGAAATTCTTTTTACTATAAAGCATAAACAAAAGAAATACATTTGTGTACCATGCACAAATATTTCAATTTAAGCAGCCAGTTACAAATGGTTGTTGTATTGTGTAAGAAATCGGTATCATCTACTACAGAACCTATTGACTGATACACCCACCTGTTTTTGTTTTTGTTTTACTTTACACAATTGCTTGTTTTCAAGTACATTTCAAGGTCAGAATGGAGCGTATGCATGTACAGCTTGTACACATCTTTCAAAAGGTTCCCAGTCACAAAGAAAGAATGTATGTGTTGTGTCCAATATTAGTCCTACTTAGAATAGACCCATTGAAATGAATGAGACGTATGTTAGACTAGCATTGCACACAACCCTGTGTGTGCATGCCACTTGTAAGCATGTGGGTTCTGTTTAGACCAACCTTCCCCAGCCTGGTGCCCTCTAGATACGTTGGCTACAACTCCCATCATGCCAATGGGCACCCTGGCTGGGCATGATGGGAGTTGTAGTCCAATGCATCTGGAGGGCACCGGGTTGGAAAAGGCGGATTGAGAGCATCAGGTGTTTGCATAGAGGTTGGAAGAGGGAAGATCATGCAGTAATGACAGCCGGGAAGACGATGAATTGCAGTTCCCAGAACACCTTCAAGAGGGAGGATAGGCTTCAGCATCTGACTGTCCTAGCTGGAGTTCAGGATTATAAATGGAATGAGTCCATGCACACACACTTATCTGTGTAAGGTGCTTGTTCTTCACTCCAATTGCTTAAGTACTCCCACAACAGTAACCTGGGATAGGGTACACACCCAGGTTACAAGAAAACTCTGAAAGTAAGACTAGTTTATCTCTTCCCTTTCGAAACAGGCAATTCTCTCCCCCACCACCACACACACACACACACACACACACCCATCTTAGAGCAGGAACACTCCAGCATAAAACAAGTCCAAATGAGAAAGACTGTGAGGCTCTTGGACTTTCATGTTCTCAAACATGAATCATACTCTAATTGGAGTGGAGGAGAGGGTGACAGAGGTTGAGGTGACAGAGAGGGAGGTAAATGTGGAAAAATGACATGCCACACATTTATGGGACTCCCCTTCATGTGCTTTAACAATTCTTTAAAAAAAAAAAAAAGGCATGCCAAATGAAAAGGAAGTTGACCCAAAAGTGATCCAGGTTAACTGGACATATAAGTCACCTTATATAGGATTAGGGATCTTGAAGAAATCTGCAATGGAATGAAAGGAGTCTGGGTTTTTATGAATCTGACCTGCCTTTCCCCCCATCATGAAGATTCTGTGGACTTGCAGACCAGTTTTCTAACTTTCCTGAATTTTGCACAAATTTAGTCGCAGAAAAATGCACACAATTTTTAAAAACCTGGGCAAAAATGCACATTTCCCCTATAGCCTAATGCGTGAAAATGCACATTTGGGGGGAATGTGCTCGTTTGTGCATGTGCACATTTGCGCAACTGCACATTTGCGCAAACTTGGAAATACAACAAATCCGATTCCGTGGATGGATGGATGGATGGATGGATGATGGAATGAAAGGTGCCTGACAATCTGGGAAACACAGACTGAATGGATTTTATACAATCTGTACATCCCTATATAGGATATACATAGAAAACATACAGCTTGCACCCATTTGATCTTCTTTTTCTTCTTTTTCTCTTACTGAATTTCTTCCTTGTCCCAGATACACCTCCTGAATGTGGTATCTTCACTTCTAGTTTCTACTTGAGCTATACTATAGTCTAGGAGTAGGCAATCTTTTTGAGCCTGTGAGCACATTTGGCAGTTTGAGAATCTGTGTGACTTGGGAAAAGCCAGTCTGCTGTGAAATCCACAGGTTGGATGCATAGAAATCTGAACTCACTTGAATCCATTCTGGATTTCTCAGATATCCCTAGTAAGCACCATCACAAATGGCTGCCAGGGGATTAGTTAGATAGTAGAACCAGCCAGGTGGCCATCATTTATTTGGATGCAGAAAAGGCCTGTGACAAAATTCATTGGAAATTTATTTTCACTACATTGACTAATTTTGGTTTTCGTATAGAATTTTTGAAATAGGTTAAAATTCTATACTCAGCCCCTGAGAGCTAGAGTTATAATGAATGGTTTACTTTCAGCATTTTTTTCTACTTGGGCGGGACACCAGACAATGATATCCACTTTCCCCATTGATATTTGATTTATTTTTGGAACCCCTGGCTTGTGCTATTAGGTAAAACAATAGTATTCATGGTTGTATGCATGCCAGCTTAGAATTTAAAATTATCCTCTATGCTGATGATCTTGAAACTCTAGTAATCAGTTCCAGCTTTGATGAAACTGATTAATACTTTTGATGATTTGTCTATTCAATGAATTGGTCAAAGTCAGAAATAATGCCAATTGGAGACAGAGTATACTCTAGCTAAGTGGCAATTTCAATGGTGCCTTGATTTCATTACTTATTTGCAAATGAATACCCCTAGAGATATATCTCAAATGATCAAGTTAAATCTAAACAAGTTGATTAATGATATTTCATGAGATATATATAGATGGGCATCTTTAAAGTTGAGTTTATGGGGCAAACTTAATACACTTAAGATGAATACTATCCCTCAAATTGTTTATGTTATACATGGGATCTCCTTACTTATACCTGACAAATATTTCCAAAAGCTTAATGCTTTGTTTTGCAAATGGCGGGGGCGGGTCCTTTCCACCAAGAATATATTTGAAAAGGATGCAACTTCCAATTAAAGATGGTGGGTTGGCTTTCCAGATCTTGCTACATATCATACCTCTCTGCTGACCTGCACTAAATTTTGGTCTTTTCCATGGAGATTTGATTGTCTGTCTTGGTCAGTTTTAGAATCTTCCTGTCTGGTGCCTCTTTCCAAATGGATGGCATTAGGTTCTTGGCATACTATGGTAGACAGAGCTCTTCCCACAATCTCAGCCGTCAGAGACATGTGGCATATAATGTCACACCAACTACACTTTGACCCATTTTCCCATGCCAGATTGACTCTATGGGGAAATCCAGAGTTAAAAATTGGAATGAAAATGTTTTTGTGGTGAACCTAGATGGATAAGATGATTTTTATTGGGTCAATTATTGGGTATTGATGATGAATTCTTGCCATTTTCAGCTTTGTAAGATAAATTTGATTTGCCTGCTATAGCTGAATGGCAGCATTTGCAATTGCAACATTTGTTAGAATCAAGATTCGGCTCTGCTGCTTTCACTGCTTTGGAGCCCCTTTGCTATTGGAAACACTTATTGAAGCTGACCAGGTACATATATTGACCCACAATTCCTGTTCATAAATACTTAATATCAGTTAATATGATGCACAGGGACTTCAGTGGGAATGGAACAGATAATTGGAATGTCCTATTTTGCCTAATCAATAGACAACCGTCTTGGCATCCATATCTGATATGTCTATGGACCTTCGGTTTTGTCTTATTCAGCAAACACTCTTGTTTTGGGTCTATTGGACTCTACAGTGTCTCTTTAAAAAAGGTTTGTCTAACTTGGCTAATTGTTGGAGGTGTGATACAGTTAATGCTTCTTTTATTGATATGCTTTGGAAATGCCCAATTGTCACCTCTTTGGGGGAGGAAGTTATCATTGGATAAACTTTGTATTGGAAAGCTCTTTAATATTTACTGATGTACATGTTCTCTTTAGCTATTTACCTGCTTCTTGGAATGTAACATGTGGTCAGTGTAAATGGATTTTTTGTGCCCTCTTGACTGCTAAAAGACTGATACAATACTGGAAAGATAAAGGCTCACTGTCTATAATACAGTGGATTGAAGACCTAGCAACACTAGCAACATTCAAAAGAGTGGTATGTAGATGCCAGATTTATATTTGAATATTTGGTTTATACATAATCTATTTCTTTTATTTTTTTAGAATGTTGTAATATTTGAAACTGGCATTTAAAGCATGTAGTTATACTTGAATTTTTTTAAAAAAAATTGGTTTTGTTTGTTTTGTTGAAATCTCCAATTTAAAAAAAATTGATTTTAAAAAATGGCTGCAATGGGAGGCATAGCTAGTCACAAAGAACAAGTAACCTTCCCCAAAGGGCAAGACAGAGGTGAGGTTCGAGCCTCAGCACACTAAACCACTTCTTTGAACCCAGTTTTCAGCACCAAGAAAAACCTATTTTACAGAAGGCAAACTCTTCTTCTCTCCGCACTCTTTGCCAACCAACTCATCCCCTCCATCTCTTTTTTCTGTCTCACTCTGGATCACCACCCCGCAGTCTTCATTTCCTAACAATGTCTCTAAGCCCAGAGGCATTCATGAGAAATAAAGATGGCAGCCGCTGTAACCCCTCACTTTGCTTTGATGGGATCCCAGCTGCCAGTAAAAAAATATGTTCATTTAAAAAACATGTGGGAGGGATAGGGCACCTTGGTGGGTGCCAAGAGAGGTGTCCAGAGGCCCATGGGTGTAATGTTGCCTACCGCTGCTATAGTCTGAGAAATTATGCTCTACATATTTTTCTTATATATCAACCAATCTACTAGCAGAGTTTGGATGGGGATGATTGTGCTATTCTGTAGCATAGGATAACAGAGTGCATGATCTTTATGTCTTGTCTGTTCCTTGTTTTTAATAAGTAAACAGATTTTCAAATACCTACCTAACAAAGTATCTTTAGATTACATTCCCTCAGAAAAATGGGTCAATGCACATGCAATGACCTAAAGTGCTCAGTTCTGAAAAACACAGTTTTCTCCCCCAAATGATTCCCCCACATATATGTATCTCATGCAAGTTCTGGCACTGTTCATTTGTTCTTGTCTCTTTTCAGATTTATGATTCCTTGTTATGTGTAACAGATGTGTCCAGCTACGCAAAGCAAAATTAGATGTGATGAATTGTGGTGGAATAAGCATTCTTTATATGGAATGCTATAAAGACAACAGTGTTATGGGATAAGGAATGTGACCTCTGTGTGAAAATGGACATTTTTATAAATAGGTCTCTGAGAGTGTAACTGTCCACCACATAAACCCTTAGATATATACAGAGGAAAAGAAGGAATAACAAAAGAATTACAGAATTTCCACTGGCATTTCAATATAGCTCCCCATTAAATGAGGGCAAAATCAGAGATGAAGTTACAACTGCTACTTTGTTTTCTGCTACGCTTTGCACTGTCCATTACTTGCCCTTTTGACCCAATGACCGCTCTCTGCCATTTGACATTTTACAAAGTCTCTGGAAAGCATCTGATATACCATTCACAGAATATATTTGGTTATATTAAGGAATACGGTCAATGAAAATGGGTCTTACATTAAACGATGAAGGAAAATCTATTGA
Source organism: Heloderma suspectum (assembly GCF_057233095.1). Lineage (NCBI taxonomy): Eukaryota > Metazoa > Chordata > Lepidosauria > Squamata > Helodermatidae > Heloderma > Heloderma suspectum. Next base: position 69,544,765 of record NC_139462.1, read on the forward strand.
AGGTAATTTTCTAGTCAAATGTATAATATCCTACTGTATCTGAAAACTGAGGATGTACACTTGAGGTGAGGTCAGGTTCAAGCAAACAAACTTTTAGAATAAGGAAATTACAATAGGCACAGTCCAAATTCTCCTACATGCAGGGGTTTCCTATTTACCAATGTGTCCAAAAAGGAATGAGGAAGAGGCAGTGAATATAGAGTTCCACCTCTACATAAAGCTGTTGACTCATAACCATTCTGTTGGTTTATTTTAAACTTCTGAGCCATTATTTAATTTCATTTCCTTTATTATATTTCTATACTGTTCCATGCTCAAAGCTCGCTGGGGGGTTCACAAAAATTAAAAACCATTAAAATACATTATACAAAGTACAAAGCTATTTACATAAAAACAAACAAATAGCGCACATACAGATAACATATTTCTAAAAACAATGAAAATGAATGAATTATTATTTCTATTTTTGTATGTTGATTTCCATTGTCTGATAAGCTGAGTGAAGAAATACAGATGATAGGTAGTCACAGGAGCTAAAACACATAATTCTGGTGTTAAAACATAAGCTTCTCCATTGATTCTAATTCTTAAGTAGGGGTATTTTTGGAGCATGTAGAATTACAGATCAGCTGGGATTTTACCATCTTTCCCAGCTTCATAAACCATGATTTTCATTGTTCTACATTGTGCAGGGAGCTTATATGAGTAGAGAAGGCTGCCCACTTCAGAAGTTACATCTCCAACTCATGGAGGGCAATGGGAGTGGACATGCTCATCCTTGTTCTCCCCCTCCCATACACCTCAAACCCAGCATGTTGTTTAAACACAGAGGAATGGTTGAAGGCCAGAGACGATATCATGAAGCCAGTTTTGAGTAAGGGCAGAAAGTATTGTCCTCACTCTTAATACATGTTGAGGAAGAAGTCATGGTGTGAACATTTCTGCCCTATTCACAGAAAAAACACATTTAAAAAAACATCACTGAAATGATAGGCACATTTCACAGGGCAGGGAGGGGAAGAATCTGCACTCACCCATCCCCATTTTGACTTCGCCTGTATCTGGTTCCCTTCTCTTAGGTCAATGGAGAAGAATGCCTTCAGCATAGGAGGCAACGTAATTTAGTTGTTTTACTGCGTCTTGGCATTTCAAAATGATTTAGCTGTTTTGAATTCTTTTAACTTTTTTATGTTTTAACCATTGCTGTAAGGTGCCTTGAGTCTTTTTTAGAGAACGGTATATAAAGGTAGAATTCTCTGGCTGGGGAATGCTGGGAGTTGTGGGACTTTTTACTGTCAAAACGTGCATAGGATTGCACCCTAATACACTGAAATAGTAATTATAATGATGAAGATCATGATTAAAAGTTATATCATCCAGGCACCACATTTGTACATGTAGCCAGATACATGTGGCGTACTTTGTGTTTTTAATCTGGTGTTAATCAATATTTTATAGATGTGCTTATTTTTATATTGATTACCATCTCGAATCTTTAGACTGATGTACTCTGTGAGGCCCTCAGTAGTAGCTCAAGACAGGCTGCTATATTCCTGTCTTTCATTGCACAATACTGTGCCATCCACATAAGATGTTCAATTCTCTTCTCAGTTCTTTCCTTGCCCCACCTGTAGTTGCTTCCTTATATAATAACAGTCATTTTAGTGCAACTCTGGCTTTGAGTCAAAATGCCTACAGCGTCACCTGCTCACGCGTGTTTGCTAATGGGGCAACTCTGTGACAGTCTGCAGTCTATGTATTGAAATGGGCCAGTTGTAATTATCTCCCAACAAGGAAATGGAAAAACAAACGACACTGGACAGGAATAGAACCAAAAAAGGGAGTTTTTCCAGGGCAGTCCTGTGGCTACATCATACCAGCTTAGAACAATTAAAGACATTTATTTCTCCGGAACTATTGTGTGGCTTCAAGATCATTGTACTATGTATAGACCAGGCTTGAGCTCAGCTTTTGGGTAAAAATAAGGCACTGCTTTTTGTCACAATGATCAATGGATCACAAAACCATTCTCCACTCCAAGGACTTGGAGTGGTTCTGACCACTTGAACTAGAATAGGTAAGGAAATCAGAGGAGGCAGGACAATCAGTTCAGGCTTACCATTAGGAAACACACAAGTGGGACCTGCAAACTAATGTTGCAGTGGACAATGCTCTGTGTTCAGTATTCTTGCCCTTCCATTCATTTCTCCCTCATCTCCAAAAGTCAGTCAGTATTTTGTGGCCACTGAGCTCGCTTTGTCATTATTAGGATGTTTGGGGGTGTTCTACCCACCTTAGGTCTTTTCTCCCTATTTTTTTGTTTTTGTCCTTCTGGAAAAACTGTGGGGTTCCCCCAAACCTGCTGATAACTCCCTCTTGTGTGTGGGTGGTGTGCCATTTTGGCTACATAAGCAATGGCACTCAACACTGGAAATAAAAGGAATGATATATGCATAAAATACATGACCTTACATACTATACATCACCTTCATATACAGTATCAGTGCAAGCTATGGAAAGCCCCTTAGATGGTTTTAGAAATAAGTATCTGTCACAGCATACAAAATCTTGAATCATTTTACCCTACCCATTTTAATTATTTTTTCTCCTCTACATAATTCCTTGCCAGTGTTATACAGTAAGGCTCAGCAGCAACAAGCATTTTGATTAACTCAGCCATGATGACAAATACACTGGGAACAAGGCTGTTCCCATGATTTCATACTCCCACAGCATCCAAACTTTCCTTCCTGCCTTTCCTTGCATATGTGTCCCTGGGAATGAGCCCTGGTACACTGTTTTGGTTCTTCACAAATTGTTTCCATCCACCTTCAAATAAGGCAGTACAAACACTTCTTGTTTCTGATTGTGTGCTAATAGGAGCATGAAAGAGGCCTCTCCCTAAAAGCCCAGTCCCCAGATTCTTGGGATTCATCCATCAGCTAAGCTCAAGCAATGACAAAAGCCATGGCATTGGGCTAGTGGAAAGAAACTGGACCCAGATAATACCAAAGTAGTTGTGACTTAGAAAGGAATGGGAGCCCTATCACCGATGGGGTTCACAGCCTCCCCTCCGCCAGTTGCTCAAGTTATTTATTTATTTGTTTTACATTTATATCCCACCTTTCTTCCATCATGGAACTCAAGGTGGCGACATGTGGTTCCCAGGTAGTCACCCTTCCAAGCACTGACCAGACCCAAATCTGCTTAGCTTCAGCAAGGAGGCTGCCTCATGTGCCTTCAGGCTATGCCCTGGGTCTGCAATTAAGTTTGCAATCTTAATTTTTTCCTGGATTTGCCATTGTGCCTGGATGCCACCATTTTAGAGCAGTGAACTGGAGCGCTTTCTACCAGCTCCATATGATAAAGATGTTAGGGCTTCATCACACCAGGGTTTTTATCCCGCAGCTTACCAGGGCTTCTGCTTCCGGATTCTTTGCCAGATTTAAAATGGTTCTTTACACAGCTGGTTTTCCTTTTACTGCATAGCACTACCTTCCATTTACACTGGTGGGTGGAGCCTGGTGGGATGTTATCAGATATCAGTAGCGTCTTACACCCTCTGTCCACCCCCTCTGGGGTAGCCCCTCCCTCCTCTCAGCATGAATTTTTCCATTTCAACTTCCTTGCCTCCCCTTTTCACTTCTGCTGCCTCAGATCCCTACCTTGGCAACTCCTATATACAATCCACAGTATGTTTGCAGCTTCAGAAGTCTGCTTTCCCCACCCTCCGCCCATGTGCACAAGTCAGTCTCTGCCATGCTGTACTAGTGAAATGTCAGTGTACTGCACTTCCGAAGTTCCCAGTGTTGTTCCCAGGAGCAGAATGGTGAAGGGGCTGGAGGTCAAGGGAGTGTGACACTCCCCTCCGATCATCATCATTAGGCGACGTCAACACCGCATGGCCCAACACCTGCCTATACAAAGCGTGTTGTAGCGCGATGTCAGCAATACATGGGTGGATGATGGCAGATCCATTCCACAGCTGCAAATAATACTGCATTTTCTATGTACAGAAATATCACTGGGAAAACTGGGGGAAGGTGCGAGACAGCTGCTACAGGACAATGACATTGTGTATTGCACACAGGAAATACCACTGCTGAAGAACAATTGCATCATCATCAACAACAACAACAACAACAACTGTGTGAAAAGCCCTTAGTCTTTTCTGTCAGTTTTAGACCCATCAACCTTTATGACTGTTCAGTAGGTGACATAAAATACATTGATCTACTGCCCAAAGCAATCAGATACCAGAGACCCATAACACCAGTGCTCTAGCAACTGCACTGACTCCTTATGGTCTTCCAGGAAATGAAATGATGCTAGGTATGATCTCTAAGGCTCAAAATGGTGTGACATGCTATGTCATGATCTGTTATCAAGTGGGTGCAGCCCCTCAGGGCTGTCCCTACCAAGTCAGCTGCCTTAGGTGAGGGGCAGCTGGGGAACAGTGGTGGCAGCCCCCTAACTATTACTCCTAAGCTCCTTGGCTGTTTGCATCCTCTGGAGACAGAATCCTAGTGGTAGTGAGGTTTGCTTGTTGCTTGGCTGGCTAGCTCACCTGGTCAACTTCTCCCAACACATGTCTGTTTTTGCTGGCTGGTCACAACTGGTATGCAATGGCTGCAATAAATCACTTGCCGATAAGCTGAGTAAGAAACCTACCCAAGGCTGGGAAAGGAGGGAGGATGCCCAGAGCTGGGGAGTTTACCATTTCCACAGAGGCGAGTTGGCAGGGCAAAAAGAAGTCCTTTTAGCAGTCCAGAGTCAAACACCGGGAATTCAAGAGTACAGGGTGAGGTCCAGGCTCAGGGCTGATGAGATCCAACATGTAGGTATAACATTGTTCCCCAGCACTTTGCCCTGCCTGCTTCCTACTTTTAACTACAACATCCTGGATCATCTGCTGGCAATTAGTTCTCTGGCTTTTAGGAGCCTTCCACCTTAAAAGGACAGAGGCTCACCTCCATTGTTCTTTCACATGAAGCTGCCTTCGCTCTGCTGGGGTCAACAGGATTTTGCCCTCTGAATGCAATGGAGAAACTTCAGCAGGGCATTGATCATTGACAGGTGGTGAGGGGGCTCGAGCTGCTTCTGTGCTAGTCCCTTCTCCCAAGTCTGGAACCTGCCATTCTGCTTCATCCGCAGAGGAATCCGAGGGAAGCATGACAACACAGCACAAACAGCAACACTGGGAAAGTGCCCTAACTGGCAGCCAAAGCACACATTACTTTAAACCTGTAGCTAGCAGCTTTTTATTTTCTTTTTACTCTAGAGAAAGCACAGGGATCCCAAATCAGATTGGGGCTCTAGCGTGGGGCGTTGGGAGGCTTTAACCATTTGCTGTTTGGCAATAAATACTGCAGGTGTGGGAGGCAATCTGGATTAGGACCACAGCAAGAGGGAAGGCTAAAGCCCCCTACCCCACCACACATGTTAGGGTCCCAGTCTGGTTTGGGACCCCTGTTCTTTGAGTCGGAGCAAGCAGGCAGAGAGGCAGGCAGCCCAGGTGATGCACTCCAGAAGACACCACATGCAAGCATGTGTTGCTCTGATCACAGGATATGCTCTGTGCCATTGCTACTGCATTGCAGCATTCATCTGAATGAGTAGCAAGCAGGAGCTAAACGGAGCAATGGCAGGAAATCACTGAAAGACAGAGCTGTATGTGCCATGCAGCCTGCCTTGTGCCCCCTAAGCTAGGTTGCTACCCTCAGGTGCAGTGGAGGATGTGGTCCCATCACCAGTGTTACCATAAGATTCCACCACCAGCCTGGTTGGCCTTTGTACATGAAATGAGGGGCGCCACCTTGTCCTTCATCTCAGGTGACAAAACATTTTGGGCCCGCCCTGGCTTATATATCTCTATTCAGCAACCAGGATGTATAGTAAGGCATTTGTATGGGAAGTCTCTTCCTCTTAGACTTATCAAAGCACAACAAACATTTCCTCCAGGTGATGTAAGACATTTTTATGTGGGCTAGCTTTTTGCGGCCTAGTAGGAATAAGTCAGAGTTAGCTTCATATTATATTTTTAAGACACATACTTAATATGTGTGTGCATGGAGGGAGGGGATCTAAGGGAGGGGATCTTGTGAAACCAGCTCTCACCATGGTTTGAGCTAATATTTCGTCAATGGTACTTTATAGAACAGATGTCCAGGGTGTGAAAAAATCTAACAGGATCTAAACTTTAGAAAGAGAAACGGAGCCTTTTTCAGTGCGTAGCAGCAAGCTCTTCTGTCCGGTCAGGTGCTAGTCAGCTGCTTTTCCTTGCTAGGAGAGGGGGAAGAGCCTGGGGAAGAAGCCGGTGGGCCAGATGGGAACTCCCACTGGCCATATCTGGCTCACAGGCCAGAGGTTCTCGATGCCTGATCTAAAGTCATATTAAGCAAGGAGGTTGTTCAATTTTACTTCTCCCCCAAATAAGACACCAGAAGTTCTTCTCAGGGCAGAGGTTGGGAACTCTTTGCTGCAGGAACTAGGAGGTGATGAAGGATTTGTTAATGGTTCCTCATTAAATGAAATTAACCTACTAGCCAATGCCGATATGGAATTTAAAAGGAAATTCATGAATTTAGTCTTGAATGTTACGACTGCTTTCATGATAGTAATACAATAGATGATTTGGCTTGTGATATGCTCTGCCCATTTAACCGGGAAGTAAGATCTAAGGTTTTAGTGTCAATTCTGAATCCGATTGCTCACATGTCTGTTCCATTTCAAGTTAGCCTACTAAGGCTGCAATCCTACACCCACTTACCTGGGAGTAAGCCCTATTGAACCCACTGGGACTTATGTGTGAATAGACATGCATAGTTTTGCAGTGTAAGAATCTAGCGATTTTAAAGGGTGTTGCCTCTTCTATATCACCAGCAGAGAAGATCTATAATCCACCAGGCTTAAGCCCATTGATGTACACCAGATGAAATCAATGGGCATGAACATGGTTAGCTGGATTGTGGCGTATGTGTGAAGCTTTATAATGCATAACATGAGTTGTTGTCCTGATCCTGCTGCTCCAGCCATGTGGTTCAAACTCCTGCCTTACCAGAAGCAGTCCCACAAATCAAAGACAAGGAAAATCAGGTTAGCAGGAGAGCTGTCCAACAGAGAGCACAGGGAGAAAGATGTTATTTCAGTGGGGATTAGGCTCCAACTGAGCACCTTTACAGGTGATGTGGCTGCCTCAACCCCTCCTAGCCTGCCATCAGGGCACACGTCTTCCACATGAGTAGGGTTTGGGAATATTTGATGTGCTGCCAGAGGAGCACTGGGCCTCTGGGCCTCTATCTGGACACACTGTTCCTGGTGTCCTGGTGGGTCTGGAATGGGGCAATTAGACCAGGCAGGATAAGAACATAAGAACATGTGAAGAGCCCTGCTGTATCAGACCAAGAGTCCATCTAGTCCAGCACTCTGTTCACACAGTGGCCAGCCAGCTGTCGACTGGGAACCCACAAACAGGACATGAGCGCAACAGCACCCTCCCACCCATAGGCTCACTGCCTCTGCTACTGGAGGTAGCACATAGCCATCAGGGCTTGTAGCCACTGATAGCCTTTTCCTCCAGGAATTTGTCCAACCCCCTTTTAAAGCCATCCAAACTGGTGGCCATCACTACATCCTGTGGTAGCGAATTCCATAGTTTAACTATGCACTGTGTGAAGAAGGATGTTTCAGTTCCTCCATCCCTGTGGTCCCCTTGACTGGGGCATGCCCCTGGATCAGGGTTATTGAATCTCTTTCAGCCCAAGGGATGAATCTATTTTACAGAAGCTCTCAGGGGCCGCATTCCAGTGGTGGCCAAAGCCAAAAGGAGCAGTGCCAAATATACCAAAAATACCAGCATATTTTAGCTTAAAGCTCTTACAGCCAGTAACTCAGCCTTAGAGTAGAACAGGCTTTTCAACCTGTTCGAATGGGGGGAAAACCTGCACAAATCCCAGGAAACCTCCCAATGATTGGTGGCTGGGGGAAAGGGGAGGGCTCCGGAAGGAAGGAGTTTGGCTATCTGGGGAATACCAGAAGACGGGATTGAGACCCAGGGTGGGGCAGATTTTTCCTCCTGCCTGAGGTTCTGTACCTCTGCCCTGGACTGTGGTCTTGGGATGTATCCACCGACTCACTTTGACCACTGCAAGCACTGGACTCAGCAGTAGGATCCTCCTCCAAAGTCTCATCCAGTTCAGGGCTGATCCTGCTAGGAAAGTGGTAGGACATGACAGTTATAATGCTTTAGACCTGAGTTGTCGCTGTTGTTTCTAATCAGATCCTGTCAATGGCCTTGTCAGGTTATTTTTGTATTTATTTTTCATAGCTGTTGAATTGCTATGATGAAACAATAAAAGCAAATAATAAAATATTATGATTTCATTTCATTTATTATATTTCTATACCGCTCCATAGCCAAAGTTCTCTGGGCAGTTCACAAAAATTAGAAACCATTAAAATTCATTATATAAAATATAAAACCATTCACATAATAACATAGAACAAATAACACACACAACAACAACATATATCTAAAACAACATATATGATATTTTAATGTAATGTTTTGGAATTAATGAACTCAAATCTACACATCTATTAAATAGACACAATTTATTAAAGTGTATGCAGCTCTTCCTGGCAGATAACTGCATAGTTGCTGGAATTAGGCAGATAACGCTGGCTGAAGTGTTTCAGATCAAGGTATGAATTAATATGGATGAGAAGTACCAAAAATAAATTCTGTAGGATTGTGAAATTCAACATAGTTTCAAATATGCCGGCTTTACGTTGCAAGGTAACTGCAAGAATAAGGAGCTACATGCACGGACATCGTCTTTCCGAAAACAAATTTGTCTGAATAATGACTTTACAAAAAGTAAGCTCTTGCTTAGTGGTTGATCCAGGCAGCCCTTTATCAAATTCATAGCCCATTGAGGCCAATAAATTATGCAAGAAGAAACATGCCACTCAATCCAGTAAGCTTGGTAATGCTTTCTTGTAGGCCCAATAAAAATAGATCAAAGACTTTCGCACTTGTATAGGCAAATGTTAACCTGGCAAAAAATTAAACAACATTTGAGGGGCACTTTCTAAAATGAATAAGAAAGCTAGTATAACTGCAGATGACAGCAGATGTTTCTTTGATCATCTCATTAGGAGATTTGGAAGTATATTCTGCAGTGGGCCTAAAAGCATTCCCTCTCATTCTAAATAGGTCATGAATAAGCTCAAGTATATGGCTGCTAATTAATAAAAACAGCATTTATATTCTGTTTATAACAACAAAAGTGCTTCACATATGTTATCTCGGTAATTCCAACAACCCTGTAAGGTAAGTATTATGGGCTAAATCCAACATTGTGCAAGCTGATTTTTGCTCAAGCAGATGGGAGTTTCCCTTCCGCTCCTCCCCCTGCTCACTCCCTGCAGCCCTTGTGGGGCGGGAAGTTTCCCCATCCCTACTGTAGATGGTAACCAATACATTTTACCTTCGCAGAATAATTCCTGGTCTGAAGCACAACAGGGTACTTGTATCTAGAAAACACATGGAGAAAATAGAGATTAGGAAGCAGCTTGGATGTCTGGTGGTAAATTCAACTCCTGGTTTCTGGTGAGTGAGCATTCATATATTCTCATGACCCAATAAGAACATCCATGGTTCCAAATTGGCTTTATACTAGACTGACAAGCTTTGTCAGTCAACTGGGATGTTGATGTCGGTCAGCATCCCAACTGGGATGGACTCTGATTGATTTTAACAATTTAGTCATGTACTTATCACACTAGACATTCATGTGAAGCAGAACCAGATTCATGTTGTACATAGTTCTCTTCTTATTTACATTCATATAACACTATTACTGCAACCACTATGAAGTGAATGAAGATTATGAGTGATTTCCTATTTAGCATCCACAAAGAGATATAGAATATGCACCAATTTGCCCATATAGCCAGATGCTGCAATATTCATACAAAAATACTCCTCCTGTTAGCAGCTAAAATACCCATGATGAACAACATGCAATCTCCTTCTGAAAGCATCGTAAACCTTTATATGCCTCGGTCCAGCTTTCTCTCCTCACTCAGGAGAACAACTAGGAGTAATTGCTTTCTCCCTGAAATTGCTTAGATTCATTCCTCACTGTTCTGCTTGTCCTCTTCCTGTTAAATCTCAGGAAGTAACCAGAGGGAACCTCATGAGAACAGAAATAGCTAATTGGAAATAACATACTGTACAACATGTACAGGAAGTCCATGAGTCACATAGTGGGAAATTGATGTAAAAGTAGGAAGTAGTACTCAGTTGCTGTCAAGTTCAGGATTGCTCCGATAAGCTGTTTTCTGAATGTTGACTAGAAAAAAAGCAATCTTCACATTTCCATTCCTACTAAAACCAATCAACACCTGTCTTTCATTCTGCCATAACACTAATGGAACACCATCTATTTTCAGACCATTGTAATCATATGCCTGTTTGGCAAAGAACCTGACTGTCAGGGCCCAGCTTCAGTACTGCAGTGGGCCTTGTAGGTTATAGCCAGGATTGGATTAGAAGTCGCCTGGAAGGGCTTGGGCCTATTCAGTTTCTGGAATGTCAGAGTCTGTGTGAGCTTATCTCTGCCAGTGTTCTCAGAGCAGAGCCAGTGGGAGTCACCCTTCTCCCTGTCCACCTGCTGGTCTAGCCTTGGCAGGCAGCGATGCTGGAAGCTGTCTGTGAGAACCTGACAAAGGTGGGGTGGGGTTTGCAGAAGGGTTGCTCAGGTTGAAGCGTCACTGCTGGAGGGCTGAGCAGTGCCGCCCTGTTTAGACAGGGGCCTTGCGGAAAGGTTAAAGGCCCTTGTCCGTCAAGGGGTCTGGAGGGGGTGTCCTACAGTCATGCCTTCCCTTTTAAGCTAATGCAAAGGTGAAGAGCCTTTGCTAGGAACATCTTGTCTTCATTGCCCGAAGCCTTCTCTGTTTGGATCCATCATCGTCTGGGCTTTTGGAGGCACTCTGTACATGGAGAGGAACTTTGGATTGTTAAGGACTTGCCATGAAAAGTACTGTGAAACTTTTCATAGACTTGAACTCTCGTAGCTGTGGATTGTGCATCTGTAGTCAGCTCAGTATTCAGCAGGCTGGGTTTGAGCTACAACTTTTGGACTTCCCTTTGCCAGAACTCATGCAGCGTGGAGTTGCCAATGCGAAAGTGGTGACCTGGAACTCCTCGCTTGTGTGGGTATGCCCTTCCCTTGATCTTGATGGGCCTTGGCCATGTAGCCTGGAGTTATCAACAAAAGATTCAAAGTTGGACTCTCTGTGGGTGTGGGTTGTTTAGGCCTTTCAAGAAGTTATCTTGATTGGTTGCCTGATGGGTTCATTCCAGGAATCATTCCCTTTCCATGTCCGGGGTTGGAACCCCATGAAAGGATTGTCTGAGTTAGGTACCCAGGAAACCAGAGTCCCTTCCCTTCTGTTCAGAACTGTGAAGATGGCAACAGAGAAACCACATTGATGAGGATCTCAGTCACAGTAGTAGTGTTTAGCTTTGGACTGTTCCAGAATTACATAGAGCCTACAGCTATTGGCCATCAGCTGTATGATTTCTGAAGAGTGTAACTATTAAGCTTTTGCCATGAGATTCCCTGCAATAAAGAAACCTTACTGATTTGGGTGTCAGATTGCCTGAGCATGTGCTCTGGGGGGATCAGAAAGCCTGACACTGATCTGTATCTAATGTGCATTGATGGTAGCACATGGCAACACACTCAAGAGGGCTATAACTAGCACCAATGCAAGAAGGCCTCTTTTTCCCATACTTCAAAGCTGGTGGCCAGACTTAGCTCCTGTACTGAAGCTTTCTGGCCTCTTTTTCCCATACTTCAAAGCTGGTGGCCAGACTTAGCTCCTGTACTGAAGCTTTCTGGACCCAATGCATGAGCAACAAAGGCTTTTATGGTGGAAGCGAGAGGTCCACACTGTCAAGAAAGGCTTAGATGGCACACCCATCAGGAATAGAGATGAGGACTTTATTGTCTGTCTCAAACAGCACTCATCCAGACACAAATAAATCCAGTGTCACCCAGGGTGCTTCCAGATGGGCAGCCCCTAATCCAAAGCCATTGTGCAGGTATTTCCATCTTTCCCTCCTCAGTGGAATTTTTGTGATATGAAAAAAGATGGAACAAGCAGTGGGAAAACACAGGAGGGTTACAAATGGAAGAGAACTTCATATGGACCCCTCTTAAAGTTCCATGTTTGAGGCAGGGACAAAAAAGCCTCATCGGGAAGTGCCTCCAGTGTCTAAATCAGCTGAAGTCATGCATCGCCTGCAGCTACCACAAAGCTATTGCTCCCCCCACCCATTCTCACCAGAGAGAGCAGTGGCATTTCTGTATGGGAGCCATTTTAGAATCTCCCAATGTCAGGCACTGCATTTTGAAGATTCTAAAATGGCTGTCACCTCATGAAGATGGAAGCCAAGTGGCTCCCTTACAGAAGCACTGCCACCACCTCACTCAGATAAGGTTGCTGGGGGTTAAGGGCATGGGGGCAAGAGCAAAAGTGGAGGGATGGAGGAAGAACATGGAGCAACAGAAGGAGGGGAGGAGCAACCAAGAGAGGAGATAGGAAAGAAGAGTGGAGAGAGGGGATGGGGAAGGAGCTACAGGGAAAGGAGAGAAAGGAAAGAGACTGGAGGAAAAGAAGGAAAGGAGTGAAAGTGGGGGAAATGTGATGGGGGGTGGAGGAGGGAAGAGCAACCAGGTGGGGAAAGAAAACAACCTGGGGAACCAGGACTGGAGAGAGAAAAGGTGGCATAGAAAGAGGAGAGAAAAAGAGAATGGGGTGCTCGAGAGAAGAGGGGGGTGGGGTTGATGGTGGTTCTACCTGTCCCACTTGACCCCACCATCTTGGAACCTAATAGATCCTGCTGCCTTGAAGGCAGTGCTGGAAGTAGTACTTGGTGCAGAAAGACTGAGTAATATCAAAACCATATGTGTAGCTTCAAGGAGGACTGGCAGTCCTTACCTACCCAGGTTTCTTCTTGCGCCCACAGTACATTTTCAAAAGGCTTTTCTAGATGAGGTTTTTAACTCGCCACTTTACCATGGCTTCTGCTTCTGGATTCTTTGTGGGATTAAGATTGGATCCTCTACATCCTTTTTTTCTGGGGGCTTTTCTTCTCTGCTTTTCTACATGTTCTGCTACATAACCTCTAGGTGGCACTGTGGTATATTGGAATTGTACAACTACACTACCATTTCATTCCACCACTCCCCAAAATAACGGGAATTCCCTAATTTAAAAAAAACATACACACACTACGAAAATGCTTGGAAAGCACCAGAGAGGATGACAGCATAGTCTAAAGCACCTGCAAACTACTGTGAGTGAGGAATCACGAGTGCACAATACATCCTTCATGTAGAAAAGCTCCAAGACCAAGTCTCAGATGTGCTTATGGCTCCAAAATGATCAGGGATACTTGATAAAGGCCCTTCCTCCACATATATCCCACCTGTCATAATGACAACCATTCTGCTAGTAACAAATAATGGTAATACTTGTACAAGTGAAACCACTTGCTTCCCTTCAACCTGTCAGCCCCCAAGGGATGTGGTCTCACGCCACTCCCTGCTGCCAATATTTGCTGGCAGCATGCATGCACAAACCTTGGTCTCTGCAGAGCTTTTTAAAATGTCTTTCTTTTGGGGAAAGGGCTTTTCAAATGAAGAGTTTCTTGTATATCTTTGGGACTCTCCAATATGCAAGCACCCATACCTTCCCTCTCCCTGCAGCTATCTTTACTCACTTTACTAATATAGGGAATGATATGCTGTTCTTTGACCATGTCTAATGTACATAAACACTAAGCCACACACACTTAGTTAGCCTTGCAGTATAAGCCATACATACAAAGATATATTTTTCCAGTCTCAGGAATATCACAATGTTTCTATTCATTTGTTCACAAAAATCCCTTTATAGAGTGCTGGAAGGAAGCAACGTTTGATGGTAAACATATTCCAATTCTCCATGGAAAAAGTCTTAAGAGACAAATAAGGGTGGGTGTGTTTTTCCTGTTCATCACCAAAAAAATCTGTGTGTGGGGCGAGGGGGCATATTCATTTCAGTTCTATCAGTTCTATAGATGCTATGCATGTCGGGTTGGATCCAGACTTAGTCTCATAGTTAGAGTTAGACCCACTGAAATCAATGGGGCTTAAGTTAGTTTGGGGAAATTATGCTTAAGTTGTTCTTAAGTAACAGTAACGCTTAAGTAAGACATCAGTAGTACAAGTCCATTGCAACTAATTTATGTCCCCTTAATTTCAATGGGACTGCTGTGTGACTAACTTTTCCTGGGCCAATTTTTAAAAAAAGTTTTATTTGTAATTGTTGTCACGATCACTACAATTGGAATAATAAATACTGATAAATATCAGAGAGCCAGCATGGTGTAGTGGCTAGAGAGTTGGACTGGGAGCCGGGAGATCCGGGTTCTAGTCCCCACTCAGCCATGGAAGCTCACTGGGTGACTTTGGGCCAGTCACAGACTCTCAGCCCAACCTACCTCACAGGGTTGTTGTTGTGAGGATAAAATGGAGAGGAGGAGGATTATGTACGCCGCCTTGGGTTTCTTAAAGAGGAAAAATGGTGGGCTATAAATGTAATAAATAAATAAATAAATTAGCAATCCGCCTGGCATGAGGTGGACTGCATCAGTGTTTGTTACTATATCGTTAGTATTACCATATTCTAGGTTCAAATAGATCAAGGGTGGGGATCCTATTTCAGCCCAAGGGCTAAGTTCAATTTCAGAGAATAGGGGGGTGGGGCATTCCAGTGGTGGTTGGGGCCAAAGGCCAAAGAGATGGGACCAAAAATACCAAAATATTGGTATTTAAGCATATTGTAGCTTAAAGTTCTTACAGCCAGTAACTAAGCCTTAAGAGAGGCATTTCAACCTTTTAGAATGGGGGAAAAATTGCAGAAAAGCTGAGAAACCACTAAACGATTAGTGGTTGGGGGAAGGGTGTGGGGCCAGGGGAAGGGGTGTGGCCATCTGAGGAACCCTGGAGGGCTGGATTGGGACCCCAGGAAGGCCGGATTGGCAGCTTAGACCTGAGGTTCTCCACCCCTGAACTAGTGTGTCATCAAGTGGCAAGTATGGGAAGGAACCACATTATTCAAGCTTCCCACATGGTTTCTTCATCCCAACAGTGCCAAGCCATTTGACAATGGTCTAGTGGGAAACAGCACTTTCGAACAATGGAGTGTCAAGCATCTGGGGGCCTTCATAAATCCTTCTGTATCTCTGGCTGCTTCCCAGTTATAGAACTGGATGACACACATTTACACTTCCTTGCTCCAGGGTTTGAGTCTCTTTTCAAACCAACTTTGGGGGCTTTCTGTCAATGGCTGAGCGTAAAACAAAAGTAGATGGAATTGTAATATATTATTTATCATTTCACTCTACATTTTTTACATATTTCTTCTTTTTAGGGCATTGGTTCCTGAGTCTAAGTCATTGGAGTTTGGCGAAACGATAATCTAAATTACAAATACAAAAATCTAAATTACAAATACAAAAATCCAGCCTCCAGCACACAGTGTTCCTTCTGCTGAAAGGTAAAGAAATCCGACCACATGGCAACTGCAACTGGGATCCATTGATATAATTGATGACTGATTGATTTTAATCAATCAGAATTGTGCTCGAAGCCCCAGCAGCAGCAGCTCTCCTGCATGTATGGGAACTCTGATGCAGGCACTGAACTTCACATAAGAAAAGGCTTCCCAGTGCATTTCCATGTAGAGAAAGATCAGTGTGATTAACTCCCCCACCTTATTATATAGATAACTTTACAGCAAAGATGGCCAACAGCTTTATGGGGAGGGGATGCGTATTCTCCAGACAGAAGAATACTGTGGGGGCTAGAACAATCTAACTTCCTAACTTCTTTTCCTTACCAGTGGAACTGTGGACATTTTAAAAAATTGCATCTTCATTCAGATCTGGTAGAGTCACTGGGAGTCCAGGTAGAGCTGCAGTGGTTGCTCATCCTGGCTTCAGTGTGTGAGTTATAGGGTAGTACCCCCGTTCAGAAAATTATGGCTTCCACAGAGAAATGATTGTGTACAGCGCTCACAGGCTATGCATCCACTTCCAGGCATGAGAATCCTCTCTGCCACACCAGACATATGGGGTTAGCTCCAGATGTAGTCCTACTTACAGTAGACCCATTGAAATCAATGAGACTTAAGTCAGCCATGACCCATTGATTTCAACTGCTCAGTTCTAAGTAGGATTAAATCTGGATCCAACCCATGATCAGTATTGTTATCTCTGGCACTGCTGACCACCTGTGGAGGGAAAGGGATACTGTTACAGCTTATAACACCAGTAATACATTTTGAGTAAGATGCAGAGTTGTGGTTTAGCACCATTGTCACTCTTTTGCGCTCACAAAATTAGATCCAGAAGGGTGGACCACATACAAATATATGCTTCTGGGCACAGATCACTCACTGTCAATCAGGGCAAATTTATTCAAAGCCCCATTTAGCCATCCTGAGAATGATCTAGAATAGGTTAGGAACCAATGCAGAATACTTTAATTTGCAGCCAAATGGGGGTGGGAGTGATTATAGGAGAGAAAAGTCATCCAAGAATCTGCCTCTATAAATAAGAATACTGACATACAAGGTTATTGATAAGCCAGAATTTCTCCTTTCCCAGAAGATACCATATACCCTATAATTTCTGTGTTGTTTGGGGATTTTTTATTTTTTTACCCTGAACCCTTGGCAGATAACAGGACAAACAAATGAATTGTAAAATTGGCATGGATTTCAGAATATATTCTAGACCTTTCTGAACAAACTGTCTATTGCGTGAAAAGCATCAGCCTACTCATAGCAGACTGCCTTTGCAACACACATAGAAAAGGGGAAGCAGACAGATGTCTGAAATGGTTGCCACAGAGCTGTGGAATGTTATCGTTTGGAAACTTGTGAAGGCCCACATTTGAACAATTTCTGGAAGCGGTGTAAAACTATAAATAAGCTGATTTGGGGGGGGGGGTCTTAATCTAAGGCTGTAAAGGGCAGTGTTCCAGCACAATTATGTTTTGATCTTTTTAACAGTTTTTACTTGGATTTTGGACCTAAATGTAACTCATCCTGAGTCTCTGAGATGACTCCAGGGGAAAAAATAGCAATGTTGTTTGGTACTGTATATTTGAATGACTACTTAGATTTTCACCAGCTCAGATAAAATGTGCTACCTCCAGCAGTGCAAATTAGACACAGACCTATGAAGTCCTCAGGTAAATAATTTACCATCATTCCAGAGAGTGAGTTCCTAAGGAAACAATATGAGCCAGAGAAAAAGGATGTGGGACAGCCTTTGTAGGACTGTCCCACTTTATGGGATTACATATCCTAAGCATGGTGCATTGGTTAGACCAGTGGTGGAGAACCTCCAGATGTTGTTGGACTCCAATTCCCATCAGCCCCAACCAGCATTGCAATGTTGTTATACTCCAACAACATCTGGAGGACCACAGACTCCCCACCCCTGGGTTAGACTATTAGACTGGGACCAGAAAGACAGGTTCAAATCCTCACCCAACCATGAAGCTCACTGGGTGACCTTCGGTCAGTCGTCTCTTAGCCTAATTGGGAAGATAAAATGGGGAAGGGAGCAGGGAAAACCATGTAGCTTCTTGAAGAAAGCATGTTATATCAATGTAATAAATACATGCAATATTTGACAACTTCCCTGTGAGGAGGAGGAGGAGGAGGAGGAGGAGGAGAAGTTGTTCTTTGCACATTGAACCCCTTCTTCTAGTGATCTAGGTTTCAATTGACATGAGGGAGCTTTCACAATAGGACTATACCACATACTTTTTTTAGAACATGTAAATCAGTCCTAGTTCAGAATGAAAGATCACATTTTCAAACTGCAATTTTTGTTTTTCTATTTTAAATAATTGGCACATTTCTTGATTAATAATAATGAAATTCTTTGTTGTTCAGTCGTTCAGTCGTGTCCAACTCTTTGTGACCCCATGGACCATAGCACGCCAGGCCTTTCTGTCCTGCACTCTCTCCCGGAGTGTGCTCAAGTCCATATTCATTGCATCAGTGATGCTATCTAGCCATCTCATCCCCTGCCGTCCCCTTCTCCTTTTGCCTTCAGTCTTTCCCAGCATCAGGGTCTTTTCCAGAGAGTTTTCTCTTCGCATTAGGTGGCCAAAATAGTTGAGCTTCAGCTTCAGTATCTGTCCTTCCAATGAACATTCAGGGTGGATTTCCTTTAGGATGGACTGATTTGACCTCCTTGCAATCCAGGGGACTCGTAAGAGTCTTCTCCAGCACCACAGTTCGAAAGCATCAATTCTTGTGATATGTTCCATGGGGTTTTCTTGGCAAGAATACTGGAGTGGGTTGCCATTTCCTTCTCCAGTGGACCACATTTTGTCAGTACTCTCTGCCATGACGTGTCCATCTTGGGTGGCCCTGCATGGCATAGCTTATGGCTTCACTGAGTTACAAAAGTGGCAAGCCCCTTCACCACAACAAGGCAGTGATCCATGAAGGGGAATGAAATTCTAAGGATGTGCTGAACTGAACACGGCGACTTAGTGACAAAGACTGGAACAAATTTTAATTCTTTGCAACCACACAGGCCCAATTCAGTTCTGTGTGAGAAAACCATCTTTAAAAGGAATGTGTACATTAGTTTAATGTTTCTGTAGCCTTTGTACAGGTAGGGATAGATAAGGCTATTTTTAAAATTATAGTTCCAATCTAGTAGGAGTGAAGTAGGAATATTTCTAGTGTCCCCACAGTGCAAAAACTGTTCTTGCTAAATCTAAATATTACTCAAAAAGAATTCTTGAACAATGTACTATACATGTCTACTCAGAAGTAAGTCCCATTGAGTTTAATGAGGCTTACTCCCAGGTAACTTGCATTATAGGTTTTTAAGTTTACGTTTAGACATATTTATTCACAAAATAAGACAAAATGGACAGCTGTGATTATAAGGGGCTTTCAACCTCTTTTCTTTGCCCTTTTTTTGTACTTCCAGCGCATCAGCACGTTGGCCCACATGAACTGTCTTTATCAGCTGAGTTGGGGCTTGTGTACAGCACTCAGTTACTTCACATGTAGACATGTCAATTCCAGAGAGTGCATTTCATGGGTCAAATATTGTCAAACATAATCAGTAAGACAATTCTGAAATGCCGAAAATAAGTGCTTGGTATGAGTAATGTCATATGAGCAAGCATTTCCACAAGGGAATAATTGGAGTGAAATGTCCTCATGAAATTGCCAGATGTATCAATTGTCCCCATACTGTACAGTGGGGGCAGGGGAGGGAAAGGCAAGACAGAGTTCTTGGTAGAAGTTTATACACTTCTTTCCTTGATACGATATAGTTATTGCACAATGATGCTGTGAAAAGATGAGTGGAGGCATCTGAAGGCAACCAAAACCAGTCGTTTGGAGAAGGAATTTTCTCATTCCTATAGTCATTTAGTTTTGCAAAATGCTTGGTGGAAAATACCTTGGGATTTCATAAAGTTTCATTTGTTTGAAATAGCTTGTTTATAGAATATATGCCTAGTTTGGGTGGCGGGGGGGGGGGGGGCTGATTGGATTCCTTATTTCCTCTGCTTGAATTTGCTGTTTTTGTGGCTTCAAAAGTAACTTTTAGGTCACTGATATTTTTATTTTTATGGGTTTGTATTTCCTTTTGTGGAAGCAAAGGAAAAAGGATGTTCATCGACTTCTTAAAATTATTATTCCTGACCTGAACTGTTGTCTTCTTTCTGCTCTTCAAGGCATATGAGAGGCTTAAAAAGAATTCCTCAGTATTTCAACATTCCCAATTCAAGACGGCTTCAGATAGGAGCTAGCTTTCACCATCTGTCAGGCATAGTTCTCTCACACTTTACACAACTGTCTTTCACACTGGAGTACTGTGTTTGATAAGTGTTTGTTATGAATTGCTGCCAAATCTGGACATGGTTCTCATGATTTGTCAAAGGATATTACTGATAAGGCGATGCTTGGGTTGCTTAGATAACCTCCAAGGAATGCCAGATGAATTCCTGGTGGGAAAATATCATTCCTCAGATGATGCTAACTTGACACAATGAGATCACAGCCACCACACACACACAAAAGAAAAAAAGTATTGCAAGGAGAAGAAGAGGAACCATAGTTCAGTGGTGGGGCACATCCTTTGCATGCAAAAGTTACCAGGTTTAATGCCTGGCATCTCCAGTTAAAAGGCTTAAGTAGCAGAGGATGGGAAAGACCTTTGTCTAAGGCCATTTCTACCGTAGGCACTTATTGTGCACTTGTGATTGGCCACTCACAGAAATGTGTGGGTCCATTACATGATGTCGTCAGTATCCAGAGTTCCTCCCCCACTATCCCCAGGTAATATGTCACAATTTAAACCTCTTTTAATTGGGTTTGAATAAACCACACAGTGTACTGCTATTTTTCAGCCACTGGATGGTGCTATTTTTCATTCAATAAAGGGGCTGCCGAGAAAGGCCATTTGGTCACATTCGCCATCTAAGGAGCCAATTCTCAACATGCCACAGAAAGGGAAGTAAAATGTTCTGCGGGGCTCCTCATTTTTTCTTTAATGTAGAGGAGCTGTAAGACCCTGAAAAGCCACTATCAGAGTAGGCAAAGCTAGGCTGGAGGAACAAAGAGTCTGACCTTCCTAAAACACCTTGCGATTGGGGGAAATATTTCATAGACTCATGGCCTCTTCTGACAATGCCTATTACATCCAACAGGTAAGGACTCTCAAAATTTACAGTGGGTGCAAGGGACGGGGAGACTGTCCATCCATCTCTTTACCCTCAGCCCCACATAGACTCTGGCTCTCCACCAGCAGATTACGTGGTGGGCTGTCCCCATGAAAACAGTTCCCAGAATGATTGCAGCAGCAGCAATCCTGTTCCTCAAGCCAAGTAAGCTGCCTGTCAATGGAAGTACCTGAAACAGCCTTATCATAACTTCCAGTGCAGTTTATACATGTACATGGAAGGGGCCATAGCTCAGTGGTAGAGCACCTGCTTTGCATGCAGAATGCTCCAGGTTCAATCCACAGCATCTCCAGGTAGAGCTGGAAAAACTCCTGCCTGAAACCCTGGAGAGGCACTGCTGGTCAGTGTCAACAATACTGGGCTAGATGGAGCAATGGCCTGACACAATATAAGGCAGCTTCCTATGTTCCTATGTACATGGACTGCAGGAGGAGTAGCCAGCCTGCACATTGCACATACAGACGCTTTATGGTACCCCAGCGCAGGGAAACTGGCTAAAAACACTACAAGCAGCTCCTCATCTGTTCAAGCAATGGAGAGAGATGCAATTCTAAGCCAGCTTTCCCCAATTTGGTGCTCTCCAGATGTGTTGGACTACGACTCCCATAATTCCCAGCCAGCATGGAATGAGTTAAGGATTGGGTTACAGCAGGAGTGAGTTACAGATTGTTGTACGGTTGGGAGGGGTTGGTACAGAGAGGGTTAATGGAGCCAGAGGTAATGCTAGACATTCCATTAATGGTGCATGGGATCTGACTGTTAGATGATCTTCCTTGAGTCTTCTGAATAGCTAGGAGATACCTGGAGGGACACGACTTTCTTCCCCCAGTCCTAGCTAAGGATAATGTAATCCAGTTGCCTCTGGGTAAAGAGAAGCAATAGGAAATGGCACTTTTCATAGAAAATAAGACAGACACAGAGACAAAGAGCTCAATTTGGGCTCTGCAAGCTAAGAGCATTCTGGGGTGTTGGCTTCCTTTCTCTGAAGATCTGATGTGGGCCAGTAGAACTGACTTTCTGCTGGAGTGTTAAGCTGTGGCTCCACCTGTTTGTATGTGTAGTCAAAAAGGAACAGTGGTAACTTGGAAGATAACTGGCAAAGGAAACAGAAATCAAGGAGATTAGGGACTGGTCCTGCTTTCAAGACCAGCTCTTGATTGTTGATGCTTGCCCATTCCCCATGCTCAGCTTGCATATTTGTAAATAGACAGACTTTTTTAAAAAATGGTATCTACAAGCCCCCAGTACCCTTTTTCATTAAAAAAAAATTGTGTGAACATCTGTTCTGGAACTTCTTACTGTGCAGAGAAGTAGGAATGCTGAGAAACAATATTTGTTGTTGTTCAGTCATTAAGTCGTGTCTGACTCTTCGTGACCCCATGGACCATAGCACGCCAGGCCTTCCTGTCCTCCGCTCTCTCCCAGAGTGTGCTCAAGTTCATGAGAAACAATATATATGTATCTATATACAGATAGATAGATTAGATAGATAGATAGATAGATAGATAGATAGATAGATAGATAGATAGATAGATGGATGGATGATAGATAGCATCTTTGGTCTCACCTTGATCAATCCTCCTTCATTAAAAACAGAAACAAAAAAACCTCATTGACCATAAGTTGTCACTCTGAAATGACTACTCAGAAAGCAGTTATTTTTTTACTCTTTCAAGACATTGCAGAGCCAAACGAATTTAGGAATGCTAATCCTAGCCATGCTTATGAATGCAAAGACATTTTTTCACAGAGACATAACAAAGAAAAACATTGGCACATTGTGGAAAATAACAGCTGCCTTCATCTTGTCATGTTTCCTTCTTTTAAAACTCTCTTACTCCATGCTGAAATACAGGCAGCTGTTCTACAAAGTGGAACTAAAGATCTGCTGGTGAGGAAGGATTTCTTTTTCTCAATAAAGTCTGTCTTTGGGGCTTTGATATAGGGTTTTTTTGTGGAAGGAAAATCCCTTTTTGATCAGTTTTGGAGCTGTATAATTCCTGTGTATATCAGAATTGAAATACACCAAGGTGCAAGCCCAGAGAATGACATATTTTACTGGTTTAATGACAGCTTTCAATTAGTTGAAATTTACATTTTCTTAATTACACTTAAAATCCCAAATAACTTTCTCAGGTTCCTCTTGGGACTTCTGGTGTACCAGTAACATCTAGGCAATAACTGCAGAAGATGCTATTAGGACAGAAGAAACCCTATATACTACACTACTCATAAACCGGACAGCTTCAGGGAGAGGTTTGTGGCTGACAGTTGTTCCACATGCTCTGCTTCATCCTCATCACTAAGGCTTTCTGACACTCTATGAATTGCAGACCTACAGGCTCTGTCAAAATGTCCCCTTTTAGTGCATTTCTTGCATATGGCTGCCTTAGCAGGACAGCCTTTAAAGTCTGCCTTATGATTAGGATTTCCACAGTGGTAGCACTGGCAGTCAGTTTGTGATTGCAAGGGTACAGAAGCAGTGTGTATCTGCTTGGCTTTTTTTTTTTTTGCTAGCTGTGTTATGTTGTATGACATGTACCTCACCTGAGTCTGAGGCATCTAATCTAGTGGAGAACAATTTATCACACTGGAGGGCACTTTCTACCCTCCGTGCGATTTCAGTTGTTTTTTCCAGAGTTAGGTCCTTTGTCATTAGAAGCTCTTCACAGATTTTAGGATTGTTTGTTTTCATGACAATTTGATCCCTAATCATCTCCTCCACAAAGGTTGCAAAAGCACAAGTAGCACTCAACTCATGCAGAGCAGCTGCATACTGGTCAACGGGCTCCTGAGGTATCTGAGACCGAGAACAGAACTTAAAGCATTCCTAGGACCCTCTAGGGACAAACTTCTTAATAATTCAAAACAAGGAAGTGCATACAACTATTACAATTAGTGCTGTGCTGAAAATTTATCCCATATTTTTTTGACCATTCTCATTCAATTTGATAGAAAAGAAATTGCTTTCAAAAAGAAATTGAAAGGAGGAGAAATTTCAGAGAAATTCTCATGGATTTGGTTTGGGCTTCGTGTGCTTACTTTACTTATGAGGTGGCTGAGGAGTGTACATGAGTGCCCTGTCATTGTACAGAAATCTCTGTGGCAGTGTGTAGCCTCCTCAGCTTTCTGCATTTCAGTTAAAGCCATCATGAGGAAGATATCGTGAGGCAATTCCTTTCATGGGGCTTTTTCAGTTCAGAAAGTGCAGGTGGCCTGGGAGGCTGCAGAGCAATGGAAAGATGTGTAACAGAGAGAGAAAACACACACCACACCCTCAGCCACCTCACGGTGATTAGGTAAGCTCAAAAATACCACCAAAAGAAATTCAAAATTCTGCCTCAAGAAGGTTAATGCTGTTGCTACCTACAGAAGCAGTGCAATAAACCAAAACCCCTTAGGAAAAAAGAACCTGTGCCACAGTCCCTACCAATAGTGAGCCCTATCTGTGAGAAACTGTTGGAGAATTTCTCCCCCCCTAGGAGAAATTTGGTGAAATGGTCCCCTCAATTTCTCTGCCCACAAATACGGTGGAGAATTTTGAGAGGCCATTTGTGCACTGCTCTAATTACAATACAACAGCACTGCATACATTCCAGACTTCTGGATAAAACCATATACTAGGGTGTGATGTGATGCAATCCCTGTTTAATTTATTGATATTAAGCAGCAGCATCTTACCCTTTATTAAAATCCTCACCAACATGCTATAAGGGAGGAAGTAAAAGATAGATGAAATCTCCTCAATAGCACATCACAGATACCCTACATAATCTAAAGTCGTCTATAGGAAGAATGGTATTATTAGATCCTGTGTGTGATCTCCTCTGCCCTTGGTAGAACCAGCCTTGTGCATCTACTGCTATGCACAGGATTAGGCATTTTGGCAAAATGCGAGAAAATATGTCCACCACTGCAGGCTGATGGCTCTGTTTTTGGTGGGACTATGAATCCATTCCAGGTTTCAGTCAGAACCAGTTAGAACACTAAAGGAGTTATTGAAGGTGCTGAACCCAGTTTGGGGATAGGGGTCGCTTGGTCGCTTAAACGCCTTTAAGGAATTGGGCTTTAATGTGTGCCATTTCAATTGAGGGGGAAACTCAGCCTCATCCACCTCAATGGGAGTTACTTCTGAGGAGACAGTAATGGGTTTGTTGTGGGAAAGAGACCAAAACCAGCCCCCATTTTAATGCACAGGATCTCTATATGGAAGCTGTGAATGAGTTAGGTCCTAAGGCAATGGACAGAAGCCTCGAGATCGCGCTTAATCGCGTTTAAGGAATTGGGCTTTAATATGTGCCATGTCGATTGAGGGGCTTCTCTCTTATTTCTGTGGTCATTGACAGGGCAAGCCTCATTCAGCACAATTGGAGAACCCACCCCACCCTCAACTGGGGTCATGGGCTGTGTTCTAGTGCTTATTTTCAATTATGTTTTAAAAGTTGGTCCCTTGTCATTCTGCTCCAAAATGGCAATGAAACTTCCGGAAAACAGGGAGGGAAAGGGTTGGGTCACTGAGGTCAGAGCGACACACCCCATGGGCAGGACTATGATACTGGACCCAGAGTGATTGTGGAAACAGGTCAGTAATGGAGCCATGGTAAACTGGAAAAGTCAGACTATAAGCAGTCTCAGAAGAAGCGGTTGTTCAGTGATAAAATGCAGGGTTGGTGCTGAATGGCCATGACATCATGGAAATGCAAGATCTCACCACGCAGCCAGGTTGGCGTAAATCACTGGTGGAAACACAGCCCAAGACAGGGAGGGAATTCAGATCTTAAAGCCAGCCCCCTACCCCAGGATCCCAATCCAATCCATGGGCCCCTGTGCCTACCCTAGAGTAAAAATGAAAACAAGTAGTAACTTTTAGACACAAATTTTGGCCTTTAGTAACTGTACTTAAAGGGAGTGGACTCTAGAGACTGGGGTTTTAAATTACTTGAGCTACATACTTTTACTGTTTAGTTACACAGCTGTTCGCAGGCAGCAGATGTTAGCTTTTCTGTAGGGAAAAAACACTTATCAATGTATAGTCATTATATATAAATGTCATTATATATAAATGTATAACAACATTTATCCTGGTAGGAGGTCAGTTGCAGAGGGGTGAAAAGGGCCCCAATGAAGCCGGTGAACAAATGTAGTGTAGTAGATAGTGTGTCAAGCAGAGACTGTATCAGACAACTAGCATGTTTTTCAACTGGGAAAACTAGCAGATGGGAGAAATGCTCCAGCCTAGCCTTCTCCCAGACATGTTCATTTGTTATGCACAGGATGTTGTTTTAACTTGGAAAAGGATTCAAACATGTGACCTCTCCACCAGAGCCAGAGTGCCGCATCCAACTCAGGCAGCTGATTTGGGGTGTCACGAATGGGCAGCGAACATTCTTGTATTACCGCCAGGGAGGTGGAGGGGGAAGGCATAAGGATGCATGAGAAATTTGTTTCAGTTTGTTTTTAATCAAAATTTAGCCAGTTTGCACTTCCCAGAACTGAACATGGACCCAAACATGATCTGCTGTCGAAGTCTGTACATGTCCAAGCTTGTGATGCAATTTGCAGAACAAAATGCAAAACAAAATGCATTCAAAACACGTGTACATTGGAAAAATGTTCATGAAAGAATGTGTGCTACTGAAAAATTCACACAAAGATGCTTTAATCGATAGGAGAAAAATACATACATTTCCAAAATGTGCACAACTGATGCATGCATATGGGGGGGGGGGAAATACATGAAAATAAAACATGAATTTTCATATGAAAAGAAAAATGCAAAGCTCGCCATCTGATACGGCGTGAGCTTCAAGGTGGAATTCAGAGAACCTCAGTGGGTTAGAGTTTTGCTGATTCACAAATCCCTACAGAGGTGTGTGAGAGAGTTCTTCTTCTTTTGCTTTGGGCGCCAACATAACTTTACTGGCCTTGGAGACGAAGCACTTTGAACTGCTGCTTTGCCTCAGGCAGCAAAATGTCTTGGATCTGCCCTGCCCCACCTGCATTCTGAAGTGGTACATTCCCAGGAGGGCTGTACTGTATGACAAGAACCTGAACAACCTCTGTTGTTAGAGACAGATGTTCTTGTTGTTCCACTTCAAATATATACATTCAGCAGATATTTCTAAAAGTGAGATACTGGCAACTGTTGCAAGGCTTTTGAGTAAACAAGTGAAAATGTTTCCATCAAAAAACGTTTCATAATTTGTCTTGGGTTATGTTTTATTTTATTTTTTGCCATGGATATTCATTCAAAGTTTAAAACCTAACTGCCTGTGCTCTACAATAGAGTTAATTCCATTACTTCAAAGCATACATGTAGTGTATGAGTACTTTAGCTATAAGAGTGCCTTTTATTCTGGGGTTTATTTTCCAAGATATAACAGGAGAGACTTAAAAAAAAAAAAAAAAAGCTATTCCTTATAAAACCAAAATGTATTTAACATTAACAATGCATGTGCAATATCCTAACATTGCATACACGTACAAACACACAAAATCAAAGCACAAGCAGAAATGGAATCTTCAATTGCAAAGTAAACGAAGTTGTTATAACAGCATTATCCACATTACTCTGCATTA
Source organism: Heloderma suspectum (assembly GCF_057233095.1). Lineage (NCBI taxonomy): Eukaryota > Metazoa > Chordata > Lepidosauria > Squamata > Helodermatidae > Heloderma > Heloderma suspectum. The sequence continues at coordinate 69,572,196 of NC_139462.1, forward strand.
GAATTTTAATGGGTTTTGTTAATATTCCAAATACAGTCTTTTTTTAAAACTTTTAATATTTAAATTCAACAGATAATTTCTTATACCTATACTCATTTCAGTCAAATAATACAGTGGCATACCATCAATGCACTTTGCCTTTAAAGTAACAGTTGGAAAGGCAATTCCAGATGTGTTTATGATCTATCATAGCTCTTACACATCAGGTGTGTATTTTAAAAGGACAGTATACATTCAAGTCCACAAAGAAAGTTGACCACAAAGAAAGTGTCAGAACATTCAGTTTGTTGCTGCTGGTTTGATGCTCATTGGCTTCTGCCAGTCCAGACGTAAATAGAGATTATTCCTGACTGATTATCATTACATATCAGCCCAACCGAGTACATCCCATGTGGACAAGGAACTCTGCATACAGGTATCGCCAGTATTCACAAGGACTCCTATTCACTTCTACAGGGAGGTAGTACCATGAGATCTATGCACAAATCTCTATTGAAGTGGATGGGGAAACACACACACACGTTCTATATGTGCACTGCTGAACTCTAAATTGGAGCATTTCTCCTTAATGGAACTAAAATTTGCACACACACACACACACACACAAAGTGGAAATCCATGGGTGCTAGGAGGGACATTCAAACAGAGATGTTTTATCATCTGGCACAAAGGAGCAGGAAAAAGTAGATTCCTTAGTGTGAGAACAAACTTGCTAACATTCTCAAATTGTATTTTATAATTATGAAAACATTCAGGGTTGTTAAAATGTTGGCATTTAACCCAGGAGGGTATGGGGGCAGGGTTATGTGTGGGTTTGTTTTTGTTTACACATGCTCATTTCCCACGCACCGAGACCTTAGATTCTTTGGCTACTCCCTTCAGACTAGTCTGGAATGTGAAGATATGTCTGATCCCATATGCCCAAAAATGGAAAGTAGCCCAGAACAGATGATTACAGAGTAAATGAATGAAACAAGTGTATACAGCTCCTGGTTTGCCGGGGAAGGTTTTGTCTCCTCATTCAATTTGTCCTGTTTCCAGAATGGAATTTCTAAAAAAGTCCCTGCTGTTCTAAAATCAGCGGGATTAATTTAGCTGCTGCTCTTGCCCAGCAGTCAAGGTGAGTGAGAAAATCAACAGCATAAAAATGCCCATGGAGAGTGCTTGCTTGGTACAAGCCACTGCTGGGGAAATGGACACACAGAACTGGATGTATGGATGGGAGAGGCCCCATTTTCTTTCAGGGACAATAGACCATCTTTAATTCTTTACATGAACTACTCAGTATTTACATGCAGTGTAACCCTCACAATTGAGTATAATGAAATATAGGAGTTAGCCCAATTTCACACATGAGAAGGACAAAACAAGACCAAGGAAAAGAGCTACTTTGAGAAGTTTACGTTATAGCAGTATTATAATTTGGGGGATTCAGTTTTATACCTTCTGTTGATGCAGCTCACTTCCTTTTTAGGCAACTGCTCCCAGTAATTCCACCGGAATTATCAAACTAATCACATTCCAAGCATGAGTAATGAAACCCACATGTAGATGAGATGCTGAAAAGGCGCACCTACACTACACAGACTTACAGTGTAACCCTATACATACCTACTCAGAAGAAAGTACTATTGAGCTTAATGAGGCTCACTCCCAGGTAAGTGTGTATAGGACTGTAGCCTTAAATGGATTCAATATCCATTTTCATTCCGTAGGGGACCATGGGAACTGTTGTTCAGTGAGGGTAGGGGTTGAGATCTGTAACATGGGAATTTTCAGCACTCTCATCAAACTATACATTTCAGGAATCTTTGGTGGCCTGCCTAACAGTTTAACTGATATTATGAAGTTAGAAAAATATAGATGAATGTCAAGGCAGAGCCTTCCCCCACCTCTCCATGACTCCATAACCTACACACTAATGAGGAGATCCCAAAACCAGAACACTCGTGCTTTAAGTCAAGGTTCCATACTAGTGACAATATTGATTTTCATGTCCCTTTTGTTTTAATTAGTGTTCTTTAGAATGCATTAACTAGAAGGAATGTTTTCAAAGACATGTTTTATAACATTGCAGAATACTTGGAGCACATTAAATCTAACCAACATCCAAAGTTACAATCACCAGTATTTTACACACGGAAAACCTGATTCTATCAGTTAAATGGATTAACAAAGCTAGGCTGCCAAGGTACATGTTGCATCTAAAAACAAAAGTGTCACAGAATTTAAACAAGAAATGATCTACAGATCAGTACTGTATGGCCCTTGTGGCAATACATTCTCTGATACTGTTGGGCTGAGCTGGGATGATGGAGCAGGTTGTTCAGTTGCTTGGGGAACAATATTATCTGCAGTCCAGATTGTGTGAGGGAAGGAAACTTGTAAATTTGGACAGAATTAAAACCTCACACACAGGTAGCCTCAGGGCTGGGTAGATGTCTTTGAAGGCAGGAAAGCTAAGGGACAGGGAGCACAGAGGCAAGAAGGCTGACTGAAGGGTACAAAGTAGGCAATGGAATGAGGAGAAACCTAAAGAAAAAGTTGGTGCATTATGGGGCTTGAGAAAAAGAGTAGAAGGAAACTGGCAAAAAGGGATGAGTCAGAGAGTGGGCTCAGGAGAAACCTCAAAGCACTTCAGGTGAGGAGGGGTGATATGCTAAAAAGAAGGGAGAAAGGCTCACTAGGGAAGCTGATCAAGAGACAGGTTGGCTATGGGAAGTAGAACAAAGTTGACTGTATTCTGAAAATCAGGGATCTATGAAAACTATGGGTGGTGGAGATATGGAAATGAAGAATTAGGGAAAGTAGGACTGAGGCAAAACTATGCATAGGGCCCAAAGGCAGCAGGGCCCATGCACTCTTGGTACGGAGGAAACAGCCAGGCAAAGGAGGAAGCCAATAGAAGCATAAAGCAGCTGTTGGAATTAGATTTTCTTAAGGATGCATGAGAATTTCATTCCTGTTTGCAAATGCACATCTCTGCATCCCTCCAAAAAGCTAAAAAAAACCCCTCAACAACCAGTCCACAAGTCCGCGGAATCCATGTGACTCAGAAAAAGCCAGTCTGCTGAGATATCCAGAGGTCAGCTTCATAGAAACCTGAACTTATTTGAATCCATTTGTGGATTTCTCTGTTGTCTCTAATTGCAAGGGCAAGGGTCTAAACATTAATGGGAGAATGCCTCGATTTCTGGCTTCTGCTGACATTGCACTATTGTGACGTGGCACCCCAGAAGGAGCAACAGGGGCCAGCCAGGTCGGGGGGGGGGGGCGGGGAGAGAAGCTGAATTTCACATATTGATGTGCTAACCAGTCAGTCTTTTGGCTGCAGGTTTCTACTTTTCCACAGATTTATGATCAAACCAACAAATAACAAAATGTAGAAAAATTCTGACCAAAACAAAAAAAGTAAAGATTGTAACATCCCCATAAAAAAATCTGCTTGGTCCTATGGATGGTATATTTACAACACGCTTCTGATTACAAGAAGAGTGACTTTGTTCTTTTTTTTTTTTTACTTTTACGAAATAGTATTAGACATGTACAGAAATATCAATGACAGTACTTTCATTGGACATGTATAAATCTCTTCCATATGCAAGTATCTGCAGCAATCCTAAAAACCAATTATTTCAGAACAATCCCACTGAAATAAGTAGTCAGAAAGCTGCAACTTTTGTCAAATGCTTGGTGGGGGCAGGGGAGAGGGTTCCCCTAACTAAGCTTATTCTAAGCTTATTGCCACCAAAATCAAATACAGAAATAGTGGGAAATCTGCTATGTTGTCTTACGTTTGGATCCAGACTTCTCCAACTCCTCACAGAAGATGCCTCCACCAAGTTTTACAGGGATCTCCTCACACACACACACACACACACATACCACAGCCCACCCCATTCAGTAGGGTCCCACAACCCTCTGTGTAGCATTTTCAGGGAGCTGGAAAGGCATGCTATGGGGAGAAGGTGGCAAGGAAGTCTGGTCCCACCAGCCTGGTTGCACATGCTTAAATCTGGATCTAATCCTTCATTTCCAAACTGGAAACAAAAAATGGGTGTGGGTGTGTGTGAGAGATGGGGGGAGAGGGGGAGGGAGGGAAGGAGAGAGAGAGAGAGAGAGAGGGAGGGAGGGAGGGAGGGAGGGAGGGAGGGAGGGAGAGGGAGACAGTCTTTATAGGGCAAGTAATTTAGGATGCTTTTATCCCATATTACCTTTACAAAATACCTGTTTAAAAATGTTGGTTTTATCATTTGTTCATATGTGCTCTGGGAATTGATAGTGCAAGCCTATTCATGTCTACTCAGAAGTAAACTCCACTAAGTTCAATAGGATTTATTTCCAGGTAAATGTGTATAGGGTTGTAGCCTATCCTATCAACATGTATCAACAGGTGTTGCTTTAGGTGTTTTCATAGATGTGTTTTCTTATTTAATGTATGAAAACCCTGTGACTTTTCATTACAACTTGGCTATTTTACTCATTCATTCGCAGCCCGATTCTACGTATGTTTACTTAGAAGTAAATCCTGCTGTGTTCAGTGGCGCTTATTCCCAGGTAAGTATGCACATAGGATTGCAGCCTCATTCATTCATTGGTAGTACTTTTGACCCATGTGCATTGATGTAGGTGAGAAGAATTTTGGCCCTCCGTTCTATCACATCAATTAGTTTTTCAATGCCTTGGCGACCGCCTTGGCTATCCCAAAAAATTCTGTCAAGGAACAAAGACTGAAGAAGTTTTTCTCGCAAATGCTGGCTTTTCAGCACAGAGACGGCAGATTGGGGGAACCTGAAAATGAACAGACAAATATAATTTGATATAATTTTACATAAGGTTTTTCCAGCTGTAGTTGAACAACTCCCTATTTTTCCACATCACTTTTTCACTTGTAGTGGTGAAATTATGACCATGAGTAAAGGAGACAAGCTGAGGTCAGTCCCCCAAAATCAGGTACATCGAGTGAAGAGTGAGAAGCAGCTATTAGAACTGGCACAACCAGTGAAAGGCAGGTTCAAAAAGGAGAGTTGAAATAGAGACAGATAGAATGTTAACTGGTATTTGTTAGGGCAAAACAGACATTACTTTAAATGTGTGTCTAGCACATACATCTTTTTTTATTTTTACTCTAGAGTAGGTGCAGGGGAGCAGTCTGGACTGGGACCCTACTGTGGGGGTGGGGAGCTTTTAAGATCTGGATTGGGATCCCTGCATCTACTCTAGAGTACAAATGAAAATAAGACATACCTGCTAGACACTCCTTATAATGTCTGTTTTGGCCCTTAGATGCAAATGTAATATACAAAATGCACTTCGTATACAGTCATACAGGGGCCATTAACAGCAATGGAGAGGGAATACATCAAGGTGAAGAGCCAGCAAAGCTATTTGGGTCCAAAGATGCCTATGGTTTCCCAAGAGACACAACCCCTGCTTCTTGCATTATATGTGTGGAGAAGACAATATGGGGCCACCTGCCCATAATATTGCTTCCTGATGTCCACAAATTGAGTGCAATCTGGAACCCCAAGTGTGGTTGTTGGGAGTCAGTTGAGTGATGTCAAGGCTGAGGCCAATGGCATGGATGACCTCACTGCCCCTTCTATGGAAATAGCCCATAAAAGTTTCACTACTGAAAATTCGATTTATTTCCATTGTGAAAGAGGTGTGTACAGGATACTGCGTTCTGAAGTGAAGAGTGTAGGGGGAATGCTTCCCCCAACCCACCCCTTATATGCATTTGCTGGTATATCATAGAACTTACTCATTTATGCCTTGTAATATTTTGAAATCTAGATTGTCTTCACTGCGGTCAAAGAAGCCTTTATTATCTATAAAAACTAAATGCCTTGGGTCATCCTTTCTCTGGATAATGTGTGTCAAATCAATGTTGTCCTGGTCATCACAATTAAGACTCAGTCCTTTCTGTACACAAGAGTCTTCTTTGCGTGGTTTGAACCCACAGCAATTCTTGTCCAAGCGGTTGTAGATCTAAAAATGAATACAGGTTGATGAAAACAGCGACTTCTTAAGATTATGGGACACCACCAAAATACATGCCAACATGGAGCATCACAACTGTTAATCAGCCCCATAAATACATTTAAACCCTTAATCAGAACCATTTTCATTTGCAGAGTGCTAATGTCATCTTGTGATTAAGAACATGTGCTACGAGTTGGACGTCCCTGACCCAAATCTCAGTTCAGCCATGTATTCTCCATGTGGCCTTAGGGAAGCCATAGTCTTTCAGCATCAAGCTCCATTACCCACCTCTTAATATATAGATAAAGTACTGCAGTGGTGGGCAACACGCAGTGCATGGGCCACATGTGGCCCCTCCATGGACTTTTATGTGGCCTCCTGGCCCTGCCACTGCTGAATTTGCTGTGGCAATGGCAAAAATCACAGTGATGTTGCAATTTGCAAGCAGAATCGCACTCCCATGCACAGCAGTGTGCAGGAGAGAGTGAGCAGGATACAAAGACTGACTGGATCATGTTGTCTGACTGGAACATGCATAGGATTGCACCCTTATTTACTCTGCATCAGCCCAAGACTTCCTTACATTTTGGCATCCAGTCTTGAGTTAATGGAGTTCTCTTGAAGAAGGTATGGTGACCTTTCTGTGTGTACTCTTCACTAGAAATGATTCCACATTTCTTCACAGGTTACCCATATTCTTTCATCTTGCCCTGGCTCTTCACAATTTAATTTTACCAATGATTTCCAGCTACTATTTCTAAATAACAGTAATGGTATCATGCTTACTGCTAAATTGCAGTGTTTATTCTAGAGACCCCTAAATCTGAAAGTTAATGTGTGCTTAAATGCAGTTTCCCTGAGAGAAGGCTATTTACTATATGCTCCATTACAGAGAGAGAGAGAGAGAGAGAGAGAGAGAGAGAGAGATTAATGTTTCTACATTAACACATCAGAAATCATTTCAAGGCTGTTATGGTCTCTCTCCACGCTATGCTTTTATGGCTGTTGCTATGTTTAGGATCAATACAATCCACACACATGACTTTATACTGGGTGCCAAGTATTACATATTCAGGGAAGTATTGAGAATTATTAGATAAGTGCCAATCTATCTTTAGGGAAGGAATTAATGTTCTGCAATAGCCATATCTATAGCTCACACAGATAACACAAATAATTAGACCCATCTACTTGCTCTTATAAAAGCCTGTCATAGACAGAGGTAGGCAACTGAAAGATTGCTACAGGTTAAATATATACAGAAAGCTTAATCAGTTTAGAAATAAAAGGGGAACACATACAGGAGGCTTTTCGAAATAGGTACAGTATGAGAGCAATCACTAGCCCAAGTTCAAGGGGGCCTGGGCAAAGTGTCCTATACTGAGTCCTCTCCTTTGTTGGTGTCTCCTGACTGGCTTACCTGGTGGTTCTGGTAAACAGCAACATTCCCAGCATCATCAGCCAACTGGATTTAGCTTCCATTTTAGTTTCCCACAATGCTCCAGAGATTAAAATGGCAGCCAGACCCAACCACCCTGCACTGCTCTGAGAACTAAGCCAGGGGAAAAAAATAAAGGAGACTTGGGACAGCTGTCAACAATGGACCCTGATGGGTCACTGGGGTCTCAGAAGCTGCCCAAGGATGACAGGTGCTGTCACCAGTCCTGATTATTAGAAGTTACAATCCACCACAAAGAACATAAGAGCCATGCTGGATGAGGCCAAGGATCCATCTAGTCCAGCATTCTATTCATACAGTGGCCAACCAACTTCCCACAGGAAACCCACAAACAGGACATGAGTGCAACACCACTCTCCCACCCATGTTCCCCAGCAAGTGGTGTAACACAAACTTCACCTGGATTTGTGCCACTGAAATGAATGCATTCCACATATAAAAAGAGAACTCTGATCCGTTCTTGTGCCCTGTCCTGTCTGTAACACACATTTTGGACAGCACATTTTGGTCAAGGATCCCTAACCCAGACCTTTTCATGTTCCTCCCCTCCACCTATTCTCCCCACATCCATATGCCAAACCTAGCTGAGGGGCAGGGGAAGACATCCTATAGTTCACATGCAGGCCATATACTGAGTCCTGCAATGCATTGGTGTAATTATCACCAATATTTGATCTTCTCATGCTGGCCTTGATGGTAGCGGTTTTCTGGATACATTGGCTTAACCAGTTTATTAATTGGAGACTTAGTCTGCAATCCAGCGCACAGTTACCTGAGAGTAAGTCCCATTGAACTTCTGAGTAGATATGTATAGGACTGCACTGTTAGGCCACAATCCAACACAAACAGAGTTAAATGTGCTCAGGGCCACTGACATCAATTGACTTAAGTATTGGACTCTCAGTACTGGATTGTAGCCTCCATGTTTTATTGTTAGGAATCTTGCAAGTCTTTATGGATCACTGGAATCTTTCACCTGGTTTTCTATCTGAGGTTAGAATGCTGAGGTATTTTTTAAAATAAGAGATAAGGCTCTTATAATGTTGTCAAAAAACAGGAGATAAGATATTTTCAAGTGCCTGAAAATGCTTTAATAAGCCTGACACGTTTCAGAAAGATATTTCCTTCCTCAGGCTGCTTGGCTCTCTTTGCGTATATTTTGAAAAATCTTACCGACACTTCCTCTGTTTCGAACTACTTGACCTGAAGTAGTTTGAGACGGAGGAAGTATCAGTAAAATATTTCAAAATATATACGGAAAAAGATGAGTGAGTCCTGAGGAAGGAAATATATTTTGGAAAGGCGTTGAGCTTACTAAAGTATTTTCAGGCATTTCAGAATATCTTCTCTCTTATTATTGACATAATATGTGCCTTTCCCTCTCATTGGTTTTTGTTTTGTTCTTTCTCATAATGTGTTATTTGACTTTTTAAAAGCCACAAGAAATTATGTAGGTCCTGGTAACAAAAGTCATGTGTTATTTGACTTTTTAAAAACCACAGGAAATTATGTGGGTCCTTGTAAAACTGAGAATTTAAACCTTCAAGCTCTAGACCATTTCCTGATGATGTATTTCAATTGTCAGTAGCTACAACCTTCCAGAATTTTGCCTTTACTACTTCTTGTCTGCTTCAAGGAACACATGGGCTTTGAAGTCCATCACAGAAATAAAGAGTATTGATTTAACATGAATGACTACAATTGTCCACTATGCGTGTAAAGTAAGTGAATGAATGAAAATACCATGGAATGCCTAGCAAACGTCAACTATTTGCTTTCTGTGTAAGAATTTTCTACCGTTAAAATGAAATGTGTACCGATTGGACTTCCACTTCCATTTGTAACATTTTTGCATGGTTAAGGCAGCTCTATGTGAGACTTCCTTACTTTCTAAAGGGATGACAATGCATAATAAAGACTTAATAATACTAAATAAATATCACCAGACCCTATATTTGTTTTTTGTAGTAATGTGTTTCCTATTGCTTTGTTTTGTTTGTTTTGTTGAATAACCTGCCTCTGTGTGCCCTTCCTCCTTTGAATCTGGTACCCAGCTGGGCCAAAAGGACACTTGGTGAAGTGGGGTGTTTCTCTCCCCTTCCATGAAGTCACAGGGGAGGCACACTTATGGCAAATTCATATTACAAACTTATATCAGTTCTATACCTGTCATGATGCTCCACACCCCAACGCCCAAAATCAGGAATTGGAGTTTGGTGGCAGTTCACAGAATCACAATTCCCTGGATTCTGTAGGCAAGCTCAGCGTCAATACCTGCCACCCTCAGGCAGTTGCCAAGGACCCATGGATGCTAAGTCCTGCTCCAGATTGGGCCCACTATGTGCCCATTCCCACAGCTTGGTTTTGAATTAGTGGCAGGCAGCTGTGAGCCACCTGCCATTTTAAATTTCCTGCAGTGCCCTGGTGCCATGCTACCTTAGAGCATTGTGGGAGATTTAAAATGGTGCATGTGTGGCTTGCAGCCACACAAAGGTCGTGGTGCTCCTGCTGCCCACCACTACCACCAGTCAGTCTGTCATCGTGGGGGGAGGGGTGGGGATGGAAGATTCACTAATGTAAGTAGGATCACCAGACGGATTTAATAATTCCCACAGATAGGGTTTCAAGTCTAAGATCCCCATAGGGATCTTAGACTTGAAACCCTATCTTTGGGAATTATTAAATCAGAATTATTAAATCAGCTTCCACCTGTGGTATAGATAATCCAGGGCATTTTCTTTTCCTTTCAATATCTGAGGGACTCTGAAAGAGAGACTCATGAGACAAACACATTCTAATACACACATTCTTTAATTTTTGTGAACCTCCCAGAGAGCTTCGGTTATTGGGCAGTATAGAAACGAAATGAAATAAATAAATAAATTCTAATATGTTTTCATTTCTTCAAGACAAGGGAATTCTTTCCCCTGGAAATGTGGAGCAAATTCAAACTGTGAAGCATTTCTCTCTCCTTCTCTTTCCCTTTCACTCACATACACATACACATTTTCAGCTTTTGTGGGCAACTTTACAATTGGCATAAAAAGTCAAGTTTTCTGCCAATTTCTCCAAATTTTCTTCTGAGCACCACAACCAGTTTTCATGGCTTGAAAATCAAATTTGAGGCATGAAGTACATGTTTCAGAGTGAGGACCTCCAAAGTCCCTTTGAACGCTATAATTCTATGTTTCCATAAAAACTTGCATTTTACATTGTACAATCAAAGGTTCATTTTCATTGGCATCTTGTGAATTAAAAGGTTTGAACTTTAGAAGATTCCTTATGGGTATCGAATTCTTAGGCTGCAATCCTATACACACTTACCTGGGAGTAAGTCTTATTGAACTCAATGAAGCTTACTTCTGACTAGATATACCTAGGATTGCACTGTTAGTCTCATTTCCTTCCATTTCTCTCCTTGTATTGTGGTCAAGGTCTACCACTGAGTTTTCTAATATATATGATTTTTTCCACAAAATATATGTTGCTAAACTGAATTTTATATATGGACAATGTCCCCTTTGGACATAATTGTCTTACCTGTAAAAGAAAATCAAGGAGTGCCATCTTGGACCATTCATGGTGGTGGACATCTGTACATCCCCACTCTGCTTTGGGCACTCTGCCACTTTGCCAACACTTCTGCTTTAGTTGTTGCTTGTAAGCCCCCCAGTTTAGCTTCAATGAAGAGTGTGTCTCATTGTCTGTTTGAGCCAAGGAGGGATCCCAAAGAATAATAGGGCATGGTTGGTCATCTTTATGTGAAAGGGGAGAAAAAACAGAAGTATTAGCATACTTAGGCTGTACATTTCAGATTTACAACCTTTGGCTATTCCTTAGACATTGTCTAAAATCTTAGCAGTCAACAACACATGTTTCTAAAAAGATATTTTAAAGATGTGGTAGGAAAAATCTGAAACCAACAATGGTTTGGCTTCCCTTGGTTAATGTGGTCATACTCCACATCTAAAGGAAGCCACCACAGTCAAGGAAGAACTCTGGACATTATAATTGTCTCCAATGTCTGAAATAGCAGCTGCCTTTTTGCTACAGAAGCAGCATGCTTAAAAGGAGCCCCACTGCATGAGAAGATTTATGAAATAGATTAGAAATGGTTTGGCAGATCAGCACCTGATGTAAATCTCTGTAGCTCGTTCAATCTCAGCAAAGCAATATTCATTTATGGGAGTGTCATCATTTAATGATATATGCATGACCAAGCAGTGAATTCCAGCATCTAACAAACAGATTTATATTCACAACTTTATTGCTTTAAGTTTTTAACAATGTATGACTTCCTAACTAGAAGAGGATACCTTAAAGAGGCAGGATGCATAAAACGTGTGTGGCTATATTGCTCCCAGAAGATGAATCCATAATGAAATTGTACAGGCCATCCAAGACAAAAGCTGTTCAGATCTTGACACATGGTGTGCAGAACTTTCATGTATCCTCTGTGTATAATGAACATGTTAGGGCTTTATTACACATTACTTTAAATGTGTCGCTTGATGGAACACGGCTTTAATTTATTTTTATGAAAACCACCATGGAGGACCTGATCCAGTTCAGGATCACAGTGTGCAGGAAGGAGAGGTTTAACCCTTCCTTTTCTGCTGTGATCCTGAAAAAAATCATGCCCTCACTTGCAGAATTTCAAGAAGTGAAGCTTCCATATTGCTGCTTCTCCATGCCATGAGAAAATGAACTTGCTGAATATGTGCATGCTAGTGCACTGCAGGAAAGGAAAGATGGCAGATTTAGGGCCTGGGGCTGGCTTCAAGGTATGGTTGGGCACCTTCCAAGGGCCCACATCCAAGCACGGCCCACTGACAAGAGCCCCTAGATTTGCTCCTCCTCTTTGCCTTTGTAACCTGCTTGTTCATCTGCTTTTTGCTCTGGGCCAGGCAACGGTGGTGGTGAGAAGAAGGAGCAGCAGATGCCACTACCTGCCTGCTGACTGACTGACTCTCTGCCTGTTAAGCAAGCAAATGGTAGCACTGATGAGAATCATGAGGAGGAACAATAGCAGGTGGTGACAATGATGGTGAGAAGGCAGACTCACTGAGGGAGGGGCCCCATTGAGGGTGCCTTGTCCAGGGGTCCTCAAAAACCTGGAGATGGCATTGGTTGGGCCAAACCAGATGCGTCCATGTTTGCTAAACACAAACCCACAGGTTTGGCTATGAAGCTGGGGTGAAAGAAGGGTCTACTTTTATCAGTAAAAGGAATGTGCACTGGACAGGATTGAAACCTGGATTGAAACAGGATTGAAACCAGTGGCCAGGATTGAAACCAGTGGACAGGATTGAATCCCTCCCTCACCTTGCTTCCCCATGCTCTGCTGCTTTTTTCCCTAGCCAGCTCATTTCCGGTATCAGAGCCAGGCTGGAGGGGGCATTAAAGCCACAAAGTGTGAGGAGATACAGCAGGCGAAGGGGATGGTTTTGCTCCTTTAGCCACCCCACCAGCCCTTTTACCCAAACCAGCATGCCCATCTTTAGAAGACATGTACATACCAGATTTGGCCATTAAGGGGTATAGAAATGTCCCCCCCCACCCCAAAAAATCAAAGGTACATGACTTTCTTTTTCCTATTTTCAATGCATTTATCCATTCTTATTTTACAAAGGCAGTTTCCTCCAGTGAAGCCCTTCCTGTTTTCCTTTTTCCCTGCTTCCTCCCATGGGTTCATGAGAATGAGAGAGAGAGAGAGAGAGAGAGAGAGAGTTGTAGGAAGGGAGGGAGACAACACTCCTCTTTTTAACATACATGAAAACTTGCAGTTTGGAAAGAACAAAACTGAGATAAAGTGAAGCACAGGATATGTGTGTCATTCACAGGAAACAAGACATTGCAAATATTCAGTCATAATAATGCCATCTTCAATGTGCTCCACCAAAATAGACTGCACTGGAACAAATGAACCAAAGAAACATGGCAGGGGCCAAGCTGAAAAATATTTAGTGTCTCATCGTAATACAAACAGAAGGGACCTAAAAGTGATCTGACCCATTGTCCTAATGGAGGTCTGCCAGAAATGTATCTACAGTCATGCATGCTGCACATTCATTTCCTGCTGATTAACTCCCATCCACATTACCGTGTCCTTCAAGCAAACAGCTAGGATGAACACGGAATCCCACAATAAAAAAAAAAACTTTAAAGAACGGATTAGTCAAATGACCTGATACAATCTGACCAGTAGAAAAGGTCCCCACCTCAAAGAATGTGAAATAAACCCCATTAAGCTTCTCCTGCTCCCCACTCTATACTGTAGCTGGAGGACAGAAGGGAGACAGCTCAGATGCCTGCTGTTTGGGGATGCACTGGGATTGGGAAGGAAGAGGAACAACTATTCCTGCAGCCATGGGAGTACTTGCTTGGCATGGAACCTGAAAAATCTACCCCAGCCCCAGTATCCCATCTCTTCAACAATCTTATTTCAATTCGTAAAGCTTATTCATCCCATGGAGGCCGGTTCCTGGAAAAGGTAGCCATTCACACATCGCCAAAAAAGAGCAAATACATTGTGAAAAAAGACGACCAAAGAGGACACACATTTGCATGCAATATGAATATGCTAATTTATATGCATTGATGCCAATGTAGAAATAATGACTATACTTTAAATAGAAATACAATACATCTGACTATAGTGGGGAAGACTGTGACCAGGTGCCCTACGTGGTGTGACTGCTCAGTCTCCCGCCCAGGTGCTAACTGTCGATGGGCAACTTCAAGGCCCTTGTTCACCCTTCTTACTGTTACTTCTGGTTCTTTATCTTTAAACTGGGCTTGGACTGGACTTTCCTTCAAATAGAGGACACTTTCAAATAAAGAACTATCCTCTGACAGACCTTCAGACAGAGGACTGTCCTCTGTAAAGCAGGACACCTGGCCACCCTACACCTTGTCCTACACATTGATGAGCCAGAAGGGAATCTTCTATTATGGCTAATCTGAGCAGCAGCTAAGAAACTATGGTGATAAGAAATAGGCCCTTAAGAGGCCTTATGAGAGAGAGACAGAGACAGACAGAGATGATAATGCAGAGTCAGCAGTAAATGCCACACAGTCACTAGCTTGGTGATAAACACAGATCAGTGCAATGCCAGCTATTTTTACTTACGATGGTTTCTGTCTCCATAGCAACTTCGTGCCTTGCCTAATGTACCCTCCACATTTTCTAATATTAGAATTGCAAGTTTGGTATATTCTGTTAACACAGGCAGAGCCTGTTAGGAAAAAATGACTTTAGAGAACTGCCGTCTGGTTTTTATGAGTAGTGCCATAATGATTCCATTCCCCAAATTGTGTTCTCTTCTGTAGGTTCAGTTGCCTAGTTCTTTAAAACACGCACACACACGAGCTCATTAAACACAGATTAGGAAATCTTCAGAGAATTCAGTGCTAAAGCTGCTCTAAGAAGGTCCACACATGCACACGTCAAGGATGGCAATGCATCGGTCAGCTTTTGGGAGCAGCAGAAGCAAAGCAAGAAAGGCAGAACAAACCTAAAAGCAACTGAAATATCCCCATAGAATACTTACCTTGGATATATCTGCTGCAAGACTGTAACAAGAGCCATGCTGGATCAGACGAAAGGTACATCTAGTCCAGATTTTATATCCATCACTGACCACTCAGATGATCCAGATAAGTTCACAGCTCAGGGAGGGCATGATAGTATACGGAGGGGGTGTTGAACCTTAGGCCCATGAGCCAAATTCGGCCCACCTGGGTTTCCAGTGCAGCCCTCCAGGTTCCCCAAGATGGCCATGCCCTGTCCCCCTGTCCCCAAGACCTTTTTCCTGACCACCAATCATTTGGTGATTTCCTAGCTTTTTCATGGTTTTTCCACATTCTAGAACATTGAAATGCCTCTCCTAAGGCCTAGTGATTGGTGGTAAGATCTTTAAGATAAAATAGGCTGGAATTTTTTTGATATTTTAGCCCTGCTGCTTTCACCTTCAGCTCTGCCCGCTGCTGGGATGCCCCCCCAGCTTCTCCAACACTGAATTCAGCTCTCAAGCTGAAAGAGGTTCAATGCCCCTAGTATATATAGTAATAACAGCTTTTCTTACCTTTACATGACAAAATGCTACCTTCCAAATTTATCTCTTCTATACTACTACTTAAGAGTGCAAGAGCCCTGTCCTTCTTTGCGTCTAGACACCTGATGAGAAGCTGGAGCTGAGAAATAGTCACCGATACAGATAACCAAGCTTCTCTCTGGGTCATACATCTTGGGAGTCACAAAGCTTGGTTGTCTGAATGAAGGTAGGGCATGACTCAAGGCTCCCATATTTATTTAATAGATTTTTATCCCAACTGTCAGGATATTGACTCTAACAAGGTGGCTCAGAACATGACCACCAACAACTAAGAACATAGTGTGACATTCTAGAGTATTAAAACAGTAAAACAACAATAGCAACATATCCAATTGTCTAGTCACTGCAGCTTTTAATACCACTTGAAAGACAAATATAAGCCACTGGGATGTTTGACTCATATTCTGAAGCAGGAACGGGGAAGCAGGAATTTCTGCAAAGTTAAATCAAGAAAAGGGTAGAGGAAATGGAGTGATGAATATAATGAGGATATTGCAGACCAGGCCTGCACAACATGAGACCCACCAAGCTGAACACAGCCCACCATCCATGCATTGTGAAGGCTTAGGAAGACCCTGGCAGGACACCACCTATGGCTGATGGCCATAACTTGTATAGGCCTGTCCCAAACTCCACAGTCCAGTCTTAGACTTATTTATCTCTGAACTATCTTATTTTAAAAGCATTACATAATTTGTAGGACAATTGGGATGTGGTGGGGGAACCATTGTTTTCTTTTTGCATATGAATAACAATATTAAGGCATTCTTATTAGGTAGAGCCTAATAGCCAAACTACACGTTATGCGAATCGTGTCATGTGGAGCTGAGGGTGAGCTTTTTATTTCCTCCAGTGTAGACACGTGTGACCCTAATGTGAATCAGGACTACTGTGCACCAGGAAGGGATAATTAAACCTCCCCTCGCTGTTTTTTCCCTGAAAACCTGCACCCTATTGCGTGGGGGGGGGGGATAAAATGGAGAAGAAAAAGAGTCCATTGATATCATTGAGGTTTTTTTTAAAAAAACATGTGTGGGGAAATTTTAGGATAAAAATGGTGGGGGAGGTTTAATCTTCCCCTCCCAATGCATGGTGGTCCCAATCCAAATGCCCATTTACACTAGAGTGAATAAAATGCTAACCCTCAGCTACACAGTTAACATAATGTGAAGTTTGGTTCTAAGGGGTTCATCACACAGAGCTTTTATCCTGCTATTGAGATGGCTGTCTCTCAGAAGTTTGCTGGCTCTTTAGATGATGCTGTTACCCTACAGGATGTCTCCCGCCATTTCCTCCAGCCTATCTCATGTTTTCTCAATCTCATCTCAATTCGAATTCAGGGTAAGCCATTTAACATCATAGTGATCCAAATATACGCCCCAACCACAGATGCTGAAGAAGCAGAAGTAGATCAGTTCTATGAGGATCTGCAGCACCTACTGGATAGTACACTAAACAAAGATGTTATTTTCATTACAGGAGACTGTAAGGTGGGTAGTCAAACGACACCTGGAATTACAGGGAAGCATGGTCTGGGAGAACAAAATGAAGCAGGACATAGGCTGATAGAATTTTGCTAAGACAACTCACTGTGCATAACAAACATTCTCTTCCAACAACCTAAGAGATGCCTTTATACATGGACTTCACCAGACGGTGGACACCGAAATCAGATTGACTACATCCTTTGTAGCCAAAGGTGGCGGACATCTATGCAGTCGGTAAAAACAAGATCTGGAGCTGATTGTATTTCAGATCACGAACGTCTTATTGCACAATTTAGAATCAGACTAAAGAGAATAGGGAAGACCCACAGATCAGTTAGATATGAGCTTATGAATATTCCTCATGAATATGCAGTGGAGGTGAAGAATAGATTTCAGGGACTAGATTTAGTAGATAGGGTCCCGGAAGAACTATGGACAGAAGTTCGCAACATTGTTCAGGAGGCGGCAACAAAACATGTCCCAAAGAAAAAGAAAACCAAGAAGGCAAGATGGCTGTCTGCTGAGACACTGGAAGCAGCCCAAGAAAGAAGGAAAGCAAAAGGCAACAGTGATAGGGGGAGATATGCCCAATTAAATGCAAAATTCCAGAGGTTAGCCAGAAGAGATAAGGAATTGTTTTTAAACAAGCAATGCGCAGAAGCAGAAGAAGATAATAGAATAGGAAGGACAAGAGACCTCTTCCAGAAAATTAGAAACATCGGAGGTAAATTCCAGGCAAAAATGGGTATGATCAAAAACAAAGATGGCAAGGACCTAACAGAAGCAGAAGAGAGCAAGAAAAGGTGTCAAGAATATACGGAAGATCTGTATAGGAAGGATAATAATATCGGGGATAGATTTGACGGTGTGGTCAGTGAGCTAGAGCCAGACATCCTGAAGAGTGAGGTGGAATGGGCCTTAAGAAGCACTGCTAATAACAAGGCAGCAGGAGATGATGGTATCCCAGCTGAACTGTTTAAAATCTTGCAAGATGATGCTGTCAAGGTGATGCATGCCATATGCCAGCAAATTTGGAAAACACAAGAATGGCCAACAGACTGGAAAAAATCAACTTATATCCCCACACCAAAAAAGGGAAGCACCAAAGAATGTTCAAACTATCCAACAGTGGCACTTATTTCACATGCCAGTAAGGTAATGCTCAAGATCTTACAAGGTAGACTCCAGCAATTCACGGAACGAGAATTGCCAGATGTACAAGCTGGGTTTAGAAAAGGCAGAGGAACTAGAGACCAAATTGCCAATATCCGCTGGATAATGGAGAAAGCCAGGGAGTTTCAGAAAAACATCTATTTCTGTTTTATTCTATAACTATTCTATGACTATTCTAAAGCCTTTGACTGTGTGGATCACAACAAACTGTGGCAAGTTCTTGGTGGGATGGGGATACCAAGTCATCTTGTCTGCCTCCTGAGGAATCTGTATAACAACCAAGTAGCAATGGTAAAAACAGACCATGGAACAACGGACTGGTTTAAGACTGGGAAAGGAGTACGGCACAGTTGTATACTCTCACCCTACCTATTCCACCGTACGCAGAACACATCATGCGACGTGCTGGGCTTGATGAAGCCAAGGCTGGAGTTAAAATCGCTGGAAGAAACATTAACAATCTCCGATATGCAGATGATACCACTTTGATGGCTGAAAGCGAGGAGGAGCTGAGGAACCTCATGACGAAGGTGAAAGAAGAAAGTGCAAAAGCTGGGTTGCGGTTCAACCTCAAAAAAACCAAGATTATGGCAACCAGCTTGATTGATAACTGGCAAATAGAGGGAGAAAACGTGGAGGCAGTGACAGACTTTGTCTTTCTAGGTGCAAAGATTACTGCAGACGCTGACTGCAGCCAGGAAATCAGAAGACGTTTACTTCTTGGGAGGACAGCAATGACAAATCTTGCTAAAATAGTGAAGAGCAGAGACATCACACTGACAACAAAGGTCCGCATAGGTCAAGCAATGGTATTCCCCGTAGTAACCTATGGCTGCGAGAGCTGGACCATAAGGAAGGCTGAGCGAAGGAAGAGAGATGCTTTTGAACTGTGGTGTTGGAGGAAAATTCTGGGAGTGCCTTGGACTGCAAGAAGATCAAACCAGTCCATCCTCCAGGAAATCAAGCCAGACTGCTCACTTGAGGGAATGATATTCAAGGCAAAACTGAAGTACTTTGGCCACATCATGAGAAGACAGGATACCCTGGAGAAGATGCTGATGCTAGGGAAAGTGGAAGGCAAAAGGAAGAGGGGCGACCAAGGGCAAGGTGGATGGATGATATTCTGAAGGTGACGGACTCAACCTTGGGGGAGCTGGGGGTGGCGACGGCCGACAGGAAGCTCTGGCGTGGGCTGGTCCATGAAGTCATGAAGAGTCAGAAGCGACTGACCGAATAAACAACAAAATCTCATGTTTTCCCCAAATGCAAAAAATGTGGTATTTTTTCCAGCCCACGGAACAGGAGCACCATGACCTCCCTGTGGAATTCTCCAATAGTGGAAGAAACTGCTGTGTCCGCCTGCTGTGGGCCTTTGTTTTCAGTTGCGGGGGGGGGGGCATGGTCAGGATGAGATTTGACAGGAGCGAGGGCAAGAATCACCTGCCCATTGCGTCTCCTGCCTCTGCATTTTTCAGTTGCGGGGAGAAGGTAAAATGCCTCCCTGCAACAAAGGGAGACACATCTGATCCCCCATCCCACCAAGCTCAGAAGCAACTTCCTCTGTTCAGAGCACCCTATTAAGTTCAGTGGGGCTCGCTCCCAAGTAATTGTGCCGAGGGTTGCAGTCTTACAGGGTGATCTTATGTCTACTCAGAAGTAAGTCCCATTGAGTTCAATGCAGCTTATGCTCACATTAGTGTGCCAAGGGTTACAGACTTACAGCACAATCTTACATTTTATGTCTACTCTGAAGTAAGTCAGAGGTTTCCTGGGGGCTGCAAGAAAACAGTACAGCAGAAGTTAAGCTACGGAAACAAGAACCCACCCCCACCCTGCTCCTTTGCGCACATGCCAGGAAGGGAGGAAAGCACTCCCTCAGTTCAAACCATGTGTCTGCCGTGTAAAGGAGCCCTTCCTAATCCCGCAAAGAAACCGAAAGCAGGAAGCTCCAGAAAGGATGTGGGGTCTTGCAGCTTTTTTGCTTAATGTAGAAACACCCTAAGATATCAGAGGTCTAGGCCATGATAGCTCAGAATAGGGCCTTTAATGTCACAGTACTGATGCTCTGGACATCTATCCCAGTACATATTAGGCAGGCGCCAACCTTTCTGATTTTTTGGTGCCTCCTGAAAACTTACTTGTTCCAAAACACTTTCCTGATATGGTGATCCTGTCTTTTCCCCTCCTGTCATGCTATTCCCTCTCCTAGGTTTTATACTGCCTTTTATTACAGTTTTATACTGTACTGTTTGCATATTGTTCATGTCTTTCAATGTAAGCAATTCATAAATAATATTAAGACATGTGGGAAGGCAGACATAACTGTAGATATGACCTATAGATTGCACTGCCCCCAAGAGCTCTCCAGCAGATTTTTATCTGTAGCAATATTCCTCTGGCCTCTGGTCATTTTGTCGAATACTGGGATATGAGAGCAAGCTGCGAACAAAACTGCTGAATCTGATAAAGGGCATGCACTAAAGCTGAATGCATCAGCAGGAACAAGTTTTCTCATTGTCCTTTGTCCGAACGTTAATCATACTGATGAGGTACAATTCTTAGAGTGTGGGGAAAGAGCAGAGTAAATGCGTTGCTTGCTTGCTTGTTGCTGCTGCTGCTGCTTCAGGCAACACTGCCTATGCTTATTGTCATGTGGAGATCACTAGAGTAACATGGTAAATGAAACCAGTGGAGCTTCTCTCCTACTGTCTGTGCCAAGTTCCCAGCCTCTGTTGGTACAGGACCAATTATGGAGTGAGCAAACACAATGAAGCTCAAAGTCAGGTGGTCTTTCACACTAGGTGATTTCAGATGGAGGCAACTCTGAAACTGAGTTCATTCCTTAGCTAGCAATAACTGAAATTATATACATGTAGCTCTTCTGATAGCAACAAGGGCTGGAGACAGACGATGTTTTTGAGAGAGCCGAAGGCATCTTGATAGCACTTGTAGGGCGGCCAGGTGTCCTCTTTTTATTTGAAGGGCTGCCAAAGGATCGGCCTCTTTTTGAGAGGCCCTCCCTGCAACCTGCTCCCATGCTACACCCTCTGCTATTCCAGTCCCCAACCCTCAAGAGTGGCTTTTCAGGGGACACAGGTGATTGTGGTGGGGAGGAGGGGGCAGGAAAGCCCCTTTGCAAGAGCGGAGTTACACTCGCATTTCTTTGGGTCCTATCTTTTATCTGTCCTCAGCTCTTGTCTCCAGCTACTTACTCTAACTATATTCATGTATAGTCATGTCTCAGTGCTTTCTGGAAAATACGTTTCTTTACCATGTCAGTTATTTGTTCTGTTAATTGATAAAGCCCACATCAAATCAGGTCCATATCAGATCAGTGCAACCTTCCCCAATCTGGCGCCATCCTGATATGTTGGACTACAACTTCCAAAATCCCCAGCCAGCATGGCCATCACCCATGCTGGCTGGGGATTATAGGACTTGTAGTGCAAGATAACTGGAGGGTGCCAAGTTGTAGAAGGCTGGACCAATATGTGGCATACCTGCATACAGCTTATTATTTATTTTTATTTCCACCACTTTTACTGCACTTTTCCATCCAAGTGGCCCTCAAAGAAACTTTCCTCACATTTACCCACAAACACACCCCATAATTCTTCTTTTCCATCTCTGGTTATTCATTTCAAATCTATCCTGCTAAATAAAAGCCACACACTTCCGTGTGGTGTAGTGGTTACAGCAGCCTTCCCCAACTGGGTGTCCTTCAGATGTGTATCCCTCACCAGTACAGCGATTAGATGATAAGAGATGTCCAACAACAAGAGATGATAAGAGTCCAACACATCAGATGGGAAAGGCTAGGTTAAACTGTCAGACATGTCAAATCCATGATTTGATTGTGGATGAGGGGGCTGACCTGGTATGTATTACTGAGACCTGGGTGGGGGAACTGGGAGGGGTCACTCTCTCCCGGCTGTGCCCTCCTGGGTACTCAGTGCAGCACCAACACCGACTTGAGGGTCGGGGGGGGGGGGTTGCCGTGGTCTATAGGAATTCAATCTCCCTCTCCAGGCTTCCTGCTCATTCGAGTGCAGATCTTGAGTGTTTGTACCTTGTGTTGGGTACCCGGGACAGATTAGGGATTCTGTTGGTGTACCGCCCACCCCGCTGCCCATCAGACTCCCTGCCTGAGCTGACGGAGGTGGTCTCAGACTTGGTGTTGAGGACCCCTAGGATGATGGTCCTGGGGGATCTCAAATTCCATGCCGAGGCCACTGTATCCGGGGCGGCTCAGGACTTCATGGCCGCCATGACAACCATGGGGCTGTCCCAACATGTCATCGGCCCAACTCATATAAAAGGACACACGCTTGATCTGGTTTTCTCGACTGGGCAGGAGGATGGTGATCTAGAAGTGGAGGAATTAACATCTGTCCCTTTGTCATGGTCAGATCACTTCCTGCTGAGGTTTAGACTTCTGGCAGCCTTTCCCCTCTGCAAGGGTGGGGGACCTATTAAAATGGTCTGCCCCTGGAGATTAATGGATTCCGATGGATTCCAGAGGGCTCTGGGGGATTTTCCTGCTGATATGGCTGGTGCTCCTGTCGAAGCCCAGGTCGCTCTGTGGAATGCAGAGATGACTCGGGCGGTTGACACGATCGCGCCCAAGCGCCCTCTCCCTCTGAGCAGAGCCCGGCCAGCTCCTTGGTATACACCTGAGCTGAGGGCAATGAAGCAAGAGGGGAGACGGCTAGAACGCAGGTGGAGGAAAACTCGTGCTGAGTCTGACTGAACACAGGTAAGAGCCCACTATCGAGCCTACTCTGTGGCGGTGAGGGTGGCAAAGAGACAATTCTTTTCCACCAGCATTGCATCTTCTCAGTGTCATCCAGCGGAGCTTTTCCGAGTGGTTCGCGGCCTGTTACATTCTGGGCCAGGGAGAGAGAGGGTGGAACCCTCGGTAGCACGCTGTGACAAGTTTGCACGGCACTTTGAGGATAAAGTCGCTCAGATTCGTCATGAATTGGACACCACCATTAATGCAGTTCCATTGGTAGAGGCGTTCAGAGCACCGTCTGGTCCAGTTTTATTGGATGAGTTTCAGTTACTGAGGCCTGAGGATGCGGACAAGGTGCTTGGCCAAGTCCAATCGACCACTTGTGTGCTTGACCCTTGCCCTTCATGGCTTATTAAATCAAACAAGGAGGGGTTGTCCGGCTGGGTCCAGGAGGTTGTAAATTCCTCCTTGAGAGAGTGAGTGGTGCCTGCCGCTTTAAAAGAGGCGGTAATTAGACCACTCCTGAAAAAGCCTAACCTGGACCCAGAGGATGTTAACAATTATAGGCCAGTGGCCAACATCCCCTTCCTGGGCAAGGTGCTTAAGCGGGTGGTTGTAGGACAGCTCCAGGCACTGTTGAATGGAACGGATTATCTAGATCCATTTCAATCGGGCTTCAGGCCTGGTTTTGGAACGGAAACTGCCTTGGTCGCCCTGTGGGATGACCTCTGCCGGGAGAGGGACAGGGGGAGTGCGACCCTGTTGATTCTCCTGGACCTCTCAGCGGCTTTCGATACCATCGACCATGGTATCCTTCTGGATAGGTTGTCTGGGTTGGGAGTTGGAGGCACTGCACTGCAGTGGTTCTGCTCCTACTTGGATGGCCGATTCCAGAAGGTGGTGCTGGGGGATTATTGCTCTGTGCCATGGCAATTGTGCCATGGGGTTCCACAGGGCTCTATTTCATCCCCCATGCTGTTTAACATCTACATGAAACCGCTGGGGGAGGTTATCCGGAGGTGTGGGCTGAGGTGCCATCAGTATGCAGATGACACCCAGCTCTACCTCTCATCAAAACCAGGTGAGGCAGTGGCTGTTCTGAATCAGTGCCTGGGCACGGTAATGGACTGGATGAGGGCCAATAAACTGAAACTCAATCCAGACAAGACGGAGGTACTGTTAGTGGGTGGTTCGTCTGCCTGGCTAGATGATATTCAACCTGTTCTGGAGGGGGTTGCACTCCCCCTAAAGGATCAGGTTCGTAGTTTGGGGGTGCTCTTAGATCCAGAACTGTCACTTGAGGCACAGGTGAACTCTGTGAGCACTTTTTATCAGCTTAGGCTGGTATACCAACTATGCCCTTATCTGGACAGAGATAGCCTAGCTACAGTTATCCATGCTCTGATAACTTCTCGTCTGGATTACTGCAATGCGTTATACGTGGGGCTGCCTTTGAAAACGGTCCGGAAACTTCAGCTGGTCCAAAATAGGGCAGCAAGATTGTTAACAGGGACTGGCCTGCGAGCTCATATTACGCCAGTACTTTTCCAGCTGCACTGGCTGCCAGTCCATTTCCGGGCCCGATTCAAAGTGCTGGTGTTAACATTCAAAGCCCTTAACGGCTTGGGGCCAGGTTACCTGAAGGATCGCCTCCTCCCATATGTGCCTGCCCGGACCTTAAGATCATCATCAGCGGCCCTTCTCCGTGAGCCCCTGCCAAAGGAAGTGAGGCGGGTGGCTACTAGGAGGAGGGCTTTTTCTGCTGTGGCACCCCGGCTCTGGAATGAGCTCCCTAGTGAGGTTCGCCTGGCACCTACATTGTATTCCTTTCGGCGCCAGGTGAAGACCTTTTTATTTTCCCAGGCATTTTAGCTTTCTAAATTTTTATCTTTGCTGTTTTAAATCTGTATTTTAAACTCCTGCACTGCTGTTAGATTTTATTGTGGTTGTATTGTTATATTGTGGTTTTAATACTCTATATATTTTAAATTGTTTTATTGTGTGTTTGGTTTTAATTTTTGTGAACCGCCCAGAGAGCGTCGGCTATTGGGCGGTATAGAAATTAATTAAATAAATAAATAAATAAATAAATAAATTAAGACTGGGGAGAATTGGCTTCAGACTTCTACTCACCCTGCTATGCACAGAGTAACCTGAAGCCAGTCAATATCTATCAATATAACCTACCTCACAGGATTGTTGCAAGGATAACGGCGGGGGGGGGGGATTGTACAACACCCTGAGATCCTTGGAGGAAAGGCAGGATAAAAATACAATAAATATACTTCCGCTTAAGCATTTATTTATGCCAGGATTCAAAGAACCATGAAACTAGTTCTGTACACCAAAGGGGGCTTTAGACTTTTGTTTAAGTTCCCCTATGCCACATGGCAACCCTCTTTTAAAATTTAGAGGTGTTTCAAAAGCTGGTGGTAGTACAGCTCAGAAGACTGCCATTCAATCAATCAATCAATCAAACAAACAAACAAATATACAAACAAAAAGTCAAAAATCCCATTTAGTATGCCTAAAGTAGATCTGAAGTACACATTTTTAAGTACACTTTTGTAGAAGTCTTCCCTCTATATTTTCTACCACTTTGCCTTAGCCCACAATCTACCTTCAGCAAACACAGATGGGTGAGGAATTGGATGTATGCACTTGCCTGCAGCAAATTTATCTCCATTACCACATCTAATTTGTTCACTCCCCCCCCCCCGCCACCACCCCCCACTGCCTCTTGGGATGAAGGGCCTTCATGAAGCCAACATCATATGTGAGCTCATGGACAAAAGCAGCAAGTTTGCGACTGATCTTACGCATTACATTTTGCTTGCTTTGCAAGTCAGAACTACAGAAGGCTTTCCTTTCTTCTAGTCACCACACCTTTATACATTTGGAGCCATCAACTGTAATGAATCTTAGGGGAAAAGTTGTCAGGAGTCAGCTTTCCCTTGTAATAATGCAGATGTGTCAACAAATAGTATGAATGAATTCTGTGATTTAAGGGGTTGGCGATTCATTTGGGCTATGGCAAACAGAGTAGTTTGTTATGTCAAAAGTGACAAGGACTTCAGACAAGAGAGGGGGAAAGGGGAGCGCAAGCTAAAGTTTTATATGAGGTGCCTAAGCGCATCTCGGAAAGAGCTATCCACAAAGTGAATGACAGCTTTGAGAAGCTTATTTTGTGGGATGTTAAGATGGCAGCACATTTGTCTTTTTGTGTTACACCAGTACAGAGGCATGCTAAAAGAGAAACACCACATTGAGATAGCCCCAAAGTCATATTTCATAGATAGGGAAATTCACTTTGTGCAAATGTTTTTGTAACCACATATGTTTGGAAAGATAAAAGGCATAAAATATATTCACCAAATTGCACTGGTGAACTCAAGAGGCTAGGGTGGAATTATGTATTGTGGAATTATGTATTGGCTCTATAAATTAAAGCACTCATGCAGATTGATTTCCTGAATATTTCTTACTGATTTATAACAGATAGATAGATAGATAGATAGATAGATAGATTAGATAGATAGATAGATAGATAGATAGATAGATAAGATAGATAGATAGACAGATTTTCCATCACAGATATGTGTGAGTCTGAGAAACCTGGGTGCCAGCTGACATCCAAATCCTCTTCAAGTCTACTCAGAAATAAGTCCCATTGAGTTAAATGGGGCTTATTCTCAGGTAAATAGGTATAGGACTGCAAACTCAGTTTTGCTTCTAACAATAACAAAACTTCACCATGAAGGCATTTACCATTCAAATGTTTGTGGTCAATGAACAAATCAAATCAGAGAAAAATATGAGAGGCACAACACTCCAAGAAATAATTCCCACAGGCCCCATTAAAATAGGTGAGAGTAGTATAAGTGCTCCCATTCATCTCAATGGGACTTGGGCTGGGTGGATTATGCCAAACATAACTATCGGTGGCTAAAATTGAATGTTTGCGATCCAAAGCATTTCCACGGAAAGCCGTTTACTGTGGCTGTTCCACATTCTGATCTCACCCGTAGCTAAGAAATAACCAAAATGAAAACTGGCTATTCCCCCACCCCTACTCATCTCCTAGCAACAGTTCTCCATCTCTGGATCATCCCCAATTATAGAGAAGAATGAGACAATGGGAAAGGCTGGATTTTCCTTCTTTCTTCCTGACAATCTAAAAAATGATCATGCAAGCTATGCGACTGTTCCTAAAATTAGGCTAAGAGCTGCTTACAAGGGGCCTGCAGTCAACGATCTGTGTGACCACACCACCCAAGATATCCAAAACTGAACTACCTCATTCCTTCTGATAGCTCTGCAGCAATAAAACCTTTCCCTAAAAATAATGTGTGCATAATGTGTCTTCCATGCCCAAATAACTCTCAGAAGTAAGCAAGGAAGCATGCTGCTGCTGTCATATTTGCTGCCGGAGGCAAGGCTTATAAAGTGTTGATATGCCAGAAATTGCTGTTATATCTGATTTCTGCAATCTGCTGCTGATAGATTTTTTTGCTTCACTTTTTCTTTAGCAAAAATACATGCTAATAATGGATTTTTAAATAAAATAACGTAATGGCTGCATTAAATAGCAAACTATTTTAGCAGTGATTCGTTAAAATATAATAGCCACCTTTTTCTTGCTATAACTAGTACTTCTTCTGAAGCCACAGTTCAACACACCAGTGGCATATGAGATAATATATCAAAATGCATTTATTTTTGATCCAATTTTAATTTCATTTTGGGATTTTCAAAATGTAATGTGCACAATATAAGCATTCTGTAAGTTAAATGCATAAGTATTACGTGTTTTGTTGTCATGCTGAAAAATTTATAGAGATGAAAAGCAGTCATTAGGACATTTTCATTTTTTGCATTCAAGGCATTTTGCTAGGTTCCTTTTAAAATTTATTACTTATTCTAGGAATCCAGACTAGATTTAAAAATGGCTCACTGTCTTCCAATCTGGCTGTGATGGAAAATTCCAGTGTTATGCATTTGTGGTAACTTTTAAAAAATATATAATCTAGCAGCCTGGAAAGGGGGAAGTGTTTTACTATATTAAGCATTCATCAAATCATCTTGAGCAGTATGATGGGTTTGACCCATGTTACTAGAGTTAAACTCAGGACACAAGCCACTAGGCACTGCTATTTCACAACCTCCATTAACTTCACTGGTTTATCCCAGCCCCTAGCAAAAGTCACACAGAAATACATGGAGATTACACAGCTAACATACTTGGTGACACATATCCCCCCCAACAGCAATCTTTGGCCCATTATGTTTCCTGGTAGAGCAATCAAAGTCCAACCAGGGTCACCAGTGCAAATCCTTGACATGATCTGGTAAATCTGATGTCTGTTTCCAGGCTCTCAAACACAATGAATTTTCCCTTCTCATAATTTTGTGCAACTTCCATAGCTATGAATAGTAGATATTATCTATATGGATAATATATAAACTATTCACCAACTGCTTCTGCTTTACCATTATTTGCCTGCTAGCAAAGTTGGAGTCTTTCTCTACTCAGCTTTTCTGAGAGTACCTGGAATATTGATAAATTCCAGAAAGGACAAGTTTAGCTGGAAATCTGAAATCATGTTATCGTTTATCTCAGGTATTTCCTTTCTATCTTGACTCTGCTCTGTAGAGTATTTACACTGTGTTTATTGCTGGCTCTTGTGAGGGGAAAAATGCCCTACGGTTGGGTGGAGGGAATGCCCCAGTTCCTGCACACTGGGTCGATCAGTTACCTTGTACAAATTCTGATTTCCTGCTTACTGTAGGTAAGGTCCGGTTCAGCCCCAGGATTCTGTCCAAATGGAAGGCAAACACCTCACTCAAATCAAGAGGTCTCTTGATAAGGCCACAGTGTCCTTGGCTGCAGACATCTCCTTTGGTTGACTTGTTAATAGCAGTGGTCCTCCCAAATACCAAAAGTACTCCATGTTGTGAAGGTGCCTCTTGGATGCTGAATATTTTGGAATCTGCCAAAAGACGCATACTTAAGATGTCCTCTTTGGTCAGCCAAGATGGCGGGCTCTCGCTGTACATCCTGATACTGCTCTCCTGAGCATTGGGCTGAACATTCACACCTCTTATAGTCACCATAGGTCTCCAATGCCGCCTATCCTTTGGGGGCATTTCTTTTTCTTTGTACTCCTCCCTGTAACGCCTTGCTTTCTCTGGAAGTGCTGCTGCTACTCTCCTCTTGCTCAAGGATTTACTAGTCCCATGAAGTGACTTTTGGATTAACGTCTTCTCCTCACTAGTGCCAATGACTGGATTCTTATTTCCATAGTGCAAAGGTAGCACTTGCTTCTTTCTTCGCTTGGGCTTCACAGTGCCTCGGATGTTGGCAGGTTTGCTGCGCTTGGACTGCAGAGTGATGTACACCACATTGGGCATTCCCAAAGTGTCATTTGTCCCCATCTGGGGTGTTTCCAGGTCAGGAAGTGGCAAGGTGCCATCCAATGGAATTTCCAGGAAAAGGGTCTGAGCAGCATCTTGGAGATTCCGGGAGTTTGCTTTTGGAGGTCCAACTCTGTGCTGTGGTACAGTATGACCTACTTGGCTGACAAGAAACCCCAGATATATCACAAAGGCTGTACCCAATAGCAAATTCCTTCTGGTCCTTGGGCACCTGCCACTCCAGAGTCTCAGCAGCCGGGGTGAGCACAGAGAACAAACGAACCAGTTTATAATTTGGCATGTCTGATCCAGGAAGCTCATTTCTCCAGTGAATCCACATGATGAAAGTAGTTTAAGAATCCACTGCTTGCTGGCTAAGATGATGATGCATGCCTTCTAATTACCAGATTTCTCCTCCTCTTTTCCCAGCGGAGTGTGTGTGTGTGTGTGTGTGAGAGAGAGAGAGAGAGAGCGCAAACACACACTGGAAATGCCCTAGGAATGTGAATGTTCAGTCCTAATGAATCTGACAGGCTACCCCAACAAGCTGTTAAAATTTTATCGGCCACCTCAGAGGGTGTGATTTTGTTTCGGTGAATGAATGGAGTCGGCTGTGTAAACAAAGTTAACTGAGTCACAGGATGAAAAGTCTGGGAGTCCCTACTGAGCTGGCGAACTGTTATAAGGGAGAAAATTATAAATACCATTTTATAGTCATCATCCACATGGTTATTTTTAAACCATGTAAATCTCTATGTTCACAAGCTACAGCAAGTGATTATATACGGGTAGAATATCCAGGTATTTCATATTACGTATAAATAATAGGAAACCATAAAAATAATTCCCCCAAACACAGTACAAAATGAATGTATTATCCTGAATAACTAAACATGTGATAACGACAGTGAGTCAGAGACATATTTTCAGAATTTAGCAGTCCACATTTCCTCTCCTCATGCTAATGACATGGAAGATGTTCTATAAACCACATATTTTATTGTCTCCTATTATTTTGAGAAAATAGTACTAGTCAGAGGCTACACTCACCCAAACAGGCACAGTTACATTATTAGAGAATTCTCTTAGGCCTAACTTGAATTCATTGTAAGAGCCAACTTATATGCTTCCTGGTCCTACAGTAATTGTATACAAAGTTGTGTAGCCAAAAAATGTCATCAGTGGCTGGATGTATTTTAAATATAAAAAATATGATGCTGCAAATAACAAATGCAAGCTATCCCTTGTTGCATCTGAAAATGGTGTGCGTGTATGTACACATGAAGCTAAGGGCACCAGCTATATTGACAACAGTCAAATAAGTGTTCACTAACCACACATCTGTTAACACTTTAATCGCACATACATGCAACACCCACACAATTTTTGATGCAATAAGAAATGCAAAACATTTTGAATGAGAACAAAAAAACAGCTTAGGTTTGTTTATAGTATAAAAATATACTATATATTATAAAATTTAATATATTATAAAAACAATCTTACCTACACAGCTTGGCTGAGTCTTGGCTCTCATAAACATCTAACGCTAATGGAAGGAACACCTAGTAAAACGTTAAAAAAAAAACAAGGGAAGCCATGTTGATCAATAAGAAAAATTCCAGATTCTGCAGTCGGGCAATGACTGGACCAACCAAAATGTCACAAAATAGGGAGCAAGCTTTCGAGTTCTCCAAAACTGTAGTTTTCAAAGTCCTGGAATGCACAACTCATTTATGAAGACATGATTCATATTTTAGAGATTTCATTGCAGGCTATATTGTCCTTCAAAATATTCTGACCATACAGGGTGGTTGTTTCCAGATAACTGCAACAAACTTACATAAACTTTCCATTATTATTTTTATTATTCTTATTAAGCTAGTTTAAATTCCTCTGTAGAAAACCCCCAGTGTGATGTCCTGTTTCCAAAAAGAACAACCCTAGATCTGTTTCATTGTAACTCCTGTGGGCCCCCTAGTGTATATCAACCAAAACGGTTTAAGAAATACCAGTCTTCTTTACTGAAAAGAAATGTCTGAGCAGTCTTGGCAGTTTATGGCTGCAAACCTAAGTACATTTACTAGAAAGTTGGTTCCTTTGAATTAAGCCATACTAACTTTAAATTGTTGTTGTTGTTGTTGTTATTTCTATACTGTCCCATAGCCGAACCTCTCTGGGAGGTTTACAAAAGTTAGAACAGTAAAATAGTTTAACTTTAAAAAAAAAACCATTTACATAAAAACAATATATACAAACAACATATAACTAAAAGCAACTTTGAACTAAAAACATTTTTTTAAAAAATCCAACAATAAAACACAGCCTAAAACAACACTGCTTAAAAATAGTATACAAAAGTCAGCAAAAGGAACGAGAGTTCTAACAAGGGAAGGCCTGCCAGAATAATAGCGTCTTTAATGTCTGCTTAAAAGCCTTCAACGAGGTCAGTAGGTGCATTTCATCCTGCAGGTCATTCCACAACTGAGGGCCAGCAAAGGAAAAGGTCCTCTTGCATGTGGCTGCCAGTCTCACATTAGGCAGCCGCAGCAGAGAGTCCTCAGAGGACATTAGGTGGCGGACTGGGACGAAGGGGAGAAGGCTCTCCCTAAGGTACCTTGGACCTAGACCATGGAAGGCTTTAAAGGTAAGAACCAGCACTTTATATTTTGCTCGGAAACAAACTGGCAACCAGTGTAAAGATTTTAAAACCGGTGTAATATAGTCTCCACAGGATGTCCCAGAGACCAGCCTGGCTGCCGTAGTTTGTACCAGTTGAAGTCTCCGACCTAAATATAAAGGCCCACTTATTTGGAAGCCCCACTGAAGCTGGCTCCCTGGTGAATGTAGAGTTTCAACCTAACAGGGATACACTATGTTTTGGTTTCCAGAGGGGTAGTCCTGTTAGCCTATTGCAGAAAAAGCAACAAAGTGTCTTGTGACACTTTAAAGACTAAGGGCGCAATCCCATGCATGTTTAGACAG
This sequence comes from Heloderma suspectum, assembly GCF_057233095.1. Lineage (NCBI taxonomy): Eukaryota > Metazoa > Chordata > Lepidosauria > Squamata > Helodermatidae > Heloderma > Heloderma suspectum. Next base: position 69,604,551 of record NC_139462.1, read on the forward strand.
AAAAAAGTCCTACAACTCCCAGCATACCCCAGCCAACATAGCTGGCTGGAGAATGCTGGGAGTTATAGGGCATTTTTCCTGTCTAAACTAGTGGAGGCTGGTGGCTCCGATTTCAGTGGGGCTATGATTCCATTCTAGGTTTCAATCAGAACCAGCCAGAACTCTAAAGGAGCTATCCAAGTTGCTGGACCCATTTGAGGGACAGAGTTCAGCGCCTTTAACAGCTCCTTTAGAGTTCTGGCCTGTTCTGACTAAAATCCAGGATGGAATCACAGCCCCACCGAAACAGGAGCCACCAGGCTTCACTGGTCTAAACATGCATAGGTGCGCTCTAACACAATGCTACAAGACTGTATGTTTCCGGGATGTCTCATCTGGCCAGCCTCAGAAAGGGAAGCGTCAACGTGGCTCCTTAACAATATTCTCGTTGCTGGGAGGCCACCTTAAATAAAACAAACGCCTCTGCTCTTCGTCCAATTGGCCCTAACCTCGTGATCGCATCCCCGCACAGCACATGATCTGGGCTGCTCTGAGTGCAGAAAAGCATGGCGTGGATGTGCCACGCAGAGCGAAGAATTCGGTATAATCCTGCGGTTTCCACCCAGCTGCTCCTCAAGGCACACCACACAAAAGAAGCGATCGGCTTGCTGAATTTGGCTTCGAATGTACATAATGGGAGGGGAGGGGATCACATGAGAACAGGGTGGAGTTTCTTGCTCATCTCCGCAGAGTTTGGCACTGAAAGTCAGAGCAGGAAGCAAGATCGGCAGGGGAGCTTTGTAAGTAAATTCAATAGACGTAGGCAGACAGGTTTACATTTCCAGGGGAGGAGCAAATAAGGAACTGTCACACAAACAAAGAGTAAAGGAGGGAGGACAAACCGAAGCGGGGGCGCTACTGGCAAAGAAAAGGGATGCGGATTCCGAAAGCCAGTTTGGAAACAAAAGACCAGAGCCAGCGTTTGACTAGACAAAAGGGTTCAAGATATCCCGTCTTCCTGGATTAGGAAGCAAATCTGTAGAAATAGTTGCTGGAAAACAGTGAATTATATACTCTGGGGCAGCTTTCCCCAACCCCGGTGCCCTCTAGGTGTGTTGGACTACAACTCCCAGAATCCTCCAGCCAGCCTGGGATTCTGAGACTGACCGGCCAACAACTCCGGAAAGCAGCAGGGTTGGGGAAGGCTATAATTCCAAGGGAACAATTCAGCGACTGCTAGCGACGGCAGCAGCTTGTGTGGTGGAAAAGAGAAAAAAGAACCCTCAAGGGCAAGTATTAAATTCAGAAACAAATAAGCCCTCTGTTCCAACAGAGTAATAAACAGTTGCCCTACAGCAGTACGTGAAGAGGTTTGCTCTGGGGCTAGGTAACCCATATGCTAGGGATGGCTTCTACTCTGCATAGCTCACATGTATTATTTTGTTTTCTGTGCCCACAAAATGAAAACAGCATAGCCCTTTTCAGACGTTATAGGAGTTAAAACGAACGTGTGTGGCAGTGTGCTAGACTTCTCCCCTCGCCAGGGCTGACTCCAGCTTTGAGGGGGCATGGTGTCCTCTCGTGGTTCCCCTCAGTCACTGTGCCCTGGTAAGCTTAACTGGGTGGCTTTCTCTAGCCATCCTTTAATTTCCCACAATGTCCCAGAGCAAGGCTAGGTTGGGGGAATTGTGGAAAATTAAAAGAGTGAGTAGATCCAGTTGTCTAGAGCTGCTCAGTGTGCTGGGCTAGTAAAAAAAATATGAAGGGAGCCTACGGTAGGCATCCGCAGTTGGCCCTGTCAGATTACTGGGACCCTGGTAGCTGCCTATTGATGCCCACTGCTAACACCAGCCTACATGATTGTTATAAGGTGTGTAGGAAACTATTAGAAAACCTAAAAATAATGTTCACAAGTTCTCCTTCGCATCTGCAGAAAGCATGTTGGGGAAATGGATCTGCCCCCAACTTCTCCATGCCCACTGGCTCTGTCCAACAATGCCCGGGCTTTTGGTGCAGCATCTGAAAGGGGAGACTTCATGTACACAGCTGTATGTATTTATTTATTTATTACACGTATAACCCACCTTTCTTCCGTTGTAGAACTTAAGGTGGCTACATGTGGTTCCCATGTGGTCTCCCCTCCAAGCACTGACCAGACCCAGACCTCATTAGCTTCAGCAATATGGTGGCCTCGTGTCATGTCTTGAATATGCATAGACCATGTATGTGCATAGACTCTGCACACAACTGGGAATGCTGCACATTCAGAAATCATGATGTGCATACAGCTGTGCATGGGCGGGCACCCTTCTCAAATATGATGCTCAATGCATGAAGATCAAAGGTGGAGCTGAAGGGTTGGCAGCTGTGGTCCCATTTCCCCCACTATATGTTGGCTATATGTTTGGAGAAGAACTTGCATAGAACCCTGAAAAAGTAGCCTTTGTAAATATTTTTTGTTAATGATCATAATTATACAAAATATCCTATCCTTATTATGAATTAACAAATGAACCCAGCTTCGTTCAGGTTGTAACAGCCTTTCGTTTGACACAGCAACACCTTCACAAAAACTCCTTCCCTTGAGGGAGGGGTCTGTCCACTCCATTCTTCTAAGTGAGGCCTGCCCCATAGCAGGCTGTGGGTGTATAACTGTCCTCAGCCTACGAATCTCTCCTGGCTTCAGACTGTATGGACTGCAAAGCTATGTCCTGGTTAGGGAAGTCTGGCCCTGGTGGCTGAAGATGTTACTGCAGGCTTCGACCAAATGTACACATTTAAGGGCGCAATCCGAACTCAGAGGCGACCGCCTATCCAAAGCAGGGCAGGAGAAGCATGGAGGGGATCGTTCCCTCTGTGCTTCTCCTGCCCTGCATTTTCGGCTGGACTGCTGATTGCAGCTCTCTAGCCACGGGAGGGCTGAGCGGGGGAGGAGGCTGCTGTACGACACATTGGATATGTTGTACAGGCATTTCTACCCTCCCTGCCCTGGAACGCTCCCAGTCACGCCCCTTTCCAGCCACTCTGCGCTCCTCTTGTGAGCACAGAGCATGGGCCTTTTCCAGGAACCAACCTCTGCGGGCGGGCTCTTAGGTTGGTTTCCAGAAAACAAGATATCCTATGGCCATCTAGCCGCTGTCTAGCGGCCATAGGATTGCTCCCTAAATTAATTAGCTAGGAAATGCATTTTAAAACAAAGTAACCATGAGGTGCACACCCCTAGGGTCCCCTTCGTATACATGCCATGTTTCAGGTGTCTAGGTTTCATAGTCTTAGTGCTATGATGTGGAAAGATAGACACACATCCTCTTTTATTATTATAGATTACTTTAAAAATATTAGGCTTAACCTTATTGTACAATTTTCATAGTAACAGATTCGAATTCATAATAGCCCACCAAGTTTATTAGCATGGTGGGGTATTAGAAATAATTTGGCCTAGATATGTTATTTGTTCATTTCATTTCTCTACTTCCAAAGCTTCCAGGAGGAAACAGAATCCAAGTAGCTCCTTAAACAAGTCAAATTGATCTCTAAGAACAGAGATGGATGGATGGCAAGGAAGCAACAGCTCTGTCAACAGCAGTGCAACAGATCTCACGATTGGTTTTATCTCCTCGGCAGTAGCTGTTGTCTTATTTGGAACAAACTTTGTACCAGTTAAGAAATTTGACACTGGTGATGGTAAATACTTGTGTTTAAACCAAATTGCTATTGCTATCCTTTGCTGTGTAATTTTCACACACATAAAGATGACTGTCACATAAAATAAATATATTGGGTAGACATGCTGGCTGGGGGATGCTAGGAACTGTAGGACTTCTTTCTGTCTAAACATGCATAGGATTGCACCCTAAAGAACATTATTATAAATGGGACGAAGCGTTTGACTAACCCTTTCAACAAGCTGAATAGCTGACATTTTCTAGATACCAATGTGCTCCTGGACTGGATTGGGGGCCTGCACCAGTTTTCCTGCCAAAATTCCTCCCCCCCACACACACACCAGCTGTTACTACATATAGCAGCTTCGGTGGGTGAGGAGGCAATTTTCAGCAAAAAACTGGCATGGGACCTTAATCCAGATGGGCAGCACATTTTGGACTGCGGTCCCATTGCCGGTTTTTCTTCCAAATGTCTACCATAAGCACACTTTTTTAAAAGCATGTTTGTCATAATAGGTAGCTTGGCCCTCAGACAATTTCCCAATGTGCTGTCTCCCCCATCTTACCATGTTCTGTGAGATCTTTCCACTTCTCATTTTTCTTATTAATCCCCATCTACCTAACCTTCTCCGGTTCCTGTTTCTCTTGACACAAGTCTGCTGCCAATGCTACCCTCATCTTTCAGCCTCCCTGTCTGTTGCATTTCTAATTTCCAGGGACCTCTTGTTACTCATTTTTCCTGTCTTTAGCATCCATACTTTCCCAAGTAGTTCCTCTTTTCGTAAAGCCTGGCTGAGATTTTAACACCAGCCAATCTCACCTTTCCCTTCTGTTGCTGACAGCGCCATTTCCCCAGCACTTTGCAAACATTCCATGATATCACAGCTGGTCAGCCAATCACTGTAAGTGGCTTCACCAACACACAATTTCTCAGCACTATAAAACTGCAGCCATTACTGTGTAGAATTATTTGTTGTGCTTAACTATTCTTGGGTTTATTTGTGTTGTAGGAATGTTCTTTCAGTGGATTCTCTGTGCTGCCATCTGGATAGTTTCTTTAATCGTTAATCTTATTCAGAACAGCCCTAGATTTTGGCCCCTTGCTATGGTTGGAGGCTTCTTATGGGCTACAGGTAATGCAGAAATAATTCTACTTCTTCAGAATTTAATATGCACATACATGTGGATCTATGCACAATTTGCAAATTGCAGGAGTGTAGGAAAATGTAATTGTTAAACCTGAGACAGTTGTAACATGTGTTGCATACATTGGTCCCATTCACACATAGCAGTGGCAAAATCTTGGGTTAATTAAGCCACTATATGTGCTATACGTGAGGCATTTCCTATTTCAATATGCAGCCTTCTATCAGTTTGATCATAGGTTGCTTTGTGACATGTGAACTGAGACTATGGGATATTTGAGGGTTATACAACCCAAGAACTAGGCATATATTGTTTAACCCATGAATAACCCATAGTGAATAACCCATAGTCACAAAGAAACCTACAATCGAACCGACTGGAGGTTGCATATTCAAAGCACCAGTCGCTATTATGTGCAATTGAGGTCAGAATGTTCTCTTCCTATGTCTAACAGCCCACTGCTGTACAATTCAGCAGAATAAAGTATTTTATGAGTGGAATACTACAAGTTATCGTGGGAGAGTAGTGCAATAATATATCTCCTCGATGCTTGGCCCTTTCAGTACTTTCTATTATGATTACTTTGTTTCTATTCGAAATACCATTTCATGGGTGTTTAGTGTGTGATACTTACCTTGTTCTTCAATGAGGTTTTGAGTCTATCAGCTAAATGGCACATGGAACGTTAGTGTAGCTGTGTGAAAAAATAGTGACAGATGTGGCATTAATTTATTAAAAACACTGGGAGTATTTTAAATTTGTTTCTATCAACCAGGGGACAGTAGCTGTAATAATATATGGGGCGGGGTCACTCGATCCCCTCCATGTTGAAAGAGCACACCCAAGGGAGTCAGAGGATTGTGCTGCGTAGCCACCTCCACCCACCAGCCGCACAGTCATTAGTCATGTGAAGAGGCCAGCCGGCTAGGAGCATGGCTGACAAGTGCAGTGGGGAATATGGCTAGTCAGCACAGTGTCACACCCCCTGTCACATTCCCTTGGCCCCCTCCTTCCTCATGCACACACACAACATGAGAGGCTTCAGTCTCACGCCTTTAATCCGCTATCAACAGGTTCATTACAGATGCAAATCCTCGAAGACTCTCCAGCTACAAAGGAATGGCAACAGGGGATCCAAATGGGAGCTACAATGTTGCCAGCAGTTTGAAACAAGGCTTGCTGGCTAGAATAACTTAGGGAGGGATGCCCCTCCCTTCCAGTGATGCTCCCCTAAGTTGACCTTCACGCATCGCCAACCGGGTCGACCCTCTGAGCTCCGCCTCTAACTTTTCCCTCTTCGCTCTGCGCCGCAGTCTAGCATCCCTCAGGTCGCACTCCACACTCTCCTCCTCCTCCTCCTGGGTTCTCACGGAGGAGGGAAAGGGGAGGGGGCTTCAGGCCCAGCCATCTGGGTGTTAGCATCCTGAGAAGCACGCCTATCCATATCTGAGCTCACTCGGGAAGATGCCTCCCCCGGTTCTGGCTGTTCCCCTTCTGAATCTGAACTGCTAACTATCTCCATACGCTCAGAATCAATCCTGACACCCCCTGTGTTGAGTCGTGTATACCCCCCTACTCATATGTACATGTGTGTGTATAGATAGAATGATAGTTATCTTCCAGTTCATTATATGCATTGCATCCAAGGACACCAAATGTGGTGATTATTGTTGTCTATTGTTAATATTATATAATAATATAGATGTAACTATTGAACTAATAATCAGTGGGTTTTGCTTTTGTTGTTTCCATACCTTGCAGGTAATATAACAGTAGTCCCTATTGTTAAAACTGTTGGGTTAGGCCTTGGTCTCTTAATCTGGGCTTCTTTTAACTTACTAACTGGCTGGGCAAGCTCAAGGTAAGTGTGCTGCACGCTTAACCTTTACTGTGGGTAGTCATTTATGTGTTTGTGACATTCCCATTAAAGAAATATCACACACATGCCAAACGTCCTGGCAAAAGCATTTTTCCCCCCTTCTAAACGTGCATAGTTGTAATAAGCTGTGCAAGATCTTGCTCACAGGATCATCCCAGAAGCATTGTCTGGATACTTCCATTCTGGTGTAATTTTTCTATATTTATCGTATGTTAACTCTGAGAAGTGATGGACCCTTTATTTCCAGACTTCTCAAAGTGAAGTGTATTGGGAGAGTTTACCTGTCCATAAAAGCATATGGGAATGCTTAATATGTTGAATTAAAAGGCAGTCTTTTACAGGCCATTAGAGTACACTTTATAGTTGTGTTTTTAAAAAGTTGTTATAAGCTTTGCAATGTTCGAGACCGGCTTCAAACACAGATAAGGAAGTTTTTTTATGAGGGTTATTTGCATGTAACAGTTGTTTAAATAGCACACGGGATCCAGATATCTTTATTGGCAGGAATGTATTTATATATTTTATATGCAGCCTTTCAGCGTGCACCAGAATAAGTCAAACTGCAGTACTGTGTCACTGGGGAAATTCTTTGTTTTTTTCCTAGCTCATATTTCCATTGGGCTTGTTGTGAGTGCCACATGCAGTATATTTATGCAAGTGCCCTAGATATCTACTGGTGATAAACTATATATATTTCCTTGACCCTTCCCTAGGCCCATTTCATTTTGAGAACTTAACCTTTTATTTCACAGGTTTGGTTGGTTTGGAATAGACGCAGAAGAAGTCGTAAAGCCAGTCTTAAACTACATTGGAGCTGGACTTTCAGTGTTAAGGTATTTAAAAAACACTTGTTTTTCTTAACAACTATGGTATTTCAATTATAAAACATCGAGATGTTTTTAAAGGAATTTAAAAACAAGAGAAACAAAGTGAATATTTTATTCTTTTGAGTCTGAGTCTGAGCATATGTGTGTAAGGGCACAATCCTATGTATGTTTAGACAGAAAAAGTCTACCTGGGGAATGCTGGGAGTTGTAGGACTTTTTTCTGTCTAAACATGCATAGGATTGCACCCTAAGAGTTCAGTCCAACAGGATTAATGCTCAATAGATGGCTGCAATCCTAAAGACACTTATTAAAATGTAAGTCCCATTGGTGCAGTGGGATTTACTTCTGGGTAAACATGCATAGGGTTCCACTGTTTTTAACTTAATGTTGTTTCGGAATCAATTGCATTTTGTTTTTAGATTTTAAAGAATAATGTCTTACAAATGGTAAAAAGGAACACAGGAAAACAGGAAAAAACACTTGGCATAAATATTTATATGAATAAAATACTACATCATCATGGGTTTAACATTTGTTTTCATTCCCTTTGCAGCACCATCGTGTTTCTTTTCATAAAAAGTGATGTTCAGAGTTCTTTGCCATCATCAGAAAGCACTCCATTATTAAGAGAACATGTAAGTTTTGATTTTGTTATTGTTTTAAATCAGTGATTAACATTAGTGTGGGTGGGGCTTTCTGGGGCATTGTGGCAGCCCCCTGTGAGGTTCCCAACTTACCTTTCCTTCTTATTCAAGTGGGTTTCGGCAGAGATCAGTTCTGAGGCTGGTTCTGTTTACCCTCTTCACTGCTGACTCTAATGGAATGGGCAGTGAAAGGAGAGCAAGTACATTAGAGCAGGTGTACACAACCCTTTGGACCCATGGGCACTTTGGAAATTTGAAAAACTGCTGTGGGCACCACCACAAAATAACTAATCAGTGCACTGCTTTCGTGTCTACCTGTCACATCTGTGGATGTTGGGCTGTGTCTTATTTAGCAAAAATGTTTGTTTCATCTCTTTTGGACACTGCAACATCTCTTAAATAAAGCATTGTCTAATACAGCTAGTGCTTTTTTTAAACATACATTTTGGCAATGTCCAGTAGTTGCTTCTTTGGGGGAGGACGTTCTTACAGAGATGAATTTTGTACTGGAACAGTCTTTAATATTCACTGATGTATACGCTCTTTTAAATTATGTACCTGCTTCACTGAAGTTAACAAATGGTCAGCGTAAATTGATTCTTCACACTCTTTTGACAAGTAAAAGACTGATATTACAACAGGATAAACACTTACCTCCTATAATGCAATATATTGAGGACCTTACAACACTTTCAATATTTGAACGGGTGGCATATAGACCCCACTTTCAAATGGATACTTATTTGGATATTTGGTCCACATTTGTTGAAGCCTTTGTATAACTACTAGAAAGTTGTATGCATTTCATATGTATTCATTGCTATGGATATATACAAATCCATATATTTTTTTAAAAATGGATTTTTAAAAAAAAAAACTAAAAAGTTTTGCAGGTGCCATGTTGGGGACCCCTTTACAGGTGCCATAGGAGGTGCCCACAGGTGGTAGGGCACCTTTGGGTGCTGCATTGGGGACCCCTGCATTAGAGAATCAATTTAAATGTACAAAATATCTCACAGTAGAGACCTAGCCTGATCAATATAAAATGAAATCCAACATTTTAAATGTAAGAATATTACACGTCAGAAAAAAGCCAAAATGACAAACGTGAGTGAGGGGTTACCATAGACCACAAATAGCGTGTAAGTCAACGACGTGACCTGAGAGGACAGTGCTACTTTAGATTGTATTGACAGAAGCATTTTATCTGGTTTTCTGGGACATAAATGCCCCTTTTTGTTTGTCTCTGGTAAGACCCCACCTGTGACCAGTTCAGTCACCAGTCATAACAGAGTAATCCCCACCAAGATAACTTCTGTATGAGTCCGTATCAACTCAGACACAAAGCTTTTCAATAGGTCATTTCCCATTTAGCTCCAAAGCTTCAGGTGGGCTGTAACTGGGTGATGTACATGCGTCTGTAAAGCTGCCCCAACAGCTAACCGAGTCTTCAGAAGCCTTTCTCTTGATCAGCTTTCCCCAACCTGGGGCCCTTCAGATGTGCTGAACTGTAACTCCCATCATCACTAGTCAGCGTTAGCCACACTGACAGGGGATGATGGGGGTTGTAGTTCATATCATATGGAGGGTACTAAATTGGAGAAATCTGCTGTGGATGATCCAGCTGTTAAAGGTAAATTAGGTGGCTACCAGGAACAGAGTCTTTTCAGTGGTCGCACCCCAGTTGTTGAAGTCCTTCTCAAGGTAGATCCACCTGGTGCGTAATCTTTGTTCTTTGGGGCACCAGACAAACTCTGCTGTATTTGCCCAAGGTTTTTGTTGATAATTTGCATTGTTGCCTTTAGTTATGGCTATTTGTTATGTTTGTGGTACTGCTGGTACAACTTGATTTGTTTTTACTGCTGCTTTGACATTTGGATTAATCTGCTGCTGCTGGGGTTTGTACTTTTACTATATATTTTTTATCCTTTTGTGAGTAGGTTAGGCTGAGAGATAGTGACTGTCCCAAGGTCACCGGGTGAGCTTTGTAGTTGAGTGGGGATTTGAGTCTGGGTCTCCTCAGCTGTAGTCTGACACCCTAGCCACGACACTACAGTGGCTTTCAAGAAGGTCTTATCAGGAGAAGTGGGATGAACTGAGGGTGGCCAATTCTGTGTTCTTGGGATACAATGTATTTCAAAGGCAGGCATTCCAGGAGCTGTCAGTGTATTTTGACTTACAAATATGATTGAAGAGGACAGATACACATCTCTTCAGTGGAGGCTGGTGGCCAATCTGACTGGTGGGACAGAGGACAGGTTAGCAGAGGTGGAGCCAAGGGGCCACGAGAGGTGAGCCAAGGGGGTCAGCAGAGGTGATCAGTCTTTGTATCTCCAATAGTCAGCAACCCATGCCACAGAAAGGGAAAACTAAGGCACATGAACATGCAAAGGAGGGGGTCGGAAAACCACACAGCCACACAAAAGCATTCTTTGGGCCTGCATTCTCCTGTTCCAGCAAGAACTCCCGTATTGCAGAGAATCAAGTGACTTTAAGATCATGAGTGCACATTGAGAAGGCAGGGGGAAGTCACACAAACATACAAAATCATGCTAATGTCACTGCTAATGATGATATCCTATGATGATATTCTGAGAGCCACACAGCCAGGGCCTTTTGGGCAGGTTACTTGTTCTTTGCCAACGAGCGGCCCACAGGCATCAAGGTACCCCTGGACACCCTTCTTGGTGCCCTAGCTGTCCCACTTAAAAACAACCAAAATAACACATGTTTATTACCAGCAGCTAGGATTGATGTGAAATTGGTTTCTGTTGGTGCTGAAAATTGTGGGTTCAAAGGAGTTGTTTGAGGTTCAGACCTTACCTCTGCTTTGTAGGGTTCTTTTGTAGGTTACTTGCCTTTTTTGTAGGTTTTCTGTAGGTTGCTTGTCCTTTGCCACGTCTCCCATGGCAGCCATTTTGTGTGGTGCCCAGGACAGATTCTCAAATTGCCAGTTGTCCTCATGACCCAAAGAGGTTGCCTAGCCTTGGACTGAGCCTTAGACAGAGCATCGGGATAAAGTTCCTAAATTATGTTCTGTTATCAGTTCACCGATGATACAGAGTGTTCAGGGAAGTTGGGGGATCTCTTTTCATGGACATCATCAAAGAAAATTGCATGGGCACCCGTTGGGAATTCTTTAGGTGCCATCTCTCACCTGTACAACTTCTTTCCAATTCCCAAGAGAATTCTCATATCTAGCAAAATATATAATGAATCCAGGTTTGGATGTTTTTAAAAAAATCTTAGATTCCATGTTCTTAAAAATCTTGGACTCTCCAACAGTCAATCAACACTGAACGTAGAGCTGAAAACAGGAATGATGTATCATGGGTGGACAATCTTTCTCCATTAGGAAAGAGAGTGATGTAAGTTCTGAACATCTTTCTGTGAATGTTGTCTACCTGCCTTCCTCCCTGGAACATTCATTCTATGATTAGTTCCATAAGGCAGCAGAGATGGCGACCAGAAAAACAACTCCTTTTTAGCTTGCTACTTACTTTACTCCTCCAGATATGTTTTAAACCTGTGTTTTGAAATTGTCCTTCTCTGTGCTGCCTTGGTATTAAGCTTCTGTCTTTAAAATATCATTATTACTGCTGGTTTCCATTTTCCATTTTTCAGTGATGTTATTGGTTTCTACCGGCAGTATCCAACGGTGTCATTCCGCAAACTCAAATAGCGCTAGTGGAGCTCCGCTGAACCTTTCTGTTGTGCAACCGGTTTCCCGTTATGCTTTCACAACCGGTTGCACAACAGAAAGATTCAGTGGAGTTGCACAGCGGGTTGCACAAGAGTTATGCAGGGTCATAGCTCAGTGTGATAGAGCATGCAGAAGGTCCCAGGGTCAATCCCCGGCTTCTCCGGGTAGGGCAATACTGGGCTAGATGGACCAATGGTCTGACTCAGTGTAAGGCAGCTTCCTATGTTCCTATGTGCAACAGGTTGCACAATGGGTTGCACAAGCATAATGCACAACTATTTGCACAATTGTGCTTGCGCAGACGTAACTTTAATTGGATTCTTCTCCTGCACATTGTTCAGAACCTAGTTTCCGCTAGTGCGACATCATTTGTGCTAGCAGAATGACACAGTTGGATATTGCCCATTCTGTCTGTGTTTGTTATATATTTCACTCTGAGAGCTTCGGCTGTAGCAGGGGTGCAGAACCCAATCTGGATGGGTGGGGGGAAACTGACATCATCCCGCCCCCCCTACCCAGTTTGCCTTTCTCCAGTCTGAGAGAGACACAGACTTCCATGATCCTCTGACAGCATGGAGAAAGGTACTCAGCTGGCACTGGCCAGCCTCGTAGCTTTGCATAGCATGCGTCATTCCTGTAGGAGTAGCCAGCGCTGTGTGAAGCCACATGGCCAGCTCTGAGAAGAGAAGACCAGCCACTCCTCCCAGAGCCAGCTGAGTCCCCTGGTGCTCGCATCCCTGTTGTCTCCTCTGATCTGAGATGAGAGACAACAGTGGGGACTCCTCCAAGCAGGGGGAGGGATAAAGAAACTGAAGGAGGCTCTGTGGGCTGAATGCAGAACCTCTTTGGGCCAGAGGTTCCACATCCCTGGGCTCTAAGGTGACTCATGAATGAATTCAGTACATCAATCCATGCATTAAATAAGTGGTGAACTCTTTGACATTTCTGGGAAAACATTGGCAATGCTTTTATGGGGTGCAAGAGCGCTGCGTGCCTGCAATGAATGTTGTAACTCAAGACATGACTGTGAACTTGCCATATCTTTTTTATCCCGTAAGAGGCTGCTCCCTGGCTGTGATAGCTGGAATACTGTATGGTTCTAGTTTTGTGCCTGTACTTTACATCAAGAACCATGGCAGAAAGAATGAAACGACATATGCAGGAGCAAGTCAATATGGTAAAGACACATGAATACTTCTAAAACTGATGTATACCTGTGAAGAACTGTGATCATTCATGGTGGATGGAAGGGGAGGGAAAAGCCTCCTCATGTCTCCCTTTGCTTCTGCCGCCCCTCATGCTTCTGTGACAGGAATAGGCAACAGGTGGGCCACTTGTGGCTCCCCCATGGCCACTTTTGCAGTGGGGTCTGCAAAAAAACATCTCAGGGCTGGGTGCTTATGGGATGAAATCTAGGTCAGATGTCTTAATGATCCCATAACGTCTTATGTTGTGGTTTGTTCCTAATTTGGGGGAGAGGGTCTACAGTATAAAAATGAAAGTTCAGTGAAGTGTAATTGTTGGTCACTAATCAGGGGAAGTAATTCAGAGTTGGACACAGTACCAACCTCGGGTATGCATGGGTGGGCCCCTGCCAAGGTCCCACCTCCCAGTAGGGCCCACTGCCCCACCGCGACTGCTGCTGAAATGTCACAGCGGCAGCACGCACGCACACACACACATATACACACAATTTTGCAAGGAAACAAGGCGTGTGAGCCGTGCATGCCTTGTTTGGAGCAGAATTGTCCTCCTGGAAGCCTCTGAGGACTACAACTCTGTTTGTAAGCAAGGCACACATTCCCTGCATGGTTTGTTTCCTTCCAAAATTATTGTGGGGGGGGGGGCTTGCTGCCACCATGACAATTTCAGTGGTGGGGGAGGGTTGTGGCCCCAGGTGGGTTCTGGGAGGGGGGGCAACGCAGCCTCCGGACCCCCAGACGTTGCTCATCCCTTCTCTACCAGTAGGTTTCAGTCTCTGGAGGTGAGTCACAGAAGGACATAGCAGTTGCTGCCAGACGCTTCTTTGGCCCAGAATTTCCTTCAGTAGAACACATTTGTGATCATGGGTGGCTGGCAGGTCCCTCTGCAAGCTGCGCCCTGGACTCATTGACCGGGTTCATGTTATTTAATCTATGAAAAGCCATGGCACTCATGGGCACCAGGTTGAATGTGCAACCCCTGCTTAGCTGTCGTGCCATGCAAACCAGGAGTGTGGGTTATGCTAGGTATAAACAACCCTCTCATAACCCTATAACAGTTGGTTAACCCTCAAATAACACACGCATGCCAGGTTTGCACGACACTACAACCACCGATTGGGGGTTGCATATTCAAAATGGCAGCCACACACACCACAGCCTCACTGTGGGTTAAATAATCCATGGTGGGCAGCCATGTCATGTGAACAGCCCCAGTGACTCATTGGGCACTGCCACCACAAGCCACATGCATATTTTTCTAAGGGATGTGGAAGAGTTTATTAGTTGAAACAAAAAGAAACAACCTGTTGACATAGAAAAGTCTATGGAAATCATTCTAGTCTAAATCAGTGAGACATTTAGGATGCAATCCTATGCATGTTTAGACCAAAACGTCCCACAACTTCCAGCATCCCCCAGCCAGCTATGAATAGGATTGCACCGTTAGCATGGTATTTACAGCCATGTCTACATCATACATATAAACTGAGCAAAGTACCTAATTCAGCAAAAACTGGGGAAAGCATGGTAGGGTTTATATCTGCCTTCCCGAACCTGGCCCTACTGGATGGGGATGATGCGAGTTGTGTGTGCATCCAACACATCTGAAGCGCATCAGGTTGGGGAAGGCTGTCCTGTATCAATAAATGTGTGATTAGGGTAAAAGCAGAGCCTTACCTGCAATCATCACAACTGTGAATCACATTTGTGAATTTCCTGAATATATATTTTGTATACTGCATATGCCTCACTATTTGTTTCAGATTTAGATTACGTCTTTGCACACTTCAGTGGCATCTTCCTTACAAGTACTGTTTACTTTTTGATCTACTGTGGAATGATGAAAAATAGTCCTAAAGTTTATCCTGAAGCCATAATCCCAGGTATAATTCTGAAATACATACATACACTGTTGTTGTTATTATTACAAGTCCCTCTCAAACATACTTTATTATGCTGCTCTTAGAGAAATCCATAATGTGGCTGGCATATATCAGTCATATCATCCCTAAATGTGAGGCGGAGGGGTCACTGACAGTCTATGCAGTGTAAATCCTATATAGCAATACCAGATTCATACTTTGTGTAGATCAGGAATAGGCAATGTGGTGCCCATGGGCACCAGTGCACCCTTGGGCACCTTTTTTGGTGCCCATCAAGGTGTCCCCCCCCTCCTACTTTTTATTTTTATTTCGTTTTAAATAATAACGCTTCTTACTGGGAGCTGGGATCACTTCAAGGCAAAGTGGGGGCCTCTAGCTGTTCCCATCTTCTTTCCAGTGAATCCCTCTGGGCCACACGTGGGGCTCAGAGACATTCTGAGGCAAAGGAGATGGCAGGTGGCTGCAGGCCAGTGCTTTCATCTGCAGCACTCCCATTTTGAGGCAGTTCCCGGGACCCATTTTCTCATATGTGGTCACAGACCCAAAATGTCTGCCTACTCCCTGGTGTAGATCCGTATGTAGCCAAAATGGCACCATTCAGGCATGAGAGGGAGGGATTGGCAGGCTCAAGAAACCCCAAGTTTTGCAGAAATTCAAAACACCTTTCGGAACCAGAGGAGGACGGCAATGGGACGGGGCGTCCTGAGAGAGGGCATGACTTGATGGGTGTCTGGAACAGGAGCACGCCGTGCTGCAACAGCGCAGATGCCACTGGTGCTGAAAGTAGTGCGTCATTTATATATATGTATATATTTTTATCTGTCATCAGGATTTGTTTCTGGTGTATTGTGGGCAATAGCCACTTGCTGCTGGTTCTTAGCCAATCATTACCTCAGTGCTGTGGTCAGCTTTCCCATAATAACTGCGGTAAGTACCCATTGATCTGTTCATCAGCTGTGGTTCTTTTCCATACCAAACGATGCATATGCACCCCTCCTGTCCTCGTTATGGAGACCTCATGTGCATTCGTAAGGAGTTCATCCAGTACCATACAGTACAGGTTCGGTTCGGTTCTTCTCATTTGCCTTTTGCTTTTAGTAGAATTACGATTTCATCACTCAAGCATTAAATCTAATTCTCGTCTGACCATTCTTATGCTGATGGACAGGGGTGTTCCAGCTCGAAACCTATTTACCAGAGCCCTGGATCTTTTCACCGGAGCCCTGAGTACCCGTTGGTGCCAATGGAATGTTCTTTTCCTTAACTTAATTGTCATGCCCAGGGCAATTTCCAAGGGGGATCACAGCTCAGTTAAGCCAACTCTCACCACACACAACCCAAAATCCGCCTGCCATCATGTTAATTAAAGTTAGAAAAAATCCTCCACTGGTGCAAGAGAAGCTTTTTTCCCCTAAGCTTAATTCCATGGGTGTGTGTGTGAAAGAGACAGCCACTCTCTTTTGTGCATTTTTCCCACACCTGTTCACAGCCATTGCAAATGAATCATAATTATAAAGGAACTGCAAATTTAGGATGATCTGAGGGTGGGGAGCAAATTACAATCATGAGCAACAATTAGTGCAAGATTACATTTAAATAAGACAATTGGGCCCTAGCAAAACCCTCAGGAACAAATGAGATCCTTCATTTCATTGTATGTTACACTTCTTCTCTAGGGTCCTGGCTTGATAGCTGCAATGTGGGGAGTCTTGGTGTTTAAGGAAATAAAGGTGAGAGTGTAACATTCCGAACATATTTCTCATCATCGTCATATCTGCATGTAAGAAATGATGCTCAGGCCAGTTCAAATAAGTGGGGGAAAGGAGCGGGCAAGGGAGTTGCACACTTAGTTTTTCCATGCTTCTTTAGAATGTGAGCATGCGTATCTTCTGATTTCACCTCTGATTTCTTGAGCTCTGATTTGAATGTTCTGAACCAATCTAGAGAGAGGAAGCACAAGTCACCTCTACTTTCTCTTCCCAACGTTACTTTGGATTTCCAAAGGCTTGGGTTGAACTATAAGTTTCATGCATAACAAATCTCCCAATGGCTGCTTCCTGTAGGGGAAAACAGCTTTGGGGAGAGGCAATTTGAAGTGAAGAGGTGATGAGGAAATGGGGCTGCTTAACCCTTCCCCTACCTGACACTTTTTCCTTACACACACACACACACACACACAACCTCAGGTATTCACTGTACTGCAAGATAGGTGCATGTTTTCAAGAGTAAACACTCATCTCGAACTCTGTGCTGTGTGACGGAGGAGGAGATGTGGCTGGGCAGAGGGAAGTTGTAGTTGCAAAGTAGCGGAGGGGAAGGGTTCAGCATTGTCCTTTTTTCCACCCTTTTCCAAAGCTGCTTTTCCTAGAATGATACACATATTCATGTGTAAATGCATCGTTTTGCCCTTCATTTCTGTACTGAATGAATTGACCCAGATAACTAGTTCACTTTCCCAACACTTACAATACAGTTACTCTCGTTACCCGGCCATGTATTTAGTTTGTATTTATTTACTAGCGAACGGACCCATCTGAGTGAAGGGCTATTCCCACCTGTGTGAAGGCGGCTTGATTCACTAGTAAATAAATTTTAAAAAACTAAATATACATGTGAGTAATGTGAGTAAATGTTGTGCCTGGCCGATCTGAGTGAAGGCACACCCACTGGCACCCCTAGACACGGCCTTGCCATGGTGTACCCCTATTGGCCCTTAAGGGAGGGGGTCTGTGCACTCCATTCCCCTGAGCAGAAGCTGCCCTCCAGCAGCAGAGAGGGGCAGCTGGAGAACATTCCGTTGCCCAGGTTGGAATAGCCCTTAGACTGATACTCGGAGCCTTCACAGAAACGTACACAGCTGTCGAAGTTGGGCACACTGTGCACCCCTAAAGCTCCCTGAGGGACAGGTCAGTCCACTCCATTCCCCTGAGGGTGGCAGCCCCAGTAGAGAACAGGGGTCAGGAGTATAACCCTGCCCCTTGGCCTGCTAATCTCCCGTAGCTTCAAACTGTATAGACATGTAGTGGTGTTACATGTCACAGACTTTCTGGCCCCTGTCAACAACTGGGCAGCCACATTATGCACTGGCTGGAAATCTTTGAGTCGTCTTCAGGGGCACTACCATATAAAGTGCATTGTGGTTGTCCAGCTTGGAAGTAAGTGGTGTATGCATAACTGAAGCCAGGTCAGGCCACTCAAGTTAGTCACGGCTGCCATATATGCCTGAGCTGGCAGATCTTGCTGGTTCTCAAAGGAGCTCAAGCCAGTGTATGTGGGCTGCCCCATTTTACCCTCACAACAACCTTGTGAGGTTGGTTAGGTGGACAGATAGTGACTGAGCCATGTTTACCCAGACAGCTTCATGGCTGAGCAGAGATTTGATCCCAGGTCTCCCCAGGCCACGTCTAACTCTAAAACCAATTTTTCAAGCTGATTTGTGTAGCTCATTTGGCCAACTAAATATATGATTCTAGTTTACTAGGTAGACAGACACTAATATTGATAGAAAGTGGGCCGTTTGGATGATCGGCAGCACCAGCCATGATAGGTTATGGTGTGTGCCGGCCACCATTGTGAATATTCAAGCTGCAGCAGGCAGTCACTCTGGCTTATTGTGATGTGTGAACCCAGGCAGGATGGCTTGTTGCCGCAGTTAACAAGCCACTCCAGGGCATACTACAACCCACGGCAACAAGCCACCCTGGCCAGGTTTGCACATTAAGATGAGCTGCACTGACCACCTACTGCAGCTTGAAAATTCACAATGCAGCCCACTGTGGCAGCCCACCTGGTGATGGCGCGAACTGGGTCAGTG
Organism: Heloderma suspectum; assembly: GCF_057233095.1. NCBI lineage: Eukaryota > Metazoa > Chordata > Lepidosauria > Squamata > Helodermatidae > Heloderma > Heloderma suspectum. The sequence goes on from NC_139462.1 coordinate 69,623,294, forward strand.
TGTTCCTATGGGTATACACTTGTACCATGAATTTGTTGTTCTGCAAATGACCCTATCTACTTTTAGAAAATAATGCTACTTCTCTTCCTCCCCACCCCACACCACTTTCTGTGTCTATGCAGGGACTGAAAAATTATCTGTTGCTCTTGGTAGCATTTTGTGTTATTTTGGCTGGGTCACTCTCAACAGCTTTTTCTAAAGTCTGAAGAAACATCACTTGGACCAGCAGATGGTGCCACTAGCTAATATAATTGAGACCTTCAAGAAGATCATATCTGATGTTTTCCTTGGATCATAAATATCATCACTCTCCCCAGAGAGACAGAAAAACTCGAAATCAAATCAAAAATGCTTTGTGCTAATTTCAAAATATTCATCATGTTTACCACATTGTGGAAAATAAGGGAAGACCTTTATACATCTCAGGGCTGGGTGATTATGGGATGAAATCTAGGTCAGATGTCTTAATGATCCCATAACGCCTTATGTTGTGGTTTGTTCCTAATTTGGGGGAGAGGGTCTACGGTATAAAAATAAAAGCTCAGTGAAGTGTAATTGTTGGTCACTAATCAGGGGAAGTAATTCAGAGTTGGACAGAGTACCAACCTCGGGTATGCATGGGTGGGCCCCTGCCAAGGTCCCGCCTCCCAGCAGGGCCCACTGACAAGAGCTTCCTGGAGTGGCTCTTCCTCTTCACCTTTGCAACCTGCTTGTTCATGTGCCTCTCCCTTTGGCCCAGACAATGGAAGTGGTGAAAAGGAGAACAGATGCCACAACCTACTTGCTCACTTGTTCTCTGCCTGTCAAGAAAGTGGTAGCATAGTAACGATGAGAAAGACAACGCAGCTGGTGACAGTGGTGGTGAGAAGGTAGACTCACTGAGCTGGGGGGCCATTGGAGGTGTCTTGTCCAAAGGTCCTCAAAAACCTGGAGTCCGCAGTGGTTGGGCATTGAATATTCCTTCTTTTTTTAGTGTTTACATACATGACTTGTTAACAAAGTCTACCATCCACATGCTCTGCTTTTTCTGCCCCCTCCACCCCATTTTGTTCAATATATGGACTGATGAAGAGTTTTGAAGAACTCAAAAGCTTGCTCACAACTTTATGACCTTTGGTTGGATGTACTAGATTTTGGATTTATTTATTTTTTCTAATGGACCAACGTGGCTACCTGCATTTTGGGGTGGGTGAGGAACCATTCTGAGGATTGTTGAGGGCATGTGATCCAGTTCCTTGCTGAAGCTAAGCAGATCTGGGAGCTTGGGAGACCACCCTGTGTATACTACTTTTGAGTTCCATGATAGAAAAAAGACAGGATATAAATGTACTAAATAAATAAAACAAAATTGTTATGGTATGCCCAAGCACTTCTAGGTAAACACTGGGCCACCTTCCCCAGCCTGGTGCCCTCCAGATATGTTGGACTGTGACATCCATTATCCCCAGCCAGCATGACTAGTGGTGGTGCTGTTCCTTCTTGACACCAGCAATGGCAGCCACTCTTAGAATTCACCCTGAGTTTGAGCATCTATTTGTCAGGTGCTGTAGGCACTGCCTTCTGAAGAGGATTGACCCCCAGCCCTGCACACAGAGCTTGCCACAGAGCATCCAAACAGAGCATGCAATCTGTTTGAAACCAGAACTGTTTCCTGCAGAAGCGCATTGGCCAAGAAAAGAGGACCAGTCCAGCTTGCTGGCAGCTTATAGCTTGCTTTACAAGCACAAAGTCCTCAGCATTCTTCGTTAAAGAATTGCAGATAGCAGGACTGGGAAAGACCTAGCAGAGCTGCTGCCCATCAGAATGGAAGTACTGGGAATGTACCAGTCAACTAACTCAGAATAAGACTGTTCCATACGTTCATATGAGATAGAACCCACCTTCACCACCAAGATAGGACTGCAGTTCTGCCTTGGTCCTCCTCCGGTCAGCAAATTGATTGATTGATTGATTGCATTTATACCCCGCCTTTTTTCCTCTTGCAAGGAACCCAAGGCGGCTTACATTATCCTCCTCCTCTCCATTTTATCCTCACAACAACAACCCTGTGAGGTGGGTTGGGCTGAGAGCCTGTGACTGGCCCAAAGTCACCCAGTGAGCTTCCATGGACGAGTGGGGACTAGTACCCGGATCTCCCAGCTCCTAGTCCAACACTCTGGCCACTACACCACACTGGCTCTGTGCAAACAAGCGCACCAGTCTAATTGGCTTAAGTTACAGAAGGGTTGATTTTGGTTTGACATTAGGAGAAACTTATTGATAGAAAGCAGTTGGATGATGGAACCAATGATCTAGAGGGGCAGTGGGCCCTCCCTCATTTGAGACATTGAAGCTGAAGCTGGACAACCATCTTCCGGGGATGTCCTAGGTCTGTATTTCCTGAATTGAGCAACGGGTTGGGCTAGATGGCCTACAAGCCCCCTCCAATTCTGGTATTCAGTGGAGGTTGATGGCTCTTAATGTCAGTGGGGTGGTGAATCTACTACGGTTTTCAGTCAGAACTGAAAGCCGGAGTGGATTCGCTACCCCACTGACATCAGAGCTGCTGGGATTCTGTGATCTTCTATGTGCAGTGCTTGATGAATTGAGCTCCAGGTAATGAGCCCTATGCAAGCATTCAGGCTGCTTGCATGAGGCCCAAAAGTGTGAGGAGATGGCCATGCATGCAAGCCCGCACTGGGCATCTGTTCCCACCTGATGTCTCTAAACACACAAAAGTCAGAAGTGGGGTTCCTGATCGCAGGGGACCTCCATGATAAATGCATGGATATCTTTAGAGAAGCTTGTGTTCCCCAGGGATGCTGGGGAAAGGGTTTGCATGTGCATCCCCACACCACTACGCAGTTTTAGTCTTCACGCACACAGGCAAATGCCTGCATAGCACTTGCGGTATTAGGGATAAGTAATTACTTATCTTTCAAAAGAATGACCACTTAAATTTGCAGGTATAAAGACTTCATTTGTTGTACAACTGTTATGTAAAATCTAGTTCTTAAAATAGTCATTGTAAATGAATGTTTTTCTTTTTAGGTCAATGTGAATTATTGCTCTTGCAAATATTTGCATAAACGTTTAAAAAATATCAAATGCAGTAGTTTTAGTCATTTTTAAAACAATGTTCTTGTTCAAGAAGGGATTTTGCACAGTCTGTTACATTTTTCATATATCCAGGAACTATTGAGATGTTTCCTGTGAAAGAATTATATTATTATTTTTCATGTAGTCTAGAGCAGGGGTTCTCAAGCTTTCTACTCCCAGGCCCTCTTGAGAGAGCGGAATGTGACGGAGGCCCACCAGGCACAAAATGGTAGTGCAGGGATGGAGCTGGTCACAAAATGGTGGCAGATGGAAGCAGAGTATAATATAATCAGCTGGCAAATACTGATATCTTTTTGTATTGATATCTAATCCCCCTTTGGAAATGGCTAAATTCTTTACCACACCTGTTTCCTTGTAGCAGGGAGCTGCATAGTTCATCTTTCCTCAAGTGAAGTACACACAGTCAGGAACATTTAGACAGTTCTAGAAAATTAGAAGAGTGGCTCCTCCCCTGCACCAATGGGTAGTAGCATCCCATCCATAAGTGGGATGTGAAAAACATGCCCACAGTCATTCATGCACTAGTGCAGTGATCCTCAGCCAGTTGCCCTTGTTGTACTACAGTAACCATCATCCCCATCTAGCATGGCCAATGGTCTCTATCCTTTGACAACCAGATAAACTGGTCTGTTTTCCAGTGCTGTGAAAATTAACTTGAAGGTGGGGGATTTTCACCCTCAATTTTGTTTTGCTGGTTAGTACTTTGGTTCAACATAGTTATTGCCACTGACTGCTCTGTCACCAGTTCTGCCTCTAACTAGAACTGACCAAGATCTCAATTGTTTGTTTAAGTTCTGCCCTGAAAAATTAGCTAGAATCATGGTTTATACTTTCTTGTAAAACTATTGTTCTTCCTTAATCTGGACGATGAACCTGAATAGCTTGTTTGACAGGCCTGGACAGAGGAGAAGGACAGGTATAATATAGTTACATTCCTTACACATTACCTGTTCTGTTTCCAATTCTAGTCCATCTGCCTTTAATTATGTTTCAGGCAATTTCCAGATAGCGAAAATGCCATCTGTTATATCTGTCACCCCACTGACTTTCTGTGTCAGTGGTCTGACTAATGAAGGTCTAACTATAATTAATTTTGGCTTAGGCAGGAAGATTCCCTTTAGATTCCTGCTACTATATTGGTTGATGTCCAATGTTCCCTTTGTGTAGTATGTAACAATTCCAGCTATTCCTGGATGAAACATATGTCTTCAACCCTTTCCATTCTGGTTTCTGATTTGGTTATGGAACACAGATGCATTTATAGCCCTGGTTGAATTATCTAGGCTCAGAGATTAATCAGGAATACCTCCAAATTTATTCTGTTAGATCAGAGCACAAGCCCATCCATGTCTACAAAGGAGTAAGTCCTCTTGTATTTGATGACCTAGACCATCTCTACATGAGAGTAAAATCCCACACCTTTACTGGGGCTTCTGCTTCCAAATTCTTTGTGGGATTAAGATCGGCTCCTTTACACGGGCTGACACTAGCTGTTTTTCAGGGATTTTCTTTCAGCTGAAGTTCTATAGGTTTGATTATACCATCACTAGATGGTGCTGCGGTATAGCGGAATTGCACATTTTCACGAGGCTTCTACGGCCAGATGTAGCAGGAAAGAGAAAATACTAGACTTTTCTCGTCATGAAAAAAACCATAAAAATGGTTACAAAGAGTGAAAGAGGCCTTGGAGGAAGATGACATCATGTAAAGGACCCACAAACTCCTGTGAGTAACCAGTCTCGATTGCAGGATAAAAACCCTGTATAGAGAAGCCCTTACTCCCAGATAAATGTGTGTAAGATTACAGCTTTGGTGACTTTTGATACACACACTATTCTTTTGGATCATTAGGTGGAGGTGACTTTCCAGTGATTTTGTTCTCACTTTTTTTCCCAGCCCAAGTATGGATGCTGTCCATTAGAAATGTAAGTTCAGCTGGTTGGGATTTGATGTGTGGGGTTCCACAGGGATGAGTTGGCAGGCACCTAATGTTATCTAACATCTATATGAAACCCTGGGTGTAATCCCTCAAGAGCTTTGGGTCAGTGGGTAAGATCTACTTTTTCCTAACAAAACATTGAGGAGTTACTATCTCTGTCCTAAACCCACATCTACAAGGGTAGGTTGAGTTCATGAAGGTGAACAGATTAAATCTGAATCCAGACAAGATGAAGGTGATGCTGGTGACAGATGAGGTAGTTGTCTCTCCATCTGGCCATGTTAGAAGCCTAGACGTGTTTCCTAGCCCTCACAGATTATGAGGGTCATTGGGCTGTGGGCGGGGGGGGATTGCCCCCCTCCTGATTCTGCTGATGGAGCTGCTTTCATCAGCAGAATGATACCATTAGTTACAACTCTTGCTGTTTTTACCATATTCTAATGTTTTAATTATTTTATGGTGTATTTTTAAAAATGTATTGCAACCTACCCTGATAATGATTTTGAAGGGGGTGGCAAAATGTGGTCTTTGGGCTACATGAGGGCCCTGCCACCCTCTGCTGTATGGATGTTGCAATAGAGGGCACACAAGTACATGTGTCCCAGGTCTTTTGAGCTGTGTCCTGGATCTTTGGAACTATCCCAATAACATTTACAGCCCTGCTTCTTCTCTCTGAGGTCAGAGCCTTGTGGTGACTAGGAAACCTTAAGACCAGGAGACCCTTAGCAAACCAAGAGGGGGGTGTAGCATGAAGGCCGCAGCTTTTGTGCCACTTCTGCTTCAGCACCTGCTGTTAGGACCTGGTCAGGACTTAAGGAGGGCCAGCTGGCAGGCAGCACTGAGTTGCAAATATAAACTGAGCCAGTAGCTAGCACATTCCTTTGGTACTTATTTATCTTATGTCAGTGCAGTGGTAGACTTAAGGTAACAGACTAGCTCAGCCCAGGAAACATCATCTCTAAAGCAAACTGTATAACAAAAACATAGTTTATGGGGTTCATACTGCTTAACCACAAGTAACCCTGATGTATCAAGGAGAAAGGGCAAGGAAAAATATGGGTTAATAAACCCTAAGGAATCATCAAATTAACAATAAGGAAACTTCAAGTTTGTGCATGGTGTTGCCTAAGAAAGTGATTTTAGGTACCGCAATATCTGCCACTCAGCTGTCTTAGAGGTAGACAAAACCGATGCCTGCATTTGCTGAAAAGGTTCCATGCCACTCATCTTGCCTTATGTACCGGATTTAAATTAAACTTCAGCTCAGCAACAAGGCTGAGCCCAGTAACTGTTTTCATTGTCTGGCTTTAACCCAGGAGCAACTGAAGAAATTATAATGACTATGCATGGTGCTTTTGACTATGCATGGAAGGATTTCCCAACACCGAGTAACCACAATTAACCTCACATACCTCTGCTTAGCCCTGAATTTCCAGGGAAAACATGATTCACACATGCATGTTTATCATTCGGTAACTCATCCTTCAATGACATACCCCTTAATGATCTGCAACTAAAAAGGTGAACTGCTTCCATTGAAATAATTGGCTTACTTTTGTGTGGTTTGCAGCTATGGTGTTTGAGGGAAATGAAAGTTGTGCCTGCAATGCAGACATAATTCTGGTATCATTGGCCCTCTGCAAGTATTCAGTATCTAACACGTGAAGAAACTCTCTAGAGTGCACAGCAACCCTGCCCCTCAACACTGGGACATGCACTAGCCCTGCTCCCCTTCCAGCTAGCCCCTAGTGGACATCACTCCGAAGGGGGAATATAACCTTACGGCTCCCTCCATGGGGACAGGAACCTTGATTTTTCAGGGATCCCATCTCCATGGAGGGAGCCCTGTGCATGTATCAGGGTGGCCAGGTGTCCTACTTTACAAATAAAGTCCTCTATATGAAGAGCTGCCAGAGGAGAGTCCTTTGCCCTGTATTTGATGGACTATCCAGTCCCAGTTTAGCTTTCCTGGGGCTGTAAGTAAATTAATAATGCCATCCATTTTACTGTTCCTTAAATTGTTTTTACTGCAGCTGGAAGTGTTTTTAATGTTGTGTTCTTAATATTGTATTTAAAAGTATTTAATATTTATTGTGAACCGCTGAGGGATTTTATTATATTCACTGATATACAAGTGTCACAAATAAATAAGTAAGTAAGCAAGCTGACTGAGTACCACACTGGTCATTTAGTCAGTCTTCCCCACTATGGTGAGATGTATTGTATTTCCATTTAAATTACAGTAAATATTCCTAAATTTACAGAGAAAGTGCTTGTGCACATATGCAAATGTTATGCAAATTGGTGATTTCTTTTTTGGCGATCCATTTCCTCTTTTTTGGTGATATGTAAGTGACTGATATGTAAGTCACACATCTGGGAGCATGATTAGTGTGTACATCAGTGTTCAGGAGTCAGTTCTAGCTGTCAAGTTCTAGAGAGCCCCTTCACTCATTCAGTACCAAGCAACTGAAGAGGACTTTTGCAGTAAATATGCATGTTTAAATCAATCAGGCCTCTGATTTGACAATATAGGATATACTGTACATTTTTTCTTGTCCCCTCTGAAAACTACATTTTCAGACATCTCTGGGTGCTTGGCAAATTTGATTACTTGGACAATAGAGGAAGAAGAAAAATAGTCTTGCTATCAATATTTTTTGCAAAATGCACTCTGCTTTTCTCATTACATTTGTCTTTTGAATATACATCCCAAAGCTTGTTTCCAACATTTCAAAGCTTCAGTATTAGTTTCCCTGATTTTCCTACTGTTACGAAATATTGTTTATCTAAGATTGCTATGCTTTACTTCAAATCTAATTCAAATAGAAAAAAAGGGAGATACAGTGTTCTTTATTCAGGTTATGAGCAGGGCCAGGCCTAGGATAAATACCATCCTGGGCAAAGAGTGCCTTTGGTGCCCCATCCCATCCCCGTGGTCAGCTTTGCAGGGCCACCCAGAGGGCTTATGGGGCCTAGTGCAGGTGTGATGTTGAGGGCCCTGTTGCTGTCCCCCACAAGGACCTATGCATATGTGTACAAAGCTGGGGGCCACAGGCAAGAATTATTGTATGCACGGACTACATCTGAGAATTCTCACCTGCAGCTCCTCCTTGCCCTGGCATCAAGCAGAATGATATAAATGCTTCATTTTCTCTTACATGGGAACAAGGGAGTAGGGATTGAGTTGTGCTTCTCCTGAGTACCTCCTCCAAACTCCAGCAGAGCTCCTTTCTGCTTCCTGGAGCTCAGTCTCACAGATATTCTGGTTGGGTCCTGGTCCTGGCCTTCCACACTACTCAGGAAGGAAGGATTCCTCCCTTAAGGCTTGGCCTCACACCATTACTGCACCTTTCCCTGTGGTAATGGCCACCTCAAATTATTCTCCAGTGGCACCTTGCCTAGAATCTCAGGAGGCATTCACTCACTCACTCCTTGAACTCTTTCCCCAGCAGGATTGGAGTTCTTCCTGTGACCAGAACAGGCCACCTGCTCTGCCACAGAATCCCTCCTGAAAGCTTTCCTGTTCCTTCTGTCCTTACAACAAATTCTGCAACTGGCCTACTTGGCCTTTACCTAGTTCAAATGACATCAAAGTGGAAACTGAAAAAGAAACATTCTTTAAAGGTAATTGAAGGAAGATCCTATCTGTAGTTAGTACCCAAACAACCTGTAGAACCTTGAAAAAAAGTTACAGACACTTGCTATTTGTCACCCTAACTCAACCCCTGGAGGAATCTCCTCTGTTATTTCCAATCTCAGATTAGTGATAACAGCAGTGATGTCGGCAGTGGGGATCTCAGATGGCACTGGGAGGGCGAAGGATCCCACGGGGACAATGCTCACTACACGAAGCCAGGGACCTGGCCAGCACTGGGAAGGGTGCTGCTCCATGCTGAGTCCCTTTCTCCATGCTTCGTGTATCAAGATATTGTTGTTTTCTTTTTTAGAAAGCCCTACATGTGTGTGTGTGTGTGGGGGGGGATTTTGGAATGAAATAGGAGGGGGAAGCTTAAATCCCCCCTCCCAGAGTACCACAGGCCTGATCCGAAATGGGGCCACATGTGCTTACACCTAAATAAATAAGCCACACATGCACCGCTCTGCTATGTGAGATTTGAAGAACGTTTAGTTTGGCCCTGTGTTGGTTCAAGAAGAGAATAAATTCTGCAAATTATAAAAATGTAAAGCATGTATGGGAGATGCACATCTCTCGTACATGCTATACATGTTTGCTGAGAGAACCACTGATGAAACCCATCTATCACTGGAAGCACAGAGCCCACCAGTTTCAGCTATCATTTACTTTGGGGATGTAGCTGTTTGTTTCTGTCTGTGGTTTTAGTAACGGCGGTGGGTGGGGAGGATCCATATCTGGTGTTTAGATAGATTAATCAGATGGTTACTAATCTGCTGCTGGCCTTACCTCAGATGACCTCATTATATCTTGCTTTGCCTTCCATATTGGATTGGTTCAAAACCATAACACATCATTGGAACATAACATCTCATGCAGACACTTCCATGAACCTGAACCACCATATCTAGGAAGCAGTTCCTTCTGGCCATGTTTCTTCCTCAGCTTGTCATTCAGACTGATTCCTTTGTCTATAACCCATTTGATGTTTTGCACATCATCTATACCTCAATATGGTAGAAATGGCTGTCTTCTGAGCTCCTAACTTACCTAAATGAAACATTTTTTGATCCTAAAATTCCTATATTTTGGAAATTGCAACTCCTGTAGTAGTATCTGCCATTGCCAGCTATTTTTCCTTTCTTCCCACACTTTCTCATTCCTATATTTCATTTCTATATTCTGCCTGAGAACAAAACTCTTACAAATAAGCATTAAAAAACCCACTCCAATCTTCTCCCCATGCCCACTTTGCTTCACCCAAATAATTAACCCATGCAATATTGACAAAGCTGTTGTAGACACACAGAATGGAGAATTTAACAGGCAAGCATGGCCTTGGTGTACAAAATGAAGCAGGACAAAGGCTAATAGAGTTTTGCCAAGAGAACACGCTGATCATAGCAAACACTCTTTTCCAACAGCACAAGAGACGACTCTACACATGGACATCACCAGATGGTCAATATCGAAATCAGATGGATTATGTCCTTTGCAGCCAAAGATGGAGAAGTTCTATACAGGCAGTAAAAACAAGACCTGGAACTGACTGTGGCTCAGATCATGAGCTTCTTATTGCAAAATTTCAGCTTAAATTGAAGAACGTAGGGAAAACCACTAAACCATTCAGGTATGACCTCAATCATATCCCTTATGAATATACAGTGGAGGTGAGGAATAGATTTCAGGGATTAGACCTGATAGACAGAGTGCCTGAGGAATTATGGACGGAGGTCCGTAACATTGTTCAGGAGGCAGCAACTAAATCCATCCCAAAGGAAAAGAAACCATCGGCAGTGATGTCACAATTACCATGACAGAAATGTATGAACAAGTGAAGCAGGAAAGTAACCCTCTTATCTTTAAATGTGTGGCATTTTGGTAACAGTAAAAGCCTAAAATAGCTACACAAGCAAAATGCATAATGGAACAGTTTTTTTAAAAAATATCCACACAGAGGTTTATAAGAAAGGGTAAATTCATCTACACATTGACAAGTGATCAGCAAAGGTGAAATAATCAGAGAATTTGGATTTCTACCAGCATTCTCTCCTTGAACTACATTTATTTATTTATTTATTTATTTATTATTAAATTTATTAATCACCCATCTGGCTGGTCACCCAGCCACTCTGGGCGATGTACAACATACAATAAAAACAGTTTAAAACAATAAAATTCTACAATAAAAACATTTCCTAAAATACCCTAACCCACCCCAAATGCCTGCCTGAACAGCCACGTTTTTAATGCACGACAGAAGCTCATTAAAGAGGGGGCATGACGGAGTTCCCTAGGGAGGGAGTTCCACAGAGTGGGGGCCACCACAGAAAAGGCCCTCTCCCTCGTCCCCACCAGTCTAGCTGTCCTGGCTGATGGGACAGACAGAAGGCCATCCGAGGCTGATCTTGTTAAGCGGCCTGTCTGGTGCTGCTGGAGGCGCTCCTTAAGATAGGCTGGGCCGGAACCATATAGGGTTTTAAAGGTCAAAACCAACACCTTGAATTTGGCCCGGAAAACAACTGGTAACCAGTGCAACTCCTTCAGCACTGGAGTGATGTGATCTCGCCGGCGGCTGCCTTTAATCAGGGGAGCCGCCGCGTTCTGTACCAGCTGCAGTTTCCGAACCGTCTTCAAGGGTAACCCCACGTAGAGCGCATTACAGTAGTCTAAACAAGAGGAGACCAGGGCATGTACTACCGATGGGAGCAGATGGTCGGGAAGGAAGGGGCGCAGCCGCCGTATCAGATGGAGTTGATACAGCACTGTCCAGCTCACAGCTGACACCTGAGCCTCCATGGACAGCTGGGAGTCCAAAATGACCCCCAGGCTGCGGACCTGGTCTTTCAAGGGTAGCCGTACCCCATTCAACACCAGGTCAACATCCCCCAGCCTCCTCTTGTCTCCCACCAAAAGTACCTCAGTCTTGTCAGGGTTCAGCTTCAGCCTATTCCTCCCCATCCAGCCACTCACTGTCTCCAGACATTTGGACAGGGATTCTACGGCCAACCTTGGTGAAGGTTTAAACGAGAGGTAGAGCTGCGTGTCATCCTCATATTGATGACACTGCACCCCAAACCTCCTGATGATAGCCCCCAGAGGCTTCACATAGATGTTAAATAGCATCGGGGAGAGGATGGAACCCTGTGGCACCCCACAAGTAAGTGGCCACGGGTCCGAAACTTCCTCTCCCAGTGCTACCCTCTGGTACCTGCCAGAGAGGAAGGACCGGAACCACCGCAATACGGTGTCCCCAATGCCCAACCCCTCCAGGCGGTCCAGGAGGATACCGTGGTCAACGGTATCAAAAGCCGCTGAGAGGTCGAGGAGAACAAGGAAGGAGCATTCACCCCTATCCAGAGCCCTCCTCATATCATCTACCAAGGCGACCAAGGCCGTTTCTGTCCCATGCCCAGGCCTGAAGCCCGACTGAAATGGGTCTAGATAATCAGTTTCTTCCAAGTGTGCCTTCAACTGCACCGCCACCACCCGCTCAATCACCTTGCCCAAAAATGGCAGATTTGAGACTGGGTGAAAGTTGTTCAAAACTTGAGGATCCAAGGAGGGCTTCTTTAAGAGCGGTCTTATCACTGCCTTCTTGAGGGCTGATGGCATCACTCCCTCCTCAAGGGAGGCGTTCACCACCGCCCTGATCCCCTCACCCAGTTTCTCTCTGCAGCTCATAATGAGCCAAGATGGGCAAGGATCAAGTAAGCAGGTGGTCGGCCGTACCGATGAAAGCACCTTGTCCACTTCATCAGGAGGAAGAAGCTGGAACAGATCCCACAAAACCGGTTTGCCACAGGCCGCCTCTTGCTCACTAACTGTATCCACAGCGTGCAGAGTAACACACCTAATCTGATCAATTTTACCTGCAAAGTGCCTTGCCAAGGCCTCACAGGAGGCCTTAGAATGCTCCAGTGGTTCCGGAGCCACAGGACCATCCAGGCTCCGGACCACTTGGAACAGCCTCCTGGGACAGCACTGTGCAGACGCGATGGAGGCAGCATAATATTCCTTTTTTGCTGCCTTCACCGCCACGTGATAGGCTGAAGATACAGCTCTAGCCCGTGTCTGATCATCTTTGGAGCGAGACTTCCGCCACCGGTGCTCTGGCCATCTCACCTCCTGTTTCAGAGCTCGTAACCACAAATTGAACCATGGTGCAGTCCGAGCCCTGTTCAGGGGGAGAGGGTGTTTCGGAGCCACCTGATCTAATGCCCCAGTGATTGCGGCATTCCAGCCACCCACCAGGGTCTCGACCGAGTGGCCGTTGGCATGCCCCAGAGAATCCCCAAGCACGTTCAGGAATCCATTTGGATCCATAAGATGCCTGGGGCAGACCATTTTAATGGGTCCTCCACCCCTGTGGAGGGGTTGTGGAACCGAGAAGTCCAACGTCACCAGATAGTGATCTGACCATGACAAGGGGGTGGTGGATATACCCCCGACTTCCAGATCACTCCCCGCTTCTCCAGAAACAAACACAAGGTCTAGTGCATGACCGGCTACATGGGTGGGCCCAGTTAGAATATGGTGCAGCTCCCAGGAGGCCATGGTCTCCATGAAGTCCCGAGGTGCTCCTGTGAGGATGGCCTCCGAATGTACGTTGAAGTCCCCCAACACCAGTAAGTTAGGGGACTGTACACGCACATCAGAGACCACCTCAAGCACCTCGGCCAGGGAGTCAGTCGTGCAGCGGGGTGGACGGTACACGAGCAGAATCCCCAGACTGCCCTTCGGGCCCAGCCTCCAGTACATGCACTCAGCAACCTTGGTCTCCCGGAGGGGGGGTCTGGTGAAAACCAAGGACTCTCGGTAGATAACAGCCACTCCCCCTCCCCGATCCCCAGCCCTCGGCTGCTGTGCATACGAAAATCCAGCTGGACACATGGCTGCAAGGGTTGGAGCAGCAGCCTCGGCCAGCCAGGTCTCCGTAATACATGCCAGATCTGCACCCTCGTCCAGGATCATGTCATGGATGAGGGAGGTTTTCTGGGTAACAGACCTGGCATTGCAGAGCAGCAAACGAAGGCCAGAAGATGGGGTCACGCCTCCCCCAGCCATCCTTTGGCTCTGGACAGGCCCGGAGCAGGGTACAGATACGACACATCTCTCCCTTGTTCCCCTTAACTGGCATGGCCTGCCCTAGCGCTCCGCCAGCGCCTACCGCCCAGCCTCGGTATCTTCTGGCCCCCAACACTCCCCCCACTGCCTCCATCAGGTGGACACATGCCCCCTCGCCCCCGCCTATCAGGCAGGCTACCCACCCCTAAACTTTTACTCCTTTCCTCCCCTCCCCCCGCCCCCATGTTTGGGAGCCAAAAACATGTCACCACTATATAAGACAGACAGCCTTCTAGCATTTCATATAAAGCATACTAAAGATTGACTGATATTTCAGAGAAATTGAGCTCCACGCATCAGAACTGTTTCTGGGTTGATTAAAAACTGTGGGGAACCCCTGTGGATATAGAAGGCAATTGCTGCAATAACATTACTATTGATTAGATTTTCACAAAACATCATTCTTTCACTGCTGCATGTTAAAGTTTGTATCCCTCTAGGTGTTTAACGTTTGTGTCCAACTACCAGAGATGTATCGGTTGAGACTCCTTCAAACTCCTTTCTTTACAAATTGCATTCATAAAGGCAGGGCTGCAGACCCTCCCTGGCCCTACCCTCTTTCCCCTGACCACTGATGGTTTGGTGGCTTCCCAGCTTTTGTGCACTTTTTCCCCCATTCTAAAAGGTTGAAATGCTTCTCCTAAAACTTAGGGCACAATCCTATGGGGATAGTCAGCGGCCTCTAAACTCAGAGGTGGCCCACTATCCAAGGCAGGGGAAATGGAGGGGGTCCATTTGCTGCTAGACAGCCAATTTTGGCTGTCTAATCAGGGTGCCCCAGAGCAGGGTGGGGAGGCCTGATGGCACATAGGAAGCGTCGTAACGGCGCTTCCACAGCCCCCTCCCTGCCCCAGGAATGCCCTCTTTTCAGCCACTCCACACTGCTCTTTTGAGCTCAGAGCCAGTGATGACCCACGCCTCCTATGAGGCAGCAGGGGTGGGGGTGAGGAGTCGGATTTTTGTGAACCAAGCTCAGAGTGCTGGCTCCAAGCTCAGTTCCCAGAAACCAAAAAATCCTATGGCCATCTAGACACTGCCTAGGGGCCATAGGATTGCACCCTTAGTGACCGGCAGTAAGAGTTAAGCTAAAATATAGTGGTATCCTTGCTCTGCCCTCTTTGCATTTGGCTCTGCCCACCTCTGGAATGTGTCCACCGAGAGCTTCTTTGGAAAAAGCAAGGGAGAGGGAAACCTCCAGAAAAGTCTCTAATACTTTTTCCCTTGATAAAGATCTGTGCTGAAATGTGTTGGGAATCCAAATGGTACAGCTGTTCCTTTTTTGATTTTGGTTTCCACCGAGAACTTCTTTGAAATAGAATTTGGTTCTCAGGCTGAAAGAGGTTCAGCACCCCTGATATAAGGGCATGGCGAACCTAATCCTTATTTAGGAATAGGGTGGTCAGCAGTGGTGCAAGCAGTTTTCCCTAGACCAGCCCACAAATCAAACAAGATGGACTCTTGTCCAGTGAATTGATCCCATAGAATGTGTTGTGTGGCTATCTCATTAATGCTGTCACTGCAGTTACCTGGTTGGCTATTTTTATTGTACGGTATGGGTGAGGACAGGGAAATTTTGCAATTGTGGGATTGCACAGCAAAAGTCTTTATAAAGAAACCTAAAAGCAATCAACTGCCTGCATCACCAGTATATACAGAGACAACCACAGAAGCAATATTTTTGCCTAATGGTGAAAGGGATTATTGCTTTTTACAAACTAGAAATTGCTATGTTTCTTTTATTGTGAGGAAGAGCCTACATTTGGCAATGTCTTATTTGTACTCTAAGCACTGAAACAAAGGAGTAGATAGGACTTTGCCAAGACAAAGGAATCAGAGTAGGAATCAAAAAGATGGAAAAGATGCCCCTCATTAGGAGGGATACTTGAGAAGCATGGTTCTAAGGCTGCAATCCTAAACCTATACACACTTACCTGGCAGTAAGTCTCATTGAACTCAGTGGGGCTTATTTCTGAAGACATAAGATTGCACTGTGTAGGAGTGTATCATGAGGAATACCCTAAGCGCAGGCATGTGTGCGTGTTTAGTTTTGAAAAGTGTTTTTTTTTTTTCAATCAACATTTTCCTATGCAAGTATTTCTAATGCCTGAGCCTCATACATTCTACACTGCTAGTTTCCTTTGCGTTTGGAGGAACAGGGGCTAAAAGAAAGAAAAAGAGGTAAGCGCTTGGCTGTTGTCCTGACTTTTGCTGGCAGGTAAAATGACCCCATCTGCAATGTACGCCATAAACTGTCCTCATCCTGCAGTCCCAGAACCACTCAAGGATTTTTCATTACCTTCACTGGATATTTGGCTGAACAAAATTGTTTTTTTAAAACCTCATGGTCTTTAGGGGGCTTCCAACCAAGCTTTTATTGTACAGTTACCCTGCCTCATTCATGTAGTTTTCAGAGGGTACAGACAACATTATCATCTTCAGTTTGAAACCCTGCCCTGTTTTTCCACTGGTTCTTCCACCTTTTTTTCTTTCCAGGAAAAAAAAAACTATTAAGAAAGACAACATCGAAGAGTTGCATAATGCCTTTTGATGGTGCTAGGAACCCTCCATTTGGAAGCACCTCAAGGTGCAATCCTATGCTTTTCTAGATGGGGGAAAGTCCTACAATGCTGGCTAGGAAATGCTAGGAGTTGTAGGACTTTTTTCCATCTAAGCATGCATAGGATTGCACATTTAGGGCACAATCCTATTGACTGCACCCTTGCTGCTGGGAAGACCCAGAACTCAGAGGCTTCTGAGTTTACTATGCCCTGCCAGGCAGAAGCTGGCAAGGCAGGAGGATCAGCGGAGGCAACCTCCACCTCCCTGTCTTCTGTCTGTCTTGATTTTCACTAGATGGGTTTTTCAGCCCGTCAAATGAGGGCGCTTCAGAGGGGAAGAGAAGGAGGCTGGAAGAGGCTCAGGATATCTTGTATCCTGGTCTCTCTGGCCTTCTTCCTTTCTTGCCCACCAGAACGCCCCCTTTCCTCCTCCTCTGAGGTCGCTTTTCCAACCTTGGAGAAGCAGCCAACTCCATTCATTCCATGCTGGCTGCAAGGGGGAGGGGTCTGGGGTCTGATCTCCAACTCCCCCTTCTGAGGAGTCAGTGCTGCCTCTGACTTCAGAGGGGTTTCCCAAGCCATCCTATGGTCTGTGGGATGCTCGCCCAAGGACCATAGGATTGCTCTTCAAATCTTAATTTGGACTATATTTAGATAAACACAAGGGAAGTATAATTGTGGAAAGAAAGCAGCTAAAGTTTAATCTTGGGAAGCAGAGAATATAGCTATGAACTTTTTAATACTGACATGTGAACTGAGTGAATCCTATGAGCTGCTAATTAAGCACATTGAAGCATCAGGTAATGCCATATCTTGCAGCAGCTGTTAGTTCAGCAGTTAATATTGGCTAATTGACTTGCAATTAAGGTGCACAGGAAGCATATATGGATACATTTGGATTGGCTTTTCCAAACAAAATTCAATTTGTTCCAAATCTAATTAACCCTAATTCAGAAAAGCCACTTTTAATTCACAAGGAGGTCCAGTATGGGGACCAGGGAACATAATGCACCAAGCACAATGGTTACCCAGCTTCCTTTCACTCTAAAAATAAATGAAAAGTCATCATTAGGGACCTCAGGCGACATATACATAAAGGTTATTATCCATTGAACCATGTGAACAAAGCCAATCCTAAGGTGATGCGGGCTGTCGCAAAAAGGCCCTGTGACAGCACCTGGGCCAGCATGGGCATCCCAGGGCCCACCAGGCCTGACACTGCTTGCCACAGGCATCCTTTCTTGTTTTTAAAAACATATTAGAGTTCAGGGACAGCTGACTGGGCATGTATATGGTTACAGATGCACATTTATATAACAAAGCAGTGATTATTCCCACCCCAGTGTGTTTAGCATCAGGGTAGCAGAAGCAAATCCTATTTTCTTTCTGCAGTCATGATGGTGCCATGATTTAAGTGAGTTTAAAATGCAAAACTACACATGCTCAGAGTATTTCTTTTCTCTTTTTTTACTAGGGTTGGCAAACAGTTTTGTTTCTTTGCTCAGAAATGTAGAAGCAGTTGTGAAGCATGGGATGGCAGAGAAGAGAAATGTTCCCTGTGTGCTTCACAACAGCCCAAGGTGGTTTACATGATCCTCTTCCTCTCCATTTTATCCTCACAACTACTATGGTGTCGGACAAATCCACAATGGAACCAAATGAGCTTGGATTTTTATGAATCCAACCCAGAGATTCTGCAGTGGACCGGCTAATCCTCATGAGGCAGATTCCACAGACTTGTGGATTGTTTTTTTACTATCCGGAATTTTACGCAAATTTTGTTGTAGAAAAGTACATTTGGAAAAAAAAAAAACAGCCAAAAATGTGCATTTTCTCCATAGGCTAAAGGTGAAAATGCACATTTTGGGGGAATTTGTGAATTTAGAGGAAGTTTGCACATTTTCAGATGTGCAAATTTGTGCAACTTCACATTTATGCAAATGCAAATTTGCAAAAATTCAGAAACTAAAAAAATCTGATTCTGTTGATGGACAAACCACAGAATGAAAGGCACCTGACAATCTGCGAAACACAGAAGGAATGGACTTACACAATCTGTACCTCCCTACCACTCTGTGAGATAGGTTAGGCCAAGACAAATTTATTTTCAAATTAGAGGAGTAGCAATGGGGCTAATTTATTAATGGCATCCCTAGAGGACACTGCAATATGCAACATTAACTTCAATCCATTCTATAAGTATGTTCTTTTCTATAATCATTATAGCAATGATATCTTTCTAAAATTTTTGAAACAAGACATTTTACATCAATTTGTGACCTGGATCAATACCATACATCCTACTATAAATTTTTCTTCTCATTTATATGCACTGTGTGTTTCATTTTTAGATACAGGGGTATACTGCAGACAACATCATCTATAGTCAGGGCCAGAAATATTGGAGCAAGGATAACTGTTTTGGCAATTGGCCTTTGTACACCACCACCTTGAAGTTGAAAGGAAACACACCCAGATGGGAGCAAAGTCAAGACTTTCAGCTGTCATTCAAGGGGTTTGACAAAAGCGGGGCACTAACCATTCAGGAAGTACAGCCAGTGGCATACACACACACCCATCATTGGTGGCTCATAAGTAATGGAACAAACCAATATCATTTCAAACTTAAGAATCACCTTTAATACCTGGATGAAAATCCTTTGCAGTCAATGACTGCCAGAAGTCTGGAACCCATAGACATGACCAAACACTGAGTTTCCTCCCTCGAGATGCTTTGCCAGGCCTTTACTGCAGCTGCATTCAGCTGCTGCTTGTTTGTGGGTCTTTCTGCCCTCAGTCTTGTCTTCAGTAAGTGAAAAGCATGCTCTATTCAGTTGAGATCAGGTGACTGACTTGGCCATTGAAGAACATCCCATTTCTTTGCCTTCAGAAGCTCTTGGGTAGTTTTTGCTGTATTTTTGGGTCATTATCCATCTGCAATATGAAGTGGCATCCTATCAGTTTGGCAGCATTTGGCTGAATCTGAGCAGAAAGTATAGCCCTATACATTTCAGAATTCATCCTGCTGCTTTTATCAGCAGTCAGGTCATCAATAAACACCAGTGACCTGGTTCCATTGGCAGCCATACATGCCCATGCCATAACACTGCCTCTACCATGTTTGACAGATGATGTGGTATGCTTTGGATCATGAGCTGTTCCTTTCCTTCTCCATACTTTCTCTTCCCATCCTTCTGGTACAAGTTAATCTTGGTTTCATCAGTCAAAAGAATTTGATTCCAGAACTGGGCAGGCCTTTTTAGATGTTTGCTGGCAAAGGCTAATCTGGCCTGTATGTTCTTGAGCATTACCAGCGGTTTGTGCCTTGTTGTGAAGCCTCTGTATTTACATTCATAAAGCTGTCTCTTGACTAGGGATGGCGGAGAATTTCTCCCCGAAACTTCGGGGGGCCGAGCGCCAACGTGTTCGGCCCCCCGAACAAGTTTCGGGGAGAAATCCTCCGCACCCCCCCACACCCCGCACCCCCCCCCCCCGGGACGGGACTTACCTTTGCCGAATGTCCCTCCCGGTGGCTGGTCCGGCCGGCGGTTCGGCGGGTGTTCGCCGCCGCCATTGCAATGAAAGAAAAAAAAAAACGCCCCCTGATAGGCTACATGACGATTCACGTAGCCTATCACGGCTAGATTTGCAAAGTCAGCCATGATAGGCTACGTGAATCGTCACGTAGCCTATCACGGGTGACTTAAAAAAAAAAGTGTGTACGGATAATGGTGGCCCCCATAGGGAGCCGCCATTCCCGTTCCTTATTTGGTCGCTGTAGTCTACGTAAACATTTACGTAGACTACAGCGACTAAATAAGGAACACGAATGGCGGCTCCCTATGGGGGCCGCCATTCGCGTACGCGCTTTTTTTTTTTTTAAGTCACCCGTGATAGGCTATGTGACGATTCACGTAGCCTATCACGGCTGACTTTGCAGATCTAGCCGTGATAGGCTACGTGAATCGTCACGTAGCCTGTCAGGGGGCTTTTTTTTTTTTACTTTCGCGTTCGCGGCCAGGCGAGGCGGGAAGCCTCCTCCCCGGCCTGAATTTCAGCCGGGCGAGGCGGGAAGCCTCCCCCCCGGCCTGAATTTCGGCCGGGCCGAGGCGGGACGCCTCCCCCCCCGGCCTGAACTTTGCGGGGGGAGCAGCGAAGCGCCTCCCCCCCACCGCGAACGGCCTTTGACGACAGGTAAGTGACTTTCGTCCACCCCTACTCTTGTCTGTAGATGTTGACACTGACATGCCTACCTCCTCAAGAGCATTCTTGACCTGGCTAGATGTTGTGAAATGGTTCCTCTTCACCATGAGCAGCATTCTGCGGTCATCCACTGTAGTTGTCTTCCAAGCTCTTCCAGGCCTTTTGCTGTTGCTGAGCTTGCCAGTTAATTTTCTTTTTCAGCATGTTCCAAACTGTTGTATTGACCACTCACATTGTTTTTGCAATCTCTTTGATGGGTTTATTTTGTTTCCTCAGCCTAATGATGGCCTCCTTCACTGGCATGGACACCTTTTTGGACCTCAGTGTAGCACTCAGAACCACCTCCAGGCCTTTTATCTGCTTGACTGTTCATGGGGTACCCAGGAAACAGGCCACACCTGGCCATGCAGCTGCTTGTCAGCCATTCATTCCATTACTTATGAGCCACCAATGATGGGGGGGGGGGTATGCCACTGGCTGTACTTCCTGAATGGTTAGTGCCCCACTTTTGTCAAACCCCTTGAATTACAGCTGAAATTCTTGACTTTGCTCCCATCTTGGTGTGTTTCCTTTCAACTTCAATATAGTGGTGTACAGAGGCCAACTGCCAAAACAGTTATCCTTGCTTCAGTATTTCTGGCCCTGCCTGTATATATTAGAGGATTCTGAAAACTGACTGACAGAAATTCTCTTTTGCATTTTGAATCTTTCTACCCAGTGCATCTGTGTAGGAATTTACCATATGGACAATATTTACATTTCAAGAGGAACTCCTATCACGAGTATGTTAATCAAAAAATACTATTTAGGCAACAACTGCTGGATAGGGGTTACCCAAGGAATATAATAAGGGATGCTGAAACACGAGCAGATGCAGTGCCTAGACCTATGTTATTAAATCCACCTGATCAGGGATTTACTAATAAGATTACAATCTCTCTGGAGTATTCTAATTTGTCCTTCTCTATCAAAAAAGCAATATATAAATATTGACATATAGTAAGCCATATACCTGAATGCAGCAATGTTCCACATATAGGATTTAGACAGACAAAAAAGCTTAGAGATTATCTAGTACACACGGATATTGATCCATCTGCACAACATGCAACTTCACCTTATGGCATTACAAATGTGGGGGCTGCTCTGTATGTGATCTTTCCTTACGAATCAAAATCTTCACACATCCCATGGATCATCGACGTTTTGAATTACATCATTTTTCCAATTGTGCGACCAAGCGAGTTATCTGTGTTATCATTTGCCCATGTGGGTTATTGCATGTAGGCAAAACCCCTCATACCATTCGAACTAGGATTGTTGAACATCGGTCCAAATTAAGAAACTGCGTCTTGGATGCTCCCTTGGTGCAACATTTTGTAGAACAGGCTCATACACATGAGGACTTTAAGTTCCTAGTCATTGATATAATTAATTCTCATAAATACAATTGGACAGATTACAATAACTTACTTCTATGTAAGGAGGCGAAGTGGATTTTCATACTACAGTCTGTGATCCCTAAAGGTTTGAATGTTTCTTTGGATCTGGCATCTTATGTGTAATATATAAAGGCATTTGTACTGCGGATATTTATCTGATTTCATATGAAGCCAAACACTATACCTTTAACAGCAATGTGGATGACTTAGCCTTTCTTCAACCCTGGGTATTTAAAACCTGCTACGAATTGGTATGCTCACAGCTGCCGACTCAATTTACTGATTTAGAGCAGGAGAAATTAGCAGCCTGCCGTCTGAGGTTTGTTTGGTTACTTTGTGTCTCATTTCAAAGAAAGTTTTTGATAGTGTACCGATACTTATGCTTTAAGTGTTCTTTCTTAGCTCTGTGAAGCTCTATGAGATAAAATGCAAGCTATGCCAGCGGATTAAGTGGCCTCATTCGCAAAACTATTCAGATTACAGTACTGTCATAGCGTTTTTTGTTGAGTCTAAGGACAGTGAGTTGAAACAATTTCCTTGCTTAGAAGTACAGCCCCACTTTCACGTAAACAATTTTTGATAAGATTATGGTAACAATTCTCAATAAGAACGTTTGTGTTTATTTGAAATGTTTTTGTACATGTACATATTATGATTATAACTGATAATTAATGTGAATATAAAAATAATAATGTGTATGTGCATATGTGTGCATATATATATGATTATAATTGTATTCACATTGTTTTCATATGTATAATTATATTGTTCCAACAACAATCCTATTTTAAATAGATCACTAACACCCACTACATCCATTGTGTGTTTTCATATTGCTACAACATTATACTAGTATTACTTGACCCATTTACAGTTGTGTGCTTGTTCGCTAATTTCTTATCAGTTTTTACAACTGTGGCCCTTTTTTATACTTTAGCCACAGCAACACAGGTCACAGCCTGCATCACAGCATTTAAAACATCGTTTAGGACTGGATGCCTGATAGGAAAAACTGTAGTTTGATAAGTACGTCATTGTATAGTTTTCTTTCTTTAAAAGTCTTTCTTTATTTGAATCTCATTCATCGCTAGGGTAGGGTTAGGGGCTGCACAGCCCCTCCTAGGACACTGATTTGCCCCACCAAATAACATCTTCATATGTGACATAGCAGTTTCCATGGAAACAACACAAGCTTCTTTTGAGAAGAGAAAAAAACCATTAGTTAAAAAATATTGGTGGTGGCTGACAGGACTAGTTCTGCCTATCCAAGATTCCCACTGGCTCAGGTTGGATTTTGCAAGATTACTGTCAGCCTTATTGTGCTTAACAGTGTGATTTTGCATATATCTACTCAGAAGTTAGTACCATATGGTTTAATGGGACTGAGAGCTTTTCTACATGAATGATTTATTGTGCGCTCGTGATTTCTTACTCATGGTTGTTTACAGGTTCTTCAGACAATGCCGCGATCCTCCACTTTCGCTTCTGTTTTTTAAGAGCACTTTCCAGGGGGCGGGGACATTTAGAGTGAGGAAAATGGGGTATTATTTCTGAAAGTGAAAGAACTACTTGTGTATTTGTGCTATACCATTATAACAAATCACCACCTAGAGGTTATGTAGCAGAAACGCAGGAAAGGAAAAGCTCTTTGTGTAGGGTTATTCTGGACAAAACCAAAGGTGGATACAGCTGTTAACAGCCTCGTGTAGAAAAACTCCCACTCCCAGTTAAGTGTGCAGCATATCCTATTATTCATGATTGATAAAAGCAATCATTTTAAAACTAGAAGATTAATTTCCTGGTACATTTCCGCTAACATAAGTAAGCTTGGAGCTTGAATCTAGAATACTTATCAGTGTTCATCAGAAGGTTTAAACCATTCTTCCACGTTCTGAAGAAAGAGATCATACTCTCTATTTTAGGACGGTGTGAAAATGTTCCTTTTCCATTATTTTTCATGGTTTCATCTCTAAACACAACATGTCTCAAAAGAAAAAGTAATATATACACATTGTTAGTCCTTAAATTTAAGCTCTGCATCTTTCTCACCCTGGCAATGGGATGAATCTCACATGCAAATTCAATCAATCCCACTTCTTGGCTTGTCAGTTAATGACTGGCAGCTGTATGCATGTGAACTATCTCCATTGCAAAGCACTGCAACATGCTGATTCTGTCCGTGATGGCCTGTTTCACACACGCAAGTAAGGCTGGCGTCAAGAATAGGCATCGTTGGGCACCTGCCAAGAGCCCACACCCCAGCAAGGGCCCAGTGACAAGGTCCCCTTGGAGTTACTGCTCCTCTTCACCACTGTTCACCTGCCTCTCACTCTGGCCCAGACAATGGTGGTGGAGAAGAGGACAAGCAGTAGATACCCCTTGCTCACTGGCTCTCTGCCTGTCAAGCAAGCAAGCAGTAGCAACGATGAGAAGGAAGATGAGGAGCAGCTGACGACAATGGTGGTGAGAAGGTAGACTCACTGAGGATGTCTTGCCCAAGGGCCCCCAAAAACCTGGAGCTGACACTGCATGCAAAGCATCACTGGATGTTGCAGTGATTGATGTGTATGTGATTAGCACTGTTATCTCATCTCTCATGTCCCTGTATCCTTTCTCGTTCGCGTTACTCCAGGAATGTCCATCTGCTCGGTCCCCTTAATGTTCTTCATCCTTTTCACGTCCGTGCATTTTTCCATGTCATTCTTGATCCTTGCAACAGCTTCTCTTTCTTTCTTTCTCAAGCAGGGCTTTGTTTTCAAGCCCTCTTAAGCTCAGTTTTTCTGTATACAAAGTATGTGGTCTGTCACCAAGTTATGGTGCCTTTGCAAAATCACCACAGTTAGCCTTTCCCTACACTCTTTCCTTCCCCTCTTGGAAAAGCACCATAGCATATCTGCTGCTGTCAAACAACACCTTTCAGGTAAGGAAGGCAGCCCCAGCCCCCAGCCCTATCCCCACATTGAGCATAGCCAGTGGCAAGATGGCTACTTGTTAATGATGCCGTAGCACTAGCAGTGGATTTCCTGTGTTGGCAGGGCCTGGGGGCTGGATTCCATGACCCTTGAGGTCCCTTCCAAGTCTTTGATTCTATGACTGGCTCCCACCTCCTGCATACATTGTAACTGCCAACTTTACCTGGTTATTTGAAAGATATCACTTTACCTTAAGTGGTACTTTTATTGCCTTAGTAGGTGATCTACTTATGTCACCAGGTCAAAATGAAAGAATTGTTTCTCTCTGATTTCTCCCAGCCACTTACAGAATAACTTACAAGGGGTGGAAAGCTGCTTAGCTCAGAGCTTTCTGTTACTATAGTGACACAGAATCATGAGGATAAAATGCTAAATTTTCTTCTGCTGATATTTAGCCAGGGCTAATCATCATGCAGTAAGTTGCTAGTGACTATGAACATTTGCCACTTCAGTTTTCAGGCTGCTGACTGGTTAATTGAGAGAGAGAGAGAGAGAGAGAGAGCGAGCGCACTACCTGTCCGCCATTTCTTTGGATCTAGTGCGATAATAAGACACTCTGCACCCCCACTCTGGAATGGAATCTTTCACCACTTTATTTTATTTTAAATTTAATGTATGGGAGTAATGATGATTGATCAGTGGGGCTAATTAACTGAAGGGGAACTGATTAAATTTTGGACCAGGATCAGGGTGTGAAATTACTAGGTGGTAAAGTTCTGGCTCAACCTTGGCTTGCTTTTGGATGAATGTTCTGTCAAATTTTGGAAACTCAGTTTTAGTGCAAATGTTGACACTTGTCAGCAAACGTGTGAAAGGGCTTATGGAGGGAAAAACCCTACCACCCATTGTTTTTTGTGCATTTTTTCACACCTGTTCACAGCCATTGTAAATTAACTATAACTGAGGTGTAACTGTAAATTAATTGTAATTAGGGTTATGTACAAATTAAATGAAGAATTTATTTTATTTGGGGTGATTTGCATGGGCAATTAAGTGGTTTGGCTTACCTTCTGTTACATTTAAATAAATTCTAATATAAATGAGCATATGCAGATTTTATGCAAATATGTGCCCTATCAGCCTGTGCACCAAAACTTTTAAGTAGCTAAAACTGTGGTTTGGCTTACCTTCTGTTACATTTAAATAAATTCTAATATAAATGAGCATATGCAAATTTTATGCAAATATGTGCCCTATCAGCCTGTGCACCAAAACTTTTAAGTAGCTAAAACTGTCCTGGCTGTACATGTGTAAGCCTTCTTAAAAAGCTAAAATCCCACAGAATAGCAATTCAGGAGGGCTGTGCAAGCCTGAATTCAGTCTCCTTCCCTTTCCACCATCAAATTTCGAATAGGTGTGATATATACATTTTCCGCTCCATATGTGTTTTGTTGAGATTGGAGCCAGAGTTCTAAGAGATTACACATAGCAGAATTAATTTATTTTCTAGGAAAAATAACTTTTAAAAAATGAGAAAAATAATTTTGAAATGTGAAATCTCTCCTATCAGGACAAGAAGAAGAGAGCAAGGGAAAACCTCTTCAGAGAGAGAGAGAGAGAGAGAGAGAGAGAGAGAGAGAGATTTCAAGGTAATAGTTTGATAAGAAATAAACAGAAATGGTAAAAGAAAAATGGAATGTATATATCATTTTCTTTCCTTTATTGCCCATGGCCTCAGCTGGCTGTTTTGTTTCCAATTTCAGAATGAATGAATGAAATTTCTTACCACTTCAAAGCATATCTACATATTAAAATAGTCCCTCCGGCCTCTGACCTTCCTGCATTTCATGTTTTCCAAGTAACATTCTGTGCTATCGCACTGCTTCCAGCATCAGGAGGTACAAGTGTACTGTGTGTTTCTGACACTACTAAATGGTGCTTACTGTTTGAAGGTCTGACCAACTCAAGAACCCTAATCGCAACAAAAGAGATATGCTAAATAAATGGTACACTTGCTACAGCAAAGGGCAGAAAATCCTTTTCTTCCCAGTGCCACCTAAGGTAGGTTGATATTCACTTCTTCCCTCTACAAAAAGTATTCAGTTTTATACAAGTGTCAAGACAGGACATCAGCATTCACCTTTATGCTATAGTCAAATGTACAAGCTTTTTAAATACAGATGAACATAATACCATTTTCCTTTCAACCTATGACTTCCTTTGAGCCTGACAGCTGTAAAACTGTGCTGTGCTGGTTCAGAATGAAGGAAACTAGTTTATTAACAGCATTATCCAGTACACATCGACGAGAAGCCATAGAACTAAACAGTTTATATTGATCCAACCACCTTGTACACTTCAGCATTGAAGATCTGCTTTTCATAACTTCAGAAGCCCTTGGAAAATTATTGTGGCTCCTTTTCTGGGTTATTATGCATTGGATTACTTGCAAAACCCAAGCACATGTTTGAAATTAAGATAGTGGTGTGTGTGTGTGTGTGTGTGTGTGTGTGTTCTATCCTACGATTGAGATTGCTCCTTCACTGAAGTTTGCAGGCTCTATATGACGCCATGAACCTCCAGGGCATCTCCTGAACTAAATGCCCTTTGTTCCATTTTTAAATAGATTGCAGATAATGAGCTATCAAATTACCCCATTGTGTTCTGCTTGGGTTCCCTCTGTGAAAAGAGGAAAAGCAGCAAGAAAAGGAACGAGATCAATGAAAGATAACGGGGAGAAGGAGGGGGGAAAGGAAGTGGGTGAAAAAGGGAGTCGTGATCCTGCATTTAAAATGGAAGCAAAAAGCCCTGTTTTAAATGCAGAATTTGAGGCTGGTGTGAGATGCTCACAAGTGTGTGTGTAACACATTTCCTGTTTGTGTCTTATATACTCCATATAGAGTTAGATCTAGAAGCTGGATCTAGAGTTAGTCATACTTAGAGTAGACCCATTGAAATCAATGGGACTTAAGTGAGCCATGGCTAAATTAAGTCCCATTGATTTCAGTGGGTCTGCTCTAAGTATGACTAAATGTAAATCCAACACAATGTGAATGTTATGATTGGCTACAGAATGAGTCAAATGCTATATTCCATTGTAGTTGTGGGAGCTGACAGGAAGGAGATGAGGTCAGCAGTCACTGGGGCTTCCATTGACTTCAACTGGATTTTTTAAAGTCACATCACCTCTTTTTGCAGGCATAAAGGCAAGCCATAACATTAAAGATGGATTATGTGCAAGCATTAAAATTCTAACTAAGCTCTGATTCTCCCCTGATACACACCCAGCTCTGCCCAGGTTTCAGTCCTGGAATGTTAACAGCTTAATGTCTCACACTGATTAGGCTTTGTTCATGTTTTGTGATTTACTTATGTTTGAGACAAAGGCTAAACTTTTGACCCCATCAAATTCAATGGGGAAAAGATTAAAGTTTCAGATATGTAGGTTCCAAATCTTTATAAAACTGCAATAGGCTTTTTATAAATGAAGTTGGAAGACCAAAATAAATTCTTCACATTCTTTCCCTTGCTGCATATATCTAGAAGTTCAACACATACATGAGAGGATTCTGTGAGAGCTATTTATTGTGTATGTAAAATTAATTCTCAGTGAAACTGTATTCTTCCAAATCCTTTCACTGATAATATCATAAAACACTAGATTTTTGCTCTTGCAGAACATGACCTTCCAGATGGAAAGTCTCTAAATATCACCACTTGTTATATTTTATCAGTTGGGCCCACTATCTTTGAATCCCTCAGTATGGGATTAACTTTGATCACTCTTTCAGAAAGCAGAACACCTCACTCTGTTCTATGCTTTCATGTCATCATACATTTCCTTCCTTGCTTCTACCACTGGCAGCTAGTGATGTGAAGAAGATGTAGGAAAACACATAATGGAATGACGTCACAACATGGATGACTATTGGTAAATGTCATGGAGGAAGAAGGTCAAAATTTGACACAGCAATGTGAATTTTGATGGCATCCACATGGTGTCAATAGAGGGTTGTTGTTTTCATTTTTTACTCCCTCCAGTGTGGGGGGAGGGTGGATTTTGAGGGGGCAAGGTTTCTGGGTGGGAAGGTTTAAACCCCCGTTACTTGCACACAGTGGTCGCCATCTGGATTGGGAACTGGATTGCATGCTTACACTAAGGTAAACAAAATAGTGAGGATCAACTGCACCCTATGTATTTAACATAGCATGTAGTTAACTGTCATATTCCCCCACCCCCTTAAGAAGCAAGTGGTTAACAAGAAACTTTGGTTAACTAAAACAGACCTTATACCTCCCTGTACGCATACAAGAAAGCCCACTGTATCCCATGAAATTAGCTGTTTTAAAGTAGGACCTGTGCCCCTCCAGATGTTAGAATCCAAATCCCATAAGTCCCAACCAGCATGGCCAATGGTCAGGGTGATGGGACGTGTAGTCCAACAACACCTGGAATTCCACAGGTTTCCAACTAGTGCTGTGCCAAAAAAAATCCCCACTTTTTTTTTACCATTCGCATTCAATTTGATAGAAAAGAAATTGCTTTCAAAAAGAAATTCAGAGGAGGAGAAATTTGGAGTGATTCTCATAGGCTGGGTTTGGGGTTCTTGGGCTTACCTTACTTATGAGGGGCTGAGGAGTGTGCATGAGCGTCCTGTCTGTCATTGTACAGTAATCTCTGTGGCAGCCTGTAGTCTCCTCAGCTTCCCTTACTTCAGTTAAAGCCATCATGAGGGAGACATCATGAGGTAATTCTTCCCATGGGGCTTTTTCAATTCAGAAAGTGCAGGTGGTCTGGGAGGCTGCAGAGCAATGGAAAAGTGTGAAATAGAGAGAGAAAACACACACAGCACCCTCAGCCACCTCACAGTGATTAGGTAAGTTCAAAAATGCCACCAAAAGAAATTCAAAATTCTGCCTCAAAAAACTGGAAGCCTCAACACAGTTGATGCTGTTGCCACCTACAGAAGCAGCGTAATAAATCAAAGACTCTTAGGAAAAAAGAAAGAAGCTGTGCTACAGCCCCAGCCAATAGTGAGCCCTGTCTGTGAAAAACTGTTGGAGAATTTCTCCTCCCCCAGGAGAAATTCAGTGAAATTGCCCCCCTCCCTCAATTTCTCTGCCCATGAATAGGCTAGGGAAAGTTGAGAGGCCATTTGTGCACAGGTCTATTTCCAACTCCTGTTTTAAAGGGTACATTGATAAACCATGTTTGGTTTGTTTTTTTAAAATGCAGATATTGCCCAGCGGGGTTGTACAGGAGAACATGCTGTTAGAATACATTCATAAATCCCAATGACTTTAATGGTGTTAGGATTTTCACATGCAGATGATTCCTGCACAAATGTCTCTTGTCTAGATTATAACTCAGTTTGGTTTTACAATTCTATTTTACAGATTTGCAGAAGAATGTTAATGTGCCTTAATGCCTATGGTGTGGATCATTTCCTGCATGGATAATTCATCTATAGGGTGGGTTTGGAAATAATGCTCTGCAGATCTGTGCCTGAAGGAGAGAGATGCTAGTTCCTAACTGGAGTTACCTGAAACTTGAGTTGAAGCCTTCCAGGGGTGGGGCAGGGGTTCCTTTTATGCTCTGAGAGTATGCTGCCTATTTTTAAGAGTCTGCTTGTTTTCAGTAGGTTCTGCTTATATCTTTGTCAGTAAAGCAGATTTTACCAGAAACATTCTAAGTCTCCAGTGCTCTTTCCCTCCTAGGAATTGAAGTCAAAACATCTGGAGATCTACCTTCTGCTCACTTCTGCTTTAAAGGGCTGGCTCAGCACTCCCACCTTCGAACAGTGACATCCCACCTTTTAAGATTATAGTAAATTACAGCTTTAAAAATGTGCGCAAAAGGATAAGATTAAAAACGTAAATTACTGAGTTGTGTCATTTTGTCACTAATGAAGGCATAGACACTAGCCAATAGATTCCCATACAAACATATTACACACACTGAATTAAGGGTAGCAAGTAGTGTTCAAAGAATAAAAGCCAGCTTGTGAAACATGCAGAATTTTTCTCTAAGGAAGTTAAACATGACTGCTTCACATCTCCTTTTCTGAAGACTCCATACTGCACTTGCACACTTTACTAAGCAAATTATATTTTCAGAAATAGCAAAGCCTTAAGTAATATCAATTATCTGGTGTTTTTAAGGGTGCTCAGTTTTAATTGTTTGTCTGTACATAGTATTTGGTCTATCATTCTGAAAATTTTAGCTGACTTTAAACCCTCAGGTAGTATCCAATGGTGGCTCTTCCTTAGCATTAAGTGCTTCTGCTTGCACAAGTCAGAGCACCGAATTTTCTCCAAACCCACACTACACACACACACACACACACACACACACACGTACATTGCCCCTCAGTGTTGGGAATGGGATATGATGCAAAGAGCTGTAGGAGGTAGGGAAATTATTGAAAATTGGGTGCCCCAACATGCATGGGCAGAAGAGTGTTCCACTAAAACTAAGTCGCCATGGGCTACAACTAGGGATGTTGGAGAAATTCTCAACCAATTGAAAGGACATCGGATACCTAAAAATCCAACCTACAGAACCCACAATGGACCAGCTCTCCCCGCTGGTGTTGGCACTAGCAGGGAGAGAGGGAGGGTTGTGTGTGGCTTGTGGATTTCAGCTTTATTTTTTCTCTAAAAATGACAAGATATGCAAACTGTGGCCACAATTTGTGTATCTTGCCATTTTTAGAGGAAAAAATAAAACCAAAATCCACAAGCCAAGCCAGGGGCTCAGGAAAAACCTGTCAAGCCCCAAGAGAGCCTGATTTTCCTGTGACAGACATCCCCTGAACCAGATATTGGTGGAGTCATATATCCCAAGCTCCAACCCCTCACCTTTTAACTTGTTTAGGCTGCAGTCTTATACTGGCTTATGTAGACGTAAGCCCCGTTGTGTTCAATGGGACTTACTTCAGAGTTCACATATACAGGGTAGTGCTGTTAAAGTATTGTATTTCAACACAGTCCCCTCTTTTACAAGCTTCCCCCTTTCCTGTTCACTATCTCATCATATTCACTAATGGATGTAAGCCCAGCACATGCATTTCTCTTCCTCTCTAAGAGTCTTACAGCTTTGCCAACCTCAAATTCTAGATGAAAATTGGTCGACCACTCACTTGCAACTAATACCAACAACAATGAAAGAACTTTCCAATCATGCCTTGTAATAAAAAGCTATTTTGGGCACCTTGTTATTGTCTAATTGTTGCTGCTTTTCTTAGGATGAAATGACATTTTGAAAAGCAAGCATCAGTTTGTATGTGGACTTGCAAAAAGTCCAAATGACATTGTGAAAGAACAGTATTGGAGTCTACAAGCAAGGTCCTTGCCTCCCTGTTATTGCTGTCCTGTGTTAATGGTACATTTAACTTCCCATTCAGCCACCTGGCAGGAGGGAGATGTCAAAATTACTTTCGCATAACAGGAAGCCCCTGTTCAGAAGGCAGTCCTCTGCAGAGCAGCAAAATTATTGAATGCTTTCCACCTGAGTTCTGGCATTCATCTCTTTTAAGTCCATATTGTATTTGTCAAGTCACTGGAAATCTCTGCTACTTGGGGTCCCAGGCTCTCAGACTTGAAGCTCAGCTGAGGTTTCAGCCACTTTCCCGTCTATTATTATTATTATTACTGCATTATCATTACCAAGATTTCGTAGATGCCTTTCTCAAAAGAAATTCAAGGTGACTTACAACAAAAGTAAAACACATAAAAATTAAAAACAGCTAAAACAATAAATTTACAATATTTATGTACTACTTGTCAACCATGGTTTCTGTTCATTTCCTATATTTATTTCCTCTATAGAAGCCATTTAAACATCTGCTCAAATTCCAATCAAGTACAAGTGCTTATATTTTTTTCCTAATAATATATGTATATATAGCTGGGAAAATGACTGAAACCTCAGCTGAGATTCAACATTTCACTTCTTAATTTTATTTTATTTTTTCCCCGCTATAAATACATCACCCAAACCAACTGTGTTTCACAAAGTACGTGGCAGAATAGTAGCAACTCTACTATTGTTTCTATGAAAATAAGAACAGTAATTACAGGAGAATAGAACTCAGAAAAGATCTCATATTTCCTAGAGTGTTTTATTGATCAATTTGATAGTTGCATCCCTTTAGTGCAACATATATGCTTTCTTATTTTTCTGAATTTTATGTGTTCATATGCTCAGTGTAATCCCTGAGTGATGAATTTTGAAAGCCTTATTAAAATATATCCAGTGCTGTATTCAAGCTGGTATCACAATTTTAATGCAAACTTAATTCATTGTTTTGTAGTGTTCATCTGTGTCCTCTCACATTACACCTTAGAGATATGTGTGTGCATGCACGTGTGCCAGCCCTACCATTAGAAAGAGTGAGGCAACTGCCTCAGGTAGCTGATTTGGGGTGTCATTAAGGTGCAGCAAATGGTTAGGTTTTTTAAAATGCACACACACACATAAAAAAAAATGCCAGTGAGGAGAAACTATTTGTCTCACCACTGTAAAGCTCAGCCATCTGTCATCAAAATGAGGGAAACTTAACTGGCATAATTCAGTTTGCACTTGAGGAACATACAGCACTGGACATCTAGAATCTCTGGCTAAACAGTTCCCCTAAAATCTTTCACTTGACAGTCATGGAAAACAAAACTTGTCTGGCTTGTTTATGCAACCTTAAGCATTGGCAAATTTTCCACTAAAGAAAATATGCCCACAGAAAGGAGTGTTATTATTTAAATACCCCCCCCCAAAAAAAAAAATCTGTCATGGTATACGACTCTATTATATCATTTACTGGCAGATAATATATCAGATAATATATTATATCTGAAGTATAACCAGCATGTGAGCCTATCTAATTTTCAGCTGTATGTCTGTGATTGTCTTGAATGAAAATTTGCTTTCTTAAAAATGGTTTTCCAAATGCAGTTCTGTGTAAGGCAGCTGGTAATGACTGATGGCATGTTTCATGGGTAGACATGCTCACAAATGAAGAGGTACTATGGTCCAATTGGCAGATTGTTGTGAGATCAAAGATGGCTGAAATTTTGGAGGAACAGAGATTGGATCATGGATGATCCCTAATTGTTTAGCTTGTGCTTTTCATTCTGGTGGGCTCTACCAAACTGCGGGAGCTTAATATCAGTTGGGTAAAAATATTTCATTTCTGGTTCAGGAACAACCCTACCATTAGGAAGAGTGAGGCAACTGATTCTGGGTGTCATCAAAGTGCAGCAAATGGTTAGGGTTTTTTTTTAAGGATTAATATTATATTTTCACTGACAGGGAGGGGGAGAGTCACTTGTGGGATTTTCTTCCTCAGGCCACAAATAACTTGGCTGGCCTTAAGTACTATGTATTTTCACTTGGGTGGGGGTGCTGTTTGATGCTCTGCCTCAGACAGCAAAATGTCTTGAGCTGGTTAGTGGCTACCACCTGCATATTGCAAGTAGAAGCTGTGTGCACAAGGAAGTTTGCTAATGACCACATGCCAAGAGGCAGATGCTGGGGAGTGGGGAGAAGCAGTGAGGTGTCCAAGGACAGAGCTGTGCACCACATGTTGTGCTCGGCATTCCCTAAGCTAGCCTGCTGCCCACAAATGCAGCGGAGGATGCTGTCCTGTCAACAGTGATTGGTTTCTATACATTGTCCCCAGGACCTTCCAGGCCAGTGGCAGCAGAATCAAGCAATGGCCCTTTAAGAGTCAGACAGCTGTTCAGAGAGGGTGAAGTTATCAACAAGCTCAGATCAGCCAGCCCTCACAAAGCCTCTGAAGACCTCTACATGTTGCTGAGACAACAGCTCTTCATGAATGAGCTTCAGCCAGCATAGATCTGTCCAGGGTCCTAACAGAACCTACCTTGCCATCCTGCATAGCCAGACTTGATTCTGCATCATTGGACTTGACTCTGCCCTGCCCTTCTAGTAAGCGCAACTGCTTCAGATTGGCATCCCTAGGAACCTTGCTAGAAAGGACATACATGGGTGCTGTCTTGTCCTTCACCTCAGAGAACAAAAGGTCTTAGTCTGACCCTGCAAAAGCAGCCCCTCTTTTCCCAACAATGACTAGGAGCGGTAATCAGGAGATTTCCCAGCTATGAACACCAGAATGGTGGTTGGGTCCTGAAGAACAGGAAGGTGGCTGAGAAAGTTCAGAAAGTAGCCATGTTGCCAATGCAATGTGGCCACAGCTGATGGCTTGTGACAAGATGAGGTGCTAATGGGAGCTTGTGCAGTTTGTAGCATTTACTTTAAAAGGCAGGTGTGTAGGGACAATGGAGAAGCTTTTCTGATGGCTCTACCATTGAGCCAACACTGTAGAGTATGGAATGAAGAAGGAAGCTTAAGGTGCCATCAACCCCTTCCCCTCCATATCTGAGGCCCATGGGGAGACAGGTCAGGAGCATTAGTGGCAGGAGCCCCAAAATCCTAACAAGTGTTCTCTATTCTTATAAAGAAAACTTTCATGAGCATTAAGCAGCCTCTGGTTACAAGAAGCAAAATATTTTTTGCACTAAGGTCCTGTACTACCAGTCTCAATCAATCAAGATAAGGCTGCCAAAAATAACCAAGGCAAATGTTATGCAGAAATCCCCCAGTGCTTTTTAAAATATCTTTTAGAACTATGAAGCCATATGAAGATGGTGTTTCTTAGCTAGTAAGCTAATTTTAGAATATGAACAATATATGTCACTATTTGGGTAGTATAAAGTAAACTGTCCCCTACTTTATCTGGGGTTTCTGGCCTTTTAGTGTCTCCAGAGTTCCCTGTGTTAACTGTCTTTGGATTTACACCAGTACAATCAGCACAGGAATGTGTTGACTGGTGGCCATCGTATGGCTGACAGTGAAGCTGTTTAACCAGCAAAGAATTTTTTGACACAGTACATTTTGTGATAGTATCAGACTGATTACTTAAATGACCCGATCATTTTGTACAGTTAGCCTGGTTGGATTCACTTTAAAAGTACTGTACAATCTAGGGCAATATGTCCTGTTGAGACAGGAAATTATTTGTCCCAAATATTAGATATACTGTACCAAGGCTGGATAAAAATGCATACATTATGCATACTGTAATAACCAGGACTGCTGCCAAAACAGGTTCCCAAGGAAACTATCTACATTGGCCAGAAGGCAATTTCCCCTGAGGGTGCATAACACTTTCTATTATTAAAGTTAATGGACCCATTAAAGTGTTTTATATTCTGTAGATATGGTTTCACAAGTAATGTTTCCTCTCCCCCCTGCCCGCACCCAAGGTCAGTTCTTTTTCCAGAGCAAAGACAGATAAAATTGAATGATTTAATTCCATGTGGAATTAGATGTTCATAACAGATGCCAGATTGTCCAAAGCCAAACATTTATGCTACCTCCTCAGTGTCATGACTCCCCTGGGGGATTCCTCATCAGAGGAAGAGCTGGAATATTTGGACCCAGTTGTCTACAGGGAACAGGTTGCTTCAGCACTGCCTTAAGATTCAGGCTAGCATATTGGCCAGGCGAAGGAGTGCCCACTTGCTGAAGAGTGCTCTTCGTGATGTACGGATTGTGTAAAATCCATTCTGTCTGTGTTTCATGTAATGCCGGGCACCTTTCATTCCCTTGTTCACCCATTGACAGAATTGCATTTTTTCTGAATTTGCACAAATTTGCATTTGTGCAAATGCACAGCTGTGCAAATTTGCCCAAGCAAAAAATGCGCAAATTTCCCCCATGCATATTTTCACACTTTTGCCTATGGGGGAAATGCACATTTTTGGCCAGGTTCTTTTAATTTTGCTTATTTTTATATGACAAAACTTGCACAGAATTCGGCAATGTCCAGAATCCACCTGACAGGGGAAAAGCTAGTCCACTGCAGAATCCACAGGTTGGATTCATGAAAATCTGAACTCATTTCAGATTTCTCTGACATCCCTATTCATGAGTAAAGGACTCCTCGTGAGTAGCACTGCCTCATGAGGAGGCCTTCATACCCAAGCCTCTGATATGATGAAGCTGAGTCCTGGGTGGGGCTTTTGAAGTTCCAGCATATGAGCTGTAAGTGGAGATCTACTAACTGATGGAACAACACCTTATCTCAGCTCCTAGTGCCCTGAACTCTTGTTTTCCTGACTGATCCTTTGTGCTGTTGTCCTTTGGACTCCTGCTAGACTCTGCTGTTTGGGCTACATTTGTGTTGGACTGCTTACTTGTGTTTTGACCTTGGCCATGCCCCAGGCACTGCTCTTGGACTTGTCCTTTTTGACTGGTAATACTGTGCTCTTGGCCTTTGCCTACCTACTGACTTCTCCTGCTTTGAACTGCCCTCTTGCTGGACTGATAAAACTGCACTTTAGCCTGTCTATTGACTTGCTATTTGATTTGCTCCATGGCTGGCCCCAGAGCTGAGCCTGACCCAGCCACAGCAGAACACTCAGCTCTTTAAAGTTTGGACTTTTAATCAATGATTCATTCACATTATCCACAAAACAGAACAGACTGCTTACAGCAGAAGCATTTCTTCATTACTCTAATAATGAGCCCACCTATACAAAGAAAACTTCATTAATTGTTTAATAATCTTTCCCAGTCCTAGATTTTCCTAGCCACCACTTACCAATATGTGCAAAATTTACAGCATGATCCACAAACCACTTAAGCTGAAGTACTAAGAATAAAAGCAGTTTAGTCCCACTCAAGTCAGTGACACATACCCCCACAGATGCAAATTGGTCCAGGGAACCCTTGGAATTGAACTGGGGTGGGGGAGGGATCTTTCAGAGAAAGCTCTGCATGCTTATCAAAGCACTTTGATTTAACTGGGTTCCGGGCTGGGCTTTGAAAGCAAAGATTACACTGAGCACCTGTGTACAAATGAAGACTAAAATATAAATCCCAGTCACAGCATAAAATAAAGGAACCAGGTTAGGGGCCAGGCAGACATCCCTAGACAAAGTATTCCTCATTGTGGGTACCACTACCAAAACAGCCCTGCTCTGTGCCCCACAGAAATAAACTGGATGTTGAGGACATAGAGCAAGGCTTTATCTGCAGATCACATTATATTGAGAGGGCCTATTCCCAAGCAAATGTGCATAGAACTGTAGCCTAAGAAGAGTCCTGTTCAGATGTTAAGGCCAAGCAGGGTGCATAAACACAAATAAGGGTCATAAAGCCATGCATACTGGCCCTGCCCCCTACATCCCCATTGGTATTTTCCCTGTTCCTTCTGTCCCCAACCTTGCTGCTTTGATTGGCAAAGTCTGAATAAGGAGTCTACTCATGTCTGTTTGAATACAAGTAAGACTCCCGTTACAGTTGGGACCTTGATAAAGCTAGGGTCAATATCTATTGTTACAAGAATTCTTAATGGTGGAGAGATTATTCTGTCTTTCGGGGAATCTACTGCCAACTGAGCATGATAGTCCATGATGTCAGATCAGTGATACAGTGATGTTGAGGTCAATTTTTGTCATTGCTCTGTGGTTACTAATTTTTAGAAATGTGTCCCCACATGGTAAAATTAAGATGCAGGCATGACTGAAAATGCAATGTTAGTGTTTCATGGCAGTCCCCTCCCTCAATGGTTATATTATTTAGATTTCATCAAAAGGGGGTGAATTTATGAAAACCGACTACTATAGAAGAACTGCAGAAAAGTATCACCTCTGTAAATAGGGACATTTTCATACACAAATTGATTGTATAAACTCACATTTAGAATGGGCTGATGTTGCAATACCTTCAACGCATTTCAAAATCACCACAGATTTCAGTACAGATAGTCCAATCCCCAAGTCATTTTAGGCAGTTTATTGCTGTCAAAGCTAATGTAGTCTTTTTGAATTATACGATTAGGCAACCTGCTGGAAAATCTGACTTTTATGAATTAAGCCTTGTTAGGAGTTAAATGCTTTCTTGATTATAAAGCTCATAGAAATGAAACATTAAGAACACTGATCTTTTTAATTGTTTCTCTTTTCTTTCACATACTACCTTTTTTCCCCTTCTGGTTAATTATTCAATGTGAGTATTCTAGGTTTTATCCTTTTACTGCACAGGGAGGGGAAATCAGATTAAAAAACTTAAAATCATCCTAAAACAGATATGTGAATAACAGCAGCTATTATTAATATCTCTATTTTAGGATTATTTAAGCTACCTTAAAGGACTAAGATTATCTCCAACTTCATGGAAGAGCCTATCACTATCAACCACACATGTTTGTGTATGGTAAATGCGAATATATGACTCATATATTTGGCCCAAGATATTTTGCTGCCTGTGGCAAAGGACAAAATGCCCCCCGCACCAACCCACCCTTGCCTACTCCACATAGAGACACCAACAGGGCTGAGAGTTGAATCTTACTTCAACCCTGGTGACGGGACATCACCCTCCACAGTACCTGAAGGCAGCAGGTTTAAGAGGCACTGCAATTTCCCCACCTTTTCCCCAGCCCACCATCTGCCTAATATTAGGGCTGGCCCTGATCTAACTGTCTCAGTGCAGTAGCTGACAGAACTTGTTCAGCTACAGATGGTAAATCCAAGCCACTTGAGGTCCCAAATTAGCTGGTATTCAGATATTCTTCTAAAGAAATTGTTACAATAAGCTTTATTGAGAACTAGAGTAATTACATCTGCTGGACAATAATTGTACTTATTCTCCTTCCCTGATTTTATTTCATAATCAAAGAGCTTGCTGTAAAATTTTAATGTGAGCATCTGAAGAATAGTAGAAACAATGTCACTTCCCTTATTTGAGTGCCACCAGTAGCAGTTGTGAAATAAAGAGAAGCCCATGGGCAGAGAACTCCTATAGTCCCTAAGGGGACATCCCAGGAACCATAGGATGGGGTGGATTCCCCGCCCACACACACACAAACACACACAGGCCATAGACACAACTATGACCTTGAAGGGGGAGAACTGAGTGGGGATTTTCTTCACCCCTCCCAACTGCAGCAGAAAGCTGAGCTATGGCTCCTCTTCTGAGGTCGCAACAGTGACCTCGGAAGAGAGGGATAGGGAGAAAAGGGGATGGGTTGGTGGACAGGAAGGGGAGGGGAAAGAAGAGATGTGAATCCACTAGATCTCCCATCACCATGTCCTGTCCACCAAGAGATAAGGAAGCTAGATGAGTGGCCTGTCTATCTTAAAATGTGTTTTATGTGTGGAACAGGAGGTGTTTTCACCTCTGTTATTCCACTCACCCTACCAGCAGGGCTTTGGATGAGTAGAGGTCTTCAGTCTCAGAGCCAGCCCTTGAAAGAGCAAGAACCCTGTTGGATTGTGCTCTTAGAGACTAAATGTTCCTGAACAATTAAAGAAATTCTAACCTCCTCTTTTGATTTCATAACTATTTGCGATACCCCCTTTTTATGGTCCCTTGGAAGGGTATAGTGGCATTCTTTATCATCTTTATGGCTGACAAATTTTGTTAAAAGTGAAATTCATGTTGAAATATATTGGTTCTGTATAGCTAATTTATTCTTTCAAAATTGTAGGTAACCTTACCAAAATTCACAGCTCTTATGTTAAATACATTGTTCATATTTAATGTGGGAAGTGTTTTAGTTATGTCAATGCCACAGCCAAAAGCTCCTTGTGCTCACAATATTCTAACCCTTTTGTGCCAAGCCACCTCCTATACCCTCACCCAGTCACCTTTTATCACATTTTTTGCTCCAAGAAGACCCTTTAGAATGTACTCCCATTCAAGGTCAAAACAACAGAAGATTCTCAAGGAATGGCAGATTCTGTGACCCCTGGAAGAATAGACTGAGATCATAATCTCACACCTGAGGTGCACACATGCACATGAAGGACTAAGATTTCCAGCCTTCCCCAATATGATGCTCTTCAGATGTTACCATTTGCCATGCTGGCTGGGGCTGATGGGAATCAAAGTCCAAAACATCTGGAGGGCACCAACTTGGGGAAAGCTGCTATAATTGTATCCATACTTGCTTCA
This sequence comes from Heloderma suspectum, assembly GCF_057233095.1. Taxonomy (NCBI): domain Eukaryota; kingdom Metazoa; phylum Chordata; class Lepidosauria; order Squamata; family Helodermatidae; genus Heloderma; species Heloderma suspectum. The sequence continues at coordinate 69,664,193 of NC_139462.1, forward strand.
GAATCAGCCCCATCAAGTTTGGTGTTACTTACCTCTGAGTAGGCATGCATAGAACTGGGCTGTGTTTAGGGAGCTTTAAAACTACAAAACTGGTAATACTGCAAGCAGAAACATGTGTGCACTGTATAGGTGTTTTAGGAGAGAATTCTAGGCATAAAGAACAATGGGGAAGAATGGAGTGGAGTCTTTTAAGAGAGCAGGAGACCTGTGGTTAGTTCAGGATGGTAGAGTTGGAGAAACATAGGACATGGCAGAAGTATATCTATCCTACTGTCCCTAGTTCTTAAATGTCTCCTGTCAATGGCCCCACCTGTCTCTCAGCTTTATGTGAGGTTTTGCTCTGGTTCTACTTTCTCCTTCGGTCCTCATTCCTTCATTGCCATGACTGCACTACCCATTGTTTCCTTGGGTCCCTGTTATTTAACCCACTGTCTATTCTGTTCTTTTAGCCACCCTGTCTCATGACCAGCCTTCCTAGCCCTCAACTGTCTCCTCAATAGCAAGAAGCCACTCCTGGCCATTATGAGACTTCTGGCCTCTTAGCTGCTGCGTATTCATCTTACACCACCAAGCTCCTCGTGTTCCTAGAACCATTGTAAAGTTTAAATCCTAACCAAACTAACAACTCTTCTGTCACACAAGTTAGACTGAAAACATTATTTGATTATTGGGAACATTCCAAAACATTTTGTACCATCACACTGATTTGTCCTACAAGACCATCAAGTCCAACCCACTATTCAATGCAAGGATCTAAGTCAAACCATCCAGATGGCTGTCCAGCCTCATCTTGAATGCCTCCAGTGCGGGAGAGCCCACCACCTCCCTAGGGAATTGGTTCCATTGTCGTACTGCTCTAACAGTCAGGAAGTTTTTCCTGATATTCAGCCGGAATCTGGCTTCCTGTAACTTGAGCCCATGATTCCGTGTCCTGCACTCTGGGATGATGGAGAAGAGATCCTGGCCTTCCTCTCTGTGGCAACCTTTCAAGTACTTGAAGAGCGCTATCATATCTCCCCTCAGTCTTCTCTTCTCAAGGCTAAACATGCCCAGTTCTTTCAGTCTCTCCTCATAGGGCTTTGATTCCAGTCCCCTGATCATCTTCATTGCCCTCCTATGAACCCTCTCCAGTTTGTCTGCATCCTTCTTAAAGTGTGGTGCCCAGAACTGGACACAGTACTTAAGATGAGGCCTAACCAGTGCTGAGTAGGGGGAAAATAGTACTTTACAGGATTTGGAAGCTATACTTGTATTAATGCAGCCCAAAATAGCATTGGCCTTTTTTGCAGCCACATCACATTGTTGGCTCATATTCAGCTTGTGATCGACAACAATTCCAAGATCCTTCTCGCTTGTAGGATTGTTGAGCCAAGTATCCCCCATCTTATGACTGTGCATTCGGTTTCTTTTTCCTGGGTGCAGAACTTGGCATTTATCCCTATTAAATTTCATTCTCTTGTTTTCTACCCAGCTCTCCAGCCTATCAAGAACACTTTGAATTTTGTTTCTGTCTTCCAGGGTGTTAGCTATCCCACCCAATTTTGTGACATCTGCAAATTTGATATGCATTCCCTGCACCTCCTCGTCCAAGTCATTAATAAAACTGTTGAAGAGCACTGGGCCCAGGACTGAGCCTTGTGGTACCCCGCTCATTACTTCTCCCCAGTTTGAGAGGATCCCATTGATAAGCACTCTTTGAGTCTGGTTCTGTAGCCAACTGCGGGTCCACCTGACAGTTGTTTTATCTAGCCCACTTTTAGCTAGTTTGCTAATCAGGATATCATGCGGCATTTTGTCAAAAGCTTTGCTGAAGTTGAGGTATATTATGTCCACAGCATTCCCGCAGTCCACAAGTAAGTTTACCTGATCAAAAAATGAGATCAGATTAGTCTGGCAGGATTTGTTCTTGACAAATCCATGTTGGCTTCAAATAATCACTGCATTGTTTTCAAGGTGCTTACAGATGGATTGCTTTATCATCTGCTCCAGAATTTTCCTAGGGATTGATGTCAGACTGACTGGTCTGTAGTTCCCAGGTTCCTCCTTTTTACCCTTTTTGAAGATAGGGACAACATTAGCCCTCCTCCAGTCATCTGGCACTTCACCTGTCCTCCATGATTTCTCAAAGAGAATAGACAGTGGTTCTGGGAGTTCTTCTGCCAGTTCCTTTATTACTCTAGGATGCAGTTCATCTGGCCCTGGAGATGTGAACTCATTCAAAGTAATTAGGTGTTCCTTGACCATATGCCTATCAATTTCAAGCTGCAATCCTGCCCCTTCAGCCTGTACTTCGCCTTTGCCAGGGGGATCATAGACCCTCTTTCAGGAGAAGACTGAGCCAAAGTAGGAATTGAGCACTTCTGCCTTTTCTTTGACATCTGTTATCATTTTGCCATCCTTATTTAATAGCTGAACCACCATTTTCCTCTGCCTTTTACTATGCACGTATCTGAAGAAAGCCTTTTTGTTGTTTTTAGCAACCCTTGCTAACCTCAGCTCGTTCTCAGCTTTAGCTTTCCTGATGCCATCCCTGCAATTCTGTGCTACCTGCCTGTACTCTTCCTTTGTTGCCTGGCCTTCCTTCCACTTCCTATATGTGTCCTTTTTTGTTTTCAGGTCATCCCTAAGCTTTTTGTGAAGCCACATCAGCTTCTTCTGTTGTCTTCTACCTTTTTTTCTTGTTGGAATTGTTTGTGATTGTGCCTTGAGAATTTCCTTTTTTAAAAGCTCCCACCCATCTTGGACTCCTTTTCCCATTAGAGTCACTTGCCATGGGACCTTACTGATCATTGTTCTGAGATTATTAAAATCAGCTTTCCTAAAATCCAGGGTACATGTTTCGCTACACTAAACTTTTGCTTCCTTTAGAAACTAGAACTCAAAGTATAACATGGTCACTTTCTCCCAGAGTTCCCGTATCTGCTACTTTATCCACTACGTCATCTCTGTTGGTTAGGATCAAGTCTCCTTATATCTCCATATAACAGAAGTCCTGGGTCTTGCAAATATAATACCAAGAGTATAAGATGTTTTTTTCATGAAGGCCCTATTACAACAGTTGCAGCCCTACAACTCTTCAGCTGGACTAGCCCACTAGAGGTTCTTGGTAGATTTTGCACTGGATCTTTTGCACAGGATGGCAAGACTTTTGGCACCTTATTCTCCAATGTGTTTAAAGTTTCAATTCATGCCACTCTTTCCAAACCAAATGACTCTGAGCATATAGAGGATATGGAACTATGAGTATATTCCTATATAAATACCTGATTTAGATAGCATATATTTGTTAGAGCACTGTGCCAAGCTTCAAGTCATTCATGCATTTAACTGAATGGTTTTTAAAACAAAAATAGGTGTGTGTGTGGGTGTGTGTGTGTGTGTGAGAGAGAGAGAGAGAGAGAGAGAGAGAGAGAGAGAAAGAAAGAGATCAGAGCTCCCCAAAAAGGAACAGAGGCAATAAATGTCGCCCCACCTTACCCTTTTCACAAAACTAATTGTCACATTAGATAATCTAAATCTCATTTTATGGCAGAGACCATCTCAAGTGACAGAATATCAAAATTAAAGATCAAGAATTGATCAAGAATTCAGTTCTTGAATTATCAAGAATTGAAGAAAATTATCATTTTCTAAAACAGTTTAGTGTTGGGAGATCTAGCCATTCTAATAAAAACAGCCAGATGTTCTTACCATCTGACATTTGTCAGCAGCTAGTTGACTGTTGTCCATGCCAGCAATTTCACTTCTAAGTGCTATTTAATAGGTGGAAACATTTCCCACATAGTAGCAGCATTCTGTTGCCAGGTTGCTGCAAAGCTGCTCCTTAAAAGCCTTTATTATCCAGTACCCTGCCAGGGACACTGGCAGGGTAATACCTCTATGTTGTTGTTCAGTTTTTCAGTCGTGTCCGACTCTTCGTGACCCCATGGACCATAGCACGCCAGGCCTTCCTGTCCTGCGCTCTCTCCCGGAGCGTGCTCAAGTTCATATTCATTGGATCGGTGATGCTATATAGCCGTCTCATCCTCTGCCGTCCCCTTCTCCTTTTGCCTTCAGTCTTTCCCAGCATCAGGGTCTTTTCCAGAGAGTTTTCTCTTCTCATTAGGTGGCCAAAATATTTGAGCTTCAGCTTCAGTATCTGTCCTTCCAAGGAGCAGTCAGGGTTGATTTCCTTTAGGATGGACTGATTTGACCTCCTTGCAGTCCAGGGGACTCGTAAGAGTCTTCTCCAGCACCACAGTTCGAAAGCATCAGTTCTTCAGCGCTCAGCCTTCCTTATAGTCCAGCTCTCACAGCCATACATTACTACTGGGAAAACCATAGCTTTGATTAGACGGACCTTTGTCGGCAAGGTGATGTCTCTACTTCTTACTATGCTGTCTAGGTTTGCCATAGCTTTCCTCCAAGGAGCAAGCATCTTTTAATTTCATGGCTACAGTCACCGTCTGCGGTGATCTTGGAGCCCAAGAAAGTAAAATCTGTCACTGCTTCCATTTCTTCTGCTTCTATATGCCAGGAAGTGATGGGGCCAGATGCCATGATCTTCGTTTTTTTAATGTTGAGTTTCAAACCAGCTTTTGCACTCTCCTCTTTCACCCTCAACAAGAGGCTGTTTAGATCCTCTTCACTTTCTGCCATTAGGATGGTACCGTCTGCATATGTGAGGTTGTTGATAATTCTCGTGGCAATCTTAATTCCGACCTGTGATTCATCCAACCCGGCGTTTCTCGTGATGTACTCTGCATATAAGTTAAATAAGCAGGGTGACAATATGCAGCCTTGTCATACTCCTTTCCCAATTTTGAACCAATCGGTTGTTCCATGTCCGGTTCTTACTGTTGCTTCTTGACCCTCGTACAGGTTTCTCAGGAGACAGGTAAGGTGGTCTGGTACTCCCATCTCTTTAAGAATTTGCCACAGTTTGTTGTGATCCACACAATCAAAGGCTTTAGCGTACTCAATGAAGCAGAAGTAGACGTTTTTCTGGAATTCTCTTGTTTTCTCCATGACCCAGCGAATGTTGGTGATTTGATCTCTAGTTCCTCTGCCTCTTCGAAACCCAGCTTGTACTTCCGGTAGTTCTTGGTTCGCATACTGCTAAAGCCTAGCTTGTAGGATTTTGAGCATCACCTTGCTGGCATGTGAAATGAGCGCAATTGTGCAGTAGTTTGAAAACTCTTTGGCGTTGCCCTTCTTTGGAATTGGAATGTAAACTGACCTTTTCCAGGCTTGCAGACATTGTTGAGTGTTCCAAATTTTATGGCATATTGAATGCAGCACTTTAACAGCATCATCTTTTAGGATTTTAAATAGCTCGGCTGGAATACTGTCATCTCCGCTAGCTTTGTTGTTACTAATGCTTCCTAAGGCCCACTTGACTTCACTCTCGAGGATGTCCGGCTCAAGTTCAGTGACCGCACTATCATGGCTATCAGGGACATTAAGATCTTTCCTGGATAGTTCTTCTGTGTATTCTTGCCACCTCTTCTTAATCTCATCTGCTTCTGTTAGGTCCCTGCCTTCTTTGTCCTTTATCATGCCCGTCTTTGCACAAAACGTTCCCTTGAGATCTCCAATTTTCTTGGAGATCTCTAGTCTTTCCCATTCTATTGTTTTCCTCGATTTCTTTGCATTGTTCATTTAAGAAGGCCTTCTTGTCTCTCCTTGCTATTCTCTGGAACTCTGCATTCAGTTGGATAGATCTTCCCCTTTCTCCCTTGCTTTTCGCTTCCCTTCTTTCGTCAGCTACTTGTAAAGCCTCATCAGGCAGCCACTTGGCTTTCTTGCATTTCTTTTTCTTTGGGATGGATTTCGTTGCTGCCTCCTGAACAATGTTACGGACCTCTGTCCATAGTTCCTCAGGCACTCTGTCTATCAGGTTTAATCCCTAAAATCTATTCCTCACCTCCACTGTATATTCATAAGGGATATGATTGAGGTCATACCTGAATGGTTTAGTGGTTTTCCCTACGTTCTTCAATTTAAGCTGAAATTTTGCAACAAGAAGCTCATGATCTGAGCCACAGTCAGCTCCAGGTCTTGTTTTGACTGACTGTATAGAGCTTCTCCATCTTTGGCTGCAAAGGACATAATCAATCTGATTTTGATATTGACCATCTGGTGATGTCCATGTGTAGAGTCGCCTCTTGTGCTGTTGGAAAAGAGTGTTTGCTATGATCAGCGTGTTCTCTTGGCAAAACTCTATTAGCCTTTGTCCTGCTTCATTTTGTACACCAAGGCCATGCTTGCCTGTTATCCCGGTGATTTCTTGACTTCCTACTTTAGCATTCCAATCCCCTATGATGAAGAGGACATCTTTTTTTGGTGTTAGTTCTAGAAGGTGTTGTAGGTCTTCATAGAACTGATCAACCTCAGCTTCTTCAGCATCAGTGGTTGGGGCATAGACTTGAATTACTGTGATGTTGAATGGTTTGCCTTGGATTCGTACTGAGATCATTCTATCGTTTTTAAGATTGTACCCCAGTACTGCTTTTCCCACCCTTTTGTTGACTATGAGTGCTACTCCATATCTTCTAAGGGATTCTTTCCCACAGTAGTAGATATGATGGTCACCTGAATTAAATTCGCCCATGCCTGTCCATTTTAGTTTGCTGATTCCCAAGATGTCGATGTTCAATCTTGCCATCTCATGTTTGACCACCTCCAGCTTACCTTGATTCATTGATCTGACATTCCAGGTTCCTAAACAATATTGTTCTTTACAGCATCGGATTTTCTTTTCACCACCAGACACATCCACAGCTGAGTGTCCTTTCGGCTTTGGCCCAGCCGCTTCACTCTTTCTGGCGCTACTTGGAAATTCCCTCTGCTCTTCCCCAGTAGTACATTGGACACCTTCCGACCTGAGGGGCACATCTTCCAGCATCATATCTTTTAGCCTTGTGATATGTTCCATGGGGTTTTCTTGGCAAAAATACTGGAGTGGGTTGCCATTTCCTTCTCCAGTGGACCACATTTTGTCAGAACTCTCCGCCATGACCTGTCCGTCTTGGGTGGCCCTGCACGGCATAGCTTATGGCTTCACTGAGTTACGCAAGCCCCTTCGCCACAACAAGGCAATGATCCATGAACGGGTAGAATACCTCTAAATCAGGTATTAATGTAAACGGTTTCATGTTTTCTATGTGCTCAGAGTCATTTTGCTTTGAAACAGGATCATGACTCCAGGGTCTGATTTCCCATGTTCAGAGCTTGAAAACATGGATTCAGAGGAGGTACTGAAATGGGAGAGGAAATTCACCTCAGATGTTGCCACTGTCCCTGGAAACTCCAGTGAAAGAGAAGCACATTCTGCCAGTACCTCACTGGCCTGAAAAAGCTGCATAGTCATCCTCAGGCCCAGAAGCCGCAGCACAACTACAGTCTCCCCTGTCAGAATCTAGGTGAGTGAAACAGGCAAGGACCCTTTAACTGAAGACTCTTCTCTCATAGGAGGTGGGGCTGGCCACCCAGACAGAACTGCAACTCTATTTAAGACAGGGGAGTTGAACCTCTTTTATCCTGAGGGCCAAATTCCATTTCAGAGAAGCTCTCAGGGGCTGCATTCCAGTGGTGGGCAGAGGCAAAGGGATGCGGCCAAATATTCCAGGATATTTTAGTTTAAAACTCTTACTGCCAGTAACTAAGCCCTAAGTTGGGAGAAAATCTGCACAAAAGCTGGGAAACCACCAAGCAATCAGTAGTAAGGGGAAAGGGGTGGGGCCTAGAGAAGAGGGTGTAGCCCAGATTTGGCCCCCTGCCTGAGGTTCTCCACCCCTAGTTTAAGGCTTAGTCAGGGTTTACCTCTTGCTAAAGCAGTATTGGCCATGTTTGTATGAGTCTCTCTAGCCTGAACTTCACATGGAGCTATCCAGGGTGCTGCCTGAAACATAGACTTTGCCTTGCCAAAACCTGAATTAACCACCACCATCACTACCACAACCACTCCACTTGGGCTAGAGAACCCTCACACCCCTGTGACCATCACTTGGGAAAGATCATACAGTTGCGTAAAACTGAAATTCCAAACACAAAGGAAAACAAACTGCCCCAAATCTTGCTGTTTGATAAGATTCACTGGAAAAACATCTAAGAATGTTCCATTCTTAGGGGGCAACCCCAGTTGAAGAACCATCAGTGTTGCACAGCCTTCAAGTTGTGGCAAAAGACCTTTCATGCACAACAATCACAACCTCCTGGTTTTATGCTGGGAAGACCCAGAAATTCTGATATAAATATAAAACTCATTATACTTTCCTGAAATATTACTTTAAGTGCCAAAATGGATCATCCACCTGGCCATCATACATGTACCTACCCCACAGGTGGCGGAGGGTCTCACTTAGTCAGGAAAAACTTCAAGAAAGCGATGTGCAACCCTTCTGTGACTTATGTCCCCACAGTCAGTAACTCTGGGGTCTTTTTTCTCTCTCCTCCACCCCCCACCCACCTTCCTGGTTCTGTCAACAAAAGTGAAAGAGGAACTGACAAAAATCCTGGGACCAATGATCTCCAGGGATAGGAGATGGGAAAGATTCAGCACTGCTTTCTCACACAGTGTTTACTACTAAGTCACACCGACACAAACAGTTCTCTGGGAGAAAGCTCCACTGAACACAGTGATAGGTACATCTGAATAGACATATATAGGATTGCATCTATGAAATACATGTCTGCCAAATACATGTAGTTTGGCCCTTAATCTGATATTTAAGAAATGAAATGTATTTATAGACTTGTTTTTTTGGACATGCATATTCTTTTTATGATATCAAACTTAAGAAAGGTTAGCAATAAAAATACAAAACACAACAAAATTAAAAACAAATCCTAACAGTAAAGTAAAGCAAACACCAGTGTCATAAAAAAAAATCAGCAAGAACAAATTAAAAACATACCAAAGACTCTAACTAAAAAATGTTCCCCAGAACAAAACAGTCTTAAGAGCCCATTTAAAAGTGAGTTAAAAGGAGGGGGGAGACGAAACTCTTGGAGGCCTTTTCCATAGTCTAGGGGCCACAACTAAAACTGGTCTCTCTCTTATCCCCACCAACTGCACTTCTGTTAGTGAAAGGTAAAAGACTTAGGGGGAAAGAGGGGGAAAGAATCAGGGGTGCCATTTGGAGATGTTAGGGGTTGGCGCTGGTGTTGTGCTCAACGCTTGGATTATGTGCAGCTATGTTGAGCCAAGATTTGAGTACATCTTGCAAGGGATTCTGGGGCACCACTCCTGGGATGCAGCCTCTCATTAAGTTTTAATTTATAATTTGAGTACAGTCTGAAAATTCAGTTTAAAGAGAACCAACACAAAGGCTTTTCCTGTGTCAGGAACGGATCATTTTGTAACTGAACATATTTTCCCCTAAACAGTTGATCCATTTGTTAAATAAAAGACATGTTTGTGATAACACTCAAGAAATGAACTACAGAAGACACCATTTAAAAGAACTCAGTGTTTTATCTGTGCTCTACTGAGTGGGAAATTGATCATAAGAGCCAATGAATCATTCTTTAAAAGCAAATGTTTTATTCAAAGTGTAAGCAGGAATAAATGATTTATAGGCATCCTGTGCAATCAAGCATGCTCAACCCCTTCCATATCTGAGCTATTTTCTTAACTAACTTTTAATACGTGGCTTTCAGTTAGCTTCCTACACATCACAGTGGAGGGAGTGTATATATATATATATGAGAGAGAGAGAGAGAACAAAAACTGAGGAGAGAGAAATATCTGGAAGTATCAAGAACTCCATTTTCTTTTCGTGTTCTAGCAGTCTTTAAGCTCCCATTTTACAAAGGCTGAGGCTGCACGTAGTGGGCAGACCACCTGTGTGTGAGTTATCTCATGTGTTTCTAGTCCTGAGGTCAGAACATGGCCCAGTTAATTGGACTGAGTGATCTCAGCTGTGCTCCTGTGGAAACCCTCATCTCCCTTTAGGGGCCGGAGCCAGCCTGTGATTAGCTAACAGGGATCATCGTGGAGCGGTCAGGGGCTTGAGCATATAACCGGGGGGGGGGGGAGTGTTGTGCTACAGCTAGGGATGTTGCGAGCATCTGCTCGAGGGTTCAACCTCAGCGGGTTCCTGCCAATCCATGGACCCGTGTGCTTCCTTGACTCACATCGAGTCAGGCAAGTGCGGCTGTCCCTGGTCTTTGCCCGATTGGCAGCTCGGCCAGGTTCGTAACAGCCGATTTTATGTAAATAGCACCTGCCATCTACATAAAATTGGCCTTCATTGAAAAGGCCCCCTCCACCTGTCAGCCCTTTGCATTCTCTGTGCAAGGAAGGAGAGCATGAGGGGCCGCTACTGCTTAGCAACCGCACTTCCCTCTGCTGGCAGAGAGAGGCATGGTTGCTTGACTGCCACAGTGGTGGCAGGATGGGAGCCGAAAGGAAAGTGCCTCCATCGAGTAGGGTGAGGGGTGGATCCAGGTGAGTTCTCCCATCCCTGGTTACAGCTACCCTTCGTCTTTGTCTTGCCTTTGCTTTGGACTCCAAGTATCTCCATTTGGGCCCTGTCCTACTGGAAGACCTGCGCTTAGGTATGTATGGGCAGATTTAGGTAGCATTGTTAGTTTTTCCTTGAAGTATTGTTTCCAGATGTTACCCTGGTTCTTGTGGGTCTTTTATTCCCCTTTCCCCTTCCCAATAAACTTGCTGTCTCTTATAGCTGGTTGTCTGTGTGCTGCATTTTAAACTGCCTCAGTACTAAATCCAGAGTCTTCCTCTTGGTTAATGCTACAGTTTCAGGTCTAAGCCTTAGAAACAGAAGGTGCTAGTTTGGCCTGCTATTTCATAAGCCTTAGAGGTGTCTTGTAACGTCTGAGAGTTCCCTGGCTCAGGCTGAATTGGACGTAAGGGGTGGTGGCAGCCTACCGTGCTGGGTTGTTCAGCACAAGCAACTTTTTGTCCCTGCCTATACTGCTGGGAGTTTGGGTAATCCCTCTCTCCCTTCACAGGGATGCATTTGAGACTGTCACAGAGCTTGTACACACACACACACACACACACACATCCTGCTTTAGATGTTCAGTGACCACCATTGTGGAGAAACCCAGAGGGGCAGCTAAGGGTAGACCTCAGGGCTAAAGTCCAGGCCCTGCAGTCTAGGGGGTCTCCAAAATGACCATCCAGAGCATAGCAGGTAAAGGAGACACTAGAAAACAGGCCCAGCAGCCACACCTGAACTGGCTTGGGCATGCTGGGGCCTAACAGGTCCAATGGTGGTCACAGTGGCACCCATTCTTTCTTATTTTAAAAACATTGCAGAGTTGGAGGCAGCTGGCCAGGCATGTACATGATTCCAGATGCTTATTTTATTTTTACTTTACAAATATAGTATTTTTACTTTACTTTACAAATATATTATTTTCTACTACAAAATGGTACTTATTCTCCAGTAAATGTGTTTAGCATCGGAGCAGCAGAAGCAAACTCCATTTTATTCCTGTAGTCATGATGGTGCCAAGATTTAAAGTAAGTTTAAAGTGTGGAACTGCATGTGCTCAGACAGAGTAATTCTCAGAGTTGGTAAGCAGGGTTTGGTTTTTGGACAGGGGGCTTTGCTCTAATGTATCAGGAATTTAGAAGCTGTTGCAAAGCATGGAATGGTGAGCAGCAGAAAAGATAAATGTTATTTGCTTCACAATTGAATTTATATATTTATGTATTATTTATTTATTTGTGGCACTGATATACCGGTGCATATAATAAAATCCCCCAGCAGTTCACAGTGTATAGTAAAATCACTTTAAAATGCAACATTAAAAACACTTCCAACTACAATAAAAAAACAATTCAAGGAGCAGGAAACTGGAGCAGCATGATTAATTTAATTACAGCCCAGAGAAAGCCTGAGTGAAGTAGTGTGTTTTCAGGAGGCATTTAAAAGATGCCACGTCATCTGCCTCCCAAACTGCACGAGGAAGGGTTTATTTTCCAAAGGGTGGGTTCCGCTGCAGACAAGGCCTGCTGTCAGAGTACTGCATGGTGACATTCTGGAATGGCCAGCAAAGCTTCCTCTGGTTATCTTAAAGGTCGCCTGGGTTTGAATAAGGGAAGGCAGTCTGCTAGATATCCTGGTCCCAAGTTGTTTAAAGGTGGGAGGCATTAAATCCAGAGTCTAGCATTACCTAGTTGCTCCTAGAAGGTTACATTATTATTAACTTAGCAGTTAACACCAGAGGTGATTCAAGGGGCCTGCTTGAGACATGTCATGTAACAGCTATTGATTTCTATAGAAAATGAGTTCCAACACCTCAAAATTGCTTTGATACCTAATATGATCTGGCTGCTCATTACAGGACTTGCCACTCACCTTAGAGATGTTGTAAATTGAACTGCTGTTAATAAAGTCGTGTCTGATATACATCAAAATCTGCCTTCATAAGACGGACTTGTGGTGGCATCCTTCAATAATGAATTCAGTTTGAACCGCCTTTCCACTGGTGGATAAAGAAGCTAATACCAGACCTGCCAAGAACATCATGTCTATAATCTACAGTGAGAGTCATAGATGCTATATATAAAATGTCATTTACGTCACTTCTAGAACAGTTTGTGTATTGATTTTCTGCTTGTAAAACAGTTATAGCTCATTTTATGGCACAGTTGGGCAGAAGGTAGATCTGAATCTACTGGTAGATCTGAGTGATTTGCAGTAGATCTTCCAGGATTTTTTTTTTTTTTTTACTTCCAATTCTTTAACAATAGCAGCAACAAAATGACTTCCCTCTTGCCCTAAATTATACTACTGAAATGAAGAAAGATTGGTGTGTGGAAGGACGATGAGCTTCGCTCAGTTCTGGTACTCAAAACAACTCCCTGCATTTAGAATTATTTAATTCTATGTGTATGTTGTTTGCACCAGGGTCTAGTTGGTGGATCTCAGGATTCTAGGAATAAACAAGGTAGATCCCACAAGCTTGAAATCTGCCTGCCTTAAAGTATCAAAATTGTGTCACCTTGGAGACCAAGCGCTGATTCCAAATTAGTAAATTTTCATTTTCGCGCTGACTCCTTAATGCATCCTTCTTGTGAGTGTTTTATTTTTAAAAAAACCAAAAGATTTGGAATGAAGAGTAGCAAAACGTGTTTAATCAATATGAAGTAAAAAATGAAATGGGTATCTTCCAAGTCCACCTTACGTATAGCTAGCCTGGGCATCTAGCCTCATTTGGGGATAGTTTCTGAATTACAAGCAAGATGTCAGTAATTTGGTTCATTTTAGCAGTAATTATGAGCAACATCATTTTAAACAAATGTATTGAAATAATTAGTCACTATATTATTATCTGCCTACTGTGTAGAAATATAGGTGTAAATGTACAGCAGGGAATCTAATGTCAAGCAGCATGATTAATAGAATATTTTATCTAGGCTTAGTATAGCCTCTATTTTGAAAAGATAAACATCTGAGAGAGCAATCCTATGGTCCCTGGGAGGGTGTCCCAGGGGCCATAGGATATGGTGGATTTACCCTCCCTATATGCCACCCTCCAAGGCATATAGACAAAGCTACGACCTCAGGGGAGGGGTGGAATCCATCCCACCCACTGTGGAAAATTCCTCGTCCAAGGTCAGTGTTGCAACTGGATGGGGAGAGAGGAAAGGGGGAGAGGAGAGGATGTGAATCCAATGGTTCCACAAGTCTCTCTGTTCCCATCACTACCCACAACAGGGTAAGCAAGCTACAGAGCTCAGAGGTTTGTCAAGCACAAAATTCAAGAACAGAGAGGCTGTAAAAGCCTCCATCACTCTCCCTGTCCTGCCTGGCTCTTTCTAGCAGAACTTAGGGGGGAATCTACATGGCAACAGTTTCTGAAGAGTTTTGTGCTTATATCTGGATTTTCATAAAATCGCTTTGGTCCATCAGTGGCACATGAAGCAAGAAAAGCAGACTTCACACTACCCACCAGGGTTGGGTGGGCGGAGTCCAGTGACTAGAACTGAGTGTCATCAACCACATAGGTGCTGCTCAGCCAATGAGAGAGGCTTGTTCCCTGCCCATGTCCATGCTCCCCTGCTCAGGGAAATGTAATGGAAGTGCTGAATTAAGCCCCTGCAGTTTACCCCACACCTCTCCCCTCTCATCCACCACTGGAATATTGTGAAAGGCTAAAAGAGCACTACTGCAATGTTGGAATGGTTAAAATAGTGCTACTGCGGTATTGTGAGTGGTTAAAACAGCACTACTGCAAAGTAGTAGGGAAAAGAAGCCTGTGTCCAAAAGCATCCTACTGTGAATGGGGAAAAAGAGGGAAGGGGGGAAGAGGCAGCCCTACCCTTGACCACCACTGCCAGGTCACCCCTAGCCACACCCAGGATTTAAAGTGGAGGAACAGGGCACACTGCAGTGGAACCATGAGGGAGCTGCATTTAAGGAAAACAACACACTAAAACGACTTTGCGAAAATGCACCATTTCCAGAGGGAAGCTGCGGGGTTGCTGCAGATTGGAAACAGCATCATCTGCCACAAACGACCCGATGTGCTCTCACTCCACATTAATTGGCCATGTAGATTGGGCTCCTGAAACACAGATGGCTCTGAGTTCAGAGCCCTCTGTCTATTGAACATCATTCCTGTAGGACTGCACTCTGGATGAGTTAAGTGGGGGCACTTCCATGCCAAAAGAACTAGATGAGACTAACAACCCAATCCATAAACCAGTTGAGCCAAAATAGATAGCTTAAAGACAAGTGCTTGAGCTCAACAAAAAAGTATAAGCATCTTGTGCAAAAGTAGCACCAAAAGCCCAGAGTATGGGAAACAAACAGAATGAACTTGAACTCTTAATACAGGAGTTTACAGAGGGAAATTATGACTTGATAGGTGTAACCAAAACTTGGTGGGATGACTCCCATGACTAGAATACAGCAATTGAAGGATATAACTTGTTCAAAAAGAATAGAAGGAGCAGAAAGGGAGGTGGAGTTGCACTATAGGTAAAAAATACATATCTCTGCACAGAAATACAGGAGGATGAGCTTGGTAGCCCCATCGAGAGCATCTGGGTTAAAATAAATGGAGCAAACAATAAAAGGAACCTGGTGGTCGGAGTCTACTACCAGCCACCCAATCAAGGAGAGGACGAGGATGAAACTTTTGAAAAGCAAATTGCCAATGTTTCAAGGACACATGATGTGGTAGTAATGGGGGACTTCAATTTCCCCGATATTTGTTGGGGGACAAATTCTGCAAAACATGGCCCCTCCAAGAAATTCCTGACTTGTGTTGCTGATAACTTCCTCCTCCAGAAAGTGGAGGAAGGAACTAGAGGATCGGCTATCCTTGACTTGATCCTAACCAACAGAGATGACTTAGTGGATAAAGTAGCAGATACGGGAACTCTGGGGGAAAGTGACCATGTTATACTTGAGTTCTTGGTTCTAAAGGAATCAAAAGCTGAGTGTAGTCAAACGTGTACCCTACATTTTAGGAAAACGAATTTTAATACACTCAGAACAATGATAAGTAAGGTCCCATGGCAAGCAACTCTAATGAGAGAAGGAGTCCAAGATGGGTGGGCGTTTAAAAAAAAAGGAAATTCTCAAGGCACAATTACAAACAATTCCAACAAGAAGAAAAGGTGGAAGACAACAGAAGAAGCCAATGTGGCTTCACAAAAAGCTTAGAGAGGACCTGAAAACAAAAAAGGACACATATAGGAAGTGGAAGGAAGGCCAAGCTACAAAGGCAAGTAGCACAGAATTGCAGGGATGGCGTCAGGAAGGCTAAAGCTGAGAATGAGCTGAGGTTAGCGAGGGATGCTAAAAACAACAAAAAGGCTTTCTTCAGATACGTGCATAGTAAAAGACAGAGGAAAGAAATGGTGGTTCAGCTATTAAGTAAGGATGGCAAAATGATAACAGATGACAAAGAAAAGGCAGAAGTGCTCAATTCCTACTTTGGCTCAGTCTTCTCCTGAAAGAGCGTCTATGACCCCCCACCCACCCCCGGCAAAGTTGAAGTACAGGCTGAAGGGACAGGATTGCAGCTTGAGATTGATAGGATTATGGTCAAGGAACACCTAATTACTTTGAATGAGTTCACATCTCCAGGGCCAGATGAACTGCATCCTACAGTGATAAAGGAACTGGCAGAAGAACTCTCAGAACTGCTGTCTATTCTCTTTGAGAAATCATAGAGGACAGGTGAAGTGCCAGATCATCCCACAGTGCAGGGCATGGAATAATGGGCTCAAGTTACAGGAAGCCAGATTCCGGCTGAACATCAGGAAAAACTTCCCGATTGTTAGAGCTATACGACAATGGAACCAATTACCTAGGGAGGTGGTGGGCTCTCCCACACTGGAGGCACTCAAGATGAAGCTGGACAGCCATCTGTCAGGGATGCTTTGACTTGGATTCCTGCATTAAGCAGGGGGTTGGACTCAATGGTCATATAGGCCCCTTCCAACCCTACTATTCTATGATTCTATTCTATGATTCTATGGTGTTAGACTTAGTGCATTACAAAGGAAGACACATGATATATAGGATTATTGAGTATGTGACATGACCAGGCATTGGCACACAGCCTACTTTGGGCAGCTTCCAGAGCCCTGGTACCCTGGTATTCTGCCCCTCCTTTAGCCTGGCACTGATGAGCACTGGGCAACTAGGTGCATTTTCATATCCCACAGTACTCCTGACATAGTGTCACACTTTGCCACTGGCATCTTCAAACCTGGAGTTGGCCCTGCATGTTGCTGTCATTTAGGACAGTGAGTAATAAATCTGTAAAATAAGCAAACCAATTTTTCCACAGGTCCAGCCATCAAGGGTCTATAGAGATGTAATTTCAGGGGCTACTCTCCCATTATGATGGTGGACTTTGTACCAAATACTATTGACTTTGCTGTAGTACTGTATGTTTGAAACTGTCCTAAGAACCAACAAGAAGATGTGCGTGTGTATACACATACACACGGACACGGATGGATGCGGACACATGGACACACAAGCAAGAGAAGCAAGGTTTTCTTTTCCTCGAAAGCAAGAAATGTGTTATAGAGGAAAGAAAAGATGGTGCAAAGTTGCAAAGATAGGAAGTAAGACTGTCAATCTCTCATTAAGAAAAATAACAGGACAGAAAATCCTTTTATATACCAGAACTTGCTAGATGGTCCCCAGCAGTTAAGAGAGAAACTATGCCAAAGGCAAAACTTCTAATCAAGCCCTTGTCTTGGCTCAAGAGAGAACAAAGACATTAAACAGGTTTCTTGGATGAAGACACTCAAGATGAACAGCTTTATGGTTCTTGGCCAAATTCATATTAATTAGAAGTGCATGTCATCCGTCATAAGGGATATGAAAGTGGTTTACTGGAAAGGTTAAAAGAAGAAAATGCAATTGAGGAATGAGGGCCAGAATCTGAATAAGAAGATGATCTGGTTATTATTCAGGTTTTTAAGGCAGTGAATATTTAAGAATGAGATTAACATTTAATGTGAGATAAGCACTTGAAATCTCCAAAATGTCATGTGAAGTCATGATTACATTGTTTAGTTTCCAGTCCAAAAGTTCGTGTGGTTTTCTTGATTTGCAGCATATAGCTTTGCTCAGTGACTTGAGATTTTTGAGCTACATGCTATTTCAGGAACCCTGGAATGAAACACTCTGCTAACTTTTATACTGTGCCTTGAGGCATGATGTTTTCTTATTTAATTTGCATTTTGTGTAGACTGTTATTATTTTTATACTTCTTTTGTAAGAAATTTTTGTTTATATAACAGTGATACAGAACAATTGTGTCCCATAATTAACAAAAGGAATATTTACGTGTAATAAGTAACTAAATAACTAAAACAAGACAGAAAAAAATAAACAGGGGAAAAGAGATTTGGGTGATAAAGCGCTAGATGCACATAAAAGAATTAAGGGCAGAATCCAATGAGGCAGGGTGGCCCTTCCAATTCCGTTCTACAAACAAGACCCACCACTTATGCAATGGAGATTTAGCACTTCCGGGAGCAACCAGAGACAAGCTGAAATGCTCGTTTCTGGAACAGAGTACATCAGTGGAGGTCATATAGGGGAGCTCCACCAACCTGTCCCAATCCATAAATGAGCATTTCTATAGGAAGCGTTAAATCTCAGTTGCGCAAGCAATGGGTCCCACTTGCACAACAGAATTGGCGGAAGGGGCCGCTTGCACAACAGCCCCATTGGATACTGCGCTAAATTTTGTGAACCACCCAAAGAGCTTCAGCTGTTGGGTGGTATAGAAATGTAAATAAATAAATAAATAAATAAATAACTTTGGACATTTATATTTATATTTTCCAGAGTCTACTTTGTATGAGAAATGGAACTACTTTTGAAAGAATTGTCATATTTAGGGTCGGATGTCACTTTTAGCTGAATAAATATTTTGTCCATGGTAAGTACTTTCCATTCTTCATTATACTAACCCAAAAGTGAAGGTGGATTCTTGCCTTTCCAGTTAAGGGCAAATTGAGTACTAGCCATTGAATGAGTTAATAATAGTTTTAGGGTTTTGTTTTTTTTAATGTGGATTAAGATTTTGTCCTTTGGACCATTTTATTCCTCAGCACTTAATTTTAGAGAGCTGCCTTTTAAATTCATCTAGCATTGTCACCTCTTCCCATCCATACTGTCTCATGAGCAATCAGCACCCAAGCATTGCTTGAAGCAGTGTCACTAGGTTGGATTCTTTTTTCATTGTTGGTGGGTGTGTCCAAAGCTACAAAGGTTCTAGGACAGAATTTTAAGGCATAGTCACAATATCACAACTCTTACCTCTTGAGTTCAAGACACTTCTGCTGGGTGTTCTAAATGCTGAGATGGAGTAAGACATAACTGAGAAGTGGAAACAGTCAGAGATCCAGGTTTTGCATAATATAAACCTTGAATTAAATACATTTAAAAATGCCGTCATAAGAACCATTTAGGACACAATCCTATGCATGTTTAGCCTGAAAAAGTCCTACAAATCCCAGCATTTGGTAGGAGTTTTTTCTGTCTAAACCTGCATAAGATTGCATCCTTAGCGTATTTTCGTTTTGGGGGGAGCAAGAATGCTTATTGGTGAATACTGCTAAAGCACAATGACTGGAGTGCATCACTCCTCCTGGATGTCAGGATTCATGCAACATACAACCTAGGGAACAAGATTCCCACAACATTCAAAGAAACATCCCACTCTGGACCCAGTGACAATATTTGATCCTGTATTCTGCTGATGGTATTTCATATTTATATTATATTATTAAATTTATTAATCGCCCATCTGGCTGGTCACCCAGCCACTCTGGGCGATGTACAACACACAATAAAACAGTTTAAAACAATCAAATTCTACAATAAAAACATTTCCTAAAATACCCTAACCCACCCCAAATGCCTGCCTGAACAACCACGTTTTTAATGCACGACGGAAGCTCATTAAAGAGGAGGCCTGACGGAGTTCCCTAGGGAGGGAGTTCCGCAGAGTGGGGGCCACCGCAGAAAAGGCCCTCTCCCTCGTCCCCACCAGTCTAGCTGTCCTGGCTGATGGGACAGACTGAAGGCCATCCGAGGCTGATCTTGTTAAGCGGCCTGTCTGGTGCTGCTGGAGGCGCTCCTTAAGATAGGCTGGGCCGGAACCATATAGGGTTTTAAAGGTCAAAACCAACACCTTGAATTTGGCCCGGAAAACAACTGGTAACCAGTGCAACTCCTTCAGCACTGGAGTGATGTGATCTCGCCGGCGGCTGCCTTTAATCAGGCGAGCCGCCGCGTTCTGTACCAGCTGCAGCTTCCGAACCGTCTTCAAGGGTAACCCCATGTAGAGCGCATTACAGTAGTCTAAACGAGAGGAGACCAGGGCATGTACTACCG
The DNA here is from genome assembly GCF_057233095.1 of Heloderma suspectum. Taxonomy (NCBI): domain Eukaryota; kingdom Metazoa; phylum Chordata; class Lepidosauria; order Squamata; family Helodermatidae; genus Heloderma; species Heloderma suspectum. Next base: position 69,684,037 of record NC_139462.1, read on the forward strand.
ATGGGAGCAGATGGTTGGGAAGGAAGGGGCGCAGCCGCCGTATCAGATGGAGTTGATACAGCGCTGTCCGGCTCACAGCTGACACCTGAGCCTCCATGGACAGCTGGGAGTCCAAAATGACCCCCAGGCTGCGGACCTGGTCTTTCACGGGTAGCCGTACCCCATTCAACACCAGGTCAACATCCCCCAGCCTCCTCTTGTCTCCCACCAAAAGTACCTCAGTCTTGTCAGGGTTCAGCTTCAGCATATTCCTCCCCATCCAGCCACTCACCATCTCCAGACATTTGGACAGGGATTCTACGGCCAACCTTGGTGAAGATTTAAACGAGAGGTAGAGCTGCGTGTCATCCACATATTGATGACACTGCACCCCAAACCTCCTGATGATAGCCCCCAGTGGCTTCACATAGATGTTAAATAGCATCGGGGAGAGGATGGAACCCTGTGGCACCCCACAAGTAAGTGGCCATGGGTCCGAAACCTCCTCTCCCAGTGCTACCCTCTGGTACCTGCCGGAGAGGAAGGACTGGAACCACCGCAATACGGTGTCCCCAATGCCCAACCCCTCCAGGCGGTCCAGGAGGATACCATGGTCAATGGTATCAAAAGCCGCTGAGAGGTCGAGGAGAACAAGGAAGGAGCATTCACCCCTATCCAGAGCCCTCCTCATATCATCTACCAAGGCGACCAAGGCCGTTTCTGTCCCATGCCCAGGCCTGAAGCCTGACTGAAATGGGTCTAGATAATCAGTTTATTCCAAGTGTGCCTTCAACTGCACCGCCACCACCCGCTCAATCACCTCGCCCCAAAATGGCAGATTTGAGACTGGGCGAAAGTTGTTCAGAACTTGGGGATCCAAGGAGGGCTTCTTTAAGAGAGGTCTTATCACTGCCTCCTTGAGGGCTGATGGCATCACTCCCTCCTCAAGGGAGGTGTTCACCACCGCCCTGATCCCCTCACCCAGTCTCTCTCTGCAGCCCATAATGAGCCAAGATGGGCAAGGATCAAGTAAGCAGGTGGTCGGCCGTACCGATGAAAGCACCTTGTCCACTTCATCAGGAGGAAGAAGCTAGAACCGATCCCACAAAACTGGTTTGCCACAGGCCGCCTCTTGCTCACTAACTGTATCCACAGCGTGCAGAGTAACACATCTAATCTGATCAATTTTATCTGCAAAGTGCCTTGCCAAGGCCTCACAGGAGGCCTTAGAATGCTCCAGTGGTTCTGGAGCCACAGGACCGACCAGGCTCCGGACCACTTGGAACAGCCTCCTGGGACAGCACTCTGCAGATGCGATGGAGGCAGCATAATATTCCTTTTTTGCTGCCTTCACTGCCACGTGATAGGCTGAAGATACAGCTCTAGCCCGTGTCTGATCATCTTTGGAGCGAGACTTCCGCCACCGGCACTCTAGCCATCTCACCTCCTGTTTCAGAGCTCGTAACCGCGGATTGAACCATGGTGCAGTCCGAGCCCTGTTCAGGGGGAGAGGGCGTTTCGGAGCCACCTGATCTAATGCCCCAGTGATTGCGGCATTCCAGCCACCCACCAGGGTCTCAACCGAGTGGCCGTTGGCATGCCCCAGAGAATCCCCAAGCACGTTCAGGAATCCATTTGGATCCATAAGGTGCCTGGGGCAGACCATTTTAATGGGTCCTCCACCCCTGTGGAGGGGTTGTGGAACCGAGAAGTCCAGCGTCACCAGATAGTGATCTGACCATGACAAGGGGGTGGTGGATATACCCCCGACTTCCAGATCACTCCCCGCTTCTCCAGAAACAAACACAAGGTCTAGTGCATGACCGGCTACATGGGTGGGCCCAGTTAGAATATGGTGCAGCTCCCAGGAGGCCATGGTCTCCATGAAGTCCCGAGGTGCTCCTGTGAGGATGGCCTCCGAATGTACGTTGAAGTCCCCCAACACCAGTAAGTTAGGGGACTGTACATGCACATCAGAGACCACCTCAAGTACCTCGGCCAGGGAGTCAGTCGTGCAGCGGGGTGGACGGTACACGAGCAGAATCCCCAGACTGCCCTTCGGGCCCAACCTCCAGTACATGAACTCAGCAACCTTGGTCTCCCGGAGAGGGGGTCTGGTGAAAACCAAGGACTCTCGGTAGATAACAGCCACTCCCCCTCCCCGATCCCCAGCCCTCGGCTGCTGTGCACATGAAAATCCAGCTGGACACATGGCTGCAAGGGTTGGAGCAGCAGCCTCGGCCAGCCAGGTCTCCGTAATACATGCCAGGTCTGCACCCTCGTCCAGGATCATGTCATGAATGAGGGAGGTTTTCTGGGTAACAGACCTGGCATTGCAGAGCAGCAAACGAAGGCCAGAAGATGGGGTCACGCCTCCCCCAGCCATCCTTTGGCTCTGGATAGGCCCGGAGCAGGGGACAGATACTACACATCTCTCCCTTGTTCCCCTTACCTGGCATGGCCTGCCCCTAGCACTCCGCCAGCACCTGCCGCCCAGCCTCGGTATGTTCTGGCCCCCAACACTCCCCCCACTGCCTCCATCAGGTGGACACATGCCCCCTCGCTCCCGCCTATCAGGCAGGCTACCCACCCCTAAAAACACAACAAAATCCCCCAGAAAAACACACACACCAAAAAAACAATTAAAATCCCCTTAAATAAATGCCAGGCCGGAGTCCACAGGGAAGGCGCGGCGGCGGCGGCGGCGGCGGCGGCGGCGGCGGCGGCAGCAGCAGCAGCAGCAGCAGCAGCAGCAGCAGCAGCAGCAGCAGCAGCAGCAGCAGCAGCAGCAGCAGCAGCAGCAGCACTACTTCCCCAGTGGTGATGGTGGCCTCTCCTGCAGGCCCTGGCTCTCCCAGGCCACCTCAGCCAGCCAGCTTATGTAGCCCCTCCAGGGAGGGGCAGGTGGAGCAGCACAGCTGGCTCGGTACCTGGGGGCCTGGTCCTGCAGGGACTGGCAGTCTGCCAGGCAGAAGTCCACAGACTTCATCTCCTATATAGTTCGAATCAGGCTTCCTCTCCCCACCCAGAAATTTTTGCATCTGGTCTACATATCCTAGTGACCATTTTGTTCTCTATTAATAGAGGCCCCACTCTGATTTATTTTAATGAATTTTGAAACCAAATTAGGTCTTTTCTTTCCTTAATTACATTGAGAAGAAAGGCAGCCAAATGAGCCATCATTAGCATCAGGCACAGTTTCCTGGACTGATTTTCCAAATGTCTGAATGATCTTTTATCCTCACTGCAAACTGTTGCTTGAAGCCAATAAATAAGTGGTTCAGGGCAAAGATAAAGGGAACAATATTATTTAAATGCAAATTGCTTTGAGGAAGCGTCTTCCAACAGAAATAACCAGGAATCTGAAATTCTGCACTAAAAATCCCAAGTTTTGCCACCAGAATACCTAGCTTCTGAAACCAAATAAATTATGAAAACTAGACACATTTGCACAACTCTTTCACTTGTATGTTTTAGTTATTCTTGTTGTTGTTTTTATTTTTTATTATTAAATTTATTAATCGCCCATCTGGCTGGTCACTGTTGTTGTTCAGTCGTTAAGTCGTGTCCGACTCTTCGTGACCCCATGGACCATAGCATGCCAGGCCTTCCTGTCCTCTGGTCTCTCCCGGAGAGTGCTTAAGTTCATATTCATTGCATCGGTGATGCTATCTAGCCATCTCATCCTCTCCCGTCCCCTTCTCCTTTTGCCTTCCATCTTTCCCAGCATCAGGGTCTTTTCCAGTGAGTTTTCTCTTCACATTAGGTGGCCAAAATATTTGAGCTTCAGCTTCAGTACCTGTCCTTGCAATGAGCAGTCAGGGTTGATTTCCTTTAGGATGGACTGATCTGACCTCCTTGCAGTCCAGGGGACTCGTAAGAGTCTTCTCCAGCACCACAGTTCGAAAGCATCAATTCTTTGGCGCTCAGCCTTCCTTATAGTCCAGCTCTCACAGCCATACATTACTACTGGGAAAACCATAGCTTTGATTAGACGGACCTTTGTCAGCAAGGTGATGTCTCTGCTTCTTACTATGCTGTCTAGGTGTGCCATAGCTTTCCTCCCAAGGGGCAAGTGTCTTTTAATTTCATGGCTACAGTCACTGTCTGCGGTGATCTTGGAGCCCAAGAAAGTAAAATCTGTCACTGCTTCCATTTCTTCCACTTCTATATGCCAGGAAGTGATGGGGCCAGATGCCATGATCTTCGTTTTTTTAATGTTGAGTTTCAAACCAGCTTTTGCATTCTCCACTTTCACCCTCAACAAGAGGCTCTTTAGATCCTCTTTGCTTTCTGCCATTAATTAGGTGGTATCGTCTGCGTATCTGAGGTTGTTGATAATTCTCCTGGCAATCTTAATTCCGACCTGTGATTCATCCAACCCGGCGTTTCTCATGATGTACTCTGCATATAAATTAAATAAGCAGGGCGACAATATACAGCCTTGTCGTACTCCTTTCCCAATTTTGAACCACTCGGTTGTTCCATGTCCGGTTCTTACTGTTGCTTCTTGACCCTCGTACAGGTTTCTCAGGAGACAGGTAGGTGGTCTGGTATTCCCATCTCTTTAAGAATTTGCCACAGTTTGTTGTGATCCACACAATCAAAGGCTTTAGCATAAATGAAGCAGGAATAGACACTTTTCTGGAATTCTCTTGCTTTCTTCATGATCCAGCAAATGTTGGCGATTTGATCTCTAGTTCCTCTGCCTCTTTGAAACCCAGCTTGTACTTCCGGTAGTTCTTGGTTCGCATACTGCTAAAGCCTAGCTTGTAGGATTTTGAGCATCACCTTGCTGGCATGTGAAATGAGCGCAATTGTGCGGTAGTTTGAACACTCTTTGGCATTGCTCTTCTTTGGAATGTAAACTGACCTTTTCCAGTCTTGTGGCCACTGTTGAGTGTTCCAAATTTGTTGGCATATTGAGTGCAGCACTTTAACAGCATCATCTTTTAGGATTTTAAATAGCTCAGCTGGAATACTGTCATCTCTGCTAGCTTTGTTGTTACTAATGCTTCCTAAGGCCCACTTGACTTCACTCTCGAGGATGTCTGGCTCAAGTTCAGTGGCCGCACTATCATGGCTATCAGGGACATTAAGATCTTTCCTGGATAGTTCTTCTGTGTATTCTTGCCACCTCTTCTTCATCTCATCTGCTTCTGTTAGGTCCCTGCCTTCTTTGACCTTTATCATGCCCGTCTTTGCACAAAACGTTCCCTTGAGATCTCCGATTTTCTTGAAAAGATCTCTAGTCTTTCCCATTCTATTGTTTTCCTAGATTTCTTTGCATTGTTCATTTAAGAAGGCCTTCTTGTCTCTTCTTGCTATTCTCTGGAACTCTGCATTCAGTTGGATATATTCTCCCTTTCTCCCTTCCCTTCTTTCCTCAGCTACTTGTAAAGCCTCCTCAGACAGCCACTTTGCTTTCTTGCATTTCTTTTTCTTTGGGATGGATTTCGTTGCTGCCTCCTGAACAACGTTACGGACCTCCGTCCATAGTTCCTCAGGCACTCTGTCTATCAGGTCTAATCCCTGAAATCTATTCCTCACCTCCACTGTATATTCATAAGAGATATGATTGAGGTCATACCTGAATGGTTTCGTGGTTTTCCCTATGTTCTTCAATTTAAGCCAAAATTTTGCAAGAAGCAGCTCATGATCTGAGCCACAGTCAGCTCCAGGTCTTGTTTTTACTGACTGTATAGAGCTTCTCCATCTTTGGCTGCAAAGGACATAATCCATCTGATTTCGATATTGACCATTTGGTGATATCTATGTGTAGAGTCGCCTCTTGTGCTGTTGGAAAAGAGTGTTTGCTATGATCAGCGTGTCCTCTTGGCAAAACTCTATTAGCCTTTGTCCTGCTTCATTTTGTACACCAAGGCCATGGTTGTCTGTTATCCCGGTGATTTCTTGACTTCCTACTTTAGCATTCCAATCCCCTTTGATGAAAAGGACATATTTTTGTTGGTGTTAGTTCTAGAAGGTGTTGTAGGTCTTCATAGAACTGATCAACCTCAGCTTCTTCGGCATCAGTGGTTGGGGCATAGACTTGAATTACTGTGATGCTGAATGGTTTGCCTTGGATTTGTACTGAGATCATTCTATCATTTTTGAGATTGTACCCTTGTACTGCTTTTCCCACCCTTTTATTGACTATGAGTGCTACTCCATTTCTTCTAAGGGATTCTTTCCCACAGTACTAGATATGATGGTCACCTGAATTAAATTCACCCATGCTTGTCCATTTTAGTTCGCTGATTCCCAAGATGTCGATGTTCAATCTTGCCATCTCATGTTTGACCACCTCCAGCTTAGCTTGATTCATTGATCTGACATTCCAGGTTCCTAAACAATATTGTTCTTTACAGCATCGGACTTTCTTGTCACCACCAGACACATCCACAGCTGAGTGTCCTTTCGGCTTTGGCCCAGCTGCTTCACTCTTTCTGGTGCTACTTGGAAATACCCTCTGCTCTTCCCCGGTAATATATTGGACACCTTCTGACCTGAGGGGCTCATCTTCCGGCATCATAACTTTTAGCCTTGTGATACGTTCCATGGGGTTTTCTTGGCAAAAATACTGGAGTGGGTTGCTATTTCCTTCTCCAGTGGACCACATTTTGTCAGAACTCTCTGCCATGACCTGTTCATCTTGGGTGGCCCTGCACGGCATAGCTTATGGCTTCCCTGAGTTACGCAAGCCCCTTCGCCATAACAAGGCAGTGATCCATGAAGGGGATGTTTTAGTTATAGGACATAGCAAAATTTTAACATTTGTTGTTCCAGTCTTTTTGGCATGGCCTGATTTACCATTCATCCTGCAGAGAATCTATTAGTCCAGGTTAGCTCTGCTGCTTGGCAGGAACTCATAAACACAGGGCAAATAGAAGGGGACCAGGGGAATGCCTGAGCCTCGTAAAGAATACCCTCCAACTACTGGAAGGCTGTCTCCAACTCTAGGTTTACCAAAACTGACTATAAGTCTTCAGAATTTTCTCCACAACCTAAAGGACTAGTAAAACATTTTAAAAGAAGAAGTTCAATTTTTCAAATTCTGCAATTCCAGACCTGGCATTAAAAGTGCTGTTCTCTATTTTGCAAAGGGATTATGGACATATTTATTTCTGGAGTGTTGCTGACAGTTTAGTTAGATGGGATCACTTTGATCGATGCTGCCTGAGGATGTGGCCAAGGTAGTTGGAGAGGTTTGTCTGTCCTTCTGAACTGGGCCCCTCTACCTCACTGGACCCAGATGATTATAACACCTATAACCTAGTCACAAATACCCCCTTTTGGGGTTAGGTGCTTGAGAGGGTGATGGTGGTCCAACTCATGGCACTGTTGGATGAAATGGATTATCTAGACCAGATTCTGGGAGTTGTAGTCCAACACACCTGGAGGGCACTAGGTTGAGGAAAGCTCATCTAGACCTATTTCAAACTGGATTTTATCTGAGGTTTGACATTGAAAGAGCCTTGGTTGTCCTGATGGATGACCTCTGCTGAGATGGAGGAGAGCAATGCTACTGAATCTCCTTAATCTCTCAGGAGCTTTTGATACCATCAAACATGGTTAAACAGCCCCTGTAGGTTGGGTTTGTGGTCCAAAGCAATTCTGCTCCTACCTACATTGTGAGTTTCAAAAAGTAGAATGGAGGGATTTCTGGTCAACCTCATAGCAGTTGAGCTGTGGGGCACCTTAGGGTTCCATCTTATCCACCAAGCTCTTTAACATCTATATGAAGCCTGTGGATGAGATTATCAAAGGGTTTGGTGTGAGGTGTCATAAATATGCTGATCACAACCACCTCTACATCTCTCTCTCATCTGGATCAGGTGAGGCTGGGAAGGTGCTGAACAATTGTCTGTATTCCATAATGGGTTGAATGAGGGCCAAGAAATTGAAACATAATCCTGACAAGATGGAGGCACTGTCAGTAAGTGATTCCCAAGCCTGGGAAGTTGGTGTACAACCTATTCTGGCTTGTTGGTGTACAGCTTGTTCTGCAGTCCCACTGAGGACAAGGAGCCCACCTTGAGGATGCTCCTTGATCCAACATTGTTACTCAAGACCCAGGCAGCCTCGGTGGTCCAGAGAACCTTTTATCAGCTTCAGCTGGTCCACCAACTACAGATTTTTCTGCACAGGGAGACCCTGGCTATTGTCCTGCCCCACTGTGGAGTCTATCATCTGTTATAGGCAACAGGCCAGATGAGAGGGCATGACATGAGGAAGCCAACATGAGCAGGCCCAAAACAGAGCAGATTCAGGACCACGGCCAATACTACAGGTGCCAGCCAGCCCTGATGAACTCTAGCAAAAATGCATCTTTAAGGGCACAATCCTATCCAGATAGGCAGCTGCCTCCAAACTTGGAGGCGACCGCCTATCCAATGCAGGGCAGGAGCAGTGCAGAGGGGATCGTTCCCTCCATGCTTCTCCTGCCATGCATTTTCAGCTAGACAACCACTTTTGGCTGTCTAGCTGTGGGAGGGAGCAGAGAGGAGGAGGAGGGTGCTGTACAACACATTGGATGTGTTGTACAGGCATTTACACCCTCCCCTCCCCAGAACACCCCCCAGAATGCCCCATTTTGGCCGCTCGATGCTCCTCTTGTGAGCGAGGAGCACAGGGCTTCTCCGCGCTGCCTATGAGGCAGCACGGATGGGGGGAAAGGTTGGTTTCTGGAAAACAAGATATCCTTTGGCTGTCTAGCCGCTGTCTAGTGGCCATAGGATTGCTCCCTAAGATGCTTTTTTGCACCTCAGTCACGTTAATACTGTTTCTGCTGTTTTGCTGACTCATCTACATACGTTTGCTTCTGGCTATCACAGCCAGAAGGACCAAAAAGGAAGCTATGCCAAAAGAAAGATCTGGGTACATTTTTAAATAAATGTATACAAGACAGATCTGGGTAACAGCTGGACTTTATATTTTGAAAAATGAGGCTCAGCCATGGCTTCTTTGTCCCAGAATCTGAGGCAATGGAGGCTGGTGGCTCTGATGTCAATGGGGCAGTGAATCTGCTCCAGATTGCAGTCAGAACTCTAAAGAAGCTATCCAAGGTGCTTGGGTAGCTCCTTTAGAGTTTGCACTGGTTCGGACTGAAACCCAGAGTGGATTCACTGCCCCACTGACATCAGAGCCACCAGCCTCCACTGATCCTAGATATAACCTGATACCTTCAACATGTAGCAGGGACTAATTCAATCAGTCCACAATCTCCATCTTGAGACTGGCTCTGAATGCAGAGTTTACAGCTGCAACATCCAGCCTAATCTTGGCACTTTTCCCCTCTTATCTCCACCATCTTGCTCAGAGGTGGGGAACATATGGCTTTCCAGATGTTGGTGGATACCAACTCCCATCAGCCCTAGCCAGCATAGCCAATGGGAGGGATGATGGGAGTTGCAGTCTCAACAACATCTGGAGGGCCACATCATTCCCATCCCTGATCTAGCCTGCTTAAGACTTCTAGGGAACCCAAAGGCTTGCTCACTATTTTATGATATTTTGATTGGTCCTAATAAAGATATTGTCCAGCTTTGGGTTTTGGCATTTTTGTCTTATGCACCAACATGGCTACTTTTACTTTATATGTATACATTTTGTCATCCTTTCCTGTTATCTGCCTGTAAATATCAGCACTTTCAATGTTATCCAGGTTATCTGAAGGATCGCCTCCTCCCATATGTGCCTGCCCAGACCTTAAGATTATCCTCAGCAGCCCTTCTCCATGAGCCCCACCAAAGGAAGTGAGATGGGTGGCTAGGAGGGTTTTTTCTGCTGTGGCACCCCAGCTGTGGAATGAGCTCCCTAGTGAGGTTCACCTGGAACCTACATTGTATTCACTGTACACTGTATTCTTTCCGGTGCCAGGTGAACACCTTTTTATTTTTCCAGGCATTTTAGCATTTCAGCTTTCTAGGCTTTTAGCTTTGCTGCCCAGACCTTAAGATTATCCTCAGCAGCCCTTCTCCATGAGCCCCACCAAAGGAAGTGAGATGGGTGGCTAGGAGGGTTTTTTCTGCTGTGGCACCCCAGCTGTGGAATGAGCTCCCTAGTGAGGTTCACCTGGAACCTACATTGTATTCACTGTACACTGTATTCTTTCCGGTGCCAGGTGAACACCTTTTTATTTTTCCAGGCATTTTAGCATTTCAGCTTTCTAGGCTTTTAGCTTTGCTGTTTTAAATCTGTATTTTAAATCCCTGCATTGCTGCTAGGTTTTAATCTGATTTTATTCTGGTAGTATTGTTATACTGTGGTTTAAATGTTTTATATATTTTATATTGTTTTATTGTGTGCTCATTGGTTTTAATTTTTGTGAACCACCCAGAGAGCTTCGGCTATTGGGCGGTATAGAAATAAATAAATAAATAAATAAATATCCATTCTTTATGGCCTGCAGACAAACAGCATGACCTGCGGGCAAATTAAACTAGGTTCTATTGGGGTGGACTTAATGGGACTAAATATACTAACATTAGAATTCAACTGTTTTGTGGATTAATCTTCAAACATTGTTTTCGGTGGCTTCTACAAAAGAAGCAAGGTCATTGTCAACTGTATCTAGCCATTATTGGCTTTCTGCTTGTGTCATAATCTGGAACATTTAAGTATGATCTGTATTGGCCAGGTATCGTCTGGATGTATTGACTAGTGGCAGGGCTCTTTACAACAAATTGTTCCCCCACCAGTCTTCAAGATCCTCAACAATATGTCTTCACTGGGATCATGCAAAATGTAAATATATTAAAATGCAATCAGTGAGTTGGGGTCCTTCCTGACAAGGCTTTTTTTGTGCAGTTGACCTGCCATCAGTCATGCATTACAAGTATTCCAGACAACATTCCCTTCCACTTGTAACCCTCCCAGGTATTCCAAATGCTACTTCACCTTTTTTCTTTCCTTAAAAATTGGTTAAGGAGGAAAGGATGGGATAGCTACAGGCCCTTCTTGTCGCATTTGGTAGTGACGTGATAAGAGAGCCAGCGACCACCCCCTAGGCTGTGGAACTTACTGGCAAGGGAAGCTAAGTTAGCTACCTCTCTGCTGTCCTTCCACCAGCAGGCAAAGACTGCTTTATTCAAGCAACCTTTGGCATGTAACCAGGTCTGCTGGACTGGTTGCTGTTTTTATTATGTTGTTGCTGTGTTTTTATTATATTTTAATGCATTGTTTTATTATTGTTGAATTTTATTTATGATTGTACGCCACCTTGAGTACAATTTTTCTTGGTAGAGAGGTGGAGTACAAATCAGATAGATAGATAGATAGATAGATAGATAGATAGATAGATAGATAGATGATAGATTGATAGATAGATGATAGATAGATGATAGATAGATAGATAGATAGATGATAGATAGATAGATAGAAAGATAGATAGATGATAGATAGATAGATAGATAGATAGATAGATAGATAGATGACAGACAGACAGATAGATGCCTCTTGATTTATAGTGCTAGGAACCTTCCATTTGGAAGTACCCTGTCAGTTAAAAGCCAGATCTAAGAAATATCTTCAAGGGTTGTTTTATAAATGAAAACACTAAAATATTACTTGGTCAGGAGTTTGTTTTCCTGGAGTGCCAGTCTGAGGAGAAGAGGAGGGTGGTGAGCTGCACTTTCTCCCAAAGTGGACTGCTGAAGGTCCCATGGAAACAATTAACAGCCTTTTGCCCCGACTTACCACCTTGGTGGCCAATTTGCAATCTTCAGGAGACTGGATTTGGCTTTGGAGCCTCCAGGTAATGATCTTGGAACAGTGTGCTCATCTGATTTCCTTAAGGTTTTCTTCCCAAGCTTAAGTGTTTACATACAAATCACCTGAGCCTTTGAAAACTGCATAAGAGAAAAAAAATCTAGAGGTGGACCTTGGTTCCATTCCATGAAAAGATATGCTACACTTCTTGATTTCTGCCTTGTGTAGAACTATTACAGGGTTGTATCTAATGTTAGTCTAACAAGTCCCATTCATTTCAATGGATCTATTCTAAGTAGAACTAATATATGATACAACCCATAGAATCTCTGTGTTTTTTTCAAAAAGGTAATCATAATCTTTAAGCTGATTGAAAGATGTCTGAATTTGAAACTCAGCTGTTGAAATGAAATTACACCCTCAGCTGATTTATCACAAAAACTAAATAAGCTAAAGAGAGGAAACTGTCGTACTTTTCTGGAGAGCACATTTTCCCAGCCTGTATTAGACTACAACTCCCATCATTCCCATCCAGCATGCCCAATTGCTGAACAAATCTGGAGGGCACCAGAATAGGTAACAGTCACCTGCTACTATTATTGACCAGAGCACAGTCACATTTGTTTTCAAAAATGGAAACTTCTCAAAAGAGGAACTCGAAAGTTAAACGGAAGTTGAAAAGGAGAGTCAAGAGGGTCAAATCACTTCAGGTTTGCTTAGAGGGTATGTAAAACCACCATAATAGAACCTCAGCTAGAATGTGTACAATTAGGGAAGGTACAACTAAGTCCAAGACCATGCCAATGGATTAACAAGAAATTAAAGAAACTATATAAGCCAAGAATGGTTTCTTTTAAAAATGGAAGTCTCTCCCAAATATGGAAAACAAAAAGGAGCATAAACTCTGGCAAAACAAATGTAAGTTGACAAGAAGGCAAGAAAAACACACACAAGTATATTGATAATAACATAGGTTTGTATCCAATGTTAGTCCTACTTAAAGTGAACCCATTGAAATGAATGGGACTTAAGTGAGACAACCCATAAAGACCAACAATAAACATTTCTTCAGATACATAAGATATAGAAAACCAACCAGGGAGGCAGTTGGATTACAAAGGAGGGAAATGATTGCTAGAAGAAAATAGGAAGATTGGAGAGGAGTGTTTTGTCTTGGTCTCTTGTAGAAGACATCAGACCTGAAATGCATTTTTCACAGAAGGCACCTGCAATAAAAGGTACAAATGATTAAGTTATGGGTAGGACTGGCCAAACATTGCCATGCTTTGCGGATCCATCTGGATTTTGTGACCACTCCTTGATGGGATTTTGTGAGTACTTGAAACCAATGCTTTCAAAATCCAGATGTGTTTCCCCACAAATTCCAACACAGAGAGAAGTATTGGGGTAACGAGGAGAGGGAAAGAGACTGGCTTAATTCCTAACTACCTTTCCCCCTTTCCAGAGGGGGAAAATTTACCTTGGGGAAAGTGGAGGTGGTATTAGGTTGTGGAAGGCTCCTGAGAGCTTCAGCAGGCTTTTCCTTTGACACCATTTCCTGCCAGGGGTCATGGGGCTTGTTGTCCAGCTTCATAATACTAGAATCCAATGAAGCTGAATGGTGGGAAATTCAAATAAAAGGAGGTACTTCTTCACACAGTGCATAGTTAAACTATGGGGCTATGGTTACAGGATCCATGCACATCTTGACTTAATAAGCCAAGGTTTGAATGTTTGAGCCAATGATTTGTACGTTCCATTCTGTTTTGCATTGTAACCAAAGGGCTAAGAGGGAGGAGTAAAATGCATCCACAAACTCTAGCTCGCATTTCAGATATGTTAGTGCAAGGACTTTGCACGTAATATAGAGGGGCTAGTGGAGTGCATCAGAGTGATACAAACACACATCATTACAATGAAACTTTTCTTTCCGTTCTTATTGCATTTGTCAATGATCCTCTGAGCTGCATAATCGGAGAAGATTTTGCTGAACATAGAAGTGTTCTCACACCTGATCAAGGAGGCTCATAGCAGCAGAGAATGAACTCTGACCAATTGTTTCCCACATCAAAAATCTACATTTGACCACCATGGCCCTCAGGCAAGAATATTAATGTGGATTAATCCCTAGACATTAAATCAGTGATTGGGATTACCAATGCCTTGGAACTCCTAGAAATCCAGAGGGCTGAGAGAATTTAATAATCAATAGCATTGTAGGATAATGGCCTAAGGCAAGGAAAATCATGGTACAAGGAAAGGTTGCATTTACTCTCTGTGACATCCTGATTGCTTTGCAATATTTCTGAACATAATCCTTCTTCCTCCTAATATTTCTGGATATGATGCATTCCTTTTCCTGCCTACAGACTGTAGTTCACCGATTGTGAAAATAACATAATTATTGCTCCGTTATAAATGGAATTGATTAAGCATTGCACATTTCTGTACTTAAGGGCTCAGTCCTGTGGTCCCTGGGGGGGTGTCTCAAAACCATAGGATCTTTTGCATCTGCCTCTCCAAGGATGAGGAGACATGACCACCCTCAGAGAGGGAGGTCCCTGGGCAATGCTTCTCCAATGTTGGGACTCCAACAAGAGGACAAAAAGGAGGTGTGTTGGGGCCATGCAGGGAGAGGCTGTGGAGCTGCAGGATCCAAAGCCCCCCTGTTCTCCACACACACACACACACACACACACCAGAGTTGGAAAAAAAATACACCACCCCTGGAGCTGGCATAGGTTTTTTCCCCTCCCATTGAGCCCAATGGGAAGAAAAAAAAATGGTTTCTTTTAACAAAAAAAATCAGTGACCAGAAAGGGACAGGAAAGAGGTTGTGGGGCTTCCCACCCCCTTTTCTGGCCTTTTCTGGCCATTTTTCTGGCCCTACAATAAATAGAGCACTGGGTGAGGAGTGCCTTTGGTTGCCCCCACACCTGCCCCCAAAGTCAGTTTTGCAGGGCCACTCAGAGGATTTATGGGATGGTGCAGGTGTGATATCCATCAAGAATGACACTGCTCAAAACCTTGATCTCTCAGCCACTGTGCTAGCGTTTGCCCAAGCCAAAGTTTGAAAAGCCACATTCTGAGCAATGGCAGTGCACTATGCAACATAGCAGAACTACCACAAGTTTTACTTCTAATATCTTTTGTTTTGTAGCAGTTCCTATCTTTTGGTAATCATTCTTTACTTCAGAATATCCATTATTTATATCTTTAAAAATAATAAAGAAAATTTATGAATAAAAAAGGTATCCCACTGACCTCTTGCAACTTTCAGCTTTATCTTATTATTATTTATATAGTGCTTATAGCGTTTACAGCATTTGAAGACCTAAGTGCTCGGTAACGTTGCCTCAAAGTAAAGCTGTGTTCCACTGATTTTTAGCTAGTGCAAATGATATCCAAGTGGAAACTGAAAAAGAAACATACTTTAAAGCTAACTGAAGGAAGATTGTTTTTGTAGTTAGTACCCAAACAACCTGTAGAGCCTTGAAAGAAAGGTTACAGACACTTGCTTTCTGCCACCCTAGGTCCCTGCAGACAGGACATTAAAAACACACACACACAGCCACTGAGGTCAGCTTGGTGCCTCCCTCAGCTCGAGGCCCCCGGTGACTGCCCAGCTCATCCACCCCAAGGTCTCCCCTGCTTGACATTGCTTTTGTCCCACCCCACCTCTGCCCTGCTGGAGGGAGCAAACAGGGTATAGAGAAAGATGGTTCTTTGCCTCAGTTTCTCCCTGTCCCATAGGGATGCTCTGTCCATGGGCATTTTTCCTATCACAAAGTTGGGTAGTAAACTAGGGCACTGAGCTGAGGGGATCGCCAAGCTGAGCTCAGTGGCTGTTTTTTTTTTTTTAATGTACTGTCTGCAGTGAGCTGGGGTGGCAAAAAGCAAGTGTCTGTAACCTTTCTTTCAAGGGTCTACTGGTTGTTTGGGTACTAAGTACAAAAAAGATATATACGTGTAAATTAACCTTACCTCTATAACAAAAGGAAGAGAAAAATCTGTGCAAGTTAAAACATGGTTTTGTTTAGAATAGACCCCAGTTAAATGACATTACACTTCCATGATAACTCCTTAATTGGTCATTTTAAAAAAAGAATCTTCGCTGAATTGATAAAGATGATGGATTATTTTGAGCATGGTAGCTTTGATCAAAGCATACATTTTTCAGTCCTCCCATCCCAACTTTAGTCTGTCATGGGTACAGAAATGGGAACCTTGTGTAAACAGAGAGAGACTGTCTGTTCTTTGAAACTTTCCACCCCCACTCGTGCTTTCTTTTTCTGAGTCGGATAGTATATGCCTATGCCACTGTTCACAGTGCGAAGGAGATTGCAAAGCAGAATGAGAGAGGAAGCAAGGAATGGAAAGGAAGCTTCTTTTGTGTACTGCCTGACCAGAAATAGAAACTGCTGAGGTAACGTTTCATGTGAAACCTGGGGACAACATTTGTTGTTTAATTCTCTGCTGCAAGATAGAGATGTCACCTAGTCACTTCTTCTACATATTCTTAGCAATTGAAGCAAATGGTGAGTATTCTTACTATTTTCTGTATTAAAATAGGTAGCAAACTCCCAGAGCTGATTTTTAATTACTCTTTGTGATTTAAAAAGAAAAGATTGTGACTCTTCTCTGATGAATTCCTGGTATTTTCAGATGCTGACATTCCAGATGTCTCAGAAATGCAAACATTAAGTATAAATGCAAACAGCAGCTGTTTCTAGAATGCCAGTGTGTAACATCTTTTTAATGATGGGTAAGCGTACACTCAGCTCAGAAATCAAAGATCTGATCTCAGATCTTAAAAACAGCTTTAGCTTTACTGTGGAGCTGCATTCAGATTTCAGCGCTCTCCTTAAGCAGCTAAATACTATTTCACTGCCTGATTTGCAGTCAGCTCATTACATTTTAGAAGAACTTTTTAGTTGTTTAATTTTCATGTTCTTTTTGAAGGTAACATGTATGCTCAGTTGGTTGCAGCTCTCATCATAGGACTAAAATAAACTATTCTACCCTAAGAGGTAAGAGCAAATGGAAATACATGTGAAGTTTCTCATTGATCACTTTTATGTAGCCTCAGTGGAGTCAATAAAATTCTGCTGGTGTCAAAGGGAGCATTACAGGTTCTCTTAAGAACTTGTAACTGCCTTGAGGATCTCTGGGCTGAACATGCTGCATGATATTAACTCCTGTTCTTCTCTGGCTTAACAATGGTTGGTAAAAAAAAATGTAACTAGACTACAAACGGCTGTAGCTGAGAAGATGTATAAAATTCAGGCTTGACCATTATATTTTATGTCATTTTTCTAAAATCAGATAGATAGCTGTGGGTAAAATCCAACATTAGTCCTACTTAGAGTAGACCCTTGACATGAATTGGACTTGAATTAGTCATGATGTATTAAAATGCAATATAAGTGATGGTGTTACTAATAGTGCACATGTTTGTTAGCAAAAATGCACAAAGCAACATTTGATCCAGCATAAGGTTTCCAGTCATAATCATAGCTACAGTGCAACACACCAGCTTCAGCAATCTGTGAGCAATATGTATTACTAAGCATACTTTTGTCTTTGTTCTTCCATGCTCCATTGTCCAGAAAATGTTCAAGTATAAGCATCAATCAAGGGAGTAGAGTAGCTAATATCCAACTGTAAGAGGTACGAGGCTTTCAGGTTATTTACTAAAAACCCCAGGGGGGAGAATGAAGACAGAAAGCTGGCAACTATTTTCTTGTGATATTTTATATTTTTGTCTCTGTTCTGTCTTTGCATATACCCCATATGACATGTCTTTAAGACATTAGAAAACTTCCTGCAATATTCCAAAATAAATGGGGGGGGGGATAAAAACTTAGCCAAAAAAAGGGGGGGGGATGTGATAACATTTCTAGGCTGAAACGCAAAACATGCTTACAGACAAGTAGTTTTAATATATTTTACTCCATTTATATCCTTCCTTTTTCCACTGTAGAACTCAGAGTGTTACACTTGGGGTTTCTAGCTGATCTCCCATCCAGGCACTGGAAACATCCAGACCTGCTTAGCTTGACTAATTCATTAATTCACTTCAAATTCTATTTATGAGTAATGTTTTGCTGAAAGGAGACTGGGAAGCAAAGCCATTTTCCCAGTGATTGCAGGAGTGCAAGTGTTCGTTTCTAGCTGTTGTTTCGAAAGTCAAAGTGCCATTTCAGTGGTTTCCCCCAGAACTATATCGCTGGAACTAAATCAAAGCAGTGGATACTAAAGATATGGAAAAACAATGTTAACTTCACAAATGTAGGAAGGATGCAACCCATTGTTTTATGAAAAGATTCACCTAAATGCCTACAGTCAATTTGGCTATAGTTGGGTCCTTCTGAACATAACTGGTTGAGGGAATCACTTTTTCACTCCTCAGGTCATTCACACATAGAGCTGGCTGAGGATTCTCTCTTCCCACTGTGTGTATAAGGTAGCATTTCACCCAGTATGTCATTCAGTGGGTAGTATCCTATTCTGCCTGTGTGCTCATGAGAGTGACCTCTCGTGCAATGGGGCTTCTAAAAATAACCCAATCTGAGCACAAACGTTCATTTCCAGAATGGGACAGGTCAGTAGACCTTGACAAAGGGTGTAGAACTGACCTGTCCTGATCTGGATGTTGATGATGATGATGATGATGAAAGCCCCACTGCACAAATGGGCATTCCTGGGAGCGCAAGGGAACCAGTGGAGGCGGAGCAGCCCCACTGGACGCTGCCTCAAATATGCAAATACTTAAATTAGATGATCAACTCTCCCCATGTTGCATCACCTGTGGCCTCATTTGTGTTGTTGGGTAGCACACATGCTGCCACCTTTTCTAGCATGTGTACAGAGCTCTTGGTCAGTGAGTATGGCAATTGCTCATTCATTTCTGGTGAAAACCAAGCTCAGGTTTTTTTTTAATTGAATGGCAATGAGCCACAATTATGTCTCAAAAGCATACAGTATATTGACTATGAAACAAGACCTTTAAGACAACTGGATTTTTCATATTGAGAGTTCCTGATAAAAGGAAACAGATAGCCACTTCACCCAGCATACTCCATAAATGTGAACAATTTAAGGATTCCTTTCTTCTCTTTCATCCCTTACTTCCATTACAAATGTAATACTGTAATTGCCCTTGCACATTGAGACCAAATGTTTGCACATTAAGTCTTTTTTTTAGAAGTGGCATGCTTGTCTTTATTGCTTCTGCTCTGTGTGGCATTCATGTGATCAGGGATAACAGAAACAGAAATTGCTGGAAGACAGAGATGGCTAGCAGCATAGTAAGCTGTTATGATGCCATACTAGAACTTCATGGAAACAACTAGGGATGGGTGAGAATTTTATTTGGCTTGGGGGGGAGGGTTAGAAGAACTTCC
Organism: Heloderma suspectum; assembly: GCF_057233095.1. Taxonomy (NCBI): domain Eukaryota; kingdom Metazoa; phylum Chordata; class Lepidosauria; order Squamata; family Helodermatidae; genus Heloderma; species Heloderma suspectum. The sequence continues at coordinate 69,703,134 of NC_139462.1, forward strand.
TCAAATTTGCATTTTTTTTCATAAACGGGATGGCAGAAACTTAAGGTTTTACAATTTTGAATATGGGAGAAACCAAAATTGGCATTCATCCAACTTTAGAATAATCCAGCTAAAGTGTATCTGAAGAGAACTTAGTCATGTCATAAATGGAGCAAAACTTCTCCAACTTTTATTTTTCAAGGCATTTCATTACCTTGGTAGTTAAACATTCCTGTAAGCAAATGACACCAAAGGACAAAATAGATATTAATTTAGATCTGTCTAGCAGCTACATCTTCTTTTAATTTTTGCTCTAGAGTAGGTGCAGGGCCCCCAATCCAGTTCTTAAAGCCCCCCTACCCCACGCACCAGGGTCCCAATCTGAATTGGGTTCCCTGCACCTGCTCTAGAGTAAACACAAAAAAAGATGTAATTGCTAGACACCGATTTAAAATAATCCCTGTTTTGGCCCTGAAGCCAAACCTGAGAGTGGGGGGAGGGGAAGTCAGTACCCCCCGCCCCCCAAAAAATATGGTTCCACAATGAAATATTATTGACGGAAATGGAACACAAAAGGTTAAATAGAAATGGTCCTGACAGCACAGGAGGGCAACTAAAAGCAATCTGTAATGCCCAAGGAAAGAGTAAGTTTGTGTTGACTATTTAAATAGTACTTGTATACAAAATGCATTACAATCCTTAACTCCTTCACATGCCCATTAAGCACCCATTAAAGTTAATATTATTCTCATTTCATAGATGGAAAAATGAGACAGTTCACATTCTGACTTGGCCAGTGCTAGCCACCCAGTTCTGAGTGGAGCACAGATTTGATCCTGGGTGTAAGGCAGGAGTGGGCAACACACAGCCCACAGCCCACATGTGCCCAGCCCAGCCTTTTCTGCAGCCACCACCACTAAATTGCCACTACCAGGAAAAAGAAACCCTGCAGTTTCACTTTAATGTTGTAATGCAAATTTGTACTCTTTGGGGGCTTCCAGGAGCATGATTAAAATAAGGTGTGTGCCTCCTGTGCACCTTGTTTTAACAGGGAAAGGGGGCTTTGGGGCTACCACTCAATTGCCAGAAAATTTCAGCAGCAATTCATTGGTGGGGATTTCAGCAGTGGGACCTGTGGTGCATTCAGGAGGTGGCAAATTGGCCCCTGGACTCTCAGATTTTGCCCACCCCTACTCTAAAGTCTAGATCAGGTCTAGTGCAGGCGTTAGAAGCCTCACAAGACATCTGGCTCTCACTTTGGAGCTGCCCTGTCATCATGGCCAGGGGTGGGCAAAAGACAGATCACGAGCTAGTGGCAGATCTCTTGGTGATTTCCAGGAGATTGCCAAGGATTTCTGACATCCAGCATAAGCAACAACTAAAAGTCTGTCTGTCTCTCTATGGCCATTGGAATGGAGGGGGGGATTGGGAGGGGGAGCCAGGAGAGGGTTTTTATATGAAAAGGTTGAGAGCTCAGTTCTGAAATGAAAACAAATTCTTGGACTGAGCATATGCTCAGAGGCACCCTTAACCCTTCTAAGTGCATGTCTGCTCCACTATGCCACTTTGCAAATACTTGGCTTTTGTTAGATCTCAGGGATCTAGCGAAACAAATAAACACACACACAAACAAGAAGGTATCTCAAGACTGAAGTCTGTCCTCCTCTGATCTTGGCAATGGCAGCAGCATGAATCTAATGAAGAATCCTTTATTTTGAGAAACCAGTGCCTTACAAGATCAACAGTGGCTAATATTTTGCACCATATGTGTAGCTCATTTTCAGTAAAGTCTTCCTTTTTAGCCAAGTACAACAGCATTTCCCCCTAATTTTAGACATAAGAACATGCTGCTGAATTATCTGATCAAACTTCATATGTAATTCCACATAATAAAGCAGCCATAACTAAATATATTTCAATATATGTAGAAGTAAGAACATCCCCTATATGCCATTACTGAACAGAAGGACTTCAAGGATTTTTTAGATTGGGATGTACCTTTTAATGTACATAATATGTTTCAAACTGATGTTCTCTGAGCACTGAATGATACAATTTAATTATGAATTGCCCAGAGAGCTTCAGCTATTGGGTAGTATTGAAATGCAATAAATAAAATAAATGAAATGAAATGAAATGTTGTCACTCAGGGCTCTTGTTATCTAAGTCAGCTTGTTCTACATGTCTCTGTCCTATTTCTGAAGTGAGTCAGTTATTTGTCTGACATAAGTGATAAGTGTTATGTCATCACTCTTATGCCCTGTAAGTTATGAAACTGGAAATAAAGAAATCCAACATGATACATCTTCATAATGTCATGCTCCTGGTTCGTGAAGCTAAAAGCTATTTGAAGGAACAGTCAAATAGTGAAGAGTTTTAGATCAACAAAAAAGCATACCTTTTAAATGCACCTTTCACCTGTCTTCCATATCATCACATTCCATATGTCTTCTCTGTGCTTGGAAGTCATAAACACAGGTGGTCAGAACCATGAGAAGATCATTCCTCTGGCATTCTTGAACTGCACTGTCAGGAAGTTTCCATAAAGAAAGTCTGAGTATCAGCAAACTGATGTGTATGTTTGATGACCCATTTTTATGCATCTTTAAATCTGCCAGATCTTCCTAGTGATGATGGTGGAGGTGGGGTTAGTTATTTCCTTTAGAACTTCTACTGCTCTTATTTTGAGCACAAGCATTGCAGGATTATAAGGAAGAAACGAGGACTTCTCTCATCCAGTAATGGAGTACATAGACAGGATGGCTTTATGGGGAACCAATTTTGGAAATAGGAGCTGGGGAGGAAACAACTAGAAAAGTAAAAGGACTAAGAAGAAAGCCAATGGTGAGGCTTACTCAGAAGGTGGATTGAAAGAAGTCCATTGTCATAATCAATTGGGACAATGGAATGGCCCTGTAGATTATATTTGGTTAGTGATGTCTCCGTTTATTTATCTGGCTGCTTCAGGGAAGCCAGGTGACACCGGTGACCTAGGAAAGGAGAAAGACCTCACTGTTGCCTGTCGAGCAATGGCAGTGTCACAAGCTGCAAATGACAATGAGCCTTACATACTAAGTGGATATTGAGAAAGAAGTGATTTCTGTTGGTCATGTAGGGATGAAACAATGTGTTCAGTTTATGACCCCATGTGAAGCAGAGTTTCATGCATTCCTGAAGCAACATGGGGTTGACTCACAAGGGATGGGAGAACCACCACTGAACAGGGGGAATGAAGCTTCATTTCTGTAGTGTTCTGGACAGCAATTTCACACACACACACACACACACACACACACACGTATTCCCTGATTTGATTTGGTGCCTTCCATCATTTTAATCTGCAGCCCCACAGCTATGTTCATGGTGAGTTCATGTTAGTCACTCCACCAGCTACTATGAGTGAAATATCCATCACAGGTAGGACACCACAGACAGCTTTCAGAGCATTGCAAACACCACCTGTAATGCTTTTTCTTTTATTTTCCAAAGAATGAGCTTCACATATTTACCACTGAATCATTGTGGGTCATAGGAAGCTGCCTTAAAGCAGGTCCATCTAGCTCAGTGTTGTTTTCACTGATTGGCAACAGCTCTCCGGGATTTCAGACAGGGGTGTTTCTCACCTCTTCCTGGACATGCTAGGGATTGGATCTGGGACCATCTGCATACAAACCGCAGGTTCTGCCTGACCTATGGGCCTTCCATGAAAGGCAGGAAAACTGGTAGCAGGGGGAAAAAGCACTGCTTGCCCTCGGTTTGGGTCCATGTCGCTCACAATGTTCTGTCCGATGCCACCATCAGCAATCGGTTCTTCCCCAACATCCCGTGTGGATAACTGTCCTTTCAATAAGTAAGAAGAAGAATATAAATCTCTGGCAAGTTATACACAGGCTAGGATACACATAATATATAAAGAGGAGCAAAAGTTACATTTGACTTCATTGTACATTATAAACCTGAATGCTGAAAATTTTAAGTAGGTTTCTGCTTTTTATTTTAAATAGCTGTTCATGCTGCTTCAAGAATTCATGGTTTTGGATTTGGTGTTACCTGTCCTCTCGGCTATTTCCCTTGTGGGAATATCACAAAATGTTTGCCCCAGCTCCTCCACTGCAATGGGATAGATGACTGTGGGAATCAGGCAGATGAAGATGACTGTGGTAAGTTGAGCACTGATACCACAGCAGCTCTCACTGCGCTAAGTTTGCTAAACCTTTGGCACTCCATCACAATGCGTGTTTTCTAAGGCTTCTTTTGATGAAAAACCGGTGTGTGTGTCTGAGATAAATAATCTCTTTTTTTTAACATTCTGTATGGTATTACAGTGATGCTTCATCAGTATGATTCTAAAATCAGTTCATTAGCTATTTGCTAAGATAAGGAGCAACTGTTTTTTACTCTCTTGATCGTTCCCCTCTTTTTCTTATGATTTATGATATAGAAAAGATGGTAATGAAACTATTCATTATATATGTCAGTGGCACAGAATCACTGAACTAGAACTATAACCCAATTTTCTAATGTAGAAACTACTAATAGAAATATGCATCCTATATTAGTAGCATACTGTAATATTACATACAATTTAGTTCTGGTCTACATAAAGCTTAGTTCTGTTACAGTTCTGTGTAACAGAAAATGATGCACTAGTCAGGTGAACACCAGTGGAGGCTGGTGGCTCCAATGTCAGTGGGGCAATGCATTTGCTCTGGGTTTCAGTCAGAACTCTAAAGGAGCTATCCAAAGTGCCTTGGGTTGCTCTTTGACAGTTCTGACTGGTTCTGACTGAAACCCAGAATGGATTCACCACTCCACTGACATCGGAGCCACCAACCTCCACTGGTGAACACTAATGACTAAAACAGTGGATATCATGTTTGGTAATAATCATAGACTCATAGAATAGTAGGGTTGGAAGGAGTCTATAAGACCGTCGAGTCCAACCCCCTGCTCAGTGCAGGAATCTAAGTCAAAACATCCCTGACAGATGGCTGTCCAGCCTCGTCTTGAATGCCTCCAGTGTGGGAGAGCCCACTACCTTCCTAGGTAATTGGTTCTATTGTCGTATTGCTCTAACGGTCTGGAAGTTTTTCCTGATGTTCAGCCAGAATAAAAATCGCATTAACAGTATAATCCTATACAGTCTATTCAGAAGCAAGTCCCATTGAGTTAAATGGGGCTTACTCTCAGGTAGGTGATACAGGATTGCAGTCTAAATTGTATTGGGTTACTGTTACTTATGTCTGAATAAATCTGTGTAAGACTGTAACTATAATCAGTAAGTTTCTGTCCTATTGCTGATGAAAGTTTTCACTTGTTGAGCTCTGTCAGAAGTGCCTTACACAACAGATTCATATAATCTGAAGTAATCATTCAATGATCTTATGGTTGTGTGAATATACGTAGAAGACTGCATAAAGTACATCGTCTGGAAAAGCCAGTGCTTTGATTAAAAAAAAAAATCATTTAAAACCTGATTAAGGAGACAATGTCCTCTATGATATTAAAGAGAATATAAATAAAGGACAGCATTCATAGGAATGCATGAGTGAATTATCTAAAGTTCACAGATGGTGATATGAAAATTAGATTATAAATTTGAATGTATTAATATCAGCTATAATACATATTTAAGGAGTTGCAGTTCAATTTCAGACTGCTTATCCTTCCTGTAGTGTACAGAAAGTATGGAGAAGATCCATAACAAATGTCTCAAGGTTATAAAAATTTATAGTCTTATTTCTGTGACACATGTTTATCGATGTGACTGGAATGGTAAATTGTGAGCACAGAAAACCTTTCTCTAGATAGGAAAATGAACATTAGATTCCTTAGCTATACTGTGAGCCTCTTTCAGTCACTTATTTAAAGTTGTTTTAAGATAAAAGGGGTCAATTAATTTCAGAATCATTTTTCCTTAAAGTACCCTAGTTCCCCAGTCCTAGATATTTATGACCAAGTATAGTCCTGTTCAGGCATTCCCAATAGCTGTATACTAAGCTTGTTAGGAGTGGGAGCATACTAGCCCTGCCCGCCTCCATCATCAGATCCATCACCATCTCCACTTGGAGGATGACTTCCTGAAGAGGAGAGCCTCCTGTATCCATGGAAGCTCTCCATGCTATTTTGATTGCTGGAAAATCAGCGTTTGCCATAACAATATAACAACTTTCATACCAGTCATGAAGCATGATTCAGACCTTGGCCCTTGGGCCAAATATACACTGCCACCAACACTTAAATGCCGGTCCTGTTGCTGCAGGTACTCAGAGCAATTCCCACACCATGTCACTCTCATGCCAAGTATGTACTTGTGCAATTGTACATTATGGATTGGAGAAGCCCACTGCATATAAGGGTACTGCACATAAGGGGGTGAGTATAAGCAGGGAAATGGCTGGGTGAGAAGATCTAAGCCTTCCCTACCCACATGTGGTGGTCCTGATGTGGATTGGAGGCCTGCACACTTACTCGGAAGTAAAAAAGAAAGTGAAGATCAGCTGCATGCTATGTATTTAACGTAGCATGTAGTTTAACCCTCACTTACAGTGCAATCCTATACAGGTCTACTCAGAAGTAAGTCCCATAGAATTCAATGGGGCTTACCGACAGATAAATGGGCATAGGATTGGAGCCTTAGGGCACAATCCTATGCACATTTAGAGAGAAAAAAGTCCTACAACTCCCAGCATTCCCTAGCCAGCCATGTTAGCTGGGGCATGCTGAGAGTTGTACACCTTTTTCTGTCTAAACGTGCATAGGATTGCGCCCTTAATGTACTATGTAAGAAAAATCTAAATTAATCATGTAAATTTGAGGTAAGGAAATGGAACCTCAGGGGTTCAATCCATCCTGTTCCTAATGATTTTCCATCTGGCCCACACCATAGCCATTCCTTATTATGCACCCCAGCTGCTCAAAGACACAAATAGCTGCTCCCCAGTGTGAACAGCAACAGAAGCTTTAGAAAGAGTTCAGTGGTTCAAAATGGCCTGAAGTTTTTGAGAACAATCTCAGTGATTAGACACAAGGCAACACCCCAGGTTTTTAAATTGTAATTCAGAAAAATTCCTTCTTGGCAGAGGACCAGCTGTTTTTGGCATAGAGTACACCCTCTTGCCTTTGAATTATCATGTTATAGCAGAAGAACACAGAATGATAGTACAATACAAATTTCTGTAGGGCAATGTGTCCAGACTTTTAAAACAGTAGAAATATTTGTGCCTAATAAATCCATAGTTCAACTTTCCCCAATCTTGTGCCATCCAGATGCTTTGGACTCCAACTCCCATCAGCCCCAGCCAGCACAGCCAATGGTCAGGAATCCCAGGAGTTGTGGTCCAAAACATGTAGAAGGCACCAGGTTAGGGAAGTCTGACATAACTGGATATGTATGTCTGTGGATGTAGCTGTAACAAAACAATAACAAGATTTCTAAGGGCGCAATCTTAGGCATGCTTAGACAGAAAAAAAAAGTCCTATAACTCCCAGCAATCTCCAGCCAGCCATTAGGATTGCACCCTAAATGAAGTTGTTTTTGACATGATGTCCTAAAGTGCCTTCCTTCCCACCATTCCTTAATTTGCTTGTATGGTCTCCTGTCACCATCACAAGTGGTCCATTCATTTTCTGGGGGAAATTGTGGAGAACAAGGTCTTATATTTTGGGGAGATTACATTGTTATATCAGCGTAAGATTGTGTTTTATAGCACTGTGATGGCATAATTCCTTATGGCCCATCTTAAGGCAGAACACATTATGGTAGACACATAATAGAACTCAAAATCAGCAATAAAACCAATTTTCCTCTTTATTAAACACTCAAGAAAATAAAACCATTTTGACCTGATGCCTGGATTAGATCCTTCTTTTATATTTTGCACCACTAATGTGTGGAATTGACAAAGTCCACTCAAACCCATCATAACATATCGAGATTTGTGGATTTGTTTACATTGGAATTCTCTTAATTCCCTATTCAGCTATTTCTCACAGTGGTGATTGTGCCTATTTTCCTATCCCCCCACTCCAAATAATGGTTGAGCCAAAATAACCCTCCGATTCACCAACACCATGGGAGAGGCAAAGTGTTACAGATTTTTTTGAGGGAGGGAATGGGGATGTGTGTGTTTTTTAACAGTTAATTATAAAACCACCACCTATTGTTGTGACTACAGTATCTTTTGTGGGTGTTCTTGGGGGGAAATATAGCAGCGGCGGGAGCTGTGCTGTGACCACCCACACACACCCCAGCATCCATGGGGTGGCTGTGCATACTCTTTTACAGTGAACAGTCCTCTGTGTAAAGGGCTGTCCAGCCAAGTCCGGTTTAAAGATAAAGAACCATCAGAAGGAAAAGCTGGACCTTGAAGTTGTCCACCAACAGCACTTGGACAACAGACTGAGCAAATCACACAGGTCACTTCGTCACAGTCTTCCACACTAGGGTGAGATGTGCTGTGTATCTATTTAAGTTATAATAATGATCTGTAAACATGCATCTGTACATGTACATTTGCACATTTTATACAAATTGATGTTCTCATTTGTCCTCTATTTGGGGTGATTCATAAGTTTAGCCACCCTACCAATGAGGGCAAGGAAGCACTTTTACTACACTTAAAGACAGGGGGAGGACCACCATCACAGGTGGCATTTTATTAACTGTTAAAAAGAAAGAAAAGGTAAGCATCTCCCTTTCCTTCCCTGAAACAACTTGTAATGCTTTGACACCACCCCAAGATTGCATCCCATGTCTGGCTTTCACCCTTGTGCAGTGACACAATGTACTGGAGGTTGTGACACGCTATAAGAAACAAGCATGGTGAATAAGGAAGATACAGACTGCGGCATGTTAGTGATAATATTTAAAGCCCTAGATGGCTTGGGACCTCAAAGGCAGGCATTGTTGGGCACCTACCAAGGGCCCACAGCAAGGGCCCACTTATAAGAGCCCCCTGGACTTCTTCTTCATCATTGCAGCCTCCTTGCTCACCTTCCTCTCGCCCGGGCCCAGATAACAGTGGTGGTGAGAAGGAGCAGCAGTAGATGCCACTGCCTAATTGCTCATTGGCTTGACATCTGTCTAGCAAGCAAGTGGTAACAATGATAAGAAAGAGGAGGTGGCGTGATAGTAGGTGGTGAGAAGGTAAACTCACTGAGGGAGGGAGCCCATTAGGGAATGCCTCTCCCTGCATACGTCTGAGTGACTATTAAGCTCTGACAAGGGGGTTCTTCTCTGCATCCCATCATCGGGAGCTGTACATTATGTAGTGATGTAGAATAGGGCCTTCTTGGCTGTGGTACCTTGGTCATAGAATGCCCCTCCTCCAGAGGTCCTGTTGACACCAACATTAGTTTCATTTCAATACATTTTGGCTCCAAGTCAAATCCCCAGGCTTTGGGGGTTGGCTTCAACTTGTTTGCTGGGGTTATTAATGTTGATTTTATGCTGATGATGTCTGTGATGTTATCGGTTGTTTTATGTCTTATGCGGAATTGTTTTATTGCTTGTATCCAGCCAAGAAGGCCCTATTCTACATCACTACATAATGTACAGCTCCCGATGATGGGATGCAGAGGAGATCTATATAGAGCAGATTAGAAATAATTTAATAAAACAAAGTCTGTTGGGCTATAAAAAGTTCTTGAAAAGTCTTGCAGAAACAGAATAACTTGGACTGGGGGTCACTTTGCTCATGTAGTGCTCTTCTGCTAAATTGGAATCAGCCCTTCCACTGGCAGAAAAGGCTTTAGGGGAAAAAAATAACAGTTCGGCTATCTGAGCTGCTTGCTAGTCTTCTGAAATCAGAAGCCCGTTACTATCATTATTCACTTTTGGCAATGCTGGGAGAATACCTTCTAATCTAATCAGTATGTGATCAAATCCCAAATCTGTACGATCAGATGTTAAAAGGGCTACGGTGATTTATGATTCCAGTATGCTGTTCCTGACTCAGTGCTCCCCCTTAGATGCAGTCATTTGCACAGGGTTTCTGCAGTGCGTGTTGCTAGATATTCCTGGCACTAAAATTAAAACGGTGGCCATTTTGATCAGTGGTATGCCTGAGATGTGCTTGCCAAAATAAGTGAGAGGAAGGGAGTGACCTGGCAGGAGCAGCTGAAGTTCCCTGGTTCCCACGGTAGAAAAAGATCTAAAAGCCCATATCCTGTACAATTTACTGCACATCTCCCATTTGCTTCAGTCATGCTTGTACAGAAGATCTTCTGGGTGGATTGAGCCCTAAATCTGCTGTGGTGAAGAATGTTAAAGAAAGAATCCTTTCTCTTGTAACTGCAGAAAATCTGTTAAAGAGAGAAAGACAGAATAACTGCACAATGTCTTCTAACTGGTAATGCTAGGAGTCCTCTGTCTGGAAGCAGCACTAGCATTCTTGAGCTGTGCTTGTAAATCTTGAAAAAATGACAATTTTAATATTTCTTCTGTATAATTTTTATTAGGTGATAACAGTGGATGGTCTCAACAGGTGGATGTGATTTACCATGAAAGGATATCCCGGGATGCCTCTGAGGTGAAAACTGTTGAGTGCTGTAAGTAGTAAGAGAAATAAATTGTGTAATAGGCGGATTTGCAACCATTAAATTCTGAAAGAATGCCACAGTCCACAGAAAGAGAAACAGAATAAAGTTTCAATAGATACATGCACTTTTCAGTTCTGTTTTAGAAAGGCACTGGGGTATATAGCTGAAGAAACAATGTAGCTTAAATTAATTTAAACCACATTGCTCAAGTGATAAATGGGCCTCTCTAAGGAAATATGAGTGGTCAATTTGTACATGTTTGTATACAAGCCCTTGGCCTCTCTTACCTAAGATATAGCCTCTCTCTTACTGTGTGGCAGCCACAGACTTCGCTGGGATATGGATACAGGGCAATTTCTAACAACAGGGTGTTAGAACTTCTAATTAGAGAGTGTAATAGCCCTGTAGTGGAAGAACTTAAAGTTCGGGGAAGTGGAACCCATATTAATGTTCATGTCAATACATGATTAGATACTGGGTCTCTGCTGGGTTACAGTGAGTTTTTAAGTAGACATCATGACACAGTTTTTAAGTAGACACCATTTCTGACAAGTGAAGAGAAACCTTCTGACCTTTGCTTTGACTAACCACCCACAGCTTAGACATGTGTGGTCATTGGTTTGTAGGCCTTACAAAGTGAAGGAAGAGGCACGCCTCGGGCTATGTACTTGAAAGTAGTAATTTATTATGTGAATATTGCCCAATATGTTTCAATCAAAGGACTTCCTCAGGGGCAAGGGGTCTTCATTTGTCTCATTTTGGCTCACTAGCTAAAAAAACTCACTCAAGAATATACTTTCTTTAGTCAAAATGGACTGAGCAACATTGGCATAATAAATTATGACTTTCAAGCACTCGTTTGCCTCTTCCTTTGCTCTTCCAAGTTTTTGTTTGTCTGTTTGATGCTGCCGCCTGTTATTCACCTTGCAGGCCTTGCACTACTTCTGCAGCCAGGGGCCAAACTACACATGACGATACTCATGTGGTTTGCCCTTGAGTGCAAGATTTTTCTTCCACAAATAGCTGGTGTGGGATGACCCAAGCTGGATTGGGACTATGATGAGGGGGCGATATAACGCTTCCCCCTTTGCTGTGGTACTGATCTAGATTGGATCCCCTATGCCTGCTATTTGCGTGTGTGTGTGTGTGTCGGGGGGGGCAGCATGCCATCCTCTGAAGAAAATCTCAATGTTCAGATAAGTATATGTGGGGGAAGGCAATGTATGCTTTTACTGGGCTAAGCAATATTGTCTTTTACTATTTCTTCTCCTCTCCTCATTATCTTGCCAACGTCTGCCTCACCTGTGATATTCTCTTTTATCCAGTAGTTGATTCTGTGCCAACACAATGTTTATGCCGTGGCTTAGAGCTTGTCTGCGATTATGCCGGTTTGCACACTGTTCCTTTGGTCTCTTCAAATATAACTATGATGTAAGTAAAGAAGTTACATGCTGAGTTGAGCCATAGTTCAGTGGGTACAGCACATGTTTTGTATGCAGAAGGTCCCAGGTTCAATCCCTGCCATCTACAGATAGGGCAAAGAAAGAATCCTGCCTGAAACTCTGGAGAGCCTCTACCAGTCAGTGGGCCAGCTCGCACAATCGCAGTGAGGGAAATAAGCCACAGTGGCTTATTTTCACAGCTGCATGTGCTGGTCACATGCCAGCCAGATTTCCCTAATTACACTGGCGCAGTGGGGTTAACAAGTCACCATAGCTTGTTAGCCACACTGCAATCCTGCAAACTGAGTCTAAGTCAACAATATCAGGCTGGATGGACCAATGGCCTCTCTCAGCATAAGACAGCAGACAGCGTCCTATGTACAGGCTTGGAGCTCTGTTCTGTCATGGTTTGGATACAACTGGTGTGTAGCCCACAAGCAGTAACAATATGGGGAAGGCCCTCCTCACTGCCCCACCATACAAAGATGCATTTAGTCTCTAGACAAAAGCTAAACTGGGTGCAAGTTACAGTTCAATGTCTGAGTGCTCCTGTCTCTTTCATCAGCTCCTAGCCAGGAGACCAGTGTTAGAATAGTATTAGAAAACTATGATAATGCTAAATGCCTGCTTTTGTGCTATAGACATGCAAAACTTTTTAAAGCCTTTTGTAGGGATTCCTAAAGTAGTGAAAGAATTCAGAGGATAGGAGAAAAATAAGATTTGCACAACTGTTGCTTCCAGGTGAATCTGGTCCTGGCCTAAGGGTGCTTCCAGACAGACTTCTCCATGAGCAACTAATCAAAAGACATTGTGTAACTATTCCGTCTTTCCTGCCTTAACTGATTTTCTGTAGTGAGAAAAAAGAAGCAATGGAAAATATGGGAGGATCACAAATGTAAGATTCCGTTTGGACACACACACCACACAGAATTCTGTGAATGAGGCAGGGTGATTGCACAATAAATACTGCATCTGGAAGCACCCAAAGGCAAAAGAAAATATTTCTTCACATCCTACAGTTAAACTCTGAAATTCGCTGTTACAAGATGTGGTGACTGCTGCCAACTCAGACAGCTTTGAAAGGGGATTAGACAAATGCATGGAGGATAAGGCTATCAGTGGCTATTAGTCATGATGGCAATATGCTCCCTCCAGGATCAGAGCCAGCAGGCCTCTGAATGCCAGATACTAGGGAACAATGATGGGAAATGGTTTTTGCCTGCATGTTCTGCTGGTGGGTTTTCCATAAGCACCTGATTGGCCACTGTGGAAATCGGGATGCTGGACTTGATGGGCCTTTGGTCTGATGCAGCAGGGCTCTGCTTATGAGTTTGTGTTCTTAATTATGGTTTGACTTTTAGAGCTGAAAACTGAGAGCCTATTGTTTGATTAACCTTGTGGATACAAAGTTAGTTGGAAATTGGACATATCCCATGCACAGGAGGAAAAGCAAAATAATTTGTCAAAAATATTGTGAAATGCAGAACACTGAAAGTAACTCAATGACCTGGTTCACATGCAAAAGCAATTTGTGGCTTATTTAACCTATAAATTGCCAAAATCTATCAGGAATGAGTGAGCATGCTGCCTCTGATGTGCTTGTCGCTTCCACTTTCAATTAATAACCTACGATTGCCTCATTCATAGGCTGTTAGCGTGATATCTGAACCTGAACACTCCAGGTTGTTTAGACGTTAAATAACCCAGCGTTAACCCAATAATAAATTCTGGGTTAACTCTGGGTTGTTTAACCCCTAAACAACCCAGAGTGTCTGGCTTTGGATATCGTGCTAGCATCCTATGAACAGGGCAATCGTAGATTGTTCATTGAAAGGGGAAGTGACAAGCACTTCCCCTTGACAAGCTGGAAGAAAAAGTAAGACTGGACTGGAGCGGCGACTGTCGACCCTCCAGGGAATAAGAGAACACGAAGAGTTCTTGGACAGAATGGGGGAACTACAGCAGCAAAGGGAAGATCAGAAGCTTGAAGAGCAACAGCAAGATGAGGCAGAAGTGGGAAATGCTGAGGTGAAGAAAAATGGAGTAGAGGATACTCCTTGGAAAAGGGTGACAGTTAGGAGAAGAAGAACTAGACACCACTCTGCACCAGTGGAAGCAGTGGAGCTGTGGAACCGATTCCAGGTACTTGCAGATGAGACTGGAGGACAACCTGCAAAGGAAGAATCACAGGGGAACCTACATGAGAGTGAGCAAGAGGCTGAAGGTCAGTCAAACAGAGGCGATGAAACCCAGGCCCACAACAACAAGAAGAGAAGAGTGGTAGTAGTGGGAGACTCCTTGCTGCGTGGGATCGAGACCCAAGTATGTCGTGAAGACCCGTGGACTCGCCAGGTATGTTGTCTCCCGGGAGGACGAATTAGAGACGTGACTGAAAGGTTGCCTGCACTCATAAAGCCCACTAACAGGTATCCCTTTCTTCTCATCCATGTGGGAACAAATGATACCGCCAAGCGGAGCTACGAAGAAATCACGTCAGATTTTGAAGCTTTGGGAAGGAAACTCAAGAACTTTGGGGCCCAGATAGTTTTCTCATCCATCCCTCCAGTAGTTGGAAGAGGGATAGAAAGGGAACAAAAAATACTCCGGGTGAATGACTGGCTACTAGGGTGGTGCCGACGAGAGAGATTTGGATTCTGGGACCACGGCCTATACTTCCTGGAAGATGGGCTGTTGGCAAGGGACGGGTTGCACCTCACAAAGGATGGGAAAAATGTGTTTGGCCACAGCATGAAGAACTTCATCAGGAGGGCTTTAAACTGAATCCTACGGGGAAGGGAGATGTAATGTTGGGGGTAACAATGGACGTAGGCGCATGCACTGCAATGGAGAGAACAGCTCTGATAGCGCCCAATAATAGTCTTCAGACACATGTAGGAAGAAAGCCAGACTATGAAGCACATGGTCTTCGATGGCTATATACTAATTCCCAGAGTATGGGAAACAAACAGAACGAACTTGAACTCTTAATACAGGAGGGAAATTATGACTTGATAGGTAGAACTGAGACGTGGTGGGATGACTCTCATGACTGGAATACAGCAATTGAAGGATATAACTTGTTCAAAAAGAACAGGAGGAACAGAAAGGGAGGTGGGGTTGCACTGTATGTGAAAATACATATATCTGCACAGAAATACAGGAGGATGAGCTTGGTAGCCCCATCGAGAGCATCTGGATCAAAATAAATGGAGCAAAGAATAAAAGGAGCCTGGTGGTCGGAGTCTACTACTGACCACCCAATCAAGGAGAAGACGAGGATGAAACTTTTGAAAAGCAAATAGCCAATGTTTCAAGGAAGCATGATGTAGTAGTAATGGGGGACTTCAATTTCCCCGATATTTGTTGGGAGACAAATTCTGCAAAACATGGCCCCTCCAGGAAATTCCTGACTTGTGTGGCGGATAACTTCCTCCTACAGAAAGTAGAGGAAGGAACTAGAGGATCGGCTATCCTTGACTTAATCCTAACCAACAGAGATTACTTAGTGGATAAAGTAGGAGTTACAGGAACTCTGGGGGAAAGCAACCATGTTGCACTTGAGTTCTTGGTTCTAAGGGAAGCAAAAGCCGAGTGTAGTCAAACGCGTACCCTGGATTTTAGGAAAGCCAATTTTAATAAACTCAGAACAATGATCAGTAAGGTCCCATGGCAAGCAATGCTAATGAGAAAAGGAGTCCAAGATGGGTGGAAGCTTTTAAAAAAGGAAATTCTCAAGGCACAATCACAAACAATTCCAACAAGAAGAAAAGGTGGAAGACAACAGAAGAAGCCAATGTGGCTTCACAAAAAGCTTAGGGATGACCTGAAAACAAAAAAGGACACATATAGGAAGTGGAAAGGAGGCCAAGTAACAAAGGAAGAGTACAGGCAGGTAGCACAGAACTGCAGGGATGGCGTCAGGAAGGCTAAAGCTGAGAACAAGCTGAGGTTAGCGAGGGATGCTAAAAACAACAAAAAGGCTTTCTTCAGCTATGTGCATAGTAAAGGCAGAGGAAAGAAATGGTTGTTCAGCTATTAAATAAGGATGGCAAAATGATAACAGATGAAAAAGAAAAGGCAGAGGTGCTCAATTCCTACTTTGGCTCAGTCTTCTCCCAAAAGAGGATCTATGACCCCCCTGGCAAAGGCGAAGTACAGGCTGAAGGGGCAGGATTGCAGCTTGAGATCGATAGGCATATGGTCAAAGAACACATAATGACTTTGAATGAGTTCAAATCTCCAGGGCCAGATGAACTGCATAAAGGAGTAATAAAGGAACTGGCAGAAGAACTCTCAGAACCACCGTCTATTCTCTTTGAGAAATCATGGAGGACGGGGGAAGTGCCAGATGACTGGAGGAGGGCAAATGTTGTCCCTATCTTTAAAAAGGAGGAACCTGGGAACTACAGACCAGTCAGTCTGACATCAATCCCTGGGAAAATTCTGGAGCAGATGATAAAGCAATCCATCTGGAAGCACTTTGAAAACAATGCCGTGATTACTCGAAGCCAACATGGATTTGTCAAAAACAAGTCCTGCCAGACAAATCTGATCTCATTTTTTGATCAAGTAACCTCCCTTGTAGACCATGGGAATGCTGTAGACATCATATGCCTCGACTTCAGCAAAGCGTTCGACAAAGTGCCCCATGATATCCTGATGAGCAAACTAGCTCAAAGTGGGCTAGAGGAAACAACGATCCGGTGGATCCACAGTTGGCTACAGAATCGGACTCAAACAGTGCTTATCAATGGGACCTTCTCAAACTGGGGAGAGGTAACGAGTGGGGTACCGCAGGGCTCAGTCCTGGGCCCAGTGCTCTTCAACATTTGTATTAATGACTTGGAGGAGGAGGTGCAGGGAATGCTGATCAAATTGGCAGATGACACAAAATTGGGCGGGATAGCTAATACTTTGGAAGACAGAAACAAAATTCAAAGTGATCTGGATAGACTGGAGCGCTGGGCAGAAAACAACAGAATGACATTTAATAGGGACAAATGCCAAGTTCTACACCTAGGAAAAAGAAACGAAATGCACAGTTACAAGATGGGGGATATGTGGCTCAACAACGCTACAAGCGAGAAGGATCTTGGAATTGTTGTCGATCACAAGCTGAATATGAGCCAACAATGTGATGTGGCTGCAAAAAAGGCAAATGCTCTTTTGGGCTGCATTAATAGAAGCATAGCTTCCAAATCCCGGGAAGTCCTAGTTCCCCTCTACTCATCACTGGTTAGGCCTCATCTGGAGTACTGTGTCCAGTTCTGGGCACCACACTTTAAGAAGGATGCAGACAAACTGGAGAGGGTTCAGAGGAGGGCAACAAGGATGATCAGAGGACTGGAAACAAAGCCCTGTGAAGAGAGACTGAAAGAACTGGGCATGTTTAGCCTTGAGAAGAGAAGACTGAGGGGAGATATGGTAGCACTCTTCAAGTACTTGACAGGTTGTCACAGAGAAGAAGGCCAGCATCTCTTCTTTATCATCCCAGAGTGCAGGACATGGAATCATGGGCTCAAGTGACAGGAAGCCAAATTCTGGCTGAACATCAGGAATAACTTCCTGACTGTTAGAGCAATACGACAATGGAACCAATTACCCAGGGAGGTGGTGGGTTCTCCCACACTGGAGGCATTCAAGACGAGGCTGGACAGCCATCTGTCAGGGATGCTCTGACTTGGATTCCTGCATTGAGCAGGGGGTTGGACTCAATGGCCTCGTAGGCCCCTTCCAACCCTACTATTCTATGATTCTATGAGCATATCAGGGGCAGTGTGCTCATTCCTTCCCACTTGCCTCTGACAACCCATGGTTTAAAGAACCCATAGGTTGTAGTGACATTCAAACAAGGCCAGTGGGACATACTTCAGAGTAGACATGCATAGGAATGTGCTGTAAGTCAGTCAGTTGAATGAGAAAAAAAAATCTGCTTAAATGGTACCTCTCTGTTGAGAATCAAGTTGGAGACTTTTGAAAATGATTTTTGTTACTTCTGCCCTGTGAAAATATGCAATTAAAAGTGTTTGATTTTCTGTATAAGGATTCAGATGGCAGTTGTTCTCCTTGGACTTGATTTCTCTTCTTTCTTTCTTTTTTTTTACAAACAACTAGATAAATTTTTGTATGCTTCTTGGGTTGTGGTGTAAGATGTACTGTAGACTTGTTCCAATCTTGAGAGAGTAATTGTCTCCCACAACACAGTTAAGAGATGTTTTAAGAAAATCCCTTCCTGAACTCTTTGACCAAAATATTTTCTGTATTGGGAGGCCCTCTAGGGTTTATTTTGGTTAAGTGCAAAAAAAGTAAACAAAGACCTGTCTTCAGGAGTTATTGAGTGTAAAGGATTTTGGAGTTCTTCACTGGTTACTAGTTGTGTATGTCACACTAGCTAATTACAGGAAGCTCTTAAAATTAATTAATTCACACTTTAGGGTCTGAAAAGGTGACATTCTTCAGTATATTTCAAGCCCTTGCACATGTCAGTGCTCAGCACTTATTTTTGTATTTAGTAAAGCAGGGGTAGGAAAAGGAGAGGTGGCTAAAGACGTAC
The DNA here is from genome assembly GCF_057233095.1 of Heloderma suspectum. NCBI lineage: Eukaryota > Metazoa > Chordata > Lepidosauria > Squamata > Helodermatidae > Heloderma > Heloderma suspectum. The sequence goes on from NC_139462.1 coordinate 69,721,650, forward strand.
ATAAACAAGCATTACAAGAACAGGATGTAAATGTTCTCTTTCTAGATCAGTCTTAGTGTGACTGATTTTTGGTGCAATCTTATGCATGTTTAGACCAAAAAAAGTCCTACAAGTCCCAGCATGCTGGGACTTGTAGGACTTTTTTCTGTCTAAACATGCATAGAATAGCATGCCCTTAACCTGTTGTGTTTGGTAGTGAACTGTCCTCGGAGGACCATTCTTGCTTTACAAATGAAATAAGCTGACATCAGCAGAACAGCAAAAGGGGAAAAGATGAGCAACTAGTCCCCTTTTCCCTTCTCTTTCCCCATCAGGCAGAGCGCAACTGATAGCTTCTGGACATTGCTGGAACTGTTGCTGTTGAAAAAACAGGTGTAGAACAAACAGTGCACAAGAACACACTTGAACATTTATGTATATATACATTTATTTATTTTAATCACTTGGATCTCATCCTTTAGCATTTCTGTTCCCACGGTGGCTTACATTAATATTGAATGAACAACAAAATCAACCTCTGTGGGATAGCTTAATTAACAGAAATGCCTATCAACTGTATAACTTGGTATCATTAAAATGGAACTAAGTTCAGCCCTGCTTATATTTAGAAGTGTTTTGGTGCATGCTGCTGCCTATGCATCTTTTTTTTTTTTAAATTACAGGTCTCTACAATGGAATCTGCTGGGAAAGCTTGTTGCCAATGGTTTCAAAAAATATCAGGATCTTAAATACCTGTAAGACATAGTTTTAACTTCAAATATCAACCTATTGCAACATCATTGTTTTGTAATATAGGGACTAAGGGTGAGTTCACACCTTATATTTCTCATGTGATCATTAGAACTATGGGTGGATTATCTTAATGTCTGACTTGCTGCTGTCTGTCTTCTGCTGAACAATTTTCCAACAGCTGAAAGATTAGTAGCCCTATCCGGTGTTTGTTTTCTGTAGAACTGATTGTGTGAACTCACCCTGAGGTTGCAATCTCTACCCATTTATTTGGGAGCAAGCCCCATTGAATTCAATGGGACTTACTTCTGCATAGACATGTCTAGGCTTGCACTGTAAGATTATGATTCTAATTGTCCCACGTACATATCAACCTTATTGAAATTGTCAAGATGTACTGACAGGCATGAGTTTTCAAGACCTGGAGTAGAAAAGCCGCTAGGAGAACTACAAGCTCTATGGTGGCTTAATGAGCTGAAAATATTCATATGTCTATGACAGTATTGTTCATCTATGGTGCTTGGAGCCCAAGCTTTTAATGGTCAGCATTAATTCAGATTCCTTTATTTACAGTAAGCTTATCCTAATGTGGATCTTACTATCCATTGTATAATAAGGAAGTACAATTTAAAATAGAGCAATATAACCAAAGAGATGAAAGTCAGCTTAGCAAGATGAAGCGAAAGTCTACATATGGATGGGTAGTCTTCCTTCATAAAGACCCTACTTAAATACGTTTTTATTTAATAATGAATTAGTATTAAATTTGACTAGTTCTGAAATAACTCCTTATTTACATATCTGGTAATGAATTAAATTTAACTGTGTGTAAGGAGAGAGAGAGAGAGAGAGAGCACATGAGCAAGAGAGCATCTGATAAGGTGATGAAACTTTTGCTCTAAGAAACGTGTTAGTCTTAAGGTACCACAAGTCTCTGTTGTTGTGCTCACAGCATGGGGCAGGGTGAGGGTGCAGTACCAAGACCTCTGCACAGGAATAAATTGATTTAATGGCCAGAATTTTTATTGTTTATAGCTCACAGAGTTTTGCATGGCAGAGGGCATAAATCCCACCATTGGACAGCCCCACTGCTGACTTTTACCACCTCCCAGCCCTTGTGATGGGGAGAACATGGATGGGGTAGCAGGAATCTCAGGCTCACCTATGGTGTAGACCAATACCTGCAACCTGCGTGTGTGGCAGGCATGCCAGCCCCTGAGCTGGGCCGGGCCATGAAGAGATACTCCAAGATCCATTGCAGGAATCCCTCAATGGAGCGCAGAGAGCCCATCCCCACGTATCCCTCTAATGGGTCCAGTCCAATGCCTCCAGTGCCTGCACTTGAGAAGCTTTGATGAAAAATACATGGTCATGAAATTAACAACAAACAAATATTGCTAGGAGGGGAGCAAAAACTTCACGTCACTGGGTCCAATCATGATTGCGAGTAAAATTCTTCCCAACCCTGTCAGCCTGAAGCTAACCTTTGCCCATACCAAGGTAATGAGGATTAAAACTAGAGCAGGTAGGGATGGAAGGCAGTGTGATGGCAATGCTGAAGCCCTAGGCCAAGCCTCTATTTCGAGCCTGGGAGCAGACCAGAGGGAAAAGGTTCGCTCCCTGCTTTGTTCCAAGGCCTACCTCCAGAATACTGCCTGGAGCAGCTGATTGACTCTGGGGTGGGAGCTGGGCCAGCTCAGTTCACCGCCAGCCACGTGTGAAGGAAGGTCTTCTAGCTCCCATTCTCCCCCCCACACACACACACACACACACATGATGAGCACAGTGAGGGTCCCCCAATAAGTGAAGCGTTTTGCTGCAAGAGACTAACAGGGCTACCCCTTTGGAAATTGTGTATAGAGCGAAATGTCACTCAGTATTTATAGATAAAATTTGCTCTATCTGAAAGATAGAATTAAGTCATATGTGCATGAGGTTATGGACAATTGAGAAGTCTATAGGGGAAAGTGCACGTCCTCTTGGTCCGGCTACCCTTTTATTTCCCCAAATGTCATATAGTTTAACCATTCTTGCATTTTTCATCCCTTTCTGGACACAAATTTAAGTAGAGTTATGACTGCAAATTCTGTAGGAAATCAGAATCAGTCATTTCATCAGGCTAATATATGAGATACAGAATGATTATCCACTCAGTTTTCTCTTGAAATTCACTATCAAGCCTCCAGTGTTTTAGTTATTGCAGGCAGTGGTGTAGTGGAGCCGGGGATCACAGGCAGTGATGCAGCGAAGTAATTTTAGACCCTGGCCTTGGTGGTCTTATGGGGGGGCCTTTTAGACAGCCATGTGTATTACTTCAGTTGGGAAGCATACCACTACCATTTCGCCCCATGCCCAACAACCACCATTCCATGCTTTTGCAACTCCTTCTATATTCTTGATATGTTGAAACAATAATAACCCAAACTTGTTTGCAAACCCTGGTAAACAAACAAACAAACAATCAAACCTCTGAACATGTGCAGTTTGCACTTTAAACTCACTTAAATCATAGCACCATCATTGTTGTTGTTCAGTTGTTAAGTCATGTCTGACTCTTCATGACCCCATGGACCATAGCACACCAGGCCTTCCTGTCCTGCGCTCTCTCCCGGAGTGTGCTCAAGTTCATATTCATTGCATCGGTGATGCTATCTAGCCATCTCATCCTCTGCCGTCCCCTTCTCCTTTTGCCTTCAGTCTTTCCCAGCATCAGGGTCTTTTCCAGAGAGTTTTCTCTTCGCATTAGGTGGCCAAAATATTTGAGCTTCAGCTTCATTATCTGTCCTTCTAATGAGCAGTCAGGGTCGATTTCCTTTAGGATTGACTGATTGGACCTCCTTGCAGTCCAGGGGACTCGTAAGAGTCTTCTCCAGCACCACAGTTCGAAAGCATCAATTCTTCAGTGCTCAGCCTTCGTTATAGTCCAGCTCTCACAGCCATACGTTACTACTGGGAAAACCATAGCTTTGATTAGACGGACCTTTGTCGGCAAGGTGATGTCTCTGCTTCTCACTATGCTGTCTAGGTTTGCCATAGCTTTCCTCCCAAGGAGCAAGCGTCTTTTAATTTCATAGCTACAATCACCGTCTGTGGTGATCTTGGAGCCCAAGAAAATAAAATCTGTCACTGCTTCCATTTCTTCCCCTTCTATATGCCAGGAAGTGATGGGGCCAGATGCCATGATCTTCGTTTTTTTAATGTTGAGTTTCAAACCAGCTTTTGCACTCTCCACTTTCACCCTCAACAAGAGGCTCTTTAGATCCTCTTCGCTTTCTGCCATTAGAGTGGTATCGTCTGCGTATCTGAGGTTGTTGATAATTCTCCCAGCAATCTTAATTCCAACCTGTGATTCATCCAACCTGGCATTTCTCATGATGTTCTCTGCATATAAATTAAATAAGCAGGGCGACAATATGCAGCCTTGTCGTACTCCTTTCCCAATTTTGAACCAATCAGTTGTTCCATGTCCGGTTCTTACTGTTGCTTCTTGACCCTCGTACAGGTTTCTCAGGAGACAGGTAAGGTGGTCTGGTACTCCCATCTCTTTAAGAATTTGCCACAGTTTGTTGTGATCCACACAATCAAAGGCTTTAGCGTGGTCATTGAAGCAGAAATAGACACTTTTCTGGAATTCTCTTGCTTTCTCCATGACCCAGAGAATGTTGGCGATTTGATCTCTAGTTCCCCTGCCTCTTTGAAACCCAGCTTGTACTTCCAGTAGTTCTCGGTTCACATACTGCTGAAGCCTAGCTTGTAGGATTTTGGAGTTTGCGTTTGCAAGCTCCGGCTCTCCTTCCACACCTTTTGCTGTCTGGGAGGTCATTTGGGAGCAGGAAGGGCTGTGTTCTGGACTTTGGCCCCAAGGTCCAGGCTTACCTGCACCACTTTTCACAGGGATGCAGTACCAACACTTTTCATTAGCAGGGATGCTAACCCATGGCCTGTTTTGGGTTGGAGGTAGTTTGTTAACCAGGGCAACATCCCACCCTGAGCCAGATTTGGATGTCATGATAAGCAGCAGCAACTGTCTGCCATGGGTTGAATATTCACAATGGCTACCAGCACACGCCACAACCATTACATAAATCTCAGTGGGCTGTGGCGACCATGAGAAGCAGGCTGCTATCTACCACTCCCCCTGGACTTCCTGTTCCCTGAGCTTAGCAGTAATCCTCAAAGTAGCTCAAGGAAAATGAATTTTCCCAAGAGCAATATATTTTTCCCTGTTGACCTGCAAAGTATTTTGGAGTGGCTTGGTCTTGAATGGGTAATTAAGACCCATTTGCTTTATAAAAGACCTGCTCCTGGTGGAGATGATCAACACAGCTGCCCAAATTTGAGGGCATGGCTATGGGGCATGGCTAGGGAGACTGTTGTGATGTGCTCCTGGACTTCAAAATTTACCCCTACACCACTGACCAGGGCTACACTTTTAAAATAGTCTTGATAGGATCCCTGAGAAACTGAACTACAATGTAACATTTCAATTGTAGACATTTTTGTTGTTCGAATTGTGCATTGGATTTTAATGATCTGCTATTGCCATTGTCTTCACAGGTATCTTCAAAATAATAATATAAGCATTGTGTCAGGACATGCTTTCAGAGGACTCTACAATCTGACAAAACTGTACGTATATCCCTTGCAGTTCTATGCTAGAACACTTAATACATTCCCACTTATAATTTTAACAATAAATTGTGTGGGCTTGCTGTCACATGCATAAACAAAAAGTGTCACCTGTCCATTCCTGAAGAAAGTCTCAAACCATCAAATTAAACTAGACCAAGGAAGTGTCAACTGATAACCCATAGCTAAAGACAAGGATGTTCACAAAGTCAGTGTGATATATGCCAAGAATGTTAGGCATGGCTGTAAGAAACCCAGTTCCAGTGCAGAGTTTCAAATACCACTCTGAACAACTTAATGGAAAGATCAGATCCAAAAATGACTGAATGGATGAATGACCACATGTTGCTCAATGACTTTCTAACACTATTACCTACTATGTTTTATTGGTCTTGTTTCAGATATCTGAGTCACAACAAGATAACCTTTTTGAAACCCCATGTCTTTGAAGATCTACATAAACTTGAATGGCTGTATGTACTGGTTTTGTATCTGATTAAAGCTGCAATCTTAGGCATCTTTACCAGGCAGTGTGGCCCATTTGACTCTGATGGACTTACCTCAGAGTAAACATGCTTACTCTTAGAATTGAGCTGCATGTGTATAACCTGTAAAAATGTAATCTTCAGCTCTGAGCTCCTTAGAATATTAGATATACTTAACCCACATCTGGCCCTCAGCTGCTCCTGCTCTCTGTGTGGTCTGCAGAACTCCTGGGAGGCCCCACCCACTTTTCTTTGCTGTCTGGCATGGGAACAATAATCTTCATTGAGATTGCTGGGGGAGAGATATTTTAGCCCCCCCCCCCCATCGTGATGCAGCCAAGCTGCCTAATTGTAGCAGGGAAACAATTATCTTTATCAGGATCTTGGGGGAGGGTGGTCCAGCTGTCATGGAGGTGACATTCATACAACACATGTAAACCCCCTCCAGACGTTCACACTGTAGATGAAAACATCTGCTGGGGCAATGTCATGTGCGCACTTTGGGGGGTGGGGCTACATGGCATGGCTCGTGTGTTTACTTAAGCCCTTTCAGGAATTCCTGAATAGTTCTAGGGAGACCTTTTTAATTCAGGGGTACGCAATATGGTGCCCACAGGCACCAATGCACTCCTAATCACCTTTCTTGGCACCCACCAAGGTGCCCTACCCCTCCCATTTAAAAACAAAACAACCAGTTTTCTTATTGACAGCCAGGATTGCTGGGAAATAGGTTTCTGTTGATGCTAAATTAAAAACTGTGGGTCCAAAGGTGTGTGTGCTCAGACACACCCCCCCCCCATCAGTCTTATGGGCAGGTTATTTGCTGTTTGCCATGCCTCCTTGGCAGCCATTTTGTGGTGGTCCCTATGACAGTTTCTCACATTGCCAAATGTACCCACATGCCAAAAATGTTTTAATTAATCTCAAGAAATACTTAAGATTAATAATAATAATAATAATAATAATAATTTCTCCATAAAATTGACTTCTTCAACTCTGAATCAAATTCCAAGTATATGCTGCATTATGACTGTTACTATTGGGATAGATTAATACTTGGTAAGACTGTGAAATATCTATGAGTGGTCACTTTAAGGATGCAATCCTATATAAGTATGTGGAAGTAAGTGCCATTGAATTCAGTGGAATTTCTTCCTTAGCAGACACACATAGTATTGCATTGGAAAGGAGGCAATCTGCAGTACAATGCACAACACAATCTCTCCTCCATCTCTTGCCCAGCACTTTGTCAAGTGTGTGTGAGGAGTTTCAGCTTTGCAGTGAAAAAGGCGTCTACACACACATACGCACCCGCACTGCCCCTGGGAAACACTGCTCTTTTGGAGAAGACTTTGCACTGCCCAAAATGGCATCTTTCACTGCAAAAGAAGAAAGAAACCCATTACAATTTGGTGAAAAAACAAAGATTGTTGCAATTTATCCACATTGATTTTCTGGAAGTATCCTTAGGGGAGGAAATATTCATTCACAATTTTGTTTCTTAAAGAAAGGGATCTGAGGTACATTTCAGTTGGCTTGGGGGATAGATATGTTTTGACAGATTTGTCTCCCTTGCCCATTCCTGCTTCTAGCTTGGACTGCTCCTGTACTCTTTGTAGCATGGTTTAGGGCAGAAACCTGTAACTAGAAATGCTGACATTGATTTGTTAGCATTTTTATTTTAAGAGAAGATCCATTTTACTGGTAATTGTGATTTAGAAGCAAACAGCAGAGGAGAGGATGTTAATGACATAGCTGTCAGTATTCTGAAGATAATTTTTTCTGCTATGCCATTTCAAATGAGTTATTGTCATATGGGGATATACTGCAACTTGAAAAATGATGCTCTGTGAAGTGACAAAGAGCGAATCAAGTCACTGTAAAAACTGACAAGAAAATTGTTCACATTTAAGTTTCTTTTTTTTTTCCCAAAAAAAGTACTTCAAATCTCTTTGGGGGAAAAAAATGGTTTCTGACATCCTTTTGAGATAAGAACAGAATAACTTGTTAAGATGTTTTAATAACCTGAGATTATTAATAGGGACCTGTATTACTAACCCCCCACCCCTTCCCTTTACTCACAAGACCAGTTCTAGCAGCTTTTTCCTACATGTGAGTGATTTTGGGATAAAATAGTCTCTTAGAACCAAGTCATACAACTACCTTCAGTGTGGTTGCTGCTATGTGCACCCATCAGAACCACAAGCTGAAATGGTCATACGACTGTTAATCTCGTACTCAGACCCTGTGTGTATTTCTATATTGCCCCCCAACCCTCACTTGCAGAGATACGAAGAAAGCTAATCTCTATGATTTAACAATTACATGAGTACCTGCATTCACAAATCACAATACTGACCAGCACATACAGCGGTTAGCACATCAGACATGTTTCTGTGACTCCACTCTTAGTTGTCATTCTCTTAAAATGAATATCATGGTAAGCCATTTATATCACATATTTTGAAATAGATACAAGTTGCTTACTAGATACAGCTTTAAAAACTGAGGGAAACAGGTTGCTTTCCAATACTAGTATTTTTAGTCTGAGATGTACCCTTTTCTGATTTACAGCATAATTGAAAACAGTACAATGACATGTATCTCTCCACTGACCTTTTATGGGCTCAACTCACTTATTCTCCTGTAAGTACTAAGAAATTATTTTTTAAAAATATCATATATATATATATATACACACACACACACACACACACACACAGAAGTTAAGAACTATGTTGAATAATGTGTATGAATAACAGATGCTTTCAGTATAGCTTCTCCAAAAACCCTGAGAATTAGTTGCCATGATTATATTTAAGGTGCTGTAACAGTTACTGTAATCCCTCCCCGAGGATATTTTCATCTTCAGAAATGAAGTCTTTCTGGCCAGCCTTCTGACCTTAATGTCATTAGTTAAAAACCAACCAACGGAGAGGACAGTTAGAATTGACGTTCATTAACAGATCGAAATAAAGATTATGAGTTGTTGCTCATCATGGAAATTACTCATTATAGAAAGCAGTTGTTCCCCATGGAGTTTTAACACTCATGTTTTGATGATATATCAGTAAATGCAAATTAAGTTAAACTGTTGAACCGTTAGCCTATAATGTGCTAGTTAACCCTTGAATATTTTATACACAATCTGATCCAATGTAGAATTGTTGGATATGTTACTGTTCGTATGTTTTTATACGATTAAAATCAATAAAATATATATTTTCAAACATATTTTACACATAGTGTTCCTGCCTATTTCATGCATTTGATGAAGTAGGGTTTTGCCTACAAAAGGAAGACTCCTTCCATAAAATAACTCATTGCAGTATAAACGTTTGTTGCAACAAGGCTATAGTTCAGAACTTTGTCCCCAGTTTGGGCTCTGTTTCTGGATTTCTTACAGAAAAGATACGCTCTCATAATTAAAGAGGTATTTGATTTTTTACAAAGCACCTTATGATGGTCCATGGGAACAGAGGATACTGTTCTCTGTCCTTTAAGCTACACACTGCTACACTTCCTATTTGAGTAGATGGAGAGCCATGGACAAGGATTCCAACACCAATTTAATCTAACTTGAATGAATTACTCAACAGGTGTTGTGGCAGTATGCCATTTCAAGAGGTATATTGCTGCCTCTTGACTGTCCATTTGGGATGCAGATACTACACTCTTCCTGTTGAGTAAATTTACTTCAGAGCAGGTGTAGCAGTACACCACTTGGAACATCAAAATCAGTTTGTTAGTTTGTCATTGTCACTGGTCCTTCCTGTATAAGTAACACCATTGCTACCATGAGAAGAAACAAGTGTTAAACTACATCAAAACAAAAACAATTATAACAGGGATGCTGTGGTGCTCGTAACTGCTTTAACCTGATTATTAAAACAGTGATGGTTTTCAAATTATCCTTTCACAACAGACACATGTAGCATTAGAAGGTACGAGTCACTGCCGGTAATGAAACTGTTCCACTCTTCTCTTCATGCTTGTGTGTCTCATAAGGGTTAGTTAAGAAAGAAAGGAGTGGTGTCAGAGCCATATATCCAACAGTGAAATGGTACGCTCCTCATATAAGGTTGTATCCAATGTTAGCCCTACTTGCAGAAGACCCACTGAAATGAATGGGATTTGTGTTAAACTAACATTGGATATAACCCATCAGATACAACCCTAAGGAACTGCACTACCTGCATTTCCATGTGGGGTATTGGATTTTGAAAAATCCTCACAAGAGAATCACATGTGTATGAAAAACTTCACATTAGAGAACATTATTTTTAAATAAGCAAATTTACATAGATCAGCTGCTGACAGATACATCTTATTGGCTCTGGTAACCATATTTCGATTAACATCAGCCTAATAATATTTTTATTTTTCCAGAGTTTTGATGAATAATTCTCTTGCCCAGTTACCTGATAAACATCTTTGTCAACATATGCCAAGGCTAAACTGGCTGTGAGTCCATATTTTCCTACATAAGTTAAACATTAGATTTAAGTTGTATCAAAAGTGTCTCATGTCTTGTTCACAAAATGTTCAACAAGAAAACGTTTGGCAATTATAAGTTTTTAAAAAGCAGTCATTTTCTCTCTTCAAAAGCCAGAAGTTTGATTGTACTGAAATATGGTATCTACTACAATAATTTTGGGAGTGGGAAAAAGGTAACAACAAAAGAATATTACCAGATTATCACTGCTGTAGGGAAATATGCTTGATTTGGTGTGGGTTTTTTTAATTCTCCAGGGACTTCGAGGGCAACCATATCCACAATTTAAGAAATGACACTTTCATCTCCTGTAGCAGTTTAACTGTCCTGTAAGTAAGATGCATTTGTTATTGAGCCAGAAAGAGGCCTTACAGATCTTAGCAAGTCACTTGCGTGGGCCTTCCTGGGGAGGGAACTGTAGAGATGGCACCACTGTGGAAAAGAGTCCATATAACCATCATCCCAAGCTCCACCATTGGAGGCATGTGGATCAGGGCCTGACTGGAAATTGTTAATGGGGTAGGGGGTACAAATAGAGGAAGTCTGTCCCCAAAATACATTAAACTATATTTTATCATTTCAGTGTTTTGAGGAGAAACAAAATCAGCTCACTAAATGAAAATAGCTTCTCTGCTCTTCAGAGATTAGCTGAACTGTAAGTAAATATTTCACCCCAGGGCAAATTAACCACTTTATTGTAATCACATCTTGTAAGCATATATTTTATGTAATTGAAAGAAAATGCATTTAGTGCCACAAAGACTATTATTTATTTGACACTAGCTTCACTAGTCCTTACTTTGATACAGTGAATGCTGCAAACAAACTTACATAGCTGTCAGAGTTGGACATATTGTGCCTGTCTTCTCTAAGTGCCCACTCTGTATTCCCCATCATTGATTACCTTGTCTATCAACCAACAGGATCTCCATCTTGTCTGGACTGAGCCTCAGTTTGTTCGCCCACATCCAGTTCTTCACTGCATCCAGGCAATAATTCAGGACTATTATAGCCTCCTGGGCATCAGATGAAAAGGAGAGACAGAGCTGGGTGTCATTATTATAATGAGACCCAATTCCCAAACCTCAACGCTAGAGTCAAACTGTATCTCATAAAAGAAGTAAGAGGAACTGAGTCTTTGAGCCCAAACTACACAATATATGAAATGTGTGTTTACATGTTGCATAGCTATTTGTTTTGTTATAAAAAAAAATAGTAGCTGCAGGAGTGCAATAAGGATTGTGACCATGGCACATAGTGGGGTTGTTGTTCAGTCGTTAAGTCATGTCCGACTCTTCGTGACCCCATGGACCATAGCACACCAGGCCTTCCTCTCCTCCGCTCTCTCCTGGAGTGTGCTGAAGTTCATATTCATTGCGTCGGTGATGCTATCTAGCCATCTCATCCTCTGCCGTCCCTTTCTCCTTTTGCCTTCAATCCTTCCCAGCATCAGGGTCTTTTCCAGTGACTTTTCTCTTCGCATTTGGTGGCCAAAATATTTGAGCTTCAGCTTCAGTATCTGTCCTTCCAATGAGCACTCAGGGTTGATTCCCTTTAGGATGGACTGATTTGACCTCCTTGCAGTCCAGGGGACTCGTAAGAGTCTTCTCCAGCACCACAGTTCGAAAGCATCAATTCTTCGGCGCTCAGCCTTCCTTATAGTCCAGCTCTCACAGCCATATGTTACTACTGGGAAAACCATAGCTTTGATTAGACGGACCTTTGTTGGCAAGGTGATGTCTCTGCTTCTTACTATGCTGTCTAAGTTTGCCATAGCTTTCCTCTCAAGGAGCAAGCGTCTTTTAATTTCATGGCTACAGTCACCGTTTGCAGTGATCTTGGAGCCCAAGAAAATAAAATCTGTCACTGCTTCCATTTCTTCCCCTTCTATATGCCAGGAAGTGATGGGGCCAGATGCCATGATCTTCGTTTTTTAAATGTTGAGTTTCAAACCAGCTTTTGCACTCTCCACTTTCACCCTCAACAAGAGGCTCTTTAGATCCTCTTCGCTTTCTGCCATTAGGGTGGTATTGTCTGCGTATCTGAGGTTGTTGATAATTCTCCTGGCAATCTTAATTCCGACCTGTGATTCATCCAACCCGGTGTTTCTCAACTCTGCATATAAGTTAAATAAGCAGGGCGACAATATGCAGCCTTGTCGTATTCCTTTCCCAATTGTGAACCAATCGGTTGTTCCATGTCCGGTTCTTACTGTTGCTTCTTGACCCTCGTACAGGTTTCTCAGGAGACAGGTAAGGTGGTCTGGTACTCCCATCTCTTTAAGAATTTGCCACAGTTTGTTCTGATCCACACAATCAAAGGCTTTAGCATAGTCAGTGAAGCAGAAATAGATGTTTTTCTGGAATTCTCTTGCTTTCTCCATGATCCAGCGAATGTTGGCAATTTGATCTCTAGTTCCTCTGCCTCTTCGAAACCCAGCTTGTACTTCCGGTAGTTCTCAGTGCACATGCTGCTGAAGCCTAGCTTGTAGGATTTTGAGCATCACCTTGCTGGCATGTGAAATGAGCACAATTGTGCGGTAGTTTGAACACTCTTTGGCATTGCCCTTCTTTGGAATTGGAATGTAAACTGACCTTTTCCAGTCTTGTGGCCACTATTGAGTGCAGCACTTTAACAGCATCATCTTTTAGGATCTTAAGTAGCTCAGTTAGAATACTGTCATCTCCGCTGGCTTTGTTGTTAGTAATGCTTCCTAAGGCCCACTTGACTTCACTCTCTAGGATGTCCGGCTCAAGTTCAGTGACCGCACTATCATGGCTATCAGGGACATTCAGATCTTTCCTGTATAGTTCTTCTGTGTATTCTTTCCACCTCTCCTTAATCTCATCTGCTTCTGTTAGGTCCCTGCCTTCTTTGTCCTTTATCATGCCCATCTTTGCACAAAATGTTCCCTTGAGATCTCCGATTTTCTTGAAAAGATCTCTAGTCTTTCCCATTCTATTGTTTTCCTCGATTTCTTTGCATTGTTCATTTAAGAAGGCCTTCTTGTCTCTCCTTGCGATTCTCTGGAACTCTGCATTCAGTTGGATATATCTTCCCCTTTCTCCCTTGCTTTTCGCTTCCCTTCTTTCCTCAGCTACTTGTAAAGCCTCATCAGACAGCCACTTTGCTTTCTTGCATTTCTTTTTCTTTGGGATGGATTGAGTTGCTGCCTCCTGAACAATGTTATGGAACTCCATCCATAGTTCCTCAGGCACTCTATCTATCAGGTCTAATCCCTTAAATCTATTCCTCACCTCCACTGTATATTCATAAGGGATATGATTGAGGTCATACCTGAATGGTTTCGTGGTTTTCCCTACGTTCTTCGATTTAAGCCAAAATTTTGCAAGAAGCAGCTCATGATCTGAGCCACAGTCAGCTCCAGGTCTTGTTTTTACTGACTGTATGGAGCTTCTCCATCTTAGGCTGCAAAGGACATAATCAATCTGATTTCGATATTGACCATCTCGTGATGTCCATGTGTAGAGTCGCCTCTTGTGCTGTTGGAAAAGAGTGTTTGCTATGATCAGAATGTTCTCTTGGCAAAACTTGATTAGCCTTTGTCCTGCTTCATTTTGTACACCAAGGCCATGGTTGCCTGTTATCCCGGTGATTTCTTGACTTCCTACTTTTGCATTCCAATCCCCTATGATGAAGAGGACATCTTTTTTTGGTGTTAGTTCTAGAAGGTGTTGTAGGTCTTCATAGAACCGATCAACCTCAGCTTCTTCGGCATCAGTGGTTGGGGCATAGACTTGAATTACTGTGATATTGTATGGTTTGCTTTGGATTCGTACTGAGATCATTCTATCGTTTTTGAGATTGTACCCTTGTACTGCTTTTCCCACCCTTTTGTTGACTATGAGTGCTACTCCATTTCTTCTAAGGGAGTCTTGCCCACAGTAGTAGATATAATGGTCACCTGAATTAAATTCGCTCATGCTTGTCCATTTTAGTTCGCTGATTCCCAAGATGTCGATGTTCAATCTTGCCATCTCATGTTTGACCACCTCCAGCTTACCTTGATTCATTGATCTGACATTCCAGGTTCCTAAACAATATTGTTCTTTACAGCATCGGACCTTCTTGTCACCACCAGACACATCCACAGCTGAGTGTCTTTTCGGCTTTGGCTCAGCCGCTTCACTCTTTCTGGTGCTACTTGGAAATTCCCTCTGCTCTTCCCCAGTAGTATATTGGACACCTTCCGACCTGAGGGTCTCATCTTCCGGTGTCATCTCTTTTAGCCTTGTGATACGTTCCATGGGGTTTTCTTGGCAAGAATCCTGGAGTGGGTTGCCATTTCCTTCTCCAGTGGACCACATTTTGTCAGAACTCTCCACCATGACCTGTCTGTCCTAGGTGGCCCTGCACGGCATAGCTTATGGCTTCACTGAGTTATGCAAGCCCCTTCACCACAACAAGGCAGTGGTCCATGAAGGGTACATAGTGGGGAGGGTGCTATAAATCCAGGCATGAAATCATCTAAACACAAATGACAGCTTTCCTCCCTGGTGAATAGCAGCTTCAGGAGAGTGATTATCACCAGAGTCATGCTGGGGGTGGGAGACTTAAGTGTGCTCTGCACACCACAGTCTCGCATCAACTGGGCGCTGCAGCTGCTTTTTAAGAAACAAAAACAAACAGATATATGAAATGGAATCAGACATTTCACATATTGTCCAATTTGGCCCTTAGAAAAAAATATGATGTTAAAACGTCTAATAGGAGACACTCTAACCTTTTCCATTCTGACATGAATGCATTTACCAAGTTCTCTGACACCCTGTATAAAATGCTGCCTTTTATTATTATTTTTAAAAGAATACAAAATTCAGGTGCTCCTTAAGTTACTAACTTTGATGGTAAAATAACCAATCAGTAGTATTAAGAACCACATTCTGTTTGTTTTTTTCCACAGAGATTTGGCTAACAACAAAATTAAATCACTTCCTCTACATCTATTTAAGGATCTAAAAGAACTCTCACAACTGTAAGATGTTGCAATAACTCAATTGCTCTGTGTATGTTGATCATTAAATGTTTTTTTTATTAGTTTTTCTGCCTCGCAAAAGTGAAATCATGTTAGAATGAAAAAGTACACCTATACATCCTGCATATTATATATGAAAGATTTTTGAATGGCTATGTAAAAAATTCTTCTTAGACTTTTATTATACTGAATTTTTATCCAGTTAATACGTATGGTGAGTAGTCTTAATTATCAAATCTCATTAGTCCAGGGCATCCAAAGTTTTAGTACATTTATAAGTTAGAGACTTCAGTAACAGCTTTCAAAAACTAGTCCATATCTTTAATGCAGAAGGCAGAGCAAAGACTATTTAACTCAGTTCTGTCTCTGCCAGTTTAAAAGCTATTCTTCATCTACAACTGCATATGCTAAGTGGATAGAGGCACTCTTTATTATAGAAATGCAGCTTTAATGAAGATTTCTAGGCCAGCTGTTATTTTTATTATTTATTTAAAAATATTTATATACTCATTTAAAAAATCTCAAAGCAGTAAACAACAAAATATAAAACAATACATCATTATAAAATCACAGAAATCTTAAGGCAAGTTAATGGTTGGGGAAAGCCAGGGTAAACAAGTAAGTTTTTAATAATCGACGAAAGCACATAATTGTTGGTGCCTGACGTGTTGCGGGAGTTCATTCTAAAGAGTGAGCACCACCACAGAGAAAACCTCTTGCTGTGTTGCTGCCAAATGGGACTCTACAGGATGTGGCACAGACAAGGCCTCCCATAAAGATTGCAGTGATTTAGGAGGTCTATATAGAGGGAGCCAATATTTCAGGTAACCTGGTCCTGAAATGTTTAGGGCTTTATACGTCAATAATACTACCTTGAACCCAGCTTGGTAGCAAACTGGCAGCCAATGCAGTTCTTTCAGCATAAGTGTTAAATGGGCATGGCAAGACACTTCACTTAACTAACTCATTACAGTGTTAATAGCTGGAGCTTCTGAACCAGCCTCAAGGGCAGCCCACATAGAGAGAATTACAGTAGTCCAGTCTTGAAGTTACTAATGCATAGATCACAGCAGTTAAGCTATCCCTGTCCAGGAACAGGTGGAATTGTCATTTGTTGAATTCGTCAAGTTACAATTTGTTCAAGACCTGTTACTCTCACCCGTACTACAAATATTAATGGGTTGCCTTTTCCACACAATTTTTAATCCATTGACTGTAACTGAACCAGGGTAATATCTAGTCCATCTATGTAGCGATAAAATTATCATTTAAGCCATGATTTACGCGGTGTTGTTTTTTTTTAACAGGAATCTTTCATACAATCCAGTCCACAAAATACAAGCAGACGAGTTTGATTATCTTACAAAACTTAACTCACTGTAAGTGTATGTAGTCCTTTTGCTAAATAGTTTGTCAGCGTTATGTCAATTTCAGTAATTTGTAAACCATTCTGTTTTAGTGCTGAGTGATTTGATTTAAGGGTAAAACTATGGTGTGTCAAAATTTATTGGAGGCATCAGAAATGCTTATCTTTAGTAATATTTCTTTTCTAGATACCTGCAAATGAGAAACTATATAGAAACAAAGGAATTTTGCTGTATTTAGAATATTTTAAAGATTTAGATTATTGTAGTCCAGTAAATGAGAAAGGTGCATATATATATATATATATATATGTGTGTGTGTGTGTGTGTGTGTGTGTTAATTGGCTTACAGATCCAGTGAAAGCACTTAGTAGGATAGAAGCTGCATGAGAATTAGGCATGTGTGTGTGTATATATGTGTGTGTGTGTGTGTGTGTGTGTGTATATGTATGTGTGTGTGTGTGTGTGTGTATACATACACATACACACACGCACGCCTAATTCTCATGCAGCTTCTATCTTACTAAGTGCTTTCACTGGATCTGTAAGCCAATTAATGCTGCAATCCTATACCAATGCAGCTAGAAGTAAGCTCCATTGAACTCAAAGAGTTGTACTTCTGAGCAGAAGTGTATAAGATTGAACTTTAAGTCAAAGTACTTGGACACCATTTTGACATCACAGCCTTGACTCTGAATTGAGCTGAAATGCTAATATTCATTATATTCAGTAGATTTCACTTTTCCTTTGTTTAGCTTGTCTGTGAAATACATTTTCAAGATAGACAAAATATGCTGAAATATAAAAAATGTTATTGTATACATGTATTTTTTTCAGCCAGTTCTCCCAGACTCGTTTCCTTATTGATAATATCTAAAACTCTGTTTCCAATGTTTATAGAAGCCTAGAAGGCATTGAAATTAAAAATATCCAAAGAAGAATGTTCAGACCACTTAGAGATCTTTCCCATATGTAAGTATCATATAGGAATAGCAATTTTGCTTTGATTTCATGGATATATACCTAAATTCTAACCCTCTCCCATAGAAAGGTAGGACATCAGAGCTATCTGTAGTAGTATCACTGGTGTGTGTGTGTGTTTGTGTGTGTGAGCACGTGCGCACTTGCACGTGTACACATGTGCATATGTGTGGCTCCCAAGCCAGCATCACATGTGGCCCATGGGGCCGCAATGGTTGTGCACTCAACTAAATAGAACTCAGGTAATTTTCTGATCAGTTCTATCAGGGTCTTATTTCTTGGTTTCAAAAACATATGCATAGTTTTATAAATCATACAATTCCATGTGCATCGGTTTGATATTCAAAAGCCCTCTCTTTTTTATCCTCAGATATTTTAAAAAATTTCAGTATTGTGGCTATGCCCCTCATGTGCGCAGCTGTAAACCAAATACTGATGGAATTTCATCCTTTGAGAATTTGTTAGCCAGCATTATCCAGAGAGTATTCGTCTGGGTTGTGTCTTCTGTCACTTGCTTTGGAAATATATTTGTCATCTGCATGCGGCCATATATTCAATCAGAGAACAAACTCCATGCCCTGTCAATCGTGTCTCTCTGCTGTGAGTATTCTCTTCCATTAAAATGTTATAAAAAGGACTCCGGACATGTTACAATGTAACAAAACTACATCTCATTAAAGTAAAATAAGATATTAAATCCCTCCCACCTACTCCCAAAGCCTAACCCTAGCCACTAAAAGCTGGATCAAATAACATTTGCAGAAAATACTCTGGCTTGGACTTTGCAGAAAACATTTCTGTAACTGTGGGGGCACCACTGAGAATGCCCTTGCTGTCGGAGGTACACCAAGGGCTCCTTCACACTGAGCTTTTATCCTGCAATTGAGATTGCTCCTTCATGGAAGTTTCCAGGCTCGTTACATGATGCCGTGATCATTTAAGGCGTCTCCTGCACTAAATGCCCTTTGTTCCGTTTTTAAATAGATCACAGATAATGAGCTATCAAATTACCCCGTTGTGTTGCGCTTGAGTTCCCTCTGTAAAAAGAGTAAAAGCAGCAAGAAGAGGAGCGAGATCAATGAAAGATAATGGAAGACTCAGATTCAGGGAGAAGGAGGAGGAAGGAGTGGGGGGAAAGGAAGCACATGAAAAAGGGAGTCATTGTGATCCTGCATTTAAAACAGAAGCCAAAAGCCCCGTTTTAAATACAGGATTTTAGGCTGGTGTAGAGATGCCCCAGGAAGCATTACCTTAAATTTTGGCTGCTTAATCTCTCTCAGTCTGAGAATTCCACTGTGTAGAAGTTCTAGGGAGATGCATTCCAGGCGTGGGTGGGGCGGAAGGCAAAAGGGGTGGTGCCAAAGGTAAAATACCAGCATACTTTAACTTAAAGCTCTTACTGCCAGGAACTCAACCTTAGGAGAAGCATTTCAACCATTATGAATGGGGGGAAACTGCACAAAAGTCAGGAAACCACCAAACAATCGGGGGGGGGAGGGGGGGCCAGGAGAAGAGGGCATTGCCATCTGGAACACCCCGGTGGTCTGGATTAGGACCCTGGACTTGAGGTTCTGCACACCTGCCTTAAATCTACTGATACAGTGATGGGACACACAAGAGGAAGCACTTCCAAGGGTATACCATTTCCTAGTAACTTTGGAAGTGTCATCCTTGGCAAGCTAACAGTGTGACCCTATGTGGACTTACTCTGAAATAACACCCACTGTGTTCAGTAGGACTTACTGCCTAGTAAACATGCTCAGGATTGCAGTTGAAGCATAAGCAGCATCTGATACTAAAGCTCTAATTTAAAAGCACTGCTGGGGTTGCCACCTTGTTTAGGGAGACAGCTCTGTGTTTTTAACAGTTGCATGACAATCAGAAATGAACTAGGAATGGTGCAATGAAACTGACAGACTGGACCCAAGCTTAGCAGTAAAGCACATGCTTTGCATGCAGAAACCCCTGCCATCTCCAGTTAAAAGGATCAGGATGAGAAAAAACTGCCTGAGACCCTGAAGACCTGCTATCAGTCAGAATAGATAATCATTGGCTAGGTGGACAAATAGTCTTCAGTATAAGGTGGCTTCCTAGGTTCCTAAACATTTCACCTGTTGACTCCTGACTGTCGTACAAATAAGGGCAAAGAATTTCTGTCCATAAAGACAATCGAACCCCAGTCTGATATAAGTCAGAATTTGGTCAGAGCAAATGCCCATGAAAAGAGCAATCCTATGGCCCGCTGGACACTGTCTAGCGGGCCATAGGATATGGTCTATTCTGGGAACCGACCTCAGAGCCCTTGATCAAAACCCTAAATCCAATCCACTGAAATCAATGGGCTTGAACATGTCTAACTGGTGTTGGATTTAGGCCAAAGGTTTAGATTTAGAACAATTCTGCTTTCCATGGCACAGGAACCAGGACTTCCTAAGTCCTACTGGATGGGAGGAGTGTGTGTGTGGAGGGGGAGTGGCTTTTGCTTTTCCTTTTTTTCACAGCAGGTTTGACACTAATGGGAAGAATAATAACTATACCAGCTCCTGACTGGCATCATTCAGAGGCCTGATTCATTGGCATGTTGAGGCTTTGGATTCTGCAACTCCAAGGTCACCCCTTACATGCCCCTG
This sequence comes from Heloderma suspectum, assembly GCF_057233095.1. Taxonomy (NCBI): domain Eukaryota; kingdom Metazoa; phylum Chordata; class Lepidosauria; order Squamata; family Helodermatidae; genus Heloderma; species Heloderma suspectum. The sequence goes on from NC_139462.1 coordinate 69,741,959, forward strand.
GAATGCCCCAGTTTGGGCCATACTGCTAGAGGAACATTGCCTGTGGTACTTCTACACAAGGAATGGACAACCTGTGGCCCTCAGACTAATTTCAAAAGCCCTCTGCATGCAATCAGTTCAGATATTTGGCAACAACAATCTGCCCCTTTCCTGGCAGCCTAGTGGGCATGGAAGGAGAGAGTGAGAGAGAGAGAGACAGAGAGAGAGACAGAGAGAGAAATGGGGCTGGCAGAAAAGAAAAAGCGCGACCCACACACTTTGGGCTCTGGCCCTGCCCTCCACTGGCTTCAGCCCTGCCAACATGTAGCCCCCAACAGGTTACCCACAAGGGATTACAGCTGTCAGCAGAAAAAAGGTGGTCCGCCCCTGTTCTACACCTAGAGCTTTCCATGGGTGTACTAGGGTCCCATGGGTGGAGGTGCTGTACTGCCAGTGGAACTGCTGGGGGAGCGGGATTTCTGCTGCATCCAATGGCCTCTCAGCTGGCCTTTGGCTGGTGTTTGACTGCTCTATGAGTAATGTTCAAAATGTTTATTAGACTACTATAAATAAGATGCACTAACACACATTTTCTCCATAGGTGCAGATTGCCTCATGGGGATATATTTATTTGTGATTGGAGCATTTGACGTGAAATATCGTGGGGAGTACAATAAGCATGCTCAGTTATGGATGGACAGTATCCATTGCCAACTGGTGGGGTCATTGGCCATTTTATCCACAGAAGTATCAGTTTTATTACTAACCTACCTGACTTTGGAAAAATACATCTGCATAGTTTACCCCTTTAGATTCTTGAAGCCAGGAAAATATAGAACAATTTCCATTTTGGTTCTCATTTGGATTATAGGGTTCTTAGTTGCTTTTATTCCACTGAGCAAAAAGGATTTTTTCCAAAACTACTATGGTACTAATGGGGTCTGTTTCCCTCTTCACTCTGAGCAGTCCGAAAGTACTGGAGGCCAGATTTATTCTGTCATAATTTTTCTAGGTAAGAAAATTCCATGTTCACTTTGGTTTATAAGAGAATAGTAACTGATTCCCTATACATGAACTTCAACTGAGATACACCAGCATTACGCAGACCCTGATTCATGCCGTAAATTGAAATATGGGAATCTTGTTTCCCAATAAACAAGGGAGGCAAGGCGAGTGGAGAGGGCCTTTTCAGTGGTGGCACCCCAGGTGTTCCAGACAAGGCTTTGATTGCATAAGCTTATTCACAGAATTTTATGGGGTGGGGAGGTCAAGATGTCTTCCATTTGTAATGCTCCCATATTCTCCCACAGCTTCTTCTGCCTTTTTTCTTCCAATTAAAAGTATGTTAAGATGAAATAGCTGCCCCATACCTTTTGATTGCTAGCACTAGGAGCCATCTGTCTGGAAGCAACCCTTGTCTGTGGAATACCCTCTTCATAGAGGCTTGCCTACATTATGGTCTTTTCAGTGGCAGGTGATGGCCTTTTTATTTCCCAGGTATTTTAAGAACTCTTTCAATGCTTTTAGATCTTCACATTTTATCCCTGCTGCTGGTTTTACCTTGCACTGTTTTACTGCTGTTGTTTTATTGCTATCTTGTATTTTTTTGTTTTTAATTTATCTGTAGACTACCCAGATAACTTTATTTGGCAGTTTAAAAATGTAACAAATAATTAAAACCTAACAGGGTCAGGTGTTTATATATATTAAAAATGCAAATTGCATCAGCTGGGGCCTGATAAGTAATGGGATCAAAGCAGGCTCAGAGAGGGAGTTTAACTCATTCCTTTGGGGAGAAATCCTCATTGGCACCAATGTGGGATTCCCCCTCCCCTGAAACAAATACTAGCTTCAAAACAGAGATTTTCCTCAGGACTACAGCAGGGGAGGAAAAGGTTACATCCCCTTTGGGTGCCCACTCTGATCCCATCAATTATCAGTCCCCCAATCCAATTCACGTTTTTTTTAAAACCTGCATGTTAAGTGCAAAGACATACAGTCAGGGCCAGAAATATTGGAACAAGGATAACTGTTTTGGCAGTTGGCCTCTGTATTCCACCACATTGAAGTTGAAAGGAAACACACCCAGATGGGAGCGAAGTCAGGACTTTCAGCTGTCATTCAAGGGGTTTGGCAAAGGTGGAGCACTAACCATTCAGGAAGTACAGCCCATGGCATGCACACACACCCACTGTTGGTGGCTCATAAGTAATGGAACGAATGGCTGACAAGTAGCTGCATGGCCAGGTGTGGCCTGTTTCCTGGGTACCCCATGACCAATCAAGCAGATAAAAGGCCTGGAGGTGGTTCTGAGTGTCACATTTGCATTTGGTAGCTGTTCACTGGAACTCCCAAAATGAGGTCCAAAGAGGTGTCCATGCCAGTGAAGGAGGCCATCATTAGGCTGAGGAAACAAAATAAACCCCTCAGAGAGATAGCAAAAACAGTGGGAGTGGCCAATTCAACAGTTTGGAACATGCTGAAAAAGAAGGAATTAACTGGCAAGCTCAGCAACAGCAAAAGGCCTGGAAGAGCTTGGAAGACAACTACAGTGGATGACCGCAGAATGCTGCTCATGGTGAAGAGGAACCCTTTCACAACATCTAGCCAGGTCAAGAACACTCTTGCAGCGATAGGCATGTCATTGTCAACATCTACAGTCAAGAGACGGCTTTATGAATGTAAATACAGAGGCTTCACAACAAGGTGCAAACCACTGGTAACGCTCAAGAAACAAAAGGCCAGATTAGCCTTTGCCAGCAAACACCTAAAAAGGCCTGCCCAGTTCTGGAATAAGTTTCTTTTGACTGATGAAACCAAGATTAACTTGTACCAGAAGGATGGGAAGAGAAAAGTATGGAGAAGGAAAGGAACAGCTCATGATCCAAAGCATACCACATCATCTGTCAAAAATGGTGGAGGCAGTGTTATGGCATGGGCATGTATGGCTGCCAATGGAACCGGGTCACTGGTGTTTATTGATGACGTGACTGCTGATAAAAGCAGCAGGATGAATTCTGAAGTGTATAGGGCTATACTTTCTGCTCAGATTCAGCCGAATGCTGCCAAACTGATAGGACGCCACTTCATATTGCAGATGGATAATGACCCAAAAATACAGCAAAAGCTACCCAAGAGTTTCTGAAGGCAAAGAAGTGGGATGTTCTTCAATGGCCAAGTCAATCACCTGATCTCAACCCAATAGAGTATGCTTCTCACTTACTGAAGACAAGACTGAAGGCAGAAAGACCCACAAACAAGCAGCAGCTGAAGGCAGCTGCAGTAAAGGCCTGGCAAAGCATCTCGAGGGAGGAAACTCAGCATTTGGTCATGTCCATGGGTTCCAGACTTCAGGCAGTCATTGACTGCAAAGGATTTTCATCCAGGTATTAAAGGCGATCCTTAAGTTTGAAATGATGTTGGTTTGTTCCATTACTTATGAGCCACCGACGATGGGGGTGTTTGTATGCCACTGGCTGTACTTCCTGAATGGTTAGTGCCCCACTTTTGTCAAACCCCTTGAATTACAGCTGAATGTCCTGACATTCGCACCCCATGCCTGCTACAGTAATGAAATAGTGGGTTTGTAACCTGGCATGGCAAACTCCTAAATGGAATTGTAATGCAGCTTGTCTTCTGCAACAGGTGTCAACTTGGTAGCATTTATCATCATCGTGTTCTCCTATGGAAGTATGTTTTATAGTGTTTACCGAACAACCATTACTGCAATGGAAATCCGGAATCACGTGAAGAAAGAGATGACTCTTGCCAAACGTTTTTTCTTCATCGTATTTACCAATGCATTATGCTGGATACCGATATTTATACTAAAATTGCTTTCCTTATTTCAAGTGGAAATTCCAGGTATTGAAAATTTCCTTTCCAATTACACTGCTGCATTTTTCAGTTTGCATCAGGGAGCTCCAAGGCTGGTGACTCCTAGACAACAGGAGAGGCCAGATGGGGGAATCTGAGGTAACAAGAGGGGCTTGCAACAAGATGTTGTAGTGTATCTTCACCCCCTAACAGAAGTGCTCCTGTTCAGGGTTCCAGCCGGTCATTCTATCCTTCAAGATACTATAAAGTGGTAGCTCAAGCAGACCACTTAATTCCCCTATCCCTTTCTCCCCAAGCCCCACAAGTTTTTGTTTTTCTTTTCCAACTGACACTCAACATTCCAGGGATACCGAGCATATTCATCCCTCATTGGGCTTTTTGGGGGGAGGATTCCCCCCATCCCACTTTGTGTGTGTGCAAACCTTGAATTCCACTGAGCATGCTATATTTCAAGCGAGTCATGCCATCCAGGTTTGGACAACACGACAAGCTGTGCCTGGGCAGGTAATTAGGGAAATGGTAGCCAGGAAGGGGTTCACATTAAAATAAGCCATCCTGGCTTAATTTGATCATGCAACCCGGATCATTATCTGAGTTCACTATAGAGGGAGTGATGCCTATTCACTCCAACGTGTGTGAGGGTATCACTGAAATAGGTATTCACATTCCTAAACTAGCAAAGTTACCTTTCCTATTCTAATAAAAAGTTTGGTGAGACTTGAAAGCTTGCATAAACCCAGACCAATAAGCTAAGATTTCATAGCTATAACATATACCTTGTTTGATTTTTTTAAAGGTATAACTAAGTAAATATTATTTTCTCTTCCCTTCAGGTTCTATAACTTCCTGGGTTGTGATTTTTATCTTACCAATAAATAGTGCCTTGAACCCTCTTCTCTATACACTAACCACTAGGCCTTTCAAAGAAATGATTCATCAAGCTTGGCACAATTACAAGCAAAGAAGATCCTCAGGAAGTAAAAGCAGTCAGAAAATGTACGGCCCATCATTTATCTGGGTAGAGATGTGGCCTGTAGAAGACACCTCACCAGAGTTGACAAAACCTGCCCATTACACAGATTCCTCTGAAGGATTGATAACTACACACTCAGCAAGACTAAACATATACACATGAAGATGATTCAAAGCAAGTTACATGCACTAAAATTTGCACATTCCACATTGTTCTCATGGAGATATTGCTACTTACAGCAATGAAACACACCTGCTGTTCCAGGCTGTGAGACTGAACTCTAACTACAACAGAAGATAGATCTCTGAGTTACCACTACACACATCAATCAACAGTCTTTGGGGAGAACTAGCCATAAGAGCCCGGTGGGGTAGGTAGGAAGAAACTGAAAGGAAAATCTGTGCTGGTGATTGGGGTTGAGTGGTATTGGTGGGTGGATGAAAGAACACAATATGAAAAGAAATAGAAGTAGTCAAAACCTAATCTTTTCACCTAAAAATGCTTTGTAATTTGACAAATCTAAGGTGTAATATTTTTAAGTTGTGAAATTTCTGTTAACTGACAAATGGGGATCACAATCATCAGTATTATACCTAAGAGGTATTTTTTTCTAAGGCTGCAACCCTGTATCCACTTATCTGGGAGTAAGACATGCCTAGGATTGCAGTGTAAAATAGCAATACAAAAGCTGAAATGACTTGGATCATTGAATATTTATCAAAGGAATTGAACTATTTCAGTTTTATATGGCTGGAAAAGTATTTATCCTTGCAGTAGAGTGGGTTTTTTTCTGGAAAGGTAATACTTTTCTGTGACTTCAGGTTTCCAAGATGAAACACCATAGAGATAGGAATGGCAATGCTCTTTTTGATTTGCAAAAGGTTTTGTAAGTGTTTGCACTGGATATATTAAGGAACAGAAGAAGTTGTATCCTTGCACTTTAATGTTTACATATTTTTGAACTACCTTGGACTTGGCTATAAAAAATTGTTATTTCGTATCTAGTTTCTACTAACATGCATTTACAAATAAAGTACAGCCTGAGGACAATCATGCAATAATGTCCTTTTTAAGAAAAAATCTGAAAGATCAGCACTGATGTTTAAACTCCATATTCATTGTCAAGAAATCCTTTTGTGCTGTGTGTGACAACTCCATTTGACCAGGCTAAAGTGGCACGTAGTTGTGCAACCACCTCTGTATCTGTTGTCCTGAGATGACTTTGGCCTTCAAGGCCAAAGTAAGACTCCACTAATTGAACTGAATGATAGCTGCATCGCTGTAAGAATGTTCACCTTCCCCTGTGGGGTTTGGGAACACTGCTGCAGTTGGCCTGTGATTGGCATAAAAAGAGGGGACGTGGAGCCACCCATTTGTCTTCATCTTCATGCTTCAACTTGCTTTCAGGCTTGTGAGTCCCTGGATCCCAGATTGGGCCCTGTCCTACTGGAAGACCTGTACGTCGGTGACATACAGGGCAGATTTTTTTTTACCTTGAGTATTGTTTCCAGAGGATACTGATTTTTGTATACCTTTCTATCCCCTTACCCCTATGTAAATAAACTTAATCTCTACCTTAGGAGTTGTGTGTGCTTCCTTCCAAGTAAGCATCAATACCAAATCCAGTCTCTTCTGCTTGGTTAAGAACTTGCTACTGTTCAATGTTTGTAGCTTAGGGCTTGGAAATAGGGGGTAGCGGTTTGAACCCCTATTTCTTAAACCTCAAGAGTGTCCTGCAGGGTCTGAGACTCTCTTGACTCAGGCTGTGAACATAAGGGATACCTTGCTGGATTGGTGTTCAACTCAAGCAACCTTTTGTCCCTGCCTAGGTTGCCAGGAGTTAGGGCACCCCCTTCCTATTCATAAACACTGATTTATGTGTAACTTGTTATGACCGAAGAGTTGATATTTTGAGTTTGTTTAAAATAATACAGGAAATTATGAAGCAGGAATATCTGGTTTTTTTAAGATCAAAGTAGGCTAGTGTATTTAAGTATTCTTCCAGACACTAAGGTAAAAATAAAGTTGTTTCATTGCTTTCATGTTGTCTTCAGGATAAGATTATTTTTCTGTCTTATCTCACCTGCATCCAGTTCAGTATGACACCATTAAGGCTGCAATCCTATACACAGTTATCTAAGTCCCACAACATTCAATGGATCAGCTTTTGAGTAGACACATAGGATTGAGTATACATATAGAATTAATTGATTTTATATATATTTTTGATATGGTAAGCAATCTATGCATTGATTAAATTTAAATAAAGCTTCCCAAGGAAGACTTCACTCTAGTTATGGGCTGGTAGAAGCAAAATATATCTCAATCCTTAACATTCCCAAATATCGGCATGCACTTACTTTGGCAAGATTTAATGTCTTGCTCTCTGCTCAAGGGAGATTTCAGAAAACTAGTCTTTTAGATAATCTAAAAGCCCATGTGAAAGGAACAAAATTGAATCTGTTATTCATGTCTTACTTTGCTGCTCCTTTAATAGAAATATTAGAGAGAAATTGTATGATACTAGATCAGATATAAATGTACTTCTTTACTGTTTTAGGACAACAGAGGATAGGGAAACAATCAAGGCTTTTGCTAAATTCTTTTTGAACACTATGAGATTAAGATCTTTTCAGAACTGATTTTACTGTATATTTCCCAAATGTGTTTGTAGACTCTTCATATTTTTGTATGTTCAAAGTCTGGTCAGTGACCGTAGTAACAATGATGACTAAACCTTGTTGCGTTTACAAGAACTGAAGGTACTCAGAGGTTTACAAAGCAAATGATCCAAGATGGGAAAAGGTGAAAAATATAATACCTTTACCCACAAGTATGAACAGGCAACATTAGATTTAGATATTGAAAATTACACATTTTAAACTTTTTCCATGAAGATGGGAAGTTGATGGAGGACCAAAGAATAACGTATTATGAGAACCTTAACCCGGAAGAGTTTGCCTATTAATAAAGGAACCTGCTCCCTATATCCCTCCCACCATCTGAACAAGGGAGAAGAGAGACTAGGTGTTGGATCCAGACTTAGCCATAAAATTCATCATGATTAACATGTCCCATTTATTGCAGTGGGTCTACCATAAGCATGCAACAGGCTGTTATTGAAGCCCTAAGGCAGGAGTGGCCAACTTGTGCCCCTCCAGATGTTTTGCCCTGCATCTCCCATCAGCCCTAGCCAGCATGGTGAAGCATCATGGAAGTTGCAGGCCAAAACGTCTAAAGGGCCACAGGTTGCCCATTCCTGCCCTAATGGCTTGAAATGTTTTAGAGTAAACATTACTTCTGCAACACTTATTAAATTAACATGTCAATTTTACTGTTCCAGATATCATAATGTATCTAATATTCTGTATCTTGATTAGGCATTTATTCTACAATCTACACGATTCATTGATGGGATGTATTGGTTGTTTGCTTAATCAGCCACAAGAATTTATTCTACTACTTAAGTTTTGATTAGAAGTTTTCCTGAAGCTAAGGAAGCAACAATACTCCTTCAAAAGAATTCTGAATCCATATGCCTACTATTTTCAACAAAGTCAGTATCCATAGGCCACAGGCACCAAACCTTTGAATATCAGTAGCACTGACGGAACACTGGGTACTTAATCTGAAATCGTAGAGAGAACCATCATTACAGCCTCATGCCAATGTATTTTATTAAAGTAGAAACAAACACTGTAGGTACATTCATTTGGTTAACTGCTGGAAAGTCACTCATTCACTTGTCATCCTAAACCAGGATTTGTTCACCTACAACTTCAGTACTAAGTTTCTAGGGGAAAAACAAGAGTCAGGTAATACACTTGGTTGCGATATATAATTTCTTCAATTCTTACTCAAGTATCAGATACACTATATGATAATGGATTATACATTTCATGTTTATGTACAGTAAAAACAGTCTCCCTGAACACAATTATAAAAACCACACAATAAATAAGAGTATGCTTCTTTAGCAGAAGGTAAAACCGTATATTCTATCATGAACAGGGCTCTTTAGTGTCACTTTAGTTCATCAAAATACACTGAGATCAGATGACCAGGATACAAAATTATATTGGTTAAAAGCGTCTTAAGACACTGTCAGAGATTAATAAAGTTTTAGTGCACAAAAGTAAAATAGCAACCAGTTTCCAGATACTCCTAGTCTCATTTGTGAACATTTATATGGAAGCATTTGATGTTCCTTAGTGTCAAAGAGGACAAAATAGTTCTCCCTTACAATTAAATATTTTAGTTCAACAGTTCACATATCTTATTCCATGAATTCTAGATATGCTAGTCACCCAAAACTAGTGATACCTCAAGTTCTAGGAAAATGAAACCTATCGCCACTATTTCAATCAGGTCACTAGACTTCCAAGAATTTTTTTCTTTAAGAATGTGTTCCTTCACTCATGCCCGAGGAACAGGTTCTTTTCTAGTATGGTGAACATACTTCAAGGAGATCTTTAAGGCAGCTGCTTTACTTCCACTCTGAAGTTTAAAATTAAAGATCGTATCATTTTATACATTAAATATCTTTGCAGATTTAAAACTAAAGTTTGTTGAAAAAGTCCCATCTCTTCATATGTAGGCAGTAAAATGTGCTGTTGGTCAATCTTGCTTTGGTTTCCTTGTAATAGTTAAAAAACAGTGGAGTTGTAGACCATTCATCCTCATTCACTGGGTTTCAAGGAGTCATACCCCTCTTTTAGAAGGCCCCGCCATGTTTTAAGAAACTGAGCATGTTCTGTACATTTGGTTGCAAGTTGTTCTACCTGGGTTGACACTGCGGAAGTAGCCTCCAAAAGTTTAATCAGTGAAAATGCTGCCTATGAGAAAGAAAGCAATAGTTAGTTTGTCTGGCAACTAAAATATTAGAGCAGTTTTATCTAAGATAACCTTAAGGCCATTAAAATGTCACTACAAGCCCTTTGATTAAATGTATACTGAAAAGCAACTGGCTGAAAACATGGAGTAATATAAACAGCATTTTGAAATGTAAGTTTACCCTTTGAAGGGTTGTGAGTTAAACCAAGAGAACTGGAAAGTATTTGTTGTTTAGAAGTGAAATTGCTTCCTGGCATTCTTATTCAGCTGGGCTACTGAACTATCTCTAATAATGTCAGGTTTTTTTTCCCTCTACCTAAATTAGTTCTTCCAGTAGTAACATCCACGGATGCTGATCCAGAAAAGAAATTTTAAGTGTGGAAGTGTAGGTAATTGTTACTTATGCAACCAGGTGAGGCCTTGCTACAGCAAGTTTACTCCAGAGTAAGTCTTAAATACCTTTTAGATGTGTTTTTAAGTTATCTCTATGGATGTGTTAATGCATCCATTTTAGTGTTTCATGTTGTTTTAACTTCACTAGATATTATACCCATTTGTTGTTGTTTTTTTGTAAATCTTTGTTTGAACAACAGAGTGGGATAATAATGATGAGATAGCACAGGATTACACTTTACTGTACTGACAGTGTGGGGTAGTGGTTAGAGTGGGACCCAAGAGATGTCGGTTCTAGTTCCCACTCAGCCAAGAAGCTAGGGATGTACGAAAAGTCACTTACGTTTTCGACGGGGTGATTCTAGGTGAGGGGGAGGCGCTCTGCACCTCCACCCGAAATCCTGATCCGGCTGGCTCCGCGGAGATTCCGTGGAGCCACCGGCCAGGGCCGCCCCACAACCAGACATCCAGCCGCTGGGCAGCCTTCCGGAAAAAAAAACAAGTGTATGCAAATGGCGGCGGCTACAGCCGCCACCATTTGCATTCCCTTTTTTCGCTGTTATAGCCTACATAAATATTTACGTAAGCTATTACGGCGAAAAAAAGGGGAACGCAAATAACGCTCACTACGCTATTTGCGTTACCCCTTTTTTCGCCGTAATAGCTTACGTAAATATTTACGTAGGCTAAAACAGCAAAAAAAAGGGAATACAAATGGCAGCCGCCGTAGCCGCCGCCATTTGCGTATGCTGTTTGTTTTTTTTTAGCTTGCCGTGATAGGCTACGTAAGTATTTATGTAGCCTATAACGGCAAAGGCAACTACGCAAATGGCGTGGTGACTGCCATTTGCGTGGCTGCCTTTGCCGTGATAGGCTACATAAATACTTACGTAGCCTATCACGGCAGCCTAGCCAAACGCAAATGGCGGCCACTATGGCAGCCGCCATTTGAGTCCATAGCAGCCGGTCAAGAGACCAGCTACTGCCGCCGGAGCCGCCGCCCCAGGTAAACTTCGTCTCAGGGTGGATTCCGGGTGGGGGCGGGGGGTGGGAGGCCATTCCGCCATGGGTTTCGAGGGGGCAAATGCACTGGCATTCGGCCTCACTGAAATCTGTGGCGGAATTCTCCACCATCCCTACGAAGAAGCTCACTGGGTGGCTTTGGGCCCATCACTGACTCTCAGCCTAACTTGACTCACAGGGTTGTCGTGAGGATAAAACCGAGAGGAGGACGATGTAAGCCGCCGTGGGCTCCTTGTAAAAGGACATAAATGTAATAACACATAAGATAATTCTAAATAAAATCAGCCATTCACACACGGAGGAAAGCCTCGCGACACAGCCCCGAAAGCCTTTTACGCAGACGGCGTACCCACGGTCTCAAGGGGGCGTTTGCAGAAATCCCGAAAGAAAGAGACTCACGTCACCAAGCTGCATCTCCACCAGCTCCAGCAGCCTCCGGGGCGGTTCTGGCAGCTGCTCCAAGGACAGCACTACACGGCCGGTGCCCCGCGCGGACGCGAAGGCCGCGGACTCCGCTTCAGCCATCCTCGGGACTCCAAAATAACCGCCACTCGCCCCCCGGCCAACCGCTGCGCCTCTAACCGGCTGGCGCGCAGGCAGGCGCGCGCGGGACTAGAGTTCAGAGCCACGCCCACTCACCCCTGAGGACGTCGCCGGACAATGCGCCCAATCACGCCCCAGCCGTGAGTCTCCGCCTACAAAGCGGAGGTAACCCCGCCCCCTCAGGAGCCCGCCTCAATCAACCATCCAGCCGCGACTGTCGCAGCCTTTTTACCCAGCTGGTTACCTCATGCTGACTCCTAGAGATAGAAAGTTGAAGACAAAAAAACAAAAGCGGCAGTGTCCACCCTATGAAAAAGTCCAAAACCCATGCACATTTTGGGGGATCTTTGAGTTGGCCTAATAAAGGTATTACACGGTATGGATTATTTTATATCTATATTTTTCAAAAAATGTATACGCAGCCTGGTCTTCCCATAAAAACAAAGTCGTCGTTGGCCATGATTTTCTATAGGCGCCGGGTGGTGTCGTTAAAGCGTAGTATATCCATGGTGGAAACAAGTGCAGTTTTAGGCTGGAACTAACACTAAGGGCTGCTATGGTGTGTGACTCTTCTTTTTTCTATCTCTATGAGGGGACCAAGCTATGGAATAGTTGGGAACGGGTCTCCCCAGCGTCACTTCGCCGCTCTCGCCGGCCGCGGAATTGTGGATGTGAGGCGACCCGTTCCTGCAGGGCGTGCTGGGAATTGTAGTTTTCTTTTAATGGAGTCCGAGAGGCGCTCCCATTTCCCAGCGTGAACGGCAAGCGCCGTGGCCTCGACGCGAGCTTGTGGGCGTGAGTAAATTCTATTTGCTGCCTGCTGGAAAACATGGAGCCCTTGCTGTGAGTTTTGAGAGGGGCCGCAGATTCGCATGAGAGACCAAGGAAGACTTTTCAAGCAAGTGAGGGAGAAACGGAGGGGAGCCTGTGGGAGACCCCACCGCCACCCCCCCAAAAAGGGGCAGGGCGTCTGTTCCTCTGGACTGTCAGGGGCTCCCTTAACTTTCTTTGGCTAAGCACCATGCTCCTTCCTGCCTGCAAGGTTTCCCGTCAAGGTAATGTTTAGATTCTGCTTTCTGGACTGCTTATGTCAGGTAAACTCCCTGCGAAAGAGAGGAAGGGTGAGATTTCCCCCTACCCATCCACTGATCAATTTTGCGGATTTGTTTTCTTTTAAGGCGATGTAGTTAAAGAACTTGTTGTAAAGTCCTCTGTGCTTTTAGAGTAATGAGCATCAGGTATTCAGTATGAAATCCTTGCACATGTTAGTAATAAGTATTCTTATTAAATCTTGGCATAAAAAAAGAGGAGAAAAAAGAAAGGGGGGAAGTTCTTAATTCCTTTCATGCTTTCTTTATGTCCCTTGCAACAGTTTCTTCTTTGGATCCCACTGTGGGGGTGAGAAATGGAGAAAAAATTCATCCCTTTCTTCACAGTGCGACGGTGTGAGAGACAGAGACAGGGAGATTTTCAGCTTGGAACTGGCCCTATTAGCCACTTATTCTTTGGAGAAGATGTGGTAGACTTTGACAGATGTCAGCAGGGTGGGAGGAGGAAGAGGAGAAGGAGGGAGTGTCAAAAAGTATATATGTACAACCCAAGCTTTGGCACTATGGGTCAAGGATGATGTTAGGGTTTGGTTTTAAAGCTTATTAAGCAAGTCTAAGAAGCGATGAGATTGTGACCTTAGTGCATGTAAACAAAGGTCATGGGAATAAGGCTGACAATAGAGCAACTGGAAATCTCTCTCTCTCTCTCTCTCTCTCTCACTCACACACACACACACACACACACACACACACTGTTTCTCTCTGTCTGGTGGGGAGGGGATTATGGTGGACTGCCAGCTGGCGCACAGAAAGTATTTATTTCTCTAGAGCTGTGCCCTGCCACAAGTCCCCTCTTTCAGGTTCTTTCCTCTCCCCCTGCTGGCCAGAAGTGAAACTAGGACAAAGGTTATTGGCTTGTGAGATCTTACAAAACAGATTTGTTTGAACAGAGATCAATCCTGTTGAGGATGGGAGGCTCTTCAGGATCCTACACCTGCATATGCAATGATTAGAGCATAACTACGGCTACGATTATAAAAAAAAATCTTTTACAAAACTTACAAAACCAGCTTGGAAGGAAAGCGATGAAGCCCTGAATGTGCCAGTGTTCTTGCTTGTGTGTTTTAGCCTCCCCCGCCCCCCTCCATCCGCCCCCTTCCTTTCTTCTAGAGTGTTTAACTGAGGTGACAGTGTTTAGGTCTACCTGGAAATCTCAGCTTCTGATTTAGGAGCCCCTCCTCCAGTGAGTAGCTGCTGGTTAGGAACTAAGAGAAGGAGATAGTTGGTCAGGCACCCACAGTCCCACTCATGGCAGGATGGAAAATTTATTTCCTACCGTCTACAGAAATCCAGGTTCCAGGACCAATTATGTAGGCACCATTGTTGACCGGGCAGCTGGATTTTTGCATTGTGCAGTAATGTAAAAAATGATAATGGTTTCCTACAGCTGGCAAGTATAAGCAAGGCAGGCCATTTGGGAGAAGTAGAGCAGTTAGACTTCCCTTTACATGCTAGCTAGTTGCAAGGAGTTTATTTTCATGTATGTTGGTTCGTTATGAAGTAAAAAGCTTTAAGTACATTAGAGCAGGATGATGATCAATTGAACAGTCCGATATTGGGTGTTGACTGTGGTCAAAAATGGCCAAATATTTCATATAGTCGAAAATGTTCTTGTATACCTAGCAGCCCATATTTTTCATTGTGTTGTGGTGTCATCTCATAGCAATGGCAGGAATTGGGACCCCATGCTTTTCAGTCTTCCAGTAGTCAGGAACACATATGCACACACACTTCGTTTAGAAACCAACACTCTCTGCCTGGCAACTCCTCCCAGTTAAGTCCTAAGTTAAAACTTTGTTTTTCCACTAGCTTTATGCTGTAAATTCAGGCATCTCTAAATAGGGCACTATGTTCAGAAGAAAGCATGAAGAAAACTCATACAAGCTGTCACCAAAGTTGCAAATAGGCTAACTGCCCAGAATTTTAGTGGCTTGTTTAGAATTTTACCCTGAGGGACGTTGCCAGAATTGAAGGAGATAAAGCCAGATGAGTTCTATGTGAGCAATTTGCTATTGATGTGTGCTGCTCCAGTGCATGTGTGTGTTTTCTAAGTTATCTTGGGGGCTGGGGGCTGCATGTAGGTTGTTGTTTATTCGGTCAGTCGCTTCCGACTCTTCGGGACCAGCCCATGCCAGAGCTTCATGTCGGCTGTCACCACCCCCAAGGTCGAGTCCGTCACCTCTAGAATATCATCCATCCACCTTGCCCTTGGTCGCCCCTCTTCCTTTTGCCTTCCACTTTCCCTAGCATCAGCATCTTCTCCAGGGTATCCTGTCTTCTCATTATGTGGCCAACGTACTTCAGTTTTGCCTTGAATATCATTCCCTCAAGTGAGCAGTCTGGCTTGATTTCCTGGAGGATGGACTGGTTTGATCTTCTTGCAGTCCAAGGCACTCTCAGAATTTTCCTCAGCACCACAGTTCAAAAGCATCTCTCTTCCTTCGCTCAGCCTTCCTTATGGTCCAGCTCTCGCAGCCATAGGTTACTACAGGGAATACCATTGCTTGAACTATGCGGACCTTTGTTGTCAGTGTGATGTCTCTGCTCTTCACTATTTTATCAAGATTTGTCATTGCTGTCCTCCCAAGAAGTAAACGTCTTCTGATTTCCTGGCTGCAGTCAGTGTTTGCAGTAATCTTTGCACCTAGAAAGATAAAGTCTGTCACTGCCTCCACATTTTCTCCCTCTATTTGCCAGTTATCAATCAAGCTGGTTGCCATAATCTTGGTTTCTTTGAGGTTGAACCGCAACCCAGCTTTTGCACTTTCTTCTTTCACCTTTGTCATGAGGTTCCTCAGCTCCTCCTCGCTTTCAGCCATCAAAGTGGTATCATCTGCATATCGGAGATTGTTAATGTTTCTTCCAGCGATTTTAACTCCAGCCTTGGCTTCATCAAGCCCAGCACATCACATGATGTGTTCTGTGTACAGGTTGAATAGGTAGGGTGAGAGTATACAACCCTGCCATATTCCTTTCCCAATCTTAAACCAGTCCATTGTTCCGTGGTCTTTTCTTACCGTTGCTACTTGGTCGTTATACAGATTCCTCAGGAGGCAGACAAGATGACTTGGTATCCCCATCCCACCAAGAACTTGCCACAATTTGTTATGATCCACACAGTCAAAGGCTTTAGAATAGTCAATAAAACAGAAATAGATGTTTTTCTGAAACTCCCTGGCTTTCTCCATTATCCAGCGGATATTGGCAATTTGGTCTCTAGTTCCTCTGCCTTTTCTAAACCCAGCTTGTACATCTGGCAGTTCTCGTTCCATGGATTGCTGGAGTCTACCTTGCAAGATCTTGAGCATTACCTTACTGGCATGTGAAATCCGTGCCACTGTTCAATAGTTTGAACATTCTTTGGTGCTTCCCTTTTTTGGTATGGGGATATAGGTTGATTTTCTCCAATCTGTTAGCCATTCTTATGTTTTCCAGATTTGCTTGCATATGGCATGCATCACCTTGACAGCATCATCTTGCAAGAATTTAAACAGTTCAGCTGGGATACCATCGTCTCCTGCTGCCTTGTTATTAACAATGCTTCTTAAGGCCCATTCAACCGCACTCTTCAGGATGTCTGGCTCTAGCTCACTGACCACACCGTCAAATCTATCCCCGATATTATTATCCTTCCTATGCAGATCTTCCGTATATTCTTGCCACCTTTTCTTGATCTCTTCTGCTTCTGTTAGGTCCTTGCCATCTTTGTTTTTGATCATACCCATTTTTGCCTGGAATTTACCTCCCATGTTTCTAATTTTCTGGAAGAGGTCTCTTGTCCTTCCTATTCTATTATCTTCTTCCACTTCCACGCATTGCTTGTTTAAAAACAATTCCTTATCTTTTCTGGCTAACCTCTGGAATTCTGCATTTAATTGGGCATATCTCCCCCTTTCACTGTTGCCTTTTGCTTTCCTTCTTTCTTGGGTTGCTTCCAGTGTCTCAGCAGACAGCCATCTTGCCTTCTTGGTTTTCTTTTTCTTTGGGACGTTTTTTGTTGCCGCCTCCTGAACAATGTTGTGAACTTCTGTCCATAGTTCTTCCGGAACCTTATCTACTAAATCTAGTCCCTTAAATTTATTCTTCACCTCCACTGCATATTCATGAGGAATATTCGTGAGCTCATATCTAACTGGTCTGTGGGTCTTCCCTATTCTCTTTAGTCTGATTCTAAAGTGTGCAATAAGAAGTTCGTGATCTGAACTACAGTCAGCTCCAGGTCTTGTTTTTACCGACTGCATAGATGTCCGTCACCTTTGGCTACAAAGGATGTAGTCAATCTGATTTCGGTGTCGACCGTCTGGTGAAGTCCATGTATAAAGTTGTCTCTTAGGTTGTTGGAAGAGAGTGTTTGTTATGCACAGTGAGTTGTCTTGGCAAAATTCTATCGGCCTATGTCCTGCTTCATTTTGTTCTCCCAGACCATGCTTGCCTGTAATTCCAGGTGTTGTTTGACTACCCACCTTAGCATTCGAGTCTCCTGTAATGAAAATAACATCTCTTTTTGGTGTATTATCCAGTAGGTGCTGCAGATCCTCATAGAACTGATCTACTTCTGCTTCTTCAGCATCTGTGGTTGGGGCATATATTTGTATCACTGTGATGTTAAATGGCTTACCCTGAATTCGAATTGAGATAATTCTGTCATTCTTTGGATTGTATCCAAGCACTGCTTTAGCCACTTTATTATTAATTATGAAGGCTCCTCCATTTCTTCTGTGGTCCTCTTGTCCACAGTAGTAGATCTGGTGGTCATTTGATGTGAAGTGGCCCATTCCAGTCCATTTCAGTTCACTGACACCCAAAATGTCTATATTTAATCTTGACATCTCCCCAATAACCACATCTAATTTGCCCTGGCTCATAGATCTTACATTCCGGGTTCCTATGGTGTGTTAATCTTTAGAACATCGGATTCGTCGTTCACCACCAGCACCATTGGCTGCTAGCCGTCCTTTTGGCTTTGAGCTAGCTGCATCATCACATCTGGGGCTAGTTGAACTTATCCTCTGTTCCTCCCCAGTAGCATTTTGACCATCTTCCGACCTGGGAGTCCCATCTTCCAATGGTATACCAACATATCTCTGGTTGTACTGATCCATTTAGTTTTCATGGCAAGAATACTGGGATAGGTTGCCTTTTCCTTCCCCAGGTATTGTATTTAGTCTGACCTCTCTGCCATGACCTTCCCGTCTTGGGTGTCCCTTTATGGTTTAGCTTATGACGTCATTGAGGTGCTCAAGCTCCAGCGCCACGACAAGGTAACAATCTCCTTTGCTGAAGTGCATGTAGGTAAGTAAGTTAATTCATGTATATTAAATCAATTTGACTCTGTTGGTGGTGGACCACATCAGATTTGTTTTCGTTATGATTTATTTGGCAATTATATATTGCTCGACTGCTCATTGGGTGCTTGAGGCAATATACAAAATTCAGATAAAAATTGCAATAAACAGAAAAACTAATACAATCATAACAATAAAATACAACAGATATTTCAAAGTGTGGGAAAGGTGAAAGTCATCAGCGAGACTTGTGTGGCTGCCCTGATGCTGGGAAAGATTGAAGGCAAAAGGAGAAGGGGACAGCAGAGGATGAGATGGCTAGGTAGCATCACCGACGCAATGAATATGAACTTGAGCACACTCCGGGAGAGAGCGGAGGACAGGAAGGCCTGGCGCGCTATGGTCCATGGGGTCACGAAGAGTTGGATATGACTTAACGACTGAACAACAACAACAACTTAGCACTAGACACCTAACAGGAGACAGAAAGAAAAGGACCTGGAACTGACATGGGACCAACATCAGTACACATATTATGACCTGATTTGCATGTAATAGCAGCCCATGGTTTAAACAACCAATGGGTTGTCATGCACTAGCAGAAGAGAGTGGTGTCTTGCAGGCCCGCTGCTTCCACTGTTAATCAACAAGCTACAATTGGTTCATTCGTAGGTTGTTGAACATGACGTGCAAACCCAGACCGATGGGTTGTTTTGGGGCTAAACAACCCAGTGGTTAACCCATGGTTTGTTGTTGGGTTATAAGAGATCCGAAAAAACCTGCAAATTTTGGACACAAGTAACAGTATTGTAATAATACCACGTATAAAACACTATACAATTTTATTAAAACAATTAATAAAATTTGGCTAAAATTGCATAACAAAAGATGTAGGTAAAGCTCAATCTTTGAACCAACTTCTCAGGAGTATACAAGGGTTATAAAGACAGACAAAACATACCACAACCCTGTTACAAACATCACAGTCTTAAATTACAAGGGCAGTCTGTAGAATTTAACGTTTTGTTTGTGTTGATGTTTTGTGTAACGATAGGTTAGTCTTCTTCAGTGGCAGATGTACAAAACTTCAAATGTCTGCTTCAGCATGGATCCAATATGCAAAATATACCTCTCAAGTCATATGCATGTACTTAGAGTGGATGCTGTGAAATACTCCTCCACTCAGACCTGTAGGGCTAGAATGAAAGTTTTAAATTCAAAGTTGAAGCAGCAAGCGTCACTCCAAGTAACATCCACATTCAGGGAAAATATCTCCACTATAGTCCATTGTGCAGAAGGATTACATTTTATAAATTATTTTTATAAATATTTTATGATGTTTTATAAGTTTTATTATTACAGAACTGTTACCTGTGTTCAGTTTTTTCCCCTTATCTCTTATTTCTTTTCAGTTTTTATTGATCAGGAAATTATCTTCTTAGTTTGACCTTGTTGCTGGGTTAACCGCTGGGCTGTTTAGCCCCTGAACAACTCATCGGTCTGGGTTCGTATGTCATGCTCAACAGCCTAAGAATGAGCTGGGTTGTTTAAACCATGGGCTATCGTTATGTGCGAACAGACTCAATGTCACTCTAAGGATGCCTGTGTTAACGGTATGCTATCTATGTAAGTTATATGTCTCTCTAGGGATGCTTGTGTTAACTGTATACTCTCTATTTTGTTTCTTTGCAACAGGACACCGTTGCCTGTACGCTTTGAAATCAGCAAGCAAAGACTGTCTTTTGCCTTTGTGTGCAGCACGATGGGCTTCTTCTTCTCCTGTACCTCGTATCACCACTCACTATACTATTCACTCACGGGACAAAGACAAACGATGGGAAGGTACATCAAAGATGTTCCTTTAAAATATATATTTGGAATAACCAGTCTTGTAAATAGCTACTTGCATGCTCAACTGTGGTGACTAAGAGTTGTCTACAGGTGAACAGACAGAAAGGTGGTGGTGGTGGGGTTCCTTGTAGGACACTAAGGCTGCAATCCTGTGTCCATTTACCTGGGTGTAAGCTCCGTTGTATTCCATGGGATTTACTTCAAAGTAGATATGTATAGGAATGGGGTGTAACTGAGATAGATGTGAATAGGTGGCCTAGCTATATTTTGGGAGGAAACGAGGTAAATCTGTATCTGTCTTTGTAGCTACATGTAACAACTTTGTATTAGTTTATGTTTTTAATTGTGTTTCCTTTGTTGACATAGGGAGATTTTAGTATGGCAATATGTTTGGCTTTCTAAATAGAAATTAAGCAAGCAAATAACTTCTTTTTTTGACAGTTGAAAAGAAATCCACAGATTGCAGGAGTTCCTATGCCATTGTGGTTATGAAAGTAAAGATACATTTGTAAGAAAGTAGCTGAATCTGGGCTGGTTCTGTACGATGGACACCTTATTTATGAACACTTGTAGCCCTAAGGCCATTACCTTAATCTGTGTTCTGGATCCCTGTAGCAGCATGTTTAATACTATTGTGTATTATGAATTTTAGACAAATTCATGGAGGTGGCTAACAATGACTACTAGTCATGATGGTTTTATATTACCTCCAGTATCAGAGGCAGTATGCTTCTGTATACGAATTGCTGGGGTACATGAGCGGGAGGGTGATATTGCACTCATGTCCTACCTGTGAATTTCCTTCAGGCAGCTGGTTGGCTACTGTGTGAACAGAATGCTGGATTAGATTGGTCTTTGGTGTGATTTAGCATGGCTCTTCTTATGTTCTTATGTACAGATAGTGGGTATATTTTCACATTCAACAACAATAACCCAGGATTTCGAAACTACTTTGCAAGTTGACCTTCCTACTTTATGTCCAGGGTTCTGCATGGAATATTAGTTTTATTTAGCACCACTGCTATGCTAGGTACCAAGTAATTTTGCTGAATTGTGTGGGACAATGTCAGTAAATAGCCATTTAAACATTTCCTAACAAACCCACAATTTAAATGACGCATGTTATAATCCATTTTTGTGTTCTCTTGGTTCATCACATTATTTTGCCATCCAAGGCTGTTGGATCAGACTTTGAGGAGGGAGGGACGGTTGATCTTTATAGCACTGGTCTAGCCTATCTGATTTTTTAAATGTTTCCATTAAAGGGGTGAGCATGGAAAGATTTGCAGAAGAAGCTGATGTTGTTATCGTTGGAGCAGGCCCTGCAGGACTCACTGCAGCTATTCGACTCAAGCAGCTAGCTAGTGAACACGGCAAAGAAATTCGTGTGTGCCTGGTGGAGAAAGCCGCTCAGATTGGTGCACATATACTTTCTGGGGCTTGCCTTGAGCCACGTGCCTTAGAAGAACTTTTCCCAGACTGGAAAGAACGAGGGGTAAGAGAGCTTAATTGCTTAGTTTTATCTGTACCTAACTCATCTTTTGCCATCTGTAGCTTAATATTAGTAACAAAACATACTAATGATTTTAAAGTTAATTATTAGGTTAGTAATATATGTCTCATCTGAATATTATGAAAGTACCTGAAGACAATAATAATAAGCACAATAGAGAGCAATGACACTTGGACAAAAACCTTACATATTAAATCTTTTAGCTACATGTTAGCGGGAAGGCCCTGCAATGGATTACAATTGCCTTTTTGGAACTTCATTCACTTCTTGTTTGTGTTTATTCAGACACGTGTGACAGTCCTTGAATCTGGGTGATAAGGAAGAAAAAAAGGAGCTCTCTCTTTAGCCATAGCACCTTTCTGGTGCACATCACCCTTTAATTGGAGCAGGGGGGACACTTATTTTTATTTTTTTTTGTTTTGAATTCCATAACTAACCTTTTAAGAATATTAAATGTTTGCTTCAGTTTAGAGTGAATCTATAATAATTGGTCACAGCATTCACATGTATTGAGAAAAGAGTTGGAAGTTTCTTAATATAGTTGTGCCATATTTTATTTTCTAAGGCTCCACTGCATACTCCTGTAACAGAAGACAAATTTGGAATATTAACGAAGAGCTCCAGAATTCCCGTTCCCATTCTTCCAGGTACAGTTTTGATGAAGAAAAACTTCTAATGTGAATCTGTATTTTTAAATTGGGGTATAAAGTGCTTATATGAGCTATTCTTTCACTCAAGAAAATTATAGTGCCTCTATAGTGAAGCAATGTTGCATCACTCCATTGTAGTTTATACGTTGTGGTGAGGACAAGCTTGCAAATTAACCATCACCTAGGCATGCTTGGCAAGTAAGAATCTCCCCCAGGTGACCAGGAAGAGATGTCTTTGTAAAGTGGATAAGAGTTTACAGTTCTTTCAGTCCATTTGCATAACATAAGTATATGTTAACACAGAGCAGGCAAACTAGTAATAGATTTTGTACACTAGTAAAGTTTGAAGTGGTTAAAGGCCATAAACTATAAGCTCACTGTACAGTTTCAGGTGATAAGCACGATATAATGCAAACTTTGAATCAAACTTGGTGTTACACTGGTTTATGAAGTCAATGGTGATTTTATTTCTTCCTTTTAACTAGGCCTTCCAATGACTAATCATGGCAATTACATAGTTCGTCTGGGACATTTTGTGAACTGGCTGGGTGAACAAGCTGAAGCACTTGGTGTTGAAGTCTACCCAGGCTATGCAGCAGCTGAGGTAATGGCATAACTATGGTTAAGACGCTGAATTGCAGACCGGAAGGTCAGCAGGACAGCAGTTCGAGACCCGAGTGCTGCGTGATGGAGTGAGCTCCCATCTTCAGTCCCAGCTCCTGCCAACCTAGCAGTTCGAAAGCAAGAAATTGCAAGTAGATAAATAGGTACCGCTTCGGCGGGAAAGGTAACAGCGTTCCGTACACCTCGGTGTTCAGTCATGC
Organism: Heloderma suspectum; assembly: GCF_057233095.1. Taxonomy (NCBI): domain Eukaryota; kingdom Metazoa; phylum Chordata; class Lepidosauria; order Squamata; family Helodermatidae; genus Heloderma; species Heloderma suspectum. The sequence goes on from NC_139462.1 coordinate 69,764,772, forward strand.
CGGCCACATGACCACGGAAGCGTCTTCGGACAGCGCTGGCTCTTTGGCTTAGAAATGGAGATGAGCACCACACCCTAGAGTCGGACACGACTGGTTGGGGACACCTTTACCTTTTTTTTTTTTATATAAGATTTGCTGAACTTGCCCGTCCTGGATTAGATCAAAGGCCTGTTTAGTCCAGCATCCTGTTTCTCACAGCAGACAACCAGGTGCCTCTGGAAAGCCCACAAGCAGGACAGACGCATCTTGTTGCATCTAACTGTACCCTTACGATTTTTCATTCAAGAACTTTCAGGATGTTCCATGCATATATTACACTAGAAAAATTGTTGTTATTATTATATTTGATGTTCCCATAGGTTCTTTTCAATGAAGATGGCAGTGTGAAAGGAATTGCCACAAATGATGTCGGCATCCAAAAGGATGGGGCACCTAAGGTAAATGTTTGTTTACTGCTTAACGTATCATGGTTTCCAACCTTATAGATCCTTATAAAACAAATACTGTAAAAGCGTGATTACGTGCTAAGGAGATAGTGTTGCTTTAGGCTTTGCAGCTTAAGGTGGGCATTTAAGTAAACACAAGCTATATACTTAAAGTTTATGGACCAAATGTCCAGCATAAAGATCAGCACAGACATTGTTGTGTTGTAACCCCAGAAGCTGTATGCTGGAATACAGTGAGCTGGTTCACATGACATGACAGCCCATTGTGGGTTACTTGATCTGCGTGGGCTGTTGTGTAGTGCAAAACAGGTCATTGTTTAAACAGAGATCTGAAGGATTTTTGGGCATTCTGCCACAAGGTGCTCTGAAAGAGTCAGATGTAAAAAAAAAAAAAAAGTGGGGAAAAAATCAGCTAACCTACAAGAGTTTTAAGGTTAAAAACTCCTTTTCAACACTACATGTAATTTTTAAAAATCAAAACAATTCCGGATGTTCTATTAAAGTCTTTTTGAGTAGGCCAATGTATGAGTGTAAGGAATACTAGAACATGTGAAGGAATAGTGAAAAAGTTCATATTCAGTGTGATTTCAGAGGCCAAATTACACTTTGTGCTCCACATGTGCTTCCTACACTTAGGGCACAATCCTATGCATATTTAGACAGAAAAAAGTCCTACAACTCCTACAGCATTTCTGGCTGGGGATTGCTGGGAGTTGTAGGGCTTTTTTCTGTTTAAACATGCATAGGATTGTACTCTTATAGTACTGCTTGTAATTCTAAGTCCCATAAAGTGTGAAGGGCAGATGCCACAGGCCAATTGTACTGTGTCTACTACATGTCCTCAAGTGATGGAAGATGCATATCTCCATGCTTTAGTGTATTTAGCATTTGCAAACACTAGTGTGCACATGACAAGCATATTTGCTACATACGATTTGTATCGGCCCCAACACATGTAGCAGAAGAACTACCAATCTGCTCTCTTTCCTTCCAAAATACGTTGTTTTAGGCAATGTGATGTTCACATCATATTGTGTTATGGCTTCCCAATCAAACATTTAAAATCTATATTATCTGTGTGATGGTGGTAAATGATCTTCTGCTGTAGGCTACATTTGAAAGAGGCTTGGAGCTGCATGCCAAAGTCACAGTGTTTGCAGAAGGTTGTCATGGACATCTTGCAAAGCAGTTGTACAACAAATACAATCTCCGGGAGAACTGCCAACCCCAGACGTATGGTATTGGACTTAAGGAGGTATTACTGAATTACTGATTGGTTAAAATGCAAGGGTTGTTGTGTGAATCCTGTAATATAAGCATGTTAGTTAACTGCTAAAAAAACCCTTTCTCTATATTGTACTTGATGATGTCTGGGTGTTTGCTTTTTAAACCTTTTCAGCACAGAAATTGCATGAAAATATTATAAAGTCTACCTAATAGCCTTTGGAATACAAAATATTGGAATAGATACCTAACTTATCTAGTCTGCTTGATAGTGCAGTACTGCTGCTTACTGTATAGCACCTTGATCATTTATTATCACTAGATCTAAAGGACTTCTGCTACCAAATCTTTTCAGCTTAACTGCTAACAGTTCATCATATTTCAGTTTCAATCATAACATTCTTTATTCATGCAGGCTTTGTTTAAAAAACAATTTTATTTGTTAAATAGTTCTGGCTTGTAAACAACATCCAAGTGAAGTGTCCAAATGTTTCTTTTTAAGGTCAACATTTAGGCTTAAGACTAATTGACTGTGTCCCTGAATAAAAGGAGAACTAAGGCAAAGCCAAGTTGGAAAGAATGCCAGGTATTAGAGGACTCACTGTAGGCTCCTTCTCTGTATTATGGCTGTTTTATCTCACTTTTGTAGACTAGTGTGTCTTCCACTGCAGAGTGATGACTAAAACTGTAGTAACAAAATCATTCCTTGCAAGGGGAAAAAAGGCGGGGTATAAATGCAATAAACAAACAAACAAACAAACAAACATTGGCTATATAAACTTCTTTCTCTTAGTTGTGATGGTGGTGCTACCTCTTTTTACCCATTTGAGAAAGGTTTTGTAGTTGATAAGTAGTATTAATTATAAAGGATGAAAATAGTAGTTTCATTTTGGTTTAAAGTCTAGTAAAGTCTCTGCTGAACTACATTGAATGGCTTGTCTCTGTTCTAGCTGTGGCTTATTGATGAAAATAAATGGAAACCAGGAAGAGTGGAGCACACTGTTGGCTGGCCTTTGGACAGACATACCTATGGAGGATCATTTCTTTATCATCTAAATGAGGGTGAACCACTAGTAGCTCTTGGGTTTGTGGTATGTGTTTTCTATCTGCAGTGAAATTTTGCTTTTGAAGCTTTCCTCATTAAGTTTAGTAAGAATAGAAAATATCTTGTTTATAAGCAAGACTTTACACATAATGGCATCTTGTCCTATAAGGTAGTACCAAACTCACTGTAACTAATTGCTCAGAAGTATGCAATGAAAATGAATTGTGTGTTCTAGATACTTATGTGTAGAATTTTAGTAATCTTAGTGCTGCTTGTTGTCATGCTTGCACCTGTTATGTTTTTTTCATACTGTTGTGTTTAATTTCTAGAGAGAGAGGTAGCGTTCCTTTCTCTGTAGAAGCGCTCCTACGTTGAAAGCATTTCTCCCTGATACGTGAGGTTAGTTAGTACCAATATTGCTTTCCCATCCAGCATTTTTCTTTATAATGGTGTGCAAGGATGGGAGCAGTCAGCTCTTTATTAGGAAATTAGTTATATGCATTTCATATTGGTGCTCTTCCTCTTGGGCAGGATATTTATGTTCTCAGTTCTAGCCAAAAGAATGCCTCATCTTTGCTCAATGAAGTTGAAGCTTCATTCCATGTAATGTGAAGATTAATCTATAGCTTTGGTTTCTTTCTATGATTTTCCACTGCTGCAGGGACAGCCCTTCTGCATTTCTTGTGCTGGAAACGATTTCATACATGACAATCTCTCTATAACACTGTAGGAGAAATAATTTGTGTGGTGTCACCTAAGATCTTATATTGAAGCACAGTACTTTCTTTACAATTTGGATAAATTTACAGACTTTCCTGTGTTATCTAACCTTATATTGTGTTGTGTTTGTGGCAGTGAAACCTCACCACAAACAACATATATAGCAGGGAGGAGATTGTGTGTGTGTGCGCGTGTGTGGGAGGGATAAGAAGGTGGCTGGTGAGAGAGCGGGGGGTGCAGGATAGTTTTTCCATGGCTCACTGACTTCAGTAGTGAGTTGGTGGGTGGGATAAAGTTGGGTATGTTGGAATTTACCAACCAAAATGTTGGCTACAAGCGTCTAGTCCACTTATTGACTTGCCAGAAATAGTTTATTTTGTAATGTAGGTATTAATTTTCTATATAGGTATTTTGGTTGTCTCTATGTGAAATTACTTTTAGACTCAAGACCATTTCCCTCCATAGAAAGCTTAATGCTCACCTTTTTCTTTGCTTCCTGTTGCCATTGTTCACACATCTGTAGCTGCTAGTGTCTGGTGGCCTTACCTCCCTACAATACTGTTCACATATAGATTGTTCTTGGCTAGGAAACCAGATAATAGGCCACTCTAACCTGGAATTCAGTATAAAAACATTGTAGTTAGTTTTATACTGTAGTCAGTATAAAAATACTGTTAAAAATGTCAATAGCCACTCAAGGCTCATCCTGTCCCCAAAATCAACAACAACTATAGAGCAATGACATGTTCTGCCTATGGGTCATCTACAGAACCTGATATTTGATCTTCAGCAGTTGAATTCATGGGCTAACTCACAGGGTACACCAAGTTGTATGGATCACTTGATCACACAAAAAAGTTGCATGGGAATTGCAAGAAGTAATTCTTTGGCTACAAAATGTAACACTGAAAGCAAAAGTGAAGTAAGTATATTCTGGAATTAGCATAATAGGAAAATGTGTTGTATGTTTGAGGCTTATTTAGCCTTGTAAGTAATAAATATTATAAACACAATGTTCCTGTAGAACAAGTTGTGTGTTTTGCTTTTTATAATTGTCTGTTTTCCCTTTCTGCTTTTTTAGGTTGGTTTGGATTATCAAAACCCCTTTCTGAGCCCATTTAAAGAATTTCAGAGGTGGAAGCACCATCCCAGTGTACAGCCTACTTTAGAAGGTGGAAAGAGGATTGCTTACGGTGCCCGAGCACTTAATGAAGGTGGTTTCCAGGTAACATTTTAGTAACATAAGGTTGTTGACTTGAATTTCTCTGTGTAAAAACTAGGGACGTCATCTGATCAAGTAAATCTTAGTTGTTTGATCATAGTTTTAATTGCTTGACTAAGTTTGTATATGAAAGAACAACCATAGTTCTAATGAAAAAAAATGCTTTCCTTATTTCTAGATGATGCAGACTTCTCACCCTAGAAGAGGCATTCCCCTTTCTCTCACACACAGGGGGGAATGCCTCTTCTGAGATGGTGCTTGCCATCTGGACTTCGTATAAGTACTTTGTATCAACAGTTTTAAAAATCTGCTGTCCGATTAATTTGGGACACGTTTTTAGTTGATTTAATCTAACCGATGGATCTATTAAATATTACAGCCCTAGTAAAGACAAAATGGTATGGTGACTGAACTGTTACAGATGTCTCAAGTTGCCCTTTGAAATTTAAAATATGATAGATTACAAACAGTCCTGGGAAAAGTCACACTGCAAGCCCATCTCTAGGTAAGATTAACAGGATGTGTGTTGGAGCCATATCTTACAGCATAACTGTACATAGTTTTGCAAAAGAAAAGTGTGGCTTGCTTGTAAATGCTGTATTTCTAGAATTAAATGAACAAATATATCTGGTGGGAGTTAACAAGATGAGTCTGCAAGGTTTCTGCATTTGTTTTAGGTCCCACAAGACATCTTCACATAAAATTGTACAACTTGGTTTTTTTCATATGCATATCTCTTACTGTGTTTCTTCTGTTCTAGCATTCAAAATAAGTGTCTCCTGTAGATAGATCATTATTTACAGGGATAGGCAGTGTGATACCCATGGACACCAGTGTACCCCCAGGCATCTTTCTTGGTGTCCACCAAGGTTCCCTACCTCTCCCACTTAAAAAACAAGAACACATTTTCTTATTGGCAGTTGGAATTGCTGTAAAATAGTTTTGTTGGTGCTGAAAACTGTGGGTTCAAAAGAGTTACTTAGTATGTTGGGGTTCTGCTTTGTACTCAATCTTTGGGTCAGGTTACTAGTCCTTTACTATGCCTCCCATGGCAGCCATTTTGTGGTGGTGCCCAGGACAGTTTCTCAAATTGCCACATGGGCCCAAAAAGGTTGCCTATTTCTGCTGTTTCAAATCTAAAGAGCTTGGGCTTACCGTATGAATTTTTGAATGAGAACCCCGTGCCTTGTCAGATGTTGTCTTCAAAAGAGATTAGCTGTGCATTATTTGTGGCAGGGAGGCACTGCTGTTCAAAGCTCTTGTGGACATATAACACTAGTTGTGTTGCTCTTTAGATCCAGACTTTATATGTATTCTAGGTCATTTTATAGGTATACTTACTTTTCTCTGTGCTAAAACCTACTAGTTGAACATTAATCTGTAAATGCTGCAGTATTCCAGGGACAAAGTTTTTCAGTCTATATCCGTTAGCTTCAAATAATGCTCTGCTGAATTGGTCAGAAATATATCCAGAGAAGACAGATCTGCTGTATTGTTAGATACATTGTCTTATATCTAGAAAATACAAAAAGTTAGGATACTAGATCTTTTTCACCTTTCAGGTGTATTAGTTGATTGTATTAATTGACGAGGGGTATAAAAATGAATTAGAAATACTTCCTGAATAATACTGGCTAAATCAACAAATATATTTGCAAAGCCTTGGATATCATGAGTTCCTGCATCTTGTAAATGTAATAATTGAGAAGTGCAGTAGCTTCCCTGAAAAGCTGAGATTCATAGATTACTTTCATAGTTATATTCTACCCTCCATAATACTAAGAATCCTTTATTGTTTTTGTTGTATTTAGGAAATAGTTAATTCTAGCATGAATTATATGGCTCGGTTTGTACATAACACCAAACCTTGGTTTAGTACTATATGCACAAGCAAGAACATCCCTGAGCAAAGCCTTGGGCTCATGTGCTTCCCCCATCGTTTCTCCTCACACAGGCCTGGAAGAGGATTTCACTACTGTTCAGTTTTACTTTAAAAGAATCCTGGCTTGTATGAACCAGGGATCATGGTTTAAAACAAACTCTTGCCAGTTTCTGAACAAGCCAACTTCAAACCATGGGTCAAAACGCTGACTTGTTTAAGTAGAATTAGTTTTAAACCACAATCTCTGTCTGTGACAACGAACTGGATTCTTTGAAAGCAAAATGAAATGTTAGTGAAGTCCGACCTTCGTGTGGGCTCTTTCCTGCTCTAGCAGTAAAACATGTTTTAGCTTTAATTGTGAACCAAACTAGAGATGTAAAATTTCTGGAAATTTTTAGGCCATGGAAAAATGGGGTTTCTGGAAAAATTGGAAATTTTGGGAAAATTGAAAATAAGCAGTACTTATATTTTTAGTGCTCTTTACAGATCTCAAGTCACTTTATTGCTTTAAGGCAGCCTTCCCCAACCTTATGCCCTCCAGATATTTTGGACCTCAGCTCCCATCAGCCTCAGGCAGTATGGCCAATGGTCAGGAATGCTGGGCACTGTAGTCCAAAACATCTGGAGGGCACCAGGTGGGGAGGGCTGCTTTAGGAACATAAAGCGGCCTTTCTATTCCTAAAGTTATTTTATGCATGACTTAGTTTGTTCATAAAATTATCATTATATTTTAAAACTTTTAAAAGTAAATTTGTAATTATTGTTTGAATAGATTAGAAAAACATTAAGTGATTGCTACAGCATCACAAACACAGGACTCTATAGAACAAAACCCAAGCTGTCAAGAATGCACATTTACTGTGCACAACAATGGTGACTCTACTCACATGTTGGGAAACTGAGCATAAATGCCTATTAGTGAAATATACTTTAAACCAATAGTTTTAATAAGGAATGAAAGAACTAACTGTGCTGGGAATCTTACAGAGAAGATTAAAAAGTATTTTTCCCATGGCTTCATTATTTCCAGACACTTTACATCTCTAGTCTTTCTATAAAAGTGTTCTTATTACATAATTTTTAGAAATCATTTTGGGAGCAAAAAGGCTGGCTTACAGTATATAAATGCTTTGTCTTAAATTCTGAAAGAAAATATTTCATAATCCAAAGCTGTTCAGTTTTTCCCCTTGGGGCTTCACATCTCTAAACCAGACATATGTATATATTTCTATAAGGGCACAATATTTGCCTAAGGGGGAAGTGGTGTCGGCTCTCTTTTATACATTTTTCCACTTTAAGATACAAACTTTTGTGTTCCTGGACAGCCACAGACATGTTGGTCTTTTAATCCCATGGCTGCACTAGTCTGCCCTTATTCAAATTTCAAATAATTTAAGGCAGGTCTTCTTCAAACAGTAGAGAAGTCTTCCCTCAACCCGATGGATGCTCTCTAGATGTTTTGGTCTTCAGTTTCTATCAGCCTCAGCCAGCATGACTAATGGTCAGGAATGCTGGGAGTTGTGATCCAAAATAACTGGAGGGCAGCAGGCTGCTATAGGGAGTGGGACAAACATAGGCATTGTGCACACAATTTTGAATGTTTGGTTTGGCCTTAAAAAATAACCCACCACCAGTGCTCGAGGTTTTCCTGTAGAGTTCTTTGTAATCCCAGTGCTGTTCTGGTGTCAGTTGCATTAGGTTGGATATATGAAAATATGAGTTGATAATGGGTATAAATGGTGAAGTAGTACTGGGAAAGCTGGAGATGGATGAGTCTCCTAGTTTGGGATGGCATGATACAGATCTAGGAAGTGTTGAAGAATTTCATTCAAAAAACAGTACAGAATGGATGTGATCAGGCACAAAACAGTATATAATGGATCCACAGTCTCATGGGTGCTCCATAGCTGGTTTTAGCTTATCAGTGTAGGCATTGTGGCTTGTGAAGAGGCATGAATGGTATAATATGAATATTATTTTTGTCTGCTTAATACTGTTCAACTTCTTAAAACATTGATCATTTATCCATTTTAACATGTTAGGTGTGTCCCTTCAGTTCCCAAAACAGCTATTATTGGTTGGCAATGAGTGTTTCCAACAATCTTAACATCAGTGCATTTATCTTCTCAGTCCATACCAAAACTCACCTTTCCTGGTGGACTCCTTATTGGATGTAGTCCAGGCTTCATGAATGTTCCTAAGATTAAGGGTACACATACTGCAATGAAAAGTGGCATGCTGGCTTCAGAAGCCATTTTCAACCAACTAACTGATGGAAATCTCCAATCAAAAACAATAGGTAAGATCACCTGATATGAAAATTTATGACTGATGCTTACTGTGACCTATGACTATCCTGATACCAGTGATACCAGCTTTAAAGCCAAGTAAGGGCGCAGTTCTGTGGGGATAGTCCGCCACCTCCAAACTCAGAGACAACCAACTATCCAACGCAGGGAAGGCAGAACATCGAGGGGATCTTCTCCTCTGTCTGCCCTGCATTTGCTGCCATTTGATGGCTGATTTCAGCTGCCTAGCTGGAGCAGCTCGGAGTGGGGTGGGGACGGCACATAGGAAGCGTCGTAATGGCACTTCCGCTGTCCCCTCCCCGCCCCCAGGAATGCCCCCTTTTCCCCTGCTCTGTGCTGCTCTTCCGAGTGTGGAGCCAGGGACAAACCATGCTGCCTACGAGGTGGCAGGGGAAGGATGGGGAGGTGGTTTTGTGGGAACTGACCTCAGAGCACTGGCTCTGAGATCGGTTCCCGAAAACAGGAAAATCCTACGGCTGTCTAGCCACTGTCTAGCGGAATATATCATGCCCTTTGGTGTGAAATGATACTCAGAGATTAAACCAACATTTTAAAATATATATTCAAGTATAAGGTATATATTCTTATCAACTGCTTTACCACAACTTTTTTTTTTAGAAGGCCATTTAAATATTTCCACTGATGTCTTTGCTGATGTCTAAAATAAAATCATCCAGCAGCTTGTTTCCATTGTAAATACAAAGTCAATATTTTGAACAAGGTGACTTGGACAGGGAGAATGCTTTGTACCACGGTTGTAAAATTAAATGGTTATTTAATTCTCTACAGTGCAGTAGAGTAACATGTAATTAACTCCTTTTAGATCACCTAGGTTAATTCATTTTAGATTAACTACTTTTAGATCAGAAGAAGTGTATTTTCCCTCAAAAGCCATGGAAAAGGTTTTGGAGAACATATGTATATTACCAACACACATTTTGTAGTAGTTATGAGAGCAGAGCAAACTAGTCAGCAATGTTAAGCTATACTGCTAGCGGTCTTCCACTCTTCTTTTTCAGTATTCATTCCTGTATAATTGATGTATGCTTTCTTTTTTCTAATCTCTCACCTGAACACTCTAGTTTAAATTTACATTTTGAAAAGTACTAACATCGGTTTATTGTAATGTAGAAAGCTTATTAGAAGCCACCAATCTCTTTGAAGTAGAAAGACTTCAGGTGCTAACTTTCTGCACTTCAACAAACGTTTATTAAACAGCTTCATATTCCTAGGACTAAATGTGCCTGAATATGAAGACAGTTTGAAGAGATCATGGGTATGGAAAGAGCTCTATGCAGTCAGGAATATCCGTCCTTCCTGCCATGGGGCCTTGGGTGTATATGGAGGAATGATTTACACTGGCATATTTTACTGGATATTAAGAGGAATGGAGCCTTGGACCCTAAAACACCCAGGTAAGTTTCTAAACTAGCAGTATATGTATATAACGTACAGGAGGGGTATTGGACGTCTTTCAGCCCAAGGGCTGGATCCCATTTTGGAGAAGCTCTGAGGGGCAGCATTCCAATAGGGGGCAGGGCCAAAACACCAGCATATTGTAGCTTAAAGCTCTTGCTGCCAGCAACTCTTAGGAGAGGCATTTCAACCTTTAAGAACGGGGGGGGGGGGGGGACGTGCAAAAGCTGGGAAACCACCAAACAATTGTTCAGGGAAAGCAGGTGCGGCCAGGGGAAGGGAACATGGCCATCTAGCCAGGCAAAATTTGGCTTGCGGGCCTGAGGTTCTGCACCCCTGGTCTACAGAGTATTTGTTGGCAGCCTTCATTTTTAAACTAGGATTAATATCCAGTATCAGAGAAATAACTGAAAGCAGAACTGCTTTGCTGGATCATATCAGGGTCCTTATACTTCAGCATTCTGCTATGAACAAAGGTAAGCTAGTCAGATGATCATAGGCTGGGCATGAGGTATTCAGAGCCATACTGCCTTTGTTCATGAATGTTCCGTCTAGTGTAGTATGACTCACACTCACTGATAGACCTCTTCTTCGTGAACTCTGCCTAATTTTTTAAGTCGTCTAAGCCAGAGGCCATCACTGTACCATGCCAAATTCAATTAACAGTGCAATCATATGCATGTCTAGTTCAGTGTCACTTACTCCTCAGTAAATTTGTAAGTCTGCAGCCTGAGTTAATTACTTGTGTAGAAACTTTAGTACTTCCTTAGCATGTTCAGAACAGACTAAACAGCCTGGTTCACATGTAACATTTAACGTGGCTGCGTGGGAGCAAGCGTGCGTGCTGCCTCCTGCCCACTCGCCACTTCCGATTTTGGATACTCGGGAATGCTCTGATCCTCAGTTGTTGTGACATGCGAACCCAGCATTTTGGATTGTTTAGGCTTGAACAATCCAGAGTTTTAACCCATGTTTTGTTGTTAGGTTAACCCCAAACAACACAGGGTGCTGTGCTCACACATCGCAACAGGGTGTTTCTGGCTGTTTCCGAAATTGGAAGAGGCGAGCGGACAGGAGGCAGCAGGCTCACTCCAACGTGGCCGCGCCAATTCCTGAGCTGTTTAACTGAGGAATTAGACATTATGTGCGAACCATATCATTGAGTGACCTATCATTATGAAGTTTTTTTTCCTAGGAGTTTTTTCTCCATATCATTTGTAATTTTATAAGCTTCTAATTTAATCTAAACAAAAAGGCTCAGATGCTTTAGCTTTCCTCATAGAAAAGTGTTTCAGCCTTTTGATCACTTTAGCTGCCATTTTCTGTACCTTACACAGGTACAGAAAAGCTTTAAAAGTACTTAACACAATATGCCAAATGTAGCTGCAACAAAATTTTATAAAATGCCATCATTTGTATTTTCAGTCCCGTTCTTCATAATTCCTAACAGTTTGCCTTTCACTACTGAAGCACAATGAGTTTACATTTTTAACGAGCTTTCACCATAATCATGAGAACTTTCCTAGGTAGTCACAACCAGTTAATATTCCTATAACAATGAGCCACATTTGAGGCAATGAAACAAATAGCCTACTTGTGAGTAAGTTGTGCATACAGAACAACATGAGCCTTTTTTTATAATACAAACCTGAGTTGTTCTTTAGTATCAAGCTGCTTGTGCACAGCGAAGTGGCGTCCTACCCTCCATAGCAAGTGATCTTTATGTTCTGTCCTTTTAACCTTGGGCAGGGGAGATGGGTTTGTCAGGAATATTAAATTTGAAATACTTCAGTACTGGATCCTTCATAGTTGCGTGTAACACCTCACATGAGTGGATGTTTTCTTTGAGAAGTATTGTATTTCTTTCAGAGTAGTACTTTGTGGAATTCATGTACACATACATATATCTTGTTACAATACAATACATATACCTTGTTACAATAACTTTGTAGATGAAGTAGATTGTTCTTTGTTTATATTGACCAGTTTTTCCCTATGTTAACATTATACTTTTAGGGACAGATGCAAAGCAGCTAAAGCCAGCTAAAGACTGCACACCTATCGAATACCCAAAACCTGATGGAAAAATCAGTTTTGACTTGCTTTCATCGGTGGCTCTAAGCGGTACAAATCATGAACATGACCAGCCGGCTCATTTGACTCTGAAGGATGATAGTGTTCCTGTCAACCACAACCTTGCTATATACGATGGACCTGAGCAACGATTCTGCCCTGCAGGTACCTAGCAAAATTTGGTGGGTGGGTGGGAGTATGGAGTTACAGTAGTTGACATACAACTCCACTTTCTAGCTCTTCTACAAACCATGACTTCAGTTGCCCTTTAAATCCCTTTTTCTTTTCTGATAGAGTTCTTCTGTATTTTCAAAATTCTGCTATCCCGTGCACTAATGTTAATTTTGTATTTTGCAGGAGTGTATGAATATGTTCCTGTGGAAACTGGAGAAGGATTGCGGTTACAGATAAATGCTCAGAACTGTGTCCATTGCAAAACATGTGATATTAAAGATCCCAGCCAAAATATTAACTGGGTTGTACCTGAAGGTGGAGGGGGGCCAGCTTATAATGGAATGTAATCTTGATCACATCTAAAACCTCGTCAATGCTGCAGAATCGTACAACTTTGGTTTTGTTAAACTTTTTTTAAAGAAGTTATAATGGTCTGAATGGTGCTCTATGAAGCTAGCATTCTGTTGAACGCTGGTAGTGCCTTAAACAGTCAATACAAGGTCAGTGTGTTCGTCAGTGTGTTATTTGAGTGTACTTCTCCACTGTATCAGAGAAAGTGTGGTGAGACTAGTTCGTATACATTGTGGTCTGATTTACCTAAACATTCTGGACTCTGGTACCAATAATGGATGTAACCAAGACTAAAAGATATGAAAGTGGACATATGTGTAACTGTCTTAACAGCTGATGGCTAAATTTCAGTGAATTTGATCTTAAAAAATAATCTTGCAAAGACTTCTATCACAGACTACAATGTCCTACAAGAAGCAGAGCAGAGCAATGCTAGCTAGGGTCAATCTGGTGTAACTTCATTTTGTTACGTAATTAAAAACGCTTTCCCTATACGATGCTTAGAAATTCAGTTTATTTATTCAACACCACTTTAACTGCATTTGAATTTGTAGTAGTGAAAGTTATAGGTGGGGACTAGAGGGGGTAGAAGTAGCCTGCTGCACTTAATTGTCCAGTATGTTACTGACCTTGTCCAAATTCTTCGCACTGGATCATTCTGAAGTTTAGTTACTAGTTTTTAGGATTAAGATACGGCTACTGTTAAATGTCTTACTACTGAACTTAATGACAAGTTATTTGAAATTATCTATAACCTGAAGAAAAATCCAAGATGTAAACATGTGAAACAGCATCAGTATAGATGACAGTCAATAATATACTGTCACTACTACTCATACTAATCCTGCCTTTTTATCAGTGCACAAATTAAGGAGGGAAAACAATTCTGACTTAAGCAAACATCTTTGCATAAGCTGCCTTCTCTTTTTCCTTCTCTTTCTTTATCTTCTGCTTAATTTTCTGGACTTCCATTTGGATAGCTGTGGAAGTAGACAAAAATGTCTTGTTAGACACCCTGGTCGTGTACAAGATTTCCGCACCTTTTCCTGAAGTAACCAAATTCCCACCCCATTCACTGCAGAAAATAAAGTTATTTTCCCGAGACAGAGTTGATTTAGGAATAAGTTGGTCAAAATGCTGAAGAATGCTGAGCAATGAATATAACCTTGCATAATTTGTCATGCATATGCATTCCAAGATAGCAAATTCCCTCTTCTTCCTTCCCCTCTCACCAAAAAAAATATATGCTGCATTGTATAAAAATAACCCACAGTTGGATACTTATCCTGGCTTAACTAGCATGAAAATGTTTTTAGTCTTAAGTGGAGCAAAGCTACCTGGTCTGTATTGCTAGAAGGAAGACAAGACTACCACTTTACCTTTATCCTGAGGTGCTATGCCTTGAGCCTTCTGAAGATCAGCCTTCAAAGAAAAATAAACACTTGAGCAAGATGTTTATGTATGCTTGTTACAAATACTTCTATTTGTAAACAAATAGCCAAAACAAATACTTCTATTTACCAATGCCTGATCATAATCTTTTGTTGCTTCCCGAGCTTGAGCCCTTCTGTAAAGTGCTTTAGTATTTGTCGGATCTATGGCCAGGACCTGTAAAATGAGCACAGTAAAGTAAAACCAGATACTGTATTTTGAGCAGCAGTATGTCTCTAAGAACTGATCTCCTGAGATATTCTATGGGAGAAGACAACTCATGCAGCCCTTCTTAGGTTTATTTTAAACAGAGATAGTTTCCTTATTGGCCTAATCTAAATCACTGACAGTGCAATTCTATGTAGTCTACTAGGGAGCAAGTCCCATGGAGTTCACTGGGACTTGCTCCCAGGTAACTGGGTATAGGATTTCAGCTAAACTGTTTAGCAGCAGAATCTTCCTGTATTCCTAAATGCTAGAAAACACAAATGTTGGTTACTTTTTTACTACAATCCATTGTGGATGTTCTGGCACTGACAAATTTAACTAGTTCCTCTACTATGATCAACAATCATTCGAAATAAGCTTGAAAAGATACTCAACATCTTACTGACACCTTGTGGCCATAGAGAAAATCAATTTCCAGCTATCGAGGCCTGATTTATATGTGATTGCCACAGGTAAAGCACATGCCTCCATAAACATTCCATGCTCACCCAGTCATGTTTGAATGCTCTTACTACATGCATTAGCTGATCTATGTGGAGCATTAACTTGCCAGTGATCAAATGGTCCAGGAACATGCACCCCAACGTGCTTACACTAGTTGTGAATAGGCCAGAGCACACAAGATCATTTCAACATAAGAGCACATGTAAAACATGTTACAGGTAAGCACTTGATACATGATGTAGGCCACAGGTAAAGCAGGATAAGGGAGGGTCTTACTGTGTACTACAAACACTGGGATAAGGGGGACAAAGTTTAAAGAATAAAGGAGAAACCCATGTGATCACTTTAAAATTGGTAAAGCCTCCATGAATAGTTTCCATGAAACTTCAGACCCTCAATATGCATCCAGACAATAAGTGCTGGAAAGCAAGAAACTTGCTAGGTACATCTTCTTAAATAAGCATTTTTTTTTTTTAAATAGTCTACTTCAGTTCATATCAGTTTTTCCAGAGGAAATATTTACCTTAGCACAGTTCTCAATTGCATCTTGCCACTCTGACAGTTTCAGTTTGCATGCAGCAATGTTAAGATAACATGTCAATGCTGCAGCATTCAACTTCACTGAATCTGCCTCTTCTGCCACAGCTTTAGAAGCTTCAATGTACCTGTACAAAATAAGATGACTGAATCTGTGTTATACTATTACATGTCCTAACTTGCAACATTAAACCAATAGCTGGCCAACAAAAGCAGGGCGGTAAGTATTATTCCTAGATGTTAAACAACATGGGTTGAATCCTTACTAAATTAGTCCAATTGATTTCAGTGGGACCTAAGTGCACCTAATTTAATTTGGATCCAACCCTCTCCCTTTAGCACTTTTTTTTTAAACTAAGGTCTTCCCACAGTACAAAAATGAAATTAGAAATGCTTGTGTTGGAAACTAGAAAATGGCTTGTTAATGTGTCTCTTCACAATCACACATCACTAATGAGTGTGTGAACAACCAAATTTTGAACAACCAAATTTGTTGTTACCTTAAGGACTTGCTGTATTTTTTGACTGCCATTCCCCAGTTCTGGGATTTGAAGAAAGTGTTGCCTATATTTTTTACATCTTCGGCTATAGACACAATCTTGTCAATCTACCAAAAATAATAAGGAAACCCTGTAAGATATCAGTTGGTACTTGAAAAGACTGTTTCGAAGACCTGCAAAAACGTTTTAATCAGCCAGCCTGACAATAGTTTCCCACACTGCTGCGTAGAATCTCACATTGTGGCAAGGTTTACCCTAAGTGTGTAGTCACATAACTCAGAAGAACATTTAATCGGCTACATTTCTTTCCAGTTAGAATATTAAAAGTATATATTCTGCCTGATGAAGAGCTTGGCTTAAAACTTATACGGCATTTAAGTTCTGAATAAATTGGGAGGACCAGTAGCATTTGTTCTGGGATAATCTTTCCTGATTCAGAGTGAGCTGTCTAGTGTTTTGTATTGCTTTGTCACACAACCAGTTCACAGTGCCTGCTTAGTAGGCATGCTTTACATGCAGTGGGCCCCTGCTCAAATTAATCCTCTCACAAATATTCAAATGGTTGTGTATAAGCCAGTGCCTAGAACTGCACATTTTATCAGGCTTTCCTACAGTGTATAGTTTGTGTAGGCAGGGTGTACTCAACAGCAGGTTAATGAAAACGCTCAACACACAAGGTATATTAAGCACAGCGTACATACTAGGCCACATTTTGGCCCATGTTAGGTATAAGCCTAGCCATGCTGTGTATTGCAGTGACATGTAGTGGGTTAAGATAAGTCTGGTTGGAAAAACTCATCATTTCACAACCTGGGAAAGGCAGAGCTGAGAACATAAGTATTTACATTGCGTTGCTAGATCGGATAACAGGTCCATCTTCTCCAGTACTCTCTTCAGAAGTGACCAGCTAGGATGCTGTGGGAGCTCACAAGTAGAGCATGAGCGTTGTTTGTTGTTGATTTGTGTCCCTCCTATCTGGAAATGCTGCCATGGCCCATAGACATTCTATGCTTACTTATCATGGCTAATACCAATTCATGCACCTATTCTCAATGACAGATTTTACCCTACCTAAGCTAGTGGCCACAACTACATCGTGAAGGAGTCAGTTCCATAATTATATGCTGTGTGAAGAACTTCTTGTTTATCCTGAGCCTTCTGGTACAATACAGCAGTGATAAGACTGGTTCATCTTCTGTCTGACATTCTTACAACTCCCACTGCATCACTGATAATATTTCCAAATTGGTAGAGATGCAAACTATGTTGAAAAGTTCAGTTTTAAGAAAAGATTTTTAATGTTAACGTAAGGGAATGAACTGTGATACTTACTTCCTTTAAATCCACGTTGGAATCTTCAGGAAAGTCTGCATGAGTATCTCCAGAACCATCCATGGGAGAGATTCCCCAGTCATCTCCTTCTAGCTCTCCACATTCTGCAATAATGCACAACTGTAAAAAGAATAAAAGTGTATGATATGCAGTGTTGTCTATCAAAGAGATTGTTTACTTTTAATTTTCAGAAACCATGCAAATTTTCCTTTTCCTATTAATTTAAAAACCGTTATCTTAGCAGCTTTCCATTTACTGTCACAGAATTTGCTTGAAATGCCAGTTGAATCATGCAAGTTCCTAGGTAAGTTACTGGAAGACGATACACATCATATGTACCCATCGCAAGGTCAGAGGCTTTATATGAGTAAAGCCCTGGCCCAAATTACCAAACTTTTGTCTGCACACATTTGCTTTCTTATAGCTAGCTAAACCAATAGAGCTTCTTTTTGCAGTGCAACTAGTACTTTGCAACACTTCCAGAAGAAAAGTTATTTGTACAGTGCAAGGATGTATGTACTGAGAAACGGTCCTTCTGATGGTATCCTAGCTTACCTTAGCAGGTTCTTCCCCTTTCACTTCCACATTCTCTAGTAGGTTTGTGACACCCATGCCTTTGATCACCTGGCCAAAGACCACATGTTTCCCATCAAGATGAGGAGTTGGCACAGTTGTGATAAAGAACTGGGAACCATTGGTATTGCATCCTGCATTTGCCATACTGAGCAAGCCTGGCTGATCATGCTGTATAAGAAGACACCAGTGTTATTCTCATTAGAGTAATTCATCCCTAGGAGTTAAAATCATAGACAACTTACTAAGAAATACAAATTAGCCTGTGAGATAGCTTATACTATAAGCCTCACAGGCAGGCTCATATCCATCCAAAGGACCTTTTCTAAGCAGGGGGTACAAAACATCATGCTCAATGAACTTGGTAATAAAATTAAATCTGTAATCATGAGGCATTTAAGATGTGAAGAGCTAAAGTAAAAACACAGAGTACAACATTAGTATTTAACCACTTTTAGGGTGCAATCCTATGCATGTTGAGCCAGAGAAAAGGCCTGCAACTCCCACCATTCCCCAGCCAGCCATGTTGGCTGGGGAATGCTGGCAGTTATAGGCCTTTTCTCTGTAAACATGCATAGGACTGTGCTCTTAAATAAGAACTCAAGCTAGAATTAAATTCATGGTAAGAAGTGGATTGAAACATTCCTCTTGCTTAGTTAAAATAGCTGAAACATAACAAATATCTATATAATGATAATCAAAAGTTGCCCTTTTCTTATACTGATATTTATTTTAAAGGTAATGCTAATCTGTTATGGTGAAAATAAAAATCATTCCCAATTACAGTAAGTTACATTTTTAATTATTAAACCCATTACCTTGTAATGAAAGTTTTCATCTTCAAATTTTTCTCCATATATACTTTCTCCACCTGTTCCATTTTGATGGGAGAAGTCTCCACCCTGGATCATAAATTTCTTGATAACTACAAATAGAACACATGAAATGAAAGATGGCATTAGGCTGGACAACACCCCAGAGTGTCACCCAATCCCACTTTATGTAACAAAGGGAATTATAACTCCTTTGTGAACAAAAAGCTTCATGAAGACTATTTTTTCCCTACAAATAGTCAGCACATACTCATCCAAATTATTCAAGTACAGATTCTAAAAAATTCCCGATTTTTCTATTGGGAATTATTACTGCTAATAAAGGCACAGACCTTTGGGATTCTCACAGGGCTTAACAGTGCCATTTCTCTCTTTAGGCATGCGGAAATAGCTCACCAGAGCACCAAGTAGAGAGCTAGATGGGAACATAAGAGGTGTGTGCTTGTGCTGAGATGGGGAGGGGAGAAAAAGGGTTCTGAGCCCATTAGGACAGAATACAATAATGAAGAAAGAGATGAACTCAAAGTTAGTTTTGCCCACCAAAACTAGAATATTCTTCCAATCCAACTAAAAAATACTTTTGCCAATCCATTATTTAAAAAAAATAATGCAAGAAATAGTCTTTGGTAAATATTCTAAATTTAAATAGTAAGTTACACAAATAAAGCTATATTTTACACAGTTGCATTCACATAAAGACATAACAGACTTTAAGTAAGCAAGCAAGCATGCTGGCCAAAATATCTAAAAAAAATTTCTGCAGTTCTACAGTAGACGTTCTCACTGATTTTAAAGGATTAAAACCAGAGCTCAAGTCTTTAATTTTAAATGTACTTCACTTTAAAATAAATTTTCACCCATTCTAATTCTTTCTGAGTCAGAGCCTAACACTCTGAAGCCATCGTTTCTTGAGTTGTTATTCTTTGTTTTTCATCTGCTGTTTTGGATTATTTATGTATCTGCTGATGTTTTGAATGATTTGTTTTTATGATTGTTTATGTTTTACTGTTTTTAATTGTGTAAGCCACTTTGTGTGTCCATAGACAGAAAAGCAGAGTAAAAATAATAAATCAAGCCTCAGAATACTGACAAAGTCACAGAAGATGAAAGAGATTAAGGGTGCAATTCTATTGCGATGATCGTACGCCTCTGAATTCAGAGGCATACAGTCATCCTATGCTGGGTGGGAGGAGAGCTGGAGCCAATCTTAGCCTCCCTGCCCTCCCACCCTGCATTTTCACTAGACAGGCTTTTTTCAGTCTCGGAGAGGGAGGCAAGGAGGCCAGAGAGATCTCAGCATAGTTTGTATCCTGGCCTCTCCAGTCTCCTACCCTCCCTATCCAATGAAACATCCCATTTTTTCCCTCTCCAAGATCATGTTTCCTGACCTCAGGGAGGTCAAGGAGGGGGTCGGAGGGGAGGGGGTCGGAGCTCTGATTCCCAGCTCTGAGGTTGGAGCGCTATCTCTGACCTTGGAATCCGAACTATCCTATGGCCCCTCAGACGCTGTCTAGGGGACATAGGATCGTTCCCTCCAGCTGCAATCTGAGCACAATTACCTGGGACTAAGTCCCATTGAACTCAATGAGGTTGTTTCTGAGAAGACAAGGTGCAATTCTTAGCACACTTTCCTGGGACTAAGCACCATAGGATACAGCTCAGGATTTTAAATCTCCCTTTAGACATTTAATGATGCTGTTTAGGCTGTCTGTTCTTCTTGTTATTATTTCATACTTATTTTGTTGCATTTATACATTATAGTCAACCCCAGAAGTTTTGCTTTAAAAGAAATTAAACATTTTAAAATATATTTCTTTTAAGTAATCAAAGCAAGTGTAATATTTACTTCTACTATTAAGTGTTCCAGGGTGCCAAGCAAACAAAGACAACACAAACTTACTTCTGTGGAAGGGGCATCCTTTATAATGAAGAGGCTTTCCAGTTGTGGGTCCTATACCTTTTTCTCCAGTACACAATGCACGAAAGTTTTCAGCAGTTTTAGGAACAATATCTGCAAACAATTCTATTATGATTCGGCCAGCTGGAATTAGAGAGATCAATAGCTGTAGTTATTTCATATTTATATCCTGCTATTTGTCCAAGGAACCATATGATGAAATCACCCATTACATTCTCACAAAAACCAGACAACTTCATAGCTATAAGGAGATTTGAATTCAGGTTTCTCCCCTACCAATCAAAAACTCTAGATACTATGCCAAACTGAACTACAGTTTTTCAGTCTGAACCTAGGTAAAGCTGAGATCCTAACTCTGGAGAGACCTGTATACTCATGTATCTAAAAATGCACCCATACACCTGATTCGAATGCCACCAGATGTAATAACATGATTGAGGTTTATCGCTGATAACCTCAACTGCTACATGTTGATGATATAGCTAGTTTGTACACATCCTACTGAAAAAATCATAACCAGTGCAAAGTGATATGTTATCTATATCCTTATGTTTAGAATTTTGCTTTAAGGAGTACATGGAGGATTATATAACCAAAATTTCCAGTGATTTCCACTGCCAAGTGTCATTCTGATCTGAACAGGAACACTGATTATTGATGGCTGTCATTTATATGGGGGCCATTCTTTTTTCCAACTGTTAATATATGTCATGTCATGAATTAATTCACTTCTACATCTACTACATATTGCACTTTAGGGAAGTCCGATTTCAAAGTACATAACATACTTGGAAATCTCTTCCTTTACATAGAAACGTGTTGTTGACCAAAATCAGAAAACTGAGTTTTCAGAAGATAGGCAAAGTTGGCCTTCAGATTGTTAATATTATGTATTCTAGCTGTATTCTGTGGTTTGTCATTTACAAGAGCAGGGAGCGATCAACAGATTTAGTAATAATAATTATTATAATTATCATCTCATCATCAACTGCCAATATCGATTTCCTCAAGAACGAGAATTTGGCCACATGTATTGGGCTAAAAAAAAATGAATCAGTGATATGACAAAAGAAGGATTTAAAAACAAACAACCAATAGTTACGTAGTACTGTAGGTAGGTAGAACGAATCTAGTTTTAGCACTTTCCCCTCACACTCCGACTGCAGCACGTTGCTTTCGGTCCAAGGCTTGAAGACTGGTTTACAGTCAACAAAAAAGTGATCAGGCTTTTCCTATACCTCACCGCTCCATGCTACCTACACATGAAGGAGCCGCACGTTTGAGGTGATTTGAAAGGTTTTTCAAAATCATGGCGAATTGCTTTCCCCTAGTTTTGTAAGTGCAGTGAGTCGCCTTTTTGTCCTGCCTTTTTAAGATGGAGGAAGCTTTCCAGTCGCCAGTCGCAGCCCTAAGTGGTTTTACCGTTTTGACGCGGCCGCGTGTTACAAAGGCTCTCCGGATCGAGCTTCCTGCGGCGCCGGGGAGAGTTCTCCAGCGCTCGCAGCCATGACCACGGGGAAGCCTACCCGGGGCGGGGGAGAGCATGCGAAGAGCCAGCCGCTGCTTCCTCCCACCCCCCGCCTCGTTTTCTGGGCCACGGCAGAGGCTGTGCTGCAGAACATCGGACAGCAGCACACGGCCCTTCCGGCCTCCCAGCTTCGCGCCCAGCCCGCCTGCCGGGCGGCCGCCGAGGAGGCCTCCGCCAGGCCAGCCGCTCTGCGGGGCCGCGGAAAGGCGCCACAGTCGGCGGGGCCGCGGCGCCCACCCAGCCCAGAGGCCCCTCCCGCGCCCAGTCCCCTGTCGCCGCCGCGCCCAGACGCCCGCGCCCCCTCCCCGCCGCCGCTCCCGCCACCCGCACCTCGTTCGCCCCCAACGTCCACGTCGAGAAAGACGCGGGGGTTGCTTGGGTTGGAGGGCCTGGAGAGCGGAGACGCGTGAGCCATGCTGCCGGCCGGCCGAGGCGCCGCGCAACGCTCTCCACGCGGCTTTCCTGCGTCTGCAGGCCGGCCTTCCGCTGCGGGGCTCGGTCCGGCCGGCTCCGCCTTCCTGCCTCAGGGGAGGCGGGCCGCGCCACGACCCTCCCCCTCTCCCCCCGCCCGGCCGCAGCTGGAAGGCGCGTTTCGGGGCTGCTGCTTCTTGCTGGCCGTGTGGCGTCCTGGCAGGCCGAGCCTATGATTGTTTACTCGGGAGTAATCCCGCTGCCTCCAGTGGGACTGGCTGACTCCCAAACGGGCATGCGTAGAAGTTGCAGCCGCAGTTGCCCGAGGTTTCTGCACGGTCGGTGCAGAGCGGCCTTGTTTTCGAAGCTGGCCTCGCCCCACCTCTGTACCTCACCCACCCTGAAAGCGCTGGCCTCTGAGCCGTTGCAGGGCACCTCCTTTTCTGAGACGACGTGTGGTCGAAAGGCAAGATGACTTTACAGTAGCAAGCGTTTAAGGATGAAGTATAGTGGTTAAGACGCTGAACTGCAGACTGGAAGGTCGGCAGGACACAGCAGTTCGAGACCCGAGTGCCGCGTGACGGGGTGAGCTCCCGTCTTCAGTCCCAGCTCCTGCCAACCTAGCAGTTCGAAAGCAAGACATTGCAAGTAGATAAATAGGTACCGCCTCGGCGGGAAAGGTAACAGCATTCAGTGCACCTTGGTGTTCAGTCATGCCGGCCACATGACCACGGAAGCGTCTTCAGACAGTGCTGGCTCTTCGGCTTAGAAACGGGGATGAGCACCGCACCCTAGAGTCGGACACAACTGGTTGGGGACACCTTTACCTTTATAGGCTGGTGTATGGGGCAGGGGTGGAGGCTGGATTGTGTAAAAAAAATTAGTTTACAAAATATATCCTACAGTCTGTGCAGTCTACACAGAAGCCCCACTGAGTTCAGTGGGACTTGTTCTCACATAAGTGGGTATAGGACTGCAACCTTATTCATATACACTCATAGTATAACATATTTATTTGAAATGTAAACTCCTTAGTCAAAGGCTTCCACATGCAAGTAACTTGAAGGTGCACCGCTATGCATGTTTGGACCGAAAAAAATGGCTTACAACTCCCAGCCAGCCATGGAGGCAGATGCTGTGAATTGTAGGATTTTTTTTTTCTTTTAAAGCATTCATAGGATTGCACCTTTACATTACAGTGCAATCCTATGCATGTCTACTGGGAAGTAAGTCCCTTGGACTTCAGTGGAACTTATTCCCAGCTGTGTGTGTGTGTAGATTTGCTTTGACTCATAACCTGAAGATAAACAGTATCAGAAGCAAGCTCTGGTTAGAGTAGCCAGCTTAGCTCTTGCAGACTTTCTTAATCTGGGAAAAAATAGTGTGTGTCTTGAAAAAAACATAAATATTTGGTAACAGTGACACTTTGAGCCTACTCTCCATGCAAATATTTACTTCCAGTATTTCTATACTGTCTTTCAGGGCAAAGCCCTCCCCAAGGTGGCTCATATTACATAATTAAAAACATAACACACTAAAAGCATATCATTACAGTTATACAAAGCTAAAAACAGTCTAAAACCCTATACAGTCCAGCACAACAGATCAAACACAACAAATTCAAATAACTTAAGCATCAAGCAGCTACAGTTTAAAACAAAAAATACCCAGCCTAACATCCCAGCTACAAGCAGTGGGGGGGAAAAACAGTTTTCAAGACCTGTTTAAAAGCCAGTAATAACTAGGACTGTGCTTCAGTCCAAAGCCTGAATAATGAGGCAAAGCAGGCTGATTTGGAGGTGCCTTGGCTTGATGTGAGACAGATCAGACCAGCACCAAGGTGCCCCGAGACAAAGCAGCTCCTATACGAGGCACCTTGGTGATTTGGAGCTCTTATTTGTTCTGAGCAGCCCAGAGAGCCTGGTGCCAAATGTATCAACTTGCCAGAGATCAGGGAGTGAGGGAGAGGAGGATGGAATGAGCCTGGGCAAATGGCAACTCTGGTTGCCAAATTAGGGCTGAATGTAACCCAGCAGTCTCCAATCAGTGATAGTGGAGAAGGAGGGGAGGGAATACTGGAGTGGAGATCAGCCTGCTTGCTGTCCTTTCATTGTGTGAGAGAGCGCACACTGGTTAGGTGGTGGTTTTGTTGTTAGAGAGAGACTCTGTGTATGCAATTTGTGTGTCTTTTGCTATTTCCAGTCCGAATTTAATTATTCTCGTTCTTTTGTAGGTTCTTTATTTAAACAACCAACCACTTAGTGCTGAGTTTGTTTCCTCCCTGTTCTTTGTTTCACCCAACCCCACCCTTCTGTAATAGGTTGTTACCTTTCATTCTTCTTCTTCTCATTTTAAAAACATTTAAAAAAAGAAAATTTAGTTGGTTAGCTCCCCTCTCCCCCCTTTCAGTCTGTACAGCTGCATTTGCTCATTGCTAGAGAGATTGTTCTGGTAGTGTTAAGGGCTCTGTCTGAAGTTATTTGGCTAGAGCGTGTGTGCGTGTTTGTCTCAATTGAACTATTCTGTTTCTTTAAAAATCAAACATTTAGTACTTTGAGTTTCCTCCCTGAATCTCTCCCCCCACCCCACCCTTCTGTAATAGATTTTACCTTTCATTCTTGGTTGTTCATTTTAAAAACCAAAAAATTTCACTTTAGTTGCTTAGCTCCCCTCCCCCACCTTTTCAATTCTCTCTCAACCATTAGTTTTCCCTTTGATTCTGTCTAGATTCTTGTTCTTGCCTCCCCCCCTTCTCAAGTCCTGTATTCCTTTCCTTCCTATTTTTGATCTTTTTCCCCTAAAAAAAAAAAAATCCTTTTCTCTTCCGTTAAGATTGTCGTTAGTGTCCCGCACACCCTTTGCTTGTAGTTTAGTGTTTGCTTTTCTTTGGGTCTTGTGTGTGTGTGCGCACGCTTGTGCTGTGTGGACAAGCAAACAGTGTGTGTTAAAGCACTACACATTCCACATTTCCAAAAACAGTGGGCAAAGCACTACTCACATCAATAGCTATTATTTAAATCATATAATACAACGCTGTATGGCAAAGCAAGCAAGCCCAATACAAGGCATCTTTGGGGTGTTGCTGGCAGGGGCAGAGGTGGGTGAGGTGCCGCTGGGAGTAGCAGCAGCGGTAGGCAAGCTGGCTCTCCAGTCTGGATAGTGTGTCCCAGCAGGCAGGTAGACAGCAGGGGCAAGCAGAAGGCTGGTAGTGCTGGAACTCCTGCAATCTCTTCATCTCTCCCCCTCAAGAGGCTTAGGCAGGCCACCATGGAGGAGATGGTGTGGGGGAAGTATGGGTCCACGAGGTGGAGGTTTCCATAGTTCCACTCGATGTGCCCTCCTGGCAGGTTGCTTGCTGTGTCCTGCTGCCTCTATGACTGTGATTCTGAATAGGGAAGTACTAGGGTAAAGGAGTTGTTTGCACTTCAAAGAAACCTACAGCAGAGATTAGGGATAATGACCTCCTCTGCTTCAAAACCTAACTCCCCTGATTATTATCCTTTCTGAGTTTGGTTTGAGTTTCTGAGAACAGCACATTTTACCTGTGCCTGGCACAAATTCTACTGGGCCAAGCTGTTTAAAATTTGGCAGGTGGGATCCCCTCTAAGGGGGCTTGAGAGTTCCCCAAATGTCATGCACTTCTGTGCAGCCAATGAAAAGTTATAGTTTTTCTTTGCTTTGAGAGTTTTTTTGTTGTTGGAAAAATCAAATTTCACCTGCACCTAGCACAAAAGCTACTGGGCCAGATTGTCTGAGATTTGGCAGGTGGACACCCCTCCATGGGAGCTGAGAGTTCCCCAAATTTCATGTATGTATCATGAAAACTGGAAAGGGTATGGCTGTTTGTGTTTTCCCATGCAGGTCAATGGGAAAACATCAAAAACAAGTGATTCGGATGTCCAAATCTCACTTCGGATTTAGATCTGAGTCAAAGCAGATGGGGTCCGAAGTGAAGCAGGGCCATCTCAGAAAGTACGAATAGGGATTCTGAAGTGAAGCAGGGGGTCTGTGCACAGCTCTAGTAATAAGTAAGCTAAATGTATACCCTTTAGGAAGATGTTCCACAAATATGGGGCAACCAGTGAAAAGGCCCTGTCAATCTAATTTATCCTGATAATGGACCTGTGAGCAGGACTCTGAGGCCAATCTTAAGGCTGGAGCAGGTGCAGGTAATCCTTCAAATAGCCTGGTCCCAAACCATTTATGGCTTCAAAGGTCAATACCAGCATTTTAAATTGGGGCCACAAACGAACCAGCAGCTAATTCAACCAGTGTAATATGGGTGTAACATGTCTGAAGGCCTAGTCTGACAAGCATACCAATAGCTGCATTCTGCAACAACAGAGCTACATGCTCTGGGATTGGTTTTATTTATTTAAAGCACTTCTGTGCCACCAGTTTTTAAAACTCCCAGGGTAGCTCACAACAGCTGTAAAACAGTATAAAATAAAAGCATAACAAACAAAACCAGCAGCAGCCAATTAAAAACGACAACAGCTACAGATTAAAAGACAAACATTTAAAATCAGCTATGTAACATGCTAAAAGGCCTGGGCAAATAAAGTCTTTGCCTAGCCCTGAAAAAACTGGGCTCATTGTCAAGCAAGCCCTCCTGGGAGGGTATTCCAGATTTCTGCATATATGGTGCTACAGTTGAAAGGGTCCCCTCTCTGGTCTGGTCACAAGCCTCACTTCAGACAGGGGGATTAAAATAAAGATCTTAATCTTTCTGTAGGCTCATGTGGGAGAAGGTGCCTAGCCACTTAGAACTTTAAAGGTAAGTATGAGCAGTTTTAATTGTGCGCAGAAACATACTGGCAGCCAGTAAAGAGACATGAGGATTGGTGAAAGGTATGCCCTTCAGCCAGCCCCAGTAACCTACTGGCAGCTGTTTTTTGGATTGCTGCTTGGAAGCCCCCGAGATTCCCATGCCCTGCCAGGCTAAAGCTGGCAGGAGGAGCGGTGGAGTGAACTTTGCCTCCCCATCCTCCAGTCTCCTATATTTTCACTAGATGGGCTTTTCAGCCTATCTAGTGAAGGCACTTTGAAGGGGGAGGGAAGGAGACTGGAGGAGGCTCAGGATAAATCATATCCTGGCCTCTCTGGTCTCCTTCCCTGCCCATCCCACCCACTGAAACGCCACCTTTTCCCCCTCTTTGAGGTCACCTTTCTGACCTTGAAGAGGTAGCCAGCATGTTTCTCTCTGCACCAGCTGTGAGGGGTTTGTGGGGGGTAGTTTCCCACTCCCACTTCCTAGGTGGGAGTGCTGTCTCTGACTTCAGAAGGAGTTTTCTGAGCCTTCCTATGATCCCTGGGACACTTGCCCAGGGACCATAGGATCGCGCTCGAATGAAGTTTCTCAGAAGTTTTCAGCAGCTGTTTGACATACAACAAGAACTTCCTGAAGCATGGATAACAGTTGCCACGCTATTGGTCCAGGAGCAGTCATATCTTTGTGCCCTATACATGCCATGTGAGCCTCCATGACAAAGCTGTGCTAATCAGCACCCCAGTCCTTTAAGCAGAATACAGTCCTGCCCAGAACAGGTTGAATACCTTCATTCCAGTTGGAAGAGAACACCCACCAACAGTGCCTCACATCTTGTATGTATAGACTGAACTTCAATTTATTGGCCTTCATCCAGTCCTTTGCTGGTTCCTGACAAAGACTTGGGTCACCTGAATCAAAGCAAAATTAAAATAGATCTGGGCATCATCACCATATTTACATGGCAGCACTTCTCTCCAAATCTCCAGATGACCTCACTCAGAGACTTCATGTAAATGTTAAGTAGCATGGGAGATGTAATGGAGCCCTATGAGACACTGCTTGACAGACTAGGTGGCTGAACAGCAGTCTCTCAACCCCACTTTCTGGAATTGGCTATCTGAAAAAAATCTGTGCTTCCAATCCCCATGACAAAATGCCATGCCCCATGACCTTCTCCCAGCATAGGTCATCCATCAGGGTGACTGACACTGTTTCATGCTGAAGCCATATTACAATGAAGCCAGATAACCCATCTCTCCCAAGAGCAGCTAGAGTTGCATTGTAACTAGCCGCTCAAGCATTTTGCCCAAGAATTGGGATATTTATAGTTGTTACAAGTACTCAAGATCAGAAGAGAATTTCCTGAAGAGCAGTTCTCCACAGCAGCCATCTCTTTCAAGGCATCTGGAAATCGTAAACACATTTACTAGGGAGTAAAGCCCCACTGAATTAGGTGGAACTTAGTTCTGACTGAGTAAACATAGATGGGGTCTAGCTGCTGGCTCCAGACTTAGAGCTATGAACAGTTATACACCATTTCTTGGGCGTATTGAACAATTGACTGAATGTTTCAATGTACTGTTAAATGAACAATGCCCATTTTCATTTTATAAACTGGAGTTTATAGTGTTGATACCATTTTAAACGTTTTGTGCTGCTGCTTTAGTTGTATTTTATTTTAGAATTTTACCTTGTAAAGCACTTTTAAGGGAGCTTTGCCTCAAAAGACGGTATAAAAATATTTATAATAATAGGATCAGGGTGTAGCTGAACCGATTAGAGCAAAGACAAACCTTCACTTTGGAAGGTACAAAACTACACGCAGAAATATATCAGCCATTATATTTCGACCCGAAGAATTCGAGCTAGACCCGACTGTGATGTAATGACACATTAGTACTGCAAATTCCAGTCCTTTTTAACACTTATGTGTGCTCCTTTGTGCGTTATTCTTCAGAGAGATGTGGTTAATTTCATTAAAGTGGAAATACTGTGCTGTGTCTAAGGAAACCAGCCTCCTTTTCCATTAGCTCCTCATTCCTTTTCGCGTCCCTTTCGATGGCTCTGGAACTTTTTCCCTTCTAAAAAAACACGTTAAAGAACGCAAGCAGTCTCGTATCGCTTTAAGAGTGGCTCTTGGAGCTTTGGGGCGTGCCCGGGGAAGGCTCGGAATCCCCGGGTATCCAATGACAAACACTGGACGGGTGTTGCACGTTCGGAAAGATCCCGAGAGAGACTCGGATTCCGGGCTGCGGAGCGCGAGCCGATCGCGCGGGGGAGCTGTGCGCGCTGCTGGGTAAACCGGCTTGGCAATCGCCCAGTCATATGACTGGCCGCCTCCATTAATGCCTGCCTGGGAAAAGAGGGAGGCGCTGGCTAGTAAGGGGCATTAATTAAGCGCTGCTGCTGCTGCTGCTGCTGCTTAGCGGCCCGCTCTTGATGACCCGGTCGCCGCTGGCATGAGCACTGCTACTGACGCGGCTGCAGCAGCAGCAAAGCCTCCGGACCGCGGCTAGCTCAAGGGGTTTGTTGTATGTAAACCCTGGCTCCACACCCATGCTTTCCTAGGCGGCGGCGGCGGCGGCGGCGGCGGCATGGCTCCTACGCTGCTCCAGAAGCTATTTAACAAAAGGGGCGGCGGCAGTATCTGTAGTAGCAGCAGTGGCGGCGGCAACTCGGCTTCTCCCCCTGGTAGGGAGCCCAGGGAATGGTTCAGGTGAGGAAATGCGTTCCTTACTCTTGAGTCATCATTGGTGTGTGTGTGAGTGAGTGTGTGTGTGTCATTCTGGCAAGAGCCCGGCGCCCACGAGATGAGAGAAATTCAGGGGGTGAATGAGCTCTTTTTCTCGTATGCACACCCAGGTCGCTTTTTCCTCGCTTATGCAGCCTCCGCTCCGCTCTCCTTGCCGAAGTGTTCGTAGGGCGTCTTGGCAAAGTGTCCCGAGATGGAAGGGCCAGGAAGGGAGAATTGGCTTGCTACAGGTAGCCTTTGGTTCGAGGGAGAGTGCGGTGCTGTGGGAGGAATGTGGTTTAAAAAAAAAACAAAAAACATGGCCCTGAAATGGTTAAGACTCGTTGCACATGTTCACCAACTGTTTCGTAATAGGCAGCCTTCTTTCCGGGGCAAAGTCTGTTAGAGTCGGTGAGCCGAGCTTGTGGTTATGATGTACCCCCTGTATTCTGGAGTGTCTCCCATTTCCTTTTCAGGTGGCTTAGGCTGCAATCCTATGCACGCTTGTCTCGGAGTAAGCCTCATTGAACTCAATGGGACCAACTTCTGAGTGGACATAAGGTTGTACGGTTATTTATTTATTTGCTGCACTGGGCTTCAGGTGAGAAATGTCTAATTCGAGGCGATGTCATGTGATGGAGAAAGCATGGGACTTGAACTGTTCCCCTTTTTCAAATTTCTGTTCAGCCATGAGCACCTTGGAAGATGCATAGGATACAAATACAACCGTCTTGTGATGTTTAATGCTATGTGGTAGATCTTCTACAATACAATCCTATATGTGGAAATAAGTCCCTCCATGTTCATTAGGGCTTTCTCCTAGGTAAATGTGCATAGGATTGCAGCTTCAGTTAGTAGGGAATAGTAGTTGGGAGTGTAGGCTTATATAAATTTGCCAATATGAATTTTAAAAACATGGTAACACTTTGCTATTTATCTTATTTTGTATATAATTTAATGATAAATGTATATGTATGTCTTTTTCATTGCGTAGCTAGTATCTCTTACGTAATTTGTGATTGATAGTAATTTCGTGTTTATATTGTTTGTAGATAATGTTTTCATGTATGTATAGAACTGCAAATAAAATTTTAAAAAACGTGGTAACTCATTTTCTGACACTGCAGATATGCATTTAGTATTATAAAATTATTTTTTTTAAAATTGACAGTGCAATCCTATGCATATCTACTGAGAATTAAGTCCAGTTATATTCAACAGGACTTACTCCCAGGTAGGTGGATGTAGGCCTGAGATGTTTTGAGCCTCTTGTCTCGGTTCACCTACTACCATATGTCCTTTGAGGGCAAAGAGTGTCTGCGCTGAACTTGTGTTCAGATCTCCGTTGATACATACAAACAATCTAGCCCAATCCAACTATTGTCAAGTGATGTCTGAATTGGATAGGATGGCAACTAGTGCTTTGCTCTGAAGCAGGGGTGGTCAACAAATGGCCTAGGGGGCGCGTGTGGTTCCCCAGGGCCTTGAGTATGGCCCCCGCACTGCTGAAATTCAGTGGTGCAGCAGCAAAAACATTGGCCGGCAAGCTGCTACGGAGACTCAAAAGTGCCAAATCTAGCTTGTTTTCAAATCACTACAGTGACTAAAACGGGCCACATGTAGCTCTTTTTTTATGCTAAATGTGGCTCTTTTGAGTAGCAGCTTGCTGCCACATGAAACTGCAGTTTTTGTTGCTGCTGCGGGAGGTGCAGCAGCAAGAGTGCGGGACTGATAATGGGCCCCTGGACCACCCAGCATTGTCCATTCCTGCTTTGGAGCAAGGATGCTGGACTCTAGCATATAGTCAGCATACTGCACTACCACCACATACACAACTTCAGATGTGCAGCGACACCTGTGCAATAACTGCAGAGCTTTCCATACATCCCAGCTTGGTGTAAACAGGGCATGGTGTGGAATGAGCTTGCAATGTAAGAGTGGTGGGTGACACTAGAGAGTAATAATGCGAGTCTGTATTTCATTACAATGCCAGTATCAGGACTGTAACCTGCGCCCGTGCAAGGCTTTACTCTATTTACCTGACAAGACTAACATGTTAACCAGAACCCCATAGAACAAGCAGCACACACATTCCCTGCACACACAGACATGTGCCAGGAATATAAAACCGCCACCAAGCAACATCCTCCAAGGCATCCTTTGGAGGCATAGAGGGTATGGCCATAAACCAGCAGTAGCCCAGCACCAGTGAAAAAGGAATCATGTACAGAGGGAAGGTTATGATAGTAACTACGTACATACATTTGGGGATGCCCTACTAGTATTGATGCAGAAATGTACTGGTGGCTGCCTCTGTTGGAGCAATCGCTTCTGGCTGCTCTAAGCTTTGTGAAAAAATTCCATATTTAGGAATGGGCAGCAAGGAGTGAGATGATTCCACAATCCCCAAAATAACTTCTAATTTATGGAGAGAACAGAGGTACTTCCAAGTTAAGGGTTACTTTCTGCTTCTAGAGTGAACTGAACAAGTCCAGCTATTCTGTATCTGTTCTTACTGTCTTCAGATGAGCAGAATTAATGTTAATATTTCCTAAGGAATTTCCTTGAATGTATTTTCACACTATCATTCTTTGTGTTTATGACCCTTTTGCCTGTAGACTTGAATTCATAAAAAAAATAGCTTCCCTAGATGTAATGGAAACTACTTCTCTTCACTGAAGTTTGAGGTCCAACATTAGTGGGGGTTTTCCTGCAGTAATTAGTCCAGCTACTTCAGACCGTAGTGTCAAACTGCTTTTTGTATTTCCTGTTCCCTTCCTCCTTTATTTGCTGAATAATCGAATGGTTAAGAAATGGGTCATTTCATAATCTTGTATTGTGGGGGAAGCTGGTCAAGGCCAGGCCGATGATGACATCACATGTGTAGACAGCACACTTTCACATGACATCCCATTCCATTCATTGTGACTGGTCAGGTCTTGTGACTGGGTAGTGTCTGGATCTTTTGCCGGAATCTGTCCTTTTGAAATGCTAAATACACTGTGAAATAAAGAAAAGGGGGGTTGAGGTGTGGGTTTCAGAAGGTGGTGGGTTTTTTGCCTTCTTGCAGTTGAATACTTAGTTGTTGTTTTAAATTACTTTTCTGCTAAATAAGCTCTCAAAGCGTATTACAGAAAAGCGCCATATATTACTCTTACGTTAATTATCCTTCGTTAACATTGCTGCTCTTCAGCAGCCTCGGGTGGAATGGCTGAAGGTTGAAACATTTAGGGAGACCTATGCCCCAGGTTCCTCCTGAAGAATTATACTTTCAAATTCATCCATTCATTTATTAAATTTATTAGATGCCTCTCTCTAAAAAAGACTCAAGGTGTCTTATAGCAGGGGCTAAAACATAGAAAGATGTGATTTCCTTTGTTTACATAGAAGCCCCATAACTTTACAGGACCTTTGCAAGAGTATCTGAGTTAGCCACATAGAGATCTTATTCAGACGTAATAGCAGCACTCAACAGCAATTCATGCGTTAATTAAACTATGATGCATACCATGTGCAAGGTCCTTTCAGTTTCCAGCAACAACCTACAAATGCCACATGCATAGTTTCTTACCATGACATCCAAACCCGAGCAGTTGGGGTTGTTTAGCCCACAAACAACCCTGGTTAACCCAAGAACAAACCATGGTTTAACTGGGAGTTGTTCAACCCACAAACAACCCCAAGTGCCCATTTTCAGATGTCACGGTAACACATGATGTCTGAATAGATTAATTGTTGTGGATTAATCCATGAATTACTGCCGAATGCCACTGTTACACCCAAACAGCTCCAGATTCTGCCTTTTTCTATACAGTTACTTTTCCCCTCTGCTTTCATGTTAGGCTTTCAGCGTCTCCTACACAACCACTTACCCAAGCCATCTATGTAGTTCTCAGTGCATAATCTCTAAAGTGAGAGGTGCTGGGTCTTGAGCAGAGCTGGAAGCTCTTATTCCTCATTCCAGGAATGGGAGGATTGTAACTTGATCGTGAGGAAAATGCAATATGCATATGTTTGGAGATGCTCAATTTTCTGTGTTCTTCTGAAGAGGAATCCTGACAATCACTAAGGTTATGCCCCATTTTGCACCTTTACCTGGAGGACCCATATGGCAACCTAAGATCTGCAAGGGCAGATCTGGTCCTGAGGCATCCTGACTGTCCTCTTGTCATGCAAATGCCAGATGTTTTTGCTTTTGTATGCATCTAAGGAAGGAGGAGAAAAGCGAAGGCAAACCCACAAACTCCTTCATTCCATGCTGAGCTGGTAATCAAACCAGTCCATCTGGTTGTTTTAAATGTGTTTTAACAGTCGAATACAAAATTTAGGAAGTGTGGATTTTCATAATATAAGAGAAGTTGTGACACACCTTGGCTTTGCTATGACGCCTGCCTTTTTGTCTTGTTATCCTTTCATATGGATTTAGTGCACTGAGAAGCAGACAATGTCATCACTACAATTTTTGCGCTAGTATTAAAAGAGAACTTCGTTTGCACTGCAGGCAGGTTGTGGTGAGCTGCACGTGTTCCAGATTTTCAGATACTGACGAACACGCAATGTAGTTTGGTAAATGAAATAATTGATTCTTCATATTGCCAGTTCAGATTTTATTCATAAATTTCATTGGCACCTCCTGTAATATATACTATCTTCATTCTTTTCTTGTGTAGAGTTAAAATGAAATGTCTTTCAGTATCAAATGAAGAGGCAGAGAGCAAGAGCAAGAGAGCATTATTTTATGAGTAGACATACTGTGGTGAGGTAGTGCAAAATGTAAATGACTAGCTAGCCCTGCTCTCTCTGGGACCAATGTTGCCTGTGTTTCATGACATGGTGGTGACCTCAGATCATGGGCAGGTTTTGACAGGAAGGGCTATACCTACCATGATCCAGCCTCAAAACTGCATAAGTGATAAGGTGGATCACTGATGAGTATTATGTGCGCAGAAGACATTCGAAGGGTGGTCAAACTTTGCTGATCTTTATCACCATGTTGTCTAAAATCACAGATTCTAGTATTGGAGCACTTGGGTATCTTGGGACTCTGAGTAGGTGCTGGTAGGTCCTCCCAGTACCAGGATGCCCAGTATCCAGCACCTTCTGTTCTCCAGATCACTTACTTTGGCTTTTTCTTTCCTTTATTAGAACCTGGCCACAACAAATAAAAATTATGTGGCATGAAGAGCTGGATTCTGCAACCAGCATAACCCCAATGCCAACATATTTTTTGTACTAGCTAATCCAATGTTTCTGAGGAGCAGGTGTGCTTATATGGACTCTGTATGGCAAGGAGGTCATGCACCCAGTTTAAATTGAGCAAATTTACAATGTATGTGCTGAAGTTTTGGATAATTCAGCTTATAGTAGTTATTGGGTAAGAGTAAGAAATTATATGGGGCAGTGAAAGCCTGGTGATATTTCCTTATATATGCATACCCATCCCTCAGCTTTGATGATTTCACTATGTAGCATCCTTACTGTCAAGGCTGTTTTTGTAGCCATGGGTTTTAGATAATTATCCTACAGTTCTCTGCAAGGACAAAGCAGCTGTAGCTTTTAAGTTACTGGTTCGCAGTGTGATTTTCCTTCCTCTCCTGGGCAGATTCAGGAGGCAGCCAGAAGCCTGTTGTCTCCTTCAGTTGGGAACATGTAAGCATGTTGTCTCGCTTCCTTCCTGAGCTCAGTGGTAGAGCACCTTCTTTGCATTCAGGAGTCCTAGGTTCAGTCCCCAGTATTTCCAAGTAAGGCTGTGAAAGATTCCTGTCTAAAACTAGAAAGCAGCTGCCAGTCAGTTCAGGCAACACTGAACTAGATGGATCAACATCTATGTAGTTTCTGATTTTCCTAACGTGGAGTTATGTGGTGGACATGGAGTCCTACTACCTGCCTGGAGTTTCCTTATCGATTGGGAATAGTTTTAATTTATGGGCATACTTTGCTGGTTGCTTTTAAATGGGAGAGAGGTCTTTGTTTGGTTTTGTTACTGGCACGTGGAAGATGCTGGATTTCTTCCCAGTCACTCTTGCTGTGTTGATGAAGTCCAAGCACTTTGTGGTGGTGAACGTCTGCTCCAATGCAAACACCTGCAGAACAGTTGTGGTGGTGTTAAGGTGCTGCAAGACCCTCTTGTTTCATTTATAGAGATTAAAGACTTTACTATATAGAACCCCAAAAGAAGAGTTGTTGTGATACATGGTGGAATATATCATATGGTTGGGGCAGATTCAGATAACACATCTCTACTCATGGTTTGCTTTTTTAAAGTGATTCCATCATGAGCCTATGGATTTGTTAGATGTATGTTTCCTCAATATAACATATATTCTTCTCCAGCACTGTTCATAAATTTGACTGTGAAAGTTCCCACATTAGGTCCTTACAGAATCACTCAAATCAATGAGTGGTGTTGCAGTCTTCACTGCACAGCCTCATCTTCCCTGATGAAAAACAAGAATGAAAACCTTTTGCGATAATTTGCGAAAATAAACAAACACTGCATCAAAAGAATATCACAGGATATGTTTGTCAGCTTTGAAAATTGTAGGTTTCAGCTTTGAATACTTTGGAATGACTTCAGCTTCTTCATCTCTGTCCTTTATAGCATTTGCAGTTGAACACATGAGGTATTGCTGCTGTGCAGAGCCTCTAGCTGGTAACAGTGTTGGTTTGGTGAATGAGCTCATTCACTTGGCAGTAGATTGCAAGCCATTCCTTTGGCTATGTTGCAGTGATTAGATTCTGCCAGCACAACATAAATAAATGAGAGAACACTTTATCAAGTGGCTGGCAATACTCTACTGTATTACCAGACACAGTAAAAGGAAGAAAAAGGAAAGTGAGTGAGTTTGGTTGAGTTTGCTTACTGTTCTGAGACTATAGACACTTGGGTTGTTTTGTTGTTTATTCGGTCAGTCGCTTCCGACTCTTCGTGACTTCATGGACTAGCCCACTCCAGAGCTTCCTGTCGGCCGTCGCCACCCCCAGCTCCCCCAAGGTCGAGTCCGTCACCTCCAGAATATCATCCATCCATCTTGCCCTTGGTCAGCCCCTCTTCCTTTTGCCTTCCGCTTTCCCTAGCATCAGCATCTTCTCCAGGGTATCCTGTCTTCTCATTATGTGGCCAACGTACTTCAGTTTTGCCTTGAATATCCTTCCCTCAAGTGAGCAGTCTGGCTTTATTTCCTGGAGTATGGACTGGTTTGATCTTCTTGCAGTCCAAGGCACTCTCAGAATTTTCCTCAGCACCACAGTTCAAAAGCATCTCTCTTCCTTCGCTCAGCCTTCCTTATGTTCCAGCTCTCACAGCCATAGGTTACTACGGGGAATACCATTGCTTGAACTATGCGGACCTTTGTTGTCAGTGTGATGTCTCTGCTCTTCACTATTTTATCAAGATTTGTCATTGCTGTCCTCCCAAGAAGTAAACGTCTTCTGATTTCCTGGCTGCAGTCAGCGTCTGCGGTAATCTTTGCACCTAGAAAGACAAAGTCTGTCACTGCCTCCACGTTTTCTCCCTCTATTTGCCAGTTATCAATCAAGCTGGTTGCCATAATCTTGGTTTTTTTTGTGGTTGAACCACAACCCAGCTTTTGCACTTTCTTCTTTCACCTTCGTCATGAGGTTCCTCAGCTCCTCCTCGCTTTCAGCCATCAAAGTGGTATCATCTGCATATCGGAGATTGTTAATGTTTCTTCCAGCGATTTTAACTCCAGCCTTGGCTTCATCAAGCCCAGCACATCACATGATGTGTTCTGCGTACAGGTTGAATAGGTAGGGTGAGAGTATACAACCCTGCCATATTCCTTTCCCAATCTTAAACCAGTCCATTGTTCCGTGGTCTGTTCTCACCGTTGCTACTTGGTCGTTATACAGATTCCTCAGGAGGCAGACAAGATGACTTGGTATCCCATACCACCAAGAACTTGCCACAATTTGTTATGATCCACACAGTCAAAGGCTTTAGAATAGTCAATAAAACAGAAATAGATGTTTTTCTGAAACTCCCTGGCTTTCTCCATTATCCAGCGGATATTGGCAATTTGGTCTCTAGTTCCTCTGCCTTTTCGAAACCCAGCTTGTACATCTGGCAGTTCTCGTTCCATGAATTGCTGGAGTCTACCTTGCAAGATCTTGAGCATTACCTTACTGGCATGTGAAATAAGTGCCACTGCTCGATAGCTTGAACATTCTTTGGTGCTTCCCTTTTTTGGTATGGGGATATAAGTTGATTTTTTCCAATCTATTGGCCCTCCTTGTGTTTTCCAAATTTGCTGGCATATGGCATGCATCACCTTGACAGCATCATCTTGCAAGATTTTAAACAGTTCAGCTGGGATACTGCCATCTGCTGCTGCCTAGTTATTAGCAATGCTTCTTAAGGCCCATTCAACCTCACTCTTCAGGATGTCTGGCTCTAGCTCACTGACCACACCATCAAATCTATCCCCAATATTATTATCCTTCCTATACAGATCTTCCGTATATTCTTGACACCTTTTCTTGCTCTCTTCTGCTTCTGTTAGGTCCTTGCCATCTTTGTTTTTGATCATTTTTGACCCATTTTTGCCTAGAATGTACCTCCCATGTTTCTAATTTTCTGGAAGAGGTCTCTTGTCCTTCCTATTCTATTATCTTCTTCCGCTTCTGCGCATTGCTTGTTTAAAAATAATTCCTTATCTCTTCTGGCTGACCTCTGGAATTTTGCATTTAATTGGGCATATCTCCCCCTTTTACTGTTGCCTTTTGCTTTCCTTCTTTCTTGGGCTGCTTCCAGTGTCTCAGCAGACAGCCATCTTGCCTTCTTGGTTTTCTTTTTCTTTGGGACGTTTTTTGTTGCCCCCTCCTGAACAATGTTGCGAATTTCTGTCCATAGTTCTTCCGGGACCCTATCTACTAAATCTAGTCCCTGAAATCTATTCTTCCCCTCCACTGCATATTCATGAGGAATATTCGTGAGCTCATATCTAACTGGACTGTGGGTCTTCCCTATTCTCTTTAGTCTGATTCTAAAGTGTGCAATAAGAAGTTCGTCCGGGTCTTGTTTTTACCGACCGCATAGATGTCCGCCACCTTTGGCTACAAAGGATGTAGTCGATCTGATTTCGGTGTCGACCGTCTGGTGAAGTCCATGTATAAAGTCGTCTCTTAGGTTGTTGGAAGAGAGTGTTTGTTATGCACATTGAGTTCTTTTGGCAAAATTCTATCAGCCTATGTCCCGCTTCATTTTGTTCTCCCAGACCATGCTTGCCTGTAATTCCAGGTGTCGTTTGACTACCCACCTTAGCATTCCAGTCTCCTGTAATGAAAATAACATCTTTGTTTGGTGTACTATCCAGTAGGTGCTGCAGATCCTCATAGAACTGATCTACTTCTGCTTTTTCAGCATCTGTGGTTGGGGCGTATATTTGGATCACTGTGATGTTAAATGGCTTACCGTGAATTTGAATTGAGATCATTCTGTCATTTTTTTGGATTGTATCCAAGCACTGCTTTATCCACTTTAATTATGAAGGCTCCTCCATTTCTTCTGTGGTCCTCTTGTCCACAATAGTAGATCTGGTGGTCATTTGATGTGAAGTGGCCCATTCCAGTCCATTTCAGTTCACTGACACCCAAAATGTCTATATTTAATCTTGACATCTCCCGAATAACCACATCCAATTTGCCCTGGCTCATAGATCTTACATTCCAGGTTCCTATGGTGTGCTGATCTTTAGAACATCGGATTCGTCGTTCACCACCAGCACCATCGGCTGCTAGCCGTCCTTTCGGCTTTGAGCTAGCTGCGTCATCACATCTGGGGCTAGTTGAATTTATCCTCTGTTCCTCCCCAGTAGCATTTTGACCATCTTCCGACCTGGGAGTCCCATCTTCCAATGGTATACCGACATATCTCTGGTTGTACTGATCCATTTAGTTTTCATGGCAAGAATACTGGGATAGGTTGCCGTTTCCTTCCCCAGGGATCGTATTTAGTCTGACCTCTCTGCCATGACCTTCCCGTCTTGGGTGTCCCTTTATGGTTTAGCTCATGACATCATTGAGGTGCTCAAGCTCCAGCGCCACGACAAGGTAACGATCTCCTTTGCTGAAGAGAGACTTGGGAGCAACACTAAATTTGAGATAGCATGTATTTTTTAGTGTATTACTGTTATAAAGCATGCATTCTATGCTTTATGATTTTTACTATAGATAATAAATTAATATGAAGAATCTTCTTGATCAGGGCTATAATTTGTCCAGCTTTCAGAAAAGCTGAGTGGGAAAATGAGTGGAGAAATAAGGTTCAACACGTTGGATAGATGCTGTAGTGAGGGATACATGAACTGAGTATAGATGGGCATTGGGGCAAGTGTTTGTATGATCACAAGCTGAAATCACAAGAGAATCAAGGAAGTGAGTAAGTCTTGCATTTATGACTAAATATGAACAGGGATGGCCTTTTCAACAGTTCAGCTCTGTTTTGAAATTATCTGATACTTCAGTATGTGTGAATAGACAGAGCAAGTACTAGGTTCTAATCATGTCTTTGGTTGTATTTTTGGCTATGGCTCCACAGCCATAGCCAAAAATACAAAATGAAAATGAGCTTTGCAACAGGTTGGCTGTGGCTATCAGACTGAAATGACTTGAAAGTACAAACATTTATCTTACTGAACATCTAACATAGCATTGACCCCAGCTTCCATGCTGCCTCCTAACTGCAGAGAAAGAAGATAGGAGTTGAAAGCAGTCAAATAGTAGGTGGAACATTGAGGTTTCACAGCGAGCACAGTATGTGAGACTGTGAGCCCCTAATAAAGCTGCTGTTTTGCTGCAACATCTTTGCTGCTTTCTTGGTTTGTGAAAGTTTAAAGTAGGTTCTTTGACTTAGAATTTGCATGCTTTTGGATACCTGTATGAATTTGTTCCTCCTGTGCAAGCACCGGGTCATTACTGACCCCTAGAGGGACGCCGCTTGCGCTAGCGTTTTTGTGGCAGACTGTTTTCCCAGTAGTAATGTATGGCTGTGAGAGCTGGACTATAAGGAAGGCTGAGCGCCAAAGAATTGGTGCTTTCGAACTGTGGTGCTGGAGAAGACTCTTACGAGTCCCCTGGACTGCCAGGAGGTCAAATCAGTCCATCCTAAAGGAAATCAACCCTGAGTGCTCATTGGAAGGACAGATACTGAAGCTGAAGCTCAAATATTTTGGCCACCTAATGCGAAGAGAAAACTCTCTGGAAAAGACCCTGATGCTGGGAAAGACTGAAGGCAAAAGGAGAAGGGGACAGCAGAGGATGAGATGGCTAGATAGCATCACCGATGCAATGAATATTAACTTGAGCGCAGGACAGGAAGGCCTGGCGTGCTATGGTCCATGGGGTCACGAAGAGTCGGACACGACTGAACAACAACAACAACATGAATTTGTAGGCACCTTATGGATGCAATCCTATGCATGTTTAGGCAGAAATAAGTTCTCCAACTCCCAGTTGGCTGGGGAATGCTGGGAGTTGTTGGAGTTTTTCTGTCTAAACATGCATAGGATTGCATGCTAACTCTTATAGCACAATCTTATGCATTTTCAGACAGAAGATCAGTCCTGCTGCATTCAGTGGCACTTACTCCCTAGTAAGTGTCTTTAGAACTGTAGCCTTAAGCTGGAGGGTGAGTTTTAACCGTGTGTGTGTGTGTGTGTGTGTGTGTTTTTGTTTTAATGAAAATTCACTGGAACACACCAGCTTTTCTCAGGGTAGCATAGCAATTTAAACTGGCAAATGGGGAAGCTGAGGATACATTTTGGATGGGCACAAAAATGGTATGTGCCCTGTGCCTTGAAGCGATTTTTCTAAAACAAATTGCTATAATTTGGCCATTCTTTGTCAGATCCCTGTCCTACCCCCCCCCCCAAAATGTGCCATATCCTATCCCACACTGGGTAGATTCTCTACATCACAGTTCATACTGATAGGACAAAGAGCCTTGATTATATGATGAATATGAACATCATGCATTAACAGTGTTAAGATGTGCACCAAATCCTTGCTTTTTCAACATCTAGGTGGCCGCTGCCCCATTGTGTCTTTTGTTTCAGTTTTGCCTCCAAGCTGAAAGACTAAGGGGCAGTGTGTGCACACAGAGGCGAAGTTGTACACAAGTATCCTATGTGAATATGTACGTCTGTATTGCTTATGTGGTATGTATGGAAGGAAAGGTGGGAGCCTTAATGTCCGTCATGCTTTAAGTGCTTCAGTCAATTTATAAATGCCTAGATGCTACTCTTAAGCTGAAGGTTTTTCAATCCCAGAACTTTATTCAAAGACAGAGAGCTGCTGCTGCTGGTAACCATAGAAACACACTTTTGCAGAATCTGGGAGACTTTCAGGCTGCATTTCCTCCTACGTTTCTTGCTGTTTTTCTGGCTCACGATTTCTCTCACTATAGGAGGGTACACAGTGGCCCCTTACCTGTACCTTCAGTGCTACTGTTGAGGTGGTTGGCCCAGGAGGACTCCCCCCTCCCTCATGTGGAGCTCCATGCATGTATGTCGGTACTCGGTACTCTTGTAGGGCCCATTCTTAGCCTTATTGAATGTATGGCCTATAGTGGAGGGACTGTTCCTGGTGTGTGTGTGTGTGTGTGTGTGTGTGAGAGAGAGAGAGAGAGAGAGAGAGAGGTGGGGCTGATGGGTGCAATCTCACTCTCCCCCTTCTCTTGAGGAGTGTGTGTCTGGGCAGCCCTTATGGAAACACTCTTTGCTGTCTTGTGCTTGCTGAGTGTATTGTGGTAGTTATTGCCAAATGGTGTGTTAAGCCTGTCTCGTTGCTCTAGAGAGGTATGATTTTAATGGTGCAAGAGGTCTCAGGTTCAAATTGTGGACATCCATCTGGTGAGGAGAGGAAGGATTTCTGTACCTCTAGACCCAGTGTAGGACAATGGATGGCATGTAGCCTTCAGACAATCGTTACCTTGCAGGGTTTCTGAGGAAAAACTTGGATAACCCACCCAATGTACGCTGCCCACAGTTCATTGGAGGAAGGCTGGAATGCAAATACAATTACTATAGCACAGCCTTCCCCAAGCTGGTTCCCTCTAGATGCTTTGGACTACAACTCCCATAATCCCTGACCACTGGCTTCCTGGCTGGGACTGATTACAATTGTAGTCCAAAACATTTGGAGGGCGCCAGGCTGGGAAAGGCTGCTATAGCATATAGGTATGGATGAGGGAGATGCTGGTATGGTTTCCTGATGCTCACAGAATTCTTGTGGTCCCCTGGTCCCGCTTGGAAAGGTTTTTCAAAAGTAGAAGAAAACAGTTTGCTGAAAAGAGTAACACGTGGCCTCCGCTGGTAATATTGAGTGCATTGAGGCAAATAGTACAAAATATGGAAATAGCCTCAGAACTTGGGTTTCTTGGAATCTCAGCTTTCGTTTAAAGATTAAAAAAAGCAAGCTTATAGTCCTCCATACTCACAGATCTGTTTGTTTGGTTTAGGGAGGAGAGGAGCAGGTTTTTGTAATCCAAAGGAGGCCCTGTGCAGCTCCTTGTCACTTTCCATTGCTGCCAGTGTTCTTGTATCTCCTTCACGTCCTCCCCAGATCATAGCTCTCTTCTTTTTCCCTTTCCTTTGGTGGCACATCTTAATGTGTTCTTGTAAAGTACTCTGTACACAGCAGGTTTCCTCCCTTTTCATTTTTAATCCAAATTTAATCATTTTTATTCCAAATCCAAAGGAGGCTAAATTCAGTAGGAAGCGCCGAGATCTTCTGCAGCAGACAACTTGGTGATTGCTATGAACCAAACTCTGAAAAACGGTATACAAAATAGTGCTTAGATTTTTCCCGTTGTCTTGATTAAAACTTGCTATGGAAGAGTTAATTCTGCCCGGACAGAAGGTGAATGAAAGAGATCAAAGGAGACAATGTTGTTTTTGCTTACTTTTGAGTTGCCTTTCAACATTTAATGAATTGGGTACACTAGGTTTGATAATTTCTCAAAAGAGGGTGCATTTTCTAGATTACTTTTTTTTCCTGTGGCTGAGGCCCTTTAGTACTATTGACAGACAAGGATTTGTCGGGTGAGCATGTGAAGAGACCTTTTGCACATAAATGCTGTATGTGCATAGAGCGCCTCTGTGCAAGGGGGGGTCCTTTGTCAGTCAAGATCTCCCCTCTGCGTAAGGGAGGACTATGTGCAAACCACACTTGACGAATTTGGGGTGGGAAAGAGGCATGGCACGTGCAGCAGCATGGGATGGAGCTAGACTTTGTGGCTCCATGACTCCGTCAAATGTGTGTTGAACGTATGAGGGAATGAAGATGACCCCTTCCTTTATAAGCAGGCTTAGTACTGTAAGGTCCTGAATTAATAAACTATAATAATAAGCTAGTTTAGGTGTTCCCAAGCACTTTAGTGCACCAGTGGGAATTCTTTTACTTTT
The DNA here is from genome assembly GCF_057233095.1 of Heloderma suspectum. NCBI lineage: Eukaryota > Metazoa > Chordata > Lepidosauria > Squamata > Helodermatidae > Heloderma > Heloderma suspectum. The sequence goes on from NC_139462.1 coordinate 69,809,294, forward strand.
CTTGAAGAGCAGGTACTGATACCTGATCACACATGGCTTCGTTAAGTCAGAAATAAGGCCTTCCAAGTTTAAAACATGGTTTTCCATGCAGAGTGGTGGTAGGGTAGGAAAGGAGGCTGCTGTTTAGGGAAATACAAGTCCGAAGCACCCTTGGGTACATGTAACTAATTGCTAGAACTTGGCTATATAACTCTGCAACAATTCTTGGTATCTTTTCTTGGTTTAACCTTTGAATTAGGTGGTGTGTGAGTAGAGTATGATGAAAAAGGTGTGGTAACTTCGGCACTACGTGTAGTGTTTTGTTTTGACTGTATCTATCCCACAAGATTTCGTTTGACCTCATCACTCATTCCTGGACCTGAAATCTGTGGCCCGTGTAATTACTATTTATGTGCTGGCAAGTGATTTGGTGGAGTGAGGAGAACCCTTTTGTTACTGTCTGTTTGCCAAATGCTGTCCTTTGAGGACTTTACAAGTAATGGCACCTTTGCTATTTTTCTATGCTTGCTGGTTGACACAGAATAAGAAGCCAGCACATTTTAAAGCTAGGCTTTCAGAGGTAGAAAAGTCAAGCAGCATGACAATATGAGCTGTCTGAAGGATACAGTAAGAGTGGGATAGTCAGTAGATGATAGGTTTTTCTAGAAATATGTTTATTTCTTATGCTCTTAGTCTGCCCAATAGCTGGAATTCTCTAGGTGACAGTGATGTAGGGCAGACATTTTTCCATGGAAATTTTGTCAAAATTCAACATTTTCCAGAGCTTTATTTTTCCATGGACAATTTTCCATTTCATAAGTTCATTAATAACAATGAATGGATCCCAACTGCAAATACAATATTAGGCAATCGTGATAGTTTCAAAGTTGGAGATGAGTGCTTGTCAGCATATCATGCACGGTTCTTTAGGCTGCTAAAATGTATTAGCATGTCAACAGTTTTCAGTGCTGGCACAAGCTCTCCCACCACCTGAGGCATTGCAATAATCCAAATGGGTGGTTGTCAAGGCCAGAATAATGGCTGCAAGGCTATCTCTGGCCAAGGAGAGTCATATTATCAGAGGCTTAGTGTTCAATTTGTGTTATCCGTTTCAAGACAGCTTTCTAGAATTAAGGGTTCTCAATAGAGATGTGAAGGCCCAGAAAAAAACTGGGAAAATCCAGGGGAGGGGGGAACATTTTTTTTCCTAGGGCCATTTCTGTCCTCCCCCCCCCCCCAATTAACAGCTTTGGATTATGAAATATTTTCTAGTAGAACAATGAATAAAATATTTAAGATACGGTATTTATATATTGCTACTCAGCTTTTACTCCCCCCAAATGATTTCTAAAAACCATGTAATAATTTTTTTGTAGAAAGACCAGAGATGTAAAATTTCTGGGAATAATGAACCCATGGGAAGAAATGCTTTTTAAATTCTCCCTGTAATAATCTAAAAATAGTTATTTCTTCCATTCCTTATTAAAATTATTGATCTAGTGTATCTTTTAATGATAGACCTTTAGGGATGCTCCAAGTCATGCTCAGTTTCCCGACATGTGAGTAGAGTCACCATATCATAATATGGAAGAAAATACATTCTTGACAATTTGGATTTTGTTCTATATAGTCCTGTGTTTCTGGGCTTGTACTGCTTAGATGTTGTAATGGTCACTCCATGTAGTTCTAATCTAAAAGCTACACATGAAAGAAACACTGTAGGTTATCCCACCACTATCAAGCATGTGGGTTATCCCACCGAAGTTTCTTTTTGTAAATTTGAGGCTTGGGTCTATGGAGGTCACTGCCACAGTTCTTAATAAAGTTCCCAATTAGATATCACCGCTAGGGAATTCTGTCTTAGCTATAAAACCATTAACTGCTGGCATTAGAATAAACCCTCTCTTATCTAAACGAAACTCAGTAGCCTGGTTTCTATGGCATAGGATTGACACCACTGCTATAGACAACTTTGGAAAAAGAACAAAAATTAAGATGTTTGTAAATTATGTTAATAAATAAGAATAAAATGTTATTCTTCAAATAATAGGTTGAGATTGCTTAAAGGTTCTTAAATTAAATATGGGTGCTTACCATTCCTAATAGGTGAGAGAGTTTTTCTCGGCTAAATAAAACCTCAGTAGCTTTTCCTTCAGACCAGATTTCCCTAAACTCCACCCCACAAATGGGAACAGTTTTAGGAATTTCCTTGATCTTCCTTACAAACAGGAACAAATGCTTTACGCCACTCTGCCTCCAGTTCTTCCTGTTTCTACTGTCTTCTAGGATGATTCAGATATTCCAGGGACTACTTGCTGAAATTTCCTTTGGCCAGACATAAAATAGGAACCTAAATATATATATACTACGTATAATTTGCTTCGCTTATACAATTATCACGTGTGGTATAATTTAAAAGTATAGTTTATTTGGACAATTACAAATTTACTGAGTTTACTTGTTAAAAGTTTTAAATTTTAATGATAATTTTATGAGCAAATCAAGTTATGCAGAATATAGTTTATGTTCCTGAAGCAGCCTGGTGCCCTCCATATGTTTTGGACTACAACTTCCAGTGTTCCTGACCACTGGCCATGCTACTTAGTGCTAATGGAAGCTGAAGTTCAAAACATTTGGCGGGCGCCAGGTTGGAGAAGTCTGTCCTAAAGCAACAAAGTGACTTTAGATCTGTAAACAACACAAAAAAATAAGTATTGCATATTTTTCAATTTTCTCCAAAATTTCCATTTCCCCCCCGAAACCCCGCGGAAAGAACCTGTTTTTTTCCATGCTTCAAAATTTCAGGAAATTTTACATCTCTAGTTCTCAATATACCAGTTTGATGGCTAAAACTTAAAAAGGCTTGCCATTTACTTTATTTGCTCTCAGTCCAGAGGCCTTTACAACCCCCCCCATCTTTTGCAGTCAATAATCCTTCAAATATAACATCTAAGAAGAAATTTACTATGTGAGTAGGTTACACACAGTTTTGTGTTATGCAGTCTAGCATACCTGAAGTTGTTGGAAATGTAATGACTAGGGATTATTGTTCCCTTCCACGTAATTTATGATGGAAAGACACACATGTCTCAAATATACAGAACCATATACTTCCAACTCACTCAGTGCTTCTGCGTATTTAACAGGAAAACTGTTTTTTTAAACATAATGTGCACCCTTCATAACTGATATGAAGCTCATGTCGCTTGTGCAGGAGTATTCTTGCCAGATCCATACCATTGCATTATGTTGTAATATGTTTGCACTGAAAGAGTCCAGATCTATGGCTAGTGACATAGACGCAGTATCACACAATTGCCATCTTGTCGACTAGGTACGACCACATTGAAGATGTAGTGTGGATCTTGCTAGTGCTTTCGTCAAAGCTCCCCTCTTCAGCCAACTTGTAGGGGAATATTTTTACTTTATTTGGGGGACTGTGACCTTGGTCTCAACAGCTCTCCCTCGTCATTTGGGCGTACCTTCTACGTTTTACAGAGCAAGCCTATGCATGTTTAGTTAGAAGCTTCTTCCATTGCATTCAGTGGGGCTTACTCCCTAGTAAGTGTATTTACAATTTCAGTTTCATTATTGTAGTATTATGTCCCCAAATGGGTTAAGGAGTCTTGGATACCTGTTTTGAGATAAATTGTCTGTTGCCCTGTACAGCCCCATATAAACGCTTCCTCATGTGGTTGAACTGGTGGCTCGTTATTTGGTTTTTCAAGTCTATTTTTTTAAAAATTGCTTGGAGGTCTTGAGACACTTTATATTTATTTTACAAAATCTCTGCCTTCCTTGATGCAGCAGTATGGTGTGCACGTACAACAACAAGGCATAACATTTTACTTTTAGCATCTACTTCACATTTATTTGGACACAAAGCTGTTTCAATAGAAACGAAGCAGGAGTGCAATCTTATGTCTCCATAATCAAGAAACCCCTTTTGAAAAACCAAATTGCACAGGAACCTGAAATTACTCCGGTTTGTCAAGAAACCTACTGTTTGACCTTTGCTTATTATAGGTTGGATCCAAAGGTGCCTTTCTGCAGTTGGTACATAGCTTATTCTCCAAAAGTGTCATCTTCTTCTTTTTTTTTTTTTTACATTTCACACTCAAACATTGTGCAAAAAGAGTGAAACTAAATTGAGTCATCTTTGGCAAGAGGTCGCACCACCTCTTTCGTAGGCAGAAACAGGAGGTCTGCTGTGGAAGCTATGTATTATAGCATTCCACGAATTCTTATGTAAACTGTGGCGCAAGTGTTTGCAGAACAATGCTAGCCACAGTCTTCTTCCACTGATGACTTTTTGGGACCAACCTTTTTAAATACGGCCTGGCTCTGGAATCTGTTGCCACTTCTGCTACAGGAGAGGATTAAGGCAATTGTAATGTCTTGGTTGTATGCTAGGGGAGAGGAACCTCTGGCCCTAACCTAGCCGCAGCCTCTCCTTTGCCCCTGCATTGGAAAAAGCCTAGCTGAAGCACAGGGAAGGGCAAACACTCCCCGAGTGCAGCAACCCCACCACCCACTCAGAAAAATCACACACTGCAATTAGGCTTAAAAATAATAATAAAAATCTCAGTTTGCACCTGTGAAGGCTTTCTAAAGGCTTATTTACAGTGGCTGCATGGGGGAAGAGGTCAGAGCTCTGATTCCCAGCTCCAAGATCAGAGCGCTGTCTCCAGCTGTCTCAGAGCTGGGAATCCACACTATCCTATGGCTTGCTTGGGGGGAGTGTGTGCCTGGACAGATACCGAGGTGGCTGAGTGCCGACAGTGGGGATGAGCCTGCCCGCTTTGGGCTGTGGCCAGTGTGATCCTCAGGCTAAAAAGGGTTTCCCACTCCTTATTTGTTTATTTATTTTATTTCATATCTATACCTATAGCTGAAGCTCTCTCCTGCTGCACACCTTGAAATTGTTCCCAGAAGGAATAATGTTAGCCTTTTAAGTTGAACATTACAATTAATATTAGACCACTTGAAGATCAACTGATTAATATTGCAATGTCCAGTTATATTAAGAATTCCCGTACTCTGCTTTCACTGTGAGAAAATATTAATTATTCAAGCCCATGCATATGTTATTTTTTAAAAGAGCTCTTCCATTCTGATCAATAAGCCAACATTATCTGTCCTCCTCTAAAATGAATACAGTAACTTGATATCAGCATATTTAGCAGCTCCCATATACCTTGATCAATGACTCTAGAAAACAATGGGACTGAAGCCATTTCTGGGCTGTAGTTATCATGACTCATCTGCTGAGGCAGGATTTCCGAGCATTCATAGCCAGCTGGGTATGTAAACATCACTCCATAGTGTTCTTTTTTTTATTATTACAAGTCTGTGTGTAAAATGAGGGTGGGCATTTATGCCCCGCACCCTCTTTCTCCTTGCACAAATACTTACTTGTGCAAGTTATACAGAAAGAGGTAAAACTGCCACACCAAGCAAATGCGCATGCACACACGCTTGTGCGCATGTTAACTTCTGGACTCAAGGGTGGAGCCCAAAGGAAAGATCCACTATATGCAATTCATATAGTATAACTTTTACTATTCTTTTGATCTGAACTAATTTCTTTTGCTCAATCTTCAAATGCCAATACTTGGAATAACACAGATTCAAAAGAAATTAAAGGGCTGGTTCGTGACTAAACCTCCCTCCCTAGGGTCTCCCATATCTGTTTTCACTCCTAGCATGTTAGTGTAGCCAGGATTCATAACCTCCTAATGTAAATTCTCCAATTCTGTTTTTTGTTTAGTAGGTGGTGGCGGCTTACAGCATTTGATGCAGTAAGAGTAGCTGCATCCACTTTTGAACCCCCTGAGGCATTGTCTGAATGCTGGCACTGTTTCCTGTAATAGTGTACAGAGGTTTGCTTTTGTCTACTTTGACCTGTGCACTGAAATGTTTCTCAGACAGCACCACTGGCCAGTTTATGCAAACTGTTAATGGAATAGGTAACAGAAGCGGCTGTAATTCCAGTTAGGGTGTGTGTGAGAAGCAGAATGCTTCCCTAGTGATTCTCTGTGAACATGAATATGAGAACTCCACAAACTAGGAAGTATAAGCTGGAAAGGGTTACCAGGCCCATGTATCAGGATGCCAATCCCAGGTGTGGTCCGGAAGACTGAGCTGATGTCTCCAAGCTGTACCAGAGTGATTAGGTACTGAGGTCAACCAGTAATAAAGGGCAATCCACAGCTATAGATGCTAGGTGTTTCTTTTAACTGGCCTCTGTGCTGTCGCAGAAAGGGTTTTTTTTTTTTTTTAAGGGCATGTTGTCATTGTTGCTTAAAGTACATGGTAGAGGTACTGAGAGCTTGGGAGCATGTTGGGTGGTAAGGTAAAAACAGACACAGTAAGCCTAGCCAGATGTCAGTGTTTGGCAAAGAGCTTTCAGTTAGATATGTCCTGGCGGCATCTCTGCTGAGCGCTGTGTTCCTAGAAGTTGGCCCGATCCATCTGGGACAAGTACCATGTGAAATGAGGCATCTTCTGAGAAGAGGAAGGGTGAATGTAAAATGCTGTTGCTCTCAACAGAACCCAACCCTCTGTCTCTGCCAACGACATCTGCTCTATCAAGACAGTTTTGTGTCCGAATAAACGTGTAGATGCTGAAAGTCAAACATTACGCCTTGTTGTAGGTGCGCACCATACTACTGCATCAAGGAAGGCAGAGATTTTGTAAAATAAATAAGAAGTGTCTCAAGACCTCCAAGCAATTTAAAAAAAAAATAGACTTGGAACTTCTACTGTTGAAGTTGTGCCCTTTCAAACAAAAGACTCCGATAAAGTTTGCGTGCACATACAATCAATTTCTTTCTATTGACTTGTAGAGTTACCAACGCATTTCTGAAAGGTCTCCTATGCCTTTGAATCTGTGTGTGATAGCTCAGCAGATGACGGTTGTTGGTTGCTGTTTTTCCATTGCTACATCTCCATGTTAGGAAAGGTTATACTTTTCAGCTGTTTTCAGAGGGATAGCAGTGTTGGTCTTGTGATACCTTAAAGACTAACAGATGTACTCTGGCATAAGCTTTTGTGGGCTTCATCAGATGCATGGAGTATTGTGGAGTGTTTCAGCTTATATGTGCTACATGAGGTGCTGGTGAGGAAAGAATTGTAAACAGTAAAACTTCATCTGCTGAGTTCTTGTTGCACAGCTGTCCGAAGGCACAGAAATCCTATGAAGGAAAAAATGTTGGCAACTCTGTGAAGGAGAGAACAAAAAGTTAACTGCTTCCTGAAGTTGAGCTAGCTAGTCAATGGCAGCCATACATCAAACTTTCTTCAGAAGTAAACCAAGTTTGGAATTAATGAAGCTCATCTCAGCAACTGTGAAACGCTGTGACTCTTCTTGGCTGTCATATTTTATCAATGTTAGACAGAACTGGAGAAAATCAGAAATAACCCAGTGGAAAAAGAGAACACAGAGACTTGTTCTCTTTTCCATTGGCATAATTTATCAGTGAATGATTCTGTTGGATCTTGCTGTCAGGAGCGCCCTAGCGGCCTCTTTCAGTAGACTGCAATGGCCAACTCAAGACACAGACAAAAGGATTCTTTTCAAGGCTTTAATCCTTTTATAACTTAATGACTCTTTCAGATGCTAATCACCAGCGACTAAGCAAGGAACCTAAGAGTAGCCTATGCTCCGAGTAGGCAGTTGATCCCCATTTGAAGGAGAGTCACTTGAAGACCCTGAACTTATAGGCTAGGGAGAGATCGTCCCTCTTTCCCTTGGGTCCATGGGAGGCGGCCGTTGCTTGCGCGCCAAACGGGTGCTACACCCCCTTTCCGTGCCCTCCATTGCTCGTTGCTCCCTGCGTCTGCGTCGAGTGTCTAGCAAGCCCCCCTCCCGCACTTTCTCACTGCTAGGATCACTATCTCAGGAATGCCTGCAGGAGGAATCTCTGCCAGCTGCTGTGCCTGTGAGGGATGAGCTGGCTCCTCTCCCATGGATTGCTGATCCTCCTCAGAATCAGAACTGCTTTGGGGTTCTATTGGCTCAATTTCCACCCTGACACTTACCTTGCAAAACTAGATTTTCCAATCCCTGGGATTCAAAGCACCAGATATTTCCAAGGGCTGAGCTACTTTGATATTTTTAACAGTTCAGCACAATATTGATCTGGCAGTTTGCTTTGTAATGTTGAAAGTGTTTTCCTTTGAATTCTTCAGGATTTTCTTAATTCAATTTCTTCCTAGGAGGATCACTATCCTCAGAGAGCTTATAACATACCATGATCTACAAATGATCTCACATAGATAAGGCTTAGGTGTCCCTCCCCACCCCCCAAAAAACCCGTGAGGAACTTGGAGAATTTAGGATATGTATTTCTTTTGAAGGTGATTTGCCTGTATCAGTAACAAGGATCAGCCTTGCCATTTCTGGAAAAGCTACAGTAACAGGAAGCAGATATAACTGGATTTCCTCAACTACTTTTAATTTTGAATGTATGTATAACAATAACCAGGGCATGATCTGAGGATACATGATTCAGCCATCATACGGATGTTCAGCAGGTCTAGGTGTAGATTAGAGATGTAAAATTTCTGGAAATTTTAAAGTCATGGGAAAAAGTCTGGGGGGCGTGGTTGGTGGGTTAACAAAGCAGAAATGTTGGAGAAAATTGAAATATATGTATTACTTTCTTATCAAACCTAATCCAATTGTAGAGACATACAGTGTATCACTTAATAAATAAGTTGACATATGAAATTGTACTATTTGGCATATATATGAAATCCTCTGCATGTTTACTCAAAAGTAAGACCCACTGTTTAGTGAAGCTTACTCCTGAGTAAGTGCACACAGGATTGCAGCCTCAAAAGTGTAAATGCAATTTTGCTTGTATGAAATTAATGCAAATATATTCAATACTGGAGATAGAGCTGCAAGCTGCTGCATCCTATGCTACCAGGGGTGTCTGTGTCAAGGCAGACCATAAAAGAGGGGCCAGGTCAAAAGAAGTGATGCAGGGATGCTTACTTCTACTATCTCCAAACTAGATAAGTAAGCCACCTGAAGAAGGCAAGCAGCCATTCACAAGCAACAATAGGCCTGTATCCTCCTTATAAGGAGACAGCAATACTCTCTTCGTACAAAAATGCATCTTGGATTTGAGTGCATGTCTATGACACACACAGGAATTCTCATTCTCTAATACTGTAAATTTGTTTTGCGTAAAAATCTTCATAGTACACATTTTGAGTGAGTAAAACCTTTCATTCAGAAGCATTTCATTCATTCCATATCATAGGAGGGTTTGTTCTTTTTAGTGTCTCCCAAGCTCTCTGTTTTTCACGGAGAAGTCCTCAGCTGTCTGTAACTCCCTTCATCCTTCACCATTGGCCATGCTGGCTAGGACTGATGGGAGTTTCAGCCCACCTACATCTGGAGGGTCATATGTTCCCCACCCATGTGTTTTTTAAATATATGCAGCCTTTTCATTTGCAACATAATTGTAACACAACAATAAACAAACGAAAAAGCAAAAAAAGTGGGATTCATATCATGGAACACATCAATATACAGTAATCATTTTCTATAGGAAAAAAGGAAACACAAGGAGAGGTAGAAAATGGGTTAACATTTCCATTTCAAATATGTTAATGTAAGCAATCCATATCTCTAAATAACATCCATATGAGATTGACTGCTGTAGGAGATATGTTCAAATGTAGCAAGAGCAGTGGGTGTTTGACCTTGAAGTATAAAATTCTTTGAACTGTAAGGGCTCTCAGCATCCACTTTTGCTGTCCGTCTGTTAATCCCGACACATCACAGGGATGTAATTTAAAAGCGCATGAACATCCGCTATTATCACAGATACTTCAAGAACAAAACGCATACAAGCAGTGACTTCCAACCACAACGAAGCCCCTCAAGGATGTGCCCATAAGCCTCATTGAGGCATTGTCCTCATTGCATCGCCAGCATTTGGCAGAGCTAGCCAGCTTCTTAGCAAGCCTCTGTGGTGCCCAGTATAGACGAAACATCAATTTTTGTTGAATCCATCTCAGTTTTAAATCTACAGAGTACATTTGGAAGCTAAGGCAACTTTCCATTGATTAAACTATAGAGCATTCCAGTTCCTTATTCCATTAATCTCTGACCTTCTGAACATCTACTTCACTACATTCCAGAAGACTTTTATAGACAGCTATTGGGGCTTAGCTTTCCGTAAGGAAGCAATTAATCCCTCCAGCAGTGCAGGAGCCGCTGAAGTACTCATTGCTAGAGGGGGGTGGAGTCCTCAGGGCTTGTGGGGGAACTATCTCCCCCTGCTCTAGAGGGGGGAGAGGTTTGGAGGGGGGCAGGGTATGTTTCAAGGCCTTCACATATCTAGTGCCTGGATTGGAGCCCACTTGAAAACTCCATGTACACTGCCTTGAGTTCCATGGTGGAAGAAAGTCAGGATATAAAATGTACAAAGGGCACAATCCTATCAATTGTGCCTTCAGTGATTGGAAGCCCCCAAACTTGGAGGCGTCTTGTCATCCAGTGCAGGGCAGGAGAAGCAGCGAGGGCAATCTTCGCCTCCCCATCTTCCCTGCAGATTTCGCTATTTCTCTAGACGGGCTTTTTAGCCCATCTAGCGAGGGTGCTTTGGAGGGGGAGAGAAGGAGGCTGGGAGAAACTGAGGATAAATCCTGGCCTGGCCTCTCCAGTCTCCTCCACTCCCCTCCCACTGGACCATCTGCTTTCCTCCTCCTCCAAGGTCACTTTTCCAACCTCGGAGGGCAACCAGTGGGGTTCTTTCTCTGCCAGCTCGAAGGGGCTGGGGAGGAGGGCCAGATCTCCAACTCTTCCTTCTGAGGTCAGAGTGCTGTCTGCCATCTTGGAGGGGTGGGATGCTCGCCAGGGATCATAGGATTGCTTTCTAAAAAATTGCATTTCTCTTCCCTTTACCAGACCATTTTTTCCCATATAGTGGACTAGTTTTATCTGCTACAGACTCTAGTCTCTAAATACTTCCAAACTAAAATAGCATTTTTTCCTATTTTTTTTTCTAATAGCTATGCATTTTCTACCCTTTACATTTGCTTTTAGTTAATGCAGGGATGGGGAGCATGTGGTTTCCAGATGCTGTTGGTCTGCAGCTCCCTTCACCCCTCACCATTGGCTTTGCTGACTAGTGCTGGTGGTAGTTGCAGCCTACCCACATCTGGAGGGCCACAGGTTCCCCACCCATGCATTAATGTATTAGCAATATTCTTCTACCACCTGTACCTTTAAAACTCAGCTCCATGAAACAAAACAAAAGTCAGAATGCACGTTCACAAGTAACATGTTCACGTTACTTATGACTTTCAAAACAGGCATTGTGAGAAACTGCTAACACTGTATCACTGTTCAACAAACAGGTGGGTTACACAAAGGTATGGTGGCCTGGTTGCTGTCTGTTCAGTATGAAATTTGCCTCAAGATGACTATCTCTTTAAAGCATACAAATATAGTGGAATAATGTTAATTTAATGAGCAGTGAACTGGCCAAGTTTGCAGTTGACACCAAATTATTTACGGTGGTTAAAACAAAAAGGAATTGTGAAGAGCTCCAAAAGGATCTCTCCAAACTGGGAGAATGGGCATCTAAATAGCAAATGTGGTTCAGTGTAAGCAAGTGTAAAGTGATGCACGTTGGGGCAAAAAATCCCAACTTCCAGTATAGCCTGATGGGATCTGAGCTAGTTGTGACCAACCAGGAAAGCTATCTTGGGGTTGTGGTGGACAGGTCAGTGAAGATGTCAACCTAGTATGTGGCTGCTGTAAAAAAAGGCAAACTCCATATTAGGCATAATTAGAAAAGGAATTGAGAATAAAACTGCCAACATCACACTGCCCCTATACAAATCTGTGGTGTGACCATACTTGGAATACTGTGTACAGTTCTGGTCACCACACCTAAAAAAAGATATTGTAAAGTTGGGAAAAGTGCAAAAAAGGGAAATAAAATTATCAAGGGGCTGAAGCATCTCCGCTATGAGAGAAGGTTACAACAGCTGGGATTGTTTAGCTTGGAAAAAGGGAGGGTAAGGGGAGACATGATAGAGGTGTACAAAATTATGCATGGTGTGGAGACTGTGAATAGGGAGAAGTTTTTCTCCCTCAGAATACTAGAACCTGGGGTCATCCTATGAAGCTGATTAGTGGGAGATTTAGGACAGATAGAAGGAGGTATTTCTTCACATAGTGCATAGTTAAACTATGGAATTCACTACCACAGGATGTAGTGATGTAGCCACCAATTTGGATGGCTTTAAAAGGGGGTTGGACAAATTCCTGGAGGAAAAGGCTGGCAGTGGCTGTAGTCTTGATGGCTTTGTGCTACCTCCAGTACCAGAAGCAGTGAGCCTATGTACACTAGCTGCTGGGGAACATGTGTGGGAGGGTGCTGTTGTGCTCCTGCCCTGATTGTGGTTTCCTGGTCTACAGCTGGTTGGCCACTGTGTGAACAGAATGCTGGACTAGATGGTCCCTTAGTCTCATCCAGCATGGCTCTTCTTATGTTCTTATGTTCTTATGACTTGCATTCAGCTACAGAACTGCTGCTATTTTAAGTGGCCTGTGTACAACATGGTGGGTGAGTGGCAGGGAGCGTTTTTCAATATTTTGCTTCTCCTGCTTAGTTTATTTAAAAGGTGTAAAAAAATCTTGTACACCTTTCTGTGTAACTATTTTTAGTTTGCTTTTACGAGAAGAAGAAATTCAGTAGAAAAGCATCCAATTAAACCAACATTTTATATAGTACTTTTTCTGCATAATAAGACAAAACAGTTTCTGTGAGTGTGTGAGACTTCAGTGACCCTACTGAGAACATTTTGATCTTCCAGGACTGAGAGATTCCTACCCCTGACTTACTCTACAGCCAGAGTGGGGAATCTGTGGCCCTCCAGATGTTTTGGCATACAACTGGCATCTGGCCGGCCAGCATAGTTAACGGTGAGGAATCATGGGAGTTGTAGGCCAAAACATCTGGAGGGCCACAAACTGCCAATCCCTGCTGTACAGTCTTGGAGTGAGAAGCATTGCAGGGAGGGATGTAATAATTGAACAGAATTGTGTTGGGAGCCAGTGTGCTGCAGGAGTTCCTCATGCTAGGAGACTTAGGGAGCAATCCTATGGCCGCTAGTCGGTGGATAGACAGCCATAGGATAGATCGGTTTCTGGGAACCGACCTCAGAGCCCACGCTCCAAGGTCAGTTCCCTGAGAACCGACCTTCCCCCCGTCTTGCGCTGCCTCACAGGCAGCTTGGAACATCTCCGCGCTCAGAAGAGGAGCTCTGAGCAGCGAAAATGGGAGTTCTGGGGGGCTTTCTGGGGCAGGGAAGGCGGAAATGCTGGTATGACACATCCAACGTGACATCTGAATCATAATCTTCCACTCAGCTCACTGGGTGACCTTGGGCAGTCACCAACCTTTGTCTTATCCTACCTCATAGATTTGTTCTGAGGATAAAATGACCAGGGAGTGGGGGTATGACCTTTATATACCTGATCTGCCTGGAAGAAGGCTGAAATGTAGTAAATGTTGAAAACAAATGGATCTAAGGTTAGAAGGCCATTTTATATGCACAGGATCTGATTCTAAAGCCTATCAGAACAAATCTATTGGCATGTCCCATGTAAATTGCAGAACAACCGTGAGTGTGCGCATGCACGCATGTGTTTGCCATTTACATTCTGTCCGTGTGTGTGTGCCAGAGGAGGCAAAAGCAAGAATTTCTCTACTTCAGTTTTTATTGCACAGGTTACTTGAAATACTCTTAAGAGTAAAAATCAGTGTCTTTTTCTCTCCATCTTACCAGAATTTTAAAATTCTACTGGGTCTTTACATTGTATGCCAATCATAATCTCTTGTTTTCAATATTAAGAACATTACAGCACAAAAATTGTAAGTGTGTGTGTGGTGGGGTCCATTCTGTTGTGTTAATCATTCCCTACTGATAACCTGTGGCATTGGTGACAGGTTCCTATTTGCATTGGAAATGATGGTGCTGAGACACAAGGTTGCTAAGAGCTGTCAGATGACACTTGCTCACATGAGACCATTAAGAGGGTGTTGCAGCCAGTTTTAAAACAAGTTTGTATCTTAGGAGTCAATGAGAAAGCAGCAGCCTCCCTATCCAAGGCCATCTGCTTAGGTCTTGTGATCAAATAATTGCTAGCTACAGAAGCATACCAGGAAGCAAGATAGTCACAGTTCTTACTAGCTGTTGCATCTGACAGTGAGTTGGCTGAAATACTGGAACAAGCAAGTTATGTTATTTTTTAAAAATTGAATTACATGGTATTGTAATAGATGTAATAAATTCTCTTTAGATAGAGAATATTTGCAATCATGGCCGCAAGGCCTACAAATTCCTAAGAAGAAAACTATCTGGATGCTCTCCAGTTCTTGGTTGCTGTTCCTCCTAGTCAGAAGGTTTACAGCCAATAGTTTCATTCATCACAGCTCAGTATTTATGTGCCTATCTCTTTAAATGCACACTGGTTATTTTGAAGAAGCCTTGAGTGTGTGTGAGTGAGACAACACCTGTGAACTTAAAATGTGTGGAGGCACACCAAAGTCTTCAAACAGCACAGGGCACCAGACAAAGAAAGTGAGGGAAATCCACGATTCCTCTACCACACCGGTGAATAGCTTTTCAAAGCCAAAGTTAGACAAAGCTAAGAAACCATTTGTGGCAGAAAAGAGCTCCAAACATTCAAAGAGAGTTGCTGGAGAACTATCAAACAGGTATGAAAGCTTAATTCAAAATCTGCTTTGGGTGGGAGGGAGGGAGATTATGTTCTAACTTGTGGAACAGTAGAAATGTAGAGATAATCCTAAAATGAGTCGGCAGTCATATTGGCACTGAATCTTTTCCCCCAAAAGTGTCCAGACAATTGCCCTTGACATCTAAATGTATTGTTCAGTGTTAAATTATTGACTTGCGTGCAGATTAATTGGAATCTAAAATTACCTTTGCTGTGATAGGAGAGTACCTATCTGAAATGTTGTGCTTGCATCTAAAGCCATACTTCATTGACCTTAAGTGTTCGTCCTGCTGTCAGTTCAGTACTAACATAAGAAGAATGGTTGCTGAACGGAGGAAACAGGCATGAAATAGTGGCATCCTATTTATGGATTGTATCCAGTGTTAGTCTAACGTAAGTACCTTTCATTTCATTGGGTCTACTCTAAGCAGGACTAACATTGGATACAACCCACTATTTAAAGAGTCTTGTCACTTTTTTTCTGAATGTAATTAGAGTTCTGCAGCTCTTACATAGAGGGTTGGACAAATTGGCCTTTTTTTAACTGGCTAATCTATCAGTCACTTGAGAGTAGGATATTTATTCAGTGTCTTGTAGTATTCATGAAAAAAAGAATTTGTTGGTTAAACTAAAGTATATCTTAACTACCTTGTTATGCCAAATGTATGCTAGATGGGTAATCAAGAATGCTCTGTTATGAAAGAGGTTAGAACTAAGTAGGTATGTTAAAGCAGATGCTAGCAATCTTTTCCCAAAGACATTTAACAAATCGTTGAGTGTACTGTTGTTGTTGCTGCTAGAAGATTTGGTTATGATACTGGAGAATTTAACTGATCTATCAGTCGAACGTAAATTCTTGTGGTGTCTCTTGTAAAGAGAGGGAAAGTAACTGAATAAGATATCAAGACTGATTGGATTAGTGCTTGATGGCTGCATTGTTTGAGATTTTATGAAATCTTTTAAAAATCAAGCTGGATATAAATCTGCTTAAGTCAAAGGAGAATAGGTTTTGAACATTAGAATGAGCTATGGGTGCCGCTTGTGATTATCTCTATATATCATGTTTCATTAGGCATATAAAACTGGACACTGCTTGTCATTAAGAGAAGCTTCCTCAATAGTGACTAGCTTTCCTTTGCCCATTTTTTTTTAAAATTGCCCGAATGCACGCTGCCTCTGGTGCTCTGTTATCCAAGAGTGTGACATTAATGGCAGATGTTGTAAAAACCACATAATGTAGTGGTGACGCTTGTAGGTGAAAGGCTTGGAAAAAAATTTAAGGCAACAGTGCTTTCAAATGGTATGAAAGCAGCATAAACTATTTCTGTAGGGCCAGCATCAGGGGAGAAGGCATGGTTGTGTACCTGCTGAGGCCCACACCGGCCAACTCCTGGTGCCTCTTGGCCCTGCTGCTGCTCCTTATTGCTGTCACTGCCTACTCGCCTGTTCCCTGTAAGCAAGTGAAGAGCAGTATCATCCACCCGACTTGTGCTCTCCCTCTGGGCAGCTGTGCCCAAAGAGGGCAAGCGAATAGGCAGACAGCCATGACGGCATCAGGGAGGGGGCCCACTCAAGGCGTCTTACTCAACGGCTCGCCAAAATCTGGAGCTTGCACTGTATCTTTGCAGGCAAAGAAATTCCGCCAACACTCCACACAACTGTTTCTTCCCCTGCATCAAAGCAGCCCCAGGAAGCATTGTGGTTACCTTGTGAGTTTTGAGGAAAGGTGGAGTAAAAAATCGCATAGGTAGCTACCGTTTTAGAATAGATGTGTGTTTTCTGAGAGCCTATGGCAAAATATCAGGGTAATTATTGTTGGGCTGCTGGAGCTCTTGTCCAAGCAAGCCGAACTAGGACTTTCACATTGACACAACAATGCAAATAATGTTTTGAAAGTGCAGGTATAACAAGTAAGAACTGTGAAGCAGTGGCTCAGGTGTTCAATTTGGATGCAGGAAATCCAGATGATTAGTCATGATGCTCGCTGGATGCTCTCTCTCAGCCTACCTACTGTACAGGGTGACTAGGAGACAGAAATGGGGTGAGACTGAAATGGGTTTCCCCAGGTACAGCACTCTAAGCTACAAATGTGATTCATTAAGGAAGGGCTAGCAGTGTGTTCGTAAACCTTTGCAAATGAACATTCCACTCTGTTAATTCAGCCAGGCGGTCAAGCAACCTGGGGGGAAAGGGCAGGCTTCCACTTTCCTATGGTGCAAAGCATATGGCAGTACACTCCTAGGGTATTGTGCAGAAACCCAAAATAACTGGAGGGAGGTTTTACATTAGAAATGTGTTCAGGATCTGCATATAGAGATCTGCAAACCTCTTTCTAATAAGTAGATATTTGGTCATTGAAAGACAGTGTTTGGTAAGTCCTCATTGGTGCAGAACCAATGTCTTATGCATACTGAGCCATTTATTGACCCATATTGAAAAGAACAGGCTTGGATTTCTGTCTTATCTTGTAATCTGTTGGCTAAACCAAAATGCTGATCCATCTGAGAGGCTTCTAGGCCATTCATATCGAAGAGTGTGTATGTTGCGGTACGTGCTGCCCATATCTACATCAACCGGTATTAGCAGATCATCAGTCCATATAAAGCAAAAGCTTATAAATACGGCTATGCTTTTTCTTCCAGTTAAGGAGATGTCTCTATTTTCCTCTCATCAAAAATAAAAGCCCATCTAAAAATTTCCTATACTTTCAAGCACTTTTGGTAGAGAACCAATGTGGTCTTGGCCAAAAGCCTGTTATACAACAGGATAAACTAAAACTATCTAATAGTATGTGTACCATCAGCTGCGCCAGGGCTGAAGCACATTGAAACACCGATACTCAGAGGAGGTCTGAGTTTACCTTAGAAAATACATTGCTCTAGTTTAGAAGAACTCTCTGGAGCAGCCTTTTCCATTTCCTTCATGTACTCTAAAGTCAATTTTCAATAGTACAGGATGGCATTGCCACGGTATTATTACATAAACGCACTCTAAATAGCAGAGTGACTGCCTGGTGACTTAGGAAAGAATCCTTTTCTTTTTGAGGTGAAATGCAACTTTGGTGGCCAGGTGTCCTACTTTACAGAAGACAGCCCTCTATTTGAACAGCTGTCAGAGGATGGTCCTCTGTTTGAAGGCATTCTCTGTTTGAAGGGCAAAGAAGGGACTTTAAGAAGGGAGAACTGAGGCTCTTAAGTTGCCCAGCATCAGTTAGAACCTGGACGACAGATTGACAGACTCACCTGGTCACAGTCTTCTCCTCTATGATGAGATGTATTGTATTTCTGTTTAAATTACAGCAATTATTTCTACATTTGCATCTGCACATGCAAATTAGCGTATGCAATTTCTATGCAAATCAGTACCATCTCTTGTCCTCTTCTTTGGCAATGTGTACGTGGCCATGCTAAATGCAACAACTGACAGGGACAGGGAAAAGTACTCATTTCAGTGCCTACGTTTGAACCCAAAACGAAACCCAGAGTTCTACCAAAAAATGCATAACAATGTATCCTCTGCCTGGTCTTGGCTGTCAAGAAAGTAAACTTTTTAACTGCTTTTAGAAAATGCATCTTTTAGAAACCTGCATCAGTTTAACACGCTTACACAGCCCTGTATTATCAGGGTTCCCGATCATTGAGCTTTGTAGGCGCAGTCATCTGAACACATTTACAAGCCCCTATGCATACCTTCGTGTTTAACGTCCCCACTATCCCTATTCATGATGCAGGTGGCATAGGGCTCAGGTGTTATTGGTCTATCTTTGGGCTACTTCACATTTGTATATACCTATAGCATGGGTCCCCCACCATTTTGGGCCCATAGACACATTTGGAACATTGAGAGAATGCTTTAGGCGCCACCACAAAATGGCTGATCAAAGGGATGTACTCAGTCACAAAATTTGCCTAATCCCAACATACTGCAACAAAACATCTATTTCTCAAAAGGCAAATTGGGGAGGTTAAAAGACAAGTAAGTCGACCAAGAAATATAGTACAAGGAGAGGTGATTGCTGAGCACCAAACCATTGTTTTTACCCCTCTTTTTTCTGCTGCAGCAGGACACTCATTTCTCAGAAAGCAAGCCCATTTAATTTCCCATACAAATCAGTCCCCCTTCAATAAGTTTGCTTACCATTACTCACCCAGATGACCCCAGATGTATTTTTCAAAGCCAAACTGGTGCTGCCCAGTGTTAAAGACAGCACCGCATGGAAAGCCATTCTTAGAAAGCCATGACACCATTCCTGCTTTCATCTGTTCCCCCCACCCCCTTCCTTTCTAAGGCTGTAATCCTATTCATATTTATATGTGAGTAAGTGCCACTGAACTCATTTTTTAAAAAAATTGAATCAGTGTGGGTACTCCACATGACAATGCAAATACACATGTATATAGATGAGTATGTGTTGTTCTCCTGATTAGGGAAGTGGCCCTTTAGAATTTTGTTTACTCCTATACTTACACAGAACTCTTCATTGGACTGAAAGGAACATATACACAAGTGAAGAGTCTTGCTGGATCAGACCAAAGGCCTATCTAATCCTTGATCTCAAAGCCTGATCCAGCCACCCCACCCCCAGGGCCATCTACCATCAACTGCCCTGTGGGAGGTGTTCCAGGAGAGGGAGGGAGGGAGACGAGGATAACGCCAGATACCTGCTCCTGTTCCACCTGGACTCTCCCCCTCTGAGGGCCATGTTCCACCAACTGCCCTCTGGGAAGGATCCTGATGATTTTTTTCTGGCTGGGAATGTTGGCAGTTGCAGCACCAGCTTGGTGGAAGGCTGAATTGCACCTTTCCAATAAAAGCTGAACTAATTAAAGGACTGCTGTCAGAACTGATAAAACTACATAACTCTTCGCCATTCCTCTTGTGCTTACAATTCACAGCTGGTCTTGTTCGGGGTTTGACCTACACGAAATTCGCTTGATAGTGTATCAGGATTGTGAGAGGCGGGGCAGACAGGTCTTATTTGACTCCACAGCAGTCCGCAAGGGTGATGAGACGAGGATTCAGGTATGATTTTTGTTTGTTTGTCTTCGTCCAAGCTATAGAAATTATTTTTAACTACAGCACCACCACTGTTTGAAATCACTTTTTGTTAAAAATTATTGGTTTAAATCTTTAGAACAGAACAATTGCCAATTTAAAAACAAAAAAATCCCAGTGGGTAAGGGACTAATCCATTATGTACCTGAGCACCTTCTTTTTCTAGTTCCTTTTCCTCCAGGCATAGAGTTAGTTGCCTTTGATATCCAAAGAACATGTTAGGCATCTCTTACTTTTACTCTTGTGTAAGTGTGCATGACATCAATTCATACCAGGACCATGGTGCTCCAGGAGGGGAGAGTTAAACCTTCCCCCACATTCCCCCCCCACATGGGGGGGCAGTAAAAAAAAAAAAGAAGAAGAAGAAGGAATGTCATTGACTCCAGTGGAGACCTCTTTCTTTTTTTAAACGGGGTGGGGGTGGGATTTCATGGAAAAAACAGGTGGGGTGAAGGTAGAACCCTTTCCTACCAGAGTGCTGTGGTCCCGATGCAAATCGGGGCTGCATAGGCTTATACGAGAGTAAAAACTGAGAAAAACCTCAGTGACACGCTACGCAATTGACATAATGTGTAGTTTGGCTCTGAGAGACAAGGCAAGCCTATATGCAGGCTTATAAAAATTAATCAGGCTGTGACCCAGCACTGCAACAAAAGTTCATTTTGATTGCTGTTTATATACAAGGCTGAACTTCAGTTGTTGAATTATTCTATGTGACTTGGCTTCATTTCCATTATACTTGTCACTTTGCTAGTCATTTTCCTCTGAACTGATTTCATGCTGTTTAAAAAGAGTTTTCAGAGCAATGCAAGTACAAGTTGAGCCCGTTTCTCATCAGGTTTGTTTCTTTGGAAGCCTGTGCTAGCTGCTTGCATGTAAAACCATGGTTAATCATATAGAACAGCTAGCAAATTCTGTTCTCAGCTTTTCCTGCGGATGGCCCAGAGGCAAGCACCTTCACAGACACCCCAGCCTCCACCTCCTTGTCAGTAGTTTGTGTCAAGCACATGACAGCTAACATTTTTCCTCTTTTCCTAATGACAGTCACATTGGGGATTAAAGAAGCAACCCTTCCATAAATGTAATATTAAGCAAGATCTCCACAAAAGGAATCTAAATAGGTTGTAAAATGTGGACGAGCCCATGTGCTTCACGGACAGATAAGCGGTGGGGGTGAGTGAGGGAAGAAGAAAGATTCCTTTTATATTCATGCCTGATGGGTTGCTTTTTTGTCACTAAAATGGCTGGCTGGCTTCCTCATTTTTATCCTATTCTTCCTCCAAGGAGCTCAGGGGAGTATTCATGAATTTGTGGACCCCGCCCCACTCCCAAATTACTATTGCTACGACCATACTGTGAGTTAGGTTAGGCTGAAAGAGCGACCCGTTGTCTTTCGCTGCAATAGACATAAGCCCTATTCAGGCATTCCGTGTCTGAATAGGGCAAAAACACGTTGAGAGGGAATGCTCCAGCTCTGCCCCTCTCCTTCATTGCATCCCTTGCCCTCTATTAATGGAGGCTGTCTGTCTGAAGAGGAGACCTCCTCTCTCCCTTGAGGCTTTCCGCGTGAGCAAGAATGCTGCTTCCTCTTGTTAATTGTATAGAGCATCTGCAGGGCTGTTGTTGTGTGTAATTATGAAAGAAGAAATGGCCAAATTACTGGCTTTCTATTTCTTTCTCTTTTCCTTTTTAAATCCTAGGCTGTTCTCTGGGCACAATTAAACTGTTCTTGTTCATCAAAGTGTGTGTCTAATAGTGATGTTGTCTCATAGACACAAATGTATGGATTTTGTAAAACTTTCATTATTCGGCTTTCGAGCCCATCAAAACACTGGACAGTGGGTGTTTGGGGTCTGATTATGTGGGTCTCTCCCTAAGCTTTTTCTTAGCTTGCACTGGTAGTAATGATAGCCGTCTGCATTCTTCTGGTGCCACTGTATGTCCCTGATGTGGTTGCTCAATAAATTACATCTCTCATCGCCGGATTGATTTTCAAAATTGGATTATGTTTAATCTTTGTAATTCTCCACATGATCCAGTGCAGCAGACATGCTTAGAGAGGCATGCTCAGTCTAAATAGCATTTTTTATTGGGCCGACTCTAGTGCTTTAGAAGAGGAAGCTTTTGAACCCTACAGATCCCAGTGGCCAGCGTAAAACGGAAATATTTTATGAGCTTTTGCATATTGAAAAGCATAATGGCCTGTGTGGCTCCTTCCATGGTGTAATTTCCCACCTTACTTTATGTCCCCATAAACTTCATATGTCATCCATTCCATGGGGGGGGGGTGTCCAGGATGAGGGCAATCTGGCCCACAGACCAAATAGTTCCCCGCCCTCACTACAAACAGTTGCTTTTTGTTATTTTCCTACATTGTGCTACCAGGTGAAAAAAAGCTGGGCACATGAGTTGAACAGCTAGGCAAACACAAGGGAGATGGAGCAATTTGTAAACAATCCAAAGGTCCAAGACCTTGTTTGAAGAAACCATTTTCAAACGCGCACAGAGTTAGTTTTGAGAACTTAGGATTAGTTAGTAAGTAGAAAATAGGAAAGGTTTAGCATCTGTTTGCAACGAAAGTGCTTAGTTGCTTTGAGGAGGGTGAAACCAGTAAGGACCAGTTCATATTCTGCTTGCCTGAAACTGTTTCAACAATGACAAAAAGTGCAAGCTGTCCATTTTAACATGGAGATAGTGCCCTTTGCTAGGATGCATTTTTTATTATTATTTTGCATTGTGGCATTCAGTAAAATGCTGCTAAGGTTACAGAATCACCTAGAAATTATGGGGATTCTACATTGCCATTAATTTTATTTCACCCTACAGGATGCCTCTGGAAAGACATGTGGCATGTGCTGCCAAGCAAGCAGTGGGTCCAATACAACTTCTCCCCATAGCCCTTCAATGGATGGCAGACCAAATGTCAGAGAAGACATTCCAAAGTATCAGGTAACCGAAACATACCAAGTGGAATCCGTATGCCCATCCAAGTCACATGAACTGAAAGCCAACTTTTATATTGAATTCCTATCCAATCACTTCATACTGTGTTAGAAATAGCTTTTCAAGTTCTGCTGCACTGAAAAGTAAATTGCTCAGTTCTCACTAGAGCTGCTGTCTGAGGTGTGTAGGGGAGTATGAAGTGCTTAGTTCAAGGGTGGGCAACTTTGCAGGGTTTGGGGGCTGCATTGGCCACCCCAGAACCTGCAGGATCCACAGACCTCCCAACTGTTGCTAGAAATGGCCGTGCTGCTGGAATCCCCAACAGTTCTACTGGGAATCATGCTCCCAACAACCCACCCAAGAGCTTTTTGGTGGGCTGTTGGACGACCCAGTCTGCTGGGCTTTGGGGGGTGGCGGTGGCGGCAGGGACTAGATGAAGATTGAAGAAATGGCCATGGTGGGCTGCATGTTGCCCACCTCTGGCATCATGCATGTTAGTTCTGCATCTCTGTATTTTGTAGTGGTATATACAACTGCTTCTTCAAACTACAATTGGTATGGAATTTCTTGCCTTCCCATGTTCCCTTCAAGCTGCAACACTTAAGTGGTGTTTTGGTAACACTTGAAAACCATTATTCTGTTACTTTGTATACAGTAGGTGGTAAGGGCCATTGCCATTGTCGTCTCTTTGAAGCTAAGGACGATTTTCAGTGCTGCCTGTTACGCATAGCAAAATAATGTGGGAATGTGGTGGGAGTAGAGTTTGTTGCTGACAGCTGGCAAAAGCCATGTGATTTGTTCAAGTTCCTCCTCAAAGGCTCTGATATGGGGATCACCAAGCAGCATGTATATTGATGAAGTTTCTTTCATTGATAAAAGCTTGGCAGTGGAGGTGCTAGTAATAATAGCAATAATAATAAAATAAGAGCAATAATAAACACGTAGCTCTTTAGTGTGCTGAAAATGCTGAAAATATTTTAGTGTGCTGAAAATAAATACATTATCCATTCAACTGTCTTGTAAGCTTGATAAGTATAACACCGATACTACAGATGGGAGCAAGGAGGGGAGAATGGTTTTCCAGATAAGGCGTTCATGGCAAGAGGTGAAATTTGAAATTCTACCCTTAGAAGCAAAATATGGCTAACTTTGTGAGAATAACTCAGTGCACTGGTATTCTTCCTTTCTTACCTGTAGTACACCAGACCTGCTTCTGATGTTAACATGTTGGGAGAGATGATGTTTGGTTCGGTAGCGATGAGTTACAAAGGCTCTACGCTGAAAATCCACTATATACGGTGAGCTGCTGTCTCTATATCCTTGTTGTCCTGTCAAAAGTGTGGAATTGCTGTTGGAGCTGCTGAATCACCGGTATTATTTTTTATCCTTCCAGCTCTCCTCCACAGCTCATGATGAGTAAAGTATTCTCTGCCAGAGTAGGAAGCTTCTGTGGAAGTACAAATAGGTAAGACAGCCTTCCTTTTCTGCTTCACTGCAAGTTCTTCAAGGTTTCCCCCTTCTTAAGCTCAGTTGTTCATTTTTTTAAAAAATCCTGCCTCAGTAAGATTAAACCAAAGATGGACTACTAGAAGTGATTTTGTCTGGTTAGGGCACAGACATCGACCCTGGACTTTCAGGAGGAGGCAAAAGCTGGACCATAGCCACAGTGCTCTTAATAACAGATAATCTACTGCTCTAGTCAGACATTAAAGCCTTGACATGGTTAGAAATATGTGAGGGGAGAGCAAGGACGTGCTATCAGGCCCCATCCTCTCTGTCATGGCTGGGAGGGCTAAAAACTGAGCACATTGCAGGATCAGGATTCTGAATTACATAGAGAGTCGTACACAAGTACAGCAGGCTCACTTCTGCAAACCTTGCTGTGCAACATGTGGAAGACGGCAGGTGATGATGGGACCAACAAGCACATCCCTGCTCTCCCCTCGTTGTGTGAAGTCTTCAGTATGTGTGACCTGCCTAGCAGTATACAAGGATCATGACTACAGCTCAGGGTTGCAGTAACTACGTAGGGAAGAGGAGCGGGGTATGACCTGGTTTGTTCCTGCTCTTTCTGTTCTCCTCCTGCCATCCTTCGAAGGAGTACTGGAATAATGTTTGCAAGGGCGGGATTCTAGAGGCCAGTCTGCTGAATACTGCTGCTGATCCCTGGAGTGTGCTTGCTGCAATAGCAATGCAGAAATGATGGCAACAGCTTTCTGGCCTGTTTCTTGAAGAAAGGTTCATTTGTGGCTCGCGATATGTGAGTAATAGAACTACTTGTCATATTTCTCTCAAGCACACTTGTGCTTCCTTGTCTCATGTGTAGTTTCCCATGGATGAGCCAAGGTATGGACCCAGTTCACACATCGTGACAACCCACGGTTAACACACTGTGAGTTGTTGAGATGATCAGAAGGAGCAAGTGTGTGTGCTGGTTCCTGCTGCCTGCCCACCCCCATGGGTTTAACCATGGGTTTCGACTAGGGATGTCTGTTGCTGGTCTTTTGGGGCCCACCAGACTTCCACAGCGTACCTGACTCAGCTTGCACTGGAGAGCTGAGTGATGGGTTTTCCCTGAATTCTCAGGAGTTTTTATGTGTGTGTTTTTGTCTCACCCGTAATTTGAGCAAATTTGCATAATTTGCACACATTACTGCTGTGACCTACGCAAACTGCAGCCATGATTTGCTCATGTTGCGCCCGTAACTTGTGCAAACTCAAAAACACCAAAAATCTGCTAGCTGGCTCCACTCGCTGCAGACTGAATCAAGCCAGCTAACAGAAGATAAACCGAAGTCCAGGAGGCCAAGGTGATGAAAGCTTGTTGAGCTCCACCCCCCAGCCAGATTCCTACAACATCCCCAGTTCAAACTCTGGCTTGTTTGTCCCCCAGCAGTCTACGTTTCTGGTTTTGGACATCACAATAAATAACCCAGGGACAGAGTGTCTGGTTTGTTTATTATGGTGGGAGCGGGCAGGCTCACGGGAACTAATATGTATATTCACTCCCAACTCGTCTTCTCAACAAGCCGTAGTTTAAGTCCTACAACTCAACATGGTTGGTTGGGGAAAGCTGGCAGTTACAGGATTTTTTTTTGTCTAAACTTGCATAGGATTGTGCCCATAATCTCAAAATGTGGAACTTTTAAGTTTGGATTGGAAACTCCTGTGTGCATAGCCATTAAAATACCCAGAAAGTTAATGCTGTTGCTTGGATTTTTACTTTTTAAAAAATATATCCCTGTGCAGTTCTGTCTTGTTTGGAGAAAACTGGTGCCGTCTTCTATAAATCAGAAATAGTTACTACAACTATATAGATGGAGATGCTTGTTTTCTGTATGAATGTTGATAGTTTATATTCTAGCCAATTAGGATGTGGGGCCAGGGGGAGTATTCAGTAGCAACTTAAATTTCAATTGCCTCTTGTCACCTCTCTTGGATGGATGTTTCTTTTCAAGCTTGCAAGGTAGTTTTGAATACATCAATCAAGATCCCAGTTTAGCAAGGCTGAACCCTAATTCGAATGGTTTGGGCCCCTGTCATAATGGAAGCAATCTAGGTAAATATATCCAGCTATTTCGACTTGTGTGTTTGCATGGACCATGTCTTTTAGTCTGCTTTTTACACTGCTGTTTAATCTGATTTTTGTTCTGTATGTTTCCCATGTTGGTCTCTTTAGGTGTATTACAGCTGTGCAGCAACAAACTGCTGCATGGTGTGCCTGAAGGGGGCCCCCTCCGGCTAATCCGGAGTGCTTCTTTCTTTGCAGGTTTGTGTGGAATTTTGAGCGCAGTGTGATGCGCCCAGATGCATATGCTTAGCTTCCTAGGAAATCTCTTGGCATGGGGTCAATAACTGCTCTCTACAAATGGAATGGGCTAAGATGGCGTTGATTTCTTTTTTTGTGCATCCGACAAGAGACCTCCTAAAACATTGAACTGCATTAACTACATCCTCTCTTCTTTGTCATATGTTTCTACTAGTAGCACTTTTTAGTGCAATATTTATTCTCAGATAAGTGTGCCCTTCCAGTTTTGAGAGGAGTTGTTTTTCCAGATTAATATTTTGCTGGGGTGTGTGTATGTTTTCTCACTCTCTGGGAAATGATTTTTCTTCCTCTGGTGAAATGCTAAAGTAGCCTAAATATTTCTGGATATGCTCAAGTTAATTTTATAGTTGAAGTGATCACCTTTTGGAAGTGAATAAATTACAATCTGATCAAGGGAATGTGAATTAATCTCACATGGGTCACAAATCTTGCATGTGCTCTAATCAAGTGATCTCCTTTGCTTAATGTTGGCTTACCCTTGTCTGAATTTTACCTTCATATATGGAGTTACAACTTGCACTTGGCCTAGCATTAGTGAAGGATCTGGGAGCCGTATGTTGTTTATCATCTATGTGAGTTGTCACTTTACAACATGTAAAATGACATGTTACATCCAAAGGTTATCCTCTGCATGCAGAAAGCATTGTCTGCTCATGGAAGAATTGTACTGGTTCGTAAGAAAAGTGGAGCCAAAGTTTATGCCATAATAGTGTTAGTCTTTTAAGAAGTGACTCAAGACTTTTTAAAATTCAAAGGTGTTCTTCCACTTACAACTTCTATAGAAACTAGTTATTAGAAGCATTTGGGGAATAACTAATGGCTTTTTTCCTCCCGCTCAGTGTTCCAACCTGACAATGCTACCAAACTAAACTCGGACTGGGAGTTTGCAGACGAAAGATCTGTATTGATAAGTTTTCAGGATCTAGTGCATTGTTAAAACAAACTTAAAGTATACTAAGCCTGGCACTTGGTTCATGCAAAATCAGTGTGTCTGCTTCTCTCCCCTTCACTGCAGCAGAATGAAGAGTCTTAACATCTGAGCTGTTTCAGTGTATGTGTGCCTTCTCTGCTTGGTGTATGTGTTTTAAGAGTAGCCATTTAAGAGAGGTAGTACAAACTCGGTTGCTCTTGGCTTTTAAAAGGCAGGATACCCCCTCTTGTTTTTAAGAAGGTTTCTCTCTCTCACACACACACACACACACACACACACACACACGAACTCTGCTCAGTACTTGAAGCTCAAGTTCTTTCCACCTGTCACATTGCAATATGTGATTTTTAAAAAGCAGATGCACCCGTAAATTGCACTTTTTGAAAACTTGTGGCGAAAGGTGACCCTGATATCTTCCCCAAGGGGCTCTGCTTTCTTGCACCATATTGTAACATTCAAAAAGCCCCAAGTATATATGCACTGAAAGCTGTTGACATTTGTTGTTCTGGAATGTGCCTAATGGAGAGGGAAGCGCTACTGCAAAAATGGGTTCTCATTCTCTTAATGATCATTTCATGAAAATAAAATCTGGAGGGTACAATCTGCTGCTGTAGTTTGCAATGCATTTGTATAGCTTGGACGGCCAGGCTAAATCAGCCATGTAAGTCCCATAATTCCCAGTTGCAGTCCAACACATCTGGAGGACATCAGGTTGGGAAGCCTGAATTAGGCACTGGTTGAATGTGAGTAGTAGTTATCAGTGCATGTGGCCTGCCATTGCTGCAAAAGAGCTTGAGATCCCGTGGGGGAAAACATAGTGGAGTACAGGAGTGCGTTCTGCATTGGAATACATACTCTTGCATTTGTGCTCTCTTTTTTCATGTCCCCAAAGGTGGGGCCAAGTGCGAAAGTTAACCAGCTGAGCACAAATAGTGCTGAGCTACGGGGAGCAAGAGGTCCCTAGTGCAAGGGGTTTGGCCTTCAATTATTTGCAGATATAAGGTCTGGCTAAGAGAACTCTATGGGATATTTAAAAGGCACTGCAGTACCCTTCTAAGTAACTTTCCTTACTGTTGTGGTTTTTCATTACTTACTCTTTTATATTTTTGCTATTTCAAATAAATCAACCTGAGCTATTACTCTGGAGCTTTTGAAAACGGCACTCCTGAATCCAAACTGCTGGTGTGAAGCTTGGTTTTGAAAGTGGATGATAAATAAGATACCTGTTTCATCTTCAACATTTTTTTAATTCAGCACACAGCACCCCCGTTGACATGCCTAGCAGGGGGCAGAATGAAGACAGAGACAGCGGCATTGCTCGATCAGGTATCTAATTATTCCTTTGGTCTTTCGTGCTGTATTGGCAAAAGGTGATAAACTTTATCTTAATAAAATGTGATCCAACAGATTCAGATTTGATTTCACTTGATATGGAATTGGAACACTCCTCCTATGAATCCTTATATTGCATTCAGAAATGGGAGTGTTGGCTCACCAGTTTGTCTAGGATTTTTAAAAACAGGACATCTGGCCTCTTTACCACCATCTTCACTATTACCTGCCTCACAAAACTCATTGTTTGTACTCGTCATCTGACTTTGTCCTGTTTAGGTTTCATTGATTTTTAATGTAGATTGTAAGCCTCTTAAGCCATGCCACTGTGTTCTGGACAGTGGCACATCACAGAAAGGCTCCAACAGTTCCAAGTGCTAGAGCTATTGATATTACGCTAGTGGAAACCAACACTGGTGCAATGTCAATAGCGCTGGCTAGTGCAGCAGATTTCCCAGGATACCCATTGTGCTAGCTGGCGCCATTGACGTTGCACAAGTGTTGGTTTCCACTAGCGCAGTGTCAAGTAATGCAAGTGCCTGGACTCTGTTGGATCCTTCCACGTCTGTTCAGAGAGATCATGATTCTACCATGTTTAACTTACTTAGTTCTTGGTTGCTATATGTTGGAATATCTGAAATAGCTAGCAGTTGGAAAATCTGGAGAAGAGGACTTGCCATCTTTACAATCCCCAGCTCTTCCCTTTTACTGTTGCCAGTCTCTTCTAGATGAGAGATGAGGGAACTAGCTGGGAGACATCAAGCCTGATGAAAACTCTCCAGCCTGCAGAACTCTCTATATAACCAGACTGCTGTGTCCCTTTGGAGTGTATGAAACCAATACTAGTAGTGTGGATTATATTTATTGTTCTTTTTGACCTGTTTATTTTAATATTGCTTACTGTTTCTTGCATTGTAATACTGAAATTTTTTTACATGTATTGTATTTTATATTTTAACTTTTTATTGATATGTTTTGTAAAAAAAAAACCTGTTCTTTCAGATGTTTTCTATGTTAATCTCTGTTGTGAGGTGCTTTGAGTGCAGTTTACTGTAGAAAAGTGGCATATAAATACTATTATTATCATTATGTGTGATCGAAAACTGGAAACATAATTACTTGTCAAATTTGATACAGAAGAGGGTTATATGTTTATCCTACAGTAATAGGATGGAGTGGTGGGGGGAGTCTGTTCCCTTTCATTGCTAGATAGTTAAGTAGGATTCCTTTTCTACCAAATGTGGTCTTAATATGGTGGACTAATTATCAGTCTGTTGTGTGCTTCCATATTGTAATTGCATGTGAGAGAAACTGTCGGTCTCTTTCTGCCTACTCCCCTAAAATAGAGAATGTATGTTAGATATCTTTAGCAGATGTGGGGTGCAAACTCCCATGAGAGCAGAGGAAATCATTGTTGAAGTGACACCCTGAGAAATGCTGGCATCTTTCTGCTTTCTTGCCAGCATCTTTGAGTAGTCTTTTGATGACTCCGCTACCATCTCCAAGCTCCTCTTCCAGCAGCTACCAGCGTCGTTGGATACGAAGTCAAACAACAAGTTTGGAAAACGGCATTATCCCTAGGTGGTAGGTTTCATAGGTATTACCTCCCTGTAATGTACTTGTGCAGACTGTTGGTTTAAATTTATAGGATGTTTTCTTTCTTTAAGTAATCATCCATAAACCACATCAAAAGGCTACAAATGTTAAACACGCACATAGCAACAATTGGACGCAAACAAAAATCCTCAAAAGGCCTAGTAGGTCAAGTACATTTTAGGTATAAGTACTTTGACCAAAATATTATCACACCTTAGTACCTCTGTTGGCACGGGGAAAGGTGTTCTGCATCTCAAAATGTTCTGCTTCTTGTGAGTAAATTGAGTAAGTGGTACGTGCGTGTTAGGGATGTACAGATTGTGTAAAATCCATTCCGTCTGTGTTTTGCGGATTGTCAGGCGCCTTTTGTTCCGTCGTCCGCCCATTGCTGGAATTGGATATTTTTTTTGTTTCTGAATTTGTGCAAATGAGAATATGTGCAAATTTTCACATGCAAAAATGAACAAATTTCCCCCAAATGCATATTTTCATACTTTAGCCTATGGCAAAATGTGCATTTTTGGCCATTTTTAAATTATGCGTATTTCTCTATGGTGAAATTTGTGCAAAATTTGAGAAAGCTAGAAAAATGTTCCATAAGTCTGTGAAATCCGTCCAACGTGGGAAAGCTGGTCCACTGCAGAATCCATGGGTCGGACTCACGAACATCCAAACTCATTTGGTTCTGTTGCAGATTTCTCCACCATCCCTAGTGTTTGTGTGTAGATATAGAGGCCTAGTTTTAACTAGGGCTGTATCCAATGCTAGCTCATTTCAATAAACCCATGGAAATGAATGGGGCTTGTTAAACTAACATCATTGGGTACTACCTATTGCTAATATCAACACAACTTTCTTGAAGGATGTTGTTAATTTAATGCACATGTAGCTGTCTTGCAACATTCCTCCCTTGCAGGTCAACTGAAGAGACATTCAGCATGGCAGATGAAAGCTGTGGTCTCAATCCTGCCATGATTCGAAGAAAGAAAATTGCCATCAGTATCATTTTCACCCTCCCTGAGAAGGAAGAGGCCCAGAGGGATTTCCAGGAGTTCTTCTTCTCCCACTTCCCCTTATTTGAATCACATATGAGCAAGCTGAAGAGTGCAATTGAAATGGTAGGGCAATGGAACACATTTGCGCTATCACAAAATTTTATTGTTATACAGCCATTGGTCTTAATGGCTATGAGGATTACCACCTGTGAGACAGGTTGGGATGAAAGATGATATATTAGGCGAGTGCTCAAGTTGTTTGGTGACTGAAGCTCCCTTCAGAAGTATTGTTCATGTGTTGTATCAATGGGGGAGTCGGCTGGCCCTGCCCCAGGTGTTGCACACTCTCGGGCTTTCTCTGCTCCCTGGCGGCTGTGCATACAGTGCCAATGTCTGAAGCAGAGAAGCCTTCATGTGTACACAAAGCCTTCCAGGCAATCTGGAACCCTGCATGAGCAGAGGTCTAAATCACATGTGTACAGCTGTTTGTGCGTACAACTGTAAATGCAAAGGCTTCTCTACTGCAGACATTTGCACTGTATCTGCAGATGCCACGGGGGGATAAGAAGCTGAAGTGTGTGATATTGGCCTGGGATAGTTGGAGTGGTTCTGTTCACACTTTGGTAGAACACATGAGTGACATTTCCTAAGGGGGCTTGAAACAGCATTTAATTGTGGGTTTCCTACTTGAAGTTGCAAGGTCTTCTCCATGGCATCACCCTAATTCTGAACATTGGAGGTAGGTTTGCCTAACTTGAAGGTCTTGGAAGATGAGCCTTGTGTAGCAAATGATGTTTGAAAGCTGCTCTAAAGGAAGAACGGAGCAAAACATTTATGGATCAACATTGCTCCTGAGACTTAAGTTGCCTTTCCCCTCCCCCAACCATAGAATCATAGAACAGCAGGGTTGGAAGGGGCCTATAAGACCATCGAGTCCAACCCTCGATACAGGAATCCAGGTCAGAGCATCCCTGACAGATGGCTGCAGCTTCAATTTATTTAAGCAATGTATTTAAATCCTTTTTTATATGGTTCCCTGAAATATGGGTAGAAACCAGGGGAAAATCTGCTGTAAGTGTTTCAGGTATATAGTTCCCTGATGTATCTATCACTTTAGAACATTGTCTGTGTAGCTCAGGTACAGGAGGATAGAAAGAGCCAGCTTCCAAGCTTGGTTCCAGTGCTTGCCTTTTTCGAAAGCTTTTTCAGTAAATCTCTGGGAAAAAATCACCTGTAGTCTGTCTTTTTAAACTCACTACAATTACTTTTTCTCCAAGGCAATGGTCTCCTGTAGAAAAATAGCAGAAACTAGCCAAAGAGTGCAAGTTTACATCAGCCGTGTCATGGATGCCCTGGATGAATTTAGGTAAGTTACTGCTGTATGGAATTATACAAGGACAGGCAACCAACTGGTTTGTATTTTTCCTTACTATTTAGGTCCTGGTGTATTTTAGTTTTGTCCCTGCTGTGCTAATCTTCCTGAGTTTCCCTTACACACTTGCTTTCTTCTCATTGAAGTGGATTTGCATTTCTTCTTAAAGGATGCTGAATTTGCAAATTGCAGCTGTACAACCGTATCCCCTCATGCTAAATAATGGGTATGCAGGTGCAATGGCACAGATACTCCATTTTTTAAAGTAGATTCTGGAAGAGAGCCAATATGAGACTTTTGTCTAGAACAGTTGAAGAAAAGTTTGCGCATCTTCAATCAATTCTGAGCTTTTGCAGAGTTAAGTAGGAAGCAGAATGCAGCAGTAGTGACAAATCCCAGCTTATGATGTGGCCTATATCCATCATGCAAATGTCAGTAGAAGATCTTTTGAAAAGCCACTATTCTCAGTGCAGCTATAAAGACAAAGGTGATGCATCAGTTAAATTTGCCCCTTGCAACATAGTTTATAAGGAACAGGTTTCCCAGTCTTCATTTCTCTCCCCACCCCCACCGCTTAATAAGTTACACAGTTATATGATGAGTCTTCAGGACAATCAAAATAGCTCATGGTAGCAATTGTGTTGTTATAAGCAATGGTCTGCAATCTGACTTTCCAAATGAGTATTTCAGCCTGATCTACACGTGCAGCAGAATGAGGTGGTAGGTGGTGGTGTCCACTTTGGACAGCTAGTTTGCGGGGTGTTGGTATCCCTTTTGCATTCCACTCTATACAAAAAGGCTCCAGTTCAAAAATGTAAGCCTCCACCTATAGTAGAAATCCCCATTTACCCACTTTATGGAGCCCTTCTGCTCCATGTGTAGACCAGGTCTTCATTTCTAATCTCATTTATGACTTTTTATGTAATATGTGCAAATTAATTTGGGAACAACTTTAGGGCTGAGCCCTAAATCAGCTGTTTTTAAAATGAGTTTCTTTGGCTTTTTATGCAAGGATTCTCCATTATCAAGTTGTTGTTGTTTATTCGGTCAGTCGCTTCCGACTCTCCGTGACTTCATGGACCAGCCCACGCCAGAGCTTCCTGTCGGCCGTCGCCACCCCCAGCTCCCCCAAGGTCGAGTCCGTCACCTCCAGAATATCATCCATCCATCTTGCCCTTGGTCGGTCCCTCTTCCTTTTGCCTTCCACTTTCCCCAGCATCAGCATCTTCTCCAGGGTATCCTGTCTTCTCATTATGTGGCCAAAGTACTTCAGTTTTGCCTTTAATATCATTCGCTCAAGTGAGCAGTCGCTGTCAAGGGCTCCTTGGAGGCCTCTCTCAGTCTAATCTAGTAGCCAAGTCCAGACACAGACAAAGGGATTCTTTTCAAAGCTTTATTCCTCTTTTACAACTTAACAACTCTACTGTTAGCAACTAGATATGATCAGCAGAGTACCTATGCCCTAAGTTGGAACAGTTGGTCCCCGTTTGAAAGGGAATCACTGGCAGACCCTGAACTTATGGGCTAGGGAGAGTCCCTCCTCTGTCACTCCCAGGACTGCTATCTAAGCTAGGAATGCTGGTCGGGGGAATCTCTGTCTGCTGTTGGCCCTGGGAAAGATTAGCGTGCTCCTCTCCCAGGAGCGGCTCCTCTTCCTCAGAATCAGAACTACTCTGGTATTCTATGGGCTCAGTGTCCACCCTGACAGTCTGGCTTTATTTCCTGGAGTATGGACTGGTTTGATCTTCTTGCAGTCCAAGGCACTCTCAGAATTTTCCTCCAGCACCACAGTTCAAAAGCATCTATCTTCCTTCGCTCAGCCTTCCTTATGGTCCAGCTCTCACAGCCATAGGTTACTACGGGGAATACCATTGCTTGAACTATGTGGACCTTTGTTGTCAGTGTGATGTCTCTGCTCTTCACTATTTTATCAAGATTTGTCATTGCTGTCCTCCCAAGAAGTAAATGTCTGCTGATTTCCTGGCTGCAGTCAGCGTCTGCAGTAATCTTTGCGCCTAGAAAGACAAAGTCTGTCACTGCCTCCATGTTTTCTCCCTCTATTTGCCAGTTATCAATCAAGCTGGTTGCCATAATCTTAGTTTTTTTTGAGGTTGAACTGCAACCCAGCTTTTGCACTTTCTTCTTTCACCTTCGTCATGAGGTTCCTGAGCTCCTCCTCGCTTTCAGCCATCAAAGTGGTATCATCTGCATATCTGAGATTTTTAATGTTTCTTCCAGCGATTTTAACTCCAGCCTTGGCTTCATCAAGCCCAGCACGTCGCATGATGTGTTCTGCGTACAGGTTGAATAGGTAGGGTGAGAGTATGCAACCCTGCCGTACTCCTTTCCAAATCTTAATCCAGTCCGTTGTTCCGTGGTCTGTTCTTACCGTTGCTACTTGGTCATTATACAGATTCCTCAGGAGGCAGACGAGATGACTTGGTATCCCCATCCCACCAAGAACTTGCCACAATTTGTTATGATCCACACAGTCAAAGGCTTTAGAATAGTCAATAAAACAGAAATAGATGTTTTTCTGAAACTCCCTGGCTTTCTCCATTATCCAGCGGATATTGGCAATTTGGTCTCTAGTTCCTCTGCCTTTTCGAAACCCAGCTTGTACATCTGGCAGTTCTCGTTCCATGAATTGCTGGAGTCTACCTTGCAAGATCTTGAGCATTACCTTACTGGCATGTGAAATAAGTGCTACTGTTCGATAGTTTGAACATTCTTTGGTGCTTCCTTTTTTTGGTATGGGGATATAAGTTGATTTTTTCCAATCTCTTGGCCCTTCTTGTGTTTTCCAAATTTGCTGGCATATGGCATGCATCACCTTGACAGCATCATCTTGCAAGATTTTAAACAGTTCAGCTGGGATACCGCCATCTCCTGCTGCCTTGTTATTGATCTTTAGAACATCGGATAAAGTTGATCTTTAGAACATCGGATTCATCGTTCACCACCAGCACCATCGGCTGCTAGCCATCCTTTTGGCTTTGAGCTAGCTGCGTCATCACATCTGGGGCTAGTTGAACTTATCCTCTGTTCCTCCCCAGTAGCATTTTGACCATCTTCCGACCTGGGAGTCCCATCTTCCGATGCTATACCGACATATCTCTGGTTGTACTGATCCATTTAGTTTTCATGGCAAGAATACTGGGGTGGGTTGCCGTTTCCTTCCCCAGGGATCGTATTTAGTCTGACCTCTCTGCCATGACCTTCCCGTCTTGGGTGTCCACATTAGTATCAATGATTTCTCCTGCCATTATTTATTCTGGACCTTTTGCTAAAGCATCTTGGTCACAGAGATGAATGATTACCGATGCTCATAAGACTGAAACTGTTAGGACCTGTGACTGGAAATTTAGTTCTAAGTTCTTCAAAGTCGTGTTAAGGATAGTTTAATGGCAATGAGTTGTGGTGGCTTTTCCTGTTAACCCATTAATGCCATGATATATATAAAACATCCCCAATGGTGAAATGAGGGAAGCTACTAAAGTTTGGAAAGTATAAGTGTTGGATAAGGATTTCATGCTTCAGTCTGGCTTCTGTGTGGGTTTGATCATCTGATCATATTTCAGCTCATTATTTAAGCACCTGACAGGGGCCAAAGCCAAGATGCAGAGGGTGGGTAGGGATTATATAAAAGAGCACATGACTCAGAGATGAAACACACAACATAAATGTGCCCTTCACAACTGTGTCTTATGACTTGCTGCTTTTTGACAGCCCAGGGGACCAAGAGATGGTGTAGAAATGGACCCGGCTGTGTTTTTGAGAACAGGACCCTGATCCACTGAATGGCTAATGCACTTAATTTTGTATGTCTCTTTAGACGAGCAGTGTATGGGGATGTTGACAAGAGAATGATGCTTACTTCAGAGTATTGTATAGTATTTATTTTGTCATTTTGCTCTTGAGTCTATTGCTCTTGTTCATGAACCTTTCCTGAAGTTTTCCACAAAGATCCCAGCTCTATTCCAACGTAATGTAAACATATGGGGCAGGCGTGGGGTATGGGCGGTTTGCATGTGCCCCAACCTTCATGTGTTTAATAATGTAAGATCTGAAAGAGACCCCTGCATGGCTCCAAATCACACAGAACATTTCCTCTATGTGTACAGTTGTAAAGGGGGTCTCTCAGAAAGTTCATACTGAAAGAGTGATGGTCAGACATACCTGAAGGCATCGGGAAGGATCACATGACATCTGAACAGAGGTCCTGTGTTGCGGTTCTGTGTGTGGTTATGGTTCCTGACTTTAAAAGTAATACAACCACATTGTCTTGGTTAACGTGTGTCCTATGTCAACATGTAGGGTACAAACCATATGGATTTCAGTGGTGCCTCAACTGTACTCCCTTGAGGCTAAGGGAAACTTTACTCTCAGTTCACCCCTTCCAGACTGAACACAGATGCAATCGGCAGTCAAAGTCCATACATTCCCAAGCTTGCAGTGTGATTTGTGGACCCCAAAACTTTTTTTTCCCCCGACAGCATTCATATATTTGAAAAATGCACTTGAAAAATGTGTACTAATATGCTTGTTTAACCCTTG
Source organism: Heloderma suspectum (assembly GCF_057233095.1). NCBI lineage: Eukaryota > Metazoa > Chordata > Lepidosauria > Squamata > Helodermatidae > Heloderma > Heloderma suspectum. Next base: position 69,846,659 of record NC_139462.1, read on the forward strand.
GTGATCCTGCAAACCAGGTCAGGGGAAGCTTAGCATGGCTTGCCTATGCAGTGAAGAAAGGATCCTGTGCACCCCTGTTCTTCACCTACCTGTATTGCTTTTCTTACATTTAGGATATAAAAAGATCTGTGCTAGATCAGACCAAGGGTCCATCTAGTCCAGCATACTGTTCACACAGTGGCCAACCAGCTGCCCACGGGAAACCCACAAGCAGGATATGAGTTGCTGATCCAGTAATTTCTGGGTCCACTGCAATGGGACTGGGGAAGCGGGATTAGTAGATTGGCTTTGTAAGCTGAGGTTCTGTGAAAGAGGTTTTGTGCTTTGAATAATTTGCACTTTTTTAGGTAATGGATTTCTTCTGGGGTTCTTTCCTTTTGGTAGAGTTACAATCTGGAACTTGTATTCAGTTCCAAGGATTGCAGAACCTGTGTGGCTTACCATGATGTCTGGTGCTTCAGAAAAGAACCCATTATGCCAGCACTTTCTCAAGGAATTCACTGTTCTGATAGAACAAACCAGCAAAAACCAGTAAGTTGCCTTTTCCTCCTGCCTCGCTCTGCTCCCCTATGTGGAAAGTGCGAGTTGATTGCAATGCTGATTGTCCTCTTTCTGATTCTTGTCTCTCTAGGTTCTTAGCTGCACTTCTAACAGCAGTGCTGACCCATCACCTGGCCTGGGTCCCTACAGTGATGCCCATCGACCATCTCCCCATCATGGCCTTTTCTGAGAAACACGCTTCTCCGTCTGTGAACAGGCTAGCAAAATCTCATCCTTACAGTCCGCTCTGGGCGCAGCTTGGTCAGTGCAAACCTTCCAATCCAAACTTGAGATGTCTTTATTGGACTACGTTTCTTTGCCTAGAAATGTGTTTGTGAGCATGCATGTGAAACTAGCTTATCTAAAAATATTAGGCTGAGGAATAGGTGGGCCATAATTAGAGAACAACTTGAGGGATGCTTGTGTGGTGGGACTTCTGACTTTGTTTTGGAATATCTATACTACCTCCATGATCACGTGCATGCATTTTACCAGCTTTACAGAAGTCTTTGTCCAGCATAAAAGGGTATACCTTGCAACCAGAAGCTGATCCAATAGTCTATATAAGATCCTATTGTCAATATTGTTGTCTATATCTCCATGAAGCGTGGCAGTCCCCTCTAGTGGTTACCGAGTAGGTTGCAAGCTGCATAATTGGCTTTTAGTCCTTTTTGCACTTTTGGTAGTGATGAAATGTAGATGCAAGCAGTAGATTTTCAGTTTGTTGGGTATCTAAGCAAATCCGGGGCCTGTACTGCATTAGTAGCACAGTTTCGATTAACTCTTTACATTGGCTGAGGGCAATATCCAGTGGTGTCATTCCACACATTCAAATGGTGCTAGCAAAGCTCCGCTGAATCTTTTGTGCAAACAGTTGATCATTACACTTGCACAACCAGAATGTGCAGCCCGTTCCACAATGGGTTGCACAAAAGTTATGTGCAAGCGGTTGGACAACGGGTTGCACAAGCGTAGTACACAACCGCTTGCACACCTGTGCTTGCACAAATGTAACTTTAGTTGGATTCTCCTCTTGTGCATAGTTCGGAACCTAGTTTCCTCTAGCACAACATCATTTGCGCTTATGGACTGACATAGTTGGATACTGCCCTGAGAGTCTACCGAAATAATGTGATATGTCCAGTGAATACATTCAGCATCCCAAATTAGAAGTCACATTACTTTGTCCTCCTCTTTAATTTCACTGTTGAAGGTATGGAAGTAGGAATGAAAGAGTGGCCCTCTCCAGGAGTGAAAGAGAAGTCTGACTGGTAGTTCTGCTTGTCAGGGCTTGGGTGGCCTGCATGGTTCTCTGTTCTTAATGATTAGCACAGGAGTAAAATATCCAAAATGTGCATTCTACACATTTCTTCCCAAGATGCTGTTCAGTAAGTAAAGTAGCCATCTCTAAAAGAGACTTGACAGCTTTTAGCTAGCAAAAACTATTACTCAAGTCAGAGGTTTGCACTTTACATTATCTAAATCTCATGGTGCTTTTTACTGAATGTTGTGAAGTGCTACCATGATTGTATACTGACAAGTAATTTTGGTGGCCCCTTCAGTTGCAGAGGGCAAATCTGTAAGATAAGAGGTGTCAACTCGTTTTGTATTTCTGTTATGACTTCTATCCAACATCGAAATAAAACTGTACATTGTACATTGTTTAATGTTCTATGGGATGCAGTTTAATGTTCTATGGGATGCTGAGTTTAGGTGATGTTGGCATAAACTGATTTTAGTGCAGTGTATACACCCCCTGCTAATGACTTGGGAAGAACCTTAAAGCAAGATTGAATTAGAAGATGCAAACAAAACTTGAGGGCATGATCCAGCCAAAGTTAAGCACTTCTGTCCCATTTATTTTCACTGGGATGTTAACCATGTGTGTTAATTTCTCCTATTGAAATCAATGGAACTTAAAATAGATTAACTTGAACTGGATTGTGCCCTATAGGTAGGATCCAATTGATCCTTGCGGTGGCAGAGGCCCGCGTGAAGCCCCTTCCACTGGTAGCACTTCCAGGAGAAAGCACTGAAATGAGCAGAAATGCTCATTTCAGAAGGGGCACAGTCTGCCCCTTCCATTTCCAGATGTTTGGGGGCTTGCCCTCGGAAGCACAACATTGCCACCACTGGTGGTATGTGCTGCGCATGCACCAAGAACCGGCGGTACTGGCCGACATGACTGGATCCTACCCTTAGAGTTTCTCTTTGTCAGTTAGGATGGAGTAATTATTGTAATTAATGTAATTTATTTATTTAAAAAAATTACCCACTTTTCATTATAAAATAATCCCAAAACGGATTATTAATAATTACAATACCAAACACAGTAAAATCATATGAACATAGACTGATCATACAATAAAACAGGATACTGTTTGATCCTTCAGTGCTGACTTTCCTTTGCAGACAGATAAATCTCTTTGGACAAGTTTGATTTTAATGGTTTAATCCTCTTGTCCTCTGTCCATCTTGGTTAATAACGCAGTGTGAATCTCTCCCTTTTTTCTTATGCTTTGTCTAGGTGACTTGTATGGTGCTATAGGTTCACCTGCCAGGATGACTAGGACTGTAATAGTTGGAAAACGTAAGGATTTGGTTCAGCGCATACTCTACGTTCTTACATATTTCTTACGGTGCTCTGAGCTGCAAGAGAATCAGCTGACCTGGAGTGGGCAAGTTGGAAAAGGAGAGCAAGCCCTAAATGGCAGCAAGATCACGACGGCGCTAGAAAAGGGAGAAATTGAGGAGTCCGATTATGTGGTAGTCACTGTTAGAAATGAGCCTGCTCTCATAACTCCTGTTCTGCCCCAAAAGAGTGGAAGCGCTGCCACTAGGGGGCCTGAGAGCTGCTTCAAGCCTGCCTGCTTGAAAGGAAAACTGGATGGAATAAATGGCGAGCAGAGTTCTGAGGCATCTTCCTGCTTGTCGAAATTTGGCTTCCCGAAAGGAATTGTAGAGGAGGCTACGAAGGGAAAAACTGTGGCCATTTCAGAACCTGTATCTGGAGGGCCAGCTAAATTGGAGAACGTAACAGCAGGAATGAACGATGGCAACCAGTACAGTGCAACCGAACAAGTGCTTGGCAGCTTGACAGCTATACAGGGTCCTGAGGGGATTGACCAGAGGTACCTTCACTTGGAAAAGGTTACCTTCCAAATTGGAAGCTCCACCTCACCGGAATCTGATTTAGAAACCCAAAGAAAGGAGATGGACAAAACTCTGGGGAGGCTCAGGCTTAAAAGCACATCTCCGCACATTGTGTCGAGTCCACTACATGTAACTGCCCAGGCCCAACAGGAGAAAACTGACTTCTGTCTTAAACCACGTGCTAGGCAGAGAGCTAGTAAAACGCGAGCACCGAGTGCACCTTGCTTGTCAGGTCAGCTGTCTGTCCCTTCCGATAGCAAAGTCAAAACAATAAATCCGGGAAACCTAGAGGAATCTAAAAATACATCATCTGAAAACCTGGAAAGAGATTCTCTTGACTGTGATTCAGGAAGTTCCACTGATGTACAGGGGTCTGGCCAAGCAGCTGTTGAGGATATCCCCTGTGGGGATGCTGGAAGTAAACGCCCCGTTAGAATGGAAGAGAACTTTCCTAGAAATGAGAGCTCTGATAGTGCCCTCGGGGAGAGTGACGATGAAGGTAGTGCTTATATTCCAAATGCACAGTCTCTGAGCTCTGTCAACAATAGGTCTGAGGAGCTTTCTGAAGTGGAACTTGCTTTGCCAAGGTAAACAAAAAAATTGCCCAACTCTATGGTGTCACTGCCCATCATTTCCTGCATTGTTCCAAATAGCTCTTGAATAATCTGATGGAACCCCTAATCTGAAATTTAGACCAACTTAAGTCCAACTTAACTACCTAGCAGTAGCTTAGACCAACTTAACTACCTAGCAGTATTGACAGTGTTCTAGGAAAGATGGTTTGGGATAGCCTAAATCACTGTGAACTGAATTTTTGTTAAATGAATAATACTTGTAGCACATTGTAAGGTTTTGCAGTGCTAGAGACTGTTCAATTTGGTTAAACAGAACAAAAAGGCTCAGCTGTTCCATGTAGCAACAGCATAAAAACAAGAAGTCTTGGTCCAACAAAATTATTATGGCCAAAGCTTTGATCCAACAGTGTCATTCCACTAGTGCAAATGATGTTGTGCTAGCAGAAGCCAAGTTCTGAAGTATGCGCAAAGGGAGAATCCAACTAAAGTTCCATTTACAGACCTTAGGTTTACAGAGTGGTTTGCTAGTGCCAGCAGGGAGAGGATAGTGGGTGCAGCAATTTCTTCTTCTAATGGTATGTTGGATTAGAGTCTGCTTCATCAGATGCATAATGTGTTACTTGCAAAGTCTTTCAGTCTTTGCGAACAGATGGGTTTTGAGGACTTTGAGAGAGCTTCAGTTATTGGGCAGTATAGAAATGAAACAAAAAATAAAACATATGCTGCAGGCCAGAACTGATCCAGTGTAAAATATTTTGGTGTAAACACAGTTGGGGGTTAACTTGGTTGGATTTGTGGGCCCTTTGAGAGACCATGAAGGTGGGAAAGCATCTCCAGAGTTACTGCCTCAGAAATAGAGCTATAGTGAAAAGTAGGTAACTACATTCTAAGTGCAGGTTTGCCTACCTGTTTATTTGGATAACTCATTGACTCCCCATTTATAAGATGGTAACTGAGAACGAATGCCTGAGGCAATCATGAAATAACCAGGTTGTCATGTGAAAAATACATTTTTTAAAAAATCCGTCTACTGCTATGCTCAAGTCTCATAACTCAATTGAATTACTTCCAGTAGTCCTTACTAAAAAAATACACCTTGCATAATTATTTCCACTAGTTTTGCTAATCCTTGCAGACTGGACTGGACTGGACTGACATTGGAGTCCCATTATTGAGGCTTTAGATGTCTGGTGCACAACTTTTATTGGGAAAGATGTAATTCTCTGTTATAGAAAAAAGGAAGCTGTGGAGAAATTGTAACCTTCTAAGCTGAGAATGAGTGACATTTTCATGGCCATTCTAGATCACCTTCCAAGCAAAGCAGGTTGTAATATAGTTCATTCACATAATGTTATGAACTTGTCAGAATATTCCACTTATTGACCTTTTCAACATGTTTTAACAAAGAGGCCTAGAAGTGGTTGAGGACTAAGTGAACAACCAATTCCTGTGTTTCAGATCCAACACAATCAGCACTCAAAGCGTGAAGCATTTTGGAAGATCTCTTCTGGGTGGCTATTGTGCTTCATATATGCCTGATCTGGTGTTGCATGGAATAAGTACTGATGAGCAACTTAAGCAATGCTTACCAGCTGAGTTGAGTCATGCAGTGAATGTAAGTCTGAGTATGCGTCTGAACAAGACGCTTGAGCAAGATGAATATGGGCAAAACCCTGACAGAAGGGAAGGGATTTGGAAGGTTAAGCAGAACTGGCAGTAAGTCAAAGGAAAAATGGTGGGGGAGCCTTCCCAAAGTGGGTGTCCTCCAGATGTTTTGGACTATAACTCCTGTCATCCCTGGCCATTGGCTGGGGCTGATGGGAGTTGGTAGTCCAACATCAGGAGGGCACCAGGTTGGGAAAGGCTGCCCTAACCTATCATTATCTTCCACTAATAGAGTTCAAATTTAACTTACAGGCTGCCCTATTGCAAGATGTGGTGATGACCACTAGCTTAAGTTGTCTTGAAAACTGTTGGACAAGGGGTGCGGAAGCTCATTCAGCCCGAGGGCCAAATTCCATTTCAGAGAAGCTTTTGGGGGCCACATTCCACTGGTGGGTGGGGATAATGCCAGAAGGGTGGGACCAAAGGCAAAAGGCGTGGGGCCAACACTGCCAGCACATTGTGGCTTCAAGCTCTCACTGCCAGTGACTAATCCTTGGGGAAGGCACTTAAAGCTTTTAGAATGGGGAAAAGACTGCACAAAAGCTGGGAAACCACCAGATGACCAGTGGGTGGGTGGAAGGGGTGGGGCCATCTGGGGAACTCTGGAGGGCCAGATTTGGCCCACGGACTTGAGGTTCTGCACCCCGGTATTAGATCAATTTATGTAGAACAGGCCTTCGAGTGGATATTATGAATTCATAACAACAACAAAAAGTAGAACCCCTGCTCTTGGGAGACAATGCGCTTCTGAGTACCAGATGCTGGGAACAAACCAGGGAAGATCATAGCTGCCATGCCCTATTTATGATCTTCTAAAGGCATCTGGCTGGCCTCTAGTCAGAAACAAACACTGGGTTTAGATAGACCTCAGGCTGATCCAGAAAGGTAAGAGGTGACAAGCCGGTGCCTTGACTGTAGCACTTCAGGTTGCAGGGCGGAGTTCTCCTATTCAGTGCTCCTCCAGATGGAAGTTTCTTCCACATAGGAAGCTAGATGTCAAGGAGAAGGCTAGGTTACAACTTGTCTCCCCAGTGTCTAGCTTTTGATGTGGAGGTAACTTTCTTGTGCCAGGCTCCTAAGGGGAGAGAACCATGTTCACATGGATCAAGGGAAGAAAACGATCATTGTTTCCTCTACACCCGCTGTATGTCAGGCAAGCCTGGTTTTCGAAGCTTGCTGAATATATGGTGGCCAAATAGCGAGATAGAGCCTCCATATAACCCAAGGAGAGGCTATAAACAGCATTAAGTGCTGGTCATAGGAAGATGCATTACTCTAGATCAGACTGTTCATCCAACCGAATATTGTCTACTCTGGCTTGCAGTCCAAGCTCTGTCGCTGAGAAGGAGCTCTCCTGTCAGCTGCTTGCCTGATCTTTTTTTTAAACTGGAGATGCCAGGGGTTGAACCCTGGAGCTTCTGCATGCAAAGTGGAGCTGTGGCCCTTCCCAAATGTGCATAGCTGCATGTTCCACATTGTGCCAGTTTGCCCTGATCCAAAAATCTGTACAGGCTCAAGAAGAACACGTAGATCTTTTGCATACTTGAGCTGCCCTATTCATTTAAATGCAGGGCCCCCTGTCCACATGTGCATCTCTGATCTCACTGAAATGGACGAAAAGTATCAATTGCTAGCACAGGACATCTTGTCTGAAAAGACCGTCCTAGGTCAGTGCTTGGGGAAAAACAATCCTTGTTACATTAGTTCAGTATTTGCCAATAGAATTTTGCATTTATCACTTGATAAATGCCACCCTGACCTCAAACTTGTCATTTGTCAGAGGCTGCAAAGAACACCTGATTACTTAAATGCAACTCTTGTCTGCAAAAGGTTTCTCATGTTAAGTTATACTGAATGCAAAATTAAAATTGTAAGGTCAAAATATAATGACTTCCCAAAAAATTAACCTAAACCAGTGAACAGCAGTTTGAAAATGTCTTGTTTTCCATTCTTTTTGGTGTGTGTTTTACAGCATCCTGTACTAGATGAGCCCATAGCAGAAGCTGTTTGCATTATTGCAGATACAGATAAATGGACAGTACAGGTGGCCACAAGCCAGCGAAAGATGTTGGTGGATAACATAAAGCTAGGCAAAGATGTCCTGGTCTCCAGCCAAGTGTCTTCTTTATTGCAATCCATTTTACAGCTTTACAAACTTAACCTTCCTGCTGACTTTGTAAGTATCCATTTGCAAAGAACTGCATACAATAAGTATTGATTACCGGGAAAGGTATGATGTGCATCCGGTTTTTGAACTGCATATACCACTACACTAGGTTTTCAAACCTAGAAACAGGGCAGCATAATGAATATTGCTTTTTTCCTGCCCAGTTAACAGAACTAATTGCTATTTGCAGAACTGAATAGTCTAGGGGTCCAACAAGACATTATGTGAGTTACGCAGAGTTGACCCTTCTCTTCTCTTACTCTAGAGTAAGTGCATGTGGCCCAATTCAGATCAGGACCACTGTGTACCAGAAGGATTAAAACTCCCCCCCCAGCTGTTTGCTTTACAACCCCCCCCCCCCGAGTTAAAGGAGAAAGCCTCTATTGATGCCAATGGAGCCCTCTCCCCTCCTGGTGCACAATGGTCCCAATCCAAATTGGGGCCATTCGCATCTACTCCAGAGTAAGAAAAGGAGAGGGATCAGCTACTCGCTACGTAATGATGGAACATATAGTTTGACCCTAAGAATACTCCTCCCTGGCAGCTGCTAGAGGATTAGCAAGCTCTCTCTAGGGGCCTTCCTTTCTTGGCTGCAGCTTTGTTTCTCTCCCCTGGCAGGCCATGGCTGCAAATTTATGCCCTGTGCCCATCAGAAGAGAGTTACTTGCAGTCTCAGAATTCGTATCTCCTTTCAGACTCTGTATGTGGCCAGGGTGGGCTGGGTGATGTTGAGCACCTCCTATCATCCCAAGCACTCCCATTTCTGCTACTGTGGTACTCCTGATTGTTACTTACACCACCTCCACATTGTCAGGAAAAGTATACTAATTGTCCTGTGGAAGGACAAGTCTCTCCATCCAGCTAGCCACTATTGGAAAATGATTGGCCTAGATCAGTAAAATACTGAACTAAACAAGATGTTGGTTTGGCCCCAGCTAAGATTATCTTGTGTTCCATGCATCCATGTGTGTGTTGTCCACTTTACCTATTGCAATGTATTCCATTGGATTTGATCACTGTGAGCTTTCCCCTTCATTCATAGTGTATAATGCATCTTGAGGATCGACTACAGGAAATGTACCTCAAAAGCACAATGCTGTCGAAATATTTGCGAGGTCAAACAAGAGTTCATGTGAAAGAACTCGGAGTGGTATTGGGGTGAGTGATGCTAAAGCTCCTCTGAAGTTTGAGGGGGGCAGGTTCTTTCATCCTCTTATGCACAGAATATTCAGGATACTCCCTGTCTTTCCATTGTCAGGTTTTTTGTGAAAGACACACTGAATTGAGAGAGAGAGAGAGTGTGTGTGTGTGTGTGTGTGTGTGTGTGTCTGTTGGTCTGCCCCCATCGAGCCATCTGGAAATCAAGCTGAGCTGTAAAGTGTAAGAAAACAGAACATGTTTCTGGTCCTCCTTTTGTTCATTCTCTGAACAAATTGTAATTAAGAAGGAAAAAAAATGAGGGCTGGATGAGAATTCTCACTGCAACAGGGGAAGGAGCTGGGGAAAATCAATTTTAGACTATTTTGGTTTAGGGAGATGGATCAGGATGTTGAGAGAAGAGCTATAGGTGTAATATTGGCTAGCGTTGTATTCTTGACGTGAGGCGATTGTTGCAGCATTTAGAACTTTTCTGCTTGAACGGTTCAGGGAGAGAGAGAAGGGGAAGGGCATCCTTTAGCATTGCAGCCTTTCCCAACCTGGCACCCTCTCCTGGCTGATGTGCTTGACTAGAACTCCCATTATCCCCAGCCAGGTGCTGGGAGTGATGGGAGATGTAGCCCAGTATGTCTGGGGGCACTGTACTGGGAAGGGCTATCCTAAGAGCATTCCTGAGGTAAGAGATTCAACTGAACCTCTCAGAATTACTAACAACTTACCTTTTTCAAAGCAGGGATAGCTGAGTATGGTAATTTTAGAGACTGGCCTGTCATCCACACAGTGGTTTGAGGGACCTGTTAATTTTGTTATCTGATGCTGTTGGCCAGGGCATCACATAAAGGGCTGTCTCAAGGTATTTTGGTGCCCTATGCAAGGTGCAGTTTTGCCCAAGCCACAGCTGCTGGTTCCTCTGTGCTGCCATTGATCACTGCTCAGATAAATAGCAGTCATGAGGGAGAATAAGAATGTGAGAAGTATTTATAGATGACTCCATGTGTGTCTGCTTGGAAATAACTTCCTGTGAATTCAAGGGATTTACTCTGTACTACATCCGCAATCATCAATCTTTTGCCAGAGTATTTCCAATATTCTGGCAAAGGATTGATGATTGCAGCAACCTTTGACCACTTGGCCCATTGTTACAGGATGCATGATACAGAACCACCCTATGCCTGCTTACTGAGGAGTAAGTGTCACTCTGTTCAGAGGGGCTTACTCCATAGGACGTGTGTTTAGGATTGCAGCCACACGATCTGAATGTCTTCCCAGCCTATTTCTCCTTACCAGGAAAACAAACACACAGCAAACAAATTCTATACATAACCCCTAGACTCCTCAGACCACAAAAAATCATCTTTTAAAAAGTAATGTCTTGTCCACATGGACAGCTGGCTGCATAGTTTTGTATCGCAGGCAACACCAGCCAGGAGCTAACTTCACACAGGGGAGGTGAGGAAGAGCATTCCTGTTGCTTCTCTCTCCCCCCCCCCCAAACTCTTCAGACGTGAACAGTTTCTATAATTGTAAGAGCCCTATGCAGTTATTTGCCTGCTTGAGTGTAGGGCAAAAGTGGGGAGAGACGCACATGAATCCCGCGTTATCAGGATTCCTTATCATAAGATCTTTGTAAGCGTGTACAGTTGAATGGGGTAACAGAGCCCTCAACGCACAAAGGTCTAACTGATAGCTGTGCTGGGAAGTTGAGTCTGGAGCTTGTGTGTGCCCCCACATTCCCCTCCTCAGTTTTGCCCTATGTGTGAGCAGGTAAATGCCTACATAGGGCTTATGTTCCATCTGGATGTAGTGATTTTGACTTTCAGCCAACTGGAATCAAGAGCATTGAATTGGTAATCCATCAGAAACAAAACCTGGGAAATAGCCGGGCACACAGGAAGTCAACAGAGAGTGCAAGGACCTTCTCTGGAGGCTGGTGCAGGACCCGCAGTGGGTGAGGGGTTTGTGTTTCACTGGCCTGGAGATGGTGGGTGCAGGAGGGCTTTTTTCACTGGGATGAGTGAGTCAAATGTCTAGGTGGAGAATGTTGGGGAGCAGGCAGTGACTGGCACATTCCTCTGTTGACACCTGAGGTACCTGCCCCACCTGTCCCCTTTTCCTGGTCCTCCTAGTGGGCCTGATCACATGCAAGTTGCTGAGAGACCTGTAATATTAATGTTTGGAATATTAACTGCAATCCTATGCACACAGTAAATAAAATCCCAAAACCTACTTGGGTTGGTTCTGATTTTTATGATTTAAAGTCCCACTAACACAGATCCCTACAACCTTGCCAAATGAGAATAGAAATGGACTTGAGGGTTGAGATCTACTCTCTTGACTGAAAGACCACAGTTCCACAGCAAGCTTAATTAAAATGAGATAGGCTTTATTGAAAGTAGAAAAGAGAATCACACATACAGGTACAGAAAGAGAAAGAAGTCAGTCTTACAATTGTTCTTTAAGTAGCAAGTTGCAATATCTGTTAATAGAGGCATGTACTGACCCAAGACTCAGAGAAGCCACAAATGCGCCCTCCATATACCAAGATCAGAGACAGGCCTCAGAAGGTTGGGCAAACTTCTTTTTTTATTATTGGGCTTTATTTAGCCCCTACCCCATGTCCAAAGCTCTGCCCCCATCTACGTCAGATGTTAATTACCTGATAAGGGTTACCCTTATTCTGTCGATAACTCCTGAAGTTTGTGGCTATAGATAGTGTCATTGTGGCTATAGATAGTGGCTAGTCTGCCTGAAATCCCCCCTGCCCACCCTGCACGTGCGCATACACCCCCCACACACACACACACATTTCCTTTGTGATCATTCTAGGCTATTCTAGGTCATCTTATGTCGATGTCTTGCTGACATTCAGTTTTTTCCATCTGGGACAGAGTGCTTCTGCCTAGCTAGATGTTCATTGTTGAGGCTTAACGGAAGCTGTTGCTAGTGTTACCTATGCCCTATTTGATATACCTTTCCAGCCTTATAATACTTACCTGGGAATAAATTGCACTGCATACAGCCAGGCTTACTTCTGAATAGACATGTATAGGATTTCATTGATTTTCTCTACAAACTTGAAAATTGATCTCTTCCTTGAAGTGAAAATATGGGCAACTACATTTCAATTCAAAATGCTCGTAAATTATCGTGTCCAAGAGTGCCACTTTCTAGCTTGGTTCACCAGCTAGCTGTGCTCACTCGTGAAAGATAGAGTTGGCTACATAATTCATGCATTGTTGACTCCAGACTAATCTATTGCAACATGCTCTTCAGGGAGCTGCCCCTGGAGACTGTTGGTACAGAATGCTACTACCTGGCTGATGGGTTTGGGTCTGCAAAAATACATTACATTTGTTCAGAAATATCTGCATAGGTTACCAGTATGTTTCCGGGTCCAAGGGGCTGGTTTTGATACACAGATCTGTATCAAAATATGTGTATCTTAAGTATTTTAAGGACCGCCTTCTCCTACTGTTGAGAGGCCTTAAGATATACTAGTGAGGCCCTGCTCCTCTAACCTTAAGGAGTTAAGGTTGTCCATGTGCATTCTTCCCTGATCTCCTTTTGTAGACAGGTAAAAATGCTTTTATTCTTTTGAGTGCTTGGGGATTAGTCTTGCAGTTCTTGTGTAGTTCTTCAATTTCAATAATAATTTAGTTGTATTTTTTCTATTTGGTATGGGTTATTCACAATAATTTAAAAATACAAATGGAAACTGCTCTTTGAACAGTTTTCTGAGAGAAGGGGATCCTGGGACCCCAAAGTTTGTTGCCAAATTCGTTTAGTAAATTTGGCAATTAACTTTGGGGTCCCAGTATCCCATTCTCTTGGCAATAGGGTGCTCTTTGACATTATTATGTGCTCCTTGGTGTATTTTTGGTCATGCCAACCGAAATGGAAATGTAATGCAAGACAGTATAGACTTAATGGACATTGCACCTCCTACTATCTTTGGTAGAGTGATCAAGTCATACATAGATTCAGAGAACCCTGTGCCCACTAAAACCCTCATAGGATTGTGTTTTTAAGAGATAAGTCCCACTGTGTTCAATGAGGCTTATTCCCAGGTAACTGAGTATAGGATTGGAGCCTCACTCTTTAGCATGGTGGCTTCAGAGATCTCTCCGAGAGTTGCTTTCTGTCATGTGCCTTCTCTGCCTCCTTTTCCCTCCCCAGCTGAAGGCCCACACAGGGATATTTTAACACTTCATTGTAACTTACATATCATTTTCATTTCTAGGATTGAATCCAATGACTTGCCTCTGCTGGCTGCTATAGCAAGTACTCATTCTCCATATGTTGCTCAAATTCTCCTCTAAGCTAAAACCTTGAAGGCAAAGTGAGTGGATTTGGAGTGGGAAAACAGAGACGCCAAACATGAAGAGATGTGAAACGGAGAACAGCAGGCGACAGCAGTTCCGTCACTTTTCCTCTCCTGCATTTTGTCTGGACGCTTATCAGTGAAATTTCAGTTTACATAATGGAAAAGACATTCAGGGTTTTTATATCGTCATGCATCCTTGTATTTTAATGGACAAAAGGATTCAACACTATTGGTGGATACACTGCTGATACATAATTTTCAGCCAAACAAAACAAAACAAAATCCAAGTTTGGTTTCCTTACTGTTGCACTTGTCCTTCTGACTCTTTCAGATGGGGAGCTGTCAGTAAAATCTTTGTGCGCATAAGCATTCCTATGTTTGGATGGACGAGATGATGAGTTGGAGGTTGTATTTATGCCCATGCTCTTGTGTTACAGCACTGCCCCTGCATGAAACAAGGAATTGGAATTTGTGTTTGGTTGGTTCCTAAGTAAGTAAAACAGTCCAAGGGGGCTGCAGCTTTATTCAGTATTCTTGGTGGAGAAGGAAGTTCTGTATCTACATCAGCGTCAGATGAAAATGGGATACACTGCTAGAGCCTTGGCATAAAGTGTTGCAAATGCCACATCTTGAATTGCAATTTCCTGGTCTTGTTAAAATGTAGGTCAAACATCCTAATTTATCCCATACTAGCATCTCAAAAAAGAAGCTTGCATGGGAACTTTAGGAACCAATATGGTTATGAAGCTGGCATAAATTCTGGGTGGCTTATTTTTTAAAAGCATAACTGCATCTTTGCCCTGTGAATAAGTGATCCTATTTTAGCCACACTGTATAAGCCACATCAACTTCTTGAATGAATGAATACAATGTACAGAAGAAACCCCAGAGAGGGTATTGGCGGCGGCGGGTGTGTGTGTGTGAGGTAGCCATAGTAACAGTGACACAGCAATTCATTATGACAGTTACAAGTGTCCAAAGCAATCCCACGGAACGTTTTGCACTAGCTTCTCAGTGCCTTCCATTCTTGTATGTCTTGATTCTAAAAGAGAAACTTATGTGCATTTAGAAGTTAATCATATCAATCTCTCTCCTTTTAATTTCTGTAGTGTTGTACAGCCATATACATCTTGGGTTTCAGGGCCAGGGCATTACTTAGAAGGTTCAGTATAAAAGTTGTAACTTCTTCAAACTTCAATCGCTACAGATTTCTGTGTGAAATTAAAACAAGAGGAGTGCAATCTTTCCTGCAAATGTTCTTGGCATGCAGAGTGCTAAGATTGACCTAGTGACCTGATACAATCTCAATATCAGACTGAAAATGCTAAATAGAGGTAGAAAGAAGCTTTGTCCTATTTGTCTACTCGGCTTAGTGGTGCTGGCAATTGCGATACAATGTTTATCTAAACACTAGTTTAGTACTATAGCATTATCTTATTAAGGGCTCATCAAATTTTCCATTTTGTCCCATTGCTCCTTCATTCTTGCCAATACTTTCAGGTGAATGTTTAATCATAGAGCCTAGATGTAGGCATTCCTGTTTTATAGGAGCTAGTAGTTATCCATTAGCAGCATTGTTTGCTTCCCTGTCATTCTCTTTATTGCAAATGTCCTTAAAAAATAGAAATCTAAACTGATGAAGGTTAAAGTAAAACAGGGATGGTCTTCACAATGCTGAGAGTTGCCTCCATATTAGAATAATATTTTAGTAAAAGTTGGTTTGTTCTATATTTTAAGAAAAATAAATCTTTTCTCCTTCCCACTTAAAATAATCCAAACAACTACCTCAGTTTACAGAATAAGCTGCCAGTAGGGGGCAACTTCAATTTGTGCACCTGTTGAATTTTCTGAAGGATTGTGCTGTAGCATTTGCAGAGTAAAAAGCTGTACCCGTGGGTGTCCATGGCTATCCTTTTTTATTAGCAGGCTTTAGTTTTGATATTTTAAATAGTTTTTAAAGTGATACAAATAAATGTGGAACACTGAAACTGACAATGAAATGAAAGCTCCTTAAATCTTCAAAATTCCAAAGCCTTTTATTTTTCATGGTGTATTAAACAGTATTTTGTACCCCCAAAATTAGCACCCCTTTTTTTTGTTTCCTAAGTGGGAGAAAATCTCTTGAGATTTCCACAGTCCATATTTTGCAACATTAAGTATGAGTGTGGTTTTTCTAAAATTATCTGACATTTTAATGAATGGAAGCAAAAAGGAGAAAAACAGATGGCGTATTGTAAATGTTGATTTAGATAAACAATTTTTAATACATTTTAATGCAATCAAAAGTTTGTAGCTTGATGTCTAGCATTTGAAAAAATATTGATTGGTATTCTAGATGTCTCATCTGAAATCAACAACCATTCTGGAAGGCTTGATTTCTTTTAATTTTACAGTTTATCACCAAGCTGATAGCTGCAGAGGTGGAAAGGGCTGTCCACTCACTAAAATAACAGCTATAATTTTTCCAAAAGCAGAAAGGTTTCGCAGCATGTTACCTGGTAGGGAAAGGCTGTGTGTGTGTTGCTGCAGTATGTCTTCAGGGAGAAAATGCAAGTAGTGTTCTTTTGATTGAGTGGGTACCAATGTCAAATTGTGGAAACTTATTATTTTGGGCTGTAAATGTACAGTATAATTTGTGTCAATTTTTTCTGTGGCATTGGTGCAATAAATTGTATAGAAACATTTCATTAGTGAATGCATAATTGTGTCATTTAAAATATTGTCTTCCAATGGGCCACAATCTCAAACTGATAGAAAAAGGGACAGAGCAATCCTACTGGGGCAGGTGGGAGAGATCCGTGGTGGAGCTACTGCCGTTTCTCAGCCCCTGCCAGCTTGTGCCAACCCAGGGTGGGATATGTGGTGGCAGCCAGTGGGAAGAAATTAATAATGCCAGCTCCTGGCCTTGAGGGGTGGGGCTGTTATGGTAGCAAGGGAATCCAAGTAATCTCCGCTTGCTCTGACATGCTCCCAAACCACCCTGTTTTCAACCCTGCTATGAGTAGGGCAGTAGCAGCAATGGAAAGCTCCATCACTGTTCAGAGAGGACCTGGACCTCCTCTTCTCTCCCACAGAGAGGGACCGCCACAACATCCAGTTGCCCCTTATCCAGCCTCACAGGGAACATAGGATTGCTTCCTTAATGTTATGACCGGCATTGAAGTTTTCAGAGGTTTAGCAAAACTATACCAAGTGATCTTCCCATTGAAATCCGCATTCATTTTACTGACAACTATCAGATCGGATTGTGTAAGTGAGTACTCTGTCTAACAAAATGTATCCTGAATATCCTATTAAGTTGAGTTGTGAAAAGAAAGTTGGTATACTAAGAAATATATCCTTAGGCAAGGTTTTTCATATTGTGCGCGTTTCTAGCCCTTAGGTTGCTGGGCCAAGTTTGCAAACATGCACATGGTATCTTCTGAAGAGTCAGGAGCCAGAATGGTTCTTGGGGATCTGATGCAGGCAGTAAGCTCTGAACAGCAAAAGACTGAGCTGAGCTACGTGTTCGGAAATATCATGATGTATATGACATTTCCTAGAGTACGCTACTTAAAACAGCAGCTGGATCGTATTTTGAATACTTTACTGCATCAAAAGATCTCCATCCTGCCTGTAGAAAATTTATATATTGGAAAAAAGGGTTCTCTCTTTAGAGGCCTTATTGATGTGCTCATCCTCTGTACGTGGGGAATTTTTTTTAAATTTTGTGACAGCATTCAAATCCCCAGCTTCAATCTGAAGTGGTATGGTCTAGGAAGGGAAATTTCTCAATGTGCCTGGCTCTCAGACATTGTACTCTGAATAAATCATGGTCATCATGTATTTGTACACATTGAATGCATATCTGGCTTTTTTACTAAGGTTATTTGGACTGCTCCTGGTGGAAGTTGCTGCTAGGCACTTAATGGATTTGGGGCCCAATGTTTCAATTAGCATCAGTGGAAGGTGTTTTTTAAGCTTAATTGCCATGCAGAGGAGAGATTTGCAGGGCCACAGTGCACACAGGAAAATAAGGGCTAACCCTTCCCTCCCCAACTGTGATCCCCCTGGAAATCCCAACCCCTGCAGGGCAGCTAAGCTTAAAAACTTCCAATTGGCACCAATGAGATTTTTTTTTCTAAGTTAAATTGCCTTGCAGGGGGAGGAATGGGGGATGCATTGCAGCATGTGGGGAGGGGGTTAACCCTTCTCTCTCGAGCTCCAACTGAGCCTTGAAAATTAATGCATAATAATTAAGGAGATTAAAAAAAAAACACCTATTGGCACCAGTGGACACTTAGAGCTCTTGGGAATAGATCCAGGCTGTGGGGAATAGGTCTGGGGCCAGGGCCTCACAGGCCCACGCCTAGCAACACCCCAGACATTCAGCCAGATCTCTCATCAATTATCTTGCATTGTTGTTGTATTACTTACTGTGGTGAATGCATTTTAAAACAACGTTTTAAGAGACCTCAGGTATCACAGTAGCATGAACTAAGGCCATTTGCAAAGTGATAACTGCTTTGAAAAGGAAGGGCTTTTCTACATGAGGCTTTTAACCCATCACATTACCGAAGCTTCTGCTTCTGGATTCTTTGCGGGATTAAGATCACCTCCTTTACACATGTTTTTTGTTTTTCTGGGGGTTTTCTTTCTCTGCCTTTCTACATGTTCAATTATACAATCACTAGGTGGTATTGTGGAAATACACCAGGGTTTCATGCCGCCATTCACGGATATACCAGACTTTTCTCATTAGAAAAAACCACTATAATGGTTGCAAAGCATGGGAGAGGCCCTGGAGGATGACAGCATTGTATAAATAACCTGCAAAATACCATGTGTGAGGAATCACAAGCGCACAATAAATGCTTTGTGTAGAAAGGCTTGAAATCAAGCTAAGTGGATGATGGTTTAAACATTAAAATCTAAGATTTTATGGATACCTTTTTAAAAAAAATTAATTCAGTCATAACAGTAAGCACTTGCCAGGAACAAGCAAGCCTTCTAGTGCATGCTTCTTGATTCTACCCACTTGGCTCCTACTAGCAGGAGTGGCTAAACAAACTGGGAAGACTCTGTCCATGGTTTGTTTAGAATTACATCTGGACCAGGATACCTGGCTTGCTCCTCTTCTAACAAGCAGAATCCTAAGCCAGGATTTGTTCTTGGCTTATGCCTCTGGCTTGTTAGGAGAGCAAGAAGCCAGGGATCCAGGTTCATTAGCTGCTCCCACTGGCAGGAGGAACTAAGTGGGAGGAACTGAGCAGAATGCACCAGTACATTCACTCATTCCAGTTACACCTGAACCGGCCCAACTTCTCCAGGTTTGTTTTGCAACATGAGGGGTTTTTTTTCCTACACAATAAAAGACAATCCAAATAGAAATGCCCTAACAATCAGTCATGGTACACATCAAAGGCTAATTCTTTTTCTTTTAGGCTTCTGCAGCATTAAGCTTTGAAATGCAAAAAGAATGAGGCAGGGGTTGACAAACAGGTAGCTAGAGAAGTCTGATTTTAGCTATTTATGCATTTTTACTTGTACCCATGAAGGAAGATTGAGTGGAACTAAAATATGCAAGATGGGATTGTTGCAGAAGGGGGCATGGGAAGCTGGATGGATTGGCAAGCACAGTACAAAGCTGTGACCCACTTCTAGCACCACACAAATTAGCTTAATGACCACAAGTTGGTAATCTACATACTGGCAAACTACCCTATAAAACATGTCAAGTCACAGGCACTTGTCCCTTTTGCTGAGTCCCAGGACTGGGGGATGGTCTTAAGAACTGCAGATAATGAATTGCACATAGCCAGGAATTCGGCAAGGTCAGAAAAGTACAAGGAAGCTTATGAGATACTGTCAAGTCTTTAAAAATAAATGTAATCTCAGCTAAATTGGATTTCTTGTATCCAGTGTTACAACTATCTGCCAAAAGTCCCTTGGACAGGGGGAATCCTCTATGCTGATGCTAACAAGAAAAGTTCCTGTACTAAAAATAAACTGGCAAGCCTACTGTATATTAAGAACTGGTTTCTGGTGGGAGCACTTAAAGTGAAACATACAATAATGTTATACTATGTTTTTATTTGCTTATAGTTTTTCTGAACTTTTTGTAAACCACCTTGATTGGCTTCAGAAAGGTGGTATAGAATCTATTATTATTATTATTATTATTATTGCACAATCCTATGCGTCTTTACTCAGAAGCAAGTCCCACTGTGTTTTAATGGGGCTTACTGTCTAGTATGTGTACTTAGGATTGCAGCCTAACACCACCATTCTATGTTTACTCAGAAGTAAGTCCAACTGTGTTCAATGGGACTTAATCCTCAGTGTGTTTAGGACTGCAACCTAAGTGTATGATATATCACACCTCCATCCTTTCACTGGCTACTTAGTGCCCAATGACCTTTTAATGTGAACTTAGCATGCACATTAACTGAATGTGTCTGAATAAGACCTACATGGGAAACAATATAGGAGGCTAGGCGGGTCTTCCAGAGCCCATGTTCTGCCTCTACCAATGAGCCTTTTTACTAGGTTGAGCAGAGTTCAAATCTTGTCAAGTTGTGTCCCTTGACTTCCATCTGATTGTTGAATTGCTGAATCATTTATGTTTCTTGCATAGCTCTGAATATAACTTTGCCTATATGATAAAAGAAGAAAGAATCCTACCTTCTCTTGACATTGTGATGTCTCTGGTCAGCCTAGCAGGATGATAGTTTGGGTAGTCTGCCCAACCCAAGTGTCGTGGATCAGGAGCAGGATACATTTTCCACCTACATTTTAGAGAAAGTGACATTTGTGGGAAAGGAAGAACGTGCTAGTAATTTTGATAGACTGGATCGGTTTTAATGTATTGTTCTATGTTGCCTTGGGAGATCCTGGTTGGGTTTAAAATCAGGATTTAAATAAAACATGGAGGTGTTATTTGAGGGGCTCTCTGCATTAGTATAGACTATATTGCAATGCAATACAGTGTTAGTGGTTGAAAAGGAGCAGGGTACCACCTGTCTTTTATGTTGATACTGCAACTGCATTGTACAATAGTAGACCCAGATCACAAGGGTCCAGAGACAGTTTTTGGAACCATTAATGATAACGTGAGACAAAAGGTTTAATTCTGTTTAATTCTTGTTTAATTCTGAAGACTTGTGTTGACCTCTGTCTTCTGCCAAGTTTGGTTCACTAGAGTTGAAAATGAATTTTGAATCTCACCATGCATTTCAGGCATTGTAGAGGGACAAAGACCTATTATTGATTCAAGCCACCATCTAGTGTATTTTCCTATTAGATGTCAAGGAATGGCAGTGTTCCCTGCTAGAAACACAGGAGAATAAAATCCTTAATCTCTCCATTTGGGAACAGTGGAAAACCAGCACTTGGATCACGTCAAACATGTCAAAAGTTCAGAAACGAGTGAGAATGCCCCCCTAATTTATGGGCAGTTTATGCTAGATGGTCAGATATGTTCTATTTCAAAGAAAATGTATTTTACTATCTGTGGCTCTATAAAGAAATAATGCTGTTTGTTTATATCCCCATAGAGAATTAATTTTAGCAGTTAATAAGAAAAATATTGTCATGCTCCAGTCTTTAACTAAGACAGTGGAAACTGTAAAGGGCTTGGTGCATGCTCTCTGGAGACATTCTTAAAAAAACCCTTTTAGAGAACAAAAGCACTATCTCTGCCTTTTCAAAGTAAAATTGTACTAGCAATCTGATGGCACTTGAGCGAAAATTCTCTCTCTCTCTGCTGCTTCATGAAGTAAATTCAGTGGAAATTTTCCTCTAGGCCTGGAAGATAATGTTTATATTGTATTTGCGTTACAGGATGTGGTAAGTAATGGCATGACATTGGGGCCACAGAGCAATATGCTTCTTGTCCATTAAATCTCTTGATAAAAGACATTCAACTTTTAAAGAGCTGTGTATCTATTCTAGGGATGGCTTACAGGGACCAGAACTGTGCCACCACCCACTGCCAAAGCACTGAAGCAGCCCTACCCATTTTTAATTGAGTTGTGGTTAAAAAAAAAAAGTGTTTGCACTCTGCAGTAATAAGTAAGCAATGATACACATACTAGCCATATCTGAGAGATCCTTCCCTCCTCTATTCTATGTCTGGCTCATGATTAATCGATATATCCCGTGCTTCACAAACAAATCCAAAATTTTGTGCCACGGAAAATGAATTCTTTTTATGTAGATTAAGGGAACCTGCATCTATTTTGCTTCTATTGTATCATTCTATTTCTGCTGATAACAGGGAGGAGGGTTGTGGTGAGGATCTATGCAGAACAATGAACCCCACTGTTAGAGGAGTTTCAGACATCCCTACGTTCTGTATTGCATGTATTTTTGTGCCCTTGGATGTATCGGACATTGACCTGACACCTTGGCACTGAAATCCATTTTGATCCAGAAGGCAAGACTAGCGCTAATAGCTATCAGCAATTAAAACTGGACTCTGAAATGCTGTGCAATGAAGAACCACCTTGAATACATGACTCTGCCTTGGTTAAATGAAAGGGAGGGACTTGCTATAACCGAGGAACTCCCTGTGGATGCCTGCCCAGTTATCCTGCCATCACCCAGCCAATTACAAGGTAACCTTTGAATTGGTCAATTAAACGCCCTTGAGGGGGAACCCACCCAATCCTGAAGCATCCACACCTACCAAGTCAGCAAGGTCAAAGCTGAGCCACCCTTAGGCTCTGTGTCTTTAATGACTTCCTTTGTTATAACTACTGGGCTAGACTGCCTTGAATTTGTAGCCAAACAAGAAGGAGGGAGCATCCCTGCACCTTCTATTCAGAACATAGCCTTTGTCCCCTTTGGCAAACCCCAGCCTGGGTCCAGCCCCCAAGCAATCAAGCTTTTGTATTCTTTGTGCAAAACCCTAGAGCTGCCTTGGAGTTTAGGCAGACAGTACGTTTCCCATCATCTGCCTGCTTAGATATTTATCATGCTGGTTCATATTGGCTCTAAGGGTGAACCCAGGATCCATTTAGGCTTTCCATATAGTTCCTCGTGACTCTCTTCTAGTACGTTTTCCTCTCCTGGTACCAAACCCATGGTTAGCGGGCCAGGAGTCCCTTATACTTTCATTCCGGACCACCTCATTTTCCCAGAGAAATCTGTTTGCCTTGCTCCCCCTGAGAGAAAGATAAGGCTTTATTCCCAGGTAAAGGGCCAATTGAATCCAAGGTCAGGTTCCATATGTGTTACAAGGTTGTCACCACTTGAGCTCTTGCTGAGTGTCTGTGGAGGCTTGCATCCCATGTACAAGTTGTTGATCTTGAGGTCAATTGTACCATTGTGGTGGCTGAAAAGTGAGCTTAAGGTGTAGAGCAAGTGTGGGAAACAGGGCTCTTGCTGTCCCCTCAGAATTGTAAAAAAGAAAAAAGACAAAATGGCCTCCAGAGCAACCATTTTGACCCTTATGGTGCTCTGTAGAAGTTCTAGATGCCATTTTAATTATTTTCCAGCACCCCAAGGGGAGGTCAAGGGGGCAAAAATAGCCCCTAGACCTCCCAAAGTTGCCCATCCCTGGTGTAGAGAAACAGCTACCAAACAGTGTCAAGAAGCATTAAAATCTTCAACCTAATTGGGAACTTTCAGCAAAACCCCTGTTGGTAGGGTTCTCTATCTAAATTATTTTTTTTACCAAATTGTTGAGGCTCTGGGGGCCCTAATAATGGCTTAGCATCTGTTGCATCTCCCCAGCCTCACCACGAGAGCTAGTTATCTTGGACTGCCATTCCATGGAATCCTCTGGCTTTTCCTGGATAACATAGTTATCTCAAAAGTGACCAAACACTCTTGAGATGATTGTCCCATATCTAGCATTTTTACGACTTTTGGCAACCCAGTCTGGAAATGAGGTTCTCCGGGTTCCTTTTCTTCTGAGTCGGGTAATGATAGCCATTTCATGCTTTGTTTCCTTCTCTACTAAATCTCTCTATTCCCACCCCAACAATCCCCGATTTCACCAGCATCTGTGCTTCCCCTGGTGTACAAGCTTCCAGTCCCCCTCTCTGCCATTTCCCTAGTGCCACTTCCGCTTCGCATTTGGTGAACACTAATTTCTAATCTGCATCTTTTCTATCCATTAGTTAGACCTGTTAGGAATAAGTATGCCACCTCATGTGCTGGGGAGGGATGTACCAATCAAGCTGTTTATTCTCAAACGTACACACGCACTACAGAAGAAACATGTCTGTAAAAATCTCAGTGTTTTTAATGCGAGTGAGTGAGCTAATTTCCCCAAACTTAGAAGTAGCTATTCCCAATTTCAATAGAAGCTTAGTACAAAAAACTCTGTGTGCCCCACACGTCTAGGAAGGCCGCCTTTTGGACCTACATTCTGTATACATGTGACACTTGTGTGTTTGGGTTCATGTATAGATGAGGATGTGCAACAAAACCATCCCCCCACCCCTTACTAGTGGAAATCCAGCTCAGCATGGCACTCCTTTTGTGAGATTTTTATTAAGCATCCTCCATCTGCTTTCAGGGCTACATTCCCAGTCTTAAGGACTAGAAGCATCTCTTTCTGTAAAATGAACACTAAGGTTCTCAGATGCTGAAAACTGCATGTGCAGTGAGATGATGGGATATATACACCATGCTACTAATTATGGTTACCCAATAGCAAGAACTTCTACCCAAACTTGTACTGCTTTAAGTAAATATTTGTACATGGTGCTTTTGTGTTTCCCACCCCACTGTAACTACTCATGTCTGTAGTCTTTGGGGCTGCTGAACTCCTCTTCCTACCATCTTTCTGGCTTTCACTTCCTTGCCTTGGTCCCCTCACTTTTACCCTGCACTCTGCTGCCAAAATTATTCACCTCCCTGAGTCTGATTACATGTTTTCCCCCCTTATACAGGCTTCCTGTCTACTCCCAGCACAAGCTTCTTCCTTGCCCACCCACTATCTCTTTGCTTTTATGCCCTGTGACATCCCCGCCTACATCTTTTGCTGGTTCAGCAACACCACCCTCTGCTGTTCTCCTCTTCCTCTCTGAAACAACTTCTCCCTTGCTGACCCTTATACCTGAAACTGCCTCCCTTGAGACTTCCCTAAAATCCCTCCTCAAAATTCACCTTTTCTGGGAAGCCTTTGGAACAACCCCTCACTCCCAATATCCTACTGTAACTAGGCCTGTAACTGAAATAATTGCATATTCTTTCCCTGTTCGCTACTGCCACTATTTCCTTCCCCTTCCTCTGTTGATTCCATTGGGATATGAATCTGTTCTCTCATTCTTCTAAAGAGCCATGTACACAGGTGACACTATATAAATTAACATCTGTGCCTGGAATTCCTGTTGTAGGAGCAACTCCCATTGGGTGTGTATATGTGTGTGTTTGTGTGTGAAAATTGTGTCTCCTCCTGTTTGAGTCGTACGTGTCAGGGATGAGTCTAAGTGCCTTGAGATGTCTGACAGCTCTGATTCTGAATCAGAGTTGGAGCAGCAGCTAGATCAGAGGCCCAGGAGAGGTACCCTCCCTAGAGAGCCAAAACGCTGGAAGAGAGTCCTCCCAAGGCCTTGACCAACAAATGGCCCAGACTGAGTCTTTGCCCCCTCCCTCCACCATGGGAACGCAAGTTTCCGAGGAGGAGGAGGAAGAGAGGCATGACTTGAGAGATGCTAGGGCACAACACAAAGTGGGAAAAGTTGGGGGCAGAGCTCAGAGAATGCTGGAGAAATCCACAATGTAATCAAATGAATTCAGATTTCTGTGAATCTGACCAGTGGATGAGATGACTTCTCGCTCCATCCCAACTAGCTTGTTTCCCAAACTTGAACAGGTGTATCTGAGATTCACCAGATCAAGAGAATACAATGGCTTTATGGACACCCCACTCAGCAACAGGTGTATGAATCTAGCTGAGCCTTATGGGCTGCAAGAATTAATTTGGTTGGTTTGTGGTCCCTGAAACACCTCACAAGCCAAACAACACGAAGTGGTCCCACAAAATATACATTAACTGCTCAAACAGAATTAAGGAATAACAAATCTCTGCAATGATGAAACAGGCAAAAAAAATTACTACATGCTATGCAGTTGGGATGATTAAAAGCATAATAGAAATTGTGGCTAGCATATTTCTTAGAAAAATTAGAATTGTTTCCTCTCAATCAACAAAGCAGTCATCATTAAGTTCTTATAGTTATCTGGCAAGCATGTTTTGCAGAGCTTAGGTAATCATGTTTGGTAGGCTTCTCATTCTCCCAGGATCTCTCTGTACAATTACATCAGACCCTTGCTTTTTATAACACCTGTTTGATGATGACCTCACCCTAAGTTTGGACTTGGTCATGCCACTACTCCTATGTCTCTCAATGTAGCCATGTTTGCCACTGACACCAGTAACACCTTAATGAAGGTATCTCTGCTAAGTGAAGCAGCTTTCTGGTTCCAGTACTTAACTAACCCGCTTGTGGCAAACTTGCTCCATTTCCGAGAATGTTTTCCCTTATTTCCAAGAATACATTCCATTACTCAGTTCTCTCACAACACACACAGAACTAATTACATTTATTACTAATCACTTGCAGTCAGCATACAGCGATTATTAGGAATAGCACTCCTATGAAATACAAGGAATTCTTAACAACACACATTACATTCACACTCTGTGACACGGATTCCACAGCAGACCAGCTTTTCCTGAGCTGCACAGATTCTGAAGACTTGTGGACCATCTTTATTTTTTTTACTTTCTGGAATTTTATGCAGATCTAGTCACAAGTGTGAATTTGTGCAAATTCGGGAAATGGGGGGGGAAACGATTCCATCAATGAGTGGACGACGGAATGAAAGACACCTGACAATCCATGAAATGCAGACAGAATGGATTTTACAAAATTCATACATCCCTAGCTCACATGCACAGGCACATCTGCCTCCATTTTTGGTCTCTCCTTGGGGGCATGACTATGGTGACTGTCACAATGGGCGCCTGCACAAAATTACCACTATATTGCTGGCCAGGAACCTTTGGAGAAATATGGCAAATCACCTTGAAATCTCTCTCTCTCTCTCTCTCTCTCTCTCTCTCTCTCTCACTCACACACACACACACACACACACACCCCAGATCCTTGCCCTTGCTTTCTGCCTAGTTAAGTTGTTCCCTGTTAAAATGCCCCTAGTTAAGCTGCCCCTAGTTAAAAGCAATTGTGTTCCATTCTTAAATGTGCATCGCAACTGAACTAAGTATGTAGCAATCTGTGAATTATCTTACAGACAAGAGAAATAAAGCCTTGAACAGGCTACTAATAAGCCAACCAAACAGGATGAATGAACTATGAAATATTTACTTGGCTGGAATGTATATATTGGCCCTTGGGGGAATTTTTCCCGGAAGCAGGTACTAATTTCAAAAGAGGGTTTTCCTCCAGATTGCAGCAAGGGAGGAAAAGGTTAAATCCCCCCATGCCTTTTTTTTTTAAAGCCTTAATGTTAGAGCAAGTAAAGTAGTGTGTAGTTTGGCCCTTGCTGACATCACAATGTCCTAGGCTAGCCTGTATTAGAGAAAATGTAATGTGAAAAGATGAGTGCTGGACAGAGTACAAGGTAACTACCCTTACTTTTGAGTTGGGGGGGCACGGGGCGGAATTAACCATGTCTCTGGAAACAAGCTCGTATTTTTCCTTAAATAGAGCTAATGAATTTTCAGAGAAAATGCTAGGGGATACAGATGAAATGAATGGCTTCTAAAGGCTTTTTTATGTGTTAAAATATGCCATTTATAAATATGATGTATAGTAAATAGGTTTATCTCCTGTGGCTAATCTACTTACCACTTCCAAGGGGGGGGGGAAGAAGACAGAGCACATTATTCCACAGCATGATGCTGTATAATGCTAATACTCGAGTAATGAGAAGGGTACATGGGTGGGTGGGTGGATTCAGTATTCTCTCTATATTTTTCCCTTCACTTGAATAGCTTGATCTTACTGCACTGAGCAGGGGGTTGGACTCGATGGCCTTGTAGGCCCCTTCCAACCCTACTATTCTGATTACACTTGGGCAGGAAATTTGCCCACAGAAGTGAAGGTCGGTCTCTGCCCCCCCCCCCATGAAAAACTTCCTGAGCTGACGAGTGACATTTATGCTGCCCTAGATGGGGGAGAGATGTCTCAGTGCCATGGTGATGTCACAGGCACAATGCTGATTGCTACTTATGGATTCCAGCTGGGCCTCAAATTACTCTGAGGTAATGCAATCCAAGCAAATCCTATTTTCCTCTTCACAAGCAGCCTCCAAAAAAAGCCTCGGTGCCAAGAACTCCTAGCTAAAAAATAAAAATAAAAAATCATTTCTTGATCAGGGGAAAATTGTATTGGCAGCTTCTATTAATTCTCTTTACTACTGTTTTTAACAACTGCTGCAATAGATGCAGATATCCACAGCTGTTACAGTCACATATTTCAGTCTCTAGCTGAGACTGAGATAAATAGAAAACTTTACATTTATTGCTAGGTCTTGCTGGAAAGGAACTTTAATTACGGCTGATGTTATACTTACAGCATTAATAATTCCGATAAACTCCAGGTGGCCTGTTCCACCAGAGGAAACTGAAAATACCTCCTCTATGTTTACATGACTAATGCCTGCAGCATGGAGACATTCCTGTATTGTCATTGTTACTGGTGGAATTGGGATCTCTCCGTAACACACATGCAAAATGAAGTAACCAGTAATTATAGTAAAAACCTTGTGGACAGGCAGGCCAAAATTAAGTTACTATGTTGACATTCATTGCAATTGTCTTTTGTGGGGACATTCCGTCATGTCCTTCTAACTTCCTGCCTGTTTTGGAACCTGTAATAGGGCTGTAAGAAAGCATATAAAAACGGCAATGGAAGCAACAACCTAGGGAGGTTCTCCGTCCCCAAAGGTATTCGAGCAGAGACTGGGCAGCCGTCTGGCAGGGATGCTTTAAACTGGACTCCTGTACTGAGCGGGGGGTCGGACTCGGTGGCCTAATTAGCCTCTTCCAATTCCTATGATTCTGTGACAATTCTGCCAGTGGTGAGGAATCAGCCAATGCTGCAGTTATACTAAACATAACAATTCTTTGTTCTTTTCATTGGAAAAAATGGCTGCTTTGTTTTAACAAGCATTATTAATAGTATCAGCCCTGTAATTGGTGACAATTTCTCTTCGCTTTACTCCTCTGGTGGCATTTGGTGATATAACTTAGACATACAGTTCCCACACTGACACCACTGGAAAGTGCATGCAATGGGAATGATGTTTAAGGGCCAAACTACGCATGACATTGAGTATGTGGGTTTAGTGTCACATTATCTTTTTCTTTAAAGTAATTAGCCTGGGGGTGGGAGTTTAACACCACCACCACCCCCAGACTCACTGAAAATAGGTTCTCAAAGCTGCTATTTGACATGGGAGAGAAGCAGGGAAGTGTTAAACCCCTCCTTTCATGCACCATGCTTTTATGTATCAATTTATTTGATTCATATCCCACCTTTCTATCAAGCACTCAAGGTGGATAACAAGAATCAAACTTTAAAATAAAAAACCTAGCTAAAACAATCATAAAACAAATACAATAAAACACAATTTAAAAGCACAACAGCAAAAGAGTAAAAACGGCACCTAACCCCAAGGCCCAGCTCACATGTCAAAGGCCTGCTTGAATAAAAACATCTTTGCCTGCCAGTGGAAGGACAGCAGAGAGAAAGCCAAACTAGCCTCCCTCACTAGGGAGTTCCACAGACTGGGAGCAGCCACCGAGAAGGCTCTGTCTTGTGTCCCACCAAATAGACCTCTGAGGGGCTTCCCCCAAAGATCTTAAAACCCAGGCAAGCTCGTATGGGAGAAGGCTGCCTGTACAAGGGATGTGCTCCAGGATCATTGCCAAAAGTGCACTCTCTTGTGCATCCATCTCTCTCTCTCTCTCTCTCTCTCACACACACACACACACACACACACACACGCACACACGCACGCGTACATTATTTACATTTAATCTCCAGCCTGGTCCTGTGGGATACTTACAGTATTATATATTTTAGGGCATTCCATGCAGAATCACTTTGATTGGCATGGGTCTTTAGCTTTGAAGTAAAAGCGAAATAATTTTGTAATATTTATTGGTTTAAATGGGGGTGGGGATGAATCGTATGTGTATCTTCTCCATTTGCTGAAGGACAACAGAATGTTCTGCTCATGTCCTTGCCTCCTTTTTAAGCTGACCAAAATATGAAGTGTAGTGACACATTCGATTACAATTTTGCAATACTAATTAATGTAGATGAAAAGCTGACAAAGTGAAGCCAGAGTAACACATCACATGACACTCTTTTTAGCAGCATTGCTCTGCCAGTTTTTAAAAAACTCTTTTCCATCTGGTTACCCATATATGCAAGAAGCAAAACAACATTAAAAACATTAAAAAACGTTTACTCACTGAATCAGTCCCAATGTGTCATAATGTGGTTTAAAATCTCAAGATTTGCAGATGTTAAAACAGCTAAAAATATTTTTCTACTTTAACGGATTTGTCAATTACTACACTAATTCTCTTCAAAGATTTGCCTAATTGCATGTAATTACTGTCTGCCATGTTGAAAAAGATAATGAGCTGTTGGCAACTGTATATCCAAATTATTTAATAGTGAAGGTATACACTTGATCTTTACAGTGTTCTCCTAGTTTAATTCACTTTGGAGTGACCAAGTAGTATGGGACTGACAAAGAGGATGTTGAATTATAATCAGAGGAAGGTTGTGTAATATTTATCCCTTGCTCAGCATTTTTAGGTATCTTTCACTTCAATGGACTCTGTAGAGCAAAATGGACTTATAGATCTTAAGAGTATAGAGAAAAAGTGTACTGTATTTTTACATAATCCTTTGATAGGTATATTTGCAATGTAAAATATGCAGATAAATAACTAAAGATGCACAAATCATGAAAATACATTGAGGGTTAATAAATGTTTGCTAAAATACATCAACTCCAACAAAAATTGCTAAAAGAAATGACAGTTATTTTGAGCACTCTTTTCCCCCTACTTTTGTTATTGGTGAGTTCTACTGATAGAAAGTGGAGGGACCACATCTACTGATTAAGCAACATAGTAAAAGTTATGCATGTGACACAATACAAGTTTATTTAATGTACGTACTGCTAGAATTCGGCAGAGAACATTCAGCCCAGTTATTTCCGATATTATTTCTTCCGTATACTCAACTTTTTAGGAAAGGGAATAAGTTCACTCTCTGGATAGTACTATGAAGTTACATACCACATATAGTAAGCACCACCTTATATCAGAAACCCACAGACTGTTACGCATACTTACATGCTTCCAGCTTCCATCCAGAACACACCACAAAACCATTGTCTACAGCCAAGCTCAACAACACAACAGTGTCCCTTGAGACTCATGGGATAGGGACTCACAACAGGCATTTTTCAAACTTCAGTACCCACCCAACAAGTGGAAAAGAAACAGACTGACAAGGCCAGACTGGTTCCCAGGGATAATTTACTACAAGACAGACCCTGAAAAGAAAATGACAGAACAGCACTTGTTGTTACCCGTAACACCACTTGTTACTTGCAGCACTGGCTTCAGGTTTTTTTGGGTGGGGCTTTGGGTAAGATGCTCTCAGTTGGCTCCTCCCTGAGTGGGTCCACCTACTCCTCACGTCTATTCCGGCTGCCTGTTCACTTGCTCTCTCCCTCTGGACCGAATCTGGCCAGCAATGCTTCTCTATCTTCCTCACTCTGTTCACTGCTTGCATGCCTTGAGACGGCAGGTGAGCATGCACTGACAGCAAGAATGAGGAGCAGCAGGGCCAGAAGGCTCTGAGGGTAGACAGTGGCCCCCCTTGAGATATGTGGGCCTTGTCAGGTGCCCAACAATGCTTACCTCTGATGCCATCTCTGACCTATAGCTCCAGGTAAAACCACTTAAATGTAATATCAGTGAACTACAGCCCATTCTGGACAATGACACTTCCCTCGCACCAGGGCCACCTGAGGTGGGAAAGCACATGCACATCTCCCATCTGCCTCCCTATTATTGCTGCCACAACTGTTGTTGCTCTCTGAAGACCCACGTTGGCCATAAAAAGCTGCCAGCGCAGCTTTGCAGAGCTGGCCAGGCCCAAATGCCTGGCTCCGAGGGGTCCTTCCTCAGCTCCAGGCATTGTGGGAGGGAGCATCCCTGGAGAGCACCCTTGAGAGAGACCATCCACTGTCTGGAACCACTGTGAGAGGATTCTCAGGATGAGACAGAGGGTTGGTGGCTGCTCCTGAGAGCACTAGCTATTGTGCTGCTGGGCTGGGCGGCAGCTCTCCAGAGAGCCCTGTCAGCTCCGCTCTCTGGCTGTAGCAAATGCCACGGGGAGAGAGGCCAGTGGGGCTCTCTGGAGCACCCACCTACCTGGCACCTACCCGGCGGGGGCTCCTGGCAGTGGGGATGGAGTGTGTAATTGTGCTTCACCCCTCTTCATGGGAGGTCCAGCCTTGCCTCTCACAGGCCTTGTTGGCGGGGAGGGAATTTCTATACTTTCTTACAGATAGCCCACCTCAACCTAAAACTGTTAGTCACAATAACAGACCACGTAACAAATACAGGAACTCTACAATGAACCCAAATACCAACTCTGTTCCTATATCTACTCTGGCAACACTTTTACAGGACCTAATAATTTCAGCCATAACATTGGGGTTTCATTCACCTGCTCATCTTCCAATGCAATACATGCCATCATCTGGCAGCAATGCCCTCCTGCATTCTACATAGGCCATTCTACATAGGCCAGTCTCTCCACAAAAGTATTATGACCACAAATCCGACATCGGAAATGACAATATTCAAAAATCAGCAGGGAAACATTTCAGCCTTCAGGGATACTCTGTCACTGACCTTAAAGTGGCTATTCTTGAGCAAAGGAATGCCAAATGTAGGGATGTCGGAGAAATCCACAGTGGATTCAAATGAGTCCAGATTTCTGTGAATCTGACCTGCAGATGTCACAGTGGACTGGCTTATTTTGAGTTGCATGAATTCCATGGACCAGCAGACTGGGTATTGTTGTTTTTTACTTTTTGAGGGGATTTGCTCAATTTCATTCATTTCCAAATGTAGACTTGTGCAAGTGCACATTTGGAAACAAAATTCTTGTACAGAAAATCCTATTCTGCCAATGAGTGGATGATGGAACGAAAGACCCCTAACAATCAGTGAAACACAGACGGAATGGATTTATCAAAATCTGTGCATCCCTGCTGTCATGTCCCTTCATCCTCTGCCTTCCCAAGCAACACACTCCAGGAAACAAGGCTTCAGGCTCACTACTTTATTCGTTAAGGACTAGCTTCTTTACAAATGCAAATTTTAGGAAACTCTCAGACTGCAATGAAACAGCAAATCCACACATCAATAGAGGAGCAGAAGTGGAAATTAGAGAAGTTGCCAGCAGTCTGGGTAAGAACTTCTCGGCCAGACTAGCTTCTCAGGGATGCCCCTCCTTTAGGGTGGCTCCCTCCTACACTGGCTTTCACAAGTGGCCAACCTGGTGGAGCGTCTGGGCCCCGCCTCTAACTCTTCCCGCTTTGCTCTGCGATGGGCCATAGCATCCCTCAAATCATGCCCCTCACCCTCCTGCTCTCCTCTTCTGAACCCTGGGTTCTCATGGTGGAGGAAAGGGGAGGGGGCATTCAGGCTGGGCCATCTGTTTGTCAAGGTCTTGGGAAGAAAGTCTTGCCATATCTGAGCTCACTAGGAAGGGTGCCCCCTCCCCTGTTTGGCTATTCCCATTCTGAATCTGAGCTGCCCGACATCTCCAGACGCTCAGATTAATTCCTGACATCTACTTGAGAGAGAGACTAAAATGAGAAACTGCTGAATTAACATTCATCAAAAGGTTTAATTCTATCTCTGGTTGCTTGCATTAGGATAAAGGTTTTTTTAAATCACATTACCTGTGTGAATTAGCTTACCTAATGCCAGGATGTTTGTGTTATCAGCAACACTGTTTTATGAATGGTCATTGTTAATAACATACCCATCACTGGCTGTACTTTCTACATTTAATTTCCCTGTGACTTCGCTTTTTACTTATACACACATCCCCGACACCAGAGAGGGAGAGGGAGAGAGGGAGAGACTCATGCATCTGATGAAGTGGGCTCTAGTCCAAGAAAGCATATGCCATAATAATTTGTTGGTCTTTACGGTGCCATAAGGCCATTTGTTCATCTTTTGTCATTTAATTTGGATTACTTGGAAAGTCAGAATAATATATCAAAAGAAGAGCTGTGCTGGATCAGACCAAGGGTCCCTCTAGTCCAGCTTTCTGTTCACACAGTGGCCAACCAGCTGCCCACAGGAAACTCACAAGCAGAACATGAGTGCAACAGCACCCTCCCACCCATGTTCCCCAGTGACTGGTGTACATAGGCATACTGCCCTTGATATGGGAGGTAGCATAGAGCCATCATGACTAGTAGTCATTCACAGCCTTATTCTCCATGCATTTGGCCAATCCTCTTTTAAAGATATCCAAGTTGGTGGCCATCACTATGTCTTGTGGTATATCCATTCCTACATACTTGTCTTGTGCACTCTATGGAATACAGCACAGAGTATTCCCTAACAAAGGGGTGGGCAGACTTCAGTCTGGCAGGATCTACTGTTTACTAGAGCCTGGTGCAAAAGACATACAGTTAGAAATAAAGAATTCTGAGCCCAGGAATTTGTTTTGAGTACCAGAACTGAACTGAGCTTACAGTTCTTCCACACAAAAATCCACTCCTGATTGCCACAAGCTTTCTTTATTTCAGCAGTATAATTTCAGGTGAGGGGAACATAACGTTGGTGTTCCTCTTGTTAAACAAGTTGGGAGTCAGAAATCCTTGCTGATCTGCGGCAAATCACCCAGAGATTTATAACGAGATCCAGATCAACCTTCTTCCTACTCCTGCCCTAAGAAACTCCAAAGTGATGGGAAACATTGCTAGGGGAAACCTGCCTGAACTGAAGTTCAGGCGCTAATGAGAACTGAAGCACAAACCAAAAACTTAGTTGTAAGAGTTGAACTGAAAGATGAACAAATCCTGTGTGGATGGTTACAAAAATAGTAATGTTGCCAGTTTAAAAAAATACTAAAGGTTGAGTTCAGTTTAGTTATTTGCCTAATCCAACTAGGAAAATATTATGCCTTGTGGGGAATCCTGACAAAGACCAAACTTCACATTTGATCAGAAATAATATAGTCATAATAATATATCTTTAACATATTGCCAGTAACATCTGCATTAGTTTAACTACTGGTTGAGATTACATTCCTTTCTGGTGTGTGCTACTTTCAAGAGGGCAAAACTGTGTCATCACCACCTCCCACACTATATGGATTCTTCTTTTGTGCTTCAGCTGAAATGCTTAGTTGTGATAAATGCATGTGCCTTTAATTTCCCATCACTGTTCTTTAGTTTCCAAAAGCTTGGGAATTACATATGACCTTAAATGTACACAATGTGGCTTTGATGGAAGAAGAGCAGGAAACTGGATTCTAATTTGGCTGAGTAATGTGTGTAAAAATCCAGAAGAACCCTATGAACATGACCCATACATACCTACATGGGTGCAGCTGCTCTTATAGAGACAAATTTGACATGGGGCTAAAATACAACCCCATTTCCTCTGCTTCCCTTAACTGCACGAGCTTATGTATCCCAGAATTTTACAAACATTTACCACTTGGAATCTCTAACCACCTCAAGGGTTGGCCATTGGTCTGTGGCATGCGGTGCGCATCACTACACCCCTCTGTTCCCTCAGATTACCAAGCCTTGGCAGGAATGGTAAAGCAGGGCTAACTGAACGGCCATTTGACAACCAACAATTAGAACAGCCAGTCAACACATTTTTCAGATGGCACCGTCCAGGAATTGTTTCTGTGACTCCACTCAGAACCTGCTCTGGAAATCTCCACAGTGATCTGTCACTGTGCAGAATCTTCTCTTGCTGTTTTTGAATGCTCAGTTATGGTCAATTATCTTGAGGATGTCAAACCACAAAAAGGAAGTAGTAGTTTTCATACTTCCAATCTGAAGAGAGAATAGGTATTCCCCGATTATAAATGTCAAAAGTATACTTTTATTTGTTTAAATATTTATATTTGGGGAGGGGCCATAGTTCAGTGGCAGAGCACCTGCCTTGCATGCAGAAGGTCCCAGGTTCAATTCCGGGCATCTCCAGGTAGGGCTGGAAAACCTCCTGCCTGAAACCCTGGAGAGCCGCTGCCTGTCAGTGTCACAACACTACTGGGCTAGATAAACCAACGGTCTGACTCAGTATAAGGCAACATTCTATGTTCCTATAAAGTACCTTTCATCCTATTTGTGCAGACAAGGAATATGTTAGGAACTCTTGGAATAAGTGAGAGATATATTTATGCTGAAAAACATTTTTTGATCAGGTAACCTCCCTTGTGGACTGTGGGAATGGTGTGGACATAATATACCTCGACTTCAGCAAAGCTTTTGACAAAGTGCCCCATAATATCCTGATTAGCAAACTAGCTCAAAGTGGGCTAGATGGAACAACTATCAAGTGGATCCACAGTTGGCTACAGAATCGGACTCAAAGAGTGCTTATCAATGGGATCTTCTCAAACTGGGGAGAGGTAACGAGCGGGGTACCGCAGGGCTCAGTCCTGGGCCCAGTGCTCTTCAACATTTGTATTAATGACTTGGAGGAGGAGGTGCAGGGAATGCTGATCAGATTTGCAGATGACACAGAATTGGGTGGGATAGCTAACACCCTGGAAGACAGAAACAAAATTCAAAGTGTTCTTGATATGCTGGAGCGCTGGGCAGAAAACAGCGGAATTAAATTTAATAGGGATAAATGCCAAGTTCTGCACCTAGGAAAAAGAAACCAAAAGCATAGTTACAAGATGGGGGATACGTGGCTCAACAATACTACAAGCGAGAAGGATCTTGGAGTTGCTGTAGATCACAAGCTGAATATGAGCCAACAATGTGATGTGGCTGCAAAAAAGGCAAATGTTATTTTGGGCTGCATTAATAGTATAGCTTCCAAATCATGTGAAGTACTAGTTCCCCTCTACTCAGCACTGGATAGGCCTCATCTTAAATACTGTGTCCAGTTCTGGGCGCCACACTTTAAGAAGGATGGAGACAAACTGGAGAGGGTTCAGAGGGGGGCAACAAACATGATCTGGGGACTGAAAACAAAGGCCTATGAAGAGAGACTGAAAGAACTGGGCATGTTTAGCCTTGAGAAGAGAAGACTGCAGGGAGATATGATAGCGCTCTTCAAGTACTTGAAAGGTTGTCACAGAGAGGAAGGCCAGGATCTCTTCTCCATCATCCCAGAGTGCAGGACATGGAATAATGGGCTCAAGTTACAGGAAGCCAGATTCCAGCTGAACATCAGGAAAAAGTTCCTGACTGTTAGAGCAGTACGACAATGGAACCAATTACCTAGGGAGGTGGTGGGCTCTCCCACATTGGAGGCATTCAAGACAAGGCTGGACAGCCATCTGTCAGGGATGCTTTGACTTAGATTCCTGCATTGAGCAGGGGGCTGGACTCGATGGTCTTGCAGGCCCCTTCGAAACCTACTCTTCTATGATTCTATGATTATCCACTATGCTAAATGCAAAGGTAGCAACTACCAACTCAGTAGTAATAACTAGACCACCACTACTGCAATGTATAGAAAATAATAGTAAATCAGTCTTAAGCATGTAAAAATAGACTGTTGCTCTACTGAAATTTCTGAGAATTTGATCATTCAAAAACATTTTCTGCAGCTGATTATGGCACTGAGGACCAAGCACCTTCCATGACATTTCAACTAAAAAATAATTGGAAATTGTTATTAGTGCTTCATGCTCTAGCTATAACACTTATTATTCTGAAGGCCTGCAGTCTGTTTGAAATATGGACCTCATTAATGCTGGCCTTTTTTTAATATACACTTCCCAGCTTACTAAGCCATAGTTTAGCAGCTGGGAATGAGCATCCAGACTGTGCACTCTCCCCTCCCCACTTTCTGCAGTGCACTGATTCTGGTTAGCTTAAATTACACTTCCCCATTATGTCCAAAATTGGCATTTGGGATACGTCTCATCTTATTTCTGTTCCCCAGACACTCCCAAGTGTGTGCACATCGTTAACACTCACAAATGGACAGCCAAACTGGAGAACCAAGCAAGGCAAGTATCTTGACTCTCATCTAGTTAGCATGCATACAGTGTTTGTTTTGTGGGTGGTATTTGGTGAATTCCCTCCATCCAACTGCAATTTATGTGGCTCGATAGAATTTTAATTGCAAAGTCTATAATCACACTTCCTATTTGTAGATCTTGTCACTGCACAACTCCCTATCTAAAGGCCAGTTAGCATCAATGAGTAATAATACGATGCAATCATCAAAGCCATTTCATTCAAGGATATTGACAGTACTTTTTATCTCACTACTAACTAGAGTGTCACTGCAACAGCAAGTTAGTCTTTTTAACAGGAGGTTAAAAAGAAACTAATATAGTCCTACCTGGGATTTCTGTATCGGTTAATTATTTCAAACTCTTCAAGTGGAGAAAATCGTTCAGGCTGTCAAAGAGAAACAAAGGCACATGTTCACAAGACATGTTTATACTCCCTTAATTTTGTTCTTCTCTGTCACTTTAGGGTTTCTTTTGTGGGGAGCGGGGGTGGGGAATCCCATGTTATGAAATTAACAGATATGTTCTGTACTTATCAAGGGTGATACAAGTCTCTCTAAATATATGTATTTTGTGCATGTCACAGAGACCCAGAGCCAACTTGGGGGCAAGGATGTAGCAATCAATGTTCAAGGACATACCATGGCCACATGTGGCATGCAGGACCACCAGTATATGTGAAAGGGTCACAAATAGTGCAACTTGTCTTTATTTTGCAGAGGGTAAAAACTGATTTATAGCAAGGATTCTCAACCTTTTTGGGTTGCTGAATTTGGAATTTTGAGAGTCCTGTGGGTGCTCTCACAAAATGGCTGCCATGGTGACACCTTGCCCATTAATAAAATGGCTGTCGTGGTGGGCATGGCTGGTCATGGGACACTCCTTTCCCAGAAACCAACATGATGAGACTCTCAGAAAAGTAACTTGCCCAAGAACCGAAGTATAAGGCAGTGATGGGAAACTCAACTCCAAAACTCAAACCTGCTCTTTTGAACCCAAATAAAGAGAGTACCAGCAAGCAGCATTTTATTTTGCAGCAAACCAGCCTCACAGTTATTTTTTAATTTAAACAAATCTTAAGAAATTAATTTAAAATCAGGAGGGGCAGATAGCCTGGCTGACACCAAGAGAGGCCTTTGTGGGGCCATTGATGCCCATGGGCACCATGTTGGAGACCCCAGACTTATCGGTATTTAGAAATGGGGCCTCAAGCCAGGCTGAGGAATGCAGGGAATGCTTTTTTCTTCTGGCACTGCTGGCTGGGGAATGCTAGAAGTTGTAGGACTTTTTCTGTCTAAACATGCATAGGATTGCACCATTAGTCGCTTAAAGCAGTAGGACACAGGGTGCTTCCAGACAAGGCTTTTAATGCGTAATTGCCTTGCCTCATTCACAGAATGTCATGGGGGCTCCAGATGACATAGTCTTCTAGTGGGAGCCATCCTGTGTTTTCCCACCACTACTTACTTCTTTTTTTTTCTTAGAGCTTTTCTACACAAGGCATTTATTGTGCACTTGTGATTCCATAATCACGGTTGTTTACAGGTTCTTTAGATGACATGATCCTCCAGTTTTGCTGCTGTTTTTTCAGAGCACTTTCCCGGGGGTTTACAGATCAGGGTAAATGGGGCATTATTTCTGAAAGCACTGTTTCTACTTGTGTATTTGTGCTGTTCCACTAGAGCACAGCTCCACCTAGAGGTTATGTAGTGGAAAAAGAGGAAAGGAAAAGCTCTTTGTGTAAAGCTCAGATCTCAGTTCTGCAACAAAACCAAAAGTAGATACAGCGGTTAACGGCCTTGTGTAGAAAAGCTCATTCTGCAGAAAATCTCTTAAGGAAGAAAAAACAGAATAGCTACACAATGACTTTTGATGGTTGGTGCTGGCAGCCCACTGCCTGGAAACACCCCTGGTTGAAAAAAGAATAGAGGATAATATAACTTCTTCCCCAATCCTATGACATAATCCAGTGACAACTGAACACTCTTTGGGCAGTACCCAACTGTGTCATTCCATTGGCACAAATGACATTGTGCTAGCAGAAACTAGCTTCTGAATTATGCACAAGAGAAGAATCCAGCTAAAGTTATGCTTGCGCAAATGTGGTTACACAAGTGGTTTTGCATAACTCTTGTGCAATGCATTGTGCAAAGTGTTGTGCAATGTGTTGCACAATGGCTTTGCACCTGTTTTGCAACTGGTTGTGCATTCTGCTTATGCAACTGGTTATGCAACTGCTTGCACCCATTGTGCAATGACTGCATCGTGCAAGTGGTTGTACAACTGCTGACGCAACCCACTGTGTAAGCATACCAGGCAACCACTTGTGCAATGGAAAGATGAAGCGGAGCTCTGCTAGTGCTATTTGGGTTTGTGCAATGCCAGCATTGGATGCTGCCCTTAGGTCACACTGGCATCAATGGGAGACAACTAACCATGTCATTAATTCTCTTGAAACAACTGAGACATAAAAGTGTGTGACGTTTGGCTAGATCGTGCTTTAAAGGGCATCCTTTTAATATACTGAGCTCATTATTTTTAGAGCATAGTGCCCAGAGACACTTTGTATAGTGGAAATGGTCCAGGGCTGGGGCTTAGTGTAGAGCACCTACTTTGCATGCCAAAGGTCCCAGGTTCCATTCCAGGCATCTCCAGGTAAGACTGGGAAAGACTCCTGTCTGAAACCCCAGAGAACCATTGCCAGTCAGTGTAGTTAACACTGAGCAACATGGATCAATGGCCTGGCTCTGTATAAGGCTGCTTCCTACGTTGCTGTCAAGGGCTCCTTGGAGGCCTCTCTCAGTCTAATCCAGTAGCCAAGTCCAGACACAGACAAAGGGATTCCTTTCAAAGCTTTATTCTTCTTTTACAACTTAACAACTCTACAGGTAGCAACTAGATCTGAGCAGCAGAGTACCTATGCCCTAAGTTGAAACAGTTGGTCCCCGTTTGAAAGGGAATTACTGGCAGACCCCTGAACTTAAGGACTAGGGAGAGTCCCTCCCCTTTTCCCTTGGATCCTCTGGGCGCAGCCGTTGTTTGCACGCCAACCGGGTGCTACGCCTCCTTTCCGCGCCCTCCATCTGGCGCCGCTCTCTGCGTCTGCGTCGCGCATCCACCAAGTCTGCTATCTGTGCTCGGTCACTCCCTGGACTGCTTTCTAATCTAGGAATGCTGGTGGGAGGAATCTCCGTCAGCTGTGGGCCCTGAGAAAGAGGAGCGCACTCCTCTCCCAGGAGCGACTGCTCTTCCTCAGAATCAGAACTACTCTGGGATTCTATGGGCTCAGTGTCCACCCTGACAGTTGCTATGAATAGCGCATGCCTTGTGGGATAGATGCTCTGGAACAGATGCCAAAAGATGTTGAAATAGGAGCCAACACTTACGGATACACCAGATTGCTGACTCAGTAACCAGAGTCCGCTCACCTCAGCTGCTTGGCTGCTTCCTTTCCTTATACATTAGGTGATGGCTGTTCCAGATCTCCTTCCCATCCCCTACTAGAGGGGTGGGCAGAAGGCAGATCAAGATCTGCTGATAGATCTTCAGCTGATTTGTGGTAGATCAGCAAGAATATACATCTCTCAATAGTTTAGTGACAACAAAAAGCCTGATTTTCCTCCCAAATTAGATGAGAGAATGTGTGTGCAAGCTCCAG
The DNA here is from genome assembly GCF_057233095.1 of Heloderma suspectum. NCBI lineage: Eukaryota > Metazoa > Chordata > Lepidosauria > Squamata > Helodermatidae > Heloderma > Heloderma suspectum. The sequence goes on from NC_139462.1 coordinate 69,888,147, forward strand.
TTCAGTGCTGAAAACAAATTCCTGGGCTGAGGATGTTCCTCTATTCTATATTCTATCCTCTCTTGTTCATCTATTCTATATCCACCTTCCTGGGCCACTAATTTGCATTTGGCTCAGGGCAGCTGGTGGACCTCAGGGTTCTAGAGAAATGCAAAATCAGTTCTGGAAACCTAAAGCCTGCCCACCGTGCCCTAGTATGTGTTGTTACGTGGTTACATCATCAGGTTGATGGAAGGCGCTCTAAGAAGCCATCAAACAGAATTCAAATACTCCTAGCTTGATTTTCATTTTACTTTATTTTGTGAACTTGGAATTGTATTATTGTAATATGGTTAACTTAAGAGCTTAAAATGTTTTTCAAGTAAACATTTACAGCTTGAAAAGTGCTGATAGTCACTTTACTGAATTAGAATTCAGGAATGTTGGTTAATTTTGAATTTCTGCATTTTAAGTTTTCTTTCAGCTAATACTGGCTAAGATATTTTAAGATATTCAGTTGATATTGACTAAAATATCCGTATGTTGTATGTCATGTTATATAGCAGAATTTTCCATTGAACTAATGATGGGTATGGCTAACTTCTATAATGCCCTCCAGATGTATTGGGCTGCAACTCCCATCAGCCCCAGACAGCATGGCCAATGGTCAGTGATGACGGGAGCTGTAGTCTGAAACATTGAGTTGCCTCCTCCTCCTACAGTGTATGCAGCCCCATCTCTCTCTCTCTCTCTGCATGTGTGCGTGTGCGTGTACGTGAATAGATGTATTGCATAGATAGATAGATACTGCACACAAGGCAGGTTAATGAAGACAATTAACTGTCACATCAGGCTCATTTATTTCACTCATCAAAACAATAATGATAATATATGATGTTTAGATAGAAACTTCATATATTATCATAATATGTATATGATATATGATAATATATGAGCCCCTTCATGGATCACTGCCTTGTTGTGGCGAAGGGGCTTGCGTAACTCAGGGAAGCCATAAGCTATGCCGTGCAGGGCCACCCAAGACGGATAGGTCATGGCAGAGAGTTCTGACAAAATGTGGTCCACTGGAGAAGGAAATGGCAACCCACTCCAGGATTCCTGCCAAGAAAACCCCATGGAACATATCACAAGGCTAAAAGAGATGACGCCGGAAGATGAGCCCCTCAGGTCGGAAGGTGTCCAATATACTACTGGGGAAAAGCAGAGGGCATTTCCAAGTAGCGCCAGAAAGAGTGAAGCGGCTGGGCCAAAGCCGAAAGGACACTCAGCTGTGGATGTGTCTGGTCGTGACAAAAAAGTCCGATGCTGTAAAGAACAATATTGTTTAGGAACCTGGAATGTCAGATCAATGAATCAAGGTAAGCTGGAGGTGGTCAAACATGAGATGGCAAGATTGAACATCGACATCTTGGGAATCAGCGAACTCAAATGGACAGGCATGGGCGAATTTAATTCAGGTGACCATCATATCTACTACTGTGGGCAAGAATCCCTTAGAAGAAATGGAGTAGCACTCATAGTCAACAAAAGGGTGGAAAAAGCAGTACTGGGGTACAATCTTAAAAATGATAGAATGATCTCAGTACGAATCCAAGGCAAACCATTCAACATCACAGTAATTCAAGTCTATGCCCCAACCACTGATGCCGAAGAAGCTGAGGTTGATCGGTTCTATGAAGACCTACAACACCTTCTAGAACTAACACCAAAAAAAGATGTCCTCTTCATCATAGGGGATTGGAATGCTAAGGTAGGAAGTCAAGAAATCACCAGGATAACAGGCAGGCATGGCCTTGGTGTACAAAATGAAGCAGGACAAAAGCTAATAGAGTTTTGCCAAGAGAACACGCTGATCATAGCAAACACTCCTTTCCAACAGCACAAGAGACGACTCTACACATGGACATCACCAGATGGTCAATATCGAAATCAGATTGATTATGTCCTTTGCAGCCAAAGATGGAGAAGCTCTATACAGTCAGTAAAAACAAGACCTGGATCTGACTGTGGCTCAGATCATGAGCTTCTTGTTGCAAAATTTCAGCTTAAATTGAAGAACGTAGGGAAAACCACTAAAGCATTCAGGTATGACCTAAATCATATCCCTGATGAATACACAGTGGAGGTGAGGAATAGATTTCAGGGATTAGACCTGATAGACAGAGTGCCTGAGGAACTGTGGACGGAGGTCCATAACACTGTTCAGGAGGGAGGAACGAAATCCATCCCAAAGAAAAAGAAATGCAAGAAAGCCAAGTGACTGTCTGATGAGGCTTTACAAGTAGCTGAAGAAAGAAGGGAAGCGAAAAGCAAGGGAGAAAGGGGAAGATATATCCAACTGAATGCAGAGTTCCAGAGAATAGCAAGGAGAGACAAGAAGGCCTTCTTAAATGAACAATGCAAAGAAATCGAGGAAAACAACAGAATAGGAAAGACTAGAGATCTCTTCAAGAAAAATCAGAGATCTCAAGGGAACGTTTTGTGCAAAGACGGGCATGATAAAGGACAAAGGAGGCAGGGACCTAACAGAAGCAGATGAGATTAAGAAGAGGTGGCAAGAATACACAGAAGAACTATACAGGAAAGATCTTAATGTCCCTGATAGCCATGATAGTGTGGTCACTGAACTTGAGCGGACATCCTCGAGAGTGAAGTCAAGTGGGCCTTAGGAAGCATTAGTAACAACAAAGCTAGCAGAGATGACAGTATTCCAGCTGAGCTATTTAAAATCCTAAAAGATGATGCTGTTAAAGTGCTGCATTCAATATGCCAACAAATCTGGAACACCACAAGACTGGAAAAGGTCAGTTTACATTCCAGTTCCAAAGAAGGGCAATGCCAAAGAGTGTTCAAACTACCGCACAATTGCACTCATTTCACATGCCAGCAAGGTGATGCTCAAAATCCTACAAGCTAGGCTTCAGCAGTATGTGAACCGAGAACTACCGGAAGTACAAGCTGGGTTTCGAAGACGCAGAGGAACTCGAGATCAAATCGCCAACGTTCGCTGGATCATGGAGAAAGCAAGAGAATTCCAGAAAAACGTGTATTTCTGCTTCACTGACTACGCTAAAGCCTTTGATTGTGTGGATCACAACAAACTGTGGCAAATTCTTAAAGTGATGGGAGTACCAGACCACCTTACCTGTCTCCTGAGAAATCTGTACGAGGGTCAAGAAGCAACAGTAAGAACCAGACATGGAACAACCGAGTGGTTCAAAATTGGGAAAGGAGTACGACAAGGCTGCATATTGTCACCCTGCTTATTTAACTTATATGCAGAGTACATCATGAGAAACGCCGGGTTGGATGAATCAGAGGTCGGAATTAAGATTGCTGGGAGAATTATCAACAACCTCCGATATGCAGACGATACCACCCTAATGGCAGAAAGCAAAGAGGATCTAAAGAGCCTCTTGTTGAGGGTGAAAGAGGAGAGTGCAAAAGCTGGTTTGAAACTCAACATTAAAAAAACGAAGATCATGGCATCTGGCCCCATCATTTGCTGGCATATAGAAGGGGAAGAAATGGAAGCAGTGACAGATTTTACTTTCTTGGGCTCCAAGATCACCGCAGATGGTGACTGTAGCCATGAAATTAAAAGACGCTTGCTCCTTGGGAGGAAAGCTATGGCAAACCTAGACAGCACAGTAAGAAGCAGAGACATCACCTTGCCGACAAAGGTCCGTCTAATCAAAGCTATGGTTTTCCCAGTAGTAATGTATGGCTGTGAGTATAAGGCTGTGTATAAGGCTGTGAGTATATGGCTGGACTATAAGGAAGGCTGAGCGCCGAAGAATTGATGCTTTCGAACTGTGGTGCTGGAGAAGACTCTTACGAGTCCCCTGGACTTCAAGGAGGTCAAATCAGTCCATCCTAAAGGAAATCAACCCTGAGTGCTCATTGGAAGGACAGATACTGAAGCTGAAGCTCCAATATTTTGGCCACCTAATGCGAAGAGAAAACTCTCTGGAAAAGACCCTGATGCTGGGAAAGACTGAAGGCAAAAGGAGAAGGGGACGACAGAGGATGAGATGGCTAGATAGCATCACCGATGCAATGAATATGAACTTGAGCACACTCCGGGAGAGAGCGCAGGACAGGAAGGCCTGGCGTGCTATGGTCCATGGGGTCACGAAGAGTCGGACACGACTGAACGACTGAACAACAACAACAGATAGAAATAGCCCTGCATTATTTAGTCATGATGAAACCTAAGAAGAAGACCAAATATGTTTGTAAATGCTGGTCTTTGATTCTGGACATTTAATATTAAGTGTACACAGCTGTTTCTATATTGTTATGAACATACATTTTTGTGTGTTTTTGTAAATGTTCTATTGACTAATTTGAGATAAACTATCCGTCCATGAGGAAACCAGTTCTCTGATTAGCTAATACACTACAATTACCCAGCATAAAATCACTTGCAGTTACACCATCTCAGCTGCATAACAGGGCATTTGAAAATAATAATGAGTTGCTTACCGTAATCAGCTTGCTTCTAGAAAGGGCTCTTTGGCTGAGGAAACCAAACTCTTTTACTCCCCAGCCAATTTCACCCACAAAGCAACACCTGGGGGACCATGGAGGAGGATTGTTTGGTGCAGGTCTCCACAAGTATACAGCATCACTAGTGCCTTCTACTGGTGAAGTTCTTGCTCCTACATATTGAGTATGATCTGGAAGTCTGGACTGGTAATTACCGGTACCACCTGGGCCTTGAGAATAGAAAGTATTTTAAAATATGGTTATATGGAAGCAAAGATTCATAAACCAAGATTTACTATTCCATCTGTGAAGGAACAGAACTGTCCTCCATTTATATATTTAGATTGGTTTTAGGATATTATGGGGTTAAATCCTTTTGAAAGTTCCACAGAAGGTCAGAGGGAGACAGAGAAAAAGTTTCAACTCAGAAAACAGAAACTTAGTTTGTAGAAATGAACAAGTAACTATCCTCCTTGGTTGGAATCAGGGAGAGAGAAAAATAATGTTAGAGAAGATAAAAACAAGAGGCATAGGAGGGGAGGGGAGGAAGGAAGGAAGGAAGGAAGGAAGGAAGGAAGGAAGGAAGGGTGAGCATCCTAGAGGACAGAAAGAGCTGCTGGAACTGGAGAACTGGTTGAAAGACATGGACCAATGACCGCAAAATATTGCTTGATTAAGGGAACTGGCTAAAACAGGGACAGAGTCTAATTAGGTTAGCTGGGTACATTTATCCCTGGTTGTTTTTATTACTGTATTGCTCATACAGTGGTGGTGGTGGTAGTGGTGTGTGCATGTGTATAACAGCAGGGAAATCCTGAAACAGGGGAATCCTCCAGGGGGTGGGGACTGGAATCCAACAAGGCTCCACAGGCCGACTTGGGAAGACTGGCAGGCAGGATGAGGCCCACAGGCTGGGGATTCTGCACCTCTTTTCTAAACAGAACCAAACCAGGATAAATGTTATGCCCCGGAACTTCTCACTGCTTGGAGATGTGGTGTGAGTGTAACGATACTAAGGCTGTAATTTGATTTCCATTCAGCAGGGAGCAAGCCTCATTGCGCTGTGAGCAGTAGTTGGAAGAACTAAGAAATGGTTTTGTAGGAGATAATCAATAGGGTAATGGAAAACAGAACTGAAACTCAGAGGCCTTTACTCCGTCACCATAGACCACACACACAAGTTTGCATCATGCTAATCTTAGGTGGCTTCTTGTGCGGGTGGTCATGCTGTAACCCATGAAGGCCACTGGAGTTTTCTAGCAATGCTTGAGAAGAGTTGGGGTGGGGGAATTGTTCATTTAAAAAGAAGGAAAATGCAGAAGTAAAGAAGGATTGCCTGGGAACACAAACGAATTAGAGAACAGAAATCTAAAAGGGGAAATAGACACTTTCTCCCTTGGGTTGAAGAAATTACTGCCCTGTAATTCATTGAGTTAAGGACTTTATAATATACATCTCCAGAAGCACTAATGGTTACCCAGAGCTCCTTTCACAAAGGGAACATCTAAGAAGAAGAAAAATTAAATGAAGAAGAAGCAGTACAGGTAAACTAGGTGTTGGTCTCTTAAAATTACCTGATGATATTTTTATTATTAAAATTAAAATACGATTTGAAAATGGAATAAAAGATAAATATCTGAAAGAAGGAATTTTCCTTACACTGAAGTGAAAGGGCAACTCTTGTTACAGAAAGCAGAAGAAAAATCTCTGCTGGTCTTTGGTTTTGTAGCCCTGCCCCACATCCTTAACCACACACCCATTTACCACTAACCTCTCCCATCTGGGGTTGTGCCCCCTTGAAAAAGAAACCTATGACATTATATAAATGCCTCTGAGTACATAGAGAGTGCCCTCCCCACTGCACCCAGTATCCCTCTCTTCTTTTTTTAAATTAGCAATTTTATTTTTATATGGATAGAAAAGGGAAGATACAAATAACATTGCCCCAAAAAGAAAGTTATAGTTGGAAAACCTATTATATGATATTTAATATTTTTTGGTGAGTGCCTTCAAATGATTTTGTTTTGCTTCAATACATGAAGAAGGCTCTCTGTCCGTGATGCCGCTCAGCCTTCCCCATCCCTCTAGATGTGTTGGACTGCAGTTCCCATCATCCCCAGCCAGGATGTCTTTTGCAGCAAGTCATTCTTGTCATCTCCAAGGTTTGCCATTGCAGCTTGCTTTCATAAATATAGGGCCTCCTTTGCAGGTCTGAGCTCCATTACTTTTGTTTGTTTAAAAGGAAATTAAGCATAGCTTAGATTATGTATCTTATATATGACGGTGGGTGTAAACTTCTCTGCCAGTTCATCAGGTTCTGTCAGTTTTGTCCTTCCATGCTCCTTTGACAGTACAAAGTAAGTATCAAATAGCTATTTATAGTACATGAGGTAGAGCACAACGGTACATATGATGCTGTGGCTGAGTGTCACACTTCCCACTCTGGGCCGTTTATTTGATTAACACTTTGGCATTGTTTGGAAGTAGCCCCTTTGAGCAACCATGGAATGGTGGCAGTTACCTGTATATATAATTCTTTTCCCTGCATCTGCTGGTGGGGCACTGGGCCCGGAAGACAAAGTGTTCCTTTTTGCCATGCCCTTGGCAGTCTGGATCTCGACTGCAGCGTCACTAATCAGTTAATTCTTGGCAGGCTCACGCCTGCTCTGAGCACTGCGGCGGCTGTTGTTCCTCGCTGTCTCTCCCGACAGCACAGACAGGAAGACTTGTAAGCCAGGTGGCTTTGGAGACATGGGGCTATTAGGTGGCATTTGCTACATTGTGACATATTGTCCTTGTGACCTTGCAAGCCAACAAGATTCCGTTGGCTGCCTGCTCTCTTCTGCCATGCAGCAAAGGCTCTCAACTCTGCAGTGCCGTCACACGTGTCATCCTGAAATCTATTGTGCCAGGCCTGGTATCTCTTCTAAAGCTCCCAGGCTGTTGAAACTGCAAAGAAAGGAGGTTTACTGGCTTGGCGATATCTTGCCTCTTTCCACTTCTGGCAATAAAATCAAATCAAGGCCATCCCTACCATTAGGCTGAGTGAGGCAACTGCCTCAAGCCAATGAAGGCCGATGGCTCCAATGTCAGTGGGGTGGGTGAATCTGCTCCAGCTTTCAGTCAGAACCAGTCAGAACTCTAGAGGAGCTATTCACCCTGAATAGCTCCTTTAGAGTTCTTACTGGTTCTGACTGAAAGCCAGAGCAGATTCACCCACCCCACTGACACTGGATCCACCAGCCTCTAAGGAGCAGACGCTGGGGGGAGTAGCAGCATCCCCCCGGACATTCCTCATGACACACACCCCCCGGCTGCTCCTCCTTGTTGGAGGACAGAGGTGTGTGTGCCACGTGGCTTGTCCTGCATCCCCAAAACTAGCCTGCTGCCCTCCAGTACTGTCCCATCAGAAGTGCTGAAGTCAAATGAAATCTACTGTAATATAGTAGTCAGCCATTATATGCCATGCATTAACACTAATGAAACATACATAAGCATACTCCAGAAGAAGGAAAAGCCCAAAGTTGTTCCAGTGCTGGCCCAGTTTGTTTCTGTATGTGGAATGAGGGCTGGGCACTGTTTTGTCTTTTGCCTCAAGCAACAAAATGTCTTGGGCTGGCCCTGAATAAAAGGCAGAAAGGAGACAAAGAAAATTATCATTCATAACTACCCCATGAGGTTTTGGTCCTGTTTTTAAGAGCCTGTCACGGAGAAACAAGGACATTCCCTTCCAATTAGTCACTGTTTTTATTTGCAAGTCAAACAAGGCTTCTGTTCTCCTTTGGTACAGGGTGTTTTCAGTCCACAGGAGAGCCTTTACCCACCATGGGGTTTCCCTCTGGTATGCCCTTTGAGGCTGGGGAAAAAATAATAATCCTAATTTCCTCCTTCCCAAGAAAGCAGCATGCCAAATGGATGTTTCTGCCTTGCAGTCACAGGCTGGTTTGGATTATCTTTGAGTTTAAATGTAACCCTGATTCGATGACAATGCATATCAGTCACGCTTTTGATGGTCAGTTTGTTGGCACTCGCCAAGTGCAGAACTCAGATTCAATGTCTCTTTTTCAAAATGTGATTAGTTTGAGACCTCTGGCAAGCCAGAAGCACTGAGAGATGCGAAGGTCTGCGTTCCCCACATTTGGGACTCTTGCAGCAGCTGCTTCTTGGTCAGTTGAGCTCTCTTCCAATCTGTGAGCTTGGGATGGTGTCCGAAATATGCATGCCGGTATGTCAGGCAGCCTGCCTTCTGGGCTGATCAGCTGATTCAAACAGGAATAGACTTCTCCAAATGAGAATGACCTTTCTTATCAGCAAGGGCAGGCAAGTGTTTGTACAAAGTGGTGATACTCTTGGCAGAAGCTTCTTTTCATGAAAGGGATTTGGCTTCTCTTTACAGAATTACAATCAATTCAGTGGTTTTGCAAGCGCAGTTTAGCCTGAGGGCCAGTTCATGTAATCATATTGTCATGGAGAATATGTGGTCTGAATGGGACTGGATGGCCTTCCTCTCATGGAGAGGAAGAATGTATTTGTTGGATTATGCACCAGGTTTACAGCTCAACCAACATATTTACCATGTTGCTGTTCAGCCCTCTTTAGGCATCTTTGCTGCAGCATGATAAACATGGGTTGAGTTTGTTTGTTTAAGACATTTCTATTCCAACCTTTATTTAAAAAAATCTCCCAGGGTTTACAATACCATTTAAAACCCAAAACAACAATAAAAACAATAACATTTAATAAGGCATTAAATGCTTAATAAAACCACAGAATGGGGGGGAAAGTTCCAAACCTGCCCCAGGGCTGGAACAATCCTGAAATCATTACAATGCCTAAGGAAGTGCCAGTAACTTCATTCATCTACCCCCCACCCCCAGCTTTGCTGATGTGTGGGGTGGTGGCATCTTTTGCACTGGGCCCCTGGAGAGAGAGGAGAGCAGACCGCCTGCAAAGACTGGCATGCCACATGCATACCTGGTGGAACAATGCCACTGAAAACATGGTGCCTTCCCCAAAACCTCCTTTTCTCCTCTTTTGGTTTGGCACTCAGCTACCCAACTAGTGGGTTTAACTAGCTGCCAGTTTTGGAACTGCATAGGATTTATTTAGTTATTTACTGCATGTCTTTGTTACTGACCAATAGCCAAAGCCCTCTGCTTATTCTGCCTTCTGGCTCAGACTGATAGAGTGGCTGGGGGTGGGGTTTCCCCTATGCTACACTAAACTGAGGGTGAAGTTGGTTCCTGGGCAGGTATCAGTGCTAGGATAGGGTGGCATGTGCACTGTGGGATCAAGGGAAGAAAAATGAACTTAAGAATTTGGGGAGCACCCTGAGGCATCTATTTAGTGGAAGGGAGGCTTCCTCAGACATGCCTTTTTCTAGGGCATGAGGCTAGAGGAGGCGGTGACAGGACCTTCCCATGGAGTTTGCCTTATTTACTCACAGAAAACCAGACAGCAGTGATGTGAGCAAATCCCCCTCGGCGCATTAATGAAGAGTGCCAGGTTAAGACTTCTCAGAACCAGGCCGCACCGGCCCTCCCATGAACAGGAGGAGCGGCAAATTGCCTGCCCCTGCCAGGAGGATCTGCCACTGCTGCAGCCAAAATGGTGACTTGTACTCATGGCAAATGCTTCTGAGACCGATCTTTGCAGCTATGGTTCAATCTGGGTAAGAAAAGAGGCTTCTAGACCACAAGCACTAAGTTCTTGTGAACTGGTCCCACATTCTATTTTTCTTGTCAAGAACCTTAATCTTTTACCATCTTGAACCTGGAAACATAAAGGTAACACACAAGAGGGATTGTACGTATTCTGGCTTTGATGTTTTCGTTAAGTTTTCCCCTATGTCTTACTGGCTGATGCCTGGAGGAGCATTAGACCACAGCAACAATAATCCCTAACTACTTGGACCACCTTTTCCAATATAAACTTGGCCGGGTATTGAGACCTGTGGGGAAAGTGCTTCTCTGCATCCTGCCAGTATCAGAGGTGTGTCTGGCAGGGCCAAGAAAGAGAGGACCTTCTCAGTGCTGCGCCCAGGTTCTGCAGCTCCCTCTCTCTGATGGCCTTCCACCAACAGGTAAGACCTTTCTGTTCAGACAGGACTTGGTCCTTCCATTATGTCCTCTTGCTGCCGATGGATGATTTTACATTAGCTGGTTGCTGGTTTTTTCATCCGCTCCTGGTTTAGTCTGCTTGTTTTTGTGTTTTGATTGTTGGTTTTATCATATTTTCTTATTGAAACTGTAGGTTATCTTGCTTGGGTGTTTAAATGTGAGAGAGTGGTTATACATTTTATTCTTAAAACTAATAACAGGTAAAGAGAGCCAGTGTGCTGTAGTGGTGAGAGTGTTGGACTGGGACTCGGGAGATCTGGATTCTAGTCCCCTCTCAGCCATGAAGCTCACTGAGTACGTTTGGGCCAATCACTGACTTTCAGCCTAACCTACCTCACAGGGTTGTTGTGAGGATAAAATGGAGAGGAGGAGGACTATGTAAGCTGGCTTGGGTTCCTTGCAAGAGGGGAAAAAAGCCGTATGTAATTAAAAAAAACCCAATAACATGGTATAAATTTCTTCTGCATAATAACTTGCTGAGAAGATACAAGAACTGAGGCGTGCCATTTAGATCTCATTCATGTGATACTTTTGAATGTGTTTTGTCCTTACCTTCTAGTTAACTACTTTTGAGTCTTACAGCAGTTACACACATTACAATTTCTGCAGCAAACATGGAATGTGTGGATGTCATACAGATATGTACTTGTACCTGGGAACCCTCGCACAATCAGTTTTCCAGGACACATATACATGGATGTTTTAGGACCATGTATATGATATGATGAAAAGAGCCTCGTGTGGTGCAGAGGGGTAGGCGGCAGTAATGCAACCAAAACTCTCCCCACAACCTGAGTTCGATCCCAGCGGAAGCTGGGTCCCAGGTAGCCGGCTCAGGTCGACTCAGCCCTCCATCCTTCCGAGGTCGGTAAAATGAGTACCCAGCTTGCTGGGGGAAAGGTAGTCACGACTGGGGAAGGCAATGGCAAACCACCCCGCTATAGTCTGCCATGAAAACGCCAGTGAAAGTGGCGTCCCTCTAGGGGTCAGCAATGACTTGGTGCTTGCACAAGAGGAACCTTTCCTATATGATATCCACAAGTTATGTGTTGTTTGCTGCATGACACCGGTGTAAAGCTGATATTTCCCATAGCAATCCTAGTGTGTGGAGCGACCTTTATTTTTGTTACTTGGAAAGTTTAGTTTCAGCAATGATCCCAAATACACTTGTCTGCATTATTGATTGTGAGGAGACTTGAATGCTTGTAACGGACACTCCTCACACTATGTGACAGCAAAAACAAGCACATATTTTCCATTGGGCTGGATCCAGACCAGGGGTGTTTCCAGAGGGCAGGCTTCTAGCACTACCAGTCAAAAGACATTGTGCAGCTATTCTGTCTTTTCCTCCTTAAAAGTTTTTTTGTGCAAATACAAAAAATAGAAGCAGTGAGAAAACACAGGAGAGTTACAAGAAAAAGATGGCATCACCTGGCCCCCCTGTATAATTCCTTGAATGAGGCAGGGCTATTGCATGATACAAGTTTTGTCTGGAAGGACCTGGGCAGAGCAATCCTATGTGTTCCAAAGGAACTCTCCAGTGTCAGAGGACTCTGAATACCCTATGCTCTGCGGGCAGATGCCCGGCAAAGCAGAAGGAGTAACGGGGCCAATTTTCACCTCTCCGTCCTCTTTGTTGTTGCTTTTTACCTGTCTAGAGAGGTCATGCTGCTGCATATCCTGGCCCCTCCCCTCCCCTCCCCTCCCCACCCAATGGGATGCCCGCCCCACCCTTTTTCCTCTCCCCACTGCGTATTTGCAACCTCAGGAAGCAGTCACCATGGTTCTTTCTGTGGAGGCTCTGAGGGCGTGGAGGAGGATCTGAATGCAGAGTCCCCTCCCAAGGTCAAAGCAGTCTCTGTGGCCTCAAGCGGGGGACTCTGAAAAACCTTATGTTCCCTGGGATGCTCTCTCAGGATTATAGGATTGCACCCTAAATTAGTTGAACTTAGTTCCCATTAAAATCAACAGAACTTCACTTTGTCATGACTAACTTCTCAAATCAATTTCACTGGGTCCTATGTACAACAAACTGGATCCAACCCAGGGTGTTTACCTGTGGCCAGGAGCTGTAGACAATTTCTGCTTCCTGGCACACAGATACCTATCATTAATCTGTGGCTGAAAATCTTTGGCTTTACGTCAGTCACTGGATACATTTCTAGGTGTACATGTAAAAGTCTTAGATGTTAAAATAGAACATGCATAGCTGTCCTAATACAGGATCCAGGTCTCCAGTCATAGAATTGTAAAAAATAAATTGCTTCCCCCGAGCTCATCATTAACATCCAAAACTAGGTTCATGAATGGGCTTGAAATGGTGCTCTTTTGACATACATTCCAACAATAAAGACTTCACTAACCTAGATTTTGATGACAAGGTCGTCGTAGTACTTGCATAATTAATGGATATGCTGCTTGAGGCCATGAAAGCTTTTGAAAATGTAGTTTCAGAAATTAGCCTGAGCATGAACCAGGGTGAAATAAAAAGGCTTATTTTGTTGTTGTTGTTGCAGTTTTGGCATGTAGCAACCTAATATTATTTGTTTTTCACTTCAGCTCACTGGTTAGTTATACACGTACTATGAGTAGCATTTGGAGGAAAAGGTGCTATGAGCTTAAAGCCATGCCATCTAACAATATATTTCCTATGGCAAACTCAATATATAAAGAGCAGAAAGCAAAAGAAAAGACAAAGAGCACCGCTGATTTGCCATGAAACTGTTGAACTGAAATGTGGCATCTCTACCAACTTTAAAAAATGCATACTGTTCAAATAAGATGCCTTCAAACCATGGAAAATATAAAAAGTTTTAAGCTAAAATCGAATTACAGTACAATCCTGAGTTGCATGGGACTTACTTCTGAATAAATACACTTAGGATTGCACTGTTAGGAAATTTATTCTAGAACGTCAGCTGGAACAGGTTTTGCAAGTCCATGAATAAAATTCACACAATGCAACCCATTGATACAAAACTTCTGGCTCATATCCATCCTTTTGAGAACCTTTTGGGTTTTCAAAATGTGTTTTCATTGTTTGCCATGTTTGCCTCTGCTTGTATCCTTACGCAGTGTGGTGTTATGTGAGCTGACCACATGAGGCTACCCAACCAGAATTTGTGTATAGTTATAAAAATATTGACGTCATAGAAAGAAAAATCCTGCGTTAGCCAAAGCCTAAGGGATGGTGCTAATTGAATATTCGCATGTGACGATAAAAATGTATTTATACTGGCATAGCTGCAATTAAAGCCTTCATAGACTCTTCAAGACTTAAAGTTAGTTAGTGAAGCAAAGCTTGTTTACTGGGGTTTTTCTTTTGACATTTTAGCTATATTATTATTATTATTCATACACCACCTTTTGCCAAACTGACCACTAAGGTGATGGCAAAGCTATAATGCATTGTCTTTTTTTCCCATTAACTTGAGCTAGCGCCAAACCACTTCTGGCTAATTTAGCCAACTCAGTGCATTGTAGCCATGAAAGGGGTCCATGTGATTGACGGGGCAGTGGGGCCATACTGTTTGCCCGATGCCTGACATGTGCAAAAAGATGTTTGCACATCTTCCCCAGGCTTCACACTTGACATCCATTCATTGGGCGTGGATGTCTGCAGGGAGAAATCCAACGCAGGTAGATTTCCCTGGGAGATGGAACAATCAGGGTTCCCTCAGCACAATCAGGGTTCCAACTCCCAGAGACACCTACAGTAACAGAGGCTCACATGCATAGTCCTTACCCCTGCTGACATCCCCACCTAAAACATGGATCTCAGGGGTGGACTCAGGAAAGCTGTATCCAGTGGTGGCAGGCACCCATTGGGGTTGGTGGAGCTGAGGCCAGGGCAGATGCTCAATGTTCTGCTGAGATTGCCGGAGGAGTACAGGAGAAGACCGCATGTGGCACTTGGAAGCAGTGGAGCAAATGGACCTGGTTGTGGAGGGAAATCTCTGCTGCAAGTGGGTGGGGGCAGGCAGGGGATCACTGGCCCGTTTGCCCCAAACATAGAGCCATCTCTGGCTGTATCATTGAGGGGTGGGGTTAGCTGAACCCCTTCCCCACTTCCCCTTTAATTGTGTGGGCCTCCTTCATGCATATAACATACAGTGTTCATACTCCAGCTGGAAGGGAATAAATTAGAAGAACTAAAGCCCAGTGGCGGGGCACCTGCTTTGCATGCAGAAGGCCCCAGGTTCAATCTCTGGCATCTCCAGGTAGGGCTGGAAAAATTCCTGCCTGAAATCCTGGAGAGCTGCTGCCCGTCAGTGTTGACATCACTGAACAAGATGGACCAATGGTCTGACTCAGCATCAGGTAGTTCCATGTGTTCCAGTGATTCTAGCTACACATGACGTTAAATCTCTAGCACCCAAACCTTCTGTTTTTATTTTATTCAAAAGTAAACACAGAGTCCCTACTCTGGAATGAGATCACAGTGGTCAGGGAGGGGAGGTGTAATCGTTTTCTCCCCAGCTGCAACCCCCTCAAAAGTTGGCCACACGGCATGACCAATAATAAACCACCACTGACACAAATGGGGGCTTTATTTTAACTATTGGTAGTGTGCGCGCACACGCATGCATGATTTGGAGGGGTCATGTTTAGGGAAGGAAGGATTAAACCTCCCCATGTGCTGTGGTTCCAATATGTATTGGTACCCTCTGTGTTTCCCCTTCATGGATCACTGCCTTGTTGTGGCGAAGGGGCTTGCGTAACTCAGGGAAGCCACAAGCCATGCCGTGCAGGGCCACCCAAGACGGACAGGTCATGGCAGAGAGTTCTGACAAAATGTGGTCCACTGGAGAAGGAAATGGCAACCCACTCCAGGATTCCTGCCAAGAAAACCCCATGGAACGTATCACAAGGCTAAAAGAGATGACGCCGGAAGATGAGCCCCTCAGGTCGGAAGGTGTCCAATATGCTACTGGGGAAGAGCAGAGGGTATTTCCAAGTAGCACCGGAAAGAGTGAAGCGGCTGGGCCAAACCCGAAAGGACACTCAGCTGTGGATGTGTCTGGCGGTGAAAAGAAAATCCGATGCTGTAAAGAACAATATTGTTTAGGAACCTGGAATGTCAGATCAATGAATCAAGGTAAGCTGGAGGTGGTCAAACATGAGATGGCAAGATTGAACATCGACATCTTGGGAATCAGCGAACTAAAATGGACAGGCATGGGCAAATTTAATTCAGGTGACCATCATATCTACTACTGTGGGCAAGAATCCCTTAGAAGAAATGGAGTAGCACTCATAGTCAACAAAAGGGTGGGAAAAGCAGTACTGGGGTACAATCTTAAAAACGATAGAATGATCTCAGTACGAATCCAAGGCAAACCATTCAACATCACAGTAATTCAAGTCTATGCTGCAACCACTGATGCCGAAGAAGCTGAGGTTGATCGGTTCTATGAAGACCTACAACACCTTCTAGAACCAACACCAAAAAAAGATGTCCTCTTCATCATAGGGGATTGGAATGCTAAGGTAGGAAGTCAAGAAATCACCGGGATAACAGGCAGGCATGGCCTTGGTGTACAAAATGAAGCAGGACAAAAGCTAATAGAGTTTTGCCAAGAGAACATGCTGATCATAGCAAACACTCTTTTCCAACAGCACAAGAGACGACTCTACACATGGACATCACCAGATGGTCAATATCAAAATCAGATTGATTATGTCCTTTGCAGCCAACGATGGAGAAGCTCTATACAGTCAGTAAAAACAAGACCTGGATCTGACTGTGGCTCAGATCATGAGCTTCTTGTTGCAAAATTTCAGCTTAAATTGAAGAACGTAGGGAAAACCACTAAACCATTCAGGTATGAACTAAATCATATCCCTTATGAATATACAGTGGAGGTGAGGAATAGATTTCAGGGATTAGACCTGATAGACAGAGTGCCTGAGGAACTATGGACGGAGGTCCGTAACATTGTTCAGGAGGCAGCAACGAAATCCATCCCAAAGAAAAAGAAATGCAAGAAAGCCAAGTGGCTGTCTGATGAGGCTTTACAAGTAGCTGAGGAAAGAAAGGAAGCGAAAAGCAAGGGAGAAAGGGGAAGATATATCCAACTGAATGCAGAGTTCCAGAGAATAGCAAGGAGAGACAAGAAGGCCTTCTTAAATGAACAATGCAAAGAAATCGAGGAAAACAACAGAATGGGAAAGACTAGAGATCTCTTCAAGAAAATCAGAGATCTCAAGGGAACGTTTCGTGCAAAGACGGGCATGATCAAGGACAAAGAAGGCAGGGACCTAACAGAAGCAGATGAGATTAAGAAGAGGTGGCAAGAATACACAGAAGAACTATACAGGAAAGATCTTAATGTCCCTGATAGCCATGATAGTGCTATCACTGACCTTGAGCCGGACATCCTAGAGAGTGAAGTCAAGGGGCCTTAGGAAGCATGAGTAACAACAAAGCTAGCGGAGATGACAGTCTTCCAGCTGAGCTATTTAAAATCCTAAAAGATGATGCTGTTAAAGTGCTGCATTCAATATGCCAACAAATTTGGCACACTCAACAATGGCCACAAGACTGGAAAAGGTCAGTTTACATTCCAGTTCCAAAGAAGGGCAATGCCAAAGAGTGTTCAAACTACCGCACAATTGCACTCATTTCACATGCCAGCAAGGTGATGCTCAAAATCCTACAAGCTAGGCTTTAGCAGTATGCGAACTGAGAACTACCGGAAGTACAAGCTGGGTTTCAAAGAGACAGAGGAACTAGAGATCAAATCGCCAACATTCGCTGCATCATGGCGAAAGCAAGAGAATTCCAGAAAAACCAGAAAATGCTTCATTGACTACGCTAAAGCCTTTGATTGCGTGGATCACAACAAACTGTGGCAAATTCTTAAAGTGATGGGAGTACCAGACCACCTTACCTGTCTCCTGAGAAATCTGTACGAGGGTCAAGAAGCAACAGTAAGAACCAGACATGGAACAACCGAGTGGTTCAAAATTGGGAAAGGAGTACGACAAGGCTGCATATTGTCACCCTGCTTATTTAACTTATATGCAGAGTACATCATGAGAAATGCCGGGTTGGATGAATCAGAGGTCGGAATTAAGATTGCTGGGAGAATTATCAACAACCTCCGATATGCAAACGATACCACCCTAATGGCAGAAAGCGAAGAGGATCTAAAGAGCCTCTTGTTGAGGGTGAAAGAGGAGAGTGCAAAAGCTGGTTTGAAACTCAACATTAAAAAAACGAAGATCATGGCATCTGGCCCCATTACTTCCTGGCATATAGAAGGGGAAGAAATGGAAGCAGTGACAGATTTTACTTTCTTGGGCTCCAAGATCACCGCAGATGGTGACTGTAGCCATGAAATTAAAAGACGCTTGCTCCTTGGGAGGAAAGCTATGGCAAACCTAGACAGCACAGTAAGAAGCAGAGACATCACCTTGCCGACAAAGGTCCGTCTAATCAAAGCTATGGTTTTCCCAGTAGTAATGTATGGCTGTGAGAGCTGGACTATAAGGAAGGCTGAGCGCCGAAGAATTGATGCTTTCGAACTGTGGTGCTGGAGAAGACTCTTACGAGTCCCCTGGACTGCAAGGAGGTCACATCAGTCAATCCTAAAGGAAATCAACCCTGAGTGCTCATTGGAAGGACAGATACTGTAGCTGAAGCTGAAATATTTTGGCCACCTAATGCGAAGAGAAAACTCTCTGGAAAAGACCCTGATGCTGGGAAAGACTGAAGGCAAAAGGAGAAGGGGACGACAGAGGATGAGATGGCTAGATAGCATCACCGATGCAATGAATATGAACTTGAGCACGCTCCGGGAGAGAGTGCAGGACAGGAAGGCCTGGCGTGCTATGGTCCATGGGGTCACGAAGAGTCGGACACGACTGAACGATTGAACAACAACAAACCCTCTGTGTTTACTTCTGAGTAAAATAAAAACAGAAAGGGAGTGCACACTGTGTATTTAACATAATGTGTAGTTTGACTCTTTACTCACTATACCAGCATATAGACATATAGAGAGCTTCGGCTATTGGGCGGTATAGAAATAAATAGATAGATAGATAGATAGATAGATAGATAGATAGATAGATAGATAGATAGATAGATAGACAGACAGACAGACAGACAGACTGACTTAAAAGCTGAAACATATATATGGAAAATCAGAGCTATTTCATAATGATGAAGGTCAACACACCTTTTAAAAGAAGGTGATATTTCTGGTTATTCTCTGAGGTAGAGCAGCACTAGACTGCATGACTTGAAGAATACTAGGCCTGTGCCAATGAGGGTTGCCAACTTCTGATGCCATTGGTTGTCCTTTGTGGTTGTCCCTTTTAACAGTCATTTGAGCTGTAGCACTTAGCAGGTGATAATATATAGTTTCATGCCATAAAAAGCTACACCAGCTGATTTTTGCCTATCAAGCTCCTGTTAAAGGAACAGCAAGAGGCCAGGCTGGTCTCCTCCTCCCTGCAATCCTAATGCCAACAATTGTGTACCAAACACATCCTAAAATAAATGTGGTTGCTGGAACATTTCCTGGTTGGATGACAATGGAGAGTTGAAGAACTCTTGTTTGATTGCAGCAGGACCACCAGGCCAACAAGTTTTTACTTTCCCTGCTAGTGACTAAGCATTTCTCTTTTCTTCCAAAAGCTATTCTTTCTGCTCATGCATTTCTCTCTCTTCCCCCCACCCTCCCCTTTAATTATTGTCCTCTGCATTATTCCCCCTTGTATCTTGCAGTTAATTGCTTTGTTCTATAGCTTGCAGTAATTAAAGAGCACTGAAATACAATCCGAGACTTGCCTATTTCTCTTGTGTCTATCATGGTGTTATTGAGGTTGAACAGGGCGAGCGCAAAGCAGAGTCTGCGAATACACACACGAACTGGGCAAGAGCCACGTGGTCATAATTGCATCATCACTGGCAATCCTGTTTTCAGGGGCAGACTCCTTGTAGCTTTCTCGGGAATTCCAAGTGCCTCTCCTCGGGGTGCTTCCAGATGAAGCTTTTATAGTGCCGTCGCTTACCCCGTCTGCAGGATTTTACCCAGGGTGGGGCGGCAGACATTGTCATCTTCCATTCCTGGCCCTTCCTTGCTTTCCCTCCAGTTCTTAAAGCATCATTTTTAACCATGGAAGATCCGTTAAGTAGGACAAGATGGAAGCTACAAGGAATCTTTCCCTGAAAACAGGATTGCTAATGATGATACAGTCATGACCATGTGCCTCTTGCCCAGCTTCTGATTGCTAGCACTAGGATCCTATGTCTGGAAACAACCTTTGACTTCTCTCCCTTTGCAGGCCTCTGGTGCCTGCAATTTATGTTGGAAAACAGTGATCCATGAAGCCGACAGATCACTCTTTAACAATAGAAATGGCTTACATGGTCCCCCAATCCAGACCAGGTCTATAGTCAGGGGTGAAAGTCCCCATGCTAGGATTCTGATCCAGATTGGGCCCTCTGTGCCTATACTAGAGTAAAAATGGAAAGAAAGTTGTGGGTGCTGGCTGCATCTTCATTGTAATGTCTGTTTTGGCCAAGGTAACCGGGATGAACAAGAAGAAAAGGCTATTGCTTTCCCATCCTGCATTCAAATACCCAGAGGCATTTGGGTTGATCAGATGCAGCAAGTTAATTCTTGTATTCTTAAACTGGGCATGAGATTTGTGACAGCACTGAAGTACAGCCTCCAATGCCATAGGAGAGGAACAGCAAGGTAAGGCTTGCTCACAATGTGCTTTGCATTATCCCTTGCTATAATCTAGTTACAGCTTAGGGCTAACTGGAATTGACCCTTGTCCATATTTTAAAGGGGCGGGGGAGAAAGAGATAGAACAAGTTGCTTTGGGCTGTCATGCTGCCATATCTCCTTTAACAACACAGAATCAGGGCTGGTTGTCCTTCTAGGGATGCTTGATGCTGTATTTCCAAACATCAATTTAAAACATGGTTCCAGAGCTGGATGAATGGTAACTGGCATGTGTGTGTCCATCCAATGCTGGACTATTATCACCAGATATATAAGCCATATTAGTGTAATACCTTTATTAGGCCAACCAAAATATCATAAAAATTATGTAAGCTTTCAAGATCTCCAGATCCCTTTATCAGGCAGGATGTTACAAAAGCGGTGGGGGCAGGGTGAAAAGGGGAGGGGAAAAAATCTGACTTGATGTGAAGTCACACTGTCTCCATGCTCAGATCCCAAAATGAAGTGTGTGTGTGTGGGGGGGGGTGTCTGCAGATATTCAAATCAGGCTCTGCAGGCCATGTGGTGTCTGGACCTGCAGCTGCCCCTAGGATTGCTGGGAACCAGAAAGGTAAAAACGTTGGATGCCCCATTTTGGAAATGTAAAATCCAGCCTTTACTCAGATGTGTTACTCAGATATGGAAGCTTCACTCTTCTTACACAGGTACACTGTGGCTGTTACTGAGCCAGATTTACTTTAGACCCTGGTTTAGCCCCAGAACCTGTTCTCACCTCTCTCCCTCCAATTAGCTGAGATTAATTAAATTCCCAGTCATTTTATTTATTCTTACATTTTTATCCCACTTTTGTGCCAAGGAGCTCAGGGTGGCAGATGTCTCTCTGCCCCCATCCCCATACATTTTATTCTTACAACCACCCTGTGAAGTATGTGAATGGTGGTGGATGATGGCAGTTGTAGTCCAACAACATCTGGAGGGCCACATGTTCCTCACCCCTGCTCTAATCACTACATCACATCAGCTCCCTGCTGTGGTTTCCCTCTTCAAGTGGTTAGGACCAGGGCCTTTTGTGTTTTAGCCCCCACTACATTGAATTTGCCCTAGTGAAGCACATTAATGCCTGGAAACTGGTCGAAATCAAGCTTTCTATTTGGACTAGTGCTCAGTATGCCTCCTGGGTTTTAACTGACGGTGGATTTAACTTCAGCATGGGACTATTCTTCATTAGATTTTAAGACTGTTTTTTTTAAAAGAACATACATCAACTATGTATTCGTATCTTGATTATGTGTACTGTAGACTGCTTTGATATTTATAGGGAACGAGTTTTATAAATAACGCATATTGGCATTGAAAATAGCGTTGATAGTCTATGCACATTTTGAGTTGCTTTAGACATATTGGCGGTCACTCAGCAGCCCAGGACCACTTCTCTTTTTTTCTCGTTTGCCTTCTGTGTTTACCATGGAGCCTTTTGGCAGAGGAGAACGTTCCCCTTATTTTTCTCACCCCTCACAAAAGCTGTCCTCTGCTTAACAAACATGCACATTCTTCCTTTCAGAGCTCTTTGCATCCCCTCCACCATCTATTACGATTGGCTAAATGCCAAACAGTAGGGTGAGCGACATGAAGCGGGGGAGCAGGGAGAGAAGAGTCTTTATCACAGGCAAGCTGTCTCGCAGTTTCTGTCTTGTATACAAAGTGCACATGGATGCTATTATAGAAAGATTTTAACCATGGAGAGGCACAGCTTTTCCTTTTGACAAAACTAATATCCAAAGCCTCTGATGTTAGGAGCAATCTTATATTCATGTTATGGGGCGGGGGGGGGGGAGGTATGCCGCAGCTATACAGGTGGAACGGCCACCAATGCATGCAGGAAACATACAAGTAGAAAATAGAGAAATGGCATAAAAATGACAGACGTGCCTCCAGTACCGCTGGAAACACCTGGATTCCCATGCCAACCCATCAGGGACTCTGCCAGCAATGGAGAAAGCCAATGAACTCACAACAGTAGGACATGCCCTCAGGGCACACACACCCTGCATCTCCTGCACACACAATATGCAGAATGGCTCCGCAGCACTACCCCCAGTGGCGCAGCGGGCAACGACCTGCTACCGCAAGATGCCAAGCATCTCTACCGCTAGGGGTTCAAATCCCCTTACGCTCCTCACAAGCACTGTTGTGGAGCACAACGCACAAAGGGGAGGAAGGCGAGCTCACACAATATGGTATCCATATCCCTCCCTGGGCAGGTTGCCTGCAGAGAGCCCACACAGCCCTCTTGGGGAAAGGATGCAAGTCCCACCCCGGGAGGGAAGACTCTCTTGCCAAGCAGCTGTGGGGAGGGATCAGGCTAGACAACAAGTGCAACCATAGGCACACACTGGCAGCAGCAGCCTTCAGTGGCTGATGTGGTCATCAGTGCAGTAATAGCTATTTTTTAAACCTCCCCTTCCAATGAAATCAGTGGGTAGAAGATTTGTGCCAGGTCTGGGGCTGATGTAAAGTTGAGCTGCTGGTGGTGGCGGTGGAGGCGGCGGCGGCATGGCTGTAAATTGAAGCGATACAGGACACAATTTACGTGTGCTCCTCTCCTTGGCTTCTAGTGTCCTGCCTGCTACTTCCCCCTGGCTTGGCCTTCCCACTTGTGCATCATCACTGGAGGAATGGCTCTGCCAGTGAAGTGTTCCATCAGTGCAACTGGGGTGTTCTGCAGGGATATCTTCTATGCTGGCAGTGTACCCAGTTTCACTGGTGCAGCTGGGCTTCCACCAACTCTTACAGAGCTCCTCAGGCAACAGAATTCAAGTACAGGATTGCACCCTTAGCTATCTTCTCATGCTATCTTCTCATGCAAATAGCGTGCTAGAGCTTTTAAAGTGTTGAAAAATAGACATCTTCCCTGTTGCATTATAGGCATATAAGCAGCATGAAAATGCTTTACAAAAACAATACTGATACCCAGTCCTATACACATTTACTCATAAGTGAGCCCCACTGTGTTCTTATTAAGATCCCTCCATATGGATGAAAAGACATTGTCCCTTTTCTTTTCCCTTGTAAGTCCATAGCCTCTCCCTTTGCCTTTGCCTTTTCTTTCCTTTATCCACAACTACGAACAAATTTATGGAAGTGTTCAGCAGATAAGCTGTGTGTGTGTCTGTTTTTTAATTGTTTGGGGGAAGGAGCTACAGCTGGAAGATGTTATCAAAATCCCCTGTATTCCATGCTTGCTGTCATCAACATCAGCAGGCCTAATTTAAATTTCTAATAGCATAAAAACATACATCTGGTCCAACTAAGGAGCTTTTTTGTTAATTTATTTAAAGAAATTAAAGCTCCTGTGGGCTTGAGAAATGCTCACTTGGAATATTTGAGCTAAATGCCTTGGATTTCTGAGACCAAGGCTAGATTACAATTAGAGCCCAACGACAAAGCTGTTTGCAGCATGCTAATTTCAGAGTTGTAGAGGGTTCCAAGGAACATCTTTATGATATTATTTTCTATACATAATGTGCCATGGCTGAAGAACACTTTGCAATCATACAAGACATGGCTATGTATCTTGGTACATACCTCGATATTAGCCAAAGGAGATAATAACCTGGATTTACTTTACTGGCGTTACTGAATGTGCTCCCTGTTGTGTATATCCTTGCCCTTGTTCTCACAGAGACATATTCGCTAAACCCAAAGGACCTTTAGACATTGGTCATAGAGACCTGGTTCACTGTTTAACCCATGAATTGGCAGGATCCTGCTGGAGTAAGCAATTGTGCTGCCTCCCGCACACTGCCACTCCTGTTTTGCATGTACTTCCATGAACAATCCAGAAACTCCCCGTTCCTGGATTATTTGATGTGATGTGTGTGAACCTGGAACTCTAGGTTGTTGAGTTTTCAAAGGTATTTAACCCATAGTTAGTTGTTATGTGCAAACCAGGTCAGAGTGTCCAGACCCTGAGAGCTTCTCCAAACTGGAATTCAGCCCTTGGACCAAAAATGTTTTTCCACCCTCGTGTAGTCTGTATGTAAAGGGAGTAAGATTGCACCTGGCAGCTCCATCCTTCCATGTGTTCAGTAGAACATCTGCGCAGAGCCTATCCATTCAGTCGTGAACATGGCATTGGAGAGCCTGATGATATGCACCAGCCTTCCCCAACTTGGTGCTCTCAGGGTTTTGGACTACGGTGCCAGCATTGGCCATGCTAGTTGGAGCTGATGGGAGTTGAAGTCCTAAACACCTGAGCACCAAACTGGGGAAGGGTGATACACCCAGATTATATCTGTAGAACTCGTATCTAGTTATTCTGAGTTCCTTTGTGTTTACACACATCCCCTTTGACTTGCTGTGTTTATAAAACCCTTGATTTTGTGTCTAGCTTGGGTATCCATGGGGCCTTGAATGTGTTCTTTATGTTGTGAAATAGGTCAAATATCCTACCCGTCATACATGTATCTCACCTCATTGTAACACTCCATTGCACTGAGTGGCGGGCAAATAGAACTTGTTATGAGAATAGCTGTGCTGCTGTTTGGTTAGCTTCCTCCCTTTGTAATATGGATAGATGTGCCCCAGTGCAGAAGAAGGCAAAATGTCACAAAGTACTAAAAGTGCATTTACTTCACTTTAATTTGATTAGGCTGCAAGAATGCCCAACACTTTCTGAATTGTCCCTGCAAAGAAGAATTCATTTGTCCTCTTTATGCCTATGCTTTTCTCAGCTGCGTATTCAGTAGTGCCCTGTGGCTGACATGCACATTTTAGAAGTGTGTGGTGACATCTAGACAATTATTCTAGGAGAGAAAATGATTTATGGGGAAAGATTTTGAAAACTACCCCTTAAGGGTTGAATACCATATTTAAGGTAACTTATCAATATTTGAAGTAAGTGTGTGTGTGTGTGTTTAATCTTGATGAGTTTTTTTATTATTATTTCTAGAAATATTTTAATCTGATTTTCAGGATCCAAAGAATGCACCTGGAACTGACCACTGTGGTGTTTTCCATAGCACCAAACTGAGTGTCACTTTGCCTTTTCTGTAGTCAGTCATTTTGGGTTAAAACACATCAAATGTTTTGGACTACCATTGGGAAGACTTCTATAACAGATGCTCAAGTGCATCTTGGAATGAATGAATGAATGAATGAATGAATGAATAATGAAGAAAACAAATCATTTGCTTCTGTTCATGAGATCAGGACATCTGCGACTTGTTAGCAACACGCAGGCTTCCACAAAGAAAGAATCCTAAGCTGAAAGATAACCATATGATTTCATTCATACAGATACAGCAGGATTTTGTGTTTCTTCATGTGAAATGTAGACATATGGATGTACAGAGGAGTGGGGGAAGGAGGAAAGCGTCTGGAGTTCTTCGACTTTGTCATTGCCGGATCCAGGATCTCATGCACATTACTAATTCATTCTATTGTCTCCTGCAAGAACCATTTTCAAGAATGGTGCTTGGGTTAGCACCTTTAGAGCAGGAGTGTTCATATTTATTTATTTATGAGGGTAGGAAGTGAGGCAGTCTATCTCTCCAGGCTTTGTTTTGTCCCCACCTTCAGTTGTGCTTTGCTTCTCTTGAAAGCAGGATGGGGAAAATAACACAGAAAAACAAAATTGCTGAATGAATCAGAAGCACAGGTCCACATTTCCCACCCTTTCCAAAACCATTTTTGTGCAATAAATACAGAATTGTTACTCTTCTACAAGAGATCCAGGTGTCTTATTTTAAAATCCATTGGCTGGTTTAAAAGGAAATGAAAAATCAAAAGAAAAGCATAACCAAAACAATAAAACATCTGTAGCACAATGATATAAGAAATCAGGAGAACAGTAAACCAAACAGCAGTAAAATCTCAGCAATGTTTTAAAAACAAATAGTCCAACAGATCCCATTATGTGCTATTAACCATTAAGTAGTACTAGTGTTGCAAAAAAAAAGGCAGGGTGCAATCCTGTGCTTTGGATTTGCTGGCTCAGGGACCATAGGATTTAGTGGAAGCCCTTCTATGCTGGAGGAATGTCAGAAGAAAGATACGCTGGCAGAGACACTGCAATGGGGAAGTTATGGCAGCAGAACAGCTTAACAAGGGTGGGGATGTGGGTGGTTTAGGGGAGGAGTCAGGGCCAGCGTCAAGATAGGCATGGTTGGGCACCTGCTGAGGACCCACACCCTAGCAGGGGCCGATTGAGAAGTGCCCACTGGAGTTGCTCCTCTTCGCCATTGCAACCTGATTGTTTGCCTGCCTCTCACTCTGGCCCAGACAGTGGTGGAGCAGTAGACGCCACTGCCTACTTGCTAACTGGCTCTCTGCGTGTCAAGCAAACAAGTGGTAGCAATGATGAGAGAGAGGATGAGGGGCAATATCAGTTGATGACAATGGTGGTGAGAAGGGGGCCCCATTGAGGATGTCTTGCCCACAGGCCCTCATAAACCTGGAACTGGCATTGGGAGGAGCGCACTTAACGCCCAATCCTATACTCCTTCAATCCACAGCTCCAGCCCTGCAGGCTCACAGGAAAGCCCACAGTTACATGATGCAACCAAACCCACCATCCAAACCTCTCCAAAGGAATCCAAAGCTGGGTGAATACAACACCCTTGCATCTCCTACCCTGCTCCGGGAACTGGCCTCAGCTCCTGTCACCACATGCACGTCTCCTGGGGATGTGCAGCTGGCAGTATCGGGCAGCTCTGTCTGGCAGTGGCACCTGCCGCTATGCAGCTGCAGAGGCCATCTCCTGCTCCTCCTCCTCCTCCACCACTGCCACCTGTCCCTCCAGACTGGCTCTACCCTGCTCGGGTGATGATACCTCTCACTGCACCATTCAGATACCAATGTCTGCCTTCATTGATCTCCCCATCTTGGTGCCACCGGAAGCACCACTTTGCCTTGCTGCAAGGCTGCATCAGTCCTGTTTCTATGAAAATGGGTTTGTTTTATTTACAAACTTTTGTCAGCTGTTTCACTAAAAGGAAAAGAACAGTTGTTTTCAGTTGTTATGAGAGTTGAAGATATTCCACATTTGATCAACTGTTTGGGTTTTCTAGATAATGCTTTAACTCAGGAGTGGACAACTTGTGGCCCTTCAGATGTTTTGGCCTACATTTCCCATAGTTAGAAGGGCCAATGATGAGGGGTCAGGGGAGCTGTAGGCCAAAACATCTGGAGGACAATAAGTTGCCCATCCCTGCTTTCACTGGTAAAGAATGAGACACTTTGTGTATTTCATTTCATCTACATTGTATTGTGCTTGTGGCCTTGTGTATTGTGTCAGTCTTGTGAGTTGGTGGGAGGATTGGACTATTCAAGAAGAGGGAGGAAAGAGCAGGCAGCCCATAGAGAAAAGGTATCCCAAAAGCAAGGTGGTGGAAGGGAAATGGGGGCCTTTAGGATGCAGGGATTCCAGAGGTAAGGGTGTGGGAGGAAGGATGCAGAGAGTCATGACCCCAGCCAGGGCTCAGAGATGGAGGAGGATGAGTCAGTCAAGTCCAGGGTTGCTATCCCACTAGTTGAGGGACAAAACCTGGTTCCAGATACCAAATACTAGGCTGGTGGTTGTGAGAGCCAGGGCTCTCACTGATGCCTTCTCCTGAGCTCAATTCACCTGAGGAGTCAAGAACCTCCCACTCGCCAAGGGCACCAGGAACACACTAGGCAAGAAACCCCAGAGAAGAAGCAAATCACTCACTTCTCAGGCCAGGGGGCTATCCCTTTAAGAGGACACACTCCTCAGGCAAGGAGGTGGAGCCTAAGAGGGAAGATCTGGACAGAGGGGCTTAAAAGGCCTCAGTAGATCTCCAGCTTTTTTAGAGCAAATTGTGCACTTGGAGCTATCTGCAGACTGTGGTTTGCCTTGCTGAAGACAAGTCAGAACACAGAGTAGCCAAAGGATGATGAAAGAAAAAACTCTGGGAAGGGTAGTGGAGGACAAAGTGAGGGAACTGAGGAAAGAAGGGGTTACTTAGAAAGGGAAATCTGAAAAATCTTCCTATTTCCTTAATGCCTGAAGGGAACAGGAGCACTAGCAACAGTGGCCAAGAAACAAGGTGGCTGAAGGAATGAGACAAAGTAGGCCATGAGGTGAAAAGCGAGGAACTTCAACCATTAGTTTGGACTAACAATCTTCTTTGACTGCAGATTTCTAGTATTGATTTTTACTGTACAACAATCTCCTGTGTATCCTGGAAAGACAAAGGACTGCTGCCATCTTCCCTCTTGAGGGGAAGGATATTTGCTCCAAACCTCACAAACTCCCCAAACAATGACCTACTGATACTGTGATGGGGAAGGTATCAGCTTCCATCTCCCTTTATGAAGCAACTCTCTGCTCAAAGTCCAGGTCTGATGACTTTAGTAGTAGCCCCAGAGTGGATAGGCCACATGGGGAGTGAAATCCCTTTCCCAGTTTTTAGGTCAGAAATCTGAAACACTTACTAGCTACATCGGACAAAAAACTAATCTCAATTAATCCAAGAACGTATACAAAACAGAAGAAACAGGGAATACAAACTATGCAAAAACAGCTACCAATTTTCTCTCTATTCTCACCCATGCCCCCCGAAGAAAGCAAGAGCACTGTAGCCTTTTAGGATTCACCAAAGGGAGGAGGACAAGAGAATGATCCACCTGCTCCCAATCAGGCTGGAACAAAAGGAGGGCCGGCTGTTAAATTTCAACAGAAGTACTAGGCCCAGTTCCAGCAGCTGGAGGTCTTAAAAGAGCCTTGTTTAACAAGCTCAGACATAGGGAGACAGCCCTATGCCACAACTACCTGAGTACATGTGCTCTGTAATTGTGAAGATGTTACTGCTGGAAGGCACTAACTTTATTAAATCACCTGGCATTCCATGAGGTGCTCAGGTAAGGTGACAAAGTGCACTTCTCTCCCCTGCTCTACTACAAGAAGTTGGCTATTTCTCTTGTAAGCACATACATATAGAGTGCATTAGAATCACCTTGTCAGATGTAATTTGAACAATTCCATGACAGGCTTTAGACAGCCTGAACAGTTCAGCGGAGCTTTGACTACATGGAATGAATTTTGCTGGGATGAGGCGGTGATTAGGTTTTAATGAGAGCTGATCCTTTAGGATTCTTGAAAGATGTTTGATGCTTCATAGAGGAAAAAAAGGTAGTTAGACAATAAACAGCTGTTGGTTTATAAATGGCACAAAAGGTTTTTTTGTGTGTGTCTGGCTTGTTTGGCCCCTTAACTGAGTTTTAAATTGGATTCTTGTGAATGAAATGGAAACCTCATAGTACTTGCCATACTGTTGTTTAGACTGCAATTCCACACTAAGTAGATGTACTTAAAATGCATAGCCTATCCGGAACTGCATTCATTCATACATCCACTAGTCCATACGGTTTGAAGAGATCTGGGTGATAACTACATGACAAAGAGGCATGATAAACATTCCATCGAGGGATCATTACATTTAAAGCAACAAAGCTACTTGTGACTCTCTCTACAAAATAATACATACTGTTAAAACATGTAGCTTATTGAAAGGAAGGGAGAGCTTTTGCACATGCTAATGAGGCCAAACAGTCAAAACAAGGCACGGATTTGGAGCCCAGGGACTGTTTCCAAGGAACAGTTGTGTCACAGCCTAATTCAGATGTGTAGTAAACAATGGATTTTGATTGACTGAGAAATGTGGAGTCTGGAATAGTAATGTTCTGAAGCAGGCACAGAGCCAGATTTTTTTTTTTGCTTTCTTTCAGGCCTTGGTTGAGGAAACTCCATGGATTTTCAGGTCTGACATAAGACCTTCTTTAGGTCTCAAAGACTTGACTCTCAGAACCAACCCAATAAGTGTCCTGAGAATCCCTCTTCTCCCTTGAACCTCAAAGCCTCGGCTTGGCTAATATGAGGGACTGGAGGAAGCATTAGGAAGATTGCCTGATGCACTTTATCATTTTTGTTATTAACATCTTGAAATTATCATGTCTGCGTGCTTGTTTTTTAATCTGAAGGTTCACATCTTTCTAAATTTAGCATAGATTGTTGAGAAATAAAATTTGGATCACCTTTTCTTCTGTATCTCAGGTAGCTGCACAGTTATGCAATATTTGGGCTTTAAAATTGGCAGATTTGTAAAAATGTAGTAAATTACAATATTTCCACGTGCTTGCTATATTGTAATGTTTTCAAAATACACTGTACATTTTGTATGAAGTTTGACGTGATGCTATCTTTTAAAGCGCAGTTTCTTAAACCTTAAATTATTTGCTTTTTAAATACAGTTTGAATGGATATTTAGCAAACTGAGTCCTGACATAGCCAGAATCTTATTCATTTCAAGTGACTTTGCTTTTCACTGAATGACCTCACATATTCCGCAGGGGTATTCTAGAAAGAGCTGGAGCAGCATGGCTAAGTGTGCGAGCTGGGAAATTTTCGAGTTCAAATCTCACCTTTGTCATGAACCCACTAGGTAACACTGTTCTTTTAACTTTAGCAACATGACTTATGTTCCAGGGTTGTTGTGAGGATTGAGATAATGTAAGTGAAGTTTTTGAATACTTGAAATACATTATATAAATGCTAAATATCCTAGCAGACATTAAATGATCTGAGATGGCAGGATGTGTGAAATAATGGTAATAATTAACAGTTGCATGTTTTCAAATCTGAAAGGCTTGGCTGATATGTATCTATGACATTTTTTTCATTGTACTATTACCGAGGAGTTGTTTTTTAAGGACCCAGTATGAGTGTGATGTAACTGTTTAGAAATATTGATGTAAACAGTGCAGGAGCTCACTCCTAGTGAGAGAGATCCATCAATATTTGCACAAGCAGAACTCACTGCTGCAAGAGAAACACCTTCACCCATCACCTTGGGTGTGTGCCCATACTACACTGGCTTAAGAAAATACATGTGTAGGCATTGTGAAAGTAATACAGCTCATTTTTTTTTCATCTATGGTTATCACACCCTAAGTTAAATCCATTTTGGAAAATTATATATGTAGTCAATCTAATAACCAATTAGAATATTCCATTCAAAATGCAATCCGTACTCAGAAATAAGTCTGAGTTCAGTGGGGCTTACTCCTAGGAAAGTGGGTTTAAGATTGCAGCATCAGTCTCAAACATTTTGTGGGTTGTTATTCTGACAATCTAGTTAACAAAGAACACCAGAACTCTAATTCTGAATCTATTAAACATCAAGAATACAATTTTTAGTTGCTTGGCATTCAATAGCACTTGCCCCAATCTGAAAATGGTTGGCTATGATATGGAAAATTGCTGAGATGGCAAGATTAACAGAGAGGTACAAATATGGAATGGGGCAAAAATAACCACAGTTTTGAGAAAAGCTGGGTACCTTTTTATTACAATAGCCGTGTTTCCATGACACAACCCACCCTGAGAATAAGCTACACAGTGTGGGTTATTTTCAGAACAACCCATGGTGTACCTGACAGATGATCAGGCTTACTGTGGGTTGTTCTCCCCCTCCTTCCCCCTCAGTCCTTCACCTGGTATTCCAGGGTCCTGCGCAGCAGAACCCATCTTGTCTGCCCATTCCCCGCCCCCACTTACCACTCTGATTGTGACCCTGTTTTCATTTCCTGATTTATTTATTTTTTGGCCTCCAAGATCTGTGCAAATGGGGCTGTATTCGGCCCTAAGAATTTTTGCAAATACTTTCATAATTTTAAAATTATTATAATTTTTTTGGTCTTTTGCAGTTGTGCAAGGGCGCACTTACAGCTGTCAAATATGTATTACCTTGCCTTGTCAATGCCCTTGTATGTTTCAACTGTCCAAGAGAACAAAGTACAGTATGAAACGTACAAGGAAATTGACAAGATGAGTCCGCATATAGGCTAATTTGACAGCTGTTGACAGTGACAGGTTGGGAAAAGGGGGAAAAAATCCTTCACTTAGCAAGGTGATCCCCAGGGTTTTAAGTGTTTCACTGACACTTGTGGGTGCCCTGCTTCCATTCCACACTTCCCTGAGTCTCCAGCAAGGACTTTTAAGAGAGACCTAGGGTACGCCCCTTTTTTGCAGCTCCCAAATTTTGAGAGCTGATTTTTTTTTTTAGGGGTTGGCAAATGAGTGAAAGCTCCTCCAAAATGCCATTTGGGCATTGTTGGAGGGACTGTCACTGGGGAGGGAGGCTTGAAGCAGCTTGGGCGGGTGCAATTGGGAAGACCAGCAGGGGGGTTTGCTGCTTTCGCCAAGCGGCTCTGTATCCAATCATCGCAACCCACAATGGGTTGGCTCTGCTGGGTTTAGGCAACATGCCAACCTATCAAAACAACCCCTAGAACAAGCCATGTGTTGTCAGGTGGCTTGTTGATCAAAAACAAGAGACTCGGCAGGAAGCTGTCCGGGTTCAGATGACATGACAACCCACCATGGCTTGTTTCACATAACAACCCACAATGGGTTGTTATATTGTGTGAACCCAGTCCGTGTTATTACAATCTTGAAATAAACAGCAGATAAGAGTTTTTGCATTGCATTAATATCATACTCAAACATTATGTAATGTTGGCTGCTTTCACTCTTGTACACCCTGGAAATGTTATGCCTGAAATACTATAGTATACTATACCTTGGAATGTGCATAGTACTCATGTTTCTCTATTCCCAAATTCAAATGGTTCAAGGAGATTGACTTTCAAAGAGTATGGTAAACTAACTTTCAGATGGAAGTAGTTTGAAGAAACTTAAACAACCCACAGTTGTCACAGAGATGCTTTATACATTGGAAGTAGGACATGCAGCACAGACAGCACCTGTTTCATCCATATAACAACAGTGCTAGATTAATACTATTGGCTTTTAGTACATTTTTGTAAGGAGAATATCTGAAAATCAATTCTAACCTGCCATACTTTATGCAATATATCCTACTACAAATGCACCAGATTAATTGAAGTGCACACAATTTTTTTAATTAATGACTTGCAGCCTAAGTTTCCTACCCAAATGAATGTTGAAAAATTGATATTTGTGTTAGGCAGCAATCCTATACACATTTACCTGGGAGTAAACTCAATTGATGCAAAGAGAAAAGTCACTGGAAAAGCCCCTGATGCTGGGAAAGATTGAAGGCAAAAGGAGAAGGACGGCAGAGGATGAGATGGCTAGATAGCATCACCCATGCAATGAATATGGACTTGAGCACACTCCGGGAGAGAGTGCAGGACAGGAAGGCCTGGCGTGCTGTGGTCCATGGGGTCACGAAGAGTTGGACATGACTTAACGACTGAACAACAAAAACCTCAATTGAACTCAATAGGACTTAGTTTGAGTAGACATTCATAGGATTGTGCTGATAATGCATATAGATAATTTTTAAAATTTAGATCTTTCTGGGCTTCTAATTCTGGGATAATTTACTGGTGCAACCAAGGATCCTTAGGAAGTAAATACGTTAAATAAATCTCCCAGGAGCCAAGGAAACTTCTCACTACTTAAAGCCTCTGTTCTGCCCCATATGATAAACACTGTGTTATACTTTGTACTGATCTGCTGATTCCAAAAAGCCATAAAAATGATGAATCAACCTGCTAAAGGCTTCATTGATGGACTCTCAGCTACATATTCCACAAACCCTCCCTCTTTGCTCATCTTTGGGAGCAAAGCTTAAGAGCTATGACTCATAGTCATAGCTCTTAAGATATCATAACTAGCCCTCCTCTTCCCTAAGATAATGCCTGATAAAAGTTCTCTTGTACTGTTTAATCCCAGTTCGGTCCTCTGAAGTTCCCCAGATCGCTATGTCCCCTTCCTGTGGCCCTTTCCCCCAACCACCAAGTGTTTGGTGGCTTCCTGCCTTTTGTGCAGTTTTTCCCCATTCTAAAAAGTTGAAATGCCCCCTTTAAACTAAACTAAAATATGCTGGTTTCTTTGGTATTTTTGGCCCTGCCCCTTTTGTTTGTGGCACCACCTGCTACTGGAATGTGGACAGAAAGAGCTTCTCTGAAATGGAGTTTTGCCGTTGGGCTGATGGGGTTCTGGACCCCTATTCTTGGGAGTAATAGGCCTCAATGATGGCTCCTCTCCCAAGGTCTGAGCTCCGGCCTTGAGAAGAAGACAAAGAGGGAGGGAGCTAGTGAAAAACATTTCACTAGCTCATGCATTTTAAAATCGCTTGACTGGCTGCCTGTTTATTTTCAAGCCGAATTCAAAGTGCTGGTAAAGCCCTTAATTGCTTGGGACCCAAATATCTGAAGGATAACCTATCAACCTGCCCAAACTCTAAGACAAGGATGGTGAACCTACAGCCCATGGGGGTTCCAATGTCTTCTTCTGTAGGCCCCACCCCTTCTTCCCAGGCAAGGAGGAGGGGATGGGGCTGACCCCATCCCCATAGACCACACCCCCGTACTACAATTGGCGCATGGGGGGCGGGATCTTCTGCTGGGGAAAGATGGGTTAACTTCCTCTCCTGCTGCAAGCCCCTCTCAAAAAGAATCCTCCATACTGCAATTAAGCTTTTAAATGCCTAATCACTGTATGGGGGCATTTTCAGGAGGGGGGAGTATGTGTAGTATGTGTATTGTGTGAAAATGGGTGTGTGTGATATGGGCAATCATGTCAGGGGTCATATGCCAGCAGTGGGTGGCTCTGCCCTCTGCTGGCATGCAGCCCCCAATTTGCTTGCTACGAGTCAGTTCAGCCCTTGCGACGAGAAAGGTTCCCCCCACCCATGCTCTAAGGTTATCCACTGATTTCTTTCTCTGAGAGCCGCCCAGATAAAAGGTAAAGCAGATGTCAACTAGGGAGAGGATGTTCTCAGCTATGGAACTCCAGTTACAGAATTACCTCCCCCAAGAGGCACACAGGGAGCCAAGTTGTTGTCTTTTAGGCACCAAACCCTTCTAATGTCAAGTTAGTGTTGCAATGGTTCAAAATGTTTTAGGGTGCAATCCTATTCCTATGGCCATAAACCTCCAAATTTGGAGGCTTATGGGCATCCTACACAGAGTGGGAGGAGCAGCGGAGGCAATGTTCACCTCCATGCTTCTCCCTCTCTACATTTTGGCTAGATGGGCTTTTTCGCCTGTCTAGCTGGGGTGCATCGGAGTGGGAGAGAAGGAGGCTGGGGAGGCCTCAGCATACGTCATATCCCAGCTATCCTAGTCCTCTCCCCTCCCTGCCCTGCCCACTGGCATGCCGCTTTACCTCCTCTCCGAGGTTGCCCTTACAACCCCGGATTGGCAACCAGTGTGGTTCTCTCCGTGCCAGCTGTGAGGTGGAGGGGAGTGTGGATTCCTGGGTCCGAAGTCGGAGTGCTGTTGCTGACCTCGGATCGAGGAGTATGAATTATCCTATGTCTAGGGGCCATAGGATTGCTCCCTTAGTCAATTTTATTCGTATTATGCTGCCCTGATACTGATATTGGTTATTATTGCTGTTATTTTATTGTTCAGAATAACATAGTTTTAAAGATGGGTTTTGAATTTGTTAATTTATATACTTTTTTTTAGGTCTTTATGGAAAAGTCTTTATGCCCCTCATGCACATAGACATCTTGCAACCACCTGGGAGACCAGAGTTGTAGTAAATCTTGGACTTTGATATCATATTTAACATTTTTCTCTGTAACATGTTAAAAATGTGTATGGAGAAACTGAGCAGGTCTACTAAGGATAATCTTGAGTTATTAAAACTATCTTACATACATATATTTTATTTAAAGGAAAATCAATGTGTACCATCTAAAACACGGGTGCCTGGAAGCCAAATCTGGCCCACTGGAGTTCCCCATGTCCCCTTCCCTAGGCTCCATCTCATTCCCCCCAACCAGGACTGGCCCTCCAACGAGACAGAGTGAATCCCTTGCCTCAGGCAGTGGAGCAGGAGGGGCAGCAAATTGCATATTTCCCCCACAAGAAGGGGTCCCTGCTGTTGGGTCCCTGGAGTGAGCCAGCAACAGTACTGGGAATTTTGGACAGTCCCACTGGCCCTGCTTGCCCACTGAGGCAAATGCCACAGCAGCGAGTAGCTGGCGATGCTTTCTGGAGCAGCCCCTTGCCCTTTGGTTCACTCTAAGAACTCTCCCTCAGAGCAAGCCAGAGGGTGGGCAGGATCTCTGGGGAGCGGCCCAGACTCAAATGCCTGAGAGCATTCTGAGGGGGTCCTCCAAGTGGAGAAGAGGCTAGAGAGGTATCCCGGGAGAGCGCCTGTGCTGCAGGCAGTCTCCCAGGACTCCCTGCCTCCAGAGCAGCCGTCTGGTCCTCTGTTTAGCCAGAGCTAACAGTACTTGGGTGGCTGCTCTAAAGGAGAGGTACCCCCGCAAGGCCAACTGCAACACAGGCAATCCCCTCGAACACCTCTCCAGTCAATGCCTGGCTCTGAGGAAGGACTCTTTCAGAGCCAGGCATTTTGGACAGGGTGACTCCCTGAAGAACCATGCCGGCTGCTTTTGCCAGCTGATTCGGCTCTTCAGAGAGCTCACCCTCTGGCTTGCTCTACTCAAGAGTGAACCAGAGGGTGGGTTGGGGTCACAGCAGCAGATTTTCTCATGCTGCCGCTGCCCCCAATTACCATTTGTTTGTTCCCCCTGCCAGCATTTCGGCAGCCCCCCCTGCATTCTAAAAGGTTGAAATGCCTCACCTAAGGCTTAGTTCCTGGCAGTAAGAGCTTTAACCTAAAATATGCTGGTATTCTTGGGTTTTAAGCTCTGCCTCTTTTCCTTCAGTCCCACCCACCACTGGAATGCAGCCCCCCCCAAGCTTCTCCAAAACTGAATTTGTCCCTCTGTCTGAAAGAGGTTCAGAACACCTGCTCTCAAATAAATCAACTTCTGTAAACTTGTGCTAGTGCAGGACTATCAGAAAGCAATTGTTACACCTTTTCTTCATCTTAAAATTCTTTATGTACTCAGGCTAGAGCAGACTTCCCCCAACCTGGTGCCCTCCAGATGTGTTGAACTGCAACTCCCATCATCCCCAGCCAGCATGACCAATGCTTAAAGTATTGTTGAAAAAAATACAATGATCATTTAAGCATATGTGGCAATGTGCAGGTTTATAGCAAACACAACTGTAATTTTCATTTGGTTGTAAGTCATTGCTCATATAAATTTTGTTCTTGAAAAAACTGTGATAAAAGTGGATGGCTGTGTGCTTTGAAATTACATGCCCGTGATGTGGGGATTAGCAGATGGACAGCAGAAGTGAATACCGAGAGCCCTTACAGTTGCAGAGAGATTTATAGTTCAGGCTTGGAAGGTTAAACACCCACCACCATTCAATGGACTGAAGGTCTTACTGCTCTTGCTACATTTGAATGTATTTCCTACAGCCATCAATCTCTTATGGATTCCTATCTAGATATATGGACTACTTATATTAACGTATATATTTGAAATGGAAGTGTTAGGGAGCAATCCTATGGCCCCTAGACAGTGGCTAGATGGCCATAGGATATCTGGTTTTCTGGGAACTGACCTCAGAGCCCACGTTCTGAGGTCGGTTCCCAGAGAACCGACCTCCCACAGAGTGGCTGAAAAGGGGCATTCTGGGAGGGCATTCCAGGGCGGGGAGAGCGGAAATGTCTTTCGTACAGCAGCCTTCTGCCCTGCTCAGCCCTCCCATGGCTCAGCTGTCTAGCCGAAAATGCAGGACAGGAGAAGTGCATAGGGAATGATCCCCTCCATGCTTCTCCTGCCCTGCCTTGGATAGGCAGTCGCCTCCGAGTTCAGAGGTGGCCACCTATCTGAATAGGATTGCGCCCTTAAATTCTTTCCTCCTTTTTTCCCTCCCTTCTTTATATCAAGGGTGATGTAAATGATTGCTGCATATGGATAGGTTTTATGATATAGTCTTCCTCCCCAACCCCCTTTTTATTATTGTTATTGTTATATTTGAAAATAAGCTTAAAGAAACACAAATGTAAATTTCATAAGGACTTAAGCTATTCAATAAAAGCAGAATTCATTACATAATACAAAATGAGGTGTTAAACTGTATTAGAAATGTGCTTTTGTTCCTGTGTGCTAATGACAAAGTGAGGACGTTTGTCTGATGTGGATGAGCTTTGGGAAAGCGAGGAAAGTAGGTTTGCCAAGAAAATGACACACATACTCCCTTCCTCCCAAAGTAATTTGAACCCAACATACCATTAGCCCTGTTTAATTTTGGTTCCTGTATCTGTTGCATGGAGCTTGCTGTTT
Source organism: Heloderma suspectum (assembly GCF_057233095.1). NCBI lineage: Eukaryota > Metazoa > Chordata > Lepidosauria > Squamata > Helodermatidae > Heloderma > Heloderma suspectum. The sequence goes on from NC_139462.1 coordinate 69,926,640, forward strand.
TATCATTGGTTTGGTTGAACCTGATTATATGCAACAGATTTTCTTACTGATATCAATAATAACCCTAAATAAACTTAGACTATAACTCAAGAGCACTGCACCACTACCGTAACTAATAGCTAATATAGCATACACTGTAGTGGCTAAATGACATAATTACAAACCAGGAAATCTTTGGTCTGAATCTTGCCTCTAGCATGCACTCATGAAGTACCTTGACAAAAGCCACTCTCAGCTTCACCCCCCCCACCCCATATGCAATATGGGGATAATAATACTGACTTACTTTACAGGCTTTTGTTGGGATTACTGTAAGTTCATGTATGTGAAGTACTTGGAACACTCTGTAAGTGTTATATATTATAATGATTAAGTATCATCATCTGCTTATTCAGCAGGCATTGGACTTGTGTTTTCAAACAGCAGCAGCCCTTCATGCCACTTTTGCAACCGGGTGGGGGGGTTGGGTGGAGCAGAAGAAAATCAGAAGTTGCACTAGATGCCTAAAGTACTGTCATGGCCACATGTTTTGATTCCAGTTTTGTTGACTGGGGTACCTAATTGATGTTGCATCATATATACAGCAGCCACATCGGTTCCAAAACAAAAAAAAATAAAGGAGAGCAGATGGCATATTTGCACACTTAAGGGTCTCTATTGAAGGGCATACAGCTTCTACAGAAATTTGCCCTTTGGAGTTTTTTTGGGGGGAAGGTGCTATTAAGCTAGGTTTCTGCTGGTGTGAACTATGTAAAATGCTTAATTATGGGAAACTTGATGTAGGTAAGGACAAACACCACCACAGGGATGTGGACTGTAAATTCAAGAAGCCTTTGAGCCAAGGAGTTGGTAGAGTGTGAGTAGTCCATACACTCTCAGTTTCATGGATCTCTAGAATTATGGTAGGCAGAGGCATCAGACAGGGTGGTGGGAATAAGGAATGGATGCAAGAATGATTCTTGCCTTGGAGATTTCACCCCCCTTATGGGTAAGAGGTAGATCTGTACATAATTTTATTCCCATAGGAGGCTGCTTTGGCATAATGCCAGGCTGTAAGTCAGTAGTAGGGGCCAATTCCCCTAATATAATTTTCACACTAGCACTGGATTTTCCTGAAGTGTCTACTGCTGCTGTAGAAACTCTCCATGTGAACAGAAAAATTAACGTGGCAAACACTGCTAAAGGCCCTACTTGCATAGCTCCATATGGGAAATACTTCCCCTGGTGCATCTGCATGAGAGCTGGTGTGGTGTTAAAACTGTCGGACTAGGACCAAATCTCCTGTCAGCCTGGAAGCTTACTGGGTGGCTTGGGCCAGTCATCAGCTCTCAGCTTAGCCTACCTCACAGGGTTGTTGTGTGGATAAGAGGGGGGCATTGAGTGTTGAGAAACTCTGCATAAAATCCGTTCATACTGGTACCATGCGTTGCTCGGATATAAGCATGGAAAGACCCCCAACGCTGGCCCTGTTCCCACGGAACTGCATACATACTGCAGCGGCACGGGGGTCACCGCTGGAAAGCGATTCTCGCTGCTGCGGAGATTCGCACGACTGCCTGAGCGCGGAGCCTGCCGGCGCCTCCAAAAGGCCGCCGGGCCACTCGCCATGACGTGGCCAAACGTTTCCTCGCCCTTCCAGCATGCGCTGGTAGGTGCGGCGGGGCATTCGCATTCAGCGGCGGGGCGAGAGCGGATCCGATTTCTGAAACCTCCCCAGCGCGCACACCGCTGCTCTGCAAAGTTGGCGACGGAACGCGCGTCCCTGCGCGCGCGGGGCTGCGCTCCTCCCCTTCTCCCGAGCTCCATGAAGTTCGTACCCACCCGCGGCGTGCTAAGCAAGGGGGAGTACAGAAGCGCGGTGCGTGTACAGGGGGCGGGCGAGGAGGAGGCCGCAGACGACGCTTCGGTCTGAACAAGGCATTCTCGTGCCGTTCGTGCAGCGCCCGCTGCCTGAGCAGCTACCCTGCTGAGAGGGAGGCGGCGGCTTGTACTGCGGCTGAGGAGAGGCGAACTACATGCGAGGGGCGGGAAACGGGGGAGGCGCGGCTCCGCCCCTCTCCCCCGCCGTTGTTCCCGGTGCGGCCGGGCGGCGCTCTCTCCGTCGCTCCGTCCGTCTCCTCACCATGGTTGCGGCGGCACAAAGCACGCGCTCCCGCCGGAGGCCGCTCCCGCCGTGAGCCTCGGCCCGCTCGCCCGACACCCTCCCCGCAGACGCAGCCCAGCCCAGCCCAGCCCCCGCCTTCCTTCCCCGGCTGTCCGCCCGCCCTTTCAAGGCCAGAGACGGAACCCCGGCTCGCGAGGACGCGGCGGTGCCTCTCCCGCCCCGCCGCCTAAGGGGATGCGGCGGCTGAGGGGGGAGGGCGACGACAGCGACGACGACACTGCCGGGCAGCCCGGCAGGGGCGGAGCCGGGAGTCGTCGCTGCTGCCGCTGCCGCCGCCGCCAGAACCCACGAGCCCGGCCAGAGGCCCCGACCGGGCGGCGGCGCTACTGAGGCGGAGGGATCCTTCGCCGCCGCCGCCGAGGAGCAGCGGCAGCCGGAATCACGGGCGGCCAGCCGGAGCCGCCTTCCCCCTTGTGAAGAGCTCGCCCGCCCCGGCTCAGTCGCCGCCTCGCTTCTGGGCCGGGAATAGGCGCTTGAGTGCGACAGAAGAACGACGAAGCCGAGGGGCCGGCGACCAGCGCCCGGCCCGGAGCAGATAAGGGGCGAGATGGCGTCCTACGTGGATAACAACTTCCGCCAGGCGGTCATGAAAAACCCGGCCGACAGGAGCCCCCAGGTATTCTCCCCCAGCCCACCACCATTGGTGATGCTGCTACCCCAGGAACATCTCCCCCCCCCCCCCGCCATTGCGTAGTGTCTCCTTTATTTCCTCTGCTATTCCCCCCCCCCCATCTCATTTGGGCATGATTTCCCTACTTCAATCCCAGTCGAGAGGAGAGCTCTGCCATAAACATCCTCTGGTTTCTGTCTCTCTCCCCCCCCCCCCCCCCGGCCTACACACACGGCCCCTTCCTCGGCATGCAGTTCTAATGTTCCTTAATTGAGAGAGCCCATGAAATGTTTGAATCGCATCCTTATCCTTCTGAAAAAACTCACACGTTACATTTACATTTGCCCATAGAGTTGTGCTGTTAGTGATTTGTGAGTACACCAGAGGGGCGGGGGTGGTGGGTGAAGAAGGAATCGTTTTGTTAGAAAACGTAATTACTATTGAACTGCATTCTCTCTTTAAAAATGTATATGCCTCTCTCTCACACACAACTTAGTTACTTTGGGTCCCTCCTCCTATCTGCACATGGATACATCAGCTAATCTGCTGCTTTCAGATACCTCTAATCCTTTTCCACTTACGGGAAGAAAAGCCGCTCATTCATTCACAACCGCCACTAGGCTTCCCTTCCCCCATTTCCCCCAGCAAACCTTAGATGGGTGCTTGCATTAAGATGGATGCTTAATTTAGGCTTTTACCCGTCTCTGTTACTAAGTTTGAATTGAGCATTCATTTCAGTAAGTAGACAGCTTCATAGCTAATTTTGTGGGGTGGTTTTCAATGACTCCCCTCACAATTTAGACACTGGGTTTCTACAACGTTACTGAGGAACTATGTAAATTTTTTTACTGCCAATAAATAAGCCATGTACAGCATTCATTAAAATGTGTACTGGCCATTTGATTTGTTTATTCTTTTGTTGCAGTACGGGTTTAGAACTCTGCTTTAAGGAAACCAAGGTTTAGTGTATCATTTGGTCTATCAGTTTGTGATTGCTAGGGCATAACGGTGTAATAACACATAGTCTCCTTGCATCTGTTGATTAAACTACCCAGTGCAATCAGTGATCCTTTTTTTGAAAGTAAACATTTAGATGAAACACGTTTTTGCATATTGTACATTTTGTTTTACTGCTCTTTGCTGTTTAGGATTCTCCATATTCTAACCTTATAATAGGCAGCTAATTTCATTCCTGGATTTTACTTACTGTTTTTGTCATCTTTGTGGTATTTCTGGCAAGTGTATGTTGTTCAGAAGTGGAATGAAATTCTTAAGCAATGGGATAAGTGTTATTTTTTATCCACCTGTACATTTCATTTCTGGCCTGCTTCCGTGGAATGACAGGAGTTGGCCCAATGTCTTTGTTGGATTATTAGCACTTGGTATACAGGATCTGAAGTGGAAGAAGATGCTCGCAGAGTAATTTTTCACAGGATAACCCATCTAGAGTTGTGTTAAGCTGAGCAGATTCCCTCTGCTTTGGAATAGCGACTGTAGGGGTTATTACTGCCATTCATTTAAAGATAAGCTTTTTACTCATCGCTCTGTCAAGCCTTAGCTCAATAGCTAATGCTTCATGGAGTTACTTTGTTTATTGGAGTTAGTGCCATCTGTCCTGCTTTCTAAAAGGCCTGTATTGATGTCTACAAAAGTGATTTTAATAAGGGACACTATTTTTTAATTGCTATGGTTACTGGTAATTTTGGGTCCTTTTCAGCAATAATGTTATCTGTCAAAATCTTAAATTGTGGGCAAGTCCAATTAATTGCTTTGGAGACTGCTCATCCTGAAGCCCTGGACTAGTGGGAAGTTTTATTTAGTTTTGTTTTTCCTATCCTGGTGGTTGTTTATTTATTTACTTTATTTATTTACAATATTTATATACCACTCCACATCAGAAGATTTTGGAGTGGTGAACAGCAAAGATAAAAGAATCAATCACCATGTTAAAACATGTTTTAAAAAAAACAAGTTCCAGTAAGGCCAAATTTAATAAACCACAGCTGGTCACGCAAGGAAGGCCTCTCAAAATAACGTCTTCAGGAGGCACTGGAAGGAACACAGTATTGGCACCTGCCTGTCCGCCAAAGGCAGGGAGTTCCACAGGAAGGCGACTACCACACTGAAGGCGCTTTTCCTAGTGGACTCTAACTGGGCCATGGGTCCACGTGGAACTACCAGGAACATGCCCTGTGATGAGCTCAGTGACTGGATAGGTTGGTAAGGAAGGAGGCACCATCTCAGGTATCCGGGTCCCAAGTTGTTTAGGGCTTTGTACACTAGTACTAATACTTTAAACCTGGCCTTGTAGCGAATAGGCAGCCAGTACAGTTCCCTCAGCAAAGGAGTTGCATGCTGAAAAGGAGCAGCTCCTGACAACAACTGAGCTGCTGCATTCTGCACTAGCTCCAGCTTCTGGATCAGCCTTAAGGGCAGCCCCACATAGAGTGCATTGCAGTAATCCAGTCTTGAGGTTACTAATGCCTCATCATCATGGTGATCACTCATGACTAAGATTGTCTTCCAAAGATAGTCTATATGGATAACTCTTTAAAAGGAGTAGACATTCATAGAAGATAGGTCAATCAACACATTAATCTCTAGCAGTGGGTCTGCAGGTGGCTGTAAAGGCCGATTCTGGATCTACACAGCCTCCCACAGTGAGGACATAGATTTCCAGGTGGAAGGCGGTCACAATGAGGGCTTGCTTGACGTGCCTTCCGCTGAGCTCGTTTCTCCCTTTCGCTCTGTACTTGTGCTTCTTCAAAGTCCATAGCGCCTTTAATATAGGCTGACCTCCAGTTGGAACGCTCATGAGTTAGAGCTGTACCACCATGGTCAAGCTATCCCTTCAGGAAAGGCCATAGCTGGCGAACCAGCCAAAGCTGGTAAAAGGCACTCCGAGCCACTACAGCCACTTGGGCCTCCAGCAACAATGATGGATCTAGGAGTACCCCCAGACTACAAACCTGATCTTTAAGACAGATTGCAACCCCATCCAGAACAGGCAATATGCCTATCTCTCGGGCTTGGGAACCACTCATCCACAGGGCTTCTGTCTTGCCAGGATTCAGCTTCAGTTTATTGGCCCTCATCCAGCCCGTTACTGAGTCTAGGCATGGGTTCAGGATTTTTCACAGCCTCTCCTGATTCAGATGTCACAGGGCAATAGAGCTGCATGTCATCAGCATACTGATGGCATTTAGCTCCAAATCCCCTAATGACTGCTCCCAGCGGCTTCATATAGTTGTTCAACAACATTGGGGACAAGGTGGTACCCTGCGGAACCCAGTTGCCAAGGGGCTGAGGAAAAGTCACCCAATGTTACTCTCTGAAATCGGCCCCGTAGGTAGGACTGGAACCACTGTAGCACAATGCCTCCAATATCCATCCCACTGAGTAGATCCAGGAGGATACCATGGTTGATGGTATCAAAAGCCGATGAGAGATCAAGCAGAGTTAACAGGGTTGCACTCCCCATGTCCCTCTCTCGATAAGGGTCATCCATCAAGGTGACCAAGGCTGATTCAGTCCCATAACGAGATCAAAACCCAGACTGGAATGGGTCTAGATAACCAGTATCCTCCAAGAGTGCCTGCAATTGCATTTGGTGGTTATGCAGTGTGCATGGTGGGGGTGGGAATCAAACCACATACATATTAAAAAAATGAATGAATATTTTTACTGGCTTTTACTTACTTTAGTGTTGTGTTAAACCTTTGCCCTTGCTTGACCCTCTTACTCCAACTATATTTACTTAGGGTGCAATCCTATGGGGATAGGCGGCCGCCTCTGAACTCAGAGGTGACCGCCTATCCAATGCAGGGCAGGAGAAGTGCGGCAGGGATCGTCCCCTCGGCACTTCAGTCACCCTGCATTTGTGGCTAGACAGCCGATTTTGGCTGTCTAGCTGAGGGAAGGCGGAGCAGGGGCAGCGGCTGCCAGACGACACATAGGATGAGTTGTACCGGCATTTCTGCCTTCCCCGCCGTGGAACACTCCCCAGAACACCCCATTTTCGCTGCTCTGTGCTCCTCTTCTGAGTGCGGAGCACGGGGCTGTTCTGAGCTGCCTGCGAGGCAGTGTGGGAGGGGGGGAAGTTTGGTTCTCTGGGAACCGACCTCGGAGTGCGGGCTCTGAGGTTGGTTCCCAGAAACCGACATATCCTATGGCTGCCTAGCCGCTGACTAGCGGCCATAGGATTGCTCCCTTAATTATTCAGAAAGGTAATAAAGGGGCACAATTGTGCTACCTGGGGTTTTGTTTGTAAATATGTAGTGAGGTCTGGGAAAAGTTGGATACTTAGTAATGGGTCTCACTTGCATATTATTGGAAGAAGAAGAAGAAGAAAAGGCTGTCAGTTGGTCAGCAGCAAGAAGATTGGCGAGATTTGTGCATCTGCTATCATGTAGCGGTCCATCAGGCCAGGCTGTGAGAGACAAAACATGTTCTGTGCCAAGTAAAGTGAACTGCTAAACTTTACTGTCTTGGTGCCAGCTCTTTAAAAAAAAAAAAAAAGAGTAAGAAATGACACAGTGAAAAAACTAACTTCAGTACAGAGATAGGACCAATGTAAGAAAGCGCAGAAAGCTAATTCCAGAACATAAGGACTGCATTAGCACTTCAACCGTTAAGTATCTGTACACTAAAAGCACTGTAGCAACATATTTTAAAAGGTACTTTAGATCAGTGAGGCCACACTTGGCCCCTAATTTTAGTAAAATAAAATCATACTGCAGGAAATGCACTTGGTCAGCAGCACTGGAAGCATTTTAAGCTAGCAAATGGGCCTTCTACTGGTTTGTTTTTGACAATTGCATAGAAGGGGAAGTACTTTGCACTGCTGAAGTTAAATTTTTTAAGGCATCTGTGATTTTCAGTGCTTCCTTCAATAGTAAATGTTCTTTTCCATGGCTACCGAGTTATCCAGGTTATTTCTTTTTAATCTCTGTTGTCCCAGTAATTGTCTTGAAGAATATTTCATTATGTCTTAAGAAAGACAAAGTAGTTCTTGGTTTACTTCTGTTTTTTCAGTGTGGTTATTTGTCAGTGATTTTCAACCAGATTTTTCTGGAAATCTTGATGCTTTGCCTTCAGTCAGTGCTTCATACACATTGAATGATCTTGGTGGTTAACGATGACTAAATTGCCATTCCTGAGGCTGATCTGAATGGAGAGTCTGAACCTTTGTACTACTGCAACATGATGTCAGGCCAGGATTGTGAGCAAGTTACGGCAAGACAAGTGTTAATTGTTAAGGCAAAAACTGTGGCAGGTATTCCCCAACAGTAATTGTGTGTGTGTGTGTGTGTGTGTGTGTGTGTGAGAATGTGCATTTCAAATTGTTTTATTCCTGATTTTAATATTTCAACTTCAGAGATGATCCAGTTCACTGTGGGTAGAATGTATGCATATAGATGAGTTGCATAGGATTGATGGAGCCCTGTTTTTCTCCTCCCTGTGTTTGCACAGGTGGCATGGTGGTAGGAATTGTAGGTCTGTGTAGATCTCACATATCTCCTTCCAGTCTTCCTTTTTGCCTCTGTACAAGTTACTTGTGCACCAAGTGGAGGAGGAATGCTAGGTGGAATATGCAAGGTGCGCACAAGTCTACTATTCTCCCCTAATGGCCCAATTAACTGCCTGTGTGCAAGGTGGTGGAGAGGCCTTTAGCTACCTTATAGGAATCCTCTGAAGTGGATTGGATTGTGCCTATAGTGTCTATCGAAGAAGCAAATGAAAGTAGCAGATAGTAAATACCTATATGCATCAGTGACTTACCTAACAGCTAATAAATATGAAATAACATGACTTGTGCTGCAGACCTATAATCAGTTATGTGAGAATAAATCCCACTGAATTCAGTGGAACGCACTTTTGAGTAGATGCATACAGGGTTGTGCCATTAAAAATGTTTAGGCAACTTTTTGTTACTTGGAAGAAGTTTAAAGAGTGTCTTGGGCTTATTTTGTTTTAAAAACTGAAATAGGCCTTTGACAATATCAGTGGCTGGGTTTGGATCAGTGGGAGAAACAATGCAGCATCGGTTGTTTCCTCTATGCATGCCGGTTGTGTGGCTGGGATTACCCTGATTACCCACGCTGTGGGTTGCTGTGCCATCCAAACTTGCCGCAGGCGTAGTGACTTTTCACCCACCCTATAATCACTGCCTTGCTGTAGGGGTTGTAGTCAAGAGTGAAAAGTTACTATGCCCATCCTGTGCGCCAAGTTCAGATGACATGGCAACCTGTGGCGCGGGTAGTCCCTGTCACACGACCATCATGCTCAGAGGTGGGGGAAACAACCAGCACTGCACTGTTTCTCCCTCTCATTGTCCGAACCTGGCCAGTGTGTTTATATCAGTGCATAGAACCTGGTGAAACTATTTGTTTGAATGTTCTAGGCTAATTCAGAAAAGCTTGGAAACATGTATTATATGTATTCAAAATACATATAGTGGCTTGTATGTTGCCATTATATAAACACAGACAAATATTCCCTTATGTAATCATTTCAGTAGTTTTGTGCACTTTCAAGACTCGATTTGAAGGGTTGTTCACCTCAAACACCAAATTGTAGTGATGCTTATTTAGTACAGGAGGCTACCAAAATAATGAATGCATGGGAAGAAGGTAAAGAAGAAGCAATATTAGCAGATGGATGTTATTTTGTTGGCACATTCTCTTGATTACTGAGATGTTTACCACATACATGGTTAGTCTTACAGTACTTTAAGTATCTTGGTTTCTTAAAAGAAGGCCTGACCTATCTTACAGCTCCTCAAAATGACATGCACTTGCTAAAGTTCTTAATGAACATTATGTCCTCATGTCCTATATATTACTGCCCCTACTCCACATTATTGACTGGTAGGGACTGGGAAATATATAATGTGGTGGTCACATCACAGGAAGAAAAGGGAAAATGTGTCTTGGAGAGACTTTTTATGCAGCCACACTGTGTTTACTGTAGTTTGGTCCTTAATAATGTTTTCAAGATCTCTCAGTATATTTGAACAGTTAGAATTAAGAAGGCAGCAATTATCCTGTGGGTTCAGTTTTGGGGAAAAAACTGCTGTTATGGCATAGGCTCAGTATCTTTTGAACATGCAGAATTAAAATGCCTTTCATGCAAGAAACTCTTAATTGGCAAAAATGTTCAGGCTATGAGTAGTTCTCAGAGCTTTGGAACACTAGTGCCTTTGTTTAATCTGTTCCAACACACCTGCTAACTTCAGCCTTCTCAATAGGGGGAAAAATGAAGAATTTCAGTTTGCATGGAGTACCTCAGTTTTTAGGTATACATACATTTATGTCACACATGAGGGCTGAAAAAAAACTGTGCTGTTGATAAAGAACCTGAATGACTGCCTTGTGCATACCAACATCTTACTGATTCAAATTAAAATCTTTGAACAAACAACTTTTAAACTTTGAATAAGAAAAAAGGTTATTAACTGTATAGTATCTGTTTCCAAAGTGAAAGAACCTGAAAGAATAATCATATCTTGTGCAAAACAGTAATTAGGTAGTTGTGGTATTTTAACTGTTGTATACAATCATATCTTGCAGTTTCAGTTGATATCTGTGTCTGTTATGGTGCTTCTGAAACGCTTCATTTGCCAGAAGTGCTAACAAGAGAACTAAACACACACACGCTATCAACAACTGCATGAAAAGAAGGGGAAGATAATTGTTGGTAAAATTACATGGCTAAATAGGTTAACTATGCAGATAGGTAGTTAAAGGTATTTTGAGGATTATACAGAAAAGTTGCCCAACACTTTTTATCTTTTCAGTTACCTGAAGATTTCACTAAACTTTTACAATTCATTTTGACTTTGTCTTGCTTGCTCTTACTATTCTTTTAAGTTTCTACAATAACAACAAAAATATTTTGGGTGAATGAGGTTAGAGAAAATGATTACAACGGTACTATGTTCTTTAGAATTCCCACCAAGGTTCTTTTTTTAGTTGCTGTTCTTATCACTTTTAATGATTGTAAAAGTACGTAATATAAACCGAAGAAACTCTATCTTATCCATCCTAACCCAGAATTTTCCCCAAGAGCTAGTGAGAAACAAAGAGCAATGGAAGTGAAAGAAGGAAAGAAAAAAGGGGGGGGGAGAGACAGGACGAGGGGAGACCAACCCAGAACTAAAAGAAGTGCACAAGCTTCAGTACTCAAAACAAATGAAGAAAGCTATCAAGTAAGTGTAAGTTTCAGGTGTTTCTCTCTTAGGTGCTTTTAAAAGTAAACATCAACTTGTTAGCCATCTCATGAAGTAGTGAAATGTACAGTGTCTGTTATTGCCCAGTAGAAATCAGGTATCCCTTTCATCCCTGAGTGGAAGTACCTTCTGCATATGCCGAAGACTCTATTGGATCCAAGCTTTTACTTTTCATATGGTCAAGATCCAGAAGGTATGTATTATTTATTTAGTCAGTATCACTTGTCACTATTGTATATTACTTTGGACACAACTGGAAGCAACACTAGTCAGATGCACAAGCAAATTCTGCATCTAGGTTGTGGTAGTAATGTCAGAGGGCAGGTTCGCAGGGAACACATGCAGATTGTAGAGGAGAATATAGCCTACTCATGTTCCTCCAACTTTCTGTTTGGACACAACAAATCAGTGTTATTACTTGGATGTGTGCGTTCTGTAAAGTCTTATGAAGCCCATGGTTTCTTAAACAGTCTTTCTTTGCTGCTTGCTCTTTCTGGTCTCAGCCAGCCCTGTTGTTACCCTTCACCCCACCTTCCAGCTCAGTCTATTAGGAATGCAAGAGAAATATTAAATTCTCTCTCTGTCTTCCTGTCAGACATACAACAGTACTAAAGGAGTTCAGGGGAGGTCAGAGTGGTAGTAATCTATTGAGTTTGCTAGAGTGTGAGAAGGTGGGGTAATGACCAATAGCCAGGCTCACTAGGAGAGAGTAAGCGCTAGGGGACAGTTTCATGGACGAGGTAGAACTTTGTTCCCTGAAGGATACAAAGATAGTCCTTAGGACTTGGCGGGACAGGAATCCATGACAGGGATAGGAGCAAGGAAATATGTCATTTCTGCTAGAGACTGACATCAGGACTGACTGTAACACCCTGAATAAAATGCCTTGACTGTGAAACATATCAAGACTTCACAGCTTCTTCCTCCTCTCAGTGGACCTTGGGGCTGTTGATGTTCCTCTGCCCCAACCCATGATGATTTTCCTATATCCAGTTCTCCCTCATGCACGGGTACAAATTATTCATGCTGTGGAGTCTCCTGAGTCTGCTCTTTGTTTCTAAGCATTAGTAGGCTCTTGGGAATTTGTATTTGTGCTATGTTGCTGCATCTCGGTATGTGATCTGATGGTTAGGCTAGAGAAGTCATGTAAAATGTTTGTTACCAATATTTATTAGTTTGTTGTTGTTCAGTCGTTAAGTCGTGTCTGACTCTTTGTGACCCCATGGACCATAGCACGCCAGGCCTTCCTGTCCTCCGCTCTCTCCTGGAGTGTGCTCAAGTTCATATTCATTGCATCGGTGATGCTATCTAGCCATCTCATCCTCTGCCGTCCCCTTCTCCTTTTGCCTTCAATCTTTCCCAGCATCAGGGTCTTTTCCAGTGACTTTTCTCTTCGCATTAGGTGGCCAAAATATTTGAGCTTCGGTTTCAGTATCTGTCCTTCCAATGAGCAGTCAGGGTTGATTTCCTTTAGGACTGACTGATTTGACCTCCTTGCAGTCCAGGGGACTCGTAAGAGTCTTCTCCAGCACCACAGTTCGAAAGCATCAATTCTTCGGCACTCAGCCTTCCTTATAGTCCAGTTCTCACAGCCATACATTACTACTGGGAAAACCATAGCTTTGATTATATGGACCTTTGTCGGCAAGGTGATGTCTCTGCTTCTTACTATGCTGTCTAGGTTTGCCATAGCTTTCCTCCCAAGGAGCAAGTGTCTTTTAATTTCATGGCTACAGTCACTGTCTGTGGTGATCTTGGAGCCCAAGATATGTACCCTTATATACCAGGTTGAGGAGCTCTACACTTGATTTCTGTCCAGGCCATGATGTTATCCCAGTGTGCAGCATGGCAGGGCTGTTTACAGTGGTAATGCTGATGAAGCTCAAATTACACAGCAGTTGTATGCTGTGTGGTGTCAGTGACATAGAGAAGCTTCTGGCTATTGCATTCCTCAAGGGGTGTAAAGTAGTGCACTAATGCATGACTTAAATACTTTCCTGGTTTTTCTCACTGAGTGAATGTGGTGAGAGATGCTTTGAGGCGATGTTCATTCAGACAATCCAAACCATTGTTTGGAAGACTGTGAGTAAGCTGTTGGAAGTGTTGGGGTTGTGCATCTTCCCTTTTCCTCCCTCCTTTGCATGTAGTGGTGGGAGGAGATTAAAATATTCCATGGCAAATTATGGTTTTCCATTTTGTCCAAATGCGGCAAACTATGGTTTGCTACAAATTAGAAGTAGAAGCTTTTAATCCAGGGTTGTACAGCCTGGGGACTGCATGCCTCCCCCACCCCAGTGGCCTTTACTGCAGCCCTGCAAGGGTACTCAGACCCTCTGACCGCTTCTGAATCTGTGTGTGTATGTGTGTACACGTGTATGTGCACACGTGCACACATGACCCTGACCCCCAAGCCAGCATTGTATGTGGCCCTTGAGGCCAAAACATTATGAAACCCTGTTTTAATCTCCTCTGTCCTTTGTGCATAAGGGGAAGAAGTGTATGAGCCTGAGGCTCACCACAGCTTGTTCTCTGTAGTTTGCTAGGCCTGAATACAATTATAGTATAGCTTTATCAGGATCAGAAAGAAATTTCTAGAAATTTGCTTTTGCTTTTTTAGAAATTTGAAACATTTCTTTTTAGGATTGATGCTAATACCTACAAAATTCAATTTATGTCTCCATTCATACTTTTAAGTGTGGTGATATTGGAAAGTCTAGTTCCTCACTCACTCTGTGTAGACTTCCATATAAATTGCACAATGAAATTGATTCTGATTGTGATTATTGTGTTGAAGGAGCTACAGCCAGATGCCATGGTGTGGCTTTAGCTGTATCCCTGACCTGTTTCTCGCAACCTTATGTATCCTGGTTTTATTGACATTTATTTATTGACATCTTTATCAATAAAAGATTCAGAATAAATAAGTAAATATTATTATAGTTTCTACTTTAAAGAGTTCTGAATGCCCTGCAAGGTGCCTTTTCAACCTCTGGTCTGGGTTACTGATTTAAGCTGATTTGCGTAAAATTCTCTCATCTGTGCATCTGAAAGTACAATTGCGAAGGTGGGTGAGCAGATGTTTCTACATCATAGAATGTTTTTCCATTTCTGTATACTGGATACTGCAGTTATAAGGGATTTCGGGGCAGAAGAACCATTCCAAAATTGTGTTCAGAATCTTGTTTGAGATTACACCCTTTGCACAAAATATGCCCCATTATTTTTGGCTGTTTTCCAACTTTTCTGCATTTGTCCAATGTTATTGTTTAGCTTGGTTGGTAACTACATTTGAGAAGCCAACAGTAAAGCTACTTAAGTTCAGTTGATCTTGTTTTGAAGCTGTAGAGTGCTCACCTCTGAATCTCAGAGTTGTGAAAATGGCTATGCGTAAGTAAATTCAGTTTCCAAGCTCCATAGTCTTACATTTGGTGCACACACATCTGAAACATATTTTGCACTTCATCAGCTGGAGCTGACATTGTGCTATCTTTAGATAATTGGTTGCTTCATCTGTTAAATATGAAGAGGAGGGGGACAATGAAATGCATTCTTCTTGAAGTGTATGCATTGCTCATGAGTGACTGACATCCAAAGAATTTACCTACTGTTGAAAGAGGAAGGAAATGCAACACATGGTCTCCCTTCAGTGAAACCCAGATACTTAATTTATTTGATAAACTTCTGTCCTGCCCCTCAATCAGAGGAGTTCTCAGGGTGGTTTATAATGAAATAATAATAAAATACCACAGTGTAACAAAATAACACAGCATGTAAGAGAAATATCAGTTAAGGGCACAATCCTATATGTCTACCATGTAGCACGTATAGGATTGGAGCCTTAAAACCACAATTAAAACAGTTTAAAACTCAAATTGTACAAAGCACACTTTCAGTGTAAACCTTTCTGTTTAGCCCAATTATCTTTTAGGCTTTTTATATGGAGTGGAAGTTTGAGGCCGATCCTATTGTAAAGTGAAGGGGTTGAGGCTCCAAGTGCTTGCTTTTTTCCTTTGCTTATGGAGCATTGATGATCTGGTCCCCAATTAATATGTGTAGCGGTGCCTCTTTATATTATTGTGCTTTCACCCTTTGATAGTAGCAAAGTGGGGTTTTCCTTTACAATGTTATCAAAACTCTTTATTACTTCCATTGCCAATTAGCATGCAGACAGTTTGCCCCAGTGACTAACCTCAACGTTTAAGTCTCTGAGGACTGTTTTCTTACATCACTAGAATTATGAATCTGCAGTTTCTGTGAAACTGTTTCTAGCACTGGAGTTCTGGGGGGAACCTGGAAAAACAACTCACCTCTGCAACTCAGAGTTGTGAAAATGGTTATGCATAAATAGATTCAATTTGCAGGCTTCATAGGCTTGGATTTGGTGCACACACGTCTGTTGAATAATATCTGTAGAGCGCAGGTAAATTGTGTTCATCTACTTCTGTAACTCTGCACTAGAGGACAAAAGCTTATCTGAGACGAGTGTAATTCCTTTGCCAAATCTTTTACGTCAGTTTAAATTCCAAGGGAAGATGATAATAGTTAAAAAGGAATTTAAATAGCACAGGATGGAAAGCCAAGATACCTGTTCTTCAGGAGCATGTTTCTTGGTAATAAGCCAAAATGTGTTAGTGCCTACTTTTTCTTATGCTTCTTATTTTCTTCCTTCCCCTTTCTCTTTTATATAAAATTAGTTCAACTCTGGGATGCTCATCTGGACTGTTAATGTCAATTGCAAGCACCTGAACTTGGGAAGGCTTTGTTAATGGTTTAAAAGTCATAATTATGACTTGGAGAGGTAATAGATCTTAATGCAATGATGCTGACTTTGCATGTATATGGCTAAGTGTTTGAGAAAGGAGACTCATGGCATAGCACTTGTGGATAATTGAGAATTGTTTTGTTAGGCCATATTTTGACACGACACTGAATGAGAAAAGGAAACCTAGAATGCCTTGTAGTTGCTCTTGGGACCATGGGGCCATAATATGTTGGGAACTGACTGCTGCAGGAGTACAAATTGTGATTTGGAGATGGTTCATACGTGCAGTGAACATTACATAATCAGTCTTTGTTTTATTTATTACATTTTCATCCAGGCCAGGGAACTTGGGTCAACATGCGTATTACTTTGCCCTTCCCATTTTATCTTCAGAATATCTCTGTGAGGTTCATTAGGCTCTGAGTCAGTGACTGGCACAGGATCACTCAGTGAGGTTTGTGACTGAGTAGAGCTTTGGACCTGGGTCTCCCTGGTTCTATTCCAGCACTCTGACCACTACACTACATTGGCTCTTCCACTTCATTATTTTCCAATGAATTTGATAAATTTCTCCACTGAAAAATATTGTTTGAGTTGAGATTGAGTGACATGGAAGTTCTGTATATGATGAGTAACATGTAACGTCTCAGTCACACAAACAAGTCATCAATGACTGCCACATATAGGCAATAAGTGATGATTGTGCATGTGAAAATGATGACTTTATAGAGTAATATTTGATCTGGAGTAATATTAGGCAAGATTGAAGGTGAAGATTTTGTAGTGGTAGAAGAATTACTTAGAATTGCTTCAGGGTGTCTGCTGTTATTAACTGAAAGTGAATTACAAGGAAGGATCTAGGAGACTGGAGAATTTTGCAGAAAAGTGAAGTAATTGGGAGTGATGGAAAGAGTTGCATGAGAAGGAATGGGGGAACGAGGGGAAGAAAATATGTGTAATGTGATATGTTGGAGGAGTGTCTTAGGGCACTCTGGAGAGGTATGAGCAGAAACAAAGTAATCAAAGCTGCAGTTACCATCGGAGTACAATTGTAAACCTTAGGGTGCATTAATGCAGCAGTCCTGTGCCAGACGTCTTGTGAGCAAGGAAGCAAGCAGGAACAAGGGGAGGAAATCAAAAGAGCAGATGACAGAAAAGTGATAGAAACAATCTGTTGCAAGAAACTGCTGTCAGAAAGGCAATGAAGCACTACAGTGGTAGGCTATCAATTTGAATCTAAATAGAAAATGTTTCCATCTTTGTGTTACCTCTTTATAAAATGAATGCAGGTAAGTAAGCATAATGTTTCTTCAAATGTGTTGTTACTGTTGTTAGGTTTTGCCTATTGACAAGCATTAGCAATACATATCTCCCTGTAAAAAAGCTTCATTAAGCTTCATTACTGCTCCAAACACTTCTCTAGCAAGCAGCATATATACTGGGAATCATTAATTCACCAGATTTCATAACAGTCTCTAAAGACAGAATTACATTGAAAGTGGAATTATTTTGTTGTAATAGAGCATTCCAGAAGTCTTTAGAGCTGTCTGCTCTAGTAGATTATTAGCTAGTGATGATTGTGTATTTCAGCAATTGTGTAGTTGCTAAAATATAGATTTATCGTTAATT
This sequence comes from Heloderma suspectum, assembly GCF_057233095.1. NCBI lineage: Eukaryota > Metazoa > Chordata > Lepidosauria > Squamata > Helodermatidae > Heloderma > Heloderma suspectum. Next base: position 69,944,035 of record NC_139462.1, read on the forward strand.
ATTTTCTTGAATTAAAGGTGCAGCCCTAGACTGAACTGTATTATATTAAAACTGCTGTATAGTTATTATGATAGCTTAGCGTTAATTCTTGTAACAAAGGCTATTATATCTAGAAAAGAATAGTACTGTATAATGTACTCATGAGAGAAATTATTGAGAAGGTTTTTTTTCCACTTGGAATTATTCTATCCATAGGTTATTTGGAAGTTATTATTCGTACCTGGCAAAACACTTCAGGCCTAGAAATATTTTTAGAAGGTGATTATCTAACATAAATGACAAGGGGTCATAAACAATAGCCTATCCCAAAGCAGATAGATGCTAGATGAAATTTGTGGAGCGATTGCAGACCTGTAGTTCTAGATGCATCTTTTATTTGAAGTTGATGTGGAACTAGTGCTTATTGTGGAAGTCATTTTGGGGAAACCATCAGTGAGGCTGGAAAAATATTTGGTATCTGGCACAAGGAGGCTGGGATTTTATTAGCACTATTATCTGTGACTCATAAGAGTTGTTTTTCTGTAGTAGGGAGAATGTACATCTGGAGAACATGCCTCATAAAAATACCATTGTATTATCTGAGCAGATGTTAGGGCAATATTCTGATAACCATTGTGGCGAAGTTTATTGGTTTATAGGTTGTGCTGACATTTGAATTGTTAACTTTTAATTATGCTGATGTTGAATTAAGTATGTATTCAAAAATGAAAGCTATTAAAAATAGATCCATAAAATACAATTAATCCCAGGTTGCTGATTTGTGACTTTGCTATTCTTAGCAGTCATGTGGTGCTTTGTTTACCTCCTGGTAACTTGTCATTTTACCTAAGTTAAACTAGTAGTGCTACCCCGAGCACTTATGGAATGTCAGAATGGTTAATCTTGAGGTACACCTCTGTTCGATATAGCAACTCAAATAAGTCTCCTTTAAATACATTATCTGAAATAGTCATCCTGAATTAAACATGGAGACACAAAATATTTTTTTTGGGATTGTCCTTATAAATTGACTACATATGTGGGCACTCATACGGGTGTGTTTACTGAGGGCTAGAACGCTGGACTAGAGATGTAAAATTTCCAGAAATGTGGAGGCCATGGAGAAAACCCATTTTTTTCTGTTTTTTTCCCCAGAAAAAAAAACAAAATTTGGGGGGGGGGAATGGAAAAATAAGCAATACTTACTTTTTAGTGCACCTTAAAGATCTACAGTCACTTTATTGCTTTCAGACAGCCTTCCCCATCCTGGTGCCCTCCAGATATTTTGGACTTCAGCTCCCATCAGCCTTGGGCGGCTTGACCAATGGTCAGGAATGCTGGGCACTGTAGTCCAAAACATCTGGAGGGCACCAGGTTGGGGAGGGCTGCTTAGAAACAAAGTAAGTAGCCTTTCTGTTCCTAAAGTTATTTTAAGTATAACTTAGTTTGTTCATAAAATTCACATTATATTTTAAATTGTTTAAAATAGAAACTCAGTTAGTACATTTGTAATTATTGTTAGATTAGAATTACATTCAATGCCTGCTACAGCATCAGAAACACAGGACTCTGTAGAACAAAACTTAAACTGTCCAGAATGTGCATTCTTGACAGTAAATGTGCAATGGTGACTCTACTCACATGTTGGGAAACTGAGAATAAATATCTATCAGTAAACTATACTTTAGATCAATATTTTTAATAAGGAATGAAAAAAATAGCTATGCTGGGAATCTTACAGAGAGGATTAAAAAAAATGTTTCCCCCATAGCTTCGTTATTTCCAGACTTGTTACATCTCTACTCCTTCTATAAAAGTGTTCTTATTACATAGTTTTTAGAAATCATTTTTTGGGGGAAATAAAGGCTGGGTAACAATATAAAACTATGTTATCTTAAATTCTCAAAGAAAATATTTCATAATCTAAAGCTGTTCAATTTTTTTTTGGGGGGGGAAATGGTCCGGGGGGTGGGGTGGGAAAACCCATTTATCCCTGAATTTTTCTGTATTTTTTTCCGGGGCTTCACATCTCTATGTTGCTAGACTAGGAGTCTTTGGGTCATAATGCCATTATTTAGCTTTCTATAGCACTTTTGGAGAGTTCAAAGTACTTTGCAAACACTTGGTGGAATCACATGTCTCATGAGTGGACTTTGGCTCATGCAATGAGACTGTCTCCTCCTCACCCCCCACTGCAGCCTCCTGTTCTCAAAGTTTGCTTGGAGGGCAGGGGTGTGTGTGTCCCTCAACCCTCTGGGGCAAGGGGAATTGCTTCTCCCTGTTCCACTGATGGAAGCCATTATTTAAGATTCACTGAAATAAATTTAGCCAGTCTTTTAGTACAAGAATGATCCCAACCGCCCTTCCAACAGAGTTTAGTAAAAAATTGCCGTGTTCATTTTAATAGAAATTGATGTTAACCCAACCTCAACATGAAAAAGAGCAGCTGTTGTACTAGAAGGAAGGGCTGAAACAAATCTTAAAGAATTGTTCTGGATAACCTTCCTATCTGCAGCCTATGTTTAAAAAAAAGCTGATAAATGGTTTTAAAATTTCAGCTAACAGTTTCAAAGAAAAGTACAAGACTGTTTACTAGTCTTTCCATGTATATTCATGTATCATAGAGTGGCTTGAGCAGAGAATCTGGCATTTTTGTTTCTTTATTTTCTGTGTGGTGTTGCAATCGGCAAATCAGCTTTAATTTTACAACAGTAGAAGCCAAGTTCATTGGAAAGTGATTATTTAACACCTGGAGAAATACGTTCAGAAAAAATGCAGTTTTGTTCAGTTACTGAGAGTCTGGGATCCTAAGTACACTAAAAAAAAACAAGTCATATTAAAAGTAATGCTCCAAAATAAATACTTTCAGGGTTGATATGCTAGCATCCATATTGTTCTAAACTAGGATAGTTAAGCAGTATGGTTAAGTTTATAGTGTTGAAGCTTGTTTTCCTGTTACCTATAAGCCTTTATACATAACTAAGTACAGCCTGTCTCTCCTTTCCCCTCTCTCATGCTTTTAGGAAGGGAAGTGTTTCTGCCTACTCCAGATCATTTAGGCAGAAACTCCTGGTCATGCGAGCCCTCACTCTTGAACCAACAAATAATGCAACGAAGATCCAATGTTTGGGGAATTTGTGATACTATAATTGGTAACACTAAAGCAAAAAACAAAACAAAAACAGCATGTTAGGACAGGGTTAAGAAGTCTTCCCCCCCTCCCCCAGTACCAGTCTTCTGCTTTATTTTGCAATCTCGACAGCCAGAGTAGGCAAAAACCGCCTGTGTAGAAGAGGATGCTAATTGGATATGTGCCCACTTTGCAAGATGGTTCTCTTTGTAATCAACACTATGGGCCAGTTTGCTGGTCACTGAGGCAAATCCTGACCTACGAACTGGGACGGTACTTGTTCCTTGAGCTGCACGGTGCTCTCCTCCCTGGCCTCTATCTCCTGATCTCTAGACTGGCTTTTTTTTTTTCACTGTAGCATAGTCGCAGCGGAACTGAGCTATGAATGAGGAAGCACCTAGTTTTAATACTGACTTTCTATGAACTCTGTAGATGGCTTTAGCAAGCTAGTTTATCTTAGTCTCAGCCCCCTTATTGGCAATCTTGAGATAATACTGAATGGTGGTTAAGATTACTCAAGCGTATGTGAGTCACTTTGAATCTGCTAAAGAACTATAAAAGTACTAATTTTTGTTGTTGTTGTTCAGTTGTTAAGTCGTGTCCAACTCTTCGTGACCCCATGGATCATAGCACGCCAGGCCTTCCTGTCCTCCGCTCTCTCCCGGAGTGTGCTCAAGTTCACACTAATTTTTGTATTTTGTATGCATAAGCATCTTGTTCCAGTTACACTAACAGTGGGGCAAAATGAGGGGAAAAGGAAACAAGCACACATTTTTGCTGTCAGGATTCATTCTCTCTCTCTCTCTCTCTCTCTCTCACTCTCACTCATACACATGCACCCCCCCCCCCCGTTGTGATACCTCAGCATTTGCTCCAGGAAAACAAACAACCACAACTGTTCAACTTAACAAAAACTAATTAAAATATGTTTCGGACAAACACTTGTGTTGATAGCTTCATGGATTATTGAACTTCTTTAAGACTGTTGCAAGCATCCAGAAGGACTAGAAAAGCACTAAGAAGTATTTTAAGTTCCACAGAATCCAAATATGCCAAACTAAAAATCTGGTATCAGACACTAATCAAATGCTTGCCCCACAGCTACTGTTAAGCTCCATCACTTCCTCACATTAGTACAATGGGAATGTTATGTGTGAATACGCTGGCTGCCAAAATAGGAGGATGGAGAGTGTGGGTTATATAGGAAAATCTTGGTTTTCTTTGTTTGGGGGTGGGTGGGGGGAGAGGTGTTTCTCCTAACTCCACCTCCCCAAAACGGAAAAAAAATCGAGCTTTATATGCTCAGTTTGAGGATTCTTAAAGATGTACGGCAGCAGTTAAGAACATTGTGTGGGTACGAGGAAAGGAAACATGGCTGTTTGAAAGTGGGTGCTGTGAGCAAAGTGTGAGAGAAGCAACTCTGAATAGGATTGCAGTGGTGGAGCATGATCCTAAACATGTGTACTCTGACGTGAATTTCATAGATTCTAATTTAACAGATTTCAGTGTAAGTGTGCTTAAGATTGCAGCCTTAATTTTCAGCCCCCCCACACACACACACACGGGGAGGGGATTGATAAAGTAGTTGGTAGGCAGTAGGGAAATGAAGTAGCAAGAAACTGCAGAGCATGGGGTTTTTAATGGAGTGTTTGGATGGAAGCTACAGACTTGTTACTTAAATGAGGTACAGAAACATTATGAGAAGGGAAAACGTTGAGGAGGTAAATTATAATAAAATAGCCATAAAAGGTTAGTTTCATCAGCATAAAAACAAATGCAAGTTTGACAAAACCTTTCTAAAACAGGGACAGTGGGGGAAAATAGTGAAGTGATAGAGCAAAAGATACATACAAAAGGGAAAGCTAAATATACTGAGATAAACCATTTAGAAATAGGTTAAAGATAAGATATTGAAAGGTATGAGAGTAATTTTTTTTAACATAGTTCAATCTGAAAATGGAAAATTTTAAAAAAGGAAGGGAAAATAGGAGCAAAGGGTGGGGGGAAGGGCAACTAGTCAACAAGACTTCTCACATATCAATGCAATATATCTTGTAATCACTGAAGAAATTAGGAAGAGAATACTTTGGTTAAGAATGGAAAATATAATGGAAAACATAAATTTAAATGTAAATAAAATAATATTATAAGTCAGGTATTCATACTCTGTTTTCAGCAAACAGGAAAAATGGACAAAATGGAGATTACGCTCCTGAAAGGAATGGATCCAGAAATACAGGCCAAGAAAGGTTTTTAATACAATAGAAAAAGGAGGGCCGTTGGCCATGCTGGCTGGGAATTATGAGAATTGCAGGCCAACACATATGGAGGGCACCACGTTGGGCAAGGCTGATGTTAAATGACAAATATTGCCCGAATGCTTAGAATATAAGTTTAGAAGAAACTGTTTTAAAATGGAGGCAAAATAAGGGTAGAAAGATAGAGTTTTCAGATATTGTTAAAATGTTTAAATTATATAATAAAATAAAAAATATAATAAACAAAAGGCTAACAGATCTTTCACAACCCCCGTTTCACTTGGTAAATCTTAAGTGACCCAAAGAGAAGCATATTCTCTCTCTCTCTCTCTCTCTCTCTCTGAATTATGAATTACTGTTGGGCTTCAAGAACATTGGATTCCTATTTCCTTTTTTCCCAGTCAATAACTATTCATATGCACTTACTTTAATGAGGGGAAAATAAACGTATTGTCTTAAGTTGGAGGAGGTACTTATATTAGTAAACATCACAGAATTTTGGTTCTGCTCTTGATTCTGAAGCTGTGCTCAGTGCTTTTCCTAATGACTTCTATTTTCATTATACCACTGCAGCTTTTGTCTAGGCAGCATTCCAGTTGTATTCACAGGAAGGTTCCTTGAATAGGATTGCAAAACCAGATGATGAGCATGGTTTGCATGTCACAGCAATTCCTGGGTTGTTTAACCCAAGAATTGTTGGGGACGAGCAGTAGCGAGCAAGCACGCTGCATCCTGCACACTGCTTCCACTTTTAATCCACAGCTCAGGAACTTAAGAGTTAACCCAACAACAAACCATGGCTGATCGTTGGGTTAACTTTGGGTTTAACCTCTAAACAACCCAGAGTTCCAGGTTTGGATGTCACAATAACAACCCAGGAATGCTTCCACTTTCAGTCAACAACCTAGGAACAATCCTGGAGTTCTGCATTTTTCTTTGTTAACTGAAGTTGAAAATATACTCTTTGGCTGCCCTTGAAGCAATATTAAAGACACGGACTGAATATGTGCCCTTTAAAAATCACTGGGAAACACCTTCTGCTTTCTTAGCATTTGGTTAGTTTTATTTTATTCATTTTTAACACGTGTCAATTTCCTTTGACAAGGCATTGTACAATATTTATTAAAACAGTAAAAATCTAAACAAAAACTAGTTAAAATAAGACACAAAACCAGTTAAAATAAAACACATCAGAAACATGAGTAGCAAAATAACTAAACAAGGGTAGTCAAAACCAAAAGGCTAAAAATTAAGAATTAAAGGCAACAGGGAACAAAAACCTATTTGCTGGTCACCAAAATGTAAGCAGGAACGTGTTTTGCAGGTCTTCGTGGGAAGATCATTCCATAATTGCCGTGGGAAGATCATTCCATAATTGCAGCACAACTTTGAGAGGGCCCTACCGTAGTTACCATCGCATTTTACTTGCGGGCAGGATGACACCTGTTGATTTTAAGAGTTTGTGGAGGTTTACATGGGTGAATATGTGCTGTAGTTTTGCTGAGCCCTACAAATGTAGGGCCTTGTAGTTAATTAGTATCTTGGACTGGCCCAGAATAATTGGAAGCTAAATGCTGTATTCCTTGGTTTTGAACGGTCTTCAAGGACATGACCACATAGAAGTCATTACAGTTCTCCAAGAGGTTATCTGAGCATGGATAACAGCAAATTCCTAGTTAACATAGAAGGATCGATTCTGGATTGCCAGATGTAACTGATGAAAAGCACTCTGGGGAGTTGCAGCCACCTGGCAATCAGGGCTGTGCTATGGCTCCCTGAGGGTTGTTGTGATCTTCAGATCAGGTAATTGTACCTCCAACCTTCAGTTTATTCAAGCTTCATGTTGTTTGTTTCTTATACACCCATCTTCTGTGCACGTCTGCACTAAAAATAGCATGATTTTAAGCTATATTAACCGTTCCAGGAATTGTCATAATGTGTGAACAAAGCCTCGTGTCTTGACTCTCTGTTTACTTTTGTCATAGAGGATGCTGCTGCTCCTCAGGAGGTCGCTGACATGGAGTGGACCGATCTTGTCTTGCTGAAATTGGAATAGCAATTTCCCTTAGCTTGTGTGGAGAGCTAAGGACTACTTGTTGCAATAATTGCAGCTAGCATGTTCTGCAGTCTTTGAGCTGCCTGTGTGAGTTAATATTTATTTCATGTCTTTGTACACATTTTTTGGAATAGGAATGACATTTAGGAGGGTACTGAATTTTAGAAACATAATATGGGCAGTCTCTTCAAGTATTGAGCTGCAGCACAAGCTTATTCATATGCTTCATCTTGGCTCCACTGCAGGCATAGTCCTGGTTTTCTAGAGTGGCTGGTTTGCTCCAGCTTTTTACTACTTCCCAGCTGACAAAAAGGAGCTACTGCTTCTGCTTCCTGACAGCTGCTATTTTTCTTGGAGAGCTTTCTCTATTTATTCTGTTTGCAGTCGTGTGCTGCTTATTCCTAAACCATGCTCATGATATTCCTGGCTGTTTGTATTACCTCCCACTTTTGCATTAGCAATAATGGTGAATGGGCACTTTCCCCCTCACACATGTACCCCAACTAAGGCCATATAGCAGGGGTGGGCAACTTGTCGCCCTCTAGATGTCATTGGACTGCAGCTCCCAGCAGTCTTAGCTGGCATAGCCAGTGGTGAGGGAAGATCAGAAATGTAGTCCAGCAACATCTGGAGGGGCATAAGTTGCATAAAAGGGGGGGGCTCTCCTTCCCCTTACGAAAGTTGGGGGAGCTGCTTTTGGAGGGGTTTGAGGGACTGACACTGGTGGCGGGAAATAAGCATCTGCTCAGTATGTGCATCTAAGTGTTTGTGTGTGAGTGAGTGAATGAGAGAGAGAGGAATCTGCCCTAAGACTTTCAGAAGGAATATTTCATTGTGTGCTAATATGTACATGGATTCACAAGCCATTAGACGCTTTGTAGAAATCATAATTGTAAACCTTCTGAAATCTTTTGATGTTACCTAGTATGTGTAACTGTGCTGTTAGGTAGATTGGTTCCTCAGTTGCCATCATCTAATATATATTGTATTACAGAAATTAATTGCCCTTAACTTAAAATTAGTGTTAACTTTGATAAGCTGTCAAAACAACCTGTAGGATATTCAATCAGCCATGCCTAATGAGTATTCAAGAACCACATATAAACACTAAACTGATAAGGACTTTATGGAGATATTGTTGAATAGTCCCTGAAGTAAGTGGGAAGCACTTTTTCTCTTGCAGAAATTGTTAGTATAGTTTTTCAGACTTCTTGGATCTTGTTGGTATATGCTTCTTATGATGATGGTTAAACTTTAATAGAATACAAATACTTTTGTGGAACTTTCGATGTTTGTAGAGTTTTTTAATAAGATTTATTTTTATTACTAGACCATGATTATCTTATTTCAAGTTACATTGCAAGCTGACAGTTCAGGGTAACCTATCTCAGTATCTCCCAGGAAAAAACTAAATTATACAAAATAACACCTCCTTTAGAATCTTTCATTTTCTAAGTGGTGAGGAATGCTGAGATTAAGCATTTTCATGTAAGCACTTAAAAAAATAAGGGCTGAAACTGCATTTTGAGCACTAATGTGTCACCTTCTTGACTCTTTACATAAATGAAGAGTTAATTCCAAGTTTGTGGAGAAACAATACAAGAATAGGAATACTCCCACAACTACTTATACCTAAATTGAATTTCTCGTAGGCTGGCGCCTGTAGAGGCTTTTGCTACATTAAGAGGCTTCCGAGTACCCTGTGCCCTGCCAGGCTGCTGGAAACAGAGTGGGAGGAGCGACAGAGCCGATTCTTGCCTCTCTGTCATCCTTTAAACAAATTTTTCCCACTAGACAGGCCTCTGAATCCATCTAGTGGAGTTGTGGTGTTGGGGATAGGCCAGGGGCTGTAGAGCCACAGGATTCAGCATATCTGACCTTGGAAGAGGAGTTTCTGTGGAGCTTTCTACGGTGGCTGGGAGGGAGGCAGGGGTGAAGATCTGTGCAGGTATTTTCGCCTCTCAAGTCATAGATCTGTCTGTGGCTTCAGAGGTGGAAATCCCCAGTATCCTATGTCCCCTCAGACAATGTCTAGGAGCCATAGGATCGCACCATAAACAGATCTATACAATTATGATTATATCTTAGTTTAGTTAGCTGTGTGTGCTGTGTGTTTAGATATGGAGTTATACAAGGGCAGCACCCTGATCCCCTTCTGAACATAGCTGAAATTTTTCTTAGCTATTAGAATTGTATGTGGAGCTCATTTTTGAATGGCTTCCAAGTAGTAATGTGGTATTTATTAGAGTTGGAAAAACAATGAGTGAAAGTATTATTTTCAAGACTGCATTCTCTAGACTTCATTGCCAATACAGAGATGCCGGTATATATTGTCTACCAGCAGTGGGATAGGAAAAATAAACTGAAGAGTTATGGATAGAATTTTCTCTTCTCTTTCCAGTGCAGAAGGCTATTTAGCTTAATGTGGGAATTTCTGTTTGGTGCTGGATCAGGAAGAGTGCTTTCTAAAATGTACACATTTTCTTGCATCCTGTGATTAATTTATGGTTCTTGGAAGACACAGAACCATATATCCTCTTGGAGCACATTTTAAAACTTTTTCTGGTTCATAACTCCAATAATTTTGTGATCTTGGATCTCGTGAGATCAAGTAGGACAGAAACATTGACTTTCTCATGCCCAGCTGGGTGAGCTTGCAAATGGACAAGGGGAGGAAGATAAATTTAGCTTCCACATCAAAGCCAGGAAGTAACTATTTTGGTGAGGGCTAGACGAGGAAAGTCTGGTGTGAGTAACTCATGAGGGCTGAATATCAGTTCCTGCTTGCTTTCTGTGTGGGACAACCCCGCTCCCCAGCACTCCCCCATGACTTTGTACAATGACAGTGTAATCTTAGAGTTTGTGGGTTGGATCCAGATTTAAGTCGGATCAAATGTGCTGGCAGAAATGGACTTGCTTGCCCCCTCCTTCCCACAGCAGTCCCAGCAACCCCCTGAAAATGCTACACAGATTCAGGAGACCCTGCTGAAGGGGGTGAACTGTGGTGTGTGTGGGAGCAGGATCTCCCAAAATTGGGCGGAGGGACCTTCTGTGAGCGGAGCCCTTCCTCCCGCAGAAGGTCCCTTCCTTGGATCCAACACACTGTAAGTTAAAGTAGATGCTAACTTAACAGCCAAACTACACATTACAGCAGCACACCGATATGAGTTGAATTGCTGTTGAATTCAAATCAAACAAAGGATGGGTTTTAAAATGCAGCATGATATGGAGGATGTGGAAACTCCCTTCCACCCTTGATTTTCCTTCTTGCTTGCCAATGATGTGTTTAAATCCAGGGCCGGTTTTTGTATTTTCTTCTCAGTAAAGAATATCCAGAAACAAGGTCTGGTTGTAAACAGAACTTCACTTTATTTCTAAGGCCCTAGATTTCTATTTGTCATTTTTCTCCTCACATCCTCCTTTCCCCCTGTCTCTCTCTTCCCTCCTTCTTCCTTCCTCCTCCTGGGACCCTCTAGGGACAAACTTCTTAATAACTCAAAACAAGGAAGTGCATACAACTATTATAATACAACACATCTCTCTCCTTCAAAATAAAGGTACAATTAATAAGAGCTGGGTTCAAAAGTTAGTTACAAAATCTTCAAATCTTCTAGGCAGTTTCTTTTGTCTTGTACATCTTCTCACATTTGGAGAAACAGCTGAAGACCTGGAGGGCTGAATGCCCTCTGGAATCCTGTCCTGTCCGTCTTCCTCATCGATATTGTCTAGGCTTTGTAATCCAAAAGAGAGACCACTATCCTCTTCATTTGCTGTCTGTTGGGCCTTAGCAAGTCTTGAGATGTCCCATTACTTTCCATCCTCAAGAACAAGTGAATCTTCTCTGATGTCAACAATCTGTAAAGGACGTGAATACTTGGACTGTTCTTTCTTGACTCTGTAAGGGAGTTTAACTCGTACAAAGTTTCCAGTTTATGAGCTCTAGCTCCTTTCTTTTGATCTACATATTGTTTATATTTCTTTTATCTGTGACACTTTCATAAAGTGCCACATCAGGAGGTTTGCAAGCTAGTGTCAAGGAGAAGGCCTGACGGGGCCAAAGCTGTGGTGGGAAAGAGTTAACTTTACCTTGCATAGTTTTAGATAGTGTTTTAGGGTAGGAGAGAGAGTGGGATCTTGCAAGATTTACAAGCCAGGCACCTGGAGGGAGGAAGAGATGTGGTCATACCAGGATCGAAGGTGCCAGGACGGAGGCCTTATCAGGGTCCAAGGATGTGAAACAACTTGGCCTGCCAAGAGGCCAGCACAGCTGGGAAGGTGTGAAAAAACATAGCTTGTTCTCCCTGAGGGGAGGGAGGGGGGATGAAAGAGTGAGGGTCTGGGTTTGGAATGAGATAAAAAGAGACCCGCAGCTATTCTTCTTGGTCCTTTGGTTTCTATCTGGTCCAGGTGGAAGGTGTTGGAGCACTGGTATTAACTAAGGATCCTACTTGGAGGTGTGAGTAGACTAGGGTTATGTAGTCTTCTATTGTTCTAGTCTGTGTTGGGTTTCTAAATGGGGAATTGATATTTGGGGAAATTCTAAATTTTACTTTGTCTTGCCTCTCTTCTCATTCCCCTACCCCTTATTAGTAAATAAAAATCCACCTCAAAATCATTGCTGCTGTTTCTTTTCTGGGTCAGTGCTAAATTTAGTGGCCACCGTCTCTTCCCTGAGGGAAGGGAGGGGTTTGGGGTGTGCTACAGGCCAAGCTGAGCTGGCTTGGAGAGACAGGAGGGCTGTGGATCAAGGGGGTCTGATTGAGCCCAGAGATCCAGCCTTCCTTTACAGCTAGGTTGTAAGCTGGACATGTAGTTAATCTTGTGTTGGCTTTGCGTCCTCTTAAAAGCTAGAAAGGTGATACCCCTGTTGTTGAATGTGGAGTAGTTCTATAGGCAAACAGTGTGTCTCATAAATGATCTTCCCATGGTACCCTTTGTTGACTGGCTAGTTGTAGACTCTCTTTTACAAGTCTGTTCATTCAGCTAGCCCATTTGCTCTTGGATGGTATAAAGAAATGGTTTTGTGTTTGATGCCATTGCTGTGAAGATCAGCTTAGGCTGGTATACCAACTACGCCCTTATCTGGACAGAGATAGCCTAGCTACAGTTATCCATGCTCTGATAACTTCTCGTCTGGATTACTGCAATGCGTTATACGTGGGGCTGCCTTTGAAAACGGTCCGGAAACTTCAGCTGGAAACTTCCTCCCATATGTGCCTGCCCGGACCTTAAGATCATCATCAGCGGCCCTTCTCCGTGAGCCCCTGCCAAAGGAAGTGAGGTGGGTGGCTACTAGGAGGAGGGCTTTTTCTGTTGTGGCACCCCGTCTCTGGAATGAGCTCCCTAGTGAGGTTCGCCTGGCGCCTACATTGTATTCCTTTTGGCGCCTACATTGTATTCCTTTTGGCGCCAGGTGAAGACCTTTTTATTTTCCCAGGCATTTTAGCATTTTAGCTTTCTAAATTTTTATCTTTGCTGTTTTAAATCTGTATTTGAAACTGCTGCTAGGTTTTATTGTGGTTGTATTGTTATATTGTGGTTTTAATGTTCTATATATTTCAAATTGTTTTATTGTGTGTTGTTTGGTTTTAATTTTTGTGAACCATCCAGAGAGCTTCGGCTATTGGGCAGTATAGAAATGAAATGAATAAATAAATAAATAAATAAGATATGTCTGCATCTCTGTGGATGTTAACTGAACATCATTGTCTGTTACAAGCTCTTTAGAGAGCCCTTCTCTGGCAGATATGGAAGTCATGAATTTAATCATCATATGCTTAGTTATTTTTGCAGCAAATGTAACTTCAGCCATTTAGAATGATAGTCCACCATCCTTTGAAACACTGACACTGCAGAAGCCAAACCAAATGGCATTCGTTTAAATTGGAGTAAGCCTTCAGAAGTAATAAAGGCAGTGTGCTTGTGAGGTTCTTCTACTAAGGGGATCCGGTGATAAGCTGATGATAAATTGAGTGTGGGGAAAAATGTTCGCTTCTTTAAGAGTATTTCATTGATGTTAGGCAGAGGATGACAGTCCACCACCATGTTTGAATTTACATCTCTCCAGTCTACACACATGCAGATAGTGCCATTAGCCTTCCTTGCTATGACAGTGGGAGAGATCCATTCCGAAGCATTAATAGGTTCTATGATATCAGCTTTGCAAAGTTTAAGAATCTCCTCTTGAGCAGCTTCCTCTCAGCACAATAAGTACATCACAGACTTTGTGTTGTACTGGCTCAGCATTTGCTTTCATTTGAATTTTGTGTTTAAATTTCCTGGCAATACCTGGAGTGTTTGTAAAAACATCAGGATATGCAGCACAAATTTCCATGTGGGACTTTAGTATAGTGTGTAGGACTGGTTCCATTGCACATTAATCTTGAAAATATCAAATGCCAAGGGCCTCAACCCTTTCTAGCTCCAAAATATTTTTGGGGGTAATTGCATGGGAAAATAGGTCGGGATGCTCTGCCATGTACGAATTAAAATGTAGATACTGCATCTGATTCTTCCATACAAAATAAGGAAGTGCTGCTGTAGTAATATTTCAGAGAAGAAATTGTGTCTTGAACATAACAGCAGTTTATAATTGTTGTTGTTGTTGTTGTTCACTCGTTAAGTCGTGTCCGACTCTTCGTGACCCCATGGACCATAGCACGCCAGGCCTTCCTGTCCTCCGCTCTCTCCCAGAGTGTGCGCAAATTCATATTCATTGCATCGGTGATGCTATCTAGCCATCTCATCCTCTGCCGCCCCCTTCTCCTTTTGCCTTCAATCTTTCCCAGCATCAGGGTCTTTTCCAGTGAGTTTTCTCTTCACATTAGGTGGCCAAAATATTTGAGCTTCGGTTTCAGTATCTATCTTTCCAATGAGCAGTCAGGGTTGATTTCCTTTAAGATTGACTGATTTGACCTCCTTGCAGTCCAGGGGACTCGTAAGAGTCTTCTCCAGCACCACAGTTCGAAAGCATCAATTCTTCGGCACTCAGCCTTCGTTATAGTCCAGCTCTCACAGCCATACGTTACTACTGGGAAAACCATAGCTTTGATTAGACGGACCTTTGTCGGCAAGGTGATGTCTCTGCTTCTTACTATGCTGTCTAGGTTTGCCATAGCTTTCCTCCCAAGGAGCAAGCGTCTTTCAATTTCATGGCTACAGTCACCGTCTGCGGTGATCTTGGAGCCCAAGAAAGTAAAATCTGTCACTGCTTCCATTTCTTCCCCTTCTATATGCCAGGAAGCAATGGGGCCAGATGCCATGATCTTAGCTTTTTAACGTTGAGTTTCAAACCAGCTTTTGCACTCTCCACTTTCTCCCTCAACTTTAGATCCTCTTCACTTTCTGCCATTAGGGTGGTATCGTCTGCGTATCTGAGGTTGTTGATAATTCTCCCGGCAATCTTAATTCATACCTGTGATTCATCCAACCCGGCATTTCTCATGATGTACTCTGCATATAAGTTAAATAAGCAGGGCGACAATATGCAGCCTTGTCGTACTCCTTTCCCAATTTTGAACCAATTGGTTGTTCCATGTCCGGTTCTTACTCTTGCTTCTTGGCCCTCGTACAGGTTTCTCAGGAGACAGGTAAGGTGGTCTGGTAATCCCATCACTTTAAGAATTTGCCACAGTTTGTTGTGATCCACACAATCAAAGGCTTTAGCGCAGTCAGTGAAACAGAAATAGACGTTTTTCTGGAATTCTCTTGCTTTCTCCATGATCCAGCGAATGTTGGTGATTTGATCTCTAGTTCCTCTGCCTCTTCGAAACCCAGCTTGTACTTCCGGTAGTTCTCGGTTCGCATACTGCTGAAGCCTAGCTTGTAGGATTTTGAGCATCACCTTGCTGGCATGTGAAATGAGTGCAATTTTACAGTAGTTTGAACACTCTTTGACATTGCCCTTCTTTGGAACTGGAATGTAAACTGACCTTTTCCAGTCTTGTGGCCACTGTTGAGTGTTTCAGATTTGTTTGCATATTGAATGCAGCACTTTAACAGCATCATCTTTTAGGATTTTAAATAGCTCAGCTGGAATACTGTCATCTCTTCTAGCTTTGTTGTTAGTAATGCTTACTAAGGCCCACTTGACTTCACTCACTAGGATGTCCGGCTCAAGTTCAGTGACCGCACTATCATGGCTATCAGGGACATTAAGATCTTTCCTGTATAGTTCTTCTGTGTATTCTTTCCACCTCTTCTTAATCTCATCTGCTTCTGTTAGGTCCCTGCCTTCTTTGTCATTTATCATGCCTGTCTTTGCACAAAACGTTCCCTTGAGATCTCCAATTTTCTTGAAGAGATCTCTAGTCTTTCCCTTCTGTTGTTTTCCTCAATTTCTTTGCATTGTTCATTTAAGAAGGCCTTCTTGTCTCTCCTTGCTCTTCTCTGGAACTCTGCATTCAGTTGGATATATCTTCCCCTTTCTCCCTTGCTTTTTGCTTCCCTTCTTTCCTCAGCTACTTGTAAAGCCTCATCAGACAGCCACTTTGCTTTCTTGTATTTCGTTTTCTTTGGGATGGATTTCGTTGCTGCCTCCTGAACAATGTTACGGACCTCCGTCCATAGTTCCTCAGGCACTCTGTCTGTGAAGTCTAATCCCTGAAATCTATTCCTTACCTCCACTGTATATTCATAAGGGATATGATTTAGGTCATACCTGAATGGTTTAGTGGTTTTCCCGACGTTCTTCAATTTAAGCTGAAATTTTGCAAGAGAAGCTCATGATCTGAGCCACAGTCAGCTCCAGGTCTTGCTTTTACTGACTGTATAGAGCTTCTCCATCTTTGGCTGAAAGTACATAATCAACCTGATTTCGATATTGACCATCTGATGATGTCCGTGTGTAGAGTCGCCTCTTGTGCTGTTGGAAAAGAGTGTTTGCTATGGTCAGTGTGTTCTCTTGGCAAAACTTGATTAGCCTTTGTCCTACTTCATTTTGTACACCAAGGCCATGCTTGCCTGTTATCCCGATGATTTCTTGACTTCCTACTTTAGCATTCTAATCCCTTATGATGAAAAGGACATTTTTTTTTGGTGTTAGTTCTAGAAGGTGTTGTAGGTCTTCATAGAACCGATCAACCTCAGCTTCTTCGGCCTCAGTGGTTGGGGCATAAACTTGAATTACTGTGATGTTGAATGGTTTGCCTTGGATTCGTACTGAGATCATTCTATCATTTTTGAGATTATACCCCAGGACTGCTTTTCCCACCCTTTTATTGATTATGAGTGCTACTCCATTTCTTCTACGGGATTCTTGCCCACAGTAGTAGATATGATGGTCACCTGAATTAAATTTGCTCATGCTTGTCCATTTGAGTTCGCTGATTCCCAAGAGGTCGATGTTCAATCCTGGCATCTCATGTTTGACCACCTCCAGCTTACCTTGATTCATTGACCTTACATTCCAGGTTCCTAAACAGTATTGTTCTTTACTAGGGATGTCAGAGAATTTTGCCATGAATCTCGGGGAGGCCGAGTGCCAGCGCATTCGGCCCCCCGAAATCGGTGGTGGAATGGTCTGCCCCCCCGGGACGGGACTTACCTTGGGCAGATCTTCCTGGCCGCAGCGGCTCCGGCGGCGGTTTGGCAGCGGCGGCTGTGGCGGCCGGTCTTCCGACTGGCCACTGCCATTTCCAGTTAAAAACAAAACAAAACAGAAAAACGTGATAGACTACGTAAAGATTTACATAGCCTATCACGGCTAGATTTTTAAAAATCCCCGTGATAGGCTACGTAAATGTTTACGTAGCCTATCACGGCTGATTTAAAAGAAAAAAAAACCGCGCGTACGCAAATGGCGGCGCCGATGGGCGCCGCCATTTGCGTTCCTTATTTTGGCACATCTTAGTCTATGTAAACGTTTACGTAGACTAAGACAGCGAAAATAAGGGGAACGCAAATAGCGTAGCATCTACGCTATTTGCGTTCCCCTTATTTTCGCTGTCTTAGTCTACGTAAACGTCTATGTAGACTAAGACGTGCCAAAATAAAGAACGCAAATGGCGGCGCCCTTGGGCGCCGCCATTTGCATACGCATGTCTTTTTTTCTTTTAAATCAGCCGTGATAGGCTACGTAAACATTTACGTAGCCTATTACGGCTGACTGCAGGGACGCAAACGGCGGCGGCAATAGCCGCCGCCATTTGTGTCCCTGCTAGCCAGCGGCCGGATGTCCGGCCGCTGGCGGAGCCGGCTGGCGGCTCCGTAGAATCCCTGCGGAGCGGAGCCAGCCGGCCAGAATTTCAGGGGGGAGGGACGGAGTGCCTCCCCCCCAGCCAGAATTTCGGGGGGAGGGACGGAGCGCCCCCCCACCTCGAATCAATTTCGCTAAAAGGTAAGTGACTTTCGTACATCCCTATTCTTTACAGCATCGGAGTTTCTTTTCACCACCATACACATCCACAGCTGAGTGTCCTTTCAGCTTTGGCCCAGCCGCTTCACTCTTTGTGGCGCTACTTGGAAATTCCCTCTGCTTTTCCGCAGTAGTATATTGGACACCTTCCGACCTGAGGGGCTCATCTTACGGCGTCATATACATTCCATGGGGTTTTCTTGGCAAGAATCCTGGAGTGGGTTGCCATTTCTTTCTCCAGTGGACCACATTTTGTCAGAACTCTCTGCCATGACCTGTCCGTCTTGGGTGGCCCTGCACAGCATAGCTTATGGCTTCACTGAGTTACGCAAGCCCCTTCACCACAACAAGGCATTGATCCATGAAGAGGAGTTTATAATTACTCAGTGCCAAATAGCTGTGGAAGGAAACCTCAGCTAGTCTCTCATACAGCCATCCTCAACCCGGCTCCCCCCAGATGTGTCAGACTACAAATCCCATCACCCCAGCAATCCCCACTTCCCTTGCTGGCTGGGAATGATGGGAGTTGTAGTCTAGCATGTTTGGAGGGTGTCAGGTTAGGGAAAGCTGCTCTAGTACATGTGTAAGCATCCAGTGAATTCATTTAATATTGTTTTGTCTAATGGTAGCCTATAAGTACTTTCACAAAAGTATGGACCAACAGCTTGTTGATGCTAGAAAAATTGAAATGAGCAGGTCTTCTGGTTGCACAGGCTAATCTATGGCAAGTGATTTCACTTTTTATTAATGTAGTTTTGAGTAGCCTACACAACTGATATTTGAAAGATATTTAAAACGGCCTGACTTCTTTTTAACTAAGAGCATTTTTTCCATCAGATGCATGAGGAGACAGTAAAGGTGTTGGATAATTATATGCAGACATGAGTTGTGCATGGTGTGTGTGTGGCTGAGTCTGTTTTATAAGTTAAGATTAAAACTTGAAGTACCACCTTGAAAGCAAGAGATACTATATGTGAAAGAATCTGTATGTTGAAAGGCAAAACGATGCAATTGCTACAATCTACAAGCACCCAGTCTTTGCAGGTTGTGTTATGTGTCTGAAATAATAGTCTCTGTTTATCCTCACTATCAGTGCTCTTCACAATTTTTTGAGCAGGAGCCGCTTTGCCTCCAGGCACTGCCATTGAGGCCACTTTTGGCCTTTTCTGGGCCATTGAGGGCTTTCCTTCTTCCCTTCCCCCTGGGGCCAAGTTCCAATGCTGTGCATCAGACACAGCTTGCATGTCATCCAAGCAGTGCCTCAGTCAGTCACAAAGTGACCAGGTAGGCACATTTTGAAAGGCTCACTTGGTCCTTGGATTGGGGTGGATCTTTTTCTTGTCACTGAGAAAGTGATCTGTTCTACTTAGTGCTACAAAATCTGCCAGACAAGGTCTATGTCAAATAGACAAGGTCTATGTCAGATAGACAAGGTCTATCTCTCATCCAGGCTGTTTCGCCTCCACCTCCAGCACCTGCACAGTGCACCACTACAGCTAGCTATGCACATTGCTCTTTGTATCTTGGACTCCTCCAGCACCACAGCTAATTGTCTGTTTGCTCCTGCATTCTCCTCTTCTCCCCCAACCGCAGCCACCTTACAGGTGCTGAGTGACAAGTCTCTTGACTCCTTAACCCCGAAGCCACCTCTGGTAGCCCAGATCAGAGCAGCTGGCCCACTACTAAAGCAAGCAACAAGGCAAAGTTAGAGAGAGACTGCTGTGAGTGAGCAGGTACTTCAGAGAATGAGTGAATGAGAGAGAGGCAGTGTGTCAGGTGAAGTGGGCTCTTGTTTATGAAATGTCTCATGCAACAATAAATGTATTAGTTGTTAAAGTACCATAGGACTCCTTGTTTTTTAAAGTAATGAATTCATAGTGTGAAAAAAAATATTGGAAATGTAACTGATAAAACAAAGGGACTGTGCTAATGGGCAACCTGCCAATTATGCAGACCTTTTCATGAAGTTTTAATATTACCTATATAATACAAAGTAAAAATGGAGTGTACTCCTTGGGAATTGTTAGTTTTAACTTGCTTTTCCAGATTACTTAATCTTTTTTCTTTTTAACCAGCTTTATAAATACCCAAGACACAATAGTTTCCTGTAATTATATGTCTGTACTAGGAATGGCGGAGAATTCCCCTGCGGACTCAAATGAGGCCGGGTTCTTTGGAATCCTGCCTCCAGAATCTGCGGTGGAACAGCACCAGTCCCCTCCCCTTCCCAAGGATCCCCTGTGGACCGGCACTCCTGCTCCGGATCCTCAGCCGATAAGGCAATGGCGGCCGCCATTACCATTTTGCTTGGAGAAAGACAGCCACAAATGGCGTAGTGGATGCCACTTGGGCCCGTAAAGCCCTGAGTTTTACCTAATCGCAGCCGTTTACGGCTCTATTTACGTAAAACTCAGGGCTTTATGGCCACAGGTGGCGTCCACTACGCCATCTGCGGCTGTCTTTCTCCAAGCAAAATGGTAATGGTGGCTGCAATTGCCATATCAGCTGAGTATCCGGAGCAGGAGTGCCGGTCTGTGGAATCCAGCGGATGTGGAGCTGCTCCAGAGGATTCCGGGGGGGAGGAACAGATCGCCTCCCCCCCGCGGAACCCCCACCCTGGAATGAAAGGTAGGGGTTCCGTACATCCCTAGTCTGTACTAGGAAAAATTACTAGAAGTTATTGTCAGCTCAAGCAATAATTCTACTTACCAGGTGAAAATACAAAAGGGGTAGGGGTGTACAGAATATCATTAAGTGAAAATTTGCTGCAGGCAGATATGAATGCAGCAATATGAGTCTTGGGAAAGGTCATGAATTGGTGTGGAAAACAACTGAAAAATGACTTGCCAAGCAGCGGTTTCCTTTATTTTGATGTTTTTGAAACTTCAGAGAACACTTCCTGTATAAAGCTGTTTCTGAGGAACCTCTGCTATCTGATATTGAAACCTTTGCATAGTGGAGATTGATTGAGTTATGCTCTAGCATAATCCAGTGCCCTCCGAAAGTTTTGGACTACAGTTCCCAAAAGCTGCAGTCAGCATAGCCAACAGTCAGGGATTATGGGAGGTATAGTCCAAAACATCTGGAGGGCACCAGGTTGCCTACTCCTGTTCTAGCATGCACCATATGGGGCACTGGGCAGCTCTGTTGGGCTTTACCATTGCCCCACATGATATGGTTGTGTACCCAGAGCCTGCCCAACTCTGCCCCTTAGATCTATGTATTTCTGAAGAAGATCAGTTGTTCTGGGCCAATTGTTGTCCTGTGTTGCTGCTGGATTCTCTGTGGCAACAGTGGACAGAAGTGACTTTTACCAGTGTAGATGGGTGAATTGCCAGCATATTTCAGACAAGGATTTGTCTTCAGTCATCAATGTTTTGTGGCCCCTTATATCAGCTATTGCAATATTGCCAACATTTGACTGTTTGGTAATTTCAGCTAGTACAGATAATATTGTGGTTTGCCTTTTAACAGAAATGGGCCGCAAGGAGTACAGCTAGTCATGGTGGCTGAATGCTACCTCCAGCTTCTGAAGCGGTATGCCTCTGAATATCTGTTGCTTGAAACAACAGCAGAAAATATTTTCCAAGAGGCATTTGGTTAGCTACTGTGGCAGGGCTTTTTGAAAGGAAAATTTGGAATGGCACAGTGGTATGTGATTGAAATTTTCACACATAGTGCACAGCGCTACAGCACACCTGTGCATTTTACTTTTGGGTACGCACATGCTTCGTTGCTTAGAGTCAGTTCTATGACATTTAGAAGCCTGTATAGAATGGGAGAAAATCCTCAGAACTGGGGATTTGTCAGAACTAATAAAGGAGAGAGTTATAGTCAAGCTTCAACAAGAGGCATAATGAGCTCCATAAAATTTTATTTGGGATAAGGTATTTTTTTAAAATACTGAGAGCAAGAGGCAGGAACAGCAGGCCTGTAGGCCTCAACTTACATCCTTCTTAGTAGAGACTATCAGATGCTGGAGCAACCAAGGGCAATTCTTAAACAAATGCATATTCTATATACCTCTGTTGAGCTAGAAGTCTGTGTGAACAGGGAGGAAACTGTGTGTGTGTGTACGTGTGTGTGTGTACATGTGTGTGTGTACGTATGTGTGCGCACGTATGTGTGCGTACGTGCGTGCATATGCATCTAGGACAGGGCTGTGCAACTTTTTTGGGATGGGGGGGCTGCATTGACTTTTGGAATCCTTCAGGGGCTGTACCAGTGTGTGGGGCTGGTGGTCAGTGGAGTGGCAGTGGGTGGGACCAGAACACACACCCTTTCACTCACTCACTCACATGCGCGCGCACACACACACACACATTTTGACTGCAGGAATCATGGGGACAAGGAAGTTAAAGCATCTTTTTACCCCAGCAGTCCTTATCAAGTTCACTGTTCCCTTGCTGCTGTTATGTTTATTCCCTGACACTTGGCTGATAGCTGTTCAGCAGGAAAAAAATAGGCAGGGCTCTGTGGAATGACCAAAAGCCCTAAGTTACCCACAGGTTAAGGCTGTCTTAAGGTACAGTTGACCTCTGACTTGTCATATGGAAGGAGGTGGAGAGCATGTTTTGATCCAGAGTGAAGAGGGTTCTTGCGGGGCCAAGATGTGGCTGGCTTCTCATTACAATGACAAATCTAGAAAATTTATCTCTATTCAGAACTTAATAATTTTGTCTTGTTGTATTTGGCAGAATCTTTAAATAGCTTCAAGGAGGATTATTTCATTGGGGAGCAGACTGGCTGTTGTGCTGTACTGGTACTTTCAGACACAAATGTTTCATGTAACTTTGCCCTAATAAAGTCCCTGTTAAAAATAGCATACTGTATTTTTTTCTGGCATCACACTGCCCTAACATAACACAGAGAATTTCATATGAGTTGCCAGGAAAGGGGTTCCTATGTTCTAGAGTGGTTTCCTTCATTTTTGAAACATTGCTGAACACTCTGTGGAGAGTAGCACTGGAGTCTGCAGGGTGTGTCTTTGGCACGGGGAAGAGAAATGACTATGCTTTATCAGGTCAAAAAAAAAAGAGAGAAGAAATTCTCAAACAAGTGCCTGGCTTAATTTGATCTCAACACCTTTTGCCTCACTTGACTTCTGTACTGCACAAATATTATTTTAGAACAGGATTAATTTTTTTAAAGAAAAGCCTTGCACTATGGAAACAGATTGCTCAACTAGATACTATTTTAGTATGATACTACAGGGCTCTTCTTATGTTTTTAAGGTGCTGCTGACTGGTTTTAAAAGCCATTTCTGCCTCCCGAGAAAGAAAATAATTTGCCATTGCATACTTCTGGTCCTGTGATTGTGTGACTTTAGATAGAACTTCAGCTAATCTTGGGAAAGTATAGTATTACGAGCACCTTCATATGTATGTCAAGCAAATGAAAAGAGTGGCTTAGCTGCTAGATCTAGAGTTCCAAGAACTCATCCAGTCCTCAAATTCGAGCAGTCTGAAGCTACAGCCCCTAGAAGTGTTGGTTATGCTACCAATTCTCTTTGAATTGGCTAATGATTTGTGGAATAAATCACCACCACCATGTATGCATCGGCTGGAAAGTGTGTATTGAGTATGGTAGGAAGGTTGCTCCTTTCTATTTAATCATCAAGTCTGAAATCATTAGTTGTTGTTCAGTAGCTGAACGTTAGATTGTGCTGTTGGCTCCAACAGGTATTGATGGTTGGAAATTGGACATAATGGGTAGAAAACATTACTATACTGCTGCCTTACTGTTACAAAACTCCCAACTACCAGGGCTAGTACAACAACCCTCTATAATCAAGAGGGAAGGAAGTATATTCTTTGGCTCCTGTGGCTCTGTAGCAGTTCCAAAGCCTTAACAGCATTCCTGGTAGTTTTTCAGGCTGTACCTTATAGAACGAAAATGGATTCTTGAGCTAAGGTGTCAAGGGAATGGCAATTAAAGCCAAGTCATGACTCTCTGATACATGTCAGAGAGACAGCTAATCTAAAGTTCCTCCATAACAGCATTAGCACATAATGCTAAGCTATAGTTTAGCGCTACATACATGAGCAAAAAGGAGCCTGTGTAAACTGCTAGGTATGTCTTAGTACTATCTTTATTGTGGGCTCTTGTGGTACATTGGCTAGTGAGTTGAGATGTCAGGGATATCACACAAAGAGTGTAGTATTGGGCAAGTTACTATATCAGCCCAAATTTTCTTTAATGGTGGTTGTGAGGAGAAATGAGATGAGCATGAAAATGTATATGGTACACTGACAAGTGCTATAGAAATATATTGTTTGTGAACAACTTTCTGTATGCCACTTTTGGTAGATATGCAGTGCTCCTATTTATTTGTCACAAACATTAATGGTTCTTTGTTGGCTATTGAGGGCAACAGTGAAATTGGCAAATATTAACTGATTTTCTATTTATATAAGGATTTTTCATTTTTCAGCCGTGGATTCTAGGTACAATTCATAGATTGCTACCTTCAGTAGTGGGGATCAAAAGTATTTGTGCCAACCAAGTTTTTAAATGCATGGTGTGAACGGCCAAGCAAGGGCTCATATTCCTTTTGGTGCATGTGGTATCTTTCTAATTTATATATTAGGAAGGTAAGATATAGCTCACTTACACAATTTCTTGCACAATTTTTTCGTAGTGCAAGTATCGCTGTCATAATTTGCAAGAAGATATGTGAAATGGCCCTAAACAGTTAAAATGTTGATGGTGAAAGTAGTAAGTATGGTAGACTCTGATACAAAGTTTGCAGGAGAGAACTATAGCGATGTTTTAGAACGGTGTAGAACTCTAGGTACTGTGGTTATTGCCCATCTTAGATAATGTAAAATTCCCAATGGAAGTTGCATGAAATCAAAGGCCTTCAGGTTTTTATTTTTGTTGCATGGAAGGTGGGGTCATTTCAGTGGGAAAATAGGTTTGGTAAACAGGAACTCCATGGAATTGTAAGGAAATGGAGCCGTCCAATTCCCTTTCAAAGGATGGATAAGGTTACCCTGTGTATTCAAAGATTTCACATTGCTAATTTAAGAACAATTGTTCTTGAGAGAATGCAACTGTCAAGACCTTGTCCTTGCTTGGTGCTACTAAATAAATGGAAATAGAAGCTGTACTTAAATTTAAATCATGATGGGGATCCAGTTCTGTTCAGGTGAATGCTATAGTGCTGTAGAACTTTGACTGACTTGGGCTTCTTCACTGTACTTTTCTAGTGATCCAGCTAAGGCTAGCATTGAGACTGGGTTCACATGTCATCTGAACCCAGACTGGTTTCCTCAGGGTGGCTTGTTTTGGGGCAACACGCCACCCTGACGATCCATGAGTTGTTCTAGTGGTTATCTTACCTATAAGGGGTTGATATATTGTCGGAACCTGGAAGAGAAATTTCATCGTGGGTTGCTGGGATCAGCTACAGAGCCACTCGGCAAGAACAGCAACCCCCCCTTGCTGCTATTTGTGATTGCACCCGCATGTGCCGCCTCAAGCCTCCCTTGCCAGTGATTGTACCTCCAACAATGTCCAAACAGCACTTTGAAAGGGCTGTCACTTGTTTGTGAATCGTTGGGTGGGTTAAAGAAAATGGCACAATTGTTATTATAGTTTTTTAATTAATTTGTTTTGTTGGTCTTTTGCAAGTACGCAAATGCACAGTTACGGCAGTCCAATATGAGTAGCCTTGCCTTAGCAATGCCTTGTATGTTTCAGCAGTCAAGTGGTGTACAGAAGTGAGAGGAGTAGGTGCTCCAAAAGTGGGGGAACACTGTATCTCCCACTTGGCAAGGTTATCCTCTTACTTTTAAGTGTTGAGCTGACATTTGCCAGTGTTCTTCTCCCATTCAACACTTTCCCCCAGTCCCCAGCAAGTCCAGAAAGGGGAGATCTTGGCTCCCCCCTTTTTTGCAGCTACCTTTCAGGCCCATCTAGTTCAGCATTCTCTTCGCACAGTGGTCAACCAGCTGTCCCCTGGGAAACCCAGAAATTGTACACAAGAGCAACAGCACCCTCCAGCCTAGGTTCCCCAACAACTGGTGTACATAGAAATACTGCCTCTGATACTGGAGGTAGCATATAATCATCATGACTAATTGGCATTGATAGCCTTATCCTCCATGAATTTCTCCAGTCTCCTTTTAAAGCCAACCAAGTAGGTGGCCCTCACTACAACTTGTGGAAGTGATTTCCATAGTGAAAGTTAGAGGGAAGTGTCAAGCAGAAATGGGGGTGGGGAGCCAAAGGTGGAGGAGGATGAGACTGACCAGGACATTGACAGAACAGGCTAGACAAAAATCTCAGCAGAACCGTAGAACGTGGGGGAATTTAACATAACATCCCTGGCAGCTGTCAGTTGCTCCTGCAAAATTGGCAAGAGTGACATTAAGAAATGTTTTAAAAATACAGTTGGTGAATGGAGCAGTTATGGCATTAACTGCTCCAAAAGGGAGCCGTGAAAAGGGGGGAGACTGGGGGAAATGTTACATGGGAAGAGGACACTGGCAAGTGTCAGTTCAGTATTTAAAATTGAGAGGATCACATTGTGAAGTGGGGGATATTGTCCACCCCCCCCTTTTGGTGCACCTACTTCTCTCACTTGGGTGCTCCCATTGGCCGTTGTAGCATACAAGGAAATTGACAGGCCAAGTCTACACATATCGGGCAGGTGAAAGTGCACTTGCGAAAGATGGGCAAAATAAAATAAATAAATTAAAAAGGCTGGGGAACTAAAAGGGATAGTGATCAGAGTGGGGAAGGGGAGACAAGATGAGTTCTGGCATGAAGGATACTGGGTTACCGGCCAGAGGACTGAGGGGGAAGGATGGGGATAACAAGCCATAGTGAGCCTGATCATCTGTGGGGTACACTGTGAATTGTTCCACGAACAACCCATGCTATGTAGCTTATTTGCAGGGTGGCTTAGCAAGATATATGAACCTGCCCGTTGACTGGGTTTGCACAACACAACCCACCATGGGCAGCCTGCCATGGTGGGTTGGCATATTGTCTGAACGTAGCGCATTTTCCTCAGGATGGCTTAATTTTCATGAACAAGCCACCGCGTTGTCATGTTGTCTGTACCTGGGAGAGTGGTTTTATCATGGGTTGCTGGAATTGGCTACAGAGCCACTTGGCAAGAGCGGCAAAAATGCCTGTGCCGCTCTTCATGATCTCACCAGTGCCTCCCACAACCTCCTTCGCCAGTGACTGCCCCTTTACCTATGCCGAAACAGCACTTTGGAAGGACTGTCACTCGTTTGCAACCTTCCCCCCCCCCCCAGTATCTCAAAATTGTGCAAGTGGGGTTGTAATTTTTAAAAATTATTTTTGTTCTTTTGCAAGTGCACAAGAATGCAGATTCGGCTGTCTGATATGTGTAGTCTTGCCTGGTCAATTTCCTTGTGTGTTTCAGCTATCAAAGGGAGCACCTTAGTGGAACAGGTAACATACAAGGAAACTGAGAAGAGAGGCTGCATACAACTAATTTGCACACAGTTGCGAAGGACCTGGGGAGAAGCAATAGTAAGAGAAAGAAGGGACCCAGTAGTTCAATTCAGAAACACTGAAAATAGGGCAGGGGAAAGGCACGGAATAAGTGCACCAAAATGGGGAAAATGGGGTGGTGGTGGGATGGAGTAAGTGCACCAAAAGAGTTCAGCCATGTATAGGCTATGACCTATTGGAGAAAATGTGAGTTGTTATAGGCAGTGTTCCAATTTTACTGTAAAGGCCCAGTCAGGGGTATTGATCCTTCCAGTCTTAGACATAATATTGATGCCTTTTGAATGTTGGATATTCTCATATTTGTGGTATGCCCTACAAAATGGTGGATGTATAGCTGCTTACTCATTGTATTTGCCATGAACATATTTGTGCCTTGGTCTGTACATTAGAGGGTAAAAAAATACATAATGTTTCAGCTTTGCAAATAATTTCACATAATTGTTGTTGTTGTTCAGTCGTTCAGTCGTGTCCGACTCTTCGTGACCCCATGGACCATAACACGCCAGGCCTTCCTGTCCTGCGCTCTCTCCTGGAGCGTGCTCAAGTTCATATTCATTGCATCCGTGATGCTATCTAGCCATCTCATCCTCTGCCGTCCCCTTCTCCTTTTGCCTTCAGTCTTTCCCAGCATCAGGGTCTTTTCCAGGGAGTTTTCTCTTCGCATTAGGTGGCCAAAATATTGGAGCTTCAGCTTCATTATCTGTCCTTCCAATGAGCACTCAGGGTTGATTTCCTTTAGGATGGACTGATTTGACCTCCTTGCAGTCCAGGGGACTCGTAAGAGTCTTCTCCAGCACCACAGTTCGAAAGCATCAATTCTTCGGCGCTCAGCCTTCCTTATAGTCCAGCTCTCACAGCCATACATTACTACTGGGAAAACCATAGCTTTGATTAGACGGACCTTTGTCGGCAAGGTGATGTCTCTGCTTCTTACTATGCTGTCTAGTTTGGCCATAGCTTTCCTCCCAAGGAGCAAGCGTCTTTTAATTTCATGGCTACAGTCACCGTCTGCAGTGATCTTGGAGCCCAAGAAAGTAAAATCTGTCACTGCTTCCATTTCTTCCCCTTCTATATGCCAGGAGGTGATAGGGCCAGATGACATGATATTCGTTTTTTTAATGTTGAGTTTCAAACCAGCTTTTGCACTCTCCTCTTTCACCCTCAACAAGAGGCTCTTGAGATCCTCTTCGCTTTCTGCCATTAGGGTGGTATCGTCTGCATATCAGAGGTTGTTGATAATTCTCCCGGCAATCTTAATTCCGACCTGTGATTCATCCAACCCGGCATTTCTCATGATGTACTCTGCATATAGGTTAAATAAGCAGGGTGACAATATGCAGCCTTGTCGTACTCCTTTCCCAATTTTGAACCAATCGGTTGTTCCATGTCTGGTTCTTACTGTTGCTTCTTGACCCTCGTACAGGTTTCTCAGGAGACAGATAAGGTGGTCTGGTACTCCCATCACTTTAAGAATTTGCCACAGTTTGTTGTGATCCACACAATCAAAGGCTTTAGCGTAGTCAATGAAGCAGAAATAGACGTTTTTCTGGAATTCTCTTGCTTTCTCCATGATCCAGCGAACGTTGGCGATTTGATCTCTAGTTCCTCTGCCTCTTCGAAACCCAGCTTGTACTTCCGGTAGTTCTCGGTTCGCATACTGCTGAAGCCTAGCTTGTAGGATTTTGAGCATCACCTTGCTGGCATGTGAAATGAGAGCAATTGTGCGGTAGTTTGAACACTCTTTGGCGTTGCCCTTCTTTGGAATTGGAATGTAAACTGACCTTTTCCAGTCTTGTGGCCACTGTTGAGTGTTCCAGATTTGTTGGCATATTGAATGCAGCACTTTAACAGCATCATCTTTTAGGATTTTAAATAGCTCAGCTGGAATACTGTCATCTCCGCTAGCTTTGTTGTTACTAATGCTTCCTAAGGCCCACTTGACTTCACTCTCGAGGATGTCCGGCTCAAGTTCAGTGACCGCACTATCATGGCTATCAGGGACATTCAGATCTTTCCTGTATAGTTCTTCTGTGTATTCTTGCCACCTCTTCTTAATCTCATCTGCTTCTGTTAGGCCCCTGCCTTCTTTGTCCTTTATCATGCCCATCTTTACACAAAACGTTCCCTTGAGATCTCCGATTTTCTTGAAGAGATCTCTAGTCTTTCCCATCCTATTGTTTTCCTCGATTTCTTTGCATTGTTCATTTAAGAAGGCCTTCTTGTCTCTCCTTGCTATTCTCTGGAACTCTGCATTCAGTTGGGTATATCTTCCCCTTTCTCCCTTGCTTTTCGCGTCCCTTCTTTCGTGAGCTACTTGTAAAGCCTCATCAGACAGCCACTTTGCTTTCTTGCATTTCTTTTTCTTTGGGATGGATTTCGTTCCTCCCTCCTGAACAGTGTAACGGACCTCCGTCCATAGTTCCTCAAGCACTCTGTCTATCAGGTCTAATCCCTGAAATCTATTCCTCACCTCCACTGTGTATTCATCAGGGATATGATTTAGGTCATACCTGAGTGGTTTAGTGCTTTTCCCTACGTTCTTCAATTTAAGCTGAAATTTTGCAACAAGAAGCTCATGATCTGAGCCACAGTCAGATCCAGGTCTTGTTTTTACTGACTGTATAGAGCTTCTCCATCTTTGGCTGCAAAGGACATAATCAATCTGATTTCGATATTGACCATCTGGTGATGTCCATGTGTAGAGTCGTCTCTTGTGCTGTTGGAAAAGAGTGTTTGCTATGATCAGCATGTTCTCTTGGCAAAACTCTATTAGCTTTGTCCTGCTTCATTTTGTACACCAAGGCCATGCCTGCCTGTTATCCCGGTGATTTCTTGACTTCCTACTTTAGCATTCCAATCCCCTATGATGAAGAGGACATCTTTTTTTGGTGTTAGTTCTAGAAGATGTTGTAGGTCTTCATAGAACCGATCAACCTCAGCTTCTTCGGCCTCAGTGGTTGGGGCATAAACTTGAATTACTGTGATGTTGAATGGTTTGCCTTGGATTCGTACTGAGATCATTCTATCGTTTTTAAGATTGTACCCCAGGACTGCTTTTCCCACCCTTTTGTTAACTATGAGTGCTACTCCATTTCTTCTAAGGGAGTCTTGCCCACAGTAGTAGATATGATGGTCACCTGAATTAAATTCGCCCATGCCTGTCCATTTGAGTTCGCTGATTCCCAAGATGTCGATGTTCAATCTTGCCATCTCATGTTTGACCACCTCCAGCTTACCTTGATTCATTGACCTTACATTCCAGGTTCCTAAACAATATTGTTCTTTACAGCATCGGATTTTCTTTTCACCACCAGACACATCCACAGCTGAGTGTCCTTTCGGGTTTGGCCCAGCCGCTTCACTCTTTCTGGCACTACTTGGAAATACCCTCTGCTCTTCCCCAGTAGCATATTGGACACCTTCCGACCTGAGGGGCTCATCTTCCGGCGTCATATCTTTTAGCCTTGTGTTACGTTCCATGGGGTTTTCTTGGCATGAATACTGGAGTGGGTTGCCATTTCCTTCTCCAGTGGACCACATTTTGTCAGAACTCTCTGCCATGACCTGTCCGTCTTGGGTGGCCCTGCACGGCATAGCTTATGGCTTCCCTGAGTTACGCAAGCCCCTTCGCCACAACAAGGCAGTGATCCATGAAGGGGATAGTGATGCATGCTGGTCAGTTATTTTAAAAATCCTAATAATAGCTTTGTGAAATGAGACTAGGAAGCATAAAAAGCTAACTTTATAAAATTGCTGGTGGTATTCAGTGCGTTTGGAATGTTGGCAGTCCTTCATTGTGGGCTGGTTCACACGATCAAACAAGCCACCATGGCTTATTTGAATCAGCAGTGCATGCTGGCTGCCATGTCCCTAATTATCCACTGTGTTAAAATGTTTTTGTATGGACAGAGATTTCTTTGAATTTTTCTGCTTAACTATTCCTTAAAATGAAGACACTCTCCTGTGTTTTTATTTATCATATTAAAAACCTAAAAACCCCTAATTATGTAGTTGTTGTTAAAACATAATAATAAAACAATAGAAATCACAATAAATAATTAAAATCTATTAATAATGGGAACAAAGTTCAGAAGGCAACTTTCCTGTCTCCTCCTTGCCTCAGACTTTCTCCAGAAGGTGGCCCCCTCCCCTTGAACAGCATTGGATGTGATATGGTGGATACAAGGGGTGCAGGGTTGTGGAGGTGATAAGAAAGTGTCCTACCATGAGTTTCTTCTTTTCACAGTTCTTAGGAACAGAGACAATATGAACATTAGTCCTCGTAATCTGAAAGAGGAGCTAGGAACTACAGTTTAGCTTTTGAGTTAATGCTCCTTCCTTGTTCTCCTCGACCTCTCAGCGGCTTTTGATACCGTTGACCACGGTATCCTCCTGGACCGCCTGGAGGGTTTGGGCATTGGAGACACCATATTGCGGTGGTTCCGGTCCTTCCTCTACGGCAGGTACCAGAGGGTAGCACTGGGAGAGGAGGTTTCGGACCCGTGGCCACTTACTTGTGGGGTGCCACAGGGTTCCATCCTCTCCCCGATGCTATTTAACTTCTATGTGAAGCCGCTGGGGGCTATCATCAGGAGGTTTGGGGTGCAGTGTCATCAATATGCGGATGACACGCAGCTCTACCTCTCATTCAAATCTTCACCAAGGTTGGCCGTAGAATCCCTGTCCAAATGTCTGGAGACAGTGAGTGGCTGGATGGGGAGGAATAAGCTGAAGCTGAACCCTGACAAGACCGAGGTACTTTTGGTGGGAGACAAGAGGAGGCTGGGGGATGTTGACCTGGTGTTGAATGGGGTACGGCTACCCTTGAAAGACCAGGTCCACAGCCTAGGGGTCATTTTGGACTCCCAGCTGTCCATGGAGGCTCAGGTGTCAGCTGTGAGCCGGACAGCGCTGTATCAACTCCATCTGATACGGCGGCTGCGCCCCTTCCTTCCCGACCATCTGCTCCCATTGGTAGTACATACCCTTGTCTCCTCTCGTTTAGACTACTGTAATGTGCTCTATGTGGGGTTACCCTTGAAGACAGTTCGGAAGCTGCAGCTGGTACAGAACGTGGCAGCTTGCCTGATTAAAGGCAGCCGCCGGCGAGATCACATCACTCCAGTGCTGAAGGAGTTGCAGTGGTTACCAGTTGTTTTCCAGGCCAAATTCAAGGTGTTGGTTTTGACCTTTAAAACCCTATATGGTTCCACCCAAGCCTATCTTAAGGAGCGCCTCCAGCAGCACCAGACAGGCCGCTTAACAAGATCAGCCTCGGATGGCCTTCTCTCTGTCCCATCAGCCAGGACAGCTAGACTGGTGGGGACGAGGGAGAGGGCCTTTTCTGTGGTGGCCCCCACTCTGTGGAACTCCCTCCCTAGGGAACTCCATCAGGCCCCCTCTTTAATGAGCTTCCGTCGTGCATTAAAAACGTGGTTGTTCAGGCAGGCATTTGGGGCGGGTTAGGGTATTTTAGAAAATGTTTTTATTGTAGAATTTTATTGTTTTAAACTGTTTTATTGTATGTTGTACATCGCCCAGAGTGGCTGGGTGACCAGCCAGATGGGTGATTAATAAATTTAATAAGAAATAAATAAATAAATAAATAAATGAGCCTGTGAACCATTTTGTACAAATTCAAAATCTTTTCAGTCTCTGTTTATGGGTTGCCTTTGTTCTTTAGTTGAATTAGTATAAAGTGTGGAGGTTGGGGAGGGGTGTGTGTGTGTGTGAGACCAAGCATAATTTTTCTTGGTGTTTCATGACATAATAATTTTGTTAGCCAAGTTTTTGGCCTCAACAACATTCTAAAAATATTAGATGACTTCATCTATTCCCCCTGCCTCCCTTCAAGCCCCAAATGCATGTTCGGAATACCAAGCTTGTCTTGATCCCCTCTCCCACAGATGAGTATATAATCAGATGGCAATAGTATGCTCTGTGCTTCTGCCCTGTTGACACAGGATCCCTGAGAGGTGGTTCTCGCCTTTTTAAAATTACCACAACTGTTTTCTCTCAACTCTAGAACCAGCTGATATTTATTACAAACTGTGCAATGCAGAAGATCCAGCCATCTCCTAATTTAACACTGTGCTCAGTAAAGCCATTTGTAAGTCCATAAAGGAATTTGATTTACTGAATAGCAGGAGACTCATCCACTGTCTACTGACTTTATGCAAGACCCAATAATACATTTCTACTATATTGCACTCACAGCACTAGCCATGAAAGCTTGTCATACATGCTAAAAGCAGCAGTATACAAGAGGTAGGCTAGAAATGTACATTTCACTTCTTTTTTTCACCCCTACCCATGGTTTCTAGAAGCTGGGTTGTCCCCAATGTACAATGCTTTTATTACTTATAGCAATAGGAAGAAAGCAACTGTATCAATGTAAACTCCTACACTTCATACATAATTGTATGTATTTGAAATGCATATGATACAATATGAAATCAGTGTTTTATGGTTTCCAGGTTTGTATAGTAATTTCTCATATATTCAAATTATTGACAGTTTGTAGAAGACTGTTTATTTTCTATTTGGGTCTGTCCTGAAGTGGAGGTCATTTGGGAGAGGGTGGGTGGGTGCGGAGTAAATCCTTAAGAGCTCATATCTTGGTAGCAAGTCATGGGGCACAGCAATGTTTAGAAGGAGATTACAATTTGGGACTGAGTATAAGGGAGCTGGGTCTTTGTGCACCAGCAGCTGTCTGCTCAGGACTTGCATCACATTTATATTCTCTGAACCCAATTCTACCATGTAACCCTTGCATCTTGTACATTGCTCTTTGCTTCCAACATTGATTGACAGCATTAGAACAATACACACACCTGCAGCCCTCAGTCTGGGCCATTGGAGAGCCTTTTTAATGGCAGGATTTTTTTGGAAACTTTGGAGGTCCCACCCATCCATCATGATCCTCTCCAGCTTGTTTCTTGCCACATTTTGAAGCCCGGCATATTTGCATACAGGATACAGATAGGGTATCTTGGATTTCAGTGTAGAAAAATGTGTTTTGACTTTGGTTTAAGAAAATTGCCACAAATGTTGCAGTGTGTCCATGCCACCCATGAGGAGTACTCCTGTTCAGAGCTCTAGCTTGCCTGGAACAGGAGCTTGTAGTGCTGTTCAGTTCTCATGGTTGGGTGGGAGGATATGTGTTTTTCTTTCCCCCTCCCAGAAGCTTTCCCCTTCTGTGTCATCTAGCATAAGAAGGTACAGTTTAGGGGCTGGCTGCCAGTTTGAACTTGAGCATGTTATTGTTCTATGTTCATGGGTTGGAAAGTAGGGAAGGTCCTCCATTAATTCCTCCTTAAACATTCCTATAAAAGTGCATGGAAGGGAGACTTTACGCTTCATCACTCACACACACACACACACACTCAACCCCAGTATTTCCCTCCCCCTTGAGTAGGCCAGTGCTATCTCCTCCCTCCAGTTTCCTTTTTAATTTGCAAATAGTCATATAGTTCTGCTTACTTAGGGAGTCCACTTAGTATTTTAAAAACACCACCTGATATTTGGGTTGTCTTATTTTACTTCAGAACAGATAGGCACTCAACCCATCTGATTTCACTACTGGAGGGAATAATTGTAGTCACATTTTATATACAGTCAGGGCCAGAAATATTGGAACAAGGATAACTGTTTTGGCAGTTGGCCTCTGTACATCACCCCATCAAAGTTGAAAGGAAACACACCCAGATGGGAGCAAAGTCAGGACTTTCAGCTGTAATTCAAGGGGTTTGACAAAAGTGGGGCACTAACCATTCAGGAAGTACAGCCAGTGGCATACACACACACCCATCGTTGGTGGCTCATAAGTAATGGAACAAACCAACATCATTTCAAACTAAAGGATCGCCTTTAATACCTGGATGAAAATCCTTTGCAGTCAATGACTGCCATGGAACCCATGGACATGACCAAATGCTGTGTTTCCTCCCTTGAGATGCTTTGCCAGGCCTTTACTGCAGCTGCCTTCAGCTGCTGCTTGTTTGTGGGTCTTTCTGCCTTCAGTCTTGTCTTCAGTAAGTGAGAAGCATGTTCTATTGGGTTGAGATCAGGCGACTGACTTGGCCATTGAAGAACATCCCACTTCTTTTCCTTGAGAAACTCGTGGGTAGCTTTTGCTGTATGTTTTGGGTCATTATCCATCTGCAAGATGAAGCAGCCTCCTATCAGTTTGGCAGCATTCGGCCGAATCTAAGCAGAAAGTATAGCCCTATACACGTCAGAATCCATCCTGCTGCTTTTATCAGCAGTCAGGTCATCAATAAACACCAGTGACCCGGTTCCATTGGCAGCCATACATGCCCATGCCATAACACTGCCTCCACCATGTTTGACAGATGATGTGGTATGCTTTGGATCATGAGCTGTTCCTTTCCTTCTCCATACTTTCTCTTCCCATCCTTCTGGTACAAGTTAATCTTGGTTTCATCAGTCCAAAGAATCTTCTTCCAGAACTGGGCAGGCTTTTTTAGGTGTTTGCTGGCAAAGGCTAATCTGGCCTTTCGGTTCTTGAGTGTTACCAGTGGTTTACACCTTGTTGTGAAGCCTCTGCATTTACATTCATTAAGCTGTCTCTTGACTGTAGATGTTGACAATGACATGCCTACCTCCTCAAGAGCATTCTTGACCTGGCTAGATGTTGTGAACGGGTTCCTCTTCACCATGAGCAGAATTCTGTGGTCATCCACTTTAGTTGTCTCCCGTGGTCTTCCAGGCCTTTTTGCTGTTGCTGAGCTTGCCAGTTAATTCCTTCTTTTTCAGCATGTTCCAAACTGTTGTATTGGCTACTCCCACTGTTTCTGCTATCTCTCTGATGGGTTTATTTAGTTTCCTCAGCCTAATGATGGCCTCCTTCACTGGCATGGACACCTCTTTGGACCTCATGTTGGGGGTTCCAGTGACCAGCTACCAAATGCAAATGTAACACTCAGAACCACTTCCAGGCCTTTTATCTGCTTGATTGGTCATGGGGTGCCCAGGAAACAGGCCACACCTGGACATGCAGCTGCTTGTCAGCCATTCGTTCCATTACTTATGAGCAAACAAACAAAGCGGCAGCTGAAGGCAGCTGCAGTAAAGGCCTGGCAAAGCATCTCAAGGGAGGAAACTCAGCATTTGGTCATGTCCATGGGTTCCAGACTTCAGGCAGTCATTGACTGCAAAGGATTTTCATCCAGGTGTTAAAGGCGATCCTTCAGTTTGAAATGATGTTGGTTTGTTCCATTACTTATGAGCCACCAACGATGGGTGTGTGTGTATGCCACTGGCTGTCCTTCCTGAATGGTTAGTACCCCACTTTTGTCCAACCCCTTGAATGACAGCTGAAAGTCCTGACTTCGCTCCCATCTGGGTGTGTTTCCTTTCAACTTTGATGGGGTGGTGTACAGAAGCCAACTGCCAAAACAGTTATCCTTGTTCCAATGTTTCTGGCCCTGATTGTAGCTACCACTTACTTATGTGCAAACAGCTACATCCAGTGACTAAGAAACCTGATTATTTTCTAACCTGAAGGTGGTTAGCGTTATGAAGAAAATGTAGTGTCACAGAGAAATTGCGTCTAGCAACACATGGAAGTAAATGAAGCCTGCCTTGGGTATTGAATTTTGTACTTTAAAGGAAATATGAATACTTTGTATGAAATTCGCTTGCATTCAGATCCAAAAAAATTGTACCTCTTTATGTACTTGCAAAACTGTAATCGTTTGTCACCAGTGTTTGTATTGGTGTAGCAGTTAGTACTTCCCTTACAAGCTTACCTGGAAAAACTTGGATTGGGCTGTTAGAAATAAATGTTTTTTTGTTTTGTTTTTCACAAGTACTTGTGTGTGTATATTGCATAAACTATCTTAATACTTCATAGAATATTGAATTACAATTTTTCATTGTCAAGTGCTTGTGGTCAATATGAATCTCTTTTTTCCTTTTTGGAAAAAACGTTTCACAGGCTTTGCAGTGCATATGGTTCCATAAGCGTTAGATAGTGTTCTTATTAAGGATATCATGTTATGAACATTTACCCTGGAAATAAGTGTACTGATTTTGGTAGACCTTTCTTCCCAACAAGTGTACTTAGGACTCCTGCCCTCAGGACAAATGCTATGTAGTTATTATTTTATTTGAGATTTTATTAGATTTCCTTATAGCTTTCCTCAAGCTTTTCAAAGGAAGTGGTAATCTATACCAAACTAGATTCCACAGGTCATGCAATATAAGAACGGTTGTAGGCACAAAAGACAGGCTTCTGGCAATATTTTAATCATGCTCTGTTGGGTGAACCGGTAGAATTTGTCTAACTAACAGCCCTAGAGCATTGTAAGCTATGTAAAGATAAGGGTGCTACTTTTTGTTTTCCTTCTGAGACCAGTTTGCGCGTGGCAAGGGAATTGTCATTTTGGACTGCAATTATCTAGGCTGCAGATGATGCCATGTGAATTCTGATTGGTTGATTTGAGACTTAAAGAAAGGCCTTGGGGAAGTATCAACTTATATTTAAGGGCTGGATGCGTCTGATCTCGGAAGCTAAGCAGGGTCAGCCCTGGTTAGTCCTTGGATGGGTGACCGCCTGGGAGTTGGGCTTCCTGCATTGAGCAGGGGGTTGGACTCGATCTTATAGGCCCCTTCCAACCCTATGATTCTGTGATCTCCCCAAGGAGAGAATCTGGAGGAGGCTTTGGGTTCTCAGACTCTATCCTCTATCCTCACCATGGTGAGAAGTAAATGCTTGAACTGAGATATTTTTGGTTATTTGAAAGTAGATACTTATTTTAGCTTAGGAGCTTTAAACTGAAGGTATAAAAGAGGGGTGGGCACTAATGGGAGGTCTGGGGATCAATTTCTCCCTCAGGCAATGAAAAAAAAATTGTTTGCAAGCTAATTTTGACCCTTTTTGTGCTCCATAGTGGCTGCGGATAGCTTTTTAAAAAATTGCCCCCTCTTTTGGGGGTCAGTGGGGGCCACATGAAGACCGTTGAACATCTGTTGCTCACCCCTGGTGTAAAAGGATCCTACATTCAAATAACAGGATTTCTTGGGGCAAGTATAGTCTGAACTAGTCAGGGGAGAGAGAGAGAGAGAGAGAGAGTATGTGTGTGTACATGTACGCATTTACACGCATGCACGTGTATATGCGTGCACACACACACACAGAGTGTCTGTATGGGTTTTAAAATGACATGTTAGTGTAGTTCTAAGCACCTAAACATTTACATGCTCATGCAGACATGAGCATGAAAGCAATCTTTTCTATATTCCTGATGTGAATTACTGATAGACTGCCACCGCAGGCCAATCTTTGCTTGAATACTTGTGGCTGTCAAGCTGCTTGGTGAGGTTGTATGCCCACTTATCAAGGGCCCTTCCTTCATCCTGCTCTAGAAAGAATAAAAAGAAAGGTTCTTTAGGCTTTTTTGCCCAAAGCCCAGAAAACGCAGAACTTTATGAAAATCCTAAGAATACAAGGAGTAGCTTAGCAGTCATGCTGTGAACAGGGTTTTAGTGACAAATTCCCTTTTTAATATGATACTGCCAGATGTCTAGATATAAAAGGGAAGTTTATTTGAAGAAAAAAAAGGAACAAGAGAAGGCAAGAATTGCACATAGTGAATTCCAAATCACAATTAATAAAGTCAGTCTAACTTATCTAGTTACATGTTAACTACTTGAGTAAAATATTGTATTTCAGAGCATATGCAGAGTTCCTTTAAGAGAGGATGGTCTGAGAGGCATAATCTTTGGCCTCCTGATTAGATGTTAGATATGGAGAGCAAACATCATATATTTATGGGAATCTGTTATTTGTAAAAGGGGAGATAGAGTCCATTAGTAGAGATGGACTGTTTTGCCCAGTGGGGCAATCAGCTCAATTTCTGAGGTCAGTGGTCTAGCCAGGCTATCAGAAAATTATTCAGAGGTTAGGTCCAACTGCTTGATGACTCTGAACTTGCATGTCAGAAGTGTTGGCCAGTTCGAACACAAGTTAAGATCAGAGGATAAAAAAGGGGAGGGGCGTTTTACCTGGCACCAAAAGGTCAAACCCACCATTAGGTGAACTTCTTTAGGGCATAGGTTCCAAAGCCCACCATCATAGAGAGGTCTGTATCTCTGATCATCACCTGCCTCACTTCCTTTGAGTGCTTGGACAATGGCATTTGCATTATGCAAATTAGCATAACTTTTCAAAGTATACTGGGAACAAAAAGTAAGATTTGGCTTATTCAGATTTCTCAGCAGGGTGCTGAGGGTGCAATAGGTAGTCTAAGAGGCAATGTTGAGCTACATCAAAATATAGGGGTTTGCCTCAAGGAGAAGATGCATTTCCTTGTGATACTAAAAAAGAGTAATGCAACAGTTGTTTTTGAGAAATGAAATACGTATTTTTACCGTTGTCCAAGCGCTTAAAGGAGGTGAGGCAGGTGATGGTCAGAGGTACGGCCTTCTTTATGATGGTGGGCTTTGGAACTTATGCCCTAAAGAGGTTCACCTAATGGTTAGTTTGACCTTTTGGTGCCAGGTGAAATGCCCCCCCTTTTAACGTTTGGTCTTAACTTGGGGCTCCTTCACACGGGGCT
Organism: Heloderma suspectum; assembly: GCF_057233095.1. Taxonomy (NCBI): domain Eukaryota; kingdom Metazoa; phylum Chordata; class Lepidosauria; order Squamata; family Helodermatidae; genus Heloderma; species Heloderma suspectum. Next base: position 69,983,891 of record NC_139462.1, read on the forward strand.
TTTATCCTGCTATGGAGATTGCTTACTCACAGAAGTTTGTGGGTCCTGTACACGATGCAGCCCCCCTCCAGGGAACCTCCCGCTCTTGGTGAGCTCTATTGTGTTGTTTTCGATGACGATGAAAGTCCGGCATTTTCCCTCCTCCCACATGGAGTCGATATAAATGGGGGTATACTGTTTAAAGTCATTTTTATTGCAAATAAAACAACAGCACCACCTAGTGGCTTTGTAATGAAACACATAGAAGTTAGAAAGCCACCTGGAAAGGACCCGGTCTAATACCACAAAGATTCCAGAAGCAGAAGCCCTGGTAAATTGCAGGATTTTTAGCCTTGTATGATGAAGCCCTTGGATTTGTTTGGTCAGGCTGCATTTGTGTTTTGCTCTAATTGTTAATATTAACTCATGTGTGTTACATTGGAAGCTGCTCTGAGAATCTGTCTTAAAGTATGGGGTATTTCATATCCAAATGAAACAAAATGAAACCAGGTGGATCCTGAGCCTGAGCCTGCTTCTGCCCCCGCCCACAGGTACTTAAGGCGAGGCTGCCAGAGGCTGCTCGGGAAGGAGCCTGGGGAAGGAGGATCAGCCAGCAGCTGCACCAGCCCGAGCCCGTCCCCGAGCCCGAGCCCGTCCCCGAGCCCGCCCCCGCCCACAGGTACTTAAGGCGGGGCTGCCAGAGGCAGCGCCTCGGCATTGCGCCAAGTGTGACGCTAAGTGCGCACTTAGCGTTGCACTTGGAGTCGCGTAGGACCTGAAGATCTACCCACCTGCCTCTCCAGAGACACCAGCAGCCACAATACCAGCAGCAAATAGCGGCAGCAGAGGGCAGCAGCTTTAAAGACAAGGGGAAAGGGGCAAACGTGGACTATCTGCTCCTTCTTAGCTGCTGTTCTCTTTTATCTCTTTTATCTTTTATATTCTTTTAAACTGTTGTGCATTTTATATCCTAACATTTTAATATGTGCCTGGGAGGACTATTGGGCAACTCAGGGGGGCGGAGAGGTGCCACCATAACTGTGGTCACGGGCAGGGGGAGGTATGGTGTTGGGGGATTAACAGGCCAGCTGAGGAGAAGAGGGGCTAGATACCTTACAGCTGTCCCCTTTTCTGGTTCTTCCCCCAACCTGATGGTTCCTGGCAGCCTTACCAGTCTGCCCTCGGGTCTGGTGGTGCTGCTGCTGAATGCCAGGTCGGCCCAAAATAAAATCTCCCTCATCCATGATTTGATTGTGGATGAGGGGGCTGACCTGGCATGTATTACTGAGACCTGGGTGGGGGAACTGGGAGGGGTCACTCTGTCCCAGTTGTGCCCTCCTGGGTACTTGGTGCAGCACCAACACCGACTTGAAGTTTGGGGAGGGGGGGTTGCCGTGGTCTATAGGAATTCAATCTCCCTCTCCAGGCTTCCTGCTCATTCGAGTGCAGATCTTGAGTGTTTATACCTTGTGTTGGGTACCCGGGACAGATTAGGGATTCTGTTGGTGTACCACCCACCCCGCTGCCCATCAGACTCCCTGCCTGAGCTGACGGAGGTGGTCTCGGACTTGGTGTTGAGGACCCCCAGGATGATGGTCCTGGGGGATCTCAACTTCCATGCCGAGGCTGCTGTATCCGGGGCGGCTCAGGACTTCATGGCCGCCATGACAACCATGGGGCTGTCCCAACATGTCATCGGCCCAACGCATATAAAAGGACACACGCTTGATCTGGTTTTCTCGACTGGGCAGGAGGATGGTGATCTAGAAGTGGAGGAATTAACATCTGTCCCTTTGTCATGGTCAGATCACTTCCTGCTGAGGTTTAGACTTCTGGCAGCCTTTCCCCTCTGCAAGGGTGGGGGACCTATTAAAATGGTCTGCCCCTGGAGATTAATGGATTCCGATGGATTCCAGAGGGCTCTGGGGGATTTTCCTGCTGATATGGCTGGTGCTCCTGTCGAAGCCCAGGTCGCTCTGTGGAATGCAGAGATGACTCGGGTGGTTGACACGATCGCGCCCAAGCGCCCTCTCCCTCTGAGCAGAGCCCGGCCAGCTCCTTGGTATACACCTGAGCTGAGGGCAATGAAGCAAGAGGGGAGACGGCTGGAATGCAGGTGGAGGAAAACTCGTGCTGAGTCTGACCGAACACAGGTAAGAGCCCACTATCGAGCCTACTCTGTGGCGGTGAGGGTGGCAAAGAGACAGTTCTTTTCCACCAGCATTGCATCTTCTCAGTGTCGTCCAGCGGAGCTTTTCTGAGTGGTTTGCGGCCTGTTACATTCTGGGCCAGGGAGAGAGACGGTGGAACCCTCGGTAGCACGCTGTGACGAGTTTGCACGGCACTTTGAGGATAAAGTCGCTCAGATTCGTCATGAATTGGACACCACCATTAATGCAGTTCCATTGGTAGAGGTGTTCAGAGCACCGTCTGGTCCAGTTTTATTGGATGAGTTTCAGTTACTGAGGCCTGAGGATGCGGACAAGGTGCTTGGCCAAGTCCGATCGACCACTTGTGTGCTTGACCCTTGCCCTTCATGGCTTATTAAATCAAACAAGGAAGGGATGTCCGGCTGGGTCCAGGAGGTTGTAAATTCCTCCTTGAGAGAGGGAGTGGTGCCTGCCGCTTTAAAAGAGGCAGTAATTAGACCACTCCTGAAAAAGCCTAACCTGGACCCAGAGGATGTTAACAATTATAGGCCAGTGGCCAACATCCCCTTCCTGGGCAAGGTGCTTGAGCGGGTGGTTGTAGGACAGCTCCAGGCACTCTTGAATGAAACGGATTATCTACATCCATTTCAGTCGGGCTTTAGGCCTGGTTTTGGAACGGAAACTGCCTTGGTCGCCCTGTGGGATGACCTCTGCCGGGAGAGGGACGGGGAGTGCGACCCTGTTGATTCTCCTGGACCTCTCAGCGGCTTTCGATACCATTGACCATGGTATCCTTCTGGATAGGTTGTCTGGGTTAGGAGTTGGAGGCACTGCACTACAGTGGTTCCGCTCCTACTTGGATGGCTGATTCCAGAAGGTGGTGCTGGGGGATTATTGCTCTGTGCCATGGCAATTGTGCCATGGGGTTCCACAGGGCTCTATTTTATCCCCCATGCTGTTTAACATCTACATGAAACCACTGGGGGAGCTTATCCAGAGGTGTGGGCTGAGGTGCCATCAATATGAGGATGACACCCAGCTCTACCTCTCTTTCTCATCAAAACCAGGTGAGGCGGTGGCTGTTCTGAATCAGTGCCTGGGCACGGTAATAGACTGGATGAGGGCCAATAAACTGAAACTCAATCCAGGCAAGACGGAGGTACTGTTAGTGGGTGGTTCGTCTGCCCGGCTAGGTGATATTCAACCTGTTCTGGAGGGGGTTGCACTCCCCCTAAAGGATCAGGTTCGTAGTTTGGGGGTGCTCTTGGATCCAGAACTGTCACTTGAGGCACAGGTGAACTCAGTGGCACGGAGTACTTTTTATCAGCTTAGGCTGGTATACCAACTACGCCCTTATCTGGACAGAGATAGCCTAGCTACAGTTATCCATGCTCTGATCACTTCTCGTCTGGATTACTGCAATGCGTTATACGTGGGGCTGCCTTTGAAAACGGTCCGGAAACTTCAGCTGGTCCAAAATAGGGCAGCAAGATTGTTAACAGGGACTGGCCTGCGAGCTCATATTACGCCAGTACTTTTCCAGCTGCACTGGCTGCCAGTCCATTTCCGGGCCCGATTCAAAGTGCTGTTGTTAATTCAAAGCCCTTAACGGCTTGGGGCCAGGTTACCTGAAGGATCGCCTCCTCCCATATGTGCCTGCCCGGACCTTAAGATCATCATCAGCGGCCCTTCTCCGTGAGCCCCTGCCAAAGGAAGTGAGGTGGGTGGCTACTAGGAGGAGGGCTTTTTCTGTTGTGGCACCCCGTCTCTGGAATGAGCTCCCTAGTGAGGTTCGCCTGGCACCTACATTGTATTCCTTTCGGTGCCAGGTGAAGACCTTTATTTTCCCAGGCATTTTAGCATTTTAGCTTTCTAAATTTTTATCTTTGTTGTTTTAAATCTGTATTTGAAACTCCTGCACTGCTGCTAGGCTTTATTGTGGTTGTATTGTTATATTGTGGTTTTAATGTTCTATATATTTTAAATTGTTTTATTGTGTGTTGTTTGGTTTTAATTTTTGTGAACCGCCCAGAGAGCTTTGGCTATTGGGCGGTATAGAAATGAAATAAATAAATAAATAAAACAAATATTGAATTGAGGTGATATGTAAAAAATCATGTGTTCATAGTTATGTATGAAATTGTACAGATGGTTATTTTGCAGTAATTACACAAGCTCTTGAAGCAGCTTCACATAGTGGCTTTGTATGTATAATTGCAATCAACTAAACTCATGCAGTTTTCACATATGAACATGTACATGTCTTATATGTGTTATTACATATGTATATGTATTACATAGGTATATATACTGAGATTAATCTTTTGTGTAGGACAGCTGTCAAGTGAAGTGACCCTAAAATTAATCATTCAGTTCTTCTGTTCATCCCTGCTGCCTAAGCACTGCTAACTACATAAGAATGTCAGACATCTGTAAACAGAATATGTGGCACTGGAAAAGTTAATGGCCTGTGTGACTTCAAGTAAATCAGCAGAAATCAGTTCAGAAGCTATGAAAGCTTTAACAAGTCACTATAAATCTTTCATAAGAAGAAAATTGACTCAGATACCACCTGTCTCTCTTTTGTGTCTCTTTCCGGTAAAACTGGCCTTAATAACTGTTTTGACCAGGATTACCTTAGTAAATATCTCAACTAAAGTTCCTATGAAAATCATACCAGTGAAATGTTTTGTGTTTACATTTTTAATAGTGCAAAAGCTTTTCTGATTTGTGGGCTGCGGCTGGTAAATCCATAGCATTCTTTCTTGCCTGCTGTGTTTTATCACAGTCTGAACCTTTTTGCTGTTACTTGTGTTCTGCTGATGTCAGGTAGCTTGCTGAGTTTGCCTTTCTTATATTTCTTTCATCCAAGTGGATATGCTTCGTAATTTGTATGTTTAATCATCAGTATTAAAAATATTTCTTTTTCACAGCGTTTACTGATACGAAATGAAAAATACTATCATAGTTATTTCTTGCTAATTTTTCTCCACATCTCTTATCTGATCTAAAGTCTAATTTTAGTAATCTTTGTCTTAAAATTGTTTGTTGCAGAGGTTCCCTGTTAAATAGATTAACCCTTGGATCTTGTGATTATATGAAATGTACACTGCTGTTTGAGCTCCTTGTGGGATTGGTTAATAATTAGGGCAACTTGGTGCTTGGTTTGGGCTGAAAGGATTATTATTTTACTTAGGATTAAGAGTTTAGAATTAGAAACATTGGTGACAAGCAAGATGTGCTGAGGATTCAGAGGTTAGAATTAGAAACATTGGTGACAAGCAAGATATGCTGTGGATGGAAAAATGTTCTTAGCAGCCTTCTAGGCAGCTTTTGCTTCATGTAGCAGGCCATAGTTATTATACACATCCATCAAGAACATTGATGTCTGATACTTCTCAACATAGACAGTGTATGAAAAAGCAGATCTCTCTTTTCCATTAAATGCATATTGATTTCTGCCTCTCCTGTCCATTGTGGAACACTAGCTTATCTGAAAACAGACTACTGGAAAAAGGTTATGACCTATTGACTACTTGTGAACTACTGTGGAAAGAAACAAACTATTTTTTATAATAGCTGTAGTCAACTTGTTTTATAATGAATTACAAGCTTTCTTCCTTCCTTTCTTCCTTTTAATATTTCCAATTGATAATGGAATTTAATATATATCTAAATATATATGCAATCTTATGCATGTTTATTCAGACGTAAGTCTCTTTTAAGTTCAGTGGGGCATGTTTGCACATCTGTGTGCATGGGACTACAGTACCAAACATTCTACACTTGCAAACGTTCACAAGTTGTATCAATAGTATGATTGTTGAGCATGTTGTATATGTGAAGGAGCCTAAGATAATTTATCACTGAATTGTTCTGAGAAATTTATAGCCCAACAAAGCCAAGAACTGTGGCCTAGTATAAGCTATGGCAATTTTATGAACTTATTAGATTAAAAAGGAACATTTGAACTTACTGTACATTTCTTTTTTCAGGGTTTTGCAAACCAGGTATGTATTATATCATTTGATTATGCAGAAGAGTTTTGCTGAAGCAAGACAAGTTCTGTGAGATTTTATTTCTGTTTATCTTGCTTGTCAATAGAGGTATATGGGATACTGAAGCTGCAGATCGATGTAAGTCCTTTGGGAGAGAGACCCTTTTTTTGATGATACCAGCCTTTCTTATCTGCTATAAGAGTAAACCTGATTTTGTAACACCAAAGACACACAAGTCTTTCCCATTTTGTTGTTTATATTACTCACTTTTTTGCTTTATATTTTGTTTTCACAAATAAAGCGATTTGGAAAAAACACACACAAAAAACCTCCCTGTCTCAAGTCACTGAAAAATGACAGGATTCAAGCTCACAAAAATGCTCTGGCCTGTGTAACCATATAACATGAACTATGTACATGCCTTTGGTGAAAGTATGTAAAGATACATTAAAGGGAAGTTTCAACTTGTGACAGTTCAAAATCTAAGCATGAGCATTGATGCTATTGCAAATACTCCGCTTTTGCAATTTTGAGTTCAAAGATGGTGATGATAAATAGTGCCTGAGGGCAAATGAGTGGCAATCATGCAGGCCTAAATAGCTGCCTCCTCTGTTTTGAATTATGAAATCATCCACTTAAGAATAAATTTACTTTAGAATGCATGGGTTCATGGTCTTTTCCTTGGTGATGTCTGGAATTACTAGTACTGTATTTTTCAGCTACAGGCTTTAAATTATAATACAGTATACTGTTTACAGAATTCTAAATGGCTTTATTTGTTCCATCCCAGATACCTTTCCTATTAAAATAGCTGATGGCCATCTTTCTAAGGCTTACAGGTGTAACTTGTAATATGTCTTTTAACAACATTATTTTTTGCTTTGACACCTGTATCCTATAGGTTTTTGGTACGATTCCCATTTCAATGTTCATATTTCTGCCTGGTTTTATTACTTTATAATTTGTCAATTTACATCTGAAAGTACGTTAATGTTGCCAAGTTGTAGAAAAACATAAAGTTAGATTTTCATAAGGATTGATTGTCAATTGTTAAGTTGTCAAGTTGTCTATTTGTTGATGAGGAAACCTACACATAAACAAAATATTAACAGGTCACCCTTCCCTGCTCCAACTAAGGTTTCTGGTTTTGCTCAGGTCTTTGTATCTTGCCTACCTGTTATCTAGTCATGGTGGGAGCCTGGATGTGGGTGAACTGACTGAAATTGAATGTACACAGGACTGAGATAATAATAGTTGACAGGTTGTATGCCTGGGTTGGGGAGAGAGAAGAATGAGGTAAAACAGTACATAGTACCCAGCCTTCCCTGGTGTTTCAAGTTTGAAATGCTAGTGTTCTTTTATAAAAAGGAGGTGGATATATTTATAACATGGATTTAACATAAATTTTGGAGACAAATTTTGTGGTAGAAAAAACACTGTTCGTAGTTACAATATGTGATTTAAGAATGGATTTCCAAATCTTTAACATTGCATATTGAGTCCCTTAATTGTATGACTTCCAACATTATCTCCAAAGCAGGCGAAAGAGGAGCACCCTGTAATTTTCTGTTGCCTTTTTTTTTTTTTTTTTTGGCTTACTGAAAGAGGTGACAGGCTCTAATTTTCTATCTAGCCTCTTTCACATTTATCTTCTCCTTATGGCATCATTATAATCACGGATGTCTTATTTTCCTCACTTGATTCTGTTAAAAGCTTTAGCAGCAGCATATGTTGCATAAATTGTGTTGATTTGAACCCAAGTACTTAAAAACCTGCTTGTGTGGGTGGATTATTAAGTCTTGGTGCTATTTCATTTCAGTAGGTGTGCTGTAGACCTGTTAAAATGGCTTATAATAAAAGGAATAATATGAAATACGAATTCAAGAAAGAGATGCATCTGTATCACTTGTATTTGAATATTACACAGTGGGGAAGCACAATGGTTTAGTGGAAACATTTTTTTATGATGCATTATCTGATTTAACAAAGATATCCATAATATGAGGCAGCAGTATGCCTTTTATCTGAACCATCTGAGGAATATGCAAAGTAACTGATGAATGCTGTTAAGAGTGGGTGGCTCTGAGCTATATGGGGCTCCGATCAAATGATTTGAATAGGAGGGGTTCTGATGTGTTTGCATTCTCAGTGTATGTGTTTATATAGATTTGTGGAATCCCTTACAGTGTTGCTGTGTTGTGAACACACATAAGATATATGAAGGTTAAAGAAAGTAGATGTTGTTGAATGTGGTGTTTCCCCTAATTACCTTGATGTTAGTGTCTCTTCAGCCTCTGTTAGCATTTGTGGATGCAGTGTTGGGATCTCATGAAGTGTGACTCTGTTTTTCTGCTAAGAACAGCTGGAGAAGACTCCTTGTCATATTCTTAACAGTTTAATGTTGACTTTTGTTCCATCCTCCCTTGTTGCCTTTAGCTGGGAAAAGAGAGAAAGAAAAGAAAAAGTAACCTTGGAAGGCAGCACATTCACCTATCAGATAGATGACAAATACTCTTTGCAATAGGATTAGCATAGTAAAGGCTGTTCATTACTTTAATGAAATTTTATCCTAAGAGGAGTGAAGCTACACTCTAGATTTGGGAGCCTGTGTTACATTGTTCTGTGAAAGAGAAAAGGAGTGTATGTTCTTGTTGTTGTTCAGTTGTTAAGTCGTGTCCGACTCTTCGTGATCCCATGGACCATAGCATGCCAGGCCTTCCTGTCCTCCGCTCTCTCCTGGAGTGTGCTCAAGTTCATATTCATTGCATCGGTGATGCTACCTAGCCATCTCATCCTCTGCCATCCCCTTCTCCTTTTGCCTTCAATCTTTCCCAGCATCAGGGTCTTTTCCAGTGAGTTTTCTCTTCGCATGAGGTGGCCAAAATATTTGAGCTTCAGCTTCAGTATCTCTCCTTCCAATGAGCAGTCAGGGTTGATTCCCTTTAGGATGGACTGATTTGACCTCCTTGCAGTCCAGGGGACTCGTAAGAGTCTTCTCCAGTACCACAGTTCGAAAGCATCAATTCTTTGGTGCTCAGCCTTCCTTATAGTCCAGCTCTCACAGCTATACATTACTACTGGGAAAACCATAGCTTTGATTAGACGGACCTTTGTCGGCAAGGTGATGTCTCTGCTTCTTACTATGCTGTCTAGGTTTGCCATAGCTTTCCTCCCAAGGAGCAAGCGTCTTTTAATTTCATGGCTACAGTCACTGTCTGCGGTGATCTTGGAGCCCAAGCAAATAAAATCTGTCACTGCTTCCATTTCTTCCCCTTCCATATGCCAGGAAGTGATGGGGCCAGATGCCATGATCTTAGTTTTTTTTAATGTTGAGTTTCAAACCAGCTTTTGCACTCTCCACTTTCACCCTCAACAAAAGGCTCTTGAGATCCTCTTCACTTTCTGCCATTAGGGTGGTATTGTCTGCATATCGGAGGTTGTTGATAATTCTCCCGGCAGTCTTAATTCCGACCTGTGATTCATCCAACCCGGCGTTTCTCATGATGTACTCTGCATATAAGTTAAATAAGCAGGGCGACAATATACAGCCTTGTCGTACTCCTTTCCCAATTTTGAACCACTCGGTTGTTCCATGTCTGGTTCTTACTGTTGCTTCTTGTCCCTTGTACAGGTTTCTCAGGAGACAGGTAAGGTGGTCTGGTACTCTCATCACTTTAAGAATTTGCCACAGTTTGTTGTGATCCACACAATCAAAGTCTTTAGCATAGTCAGTGAAACAGAAATAGACGTTTTTCTGGAATTCTCTTGCTTTCTCCATGATGCAGCGAATGTTGGCGATTTGATCTCGAGTTTCTCTGCTTCTTCGAAACCCAGCTTGTACTTCCAGTAGTTCTCGGTTCACATACTGCTGAAGCCTAGCTTGTAGGATTTTGAGCATAAACTTGCTGGCATATGAAATGAGTGCAATTGTACGGTAGTTTGAACACTCTTTGGCATTGCCCTTCTTTGGAATTGGAATGTAAACTGACCTTTTCCAGCCTTGTGGCCACTGTTGAGTGTTCCAAATGTGTTGGCATATTGAGTGCAGCACTTTAACAGCATCATCTTTTAGGATTTTAAATAGCTCAGCTGGAATACTGTCATCTCCGCTAGCTTTGTTGTTAGTAATGCTTGCTAAGGTGCGCTAGACTTCACTCTCGAGGATGTCCGACTCAAGTTCAGTGACCGCACTATCATGGCTATCAGGGACATTCAGATCTTTCCTGTATAGTTCTTCTGTGTATTCTTGCCACCTCTTCTTAATCTCATCTGCTTCTGTTAGGTCCCTGCCTTCTTTGTTCTTTATCATGCCCATCTTTGCACAAAACGTTCCCTTGAGATCTCCAATTTTCTTGAAAAGATCTCTAGTCTTTCCCATTCTGTTCGTTTTCCTCAATTTCTTTGCATTGTTCATTTAAGAAGGCCTTCTTGTCTCTCCTTGCTATTCTCTGGAACTCTGCATTCAGTTGGGTATATCTTCCCCTTTCTCCCTTGCTTTTCGCTTCCCTTCCCTTCTTTCCTCAGCTACTTGTAAAGCCTCATCAGACAGCCACTTTGCTTTCTTGCATTTCGTTTTCTTTGGGATGGATTGAGTTGCTGCCTCCTGAACAATGTTATGGACCTCCGTCCATAGTTCCTCAGGCACTCTGTCTATCAGGTCTAATCCCTGAAATCTATTCATCACCTCCACTGTATATTCTTAAGGGATATGATTTAGGTCATACCTGAATGGTTTAGTGCTTTTCCCTACATTCTTCCATTTAAGCCAAAATTTTGCAATGAGAGGCTCATGATCTGAGCCACAGTCAGCTCCAGGTCTTGTTTTTATTTACTGTATAGAGCTTCTCCATCTTTGGCTGCAAAGGATATAATCAATCTGATTTCGATATTGACCATCTGGTGATGTCCATGTGTAGCGTCGCCTCTTGTGCTGTTGGAAAAGAGTGTTTGCTATGATCAGCGTGTTCTCTTAGCAAAACTTGATTAGCCTTTGTCCTACTTCATTTTGTACACCAAGGCCATACTTGCCTGTTATCCCGGTGATTTCTTGACTTCCTACTTTAGCATTCCAATCCCCTATGATGAAAAGGAGATCTTTTTTTGGTGTTAGTTCTAGAAGGTGTTGTAGGTCTTCATAGAACCGATCAACTTCAGCTTCTTCGGCATCAGTGGTTGGGGCATAGACTTGAATTACTGTGATGTTGAATGGTTTGCCTTGGATTCGTACTGAGATCACTTTGTCGTTTTTGAGATTGTACCCCAGTACTGCTTTTCCCTTGACTATGAGGGCTACTCCATTTCTTCTACGGGATTCTTGCTCACAGTAGTAGATATGATGGTCACCTGAATTCAATTCGCCCATGCCTGTCCATTTGAGTTCGCTGATCCCCAAGATGTCGATGTTCAATCTTGCCATCTCATGTTTGACCACCTCCAGCTTACCTTGATTCATTGACCTTACATTCCAGGTTCCTAAACAATATTGTTCTTTACAGCATCGGATTTTCTTTTCACCACCAGACACATCCACAGCTGAGTGTCCTTTTGGCTTTGGCTCAGCCGCTTCACTCTTTCTGGCACTACTTGGAAATTCCCTCTGCTCTTCCCCAGTAGTATATTGGACACCTTCCGACCTGAGGGTCTCACCTTCCGGCGTCATCTCTTTTAGCCTTGCGATATGTTCCATGGGGTTTTCTTGGCATGAATCCTGGAGTGGGTTGCCATTTCCTTCTCCAGTGGACCACATTTTGTCCGAACTCTCCACCATGACCTGTCCATCTTGGGTGGCCCTGCACGGCATAGCTTATGGCTTCTCTGAGTTACACAAGCCCCTTCGCCACAACAAGGCAGTGATCCATGAAGGGGGAGTGTATTTTAGTTCTATTCAAAACCTAATGTGAACAGTCTGAAATGAATGCTTAATATGAACCGTGAAGTCTGATATCCCCTCAGAATGGATGCCAAAGCTTTGTTCTAGCTCTGTGCCACATACGCTTGCCACTCACAGTGTGTACTGACACACTCAGAGTCCAAAGGAGATCTTGGTGGCTGTGTGTGTTGTGGGAGGGGGACGTGGCCAATGATTACAGGTCAGTTGAGAAAAGGCAAGTATTGCTTCTTGAGGCAGAGGAGCCCCACTGCCTCAAGGGTATAAGGAACACATTGACTGGGTTTGCACATCACGCTAAGCCATGGGGGGTTGTCATTGTGGGTGGTCGCAAAATGGCTTAGCAGGATGTCTGAACACAGAGTGGTTTTCCTGTCATGGGTAGTTTTGCAGAAACAAGCCATCCTGAGAACCTATGGCTTGTAGTAAGGTTGTTTAGGGTGGCTTGTTCTCAGGGTGGCTTAGTGTGACAACCAAACCTGGCAGGGCAATTTTTTCATGGGTTGTTGGAATGGCTTGAGAACCAGTTACAAGAGTGGCAAAAAAAATCCTGCTGCTCCTTGCAATCTTGCTAGTGCTGCTGCCATTCTCCTTCATCCCTTCTGAGCCTCAAGAGTGGATTTTTTGTAGGAATCATGAAGAAGGGACACCAGAGAGTATCACAAACAAGTTTGCAAGGGTTTTCTTCCCCCTCCCCCACACAAGTACAAATGACCACTGCTAGGAATTTTGCACAAATGTTTCCTTCATTCTGCTGCTCTGTCGTGAATTTTGTGTAACTTTTGCGATGTCATTCACTGCTCTGTAACCTACTTGTGTATCTGACAGCTAATTACAGAGCTGTTTTGTTTCAAGGACAAAGTTTACTTCAGTGTAACATGAAGCAGGCTTTTTTTTTTTAAAAAAGCAAGGGAAGCGCCCTTTCAGCAATTGATCCTCTGTGGTTGCCAGCTGATGAGGGAAACTCTCCCCCTTCCGCAAAAAGGAAATATGTTTCTTAGCTGTTATGAATGTGGGAATGCGGTTACAAGGTTTGCTTGTTTGGGGTCTTGTGCTCTTGTGCGAGACCTCAAGAGAACCTGCCCACGATTGAGCCCAGCTTAGCCATATTTCCCTCTTGCAAATGTCCTTGTCAATTTCATCCTCCATGTCAGTGCTTCCTGGGTGAACCCCCCTCCCCCACATCAGATTGCATAAAGGAAATAATTTTCTGACCCCTTACAAATGCAGGAATGTGGTCGCAAGCTTTATAAATTTTGTTTTGTTTGGTGTCTTGTACCTTTGCACAAGATTGCAAGAGCACCTGACCCCTATTTAGTCAAGCATACCCATATTTCTCTGTCTTTCACTGTGGTGCTTTCCTTACTAGTGAACACCTTTTTATTTTTGAAGTTAATACTAAAGTGAGCACACCTGACTCAAAACACCTTCTCTCCTGCAGCACCTTCATTTGACTCCCACCCTACCCCTGTCAGTGTTCTCCATCCTTGGCGCTTCCCTTGTTAGAGAGCATCTTTTTTAAAAAGGCTACTTCATGTTACACTGAAGTAAGCTTCATGCTTGAAACAAAATAGCTCCATTGCTAGCTGTATATGAGGGCTACAGAGAGCAGGATCACAAAAATTATGCAAAATTCATGGCAGAGCAGTAACAAGGAGGAGACATTTTTTTCTCCAAAATGCTTAGGAGCAGTCAAAACAACAACAACACACGAGCACTTTCAGGACACTCTAGTGTCCTTTCTCCATGATTCCTAGGAAAAAAAATCCATCCTGAGGCTGAGAAGGGATGGGGGAGAATGGGAGCGGCACTAGCAAGATCACGAGGAATGGCAGGGGTTTTCTCCCCTCTTGTTGGCTGGCTCTCTCCATTGCTAGTTGTCAGATGCATATGAGGGTTACAGAGCAGTGAGTGGGGACACAAAAATCATGCAAAATTCATGGCAGACCTGTAGAACAGAGGGAAATTTATGACATTTCATGGCAGGAAAAATTAATTAAAAATTTGTGGATGCCTTCCTGTGTTCATAAGGGCTCGACAAATTGTTTCCTTTTGTGATCTTATACGCGCGGGAGTGGTAGTGGTGTTCTCTCATCATCTGATAACCCTAGCACAGTGGTTCTCAACCTTCCTAATGCCATGACCCTTTAATACAGTTCCTCATGTTGTGGTGACCCCCAACCATAAAATTATTTTCGTTGCTACTTCATAACTGTAATTTTGCTGCTGTTATGAATCGTAATGTAAATATCTGATATGCAGGATGTATTTTCATTATTACAAAACCATACTGTAAAAAATCCTCACTATATTTTCTTTTCTTAACGTTCTTCTCTACATGATCCATTGTCATGGGATGGTTTGCTAATGAAAATAATATATAACAATAGCTTTAATAATACAAAAGATGATACATGGCCTAGTTCAGTCAATACAGTTCATTAAAGTTTCCTATGATTTACCATTCTCTGTGTTATTTTTTTTACATACCTGTTACTATCACAAGGGGGCAGTATTCACATCAACCACAGCTGAATATAAAAAGACCGATCAGCATCCAGATTAAGTTCCCATGGTACAGATATTTTTTTTTTTGCAGTAGTTGATGATTTTACAGTACATGATTTTACATTTACCCAGTAATTATAATTCATGAAGTGTCATTTTACCTCCAGTACTGCTGCTTTCAACACAGTAGCTGCTTTTAACAGAGTAGCTGCTTTCAACACAGCAGCTGCTTTCTACACAGTAGCTGCTCTCTACGCATGTGTGACTGGTCCGCATAAGTACATTATGGCGCCAAGCCTGTCACATACACCTGTATTTGTACGGGGTGTATGTGATGGGGTTGGCGTGATGATGTCATCATGCCAGGTACTCGTATGTGGGCGTATCTGCATGTGGGCGGACCCGCCTGGAGACAGATAGAGGAGCGGTGTCTCGGTTCCTAAGACCATCGGAAATATGTGTTTTCCGATGGTCTTAGGCGACCCCTGTGAAAGGGTCTTTCGACCCCCAAAGGGGTCACGACCCACAGTTTGAGAACCGCTGCCCTAGCGGATCAGTTGCAGAAAGGTTGCTGATGTAGGGAATGAGGAAACAAGGGTTTCTGCTGCATAGTCCCCAGGATGAGTGCTGGCAGCAGGTTGGAGGACTGAGAGGGACTAAGAAACAAGCCGAGGCAAGCTGCCAAGCAGACAGTTGTCTTTCTAGAATAACGGGCAAGCCACCGATTCATCGTGGCTTCCACTTAGGGTGGCTTAGCATGACTTTTGAATTTGCCCATTGTCATATCCTTTCAGCTGCTGCTGAAATCAACGTACATTACAATGGGGTATTTCTTCCACCACTAATCAGGTGGGTTGCATTCTTGACCACTACCATTTGTCTTTAGCTCTGCTCCTGCATTACATAATACATGTATAAGGTGTCTCTACACATGTATAACTGTCTGTCTGAAACAAAGTAGTTGATTTCTAAAATAACCATGTGTACTTGTAACGTTTAAAAAGTAGTGATTTGATCATGTGTAGGTGGAGCTCTATACACTTCTCACTGTTGTCCAGCAGAATTTTTCCAGGTGGTAAGAGGCCTTTTGCAATCTGTCCCTGATAGTAAAAGTAAAACGATTTGTCCGTATGCTGCGACAAATTTGGGAGACACCTTGAAAGCAAATTTGCTCCCTTCTATCATGACTTAGACTCTACAGTTACTGCAGTTTTGAAATGGAGGTGTTCAGACCAATGTTTGGTCCTATTTTATTGGATGAGTTCCAGTTGCTGAGGCATGACTATATGGACAAGATGCTTGGCCAAGTCTGGCAGACCGCCTGTATGCTCAGCCTGGGGCCCCTCTTGTCTTATTACATCTTGTAGGGTTCAGGAGGTTGTAAATTCTTCCTTGAGAGAGGGGTGGTGGTGGTACCAGCCCTTTTGAAATGGGTAATGATTGGGCCAGTCCTGAAGAAACATAATCTGGACCTCAAAAATTTTGAATTGGAAAAATCTCCGATGATAATTAGGTTAATTTGCATTAGGGTCATTTGCATAGGAAAAATTTCAATTTGCATTAGAAAATGTTCTGTTGCCCTAGAGCAGGGATTGGCAACTTATGGCCCTCCAGACATTTTGGCCTACAACTGGTATCATCTGTCACTAATGGCTAGGCTGTCTAGAGGTGATGGGAGCCATAGGCCAAAACACCTGGAGGGCTACAAGTTGCCCACCCTTGCTCTAGGGAGATCTAATTTAGCTTGTTTATTTTACTTGTGTTTAGTAAACAAAGCTTTAAAAAAGTACCCTATGTTCATTTTTTGACCCGGGACACCACGAACATTTGACCTGAAATATTTGAGGAGGAAAATTAAAACACACTTTAATTTTTACTGGAATACTTGTAAATATTTGAGGCAGTACAACGTGCTTCCCTTATATTGTTAAATTTAAGAAAAAACAAATGTACTGAAACCATTGACACACTAATTTTAGTAACGTAAAAAAAAGGAATGTGCATGATATGCTGACAACCACACATCTGTTTCCACAGAGGTCAGCTGTCCTCCACTAAGGTTGTTGGGGCACCTTCAGTTTTGCTGTCACTATTTATTAGTTCCATTTCACTCTTATGTATGTGTATTTCAATGACATATATGTATTCTCTCTCATGCTTTCGAAGTATAATTACCTGAAAAATACTAATCAAAACTTTGAAATGACCAAACTTGCCTATTATTGTATTTGCAATTGGCATACTTTCTTTTTTACTAATGAACGTGTGAAATGGAAAATTTTCCATGGAAAAATAAAGCACTGGAAAATTTTCCATGGAAATTTTTCTGCCCCACATCAATGGACTCAGAAGATCTAAACTATAGGCTGGTTGCTAGCATCGTCTTCGTGAGCAAGGTGCTTGATTTTGATACCATCAGCCCTTGTATCCTTCTGGTTATGCTGTCTGACGTTGGGGCGTGAAGGTACTGTATAGTAGTGGTTCTTTTCCTACTTGGATGATCAATTCCAGAAGGTGATGCTGGGGGATTAGTGATCTTCCCTGTGGCAATTATGCTACAGGGTTCCTCAGGGCTCTATTTTATCCACTATGCTATTCAGCATCTGAATAGCATAGTGGATAAAACTGGGAGAGGTTCTCTGGGGATGTGGACTAAGGTGTCATCAATATGCAGGTGACCCTGCTCTACATCTCCTTTTCATCTATTCCAAGTGAGGCAGTAGGTGTTCTGAACCAGTGTTTAGGCATGTTAATGGATTAAATGAGGGCCAATAAACAGAGTTAATCCAGATAACATAGATGTGCTGTTAGTGGAGGATTCATCTGGGTTATACATAGGGCTAGCTTTGAAAATGGTTTGGAAACTTCAGTTATTCCATAATTGGGCAGTAAGACTGCAAACTGGGACTAGCTGATATGATCATATTATGCCAATACTCTGTAATCTATGCTGACTCTTTGTCAATTTCTGGGCCCAACTGAAAGTTCCTTTAAGCCCTTAAAGCCTTAAATGGCTTGCAGCCAGGTTACATGAAGGAATGTCTCCTATATATATGTACTTAAACTTCAAGTCATTTTTGAGGCCATTCTCTAGGTGCCCCCACCAAATCAGGTGAGGTGGGTAGGTATTCAAGAGAGTGAATTTTATTCTCTCAGGCTTGCTACATTAGAAATTGTGCATTGCATGTGATCAAAGTGCCCTGGCTTGCGAGGAGAGAAATGAGAAACTTATTGGTTCTGCTTGAGGAGTATGGTTCAAGTTGTGCTATCACAAGTCTCCCACTGGGTATGTCAGTTTCACACTTATGGTGGCGGCACAAATGTTTAGGATTAGTTACAGCTTAGTTATAGCTCTAAGGCGTATGACACTACAGCCAAGTAGCTTTGACCCTGTAAGCTCTGGAAACCTTGTAAAGTGCTCTGCGGTATTTGGAGAGCAGAGTAGGTGTAATGCATTGGATTACACAGTATTCAGCTAGGTAATTTGAGCTGTATGTATCCTTTCTTCCTCTGTTGTGTTGTGTTATCTGTCACGGAAAAATGTCTTGTAGTAGTGAACTATTTTTCTGTTTGGGAAAAATAGTTATGTGCAGGTGAGCAGAGAGGTTCTCAGGGTCTAGACCCTTCCTAGAGGAATGTCTGTTCAACATTCTTTTAAATATTCTTTGCTGTAGGCTGCATTCCTAGTCAGTAGCACCGATATTCTCAGTCATCTATTCACACTCTCCACACAAAAATTGCTGAGGTTCGTTTATCGTTGTGGTGTTGAGGGTGAAAATAACTACTGGACATTTTTTCTCCCACCCATGTTGATGTTTTTAAAAATAATTACCAGTACCTCTTCTGATGAATACTTTTGCAACTTAACATTTCTAGCTCTACATTATTGAAAGTAGAGAATTTCTCTGAACTTTTAAATTTTATCTTTACACTTATTGTAGGGAATATATGAAATAAACCTGCTGTTTTGTAGAGTCTAAACCCCCAAATCCAAGTGCATTACAATTAATTACACTTAAATCACATTTGAAATCAATAGGATGTAAGCACACCTAACAGTGTGCTGGATTGCATCTAGTATAATTGACTGCAGAGTATGATAACATTAAAGAAGTTGTCATCTTTGATTTATTGTTTGGATTGGACTTCCTGGAATAAAGCTTTTTTATGTCTATCAGTTCTTAGTAAAGTGTTGTGTGTTGTGAACCAGTAAGTTCTTTATGTAATTATTTGATTGTAGTGAATTATTTGGTAAATAATGATGATTTGCTTAAAACAATGTATCTTACAGAACAGTAATAATTATGTAATAAATTATAAAACAATTAACAGTTAAAACACAGCATTAAAATACAGCAATAAACCATGAACAAATTTACAGTGGTTGCTTAAATTAAAATTTAAAGCTCATGCCATTTAAAATCAACTGTGTTCTAATTATGAGGATTTATAGCTAGTGGGCTGGTTTGCATGACATGGACAGGCCATCGTGGATTATTTAACCCATGATGAACTGTGGTGCGTGCCAGGTGTGTGTGGCCACCATTTTGATGGTGCACTCTCCAGTTGGTCATCATAGATTATTCAAGGGTTAAACAACTCCCACTTAACCCACAATTTGCAGTAGGGGTTAAGCGAGGGTTGTTTAACTCTCAAATAACCCACTTTGACAGGGTTCAGATGACACAGTGGAACCCTGGATTGGCCCAATCAGTGGTTGTGCAATCAAAATGGCTGTGGCACATACCAAGGCTCATAGTGGGTTATTTAACCCACGATAAGCCGACTATGTCATGCGAACTGGGTCAGTGTAAATATATAAAATGAGGAAAGTCTTTGTATTGTAAATCTTCAAGTTTCTTCAAAAAGTAATAGTAAATGTTGTAAATATGAATTCATTTCATTTGCATAGGCTATTCACAGCTTTCTTCTGGGGTAACTGTCTTCAGGCCACCATACAGGTAGCTTGTAATTACTACATGATACATCCTTTCTTATATTTAACATATTATCTCTGGCCTCTGCTTAAAGCAGGACAAAGGAGCCTCAGGCTATCTCTGTTACCAACTTTCTCCCTACAAATCCTCTTTTGATCTAGTTCTCACCATTTTCTGTGGACTGCTTTAAGTCTGGCAAGGAGAGGGTGGAGAGAAGTGCTTAGCGGTGGACTGGAAAGTAATTAGTTTATGTGTAAGATTCTTCAGTGCACCCAGGTAAATACAGATGGCAAAAATCTAGTTTTATTGAAATTACCTTTGATATAAACACATCCACACATTGAGGCTAGTAGACTGTGGAGAGGCTGAGTCAGAAGTAAAATCTGGATTTGAGAATTCTTAGATAGTCATATATTAGAAGTAACATGGTATGGACTTCTAAATATTGTACCATGTAGTTAAGGCATAGTGATGGGTAAATGAAGCCAGAATATATATAGCAGAACTTGGAGCTTTTTGGGTGTGTGTGTGTGTGTGTGTGTGTGTGTGTGTGGAGGGTTCACATAGTTACTAGTGTTATTAACTACATAGTCCCTAGAGTCTATACAACAGTGACTGCTTTTGCAAGGTGTCCTAGGGGAATGAGCTGCTTTAGATGGCAATATATAGGGAGGCAGGTCATTTTTTAATGTTGTGCTTTCTGCCTACGAAAGAAGGACAGTTGACTTCATCCAGTTCTGTGATAATACATACTTTATTAGAACATATCACAGCTACACACAGCCATGCACACATACCAGTGTGCATGTGGTTGTGTGGCTGTGATAATTGTTGTTGTTGTTCAGTCGTTCAGTCGTGTCCGACTCTTCGTGACCCCATGGACCATAGCACGCCAGGCCTTCCTGTCCTGCACTCTCTCCCGGAGCGTGCTCAAGTTCATATTCATTGCATCCGTGATGCTATCTAGCCATCTCATCCTCTGCCGTCCCCTTCTCCTTTTGCCTTCAGTCTTTCCCAGCATCAGGGTCTTTTCCAGGGAGTTTTCTCTTCGCATTAGGTGGCCAAAATATTGGAGCTTCAGCTTCATTATCTGTCCTTCCAATGAGCACTCGGGGTTGATTTCCTTTAGGATGGACTGATTTGACCTCCTTGCAGTCCAGGGGACTTGTAAGAGTCTTCTCCAGCACCACAGTTCGAAAGCATCAATTCTTCGGCGCTCAGCCTTCCTTATAGTCCAGCTCTCACAGCCATACATTACTACTGGGAAAACCATAGCTTTGATTAGACGGACCTTTGTCGGCAAGGTGATGTCTCTGCTTCTTACTATGCTGTCTAGGTTGGCCATAGCTTTCCTCCCAAGGAGCAAGCGTCTTTTAATTTCATGGCTACAGTCACCGTCTGCGGTGATCTTGGAGCCCAAGAAAGTAAAATCTGTCACTGCTTCCATTTCTTCCCCTTCTATATGCCAGGAAGTGATGGGGCCAGATGCCATGATCTTCGTTTTTTTAATGTTGAGTTTCAAACCAGCTTTTGCACTCTCCTCTTTCACCCTCAACAAGAGGCTCTTGAGATCCTCTTCGCTTTCTGCCATTAGGGTGGTATCGTCTGCATATCGGAGGTTGTTGATAATTCTCCCAGCAATCTTAATTCCGACCTCTGATTCATCCAACCCGGCATTTCTCATGATGTACTCTGCGTATAAGTTAAATAAGCAGGGTGACAATATGCAGCCTTGTCGTACTCCTTTCCCAATTTTGAACCAATCGGTTGTTCCATGTCTGGTTCTTACTGTTGCTTCTTGACCCTCGTACAGGTTTCTCAGGAGACAGGTAAGGTGGTCTGGTACTCCCATCACTTTAAGAATTTGCCACAGTTTGTTGTGATCCACACAATCAAAGGCTTTAGCGTAGTCAATGAAGCAGAAATAGACGTTTTTCTGGAATTCTCTTGCTTTCTCCATGATGCAGCGAATGTTGGCGATTTGATCTCTAGTTCCTCTGCTTCTTCGAAACCCAGCTTGTACTTCCGGTAGTTCTCGGTTCGCATACTGCTGAAGCCTAGCTTGTAGGATTTTGAGCATCACCTTGCTGGCATGTGAAATGAGCGCAATTGTGCGGTAGTTTGAACACTCTTTGGCGTTGCCCTTCTTTGGAATTAGAATGTAAACTGACCTTTTCCAGTCTTGTGGCCACTGTTGAGTGTTCCAGATTTGTTGGCATATTGAATGCAGCACTTTAACAGCATCATCTTTTAGGATTTTAAATAACTCTGCTGGAATACTGTCATCTCTGCTAGCTTTGTTGTTACTAATGCTTCCTAAGGCCCACTTGACTTCACTCTCGAGGATGTCCAGCTCAAGTTCAGTGACCGCACTATCATGGCTATCAGGGACATTCAGATCTTTCCTGTATAGTTCTTCTGTGTATTCTTGCCACCTCTTCTTAATCTCATCTGCTTCTGTTAGGTCCCTGCCTTCTTTGTCCTTTATCATGCCCGTCTTTGCACAAAACGTTCCCTTGAGATCTCCAATTTTCTTGAAGAGATCTCTAGTCTTTCCCATTCTGTTGTTTTCCTCGATTTCTTTGCATTGTTCATTTAAGAAGGCCTTCTTGTCTCTCCTTGTTATTCTCTGGAACTCTGCATTCAGTTGGGTATATCTTCCCCTTTCTCCCTTGCTTTTCGCTTCCCTTCTTTCGTGAGCTACTTGTAAAGCCTCATCAGACAGCCACTTTGCTTTCTTGCATTTCTTTTTCTTTGGGATGGATTTCATTGCTGCCTCCTGAACAATGTTACGGACCTCCGTCCATAGTTCCTCAGGCACTCTGTCTGTCAGGTCTAATCCCTGAAATCTATTCCTCACCTCCACTGTATATTCATAAGGGATATGATTTAGGTCATACCTGAACGGTTTAGTGGTTTTCCCTATGTTCTTCAATTTAAGCCGAAATTTTGCAAGAAGCAGCTCATGATCTGAGCCACAGTCAGCTCCAGGTCTTGTTTTTACTGACTGTATGGAGCTTCTCCATCTTTGGCTGCAAAGGACATAATCAATCTGATTTCGATATTGACCATCTGGTGATGTCCATGTGTAGAGTCGCCTGTTGTGCTGTTGGAAAAGAGTGTTTGCTATGATCAGCATGTTCTCTTGGCAAAACTCTATTAGCTTTTGTCCTGCTTCATTTTGTACACCAAGGCCATGCCTGCCTGTTATCCCGGTGATTTCTTGACTTCCTACTTTAGCATTCCAATCCCCTATGATGAAGAGGACATCTTTTTTTGGTGTTAGTTCTAGAAGGTGTTGTAGGTCTTCATAGAACCGATCAACCTCAGCTTCTTCGGCCTCAGTGGTTGGGGCATAGACTTGAATTACTGTGATGTTGAATGGTTTGCCTTGGATTCGTACTGAGATCATTCTATCGTTTTTAAGATTGTACCCCAGGACTGCTTTTCCCACCCTTTTGTTAACTATGAGTGCTACTCCATTTCTTCTACGGGATTCTTGCCCACAGTAGTAGATATGATGGTCACCTGAATTAAATTCGCCCATGCCTGTCCATTTGAGTTCGCTGATTCCCAAGATGTCGATGTTCAATCTTGCCATCTCATGTTTGACCACCTCCAGCTTACCTTGATTCATTGACCTTACATTCCAGGTTCCTAAACAATATTGTTCTTTACAGCATCGGATTTTCTTTTCACCACCAGACACATCCACAGCTGAGTGTCCTTTCGGGTTTGGCCCAGCCGCTTCACTCTTTCTGGCACTACTTGGAAATACCCTCTGCTCTTCCCCAGTAGCATATTGGACACCTTCCGACCTGAGGGGCTCATCTTCCGGCGTCATATCTTTTAGCCTTGTGTTACGTTCCATGGGGTTTTCTTGGCAAGAATACTGGAGTGGGTTGCCATTTCCTTCTCCAGTGGACCACATTTTGTCAGAACTCTCTGCCATGACCTGTCCGTCTTGGGTGGCCCTGCACGGCATAGCTTATGGCTTCACTGAGTTACGCAAGCCCCTTCGCCACAACAAGGCAGTGATCCATGAAGGGGTTCTGTGAGAATACATACTTTATTAGAACATATCACAGCTACACACAGCCATGCACACATACCAGTGTGCATGTGGTTGTGTGGCTGTGATAATACATACTAATAAAATTGCATACATGGGTGTGTACCCATGAGCAGTCCTGTAAGATGCCTGGTGCATTTGGGGGGCAAAGATTTCTTTTGTTTGTATCAGACATATCCTTGCAGCTAGCAAAGATAAATACAGAAAGTGGTAAAATATAATGTGCACACATAGTCCTTAAAAATTCTGAAGCATCATCAAATCATGACCCTGTGCCTGATGGCCATTTATCCCATGCTAAACCAAAAGAATCTACACTGATTTTTAATTGCAACAGGTGTTTATAGAACCCTATCAATAATTTATGTAAATTCAGCAGAATCTGAAGCAGTTGTGTTTCCTATTACATTATCTGTGGTTTCTTGACAGAGAGCTCATAGTACTTGCTGATTCCTTAATCCTTTTCATAGCCTTTAGAAAAGGCTGTAACCCCCTCCTCTCTTTTCTGGTGTCCCAAATCAGGAGCCTTGTTTAGATGTTCAGCCTGAACAAAATATACAAACACAAGTAACTCATGGAGCTGCACATGCTTGACCTGTCCCCTATGTCTGAGCTGACGGAGACTGACCAAGAAAGAGACCTTGGGGTTGTGGTAGACAGCTTGATGGAAATGTCAACCCAGTGTGTGGCTGCTGTGAAAAAGGCAAATTGCATGTTGGACATAGTTGAAAAGAAATTGAAAATAAAACTTCCAATATCATAATGCAGACATCTATGCTACCACCACACTTGGAATACTGTGTACCTTTCTGGTCACTACATCTCAAGAAAGATATTGTAAATCTGGAAAAGGTGCAGAACAGGGCAGCCAAAATGATCAATGCAATGGAGCAACTCCCCAATGAATAAAAGTTAACAATGTATGGGACTGTTCAGCTTAGAAAAACGGCAAGTAAGGGGAGAGATGACAGAAGTGTATAAAATTAAGCATGGTGTGGAGAAATTTAATACGGACATGTTTTCCCCTTCTTTACCACTCCTGGAACCTGGGGTTCATCCAATGAAGCTGATTGGTGGGAGATTCAGATAAAAAGAAGTATTTCACACAGCATGTAGTTAAAACTGTGGAATTCACTACCACAAGATGTAGTGATAGCCACCAACTTAGATGGCTTTAAAGGGGGATTAGACAAATTCTTGGAGAATAAGGCTATCAGTGGGTAATACTCATGATGGCTGTATATATGTTGGGTATCAGAGGATGTGTGCCTCTGTATACCAGTTGCTGGGGAACACTAGCTGTAGGGTGCTGTTGCTCTCATATCCTGCTTGTGAGCTTCTTACGGGCAAGATAATACTTTAGTCTGATCCATCATGGCTCTTCTTAGGTTATGTCCCTGTGTATGCCAGGTTCCACCCCCTTTGTCCCGGACATCTGAAGAGGGTCTCTACTCCTGTTGGCTTGAACATGAGTAGAGACCCTCATCATACCTCCCTGCTCAACATGGGGAGGTCAGGGACTGAGGGAGTAGGGCTGGTGCATGGAGGGACGGGGCCATCATGCATAGTTCCATGCATCTTACTTCTGTTTCAAGCTGCATGCCAGAATAGGACCATGGAAACATCTTGAAGAGCAGAGTAAGCATGTTGACTCTAAAAGATAAATGGAGCCTTTTTGAGGTTGTGAGAAATCTGTTTGAATTCAAGATCTTGAGCTTAAGGTTATAAATATGTCTTAAAACCAGAAATCTGTGTGTTTAAGATTAAGTATTGTTTGTAAACCCTGTTCAGGCTCTTGGCTCACAAGATCAATCCTGTGATAGCAGCAATTGCATGCTGTGACTGGTGGAACTATGTCACATACCTATACCATAATTCATATAATGAAATTGCTTACACACATTGAAATACAATAACTACCCCAATTCTGTGATTATAATCATATGGGAATTGGGGTTTCTATACTGAGATGCAATTTTTGATGCTAAGGTCTAGAGCAATCATTGCTAATTAAAAAATGCCCAGTGGCTTTGAGCATCTCTTAAAAACAGGTACAATCAGGGTCTTTGCACCTGGCTAGAAAGATGTACCTTCAAAAGCTGCATGTCTGTCTGAGATCTAAAATATTTTTTATTCCATAACAGTTGAACAGGTCTTTTACTTGTAAATATACTTTACAAGTATATTTGTAAAATATTTTCAATATTTTGTAAAATATTTTCAAGAGGATCAGCTGCCCTGATTCCCTTTGAGACATCAAAGGTTGCCATGAAAGCAGCTCTTGAGTTTGCATCTGAGTCAAATAATGCTACCATGCATAAATAAATTCTTAACCTATCAAGTCAATAAAAAACTATTCCACTCCATTGTATTCCTTTAAAAAAGAGAGGGATGTATTGTAATGGTTGTGCATAAAATTACTTTACCGGTATAATCCTATGAATGTCCTTTTGGAAGTAAGTCCCACTGGTCATCAGTGGTGTTCACTTTCAGGTAAATGTATATAGGATTGCATCTAAAGTGGATACATTTCTTAATAAATGCAGCTTCAGTAAAATGGAAAGATGAAAAATGTGCTGAATTGTCATGTTTGCTCACTATAATGTTGGGATTTTATATAATCTCCAAAAAGATCTCTACTACCTTTTGTGACAGATATTTGAAATAGACCAGCTGCAAATGTTTCACAGTTGATGCCAAAGTTAAATAAAATGTCATGTTTGGAGAAGCCTATCACTGGATTCAAGAAGAATGACAATGACACAAAGCATATTGAATCCCAAAATGTGTTTTCATTCTGTGCTTGAAGTAATCCCGATGTTACAACTAATTTACAAATTTATCAGATCTATGTTTTGGTGACTAATGCATATAACCTTGCCACAGTTCTCCAAAAACACACACTTCTTTACTGGAATACTCTCTCAATGGTAGTTCTTGGGCAGTATCACTTATAGCTGGAGCTATTACAGAATTATTGTGAGGCAGGAGAATCCAGGTCTGACGGGCAGTATTTCATGGTGCCCAAGAGGGTCTTTTTTCTTCTAGCGTAGTTGAAAGAAGTGTCATAAAATTTAGGAGCCTGATGTTTAGGTATGAAGTAATTCAGCTAACAAAAGTTTTGGACTACTCACCAAATCTGTTCTCTCTCCTCCATGCCTCCAAACATTTTATTTCTTTTATGTAGCTCAGTATTTGGTACTGGTTTTGTGTTGCTACATCTTACTGTTGTCTTTGGCTTTTGTATATTGTGAACTTCTCATATTAGTACACCTGCAAATCAGTGCCATGGTGAAAATTGCTACAGGGGAAGCAAATAAATTCACATGTGTCAGTAAAAATCCCTTCTGTATAATTTTTTGTCATGTTGATGGCTGATATATTCCATGAATGTATTGTGGAATGTAGCTTTGTCTGCTATAGAGGCATGTTTGTATTGCAAAGCACTATGAGCTCTCTGCTAAGAAATCAGATTATGCACAGCTGCCTGAAGGAGTGCATTTTTCATCTGTGGTGAATTGGTTGGGAAACACTCCCCTTGGCGCTTGAAGTTTTTTGAACAGCTTTTTTTTTTTTTAGGTATTAATTACACAAGGAGAAACCTGTAAGCTCTTCCATAACAGTAAGTTAGCTCATTCTCATTTTACATCAGCTTTGAACGCATTGCAGCATCACAGATTGGCAAGGCATTCTGGCTTTCTGTACTTCAGTGTCAAAAATTGACAGACCAATCTTAAAGCATATTCCACATCTTTTACTAAACTCAGGATCTAACTGAGGGCAAAAGCTTTATCTGTTCAATTATCATGACTTGCCAAAGCTACCTTGGAAATTATAGCTCTTTGAGGAGTCTAGGGATCTCTAGTTGAGGGTCTCTCTATTGGGTGGGAGTCTTGGTACTTTGGATAAAGTGTTAGGGCTGGATGTTGGAAAGAAAGCTTGAAGCCATAAGTAGCTGGTTGCCCATTAGAAAATGTCCAAAATGAACAGTAAGGCAATACTTTTATTAGGAACCAAAATCTCACAAAATAATGAGCAAGCTTTGAGTTCTCCAGAACTCTTAATTGGGCTGGATGTTAAGCAAAATGAGGGGGAGCGAAAATTGGACATGACATTGACGTTTGCAAATTATTGTAATCTTAAAATGAAGTGCAGGAGGAGTTGTTCAAAAATAATTAGATTAGCCTTTGTTAAGTGCTAAACATAGTTCAGGTTGCAAAAAGGGCTACTGGGATAAACAAGCTATAATGACTGATTTCCCATTTAAAAAAAAATCTAGTAGTCAGAACCAAAAGGAATATATGTTCTTTGTGAGGCAAAGAACAGAAGTAATATGGTGGTTCCCAAAACTGGGCGTTAATTTTAGATACTGCACTAGGTGAAAAGTCAAGAGTCAGCTATGAAATTCTGAGCGAACTCGGACAAGTTGCTGTGTCTCAGCTGAATTTGCCTCACAGGATTGTTTTGTCTTTGGAGGATAACGTCAGACAGTGTACTTATACTGAGCTTAGGTAATGATTGTAGAAATCCAATTCTTGATCGCAGGAGTGCATGAACTATAAGAGACGGCACATCCATCTCTCAAGATAACTGACCATTATTCCCTAAACTGAGAAATTGGTCGCTTGTATTTGGTTGAACCAATTTCTTTAAGTTCACTGTCAGTTAACTATTGTTATATAGTTAGCCCTGAAACATTTGTTTCAGTGCAGACTGTATCTGTTTGTATTTGTCAGTTAAAACTTAAATTCATTTTTTTTATCTTGAAGGAATTAAATGCTATTCCCAGCAGAATTATCTCATTTTTATATTTTTGTTATGTGTTTGGGGCTGGAAAACTTGCAGTGAAGTATCTTGGGCTTCCTTATTAAGTTCTGTTTGTAGAGTGTTCAAAGGTATATTTCTGGTTTATAGTAACTGAATGTGTGTACGTATACAAAAGTGTGTGTCAGTGTGTAAATAAAGATCGTTGTTATCAAAAGTCAAGTATTGACACAATTCACACCAATAACAATTATATTAATTTGTGTGCTTGAAAGAGATAAATTCTTGACATTTATTTGTATACTACCTTTCCAAAAATAACGTTGTGCAGAAGTTGGTTTACAATGAACTAAAGAACAATGATAAAAAATATCAATCTATAAAAATATAATGTCAGCATTGCAGGCAAACCTAGTCATAATGTATTTAATAACAACCATGAAATATCAAGTAGTAGTTATACTGGGAGTTCGATTTATAGGTATTAAATATATATAAAATGTATCCCATTTGCCCCCCCCTTCAGTAATAATTCATTTCGTAGCCTTTCAGGATCAACAAATGTAATACTTCATCAATAAAACATTTAAGCAAAAACAAGAAAATGGTGAAGTAACACATACTATAACTGCAATATTTCAAAACAGTTCCATAAACATATTCATTTCAGTAACATATACAAACACAGCAAAAAATACACAAATAATTGACTACAGTCTCCACAGGCTGCACAATGTCAGGTGTAATACAGATGTACAATATATTCCAGATCATGGGGAGAGTATTTCCAACACCCATAAAACATTTATATGACCCTTTTTAATTATTTCCATATAAGAAAAAAATTATATGAGCAATTCAACTAACATTGGCAACAAGTCTCTGTCAGGTAAAGGTAACTATACAAAGTAATTATGTTCACTTTATTAACAATCAATCTTGTTTACTGGAATTCAAATTGGTTTTTATCAATCTTCCAAAAGCTAAAGATAGTTCAGACTGCCACCTTGTGGAAATTGAAGTTCTGTTTACATTTCTGTCAGGAATACTGAAAGTATAGTAGTATCCTGTAACTAAAATCATCTTCTATTTTGTAGATTGCATAGTAACTTTAAGGCTTATACCTGGTTTGCACATAACGCTAACCCATGGTTTATTTAACCTGTGGGTTATTGAATTCTGGGACGTTGTGATGTTTAAACCCAACCACGCTAACAAGCCATTGCTTGTTAACCACAAACAATCCAGAAAGAGAACCCACATTTTGTTGTTGGGTTGTGAGCTCTGGGTTTTTAAACCATGGGTTGTCATTATGTGTGAAACCAGTACTGTGGGTTGTTCATGGATTATTATACGAGGTACAGAGGTGGCAGTCAAGAGTGGTAAAAACAAAACAAAAACCCAGGTGCTCTACATCCCAGTACTACAATACCACAAAGGTATTCGGGATACAGAGAAGGCATGGGGGAAGAAAGAGGGAAACAAAGACCTCATAGATTGACTAAACAAACAACTATCTGCCAGACAAATCCTGGGTAGGACAACAAAGCATGTGTTAATCATGGGTTAAATATACAGTGGGTTAGTGCTATGTGTGAATCATGTCATAGTCTCTGGATTTTATTACCTGGCAATCCTGACCACAAATTAGGATCTTGTCCAGTTCTTATTTTTGTATTTCCACTTTGGAACACTTTTAGTAGCAAGCTTCTATGTGCATTAGCAAAACTTCAATATCATGATGATCCTAACACTATTTTTGTTTAATCTTTTTATGCTTTTTCAAAGGAAAAAAAGCTGACAAGAATAGAACTAGATTATTAATGCTATAAAAATTCTCAATAAAATGTGATGTAAAAATCTTAATGTTTTATTTCCTTCTGTTATACAATGAAGGATTCAGATTTCATTTTCCTTTCTACTTATGAACAATCTGAGATAGTACAAACATACTTGCTGTTCCTTAATATTTTATTGAGGTTGGTTCATAGTACCTTCCAAGAAGTTTTACATTTTAAGGCATATGGTTCATGCACACAAGAATAATTGAACAGCACTAGCAGTGTTTGATCGTTAGACTTTCTGTACTGATCTCCATTAGTATATCAATGTCTACGGCTTGCAGGCAATAGCAGTTACCTGCACCAGTGTCAGAGCAGTTGCCACCTTGTTTGTCATGGACATGCATATCTGTGGTGATCAAAGTCCAATGGCTGTCTGTACCATTCACTTCAGTATTACGGTTTGGTGAGATTTTGCCTCTGCAAATGTCCCTACTTCGTCATTTTCACACTTGCAAGTTAGAAGATGATTAGTCATGTATATCCAACTTCCCCTTGTATGTGTCTCTAGCCCAATGGAAAAGTGTATTCCTGACCCTGTTCAGTGATATGTGCATTGTTCCATCTGTATATATAGTCCAAAACACATAGGTACAGGTGCTTAAGAACATTTTATTGATTGATTGATTTGATTTGTATACCACCAAGAAAAATGGCACTCAAGTTGTCTGTGTATTGTAATACTCACATAAGTGAGTTTTGTACCAGAATTAATGTTGATGTGTACGGCCTGAGTAGGCCATTGTTCTAATGGTTGCCTGCTGGTTTAAGAAGAGAATATTCAAATTGTAATAGGTTTTCAACATTGTATTGTACATAACGCTCTCCCTCATGTGATTCGAGGGGCAGAAACTGTGTTCAACTTCAAATGCCTCTTGAAAATGCATTTGTTCTCTCAGGCTTTCCCTAACTTGTAATAAGTCATGACACTGCTCTGTTTTACTACTTTGTTGTAATGTAAGGTTTTTATTGGTTTTATTCTGTTTTATATTAGTTTTTATATTGTATTGTATGTGTTTTTATGTAAACTGCTTGGAAATCCTGGGATGTTAGGCAGTATAGAAGCAGCTTAAATAAGTCATAAATAAAAAGTGAGATGTGCATGCTTAGCTCTGTAATTTTTTTTTTTACTGTGCTAAAGACTCTTGTGGCATCTTAAAGGTTAACACATTTATTATGGCATAAGCTTTCATGGGCTAGAGCCCCTTTCACACTAGACCATGAATACTTATTTGTTAGTCTTTAAGGGGCCGCAAGACTTGTTGTTTTTATAGCAACAAGCTAACACAGTGATCCCTCTGGAAACTCTCATAGTGCTGTAGTATTACAGAAAGGACTTTGTGTACTTCTAAACTTCTTTCTTTGTTGCCTGTGAATGGCAGGGGGAGCTATTTCCTAAAAGAAGCTCTGATCTTAGTACTTGGTGGAATAGCTTTTCAGGAATTCACACCCTCTTTAAAGCAACTGTTTATGGAATAGATTGCCTGACAACAAATGACAGGAGCTCAGATTATGCAGCAGCTTGAAAAATGTTCACACAGTTTTGATCTATTGTCATAGGATTCCTATGCCTGGGGATGTACTTTTCTTCTTTATTCCCAGGTCTGCACATACCCCAAACAGATGTAGGATGTAGCTTACTTTCCTCCTGTCCCTTCCTGCTTAATTAAGAAATGTCCCAATCTTTCCTGTCCTTGATACTTCAGCTAGTTACTAATCCTGCCAGATTTGAAGTGCTAATGGCTGAATAGTTGGTACTAGGTGTATGACTCCAGGGATAGGCAGACATTAGGCTTGCAGGATCAGTTTTCTTCTTTTGTTAACAAACAACAACAACAAAACTACTAGCTTCTAGTTCCAGGTAGCACCACCCCCCCATAAACGCTTCCAAAGTTTGGGGGCTCCTGAACAGTACATTGAGGTGTGTGTGTAAGCCAACTGTTGCCAGCTGATAAAATTGACCACAATCCCAGTTGCACATACACAGATTTCTTTAGACCCAAGCCCTTGTATATTATACTTAGTTATACAAATGTGAACTGTTTCTACTGTTGAGATTCCAGCAATTACTTCAGTTTCCTTATACATTTTCCTTTAAAATGAACGTTGCTCAGTGGAAATTTTAAATGAAGTTGCTATAATATTTCTAGGACCGTTGTCTATTATTTTCTACATTTGAAGTATTTTTTTTAATTAGTTTGCAGTTACTACCCCACTACTCTGTGTCCTAGTGTTTTTAGGGATTTGGTACATGGTGCTTTGATATCTGTGGGGCTGCGGTGGCTTAGTGGTTAAGATGCTGAACTGCAGACTGGAAGGTCGGCAGGACAGCAGTTCGAGACCCGAGTGCTGCGTGACGGAGTGAGCTCCCATCTTCAGTCCCAGCTTCTGCCAACCTAGCAGTTCGAAAGCAAGAAATTGCAAGTAGATAAATAGGTACCACTTTGGCGGGAAAGGTAACAGCGTTTCGTGCACCTCGGTGTTCAGTCATGCCAGCCACATGACCACGGAAGCGTCTTTGGACAGTGCTGGCTCTTTGGCTTAGAAATGGAGATGAGCACCACACCCTAGAGTTGGACATGACTGGTTGGGGACACCTTTACCTTTACCTTTTTGCTTTGATATCTAATATCCATATTCCCTAACCTGGTGTCATCCAGATGTTTTGGACTTCAACTCCCATCAGCCCCAGACAGAATGGCTAATTGTCAGGAATGCCGGAAGTTGTAGTCCAACACATCTGGACGGCACCAGGTTGAGGAAGGCTGCTTTAGGTACTGCCAGTCCCATTTTAGAAAAGTTTGATACTTCCTTCCTTCCTTAATATTTTGACATTGATGGCCTTACTTTTTGTTCCATGTGTACACCATATCATTCTAAAGCATATGGCCATAATGTAGTAAAATTTCAACGCAATAGTCCAAAGTGTTAAATGGTAGAACCTTACTTTCATCATAGATGCCATCTGTGGGAATTTTAAGAACTTCTGTTTACAGGTTTAGTTCATAAATAGAGTAGTGCCATACCAATTATTCTTGGCATAATTTGAGAGAGGCAGGCAGATGTTAAGGAATGCTAGAACAGAAGGCTTTGAGGTATTCCTTGGAGGTGGAAAACATTTGAAAATTGATGGCAGAGATAGCTGGTTAGATCTGCTGGTGCTAGTTCTAGATCGTTATTCCAAATTTGGCATATTGTTTTAAATCAGTTCTCCATTTTATTATGGTGGCTTGGCTTGGTCTTATTCACAAGTTTTAAAATTCTACAAAGTACACAGGAGTTTTTCACTTCCGTTTTTCTTGTCAGTAATTGATACAGCCTCACATGTTTATGAATTCTAAACAGTTTGGTATTAATTTGTTTTTGTCTTTTAGCCTGCCAATAGAAAAAAAAATACTTGAGAAATTAATGCTACTTTTGATTTACTTACATAAATGTCACTTTTCTAAAGTTATCTGCCTTCAATATAGTGGAACCCTCCCTTTAACTTAATTCCAGTGTATTTTATTTGGGCATTGACCTATACTAAATGGGCTGTTGGAGTGTGTGTGTTTGTGTGTGTATGGGTGTTTCAGCCATAATTTATAGGAACATTATAGCTTGCAACATATATTTTAGATTTGTGATAGGATGTGGGAGGAGGAGGGGAATTTGTAGGCAATAAAATCCTTCGGTTAGAAATATCCTTGATAGGCACTTAAATTATGCCCAAGGGAGAAAAATGTCTTCAAGAAAATCGAGTCTTGTGGAATTGAGAAATTCTCCCAAAGTTTCAATAATACTCTCTTAATACAATCAGTTCACTTGTCCTGTATAGCAACCTTTTGGTCTTCAACTCTTGTATGCATATAAGAATAATTCTCAGTTTCTTATGAGAGGCTGTGTATATTAATATAATATACATATAGCCCCTCCCCCCCCCCCCGTACTTTAATAATTACTATTTCAGGTGACTTGAGTTGATCAAAAACGTTTAATAATTGCTTTCTCTTTTTGTAGGATCTGGAGATAGTATATTCTTATTTACATGGAATGGAAGCTTTGTCTAATTTAAGAGAACACCAGCTCAGGTAAGTTGCTTAAGGCCTAAGAATACTGTTACAAGGTGCTGGATTTTTTTTTTAATGCTGTATTGGTACTTAAAAGTACTACACTTCCTGTTGTTAATAACAACCACAGCAGCAACAGTAATTACAAAGCACATAAAATTTTCAGAGGACTTACAGATATTGAAAGATTAGATAGTCCCTGCCCATAGGGATAGACATGATAAAAAAGGAAAAAAGAATGGAGAGCACTGGAGGAGCAGCTCCTTCTCTGGTTAATGGATGGGTCAGACTGGTCTCAGTTTGAATAAGTGTTCGTTCTGGAAAGGAAGGGTGAAGCTAGGTCCCTGGAGCGGCTCCTTTTCTGGTCCATGTGTGGGGCCAGGTTGGTCTCCCCATTGCCATGACGTTCTTCCTGAGAGGCAGAGGGTGCAGCCGCTTGGTTCCCTGGCCAGTGGATAAGGCCAGAATAGTGGAAATGTAAAGCAAGAGTTCACAAATTTAAGATGAAGAATACCTTAAGGCAGTGCCATATCCATTAGTCTCATGAACGGTTACTTTGAACCAAATTGAACCCTTGTATTGATGCACCCCTGCATAGCTGCTGTTAATTATTAGCCAGTTTTCAGAGAGTAGTGAAAAGTGTTGACCACAAAGTTTATTTCAGTGTTTCATAAGAATGCTAATTAATAAAGGAAATATTTAAGGTAGGAGATAATTTTAAAATGTTATGTTTCACTTTCTTTATAATGTAATTCAGAGTTGCTTACAACCATTTTTAATGAAAAAGAAATACAAAATATAAGAAAAAGCAGCTACAATGAAAATAAACTAGTAGCTAAAAACACTCCGGTTTAAAAGCCTGGGTGAATTAGGAGGTTTTAAACCTGGTGTCCATAAGAAAGTAGCATTGGTGCTAGGTGAGCCTCCTTGGGAAAGATTTTCCATGACCAGGGATCTGCAGCTGAAAAAGCTGCCTCTCTAGTTGCAACCTGCATTACTTTTTACAGGCACTTGGAGAAAGGCATTGGTAGATTGTCTTAGAGCCTAGGCAGGTTAATATGGGAGAAGGCACTCCTTAAAATGCCTGGGTTCCAAGCAGTTTGCAATTTCAGAGTTAGTACATGCACTTCACCTTGGGCTTGGAGGTGAACAGGAAGCCTGTGAAAGAAGCTCATTTAAAAGTGAAGAGATATGGTCTAAAAGAGCTGTCCCAGTTAAAATCCTTGCATCTGTATTCTGGACCAAT
The DNA here is from genome assembly GCF_057233095.1 of Heloderma suspectum. Taxonomy (NCBI): domain Eukaryota; kingdom Metazoa; phylum Chordata; class Lepidosauria; order Squamata; family Helodermatidae; genus Heloderma; species Heloderma suspectum. The sequence continues at coordinate 70,019,322 of NC_139462.1, forward strand.
TTTAGCTTCCAAACCATTTTCAAATGCAGTCCCACATTGCAGTCACTGAATTCAGAGGTTAGCAGAGAACACATAATTGTGGCTAGACTACACCTGCCTAGGAGAGAGTGCAGCTGGCAAACCATAGCTATTAACAGGTACTCTGTGCCATTGATGTTGCCTGAGCCTCAAGTGAAAATGCTGGATCCAAGAGAACCTCCAAGCTGTGAACCTGCTCCTTTAGAATGGAGTGCAACCCCATCTAGAACTACCTGAATACCATTTCCCAATTACATGCACAAATATAGTTGTGAGCAAGCTATGCTATTGGGGGGGAGGGGGGAGATGCAGGAGGAGAAAATGTTTGTGTCAAATTGTTCACCACATTGTATTGCGACAACTGCAATTTCGTAATTACAGTTCTGAAATGCTGAGTGTGACTTCTGAAAACTCTACACTTGGCTGTGACAATTTCTTTAGGGAAGTTGGGCAAAAATCAGGATTCAGATGGCAGCTGGTGGTGGGTCTTTCATTCTCCATCATGGGTGAAAACACTATTACAGTCTTACATTTAACTGGAACAAATGTATGATGAGAATTGAGCTCTTCTGAAATGAAATGAAAATAGCTTACCTGAATGTAGGTTATAGTTAAAGTGTTTAAAGTTGTAATTAGGCCATTCTATTGAGGCTGGAACTAGTGGGAATAGAATCTGTTAAGCACTTCTAGAATTCTTTTAATTTCATTCATGTGATAGCATCTTTAAATAAACTCTGTTAAATACGTGTAAAAATCTCAAATGCCACCTTTAAGAGAAGACATATTTTACTGCTGTCTTTAAAAATGTATTTAGTCATTATAATAATGAATATTGAAACAGCATGTTTCCCATCTCTGTCTTGGTGTATCTTACCATTACAGACAGCTTGAAAACAAGATTGAAAATATGCCGCAACAGTGGGATTCTGATCCTCCCCCCGCCCCAGTAAATGAAATTTTCCTTTGCATTTACTCTTGCATTGCTGTCTCTCAGAACATGTACAGACCAACACAATATATTCTTTCAGATTACAGACATGAGTTGAAATGATTTTGCTCTCTGGTGAATGCGTTCTTCCACAGAGTACTGCTTACACTAATAATTGGCTACTGGCAGCTTCTGGGACTTGCTGTTTTGATGAAGTATCGCCACCTTCTTCTACTTTGTCAGTACATACAGTCAGGGCCAGAAATATTGGAACAAGGATAACTGTTTTGGCACTTGGCTTCTGTACACCACCACATTGAAGTTGAAAGGAAACACACCCAGATGGGAGCGAAGTCAGGACTTTCAGCTGTAATTCAAGGGGTTGGACAAAAGTGGGGAACTATGGACGGAGGTCCGTAACATTGTTCAGGAGGCAGCAACGAAATCCGTCCCAAAGAAAAAGAAATGCAAGAAAGCCAAGTGGCTGTCTGATGAGGCTTTACAAGTAGCTCACGAAAGAAGGGAAGCGAAAAGCAAGGGAGAAAGGGGAAGATATACCCAACTGAATGCAGAGTTCCAGAGAATAGCAAGGAGAGCCAAGAAGGCCTTCTTAAATGAACAATGCAAAGAAATCGAGGAAAACAACAGAATGGGAAAGACTAGAGATCTCTTCAAGAAAATTGGAGATCTCAAGGGAACGTTTTGTGCAAAGACGGGCATGATAAAGGACAAAGAAGGCAGGGACCTAACAGAAGCAGATGAGATTAAGAAGAGGTGGCAAGAATACACAGAAGAACTATACAGGAAAGATCTGAATGTCCCTGATAGCCATGATAGTGCGGTCACTGAACTTGAGCCGGACATCCTCGAGAGTGAAGTCAAGTGGGCCTTAGGAAGCATTAGTAACAACAAAGCTAGCGGAGATGACAGTCTTCCAGCCGAGCTATTTAAAATCCTAAAAGATGATGCTGTTAAAGTGCTGCATTCAATATGCCAACAAATCTGGAACACTCAACAGTGGCCACAAGACTGGAAAAGGTCAGTTTACATTCCAATTCCAAAGAAGGGCAACGCCAAAGAGTGTTCAAACTACCGCACGATTGCGCTCATTTCACATGCCAGCAAGGTGATGCTCAAAATCCTACAAGCTAGGCTTCAGCAGTATGCGAACCGAGAACTACCGGAAGTACAAGCTGGGTTTCGAAGAGGCATAGGAACTAGAGATCAAATCGCCAACATTCGCTGCATCATGGAGAAAGCAAGAGAATTCCAGAAAAACGTCTATTTCTGCTTCATTGACTACGCTAAAGCCTTTGATTGTGTGGATCACAACAAACTGTGGCAAATTCTTAAAGTGATGGGAGTACCAGACCACCTTACCTGTCTCCTGAGAAACCTGTACGAGGGTCAAGAAGCAACAGTAAGAACCAGACATGGAACAACCAATTGGTTCAAAATTGGGAAAGGAGTACGACAAGGCTGCATATTGTCACCCTGCTTATTTAACTTATATGCAGAGTACATCATGAGAAACGCCGGGTTGGATGAATCAGAGGTCGGAATTAAGATTGCTGGGAGAATTATCAACAACCTCCGATATGCAGACGATACCACCCTAATGGCAGAAAGCGAAGAGGATCTCAAGAGCCTCTTGTTGAGGGTGAAAGAGGAGAGTGCAAAAGCTGGTTTGAAACTCAACATTAAAAAAACTAAGATCATGTCATCTGGCCCTATCACTTCCTGGCATATAGAAGGGGAAGAAATGGAAGCAGTGACAGATTTTACTTTCTTGGGCTCCAAGATCACCACAGACGGTGACTGTAGCCATGAAATTAAAAGACGCTTGCTCCTTGGGAGGAAAGCTATGGCAAACCTAGACAGCATAGTAAGAAGCAGAGACATCACCTTGCTGACAAAGGTCCGTCTAATCAAAGCTATGGTTTTCCCAGTAGTAATGTATGGCTGTGAGAGCTGGACTATAAGGAAGGCTGAGCGCCGAAGAATTGATGCTTTCGAACTGTGGTGCTGGAAAAGACTCTTACGAGTCCCCTGGACTGCAAGGAGGTCAAATCAGTCCATCCTAAAGGAAATCAACCCTGAGTGCTCATTGGAAGGACAGATAATGAAGCTGAAGCTCCAATATTTTGGCCACCTAATGCGAAGAGAAAACTCCCTGGAAAAGACCCTGATGCTGGGAAAGACTGAAGGCAAAAGGAGAAGGGGACGGCAGAGGATGAGATGGCTAGATAGTATCACGGATGCAATGAATATGAACTTGAGCACGCTCCGGGAGAGAGCGCAGGACAGGAAGGCCTGGCGTGCTATGGTCCATGGGGTCACGAAGAGTCGGACACGACTGAACGACTGAACAACAACAACAAACCATTCAGGAAGGACAGCCAGTGGCATACACACACCTCCATCGTTGGTGGCTCATAAGTAATGGAACAAACCAACATCATTTCAAACTGAAGGATCGCCTTTAATACCTGGATGAAAATCCTTTGCAGTCAATGACTGCCTGAAGTCTGGAACCCATGGACGTGACCAAATGCTGAGTTTCCTCCCTCGAGATGCTTTGCCAGGCCTTTACTTCAGCTGCCTTCAGCTGCTGCTTGTTTGTGGGTCTTTCTGCCTTCAGTCTTGTCTTCAGTAAGTGAGAAGCATGCTCTATTGGGTTGAGATCAGGTGGCTGACTTGGCCATTGAAGAACATCCCACTTCTTTGTCTTGAGAAACTCTTGGGTAGCTTTTGCTGTATGTTTTGGGTCATTACCCATCTGCAATACGAAGCGGCGTCCTATCAGTTTGGCAGCATTCGGCTGAATCTGAGCAGAAAGTATAGCCCTATACACTTCAGAATCCATCCTGCTGCTTTTATCAGCAGTCAGGTCATCAATAAACACCAGTGACACGGTTCCATTGGCAGCCATACATGCCCATGCCATAACACTGCCTCCACCATGTTTGACAGATGATGTGGTATGCTTTGGATCATGAGCTGTTCCTTTCCTACTCCATACTTTCTCTTCCCATCCTTCTGGTACAAGTTAATCTTGGTTTCATCAGTCCAAAGAATCTTCTTCCAGAACTGGGCAGGCTTTTTTAGGTGTTTGCTGGCAAAGGCTAATCTGGCCTGTCTGTTCTTGAGCGTTACCAGTGGTTTGCACCTTGTTGTGAAGCCTCTGTATTTACATTCATAAAGCCGTCTCTTGACTGTAGATGTTGACAGTGACATGCTTACCACCCCAAGAGCGTTCTTGACCTGGCTAGATGTTGTGAACGGGTTCCTCTTCACCATGAGCAGAATTCTGTGGTCATCCACTTTAGTTGTCTTCCGTGGTCTTCCAGGCCTTTTTGCTGTTGCTGAGCTTGCCAGTTGATTCCTTCTTTTTCAGGATGTTCCAAACTGTTGTATTGGCCACTACCACTGTTTTTGCTATCTCTCTGATGGGTATATGTTGTTTCCTCAGCCTAATGATGGCCTCCTTCACTTGCATGGACACCTCTTTGGACCTCATGTTGGGAGTTCCAGTGACCAGCTACCAAATGCAAATGTAACACTCAGAACCACCTCCAGGCCTTTTCTCTGCTTGATTGGTCCTGGGGTACCCAGGAAACAGGCCACACCTGGCCATGCAGCTGCTTGTCAGCCATTCGTTCCATTACTTATGAGCTCCCAACAATGGAGGGGGGGGTGTATGCCACCGGCTGCCCTTCCTGAATGGTTAGTGCCCCACTTTTGTCAAACCTCTTGAATTACAGCCGAAAGTCCTGACATCATTCCCATGTGGGTGTGTTTCCTTTCAACTTCAGTGTGGTGGTGTACAGAGGTCAAGTGCCAAAACAGTTATCCTTGTTCCAATATTTCTGGCCCTGACTGTAACAGTAACCCATAGGCAAGAAGATGAATGGCCTCAGAATTTTCTGTGTATGTCTTTTTCCCCCTTTAACAAAGAATGTTAAGTATACTACGCTGCTCTAAGCATATGGTTCTGTGAAGCTGGTTGATGTCAGACTCTGGGGGCTTCAGTCAGGAAACCTCTAGACAAATTCCTGTCATTAAGCCATGCAAGCTACCTGGAAATGTGTGTGCTCTTTAGGCACAAAAGGGATAAGGGAGGTATAGTATTGGCCTCTGCAGTCAACAAGCACGGTAAAGCCTCAGTATTTATCATGTCCTGTTTTCTTTATTTTTACTTACACACAAGTACACAAACACAGCCTTTGTCAACGTGGTGCCCTCACTGGCCATGGTGGTTGAGGCTGATGGGAGTCCAAAACATTTGGAGGGCTCCAGGTTAGGGAAAGCTGCACTAGCCTTTTGCCTTGCTAACAAAGTGATACATTATGCCTTTTGCACTAGCATTCAACTCCAGCAGCTGAGACCTAGGGTTGGGAAACAAATTCTCCAAGTCTGGATTCAGGTACCACCAACCTAGCCCCAATAGTTTCACTTTATTTTCCCTGTATTAAAATGTACAAGCTTTTATGTAGCTTTGCCTATTAAGGGATATAAAATCAACTATAATAAGTAACCAAATCAAGTCAATATGTACCTTATGTATGGCACTAACAATATCCATTTTTTATCCTTATGTTCCAGAATTGGGCTAGGCAACGGCAGTGTGCTACCTCATAAGTATATTTTAAACTGGTGTTTCACAGCTATCCAGCAAGTACAAAAGGAGGATGTGGTAGCTACTTTATAGGCTTATTATTCTGAAAATACTGTGTTCACGCATGAAAGCACTGAGTTGGCTCTTTTAAATTTTTTTTCACAAAATCTGAATTTTTTATTTTTTGTTTTACAAAAATATAGTTTGTGAAATATGAGGTGAAAAGCAATGAGTTCAACCTTTTTTTTTCATTTGTCTCCTGGTTTCTGAATTTTTTTGTACCTTGCGATCTCAAATCGACTCTGCACTCATGGTTATTAAGATCTGAAAAATGCCTCATGGGCGTGAAGGCAGCAGATTGTCCTCTTTTCCTGATGACCTTATTGCTTTAGATTTTTAATTTCCTGATCATATGAGGTGCAACTCACAGGAGAAGTCAAAGCAAGTCTAGTGGCATAAAACTAGCTCTTAGAACCATAGCTGCTGATAGAAGTGACAATGGGGAATCCTCAATTTCTCTCACAAATCCCAAAAGCTCAAACCTCCTTGTTCATCTTCTGATAAATCTTTTGACTGCGAGTTCTTTGCCTGCCCTGGAATAGTGAGTAAATGTATTAACTTTTCCAGTGCTAATATGTGATTTGGAACTCACATGTGACTTGAAAGACTTTTCTTTGCAGTAGAAGAGCCCCAAGGAATGTAAGTGTCTGCCTGGAACTTGAGAGGAAGCATTTATTTCAATAAAATATGAATAAGGGCCTGTTAAGTATATCTGGCATATCTCTTTATTTCTGTCCTCCAATTACCCTTTCTGTTTTCAGACCAGTTTTGCATAAACCTGTCACTATTTGTGTGCCATTAAATGAGTCTCATTGTTATCTATATCATGCAAATAAAACACCCAGTTTTAAATTTAGACCCTGTACTCCCTGCAGTCAATCTGAAGCATTTTGAGAACATTGTACATTTTTCTTGTAATATAAATATGCCACATGAGGAGTTCTGCGGGATAAAACTAAATGTACATAATGTATCTTCAGAAATGAGAGAGTTAACAAGTAACATGAAAAGTGACACTTGGAACAGAATCATTTTAACTTTAGATGGCAATTTAGACACTTGCCTGGAAGCCCTGTTGTCATCTAGAGCTCCCAGTCTGACACTGTTCAAAAGATGTTCCATAACATCTTGCTTAGTTCAATTTTTTAAATTCGGTGAGTCCCTGATGCTTTTACCTGTTGCCATTACATATTTCTGCACACCCTTATGAAGCCCCTTTCAAGTCCTTTAATTTTGTTCTTGCATCTATAACTTGCTTTAAAAGGTTTCTTAAAACAGAGAGTTTATCACATTTCCTGTAAGCTGACCTTTCAGCTTCTCTTAATGTAAGGTTAAGATATCTGACTTATTAGAATAATTACAATTTTCCTAATCACATTTACAGTAAAATAACTTTTTTGTGGGGATAATAATATTCTGAATTACCTGAAATCAAATATACCTGTTTGGTAGACAACATTTGTTTTCTGCAGATCTATTAAGAACATAAAAAGAGCCATGCTGGATCAGACCACGGGTCCATCTAGTCCAGTATTCTGTTCACAAAGTGTCCAACCAGCTGTTGACCAGGAACCCACAAGCAGGGCATGAGCACAACAGCACCTTCCCACCCATGTTCCCCAGCAATTGGTGTACGTAGGCTCACTGCCTCTAGTACTGGAGGTAGCACATAGCCATCAAAACTAGTAGCCACTGATAGCCTTTTCCTCCAAGAATTTGTCCAACCCCCTTTTAAAGCCATCCAAATTGGGGGCCATCACTACATCCTATGGCAGCGAATTCCATAGTTTAACTATGTGTTGTGTGAAGAAGTAGTTCCTTTTCTCTGTCCTGAATCTCCCACCAATCAGCTTCATAGGATGATCCCAGGTTCTAGTATTTTGAGAGATGGAGAAAAATGTCTCCATATCCACATTCTCCACACATGCATAATTTTGTAGACCTCTATCATGTCTTCCCTTCTGATATGTATTTGAAAATCCACAATGAAAAACTGCTACAACACAACTGAATGTTATTGACAGCAGCTTATTCCCAGCATATGTTGCTTTAATTTAACTGGTAGCTGTAATAAAGAGTAGTAGCTAGTAAGAGTGCACAGATTTAGGAGAAAATGTACAATTATTTAAATAGGATTAAGGGCTAAAAACATGAAAATCGAGTATGTAATGAATGCAACTTTAATTATAAATGGTTTTTCTTTTCTTTTTTTACAGAATGATGTGCGAAACAGTGAGATACGAAAGGCATGAAGCAAATGAAGTTTTGTACTAGTGAGTGTGGTTGTCTTTACTTTTATACCATAATTGCTTATGGAGAAACTTGAAGATCCACACTATGTAATCTTTGCACAGCAATGTGTCACCTCAAATAGTACGAGGGAGAGGAAGGAATGACATAATTTGGAATAAAATGATAAAAGCATTTAAAATCAGCTAGATTGTCACATCTGAGATGAACTAAAGGGAGGCTTTGTAGCTAGTGACGTTCTGTAATGCTGTTGACTTAATATTGCTTCCACTTTGTTTATTTAATAAGGATAGTCCTTTGTAAGTCTTGATAAGGGAGAAATATGTATGCATCTTGACTACATTTTAATAGGCATGGTTAGTCTGAAAGCATTTAAGACTGTAGTAATACTTGCTGTAGAGAAGTGTTTTGATATTTATGGAGTCGGATATTTGAGAACTTAGGACGCAATCCAAACTAGATAGGTGGCTTCCTCCGACCTTGGAGGTGACTGCCTATCCAAAGCAAAGCAGGAGAGGCACAGGGGGATCGTTCCCTCTGCACCCGTCCTGCCTTGCTCTTTTTCGCTAGACAGACGTTTTCGGCTGTCCAGTGGCGGGGGACTGACCGGGAGAGGAAGCTGCCGTACGACACATAGGGTGTGTTGTACGTGCAGCTCCGCTCTCCCCGCCTCTGAACACCCCTGGAACGCCCCCTTTCATTTGCTCCGCTTTCCTCTTGTGAGTGCGGAGGACAGGGCTTCTCTGCACTGCCTGATGTCAGGGTGGACGCTGAGCCCATAGAATCCCAGAGTAGTTCTGATTCTGAGGAAGAGCATTCGCTCCTGGGAGAGGAGCGCGCTCCTCTTTCCCAGGACCAACAGCTGACGGAGATTCCTCCCACCAGCATTCCTAGTTTAGTTAGCAGTCCAGGGAGTGACCAAGCACAGATAGCAGACTTGGTGGATGCGCGATGCAGACGCAGAGAGCGGCGCCAGATGGAGGGCACGGAAAGGAGGCGAAGTGCCAGGTTGGCACGCAAACAACGGCTGCGCCCCGAGGATCCGAGGGAAAAGGGGAGGGACTCTCCCTAGTCCTTAAGTTCAGGGGTCTGCCAGTAATTCCCTTTCAAACGGGGACCAACTGTTCCAACTTAGGGCATAGGTACTGTGCTGCTCAGATCTAGTTGCAAACGGTATAGTTGTTAAGTTGTAAAAGAAGAATAAAGCTCTGAAAGGAATCCCTTTGTCTGTGTCTGGACTTAGCTACTGGATTAGACTGAGAGAGCCCTCCAAGGAGCCCTTGACACCTCAGAGGCAGCATGGACGAGAGGGGCAGTCAGTTTTCCGGGAACCAACCTTGGAGCGAGGGCTCTGAGGTCAGTTCCTGGAAAAGAGCATATCCTATGGCCCGCTAGACAGTGTCTAGCAGGCCATAGGATTGCTCTCTCCAACGCCTTACAGTGTGCTTAGTTTTAATTCTCATTTTCTGCCTAGCAGTTTGTATCCATAATGGATAAATAGGAAACAGAATTTGGTTGTCTTGAATTTGTGTCATTGTATTTGACAAATCTTCCACTAAGCATTGGGTAACCTGTTTGTTATAGACTTAGAAAGAGATTAGCGATTTCATAATGGTGCAAACTGTGTATAGATACATATACATAATAAACTCTGGCTTAATCCCATTGTACAGTCTTAAGTGCCAGTTGAATTGTTTTTGGGTCATACTGTAGGACTGACAAGCCACCATAATATTGCATTGTGAGCCTGCCTATTTTGAACATGACCATTTCAAAATGGTTTCTTTTCTTCACTGCCCATTAGTAAGTTCTGAGGCTCACTCTTCAAACCAGCTCCTACGATGATCAAGCTATAAAGTAATGATTGGTCTATTTGCCTCTGTGTGAGTGTCAGAGTGTTTGTATCCTCCCCTAGGCAAAACACAGTACAACAATTTTGAGAAGCTGTGGCTACAATCCTATGCGTGCTTAATTGGGAAAACGTCCCATTCAACGAAGTAGAACTTGCTTCTGAGTAAGCATGCAGAGAAGTGGCCTAGAGGTAGGGATGTACGAAAGTCACTTAACCTTTTCGCAGATTATGTTGATGGTGGTGGTGGGGGGAGTTCCGTCCCTCCCCCCGGAATCCTCGCTGGGGGGGGCGCTCCGTTCCTCCCCCCGGAATTCTCTGAGGCCGGCTGTGCTCCGCGGCAGTTCCGCGGAGCAGCCAGCCAGGCCTGGCCCGGCCAGAGCCGTCCGCAGCCGGATTTCCGGCTGCGGAGGGCTCTGGGTAAAAAAAACAAAAAAACCCCCGCATACGCAAATGGCGGCAGCTACAGCCGCCGCCATTTGCGTTCCTTATTTTTGCCCGTCTTAGTCTACGTAAATATTTACGTAGACTATGATGGCGAAAATCAAGGGGAACGCAAATAGCGTAGCGGGTGCTATTTGCATCCCTTTTTGATTCCCCGTTTTAGCCTACGTAAATATTTATGAAGGCTAAAACGGGGAATCAAAAAGGGACGCAAATAGCGCCCACTACGCTATTTGCATTCCACTTGATTTTTGCCGTTATAGCCTACGTAAATATTTACGTAGACTAAGATGGGCAAAAATAAGGAACGCAAATGGCGGCGGCCGTAGCCGCCGCCATTTGCGTACGCGTTTTTTTTTTATTAACCCACCCAGCCGTGATAGGCTACGTAAATCTTTACGTAGCCTATCACGTCTTTTTTTTTTTTTTTACAAGAACAAGAGTGGAAATGGCGGTGGTGGCAGCCGGTCGGAAGACCAGCCGCCGCAGCTGCCGCTGCCGCAGCTACCACCGGAGTCGCCACCGCCTGGAAGATCCGCCCCAGGTGAGTCTCGTCCCGGTGGGGATGGGTGGGGGGGTGGCAGGCCGTTTCGCCACGGAGTTCGGGGGGCCGAATGCACTGGCATTCGGCCTCACCGTGATCCGTGGCGGAATTCTCTGCTATCCCTACCTAGAGGTCGCTTTTTGGTATGGAAATAAAAGCCAAGGTATCTTCTCGCAAGCTCAGTATGAGGAAGTACTACTGTATTTTAGCAAAATGGGCCTACCACATATAGACACCATGAAAGCCTAAATGGGGAGACAGGGTAGGAAAATACCCTGACTGAAAGAAGAACCCTATTTACCCTTGCAGACAATACCTGGAGTTGGATTGGCTGCCAGAGAACACTGGGAATTGGCAGGCTGCCATTTCAACTGAGGCTAAAGTGGGGGCTGGGGGAATTTACTTGGGGACATGTATCCACTCAGGCCAGGTTCTCAGCTCCAATCATTCATTAAACTGCAAGGAGGACTGTTCCTTCACAGCTTTGAGGATTGTAATGATAGGGAAAAATTGTCTTGGAGGATGAGTCAAGTTCTCCTTCCCCCAAGAGAAAGGATTTCTGGGGCGGAGGAGGAAATAATTTGACTTGGCAGATGCACTTTCTCTGACCACAATTCCTCTTCCTTTACCTATGGACCCTAGCTTGTAGGTTTCCCAGGTATCAACCCAGTATTTATTTATTTATTTATTTCTTATTAAATTTATTAATCGCCCATCTGGCTGGTCACCCAGCCACTCTGGGCGATGTACAACATACAATAAAAACAGTTTAAAACAATAAAATTCTACAATAAAAACATTTTCTAAAATACCCTAAACCACCCCAAATGCTTGCCTGAACAACAACGTTTTTAATGCACGACGGAAGCTCATTAAAGAGGAGGCCTGACGGAGTTCCTTAGGGAGGGAGTTCCACAGAGTGGGGGCCACCACAGAAAAGGCCCTCTCCCTCGTCCCCACCAGTCTAGCTGTCCTGGCTGATGGGACAGAGAGAAGGCCATCCGAGGCTGATCTTGTTAAGCGGCCTGTCTGGTGCTGCTGGAGGCGCTTCTTAAGATAGGCTGGGCCGGAACCATATAGGGTTTTAAAGGTCAAAACCAACACCTTGAATTTGGCCCGGAAAACAACTGGTAACCACTGCAACTCCTTCAGCACTGGAGTGATGTGATCTCGCCGGCGGCTGCCTTTAATCAGGCGAGCCGCCGCGTTCTGTACCAGCTGCAGCTTCCGAACTGTCTTCAAGGGTAACCCCACATAGAGCGCATTACAGTAGTCTAAACGAGAGGAGACCAGGGCATGTACTACCGATGGGAGCAGATGGTCGGGAAGGAAGGGGCGCAGCCGCCGTATCAGATGGAGTTGATACAGCGCTGTCCGGCTCACAGCTGACACCTGAGCCTCCATGGACAGCTGGGAGTCCAAAATGACCCCCAGGCTGCGGACCTGGTCTTTCAAGGGTAGCCGTACCCCATTCAACACCAGGTCAACATCCCCCAGCCTCCTCTTGTCTCCCACCAAATGTACCTCGGTCTTGTCAGGGTTCAGCTTCAGCCTATTCCTCCCCATCCAGCCACTCACCGTCTCCAGACATTTGGACAGGGATTCTACGGCCAACCTTGGTGAAGATTTAAACGAGAGGTAGAGCTGCGTGTCATCCGCATATTGATGACACTGCACCCCAAACCTCCTGATGATAGCTCCCAGCAGCTTCACATAGATGTTAAATAGCATCGGGGAGAGGATGGAACCCTGTGGCACCCCACAAGTAAGTGGCCACGGGTCCGAAACCTCCTCTCCCAGTGCTACCCTCTGGTACCTGCCGTAGAGGAAGGACCGGAACCACCGCAATACGGTGTCCCCAATGCCCAACCCCTCCAGGCGGTCCAGGAGGATACCGTGGTCAACGGTATCGAAAGCCGCTGAGAGGTCGAGGAGAACAAGGAAGGAGCATTCACCCCTATCCAGAGCCCTCCTCATATCATCTACCAAGGCGACCAAGGCCGTTTCTGTCCCATGCCCAGGCCTGAAGCCCGACTGAAATGGGTCTAGATAATCAGTTTCTTTCAAGTGCGCCTTCAACTGCACCGCTACCACCCGCTCAATCACCTTGCCCAAAAATGGCAGATTTGAGACTGGGCGAAAGTTGTTCAAAACTTGAGGATCCAAGGAGGGCTTCTTTAATCAGTAGTTTCTTGGCTGAGTGGAACTTTTGACAAGTGGAGAGTATCAGTCCTCAGGACAAAAAAATGTATTTCTGACATTTTTGTCCTGCCTTTCTATATAAAAACATACTCTATATGGCTTGTAAATAAAGAGCAAAAATAATACAATAGGAATTAAAACGATCTAAAACTGTTTACAACAAGGTTAACAATATAGTAGCAATAAAATCCTCCCTCAGGGAGGAGAGAGGATTTTATCATAGGTTAAGAGTCTCTTCAAAAAAAAAATGGTGAGGGTGGAGGGAAGACTGAGGTATGATAGATTTGCTAAGTGCTTAACAATACTAAATGCTGTAGGTGTGGCAGGAGGGAAGGAAAGGAAAAGACAGCCCCTGTCCTCAGACTGACAATCCAAGAGACAACACAGGGAGCATGGAGATAGTTAAAAGCAAAATGTCAGTAAGGCAGGGGAAAGGAATGGTAGGTACAGCATGCATCAGAGTAAATGTGAAATAAGAGGTGATTCTTAAAGATGTTTTCTTATGAAGAAGGAAGCAAGACAAAGGCTGAGATGAATATCAAGGGGAAGTGCTTTCCAAAGGCGTCAGGAAGAGAAGAGATAGAGACAGAATAAAGGATGTTAGGTTTTAAAATTTACAGAGAGAACAAAGAGAAATGAGATGGGTGTGTTCCAAAATAGAAGAGAAGAAGACTTGGGGCAGAGAATGACTTGGGGCAGGAATGGATCCTTAAGATATTTGAAGGGGAGGAGGAGCTCAAAATGAAGAAGAAATGAAGAAGGTATGGTGGACATGGAAGGAATGGAGGGAAATATGCTTGAAATAATGGTCAAAAAGTAAAGCAGGCTGCAAAAGGGAGATAAGAATGGAGCTAGAGGAAGTTTAATAAAAAGAGCCTTGTGCTAATGAAAGCATGAGAGAGTGGGTATTTTTTCAGGATCAGAAGAAACAGGTTGTAATTTTGAAAGCATTCAGAAGATAAGAACATAGACCATGCTGTTTCTCACAGTGGCCAATTACGTGCCTATAGGAAGCCCACAAACAGGGCATGTGTAGGTACTAGACCTCTTCTGCTGTTGCTCCCTTATCTTCTGAATACTACATCTGATCCTGGAGGAAGTATATAGCTGTCATGACTAATAACCACTGATAGTCTTGTCCTCCATGAATTTTCTAATCCCCCTTTAAAGTAATCAGATTGGTGGTCATCACCACATCTTGTGACAGCAATGAAAGTGGCAAGTGACAAATTGTATATCAGGAAAGTAAGACTATGACAAGGAAGATTTAAAAAATACACCCAGATTAATAATAAAACATTGCATTTAAAAATAATAAAATGGCAAGCAATATGTTGCTAGAACGTAATTGGTATCTACATTAACAACAAATTCTCAAACTCTGAGGCTGAATTGGATTGTTAAAGACGGCACTGCAGCTCTAGTTTTTAAGTCATTGTGAGTTTTATGATAAAAAAGTAGAAAATGTTTTTGAGAAAATAGTTCATGTTTGAGATTTTTCAAGCACAAAAATATTTTTCTTGTCTGTAAACAAGACCTCTTCCATAGAACATACGGTGACTAAGTGTGGTCATTTAATACCCTTGAACCTCCTCTGCCTGTCAAACAGACATTTAGCTAGTGAGATTGTAAAAGACATTGAAGTCTTTTTAGTTTGGTCAATTGATTGGATGCAACAGTTAAGGATCAGAATTTTATTAAATAAAACTGTTGGTGCAAAAATATAAATTTATGCACCTGCCCAAATGCTAATAGCATAGATGCATTGATAAATTAGATGTCCTAAATTTTGCATTTTCTAAGGAATGGAATGGAAGTCAGGGCTGGCATCTGGAGTTGGCATCACTGGTCACTCGCCAAGTCCCATACACCAGGAGGGGGCCCTCTGCTGACCCCCAGGACTCCCTGCTGCTGCTCCTCCTTGCTGTCACCTGTTCACTTGCCTTCTCTGCCTGTCCACCTACCCTCTCTGAGCAATTGAGCAATGACAGGAGCAAGAAGAAGGAGCAGTATCCCCCATTTTCTACCCATTTTGTGCTCTCCCTTTAGGCAGCTTTGCAGATTGAGCCCAGAAAGTGAGAGAGAAGGGGCAAGCAAATGAGCAGTGATAACAGCAAGGAGGAGGTGGGTCCAGTCAGAATAACTTGCCCAAGCCCCCTCCCCCAAGAACCTGGAGCCAGCACTGAAGGAAGAGTTTGAGAAGGGGAATAAGCTAATTAGCTATAGTAAGTGCTGTCCTGTGCTTCAGGTAAATAACATAACTGGGCTAAAAGCCAGTGACTTTTATTATTCAGAAGGGCTCAAAGTATAGCCTTCCAAATGAAAAGAAGTTATCCAGTTTACAGGCCCATTTGGAATTCATGTGTTCCCAGAGAGTGACAAGGTTTCGTCTGCTCGATCTGTAACCTCAGTTACAGGAAGGAGGCAGCTTGATGTTTCAGCCGCAAAACTTAGAATGCCTTTTATACAACTTCCTAAGGCAGTCAGTGCCCTTTATTGTGAAGACATGGAGACAGCTGCTTTTGTTCTAGGGTTAACTGTTGGCCATAGGTGTTTTTTTTTTAACTATACGAAGGCTTGATTTAAAAGGGAAAAAAATTGTTCAGAGGAGGGTGTGTGGGGTGTGTGCGGCGGGGAGACAGGCTGAGACCGCTCTATTGTGGGCTGCTGATATGTAAACCATGGTTTGCAGGTAGTCTGCATTATTTGTATAATGAACATTGATTTCAGAGTTTTATTACTTGTCCTCTTAGCGTTTGTTTCCAAGGACAAGGAAGAGACATCTGAAAATGATTGAAAGCCTTCTGAATGAACAAAGTCTGTTTTAAAAGCCTCAGCAAAACCTGGTGTACTAATTTTAAGTGGCATGCTGAGACCTGTTCAAGCAATGTATATGTACTCTCATTGTGTTCCCATGTGGAAGTCATCGAGTTGGATATTTAATAATACAAAGAGTAGCTGCAGCCAGGCTTGTCTATTGCTTTTTTTCATTCCCTTCGAAGGTATATTATACCTTCTGATAGCACGACAGTTGGCAAAGTTGCCTTGGGCGCTGGCCAGGTCTGCACTGCAGTAAATCAGAATTGCTTATTTAAATATTCTATTAAGAATATATTCTTCCACAGGGAGCTTCTCTGAGGCAACTTTAACCATTAGAACAAGTGTATTCAAGAATTTTGTAGTTGACTCTGCATATATAAAAATTAAATTTAAGAGTGGCATAATTTTTAGATAAAGTGTCATCTCTTCTGGAGGATATGTGTTGAATGTGATCAGTTGTAGAGAATTATTAACTGAGAGCCAGCTCAGGTTTGCGGTGGGAGGCTGCCATGCAGTGCTACTCAGGAGAATTGAGAGGGCTCCAGCTATTATCTGCAAAGTTTCTTATTGAGAAGAAAGGTGAAATACCTCAGTGAACTGATTTGTCCTGTTAGTTGGTATTTGAAAATCCCTCATAAGGGAAGTCATTTACACAATGAAATCTAAATCTCTGATTGGTGAATTCTATGACTGAGGGCTTGCAAAAGTTTGTGAGCATTTTGTAAAAGTTAGGGTATGATCATATTTCTAATAGTGTTTGTCTTTTCTTGGATTATAATAGAATTTACCAAACTAGTATTACTGGCTGGCAGCAACAACAGCACACTAAGTTAAGAATGGAGAATTGGCCCAGTGCTTCCCAGGTGATGAAAAACAGTGGGTGGGTGGAGAACAAGGATTGACTACAGCAGATGGGAGTGCTGAATGGCAGTGAAGAAACAAGATCAGGCTAAGATGTTTCAGTAAGGGCTTTGTTAAACAGTGGGTGCTGTCAAATAAGAAGATCTTGGGAGGAGATAGAGCTCCAAGGTTAGGGAGCAGCATGTCTGAAAATAATGGAGACAGGAATGGTGAAGAAGTTGAGCTTTAGCTGAGCAACAGGACTGTAAGAGGAGACGAGTGAAGAGTTTTAGGTGTTCCTCACTCAGTGACCCAATGTCAAGGGCTCCTTGGAGGCCTCTCTCAGTCTAATCCAGTAACCAAGTCCAGACACAGACAAAGGGATTCCTTTCAAAGCTTTATTCTTCTTTTACAACTTAACAACTCTACAGGTAGCAACTAGATCTGAGCAGCAGAGTACCTATGCCCTAAGTTGAAACAGTTGGTCCCCGTTTGAAAGGGAATTACTGGCAGACCCCTGAACTTAAGGACTAGGGAGGGTCCCTCCCCTTTTCCCTCGGATCCTCGGGGCGCAGCCGTTGTTTGCGCGCTAGCCGGGCACTTCGCCTCCTTTCCGTGCCCTCCATCTGGCGCCGCTCTCTGCGTCTGCGTCGTGCATCCACCAAGTCTGCTATCTGTGCTTGGTCACTCCCTGGACTGCTTTCTAATCTAGGAATGCTGGTGGGAGGAATCTCCGTCAGCTGTGGGCCCTGGGAAAGAGGAGCGCGGTGCTCTCCCAGGAGCGACTGCTCTTCCTCAGAATCAGAACTCCTCTGGGATTCTATGGGCTCAGTGTCCACCCTGACACCCAATTGGCATGGAGATGGCAAATCATGGGTTAAATAACCTACGATTTGCCAGGTTGTGTGCCCCATGGGAGCCCCTGCTGCTTTCTGTAATCAACCTTGTATCAGGCTGATGGTTGGTTGTAGCGTGATGTGCGAACCCGGACACTTTGGGTTGTTCGTGGGTTAAACAATCCAAAATTAACCTATGATTAATTCTTAGGTTTGGATTTATTAACCCATGACTTGCCTCCATTATGTGTGAATGGGCAGAGTAAGTGCTGATCAAGTATGTGAGAAACGGCCATCTCAGATCAAACACAATAATAGATAAGAGTTTTATTACCAGGCCAACTTCAAAACACTGTGGAATTGCCATTCCACAGTGAGCTTCGGCTATTGGGCGGTATAGAAATGAAATAAATAAAAAATAAAATAAATAAATAAATAAATAAATTAGTGATTGAGACATCAAATGGTTTATATGCACGTGTGAATTAGCCTATTGTCATAGGCCAAGAAGGTCTTTAGCACACAAAATAAGGTATTGTTTGTATTAGTTAAATCTCTATTTTACCAATACATACAATGCAGTGCCTCTCACTGAGATGCCTTTTCACTTCATTTTAAGAACCTTTAAAAAGAATTTAGAATTGGCGCATTCAGCTGGAACTAGCCCAGTAGTTCTGAATTGTAATAGCTATGCTGTCATCTTCTGTTAAAAAATGCATGGGCTTGACCACAAATTCTTGCATTCTTGTTTTTATCGCTTGCAATTAAAATTAGATCGAAATATTATAGAATGATAGAATAACTGAAATCCTTAAGTAGAACTCTTCATGTGTGGTGGTGGTGGTGTGAAAGGTTTAGTAACAGGTGCACAATTTAATATGTGGATAATCTTAAAGTGATAAAAGGTGTGTCAGGGTCATTGTATCTAAAGATATCAACAAATACTGTTGTAATATAATATAATGTTCATTAGAAACTAACTTGTTTCCCAGTTACTTGTCATGTTCAAAATTGTTCTCCTAGAAGCTCTTGAGAGATAATTCTCTGTAGTCAGAAGGATCTTCCTGTCTCTCACTGACTTGTTCTAATAACACAAGAAGAAAGAAGATCGAACAGTTTGCTCCATCACTAACAGTTCTCACCCCCCCCCCCCATTAAGCTGCTTTATAATTCTGTTTAGGAAGAAACATGGAACACCTTGCACAAAAGTAGCAGCATTTAGAAAATATAAAACAAAGGCTGGGGAGAAGAAGGGGTATAAGTGAAAGGGGATGATGACATCAAAATGTGCTTGTGTGGTTGTTCTGTGACAACATTACAACACAAACCATTCAGTATTTGTGTGTTCAAAATTAAGTTTCACTGACTGGGTTCAGACATAATAACACATGATGGGTTAAATAAGTTACCATGGCTTATTTCACCCATCATTGGTTATTGTGTTGCCTGTCTGGAATTATTTAATCCACGATGGTTTATTTGGTCAAAATAAGCTACTGATAACCCACAATCTGCAGTAAGGGTTATTTAATCCACCGTGGGTTATCATGTCCTCTGGTGCTCATAGAAGGGGCCTACAAGACCATCGAGTCCAACCCCCTGCTCAATGCAGGAAGCCTGATTCCCAGGCAGTCTCCCATCCAAGTACTAACCAGGGCTGACCTTGTTTAGCTGCTGAGATCAGCCGAGATCAGGCACATCCAGCCCTTTCAGCGTGGCTTATTCCGGTTGCTGACAGGGTCACCTGGCAAGAGCAGGCCTCTCTTGTGGCCTCTTTGCTCCAGCCTGCCAAGCTGTTTTTCTGAGATTTGACAAGCAGCCGAGGGACAGCTGGAGCCAAACACACACAGCCTTCCCTGATACCATGATACAGCGAAGTTACACAATGGCAACTTGCTCAGAGTACAATGACAGTTTCCCCTGAACATGCCATCGTGAGGCTTCCCTGATTGCTCCTGTGAATAGAGGAAAATAGGGGAATGGGGGAAGAACTGCGCACCTTTCTAAGAAGAAGCAAAATTGCACAATTATCCAGTATACCATCTGAAGGGTCCCTATGAGGGCACCCCATCTATGCACTTTCCTCCCATTCCAGCAAACTGTGAGGGAGTTGCAGCTTCTACCTCCTTTTTCTTCTTATGCACACTTTTCCATGCAGTTCTAACAATCAGTAGATCTTATCAAATGCAGTTTTAAAGTATAATTCACATTGGTTTGATATATAAAAATAATGTATGAAACTCAGACATGTCCAGGAAAACATAAATTTTAGAAAATTCTACCAGTTAATAATAGTCAATCAGAGGTAACTATGTATTGCAGTCTTCTCATATTGATGTTTATTGCAAACATTTAACTATTTTCCTTTGTCCAAAGGGTAGTTCCTGACATTTTTTTCATCTTTATTTTTAGCCCTGATGATATTGGGACCTGTTGGTATATTCTTCTGTCTGGCTCAGTATTTATCAAAGAATCAATGTTTCTTCCAAGGAGCAGGTATGAGTGGAATTTATGTTTCAGTTTCAGTATTTAAACCAGAATTGTATGCATCTAATATTTAAAGAAATAGCAATTGCTTGATACTGCATCAAAAATATGAAGAGCTTAACATAGTTTCCAGGTTTGATTTGGTTCATTAGCACATTATCCATTGTGTCTCTAATTAGATTTCGAAAGTAGTTTCAGCATATGCTTATTCTACAAGGTAAGAGTGTAGCAAGTGATCCATGCTGTTTGCCGTGGTAGATAAATGCAGGAAGCCCTTGCTAACATCCTTTTTGTGTTATCCAACATGGCGGGGCAGGGGAAGCTCAGTCAGTGAAATTTATTTCCTTCCGATGACCAGGTGAAAAGTTATTTTACAAACTGAATTATAGCATAAATCAGACATTCTCAGTCTGTTGACCATTCAGGCTCCATTCAAGTGGTCCATGGAAATGTTGCAGTACAGTTGGGAGTATCTGTATTTGCACTTGATTTTTCTTTTCTGACGATGTAGAGCATTTTGTCTTGGGCTGGATTATCCAACATACTAACAAGGCCCAGCCCAGGGCCCATGGATTTCATTACACAGCAGTGGTACAGTCTACTAATTTTCCTGAAAATTCTACCAGTTCATGGGGCCCTTTAAGTCCTCTGAGTCCCCCAGCAATTTTCAAGTGATATGTGGAAAAATAATAATTGAGAACTACTGGCATAAATCAAACCAGAAAAATGAGTTTGCATCCTGGAACATAATCTGTTTTATTGACAAACTAGAAATTCCTGATAATACTAACAACTGCTTTTTATACTGTTTACTAATTTGGGCAACACTTTATTCTTCTGCCTCTTTTATTTATTTATTTATTTATATTTATTTATTTATTTATTTATTTCATTTCTATACCGCCCAATAGCCAAAGCTCTCTGTGCAGTTCACAAAAATTAAAACCAAACAGCACACAATAAAACAATTTAAAATATATAGAACATTAAAACCACAATATAACAATACAACCACAATAAAACCTAGCAGCAATGCAGGAGTTTAAAATACAGATTTAAAACTGCAAAGCTAAAAATTTAGAAAGCTAAAATGCTAAAATGCCTGGGAAAATAAAAAGGTCTTCACCCGGCGCTGAAAGGAATACAATGTAGGTTCCAGGAGAACCTCACTAGGGAGCTCATTCCAGAGACGGGGTGCCACAGCAGAAAAAGCCCTCCTCCTAGTAGGCACCCGCCTCACTTCCTTTGGCAGGGGCTCACGGAGAAGGGCTGCTGAAGATGATCTTAAGGTCCGGGCAGGCACATATGGGAGGAGGCGATCCTTCAGGTAACCTGGCCCCAAGCCGTTAAGGGCTTTGAATGTTAACACCAGCACTTTGAATCGGGCCCGGAAATGGACTGGCAGCCAGTGCAGCTGGAAAAGTACTGGCGTAATATGAGCTCGCAGGCCAGTCCCTGTTAACAATCTTGCTGCCCTATTTTGGACCAGCTGAAGTTTCCAGACCATTTTCAAAGGCAGCCCCACATATAACGCATTGCAGTAATCCAGACGAGAAGTTATCAGAGCATGGATAACTGTAGCTAGGCTATCTCTGTCCAGATAAGGGCGTAGTTGGTATACCAGCCTAAGCTGATAAAAAGTACTCCGTGCCACTGAGTTCACCTGTGCCTCAAGTGACAGTTCTGGATCCAAGGGCACCCCCAAACTACGAACCTGATCCTTTAGGGGGAGTGCAACCCCCTCCAGAACAGGTTGAATATCACCTAGCCAGGCAGACGAACCACCCACTAACAGTACCTCCGTCTTGTCTGGAGTGAGTTTCAGTTTATTAGCCCTCATCCAGTCCATTACCGTGCCCAGGCACTGATTCAGAACAGCCACTGCCTCACCTGGTTTTGATGAGAAAGAGAGGTAGAGCTGGGTGTCATCTGCATATCGATGGCACCTCAGCCCACACCTCCGGATAACCTCCTCCAGCGGTTTCATGTAGATGTTAAACAGCATGGGGGATAAAATAGAGCCCTGTGGAACCCCATGGCACAATTGCCATTGCACAGAGCAATAATCCCCCAACACCACCTTCTGGAATTGGCCATCCAAGTAGGAGCGGAACCACTGTAGTGCAGTGCCTCCAACTCCCAGCCCAGACAACCTATCCAGAAGGATACCATGGTCGATGGTATCGAAAGCCGCTGAGAGGTCCAGGAGAATCAACAGGGTCGCATTCCCCCTGTCCCTCTCCCAGCAGAGGTCATTCCACAGGGCGACCAAGGCAGTTTCCGTTCCAAAACGGAAATCAGATCTTAACAAATCTTTGTTAAGATCTGGTGTAGAATTTTGGAGTCTCAAAGCATGGCTCCCCCCAACCCCCAGTAACAAAGTTGTTTCAGAGTGTCCCCAGATTTGTAAAATTACATCATTATTTCTTTATCTGTATTTTTACCCTAGCCCTACAGCTTAGACAAGGTTACAATTCTGAGAAGCAAGTAATAAAAACACATATTTGGAAAAGTAAGCCAGTAAAAGTAACTCTGGCTCATCCCTTGCCACACAATTCTTGCCCCAATCAAAAGGCCTTGCATTCCTTCTAAAAAGTGCTCAGGCCTTATTCCACTGGAGGAACAGTTCCAGACTACAACAGTTGAGTTGTAGTCACCAAAAACATCTCTGCATGTGACCTCAGTTTTGGGCCATGGTGGATATCACTAAGAAGCTTGTTTGAGGTGTCTGGAGAAACTGCCGTGGAACACAGGGCAGGAGATGGTCCCCAATGTACTTTTAAAAACCTGAAAGGCTTGGGTTCTAAGTTGAGACATATTGCTGATACACTTCTTCTCTTTCTTCTTAGTGGCATGTGCATGTTAAAAAGTGACATTTTTAAAAAAGACTTTGGGCACATTGGCATTACTGATTATCAGTGGGGATTATATGGGAGAGGTGGAGGTAGAATGGAAAAAAATAGGGATCTGTGGTAGAATAAAGTGGGAAGAGTTTGTTCCTTAATTGTCTACAAGTGGGAGTAAGCTGGGTTCAGAGCACCTGCTCTTGGGGTGAGAACTATTCCCTCCATGTGTAGATATGCTTGAGGTCAGGAGGGAGTAGTTTATCAGTATTAATGGCTGAGTGTAGCAGGGGCAGAGGCAGCTACTACTTGTTCTTGTGACTCCTGTCACCTCTAGTCAAGCTGGTGTGTCTGAGGGAGAGCCATAGCAGATTCGGAAAAGCTGCGTTTTCATCTCTTTGAAAGGGCAAACAGAAGGGCCAAATTGACCATCACCAGATTGCAGATCTGTAGTTAGGATGAATTGGCTTAAAGTCTATGAAATAAAATGGTTGTTTTCAAGGAGGAGGCTTTTTAAAGTACAAATATGTGTATGGCTAACATATGAAATCTGAGGGACTCTGCTAACTAAATGAATTCTGCAGTATGAATAAGGCATCTACATTTAATATTTAAACATTTACTTGCATTGGGGGATAAAGGAGACCTGAGAAAAATATTGCCACGTTGCTGCTTGATACAGATTTAAGTCAACCTTGAAAAGGTCTCTCTTGCGTTCTTTCCATGTGTGCCTTAGCTTTTGGTGTCTCATAGCATTTAAATCAACTTTATGCGAATTTGCCTGAGGCTGTCAGCAGGGTAATGCACAGATGTGGGTTAGAACCACAGGAAAACTGCACACATTCTGTCATGATTTTGGTAACGATAGCAACTAAATTGATAGCATATATACCAATTCAAGCAGCGGGGGAACTGTGTATATTCAAAAGTGAAAGTTACTAAGACCAGTAATGATTGAATGGACAGGGAGAGGGATGACTTTGCCTACTGGTAAACCCCTTCTTTACAAGGGTTCCCCCCAAAAAATTATTGATAGGCTGCCACTAGTTAGGATAGACACACCCTAGTCTGTCCAGCTGCTTGGGGAGTTTCTGAGCCCTGTTGTCAAAGACCCCTCCCTAGGAAAAAATACAAAGGGAGAGGTGTTCTGGGTTTTCTTGCTCAAAGTCCAGACATACAGCTTTACAAGGTTTTAACAAAACCTTGTAAAAATCCTGAGAACACAATCAGTAGGTTTTTAATCATGTGGCCCTTCGTGTGGGGAAGAGTATTAAATAAGAATTATCTTTTGAAACAATGCACCCAAATGTCCAAATATAAAAAAGTTTTTGGGGGTGGGGGTGGGCTGGGGGAATGAAAAGGGAAAAAGACAACACCAACACACACACACACACACACACACACACACACACAGAGAGGGAGAGGGGGAGAGAGAGAGAAAGAGAGAGAGAGTTCAAATAAAATCAGAAGGTTAGTGTAAGTTATCTAGTTATATGTTACCTGTCTGAATATACTCTTGGATTCTAGAGCATATGCAGACATCAGACTATAGAGCTTTGTCACAGTTTCTAAATGTCTGTGTTGCCTCTCAGAGAATGCAATTGGTCAGTTGGTGTTACAATATAATCATAGTTAATTTCAAAATGTTTGAGCAAGATTCAAGGCAAGCTTCTTGAAACAAATAGTTAGATTTTTTTTGTATTGTAAATGTCAACAGAACAAAGCAAAACACCATAAAAAAGGAGGAGGAAAATGTCAAAATGATTGAATGTCTCAATTTCAGTTAATACATGTGAAATGTATGTGTATACATATGTATGTATGTATGAAAATACAACTTTCTAAAAAATAAAAGATTATACATAAACCTCAAGAAAGGCAGGCCAACTCTCTCTCTCTCTCTCTCTCCATATCCATATCCATATCCATTTGTGAGTGGCACATATATGCCACCCATTCAAATGTTGGAAGCATTATTATGTCCTGAATCCATTGTGTTATAGGAGGTGAGGATTTATCCTTCCAGCGTTGTAATATCAGTCTTTTAGCTGTTAAAAGTGTGCAGAGAATCCATTTACACAGACTCTGCGTTAACTTCCAGGAAGCAGGTAGATAATTTAAAAGAACATGTATGTAAGTAAATATTAAAGAGTGTTTCAATGTAAAGTTTATCCATATAATAGCCTCCTCCCGCAAAGAGACAACTATTGGACATTGCCAAAACATATGATTAAGGGAAGAGTTAACAGTATCACACCTCCAATAATTAGCTGACTTAAAAAAAACCTTAATGAAGAGCCACTGTGGCATCCAATAGACACAGAACAAGAGATCTTCTTCATGGTCTCTGTGTATCACACACATGGGCTCTGTGCTTGCGCTGTGACTTGTTCAGGAAACTTCCAAGCTGCATAGATTTTTGGAGGGAACCCCTCCCCCACTGTCTCTGGCATATATAGAGTGGCTTCCCGCCTTCCCCATAGTTCCTTTTCAACCACTTTAGGGTTACTTCGTGGGGAACTTCTTTCAACATTCTGTCATGCTGTATTTCTATCTTATCTAAACCTCATTTCTTCCTTCATCTTATTTTTCTTCTTTATCTTCAAAATAAGAGAGAGCGAGAGAGAGCAGAAAGGGGGAGGGAGAGAGAGATGGAGATTGTTGGTGGTGTTGGGGAGTGTCGTTTGCCTCAGGGGCGACATGTTTTTTCTTCCTCGGCCTATGGCCCCAAAGCCTCCGCTTAGAACATGCACGGCCCGTGGTAGTAAGGTGCCCTCTTCAGATGTCCACTCCTTATGTCTTCTTTGTATGGGGGAATCCCACAAAGTTGAAACTTGCTACCACTGCCAATCGCTATCAAAACAGGCTCGCAAGAACAGGTCCGATCGACTAAAAGTGATCCTGTGGCAACGGGCCCTTCAGGCGGTTGACATGCCTAAGGCACAAACACCCAGGGACCAGCCCTCTGCGGCACCTTCTACAAGTACAGAAGCGGTCATTGTGACCCAATCTTTCCCCCCGCCCACCACCGAGCTAGTGTGAGTAGATCCACCTACTCTGGAAAGGAGCTTTGCCATTTCGGTGGCAAAAAAGCTCTCAAAACGGACAAAATGCCCTAACCTGGCAGCGGATGCACCAGAAAGGAAGAGGAAAAAGAAATCCTCCAAACAACAGGAAAAGGAGCGGGATCTCCCACCTCCTCCTCCTTTATTGGATTCTCCTATTCGTGTTGTGCCCACCACACACACGGTTACTCTGGAACCAGCCTCTACGGTCTCAGAGGGTGAGTTGAGAGATACACCAACCCCACCACCCCGTCCAACTCAGACAGCCACGGGACAGAGATCCAGGTCTCCAACACCACGTCGTTATGACATCCAGTCACCTTGGTATCGACCCGCGCTTTCCCCTTGACAGCCTTCTTGATACCGATCGCCGGATCGATACCGTCGGGATCATTGGACGGGACAATATGACCATGATCGCTCACGTTCTCCATCCCAAGATTGGGACCGTTTTTCAGCCTCGTTGTCTTCCCCCCACCGGCAGTGTTCGGATGCGGATTGGAGACTCCGTAGGGACCGCGATCTCTTCCTCGATCGCTCCCGCTCCATAGGAGCTACTTCACCATCGCATGCTCCTTTTCAGTCTGGACAATGCTCCGGCTTTGACACCCAGGATGTTTTCTGCCCTCCTCCTCCGGTACCACGATGCTCAACGTCCCTAGCGATACACCAAACCAGTTGGTGTCAGGAGGCCCTAGCTGGACTCTTTCAGTCTACTCCAGTAGCCAACTCCAGACACAGACAAAGGATTCTTTTCAAGGCTTTATTCCTTTTACAACTTAATAACTCTATCACCAGCGACTAAGCTATGAACAGCAGAATAATCTATGCCCCGGGTTGGAAACAGTTGGTCCACGTTTGAACGAGAATCACTTGCAGACCCTGAACTTATGTGCTAGGGAGAGTCCCTCCCCTTTTCCCTTGGGTCCTCTGGACGCGACCGTTGCTTGCGCGCCAAACGGGCACTACGCCTCCTTTCTGCGCCCTCCATAGCTTGTCAGTCTCTGCATCTGCGTCGCACATCCAGCCAGTCCTCCTCCCACGCTCTTTCACTCCCAGGACTGTATCTATGTCTGGAATGCCGGTAGGAGGAATCTTTGCCAGCTGCAGGGCCTGGGAGGGAAGCACGCGCTCCTGTCCCACAGACGGCTGTTCCTCCTCAGAATCAGAACTGTTCTGAGGTTCTATGGGCTCAGTGTCCACCCTGACATCCGGGACCAACAAGCCCCACCACCTCCTGTTCCACCTCATGCTTCCGCTGTGGTTCAGCAACCTACTCAATCGCAGGAATCTGGGGGAGGACTACCAGTCTGACTCCTCCTCATATTCCTTGGTTCCTCCATCTCTCTCATCACCGGACGATGTCATTAGGACACGAGCTAGAGCCTCACCTTCTGAACACATGGTCCACTTCTCCGAACAAGTGCTGAGGATGGCGCAATCATTGGGTGTTGAGGTCCAACCACCTCCCCAACAGTTTCACGACCCGGTATTCGATACCACTGCAACGGACCCATCTACACCAGTGGCCATCCCTTTTCTTCTAGCCCTGCTGAGTGCAGTCCAACAGATGTGCAAAGCACCTTCGTCCTTGACCCCGCCTTCCAAGAGGCTGGAATCGATGTACAGTGTTCAAGAGACGGACACGTCTTTCCTCTTCTCACATCCCAAACCGAACTCCATAATAGTGGAGTCTGCCCAATGTCACTCGCAGAAACCACATGCCTCACTTGTGGATAAGGAGGGTCGCAAGCTTGATATCGTTGGATGTCATCTCTATTTCTCAGTGACATTGGGGCTTAGAATTTCCAACTACCAGGCGATGATGGCCAGGTATCAGCTGTTCCTCTGGGAGAAAATGTACTCCCTCATTGCATACCACCAGGAGAATCAATGCGACTTAGCTAGAATGTTTCATGCTGAGGCATCCACGCTCTCTTGTCAACAAATCAACACTGCCCATCATCAAGCAGACTGCAACTGCTAACAGCATGATGGGATCTGTTGCCCTAAGGCAGCATGCTTGGCTCCGTTCTGCAGGCCTAACTCTTGAAGCCCGCTCACGGATAGAAAATCTACCCTTCGATGGCAAGGATTTATTCAATGCCAGCACGGATGACCAGATGGACTCTGTGCAGAAAGCCAGAACGACTGCTCGTAAGATGGGCATCAGTCAAGCCCAGAACAACAGCAGCAGTATCCTCCGTACCGTCAGTGTCGCTGGCACCGAAACCAGACCTATCCACCTTGGCAATCTGGGGACCGGACACCCAGATTTCCACAGCAGCAGCAGAGAAAAAGTTACTCCCTCCCCAGGTTCCAACAAAAGGCAAAGGATGAAGGATTCTCTGAATGTCATCTTTGACTTCAGCTCCATTCCCCCCATACCGACAGTTACGATCCACCTTTCGATCCACCTCCTGAGCCAATATTACCCAGCGTGGGCAAGAGTTGACATCGGACAACTGGGTGCTAGCTATTGTCCGTCACGGATACAGAATAGAATTCAACCCCCCCCCCCGCCTTTGGGTCCAGTCACCCCACCTTCGGAGGTCCTCCACAAAGAAACTCAATCTCTCTTATGAAAGGGTGCCATTCAATGCATTCATCCAAACGTTGGTACAGAAGGGTTTTTCTCCAGGTACTTCACGGTACCAAAATGGGATGGAGGCCTTCAGCCCATTCTTGACCTTCACAACCTTCACAAGTTTGTCACCCCCAAGAAGGTCAGGATGACAACTCTAACCACAATTCTCCAACTCCTATGGAAGGGCTCTTGGTTCGCCATGATCGATCTCGAAGATGCGTACTTCCACATAGCCATAGAACGCTTACACAGAAAGTTCCTCCACTTTGCGATCAACAAAACATCAGTTCAACATCTTGCCGTTCTGCTTCTCAACAGCTCCACGCGTATTTACTAAATGCATGGCTATGGTCTGCACTTCCCTCCGTCTTCAGGGAGTAGAAATCTACCCATATCTAGACGATCAGCTACTGGTGGCCTCCTCCCAAGAAGCTGTACTGTGCAATATCATGATCGTCTTGAATCTTCTTCGGGCATTGGGACTACGAATCAATGAGAAGTCTCACTTGACCCCCACTCGAACAGTTCAATTTATAGGGGATGTGCTCGATTCCTCATTGGGTCGGGTGTACCTCCTGATGACTCGTGTCACAAACCTCGTCGTGCAAGCCACGTCGATATTCTCTGCCCGCCGTGCCAGGACACATGACGTCCAGTGCCTCCTTGGCCACATGGCAGCCAGGGTATCGGTTGTGGAATGGGCTTGGCTACGAATGAGACCACTTCAACACTGGTTCATCTGGAACTTCGACTTAACCCACAACTCTCTCTTTGTGACACTCTTGATACTGGAGGTCGTTGCTGTCAGCTTGGACTGGTGGATGGACTCCAGGCATCTGGCCCAAGGGATGCCATTCCTTCCCGATCCTCCATCCAGAGTTCTCACCACAGACACCTCTCTCCTAGGTTGGGGAGCGCATTGCGGCCCCCTTCAAGCACAAGGTTTATGGTCCTCCAAAGAAACACTATACCATATAAATTTCTTGGAGGTGTTGGCAATTTGGAAAGCTCTCCACGCCTTTGAACCGTACCTCCGACATCGACACATCCAGATCCTCACGGACAACACCACAGTTCTCTGGTACCTAAACAAGCAAGGCGGAACACACTTCTCCTGCCTCCTTTCTCTCACTGTACACCTTGACAACTGGGTCGTTGTCAAGGACATTTGCTTGACGGCTCTCCATATAGCAGGACAAGACAACCTGTTGGCAGACTCTCTCAGCCGCTTCCTCGGGTGCTCCCACGAATGGCAGCTTGCCAAGACAGTCCTGCAACTAATTTTCAACCAGTGGGGCTGACTAGAGATCGACCTCTTCACGACTCCAGCGAACACGGCCTGTGGACAATTCTGTTCCAGAGCTGGAGTTGGCCACAGATCACTTGGCGATGCCTTTTTCCTAGAATGGAAGGATCACCTATTCTACTTTTTCCCTCCATTCCCACTCCTCACGAGGGTGATCTCCAAAATCAGACAGGATGCCACGAACTGCATCCTGATTGCCCCTTGGTGGCCCAGACAACCCTGGTTCACGATGCTGTTGAACCTAGTGCAAGGATGCCTCCTACCGCTACAGCAGATAGACAATTTGATTTCCCAGGACTGGGGCAGGATCCTTCACCCCGATCTCCACACCCTGAACCTCATGGTGTGGAGGATCCAAACACCCACCACTTTTCCCCGCTGATTCCACTGACAGCGCAGGCGGTAATTAATGCGGTGAGGAAACCATCCACGTGCTGCTCATACTCAGCAAAATGGGTTTCATTTGTTCGGTTCGCGACCGACAACAACTGTAACCCTAATGACTGTTGTCTAGTGGGCATATTGTTTTTCCTCCAACATCTTTTCAGCAAGGGCCTGAAGTACTCCTCCATCAGGGTATATGCTTCAGCGATTTCTGTTATGAAGGACGACATTGACGGGTGCTCCATATTCAGCCACCCCTTACGCAAGCAATTCCTGCGGGGACTCAGAAACGTGGCTCCTCCAGTGAGAGATTTCGTTCCTCAGTGGGACCTAACCCTAGTGCTTAACACTCTCACGTCGGTAGCATTCGAACCGCTTGTTACAGTGGACTTGAGGCTGCTCTCTTGGAAGGTTGCCTTCCTGATAGCCATTACGACATTGAGGAGAGCGAGCGAACTCTCCGCATTGCGAATAGGCTCACCTTACACGGTATTTCACAAGGAAAAGGTGGTCCTACAGCTGGATTTAGCATTCCTCCCGAAGGTGGTCATGGACTTCCATCTTAATCAACTGATCGTGTTCCCTGCCTTCTTTCCATCCCCAACTTCTGATTTGGAAGAACGGCTACACATTCTAGATGTCCGGAGACCACTGGCCTTCTATAAGTCATGGACTGAGTCTTTCTGCAACTCCCAGCGGCTCTTCCTATGCTATGGGGGACCCAATAAGGGCTCTCCAGCCTCCTCTCAGAGGCTGGCATCCTGGACTGTACACACTGTTTGACTGGCGTACGAGGTTGCTGGGAAACCCCTACCAACTCGAATCCGAGCGCACTCGACATGGGGATTGTCGACTCACTGCCTTTGCAAGAGGGGTTCCCATCGTGGACTTGTGTAAGGCGGTTACCTGGTCTAAGCCCTCTACCTTTATTAAGCACTACAGACTGGACGTCCGAGCTCGAGCAGACTGTGCCTTTGGCAAGGCTGTGCTTTCATTGGTACTACATTGAGACACCGACCCACCTCCGGTAAGTTAGCTTGTTACTCGCCCATATGTGTGATACACAGAGACCACAAAAAAGAAAGTCAGGTTGCTTACCTGTAACTGTAGTTCTTCGAGTGGTCATCTGTGCATTCACACAACCCCCCCCCCACCATCCCCACTTTGGTGTCAACTGGTCTGTTGGTACTGAGGTGTTCTTCTCCTCGGTCCGAGACTACTTGCGGCCCCAAGGAACTGAAGGGAAGGCGGGAACCCTAGCTATATATGCCAGAGACGGTGGGGGAGGGGTTCCCACCAAAAATCTATGCAGCTTAGAAGTTTCCCGAATGAGTCTTTGTGCAGGCGCAGAGCCCATATGTGTGAATGCACAGATGACCACTCAAAGAACTACGGTTACAGGTAAGCAACCTGACTTTTTTGCTGAATAAGATGTAACCTGAGATCCATAGACACTTCAGGTACAGACTCTAAAGCGGTGATCCATTGATTAGGCAAAATGGGACAATCCAATTCCCTATTGCATTCCTGCTTAAGATCCTATGCATCATATTTATTTACTGACAATAAGTATTTATAAACATGGATTGTGGGTTGATATAGCTGATATACAAATCATTTAATGATGGGGAAAGAGAACCTGATTCAAAAATATAATGATAAAGGTGATAAAGCCTTGGAGCTAAGAGGCTGGAAAATGTGTTATACCTCTCAGTTGGAAATCTGTCTGGATCAGGCGATATCCCAGTATTCATATTCATAATTGAATAGTTAGTTGCACAATAGCACTGCTTGGTGGATTATACTTCTATATCTTGACCCAAAGAAGGCAATTTGTACACAAAAACAACGTCCCATGCATATAACGGAAATCAGTTGTGTAAATTAGATGGCCATCCAAATTCAGAAGTTGTCTATTTGTACTGCATTACTTTCAATTGTGTGGGCATTTGGGTATGTACTTAGTGCGCATTCCCCATCTACATTTGGGTATGGATGGGAATGTAGTGCAGGTAGAGAACATCAGATGTGCTTTCATTGCAGTTCTTGATATGCATGCAGAAGTCTGCTTTGGACTAAGACACTAGTCTTCAGGCCTTGTAAAATGTTCTTTATTGAGACTTTAGGTGAAATGCTCTAGTTAAATGTTAATTTAACACACAACATTAACTCAAATATTTATTTTTCTGTAATAAGTTCGAGTTTAAGTGGCAAGAATTTAGATAAAATACTGCGTTACTATGACTGCAACAAATACTCTGTATATGAGATCTATATGTTTCCTTCGCTTTCTTCACACACTGCTCTAAAATCACATTCTCTAAAATCATGCTGTACGGTGGAAGCTTTTTACTTGCATTTATTGAAACATCACTCATGCAGATTGACAGTGAACTCAATTTATTATTTTTGGAGTACCTTAAAGGTTAATAGGCATTTGCCAGAACACATGCAATCTAAATTTTAGATACGACATGATTAATAGAAATTAACATTGGTTGGGTAGCAAGAAGAAAGCAGATACTTAAAACAACAGATTACAAATTGCTTAAAGAAATGCTTTAAAATAGAGATTTTTAGAGGGTGTTCATAGACTTCCCATATATGGGAATGATAATATATGGGAATTTGAGAATATATGGTAATTTGAGATCCAGTGTGGTGTAGCTTTTAAGGCCAACATGGCTGCACCAGTTTCAAATCTCTGCTCTACTCTGAATCAGGAGCAAATAGCATGTCTTGGCCTAATCCTGCCTCACAAGGTTATTGTGAGGCTAAAAATGCAACTCATCATTCTATGTAGGTTGGGATAAATTTGAGAAATAAGCATAATTCCGTTATCTTTTGGAGATTTGGAAACTACCAAGTGAAATGGAGGTTCATTTTCATTCCGCTGATGCAGCAAAGAATTCACAAGAGTAAAAGGCTAGCATTTATTATTCATTAATAGATTTATATGTCAACTTTCTGGCAAACAATTCAAGGTTGTTAATGATCAGGCTTGGCATATAAAATTCTACCACAATATAAATTTAGAAACCAGTCCAGCATAAAAATAGAATAACATCTGGCAAGGATCATTTGCAATCTGCTAGACTCCCAGTGCAAGCCTAAGTATGTTTATTCAGAAGTAGGTCCCATTGAATTCAGTGTAACCTATTTGCTAGTAGGTGTGCTGAGGACTGTAGCCAAGCAAGTATCCAGTGGAATGTTTAGTTATTGGTGCCATCGTGGGAGTAAACAAGTTTCCTGCTCTAACAATACTGAGTGCTAAATTTTGTCCTTATTCGGTGCTGAAGTTTTGGAATGATTATGATTATGACCACCTAAAACTTCACCACCACCCCGGTTCTACTTAGGGTCAAGCTATACTTTATTTTGAAGATGTAGCTAGCAGTAATATCTCTTTTCTTTACTACTCAAAAGTAACTGCAGGGAGTCCAGCCTGGACCAGGACTCTAGTGTGGCAGGCTCTAACCCTTACCTCCCCCAGCAGGCCTGATCCAACCCCCTGCACCTGCTGTTTACATTACCCCAAAGTTATCTGGATCAGGACCACCTGGGGGTGGACCGCTAAGGGTTCCAATTGGGATCAGATTCTCCCTTCATTTACCTTCAGCTTAAAAAGGAAAATACATAGCTGTTAGTTGCATCTTTAAAGTAACGTGCAATTCTACCATTACAACTGAAACCAGGTCTTCACCCATCAAAATGAGTGAATATTTACATGTATTCCAACACGAATATTTACATGTATTCCAAAGCAATAAGGCTGGGAAGAAAAGGCTGTATCTCAGCTTAAATGTCATTAAAATAATGACATTAAAGTCTGCTCAGATATTACAAGTTAATTCTGTATTCTACTTACATTAGTATAAAGTATTTAAATTATTAGCTGGAATTGTGTTATCATGGCTTTAGTTAAAAAATGATTTCTGAATCCTAACGAGAACTTTTAGTGCAGCCTTCCCTAACCCAGTGCTCTCCAGATGTTTTGGACTACAACTCCCAGTGTTTCTGACCACTGGTCATGTTGACCTGGGCTGATGGGAATTGACATCCAAAACATCTGGATGCCACTGGGTTGGGGAAGGCTGTTTCAGTGTTTCTTTGCATATCATCACTCTCCACTCCCCAATGTCATATTATAAACTGCTTCTGAAGCTCTTCTCAGTTTCAGATGTCACTTGTTGTATAGCATGGTGTAATAGTTTCTGTTAAAGAAACACACATCCAAGCCACAGTTAGATATGTAGAATTAGTTGCCCAGCTACTTCCACCTTAGTCTTACCGATTATAGGCAGCCCTTATTACATTACATTTAGTTCTGCAGTAGCACATGCACTCTTTTTAAATGATAACATTTCAGTCTAGAGTAATTGTTACATGTACTTGATGGAAAATACGGGGCTCAGAAGGGGTTTTGTTGTTGTTAAAAACATCTTAATAAAGGGTTTTTCATTTTATACAAGTAAAGTATTCCCCTGTCCCCTTATTCCTCATTCCCTCTCACCCTCTCCCTCCATCTTACTCACAAACATAATCATTATTAGGCCCAATCTTAAAGGTAAACCATATAATATATACAGTGGTGATCATTGACTATTGTCATGGTAAAATCAGATCCAGAAAATGGTGGTGCCCTAATTAACTACCCTCTCCCCAGTGTACAGCCAGTGGGCTGGTTCACATGTCATAAGCCATGCTTAAAATAAGCCATGATAGGCTAGTTTTGCCATCAATAAGCCACGTTACTCCTGACACACAATTGGGCACTCTGCGGCTTGCCATAGCTTGTTTCCCCCTATTCCTCCCACCCTCTACTAGCACATATCCCAGGGACCTTTATGGCACAAGCTTAGCAGCCTACTCCGCTACTCTGCTAATGAGCACAAATGTGCTCATGACCAGAACAGAGTTTATTTTGTAGAATTTTTGTTCACCTTTGGGGAGATTTGTGCATATTTAGTGTTATTTTTCCCCACCTTCAGGGAGATTTGTGCACATTTGCTGAAGCGCAGTAATAAATTTCCCTGGAAGTTAAAAAAAAGTTAAATTTGTGCAAAACTCCCCGAAGGTGAAAAAAAAATGTCACTGTCTAGGGAGGTGATGAAGTGGAGGAGTAAATTGACTAGTGTCAATTCAAGATGTAATAGAGGAGATATTGTTAGTGAGATTGTGAGGAGCGACCGGATTTTTTGCTGCAATTGCCAGGCGGTTCTGTAGCCCTTTCTGGCAAGCCACTGTGCTGGGTTTGGACATCATGACAACCCACCCTGAACAACCCAACAACAAGCCATGGCTTCTCAGGGTGGCTTGTGGGTGGTTAACAAACCATGCTGAGGAAACTCTGCCGTGTTCGGATGTCACAGCAAGCTACACTGAAACAAACAAGGCTGACAACCCATCATGCTTTGTTGTGTCATGCAAACCAGGTCAATATCAGATATCATAGAAAGAAAGGGGAAGGGCAAACAGGACAGAGGAGAATATTTAAAACTTATGTCAGTTATGATTACTAGATTTTTCATTTTTAGTTTGAGTAATAGTTGGAAGATTCTTTTGCACACTTAAGAAGTGCAGGCACAATCACAGAAATGCTAAATGCTGTTCTAGTTCTTGGCTAACCCCAAATATAGATGTCATTTTTTCTAAGATATTTTTTATCTATAGAAAACATTTCTTGGTGGTTTCGTTTTCTCAAGCAGTTGTTATTATTGTCCCATTTCTTACTCCTCTACATCATCAAGCATACACTTGTATGTTCCTAAATAAGTGCTGTATTTTGTATGTTCTAAATCAGTGAAGTTCAGATGTTTTTCCTGCAAAAGCAATGCAAATGAGGAAAATTGTGGCCAGTATTTTTCTCAAGCAAGTATTGTTAAACAAATCTAAGACCTTAACAACTAAAATGAAGGATTCGATATAGTTTCCTCACAGTTCCTTTTCACACTGCCCTTAATCAGTTGGCTGCAGCTGGGTTGCCATAACTACAACTTTTCAGTTGTTTTAATATGGATAACACAAACTTTAAATTTATCTGAAGATGCATGAAACCATAATAATAAATCTATCACTGGAGTGTTTAGAAACAAGACCTAAAAAGGACTTACACCCCCATCTCACTGTATTAAAGCCTGATAGATGGCAGTCATGTTCAGTAGGCTGCAAAAAACACATGCAAACTGCTTTTCATGTAGACTTCAGAAGATTCTTTGCAGTGACTTTCTATTTTTCCTTTTTTCTTAATGAAATTAAGCCACCAAAGAATGCCTTATGAAGGTGACAGTCAGTTGTAGTAGCAGATTTGCCCTTTCCAAATATGAAAGGCACCTTTCTGTACCTGTGATCCTATAAATAAGACATTGCTGCCGTTGTTTGCCCTTGGCTCTCCTTGTTTTGATATACAACACACCTGAGCCTCAAGTGAACTCTGCTGGTACAAGCACCATTGAAATGGATAGTACTTTAACAGAAGTGCTTTGAAGACTGGACTCTCTACAAGATAATACATTTCTTCGCCTCATTCTTTAGTAGCTAGCAATAGTTTGTTTCAGGCTAATTTCCCCTTGAGCCTTTTCATGTTGTGATGAGAGAGCTCTCTACGCCTCCCCCCACTTCTTAAAAAAATATATATCTGTAGGCTTATGCCTATTTATCATAGCTAATCTGAATGTCAATTGATGGAGTTTGCATTTTGTCAAGACAGATGCTGCAATTTTGAAGTCTTAGGAATGATTTGCTGAATAAGCCTGCCTTCTGAGAAGTACCACTGAAAACTGCACAGCACAAACATATGCATGTTTACTCAGAACTAAGTACCACTGTGTTCAGTGAGGCTACTCCAGACAAGCATATATAGGATTGCAAACAAAGTGTCAGTTCACATTTAAAATGAAAGTTATTTTGAAAGTAATAAGGATGACTTTAGAGCTCAACCTGAGTTCAGTATTAATCTACCCTCTTAATTCACGATTCCATCTGTTGGCTTATAGCTAGTTTTTTGGTAAACAAACTTTAAACTGGCAAGTAGAGTATGGGGTAAACATTTTATCTGTTGCTGTTCGAGTATTCCATTGTTGAGCTTTGTACTCAGTGAAATTGAATTGTTTTGTATATGCACATAGTAACACTTCTGTATCTGATGTATAGTGGTAAGAGCAGTGAGGCTTGTTAGTCAGTTGGTCAGTATTGCCCAGAAAGAGAGGCATGGCTTGCCAAGAGAAAATTCATATATGTATGCCAGCACTGGAGTGTAGTACCTTGGCGTTCTTTTGCCTCTGAGACTAACCAAAGGTTTGTACACCATGTATAGGCAGGGCTTGGTTTCAGCACCTTACAGGCAATAGAGACTATATGGCACTATATGTTAGCTGTTGAGAGCTCTGTGAATAGCAGCCATGGTAATTGTTCTGCAGGTTTGATTAGCAATGCTCTGGAGACCATAATTGCATCTTGATGTGCAGGTTACTTACTCTAAATAAAGCTTCAGAAAGTCAGCTCAGGAAAAAATGGATTTGTAAATATCAGCCTCATGTAAAGTATTTGACAAAATATTGTCATAGAGGTATATTCACATGCGGACTGACCTTATTCTTCTGGTAGCCCAGTTTGTTAAGTAAACTAGTTTTTGTTTCTGTACATTTCCTTTGAATTGCTATGTTTTGTCCCAAGTGATCGTTATTGATACATCTGGATGCATGCTTAAATGTAAACCATTGTTAATCGTTTACTGGAATTATAATTTTACCCAAATTTGCTCTTCTCTGGGCCTGTTTGCATGTAATGGAGGCATTTGGCAGCAAACCATGGGATAATTTTGTGTAAAATTATAATTCCGGTAAGCTGTTAACAAATGGCTTACGTTAAAACATTAATCCACAATTTGTGGGGCTACACACTGCATGCAAGCCATTTCTGGTTTCTGTAAACAACCTATGAATGCCCCCCACCCCTGTTCATGGGTTGTTAGCGTGATGTCCGAACTCGGCCGCTATGGGCTATTCATGGGTTAAATAACCCAAGGTTAACCCAAGAACAAACCAGTTGGGTTGTTCAGCCTATGAACAATTAAAAGTGTCTGGGTTTGGACGTCACACTAACAGCCTATGAATGAGCCAATTGTAGATTGTTGAATAAAAGCAGACGTGGTGGGCTAACAGGAGGCAGTGCTCCTGCCCGTGCACGACATCCCATGGGTTGTTTAAATCATGGGTTGTCAGTATGTGCGAACCAGGTCTCTGTCACTGTATTGCATTCAAATTTTTATTAAAATAAAATTATCCTAGATTTCCACTACAAAAAAGTTATCAAGGTGGTTTACAATTAACAGTAAAATATGCATCATAGCTATAGTTTTTAAAAGCAGCTGTGCCATTTTATAAAATCTAGCAGTGTGAATTCAGAACTAAGGCAAATAGTACAAACTTACTCTGGTGCTCCCCCTTCATGGATCACTGCCTTGTTGTGGCGAAGGGGCTTGCGTAACTCAGTGAAGCCATAAGCTATGCCGTGCAGGGCCACCCAAGACGGACAGGTCATGGCAGAGAGTTCTGACAAAATGTGGTCCACTGGAGAAGGAAATGGCAACCCACTCCAGTATTCTTGCCAAGAAAACCCCATGGAACGTATCACAAGGCTAAAAGATATGACGCCGGAAGATGAGCCCCTCAGGTCGGAAGGTGTCCAATATGCTACTGGGGAAGAGCAGAGGGTATTTCCAAGTAGCGCCAGAAAGAGTGAAGCGGCTGGGCCAAACCCGAAAGGACACTCAGCTGTGGATGTGTCTGGCGGTGAAAAGAAAATCCGATGCTGTAAAGAACAATATTGTTTAGGAACCTGGAATGTCAGATCAATGAATCAAGGTAAGCTGGAGGTGGTCAAACATGAGATGGCAAGATTGAACATCGACATCTTGGGAATCAGCGAACTAAAATGGACAGGCATGGGCGAATTTAATTCAGGTGACCATCATATCTACTATTGTGGGCAAGAATCCCTTAGAAGAAATGGAGTAGCACTCATAGTCAACAAAAGGGTGGGAAAAGCAGTACTGGGGTACAATCTTAAAAATGATAGAATGATCTCAGTACGAATCCAAGGCAAACCATTCAACATCACAGTAATTCAAGTCTATGCCCCAACCACTGAGGCCGAAGAAGCTGAGGTTGATCGGTTCTATGAAGACCTACAACACCTTCTAGAACTAACACCAAAAAAAGATGTCCTCTTCATCATAGGGGATTGGAATGCTAAAGTAGGAAGTCAAGAAATCACCGGGATAACAGGCAGGCATGGCCTTGGTGTACAAAATGAAGCAGGACAAAAGCTAATAGAGTTTTGCCAAGAGAACACGCTGATCATAGCAAACACTCTTTTCCAACAGCACAAGAGGCGACGCTACACATGGACATCACCAGATGGTCAATATCGAAATCAGATTGATTATGTCCTTTGCAGCCAAAGATGGAGAAGCTCCATACAGTCAGTAAAAACAAGACCTGGAGCTGACTGTGGCTCAGATCATGAGCTGCTTCTTGCAAAATTTCGGCTTAAATTGAAGAACGTCGGGAAAACCACTAAACCGTTCAGGTATGACCTAAATCATATCCCTGATGAATATACAGTGGAGGTGAGGAATAGATTTCAGGGATTAGACCTGATAGACAGAGTGCCTGAGGAACTATGGACGGAGGTCCGTAACATTGTTCAGGAGGCAGCAACGAAATCCATCCCAAAGAAAAAGAAATGCAAGAAAGCCAAGTGGCTGTCTGATGAGGCTTTACAAGTAGCTCACGAAAGAAGGGACGCGAAAAGCAAGGGAGAAAGGGGAAGATATACCCAACTGAATGCAGAGTTCCAGAGAATAGCAAGGAGAGACAAGAAGGCCTTCTTAAATGAACAATGCAAAGAAATCGAGGAAAACAACAGAATGGGAAAGACTAGAGATCTCTTCAAGAAAATTGGAGATCTCAAGGGAACGTTTTGTGCAAAGACGGGCATGATCAAGGACAAAGAAGGCAGGGCCCTAACAGAAGCAGATGAGATTAAGAAGAGGTGGCAAGAATACGCAGAAGAACTATACAGGAAAGATCTGAATGTCCCTGATAGCCATGATCACTGAACTTGAGCCGGACATCCTCGAGAGTGAAGTCAAGTGGGCCTTAGGATGCATTAGTAACAACAAAGCTAGCGGAGATGACAGTATTCCAGCCGAGCTATTTAAAATCCTAAAAGATGATGCTGTTAAAGTGCTGCATTCAATATGCCAACAAATCTGGAACACTCAACAGTTGCCACAAGACTGGAAAAGGTCAGTTTACATTCCAATTCCAAAGAAGGGCAACGCCAAAGAGTGTTCAAACTACCGCACAATTGCGCTCATTTCACATGCCAGCAAGGTGATGCTCAAAATCCTACAAGCTAGGCTTCAGCAGTATGCGAACCGAGAACTACCGGAAGTACAAGCTGGGTTTCGAAGAGGCAGAGGAACTAGAGATCAAATCGCCAACATTCGCTGCATCATGGAGAAAGCAAGAGAATTCCAGAAAAACGTCTATTTCTGCTTCATTGACTACGCTAAAGCCTTTGATTGTGTGGATCACAACAAACTGTGGCAAATTCTTAAAGTGATGGGAGTACCAGACCACCTTACCTGTCTCCTGAGAAACCTGTACGAGGGTCAAGAAGCAACAGTCAGAACCAGACATGGAACAACCGATTGGTTCAAAATTGGGAAAGGAGTATGACAAGGCTGCATATTGTCACCCTGCTTATTTAACTTATACGCAGAGTACATCATGAGAAATGCCGGGTTGGATGAATCAGAGGTCGGAATTAAGATTGCTGGGAGAATTATCAACAACCTCCGATATGCAGACGATACCACCCTAATGGCAGAAAGTGAAGAGGATCTCAAGAGCCTCTTGTTGAGGGTGAAAGAGGAGAGTGCAAAAGCTGGTTTGAAACTCAACATTAAAAAAACGAAGATCATGGCATCTGGCCCCATCACTTCCTGGCATATAGAAGGGGAAGAAATGGAAGCAGTGACAGATTTTACTTTCTTGGGCTCCAAGATCACCGCAGACGGTGACTGTAGCCCTGAAATTAAAAGACGCTTGCTCCTTGGGAGGAAAGCTATGGCAAACCTAGACAGCATAGTAAGAAGCAGAGACATCACCTTGCCGACAAAGGTCCGTCTAATCAAAGCTATGGTTTTCCCAGTAGTAATGTATGGCTGTGAGAGCTGGACTATAAGGAAGGCTGAGCGCCGAAGAATTGATGCTTTCGAACTGTGGTGCTGGAGAAGACTCTTACGAGTCCCCTGGACTGCAAGGAGGTCAAGTCAGTCCATCCTAAAGGAAATCAACCCTGAGTGCTCATTGGAAGGACAGATAATGAAGCTGAAGCTGAAATATTTTGGCCACCTAATGCGAAGAGAAAACTCCCTGGAAAAGACCCTGATGCTGGGAAAGACTGAAGGCAAAAGGAGAAGGGGACGGCAGAGGATGAGATGGCTAGATAGCATCACGGATGCAATGAATATGAACTTGAGCACGCTCCGGGAGAGAGCGCAGGACAGGAAGGCCTGGCATGCTATGGTCCATGGGGTCACGAAGAGTCGGACACGACTGAACGACTGAACAACAACAACAACACTCTGGTGCTCCACCCCCCACCCCCCACTGGGGGTGGGGAGGAGTTTGATACTACATATGAGAGAGTGGGGGGGAGATACTTAATTAAAATGCTTTTTCATGAAACTTCATTCCTGCCCAGAGCTCTGGAGGCTCACTCAGGTGTCTGAAGATATTAACATCTCCTCTGCCCTGCAGCTTCTGGTATAGCAATTCCTATCTTAATTTCCCTTCACTCGTGAAGTAAAATCTTGCTACTTAAAACTCAAGGTACTTCTGTTTGTTCTGTATGTTCTCTCCATAATGTGGGTTTACGATGAACAATCTTATTGAATTTGATGGTGCGAGATCTGATTTGTTACTTTGATGCATAGAACTTGCTTTTCTTTCGTCTACATTTATATCCTATATTGGACCAGGGTAATAGTGACTCTCTCAAGAACATGATTGTCCAGCCCTTCTCACTTGAACCAAGACAGACCTGCAGCTGCAACTGATATCTTGGGACAAGAAGTTGTAAATTGTGGGAAGCATGGCCACACTGTGTCTGTAGCATGTCTAGAGAAAAGATTCTAGAAAAAATGGAATTGGGTTAAAGTAACTTCACCAACAGACTTATATTAAGACACACAATATCTGTAATGAATAATCTAGCGATGCTCTAAAAACAAAACAAAATGGTATTTAGTATAACAGAGTTGGTGTGCATTGATCTGTGATGTAGCAACAGTTGTATAGTGTCACTGTACTAACAACTAAGCTCGTACACATCATTTTGAACATATCATTTTGTGTTGGTATAGAAAGCTTTGGGATCAGGCTATATATTGTGCAAATATTTTTTGCCTAAAACCTTGTGGTGATTTTTTAAAATTTGAGTTTAAAGGTATTTTGGAAATATATGAATATATATGTAGGGAATTGATCTCATTCTTACATTATATTATTTATGTGTTTATAGTGTGTGTTTGTTTCATACCCATCATCGCTGAAGTTGGTTAATGTTTAACTTTTTAAAAAGTGTTTAATAAAAAGAATGACTTCAGTACACAGTATTTAATTTAACTTTTAAAACCCCAGGGAGTTAATGCAGCTTATGTTGCTCATGATGAATAACATTCCACTGAGAAGCTGGACTGACGTGAAAATTAGGAATGTAGTGGCCTGGCAAGGGAGCAATAATGAATACTGACAGAAGCTTCCATGCTTAACTACTATAACTTTTTTGTGTAGAAACTTTGAATTACTTGCCTGTGTGTAATACAGCATATCTGACAATATGGATATTTGTGAATAGAACACTTGGATGAAGAAACATTCCTTGCTCTGTTGACGTCATTATATTTTTCAGTATCGTGAGAAAATTAGACAGATTGCTTTTTTGTCTACAGTTTGCTCATGTGAGTGTTCTCACCATGTTTTATTACTATGTCTTCTCTTTTCAGCGCTACTAAATAACAGGGTGTTCAAAAATTATTGCTATGAATTTTGCATGGCTCAGAGGCAACAAACACAGATTTCTATTGTAAGCTGCTGCTATGCTGCCTGTTTCCAATATGCAGATAAAAAGTATTGCCAGCAAATATTTTCTAAACTTGAATCAGTAGTGTTTGATTCTGCCTTTGTATTGGAGTGCTGGCTGATGTTTTGGCATCCCCCTTTAAAGGATATGTTAAGCAATTTTTCAGAATGTTTTTGTGACTGCTCATCAACTACAGCAGTAAAAATAGGGCTGGTGTTTCCATGCAGGTGGTGGTTCTGCTATGTAGTAAGAAAGGAGGATTGTGCTTTTCTAAAATCATTAATTATTAGGGTGTTTTCAGTGATTTGTAAGTTAGAAAATGTTCCTTAAAATGAAATTCTGTTTTAGCAAGAAGTTGTCCTTGTAAATTTAGATGAGATTTTGTGTTAGTTTTTAAACTTGATGTCCTGAGCTGGTGTGATGGCATATGCAATCTTGTCACATTATATGAACCAGATCACTTGTATCTTGAAGGTAATTAGTGAACTTACAGTGTAATCATATACATCACTACTCAGAAGTAAGACCCAGAAGTAAATGTGGCTTATTTTCTGTTAAGTGTATTGCAGCCTTAAATGGTGAAACAGAACCTAGACTAAGCTGTGGCTTTAAAGTCAGTTTTGGAAATAGCGTAGCCGGGGGGCATATTTTATGTACAGAA
The DNA here is from genome assembly GCF_057233095.1 of Heloderma suspectum. Taxonomy (NCBI): domain Eukaryota; kingdom Metazoa; phylum Chordata; class Lepidosauria; order Squamata; family Helodermatidae; genus Heloderma; species Heloderma suspectum. The sequence goes on from NC_139462.1 coordinate 70,063,222, forward strand.
CAATTAGTGGAGAAAATAACTTTGTTCCCTTGGGAACAATTTGCTTTTTATAGACCCATATGAAGCTTTTCCTTCTGAAGTGAATATTATAGTAAAATTAATTGTACAATTGATGGAATTTCTTCAGTTTTTCTAGCAGGTTGGGAATGCTTTGATTCTCTTTTTATTTTAAGTGCATTTTAAAATGGACTGTCTTAATGCAAAATGGTTGTGTGTATGAACCTCTTCATGAAAAGATGAAGTAAGTTTTATCTGGAACACCTTTTTAGTCCATGTTGTCGCATTATCCTTGTAGACTGAGTTGGTGTAATAAGAGATGAGATGCTAAACTACATTACTATGAAAACAAGCACAGCCTTCAGTGACATTCAGCTGCCCAAGGGCAGGGGTGGCCAACAGACATTTTATGGTCTTGACCTAGCCTGTAGCACAATTTTATTTAGTTCTTGGTGGCTTTATGAAGTTTTAATGCATAATATTGGAGAACAGAAATTATGCAATACAATGTGTGTGTGTGTGGGGGGGGGTTAACAGGGGTCTTACCGCCAGCTCCTTTAGGTAAGACAAGATTACACCTTGCCATAAAGAGGCGTTCACTGGAAGGACAAGTGGCCAGCATGCACAATGTAGGTCTCACATTGTTCATATCCTCAGGCTGGACAAATGGAAAAGTATCCATTAGAACTGGACAAGCAGGGGCCACAGTTACATCCTGTATCAAATTACATTCAGGTTGCTGAACCTAATATTTGGATTGTATGTAAACTGCTGCTGTACAATTTAGCTGAGATATATTTTCATCTATAAACTTAACTGATCCCATGATCACTGATTTAATATAAAGGACAGTTTGTTTTAGTAGTTGATAAACATAAGCATAGTTTAATCATGTTGGTTTCAGTCCGTTTCTTCATCTCAGACAGCTGACCTCATGTGAATTGGGAATCAAATGACATGTCCCATGAGTTGCTATGCTGAAACAGTGGCTCACAGGATCCAGACATAAAGGTAGGACTGGTGCAAGGAAACAATTCCTGCAGTTCAGGGACCAGACCACCAGACTAAGCATTGACATAACAGCAGCACTACTGTTCCAAGGCTCTTCCCTTTCCCTTATGTAGTATAGCTTTACTACTCAAGTGGCTTATATGACAGATCTCATATAGCCCCTTGTATTCTATCTTATTGGTTATTTTTTTCAGCACAAAAGCTAAAAAATGTGTTATGATACTATGATACTGATTTGTTGTGTTGCAGTGACCATCCTTTGTAAGCTAATTGTTTGCTAATAGTCACAGTTGATTGTCTGATAATTCCTAAATGGGAGCTAATGATCAAAATCTCCCCTAACTTTGAAAGGTGACTCACTTCTCTCAGCTTAGTGGTATGGCCAAATATGGGGAATTGGAGAGGGGATGTCCAGATGAGGAAGAACACTGGGCTACCAAGATACCAAGAAGAGATTTGCCTTTGTTAGAAGAGATGGGGGAGTTCTCCCTGTGGATGTTTACCCCACCAGGAGTTTTCAGACGTTGGCCAGGTAAAGAGGTGTTGAAAAAGGGAGAGGGTGGAAGGAAGAGGGTTTGGTTAGAGAAGAAGGGGCTCCTGGTTGGTTTGCTGGACTGTTGCCCAATTTTTTAAAAATTAGGAAACAGCTTGGCTAATTTCTGAACCGTTTGGTGGGAGTGGGCAGGAGGTGGAAATAGCTTGGCTCATTTTCAAGTCATTATGAATTTGTCTTGCAAGCAGATCTTCTTTTGGGAAGGGGATTGTGTTACAGCTACTTTGTGACCACCCTTTGCTCAGTGGATTATTTTTTAGTAGTAATATAATTAGAATGGTTATTTACAGAATGGGAACTAATTTTGCCTTTCAACTAGTGGAAGGCCAGGGTGGTGTTGCAGTTTGAAATGGGAAACAGAGTTGGACATTCAGCTGTGAGTTTAGTTGGTCTGAAAGCAGCCAGGGAGGATAGGATGTAGAAGTCCATATTGTAACTCTCTGTGAAACTGGTGCACGACCAGCAGTTTTTCTTCCTCTTTTTAGGGAATCATGCTTGCTTCCAGTAGGCTGTGCTTGTATACTTGTCAGTAAATCAAATATTGCAGTGATACCATGCTCCAGTGCTTTTTCTCCCAAAAGAAACTAAACCATGTATTGTTGCTCCTAGACTTTTCACTACTTGAAGAAATGAGGAGCACTTAAAATACTAAGGATCTCTTAAAGCAAGAGGGGAAAATATTTTTCTGTACTTGCCAAGTATGGGTTGCAATTTGTGCTGCAGCAGCTAAAATCAGTCGATGCTATTGGCTGCCAATCTGGTATTAAAAAGTTGAAATAGTTAGAGTTCATGTAGATTTCTCTTCCAACTTTCAACATGCTTAGGGCATCTACATGGGAGTTACCTCCAGTGATAACCTCACAACAACACTGTTAAGTATGTTAGATTGTGGGTCATCCATTAGCTTTATGTCTATGGGAAGATTTGAACCTTTGCATCTTAACTCAGGAATGCCCGATATTAAACCAGACAGCGCTGTATACACAACAGGCCCAGTGGAATCCTAACCCAATTATAGGCCAAGATAAACCACCTACACTTTGTTAGATTTGATGTAATCACAAAATGACATATGGATTCTCACAAGGGATCTATATATGTTAAAGCCAGTTCCCCAGATACATTCCAGTATGGTCAAGAAATGGAAAGCAAGACATGGCTATACAGATTATAAAATGATATTAAGGTTAATTCAGTTCCCAGTGGCTTTTATTGAACTTTATGCTATAGCTAGTGTGTGGTGGAGAGCGATCCTCAACTCAGACACTGGGGTCGTTGAGGTTGGAGAACAGATTTTTCCCCACCCCAGTGGTATACTCAAGAGCGTGGCAATTCCAACCCATATAAATTTACCCCTACAAGAGAAAAAAAATAAGCACTTTGACTAGGGGATAAGCCTCTTGCAAGGGGTTTTGCAAGGTGATACAGTGTTTTCTCTGATATGTAGTCCTACCTCCATTCATCACAATTATAGACATTTTACTGGTAATATATGAAAGCAAGATAATATATTGTTCATACAATTTGCTGTGTGATGCACCCTTCTCTCCTGAATATGTTGAATTTGCTAGAAACCACATGTGAAATCTGGCAGGACTCCTTTCTGGTTGTTGTTATTATTTATCAAACAGTGTTGGAGACAGACAGCCCTGAGATCCAGGTGGGTGGAACTTAACAAGGAACTTAAGTGGATATCAACAGTGACCTACTTCATATGATCATGGCGGCTTAACAAGCCACCATGTGTGCAAGTTGGATTTCCCTAATTACCTACACTGATGGGTTATTTGAGGGTTGTTGCCCACCCCAAACCAGCCTTGCTACCAGGGTTCAGATGACATGGCAAGCAGCACCAGTGTGGGTAATTAGGAAAATCTGGCCATCACACACAGCAGCTGCAGGAAGCAATGAGGGCTTGTTTCAGCCGCCATGGTCGTGTGAACCAGATCACTGTGTAGCTTTGCTGTGCTAATCTAGGGGCTCTCATCAGTCACCTAAACTCAGCCCTCATGGAATATGTGTAATAAGAAAGTAATAGATTTAATTATGTAAGATAGCTGATGGATGGAAGTTGGGAGGGCCTGCCCAAAGCTGAATAATGTTTTCAGTGAAATCTTCTGTAATACATCCTGGAATTCTATATGTATAGGGAGGAGCAGATTGGGATCAGGTTGAGTGGAAAAAGGAGCAGGCAAAGATCAAGAGCACTTCTCTACTGTAACCAGAAACCTCCTTTCTACCCACAGTGATTGCTGTGTGATATTGTCACTGTAATGCTGGCATAATGTCATTGTGATGTTGAGCAAGCATAGCATTTTCTAATTAATGATGTTTTAGCTATAAAGATGGGTTCTTAGTGGTTTAACAGATTTTTACAAGTGGATTGCATTTTATTAGCAAAAGCAAGATTTATGCAGAGGTATTAAATGTGAGAATAAACATTGGGATTTTTCTATTTCAAGAGCAGTCCTAACACAGAGAAGGTCTTAGATTTTACATTTGAATGCAGTTTTCATACTGTTTGACACTTATGTAGGATACTAAGAGCTGCACTAGGCAATCCTGTGATCCGCCATACCGGCGGGCCATTTACATTGGCATAACATCTGCATAATTTAGTTGGGATCCTATATAGTTCCAGCACAAGCATCTGGGAGAAGAAAAAAACACCACTACAAAGGGTACAGAACACAACGCTATTAGCCACACATCCAGCATCCTTTGCAACACTATCAACTTTCACATCAATCATGGGATAGTGTGCTAACAACGACTCATCATATGAGTTGGCCACAGAAGGAGCCAATACCCTCATGGCTATGTGGAGATGCTCCCCTTGATGTCACCCTCCCCCACCCAATACACAGTCTGCAGGCACCAGGACACCACTGTGCCCTCCACACAAGATGTAATATGGTACAGGCAGGAGGAGGCAAATGAGAGGATCAAAAACGTTGAGGAAAAGCTACGCACGCGCACACACACACACACACACACACCCAGAGCTGCAGAACCCCCAGCCCATGGGCCTAATGCGACCTGCCAGGCTCCCCAATCTGACCTGTGGAGCCATGGGTTCCTCCAGGGGGAGGAGCTTGCTTGCCAAGCCTCATCCCCTGGAATGATCCCTGCTGCTACCTCCAATCTGAGGTTGGTTAGAGATAACATTGGAGGGAGCAGCGTGCAGGGGAATCCCTGCTGTTACTTCCGATCTCAGATTCAAGTTCAACACAGATGCATGCCGGTAGAGTTCCTTTGCACTGGGACTCCAGGGCGATGCTGGGTGCAGTGCAACACCAAGGATTCAACTGGTACTGGCAAGAGTGCTTGTATATTGCAGAAGAATATGCATTTATTCATTTATTTGACTTGTACCTTGCCTTTCTACCAAAAAGTGGCACTCAAGGTAGCTTACAATAACTAATAAAACTTAATAAAAACAATAAAGATAAAGTACATTAAAACACTTAAAACGCAACAGGAAAGGATCAAAAATATGAACTAAGCCTAAATGTTTATCAGGAATCAGTGAGCAGTAGCTAACACTAATGAACCTGATAGAATAACCCAATATATAAATAAAGAAGTATCAATAGACAAGCAGGAAGGAGCCAGAACCTGTGAGGTGCCAGGGACCCCAGAACACAGGGATTTGAGTCTGCTTATACTTCCCCAACCTGCGCTATGCTAATACTGACCTTTGTGACTGCACCACACAAAAGCATGTATAACTAACATACAGGCCTTCCTAAAGCAAGGATTCAAGTCCTCTTAGAAGAGCAATACCCCTCTGGAGGAAAAGAACATTTTGCTAGGAGGAACTAGGAAAAGCAACAGGAGAACCACAGCCGCACTCTTACTTGAGCCATCTCTATTAACTTGCTACATAGAGCTCTGGGATGAGAAACAGGCAAGACAAGTTAGAGGGCAGCTGGTAGAATGATAGAATTAAGGCCAAACCTACCTTTTTTGTATTCCCATCCAGCAACAGTTGTAAAAGGCAAAAGAGAAGAAATCAGCAGAACTTTAGAACCCACACTGCACACTCTACAGAGGAGCTCCCTAACTACTCAGCCACTGCAGCAGACTTGAGAAGGATATATCATAGAGCATTTGTCCAGCCTCCAGTCCAGTCTGAATCATATATGCTAGGTCTGAGAGGGTTGCATGAGGAACACTAGTCCTGTGGGACCGCACAGTTTTTACATGCAGGAGGACCCAGGTCCAAACTTTAGATATGATCTGGCTGCGAAGTGCTCCCTCCCACACACGGGTTCAAGCACCACACTTTCTGAGGGATGTTTATCATAGGAGTGCTTCATGCCTTAATTGTCCTTCCTGCTTCCTCCAACAATTGGCTGCCTTATCCAGTGCAGCAGCAATCATTGCACGTGTGAGGTCTGCTCTCTTACTTTTATTGGAGCCTAAGTCAGCAGAAAGGGGAGGAATTGCTGGTTCTGGGATTCTGGGTAGTAAAACAGTCCCGGGCCCCCTCACAGTCCCATCCAGAGGCCAGCTGCAGTGGGACTGAACAGAGGAGAGAATCCCAGTCTGGTGTATCTGTGGTATTATGCTGGTCTATTTCCAATGGTGGGAGTGTATCTCAAGTTCATGCTGATATAGGGGGCTTCTACCAAATCCGAAAGCTCCCCAGTTAGCATATTTAGATTATTGGGCATTAAACCAACGTCTCTAATTCATATCAGCATGTGATTCATAACTATTTTCACAGTCTGTGTGTGTGTGTGTGTGTGGGGGGGAATGCCTTCCTCTTCTGCTCATTAGCCTCCCATGTACCTCATTGTAATCTGCCCTTGAAGTTACTGTATATAAGTAAGTTCTCTAGTTTGAGTCCAGTTTCAGAGGTCCAGACAACAATGAACTTTTGGATGTGCATACATGTCTCACTCCCACCCACAAAGTCTCTTAACAAGATTGTGATAGTTTGTAGTAGGAACACAGTAGGAATGGTTAATGATATAACACACCTCTGGTAATAAAACTATATACCAGTTTGCACAATCATAATGGGTTCTGGGTGGCTTGTTAACCATGGCAACAAGCCACACTTGCTGGGTTCGCACAGCATGGCAAGCTGTACCAGTGAGGGTAATTATGCAAATCCTCCCCACGTGGCGGGGTAAATAAGCCTTATTAATGTAAGTGGCTTATTTCTCCCACCATGATCATGTGAACTGGGCCCATGTGTCAATTCTAAAATGACTTAATCATAATGAAGATCTTTGTAATACTTAAGCACATTTTGAAAATATATTGTTAATATTTACCCCTAACCCAAATATCAGTTTGGAAAAGGCTAAAACTCCATTAAAAACTATATTCTGGTCAAATGTGTAATATTCAATTTAAAGTATTTCTTACTTCGCAAGCTTGGTACTGTTCTAAATCTTTTCCTCTCCTTTTTCAGTTTTGGCAAACGTTCTGCAGGAAGCTTCAGGCGTGGCTGTGAATGCATTGTTCTAGAGCCATCTGAAATGATTGTGGTAAGCATAACCAGATTAATGATGGCATGAACAAGTACAGAAAAGTATGTTCCAGCATTTTATAACTTCATGGTTAGCTCCAGGCTATTTCTACGACTTCTCATGGAACAAATCCTAAAGCGTTTTACAAAGAAATACAAAGAAATACCCATAACTATTATAGTAGATGTTGGTTCAAAGATAGTTGAAGGCTGGGGAAAAGCCAAAATAGACAGCTACATTTTCAGTAAACACCTAAAACATGCCAGCATTGAGCCCTGATGTACCTCAGATGGGAGATTATTCCACTTTCTCCAATCTGCCACCCAGAAATTAGAAGGTTGTAGGCCTCCCCTGAAGATCATAGCGGCTTGTTCTTTGGGGCTCCCTCCTGAACACTGTGAAATAGGCTGGGATGCTGCTTCTGGGGAAGGAGGTAATTCCCCCAAATTGACCAGATCGCCTTCCTATTTGGGGTAATTTCCCCCACCCTTGTCAGCCTCCCCCCACATTTTTTAGGAGCTCCCTCACCCCTCCGGAGAGATTGTTCAGGGGGGCATGCATGGCTACAGGGAGAAGAGCAGGGCAGGAAATGTTCCTTTGGTGAACTTCCTCAGGATAACTTATCTAAGGATCCTAGTTAGTAAGTGTACATGCTTACAATAGTATTTAATTAAGTGTGAATACAAGAAGAACTACATTTGATCTGTTTGAAGGAACTGAAAATGTAGCGTGTTGGTGATTCAACACTTTACTGAGTTAGTTTTGATAAGTTACAGCAATCTAATTGTAATGTTACATGTATTAGAATCTGGTATCTGAAAGACATAGCTGCATATGTTGCAACAGTCTAATAGAGATATTTATGGACTATTTTAAGTAGATACCAGAAGTGAGTTAATTTAACAATGTGCAAAGAAGCTTTCTCATATAGGGAATCTTATCTCATAATTAATATAGCTGGTAACAAAATAATGAAAGCATCTTTTTGTACAAATCCCAGTGCTCAAAATGAGGTGTGATACTATCCTTTTCTTTTTAGGAAGACATCACTGAGTCTGGCTTAACCATCCCACCTCTGTCAAGACCATCCCACTTTGTTTTTCTCTCACTCCAAGCATTGCCTAATCCATAATATATAATTAACAAATTTTCACCCCCTTGCGTGGGTTTTTAGAAAGGGAGATGTTTTAGAAGTCAAGGCTCTTGTCAGTAGAACAATGAAGATACATTTCAAAAGCCTCCATTTGGTCACTGATTTCTTCTCTCCCTATTATAATGGGAATCATCACCATCTGTACCAGGGCTATGTCCCCTCTTTGCATTTCCAGAAATGGGTGTGGAGACTCAGCATACAGTATTTAAGCAAGTACCTTGCCACACAATTCCTGTAGTAGCATTCCGTGTAGGCAGAGGTGTTTTTTTTTTTTTTTAATTATAGAATAGATGTTGAATGCTTTGTCATTGCCCAAAGCCCTAGCAATACATAGCTATATTAATAGCTGAGCATCCAGAGTTCTGCTGTCTCCATAACAGAATTTGCTCTATGTGTAATGCTAAATACAGTACTTGCTTTAGATGCTTGTCTATCAGAAGATTGGTATAAGGTGGGTGGGGGTTTAACATTACAATGATGTAAAGTGTCATTATGCAGCTTTTCCTGCAGTATTTTTTTGAAATATTTTTTTTTCTTCAGAGGAGGAAATAGTATGCTGCCTTTAGAAGAGCTTGTTCCCACAGGATGGGAGGGGAAGCTCCCCAATGGTCTATTGAAATGAGCAGGAAGGCTTCAAGTTCCCTTGCTTAAATGTTCATGTTTCCAGTGGGAAACTAGCTTTTGTTGTGAGAGAGTAATAAACAGATGCTTTAAAACACACACATCCACCCGCACACACAGAAACCCAAGGTATGTCAGTTGTAGAATATATGAAAGTCAACCAGCTTATTCGCACCACGAGCATGGACTCAGTGGCTTCCACTGTTGAAAATTCTGGAAGATTTGTAGCTAGTTAACTCTTATTTCAATTAAGATGTCATTTCATGTGCTCCATCTCAAACCAAAATGCATCCCCCTGTAGTTAGTCTCTGATTGCAGAAGAGGCCATCAATAAGGGTTTCTTTTTATTGTATTACATTCAAAATGCTATTTTTGTTTGATACATTATATTTGCCTTTTTATCAGGTGGATTATATGGATGAAAATGAAGAATATTTTCAACGACAGGCATCTCATAGACAATCTCGAAGGAGATTTAGAAAAATCAACCAAAAAGGAGAAAGACAAACAATTATTGATACAGTTGATGCTTATCCTGTAGGGAAGCCACCTTTACCTAGAGGTTATCATACGGTAAGCTATCCACATTATTTGCACAGTATTTTATTGCATAAGTAATAGCGTTAGCACATGCAATAGACAATCATTAAACTTCCTCTGTTGGCTTGTGTATACAACTTTGCCCAAATTCCTGTTTATGTCAAAGTTGCATTTGACCGTAATTCGCCTTAACATTTAGAGTTAAGTGCAGAATGTACTCTAATTGCTATGAACGTGAAACTAAGCCTGCAGTTAAGAACATGTTGCCTATCTTTGGAAAAGTGTGGAAATGCTGCTTTTTAAATAAATCCGATTCAAAATATCAGCTTGAAACACTTGCTTCAAATTTCATTCCAGTACTATGTCACTGCATTGGTTTTATTTAGTTTCAAGGACATTCTACATCAATAAACCAATGACTGAAACATTCATGTTTGTGTATAGCTACTACTTTCTTTGAGAACAAGTCTTGTGTTGTACTATCACCTATTTAAGGCAGAATTTTGTTTTGACTTTTCTCAGCATGAGAAGTAGACCAGAGTGTGTTATTGATGTGGCTGACATAATATCAGATCATTTTAACAAATCTGAACCATATCTTTATCATCTGAGAGAGCATGTCTTATCTTTCACATGATCATTATTTTGCATTCTTGAGCTAAAGGAGAAAAGTCTTCACACTGTAGTATTGTAACGTACAATTACAGAAAGGTAAACTTTGACTTTAAAATGGGGGGAAATGTTTCAAAAGTAGTGTAAAATATTCAGAAGAGGTTGTGGTCCCTAATTCTCAACATCAGGTAAATTTTACAGGAACTAAACTGACATGCTTGAGTAGTACAGGAATGACACTATGGCAGTTCATACTATTATTTTCCATTAAATGAACAGATCTCTGGTACATAATTGTACTCAGTAGTAAATATGGCAGCACCAAATCCCCATGATTGCAGGAACTGATGCTCTGTGTTCAAATTTATTTGTTTCTTAAAATATTTTATATTGCTTTTCCATAGCTCAGATTGGGGTACAACCAATTAAAAATATAAATAAAACTGTATTTAAAACAACCGCATAATCATACACAAAACAAAATGCCTCAAAAGTATGTTTTCACTCAAGACCTGACAAAACAGAAAAGCTTTATCGCCTTGCAAAAGGATAGTAAAAACAAAACTTCCCTTATTCTTCTTGAAGAAGATTATTCTGTTATGTGGCTATTTCTAAAAACAGTTGAGATGTAGCCACCTGTCAAATGGGTGGCTCAGACAGCAGACTGACTGTATTGACTTCCAATTGGCAAGCAGTCTCCTGTGGGAAGAGTATATCCTTAAGAGATTAATGGTGCAATCCTGTACCCAACTACTCAGAGGTAAGTCCCATTGAGTTCAATGGGACTTGTTCCCAGGCACGTGTATATAGGATTGCAGCCTAACATCCCTACTGTGATCTGTCTAGGAGAGGAAAAAGCCTTCTGGTGAACTATAGAAGGGGGGAAAGACATTATTTGCAGCAACTCCAACCTGCTTCTCTAGAAATAAAGCCAGGTCCAGGAGCACTTCCATGTTTTTCACCTGGTAGATAGAGTCATGCAGGCTCATCCCCTCTAGATCACAGCCATTTCCTACCATCATCAGCTCCACCTTGCTTAGAATCAGTTATTGCTAGTTCACACAATGTATCCTCACGTAATTGTATTCTTGAGGTTGTCCAAGAACAACCATATAGGCAAGGAAAGTCTCTCAAAATGGCTATGTGAGCTGCTCCTTAGTGTTGTCCTATGGGCTGTTGGAGGCTGCTTGCACTGCTGCCTACAATACACATCCTCGTGAGTACATAATCATCTTGGGGTTCTTCATGTGCTCTCTCTGATTCTAAAGTACTGGGGATTTCCCATTGTTTCTTTTTCTACAAATTATGTTCCTTGTTGCCAGTTTCTGTCTACAATTGGTATATAAACTGTTAGCATATAAACGTTTCACTCTTGTTAATTGCAAAGGCTTTTCTTGGATGCTTTGTTAGTGAATAACCTTACATGTTTTGTTTGTGTGACAGAAGGCTTAATTTTCAGGGCAGTTTTTGATGTAATCCCAAATTTCATCATAATTTCATGTTCAACTTAATCTGGCTCAAATTTATTGTCCCTTTTTATAGAATTTTATGAGATCTTATAAAGTTGATTTGTGATATACTAATATGGCATACTCCTTGGTTGATCAGTTTTCTTCGCTACAAAAGGGAAATTCTTAATGTACGTTCCATCTATCAAATTACTCAAGGTTAATCAGTTTGTGGGAAGTTGTGCTTCTCCAAACACATGGTGGGAACATGCTGAAGGGCCTCATTTTGGCTGTGGTACTCTCACGTGTGCTCACTGTGAGAGTAAAGTTTAGAGATGTGAGTCGCCCCTTTTTGTGCTGTAAATGTAAAGGCAGCAAACCATCACTGCAATATAAAATATGAATTGCTTCTCAGTGTACAGTTTTTCCCTTCCTTGGTTTATAATATAAAATTATTTGCTGAGATAATATGTGCCCAATTGATTGTGTTTCAAAGACTGATACATATAATGACAGAAAAGTGTATATAAATGCCATTTATTAATAGAAACAGTTTGTCAAATACTAGCATTGCTGCTAGTACACTGCTTTATATTAAATGGCTATATGGGTTAGGGAGTGTATCTACAGCAGACCCATAAGTCCAGTTAGGAACCTTCCTTACACAATAGCGCTAGTATCATAATTGTAGTATATGTTTTGGCATCTCTGATAACGTTCATCTTTTCCTTTCCTCCTATATGGCATTCATTTCATTTTGGCTCACAGGAATGCACTAAACAGCAGGTATTGTAACTTATGTGTATGGTCCTCTAACTCTTTACATTTCCCCCCAGCTTGGAGTGTGACTAATGTCTTAATTCTGGTTTCTTGGTGTTGCTAAATTTGTGTCTCATCCCTTCTGTTCCACTACATGATATGTATTTTAGCTTCAGTTAAAAACACACAAACAATATGCAGAGGCTGGAGACATCACCATTACCTGCATTTCAATTTTATTTTTTTAATTCTTTGCGGCATTTTGTTTTTTGTTAAACCTTGTGATGTGGCATCAGTATATAACATACAGAAATTATAAAGTACTCATACTGAATATAACACTCTTCATTTATCTCTTAAATACTGTGCTTATAACGGTGCAATCCTATACATGTTTAGACAGAAAAAAGTCCTACAATTCCCAACATCCCTCCAGCCAACCATGTTGACTGGGGCATGTTTGAAATTGTAGGAATTTTTTTTGTCTAAACATGCATAGAATTATGCCCTAAATCTTTTAAAAATCCGTTCTCCAACCAGCATCTATATTTTACTGTTCAGCAGCTGTATTTTGTAACAAAAGTTAGAAGACTGTAACAGCATATATTCAAAATGGAATGACATTGGTGTGAACTGAATATTGATAGGACTTGCAAAATATATATTTTAATTCTGTTCCATAGCATTTTCACTTGTTTAAAATTTAAACAGAGTGAGCTTTTGTTTCCAACTACCTAATGAAAATTAATATTATGGCACAGACTAAGAATTCTATTAAACTATTGTGAACAAAAGTGGTCAACATCATATTAAGAACATATAATAAGTAAGGATGAATTCTATGCTAGTGTTGACACCAGTGCTTTATCTTAGGTAAAAATCATACGTACTTGTAGCATTATCGTAATAACATTAAAAAGGGTTCTTCACAAATTAAAATTACAATATTGTTAAGTATCTATATAGATGTAGCTACATCCGGTTATAACTGTAACGGCCCCTGAGAATGAGAGAGAACAGAACCAGAGAGCAATTTATTGGACTGATGCTTTTTAATGAAAAGATATGGAAGTCAGTAGGTCTCTGTGCATAAAAGGATGCACATGTGAAGAATCCTATACCTTTCTTTGACACAAATAGAAAATCTGTTCCAGGTAGGAGAGCTTAGTGTTCTTATTAGAGTTTTCCCAGCCCTTATCCCCCTGCTTTACTTCCTCTTTTATGGAAACAGCACCTACTTTCTCTGGGCCTTCCTAGAGGGTCTTTCTAGCCAAACTGGCCTTTCATTTCCTTACAACAATAGCACTGTCAACTTTTGTTCATTGTTAACTTTCTTCCTATTACTGTTTATAAACATTTCATACTGTTGCAACAGCAGTTGTTATCCATTTTAACACAAGTTATACTCATGAATTGGTTGTTGGTAGTAACTACAATATAAAAACTAGATTTTGGAAGGAAGAGCAGTGCACAGGGGAATCCCCTTGTTACCTACAATCAGAGATAAATGAGGATTCCTCTCCCCCTTCTGTTCCCCAAAGCATCCAGGCCGGGAGGCGGGGTTTAAGGAGGGAAAGGGACAGGGTCCACAAAGCCCAACCCTCCGTGGGCCGCACTGGACACCTTCATAGGCTGGAGGTTGCCGTTGCCTGCTTTAAAGCATGTTGATATGCCTTTTTAAGTTCAGTTACATTGTCATGTTTGCATATGTTTGTATTTGGGGCAAGATGCATTACTACAAACAAATACAGCCTCAGGCTTGGCAAAAGCAGAGGAATCATAGAATAGTAGGGTTGGAAGGGGCCTACAAGGCCATCGAGTCCAACCCCCAAAGAGAGCTTTAAGTCATTTCTAGGTCACTAAAACTCATTATTCCTTGACATGTCAATTTTAGAAGTAGTTTTTAAATCAACCCAACTCCAAAATCTAGGTATCAGCACTGGATGTTTTAGTTATGAACCTTAATTTAGACTAGTGGTGAACAACCTCAGGAGGTCCAGCAGTCATTTTCACCCCTGGACCTCTCCCCCACCCCGGTGGGCTGCACTCTGCTGGGCAACCCAGAAATGATTAAAAAAAAGAGAAATATATATTTTTAAAAAACAAATTTGACTTGTGCTCTGTAGTGCTCTGGATGCCCTTTTCCCCCCTAAAAAACTTTTTCTTGGGGCAGCAGGAGCAGCACTTGGAGGTGGTGGGGTTGCATGTGGTTCACAGGCTGCATATCCACCCTGATTTAGATGTGCCTTTCTTTTAAGTGAACACAGTTTTCCAAAGAAAGTGAGATTTGTCACTACAGTTGTACAAAGAAAAGGGTGATACAAAAAGCTGTACTACTCACTAAAGTGCAAGAAGGCATTACTGATTGTGCATTTAAGTATTTAACCCAAAAGTGCAATCTGCTTCAATGCAGAACCCTAGATTTTTCTGCTGCCACAGATACCACCAACTGTGCCTGCGAGGCCCTTGCCCCTTCCAAGACTACTACTTTCTCTTCCTCTTCTTCTATTTTTTCCAAAAACAAAAAACAAAAACATTTTTTCCAGTCAGTTGAGCATGCTTCAAAGCAAAGCACTTATGAGGCTCCAGCTATCTCCCATCTTTATTTCTACAGAATGCCTCTGTGCCCATGAGGCACCCAAAGGAATTCTTTTGGGTACCATGTGGCCCCAGAGGCATTCTTTGGGAATGAAGATCCAGAGCATCTGGAGAGTTTTCAGCACTTTGCATCAAAGTGCAACCGGCTCCCCAGTAATCATTTTTAAAGGAGCTGCTGCCTGGTAAACTTATTGGACAAGGAGAAGGATGTGGAGCAGGTGAGAAGGGGGAGTGCTGGGTGCAGAGGTGTCACGTAGTGACCTGAGTGACTTTCAGAAGGTAAGGGGAGAATGGAGTGACCATGAGGACAGTGGGGTGGGAGGTGATGCAGGAGTCAAGGTGGCAACCTAGAAAAGGAGAACAAAGGAATTAGGGACGTGGAGGGGGAAAGTGGTGTGGGGGATTAGGAAAGAGAGAGCACAGAATGAGTGATAGGGAGGCACAGAGAGGAGTGGGGGAGAATGGGTTAGTGGGGGAGTAAGTGAGTGAGAGACAGAAGGCTCATGTTGTGCACACAGGTAATAGCCAGATCTAGTAAAATAGATCCTCTTGAATTTGTATAACATTTACATAAGAACCCCCTCCCCATACCCTACAATCAAATCACCAATCACATCTGTCTCCATAGAATGAACCATACAAATCATGTATCTGGCACTTTCCAGTGCAGCCATAGCACAAATACGTACATGGATCTGAGGCACAGTGTCCTTACAGATCTTCATGTTTTTTGCAAGGGAACACCCCCCACACACACTATTAAATCATAAGTCATTGCTGTGTCCACAGGTGTATTCTGTGATGTGCTGATGACTTTGTTAGCATTCCATGTAAAAATCATAAACATCCACAAAAATTTGTGCTTTGGATAAGTTTTTTTGTACCATGGCAACACTGGCAGATGTCAGATCTGTAATTTTTTAAAAAAAATGTTTACTGTGTAGTCTACACACTCCGTTGTAAGCTTTAATTTGATGGTGGCTTGAGGTGGGGTGGGGATCCCATGTAAATATCATGCATATTCATGATGATCTACTTCTGATTTACTAGATCCAACTGGTCGTGCCCCCAGCCAAATGCCCTCCATAGCAGCCATTTTGTAGTTGCATCCATGACATCTTTTCAAAGTTCTAAAAGGGCCCAGAAGGTTCAGGGATCCCGCTTTAGACCATGACTTTGTGCTTTGTAGTCTGCTCCTGGTTTAGGGATCTGGAGTGTTTTCTGGTTGAAAGGAAGGTGGTGGTGCTTTGGGGATGGATCATATTTTACATCTTATGTTTTATGAGTTTTAGAAAGATGCCTACTGCTTCAAAAGAGGAATGACTATAGTCTAAGCATGTAAACAAGAAAATAGTGTTTGGATGAAGAGGAAGTATCTAGTATTACAATTTGTGTGATGTTTAAAAATGCGTTGCAGTTGAATTTGTAATAGATACAGTTAACATGGGTTTTTTTTCACAAGTACAACAACATAGATTATGCATTAGTGATCTCTGCATCTCCTTAAGCACAGTTCTGGAAAAGTGCTGAAGACCAATCCAGTGAAGTTTCCATTCTGTATCTAGCAGTGCATCTACTGCTGGTGTTTTAATATTAAATAAGTTAAATAGTTTAACAGTGTTAATTCCAATGCATGTTTGTTGGAAAAAACTTTCTAATGTTTACAGTTGTACAACTTATAATTTCATGCTATCATCTGAAGTTCTAAACAGGTTAGCAAAATGTAAGAGGAGAAGCCAAATTTTTGATGATTTAACAGCTAGGGATTTGAATTTCATAATGCTGTTCAGAATAGAAGGATTTATTGGTCTTCAGTAGCATATTTACCTTCATTTTGTTACACATTATTCTTTAAGAGAATGCTCTCCCCCCCTCCCCAAAACCATAGTATCAGAAATTTGCTTTAGTGAGCATTCCTCATTCAAACACTCTTATACTTTTTATTGCCAAAGTGTATGTGCACAACAGTACATAGCAGTTCAAGGTAGTATATGGTCTGATGTTTACCCAAGTTTCAGCTTCTGTCTGAGGATGTCTTTCTGTCTATATGTATTACATCATCTGTGCTGCAGACCTTGTGTGTGCCTACTGGGATTTGCTCCTCTTTCATTCCCCTTGGAAAAAGAGCTTGTATTGATGTCATAATTGGACCCATCTTTTGGTTGCTTTGGAAATTCAGTGTAATAAGGGTGTTCTGTATCAAGCCATGCAGCATTTCAGGCAATTTAGGTGTCAGTAATACGCCTGCCAGTCTGGGTCTGTTTCCAATTTGTGAAAATTGACAGTGCCTGCCTCGTAAGCATATAAGTCTGTTAAGAGAGTTACAGAGATATTCCTCAATAACCTCTTTTTTAAAAAATCAGTTGGTTTTCTTACTACATTACTCAAATGTGTTTTGCCACTTTAAATGCTAATGTACTATTTTTTAACAGAAGATTTGGCAACCCTCCTTAAGAGAGATCTGTTGAACTGAGAAATGCAACTTGCTTGCAGATTCAATGGAAAATTGAATGACAGAAGATAGTAACTTGTAAAAAAATAAATTGAATATTAATACCTTTCTTAGCTGGTTCAATACTGACTTTTTAGTATTTGGACACTATGCACACTTTTTGCTTGGGCATCTTGCACTCCTTTTGTAATACTATAAAAGGAATAGAGGTCTAGATACAGGTTTCATGTTTATGAATAAAAACAATCCTCTGTAGCAGGAACCCTCTGGCCCACGGGTCTAATATGGCTTGCAAAGGTTCCTCATCCAGCCTGCGAAGCTCCCTTGGATTCCTTCAGGTGGCAGAGCTTTGCCTCAAAGCCCTGCCCCCTCAAGGAATCCCCCCATTATCTCCAACCTGTGATTGGAGATAACAGCAGGGATGCTGTGCTTGCAGAGTGGGGACTCAACTAGTGCTGAGAGGAGCAACTCCTCCCACACCTGCCTGTTCTGTTCATGTGCTGTATGCTGTACCCCTTGGGGTAATGCCTAGTTCATGAATCCAGGCACTGGGCTGTTAGCGGGAGGAGCTGCTCCACCCAATGCTGACCTGTTCTGTTTGTGCACCAATTGCTATCCCCATGGGGGCAGCAAGCAGACTTGGGGAATCAGCTGGCTTGGAGCGGAGCAGCCAAGTCCATTTGTGCGCTGTGCACCATCCCCATGGGGACAATGAGTGGTGTGCAATGCCAGGGACTGGGAGGAGCTTAGTCCCTTTCTCCATGTTGAGAGAGGTGTGTAAAAAGAAGGGATAAAACTGGAGGGAGGATGACATGCCCACTGACATCATCCAGCCCATGGAGGGCCAGTGGAGGGCAGTTTGGCCCCCACTGTAAAATAGTTACACACTGATTTAAAGTTTTTTTAAAAAAAAATAGCTGGGCTTATTTACCTAGATTTACTTAAAGACTGAATGGCAAATAACATTGATCAGTGTGACTGGTATCTGGTTTAAAAATGCATATAATGATGCACAATTCATGGTGTCACAATGGGCTAGTAGGAAGAAAAAATGGTTGGTGTGATATTTTAGGAGTCCCCTATAAGGCTTCGGCTCCTAGAGGTCATTGGTTAAGTCACTTGGCCTGTCCACTGAGTCCACACTTTGCCTAATATTCCCCAACATAACATACTCCTGCCACCACCTACTGATTTATAGAGAGCAGGAAGACTCTCCCTTTTATATACTTAGCTGCGCAGTTCAAAGCGAGCAAGTGGGGTGAGATATGCTAAACTTAGAATCCTCCAGAGCAGAACACATTCATAAATTAATATCACTGAATCCCCTCTTTAACAGCTATCCTAACTACCAGCTTTTTACATGCACCTCCCTCTGAAGTATGGTCTCCCCAACTCTTCTGTAAGTCCTCTATCTTCTTTCACTCCTACTTCCAATGGACTTTCTCAACTCTCTCTCCCCCTTCCTGTCACTAACTTTGACTCCACCCACCATTCCTTCACTTTCCTCTGCTGTCTAGCATTCTTCTACTCATTCACTGTTACAGTTTGGCACCAGACTAATACTTTCCTGTGATCCCAGCCTTTTAAAATCTTATAAAATATTTTTAGATTCTTTTGTGTTTTATTATCTTAGCCCTGATGTGTTTTATTACCTCTTATACCTAATATTGTATTTTATGCTGTTTGGGCACATTTATCAGTTTTAGATTGTTGATTTTATTCTGATTTTATTTGTAGTATTAGTATTATTATGAAATGCCTACAGAAATTTATTTTATGAGTTGTTCAATAAATTTAATAAACAATAATTAGTAATAATTGTATTCTGCTTGGACTGTTTTGATAAAAACACTAGAAAGAGTTTGAAAGGGATCATTTGCTTGCTTGCTTGCTTGCTTCTTCACTACCATTCCCTTTTCCATTTATATTACTTTTACTGGATTGTGTGCCTACAGTCAAGACTGTGTTAACGCTTACAACGTTGTATGCACTTTCCTGTTAATAATAAAACATCTTTAGGAATACCCTTTGCTAGCCCTTTTGAAATAGAATGCTTAAATTTTAAAGAACAAGTACAGTGCATTTCTCACCACAGTGATGATTTTTGCCAATATTACGTTGTTATTATAAAGTACTATTCATATATAATGTTTCATAGGATATAATGTTTAATAAAAAATGTAACTCTATCCTTAACCATTATGTTGGTCTTACAAATTTCTTGTGTAACACATTAAGATGTTTATGCCACTTATTTAGTTCTTTGTCAGCTTTTAAATGGACAAAACATTTTTTTAAATTACTGTTGATACATCTGAAAAATGTGCTGAAGAAGTGCTGGCATACACGTTTAAGAAGGAAGATCTTACATGTTTTTTAACTGTGACTTTGTAGCTAGCAGGTTTCAGCTTGCCTTTATATAGTAAATTTTATATCTGATGTATTTTAGCAAGAGGGCAGCTGAGGTGTGTTAGATGTTGTGGACGTCCCTCTGCTCTGGTGGTAACTTGTCCATAGCTATTGCATACATGCATGGCTGAGCTGTGATTTCAACTCACCAGTCTTGGTTGGCAAGAATGCTACACAGTGCTCAGAAGTATAGATTAAGAGTTTTCAGGTGGTCATTCTGTAGCCTACATACAAAAGTGCTCATAAATGGCAACTTACCCTGATACTATCAGTAAAATGTTAAAGAATTTACTATTGTGATTGGATGGTATTGTAGGAAGACTCTTAAGCACGCCTATGAATTGGAAGCTTCCATTAGATTTACTGAGCTGCATGGTTTTAAAAAAAAGTGTTTGAGAGAAATTATGCTGATCTAAAGATTCAACACCCTCCTCCTGATTGCAGGTACTAGTATACTCTATATGCCTTCTGCTGTTGGAGAATGATGTTGCATAAACAATGTGACAGGTTTACAAACATCCCACAAAACCAAAGATCCTGAACTTTTACTGGGATTGCCTTGATGCTGATACCTGCCCACTTTTGAATTTTTCAAGCCCTAAGATTGTAAGCTTTACCGAAATACAAACAAGTAAGTCCACTCTTTTAAGGTATAATTAAAATAGATTTTAAGGTATTTCTGCAGCTTAGGGCTTGTGAGCTTTTGCATAAGGCAGACTTTTCTAGTTTAGTTATTAAATCCTGCTAACAAAACAGCTGGCATGTAATAACTGGAGTGGCACAAACACTTCCATAGTTTGCTAATGTTTCTATTTTAAAGTAGCTATTTAAACAGGAGTCATGGATTAAAAATACTTAATACCTTTATAAACACTGCTGCTCTTTTAAGCAGTAGAAAATTTAAATGTAACAATTTTCTCTGAAAGTTAAGAACAGAGTGTATTATGTGACTAACCAATCTGTGATCAAAGCAAGATTGGCAGATGTCACTAGCAAACCCAACTGAGACACCAATATGTCTATGCTCAGTTCTTGGTATATTAAAGATCTGGATTATGGATTTGACCACAGTAACAGTGCAACAGGAGGGCACTGGTACAAATGGTCTGTATCAAAAGCAGTTGGGTTAACCAAGCAGCATATATTACAATAGAAGAAGGTAGAATGATGGCATGATAGAAGCTAATAGAGATGAGTCATGTTAACAAAAGATATACATTATAACATTTCTTATCTACAAATGTTACATTTAAGGTTAAATAATAATATATTAACAATAATAACTCACAGCAATTATATTTCCTTTTCTCAAATGTGATGATTTCAAGTGGTGTGCGGATAAACCGTAAAGAACCAGACTGAGGTTTGTCTATGTGATTGCCTGCCTGTCACATTTCTTTCTTTTTAAAAAAATAATAATTTTCATGTTCATTCCTTTCCTGGTTATCACTCCAACCTGGCTAAGATTTAGTTCACAAGCAACAAACAAAGTTATTGAGAAGAGAGTCACTCTGCTGCTCCAGGTGCACCTGGATGGTCTTATTTTTTTGCTCATCATGCAGGCTGGATATAGGACTGGGATGGCACTTCGAGGTGATCTCTACAGTTGATAGGATGATGTAGTGTCCTATTTAATGTCATTGATACTTTTTGTTTCATTTGTATAATTGATCATGATGTGTTGGTGACATAGCTGCAAAAACTGGCAGAGATTTATGAGAACACAGTTGAGTGGTTCAGTGCCTTAGTGAGGGGTTGTTACTCATCACTTACTGGATGTCCCTTGTCCCTGTATTCCCAACACATTTTGTGATGTCCCACCTGAAATCAAAGATCATGAACTTAGTGATAGCTGATGAAATTCAATCTTCCCTGCATGTTCAAACTTAAACTACAGCAGCCTTCCTCAACCTGGTGCCCTCCAGATGTTTTAGAGGACACTCCCATCATTCCCAGCCAGCATGGTCAGTGGGAAGGCTGAGCTACAGTTTAATTCAGGATCATCTGTCACCTAAGGCTGCAATCCTATACCAACATATCTGGGAGTAACCCCTATTAAACTCAGTGGGACTTCTTTAGGAATAGACATGTTTAGGAATTGCACTGTAAGACAGTTAACCAATTTTAAAAATAATAATAATAACAAATGTACTAAAACCCATACAGTCAGTTTATGACATCTGAAATCCTCACATATGAATGCAACTATAACTCTGAAGAAAAAGACTTCCTTTGTTGATCACATCGCAACAGGTGCCAGCTTGGAAGAGGTATTCCCTCCTGTGTGGGTTTTTGAAATTAACTGATTAAGGGCGCAATCTTATGGCTGCTAGACAGTGGCTAGAAGGCCATAGGATTGGTCTGTTCTCGGAGAACTGCCTCCCCACCCCCTCCCTTGCCGCCTTGTAGGTGGTGCGGATCGTCCCCACACTCTGTGTTTGTAAGAGCAGTGTGGAATGGAGCAAAAGGGGACATTCCATGGGGTGGGGCGGGGACTACAGAAATGCTGGTATGACACTTCGTATGTGTTGTCCGGCCTCCCTATCCCGCGCTCCGATGTCCCATGACTAGATAGCTGAAATCGTCCATCAAGCCACGAATTCTGGGTGGCTGGAGTGCAGAGGAAACAATCCCCTCCATGCTTCTCCCACTGTGCATTGGATAGGTGATGGCCTCCGAATTCGGAGGTGGCCATCTATTCCCATAGGATTGCTCCCTAAGGATGTAATCCTATGTATGTTGAGACAGAAAAAGGCGTACAACTCCCAGCATGCCCCAGCCATGCTGGCTGGGACATGCTGGGAATTGTAGGCATTTTTTCTGTCTAAATATGCATAGGATTGCACCTTAATTGACTAAATGTTGGAGCTCTATTGTTGCCTAATCGTTCTGGTGAGTAGGCTGTAACCCTTTATCTCTTATTTAAGTAGTATTGATCCACAGAAGCACACAATTTATTAAGATGCTACCACCCCAACCCAATTTGAGTAACTGGCTTTCTTTTTGGGATAAAAATAATTTTAAATGAGATAAGTCTACACATACAATTTGTTAGCCAGCAAGTTAGCTAGCCTTGTCTGTTGTCACATCACACTTCTATCTGTTGCTGTACCTAGAAGTGTTGTTTGGTCCAAACATGCCTGGCTTTTGTTTGTTACTAAATATATTGATCACCTTTCATGGATTAATGCGTCTTTCAATGTTCAGACCTAGAGACAGTCATTTATGCCATCATAATATTTTTTTATAGGTCACCATGGTTGGTCACTGTGTGAATAGAACGTTTCCTTTGATTGACCCAGCATGGCTTTTCTTATGTTCTTATGAAAAGTTGTTCGGTGGCTTCAGCCCATGCAAAATGTGGAGGATAGGCACTTGGTACTAGTGTACAAAGCCCTAAACAACTTGGGACCAGGCTACCTGAGAGAGTGCCTTCTCCTTTACCAACCTACCCAATCAGTGTGGTCATCAGAGGGCGGTTCCACATGGACGTATGGCCTGACTGGAGTTCACCCAGAGAAGAGCCTTCACTGTGGTGGCTCCTGTCCTATGGAACTCCCTGCCTCTGGAGGTCAGGCAGGAGCCAACATTGGGTTGTTTTCAGTGCCTCCTGAAAACAAGTCTTTTCCAGGAAGCCTTCCTTGGTTAATCAGCCTCAGTTTTAGTGGCACTCTTGAGGTTTGTTTAAAGAATAATCTTAATATCACGTTTAATTATTTTTATATTTTGTTCATTTTATCTTTTGTTATTCACCTCTCCAGAATCTGTTTAGATGTAGAGCGGTATACAAATGTTGTAAATAAATAAATAATAGCTAGAAACACATTTTTTCAGTGATACTTTAGATTTTTTTCATGTTACTTCTATTTACTGATTGTTTTAAAAACATATCTAGCCATTTCAGGCTCTTATGCATAAACCTACATCAAATAGCAGGTGTCAAATATAAATCAGAGGTGTACAGTGGATTTGGCCAAATCCAGTACTGGATCAGGCTAATTCAGAAAGATTTGGGAGATGTCTTGGTGGCCCTCTAAAGTGGAGCAAATCTGAACCCTCCCAAAGCTTTGATGGCAAACTGGAGATTCGATGGGATACAGTATGTCTCTAAAAATGGATACCTTTTTCATCAAGCTCTCTGTATAAGGAAAATGTGAGGTTGGGGAGAGGAGGATGTGTGTGTAGTTTTGTAGCTGACAACTCTAGCTTCTAATCAAAGTAAATGATTTTACCAGGGCTCTCCAGTCACAGTGGTTTGGGAGAGGGGTGTTGAAGTGATATATCACAGGGCTGCAGTGTTCAGTACTCTTTCCTACTTCCAGGAGCAAGACTGGCAATTTCGTTTGGCTTGTGAGTTCCTCCTGAAGTTTTCCTTCCATACCAATACACTGTCTAACCTTTCCTCGATCCTTTCCAGCCCAGTCCTTTCCTATAATACAGTACTTATTCCTTGATTTTTTAAATATGCATTCTTGCTATAATTTGTTCTGAGTCTGTCTTGTGTGCATGTTCTTGTTTGTTAGTTATAGGTAGTGTCACTTCTCTTATCACCTACCCAATTCTGTTTCGATCTCTGTGTGTCTGAGCAGTAGATATTGAAATCCTTCTGCTGCATGCCCACATCCACCCCAGTCTACCAGCATTGCAGTGCACTTTCTGTGACTGTGGTGCCAACTGAGCAAAAAACAAAAAAGCCTCAAACTGTATTTAATTTTTCATGACCCCATAGCCACTACACTGATAGTTCTAAAATTTGGCATTTTCCATTCCCCGAAGGCACCTCTGTGATGTATGCCATTCTCATGTAAATTACCCCCCAAAACACAGTGAAGTAAAGTAGATCCTCTTTTGAAAACCCCAAACTGTAAAGGCTTGCACAAAAAAAATTGTTCTGAAATTTTACAGGTTACTTAGGGGCACCTCTATGAAATAGGTATACAAATTGTCCACAAAAGGACAGGGAAGAGAGTTAATTCCTTTTTAGCACACGCGCACACACACACACAAATCAACTTTAAATGTGCTATCACAAAACCCTCTGAACCTATTGTTCTGATATTTTTAGGTTTCTTCCCTAAAGGCATCTCTGTGATTGTCATTTTCATAGTTTCCCCCCACCCCACCCCAGGAAGATAAGCAAATCTGTTTTTTAAAACCCTGAAACTGAAAAGGTTGCTCTTGTACAAAATCCCCTCTAGCTGTCTACTGAAATTAGGCAATGTTCATCTCAGAAGGGACAACTATGCCTGCAAACGTTACCAATTTCTGCCAAGGAAAGTTCCTTTTTAAAAAACAACATAATTTAAGGGCACCTCACCTAACACTAAAATTCTTGAAAATCTTTGTCTAAATTTGGCAAGCTTCATACCTTCAGAAGAGGGCTACTATTAAAGTTTGTCTAATTGTGTCAAAAACTAAAAAGTTTATAGCCATTTCTTGATTTTCCAATGATTGTCAAACAACAGACAAACAAAGCTTGGATTTCCAAAGTGAAGTTGAGAATCAGACACAAGTAAAATTGGACAGCCTCTGAATTGTTTGGAGCCAAACTGGGCTGTTTCCTGAGTCACTGAATTGGGATTCAAACTGAGTGTTTTGGTTGGTGCACACCTCCAATACAAGCACTACTTAATCAGAAAAGAAAATTTCTTTTTCTGCAAATAATGTTGCTTATTTTCTGAGGATTTTTGTGCAGTTATGGTGTATGGTCACTTGTGAACTAATCCTTTGACATTAATAAATAAATATTCCTTTACTTCATACCCTACTGACATTTAATTTTTGCAGGATAGTGATGTCATGTAATTAGGTAATAGTAAATTCTGGGAATTGAAATGAAAGTGACATGACATCTGTGCCCAAACAAAGTGTGCTGTTAGTAAATCCTGATATATTTCTAATGAAAAATCTTCATCTAGGATTAATAGAACAGTCATGGTCCTATACTTCAGGGAATCTTTTGTCCATTCTATATAATGCTAACAAAACCCTAATATAACTGCATCATACAATTCAGATAAGAATAGTGAAACTGTTTGAGAAATGCAAGCAGTCACATAAATGAAACAGAAACAGATAATTTTAACTGAAGAATGCCCAATCCCAGTATGTATATATCCTCTACCTGTTGTATAACCATTTTAAAATGTAGTTTGACATGACCACCTGCGAAGTATGAATAAATGCATTGTATTGAATGTGAACAGACCAGTGGATGTCTGGTTACACAACCAACAGCAAGTAAACAGGTGTCTTTTTATTGATGAATCAGAGGAGGTATCTCCAATGCAGTAAAACGTTGTGTGCCTTGTCCCAATAATTAATTTGGAGTCCCCCACAGAAGCAACCTTGAACTATTTTCAATAATTTGTAGAATGAGCATGGATTGATTTGAGCATGGATTGATCGGCGCAGGTCATTCAGAACCATGTTAGCGAAACTGTCCTAGACCAAAAGGCTTTCCATGTCTCTCACATCTTTATAGGTTAAGGGTGAGTAATGTATATATAATCTAGATGCCATGCCACAGATAGGTTAAAAGATATAGAATCTAGATGCGCTATTCAAAGTAGAAGCAACTGTTTCGGTTACACACAAATGCTCAGCCGACTACATAACTAAATAAAACTGCCTATAGACAGCTAATTAACACAATAAGTTAATTGCTTGTTTTCCTACATGATTCCATTTCCATGTACAGGACTGCAAGGACAAGCCCCTGGGATATGCATTCTTGGGGTTTAGCCCTCCTGAATTTCACCTGTCCTTCTGGCTGGGGAAGATTTTGACCAGGTTCACGTGATCATGGAGGGAGAAATAAGCCATGGTGGCTTATTTTCCCCACCATGCATGCTGGGGGATTTGCATAATTACCTTGAGGGGTGCAGCTTACCGTGTTGTGCAAACCTGGCGAGAGTGACTTGTTGCTGTGGTTAACAAGCCAACCTGGAACCCATGAGCTGTTGTAGAACTCTGGGATGGCTTGTTAGCCATGGCTACAAGCCACCCTCCAGTTTTACACATCATGGCAAGTTGTGCTGGCGAGGGTAGTTCTGCAAATCCCCTGGCACATGACCGGCATGCACAGTGGGGAAAATAAGCCACTGTGGGTTATTTCCCCCTCCATGATCATGCGTACAGGCTTAGCATCTCTGCCTAATGTCTCTAAAAAGGTGTCCCCAACCAGTCGTGTCCGACTCTAGGGTGCGGTGCTCATCCCTGTTTCTAAGCCGAAGAGCCAGCGCTGTCCGAAGATGCTTCCGTGGTCATGTGGCCGGCATGACTGAACACTGAGGTGCACGGAATGCTGTTACCTTTCCTGCGAAGGCGGTACCTATTTATCTACTTGCAATTTCTTGCTTTCGAACTGCTAGGTTGGCAGAAGCTGGGACTGAAGACGGGAGCTCACTCCATCACGCAGCACTCGGGTCTCGAACTGCTGACCTGCCAACCTTCCAGTGTAGCCTCCCCTAGCAAGATCATAATTGCCGAAGATGAGTCTTAGTTTCTTTTGCCTTGTTGCCAAAGAGAGCAGACCTATGGCAGGGTGAGGTCCCCGGGACCATAGGATTGTTCAGATTCCTCCTTCCAAGATCAGGGACAGTGCTCCAATCTCAGAAGGGGGAGTTGAAGATCCGATCCTCCCCCCCCCCCCAGCTGTTCTCCCCCAGCATGGAGAGAACCATGCCAGGTGCCCTCCAAGGTTGGAAAAGCAAACTTGGAAGAGGAGGAAAGCGGCGTTCTGGAGGGAGAGTGGAGACTGGAGAGGCCAGGATATGAGTCTCCTCCAGCCTCCTCTCCCCCTTCGAAGCCCCCTCGCTAGATGAGCTAAAAAGCCAATCTAGCAAAATCTGTAGGGTGGGAGGATGCAGAGGCGGAGATTGCCTCTGCCACTCCTATCGCCCTGCATTGGATGATCATCCGCCTCCACGTTTGGGGGCTTCTGATCACTGAGGGTGCAATTGATAGGATTGCAACCTTAATGTTCTTGTTTACCCTCCTTAGGCAAATAAACTTTTAAAAACTTAAATGCTGTGTCTTGCAATTTTTCTGGAAATGGTTGGCTTACTCGTATCACATACAGACCTTACAATAATTGGGAAGTTTCAGTAGAGACTTGGCTGACTTCAGGACATAGACTCTATGTCGTAGAGCAAGTGCAGCACAGATCTCTGAAACTAGAGAAATTAATCCTGTTAATTAATTAACCTAGGCGATAAACTAGTTGCTATCCCAAGGTCTGAAAACCTTTGAATTCCAAGGTGACCTCATTCTGTGATGGTGTATGTTTGTATTGGTCAGTTGGCTAATTTAAGTCTGTTTTACACAGCCCGAATGCATAGGAACATAGGAAGCTGATGTCAGGGTTGGAACTGAGCCAATAGAGCCCCAAAGCAGCTCTGATTCTGAGGAAGAGCTACAGCCTGTGGGAGAGGAGCCCACTTGTCTCTCAGAGGTGCAGCTGCAGGGAGAGGGGGGCCCCCGCTCGCATTCCTAAGAGAGATAGTGACCCTGGCAGCGAAAGAGCAGGAGATCGGTTGTTGCTAGATGCAAGGCGCCGGCGCAGAGAGAAGCTTGAGATGGAGGGCGTTGAGAGGAGGCGCTCAGCCCGCTTGGTGCTATGGCAGTGGCTGCGCCCTGATGCCCCATGGGTAATGGGGGAGCCTCCCCTCCTAGCCCATACGTTTCAGAGCTTTCCTGCCCTTCTCAAAATGGGGACCAACTGCGTAGATGGAGCTTAGGTTACCCTGTTAGGATACCCTTTGCAGTTCCTTGCTTAGTTGCTGGCAATTAGCATCTGAAAGAGATATGAAGTTGTAAAGGAATAAAGCCTTGGAGAGAATCCCTTTTGTCTGCGTCTTGTTTGGGCTACTGGAGGGGACTTTAAGAGGCAGCTAGGGCGCTCCTGACAGCTGCCTTATACTGAGACCCTTGATCTATCTAGCCCAGTACTGTCAACACTGACTGATAGCAGCTCCCCAGGGTTTCAGGGAAGATTTTTTCTTAGCCCTACCCAGAAATGCTGGGGTTTGAAACTGGGACCTTCTGAATGCAAAACATGTGCTCCTCCACTGAGCTAGAGCTTCTCCCCATTGTGTAGACTTTACACAATGAACCTGTTTGCATGTTATAATAAGCCATGCTGAAAAACCCCCATGGTGGGTTGGTTAATTGCTCCCCAAACCATGCTACTGCCAACAGACGATCAGGCGCTCACTGGCTTGCCATGGTTTGTTTCCCTCTTTGTCCTCCTGCCTGTTCCCAGTGTGTATCCCAAGGGCCTTTGTGGCACAACTCATTTATACTTCTGCTGTGATGAGATTCTCTTCCCCACTTTCTTGCCGAGTGAAGCACCTGCGTTGACATATTTGTTGTTGTTGTTGTTCAGTCGTTCAGTCGTGTCCGACTCTTCGTGACCCCATGGACCATAGCACGCCAGGCCTTCCTGTCCTGCGTTCTCTCCCGGAGCATGCTCAAGTTCATATTCATTGCATCCGTGATGCTATCTAGCCATCTCATCCTCTGCCGTCCCCTTCTCCTTTTGCCTTCAGTCTTTCCCAGCATCAGGGTCTTTTCCAGGGAGTTTTCTCTTCGCATTAGGTGGCCAAAATATTTCAGCTTCAGCTTCATTATCTGTCCTTCCAATGAGCACTCAGGGTTGATTTCCTTTAGGATGGACTGACTTGACCTCCTTGCAGTCCAGGGGACTCGT
This sequence comes from Heloderma suspectum, assembly GCF_057233095.1. Taxonomy (NCBI): domain Eukaryota; kingdom Metazoa; phylum Chordata; class Lepidosauria; order Squamata; family Helodermatidae; genus Heloderma; species Heloderma suspectum. Next base: position 70,092,573 of record NC_139462.1, read on the forward strand.
AAGAGTCTTCTCCAGCACCACAGTTCGAAAGCATCAATTCTTCGGCGCTCAGCCTTCCTTATAGTCCAGCTCTCACAGCCATACATTACTACTGGGAAAACCATAGCTTTGATTAGACGGACCTTTGTCGGCAAGGTGATGTCTCTGCTTCTTACTATGCTGTCTAGGTTTGCCATAGCTTTCCTCCCAAGGAGCAAGCGTCTTTTAATTTCATGGCTACAGTCACCGTCTGCGGTGATCTTGGAGCCCAAGAAAGTAAAATCTGTCACTGCTTCCATTTCTTCCCCTTCTATATGCCAGGAAGTGATAGGGCCAGATGCCATGATCTTCGTTTTTTTAATGTTGAGTTTCAAACCAGCTTTTGCACTCTCCTCTTTCACCCTCAACAAGAGGCTCTTGAGATCCTCTTCGCTTTCTGCCATTAGGGTGGTATCGTCTGCATATCGGAGGTTGTTGATAATTCTCCCAGCAATCTTAATTCCGATCTGTGATTCATCCAACCCGGCATTTCTCATGATGTACTCTGCATATAAGTTAAATAAGCAGGGTGACAATATGCAGCCTTGTCGTACTCCTTTCCCTATTTTGAACCACTCGGTTGTTCCATGTCTGGTTCTTACTGTTGCTTCTTGACCCTCGTACAGGTTTCTCAGGAGACAGGTAAGGTGGTCTGGTACTCCCATCACTTTAAGAATTTGCCACAGTTTGTTGTGATCCACACAATCAAAGGCTTTAGCGTAGTCAATGAAGCAGAAATAGACGTTTTTCTGGAATTCTCTTGCTTTCTCCATGATGCAGCGAATGTTGACATATATATGCTATATATATCTGTGGTACAACACAGTGTGGTATTAAATTAACTGCAGGGGGTTAAACAAAGAAAAAAATTAAGATCATTTGTTCCTTTTTTAACCCCCTGCAGCATGGGGATGGAGGGGGGAGGAATTTCATCATGAAAACAGGAGGGAGGAAGCTTAAATCCCCCTTCCGAATCCCCGTGGTCTTGAATTGGGGTGGAGTATACTTACCCAGGGGTAAATCAGTCACACATAGCTGTGCTAGGAAGAGGAATGTTGCAGTATAACTATGGTTGGTAAATCACAATCAGGTTTTATAAGAAGAATAGCCACTTTCTCCAAGGTCACTCAGTGAAGATAAGAGAAACTCAGAGTACAAGGGAAAAAAGCCGGTTGCTGTCAAATCAAGTGCTGAGATGGAGGAGGAGTGGCAGAGGGTACTGATGAGGGAGGATGGAGGCGGTACTAGTGGATGCTGTTGCCAGGCAGAGTTCGGCAGACAAGATTGTGAGGAACGTTCAGGGTTTTACCACGTTTGCCAGGCATCTCTGTAGCCCTTTCAAACAAGCCACTCTGGAAACAAGCTACCCTGAACAACCCAACAACAAGCCATGGGTTCTTAGGGTGGCTTGTGCATGGTTAACAACCCATGCTTAACCTGTCATGTCTGATTCAGACAACACAAGTTGTTGGACTGCACTAGGGTTCTCGGGTGGCATGTTAGCCATTGCAGTAAATCACCCTGCCTGGCTTTGTACGTCATGATGAGCCACAGCAACCACCCACCAAGGCTTGAATATTCATAATGGTGGCCAGCAAACACCACAACCTAACATGGGATATTTAAGCTATGGTGGTCACTGGCACTTGTGTGAACCAGCCCATTGTGGAGGGTATACAAATTACCCTTAGACTCATCCAACTTTTCCCAACCATATATAGAATATACAATATGAACCAGGGGTTAACAATGTAGACTTGTAAGGCCTAATTGACACTGAAAGTTCTGCTCTGCGCATTGTGGGGGAAGGTGTGCAAGCCTAATGCTTGCCCTGTACTATGTGTAAAATATACAAGTAGGGAGCATGTGTGAGCTTGACCTTAGTATGTGTATAAAGTTTCATTCAGCTGCTTAACTTTTGTAAAGGAAGACATTCTAGCTTTTTTGCATAACTATTAGGAAGCATTTCCTGATTTAAACGGACATCTGCTTGAACTGCTTTCAGTAACCTTGGTGAACATTGGTTTTCTCTTCTTCTCCATGGCATTTTAGACATTTGAAAACTTCTACAGATTCCACACAGTCTCATATCTGATAGTCAGCTGGTCTGACTACTTGGTTAAAGCCCTTTAACAACAGTGTCAGGCACTTGAAAAGAGGCTATGCCCAGTCTAGTAGCTGCCCAAGGTAACTGTATATTTAAAGGAGGGGAGGACCTCTTCCATAATTTGACAGCAACACAGGTACTCATGCAATCAAGCTTTTGCTCCTGTGGAGTCCTGTTAGAAGACAGGGTGTCAAAACAAACACTTAAACAAGAAAAAAAGTGATGAGAGCCAAGAACATAGGAACAGAAAAAATCAGACAGCTTTTATGCACATGGCGATGTCCTTCACTCCCATGAGAAAGAAATAAGTTCCTAGCCAGACACCTTGCTACAGCTCGCCAGTAGAATGTATTTATTTATTTATTTAGCGTATGGCACACATTGCCAGGGAGTCTACAGTGTTTTTACACGGTAGATGTTCTGGCGCCGGTAGTTGCTAGTCTTTGTTGCACTGATGCACCACAAGAGGGCGAGCTAGCTTTGCATCAGCTGGCCGCCAGCGTTCTTAGGGAAGTCAGCTCATCCGGGCTTTTTCTCCACCACTCCTCCGCCGATCGCGTCCAGGCAGATCCAGCACCGGTTCCTGCTCTCCACAAAGAGTGCTGCCAGCGTTTCCCCCCACCACAATGGGGGTACCTATTTATCTACGTGCAGATGGTATGCTTTCGAACTGCTAGGTGGACAGGAGCTAGAGATGAAATGACGGGAGCTCACTTCCGTCACACGGAGCTGGGCTCGAACTGCCGGAGTGTCAACCATTTCTGGCCAGCAGACTCCAGCATCATTAAGCCGCTGTGCCACCACATCCCCCTTGCCAGTAGAAAGCCCAGCAGTTATGAGAAATTCCTTTGGATACATGTTGCTTTGTGTTGTAAGAATACCTGGGCTGTCTTCTCTTGATAGCCAGGACACATGGTAGGAGAGACAATTGGCATACTGTTCTCTTTCCCAGCAGGATTCATTGCACAAGGGTGTTCACACATGTTGCCCGATAAACTACTGTCTATAGCACCTGTGATTTTACAGATATAGTCACATGGCCACTAGGGGCATGTGTTCAGGGCCAGCCCAAAACATTTTGCTGCCTGAGATAGTATAGCAAACAGCACCCTCAAGTCAAGGTGCATAATACGTGGGGCCGGTCAAGTTATTTTGATAGAACCCCTTCCCCTCAATAATAAATCACTCATTATTTGCTGCTCTTTTGTGACATCCCAGACCACCTTTTTGTGGCAGCTGACTCCCTCTGCCCTCCCTAGCAGGGATGGCCCTCCGTGTGTCCAGCAAGACCTGAAGGCAGAAGTGGGGTTCAGGAAGAAAAGATTCAGAAAGTGTTGTAGGACTTGGCCACAATAGGGAAAGAAGCAGCATGAGTACCTTTGATGGAGGCTTCAGTTGCTCAGCTGGTCCTTTACAAAAGAACCTGGGGCGGGGGGGCTTCCTCTTTTGCTCTGTTTTCCATGAAGAAAGGGAAGAGGTGTGCAACCATAAAAATGTGTGAAAGGGGGCAGTGACAGGCACACTGCAACCACCATGTGTATTCTGTGGCTATACCTGCAGCCACAGCTAAAGATCAGTTTGAAGACAATTGCTTCAAATGACTGTAGTCAGCTGCCAAAATAATCATAGTAAAATCTCACAGTAAAGTTGCAAATATTTGAAACATTTTTCTAATGGTTTTATAAAAACAGACTTTTAAGGCATCACCTTTTGGCTTGCCAAGTGAGCTTTTAGCCTCTTTGATCTGCAGTCAGTATAGCAAAGCACTACTATATGGCAAATTAGATAAACTAACAGAGGCTGTATGAGTTTAGAAGAGGCAGCTGTAGCCTCTATATTAAACACTTTTCTGTATTTATGAATACATGTGTTAATGTTGATTTTCACTACTGCAGTAGCAGAAATGAGCAGTCTGTCCCTCCCATTCTCTCCCAAATCCAGCAAAGTTCTGCACATACATGGGATTCAATTTTAGGAATTTGTTGTAAGTGTAAAAGTGGTCATACTTTGATAATAAAAATTGTCAAAACCAGCCTTTAATATTTCTCTCAGTGATGATTTGCACAATAAAAATGGAATGGAATTGTGTTGTTTGTAATATTTAATATACAAATGTAATACTGGTTTCTGTGGCTGGAGTGTGCCCTTCTGCTTAGTTCCTGTGCCACAATGCTGTGGTGATAGAGCTAGTTTTACATGGGAGTGGCTAGGTTAATTTCTCCATTTTAAAAATGAAATACTGCTTCAAGAGGCATGTTGTAACTGTATAAATTAAGAGTGTGTCTGCCTATTCCAGCACTGTATTCTGTGAACTGTGCACCTATTTTAATGAAAAGCGCATGTTCACCCTCTGTGGCAAATTGGGATACTTTATTTAAGCAAATTTCAACTGAGGATTGTGATAATTTGTGGCCATGCCCCCCTCAGTTCACTGTTACCTGAAGCCTGTACAATATCATACCTGTGTGCCCATGAAAGCTGGTCAAGTGTGTTATTAACAAACACTTGATAGAGATATTTACAGCTTTGCTGCAACATTATTTTTGGGTGAGGGAGGGGGAGAGGAGGTGTCAGCCAACACCACTGCTTTATATTCACCTTGGTGAAAAATGATATTTAGTTCAGAGCCTATTCAAGTAAGTCTTTCTCCTTATTCCCACCCTGCCTTCAGTGGTATTCATTGGAGCCAGCAATCAATGGATTCCTTCCCCTCTGGGATTTGCTTGACCTACAGAAGCTGACATAATACAGGCAAGCGCTTGTTACTCTATCTGAATTGTCCATCTGTACCTTAATGAGTGAAATAGTTAAGCAGCCGAGGGGGCGAGCCGCAAGGAATGTGTCTTCCATTTGAGTTGAATATTCCGATGTATAGGGGGAGAGGGAGGGAGGCAGTGTGAGATCCACTTACATCATTAGAACTGCATTGAGTGTGCCTGTGTGCAGGTTAAGAGACAGACTACAGTGTCTTTGCTTTCTGCAGGAAGCAGCAATGCCGTTTGTATCCTAAGAGGAATTTTTTATTTAGAAAAGGAAGCGTTCTTTCTACCCAGGAAATGGCTTTCCTTGTGCGTTGCTATGCCAACTGCCTGCAGCCATGGTCTTCCAAAGTAAGCACAATAACGTAATTATATTGGCGTATTACATTCAGACTCATGATTCTCTAGGTTTTTCTCTGTGTATGTGCCTTTGGTGTTTTTTTGCTTGTTTTTTTTTTCCCCTTAGTGACTCTCTTGCTGGTAGACATGGTTTCCTTGAATGTGAGGGACAGGCATCATTAAATTAAATGTCCGTCAATGTCATGCTGCTTGGATTAATTGTGCGAACTTGGTTAGTTGAGTGGAACAGAGATCACTGGTCACCCTGTCAGCATCATTAGCAGCCAGGGAGGAGGTCCCTATTCACATGCTCTGCCCCGATTTTTTTTTTTAAATGGGGGATGAGGGGCTCTCTATTACTACGATTGCAAATTAAACAGGAGTATTAACAATGCTTGGCTGAATGCAGGAAGCTAGTTCCTGCACCCTGACTAATATAATACTGTATTAAGCTTTTTTGAGGGAGTCTGTGTGCAGTCAGCCATTTTAGCTTTTTTTCCTCCTCTTTTTCCTCCCTTTTGCTCTCAGGGAATGCTCTCGTTCTTGTAGAAGAATGCTGGATATGTATGGTGTTGCCAGGCTCTTTACATCCTTGCATGCTTAAGACTTCAAGTGTTATAAAAATGGAGACAAATGCTGCTGTTTGGATTGCTTTTCTGCCCTACAAGTGTGAGAGATTTTGTGAGCGACACTTTGAGCTCTTGGCTTGTTTCCCCCCCGGTTTTTGTTTGTTTAATTTAATGCAGTAGAGGATGATTTGCTATCCATGAGAAATTGGTACATGATGTGTAAATTCAGTTCAGCATATGTTTGTTCATTATGAAACCTCTTGCAATCCCAGCTAACCATGGAGTTATGGGCCAGCAGGAGAAACACTCAGTAAGTATAGCAAAATCTGCTTGCTTTGTGAAAAGGCTTTCCCTAAATTTAATTCTAAATTGTAACTATGTGTATTCATGCTAATTTTACTTTGATTGTGGGTATAATTTTGCTGTTGAATTTTAGTAGGAGAAACAGATGCTGCTGTAGTATCAGTTTTGATTTAATACTTTGGTATTTTATATATTTTTTAAATGGAAGTTACTTGCTTCTAAATAGAGAACTTTGAAATATTATATTTTATATACGGTATGCATCAGTTGAACTTCTGACTTCATTTTTCTTTTAAAGTTAAGATGTCTTCAAGGCGTATAGTGAAGTGGAATGCTTCTGTAAGCAATATTATGCTCTACTTGCATGAAAGGTCTGTGTAATTTTGGTCTAGCACACTATGAGCTTCTTAAAGTGCAATAATGTTTGATGAAAATGGGCATAATTTAAAAGGAGCAAGAAATAAATGCTAGCCCTTTTAATTGATCCCACGAGTCAACTACACCTGTCATGCAGTAATCCCATAGGTAGATGTTGTTTGTTGTTTGTGAAAATAGTGTTCATAGGCAGAAAAGAAAATCTTTAAGAGTGTGGGCCTTGAGTGCCAAATATTTAAGGCCACAGTCCAGAGAGCTGTTAGGTATGCCCAAAACAGCTTCTGTCTTTTAATTTTTTCTTTGAGTGGCAGACCCCCCTACCTGTCCCTTCTCCCCATGCCGCAGTGATCAAACTGCTTTGGAAATTCCCCCGAGTTTCCAAAGCAGTTTGCCATGCTGTGCAGGAGGTGGCTGCTTCAGAAATAGAGGTCAAAAGCCCCTTTGGGCGGTACCAATCTACTTGCATGGCTGTCCGAATTGTGGCCTAGATTTGTTATTTAAGGTTTTACAAAACCATCAGAAATCTTAAACTGTATTCTGATTTCCCAGTTATTTGTATTACTTAAGTGTTTGAGAGTAGTCACTAAACTATATTTTAAAAATTATTTAAAGTCTGCAGGTATGGGTTTTGAAAAGCATTTAACATGCTACATTCTTCAGACCACTGGCTCTATAGTAGTCCTGCTGATGCCACAATAAGGATATTGTGGAGTAAGAAGTTTTCCGTATGCATGAAAATGCACCAAAATATAATTAAAAGTGTACAAAAGTGATGTTCCATATGTGAAAAGGGAGACATATATGGATGCTAGAAAACTATTGTAGATGAAACTTGAATCAGATGATTGTTAATATTTCTAAAATAAAATACAGTTGTTTTAGAAATGCAAAACAAATACTTAGAATATCACTAGATTTTATGTAAGTAATTCACGTTCTTTGCCATGGGTTGACAGAGAATTGTGGAGAGAAACAGCTACCAACTTGATTCATGCTTTAGATATTTTTTTATAATAATGTCACCCACCTCTGTGAATCTGTAGGTTCACCTTTTTTTCGTGGATCACTTTTCTGCTGTAGATGGTACCATCTTAAATCCTGGAGTGGGGCATGGGTTGGGGAGGACTTCAGTCTTTCATTGGGACAGAGCCACTTTCCCAGTCATCTTTCCCTAGTAACAGCATAGAGGGATAACACTGCCTTCCCCTGCTTTAGGGAGTTATCAGTGCAACAACAGCAGCCATAACTGCAATCCTTACTCTCATCTCAGACCTGTTTGCACGCCTAGCAACCAAGGCTTCTCGCACTAAGGAAAGAATCAAAGACCACCATGCAAAATATCAAGAATGAATGTGGATGTACAGAGTTGTGTCTGTCGGTAGAGATACTTTTTCCACAACCGAGAGTGCATCCCCAACAAGGCAGGCAGACATTTGCCAGGATTTTAGACAACCAGGAATGGTACAAACAAACACAAGAGCCCTGCTGGATCAGACCAAAGGTCTATCTAGTTCAGCATCCTAGTTCCAACATGGCCAACCAGATGCCTCCACTATAAGCAGAGCTTGAGGCCCTCTCCCATTGTTGCTTCCCAGAAAAAAAGAGTTCATATTATACTAAGATTACCCCACTTTTCAATATGCATCTTAGTAGCATAATGTGCAAAACTTAATGAAGTCATACACTGCCTAAGTACAAAGTAATGTGACTGAAGGAATCAGAAGGAGAGAGTCTACTCTGAATTCCACCTATCTGTGAAGTGCAATATCAAGGATATGCCAGTAGTTTCACCCTCATAGCAACCTGGCTTTGGAATTCCCTCATGAAAAAGGGATTGCCATATTCCAACCTCACAGGCTTTTAGAAGTGTGAAAACATTTTTATTCAGACAAGCATTTATGGGGCAATAGCTAAGTGTCCTGCTCAAGCAGTTGCTTGACTTCCAGGTGGGATATAAATCTTATAAATGAACACTAGTAGAAGCTAGTTGGGCAGCACTTAGGTTTTTTCTTCTTCTCATATACATCAGTCGCTGTAGGAGACCATATATGTGAAACATATGTGAAAATATATGTGTTTTTATTGAATTCCTATATATTCTGTATCTAATATGAATAAAGTGTTTAGAGGCTGAAACTATATAGTGTCCGTTGGACAATTTGAGCCCTCTGTTAATATTATTTTGTGCCTTGATTATCCAAAAACTCTTTTCCGCATTCCAATATATTTGTGAATTGCTGCACTACTCGAAAACTTCATAACTCTGACTTTGTCAGACTTATGGAATATTCATAGAATCTGTGTCATGTATACCCCATGTAGTAAATAGTCAATTTGCCAAATTAACATACCAATAAACTATCATTCTGTAATCATCAAAGTTGTTGAATGTATCTGTATCTACTTAACCTCGTATCTGTTGGCTTGTAGATGATTCAACTCCCAGAATCTAGTAAATGAATTTGCAATTTTAGGGGCCTTTTTCCTAGTTAGTCAGTAGTAACCACCTATTACTTAGATATAGGTTATCTATATCTTGTGCTGTGTAAGGCATCTGTAAGGGAAACTGGTAAAATCTACACCCTGGCAGATGTTTAAAAAGTCCACTAGCACTGAATGTAACATATTTCCATTGCCTTTATTCAGTAGTCAGAGATGGCACACATTCAAATAGCCATGTTGTCCTGTAGTATTTTGGAAGCCTGTGTGTAGATATCAAGCTTCAAAGAACTTTCAAGCACCCAAATATTAATGGTGCTACTTTTACTATCACCATTTCTCTGGGCCTTTTCAGGCAGTATGTTGATGCCAAAATGATGATAATAGTAACATCATCATCATCACCATCATCAAAATCTTGGTAACCACTCTTTGGAGTTACTGACTCCTAGGATACCAGAATTGTGTAGATCCATTTGGAACAAACCAAGCAAGTTAAACTGATTATAAAAGCAACTTCGCCGTAATTCTGCCACTTTGTGTATCTCATAACGGCAACAGAAAAAAGACAGGGGCAGCACTCAAAGGACAAGGAGCCTTTCCCTAAAAAGAGTAGATGTGAAGATTCAGAATGATAATCGGAGTAAAAGAATGGTATTTACAGTATTCCATATGCACATCAACATGTTGCCTTCTTCAGGGGCTAAAATTTCTTGTTCCATATAGGTCACTTAGAACATGTTGTTTTATGCATCTTGTTCTAAAAGGTGAGGAGCTGAAACACCTGAAGAATACTGTACTGTAAATAAAATTATTTTATTTAAACATCATTTTGAAGCTTCATCTCATAATGCTAGCTGGTATGAAAGAATTATCTATATATTAAAGCTCTTGTAGGTTTGCTTGCAGTAAATTTGCATTGTATTGTTTTGGGATTGCCAACAATGTTTTATTGTTACTTGGTGAGCTGATGCAATGTGTAATTATGTAAATGTTGCTTTTGAAGTGCAGAGTTGTGAATGTGTGGGTTTGACAACATTTTGTTTTGGAGGAACAAATGCTGGAGGTTCTTCAAGTAATATGAACAACTTGGGCAATCTTCTTGTATGTTTCTATTTGTCTAATTTCAGAGGAGATGGTGTTGAGGCAGTTGAGGGGTAGCCAGTTTCACCAGACTCTTTCCAGGTATTAGCAGTATGATTCCATACCTGTAGTGCCAGCTACATGTATATGCTAATGTTATTAGAATTACCAGTAGGTCTGGAGAGTCACAGTTCAGAAAGTTAGTACATAGCAGCTTGCAAATCAACATCCAGCAGGATTCTTGACTAAATGGGTGACTTTTCCCAGCTTCCTTCAAAGTAACTGAAGTTCAAAATTATTCAAGTTTTTTTTAAAATAAAGTGTTGGGGGAGAGAGCTCATTTTTCACCATTTCCATGCTAGGCTTGGAAAATGATCCTACCTCCTTCCCACAAGCCCAACTCATCACCAAAACACCCTCCCTGCCAGCCAGCTACTCCCCAAACATGCCCCTCCTTTTTTATTTTTTATTAATAAATAAATAAATAAATATTTTTAGGCTTCCTTTAAGGGTCAAACCCTCTCAAGGTAGCATACGGGGTAAAACAAATACAAAAGTATACAAATACGCCATACATATATATACACACAATGAAATACGATAAAAACATATCTTTAAAAAAACACACACACAAACCCACAGCCCACAGATTATGGGAAAGTCAGTGAAAACAGGTGGGTCTTAAGAGTCTTTCTGAAGACCTGCAAAAAAAGGGCCTGACAAACCTTTACTTATTGGTTTAGCAGTGGCAGCAGCAGTGAGGAAATGAGAGGTCTGTCCATTCTCCTCCCCGTCTCATCCTGGAACTCTGTAGAGCAGTGATCCAGGAGGAAAGGTGTGGTGGCTCATGGGATTGGTAGTCTTTCCAAGAGCTATAGCATCCCAAAGGCCACCATGCCTTTCCTTCTGGAGTGCTGTTCTGTAGAGTGGGGTGGACATAGAAGGAGGGGGAAAGGGGCAGTCCTCCTTCCTTTCTCCTTGTGTGCCTCTGCCGCCACTAGTTCAGTAATTAAAAGGAATGGGGTGTTTGGAGGAGAGGTACTGGCACAAAGGGTGTCAGCAATTTTCTCTACCTCAAATTTTAATTGGAGCTAGAAAAGAATTTGAGGAACTTGAGAGACTTTCCTTTCCTTTGAAATGGGCATTTACAAGATCCCAATGTTTTCTGAGCCTGAACTTGATGAAGTTCACTAGGATCTCTTTTCTTGGTATCTTTTCTTCTAAATGGCAGGCCTCTGTCCCTTATCACAACTTGCATTTCACCTCCGGTGTGTTTCCAAAAGTGTTTGCTATAGGATGTGGCTGCTGTTAGAAAAAGAAAACCAAAAGCCCCATTGATCACCCAGTTAGTCAGACGGTGTTTTGGACTGTGGCCAAAGTTCGCTAAATACATACATTTATACAGCATTGATTCAACTGTGGGGTTATTCTCAGCGGCTCTCTTCTCTTCTGGTTAGGTTTCCAGCAGAACGACAGCTCCTTTCAGATTCAGCCACTTTTGCATGGGGTTCCATAGGAACTGTCCTCTATCCTTCTTCATTCATATCACAGTCATACTGGGAAGTTGATGGGCAACTTTAATCTGGACCCCTTCCAGTACAATGGCATGCTATTTTATTACAGTCACTTGCCTACATTTGATCAAACAACTTACCCCTCAAGGGAGAACTGATGTCAGGAGGCTGAGTACTGGAGATGACGTAGTTTGTTAGTGTTCACCAGAATATGTGCTGCTGTTCTGAACTACAGAATGGTAGGCAAAAACATCTAGCTTGCCATCCTCCTGTTTAGCTGAGTTAGATTAGCACCTCCCCCCCCCCACCGCTTTGTGATAAACAGTGTATGTCTCAACATTTGATAAAACCACTCTCTGCTTCTTCCCTGCTCATGGCATTGTTGGAGGTGTCATGGACCATGAAGAGGATGGAAATTATTGCCAGCTCAGACACAGTAGTGAGGTGTTGGATAAGGAGTTTTGGCTTGAGGAGTTAGGAGGGAGTGCTTTCGACCAGACACGTTCCTTCTAAGCTGTTGGCATGATGTGAGAGGCATTGCTGTGTTGAACTTAGGAGCCTGAACCCCATTCACATTAGGATGGTACTGGGCTTTGGGGAAAGGTGTGAAATATTCTTCCTTCTCCTAGGTGAGTTGCAGCCCATCAGGTGACTTGATCTTCCTGACAGGCTATAGCAGCAGTATCAAGCTGGTGTTGGATGTGTGTGCATTTCTCTCCCCTAAAACCACTAAAGACAAGCCCCACAGAACTATTCACTTGTCCACATCACAATAAAGATTTATTTAGGATGCAGTCCTATCAGATCCGCCCTGGGTATTCATAAACCTCCTAACTTGAAGGCTTATTTGTATCCAATACAGAGCAGGAGGCATGTTGTGCCCCCTGTTCTGCATTTTAGCTAGACAAGCATTTTTGCACGTCTAACAAAGGCTTCAGGGACATGGAGGGAAGGAGGCTGGGATAGCTCAGGTCCCTGGGTCTCCAGTTTCCTCCCCTCCCTAGCCACTGACACACCCCCTTTAACCCCTGAGCTTGTGTTTATGGGCTTGTAGAAGCAGCTGGTGTGGTTCTTTCCGTGCCGGCTGTGAGGGGGAGAGGTTGAGGAGCTCGGTTTCCTGGCTTCGGTGCCTTGAATCCAGGAATCTCAAATATCCTGTGTCCCCCAGACGCTGTCTAGGGGACATAGGATTGCTCCCTCCATTATTTTTAAAATACTTTTGCCACTCTTCAGTGTAAATATTTTCTAGGCAGTTTACACAATAAGCAAAACAAATATAACAGAATAATAAAATTAGAAAGCATGAAACAGCAGATAAATCCCCAAAAGTTTTGTGGCTCTGTAAAAATAAACACCTTTATGATGGTGTAAGCTTTCATGGACCAGAGTTAGCAGTGATCTCAGAGCAGAACGAAAGAAATTCCCTTCTAACCTCATGCTGACCTTACCTTCCCCTCTACACCTCTCTCTGTCTCTCTCTCTGACTGGGTTTGCACACCATGCTAACCCATGAAAGTTTATTTTCCATAGGCTTAGCATGGCGTGGCTTAGTGTGTCATCTGTGAGATCTTTTGTCCACCCATGGTGGCTTAGTTCCCCTGAATAAGCTACCCTGAGAACCCGTGGTCTGCAGTAAGGATTAATTTACCTATGGTGGGTTAGTGTGTCATCTGTTGCACCAGCATGGGTTATGATGATCACCTATAGCCAGTGTGGTGTAGTGGCTAGAGTGCTGGACTAGGAGTTGGGAGATCCGGGTTCTAGTCCCCACTCAGCCATGGAAGCTCACTGGGTGATTTTGGGCCAGTCACAGACTCTCAGCCCAACCTACCTCACAGGGTTGTTGTTGTGAGGCTAAAATGGAGAGGAGGAGGATTATGTACACTGCCTTGAGTTCCTTAAAAGAGGAAAAAAGGTGGGATATAAATGTAATAATAAATATAGAGCCACTCGGGAAGAGCAATAAAAAACACTGCTGCCACTCTGTTTCTCTCAAGCGATCTCTATTTTTGAGATTTACCTAGCAACAGATTGCACTGTCGCGTGCACTCCAACCCCTTCGCCGCCTGACTCCCCCCCCATGCACTCTGCAAAGTTGCTTTCGCTTGCATGTGTGTCTAATTGGCAGAGTGTCTTTGAGCAAACTTGTTTTCCTGCCGCTTTCAACTGTGTCTCCCGCTCCAAATCAGCTCCCCCACTTTCACATGCTTCCCAAACAGTTTAACCTGTGGTTAAATCCTCAATTTTTCATGGAAAAGCGAAGTCACACAGTTACACAGTAATGCATCTTGTGCCTCCCTATAAGGAGAAACTGTATATTAAATTTTGTCCCATTCATGCAAACTTTCAGGGAGTTGGAGGCTCCCCACCCTTTTCTGGTGCAATGTTCCCAACATGTAAGCATCCCTCCTTTTCTGGCAGGCCATCCCTTCCCAACTCAGCAGATACTTCTTTCCCTCCCTTCCCACTACTCACAGCATCGAAGCTGTATGGTGGAGTAGGATGTAGTGTTAAAAATCTTCTTTCTTGGAATAGAGCTAAATACAGTCCTGCTCAGTATATATTGATGGAAAAACTTTACCATCTTGGGTATGGGAGGAAATGTTTAGACTCCCTTCTCCAGGAGACACACATACATACCACTTGGTAAGAAGCCAACAATCTTACTAGATTAAAAACTGTTAGCTTTATGTAGAATTTCTGCAATTATGAGACAATTACAAATAATTATGAGACATTATTTGTAATTGGTGATTATATGGGCTGTAATTTGCGTTTATTTTCCCACTGATGAAGACCGTTTAGGTTCGAAACACGTATGGGACAGGGGTATTGTAAAATTCATATAGCCCAGATATAGATACCAATTATTATAGTATGTATGTAGGGAATACTTGAGGACTGTTTGTAGATCTTTTTAACCTTGTTTGTAATATTTTATTAAAACCTTGTTTTTAATTGTTTATTAGAATTGGCAGTTTCCTATAACTTATATTGTTTGGTCGCTTCTTCCCCTTCCTATAACCCACTAGCCTGACTCTCCCCCTCAACTTTTCACTGCCACTGACAGCCCCCAAGCTAGCCATTCAGTGCCCCCCCCCACCCAGAACTGATGCCAAATAGCGCCTTGGTACATTCAAAGCAATATTAAGCAAGCCAATTATTAAGCAAGCTAAATAAGTCAATTAAGCTGCTTTGTATGCCAATAAAATATATTTTTATTTTGTATTGTTGGTTTTCTGCTGGTGGGGGGGTGGCTGTCAAAGGCTTGAAAATTGGGGTGGCGGGAAAGTAATAAGGACTGAGGAAGAGGGGATAGGAGTGGGAAGGGAAGCAATTGGGGTAGCTGGTAAGTAGCAACACAGGTTGAGAACAAGGGCTAGGAACCAGCAGAGGTAGAAGATGACACTCCTGGCGCAAAGTGGACCAGTCAGAGACAGGCTGTTGAGGTAACGGCAGCATGAGGGATGGCGGGATATGGTTTCCACTGCAAAGGAAGCTGGGATACCTGCCAGGCAGGAGGACTACAGGGGGAGAAGGGACGGGGGGGGGGAATAAACTGCTTATTTGTCAGATCGTGTGATGGGACACAGTAGGCTATTTACAAAATAAGCTACTGTGTGTAGCTTATAAGCCACCATGGGTTAACGTGACGTGTGAACAAGCCCCCCTTCTCTTTCTGTGTGTGTTTGTGTGAGATACACATACTGACACTAACACCAATTCAAGATGGCATTCTGTGCATTTGATGAAGTGGGCTCTGATTCACAAAGTTTATGTCCTAATAAACTTAGGGCAGTATCCAATACTGCCTGCTTGCTAGCAGGACCTATTGCTAGCAGAATGGTTCCTGAAGCAATCTGAAACGAGCAGAAATGCTAATTTCCAGAAGGGCACAAAGCTCGCAGACAGGAGCTCTGTTGACCAGTTCCATTCCAGAAACGAACGTTTCCACTCATTTCCAGGGTTACTTTTAGAACCACAACTTCCCCATTGCATAAGCAGTGGGTCCTGCAAATATAGTGGAACCAGCGGAGGCTGAACAGCAACATTTGATATTGTCCTTGGTCTTTGAGATGCCACAAGACTCTGTTGTTTTTGTTGCAACCCAATAACACAGATACCTCTCTGGAAATTGTTACAGACAAAAACTGGCATAAATAAAATTTATGGGTGCTAGGCAAGCCTTCTTGAGGAGAGAATTCTGTAAGCAATTATGAATGAGGGAGAATAGATTGAAGCTTAATCTAGACAAGACAGAGGTGCTCCTGGTCAATCAAAAGGCAAATCAGGGAATAGGATTCTGCCTGTCTTGAATGGAGCTACACTTCCTTTGTAGACTCAGGCTTGAAGTTTGGGTGGACTCCTGAATTCAGCCCTGAACCTGGATGCCTAGGTTTTGGTGATGACCAGGAGTGCATTTGACCAGCTTAAGGCTAGTACAGCGTCTGCATCTATTCCTGGAAATGTCAGTTCTGACCATAATGACCATTGGCGGAATCCAGAGTTATATCCCGTTTGGACTACTGTAATGTGTTCTATATAGGGCTTTTTTTGAAAATTGTTTGGCAGTTTTAGCAGGTCCAGCTGCAGCAGCCAGACTATTAACTAGGACTGGTTATAGGGAGCATGTGACTCCCTTGTTACAACAGCTTCATTGGCTACTGACCCATTTCTGGGTGCAATTCAAAGTCCTTGGTAAGACCTATAAAGCTAGACAGTGTGGGATTAGGTTAATTGAAAGACCTCAGTCTCCCACATGAGCCTGCCCAGGTTTTAAGAAACTCATAAGAGTTTCTGCCATCCTCAGAGGCCTGTTTGGTGGGAACACAAGAGAGGGCCTTCTTAGCAGCTTCCCCCAGACTCTGGAACTCATTGCTAAAGGAGGCCAGGCTAGATCTATTGTCCTTCCGCCAGCAGACAAGACAGTTTTATTCAGACAGGTGCTTGGCTTTTAAGCTGACTTGTTTACTGAAGTAAGTTTTAATTGGTGGTTGCTGTTTGGTTTTTTAATTGTTGCATTTTATATTTTAATTACAATTTTATATTTTTTCTATATTTTCTTATTGTTAGCCACCTAAGCTGTATTTTTAGTGGAAAGGTGGGATGGATGTTTAATAAACAAGTGGGGTATCACCACCGAGAAGACCCCCTGGGAAGACTAATCAGAGTTCTAAGCAGGCAGTGGTGAAAAGTGCAAGGCCAATCCAGTGAGTCATTTGAGGAGGCATTTCAGCTTCTCAGTCTCTGGGCTCAGTCAGTGTGCATTCCAGAGAGCATGTGCACACTGGAAGCTCACACAATCAAGAGGGAGAAGTGTTTAATTTATTTTTTATATAAGAAGATGGAACAAGTTGGTCATAAATACACAAAAATAGTAAATGAGTTGGAAACTTACTTCATACTCCTCACTGTTGTTCCCTGTTATCTGGTTTCTCTGCTTATCTGAACAGTTGGAATGGAGGCATCCTGTATACACTAAATATGTGGCATGTACTGTTATTTACTTCCCATTTTCCTTGACAGGCTGTGGTAGCGGTAGCCAGTTGTCGACTCATTGCGCTGTGATTTTAGAAATACTCTGAAAAAAACATGTGGAATCTGATGTCTTAATGAGCAGATTTATGTTCCTCCTTTCACGCTAGCTACCAGGAAATGGGAGGCTCCCTTTCACAACTGGAAATATAGGGAGGAGATATGGTGAGAACTTATTTCTAAGCTTAAACAAATTTGCCTAGTTTTTAATTAGCTTATGTTAGGATTGTTTATTTAAAGAGTGTGCCTTGGTTTAGTGCTGTCCTTCAAATATTTGACAGTAACTCTAAGGCACCAGGCATCTCAAACCCAGGGACAATGGAAGTAGAATCCAGGCACTTTCTCTTTGCAGGAGGAGGGAATGACTGGGCTGATCTCTGCTGCTCTGCATCACCACCCTATTGATGGCCAAGAGATGTACTGTGCCTTTCAACCTAGTAGGATCAGGTGACATGCAGGGTCAATAAGGTCTTATCAGGTCTTACATAAATACTGACTTTGGACTGGCCAAGCTGCTACAGAGTGCTTGGAAGCCCTGCCAACAGTGCTCAAATTAATGGATCCTAAACGGGGACGTGTCCCCTTCCTTCCCCCTAGTCCTCTTAGCTACTGTTTTTAGATGGCTACTAGGGAGGGAGCATAATTTGGCTAAAATTGGAGGAGCTGAGGATTGGGGTTTGTGGATTTTATTAAGCTCCTCTATTTTTCCCTCCATAATTTGTGGAGTGCCTCCCTAAGCCTACTGAACCATCAGTAGCCTGTCCACCTTTTGGCCACCAGTCCTGACAGGAGCATGACTAATGTGGCAAATAACTGAGAACTGTGCTGCTTGCAAAAGACTGAAAAAATACCTTGCTAATCTTTGACAACAGGAACTATGATGGCTGTGGCCATTTTAGCTCTGTCATAAATCAACAATTAAGTTTTAACTCAAATGTGCTTGCTACTGGAAGGTGACCTGCTGAAATGGCTGCCATGCAAACATTCTCAGTTCTTTTGCCACAGGAGGAGGCATGGCAGTGTGGTGATGTATGTGTCATTTGCAGGAATAGACTCAAAGATGTTCTGCGGCATTTTCTGCTTCTGTGTCATGGGAATAGAAATCTGAAGCATTTTCCATGCATCAAGTACTTAGAAAATATGCTGCATCCCTCAAGGCACACAAGGATATAGATTGCTGTTTGTGTAGGAGTTTTACATAGACTTCGGTTGTCCTCCCCACATACCAACAGCTGCAGTGCTTGCCTCAAGCAATGGTTTTTCAGGCAGTGGCAGCAGCCACAGAATAGTGACTCTAAAAGGAAACATTGTGAAACACAGAGAATTCTCCTTGCCTTCTTGTCTACTCTTGCTTGTCCATTCTCCTTTTCCTTCCGTTTGCTACTAGCCTGATCTAAATGTCCTATTACATTGACCTTTGCTCTCTGTGGTACCCTTACTGAGCCTGATACTTAGTAAATGTTCTTGCTTTACTTCTCTGTCCTGTAGAGTCCATGTCGTCTTGAAGGACAACAACAAGTGGCATTGCCACATCACCTTTACTTCAGTGGTGCATAACTCAGCAAAGTACACTGACGCCCAGTTGCTTAGAGCCCCCCAAATATCAGAACTACCCTTACAAAATGAAAATCTTCTAATATGTCAATGATAATCATATTTTTAATGTATTTTTAGCCCTATTTCTCACCACTATTAAATTATCGGTCTAAATTTTAAAATGTGTTGATGGTCTGAAGTGCAAGTATTGCATTTATTGCAAGTATTGCAAGAATACTGAACTTTTTTTTTTAAAGCCAGTGAAATAGTTTTGATCTTGATTGTTTTATTCCGAAATGAGAGAATATAAAGTAAGCCAAGTCTTAGCTTTCCCTTGCCTTTAACATTCCCATTATTAAAATCATACTTTAATTGTTAATGCTACTTAAATATCAGAGGATAACTGGATGGGATACCAACTGGATCTCATTAATACTGCTTCTTTATTGCCCAGTAGCTGTTATACCAGCAGTTCCCTAACTGTAGTGGATCTGATTGTGCTTCCTCCATCCCAATCTCAAAGTGGGAAACTGGGAATATAGTCCTCATTGCCTGTTGCTTGTTAGAATGCCATGGTACTTGCTAGTCTCCTCCTCCTCCTTTGCAAAGTCATTAGAGGATCTCAAAACAATGCTATCCATGAATATATCTATGGAGTATCGAATGGAGTATCCATTGTTTTGTCTTTTTAAAGGACTGTAAAATATGACTTTATAATATCTGATCAATAAGGCAGTTTTACAATTGCATATAAAGACAATTTCTTGATCTCAGCATTCAAAGGAGAAGATTAATGGGACGCAAATGAATAATGAATCAATTGTGCCTTCAAAAGGCCTACAAGGCTGATACAAACTTAAAAGCTGATTTGGATAATCACAGCAAAATTCAGATTGCCATAAATGAATTCAGATGCTGTTATCCCACACAGATTTGGTGTGCTTAACTCTTCATTGGACTGTGGCCAAAAGGTGTGAATTTGAATTTAAGAAGTCCTCTTAAGTATTCCTCTTACACTGTAGAGGTGGGTGATAAGGATATGTTTACTTATCATCTTGTATGCTAAATGGTTAATAGGTTCCACTATCCACATAAAAAGCACTGATCAAGTTCTCATGATCACTGCAGCCTGCTGTAGTTTAAGTCATGGTGGGTTATCGTACATGCCAGTGGCCATTTTAAATACTCATCCCCCAGCAGGGGGTTGTCATGATTTGCCATATAGTCTGAATCTAGGTGGAATGGCTTGTGTTTGAGGGGGCAGCAATCTCAAATAACCCATGGTCTGTTGTAGGATTGTTTGAGAGTTGTTTCCCCCTCCAACAACCCCTGCTGCCCAGTTTCAGATGATACAGCAAGCTGCTCCAGAGAGGGCAATTAGGGAAATCTGGCCAGCATGTGAACAGCACATGTGGTGGGGGAAATAAGCCACCATGGCTTATTTCCCTTGCTGTGATTGTGCAAACCGCCCTGCTGAATGAAGTAAGTGTGGGGAATGCCAAGACAATGAGTATGATGACAAGAATGAGGACAGGGACAAAAATAATTTTTGTTTTATTTACACATGTAACATGTCCCAGCCTTTCTTTGGAAGCTTAGAGCAGCCTACATGTGGCTGTCTGTGGTCTTCCATTCCAGCACTGATCAAATCCATAACCCTTAGCTTCAAAGATGCTATAGCATCAAGTATGCTCCAGTTATTAATTGCAACATATAAGAAGATTGTTCCATAAAGTTGGAGCAGCTACAGGAAATGGTCTGCAGGACCCCTGCTATCTTAAGTCACAAAGGGCCTCAGCAGCTAATCCTAAAGTATTTGTTACAACAGCTTATGTTTGAAATCATTTTTGAGATATAATGCATTCCTCTACTTTGATACTAAGCTACTTTCCTGATCTGTATGTTTTAAGTTGCATATTTCTAGATATATTTTCAGATATAGTTATCTGGCTAGTAACTGAGCTTTTTTTTGAACCATGAACTTGAAGTGTTAGAAATTACCTTTATTTCTGTAATAGATAAATAAAACTATAAGGCAATGTTTATTATTAAAAAAAAACATTTATATTTTGAGTCCACACTCCTTTTAAGGTGACAATATTTTCTTCCAGTCTGGTCTTAGAGCCAATATGAAATGGTGTATATGTGAAAGAATTGTAACTACCCTGTATTGTCTTAACTATATGAAAGGAAAACATTAATGAGGGCGTAGCATTCCAGTGTAAAATGCCTGTGTTAAATTTAACACTATACTGGACATTCCTCTGTGCATCATGTCTATAAATGAATTCAGTAGAAATAAGTTCATTATTCTGTAATTAGGTATATTGACTGCTGCCCTTTAAATTGCTGAACCATACAACTAATATTTCCTCCCAGTGTTTCACTTGGTTCAGAAGGGAAATGAATTGCCTTGTAATAGTATCCTGTAAGATGAATACCTACTATTTGTTATAACCAACCTCTGTTCTTATTTCTTATTTTCATTGTTCAACTGCCAGCGTTATTCCAGAAATTAATCTTATATTATATAATCTTATATAACATAATCTTATCTTATCTAAAATTAATCTTATATAAATGTTTGAATTATACAATAACAGTATCTGGAGGACAAAATTGAAGCCACGTAATATTTCATCAATCCAATACAATGTTGTATGGAGTACAGTGCTTAGAATAGTGGAATAATAGGGGGATAGGGTCTGACCTTAGACTGTGTCTACATTTATTTATTTTAGTGGCATCAGTGTCCATGGAGCTTTACATAGTACAAGAAGACAGGTCTGTTCCCCAAGGAACAGGAAAAACAAAGAGAAGTAGAAGAAGGGGAGAACTATGTGTTTGTTCCACTTGCACATGTCGAAGCTTAGTTACAGGCTTGATTGTAGATGGATGTGGGAACTAGGAGTTGTGCCAAAGACTTCACCATAAAGGTGACATTTGAGGAGGAATTTGAATGATGTAAGAGAGGTGGCATCAGGTAGGTGTTCTATGAGAAAGTTCCAAGAATACAGTGAAGCAAGGGAGAAAGGGTGGACTCTTCTGAGGGAGCAGAAGAACTGTAGACAGTGTAAGGTGGTGGAGCTGGAGGTGCAAAGGTAATGGGCAGGCACATATCAGGATATAAGAGCAGAGAGATTAGCAGGAAGGGGCAAGGAAGGCCGTGGAGGGCTTTGAAAGCAAGGACAAAGAGTTTGTGCCTGGATCTAGGACAGGAGAGGAAGCCTGTGTAAGGATTAAAGGAGAAGCATCGTGAATGATTTTGTCAGCCAGGTGAATTGAGGGGAAGGTCACTCACTTTCTGATGTCATTTCTGTTGTGAACAACTTCCAGAAAAGTATCTGTGTTAATCCGTAGCAGCAAAAACAACAAAGAGGCTTAGGGCACCCTTAAAAACCATCAGCTTTATTTTGACCTAAGGTTTCATAGGCAGAAGGTAGATCAGATTCGACCAGTAGATCTCTGAGTATTTAGAGTAGATCAGCAAGTATTTCTGACTCTCAGTTGTTTAACAATGGCAACAACAGAATGACTCCTGTCTTCTAAATGAAGAAAGTTGGGAGGGGAGGGTAACCAAGAGTGGATTTCTGTGTGAAAGCTTAGTTCAGTTCTTGTACTCAGAACAAATTCCTGGCCTCAGAATTCTTTAACTCTAAATGTGTGCCTTTTGCACCTGGCTCTGGTTAGTGGATCTCGGGATTCTAGTAGAAATCAAAGTAGATCCTGTATGCCTGAAGTCTACCCACTCCTCCACTCCAAGAGATTGATAAAGCATTCTTCAGTTGGCAGGAATATATACATAGGTATAGAAAAAAGTGGACTCTAGCCCACAAAAATGTATACCATCGCTAATAGGTTAGTCTTTAAGATGCTACAAGCCTCCTTGTTGTTTTTGTTGTTAACAGTAATATTGGAAAAAGATGATATCATGTAGCATGGAATTCCCAGCTCCGGGGCCCCACCCGCCACTCCATGGACTGTGCTGTTTAGAAGCAGCATGGTACTGAATAACAGTTGCTGGGGAAGAAGAAGAGAAGGCTATTGCCTTCAAGTCCTGCTTGTGGCCTTCTTGGAGGCATCTGGTTGGACCTTTGATCAGATTCAGTAGTGTTCTTATGGTCAGTTCATGACTACACCTTCAGAAAAAGTAGGAAAGGGCAGCATGAAAAGGACGTACCACTAGTTAATTTGGTGTTCTTTCAACATCTACATTTAACCGCTGGGAAAGGTCATCCAGAGCTTTGGAGTGAGATTCCATCACTGTGCTGATGACACTCGGCTCTATTGTTCTTTGTTACCTGAACATTGCCTGAGATCAATAAGTGGCTGAATAGGGGTGAACAAGCTGAGATTAAGTCCAGACAAGATGGAGGTTCTTGTGGGTTGTGCTCCTCCTGGAAGGTCAGGTTCATAGTCTGGGAGTACTCCTGGATCTATGCTGTCCCTGGATCTTCAAGTGGCAGGAGTGGTGAGGAGCACTGTTATAAAGTGGTATTTTGTTTTGTTGTTTAATTGTATATTTGAAAGGTTGTTTGCATGATTGATGTATTCTAACATATCCTTTCTCCTAAAGGCTATGGAAAGTAGTGGGGAGCGGGGAGTTAGAATGTTCATATTTTAAATGGTATTTCCTGATTGGCTGTTCCTTTTTCAGTTGGGGGGGACGAGGGAATAAGAGGCACTTGGTTTTCTTTAGAGGGTTAGATAGGGATTCGCTGTCTGAGGGGTACGATTAGGGCACTGAGCTCTAGCTTTGGGGGTGGTTAGAGTACCCTGGGAGGTGGGTGGAGGGAGGTATATTTGTTATTTTAAAGCCTTATTATTAGAAGGGGTAGAGTAGGTAAGGCATTAATAAAAACTTGAAACAATAATTTTACCACATAAAACTCAAACTGCATTGAAACATCTTATACCTTGTAAATAAAGTTTCATTCTTGAATTGGTCTTTCAAATCATGCCATTCTTGGTCTTGTTTGTTACCAGAAAAACGGTTAGATGAAACTATGAAAGAAATAAGCTATAGCCTATGAATTTACACCCACTCACACACACAGAAATTGAAGGTTCTCTCCTTGTGAGGAGGAGGGTGGTGGCAGGTTCCTAATAAAGGTTTATGAAAAGGTTTTCTAAAAAAAAGGAGAAAAACACAACAGTGGTAGTTGCTGAAGTTATAGTTGATGTATTCCTTCCACACACTCTCTCAAGGAAAAGGCTGAGAGAATATAGAGGTACTGAAATTCTGGAGCTAGAATTTGTACTTGATGTTGTAAAAATATTTATGACGAGTGGTAATGATATCATAATCACAGGTGGGGAAAGGGTGATAGTCACAAACATATTTGCATCTTTAGTACACCAGCTGCGACCCTTCCTGAGTTGATCTGACATGGTAACAGTTATCCGTGCCTTGGTTACGTTATGGTTAGACTATTGCAGTGCATGTTATGTGAGGCTACTGTTGAAGAGCATCTGGAGATTTCAGTTGGTGTAAAATGTAGCTGCTAGGCTGCTAACCAGTGCAAGGTATTGTGATGACGTCACTCCAATATTGAAAGAACTGCGCTTGTTGCAGATTGTTTTCCAGGCTCAATTCAAGGTGTTGGTTCTATCCTTTAAAGCTCTAAATGGCTTGGGGTCTGGCTAACTGAGGGGACCGCCTGTCTTGGTATGAACCTGCTTGGTTATTAAGACTGGCAGGACAGGCCCTTTTGACGACACCCCCACTTGCAGAGACTAACTTGTCAGGCATGCAGGAAACAAAATCTCTTTTGTTGAGATTTGTTAAACTCTGGAACACATTGCCTTGAAGTTGTTTCTGTTCCCCACTTTCTCTGCATTCAAGAAAGGGGTCAAGACACATCTTTTTAACTTGGCTTTTTAAATTGTTATGATTTTATGGTTGCCTTTAGTGCTTTACTATGTTTTAATATGATGACTGATTTTTTTGGTAAATTTTGGTTGGCTTAGGAGAGGCAGTATAGAAATACCATTAAATAAATACATAAAATTGCTAAGGGGAAACCAAGAAGCTGTGTACTACTTTCTTCTTGAAATATATACATCCAGGATGTTGGCTGTTCTTTGCCTTGTACAAGAGAGAAACATCATAAACTTTGCAAGCCTAGCTCATATCTGGCAATCCTATCTCATACAGATTCATAGGCCAAGAAATGTTCTGGAATTACTTTAGGGGCATGGGGGCCACTACAGGGTATGCTCCTTCCATGCTGCTACAGTAATGTCAGAAGGTTCAGCCTATATGGGAGGAAGTGGAGTTCCATCCAATGCCATTATCTCATCTTTTGGGAACTGAAGCAGTGCTCTTGGGAAGAACCATAGAGTGAACTTCTGCAAATGGCCTAGATTTTCTGACATTGGTGGAGCAGCAAATGAGGAGCGCTACGGCCTAAAAGCAATTTGAAAGAATCCTTACTATAAGAATTACTTTTCCTAGCTTCCCCCACACCAAATCCTGCTTACTGTTAACCATTTTTCCCTAATGTTAAAAAAGTAACAATTTTATGTTGTAACCAAATCTTCAGACAAATGGAAGATGTAATTTTTATGTTTGTTTCAGATTTGGTAATTGAACAATTATTCAATAATGTCTTCGTGTTAGCTTTATAGAAATGGAATAACATAGAAGATATACTTTTTAAAATTCCCATGGGACCTTGAAATGCCTTTGTCTCTGGGCTTGGTTGAGCTGTGTCAGCAATCCTTATACTTCTCTATAAGGTCACTCGGAAATGATAAATATCAGAACATTTCACTGTCCCTTTCATACTTTCCTCATGTAAGTGAGATACCAGATTATTCTTTTCAGCTTTACATTGAAATACTGATGGGCCTTGAACATTGTGGAATTACTCTTAAAGGAGTGGTCATAGTATATCTTCCCAAATATTCAGTTGCTATCACCTATTTCTAAACTGGTATAGACTATTCTGCACTTTGCAATTCATATTTTTCTGCATACCAAAATTATAAATCAGAAACTGTACTATAAATTTATAGTGACACTCATGAATTCACATTTTGCTTTATATTCTTCAGACTACATTTGAGAAACAAGAGTACTCTCCCTCTGACTGCCTCCACCCCAAATGCATGAGCCTTTGGGAAAAAAAATTCATTATTGCACGTACCACACCTCTTCATCAAAATGCTAGTTTTAATTAGAACAAAGTGCTGCTGCAAGGTATTTAACAGCACTATGTAATATTGTGGTGCTTTACCTGTAAATAGAATCTTTTAGAATTTGTTGTTAACAGAGAATTGTATAAACAAGAGAGCAATTCTGAATGTCAGAAAAATAAAGACTGTGTGTAGAAATTGGGGAGGAATGCTTAAAAGTGACTTTCTGTAGAGTCCCAAAGGGTAGGCATCAAAACACAGATGTCAACTTCTGTTGTTTATTTAAATAGAAATGGGACCCCTTGCCCTGCCATAGAACATTTTGGGATGGATCACCTATTCTGTGTTACTTAAATAGTGAAACATCATACTTGCTTTATTTCTATCTCTAGGTACACATGTGTACCTTATACTACCCAGTATGGTATGCACTTTATCTTAGCGTAGGAAGAAAAATAATAATAAAAATAAGTTGACCATGTCTCCAATTCTTAGGAATTGGAATTCCGAAAGGGGAAGAGTATTTGTCCCTCAAGAGCTTTTAAGCTGGAAGTTCCACTACTGAATACTGCCTTTCTTCAGAGCTATTCGGGTGATGGAAGGTCCTTTTTTGAAATATACCTGTCAGGCAAAAGAATTCTAAAGTAATTTAGTGAAACAGTGATGTGTACTCCATTGCATTATTGTAATTTGTAGATTTGCTTAGTCACTCTAAACGCTCACTTTTTGGTAGACCAAAATGAAACCAGGGCTTTGCAACATAGAGGGAATGTTGTTGCCCAGTTTATGTTCAAAGATTGCACAATTACGGTAGAAAAACATTTATTTCTTTTGCATGTTATTAACATAGGAAGTGAAAAATGACTGTTTCTAAGCATTGTGAAAAGGAATTGTTAAATTATTTGTTAGGTCATTGCATACATTTTAATAGGTAGTTCGACACAACCCCCAACCAGAAATAAATACATTCTTCCTCTTTTAATCCTGCCTTTATTTCCCTTCCCTTGTTGTCCCCCCTCAATTAGATTATAGATTATAAGAGGGGCCTGCCCTCTTGCACTTGGTAAAGTGCTGTACAGTGATGGTGCTATATAAATAATGCTTTTGAAAACATCTCAAGATATGACCTGTGAAGCGTTTGTAGTTAAAACTGGGGAGAGGAGAGAATATTTGTGCACATAATGTGACATGAATACAGTACAATAAGGCACTGAAATGTGCAAAAATAAGGGTAGTTTAGGTGTTGAGTTGTTTTAGTTGTGTAGTTACTCTTTATTAGGTGATAGATTCGGTAGGTGTAGGATGCTCTTTAAGATGAGAACAGCAATCTTATTTAGGCTCTGCATTTGAAGGCTGAAAGTGGGATCTAGGAGTGGGGAAGGGCAAGGGTAGATCTATGACTGCTATATAATACTCTCATTAATATCCTTAGCTGACCAGTAGTTGCTTCTGCCACAACTTACCACTCTCAGTACCAGCTGACTGTCTTCAGGCTGAGCTGTGGAAGTTTCCAGGAAAGGCTGTGAGGTTGTTACAGAGCTATGCTTTCAAAACTGAAATTTGGGTATAGTACAGCCAAACTGCTTTGTTATCTAGCTGAGCCTCCTCTTTTTGCCTTGCTCCGCTCAGTGACCTGGTTCACGCATTGTTCAACCCATGAATTGCCCCAGGATACAGCAGGAATGAGCGAGCATGCTTCCTCCCATGGGCTTGCTGCTTGCGCTTTACATCTGGCTTTGTAAACAAACCAGGAATGCCCTATTCCTGGGGCTGATGTTGTGATGCGCAGATCTGACACTCTGGGTTGTTTAGAGTTAAACAACCAAGAGTTCTAACATAACAATGAAGCATAGGTTAAAACTCTGGGTTGTTTAACCCTAAGAGTGCTGGGTTCACACATCACAACAGAGCAGGAATGGGGCATTCCTGATTTGTTTATAAAGCCAGATGTAAAGTGCAAGCAAGTGCATGGGAGCCAGTGCGCATGTGCTCCAGTGCAGCCACAGCAAACTATGGGTGTTTAATCCATAGTTAGTTGTGACTTGTGAATCGGGTCACTGTGTTGGTCCAGCCGCATTTCCATTCCTGACTCACTTCCAGTATCACAGCTGGAAATGGAGAAAGCAGCTAGAGAAATGGATTGAGAGGAGGCAAGGCATCGGAGGGGGTAAGATCCATCACACCTCCCTTATGCACCTCCAACCTTCCACCACATATACTTTATTCTATTTGAAGCGTATGGTCAAGGTGGCTGGAACTCCCCAGCAAACCACCAGTAAGGATGTCAAATGCTTGGGAGGGATTTGCAAACTTGAAGTTAAGTTTGCATGTATCCACTGGTCTGTATTATTTGGTTCCTCTTGAAATCTGTAAATGAAGGATGATGAGAATGATGGTGATGCATAAAAGGCAAGGTGACCATAGCTGACCAACATAGGTTCAGAGTGAGCAGTTAAGGCTTAGATGGAGGAAAGATTTTATTATTTGTTAGTTCAACTTGCTACTTACAGAAATAGTACAAACACCCACACAAGTACGATGCATAGCAATTTGGAGAGCTCACACTGTCCATGAGCCCCCTGTGATTTTCTTTAGAAGAGAAATTTCAGGGCTCCTTTCTTTGTGTTAAAACAATCTCCTTTACTGACACATTGCATGATGTATGGCTGTGCTTTTGTATTTGTGTCTCACAAGTCAAAAGCCTACTTTAGTACTTATAATTGGTTTCTATAATCCTAAAGCATCAGGAAGGCTCGAAACCTATTCCAATAACTTAAGCATTACCCTCTCACCCCTATTTTGCACAAAGCTCTTATATTTAAACATTAGCAAGTGTTCTGTTCACAGAAGTCAATGGCTCGGTTTGCATGTAATAATAACCCTTTTTTTTTTCTTCAAATTCTGGGCTATTGTGAGTGAAGCAGCATGCTGGTGCTGCGAACCTGAGTGGCTAAACAAACCACAGATGTGACTCGGGATTTATTTAGCATTACTTGCAAACCAGGAACTCTGGTTTATCACTCCCCTGACAAGCCAGAGAAATAGCCCATGGTTGTTCTTTGGTTATTTCTCTGGCTTGTTGAGGAAGGGACAAGCCAGCGTTTGTGGTTCACATGTAACACTAACCAACCCACGAATGGAAGGTCAGTAGTTTGTTTAGCCACTCCTGTTTATTCATAATAATGTTATGTTTAAATCAGGCCAATAGCTGTAGCCCTAAATACACCCATGGTAATTCACACTGATTCCTTTGAGACTGTTCATATGATTCCAGTGGAAATTACTGATGTGTAATTTGAAGGGTCTGTTTTAGCCATGCCTATTCCATTCTTACAATCTTAGATATTCTATTCAAACACATTTTGTGTGTTTGTCATATATTTTAAAAAATGTAAGTCTGAATCAACTAAAAGGCTGGAAATGTAATCCAATAACTTAAGCATTACCCCCTCAATCCTTCTGTCCTGTATCTTTAAACCATAAGGACTCCCTTAATAAATTTTGTATGACTTTAGTATTGGCAAAGATATATGCTATGGATCACTTAAGTGTTTATGAAGTGTGTGCATTCATATACATTTTAATTCTTTTTTCCCCTACTTCTCTCTACAGCTTCCTGCAGATTTCACAAAACTGCACCTCACTGACAGTCTCCACCCACAGGTGACCCACGTTTCATCTAGTCATTCAGGATGTAGCATCACTAGTGATTCTGGAAGCAGCAGCCTATCCGATATCTACCAGGTATGATAGTAAGCAATTAAATTTACCTACTAAGGGTAAAAATCTGTGTTTTTAAAATAGCAAACTCATAGAATGGTTCCATGGCATCTGGGGACATTCAGTTAAATACCCCTGTTGCATTGCTTAGTTCCATAGCCTACATAGAAACACATCTACACGATCCCCCTCATTTCCTGGTATGTGTTCATGTATTTAATTTTCCTTTTGAAATAAAGCTATTTGAATCAGATTCATAGTCAATACACAAATAAAAGCCACTGGAAGATGACTTGTGGAAAATGGAGACTTCTGTAGCACTCACACTGTTGGTACATATGTAATCTTACTTTTCAAAACCGTTGAATATTGTCTGTATCCATTAATCTCCTTTCTTTTTTTTAAATTGTAAATTGTGTAAACCTTGATGTTACTGACTGTGTTGTGGAGCTTACTAGTTTGGGGCAGTATCCAATGCTTTCACAGTGCTAATGCTAATGATATTGTACTAGCATAAACCAACGCTGGCACAATGTGGTTAGCACTTGCTGGGCAAAGGCCAGCAAGCCTTTCCCCCTTGCCCAGCAAGTGCTAACTACATTTCGTACTTTGCCACCGAAATTCAGTGGCGAATTACTGCTTTTTCCCTTTGTATAGAAAGTGGTAATGATATTCTGGCATTGCCTTTACACTAGCACAACATCATTAGCGCTAGCTCTGTGAAAGCATTGAATGCTGCCAATGGTTTCTTCCTTCATGTGAAATTTGTATATTTTCTTATGTAGGTATTTACAAATTACATCCAGAAGTAATTGTTTACCTCATGTTTGATTATGAAGTGAAAAATATTAGCTGCAAACCTGATTTATGGTGTTGCGTGCTCAATTAACTGTTTCTTGGATTAGCTTCATAGCAAGTGTTTAATAGTGCAACTTTAAGAGCAGCTGTTTGCAATGAAAATTCATAGACCTTCTTTGATTTGAATAAATCATGAAGCTGAATCTTGAGATGCTTTCGGCAATAATCTGAGAATATTCCTATTTAAATATTCATGTTGTTTCTAAATTCGTATGTCATGTGTTATACATAAAAGACAAATAAATCCATTTAGGATGAGAATTACTTACCAAAATAAAATATGTAATCCTTCTAGAATCGTTACTTGTGAGAGGTCATTGAGGTCCTTTTGAATATATTGAAAAAATCTAATATTATGCGTATAAATATTTTGCTGGGTCAGGGTAAGCAGTTATGCTCTTCCCTGCAAGCTCTAGATTCTCATGCTTGTTAGAATCCTGTACTGACTAACTTTCATGTCCGTAAAGGCACAATCCCATGCTTGTTTAGACAGAAAACAGTCCTACAATTCCCAGCATTCCCCAGCCAGCATTGCAGGACTTGTTTCTATCTAAACATGCATAGGATTGCACCCTAAGAAATTCTTGGACTTTAAGGTTAGAGATTATCTTCTGAAATATTGACTGTAGTTATCTGATTAGAAGTATCCAGTAGCCAGAACAAAATACTTCCCATCCCGTCCCGCACAAAGAGTATAGTCATAAAATCTCATGATTTAGACTTCGTATTGAACACCAGGACTGTTTGTACATCATGATGGCTGGCAGTGTAACTGCTCACGAAGGACTTATTGCTGTTTACAACATTGATTTGCTGAAAGTGAAATGTTGCACAGTTGGATATATAGCACAGGTGGAAATGAAAAAGAACGGCGTAAAGACGGGAATCGATATCTGTTGGTTTCAGGTTTATGCTGCCTTTTGGGGTGTGGGTGGGAGAACCATCACCACCACTGTTGCAATTCTTCTGATAAGTTAGATTTTTAAAAATACGTACAAGGTCATTGTTGATTAAACAAGCTTTTTTCCTCTTTGTTCATATATATGTCTATTGCCATATATTTTTCTCCCTTTTGATACAATTATAAATGGATTTACAGTTACAGTTTCAAAAATTGTGACCTTTATTTAAAGGGTGCCATGAACCACTACTGAATACCTGTGGCTCCACATCACAGCCATAAAATGTCTGGCCACATGATCCAGCCAAACTGCATGGTTATCAGCTGTGACATATCACACACTGTCTCCACATTATGTGGCCTCCATGTGGAGGCATTAGGGAGGATTAAGTAACTTATGAATTGTCCCTCAGTTGATTAAATGTAATGTACTCACCCATCCCAAAACAAGCTGCTTTTATTCTAGAATCCAAAACTGAACAAACTGTAGGATTTACTATACTCAGCGAAATTTAATACAAGTGATCTTCCAGTTGATGATATAATTGTATTCTGTGACTACATGGTCAACAAATTGCTCACACTCCTTAATTTTTCCACTCTAGTACTTGATCTGAGACTTCTAAACTTCACTCTGTAATTGTCAACTTATTTGTAGCACAATTCTGGAAACAGAGCAAATAACAAGTTAATCTTGATGAACTGCTTCAAATGGGACAATGGTCGATAACTACAGCCTAGCTTTCAGAAGCAATAGCATATATAATGCTTTGTTGATGGAAAACATTAAACATTACACCCGTTTCTATATTGACATAGATTTGTGCTTCATTTCATTTCTGGAAACTTGTTCTCCATTAGGATACATCCAGACAATTACTTCTCTTGCATGTCAGTGTTCCTCACTGTCATAAGAACATAAAGAAGAGCATACTGCAGTGTTTCTCAAACTGTGGGTTGGGTACCATAGCTTGCCCAGTCTCTCCTCACTTGCCTGCCTCGTGGTCATGCTATAGCCTTTTGGTTGGACCACTGCACAGTGCATAGGCACATGAGGCAGCAGGAGTTGGTTAGATTGAGAACAAGGCTTGGCATGCAAAGTTAGAAGGGAGGAGAGGAAACAGATAGTGGATGGTCAGAGTGGCTAGAGTGTGAGAGAAGGAGGCAAAAGGGGTGGATAAATTGAGGGAGAGGGAGAGTAGCATTAGGGCTTCTGTTGCAGCTTCTGCCCACTTTGCTACACATACACACACACCAGTCATCCTTTCCTCCTTCCCCATCTCCTGCCATGGCAGGAAACCTGTCCTGATTGATTCTGCAACAAGAGTCACCTGCTCCACCCCAGGAGAACAACCTAGCATTGGGCAGGGGCCTTGGGAACTGAAGAGTCCGGGTGTGTGTGTGTGCGCACCTATCCACACAGGTGGAACTGAGTGAAGGTGGTTGGGAAACAGAGAAACTCGAGAGGCGGGAGGAAAGGAAGGGAGATAGCCCTTCTCTGAGGAGAAAGGGCCAGCGGAGGTGTTTAAGGAAATTGGAAAGAGATAAATGGTTGTTTATGATAACAATATGATAACGATGATGATGATGATGATAGTTATGATGATGGTGATAATCTGGGAATTAACAAGAGAGGGAAGCTGTTATAGGATGAAGAACTGAATATAAAAGGAGCAGGGAAGAGGGATGAAAGAAGCTTCAGTTGGAGGGTAGAGCAGATAGGGTACAAGTTAAGTGTGAAAGGAGGAAGAGACACAATATGACACAGATGAATTAAAAAAAATACTTTTGAGAGCCATGTGAGGGGGAGGGAAAATATAAAATAAAAAGCCTTCTCCATGTACATCCTATGGATTCTGCTTTAAATGGGGAACCTGAGTCACAATACCTCCAGAGCTGATGACTCTACTTAGCTTGAGGAAAGCCAAACTATGGAACACCCTGCCACAAGGAAATTGCTGAGGCACAGAATTTACTAATTTAGAAAGAGGGATTAGATACCGATAGAAAATTATGTCAGCAATTGCCAGCTGATTACTCTAGGACCTGCACTGCCATTTGAAGTGACTGATGGGACTTGGTAATTTTCAGTCTTCTCATGTAGGCCATGGATATAGAAAGTTTGAGACCCTCTGCTCTCCTGAATCACAACAAAGATCTATATAGTCCAGCATCCTGTTTCCCACAGTAGCCAACAGGAATGCAATGTCTAGAACAGACATTCTGAGCTAGGTTCTTATGCGAGGCTCACAAGATGGGACATGAAGGCAGTAGCTGTCTCCCACTGTTGCTCCTTAGCAACTATCATTATAGCCATGCTGTCTCTGAACAATTAAGATGAAGTCCATGCAAATAGTATTTTGTGTGTGGAACATGGCAAGGAGGTCGTTCACTTAAGAAACTGCCAGTTTACAGACTGTGAACTTTTTACTTAAAATGTGCCTTTAACTGAAGATGTCAGAGACCCTGGAGAGCTGTTGCCAGTCAGAACAGACATTCTGAGCTAGATGGATAAACAAGATACGCAAGTAATCTGACCTGCCGCCACCACTGGATCATTGGACTCACATCCAGCAAAGCTCTTTGAGGTAGTTAATGGATTATTCCATCTAAAAATGGTGTCTGAATAAGGAGGGCAACTTGTTAGGACTGTTTGCCCAGGGGTTTCTTCCTGAAAAAGTTGCTCAAATATGATCCACCTTGGACACCATATTTTGAAAATTCAGCCTAGAATTTTCAGAGGCGTCCATTTCTTTCATTTGCTTAGATCTCTTGATTTTGGTTTCTCTTTGTGATATTTCTCTTTGTGACTTTCTTGTTCATTGCAACTTCTTTGATATATGTGTATTGTATTTTTTGTTACTCTTGAATTCAGGTGTGTTAAAATTCCTTATGTGCTCCCCACCCCCAATTAAATTACTGAAACTTTCAATCCTGTGGAGCTTGTAGATCAGGGGTGAGCAACTTTTGGCCTTCCAGATTTTTTTGCTATGACTTTTTGGCCTTCCAGATTGACTATGCTGGTTAGGACTGATGAGAGCTGTAGGCCAAAAAACATCTAGAGGGCCACAGGTTGCCCACCCTTGTTGTAGATAGTCAGCAGGTAACATTAAGATACAGCTACCCTATAGTGCTTGTTGTTGTTGTTGTTATTGTTTTGCATTCCTCTATTTGACTACTTTATTTTATCTTGCACTGGCAAAATGTTACAGTGCAATCTTGTACATATCTATTCAAAAGTAAGTCCCACTGAGTACATCCATAGGACTGCAGCCTTAAGTGATAGAAGGATCTACTCCATGTTTAAGCAAAATGAATGAGCTTTGTAGAAAGTAGGGAGTAGTCTTGCTTTTCATAATCTCTTTATATGTACAATATCCTGTTTAGCTTGGCTAGAATGTCAGATTTACTGTTTCTATGATATAGCATTCATCCAGCTGTACATTATGAACCACTTATACAAATGCTATAGGAAGAGAATGTCCACTGGAAAGAAAACACTAGAATTTGCAACCTATAAATAAATTCACTAAAACAACAGCAACAACACTTCATGCCTGTTATAATGCTGCTTGACCTTTAGTATTTTTACCTCATGCCTAGTAAGCATGAGTTTGAAATCAGTGGTTTTCAGAACTTCTCAGTAGGCTCTTCATCTCCTTAAAATCATAACAGTTGAAGCTTAGCTACTGCTAACATTAATTCCAGGTCTGATGAAAAAACAGCTTTATTTGAGATGACAGGCAGATATATTTTGGGATTTATTAAATGTTTGGTTTTAAAATTGAAACATTAAAATATATTTACCTCTGGGTACCTATTAACGACCTTAAGCTATGTGTTGGCTAGATTTTTCTCATTTTCATATGATCTACAGCAGATTAGATTTGGCAGATACTATAATTAGTCTTTGGTTCAGACACAATGACTTTACATGGTTTTTTCCCTGCATCTCAAGTTCAGTTTTTTTTTAAAAAAGTTATCAACCTTCTTTAAGCCCTTTATCTTAATAGCCTTGCTGTTTACAATTTTATGATACGAGTGGGACCTGCACCAAAATGTTTGCAGTGTGGAGTGATCCTGTTCAGCATTCTTGCCAGCCAGCCATGCCCTCTTCCAGAATATGCGTGTACTCTAGGTGGCAGTGTGCAGCAGTGGCGGGCATAACTAGAGCCAGCAGGGGGTGAAGCTTAGGTTCCCACCACCTTCACACACCCACACCAGAATTCCCTTTATGGGAGAAGGGGAAGACTGAAGCAAAATAGGAGTTGAGTAGTTCTTCCTTCTCTCTATCATCTCTTAACATTTCACCATCTTCCCTAAATAGCAGACCTATCCCTTCCTTGTTCTTGTTCTTCTTGCTCTGAACATAGCCAAAAAAGCATTTTTTTGTTTTTTGTTTTGCTATCCCTCACAAGCCTCAACTGATTCTGGGCCTTAGCCTTCCTGACACCATCCTTACTGTTCAGGGCAACTGGATATATGACCCTCCTTCCATCTCCTATACATATAATTTTTAAGTTTCAGTTCATTAGAGAGCTCCCTGTGCATCCACACTGGATTCTTTAGAGGTCTTCCATTTTTTCTTCTCATGAAAACAGTCAATACATGTATACGCAAGAAGTAGGGGTGGATTGATTTAAATCAGCAAGAAAAAAAGTTGACTTTAATCATTACTTTAAATCAAAGTTTTCCATTGATACTTCTTCATATATATTTCTTAAACCAGGGATGGGCAACTTATGGCCCTCCAGATGTTTAGGCCTACAACTCCCATCGGCCTTAGCCAGCACAGCCTATGGTGAGTAGTAGGTCAAAACATCTGGAGGGCCACAAGTTGTCCACCCATGTCCTAAACAATTATTCAGATCTGATCGCTAAACCATTTTAATATATAACTAAATAAGGGTGCAATCCTATGGGGGTAGGCGGCCTCCTCCGAACTCGGAGGTGACCACCTATCCAATGCAGGGCAGGAAAACCACGGAGGGGATCGTTCACTCTGCGCTTCTCCTGCCTTGCATTTGTGTCTAGACAGCCGATTTCAGCTGTCTAGCCGCGGGAAGGCAGAGCGGGGGAGGAGGCTGCCGGGTGACACACTGATGTCCCCGCCCCGGAACGCCCCCCCGGAATGCCCCATTTTGGCCACTCTGCATTCCTCTTCCGAGCGTTGAGCTTGGGGCCGTTCCGTGCTGCCTCAAGGAAGGTCAGTTCCCGGAAAACTACATATCCTATAGCCATCTAGCCACTGACTAGCAGCCATAGGGTTGCTCCCTAAGAGTAGTATTTACCCTCTTGGTTCATTCTTACAACTAGGCCGTGCATCTCTTTGTCCGACTGCATACCTGTTTTACCTATAGAGGGCATATCTTTAAAACATTGCGAGATAGGGTCTTCATTATGACCAGCAGCCATGACAGTTTGTAAGGTTACGTTTTGGAATATAGGAACTTGTGCACTGGACAATTTTGTCTTCTCCTTCTTTCCAGTGTTGCTTCTTTCTGCTTCACTCTGCTTTGGCCCAGCCTCACCTTCACAAAAACAAAGAACTAAAATTAGATGTCCATGACTGGATAGGTCAAAGTAAGGTCTGAAAGTTACTGGACAGACTAAAATAGTGTGCTTTCATCAGGTGAGAATGAAAAGTCTACGTTTGATAGGTAGACTGTAAAATTCATATTTGAGAAATGATCAAATTGGTTCTTCATTTACATAGAAAATGCTCCTTTAACTCAGTATATCTGGCAGAGGTATTGATAATGCTATATTTCGATTATTTAATATCAACCTGGCTACTCTTTAAGAAAAGCGTATAATTTAAAATTTTAATTTTTACATTTAAATTAATTTTAATTTAATTTTTAAAGCATTGATTTTTATTCATTCTGATTGGTGTGGCTGTTAGAGTGTTGAGTGAATTCCTATTGCATACTTCCCTCATTTTTGGAAACAGTATGTGGAAAAGTGGTAAGAAAAACTGAAC
Organism: Heloderma suspectum; assembly: GCF_057233095.1. NCBI lineage: Eukaryota > Metazoa > Chordata > Lepidosauria > Squamata > Helodermatidae > Heloderma > Heloderma suspectum. The sequence goes on from NC_139462.1 coordinate 70,129,752, forward strand.
ACTGATCTTCCATGGAATGAATATTAAATTAACTTTATTTAGATATTGTTAGTTATGATAGCTTCATGGGAATGCGCTGAATGGGTCTTTTTCTGAATACTTTATCATCATTACAGGCCACAGAAAGTGAAGCTGGTGACATGGACCTGAGTGGGTTACCAGAGACAGCAGTCGATTCTGAGGATGACGATGATGAAGAAGATATTGAGAGGGCATCTGACCCTCTGATGAGCAGGGATATTGTTAGAGATTGCCTAGAGAAAGACCCAATAGACAGGACAGATGATGATATTGGTAAGCTACAATGGAAGCTAGAAAGAGGAAAAGAGGGGAAAGATACCTTTTTTTGCTTTTAATGGCATTCAGATTTTTTGGAGATGTATTTTCTCTTCCAAAATTTAACTACATGAAACAGTTCAATAAATAAAACAAAATAAAAACTTTAATAAAATAAATAAAAGGAAAGTATAGATGTCAGAGACCACACATGTTTTGGAGTGTAGCAAATACCTCAGCATTTAAACTATAGATTTAAAATGGATAAGTGTTAAAGGCCCCTTTCCTGTCAAAGTAAGGATGGTAACTTGCTCATAAAAAGCTGGTTGCTCCAGCAAAAAAGAATAAATGAGCTTGCTATAGGTAATCAGATGTTGCAACAGAACTGGAATGCTTTAAAATAATCAAAATTACACTGTTGGTTCCCTGTTACGCGTGTTGTCTCTTTAAATTCAGTATGTATTGGCATTATTTACGACACAAGGTACAATTTGCCTCTGAAGTTCTTGATGTGATGGTTTTAAAATGGTAAAACAATAGAGCTTCAAGCACATTGAAAACATCCGTATTTTGCTTATAAACAGTCCTAGTCCCAAAGACAGTGGTCTGATTTGCACGTAACAAGAACCCAGAGTATGGGTTGAGTATGGGAAGTCATTGAATCATGGATTGTTGTTAAATCTTGGTTTGTTGTTACATGTGAACCCTACACTATGGGGTGTTAACCATGAACAAAGCAGGAAGAGAACCCATGGTTTGTTGTTGGGTTGTGAACTCTGGGTTGTTTGTGGTTAACAACCATAGTTAAACAACCCACGATTCAACAACAACCCACAATTCAACAAAAACCTATGTTCAACCCATAATCTGGGTTGTTGTTACATGCAAAGCAGGTCAGCGTGTGACCTATTTTCAGTATCTTAATTCTGGCAGATAGATCAGAATAATCAGAAGCTTCCCAGAATAGTCAATAAAACAGCATAAAACTGACTAAAATATAACCACATTCAAATACGAATTGTGACAATCTCTTCTAAAACATTAAATGCATTCAAAGGTGTTTGTTTGCTGTTTACTGCCTTGGGTATTCTCAGTGAAACTGCAGAATAAAACTGTTTGTAAGAAATAAGAAGTATGGTGGAAGAGGAGTATCTTACATCAGCTGTAAAACACCAGCAGAATAAGACTAAGTTGGATCTCGGTGAGCTTATTCCAGGCAGCAAGGAAGGCCACTGCAGAGAAGGCCCTGCAGTGGGTCCCCGTGAGCCTAATCTCCCAAATGTATTATGTATAGGGTGGCCACTTACATATCGCCAGACTGGTGGGATATCTTTCAGGTGACAACTGTTTTAATATATTTGCATATTACATTGGTTACTAAACACAGTGTGATTTACTCCTTGAAAGACTAGAAGCAAACAGTTAAAATATTTTTACAGCATGCAGCACATTGTGGAATAATGCAAGTTGTAGAATCCTAGAGCATATTTCTAAACTCTCCTTACTAAGATGTTGCTTATAAATGTATTACTCAGTGTGTTCATTGTCCTTTAGAACAACTCCTGGAATTTATGCATCAGTTACCAGCTTTTGCTAATATGACGATGTCAGTGAGGAGAGAACTCTGTGCTGTGATGGTGTTTGCAGTTGTAGAAAGGGCAGGGACCATAGTTCTAAATGATGGAGAAGAGGTGAGTAAATTTTGTCTGTAATTACTTGAGTCTCCTTGCAGTATGTGAAATGTTGTTCTCATGCTCTAAACTAATACTGGTGAACAAAATAATATTGTACTGTTGCTTACAAATAATCAGGATAACTTGCTGAACAGAATGAGTTTGATGTAGCTTGGTTACAATTTTGACATTTCAGTAAAATTGATACCTTGCTCTTATATGCATTTATGAATCTGGCTGCCTTTACTCAAATATAAATGCTTACCTCTGAGTATTGTACCACAAATAATTGAATTTTGGAAGGCTTGTGGTTAAATACTGGAATTGTCCAGCTATTTCTTGCTCTCTACCAGTGGTGGCCAAGCTTTTTGGCCCTGACAGCTACATGTGGCAGGGGGTAGCAGGTCAGGAGCTACATGCTGGCTGTGGGCATGGCCAGAGCCAGCAGTAGGCAGAGGCTGGGCACCCCTCCCCATCTCACTTCTCTTTCTCTCCCCTGCTCTCCCTCTCTGTCACGTGCCGTCACACACACATGCCATATTGACTCCCTCCATGACAGGATCTTCATCAGGATCTTGGGGAACGCAAGGGTTAAACCTCCCCTCCCCCTGCAACTCTCCCTCCCTGTGCAGGGAAGGCTTTCCTCTCCTGCTTGGAGAGGAGAGGTGGCAGTAAAGTGTCTGTACCTCCTGTACCCTCTGTGGGTGTATACAGTTTGTTAGTAAAGTTTGCCGAAAGTTGAAGTGACATCTGAGAATTCTAAGTATATATGTTTGCTATGTAAACTTTTCTACTTCCTTCTTTCCTTCCTTCCTTCTTTCCTTCCTTCCTTCTTTCCGTCCTTCCTTCCTTCCTTCCTTCCTTCCTTCCTTCCTTCCTTCCAGAAGTTATGAAAAGAAAGTTTGTATAATGCTACCTGAAAAGGTGAAATCACTTTGCCTTTTTTCATGTCTCACAAACTGTGTTTTGTTTTTAGCTGGACTCCTGGTCTGTTATTTTGAATGGTTCTGTGGAAGTAACATATCCTGATGGAAGAACAGAAATATTATGCATGGGGAACAGTTTTGGTGTTTCCCCTACTATGGACAAAGAATACATGAAAGGAGTAATGAGAACCAAAGTGGATGACTGCCAGGTAGAACTTGAAAATTTGAATGAGCTCTTAGAATAGTATGCACATATTGGCATGGTCCAGACATAACGTTAAACTATGGTTTAGTGTTACATGCAGAAGCCTTGGGCTTGTGCACTTTCCCCTCTCCTCCTCTGGCACAGCCACAAGGAAGGGTTTGGGATTTTTTGTTTCTGCTATTAATTAACCTCTTAATGGTTTCATGCCCTCTCTTCCTTGACCCCAGGATGTGGTGACTGCTGAGGGTTTCGGGCCATCTGCCCAGCCAAGGCTTTCCCAGCTGACCTGGAGGAAATGCACCTGCTGGGGGCTAGGGTGATCTAGGCAGCAGTCCCCTCACCCATGAGGGAGGTGATCCACCAGGCCAGGTGGCCATGCCCACTTCCAGGTAGACTGCACAGACCCTGCTTAGCATTGCAGTTCTCTATTGCACATTTCAACCACAGTTTATCATTATGTCTTACGCAAAACTATGGTTAATTGTAACTTCGGTTTAGAGAGACAAGCCAACTTCATAAACAATGGTTTGAAGTTGGCTTGTTGGCTTATTTTCCTAAACCATATTTAAGATTAACCACAGTTTGTTCAGGGAATAAAGATAAACTGTGATTAATGAAAAAAGGGAAATGAAAGCTTCCAATTTCCTCACAGCTGTGCCAAAGGAGATGAGGTGAGTGGGGAGTTCCGAAGCTCAAGACTAGTTCATGTAACACTAAATTAAATTAAAGTTTAGCATTGCATCTGAACAAGGCCATTATGTACCATTTTATATGAGAACAATAAACGCTGTAAATATCTGGCTGTCTGTTCTAGAATCAAGAGAAAACAGAATGTGGTTTGTACTAGGTGCTGAGAAGTTATCAGAATCTCAAATATAACTTCAGTGATATGTGAAGAGAAAAGTGAATACCTAGTATTCATGGTTAATGGACCTGATAGGAATATTTGTTACTATGTTGGTAAAATCCATGTTCAGTTTAAAATGTAAGAGCATCAAAACTTAAGATCTGAAAGTTTGTATTCCAAGATAAAAGGAAATACGTTGATAGGTAGATCAAAATAAGTTGGCAAGAAACGTAGGTGATGATAATCTGGGTATTTAGTGAACATGGTTTATTGAGTTTAAAAAGTATTGTAGTGTTCTTCGGAAGGAGAGGGACCCAGCTGTCTAATGGAAACCACCACAGATTTGATTGGAATTTTCTTATGCTAGGCAATAGTATCTTGATAAGAGAGGGAAAGAAATAGCTGTTTGTTTTAATACTGGAGACAACAGTTAAAAGGGATTTTCCTTCCATCATTCACTTTGTATATGCCCTCAAGATGGAAACTAGGAGTTTCCTTAAAGAAAAAGTAAGCAAGCTTTAGCTTTTATTTGGGGAAATAGTACAGGGGAAGATAGTGATATGAGATTTCTGTGGTTGTTGTTGTTCAGTCGTTCAGTCGTGTCCGACTCTTCGTGACCCCATGGACCATAGCACGCCAGGCCTTCCTGTCCTGCGCTCTCTCCCAGAGCGTGCTCAAGTTCATATTCATTGCATCCGTGATGCTATCTAGCCATCTCATCCTCTGCCGTCCCCTTCTCCTTTTGCCTTCAGTCTTTCCCAGCATCAGGGTCTTTTCCAGGGAGTTTTCTCTTCGCATTAGGTGGCCAAAATATTGGAGCTTCAGCTTCATTATCTGTCCTTCCAATGAGCACTCGGGGTTGATTTCCTTTAGGATGGACTGATTTGACCTCCTTGCAGTCCAGGGGACTCGTAAGAGTCTTCTCCAGCACCACAGTTCGAAAGCATCAATTCTTCGGCGCTCAGCCTTCCTTATAGTCCAGCTCTCACAGCCATACATTACTACTGGGAAAACCATAGCTTTGATTAGACGGACCTTTGTCGGCAAGGTGATGTCTCTGCTTCTTACTATGCTGTCTAGGTTTGCCATAGCTTTCCTCCCCAGGAGCAAGCGTCTTTTAATTTCATGGCTACAGTCACCGTCTGTGGTGATCTTGGAGCCCAAGAAAGTAAAATCTGTCACTGCTTCCATTTCTTCCCCTTCTATATGCCAGGAAGTGATGGGGCCAGATGCCATGATCTTAGTTTTTTTAATGTTGAGTTTCAAACCAGCTTTTGCACTCTCCTCTTATCAATTAATATTGAATCTATTGATCATGTACTTTCCTAAGGCAAGAATTATAGTAGAATTTATTATACTAGCTTATTCAGCTACTTACTGTAGCAGAAATTGTAGTAAAGCACATTTGCTCATTCACTGTGTAAAATATAATATAACTGCAATGTTAGTAGAGAAATTGTATTTTTTATAGTTGCCGTCTTAATAATCAGCTGTTCCAAAATCGGAGAAATATGTTTTGGGCTTCATGTTATTTAAGCCTCTGTTTTAACATATTCTGGATTTGATTTCAGAGTAAATTTCGAAAAATATGTGTTTACCCTAAATACAAAGGAAAAGTAATGAAAAGTAATTCCACTAACACTTATTATTTCTAAATCAGCCTCATGGTGTCAGAGTTCTGAGTTCATGGTTTCTGTTACACTTGAGATTGCAAAACTATAGCAAAACTATAGCACTAGGGGTTAAAGTATTCCAGACAAAAAATAATCTAAAAATTTAGAAGCCATTACTTTTGAATATGTCTTTTGCAATATGTTTTCTCCTAGTTTGTGTGCATAGCCCAGCAAGATTATTGCCGCATCCTCAATCAAGTGGAAAAAAACATGCAGAAGGTAGAAGAGGAAGGAGAGATTGTTATGGTTAAAGAGCATAGGGAATTGGATCGCACTGGAACGAGAAAGGGTCACATTGTTATCAAGGTATATTTTGTATATCACAATGTACATAATGGAAATCCTATATGCTCTTTTCAAATATTCTTTATATCTGTTTTTGATCTATATCTTAATGTTTACAGATCTTATCCTATTGTGCAGATTTTGGATAAAGATAATTTCATGAGGGGGGAAGTAACTATTTTTTATTTTTGTATTCAGTGGATTGCATGATTGTAAATTTAGTCCAGTAAATATGCCATACCATCTTAACTTTAGTTAAATAAAAAGTAGCATTTCAGCTTGTCAAAAACAAGTTGAAATGCATTCATGTGTGTTGACATTTGAACATTTACATTTTATAGGGAACGTCGGAAAGGTTAACAATGCATTTGGTGGAAGAACACTCAGTAGTGGATCCAACATTTATAGAGGATTTCTTGTTGACCTACAGGACCTTCCTTTCCAGCCCTATGGAAGTGGGAAAGAAGTTATTGGAGTGGTTCAATGATCCTAGCCTCAGGGATAAGGTTGCATTGATCATGACCTTTTAAAATACAACTGTCTGTATTTTAATATGCACTGATTAGGTCCTAAAACAAATTATAAACTGCTGTAGTTATTTGGACAGAAATCAGGTGACAAACACATTTTTCCAAAGGGAAAAGCATTTCTACATAGGGGAAAAAGAATCGATATAATCTGGTATACCACCTGTTCATTTCACCCTATGTATCCAAATGCAATTTAGTAGAAGCTGTTGAATTTGCCCATTTTCATCTAAAATTGAGAGTCAATTAAACAACTTTCATTCCTCTGTTGTTTTGAGTGGTCCAATCAACGCTTTCACATTTGACATTCACAACTGATTATCTTTTATCCAGATTTTTTTGAGTTTAGATAGAGGTTCTTTTTTTTTAAATGAAAGGCTTTATCGGGGGTTAGAAATTCAGGGCACACATACATGCCATTCACAGAGACACACTCTTAGCTCCCCCACTTCAGCTGATTCATGTAGATCAGCTGAGGAAGTGATGAGTTCCATACCCATTGAAGTGTGCTGGGTGGGAAATTTTAATCCTCGCCACCCAGTATGCCAGATGGAAATGAAGATTGGGCCTTTTCCTCAGCGTATCTGTGCCAGATCTGAGGGGCATAAAGATCATGCCAGGGAAATGGGCATGTCTGTGGGACAGATTGGGGAGCCTTGAGGGTCACATTAGACCTGCAGACCAGAGGTTCCCCATTCCATTTATGTTCTATGTCTTAATTTTTAGGCATCTGCTAAGTTAGGAAGCCTTAATTAATGTTAGGTTGCTGAATTCAAGCAAATGCTTTCAATTTGGAGGCATTGTAGCTGAACATGGATCTTTCTTGAAAATTCTGTACCCCGAGGGTTCCTAACAGTACATTGTTCATGTCAATGGCTATTTATGGATCCTTTAAACTCAGATCATTGTTATTGAGGACTGCAATAAAGTCACTATTTTGTAAATACATAAAAGTGACAGTTGTATTAGCGCCACATTATTAAAATCTGTATAATGAATTGTGGCTATTGGTATTGAGTCAGTTTGCTGACGCACCAGGAGCAGAGTCTTTCTTTTGAACTAAAGTAGCATAACTAAAACGCATATTAAAGGAGCATTAAAAAATCTAGCATGCCCTTGAGGCCTTTTTTTAAGAACAAAAAAGTAACTGAGGTTTATTTTCAAACTATTATCTTTATAAAACTGCTCAGAGCCTGTTGCCCCAATTCTTGTGCTTGAACTTCTTCCTGGGTTGGTAGTCGCTAGTTTTACTAGAAGGCTTTGGAATTCTAAATTATGTCAAGAAAGAGAAGACACTCTTCTGACGGCTAATCATCGCCAAAAGGGTGAAAGGAGTCTACTATAAAAAGATATTTAAAATCACTATATATCTATTATTGTCTAAAGACTTATTTCCGAAATCTTCATAGAAGTTCTTTTCTGTACCCTTAAGAATACAACTTGTACTTTGAAGGTGATGGCCCTTTGACTTTGGGAAGACTGCAAAGTAGGATGCTAAGAAATGTTAAAAGTAGCAAGCAATGTCAGCTTTCATCCTCCGGGAATTCTGATGCTGATCAGAGCAAGAAAAATGAGATTTCTTTTCAAATTACTACCATTTCAAAACTAGCTTATTGAAAGAACTGTGATGTGGTTTTTCGTTTGCATAAACGGCTTGTGGTAAAATGTATGATGCCTGATTTCTGTTCTCAGAAAACAAGTATGAAAGAGTGTTGAACATACGTGAAGCTTTATGTTTAAGACCTAATTTGCTGCTTTAAAAAACAAAACAAAAAAATAACTTGTTGGGTTCCTAGGAAAAGGCTAAATGTCACTTGATCAAATTTTGAAGTATATGTTCACATCTAAATATTAAACCAGTTGAAAACTTAAATATATATATGTGTGTGTATGTGTGTGTGTGTGTGTAATCTACTACAATTATATATTGCTTCCTTCAGGTTACACGGGTAGTGTTGTTGTGGGTGAACAATCACTTCAATGATTTTGAGGGCGATCCTGCAATGACTCGCTTTCTGGAGGAATTTGAGAACAATTTGGAAAGAGAGGTACAAAAAATACCCCCCCCCCAAAAAAAAGACTTGTGATGCTACATTACTACTAACTTACATTCAATTAATGATTCTGGATTTATTTATTTTTCTCCTGCAGAAAATGGGTGGACATCTGAGGCTGTTAAATATTGCATGTGCTGCTAAAGCTAAACGAAGAATGATAACATTAACAAAGCCATCTCGGGAAGCCCCTTTGCCTTTCCTATTGTTGGGAGGATCTGAAAAGGGCTTTGGAATCTTTGTTGACAGCGTAGATTCAGGTAGCAAAGCCACTGAAGCAGGCTTGAAACGTGGTGATCAGGTATGTAATTTAAATTTCAACAGATCGTTATTTAAATGTCAGTGTGACCACAAGAATTAAATGAAAAGAATAGATGCCATTTCATTTTTATTATGTGGGCTTCTGATAATTATAAATTGCCAGTGTTAAATCTTCTTTCTAGATATTGGAGGTTAACGGCCAAAACTTTGAAAATATTCAGCTATCAAAAGCCATGGAAATTCTTCGAAATAATACACATTTATCTATCACTGTGAAAACCAACTTATTTGGTAAGTTTTGAGGCATACTTTCAGTGTAATGTTTATTCTGATGTGTTGCAAGAAGGCCAGAAGTCCCTGAAAGGCACACAAAATGCCCCCCAAAGAGCTTGTCCACCGCTGGAGCATTCTAAGGCCTCCTGTGAGGCCTTGGCAAGGGTTTTGTGGAATCGGTTCTGTAAATTCAGTCCCGTCTAGCCTCAGAACCTGCACCAGATGGGTCTGAAGCAACCCAGTGGGTAACCAGGCTAATCCCAACAGGTAAACATCACCCCAGAACATCACTACAGGAAACCATATTTATGGTTTCAGCTTTATTGCTGAAAATTCAGGAGAAATACAAAACAAAGAAAATAGCATGGCGGTTATATGAGCGTTAGAAATTCTCCCTCCAATTACAGGGAAAGAGAACGCAACAAAAACAGAAGATAAATCAAAAGAATTGCAACTGCCAAAGCTGATACTATGAGCTGGTTACAAGTCTAGGGTCTTCTAGGGGCTCTTCTTGTAGGCCTCTCCCAGGTTAAATCAGCCATCTTTACTCTTTGTAAACCCTTTTCAGTACCAGATTAACAGGTTCCAGCTTCTTCATTCTGATGAAGTGGGCAAGGTGCTTTCATCTGTAAAGCTGACCACCTGCTTACTTGATCCTTGCCCAGTGTCTGGAGATGGTGGGTGGCTGGATGGGGAAGGAATAAGCTGAAGCTGAACCCTGACAAAACCAAGGTGGTTTTGGTGGGAGACAAGGGGAGGTGGGGGATGTTGACCTGTTGTTGAATGCGGTATGGCTATCCTTGAAAGACCAGGTCCGCAGCCTAGTGGCCATTTTAGACTCCCAGCTGTCCATGGAGGCTCAGGTGTCAGCTGCGAGCTGGACAGCACTGTACCAACTCCATCTGATATAGCGGATTAAGAAATTTAATAAATAAATAAATAACCATCTTTTTCTGCCATGCACAGCCCTAGGGGAGAATTGGCCATGTTTTACTGTGCACTTTCATTGGTTGTCTCTTAATGTAACTAGCCTCTGACCTAGTTCACACAATCAAAATAAGCCACTGTGGCTTATTTAAATCACGGCATATGCCGGGTGAATGCAAGGTGTCATTTGAATAATCGCCTCCTTGGGTGTGGCTTGGCATGTCGTCCTAACCTGGGTGGCATGGCTTGTTGGAGGGGGAAACAACCCTCCAATAACCATGGTTGTTTCCCCCTCCAACAAGCCATGCCGCCCAGGTTCAGACGACATGCCAAGCCACATCCAGATGGTGATTATTCAAATCATGCCCAGCACATGCTGCAATTTAAATAAGCCCCAGTGGTTTATTTTGATGGTGCGAATCAGCCCACTGTCTCATGCTAATAGAGAGAGTTCATCTCAGAATGGACCTCTGAAAACATGGAATAATGGCTTTTCTAAAGGCAAGTCAATGTGAAAAAAGATGCCTTGAGGACAGTGAGACATTTGCTGTTGTAATGGATGCTATTTTAATCTTCACAGTTACTGATTTATATGAGCAAATGCACAAACATTGGGTAATATTTTATGACAATACAAAAGACAAAAAGATAAGAAATGGAAACACTTTGCTTAGGTATGAGCAGGAATTTCATTTTAATCACAAGAATAGTTTTACTGGGACTGGTCAACAATCCATATATTCCAGTTCTCTGGTTTTGACAGTGGTGTTTTCTAGAAGCGTAAAGAACATGGTATGATGATTTGGGGTAATAATCCCAATTATTTGTCCTAACAACCACCAGTTGTTCTTTTAAACCATCACTAACCTTTGTCCATAACTACCTTGTTTGGCAGAAACCTCATAGGTTGAGTGTGCAAAGTATGATGAGAAATTTTAAACTCGCTATTTTGAAACAGTTTATGCATGATGTTGCAGCTCTAGTGCATCTTCATTTAAGAAGATAATGCTGAGATAATGGTACTTTATTATGAAGCCTCAGATGCGAGGCCGACAGACAATGCTGGGTTAGAATCATAGAATCGTAGAACCGTAGAATGGTAGGGTTGGAAGGGGCCTACAAGGCCATCGAGTCCAACCCCCTGCTCAATGCAGGAATCCAAGTCAGAGCATCCCTGACAGATGGCTGTCCAGCCTCATCTTGAATGCCTCCAGTGTGGGAGAGCCCACCACCTCCCTAGGTCATTGGTTCCATTGTCATATTGCTCTAACAGTCAGGAAGTTTTTCCTGATGTTCAGCCGGAATCTGGCTTCCTGTAACTTGAGCCCATTATTCCGTGTCCTGCACTCTGGGATGATCAAGAAGAGATCCTGGCCTTCTCTGTGACAACCTTTCAAGTACTTGAAGGGTGCTATTATATCTCCCCTCAGTCTTCTCTTCTCAAGACTAAACATGCCCAGTTCTTTCAGTCTCTCTTCATAGGGCTTTGTTCCCAGTCCTCTGATCATCTTTGTTGCCCTCCTCTGAACCCTCTCCAGTTTGTCTGCATCCTTCTTAAAGTGTGTTGCCCAGAACTGGACAGAGTACTCCAGATGAGGCCTAACCAGTGCTGAGTAGAGGGGAACTAGTACTTCCCGGGATTTGGAAGCTATGCTTCTATGAATGCAGCCCAAAAGAGCATTTGCCTTTTTTGCAGCCACATTACATTGTTGGCTCATATACAGCTTGTGATCGACAACAATTCCATGATCCTTCTCGCTTGTAGTGTTGTTGAGCCACTTATCCCCCATCTTGTAACTGTGCATTTGGTTTCTTTTTCCTAGGTGCAGAACTTGGCATTTATCCCTATTAAATGTCATTCTGTTGTTTTCTGCCCAGCGCTCCAGTCTATCCAGATCACTTTGAATTTTGTTTCTGTCATCCAAAGTAGTAGCTATCCCCCCAGTTTTGTGTCATCTGCAAATTTGATCAGCATTCCCTGCACCTCCTCCTCCAAGTCATTAATAAAAATGTTGAAGAGCACTGGGCCCAGGACTGAGCCCTGCGGTACCCCACTCCTTACCTCTCCCCAGTTTGAAAGGTCCCATTGATAAGCACTGTTTGAGTCCGATTCTGTAGCCAACTGTGGATCCACTGGATCGTTGTTTCATCTAGCCCACTTTTAGCTAGTTTGCTCATCAGGATATCATGGGGCACTTTGTCGAAAGCTTTGCTGAAGTCAAGGTATATGATGTCTACAGCACTCCCATGGTCTACAAGGGAGGTTACTTGATCAAAAAATGAGATCAGATTTGTCTGGCAGGACTTGTTTTTGACAAATCCATGTTGGCTTCGAGTAATCACGGCATTGTTTTCAAAGTGCTTCCAGATGGATTGCTTTATCATCTGCTCCAGAATTTTCCCAGGGATTGATGTCAGACTGACTGGTCTGTAGTTCCCAGGTTCCTCCTTTTTACCCTTTTTGAAGATAGGGACAACATTAGCCCTCTTCCAGTCATCTGGCACTTCCCCCGTCCTCCATGATTTCTCAAAGAGAATAGACAGCGGTTCTGAGAGTTCTTCTGCCAGTTCCTTTATTACTCTAGGATGCAGTTCATCTGGCCCTGGAGATTTGAACTCATTCAAAGTCATTCGGTGTTCCTTGACCATATGCCTGTCGATCTCAAGCTGCAATCCTGCCCCTTCAGCCTGTACTTGGCCTTTGCCAGGGGGGTCATAGACCCTCTTTTGGGAGAAGACTGAGCCAAAGTAGGAATTGAGCACCTCTGCCTTTTCTTTGTCATCTGTTATCATTTTGCCATCCTTATTTAATAGCTGAACAACCATTTCTTTCCTCTGCCTTTTACTATGCACATATCTGAAGAAAGCCTTTTTGTTGTTTTTAGCATCCCTCACTAACCTCAGCTCATTCTCAGCTTTAGCCTTCCTGACGCCATCCCTGCAATTCTGTGCTACCTGCCTGTACTCTTCCTTTGTTACTTGGCCTTCTTTCCACTTCCGATATGTGTCCTTTTTTGTTTTCAGGTCATCCCTAAGCTTTTTGTGAAGCCACATTGGCTTCTTCTGTTGTCTTCCACCTTCTCTTCTTGTTGGAATTCCTTGTAATTGTGCCTTGAGAATTTCTTTTTTTAAAAGCTCCCACCCATCTTGGACTCCTTTTCTCGTTAGCGTCGCTTGCCATGGGACCTTACTGATCATTGTTCTGAGTTTATTAAAGTCAGCTTTCCTAAAATCCAGGGTACGCGTTTGACTACACTCGGCTTTTGCTTCCCTTAGAACCAAGAACTCAAGTACAACATGGTCGCTTTCCCCCAGAGTTCCTGTAACTGCTACTTTATCGACTAAGTCATCTCTGTTGGTTAGGATCAAGTCAAGGATAGCCAATCCTCTAGTTCCTTCCTCTACTTTCTGTAGGAGGAAGTTATCCGCCACACAAGTCAGGAATTTCCTGGAGGGGCCACGTTTTGCAGAATTTGTCTCCCAACAAATATCGGGGAAATTGAAGTCCCCCATTACAACTACATCATGCTTCCTTAAAACATTGGCTATTTGCTTTTCAAAAGTTTCATCCTTGTCTTCTCCTTGGTTGGGTGGCCGGTAGGAGACTCCGACCACCAGGTTCCTTTTATTCTTTGCTCCATTTATTTTGATCCAGATGCTCTCAATGGGGCTACCAAGCTCATCCTCCTGTATTTCTGTGCAGAGATATGTATTTTTCACATACAGTGCAACCCCACCTCCCTTTCTGTTCCTCCTGTTCTTTTTGAACAAGTTATATCCTTCAATTGCTGTATTCCAGTTATGAGAGTCATCCCACCAAGTCTCGGTTATACCTATCAAGTCATAATTTCCCTCCTGTATTAAGAGTTCAAGTTCGTTCTGTTTGTTTCCCATACTCTGGGCATTAGTATATAGCCATCGAAGACCATGTGCTTCATAGTCTGGCTTTCTTCCTACATGTGTCTGAAGACTATTATTGGGCGCTATCAGAGCTGTTCTCTCCGTTGCAGTGCATGCGTCTACGTCCATTGTTACCCCCAACATTACATCTCCCTTCCCCGTAGGATTCAGTTGAAAGCCCTCCTGATGAAGTTCTTCATGCTGTGGCCAAACACATTTTTCCCATCCTTTGTGAGGTGCAACCCATCCCTTGCCAACAGCCCATCTTCCAGGAAGTATAGCCTGTGGTCCCAGAATCCAAATCTCTCTCGTCGGCACCACCTTCGTAGCCAGTCATTCACCCGGAGTATTTTTCGTTCCCTTTCTATCCCTCTTTTAACTACTGGAAGGATGGATGAGAAAACTATCTGGGCCCCAAAGTTCTTGAGTTTCCTTCCCAAAGCTTCAAAGTCTGAAGTGATTTCTTCGTAGCTCCGCTTGGCGGTATCATTTGTTCCCACATGGATGAGAAGAAAGGGATACCTGTCAGTGGGCTTCATGAGTGCAGGCAACCTTTCAGTCACATCTCTGATTCGTCCTCCCGGGAGACAAGAGACCTGGCGAGTCCACGGGTCTTCGCGACATACTTGGGTCTCGATCCCACGCAGCAAGGAGTCTCCCACTACTACCACTCTTCTCTTCTTGTTGTTGTAGGCCTGGGTTTCATCGCCTCTGTTTGACTGACCTTCACCCTCTTGCTCACTCTCATGTAGGTTCCCCTGTGATTCTTCCTCTGCAGGCTGTGCTCCAGTCTCTTCCACAAGTACCTGGAATCAGTTCCACAGCTCCACTGCTTCCACTGGCGCAGAGTGGCGTCTAGTTCTTCTCCTAACTGTCGCCCTTTTCCAAGGAGTATCCTCTACTCCATTTTTCTTCACCTCAGCATTTCCCACTGCCTCATCTTGCTATTGCTCTTCAAGCTTCTGGTCTTCCCTTTGCTGCTGTAGTTCCCCCATTCTGTCCAAGAACTCTTCGTGTTCTCTTATTCCCCGGAGGGTCGACAGTCGCCGCTCCAGTCCACTTACTTTTTCTTCCAGCAGCGTGATCAACTTGCACTTGTTGCAGGTGAAGGCCATGTTGTTCTCAGGCAAGAAAACAAACATTGCACACACCTTGCAGGTCACCATCACTGGAGAGTCTTGTCCTTCCATAGCCTCTTTTCCCTTTTTGTGTCTAGCTTTGTGATTGTTCTAGACTAGCCTGTGCCTGTTCCTCTACTCAGTAGAGGTTAAAAGCAGAGTCCCACTTGTGTGAAAGTGTGTGTTACAAGAAAAAATAAATCGAAAAAAGTTAGTTAAAAATAAAATGAAATAAAAAATGAAAAAAAAATGTTAGGGCCTCCCCCTGGGCCTCCCCCGCCGAACTCCCCTGGCCAACTCCTGTTTGCTCCCCCCATCCGCTCGCTCTGGTTGCTCGCTCTCTGGGAGCTTGTTTGCTTCTGTAGTCCCTGGACCAGCTGGAGCAGCTTGCTCTGCTCTGCTCTGCTCAGCTGGGAGGCGGGAAACAGACTGAAGCTTCCCGCCCACTCAGCTGCTGGGAGTACTCAGGCCACAAACCCCCAATTCAGTTGGAGCTCTCAGAAGCACCTGGTGAGCTCACAGCCACTCAGAAGGATAAAGGGCAGCCCCCTGGGCTTCCTGTAGTCCACTTACCTCTTAGCTTGTCTCCTTTGTCTCTTCTACCCCTGCAACTCCCCTGGCCAACTCCTGTTTGCTCCCCCTGTCAGCTCACTCTGGTCACTCGCTCTCTGGGAGCTTGCTTGCTTCTGTAGTTCCTGGACCAGCTGGAGCAGCTTGCTCTGCTCTGCTCTGCTCTGCTCTGCTCAGCTGGGAGGCGGGAAACAGACTGAGATAAATTTAACAGACTGGTTAAATGAATCATTGATCCAATTCAGTTTAAGATGGTTCTTTACATCTTCACAAAATAATCTTTAAAAAATAAAAATCAATTGACTTGTAGCACAACTCTATACATACCCGCTCAGAAATGTCTCATTCAGTAGGGCTCACTTCCACCAGTAAGTGGATATAGGGTTGTAGCCTTAAAATACAAAGGATTGCTTCTGTTGTTTAGGATAGATTAAGATCAGAAACAACTAGTGCAAGAATGAAATCTGACTTCATACATAAAATATATATTTACATCCGCATAATATTTAAGTATTAGTAAATACAAGTGCAGCCAAGACACTTAGTGTAAAGTAACTTTGGAATTGCTTTAAGGCAAGCAGTGTAAAGTTGCTAAGGGCTCAATCCTATGCATGTTTAGACTGAAAAAAGTCCTACAACTCCCAGCTTGCCCCAGGTAGCAGAGCTGGCTGTGGCATTCTGGGAACTGTGACTTTTTATTATTATTTATTTATTATTATTTATTAAATTTATTAATCACCCATCTGGCTGGTCACCCAGCCACTCTGGGCGATGTACAACATATAATAAAACAGTTTAAAACAATAAAATTCTACAATAAAAACATTTTTTAAAATACCCTAACCCACCCCAAATGCCTGCCTGAATGACCACGTTTTTAATGCACGACGGAAGCTCATTAAAGAGGGGCATGGCGGAGTTCCTTAGGGAGGGAGTTCCACAGAGTGGGGGCCACAACAGAAAAGGCCCTCTCCCTCATCCCCACCAGTCTAGCTGTGCTGGCTGATGGGACATAGAGAAGGCCATCCGAGGCTGATCTTGTTAAGTGGCCTGTCTGGTGCTGCTGGAGGTGCTCCTTAAGATAGGCTGGGCCGGAACCATATAGAGTTTTAAAGGTCAAAACCAACACCTTGAATTTGGCCCGGAAAACAACTGGTAACCAGTGCAACTCCTTCAGCACTGGAGTGATGTGATCTCTCTGGCAGCTGCCTTTAATCAGGAGAGCTGCCACATTCTGTACCAGCTGCAGCTTCCGAACCATCTTCAAGGCTAACATCACATACAGCGCATTACAGTAGTCTAAACGAGAGGAGACCAGGGCATGTACCACCGATGGGAGAAGTTGGTTGGGAAGGAAGGGGCGCACCCGCCATATCAGATGGAGTTGATACAGCGCTGTCCGGCTCACAGCTGACACCTGAGCCTCCATGGACAGCTGGAAGTCCAAAATGACCCCCAGGCTGTGGACCTGGTCTTTCAAGGGTAGCCGTACCCCATTCAACACCAGGTCAACATCCCCCAGCCTCCTCTTGTCTCCCACCAAAAGTACCTCGGTCTTGTCAGGGTTCAGCTTCAGCTTATTCCTCCCCATCCAGCCATTCACCGTCTCCAGACATTTGGACAGGGATTCTACAGCCAACCTTGGTGAAGATTTGAACGAGAGGTAGAGCTGTGTGTCATCTGCATATTGATAACACCGCACCCCAAACCTCCTGATGATAGCCCCCAGCGGCTTCACATAGATGTTAAATAGCATCGGGGAGAGGATGGAACTCTGTGGCACCCCACAAGTGAGTGGCCACGGGTCCAAAACCTCCTCTCCCTCTGGTACCTGCTGAAGAGGAAGGACCGGAACCACCCCTATAGTCTCCAATGCCCAACCCCTCCAGGCGGTCCAGGAGGATACCGTGGTCAACGGTATCAAAAGCCACTGAAAGGTCGAGGAGAACAAGGAAGGAGCATTCACCCCTGTCCAGAGCCCTCCTCATATCATCCACCAAGGCAACCAAGGCCGTTTCTGTCCCATACCCAAGCCTGAAGCCTGACTGAAATGGCTCTAGATAATCGGTTTCTTCCAAGTGTGCCTTCAACTGCATTGCCACCACCCGCTCAATCACCTTGCCCAAAAATGGCAGATTTGAGACTGGGCGAAAGTTGTTCAGAACTTGGGGATCCAAGGAGGGCTTCTTTAAGAGCGGTCTTATCACTGCCTCCTTGAGGGCTGATGGCATCACTCCCTCCTCATGGGAGGCATTCACCACCGCCCTGATCCCCTCACCCAGTCTCTCTCTGCAGCCCATAATGAGCCAAGATGGGCAAGGATCAAGTAAGCAGGTGGTCGGCCTTACAGATGAAAGCACTTGTCCACTTCATCAGAAGGAAGAAGCTGGAACCGATCCCACAAAACCAGTTTGCCACAGGCTGCCTCCTGCTCACAAACTGTATCCACAGCGTGCGGAGTAACACTCCTTATCTGACCAATTTTATCTGCAAAGTGCCTTGCCAAGGCCTCACAGGAGGCCTTAGAACGCTCCAGTGGTTCTGGAGCCACAGGACCGACCAGGCTCCGGACCACTTGGAACAGCCTCCTGGGATAGCACTCTGCGGACGCGATAGAGGCAGCATAATATTCCTTTTTTGCTGCCTTCACCGCCACGTGATAGGCTGAAGATACAGCTCTAGCCCATGTCTGATCGTCTTTGGAGCGAGACTTCTGCCACCGGCGCTCTAGCCGTCTCACCTCCTGTTTCAGAGCTCATAACTGCGGATTGAACCATGGTGCAGTCCGAGCCCTGTTCAGGGGGAGAGGGTGTTTCAGAGCCACCCGATCTAATGCCCCAGTGATTGCGGCGTTCCAGGGTCTTGACTGAGTGGCCATTGTGGCATACCTGGGTCTTGACTGAGTGGCCGTTGGTGTGCTCCAGAGAATCCCCAAGCTTGTTCAGGAATCCATTTGGATCCATAAGATGCCTGGTGTGGACCATTTTGATGGGTCCTCCACCCCTGTGGAGGGGTTGTGGAACTGAGAAGTCCAACATCACCAGATAGTGATCTGACCATGACAAAAGGGTGGTGGATATACCCCCGACTTCCAGATCACTCCCCGCTTCTCCAGAAACAAACACAAGGTCTAGTGCATGACCGGCTACATGGGTGGGCCCAGTTAGAATATGGTGCAGCTCCCAGGAAGCCATGGTCTCCATGAAGTCCCGAGGTGCTCCTGTGAGGATGGCCTCCGAATGTACATTGAAGTCTCCCAACACCAATAAGTTAGGAGACTGTACACGCACATCAGAGACCACCTCAAGCACCTCGGCCAGGGAGTCAGTCGTGCAGCGGGGTGGACGGTACACGAGCAGAATCCCCAGACTGCCCTTCGGGCCCAACCTCCAGTACATGCACTTAGCAACCTTGGTCTCCCGGAGCGGGGGTCTGGTGAAGACCAAGGACTCTCGGTAGATAACAGCCACTCCCCCTCCCCGATCCCCAGCCCTCAGCTGCTGTGCATACGAAAATCCAGCTGGACACATGGCCGCAAGAGTTGGAGCAGCGGCCTCGGCCAGCCAGGTCTCCATAATACATGCCAGGTCTGCACCCTCGTCCAGGATCATGTCATGGATGAGGGAGGTTTTCTGGGTAACAGACCTGGCATTGCAGAGCAGCAAACGAAGGCCAGAAGATGGGGTCACACCTCCCCCAGCCATCCTTTGGCTCTGGACAGGCCCGGAGCAGGGGACAGATACTACACATCTCTCCCTTGTTCCCCTTACCTGGCATGGCCTGCCCCTAGCGCTCCACCAGCGCCTGCCGCCCAGCCTCGGTATGTTCTGGACCCCAACACTCGCCCCACTGCCTCCACCAGGTGGACACATGCCCCCTCACTCCCGCCTATCAGGCAGGCTACCCACCCCTAAAAACACAACAGAATCCCCCAGAAATTAAACAACAACAACTAAAAAATCCCCTTAAAAATAATGTCAAGCAGAAATCCATGGGGAAGGCCTGGTGGCGGTGGCAGCAACGACAACGGCGGCGGCGGCGGCAGCAGCAGGAGGAGGAGGAGGAGGAGGAGGAGGCGGAGGCCGAGCAGCAGCAGGCACGCCTCTTCCTCAGTGGTGGTGGCTTCTCCTGCATGCCCTGGATCTCCCAGGCCACCTCAGCCAGCCAGCTTATGTAGCCCCTCCAGGGAAGGGCAGGTGGAAGCAGCACAGCTGGCTCGATACCTGGGGGCCTGGTCCTGCAGGGACTGGCGGTCTGCCAGGCAGAAGTCCGTGGGGAAGGCCTGATGGTGGTGGTGGTGGTGGCGGTGGTGGCGGCGGCGGCAGCAGCAGGCCCAGCAGCAGCAGGCACGCCTCTTCCCCGGTGGTGGTGACTTCTCCTGCAGGCCCTGGCTTTTTGTGTCCAAACACACATAGGATTGCACCCTAAACCTATTTGTATTAAGAGAAAAGCTGCAAGGTACTGAGGCCTGTAGGACTGAGCTTCCACAATAAGACAACTTCGATAACCATTGTGTTACAACTTTCCTTGGCTCACCAGCATAGCATTATGATTGAGTTTCTGAAAGGTAATGCGCTATAACTTTTGCCTTCAGATTTCAGAAATAAAGAATTTATTCTTGCAGTGTATGGTCTTCTAAACTCTCATCTTCATGAGATATAGAGTAAAAGATGTCATGAGGACTCAATTTTGTTCCTAAGAATAGATTTGTGGAATTAGGCAGAAAGTACTGTTCTATCAGAAGATTATTTTTGTTCAGATTTGAAATGCCACTCACTTTACTTTATAGCCTATGCAAGATGGATATGATACATTTCTTTTGGGTTTATTTTTTCTATTTTTTTTCCATCCATTGCCTTGCTGTGCAGTTTTTAAAGAACTTCTAACAAGGCTGTCTGAGGAGAAAAGAAACGGTGCACCTCATCTGCCTAAAATTGGTGACATTAAAAAAGCAAGCCGTTACTCTATCCCAGATCTTGCAGTTGATGTGGAACAGGTGATAGGATTGGAAAAAGTAACCAAGAAAAGCAAAGCCAACACTGTTGGTGGCCGAAACAAGCTCAAGAAGATACTAGACAAAACCCGCATCAGTATCCTGCCTCAGAAACCGTACAAGTGAGTGTGGTTTATGGCATGATTGTGTGTTTTCCTCTGACTTATACATAGTACATTAGCTCAGATATGTGACTAATGCATTTTTTGTCTTTGACAGTTGAATACAAACAAAAGTCACCAGAATAAACCAGGGGCAAGGGGGAGAATTAGGGCTCAAATATCTTTATGGAAGAACTGAGTACAATATTTTCTCTACCTACCCAAGTGTTATCATTGAGACAGAACAAAAGCAGATGGTATTAGACAATTTAAATTTGCTCATGTGTGTCATGGCACAGAGGAGGACAGATGAAACAAACAAAGCCTCCTGGATTATGGAGAAAGACTAAAGAGAAACAAAATGCTGCCAGTAACTGTGTTGCCATGATTGAACCACAACAGTGAGAAACTGAAAGTAGTAGCCACACTTCTTCCTTCCAAGCCTGGGGACGGGTGTAGCACTTGCTCACCCAACTGAGGGAGGGAGGGAGAGAAGGGAGAGGAGGAGTGAAGAGCAGAGTAACCCACTAGTGAACACACCTTTGGCAGTTCTGCCAGAGCAATCACATTAATGCTTTGGATCCTGCTGTTCCATTGCATATTGATGTGTGGCCAGCATACAGTTGCACTCACATGGGGTCTAAAACATTTCAGATGATTGTGCATCAGTGCACGTATCCTCCACAGCTTACTCATATGACCCTTGTTGTTTCTCTGTTAAGCTAATCTTGCATATTTTCCCTGCAATGTGTTATTAGCCATACACAACATATGATACACTTTGTTATATGATCAAAATGACTGACAGATGTTTTCATATTAAGTCCCCCCGCCCTCCATGTATTGGGATGGGTTTTATGCAGGGAACTATTTTGGTAAGTGTGAAAAGAATAAATTGTTCCTGTTCAGCTAGCATTGTCCATGTGGTCATATAGAGTAGTATATATCCCCAAATCTCATAGACCACAATCCAGAAAATTGCACAAGAGATTTTGCATGTCCAGGCTGCCACTTTGTTTTACAATGTGGAGTCTGCTGTTCAAAAAGCTACAGAAGTTTCATGGGCATGCCCAAGTTTTATTATAAAGAAGCTCTCTAGATTATGGCCATAGACATCCTAATTCTGTGCCATCAGCTTCACTGGATATATAGAAGAGCTGCTTCAAAATTAAACACATTTTAGTGCAGCATTATGCAATCGTATTTGTCATGCAATGACTGTTGTTAACTAACTCACTGTCTAGAAAAGATTTTGGTGGATGCAATGACCTCCAGTCTTATCTTATGAATAATTCTGAAGGTGTAACCAATACTGCTTGAATATTCTGATGGCTTAAAATGTTCTGCTATGTGCTGGAAAGATTTAGTAGCAATTATGCAGTAAGAGAGCAATCCTATGGCCCCAGACAGTGTTTGGGGGGCCATAGGATATTTCAGATTCCTGGATCCAAGGTCAGAGACAGTGCTCTGACCTCGGACCCAGGAGTCTGAGCTCCCCAGCCCCTCCCCCTCTTAGCTGGCACAGAGAGAACCATGTCTGCCTCTCTGAGGTTGCAAACGTGACCTCTAAAAGGAGGGGAAGGGGGTATACCGCTGAGCAGAGAAGAGAGAGGACAGCTTACGCCGTAACCCCAGGCCTCTCCAGTCTCCTTCCCTCTTTCTCTCTTCCCGATGCCTCAGCTAGATGGGTGAAAATGCTTGTCTAGCTAAAATACAGGGTGGGAGGAGCACAGAGGCAAAGATCACCTCCAGCTCTGTATTGGATGGCCATAAGCCTCTGAGTTCGAAGGCTTATGGCCATCCCCATAGGATTGTACCCCAAACTTGTAATAAACATGTTCTCATGTACTTCTGCAATAACTTAACTTGGAAAGTATACTTAATGTTGTTACTCAATAACATGCTGAATCTCTGGGGGAAAATGGTTCAAAGAGGAAGTATATCAGCATTTCTTTTCCTGAAAAACGCTAACTCTGAAATGCAATCACAGACATACACATATTTCCATGTCTTCTGGATGCATAAGAAATCCTGAGCTTTGCAGCAGCATCAGTACCTAGGTGTAATAATGCTAATTCAACTTACTATCTTATTAGCAAATGTGCCTTTAGTTAAATGTTTCTCTTGCCAAAACTATGCTTATATTTACAACATCTATATGGTGTGT
The DNA here is from genome assembly GCF_057233095.1 of Heloderma suspectum. NCBI lineage: Eukaryota > Metazoa > Chordata > Lepidosauria > Squamata > Helodermatidae > Heloderma > Heloderma suspectum. The sequence goes on from NC_139462.1 coordinate 70,152,528, forward strand.
GGGTATAGATGGAGACGGTAGTGCGTAAGTCACCTCACAGGAATATGGGAAAAAACAAGAAATGCCAGTTACTCTAGATCGTATAAAAACATTTTGTTTTCTCCCACCAATATAGTGATATTGGAATTGGCCAATCTCAGGATGACAGCATTGTAGGGTTGAGGCAGACGAAGCACATTCCTCCTGCTCTACCAGTCAGTGGAACACTGTCTTCAAGCAATCCTGACTTACTACAGTCACATCATCGCATCTTAGATTTCAACACAACCCCAGGTGAGCATCAAGTTCTCATCGCCACCCTTAGGGCCACCTTATATTCTGTATAGGTGTATCACAACTGAAGTTCAAAGACGGGCACCTTGTATTTAGCTGAGAATAGAGTGAAAATGCCACTTTTCGTGGTGAAGTATATGGAAGTGACAACAAAGAAACTATCAGGCTCTGCTTCTATGTATGTAGCTGAGAAAAAGACAATTTAGGTGCATGTACACAATTGTAAAATGACAGATACCCAAATATGATATGCAGTTTGAAGTGGCCCTTGGTTTACTTTGATAACAATTGTTTATGTTCCCAGAGTTGAGATGTGCATGTCTGTTTTACATGAAAGATCTCTCTCTGTGTTCCCTGTCTTTAAAGGACACACAGATAGGCAACATTTAATCTACTGAAAAAACCTGTAATAAATGTGAGCCATCGTGAGTTAACAATGATTTGTCACAGTCGCTGTGCAGATAGTAAACATGTTGTAGTCCTTGCTCAGAGGACATACACCTACATTAGAAAGGCTGGGAATAGTGAAAATGGGGGTCAGCTACATGAGAACAGCCACCACATGGTGCTCACTACTTAGTAGTTCTTTGATGTAGTAAACCTTAGAATCAGATGGTAGAGAAAAAACAGCCAATAGAAGGGTAGGATAATTCAGGAATGACTTTGCTGGGGAAATGGTTTGGCCGGTAGACAGTGGGATGTTATTCCAAGTATGGCAGACAGCATGGAATTAAGAGACTGATAAGGAGGCACAGACAGTCAATGAACTAGCATATAAAGAACAGAGTGGAAGCTGTATGGGATGAACAATTCTCAGAAGTAAGGAGGGTCAGGAATATTTATAAACAGGAGAACTGATGTACCTTTGTGTGATATTACTTTGATACTGATTGCATTCTAGTATAGACTTCCTTGGCATTTTTTCTTCAATGGTTTTTGTTCTTGTACTCTCTTTAACATTAACGGATAATGCTCCCGTAAGAGCGTTAAGGAAAGTTGGTCTATAAACTCAAGCCACAGTCTGTACTTTAAACTTCAGAAAGTGTACTGTTTAAATAGTTTTGTTGTTTCTTTGGACTGTGTTAAAGATGGAGATGGGGGAGGCATTCAGGAAATGGAATGTACTAGAGCAGAAAGAAAGCAGCTTGTCAGAATTGCTGTTCCATATAGCTTGGAGGAATAGCAGAGAGCTTAGGGAGAAACACAAAACTGTTTACTGTGTTAGGTGGATTCGTAAATCAACATTTCAGTGTGGGGATATTTATAGCAATAGGAATAATTTCTTCAACGTGATACATTTTTCCTGTGTAATTATAATGTAAATTGAAAAATGCAAATCCAAGTTTTGATATGCTTTTCAGTATTTTGCCAGATAGGCATTTTAAACCTGAGGACAGAGTGCTTCATTGACTTCCACTTAGGTGTTCATTTAGATGTTACCTGTAATCTTCAAATTGCAGCATTATGTAAGATACTTATTAGATGTTACATTTTCCTTAGTTGAGTTTATTGAGAAGAAATGCACAGTCCAGAAATGCACAGAAGAAATGCATAGAGTGGTCTTCACAAGTTAGTTGAAGGAAGGTGTAATATGTTAAGACTTAAATAAGCACATGTATCTGCAATTGCAATCATATATGCCCACCATTCAATCTCAGTTTTACATGCAAGCCACTTGGGCAGCAGACTTCAAAGATATCCCAATCTACACAATTTTTAAATATAGCAAAGAGGGAGGGGGGATTTTTGGAGCATCTGAAGCTAGGGGGGAAAGAGGGAGAGAAATCATAGTAATGGAGGTGCTTTTATAAGATGTCTACAGAACTAAAGGAGAGAGGTACTGAAAATGAAAAAGGGGAGGAGAATAGAGGCAAGGGATTGAATGGGTAGGGGTTGGTTTTTATCCCTTGTTGCACAATGGCGCTGGGGACTGGAACTGATTGTGTGATGGGGCTTATTTTTCAGAAAGTAGCATTCCAGACCTCTTGCCCACTCTCTCTACTTTCAGGTTTCTGTTTTATTTATTTATTACATTTTTGTACCACCCAGTAGCTGAAACTCTCTGGCCAGTTCACAACAATTAAAACCATAAAATACAACATGATAAATACAATTTAAAAGTGTAAGACTACAGTATAAAATTAAAATGAAAACCATGTCAGGTCATTTAGAGTACATACTCTCAAAACTATTAAGAGTAGTTTGGTAAGGCAACTATTGAGACAGTTATACCTTTTGGTTTATGAGCTCATCATGATTTGTAGTGAAGATTACTCAATCACTTGGCCATTTCATCTCAATCCAGCAAGGGCAAACCATGCACAGATGCCTGCTTCTTTGTACCTTTGACAGTACTGTTAATCTGTTTGGGGGAACGGGGGAATAGAATCCAGACTCCTCTTCCCACTCTGCCCTCCTGCCTGGCTAACTGGGATTGTGTGTGCTCAGAGCTTAGAACCCTTTTCAGGTAGAGGAGGAAATACGGATGTGCAGTGTTAGCTTCTGACATTGGGTTCTCAGTGGCCTAGTTTCCACATAATGCTAAACCATCATCTAACACTGTGCGGATTAGCTGAAACAAGCCTGAGCTAAGCCTCAAGCTTGCGTACCCCCTTCTCCTACTTCCATGCATCTGTGAGAAGGAATTTACCACTGTTTAGTTTCACTTTTAGTGAATCCTGGCTTGTCATTGCATACAAACCATAGTTCGTTATAACAAACTCTAGTCCATTTCTGAAGAAGCCAGCTTTGAAGTATATTTATTTCAGTACTGTCTTGCTTGGAAGTGACTTCTGAACATAGACAGGAAAAAGGTGACATTCGAAAAGGAGGATAGTGGGTGGCATTTATGCAAGAACTGTTTAGCAAGAAGGAGGAGGCAAGAAAAGAAAAATAAGTGTGTGTCTGCTCCGATTGCATCAGTGCTGACTGAAAAATAATGAATCTTTGCTCCATTATATGGCTTATATGATGTAAAAGAGTTGTTTGCCTTACAGATTTACCAGACCAGGTTCTGAGGGTTTTTAAAGCAGACCAACAAAGCCGCTACATTATGATCAGTAAGGACACAACAGCGAAGGAAGTGGTTGTTCAGGCAATCCGAGAGTTTGCTCTAACTACCACTGCAGATGCATATTCTTTATGTGAAGTTTCAGTCACTCCAGAGGGTGTCATCAAACAAAGGAGGCTTCCAGATCAACTCTCCAAGCTTGCTGACAGGATACAGCTTAGTGGAAGGTGAGAGTAAATCATCAACCATTTCAGGTTATAAATGAAGATACTTACCAAATATGATTTGTAAGTTCAAAACAAGCTATATGCTTAGCAAAAAAAAAAAAAGTATGCATTACTGCTAATCATTTAATATTTGGGAAACTTGATTTCTTCAGGTATTATCTGAAAAACAATATGGAGACAGAAACATTGTGTTCAGATGAAGATGCTCAGGAATTGCTGAGAGAGAGCCAAATTTCTCTACTGCAACTCAGTACCGTCGAGGTGGCTACCCAACTCTCAATGCGTAACTTTGAACTATTCCGTAACATTGAACCTACAGAGTACATAGATGACTTGTTTAAACTGAAATCTAAATCTAGCTGTACTAACTTGAAAAAGTTTGAAGAAGTAATAAACCAAGAAACCTTTTGGGTAGCATCTGAGATTCTACGAGAAACCAACCAGCTGAAAAGGATGAAGATAATTAAGCACTTCATTAAGATAGCATTGCACTGCAGGGAATGCAAGAACTTCAACTCTATGTTTGCAATAATAAGGTAAGCAGTACTAGAATTCTTTCCTATGGTTTCACATAGGGTTAGCAAGGAATAATGTGTAAACTGATGCTTCTTAATGAAAGGGTACTAGACAGGGGAAAGTACTATCTATATATTTGTATTGTTTTGTGAATTAATAGTTTAATGTTACAATAATAATATTTCATGAACTTAATAACCTACATCAGCAGCTTTGGACAGTGTTCAAATAGAGTAGGAGTAATGTAAAGGCTGGAGGATTCTTCCAAAAAGCTATTTAAATCATTGTTGCATGCTTGTCATTACCAGTGTCATATCTATACGCTTTCCTAAACATTGAAAAAGCTAAAATGTTAGTTGGTTTGCGATTGAAATGGCAAAATTACAGAAGTAATTTCTCTAACCCTATAGCTACAGGGTCTAAAGCAGGGGTGTAGAACGTCTTTCAGCCCAAGGGCCTAATTCCATTTTGGAGAAGCTCTTGGGAGCTGCATTCCACTGGTGGCCAGGGCCAAAGGCAAAAGAGGTGGGGCCAAAACACTAGCTTATTTTAGCTTAAAGCTGTTACTGCCAGTAACTAAGCCTTAGGAGAGGCATCTCAACCTTTTAAAATGGAGAAAAAACCTGGAAGCCACCACCAAATGACCAGTGATTGGTAGAAAGGAGTTGGAGCCATGGGAAGGGCATGGTCTTCTGGGGAACACCAGAAGACCGCTTGGGACCCTCAGTGTACCTGATTTGACTCCTGGGCCTGAGGTTCTGCACCTCTGGTCTACATCATCAGGGATGGAGTGTAAGTGTGAATCCATTTCATTCAGTATTGCTTATTAATCTAAAAGGTTTGTGTGTTGGTTTACCAGATCCCAGTTGTAAGTTAGGTAGGTTCCTTTTCCTGGCTGATGGAGCAGAAGCTAATTGTCATAGAGTCATTTCCTCCTTCAAGAAGGCATTCTTAAATTTCTGGTTCTCAAAAACAAACAAACATAATTGAGAATTGGCCAATTATTATGTTGCTTGAAACTTTCCTTTTGTACGGATGGTTAAATCCAGTTAGCATTTTGTTCAATGAACATTTGTATGCTCATTGGGCCTCATGGATGTAGGCTAAGTCTATTTTTCTATCCAAATACAACCCCAAACTGTATTCAAAGGCTTGGTTGATAAGGAAAACGTTACTTTATTGCTTTATTAGTACTTTCCAATGATATTGATACTGTTGGTCATGAGATATTATTTGTAATTAGCAGGTGACTTCATGTCATTTCAGTAAGACCTTCCTCTGATCTAATATCTTATGTGAACACAGGAAAGATACATGAAGATTTTGAGTGTGGTGCAATCAGTATGCTGATGATGCCTACCATTTTTTCCTTGTGGCTTTGATCCTGCAGTGCTGATGTTCATTTGGTTTTTACTATGGATGACAACAGGATATAAGAAAGTTAACTTGATACTAAATGTAGAGAAGACAGGGCATGAAACACTGTGATGTTGGGGTACTATCACTGATAGCAGCTATCACTGACAGAGTTGCAGCAATATCCAGGAATTCTTTTAACCAGTTCCAGTAGGTGAAAAAGAATGTTACCTTATCTACCTGATTTGATACTGGCAACTGTTGTCATGCCTTTGTGACCTCTAGACTAAATTGCTGTAATTATTGTGTCTTTATACCTGATGAAGCTTCATCAGGGACCAAAGATGGTCAACAATCTCAGGCACTGCTGGGATGGATCTCCAAACAAAAATTTTCAATGAGAGAAGAAATATTGGTACTTGTTGTGAAGGGCAGTAGGGTTAAGACATGTCACCTTGGGGAGAAAAGTAGATTTAACCATTGAAGGCCCCTGTAATTATTCGTTAGCTCTGAAACAATTTTAGGATCACTTAATGCAGGCATCTTAGTTGGCCATTTCCGCTGAAGTTACTGACTATGGAAGCAAGGCTGAATATCAGCTATCTAGGACTCGGACAACAGAGGTCTTTTATAATCAATATCGCCACTGCATCTAAATGAGCAGACCTAGTCAATGTCTCTTCCTAACTGCTGGTAATAACATGCTCCTTTTGCTAGTATACTAAGGGAATGACTCATAGCATTTTACAGCTGCAGTTTCTGAATAGACTTTACTGTACCACTCATTACAATACTTCCATCTGGCAGTAACAAACACTTACTGATGAACATTGCCTCATCTTTGTACTAATATGATCCTTGTTTATAAAAGTGTCTGTTACTGCAATACTGTTTGGAAAGCAATGTTGTAAGGTATATGAGAACACTTTTAGTAAGGGAGTAATGCCATGTCACTGCTACCATAATCTTTTGATCGTTCTACAACTCACAAATTGTGTTTGAATGTTGCAGCTCAAGATGTGTATTCCCTGTAGTGGTTTTGTTTACTAGTGTCTGGATTTCAGTCACTTGCTTGATTATATTCTTGTATTATTTTTATTCTTCACAAAATTATATATTAGAAGGTAACTTTGGAATGCTGTGTTTGCAACTTTCATTTTGAACAGAGATTAAAACACTTCAACCCCCCTTTAAATTCATTCTTTAGTGGCCTGAACTTAGCTCCAGTTGCAAGACTACGTACCACTTGGGAAAAACTTCCAAGCAAATATGAAAAATTGTTTCAGGATCTTCAGGATTTGTTTGATCCATCTAGGAACATGGCAAAATATCGCAATGTTTTGAATAGCCAAAACCTACAACCCCCAATTATACCATTGTTCCCTGTAATCAAAAAGGACCTTACATTCCTTCATGAAGGTAAGTAACAAAAATATATATTTCAGGTGCTTATCTAGGATTGCAGGATAAAAAACCTGGTGCCCTCCAGATGTTTGGGACTACAGCTCCCATAAACCCCGGCCAGCATGGCTAATGTCAGGGATCATGAGAGTTGTAGTCCAAGACATCTGGAGAGCACAAGATTGCCTACCCCTGCTGTACTGAGTGTTTTGGTGGGGTTCTCTCCCCCCCACCTCTTCTTGTGACTAATGGCAGAATACTGTAGTTATTTGCCGGTAATTCTTTTGGCAATGCAGGAAATGACTCCAAAGTAGAAGGTTTGGTCAATTTTGAGAAACTGCGCATGATTGCAAAAGAGATTCGGCATGTGGGCCGAATGGCTTCTGTTAACATGGATCCTGCTTTAATGTTCAGAACGAGGTGAGTTGTTTTGACCAACAGAAATGCATTTGAAATACATATAAAATCCATCCAGCTATTATATAATTCTAGTGAAATTGTACTAGTTTATTGTGTAACTGATGCATACTTAAAAACATAGCTGCTGACATGTTAAATACTCTGCCCTCAAAAAATAATCATGAGTTCTAGAATTGGAAAAGCAATTAACTGTCATTATTCCCCCATCCAATTGATTGTATATTATTTGAAAGTAATAAAATATTATCTATTTAAGGTTATTTTATCACCCTAAAATAAGCAGTGATTTTTTTCAACAATATCAGTAACATTTTTAAGCATCTCTGTGCTATCTGTCCTCCTGATGTTCGTAATGAACATGACAGCTGGGAGCATCAGAATATTGGGGGTGGGGCTTACATGCACACCCAAGTCCCCCTCCACACTTCTGCCCATCATGTGAGTAGGCGAATGCCTGCACAGGGCTTTTATTTTACAATGATTCTGTTTAATTTCTATATATATATAGTCATGAAGAATACTCTCATGCCATTACAAATATATTGGTAATACCAATTAATCTTGTTTATTAAAAAAAATACAATATTTGTTTTTATTACACACAGTCCAGAGCTATGCATGCTTTTTTATCATTTTTTTTTAAAGATGAGAATGGCTTCCACGATCTCATTGTATAACTTCATTAAATATAATTGTGGTAATACATAAATGGAATGCAGCCATTGTTTCACAAGTCTGAGTTTTTAAAGTAGTTCAAAGAGGCTTCAATAAAGGCTTCTGCTTATTGTGGCAAGTGGCTATCCCTGTGGGTCCAAACTGCAAAAATCCCCCCTACCAGCCAGGAAAGGCACAAGGAAATGGGATGCTCTTGCCTGAAGGTGCTGTAAGCACCTCTGACCAGCATTATGGAATTTGCCGCTCTTCTATTGGCCTTCCCAGCCTGGAAAGGTGGGTAAGGAGGTGGTGGTGCACAGCGCTGGTCAGAGGTGCTTGGGGTACCTCAAACCAGCATTGTGCAACTGGCCACTCTCCCACTGGCATTCCCTGTCGGAAAAGGTGGACAGGGGAACAGGGTGTTGCACAACGCTGGTCAGAAGCACTTGTGGCCTTGAATCAGTACCATACACCCAGCTATGCTCCTGCTGCCCTTTCCTGTTGGTGGAAGTGGCTTGCCCAGAGAGGTGCTGGAAGACAACCAGTTTTGACTCGGCCAGCAAAACCAGCCAAGAATTGTAGACCCCTGCAATTCAAGTGCATTGCTTCTGATTAATCTTCTTGGTGACTGTGTACCATTGTGATAATGTTGTGACAATTAATGTTACACATTTTGGCCTTTTTGAAAATAGTAACAGTCATATACCGCTGGTCAGACTTATTTTTTTTTGTAACCAGTCAAATGCCTCCATCCGTCTGAGACATCACAGATGGAAATGGGCAGCTCTTGCTTGCCATTGCGTAATTTGTATTATATTCATTGTTTAACAATCATGAAGGGGGAGGGAAATAATAGACATTTAATTACTTACTAATGTTCTTATTTAAATAAAGGTAGTTATAAGTGTAGTTTGCATTAAATCAGCTGGGAGATTTCAAAATTTCCATTTGGTACACTGCTTAGGAAATGCATTTTTTAGAACACCAGCTTATACTAAAGGTGTAAGTAAACAAATATGGATTTAAGCTTTACTAAGCTTTAGTATTAATATTATGGTGCACTATTTACACTATCCAGTGTATTGTTCTGACTGAGTGCCCGAGAGAAGGCTGTCCTGGGCTTTCTGGTACTGCTTGTCCTGAAGTCTGATTCTTTCCTTCTGAGCTTATAATCTTTCTCTGTCTCTTCCTTAAATCCATGCTTCAATATTCATGGCTCTCACTTGCAGGAAGAAGAAGTGGAGGAGTCTGGGGTAAGTGGTTGGAGAGAACACATACAGACAGCCATTCTTTTCCGAACATCTGCATTGTATCCTACCTGCTTCCCTTAATTTTCTGATGTCCTGTCATTTGTTTTCCTTTTGTTAACCCCTTTGTACTTGCATCAAATTTAATCCCAGTGCTGCTTTTGCTTGAGGTCATAAATCCAAGAGCTGTGAAACTTTACAGAAATGCAAGCAATGAGACTCCTTAGTTTGATCTAGCAGCCCCAAAATTGCCTTCTACATATAACCAGTCTCAGTGGGGACAGTGTTCCAAAATGGGGTTGCATGATGGTGGTTCAGATAAAAATCAGAAATAAAAATATATATATTATAAATGAATAGAACCATCCAAACCTACATGTATTATACATTTAACTACAATGTTTTTTACAGCTCAACTAACTAAATTTTCTTTCTACAATCCAGTCTCCATTTACGCTGTTAACAAATTAGAAGCAAAATAGCTCCCATACATAAAAACATCCAAATTTGCATGCTGTTTCCTCATTAACTAATAGAACCTTTTTTTTTATTTAACAAGATGTCCTATTTTAGAGGAAGATAGAGGGAATGAAAATATAGAGTGCTTTTTGGTACATTACAAAAGGTTTAAATATTTTAATAGATACACCTCAAAACTATACAGTGAGCAATTCCTGCCAAATGTTGAGGGTACCTGATGTTAATTTTCCATGATGCTGGACCTCCATTTACTGGTTGGGGACACCTTCCTGCATGAGCCTGCCTTAATGCTCCTGCACTTGAAATATTTTACTGTGAGAGAGGTTAGCTTTGACTATTTTCCCAATGAGACAGAATTTCATATTTTCTGCAGGGTAGGCCCCAGTGACTTTTTTCAATGAATACATATACACCATTTAATGTGTATATAATGAATAAAAACACACTTTTAAAACTGACTGTAAGAGTGTTTTTGATTTGTATCCTTTTCCCTATTTTAGCTGTATGACTTACTTGAATGAGGCATGTAAGCTTTGACCATAGACTGACATTCATGCATATCTTTGCATGTTTCAACTTCATTGAAGGATGCAGTGATGAACTAAGTTACATGTTTGTCATCTTGTCTTCCTTCACCCCAGGTCTCTCAGTCAGGGCAGTACAAACGCAGCAGTACTTGATGTTGCACAAACAGGTGGACATAAAAAGCGGGTCCGTCGTAGCTCCTTCCTCAATGCCAAAAAGCTATATGAAGATGCCCAGATGGCACGGAAAGTCAAGCAGTATCTCTCTAATTTGGACCTGGAAATGGATGAAGAGAGCCTCCAGGCACTCTCTCTGCAATGTGAACCAGCCAGCAATACATGTGAGCAATTTCTTTTAAATAAAGTAATCTATAATTCAAGGGTGGCAAATTGTGATCCTCCAGATGTTTTGGCTACAAATCCCACCATAGGTTGTATGGTTAGGGCTGATGGAAGTTGTAGGCCAAAACATCTGGACGGCCACAAGGAGCGCTCCAAGAGGGAGGTGTAAGCAAAAGTATTTGCTTATGCCCTCCTTCGTTTAGGCCTATTTGAATATAGAGGAGTATTTGTATCTTTATAAATCCTTAGATTAGGCCAGCACAAGCAGTCCTTCTAGTTCAGCCTTCACCAGTCTGGCTGGCTTGGGAGTTGTAGTCCAACACATCTGGAGGGTGCCAGTTTGGGGAAAGCTGTTCTAGTGGAAAGTATTTGACTTATTTGTGTTTTTTTTCTGTGGTCATGGAGAATAACAGCCCATTGTGGTAACTGCTGTCATCAAGCTTGTTCTAAAATAGTGAGGAGGTTCTCAACTTAACTTAACTTAAACATACTTAACAATAATCCACTGCCTTCTGATTAGATCACTATTAGATTTCTTCTTTGAAATGTTTGGAACATGTGCAACCTATTGCCAAGCTATGCATTTTTTTCTTGATAACTGACAGGCAAGCTATCAGACAAGTTATTCTTGACATAAAGCAAGGTACTTGTATAGCCGTCTCCCTGTTCTAAGGTAGGATATGCCATATCCAAATGCTCAGTTGAGAAATGCTTTCCATCAGTTTAAAAGGGGGGTATATTCTATGGCCGACTATCTTGTTTCAGTCTGTTCAGCCACAGCTTGTCATCTTTACTCCTCCCACTCTGGGCATCTGTATTGAGCAGCCTTTAAATAACAGAGAAGAGTCAAGACTCAAGCGTTGCAACTTGTTATTGTTGTAATGCTTACAAAGTACCTTACATTTTCTAAACACTTTAATGATTAAAAAGTAAGGCAGTCCCTACCTGCAGTCTTACAACCTACTAGACATGATACAAAGGAAAAAGAAATCGGGAGGGAAGAGGAAAGCAAGTATTGCAGGCAGACACCTTGTCCTTCCTCTCCTTAGGCTTTTAGTGCCCAGAAAGCCTAAGGTAGCAATCTTATGCACACTTACTTGGGCATCAGCCCTATTAAAGAGTGTAGAGTTGTGGCAGATAAGCTGTTGTTAATATATATTTTTATTTAGTTTTATAGCTTAACTGCCCCAGGGGTTTAGGTCTGGCTATGACATCATTGAGAGAATCATGTCTTCCTAATCAAGCTGTTCACAGCCAGCAAGCTATCACTCATTGATCACCACTACAGTTACCACAGTACTCTAGTTTATGATACAGTACTACAGTTGAATGAGAGGACTAATGCACTCTCAGTTTTATAGGCAAGGATTTAGAACTGAGAAAGGGCATTACGTCTTTCTCTTTTGAGCTACCGACACACTTTTTAAATCATTATTCTGTACACTATTTAATACAAAATCCAAGGACTCCTGAGACAGGCTTGACTATCATCTTAATATACTTTAAATTCTGCTTTTTGCTTAAGTACCCAAGACTCCGGGTGAAAAACGGTCTGGAAAGCCTGAAACATCCCCAGTCGCACATAGGTCAGGGATCCAGCAGAAGGTGCAGCAGCAACAGCAGCACAAAGCAAACCAAGCATTACAGGTCCCTGCTGTATCGCTTTATCCCTCTCGTAAGAAAGTGCCAGTCAAGGACCTCCCGCCGTTTGGTAAGTGCTGTGGAAGTTCCATTTTGCAGACAAATTTACTTCATATTGTTAAACAAATTCTCAAGAGTATATTTTTTTTAATTCAAATGGTTAACTGAGGTTTCTGTATTGTATTTTCACACAATACAGGAATACATTTTGAACAATGGCAAAGAAAAATAGGAAAATTGCAGAGTCTGCTACATCTTTACTGCTGTCTTGCTTTGATTGGGAAAGCTCAGTTTGAAAGTGTAGCAAAACCAATATTTTATTTAATTACTTTTTATATTTATAAACCACCCTTCGTTAAAACATACCAGATAGCAGAGCTATTAGAGATCACACTGTGATAATGTCTAACCTGTGTTAATATAAAACTGATTATATTCCTAAATTCACTTTGATAATCTGTGTTTATTCAGGAGGACATTCATCATCCTTGAGCCATAACATAACAAATCACTTTCGAAAGTGTAAATTTCTGATTTTGTTATTTCATCATTGGTTCTGTTACTCTCTCATCATACATTTCTTCCCCTTAAAATTTTTCTAAATTCCACTTAATATTGCTTGTAATGCAATATAGAGTCCCTGGGAAGTGGGATTTTGCATAATAAATTGATATATCCACATCTTTGCTGATGATCACCATATTCAGACTTGTAAATCATTGATATTTTTTCACATTATTAGAATTTTTGAAAATAAGCTTCTGAAAGCCATAGGGCCCAGTGAAAGATCAGCTTTGCTGAATTTGGGAGGAAGGGGGACAACCTACTTTTGATATGATAAAGGGGATTGGGGACACCCATAGTGTTCACCAAACATGCCCAACTTGTCCTATTTGCCCCTGTTTGCTGACCCTCGAAGCATCTGCTTTGGCTTCCCTTGCTGGCTACGTGATGGAGCCAATCAAGGATATGTAGCCAGCATGATAATGTGAGAGCATCATATAACCAATGTCACTGAGAACAAACAAAACTTACCATTGCCTTCACTCTGGAGTGGGTAAAGAAGAAATATAGAGGCTCATTGCCATGGTTCCTGGACTGATGCTTCCTTTCTTGCCACACTACACTGGCAGACAATGAAACATCAAGACAGGTGCACTGAAGGACACTTCCATGCACCTGTTGTTTATTGAATCAGGAACCATGGGTTAAGTCAAACACACGCATAAATACCAGCTACAGATATGGTCCATCAGCACTGCATTTCTTTCAATGAAGATCCTCATCCATATTCTCAGGATGGGTATTTGTATGAACATTCCACTGAAAGCAATGTGGGTCTTTCAGTGGGATGTACCTGGACTTAGATATACATTTCAGTACCTATCCAATTTAGACCGTGGTTCCTGATCCAGCAACTGACAGCTGTATTTGGAAGTCTATATTTTCCTTAACTCTACCCATTGCTTATTCTAACCTTGAACACGAGGATAATTATATATAACCTTGCAATCACTGAAGTTACCAGTGACCGTCTAAATTCAATTGCTCTTCAGACATTTATCTGAGATGTGTGGGGGGTTGTCCCCTTTTTTCTTGAAGGCATAAATTCCCCACAAGCTTTAAAGAAAATTCTTTCACTCTCCGAAGAGGGAAGTTTCGACCGTCATAAGAAGCAAGCTGAAGATACCATTTCAAATGCATCTTCACAGCTATCTTCCCCTCCCACCTCACCACAGAGCTCTCCAAGGAAAGGTATATGTCTTAACATACTTGTCATTTCTCTCATGCTGTCTTCTCTGTTCCTGGTTAGTGATAACCATTTATAGTGATAACCATGATTAGGTGCTTTTACCCCATTAAGATGCCAAAATCTCAATCAACGATGATTTGATTGATTGATTGATTGATTGCATTTATATCCCGCCTTTTTTCCCCCTTGCAAGGAACCCAAGGCGGCTTACATTATCCTCCTCCTCTCCATTTTATCCTCACAACAACAACCCTGCGAGGTGGGTTGGGCTGAGAGTCTGTGACTGGCCCAAAGTCACCCAGTGAGCTTCCATGGCTGAGTAGGGATTAGAACCTGGATCTCTCGGCTCCCAGTCCACTGCTCTAGCCACTACACCACACTAGCTCTTTAGCTTGAAGAGACGCTCCTTAAAAGCACAATTTTGCAAACAAAATCTGGATGAGTCTCTGGCTTGGCACTGCTTGTTGTCCTGATGGGGACAGCAAGAGGCACACGAAGGAAGACTTGGACAGCACTGGAAAGAGCTAACAGTGGAGATTCTTCTGGAGACTCCATGGGCCGGATGGGGAACCTCTGTGGGCCAGAGGTTCCCCATCCCTGCATGGGGTGTTGAATGCTTCATATTATAGGAATTGGTTTGTCAAGTGAATCAGCCAGAAAGCACTGTTTGTGGCTTGATGTGGAATAGTTTAATTCTCCTGTAAAATAAACACAGTGGCCCAGTTCACATGCAGCACTAAGGTAGGAATATGCCTGCACGAAGTGCTAGCCTCAAACACTCCCCCTCTTCTTTCCTCCTCCTCCTGCATGGCCAGGAGGAGGAATGGAACAGAATTTATCTGCTTTAGCAGTTTCTTGACTTGTCATTAAGCAAGAACCAGGGATTGTTGCTTAAAAGAAACTTTAGTCAGTTGCTAAATAAACAAACCTCAAACCCTGGACTGTTTTTCTGGTTTGTTTAGCAGTTGACCAGAGTACTTTTAAAACAACAATTCCTGTTTCACACATAAACCAGGAATATGCTAAAGTGAAACCAAATGCTGGTTTACACCTCCTGTTGGTTGTGTGGGAAGAAGAGAGGGACTGGGGACCATGTGAGCCCAGCACTCTGGAGAGACTCATTCCTGCTTGTGCATGTAATGCTAAGTTTAGTATAGAGGTGGTGAAACTTTTCTGGTGCAAGGACCAGATTGGTGCCCAGAAAACCTCCCAGGGCCCACATGCTAGCTGTGCACACATACCATTCTCTCTCTCTCTCTCACACACACACACACACACACACACACACCCTTGCCTCAGCACTGGGCAGGGAATAGGTCTTATCTCCAATCAGCAGATGCTGAGAAAAGCAACCTCTTTCAGTGCTGGGCAGGAAGAACGATTTTGCCTGGGAAGAGGTGGGGCCATCCGGCCCATAGACTGAAGTTTTGCCATGCTTGGTTCAGTGTTGCATGTGAACTACCCTAATCAGTTATGCCATGTAATGAAGTCTGATCAACAAAAACTGATGCAGACAATTTTAAACCTCTGTTGTCATGACTTGGCTGCCTCCAGCATATTTTCAGTTACTGAAGGTGGCTTTTGCATATTTCAGGGTACTTGCATTTCTTGTCTAATGTGGAAAGGAAGAACTTGTATATTTCCTCTTCTGCCAGACAATAGAATTCTACACACATGGGCAGTCCTGCATCTTGAGACAAATGCATAGGGTCCCCCTTCACACCTTACATGGGAAACAGAAAAGGCAGGAACATGGGTTGCCTGTGCATTCCTTTTTGTCTGCTTCCGGCAACATGTGAAACAATTCTGCAGTTCTGTGAGAGTCAGTGTGAGAACTCTGCTTCAGTTCTTGGAGTTATCCATATACAACATTTCTCTAGTACATTTCCCCTTAAAAATTAAAGAAATCTTAGAAAAACTGATGGCCAAACTACTTGTTCTGCACATGTGCGTAATGGTACCCTGATGGACAAGCAGCAGGGGGAGGTGTGCTCAGCCCTTTTTCTGCCCACTGTTTCTGTGCTTGAAGTCCAGCCCATTGGCTCTTCTCACCCGGTCGGGGGTTTCAAGCACATGTTAAGCATCCCCCTCCTCCTGTCACTCCTGCTTATAATTTCTTAAAGCAGCTTTTCATGTTGCTTAGTTTTTTGTTGCTTTTTTAAAGGGGCTGTCCACATTTGCATGTAACATGCAGTTTGGAACAGAAAATACATACATTCCTGTATGCACACACACACACACGCGCATACATGCTGGATATTATTTTAGCAGCGTGGAATTAGTGGGATGTATTGAAAACTACCAAGATGTTAAGGGAAATCTTTGCAGTGAGTCATAAGTAAAGACAGAAAATAACAAATAACGTTTTATAAATGGCAGAGCAGAAATTTCTCATCACTAAAAAAAAGTGCACTGCAGTACTCAGTATATTTGTAGTTTGCTTTAAATTGTGTAGAGCAAAACTTTTTATGCATTCACAGAACCTGCCACAGTATCAGCAATGGATAGATATGTATAAGGGTATCACTAATATCTAATGTATCACTAAGATCTAATATCTTCAGCATGTGTAACATGATGAAGAAAATTGGAGGACCTTTCTGGAATGATGAGGAGGCTTCAGCTGCAAGTGCGACTGCATTTATATTTCATTGGAGCATCAGCCCTAGCTGCTGAGCCAAGCGTGTTCCGTTGGGTTCATATTTGTGGCAGCACACCCGATTTTCTCCATGCAACCAGATTAGATTCTCAAACGTCTACAGTCACATGGAAATCCCTTATGAAACTGATGGATGTGTTCATTGCAATATAACAATGTAGTAATTTTTATAATCAGATTACTAAGACTCTATCCATGGATGTGTTGGTTCACACATTACTTTCTTCCTTCAAATTCTGTCCCAGTGGATAGCTAGGACACACTGCATAAAGCCTATTTTATTCATATGAGTTAATCCAGTAATGTTTAAATTGCAAGAGCAGAACAGATGGACTAAGAGAAATCATCTGATGCTGTATTTTTCATTCTTCCCTGCCCCAAGCTCCCCATCTTGGAAATAAGATGATGTTATAAATAAATGCCCCATTGCACTTTACTGTTCTCATAATCACAAAATAAATAAGATATAGGAGCCATATATTTAGAATGTTAAACACATGCTGGAAAGTTTATTGTGGAAATCTTCCAGTGGATTAAAATTACTTTCTTCCCTGTGCAGGTTATACTCTGGCTCTCAGTGGCACGGTGGATAACTTTTCAGACTCTGGTCACAGTGAAATTTCTTCCAGATCCAGCATTGTCAGCAATTCCTCATTTGATTCCATGCCAGTGTCACTCCATGATGAAAGGAGACAGAGGCACTCTGTCAGCATTGTGGAGACTAATCTTGGAGTGGGCAGGATGGACAGAAGAGCTGTGATTGAACCAGATCAGTACAGCCTAGGGTAGGAAATTCATGTCTGTGTAATTATGTTTATTTGAAGCCTACTGTACGGCTAGGTGATGTTTGTCTGATTTATAATTTATTTATTGCAATTACATCCCTCTTGCCAAGATGGCTTTCAAGTAAGAACTAATACTTCAGTCAAAACCTTTATAGACAATATTAAAAATAACAACTCCAAAGGATCCGTCCCACAGGGCAAGTGATGGTAGAAAGCCCTGTAGGGGGAGGAAAGGTCCAACAGGAGCAGGGGCCAGAGATGGTCTTTGCTTGCCTCCTTCTCACTCCTGGAATCCTTCCCACAAGCCAGTTGGTGGTAATGGGCCTGGGGGTTGGGGGATTGAGAGTCCAGCTTTAGATGGTCTTCGCCTGCCTGCCTCTCTCTTCACTCTTGAGTGCAGGTTTTAGGGACATGTACTCTGCTACACAGTATCACTTTAGCGATTCTCCCTTTCGATGAAAAGTAAAACACTGCATCCTTATGCCTGATAATAGTAACATGGACACAATATCTAATAACATTATTTCAAGACTGATATGTTATGTTATTTAGATTTGAATATATAGCCCACTAACATATGAAAATAGCAATATATAGGTTGAGGACCCAGTCCTGTCTAATTCATAATTAGATTGGTTAAAATAGATTTGTTTGGAGAACATCACCTGGACATTAAAAGTTGATCTGTTTTTAATATTGGACCCATTTCAAACTGAGGCCCTGCCACCCCACTAACACCACCCCTGTCATGACGAGCCTTGCCCACCACTGCCATCCCCCTTCCCAAATTTTCCAAGGTGGTGGGATAGTAGGAAGGACTTGTTGCAGCCACTGGGCTTCCAGTTTCAGGTGCCCAAGCACAGTGGAAAATGGAGAACAATCCCATATTCAAACCAGTGAGTCACAGCAGAGCTTACTTCCTTTCTCCACAAGATGAAGGGGCAAGGGTGGGGGTGGGGGACATATGCTCCTAAGACTCTGGCTTGCTCCTCATTTCCTGTCAGGAAGTAATGCTTAACAGGACTTGCAGTATGGTAGTTCACAAAGTGTCTTAACAGTTTTATGAGATACCTGTTTGGCCACTGTTGAAGTATTGACCAAAGAAGTCTTTAGAATTACTGCTCTGTATTGAAATTGAACAAGACATTGTGTGTAAATGCAGCATATGGTGTGTGTGTGGGGGGGTGCGTGCGCGCATGCGTGGGAGAATGCTGTAGCTTTTGTATGCATTGGGAGGATAAATATAAAATCCACCTTGTACTTATGGTAATCAACACTCCACAGTTTATTTGAAATGCCAGTTGCTACATCATTGTATTATGCCTCTTAATTATTTCATTCCTGTGTCCTTTTAGCTCCTATGCACCATTGTCAGAGAACAGAGGCTTGTATGCTGGGGCAACCATGCTTTCTTCTCCCAGTACAGAGGAGCTGTCACAGGATCAGGGAGATCGAGCATCACTTGATGCAGCAGATAGTGGCCGTGGCAGTTGGACTTCTTGCTCAAGTGGTTCCCATGACAACATACAGACAATACAGCACCAGCGAAGTTGGGAGACTCTTCCTTTTGGACATGCTCATTTCGATAGTTCAGGCGATGGGGCAGGACTGTGGGCCTCAGGCAGCCACATGGACCCGATGATGTTCTCCGATCATGGCACAAAGTATGGCAGGCAGAGTCAAGGTAGGGAGGGCCTTGAACAAGCACAGTCCAGAGCAAGCTGGGCATCCTCCACAGGCTACTGGGGAGAGGACTCTGAAGGTGATACAGGTACCATAAAACGGAGGGGTGGGAAGGATGTGTCAATTGAAGCTGAAACCAGTAGCATAACGTCTATAACAGCAGAGGATTCAAAGCCAGTCCCCATGCCAGCTCATATAGCTGTGTCAACAAGTAATACGAAGGGCCTTATTGGTAAGTTTAACTTTGTTTACCACAACGTATCCTACATATTTGCTATAAATATGAATTTATTTTATAAATATTTTTCTTTAACATTTTTTTAAAGCAAAACGTATAGCCAGTTCATAGTCTTATCTCATGTTTTGCTTTTTTCAGTAAAGCCATGTCTGTAGTGAAAAGTGATGCTTCCTATTGCAGATATTCCATTACTATTATTTTTTTAGTTAAATAGTTTGTTGAATTTGCCCACATTTCAGTCATTAACACAAGCTCTGGTTCTCTTTTCCAGCTTGTAAATATGTTTAGGCCAATGTCCTCAAACATGGCTCTTGTATGGTGTTGTTGTTTTTCCTTGTCTTCTTTGTGTCGGTAATAACACTTGTAAGCATTATATTTTTTCTGGAGTGCTCTGCCATGTATCTCCATCAAGAATAATTTCAAGTTGTGGTTTATGACAAGTTTTTTTTCTATACCTTAGTGACTGATATAGATTTAGACTAGATATTGACATGTCAAGATGCTGGCGTTAGTGATTAGGGACTGAATGGATTGGAATAAACCTTGCTATAGGAAGTGAGGTTATTTTAAACTATTTGAGGCTGGTTTATTTAGTGACATCCTCTTCACATTTTCATACTTCACAGATCCTAGTGAATAGATTGCCAGTTAGTGACAAGTGGAGACCCACAAACTTTAATAGAAATCTTGAGAGTTGGAAAGGTTCCTTCTGAAACTTGTAAGATAACTTTTGGATCATTGGGACACATTCTTCAGGAGTGGTCCACAATTGACTGTACCCCATTCTAACTGTTGGGGCATTCATGGATTATATGCCCAAATCAAAATAATTAAATAATCAACACCAGTGATTACTTCATTTGACCCTCACTAATTCCTCAAAAGAAAAAAAGGGCAAATGGTGACCTTCTTGTGCACAAGGCCTTGCATATACCTCAAGAGGATTTCTGTATTATGTGCCATGTGCATATGTTTTTAGCTCTTCACTCATAAAAACAAAATTGGGTGCAAAACTGTAGTCTCAGGGAAAAAACGTATGAAATTGTATCCTTCCTAAAAGGGGGAGGGGTCTCCCCCTAAGGCAACCGCAGAAAATTAATCATCACATACATAGGCAGCATGATTTGGCTGTGTGATGACATCATTAAACCAAATCAAAAGAAGAACAAGAAGCTTTGCCCTCGCTCTGAGAAGCGAGGGCAAATCTGACAATTGGATTTGGTTACATGATCACATAATGAAGCCATACCATGAAGGCAGTGCTTTCTGCCCTCACTCTGGTTGGATGGTTAGTTTCATCCTAATGCTCCTCCTGCTCCCCTTGCCATAACGTGGAGTGCATTTTAGGAGGAAGGGTTTGGTGGTGGGGTTTGTTTGTTTTTTTGCAAAATGTGTCCCATCACCCACTTTTGCTTACCACAAATACTTTACTTCCTGGATTTTAAAATTGTCATTCCTCTTATCTTCTTACAGCATGCATTTATTTATTTTTTGTTTATTTATTCATGCATTTATTTACTTACTTACTTACTAACTATCTTGGAAAATTTGACTTTTGAAAGACAGTATAGATATTTTAAAAATAATAACCATGCATAAGGAAGGAGTACAAAACACAGTACTTTTAAGTAACACAGTACTTTAAAAATACAGTACAAGAATGTATATATGCTTTATTTCTTGTAATCTGACTAATACATTTTGCTTATCTTGATTTTATTGAAGTATGCTAAGAGAAATAAGCAAAGCATGAATCTTGTCAGAATATAATCTTGAGTGAGAGAACTATATATAATACTACTGTATTTCTACAAAATAATTCAAGATGCAAACTGGGTTACCGCTATTTGCAGTTTTGCTAAAAGAATCATATATTGTCTGCATTGCACAGTGTCTTTTTATCAACCTTGTTCTTTACAAATCTAAGCTTGAGATTCTTTTTCAAGATGTTATCATGCCCTGCCTGCATAATTTAAGTCTTAGCACAAGCTGATTTCTATAATTTGCTCAGGATTTATATGCCTTCTCTGGTTATTTTGCTTTTTTCCTCTTCTATAGCTTTGCAAGTGTGTGTGTGTCTGTGTATGAAGTATGAGTCTCTCACTCAACGCTCACACACACACACACACACACACACACTATATATATATAGTACACTATATATATATAGTGTAGGGGCATGTATATAGTATGGATATGTCAGCACAATCCAACCAGAATTAAGCATTTTTAGATCCCATTTATTTGGTTCTAACCATATGCTCAACTCCCCATTGGAATCAATCAGATGCAAATGCACTTACCTTTTGTCTAGCTTATATCTATATTGTATTTTGCTTTAATGCCAAGTTGTTGCATGCTCTGGGAAGCCCATCAAAGCACCAGGATTATGACTTAATAGAGCTAAGTACATGGATACATAATGTTTGCAACAAATATGTTGAAAGTGATTGCTGACAATATGCTATTTTACTGCAGCTCGAAAAGAGGGTCGCTATCGTGAACCACCACCAACCCCACCTGGTTACATAGGAATACCTATTGACTTTCCAGAAGGAGTTTCCCACCCAGCCCGAAAACCTCCAGATTATAACGTGGCACTTCAGAGGTCTAGGATGGTGGCACGGTCAAGTGAAGCCCCTGGGAATTCAGCTTCAGCATCACAGCAGCAATCACAGGGTCATTCATCTAGCAGGCCTGTTAACAAACCTCAGTGGCACAAACCAAATGAGTCAGACCCACATCTTGCTCACTATCAGTCTCAAGGGTTTTCCACAGAGGAGGATGGTAAACATCTTATCACATTTTGAAAATAAGTAAAGGATTCAGTTCCCATTGTGCTTTTGCCTCCAGAAGAGATGGTGCAGGTCCAAGAAAAATTGTGCACCTGTATCAGGCGTTGAGCTCAAAAGTATTTCTGGTTTAAAAAAGGGGGGGGGGATGTTTCTGGTTTGTTGACTAACGGTTTCTTGTGAAATAACAGCTATTAAAACGGCTGTTTTTATGGCAGACATGCTAGGTTTTGCCATGTCTTGTTAAGTGCTGAAAGCTCATACCACATTTTGGTGTTTGTTTTGGTGTGGGGTACAGCTTTCTTCTGAGATGGAGCTTCCATGGCCAGAATGCTCAAGACATTTCTTTTTGGTGTAAAATCTGAGAGAGGTCTTCAAATGCACTGTTTCATATGCCAAGATACTATAAAGTGTGCAATCTCTCTGCAGCATATCAAAGCTTTTAGGATTATGACTTAATAGAGCCAAATTCAAGGATACATAATGTTTATAACAAATGTGTATAAATTAGAACCTTACTGAGTATACTGTTAATTAACAGATGAACAATTTAACAATCTGATTTGACAAAATTACAGTGGAAATGTCAGAGCAGCTTTTACAGTCAGGCATTGAATGTTTTAATCTAAAGGGGGAAAGATGGTCCAAAATGTTTAATGAAAATAAAATGTGAACAGAAAGTATATAAATTCATTGGCTATTTAGTTTTAAAGACCTTGAAATTTATTTCCCTCCTGTCCTGTTGTGTTTGCAGAAGATGAACAAGTCTCTGCCGTCTAGGAACTGGGGCTTTCTGGATCCCGAGTGAGCCAACTTAAAGGAGAGCACAAGACGACGTCCCTAGTATAGGAGCTTTGGAACTCTAGTTAAAGGATGGTGGACCTGTTTGCCTCCTTCCCTGCCTTAAAGCAGCATGGGGCTTCTTGTCCCCCTTCCTCCCCCCACTCTTCTTCCCCTTGCATGTGAAATACTGTGAAGAAATCGCCCTGGCACTTTTCAAACTGTGTTGCTTGAAATGCACAGTGCAGCGTTCTCCCAGCTACCACTGTCGCTATCTGCCACATCACACAGTATCATTCCAAATTCCAAGATCAACGCATCATAATGATTAACTCTGACTGCACTTCCCCGATGCCTGGAAGCATTTTTAAAAATCTTCCTCAGATCTTAATCACAATCCTAGCACTTCACCTCCTTGGGATAATGAGATCAACTAGTTGACAAGCTACATTTGGCCTTTAACCTATTAAGAAAGAAATGTGTTGAAATCCTTCAAGTACACAGTGCTTGTTTGCTTGTTTACAATGCCTTTGTTGCTACTCTAAATGTTGTGTTCAGAGGGGGGAAATGTTACACTGCATAATTACAGTATTATTTTGTACTTTTAAAGAAGGGTTGCTAGCGTGGACTACTTTTTAAAAAAAGTTATAGTGTGGCTAAGTAAAGATGGCATGGTCTATAGGGAGTATTCAGCCTTTCATTGACCTTTGAGCTTCATTTTTAGTGTTCCACTCAAAGCACAGTTGATAAATTTTAGAATTGCTGGTATTGTTGATTTGCATCTATAATAATGCAGGGCTGTTGACTCCTGCAAATAGTCAGTGGAGAAACAGAACATTTTGTATCCCTTTCCTGTGCCTTGAGGAATACAGGATGGTGAGTGAGAACCTTTGTCCCAATCAGATTACTTTAACACCTCCCCCCCACCCTGGTTTTCTTTTCATCCTCTCCTTTGTACTACAATAACGTTTGTTGTCACACAGAAATGATCAGGATAACACTACAGATAAGGCAATTCAGGACACTGCAGCTAATGTCAGCCCTTAATACTGATCTAATAATCTCATTTCTGTTGGTTTGGCATTAGGAAATAATGAACTGTTTAAGGAGAAACAATCAGTATCGATCAACCAGCCTTTGCAGTGCAAAAATATTCACAACTGTGGATGGCTTTTATGGAACACTGCATGTGTAGAGAAGGCCAATGGGTAGCAATCACCTGCTCACAGCTGCTATTAACCCTTGAGTGACTGAAATGAAATGACGCTCCCTCCCCTTTCTATTTTTGTGTTGGTTTTGCACAGACTCCGGAAAAGTGAAGACTACCAATCCGAGTAGTACTCAAATGTGAGGAACTGCTGGTCTTGGATTTTTTTTTTCATTGAACTCAGCTGATCATATTGATCAGTAGATAAACATAAATAGCTTCAACTTCTAAAAATCAAATTGCAGTGTTTTTTCACTGTATTGAACAATGTCAGTGCTTTATTTAATTATTCTCTTTCTCCTGTAATCATGGCTTTTTGTCTATTTGCTTATATATCACATTGTCAATTATGCATTTGTAATTTTACATGTAATATGCATTTGCCAGTTTCATTATATAGGCTATGGACCTCATGTGCATATAGCAAGACAGAACAAACCTAGCCGTATCACAAGTTGCACAAATGTTATATAGGCATTAAGTAATTGTAGACCATAGGACTGCTAATCTCAGTTCACTCTGTGATGTCAAGTGCAGAATGTACAACTAACTGGTGATTTCCTCATACTTTTGATACTACTTGTACCTGTATGTCTTTTAGAAAGACATTGGTGGAGTCTGTATCCCTTTTGTATTTTTAATACAATAATTGTACATATTGGTTATATATTTTTGTTGAAAATGGTAGAAATGTACTATGTTTATGCTTCTATCCAGTTTGTATAAGCTGGAATATAAATAAATATAACGTTAATGATCTCTGTATTGCGTTGTCCTATCTTGCATGTTTGTTTAAGCTGTGATACTCTTATATGCGGGAGAGAGCCACATGTGTAGCTTTGCTTGCTGGTTCCAGTGCCACTACCAGGGGTTGTCCTGTTTATAGCATAAATCTGGATGTATTGGTAGTGACACAAGTGAATCTTGAACTTATACTATGACATGTCACCAACACCAAGAGTTGTAAATCCCTGGCTATACTGCTAAGCTAATGTTCAGATTAATCATCACACTCAGCAGCCATATTAGCTAGCAACCAAAAGAATCAGGGAACTAGTTCCATGAGCCCAAAGAGGTTTGCGGTGCTTTTTCTCACATGTTATCAACAATTCTTAGATGCCTTTCTCAGCAACAACTAAAGACTCAAGGCAACTTAGAATAGAATTTGTTTAAAAGCCAAATTTCAAACAGCAACAGGACTAGATCCAGATTTGGGCATGTGCAACTGGGCTGGCAGAAACAGCCATCTCCACCCCCTCTGCGCATGGCAACCCCTTCCCCCTGAACATACTACACAGACAGCCAAGGGACCCTGTGGAATGGGTTAAGCTGTGTTGGGGGAGGGGGCATTCCCCCAAATCGGGCTGAGTCACCTTCCATTCATGGAAGGCAGATGGTGGATCTAACATAAATCTATGCTCAAGCAGAATGTGCAGTTAGGAAAAGAGCAATGCACTGTGCATGCACCTAGTGCACCGTCAGGAGGAAAAAAAAAATACTGGGAGAACCCTAGTACTTCATGTACAGGGATGGGGCTGAGTAGCATTTCTGAAGAGCTCTCAGTTTGTACAGTTATCCTAGCCCTGTTTGGATGCTCGATTCTCCTAACATAATTAGAATCACGGGAGGGAGAACGGGGACACACTGACTGTTCCTCCTCCATCGCGTCCCAGTTGCCTGAGCCCCACTATCCTCCATGCATTGGAGGATAAAGGTCTGTAGCAGGCAGCCTGCTGCACTCATGCAGGCACTCTGCACAATTTAGAAGCCTGGTTGTTCTGGGTTCTAGATGATGCAGAGAACCTACAAACAAGTATAGCCCTTTGCCCTGTGTGATGGGGATACAAAAGGGGAAGGGCCAATCAGTGCCCCCCCCCCGCTCTCCCTCAAATAATTGTCGAGAGTAAATTGAATACCCAAACAGAGCTCCTAAGATGCTGTATTGCAGCTTTTGAAAATGGGGTTTGAAGCACTGAATTGGATTATTTGATCCACCAGAGATTTTGTCACCCATTCTTGTAGGATAGCAGCATGAGCAACAGACTAAAAGAGCTACTGAAAAGTTTCCTGATAAAAGTCCATAAGAAGGGTTTAGAACTAGAACTAGCGAATCCTGGTTAGTACTATCTGCTACATTTAGTCAACCTAGTCATGTACAATAGCTTCATTTCTATTAAAAATCACACTTTTTCTTCTGACAATATCAGTCTAATAAAAGATAGGATTGATTTCCAAAATGACTCCCATCTTAACATTCCAAAATGTAGTCTAACAAAGACTATTGGGGTTTATTGGAAAGGTGCTACAGCTCAGTGGTAGGACACATGCATTGCATGCAGAATGCTCCAGGTTCAATCCCCAGCATCTCCAGGTAGAGCTGGAAAAACTCCTGCCTAAAGCCCTGAGAGCTTCAGCCAGTCAGCTTCGTATGTTCCTATTGGACCCCACAATCTTATTTTAAAACCACCACCACCACACAGAGAGAGCAATGAGTATCTGTTTGTATCAGACAAACCTGTGACATGTGACTGGGGAAAAAATTCAACCCACCAGTAACAATCTACATTGTGCTATTGGGAAGCCTAGGAGGAGAAAACAAGAAAGAGAACAAAACAGGTAATGCACAGTGAAGTACGCAGCTTCGCTGGGCCCCAGAAATATCCAATGAACCCAATCAACTAATTGGTGTGTTGTTTTTTCCAAAACATTACAAATAAGAGAAAAGTGTTGCAAGTTGGCACTAAAAGAGTGTGAACTCTGATGTCAAAATAAAGCCAACTTGGAGCAGAATTAACCCACAGAGTAAAATGTATTATTTTTCCTATACTATTTTGAGAAGTTGCTTGTGATAGAATGGAGCCCAGTCAGCTTAAGTGTTTACTAGCATCTCTTTCCCATTCATTTCAGTAGAGGAAAATTAGTATTTACATGTAACTTCTTAAATGGAAAGAGGGAGATGAAACACCACAAGACAATTGACCCCATAATTGTTGAGTACGTTGACTGTGAAGTGGTTCAGGTTTGCTAAAAAAAAAAAAAAAAAAAGTTTTCCAAATATTTTAGTCAGCTGCTGTGGTAGCTTGGGATAATTAAACAATTTCATGTAGGGTTTAATTACATTATAATGCACTATCAAATAATCAAAGCTTTTTTCGGACTCTGAAAATAATATGATTTGTCAAGATTAACATGTTTTGTTTTCATATATGCATGCACTTCTGAGGTTGTGTCCTCTAGTACAGGGGTCCCCAACCCCTGGGCCACAGACCGGTACCGGTCCGTGGCCTGTTAGCCACCGGGCCGCAGGGGTGTGCGAAATCCCCTCACCTTGGGTCCATGGGGGTCCGTGGGGGGGGGAGGCAATCCGCCCCCCCCCGGAATCCTCGCAGGCCCCAGCCAGCTCCGCTCCGTGGTGAGTCTGCAGAGCTGCCGGCCACCTCCGGCCACTGGCGGACTTCCGGCCGCTGGGACGCAAATTGCGTCCGCATAGCAGACACCATTTGTGTCCCTGTTCTTCAAGTAATAGGCTACGTAAATCTTTGCGTAGCCGGTTACTGCAAAGAATAGGGACGCAAATGGCATCCGCATAGCCATTGCGCCCCAGCAGCCGGAAGTCCACCAGCGGAACACCCCCCCCCCCCCCGGTCCGTGGAAAAATTGTCTTCCATGAGACCGGTCCCTGGCACCAAAAAGGTTGGGGACTGCTGCTCTAGTAGATTTTAAAAGACTGTTCATTTGGTGAAGGGCCTCGTGTGGCGCAGAGTGGTAGGCGGCAGTATTGCAACAACTCTGCCCATGACCTGAGTTCGATCCCAGCGGAAGCCGGGTCCTGGGTAGCCAGCTCAGGTCGACTCAGCCCTCCATCCTTCCGAGGTCGGTAAAATGAGTTCCCAGCTTGCTGGGGGAAAGGTAGTCACGACTGGGGAAGGCAATGGCAAACCACCCCGCTACAGTCTGCCATGAAAACGCCAGCGAAAGCTGTGTCCCTCTAGGAGTCAGTAATGACCTGGTGCTTGCACAGGAGGAACCTTTCCTACCTTTTCCTTCATTTGGTGAAGGTCACTTTGCATTAGCTGTGAAATATGTCTTTTCAAATGAAGTGTGCTAGTGTCTTAAAAACATGGAGTTAGATGGACTGAATCAATACACAGACTGCAGTTCTGCCAAACAGAAAGTTTGTGTTTGACTGAAATATCCTGCACTTATTTGTGATGTTGTAACTTCAGTGGCTGCTTAATTATATTGCAGGCAACATCTAGCAATTTCTTTGAAGTGTAAGAAAAATATCTGATACAACCATGTTGCTTGACATCTCATTTTGACAATCTAAAGGTTCTTGTTATAGAGGGCATAGGGCTATCAATTATACCAAAGACATGCTGCACTCCAGAATTTGAGGACACACTGAGATAAGCTATTCAATTTATTTCTTACATTTCTACCCTGCTTTTCATTCAAAGACATCTGAGCAATTACTTGTGGTATGTTGATAGTTTCCCATCCAGGTAGCTTACAGGGCAGCCCTTTCTAGTTCTTCTGGATCAATTGAACATAATTTTCAAAAGTTTATTTCACTCAGTGTTTTGGAGTGCCCTGTATGGCAGGGGTGGAGAACTTGTGGCCTTCCAGATGTTGCTGGACTCCAACTCCTATCTGCCCCAGCCAGCATAGCCAATGGTCAGGGATGATGGTCATTCCAATAAAAGTTCCCCTGTCACTGGTTTTATCTTAGTCCAAAAGAACATTGGTGAACCCATTCCCAGTGTAAGATATGAAACATTACTATCTAATGAATAGAAAACACTACCTATGCTGAGTTTTTAAATGGCTTAAATTATTCTAGTGAGTTTGCTGTGCTGGACTGACATGTAAGTTAGATTGCTGCTTTAGTTTTATAATCTTACATTACTTCATGTTTAATAATAATTTATGTTTTGATTTTTTTATGTAGCTGCTTTGGAAGTGCTTTTTGTCCTGAAAGGAGGTGCAGAAATACTGGTCATTAATAAATATGCACCAGGAAGAATATATGTGAAATTTAAAGAGAGGCATGTTTGTATGTGGAGTTTTGTCTCATTGCAATGTGTTAGTATTGTTTTAACGTTCAATGTAGTCTGCTCTGGGAAAAAGTAATCAGACATCTCTATAGGACAGGGGCATATGAAGCATAATTCTACTGAGCCAGAACACTGATGTATCTAGTAGGGTCTACACTTGGCTGAAAGTGGTTCTACTTCATCCCCTGCAGTGGCCTTTTTCATCATCTGTAATCTAATCCTTTAAACTGGAGGTGCCAGTGATTAAAACTGGGACCTTCTGTGCATTCAAACTATGTACTTTACCACAATGGCCTTCTGACAAATCTGTGGTTCTGCATCTCCACCTTGCAAGGTAGGACAGGTTGCAAGATGACCTTTGTCTATTTTCATAGAATCATAGGGTTGGAAGGGGCCTACAAGACCATCAAGTCCAACCCTCTGCTCAGTGCAGGAAGCCTGATTCCCAGGTGGTCTCCTATCCGAGTACCAACCAGGGCTGACCCTGCTTAGCTTCCAAGATCAGATGAGATCAGACGCATTCAGCCCCCATGGTCTCGAAGGTCAGCTGCCACCACCCACATATTAATAACTCTAGTTGAATATGAATATTTGATAACACAATCATATAAAATATTAACAACTCATAACCTGGATACGTGGAAATCCAGACGTGTGGTTTTTATATATTCACTCCTTTGTGAATGCAACAGCCAGGGTATGTAGCTTTCATCCTGTGAACATCCGCCAGATCTGCTGTGACAGTGGGGCTTTTTGTTCATGCCCTGGTTGTTCCCGCCTGGACAACTGTAATAGTCTCCTGGCAGGTCTTCCTTCTTTGCTCCATCCTCTTATTCTAGTACAGAGCAGCACAGTATGTGCTGTATTAGATTTGCCCCATTATTCCCATGTTTCCCACTATCTATGGCATTGCATTGGTTGCCTGTCAGGGCAAGGGCACATTTGAAACTCCTTGACTTGACTTTTTAGGCCCTGCGACTTTCTCTTCCCAGTTATTTGGCAGAGTTGGTTGTGTGTCATGCTCCTCTTAGGAGAACTCAGTCCACAGATTCCGGACTCTCGGTGGTTCCTTGGACTTAAGGGGGCAAACTCTAGGCTCCGGGCATTTTCTCATCTTGCCCCACGATTGTGGAATTCTCTCCCTTTATACCTCCATTAAAAACTTACTTGTTTGAGTTAGACTTGTAGGCATTGTATGGAGTGAGGAACAATCAGTTTGTAATTGGGTTTCAAGTTGGTTGGTTGTTTTAATTGAATGGTTGTAAGTAGTTAAAATTTTGATTAGTAGTTTATTTAATGTGTAATTATTGACTTTGTTTATATTATTGTGATGTATGTTTTGGGGTTAGCTGGTGATTAGAGGAGTTGCAGTCCAACACATCTAGAGTGCACCATGTTGGGGAAACCTGGTCCAGAGCATGAGTAAGGCCAACTCCAGAGCAAGCTAGGCAAGACAATCAAATTAACTCCAGTTTCCAAGTTCAATACATTTATTAAAGAACCAAGAGAGGTTCAAAAATAGTTGCTTAAAAAAAAAAAAGAAACATCAAAGTAGCTCACTATTCCTTACTTACCAAGTTCCTAAGAGTAACTCACCAAAGAAGTGTACATGCTGTGTGTGTGTGTGTCTCTTTGGGCCTCCAGAGTGTGGAGGAGTTTTGCCTTGACTCTTTGCCAACCACTGGAAAAGTCAAGAGACCCAGTTCACACATACTGTCTAATTATGGATTGTTAAATCCACAATTGGTTTTGGCCGCATCGCAAGCATGCTGCCTCCTGTGCTCTTGTCATTTCAGCTTTCAATCAACACCTACCCCACCCACATACACAATTCCTGGTTTGTTATTGTGATGCCCAAACCCCAAACTGGGTTGTTTAGAGGTTAAACAACACAGAGTTAATCCAACTTCTTGTTTTGTCATGGGGTTAACTCTGGGTTGTTTCACCCATAAACAACCCAGAGCTCTGGGTTTGGACATCAAAATACCCACCCAGGAACAGGCATTCCTGGGTTACTGATTGAAAGCAGAAGCAATGAGCACACAGGAGGCAGCGTGCCCACTTGCTGCTGCTCAACCCTGACGATTCCTGGGTTAAACAGCCCAAGATATGTCATGTTGTGTGAACCGGGACAAAGAAAAGATTTCACGATACATGTTATGGAGAGCTTCCAGAGAAGGAAAAGTGAAACATTAAATTTCAATCAATACAATTAATAGCCAGGGAGGAGCAGATGATGAATTATCCAGGTGATTTCTACAGTGCCTACATTCCATAAGCTGAATCAACCTGGAATTTGTATACAAATGCAGATTCTGGGATCTCTGACAGCCAGACCATGCCTGCCATGTTCTTTGTTAGAAGACCTTTCCAAGAAGAGGGGGTGGGAGATGGGAGGTTTGGATCATCACAGGCCTCTGCCCTTACATTAACTGTCCTGAGCCCCAAGCTCCCAAGTACCTTGAAACCAGTTAGCTTTCTCTTGACTAGAGGAGGAAGCTTTCTGTATGTGCACCTCCCATCTCAAATCAAAGTGGCCTTAAAGACAGAAATGTTCACCAGTTCATCATACTATGAGAATATAGTTTTTAAAAAGCTTTCTATTTGGTCTCAACTAATAAGCATTACTGCAAAGCATTCACCATGGAAATCTGGATCTGTTTCTGAATTTGCCAGTTTCCATGGCAATCAGCATGTGATTGCAATGATGTCAGGCCAAATGAGTTCTTGGAATAATGCCAAGGAGCGAGGAAGCTTTCCTAAAGTGTCTGCATATCCTTTGTCTGCTGTAAGATAATAGATGATGAGGGTGTGCCTCTCTGAGATTTTCTGTGGTTGTGGAGCCCCCACCCCCAGGTCTCATCTTATCACCTAAGATGGCGGGAAGAACACAGCTCACAGCCCCATCGGGGCACATGTAAAAATGTGCTACATTCAAGGAAGCTGCATCTATAGTTGTGTTGTAAAGCTCTGAGATGGCTTCCGTAAGTCGACATTTCCTGTGCCATTTCCAGAGTGGCACCCATGTTCCAGTGGGGCAGCCCATCCATTGCAGTAAAAACAACAAGGAGCCTTGTGGCACCTTAAAGCAGCCTTCCCCAGCCGGGTGTCTTCTAGATGTTTTAGATGCAACTCCCATCATTTCCATTGGCCATGCTGGCTGGGAATGATGGGAGTTGCAGTCCAGCTGGAAGGGAAGGGAAATGGTAGAAAAACACCTTTATTATGGCACAAGCTTTTGTGGACCAAAGCCCACTTTATCAGACGCATGAAATGCCCTCCTGGGTTGCCAGATAGACAGACAGATTGATTACAGATACACACAGAGAGATGTACACACAGGAGGGTGTAGGGAGAAGAGAAAATAATTCAAAGTGAAATCAAAGCGGAATTAAATATAAGGAATACAGTAATAATTTAAGCTTAGATATATGTGAAAAAACTACAGTCACAATTCACAAAGTAGTGTTGATAAACATCCTGGCATTAGTAAGTTAATTAACACCTGCAGTAGGATAAAAACCTTGTATGCCAAAGTCCAAATAACCAGTATGTCTTGGCAGACTCACTCCCATCAATTTCCAGCAGCCCTTGAACCTCATCACCTGTAAGCATCCTTGTAGTTGATGGAGCTGGCTGGGGTGCATGATCAAAGGGAGGAGCATATGGGGGGGGGGAGCATATTTCATTAACATTTAGCACAGTTGTACTTTGCAAGAATGGCAATGTAATTACAAGCAACTTGCTGGAGTCACTGGGTTGTAGGCAATGTTAGTCCTACTTAGAGTAGACCCATTGAAAGGAATGAGTCTTGAGTTAGTCATGACTAACTTAAGTTCCATTCATTTCAATGGATCTACTCTAAGTAGGACTAACACTGGATACAACCTATTCTCTACAAGTTGGCCTGACGTTGTAGCATTGCTTTCTCCCATTCTCATGAACCAGTGTCTGGAGGCTGTTTGGGGGTGGATTAGGGTAAACAAGATGAAACTTAATCCAGACAGGATGGAAGTTCTGTGGGTTAGGAAACCAGCTACTCTGGATAGAGGTTTACAAGTGGTTTTAGATGGGTTTGCATTCCCCTAAAGGGCAAGTGGGTAGTCTGGGAGTCTTCCTGGACTCTGCACTAACCAGGGAAGCCCAGGTGGCTGCGGATGTCCAGGACTTCATTTTAACAGTTTAGGCTGGCATGCCAGTGGTGACCCTATCTGGGGAGGATGGACCTTGCCGCAGTTATCCGTGCACTAGTGATGTCCAGGCTGGACTACTGTAACGCACTGTATGTGGGGCTGCCTTTGAAGACAGTTCAGAAATTTCAGCTGGTGCAGAATGCGGCTGCCCAAGCATTGGTGGTGGTGATGTGACCATATTATGCCTGTACTGCATCAGGTGGACTGGTTCGTTATGAGTTTCTGAGCCCAATATAAAGTGCTGGTTTGGGACCAAAGTACTTGAAGGACCACTTTCACCCTCATCAGCCTGCCCACACTTTAAGATCAGCATGAGAGGCCCTTCTGATTTGCCCACCTGTGAGGGGAGTTAGGAGGGTGACTACACAAGAGAGGGCCTTTTCCACATTTGCCGCACACCTCTGGAATAAGTTGCCATCGGAGGTCCACCAGGCCCCATCACTGCAGGCTTTTAAGAAGGCCCTGAAAATGTACTACTTTCCTCTGGCCTTCCCCTGCTTCCATTTTATCAGACTGGGATGTAGCTGCAGTTGTATGTGGTAGGTTTTGTTTTTATGCTGGTGTTTGTTATTTCTTAGGATGCTTGCTGCTGTTGCTGTTTTTATTATCATACTGGTTTTTATTAGGTGAGTTTTATTGTTGTATGCCACCTTGGGGAGGCTCCTGCCCTGAAAGGCAGCCAATAAATATTTTAAATAAATAAAATAATAATTCCATGCTGCCGGTGTTTGCCCGCTACCATTTACACTGCACACTATTGCTACTCTCTTTCCTAGCCAATGTTAAGTCATAATTGAACATACATAAACAGGGGCTATATAAAAAAAGCTCCTTTTAAACTTGACATCCATTTAGTTGCTGTGCAACAGTGTGCAAATCATTTATGTGCATTGGCTTGCCATAATGATCAGCCCCCACCCTGCGTTTTATCAAAGCACTGGCTTGGGGTAGAGAGAGGCAAAGAGTGGGGTGGATGAGGCCAATCTGTGCATCAAGTGTCTGGATGCTAATAGTTTACTACGTGGGTGGAAATTCAAGGAACTTCTGCTCCACTTGTTTGTGTGAAATGGCTCTGGTGTAGCATCAGCAAAGCACCATTTTCACATCTTGTAACTTTGCCAACATTGCATATGGGAGCCTGTGGGGCTGAGCTAGTGTTACAACACAGCAGTTCAGATTTCCCTGTGTGAACCTCGAGCCACAGACTCAAGCCTCGAGTGCACCACAGTTGACTACACACGTTATAATAATGTGTGTGCACATCTAACAAGCAGATCACCAGCATTTTCATCTTTGACAGTAGAGATTGCCCTCAGTATTAAGAGGAGGTGGCTGGGGGCAGGATCAATCCCATTTATGTGCATTGGCCTTAGGATTCAGTGCCCCCCAACCAGCTGAGTGGCATCGTCAAAGCTATTACACTAATCCAGGGGTAGGCAAGTAGTGCCCATGGGCACCTATGCACCCCTGGACATTTTCTTGGTGCCCACTTTTTTTTTTTTAAATTAACACATTTTCTTATGGGCAGCTGGGATTGCTGTGAAATAGGTTTCTGTTGGTACTGAAAACTGGCTTCAAAGGAGTTGTTTATTGGGTTGTGCTCAGACCCCACCTCCACCTTGTGCTCACTCTTTTGGGCAGGTTACTTGTCCTTTGCCACACCTTTAAGGGCAGCCATTTTGTAGTGGTGCCCTAGATAGTTTGTCAAATTGCCAGATTTGCCAACAGCCCAGAAAGGTTGCCTTCCCCTGCACTAACCATTTGTTTGGCAATGTGGGTCCCGAGTTAGCAAACCAAGTGTACCGATCTGGGTGCTGGATGCAAAGATACAACAATATTGCACCCTTTTGTATTGAGAGAATTGAACAGCATAATCCTTCTTCCAGGCTCAGATTGCCCTTGGTGGACTAGAGCAGGGTTGCTGAATTTCTTTCAGCCCAAGGGCCAAATTCTATTCTGGAGGGCTGCATTCCAGTAGTGGGTGGCGTCAAATGCAAAAGGGGCGGGGACAAAACTACACCATCATATTTGAGCGTGAAGGCCTTACTGCCAGCAACTAAGCCTTAGGAGAGGCATTTCCACCTTTTTGAATGGGAAAAACTTCACATAAGCTGAGAAACCACCAAATAATTAGTGGTTGGGGAAAGAAGGTGTGGTCAGGAAAAGGGGATGTGGCCATCCTGAGAACCCTGGGCCTGAGGTTCTGCACCCTGGACCGAGGGTAACTGTGTTCATAGCTCTGCCACTAGAACACCATTAGCTCTAAAACCTTTTGCATTCTCCAGACGTCTGCTACAGAGGCTGATCCTAGGGACATCTTACGTATTTTTTAGGGTTGTGCAGGACCCCCCCCCCCCCGATTCTACTCAGAAGCCACTTCATGGCTTCAGAGGCAGGCCCGATTTGGCTCGGGCAGATTCGGGGGGCTCCCAACCTGACTTGTCCCCAAACCTGAAGTGGGATTCGGATGTCGAACCCTGGTTCTGGTTCCCCCCGATGCCCCCATGCAACCCCCCTTAACTTGCCGCCACCACCCTTGCTGCCATTGCCTCCACCGCCACTGCTGTCCTCACTGTCTACACCACCTCTGCCATCCTCGCCGCCATCAACTGCTGAGGCCTGGACGTGCACGCTGACTCTTACTGCAGGGAGTCACCATTTTTAAAATGGGAACTTCCAGGAACTTCCAGGAAGTTGCCATTTTAAAAATGGTGTCTCCCTGCAGTAAGAGTCGGTGCGTGCGTCCAGGCCTCAGCAGTTGACAGCAGCAGTGGAGGAGGCAGCAGCTGCGGCAGCAAGGATGGCGGTGAGGACAGCGGCAGTGGCAGTGAGGACACCAGCAGCAAGGGCGGCGACGGAGGTGGCAGTGGAGGTGGCAATGAGGACAGTGGTGGCGGCGGCAAGGATGGTGATGGTGGTGGTGGTGGCTCAGGTAAAGACCTGGTGCAGCTGGGCTGGGGGTGCTGAAGCTCCGAAGCACACTGAGTGCTTCAGAGAGCCCCCGACCCGCTCCGGGTCACCTCATGTCCCCTTTGCTTCACCTTGGAAGGGGCTCAAAGTAACCCAAAGCAGCCCACTTTGACTCAGGGTTCAGGCCTTGGGCCAAAGCGATGCACAGGCCTAATATTTTTGTTAGAAGACCAGCAATTTCCCATTTGAACTGTTTAACAACTCCAGGATGGATACTATCTGGGCCTGGTGATTAGTTAGCTTTCAGTTAGTCAATAAGATCAAGAACTTCATCTCTTGTCACCACTATTTGCCTCAGTTCCTGAGACTCCCTTCCTGAAAACATAAGTTCAGGCATAGGTATCTGTCCTATATCTTCTGCAGTGAAGACAGATGACAAGAATTCATGCAGCTTCTCCACAATCTCCTTATCCTTCTTTAGTACTCCTTTAACTTCATTGGCATCCAATGGTCCAACTGCCTCCCTCATTGATTTCTTGCTTCTGATATATTTAAAGAATTCTTTATTGTTGGTCTTGATGTTGTTAGCGATATGCTCTTCAAGATGCTTTTTTGTATCTCTTATTCCTGGCTCGCATTTCCTCTGTGCAAGTTTAGGTTCCTTTTTGTTCTCATTTGGCCAAGACTTCCATTTTTGAAAAGGAAGCCTTCTTCTCTCTAATCCCTTCTTTGATACTGCTCATTAACTAGGGCTGTGCGCTGCTTCGGCCTGAGGCCCGAAGCTTGAGTCAAAGATGCCTGCTTCGCGTCACTTGAAGCCCCTTCCGAGGCAAAGCGGAGGGGGCACAAAGCAACCTGGAGCAGGTCAAGGGCTCTCCAAAGTGCCTCGGTACACTTCAGAGCTTTGGCACCTCTGGCCCACCCGTGCCAATGCCTCCAGGTCCTTACCTGAGAGCCACCCATCACTACCGCTGCTGCCACCACCTCAGCTGCCACCTCTGTTGCCACCACCTCTACCACCAGCATTGCTGTTGCCACCGTCTCCACCGCCATCATCACCATCACCGCTGCTGCCTCTGTCACCACCATTGCGACTTCCACTGCCATTGCCACTGCTGCCATCACTGTCACCAGCTCCTGAGGCCTGAATGCACATTGGCTCTTATTGCAGGGAGTTGCCATTTTAAAAATGGCAGCTCCCTGCAATAAGAACCAGCGCACATCCAGGCCTCAGGAGCTGGTGCAGGAGATGGCGGTGACAGAGAAGGAGGCAGAGGCAAGGTAAGGTGCGTGGGAGTTGGGCAGGGCAGGGGGTCAGGGCCCCCCAAAGTGGGATTCAGCCATCCTAATCTCGCTTTGGGTTTGGGGCTGAGTCGGGTCAGGCCCCCCCCAAATCAGTCCAAGCTGAATTGAGCCCACCTCTGAAGCCACGAAGTGGCTTCCGAGTCAGATCAGGGGGTCCTTGCACAGCCCTATTATTAACCATGCTGATGACTTCTTGAAGTTGGTGCTGTCCTCCCAACCTGCAGTGTACATTCTAACTGAGCTTCTGTTATTGGGGTTTGAGTTACCTCCAAGCATTCTGGAGATATTTCAACCTCTTGACCTCCCCTTTCAACTCCCTTTTTACTAGTCCCCTCATTTAGAGAAGTTTCCTCTTTTGAAATCAAGTGCGACAAATGTGTCAGATTTCCTTGGAAAATTTCAACTTAAATATAAATTAAATTTGATAGCACTGTGGTCACTGTTTCCAGCTGGTTCGACAACACTCATGTGTCGCACTAGTTCCTGGGCGTCACCACTCCAAATTAAGTCCAGGGTCACCTCACCTCTAGTAGGTTCCATGACCAAGTGTTCTAGGGCACATTCATTTCAGGCATTGAGAAATTTAACCCCTTTGTCATGACTGGAACATGCATTTATCCAGTCAATATGGTGGTAATTCAAGTCACCCATTATTACAACACTTCCTTATTTGAAGGCCTCCCTGATTTCATTTTCTATCTTAAGATCACTCTGAGTGTTCTGGTCTAGCATGTCCCCAGTACTAAACTACTTTTGGAACCTGATACTGTCATCCACTGTGCTTCTGAGGATGTCTTCCTCTTTTAGGGTTTCTAGTCTGCTTGTCACTATACCTTCTTTAACATACAGAGTGACACCACTTCCAGTGTACCCTTCCCTGGCCTTCCTATAGAGCTTATATCCAGAAATGGCAGCATCCCAGTGGTCCTCGCCATTCCTCGAGGTGTCTGTTATGTCCGCTATATCTAGGTTCTCCTTTAAAACCAGGCATTCCAGCTTTCATGTTGATGAATGACTCTTGTGTGAGGCTTAACTAGAATACTCTTTTGCATTAGTACTATCAAATTCCCAGGATTTTCTGCTACTCTGTGTAGGCTTCGAAATGTCGTGGAATACGACTCTAAGCAACAAAGCATGCACAGGAAAATGCACAGGTGGGTTGTAGCAGCGCATACTATTCATGTGAATTGCACTCACACACCAATGTGCAGCTTTGCCCCCTCCCCCAGAAAAATTCCTGCGGATGCCTGTGAATCCTTGGAGGAAGAGCAGAATACAAATGTTATACTTAGCTGGAGGACTCAGCTGTACTCCTTGTGTTATGAAGGCTAGCAGTAGTATTAGTCTCTGTAGGCTTCTTTCTCCTAGCAGTATGGCATCTGCCATTTGGCTAGAAGAGAGTGTGAATTGAATGGGAAGCCAGCTTGCTGCAAAGGTGTGCTTTTGATCAAAAACCAAAATGGAAAGCCAGACTAGGTAGTGTAGACAGGGGCAATGATAGTAACACACTCCTAAGCCTATGGCCATACTTTTTGGAGAGAGCCAGTAGACTGTGGTTGTGCCTTCATACAAGTTTGCATCTTTGATAAATGGTTTAAGCTTCAGTTAAGTTTAATATTAGAAATATGCAGAATCTTTTCTCTGTGTTGTATTTATTTAAAGCTAGCACTATGACAATCTATATTTAAAACCACAGCTTTTTGATGTTTACTGATGGGATTATGTTGTGGAATTAGCACACTTTGCCATCTGTCTGTACAAATTGTTATGTTGTTTCTCAAGGTGGTATGTGTTCATGGGGCAAAATATGTAATTAATATGAAAATCCAGAATTCATATGCGGCATTATGGCCCTATTCAACATCAACCTCTTGAGTTTGTACGGCATGCATCATGTATATGGCTTGACCTGTTAATAAATGCTGCAGATAAGAATTAAGAAGGGGGCAATTTAGAACAGAGACATTGAATGTAATGGGCCTGTGGTGCATTTACTAGAAACACAGTAATAACTTTATATTTAAGGTGGCATTCAGTGGCTAAACTAGTATGGCAGCTAATGTTTAACTTTGTGGTCATGCTTTATTTATCAGGTTTTAATTGGCTGTTTTGTGTGTTGATGTTTCAACTTTCTCTCATCCACACTGAAGCCTGTCTTCCACATGGAGTAAGCTAGAAAACTGAGGGAATGACTGACTGACTGAATGATGCTCTTTCCATCCCCAATGTTATCTGTCCAATGGGTTAACATTAGCTCTGCTGTCTGATCCAAATCAGAGGTGGTGACAAGAGCTGCTAAATGAGATAGATTAATGCCAGCCATTTTTCCATATCACACTGATTTTGTTAGAATTATTCTCAGGAGAGATCTATGGAGACTATACAAAACTAACTTGATTTTCATTACCCCCATCCCCCACCCAAGCACTTCTCTTTTGGCGAAAGTGTACAGTCTCAGGGCTGTCTTTGGGTAGTATCCAGTGGTGTCGTTCTGCTAGTGTAAATGATGTTGCATTCGCAGAAACCAAGTTCTGAACTATGTGCAAGGGGAGGATCCAACTAAAGTTCCACTTGTACAAATGGTTGCTCAACCAGTCGCAGATCTTGGGTTTCCAAAGTGGGGCGCTGGCTCTTGCACAACCAGGGGAAGGCAACGGAGCTCTGTTAGCACAGAGATCTCTTCTGCTAATTAGAATTCTGCTAATTCTGCTAATTCTGCTAACATCTGGAGGGTACCAGGGTGAGGGGGGGGGACTTCTGAAAAGGCTAATAGTTTGTTCTCCAGCAGCAGCAAACTGGGAAGTTGAGGGTAGGATCTGGATCTGGGAAACAAAATGGGAGCAACTCAGCCATATTATCCCCTTCCTGTAAGACACTGAGGCAGCAGGATATGAGAGAAGGTCTGTCTGAATTGTCACCAGACCAGCTGGTTTTCCAAACAGTACTGGACCACTTCTCCTCCAAGCGACCAGCTGCTTATTCAGTGAGCTGTTAACTTTTGTCTGGCCTTTCCCTCCTCCCGTCCCCTTGCTCCTCCTTTCCTTTGGACCTTGAGAATGATGTGTGAGAAATGGTTTATAACTAGGGCTGAATGGAACCACCCTGAAATCACTGGTTCGTTCAAATCATTGATGGGGGGTACGTGGGTTTGAAGATTATAAAAATAGCCTCCCCAGGTCATCACTGCAAATTGGGGTGGTGAACTGGGAAAGTCGCTTTGGTTCAGTCCTCCTAGACAAGAACCTAAGTGAGTCTGACTAGAAGTGGGAATGGGGTAGCAGAAGCAAGGAGGAAGGGGTATGCAGTAGGGGATAGTAAAGGGAAGTGTACGAGCAAAGAACATGTAAGCATAAAGCAAGGGTGGGCAACTAGTGGCCCTCAGCCTCATTTCAAAAGCCTTTGTAAACAATCAGTTCAGACCTCTGGCAAAAGTCATCTGCCCCTCCCATGGCAGCCTGCTGGGTGGGCAGAAAGAGGAGAGGTGACCCAGCTCACTTTTGGCTCTGGCCTTGCCCACCACTAACTTTGGCTCTCCCTACTGTCAACATCTGGTCTCCAATAGATTACCCTCCAGGGAATATGTACAGGGACCCTCTTATGAAAACTGTTGATACCCACTAGGCCTTGGAGTAAGATTTATATCCTTATAAAAATAAAGGAAGCCTTCCACTTGTTACTGTTCCATGAGGTGAGTTATGGACATTTGACACTACAAGGTCATGTATCCACTTCTACCAACTTCTCACAACCACAAGAAAAATATGAAGTGGCATCACACATGGTAGCACTAGGTGAGCCTTCCCCAACCTGGTGCTCTCCAGATTTTTTGGACCACAGCTCCCAGCATTCCTGACTGCTGGCCATGCAGGCTGGGGTTAATGGGAGTTGAAGTGCAAAACATCTGGAGGGCACCATGTTAGGTAAGGCTGTGCGAGCCAAGTTTCAAGTGCATATAAAAGTGGTTCAGGCTCTCCTGGGATTCTTCTCAGCCAAAATAAAAAGCCAGTTGAGATGAGTTCCAGGCGGGATGACGAAACACTGAGAGACGGTAGTGGCAAGGAAGCGACCCAACAACTATATCGTAACTAAGTCAGCAGCATTTCTAATTGGTTTTATTGATGAGATGTACATTTTTTGGGCTCAGTGTTCATTTTGAGCCTCTAGTGTCATATAATGATAAATTGGCAGCATGCTGAGGCAATAACTGAATAAGAGCTAAATTGGAATAGGGGAAACCCACTCCAGGAATTAGGATTGCAAGTTTGCGTGCCAAGTCAGGGGTGGAGGTGAACATACTTACAGGATAATGGGAAGCAGATGCATCCCAGACAAAAGTATTGCATTTTTCATAAGACTAAATAGCTCTTGTGTAATTCTGGAGTGTTGCAAGGTAGTATATAGCATACCATTTTTTTAAAAAAAAAACCACTCTGCAAAATATACATGGTGTGGATGCATTAAGCAGTGGCATAAAGCAGCATCTGAAACATATACTAAAGTTGACCTCTTGTGATTGTTCTGAAGTACTACAGTTTTACTATGGAGTGTCTTTGCTGAATGTTGTATGAAATGTACTTACGCCCCAGAATGATGACAATTTCCCATTCTACATTTTGTTTACACTCAATTTCCTTTGCCACATCTGTATCTAGTGGCTGCTTCTTCCATGACAGTTGGGTATGGCTGCTCAAGGAGAGGGGACAAACACATGCACATTGATCAGATATGAAGGGCATGCAAATGTGGAGAAAAGTCACTTTCCCCATTACAATCCATTGAGATGCTTTATACATAATAAATAATACTGGTCCATCTAGCCCAGTATTGCCGACACTGACTGGCAGCAGCTCTCCAGGGTTTCAGGCAGGATTCTTTCCTTGCCCTATCTGAAGAAGCCAGGGATCGAACCTGGGACTTTCTGCATGCAAAGCATGTGCTCTATCACACTGAGCTATGCCCCCTCCCTCATAATATACTCATTATATATATATATATATATATATATATATATATGTGTGTGTGTGTGTGTGTGTGTGTGTGTATTTTGTACTTGCTTACTGGTAATAGAATATGACACATAATGTAAAAAGCACCCATCAGACATGGACTGAATCAGCAAGCTTGCCAACTCTGTGCAGGCTAAACATGAACATCTTTGATATGATTCATTGTATTTGCTACGTTCTGTTACCCCAGCCTTTCCCAACCTGGTGCCCTCTAGGTGTGTTGGTCTGCAACTCCCAGCATGTGTCACCATGTCCCAAGGCTGGCTGGGGCATGCTGGGAGTTGTAGTCCAAGAAATCTGGAGGTCACCCAGTTGGGGAAGGCTGGGTTTCCCCCATGTCCTGGAATGAAGACACAAGACAGAATCAAGAGGTTTAACTTCAGGCTACAACTTTATTTGCACTTCTGATCTACTGAGAAGACCTTTGGCTACCTGCCAGCTTCTCCCTATCTCAGTGTGATATACTTTCTACTTAAGGTAAGGGCTAGTAGACCTCTCCTGTCATTCACCTTGTTTGAGTGACCCTACCTTGGCTCCAAACATCTTACCCATGATATAGAATCATAGCAGTTGGAAGGGACCTCACAGGTTATCTGATCCAACTCCTTACTGAAGCAGGAAATTCACTGCTACACCATCCCTAGTGGGTTGGCCATCCAGTCTCAGCTTGAAAACCTTCAGTGAAGGAGAACCTGCCATCTTCCATGGCAGCCTGGCTTGTGCCATCAAGAACTTCTACCTAATGTTTAGTTTAAATCCCCTTTCTTGTAATTTGAACGTATGGGTTTGGGTCCTACCCTCCAGAACAGCAGAGAACATATAAGTGGCCTTTGCTCTTCATTGCTCACACACCTTGAGGCATGCGAAGGAAAACCTGCCAGTGTCACCAGATCCCCCCAGGTGATGAAAATTGTGCAACCTTCAGGCTGTTATGGCTCTGCGGGGCGGATGTTCTCTCCTAGCTGACCCCTTTTTCTAGAGGGTTCCTGAAAAGGAATCCTGACAGGCCGCTAAAACAAGGAATCCTGGCAGGCCGCCACAACACTCTAGGAGAGGGATGAGGAACCCCTTTCAGCCTGAGGGCTGAATTCAATTTCAGAAAAGGTTGCAGGGGCTGCATTCCAGTGGACAGTGGAGCCTAAGGCAAAGGGGGGTGGCCAACCCCCAAACCCCAAAATACCAGCATATTTTAGCTCAAACAATTACTGCCAGTAACTAAGCCTTAGGAGAGGCATTTCAGCCTTTTAGAAGGGGGAAAAAAACTGCACAAAAGCCGGGAACCTACCAAACAATGAATGGGCAATCAGTCCATGGGCACCTGGGGAACACAGGAGGGCTGGATTTAGCTTGCACGCCTAAGGTTCCCCATCCCTACTGTAGGCTGCCCAGCAGTCTGGGGAGTTCTAAGCCTTATTACCAGGCACCCTGCCCTTCTGTCCAGCTCTTAAGAAAAAGGAAAAGAGAAGATGCTTTGGATTTAGTCGCCCCAAAACCAGAAGGCACAGAGCTTAACAAAAGCTAAGAAATACCCTAAGAAGACAAAAGGTAGCTTAGCAACCATGCAGTCTTGCACATGCGGAAGGTTGCGGTGAGAAATTCCTTTTTAAAATAATTCAGCCAA
Organism: Heloderma suspectum; assembly: GCF_057233095.1. Lineage (NCBI taxonomy): Eukaryota > Metazoa > Chordata > Lepidosauria > Squamata > Helodermatidae > Heloderma > Heloderma suspectum. The sequence goes on from NC_139462.1 coordinate 70,196,608, forward strand.
ATGTCCAGATATAAAAAGATTATTGAGGCATGGGGGGGGGGGGAGAAAACAAAGGAAGGCAACAATCAGACGCAGAGACCCGTAAATAGAATTTTTAAGAACCCAGTCTAACTTAGCTACTTACATGTTACCTACTTTAGCAGGGTCTTAGGTTTCAGAGTATGTGCAGAGTTCATTGCAGAGAAAAGAGTATGAGAGAGGGACAGCATCTTTGGATTCCTGATTAGGATGACAAAATATGGAGGTGAGGATTTATGGAAATTTAAGACCAGCAAAAAAGCTGACCCCTTAGTAGAAATGGATGCTTGTTTTGTCCAGCAGTGAGATAAGTTCCACCCCTAATGTCTGGTGGTGCGTATGTATGTATGTATGTATTTACAGGCTGGTCCCACCTGCCCAATGCACTTACAAAGCTATCTGGTTCTGTCCAGCTACCTTTTGTGGGAAAACAATTAACTTAGACAAAACTCAGGAAATCTGCACATTCAAGGTTTACTGCATGGGTGTAAGATCGCAAACACACTAGAGGTGTCTCTACATTATTGGAAAATCTCGCAGCCCTATGGGAGCATTTTGCTTTCATTTCTGTGGTGCGATTCGGACTGGATCCTTTACATGATGAATGTGAGGTGGAATTGAATTTCTTACCGAGACTTTCTATATTTTTCAATGAAACATCGCCATCTAGTGGTGGGATTATATGCTACACCGGCACTACATACTGTGGAAGTGGCAGTTAAAAAAAAGTCCAGTTTATCTCCAATCTTTTTTAAGGCAGGATAACCAGGCAAAACCACGGGAGACATCCCGGAGGTTAACAATGGCATGTAAAGGACTCTCAAACTTCTGTGAGTGGCCAATCACAAGCACACGATAAATGCCTCATGTAGAAATGGCCTAGATGGCCCCGTTGAGCTACATCGGCATATATATAGGGTGCCATCTCGGAGACAGTCAGGGCCCAAGGGTGGCTTCCTGTGCTACATTCCCTTGATATAGTAAGCCTCACTTCATTATTCAGTTGCCTCAAGGTGCTCACCAACGCTTGTTACTTCTTTCTCACTGACTCACACCAAACTGTCAAACTGTGATCTATTCGTTTTCAGTTGAACCCCATTTTTTTTTCACAATAGGTTAAAAAAGCTCCCTTAGGCCAATTAAAACTTAGACTCTCTCCGCTTCCAAATCCTAATTGGTCCTCAACTGGTGGCCAGCTATGCTGGCACTGTCAAAGTGGCTGGTTGGGATAAGGTGGCTTCTGTGAACTGGGCCAAGGAAGAGGTGCTTTTACATAGGTGCTGTTGTGCGGGCTGGCCCATGATTTGCTGGGCTATATGAAAGGGTTTTCCTAGTCTCCCTGTCTCCCGACCACTTACACTTCAGCCCTTCTGAGCAAAGCTCTCTGCCCTGGATAGAGCAGACTGGGATAGGCTGTCATAGTTCATCTAGCCAGCACAGGAAACTGGCTGGAAGGCGAAAGATATTCGCTTAAAAATGGAACTTCATGGCGCTGTGCAGAGAGGCTTGCCTGGCACCTACGTTGTGCTCTTTTTGCCGCCAGGTGAAGTGCTTTTAGCTGTGTTGTTTTAAATATCTTATTGTATTTGAAATCTCTGGATGGCTGCTGGATTTTATTTGGGTTTGTACTTCTATGCCAGGGTTTTAAACTTTTGTATTTTATACTGTATCTTATGATGTATTTTGTGGTTTTAATTGCTGTGAGCCGCTCAGCGAGCTTCTGCTTTTGGGCGGTAGAGAGAGGCAATAAATAAACACATTTTTGGTATCTTCCCCCCACATCCTTTGTGTAGATAACTGGTGATGCTAAATAAGAAGTACTCTAATGCACATGATAGTTTTCTGTTGAGGTACCCAAGTACACATCAATCTTGGTCATTAACTAGTTTGGCTGGAGGGCTGGTTTGACGAGGTAATGGCATAGGGGCACAGTCTGCTCTCACCCTTTTCTTCTTCTTCTGGGAAAAAGCCCATTTCTGATGAGCGCTGTAGCAGCAGGAAATGGCAGCAGAAATAGGATACATGCAGTGGAGGCTGGTGGCTCTGATTTCAGTGGGGCTCTGAATCCATTCTGGCTTTCAGTCAGAACCAGCCGGAACTCTAAAGGAGCTATCCAAGGGGCTCAACTTATTTCGGGGATAGGGTTCAGCACCTTGGATAGCTCTTTTAGAGTTCTGGCTGGTTCTGACTGAAAGCCAGAGCAGATTATGGCCCCGCTGAAATTATAGCCACCAGCCTCCACTGGATACATGACTTTTATGCTGGCAGTTCCATGCAACACTGTCCATTGTTCTGGAGTTTCTCATTGCTTTACAGAAAAGAGGAGAACCTTAGATTTGCTTCAACTTCTGTGAGGATGTATTAATTCCCACCTTTTCTTTTTCATGCTTTCATAGTAGTTCAGTGTCTCCATGATGTGGTCATTTGAAGCTACTGCAGCTTTGCTCAAATGCTGCTTGTTAGGGTGGGAGCAAAAGGCAAGCCAACTTACTATAGTTAACAAAAAATAGGCACAATAAGGCTAGCATCTTATGTGCACTTACTTGGGAGCAAGCCACATTGTACACACAGGGTCTTACTTCCAAGTGAACATTGCATAGGATTGTTCTGTAAATAATGTAAAGTGCGATCTATATTACTGTACTTTTTGGAAAACCAATTAGCAACATTATGTTGAAGGAATGCGGAATCGCCAGATGATAGCAACACAGTTAATTACAGGGTGCAGGGCAGGGTGGGGTGAAACCTATTCAAGTCCTGGTCATACTCGAATGTGTAAACTAATACATGCTGAAATGCACAGATGTAATATGTGCATGCAATGCCATGCCACTCATTGTCTGGCAGTTATGGCAGGAGTGATGAAGCCTTTGGCTCCTATTGGCTGAGCTAACATAATGCTTTGGACTCTTCAAGAACATTCTAAGTTGGATAGAATGAAAACAGTTCATGGGATGCTTGGGGGCATTTCCTCTGAGAGGGAAGTGATTGGAGCAGTTGGGTTAGGGCCTGCAGAGGCTGTGTTGGCAAGGCAGGCAGGTGGGTAAGAGTGGAAAAGGTTCCAAGCAACAGGGGACCCAGAAGCATGATAGCCAAAGGGAGCAGACCGGGTCAGCAGTGAACTGATATCCAGAAACCTGAGAAAAGAGAGAAAAGACAGGCAAAGAAGTTTGAGAAAAGGAAAAACCAATATGCGTGTGCATGTGTGGAAAGCTCGCACAGGTCATAAGGCTAGAGAGACACCATATTTTGTAGGCAGGAGGAGGGGAAGAGAAAAGTGCTAGGTATTTGGCTAGGTCCCAGAGTGGCTAAAGAAAATAGGACTGAAACAGGAAGAAAAGTAAGGGAACACACTGAGGGTGGAGATGGGACGTTAAATAAAGGAGGGGCCAAGTAAAAGATGGGATTGTAGGCAAATGTCATACAGGAATAGGGCTGATGCCTTTTATTCTGGAAAGAAAAAAGCTTCAAAAGCTTTAGAACTGTCAGAAATGGACAACGTGCAGTTCGCTGATGGGAGGAAACAGCAGCTGCTACATTTCTGACTCTCATACAGCTTTTTAAACGCCTGGCATGATGAGAAAAGTCACTGATGAAATGAATGGCATTTTTTTTTTTTTTCTATAGCCCCCATGCAGGGGGAGGGAAATTTAAAGAAAAATAACAGCTAGGTGGGAAGGTATAACTTTCCCTACGTGCATGTGGTGGTCCGGATCAAGCCCCCATACTCTTATGCTAGAGTAAAACCCCCCCATTAGGATCAGCTACATGTTACACATTTAATGTAGCATGTAGTTATGCCCTAAGCAGTCGAGCTCCTGAAGTAAATGATAGAGATCTGAGGCATTTCACATCTCACCCATTCTCAAAAATGTGGGTAGAACCTTTTAACACTGCCCTCAATCTATGGCCCTAATAATACACAGTTACCCATCTGGGAAAAGTATTTGAGGAATTGATAGATTTTTGATGGAGGGTTTTAGCGACTTGCCTCACATGGATTTAGACATTTTAAAAAAGTTGTTGGCAGTTTGTTTAGAAATTTCTCATGAATGGAAAAATAACAATCCATATGTGCATGCTCAGTGGTACACAAGTGTATGGGATTTAGCTTTGATGGACTAATTGAAGAAGTTCTGCTATCTGAAGTGGACAAACAGAATAAGACTAATCTTATTTGTTTTTTTATTTAATTTATATCCCTCCTTTCCTTACAAAGAGCCCAGGGCAGCTAACAAGCTACATGAAACACAGTAGAACTCATAAACATAATTATGATCAAACTCTAAAATCACAAATATATAATAAAATTCAATAAAACTATCAGCACAATCAATCAGAAAAACCAATAAAGTGCTTGCCTATATCCCCAAAGCTGTACAAATAAATGTGTCTGTAACTGGCACCTAAATGACTACAGCATGGGGGCAGTCAAATCTCTACCAGAAGGGAGTTCCACAGATGGGTGCTGCCACTGAGAAGGCTCTGCTACTATCTTACTGACAGATGGTTTATGTTTATATACAATAATTATTCAGAACAGCCTTTCTCAAATCAACACAGGTCTTTTTGGAAGGATTTAATTACTGTATGAATGTTGTTTGATTGTTAAGATCTATGAAGATCTGACTTAATGACAATGTTATGTTTTGGTTATAATAACTTCTTTGGATTTATGTTTTCATTTTGTTTGGTTTAATTATATTATGTCTTTGAAAAAATACAATAGAAACATCATTTAAAAAACAATATGGGTAGATATTGGAGCTTCATGGCTTGGACATTGGAAACCTGGAATTCCTATTCTGGGAAGCTCTGGGTTTCTTTATATACCAGTCAGATTTACTATGGCTTTGCTGTTGTCAAACCAGTCTTTTTTGTTGTAAACTAGAACAACATGAAGGGTAAATATATATTCCTAAACACTAAGTGGACACATAGTCAGAACTCATAGCCAATAAAGATTGCTCAACACAGTTGCCTGGATGCAGAGGTTCCTGCATGTGTCCTCCACATTTTACATGTTTATTGTAAGAAATACCACTGCAATACCAGGAAATTTCCCAGAAACATGACAACTGTGTGAAGCAGGCTGAGTTGAAGCTTTGGGGTCATTCAGAGGCCCTCAGAGGAAGGAAGGAATAGATATGCAGCACATGATTGGTACCTACATTTATTAAGGATAACGGTGGCTTGAAAGTAGTTTGAAAACTGCTGGGTTAGAGTTTCCTTTCCTTGTCAAGCTGCTGAGAAATAAAAGAAGAATAAATTGGGGGGGGGGGGAGTCTTTTTCAGGGAGAATCTGAAGTGAGTGTCATTTGATCCATTACTAGTTTCACATCCTAAAATAAATTATGTAAGTTAGCTAAATTCTCCGGGGACTCCAAATCTTAGAAGAAATCCCTTTGCTCACTGGATCAGAGATTTGGATTCCCTGTCTGTAGACCACTCCTTTCCATGTTTTTGAGCAGCAGGAAACATCATAAGTGGGTGGCTCATAGGAAGCTACATTATACTGCTGGGGTTCCCAAAGCAGCAGCACCCATGGATGCCACAACACCCACAAGGCGAGGCTAAGGTGCCTGCCAAGCTACTTTCCCCCTCTGCCAATGAATGGAGCGATTTCTCCATTCACTCGTAAGGGAGGGCGGTGTGTGTGTGTGTGTGTGTGTGTGGCCTGTCCAAAAATAAAAAAGTAAACTGTTGGGAGGTCCCTACAGCAGCCAATTTATGATGGTGCTCAAAGCACTTTTCCAAAATTTCAGATGTGCCCACAGCCCACAAGGGATGGGGAACCCTGTTATACTGACTCAGAACATTGATCCTCCTGGCTCTGTATTGTTTACACTGGGGTGGGCAACATGTGGCCTTCCAGCTGTTCGGGCCTACAACTCCCATGATCCTTCTCCATTGGCTAGGCTGCCTAGGACTGATGGGTGTTGTAAGCCAAAACATCTGGAGGGCCACAAATTGCTCACCCCTGGTCTACACTGCCTGGCAGTGGCTTTACTGGGTTTTAGACAGTGATCTTTCACAGCCCTACCTGGAGATGCAGGAGATTAAACCTGGGATATTCTGTATGTACTCCACCACGGAGCTACGGCCCATTGTTCCGACGGGTGCGAATGGACCTCCCTGTGCAGTCCACCATGTAATCTCCCCTGAGATCCTGAGATGGAGAGATGATGTGGTAAGGGGTCCAATGGGGTGAATCGCTGTGACCACTCCTCTTGGGGGCGGGGTGGGGGTCTGATCAGGACCCCTGGGAAGGTTGATGGGCCTGACACAAAGATTAGACTGCAGTTTGACTAATAATAGTAATGTTTACTTTTGCATAGTGCCTTCAGGTGTTAAAAGCACTTCACCTACATTACCTTCACATTGCAATAATGGAAACAACTGAGTGTTGTAAGCCATAATGATCATATTACAGCTATACTGAGGCTGAGAGAACAGAAGCTTGCCTAAGGCAACCTAATGAGTACATCATGGCGGAGAGATTTGATTCTGGCAGTGTCTGGCTCACAACTCATATCAAAGAGGAGTAAACAACTACAGGCGAGGCCAGCCTCCAGGGGTGATCACTCCCTTTTACCAGCCACGATCACTATTATTCCTATATCAATAGTGATGCCTACCACTGGTCTGTGTACATATAACCATACAATGGGGAGCGGGCGGAAGGCTGCATTGCTCAGTGGTAAAGCGTATGCTTGTTTGCTTGCTTGATTAAAGTAAAATGCCACCTTTTGGACCAAAGAGCTCCCTGCCTCCCAAAAGGCAGCAATAAAATAAAATTTAAGAAAAATGATAAAAGAGCTAAAAACACAAGAGCACAAGCCTGGGACAGCAGCAACGACCATCATCTTGATCAGCTGCAGCAGCAGACATTAGCAGAGCAGAATTACACCTCAGTGTTCACCCGACCCAAATGCTTGTTGAAACGCCAAGTCTGCACACTGCTCAGCAGAAGGTCAGCGGTGAGGAAGGCAGCCTTCTCTAGAGAGGGTAACCATGACTGAGACGCTGAGCAGGTCTTCTTCCCACTTGCTCTAGCTCCGTGGGAGGAGGAGGCACTCACAGAACAGGGCCTCTGATGCTCATGCGTGTGCACAGGCAGGTTTGTATGGAAACAAGCAGTCCTTGAGGTGTTCTGGGCCAGATGGTTTAGGGGGCTTTAAAGATGAAAGGCCACACTTTGAAACTGGGCCTGGACAAACAGGCAGCCACTGAAGGTGAACCAGCACCAGAATTACGTGCTTCCAGTCATGCAGTTGGCATCCAGATCCAATTGAAGTTTCCAGCTACGAGGCCCGGCCATATAGCTGAGTGAAGTGACCTGCTTCAGGTAGCACTACGGGGGGTGGGGGAATAGATGAAGGCGGGACGTAGCGTCTGGTGCAACAAGACTTCTTAAGGTGTTGGCACTAGCGCAGGTAAGTTTGTGTGTGAGAGAGAAACTTTGGGCTCCACTTCAGACACCAAACAGTCCCATGTAAAGAAACTGGGATGATTCTAAAGGCAAAACTACACATTATAATAAACACATTTTCAGAAGAGAGAGAAAAAGACTTGTGTAACTGGCCAGTTCTATCGGGGCTGGGGGAACAGCATCCAGAACATGCTGATGATCCAGGTTGGGGGTTCCTCAGCAGTTTTCTGCCAAAAATTACCCCCCCACACACAACTGCTATTTCCCCCTGACATCTGGAAGGCACCAGATTGGGGAAGGTTGATGTGGATTTAAACTATATGGGAGACATGATGGACCCCCTATGGCAGCCCATATACTTTCAAAGGCCATGGGATGGAACAGCAGTGCATGACTGTCTGGGATCTATCCTCTAGGAATGATGGGAGCCACCAAAGGATGGAACCATTCCCTGGCATCTCCATCTAAAAGGCCCTTAGGAAAAATCTCTGTCTGAGAGTTTTTAGAGCTGCAGCCAGTTCTGGCTAGATACTCCAGCCTTTCCCAACCTGCCATTCCCCCCCCCCCATATGTTGGACTACAAGTCTAAGCGGGTTACATAAGCATCCCCAGCCAACATGGCCATGGCTGGAGATGATGGGACTTGTGATCCCAACCCATCTGGTTGGGGGAGCCTAAGATATTCCGATGGCTTTTAGTATAAGACAGAAGCCTTTCTTCCAATGATATGGTCATGTTTGATTTAGATGGGTGACATTTGATTGTATACATGGGCATACAGAGTTATATAAATCTGACTAGAAACTTTAGGAAAAAATGACACTGCTGCTTAGGGCTTTTCTACATGAGGCATTAATTGTGTGCTCATCATTCCCTACTCACAGTTGTTTATAGGTTCTTTCATGATGGTGTGACCCTCCAGTTTCATTTCTGTGTTTAACCAGCACTTTTGGTGAGTTTTTTTAAATGCAGCATTTGATTGTGGAAAGGAAGCACAATTTCCTCTTGTGTATTTGCACTATTCTGCTATACCACAGTGTCATCTATAGGTTATGTAGCAGAAAAGCAGGAATGGAAATGCTCCTTGTGTAGTGCTCAGATCTCAATTCTGCAACGAAACCAAAAGTCGATACAGCGGATTAACAGCCTCATGTAGAAAAGCACTTATACTATACTTCCTCCATCTTCTGCTAATGCATCCTTTTCTTTCTGCCACTCCCCACTCCACTTGGTGGTGGTTTCTTTTTGCCCATTATTTTAACAGGAAAGCACGGAAGCAATGCTTTGTTATTGTTCAGAGTGGCAGGACATTTTTTAAAAAAATGTTTTAAAGCCTGCCTTTATGGTGTGCGAGCTGTAGATTACATTGAACTGTGGCTAGATGGCAATGTATCTTCAGCAAAGAGTTGCTGTAGGCTGTGGATTTATGCCAGTCCTGAGGTTTTTTTGGAACTGCTTCTTTGCTTCAGAATATCTGTGCCTAATAAGTTTTTTGTTTTTTCTTTTTGGCTTGATTCTGTATGTGCTGGGGAGGACCCAAGGGTGGAGAAAGACCCAAAACCAAATGCAGGGAGAAAGTAGTTCATTTGTTACATGGTGTCTGGGAGAGGAGAGCCTCCCGGAAATGCTGTTCGACAGGAACGAAATCATAATCTGGTTACTTTCTTTCAGCTGTATCTTGTACCATCTGTTGTTGCCACTTCATCCCAGCAGGAACTAGGAGAAATGAAAGAAAATCCCACTGTACATCTAGGATCATGAGCAGACTGCTGTGAAAGACTTGATGTGAACACCATGATTCCAAGGTCTGTGCACAACCAGCTTGACACCTGCAGCAGCCATCATGCTCAACTTTGTGGCGTGGAATCTGCAGTCATCAGCAGTGTACAATAAGCAGAGAGGTCAGCTGTGCATTGGCATGCAACTGAAATATGCCTCCATCCATTGATTTGTATTCGTGCGAGTACACTCTTAATCATTTTGTTTATTGGATGTGATTTCAAGGGCATGAGCTGTGTGGTTAATTTAATGAACACGCTCTCAAGAGTATGAAAAGACATGAGTGTAAAGGCTTAAGATGACTTCACATGTTTTTTTTTTTTTTTTAAGATGTCTGCCTTTTGGGAGTACACCTGAAAATGTACGGTATGAATGTGACTTCCAGTATCAGAGGCAGTATGCCTGTGCATGCCAGCTGTTGGGGAACACGAGCAGTAGGATGCCATTGTGTTGCTTTGGGGCTTCCCATGGGCATCTGACTGGACACTGTGGGAACAGAATGCTGGACCAGATAGGCTTTCAGTCTGATCCAGCAGGGCTGTTCTTATGTTTTTAAGAAGTGTTTGAGAACATGTGCTTCACATGAGTATACTTATTAGAAATCTGGGATTGGCTGCAGCAGCAATCTGTTGAACATTCACTCAGTGACAAATCCGAGTTTGTTTCTTAGTTACATATGAAATAGCCTGGGCCCTGACGCCATTACCAGAGCAGGGCCCTGCTTTTCCCTCCAGGTTTATGTGTTCACTTCTGAGAGGCATGATGCCTCTTTAGACAGTAGAGTAGAGGTGAATTCTGGGATGTCCTCAGTTTCATAATAAATAATCCTATGCATGTTTAAAGAGAAAAAAAAAAATCCTACAACTCCCATGGCTGGGGAATGCTGGGAGATTTAGGCCTTTTTCTGTCTAAACATGCATAGGATTGTACCCTAAATTAATAACTTCATAAAACATGGCCCTTCTAGTGGATAAACAGTATTTTAGTTCTATACCCAAAGGATGTCTAAACAATACAGAAGGCACATCCGGCTGAACGAAACCTATATAGGTACCTAGCACTGGTTCTTTTATTTCATGTCAATACATCTTTATATCACTACTGAGATTAAAAAAAAAAAAAATTCTGTAGGGCTGGGGTTGTCAAACATCCTTGCATCTTCATGTATCAGTGCCCTTTCTGAGACCTGTAGCCACCTCTTATTTCCAAATGATGGATGCCCCTTTGGAAACCTTGCCACAAAGGGAAAGCAGCATTATTATTCTTACTTTTAACATGGGTTTTAAATGTACACAGATTTTTAAAATTCTTATGATTTTTAAAATTATTGTTATGGTTGAAAGAAACGGTAGTGTGCGCTATTGGCCAGTAGAGTGTGCTCTATCCTATCTCAACGAATCTGGAATTGCTGCCGCTGCGGCTCTCAGCACATGGTAGCATGACATGCACTCCCAAACTGTCTTTATAAATAGATCCCCTACATGGCATCAATCGCTGCGCACTGCGATCTTGGCAACCAGTTAGCCTAAATAGAAATATGAGCAAATATCACAGTTGTTTGCAAGGTTAAAACAGACAGGTTGTTGAAGATTTCCCTCTAATGATAAAACCACCTCTTTTCTACATGCCTAATGGGTCTGTTTTTAAAGGCATTCAGCTGTCTCAGTGCCAACGGGTAGCCTTATGTTCCCTGGCTCTGGGCTAGCTGGGAGTGGCACAGTCAGTGATTTGGATTGTGTAGCCTTCTGTTCACCCCACCCACAACAACACAGGAGACAGGGCCTTTTCTCCTCTGTTCTGTCTGTGAGGAAAGCAAGCTTACAACTGGATGTTTTAATGGGGTCGCCTTATGGGTCTGCCCCGCACTTCCCCTCCTGCTTTTTTTGTTTTGTTTTTGTCGTGTTTTGCAGAAGACTCCTACTGCATTGGTGGCACATTGGATTTAGCAAAGGACGACTGATGCCCCTTTCATCCCGCTGTGGCAAAATGTCACTGTGTCTTTTTGGGGTGGTGGTGGTTGTTGTAATGTTTTCAAAATTATAAAGTGAACCACAGAGACTAAATTATCAGGAACAAACTTAGCAGTGAGCTGCTACCAAATTATATACTTAACCCAAAGTAGTCAGATACCTCTTAGCAACCTTTCCTTAGCAACCTTTCCCTGCTGGTGTCACCCAGAACTGATTCCCCCCATACAACCATTTCTAAATCATAGAATAGTAGGGTTGGAAGGGGCCTACAAGACCATCGAGTCCAACCCCCTGCTCAATGCAGGAATTCAAGTCAGAGCATCCCTGACAGATGGCTGTCCAGCCTCATCTTGAATGCCTCCAGTGCGGGAGAGCCCACCACCTCCCTAGGCCATTGGTTCCATTGTCGTATTGCTCTAACAGTCAGGAAGTTTTTCCTGATGTTCAGATGGAATCTGGCTTCCTGTAACTTGAGCCCATTATTCCGTGTCCTGCACTCTGGGATGATCAAGAAGAGATCCTGGCCTTCTTCTCTGTGACAACCTTTCAAGTACTTGAACAATGCTATCATATCTCCCCTCAGTCTTCTCTTCTCAAGGCTAAACATGCCCAGTTCTTTCAGTCTCTCCTCATAGAGCATTGTTTCTAGTCCCCTGATCATCTTCATTGCCCTCCTATGAACCCCTTCCAGTTTGTCTGCATCTAGGGGTGTACGGATTCCCCACCGTCCATTCCAGTGGGGAATCCACCTGGAGGGGGAGGCAATCCATTCCTCCTCCCCGGAATCCTCCAGAGTGGCTCCATTCCACAAGGATTCCATGGAGCCACCCAGCTTGAGGGCTGCTTACCTGGACCCATTCTCCTCTGCGCCGATCACCATTTTTTTTTTAAAATGGTGATTGGCACAGAGGAGAACGGCTCCGGTTAAGCAAGGAGCCGAATGCCATTCCACAGACAATCCTCCAGATGTGAAGGTAAGTGCAGCCATTCCGCTGCAGATTCTGCAGGCTGGATTCATTGGAATCTGGCCTCATTTGAATCCGTGGTGGATTTCTCTAATATCCCTATCTGCATCCTTCTTAAAGTGTGGTGCCCAGAACTGGACACATATTCAAGATGAGGCCTAACCAGTGCTGAGTAGAGGGGAACTAGTACTTCACATGATCTGGAAGCTATACTTCTATTAATGCAGCCCAAAAGAGCATTTGCCTTTTTTGTAGCCACATCACATTGTTGGCTCATATTCAGCTTATGATCTACAACAATTCCAAGACCCTTCTCAGTTGTAGTATTGTTGAGCCAAGAATCCCCCATCTTGTAACTGTGCATTTGGTTTCTTTTTCCTAGGTGCAGAACTTGGCATTTATCCCTGTTAAATGTCATTCTGTTGTTTTCTGCCCAGCGCTCCAGTCTATCAAGATAACTTTGAATTTTGTTTCTGTTTTCCAGTGTATTAGCTATCACCACCCAATTTTGTGTCATCTGCAAATTTGATCAGCATTCCCTGCACCTCCTCCTCCAAGTCATTAATACAAATGTTGAAGAGCACTGGGCCCAGAACTGAGCCCTGTGGTACCCCGCTCATTAGCTCTCCCCAGTTGGAGAAGATCCCATTGATGAGCACTCTTTGAGTCCGATTCTGTAGCCAACTGTGGATCCACTGGATCGTTGTTTCATCTAGCTCACATTGAGCTACTTTGCTCATCAGGATATCATGGGGCATGTTGTCAAAAGCTTTGCTGAAGCTGAGGTATATTATGTCCACAGCATTCCGCCAGTCCACAAGGGAGGTTACCTGATCAAAAAATGAGATCAGATTGGTCTGGCAGGACTTGTTCTTGACAAATCCACGTTGGCTTCGAGTAATCACTGCATTGTTTTCAAGGTGCTTACAGACTGATTGCTTTATAATCTGCTCCAGAATTTTCCCAGGGATTGATGTCAGACTGACTGGTCTGTAGTTCCCAAGTTCCTCCTTTTTACCCTTTTTGAAGATAGGGACAACATTAGCCCTCCTCCAGTCATCTGGCACTTCCCCCGTCCTCCATGATTTCTCAAAGAGAATAGACAGCGGTTCTGAGAGTTCTTCTGCCAGTTCCTTTATTATTGTAGGATGAAGTTCATCTGGCCCTGGAGATTTGAACTCATTCAAAGTCATTAGGTGTTCCTTGACCATATGCCTATCGATCTCAAGCTGCAATCCTGCCCCTTCAGCCTGTACTTGGCCTTTGCCAGGGGGGTCATAGACCCTCTTTCGGGAGAAGACTGAGCCAAAGTAGGAATTGAGCACTTCTGTCTTTTCTTTGTCATCTGTTATCATTTTGCCATATTTATTTAATAGTTGAACCACCATGTGTGTCCTCTGTCTTTTACTTTGCACGTATCTGAAGAAAACCTTTTTGTTGTTTTTAGCAATCCTTGCTAACCTCAGCTTGTTCTCAGCTTTGGCCTTCCTGATGCCATCCCTGCAGTTCTGTGCTACCTGCCTGTACTCTTCCTTTGTTGCTTGGCCTTCCTTCCACTTCCTATATGTGTCCTTTTTTGTTTTCAGGTCTTCTCTAAGCTTTTTGTGAAGCCACACTGGCATCTTCTGTTGTCTTCCACCTTTTTTTCTTGTTGGAATTGTTTGTAATTGTGCCTTGAGAATTTCCTTTTTTAAAAACTCCCATCCATCTTGGACTCCTTCTCTCATTAGAGTTGCTTGCCATGGGACCTTACTTATCCTTGTTCTGAGTTTATTAAAACTGGCTTTCCTAAAATTCAGGGTACGGGTTTGGCTACACTCAGCTTTTGCTTCCTTTAGAACCAAGAACTCAAGTATAACATGGTCACTTTCCCCCAGAGTTCCCATAATCACTTTAGTTCCTATGCACATTATAGTGATGGTGGTAAAGGAATTCCTTATAAACCCCCACAAAATTGAGCCAATTCCAAAAAATGAGGTGTTATAGAATCATAGAATAGTAGGGTTGGAAGGGGCCTACAAGACCATCAAGTCCAACCCCCTGCTCAATGCAAGAATCCAGTTATATATTGTTTCTGAATAAAGCAGGGTCTGCAAGAACCAGAGGTGTATGGAGCTGTTTGAAAGGGAATGTATGCATGGCCACCTCCCCTCCAAAAAGTAAGAGTGTGAGAAACTTTCTGAGAAAGCTGCTTAGACCGGTGGGTCCAGCTACCGTTGGTTTTATCATGCAGTCCCTGCTGTACTGTTTCTAGATTCATTATTTAAGGGGCTCTAATAGCGTGTCCCCTTCGATGTGGCTGTCTTTATGATCATTAGCTAGGAAAGAATGGACAGTGTGTGTGTCTGTGTGTGTTGCAGTAATGGTGCAGGGCAAAAGGTCCGCATAGTCATCTGATACTGGAGTAGGTAACTCTTAAACTACCGTTACTTAGGACACCAGCAAGGCTGTCATCGTAGGTCAGCATCCACAGGTGCCACCCTCCGCACTAGGTTCAGTGCTAACCCTGAGAGGCCCCTGACGCTTGTCCTCCCAGCTTTTGTAAATTCCTGAGCCTCACTGGGGCAAAAAAATCCTGATGGGATCTGAGCTGGCAGCGACTGACCAAAAAAGAGATCCTGTGGTGGACAGCATGATGGAAATGTCAATCCAGTATGTGGTTGCTGTGAAAAAGGCAAATTCTGTGTTGGGGATCACTGGCAAAGGCATCAAACATAAAACTGCCATTATCATACTGGCTTTATACAAATCTGTGGTGCGACCCCACTTGTAGTCCTATGTACTGCGCTGGGGAGGGGAGAGTGTTCTCTCTCATTAGCTCAGGGCTGGGCAACACGTGGCCTCTGGGCCATATGTGGCCTCCCCCAGCCGCTGGTGTGGCCCCTGCTGCCCCCTGTGGTGTGGCTGAATTCAATGATTGCAATATATACAGTGGCAGGTGGTGGCTCCAATTTTGGCGGGGCTTTAAATCTGCTCTAGGTTTCAGTCAGAACCAGCCAGTACTCTAAAGGAGCTATCCAAGGTGCTGGACCCAGTGTGGTGATAGGGTTCAGAACCTTGGCTAGTTCCTTTGGAGTACTGTCTGGTTCTGACTGAAACACAGAATGGATTTATAGCCCCACTGAAATAGGAGCCACCAGCCTCCACTGAAAATACGTATGGTGCTTTTAGCACTACAGAGTGCTAAAAAGGTCAAATTTAGAACAAGCTAAATATAACCCTTTTAGCACTACAGAATGCTACAAAGCAGTTTCTTGATGAATTTTGGCAATCCACTGTTTTTTTATTATTTGGGGGAGTGCCTCATGGATTGTTTGGTGCCCCAAGGACTGTGGCCCATGGTAGCGGGGGTGGGGGAGGGGGACGGAATGGGTCCCAGAGCTTCCATAGTTGTCCACCCCTGCATCAGCCCCTTCACTTTCATCAAAGACCTCAGAATCTAAGAGTTGTGGTGTACTTGCCATAAGCATATTTTATATAATGTTGGTTTCTCCCTAGATTCTAGAACAGCAACAGTGCCCTGAGTAAAGCATACTACTGCTAGGACTAGCCAGAGCAAAGCAGACACAGATTGTATGAGTGGCATGCCCTTTTCCAATGCAGCCATTTTGTGAGAGTACCCATTACACTCTCAAAATTCCAAATGTGCCAACCAACCCCAAAAGTTTGGGACCCACTGCACTAGCCTGTAGTCTCAGAATACCTGATGGATAACACTGACACACATAGTGTTAATGGGTCTGGGGTCTGCCAGATAAACACTTTTTGGAACCCTGTTTTAAGCTCTGGCAGCAAAATGGTGGCAGTGCCATAGTCTATATATCTGCCTTCTAATAGCTCTTAATGACATGGAAAATGGTTCTAGAAACTCTGACATACCTTTTATTGTGCTTTGTAAGCAAATATGTGATATATAGGGGAAGGGAAATGACTGTATGTTCCTTTTGTTCATGTTGTGCAAGCTTTTTAGATCTCATGTCCCCAGTGATCTGTAATCAGTTTACTCTGATTTTTCTGTGCTGTGACACCATAACAGAATATTAGATTATAGTGGTATAATGTCATACATAATAACATTAAAACAAGGAAGGCCTGGAGCTTGTCTCACTCTGATATTATATTCTCATTTTAAAAATCCAAATGCCATCTTTATTTCAAAGGAGACTGTGTCCATGTTTAAAACATTTTGAGTGTTATGGTAAAAATGCAAACATATTTTTAAACGCATACTTTTTCAAGAGAATCTCATGCTTGCATTACATAGCAGATAGCACAATTATTTGAAGTATATGCAATTAATTATGTTCTTTATTGGTTAGTTTTGCTTGGAAAAAACTACAGAACTTGATCATGCTCTGTTAATGCATGCAGGCATACTGAGAACATTATAGAGTGGGGCCTATAATTCAATATGCTCCAACATTCCTAATGAGATCTCTCACCACTCCTTTTGTTGCACACGATGCTACTTAGAATCTGTTTAAATTCTGTTTAAATTCAACAGAATCAACTGATAAAGCTTCCCCTGTGACATTTTAAACTGTAAGTAGGGTTTCAGTGTTTCCTAGAACCACAGCAACAACACTTCCTTCACATAAAAATAGCATGTCAGAGGGAAAGATTAAGGGTACAATCCTTTAGACAGAAAAAAAAAAACGTCTGGCTGGGGAATGCTGGGAGTTGTAGGCCTTTTTTTCTGTCTAAACACAAATAGGATTGCACACTAGGTTGATGAAACTTCTCTCTGACATGTTCAGATATGCAACATGCCAGCTCCTCCCATTTCCACCCGCCAAAGTCTGAAGTAGTATAGTCCAAGAAAGTTTTACTGCTGTATTTAGAGTGCAGTCCTAGAGGATTAATGCTCAAGAGACAGAGGGCTCCAATCTCGGAGCCTGCCATCTATTCTAAGTCCTGCTGGCAAGAGTCAGGCAGGGTGGGAAGCACAATGAAGGCTTTTGAAGCCTCTCCATCCTCCATTTTAGTATTTCTGTGCTAGGTGAGCCCCTTTGTGTAGAGGGCCTTCCTGTAGGACAGGAATAGAGTGGCTTGTGAATCCAGTGGATCCATGTCCCCACCTCACCCACTGGCACACCGCCTTTCCACCCTCCCTACCCTCTTACGAGGCCATGACACTTGAGGAATATTCAACCAGGGGAAAACTGGGAGCGGGGAATCCAAGCAGAGATTTTCCCCTGCCTATGTCATAGCTCTTGAAAGGAAATCTGCCATACCCTATGGTCCCTGGGATACTTTCCCAAGACCGGAGGATTACGCTTTCACTTGTTTAGGTGATTTTTTTTGCCCGCTTTTCAGTCAATAGATTCCCAAAGTGGAGTACAATTAAAATTCAACAATACAGGTAAAATCAACAATAAAAGAAATAAAACAGTGGACGTATAATATCCAGAGCTGGCATTACGACGATGCTAAAAGAGACACTAATTGCAAAAAGATGAGTACATCTGAAGAGAAAGGCCCTTTCAAAGACAACAAGCTCCTTGATCTGATTCCATGGCTCTTAAGAAAAAGCTTCTTCAGCAGGTGGTCACTAGCCTAACAGATCCTTGATTCTGTTTAACTGTTTATGCTCGTGCATTTGCATTTCCCACTTGGTGGGCCAGATACTCTTTTCTTTGTGGTTTCTTGCTAAAGCAGGCATGCAAATAAATAATATCCTGCACAATGGTGACAGGGTAATGCAGCAAACATTGTTGGGATGATTTGCTACACTGTCTTCAAAAGTAGATTTATTCTGAAGACCTCTCTCCCAGCGTACTAAAAAAGCGTTTGCTCCGACCATCCCTATTTCCTGGTCCAGATCATGAGAAGTAGGACTTCCACTCTATTCTGTGTTAGTCAGGCTGCATCTAGAGCATTGTGTCTGCTTCTGGACACCACCATTTAAGCAGGGCATTGGCAAACTGGAGCACATCCAGAGGGGATGTAGGGATGGATGAGAAATTTGTTTCAGTCTTTTTTAAATAAGAGTTTACCAAAATTTGCAAATGTTTTCATATTCAGGATGGAAAGAACTTGAGAATGTTGAATGTGGGAGAAACGAATACTGACATATTCATCCATCCAGGCACACGGCTTTGAGTAGAGATGTTGAAGAAATCCACATTGTAATAAAATGAGTTTGGATTTGTATGAATCTGACTCACAGATTCTGCAGTGGACCAGCTTGGTCCAGTGGACCAAGTTGCATGGATTCCGTAGACTTGCAGAGCATTTTTAAAAACTTCCTGGAACTTTACACAAATTTAGTAGTAGGAAAATATGTAAAATAAAAAAATCAGCCAAACATGCACAGTTTCCCTCATAGGTTAAATGCATGAAAATGCACAGTTTGAGGGGGATTTACACATTTTTGCAAGTGCAAATTTGCACAAATGCAAATTTGCACAGATTTGAGGAATTGGAAAAAAAAATCGATTCCATCAGTGAGCAGATGAAGGACTGGAAAGGAACCTGACAATCCATGAAACACAGACAGAACAGATTTTACAAAAGCTGTACATCCCTAGCTTTGACAATTTGGTTCTTAAAAGTCTGGGTTTGAATCCCTGTGTATTCAGCCATGTTAGTGCTGAATTAGAGTTGCCACCTCTTTTTTTCTGACAGGCTCCTCATCTTTAACAGCTATATGGCAGGCAGGCACAACATGGTCCTCTTCATGCTGGTAAATAGCTGTACTTACTGAATTCGGCTCTTAAGGATGAGAATTTTTGTTTGGTTGGTTTTTATAGGAATTTCCTCAAATTCACAAATTTCTTCATATTCAGGACAAAAAGCATTTGAGATTTAAAAAAAAAACTTAATGTGGGAGAAAGTGAAACTGACAGATTCATCCCTCTCCACTAGGATAATAAAGGGTCTGGAAACCAAGTCCTATGTAAGGATGGACAAATCTGTTAATTTTGGTTTCTCTCAGTTTCTAATTTTTCCAATCCTAAATTCACATTTGATGAAGTGGACAGTGTCCATGAAAGCTAGAATAAATTTGTTAGGGTGCAATCCTATGCATGTTCAGGCAGAAAAAAGTAGAAGCTAGATCAAATTGCCTGAATGTTGGCGATTTGATCTCTAGTTCACTCTGCCTCTTCGAAACCCAGCTTGTACTTCCACTAGTTCTTGGTTCACATACTGCTGAAGCCTAACTTCTAGGATTTTGAGCATAACCTTGCTGGCATGTGAAATGAACACAATTGTACGGTAGTTTGAACACTCTTTGGCATTGCCCTTCTTTGGGACTGGAATGTAAACTGACCTTTTCCAGTCTTGTGGCCACTGTTGAGTGTTCCAAATGTGTTGGCATATTGAGTGCAGCACTTTAACAGCATCATCTTTTAGGATTTTAAATAGCTCAGCTGGAATACTGTCATCTCCGCTAGCTTTGTTGTTACTAATGCTTCCTAAGGCCCACTTGACTTCACTCTCGAGGATGTCCGGCTCGTCCTTAGTCTTTAAGGTGCCACAAAAACTCTGTTGTTTTTGCTGCAACAGACTAGCACAGCTGCCCCTCTGGACAATGTGAATCAAAAGCATCCAGAGAGCTCTTAGTCTGACAGACTTATTAAAAATGCTAAGTGCAAGCAGACAGGGGTAAATGTTTGGTGGGTTGCAGCCTATGATCTTGAGAATTTTGTCTTGGGCAAGTTGGTGTTGAATTCCTGTGGCTAAAAACAAAACAAAAAACCATCTAGCAGATAAACGCGCGCAAAACCAACTAACTGAAAGGGATACTTGGGTATCTTGAGATCAAGTACTTGGCACAAATGATTCGGAAGTAGCAAAGAGGCCTGTTGTGTCAGTATGAATTGCAAGATGAGATGAAATTTCGCAATTGCCTTTTTATCATCTCACGATTTTTATATTGCAGAAATGTTCCATATATCATGGGAAACACTGTGGGTTCATTCATTGTGGCTTGCAGCCCCGGGGTTTAATTTGAACTGACATTCACCAGAGTTTCAGTTCTGGCCTTCAAATGAAAGGACTTGCTTGTTCATTTCTGTAAAGTAGGGATAGAGAGGAGAGCATTTCTCTGCACTTACTTTACTTCAGGCTCCTGCCTCATACTTCGCTTTTTCTTTAAGCTTGACAGGAAGAGGAAAGTGTGAGGCTGCCCACAGGGTCATAGTTTCTTAATATTTTTGTCACTGGATCAGCAGAGGTTGAAAAGCTCCGGGTGACTATCACTGAATCAAGCATGCAACTGTCTGCCAAATCTCATATGTTAAATTACGTTCAGTGCAATTCTATACATACCTACTCAGAAGAAAGCCCCACTGAGTGCAATGGACCTTACTCGCAGATAAGTATGTATAGGGTTGCTAGCGTATGTTGCAAAAAGCCATATATTTGACTGTTGATGTGTTCAAATTGATTGCCAACCCTCAATATTGTTTTAAAGATTGTTTTAAATGTTTAAATATCATTCATTTTATTTGCTACCTTGAGTTCTCTTTCAAGGATATATAAGCTTTTTAAACAGCTTATATTTATTAAGTGAAAGAAATTTTTTATTATTTTATTATTTATTTATTTATTTAATAATATTTTATTATAAAATAAATAAATAAATAAGCCAGCTTCATCAGGCTTTACCTCTCTCTGAACTGTCATCCAGCAGCCATTCATTCAAGCTGTAGCAGAGAGAGAGAAGGAAAACAGGGTGGCCATCAGCCATGCTAAGAAGCCAGCTTCATCAGACATTGGCTCCTTTGTAAGTAACACTAAGTCATGGTTTACGTTAACCATGGTTTGCTGCTTTAGCAAAGAGTTGTCTTGCAGACAAGCAAAGAAATCACAGCTTGTTTTCCCTATTTCTGATTTGTTTCTCTCTTCTCAATTTTCCCAGGTTGCTCTGGCTGAGTGCTTCTGTTTCAGGGTAGACACCAGCATGAACAAGCCAGAGATAAACCATGGTTTGGAGTTTATACATCACGATAAACCATGGTTTAAACAAGCCAGATTTTGTAAGCCAACAACAAACCATGGCTTCTATTTGTGGTTTGTAACTGGTTAACAAACCATGGTTTCTTTCCAGGGATGGCTGAGACATAGCAACAAGCCAAATTTCAACAAACCACACCATGGCTTAGCATTGGCTGAGTTTGGATGATCACTGGGGAAAATATGCCACCATGGCTTCTGCTCCCCACCCCTGTGCATGACGCTTGTGTGCCTGCCATTTGCCTAATTACTTGTGATGTGGTGCAGGTTATCATGTTGTCTAAATCTGGTGTGTGGCAGGGGTGGCTTCTAAGCCCTAACCCTAACTTTGGGATGGACTTAGGCAAGCTGGTAAAACATCCATATGTAATAGGCTAGATCAGGGGTGGGGAACGCGTGACCCTCCAGATGATGTTAGACTACAACTCCCATCATCCGTCACCGTTGGCTATGGTGGCTGGGGCTGAAGGGACTTGCAGTTCACCAGCATCAGGAGAGTCGCATGTTCTCCACCCCTGAGCTAGCCTATTATATATGGATGTTCTACCAGCTTGCCTATGTCCAGCCTAGGCACGTAGGGAAACAAAGAGTCACGTTCTGTCTCCATTCCTCAGGACACCCTTACCAAAAAATGAGCAGAACCTCTGGAATAATTATTTGAATGTCCATGAGGTCCAGATGTCTCATTATAAAAATGCTGATAGCCTAAATTCAAACACAGTTGTGCCAAAGCAACCATTGTGACTCAGTGGACCACTCCCGTTTAGGCAGGTCTGTCTGGGAACTAAACTGGCAGGTCCAGTTTAGCAGGATTTTGAGGAGGCACTAGATTGTACAGGGTTTTACACATTTCTTTGGGTGACCTCTATAACTTGCAAGACCTTGCAATTCTGCCAAGCTATTTTGTGACCTAGCAAAGCTTGAAACGGTTGCCAAATGGCCAGTGGGGCATGCATGTGCTGAACCAAGTGCGTCTGTAGTTTGTCCAAAAGCCCTCTCAGAGACACCAAAACATAGCACTCGAGGTAGCTAACAATAAAATCCAGATTAAAAGCAAAATCTTAATTAAAACATAACGCTAAAAACATATTAAAAACACAATTAAAAATAAACAGTACCAACCAATTAAACCCTTCAGCAACAGACCAGTTTATATGCCAAAGACGTGCCTGAATAAAATCTTCCTTTGCCTGCTGGCAGAAGGATAACAGAGTGGGGGCCAACCTAGCCTCCTTCACCAGGGAGTTCCAGGGCCTAGGAGTGGCCACTGAGAAAGTCCTGATATTTATGCTTATATAACCACTTTGCACATGCAAAGACCTGAACCCAGGTTGCTGGAGCAAATCAATGCTCTATCTGCAAGTGTTATCTGAATCTACCTATCTCTGTGCTCTTTATAAGAACACAAGAAGCAAAACGAGAGCAAGCAATTGGTTAATCTTGACAGGGTGGGGAGGGAATCCTATTTCATGAGACAGACGTTTTCAGAAAGTGGCGGTTGCCACTTTTTAACTGTTAATTAGCGACAGGTTTGTTCCGAAACCACAACCCTGTTTAGTGTGACCTCACTGGTGTGGCATCTGGGCAATTATCTTGGAGATAATGAGCCCCTTCATCCAAAGCTGAGCAACAACATCTCACTTGGAATGCGGAAGATCACAGCCAATCTGCTACTCATCAGGGTGCCTGCTATCCCCTTTGTATTACACCTTTCTTCAAAACTAACCTTTCACATCCTGAATTAATTAAAAGTGTGCGAGATTAAAAATTAATGAATTCATTTTTAGCAGCACAAGAGGGAGGGTAAAAAACAAGGAGGAGAAGGGGTGTGCAAAATATCAACGGAACATTCACTTTTTTTTAATATTCTAGGCTGGTGGGGGTGGGTTAAGAAGAAAGAAAAAGATCATTCTCTCTCTCTCTCACGCGTGTGAAATCCTATTTTTCTTTCACTTATTAAGTAGCCTCATTAGCTTTTTTTCAGGTCTGATTCTTCTGCCAAACTGTACAAAAGAAATCATCATTTCTGACTAGCCATTTGTTTATGTAATTAGAGGCAGGTTCCAAGAGTGCTTCTTCCCCATACCGGTCAGGAGCTCTCCTTTTTTCTTTCCCAAGCTGTCCCAACACTGCATGCAGCTGTTCCATTAGAATAGTCTGTTCTCGCTTTCCCAGTGTCATTGGATTGTTCAGGGTCCACTCATCATCAGACAAGATGTCTGTTCTGCGTCAACCACACATGCATTGCAGTCACGGGTTTTCCCTCTATAAACAGGCCCTTCACACAGAGTTTTCTGTAAGAGCTTCTCTACATAAGGAAAAGTCCTGCAAACTTACTGGGGCGTCATCTTCCAGAGTCTTTGCAGGTTTACAATGGGCACAGCACACATGCTTCCCCCCTTCCCTTGTTTCTCCTGTTCCCTTTGTGGGCACGTTCCATATGTGTCATTTATTCAGCCAGTGGATGGCACTGCAAGGTTTCTAAAATATTGCACAATTCTTGAAGTTCACCACCTGTTTTATGTGGTTTTTGGCAGTTTTTTTGTTTTGTTTTGTTACTGCATTTTCGGCAGTTTTTAAAATGGTGGAATAAACCTAAAAAACAACAAGAGAGGCACCGGAGGAAGACGACGTCATGAAAAGGACCCACAATCTTCCATGAGTGAGAAATCATAAATGCCTCGTGTAAAAACACCCTAAATCCCAGTGTCCGTCCTTATCTGTGAATGGTGTAGTGAGAGGGTGAGTTAGTTGATGGAGAACAGAGCCAGAGCGGGACAGGATCACTGTGAAACTTGAGAACTTAAGCTGGAAGTCTGAGATCCCACATTCTGGCAGTTTAAGGAATGTCACAACATAATACTGTCTGGGATTCTATTTGGTATTCTGCATCAGGAGTTGGTGCTGGGTGTGGAGGATAAGTTTATATGGCTTGATTTTATATTACTTACAAACAGACCTGGCTTTACATGGGTTGAAGTAGCCCTTAGTATGACACAGTGAAGTCTTCAAGCAAACTTACACAGCTATAAAGAGTTGGACACCTTGTGCCTGCCCCTTCTGAGTGAACCTATGCCCACTGGCACCCCTAAAGCCCCCTGAGGAAGGGCTCTGACCACTCCATTCTCCTGAGGAGGGTTGCCCCACAGCAGAGGGCAGGGGGCAGGCCTATAACTCTGTCCCTTGGCCTACTAATCTCCCCTGGCTTCAAACTGTATGGACTGCAAAATGATGTGCTGGTAAGGGACATCTGCCTCTAGTGGCTGAAGTTGTTACTGCAGGCTTCAACCATATGGACACATTTAAATTAGTTTAATTAATGCATTGGGGTTTTTTAAACCCCAAATAGCCAGCAGTACACACATCTAGGGTCCCATTAGTATGCATGCCAAGTTTCAGGTATCTGGGTTCCACAGTCTTGGCACTATGGTACTGTTGGACAGACCAACCAACACACACCCTCTTTTATATAGATAGTAGTAGTATCCTACAAGCAGCTCAGGGTGGTGAACTTGTGGTTTTCTCATTTTATCCTCACAGCAATCCTGTAAGGTAACTGGTGACTGGTCCAAAGTTGCCCAAAGAGCTTTATGACTAAGTTGAGAATCTGGGTTTTCCGGCTTCAAGTCGTGCTCTGTCACCTGCATTTCCATAGCCTGTTAGATTCTCAGGACAGATCAGTGACTAAAGCCAACCCATCTATGTA
This sequence comes from Heloderma suspectum, assembly GCF_057233095.1. Lineage (NCBI taxonomy): Eukaryota > Metazoa > Chordata > Lepidosauria > Squamata > Helodermatidae > Heloderma > Heloderma suspectum. The sequence continues at coordinate 70,221,439 of NC_139462.1, forward strand.
TAAATTGATATTGATCGTTATGACACTCCTGCCCTGGGTTCTACCTTCTCCAGCTTCCACCTGATGAAACTGAGAAGAAAACCCCCTCAGGACATCTGCCTCCACTGGGTCAGTTGTCCTCACTGACACACCAAGCTTCAGCTCCTTTTACTCTCTGGGTTAAGAGGCACCCAATATACCTAAGTGGTTCCCTCTGCCCAATAAGGAGAAGTAACAAGGACATATGTTTCTAATGGTAGCACAAGAAGACAAACCAACATGTGGGATTTTTTTTTTACTTATAATAAAACAAATATTAATGTATTTCACACAAGAAGAGTTATATATTATTATTAATCAAACTATGCTTGGGCCCTACCTACCTACCCCTTCTAAATCCTATTCCAAAATAACTAACTAGAAGTAGCTTCCTCAATTCCTAAGGCTCTATCCAACTTCTGTCAGTTCAGTCCTTTTATAACCTCAGAATCCCCCCCCTCTTACACACACACACACACACCTCGCACCTTTCACTCCCTCCCTAACACTCTATTAGCCCTATCTTACCTGGGTCACATTTAACAATGCAAACGTATACATTCATATAACAGGCATATGATACACCCACCATTTTGAGGAAGGGCTATAGCTCAGTTGTAGAGCACATGCTTTGGATGTGGAAGGCCCTGGTTAAATCCCTGACATCTCCAGGGAGGGCTGGTGTCAGTCAGATAAATCAATGTTCTGTTTCAGTATAATCCAGCTTCTTATGTTCCTAATTTAAAAGTAGCCTTCTCCTTTAGCTAATGCCTGCTTCCAGTAAAAATTACTCTTGATTATCTTTCAGCTGGTTGCCTATGCAGATTCCCCCGCCCCACCTCCTTACATTAGTGGAGTAGGGTTTTATTTCTGCAATTAGTCCCAGTTCCAGAATGTGTGGTTATCAAGTGTGGCAGGGTTAGTACGCTGCTAATGTTTTAAATCTGTTTAATGAAGCCATTAGAAGATTAGGGGCTCTTGAAGCTGATTAAAAAAACCCATCCCCAAACAAAACAGGACTTGATTCTTAGCACTCTACCAGCACTAACCCCAGCACATTGGCAGTGCTGTAAAACTCTAGCATATCCAGGGGTAATGCAATGGGGAAGAGCTTGTTACAGAGAGAGGACAGGATACATTTTCCTTCCCCTTTCCCCTTTCTCTTTAAAAGGGAGATAGGTGTGCCCCTGTGCCTTAGTGTGGAGTGTACAGCTTCAAAGAAGCAAGAGAGATAAACAGTGGCTTCATTGATCTGGCTATGGGAAGAATAAACTTGCTTGTGTTTGGCATATTTTTCATCTTTAACGAGCTTTCTTGGCTTTTTCATGCTTAAGTGTTGTGGGGGGGGGCACTCATCTTCCTAAGCAGGGGTGGGCAGAAGGTGGATCTACTGGTAGATCTCTGGTGGTTTGCATTAGATCATCAAAAAATTCTGATTCCAAATTGTTTAACAATGGCAGTAACAAAATTACTCCCTCCCCCCAAATTATGCTGCTGAAACGTAGAATGCGTGGAGTAATGATGAGTGGATTTCTATGCAGAAGAACTCTGTTCAGTTCTGGTACTTAAAACAAATTCCTGGGGTCAGAATTCTTTAATTCAGGGTTGGTCCAAGATATTTTGCCACCTGAGGCAAAGGACATGATAGGGTCACCCTCCCCTTCCATATAGAAAAGCTGACCAAACTGGCAGTTGAATCTTACTTCAATGTGATAATAGCCCCCTCCACTGCACCTGAGGGCAGCAGGCTAACTTAGGGAGTGAAGGGCAGATTGAACAGTATGCAGAGTTCTGAACTCTTAACACTCCCTGCCTCCCAGCATCTCCCAACTGAAGCAGCTGCTTTACTCTGCCTTATAGCAGGGCCAGCCCTGATTTGATTCTATGTCTCTTTGTGGATCCTGGGGTTCTAGTTAAAAACAAAACAGACCCTACAAGCTTGAAGTCTGCTTGCCCCTGTTCTATAGACGTGAATGGAATAGCTATTTTTGGAGTTGACGAAATGGTGTGGTGGGGCTAGGGAGAAGAAGGAGTGTTGTGTCCCACATCAGCAGTGATATCAAGAGGTCCATCCACTATGCAGTCTCATTCCACATGGCACTTACAGGGGATTTCTACACCAGCTTAAAATTCTGCATTTAAAATGGGGCTTTCCACTTCCATTTTAAATGCAGGATCACAACTGATTCCCTTTATATGCGCTTCCTTTTCTGTAGATGCCCATTCCCGTAGCGTTATTTTTCCATGAAGAGGCATTATACAGGTTCAGTGATACTTGCTCCTGGGTTCCTGCCCCTTTTGTTCCCCTTGCACATTACTGGTGGATGGGGACTGGCACGCGGACAGCCCCCCACCAAACTCCCCGGGCCCTGCCTCCATCTCCCATGCCCTGCCACCCTGCCATTCTGCCGCTCTGCCATTCTGCCACTGTGTTTTGAACAGGCAGGCTGAAAATGGTGAGGGGCCAAAATGGCGCAGGAGCGGGAAGGCTGAACGCCCATCAGACCTTCATCGCCACCTTCGAGATCATGATCACACCCACAAGAACCACACTCAGCGCTTCATTCATGCTAGGGGAGAAATACACGGGGAGGACATGGTGCTCCATTTGCGCATATCTGGAAAAATACCCCATTTTTTCTGTTTCAGGAAAACATGGGATAGGTGGGAGGAAATATTGGAATAATGACTGGACAACGACGAAGTCATGTAATGGACCCACACAATTCAGTGAGTGAGCAATCATGAATGCGCAATAAACTTGAGCTGTAGAGATCCCCATAGTCTGAAAACTTTAGCTTCTCTTCATATTCATATATTGTCACCTAATTTTTTCTCATGTTCATTCAGCTATAACATTCAGTAAAAAGTTATTTACTAGGTTTTAAAAATATCTTTGAACTATATTGTTTTCACACTCCTTTTCCTTTTTTTCTCCTTTGGAACTAGCTAATCAAACACAAGTAATTAATTTGCATCACTTGCAACCTGGAGGCATTTCATTACCACATCACAAAGGTGAGAAAATAAGAAAACATTAATATGCATGAGATCATTGCATAAGGAAGTCAGAAGGCTATTTTTTTTTAAGTAAATAACTTTCCCAGTCTCCCTGAAAGTAGATCTCTCCTGGGCTTGAGAATGTTATGGGATTTAAGCTGTTTAACCTTTATGAATACAGTAATCTGTAAAGCTTGCTCTGTTTTATGTAATTTATATCACACAGGTAACTGAAACGGAGAAGGTGTTTAACCTTAAACGTTAATGGTATCAGATCTGTCTCAGGGTGCACATATCTGAGACTCCTTTGTATAGACCTGAGTAGGAATGCTATAGCAAGAGGTTTTTTTTAATGTGTGGGAAAGACGAGAACATAGGTCTGATGAGTTTTATCCACAGAATGAGCTGCTGGTGGGATTTGTTTTTTGAGCTCAAAGGGCAACTAAAATGAGGCAAATAGTAGTGGCAAGAGATGAAGTTCTTGACCTTATTAGCTAACTAATCACTGGGCCTAGATAGTATCCATCCTAGAGTTGTTAAAGAACTCAAATAGGAAATTGCTGATCTTTTGACAAAAATATGACCCTAGGATCAATCTCTGTACCAGAGGTCTGGAGAATGGCCAATGTAATGCCAGTTTTTAAAAAAGGGATCCAGGGTGAATCTGGGAATTTACAGGCCAGTTAGCTTAATGTCTGTTCCAAGTAAATTGGTTAAAAGCATTATTAAAGATAAAATTAGTAAACTTATAGAAAGACAAGCCCTACTGAAAAAGAAACAGCATGGTTTCCAACCAGGCACTGCCAATATCATACTGCCCTTATACAAATCTATGTGCAACTATGCTTGGAATAGGGCCGCAGTGGCTTAGTGGTTAAGATGCTGAACTGCAGACCGGAAGGTCAGCAGGACAGCAGTTCGAGACCAGAGTGCCGCGTGACGGAGTGAGCTCCTGTCTTCAGTCCCAGCTCCTGCCAACCTAGCAGTTCGAAAGCAAGAAATTGCAAGTAGATAAATAGGTACTGCTTCGGTGGGAAAGGTAACAGCGTTCCGTGCACTTCGGTGTTCAGTCATGCTGGCCACATGGCCACGGAAGCATCTTCGGACAGCGCTGGCTCTTCAGCTTAGAAACGGGGATGAGCACTGCACTCTAGAGTCGGACACGACTGGTTGGGGACACCTTTACCTTTTTATGCTTGGAATACTGTGCATAGTTCTGGTTGCCACATCTAAAAAGGGATATTTTTAGGAGCTGCTCGGGAAGGAGGACCAGCCAGCAGCTGCACCAGGTGGATCCTGAGCCTGCTTCTGCCCCCGCCCACAGGTACTTAAGGTGGGGCTGCCAGAGGCTGCTCGGGAAGGAGGACCAGCCAGCAGCTGCACCAGGTGGAGCCTGAGCCTGAGCCTGAGCCTGCTTCTGCCCCCGCCCACAGGTACTTAAGGCGGGGCTGCCAGAGGCAGCGCTTCGGCATTGCCCCAAGTGTGACGCTAAGTGCGCACTTAGCGTTGCACTTGGAGTCGCGTAGGACCTGAAGATCTACCCACCTGCCTCTCCAGAGATACCAGCAGCCACAATACCAGCAGCAAATAGCGGCAGCAGAGGGCAGCAGCTTTAAAGACAAGGGGAAAGGGGCAAACGTGGACTATCTGCTCCTTCTTAGCTGCTGTTCTCTTTTATCTCTTTTATCTTTTATATTCTTTTAAAATGTTGTGCATTTTATATCCTAACATTTTAATATGTGCCTGGGAGGACTATTGGGCAACTCAGGAGGGCGGAGAGGTGCCACCATAACTGTGGTCACGGGCAGGGGGAGGTATGGCGTTGGGGGATTAACAGGCCAGCTGAGGAGAAGAGGGGCTAGATACCTTACAGCTGTCCCCTCTTCTGGTTCTTCCCCCAACCTGATGGTTCCTGGCAGCCTTACCAGTCTGCCCTCGGGTCTGGTGCTGCTGCTGCTGAATGCCAGGTCGGCCCAAAATAAAATCTCCCTCATCCATGATTTGATTGTGGATGAGGGGGCTGACCTGGCATGTATTACTGAGACCTGGGTGGGGGGACTGGGAGGGGTCACTCTCTCCCAGCTGTGCCCTCCTGGGTACTTGGTGCAGCACCAACACCGACTTGAGGGTCGGGGAGGGGGGTTGCCGTGGTCTATAGGAATTCAATCTCCCTCTCCAGGCTTCCTGCTCATTCGAGTGCAGATCTTGAGTGTTTGTACCTTGTACCCGGGACAGGTTAGGGATTCTGTTGGTGTACCGCCCACCGCGCTGCCCATCAGACTCCCTGCCTGAGCTGACGGAGGTGGTCTCGGACTTGGTGTTGAGGACCCCCAGGATGATGGTCCTGGGGGATCTCAACTTCCATGCCGAGGCCGCTGTATCCGGGGCGGCTCAGGACTTCATGGCCGCCATGACAACCATGGGGCTGTCCCAACATGTCATCAGCCCAACGCATATAAAAGGACACACGCTTGATCTGGTTTTCTCGACTGGGCAGGAGGATGGTGATCTGAAAGTGGAGGAATTAACATCTGTCCCTTTGTCATGGTCAGATCACTTCCTGCTGAGGTTTAGACTCCTGGCGGCCTTTCCCCTCTGCAAGGGTGGGGGACCTATTAAAATGGTCCGCCCCCGGAGATTAATGGATTCTGATGGATTCCAGAGGGCTCTGGGGGATTTTCCCGCTGGTATGGCTGGTGCTCCTGTCGAAGCCCAGGTCGCTCTGTGGAATGCAGAGATGACTCGGGCGGTTGACATGATCGCGCCCAAGCGCCCTCTCCCTCTGAGCAGAGCCCGGCCAGCTCCTTGGTATACACCTGAGCTGAGGGCAATGAAGCAAGAGGGGAGATGGCTAGAACACAGGTGGAGGAAAACTTGTGCTGAGTCTGACCGAACACAGGTAAGAGCCCACTATCGAGCCTACTCTGTGGCGGTGAGGGTGGCAAAGAGACAGTTCTTTTCCACCAGCATTGCATCTTCTCAGTGTCGTCCAGCGGAGCTTTTCCGAGTGGTTTGCGGCCTGTTACATTCTGGGCCAGGGAGAGAGACGGTAGAACCCTCGGTAGCACGCTGTGACGAGTTTGCACGGCACTTTGAGGATAAAGTCACTCAGATTCGTCATGAATTGGACACCACCATTAATGCAGTTCTATTGGTAGAGGCGTTCAGAGCATCATCTGGTCCAGTTTTATTGGATGAGTTTCAGTTACTGAGGCCTGAGGATGCGGACAAGGTGTTTGGCCAAGTCCGATCGACCACTTGTGTGCTTGACCCTTGCCCTTCATGGCTTATTAAATCAAACAAGGAGGGGTTGTCCGGCTGGGTCCAGGAGGTTGTAAATTCCTCCTTGAGAGAGGGAGTGGTGCCTGCCGCTTTAAAAGAGGCAGTAATTAGACCACTCCTGAAAAAGCCTAACCTGGACCCAAAGGATGTTAACAATTATAGGCCAGTGGCCAACATCCCCTTCCTGGGCAAGGTGCTTGAGCGGGTGGTTGTAGGACAGCTCCAGGCACTCTTGAATGAAACGGATTATCTACATCCATTTCAATCGGGCTTTAGGCCTGGTTTTGGAATGGAAACTGCCTTGGTCGCCCTGTGGGATGATCTCTGCCGGGAGAGGGACAGGGGGAGTGCGACCCTGTTGATTCTCCTGGACCTCTCAGCGGCTTTCGATACCATTGACCATGGTATCCTTCTGGATAGGTTGTCTGGGTTAGGAGTTGGAGGCACTGCACTACAGTGGTTCCGCTCCTACTTGGATGGCCGATTCCAGAAGGTGGTGCTGGGGGATTATTGCTCTGTGCCATGGCAATTATGCCATGGAGTTCCACAGGGCTCTATTTTATCCCCCATGCTGTTTAACATCTACATGAAACCGCTGGGGGAGGTTATCCGGAGGTGTGGGCTGAGGTGCCATCAATATGCGGATGACACCCAGCTCTACCTCTCTTTCTCATCAAAACCAGGTGAGGCAGTGGCTGTTCTGAATCAGTGCCTGGGCACGGTAATGGACTGGATGAGGGCCAATATACTGAAACTCAATCCAGGCAAGACGGAGGTACTGTTAGTGGGTGGTTCGTCTGCCCGGCTAGGTGATATTCAACCTGTTCTGGAGCGGGTTGCACTCCCCCTAAAGGATCAGGTTCATAGTTTGGGGGTGCTCTTGGATCCAGAACTGTCACTTGAGGCACAGGTGAACTCAGTGGCATGGAGCACTTTTTATCAGCTTAGGCTGGTATACCAACTACGTCCTTATCTGGACAGAGATAGCCTAGCTACAGTTATCCATGCTCTGATAACTTCTCGTCTGGATTACTGCAATGCGTTATACGTGGGGCTGCCTTTGAAAACGGTCCGGAAACTTCAGCTGGTCCAAAATAGGGCAGCAAGATTGTTAACAGGGACTGGCCTGCGAGCTCATATTACGCCAGTACTTTTCCAATTGCACTGGCTGCCAGTCCATTTCCGGGCCCGATTCAAAGTGCTGGTGTTAACATTCAAAGCCCTTAACGGCTTGGGGCCAGGTTACCTGAAGGATCGCCTCCTCCCATATGTGCCTGCCCGGACCTTAAGATCATCATCAGCGGCCCTTCTCCGTGAGCCCCTGCCAAAGGAAGTGAGGCGGGTGGCTACTAGGAGGAGGGCTTTTTCTGTTGTGGCACCCCGTCTCTGGAATGAGCTCCCTAGTGAGGTTCGCCTGGCACCTACATTGTATTCCTTTCGGCACCAGGTGAAGACCTTTTTATTTTCCCAGGCATTTTAGCATTTTAGCTTTCTAAATTTTTATCTTTGCTGTTTTAAATCTGTATTTTAAACTCCTGCACTGCTGCTAGGTTTTATTGTGGTTGTATTGTTATATTGTGGTTTTAATGTTCTGTATATTTTAAATTGTTTTATTGTGTGTTGTTTGGTTTTAATTTTTGTGAACCGCCCAGACAGCTTCGGCTATTGGGCGGTATAGAAATGAAATAAATAAATAAATAAATAAATAATATTCTAGAGTTGGAAAAAGTGCAGAAAAGGGCTATAAAATGATGAAGGGGCTGGAGCAACTTCCCTATGAGGAAACAGCCTGGGACTGTTTAGTTTAGAAAAGGTTGATTAAGGGAAGACATTATGGAGGTGTATAAAATTATGCATGGTGTGGAGAAAGTGTATAGGGAGACATTTTTGTCCCTCTCTCATAATACTAGAACCTGGGGTCATCCCATGAAGCTGATTGTTGGGAGATTCAGGATAGATAATAGGAAATACTTCTTCACACAGCGCATAGTTAAACTATGGAATTTGTTATCACAAGATGTGGTGATGAGTTGTTTATTATGCTGGGTCTCAGACCCACCTCTGCCTTGTACTCAGCCTTTTGGGGAGGTTGTTCGTCTTTTGCCATGCTTCCCATGGCAGCCATTTTGTAGTAGTACCCACAACAATTTATCAAATTGCCAAACATGCCAACAGCTCAAAAAGGTTGCCTTCCCCTGTACTTGGTAGTCATTGAACTGTCATCCCACCAATCCTCCTGGAAGCTGGTGACTATTCTTGTCACCAAATTTGCTTCTCCTCTGGAGATGTTCTGGTGGATGAGCAATAATGGAAACAGTACATTAGCCTGACTCTTGAAAGCGTCTCATGTCTGTCAGGCATCATGTCCATCACTGAGCATTTGTGAGTGGAAGAGCTCCCTGTGCTGAGCTTCCATCATTCAGCCCTCCATGATGGTTGTCAATCAGGATGAGGGAGAGAGATGTGGAGCCACTTCCATTTTTATCACCCTCAGTGTTGCTGACTGACAGTTGCTTGGGGTGATCACAACATGCTTTTTTGTAGAAATTACTATATGTTATCTCTGTGACATCTAAATTCTAGCATAAATGTAAGAAAATACCTATGTGGAAGAGGCTCGAATTAGGATTGCTGGAGAAATGAAATGCTGCATTTCTTGACTTATCAATGTTAACGTGCACTTAAATTCTCTGTCATGACATGGCACCACTCTAGTTTAGTATGACAGAGTACTGATTCGCTCCCACTCTCATGACAGCCTATGTTTCCTATCTTGACAGATGGTGGTTCTTGTATCTGATACTGCACAACAGCTAGCCTTTGTCTTGTAAGGGAATTAAGAAATGCAATTCAAACTTTAACCAATGACAATGGGGTGTGGATTTTCCCCTTCTTCTTTGGCACCTTGATGTACACGACAAGAAATGGAAAGAATAAATGTAAGCATGGAAGTCATGTCTGGTTGTTGTTAAATGGTGAGAAATGCAGTCACTGCTTAATAAAACACTTCAGGTTCACAGGCTGGAAGGAGGAAGCAACGTGTTTAACCTGCACATTGCTGTTTTTATTTAGCACGTAGGAGCTTTTGTGCTGTTGTAATAGCAGCCGTAAAGGTTAATGTGGATGTGCATGCAAAATAGGATGTTACAGACTATTTAACGCCATGTCCTCTCAGTGAATATGTTAGTTGCAGTTTGGAACAATTACCACTGTGTTAGCAGTACTGTACTGTGAAGGAAAGGAAAATGATGTCTCATAGGAAAACATTGCTGAACAAAGGGTTCTCTGAATGTAGGGGGTTGGAAACATGGCAGGGTTTTGGCTACACAGAATTAAATTAACTGGTTATTTTTCATTGCAGGAAGGAAGCAACAATGGACCAAAATACCCAGGAAAAGGCTATTTAGTCGACTTCCTCACTATAATCTTGAACTTATACTTCTGATGTTCTATTTGTGGTTGTTGCCATACTGGTCTTTAAGAGTGGGGTCAGAAGTTATTCAGTATACTAGGCAACCCAGGGAATGCTTGTGTTTCTGTCTTGTTCCCTGTATTGAAAAGTCTATCTGAAATTATTGATGCAGAGCCTTAGGGCCACATGAAAATAACCAGGAAAGGAATTCTGCATTAAGAAATGCAGATTCACTGCATCTCATTACTTTCCCCCTGTTTGTATGAATTTCACTTCAGATGCTACAGGGTTGGAGGTTTGGGCTTTCTGTTTTCTTCCCCTTGAGCCATGTTAATCACAAGCATTCATGATATCTGGCAGCTGAGAAGTCCAAAGCTAAACATCCATCATTGTAGCTGCAGTTCAGAAACTTCTTTAGAAGAAGCAAGAGATTGCAGCCTTATGAAAATGTAGTACAGTAGATTTTCTTGCAGTGGTAGGAATTATCTTAGGTGTGGTACACAAGGCATACTTGCAATACATAACTCCTTCAAGTTAATATGTGGAACAGAGAACATCTTAACCTTAATAACTGTCTTCCTTAAAACACTCTATAGGGAGAGTCTGAAAATGATACCATTTTCTAATTTAGTATGGCCTTTATTTGTGAGCCCATCACAGCCCTATTCTGATGTTCAATGTTCCCCCCCCCACAAACACACAATTAAAATTGCATATAGGGGAGAATGGGGATGAGCCTGGTGCCTCCCCCTCACCCCCATCACATCCTTGTCATCTCCACAGACCTCTTCGCATTGGGGAATGAATGTTTGTAGCAGCGAGCCTTTACTACTCTGGAAAACCCTGCTTCTAGAGCTCACAAGGAGCCTACCTGAGTAAAAAAGGCTACTGCTGCAGATGTTACTCAGAGAGGACACAAGGATGACACTGCAGACTGGTCGATGAGGATGCAAAGGGGGTGGGGACCAATGGGCCCACTGTCTCCCTCACCCAGTTCTGATCATGTGGGAGTTTCCATGCTTGCTCTCTTGCTTCTCCTAGGATTTCTTCTCCTTTGGGATGAGCACCTTGCCTTTGGCTCTTAAGTTTCCCTTTCTTTATACTCTCTGTATCCTTGTCTTTCTTGACTGTGTTAGACTGCGAACTTGCAGGACTGTCTATGTATCGCAGCTATCTTGAACAGTGCCCAGCATCGATCACTCTTACCGTAAACATGATCTTTGGTCATGCAAAATGGTCCACTTGTGTTTGTCTACATTCTGGGCCAGTTTCTCTTACCGGGTGAAACAACAGATGGAGATGTGAAACACATAAGTAAAATCTCCTATTGCATTGATCAATAAATAGCCAATTGAAAGCTCTGATACAGAATTTAACCTGTAGTAAGAAGATAGACCTTAAAGAGAGAGTCAGAAGGTAATGGTAATGTGAGTGCGTTCTGTCCCAATGGTGCTACTTGAGCCTGGGCAGCAGACAGTATTCCAGGGTATAGAGCAGGGGTGGGCGACTTGTGGCTCTCTACATGTTTTGGCCTGCATTCCCCATCAGCTCTAGCCAGCATAGCCAATGGTGAGGCATGGTGGGAGTTGTAGGCCAAAACATCTGAAGCACCACAAGTTGCCCAGGCAGCTACAATGACATGACAGGCAGGCTATATCAACTCCATGACAATTAGGATGTTTGGTTTATGGCATTTTGGTCCACATGCATAGTCTGAACGTACATGATGCAGCATGCTTCTTGCTGAAGCTAAACAGGTCTGGGTGTGGTCAGTCTTTGGATGGGTGATTCCTGGAATCCTGCCTCGAGTTCCATGATGACAGCAGGTGGGATATAAATGTAATAAATTAGTGAATTGCTGTGACTAAAATTTGCCTATCTTCAAACTTTTACAGTTTTGAATGTAGTAAGTGGTAGTAGCAGTAGTGTAGTGGCAAATTCCCCCTTCATGGATCACTGCCTTGTTGTGGCGAAGGGGCTTGCGTAACTCAGTGAAGCCATAAGCTATGCCGTGCAGGGCCACCCAAGACGGACAGGTCATGGCGGAGAGTTCAGACAAAATGTGGTCCACTGGAGAAGGAAATGGCAACCCACTCCAGTATTCTTCTTGCCAAGAAAACCCCATGGAACATATCAAAAGGCTAAAACAGATGACATCGGAAGATAAGCCCCTCAGGTTGGATAACCTCAGGTTAGTCCAATATACTACTGGGGAAGAGCAGAGGGAATTTCCAAGTAGTGCCAGAAAGAGTGAAGTGGCTGGGCCAAAGCCGAAAGGACACTCAGCTGTGGATATGTCTGGTGGTGAAAAGAAATTCCGATGCTGTGAAGAACAATATTGTTTAGGAACCTGGAATGTAAGATCAATGAATCAAGGTAAGCTGGAGGTGGTCAAACATGAGATGGCAAGATTGAACATTGACATCTTGGGAATCAGCAAACTAAAATGGACAAGCATGGGTGAATTTAATTCAGGTGACCATTATATCTACTACTGTGGGCAAGAATCCCTTAGAAGAAATGGAGTAGCATTCATAGTCAATAAAAGGGTGGGAAAAGCAGCAAAAAAGTTGGGGTATATATCCAACTGAATGCAGAGTTCCAGAGAATAGCAAGGAGAGAGAAGAAGGCGTTCTTAAATGAACAATGCAAAAAAATCAAGGAAAACAATAGAATGGGAAAGACTAGAGATCTTTTCAAGAAAATTGGAGATATCAAGGGAACGTTTTGTGCAAAGACGGGCATGATAAAGGACAAAGAAGGCAGGGACCTAACAGAAGCAGATGAGATGAAGAAGAGGTGGAAAGAATCCACAGAAGAACTATACAGGAAATATCTTAATGTCCTTGATAGCCATGATAGTGCGGTCACTGAACTTGAGCCGGACATCCTTGAGAGTGAAGTCAAGTGGGCCTTAGGAAGCATTAGTAACAACAAAGCTAGCGGAGATGACAGTATTCCAGCTGAGCTATTTAAAATCCTAAAAGATGATGCTGTTAAAGTGCTGCACTCAATATGCCAACACATTTGGAACACTCAACAGTGGCCACAAGACTGGAAAAGGTCAGTTTACATTCCAATTCCAAAGAAGGGCAATGCCAAAGAGTGTTCAAACTACCGTACAATTGCACTCATTTCACATGCCAGCAAGGTGATGCTCAAAATCCTACAAGCTAGGCTTCAGCAGTATGTGAACTGAGAACTACTGGAAGTACAAGTGGGGTTTCAAAGAGGCAGAGGAACTAGAGATCAAATCGCCAACATCCACTGGATCATGGAGAAAGCAAGAGAATTCCAGAAAAACGTCTATTTCTGCTTCATTGACTACGCTAAAGCCTTTGATTGTGTGGATCACAACAAACTCTGGCAAATTCTTAAAGAGGTGGGAGTACCAGACCACCTTACCTGTCTCCTGAGAAACCTGTATGAGGGTCAAGAAGCAACAGGAAGAACCGGACATTGGACAACTGATTGATTCAAAATTGGGAAAGGAGTACGACAAGGCTGCATATTGTTGCCCTGCTTATTTAACTTATATGCAGACTACATCATAAGAAACGCCGGGTTGGATGAACCACAGGTCAGAATGAAGATTGCCGGGAGAATTATCAACAGCCACAGATATGGCCTAGGGATGTACGGAAGTCACTTACCTTTTTGAAGGGTGACATTTGTGGTGGTGGGGAGGCGCTCCGTCCCTCCCCCCGAAATGCTCTCCAGCCGGCTCCGCTACATGGAGATTCCGCGGAGCTGCCGGCCGGGGCCGCCCGCAACCGGACATCCAGCTGCTGGACAGCCTGCAGGGACGCAAATGGCGGCTGCCATAGCCGCCGCCATTTGCGTCCCTGTATTTTGCCATGATAGGATACGTAAATATTTACGTAGCCTATCACGGCAAACAACAACAACAACAGCGGATGCAAATGGCAGCGGCTATGGTGGCTGCCATTTGTGTTCCCTTTTTTTTGCCATTTTAGGCATTTTAGGCTTTTACTAACAACAAAGCTGGCAGAGATGACAGTATTCCAGCTGAGCTATTTAAAATCCTAAAAGATGATGCTGTTAAAGTGCTGCACTCAATATGCCAACACATCTGGAACACTCAACTGTGGCCACAAGACTGGAAAAGGTCAGTTTACATTCCAATTCCAAAGAAGGGCAATGCCAAAGAGTGTTCAAACTACCATACAATTGCGCTAATTTCACATGCCATTTCACATAGTAATAGTATTTACGTAGGCTATTACGGGGGGGGGGGGGAAAGGGAATGCAAATGGCGTAGTGGCCGCCATTTGCATTCCTTTTTTTTTTTTTCCGTAATAGCCTACGTAAATATTTACGTAGGCTAAAATGGCAAAAAAAAGGGAACGCAAATGACAGCCGCCGTAGCTGCCACCATTTGCGTTCCCTTAGTTAAGCCGTGATAGGCTATGTAAATACTTACGTAGCCTATCACGGCTATATGGAAGAAGCGAATGGCGGCTTCAGACACGGCCGCCATTCGCAAGTCAGCGTGGACGGCAGCAGGTACATGCTCTGTTCCGGGCCCATTTCGTGGGGCGAGGGGGCGGCGGGGCTTCGTTCCACCACAGATTTCGGCGGGCCGAATGCACTGGCATTTGGCCTCGCTGAGATCCGTGGCAGAATTCTCTGACATCCCTAAGATACGCACACGATACCACCCTAATGGCAGAAAGCGAAGAGGATCTCAAGAGCCTCTTCTTGAGGGTGAAAGAGGAGAGTGCAAAGGCTGGTTTGAAACTCAACATTAAAAAAACTAAGATCATGGCATCTGGCCCCATCACTTCCTGGCATATAGAAAGGGAAGAAATGGAAGCAGTGACAGATTTTATTTGCTTGGGCTCCAAGATCACCGCAGACGGTGACTGTAGCCATGAAATTAAAAGACGCTTGCTCCTTGGGAGGAAAGCTACGGCAAACCTAGACAGCATATTAAGCAGAGACATCACCTTGCCGACAAAGGTCCGTATAATCAAAGCTATGGTTTTCCCAGTAGTAATGTATGGCTGTGAGAGCTGGACTATAAGGAAGGCTGAGTGCCGAAGAATTGATGCTTCTGAACTGTGGTGCTGGAGAAGACTCTTACGAGTCCCCTGGACTGCATGGAGGTCAAATCAGTCCATCCTAAAGGAAATCAACCCTGAGTGCTCATTGGAAGGACAGATACTGAAGCTGAAGCTGAAATATTTTGGCCACCTAATGCGAAGAGAAAACTCACTGGAAAAGACCGTGATGCTGGGAAAGACTGAAGGCAAAAGGAGAAGGGGATGGCAGAGGATGAGATGGCTAGATAGCATCACTGATGCAATGAATATGAACTTGAGCACGCTCCGGGAGAGAGCGCAGGACAGGAAGGCCTGGCATGCTATGGTCCATGGACATGACTTAACGACTGAACAACAACAACAACAACAACAACAAAGTGGCAAATTCAGAAGCGCAGGGTCCCTTCATGATAGTCACAGCCATGCCCCCTCACAGCCACGCCTCCTTCATATACAACTTTGATTATACAACTTTGTAAGATTATACAATAAAAATGAACTTTCAGTCATTTTGGAGTTCAAAATGCATTCATTGAGTGATGAATGCAGGATGAGGCATGTCTTTTTGAGATTCAGGAAGAAGAAGGCAATAATAGCTTCCAGAAGTTCCAACTGATCACCCACAGTGCCAGTAACACATCTTGTTACATTCTCCCTAGAGCAGCAGTCTGGATTGTTGATCACTGTTTCGGTTTCTTGCAACATTCTGTGGCTGTGAGACCACTGACTTTATAGGGTTTTTTTTTTCCCCATGAGTCCAGAATCCATAGTTCAGTCATCTCTTATGGTGTTTTAGTTGGATCCAGACTTAGGTTGAATCTACACATAGCAGTTATACCGTTGTCATACCATTATCAAAACTATTGGTGCCCACTGGTGTCCTGTGTACCACTAGTTATGATAATGGTATGATAATGGTATAACTGCTATGTGTAGATTCAGCTTTAGTCATGCGTAGAGTAGACTCACTGAAATCAGGGGACCTTAAGATAGTCATAAGTCGTGACTAACTTTTCCCATTGATTTCAGTGAGTCTACTCTAAGCAAGACTAAGTCTGGATCCAACATTTTAAGTGGCCTTCTGAGCAACGTCAAGCTTGGAGAACTTACAGTACACAAAAGCACTCCTCCGGACCCACATTCTCTTGTTCGAGAAACAACGGCTACTGCTGCTGCTAATGATGATATCCTCAAAGCCACACAGCAAGGGCCAGTTCAAGTCCATGATGGGCCCCAGAGTAGCTGTCCCTAGTGAGCCTCCTACTCTGCCCTCAGTACTGAACTCTCTCTCTCTCTCTCTCTCTCTCACACACACACACACACACACAAACACACACACACACAGAGTCAACAATGTACAATAATAATGCAAAAACATTTTTCACTACATATTTTAGTGGAAATCATCTTCCGTGCTTTCCTGGAAGCAAAAGACTTATATCTCTTCCATGGAAGAAAACTCAGATACAAACACAAGCTTCTCCTTTTACAAAATACAGTGCACAGACACAGAAAACATAAACACACATTGATGCACTAATACACACTCACTCACTCACTCACTCACTCAAGAAAGAGACATAAACTGACTCACTGCCTCTTTCAGATGCAACAGCCAAACAGGCTGTTTTGTTATTATAAATAAATCAAAGAGGCCTGTCAGGAATGAGTGTTTATACCCATTTAACCTCTAGGGGCCTGCATCTGCCTTTTTTTTTTTAATGTAACCTCCTCAAGACCATGTACTGTGCAGTGGCACAACACAGACAGACTCCACCTTCCCCAGAGTCCTTCTTACTTAAGCACACAGGGAAAACCAGAAGGAAAAACACAGAAAGGCTGCAGGAGCTTTCCTAGACCCAGCCTCCTCCTCCTCTCTCTTCCTCCCTCCTTTTCCCCCTCCTCCTGGCTGGAGCTTTTGTTTTTCTTCCCAGCTCTCTATTTCCACATGGCGGGTGGGGGGAGAGAAAGGCAGGATCAAGAGGAGAGGAAGGAAGGGAACAGAGGAAGGTGAGTGTACAAAGTTGGCGCCCTCTCCATGCAGACAGCCAAGATGAAGGAGGGAAGCATACCATGCAAGCCCCCACCTCCCTTTCTCCTTCCCACAGCGATGATGGCTCCCTCGCCTCGTAGGCTTCTACTAACCTGGCACCCACGGCTGCAGGGAGCTGCTCCACCTGCTGTCGCCAGCAGCAGCAGCGCCCGCTCACAACAGCATCTCGGGCTGTTCCAGCCGCCTGCCCCACAGTGGTAGGCTGGGAGTGGGAGGGACCTGGCTGAGACCCAG
Organism: Heloderma suspectum; assembly: GCF_057233095.1. Taxonomy (NCBI): domain Eukaryota; kingdom Metazoa; phylum Chordata; class Lepidosauria; order Squamata; family Helodermatidae; genus Heloderma; species Heloderma suspectum. The sequence goes on from NC_139462.1 coordinate 70,238,504, forward strand.
CTCCAAAAAAAGTCCTGGGTTTTCAACCCGGTGAGACCCACCCACCACTGCACCCCTGGTCTATGGAGTCCCAGCTGATTTCAGTACAGACATTGCAGCTCAGAGTTCAGATGAGTTTAATACGTGCCTCCAATTTAGACTGGTCTGCATTAAAAAGCAACAAGCGGCTTAAATCCAATGTGCCATTCACAGAAGAAATGGCTGGGCTAGCGGAACTCCACTGTCATTTCCTGTTGTGCAAGCATTAGTGAACCACTTTGGAAACATAAGATCTGCAACTGGTTGTGCAACTGGCTGCACAAGTGGAATTTTAGTTGGATTCTCCCCTTGTGTCTAGTTTGGAACTTAATTTCTGTTAGCACAGCATAAGTTGCACTAGTGGAATGACACCATTGGATACAACCCAGTGAGTTTCTTTACATAGTTACCTAAGAACTGTAAGCATGACCTACGTTTCTGTGCAGTTCTTACTTATTTCAACTGGATCTGTGTAGGAGAACTTCCGGGTGGATTGTACCCTCTGGAATTTATGAAGAATGATCACCTGCTTGTCATTTAAAAATGTTTTCCTTACAAGAACATAGGGGTTTCAAAAACACACACACCACAATTTGAAGTTTTATTTCCCATTAAATTATATAGTATTTGAGCATGATAGTGGTTCCTGTAAGGGCAATATTTCCATTTACATGCTAATGAAGTGCTTTAGGAGATGGCATGCCAACTCATCAACAATGCAAAGGGGAAGCTAATGGGCATGTCTGGAAGGCTAACAAGAGAGGTGTGACTATAGGAGAAGGAGTGGGCGTGCAAAACAGGTTGCAAAAGACACCTGCATTTAAATAAGCCAATTGGAAAGGAGTGATGTGTATTTTGTCAAAAACTATTTAGATAGGGCCAGGGGAGAAGAAGCCCTGCTACTGCATTGCCTTGGGTCCTGATCAATACTCTTTTACTCTTTAACCTTTCCAAACTCCAACTTTCAATACAGACCCCTTTCTTTCTTTCTTTCTTTCTTTCTTTCTTTCTTTCTTTCTTTCTTTCTTTCTTTCATTAATCCTAAACAAACACAAAGAAAATGATAGTGAAGCCCTCCCCAACCTGGTGCCCTCCTGATGTTTTGGACCAACTCCCATCAGCCCCAGCTAGTGTAACTAATAGTCATGGATGATGGGAGTTGTAGTCCAAAACATTTGGAGGGTGCCAGGTTGGGGAAGGCTGTGCTAGTAGTAGTGCTGGTGATGTGACACATGTTGGATTGGGGACAGGCTCTTATATGGTTCAAGAATCACCTCTTGAAGAGTGATGATACAGATCCATAAAAGGCCCATGCCTGGTTTGGTGTTTTGTTTTGCTTTTTGGATAGCATATCATGTCAAAATAAGCCTTTTGAGAAAGACTACCACACAACAATCCATTAAGATGAATGTGGACTGCAGAAGATTTCAAATTAATTTTCTAAATAGAGAAATATCTGTTTCTTCCTGCATTGTTCTCTTTAGTTTATTAAAGGGATACTTGAAATGCCATTTTATAGAGTAGGATTTCACATACAAGCAAATGTCTGTAGGAACAGTGGCTGTTTCAACTCCAAGGCAGGAGATGAATTTGAGAAGAGGTTTGTTGTTGTTGTTGTTCAGTCGTTCAGTCGTGTCCGACTCTTCGTGACCCCATGGACCATAGCACGCCAGGCCTTCCTGTCCTGCGCTCTCTCCCGGAGTGTGCTCAAGTTCATATTCATTGCATCGGTGATGCTATCTAGCCATCTCATCCTCTGTCGTCCCCTTCTCCTTTTGCCTTCAGTCTTTCCCAGCATCAGGGTCTTTTCCAGAGAGTTTTCTCTTCGCATTAGGTGGCCAAAATATTTCAGCTTCAGCTTCAGTATCTGTCCTTCCAATGAGCACTCAGGGTTGATTTCCTTTAGGATGGACTGATTTGACCTCCTCACAGTCCAGGGGACTCGTAAGAGTCTTCTCCAGCACCACAGTTCGAAAGCATCAATTCTTCGGCGCTCAGCCTTCCTTAGAGTCCAGCTCTCACAGCCATACATTACTACTGGGAAAACCATAGCTTTGATTAGACGGACCTTTGTCAGCAAGGTGATGTCTCTGCTTCTTACTATGCTGTCTAGGTTTGTCATAGCTTTCCTCCCAAGGAGCAAGTGTCTTTTAATTTCATGGCTACAGTCACCGTCTCCGGTGATCTTGGAGCCCAAGAAAGTAAAATCTGTCACTGCTTCCATTTCTTCCCCTTCTATATGCCAGGAAGTGATGGGGCCAGATGCCATGATCTTAGTTTTTTTAATGTTGAGTTTCAAACCAGCTTTTAAACTCTCCTCTTTCACCCTCAACAAGAGGCTCTTGAGATCCTCTTCACTTTCTGCCATTAGGGTGGTATCGTCTGCATATCGGAGGTTGTTGATAATTCTCCCGGCAATCTTAATTCCGACCTGTGATTCATCCAACCCGGCGTTTCTCATGATGTACTCTGCATATAAGTTAAATAAGCAGGGTGACAATATGCAGCCTTGTCGTACTCCTTTCCCAATTTTGAACCACTCGGTTGTTCCATGTCTGGTTCTTACTGTTGCTTCTTGACCCTCGTACAGGTTTCTCAGGAGACAGATAAGGTGGTCTGGTACTCCCATCACTTTAAGAATTTGCCAGAGTTTGTTGTGATCCACACAATCAAAGGCTTTAGCATAGTCAATGAAGCAGAAATAGACGTTTTTCTGGAATTCTCTTGCTTTCTCCATGATCCAGCGAATGTTGGCGATTTGATCTCTAGTTCCTCTGCCTCTTCGAAACCCAGCTTGTACTTCCGGTAGTTCTCGGTTCGCATACTGCTGAAGCCTAGCTTGTAGGATTTTGAGCATCACCTTGCTGGCATGTGAAATGAGCGCAATTGTGCGGTAGTTTGAACACTCTTTGGCGTTGCCCTTCTTTGGAATTGGAATGTAAACTGACCTTTTCCAGTCTTGTGGCCACTGCTGAGTGTTCCAGATTTGTTGGCATATTGAATGCAGCACTTTAACAGCATCATCTTTTAGGATTTTAAATAGCTCAGCTGGAATACTGTCATCTCCGCTAGCTTTGTTGTTACTAATGCTTCCTAAGGCCCACTTGACTTCGCTCTTCGTCTGGCTCAAGTTCAGTGACCGCACTATCATGGCTATCAGGGACATTCAGATCTTTCCTGTATAGTTCTTCTGTGTATTCTTGCCAGCTCTTCTTAATCTCATCTGCTTCTGTTAGGTCCCTGCCTTCTTTGTCCTTTATCATGCCCGTCTTTGCACAAAACGTTCCCTTGATATCTCCAATTTTCTTGAAGAGATCTCTAGTCTTTCCCATTCTGTTGTTTTCCTCAATTCCTTTGCATTGTTCATTTAAGAACGCCTTCTTGTTTCTCCTTGCTATTCTTTGGAACTCTGCATTCAGTTGGATATATCTTCCCCTTTCTCCCTTGCTTTTCGCGTCCCTTCTTTCATGAGCTACTTGTAAAGCCTCATCAGACAGCCACTTGGCTTTCTTGCATTTCTTTTTCTTTGGGATGGATTTCGTTGCTGCCTCCTGAACAATGTTATGGACCTCCATCCATAGTTCCTCAGGGACTCTGTCTATCAGGTCTAATCCCTGAAATCTATTCCTCACCTCCATGGTATATTCATAAGGGATATGATTTAGGTCATACCTGAATGGTTTAGTGGTGTTCCCTACGTTCTTCAATTTCACCTGAAATTTTGCAACAACAAGCTCATGATCTGAGCCACAGTCAGCTCCAGGTCTTGTTTTTACTGACTGTATAGAGCTTCTCCATCTTTGGCTGCAAAGGACATAATCAATCTGATTTCGATATTGACCATCTGGTGATGTCCATGTGTAGAGTCGTCTCTTGTGCTGTTGGAAAAGAGTGTTTGCTATGATCAGCATGTTCTCTTGGCAAAACTCTATTAGCTTTTGTCCTGCTTCATTTTGTACACCAAGGCCATGCCTGCCTGTTATCCCGGTGATTTCTTGACTTCCTACTTTAGCATTCCAATCCCCTATGATGAAGAGGACATCTTTTTTTGGTGTTAGTTCTAGAAGATGTTGTAGGTCTTCATAGAACCGATCAACTTCAGCTTCTTCGGCATCAGTGGTTGGGGCATAGACCTGAATTACTGTGATGCTGAATGTTTTGCCTTGTGTTCGTACTGAGATCATTCTATCGTTTTTGAGATTGTACCCCAGGACTGCTTTTCCCACCCTTTTGTTGACTATGAGAGCTACTCCATTTCTTCTAAGGGATTCTTGCCCACAGTAGTAGGTATGATGGTCACCTGAATTAAATTCGCCCATGCCTGTCCATTTTAGTTTGCTGATTCCCAAGATGTCGATGTTCAATCTTGCCATCTCATGTTTGACCACCTCCAGCTTACCTTGATTCATTGATCTGACATTCCAGGTTCCTAAACAATATTGTTCTTTACAGCATCGGATTTTCTTTTCACCACCAGACACATCCACAGCTGAGTGTCCTTTCGGCTTTGGCCCAGCCGCTTCACTCTTTCTGGCGCTACTTGGAAATACCCTCTGCCACAACAAGGCAGTGATCCATGAAGGGGTAGAAGAGGTTAGGGATGGATTATTTTAGCTGCCGAGAACTATGGCAAATATTCTATGTCATTTGGGGAAAAATATATTTTTACACATATACATAGCACAACCACCTGCCCCTCCTGCCCAACCCCAGTCTATAAAATTAAAATTGGATGAGTGGAACATGGCAATGAAGCCACTGAGCATCTGGGTCTCTGGAAGGTGGTGTGATTTTTCAAATGCCAGACTGGCTATGCAAATTAGCTCATATGGTTAGAAGGTTTCCAGAACCCGCAATTATCTTGTTCTTATATAATAGAAATCCTACAATTTAAAATAAAGGGCATGGAAAGTTGCAGTGCTTATATCTTGTGGAGAAGAAGTCACCTTTCAATATGAGAAAACAGTCTGCCATGTGTACCAGATTTTGACCGGCGCTACTTGAATGCAGGCAATGTTGGATGAAAATTTTGTAAATGGAGTAAACCAGCCTTCCCCAACCTGATGCCCTCCAGATGTGTGGTGCAACAACTCTCACCATCCCTGGCCAGCATGGCCAATGGATGTAGTCCAAAACATCTGGAGGGCAGCAGTTTGGGGAAGGTGTACTATTTGGGTGCTTTCAGCAAGTCTACTATCAGTCCTTTCTGTTTCTTTGAAAATCAATTAATCCTGCCAGTTACTGCAGAAAAAGGGAAGGACTGATGGTCCCAACTAAGGTTTCCAGATCGATAATGTTAAAACAATGGAGTAAAACAACAGACTGGAGGGAATGTGATTCCTAAAATAAAAGGAATACAAAAAAGAGTACTATTGGTGCCAGATCAAAAATGGAAAGCAATGGACTCAAATGATGGAACTGTCATGTTTTTTAAAATTATGTTAACAATTTGCTTAGTGTGTTCAGCTAATAGCACAGGCATATATATGCCTGCTCAAAAGTAAGTCACATGTAGGGCTTCTCCACATTAGCAAAAATCTGCAGCATTACTGGGGCGTTTTTTTCTGGAGTCTTCACGGGTTTAACATTCAGCACAATACACATACTCCCTCTCCCCCCGTTTTTGCGAGTTTTCTTCCCATATGTTTCGTTTATACAGCCATCAGATGGCGGTGTTTTATTGCGTGATTTTGATTTATTACAGTATTTTCAGGGTTCTATAAAATGGCAGATTCCCACTTGAAAATGGAGAGGCACTGGAGGCTGACGATATCATGAAAAGGACCTGCGAAATTCTGTGAGTGAACAATCACGAGCACACAATAAATGCCTTGTGCAGAGACACTCTAAGTTCACTGGGGCAAACTTTCAGGTAAGTGGCTCTAGGACTGAAGCCGAAGGCTACAATCCCTTGCACATTTACTTGGGATTAAGTGCTATCAAGCACAGTCTCAACACTTGTGCTGCATGCCTCCGTGGCCCACCTTGCAGAGGGAGGTGGGCACGCAGGGGCCTGGTGTCCTGATGCTGACATAGAAAGTGTGGCTATTTCAGCCCAGGCTCACCTGATCCTTACTGCACTTGCTGTTTGGTTGGCATGCACCTTCCCACTCAGGGAGCATTCAGTACAGGTTGCAACTGATTGCAGTAGGGCTGCATAGGAATTTCTCGCTACACATCTTGGTTGGCCATGGATGTATGGTGCATTTGCCTACTCTGTACCGGGTTACCTGGGGAAGGGGTTAATTGGCCATCGGGGATGTTTTTTTTTTTCCAACAGGTTAGGGTGGCCACAACGTGGGCAGGGCAGTGCAGGTAGTGCTTGCAGGGAGGCCAGGTGTCCTCTTTAACAGAGGGTAGTCCTCTGTTTGAAGGGCTGCCAGAGGACTGTCTGAAGACATTATCTACTTGAAAGGCCAATTCTGGCTTAAATATGAAGAACCGTAAGAACTGTTGCCTACCCACAGTTAGCCCTGGGCAGCAGACTGAGCAGGCCGGCACACAGGTCACCTAGTCACAGTCTTCCACACTATGGTGGGATGTACAGCATTTCTATTTGAATTATCATACATATTTCTAAATTTGCATATACCCTTATAAACCACCATATGCAGATTTGATGCAAATGGGCGTCCCCTTTTGTCCTCTCTTTTTTTTGGCAATCCGTAAGTGGCCACCCTACTCCTACATCTGCCAAGAAGGCAAAAGGGGATTCGAGGGACTTGCCTGCCATGGCTTTGGGACTTGGATGAAAGAGAAACGAACCCCTCTGGGGCCCAAGAGATTCACACATTTAGAGTTAAGGGACTGTGGGCTCCTCCACCTCAGGTTTTTTAGCCTGCAACTTTACTGGGGCTTCTGCTTCTGAATCCTGCTTCTTTGCAGGATTAAGATGGGCCCCTTCACATCCACTTCCTGGTTGTTGTTTTTTCTTTGGGGGACTGGCTTTATCTGAAAGTTCTATATGTTTCATTTTATAGCCACTAGATGGCACTATTGTTACAGTGCCACTCCCTCTTTACGCTGACAAATTCAAACTGCTTCAAACAGCTTGTTTTTATTGCCTCATTATTTCTGTTTCAAATAAAGCCGCAGAAATGATAGTAAAGCATGGGAGAGGCACTGGAGGTTGCTGATGTCATGTAAGGAGCCTGCAAACTTCCTTAAAGTAACCAATCTTAATTGCAGGATAACAGTTCCATGTGGAGAAGCCCTGAGGCTCAGGAGAGCACCCTTCAACACCTAAAGGTGTAGTCAGGGGGACAGAGACAGTCAGCGCATTGTCTCTGCACTCTAAAACTGATCCTGCATAGCCATTTCCATTACAGATCTCCTTGTTGTAAGTTAACATTGTGGTCTTAGTTTACCCAACATACATGTATTGTCTCCTTATTGCTGAGTGGGGTCACAAAGTGACTTACCTCTCAGTAAACATGCCTAGGATTGCACTATATATGACTTGCAATAATATTTGTAAAGTCAATCCCTATGGTTTTAAAAACCTTTCAGGATGTTGTTAATTTGCTGTGTGTGTGTGTATGAGAGAGAGTGAGAAAGAGAGAGAGAGAGAGAGAGAGAGAGAGAGAGAATAATCTTTAGGGAGTTATTGTATCTTGCTATTGTTCTGGTTAATGTTACAGAGGTGCAGAAATGTTTTAACCTGAGTATAAAAACTGATCACGTGTACAGAACCGAAAACTGAAATGTTGATACACAAGGTCAATATGTGAGGGTATGAGATCAAGGATATAAGCTTACTGCTTGAGAGCATTGTGATCTAAGGGATTTCTTAATAAGGAAGAGAAGAATCTTTGGAATTCTAGAAGGTGCTTTGTCAACATGAGCTGCCACTGAACAAATGCTAGCCACAATCGTCATTATAAATTATTCAAACTCAATTGAAAGAGATGAAAAGGGGATAAGGGAACCATTCCGATACTCAACAAGGTGGCAAAAGTTGGAATGGAATGTACATATCATTATGTACAATCTGTTGTAGAATCAAGTGTACATCTGAGGCAAGCGAGTGGGTTTGGGTTTGGTTATATAGTGTGGATCGAAAGCGCTGGCTCCATGTATAGTTTCAGGGGCTAAGGCATGTCTAAATTAGAAACTTCCACTGATTTAACTTTCATGGCATTTCCCACAGAGAATCCTAGGAACTGCAGCTCAGTGAGAAGCTCTCCAACAGAATTCTCAGTACCTTTACCAAATAAAATATAGAGCCCAAGGTTCCTTAAAGGAAGCTAAAAGTATTTAGGTTACAATCCTATACACACTTACCTCACAGTGTCCAACTAAATTCAGTTGACTTCTCTCAGCTGGAGTTTCTTTAAAACACCTCTCATTTCATGTAGATGCTGATTTTGATGGTAAGTACTTTAGGAGAGGAGGACTTTCTTTCTTTGCTGTTAAAACCTGAAGATTAATGCAGATGGAAATGCTGAAATGGAGACACTATGGTGTAAAATAAGACACAATTATTATCATTAAATGATTTCTGACAATTCATATCCAGATACTTCAAAGGAAGAAAATCCCTTCTGCAGGACAGGGAAACTATCTTTCACTTTCTTTTCCAGCCCCACCCTTTTCTTATTTCTTCATACTGCCTTTGTATTTTTTTTCCTCATCTGTTCCATTTGGCCATCTTTTTCTGAAGCAACTGCATCACAGATTTCAATTCCATTTTGAGCCACTCCATCTGCTAAGCAGGATTGCTAGTGAAATAGTGAGTGGTGCCATTTGAAATGATGTCATCTCATTTAGAGGAAAATGATTACAGAGATGAAATGATCTACAGTTTCAAGCTGTTGACTTGGAGGTCTAGGAAGATATTCACCCTCATCTCCACTGTCCTGTGTAGAATTCTAATATGCATGAAGACTGCTTGATTCAATGCTGTGGAAGGGCTGATCTGTGTTTGCAGGCCTATGTATCCTCCTGCACAATGAATGGAGTAGTCCTTGACGATGGGAGTTCCACAGATGCACTAGGGCCTCCTCACCACAGTAATCATGGCCCTTAGGCCTATATTAATTTTTCACAGAGAAGCTTAAAATTATAGCTGATCATATTTTTTACATGTAAAAGCTTAGGCAATAAATTATTTGGAGAAGTCATCCAGACTCCAACAAGGAAACCAGATGTTTGACACATCTGCTTGGTGTCCTACTTTTCTAGAACATTGAGTAGAATTATCTTTGAAATTGTTCTAGATGCCATACACTGAGGCAAGACATAGGTGTCAGGGGTGGTGGTGGTGGTGGTGGGGAGAACTAAGGGAAGAAAATATGAGGAATTCTAAAAGGGTAGCTAATGAAACTATTCTTGCTGTATGAGAGATACTGTAATTTGAACATGACTTCACAGGAAATGTGACACTTAAATGAATTCTAGTGCTCTAAAGAAAACAAAATGAGCAGTACTTGAGAAAAAGAAGAAACTAGTTATTCAGTAGACAAGCCTACCGGTTACTTATATATAAGTTCTGATGAATCAATAAATGATCTAGACTTCTGAGATGCATCGATAAATGTGGTTTTAAATCTCATTGGGCTAGGGCCAATTTTTTCATTCCCACCCACCCCTGTCTTTGCAAGTAGGTCTCCTAAGTTAGCAGCACATGACATTTACTATCCCCTCCCCGCCCCATCAAAAGCCCTGAACTGCTTGGGACTGCCTGTTCCGATACCCATATACCATGATCTTCTCCTTGCTCCATGTGCCCTCAACTATGGTGGTAAGGTAGTTTGCCACTGGAATGGCTGGATGCAGAAGGCAGGTTGTGCTGCATTATACTTCCAACCTGACTCTGGACTTGAGAGGTGCTTTACCAGGGGGTTAAACTTCTCTTTGGGTATACAAGACAAACGGATCTACCTTAGGCAAACAGGGTAGAATAGTGGAGACTCTGGCCTTGGAAAAGTGGGATAGGTGCCAAGGGGAGTGAGAAATTATGCTAGGGAAAGAGTCATGAGGACTGGTAGTAGAAACCAATCAGACCTCAGGTTATCTTCAGAGCTGAGACCTACAAGCACAAGGAATGCCCAAGCTGAAAAAATAAGCAACTGCTGCCTGAACTCCGAAGTCATTATAGGGTTCAAAATAAAGGGTGTAAAGAGCACGATGGCTCAGAGGCCGGACTCAGGATGGGTCAAACAAAGAGAGCAAGAGTTTAGTTCTGGGGAATAAGTAGAAAACTCAAGGAAGTTCCTTGCCACTTCATGGATTCAAACCTAGCTAACTATACAGAGCAATGCAGCACGATATTCAAAACAAAAAGTATCATTAAGCTCATCCAGGTGATAGCTGAACCTGTTAGTTGTTTAGGAGGTGGAGGGACTTCAGTATTGGGCCAATTTTCCTGCCAAGGCTCTGGGGTGCACAGTTCAAAGGTACCCTCATGGGTTTGTCAGGTGGATGTTGGCATGGCAATAAGGCAAACATCGGTATGTTTCCATGGTTACTGGGAGCTACTCTCCCTTTAATCTAATCAATGGAGGAAATATGTACACACTATGGCTCCTATGCAGGTGTCCAGAACTTTACTGATCACATTCCTGGCAGCATTCTATACTGCTTCATCCAGAACCAAAATGGCTTCTTAAACCACAGTGTCAGGGTAACACTAATTAAATACAAACTGCACCATACATGTGTCAAAGAGCCAGCATGGCTGAGCTGCTCTGTAAAACTCTCCATGCATGTTCAGATGAACAAGTGAACAGTACTATGCTAACTAGGCCACATATTTAAGCAAATGTATTTTGTGCAGGATCTAAGATGTGCCTCTTCTATTTACCATGAATGTGATGTCTCTGCATAACATAATTTTGACTCATGTAATATCGGCAGCGTAAAAGGAGCCTTTACCGCATAATAGGCTCTTTAGATAAGGCCTGAGAGAGGAAGCATCTCAGTCTTAGATATCCTTTTGGCTGCTCCCTCATACATTATGTTACCGAAAGAGCTGAAGTTTCCAAATGAATCGGAGGCTTCTGCTACATTGGCTTCCAGATATATAAATAACACCAACAAATAAAACTGCCATGGGTTCCTGAGCAGCAAAGTCTTGCCGGGGGATGTTAATGTGTGTGACTACTAAATCAAAGTGTTTTGTGGAATATATTTTAAAAGCCTTGCCTTATGCCTAAATAAAACCTCTTTTATGAGAAGCTGATCCATAAGATGCCACCTTTCCACACTGCCCTGTTAAAATATCGAGAATAGTGGGTGTGCAGAAAGTGCTCCCTCCATTAATCTTGTTACTGCTCCCTTTGTGTCCTTGATATTCAAAATTAAATTTATAAATTATCTGATCTGAACATTTCAAATACTCTCCCTTCTGCACAGCAGATGCAATGAGCAGCCTGCAGTCACCCAGTCTGTGCTTCTTTTCCTTAATTACTCCCAGTATTAAATAAAAAAGAATCTTCCAAGCTTTCTGTGTTGTTCACTGAAAACTGGATAAAATACAGCAAGTTCTAATGGCCCAGCTTGTATATACGGAGATTTCCTCCTCTCTCTTTAGCACCACATTTACATCCTCCTTCCAGATTGCTCTAGCTTCTTCCTCTTTATCGCCACACAACATCAAGCACTATAGCTCAAATTCATGTTGCAGAGAAAATTCCGCACTATTAGAGGAGAGATTGTCTTTCATTCCTCTGCAAGGAGTTTTGTTTTATTTCCCTAATGGAGGAGCTGGATGTTGAACTGCAGAACTGCTTAAGCCATAACATTTAATTTTCAACTTTTGTCCTTTACAGCCTATTAACCCAGAGGCTGTTTCTCTCCCTTTCCTCGTTTCAGATGCGAATTGATCTCATTGTGCTCAAATGAATAAACGGTCCTAGAGTCCAAAGCATTTCCACATATATTGAGCCTGTAAATTAGAGATGCTTTTTCTCTCTTGAGAGCTCTGAGGACCCAAGGATGGAAAGTGTGACACTGCTGCAATTCTGAGTGGCTCCAAAACTTCTGTACATATTGTACTATCAGGTGATCAGGTTACTTAAAATTACTGATGATTTTCTGTAAGGGTGAGGTTGCAGAGCAGGGGTGGATGGTGAGAAACTATCTGGTGTAGGGCACCACTGACATATTGCCAAGAAAGAGGAAATTCATTACTAAAAAAACACAAAAGAGGACACCAGTTTGCATAACTTTTTCATATGCTAATTTAAATGCATAGATGCAAGTTTAGAAATAATAAGTAAAAATTAAATAGAAACACAATACATCTCACTGTAGTGGAGAAGGCTGCCCAGATGACCTGTGTGTATGCTCAGCCTGATGCACAGCTGGTAGCTCTTGATGGGCAACTTCAAGGCCTCTGCTGTTTGTTCTTCCACTTTTTAAACCAGATTTGTTCTGGGCAGACCATCACATAGAAGACACCTTCAGATAGAGGACTGTCCTCTGATAGTTCTCCAGAATAAAGAAGTCTTCTGTAAAGTAGGACACCCGGACACCTTAGCCCTGGTGTTTTTCTTGCTCTTTGGCCAGCTGCAAGACAAACCATTTCCCATTGCCCTCTGCCTTTCCTTCTTTTCCACTGTAAAAACTAGGCACTTTTGTATCTTGTTCCTGGTAAGGAAGACCCAGTGGGCAAGTATTGGACACAAACAAACTGTTTCTTTATATACCTTTTATTTCTTATAGTTTGTCTCCTTCTGTCTTTCCCTCTTTCCTCCTTTTTCTTCTTTCCTCCCCTTGCTCCACTTTCCTCTTCCCCTTTTCACTAGAGCCCACTAGGAACAAACTTCTAAAAAATAAACTGGGAAAGCTCTATACTGTAGTAGTATGAGGATACTATGAGGATACTACAACAGGTGAATAGACAAAATTTGCATTGGGCTTTTCCCCAGATCCAACAGAAATGCCTGGATTCCATCCCATGCTCTGACTCCAGGACCACACTCAGGAACCAGACATTTTTATTTTGAGAGTTGGCAACACTAGGTAAAGAGCATATATTTCTAGGGGGCTGCATAGGCTTGACCTGCCATGATGTTATCCCTCTCCCCACTCTGATGCCTGCACATAGAACTCCGCAACCCTAGGGGGGTCCTGATTGGCCCTGGATCCCTCCTCTAGTGGAGAAGCAATGCATGCACTGAATGTACAGTTGACAGTGGCCACCACGTATGCTGACAGTGGGGAGTGCAGCTAGTCTGTGTGACCCCCCTGCGAACCCTTCCCATATTCTTTCAGTGTGTGAAGGAGGATGACTGAACTGCCCTCACACATGATTTATGCTCATTTTGGCAGGATTGAAGCTCATATATCCATAGGCCAGGGCGCTCTGTGTCTTCTGAAAGTCTAGGCTGATTGGGACCCCTTGGCCATCATTTCCTCATGCATCTCAGGAAGTGGTTGCAGTCTGAGGCAAGCTGAAAACAAACATTCTGAATGCTGGCTAGATGGTTTCTGTACAGAACTCACCTAGCACATCGCCTCCGCTCTGTTTTGTGGCAGCAGTTCATTTTGGAAAAGCCAGGAACAAATGTGCTGGGACCAACAAGACAATGGATTGGATGCAGATTTACACTGGCTCAGCTGTGCTGATGGAAGTGGACTTCCCCACCCTCTCCTTCTCATGGCAGCCCCTTGAAAATACTACTCAATAGTCAGTAGACCCTGTTGAATGGGGTGAGCTGTGATATGTGGGTGGGAGAGGAGATCCCCCAAATCAGGCAGGAAGACCGTCTGTGAGTGGAGCACTTCCTCTCCTAGATGATTCCTGCCTCTTGTGGGGGGCAGAACTTGGATCCAACCCCAGGATGGCATTTTAGACCTGCCAGTTAGGCACTTGATGAAGTGGTCTATAGTCCACAAAAGTTTACAATAAACATGCTATTTATTTATGTTATTTAGCATTATTTGTGGGCCACCATTAAGGGTGGAACCCTCCCAAGATGACATACAAGATAAAAACAAGTAAAACGTCATTGTTAGTCACTAAGGTGCCACAAGGCTCCTTGTTGATTTAATTTAGATCTGAAAATATCCCAATAAATAGTTTTTCAGAGCAGTGCACTTTGGTCCAGCAATTCCATGGGAGGTGACACTTCAGTGCCACAATTACCTCCCCCTGCCTACGAGGCCTTCTCCTCAGTTACCTCAATATAGGGCAGAGCTCTGCATAGGCAAAGGAATACGTGTATGACATTGTGACAACCCGGTAATAATTTTCAAGTAGGGCTCGATGTGGGAGAAAAAAAGGAAGTAGGATAGTTTCAGTTCAAGTTAGGCCAGAGTCAATTATATCTGTGTAAAACTGGGGTGCAGAACTTCCTTCAGCCTGAGGGCTGAATTCAGTTATGGAGAAGCTCTCAGGCACTGCATTTCACTGATGGATGAGGCCAAAGGCAAAAGGGGCAAGGATAAAATACCAAAATACCAGCCTATTTTAGGTTAAAGCTCTTACTGTTAGTAACTAAGGGCCCATCTACATGGGGCTTTTACTCCAGTTCTATTCCACCCCCAAGTCGATTGTGTCAGATGACGCATGCTGGTCCCTGTAGCTAGCTCAGCGTTTCTTGCCATAAATCCGTTCCCCCCCCCAACTCATTTTGTGTCAGATTTTCCCATCACAGTGGCTACAGTGTGGTGTGGGAGTCCGTGTGACCTCAGCTGGCTTTGGCACGGCCTGGTGGAAGCAGAACTGATTGGCAGAAGGGGGGGGGCATGGGGAGACCAGAGGGGTAAACATGTCTACCCAGAAGTAAGTCATTGCCAGCAATTCCACTTTGCTGAGTAGGAGCAGCCCTGCTGCTTTGAAACCGTGCTGCTGTGAATGTGGGCTCTGCTGCTGCCTTTCACTTTAAATATTGGCTGAGCATGGGGATGGGAAGGGGATCCAGCCCTGCTGTTTTGAAACTGCGCTGCTACGAAGAGCACAGCTAAGAAACAGTGGGTGCCCGTTGATTTGAAGCTGCGTAGCTAAGAAATGGTGGATGCCAGGGGGGATAATTTTCATGAACGTGTGCTCAGAAGCACTACATTGAGCCCATGTGGGGAGAGGGGGAAAGCCTGTTGACTGGGCAGTTCATATACATCAAAGGCAACGTGCTGGTCACTCTCCATCCTTGCTGGCTCTGCGCTCTCTGCTGTCAGCACTTCTTGCACTCCCATTCATTCTGCTCAGTCTCTGGGTGGTGGCCGCTGCCTGCCTGCCTGCCTGCCCGCCTCATAAATGTGTGTGTATGTGAGATATGTGGGGTTTGTCATGAACGTCTGCATGTAAGCAAGTCCTCCATTGCACTTTGTTGAACATGTGAGGGAGGAAGGGAGGGGGAGCAAACCTGCGGTCATGGGCTGCCCCGCACCTACGCAATTGACAACGTTAATTTCTACTCGCCCACCCCACCCCAATGAATGTGGCTTCAGTTTCTGTTTGCTCCACAAAAGTGGAGGAATACAGCGCTGCATGTACCATGGAAAGAGCTAATTTGTTTCTGCGAAAATGTGTTTAGATTGGCCCTAAGCCTTAGGAGAGGCATTTCTCCCATTTAGAAGGGGAGGGGATTGTGCAGAAGTTGGGAAGCCGCCCAATGATCAGTGGTGGGGGGAAAGGGAGTAGGGCCAGGGGAAGGGGGCATGGCTTTCTGGGGAACTTGAAGGGTGGGATTTGGCTCCTGGGCCTGATGTTCTGCATTCTTGATGTAAAACGTGGGGTGGTTTTGGATCTGCCTAAAATGCCTGCCTTGAAGAGCATCCCCCTCCTTTCCTGGTCAGTCATCACCAGTTCAGTAGAGGACATACGTATGTCAATTAGGTAATAGCTCTCCTGCTACCATCTTGGACTCTCACCCTTGGTGGCCTTCCAGTCTCCTACTGTTGCAGCCTTACCTGGAATAAAATAGATACTTTAGCCAAGATGCTAGGGTGACATCAACAAAAATATAAGACACAAATCACATGTGGACATGAGTTGAACTTCTCTATAACATTTTCCTCCTTTAAAACACCTTTAACTCTGTTGTCCATCTGCCTCTTTGGCTAGTTTCCTGCTTGTGATGTATTTCAAATGGTTTTTTTAGTTGTTGATCTTAATGTTTTTAGCAATATGCTCCTCAAATTCTTTCTTTTTTTTTTTTGCATCCCTTATTAAGGAGTGGGGAACACACACCTGTTTTAGTCCGAGGCCAAATTGCCCCCTAGACTGAGCCTGGCAGACTGGATGACACTGAGGGGTGGGGCCCTGCCCAAAGCCCCTCCCCCTCCTGTGACATCATTGGCGCTGTAGCATCCACATTTTTCTTCTGTGCCAAGAGGCACGGAGCTGCATGCCTCTCCGCATGGAAAGCGACTTGGCCAGTGCTTGCAGTGCCAGCTGGGTGCCTGCTTCCAGCCCCGTCTGCACTGAGTGGCTGCTTCCTGCTCTGCTCGTGTAACGATTGGGGTGTGAGCAAGGCAGGAAGGGACTTGGCCGACACTTGTGGGAGCTGGCTCCTACAAGCACCAGCTGAGTTGAGCGGCTCCTTCCTGCCTCACTTGTATCCCGAATGGGGTGCAATCAGAGTGAGAAGAAGACGTCTGGCTCAGCCGGGGCTTGCCGGAGCCCCAGCCAAGTTAGACTGCTCCTCCCTATGCTGCTTGCATCCAGATTGGGGCACAAGCAGCGCAGAAACAGACTTGGCTCGGAACAGACTTGGCCGCTCCTGCAAGCCCTGGTTGAGTGGCGTGGGGGAATCCCCACCTTATCTCCCCTCTCTGCTCAGAAATGACAAAGGATTCCACTCCGTGGCACTCAGCCTCTGATGGAAGATGAGTGGTGCAAAAAGGAATCCCTTTGTTATCTCTGATCGGAGATAGCATGGGGATTTGTCTCCTCTGTGGGCGGGGCTTGGGAAGGAGCAGAGCAGAGGGTGGAACCCGCAGAGGGTGTTCAATTTTCCATGGCCTGGATTGGGCCCCAGCACAGGCTGGATTGGGCCCATGGGCTGAAGGTTTCCGTCCTTTACCTTATTGTCTGCTTGCATTTTGTTTGCCAAAGTTTTCGTTCTCTTCATTTGGACAAGACTTCCAGTTTCTGATGCACATATTCCTGCCTCTAATAGCTTCTTTGACGCTGCTCATTAACCATATCCTCCTGGACTTGGTGGAATCTTTGCTTACCTGCAGTATACATTCTAAATGAATGTCTATTACTTGCACTTTGAATAAGCATTCTCAAGAGAGCTGGCTCCCTTGACTTTCCCTTTCAACTTCCTTTTTACCTCATTTTTTTAGAAGTATCCTCTTTTGAAGTCAAATGTGATTGTGTTGCTTCCTTGGCAATTGGCAAGTCCAAGGTCACTTCCCCTCTGGTCAGTTTCATAATCAGCTGTTCTAGGGGACAGTTGCTTAGAATATCTAGATATGTTACCTCTTTGCTGTGACCTGAACTGCATTTACCCAGTCTATTTGAAATCACCCATTACTACAGCACTTTCTCCTTTAGACAGGGTGTCCCTTTTTCCTTTCCACTGCGTTTGGTAGTTAATAATGCAATGCAGTACCACCACAGATCCATATCTGCATATCTCCCTGCAAAGTGAGCTTGCCCTTCCCTACTGGCAGCACAAAAGATTCTGTCTGTCTGTCTGTCTATCTATCTATCTATCTATCTATCTATCTATCTATCTATCTATCTATATCTGTCTATCTCCACATCCATCCATCCATCCATCCATCCATATGTATGGATTATGCATCATTTCAGATATGGAAAATCTGCTTCACAAACTACAGTAGGGAATCCTGTGGATATTAGTATGCTGTAAATTCTATCAGGGCAATGGGAAAAACAAACTTTTGCTTTTATCTATGGAACAGTGTTGAAAGCTGTGCTTTCTTTCATTGATAAGACCACTACTTAGACATGTTGAAGTCAAGGTTTTTAAAATTGTTATGTGATTCCATATCTGCTTCTGATTTGGAGGAGAAAGGATAACAGAAAATCAGGGAAGCTTACTGGTAGTTAAATGTTTATCTACTGAAATTTTATCTAATGCAAATTGTGAAGGATTACACAGCAACTTAAAGGTATAAGGTTTCCCTTGCTTCAGGTCTTTCCTTTTAATCTGCAAGGGGAAAATTTAGGATAATACATCTAATTAACCAGACTCCCTGCTTCCTCGTAACAGGCCCTTACTTCCTGTCTCTATCTGGCTTGAGTTTAAAGAGATGTGTTTGTTGACCAAGTTTAAAACAGAAAAAGAAAACAAGACAAACATACTGCATACATTACCAATACAGTTTTCTGCTAGCAGAGGTTACCTCCTGACAGGAGCGACCACACCCAGTACCTTCCCTTTACTTTTATAGTTTTACACTTGAACATGATATATGATGTGATTGCTTACTGTATTCTGATTGGCTACTGTACTCTTTTAATCCTACCTCTTCATATTTATTCATATTTGCTGACATCTTGTTTACTTCTACCATTCTGTAGAAATTTCCCAACTTATTCTCTGCAGTTTTACCCTGACTGAGACCTTATGCACCTTACTGCACAAGAATTTTTCTCATAATGTTCTCCTTTCCCCAGGTCAAGCTGCCTGCCAGTAATAAGCCAAGAGCAAACTTTGGTTCAGTAAACAGCCTTTTTTGCCAAGCCTCTTTGGAATGCTTAATATGATGGTTGCCTTAAAAAAAAAGCTTGTTTACACTTGCAATTTAAATTTCTCACGAATCCACAGTAGTTTTCTAATCCCTGGGCATCTTTGCTACAAGCGAATTATCCTTGTTATGATACCAGACATTAGTAGTAGAGCGCTAGTGTTGTTCAGTGGATAGATTAGGGGTAGGCAACGTAGCGCCTGCCAGCACCAGTGCACCCCTGTATACCTTTCTTGGTGCCTTCCGAAGTGCCTTCCCCTTCCCAGGTTTTTTTTTAAATTAACACATGTTCTTACTGGCAGCTGGGATAGCTTCAGAACAAAGTGAAGGCCTCCAGCTGCTGCCATCTTCATTTTCCATGAATTCCTCTGGGTTACACAGTGGGGATCAGAAACATTCTTAGGAAACGAAGGTGGCAGCTAGCCATGACAGCCATTTTATGATGGTGCCCAGAAGAGATTCTCAAATTGCCAAATGTGGTTAGTTGCTCTCTCTCAGCTTAACATACCTTATGAAATGCTGTTCTGAACTCCCTGTAGAAAGGGCAGGATATAAATGTAGAAAATAAGTGTCTCAACCACAATTTCCCTGTCAGTTTCATGGGAATAACTAAACGGTGTGAAAGAAGAGATAATTTATTGTATAGCATCCACAGGACAAGAAAAAATGGCCTCAGATTGGGTCTACACATGCAGCAGAATGTAGTGGTAGAATGGGCTGTATATCACTTAGGACTATGGGCAGGGGATAGCATTTTTCAGTGCTCCCTACATAAAAAGCTCCTTGTAAATAGAAAACTAGCATATCAAGGAAAAATGTTCTAGCTATCCCTTTGCCGCTGTATTGTTTTTCTGTTCACATTTTGTTATTGGGGATTATTCAAGAATATGATCTCTTCCCCTGCACGCTAAAGTGGTGCAGTCCATTTCTATCACTTCAATATTTAGCCATCTCATTCTGCTGCAGGTGTAGGCCAGACCATACTCTAGGTTTTAAGTTCCCTACTGGAAAACAATTCCTAACTGTAAGAGAAATTGACCAATGGAATTGTCCCTGTAAGTTTCCAAATGAAGGTTGGACAAGCATGTTTCGGGAGGCTTTCAGTGCAGCAAATCTCATGTGATGGCACAGAGTTGGACAATGTGATCCATTGGATCCCTTCCAGCCAGATGATTCTGTGGAGAACCATCACATTCCAAATGGGGCCTCTCTCCTCCCTGCAGGATGGGATTCTTGAGGGAGGGGTTTGATTCTTCATGTCAGCTTTTGGAAAGATACACAGTGGGCCAGTTCATATGATCACCACAACCCACCATGGCTTATTTAAGCCATGGTGGGTTGTGGCATGTGTGGTGGCAATTTTAAATATTCAGCCCCCAGTGGGAGGGGGGTGCCATGGTTTGTTGTATCATCCAAACCTGGGTGGCAGTGGTTGTTTGTGGGTTAAACAACCCTCAAAGAAGCCATGGTCTGTTGTAGGGTTATTTGAGGGGTCTTTAACCCTCAAACAACCCCTGACATCCAGGTTCAAGATGACATTACAACCATGGCAACCTTCCCTGGAGGCTGAATATTCAAAGTGGCTGCCAGAACATACTGCAACTCACTGTGGCTTAAATAAGCCATGATGGGCTGTGGTGATCGTGTGAACCCTGTCAGTGAGTGAACACAGTCCTTCTCCCACACTGACCCAGGAGGATGGTCAAGCAGGGGTATTTCTGAAGAGGAGGGGTGTGAGCCTGTAGCTTGCTGTGGGCACAGTGTCATAACAGAAAACCATGGTTCATTGTTAAGTTGAAATGCAGCCTATAGCCCTATTCATGGGTTCAAAGAATGTGTGTAGGCATAATGTCACCCCATTCCCAATATCCTCACTGATTTCACCCCGATCTTCTTGCACTTAATGGGAAGGTCTGAAGGTGTCAAGCCTAGTTCCAGTGCTGCTGTGGGCTCTACAGTTTTGGAATAAGAATCTGATTCAGATATAGAGCAGAATGATTTAGAACCCAGTCCACTTGTGGGAACTCAGGGCCTGAGATCCTGGCTCTGCCTTCTTCCCATCTGATTACAGGCCACAGGAGGATGATACTCCCTATCAGCCACGGCTGCAAGATATGGCTTTGAATCAGACCTCTGATTTACAACCTGAGAAATCTTCTGTGGGAACCAAGCAGGGGAAGGACTTTGCAAGGGAGGAGTCTTCAGGAGTATTACCCAGGTTATGGTGCCAAATGAAAAGGGAGGAACAGAGATGCCCCCTCAGACATAGTTTTCATTTACAGGACCAGATTCTCCTGTCAGGAGAGATTGTCACACTGAGAGCTTCAGCAGCCCATCCCCTGTATTTAAGCTGGTATGGAGGCTGAAGAGCTTTTGCTGAATACAATGTCTTAAACACCCAAAATGCTTTCTCGCCAGGACTGATCATGAGTCTTGGACTCCTGTCTGCCTTGAGCTCTGTACCATTAAGCCTCTGTCTGGGAATGTATTGCTGGACTCTGGACTATAGCTGTGACTCTACATGACTTCTAGCTTTGGGACTTTCTCTTGAACAAAGCAATGTGCTGATAGTCTTTTGCCTATGCTATCTGATTTATGGGGGCTGAAACTGTATAAGCTCTGCCATGAACTCTGGAAAGCTTGATCTGTGTAACCTGATCTACTGCAATAAAGAGTTTTGCCGTAATCAGTGATCTGTGTTGACTTGCCAGAGGGAGTTCGAAAGACAGGCCTGTCAGAAGGGGGATTTTACTTATGTTCAGGTGACTGCATTTAGAATATTCTCTGCATTATCACAGATCATGCTTGCATGGTGGATTTTAAGTTCATTCAGTCAAATATATAGAATCCCCCTTTCAGATTTCCTGCTTAATATGGGAAGGTTGGAGGTGGAGCCTGTGTGTATGGGGACACCCCATACACATTCTTTAAACATCCAAATAGGGATTATGTCCCAACTGCAAGCAATTTCAAAGGTGTGCTTTGTTGAACGGACAGAGGCTGCAGATAGAGAAAATTATAAAGTGAAAAAGGATAAACAGTGGCCAATCATGCAAAATGGTGGTGATGAAACAAGGCAAGGGGATAATGAGGTTTCATTGACTCAGGCGGCACCACAGCTGCATTGAGAAGATGGTGAGTGAGCTTCAAGTAGGAATAAGGTTTGTGACTCCCCATGAGCAGAAAGAAGGACATCATCACAACTCTCAAGGAAGCTTTTGGGATGCACAAGTCTTGCACACTGGACAGATTATGTGAAGCACTCATGTGCAGTGTTGAGTTCCCAGTTTAAATAATCCTCCAGGGGGTGCAAGGCACTCCATAAATATCATAGGATCAATACGGAAGTCTGTTCAAGGAGCAGCACTCTTTATAATGGCATTCAAAGTCTGGGATGCAAAAATAAGATGTTGAAAGGTCACTTTATAAAATACTATTATATCTTAGTGGCACTTGCTCCACTCTATAAGCTTACAAAAGATCTACAGCAATCACAAGCTGCATAGCGGGTCAATAAATCGGAATATGTGTGTATCTATATCCATATCCATATCTATAATATCTACCTCTATGTCTGTCTGTTTGTCTGTCTGTCTATCTGGATAAGTCAGAGGCTACTTTTAAAACCCCCAATTTGAGAATAAATACTTTGGAGAATTTGAATGAGGTATTCAGAAAAGCTTAGGTGTATAGTATTTAACTGACCATTCCTGTGTTAGGCTTATTGCTTTCTAATAGCACAAGATGATTGGTTGGCACTTTATCCATAGGGGCTAATGATGGCAGATGGTCTGATAGCTAAAATATCATCATCATCATCCGGAATTAGAGCATAGATAAGGTGACATCCCTCCAGCAGAAGAGTGGGGCAGAGAGAAACCAGAAAAGCAGTTTGCAGCTTTGAAAGGACAGACTTGACAGTCTCTAACTACAGTTAGCTGAAACTGAGGTGCAGCTTTGTGGAGGGGGCGGGCAGGGGGAGTGATGCTAGTTGCTTGTTGGGGATCTGATGCTGCATTACTGGATTTTCAGGCTGCTGAAAGAATGTGCATTTCCTCCCCACTGCTCTGCTTGTATATCTGTAAATACAGTGAATGCTACAAAGACACCATAAGTCTCCATTGTGTTTTTATCCAAAGGAAACGAAACCCTTTAGCCGTGCTCCTTGCAGTTCTCGCCACTTGGGGGAAGTAGGGACTGTGGAACAGTATATATATATAAAAAAGAGTTGGCTACTTATCAAAGGGAAAATGCAGCAGGGAGTTGCACTGCACTGCGACTAGAAGCTAAGGCTGCAGGCTGAGTACCTAAAATATGGATAAATGAATGTTTAATCTCTCATAAAGGAACAGTGGATACAGGTTGTGCTAAGGTAGCATTCCCTAACTGGGTGCCCTCCAGGTGTATTGGACTGCAACTAGGGATGTTGGAGAAATCTGCAGCAGAACCACATGTGTCCAGATTTTGATGAATCTGACCAGTGGATTCCACAGCAGACTGGCTTTCCCCCGTCAGGTAGATTCTGCTGACTTGTGGACTGTTTTCTAACCTTCCCGATTTTGCACAAATTTCATCATCAAAAAATACACAATTTGAACCCCCTCCCCCAATGTGCATTTCCCCATAGGCTAAAGCACGAAAATGCACATTTGGGGGGATTTTGTGCATTTTGTGGGAAGTTGTGCATTTTCACATGTGCGAATTCGCGCAAATTTGGGAACTTAAAACAAAATCCGATTCCAGCAGTGGGCAGACCGGGGAACCAAAGGCACCTGACAATCCACAAAACACAGATGGAATGGATTTTATGCAAGCTGTACAGCCCTAAGTGCAACTCTCATAATTCCCAGCCAACATGGAAAGCACCAGGTTGTGCAGGGCTGTGCTAGTGCCTGGGTCATGGTGACACTGGTCTTGCCTGGTCTTGCTTTGGCAAACAGAGCTTCTGAGCTCAATTCAAGGGGCTGGTTTTAACCTACAAAGCTCTACATGGCTTGGGACCTGACAGAGCTCCTCTCCTGACATCAACTTACTCATACTCTATGCTCAGCACCTCCATGTGCCTCCTCCGAGGGAGGCTCGGAAAGCAACAACAAGAGAGGCCTTCTCAGTGGTGGCCCCCCAACTGTGGAATGATCTCCCCAATGAGGCCCACCTGGCACCAACATTGTTATTTTTTTCAGCGCCAGGTTCAGTCCTCTCTGTTTTCTCAGGGATTTGGCAGCATATGATGAGTTTTTAAATCAGTCCTGGATCTGTCTTATGATGATGGTTGATTGTGCAAAGTTGTTTTTAGATATATGTTGTCTCTGTGTATACTGTTTGTTTGTGTGTTTTTTATGTAAATGGTTTTTAAACTTCGTATACTGGATTTTAATGTTTTTAGTTTTTGTAAACTGCCCAGAGAGTTTCAGCTATGGGGGGGGGGGTATAGAAATGCAAAACAACAACAACAACAATAGTGGTGCAACTAAGGCTGGACTTTGGAGCCAAAGTCCAGGTTCCCACAGCCCAGGAGGGCCACCAAAAGGCCACTCAGAGAGTGGCAAAAGCGCAAGAGTATCAGGGCAGCAGAAACAAACTCGATTTTCTTCCTGTGGTCATGATGTTGCTATGATTTATGTGAGTTTAAAATGCAAAACTGCACATGCTCAGAGTATCCCCCCCTCCATCAGGGTTGGCAATAGGGATGGCGGAGAATTCCGCCACAGACTCCATTGAGGCCGGATTCTAAAGAATCTGGCCCCCCGGAGTCCCTGGCGGAACGGAAGACTTACCCTGGCCTCCACGCGGAATCCTCTTCAGCTGGATCCTCCAGCTCCGGATTGCCAGCAATACAGCTGCCATGCCATATTGCTGGCTGAAGGGGACTGGCTGCAGCCGCAAATGGTGTCTGGGATGCCATTTGCAGCTGTAAAGGCCTTAGTCTAAGGTAAATGCAGCCGTAAATGGCAGCATTTACCTTAAACTAAGGCCTTTACGGCCACAAATGGCATCCCAGACGCCACAGTCAGTAGTCCCCTTCAGCCAGCGATACAGCAAGGTGGCTGTATCGCTGGCACTTCGGAGCCAGCTGGCGGCTCCGCAGAATCGGAGCTGAGCCAGCCGATGAGGATTCCGGGGGAGGAACAGATTGTCTCCCCCCCCGTGGACCCTCCCCCCACCCCAGACTGGCAGGTAAGGGATTCGTACATCCCTAGTTGGTAAACAGTTGTTGTTGTTCTAATGTATCAGGAATGAAGAAGAAATTTTAAAGCATGGAATGGCAGTTGCGGAGGGCAGAGAAGAGAACTGTGAGTTGTGTGCTTCACAACTGAAGTATTACGCACAGCTGTCTAAAGGGGACCCCTATAAGACCATTCAGTCCAAGGTCTAGAATGACCTAGCTGCATTACTACTGGCAAACACCTGCAACTAAACAAGATTGTATTCTAGGTCCCTTTCAGTTCATCTCTGACATCTATAATGCATGAACGTAGCGGTAAAGAATTTCACCCCATCTGCAAGCAGAGTTTGGATGTCTCCAGTTTTATGTATGGAGGCTATGATTTTACTTTCCCGCACTGAGGTGCGATTGTGGTGTCTTCTTAAAACCTTAGCCAGTTTTTGTAAAAAAGAGAGAGCAGCAGCAGTTAGATGAGTCTGTCGTTTTGCAGAAAAGATCTCATTGATTTTCTAGCCTACTGCTAAGCAAGACGTAAAACATATATCTTATCGGTATCTGGATGTTTTGTCCAGGGCCTTACATGACATTCTCATTTGCGAACATCAATGCCTGAATATATTGCATTGAGAGTTTGGAAACAATATGGAGGCAAACTGGTTCTGTCTAGTTTGAAAATTCTAAAAGCAAAAAATCCACCCACATCTTACGTGTGGGGCTGAGCCATGGGACTTGTTGCCATTTTTGAAAGCAATAATAGGTGTGCCTCGAAATATGCCTGCTGTGCTTTTAAAATCAAAAAGGAGAGAGTTCTCAGGGCCAGTAATGTCTTCAATTACTGGCTTGAGTTACTTTCTATGAATGATGGAAGATTCTCCTAGTGGGAAACAACAACCAATCTAATGCAGCAAAGTGAGTTTTCTGAGGTTTATTTTACAGGGTTAATTTAACCACTGCCAAGTCTGAAACTGAGAACCAGCTTCATGATACGGGAGCCCCAAACGATTTGGCAGCATTAGCTGACTCCAAGTTCTCTCTGTGGTTTCATACCATAAAAACACAGCATGCTCACAAAGAGTATCTGTCAGATTTGAGTGTTCATTCTCAGATAAGAGCTTTTACAGCTTTATGATATCAGACAGTGCACAAAATAGTCTTAGAAGGGCAGAACAAGACAATACAGTATGAATCGAGACACTGTATTTGTGGAAATGGGTGAAATATATCCTGCTTCTTGTATTTGCTTGTGTGATTTCTATTCTGCCTTTAAATCCAGAATTTAATCCCAAAGTGGTTTACATAAAATAATAAAATATAACAACTTTATCATACCGATGTAAGGAACTATAGGGCATTACTTTTGGATGCCCAGATGGTGTCAGCAACTAGGAGTGCTTTTCCCCAGCTTCAACTGTGGCAAAAATATGCCAATAATAACAAGACAACAGTATCGCTCAGTGCTAAGGAAGTAGCTGTTAATCTTTCATGATAGTATCTGTCTAATTAGATTATGTGTTGTGATCATTATGACCACTGGTCTATGACAATCAAGTATTAATTCCTATGAGAAGAGCAGTGATCCAGCCCCACCCCCCTCCGTTGTTGCATCCATCGCCCTGTACACGTGGAGGGTGACAGTCTGAACAGGAGAGTTTCCTGTATCTGTGGAGGGTCTCCATATGATTAAGGACCCTGAAAAATCATGAGAGGGTGGGAATTAGAAGGCAGAAAGATGACAAACAGCAGAACCCTATACACATTAATCAGAAGTAAGTCCCACTGAGCCTTACTTCCATGTAAGTGGGTACAGTATTGTAGACAACATAGACTTTTCTGGAGCAATTGCTTATTCGCCAAGTAATTCTGCTATCACATTGCCCACTGGGATCACATGGAACTGGTATGCTACAAACATTCGGGTTAGAGACCAATTAACATATTCTTCAGTTCAAGTTTACACTCTAGAAAGATATGTGTAAATATTTAAAAAGAAAACAGGACAAAGAGGTGCTTCTATGTGTCATGATGAGTAGAAGCATAAGAGCATTGCTCATTCTGCCAAGGCAGAAAGGCCAGAAAACCAACACCACCAATCTCTCTCTCTCTCTCTCTCTCTCTCTCCCTCCCCCCCTTAGAGGTCACTGCTACACTTCAGGTGTTTCAAAGGTGATGAATTTAAAATGAAAAATGAGGTCTACTGATATTAAGTGCTGTAGCTAATGATGTGGAGGCTAATGAATTGTGACCTGTGTTATTACAGTGAAATATTTACAACCATTGGAAATCTCAATTAGATTACAGACTTTCTGCATGATGGATTACAGGGGGGAAATGGTGCTTTGGAAGGACCGCAAGAAATCTTCCAACTTGTTGGAAAACCACCCAAGAGACCCTGAGAAGTAGTTGTAAGAAAAGCATGCGCTGTCTGCCTTTTGGGTACGGTTCTTCTGGGAGCATAGATTGAGTTCCCATTCTGTTACAGTTCGAGATTACAGAGCGGAAGACGATTTACAAGGCAGAATTTTCCACTTCAGGTAGCGACCAACAGTTTATAATGACAAAAGGCAGGAGCATCAAAAATGCTTAAGTATTTAGGAGCAGGTGACCTTAGGGTGTTTACAATCTTTTCTTGCTTGACTGACTTGATAGGGAGATGCAAAGATTTTCGCAAGTCTGAATTTTCAGCAGCTTTTCCTTCCTCTCTTTCTTGAACTTCTTCATGCCCTAATGCCATGAAAACCTCTAGGGCAGATAACACAGTATGATTTAAATGCTCAGACAAGATTTCTATCAGAATTGGGGGGGGGGAGCATGGCAGTAAATAGTCCTTCCTGTCACTTACATACCATCTCACACATCTTCCCACTTGGGGCTTTTGGAGGGAGTGTGTATGCATCCAGTGTGCATGCAACAGAGTGGGCATGTTCTGCTTTACAGAGGTCAGGCCTCTGTTTGAAGGCATCCACTATTTGTAGAGCTATCCAGTTTAAGCCCAGTTGTTTAAAGATTAAAAAAAAAAACAGTAAGGAGAGCAGGGCGGAGCCTTGAAGTTGCCCATCCGCTGTTAGCAGACTGAACAGGCACACACATCACCTGGTCGCAATCTTACTCTGGTGAGATGTATGTTCTCTTCATTTAAATGATTGTAAAACATTTCTAAATTTGCATCTATACATATAAGTTAGCATATGCAAATTTTAATGCAAATCTGTGTCCTCTTTTGCCCTCTTTTTTGGTGATGCATAAGTGGCCAGCCTAGCATATAAGCCCACTGGCCCAAGGCCAATGTCACGGATCGGCATTCTGGAGGCCCTCATCCTGGCAGGGAGCCTGCTGCTGACCTTCAGAGTGTCCTGGCCCCGCCCTTCTTCCTCCTTCCCATTGTTACCTGTCCACCCTGCCCTCTCTCGTGTGAGTAATGATGACAAGAACAAGGAGAAGGAGCAGGAGTCTCCACTTGCCATGCCCTCTCCATCTGAGGAGTGTTGCAGAGTGGGCCCCACAGAAGAGGGCAAGCAAATAGGCATAGCAAGGAGATGAGCACACTCAGGGAGGAAGGTCTACTGAAAGCACCTTGTATTGATTGATTGATTGATTGAATTTCTTAATTGCCCATCTGGGAAGTCACACGGCCACTCTGGGCAATGTATACCAATACAGTTTTAAAACAATAAAATTCTACTTTAAAACATCATATTTCTAAAAATATCCTAACCTACCCCAAATGCCTGCCTGAACAACCATGTTTTTAATGTGTGGCAGAAGCTCATTAAAGAGGGGCATTACGGAGTTCCCTAGGGAGGGAGTTCCACAGAGTGGGGGCCACCACAGAGAAAGCCCTCTCCCTCATCTTCACCAGCTTAGCTGTCCTGGCTGATGCAACAGAGAGAAGGCCATCTTGTTAACCGGCCTGTCTGGTGCTGCTGGAGGTGCTCCTTAAGATAGGCTGGGCCGTAACCATATAGGGTTTTAAAGGTCAAAACCAACACCTTGAATTTGGCCTGGAAAACAACTGGTAACCAGTGCAACTCCTTCAGCACTGGAGTGGTGTGATCATGCCGGCGGCTGCCTTTAATCAGGTGAGCTGCCGCGTTTTGTACCAGCTGCAGCTTCCAAACCATCTTCAAGGGTAACCCCACATAGAGTGCATTACAGTAGTCTAGAGGAGAGGAGACCAGGGCATGTACTACCAATGGGAGCAGATGGTTGGGAAGGTAGGGGCGCAGCCACCATATCAGATGGAGTTGGTACAGCACTGTCTGGCTCACAGCTGACACCTGAGCCTCCATGGACAGCTGGGAGTCTAAAATGACCCCCAGGCTGCGGACCTGGTCTTTCAAGGGTTGTTGTTGTTGTTCAGTCGTTCAGTCGTGTCCGACTCTTCGTGACCCCATGGACCATAGCACGCCAGGCCTTCCTGTCCTGCGCTCTCTCCCGGAGCGTGCTCAAGTTCATATTCATTGCATCCGTGATGCTATCTAGCCATCTCATCCTCTGCCGTCCCCTTCTCCTTTTGCCTTCAGTCTTTCCCAGCATCAGGGTCTTTTCCAGGGAGTTTTCTCTTCGCATTAGGTGGCCAAAATATTTCAGCTTCAACTTCAGTATCTGTCCTTCCAATGAGCACTCAGGGTTGATTTCCTTTAGGATGGACTGATTTGACCTCCTTGCAGTCCAGGGGACTCGTAAGAGTCTTCTCCAGCACCACAGTTCGAAAGCATCAATTCTTCGGCGCTCAGCCTTCCTTATAGTCCAGCTCTCACAGCCATACATTACTACTGGGAAAACCATAGCTTTGATTAGACGGACCTTTGTCGGCAAGGTGATGTCTCTGCTTCTTACTATGCTGTCTAGGTTGGCCATAGCTTTCCTCCCAAGGAGCAAGCGTCTTTTAATTTCAGGGCTACAGTCACCGTCTCCGGTGATCTTGGAGCCCAAGAAAGTAAAATCTGTCACTGCTTCCATTTCTTCCCCTTCTATATGCCAGGAAGTGATGGGGCCAGATGCCATGATCTTAGTTTTTTTAATGTTGAGTTTCAAACCAGCTTTTAAACTCTCCTCTTTCACCCTCAACAAGAGGCTCTTTAGATCCTCTTCGCTTTCTGCCATTAGGGTGGTATCGTCTGCATATCGGAGGTTATTAATAATTCTCCCAGCAATCTTAATTCCGACCTCTGATTCATCCAACCCGGCATTTCTCATGATGTACTCTGCATATAAGTTAAATAAGCAGGGTGACAATATGCAGCCTTGTCGTACTCCTTTCCCAATTTTGAACCAATCGGTTGTTCCATGTCTGGTTCTTACTGTTGCTTCTTGACCCTCGTACAGGTTTCTCAGGAGACAGGTAAGGTGGTCTGGTACTCCCATCACTTTAAGAATTTGCCACAGTTTGTTGTGATCCACACAATCAAAGGCTTTAGCGTAGTCAATGAAGCAGAAATAGACGTTTTTCTGGAATTCTCTTGCTTTCTCCATGATGCAGCGAATGTTGGCGATTTGATCTCTAGTTCCTCTGCCTCTTCTAAACCCAGCTTGTACTTCCAGTAGTTCTCGGTTCGCATACTGCTGAAGCCTAGCTTGTAGGATTTTGAGCATCACCTTGCTGGCATGTGAAATGAGCGCAATTGTGCGGTAGTTTGAACACTCTTTGGCGTTGCCCTTCTTTGGAATTGGAATGTAAACTGACCTTTTCCAGTCTTGTGGCCACTGTTGAGTGTTCCAGATTTGTTGGCATATTGAATGCAGCACTTTAACAGCATCATCTTTTAGGATTTTAAATAGCTCGGCTGGAATACTGTCATCTCCGCTAGCTTTGTTGTTACTAATGCTTCCTAAGGCCCACTTGACTTCACTCTCTAGGATGTCCGGCTCAAGTTCAGTGACCGCACTATCATGGCTATCAGGGACATTCAGATCTTTCCTGTATAGTTCTTCTGTGTATTCTTGCCACCTCTTCTTAATCTCATCTGCTTCTGTTAGGTCCCTGCCTTCTTTGTCCTTTATCATACCCGTCTTTGCACAAAACGTTCCCTTGAGATCTCCAATTTTCTTGAAGAGATCTCTAGTCTTTCCCATTCTGTTGTTTTCCTCGATTTCTTTGCATTGTTCATTTAAGAAGGCATTCTTGTCTCTCCTTGCTATTCTCTGGAACTCTGCATTCAGTTGGGTATATCTTCCCCTTTCTCCCTTGCTTTTCGCTTCCCTTCTTTCGTGAGCTACTTGTAAAGCCTCATCAGACAGCCACTTGGCTTTCTTGCATTTCTTTTTCTTTGGGATGGATTTCGTTGCTGCCTCCTGAACAATGTTATGGACCTCCGTCCATAGTTCCTCAGGCACTCTGTCTATCAGGTCTAATCCCTGAAATCTATTCCTCACCTCCACTGTATATTCATCAGGGATATGATTTAGGTCATACCTGAACGGTTTAGTGGTTTTCCCGACGTTCTTCAATTGAAGCCGAAATTTTGCAAGAAGCAGCTCATGATCTGAGCCACAGTCAGCTCCAGGTCTTGTTTTTACTGACTGTATGGAGCTTCTCCATCTTTGGCTGCAAAGGACATAATCAATCTGATTTCGATATTGACCATCTGGTGACGTCCATGTGTAGAGTCGCCTCTTGTGCTGTTGGAAAAGAGTGTTTGCTATTATCAGCATGTTCTCTTGGCAATACTCTATTAGCTTTTGTCCTGCTTCATTTTGTACACCAAGGCCATGCCTGCCTGTTATCCCGGTGATTTCTTGACTTCCTACTTTAGCATTCCAATCCCCTATGATGAAGAGGACATCTTTTTTTGGTGTTAGTTCTAGAAGGTGTTGTAGGTCTTCATAGAACCGATCAACCTCAGCTTCTTCAGCCTCAGTGGTTGGGGCATAGACTTGAATTACTGTGATGTTGAATGGTTTGCCTTGGATTCGTACTGAGATCATTCTATCATTTTTAAGATTGTACCCCAGTACTGCTTTTCCCACCCTTTTGTTGACTATGAGTGCTAGTCCATTTCTTCTAAGGGATTCTTGCCCACAATAGTAGATATGATGGTCACCTGAATTAAATTCGCCCATGCCTGTCCATTTGAGTTCGCTGATTCCCAAGATGTCGATGTTCAATCTTGCCATCTCATGTTTGACCACCTCCAGCTTACCTTGATTCATTGATCTGACATTCCAGGTTCCTAAACAATATTTTTCTTTACAGCATCGGATTTTCTTTTCACCACCAGACACATCCACAGCTGAGTGTCCTTTCGGCTTTGGCCCAGCTGCTTCACTCTTTCTGGCGCTACTTGGAAATACCCTCTGCTCTTCCCCAGTAGCATATTGGACACCTTCCGACCTGAGGGGCTCATCTTCCGGCGTCATCTCTTTTAGCCTTGTGATACGTTCCATGGGGTTTTCTTGGCAAGAATACTGGAGTGGGTTGCCATTTCCTTCTCCAGTGGACCACATTTTGTCCGAACTCTCCGCCATGACCTGTCCGTCTTGGGTGGCCCTGCATGGCATAGCTTATGGTTTCACTGAGTTACGCAAGCCCCTTCGCCACAACAAGGCAGTGATCCATGAAGGGGATTTCAAGGGTAGCTGTACCCCATTCAACACCAGGTCAACATCCCCCAGCCTCCTCTTGTCTCCCACCAAAAGTACCTCGGTCTTGTCAGTGTTCAGCTTCAGCTTATTCCTCCCTATCCAGCCACTTACCGTCTCCAGACATTTGGACAAGGATTCTACGGCCAACCTCAGTGAGGAGTTAAATGAGAGGTAGAGCTGCATGTCACCTTGTGCAAGGGCCCTCAAAATCTGGACCCACAATGTCACAACCTCTGTCTGTGCATAATAATCTTTACTCCCAGAAGTGATTCCCCACTTGTGTGAACATATTATAAACATAGGGTTCTTACCTTCAATTTGTGAATACCACAGTCGGATCTGGAGAGTAACACAATACCTGCTTTGTAGCACATTCATACCTTGCCTTTCCACAGAGACCACTTGCAAAGAGTGACTTCATCATTGTAGTTGGAACTTTCTAAGTTCATCCCAAGTAATACTGAGATAAATATTGGTGTGAGGGGGTGGGGGAGCATGAGAGACTAAAGGGCAGAAACTGGGAAAGAGTAAAGGTAGGTTAATACCTACCTTTATCTCTCTCAGTTTCCGCACTTCAGTCTCTCCTTGCTTCTCCCCCCTCCCCACACCAATATTTACCCCAGTATAGCATATTACATAGATAGATAGATAGATAGATAGATATAATGCTTTGCTGTTGTGCTGCTTTATACCACCACCCGTCTCTCTCTCTCTCTCTCTCTCTCCCCTAAAAAGTGTATATCCACCTCCCCCCACCCCCCAATTCTAACAACAAAACAGCAATATAAGCCTAGATACATTTTTAGAAAATCAAACAAAATGTAACGGCATCAAAAACAATATAATACAGACAGAAAATAAAATTGGCAGAAAACCATTTTAAAAATCAGCAGAGAAGCAGTGGAAAACCCTCAGTGAAACAGCAGAATAAGCATACATTAATCAGACTCCTGCAAAGATCTCCCTGAAAAGAGCCACATCATGACTGGATAGCAAAATGAACTTAAAGATGGGACCAGGCAGTTTTCTATTGGCGGGGCATTGCATAATGTATGTGCTGCAACTGAAAAGGCCCTGGCTCTTGCACTCACCTGCCATACCTCAGTTGGCAGAGAAATCTGGAGCAGGGCTTCTGATGCTCATCAGTGTGCTTGGCAGATATGTATGGGAGAAGGTGGCTGTAACATATGCTTGTTAATATAAATGTATGTGTTGGAATTTGTAAAAAGTGATCCAGGTAAGTTAAGGTTACTAGAATGTCAGAGAGTGAGTGAAAGGTGGGAGGGGCTTGTGCGTAAAAGTATTCTGAGGTCTAAAGATAGGTGAACTAACAGTTAAACGGTCAGATAGGGATTGGGGATTGAAGGAGTGTTGGGGGTTGGACTTGATGGTCTCATAGGCCCCTTGATTCTATGAGTGTACATCTAGTGAGTGGGGTTTGGGGAATAGGGTTTAGAAGGGGTAGAGTAGGTAGGTAGGTTAGAACCAAGTATAAGTTTATTAATAATAGTGTATATAACTCTTTTTGTGTTTAATAAATTTTATTTATTATAAATACAAAATCCTACATGTTGATTTGTTTTATTAGGCTACCAGATAAAAACTCTATTTCCTTGTTACTTCTGCTGTATTGGGTAGAAGAAACCGATCAATCATATTGGGTGTCTCCTTGACCTCGTGTAAAAGGGCTGAATCTTTGTGTGCCAGTGAGGACAACTGACCAAAGTGGAGGCAGCATCCTGAGGGGCTTTTCAGTTTCAACAGGTAGAAGCTGGAAAAGGTATAACCCCGGAGCAAGAACATCACAGTGGTTCTCTCTCCTAAGCCATTTAGGGCTTTAAAGGTACTCAGAACAGAAGTGACTGTAGAAAGAAAATCTAGAATTGAATAGCATTGGATTATTGTGCTCCGACTGACAAGATCCAGTCAACTGTCTGTCAAGAGCAGCTTCATGTAGATTGCCTTAGAATAACCTGCTCTGGAGGTTACTAATGCATGAATGATTGTGGCCAAGCCTGTTTGCTCTCCAGGAAAGGATGCAGCTGGAGTATCAGCCAAAGGGTAGACGCCATCATACGTTCTAATTAGAGGAGACCCATTGAAATGCGTGGGACTTAAGTTAGTCATGACTAACTAAAATTCCCATTCAATTCATTTCAATGGGTCTACTCTAAGTCGGACTTATGGTGGATTTTACCCAAAGTATCTTATTCTGGTTCTGAGGAGGTGCCCGTGGGGCAAGAGCAGCAAGGCAGGCTGGTCATTGCAGCACCAAGGACAACTACTAGTGAGCAACCTGCTCTGACAAACTCTCAACTAAACTGAAGCCATTTACACTCTGACATCTGGAGCTCCCTCTCAGACTCCACCGCTCCTTAAAAAGTGGGAGGCCTTAAAGGGGCAGGCCACTGGTTAGCACTCTCATAATTTCTCTAGGAGACCATACTGGGTGCGCTGCTTGCTTTGGCACACCAGCTCCATGGAGTGTGAGACCCTTAGAGGCAATGTTGAGAAGTGTGGGGGACAGGATGGAACACTACAGCGTAGGCCAATGGCCATGGGGTGGAGCACTAGTCCCACCCTTCTGGGACCTGACCCCAGCAATGAATGACACCATCTAAGTATGGTACCCACAGTCTAGTCCCTACAAGGGAGCCCAGAGAAATACCATGGAACTGAATGACACTGAAAGATCCAGGAGAATCAACAGGGTCATGCTTCCTCTACCTATCTACTAGCATAGGTCATCTACTAGGGGAACGACCAAGGTGGCTTTTGTCCCCAAACTGGGCCAAAAACCTGACTGAAAGGGATCTAAGCATTTTCCTGCCTTTGTAGATGCTGCTTCTGCAGTGTTCATAGCTCTTTGCTTGCAAACTCAATCCTTGTTTGCAGATCTCTTTCAAATGATTTTTAAACCATCTAAATTAACCCGATGTTGTACCGTGATTAAAAGATAAGATAGGTTCTGCTCATAAATTCAGGCTTTATCAGACTGAAACCACATGGCACCTGAAGATGGAGGAAGGTTTCCCCTTGCTATGCATAGCAAGGACTCCCCTAAGTCTCTGCACTTGGTTTACCAATGTCGGCATGCTGCTTACTATTTTTCATCAGGGAACTGAACTGGTGATTTTACCTTGTTCAGTCCAGTGGGCCTCTGTGTGGCTGCTTAGATCAGATGAAGAAAAGTCTGGATCTGGATTAATAATTGTTCAGAGCTGAATTACACAACTGCTGTGCTCACAGTTAGGTTTTTTTGTTTTTTGTTTTGCTGCCCGCATCCAACCAAGTTTATGGCAAAGTTGCTGGAATCCCTTGGCTTCAGCAGAAGTTGTACTTTTGGACAACACAATTCATGGTTCTTGTAACACAGTCCAGAGGAAGTGATGACTCAATGCAGCTCCCCTCCATTAATACAGGCACAGCACAGAGGCATCACAACTGTGTCATTTTTCTGCAGTTACTCCAACTTCTGCTTATAATTCCTGTGCCAGCCAAGTTCTAAATTACATCAGGTTCAAGGATACTTTCCCAGTCTCTGTGACTCCTCATCCAAGAAAATCCATTCTGCTGCAGGGTTGCGTGGTATAATATGCACCTTGGTCTCAGGTGCTCCAGGAACTTTTGGGTTGTGCTTTAGTCCTGTCTTTCCCCTTCAGAATATTTCCAAAAATTCTAATACTGTAAGAGAAAATAAACATTTCCAGCAATTCATTTCCCATTTTTATAGCCCAGTCCTCACCTAGTACCTGATACCTTGGGGGACATCTATCCAAAATATCGCACAAGGACTTGATCTACCTGTACAATTTTGCCTGCAAAAGGTTCCCCCCCTTTTGCACTCTTCAGACAGGGCTTTGATTGAAGAACAGGTAGCCCAAGAATATTGAAGAATACTCCAAAAACAGGGAAGAGGCTTTGTTCAGTTTCGCTTTTTTGCGCAAGTACAACAACACAAAGGTTTCATAATTGGCTTGCAGCTTATTTTATTAGAAGAGCCTCTTCATTTGTGCTTGAGAAGATAGAATATTGATGTCAAGCGGTGCAGGGCTGTTCAGTGGCAAAAACCTATTCCTTTATTGGGATGACCTTTTGCCACGTACATTTGTAAAATATGTTTTCATCATGCCAAAAGTACCTGACAGCAGAAAACTATAGGTAGAAGGTTTTTTTCTTAGGTACTTGAGGTCTATCATTCTGTCATATTCTGACCTTGAGCAGACTATATAGAGAATACTACAATTTGCCCTTTCAAACTTAGGGCATACCTAAGGTGTTGAAAAAAAGGTGTTGGGGAAAAAAAGAGTACTCAAATGGCAAACAAGCTTGTTTATGTTGTCTGTTTTATGACCATATGGCTGGCAAAAATACTAGAAAACTATCTTGGCTCTTAACAAGCTCCAGAGCTTTAACTGAGGAAACAATGGGCTGTATTTATAGTTTTAACTGTTAGACTTTTATAGAAAGTAAAGAGCAATAACAAGAAATAACTAGTGGAATGGAAGTGTACTTTTTTTTGTTCATGGTGTGTGAAAATTCCTGATTTTTCTGTTTTGTTTAAAGATGGTATCTGAATGGTAAAATTACCAAAACCATAGTTTATGCAAAACAACAACAACAACAACAACACACACACATATTGTAGACTGTATGGTTATATATGCTTCAAATATAAAAAACATTCCTTACAACATGAAATGCAAACAGTCATGTGGCCTCTTTTTGAATCTTCTGTACATGGAGACTGCATAGCTTGCTAGCTCAAGTCAAACATACAAGTATTCTCCTTTGACTTTGTCTTAGGGCTACCCCCAGTATCAGAGGCAGTGAGCAGTTGCTGGGGAACATGGGTGGCTGGGTGCTGCTGCACTTGTGTCCTGCTTGTGGGTTTCCGGTGGGCAGCTGGTTGGCCACTGTGTGAACAGAATGCTGGAGTAGTTGGGCCCTTGGTGTGATCCAGCAGGGCTCTTCTTATGTCCTTATGTCTTAGGGCTGATTAAAATAAAAAACCCCTCATGTACTGAGGGATCCAGGTAAGGCTGGGAATGACTCCTGTCTGAAACCCTGGGAAGCTGCTGCCTACCAGTGTAGACAGTACTGAGTGAGATGGGCCAATGGTCTGACTCCATATAAAGTAGCACCCTATCTTCCTAACCGATAGTAGTGTAGCTAGGCCAGGACCCACGGAGCCCCCAGAGGACCATCCAGAGAGTGGCAGGTGATGGGGGCAGCAGCAAACAGGCCCAGTATCTGGTCTGACACTGGTAGTTACAGCATCCATTCTTTCTTCTTATGTTTAAAAACCCTTTATAGTCAGGGGCCAACCAGGGATGTATGTCATTACTGATGCACATTTTATTAATTTTACTTTTAAAAATGTTATCCTCTTCTACAACAAAAGAAAATGTGTTTAGCATCAGGACAGGAGAAGCAAACTCCATTTTAGCCCTGTACTCATGATGGTGCCATGATTTAAGTGAATTTAAAATGCAAAACTACACATGTTCAGAATACTATTACTTTTAAAAATCAGGGTAAGTTAACAGGATATTTTTTTTAGAAAATGTTTGTTTGGTCTAACATATCAGGAATGTAGAAGCAGGGTTAAACTGTGGAATGGCAGGGGTAGGTGGAGAAGAGGAATATTACTTGTGTGCTTCACAACTGAAGTAATCCACATGGCCATCCAAAGTCTCCCTCCCTCCAAGACCATTAAGTCCAGAGTCTAAAATTACCTCACTGCATCACTGCTAACTGAAGCTTCTGCAAGCAGAGGACCCATTTAAGAGGACCTTTAGATAGGGAAGCTTATTATTTATTGGGTATCTAGTCTGACTTTATTTATTGTTTATCCAGTCTAACTGAAATCCCATTAATTTCAAGGGGTCTACTGTAAGCAGGACCAACACTGGATACAACCCTTTGCTGCCACAGAATGTGGTTATTTCCATTGGCTCTGTTGGCTTCAGAAAGAATTAGACTAGTGCTGTGCCGAAAATTTTGATTCTTCCATTTTTGGCATTTCATGTGTGTGTGTGTGGGGGGGGGAAGGGGGGAGGGCAGAACAAAAACTCTGGTGAAAAAGGCTGGGAGAGGTGAGAAGTTTGGAGAATTTTCTCCTTGGGGAGTGGGACAGGGCTTCTACATACCTTTTGAAGTGTAGGTGATTCGTGAGGGCTTTTCTTTCTATTTTTTTTAAACACCCCCTGCACTTGCAGGAGCCCAGGACTCTTCTCCAGCTCTTTCTCCAGGTCTTCTTTTCTGCACTCCAAGGAGACAATGTGACCTCTCCCTCTCCATCACCAGGAGAAGAGTCCTGGGCTCCTGCTAGTGCAAGAGGTGTTTTTGAAAAAAAAAGATGGAGACCCCTCAAGGATCGCATACACTCAAAAAAAGTATGTGGAAACCCTGTCCCCCTCCCCAAGGAGAAAATTCTCTGAAATTCTCCCCCCTCCCTGCAAAAGAGGCAGAAAAAACAATACCTCACAGGGAGAGAAAAAGGTGCCCAAAATAAGGGGTAGGATTCAGCACAGCACTAGATTATACACATTCTTGGAGGGATAACTCTAGCAATGGCTATTAGTCATGATAGTAAATAGTATATATATCCATTGTGACTCTGAATACCAGTCACTGGTAGGTAAATATAGGGTGGCAACTTGTGAATCGCCAAAAAGGATATAAAAAGGTAAAGGTAAAGGTGTCCCCAACCAGTCGTGTCCGACTCTAGGGCGTGTTACTCATCCCCATTTCTAAGCCGAAGAGCCAGCGGTGTCCGAAGACGCTTCCGTGGTCATGTGGCTGGCATGACTGAACACCGAGGTGCACGGAACACTGTTACCTTTCCTGCTGAGGCGGTACCTATTTAAAGGTAAAGGTGTCCCCAACCAGTCGTGTCCGACTCTAGGGTGCGGTGCTCATCCCTGTTTCTAAGCCGAAGAGCCAGCGCTGTCCGAAGACGCTTCCGTGGTCATGTGGCTGGCATGATTGAACACCGAGGTGCACGGAACACTGTTACCTTTCCCCCCGAAGCGGTACCTATTTATCTACTTGCAATTTCTTGCTTTCGAACTGCTAGGTTGGCAGGAGCTGGGACCGAAGACGGGAGCTCACTCCATCACGCGGTACTCGGGTCTCGAACTGCTGGCCTGCCGACCTTCTGGTCTGCAGTTCAGCGTCTTAACCACTAAGCCACCGCGGCCCTTAAAGAGGATATGCATTCCCCCAAAAGAGGACACTGATTTGCATAACATTTGCATACATTGACTTATATGTATAGATGCAAATGTAGAAATGATTATTGTAATTTTAATAGAAATACAGTACATCTCACCACAGCGTGGAAGACTGTGGGTAGCTGACCTGTGTGCCTGC
Organism: Heloderma suspectum; assembly: GCF_057233095.1. Classification (NCBI taxonomy): domain Eukaryota; kingdom Metazoa; phylum Chordata; class Lepidosauria; order Squamata; family Helodermatidae; genus Heloderma; species Heloderma suspectum. The sequence continues at coordinate 70,278,261 of NC_139462.1, forward strand.
CTGTTCACTCTGCTGTCCAGGTGCTGTTGACGGGCAGCTTCAAGGCTCAGCTCTTCCTTCTGAGGGTTCTTCATCTTTAAACAGGACTTGGAGTGGACAACTCTTCAAATAAAAGACACCTTCAAAAGGGGTCTTCAAAAGTCCCCTGGAAGCCTTTGAAACAGAGGACTGTAAAAGAGGACACATGACCAGCCTAGGTAAATAGTGGAGCAGAGCTAATGGTTTCAGGCACTGCTATGGGCTCCCCAGAAGGTTCTTGCTGGTAATAGTTGATAGCTGACTAGATGAACCCTTGACCTGAGACAGCAGGGCTACTCTTATGTTCTTAGAATTTCAACAAGAACAGCAATATCTGCTCTTCTGATTACCGCCTTTAGAGATGCAGAGCTTTCAAATGGCAAGTGCTCTCTTGGGTCCTTTTAAACTAGGAAAGCATCTGTGTGTAGTATGTGAATGCAGTGTTTAGACTGAATTGAAAAGCAGAGCTTTACATTCACCATTTAAATACTTCAAGGCTTTAGAAGGCACCATAAAGCTCTGTTGAACTGTTACCGAGGGTGGAAGGAGCTGTAATGCAGGAGATCTGTGATTAGGAAGTCTTGTGTATGTGTTCTGTTTTTTTTTTTTTTTAAATTAATAAAGAAATATGAGCAGCCACAAGGGACCAATGTCAGATTGGGACCATGACACTGGGATGAGCCTTCCCCACTGTGCACTGTTCTCCTGATTAAAATTGCTTCCTGAAGCTGCTATTTGCCCCATGGGGGGAATGGGAGCAATTTTAATCAGGAAAATGGCATGGGAGGAAGAAAGTTACTTCCCCTCCAACAGTGGCATGGTCCAATCTGATTCAGCAGCGGCTATTAATATTTTAAAATATTTTAAATGAAACAACAACTGGGTGAGATCTTAGTCATGAATTTCTCACATCGTGTCTAGTTTGCCTCCAATATAAAGAGAAATATGAAAGAGAAAAGAAAAATACACTTTTTTTGTGTAATTTTGTCATAGAAAAATGCATTTAAAAAAAAAAAATGGCAAAAATGCACATTTCCCCCATAGCCTAAGTATGAAAATGCCAGTTTTAGTGGAATTTGTACATTTTTGTATGTGTGAATTTACACAAATTCTGAAACTTTAAAAAATCTGATTCTTTTGATGGGCAGGTATGGGAAAGAAAGACAACTGAGAATCCATGAAAGACAGATGTAACGGATTTTACACAATCCATACATCCGTAGTTGGGAGTATAAAATGTTCTCAGGTGAAAGTTCAATTAATGAATGGGACATATTCTGATTCTGTTTGATTTGTGTGCTGTTTAAAGATTGTTTAGATAAACAGATAATTAGGTGGTATAAAACATTTTTAATTATTTGTGGTTATCTTTAATTAGTTTACTAGCAAACAATTCTGACATTGCTCCATGTCTATGGAGGTGAATTTCCTGACTGTTTTCATTTTGGGCTAATTATCTTTGTGCAGAAAGTGCTTTGTATTAAGATTATCCATTTTTATTACAGTATGTCTGACTTCTGCAATTACATGAAACAGAATTTTTTAAGTGTTAAGTGTTTTTTCTTTGGGGGAGAGGGGAAACACAATTTGAGGTAATGCCATTGACAGCAGTTAGGATGTGATTGCTCTTTTCGTCCTTCCCTATTAGGCCTGTCATCATTTGGGGGTAATGGTAGGAATTAACACTAAAAACAAACAAACAAACAACAACAAAAAGATTCCTGTTGCATTTCAGTCTCTCTGTGTGTAATTCCCTGCCTGCCCATCATGGTTACTCAACTATATTTCCATTGGTCCACAGGATGCTTTTTCAAACACAATTATTTCTGTCAAATTGCTCCTGTCTCTTGGACTACAAACAACATTCTGTACTCTCTATTGTTCCTATTGAAGTCATCTTCATTTCTATGGGCTCCTTCACATGGAGCTTTTATCCTCCTACTGAGATTTCTCACTCACGGAAGTTTGCAGGTCCTTTTCATGTTGTCCTTAACCTCCAGGGCACATCCGGAGGCATTTCCTCATTATTCCATCTCAAAAAGATCAGGAAATAATGAACTATTTATTTTAAGTTGGAATGTAATGGAACTGAAACAGCCACTACATGGCGCTGTTTCATTGATCTCTATGGAACTTTGAAAATTAAAAGCTTCCCCCCTCAGCAATCACATGGTCACTGTCTGGGAGCCCATGGTAAATGTGGAAAGGCTCCAGAATGGGAGGACTGTGGGGGTTTCCTTCAGTGTAAAGGCAGCCTATGCAGCAGGGGAGGGGAACCCAGGTCCAGGGGCCAAATCCAGCCCTTCTGGGATCCTGACTTGGCACTCTGGGGGTCCCAGGGGGCCATTCGCATTCCCCTGGGCTCACCCCCTTTCCTCCAACCACTCATGGTTTGGTGGTTCCCTGAATTTTATACAGTTTTTTCTCCATTCTGAAAGGTTGAAATGTTTTCCCTAAAGCTCTTACTGGCAATAAGAGCTTTCAGCTAGGATATGCTGGTATTTGTTGTATTCTGGTCCCATCCCATTTGCCTGTAGCCCCACCCACCAATACAATGTGCCCGCCATGAGCTTCTCTGAAATAGATTTTGGTCCTTGTGCTAAAAGAGGTTCCCCACCCCTAATTTAGAGTCTGGCCTGGATGTCTGCAATATAACCAGCTATTGGTATCTCTCCTAGGTACTGAGGCTGTGACTGGGTGCCTCTGCCTCTGGCTTCCCTCTGTTCCTGTTCCAATGCCCTGCCTTCCCCTGCTCTCTCTGGGCTCAATTTCTCCTAGCCTTGCTTGCTTTTCTTCCTTGCATTATGGTGTATGTCCTTGGATGCTGATCCTTCTTAGGTTACTTGAACATTCTAATTCTTAGATCCACAGTAACTGATTGCTCTATTTAAAGTGATCCAGATGCCTGTCCCAGACCTGCATTTAGATGCAATTTTGGCTCCTGACAAACATCATGGCAGAATATGAAATTAACATTTGGGAATGGATTACTATGTGTCCATAGCAGTCATTACTAGTCTGGGACTATTGGCTAAAGTTCCATCCTTTTGTCACTTTAGCTGTGATAATCCTACCCTCTGCCACAGACAATTTCTTTTCTTTTGGCTTCCACAGCTATAACTTCAGCAAGCTGCGTATCCTCATATGCCAGCAAGAAGACAGAAAAGCAGTTTCAATCATGCCAGCCAGTGAAATGGTAGTTTCAGCGGTAGGATTATTGGACCCTGAAGACCTAACTTCTGACCACTAAAACTAATCTTCCCAATAGAGACGGGGAAAATAGGCAAGCTGATCTGTCTTTGTGCTTACACATGACAAATGGCAAGGTATGTTCACATCTTTCCCTCCACTCAGACTACAAAGAACACCAAAATGTCTTGATTTATTTCACTAAGCAAGAGGACTTACAAATGGTCATCCTGGGTGATCAATAGGCTGATACTCTGTTCTTGGCTGTTGGGGGGGCGGATTTTTGGAGAAAATATATATAACGCTAGGCAGTGGAATTATGGAGATACCTTTACATACCTGCATTCGTTTTCTTTACTTTCTGTATTCCTGTGACATTTTTAGTGGTGGTGGATATGACTGGCTAAAAATGAACTATAAGGAAGATGAAGTATGCATCCCTTCAGCTCCCTTCCAGAAAGAATCTTCCATGTATTAGAGAGAGAGAGAGAGCGAAGGAGTGGCAGGGTGGGCAGGGGGAGCCTTCTGCAAGTCTGATTTCTGTATAGAAGAAATAATTTTGATTTGTGCATTTTGTCCTGCAGGGTGAGAAAAGCTGCATCTACTGACATGTACACCCCCATTCTTAGAGTTGATTTGTCTAAGACCTCCATGTGCTTTTACAGATGGCACTGTGGTCATTTAGGCAAGTATGAATTATCTTAAAGGGGATTAGGAAGGCTTTTTTGTTCAGCCAGAAATGTATACTAAGTGCCTCTATCTTACTCCTCAACTCTGTGCTGTGAGAGATACAGCCAAGGGGAAGCAGCTACCACACATACTCTAGTAATGTTGAATCAGGCTTTAGCTAAACCAACAGTTGATCTGATGCAGAATGGCTTTTCTTGCATTCCTATCTTTTCGCAGCGTGAAAGGCCTAAATGCACTTGTGAGAGCTGTCTGGAATCCCACCCCCCAATATGGCTGCCAGTCAGGCCTTGAACATGAGAGAGCCTAGCATTAGAAAATTGCCCCTCTTTCTGGATACTGGCAATCAACCCAATAACAAATATTTAGCACATTTTTTAATCTAAAGCTCTCAGGCTCTATGTACCAATTATAAGAGCATAACTTTAATACCATACTGAGGGAGTAGGGAGAGGATTGTCTGGTGAATTCCGACTCACAAGGGTACCACAGGCTTTTCTGTGTTTGGATTTCTCAAAAGCCATTTTGGTCTCGGAGCTGTTTGTTAGCATACACGTTGGTATATTCTGCCTTGGAATTATCACATGCTTGCTTTCACCTTTTGACCATGTCCCTTTCCGGAGCTTTAGAGTTGCTCTGAGAAAGGATTTGCGAAATCTCTGAAGTAGCATTCTCTTAAATCGCTGTGGGAGCCAACTGAAGTTCCTGACGAGGCTCAAAATAAGTCAGTTGACTTCTAAGTTGCTTATTTTTTATTTATATATATTCTTTTGTTTTTGCATTCAGCTGGATCTACTCCAGTATGTCTGCTATATTGAAAGTTGGCAATTGGGAGCCGCAGTTGGAAAGCATTCTGCAAACTCCTGCAAGCTGCAGATTGCCATTTGGGTTTTTTCTCACTTCTTGCCAAAAAAGAAAGAAAGAGAGAAAGAAAGAAAGAAAGAAAGAAAGAAAAGAAAGTCAAGTTCTACTGAAGCTTTGACAGCTATGCCTTGTCACAGAGAAAATCCTCCTAAGAACTTTTACTGTTTTAAATTGTACTGTTGTACTTCGCCCAGAGTGGCTGGGTGACCAGCCAGATGGGCCATTAAGAAAACAAACAAACAAACAAACAAACAAACAAATGGTTGAACCAGCCAAATCGTTTGGATGCTTAGTCATATAGGTGCAGAACATATGTTGATATCAACTTGTAATCAATCTCGATTTGAATAACAAGAACACTAAAGTTTTTTAGTTTGCTGCCCAGGCTCAATACATGTACAGTCATTACAAACACAATAGATCAGGGGTCCCCAAACTTTTTGGACCTGTGGGCATATTTGGGAATTTGTGAAACTGCTGTGGGCACCATCACAAAATGCCTAATCAGTGGATCACTGCTTTGACATCTACCTGTCACATCTATGGACCTTAGGCTGTGCTTATTCAGCAAAAACTTTTTTTTCATGTCTATTGGACACTGCAACATCTCTTTAATAAGGGATTGTCTAATTCGACTAATTGCTGGTGGTGCAATGCAGCTAATGCTTCTTTGAAACATATGTTTTGGCAGTGTCCAGTAGTTGCTTCTTTTTGCTGGGAGGTTATTACACAAATAAATTTTGTACTGGAACAGCCTTTAATATTCACTGATGTGTATGCTCTTTTAAATTATTTTCCTGCTTCATGGAAATTAACAAGTGGTCAGCATAAATGGATTCTCTGCACCCTTTTGAAACCTAAAAGACTGCTATTGCAACATTGGGCCACTCACCTCTTATAATGTAATGGATTGAGGACCTTTACAATGCTTTCAGTATTTGAACGGGTGGCATATAGACACCACCTTCAAATGGATACTTATTTGGATATTTGGTTCACTTTTGTTGAAGCCCACGTATAATTGCTAGAAAGTTGTATGCAATTCATACAAATCCATGTACATATATTAAAAGGGGGGGAATTAATTTTTGGTGGTGCCCATGGGCACCACACTGGGGAGTCCTGTCTTAGGGAAAAGAGAAAGAATCTGTGCTACAACCCCTGTCAATGATGAGCACTACCTGTGAGATACTATTCAAGAACTTCTCCTCTCCCTGGAGAAATCTGATGAAATTGCCCTTCCAATTTCTCTGCCCAAAAATAGGGTAGAGAATTTCAAGAGGCCATTTGTAAACAGCCCTATGTTTGATATTTCTCAATCTTTGAATCTTTTGAATGGTTAAATGTTTGTTAAATTGAAATAACATTCCCATATTTAAAAGAAAAAATGTTACAAAATGTGTTGTACCAAGATTCCATTTAAACAAAACTGGGTGCCTTTATTATGACAAATCAATTGTGGCCCTGTTACGTTCTGCTCTCCCCAGTTCCCCCTAGCAATGCACTGGTGATGGATCTGGGCATCACTGACACAGATAATGAAGAGATTGCTGTGGGTTTATTTCTTTTGACTTGATAGCTTCACATACATATGGGAAAAATTAATTTGCTGTTTCAATTACATTTGTAATTAAGTTGATCAAATACAATGCACATAAATTACTTAAATTTAATTTGATTGACGACTCAGTTCCATGAAGTGGGATAGGGTCGTGTAAGCCATATTGAATAGCGCTAGACTGAATATACTTCCATCTCCAAACTCTGTAATTGCTACCAGAGCAACAGAAAGGTGTTAATACACTTTCCAGAGGAATTCTCCATATACTTCCTAAACCTCAAAATATCTATTTCTATTTCTGTTTAGAAAGCTCTCCTTTTTTGTTTCTATTTCCGTTTAGAAAGCACAACGTCTACATATTGTGTTTCTTCCTCCCCAGGTAGAAACAGGAAGACTTGTAGCACCCTAAAGTCTAACACATTTATTATGACATAAGCTTTCAAGAACTAGAGTCGGCAAAAGCTTATGCCACAATACATTTGTTATTTTTAAGGTTATTCTTTATTCTCCTTGTGTTTGCTGCAAAAGACTGATACAGCTGCCCCTCCAGACTTTTTTTTTTTTTTAAGACATACAGCTAAGATGAGGTGCAGAATAAGTTTGGGGTAGAGAGCCAGATGCCTCCCATGCACCTCCATGGACTGAATGACAGTGGCTGTGGCCACGCCCTCTGACATCATTCATTTCCTCGCCAATGTGCTGGCTGGAGCTCCTGCAGCTAGCACTTTGGCCAGAGACCTGGCTTTGCTGCCCATGGGCTTCCCCAGCTGAGTAAAGCCTGTACGTATTGGGTAGTATCCAGTGGGGCTGCTGCACTCCTTCTGATTCCGTTGCACAAGTGGGACACTGCTTGTGCAACAGGGATTTAGCGCTTCATAAAGCAAGCCCCGAAAAGAGCAGGAATGCTTGTTTCCAGATCGGGACAGGTCATGTGAGGCCCATTGACCTGCCTGGCTCTGGAAAGAAGTGTTTTCGCTCGTTTCCATTACCCATCCCAATTGCATGAGCAGTGGGTCCCACTGGCACTTGGGCAGCATTGGATAGTGCCCAGTGAAGCCACCACAACTGTACCACCGGCTGGAGGACTTTTCCCCATCGGGGAGGATGCGGGGCAGGCAAAGCTAGCAGGGAGGGGAATCCCCGCTGTTATCTCTCCCTCTCTCAGAATACTAGAACCTTAGGTCATGCAATGAAGGTGATTGGTGGGAGATCCAAGAAAGATAAAAAGAAGTACTTCTTCACACAACGTATAGTTAAACTATGGAATTCACTACCACAAGATATGGTGATGGCCATCAATTTAAAAGGGGATTAGACAAATTCCTGGAGGAGAAAGCTAACAATGGCTACTAGTTCTGATGGCTATATGCTGCCTCCAGTATCAGAGGCAGTATGCCTATGTGCTCCAGTTGCTGGGGAACATGGGCAAGAAGGTGCTGATGCACTTGTGTCCTGCTTGTGGGTTTTCTGTAAGCAGCTGGTTGGCCACTGTGTGAACAGAATGCTGGGCTAGATGGACCCTTGTTCTGATCCAGCAGGGCTCTTCTTATCTTCTCTGTTCAACTGGGGATTCCCTTCCCCACTAGCCTTCAGGGGGAGGGGCCTGAAGTACAGCAGGCTGGATGGGCCAGTCTGGTGGGCCAAATTGGCCCATGGGCCAAAAGTTCCCAATCCATGACCTATGAGGCTTAGGTGTAAACCTAAATATGTAATGTATGAATGCAACCAAAATGGGCTCACAATCATATGCATCATACAGATACACTACGTATTAGGAATGTAGAACTGGATGCAGCTTGTCATTGTAAATGGTAGAAAAGGCTGCAGCCATGTAATATATGAAACAGCCTCCAAGTTTTTAGAAATCTTTTTAGGCATGTGATAATACATGATTCTAAGAAGGCTTAAATCAGAAGCCATTAACCCAGTAGTCTTGAGGTATAATTGGAATGACCTAATAGGCTTAGGTATAAATCTACGTATGTAATGTACGAATGCAACCAAAATGGGTTCACAATCTGGGCTGGAAAGGGTACAGATCTGAAAGCCGGGAGCTTCTTCAGACCTAAGACATAGGCAGGTTAACAGGGGCACAGACAAATTCTGGAGGGCACAGCAGGGTTCATAGTCAGAACTAGGTCTGGGATCCAGTGCCAATAATTTATTTAAGGACTTCCAGGGGGTTAGCTGTGCTAGTCTGTTGCAGTAAAAATAAAGAAGAGTTATCACCCAACAACGTTTTGTGATCAGAGACCATTTCTACAGGAGGCTTTTATTACACACTCGTGATTAGTCACTCAAGGACATTTGTGGGTCCTTTACATTGCGTCGTCAACCTCCAGAGGGTCTCCCATGCTTTTTGAACTTCATGCCACTTTAAAAAAGATTGGAGATAAGCCAATAACAGACATTAATGCGAGATATCTGCAGTGTGTAATGATGGCATTGTACTATAACTCAGCCACTAGATGGCACTGTATAATGAAACATATAGAATGTTGCCGAGAAAGGAAGTTTTCAATTTAAATCACATGTCCCCTGTGTAAAGGAGCAATTGTAATGTTGCAAGGAAAGCAGAAGCAGAAAGCTCCGGTAAGGATACGGGATTTCAGCCTCGTGTGATGAACCTCAATAACTGTTAAGACATTTATCACTGTCTGTACTTTCTGCATTTCAATTCCCTCTGACAACACAGTTTACATCACCCCCACCCAACATGCGTATATAAATCTGCCAATTTGAGGTTAACGCTGCACGCATCTGAGAGTTGACAGTGTCCACATAAGCTTATGCCAAAATAAATGTGTCAGTCTTTAAGGAGCCACAAGACTCTTTGTTGTTTTTAATTTAAGGACATTACATCACAATCATAGACTTTGTAGGTCCATTGTGTCTTTGCTCTCTTTTAAATGTTTAACAGCTTGACTGCTTTTGGCTTTGAAAAGAGGTATTTCTGAAGTTAACCAGCTTTCAGATGCAACATGCGGACCTATTGTATGTCCAACTCTAATCTGCAGTAGAAGGTTTTGGGCAGTACTTAGCAGGAGAAGTTTCAGTAACTGTAATTAGGACTAAAAGGCGAGTATAGCACTGATTCATCCGATAATGCTTTAGCTGTGGTGTCATATCACTGTATAATTGACAACTTGCCCATGTGAACAAAAAAAAGATAATAATTACACTGAGCTGTTATGCAGCTTTCCTGGAAATGGCAAAAGTCATGATTCATGTGGAGAGTGGAAGCAGCTTCTTAAGAGTTTTACTAAATGTTTGCCTCAGCAAGCCAGTCCCATTACTTTCAAAGCAAAAGGAAGTTGGGAATGTACACCACTTCTGCACGGAACAGATTTTGCAGTTTCACATTTATGCAACTTTCAAGCAATGTTTTTCTGCCTGGAATCTGTTGGCAATTCATGCCATCTGGCAGGAGGCACTAGTCCAAGAGATGGATGATGATTAAACATTTACAAGTGGGACCTGCAACAAAGCGTTGCCATGTATCCTCCTCACCTCCTAATGGGAGTGCTGCTGTTCAGAGTTCCACTCCATCAGCCATGCCCTCCTGCAGGATGCTATATGCTGTTAGAGGCTCAAGCAGGACTCTGCCCTGGAATGTCCATTTCCAGCTTTTAATTGGCCCTCAACATTCCATCACTACCGAGCATGCTTAGTCCTCACTGGGTGATTTTGTTTTGTTTCGCCCCCATAGGATATTTTTCTTCTTCTTCTTTGTACTTATATAAATGTTGGGGCCGGTGGAGGCTGGTGGCTCTGATTTCAGTGGGGCTGTGAATCCATTCTGGGTTTCAGTCAGAACCAGCCAGTACTCAAAAGGAAATATTCAAGGTGCTGCAACTGCCCCCCCATATGTCCAGCACCATGGTTAGCTCCTTTAGAGTTCTGGCTGGTTCTGACTGAAACCCAGAATGGATCCACAACCCACCAAAAGCAGAGCCACTGGCCTTCACTGCTTGTGGATACTTCCGTCTTGTTTCTCTATGAGCCTGTTTTGGCTCTATTTCTGTTGGCGCAGACACCTGACTTTGCTATTAGAGGGAGTGCTGTAGCCGTGCTGAGTTTGCAGAACACTTCATGGCTTTTTTTCTCACTCAGCTTCACAGAAAGCTTGCAACAACAACAAAAAGTCAATATTGTTCCCATGTTAGGGACAGGTTACTAAGATGGGATTCAGACAATCCCATATGCAATTATATACACATTTACCTGGGAATAAATCCCATTGAACCCAATGGAATTTTTTGGGAGTAGACATGTGTAGGATTGCACAGTTAGAGACAATGTATAGAAACAGGCTCAGCTAGCTACTTTTGATGGCCAGGCATGGCCCAACATATTTTGCTGCTTGAGGCAAAGAACAAGATGGCTCCCCTCCCATTCCGTGTACAAAAGTTGAATGGACCGGCAGCTAAATCTTTCTTCAACATTAACAAGATGGCGCCCCCTCTCATTCCTTGTACAAAAGTTGAATGGACTGGCAGCTGAATCTTTCTTCAACATTAACAGTGAGACAGTGTTCTCAACTGTACCTGAAGGCAGCAGGCAAGTTTAAGGGGTGCAGGGAAGGCCGCATGGCATATGGCTTTCCCACCAACACTTTCCCTCCTCCAACATCTTGCTGCCACCATTGAGCATCTGCTGCCTGAAGCAGTTGCTTCACTCTGCCCAATGGTAGGGTCAGGTCTGTTGATGGCCAATATTGAGGGCAATGGCAGGGGAGCTTACCTAACACTGGGGCTCTTCCCATAAGACAAAGTTTTGTGCTAGGTATGATCCCCACCCCCAAACTTTCTATTAGTGGTCACTGCCTTCTGACTACTGGCTACTGACACTGACTTCTTTAGTGGTATTCTCTTCTTGAAGGCATTGTGTGGGTCTGAATCATCACATCCATTCTTACCACTGGACCATATTAGCTCACAGTCTTAAAATCATTAGCTGCCCTACTTGGGTTAACAGCAAGTTGGAGCAACATTTCTCACATGTTCTCCTCTTTCCCTGATAAATTTTAACCATCACTGCCATTTCCCCTTCACTTTCTTACCACTATGTCTTTCAGTTTCAGATAGCTTCAACTCTTGGGCTACTCTTGTTGCACATCTTTTTTTTTTAATCTTCTGCTTCAGTTCCAAAAGCCCCTAGTGAAATTATTACTTCTCCACAAGGTGAATAGTAGTAACATATATATAATTCTCGAAAATAGGGGTGGAGGAAGCTGCAAACATGTTTGCTATCTGTACACTCCTATCATAACATTATTTCCTACAGCAGGAACAACATGTGAATGATATACAGGCATCTTTAAACTGCGAACATTATGGAGAGCCCTGCTGGATCAGACCAAAGGTCCACCTAATTCAGCATCCTATTTCACACTTTGGCCTGGTCTGCATTTAAGCCACAGTGGGCTCCAGCATATGCAGGACAATTTTTGAATATTCAAGCCATGGCCACAGCTTGTCATGTCATTTGAAACTGTGTGGCGTGGGTTGTGTGACGGTTAAAAACCCTTGCATAACCCTAGAACAGACAGTGGATTATGCGAAGGTTGTTTAACCCTTGCACAACCCATGCTGCCCAGGTTCGGATGACATAATAAGCAGTGGCCACAGCTTGAATATTCAAAATGGCCGCCCACACACACTGGCTCATACCACAGCCCACCGTGGCTTAAATAAGCCATGATGGCTTATTTGATCATGAAAACCAGCCCAGTGCGTGGGAAAACAACAAAGTTTTTTGTTTAGACAAGCCTTTACAGGTTAGTTGAACACATGAAGCAGCTTTATAGTAGGTCACACTATTGTCCATCTAGCCCAGTATTGACTACTCTGAGTGGCAGAGGTTCTCCAGAGCTGGGGAGTGTGCATCTGGAAGCAGTGCAACATGGGAAAGGCATGCAGGCTGGACTTACGTCTTAGTTCAGTTCACAGATCCTGCTGCTCTCCCTTTGTGCCAGTATTTTGAGCATCTTTGGTTAGGTGTATATTGTATTAGTACTTCATTCATTTTCCTGACTCAGACTGTATCTGGGAAAGGATCCTTCAGGCATATATTGACTTGCCCAACAACTGTCTAGTAAAAGATTATTTCTCATACATGAGACATTTCAGTCTAGAAGTCCGTGAAATATGAGGAATAATGCTTATCTTTTCAACAAAACCACTAGGTGGCAGATTAACCATTTCCTAAAGTTTGCATCCCTAAAACATAGTTTTTATCTTTATAAATAGTATTTCTCATAAATAATATGAATTCATTTTTTGTTCAGTTTTCAAACCATCTCTGGAGCTGTGTGTGGGAAAAGCTCTTTGGGAAAAGCTCAAATTCTGAAAGAGAATATCTTGGCAAATTAATTAGGGAACTTATACAATTTTTTAAAAAATATTTACTATAAGCCACTCAGAGAGCTTTTTGTTATGGAGCAGCATACAAATGTTGTTAGCAATAAACAAATTAATGCATTTGGAAGTGTATGTGGAGACCGTCTGTTTTCAGATCTCTACATCACCTTTAATTTTAAGATACTAATGACTGTTCTTAGGCTTGGATATCTTGTCTGTGCTTGCTACATCTTTGTGCACTGAAGGAGAATCACTGTCATTGCTTTTGTACATGACTAACAAGTGTCAAATCTTTTGAAAACCAGAAATGCTGCTGTTCATACATCTGGATTTGTGGCCGCAGAATGCTGGCCAACTTCTGGTTGTTGTTTTTTTCAATGTGTCAACAAGAGTCAGAATTTTTTTAGGGCTTTTCTACATGAGGCATTTATTGTGCACTCATCATTTCCTGCCCAATGTTGCTGATGGGCTCTTTGGATGACGTCGTGACCCTCCAGTTTTGCTTCTGTGTCTAACCAGCACTTTCGGTGAGCTTTTTTTAAAGCAGTGAAAATGTGGCATTTAATGTGAAAGCGAAAGAAACTGCGATTTCCTCTTGTGCATTTGTGCTGTTTTGTTATACCACAGCGCCACTAGAGGAACAGTGCAAATACACAAGAGGAATTTGCACTTTCTTTTGCTTTCACAATTAAATGTCGCATTTTCTCTGCTCTAAAAAAATCTCACCAAAAGGGCTGGTTAGACACAGAAGTGAAACTGGAGGGTCACGGCATCCTTTGAAGAACCCATGAACAACCCTGAGTAGGGAATGACAAGCACATGATAAATGCCTCATTCAGAAAATCCTTATATTAAGGAGGGGGCCTTCTGACACACCACATGGCAATCTACACCTTGCCACAGTTGAGGACTACCTGGAACATGGAGTTGTGGAAGACTGGCACGATCCCCCCCCCCCCCGTGCTCCTGGGGTTCATTTCACCCCACCTTTCTCTGGCAGTATCAGGGAAACCAACCTCTAACATTCCATAAACAACAATTTGGACAAAAATATAATGCAAGGCTAATCAGCCCTTTTAAAACTGGGTAAATAGACCATATGATTTAATTGAATAATTGTGTGATCATCCCCTAGTGTGACTTTAATGACTGTTTCATTTCTGATGATGTCTCATGTAGACTGGTGCCCCAGTCCAGATAGGGTTTACGATGGGCTCCTTTAGACAGTGACTACTTGATCTGAAAACTTCCCTTCTCAGCAGTGCTTTGTATATTCAATGAAACAGTACCATTTAGTGGCTGAATTATAGCGCAACAGTGGCATTCCACACTGCCAGTATGGAGCTATTAAGGTTTATTACAGTTTATCTCCAATCTTTCTGAAAGTGGGATAAAGGGGGAAAAGCACAAGAGATGTCCTGGAGGTTGACAACATCGTATAAAGAACCTGCAAACTTCTGTGAGTGGCCAATCACGAGTGTGCAATAAAAGCCTCATGCAGAGATGCAGGGTGGAATCTGGGCACTTTCAGTTCCTGTGCAAAGAAATGGGGAGGCAGATTTCCCCATTCCCCTGCCACCCCTTGTGTCTTCTGAAAATCTTTTCAATAGAGTTGGGGGGACGCTGTGGAACAGTGATTGGGAGGTGACAAGGGACACGGAGGAATAAAAAAATTGCCTTGCCCCTTCCATTTGTAGGATCATCCACTGGATTCATGTTCCTTTCATTCATAGTACAGTTTCTGCCATGAACAGAAGGGTAACTTTGGATCCAACCCCATACATTCATCCTATGTTGACCAAGCATCTTATTTCTCCAAGCATTCAGTACAAACTCAGCAGTTTTAACTACAGTTGATTTGAAACAGGCTTAAGTGCATGCATTCACTTACTCACGTGCTGAAGCATTTGGCTTAGTTGAGGTTATGTTAACATATTTTTTGACATGCCTTTTTTAAAAGGCTAATTGGAATATAGCTATGTTGGGTTTTCAACAACCTAAGACATTGAATTAAAGGATTTCTTTTTAAAATGCAGGTGTAATCCACAGTACACTCTGCAATCTTGTATCCAATTCTCCAGCACTTAACTATTAATGGGGTCTGTGCATGAAACAAAATCCACAGTGAGATCTGTAAGAAATAAGCCACTCAGATAAAGGTTTGTGTTGAGATTGCAAGAGGTGTGAACAGGACAGCCACAGAAATGTCTTGCATAAACATCTGTTTGTGTATATGAATGTATTAAAGGCTTGTTGGCAAGCAATGAAGCACGAGACTCCTCTGCAGTATACTCATAGTCATATTGCAAAATAAATCTATCTCCTTCATAAAACATAAGACATGATGGGAAAAGAGGCCTGTTAAGGTTTAGAGATGGGGCTGATAATGCCCAAAGGTCAAATTCCAATCTGGGTAAGGTCTTGGCCATTCATCTGTGGGTGTGGCCAAAGACAAAGTGGGTGGGCCAAAGGCAGAGCCAAAATGTTATTATTACCCATTTTGTTCCTACTCAGAAGCAAGCAGGTCAAGGCTTCTACATGACTACTCAGAAATAAGCAGGACTGAATCACTCATTGATACTTTCGAATAGAATCCAAATATGAAGCCTCTGCATGTTTGCCCAGAAGTAAGCATAAGCAGTGTGTTGTCTCACAAGAAAGTAGGGCAAGACTCTGCATGTCTACTCACACATCCAACAAGACTCTGAGTACAAGCCTCAGAAGTAAGCAGGGCTGAATCACAGTGCAGCTTTATCCCTAGGCCCCAACCATTTTTTTCCTGTGGAGAAAAGCTCTTATCTCCAATCAGCATCTGATCAGAGGAAAGGGCTTCCTCCTGCTGGGAGAGGGGATGGAGCCTAGGGAAGAGGTTGGTAGGCCAGATGGGGAATGCCCATGGGCCTTATCTAGCCTGTGGCTGGAAGTTCTCCATTCCTGGGTTATGTGAATTAAAATGTATTGGGGATTTAATGGGAATATATATCCATTATCTATATATATCATATCCAACTATTTACATATGAATATGCAAAGCAATTAAGATTCTGCTACTGAGCCCAACAAACAGTGGGGCTACAAAATAGCATCTTCATCTCCTTCATGTGTACAGGTAAGACAATGGGCACTCTATGTGTGGAGGTTAGGTAGCCAGCAGAGATATTGTGACATGTGGGAGGATTGGAAAGGAAAGGGATTGGCTGGTCCAGCTTCTTCCTCTCCCATCTTTTTCTTGTTGGATCCAACTATGGGCTCCATCTTATGTTTCAGTATGGAGGGGAAATAAACTATTTTAGTATGGAGGACCCAGATTTACAACAGGGCCGAATGGCCTACTCTTGAATATATTCCACATCAAATTGCAAAGTGCTGCCCTTGAAAAGTGTTTAGAAACTACAGCTAGTGCAAAACATGGTGGCCAGGCTTTTGTCTGGTGTGCATTTTATAGATCATATAACACTTATCTTGAAACAGTTTCACTGGCTTCCTATTTGTTTCCAAACCCAATTGAAGGTGCTGATTCTTATCTATAAAGCCCTAAAGGGCTTGGGGCAAGGATATCTGAAAGGTCATCTCCTGCCTTATGGATCTGCCTGGAGCCTATTCGCTTCACCTGAGGCCCTGTTACATGTCTCATGTCCTGGAGAGGTGAGATTGGTGGGGACCCAAGACAGGGCCTTCTGTGTAGCACGACCCTGGTTGTGGAACTCCCTTCCCAGGGAAGTTAGGCTGCCTTCCTCATTATCATCCTTTAGATAGCATGCGGCTGCTGTAAAGAAGGCAAACTCCATGTCAGGCATAATTAGAAAAGGAATTTAGAACAAAACTGCCAATATCATATTGCCTTCATACAAATCTATGGTGCAACCACACTTGGAATACTGTGTACAGTTCTGGTTACCACACCTAAAAAAGCATACTGTATAGCTGGAAAAAATACAGAAAAGGACAACTAAAATATTCAGGGGGCTGAAACATCTCCCCTGTGAGGGAAGGTTACAACATGGGATTGTTTAGCCTGGAAAAGAGGAGGATAAGGAGAGACATGATAGAGGTCTACAAAATTATGCATGATGTGGGGAATGTGGATAGGGAGGCATTTTTCTCCCTGTCTCAAAATAGTAGAACCCGGGGTCATCCTATGAAGCTGATTGGTGGGAGATTCAGAACAGATAAAAGGAAGGACTTCTTCACACAGCACATAGTTAAACTATGGGATTCGCTACCACAACATGTAGTGATGGCCACCAATTTGGATGGCTTTAAAAGGGGTTAGATAGATTCCTGGAGGAGAAGGCTATTAATGGCTACTTGTTCTAATGGCTGTATGCTACTTCCAGTATCAGAGACAGTATGTCTATGTACATCAGTTGCTGCGGAACATGGGCAGGAGGGTGCTGTTGCACTTGTGTCCTGCTTGTGGGATCCTGGTTGACAGCTGGTTGGCCACTGTGTGAACAGAATGCTGGACTAGATGGACTCTTGGTCTGATCCAGCAGGGCTCTTCTTATGTTCTTATGACTTGTAAAATATACATTGTTCTGCCAAGTTTTGACTGATTAAGGCTGCTGTTTTATTTTAGAAGGTTTCCTTGCTTTATTGTTATGTATTTCATCAGGTGTTTTTTTTTTGGTTGGAATTGTTGTATTTTATTGTGTTTATGGTTTTATTGTAAATTGCTTCAAGCACTCATTGAGTGGAGGGGTGATTCAGAAATATTTAAAATAAATTAATATCAAGCCATCTCCATTACACTTGGGAGGGCTGCAGTCATCTCCAGATGCTCTCTCTTCCTAAGAGTTTTGCAGAAGCACCTGAATCTCAAGAGTGCATTTCTCTGTCAAATATCTTAGGGTGCAATCCTATGCATGTTTAGGTAGAAAAAAGTCCTACAACTCCCAGCATCCCCCAACCAGCAGGGCTGGTTGGGAAATGGTGGGAGCTGCAGGACTTTTTTTTGCCTAAACGCATATAAGATTGTACCCTTAATTGAAAAACACCAGCATATAGGCAAATGATAGAAGAGCTCAAGTAAATGTTCAAACCAGTATACGTCTAAATCAATTATCTTGCATCAAAAGTAACAAGTAAGAATCTTCCTGTAGGAAGGTCTATAATAGCATTGGTAACTTACTGTCAAAGAGGGCCCGTTGGGTCTCCGATAGCTTCTTCAGATGACAAGACTTTTTTTTTTTCTGGGGCTGATCTTTCCTTCTAGGACTAATGTCTTCCACAGGAGGTAAGTGGGGAACAACTCAAATACTGCTTTGAAACCTTATGCATATTGAAATTCCCATAGGTGCAGGGATATGCACATTAATAAATACACCATTATTTTTTTCTCTGTGTGTGAGCTGAGACATGAGCAACAGCTGGCAAGTGCTGATCTGATGAATATCTTAGCAGAAACTGGATGGAACTGACAGCATTTGGCATTCTGGTGTTTATGAACAAGATATGCAATTATGCTAATTTCCCCACGCCCTCTCTCTTCTGTGGCAGGAATGTATACCTGCAACATACACTTTGGACATCCATTGCAGATTCTTATTTATTGTTTGTTTTCCTTTGCTCCAACAACATTATTGAGTACACTTAAAAATAGGGGTGGGGAACAAGTGGCCAGTGGGGGAGGGGATGTGTCCCCTGCTGTCCCACCCCCACTGCACTGACAAATTTGGCAGTAGTAGCAAAAAATAAAAGTTGATATATGTATTTTCAGTGATGGTTTTAGCACAATGAGTCAAGCTAAATTTCCCCCCTCTTGTGTGCCACAGTGGTTTGCCAGTGAAAGTTGGTGGTAAAAATGTCGATTGTGGTGGTGGGGGCACCCTGTGGAGTGTGCTGTGCCCCATGGAATGTGGTCTGTGGTGGCGGGTATTCTAGGGAGCAAAAACAACCTTCACCCCCCCCTCGGTTGCCCCATCACTGCTTTAAAACAAGGCTCACTATTGCTGGTATGCTAAAGGCCAAACTAGATGTGATGCTAAATCAGGTCACTGAATCTAAGTGGTATTTTGATTCATCCTATTGTGCTGAGTATAAGATTGTGCATTAATTGTGCAGAGACAGTGTGGTGTAGTGACTAGAGTGTTGGACTAGGAGCTGGGAGATCCGGGTTCTAGTCCCCACTCGGCCATGGAAGCTCACTGGGTGACTTTGGGCCAGTCACAGACTCTCAGCCCAACCCACCTCACAGGGTTGTTGTTGTGAGGATAAAATGGAGAGGAGGAGGATAATGTAAGCCGCCTTGGGTTCCTTGCAAGAGGAAAAAAGGCGGGGTATAAATGCAATAAAATAAATAAACAAACAAATAATTAAGAGTCAATTCATCTCCCTTCTCTCCAGTCCAACTGCAGACAACATTGGCAGCAGTGACATTGTAAAATTGTCACCATTTCCCCAAGTGACAAAAAACTTTTTTTTGAACGAACTGCCTTGCATTCAGGTCTGGCCCAAGACATGTTTCTACTTGAGGCAGAATGGCAGCTGTCCATCCTGCATTAAGTCAAGGGGCTGTATCCAATGCTGCCCATATGCTAGCGGGACCAATTGCTAGTGCAACAGGGAGTTAGTGGTTCCTGAAGCACTAACTGGAAACGAGCTGAAATGTTCATTTCCGGAATGTCCAGAGTGGAGCTAGTTTCCAGGGTTGCTTTAGGAAGGGCTGGCTTCCTGTGGTGCTAGCTGGGGGTCCTGTGGGTACAATAGAACAAATGGAAGTGCAGCAGCACTATTGGATACTGTCCAAACTGCATAGGCCCTAAAGCCAGCCAAGTTATTTTGGCACGTGAGACAGAAAATCCCATCGCTGGCAGTAAAAAAATATAACAACAAATTAAATTTGCCCCCCTTTCATGTTGCCCCAAATCTGCTGCCCGAGGTGGCTGCATCACTCTGCCTAATGATAGGGCTGACCCTGCTTGCAGGATTGGTAGTCTTCGGGTTTTGTTGCCATTTAAATTAAGTTTTAACTGTAACCCTGAAATCTGCTCTTAAATACAAATGTAACTTGGAACTAAGTTCTTTCTCTTCTGTCCTCCTCTACTGACTTCATTAAAACCAATCCCTTTTCTTTTGTTACAGAAAAATAGCTAATCAATATATTCTGTTAAGCGACTAATGCTGATGTGTATTAGTGTATGTCAGTGGTGCTTAAACTAACACTATTGAACTGGTAGGAATTCACTGTTACTCACTATCCTGCGTTTACTAGGCCCAAGAGAGAGAAATGTTCTGATTTTGGAGTAGTGAATGTATTTTTTGTTGTACAAAATTTATAAACCACTCTATGTCTAAATAAGATTCCCAAGCAATGAACAGTAAAGAAAAAAATAAAATAAAGTTATACCAATTAAACTGTGGCTGGTCATTCAGAAAAAGCTTGTTTAAATAAAAATGTATTTGTTGTTGTTGTTTATTCGGTCAGTTGCTTCCGACTCTTCGTGACTTCATGGACCAGCCCACACCAGAGCTTCCTGTCAGCTGTTGCCACCCCCAGCTCCCCCAAGGTCAGGGGAGTGTCTTTAGCAGATGCCAAAAACAAAGCAACGTAACTGCCTGCCTGATATCAACTGGCAGGGAATTCTACAGAGAGGGAGCCAGTACACAAAAAGCTCTACCCCAAGTGGTGTCTAAACGGGCCTCAGGTCTATGCAAAAACAGCAGAAGTGCCTCACCAATGGTCTCTGGGACCAGACAGGCTGGTAAGGGAAAGGCCCTTTCTCAGATATTCTCCTCCCAGGTTGTTTAGGGCTTTATACACATATAACAACACCTTGAACCTGGCCTTATAGCAAATAAGCAGCCAGTGTAGTTCCATGCTGAAAAGAGGCAGCTCCTGACAGTAGTCAAGCTGCTGCTTCTGAACCAACCTTAAGGACAGCCCACATAGAGTGCATTGCAGTAATCCATTCTTGAGGTTACTAGTGCTTGTACCACTGTGGCCAAGCTAAATTTCATAGGTATTTTCCAGTGGCCCTTTCATGAATCACTGCCTTGTTGTGGCGAAGGGGCTTGCGTAACTCAGTGAAGCTATAAGCTATGGCGTGCAGGGCCACCCAAGATGGACAGGTCATGGCAGAGAGTTCTGACAAAATGTGGTCCACTGGAGAAGGAAATGGCAACCCACTCCAGGATTCTTGCCAAGAAAACCCCATGGAACGTATCACAAGGCTAAAAGTTATGTCACCGGAAGATGAGCCCCTCAGGTCAGAAGGTGTCCAACTGGGGAAGAGCAGAGGGAATTTCCAAGTAGCGCCAGAAAGAGTGAAGCGGCTGGGCCAAAGCTGAAAGGACACTCAGCTGTGGATGAGTCTGGTGGTGAAAAGAAAATCCGATGCTGTAAAGAACAATATTGTTTAGGAACCTGGAATGTCAGATCAATGAATCAAGGTAAGCTGGAGGTGGTCAAACATGACATGGCAAGATTGAACATTGACATCTTGGGAATCAGTGAACTAAAATGGACAAGCATGGGTGAATTTAATTCAGGTGACCATTATATCTACTACTGTGGGCAAGAATCCCTTAGAAGAAATGGAGTAGCACTCATAGTCAACAAAAGGGTGGGAAAAGCAGTTCTGGGGTGCAATCTCAAAAACGATAGAATGAATGCAAGGCAAACCATTCAACATCACAGTAATTCAAGTCTATGCCCCAACCACTGAGGCCGAAGAAGCTGAGGATGATCGGTGCTATGAAGACCTACAACACCTTCTAGAATTAACACCAAAAAAAGATGTCCTCTTCATCATAGAGGATTGGAATGCTAAAGTAGGAAGTCAAGAAATCACTGGGATAACAGGCAAGCATGACCTTGGTGTACAAAATGAAGCAGGACAAAAGCTAATAGAGTTTTGCCAAGAGAACATGCTGATCATAGCAAACACTCTTTTCCAACAGCACAGGAGGCAACTCTACACATAGACATCACCAGATGGTCAATATCGAAATCAGATTGATTATGTCCTTTGCAGCCAAAGATGGAGAAGCTCTATACAGTCAGTAAAAACAAGACCTGGAGCTGACTGTGGCTCTGATCATGAGCTTCTTGTTGCAAAATTTCAGCTTAAATTGAAGAACGTAGGGAAAACCACTAAACCATTCAGGTATGACCTAAATCATATCCCTGATGAATATACAGTGGAGGTGAGGAATAGATTTCAGGGATTAGACCTGATAGACAGAGTGCCTGAGGAACTATGGACGGAGGTCCGTAACATTGTTCAGGAGGCAGCAACGAAATCCATCCCAAAGAAAAAGAAATGCAAGAAAGCAAAGTGGCTGTCTGAGGAGGCTTTACAAGCAGCTGAGGAAAGAAGGGAAGCAAAAAGCAAAGGAGAAAGGGGAATATATATCCAACTGAATGCAGAGTTCCAGAGAATAGCAAGGAGAGACAAGAAGGCCTTCTTAAATGAACAATGCAAAGAAATCGAGGAAAACAATAGAATGGGAAAGACTAGAGATCTTTTCAAGAAAATCGGAGATCTCAAGGGAACATTTTGTGCAAAGACGGGCATGATAAAGGGCAAAGAAGGCAAGGACCTAACAGAAGCAGATGAGATTAAGAAGAGGTGGCAAGAATACACAGAAGAACTATACAGGAAAGATCTGAATGTCCCTGATAGCCATGATAGTGCAGTCATTGAACTTGAGCTGGACATCCTAGAGAGTGAAGTCAAGTAGGCCTTAGGAAGCATTAGTAACAACAAAGCTAGCGGAGATGACAGTATTCCAGCTGAGCTATTTAAAATCCTAAAAGATGATGCTGTTAAAGTGCTGCACTCAATATGCCAACACATTTGGAACACTCAACAGTGGCCACAAGACTGGAAAAGGTCAGTTTACATTCCAATTCCAAAGAAGGGCAACGCCAAAGAGTGTTCAGACTCCCGTACAATTGCGCTCATTTCACATGCCAGCAAGGTGATGCCCAAAATCCTACAAGCTAGGCTTCAGCAGTATGTGAACCGAGAACTACCAGAAGTACAAGCTGGGTTCCGAAGAGGCAGAGGAACTAGAGATTAAATTGCCAACTTTCGCTGGATCATGGAGAAAGCAAGAGAATTCCAGAAAAGCGTCTATTTCTGCTTCATTGACTACACTAAAGCCTTTGATTGTGTGGATCACAACAAACTGTGGCAAATTCTGAAAGAGATGGGAGTACCAGACCACTTTACCTGTCTCCTGAGAAACCTGTACGAGGGTCAAGAAGAAATGACCCTAATGGCAGAAAGCGAAGAGGATCTAAAGAGCCTCTTGTTGAGGGTGAAAGTGGAGAGTGCAAAAGCTGGTTTGAAACTCAACATTAAAAAAACGAAGATCATGGCATCTGGCCCCATCACTTCCTGGCATATAGAAGGGGAAGAAATGGAAGCAGTGACAGATTTTATTTGCTTGGGCTCCAAGGTCACCGTAGACGGTGACTGTAGCCATGAAATTAAAAGACGCTTGCTCCTTGGGAGGAAAGCTATGGCAAACCTAGACAGCATAGTAAGAAGCAGAGACATCACCTTGCTGACAAAGGTTCATATAATCAAAGCTATGGTTTTCCCAGTAGTAATGTATGGCTGTGAGAGCTGGACTCTAAGGAAGGCTGAGCGCCGAAGAATCGATGCTTTCGAACTGTGGTGCTGCAGAAGACTCTTACGAGTCCCCTGGACTGCAAATAGGTCAAATCAGTCCATCCTAAAGGAAATCAACCCTGACTGCTCATTGGAAGGACAGATACTGAAACTGAAGCTCAAATATTTTGGCCACCTAATGTGAAGAGAAAACTCCCTGGAAAAGACTGTGATGCTGGGAAAGATTGAAGACAAAATGAGAAGGGGACAGCAGAGGATGAGATGGCTAGCTAGCATCGCCGATGCAATGAATATGGATTTGAGCACACTCCGGGAGAGAGGACAGGAAGGCCTGGTGTGGTATGGTCCATGGGGTTATGAAGAGTCGGACATGACTTAACGACTGAACAAGAACAACAATTTTCCAGTGGAGAGAGCTGTAGGCTGCAGCAATTGAAACTGATCCTACAAAATCAGGCAGGCGGTTGCATTGGACAGCTCAAGGGGAATTGCCCTAACAACAACATCATGTTTGCCATGGAGACAAGCAGCGTTGTCCTCAAAGTGCAACGGCAGCAGTTCTAGAAGATGTTTGGTCATCTTCACCTCATGTCCTCCTCCATTTCCGCTCTAGCTGATGCCCAACCTGTGTTTTTGTCCACAGCTCCCTGGTGTACCAAGGAGCAGAGCAAGTTCATTCCACAGGGCATTCTGGTGCAATCAAGTCAATGGCCCAGCACATCTCACAGTTACACAGCAAGACTAGGGCCTTTGTTGGATTACCAGCTCTCTCCCCTGGAAAATACCTATGAAATTTATCAGATTCTGTTGATCTCTTGGGGCAGATCGTCCAAATGGGTGCCCCACCCCTGCAGGAGGGAAGTAATGCCACAAGTACATCTCCCTTTATGAAGGATATTTTCTGTCTCATTCAGTGGCTCTTGTCTTGTTACTGTTGTCTTGTATTCAAAACAGTTCTACAGATGTCCCTTAGAAGTGGCAGGAGAGGAAGCATAAGGAACTCATGCTTCCTCTTCTCACACTTTCAGATCATGTCCAAAAGGGAGGAGATAGGTTCACCTATCTTCCTCTTTGGATAAGATCAGAAAGTGTGGGGAATAAAAGCTCAAGCCACCCATGCTTCCATTCTCCATACTTCTTTGGAACATCTGAAGCTGCTCTAACAGTCAGATGCTCAATTCCTTGGGGTTGGGGGAGTATTATCCTGCCCCTGGTCTGAGGAAATGGGTGGGGCAGGAGTCTGAAACCTGGCTTGAGTTCCAGAGGAACTTCTCAGAAAGAACATAGCAATGATTGCATTCTGTTGAATTCAGTTAACAACATACCCCCCCTTCATGTTGGGTTAAAGGTTTTCCATGGTCATTAAAGCACCCATATACTGGGACATTACAGCTCTTAAGGGCTATGCATTATTTAGGCAATATGGATATTGTATGGCATCCTGTGCTGTGGCTAGTTCCAGCTTCACCACTACCTTGGAGTTGGATGACTGTCAGTGGCTGAAAGTGGTGTATCATGCAACTGAAGCTATCATTCCCCATTACAAGTACCCAACTGGCAATTGATACCATCCACATAGAATTCATAACTGATCTCTCCTATACTGCCACATTTCAGATAAATCTTCTCAGCCATTTTCTGAGTAGAAGCCATAGAACCTACGCCCCCTTCCCCCCCATTTCTGGTTAAAATTGTGGAATGCAATTTGTCCAACTCATGCTTAACACAGGGTCATAACTTTGGCTCTTTAAGTAAGTGTCAGAAATAAATTAGCCTTGAAGTGCGCCATATAATCAGGTTAGGGTTAATAACCGTTGGGATTTAAATCCTGAAGCTGTAAATTCGGTCCTGTATAACCTCGGAACCTGCACCAAATGGGTCAGAAGCACCCCAGTGGATAACCAAGCCAATCCCAACAGTTTTTGTAAATCGAAATCTATTCAAGGATTTATTTCAGGGAAAATAAAAAATAAAGAAAGTAGCATGGTGGTTATATGAGCATTAGAAACTTCTCTACAATTACAGGGAAAGAGAATGCAACAAAAATAGAAGATAAATCAAAGAATTGCAATTGCCAAAGCTGGTACTATGAACTTGGCCAACAAGATAAGGGCTTGAGCTTCTAGCATTGTTATGACTCCTCTTTCCAATTTACTCTTTTTACTACTTGTGGTTCAAACCTAAACGAAAACAACCTAAACTAAGTGTTAACCCTCCTGTTACCTCCTCCTGCTTCTTACTTGATTAACGGCTATGCTAAAGCATTACTAAGTTCCTCTAGGCATATGAAGAATAGAGGTAGGAGTTAAGAGTGAACGGAAAACCCAAGACCTGGAAATAATTCCATTTGCCACTTCCGAAGATGGGATTCCAAATCCCCTCCTCATAAATAACCTCCAAGTCTCAAGCTTAGAAAGCACTCCAAGTCCTAAACTCAGAAATAATTCTAAGTTCTACTTTCAGAAAACACCTTACGTTCCAAAGTGTAATTGTCTAAAGAGGTCCATAGTTACCCAAAATCCTTGGGTCTGGTGGCACGACAGAAAGAGGGAAGTGGAGCAGCAGCAGGGACCAGAACAACAGAAACAAAAGCACCACCCCAGAGCTCCCATTCCCTGTGGTTTTATACCCCTGCTCTGGTTGAAGGTGGGGCCCAAGGAGCAATGAGACGAGCAGCCTCCAATAAAAACGGGGTGCATGTGGTTCGAGCATTTGCTCACCGATCAGAAACAAGGTGTCTCATCTATCTCCCACAATTTCATGTGTCTGGGGAACGTGTCTGGCACCATTACAAATGGGTTACTTTGAAATGTCTCAAAATATGACCCAAAGTCTGCCATGTGGGCATGTTATCTTGACTGATGCATTTCTCTTTGGTATATCTTCTTTGAACTCCCAGTCATCTTTGGCCATTTTTAGTCATATCCGCCCGAACACCTCCTCCTAGTTGTTGCTCGTGCTCAGGGCTACACTTCCCCGCCCAACTAGCAATGAGTAAGGACATTCTCTTATCAGCAGGTGTACACCATGAGATGTCTAAACAGTACATTTCCTCCTCTCAGTAGGCATCTGAGCATGCTCAGTTCTGCTGTTCATCTCACTTAGACACTCTGCCAGCACATCGTAGCCTTGAGCAAGCTCTGTGAAGCCGCTTGTAAAGACAGCTGCATTCCTCCCCCCCTTCTTCAAAGACAGTCCTGCAAAATCTCAGTTAGATTCTCAGTTAGTGTAATAACATCATATAGCATAGAGTCAAACTTTACAGTCTTCTTGCCCAGGGATCAAGAGTCTGGAATATAAAGCTGGTTACAAATCTGGGGTCTTCTAGGGACTCTTCTTGTAGGCCTCCCCCAGATCAAATCAGCCATCTTTACTCTTTGTTAACCCTTTTAGTAACAGATTAACAGAAGCCATCAAGAAGTGTATCACAAAACAAGTGGTATATGCAGTCCGACAGAGCATTCAGAATGGATCTATACTGAATAATATTTTGCTGTTATGTGAAGATAAGATTGATTAGTGCAACCAGGGGGTAGGTGGGAAAGGGAGACGGATAGAGCTGCTGAGTTTCCCAGGAAGGATATGGAATGTTTAGGTTATATGTTCTAAGGATCGGAAGGAAATGGTTCAGAAAGTAAATCAGCCCCAGTTTGGCATTGTATTGGCCCTAGGAGCGTAGCCAAGTCATTTGTAGTGTTAGAGGGGCCTAGAGATCCATAATGCATGCTTAAGTTCATTATTTGTGCAAGTTCCATGCTAGTAAGCCTCTGAACATGTGCAGATGAGTCAAAAGGCCGATAACAGCCTCCTCAGAACATTCCTTGCTAATGAGGACAATGTCTTATCACTGATGTGCCTGAGAAGCAGAGTCTGTTTACCTTAAAGCTACACAGGTGGCTGTGCTTGAGAACCAAACACTTCTAGCCTATGCTGGGAATGAATGCTAGGGGTGCTTGCTAGTGCTATGCTGCCTCATTGCTAACCTGTAGAGTATAAGTCCCATTGTGCCCAATAGCTCAGTGTTCAGAGAAGCTGTCTGATCCAACCATTGGGTACGCCTGTGTGCTGTAACTTACTCAGTAAAGTACTCCTTGTAAGTAAACCTTTGAGTCTGATGTATCACTATCTTGGCACTTCTAACCTAAGAGTTCAACGCCCACTGCTGGGGCAACACAGATATTCTTCTTGTCTTGAGACAAGACAAGACGAGAGCCAGCATGGTGTAGTGGCTAGAGTGCTGGACTGGGAGTCGGGAGATCCGGGTTCTAGTCCCCACTCGGCCATGGAAGCTCACTGGGTGACTTTGGGCCAGTCACATACTCTCAGCCCAACCTACCTCACAGGGTTGTTGTTGTGAGGATAAAATGGAGGAGGAGGAGGATTATGTACGCCACCTTGAGTTCCTTGGAGGAAAAAAGGTGGGATATAAATGTAATAAATAAATAAATAAATTGATGGGCAGCAGAGAGAGTTTTATTTCAGCAAGTTTTTCCAGCTTATTGCTCTTATGATAATGACACACTGTTACTGCCTTTTTAAAACTGTTTTTAGTCTGTTTTATTGGATGACTGTAAATCGTTATTGTATATTGTGCAATTGTGTATTGTTTTATTTCTTTTGCATTGACGTGTATTTATTTTAAAATATTTATATCATCATAAAACATTTTTTCCAGGGCAGTTCACAATAATGGCGTAATTAATAATATTGGGTTAAATCCAATGTTGTGCTAGCAAACTTTCCCCCTTCTCTTCCTCCAGGCAGCCCACCACTCCACCCGACATGCCAGAGCAGATTTTTGAAAGCACATGGGATGCCGCAAGGGAGGAATTACCTCCCTTCATTTCCTCTGATGGAATTGCTTCCATCAGCAGAATGATACAATTGAATTCAACCCATTGTAAGGCAGCCTCAATATTCTACAGAAACGCAGGATATACATTTTACAAGCAAATAACATTGGGTTGGATCCTGACTAAGTTAGTCGAACTTAAGTCCCATTGATTTCAATAGGACATTAGTTTAGCCATGACTAACTTGTCTTGTTGATTTCAGTGACAATTAAGTTCAACTAAGTTACTCTGCAATTCTATGTATGTCTACTCAGAAGTAAATACCATTGAGTTCAATGGGGCTTACTTCCAGGTAAGTGTGTATAGGATTGCAGCCCTCATTTGGAATCTGGATCCAACCTATTACTTGTCTTCAACAGCGTGAGGCTGTTTTTTCACAAACTGTTGAATACACCCTTGACATGTTGATTCATGACCTGTTCTTCCTGAGGGCCAATTAAAACAGCCCTCTCAACTGTGGCTGCAGAAGGAATGTGCACTTGGGTCTCAAAAACCAATGTGGAACTCACTTCAGTGAATGGTGTCTGCATGCTCACAAATGGCTTAGCCTGTGACAGTGCAGTGATAGTCAAAACAGATACTGATTAAAAACTGCCTCAGGCAGAAAGTATTACGTGAATGGAGTTAAAACGAAAAGATAAGCAGGAATGCATATTCTTCCTAAAGAGTAGGGACAGATTCTTCTTTGTCCATTGCTGAGAGAGGGCACTTGTACATTACAGAAAAATCTCGCAGCCTTACTGTGGCTTTTGCTTCTGTTTCCTTTGGGGGATCAGGATGGGCTCATTAGACAGAGAGCATGTGACTGGAAATTGAAAACTTCTCTTCTCGCCAATGCTCCATAGTGTTCAATGAAACAGCACCATCTGTCAATATTTTGGGTTAATTTTTATTTTGTCTTATCTCTGATCTTTTTAAAAGCAGGATTAAGTTCAAAAAGTGTGGGAAATGCTCTAGAGGTTGATGACGTCATGTAAAGGACCTGCAAACTTCCCTGAGTGGCCAATCACGAGCATGCAATAAAAGCCACGCATAGAAATGGCCAGAGAAAGCAGGAGAGAGAAGCTTGCTGGACTACAGAAAAGATCAGAGTTTTACCAGACATGCTCCTCCTTATAGACTGAAAATAAGGGACATATTCCTGTACATCAGGGGTAGGAAAGCACTGGCCCAGGGCCCAGATCCAGCCTTCTGGGGGTCCCAATCTGGCTCTCAAGGGTTACCGAGATGGCCACACCCCTTTCCCTCGATTGCCAATTGTTTGCTGGTTTCCTGGCTTTTCTGCAGGTTTTTCCCCATTCTAAAAAGGATGAAAGGAGGGCCAGTGTGGTGTAGTGGTTAGAGTGTCGGACTGGAAGCCAGGAGATCCAGGTTCTAGTCCCCACTTGGCCATTGAAGCTCACTGGTTTTGTGTCAGTCAGTCAGTGATTTTGGGTCAGTCACAGACTCTCATCCCAACCTACCTAACAGGGTTGTTGTTGTGAGGATAAAATGGAGACGAGGAGGAGGATTATGTATACCGCTTTGGGTTCCTTGGAGGAAAAAAGGTGGGATATAAATGTAATAAAGAAATAAAGAAATGCCTCTCCTAAGGCTTAGTTACTGGCTGTAAGATCTTTAAGCTACAGCATACTAGTGGTGGTAGCCCCATCTCCTTTGTCTTCAGCTGCACCCACCACTAGAATGCTGCCCCCGAGAGCTTCTCCAAAACTCAGTGTGGCCCTTGGGCTGAAGAGGCTCCCTTCCCCTGCTGTACATAAACACTGTTAATGGAAAGAAGGCCTGGCCTTGAGCAACCCCTCACAGAAATATTTAATGCTGTTCACCTTTGTTCACATGAATATAGGTGGAAGGGACTGATACCCAGAAGCTGAAGATACTTCTATTCAAGCAAAGATTTGAGTCTTTATCACTGTAAGGATCACAAGGAGTTAGATATTATTGACACATGAAGTAACCCATAAAACAATTCGTCCACATTCATTTCACCTGCTCTTTTTTTCAGCTCAGAAACATCAGCGTGGTGACATTTATGAAATGAATATGCAGCATAAAAGAGTGTGGAAATCCATTTAGCCATTCAGTGCTAAGAAATTGGTGTGCTGGGATTTTTCAATTGAATGATGATAAGGAACGTTAAGGAGACAGGGCTGACAACTTCCTGGTAAACAGGCATGTATTATATTGTGATTCATTATTTCAAGAACTCCTAATGCAACAAGCTTTATAAAGTACAAAATTAAATTGTTTTGAAAGAGTGAATGTGATAATTTTTTCTTCCTAAAATCATATTAAGGAAACAAGAAGTTATGTTTCCGGAGTACCATTCTGACAGTTAATGGAGGTAAACATGAAGATGAATGTTGTTTAATCAATAATTTCATTGTAAAAGTTGCCTGACCATATTTATGGTCAGACATCTTCTGCTCTTTCTTCATTGGTGTGTTTGAAAAATGAAAATATTATATACCAGGGCCGACTTAACCTGATGGCACATCAGCATACAAAGTACTGACATTTCTGAAGACTGACAGGACAATAAGTGGATTCTGCTTCTGAGTCTGTGGAAGCAAAGTTTTGGTTTGTCTTCTTGGCCTGAAGTCCCACAAGCCAATTGCCTGGAAGCATCTCATTAAAATCAGTCAGTGATCCAGCTGGGTCACATTGTTGGCTATGGAAAGCAAAGATCTGTGAGGGCAAGCCATTATAGAATCATAGAATAGTAGGGTTGGAAGGGGCCTACAAGGCCATCGAGTCCAACCCCCTGCTCAATGCAGGAATCCAAGTCAGAGCATCCCTGACAAATGGCTCTCCAGCCTCGTCTTGAAGGCCTCCAGTGTGGGAGAGCCCACCACCTCCCCAGGTAATTGGTTCCATTGTCGTATTGCTCTTACAGTCAGGAAGTTTTTCCTGATGTTCAGCCGGAATCTGGCTTCCTGTAACTTGAGCCCATTATTCCGTGTCCTGCACTCTGGGATGATCAAGAAGAGATCCTGGCCTTCTTCTCTGTGACAACCTTTCAAGTACTTGAAGAGTGCTATCATATCTCCCCTCAGTCTTCTCTTCTCAAGGCTAAACATGCCCAGTTCTTTCAGTCTCTCTTCATAGGGCTTTGTTTCCAGTCCCCTGATCATCTTCACTGCCCTCCTCTGAACCCTCTCCAGTGTGTCTGCATCCTTCTTAAAGTGTGGTGCCCAGAACTGGACACAGTACTCCAGATGAGGCCTAACCAGTGCTGAGTAGAGGGGAACTAGTACTTCCCGGGATTTGGAAGTGATGCTTCTATGAATGCAGCCCAAAATAGCATTTGCCTTTTTTGCAGCCACATCACATTGTTGGCTCATATTCAGCTTGTGATCGACAACAATTCCAAGATCCTTCTTGCTTGTAGTGTGGTTGAGCCACGTATCCCCCATCTTGTAACTGTGCATTTGGTTTCTTTTTCCTAGGTGCAGAACTTGGCATTTGTCCCTATTAAATGTCATTCTGTTGTTTTCTGCCCAGCGCACCAGTCTATCCAGATCACTTTGAATTTTGTTTCTCTCTTACAAAGTATTAGCTATCCCTCCCAATTTTGTGTCATCTGCAAATTTGATCAGCATTCCCTGCACCTCCTCCTCCAAGTCATTAATAAAAATGTTGAAGAGCACTGGGCCCAGGACTGAGCCCTGCGGTACCCCACTCGTTACCTCTCCCCAGTTTGAGAAGGTCCCATTGATAAGCACTCTTTGAGTCCGATTCTGTAGCCAACTGTGGATCCACCGGATCGTTGTTTCATCTAGCCCACTTTGAGCTAGTTTGCTCATCAGGATATCATGGGGCACTTTGTCGAAAGCTTTGCTGAAGTCGAGGTATATGATGTCTACAGCATTCCCACGGTCTACAAGGGAGATATATAGCTGACAGTTAGGAAAAAACTTGCTGAATCACAGTTAAAGAAGCACGTGATCTTCCAGAAATCACACAGCATTGAACTAGGGTAATAAAAAGACAAATGGAAGCACCACTGATTTCCATTCCATAATATTGGTGTGTGCGGGCCGGTTCACACGTAACAGCGCCAAATCATAGAGTGAGGCAGCTGCCTCAAGCAGCTGATTATGGGTGTGTCATGAAATTACTGATTTACTAAATTAGTTATTTAATTTATTGTTATTCTATTTTTACTGGCAGGGAAGGGGAGGGGTACTTGTGGGATTTTCTGCCTCAGGTACCTTGGCTTGGTGGTGGTGGGATGATGCACCACTTGCGGCTCTGTCCGAAATGTCTTGGGCTAGCCCTGCAAGCAAAGGAATGAGGGGGCAGATTTCTGGGGTAGTGGAGTGGAATTGCACCACTTCAGAGTACTGGTGGTGGTAGGAAGACCTCTTCTGAAATGCAACTTGAGCCCCCTTCATGCATGCATTGTGTGAAGGGAAATCACATGTAAAATGGGACTGCAGGCTGTGCCTCTGATCCTACCCCAGACATCAACTGGTCATGGGCCGGCCAGCAAAGGAACACTTGTAGACTAGCATGTAGACTTTGCCCGCATTAGGGGCCCTGGATTAGCATCTTAACAGCTGCTAATGAGTGTTAATGTGTTTACCAGTGCTAGCAGTGCCTTGGCGTGGAGCTTTCTTTGCTAGGACTCTAGGATAGCCAGTTCAAACGGATACACCTTGCATGACTTAATCGCATTAGAAACCTGGCCAAGAGGCAACATTTGCCTATTTCTGGAGTCCCACACCTATTGCACAGAAGAGGGAAACTCATCCTGGGATAAAGGAAGATTGCCAATGTAGATCTGGTTTGTTACCCTGTATGCTTTAGCTTTGTGTGTTTCCTGTATGCTTTAGTTTTGCATACTTTTCCCAGGGAAAATGGAGTTTTCTAGAGTCAGGCTGCTAGGGACATACTTGAAATGGCGGTGAGCTGAGCCTTTTGATAAGAACTGGATGTTTAACTGTTTCTCTCCCTGTCACAGTCCCCATGAAAACCTCCTCTCAGAAGCTATTTGCTTTTCAAGATAAACTCCCAGCGGTGCAAATGGAAGCTTCTCTGAGAGATTTTTTGTCAGGATGTGGCAGGGAGGGAATGGGTTAAACAGCTCTTCCCTATCTCCCCCCACCCCAGTGCTGAGTCTGCTCAGGCTTCCTTGTGGCTAATCTCTCTCTCTCTCTCCCCCCACCTCTCATCCATGCACATTAATTCATATAACCACAAGTCTAATTTTCCCCTAACTCACTCACTCAACTTCCTCTGCATTGTCAGTCACTCTCGGTTTGTTTTAACCTAGGAGGCAGCACTCAGAACTTGTACATGCTCATTTGAATAAAATGAAGCCAACTTATGATAATTATTTGACCTTAAGGGTGAACGTTTAGCTTTTTGTGGGGCCAGTTGGCAGGCTTTGTCCTAGTGCTTGTTTCTCTGGACAGCTCTAAGCTAAATCTGGGTGACCCCAGTAAGTGCCTCCATGTTGTGGCAACACACAAGTTCAGGAAGAGAATATGAATGGTGGCCTGAATCTCAGTCTAGTGTTGTTGTGCAGAGCACGTAAACAGAACCCATTCTCTGCATCTACTTCTGCTTCTACACATGTAATGGCTTCTCTGAATTGCAAGTAATGGAGCAATCCATTATTCACTCTAATAAATGACAAAGTAGTGAATGAATGAATAACATGTATTGCATTAGTCCTTAGGCCATAGCAGCACAAAATCAAGGAACAAAAATTACATAAACTTACATAACAATACAATAATCACCAATTAAAATGGTTAAGGTTAAAACATATTCTTAAAATAGCAAGCAGTTTCATTTATTTGTATGAATACAACACTCTTTCCTGCTGCAGAGGTGGGCAGAAGTTAGGGTACAGTCCACAGACAGACAATTAGCCAATAATCCGGTGAGGACTCTTGTATATAAACTTACATAAAAATGCAATAATCACTAGTTAAAATAAGGGCTGTGCATGGACCCCCTGATCCGACTTGGAAGCCACTTTGTGGCTTCCAAGGTGAGCCCGATTTGGCTTGGGCTGATTCGGCCCCCCCTACCTGACTCGGCCCTGAACCCAAAGCGGGATTTGGATGGCGGAATCCTGCTTCAGGGCCCTCCTGATGCCCCTGTGCAAACCCCCAGCTCCTTACCTGGGCTGCTGCTGCTGCCTCCTCCTCCAATGTGGCCACCTCTGCTGCTGCTATCTCTGCCACCGTCATCGCTGCCACTGTTATCACCGCTGCCAGTTCCTGAGCCCTGGACACGTGCCGGCTGTTGTTGCAGGTGGTCACCATTTAAAAAACATATTTAAAAACATAACTCGTAACACCATGCATTTCTCATATTTTGGAATCTCCCAGGCAATTCACAGCAGTGGAGTCTACATACTTCTCCCTACATTTAGCAGGTTTTACTGTGAAAGAAGCAACCCTCCAGACCACACACTGATTAGTTTCTTATAGCAGAAAACCCAGTTTCTTCTTTACATCCTAAAATTTCATTTTCTTTAAAAAGGAATCTAAGTAACAGACTTTGATGGCAGTGTATAATTGATATTTGAGGATATAATGTGCCAAATCCTCCAAAACTGGTTTCCCACAAATTCTCTAGGTGAAATCTACCGGATTTCTTCATACAGTCCATTTGTTTGAAGCGCAATTGAGTGAAAGCCCTTCAATATTCCATTGTCATGTGGTGACTAAAAGGGAAGCCCAGGTGTCTAAGCCTCTATGGGAGCTGGAACCCTGAGGCTTTCTCTCTGCAGATGTCCACACTAAAAACAGGAAACTCAGGGACAGAATGAAGAAGCTGCATGACCTTGGGTGGTATCAGTGCTGCATCTCTGCTGCCCCCTTTAATTGTGCAGACCCCTCTTCATACATATATTGACCTGGTTTGCACAATCACCACAGCCCACTGTGGGTTATTTAAGCCATGGTGGGTTTGACATATGCTGGCATGTCCCAGGTGACTTTTGCATGCTCAAGCTGTAACTGCAGCTTTTTGTGTCATCTGAACCCAGCAAGGGTGCATGGTTGGCATGGTTAACACCATGGATTGTGAGTGATTTGTTAACCATGGCAACAACCAACCCTCGCTGAGTTCACATGATATGACAAAATGGCCACCCACATGTGCCACTAAGCCCTGGGGATTAATTAACCCACTGTGGTTTAGCGTGATGTGTGAACAAGCCCACTGTGTAAAGGGGACTAGTACTTGAGACAGATCCAAGTAATTGCTAGACTCTTATGTTTTCATCAAATGTGGAAACAGCCATTATTATTTTTGTCCAAGGAGCAACCTGAAATCAGTTTTGCACCATGTAGAACCTAATCTAATGAAATCTATCACAACACCTCCTGAATTCCACTTTAAGCCTGCTACAAACCATAGACTGCAGGGCTTCAAAATCACACCCAGCTTTTCCTCTCGAAAAGAGATACCACCTCTGTTTTGCGTAATACCTAGCCTGAAGAAGAGTTCTGGACAACTTGAAAGCTGATGACATTTTAATTGGTTCCAATAACACTATGACTTTTCAAGTTTTTCTAATCAGCGAATGATTCCTGTATATGTTATAGTTACAGAAGCCCTTGTAGGCAGGGGCAAGTCCTGTCATTCTAGGAAAAACAAAATAACATGTAAAGGATGGCACAATCAATCAATTGCAGTGAGAAATACTTGGTGACATGGGACTTTCTGGATCCTAGAAATACTAAATTACTAAATACTGATTCCTGTTGTAGGATTTGTTTTTTCTCATGTCCAAATTTGTGATTAAATGCCAACTTCTAGACCCATCTTCTGTGATGCAAATACTCCCTTCTTATGGAATTGTGTGGTGCGATTATGTAGATTACTCTGTAGAAGGAAGCTGGCCAACAGAGTCTTGGCTTGCAATTGCCTTAAAATTACATGGTCTTTAGGTTCCTTCTAAGAAAAAAGTGTTTTTATAAGCTCCAGCTTGAATCCTATCATCTCTTCTGTCACTACTGCATCCTTGTTTATTTTGCCCCACTCACAGCAAATCTACTTTTATTACCAATTGATTTTTCCCTCTCATACTGTCCAGTGCAGAAAAGGTAAGGAAATGTGATTTACTGTATAATACTAGCTAAATCAGCATGGAAAGGCATAGACCTTGAAAATGCTTATAAACTAATCTTATTTCAAGTTGGCAATGCCCCTTTAAAAAAGTGTCTGTATTCAGTGTGAGAGCTTGCTGGCTGATGAATGCATACCTCGTAGTGTGTTACTGTGCATATAAAATAGTTTATGGAAGAAAATAAAAAAAAGTTCTCTACAGCCTAGGGTGGAACAATGTTTCAGCAATCTCATTGTTGACAGCTATGTCCATATCCTTTCTAAATAAGAGAGTTACTTTTTTCTAGAACAATTGCTTCCTTTGCATTTCATATAATTTAATTCCCATATAACATTGAGCATCCTCTCACATAGTTTTCTGAACTTGCAGCACTGAGGTTGTTGGGCTTTTTAAAACATTTGTTCTTAGCTGTCACAGATATTTCTCTTTTCCCATTTCTCATGATCACATCATCTCTCCCCACTGCCACCAAAATTACTGTGGATATATAGTCCCATAGATCCATATTACTATGGATATATAGACCCTACAGTATAGACAATATTGTAGGTTTTATGTAATGTCTTCTGGTGGTTTGACTATTATCTCTTAAAATGTATTTCCCAAGAGTACCTGTCAAAACTAGTAGTTCTTAAGACAGATCTTAAAATTACATCTCTATCTTCTCTATTACTAATTGATTTTCAGCAGATAAGAAAAGCAAGCCCAAATAGGAGAGTCACTCTTAATAATGCTTGTGGAAAAACGTTTAGCCTATGAAGCATAGGCATCCATATCAGAAAATATGTTCCCTGGGTCAGTGGAATATACTTTCACATAATTTCCCTGATAAAAGCTTCATGAACACTTTAAAGACATGGAGGTCCTGTGTAAGTGTGCTTTTCCATTCACCTCAATGCTGTGTGTGTGTGTGTGTGAGAGAGAGACACACACAGACACACACACACACACATTTATTTATTAAATTTACAAAGCACTCAGCTGGCAAATGCCCTCAGAGCAGTTTACAATAATAAACATAAAATGAAATAATTAAACAATAAACAAAACAATGAAAATATCAGCATAATAAAATTTCAAGACATTAAGACAAACATATTAAAATGTTAATTTTATTATTGCATTTGTTCCCATGAATGCAGCTCTTCTTCCCAATCTCCCTGGAGAATGAAAAAGCCCTTGTAGGCAGGGCATAATTCTCCTATGCCAGCAAGGAATCACTGGTAATATGTTTGAAGATTGGGCATTAGTATTATGATTGGATTTTGTCAGAAAAAGAGAAATCCATGCCTCTTGCATCTTGTCCAATTGTATAACGTCTTGGCCATGACCTTAAGGGTCCTTGGAAGTCTGCTTGCGCTCCTCCTCCATTCTCTGCTATGAGAATGAAAGCTCTTCCTTGTACCTTAGTTGTTTGAGGTACTGGTCTGAAGACGAATGAAGCAGCAACACTGCTGAAGCTAAGAAGGCCTTTGTCTGATGGGTGTCCTCCTGGAAAACCCATCTAATGCCAGTTTGCGTTCCATGGAAGAACAATGTAACAAAAATAAAAATGCTTGCTACCTACAACCCCACCCCCCAATAGTTTATTGGATTGTGATTGAATCCAGGCCTTTGGTCCAATTTCTCAAACGCTTAACTGTCTTTGGCTGCAATCCTATACATATTTTTTTTTCTGAAAGTAAGCCCCACTGAAAACAATGGGCAGTATCCAATGGGGCGCTTACACCCCTGCCGATTACCTTCTGCAAGCAGCTCCTACCACTTGTGGAATGGAGATTTAGCATTTTGGGGGGCAGGGCAGCAAAGAAACAGAAATTTTCTGAATTTTTGTTCTCAAAGCTCCGTGGAGGGCACGTTTTCACTTCAGGATGGCACCTCCCTCTGGACCATGTAGACAGAGTTGATTTGTCGCTTTTTCAGGGGGAGGAGCCACCCTGCCCTCCCAGACCGGACTGGTAGAGCAGAGGAAAACCTCTCAACCCCACAACTAAAGGAAGAAAAAGTAAACCTATGCCAACGGCATAAAAATATGAACATGATCAACTTGAAAACAAGTTTAAAAAACCAACCAACCAACCAACCAACCAGCAGTGGCAAACATTCCGGGCAGCAATGGGAAACAACCCAGGAATTCCTACTTACCTCCCCACATGGGCGGCAGTGGTGGAAGGTGTAACCAGCCCAAACTCTTCACCTAGGAACAAGAAACCAAATGCACAGTTACAAGATGGGGGATACTTGGCTCAACAATACTACAAGTGAGAAGGATCTTGGAATTGTTGTAGATCACAAGCTGAACATGAGTCAACAATGTGATGTGGCTGCAAAAAAGGGCAATACTATTTTGGGCTGCATTAATAGAAGTATACCTTCCAAATCACATGAAGTACTAGTTCCCCTCTACTCAGCACTGGTTAGGCCTCATCTGGAGTACTGTGTCCAGTTCTGGGCACCACACTTTAAGAAGGATGCAGACAAGCTGGAGAGGGTTCAGAGGAGGGCAGTGAAGATGATCAGGGGACTGGAAACAAAGCCCTATGAGGAGAGACTGAAAGAACTGGGCATGTTTAGAGGAAGGCCAGGATCTCTTCTTGACCATCCCAGAGCGCAGGACACGGAATAATGGGATCAAGTTACAGGAAGCCAGATTCCATCTGAACATCAGGAAAAACTTCCTGACTGTCAGAGCAATACGACAATGGAACCAATTATCTAGGGAGGTAGTGGGGCTCTCCCACACTGGAGGCATTCAAGATGAAGTTGGAGAGCCATCTGCCAGGGATTCTTTGACTTACATTCCTGTATTGAGCAGGGGGTTGGACTCATGGCCTTTCCAACCCTACCACTGTATGATTCTATGATTCCTCCTTAAGAAAATAATATGCTGGGCCCCTAGCAGGGTGGGCAGAATGCCCTCCATGGAGCTCTGAGAACAAAAATTCATGGCAAGAAAATTTCTGTTTTCTGCAGAGCTCTACTGAAATTCCTTCCCTTTGGGATGTAACAAAGCAGTACATCAACAGGGCGGGGAAGGGACCAGCGTTTAATGCGCCAGCACCTTTTGCAACACTTTGCTCCCCAACTCAGCATCTGCCAAAGAAGCAGTGTCAATTTTTTAATGCTTAACAAATGTATGAACTGATGCCCACATGGCTGCCTTACATATGTCCAGGATGGGAAAATCTCCCTTAAAAGCAGCAGATACTGATGCCCCCCCTCTCAGGCAATGAGCAGTGATCCCCCCAGGTGGGTCCTTCCCTAAAGTTTGATAGGCCAGCACAATGCATTCTTTCAACCAACTAGAAATTGACAACTTTGATACTTTAGTCCCAATGTCTTGGAGTCAAAGGAAATGAACAAAGAGCCAGAAACCCTGTGGGTAGCGGTCCTATCTAAATAGAACCTCAGTGCCCTTCTCACATCTAATTTATGCCAACTCTGTTCCTTTGGGTGTACTGGCTTAGGAAAGAATGATGGAAGAGAAATTTCCTGGGATCTATGGAAAGTGGAATTAACCTTAGGGATGAAGAAAGGCTTGGTATGAAGTTGTTGTTGTTCAGTCGTTCAGTCGTGTCCGACTCTTCGTGACCCCATGGACCATAGCACGCCAGGCCTTCCTGTCCTGCGCTCTCTCCCGGAGCGTGCTCAAGTTCATATTCATTGCATCCGTGATGCTATCTAGCCATCTCATCCTCTGCCGTCCCCTTCTCCTTTTGCCTTCAGTCTTTCCCAGCATCAGGGTCTTTTCCAGGGAGTTTTCTCTTCGCATTAGGTGGCCAAAATATTGGAGCTTCAGCTTCATTATCTGTCCTTCCAATGAGCACTCAGGGTTGATTTCCTTTAGGATGGACTGATTTGACCTCCTTGCAGTCCAGGGGACTCGTAAGAGTCTTCTCCAGCACCACAGTTCGAAAGCATCAATTCTTCGGCGCTCAGCCTTCCTTATAGTCCAGCTCTCACAGCCATACATTACTACTGGGAAAACCATAGCTTTGATTAGACGGACCTTTGTCGGCAAGGTGATGTCTCTGCTTCTTACTATGCTGTCTAGGTTGGCCATAGCTTTCCTCCCAAGGAGCAAGCGTCTTTTAATTTCAGGGCTACAGTCACCGTCTGCGGTGATCTTGGAGCCCAAGAAAGTAAAATCTGTCACTGCTTCCATTTCTTCCCCTTCTATATGCCAGGAAGTGATGAGGCCAGATGCCATGATCTTAGTTTTTTTAATGTTGAGTTTCAAACCAGCTTTTGCACTCTCCTCTTTCACCCTCAACAAGAGGCTCTTGAGATCCTCTTCGCTTTCTGCCATTAGGGTGGTATCGTCTGCATATCGGAGGTTGTTGATAATTCTCCCAGCAATCTTAATTCCGACCTCTGATTCATCCAACCCGGCGTTTCTCATGATGTACTCTGCATATAAGTTAAATAAGCAGGGTGACAATATGCAGCCATGTCGTACTCCTTTCCCAATTTTGAACCAATCGGTTGTTCCATGTCTGGTTCTTACTGTTGCTTCTTGACCCTCGTACAGGTTTCTCAGGAGACAGGTAAGGTGGTCTGGTACCCCCATCACTTTAAGAATTTGCCACAGTTTGTTGTGATCCACACAATCAAAGGCTTTAGCGTAGTCAATGAAGCAGAAATAGACGTTTTTCTGGAATTCTCTTGCTTTCTCCATGATCCAGCGGATGTTGGCGATTTGATCTCTAGTTCCTCTGCCTCTTCTAAACTCAGCTTGTACTTCTGGTAGTTCTCGGTTCGCATACTGCTGAAGCCTAGCTTGTAGGATTTTGAGCATCACCTTGCTGGCATGTGAAATGAGCACAATTGTGCGGTAGTTTGAACACTCTTTGGCGTTGCCCTTCTTTGGAATTGGAATGTAAACTGACCTTTTCCAGTCTTGTGGCCACTGTTGAGTGTTCCAGATTTGTTGGCATATTGAATGCAGCACTTTAACAGCATCATCTTTTAGGATGTTAAATAGCTCGGCTGGAATACTGTCATCTCCGCTAGCTTTGTTGTTACTAATGCTTCCTAAGGCCCACTTGACTTCACTCTCGAGGATGTCCGGCTCAAGTTCAGTGACCGCACTATCATGGCTATCAGGGACATTCAGAACTTTCCTGTATAGTTCTTCTGTGTATTCTTGCCACCTCTTCTTCATCTCATCTGCTTCTGTTAGGTCCTTGCCTTCTTTGTCCTTTATCATGCCCGTCTTTGCACAAAACGTTCCCTTGAGATCTCCAATTTTCTTGAAGAGATCTGTAGTCTTTCCCATTCTGTTGTTTTCCTCGATTTCTTTGCCTTGTTCATTTAAGAAGGCCTTCTTGTCTCTCCTTGCTATTCTCTGGAACTCTGCATTCAGTTGGGTATATCTTCCCCTTTCTCCCTTGCTTTTCGCTTCCCTTCTTTCGTGAGCTACTTGTAAAGCCTCATCAGACAGCCACTTTGCTTTCTTGCATTTCTTTTTCTTTGGGATGGATTTCGTTGCTGCCTCCTGAACATTGTTACGGACCTCCGTCCATAGTTCCTCAGGCACTCTGTCTATCAGGTCTAATCCCTGAAATCTATTCCTCACCTCCACTGTATATTCATAAGGGATATGATTTAGGTCATACCTGAATGGTTTAGTGGTTTTCCCTACGTTCTTCAATTTAAGCCGAAATTTTGCAAGAAGTAGCTCATGATCTGAGCCACAGTCAGCTCCAGGTCTTGTTTTTACTGACTGTATGGAGCTTCTCCATCTTTGGCTGCAAAGGACATAATCAATCTGATTTCGATATTGACCATCTGGTGACATCCATGTGTAGAGTCGCCTCTTGTGCTGTTGGAAAAGAGTGTTTGCTATGATCAGCATGTTCTCTTGGCAAAACTCTATTAGCTTTTGTCCTGCTTCATTTTGTACACCAAGGCCATGCCTGCCTGTTATCCCGGTGATTTCTTGACTTCCTACTTTAGCATTCCAATCCCCTATGATGAAGAGGACATCTTTTTTTGGTGTTAGTTCTAGAAGGTGTTGTAGGTCTTCATAGAACCGATCAACCTCAGCTTCTTCGGCCTCAGTGGTTGGGGCATAGACTTGAATTACTGTGATGTTGAATGGTTTGCCTTGGATTCGTACTGAGATCATTCTATCATTTTTAAGATTGTACCCCAATACTGCTTTTCCCACCCTTTTGTTGACTATGAGTTCTACTCCATTTCTTCTAAGGGATTCTTGCCCACAATAGTAGATATGATGGTCACCTGAATTAAATTCGCCCATGCCTGTCCATTTTAGTTCGCTGATTCCCAAGATGTCGATGTTCAACCTTGCCATCTCATGTTTGACCCCCTCCAGCTTACCTTGATTCATTGATCTGACATTCCAGGTTCCTAAACAATATTGTTCTTTACAGCATCGGATTTTCTTTTCACCACCAGACACATCCACAGCTGAGTGTCCTTTCGGGTTTGGCCCAGCCGCTTCACTCTTTCTGGCGCTACTTGGAAATACCCTCTGCTCTTCCCCAGTAGCATATTGGACACCTTCCGACCTGAGGGGCTCATCTTCCGGCATCATATCTTTTAGCCTTGTGATACATTCCATGGGGTTTTCTTGGCAAGAATACTGGAGTGGGTTGCCATTTCCCTCTCAGTGGACCACATTTTGTCAGAACTCTCTGCCATGACCTGTCCGTCTTGGGTGGCCCTGCATGGCATAGCTTATGGCTTCACTGAGTTATGCAAGCCCCTTTGCCACAACAAGGCAGTGATCCATGAAGGGGTGGTATGAAGTACCACCTTATCAACATGAAAAATACACATTGTGGCAGCCAAGAGGGCTCCTAACTCCAAAACTCTCCTTGCTGAAGTTATAGCCACCCAAAAGACTGTTTTAAGAGTGAGCAACTTAAAAGGAAACGTGGCCATGGGTTCAAATGGACTGATACCTATCAGTGCTGTAAAAACCCAGTTGAGGTTCCAAGCAGGAAAGTGATGTACAACTGGGGGATTAAGAAGAGCCACTCCTTTTAAGAACCTTTTGAGATGTGGGTCAGATGAAATGGGAAGACTCCCTTCACATCCCAGCATGCTGCTAGTGCAGCTGCTTGCCTCTTAATTGTACTCATTCTCAGACCCTTATCAAGCCCTGCCTGGAGAAAACCCAACACCTCTTGTACCCCTCCAGGGGCGGGAGACCTATCATTCTTCTGACACCAAACCAAAAAAGTCTTCCAAGTGGTACTATAGACACTATTAGTGGAAGTTCATCTAGAAGACAGAAGGGTCTTAAGAACAGAGTACTGATAGCCCAACTTCAGTAGTCACTGCCTTTCACCCTCCAGGCTGTTAGTCGGAAGAGGTCCGGATGTAGGTGCAGCACAGAACCCTGGAGAAGCAGATCCTTCCTGCTGGGCAGTTGTTATGGATCCCGGTTGACATGTTTATCAGTTGTGGAAACAATGGATGCCTGGGCCAATATGGAGCCACCAGGATGACTTCTACTGAAGTTCTTTGAATTTTTTGAATCACCTTGGGAAGAACTGCTATTCTTGTACAGTACCCCTTCTGGCCATGGTTTAACAAGCGCATCTGTGCCTACTGCTGCGTTACATGGGAACCTTGACAAGAAGGTAGGAACCTGTGCATTGTGTGGTGTGGCGGACAGATCCACTGATGGTTTTCTGAGCCTTCTGGTCAGGATCTGAAACATTTGAGGGTTGAGAGCCCATTCGGATTCCTTGGGAGATGTCTGACTCAACCGATCTGCTGTAAAATGGACAGTCCTGCTAGATGTTCCTCTGAGA
Organism: Heloderma suspectum; assembly: GCF_057233095.1. Classification (NCBI taxonomy): domain Eukaryota; kingdom Metazoa; phylum Chordata; class Lepidosauria; order Squamata; family Helodermatidae; genus Heloderma; species Heloderma suspectum. The sequence continues at coordinate 70,322,263 of NC_139462.1, forward strand.
TGGACTTGAGGGAGAACTCTGCCCATGTTAGGAGCTTCCTGGCCAACTTGTTCAACAATGAGGATTTCATCCCTCCCTGTTTGCTGACATAGGCTTTTTCCATAGTATTGTCCATCTTGACCAAGACATGCCCAACAGGGACGAACGGAATGTGAAGAGTCCTAGGAAAATGGCCTGAAGTTCCAGCCAATTGATGCTTCTCCTTGTCAGATCAAATCCCCTGCATGGCTTCGCTCCCCAGGTGGGCCCCCCTTCCAAATAGGTTGGTATCTGTGGTGAGTACTTTCTGAACCGGAACCTTCAGGGAGACATCTTTCTCTAACCTTAGTGGCTTCCTCCATCACTTCAGATCTAACTTGAGATGTGACGATACCCGGATCCAGATATGAGATAACTGCTATCAGGGCCTGGAATGGGAGAAGGTGGCATTGAAGTGGTCACATATGTAACCTTGCCCAGGACACCAGTTTCTGACAAGACACCAGCAGGCCCTGGAGCTTGGCCAAGTCCATGAGGTCTGTCAACTTTGCTGCCATCATGGTTGACAAGCGATTCTGAAGCTCGACATGTTTCTCTTTTGAGAAGAACATCCTGAACTTCCTTGTGTCCAGCAGGACCCCTAAATGAGTCAGCTGCCGGTGGGAATAAGATGACTTTTCTCCATATTGACCACAAAGCCATGTTGATGCAGGCATGACACCATGGTCTGTATGTCCATCAGGTATGTCCATCAGGAAGGAGACCAGATCAAGGTATCGTCCAGATAAGGGTGGATCAATACTAGGGTTGTGCACGGACCACCTGCTTCATTTCGGATGCCTGTTTGGACCCTCCAAATCAGCCCCGCTTTGACTTGGACTGATTTGGACCCCCTCCATTTTGACTTGGTTCTGGATTCCAAGTGAGATTTGGATATCTGGATCATTCAGTTTGGGTGTTTTCTCGTTGACTAGTATTGGAAAACACAAATGGCCATAACTTTTTTAGTTTTCAAGATAAATACATGAAATGGGGGGGGGGGAGTCTCTGTGCTGACATGGAGGGGATCTCACCTACCAAAGTTCAAGCAGTTTGGCCCAGTATGTTTTGTGCTAGGTGCAGCTGAAATTCGATTTTTTTCCACAAAAACTCCCAAAGCAAAGGGCTATACCTCTCAAGTGCCGCACCTTCTCCTCCTCCTGCCTGCTCAGCTGTCTATAGCCATGTTTCCACAACAATAGAAGGAGAAGCTAATGGAGGAATACCAGATTTTTAAAAAGGAATTAGCTTTGCTGCAATGTGGTCCATGCAGGGCTCCACGAGCAGGATCTCTGGAGCAGTAAAAATTGCTTCACGGAACGTACTTTCTGGTGTATGTTCCTGGTATATGGTTGGGAGTTGGAGTGAATGTCATCTGACTGGCAGGAGCCGCTCAACCAATAAGAGAGGCTTCCCCCTCCCCCTCTTTCCTTTCCCCTAAAAGTCCAGATGCACCTGCATTTCAGGATCCCTATAACAAAGGGTGGAAGTTTCTTCTTAAGGCAGTAAACCAAACAAAGGAGAATCAGACCCTTGAGATCACGCTGTGCCTTGTCAATTAAGGGGGTAAATCGGTGGTGAGAACACCCCCAAGGACTGCTAGCCGTCTCCTGCTCATGAGGAAGAGACAGCTAGAGAGCAGCGGGAATGTGCTCTGTGCCTTCTCCTCCTCTTGCTGTGATTCACAGCGCTTTTTGTGTATAAGTCTACTTGCACATAGACTTCCAATTGCCATGTTTTTTTTAAGAAGAAACATGCAGTGGAGGCAGAGGGACCAGCAAGAAGAGCAGGGGCTGTGGAAGAGGCATCCTGAGAACCCGGATGGGGGTGGGTCCTCGCATCCCTAAGTAACAACACCAGAATTATCCCTGTCTCTGAAATGCAGCTGTTTTTCTCCAGTTATTCAATCTTTCCCCCTCCTCCACTGCTGTCACTGATTGGAGATTGCTGGGTTATGTTCAGCCCTGATTTGGCAACTAGAGTTTCCATTCGCCAAAGCTCCCTCCCCTCCTTCTCCTCAGCCCCTCACTGAACTTTCTCAAGTTGGTACTTTTGGCACCAGGCTGTCTGAGTTGCTCAGAATGAATCACCTTGTTGAACAAGGCACTTCGTGTCCAAGCTGCTTCATTTCGGGGTGCCTTGTTGCTATTGTGCTCCACCTCGTATCACGGGCAGAAAATGACACAGTGTGATTTCATTTTTTCCTATTTTTCTTCAAGTTGTCTTTCTAATGTCTCCTCATATCCACTTATATTTCCCTTATACCTTATGTTATTGCTTTTATTAATTTCTCTTATTTCTTAAATCCACCTTTACTTGATTTTTGTCAATAAAGATTGCTTCTATCTATAACTTCTCTCCCTGCTCATAGTAGATAACCTTGTAGACTTCAGGTGCCAAAATGTACTCTTGTTTTCTTTTGCAATGTAACAAATGTGGTGTGAAAAGAAAAAGAATGCAAAGTTGGACCCTGAATACAAGCCTGAATTGTAATCATCCTGCGATGTAATCTGTATCTGAGTGTTAATTCAGAACCCTTATGAAATGTGAAAAGGTCAACATTCTAAACCTGTCCATGCCATGTGAATAGCCCAGATCAGGAAGGGGAGGTGTGAACGGAGAGTGAATGGTTTTATTGCAGTAGGGCCAGATGAGGGTGCTCTGGTTTGTGCTGAAGATTGCCAAAGTATCAGTTACAGAAGATGGACATGGGCCAATAGAAGAGGGGTATCTGCAGATGTTCTGAGAACAAGGATGGCACTTCACGATCATGGAGATGTTGGGGAGTCAAAAGGAGGTGCCAGGCTGTCTACAACAAATGTCAATCTTGGGAATTGGGAACATGATGTATTATCAACAAAGAACATACTTTCTGGCCGGCGAGGATTCCGGGGTGGGGGAGAGGGACAGATCTCCCCCCCCTGCAGACCCAAGGTAAGGGGGGGTTCCCACATCCCTACTGTATAAAACCCCTGAATCTGCCATTGTCCAGGAGGGGCGTGGTTGCATCTGGATCATTGTATGTGCACATACCAACAGTACCCTTGATCCACGGGACATGTATTAAGTGCTCTGGCCAAGTACTTGATAGCATTGTGGTGAGTATGTGTTGGGTAAAATTCAGGGAAAGGATTTTACTGTCCAGGGCTTAGATATGGGTGCAGTTATCTTTGTTTTGTCATACAGTACTTAACCGTTTGGTTTAGGATATAAAACAGCAGGCTTCGGCTTGGGCCTGGATGACGCTGTATCACCGTTGCCTTAGTGGACCATTTGCGGCAGTCGACCGATCTGGAGCTGAGCAACAAACAGGGGCTAACTGTATATTTAGTCATTTAATGGACCGCATTTGGGTAACTAAGTTTCTACCTAAGAAGGATGCAATGTCTTGAGGATTGTTGGTTTCGGGCTCTGTTCTAAGAGGCGTGCAACCTCTTGAGATTCAGAGGGCTTGAAACCCTTTGAGATTTCTTTGAAATTAAGTTTGTACTTAAGAGGCGTGTAACCTCTTCAGTCCTGAGCTTCAGAGAGCCTGAAACTCTCTGAGATTTGTTTGTAATCAAGTTTGTGCCTGAGAGGTGTGTAACCTCTTCAACCTCAGAGAGCGTGCAACTCTCTGGGGAGGTTCTACTTTTGCTTATTTCCTTTATTTCAAGTAAATCTCTCCCAAAAGATTTACTTGAGGCCTGTGGAGATCCCTCCCTGGGAGTATTCTTCCCCCTGGCTGGTAGGCCCTTTGAAACCTGTAGGGAAACCAGGTTCTGAACCCAGGCTGCAAGCTGAGCCATGGCCCCTTCCACCACCACCAGGTCTGGATTGGGGGTGGGCCTGCAACACTGACCTCTGAGTCATGCTGCTGAGGAGTGTGCTTTTCCCCTGTTGGTGCCAAATTCGCACCCCAATCGTCAGGCCCATCTCTGCCTGCTCGGCCTCCGACTGAGGTTTCTGAGTCCGATCCAGGATTCTTCTTTCCGCCATGGTAGAGAGGGCTGGCAGAGCAATATAGGCTCAACACTCTCTGCCTGTCCTATAGAGGGGGAAGGGAGTGGAGCGCAGCACAGTCAGCTGTCCTCCTGGCTGCCGCAGCTGTTGCTTGCTCTGAAGCCACAGTGAAAAGGCCTGGGAAAAACAGTGGGGCAGCAGTGCAAGGATGTACTCTGGCAGCTAGCTTCCAAGCTGAATGGGGGCCAGCTACTTGTGATCCACCCTTGGAGAAGCTATGTGAAGCTGGATCCCTGCTAAGGAGAGGTGGGGAGGAACAACTAGCTGCCCCAGGAACAAAATCAAAAGCGAAAGTAAAGGAAAAACTAGGCTTAAAGCAACTGAAAAGCTGGGCTGTTACGAGCACCAGCTCGACTGGACCTCATGGCTCACTAGGCAGAGCTGGTCTGGGAGGGCAGGGTGGCTCCTCCCCCTGAGGGAGTGACAAACAGACTCTGTCTACATGGTCCAGAGGGAGGTGCCATCCCAAACTGAAGGGATGCCCTCTGTGGAGCTCTGGAGAATGCTCATTTCTGGAATGGAGCAGGTCAGTGGAGCTCGCATGAGAAAGCTCCACTGACCTGCCCCAATCCAGAAATGAATGTTTCCATTCATTTGGGGGCTTTCTCTAGGAAGCGTTAAATCTCTTGTTGCACAAGTGGTGGGTCCCACTTCACAAGGGAATCAGTGGGACCCACCACTTGCACAACAACTTGGCAGGGGCATAAGCACCTCATTGGTTATTGCCCAATGGTACTTACTTCTGAGTAGACATAGACATGTAGCACTACCATAGGACTCCTGCCAGCTCAAAATTGGGTTGTGTGCTTATGTATTGCCCTCATGATGGAACCCTGGCAGCAGAGAAGAGCTCACAGGGGTATGCCCTTAACTCATGGACAGGGAGTTTGACAGGCTAAGGGGTAGAGTGGCCACTTGTGAACAGCCAAAAAGGAGGACATGCAACACCAAAAAAGTAGACAAAAAAAGGACACAAATCTGCATACCATTTGCATGCATACATGTATATGTATAGATGCATATTTAGAAATAAATATTATAATTCAAATTGAAATACAGTACATCTCACCGTAGTGTAGAAAAGTATGAACAGCTGAGCTGTGTGCTCAGTCTGCTATCCAGGTGCTGTTGATGGGCAACCTCAAAACTCAGCTCTTCCTTCCGATGGTAGAGCTTTATCTTTATACAAGACTGGACTGGACAACACTTCAAATAGAGGTCACCTTCAAAATAGAGGACTGTCCTCTGGAAAAGAGGACATATGGCCACCCTAGCTTAGGGCCTAAAAGGGTTTGGGCTGGGCTGCCAGGCACCCTTAGATGTGTGTTCTCTCAGCCCAGTCCAATTCATCCACCCTCCCACATCTTTGAAGTTTAAAAAATGGGGGAAAGAGCTGGACAAACTTAGAATGCAAGTTCTTCCCCAAAGGATCCTTTTAACTGCAAGGAGGAAAACCCCACTCCAGTTTAAATCAGAGGTGGGCCCTCCAGATATTTTGGCCTACAACTCCCACCAGCCCTCACCACTGGCTGTGCTGGAGAGGGCTGATGGAGGGAGAGGAACCAAACAAAAAAGGTTGGTGGGAAGGGGGAGAATGGCAATTGGCCTCGGGGTGTGTGAGTCTCCTCTGAGGCAAATTGGAGGGTCTCCTCCGGGGGCCTCCTCCGAGGGTCTCCTCAGAGAGTCTCCTCCGAGGGTCTCCTCAGAGAGTCTCCTCGGAAGGGCCTTTAAATCAGGGATGGGGAACCTGTGGCTCTCCAAATGTTTCTTGACTCTGATTCCATCAGCCGCAGCCAGCATGGCCAATTGCCAGGGGATGATGAGAGTTGTAGTCCAAAAACATCTGGAGGATCACAGGTTCCTCACCTCTGCTTTAAGCCCTCTGGCTGGGACATGCTGGGAGATGTAGGCCTTTTTTTCTGTCTAAACATGCATAGTACTGTGCCTTAAAAGACTGTGGGGCAAATCAGATGTGAGCCCAAATGGGCTCGAGTATGGATGCTGTTAATCCACACTTCATTGCTTTCAGTGAAGGGCATGCACAGATGCAAGTGTGCAGTCTACTGAAAGCAATGCAATGTGGATAGACAGAATCCACCCTCAGACACACATCTGTTTTACCCGACGCAAACTGCAAAAAATATTGGCAGGTCTGTCTTTGTAAAATGTATATCTGTGGAGATGCATTTTTAGTTCTTAGACTTTATGTTGATTTTTAATACAAAACTGATTGACTTCCACAGGCATACATAGTAGTTATTATGGCAGCAATAATTTATAACTTTTCTTACAAAGTCATAATTTCCCCATTTCTCAATTCCCTGATGGCTTAAATGCACTTTGTAATACTGAAAATAAAATTAAAGGACTGAAAACCACTTTACAAATCAGAATATTTTTGAGGAAATTCATTTTTGAAAAGTTTCCATGCTTTGGGAAAAGTTCTTACAAGAACAAAGACAGAATGCATTTGATGAAGAGTCTGCATGAACATTTAGATAAGCTGATGTTTGCTGTGTTCTTGCATACAATTGTTCTTGATTTTTGTACAGCTAATATAAAAATCTGCAAAAAGCCTGGCTAGGTTTTCACACATACACCCCCAACAGGCATTAGGGGGAAAAAAGGCCATAGCAAGAATTGCACTACAACTGCTAAGCTAATTACTAGGAAATGGGATCTTATGTTCCTTTCCACTGCTGGGATATTCAACTATAATTTCCATTCCACAAAATCCCATACCATTGTTGTGTCCTATGCATGCATCAGCTTAAATAACACATGTATTAATTTAACAACAGTTATGAACTGTTATAATGTAGATCAATGAAGGTTTTCTGAACCAATTTCTCACTCGACCGATTACAATTAAAAGTGGGATTTTATATTAAAAAAATGTTGCATTTAAGTTCCATAGCTGGGCCTTCATGTTACATTTTGAAGATTTTTGTTAAGGTCTTAAACTGACTCAGGCTAGCCTAAGGCAACGTGTAACAGTTTTTATGGTTCTTATTGCAAGAATTCAGCCTGGGAAATGAGATCATTTCCACTTACCTTAGTCACAATGGTAACAATTTAACCCCTTGATATCTTGCAATGCTTCATTTTGAGATTCTGCCTTTGAATTTAGTGGGATGTACTTGCATATTAGCAAAGAGGTAAAATTAGAATATTTTAAATAGAAGAGATTTATAGAATGACTTGATCTCACCATTGTATGAAGACTAATAAGTAATAATATTTCATTAAAAGTTGACTTTCAGTTTGAGCCTCCAGATTATAAATGTGCCTTGAACTGATTCTCATTGATTATTATATTTTCAGATACTGTGCTCCTGGCTTTCTCCTCAATATTTGCTTGTGCCTTGCCTATATTCTATAGAATACTGTATTTGTACATTCAGGATGGAATCTACAACCAAAGGGAGATTTTCTACCACACAAAGCAGGACTTTGCATTTTGAGGATCCCATTCCCTCCACCCACTAGGTAATACTACCCAATTTGGTGTTGATTGGTTTATTTACCTAGTGCACCACCCAAAATTAATCTCCAGGTTTGCTAATATGAATTATTCATGTTTCTCTGGTCTCTGCCTAACCAGGTGTCTTTAACTGGGGCCTGGCCAGGGCCCACATGCTAAACAGATTCGAGGATACCAATATGACTCAACTCCACTTGTGTGAAAGAATGATTTATTGATGGAAAATGTATGCAGAGAAAAGAAAAGACAGCTTACACAATCCTTAACTCTTGGTTCAGTCACTCTGATTCCTGCGGGAGTGATGGAGCACTGTTCCTCAGGGCTGGTTATCTGAGCAGGTGGTGCACCTTCCCCCTCTCAGATGAGAACAGGTAACAGGCCAATTTGCTCAGGATTTTATAGAGCAAGCCTCATTAAGGGGATTTCTTGTTGTTGTTCAGTCGTTCAGTCATGTCCGACTCTACGTGACCCCATGGACCATAGCACGCCAGGCCTTCCTGTCCTGCGCTCTCTCCCGGAGCGTGCTCAAGTCCATATTCATTGCATCGGTGATGCTATCTAGCCATCTCATCCTCTGCCATCCCCTTCTCCTTTTGCCTTCAGTCTTTCCCAGCATCAGGGTCTTTTCCAGAGAGTTTTCTCTTTGCATTAGGTGGCCAAAATATTTGAGCTTCAGCTTCAGTATCTGTCCTTCCAATGAGCACTCAGGGTTGATTTCCTTTAGGATGGACTGATTTGACCTCCTTGCAGTCCAGGGGACTCGTAAGAGTCTTCTCCAGCACCACAGTTCGAAAGCATCAATTCTTCGGCGCTCAGCCTTCCTTAGAGTCCAGCTCTCACAGCCATACGTTACTACTGGGAAAACCATAGCTTTGATTAGATGGACCTTTGTCAGCAAGGTGATGTCTCTGCTTCTTACTATACTGTCTAGGTTGGCCATAGCTTTCCTCCCAAGGAGCAAGCGTCTTTTAATTTCATGGCTACAGTCACCATCTGCGGTGATCTTGGAGCCCAAGAAGAGAAAATCTGTCACTGCTTCCATTTCTTCCCCTTCCATATGCCAGGAAGTGATGGGGCCAGATGCCATGATCTTAGTTTTTTTAATGTTGAGTTTCAAACCAGCTTTTGCACTCTCCTCTTTCACCCTCAACAAGAGGCTCTTTAGATTCTCTTCGCTTTCTGCCATTAGGGTGGTATCGTCTCCGTATCGGAGGTTGTTGATAATTCTCCCGGCAATCTTAATTCCGACCTGTGATTCATCCAACCCGGCGTTTCTTATGATGTACTTTGCATATAAGTTAAATAAGCAGGGCGACAATATGCAGCCTTGTCGTACTCCTTTCCCAATTTTGAACCAATCGGTTGTTCCATGTCTGGTTCTTATTGTTGCTTCTTGACCCTTGTACAGGTTTCTCAGGAGAGAGGTAAGGTGGTCTGGTACCCCCATCTCTTTCAGAATTTGCCAGAGTTTGTTGTGATCCACACAATCAAAGGCTTTAGCATAGTCAATGAAGCAGAAATAGACGTTTTTCTGGAATTCTCTTGCTTTCTCCATGATCCAGCGAAAGTTGGCGATTTGATCTCTAGTTCCTCTGCCTCTTCGAAACCCAGCTTGTACTTCCAGTAGTTCTTGGTTCGCATACTGCTGAAGCCTAGCTTGTAGGATTTTGAGCATCACCTTGCTGGCATGTGAAATGAGCGCAATTGTATGGTAGTTTGAACACTCTTTGGCATTGCCCTTCTTTGGAATTGGAATGTAAACTGACCTTTTCCAGTCTTGTGGCCACTGTTGAGTGTTCCAAATTTGTTGGCATATTGAGTGCAGCACTTTAACTGCATCATCTTTTAGGATTTTAAATAGCTCAGCTGGAATACTGTTGTCTCCGCTAGCTTTGTTGTTACTAATGCTTCCTAAGGCCCACTTGACTTCACTCTCTAGGATGTCTGGCTCAAGTTCAGTGACCGCACTATCATGGCTATCAGGGACATTCAGATCTTTCCTGTATAGTTCTTCTGTGTATTCTTGCCACCTCTTCTTCATCTCATCTGCTTCTGTTAGGTCCCTGCCTTCTTTGTCCTTTATCATGCCCATCTTTGCACAAAACGTTCCCTTGAGATCTCCGATTTTCTTGAAGAGATCTCTAGTCTTTCCCATTCTATTGTTTTCCTCAATTTCTTGCATTGTTCATTTAAGAAGGCCTTCTTGTCTCTCCTTGCTCTTCTCTGGAACTCTGCATTCAGTTGGATATATCTTCCCCTTTCTCTCTTGCTTTTCGCTTCCCTTCTTTCCTCAGCTACTTGTAAAGCCTCCTCAGACAGCCACTTTGCTTTCTTTCATTTCTTTTTCTTCGGAATGGATTGAGTTGCTGCCTCCTGAACAATGTTATGGACCTCCGAGTTCCTCAGGCACTCTGTCTATCAGGTCTAATCCCTTAAATCTATTCCTCACCTCCACTGTATATTCATAAAGGATATGATTGAGGTCATACCTGAATGGTTTAGTGGTTTTCCCTACGTTCTTCAATTTAAGCCGAAATTTTGCAACAAGATGCTCATGATCTGAGCCACAGTCAGCTCCAGGTCTTGTTTTTACTGACTGTATAGAGCTTCTCCATCTTTGGCTGCAAGGGACATAATCCATCTGATTTCGCTGTTGACCATCTGGTGAAGTCCATGTGTAGAGTCGCCTCTTGTGCTGTTGGAAAAGAGTGTTTGCTATGATCAGCGTGTTCTCTTGGCAAAACTCTATTAGCCTTTGTCCTGCTTCATTTTGTATACCAAGGCCATGCTTGCCTGTTATCCCAGTGATTTCATGACTTCCTACTTTAGCATTCCATTCCCCTATGATGAAGAGGACATCTTTTTTTGGTGTTAGTTCTAGAAGGTGTTGTAGGTCTTCAATCAACCTCAGCTTCTTCGGCCTCAGTGGTTGGGGCATAGACTTGAATTACTGTGATGTTGAATGGTTTGCCTTGGATTCGTACTGAGATCATTCTATCGTTTTTGAGATTGTACCCCAGTACTGCTTTTCCCACCCTTTTGTTGACTATGTGTGCTACCCTATTTCTTCTAAGGGATTCTTGCCCACAGTAGTAGATATGATGGTCACCTGAATTAAATTCACCCATGCTTGTCCATTTTAGTTCGCTGATTCCCAAGATGTTGATGTTCAATCTTGCCATCTCATGTTTGACCACCTCCAGCTTACCTTGATTAATTGATCTTACATTCTTTGATCTTTGATAAGATCAAAAGATCTTACATTCTTACAATAAGATCTTACAATAAGATCTTACATTCTTACATTCTTTGATTAATTGATCTTACATTACCTTTTCACCATCAGACACATCCACAGCTGAGTGTCCTTTCAGCTTTGGCCCAGCTGCTTCACTCTTTCTGGCGCTACTTGGAAATACCCTCTGCTCTTCCCCAGTAGTATATTGGACAGCTTCCGACCTGAGGGGCTCATCTTCCGGCGTCATCTCTTTTAGCCTTGTGATACGTTCCATGGGGTTTTCTTGGCAAGAATACTGGAGTGGGTTGCCATTTCCTTCTCCAGTGGACCACATTTTGTCAGAACTCTCTGCCATGACCTGTCCGTCTTGGGTGGCCCTGCATGGCATAGCTTATGGCTTCACTGAGTTACGCAAGCCCCTTTGCCACAACAAGGCAGTGATCCATGAAGGGGAAGGGGATTTCTACACCAGCCTAAAATCCTGCATTTAAAACAGGGCTTTCCAGTCCTGTTTTAATTGCAGGATCACAATTGATTCCCTTTACACATGATTCCTTCTCTATGTTTCTGTGAAGAGGCATTACACACGCTCCAGGTTCACCGATACTTGCTCCTGGGTTCCTGCCCCTTTCCCTCCCCTTGCACATTACTAGTGGATGGGGACTGACATGCAGACAGCCCCCTGCCACTGATCTCCCTGGGTCCCGCCTCCCTCTTCCATGCTTTTGGCCAGTCCCTGCCAGTCAGCCCCTCTGCTGCTCCTCTGCTCTGCCGCCCCACCTTGCTGCTGCTCTGCTGCTCTGTTTTGAATAGGCAGGCTGAAAATAGCAAGGAGCCAACATGGCGCAGGAGCGAGAAGGCTGAACGCCCATCAGACCTTCGTCACCACCTTCAACATCATGACCACGGCCCCAACAACCACACTCAGCACTTCATTCACTGTAGGGGAGAAATACACGGGGAGGACATGGTGCTCCATTTGTGCATATCTGGAAGAATACCCCATTTTTTCCATCTGAGGAAAACACGGGATAGGTGGGGAGAAATAGTGGAATAATGACTGGATAACAACGATGTCATGTAATGGACCTGCACAATTCAGTGAGTGAGCAACCATGAATGCGCAATAAACTTGAGCTGTAGAGATCCCCATAGGTAGAAAATGGTCAGGAAGCGTACCAATGCTGCCCCTCCTTTGCCAAGGCCTTTCTCTCATTTTGGCAGCAAAATCAATTTCTCACAGTACAGAAATAAGCACCCCTTATCAGTTAGAAGGTACACAGTGTGAAGAGCAACTACTGTGCATTGTTTTAGCTTCTTCCATTAGTAGCAAAAAGGGGCCCTTTACCGTTTGTGAATACAGCTCTGAGAACCAACTCCAAAATCATGACAATTACCAACTCTTTAGCAAATTAGTGTACTTATGCTGTTAATTACTGCATTAAATACTGCAGATCTCTGAGTAAATTCTCACCTGCCTGCCTGCCATTCTTCTCAAAGCAAATTCAATACACCAAATCCAATGTGCTCAAGATTGAGCACTCAAGATTGGAGACAGATCTGGGTAACAGCCGGGCTTTATATTTTCAAAAATGGAAGTCAGCTATTGCTTCTTTGTCCTAGAATTCTAGGTTTAACTCGATACCTGCAGCATCTAGCAGGGACTAATTCATTCAGTCTGAAATCTCCATCCTGACTGATCTAAATGCAGATCTCATGGGCACAACATCCCACCTAATTTTTGCGCTTTCTTCCGCACACTCACTGGCCCGTGAGGAAGAGTTCTAGAGAACTTGAACCCTTGCCCACAATTTTGTGACATTTTCTTTGGTTCTAATAATGGTATTGACCAGCTGTAGACTTTGGAGGGTTTTTTTTCTTATGAGTCAACACGGCTATCTTTGCTTTTCAGGGTAATCGTATCATACTTCACTTAGATTCTTCACATTTTTCAGTGTTTGCTTGGCTGGGTCAGTTTTTAACATGATCTCTGCTCTTGTTTTTCAGTGAGTTTCTTTTACGTCTCCTGTGTATATCTCAAATGTGGCACAATTTAATGTGACAACAATATTACAGGAATCTTTCCTTTACTCTCAGTTAAGCTGATCAGATGTTTAGAGCATAAGTAATGTTCAATATCCAAGGAGACACCATCCTTTCTCTCCTACTGATTCTCCCCCATGATCTCTTGGTTCCCCCCCCCACTACTTCCTTTAAATTAATATTAAGAGAAATGTAAAATGCATTTTGTGAAAACATTTCCAAACAAAACCAGTTCTCCCTCTTTTGCTCACCTTTGAAAGGAATCCACCTGTCATTAGTGGTGCATACATTAGCTAGAATGTCAACAAGGAGCATTTGAAAACAGCAGGCTTGCATGCATGCCTTATGCTTGAATCCCAGATGGAGCCCTCCCCCCAGCTGTTAGCGCCTCTCTGCCTTGCAGAATAGCTCCCCTACCTCCCTCAGTCCTGGCTGATAGTAATAATGCGGCAAGAGAAAAACGTTGACTCATGCAAACTTTATGGATCAGTCAGCAGGACAAGCAGAACTCCATTAACTCTGCAATGTGAGCAACTTCCATTGTTAGGGGGCCTTACAGATTGCAAGCAGAAATCTTAACCAAGGTCACCTTATCCAGACTTTGAATGCTAGGTTATGATAGCTACAAAGATATGAATGGGTTTCCTAAGCAGACTGAAAGAGGATGTTCTTTTGTGTTTATGCTAACACCTGCATGTTTATGGGGGGCTCATGGGTGGCCAATTGGGGGCAAAGGCAGCAAAGGTTTGAGGCATCCCAAAACAGGAGTAGAAAGGTCTGTGGGTTTTGCTATGGTATTGGGTCAGCCTGCACTCCTGCCTGCCTCTCCACATTGTGCTTTGCTTTCTGACTTCTGAGGAGTAGTGTTGCTTCAAGACTAGGCAACTTGATGCCTCTCAGATGTTTTGGGCTACAACTCCCACAATCCCTGACCATTGGACCTGCTGGCTGGGGCTGATTGGAATTGTAGTCCAAGAATCTGGAGGGCACTAGGTTGCCTATCCTAGCATTACATGGTCTGAGTGGGGAAGTAGGTAGTGAATGATCATAATAGCAGGATTCTGGCTAGAGCTAAAAAGACTGACATTGGAGAAGCAAACACTGCAATAGTCAATAGCATTATAAAACCATCGTTCTGGTATATAATGATTTCAGCCTTGGGTATTTGGGTTGGCTTCCCTATTCACTTAGATACAGGTGAGGTTGCATGAGTTCAAACTCAGTGTTCATGAGTTCAAAGGTGTCATGTATGCAGTATTTACTCTTTCCAGAAGATTCTTTCTATAGATGCAACATTAGAAATATTAATCAAAGTTAAAAACTAGAAACATGCAAATCTGCTTCAGCCTTGTCCTTAGGAATTGTATTTATATGAATGGATTCTTTTATTTAAAGGAAAAAAAAGAAAATGTTTTTTCCCCTCATGCCAATGCCTTAATGGATGCTTAATGGATTGTGCTGGCTGAGACAGAAATAGCCAGATTACTTCTTCAGCTGAAACATTAGCACTGTCTGGGAACTCCTTTTCTTTTCTTTTCTTTTTTCTGAGAATTATTTTGTCTGACATTGCTAGCAATGGGCTCCTTCCACACTAGAGCCTTTTAACTCTGCCGACAAGTTGCTGGAAATTGAATTAAAATTGTGGTTCCACATGACAGAGACCCACATGACAGAGAGCACTGCTTTCCCCATTAAAATGTGCAATGCCTGTCCACACTGCAAAAGGGGGAAATCCTTGTTTTTAAAACGTCATGAGTGGAAGGGACAACTTTCTGAGTTGGTTTAAACTTTTAATCATTAGGAGTGCGATTTCATTCTAATGCATTGAGAGGATTGAAACAAGAGAGAAAAGAAATAGTAACAACGAACCTGGAAAATGGGGAATGACTGAGCTTCTGGACCTTGGGCTGAATAGTGCTCCAGGTCACCAGCCATGGAGCTGGTTTAGCTCCCTGGGATAGTACAGAGCTTCCGGATTCTCTTTCTCCATTTGCGTGTTGTGCGGAGTGTCCCTGGGTGTTGGCTGGATCTCCCTCTTTTCCTCTGTTGTCCTTGTGTTGCACATGATGCTGTGGCTTGCCTCCCCCACCCCCAAAGCCTTTGCCCTCCCAGCTGCTTGGATTAGTTCCTATGCTAGGCCATCCATACAGGAGAGCAGGAAGCCGGTGTGAGACAAAAGAAGGAAATTGTTTTGAAAGACCCGCTTCTCCAACGTTTCTAGGTCAATTTTTTTTAATTTTTTTTTGAGAGAGTGATATGGGCACTCTCACAAAATAGCTGTCATGGTGGGGGGGCTTGCCTATTCATAAAATGGCTATCATGGTGGGCATAGCTGGTCACAAAGCATTCATATCTCAGAAGGCAAACTGATGAGAATAAAAGAAAAGTAACCTGCCCAAGAACAAGGCAGAGGTAGGGTCTGTGCTCCAAAACACAAAGCCATTCGTTTGAACCCAAATAAAGATGGCTTTGCAGCATGCCAGCCCCTGGTTATTATTTTTTAATTAACCCCCCTTAAGATAGATATAGATAGATAGATAGATAGATAGATAGATAGATAGATAGATATAGAGAGAGGCAGGGAGCATGGTGGGAGCCAAGAGAGGTTCCTGCAGGAACACTGGTGCACATGGCCACCATGTTGGAGACCCCAGCTATTAATGTTTACTTGGACATAAATCTTACAGCATTCAATAGGGCTTACTCACATTGAATTGAACTTAGTGGGGCTTACATCTGAACAAATATGAATGAGCGGCACAAGATCGGATTCATCTCAGTGAGACATACGTAGGTGGACTTCACAGTGGATTATGCCCCAGGCTATTGTAGTCTGCCCAAATCAACTTTTAATGAAGAGATTTTGAAAGACCATGAACATCAATAAGGTTCTGGGGATTACAGCAGGGTGGAGCTGTTGTAACATCTGTCTTCATGATACTTAGATGCTAGCATTCTTTTTCCCTATAGTAGATCTCATAACTATGATGATTGCCATTTTGGCTTATACTGTGTGTGTGATGTATGTTTGTATGGGATAATTAAATAGATACTTTTTTTTTTACAAGGTGAAAAGGTAAAATAAATGAAAAGAAAGGTTTCAGGTACCATGATTGCACTTTGTGATGAGAGAAACACCAAATGGTTCAGCAGTCCTAGGTGAATATATGACTCACACTTCTGCTAAGCTCATTTCAGTGTGAAATGCTCTGGAAATCGTGTGTGGATTGCTGCAATAGATAGTCAAGAAGTCACTCATTGAATGAAATAACTTGCTTGAAATTAATTATTTGGGAAGTGCTTTCCAAAGCAAAACTGCTAAAGAAGATTAAATCTTCCCCTGGCCCATTAAAATGTAGGAGCTCTTTATTCATCAGTGAATCAGTGATTAATGCCCCATTTCACTTTCATATAAAGCTCAGTGCAGGAAAGTACTAAATAACATGTCCCTCTATGGTGCAGCTGGCGCAAAAGTACAGGCACAAGGTGAATACTTTGTTTTTATATCTGTAATGCATTATTCCTTTATTTCCTTTATTAGAATGCTGAAGCATGGCTATAAGATTTGACTATCCTATTGATTTCTTGACAGCATATCACTAATTATCCTGGAATTTCTAAGTGCTTTAATTAGCACTAGCAATTAATAGATCACCCACAACCTCACTTGGAGTTTCAAGCTCCTGCTCATCCAAATTCTGTACTTCTCCCTTGTAGCCACCCTCATGTGAATGTCATCCTGTTGAAGAAGCACTGCTGTTTATCTGAACTTTTGACGATCTGAGCATTTTAATGCAATGACAACAGTGTATTTCTAGGGTTTATATTAGAATCCACGTCTTTAGCATGCACAGTTTTGATGGCCGTAATCAATGCCAGCCAGTGATGTTGTGTGCCAGGAGGGGCCATAGCTCAGTGTTAGAGCACATGCTTTGCATGCAGAAGGTTCGATCCCCAGCATCTCCAGGTAGGGCTGGAAAACCTCCTTCCTGAAACCCTGGAGACCTGCTGCCAATCAATGTCAACAATAGTAGGGTTGATGAACCCAGGGCCTGACTTTGTATATAGCAGCTTCCTCTGTACCTGTGTGAAAACACTGGTGGCCACAGCATGGTGATAGAGGAGGCAGGGTCCTTTCTACCTTTCTGTCTGGGAGGCAGTGTGCTGGGTGCTGCAGCTAACACCATATACGCACAAGGTTGCTGAGTGGATGGCCACCCCTCATGCTGTGTTACGCTTCCACTGCTGACCCTTGGTGCAAAAGGTATGGATGGAAAGGCTCCTCCTGCTTCTACCAGCCACTGGTGGTTTCATCTAGTGATCCTCCCTCAATGGCCGCCACCAGCGATAATCAAATGCAAACTTCAGAAATAGGGTCTTCAAATCCCATTTTCCTTCAACATGAACAACCAGTTATGGCACATTCATATAGCACTGTTGAAAAAGGACCAAGGACTAATAGGCATCTTATGCATATCTCAGTTCGCACATGCCTCAACTTCATCCTCAATTGATCTCCCATACATCTCTGTGCCAGTCCACAATGCGCAGGCCACAATGTGGGTAACATCTGTGAGCAAAAGAGGTTTTCCACTATGAGGTTTTAAGTTGATTTCTCCACTAGCTAAACTGACCCCATGATTATGGTTATGTCTGTAGCCTTGGGTAGTATCAAATGTTAGTCCTACTTAGAGTAGACCCATTGCAATTAATGAGACTTAAGTTAGTGAATGAGACAACTAATTTATGTCCCATTCATTTCAGTAGGACTAACATTGGATCTAACCCTTGATTCTAGTTTCTTAAGACATAGACAATAAAGGCACAGACCCATCTAGGCTGGGTTGAGCCCTGTTCCTGGCTTTAGCTACCAGCAATAGGGCATTTGTTATGTCTCCCAAACTAGACAGGTCCATATCATTTTACAGTGAGTGTTTCTTCCCACATTCAGAAATGTGGAAATCGCCACAGGGACCAAAGCTCCTGAAGTGGTTGGCAAGAAAAGCTATATCCCCATTATAAATCTCTAAGTCAAGTCTGAAATAAAAGTCATACAGCCAACCAGAAAATGAATTTTATCTTAAATTGAAATAGGGATCAGCTGCTCTAGCCTGGGATTTGGAAATGATTAAGTGTAAGATTCAGTTAAGGATTTCACCTCTCAAGAAAATATAAAGTAAACATGCCTATACCTGACCTATATAGCTCTTTGGTGTGTTCAGCATAATAAAATGACTAGATACCATGAATTGATACCAGAGTTCTGAAAGCTGATGTATGCAATGGAATCAGCAACATAAGTAGTAACAGAGTAATAGATTTGTTTGATAAACAGTTTTGTCAGTTTTGCCCATGGGCGCCGCCATTTGTGTTCCTTATTTTGGCATATCCTGGTCTATGTAAACATTTACGTAGACTAAGACAGCGAAAATAAGGGGAATGCAAATAGCGTAGCGTCTACGCTATTTGCGTTCCCCTTATTTTTGCCATATGGCAAAAAAAAAAAATATTTTTGCCATATTTTTGCTTTATTTTTGTTCCTTATTTTGGCATATCCTGGTCTATGTAAACATTTACGTAGACTAAGACAGCGAAAATAAGGGGAATGCAAATAGCGTAGCGTCTACGCTATTTGCGTTCCCCTTATTTTTGCCATCTTAGTCTATGTAAATGTTTATGTAGACTAAGATGTGCCAAAATAAGGAACGCAAATGGCGGTGCCCATGGGTGCCGCCATTTGCGTACGCGCGTTTTTGTTTTTGTTTTAAATCAGCCGTGATAGAAATAAAAGTCATACAGCCAACCAGAAAATGAATTTTATCTTAAATTGAAATAGGGATCAGCTGCTCTAGCCTGGGATTTGGAAATGATTAAGTGTAAGATTCAGTTAAGGATTTCACCTCTCAAGAAAATATAAAGTAAACATGCCTATACCTGACCTATATAGCTCTTTCGTGTGTTCAGCATAATAAAATGACTAGATGGATCATGAATTGATACCAGAGTTCTGAAAGCTGATGTATGCAATGGAATCAGCAACATAAGTAGTAACAGAGTAATAGATTTGTTTGATAAACAGTTTTGTCTTCGGTATTTTTTTAAAAAAATCTGCTTCTCAATATGAAAAAAGCCATGGTGTATATAGTGATTAATTAATAATACTTGTATATCACTTAATATAATAACATCTCGGAGGGAGCAATCCTATGGCCACTAGACACTGTCTAGAGGGCCATAGGATAGGCTATTTTCTGGGAACTGAGCTCGGAGCCCATGCTCTGTGGTCAGTTCCCAGAAAACCGACCTCCACACTCATCTGCACTGCCTCGGAGGCAGCATGGAGAAGCCCCATCCTCCACGCTCATAAGAGGAGTGTGGAGCAACTGAGAAGGGGCGTTCCAGGGGCATTCCAGGGTGGGGAGAGTGGAGCTGAGTGTACAACACATCTAATGTGTCATACGGCAGCTTCCCGGTCGGACCCCCCTCCACTAGACAGCCAGAAATGGTTGTCTAGCGAAAAACAGCAAGGCAGGAGAAATGCAGAGGGAACAATCCCCCCCTCCATGCCTCTCCTCCCTTGCTTTGGATAGGCGGTTGCCTCCGAGTTCAGAGGCGGCCACCTATCTGGTTAGGATTACGCCCTAAGGGAGCAATCCTCTGGTCGCTAGACAGCGGCTAGACATCCATAGGATATCCTGTTTTCCAGGAACTGACCTCAGAGCCTGCACTCTGAGGTCGCTTCCCAGGGAACCGACATTCTCCCCCTTCCATGCTGCCTCTGAGGCAGCGCGAAACAGCTCCATCCTCCGCACTCGCAAGAGCATGGAGCAGCTGAAATGGGGCGTTCCAGGGTGGGGAAGGTGGAAATGCTGATACGACACATCCAATGTATTGTACAGCAGCCTCCTCTGCTGCTCCATGCTCCCACGGCTAGATAGCCGATTGCGGCTGTCTAGCCGAAAATGCAGGGCAGGAGAAGCGCGGAGGGAATGATCCCTTCCTTGCTTCTCCTGCCCTGCTTTGGATAGGTGGTTGCCTCCAAGTTCGGAGGCGGTCACCTATCTGGATAGGATTGCGCCCTAAGTGGTTTACATACAAATATATTAAAAATCACTTTTAAAATTCACCGTTCAAATATGATGAAAGGATTCTTTTTTCTTTGTGTTCCCATATAATTTCTCCAGAATAAATGGGAATTCTGGTAAGGAATAGATAAGAGAATTCTGAAAACACTTTTTAAGACTCACAAGTATTGCATCTCTGTTATTTCCTACATTATGCTATTTTTGATATTGTGATCCACCCAAACATATTAATACCAGTACTTCTTAGGGTTATGGCTGATTCCTGCACAAGGATGAAAATGTGAGGTACATTTACTTTTTGAGAGCTAGATTCTGAAATACAAAATGGCTGATATATAGTTCAGCAATAAGAAGTCCAGACAGCATAGGACAATATAGTCTTAGGCATCTGTTGCGCACAGAATTTCATTTTGTGGAGAATAAAAATGTTATTTCATGCTTCAATACTCCCCCCCCCTTTGGCATTCTTACGTACATATAGAAATACTACAAAGTACTGTGTTGCCTTCTGAGCAACTCATAAGAACATAAGAAGAACCATGCTGGATGAGATCAAGGGTCCATGTAGTCCAGCATTCTGTTCACACAGTGGCAAACAGCTGTCGACTGGGAACCCACAAACAGGACATGAGTGTAACAGCACACTCACACCTACGTTCCCCAGCAACTGGTGTACATAGGCTCGCTGCCTCTGGTACTGGAGGTAGCACATAACCATCAGGAGTAGTAGCCATTGAAAACCTTTTCCTCCAGGAATTTGTCCAACCCCCTTTTAAAGCCATCCAAATTGGTGGTCATCACTACATCCTGTGGTAGTGAATTCCATAGTGCAAATATGCACTGTGTGAAGAAGTACTTCCTTTTATCTGTCCTGAATCTCCCACTAATCAGCTTCATAGGATGACCTCAGGTTCTACTATTTTGAGAGAGGGAGAAAAATGTCTCTCTATCCACATTCTCCACATCATGTATAATTTTGTAGACCTCTATCACGTCTCCCGTACCCTCCTTTTTTCCATCTAAACAATCCCAGCTGTTGTAACCTTCTCTCGTAGGGGAGATGCTCCAGCCCCTTGATCATTTTAGTAGGGATGTACGAAAGTTCCGCCATGGATCTCAGGGAGGCCGAATGCCAGCGCATTCGGCCCCGCGATATCAGTGGCGGAACGGCCCGCCCCCCCGCTCCAGGACTTACCTGGGGCGGATCTTCCTGGTGGCGGCGGCTCCGGCGGCGGTTCCGGCGGCCGGTCTTCTGACCGGCTGCCACCGCCACCATTTCCAGGTTTAAAAAAACAAACAAAAAACAACTTGATAGGCTACATAAAGATTTACGTAGCCTATCATGGCTAAATTTAAAAAAAACACCATGATAGGCTACGTAAATGTTTACATAGCCTATCACGGCTGATTAAAAAACAAAAACAAAAACGTGCGTACGCAAATGGCGGCGCCCATGGGCGCCGCCATTTGTGTTCCTTATTTTGGCATATCCTAGTCTATGTAAACATTTACGTAGACTAAGACAGCGAAAATAAGGGGAATGCAAATAGCGTAGCGTCTACGCTATTTGCGTTCCCCTTATTTTTGCCATATGGCAAAAAAAAAAAATATTTTTGCCATATTTTTGCTTTATTTTTGTTCCTTATTTTGGCATATCCTGGTCTATGTAAACATTTACGTAGACTAAGACAGCGAAAATAAGGGGAATGCAAATAGCGTAGCGTCTACGCTATTTGCGTTCCCCTTATTTTTGCCATCTTAGTCTATGTAAATGTTTATGTAGACTAAGACGTGCCAAAATAAGGAACGCAAATGGCGGTGCCCATGGGTGCCGCCATTTGCGTACGCGCGTTTTTGTTTTTGTTTTAAATCAGCCGTGATAGGCTACATAAACATTTACGTAGCCTATCACGGCTGACTGCAGGGACGCAAACGGTGGCGGCTATGGCCGCCGCCATTTGCGTCTCTGCTAGCCAGCGGCCGGATGTCTGGCTGCTGGTGGAGCCGGCCGGTGGCTCCGCAGAATTGCTGCGGAGCACAGCCGGCCGGCCAGGATTCCGGGGGGGAGGAACGGAGCACCTCCCCCCCGGTCCAGGATTCCGGTGGGAGGGATGGAGCGCCTCCCCCCCACCATCAGCATAATCCGCGAAAGGTAAGTGATTTTCGTACATCCCTACATTTTAGTTGCCCTCTTTTGCACCTTTTCCAGCTCTACAATATCTTTTTTTAGGTGTGGTGACCAGAACCGTAAGATATTCCAGGTGTGGTCACACCATAGATTTGTATAGGGACAGTATGATATTGGCAGTTTTAGTCTCAATCCCATTTCTAATTATGCCTAACATGGAGTTTGCCTTTTTTTTTTTTTTTACAGCAGCCGTACACTGGGTTGACATCTTCACTGACCTGTCCACCATAACCCCAAGATCTCTTTCCTGGAAAGTCACTGCTAGCTCAGATCCCATCAGGCTATACTTGAAGTTGGGATTTTTTGTCCCAACATGCATCACTTTACACTTGTTTACACTGAACTGCATTTGCCATTTACATGCCCATTCTCCCAGTTTGGAGAGATGCTTTTGGAGCTCTTCACAATCCCTTTTTGTTTTAACCACCGTAAATAATTTGGTGTCATCGGCAAACTTGACCACTTCACTGCTCACTCTTAATTTCAGATAATTTATGAGAAGGTTGAAAACATTGGTCCTAATACAGATCCTTGTGGGACCCCACTATTTACTTCCCTCCATTGGGAGAATTTACCTTTTATTCCTACTCTCTGCTGTCTGTTCTTTAGCCAGTTACTGATCCAGAAGAGGACCTGTCCTCTTATTCCATGACTGCTAAGTTTGCTCAGGAGTCTTTGGTGAGGGACTTTGTCAGAAGCCTTTGGGAAGTCCAAGTAAACAATGTCTACTGGATCACCCATGTCTACATGTTTATTGACACTCTCAAAGAATTCTAAAAGGTTAGTGAGACACAACTTACCTTTGCGGAAGCTGTGTTGATTCTTTTTCAGCAGGGCTTGTCCTTCTATATGCTTGCTAATTTTATCTTTAATAATGCCTTCAACTAATTTACCTGGACAGATGTTAAACTAACTGGCCTGTAATTTCTGGGATCCCCCCCACCCCGAATCCCTTTTTGAAAATTGGTGTTACATTGGCCATCTTCCAGTCCTCTGGTATACAGGCTGATCTTAGGGACATGTTGCATATTTTGGTTAGAAGATCAGCAATTTCATATTTGAGTTCTTTGAGAACTCTAGGATGGATACCATCTGGGCCCAGAGATTTATTTGCTTTCAATTTATCAATAAGGTTGAGAACTTCATCCTTTGTTGCCACTATTTGCCTCAGTTCCTCAGACTCCCTTCTTGAAAACATCAGTTCAGGTACAGGTATCTCTCCTATATTTTCTGCAGTGAAGACAGATGAAAAGAATTCATTCAACTTCTCTGCAATCTCCTTGTCCTTCTTCAGTAATCCTTTAGCTCCATTGTCATCCAGTGGTCGAACTGCCTCCCTAGCTGGTTTTCTGCTTCTGATGTATTTAAAAAATTCTTTATTAATGGCCTTGATGTTGTTAGCAATATGCTCTTCAGAGTGCTTTTTTGCATCTCTTATTGTCTGCTTGCATCACCTTTGTGCAAGCTTGTGCTCCCTTTTGTTTTCCTCACTTGGGCAAGACTTCCATTTTCTGAAGGAAGCTCTCTTTTCTCTAATAGCCCCCTTAATGCTGCTCGTAACCATGCTGGTGACCTCTTGGACTTGGTGCTACCTTTCCTAACCTGCGGTATACATTTTAGCTGGGCTTCTACTATTGTGGTTTTGAATAATCTCCAAGCATTTTGAATGGATTTAATCCTCTTGACTCCATGTTTTAGCTTCTGTTTCACCAGTTCCCTCATTTTAGAGAAATTTCCTCTAGGGATGGGTGGATCACTTACCCCATTCTGGGTAGGGGGTCCATGCGTGGGGGGGAGGCGATCTGTCCCTCCCCCCGGAATCCGTCCAGGCTGGCTCCACTCCACAGTGATCCTGTGGAGCCAGCCGCCGGCTCCGCAGCACTGGCAATATGGCCAGCCGCCATTGCCGTGCCGTATCGCTGTGCTAAGTCTGGACATAAATGGCGTCCACTACGTCATTTGCATCCCTGTTTTTTCACGTGATAGGCTACGCAAATATCTACATAAATATAATTTGCGTAGCCTATCACATGAAAACAGAGACGCAAATGGCGTAGTGGATGCCATTTGTGTCCGGACTTAGCACAGCGATACGGCATGGCAATGGCGGCCGGCTGTATCTCCAGCACTGTAGATCTGGTGGCCGGCTCCGCAGGATCACCACATGGAGGAGCCGGCCTGGTTGGATTCCGGAGGGGCATGGAGGTGAGTGCTCCATTCCGCCATGGACCCCAATGGGGCTGGATTCTTGGAATCCAGCCTCACTGGGGTCCGTAGCAGAATTCTCTGACATCCCTAGTTTCCTCTTTTGAAGTCAAATATGACTATGTTGGACTTCCTGGGCACCTTTCCACTTAAATATATATTAAATCTGATAGCACTGTGATCACTGTTTCCAATTGGTTCAACAACATTTACATCTCGTACTAGGTCTTGGGCGACACCACACAGGATTAAATCCAAGGTCGCCTCCCCTCTGCTCGGTTCCATGACCAACTGTTCAAGGTCACAATCATTTAGGGCATCAAAAAATTTAATCTCTTTGTCATGGCTGGAACATGCCTTTATCTAATCAATGTGGGGGTAATTGAAATTGCCCATTATTACAAGACTTCCTTGTTTGGAGGCCTCCCTGATTTCGTTTTGCATCTCAAGGTCACTCTGAGCATTCTGTTCTGGGAGAAGATAGCATGTTCCTAGTACTAAATTAATTTTGGAGCCTGGGATTGTCACCCACAGTGCTTCTGTGGAAGAGCCTACTCCTTTTAGGTGTTCTACTCTGCTTGACACTATGCCCTCTTTGACGTACAGGGCAACACCTCTCCCAGTGCGCCCTTCCCTGTCCTTTCTATAGAGTTTATATCCAGAGATGACTGTATCCCACGGGTTCTCTCCACTCCACCAGGTTTCTGTAATGCCCACTATATCCAGGTTTTCCTTTAAAATCAAGCACTCCAGCTCTTGCAGTTTGGCTTGGAGGCTTCTAGCATTTGCATAAAAACACCTATACACAGTGTCCCTTCCCAGATGCCTCTGGCATGTGCATCTTTTGCTATGGGACGTTGGACCCTTTGATTGGCTATTATGTTCCACCATGTACTCCTGGCCTATTTCCTTCCCTTCTACATTTGGGCAATCAAAAACATTTTCAACTTCATCCCTTTGGGATGATTTAACCCGAACTGGATGCTTCCCAGCTCCTGTCGGCTTTTCAGCAGGGTTTAGTTTAAAAGCTGCTCTGCCACCCCTTTTATGTTTAATTCCAGCAGTCTGGTTCCATTTTGGTTCAAGTGGAGCCCATTCTTCTTGTACAGGCCCGGCTTGTCCCAAAACGTTCCCCAGTGCCTAACACATCTGAACCCCTCCTCCCTGCACCACCATCTCATCCACCCATTGAGACTCTTCAGCTTCACCTGTCTAGCTGGCCCTGCGCATGGAACAGGTAGCATTTCAGAGAAAGCAACCTTGGTGGTCCTGGATTTCAACCTCCTACCTAGCAACCTAAATTTGGCTTCCAGGACCTCACGACTACAACTCATTCACGGAGACGATTGGGTATTTCTTACTGGTAGCTGGGATCACTTCTAAGCAAAGTGAGGGCATCCAGCTGCTGCCATATCAATTTCCCATGGATGCCTCTGGGCTACATGATGGGTCTCAGATAAATTCTTAGAAAATGAATACAGAGGGTGACTGCTGACCAATGCCTTTCTCTGTAACATGCCTAGCCACCAAGAAAATGGGAGGGGGGGAGAAAAAGGTGCTGAAAACTATGGTTTAAAAGTTGTTTAGTGTGTTGTGGCTCAGACCACACACAGTTGTTTAGGCAGGTTACATGTTCTTTGTGACTAGCCATGCCTCCCATGGCAGCCATTTTGTGGTGGTGCCCATGACAGTTTCTCAAATTGCCAAATCTGCCTTCAGGCTCCAAAAGGTTGCCTATTCCTGCTCTAGAGGAACAAAATGTGTTAACGATTTGCAAGTTAAACAACAGCACAGCCTCTTCCATAGATCTGTTCTTTTCAGGAACCTGGTCTGAAGGCACCTGAGGCACCCACCTTGCTAAAGCTAAGCAGGTTTGGATCTGGTCAGTGCTTGGAGGGGAGACCACTTGGGAACCACATGTAGCCACCTTGAGTTCCACAATGGAAGAAAGGTGAGATAAAAATGTAATAAATAAATAAATAATAAACCTCCCCCAAGACAGAACAGTGTCAGGGTGGAAACTGAGCCC
This sequence comes from Heloderma suspectum, assembly GCF_057233095.1. Classification (NCBI taxonomy): domain Eukaryota; kingdom Metazoa; phylum Chordata; class Lepidosauria; order Squamata; family Helodermatidae; genus Heloderma; species Heloderma suspectum. The sequence goes on from NC_139462.1 coordinate 70,348,555, forward strand.
AGAGAGCCTCAGTGGAGTTTGGATTCTGAGGAGGAACAGCTATCCGTGGGAGAGGGTTCAGCTCATCCCTCCCAGGCTCAGCACCTGGCAGAGATTCCTCCTGCCAGCATTCCTAAGATAGATAGCGACTTGGGTAGTGAGGGAATGCGGGAGGGGGGCTTCTTAGATGCTCGACGCAGACGCAAAGAGTGACGAGCGATGGAGGGCGTGGAAAGGAGGCGTAGCGCCCATTTGGTGCACAAGCAACGGCCGCCTCTCATGGACCCAAGGGAAAGAGGGAGGATCTCTCCCTAGCCCATAAGTTCTGCGTCTTCATGTGGGATTCATCATTAACCTACTTTCAGGCATGGCAGCTAAATGGGCTTCAGGTCTCCTTCTCGCTAATGACCCCCTGCTTGGGGACTATCAAGGTTTCATGACAGCAATGGCCAGATTTTTCGGTGACTCCTTGCGCACTCAGACGGCTTCTCGGGAGATTCACCGCCTCAGGCAGGGCAAGGATTCAGTTTCCAGCTATGCAACAACTTTTCACTTGCTGATGCAGGATTTACAGTGGAATGATGCCATGCTGGTGGCTCAGTTTTTGGATGGTTTGAACAACAAGATCTTGGACAAGTTGGTGCTCACGCCTAGCACGCCTACTTTGGAGGACCTCATCCAGACCCGCCTCCAGATAGATAGTTGGCTGGAGGGGCGCCGGCAGACCTGGCGGGGTGCTGGGAGCCAAGATCTCTCTCCTCCCATTCCCCCCTGTTTCCTGCCCCTGCCCCCACCCCTGCAGTGGGGGCAGAGGAGACCCCGATGCAGCTGGGAGCTACCCGAGCCCCACTGCTGCCAGAGGAACTAGAGCGGCGGCGCACTGAGCACCGATGCTTTCGGTGTGGAAACCTGGGTCATTTCGCCAAAACCTGCCATGCTAGACCTGCAGCTCCTCTGCCTCCCCCTCCTCTTCTTCCTCCCCCTCCTCCTCCTCGCCCCCAGGCCTGACTAGGCTGCCCCCCAAGCCTGTTGGGGGTCTCCAATGTGGGGGTGGGTTCCTTCTGCAACCCCCCACCCTCCCATCTCCTATTGCAGGTTCACCTCCGCTCCTCCCAGTGGGGTGGGGTGGAGGCCCTGGCATTAGTGGACTTGGGGGCTACAACCAGTTTCATGGCTGAGACCTTCGCCCTCTTCCACAAGATTCCTACCCTGCCTCTTCCTGCCCCTTTGGCAGTGGAGACCATAGATGGGCGTCCTCTTTCTTCGGGCGCGGTGACCCGGATTACAGCTTCACTCACTCTGCGCATCCAGTCCCACATTGAGCAGATTCAGTTTCACTTGGCCAAGGTTCCCCAATACCCAATCGTGCTGGGTGTTTCCTGGCTCTCTAAGCATAACCCTCAGATTTCTTGGGAGCTCCAGCAGGTGGAGTTTGCGTCTCCCTACTGCCGGGAGCATTGCCTCCCGATCGAGGTGCCAGTCCCAACCCAGGCCTTAACCCTTTTCTCCCCCTCCTCGTCTGCTTCTGGCAGTTCTTCAGCTACTGTGATCCTCCCAGAGAAGTATGCAGCTTTTCAGGATGTTTTTGACAAGAAGGAGGCCGACCAGCTCCCCCCCACCGCCCATTTGACTGTGCCATTAACCTCATTCTGGGGGCGACCATCCCTGCTGGTCAGCTGTATTCGATGTTGGAGCCGGAACTTCGAGCTCTGCGAGAGTTTTTGGACAAGAACCTCAAATGCGGCTTTATTCACCTTCTTCCTCCCCCGCCTGCGCCCCTACCTTCTTTGTGGCCAAGCGATCTGGAGAACTCTGCCCGGTGCATGATTACAGATCTTTTAATTTGGTTTCGGTCCCGACAAGTATCCCCTCCCCCTCATACCGGAGATGCTGGAGCGCCTGGGGCGAGCCAAGATTTTCACAAAGTTGGACCTGCGTGGCGCCTACAATCTGATTCACATCCGGGAGGGGGATGAGTGGAAGACCTGTTTCGGCACCCGGTACGGAGCGTATGAATACCTAGTGATGCCGTTTGGGCTCACCTGCACCCCCCCCCCCACGTTTTCACGTTTTATGAATGCCATCTTCTGAGACTATTTGGACACTTTCCTCATTGTGTATCTCGATGATTTACTTATATTTTCTGAGGACCCCCATGCCCATCAGCACCATGTCTCTGCCGTCCTCCAGTGCCTCCGCGAGAACTATCTTTATGCCAAGCTGGAGAAATGTGCGTTTGACCTAACCTCTTTGGACTTTCTTGGCTATGTTATCTCAGCTGACGGTATCAGGATGGATCCTGCAAAGGTCCAGGCTGTCCTCTCCTGGCAGGCTCCATCCACCAAGAAGGACTTGCAACATTTTCTGGGGTTTGCTAATTTCTACAGAAAGTTCCTGCCCAGCTTTGCTTGGCTGACATCTCCTCTCACAGACCTCCTTAAGGGCAGGAAATCTCCTTTTCATTGGACGGCATCTGCCCAACAGGCTTTCGAGGAACTTAAGAAGCTTTTTAGTTCTGAGCCGATTCTGTTGCATCCCGACCCGAGGAGGCCTTTTGTAGTGCAAACTGATGCCTCTGACTTTGCAGTGGGGGCGGTGCTTTTTCAGCCAGATCGGGCGGGCGGCGGTTTGCAACCCTGCGCCTACCACTCCAGAAAGCTGAACATGTCTCAGAGGAATTATACCATCTGGAAGAAGGAACTGTTGGCCATCAAGTCTGCTTTGGAGACCTGGTGTCATCTGCTGGAGGGGCACAGCACCCAGTTGAAGTTAGAACCGACCATCGCAACTTGGAACATCTTCAGACAGCCCGTGCCTTAAACCAGAGGCAGATTAGGTGGTCGCTTTTTTTCCCCTGGTTCCACCTTAAGATTTGCCATGTGAAGGCCTACGACAACCTACAAGCAGATGCTCTTTCTCGTAAGCCGGACCTCCAGCCAGGGGGTGAGGGGAATCCCCCCCTCTCTGATTCTTCCCCCCCCCAGAGCCTGGCAGCAGCTGCAGTGCCTCGCTCTTGGGAGGAGCTCCTTCACTCTGCACAGGCTCAGGATGATTTTGTTCACACAAAAGTGGAGGAATTGGGGCTAGCCTCTGCCCCCCCACTCTACCCCTTTTTCTTTGCGAGGCGGCCTGCTTTACCATTCTGGCTGGGTCTATGTGCCCTCTAGACCCCTCCGCGAGGAGGTCCTCCATCAGCGCCACGACTCCCCCACTGCTGGGCATTTTGGCTTCGCCAAGGCTGTGCACGGAGTGACGCGGGATTTTTGGTGGCCTCGTGTGTGTCGGGATGTCAAGACCTATGTCGCCTCCTGCCCAACCTGCCAGCGGGCGAAGGCTCCCTCAGGCAAGCCCACAGGCTTGCTTCATCCCCTGCCTACCCCCTTAGGACCTTGGAAACTGCTCTCCCTTGACTCCATCACTGACTTGCCTCCCTCACACGGTAAGACCACCATTCTGGTGGTGGTGAATTTGTTTTCTAAGATGGCCCATTTCATCCCCTGCTCTGGGTTGCCCACATCCAGGGAGACGGCAGAGCTGTTTTTGGCGCATGTTTTCTGGCTCCACGGTTGGCCCGAGGGTCTCATTTCGGATAGGGGCCCCCAATTCCCTGCCCATTTCTGGAAGGAGCTACTTGGACTTCTCCATGTGATGCTCCGTGTGTCCTCTGCCCACCATCCACAGACGGATGGTCAGACCGAGTGCACCAATGCGACTCTGGAGCAATATTTGCACTGTTATGTCAATTACCAGCAGAATGACTGGTTTTCCCTGCTGCCTCTCGCAGAATTTGCTTATAACAATGTCTGCCATGCTTCCACCTGCCAAACTCCATTTTTTGCCAATTTTGGTTACCATCCCAAGGCTTTCCCATCCACCTTAGCTCCCTCTTTGGTGCCAGCAGCCCATGACTTTTTAGAGGAGTTGCGAGCAGTACACCACCTCTTACGGGACTCCCTCGAGCAAGCCAAGACAGCCTACAAGGCCTCTGCAGACTGCTGGCACCAGCCGGGTCCGTCTCTGAAACTGGGGGATTGGGTTTGGCTGTCCACCCGATACCTCCGCTCTCACTCGCCCGCAAAGAAGCTTGTGCCTTGCTGCATGGGGCCTTTCCAGATTACGGCCCAGATTAACCCTGTTGCTTTTCGCCTGGCTCTCCCCCCATCCATGAAGATCCATCCTGTTTTTCATCAGTCCTTGCTGTCCCCCCTGGTTTCTGGCAACCCTCATCGCTCGGTTGGCTCCCCCCCCGCCACCAGTGCTAGTGGAGGGGGAGGAGGAGTTTGAGGTCGTGGAGATTCTGGACTCCTGCCTTTCTTGCGGCCACCTGCAATATCTAGTGGACTGAAAGGGTATGGGCCAGATGAGCGATCCTGGGAACCCGCGGAAAATGTACATGCTCCATTGCTACTGAGGCGCTTCCACCAGCTGTACCCCCACAAACCCAGGGCCCCAGGGGAGGAGCCCAAGGGGGGGCCTCATGGGAGTGGGGATGATGTCAGGGTGGAAACTGAGCCCAGAGAGCCTCAGAGCAGTTCGGATTCTGAGTAGGAACAGCTATCCGTGGGAGAGGGGCCAGCTCATCCTCCTGCCAGCATTCCAGAGATAGAGAGCGACCCAGGTAGTGAGGGAATGTGGGAGGGGGCCTTCTTAGACGCTTGACGCAGACGCAAAGAGCGACGAGCGATGGAGGGCGCGGAAAGGAGGCATAGCACCCGTTTGGCGCGCAAGCAACGGCCGCCTTCCATGGACCCAAGGGAAAGAGGGAGGATCTCTCCCTAGCCCATAAGTTCTGGGTCTTCAAGTGACTCTCTTTCAAACGGGGATCAACTGACTACTTGAAACTTAGGCTATCTTGCTGTTCCTCGCTTAGCCGCTGGTGATTAGCATCTGAAAGAGTCATTAAGTTGTAAAAGGATTAAAGCTTTGAAAAGAAATCCTTTTGTCTGTGTCTTGAGTTAGCTATTGGAATCTACTGGGAGAAGTCGCCAGAGCGCTCCCGACAAACAGCAAGACATGACACATGGAACAGCACCACCAGGTGACTGGAAGTGTTGTCTACATAATAATTACAGTACGTGCACATTTTGAGGGCTAGAATCACAAATGCAAATTGGCTGATACTTCAGCGACAAGAAGGTGTAGTTTCTGTAGTGCACTACATTTTTTTCCAGTCTTCAATACCTCTTTACTCTCTCACCTCTGTATGGGACTTATCTCAAGGCCTACAGATGGGAGAGCAAGTCTGGACGTGCCAACTGATGAACCAATGTGCAATCAAGCCATGTGATGCAGAAAGTGAGCTGGAGCAATGGTGCCATCATTCTAGCTATGTCTGCATCAACTTAAGCAGTGCTGGTGCCAGCCCATCAGTCCCACAGCATGGCATCCCTGCTTTAAAGACCTGCAGGGCATATTGACATACCCATCCACCTCTTGTTGCATTGTAGCAGATGTTGTAAGAAAATTTGTTTAAATGTACATGTGAAGTTATCGGCAAGAAGGGAAGTGGCAGTCAGCATGGGTGGCTGTAGTTCATAAACGGAATCAGAACAGGCACCGGTCCAATACAATTCATGTAGAGGGGTGTCATCCCTCAGTCCCCTGTTTAACCCATGTTTCTGGTTCTCATGAAACCATCTGCTGTTTGCCTTCTGATATTGTGAGATAAGTTAAAACAGCATGTGAGGGTCAGGGAAATTACAAGGCGGAGAGTGAACAGTGATTAGAGAGGATAAGTGCAAAGACATGACCAGAGTGGTGAATTGCATTGCTGGAGAGATGATCTCAGCTAATTTATTCTGCCTCTGCAGGATCAGCCACATTATAAAGTACATCATTCTAGCTTATCCTCTGTGAAGCACAGGTGGTATTGGTGAATTTTTAACCAAGGCACATAACACATTTTTTTCTCTTTTAACAAATTCTTCTGAAAACCAGTCATCTGACTTCAATGAAAAGAAGAAATGGGATTGCACTAATACGTGGTGGGGTTGTTTTGTTTTTGGTCTTGTTTTAATGAGGGGCTTCTCCTGCTGTTGCAATGAACTGGGGTACTTGCTTTACGAGCTGGTATTTCCTTTATTGCACTGCTGTGCTTTGTGGCTGGGCAAGTGCAGCAGTGATCTTTAAGCTCCGTAATAGGTTCGCTCAGACCAGAAGATGGCAGTCAGTTCTGACTGTTCTGGTGCAGTTTTGTGCTTAGATTGGCAGATCTGTCAGACATTACTTTAATTTGTTGTGGGCCTGCATAGGAAAAGTCCCCTCTCTTGTGGGTTATTCACTTCTATCTGACCTTTGGCTAATGCAGAAACAGTGACCTGTTATGACATCCTAAAACAAAGAGAAAATGAAAACAGCCTAATTTAGTCTGCTGTGGCTTTCCTGGTGATGTATGGTACCTATCACACAGAGGCTAGTGCCATCTCTAATAAGGGTGAGTAATGCGGCTTCCACTGCTGTCAGAGCGATTGCACTGACCTGCACTCCGAATACTAATAATGAAAGGATTTGCTCAACAGTTCAGAAAGGTTGCAGTGCTCCAACACAAGAGTATTATCACATAGTCAGAGTAATGCAGGGATAGCAGAAAACAGACAAACCAAACCAAATCCCGAGAACTGAAGTTTGTGGAGGAGAAGGTAAAGCAATTCTAGAAAGAGCTAGAATCTCCTAAGAAATATCAGCTTGAAGTGGTCTGCTATGGAAACTGTTGTAGAATTATTGTTTAAAAATGCTTGCAGTTTTGAACAAACTTGTTCCCAAAGGGGATATCATCCTGCACGTTGTCACAGGCTCTTCAGTTCCCTGAGCAGTGAGAAGTTCCAGTGCAGTGCTTACCAGGTTTTCCCACCCCTGCTTTTAGAGGATATATTATGGAAGATTTATACCATTTTTTAAATATTGATTTATTTACAAATATGCAAATGAAAACATCGACGAGGGCAAACAGCGTAAGTCCTAGCAGGCAGTACTGCCACACCACATCAGTTTCCCAGAAAAACAATCAAACAGCTCAGTAACAGCTCATCTCTCTCTCTCTCTCTCTCTCTCTCTCTCTCTCTCTCTCTCTCACCCAGTTCACATGTCACAGCTACCCAGGGTTTAAAGAAACCCTGGATAGCCATGGACAAGTGGGAGTGAGTTAGCATGCTGGGTCCTAGCTGCCCAGCCACCTGCTCATGCTAAGCTAAACAACCCAGGAATGCTCCATCCCTAGGTTGTTCATGATGTCTGAAACGGGAATCATGGGTTCTTACGGGGGAAGCAACCCACACTTGTAACCCATGGTTTGTTTAGCTCACTGGGAGTGGGAAGGCAGCTGGGGGCCAACATGCTCGCTCGTTCCTGCTTCATTCATAATAATCCACAGTTTAGCAAACCTTGGGTTGTTGCGATGGGCTAATGACTCTATGGCTGGGTTCACACAACACGCTGACCCACACTTGGTGGGTGAGTGTGGGTTGTTGTTGAACCATGGGTTGTTCTTGTACTGTGGGTTATCGTGTTGTCTGAATGCAGCACATTTTCCGCAGAGTGGCTTGTTAACGATGCAGTGTGGCTTATTTTCTCCAACAAGCCACCTTGAGAACCCATGGTTTGTTGTTGGGTTGTTCATAGTGGTTAACAAGCCACACCTCATAGCAAACAAGCCACCCTGTGGAAAACATGCTGTGTTCAGACAACATGATAACCCACAGTCCAACAACCCACGGTTCAACAACAACCCACACTCAAACACCAAGTGTGGGTTAGTGTGTTGTGTGAACCCAGTCGAATCTGTGAGTTCCTCTGTTCATAAAACCATTAGCCACCAATCTGCTTAACATAGGAATTTCCAGGTCTGCATTTATAACAATATCTTGCAGCCTCCCATGCAGTCATCATTGTGATGGCTTAGCAATTACACTATTTTCACAGTAGTTTGGTAATATATTTCTGTTTTTTAATTTTATTATATACTCATGGGTTTGCAAGTGCTTGGCACCAAGCAAGATTTGCCATCCCTGAAAACAAAATTCAGGAAAATACTAATCTGTGTAGAGGCACAGAACCCTAACTTCAGCACTCTTAGAACACAACTGCACTGTTTGCTCATGCTTTCACCACTTCCACTTTTTATTCAGTCTGAAGTAATGAGCACTGTGCTGTCTGAGTCCACATAAGATCATAAGAGCACCACCTTGATGGCTTTTTAACAAATAAGATGGTATATAAATGTTAAATGTTTTTTAAAATAACAATTTTAATGTCTTTTATATTTGTATCATTTTATCTTTTATTGTTCACCGCTTTTGAATCTGTTTAGATGTGGAGCAGTATATAAATGCTGGAAATAATAATAAATCGATAATAAATCAATATCTTTTCCAGATATGTACCCTGGGAAACAGCCAGTGCTTGTGCAACCTTAATCAGTTGGACCAACTGACCAACTGTTGGCAGGCTGGCCCCCAGTTTGCACCCACTGCAATGCAGGTGGGGGCAGTGTTGTGTCCAGCTCCAGGGATGAGGTGGAGTTAGTGCTCTGCCAAAGTCTGCCCTCCAATTTTCTGGAAGTTTTCTCCCCCCCATGAAAGACACTTCCATTATTCTGCCTCATTCAGGATGTTTTATAATGCATTTTTGTGGTGCTTTTGAGCTTACCATGGGCCAATCTGCACTTATGGGTTTTTTATTGCTTCCAATAAGGTTTCACCACCCGTCTTTCACACTATGCAGTACCTGCCTCGAATTGGAACCAGAATTTTCCGCTTCTGTGCTCCCACTTTCAATACCCTGATATCCCGGTATTGTCAGAGTGGAAACTGAGCCCATAGAGCCCCAGAGCAGTTCTGATTCTGAGGAAGAACAGCAATATGTGGGAGAGGAGCTCACTCATCTCTCACAAGCACAGCAGCTGGCGGAGATTCCTCCTGCCAGCATTCCTGAGAGAGATAGTGACCCTGGCAGTGAGAGAGTGCTGGAGGGGGGCTTGCTGGATGCTCATCGCAGACGCAGGGAGTGGTGACAGATGGAGGGCGCTGAAAGGAGGCACTCTGCTCATTTGTGCTAGAACAATGATTGCATCCCAAGGACCCAAGGGTAAGAGGGAGGATCTCTCCATAGCCCATAAGTTCAGAGTCTTCCCGCAGTTCCCCTTCAAACGGGGACCAACTGCCTTACCTGGAGCTTAGGCTACTCTGCTGTCTTTCCCCAGTGCTGTTCCTTGCTTAGTCACTAGTTATTAGTATCTGAAAGAGTCATAAAGTAATAAAGGAATAAAGCCTTGGAAAGAATCCTCATCGTCCGAGTCCTGAGTTGGCTATTGGAGGGGACTGCAAGAGGCAGCTAGGGCGCTCCTGACAGGTATTTCCCCTTGATGTGTTCTGATTTTCCGCCTTCGCTGCCATATCTGGTCGTAGTCTGCTCCCCTGCCTGTCCATATACGGCAGTGTTTGTATTTCCCTCCTGTCCAATCACAGCTCTCAACGGCCCCATGTTGTCTTCCGGCTACTGATCGCATAGCTTCCTCAGCACTCAATGTTTCCTCAGCAACAAGCAAAGGGCTGGATGTGTGCATGCTTGTCTGATCTCAGAAGCTCAGCAAGGTCGGCCTCGGTCAGTAATTGGATGGGCAACTGCCTGGGAATCAGGCTTCCTGCATTGAGCAGCGGGTTGTTCTATCCCTTCAAATGAAACTAAGTTTTATCCCCTTCTATCCCCCACTTCAGCTTTCTTTTTTTAAAAATAAGGCATTATCTTCAAAGAATCGTGGCTTCTCCACTATTTTTTTTTTTTTTCTAATTCCGGCTTGATCTTTGAAGATTTGAAGATTCAAAGCTTCACATCTTTGAAACTTCGAATCTTCAAAGATCTTGCCTGAAATAGAAAAAAAAAAAAAAATCATGGAGAAGCCACGATTCTTCGAAGATAACACCTTAATTTTAAAAAAAAAAGCTGAAGTGGGGGATAGAAGGGGGTAAAACTTAGTCTCATTTGAAGAGATAGAACAACCCCCTGCTCAGTGCAGGAAGCCTGATTCCCAGGTAGTCGCCCATCCAACTGCTGACCGGGCCGACGTGAAGCTTCGAATCTTCGAAGAAGCCAGCAGCCCCCCCCAAATGCAAGCACTGGGTGCCGCTGCCACTGCTTCTCTTCCTTGCACCAGCTGTCAAGGGCTGGCATGGGGAAAAGAGCATTGGCAGACACCCCCCAGCCGCTCGCCCTGGCCTCCAGCAGGTGTGGGGGGAGAAAAGGATAGGTGCCTCCTTCTTCCCTCCACCCACCTGCTAGAGTGGCAGCAGCAAGGGACAAGCTGCTCATTTTCCCCAAGGCCAGGAAAACATGCCGAAAATGACAAGCCTCTCCTGCGCCACTGCTGCACGGTGGGCATGGAATCAGCAGAAGCAGGAAGAGTTTCTGATCCTCCAATGAAAGCCGCCATCTTTAAGAGTAGGAAGACAGCACAGCGCTCACGTGTGAACTGAGCTCATGCATTCAGTGAAGCACCGCAACGGTGAAAATGGCTGAGTGTGGATAATCACGTTTTAATGCGAGAGCGTTTAACCTGACAGTACACCAAATTCATTGTGATGGAGGGCTCAATGTAGATCAGCCCCACATCACAGCTAGCCTCCCAGGCTGCCTGCACATCCTGATCTGAAAAAGTCCTGTGGGAGGAATTACCTCATGGTGCCTTAAACTGGGCTTTAACTGAAGTGTAGGAAGCTGAGGAGGCCACAGGCTGCCAGAGAGGTGATTGTACAATGAAAAATAGGACACTTGTGCTCACTCCTCAGCCATCTCTTAAGTATGGTAAGTCCAAGAAACCCAAACCCAACCCTTGAGAATTTCTCCAAAATTTCTTCACCACTGAATTTCTTTTCAAAAGCAATTTCTCTTCTATCAAATTGAATGAGAATGGTCAAAAAATGTGTGTGAGAAATTTTTTGGCACAGCACTAATAAAAATATAACAATTACAGAGTAAAAATCAAAACCAGTACCAAACTCCAAACCAATTTACAGGTCAAAGACATTCTTGAATAAAACAGTTTTTGCCTGCTTGCAGAAGGACAGCAGAGAGGGAGACATCCTAGCCTCCTTTTGGAGGGAGTTCCACAGCCTGGGAGTGGCCACCAAAAAGCCCTCTCTTGGGTCACCACCAAACATGCCTCTGAAGATTTGTGGTCTTGAAAGAGGGCCAGAAGATCTTAAGAACCGACCAGGCTCACATGGGAGAAGGCAGTCTTTCAAGTAGCCTGGTCTCAAGCTGTAAAGGTCTTTATAGGTCATAACCAGCACTTTGAATTCTGCCTGGAAACAGACTGGTAGCCATTGAAGCGGTTATAACAAGGGAGTTGCGTACTCCTTGTAAATAGCCCTGCTCAACAGTCTGGCCACAGCATTCTGGAGCAGCTGAAGTATCTGAACAGTTTTTGAAGGCAGCCCTATGTCAAGCATGTTACAGTAGTCCAAATGGGATGTAACTAAGACATGTGTGACTGTGAACAGGTCAAATATCTCCAGGAATGGGCGCAGTTGGTGCACCAGCCTCAGCTGTGCAAATGCACTCCTGGCCACTGCTGAGCCCTGGGCATCCAGGTTCTGGGATAAGTCCAAGAGTACACCCAAACTGTGAGCCTGAGTCTTCAGTTCCATCACAGGCTGAATCCCTATTCCCTGAAGATGAAGAGAGTGGGGATGAGCACATTTTTGTGTCTGCCCTCCATAAGAAAGAGAATCCAGTATTTCTAAAGAACATTTGATCCATTGTCTCCAGCTCCATTTACATCCATAACTGCAGTGCCCTTTTTCTTCCACCATGCTTCCCTTCTTCCTCTCTCTCTAATGGGTCCTAATGAGGACAAACACACTAGCTCTGCCCTCTCCATTGCTCTCCCCTGGGAGATCACGGTTCTAAACTGGGAGGGAAACCTACATGAGTAGAACAGGCTCCCCAGTGCAGAGGTTTGTTCTTCAAGTCTGGGAGGGGGCTGAGCTAGCACACTAGTCCTCACTCATCCACATACTTTGGGGATTTAGAAAAACTGCAAAAGGCTAAAGAAGCAGTATAATCTAATGGAAAGTGTTGAACTTGAACCTGGGTTCAAATTCCAACTCAGATATGGGTAAGTGTGAATTTGGGTGACTTGGGCCACTCACTCTTCCTAACCCACTTTACAGGCTTGTTGTGATGACAAACTGGTAACAGAACCCATGTGTGTCACCCTAAATTCCTTGAAGGAAATATGAAATACAAATGTAAAAACAGAGGGAGACAAATAAATATTTTACCGTCATGGAGATAAGTCAGGGTAGGTAAAAACAACAAGTATCAACCATTACACAGATAATTCCAAAGTGCAGTGAAAGTGTGTCATGGTCCAGGACCCTGACCCTTCATGCTCAGAGGATGAGGCTCCTGGGGGAGGGTTCAGTTACAGAAAGACATCATGAGGTTCCCACCTCCATAGGACCTAGTTCTGCAGGAAGGCCATGGGGACCAGCTCCTTGTCTCTAGAGGGGGTTGTGTTGCTGTCCTCAGATTCTGAAGACTTTAGTCATGTAGACACCAACACACCACACAGCCACTTCCGTCTCATCACAGCCTCAAGCTACAGAAACAGACCAGGCCCCTCTAAGGGACAAGGCCCCAGTCAATAGGGACGTGAGACAAACCAGCCTAAAGGAAGCAAAAAACATATTTAGGGCTCAAATACAACCTGCTGCTTGTTGGAGCAACACTCAGGCAAGCTTGTCTGACTTCTAGAACCAACATCATTCAGAGCTCTCTGTGGTGCTGCTGTTTCTTGTCTCTGACTCCTGAATAGTCTGTATCTTCTGAATCTGACTTGCCCCAAATCCCCATTGTGAAGTGGACCTCATAGTGCCCAATGATGCTAGGCCCTCACTGCAACAGAGCTTGCTGGCTGAAACAGAACAATGTGTTTATTTTGCTATTGATGGTACATGGATTGAGAAGCTGATCTGGCACATAAAGCATCCCTTAGCCAGTTCTTTGGGCCAACTGAACTGAACAGTTCTTCAACTACTGTCTTAATAACAACAACAACAACAACAACAACAACAATTTTATCTCCGAACAGTGTTTCAATGAGATATGGGGCTTCTCCACACCAGGCTTTTTATCCCACAACTTTACTGGGGTTTCCACTTCTGGATTCTTTGCGGGATTAAGACCCACTCCTTCATATGCACTTCCTCCCCCCCCCTCCAGGGATTGCCTTTATTTGCAAGTTCTATATGTTTCATTATACAGCCACTAGATGGCACTGCTGTTATGGTGCAACTCCATCATTTTACATGCTTAGATTCAAACTGATTCAAAGTGTCATTTCTTAAATAGGTCATTATCTCCATTGCAAATAACGCCACGGAAATTGTCACAAGGCATGGGAGAGGCCTTGGAAGGTGACGACATCATATAAAGGATCCAAAAACTTCTGTGAATAACCAATCTCGATCACAGGATCAAAGCTCTGTGTGGAGAAGCCCATGGTTAAAAGGGTTTGCTGGGAAGTTTAACAACAACAAACCTGTGTTTCTAGCCATGCAAAATTCTTTCAGTTTTATTTTTTGAACATTTTTGCTGGATGAAAACTATAGACTTAATCTTCTGCAGTTTTAATCAATGGACATTGTTACAGTTCAAATGGCCATTGTCTTACCTGTTCTATATTTTCTAAGAATCTGTCCTGTCCTCAATTGAAAACATGTTTCCCACTTCAAATATAAATGATCCCGCAATCAAACTTTGCCTTGTTTTGCAAAATAGCCATCAGCTTAGTTAACTGAATGTCAGTTTTCATTTTGCATTACCTTGCCTCTGTTTTATCCATTCTCATTACCAGAGTTTCATCTCTAAACCTTTTATCTTCTCTTGGCTGCTGCTAATATTGTCATTTAAAGAACAAGAGCAACAACAACAAAACACACACACACACACACATGCTAATTCACATTTGTAATATATATTTTCCTTTCTCAGCCTAACTGATTCAGTCCTTAGGTGGCCTGCTGGCAGCCATCAGCAGCAGTGTACTGTGGAATGAACTGAGTGCCCTTTCTACCTCGTCAAGACAAATCTTTGCTTTAGATTGCTGTAGCGGGCAATTTTCCTCATCAGCGTTGAACCTGCCAATTCAAGAGTAAGTGGGAAAATCTTTGGGTCTCATGCACACCAGTTGCTAGATGGAGCTTAAATTTATTTGCCAACAGGTTTCAGGCCTTTCATAACCCCCTTTTATTTGGTTTTTAAAAATGCTGCTTCCATAGTTATGCAAAAATCACATGACTGTTAAAGCCTTCAACGGAGTATTATCTTTAAAGGTCACATTCACCCATGAATAAATACTTCCCCACCTTTTTCCGCAAGGGCTTAGTCAATAAAATGAAAAAGATTTGCCTCCTTTCCTCACTGACAAGCTGTTGTAACGATAGGGTACCCTGCACAAACACAGCTAATAAAAACAGTGTTTTCAAGAGCTCTCTGGCAGCTATAAGGCACTGAAACAACACAAAGGAATTTCCCAACAAACATCCTATGAACGAGCAATTTAAAAATATTTTCCAATTAGGCAAGAAATAAGGCCCATTCTCTAGATTTCAGCTGCTGTTGAAATCATTATGATGAGGGGTTTCTAGGTGTATCTTGTAAAATAGACTTGTTATTGTACATCATCCTTACCGAACCTGGTACTCTCCAGATGTTTTAGACTACAGCATTCCCTCATCGGAAAGCGGTGGCTTAGCGGGTAAGACGCCGAACTGCAGACCGGAAGGTCAGCAGGACAGCAGTTCAAGACCCGAGTGCCGCGTGACGGAGTGAGCTCCCGTCTTCAGTCCCAGCTCCTGCCAACCTAGCAGCTCGAAAGCAAGAAATTGCAAGTAGATAAATAGGTACCACTTTGGCGGGAAAGGTAACAGCGTTCCGTGCACCTCGGTGTTCAGTCATGCTGGCCACATGACCAAGGAAGCGTCTTCGGACAGCGCTGGCTCTTCGGCTTCGAAATGGAGATGAGCACCACACCCTAGAGTTGGACATGACTGGTTGGGAACACCTTTTACCTTTTTATTCCCGACCAATGGGTGCTGACCAGTCTTCCTCCTGTCCAAAACATCTGTAGGGAACCAGTTTGGGAAGGTTGTTGTACATGTATTACTTATGGTATATTAACATTTGGTGCATCCTGTACTGCTATATCCTAAACCAAGGGTCCCAAACCTTTTTGGACCCATGGGCACATTTGGAAATTTGAGCGACTGCTGTGGGCGCCACCACAAAATAACCATGGAGGATGTGGCTAGTCTCATGGCTGCTGTGGAGGCCTGACTAGTCAAAAGAGGTGGTGGTGGGTTGGTGGGGAGAAATAGAGAGGGTAGAGCCTGGGAGGGAAGGGGATATAGCAAGGCAAAGGGGTAGAGGGGAGGACTGAGGCTGGGGCTGAGGGAGAAACAGCAAGATAAAGGGGTGAGTGGGAGAGAAGAAGCAAAGCTGGGGCGTAGGAAGGGAGAGAAAGAAGAAGGCTAGGGATGGGGAAGGGAGAAACATAGTGAGGAAAAGAGTTGGGCAGAGAGAAATAGCAAGGCTAGAGGCTGGGCGTGCAGAGAAAGAGAGAGCGAGCAAAGGGGAAAAGTCTGCGTGGAGAGAAGATTGGGTGGGGCTGGGAAACAACTCTTTCCTTCTCTTCCTGCCCACTGAACAGCTGATTAGTGGCAGGTTCAGGAAGAGCAAGGAGAACCTGGTGCCCTAACATTTTTCCAGTTTTTTAAATTAAAAATAAATATTTGAAGGGGCAGGCACTTGAGAGCTTCAGCGGTGCAGTTTGAGGGCCCTGCAGGAGCCATGGTGCCCATGGTTGCTGCGTTGGGGCCCCTCTGTACTGTTATAATATCTAAACTCAACTAGATAGTATTAACCTCTCATCACTGGAAGTGTTTTGCTTTCTGCTCAATGATAAGAGGTGAGTTTGGGGGCAGGAGACACTTGTCTCTTAGTTTCTCAAAACTTAAATCTTCTTTGCATTATCCATGCTTAAGTTTCCTGAGGGCCACACTACCCTCCATAGTAACAAAAAGTCTTGTATTGGTCTTTCTGTATTCATGGGAAAAAAGGAACTGTCAGAAGCTGTGAATTGTACCTCAGTTATCAAAAGAACAAAAGAGGAAATATTAATCACTTCAGTGCTAATGCACATGCCTAGTCTACATGATAGTCGATCTTCTCCCTTTCCCCACCTTTCAGGCAAACTGGTCAGGTCCAATCACCATTTACTATTTGTATTGTGACGACATCTGCAGTTGTCGTAGGTAATCAGCTGAATCTCCTAATGTGAGACTGGCAGCCACACGCACGAGGACCTTTTCCTTTGCTGCCCCTCAGTTGTGGAACGACCTGCTGGTTGAAATGCGCCAGCTGACCTCAATGAAGGTTTTTAAGCAGGAATTAAAGACTCATTAGTATTCCGGCAGGCCTTCACTTTTTAGAACTCTCATTCCTCTTTATTGACTGTTATATACTGTTTTTATGCTGCATTGTTTTTATTGTTGGTTTTTTTGTTAAATTGTTTTTAACTGTATGCTGGTTAGAGTATTTTGTATATAGGCGCGTTATAAATTGAAATAACAACAACAACAACAACAACAACAACAATAATAATGTGACCACATGGAGACTGCTCATTTGTGTGAAACAGCTTCACAATGGCTGTGGCCATTTTATTTTTTTATTTTTATTCATCTAAATATTTATATCCTGCTTTTCAAGGCCCAAGCCTTCATAAAGCAGCTCACAATATAGCAAGGCAATATAATTTAAAGACAATGACAAACCCTATAAACCCCATAAAAATCAAGATAATATAAGAACATAAGAAGAGTCGTGCTGGATCAGACTAAGGGTCCATCAAGTCCAGCATTCTGTTCACACAGTGGCCAACCAGCTGCCCAAGGGAAACCCACAAGCAGGACATGAGTGCAACAGCACCTCTCTGCCCATGTTCCCCAGCAACTGGTGTACAAAGGCATACTGCTTCTGATACTGGAGGTAGTATATAGCCATCAGGATTAGTAGCCATTGATAACAGTTTTAATGAGGTCACCTTTCGGGTTTGCTATGGTATAGTTGAAATCTTGCAGCCACATGGGTAGGCCCAGCCCTATAGTGCATCAAAGTGAGGCAGCCACCTCAGGCGGCTGGTGCTGAGTATGTGCACGTGCCATGGCATGCCACCCCCACTCCTGCCTTTGGCAGTATGGTTTGAGCATCACAAAGCTCCCAGATAGTGAGTGAAATATTCAAGTTCTCCTTGACAGTTCTGTTATTGTCAGCTATTGATTTAATACTGGGGAAAACACTTTCTGATCTCAGAGAAGTATTTGTATTATTAATATGAGTGAAGGGTCCTGAGCAGTATCAGCCTGTGCCAATGGCTCTCGCTCCTTCTGGGCAAAGTTCTACTGTTTGGTCTCACTTACCTCTCAGGGTGAAGTGGCGTAATTCAGTGTATGCCACTCTGCTGTCTGGCTTGAAATCACCTTGGAGATAGATGTCATATATTTTATATGGATGACTTGTACTTGGTTTGTTTTTCCTTTTTGCAAAGAAATCGACTGTTCAGGAAAAAAACTCTCTGGATTGCTTGCAGTTGATTGTGAGGGACACAATTTTGTCCTTTGCTTTGGGCAGCAGAAGCGCTGCATATGGGTGCCACTTCACACAAGCTGCTTGCCATGCAGAATATTCTCTAGCAACTGCTCTTCCATGTGGTTACTATGGGGCAAACTAAACATTCATCAAATAAGGCATAGCAGAGCTATGCGTGATTGTGTTATTTACTTTAGTGTAAGTACATGTGGCCCCAGTTCAGACTGGGACCATGGCACTCCAGGAAGGGAGGGGGCGAGGATTTAAACTTTCCCTACTCCTGTTTTCATCCCAAAATTCCAGCCCACCACTGCAAAGGGAATTTAAAAATATGACACTCCTCTACACTGATTGGAATTTCAGGAAAAACATGGCAGTGGGGAGAGCTTAAATCCCCCCTCCTGGACCACCATGGTCCCAGTCGGAATCAGGGCCACTCTGCAATGCATACAGATGTCAGAGGAATCCGTTTGCGGGGGTGGAGGGTGGGACAGGAGAGCTATGGCCTATCTCACCCTCCTGCTGCCGCCCCCACGACAGCCACAATATTCCCTCTGTCCCTGCCAGGGATGGAGGGAATGTTGCACCATGCTGCCATAGCTGCAGAAGAGCAGGAGGGAAGCATTCCCCTCCTGCTCCTCTGCCACCTTGCTGCTGCCCTGTGTGCAAGTGTCTCCTTCTCTCTCCTGGGGCTCAGGAAGGAGGCGGAGACACCTGTGCACAATGACTGGTGATGGGCAATTGCGGTGCCAGTCTTGTACGCAAGTGTCTCCTTCTCCCTGATGGGGCCCCAGAGGGAGGAGGAGACACTTGCACATGACAACTGGTTGTGGGCAATAAGAGCACCAGTCATTGTGCGCAACTGCCTCCTTCTCCCTGATGGGGCCTTGTCAGGGAAGAGGAGACACTTGCGCACGATGACTGGCAGGGTTCTTGGATTTTGGGAAACAGCCAATGCTCAGCTCGCAAGTGGAAGCCAAGCCAGGGGCTCTGGGGAAATCTGGCAAGTCCAACGAGGGGCAGATTTCCCCGCGATGGCCATCCCTAGCTGCACATGCTTTGAAGAATGTTTAGTTTGGTCCTATGAAAATAAGTTTATGGTATGCTTCTGGTTTTGAATGGCCATGGTGACAATGCCATATATGTACAGCAAAAAGGGGAATGGCATGTGTCCTGTTGAAACGGTTACTATGCTGGGTGTTTTTTTCTGATTGAAATCAGCTAGGTATGTGAGAGCACCCCATGTTTTCTAAGACCTTCAGTTCTCATGAGAACAGTAGTCTGTTTCCTTTTTGCCACCATCTTACTTACAAAATGAGGATCAATTCAAATGAGCTGTTAAAGTGGGAATTATCAAGCCTGCTAGAAAAGCATGCCTCTCTTGATATGTATTGATAAAATAATCTCTAAGAGAGCTGTTTCATGCAAGCAAGTTACTACATTTGGCTTTTCAATTAATGCAACCATTTAATGTGCACATTATGATTATAGTAGCATTGTATCATATATGAGATATTTCATACTAATACATTTCTAGAGTTCCTCTTGAATGGAAAGAATGCTCTGTTGTTTATCTCATTCATATTCATTGCAAACCTATAGAGTATATCATCAGCTTTTATCACAATTTTACATGATTGGGGGAATTAAAGTTTAAGAGATGATTTATCCATGGCCACTCAATGAAAGAGTGGCTGAACTGGATTTGAACTCAGGCCTCCCACATACCAGTTATCTGCTGTCTGGACTGTATATGCCCACAGCAGACTTCAACTGCCGGTGAAATAACTTTGAACAAAGTGTATTCACTGCAAAATGTTTAAGATGATCTAGAGGTCTAAATACCTTTTAAAAGTTGTGAGTAAGGGGTTATGAAAATAGGATGAAATTGATGATCTGTGGGAAAGCAGAAGTCACATGCATAAATTATCCATTGTGAATTATGTCCTCGGCTCTGCACACTACATCAGGTTCAAGACAAATATTTCATCTACTTCTACTCCCACTACAAGAACAGCTGGAAAGTGACAATATGTCCTCTTAATTTTTGTTCTTCAGAAACCACAATAAATGCTGGTTTTGTGTTGGGAGCTAACATTGCATTTATTCCTATAATACCAATGCAATATTTTAGAAGATGTAATATTTATAGTCTATGAATAATGGTTCAGTTAAGATAATCTTGTAAAGTAATTGCTACCAAAAAGGGGGTTGCTTTCATGTAGTTTGAATCCACACCCTAATTGGGATCCATAAAAACAAATGTAAAGTTGTCAGCAACTAGATTGACCTGGGACAGAAAAATCATTTGCAAGAAGAGAAGCCTGGTATGGATTTTTTTTTCCTGCAATATCCTCAAGGACAGTGCACTGTGATGTTTTTCCAGAAGTATTCCTCCAGGTGTATTTTTCCATGAAGGATGGAATGTTATGTTGGAATTGACCCCTACGTTCAAGTAGCTGATTGTTCTTGGTGGAATACACATGGCTTCAGGTATTTTACAGAGAAGCAATACACTTTTTAAATAAAAATAAAATCAAACCATGGCAGCCCAAAGTCATCTAACCTGAAGTGTCATTATATCCTAATAAGTGATTTGAAGATTATGGCGCAGCTCTGCTTGTTCTAGATGGAAACACTATAGCCCTTGTCATATGTTAAATGCATGTAGAATGAACATGTATACATGGGGAGGGGAGAGGGTGACCTCACAATGGCATACTGCAACCCTGATTGCTCTAAGCATCTATGCTTCAGTGTCAGCAGTAGTTGCTCAGGGAGGTCTCTACAACTATTATTTATTAAAAATCTTTTTAAAACTGCCTTCATCCTTACAGATACCAAGGCAGTGTACAACAGGTGTGGCTGTAACAGCCATATAAATACGATGTTCAATAAAACCAATAAAACATAAAAACCACAATCCACAATGTAAGCCAGCTTAAAATGCCTGTGAAACAATGTTTTAACCTGGTGCTGAAACATTTGTGGTGTCAGTGCCAGTCACACCTCTATGGGGAGGGTATTCAATCATTGGTGTGCCACATCAGGGAAGGCTCTCTCCCTAGTTGTCACCTAATGCATCTTGGATACCCAGAGAAGAGCCTTCCAACACTGAAGCCAAAGCTCATAGCTCTGGGGAAGAGACTTTGCTGTGATGCCACCACCTGCCTATGCATACCCATTAAACAATATTTTTAAATCAGCTACTAAGAGCCTAACAGTGCAACCTTATACTGATTTCCATGGGACTTACCAAGGCGGCAACCCTATGCACACTTACCTGGGAGTAAGCCCCACTGGACGCAGTGTGACTTACTTCTGAGTAAACATGCGTAGGATTGTTCTTTGTCTTCCACATGTACCCATAGCTAATTATTAAGGTAGAAACTAGTAAAAACTTCAAAATTTGTTCCACATTTTAGCAAACATCGCTAAAGTTTCTGTAACCTACACAGTCTAAAACTCATAGATAGCAAGCAAGCATATGTCTATAAGGTTACACCATTTTAAGGAACTTCCGGCTACACTTTGTTATATTTATAGGTTTATATATTTATATTTACAAGGAACTGCAGTGCCTTGCTTGCTTCTCTGTGTGATGCTGATGGACCAAAAGCTCTGGGGAGATAAAGGTGTCATTTGCTTTCAGCAAACGTTCTTCAGGGCTCTATTTGCATTTAGCAATTAGGGATGGTGGGAAGGGGTATCCAATACTGACTTTGCAGATTATTCATTCAACCATATGCTTTAATTTCCTTGATTCTGCTGCATATACATTTTATGTCTACCAACACAACCGTAACATGTTCTAGTCAATTAAGTTTGCCCTTTCCTTTAATAAAATATTTGTCCTTTAGTACAGCTCCTTGGTCTAGATTCCTTTGACTCATGTTATAAGTCCTCAGATTGTAGGTACTAAAAGATCAAGCAATTCACTGAGAAAGGCAGTGCATATGGATACTTTATGAAGCCAACATATTCTAGGGGCCCCAGTCATGTGAGGGATTCCATTAAACATGATACTTAGTTAGCAAAGGCTAAAGGAAGGGTGGGGGGAGAGATATTAAGTGGCTGCAATATATAGAAAGTTAATCATTACTAAGTCTATAGATATAATTGGAGTTAAAGGGCATGGTTACCATATGTGTGAGTCATGACTAAATTTGGCTGGATTGTGCTCATTCATTCTAATGCTGTTTGCAGAAGATTGAAGCCCATCACTGAAAACTGAGGACACTCCACAAAGCTAGTCTGACACTTTTAGGATGAATATGATAACTTCTTGAAGCCAAGTTTAAATGTCCAGGTCAGCTGTACTTATTCTTTTGCAGCTATAGTCTCCGAAAACATGCAATATAGTAGGTGGACTTTGAAGAGACACTTCAGCTTTTAGAAAGAACATGAGATTTGGAGCTATCCTTAGATTGGAAATGGAGTGTTGCTTCCAGGATGGGTGTGGGGACTAACAGGAAACACATTAATTTTACCTGGGATGGGATATAGATAACTCGGCAAGGAGCAACTCACCTGGATACTGAACAGTATAGGCCTAACTTAGAGCATCTCTACACCAGCCTAAAATCCTGCATTTAAAATGGGGCTTTCTGCTTCCATTTTAAATGCAGGATCACGACAGCCTCCGTTTACACATGCTTCCTTCTCCACTCTTTCCCCCCTCCTTTCCCCCCTTATCTGAGTCTTCCATATGTTTCATTGGTCTAGCTCCTCTTCTTGCAGCTTTTCCTTTTTCACGGAGGGAACTCAAGTGGAACACAAGTGGGATAATTTAATAGCTCATTATCTCCAATCTATTTAACAATGGAAAAAGGGCATTTAGTGTGGGAGTCACCCTGGAGGTTGACAACATCATCTAAAGGGCCCACAAACTTTCATGAGTAACCAATCTTAACAGCAGGATAAAAGCTCTGTGTGAAGAATTCTTTAACCTGCAAGAAGGCCCCAAACAGCTAGCCAACTATTTTGGATTGTGGATCACCCAGTTAGGAAGCAAACAGCAAGACTCCCTTTAAAATTCAAGAACTTTAGGCAAGACAGGCCCAAGCAATATTCCACTTGGACAGGCCCAAGATATTGAAGGCCCTTCAGCCTACACCAAGGAAGATTCCTTCACCCCCTAAGGCAGGGATGGGGAACTTGTGGCTCTCCAGATGTTTGGCTACAACTGCCATCATCCCTGACAATTGGCCTTGTTGGATGGGGCTGATGGGAATTGGAACCCAACAATATCTGGAGTGCCACAAGTTCCCCACCCCTGCCCTAGGGCCAAGGGGACAGTTCAGGCTACTCACAAATCGTGTCTGCTGTCCCTGCCAAATTGGTATAAAGCATTACTCTGACAAGTGCCAACCCAAGAGAGTTTAGCCCTGGATTTTTTTCCCCTCCCACCAAGAAAGAACACATGCAAAGAATAAGGTTGTGCGGCGTAGGCAAAAATCATTGCAGGGGCACCAACCAATCAGGAAACTTGTAGGGAAAAAGTCTATGCTGCCCCTAGTAGGACAACGAATTCTAGGTCTTCTTCACACAGAGCTTTTATCCTCCTGTTGTGATTGGTTACTCACAGAAGTGTGTGGGTCTTTTAGATGACAGTGTCAACCTCCAAGGCATCTCCCGCACTAAATGACCTTTATTTTATTTTTAAATAGATCGGAGATAATAAGCTATCAAATTACCGCACTTGGATTCCGCTTGAGTTCCCTCCGTGAAAAGAGGAAAAGCTGCAAAAGGAGGAGCTAGACTACAGCTCCATCTAGCGGCTGTATATTGTAACATATCAAAGACTCAGATAAGGAGGAAAAGTTGGGGGAAAAGGGGAGGAAGGAAGCACATGTCAAGAGAGTCCATTGTGACCCTGCATTTAAAACAGAAGCAGAAAGCCCCATTTTAAATGCGGGATTTTAGGCTGATGTAGAGATGCTCCTAATCTATGACTTCCCAGGATGGAGGGTGTGAAGGGGCCGCTCTAGGTGCTGCAATAGAGGGTGGCAATGCAAGCCCCACCCACAGAAGGAAATGGGGAAGGTGTGGCCCGACTCTAGAAATAGACGACACTGCAAAACGCATCTGGCTATCATTCAGTGTCTGGAAACGTTGATTCTCTAATTATCTCTATATAACTAAAATGGCTAAGAAACACCCCCCACCATGTCCACAATATGTGAGTGAGCTGACAAATAGGGATTATGTATCTATTCCTACAATTTAACCAGCATATGAGACTTCAGTGTATTCAGGTGGCTGTATCTTGAGAAAGTCCTTGCAGAAAGAAATAGTATGAAGGACCTTTTGGACCCTACCTTTGCTAGCAGGAAAAAGGAATTATATATGCGGGGTATAATTAAGATCAATAATGGAAATTAAATGTCAGGCGTCATGTCTCGAAAGATGCTACCTGCTGGAGAAAGCAAGATCTTCAATAGAATTATGTTGTACCCTGCTGGGCTGTGCTTTATATTTATTTGACTGCAATGCTAAATGAATGGGAATGATTTTTTTTAATACTTTGCAGCAACTTTGTTGATTTACATCTGGCGGAATGCTAGCAGATACTTATAGTACAGGAGGAAAAGTTCTGCATCTAGCAAAAAGAAGAAGCACAAAACAGAGCAGTTTGGAAACTGAAAGCAATTGTTGTTGTTCAGTTGTTAAGTCATGTCTGACTATTTGTGACCCCATGGACCATAGCACGCCAGGCCTTCCTGTCCTCCGCTCTGTCCCGGAGTGTGCTCAAGTTCATATTCATTGCATCGGTGATGCTATCTAGCCATCTCATCCTCTGCCGTCCCCTTCTCCTTTTACCTTCAATCTTTCCCAGCATCAGGGTCTTTTCCAGTGACTTTTCTCTTCACATGAGGTGGCCAAAATATTTGAGCTTCAGCTTCAGTATGTGTCCTTCCATTGAGCAGTCAGGGTGGATTTCCTTTAGGATTGACTGATTTGACCTCCTTGCAGTCCAGGGGACCCATAAGAGTCTTCTCCAGCACCACAGTTCGAAAGCATCGATTCTTCGGCGCTCAGCCTTCCTTATAGTCCAGCTCTCACAGCCATACATTACTACTGGGAAAACCATAGCTTTGATTATATGGACCTTTGTCGGCAAGGTGATGTCTCTGCTTCTTACTATGCTGTCTAGGTCTGCCATAGCTTTCCTCCCAAGGAGCAAGCATCTTTTAATTTCATGGCTACAGTCACCATCTGCGGTGATCTTGGAGCCAATAAAATAAAATCTGTCACTGCTTCCATTTCTTCCCCTTCTATATGCCAGGAAGTACCAACTGCTTTACGTCTGTTCTTATATTATAGGAAGGGTATGGTTGCTGCTTCTGTATGGGCATTTTCTGTACTCCAGTAACATTTAAACAATGTTCTTACTTTCTACATCATTCTTCCTCCTCCCCACCCCAACCTGGGCAATATTGGAATGGGAAGTAACCACATTCTTCTTGATCTCTTCCATGGGATCTCCTGGGTTACCAGAACAGTGTGGGAAGCGATTAATGCAGAAGCTGCAACACGTGTAACTTATGACCTGCCCATTAGATGTTTGACAGCTGCTGTAATTGGCCTGAACATCTGCTCTACATTTTTCTGAAAAAGTTGCCTATGGTGAATAAATAGCTACAAAGACTGGTTCATCTGAAAATAGCTAGACTCACTGTACCTGACATGACTTATTTACAGTTGGTAGAATGGCTTTTGCAGGTTAATTACATGTGATGCCAGGCGTTGACTTCACCTGGCACACTGCAGATCCAGAGTACTATTACAAATGCAAACCTCCCTTTAAGTTGCTTTGGGAGCTTTATAAATGTTTGATTTTCTTTGCAGCTCAAATCTGCATCAGGTTGCCTCTGCTGTGTTTCAGAACCTTTGCAAATGGCAGATTTGCATTCACATCCAGTATTTTTCCTTTCTTTTTGCTAAAATAGCCATCACTCCTGTGCTGCCCCCATCCCTTCAACTAACATCTTACATTCACAAACATTAAAAGGAGCTTACAATTGAAACACAAATTAGGATATACTGGATGCACTTTCCTCCATCACAGGAAATGGGCACAATATGACAAAAAGATAATTGTGATCAAATCCATTGAAATCAATTGGACTTACTTTAGTCATGAACAAGGCAAAATCTTATTCTTTGGTTTTCAGGTGGACTCAGGGTGAAACTAGATGGCCTCATTCACACGTAACAAGATGCCACCATGGGTGAATTTCCACAAGGGGCTTTTCGTTGTGGCAGCTGCCACCATTTGAATATTTGGGGCATGCAAGGGGCACACTGTAGCTTCTCATTACATGTGAACCTGGACAGGGTGGGTTGTTGGGGTGGTTGACAAGTCACCTGCAACCCTAAAACAGTTAATGGGTTCTGGGTGGCTTGTCAGCAACAAACCCTTGCCAAGTCCACATGTAATGAGAAGCTACGGTGCCCCCCTCCCCCACTGCAGCCTGACTATTCAAAATAGTGGTTGGTGCTATGACAAGAAGCCCTGCAGGGAAATTCACCCACAGTGGCTTCTCGTTACATGTGAACCAGGTCAATCTGACATGGGAGATCTGTAATTACATATCCCAACATTTTTTTCTTTGCTTAAAACCAGCCATGTGTCTGCCAAGTTTGGACTTAAACTGCGGCACTGAGAGGGGAAGTTAACCTTCTATGTCTTTGATTTAACTTACCACCTATCAAAGCAGTTAGTACAAATGGAAGGAAAAAAAAAAGATGGGTACCATATCGGCACCGGGGGTGGGGAAAATTAAATTGGGAAAAGAGTTTTTAAAAATCATGTCCCAGTGTTGCAGGCTTGATCCAAATTAGCCCCTCAGTGAGTGCTTTTAAGCAAATTAAAACACACACACCAGGAGTTCCAGTCATGGATGTTCCACAGTACACTTAATCTGGCCTTTCATTTCAACTATCTTTTGAGTTCAATACATTTACTGAATGTGAAGACTTATCACTCATCACCCTCTGAAAATAGCTTTCATAAGATTATCTGCTGCATTTACAGTTCAACAAAATTAGCTCTTCATTTTTAATTATTTGGGAAATCCAGACTATTTGCCTTCCTGAATGAAGTTTGTTTTCATTGGACACTTAAATCTACTAGTGTGGCATTAAAAATCTCACTAGCAAAGTTACCATAAGCACACTAGAAATTAGGGATTTTTACTATTATTATTTTGTGCAAAAGTTCCTTAAACTGCAAGCATTACCAAAACAGAAAAATCTGAAGGCAGCTGATTTTGCAAATGTCACTTAAACATTTGGGTCTCATCAGTGTGCAACATTACAATATAATTCAGTCCACTGAATACAGTCATGATTGGGCAACATTCAGGAGTGCATGTGATTCTGCTCGTAAGCACATAATGCAAAATGATTTATCATAATGTAGCAAGGCGTGCATGAATAAACCACCATTCAGGGCCTATTTGTCTTTCCTCTAGCGTTGGCTGCTTTCTATTGTTCCAATAGTGCAAAGCATTCAGCCATCTCAACAGGCTGTCTGCTAATTGCTCTTGCACAAGGAGACTCATTAGCTGGCCCAAGAGTCTATAGAATCAGCTTCATTTAGAGGGCATGACATACATTGGAATAAGCAAATATGGTCCATGAAGGTGTACTTAATGGGACATAATGCACTTACTGCGGTTTGTATAATATGGTGACTTTGAAGACCTAAGACATACAGAATCACTGCTTTTGTTTTATTTTCTATCTTCGTAAAAAAAAAAAATGAAATAAGTGTAGAAAATACCTGTGAGATCAAAAAGGAAACACCAAACATTTATTTTGTCAGGCACATGTGATTGTGTAGCTTTTACAATTTGTTCTTTAGTGCTGATTTTTAAAAATCATTCATTGGCCAGGTTTGGACGTTACTTTACATGATACATCACTGTGGCTTAATAAGCTACACACAGTAGCTTATTCTGAAAATAAGCTACCGTTATACCACACACGATTGGCCAAATAAGCTCCTGCAAGTAGCTTATTTTCCCTTCCCTCACCCTTCCTCCTGCTCTGCCAGATGGTATCCCAGCTTCCCTTGCACTGATGTTGTCATGGAAAAGTGAGCAGTGTCAGTCTTATCAAGCACCATCAGGGGAGGCTGTGCTTTACTGCTCAACTGCTTTTTCGCAGAAAAATGGCCAGAAAAGGGAAAAGGGGGTGGGAGCTACAACTCCTTGGAAGTTTGCTGGAATGGGACAAAATTGCACAGGTTGGGACCCCCCATGGGGATCCTCCCAAAGCTGTACTGGATATAGCCATTTACAGCTGCATTACCTTAAATAAACCTTAAACTAAGACCTTCACAGCTGCAAATGGCGACCTGGATGCCATTTGTGTCTGCAGTCAGTCCCCTTCAGCCAGCGATATGGCATGGCAGCCATATCACTGGCAATCTGGAGCTGGTGGATCTGGCCGAAGAGGATTCTGCGGGGAGGCGGAGGTAAGTGTTCCATTTCGCCATGGACTCCAGGGGGGCGGATTCTTTAGAATCCGGCCTCATTGGAGTCTGTGGCGGAATTCTCCACCATCCCTAGGTAGAGCTGGGTGTCATCCACATATTGATGGCACCTCAGCCCACACCTACTGATAACCTTCCCCAGCAGTTTCATGTAGATATTAAACAGCATGGGGGATAAAATAGAGCCCTGTGGAACCCCATGGCACAATTGCCATGGCACAGAGCAATAATCCCCCAGCACCGCCTTCTGGAGTCGGCCATCCAAGTAGCAGCAGAACCACTGCAGTGCAGTGTCTCCAACTCCCAACCCAGGCAACCTATCCAGAAGGATACCATGGTTGATGGTATCGAAAGCTGCTGAGAGGTCCAGAAGAATCAACAGGGTCGCACTCCCCCTGTCCCTCTCCTGGCAGAGGTCATCCCACAGGGCGACCAAGGCAGTTTCCGTTCCAAAACCAGGCCTGAAGCCCGATTGAAATGGATCTAGATAATCCATTTCATTCAAGAGTGCCTGGAGTTGTCCTGCAACCACCCGCTCAAGCACCTTGCCCAGGAAGGGGATGTTGGCCACTGGCCTATAATTGTTAACATCCTCTGGGTCCAGGTTAAGCTTTTTCAGGAGTGGTCTAATTACTGCCTCTTTTAAAGAGGCCAGCACCACTCCCTCTCTCAAGGAGGAATTTATAACCTCCTGGACCCAGCTGAACATCCCCTTCTTATTTGATTTAATAAGCCATGAAGGGCAACGGTCAAGCACACAAGTGGTCGATCGGACTTGGCCAAGCACCTTGTCCACATCCTCAGGCCTCAATAACTGAAACTCATCCAATAGAACTGGACCAGACGGTGCTCTGAACGCCTCTACCAATGGAACTGCATTAATTGTGGTGTCCAATTCATGGCGAACCTGAGCGACTTTATCTTCAAAGTGCCAGGCAAACTCATCACAGTGTGCAACTGAGGGTTCCACAGTTGCTCTCCCTGGCCCAGAATGTAACAAGCCATGAACCACTTGGAAAAGCTCCACTGGACGACACTGAGAAGATGCAATGCTGGTGGAAAAGAACTATCTCTTTGCCACCCTCACTGCCACAGAGTAGGCTTGATAGTGAGCTCTTACCTGTGTTTGGTCAGACTCAGCACGAGTTTTCTTCCACCTGAGTTCTAGCTGTCTCCCCTCTTGCTTCATTGCTCTCAGCTCAGGTGTATACCAAGGAGCTGGCTGGGCTCTGCTCAGAGGGAGAGGGCGCTTGGGCGCGATCGTGTCAACCGCCCGAGTCATCTCTGCATTCCACAGAGCGACCTGGGCTTCAACAGGAGCACCAGCCATTCCAGCAGGAAAATCCCCCAGAGCCCTCTGGAATCCATTGGAATCCATTAGTCTCCAGGGGCGGACCATTTTAATAGGTCCTCCACCCTTGCAGAGGGGGAAGGCTGCCAAGAGTCTAAACCTCAACAGGAAGTGATCTGACCATGACAAAGGGACAGATGTTAATTCCTCCACTTTCAGATCACCATCCTCCTGCCCAGTTGAGAAAACCAGATCAAGCATGTGTCCTTTTACATGCGTTGGGCCAATGACATGTTGGGACAGCCCCATGGTTGTCATGGAGGCCATGAAGTCCTGAGCTGCCCCGGATACAGCGGCCTCGACATGGAGGTTGAGATCCCCCAGGACCATCATCATGGGGGTCCTCAACACCAAGTCCAAGACAACCTCCGTCAGCTCAGGCAGGGAGTCTGATGGGCAGCGGGGTGGGTGGTACACCAACAGAATCCCTAATCTGTCCTGGCTACCCAACGCAAGGTACAAGCACTGAAGATCAGCACTTGATTGAGCAGGAAGCCTGGAGAGGGAGATTGAATTCCTATAGACCATGGCAACCCCCCCTCCCCAACCCTTGAGTCAGTGTTGGTGGTGGAATGAGGCAAAATTCCACAGGTGGGGACCCTCCAAATGCTGTAGTGGATAACAGCACAGTTTTGCTTTTTCATGGAAAAGCGGGAAGGCTGACACTGTGTAACTTCGCTGCCATGGGATCGTGCGATCTGGGAAGGCTGGCATTCTCATCAGGGGCATTCTCATCATTGTGTTACTTCGCAGATGCATGATTGCATGAACAGGGAGGGCTGGCCAGAAAAGGAAAAATGGGGTGGGAGCTCTAGCTCCTTGACAGTTTGCTGGAATGGTGCGAAATTGCACAGCTGTGGTCCCCTCATCAGGATCCTTCAGATGCTGTATTGGATAATTGCACGATTTTTATTCTTCATGGAAAAATGACCAGAGAAGTAAAAGGAGGTGGGAGCAATAATGTCCTGACAATTTGCTAGAATGGGGCAGAATTGCACAGGTGGGCAGTGGAGAGCCTCCAGATGCTGTAGTGGATGATTGCAGAACTGTGCTTCTTCATGGAAAAGTGAGCAGTTCTTTCCCTATTCCCCTATTTTCCTCTATTTCCCAAGTTGTGCAGTTTCAAAGTAGCGATCAGGGAAGCCTATCATTGTGAAACTTCACTGTAGCAAGAAGCTGTCATTGTACTTGGGGAAAGCTGCCATTTTGTAACTGTAGCCTGGTAACAGGGAAGGCTGTGCTTCTTTGGCTGCGGTTGTCCCTGGGTGCTTGTCAGATCTTGGAAAAAGGGCTCTGCAGGCAGTGGTTTTGGCTGATCTTGCCAGCTGACTCTGTAGGCAATTGGAATAAAAGCCATGCCAGATGGTGAATGCCAGATGACATAATAAGCCACTGTGCCTTAAATAAACCTCACTGTAGACCGTGGCTTATCAGAGTGGCTTATTTGGAGGAAATAAGCCATCGTGGTACAGGAAACCACATGCAGATGACATGATAAACCACCATGGCTTATTCAGAAAAAATAAACTACTGTGGCTTATCGTGAGGTGCAAACCCAGTCATTGTTATTTTCTACTATCTTCACAGCATTATTCCTGGAAAATACACAGCAGAAATGGAGTTCATGGGGGAAGAAATGGGAAGGCAGAAGCCAAAAGATGGAGGTATGAAGGAAAGAGTAAGCCAATCAACACTGTTATCAATGAGGGATCCCAGACAGAGTAGTAATTAACCCACAAAAACACAGTTACATTCTGCTAGACTAATAAAGCTAATTTATTAAGACTGCGATCCTATTCCCACTTTCCTGGGAGTAAGCCCCATCAAACTTATAAGCCCCTGAAATTTCAGGGACTGAAAATTGTATACATATAAGGTGTCAGAGTAGTAGAATTTTGTACTTGCACCATCATCTGAAGATGGCATAAATAATAATAAAAAATATATATCCAGTGTTCTTCTTATCACTGGGCCAGTGGAGATCTCTAGAAGAATCACCAGCTGCACTGATAGTATCTTAGTAAACCCTGTCACACAATATACACGTCGAGAGGTGCCACTACCTTTGAGGGGGGGCCTGGGCAAGTTGCTTTCCAAGGCCCACCCACTGCCCCTTCTCCTTAAAAAACTAAACAGAACAAAAACTGACAGCTCTTCTGCCACAGCCAGGGGCAATGGCAAAACAAAGTGTGCAGGAGCCTGACTTTCAGGCCCCGCAGCGTGCCATTTTAAAAGACACCCTTTCCCCTTAACTTTTGAATGGTAGTGATCTGAACCAATGAGATACTGCCTTTGGGAGGACATGGCCAATGAGGGCATTTTGTTGTTGTTGTTGTTGTTTATTCGGACAGTCGCTTCCGACTCTTCATGACTTCATGGAACTGCCCACGCCAGAGTTTCCTGTCAGCCGTCGCCACTCCCAGCTCCCCCAAGGTCACGTCCGTCACCTCCAGAATATCATCCATCCATCTTGCCCTTGGTCGCCCCTCTTCCTTTTGCCTTCCACTTTCCCTAGCATCAGCATCTTCTCCAGGGTATCCTGTCTTCTCATTATGTGGCCAAAGTACTTCAGTTTTGCCTTTAAGATCATTCCCTCAAGTGAGCAGTCTGGCTTTACTTCCTGGAGTATGGACTGGTTTGATCTTCTTGCAGTCCAAGGCACTCTCAGAATTTTCCTCCAACACCACAGTTCAAAAGCATCTATCTTCCTTCGCTCAGCCTTCCTTATGGTCCAGCTCTCGCAGCCATAGGTTACTACGGGGAATACCATTGCTTTAACTATGCGGACCTTTGTTGTCAGTGTGATGTCTCTGCTCTTCACTATTTTATCAAGATTTGTCATTGCTGTCCTCCCAAGAAGTAAACGTCTTCTGATTTCGTGGCTGCAGTCAGCGTCTGCAGTAATCTTTGTGCCTAGAAAGACAAAGTCTGTCACTGCCTCCATGTTTTCTCCCTCTATTTACCAGTTATCAGTCAAGCTGGTTGCCATAATCTTGGTTTTTTTGAGTGCATCCAGCTTTTGCACTTTCTTCTTTCACCTTCGTCATGAGGTTCCTCAGCTCCTCCTCGCTTTCAGCCATCAAAGTGGTATCATCTGCATATCTGAGATTGTTGATGAGGGCATAGGAGTGACATAAAGACTGCCCTTCATTGCTCCTGTGTGCCCTCATTGAGTGGTTCAGATCACTGCTTCTCAAATGTTAAGGAAAAGAAAATGGTGTACCACGGGACCTATAGCTTACCCAGCTGGCTGCTGTAACACTTGCTCTCACCAGTGGGCCCAGGGCTGGGCTATGAGGAGGAAGAAGGTGCCTGGAGGAGGGAGGGAGGGAGAACTGGGAGCTGGAGCCACTGCCAGCGGGTCACGTGAGGGGCCCCCCAGACTGCAGGGTTCAGACCTGTGCCTCACAGTCCAGCACTGGCAGTGCCACTGTACATGTCTGCTCAGAAGTATATCCAACTGAGTTTGATGGGACTTACTTCAGGAAACTCGGTGTAGAATTCCAGGGCCCCCAGCAACAGCAACCAATTAATCATACTTGGAAGAAAGGATTCATCACCTTTTAAGGGGTGATAGCTTTCCAAATAAGACATGGCTGAAACTTTTCTGGAACTCACTTCTCCTTGTTATCATGTCCTTGGATTTTATCAGATAATTGGAGTCATTCTGCTCCAACTTATTCTACCTAGATAGTATCTCATTATTTCTGGCAATTAGCTGAAACATCTGGTAAAAGCTGTTCCATCTCTGAAGAAAAATTGATGTATTTAATAAAATGGACCTTCCTTTTCATAAGAAACTTTTTTCAGCCTTTTCAGGTGAGCAGGCTGACAATGGGTAACAACACAGAACAAATGCTTCATTTTGGTTATATCTGAGTATATTTAGCATCAATATTTCTCAATGGTCCAATTTGCATGATCACTGCTGGTCACGTGCCAGGGGCATTAGTATAATTACTTTCAGCAGCATGGCTTGGTATGTCATGCTAACCTGGCCAGGGTGGCTTATTCCTGTGGGTAACAAGCCACCCAGGACCCTACAACAGCTTATGTTAGCCCTACTCCCTTGCTTCAGAGTTTCTGCCTAGAAGGAAGTGATCAAAGGGAAAATGCCAAAGCATGTTGACCAAGGAAGAGCTAGCAGCGAGGAAGAAAACTCTGCCTGAGTGATGCTGATGCTTCATGGAAATCATGTTGGTTCCGCTCCCAATGCTACTTTTAATATGATTTCATTGCAATGATTTTTGTAACCCACTTTGAGCAACTTTTAGGTTTATGAAATATTTACTTTAAGAACATAAGGAGAGCCCTGCTGGATGAGACCAAGGGTCCATCTCCTTCAGCATTCTGTTCACACAGTGGCCTCAGGTACTGGAGATAGCACATAGCCATCAAGCCTAGTAGCCATTGATAGACTTCTCCAGGAATTTGTCTAACCTGCTTTTAAAGCCATCCAAGTTGGTGGCCATCACTACATTTTGTGGTAGTGAATTCCATAGTTTAACGATGTGCTCTGTGAAGAACTACTTCCTTTCCTTTTATCTGTTCTGAATCTCCCACCAATCAGCTTCATGGGATGACCTCAGGTTCTAGTATTATGAGAGAGGGAGAAAAAAGTCTTCCTGTCCACTTTACATCTATAGACATCTATTTCATGTGTGTAATAGATAGAGTGATAGACTTGGAAGAACTGCGTTCAAATCCCTGGTCCAACACAGAACACATTGGGTTGGCCATGGACAAGTCAGTCTGTTAGTCTACCCACCTCACAGAGTTGTTATGAGGATAAAGTGGGAAGAATGGGATTCATGCAGCTTGATTCATATACATTATTGAGGCAGAGGGATTCTCCACACCAGGCTTTTTATCCCACAACTTTACCGGGGCTTCTGCTCCTGATTCTTTGCAGGATTAAGATCGTAGCTTAACTTCTTAGATAACTACTTCACATGCACTTCCTCTCCCCATTCCCCAGGATTGTCTTTATCTGAAGGTTGTATATGTTTTATTATACAGCCACTAGATGGCGCTGCTGTTATAGTGCAACTTCCTCTTTACACTGACAAATTCAAATGACATTTTTTTCATTAGCTCATTATTTCTGTTATAAATAAAGCTGTAGAGATGGTCAGAATGCACAGGATAGGCCCTGGAAGGTGACAATGTAATGTAGAGGACCCACAAATTTCCGTGAGTAACCAGTCTCCATCACAGGATAAAAGCCCCATGTGGAGAAGCCCAGAGCCTCCCTTTTGAAGATCCTGCTTTCCTATAGGCATATCTAAACCTTTCTCAGTGATGTACAGATTTTGTACAGATAGGGATGTACAGATTTTTTAAAAAATCTGTTCCATCTGTGTTTTGTCTGCTGCAGAATCCACAGGGTGGATTCATAGAAATTTGAACTCATTTCAATCTGTTGTGGATTTCTTCAACATCCCTAGTGATGGATGGGCCAGCTGCACTTGAGGAACTAACTTCTCTCTCTCTCTCTCTCTCTGCATGAAGATTAACATACTCCAATTAAAGGTCCAATTAATCTAAATAAAGAAATTAGATTGGTTCAAAATGGAATCCTGCAATTCAATGGTCAGTTCACAATGTAACATAGATCAATTTTACCTTAAACCACAAGACATAAATCAAAGACCCAAGTAACCTAAAGTAATGAAAACAAAAAGATTGCACCAAATCAAACTAATCCTGAACATCTCTAAGCATTATCAGAGTGACAGTGGAGATTAATTCACAAGTACCTACACTGGTGTAGTTGCTGCCCAGTTCAGCTTTGGCATGATGTGGACTTCACACAGTTGTTGGCATTGATTATGGGTTCCTGACAATGACCATGGAGTTTTCTGATTGCTGAAGGTATGTGTGAATCAAGCCCTCAAATTTCCTTCTTGAACAGAAACTTCAATATTATATTTCTTAATCTGATCCAGGAATAATTTATTCTCCTCTGGTGCAGCAATATAGATGGGTTGCCCAGGATGAAATCATTTATCTTAATTGGGAATCCCCAGCTGTAATTAATTCTATCATGTTACAGAAAAATATTTACAAATTTTAAGAACTCTGCTTCGTAACATTTCTGGAGAAAGGTCAAGTGATACCTGAATCTGTGTCTGTTCAAAATCAGTGGCCCTTCTGGGCTAGGCACTGACTGTGTTCATTCAAGATACATTCAAAATACTCATTTAGTGCGTGCTAAAAATAAACAAAAGCAGATTAAAAAATAACCTCTTCCAGCCTACCTGCCAGGTAATGTGTGTATTCAGCCATAGAGAGACTGAGCCGGTGATTCTTCTGAATAAAGGCTGTTTTGCACTTCAAAGAAACCTGCAGGAGAGATTAGGGATAGTGACCTCTGCTTCAACATACTTTCCCTTCTGAATTTGGTCTGAGTTTCTGGGAATATCAAATTCAACCTGCACAAGCCTGTGGGCCAAACTGCCTGGACATTGGCAGGTGGAATGCCCTCAAGGGGGGCTGGGAGGGGCCCAGGTGTCATGTACATCTGTGTAAACAGGGAGAAGTTACGGCTCTTTGCTTTGGGAGTTTTCCTGGAAAAACTCAAATTTCACCTGTGCCTAGCACACAGGCCAATGAGCCCAACTGTCTGGGCTTTGGGGGTGCAATGCCCTCAAGGGGAGCTGGGAGAAACCAAGGTGTTTTTTTTGTGTGTGTGTGTGTGTGTGTAAACAGGGAGAAGTCAAAGCTCTTTGCATTGAGAGTTTCTGTGGAAAACATCAGATTTTAACTCCGCCTAGCACAAAAACCACTGGGCCAAACTGTCTGAAATTTTGCAAGTGGCCTCCTCTCCAAGGGGTGGGGAGGTCCCCAAATTTCATGCCTGTATCATAAAAACTAAAAAGTTATGACAGTTTGTTGTTTTCCCATGCAAGTCAATGGGAAAACGCCAAAAACAGGAGATCCGGAGATCCAAATCTTGCTTCGGATTCAGATCCGAGTCAAAGCGGAGGGGGTCCCAATCAATCCAAGGTGGATAGTGGTCACTTCAGAAGATCCAAAGCAGCATCCAAAGTGGATTGGGTGGTGGTGGTCTGTGCACAGCCTTAGTTGGTACATACTGTATTACATCTAACTGATGTACTTTGCAACCATTGCAGGAACAGAATTCATAAAACACTGATTAATCAGCCATGCATTAGTTATATGGCTGAATATTTTTAAAATGGAAATTGTATGAATTGGGACTAGGTTCCTCTTATTTAAATATATTTTGAAGTGAATGCATAAAGCATCAGGAGATAAAATACCTGTTAACATCCTGGGATACACACTGAAGCTTGACGGAATATTACCATATGAATGAATCACCAAAAAAATGTATATAAAATAATTCCTTTGTATTTCTCTCTAGTAATATCTGACACTACATGAATTTGGGATAATACAAGAACCCCTTTGAGTCTGACTTGAGAGAATTAAACTGGACATTTTTGAAAGCTTTGGTACTGCTCTTGACAGAAAGACCACTCTCAACAGAGTTCATCAGAGTACCACAGAGGCTGGATGCTGCATAGAAGCCCACAATTAAACTAGTGTGTAATGATCTTGACCACAACCCAACTTGTTAATAAGACAAATTAGATTTGTCAGTGAAAGTTGAAACTGCATTTTGCCTACAATCCAAATATTCTGGCAGAGAAAAATAACTGAAAAAATATTTTGATCCAGCTGCACGATGACTGACTTGAGTATTTATTACAAGCCCGATGGCAAAATCCTGAAACTGCTATTGTTTATTTTTAGCACGCACTAAATGAGTATTTTGAATGTATCTTGGATGAACACAGTCAGTGCCTAGCCCAGAAGGGCCACTGATTTTTGAACGCTGGAAACCTGGTGGACCCATACTCCCCACGCCTCATCTCTTCCATGGTGGCCTGCCTAAGCCTCTTGGGGGTGAGAGACGGAGACCTTGCAGGAGTTCAAGCAGCACTACCAGCCTCATGCTTTCCCCTGCTGCTGGCCTGCTGGGATGTGGGGGCCTCTTCCCCGAGCAAGACTGATTGGTGCAGCCTCCTTGAGTGCAGGAGCAGGCTGCTGGTGCTGTAGTGTCCTGGCTGTCTCCCCCTGCTCAGAGATGCCTTGCAGTGGCGGCGCATGGCAGTGCTGGGATCCACTCCCACTCAAAGTGTCCCACACGATGCTGCCCTGACGTTTTGGGGGAGGAGGAGATGCAGACTGCCTGCCTTAAGTCAGGCAGTCTTGCACCACACGAGCGGGGGGAACAATGGAAGAGGGATCAGGCGCTGGAGCCTCTGCCTGCTGCTCCTCCTCCAACACACCCTGGAGGATCTCCTCCTCTTTGCCCTCCACTATGCTGAGGATGTCAGACACCTCTGATCCATCAGCGGGCTCCCCTCTTCCACTACAGAAGGAGATGCTGCTCTGCCTTGGGCAAGAGTGTGACTACTGCACCTGCCCATGCCAGCCTCCTTGAACAGTGACCTCCAAGCACTGCAACGGGCCTCCGCACTCTGCTGCCCTACTGCAGAGGGATGCACTATCTGGACTAGGGGACAGACAGCTTGCCTAATGGCTTGCTACTAGTGACAGCAGCATCTCACCCACCTCTGCCCCTGCCAACACCCTGAAGATGCCTCATATTGTGCTAGATTGCTTTGCCACACAGTGGAGTTTTATTGGAATAAAAAGTTAATTAATATAAATATGATGTGTCTCATGCTTTTTCAACACTATCTTGAAATTTGGACATATAGTGTTGATGGAACAACAACCTAGCACACACACATGGACACAGACGCACAAGAGCTAAAGAAAAGCAGAACTACTTAAGCTTAAAGACGGGTGTCTTTAATTTATTGTTTTATATTTCACGTTCCTTTATGGAAGGCAGGTTAACTTCAGAAAATACAGGATGACAGCGTATGCGATAAGAGCCAAGAGCAATTGAACAATAATTAAAAATCCTCTTCTTTAATTTATGTTTTGGGAGGATCAACACAGAGAAGACACAGATGGTTCACTTCAGCATGTGGGGGTGGGTGGGGGAACCAAACAGTACCCACACAGGCTGCTATAATATGTCTTTCTTTAAGAATTTAGAAAGCAAGAAAAAAACTAAACGCTTGAACATGACTTTAAAAAGCAAGGTGGGGGTGGAGAGGAGGAACATGCCCAGAAGTCAATGTTTGCTTTTAAAAATTGAAATAAGACTGAGTTTTTAAAAATCTAGAAGTGATTAAGAATTTGGAATAAATATAAATTAAGGTTCTATCAAAAAATACCATGTTGGATATCTTCACAAGAAGCAATGCATAGAAGAGAATTTGATAGCATGCATAAATGGATAAGATATAATGATTTACTGGAACTGTCACAAGGGGATATAAGTTAAAATCAAGGAAAAGCTTATTGGAAGAAGGTCATGTATGCAAGTGGTTTTCATATTTGCAACTTAAAGAAAGGTTTAAAATAGATGAGAAAAATGGTGGATTTGAACAAACAGAATCTGAGTTTGAAACAGCACTGTGTACAAATGATGAACATGTTATTGCTAAACTGTATAAATTACTGTTAAGGTATGAGACAGAGGATGAACAAGTAAAAGATTGTATGATAAAATGGGCACAAAATGTTGGTCATAATATATCAATGGAAGAGTGGGAAAGTATTTGGAGAAAAGTTTTAAAATTTACTTTATGTACAAGTCTTAAAGATAATTTTTATAAGATGATGTATAGATGGTAGATGTCACCATTTAAATTGTATAAAATGTATAAAGGTGTTTCTAAAAAATGTTAGAAATGTGAAGACCAAGAGGGAATGTTTTATCATTTATCATTTATGGTGGACTTGTAAAAAAAGCTAAAATATTTTGGAAACTAATATAGTCTTTAGCTCAAAGGATATTAAAGACTACTATAGAACTAAAGCCAGAAACTTTTTTATTGGGACTAACAGATAAACATGTAAAAGAGAAGGGGGGAACCCTCTTTCTCTACATGACAACGGCTGCAATGTTATTGTATGCACAAAAGTGGAAGAATGAAATAATACCAACTGTGAGAGAGTGGATCATGAAAATGATGGAACTGGCAGAGATGGCACAACTTACTATTATAATTAAAGAAGGGTCAACAACTAAATCTATGTTAGATTGGAAACCTTTTATAGAATTTGTACAAGAAACAGAGAAAAATGATATCTATGTATGTGGATTTTGAACTTGGAGATGGTTGATTCTCTTTTTTCTGTTAAAGATTAGATTTTTCTGTTAAAATTAGGAGAAAGGGGATAATGTCTTTGAACTCAATGTATGATATACAACTAAGATAAGAACTAGAGAATAATAATAATAATAATAATATAATTATTTAAAAAAATCTAGAAGAGACAGAGTTGACAGACAAAAACAACAAGGAAATAGAATGGAGAAAGCAGAAGTGAGGGTCGACCTTAAACAACAAACACAGCCTTTTCCGGAGTCCAAGCAACATAAACATACACAGGAATGGCGGGGGAGTGGGGAGCATCGAAGCAAGGAGTGAGGAAAAGTTATGTTAGTTTGAAAAAATATGGAAAGGAGAGATGAGTATTTCTAATACAAATAACAAATGAGTCGGAGGTAGAAAGAAATGAGAAGATGGCTGGAAGGGATTCTGCAAAGTCACTGTCCCAAAGGGGACAGACTAGCAAGGAGCGAGGAAAGGATCCCCCTGCAACAAAGCTATTCCCTTTTAATTTAAATATTGAGGATAGCCTAATGGCAATCAAAAATGAAGAAATAGAAGAAACAACTCGAAGGAATGCGCATGTACGCGCGTGCACACACACATGATCATCTACCCATATACCAGCCCTCTCCCAAAGACACAGCTAGTGCAATAACCGAATGCAGCCTTTCACCAAAGTATATATACCCCCTTTCTCCACTGCTGTCTCTGATTGGAGACTGCTGCCGTTGGTTCTGGCTGAGAGTTCCTATTCACCAAAGCACACTCCCTCCTCCTTCCTGTGTCTGCTCGCCTCCCTCCTCCTTCCTCCCTCCCTCCTCCCTCCTGCCCCTCCACGTGAGCTTTCAGAAGTTGATACTTTTGGAGACAGCCTTTTTGGACTACTCAGGCATTAAGAAGAGCTTCGAATATTCATGGTGGAGGAGGCGCTTTGTGGTGGGGGGGGCGCTTCACCCTGGGGTGCCTCGCTACTGCTCTGACCCACTTCGTATCACAAAGAGTTTCCTCTGAATAAGCCCGCTTCGCCTTGTTATTCGGGCTTCATGACGAGGCAGTGCACAGCTCTAGTACCAACAGACTTAGGAGAACTACTGAATTTTAACTAATAAATTGCTAGTGCTTGGTTTTGCTTCATTATTTCACTGACATTTAAAGAGCTATATAAATGTAGGTGTATGGATTTGAACTCTGTTCTTTTTAAAAAAATGGATATTCATTTGTTCTGCTAGAACAAATGCATCGTAGTTAGAAATGCATGATTAGTAAACAACCCTTTTTAGTTATTTTCATTAACTGCTGATTAATCTCTCAATGAGATTAAACTCTCATTAAAAAAACAAGAGGGAAGATTTTTAAGCTGCTTGCCCTACCAACTTTGCAGAATTAATACTAGGGATAATTGAGCTTCCACCACTATACCATGTAGTAGCTACTTCTAATAATCGTACCACACAGTCATTGTATCCTTATGGTTAGCCATTAACGTGCAGCAACTGACCAACTTAGCAGTTTTCTTTTTGAACTAAGGTTGATTCTCCCTCTCCACCATTGGGAACACTTTTAAGATAAGTGATTTATCTGTGTGAAATCTGAGACTCTTCCATTTTCTTGAATGAATGCCTCACCGACCTCTTACAGTGCATTCCTAGGCATGTTTACTTTGTAGAAAAATTCCACTGTGTTCAGTAGAGCTTACATCCTAGTAAGCGTGTTTAGGCTTGCAGCCTTAATTCAGTTTCTATATGTATGCAAGAGAGACTAACAAATTGTGTGCACAGTTATCGTATAGATTCCAGCTGATCGTTATAATCAGCATTTAAAACACAGCGGTGCCTTTGTAAACAGATCACTAGAAGTCTGATAAAATCTCTTCATTCCAGGGTAATCGTTACTGTATCTCTTGTTGGTAAGGAGGAACAAGGGCAAGGTGAGGGTGTTACCTTGAGTGTCATGATGACTTTAGATTAGATGATGGCTGACAATTGTAAGGATAAGATCTACACTTCCTTGAAGAGACATACATTTTAGAGAGAAAATGCTAACTTGCTTTCCATCTTGTAGTTAATACACAGAAGGCATTTGGGGGCACTGTCCTACATTGCCCTATTGTTATTTTTCTGAATGGGTAAATAATATTAGTTTTATGGAATAATGTTCAAGCTTCTGCTAAGACTCTTCCCTGTTGCCATAGCTGTTCTTATTGTGCCTAATTTTTCAAGAATAGTGGGGGTGAAAGGAGTTTTTAAACTGCCTGATTGTTTAAAGGGTATTTTAGTATGTGCCTGAGGGAAGTGGCTTTCTGCACATTAGCTACAAGCTAGAAAGCAAGTTAGTATTTTCTCTCTAAAATGTACATTTGGAGAGAATTGGAGTTGGGCAGGGACAAGGAGGTTGTAGGGAAAGTTAGGGTGTTGGGGCACCAGCAGGCCATGTAGGTGTAAGACGGGTTAGACTTCTGACATCTCTCCCCTGTTCTCATTTTCCCCCCAACCAGAGGGTCTGCGGTTACTCTACCACTCAGTCCTTGGGCCTACAGGTGCTGTTGCTAAATGACAGGTTGGTGCATAATAAAATCTCCCTCATCTATGATTTGATCTTGGATAAGAAGGCCAATCTTGCATGCATAACTGAACTTTTGGTGGTGAGATGGGGCGGGGGGAGGTTAGCCCCTTCCAGCAGTGTCCTTGAGGAACTCCATTCAGCACCAGTACAGGCTTGAAGGTCGGGAAGGAGGCATTGCTGTTGTCTACAGGAATGGCATCAATTTCTCCAGGGTTCCTGTCTGGATGAGTGCTGATCTGGACTGTTTGTATACTGTGCTGGGCAAGTGGAACCAATTTGGGATTCTGCTGGTGCCCAGCAGTCTCTTTCACTGTGCTGTAGGAGGTGCTCTTGGATTTGGGACTTTTCTAGATGAGACTTTTATTGTGCATTCTCCATTCCTCACTCATGGTTGTTTATAGGTGCTTTAGACGATGATATCCTCCTCCATTTTCCCTCCTGTGTTTTCCATCCACTTTCGTTGTTTGGGGGTTGGGGGATGGGGGGGGGGAGGAAAAATGGGGTATTTTTTAGAATCGTGAAACAACACACAACTCTTCACTAGTGTAGTTGCATTATTATGCTTTGTTCTACTATACTACAGCACCAATTAGAACTTATGTAGTGGAAAGTAGGGAAATGAAAGAAAGGGAAAAAAACTGTGTACAGAGATCCAATTTTAATCCTGCAAAGAATCGGGAAGCAGAAGTAGCAGGTTAACAAGCCTTGTTTAGAAAAGCTCTTGGTATTGAGGACTCCCAAGATGATTGTCAGTATTCATGATGAGGCCAACAGATCTGGGGTAATCAGGACTTCGTGGGCACCATGACAACCATGGGGCTCACTCCACATGCTTACTTAGAGTATCTCCACACCAGCCTAAAAATCCTGCATTTAAAACAGGGCTTTCTGCTTCCATTTTAAACGCAGGATCATTACAGACTCCCTTTACACGTGCTTCCTTCTCTCCTCCTTCCCCCATTCCCCCCCTTATCTGAGTCTTCCATGTGTTTCATTATACAACTGCTAGATGGCGCTGTGGTCTAGCTCCTCTTATTGTGGCTTTTCCTCTTTTCATGGAGGGAACTCAAATGCTCTAATTTGATAGCTCGTTATCGCCAATCTTTTTTTTTTTTAAGGAATAAAAGTCATTTAGTGTGGGAAACGCCCTGGAGATTGACGACATCATTTAAAGGGCCTGCAAATTCCATGAGTATCCAATCTCAACAG
Source organism: Heloderma suspectum (assembly GCF_057233095.1). Lineage (NCBI taxonomy): Eukaryota > Metazoa > Chordata > Lepidosauria > Squamata > Helodermatidae > Heloderma > Heloderma suspectum. Next base: position 70,392,038 of record NC_139462.1, read on the forward strand.
CAGGATAAAAGCTCTGAGTGAAGCAGCCCTCAATATGCCCAAGAGATGTACCAGGATACATGCTGGATTTGGTTTTCTCTACTGGGTGGGAGGATGGTGATCCAAAGGCTAGAGATTTTACAGCTTGTCTATTCTCATGGTCAGATCAGTTCCTGTTGTGATTCAGACTTAAAGTGGATGTTCTCTTCTGCAAGGGTGGGGGGAAATATTAGGATTCGTTTCCCCTGGAAACGAATGAATTTCAGAGGGCTCTGGAAATGTTTCCGACTGGTATGGCTGGTGCTCCTGCCAATGCCTTGTTTAATCTGTAGAATGCAGAGATGACCCAGGTGTTTGACACAGTCATTCCTGACCAGCCTCTCCTGCTTTGCAGGGCCCATGCAACTCCATGGCTTACACCTGAGCTGAGGGCAATGAAGTAAGTAGTTGATAGATGCCTTGAACACAACTGGAGGAAAACTCAGAGTAAATACAACTGAACCCTAGTAAGAGCTCATTATCATGCCTATGTACTGCAGGTGAGGGTGGCAAAGAAGCCATTTTTCTCCACCATCATTGAATCCTCTCAGTGTTGTCCAGTGGAACTCTTCCAAGTGTTAAGGACCTTTGAAAATACGGCCCTAGAGGTGATATAGTGGCATCTTTGGTGGCATGCTGTTAAGGTGTTTTGAGGGTAAAATCACTTGCCTCTGCCATGACCTGGACTTTCAGTTTGTGGGGCCTAAGGATGTGGACTGACAGCTGGTACATAATATGGCAGCAAGAGTTTTTACTGAGACCATGTGATCTGAACGTATTGTGCAGTCTCGCCTGCACTGGCTTCCAGTTTGTTTCTGAACTCAGTTCAAAGTGCTGGTGTTGACCTGTACAAGGGTCATCACAGCTTGTTACCTTGTTACCTGATGTAATGGCTCCTCCCTTATGTGCCTACCCATGCCCAACAGTAATCTACAGAGGCCCTCCTCTGTGTGCCCCCTCTTTCTGATATTCAGAGGTTAGCCACAACAGTAACAGCTCTCTTGGTGGTGGCACCCCTGACTATGAAATGCTGTGTCCCGGGAAGTTCACCTGATGCCAACATAATTTTCCTTTTGGAACTAGGTTAAGAGTTTTTTGTTTTTTTCCATGCCTTTACATGTCTGTTTTAATCCCTATAACATTCTGGTGATTTTAGTTCCTGAATTAAGTGGTTTGAGCTCTTCATTTGTATTACATTTTATTATGTTGTCTTTTGTACTGATTTTTTTCTGCTGCTTTTACATTATTTTCATGCTGGTTTGGTATTGACGTTTGCTGATTTCTTTTAGATTTTTGACAGCTTTTATTGCATTGTTGTTCTATTTTTCAACAATTGTACAATGCCGAGGGAATTTGTTTGATAGGAGCTTCATAAATACAAATGAAAGAAATTGTTGTAGCACATTGTTTGTAGCACACTCCAGCCAACATCTGAGGCCCTGAACTATAACTCACTCCTACCCCCCAGTTGGAGATGTGACAGGTGGTTATGCAGGATAAGTTGTAGCATCAGGGCTATGGAATGCCTTGAAGGGTGGGTGGGTGGGGTGTTCCATCTGCTTCCACCATAAATGTTTACCTTCTGAAGTAATGAAGATTTTCATTATTTCAGAAGGCCTTTAGGGAAAATGCGGCTCATGATGCTGTGTTGTGCATTTGTTTTCTTGGTTTTTAAGTCCTTTACTTATCATCATGTGTGTGCATGTGCCTGTGTGTCCAGGAGAGGGATTTTAAAACTGGAAGAAAATCATCTTCTACCACCTGAAGATGGGAATTAACTTTGGGAAGTTACATGTTATCTGATCATAGGTAATCCCACCCAGTTTGACTTCTATCAACTCTTAGTGCACTACTTAAAATTAATCTCCAGATACGGACATATAAAGACTACCATGTTTCTTTACTCCTCTTTGCTACACAAGAGGCCCATGTGTTGGAGACAGATCCGAATAACTGCTAGATCCTATACTGTTAAAAATAAAAAAAAGGGGACTAGCCATTATTATTTCTTTGTCCCAGTAGTCCTTGGTACAATCTGTTTTGCATGTAGCAGTTCTGGAGGATGCAGAATTCAAAACTTTGCTCACTAGTATGTGACATTTTAGTTGCTTCTAACAGAGGTATTATCTTGCTGTGGCTTTTGATTTTTCCAATGGTTCTGGTGAATTTCATGGTTCTATGCCATTAGGGTCAGGAACCTAGTCTCTTGTTCTATGGAAAGCACCATGTGTAAAGGATGGTAGAACAACACACTGTAATGATAAAAACTTGTATTTCATGATATTTGTTTTATTGAAGTTTGCTGCCTTTTGAGGTCTTTTCTATAGACAGGTGGGTTAAAAATTATTTTAATATTAAATTCAGCACATTCTTGAAGCAAAGTGTATTTCTTCCCCCCTCCATCCACATACAATATACCATGGCTTTTCACCTCTTTCCCATCATTTCAATGCCCTAGCTTTGGATGGGTGGTCTTAGCATTGTTTTTAAATATATAACATAGGAAAACCCTCCTCCCCACCATACATTCTTCTGAGATTGTATATATTTCAAATGCCATGAGTATGATTCTATATTTATCTCTTGAATCTCAATAAAATGTCATATTCGTCTTTTGTTGTACAAATATGATACATATTCTAATACTCTATGAAGGTGGTTCAGATTATGATTGCTAAAATATTACAGGGAAAGGAACTGATTCCCACCCCCCAATAACGTCCGTATCACCTTCTCAAAGCTCTCACAAAACATTGTGCATGATAAGACTCTGAACTAGGTTGTAGACTGGTATACAAGACTATTTTAAAACTGTTCAATATTATTGATCTTTCAAATCTGTAGGTCCCCAAGATACATTCAAGGAAAATGTAAAGACTTCTATTAAATAATATTTTCTGGTACAACTGCAGATAATTTTTAAAATATTCCATATGTGCATAATAGTAATTCACATTTACGCAATTAACTTTTGTTCATTGAGATATGTAACAAGGAGCCAGTAAAATTCATTCTGGCAGTGGCAGACTTGGGGAAGGAAAACATCTTTCATAAGCTAGTTAAATTCCATAATAGGGACTCTTGCCCTTTAGCCCTAATGCTTGGGTGTGAGTGTGTGATTTAGAGCTTTTGAAACCATTTTTCTCATATTCACAATCAGTGGCTTGCTGTGGGTTGGCAGTTTTGACCCATCTAGACCCATGAAGGTCTTTACTAGGCCCTTCTTAGTATTTTGGAAGATAAAGGCTTACATCAGGGATTTTCAAAAACTGCCAGGGCAGAAAAGACACACTATTTCCAGGTGAACCCTTAGTTCTGGAGTCTTGGGGTCAGTTTGAAATTACGTTCTCTTCTTCCTCCGTCACTGACAGTCAGTTTCATGATTGGGTGACATCAAGTTCTCATATTTAAAGTCTGCATTGTTATCCAGATTTCCTGGGAGTAAACCCATTGAACTCAGTGGAGCTACTTCTGAGTAGACATGAATAAGGTTGTGCTGTGTGAGATATATTTCTCACTACACCTAATGTTACGGATTTGTATCACACTGTTACTATGTTTGCTTGGGATACCTGTAGCTATCAGCATCTGCAGACTACTTCTCTGTGGGAGTAAACCTGGGGGGAATTTAGCTCAAATGTGCTGCGGGCAACCATTTCTTACTGCAACCTTTGCTCTATTCTGCCATAGGATTGGCTGCTCTCTGTTCAGTAGTTCTGGTCCAGAAACTAGCACATTTTCTGATTACAAAGGGGCACAGCATGAGCAATTTAGAATTTAGAGCAATTTGTTTGGTCAAGGTAGTGCAAATGCCCATGTAAGGTACTTTGAGATAAACAGAGATGACATCAGAACGTTTCCACAAATGACATTTTATTGAGAAAATAAACACACAATGGCAATTTAATGGCTAACTATAGAAGACTGTCCCAGAGATGAGGAGGATGAGTAGAGACATGGCTGCCAGTTATGGAGGCTGTGCAGTGATTGTGGGTCTTCTGGGAGAAGGGAAGAGGAGGGGGAATTGCAGTGGAAATTGAAAAGTTGGTAAGAGTAAAAGAGAATTATACTTTTTCTTCCTTGTCTTCTATCAGAGTCTATTGGAATATGGTGTGTGTGTGTGTTTAAATCTTTAGTGTCAGGGTCAATCCAAGAGAAGGTAAAAAGAAGACTTTCCTCAGTCATGGCAAGCCTTTACTAGGTGGAGTCCATTGGGAGTGGGAGAGCAGAAAAAGAGCCCACAAAGCCAGGATTCCAGACTAAGTCAGGCTGACTTTATTCCAGCAAGTTCTCTCTAGTAATCACCTGACATTCAGGGTTTCAGAGCTAGAAGATCAGCACCCACATGGGAGTTACAAAAAATAATTGGGCATCAGATAATAAGGCTGCTCCTGAAGTCACACCACTTGTATGACCTCATAGCAGTTCTCTGGGAATCTTACTAGAGTCTTATTCATTTATTTATATGATTTGATTTGGTGTAAGCAACAAACACACATGGGTCACCTCACAGTAGGATTCCTCTAGCAATGTAGTAAGGCTGAGATGCTTCATAAGGCAATACAGGACCAGGACAACATGGAGCATCCTTGCTGGTCCCACGCTCTCCATCCTCCCAATCTGGATTTGGGACTGAAAGACCCAGGAAAAGTGTGGGTGCACAGAGGGTAAGTTGTAAGCAAGCACAATTTGTGACATTGCACAATATCATGGCTGGCAGGTTTTATGATGATTGGATTTATTTATTTATTTATTGTATACCCCATCTTTCCACCAAGGAAATGGCACCCAGTGTGGCATCTTGGGACCTAAGGCCAGTTATAGCCTTAAAAACAAAAATTACATAAGGATATGGTGGTCCTGGAAGGGCAATTTCCAGGTATGTATGTACACACACACACACACACACACACACACACACACACACACAGAATGATTGTCTGTGTGCTTAACAAAGATTGGGGTCTAGACTTTAGGTGGAGTATAAAGTACTTCTTTTAAAGGAGGCTTGACATTAGGGATAGACAGATCTGTCAGTTCTGCTTTCTTCCATGTTCAGTTTTTTTTAAATCATAAGTTCTTTCCATCATGTTTATGGAGAATTATGGAGATATCTGCACATTTTGGTAAGTTCTTATTAGAAAACAAATGGAAAGAAATTCTCACCCATTCCTACTTGAAATCCCAAGGCTCTCCATAGCCAATTGATAGGTGGTACAGTGTTGCTTTGATTATATGGGGCACAGAGGAATATTGAGCATTTAACAATTCCAGGCGGTCCCATGCTAGCATATAGAGAGTGTGGACAGTCCACTGCCCAATAGAGGGGTTTGACAAGTGCTTTCAAGTGCACTTGCTCCTAGTTTGCTAGATCCTTACCAGCTCACTTTCCCAGAAAAAATGTAGTCTTTTGAGCCAAGGTGCTTGCGAGGGAACACACAAAATGGCGGTGAAATAGTGTTATCTGGCAATGATGCCTTAATCTGTGTCTTATCTTAAGCTGTCCTGAAAGGTAGGCTTATAGGTAGGCTATAAGGAAGGCTGAGCGCCGAAGAATCGATGCTTTCGAACTGTGGTGCTGGAGAAGACTCTTACGAGTCCCCTGGACTGCAAGGAGGTCAAATCAGTCAATCCTACAGGAAATCAACCCTGACTGCTCATTGGAAAGACAGATACTGAAGCTGAAGCGCAAATATTTTGGCCACCTCATGCGAAGTGAAAACTCCCTGGAAAAGACCCTGATGCTGGGAAAGATTGAAGGCAAAAGGAGAAGGGGGCAGCAGAGGATGAGATGGCTAGATAGCATCACTGATGCAATGAATATGGAATTGAGCACACTCCGGGAGAGAGCGCAGGACAGGGCAGCTAAACCTTAGAGCCACAAGTGACAGAACTATACCAGTGACATTCCACTTTGAATTTTTCCCACCTTCTGCCTGCCTGTATTTAATTTATTTAAAAGATGTATTTTATTTATTTATTTATTTATTAAATTTATTAATCGCCCATCTAGCTGGTCACCCAGCCACTCTGGGCAATGTACAAGCATATAATAAAACAGTTTAAAACAATAAAATTCTACAATAAAAACATTTTCTAAAATACCCTAACCCACCCCAAATGCCTGCCTGAACAACCACGTTTTTAATGCATGGCGGAAGCTCATTAAAGAGGGGGCATGGCGGAGTTCCCTAGGGATGGAGTTCCACAGAGTGTGGGCCACCACAGGAAAGGCCCTCTCCCTCGTCCCCACCACACTAGCTGATGGGACAGAGAGAAGGCCATCCGAGGCTAATCTTGTTAAGTGGCCTGTCTGCTGTTGCTGGAGGCGCTCCTTAAGATAGGCTGGGCCGGAACCATATAGTGTTTTAAAGGTCAAAACCAACACCTTGAATTTGGCCCGGAAAACAACTGGTAGCCAGTGCAACTCCTTCAGCACTGGAGTGATGTGATATCGCTGGCGGCTGCCTTTAATCAGGCAAGCCGCCGTGTTCTGTACCAGCTGCAGCTTCCGAACCATCTTCAATGGTAACCCCACATAGAGCGCATTACAGTAGTCTAAATGAGAGGAGACCAGGGCATGTACTACTGATGGGAGCAGATGGTTGGGAAGGAAGGGGTGCAGGCGACGTATCAGTTGGAGTTGATACAGCGCTGTCCGGCTCACAGCTGACACCTGAGCCTCCATGGACAGCTGGGAGTCCAAAATGACCCCCAGTCTGCAGACCTGGTCTTTCAAGGGTAGCCGTATCCCATTCAACACCAGGTCAACATCCCCCAGCCGGAGGCATTCACCACCGCCCTGATCCCCTCACCCAGTCTCTCTCTGCAGCCCATAATGAGCCAAGATGGGCAAGGATCAAGTAAGCAGGTGGCCGGCCTTACAGATGAAACACCTTGTCCACTTCATCAGGAGGAAGAAGCTGGAACCGATCCCACAAAACTGGTTTGCCATAGGCCGCCTCTTGCTCACTAACTGTATCCACAGCGCACGGAGTAACACTCCTAATCCGATCAATTTTATCTGCAAAGTGCCTTGCCAAGGCCTTACAGGAGGCCTTAGAATGCTCCAGTGGTTCCGGAGCCACTGGACCGACCAGGCTCCGGACCACTTGGAACAGCCTCCTGGGACAGCACTCTGCAGATGCGATAGAGGCAGCATAATATTCCTTTTTTGCTGCCTTCACTGCCACGTGATAGGCTGAAGATACAGCTCTAGCCCATTTTCGATCGTCTTTGGAGCGAGACTTCTGCCACCGGCGCTCTAGCCATCTCACCTCCTGTTTCAGAGCTCGAAACTGAGGATTGAACCATGGTGCAGTCCAAGCCTCTTCAGGGGGAGAGGGCATTTCAGAGCCACCCGATCTAATGCCCCAGTGATTGCGGCATTCCAGCCACCCACCTGGGTCTTGACCGAGTGGCCGTTGGCGTGCTCCAGAGAATCCCCAAGTGCATTCAGGAATCCATTCGGATACATAAGACGCCTGGGGCGGACCATTTTATATCCCACCTTTGGTCATCATCAAGGCTAGGGATGGTTGGGCACCTGCCAAGGGCCATCATGCCAGTCCACTGACAAGAGACCCCTGGATTTGCTTCTCCTCTTCATGAAATCTACTTATTCACCTGCCTCCTGCTCTGGCCCAGACAACAGTGGTGGTGAGAAGGAGGAGCAAAAGATGACGCTGCCTATTTGCTCACTAGCTTTCTACTTGTCAAGCAAGTAAATGGTAGCAATGATGAGAAAGAGGATGACGAACAATAGCAGCTGATGACAAGGGTGGTGAGAAGATAGGCTCCCTGAGGGAGGGGACTCCTGGAAGTTCTCTTGCCCAAGGGCCCTTAAAAACCTGGAGCTGGCATGGCTTGCAACATAAAAAGAAATAGAAATATATACAGTAAAACCACAATAATATCATAATAAAGTACAAAAGAACTGAAAGTTAAATATCAGACCAATTCCTAAAACCCATTTTAAAAGTTAAATATCAGAGCGACTCATTTGTAGCAGTAGGGTTCAAAGTTAAAACAATCCAAAAGTCTGGCAAAACAAGAGTATATTGACTTTTGCCTAAAGGTTAAAAGAGAGGGAGCCAACCCAGCTTTGTGAGGAAGGGCATGCCAAAGCCTTGGTGCCACCACCAAAAAGGCATTTAGTCAACCAGCTGTGTCTCCAATGATGATTGCAAAAGGTGGGCAGATATGGGAGAAGACAGCCCTGTTTGGCTGCTTCTAAGTATGGTGGTATTGGCCGGGTGCTTTGAAGAATATTGCCGCACTTTCTTTGAAGAATATTGCCTCACAACCCAGTTACTTGTGGGTTGGCTACTCTTCCATTACATCAGGAAGGTCTACCATAAGGCATTACCGCAGCACATACTGCACAGTGGGAGAAAGGACAATAACTTGAGGACAATTTTCTGTCCTAGGAAGAAATGCTACAGAACCTTCTGTAAAAAAATGTCAACATCGCCCACATGTTGAACAGAAGAAAATTCTCAGTTTACTTACCAGTATGGGAAGCATAAAGAGCTGCTCTGATACTGCCTTTATGTTCATCCCAGGGGGCATGGAGATGTTTGCAGTCTAATGTTGTCACTGGTTTGCATTTAATAGGATTAATCATAAACACTCCACACAACTTGCAGTCAGTCATTCTGTATTCACTGGGTGAAAAATTCACTCCTTCACTCCAGGCCTTGTCAGTTCAGGGTCAGTCCAAAAATATCCAGGTCACATCCTGCCTTCTTGAACAGATTGTTGCCAGCTTGTGAAATACAATGTTCAGCCTGCCATGGAAATTCATGACACCTCAAAAATTAGACTGCTTGGCGACTGATGGATGCAAAGCGCAAGCTGTCATTCTGTTTCTATGGTTGAGGATACTAGGGATTTTTGTGCTTGTTTTGTTTTTTTGGAGACCTTTCACCTGTGTCAATATTACAAAGGAGTTTTTTCAGTACCTCTGTTTCTGCTCTGTTTTTGTCATCAGAGCACAGAAAGAGAAGTGCAGGAATGTTAGCAACCAGCCACACAATACATGGGAATTATTGTTTAAAGCATCCAATGTACGTACTTGCTTTGGTACACCTTGTCGGTCCATACATGTGGCAGTCCCACACAATTCCCACAGAAGTGTGCAGGGCTGCTGCTGGAATCACACTCTTAGCCATGATTGTATAGAGGCAATATTTGGAAGGGCCTTAGCTTAGCAGTTGTTGTTGTTGTTGTTTATTCGTTCAATCGCTTCCGACTCTTCGTGATTCATGGACCAGCCCACGCCAGATCTTCCTGTTGGCCGTCGCCACCCCCAGCTCCCCCAAGATCGAGTCCATCACCTCCAGAATATCATCCATCCATCTTGCCCTTGGTCGGCCCCTCTTCCTTTTGCCTTCCACTTTCCCTAGCATCAGCATCTTCTCCAGGGTATCCTGTCTTCTCATTCTGTGGCCAAAGTACTTCAGTTTTGCCTTGAATATCCTTCCCTCAAGTGAGCAGTCTGGCTTTATTTCCTGGAGTATGGACTGGTTTGATCTTCTTGCAGTCCAAGGCACTCTCAGAATTTTCCTCCAGCACCACAGTTCAAAAGCATCTATCTTCCTTCACTCAGCCTTCCTTATGGTCCAGCTCTCTCAGCCATAGGTTACTACGGGGAATACCATTGCTTTAACTATGCGGACCTTTGTTGTCAGTGTGATGTCTCTGCTCTTAACTATTTTATCAAGATTTGTCATTTCTCTCTTCCCAAGAAGTAAACGTCTTCTGATTTCGTGGCTGCAGTCAGCGTCTGCAGTAATCTTTGCGCCTAGAAAGACAAAGTCTGTCACTGCCTTCACATTTTCTCCCTCTATTTGCCAGTTATCCATCAAGCTGGTTGCGATAATCTTGGTTTTTTTGAGGTTTAACTGCAACCCAGCCTTTTCACTTTCTTCTTTTACCTTCATCATGAGGTTCCTCAGCTCCTCCTTGCATTCAGCCATCAAAGTGGTATCATCTGCATATCGGAGATTGTTAATGTTTCTTCCAGCGATTTTAACTCCAGCCTTGGCTTCATCAAGCCCAGCACATCGCATGATGTGTTCTGTGTACAGGTTGAATAGGTAGGGTGAGAGTATACAACCCTGCCGTACTCCTTTCCCAATCTTAAACCAGTCCGTTGTTCCGTGGTCTGTTCTTACCGTTGTTACTTGGTAGGGATGTCAGAGAATTTTGCCACGAATCTTGGGGAGGCCGAATGCCCTGAAATTGGTGGCAAAACGGTCTGCCCCCCGCCCCCCCCCGGGATGGGACTTACCTTGGGCGAATCCTCCTGGCGGCTGCGGCGGCTCTGGCGGCGACGCGGCGGCGGCGCGGCAGCGGTTCGGTGGCGGTTCGGTGGCGGTTCGGTGGAGGTTCGGCGGCTGCGGCAGCCAGTCTTCCGACCGGCTGCCACCGCCGCCATTTCCAGTAAAAAAAAAAAAAAAGTGATAGGCTACGTAAAGATTTACGTAGCCTATCATGGCTAGATTTTTTTAAAAATACGGTGATAGGCTACGTAAATGTTTACATAGCCTATCACTTATCACGGCTGATTTAAAGGGAAAAAAAAAAAGTCATTTCCAGTAAAAAAAAAACACGTGATAGGCTACGTCAAGATTTACATAGCCTATGACGGCTAGATTTTTAAAAAATACCGTGATAGGCTACGTAAATGTTTACATAGCCTATCACAGCTGATTTAAAGGAAAAAAACAACAACGCGTGTATGCAAATGGCGGTGCCCATGGGCGCCGCCATTTGTGTTCCTTATTTTGACACGTCTTAGTCTATGTAAACATTTACGTAGACTAAGACGGCGAAAATAAGGGGAACGCAAATAGCGTAGATGCTACGCTATTTGCGTTCCCCTTATTTTTGCCGTAGTCTACGTAAATGTTTACGTAGACTAAGACGTGTCAAAATAAGGAACGCAAATACGCACGTTTGCGTACGCACTTTTTTTCCCTTTTAAATCAGCTGTGATAGGCTACATAAACATTTATGTAGCCTATCACGGCTGACTGCAGGGACACAAACGGCGGCGGGTACGGCCGCCTCCATTTGCGCACCTGGCCGGCCAAGATTTGGGGGGGGAGGGACAGAGCGCCTTCCCCCCACCAGAATTTTGGGGGGGAGGGATGGAGCGCCCTCCCACCTCGAATCAAATTTTGTTAAAGGTAAGTCACTTTCGTACATCCCTACTACTTGGTCGTTATACAGATTCCTCAAGAGGCAGACAAGATGACTTGGTATCCCCATCCCACCAAGAACTTGCCACAATTTGTGATGATCCCCACAGTCAAAGGCTTTAGAATTAGGGATGGGGGAGAATTTCTCCCCGAAACTTCGGGGGGCCGAGTGCCAACACATTCGGTCCTCCGAAGGTTGTTTGGGGAGAAATTCTCCGCCCCCCCGCCCCGCCCCCCCCCCGGGTTGGGAATTACCTTTCACAAATGTCCCTCCCGGCGGCGGGTCCCAGCGGCGGTTTGACAGGTCTTCGTCAGGGGCGGAGGTGGTAGCCGGTCGAAAGACTGGCTGCCATTACAAGTAAAGTAAGAAACAAACAAACGCCCCTGTGATAGGCTATGTAACGATTAACATAGCCTATCACGGCTAGATTTGCAAAGTCAGCCGTGATAGGCTACGTTAATTGTCACGTAGCCTATCACGGGTGACTTTGAAAAAAAAAAAGCACGTACGGCTAATGGCGGCCCCCATAGGGAGCCGCCATTCGCGTTCCTTATTTGGTCCCTGTAGTCTACGTAAAGATTTCCGTAGACTACGGCGAAAATAAGGGCAACGCTAGTTTCGCCGTAGTCTATTTTCTTATTTTCGCCGTAGTCTACGTAAATCTTTACGTAGACTACAGGGACCAAATAAGGAATGCGAATGGCGGCTCCCTATGGGGGCCGCCATTTGTGTACGCGCTTTTTTTTTGTCAAAGTCACCCGTGATAGGCTACGTGACGATTAACGTAGCCTATCATGGCTGACTTTGCAGATCTAGCCGTGATAGGCTACGTTAATCGTTACGTAGCCTATCACAGGGGCGTTGTTTTTTTTTCTTTTGAAGTTCGCAGCCGGGGAGACGGGGCGCTTCTCCCCGGCCTGAATTTCGGCCAGGCGAGGCGGGAAGCCTCCCCACCCGGCCTGAATTTCGGCCGGGCGAGGCGGGAAGCCTCCCGCCCCCGGCCTGAACTTCGGGGGGAGCAGCGAAGCGCCTCCCCCCCACTGCCAAGCAAGCTGCGAGACCAGGTAAGTGACTTTCGTACATCCCTATTTAGAATAGTCAATAAAACAGAAGTAGATGTTTTTCTGAAACTCCCTGGCTTTCTCCATTATCCAGCAGATATTGGCAATTTGGTCTCTAGTTCCTCTGCCTTTTCGAAACCCAGCTTGTACATCTGGCAATTCTCATTCCATGAATTGCTGGAGTCTACCTTGCAAGATCTTGAGCATTACTAGGGATGGCGGAGAATTTCTCCCCGAAACTTCGGGGGGCCGAGCGCCAACGTGTTCGGCCCCCCGAACAAGTTTCGGGGAGAAATCCTCCGCCCCCCCCTCCCCCCGCCCCCCCGGGGACGGGACTTACCTTCCCTGAATGTCCCTCCCGGCGGCGGGTCCGGCTGGCGGTTCGTCCGGTGTTCGAGCGGGGCGGGAGCGGCAGCCGGTCTTTCGACCGGCTGCCGCCCCCGCCATTGCAATGAAAGAAAAAAAAAACAAACGTCCCCTGATATGCTACGTGACGATTCACGTAGCCTATCACGGCAAGATTTGCAAAGTCAGCCGTGATAGGCTACGTGAATCGTCACGTAGCCTATCACGGGTGACTTTAAAAAAAAAAAAAAAGTGTGTACGGATAATGGCGGCCCCCATAGGGAGCCTCCATTCCCCTTCCTTATTTGGTCGATGTAGTCTACGTCAATGTTTACATAGACTACGGCGAAAATAGCGTTGCCCTTATTTTCGCCGTAGTCTACGTAAACATTGACGTAGACTACAGCAACTAAATAAGGAACGCGAATGGCGGCTCCCTATGGGGGCCGCCATTCGCGTACGCGGTTTTTTTTTTTTTTTAAAGTCACCCGTGATAGGCTACGTGACGATTCACGTAGCCTATCACGGCTGACTTTCCAGATCTAGCCGTGATAGGCTACGTGAATCGTCACGTAGCCTATCAGGGGACTTTTTTTTTTTTTTTTTTACTTTCGTGTTCGCGGCCGGGCGAGGCGGGAAGCCTCCTCCCCGGCCTGAATTTCGGCCGGGCGAGGCGGGAAGCCTCCCCCCCCCGGCCTGAACTTCGCGGGGGGAGCAGCGAAGCACTCCCCCCCACCGCGAAAAAGCTGCGAGAAAAGGTAAGTGACTTTCGTTCACCCCTAAGCATTACCTTACTGGCATGTGAAATAAGTGCCACTGTTTGATAGTTTGAACATTCTTTGGTGCTTCCCTTTTTTGGGATGGGGATATAAGTTGATTTTTTCCAATCTGTTGGCCATTCTTGTGTTTTCCAAATTTGCTGGCATATGGCATGCATCACCTTGACAGCATCATCTTGCAAGATTTTAAACAGTTCAGCTGGGATACTGTCATCTCCTGCTGCCTTGTTATTAGCAATGCTTCTTAAGGCCCATTCAGCCTCACTCTTCAGGATGTCTGGCTCTAGCTCACTGACCACACCGTCAAATTTATCCCCGATATTATTATCCTTCCTGTACAGATCTTCCGTATATTCTTGCCACCTTTTCTTGATCTCTTCTGCTTCTGTTAGGTCCTTGCCATCTTTACAAGGTAAAGATGATTTTTGATCATACCCATTTTTGCTTGGAATTTACCTCTGATGTTTCTAATTTTCTGGAAGAGGTCTCTTGTCCTTCGTATTCTATTATCTTCTTCCGCTTCCGCGCATTGCTTGTTTAAAAATAATTCCTTATCTCTTCTGGCTAACCTCTGGAATTTTGCATTTAATTGGGCATATCTCCCCCATCACTGTTTCCTTTTGCTTTCCTTCTTTCTTGGGCTGCTTCAGTGTCTCAGCAGACAGCCATCTTGCCTTCTTGGTTTTCTTTTTCTTTGGGACATTTTTTGTTGCCGCCTCCTGAATAATGTTGCGAACTTCTGTCCATAGTTCTTCCAGGACCCTATCTACTAAATCTGGTCCCTGAAATCTATTCTTCACCTCCACTGCATATTCATTAGGAATATTAGTGAGCTCATATCTAACTGATCTGTGGGTCTTCTCTATTCTCTTTAGTCTGATTCTAAATTGTGCAATAAGAAGTTCATGATCTGAACTACAACCAGCTCCAGGTCTTGTTTTTACCAACTGCATAGATGTCCGCCACCTTTGGCTACAAAGGATGTAGTCAATCTGATTTCGGTGTCCACCGTCTGGTGAAGTCCATGTATAAAGTCGTCTCTTAAGTTGTTGGAAGAGAGTGTTTGTTATGCACAGTGAGTTGTCTTAGCAAAATTCTATCAGCCTATGTCCTGCTTCATTTTGTTCTCCCAGACCATGCTTGCCTGTAATTCCAGGTGTCGTTTGACTACCCACCTTAGCATTCCAGTCTCCTGTAATGAAAAGAACATCTTTTTTTTGGCTTACTATCCAGTAGGTGTTGCAGATCCTCATAGAACTGATCTACTTCTGCTTCTTCAGCATCTGTGGTTGGGGCGTATATTTGGATCACTGTGATGTTAAATTGCTTACCCTGAATTTGAATTGAGATCATTCTGTCATTCTTTGGATTGTATCCAAGCACTGCTTTAGCCACTTTATTATTAATTATGAAGGCTACTCCATTTCTTCTGTGGTCCTCTTGTCCACAATAGTAGATCTGGTGGTCATTTGATGTGAAATGGCCCATTCCAGTCCATTTCAGTTCACTGACACCCAAAATGTCTATATTTAATCTTGACATCTCCCCAATAACCACATCCAATTTGCCCTGGCTCATAGATCTTACACTCCAGGTTCCTATGGTGTGTTGTTCTTTAGAACATCAGATTCGTCGTTCACCACCAGCACCATCGGCTGCTAGCTGTCCTTTCGGCTTTGAGCTAGCTGTGTCATCACATCCGGGGCTAGTTGAACTTATCCTCTGTTCCTCCCCAGTAGCATTTTGACCATCTTCCGACCTGGGAGTCCCATCTTCCGATGGTATACCAACATATCTCTGGTTGTACTGATCCATTTAGTTTTCATGGCAAGAATACTGGGGTAGGTTGCCGTTTCCTTCCCCAGGGATTGTATTTAGTCTGACCTCTCTGCCATGACCTTCCCGTCTTGGGTGTCCCTTCACGGTTTAGCTCATGACGTCATTGAGGTGCTCAAGCTCCAGCACCATGACAAGGTAACGATCTCCTTTGCTGAAGAGCTTAGCAGTAGAGAAGATGATTTCCACACAGAAAGTCACAGGTTCAATTCCTGCTGTATCCAGCAGCCCCATTTCTTGCATGGTTGGTGAGCATGAGAAGAGGGCCTGTGCATGAACTGGCTTATTAACACCCCCCACCCCGTAGTATGATTATCATGTGGAATCCCCTTGGTACAGCTTCAGTACAGCACCTGTTCTACATAGCCATTGTAACTTGTGAAGCAGTCATCGACACCACCACCAAATATTTCTGTTGGTGGTTGATTTGTATGATCTATGCAGTCAGCGTTACACATTACAGCCTCTGCATATCTTGTCATCTGGCCCCCAGTAGCTATACTATCTGTCAGTATTAGTTCTTTAGAAAATGGGAATAATAGTCAAGTATCTCACAGGGGTTTTTGTGAGGATAAATGAAATGATGGAATGTCAACCTGCCTTTCTAGGGATTTACATTCATTTCCTCTAAAGTCTGTTACTTTAGTCACTTTTTTTTTTGCAATACTGTGAACCAGTAGTGTGTGTGTGTGTGTGTGTGTGTGTGAGGGGAGGAATGCAGTCAGAATGAACAGCAATCATCCTTAACCTGATTCACAAGAGCTTGTGACACTAATTGAAATGGAGGATGCAAGTGCGGACCTGAACGATGAAATTTTATCTTCACTTGCCCAGCAAGCAAGCCACTTTTAAAGTATAAAAACTTACTGGGTTGGTTCGCACAATCAGCGGCTGTTGTTCTTAAGGCTGTTCTTGGGTTGTTCCATGGGCTGCTCTTGAGTTCTGGGGTGGCTTGTTAACCACAGTAACAAGCCACCCTGCCTGGGTTCGCATGACATGATAACCTGCAGCGACTGCCCACTGCAGCTTGAATGGTGGTGGCTGGCACATGCTGCAAGCCACTGTGGCTTATTTAAACCACACTGCTGGCTGCCTATCATGTGAACCTGGTCACTTTCTGAGTCAGTATGGGACATAAATAAGGTGATAGAGGTAATTGTTTCAACCCTTTGTTCAAGAATACTTGTTTTCACTTTGAGTACTTGGTTTGATTCCTTGTTGCCTGTAGCAAGACACGGCCAAATCAGCTTCTGTCATCTGTGGATGAATAGGAAGTCACACCCGTTCCTTTTGGATGTGAACCTGGAAATTGTCTTCATTGTGCTTTCAGTCAACAATTGAGGACTCATGTCTACAGACTGGATAATGCCTTGTTTAATGCTACTTTGCTGCAGACTGATCACTGCTTCGTGTAAATGTCTCTGCTGCAGAGCAATTTATTGTCAGGCAACAAATGACTCCTGCTTGACCACTGAAAGTGATTCCATCGCACATAAAACAAAGTAAGCTGTGCTGGTCCATAGGAAAAAATACAAAATTCACAGTCAGGCAATAACCTTTATTAGGACTAGGGGTATATGGATTTTTATCAATCTGTTCCATCTGTGTTTTACAGATTGTCATGCATTTTTCATTCCATCATCCACTCATTGACAGAATTGGATTTTTTTTTAAGGGATGTACAAGAATTGCATTCAACTTGTGCAAGTGTGCATTAGCGCAAATGCAAATCCACGTGACTTGGAAAATGCTGGCCCGCTGCAGAATCTGCAGGTCAGGTTTATAGAAATCTGAACTCATTTGAATCCATTCCAAATTTCTCCAACATCCCTAACTAGGACCAACCAAATATGCACAAAATTTTAGGCACATTTTCAAGGTCTCTTAATCAGGCAAGATGTTACAAAAAGCAGTAGATGGAAGAGGTGAGAAAAAGTGTGACTTGATACTAAACATATGAATTCTGCATGGTCAAAGTCTTAAGACAGAGTGGAGGAGGAGGCACAGGCTTAAATGGATTAGGCTGTATGAGGTTTCATGCAGCTTTCAGGTAATGGCTGATTCCTCCATTTTGAAAATACAACATCCAGTTGTTACTCCCACCTTAGGCAAAACACATAGGTTCCTTGTTAGGCAAGGAAACAAAATAAAGGGAAATAAAGAGAAACATGGCAGTTTTTGTATTAGCAACACTGGAGATTAATTTTGAGTGGTGCACTAGGTAAAAAGAAGTCAGTTTAAGCCAAATTGGGTAGTGTTTTCTAGTGATTGGAGGGAAGGTGCCCCTCAAAGATTGAAGTCCCATCTTCTGGTGGTAGATACTCATTATCTTCCAGTTGTAGAATCCCACTCCAGAGTGGTTAAATTAAGTATTTTCCAAATGACACATAAAATAAAGTAAGCTATATTGGTCCATAAGAAAAATCCATGGTCAGGTAATGCCATTATTAGGACCAACTAGATATGCCCCAAATTATGGGCAAACATCTGAGACCTCCAGGTGTCTTCATCAGGCAAGGTGTTACAAAACCTGGGGGTGGGGCAGAGGAGGAGGGAAAAAAGGCAGACTAGTTGTTGAAGTTAATTCTCCCAGCAGGCCCAATGAACACAAATGGGTTGTTCACTTTAGTGATTGACCAAGACATTTTGGTACTATATCTGCAGCAAGAAAATCTAAATGGCACCTTTCACAGTGGTAAAAATATAAATGAAAGGACAATTTCCTCCCCTCTAATTGGACCCCAACATGTTTTACTTATATAGACATTTATATCCTACCCTTCTATTGCCCTTATACCACTCACAGCAGTTTACAATAACTTAAAACCACAATACAATATAAAAAATATATTCAGCAAAGTAATATGTATAGTAAAAATTCAAAGGCACAGACCATAGATAAAACAAATGTGTTTTTTTTTTAAAAAAACTACTCACTTAGTAGGCAAAAGCCTGTCAGGATAGAAATGAATTCACCAACCCAGAGAAGAGGCTACCCATACTTCATGGAATAAGGCGTTCCACAAGACTGGTGCAGCCATGGAGAAGTCTCTACTTCTCATCACCATCAGCCATGCCTCCACCCTAGATGAAACACAGAGAAGGGCCTCTCCTGATCTTATGGAGCAGGCATGGGAGGAGGTTTAGGGCTTTAAAGATGATCACCAACACTTTGAACTGTGCCCAGAAGCAAATTGGGAATCAGTGCAGACCTTTCAGGATAGGTGCAACATGATCCCATGGGCCCACACCTAGTAATATCTTTGCTTCTGCCTTCTGGACCATGTGCAGCTTCTGAAGACTCTTAGGTAGCCCAGTGTAGAATGTTTTATAGTAATCCAGGCTTGCTGTAACAACAGGATGTGTTACCCAGCCAGGTCTGTTTTTCTCAGGAACAGGTGTACTGTGCACCAGTCTGAGCTGGACAAAAGCAATCCAGGCCACCACCCCAACCTGGTTATCCAGATGCAAAACCAAATCCTACAGTACTCCTAAACTGAGAACCTGGTTTTTCAAGGGGAGCGCAACCCATCCCAAACAGGCTGAATCCGTATTCCAGAGTTCATCTCCTTCCTGATGAGGAGCACATCTGAGTTGTCTGGTTGAAGCTTCAGTCTGTTAGCCCTCATCCAGCCCACTATTGCATCCGGGCACTGGTCTAGAACCTGCTGCCTGAGGCAGACTGCTTTACCCTGCCTAATGGTAGGATTGGCCCTTGTTCACTGGTGTGCTGTCTTGCAGCTGAGGGGCAGTCAGCTCCTTCACACCCCTTTATTGCAAAATGTGTAGGCTGAAAGGGAAGATATTTAGAATGTAGTGTTATGCTCTGAGCAGTAAGACGTTCGAGGGGTGTAGTGCTTACCCAGTTTCAGTTTCCTTTGGAAGACAGCTAGTAGAGACATATGGTGTTTTGTAATAGTTGAGCTTATTTACAAATATACAGGTTGAACATAGGTGGAGGCACCTATGTTGGAGCTTAACACTCCAACAGACAACCAAATCCACTGCTCCACAATTCTTGATTTTTTTTTGACACACAGTGACAGGCCCAGATTACATCAGCCTTAACTGGGAGCGAGGAAGGTCTGCTTTTGCCCCATTTGGAAGACTTAAGGAAGATCCATCTGTCAAGAGCAAACATATAATTAGCACCCGTGGACACAATCAACTTAATATCCTGGGAAGGGAACAGAGATTGCTGTTTACTTTTTGATTAGTTTTTCCTTCAAAATAAAAGTGGCAGTGTTAAGCACATTTTTTAAAAGCCATCTCAATATAACATGTCGTTGGACTCTCCCACTTTGCCTACTCACGACCCTTCTCTCTGGGTGGTGCAGCATAAAGAGTTGGTCATGGAAGGAGCAGTCACTTGTATTCACTCATCTTGCTGTTTTGTTTACTGTTTGATCACCTCTCCTGCTGATTGGCAGCTTTGCTTCATAATAAAAATGGTAATATTCAGCGTGCTTTTTAAAAAAGTGTGTTTAATGTAACTGTGTAGTTTGATCCAGAGACAAACTGACATGTGGAAACCACTTTGAAATATGCCATATAAAGGCCAAAGCATGCTGGTTCGGGGATGCTGGGAGTTGTAGGACTTTTTTTGGACTAAACATGGGAAGAATTTCCCCCTAAACCCATAAAAAAACAATTTTTTTTTACTCTTGATTGGAGGAGGGACCCCAATCCAGATTTTAAAAGCACCTGTACACTAGGCTTCCAATCTGGATGGGGGGTGATGGCCTGTGCCTACTCTAGAGTAAAAATGAAAAAAAAGTGTAGCTGCTAGATATGGATTTAAAGTAATGTCTGTTTTTGTCCTAAATATAAGTACATTTCAATCCTTCTATATAGAATGCTCAATTTCTAGTAACACATTCTTTTTCATTTAGCTTACTTTTATTTTAGCTGCATTTTAAGCATTTTCCCAGTATTGATCCTTAGGAATTCTGTCATATAAACGTTCGTATCTCTAAAAAAATCACCCAAGGATGTTATCAAGAGATGATCATTTTCTGTTGACTCTCTCACAGCCAACAATACATTGTCTAATTTATTGTTATTGTAAAATTTCAACAAAAAAAAGGAAAGAAAAAATGTGGCTACATACAGTATATTTGAATATATCAATTTCAAAGCATACATATGAAATACACACACACACACACACGTGTGCGCACACACATGCACATGAAAGTACAGGTGTATAAGAACTATACATAAACTTCAACAAAAGCAGACCAAATATTCAGATAAGTGTACATTCTCAGGTGGCGTCTATACACCACCCATTCAAATGTTAGAAGTGTTGCAAGGTCTTCAATCCATTGCATTATAGGAGGTGAATGTTTATCTTTCCAATGTTGCAATGTCAGAATGGCATTAGGATGAAGGCATACCAGAATGGATAGGGTTCCTTCCACAGTCATACCTGCTAGAGATGTATGGCGTATAATGTCTCATCAATTACATTTTGATCCACTTTTTTCATACTAAATTGATACTATGGGGAAATCCAGATTTAGAAATTGGTAAAAAAATGTTTTTGTGGTGGATATGAATGTATAAGGTGATTTTTACCGTGGATCAACTGGTGGGTGCTGATGATGAATTTTTTGTCATTCTCTATTCTGCATGCTAAATATGAGTTCCCAGCTATGGCTGAATGTCAATACTTGCAGATGCTACATTTGTTAGAATCTAGGTTTGGTCCTGCCGCTTTTACAGCTTCAGCATCTCCCTCACTACTAGAAACACTGAGGCCAATCAGGCAAATTAACCTATGATCCACATCTATAAATACTTATTACTGGTGAATAAATATGGTATACATACATGGGCTTACGCAGGAACAGAATAGGGAACTGGATTGTCCCATTTTGCCTAATCAATGGATCACCCCCTTGGCATCTGCATCTGCTGCATCTATGGATTTCAGGTTGCATCTTATTCAGCAAAAACTTTTGTCTTGTGTCTATTAGATGCTGCAACATCTATTTAATAAGGGTTTGTCTAAGTCAACTAATTGTTGGAGGTGGAACACAGCTAATGCTTCTTTGAAGCATATGTTTTGGCAATGCCCAGTAGTTGCGCCTTTTGGGGAGGAGGTCACTATATGGATACATTTTGTATTAGAACACTCCTTAATATTTACTTAATATATACATGCGGTTTTAAATTACCTACCTGCTTTCAGGATGTTAATGCATGGTCAGCGCAATATGGATTCTCTGCACCCTTCTGACAGCTAAAAGATAGCCAACAATATCTGAGTAGCTGCAGTTAGTCTACACTCCATTGTGTTGAGAGGTAGGTTATATATTTTAATAGATACAAATTTGGGAACCAATCCCAGCCAAAGTTAAAACTTTATATACCATTGATTTCAGTGTAAAAGTTAAGCATGTACTTTAAACTCTCCCATTGATATAAGCGGGACATACAAATGCTCTTTGTATTCTCTTTTTTTCATGTATTGAAGCCAGTGATCAAGCCTATAATTTTAGGCTTAATTAAATATAGACTGCTAATAAATTTAGTGTACTGCAGGACTCTGCTCATTTTTAAAAGATGGCTTATTAATCTTCAGTCTCTAACTATTCTTATAAGTGCAGTGCACTTATAAATCTTTAGAGTTCCCCTAATGTTCAGTGGGACTTACTCAGCACTGAGGCTGCAATTCATATGCATTCTTAACTAGGAGAAAGCCCTATTAAATGTAATGGATTTATTTCAGAGTAAGCAGGCCTGATATTGTAGGTGTGGTTAGGACTGCAGTCTTAGGCTGCAATCCTATACTTATGTTGGAGCAAGCCCATTGAGCTTAATGGGCCTTATTTGTGAATAGTCGTATATAGGGTTGCACTGTAAATGTGACCTGTTTTAAGTTAAATGAAATGACTTCTCTATTTCACCAAAACATCACTTTTAGGTGGAAAAAAGACTCAAAAATACACTAAAGCCTGCTAATGCTGGTTGCCTGAAGATTTATGGGCATAAAATGTTCTTTCATGATAAGAAGGTATTAAATATCATCTTCAAGAACTGAAGATGGGGAGTGATTATTTAGCAAGGACTAATCTGTGTAGCTGGTAAATAGAAGTACACTTGAAAAATGTCGAAGGAGAAAGTAGGTCATGCTTCTTTCCCTTGTAAGAGTTGCACAGCCTTATTAAATGTGAGTAACGTTTACTGTCTTTTGCTATTTCTAAGTGATGACTAACAACGTGTTCTTATGACATTTTTAAAAAGACAGAGAGAAATAGAGAAACTGTTAATAACAATGCCTGTAGGGAGAAAAAGAAAAGAATGATAGGGAGATGGGGAATAGAAGTGGAGAGAATAACAGGGAGAGAAATGCAAATAGAAGTGCAAAGAGCAAATAATGTATTCAAAGTGTACAGTGTTCATGTAAAAGCTGTCACGTTTTAATAGCCCTTTAATGTATGGCCACCTCTGTATCAGATTGTCCATCTGTTTCTGGCCTGTGGTCTGCTCTTGGATCCTGTCCGGCCTTGCCATGCAGCAGGGTGAAGCAATCTGCTTCAGGCAGCTCTATGGCAGGAATATAGATGAAGGCAGGAACTGGTGCCTGAATGGTGCAGCAAAGGCCTTTTCATGTGTTGGCCATAGTGAGCATACCACTGGGGTTCTGTTTCAGGAAACAAATGGTTGGGCTGGCACTATCTTGGATGGATAATAACACCTCTGTAGTTGTCACTTGGGTATCTTCACAGTCTTTGTAAGTCTGAGGTCCCTCAGTAGGTACATTTGGCATTTTGAGAAAGCATTGTGGACTCTCCCACAAAATGGCTGCCATGGGAGTGCTTGCCCACTCATAAAATGACTACCATGGTGGGCATATTGGTCACAAACTTTCCTAAAAGGCAAACTGGTGCTGCTGAACAAAAAGTAACCTGCCGAGAACCTAAGTACAAGGCAGGGGTGAGGTTTTTAATTAAAACATCTTAAGAAATAAAATAAGAATCAGGAGGGGCAGGGGACCTGTTGGGCACCAAGAGAAATGCTGTAGGCAAATTGGTGGCCACAGGTACCACAATGGATGCCCCAGGTGTAAGCACTAAGTTTTAAATATGGAGAGGGAATTATGTGAGGTCTCTGGAGCTTCAACTCAATTTTATTAATTCTTGATTTAGAAAATGTATCCCCACTTTCCCCCTAAAATAGTGCTCAAGTAGACAAGCATCCCTTGTTCTCCAGCAAAGGCTTTATACTTCACTTTCCTTCTCTCTATGCAGGGGTTTAAGCCTCTGCCCATCTCCATTCAGGTCACTTAGATGGGAGTGGGTGTCCTTCACTTAATAATTTATTGTAGTGATGTAAAAATGATGTTAATTAGAATTTATGTGAGGAAAACTAATGACTGTAACGAATTAAAGCTAACCATCCAATACAATTAACAAAGCATAGCACAAACAGAAAAGAGAATTTTTATCTAACCGCCAAACAATGAACACAAAATAGGCTGAAAAATTCTTACAATGTTTTGATGTTACAAATGTATGCAAAAGTTCATTCAAGACTAGTTTGGTTCGCATTTTCATGCACATTTACCTAATTTGCACTGAAATAATACCCGAATCGAAGTGCAGTTATATTTTGATATACACACTCTCCCAAATTTTGCTATAAAGTTTGCAATTAAAAATGTGTGGGAAATTGTATATAGTAGTATACACACAACAATGTGTATATTAGTGAAAACATACAAAAACACAGTATACTGGGGAAATTTGCAAAAAATGTGTATATTGGGTAAAATTGCATACAGAAATGTGTGTATTGAGACAAATGTGCACAAAAATGTGTACACATTTTCATGCTGATGTTAAAAATTCACCTGCTGATACAGAAATGGGGCAAAATGAATGAAAGTTTAGAAAAATGTGAAATTGAGTAAAATCCAAATCTACATCTTCCTATCCCTTTGAGTAGTCTGTACTGGAAAGCCATATTAAAATGTTATTTGCATCCCACTACCCCACTCATGTGGATGTCTAGATTATCAGATGTTCTGGACGTGGACGGAAAGGGAAGGTATGTTGAATCTACCCACCATATGCATGGAATGGGCCTTCAAGCCCTGTGATTATTTTGATGGCAACAGCAATACCACTGTAACACTGTAAGAGTTCTCACTTCAACTTCCTTTTCTTTCTGGAATATCATTCTAAAGAAAAGAATGGCAGTAGGAAGAGTGGCGGTTGGAATAAAATACGAAGTCAGTTCCTTGGGGGAATAACCTTTTCCAAATACCAATTAACTTGAACTTCAATATGAAGTTAATTTAAGAGTTTTATTTCTCTGTGGGAAAAGGAGGATATATGACTAAGTTGCCTTGAAGGGCATTATTCCAGGTTCTTTCCTGTGTACTTCAAAATAAGAGCCTGTGTAATTAATAGAAGAAAAAGACTGTTGAACTTGGTAGCCATATAAGTACCTGGTAGTTTACTGATTAATCTGGAATTAAAGTAAAATACTACCCTTTCAGTGTTGTTAAAAGATCTTACAACTGAATTTTTATATTTTCACTAGTAAAGTCAAAAGTGTTCTTTCTTATGATGTAGAAATGTTATGTGGGCTATTTTTCATAGTTCAGTAGTGGATACTTTTGAAGATATCTAGAAAACAAGGCCCAGTTTGCAACTGTTTCACCCACCTTGAAATGGGTTGTTTTGATTCACTGATGTGTGTGTGTGTGTGTGTGTGTGTGTATTCCTTCAGGAGAAGTGAATTGGAGACACTTTGTTCCCCGAAAACCCTATTCTGAGGTGCCTTTTGGGAAAAGCAAAATGGTCACCACCATAAAAAATGGCTGCTTCCTTTGTGACTTATTGCAAGCTCCCATTTTAGTGGAAAGCAGTTGGATATCTGCAGAAAAACACACACTTTTACAGAGTGGGTGGATCATTCCTCTGGTATCTCATGTTATTCAAGAGGTGCAGTGTTAAATACACCTCCAAAAAAAGGACAGTGATTGAAACAAGGTTGCTAAAAATATAAAGTCACAGTGTGCAGTTCTGTGCAATGCTATTTTTAAGCATGAAATACTAGGAAAACCTTTTTGAAAATGTTTGGTTTTGTCTATATGAGAGAGCAAGAAAGAGAGAGAGAGAGAGAGAGAGAGAGGGAGGAATGTTTTGTAAAACCCAAAGATACTTCATTTAAAAGCAGAGTCAAAGTGTTATTAAAGGGTATCAGATGCTGTAATTTTTTGGGGGGTGGGGGAACCACAGATTAACATTGCAATCTTATGCATGTCTAACCATAACTATCCCCCATTAATTTCAATGGGACTTACTCCCAAATAAATGCATGGATGAATCAACTAAATGGATCTATGAAACAAAGCTGGAGGGGGCAATTCACAAGACCATTTCTCCTCAAATTACTGGGTCATTTTTCACACATTTGGGGTTGAATCACTATTCACAATACAGGGAAACAAATTGTGTGCTGTCTTCAGTCTAAAAAGTATAGTCAGAGGACATGTTTGGAAGGCATACAGCAATCTTGCTGAACGTAAACAGGTCTGGTCTGGGTCTGTCTAGTACTTGAATGGAATACTATGGGAACCCCATGTATGCCATCTTGAGTTCCATAATGGAAGAAAGCTGGGATAAAAATGTAAGTTCTTTTTTTAAATGTAAGTAAGTAAATAAAAAATTAAGTATATAACAGCTAGCATTTAGTTATCATGATTTGTGACTGGGCATTAATATACAATCTGGAGGTTTAGGAGCCTTGGGACCAGCAACCCCCCACCCCCACCCACTTATAATAATAAACCTCTATATTTATCCATGATCCCTGCTGGCACCAGCTGTAGGGCTGCCTGCCTTTGTATATATGTGTAAATAAATCTAATGTTGCAGAAATGCCATAACTCTCCAGTGACCTCCTCAAAACGAAATTGAGCCCTGGGTGAGTGCTGTGCCCCTGAAAGTTCTTACCACAAAGAAGTGGGATGCATGGGAGAAATACTGTTGTTCTATTGTTCCTTCCTGCATCTCTTCTTGTATCCCATGGAGACATACATACAACCTTTTCTGATTTGTGCATTTTTAAATATCTTGTTTCACTGGGTGTAAAAGACCTCTGGACTAGCAAGCTCTGTATTTATCCATTAATAAATCAATGGTGTATGGATCCCTGCCAGGCTTTTGTCTTGGTTTATTCTGTCCGTTGTATTGTAATTACTCAGAAATCGGGGCTATTTACCTATAAAGATTCAGGCAAGGACCATTACATAGTAAAAGGAACACAACCTAATGCTTTAGATTATGTTTCTACAAATATAATTAAATCCTGCCCTTGGTTTGTTCATGTCTCAATAAACTAATTGCATTTAGTCCAACACTTGCTTGAAGACTGCACAAAATTAAATTAATTTCCCCAGCATTGAACTGTGGAGGGACAACATATATTAAATTGCTTAACTATTCAGTCTATTGGCTCTGAAGTTAGAGTTGCATTCAAGGTGTTTGTACATTCAATAAAAGGAATAATTAAACCAATTATATCTAACTTACAGGTACACATACCATTAGGAGTCCATCATTTGATTGCAACACTACAGTTCAATTAATGTAAGTTGTCCTTAGATTTCTGGGAATTAATAGGACAGAATTGCTAGGAAATGTTATGGCACATTTTTATTGAATTCTAAAAATAAATCAAACATCTATATTTGCGGCTGACATGGAAAAGGATCTTTGGAAGGTCAAAGAATAAATGAGGAGGGTGCCGTAGGTGATCCTGAATTGCCTGAAGTTTGTCTCACCATATCCCTAACCAGATTGCACCTCAAACATGAAGTTAATGTTTCTCCTTCTGGCACTCTAAAGACCTCTGGAGCCTTGAAACTGCATAAAGTTTCTTTATTTGCCAGTTTCTTCTGCTCCAGGAGCTAAGAACCCATTGAACAGCTGCCACATATGGTGATCTAGCAAGGCTATACAGGTGGAGTCTTCTCTGGCCACAAAGAGTTCCAGAATTCTGCAGTTACTCCACCCAGTCACTCCACCCTTGCTCGTCATGTCTTTCAGTTCAAACTGGGCAACAGCAGGCAATGCAGGCCTCTCTTGAAATGCAGACAAGTTGCTTTTGAGGGATATTTTTGTCTACATATAGCAGGGAGAGTGAGCGAGGGGCTATAGGAATGGTATAGGAAATTTTGAGTTGGAAATAAAACGGCACTGGGACAGGAAGATATGTATTGTAACAGTTGGCATAGTTGGTATATCAGCTTAGGCTGATATACCAACTACGCCCCTATCTGGGCAGAGATAGCCTGGCTACAGTTATCAATGCTCTGATAACCTCTTGTCTGGATTACTGCAATGTGTTATATGTGGGGCTGCCTTTGAAAATGGTCCAGAAACTTGAGCTGGTCCAAAACAGGGCAATGAGATTGTTAACGGGGACTGCCCAACATGATCATATCATGCTAGTACTTTTCCAGCTGTACTGGCTGCCAGTCCATGTCCGGGACCAATTCAAAGTGCTGGCATTAACATTCAAAGCCATAAACAGCTTGGGGCCAGGTTATCTGAAGGATCGTCTCTTAGAATCAAAGAATCATAGAATAGTAGGGTTGGAAGGGGCCTACAAGGCCATCGAGTCCAACCCCCTGCTCAATGCAGGAATCCAAGTCAGAGCATCCCTGACAGATGGCTGTCCAGCCTCGTCTTGAACGCCTCCAGTGTGGGAGAGCCCACCACCTCCCGAGGTCATTGGTTCCATTGTTGTATTGCTCCAACAGTCAGGAAGTTTTTCCTGATGTTCAGACGGAATCTGGCTTCCTGTAACTTGAGCCCATTGTTCCGTGTCCTGCACTCTGGGATGATTGAGAAGAGATCCTGGCCTTCCTCTCTGTGACAGCCTTTCAAGTACTTGAAGAGCGCTATCATATCTCCCCTCAGTCTTCTCTTCTCAAGGCTAAACATGCCCAGTTCTTTCAGTATCTCTGCATAGGGCTTTGTTTCCAGTCCTCTGATCATCTTTGTTGCCCTCCTCTGAACCCTCTCCAGTTTGTCTGCATCCTTCTTAAAGTGTGGTGCCCAGAACTGGACACAGTACTCCAGATGAGGCCTAACCAGTGCTGAGTAGAGGGGAACTAGTACTTCCCGGGATTTGGAAGCTATGCTTCTATGAATGCAGCCCAAAATGGCATTTGCCATTTTTGCAGCCACATCACATTGTTGGCTCATATTCAGCTTGTGATCGACAACAATTCCAAGATCATTCTCGCTTGAAGTGTTGTTGAGCCACGTATCCCCCATCTTGTAACTGTGCATTTGGTTTCTTTTTCCTAGGTGCAGAACTTGGCATTTATCCCTATTAAATGTCATTCTGTTGTTTTCTGCCCAGGGCTCCAGTCTATCAAGATCACTTTGAATTTTGTTTCTGTCTTCCAGGGTATTAGCTATCCCGCCCAATTTTGTGTCATCTGCAGATTTGATCAGCATTCCCTGCACCTCCTCCTCCAAGTCATTAATAAAAATGTTGAAGAGCACTGGGCCCAGCACTGAGCCCTGCGGTACCCCACTCATTACCTTGCCCCAGTTTGAGAAGGTCCTATTGATAAGCACTTTTTGAGTCCGATTCTGTAGCCAACTGTGGATCCACCAGATCGTTGTTTCATTTAGCCCACTTTGAGGTAGTTTGCCCATCAGGATATCATGGGGCACTTTGTTGAAAGCTTTGCTGAAGTTGAGGTATAGTATGTCTACAGCATTCCCACGGTCCACAAGGGAGGTTATTTGATCAAAAAATGAGATCACATTAGTCTGGCAGGATTTGTTCTTGACAAATCCATGGTGGCTTCAAGTAATCACTGCATTGTTTTCAAGGTGCATACAGACTGATTGCTTTATCAGGATTGATGTCAGACTGACTGGTCTGTAGTTCCCAGGTTCCTCCTTTTTACCCTTTTTGAAGATAGAGACAACATTAGCCCTCTTCCAGTCATCTGGTACATCACCCATCCACCATGAATGATTTCTCAAAGAGAATAGACAGCGGTTCTGAGAGTTCTTCTGCCAGTTCCTTTATTACTCTAGGATGCAGTTTATCTGGCCCTGGAGATTTGAACTCATTCAAAGTAATTAGGTGTTCCTTGACCATATGCCTTTCGATCTCAAGCTGCAATCCTGTTCCTTCAGCCTGTACTTCGCCTTTGCCAGGGGGGTCATAGACCCTCTTTTGGGAGAAGACTGAGCCAAAGTAGGAATTGAGCTTTGTCATCTGTTATAGTTTTGCCATCCTTATTTAACAGCTGAACAACCACTTCTTTCCTCTGTCTTTTACTATGCATGTATCTGAAGAAAGCCTTTTTGTTGCTTTTAGCATCCCTCGCTAACCTCAGCTTGTTCTCAGCTTTAGCCTTCCTGACGCCATCCCTGCAATTCTGTGCTACCTGCCTGTACTCTTCCTTTGTTGCTTGGCCTTCTTTCCACTTCCTATATATGTCCTTTTTTGTTTTCAAGTCATCTCTAAGCTTTTTGTGAAGCCACATTGGCTTCTTCTGTTGTCTTCCACCTTTTCTTCTTGTTGGAATTGTTTGTAATTGTGCCTTGAGAATTTCCTTTTTTAAAAGCTCCCACCCATCTTGGACTCCTTTTCTCGTTAGTGTCACTTGCCATGGGACCTTACTGATCATTGTTCTGAGTTTATTAAAATCAGCTTTCCTAAAATCCAGGGTGTGCGTTTGACTACACTCGGCTTTTGCTTCCCTTAGAACCAAGAACTCAAGTACAACATGGTCACTTTTCCCTAGAGTTCCTGTAACTGCTACTTTCTCCACTAAGTCATCTCAGTTAGGATCAAGTCAAGGATAGCCAATCCTCTAGTTCCTTCCTCTACCTTCTGTAGGAGGAAGTTATCCGCCACACAAGTCAGGAATTTCCTGGAGGGGCCATGTTTTGCAGAATTTCTCTCCCAACAACTATCGGGGAAATTGAAGTCCCCCATTACTACTCCATCATGCTTCCTTGAAACATTGGCTAGTTGCTTTTCAAAAGTTTCATCCTCGTCCTCTCCTTGATTGGGTGGCCAGTAGTAGACTCCGACCACCAGGTTCCTTTTATTCTTTGCTCCATTTATTTTGATCCAGATGCTCTCGATGGGGCTACCAAGCTCATCCTCCTGTATGTACCTGCCCAGACACTAAGATCATCTTCAGGGGACCTTCTCTGTGAGCCCCTGCCAAAGGAAGTGAGGTGGGTAGCTACCAGGAAGAGGGCTTTTTCTGCTGTGGCACCCTGGCTGTGGAATGAGCTCCCTAGAGAGGTTCACTTGGTGCCTGCATTGTGCTCTTTCTGGTGCCAGGTGAAGACCTTTTTATTTTTCCAGCATTTTAGCATTTTAGTGTCCTAGTCTTTTAGCTTTGCTGTTTTAAATCTGTCGCTGTATTTTAAATCTCTGCATTGCTGCTTGGTTTAATTCTGGTTGTATTTCCATACTGTGGTTTTAAGTTTTTATATTTTATACTGTTTTTATGTTGTACTCTGTGGTTTTAATTTTTGTGAAATTTCCAGAGGGCTTTGGCTGTTGGGTGGTATAGAAACGTAATAAATGAATAAATGAATAAATAAACAACCAGATATCTGACAAAGTGGTGATAGCACTTTGCTATGAGAGAGGTCTTGGTCAATCAGAACTGTCATGTTTATTAGAAAGCAATATGGTAAGGGACATGGAATGCTAATTGTTAGAAATGTAAAAGGACAACTGTGTTCTCCAAAGTATGCTTCCATATAATTGTAAATGGAAAAAATCCCTGTCATTCTCTAGAGTCCATAATTATTAGGTTCTGTGAAATTTTGTCAGCTTTGTTCTGCTTTGTTCTTTGAACCCATTCCCCATAACAATGCATTCAAGCTGCTAACGGTCATTCATGTTAGCTTATTTTACACTGATTCTTCAGTGTCAGAAAGAAATAAATTTTGGAGGGCTTTAAGTATGTTTGGAGACTATGTTCTGAATAATGATGTCTTAATCTTGGCAATTTAGTGGTCTCTTTGGAAACCTTCGTTTTTGTCTATTTCTCTGTGCCAGTCTGTCTAGTCACTAACTGCTAACTCAAAATTCATTTCTGTGCTCATGGGGGCGGGGGGAGGAAGACACAATCCATTTCCTAAATATGGGAATGAATTAGTAAATCCCCAAATATGAATTTAGAACTCCCAGACTTAATTATGCATTTTTCTTTATAATCAGATGAGGATCTGCACCCTCGAAGCTGCGATGGGAACATTTACATTTCACATCTCCAGGTTTTGACAAACCTCCAATGTATAAAGTACAAGGTCACCATACATAACAAGCATCTGAAAACCTATCTTCATTTCAGATAAAAATACTTCAGATGAGACACAATTATTTATTTGTTTGTTTGTTTATTTATGTGCAATTACTATGTTTTATTGTATTATAATGTATTGTTTAATCGATTTTAATTGTGCCTGTAAGCTGCCTTGAGTGCCATTCTTTTTTTGGTTGAAAGGTGGGGTACAAATTAAATACATTTATAGTGGGCATGATTCAGTTCACCATGGACACACTGCCTGTGCACAGGAAGTTCCCATTGGCTTAATATCGCTCTGATTCCCACACCCCTCATAGCCTTTCCATGTGTACAAATGGGAATAGAGAAGAAAAACAGGGTTCTATGGAGCCTATTGGAATCCTTCACGAGTAAATGGTGTGGCCACAGTGATTATTTATATCATTTATATCCCACTTTTCCACCAATAAGTTTAGGGCAGTGTACATGGACCTCTCCCCATTTTATTTTAACAACAACCCTGTGAGGCAGTTGGGTCTGAGAGTTGGGGACTGGCCCAAGGTTACCCAGAGAGCTTGAGAGTCAAGTGGGGATTTGAGCTAGTGCTATTGTGGTCAGTCATTTCATCTAAGGCAATACATAAATTATCAGTCTCTAATGTATGGCACTCCATTCATTGTGGTAATACAGTAATAAAATCATCTTCCATCATAGAGTCCATGATACAAGATGCACCACTCACAATGGTTTTTGTGCACAAATACTGTGAACAGAGCCACATTCTAGCAGGCAAACATTCAGATTCTATTCTTTTACGGTTTTATTTTTTGTGTTCACCACTCCAAAATCTGTTCTAGATATGAAGTGGTATATAAATATTGTAAATAAATTAACAAATAAATTCAGGATTTAAAAAATAAACAAGAAGCCAGTAAACTTCAGATGTGACCCAAAGATTTTTTTAAGTCCTGGTTTTGTCAGGCTCTGCCCCACATCTACATAGGGCCCCACTTTTTTTTTTTTAAAATCAAAAGTTAACAACCCTATGAGCTACTTGTAACATTGTTAGGGGCTGACTGTATGCATTTCCTTACCACCTGCAGCTCTTGCAAGGGAACATGGCCTTGCGAGATTGTCAGATTGTCTTTCTAGAGCAATAACATTTGCATAAGCTCTTTCAGTTCCTCAGTAATCTTCTGAATTTCATTGGCTTATCTTTCCTGAGCTTTTTGCTCTCAATCCTTTAAGATGTACCCATCTTTTCTTATTAGCTGGGCTAAAATAAATGGGAATATTCATGACAGGGATGAAATGTAAAAATCTCAGCATTTATATTTATAGCCCCACCCCACGTCTCCCCTCCTTTCACAGTGACATACTGCAAACAGAGGCTTGCTGCTTCTTTGGAGTCACAATCAAGGCCAACTTTAGGCAAGCAGCACCCCTTCAAAATGGACACCCAGTGCCATGACTTGTTTCACAGCAGTGTGTGCCACTCTTTGGGTATTTCACTGCTAGGCGGTTTGCTTGTTTTGCCACGTTGGGGCCTGGTTTGTGGATAAAGTAGGCTGGCATCCTAATGATGCAGGCAGGTGGAAGACCTGCATGTAACAAAATGCTCAAGCTCAGGAAGATTTACCTTAGTCTTGATGACCAGTGACAAAGAATAGAGCGAGGCTATCGGGCACAACAGCTTCTGCCAGGCTGGGTGCCGGTAATATGTCAGGAAAGAGGGGAATATTTATGGAAAGATTAAAACAGCAGAAAGATTAAAAACAGCAGCTAAAGCTTTTTATGGCGTGGATAATGACAGATGCTGTCATCTGGTGCAGCTCAAAGAGTTGCTAAAGGGGCTGCTTCAAACACTTGCCAAAAGTTGGGGGGTATACTCAGTAGCATAGCTGCTCAGTAGCAGTAGCTGCTCAGTAGTAGTGCACATGTAATGGTAGATTTTTCAGTCCCTGGCATTTCCAGCTGAAAAGTTCAGGTAGGAAGTGATGTAAAAGATCTGAAATCCTGTTGATGTCTTGCCAGTGAGACTAGTTTATTCCTCCCCAACCTGGTGCCCTTCAGATGTGTTGGACCTCCAATGGCCATTGATGGCTGGGAATAATGGGAGTTGCAGTCCAACACATCTGGAGGACTCCAGGTTGGGGAAGGATGGACTAGACAGTGCTAGACTAGACAGACAAGGGTCCAGTCTGCACGACATGTCTGCCTCACTGTCGTAGTCTCTCTGGTATGAGGCACCTGACTGGTATAGCACTGCAGTCTGCCTTCCTTATCACCTTGCATATTTGAGGGCTAAGTCTTGGTTCAAATTAAGACTTGTCCATGACTCACTTAGGGCCAAACTAGACATGACCTTAAAAATGTATTTGCATTTAACATAAAGGTTTTTAGAAATGCAAATAACATCCACTGTGGGCCTGGGCTAATAATTATTGGGATTGTAGGAGGTGTGGAGGTGGAATTGAACCCCTTTCTCCTCTGTAATGGTCTTGAGGAAAGTCTATCCTCTAATGCTACTATTAGTATTGGAAGGAAATAAAATGCTTTCATCACAATAATTATTACCTCCCCATCCAACGGATGCTAATTAGGGATGTACGAAAGTCACTTACCTTTGACGAAATTTGCTTTGCGGTGGGGGGGAGGCGCTCCGTCCCTCCCCCCGAAATTCTGGCCAGGGGGGAGGTGCCCCGTCCCTCCCCCCTGAAATTCTGGCTGGGGGGAGGTGCCCCGTCCCTCCCGCCGCAAATCCCGGCTGTAGCCGCCGCCGTTTGTGTCCCTGCAGTCAGCCATGATAGGCTACGTAAATGTTTATGTAGCCTATCACAGCTGAGTGAAAAACAAAAACAAAAACTCATGTGTATGCAAATGGCGGCGCCCATGGGCGCCGCCATTTGCGTACGCGCGGTTTTTTTCTTTCTTTCACTGAGCCATGATAGGCATAGGCTATGTAAACATTTACGTAGCCTATCATTTACGTAGCCTATCACGTTTTTTTTTTTTTTTTTTACTGGAAATGGCGGCGGCGGCAGCTGGTCGGAAGACTGGCCGCCGCCACCGCTGCACCGCTGCTGCACCGCCGCCAGAGCCGCCACTGCCAGGGACATTCGCCAAAGGTAAGTCCCATCCCGGGGGGGGCTGGGGAGCAGACTGTTTCGCCACCGATTTCGGGGGGCCGAATGCACTGGCATTCGGCCTCCCCGAGATTCGTGGCAAAATTCTCTGACATCCCTATGCTATTTGTATTATTACAAATGTGACACTTTTGCATCTTTGCATTTCATGTGCAAATCTAGTAAGCAATGCAATGGCTGCAAGTCATGATAAGAACATCAGAAGAGCCATGCTGGATCGGAGCAAGGGTCCATCTAGTCCAGCATTCTGTTCACACAGTGGCCAACCAGTGCCTGTGGGAATCCCGCAAGTAGGACATGAGTGTAGCAGCAACATCCTGCTGTGTTCTCCATGATGGACACATGATGACTCACAGGTGGATGGGTGAATGGATACCACTGAAAACCATTGAGTTTTACGCGAGATTATCTATGTGTGGGATTTGATTGGTCATGGCAAATCATCTCTTGATACTACAGTTCTCAACTCCCATGCCTCTC
This sequence comes from Heloderma suspectum, assembly GCF_057233095.1. Taxonomy (NCBI): domain Eukaryota; kingdom Metazoa; phylum Chordata; class Lepidosauria; order Squamata; family Helodermatidae; genus Heloderma; species Heloderma suspectum. The sequence continues at coordinate 70,427,220 of NC_139462.1, forward strand.
CACTCTCCATTTGAGTCAAGGAACCATGTGGGTGGGAGCACCTCCTTCTTGCCCAATTATTCTTAGCCAGGAGAGAAAGAAAAAATCCTATGGGAAAGAGCCATGCAGTTCTCCCACCCCAGTAGTTCCTGTATTCAAAGGCTTATCGAGGAGGAATGAATGGGAAGAGACATCATGAGGTATACGGGCTGGACAAATGTTTTACCAAATGGTTACATGCTCACTATAGTGTTGTTAAATGGTTTTCTCTATTCACTCAGTATGATTGCTCTAATATTAAAATGAAGTTAAGGTTTCAGTCTCTTCTACCCACAAAAAAAGCCTCAGCATATTTAAAAAATGGCTCTACTAAAGATGTATTTGTCAACTGTTGGTTCCATTTAATTAAAACTCTAGAATAGAAATGGCTAGAAGCATGGGAAGTCCATGGACTGCAATACAATTTTTAAAGGACTTTTATATGGGTTGCCTCTTGTAAATTTTATTTTATGTTCAATAACTATTCTGTACTATGGAGATTTCATTTTATTTCACTTTTATATCAAATAACTCGGACTGTTGTACATGTCTACCTTTCCAATATTTAAACAGCCTATTTTTGAGTCTCCATAAATTGAGTCCTTTAATATTTCCCTTCTGGAAACAAAAATGATTAGCGATTGAGCAGAAGCTGCATTTTAAACTACTCTTAATGATTACTTTATTTTCAGCACCACAACCTGCTCCTGTTTTATTTTCGCAACAGACAATAACAATGCAAGATATGAAGAATGTGCATTGGCCTATGACACTCTGTAAATTTAGGCCTTTACTGACTGCTAGTTTTTAATATATCATCCAAGAGGTTTGTGGTCTTCAGGTTGTTGAACTAAAACAGTCTTGTGAGGTAGGAAACTATTATTCCACAAGAGAAACTGTGCCTGAGAGATGGCAGCTTTCCTAAGATCACCCAGTGACTCTGATGTGGGGTTGAAACATCTCCTACCTACCAAACTACACTGAGGGCCAATTCACACAGTTTCATCATGAACTAGGTGTGAGGAAAAACTAGCCTATGCTTCTCCGGTTTGTGGCTGGATCCTCATATGCACACACTGCCATCTTTGGCAAAGTGCTGCACACTTCCACTGTGGTTGCATGGCAAAAGCTACATTTAGCCTGTGGTGGTGGAGGTTGATACACTTATGGCCAGTTTGGCACGGAATGCCAAAAGGTAGGCTTTTCCTATGGTTACAGTGCACTCAAATAAAGGTGGGCCAAAAATCTCCCCTCCAGTTTAGCAAAAATCTCCACCCCTATGTAACTCCCACCCACAAGTGGCATTTTCAGCTGCTTTGGGGGCAGGGTTAAAGTCCTCAGAATTTTTCAGGGGGCCATTGGGGGGCTGGTTTGGAAGAATGGCCACGCAGCTGCATTCCTATGGGCATTCCCTGAGGTGTATGAAGATGCCTGCATCTTTATGCTATAATTTTTATACAGTAAAAATTTATTTATTAAGATTTATGTCCTGCACTTCACTCAGAATATCAGAAAGCTTACAATATATCTGTCTATCTATCTATCTATCTATCTATCTATCTATCTATCTATCTCACAATAAATAAACATTAATGCTAGTATTTTAAGTCCTTCAGACAACTATTTGGATTTGGATAACTATAAAGTTTATTTGGATTAGAGATTAAAATTAATGCACCCCAGAGTGCTAAACTCTGTGCTTGGTTACATTAGTAAACTATGCAAGGAAGCTGTATACACTACAGCTGTCTAAAACATTTTCATCAGTTTGCTTTGAAGACAACAATAAATTTGTTCTCCTAACATAATGCATAATAAAAGGCTAGTCAGCTTATAATCTCTAGTGAAACAGCATAATAATACAGTAATATCCTTGACCTAAGTGTAATTTCAATTATACATGTCAGCTATGTCTTTGATAAACCCAGAATGTATTAAATCTTCATGGTGTTCCTGCAGCATTTCTTCATATCGTCTACTTCTTTAATCATTCCGTGAATGTTACAGTCAGAATGGGGATGAACAAAACGTATCATTAGAGCTATTTTTTTTTTTTACTGGATTATCAGTTTCTTAAACTTACGGGATCCAGGATATTTTGTTTTCAATTTGTCATGGAATCAGAGAAGGTGATTGGAACTAGTGTCAAGCTTCTTAGCCACCCCCCCTTTTCAGTCTTTTATGAAATTACTATATTGTTTCAATGTTACTTCATCTAGAAAAAGTTAGTATTTAATGCCTCAGGCAAGACCACTGATAAAAATATGAGTTCACCCTGGTGTGTGTAATATCAGCCTCCATGTTAGAACAGCGTATTCATCATTTGCAGCAAAACTGATGTGATAAAACCACCTTGTCAAAACAACAACAACAGCATGAGAGTTGGCAACTCCCGTATCTGTTTAGAAGTTTATTATATGAATTAGGTGGAAGAGGGTTGTTGCTCAAGTAGCTCTTGTGTAACCACACTTGTCAGTTCCACCCTGGTGTGAAATTTGGGGACTATTTCTAGAAAACAAACATAGAAATACTAGCAAAGCCTCCAGTTCCTCCTCCATTGTTTGCAATGTAATGTCCCAGTATGTATGTATGTATGTATGTATTTCATTTATATCCCACCTTTTTTCCTCTTGCAAGGAACCCAAGGCAGCTTACATTATCCTCCTCTCCATTTTATCCTCACAACAACAACCCTGTGAGGTAGGTTGGGCTGTACATCTCTACTCATACCAGTAGTATGAGTAGAGATGGCACAGGGATGTTAGGGAAGGGTAGCACTACTCGCCTTGCATGCAGCAGGGAGCTCTCACACATGTGTATGCTTTGTAATGTTCCCCTCACTGTTAAACATGCTTTTCTGGAGTAGGGTGACCACTTATGAGCCCCTTCCCCTATATATGCCTGCCTGAGGACTGAGATCTATTGGAGGACCCCTCTTTTGCGTCCCACCAGTGTGAGACATACACTACAGTGGGACGTAGGAGAGGGCCTTCTCTGCTGTGGTACCCCAGTTGTGGAATGCCCTCCCCTTGGAGGCCCGATTGGTGCAGACCCTGGTTTCATTTCAGCATCAAGTTAAAACATGGCTTTTTACCAAAGCTTTTGAGGGCTAACTGGATTCCTTGAGTTTGCACACTGTTTTAACTGTTTTATTGTTTCAGTTTTTAAATTGGTATTAGCTAGCTTAATGATTTAATACTGTGTATTTTTAGCTATTTAAATTATTTATTGTTTTACACTGTTTAAATTGGTTTTATCTGTATGCCACTCTGAGATCTCAATGATATAGGGCGGGATACAAATGTTTTAAATAAATAAATAAATAAAAATAAAATTATGTTTCACCCCCAATGAGAAAATGCATCACACACCCCGAAAGACACAAATTTGCATAAAATGTGCATATGCTAATTTATATGTATAGATACAAATTCAGAAATAATTATTTTAATTTAAGTAGAAATGCAGTACATCTCACTACAGTGTAGAAGAGTGTGACCAGGTGACTTGTGTGTCTGCCTGCTCAGTCTGCTATTCAGGTGCTAACTATTGATGGACAGCAGCCCTTATGGTCCTTTCCTTTTAAACTAGACTTGGACTGGAGAACCCTTCAAAATAGAGGATGGTCCTCTGGCAGCCCTTCAAATAGAGGACTGCCCTCTGTAAAAGAGGGCACATGGCCACCGTATGTGGAAGTGTCCTTGTTTCTGAAGAGTGAGAGTCCCCTTTGTATACCCAATTCCATGCTAAGAAATTTGCCCTCTTTTTCTGCTCAAAAGTTTGACCTCTGAACTGCCCTCTTTTTAAAGAGTGTTTGAATCATTGGGAAGAAGTTGCTGACAAAAGAATTCTTCTATATCCACAACTAGATCAGCATGTAGCTCAGTGTGACCTAGCTGCTGCTGTGCTGTAAATGATAACTACCTACCTTCCCGCCCCCGCCCGCCACATCCTGTCTTTATTCTTACATTATTAGAGTGGCAAATATGACTGGCTGCCACCACTAAGGTAATCTAAGAACAAGTCCTCCTTAGTTCTTCATTGCCATCTTTGACCCATTCTTCCCCACTTCTTCTCCAGCATCTTAACATCACAAGTAAAAAAAAAAAAAGTAACATCGGATCTGCTTCTGACCATAATTAAGTGTGCAATATAGACAATTACCTTATATCCTGACCACTTTTATCTGGAAGTCATAGTATGAAACCATCCTTTAAAGTACGTGCAATTTCCAGTTTGGGTGTCATGACAAACAGTGCTTGAGGCATTTGAGGACTCTTGGGCAAGATGCCCTCAACGGACTCCCCCCCCTCAGTGAGTCAAGCTTCTCATCGCCATTGTCACCAGCTGCTATTGCTCCTGCTCATAATTGTTACCACTTGCTTCCATGACCGGCAGAGAGCCAGTGAGCATATACTTCTCTTCCTTCTCATCACCACCATTCTTTGGTCCAGAGAGAGAGGGAGGTGAATAAGCAGGTTGCAATGGCAGGAAGGAGGAACAACTCCAGGGAGCTGTTCAGCGAGCCCCTGAGTGTGGGCCCTTGGCAGGTGCCTGACTATGCCTGCGCTTGATGCTGGCCCTGGTGATGTACTGTGATTAGTTGTTGTTGTTTTTAAGTTTTTAAAATTGTATTTGCAATTATAACAAAACAAAAGGGGGAAATTGCAAACAATAACACTGTTTGCAAGAACATAAGAAAAACAAGAATAAAAGCATATAAAAGGAGTGCAATAACTGTTCACAATACCATTGATTTAAACAAAAAGTTTTGACTTTTCTGTTTCAAATGTAAGTATTAATATAAACAGGCTATATGTCTAAATAAGCATCCAGATGAAATTGACGACTGTGATATAGGCATTCAAATGCAGTCCTTCAAATAGGGGACTACCCTCTGTAAAAGTGTTACTGTGGTTAGCTTAAATCAAGAAATGGGAGCTGCTAATCTCCTTCGCATGGCTGTACCAGAGGAGAAGAGGGAAGAGGAAGCGTGTGAGTCCAAGGCTCACTCAGACTTGTTTGTGTAACACTGAACTACTGTCATGTCTGAATCGGTGCTGTACTTTTAGTTAAAATTCTAATTTGATTAACATTTGAAAACATTATACTTCTATGAGAATATGTAGTTTCCAGAAATATAGTTCAAGTTATATGACTTTTGTGTTAAGTAATAGGAATGTAGGAGACTGACATATAAAAATGAAACTATTCAAATTTCATTACTCAAAGTTTGCTACTCAACATGTACAAAAATGAAAAAAGGCTTTTAGTCAACGCAGTGTTGTTACTTTTGCTTTTTAGAGTATAAACTGTCATAGCATTCACCTTCTACTTTCATGGAAATTCCACAACATGTTAAGCAAATTCTCTAGTTCTAAAAGTTCACCTCAAATGGCACATGTTTCAAGTCTTGTCTAGTATATAAATGAGATTCCCTACAAAAGTGTTCTTTAGCCTTTTTCTTGTTGAAGTGAAAGGTGAAACCATGAATATTTAAAATCTTTTCATGTCTATCTTGGATTGGTAATACAAAGGCATACTCTAGAAATAGATTTTCCTATAACTTGAGGTCCTGGAGTCAATGGCAGATGTTGCATTAAGATAGTATAATTTTTGTGTTTAGCTTTACTTATCAGTGGTTATCTACAGTATCTTAGAAGTGCTATAAATGAGTAACCATCACTATGCAGTTCATAAAATACTATTGCGTAATAGTATTCCAATACTCAGTGAGAGCAAAGATTCCCATGAAACTGAAGTGGCTGCCATCTAAAATCAATAGTAGCTTTTAAAGGTAAGCGTTGAGAAATAACGTGCTTGTTTCTTTCCATATGGAACAGCTGTGCCTATCTCTTTGCCAGACAGAGTTTAAGTTTTGGTCCACCTGGAATGTAGTGGGCCTTAAACTAGCTCATGTAATGATGTTATGAGTTCTAAGCTGAAACAGACATAGCAGGTCTGCAGATCTTCTGTGACTATAACTGCTGTATTGCTTTAAGGTACTGTTTTGACCACTAGGTGGAAGTATGTAACCTCATCTAATTTTATGCTTCTTCTTTGCAGAGATTTGTTTCCCTTGAAATTTAGAGAAACTTTTCCTGGGACTAGTATGCTATATATGATCAGATATAGCCAATACATTAGTACCCCCTTCTCAAATGTGTTGTTGTTGTTGTTCAGTCGTTCAGTCGTGTCCGACTCTTCGTGACCCCATGGACCATAGCACGCCAGGCCTTCCTGTCCTGCGCTCTCTCCCGGAGCGTGCTCAAGTTCATATTCGTTGCATCCGTGATGCTATCTAGCCATCTCATCCTCTGCCGTCCCCTTCTCCTTTTGCCTTCAGTCTTTCCCAGCATCAGGGTCTTTTCCAGGGAGTTTTCTCTTCGCATTAGGTGGCCAAAATATTGGAGCTTCAGCTTCAGTATCTGTCCTTCCAATGAGCAGTCAGGGTTGATTTCCTTTAGGATGGACTGATTTGACCTCCTTGCAGTCCAGGGGACTCGCAAGAGTCTTCTCCAGCACCACAGTTCGAAAGCATCAATTCTTCGGCGCTCAGCCTTCCTTATAGTCCAGCTCTCACAGCCATACATTACTACTGGGAAAACCATAGCTTTGATTAGACGGACCTTTGTCGGCAAGGTGATGTCTCTGCTTCTTACTATGCTGTCTAGGTTGGCCATAGCTTTCCTCCCAAGGAGCAAGCGTCTTTTAATTTCATGGCTACAGTCACCATCTGTGGTGATCTTGGAGCCCAAGAAAGTAAAATCTGTCACTGCTTCCATTTCTTCCCCTTCTATATGCCAGGAAGTGATAGGGCCAGATGACATGATCTTAGTTTTTTTAATGTTGAGTTTCAAACCAGCTTTTGCACTCTCCTCTTTCACCCTCAACAAGAGGCTCTTGAGATCCTCTTCGCTTTCTGCCATTAGGGTGGTATCGTCTGCATATCGGAGGTTGTTGATAATTCTCCCAGCAATCTTAATTCCGACCTCTGATTCATCCAACCCGGCATTTCTCATGATGTACTCTGCATATAAGTTAAATAAGCAGGGTGACAATATGCAGCCTTGTCGTACTCCTTTCCCAATTTTGAACCAATCGGTTGTTCCATGTCTGGTTCTTACTGTTGCTTCTTGACCCTCGTACAGGTTTCTCAGGAGACAGGTAAGGTGGTCTGGTACTCCCATCACTTTAAGAATTTGCCACAGTTTGTTGTGATCCACACAATCAAAGGCTTTAGCATAGTCAATGAAGCAGAAATAGACGTTTTTCTGGAATTCTCTTGCTTTCTCCATGATGCAGCGAATGTTGGCGATTTGATCTCTAGTTCCTCTGCCTCTTCGAAACCCAGCTTGTACTTCCGGTAGTTCTCGGTTCGCATACTGCTGAAGCCTAGCTTGTAGGATTTTGAGCATCACCTTGCTGGCATGTGAAATGAGCGCAATTGTGCGGTAGTTTGAACACTCTTTGGCGTTGCCCTTCTTTGGAATTGGAATGTAAACTGACCTTTTCCAGTCTTGTGGCCACTGTTGAGTGTTCCAGATTTGTTGGCATATTGAATGCAGCACTTTAACAGCATCATCTTTTAGGATTTTAAATAGCTCAGCTGGAATACTGTCATCTCCGCTAGCTTTGTTGTTACTAATGCTTCCTAAGGCCCACTTGACTTCACTCTCGAGGATGTCCGGCTCAAGTTCAGTGACCGCACTATCATGGCTATCAGGGACATTCAGATCTTTCCTGTATAGTTCTTCTGTGTATTCTTGCCACCTCTTCTTAATCTCATCTGCTTCTGTTAGGTCCCTGCCTTCTTTGTCCTTTATCATGCCCGTCTTTGCACAAAACGTTCCCTTGAGATCTCCAATTTTCTTGAAGAGATCTCTAGTCTTTCCCATTCTGTTGTTTTCCTCAATTTCTTTGCATTGTTCATTTAAGAAGGCCTTCTTGTCTCTCCTTGCTATTCTCTGGAACTCTGCATTCAGTTGGGTATATCTTCCCCTTTCTCCCTTGCTTTTCGCTTCCCTTCTTTCGTGAGCTACTTGTAAAGCCTCATCAGACAGCCACTTGGCTTTCTTGCATTTCTTTTTCTTTGGGACGGATTTCGTTGCTGCCTCCTGAACAATGTTACGGACCTCCGTCCATAGTTCCTCAGGCACTCTGTCTATCAGGTCTAATCCCTGAAATCTATTCCTCACCTCCACTGTATATTCATCAGGGATATGATTGAGGTCATACCTGAACGGTTTAGTGGTTTTCCCGACGTTCTTCAATTTAAGCCGAAATTTTGCAAGAAGCAGCTCATGATCTGAGCCACAGTCAGCTCCAGGTCTTGTTTTTACTGACTGTATGGAGCTTCTCCATCTTTGGCTGCAAAGGACATAATCAATCTGATTTCGATATTGACCATCTGGTGACATCCATGTGTAGAGTCGCCTCTTGTGCTGTTGGAAAAGAGTGTTTGCTATGATCAGCGTGTTCTCTTGGCAAAACTCTATTAGCTTTTGTCCTGCTTCATTTTGTACACCAAGGCCATGCCTGCCTGTTATCCCGGTGATTTCTTGACTTCCTACTTTAGCATTCCAATCCCCTATGATGAAGAGGACATCTTTTTTTGGTGTTAGTTCTAGAAGGTGTTGTAGGTCTTCATAGAACCGATCAACCTCAGCTTCTTCGGCCTCAGTGGTTTGGGCATAGACTTGAATTACTGTGATGTTGAATGGTTTGCCTTGGATTCGTACTGAGATCATTCTATCATTTTTAAGATTGTACCCCAGTACTGCTTTTCCCACCCTTTTGTTGACTATGAGTGCTACTCCATTTCTTCTAAGGGATTCTTGCCCACAATAGTAGATATGATGGTCACCTGAATTAAATTCGCCCATGCCTGTCCATTTGAGTTCGCTGATTCCCAAGATGTCGATGTTCAATCTTGCCATCTCATGTTTGACCACCTCCAGCTTACCTTGATTCATTGATCTGACATTCCAGGTTCCTAAACAATATTGTTCTTTACAGCATCGGATTTTCTTTTCACCGCCAGACACATCCACAGCTGAGTGTCCTTTCGGGTTTGGCCCAGCCGCTTCACTCTTTCTGGCGCTACTTGGAAATACCCTCTGCTCTTCCCCAGTAGCATATTGGACACCTTCCGACCTGAGGGGCTCATCTTCCGGCGTCATCTCTTTTAGCCTTGTGATACGTTCCATGGGGTTTTCTTGGCAAGAATACTGGAGTGGGTTGCCATTTCCTTCTCCAGTGGACCACATTTTGTCAGAACTCTCTGCCATGACCTGTCCGTCTTGGGTGGCCCTGCACGGCATAGCTTATGGCTTCACTGAGTTACGCAAGCCCCTTCGCCACAACAAGGCAGTGATCCATGAAGGGGCTCAAATATGTAATAAACTGGTATAAGCTCTGAAACATTATTCTTCATTCTAGGGCTTAGCTTGAATTAGGTCTCATTAAGGATAGAACCTGTTTTCATTGCTAGAGTGTATCCTTGTACTGTGCAAAATGGTAATAAATCATAATATGGTTTGTGTAGGTGGAACTCAGAGTTGAGATGGCATGGTTTCTGGTATACCTGAACCCCAGCATCTTTCTTTGTACAATTTAAACAGTGTCTGAACATGATGTTATTATTTACACCAGGGACTTATCTACAGTGTGTGTGGGATGGGGGTGGGGGGTACCCTCCAGTACCCTCTCTTGAATTGTCAACTTTCATTACCCAATATTGCTCAGTAAGAAGTAAACCTGCTCCCATCTTTCATTTCTCTGGCCAATGAGTGCACAGACACTGAATTTCAGAAGATGAAATGTTACTGTATTACTATTTAATACAGCCAAATAACTTAAACCACATTAGGATATATGTATTTGGGTTCTAATTGTTTTGTATTGATACCCTACCACTCATCCTCTGGTGTACCCTTAGGTTTCACAACATTTCTGGCTATAGGCCTGATTCATGCATTAGGCACCATCTGATTCAAATCTTGCATGGTGAGATCAAGGAATGCCCGGCTACTCATAACATTTCCTCCTGCCCTTGATATTCTCTTAACAAACCACTTGGAGGATGGATGGGGGATGGAAGAAGCCAATGAAAGTTCAAGTGGGCAATGAGATTCCCAGCAGGTCTTGCTGTGTATCTATTTTTTCCTCTTGCATCCAGAAGACATTTTTGGGGGACCATAGCTCAATGTGTGCATTGCATGAATAAGGTTCCAGGTTCAATCTCTGGCATCTACTGTTAAAAGAATCTGGTAGTAGGTGACAAGAAAGATTTCTTCCTGATATCTTGGACCACTTCTGCCAATTAGAATAGTCAAATGTGGACTTGATGGATATATAGGCTGACCTGGCATAAGGCAGCTTCATCTGTCACTTGCATCTATTCATGTTCATAACAGAGACATGGGAGGCATTCAGACATTGAGGGCAGGGTCCAAAAAATGGTGTGACTATTTTTGAGAGCACAGCAGGATTGAATAAACAGCAGGCTCCATTCTGCATGGCAACTGTGAAATGTCCCTAAACCAGGGATGGGCAATTTTTAACCCTCCAGATGTTTTGACCTACAACTCCCATCAGCCCTAGCCAGCATACCCCATGTGAGGGCTGATGGGAGTTATAGGCCAAAATATCTGGAGGCCCACAAGTTATCCACCTCTGCCCTACATGAAAGGGCACCTATATTCCCTTGCAAACATGTAACAGGGAGAAGGCTAGGTACTCCTTCCATGACCGAGCATTTGATTCTGCCTAGAAACTATCCAGCGTTGCCTCCTGCCTTTTGATCTATCTGGTTATTCTGCTGGAAGTAGGTTAATGCATATGATAGGGATGTCCCAATTCTGCAAAATCCATTCTGTCTGTGTTTCATGGATTGTCAGGCATCTTTCATTCCATCATCTGCCCAGTAATGGAATCAGATTTTTCTGTTTCCGAATTTGTGCAAATGTGCATTTGTGCAATTGTGCATGTGCAAAAATATGCAAATTCCCCAAAATGTGCATTTTCATGCTTTAGCCCATGGGGGAAATGCACATTTTTGGATTATTTTAATTGCATATTTTTCTATGACGAAATTTGTGCAAAATTCAGGAAAATTAGAAAATTGGTCCACAAGTTGGTGGAATCTGCCCAGGAGAAAAGCCAGTCTGCTACAGAATCCACAGGTTGGATTCATGAAAATCCAAACTCATTTGGTGCCATTGCAGATTTTTCTGACATCCCTAGCATATGACTATGAAGATGAGATAGGGGCAATGGTCTTCAACTGGCAGGTCCAGACCCATTACTGGATCAAAGCCTGATCTAAGGTGGGTTGTAACAACTGACTATACCATACTATATAGTAAAAAGAAGAACTGGGTCCGTAGATACATGTTTGGGGTAAAGGTGGATATAGGAGTTGTTCTAGCAGCTGCTGGAGATTCCTCTGTTACCTTTGATGCAAGATGCTTCAACAGTAGGATGAACGGGAAGAGCCTAGAATTCTTCCTTAAGTGTTTCGATCAGGATCAAGTCCTGGCTTGGATCAGGATCTGGGCTTGGGTGGATGTTGCTCAGCCCAATAATGTTGGCCACTAGAAATTGTATTTCTTCTACATTGCCTTGACATATCACTCCTGATTCTGTGCATCGAGAGAGTGGTTGGCACAGAAAGAGATAGGTCCCTTTCTTTCATTAACGCTGAGGTTCTACTACCTCATCTTCAGATTTGCATGCCAATAGGGGTATAGGAAATGAGAAAATGGTTGCCTCATTCCCATCTAATTCATGAAACTCTTCTTTGTTTTCCCCTCTTGTGATTAGTTTCGCAGAGATCTGGAGGTTGATGTAGCAGGAAAGTACTTCTCTCTTTGATGAACTCAGCAGGTTTTGTTTCATTGTGAAACAATGGCTGGCAGATGGGAAACCGAGCGTGGCTGGCTATTGTGATACTAACGCATATTGTTTCTTTTAACAACTTGGTTTCCTTCTAGTTTTTCTTTATCTTGAAGCAACTGCACCAGTTTTTTTTTTTAAAATCTTCCAATTAGGAAAACTGAATTTAATGAACTCTGGAGAACTTAAAGTTTATTTAATCAGGCATGACCAGGAAAGATCCTGCTGATAGCAATGTAGGATGAAATAATAATAATGTATAGAGTGTTCAAAGTGCTTCACATACATTATCCAAATATAATCCTTACAACAAACCTGTAATGTGGGTCAGTACTATTATCCCACATGCATAGGATTATTATCCCACATGCATAGGATTATTATCCCACATGCATAGGATTATTATCCCACATACATAGGATTATTATCCCACATGCATAGGATTATTATCCCACATGCATAGGATTATTATCCCACATGCATAGGATTATTATCCCACATGCATAGGATTATTATCCCACATGCATAGGATTATTATCCCACATGCATAGGATTATTATCCCACATGCATAGGATTATTATCCCACATGCATAGGATTATTATCCCACATGCATAGGATTATTATCCCACATGCATAGGATTATTATCCCACATGCATAGGATTATTATCCCACATGCATAGGATTATTATCCCACATGCATAGGATTATTATCCCACATGCATATCTAAACATGCACAGGATTGCACCCTTACTTCTTAAAATGTATTTTTAAACTACATGAATGTGACGTATTTGGACACGTTCACTTATTAACATGCGAGTGCTGTTTCTTGCACACACACAACTTTGTTTCCTTGTTGGAATTATTCCATAGGACACTGGGACAACTTGGGCCTGGTGGACTGGGTGTTGCCTTAGAGCACAAGCTACATTCCTCAGTCCCATGTCCCAGCACAGTACATGTGTATGTGCAGGGTATTCTGGGCCTTAAATTGGTATCAAGGCCTGCCAAGGTAATCCAGGGAGTGTGAAGGATTAATGCAACCACTTGAGCAGATAGTTTAGCACAGTATCACTTATTGTATCATGTATGTATGTATGCATGTATGTACGTGTGTGTAACTTAATAGCAGAACACCTATCAAAACACCTCAGACAAAAGTCATCACTGCCTTAGCAATGCTTGTCAGTAAAAGTAATAATGTTACTTTTAACAACAACAACAACAACAACAAACCATTATCTTCAAGTAGAAGGCTATGGGAATGCACATGGCACTATCATATGCCAATTTGTTTATGGTTAAGCTGGAACAAACCGTCTTCCCTGAACCCAGACACAAACTATTTGCATAGTGGAAATACATCACTGACATTTTTGTCATATGGCCCAGCAGAAAAGAACATTTGGAACTATTCAAGGACTACATCAGTGTGAGGTTTATTGTTATGTGCCATCTTGGGAGGGCTCCTGCCCTGAAAGATGGCCAATAAATATTTTAAACAAACAAACAAAGTCAGCACTGTTCACCCAACCATCAAATTCACTTGTAATGGTATCATCCTTTTTCTAGATGTTCTTCTAACCATCAGACAGGACAAAATTGTTACAGATCTTTATAACAAGCCAAGAGATGCTGCTGTCTACTTGGACTGGCATTCCTGCCATCTTAAACATATAGAATATAGCATTATCTATAGTCTGACACTTAGAATTAAATGCATATGCAACAGTGACACTACCTACCAACAAAGAAAACAGGAGCTTAAACAGCACCTTCTGCAACAGGGAAATCCTTTGCATTTAATACAGTGCAACATCCACTGGGCATTTACTTTTTCAAGAGATTTCCTTCTCCACAAAAAATGAATACAGAAAAATAAAGACAGGTGTTTACTCTGGTGGTAGATTTCCACCCATTGTCTCCAAACAACCACTTGGCAATTAAGGAACACTACCTCTTGATTGGTAACTCTCCATATCTTGCAAAAGCCATGAACAAGACACCTCTTTTTGCTCTCTGCTAGCCACCAAATCTGCACAAAATTCTTGAGAGAACTGAAATGTAAACACCTATCAGTGGTTCTGGATCACACCCTTGTGCATTCAGCCACTGCATTAGCTGCTCTTATCTGTGTGAAACAACAACATTCAAAAGCACAACTACGTGAAAGATCTATAATATTAAACAGAACATCACTTGCAAGTCTAACAATGTTGTCTATATCGTCAAGTGCAAGGATCCTGGTTGCCACATCCAGTACATTGGCAAAACCACAACTGCTCTTTGTACCAGATTCAGGAACCATAAGTCAGCTGTAGTGACAACAGGAATGGACAGATTCACCCTCGTCCATGCTTGGAGGGTGCTTGCCGAGTTGCTGCTGCTACCTGCCCCCACTTGTCAGGCTGCATAAGCCCTGGAGGGCTCAGCGAGTGGTTTTCCTCTCCTTGCAAGAAGCGGAGAAGGTGCAGTTGCTGGGCAACTCTTGCCTCTGCCACCAGCCAAGTCCAGGGGGCTGAGTAGGGGGGCACTCCATTGGACTCCACCCCACTTTCAGGTGCTCACAACGTCCCTAAGGGACAAGGAAGACAGAACAACCTGTGGCAAAACACTTTAATTCTGATGGCCACAGCCTTTCAGAACTGGCAATATTTCCTATAGAACAACCATCCTCGAAACAAGGGAAAATGTTTGGATTTATAGACCTGACATAGTAACTCCAAATGGCCTGAACTTGAAGGATAACACCACCTTCTGGACTTTTTGGAGGTACTATATTTAGGGGAATCCTAGTTTCATAGTGATAATGTTTCTGGCACATATGTCTGCAATCTGCATGGGCTAAAGAATTCTTATCCCTTTCAAAAGATCTCTCCAAATAACTCAACTTAATCTGGATGTTGTGATATGGATTTCCTCCTAAGAGCCAAGTACATCTGCTTTTTGAATTATATGTGTTATAAGATTTTATTTTGTGCCTATAAGCAAAGCAAAAGGCTAAGCTACTGTTGTGTTCACCTGCAGTTATACATACTGGTGGCAGATGGATTCCCTGGAGTAATTATTGTATCTGAGAAGGCAAAGAATGAATCTTTTTATAAGTGGTGGAGGAGGCAGCTTGCTGTTTGAATGCTTGGCAAAAATTGGATTCCTGTTTCATTTCTGTGGGGGGGAAAGAAAGACCTGTTTAATCAAGTTATAAATCTGTCTCTTTTAGGTTGTGTGTATGCATGTGTACCAATCAAACTCTCTTTATGTTGGCCAACATGGCAGCTTTGGTGCAATACTTTGGCTTTGATAGCATATACAGAAAAACTATTCTGCTTGGTCCTGAACCTTTTAAACAAAAACAAAAACTGGAGATGGAAATCCAGCATTCTCTTATCTGTTTCCAGTTTACAGTGACTTCAGTGCTTTGATGATGGTCATCTCCCTCACTTTTGACAGTGCAATCCTAGCCATGTCTGCCCCACTGAGTTTCAAGTAAATGTGGTTAGGATTGCAGACTAAATCTGTTACCAATTTATGACTTCTACCTAGAACATTTCAAAATCTAGAAGAGGTATGTTTCATAATCTCTGATCTAGACATTATTCATAGGCATATTCACTGTTTCCTGATCTGCTAAATTTCACTCTTGATCCATGATAGGAAAAAGTAAGTCATGTGTGTGTGTGTATGCATACTAGGGCTGTGCACCGCTTTGGTCCAAAGCCCAAATAATGAGTCAAAGCATGCTGCAGAGGTGCCTCCACATGATATGAGGTGGAGCAGAATAGCAATGAGGTGCCACGAAGCAAAGCAGCTTGTCTATGAAGCACCTCACCTGTCTTGGTAATTTGTTCTGAGCAACCAAGACAGTCTGGTGCCAAAAGTACCAATTTGAGAAAGTTCAGTGAGCGGTTGAGGAGAAGGAGGGGCAGGGAGGGAGCTTTGGCCAATAGAAACACTAGTTGCCAAATCAGGGCTGAAAATAACCCAGCAACCTCCAGTCAGTGACAGTGATGGAGGAGAGGGGGAAGACTGAATAACTGGAGAAAAACAGCTGCATTTCAGAGACAGAGATAATTCTGGTGGCGTTGCTTAGGGATGTGAGAGAATTCACCTCTGCGTATATGGGCGATTCACATATCTTGCGTATATGGGCGATTCACAGCACTTTTTGCATCTAAGTCTATGTGTGCTCATAGACATATGCAAAAAGCACTGTGGATCTCCCAGGCAGGAGGAGGAGGAGGCCCAGCACATGCCCCTCTGCTAGCTAGCTGTCTCCGCCTTGTGAGCAGGAGATGGCTAGCAGTCCTTGGGGGTGTTTCCACCAGCGATTTACCCCCTCAATTGACAAGGCACAGCATGAACTTGAGGCTGCAATTCTTTGGTTTATTATCTTAGGAAGAAACTTTGACCCTTTGCTATAGAGATCCTGTGGGTTAAAATCGGGGGCTGATTTCCGTCTTTGTGTTTACTGCTCTCTTTCCCACAACAAACCCATTAGTGTCTCCTCAGAAGTAACTCCCATTGTGCTCAATGAGGCTTGCTCCTGACATGCAGGTGCATCTGGACTTTCAGGGGAAAGGAGGAACTTTCAGGGGAAAGGAGGAACGGGGATAGGGGGAAGTCTTTTTTTATTGGTTGAGCAGCCCCTGCCAGTCAGATGATGTTCACTCCAATCCCCACCCCCACCAGGAAGTATGTTCTATGAAGCGATTTTGAGAACCTGCTCTTGAAGCCCTGCATGGACCACGTCACAGCAAAGCTGATTCCTTTTTAAAAATCTGGTTGCTTCTCCTTCCGTTGTCATGGAAACACGGCCATAGACAGCTGAGCAGGCAGGAGGAAGAGTAGGCGCAGCACTGACATGTATAGCTCTTTGCTTTGCAAGTTTTTGAGGGGAAAAAATCAAAATCAGCTGCACCTAGCACAAAAAGTCCTGGTCCAAACTGTCTGAAATTTGGCACGTGGGATCCCCTCCATGTCAGCAGAGAGGCCCCCAAGTGTCATGTATTTATCATGAAAACTGCAAAAGTGATGGCCATTTGTGTTCTCCCATGCAAGTCAATGGAAAAACGCCCAAACCGAGTGAGCCGGATATCCGAATCTTGCTTTGGATCTGGAACTGAGTTGAAGCAGATGGGGTCTGAATTGGTCTAAATTGAAGCGGAGCTGATTTGGAGGTCTGAAGTGGCATCCAAAGTGAAGCGGGGGTGTGTGTGTGTCTGTGTACAGGCCTAATGTATGTGTGTGTGGGTGGGTGTATGTGTGTGTGTATAGGCTCACACTCACACACAAAGAAAGTCATGTCCATGTGTGCATGTGAATCAGAGTTCAAGAAAGCTGCCATAAAAGGAAACAGGAACTGGTTATACATTTATCACACATATACTAGAAGCTCTCAGGTATCTATTATATGAAGGGGAGGTAGAATCCCCTATTTGGGACAGGGGATTCTTTCTGAGGGGGCCTCAAAGCTCTCTCTTTCACTTTCCAGGGTGTTTTTCTTAAAATTTTAATTATTGCTTGTTTAGTATAAGTATGTTTTATATCACTCCTCAAATCATCTTCCTGGGGCAGTTTACAAAAACAATAAAACAATAAAAACATAAATGCAAAAAACCATACTAAACAAAAAGCCACAAAGCAACATAAAACATTAAGCAGGATTGAAATTGTATCTAAAAAGCTCAGGGAAAAAGTTTTTGCCTGGTTCCGAAAGGTCAATATGATGGGTGCCAAGTGAATCTCTCTGGAGGGAGTCATGGTAATCTGGTACATGACTACTGTACTTTTTGGTATAATATGTATAAGTCAAGGAAGGGACCTGCTGTTGTGGTGCCACTTCCCCATGGATATTCTTTGTACCTGTTTGGAACTAGGGATGGTGGAGAATTCCACCATGGACTCCAATGAGGCTGGATTCTTTAGAATTCTTTAGAATCTGGATTCTTTAGAATCTGGTCCCCGGAGTCCATGGCAGAACAGAATACCTACCCCCACCTCCGCGTGGAATCCTTTTTGGCTGGATCCCCCAGCTCCGGATTGCCAGCGATATGGCTGCCATGCTGTATCGCTGACTGAAGGGGACTGACTGCAGATGCAAATGGGGTCTGGGATACCTTAAAGTACCTTAAATGGCTGCGTTTACCTTAAAGTAAGGCCTTTACGGCCGCAAATGGCATCCTGGACACCATTTGCATCCTCAGTCAGTAGTCCCCTTCAGCCAACGGCACCATGAGGTCCTGCAGAGCCAGCAGTCATGCCGCTTTTTTTCATCGTTGGCAAAGAGTTGTGAAATTTTCGTAAATAAAAATGCGGTGTAGTATATTCCAATAATAAATAATAAGTTTTTTTAAAAAAATGAATTGTGCTCACCGCCTTGTTTGTGGGTGTTCTTTTTAAATTGAAATCCTCCATCTCCGTTTACTTTCAGCCAAAACACTTCCTCTTCCTAGGGGCTTCCCAAAAGAACGCTGCCTTAGGTGTGCCTGAGTGATAAACTATTTGTTTAAAGCAACGTGTTTTAAAGAAAGAAAAAAACCTTTTAAAATGACCATGCCAGTCCTGGAGCGGCATGGTCATTTTAAAAGTATTTTCTTTCTTTAAAACACGTTGCTTTAAACAAATAGTTTATTGCTCAGGCACACCTAGGGGTGGACGAAAGTCCCTTACCTGTCCTCGAAGGATGTTCGCGGTGGGGGGGAGGCGCTTCGCTGCTCCCCCCGCAAAGTTCAGGCCGGGGGGGGAGGCTTCCCGCCTCACCCCGGCCAAAATTCAGGCCGGGGGGGAGGCTTCCCGCCTCGCCCCGGCTGAAATTCAGGCCGGGGAGGAGGCTTCCCACCTCGCCCGGCCGCCAACGCGAAAGTTAAAAAAAACACAAAAAACGCCCCCTGATAGGCTACGTGACGATTAACGTAGCCTATCACAGCTAGATCTGCAAAGTCAGCCATGATAGGCTACGTACATCGTCACGTAGCCTATCACGGGTGACTTAAAAAAAAAAAAAAAAGCGCGTACGCTAATGGCAGCCCCCATAGGGAGCCGCCATTCGCGTTCCTTATTTGGTCGCTGTAGTCTACGTAAATCTTTACGTAGACTACAGAGACCAAATAAGGGCAACACAAATAGCGTTGCCCTTATTTTCGCCGTAGTCTACGTAAATCTTTACGTAGACTACAGAGACCAAATAAGGAACGGGAATGGCAGCTCCCTATGGGGGCCGCCATTATCCGTATGCGCTTTTTTTTTTTAAAGTCACCCGTGATAGGCTACGTGACGATTGACGTAGCCTATCACGGCTGACTTTGCAAATCTAGCCATGATAGGCTACGTTAATCATCACGTAGCCTATCAGGGGGCGTTTTTTTTCTTTTTCTTTTATTGCAATGGTGGCGGCGGCAGCTGGTCGAAAGACCGGCTGCCGCTCCCGCCCCGCTCGAACACCTGCCGAACCGCCGGCCGGAGCCACCGCCGGGAGGGACATTCGGCGAAGGTAAGTCCCGTCCCGGGGGGGTTGCGGGGTGCGGGGGGGGCGCGCGGAGGATTTCTCCCCGAAACTTGTTTGGAGGGCCGAACACGTTGGCGCTCGGCCCCCCGAAGTTTCGGGGAGAAATTCTCCGCCATCCCTACCTACGACAGCCTTCTTTTGGGAAGCCCCTAGGAAAAGGAAGTGTTTTGGCTGAAAATAAACAGAGACGGAGGATTTCAATTTTTTAAAAAAGTAAATATTTACAAAAAATAGCGATTCTTACAGACGGTATGCAGACTCACAGAGACAGCTGGGCACCAGAATTACGGTTGTCAGTACGGATTTATCTTCGTAATTTTCGGAGCGGAAAAAAAAGAGAATTCTGAGGGCTTGTGAACAATGGAATGGAACCCTGGCCACAAAGTGTGGAAGTCAAGCGGCACAGAAGGTATACAATTCATACATCCCTAGTTTGTAGGCTTCAGGAAGACTCCTAACTTGGTGAAGTCTGGAGCATCCCCAGTTGGTCTTAAGTGTTAAATCCATTTGCTCCCCTAATTCCCCAAAACTAGCTTGTGCATTTGAATCTTTGTAAACCCCAATAAATGTGCCATTGTGGCATTATCCTTTCCAACGGTGTCTTTAGTGTGAATCTCTTTGGGTGGGAATCGCCTTCTTAGCCATAGACACTCTATTGCCAGGTCTAAAGATTCCTTATAAGCGGGTGTATGAGTCTCGTTAGAACATGTGCAAGGCTGTACATGGGTCTAACTAGAGCACATCACGTAACAGTGGTGTAGGTGTTAGAGTGTTGGATTGGGACTTGGGAGATCTGGGTTCTAGTCCCCACTTAGCCATGAAGCTTACTGGGTGACTTTGGGCTGTCACTGACTCTCAGCCTAACCTTCCTCATAGGTTTGTTCTGAGGATAAAATGGAGAGGGGGAGGGCCATCTAAGCCACCTTGGGTTCCTTGAAAGAGGAAAAGAGGCAGGTTATAAATATTATGTTAAATAAATATTCGGCAGAATGTGCTGAGAATCCCTCTTAAGAACTTTGCACTCAATGCATGAAGGTTGGGAGTGGAGGGGGCAGAGCCAGTATGTGTGTGGACTTTGGGTGTGGGGGTGGCTCCCCTGGCACCCTGCATATTTTTTGCCCTCATGTGTTCAGGCCTGAATAGAGCTAGTCTTATGTTGCAATTGCCTTTACTGGGAGTATTTGCAGAGTGCTCAGTGCTACAGAAGATGTTGGATTATTCTAAAAGGGAAGTTCAACAATTGGCCAAGAATGTAACAGCAGATTCTTATTATTGTTGTGTTAAATTGAAAGATCAGAGTTGCTTATTATCGAATATCCTGCCAAAACACACACATGCACACACACACACACACACAAATATAAAGGCATATGGAATATCGTGTTTGAAAATTCTAACAGGCACTTCCATAGTTTTTCTTAGAATATGATTCGAATACAGCTTATTAAGACTCTCGAGATGAAATTTTTAACAGTGCTGGGCTTCTGCTTAATTTATTTCAAACTCATCAGTTGTGTTGAAAGGATATTCAGGCAAGAAATGTTGAGTAGTAGGTGTAGAGGATTCAGCTTTTTTCCCCTCAGTCAAATTATAATCACTTTAGAGTGAGAAACATGGAATTCTTTTATAGTTCTCACTGATTAGGGACATCTAGCAAGGATTTGATTAAATATTGACTGATTAAACAAATGGAAAGCTGAAAAGAAAAGAAAACCCCCCAAAGAATGGTAGTATCTATTCACATATAGCTTAATGAGAACTGTTAGCTTATGTGTTACCATACCATGTATTTGCTGTTTTGATGTACACTTTGAGGATCAGAATTCAAACAACTGGATAATAAGTATTGCTTAGTCCCTCTGGCATCAGTCTGGTGACAGAGATCATTAGAGCTGACCGGATGGGCATAGTCTTTCACATAGATCTCCTCTGTTCCTCCCCCCCACTTTTGTGTGTGTGTGTGTATGAGAGAGAGACAGAGACAGAGGGATCTTTATTTTAATAAAAGATGTGCATATTCCTTGCAGAACATAGATCATCTAGGGACATAGTAAGCTCCCTTATACTGAGACCATTGGTTCATCTAGCCCAATACTGTCAACACTGTCTGACAGCAGCCCTTCAGGGTTTCAGACACAGCACTTTCCCAGCCCTGCCCATGTTCTGCATGAAAAACATATGCTCTACCACAGAGTTACCGCCTTTCTGTGCTGAAATGAATGGGCCAATTCTGAGTACACATTGGAACTTCTGTGCCCTCCTACAGTCTCTGGATTAGGTCTCTAGTCTTCAAATGTCCCACAGCTGAGGCCACACATCAAAACATTCCAAGCCTCAGTCTTGAGTATGTTGTTTTTTCTATAAAGACCAGGCTCAGTATAAACACTCCAGATGTAAGAGACGTACACAACTGCACCAGACCAGTTAATTACAAAATGTATAGTGATTTAGGGGCCGCGGTGGCTTAGTGGTTAAGACGCTGAATTGCAGACCAGAAGGTCAGCAGGACAGCAGTTCGAGACCCGAGTGCCGCATGACGGAGTAAGCTCCCGTCTTCAGTCCCAGCTTCTGCCAACCTAGCAGTTCGAAAGCAAGAAATTGCAAGTAGATAAATAGGTACCGCTTCGGCGGGAAAGGTAACAGCGTTCCGTGCACCTCGGTGTTCAGTCATGCCGGCCACATGACCACGGAAGCGTCTTTGGACAGCGCTGGCTCTTTGGCTTAGAAATGGAGATGAGCACCACACCCTAGAGTCGGACACGACTGGTTGGGGACACCTTTAGCTTTTATCTTTTTATAGTGATTTAGTGGTACAATTATGCCAATTGACTTTACAAAACAACAGTTACAAACAGTCAGTCAAAATGTCAAAACAATTAGATTAGTCATGCTCGTCAGTCTACAGAACTGTGGTGTGTTTCCATTTTGACTCTATAAAGTCTTTGTCAGGTATTCTTGTAGACATAACATGTTCAATAACAAACTGCAGTAACTGATAATGCTGAAGGATAATTTCAGTTCCTGATCGGACAAATTCTTTCAGTGGTATACTGGTCAATGAAAGCAAAATAGCCTCCTTTATTTCTGAGTCAACAGTGAGGCATGCCAAAGCAATTGGCATAATTGTACCACTAATCACTATACATTTTGTAACTGGTCTGGTGCAGTTGTGTAGGTCTCTTACACCTGGAGTGTTTGTACTGAAACTGTTATTGGGACCTTGTTCTTTTTGGTTTATATGAAGACCAGGCAACAGTGGCCTAAATCAAAAGGGATGGAGCCAGATATCTGTGGGTAGAGATTCACTCATGAACAGAGGAAGCCATTTTCACTTATTCTCACTTTGCCCTACAGCCCACTGGGCCTTGAAAATCTCTGGAGGGAGGAACCATCAGAACAGCATGTGAAACATCTCTGGAAGGAAGGAAGGAAGGAAGGAAGGAAGGAAGGAAGCAAAAATCAGCAAAAAATACTCTTCTCTTCTGTTCATGGAAACTTCCACTGGGTTGGATACAAACCTAATCAGGCTTAGAGTAGATCCATTTAAGTCAGTGGGATTTAATTGAATCACCATAACTAACTAATTCCATTCATTTTAGTGGGTCTACTCTAAGCATGACTAAGCCTGGATCCAATCCACCGGATTGCAGCCTCTTCCATTCATGGAAAGAATTGTGCCATTCACAAAAGGGTTGCACTGGATCCAATCCAAATAACGTCTCAGTAATATTCCATTGAAATTAATGGGCCATAAATTAGTCACAATTAACTTGTCATATTGATTTCAATGGGTCTTAAAACTGACTAACTTTCTCTGGTTTTGATTTAAAGTTGGAACTTTTAGTTTGCATAGATTTTAAACAGTAAACATCTTTTACATCTCAGACTCACTCACAACCCTCTAGAACTACAGTGTCTGTGGTCCAGCCAAAGTTAAACATTTGTAAGCCCCATTGTTTTCAACAGAAGATTGTTAGCATGAGTTTAACTCTCTCACTGAAATCAGTGGGACATGTGTGCCTAAGGTGGCAATCCTATATCCACCTTCACCTGGGACTAAGCCCCATTGAATTAATAGGACTTACTTCTGAGTAGACATGTACAGGATTGTGCTGTAACTCTGCACCCGCTATCATGCTCAACATCTGTCCATCATCTTTGCCAACAGAGTAGTGATTGAGTTATTTTCCAAAGGGAAATGAAAATATTAATCATTGTGGCATATATAAAGTCACATCTAATTTCTGGCATCATCTTCCTAAACAAGTTTACTTGCAAGGGAGTCCCACTGAATTTCATGGTGATTGTTCTAAATATGCTTAGAATCTGACTCTGGTCATTTATCCTTTAAGGATCCCAATAAACAGGTCTGCCAGTTCTTGGCCAGGCTCACTATATACTGAGGAGATATATACTGTAGATGAGAATATATAGCTAAAGAAAGTCTGTTAGCAGGCATGGCAACATCTGTTGGAGATAATGTAACCTCCCAGGGCTATGTCAAACTCCTGCAACATCAAAATTGACAAGCTGCTGCTCTGTTGGGTCAGTGATCTCTTCAGCCTGATGTTTTATCATAGGTGGCAAGTTGTGCCTGTTTGCAGACTTTTTTTTTTTTTTTAGTTTCTATCAAACTTCTTTCCTTTGTCTAGCAGTTGACCTTATTTTGCACAGACCTTAGGTCCAGATGCTCTCACAATAAATGAGCTCAAACTGGGCTTCTCAAAATGCTAGCAGCCTTCCTGAGAGTCATGACTCAGTCAGTCTACACAACTTTGCCTGCTTCGTAATGCATTGCATGGGGTGCAAATACCAGATAATTGCAATCCAGAGCCTTACCATTCTCAGTGAGAAAATTCAGGTAGTCAAATTTTTTTTGAGCTATGTTTCCCAGTGTGTGTGTGTGTGTGTGTGTGTGTATAAACAAACCTACTGACCGAGCATGAAACTTCCACAAATTTAGTGGTGATTAATGGCCACTTAGACTGGCATAGTTCCCCTGGTTATTATTTTTGAATAACTATCTTAAATTTCTCCAGCAAAGGAGATCGTTACCTTGTCATGGTGCTGGAGCTTGAGCACCTCAATGACTCCATGAGCTAAACCATGAAGGGACACCCAAGACGGGAAGGTCATGGCAGAGAAGTCAGACTAAATATGATCCCTGGGGAAGGAAACGGCAACCCACCCCAGTATTCTCGCCATGAAAACTAAATGGATCAGTACAACCAGAGATATGCCGGCATACCATCGGAAGATGGGACTCCCAGGTCGGAAGATGGTCAAAATGCTACTGGGGAGGAACAGAGGATAAGTTCAACTAGCCTCGGATGTGATGATTTAGCTAGCTCAAAGCCGAAAGGACGGCTAGCGGCCGATGGTGCTGGTGGTGAACGATGAATCTGATGTTCCAAAGGTCAACACACCATAGGAAGCTGGAATGTAAGATCTATGAACCAGGGCAAATTGGATGTGGTTATTGGGGAGATGTCAAGATTAAATATAGATATTTTGGGTGTCAGTGAACTGAAAAGGACTGGAATGGGCCACTTCACATCAGATGACCATCAGATCTACTACTGTGGACAAGAGGACCACAGAAGAAATGGAGGAGCCTTCATAATTAATAATAAAGTAGCTAAGGCAGTGCTTGGATACAATCCAAACAATGATAGAATGATCTCAATTCGAATTCAGGGTAAGCCATTTAACATCACAATGATCCAAATATACTCCCCAACCACAGATGCTGAAGAAGCAGAAGTAGATCAGTTCTATGAGGATCTGCAGCACCTACTGGATAATACACCAAAAAGATATGTTATTTTCATTATAGGAGACTGGAATGCTAAGGTGGGTAGTCAAACAACACCTGGAATTACAGGCAAGCATGGTCTGGGAGAACAAAATGAAGCAGGATAGGCTGATAGAATTTTGTCAAGACAACTCACTGTGCATAACATACACTCTCTTCCAACAACCTAAAAGACAACTTTATACATGGACTTCACCAGATGGTGGACACCGAAATCAGATTGACTACATCCTTTGTAGCCAAAGGTGGCGGACCTCTATACAGTCGGTAAAAACAAGACCTGGAGCTGATTGTAGTTCAGATCACGAACTTCTTATTGCACAATTTAGAATCAGACTAAAGAGAATAGGGAAGACCCACAGATCAGTTAGATATGAGCTCACGAAATTCTGGCCGGGGGGGAGGCACCCCGTCCCTCCTGCCGCGAATCCTGGCCAGCTGGGAATGCAAATGGCGGCGGCCATAGCTGCCGCCGTTTGCGTCCCTGCAGTCAGCTGTGATAAGCGACGTAAATGTTTACGTAGCCTATCACGGCTGAGTGAAAAAAAACCCAGCGCTATTTGCGTTCCCCTTATTTTCGCCGTAGTCTGTGTAAATGTTTACGTAGACTACATGTGCCAAAATAAGGAACGCAAATGGCAGCGCCCATGGGTGCCGCCATTTGCGTACGTGCGCTTTTTTTCTTTCTTTCACTCAGCCGTGATAGGCTACGTAAACATTTACATAGCCTATCACGGTATTTTTTGAAAATCTAGCTGTGATAGGCTACGTAAATCTTTACGTAGCCTATCACTTTTTTTTTTTTTTACTGGAAATGGCGGTGGCGGCAGCTGGTCGGAAGACCAGCCACCGCAGCCGCCGCCGCCCCGCCGCTGAACCACCGCCGCAGCTGCCGCCGCCAGGGAGATTCGCACAAGGTAAGTCCCGTCCCAGGGGGGTGTGGGGGGGTGGCAGACCATTTCGCCACCGATTTTGGGGGGCCGAATGTGCTGGCATTCAGCCTCCCCGAGATTCGTGCCAAATTCTGTGACATCCCTAGCTGAGGAACCTTATAACAAAGGTGGAAGAAGAAAGTGTAAAAGCTGGGTTGCAGTTCAACCTCAAAAAAACCAGCTTGATTGATAACTGGCAAATAGAGGGAGAAAACGTGGAGGCAGTGACAGACTTTGTCTTTCTAGGTGCAAAGATTACTGCAGACGCTGAATGCAGCCAGGAAATCAGAAGACATTTACTTCTTGGGAGGAGAGCAATGACAAATCTTGACAAAATAGTTAAGAGCAGAGACATCACACTGACAACAAAGGTCCGCATAGTTCAAGCAATGGTATTCCCCGTAGTAACCTATGGCTGCGAGAGCTGGACCATAAGGAAGGCTGAGCGAAGGAAGAGAGATGCTTTTGAACTGTGGTGTTGGAGGAAAATTCTGAGAGTGCCTTGGACTGCAAGAAGATCAAACCAGTCCATATTCCAGGAAATAAAGCCAGACTGCTCACTTGAGGGAATGATATTAAAGGCAAAACAGCAGTACTTTGGCCACATAATGAGAAGACAGGATACCCTGGAGAAGGTGCTGATGCTAGGGAGAGTGGAAGGCAAAAGTAAGAGGGGCCGACCAAAGGCGAGGTGGATGGATGATATTCTAGAGGTGACAGACTCGACCTTGGGGGAGCTGGGGGTGGCGACGGCCAACAGGAAGCTCTGGTGTGGGTGGTCCATGAAGTCATGAAGAGTTGGAAGCGACTGAACGAAAAAACAACAAATCTTAAATTTAGGGCTGCTAAGTGATTACACTTTTTAAATCCTATTAACTGCCTAGCTTTTATCTGTTTACCTGATTTATACTTAAAAAAAAAATTGCATACTGCAGGATTTCAATGAAACCTCCTCTTTGAGGATCCTGAATAAGGGGGCAGTTTCTCTTCACTGTGAAATAAGAATATTGGCTGCAAACCTATACACACATCTGGGAGTAAACCCCATTGCATTCTTTGGGGTTACTTCTGAATAGACATGCACAGGATTGCATGTAACCCATGACCAAAGCATGCCACTCATTGTTATTTATTTATTTTTTTAAAAGGGCATATAGAACATTGTTTATGATAGTAATGCACTAAAGCTTCCCCCCCCCTCAACTTCAAAAATAAAGTAGCCCAAGGACCATCTTATTGCAAAGGAATTAGGTTTAAAACCTATTTGACATTGCCTTCAATGTATTGTACATGAAAGGCTGTCACAGAGAGGAAGGTCGAGATCTTGTCTCAATCATCCCAGAGTGCAGGACATGGAATAATGGGCTCAAGTTACAGGAAGCCAGATTCCGGCTGTACATCAGGAAAAACTTCCTGTCTGTTAGAGCAATACGACAATGGGACCTATTACCTAGGGAGGTGGTGGGCTCTCCCACACTGGAGGCATTCAAGATGAAGCTGGACAGCCATTTGTCAGGGATGCTTTGACTTAGATTCCTGCATTGAACAGGGGGTTGGACTTATGGTCTTATAGGCCCCTTCCAACCCTACTATTCTATGATTCATGACTATACTAGTTGAATAGTTTTTACTGTGAGAAGGAAAACTACTCTTCTTTGCTAAACAGTCTTTTAGCTTTGCATGCATTGAAATTAAGAACATAAGAACATCCCTGCTGGATCATCCATTTAGCTAATTATCCTGCTTCCCCCCCCGTGGCCAACCAGATGCCCCCAGAATTTCCAGTTTGGCACATGTGGGAAGGTGCATCTATATAGCTGGTGCATGGAAGTGTACCTATGCCTTCTAAAAGACGTGCTACTTTTTAGGATTCCAGTCACCCATTCCCTTCAAGCAGGGCATTCCACTTACTCCCCTCTTCTGTTTTTCTCTTCTAATTGGTATGCTGCTACATTCCATAGTTACTGAGCACGCTCGGTCCTCATTGGATTTGCTTTTAAAGTGTGTGTGTGTGTGTGTGTGTTTGTGCCCTCAAGATTTTTTAAAAAAGATTTATTGTACTTCTGCAAACCTTGGGGTGCCCGCAGACAAGTTACTACCTCCTTCTTGTTTCTCAGTAGTCCTGTTTGACTACATTCCTGTCAGCACTCAACACCTGAATTTGCTATTAGAAAGACTCATAATACAGGGAATGCGCTTTTACGGTGAGATACTAGCAGCTTGTTTCCATGCAGTACGGTGTAGCTGTAGTGGAACATAAGATCTGGGACTAGATTCCCAATACTGATGTGAAGTGCTGTGATTGCATTAGATGACCACTGGAATATCAGCAACCATTAGGGCAGATGGACCAAATGTTCTGGAGATGGCCCCAAATAGTGAAATTGTGCTGCCCAAAGAGATTTTGGAAAGATTTTGGATGAGAAGGTGGGGTGCCAAGTGTTCTTTGTTTCCTCAGTTTCTCTAGCAACCCCCCAACCCCCCAACCCCCAAAACACTACCAAGTGCAGTTGAAATTAATTCTTGTTTTAAAAATTGGCTAGAGCTACATGGTTGTGTCCTGCTAGAAGTCCCCCCCAGAACGAAATTTTGGTGGTAGCAGCATATGGCTCTACATCAGGGGTGTTGAAACACTTTCTTCCTGAGCACCAAATTTCAGTCTGGAGAAGCTCTTGCAAACCACATTCCAGTGGGCGAGATTGAAGGCAAAAGGGAGGGGGGAAATGTAGGGATGTACGAAAGTCACTTACCTTTTCGAAGGCTGACATTCGCGGTGGGGGGGGAGGCGCTCCGTCCCTCCCCCCGAAATTCTCTCCGGCCAGCTCCGCTCCATGGAGGTTCCATGGAGCCGCCGGCCGGGGCCGCCTGCAGCTGGACATCCGGCCACTGGGCAGCCTGCAGGGACGCAAATGGTGGCTGCCGTAGCCACCGCCATTTGCATCCCTGTATTTTGCCGTGATAGGCTACGTAAATATTTACGTAGCCTATCACGGCAAAAAACAAAACAAAACAGTGGACGCAAATGGTGGCAGCTACGGTGGCCGCCATTTGCGTTCCCTTTCTCCCCCCCTGCCATAATAGCCTACGTAAATATTTATGTAGGCTATTGGGGGAAAAAAAAAGGGAATGCAAATGGTGTAGTGGCCACCATTTATGTTCCCTTCCCCCCCCCCCGCTGTAACAGCCTACATAAACATTTACATAGGCTAAAATGGTGGGGGAAAAAAAGGGAACGCAAATGGCGGCTGCCGTAGCTGCTGCCATTTGCGTTCCCTTAGTTAAGCTGTGATAGGCTACGTAAGTATTTACATAGCCTATCATGGCTATATGGAGGAAGCGAATGGTGGCCGCAAATGCGGCCGCCATTCGCAAGTCAGCGCAGACGGCAGCAGGTAGGTGCTCCGTTCCTGGTGAATTTCGTGGGGTGGGGGGTGGGGGGGGCTTCGTTCCGCCATGGATTTTGGGGGGGCCGAATGCACTGGCATTCGGCCTCACCGAGATCCGTGGCGGAATTCTCTGACATCCCTACAAAAATGCCAGAATATTTTAGCTTAAGGCCCTTGCTACCAGTAAGCAAGCTTCAAGAGAAGCATTGCAGCTAGAGCTCTGTGCAAAAGGCCTCTCAACATTCTCCTGCCTATTTGTGGGCAAAGAAACTGGGGGGACAATTTATCTTAGGGGAGGAGAAATTCCCCAACTGTTTCTGACAGATAGGGCTGACTATTGGAAGGGGTTGTTGTAGCACAGGTTCTTTCTTTGTTCTTAAGGGTTTTTTGGCTTATTGCACTGCTTCTGTAGGTGGCAGCAGCATCAACTGTGTTGAGGCTTCCAATTTTCTGAGGCAGAATTTTTAATTTCTTTTGGTTTGAGCTTACCTAAACACTGTGAGGTGGCTGAGGGTGCGGTGTGTGTTTTCTCTTTCTGTTACACATCTTTCCATTGCTCTGCAGCCTCCCAGGCCACCTGCACTTCTTGAACTGAAAAAGCCCCATGGGAGGAATTGCCTCATGATGGCTTCCTCGTGATGGCTTTCACATTGCAGGAAGCTGAGGAGGCTACAGGCTGCCACAGAGATTATTGTACGATGACACACTCATGCACACTCCTCAGCCATCTCATAAATAAGTTTACCACAAGAACCCCAAACCCAACCCATATGAATTTCTCTGACATTTCTCCTCCTTTAATTTCTTTTTGAAAGCAATTTCTATTTTATCAAATTGAATGAGAATGGTCGAAAAAAACAGGAGAAATTTTCAGCACAGCACAAATTTCAACCTTTTAGGATGGGAAACCCCCCACCCTCACAAAAGCCAGGAGACCACAAAATGGTTGGTGGTCAGAGGAAAGGGATGGGGTCAGCGGAAGGGGCATGGCCATCTGGGTAATTCCAGATGGCTAAAATGGGATCCCAGGCAGGCTGGATTTGGCCCCTGGGCCTGAGGTTACCCCCCCCATTATAGGGATGTACGAAAGTGACTTACCTTTAACGAAATTTGATTCGAGGTGGGGGGGAGGCGCTCCGTCCCTCCCGCCGAAATTCTGGCAGGGGGGAGGCGCTCCGTCCCTCCCCCCCTGAAATTCTGGAGGGGGGGAGGCGCTCCGTCCCTCCCCCCCGAATTCTGGCCGGCCGGGTGTGCAAATGGTGGCGGCTGTAGCCGCCGCCGTTTGCGTCCCTGCAGTCAGCCGTGATAGGCTACGTAAATGTTTACGTAGCCTATCACGGCTGATTTAAAAGAAAAAAAACAACAACGCGCGTAGGCAAATGGCGGCGCCCATGGGCGCCGCCATTTGCGTTCCTTATTTTGACACGTCTTAGTCTACGTAAACATTTACGTAGACTACAGCAAAAATAAGGGGAACGCAAATAGCGTAGCCTCTACACTATTTGCGTTCCCCTTATTTTCGCTGTAGTCTATGTAAATGTTTACATAGACTAAGACATGTCAAAATAAGGAATGCAAATGGTGGCGCCCATGGGGGCTGCCATTTGTGTACACGCATTTTTTTCCCCCTTTAAATCAGCCGTGATAGGCTACGTAAACATTTATGTAGCCTATCATGGTATTTTTTTAAAAATCTAGCCGTGATAGGCTATGTAAATCTTTACATAGCCTATCATGTTTTTTTTTTTTTTTTTACTGGAAATGGCAGCTGTGGCAGCCAGTCAGAAGACCAGTCGCCGCAGCCGCCACCGCCAAACCGCCGCTGAACCGCTGCCGGAGCCGCCGCCGCCAGGAGGATTCGCCCAAGACAAGTCCTGTCCTGGGGGGGGGGCGGGGGGGCAGACCGTTTCGCCACCAATTTCGGGGGGCTGAATGTGCTGGCATTCGGCCTCCCCAAGATTTGTGGCGAAATTCTCTGACATCCCTAGCATAACCTACTCAGATTTACAGTATAATGCCTGAATAGGGCTAGTGTTGGACTGTTACCCCAAACAGCCCAATTGCCATGTTTCTGGTGGTCACCCTCTTTTCCAGACAGCTGAGAGCCAGAACAGCATTTTATTGCACCAGCTGCCCTTCTCATAGGAGGTATAATAAAGCTGGTACCATCTAACACTAAGGGTTTTACATTTATGGAATATATGTGCTCAGGCACAGATAGGGCATTACATGCAAAACAGTAAAACCATAAATAAAACAACATTAATGTGTGATAATATTGACACATGAAAAGCTGTCTTTTACAAGTGTAAAAATTGGGGCAAACATTTACCTTGCTTCAATTAAACTTGAGTGAGTCACAAGGGCCAAATCAAATTGTTTTGTAGATGAGTATCTGCCCTGGCCAACCTTGCCGTTTGTATTAGTGCATACACTGTTATGACATATGTTGTAACCTGGTTGATATTCTGAGATCAATAAAAGGAAATATTGACCAAACTTTTACACTCAGTTAAAACAAATTTGACAGTACTCTAATCCACTTGATCTTATGGCAATTCCTAAATGCTGTGTTCCTTCAACCATAAATAGTAAATCATATACATTGTGGAAGAAAAGCTAATAATAGTTCTAGAAAAAAACCTTATTTTTCTCTTGGTGTTCATTTGCTTTATTTTCTTATCTTAATCAGTTTAATATCATCTCCCATCACCATAAAAAGAATAAAGCAATTAACATCTGGACAGCTTCTATGATTACATATAACTCAGACTCTAGAATCAGGAAAATCTCTCTTTCTCAAATGGATGATGAGGATCTCATAAAATCAAAATAAAACTGTGGCTCATTTTCCATCCATTTAATATTAAAACAATAACAAAATTACTCCTTTCCTTTTTGTTAAGGGCATCAGTCCACAAATATTGAGTAAAAGTTGCTTATTGTTCAAAATGTTACTATGTACTCTCTCTATAAAAAAAATGGAAACAAAATAAATTCCTTTGAATATGGACATATATCGTTTATTCAGGTTTAAATCTTAGGAAGTGATTTTTCACGTAAGCATTCAGTGACTAGTCTATCCTTGAGAGCTCAGGGTGTTGTACAAGAAATGAAAGAAACATAAAATAGCCTTTACAATCAGAATATACCAGTTACCTTCAGTAAAATGTTAGACTGAAGAGTTTAACTTAAATTGTACAGCAGTTTTGAAGAGCCTTAAAAAGTTAGCTTAAAAAGTCAAGTTTTTTTAACTAATACGTTTTGCTTTGTAAGTTGGTAAAAATAGTAGTGCACTTAACATCTTACCACTTCAAAATTAGAAAACACCTTGGATTTATGAAGATTATGATAAAAAAGCCTTGATCCTTTCCATCCAGAAGGCACTACCAGCTTCTTACTCCCACCTGGAGTGGTCTGATTGCAGTCTTTCCCATTTTTGTTATGAATTATGTTGTTGTATCAAAACAAGATATAGCCTAATTTTCACACTATTTTTATATCAAGTTTCTTTCATGCTCTTCATCCAAGGAATTCAGGGAAGCTTACATGGAGTTTTGTGCATTTCGTTTTGCAACTTCCCCCCAGTCAGTCAGTCAAATGATTGGTAGTAGTTTCAGGACACACAAAATAAAGTATTTTGTTACACTACACAATCTTAATTCACATTATTTGCTGTCACAAGATGCAACGATAGCCATGGGCTTAGGTAGCTTTATTAGACAAATGTTTGGAGGACAGGTCTATTGATGGGTATTATCCATGATAACTTAAACCCTTGCACAATATCTTAGAGGCAGTGTGCTTCTGTATAGCAATTTCAGGGAGGCAAACTGTGATAGAGACCTTGATGTCTTCATTTCCTGACATAGTTTCCCAGAAACATACAGCTTACTATTCTAGGGGAAAGGATACTTGTCTAGATGGACCTTTGATCTGATCCAGAATGGCTCTTGCATTCTTTTGAAGTGGGTTATGCTGACAGATAATGACTGGGCCAAGTTACTCAGTGAGCTTCACAGCTGAGCAAGGATTTGAACCCAGGTCTCTGGTCCAAGTACAACACTTTACCCACCACACTATTTTGCTGCACTATTTCTGGGAACACCAAATGTGAGTCTCCAAGAACCACTGTAACATATATCTTCTATACAGCTTATGTTCAAGAGTGGTTATATGAAGGCAGGCACATGTAACATTTCCAACTGTCACAAATGGTTCGTGTTTTGCAACATCATTGTGTTTTTGTCTCTTCTGCTTAGAGATGCATGCAAAATTCATTTCAGTTCATTCTTTATCAGGTTTTACCCAGTTCGCACTTTCAAATTGAACTCAGACACAATATGTGGTCGAAGCCCATATATTTCCAAGCTTGCAATGTGATTCACGATCTCCTGCAAATGGCATTCAACAGCATGTGTACATTTGAAAAGTGTGCATAAAATGCATACATTTCAAAAATGTGCACAAATATCCTTTAATCAATGGGCGAAGAATGTGCACAACCGATGCATGCATTTGGAAAAACGTGCATGAAAATATGCCCAGATTTTTATGCAAAAGGAAAAAAAAGAAAGTCTGCAGTCTGATACAGACTTGAGTTGGAATGAACTTCAAGATGGAATTGGGAGAACTTTGGCGAGCTCGAGTTTTGCTGATTCACACATCCCTATATTCTGCTACTATTAGGGCTCAATCGTATGGAGATAGTCATCAGCCTCCCAACTCAGAGGCTGACGAGAATCCTTACCTCTATGCTCTGGCTGCCCTGCATTTTTGGCTAGAGAGGTGATTTTGCCTGTCTAGCCAGGGATCTTCAGAGCGGGAGGGAGGGAGTCCATATGGAGCATAGGAAGCTGCGTAACACAGCTTCCATGATCTCCTCCCCTCTCTGCCCCCAGAACTGCTCCATTTTGAGTGCAGAGACATAACCAGTGCAGAGAGAACCGCACCAGCTACAAGGGGGTGGAGGCGGGGGCAGGGAGCACCATTTCTGGGAACTGAGGTCAGAGCCCTGGCTCTGACCTTAGTTCCCAGAAACTGAAAAATCCTATGGCCTTCTAGACAGTGTCTAGTGGCCATAGGATTGCTCCCTCCATGGCTGTAAATATATTGTAATTGTTGCTTTTATATTCTGTAAGCCACTTTGAACAACCCCCTGTTTTGGATGGGAAAGGCAGAGTATAAATGTCTTTAATAAATAAATAATAATAGGCATCTAGAGCTGTTTCATTTATTTATTACTTTCTATCCCACCTTTCTCCCCCTGTTATAAGGAACCCAAGGCAGCATACATGATCCTCCTCGTCTCTGTTTTATCCTCACAACAACCAGGTGAGGCTAAGATTCAGTGAGTAGCCCAAATTCACCCAGTGACTCTTACTGTGTGAGTAAGGATTTAGTATTTTTTTAGATCTAGTTTTTAACTAAACCAGGGTTTTTACGTTTAGTTTTTAAATAATAAGAACTGAAACGGGGTCTTGCCCATCTTGGGTAATGAATGCAGCGGCTCGTCTCTGGCTTAGATTGATTTTCCAGCTAACCTCACCATTGCTTCAGTCTGCTTTTGAAGAGATGAACCATGTGGCCGGGTCAATGAGAGAGTATGTGACCCAGATTGCTTTCTCCTATAAATTCCTTTTATCAAAGGGTTATGATGTGGCCAAATCGCTCATAAAGCAGAGGATAGCAGATACATCATGGCAAATGGATACAGCCAAGGTGGCTAATTGTAGGTCAGATGAATTATATGCTGCGTTGCCAGCTACATTCAACTGGGCGGCACAATATCTGGCACACCCAAGTCCCTATTCATTATGGGTTCTCATGACAAAATGCTGACTGAATAGTATTCCCTTGAAGGAAGTAGAGGGAAGATTTCAAAATGTACCCAGGCCATGTCGGCTATGTCCGTTCGGTTGCAAGACAATAGAAATCGAATTCACTTTCTGATAAAGTGTGCTAAATATAACTTGACAGTCAAATATATTTTTCCACTCCTAAAGAAAAGGAGGTTGGAAACATCAAGGGATAAGGTGCTTATGTTATTAAATGGATTGGATTATGTTGCTTTTAGAATGGCAAAATATATTAATTCTGCTCTGAAAGTGAGACCAGGGGCTTTGAATTCAAACCACCAAATTTTGCTTAGTTCAAGGTAAGACAAGCCAAAATGGTTTGGTCATAGGTTTTAAATATTAAATTTTAAGGGTTGTTGAATTTCTGGAGGTAACCAGTGGCTGTATTTTAATTAAATATGTTTTAGCTGTATGGCCTGGTTCATTGTTTTGCAAATGACTGGTTGTCAATGCAATAAAATTGAATTGATGGATTGATTTAAATATGTTTTCAATGAACATAAGGATCCTATTAATTTAAATTTTCATGGAAAATTGATGACTGGCTGCAATGACCTTTGCAATACTGCAGGATATATAATGTTTAAATAAGAATTTGCACATGTTTCTTTACTAGATGTTCTTGGTAAATCTCCAAGTTAGGTGCTACTAATTCATTTTTTATTTACATTTGTAGAAGGTGTTAATTATGTCTTTTCTGTGGCTCTAATAGGAAGTGTTATAGAAATTCAGCCAATGTTATCTGACAGTGCCAGCCATGAATTTCAGAAAGTGTGTACAATTTGTCTTCAGTGATGGCACAGTGCAACTCTGCTCATTCTATTATTCATATTACATTTGGGGGGCATTTTACTTCCCGTGACTGCATAGCAGTATGCTAAAATTTGTGTGATGAGGTGGTGTCAGCTGCTGCTTCCAGACCCTCTTCGGGATGCTTGTCAAGGCTTCAGCTGCAAAGGGCAGGGCTTGTAGCATCCTTTTTGTTCTTCCTCTCTCTTTCTAGGTGTGGCCATTGGTGAATCACCAAAAAAGAGGATAAAAGAGAACAGCAATTTGCATGAAATTTGCATATGCTAATTTATATCTATAGATGCAAATTTAGATAAAAATTATTATATTTTAAATAGAAATGCATACATCTCACCATAGTGTGGAAGACTGTGACCAGGTGATCTATGTGTCTTGCTCAGTCTACTGTCCAGGTGCTGTTGATGGGCAACTTCAAGGCCCAGCTCTTCCTCCTGATGGTTTATTTTTATAGAAGACTGGACTAGTCAGCCCTTCAAATAGAAGACATCTTCAAAATAGAGGATAGTCCTCTGGCAGCTCTTCAAATAGAGGACTGTCCTCTGTAAAAGAGGACACATGGCCACTCTATCTCTTCCATGTCTATACTTGTCTACAGAAGAAGTCTTTCCTGGCCTCTGCCTGCTGGGCTTTGCAACACCTGCCAGATGGTTCGTTGATTACCTTGCCCCTTTTCCCTATCTTTCAAGACATCAGTGCTCCTAAGCATGAGAAGAAGCATCCCCATTGCACAGTGGGGCTACTTTCCTCCCCACCTTGGCTCTCCCTCCACCTTTGCCCAGTTATGGGTGAACTGCCGATGCTGTCTGGCAGATGTTCTCCTCTTGTGGACATGGTGGAAAAATACACATATAATGGAGAAATGTTTAGCCACATCTGTGGGGCAATTATGTCTCCATGTACTTTTGTATGGTGTGTGAGACCCAAATATGTATAAATATCCCCTGAGGACATACACATTCTCCCCATGCATGGCAAATATGGGGACAATACACACCTCCCTTGGCTTTGGATACACACTTCTCTGGGCTTTGGATGAGACAGAAGCATGGTGAATGAGTCACTCAACCTTCCCTTCAGTGTCACATCCACTGTCATGACAGGGGCTAGGAGTGCACAAGATTTTCAGCCCTTGGTGCCACATATGACATCTGGGGTAATATGGGGCTTGGTGGCACACATATGTGCATGTGTGTGCCCATGCCCAACCATAGACATGCACACTCTTCTCCCCATATGCATGCACTTTTCACTCCCCTCCTCTCTTCCCCTTCACATGTGTATACACACACACACACCTCAACATACTGGGAAGAGGAGGTTTAAACCTACCCCACCCCACCCCACCCCAACTCCTGAGATCTATAGATCACTGTTTTTCCCTAGCTAGTACGGAAAACAGTGAACTTACAGGTGGGGGCACTGGGGACTGGGAGAGCCTTTTGCACCTTGTGCACTGCTGCTGTAGGCCTTTCGTTCAATAAACATGATCACATATTTAGAATAATCGTTAATAATGATCCATTTATTATTGACATTTTGACCTGCTGTGCTCCTCCAACATTGGATGGGTAACAACATTTAAAGGAACAAAAGGAGAGCAGCACAGAAGGCAATTTAATATCCAAACACATTTCAAAGATGAAATCTCCTCACCAGGTGATTCTGATTCAGTTCTTTCAAAGAGGAACTGTCTTCCACACAAGCTCAACATAAATTGTTTCTGGGCACCTTTGTGGTCTCCGACCCTTCCATTCCTGCATTTGCTACCATCCTTTCTGTCCACTGTTGATAACACTTTAAAACCAAGTTCTTAATAAAATATATAAACAGGTACATATTTAATGTTATATTAAAAGTACCTCATATCTGCTTAATCACAGTGATTAAATCAAGTTCCAGTGCGAAAGTCTTATAGAACTCTCTGGCTCAAACTTTAAAGAATCTCTAGCGAAGGGCATTCCACAGTTGTGGAATAACAATTATATAGCCTACAAGATGGGTAATTCATTACTGTGGAATTACTGAATAGAGAGAAATTTCTCTTTCTTAACTCAGGGGCATTCACTGAAATTAATTGGTAGTAAGTTCACGGCTCATACAATTAAAGTGCTACGTCATACAATATATGGAATTAGTAACTACCAGAGATGGTGATAGCCTCTAGCTTTAGATGGGTTTAAAAAGGTTAGGCAAACTAATGATGTATAGGCCTATTATTATTCAGACACATTGTCCCTCTGAGATTACTGGATTCTAGGAGCATGTAGCAAGACATGTTTATTTTATTTATTTATTTATTTATTTATTTATTGCATTTATACCTGTCTTGCTTTGCTTATGAGCTTCCCGGGGCATCTGGTTAGCCAGTTTTGAAGGCGGACTAGAAGGCTGGACTAGATGGTCCTTTGCAGCACAATCTTATGCATATTTACTCAGAAGTAAGTCCCACTATATGGCAGTTCTTATGTTCCTCCTACTAAGTTAAATCAAATCCTAAATGCCAGTTAGAAGGTGATCCAGAAACTATTATCTACCAATTAGTATGACATTTGCATAAAAACTATTAATTGCTGGAAATCACCTTTAGAACCATGTTCCAGAGATGCACTGCAGAATGCACAGTTCCTACTGAACAACTTAAAAATTGGAACAGTGACATGATTATAACTACAAAAGTACAAGTAGCAGTAATGAAGGGGTTGATAATGCTCCTGATAATGACTTCACTGATTTTTTGTTGTTGTTTGCAGTAGGAATAATGGTGAAACTCATTTATTTAACTTCTGTAACCATGCATTACTGCACACATTTATTCAGCTGTTAAAGTTCACTTACAATTGTGTTAGCCTTCTACAATAAAGTATTTTTCTATTCCAAGGTTATAATGGACTTGCTAATGGGGTATTGACTACAGTTTCTTATCATCCATCTTCCGATGGCAAGGTGTTCATTACTGTTCACTTAATAATTCCCAGTTTTCGTCACATCCACATAAAATTGCTTTTATTATGAAACCATTCAAGACTCACTCCCCAGTAGTCACAGCAGCAGTCAGTGTTTAATGAAGTTGGGTTTCAATATATTGCTCAAAATAGTAATTTCACATGCTTCCAAGCTCCAAAGGCTGTTTTCTTTCCTTTGTTTTTGGCAAACATGTGATGCCTTTAAAACATTGTGAAATTTGTGCACTGTCATTTCTGTCGATGGGAGAGTTATACATAAAATGGACTTTTAAAAGGTTTGCTATAACCTCATCAACCTTTGGAAGAAACTATTGTCATGCACAAGTCAAGAGGAAAAAGTAATTTTACAGTAAAGTACTGCATTTGCATTTCCGTTGTGAAAAATAGATATCTAAGAAAAAAGCCAACTCGAATTATACACAGCCAGTGACTAAACATCTCTAGTGCCTTGTTTAGAGGGTGGGCTATACATCTTAATAGTAAATAAAATGAATATTAGTAAGAAATGGTCTTATTGCAGGCCTAGCAGTATGCATGCATACAGCTATTGCACCAAATTGTCACTCAAACATTTGAGGCAAAAAGGGGGCTTTGGAGAGCATGAGCAACACCCCCAAATCCTCACCTACTGCCTTTTTCCACTGCAGGTTTCACAGCTCATGTTTCCTCTCTTGGTGCTACTCCTGTGCCATTTCTTTGGCTAGCCTTTCTTCTATTCTAGCAATCCCAGCCAATTAGGGATCATGTAGAAACACAATGATGTCATGGTACCAATGCTTTACTTTCAGTTTAAATAGTTGTGGGGTGGGAAAGGGGAGTGTGAATGCATGGCAAGCCGTGCAAGCAACAGGAATATTCTCTGTCTTGCTGTGCTGCTGTTTTATTGCAGCACAGTAAAACAAGAAAGCAAGTGACCTTGATGCACATCTGAATACAGATGTTATATATCTGAATTGCATTATTTTCAAATTTATTGTCACAAAATTTTTGTAGAAAGAGCCTGCTTCAGAAGATGATACTTCATGCAGGAAAAATATTGCTAATCTTTAAGATGCCACAGGTTGCTGGAAAGGCAGCCAACACCCTCTCTCTCGGGCACACACTGCCCACCAGATCTCTTTCACTGGTTTCTAAGGAAACTATGCAGACTAAAATGAGGTTGCAAGATCTTATTTTTTAAGCTAACAGTTACATTAATTGGATTGCACTGGCCCTCTTGATTAGAGTCATGGGAGAAGGAGAGCATTCTTCAGAGCATTTAAGTCCCATTGATTTTAATGGGAGAAAATTTAAATAGTTGCATAACTCTCCCACTGAAATTAATGAGGATTAGAGGGTGATTTACTCTGACTGGGTCATGGCCAACTATTGCACAAATTTAGACAGGCATGCACACATTAGAGGAGGAGCAACTGTCAACAGCATTAATTTGTAAACTTCAAAGGATAAATATTTGTGTCTGCTGGAATGCATAACAAGCCAGAAGATAAATTAGGAAGTGTTCAGGTGCTTCAGACATTAACAGATTTTCTGAAGAGTATACCATATCCAAAAATGTAATCCTACACAACTAACATAGATCAGAACTGGTATGCATTTGATCGCCTTGTTTTTCTTCTTTTTTGCCCTTGGCATGCATCCAGACTCTGTTGTACTACAAAGAAATATTACCTAAAACCTCAATAATGTTCCACTATATAAAGTATGTTTTCTAAGTTCAATATTGCTTCACATCTAAATATAAATGAGATAAAATGTTGGTTTTCCAAATAAATCTGTGGCTTTTAAGCTTTTATTTTAAAAAAAAATTAAAGCAGAGCCATTTCGACTCTTACTATGTTTACTTTTCTGTGTTAAATGGCCAAATAGTTATTGTGACTATGCTTTGGGGGATTATTGGCTCTTAGTGATCTAATTGATGTTCAAAACTGAGCCTATTAATTAGTAAGAAGAAGATTTTATATAAGATAGGTTGAGTGATTATGAGACATTGCAAAGTGAGCATTTTCATCTTGTCCCAAAGTTGTCAGAAAAACTGAATTTGTGGATTTCAACTTAGGAATTACAGATTTGAATGGTTAATTATGGACCATATGCTTTGATACATTCACACAGGATAGAGGGAAGATCAGATGGTCAAATCTGAAGAGGAAAGCCAGGAGGTGGCTGCAGTAGGGGAAAATCATCAATACAGTCAGATCCCACACCATATTTCATTTTAGGCATGCACTAATGACATGAAGGCTTCAGGTACAGAAACCTTCTCTGTGTGAATAGAGATGCATGGTCAGAGTCTAGTCAGGTATTCTATGTAACATGCATCTTTAAACACCAAAATCACAATGTTGAAGGAATTTAAGGTCAATAGCCTTTCTTCCAGAAGAAAACAGCTGCAAAAGTGGGGAGGGATGCTGGCGGTGGACTACAGGAAACTGAGTTTTATGGAAATGGGCTAATCCCAAAGAACATTATTATAACAGACAGCCCAATCCTATGCATATTTATTTAGAAGTACTTAATAAACCCATATAGCTCTTCGAACAGGAAATAAGTTTGTCCCCTAAAATTATCCTTAGTGAATCTTGTCAAATATTACCCAGATGCTCTTTGAGTGAGTGATATTTTACATTTGTAAAAAAACAAACTGCTGAGTTACTCTGAAGGTGTGACCCAGCACAATTCTGTGATTGGGGAGGTTTGTTCCCAGTCCTGTCCATGCTTCCTTGCTATACTGGCCACCCTTTCTCCTTCCCTTCTGGGTATTCTTTAGTTGTAAGAGTATTGCACCATTGCAAAGTTGTAGGTGTATCGTTACTGCGAAATACTGAAGCTGGTCGCCCTCTCTCCTTCCCTTCTGGGTATTCCGTAGTTGCAGGTGTGTTTTGCCACTGTGAAGTTCTAGGTGTATCACAGTAACTTGGCTGTGAAATACCTAGGGATGTACGAAAGTCACTTACCTTTTAACGAAATTTGATTCGAGGTGGGGGGGAGGCGCTCCGTCCCTCCCCCCGAAATTCTGGCCAGGGGGGGAGGCGCTCCGTCCCTCCCCCCTGAATCCTGGCCGGCCGGGTCCGCAAATGGCGGCGGCCGTAGCCACCACCGTTTGCTTCCCTGCAGTCAGCCGTGATAGGCTACGTAAATGTTTACGTAGCCTATGACGGCTGATTTAAAAGGAAAAAAATGCACGTACGCATGGTTTTTTTTCTTTTAAATCAGCCGTGATAGGCTACGTAAACATTTACGTAGCCTATCACGGCATTTTTTAAAAATCTAGGCGTGATAGGCTACGTAAATCTTTATGTAGCCTATCACATTTTGTTTTTTGTTTTTTTACTGGAAATGGTGGCGGCGGCGGCCGGTCAGAAGACCGGCCGCCGCCGCAGCCACTCCGCCACCACCCCGCTGCCGGAGCCGCCGCCGCCAGGAAGATTCGCCCAAGGTAAGTCCCATCCCAGGGGGGGCGGGGGGGTGGCAGACCATTTTGCCACCGATTTCAGGGGGCCAAATGTGCTGGCATTCGGCCTCCCCGAGATTTGTGGCGAAATTCTCTGACATCCCTAGAAATACCACAGCTGCAGGCTCCTGCTACTGGCTGCCCTTTCTCCTTCAGCTCTGTGTATTCTTTATTGTCATTACATATAAATGGGCTACTGCACTATTGTGAATGAAACAGCGCTACTGCTATTATGAATGGGAAAAGGAGGCTACTTATTGTGAAAGCAGCCCTACTGCAAATGAGGAAAAAGGGGGAATAGGGGAGGGGGGAAGGGGCAGCACTACCCCTTGACCACATCCCTTGCAGGTCACAGCCAGGTCACAGAGGCATGCTCAGGATTTAATGAGGGGGGATGGAGTACACTGCTACAGAACCACTCTGGATCTGCATTTAAGAAAAATAATGGAGTAAAAGGACTTTCTGAAAATGCACATTTTGGGGACGGATGCTGCAGGATGGCAGTGGATTGGTGATAGTGTCATCTGTTGCAAATGACCCCAATGCACTCTACCACCACATTGAATCGGCCGCGTAGATTGGCCCCTGGTGACACAGCTAGGGGTCTGAGGGCAGCCAGGTAAGAGACGGCAAGCCCTGCCAATCCCTCATTGTTGGAATACAATATTATTTAATATTATTTATTTTATGTATTTATTTATTAAATTTATCAATCGCCCATCTGACCGGTCACCCAGCCACTCTGGGCGATGTACAACCCACCATAAAACAATTTAGAACAATAAAATTTTACCATAATTTTTTTTTTTTTTTAAATACCCTAGCCCACC
This sequence comes from Heloderma suspectum, assembly GCF_057233095.1. Lineage (NCBI taxonomy): Eukaryota > Metazoa > Chordata > Lepidosauria > Squamata > Helodermatidae > Heloderma > Heloderma suspectum. The sequence continues at coordinate 70,470,692 of NC_139462.1, forward strand.
CCAAATGCCTGCCTGAACAGCCATGTTTTTAATGCACGACGGAAGCTCATTAAAGAGGGGGCATGACGGAGTTCCCTAGGGAGGGAGTTCCACAAAGTGGGGGCCACCACAGAGAAGGCCCTCTCCCTCGTCCCCACCAGTCTAGCTGTCCTGGCTGATGGGACAGAGAGAAGGCCATCCGAGGCTGATCTTGTTAAGCGGCCTGTCTGGTGTTGCTGGAGGCGCTCCTTAAGATAGGCTGGGCCGGAACCATATAGGGTTTTAAAGGTCAAACCAACACCTTGAATTTGGCCCGGAAAACAACTGGTAACCAGTGCAACTCCTTCAGCACTGGAGTGATGTGATCTCGCCGGCGGCTGCCTTTAATCAGGCGAGCCGCCGCGTTCTGTACCAGCTGCAGTTTCCGAACCGTCTTCAAGGGTAACCCCACGTAGAGCGCATTACAGTAGTCCAAAAGAGAGGAGACCAGGGCATGTACTACCGATGGGAGCAGATGGTCGGGAAGGAAGGGGTGCAGCCGCCGTATCAGATGGAGTTGATACAGCGCTGTCCGGCTCACAGCTGACACCTGAGCCTCCATGGACAGCTGGGAGTCCAAAATGACCCCCAGGCTGCGGACCTGGTCTTTCAAGGGTAGCTGTACCCCATTCAACACCAGGTCAACATCCCCCAGCCTCCTCTTGTCTCCCACCAAAAGTACCTCGGTCTTGTCAGGGTTGAGCTTCAGCTTATTCCTCCCCATCCAGCCACTCACCATCTCCAGACATTTGGACAGGGATTCTACGGCCAACCTTGGTGAAGATTTGAATGAGAGGTAGAGCTGCGTGTCATCTGCATATTGATGACACTGCACCCCAAACCTCCTGATGATAGCCCCCAGTGGCTTCACATAGATGTTAAATAGCATCGGGGAGAGGATGGAACCCTGTGGCACCCCACAAGTAAGTGGCCACGGGTCCAAAACCTCCTCTCCCAGTGCTACCCTCTGGTACCTGCTGGAGAGGAAGGACCGGAACCACCGCAATACAGTGTCTCCAATGCCCAACCCCTCCAGGCGGTCCAGGAGGATACCGTGGTCAACGGTATCAAAAGCCGCTGAGAGGTCGAGGAGAAAAAGGAAGGAGCATTCACCCCTATCCAGAGCCCTCCTCATATCATCCACCAAGATGACCAAGGCCGTTTCTGTCCCATGCCCAGGCCTGAAGCCCGACTGAAATGGGTCTAGATAATCAGTTTCTTCCAAGTGTGCCTTCAACTGCACCGCCACCACCCGCTCAATCACCTTGCCCAAAAATGGCAGATTTGAGACTGGGCGAAAGTTGTTCAGAACTTGAGGATCCAAGGAGGGCTTCTTTAAGAGCGGTCTTATCACTGCCTCCTTGAGGGCTGATGGCATCACTCCCTCCTCAAGGGAGGCGTTCACCACCGCCTTGATCCCCTCACCCAGTCTCTCTCTGCAGCTCATAATGAGCCAAGATGGGCAAGGATCAAGTAAGCAGGTGGTCGGCCTTACAGATGAAAGCACCTTGTCCACTTCATCAGGAGGAAGAAGCTGGAACCGATCCCACAAAACTGGTTTGCCACAGGCTGCCTCTTGCTCACTAACTGTATCCACAGTGTGCAGAGTAACACATCTAATCTGATCAATTTTATCTGCAAAGTGCCTTGCCAAAGCCTCACAGGAGGCCTTAGAATGCTCCAGTGGTTCCGGAGCCACAGGACCGACCAGGCTCCGGACCACTTGGAACAGCCTCCTGGGGCAGCACTCTGCAGACGCGATGGAGGCAGCATAATATTCCTTTTTTGCTGCCTTCACCGCCACGTGATAGGCTGAAGATACAGCTCTAGCCCATGTCTGATCATCTTTGGAGCGAGACTTCCGCCACCGGCGCTCTAGCCGTCTCACCTCCTGTTTCAGAGTTCGTAACCGCGGATTAAACCATGGTGCAGTCCGAGCCCTGTTCAGGGGGAGAGGGCGTTTCGGAGCCACCCGATCTAACGCCCCAGTAATTGCGGCATTCCAGCCACCCACCAGGGTCTCGACCGAGTGGCCGTTGGCATGCCCCAGAGAATCCCCAAGCACGTTCAGGAATCCATTTGGATCCATAAGACGCCTGGGGTGGACCATTTTAATGGGTCCTCCACCCCTGCGGAGGGGTTGTGGAACCGAGAAGTCCAACATCACCAGATAGTGATCTGACCATGACAAGGGGGTGATGGATATACCCCCGACTTCCAGATCACTCCCCGCTTCTCCAGAAACAAACACAAGGTCTAGTGCATGACCGGCTACATGGGTGGGCCCAGTTAGAATATGGTGCAGCTCCCAGGAGGCCATGGTCTCCATGAAGTCCCGAGGTGCTCCTGTGAGGATGGCCTCCGAATGTACGTTGAAGTCCCCCAACACCAGTAAGTTAGGGGACTGTACACGCACATCAGAGACCACCTCAAGCACCTCGGCCAGGGAGTCAGTCGTGCAGCGGGGTGGACGGTACATGAGCAGAATCCCCAGACTGCCCTTTGGGCCCAACCTCCAGTACATGCACTCAACAACCTTGGTCTCCCGGAGAGGGGGTCTGGTGAAGACCAAGGACTCTCGGTAGATAACAGCCACTCCCCCTCCCCGATCCCCAGCCCTTGGCTTCTGTGCATACGAAAATCCGGCTGGACACATGGCTGCAAGGGTTGGAGCAGCAGCCTCGGCCAGCCAGGTCTCCGTAATACATGCCAGGTCTGCACCCTCATCCAGGATCATGTCATGGATGAGGGAGGTTTTCTGGGTAACAGACCTGGCATTGCAGAGCAGCAACTGAAGGCCAGAAGATGGGGTCACGCCTCCCCCAGCCATCCTTTGGCTCTGGACAGGCCCGGAGCAGGGGACAGATACTACACATCTCTCCCTTGTTCCCCTTACCTGGCATGGCCTGCCCCTAGCGCTCCGCCAGCGCCTGCCGCCCAGCCTCGGTATGTTCTGGTCCCCAACACTCCCCCCACTGCCTCCATCAGGTGGACACATGCCCCCTCGCCCCCACCTATCAGGCAGGCTACCCACCCCTAAAAACACAACAACCCCCCCCCCAACAAAATAAAACAAACAAACAAAACAATTAAAATCCCCTTAAAAATGCCAGGCAGGAGTCCACAGGGAAGGCCTGGTGGCGGTGGTAGCGGCGACGGCGGCGGCAGCAGGCCCGGCGGCGGCAGCAGGCCCAGCGGCGGCAAGCACGCCTCTTCCCCGGTGGTGGTGGTGGTGGTGGCCTCTCCTGCAGGCCCTGGCTCTCCCAGGCCACCTCAGCCAGCCAGCTTATGTAGCCCCTCCAGGGAGGGGCAGGTGGAGCAGCACAGCTGGCTCGGTACCTGGGGGCCTGGTCCTGCAGGGACTGGCGGTCTGCCAGACAGAAGTCCACAAGGAAGGCCTGGTGGTGGTGGCAGCGGTGGCAGCAGCAGGCCCGGTGGCGGCAGCAGCAGGCCCAGCAGCGGCAGCAGCAGGCCCAGCAGCAGCAAGCACGCCTCTTCCCCAGTGGTGGTGGTGGTGGCTTCTCCTGCAGGCCCTGGCTCTTATTAGATAGCATTTGGTAGATACTTGATGTGCAATGGTCTCTTTTATCTTATAGCCTTCGATAGATAACATGCAAATCTATTTAGTATCTGACAGCATTTGACAGTTAACATTCAATGGTAATTGATATTTGACAGCTGACAACTCATGGAAGTTCAGATTTGAGCCCTGCTCAATCAAATCAATCAAGAGATGCCAAAAGGTGTAATACACAAGAATCCTAAATTGCACATTGTGTGTCCATTCTGCTTTGAAAATCGCCACTCAAAAAAAATGACAGCCAACATTAAAAAATTCACTAAATTTGGAATATTTTCAACTTTTTCTTTTAGCTCTAGTTGGGTTGCTTCAGGTATCTTTCATTTGACAGTCTATGATTTGCCTCCAATAAGATGATATGACAAATGAACAGAGACAGCCGAAGACATGTTGTGTCTTCGGATGAAAAAATATCCCATAGTGGTTAAACATAATAAGAATGAGAAACCTAACAGTGGAAGAATTTCTGCCTTTTAAGGGTCAGAGTCTGCAGACTGAGAAGGGATACATCACCATGCCTAAGGGTAGTGCCTTTGAAGGAGCTAACATAACATGAGGGGAAAATCAGTTTTTCTATATCTTTCAAGGAATAGAAGTATGGATAGGACTATCTGAAAAATGGTTTGAAATAATATGGATTGATAAACTGTCATGAAAATATGCTATCTTCTGAACCGTGTTCTGCAGCAGACCTTGTATAACCGTGTGTGTGTGTGTGTGTGTGTGTGTGTGTGTTTCCCTTTGTTTATTTTGCTTTAATGCCCAGGAATATGATTAACTGAGGTGAGTCATGGCTTACCTTCCTCCAGTACTCAGGGAATATCTAGCTGATAAATTCAGAACAACAAGGGAAAAAGGACAATATAATAGTGACATGTATTAACTCCCATAGAAGGCAATGTGACTGTGTTCTTGAGATGTTAGAAGAAATAACACCCTGAGTTGCAATTATTTTTTGCAATGGAAAGAACAGTATACAGGTTCTGAACTATAACACACCATAAAAACATTATATCGCTCCAATTGGAAAAATAAATAATGCATGTCACCAGACAGCATGAAGTGCAGCCTAGATGAATGGAAGCACCGTGCTTGCTTTCTGCTAAATGTTTTTTCTCTGTATTCTGATAGTCTTCTTTTGCCTATAGCATTTTTCTCTGGTTCTGAACATTCATCCTTTTGAGGGGATTACATATTATCCTAGATGTAAATATTTGTGTGTTGGGAAATGGCTAGAAAACTGCAATAATGATACCAAACTGGGGGGAAAATACAGCTATTTTTATTTACAAATTGTCTTTCATAAATTATCTGCCATTGAGTAATTCAAAGCATGAAATAAGCTTGTTCAAGCTGATGGGGAAAGATGTAGTTTCTTGTCACTTGGAACTTCCCGTCTGCACAAAATGTTTTTATCGTTAGTGAAAATCTGGGATTGTTAGGGCCAGATAAGGATTTGAAAGCCCTATGTCGAACAATACTGAGACCTCATTTTCTTGTTCCCATCCCGTCTTCTGTTTTAGCAGTGTGAAACTCCATAATTAAGCTTCCAAAATAGGTTGGCCACTTCTGAATTGCCAAAAAAGAGGAAACTGATTTGCATACATTTTGCATATACTAATTCATATGTATATCTTTAAATTTTGAAATTATTATTATAATTTAAATATAAATTCAATACATATCATAACGTGGAAGATTGTGACTAGTTGACCTGTGCCTCGCTCAGTGGACTGTCCAGGTGCTGTTGATGGGCAGCTTCAAGGCCCAGCTCTTCCTTCTGACGGTTCTTTATCTTTAGACCTGGCTTGGACTAAACAGCCCCTCAAAACAGACGACTGTCCTCTGTAAAAGAGGACACATGGCCACCCTAGTTTGTGTATGCAACTGACTGCAGTTTTACACTCTAACAATGGATGTTGTGTTGACAAAGTTTGCATACATGTGTTAGTCCTGACAGAACCACTATTCTCCAGGTTGTTGGAATCTGGTCTGGTTGCAGCTGAGTGGGTTAAGTCTTAATGCTACAGGACCTCTGGTAATACCAGCTCCTAAACTCAAAATAACTGCCCCCAGTCAGGGGCTATGGGGGACCTTTTTATTTTAGAGGTCCCAGTTAGCTTAATGCAAGTCAAGAGCCCCTTTCAGACCTGGATTTACCCCATGACTATACTGACAAGATTACAATGGCCTTTTTAACTTAATACAGATGAACATGTAAACAGGTTCTGAGTACTCTACCACAACCAAATGGACAACATTGCTTCCCCCCCTTCTGCTTTATTCCTCCTCAGAAGACCATGCATAGGAACTTTACATCCCTCCTGGTTTCCTCTCATGATACTGTTTTCATTTGCCTCATGCTGTGTTGTGTTCAGGCACAATGAATTAACTGTTGTAGGAGACCTCGGACACACAATGACATTGGTTGGGGTATTTTGGAATCAAAAGCAGGAAACAACACTACAAAAGCAGTGTATTGAATGTGTAAAGTGCCCCAACAATTATCAGTGCACTTCAATACCACTATATAGTAGTAGCGTAGATCTAGCCCCAGTCTAATGGCCAGGTAGCAGGCAGGTACACTGCATTAGTACACAATCCAAAAAGGATTGCTGTTGTATATTTCCCACTGATTTAATTGCAGCTTAGGGATATGGATCCTTATGAAGGGATGGATGAACATGTCAAGTTTGGTTTCTCTCAGTATCTCATTTTTCTAATATTAAGTTTAGTTTGTCCTAAACTTTGAGAAAAATGTTTGCATGATAATCCATATGCATTTTTGTGTGCATTTCTTCTAATGCATACATTTATGTTCGCAATATTGCCTAATGTACACATTTTTGCAAGCAGCTTTCCTAAGACAATGCATTTTGAACATTATTTTCATTAACATAGACATTTTTGTGTGCACTTTCCCTTAATATGCATATTTTTTTCTGTGCATTTTTGAATGGAGAATCCCATTGCAAAATTCAGAGTAGTGCAAATTTCAAAGGGTAAGTGAGTTTTGGTTCACGTATCGGTTTGAACATGCAAAATTAGATAAATTACCATTAAAATGTGAACCAAAAGAAATTCTCCCCCATCCCTACTGTGGAGGTATGGAATTTAAACACTGGATAAAAGTGCCCAAGTTAGTTTGGGGTAGAATGAGCCATTATACCTGTGCCAACAGGATACTTACTATCAATGCATGGAGTAGTAATGGGGATTGTGCTTGTGGGCCATGGCCCCAAACTCCACATGTTGAGTGGACCTGAGCCCAGTTCAGGTCTTATAATTTTCAACCCATGGAGGAGGATCATGTGTGCTGCCACTGTCCACGAACCACCCCAGCTTTCCTACACTGTTCACTATCAGGGTTCCCAGCTGTGGGGAAAATGCTAAGCAAAATGTTTAGCAGAATGTGCTTAGAATCACCCTTCAGAACTTCTGGCTCAATGAGGGATGGTCACAGGTGGAGCTGGCATATACAGGGATGTTTTTCATGGGGGCCAGCATGTGTGGCCCCACTCTTTGCTCCACAGGCTCAGGCAAGAATGCCTGAACAGGGTTCTTGTAAACACAGCCTTCACATGCATCTAATATTGGATCCAGCATATACTGTAGCTTGGGCACATGTTGGTTCCATGCAGTGTCCATTGAATGTGTGATGTTTGGGCTAAGCCCTGCAGTTGTGATCCTAATACCCTTTCCATGGATGGATTGTAACAACTTTGAGAATATCTTCACATGGGCAGAACTTTAGCGACGATTGTAACAACTTTGAGAATATCTTCACATGGGCAGAACTTTAGCGATGTGTCTCTTTTTGAGTAGGAAAAAGCAATAATTGCGAATGGAGGTTGATTATTCTCTGTCACCTGCTTGGTATGCTTTGTTACATTTTTTTTTGCTGGTAACAAGTAAATAAGTTAAGGTGGATGAGCGTCGTTCCCCCCCCCCCAATATCTCTACCATCTGAAATATTTCATATTCTCAGAATACTTGTGGATTTTTCAATATGGTGTACTATCTTTTAAAAAGGAGATGTGGACATAAAAAGCATACCACAGAATAGCTTTAAAAACACCAACAAAATAGGAAATATAAATGTATCAGCCTTACACAAATTCCATTCTTTATTGGTGCTAGAACAGAAGCCAGAATTATTCTTAACACATTATAGTTTAAAAAAAAAAAATGCTGGAAGCCAATCAATAAGAAACCAAGCACCCAAACAGTTAAAAAGTAAAGTCTCACAAATCCTTGTGTCTAAACAGAAAAATCTCCTGAGACAACATATTTATAAAAAAAGAATAGTTGTGCTCATTAACCATATCTGATTGCCAGTTATGTCAGATGTGATATAACTGAGAAATCATTTGAAAACAGTTTTAGAGAAGGTGATATGTTTAATATTATCACTAGGCGGGAACTGGAAGAACACGTAGAAAGAAGGATGCTCCAGTACTCACAACCTGATCCTAACCATGATTACTCAGAGGTAAATAACATTGTTTAATGGAGCTTACTCTCATGTAAGCTTGCACAGGATTGCATCCTTCATGAATTAGTTCATGCAGGTAATAAATAAGTAGTATCTTTGTGCTTTTATTTTTTTTTCAACTGAAGAAAGATATGAGTTTCTACCTGACTTGTTTAAATTAATTTTCTTTACTGAGAGTGCCATCCATTATTCTGACATGTTTTATAGCAAGCGCAAATACTTGATTGCTGTTGCATACCAAAGAAAAGATTTTGTTATCTATAGTCACACCCAGTCCTACCTTCAAATGTGTCAGAAGCAATTTAAATGCCATTGCTGGAGAAAGTATTCAAAGAATGCTCCCAAATGAGTTTTTTTGGGTGGTGTGTCAATGTGATGGATATGTTTATGGTGACTTTTTTTTTTTGTTAGATATAGAAAGCCATCTTGGCTGGATTCAGAATGATCCCGTCTGTTCTTCTCTTCACTGTCTTTCTGTAAGCAATGTTGCAAGAGCTGTGGAAATGCAGAACTTGTTAGTTTTTACCTGAGACTAATGAATAGTTTCTTTTTAGCTCTAAATATTCTTTGATGACCGAACCATTGTACTACTGAGTGGTAGACACTTAGGGATGGCGGAGAATTTCTCCCCTATTTATTTATTTATTTATTTATTTATTGCATTTATACCCCGCCTTTCTCCCTCTCGCAAGGAACTCAAGGCGGCTTACATTATCCTCCTCCTCACCGTTGTATCCTCACAACAACAACCCTGTGAGGTAGGTTGGGCTGAGAGTCTGTGACTGGCCCAAAGTCACCCAGTGAGCTTCCATGGCCAAGTGGGGACTAGAACCCGGATCTCCCGGCTCCCAGTCCGTCACTCTCACCACTACACTACACTGGCTCTCACTGGCTCCCCCCTAAACTTCGGGGGGCCGAGCGCCAATGTGTTCGACCCCCGAACAAGTTTCGGGGAGAAATTCTCCACCCCCCCCGCCCCCCGCACCCCCCCCGGGACGGGACTTACCTTTGCCGAATGTCCCTCCCGGCGGCGGGTCCGGCCGGCGGTTCATCGGGTCTTCGTCCGGGGCGGGAGCAGCAGCCGGTCTTTCGACCGGCTGCCGCCGCTGCCATTCCAATAAAAGAAAAAAAAAAACGCCCACGTGATAGGCTACGTAACGATTAACGTAGCCTATCACGGCTAGATTTGCAAAGTCAGCCATGATAGGCTACGTAAATCGTCACGTAGCCTATCACGGGTGACTTTAAAAAAAAAAGAAAAAAACGCGTACGGATAATGGCGGCCCCCATAGGGAGCTGCCATTCCCATTCCTTATTTGGTCGCTGCAGTCTACGTAAAGATTACGTAGACTACGGCGAAAATAAGGACAACGCTATTTGCATTGCCCTTATTTTCGCCGTAGTCTACGTAAAGATTTACGTAGACTACAGCGACCAAATAAGGAACGTGAATGGCGGCTCCCTATGGGGGCCGCCATTTGCGTACACGCTTTTTTTTTTTTAAGTCACCCGTGATAGGCTACGTGACGATTTACGTAGCCTATCACGGCTGACTTTCCAGATCTAGCCGTGATAGGCTACGTTAATCGTCACGTAGCCTATCACGGGGGCGTGTTTTTTTTTTAACTTTTAATTTCGCAGCCGGGCGAGGCGAGGCGCCTCCTCCCCGGCCTGAATTTCGGCCGGGTGAGGCAGGAAGCCTCCCCCCCCGGCCTGAACTTGGGGGGGAGAGCAGCGAAGCGCCTCCCCCCCACCGCGAAAAGCTGCGAGACCAGGTAAGTGACTTTCGTGCACCCCTATAGACACTTCCCATTGAGAACTCGGTTAAATCTTGTTTTCCTATCCCCATTTCTGATTTAATATTAAAGTCACATATCAGATGTATCTGGAAAATAGTGCTTAAAATAAGGAGCATAATAGGTACTTGTGTTTTTTTAAAATAAATGAACACAGAACAGAAGTACAGAACAGAAGTACAGAAGTACAGAAAATTGTATTTTGCATGACAGAAATAAGAAACAAAAGTTGGATATTGCCATGAAATTTTTCATTCCAAAAATTAACAATAATCAAGGGCCATTTCAAAAATAAATTTATTCATTTTTCATTAATTATATTGATCTCTAATAAAATAAGTTAAGGTGGAATCCTATGCATTTTTAGACAGAAAAACAGTCTTTTTAAAGGCCTTTTTTCTAGGGCTGTGCATCGCCTCAGTGCCGAATCTGAATCCCAAAGCAAATTGGGGTGCTTCGGGGTGCCTCGGTGTGATCCAAAGCATATCACACCAGCACCGAGGTGCTCTGAAGCAAAACGTGTCAAAGCAGAGTGCCTCGGAGATTTGGAGCTATTCTAATGCCTTCTGAAGACCAGAGAGCCTGTCCCCAAAATGTATCAACTTGAGAAAGATTAGGGAGAAGGAGAGGAGGAGAAGGTAGGGGGGAAAGGGAGAGGAGGTGGAGGGAGGGAGCTTTGGCAGATGGCGACTCTAGTTGCCAAATTAGGGCTGAATGTAACCCAGCAATCAGTGACAACAGTGGTGGTGGTGGTGGTGATGGTGGTGGGAATACTGGATATATTGGAGATCAGCCCACATTTGTTTCATTGTGAGTGAGAGAGACCTGGTGGTTACAGTTAGAGAGAGCTGCGTTGGTTAATTGGCTAGATCTGTGGTGCGTGCGTGTTGTATTGCAGCTTTGTTCTTATTCTTTCCCACCCAGTCCTTTTCACTTCAACAGTTCCCTTTCTTTCTTATCTAGATAATTTATTTAAAAAACCAAAAACATTAATTTCCGCCTTTGCTTGCCTGTTTCTTTGGTTACACCCCGCACTGCCTTTCTGAATTATTTAATGATTCTTATTAGCTCTCTCTCTCTCTCTCTCTCTCTCTCTCTCTCTTTCTAGATTCTTAAAAAAGAAGAAGAAATATTTAAGAAGTAGTTTTAGTTTCCTTGTCTTGTTCTTTGGCTCTCCCCCCTCCCCCCGTTCTCAATTCAACTCTTTCTTTGTAGTTTTTCCTGTATTTCTTGCTAGATCTATTAAAAAAACAATATATATTGTTTTTTTTTTAAAAAAACCCTTAATATACAGAAAGTACTTTCCATTCTTTCTTTGTTCTTGGCTCCCCCACCCCCTGTTGCCCTTCTCAATTCCTGTATTCCTTCCCTTCCCATTTTTGAACTCTATATCTTTTCCCTAAAACAAAACAAATTAAAAGCCCTTTTCTTTGCTTGTAGGTAGTTCTGTATTTGCTTTTCATTTGCTCTTGTGTCTGTCTCTGTGTGTGTGCTTGTGCAAGGAAAGCACTAGTATATAGGGCTATGCACAGCTTTGCTATGAAACCAAATACCGAGGTGAGGCGGGCTAATTTGAAGGTGCCTCATCATGATATGGAGTGGATCAGACCAGCACTGAGGCGCCCGAAGCAAAGTGGCTCCTCCATGAAGCACCTTGTCCACCTTGTATATTCGGAGCTCTTCTTATGCCTTCTGAGCAGACCAGACAGGTTCTCTCCAAAATGTATCAACTTCTGAAAGGTCATGCAGAGGGGCAGGAAGAGGAGGAGGGAGGGGGGAAGGTGAAGGGACTCGGAGGTGCCAAATGTATCAATTTGAGAGAGAGCCGGCCACTGGGAGAGGTGGGGGAAGGGGACAGGAGAGGGAGGAGGAGGGAGTGAGCTTTGCTGTGATTCAGCCTCCGTTTGGTCATTGTGAGAGAGGTGGTGTTGCCAGAGAGGAGAGGACTGTCTGAACATTATGTGGCTAGAACAGTGGTCTCCAAAGTGGTATGCATGCACCCCAAGGGCAGTGCAAGACGATCCATTGCCGTGCTCAAGCAGCCTGATAATTGAGAAACCTCCTGCTGCCCTGATGAGCTGCCATTGTGTGCAATGATGATGGTGGTGGTGGTGATGGTGGCAGCAGCAGGATGGGACAGGAGCTGAAAGGGAAGCTCCATGGCATTTCTCTCTGTGCTCCAGTCCTATCCTGCCTCTGCTGCAGCCCCTGGAAGCAACTGCCCCAGTCTCTGCCAGGCATGGCAGAGGAAGCCTTAACCCTTCCCATTCTCCTTTGGCAGAATGAAGCTGAGAAGAAAACACATGCTATGAAGACTGGGTAAAAAGAGGATCCATAAATTCAAAAAGGGATCCTCATTATTTCATATGATTTTTAAAGGGAAGACCCACAAAACCACCATTCAATCACAGAGCATATCTGCCTCTGTGGACTGAACCAGAAAAATCACAGATCCACCACTTGTGGGCACAGCCATGGTGCAAAAACATGGATCCTTGGCAGGGATCCTCTTGATTTCATATGATTTTAGCAGAGCAGATCCCCCAAACCACCATCCAAACACAGAGCACATCTACCTCCATGGACTGAACCAGAAAAATCATGGACCTGCCAATTGTGGGCACAGCCGTGGTGCAAAACCAGGGAAAAATGGCTCCCCCATCACCCAGAACAAAATGGCTGCCAGCGCATGTCCAGAGGGCTGAGGAGCTGGTGGTGGCAGCAGCTCCCCCAATGGTAATGGCAGCAGTAGGCCTTCTTGCAAGTGGCCACCACTGGCCTCACTCAAGCCTTCACAGGCTCCTCACAAATGAGGGACCTGTGAAGGCTTGAGCAGAGGCAGGAGTCAGCCTCTGACCGGGTGCCCTCCCCTCCTTGCAAGGCAGGGAGAGAGCACAGTTCTCTCTTCCATAGAAGTTCATGCACTTCCGTGGAAACAGTGAAAGGTTATACAGTAGCTCTTTGCTTAGAGAGTTTTTGTGTAAAAAAACAAATTTCACCTGCACATAGCACAAAAACTACAGGGCCAAATTGTCTGAACTTTGGAATCCCCTCCATGAGGGCTGACACATCCCCAAAGTTCATGTATTTATCATGAAACCTGAAAAAGTTAGGGCCATTTCTGTTTTTCACTGCAATGGGAAAACTGTCAAATCTGAATAATTCGGATATTTGAATCTTGCTTCAGAAGCGGATTAGGTCTGAATCAGTCCGAGGCAAAGTGGGGCTGCTTCGAAAGGTCCAAAGTGGCATCTGAAGCAAAGCGGGGTGTGTGTGTGTGTCTGTGCACAGCGCTACTTTTTTCTGTCTAAACATGCAGAGGATTGTGCCCTTAAATTTGTAAACAGAACTATTTGCCTTTTTAAAAAAGCCAATCTGAGATTCTGGAAGATTCTACTGATGTTCCATTGCTGAGCAATGGTTGTTCTTGCTGCTATTAGTAAGTTTAATATGAACTGTAGATCAACTAATTTAATTTCCTTCTTTACATAATGAAGTTAAATTGTTTTAGAATCTCAAGATATCTGGTACCCTATCATGTGATGAAGTAAGGACAAGATTTCATTCCAAATATGTTTGATATTTGGGCAGGATCAAAATATGTGTAAGAGGTCAGCCTTTGAAGCTTGACACCTGCGATACACTTCTGGATATATATATATATATATATATATATATATATATATATATATAATGATACCACTGACAGATATGCCCTACCCACACGTCTGGCTTGCCTGGCTGGGGGTGGGGGGCGCTGTTGTGGGCGGGTGGAGTGAGAAGATGTCTTGGGATGCCGTTGGGCATCCCTCATGGTGCCACTTTGTAGGGGAGGGGCTGGTGAAACCTCTTTATGTCTCGTGCCCCACATAGAGCAGTCTCTCGCTCACGCGGCTTTGGAGAGGTTGGCATGTGCTCCACTGGCGAGAGAGCGGAGGGCATCAGCGCGAGACCAGAGGTGCATTCACGTCTTTATTGGGGCATGGTGCAGGAGGAGGAGAGGCTGAGGTGGTAGCAGAAGCGTCTGCGTGCCTCACCCCTCGTGCAGGGGCAGCGGAGGTGGCAGCGGGTACCCAAATAGGCTCGCTTCTTCAATGAGATCTGGCCGGCACCCGACAGGAGCAGCTGAGGTGGCGGCAAGTGCCCGACCAGGCCCTCTTTCTCATGGCTTGTGCTTACCCAGGTTGCAGCTTGTGCTTTCCCTGGTCATATGGCACAGTTGGCCAGTGATAATGATAATCGGTCCTGCCCACTTCCTCGAATTAATTGGAGGAATGTGTGGAATCCGAGGGCCAAGGAAGGGGCCCACTGGAAAGTGAACTGGGAGATGGCATCCAGCTATATCAGAATAGCAATGGGGTCATCTGTTTGGAAATTATTAGGATGTGGGTGGAGCCTTATAGAAAGGACCTGCCTGATTCAGTAACAACAAAGTGTTTCATTGGCTAAGTGGCCAGCAAGAAGTCCTTTAGCACACAAGGGGAGAGTGCATCTAAGCAGTAGGCTCATCACTCCCAGTGGCCATTAGGATACAGGTTTCTGTGCATGACATACCATGCAGTGTAGGGCCAAGACGTCACCTGCATCTGCGGACTCCTGGCATCCCCCTTCCCCAGATATCCATCATCACGCCGGAGGTTGGTGACATTAATCTGCATGACTGTAACTAAGCTGGCATTGAGTACTCTCAGGCTAGGAAATCTGTTTTAGGACACATCCTTTTGTATTGGGGCTGCTCCTACAGCCATGTATTTAAGTTGTGGCACAAGATCAAGTGAAGGCAATGGCCAGGGGTCACTCCAAGGCTTCAGGTCTTACGAGTGGGTCTTCCTTGATGCCAAGGTACTGCCACTCCTTTTTTGCAACTTACTGTTCTCCTTTATTTCCTTTAGATCAATGGAATGGACGTGAACCCGTGCATGTGCACATGTGGTCACAGCATGGTGTTCGGGGATGGTCGACGGTCTTACGTCAAGCTGTGGTTCCCAGCTTGGACTGTCCCAGTGTGCCCGTGTGCGAGGGCTTGGCAGACGTGGTTTTCAGTTATAGTTCTTCTCCACTCCATTCCATCAACGTGACATACGGGTTCCCCCGCAGGCTTGGCGCTGCATCTACGGGTGTATGACCTGGCTGTGCCAGGGCAAGGACCTCATGCTGCAAGCCTTGGCTGTAGGGATGTATGAAACACTTACTTGGCTCTGTTCCGGGGCATCCGCGGTGGTGGGGAGGCACTCTGTCCCTCCCCTCGGAATCCTCCCTGGCCGGCTCCACTCCACAGCAACTCTGTGGAGCCACCGGCCGGGGCCAGTTGCAGCCGGAATTCTGGCCGCGGCTGGGCTGCTGCAGCCGCAAATGGTGGCCCCTATGCTGGCCGCCATTTGCGTGGCTACCAGACTGTGATAGGCTACGTAAGTATTTACGTAGCCTTTCATGACAAAAAGCACCCAAGCAAATGGCGGCTGCATATAAATACTTATGTAGCCTATTACAGCACAGAGCAGGGACGCAAATGGTGTAGTGGCCGTGATAGGCTACATAAGTATTTACGTAGCCTATCACGAAGAAAGGCAGCCACACAAATGGCGGCCGCTACGATGGCTGCCATTTGTGGCTGCAGCAGCCCGGCAGCGGCCGGGAGACCAGCTGGAGCCGCTGCTGCATCTGCTGCTGCCGGAGCTGCCACATCCGCCACCAGGTATGCTCCGTCTCAGGGGGATTCTGCGAGGTGGTGGTGGGGGGGAGGCCGTTCCACCACAGATTCCGGGGGGCCAGATGCTTAAGAATCCAGCCTCACTGGAGTCCGTGGCGGAATTCTCTGACATCCCTACTTGGCTGAGTCTGTGTTATCTTCCACCATGTGCTGGAGATAACTACAATTGGTCTTGTGTATTCACAAGAAGGAAGTGAGGAATGTTCTGACCAGGCCATGGAAGGGTTCATCAGATGGTGGAACGGGAAATAGCCTTTGGGCTATATGAACATGGTGATGGGATCATCACTCATTAGGAAATCGAATGGACAGGGAGGGAGCTCTACAGACATGACGGAGTGCTCCTGTCTGATGCAGGGAACGATATATTTATGTCTGATCTGCAAAGGGGCCTGCGGGAAGTTCTTCTGTGCAGGTGGGGGGAGCTGACAAGCAATAGGCTTGTCACTCCCGGTGGTGGCTAGGACGGGCAAAGGAGAACAAGATTAAGGATGGTGAGCATGCAGAGGCACCTTATGGTGACAGGTGACACCTGAGGCCTCCCAAACGGGTTTCGTGGCTAGGCAGAGAGATACGGGTTGCCTGGGAGACCGACTCACCTCACTCGCCCAGGAGCTTGGCGGCCTGGGAGGGGGTGACAGGGGAAGGTCTACCTCCCCCATAAGGGGCAGTCAGGAAGGGTGGTGAGGCTGTCACGCCACCCCTCAGGCTGGGTGTGTTTTCGCCCATAAAAGTGCCAGCTAGCCGCTGGCACAGTCAGGGCCTGTCCTAGGTTTCCCCTTTGCAGATATTTCAATCAAAGTGGCCCAATTTCAATCCAAGCCTTTTTTGTCTGTCTCTTCATTACCCCATCTCCGCTCACAAAAAGAAGCTATCCTTTAAATGTACACCAATCAAAATTAGATGGTTTATTACTGAAAATCCATGACCACTTACAGTATTTTCTTTGAATTTTTAAGTTCAGATCTTGTTCAATTTTCTTTTGAAAGAGATATCTGTTTGTTCCAGTTGCTTATATTTTTATATTAATGCACAGGGCAGTAGCCAATGCTGCCCACCTGCAAGTAGGGCCCACCACCCCTTCCGTTCCACACGTGGCCAGCTCTGGCAATTCTGTTGTGCAAGCTGCACTACCACTTGCAGAACAGAGATTTAGTGCTTCTGAGGACAAGCCTCAACATGAGCTGAAACCCTTGCTTCTGGAATGAGGCAGCTCGGTGGAGCAGCCGTGTGTGAACACTGCTGGCCTGCCCATTTCCAGAAACGAGAGCTTCCACTTGTTTTGGGTTGCCTCTGGAAATGCTAAATTAGCGTTATGCAAGTGGTGGGCGCTGCTTACAGAAGCAAATCGGTGGGACTAGCTGCTTGCAGTCAGTCTCCATTGGATACTGCCCATACACTTTACTGATCAAATGAGCTGTGTGACTTGTTAGCCGTGACTAATACTCTTAAGAGGAGTCATTAGTGTGGTGAGTCCCAAGATGCAGGGACTCCATGAAGGATTGTGATGGCACACCTGCCTGCTAGGAGCCATGCCAGATACTAGAACCATAAACTGCTGATCTGACAATCAATTCTTCACTGAGTAAGATCAAGGGCAAAGAAGTAAAGTGAATTAGCTAGAGATGTATTTTTTAAACTCTCTTCTGCTTAAACTTTGGTTGAAGTCTGCCTCTTTTATGATGAAGACAGACATTATAAAGTGTAATTGACGTGGTCTGAACACACATTCACTGTATCTAAAGCATATGTGCTCAGACCACTTCTGCCATTCATGCTGTCCAATCCTATCCATGTTTAGTCAGACGTAAGTTCTATGGAGTTTATTCCAAGTAAGTGCCCATAGGATTGCAGCCTTAGAATCTTATGTCTGTCTCCACTCTTAATTACGCTCCTTTCCTGATCTGTGACAATTCAAAAGCAGCTGGGGTGACCCTACCTTATCCATAAAGTGAAAGTAGTTATCACAGTTGTATCTTAGGACTGTGCTGCCTGAATAATAAAGAAGGGGTCAGTGCTGGCAGCTGTACCTCACATTTAGAGGCTGACTGAGACACAGTTTTTCATAATTTGTGAGCCAGGGTCTATAACCTCTCTCCACCAGGTCTGAGTAGGAAGAGAACTCCACCAAATCAGCCTGGGTTTGTGATAGTAACTACTGGATTTTTTTTTTTGAAAGTGTGTATTACAAAAGAAGCATACATTAATACTTAGATACAGTTGTATATAGTTTTCAGTTTCAAGCCTTGACAAGTGAGACTGGAAGTAATTCAGTTTTTCCTGGAGCAGTTAAATTAATGTTTTTATCATTCAGTTCATATACTGAATTAGTGTAAGACTTGCTCAATAAATAGTACAGATTGCTTCTTTATGGCTTGTTTGTTGCAACTGTTACTGATCCTTATTTTTTATATCTCCATGCATATTCAAGGGCAGCTTTAATAAATTAGGAATGATAAATATAAGTGAAAAAGTAGATAATCACTTATCTTGTGAGTTCTTCTAATTCTTTAATGTTTTCTGGGTTTGTGCTGTCTGATTACTATGAATGAGTCTATCACAATGGCAGCTTTGTATGAAAGTGTGCCTGATTAGAATCTAGGATGTGACAAAACCATTTGAATGTTATTTTAATGGCCATCAATGGTCTCCTGAATGGGGAATAGTCCTACAGTGCTTGCATCTGAGATGAGTGCTTGTTGGACTGCATGTGAGAAACAGCAGTTTTGAATTTGGAATCATAGTCGAGCTATGAATTAACTTGAAATGAAACACCTTGGGGTTCAGGAACTCTTTTTGGAAATCTGACATGGCATAGCCCATGGCATAGCATGTAGGAGCATCTATTCACCTTCATTTATGTGCACATATATATTTGTAAATAAAACATAGATTACAAAGATTTCAAAGATATTAAAACAATTACAAAGATATGTCCCCAGTGATCATCTAAAGGACACTCAGGACCATTTACCTGGGAGTAAATAACTTTTCAGATTTGTTTATTTATTACATTTGTATATCTGGATCCTTTTGTCAGAATCAAATCATGTTTGTTCTATAAAGTTTACCAGGCTCTTTACCAGAGCTGAATCAGAAACAGAAAACTATATATTATACGCATGCTCTTTATATTTTATTGGCCAGTGACCTTTGTACTCATGCTCACAGAGCAAAGTTTCACCTCTGAATATATATCTATATCCCCTTCATGAATCACTGCCTTGTTGTGGTGAAGGGGCTTGCAAAACTCAGTGAAGCCATAAGCTATGCCGTGCAGGGCCACCCAAGACGGACAGGTCATGGCAGAGAGTTCTGACAAAATGTGGTCCACTGAAGAAGGAAATGGCAACCCACTCCAGGATTCTTGCCAAGAAAACCCCATGGAACGTATCACTAGGCTAAAAGATATGACGCTGGAAGATGAGCCCCTCAGGTCGGAAGGTGTCCAATATACTACTGGGGAAGAGCAGAGGGTATTTCCAAGTAGCGCCAGAAAGAGTGAAGCGGCTGGGCCAAAGCTGAAAGGACACTCAGCTGTGGATGTGTCTGGTGGTGAAAAGAAAATCCGATGCTGTAAATAACAATATTGTTTAGGAACCTAGAATGTCAGATCAATGAATCAAGGTAAGCTGGAGGTGGTCAAACATGAGATGGCAAGATTGAACATCGACATCTTGGGAATCAGCGAACTAAAATGGACAAGCCTGGGCAAATTTAATTCAGGTGACCATTATATCTACTACTGTGGACAAGAATCCCTTAGAAGAAATGGAGTAGCACTCATAGTCAACAAAAGGGTGGGAAAAGCAGTACTGGGGTACAATCTCAAAAACGATAGAATGATCTCAGTACTAATCCAAGGCAAACCATTCAACATCACAGTAATTCAAGTCTATGCCCCAACCACTGAGGCCAAAGAAGCTGAGGTTGATTGGTTCTATGAAGACCTACAACACTTTCTAGAACTAACACCCCAAAAAGATGTCCTCTTCATCATAGGGGATTGGAATGCTAAAGTAGGAAGTCAAGAAATCACCAGGATAACAGGCAAGCATGGCCTTGGTGTACAAAATGAAGCAGGACAAAGGCTAATAGAGTATTGCCAAGAGAACACACTGATCATAGCAAACACTCTTTTCCAACAGCACAAGAGGCGACTCTACACATGGACATCACCAGATGGTCAATATCGAAATCAGGTTGATTATGTCCTTTGCAGCCAAAGATGGAGAAGCTCCATACAGTCAGTAAAAACAAGACCTGGAGCTGACTGTGGCTCAGATCATGAGCTGCTTCTTGCAAAATTTCGGCTTAAATTGAAGAACGTAGGGAAAACCACTAAACCATTCAGGTATGACCTAAATCATATCCCTTATGAATATACAGTGGGGGTGAGGAATAGATTTCAGGGATTAGAGCTGATAGACAGAGTGCCTGAGGAACTATGGACAGAGGTCCATAACATTGTTCAGGAGGCAGCAACTCAATCCATCCCAAAGAAAAAGAAATGCAAGAAAGCCAAGTGGCTGTCTGATGAGGCTTTACAAGTAGCTGATGAAAGAAGGGAAGCAAAAAGCAAAGGAGAAAGGGGAAGATATATCCAACTGAATGCAGAATTCCTAGGGATGTCGGAGAATTTCTCCATGAATCTCCGGGAGGCCAAATGCCAATGCATTTGGCCCCCTGAAATTGGTGGAGAAACGGTCCCCCCCCCCGGGATGGGACTTACCTTGCGCGAATGTCCCTGGTGGCAGCGGCTCCTGGCGGCAGTTCGGCGGTGGTTTGGCGGCGGCGGCGGCGGCCGGTCTTCCGACCGGCTGCCGCCACCACCATTTCCAAGTAAAAAACCCCAAACAACAACAAATGTGATAGGCTATGTAAAGATTTACATAGCCTATCACGGCTAGATTTTTAAAAAACACCGTGATAGGCTACGTAAATGTTTACGTAGCCTATCACGGCTGACTTTGGGGGGAAAAATAAAAGCGCATATGCAAATTGCGTTCCTTATTTGGGCACCTGTAGTCTACGTAAACATTTACGTAGACTACGCAGAAATAAGGGCAACGCATTTACGTAGCCTATCATGGCTGACTGCAGGGACGCAAATGGCGGCGGCTATGGCCACCGCCATTTGCGTCCTGGCCGGCCAGGAGGATTTGCGGCCGGAGGGATGGGGCGCCTCCCTCCCAGCCAGAATTTCAGCCAGAGGGATGGGGTGCCTCCCCCCCACCCAGAATTTCGGGGGGAGGGACGGAGCGTCTTCCCCCACTGCGAAGCAAGCTGCGGGACCAGGTAAGGGACTTTTGTCCATCCCTAAGAATTCCAGAGAATAGCAAGGAGAAACAAGAAGGCCTTCGTAAATGAACAATGCAAAGAAATCGAGGAAAACAATAGAATGGGAAAGACTAGAGATCTTTTCAAGAAAATCGGAGATATCAAGGGAACATTTTGTGCAAAGACAGGCATGATAAAAGACAAAGAAGGCAGGGACCTAACAGTAGTAGATGAGATTAAGAAGAGGTGGAAAGAATACACAGAAGAACTATACAGGAAAGATCTGAATGTCCCTGATAGCCATGATAGTGCGGTCACAGAACTTGAGCCGGACATCCTCGAGAGTGAAGTCAAGTGGGCCTTAGGAAGCATGAGTAACAACAAAGCTAGCGGAGATGACAGTATTCCAGTTGAGCTATTTAAAATCCTAAAAGATGATGCTGTTAAAGTGCTGCACTCAATATGCCAACAAATTTGGAACACTCAACAGTGGCCACAAGCCTGGAAAAGGTTACACTCCAATTCCAAAGAAGGGCAATGCCAAAGAGTGTTCAAACTACCATACAATTGCGCTCATTTCACATGCCAGCAAGGTTATGCTCAAAATCCTACAAGCTAGGCTTCAGCAGCATGTGAACCGAGAACTACTGGAAGTACAAGCGGGGTTCCAAAGAGGCAGAGGACCTAGAGATCAAATCGCCAACATTCTCTGGATCATGGAGAAAGCAAGAGAATTCCAGAAAAACATCTATTTCTGCTTCATTGACTACACTAAAGCCTTTGATTGTGTGGATCACAACAAACTGTGGCAAATTCTTAAAGAGATGGAAGTACCAGACCACCTTACCTGTCTCCTGAGAAACCTGTATGAAGGTCAAGAAGCAACAGTAAGAACTGGACATGGAACAACCGATTGGTTCAAAATTGGGAAGGGAGTACGACAAGGCTGCATATTGTCACCCTGCTTATTTAACTTATATGCAGAGTACATCATGAGAAACGCCGGGTTGGATGAATCACAGGTCGGAATTAAGATTGCTGGGAGAATTATCAACAACCTCAGATACGCAGATGATACCACCCTAATGGCAGAAAGCAAAGAGGATCTAAAGAGCCTCTTGTTGAGGGTGAAAGTGGACAGTGCAAAAGCTGCTTTGAAATGCAACATTAAAAAAACTAAGATCATGGCATCTGGCTCCATCACTTCCTGGCATATAGAAGGGGAAGAAATGGAAGCAGTGACAGATTTTATTTGCTTGGGCTCCAAGATCACTGCAGACAGTGACTGTAGCCATGAAATTAAAAGATGCTTGCTCCTTGGGAGGAAAGCTATGGCAAACCTAGACAACATAGTAAGAAGCAGAGACATCACCTTGCCGACAAAGGTCCGTATAATCAAAGCTATGGTTTTCCCAGTAGCAACGTATGGCTGTGAGAGCTGGACTATAAGGAAGGCTGAACGCCGAAGAATTGATGCTTTCGAACTGTGGTGCTGGAGAAGACTCTTACGAGTCCCCTGGACTGCAAGGAGGTCAAATCAGTCCATCCTAAAGGAAATCAACCCTGACTGCTCATTGGAAGGACAGATACTGAAACTGAACCTCAAGTATTTTGGCCACCTAGTGCGAGGAGAAAAGTCACTGGAGAAGACCCTGATGCTGGGAAAGATTGAAGGCAAAAGGAGAAAGGGGACGGCAGAGGATGAGATGGCTAGATAGCATCACCGATGCAATGAATATGAACTTGAGCACACTCTGGGAGAGAGCGGAGGACAGGAAGGCCTGGCGTGCTATGGTCCATGGGGTCACGGAGAGTCGGACATGACTTAACGACTGAACAACATATATCTATATCTCTATATGTAGAGAGGGAGAGAGAAGTGGGGGATGTGGGAGGAAGCACCACAGAGAAGCCGTGTCACTTCAGTGGACAAATAATTAACTAGTTTCTGTGGAGTGGGGGCATACTAGAGATTCAGCTATTTCTTTGTACGGAAGTAAAGAAAACAGAAAAGGGTGCAATTCCATTTCACTGTAAGAGTTTGACTTGTGCAAGCACTTTTCTTTACAGCAGCAAGTTCTTCTACATGACATTTGACAAAAATGACAAAAATGAAGGTTCTGAAGAGGAAGAGTCCCTTCATGCTCATTACATTCCAAGTGTTTACATTTGTTTTTCTTATAATATGGCTAAGAGTCATTGCTGTACCAAAAGAAAAGTTGGTAGAACTATGAGAAGTTTTTGCATGACCAATTTGGTTCTATTCTTTTGTATTTTAGGATATGAGGAAAGCTAGTGGGGGATGAAGAATTGTCCATCAATTTTCAGCAAAGCATTTGACTTCTCTATGCATAAAAAGAGGTGATATTGCGTATGATACATCCAGTGTCACCCCATGTACATAGCTAACTTATCATAGCTAACCTTAATGGGTCTGTTTTGCTCCACCTCTCTATTACTTTCTTCAGGTGGTGAAAATTCCTCTGGGGCTTCTTTTGCACCTTCAGATCTATGGAAGCCTGTGGCATCTCCACTTTCTAGCAGGCTTTGATGCCAACTTTAATAAGACTATTTATGGTTATTGAGATCATATTGAACACTGGTTACTGGGTGGATTAAACTATAATGAATAATAAATAATAATAACATCAGAGCAGTCAGACGTACACATGCCCCTGTACATGGCTGAATTATAGCCAGCTGAGGATGTGCATACTTCTGTGTGTGTGTAATGAAGCATCAGTGCACTTCTGGCTGTACAAATTTACACATGAAGGGAAAAATGCTCATTCATTCATTACATTTCTATACTGCCCAACAGGCAAGGCTCTCTGGGCAGTTAACAGCATGATAAAACCCAATAACCTTTAAGATTCAGAATTTAAAACAGTTAAAAAACAAGTTAAAAACTTAACTTGTTTTTTATGGCAATAAAAGTATTGTCACATATGACAATAAAACTACCAGGACCTGATGAGAAACTAAAACATCCCGTCATATGCTGTCAAATGCCTGGGAGTAGAGGAAAGTCTTTACATGGTGCTGAAAAGCTGACATTGTTGGAGCCAGGCAGACCTCACTGGGGAGAGTGTTCCATAATTGGAGGACTACCACTGAAAAGGCCTTCTCCCTCTTGTAGTGGATAACAGAAAACAGCCAGGTCAGTTGATAGCCTGATAGGTGATAGACATTTCAAACCTTCATGCTGTTAAAGTGGCTTAAAACGACAGCAACCCTATTACATGGGTATATGTGTTGTCTGAATGTAGTGACATTTCAGGTATACAAAGTACCTTCTGACTATAAGACTCATTTGTTTCCAGTGATTCCCCCACCCCATACACATATTTTCCCCCAGGGGGGCTTGGGGAAAAACTGTAATATTCCATCCCCTACAAACCACCATTACACAGGCGTGTGATGAAATCAACTATGACTTGGCTTGAGTTGCTTTTCTATAATTACTTACTTGTAAGTAGTCTCAGTACAGTGAACAGGATGATTTGTGAGTGCAATCACTAGGAAAAAAGATGCACACATAAATAGCCAGATGTCAAATAAAGATACGTTAATCTCTGCCATGGTCATTGCCTGACTGATGATAGAATACTAGATGACTCATTAATGCTGTTAATAAAGTATAATGCATTATCTTTGTTATCAGAGCACATCACATTTGGGTCTGTCTTTCCATCTTGCTTATAATGTCAGCTTTGATATTGTTCCTCATTCACATGTCACTTACTATTCTGTTCTTCAGCTCTGGCTTGAGTTATAATTAAACAATGTCATTAAGATCAACTGGCATTGATTTCTTCACCAAATAGTTCACATGAAGTAATTATTTCATTGATTGCAGTGTCCTTTCTGTATTTGTTTGGCTTCCATGTATACACTCCATTAATTTTCTTTTAGAAGATGCCAGAAAAAGAAACTTGGAAAACTTGAAGTGTTAGATCATGTAGCACCTATGTGACTTTTTCCCCACCCCCCAAGGTGTATTTAAAATTTTACATTAATCTAACATGGCTGTGTTTCATCTCACTTTCACCCTAATAAATAGGTTCTGCAGAAAGCTTTCTTTGAGCTAAAGATAAGAACATAAGAAGAGCCATGCTGGATCAGACCAAAGGCCTATATAATCCAGCATTCTATTCATACAGTGGCCCACCAGCTACCTGTGGGGGAAGCCCACAAGTAGGACATGACTGCAGTAGCACCTCCCACTCGTGTTCCCCAGCAATTGGTACTGGGAGGCATACTACTGCTTCCAATACTACAGGTAATATATTACCATCATGGCTAGTAGCCATTGATAACTTTATTGTCCACTAAGGGCACAATCCTATGGCTGCTAATCAGTGGCTAGATGGCCATAGGATAGGTCAGTTCTTGGGAACCGACCTCCACCCTCTCCTGATTGGCCCCATGCTCCGCACTTGTAAGACGAGCACAAAGCGGTGGAAACAGGGTGTTCCTGGGGGTGGGATGGGGCGGGTGGTAGTGCAATTCCAATGTTTCCTATGTGTCATCCAGTGTCCACCCCCCTGCTCTGACTTCCTGCGGCTACACAGCTGAAATTGACCACGGATGCAGGCTGGCTGAAGCGCGGCGAGGATGATCCCCTCTGCGCTGCTCCTGCCTTTCATTGGATAGGCGGCGGCCTCCGAGTTTATAGATGACTGACTATCCCAATAGAATTGTGCCCTAATTTGTCTTATCACTTTCTAAAGCCATCCAAATTGCTGCACACTGCATCTTGTGATAGCTAATTCCATAGTTTAATTATGTGCTGCGTGATGAAGTGTGGGCTTTTATTGGTTCTGAGTCTCCCACCCCTCAGCTTCACTAGATGACCCTGAATTCTAGTATTATGGGAGAAGAAAAATTCTCTCCACCCACTTTATCCACAGCATGCATCATATTATACACCTGTATCATGTGTCCTCCCCGCCGTCCTTACTCTTTTTCTAAGCTAACAATCCCCAGATATTGTAACCTTTCCTCCTATGGGAGTTGCTTCAGTGCCTTGATCATTTTAGTTGGCCTTTTTTGTATTTATTTCAGCTTAGCAATATCCTTTTTTGAGGTCCAGTAATTAGAACTGTACACACCATTTCAAGTGTGGCTGCTGTATAGGATTGTATAAAGGCATTGTAAATTAGCAGTTTTATTTTTTATTCCGTTCCCAATGATCCCCAAGATGGAATTTGCCTTTTTTACACCAGCTGCATACTCGATCAATGTTTTGAGTAACCACCAGCTCAGGCCCTATCAGCATATATATCAAGTGATTATCCCCCCCCCCCATTGGCTACTTTAATGCCCAGTCCTTCAGTCTGGAGAGATGCTTTTGGAGCTCTTAGCTGTCCCTTCTTATCTTAACCACCATAAATAATTTGGTGTTGTCGGCCAACATGGCCAACTCATTGCTCACCTCTACCTCCAGATGATTTATGAACAAGTTAAAAAGCACCAACCCCATTTCACATCCTTGGGGATCCCACTGTTTTCACCCCTCCACTGCAAGAACTGACCATTTATTTCTACTTTCTGCTTTCTGTTCTTTAACCAGTCACCTGGTTGTAAGAGGAGGATCTCTCCACGTATCCCCTTTCCTTTCTTTTTTCTCAGGAGTCTTTGGTGAGGGACTTAGTAGGGATGTACGTCACTTACCGTTTCGCGGATCTGCTTCGCGGTGGGGGAGGAGGCGCTCCGTCCCTCCCCGCAGAATCCTGCCTAGCCAGCTCTGCTCCACAGGGATTCTGCAGAGCCGCCGGCTGGCTCCGCCAGCAGCTGGACATCTGGCCGCTGGGCAGCAGGGACGCAAATGGCAGCAGCCGTAGCCACCACTGTTTGTGTCCCTCTACTTAACCATGATAGGCTACGTAAATATTTACGTAGCCTATCACGGCAAAGTAAAAAAAAAACGCGTACACAAATGGTGGCGGCTATGGCAGCCGCCATTTGCATTCACTATTTTTCATTGTTCTAGCCTACGTGAATATTTACATAGGCTAGAATGGCTAAAAATAGCGAACGCAAGTGGCGGTCACCGTAGCTGCCACCATTTGCGTACGCTGCACCCAGCCGCGGCCGGCCAGGAGACCAGCTGCCCCCGCCCCTGCCCCCGCCCCCGCCGCAACTGCCGCCCCTGTTGCTGCCCCCGCCCCCACCGCCACTGCACCTGCCGCCCCCGCTGCCGCCCCTGCCACCGCCACATCTTCTGCCGCCGCCGCACCTTCCGCCACTGCCCCTGCCGCCCCCGCTGCCACACCTGCCGCCCCACACCTGCCACTGCCACCCCCGCCGCCACCACCCCTGCTGCCCCTGCCACCCCTGCCACGCCACCCCCGCCGCCCCCGCACCTTCTGTCGCCGCCGCACCTTCCGCCGCCCCTGCTGCCCCCGCCCCTGCACCACCCGCCACCCCCACTGCCACACCTTCCACTGCTGCTGCCGCGCCACCACCACATCCGCCCCCGCATCTACTACATCCGCCCCAGGTAAGTGCTGTCCCGGGGGGTTCCGCAGGGCGGGTGGGGGGCAGGAGGCCATTCCGCCACGGATTCCGGGGGGCCGATTGCTAGTGCATTCAGCATCACTGGAATCCGTGGCGGAATTCTCCACCATCCCCAGGAATTAGCCAAAAATCTTGTGGAAGACCAACTAAACATTGGGCCTGTTCAGATGTCATGCTAAGCCATGGTGGTTAGGAGTTTTGAGCTAACCATGTTGGCTTAGCGTGATGTCTTAACAGGCATCTTTCCCAACCATGGTGTTATTCACCATGGACTAACCACGTTCACTAATGACTTGCTGCAAGATGGTTAGTGGGGTCTACCATAGCTTAGCGTGATAACTGGCATGTCTCCATGGTTAAGTGACAGCTGCCATAGAGCTCCGCGGCAAGAGCAGCCAGAGAAAGAGCACCAAAATGATAAACAGCTAGGGATGTCAGAGAATTCCATGACGGATCTCAGCGAGGCCAAATGCCAGTGCATTAGGCCCCCTGAAATCCGTCGCAGAATGCAGTCCCCACCCCCCCAACGCACGAAAGGCGTGCGGGACAAAGTCCCTGCCACCCCCAACCCACAAAAGGCACGCGAAACAGAGCACTTACCTGCTTCCATCCGCGCTGCTTTGAGAATGGCGGCCGTCCTGCGGCCGCCATTCGCTTCCTCCTCTTCATAGCCGTGATAGGCTACATAAATACTTACATAGCCTATCACGGCTAATGCAGGGATGCCATTTGCGTCCCTACGGAGGCTGTGATAGGCTACGTAAATATTTACGTAGCCTATCACAGCGGGGGGGGGGAACCCAGCGTACACAAATGGCGGCGGCTACCGCCATTTGCATATGCTGGGTTCCCCCCCCCCCCCGCTGTGATAGGCTACGTAAGTATTTACATAGCCTATCACAGCCGGGGGAAAAAAACCCAGCGTACGCAAATGGCGGCAGCTACCGCCATTTGCGTATGCTGGGGTTTTCCCCCCTGCCGTGATAGGCTACATAAATATTTACATAGCCTATCACGGCTCAATACAGGGACGCAAATGGCGGTGGCTATGACAGCCACCATTTGCGTCCCTGCAGGGCTGCCCAGTGGCCGGATGTCCAGCTGCGGGTGTCTGGAGCCGGCTGGCGGCTCTGCGGCTTGGCTGCGGAGTGGAGCCGGCCGGGCAGGATTCCGGGGGGGGGGGAGACCGGATTGCCTTCCCCCCATCGAGGATTCTGGGGGGAGGGACAGAGCGCCTCCCCCCCCATGGATTGCCCGGCACAGAGCCAGGTAGGTGTTTCGTACATCCCTATCAACAGCACAGAGCATCAAAATGACTGACAGTGCAAAGGACTCTGGGATTCATGGCTGCCCATCTGGAGGACTGTGGGTTCCTGCAAGAGGGAAACGCTTTCCACCAATTTTCCCTTAAGCTAACTGGCCTGTAATTTCCTGCAACCCCCCAAGATCCCTTTTAAAAAATAGGTGTTACATTGGCCACTCTCAAATCCTCTGGTACAGAAGCTGATCTTAAGGACATGTTAGATTTTTTTTTTATTAGAAGATGAGGAATTTTACTTTTGAGTTCTTGAAGAACTATATGATGCATACCATCTGGACCTGGTTATTTGTTTGCTTTCACTTTGTCAGTAAGATCTAGAACTTCATCTCTTGCTACCACTGTGTGCCTCAGTTCCTCATACTCTCTTCCTGAAAATATCACTTTAAGTATGGGTAGCTGCCCTACTTCTTCTGCAGGGAAAATAGACACAAATAATCCATTTAGCTTCTCAGCAATCTCCTTAACCTCCTTTAGTAGTCCTTTAACTCCCTTTTCATCAGACAGACCAAAGTGCCCTCCCTAGCAGCTTGCCTGCCTTTGATAAAGGTTTTGTTTAAATCGTTGCTCTTAATATTATTCAAAATATGCTCCTCAAAATAATTTTTTGGATCCCTTATTGTCTGCTTGCATTTCTTCTGTGCAAGTTTGAGTACTTTTTTTATCTCTTTGTTGGGCAACACTTCCAGTTTCTGAAAGAAGCTTTCTTTTCTTTAATAACTTCCTTGACACTGGTCATTAACCATCACTGGTGATTTTGGGGGCTTGGTGGCACCTTTCCTGACCTGTGGAGCATCTATTATTATGGTTTGACTAGCCACCAAGCATTCTGAAGATATTTGATCCTTTTTACTCTCCCTTTCAACTTCCTGTTCACCAGTCACGTCATTTTAGAAAAGTGTCCTCTGTTGAAGTCAAATGTGACTGTGTTGGAATGAAATGTCCAAAATTTTCCCTAACCTTCAGCTTTGTGACTTTTGATGGTGAACAGTTTCCAAATATTAGGCACATATTTGACCTTAAACAAATTTTTACATCAACATTTTTTGATATTGTCAACATTTGACTATCCCTGAGATGTAGCAGTCAGCATTTGTCCATACTTTACTACGTATCAGTAGTAGTGACAGTGTCGGATATGCAT
This sequence comes from Heloderma suspectum, assembly GCF_057233095.1. Taxonomy (NCBI): domain Eukaryota; kingdom Metazoa; phylum Chordata; class Lepidosauria; order Squamata; family Helodermatidae; genus Heloderma; species Heloderma suspectum. The sequence continues at coordinate 70,500,555 of NC_139462.1, forward strand.
CTGTTAATATGATATAGTATCTGACAGGCATGAGAAAGCAACTAGCATTTGACAGCTGAACTGCAATATAATTTTCTAGATATATTGGCCTCAGTCCAGATTTTCCAAAAATCCATATTTCAAAAATGGAAATTGTTGAAATTATATATAATAATGATTTGGATCCAGAGTTGAAACAGCCATCCTGACAGTCTGGGGAGATACCTTGCTCTGATTATGTAAAGTTGTTGTTGTTGTTCAGTCGTTCAGTCGTGTCCGACTCTTCGTGACCCCATGGACCATAGCACGCCAGGCCTTCCTGTCCTGCGCTCTCTCCCGGAGCGTGCTCAAGTTCATATTCATTGCATCCGTGATGCTATCTAGCCATCTCATCCTCTGCCGTCCCCTTCTCCTTTTGCCTTCAGTCTTTCCCAGCATCAGGGTCTTTTCCAGGGAGTTTTCTCTTCGCATTAGGTGGCCAAAATATTGGAGCTTCAGCTTCATTATCTGTCCTTCCAATGAGCAGTCAGGGTTGATTTCCTTTAGGATGGACTGATGTGACCTCCTTGCAGTCCAGGGGACTCGTAAGAGTCTTCTACAGCACCACAGTTCGAAAGCATCAATTCTTCGGCGCTCAGCCTTCCTTATAGTCCAGCTCTCACAGCCATACATTACTACTGGGAAAACCATAGCTTTGATTAGACGGACCTTTGTCGGCAAGGTGATGTCTCTGCTTCTTACTATGCTGTCTAGGTTGGCCATAGCTTTCCTCCCAAGGAGCAAGCGTCTTTTAATTTCAGGGCTACAGTCACCGTCTGCGGTGATCTTGGAACCCAAGAAAGTAAAATCTGTTACTGCTTCCATTTCTTCCCCTTCTATATGCCAGGAAGTGATGGGGCCAGATGCCATGATCTTCGTTTTTTTAATGTTGAGTTTCAAACCAGCTTTTGCACTCTCCTCTTTCACCCTCAACAAGAGGCTCTTGAGATCCTCTTCGCTTTCTGCCATTAGGGTGGTATTGTCTGCATATCGGAGGTTGTTGATAATTCTCCCAGCAATCTTAATTCCGACCTTTGATTCATCCAACCCGGCATTTCTCATGATGTACTGGGGTTTTCTTGGCAAGAATACTGGAGTGGGTTGCCATTTCCTTCTCCAGTGGACCACATTTTGTCAGAACTCTCTGCCATGACCTGTCCGTCTTGGGTGGCCCTGCACGGCATAGCTTATGGCTTCACTGAGTTACGCAAGCCCCTTCGCCACAACAAGGCAGTGATCCATGAGATTATGTAAAGTGCTACCACTCAATTTTGGCAGATTTCTTCTCTCACCGCAACCCCAAGCTCCATTTCAAGCTGTTCTGGAGGTTCCTCCAACACACAAGTGTACTTTTGAGGGAGGACATGGGGCTGCACTGAGGAGAAGGAGGCAGGAAAACCCCATTGCATGAGTGGACATCTACTCACACAACTCTAGATACAACCCATTGTTTTAGGTTTAGTTTTTGTATTGTTTCAAAAACCTGCAACTGCATGTCCTGATAGTCACATTCAGTGGTATCTATGCACAGCCAAAAAACAATAGAGGTTTAATGTCTATTACTCTACTGAGAACAAAAGGGAAGATAAATATTTTCAAACAATTCCCTACTTTAGAAGCCACTCGTGTCCTTTCTCAAAGAAAGGAGTTAAATTTGGAAAATGATTTCCCCCCTTTTTCAACAGAAACCACATTTTTAAAATATGGATTTTCTTTGCCTCTTAGTAGCATGTTTGACAAATGTTTATTTCTCTGCCTTTTGTCAGTGACAAGCAGAAGGCATACAATATCCCAGGCCATATAAAAATGGGTTTATCATTAGAACACCTAGAACAGGCCAGTATAAATATGTCAAGATGTTACCGCAGTCTAACCAATGACCTTGTTGCATTAGCAGAACTACTGAAGTGTCAAACAGCTGTCCACAAAAATGTAGAACTAGTCATGCTTCCATTACATCATGATGTCAGCTGTACAAAGCAGCTCCAGCACTGACTGCTTGATTGACTGGGTGTGTGTTTGTGTGTGTTTGTGTTCTGCTTTTTCCCTTTTGTCTTCTTTTTTTTTTAAAAAAAGCTCTCCAACAATTCTAGGCAATGCCTTGGATCTTTAGGTACTCCTGCATAAGCAGAAGACACTTCCTCTTATGTAGCAAATGCTGACCTTCATTGATCACATTTACGTTGCAACATTTGGGGCCATATAACAACCACCTTGGGAGGGTCCTCCAACCCTCAAAAGGGGTTTTGAATCATAGAATCAAAGAATCATAGAATAGTAGGGTTGGAAGTGGCTTACAAGGCCATCGAGTCCAACCCCCTGCTCAATGCAGGAATCCAAGTCAGAGCATCTCTGACAGATGGCTGTCCAGCCTCGTCTTGAACGCCTCCAGTGTGGGAGAGCCCACCACCTCCCTAGGTCATTGGTTCCATTGTCGTATTGCTCTAACAGTCAGGAGGTTTTTCCTGATGTTCAGCTGGAATCTGGGTTCCTGTAACTTGAGCCCATGATTCTGTGTCCTGCACTCTGGGATGATTGAGAGGACATCCTGGCCTTCCTCTCTGTGACAACCTTTCAAGTACTTGAAGAGCGCTATCATATCTCCCCTCAGTCTTCTCTTCTCAAGGCGAAACATGCCCAGTTCCTTCAGTCTCTCTTCATAGGGCTTTGTTTCCAGTCCCCTGATCATCTCTGTTGTCCCCCTCTGAACCCTCTCCAGTTTGTCTGCATCCTTCTTAAAGTGTGGTGCCCAGAACTGGACACAGTACTCCAGATGAAGCCTAACCAGTGCTGTGTAGAGGGGAACTAGTACTTCCCGGGATTTGGAAGCTATGCTTCTATTAATGCAGCCCAAAATGGCATTTGCTGTTTTTGCAGCCACATCACATTGTTGGCTCATATTCAGCTTGTGATCGACAACAATTCCAAGATCCTTCTCGCTTGTCATGTTGTTGAGCCACGTACCCCCCATCTTGTAACCGTGCATTTGGTGTCTTTTTCCTAGGTGCAGAACTTGGCATTTATCCCTATTAAATGTCATTCTGTTGTTTTCTGCCCAGCGTTAAGTCTATTAAGATAACTTTGAATTTTGTTTCTGTCTTCCAGGATATTAGCTATCCCACCCAATTTTGTGTCATCTGCCAATTTGATCAGCATTCCCTGCACCTCCTCCTCCAAGTCATTAATAAAAATGTTGAAGAGCACTGGGCCCAGGACTGAGCCCTGTGGTACCCAGCTCGTTATGTCTCCCCAGTTTGAGAAGGTCCTATTGATAAGCACTCTTTGAGCCATTCTGTAGCCAACTGAATCTGGAATCCACCAGATCATTGTTTCATCTAGCCCACTTTGAGCTAGTTTGCTCATCAGGATATCATGGGGCACTTTGTCAAAAGCTTTGCTGAAGTTGAGGTATATTATGTCTACAGAATTCCCATGGTCCACAAGGGAGGTTACTTGATCAAAAAATGAGATCAGATTCGTCTGGCAGAACTTGTTCTTGACAAATCCATGTTGGCTTTGAGTAATCACTGCATTGTTTTCAAGGTGCTTACAGATGGATTGCTTTATCATCTGCTCCGGAATTTTCCAGGGAATGATGTCAGACTGACTGGTCTGTAGTTCCCAGGTTCCTCCTTTTTACCCTTTTTGAAGATAGGGACAACATTAGCCCTCTTCCAGTCATCTGGCACTTCACCCGTCCTCCATGATTTCTCAAAGGGAATAGACAGTGGTTCTGAGAGTTCTTCTGCCAGTTCCTTTATTACTCTAGGATGCAGTTCATCTGGCCCTGGACATTTGAACTCATTCAAAGTAATTAGGTGTTCCTTGACCATATGCCTATTGATCTCAAGCTGCAATCCTGCCCCTTCAGCCTGTACTTTGCCTTTGCCAGGGGGGTCATAGATCCTCTTTTGGGAGAAGACTGAGCCAAAGTAGGAATTGAGCACTTCTGCCTTTTCTTTGTCATCTGTTATCGTTTGCCATCCTTATTTAATAGCTGAACCACCATTTCTTTCCTTTGCCTTTTACTATGCACATAGCTGAAGAAAGCCTTTTTGTTGTTTTTAGCATCCCTCGCTAACCTCAGCTCATTCTCAGCTTTAGCCTTCCTGACACCATCCCTGCAATTCTGTGCTACCTGCCTGTACTCTTCCTTTGTTGCTTGGCCTTCTTTCCACTTCCGATATGTGTCCTTTTTTGTTTTCAGGTCATCTCTAAGCTTTTTGTGAAGCCACATTGGCTTCTTCTGTTGTGTTCCACCTTTTCTTCTTGTTGGAATTGTTTGTGATTGTGCCTTGCGAATTTCCTTTTTTAAAAACTCCCACCCATCTTGGACTCCTTTTCTTGTTAGCATCGCTTGCCATGGGACCTTACTGATCATTGTTCTGAGTTTATTAAAATCAGCTTTCCTAAAATCCAGGATGTGCATTTGACTGCAGTCGGCTTTTGCTTCCCTTAGAACCAAGAACTGAAGTACAACATGGTCGCTTTCCCCCAGAGTTCCTGTAACTGCTACTTTATCCACTAAGTCATCTCTGTTGGTTAGGATCAAGTCAAGGATAGCTGATCCTTCCTCTACTTCCTGTAGGAGGAAGTTATCTGCCACACAATTCAGGAATTTCCTGGAGGGGCCATGTTTTGCAGGATTTGTCTCCTAACAAATATCGGGGAAATTGAAGTCCCCCATTACTACCACATCATGCTTCCTTAAAACATTGGCTATTTGCTTTTCAAAAGTTTCATCCTTGTCTTCTCCTTGATTGGGTGGCCGGTAGTAGACTCCGACCACCAGGTTCCTTTTATTCTTTGCTCCATTTATTTTGATCCAGATGCTCTCGATGGGGCTACCAAGCTCATCCTCCTGTATTTCTGTGCAGAGATATGTAGTTTTCACATACAGTGCAACCCCACCTCCCTTTCTGTTCCTCCTGTTCTTTTTGAACAAGTTATTTCCTCCAATTGCTATATTCCGGTCATAAGAGTCATCCCACCAAGTCTCAGCTATACCTATCAAGTCATAATTTCCCTCTTGTATTAAGAGTTCAAGTTCGTTCTGTTTGTTTCCCATACTCTGGGCATTAGTATATAGACATCGAAGACCATGTGCTTCATAGTCTGGCTTTCTTCCTACATGTGTCTGAAGACTATTATTGGGTGCTATTAGAGCTGTTCTCTCCATTGCAGTGCATGAGCCTTTGTCCATTGTTACCCCCAACTTTACATCTCCTTTCCCTGTAGGATTCAGTTGAGAGCCCTCCTGATGAAGTTCTTCATGCTGTGGCCAAACACATTCTTCCCATCCTTTGTGAGGTGCAACCCGTCCCTTGCCAACAGCCCATCTTCCAGGAAGTATAGCCCATGGTCCCAGAATCCAAATCTCTCTCGTCGGCACCACCTTCGTAGCCAGTCATTCACCCAGAGTATTTTTCGTTCCATTTCTATCCCTCTTCTAACTACTGGAAGGATGGATGAGAAAACTATCTGGGCCCCAAAGTTCTTGAGTTTCCTTCCCAAAGCTTCAAAGTCTGACGTGATTTCTTCGTAGCTCCGCTTGGTGGTATCATTTGTTCCCACATGGATGAGAAGAAAGGGATACCTGTCAGTGGGCCTTATGAGTGCAGGCAACCTTTCAGTCACATCTCTAATCCGTCCTCCTGGGAGACAACAGACCTGGAGAGTCCACGGGTCTTCGCGACATACTTGGGTCTCGATCCCACACAGCAAGGAGTCTCCCACTACTACCACTCTTCTCTTCTTGTTGTTGTAGGCCTGGGTTTCATCACCTCTGTTTGACTGACCTTCAGCCTCTTGCTCACTCTCATGTAGGTTCCCCCGTGATTCTTCCTCTGCAGGCTGTCCTCCAGTCTCATCTGCAAGTACCTGGAATTGATTCCATAGCTCCACTGCTTCCACTGGTGCAGAGTGGCGTCTAGTTCTTCTTCTCCTAATTGTTACCCTTTTCCAAGGAGTATCCTCTACTCCATTTTTTCTCACCTCAGCATTTCCCACTTCTGCCTCATCTTGCTGTTGCTCTTCAAGCTTCTGATCTTCCCTTTGCTGCTGCAGTTCCCCCATTCTGTTCAAGAACTCTTCGTATTCTCTTATTCCCCGGAGGGTTGACATTCGCTGCTCCAGTCCTCTTATTTTTTCTTCCAGCAGCGTGATCAACTTGCACTTGTTGCAGGTGTAGGTCATGTTGTTCTCAGGCAAGAAAACAAACATTGCACACACCTTGCAGGTCACCACCACTGGAGAGTCTTGTCCTTCCATAGCCTCTTTTCCCTTTTTGTGTCTAGCTTTGTGATTGTTCTAGACTAGCCTGTGCCTGCTCCTCTACTCAGTAGAGGTTAAAAGCAGAGTCCCACTGGTGTGGAAGTGTGTGTTACAAGACAAATAAATGAAGAAAAGTTAGTTAAAAATGAAAAAAAAAATGTTAGGAGCCTCCCCCTTGACCTCCCCTGCCGAACTCCCCTGGCCAACTCCTGTTTGCTCCCCCTATCCGCTTGCTCTCTGGGAGCTTGCTTGCTTCTGTAGTCCCTGGACCAGCTTGCTCTGCTCTAGGGATGTACGAATCCCTTACCTCGTTCTGCATGGGGTCATTCGCGGTGGGAGGGAGGCGTTCCATTCCTCCCCCCAAAATTCTCCCCAGCCGGATCCGCTCTGCGGAGCCACGGGCCGGGGCTGCCCGCAGCCAGACATCCGGCCGCTGGGCTGCGCAGGGATGCAAATGGAGGCCACTGTAGCCGCCGCCATTTGTGTCCCTGTCTTTTGCCATGATAGGCCACGTATATATTTACCAAGCCTATTATGATACGACAGGTGCAAATGGCATAGCGGCTGCCATTCGCGGAGCCCCGGATGGCCGACACAAGGTAGGCTCCGTTCCAGGCCCATTTTGCGGGGTGGGGGTTGCTTCATTCCGCCACAGATTCGGGGGGGGGCGAATTCACTGGAATTCAGCCTCCCTGGGATCCATGGTGGAATTCTCTGACATCCCTACTCTGCTCTGCTCAGCTGGGAGGTGGGAAACAGACTGAAGCTTCCTGCCCACTCAGCTGCTGGGAGTACTCAGGCCACACACCCCCAATTCAGCTGGAGCTCTCAGAAGCACCTGGTGAGCTCACAGCCACTCAGAAGGATAAAGGGCAGCTCCCTGGGCTTCCTGCAGCCCACTTACCTCTTAGTAGGGGTGGAGGAAAGTCACTTACCTGTCCTCGAAGGACGTTCGCGGTGGGGGGGAGGCGCTTCGCTGGTCCCCCCGCGAAGTTCAGGCCGGGGGGGGGAGGCTTCCCACTTCACCCGGCCGTGAACGCGAAAGTTAAAAAAAAAAAACGCCCTCTGATAGGCTACGTGACGATTCACGTAGCCTATCACGGCTAGATCTGCAAAGTCAGCCGTGATAGGCTACGTCAATCATCACGTAGCCTATCACGGGTGACTTAAAAAAAAAAAAAAGAAGCGCGTACGCTAATGGCGGCCCCCATAGGGAGCCGCCATTCGCGTTCCTTATTTAGTCGCTGTAGTCTACGTAAATGTTTACGTAGACTACGGCGAAAATAAGGGCAACGCTAAAATAAGGGCAACGAAAGACCGGCTGCCGCTCCCACCCCGCTCGAACGCCCGCCGAACCGCCGGCTGGACCCGCTGCCGGGAGGGACATTCGGCAAAGGTAAGTCCCGTCCCGGGGGGGGGTGCGGGGGGCGGGTTCGGAGGATTTCTCCCCGAAACTTGTTCGGGGAGCTGAACACGTTGGCGCTCGGCCCCCCGAAGTTTCGGGGAGAAATTCTCCACCAACCCTACCTCTTAGCCTCTGTCTCCTTTGTCTCCTTTGTCTCTTCTACCCCTGCAACTCCCCTGGCCAACTCCTGTTTGCTCCCCGTGTCTGCTCACTCTGGTCGCTCGCTCTCTGGGAGCTTGCTTGCTTCTGTAGTCCCTGGACCAGCTGGAGCAGCTTGCTCTGCTCTGCTCAGCTGGGAGGCGGGAAACAGACATGGGGGAAACAGACATGGGGAAGCATACATGGGGTCTGGAGGTTTGGGAATGGAGATGAGAGAGCCCTGTTTTGTAAGTGGAGCTCCATTTCATAAGCAGGACAACTGGCAGGATCCAAGCCAATGAGTAGTTTTTAAATTGGAACACATCAATATGTATTAACACCAGGCCAAAAGTTTGGGGAAAGTTCTTCTCAAATGGCCTGGGACAGGGATGCATAACCTTTTTGGCCCTGAGGGCCAAATCCTGTTTTGTAAAGGTGCCCTGGGGTTGGACACACACACACCCTGGGGTAGGATGTGACACACAAACACATACTGCTCTGGGAGGGAGACACACACCATATGAGGGGAGAGAAACGCACACACAGATATGAATACACTGGGGTGGGGACACATACACATGCATACAGGGGTGGGGGAAGACACCCACCCACATATAGAGAGCCAGTGTGGTGTAGTGGCAAGAATGTTGGACTGGGAGCTGGGAGATCCAGGTTCTAGTCCCCACTTGGCCGTGAAAGCTCACTGGGTGACTTTGGGCCAGTCACAGACTCTCAGCCCAACCCACCTCACAGGGTTGTTGTTGTGAGGATAAATTGGACAGGAGGAGGATAATGTAAGCCGCCTTGGGTTCCTTGCAAGGGGGAAAAAGGCGGGATATAAATGCAATAAATTAAGAAATAAATACACACACATGCTGGTCTGGGGACACATACACACACACTCCCTTCCCCAGTGACCCACAAGCAGCCCAAATCGCTGCTTTAACACTGCTGCTTGAACACCCTAGCTCCCCACTCCCACCATCCATTGCTCATTTCCGATTTATGAGACATCAGAGATCAGCATGGGATTGGAAGTGCCACCACAGGGACTGATGCAGGGGGCCTGGCAGGTCGCCAGAAATGGCGTGGTACATCACATGTGGCCCATGGGCTGCACATTTTGCATCCCTGGCTTGGAAGAACTGCAGTCATAAATGCATAAAGATCCCCTTGTCAAAACCAATGTGTGTCCCACTGAAGATGGTGGTTTCTCTATAAAATAGTTCACACAACCTCAGGTTGACTGTAATGTAACAATCTTACAACAGAAAAAGCAATATTTCTGGGAAAGTGCAATGGAGAATAAAGTGAAATTTGTATTAATGAACGTGTTCATTCCACATCACACACAGTACCACTTACCGCTGTGCAGGCCTTGGTGATTTCTACACTTGCTCCTATACTCATCTGAATAAACATGTCCATTCATGTGTTTCTTCCTGACAGTGTGTTTACATATCATCAGGAATCTTCTCAAGTACTTGCATCAGAAGAGGAGCAATTGTGGAACCCATTTGTTGAACTGAACCATATTGAATGTGACAGGTCTGATCTCAACAACATGTAGTTGCCAGCCACATGGAAAACCTTTGCAACATCCTTAGAGTTTTGCTTTTAGTAACAGGAACAACAATATTGTCTAGAGTTGTTGATATGTTGATTCATATTCCATTTACCATTGCATTTTGATACCTCCTGTAATAAAACAAAGTAGGTATTAAATTGAACTCCTGATTCCTGCACTAGTAACTTCCAAATAATTCATTTTAAGGCAATGTAGCAGGCACAGCCCTTCTTAAATACTTAATAAAATACTGCTAACCCTTTAAATGGTTTTAAATTTTATAAAAATCCCGGTCTGTTTATTTGTAGCAGAATTAACGTTTGTATTATTTCCACATGTGACAGTGTACACATTCCCCCCTACACATATATTATCTTCATGTAGGAAACATATTAGATGTTAAGTAGCTCTTTGACAGCAATCAGGCTACTCCCTCTGTGACTGGAGCCAGAGGGGTTCATAGAGAGAATTACCAAACCAGCAAGATTTCTGAAAGGCCACTCAGGCCAGCATCACCACCTGGCATCCTAGGGCAACTCCTGTGGAACCACTGCCCCAGCAGTGTCAACCCCCTGCCCCAGGATCTCCACACTACGTGCTTGGGTCTGCAAGCCTCCATTTTAATTTCCCACCATGTCCCAGACCAAGACCATGCCAGGTGCTCAGGGGCATGGTGGGAGTTTAAAATGGGAGCTCCCAGCCACCTTTGGAGTGTTGCCATCTCTGCCACTGTTAGTGGCAGTTAATCAAAGTTAATCAAAGTTAGTTAATCAAAGGGGGCCATTGAGATAAGAGGTGGCCCACCAGAGGGCACTTTGCTCAGAGCTCCCTCAAATCTGGAGCTGGCCATGGGCCTACTTCTGAAAGCAGCTCCATGTACCACTCATGAGAGCGGTTCCTTTCGTCTGCGCTGGAACAGCCTGGCCTCATTTATTATTTTGTAATTCACCCCCAGTGTGACTGCAGTGAACCAACTACAACATGTATGATTTGAAATATATATGTATATATATATATGTGTGTGTGTGTGTGTATATATATATATATATTTATATTTATTTATTTATTTATTTATTTCTATACCGCCCAATAGCCGAAGCTCTCTGGGCGGTTCACAATATATATATATATGTATATGTATATGTGTGTATATATATATATATATATATATACACACACACACACACATATATACATATATATACACACACACATACACACACACATGCACACATACACACATGCATGCATTTTCACACTTTAGTCGATGGGGCAAAGTATACTTTTGAGTGCAGAGTTTCAAAAAACGGGCTAATCAGGCCTTCACTTTATAAAGCATACGGGGAAGAACTATGGAGGAAGTAGCTACGGTGCACAAATGTGTTCCAGCAATGTATGCAAATGTGACCTGTGCCCCATCTTGGTATCTGGGACCTCCTATGCTACACATTTCCCCATTGGTCTTCCTTCAGATATGTTCCTTCTGTCTCTGTTTGGCACTTTCAGTCTATAATAGATGCCTATTCACACATATGCAGTAGATGCCTTTGAAGTAAGGCTGTACACCCCCCCCCCCCACCTTGACCAGACCTTCCTTCCTATGTGAAAGGAGGGCTTTGGGGAGCTTTTATGAGAGGTGGTGAAAGTCATCTGAGTTTCGAGTGGTTTAACCCACCCACCCCCTTTATAAATTGGATTGGTGGTGAGGATTTTCTTTTTTATTTTCTTTCAACTTAAATTTTAAGAACATAGCCAAATTGGCCACTCTTAAGCATTGTTCCCAGAGGTATTCTGGGCACATTTTCAAAGCGAACAGACAGCAACAGAGTTTGGAATAGCCAGTTTGGCTTTTTTTTTTTTACTTCTAAGTAAAAAAAAATGAAATAAAGGAGAAAACCTTCACCTACCAATATAACGCAAATAATGTCCCCCCACACACACACTTGTACATGCTACCCCCATCTTGAATGTTCACCTTCCCTCCTAAACTTCATGAGAGTTTTAACTCTCCACCCCGGAAATTTCCAAAATTTGTCTGGGCCAAATGGTCAGCTCAGCCCTAGATACTTACAGATACCTGTGGATCTGTTTCTATACTGTTCTCTGCACCATCATACACCTTCAAGGCCTGTCCTAGAAGATGGACAAGAAACTTCAGCTACTGTAAAACTCTACTGCCTTCCTCCTGAGAGGTGTTATGTGTACTCTGGGGTTCTCCTGAGCTTACTGATACCTCCTTCTTATGCATGGATAGCGCTGTTTTGGCTACATAAGCAATGATACTCACAACCTGAATATCAGAAATAGCAGAAATGATAGACTCTTTCATATCCTTTATTGTGGCTCTGGTTCAACTAATAATGTTGTGTTATTTAGCCATAATTATTTAGCAACAATGTCATTTTCTAAATTATTTTATTTTCTAAACTGTTTTTCCTTCTTCCACACATTTCCTCCTATTGCCATAAAGCTAGTTGAAAGCAAACATTTCTCAGGATGAGGGGAAAAAACTCCAAACTAGTCAATTTTAAGCTTATATCTCTAGGCAGACTAGGCACTCAAACTGCCAGTGTGTTTTTTCAAGGAAGCAAATGAAGCCAGTTTCTTGATTACCCCAAGGTAATTTTGAGGCACTGTCGAGGTTAGTTGTATTTCAGCACAAATCCAACATTACTTGTTTGTTTGGTTACTGTGTGCAATTTATTTACCTAATGAATTCCCACTCAAACATAACATGTTTTCCTTTCTAGGATAGCACTTCCTTGCTCAAGGTAATAGACTGAATGAGTGGTTAAGCAAGGATTATCATCCAGTGTTTTCTTGGACCTCAGTTCTCTTCTATAATCACTCTACAACCCCACTGACTTCTGGTCCTAATGCACTTTGAATCTTGCATTTCTGTAGGTACTCCTTAAATGGCATAGCTGAATAATAGTTTTGCTCTGAAACAATCCTTTGTCTACTTTGTATTCATGACAATAACAACGGTGTAGTAGAGCACCACAGTAGGTAATATACTTCTTGGTATAAGAGTATGAGCTGATTTGTTTAAAGGTATTGCTTTGTCAATCTTCAGGTTTCCTGAGATAACAGCTAGATCTACACTACTGCTTTATAGTGGTATTGAAATGCACTGATAACTGTTGGGGCACATGACACATTCGATATACCACTTTTGTAGAATTCTTTCTTGCTTTTTGTTCCACATTATCCAAAATACCACAACAAATGTCATTGTGTGTCGTATGAGGTATAAATGCACAAGACGGATATAGTGTTACCATGATGGGATTGTAATGATATGACGAAAGGTGTAGATCCGGCCAACATGCTGTAAGAAATAGTGTTGGTCTTTGTAGAGAGATGCTTAATTGTAGGGAGGCCACAAAAATGCAGAAACAAATAGAGAAGGATGCATGAGAATTTCAGTTCAGTTCATTACATATCAGAACTTGCCTTATTCACACATCTCGTTTATATTCCTGAGTTTGCAACTATGTTCAGAAATGTGCTCGTTAGAAAAATGTGAACTTTCAAAATGTGCATTTTGAAATTATATATATATATATATATATATACATACATACATACACAAACACACACACACATACACTCTGTGTGTGTGTGTGTGTATACGCATTTTCAGACTGGGGGAAAGTATACTTTTGGGTGAAGGGTTTAAAAAAAATGCCCTGTCAAGAATTTTATTTACTCTAACTGTATGACCATTGCATTTGACCAAGTTGAAATGGCACATAGTGATGTAACTACCTGTGCCTGTGAATCTCATTATCTCCAGATATCTGCAGCCAGAGTATGACTCTGTTAATTGGGACTGAATGATTGCAGCTGTGTTCTCGTGGGAACTTCCCTGCTGCAGTAGTCAGCCTGTGATTGGTCCCTTGAAAACTTCTTTGAGTTGCCAGGGTTCTGAGCATAAAAGGAAGAGGCTTGGAGCCATCCAATTGTCTTTGTCTACTTGTGCTAACTTGCTTTCAGGCTTGTGAGCTCTTGGATCCTGGATTGGGCCCTGTCCTATTGGAAGACCAATATATAGGTAACATTTAGGACAGATTTAAGTATTTCTGTGTTATTTTGCCTTGAGCATTGTTACAAAGGGCTCTCTGAATTTTGTATACCTTTTTATCCATCCCCCTTCCCTTGCGTATATAAACTTACTTTACATACCTCTAGAATTGGTGTGCTTCCTTCCAGGTAGACCTCAGTACTAAGTGTAGAAGTCTTCTACTTGCTCACTTGTTTATGTTTAACGGCTTTAGTCTTGGGAATAGAGGGGGTGCAGTTACACCCCTATTCCCTAACACTCAAGAGTGCCCTGTAAGGTCTGAGAGTCTCCTCGTGTAGACCAAGATGGTCATAAGGGGTGGTGGCAGTCTACCTGGGCCATTGTTTACCCCTGCCTACACTGCAGGGAGTTTGGGCAACCCCTTCTCTCCTTTCACTTGCACATGCATGTGCAATTTTCCCATTTGAACAACTACAACAAAAGCTCGCATTTGGGAATGGGAATGAGGTGGTGTGAGCTGAGGTGAGACTTGGACAACCGTGATGAGCTCAAGGCTTGCTGATTCTCCCATGCCTACAAATGGATTCAAATGACAGATTTTTTAGTCAGTACAACAGGGCTGATCTTGCTTGCCTCCCTTCCTGTGTGCAGGGCCAGCCCTACCATTGGGCTGGGTGAGGCAGTCGCCTCAGGCAGCAGATGGTGGGAGGCAGAAGCAAAGTGTTCAAAGAGAGAACTGTGTGCCTTGCAGCCTACTTTGCACCCTCTAAGTTAGCCTGCTGCCTTCAAGTTCAGTGGAGAACATTGTCCCATCATTAGTGTAGAAGACAGATTCATCTGCCAGTCCAGTCAGCTTTTGTACATGAAATGGTGTGTGTGTGTGTGATCTTATCCTTTGCCTCAGGAAGCAAAATGTCTTGGGCCGGCCCTGCTTGAAGGGAGGGGCAAATGTAGCCCTTTTCAGATGTTCTCCCCTCATACAATTACATGATGAGGAGAGGGGGGCCATGCTTCTTGGCTCCACTACCCACAAGTTGTGGGGGAAGGTCTGAAGCAGAGAGCCTACTCTAAATCTACTCTCCCCTTAGGGCCTAAATAGATGTAATGCTAAAGGTGTCATTGGGCAGAGACTGGTGGTTGCTTAAAGAAATTAGTAACAGTTACTGGTGGTGGAGGATGCTTATCCGGATCACAGTGTGCAAGGAGAGGAGGTTTAACTCTTTCCTCTCCCACTGCTGTCCCAGTGAAAATCTCCCCCATAATCTCACAAAAGTGTGCCAATTGGTGTCAAGCAGCGTGGGGATTTTCATTGGGGTGGGGACTGGAGTAGGGGGGAAGGAAAAACCTCCCCTCCCTACATTCTGCAGTCCCAGTAGAAGTCACACATGCTTGCACCTGCTACTAAAAGCACACACACTGAGGGACTCCCTTATGATATGTTTAGCATCACGTCAAGTTTGGCTAGGGATGTATGGATTTTGTTAAATCGGTTCTGTTTGTATTTCGCAGATTGACAGACCCCTTTTGTTCCATCATTCCCTCATTGATGGAATCAGATTGTTTTTAGGAATGTACAAGAATTTTGTTCCATTTGCACAAGTACACATTAGCACAAATCCCCGCAAAAGTAAAAAAACTGGTTGGCAAGTATGTGGAATCCACGCAACTCAGAAAAAGCTGGTCTGCTGTGGAATCCACAGGTCGCATTCATACAAATACAAACTCACTTGAATCTCTTGATGATTTCTCTGTCATCCCTAAGTTTGGCCCTGTTCTCATTTCACCCATGAATTCACATTAGCTACCCAGCTGACAACTATCCCAGGTTGACATATCCTCCCACATTTTGTTGACATCTTGTAACACCCTGCTTTCATATTAAAGAGGACCTCACAAGTCCCACTCCTCCAATATTACACATGACTAAGAGCTCTCAGCCTGTTGTATGCTGCCTGTATTCATTTACTGTGCTATAGTCCTGCCCTTCACTGATTGACAAACCAAGAGGGAGATGGCTATCTGGATTAACGACATGTCAGAAAAGTATACGCATTCCACAATATGTTGTCAACTCTTCAAAACATACTTTGTCAGCTCCAGTGAGTGAGACGGCAGGTGCCTTAGTGTGCATCATGCACATGGATTTGCTTACATGTGCACCGGGAACAAGAGGTGTCTCCCATGCACACATTTGAGAGACACTGAGGACAGAGGTGAACCTTGAAGAATGGCAATATTAGCAGCTCACACTAACAAAATGTTATGGAGCATCCCCCCAAAGGCAAAAGAGCTGGATCATATGTTGAGAGCTATAGAAATACAGTGTCTTACTGTATTTCTCTGCAGTAGTGCTTTATGGCAGAATGTTTGTCAACTGCAATGTTTTACTTCAGTTTTACAGCACTTGGATTTGGTAATGTAAATACACTGTTTTAAGGACTAGTTTGTGGTACGTCATCAAGGACATAGGAAATGAACCAAGGTGAAAAACAAGTTGTTTTAGGGTCAAACTACATGTTTGTTTGTTTGTTTATTCATTTATGATACCTCAATGCTGCTTAATATAATAAAATCGCTAAGGGCGCATTCCTATGGCTGCTAGACAGCAGCTAGACAGCTATAGGATTGTTTGGTTTTTGGGAACCGACCTCGTAGCCCGTGCTCTGAGGTTGGTTCCCAGAAAACCACCTCCAAGCCCCCTACCCTGTCCCCTCCTAGGCTGTGCAGATTATCCCCAAGTTCTGCAAATGGAAGAGCAGTGTGAAGCAGCGCAAAAGGGGGCATTCCTCGGGGGGAGTGCAGAAGTGCCAGGACGACGCTTCCTATGCATCATCTGCCCCCCCTTCCTGCTCTGAAGTCCCGCAGCTAGACAGCTGATATCAGCCATCTAGCCACTAATGCAGGGCGGCCAGAGCACAGAGGAGAAGATCCCCTCCGCACTCCTCCCTGCATTGGATAGGCAGTCGCCTCCGAATTTGGAGGTGGCCACGTATCCTGATAGGATTGCTCCCTAAGTGGTTCACATATAAATATTAAAATTAATGCTGTGCCGAAAATTTCTCCCACTTTTTTTTTTTACCATTCTCATTCAGTTTGATAGAAGAGAAATTGCTTTCAAAAAGAAATTCAGTGGTGAAGAAATTTCAGAGAAATTTTCAAGGGTTGGGTTTCTTGGGCTTACCTTACTTAGGAGGTGGCTGCGGAGTGAGCATGATCATTGTACGATTATCTCTCTGGCCACCTGTAGCCTCCTCAGCTTCCTATACTTCAAGTAAAGCCCAGTTTAAGGCACCATGAGGTAATTCCTCACATAGGGATTTTGCAGATCAGGTCATGCAGGTGGCCTGGGAGGTTAACTGTGATTAGGGAAGCTCAAAAACACCACAAAAATAAATTATAAAACATCCTGAATGAGGCAGAGCAATGGAAGCTTCTTTTATGGGGGAGAAAACTTTCAGGAAACTGGAGGACAGATTTTGGCAAAGCACTAACTCCACCTCATCCCTGGAGCTGGACACAACACTGCCCCCACCTGCATTGTGGTGCATGCAAAGTGGGGGCCAGCCTGCCAAGGCAGATGATGCTAGGGATGTCAGAGAATTCCGCCACGAATCTCAGGGAGGCCAAATGCCAGTGCATTCGGCCCCTCAAAATCGGTGGTGAAACGGTCTGCCCCCCTGCCCCCCCTGGGATGGGACTTAACTTGGGCGAATCTTCCTAGTGGCGGCGGCTCCGGCGGCGGTTCAGCGGCGGTTCAGCGGTGGAGGCTGCGGCGGCCGGTCTTCTGACCAGCTGCTGCCGCTGCCATTTCCAGTAAAAAAAAGCAAAAAAACAAAAAAATATGATAGGCTACGTAAAGATTTATGTAGCCTATCACGGCTAGATTTTTAAAAAATACTGTGATAGGCTACGTAATAGCCTATCACGGCTGAGTAAAACAAACAAACAAAAAAAACGCGCGTACGCAAATGGCGGCACCCATGGGCGCCGCCATTTGCATTCCTTATTTTGGCACGTCTAGTCTACGAAAACATTTACGTAGACTACGGCAAAAATAAGGGAACGCAAATAGCATGTTTTTTTTTTACTCAGCTGTGATAGGCGTAAGCATTTACGTAGCCTATCACGGCTGACTGCAGGGATGCAAACGTTTGAGGGCCTGGCTGGCCAGGATTCGGGGGGGGAGGGACGGAGCGCCTCCCCCCCGGCCAGAATTTTGGGGGGGAGGGGTGGAGCGCCTCCCCCCCTGTCCAGAATTTCGGAGCGAGGGACGGAGCACCTCCCCCCCACCTCGAATCACATTTCGTTAAAAGGTAAGTGACTTTCGTACATCCCTAGTTGATGCTGTTGCTGCACAAAAAGCCCAAACTCCCTTACGAAAAAAGAAAGAAGCTGTGCTACAAGCCCTGCGAATGGGGGGCCCTCCCTGGGAGAAATTGTTGACAATTTCTCCCCCCACCCCAGAGAAATTAAGTGAAATTCAGTCTCCCAAATTTTTCTGCCCACACGTAAGGTGGAGAATTTCAAGAGGCCATTTGCACACAGCTATGTACGGCATTAAAACAATTTCAATTACAATAATAGTACAGAGCAATACAAGGAGCAGTAAGATGGAGCAGCATGATTAATTACAATCAATTACAAGCCAGGGAAAGCCTGGGTGAGCGAGTGCATTTTCAGGAGGCGTTTGAAACATGCCACATTTTTCTGCCTCCTGAACTGCATGGGGGAGGGTTCTCCCACGGGTGGGCACCGATACTGAGAAGGCTTGCCATCAGGTTGCTTTTCCTCATTTTACAATTCAGTGCATAGTTTGAATCTCAAACCCAGTTCCAATTATGAGCCAGCGTGGCATAGATTAGAGTAGGAGTGTTAAACCTTTTTCAGCCCTAGGGCTGAATTCCAATTTGGAGAAGTTCTCAGGGGCTGCATTCCAGTGGTGGGCAGGGTCAAAGGCAAAAGAAGCAAGGCCAAAAAATAAAATACAGTCCAAAAATGCCAGCATATTTTAGCTTAAAGCTCTTACTGCGAGTACCTAAGCCTGAGGAGAGGCATTTCAACACTTTGGAATGAGAGAAGAAACTGCATAAAAGCTGAGAAGCCACTGAACAATTGGTGGTCGGGGGAAAAGGGATAAGACCATGGGAAGAGGGAAGACCCACATGGCCGACTGGGACCCCCATTGGGCCAGATTTGGCTCCCAGGCTCTAGGTTCTCCTGGATTAGAGTATTGGATTAAGACTGGAGGGTTCAAATTCCCACTCAGCCACTGAGTGACTGGCCCAAAGTCACCATCTCTCATCCTGACCTACCTCACTGGGTTGTTGAGAACAAAATGAAAGAAAGTAGAACCATGTACATCACCCAGAGCAACTTGGAAGATGGGTGGGATATCAATGTCTTAAATAACATCACATTTTGCCACAATACACTACTGTAAATGGCCTTATACTGTTTGGGAAAAGTAAGTTGATTCTGAAGAATAAAATATATTTTGCCTCTATCTATTAAATTATCCTTCTATGTTACTTCCCAATTGAAGCATAATACATCACAACTGAATCCCAGATAAAAGCAAGTGCCCGTGCAGTCCTCCTTAAGAGAATGGGATCCAATGATTTTCTTAAAAAGGCTGTAGGGAGACTAGAGAATAAGCAATAAAACTTAAAAGCAAGCTCCACAATCATAATTCTTAACCAAGAATAGAGGGCCAAACAGAACAGTTAAGATAATTTATGGCACAAATGTCTATAAAAGAGCCATTAAAGACAGATAAAGAATTCAAGTCAGTGACTCAGAGCTATCCTAACAGAAACATTAAATAATTGCCTCCTCTGTGAGAGACTATGTGAACTTCTGGAAATGAAACAGTGTAAGCATTAAATCCTAAGTTAGAACAAGTGTTCCTTCAAATATTAATACTAGTGTAAGAAGTGAAATACCAGAAACCCAAAGATTGAGCACAATTCTCCAAATATTATTGTACAAAATGTAACATATTAAAGGTGGGATTAAATTTGGCCTACACTGAAAGACTTTTCACTACAGGAAAGGGAGAGCCAGTCTACATGCTATGAACCACCACAAGGAACCCCTGTGATTGTGGTAAGCTGGTCATGTGACATGGCTTCCCATATCTCTTGGGTACTTTCCCCCATCCCCTTTATGGATCACTGCCTTGTTGTGGTGAAGGGGCTTGCGTAACTCAGTGAAGCCATAAGCTATGCCATGCAGGGCCACCCAAGACGGACAGGTCATGGCAGAGAGTTCTGACAAAATGTGGTCCATTGGAGAAGGAAATGGCAACCCACTCCAGGATTCTTGCCAAGAAAACCCTATGGAACGTATCACAAGGCTAAAAGATATGATGCTGGAAGATGAGACCCTCAGGTTGGAAGGTGTCCAATATACTACTGGGGAAGAGCAGAGGGTATTTCCAAGTAGCGCCAGAAAGAATGAAGTGGCTGGGCCAAAGCCGAAACGACACTCAGCTGTGGATGTGTCTGGTGGTGAAAAGAAAATCCGATGCTGTAAAGAACAATATTGTTTAGGAACCTAGAATGTCAGATCAATGAATCAAGGTAAGCTGGAGGTGGTCAAACATGAGATGGCAATATTGAACATCGACATCTTGGGAATCAGCGAACTAAAATGGACAGGCATGGGCGAATTTAATTCAGGTGACCATCATATCTACTATTGTGGGCAAGAATCCCTTAGAAGAAATGGAGTAGCACTCATAGTCAACAAAAGGGTGGGAAAAGCAGTACTGGGGTACAATCTCAAAAACGATAGAATGATCTCAGTACTAATCCAAGGCAAACCATTCAACATCACAGTAATTCAAGTCTATTCCCCAACCACTGAGGCCGAAGAAGCTGAGGTTGATAGATTCTATGAAGACCTACAACACCTTCTAGAACTAACACCAAAAAAAGATGTCCTCTTCATCATAGGGGATTGGAATGCTAAAGTAGGAAGTCAAGAAATCACCGGGATAACAGGCAGGCATGGCCTTGGTGTACAAAATGTAGCAGGACAAAAGCTAATAGAGTTTTGCCAAGAGAACACGCTGATCATAGCAAACACTCTTTTCTAACAGCACAAGAGGCAACTCTACACATGGATATCACCAGATGGTCAATATTGAAATCAGATTGATTATGTCCTTTGCAGCCAAAGATGGAGAAGCTCTATACAGTCAGTAAAAACAAGACCTGGAGCTGACTGTGGCTCAGATCATGAGCTGCTTCTTGCAAAATTTCGGCTTAAATTGAAGAACGTAGGGAAAACCACTAAACCATTCAGGTATGAACTAAATCATATCCCTTATGAATATACAGTGGAGGTGACGAATAGATTTCAGGGATTAGACCTGATAGACAGAGTGCCTGAGGAACTATGGACGGAGGTCCGTAACATTGTTCAAGAGGCAGCAACTCAATCCATCCCAAAGAAAAAGAAATGCAAGAAAGCCAAGTGGCTGTCTGATGAGGCTTTACAAGTAGCTGAGGAAAGAAGGGAAGCGAAAAGCAAGGGAGAAAGGGGAAGATATACCCAACTGAATGCAGAGTTCCAGAGAATAGCAAGGAGAGACAAGAAGGCCTTCTTAAATGAACAATGCAAAGAAATCGAGGAAAACAACAGAATGGGAAAGACTAGAGATCTCTTCAAGAAAATTGGAGATCTCAAGGGAACGTTTTGTGCAAAGACGGGCATGATAAAGGACAAAGAAGGCAGGGACCTAACAGAAGCAGATGAGATGAAGAAGAGGTGGAAAGAATACACAGAAGAACTATACAGGAAAGATCTGAATGTCCCTGATAGCCATGATAGTGCGGTCACTAAACTTGAGCCGGACATCCTCGAGAGTGAAGTCAAGTGGGCCTTAGGAAGCATTAATAACAACAAAGCTAGCGGAGACAACAGTATTCCAGCTGAGCTATTTCAGTTCCTAAAAGATAATGCTGTTAAAGTGCTGCATTCAATATGCCAACAAATTTGGAGCACTCAACAATGGCTGCAAGACTGGAAAAGGTCAGTTTACATTCCAATTCCAAAGAAGGGCAATGCCAAAGAGTGTTCAAACTACTGCACAATTGCGCTCATTTCACATGCCAGCAAGGTGATGCTCAAAATCCTACAAGCTAGGCTTCAGCAGTATGCAAACTGAGAACTACCGGAAGTACAAGCTGGGTTTCGAAGAGGCAGAGGAACTAGAGATCAAATCGCCAACATTCGCTGCATCATGGAGAAAGCAAGAGAATTCCAGAAAAATGTCTATTTCTGCTTCATTGACTACGCTAAAGCCTTTGATTGTGTGGATCACAACAAACCGTGGCAAATTCTTAAAGTGATGGGAGTACCAGACCACCTTACCTGTCTCCTGAGAAACCTGTACGAGGGTCAAGAAGCAACAGTAAGAACCAGACATGGAACAACCGAGTGGTTCCAAATTGGGAAAGGAGTACGACAAGTCTGCATATTGTCACCCTGCTTATTTAACTTATATGCAGAGTACATCATGAGAAATGCCGGGTTGGATGAATCAGAGGTCAGAATTAAGATTGCTGGGAGAATTATCAACAACCTCCGATATGCAGACGATACCACCCTAATGGCAGAAAGCGAAGAGGATCTCAAGAGCCTCTTGTTGAGGGTGAAAGAGGAGAGTGCAAAAGCTGGTTTGAAACTCAACATTAAGAAAACTAAGGTCATGGCATCTGGCCTTATCACTTCCTGGCATATAGAAGGGGAAGAAATGGAAGCAGTGACAGATTGTACTTTCTTGGGCTCCAAGATCACCGGTGACTGTAGCCATGAAATTAAAAGATGCTTGCTCCTTGGGAGGAAAGCTATGGCAAATCTAGACAGCATAGTAAGAAGCAGAGACATCACCTTGCCGACAAAAGTCCATCTAATCAAAGCTATGGTTTTCCCAGTAGTAATGTATGGTTGTGAGAGCTGGACTATAAGGAAGGCTGAGCGCCGAAGAATTGATGCTTTCGAACTGTGGTGCTGGAGATGCTTTCGAACTGTGGTGCCTTGGTCCAGGGCACCAAGCTGAGCTGAGGGGGTAGGGATGTCCAAACCCACCCCCATCTGGGTTCAGCCAGCTTCTGCCCACGCTTGCTGGTCCTCAGACCATGCTCAAGCCTTTTCCACACTCAACGAGCAGCCCGCACTCACTTTGGTGGCCTCATTGAGCTTCGTGTTCACCATTAAAAAAATATAAAATTGCAATTGCAAAAATATGCATATTTGCGTATGTGCAAAAATGTTCATGTTTGTGAATGAGCATATTTACGCATGCACAGACATGCACATTTTGCAAAAAATGTGCATTCCGTGCATACGCAAATCTGCGCATTCACAAATATGTGCATTCTCGCATATTCAAATATGTGCATTTTTGTGATTGCCATTTTTTTCCCAAAAAATGGTGACCATGGAGCTCGACGAGGCTGCCAGGTTGAGTGCGGGCTGGTTACCGAGCACAGATAGGGGGTGAGCAGGGGCAGGAGCTTGGCGAGCGGTGTTCAAGGGTGTGTGCGTTGGGGAGTTCCACTGGATTCCCAGACAGAATTGGGTGCCCACACCATCCCTAAAGGGGGGGGGGTGTCAAGCTGAGCTCAGTGGCTGTTTTTTTTTTTTAATGTACTGTCTGCAGGGAGCTAGGGTAGCAAAAAGCAAGCGTCTGTAGCCTTTCTTTCAAGAGTCTACAGGTTGTTTGGGTACTCAACTACAAAAATGATCTTCCTTCAATTCATTTTAAGGAATGTTTCTTTCTCAATTTCCACTTTGATGTCATTTGTGCTAGGTAAAATTCAGTGGAATGCAGCTTTATTTTGAGGCAATGTTACTGAGCACTTAACACTTCAAATACTGAAAACACTATATGCACTGTATAAACAAAATAAAGCTGCAAGCTGTAAGAGGTCAGCTGGATACCTTTATTTATAACTGTTCTTTATTATTTTTAAAGATAAAAATCATGGATATTCTAAAATAAAGAATGCGTACCAAAAGATTGGAATTGCTACAAAACAGAAAACATTTCAAGTAAAACTTGTGATAGTTCTGCTGCGTTGCGTAGTGCACTGCCACTACTCAGAATGTGGTTTTTCTAACTTTGGCTTGTGCAAACTGAAGCACAGTGGATGAGAGATCAAGGTTTGGGGCAATGTCGTTCTCAAATGACATCATGCGTGCACCAGGCCTGATAAATCCTCTGGGTGGCCCTGAAAAACTGACCAGGGGCGGGGGGCACCAAAGGCACACCTTGCCTAGGATGCTATTTATCTCAGAATATAGATTTTGGACTTTGGCATGGTCAGACTGTAGCATAGTGGCTGAGATCAAGGTTTTGAGCAATGTCATTCTTGATGGACATCACATCTGCACCAGGTCCCATAAACCCTCTGGGGTGCCTTGTAAAACTGTTGAGAGATTTTATTATATTCAGCAGTATATAAATGCCACAAAATAAACAAACAAACAAATAAGTAAATAAATCTGACCATGGAGAGGGAGGCATCAAGCGCACTCCTCACCCAGGATGCTATTTATCCTAGGGCCGGCCCTGTGCCAAACCTTACTTTTCAGATGTTTGCACTGCATGGAGCAAAATGTTACAAGTTTACAACCATATGGTCAGTGATCTCATACCACACAAACCATGTGAAAGCACCCACTATCTGGCGCAATGTGGTAGCTGTGGACTATGTTTTCCATGCAGGCATAAAGACGTTCAGTGGTTAACTATCCATGAACAATTTTTTTTCTTGCTCCCTTTCCCAGCTGTGTGATATATTATAAATTAAAAGAGAATTGTAGTTCATACACATCTCATGATTTTAGAACTTGCCAAATATACATATATGACTGTGACCTAACTTGAATAAACATCTTACCTAGCATAATGCTGAGTGTGTAAGTAGACAATTCTATTTTCCCTTATTCTTACATTTTTCCCGATATAGGTGGGAGTGATCTTGTTTGTTAAAACAAGTGTTATCCTAATTTGTAGGCTAGCAATATTCTACTTTACTATAGTTTGTGTCTGACTTTACATTACTGCAACAATATGCTTAACTGTGGAGATCAATGGGCAGAAACATACTTGACTTAGTGCTGGATTGTGGCCTATGTATTCCTTTATATAAATATAGAGCATCTCTAAACCGGCCTAAAATCTCACTTTTAAAACGGGGCTTTCTGCTTCCATTTTAATTGCTGTAACATGACCGACTCCCTTTACATGTGTTTCCTTCCCCGCCCACTATTCCCTCTCCTTTCCCCCCTCCCCTGAGTCTTCCGTATGCTTCATTGGTCCAGCTCCTCTTATGGTGGGTTTTTCTTTTTCATGAGGGAACTCAAGCGGAACGCAAGTGCATTAATTTGATAGCTCATTATCTCCAATCTTTTTACAAATGGAATAAAGGTCATGGAGGGAGCAATCCAATGGGGATAGATGCCTGCCTCTGAACTTGGAAGTGACCACCTATCCAATGCAGGGTGGGAGGATCACAGAGGGTATTGTCTCCTCCGCACTCCAGCCGCTCTGCATTTGCAGCTAGATGGCTAATTTCAGCTGTCTTGTGACCCACCAAATTGAATGTGACCCACCACTTGTGACCCACCAAAGTGAATGCAGGTCACAATGCATGCACTGGCCTGCCAGATGCTTGACAGCCCTCTCCTCATTTTGCAGCCCCAGGCAAGCAGCAAAACCAGCACTACAGATATTTGAAAACATCTATCATGTCTCAAACAAGAAAAAGGCAGCTACACCAATATATGGTTTCTGGTGCATTTCACGATTGTCTTTTTCTCAAGGGAAACTAGAAACTTGGCATAGGTTCAGAGGATATATGAGAATGTGGATTTTTTAGCCTTTGACAGGCCCATCTAAGGGTATGTCATTTTCACACTTTTGGAGGTGGCATAAAACTTGGGATTTGTGGCAAAAAACTTTGGCACAGGTTTGCAGGTGATATGACAATCTTGGCTTTTGTGTGTGTTAACTACGAACCTGCATTTGATGTATCAGTACACAGTTTTCATAGTTAATAGAGGCTAATGAGAGACTTGGTCAAATTCTTTGCTGAAAGCAAGATATATCATAACCAGTGGGCTGTATTTAGATGGGTGAGTCAGATGTTGTTCAGGCCAATTTTAGGTGAATGACGCAGCATACAACAAATAAATAGTTCCTTTATCAGTTTAGCTTACTTTCATGTGGGTATAATGTTTGGGAATCTAATGAAGGGGGTGTATATGCAAAATTACTTTCCTTTCAAACTTATCTTGTCATTATAAAGGAAAATAAAATTGCCTTTCTTTCCTGACACTTTTTTTTAACCTACAGGTCATACTTCAAGTACTTTCCCCTACAGATGAACATTGCAGTTGTAGGCACTATAAATTACTGTAGTCAATCTGCCTGGAAATTCTAGAAGAAAGGTGCAGAACAAAGTTAGAGATTCTGCCTGGCTATCACAATGCAATCATTTCAAAAGAAACTCACACGTGTTTATTGGTAATGATCTGCCTTCAGCTACTCAAACATTACACATTATATCCCAACTTTATGTGCTTTGTAAATCATATGTTATCCACCTTATGATTGTATCTCAGGAAGCCTGATCCTATGGATCAACTTTAGCTGCAACTGTGCCAACCATATTTTAAAAAGCAAAAGATACAGTCATGTCTAGTGCTTGCTGCATGAAACAGAGACACTGTGCTCTGCACTGCTTGCCATTAAAGCCTCTTACCTCAGCAGAATTCCCAGGATACTAAACATCTACCTCTCCTAATAAAACATAAAAGTGAAGATCAGCAGAACCTCTAATGGGATTGGGTCCAGCTACCAGTGTCCAAACAGTTGTGGAAGATAGCTTCAGGCCATATGATAAAAACAGAAGTCCAATCCATTCAACTGGCTTTGTCCAATGTGAAGTGCAATGGATATTGTTACATAAGAACATAAGAAGAGCCATGCTGGATCAGACCAAGGGTCCACCTAGTCCAGCATTCTGTTCACACAGTGGCCAACCAGCTGCCCATGGGAAACCCACAAGCAGGACATGAGTGCAACAGCACCGTCCTGCCCATTTTCCCCAGCAACTGATGTACATAGGCATACTGCCTCTGATACTGGAGGTAGCATATAGCCATCAGATCTAGTAGCCTTTGCTAGCCTTCTCCTCCAGGAATTTGTCTAACTCCCTTTTAAAGCCATCCAAATTGGTGGCCATCACTACATCTTGTGGTAGCAATTCCATAGTTTAATTATGCTCTGTGTAAAGAAGTACTTCCTTTTATCTGTCCTGCATCTCCCACCAATCTGTTTCATGGGATGACCCCAGGGTCTTGTTTCTCCCTCTATTATGTGAGAGGGAGAAAAATGTTCTGACTTGTTGACATCATGAAGCCTCTCAGATTCTCAGCCTAGTGTTACTGCAGCTACCAGAGTCCTTCTTCAGATCTAGCTGTTCTGGAAAACTGCGATAGAACCAACATCATGACACACCACATGGAGGCATATGAGCTAATGTAACCATGCTAATTGGAGCCTATTCCCTGTGGCAGTTTGTATGAGTTAGATGGAACATTTTTAGAGTATATGAACCAGCCCTTTGTCCCTGTGTTCTCTAGGTTTATTTCTGTGATAAGAAATCCCAGTTACTCTTACGAATGAATATATTGTTGTAAGCCTGAGGTGGGAGCAGTTTGGACACAAATGGAATCAGTCAGGTATTGTTCTGACTGATGCATGTAGACACAATTGTGGATCGACTTTTTGAGTGTGCACAGTAGCACAGAATTTTAGGAAAATCCACAGATTCATCTTTTACTCTTTATGTCTATGCGGGACAACCATAGTGAAATCAGCCTAAGGCAGAAGCATGGTGCACAGATAGCAGCAGTAGAATCCCAAGTGAAAAGAACGAAGAAAGGAAGCAAGAACAGCCATAGCTCTATCCATTTTTCACACTGGACAGCAAGACAAGGCATGTCTTTTGTAGAGCTTTGGTTTTCATCCTACAAACAATATTGAAATAGTACAAGCCAGTTTGTGTTTTTAGTGCAATGAAGTTGAACATTACCCGTTATTTTTCCCAAATCAATAAGGATCTAAGCTGTACCTGAGTTCAAGATCTATTTTGGGGGTCCAGAGTATCACTAGTTCAGAGATTTTATGTGAAAGCTGCAATCCGATGCACATTTATCTGAGAATAAGTCCTAGTGAATTCAATGGGACTTACTTCTGAATAGATTGTGCTGTTCGAATGTAATTAGTGAGTCTCTTTAGCTGGGTTGCCATTTTCTTCTTAACCATTCATGGTACATTACTTTTCAAGTTTTCCTGAGATATCAAAGGATGTTCAGGGTTACTGTTAAGAAAAACAGCAAGACAGCAGCAATCAATGGACCTGATTTACATGCCAAGCGTGGCACATGGACCTAAAAGCCTTTATGTTTTGTTTTTGTTTTGTTTTGTTTTTACCACCCTTTATTTCATCAGTGCTTACTCACATAGAAATGATACTTGGGCCTGCTCAACTGGGCAGAGCGAAGATGGTGAACAGCTTTGTGATGGTTTATACTGACACTTTGCTAATTTATTTTATGTGTGGTGTTTTCTACTTGCAAAAAATGTCTTCTCACATGGACACTTTGCAACTCCGTGAGAAAACAGGTGATGAAATCCACTTCTTACTTTGCAAACTTGGCATGATGCTTCCATTGCTGCCAGCTTGGCAACTTTGCCTTGTGAAGAAAAGAAACACAGTGTCAGAGAATCACACAATCATTTACTGTATGATGCAAAACCCGACAAATATAGATGCACACTTGGAGTGGAGAGATTAAATTATGTTCAGGGCAAGAGTTAATTTATGTCAACAGATGACCTCCAGTGATCCATATGGGTTTCCAATATGTTCACTCAATGAAGAGGGCAGCATTCTGTGGACAAAAGGATATATGCAGAGCAGCCCCTCAGCTGATGTGATGGGTCAGGCCTTGTGCAAAGGAGCTCCATGTTAGCATCACAACACATAAAAGACTCTGGGACTGTGACCCTAAATGCACTCACTTAGGAGTAAATCCTACTGAATGTAGTGGGACTTAATTCCGTGTATACACCCATAGGATTGTAATGTTACTTATGTTCCTGTCACTGGCTTTGGCTATTGGGCAGTATAGTAATGAGATAAATGAATAAAAATAAACTGGCATCATTACTCAGTGATGGCAGAAGACAAAAGTAAGGATGCTAGACAGCTGAAAGACAGTGGCTGCCATGTAGTCTGTCTTCCTACTCTGAGAGGATAATGTACCTTTCTGTGTATTGTAGCCACACATAAACCGAACTAATGCATACATGTACATCATTTGATTCTCTACATGTGGGTAGTGTACACCTGATGAATGGCGGGTGAATGTGTAAACTGCTCCACACAGAGATAAGATGAAAATTCTACCTGTGATGTTATATCAATGATTGTCTCCTCCAAGGGCTGGCAACTTGGTGCCCTCCAGATGTTTTGGACTACAACTCTCATCAGCCCCAGCCAGCTTGGCCAATGGTCAGGGATGTGGAAATTGTAGCCCAAAACATCTGGAGGGCACCAAGTTGCCTACTCCTTCTATTCATATGCCAAATCATCCAGTTAATGTTACACTCATTGGACCAGTTGGACAGAATGCCAAACCATAGTTTAGAGTTATGCAAATAGGTATCACAGAGCCTTGGGCTTGTGCTTTTCCGCCTTTCCTCCAGCCTGGTGATAAGGAGGAGTTTGGAAGCTTTTGCTTCCATTTTAGATTAACCAAAGCCAACTATGGATAATTTTAACTATATTTTGTTGGAACAAACCATCTTAAAACCATAATTTAAGAAGCTGGCTTGTTTCTAGTTCAACCACAGTTAAACCACAGTTTAGGTTTCTGACACAATGCTAAACTGTGGTTAATCTAAAATGGAAGCAGAAGCTTCTGATCTCCTCTTTGCAGTTGCAAAGGGGGTACAGAAGGCTCACTGTAGTTTATCCTCATAATGCTAAACCATGGTTTAACACTAGGTGTGAATCAAGACCCTAAGTGATAAATATACATATGTAAACCAGACTTGATTCTCTTGTCACCATGTGGTTATCTCTCGTGATGTCAACAACTAAGCTTTAGGATTGGATTAGATTGTAATGGGCAATAATGAACAGCCCCCCAACATGGTTTAGCTGTGCCACAAAACACCATAGTAACATTATTTATTTCACAGCGTGACCATTTTGAAGGGACCAGAACATTTTTATGTAATAGAAAAATGCATTATATTTTCTCCATTATGAAGTCTGATTGGTTTTAATTCCCCTAAAATACCATTCCATTTAGGGATTAGAAAAGTATTTAAACAACATTCATGCCAGGCATTTGGATATTGCTACTCAGCTCTAAATACTTTCAGTAATCATGATTACATTATTTTTTACATGTATCCAGAAGTGGACTTTGCCCCTAGTTACTGCAAAATTACTATTTTTACAGTTGTTAATATTTGTGTTTCCAGCGAGGAGGCATGATAAAAGCAGAATGTGAGATTACTGTTTTGTTTCTTCTATATCTCCCATATTGCAGGTTTTAAAATATGTTAACGTTAAGAAGATTGAGTATAGAAAGCAAAAGCTAACTAACCGAAAATTAATTGAACATTTATTAGATGCATACTTCATTTGTGCTTCAGTGGTGGAAGACTGGTGACTTGTTCCTTCAATAGTAAGATGGGAAAATAAATCACATAATTTTCAGAACATTTTGATTTTATCATTTGGCGAATTATCAGCTTCATTTATTGAATGCATCAGGCATGATTTATGACACGATTCTACAAATAATGTTTAACAGAGCAATAAAACCACATAGTTTAACACTAAGGTGACCTTCTTTTAGAATGTGCTTATGAAACCATTCAATTCTTCTTGCTATTAGGGTATATCATCATAATCATTTCCATTTATACAGTAACAGTGTGCCTTGTCTCAAAAATAATGCATCAAATGCAGCATCATCTATCTGGAGCAACGAGGATATGAAAATATCTCAAGTGACAAGCTGACACTAGTTTTTTGGTGCATCCAGTATAATAGACCGCTGCATATCCTCAATACACAGTGCAGTATTCTACCACCACCCCATATAGAATGCTATAAAATGTCATGGGAAGCAAGGCCAGTGAGAGACAGCATGGTACAGTGGATAGAATACTGAACTAAAAATGACGCTAAAAAGGGTTCAAATCCCTCCTTGGCATTGGAGCTAAGTGTCCGTGAACCAATCTCAGCCTAAGCTACCTGACAGGGTTGCTGAGAGGTAAAATGGAAGTGGGGTTGTTAATTGTTTTAACAGACAAACCCAGTGCCTGAAGGTGAACCAAATGATGCAGACGGCATCAGGCACAACTGGCCAAGCATAACCCAGGCATTTCATGGTATATGATGGGGCATCTATCTCTGCTGTTTTTGAATGGGTCTATTATGGAAATATTGTTTGCTTAAAATTGCTTTTAGCTGCTTACATTGTTTTAATTTGTGTGTGTTAAAAATTTTAGACTGTTTTTCTTATGTGTTTTTGTAATGCTGGTTTGTTTTTATGCACTGTTGTAAACCGCCCAGAGAGCTTCAGCTACAGGCAGCAGAAATGAAATAACAACAACAACCTGTCAAAGAAGAGATTCCAGAGACAGGAGGGTAGCCCTATTCACCTCTACCTGCCAAGATTCTACAGGGCTGGAGGTGTCAGCACAGGCTCCTTGCAGGCCCCAGGTGCCAAGACTCTTAACCTGTGGAACTGAGAATTAGATAAAGCATCTTATGCCTTGTTATCCACCCTTCGGCCTGCCTAGCTGTAATCAAAATATTAAAGCTTGAAACACTGCAGAGAAATCTCCATAAGAGACACATGGCCCAAGGTGACTTAGAGGATTGCAAGTTCACTGCCTGCACTACATCCATGTTGTCCTACCAGAACAGTAGGGGCTTGTTATAGAATCCACCCCCATTAAGCACCACTACCACTAGAATGGGAAAAATCCAGAAAAGTCAAGTCCCTTGTGAAGCCAGCTAGAAGCCACCCAGTCTTGGAGCCATGGCTCAGTGCACCAATGATCCTGCCAAAACAAGCATAAACTCAGTCCCTTGGCAGCAATCAAGTGGACTGGAAGGTCTACCACCAAGTGCATTGGCTGACTCCAGAAAGACATCTTATTAAGTCAAGGGAATGTTGCCAGATAGTCCTTCCCTCAGAAAATGATGCAGGGCAGCAACCCTTTTGGGAACATCATTCAGGCTGGCACCGAAAGCTTAACCAGGCAATACCACCCTGCATGCAAAGTTAAGATGCCCAAGAAATACCTGAAAATCTCTCAAGGTGGCCTTTCGGTGTTCCTTAAGGAACTAATCAGGATCCTCAGCACATCCAATTTTTCTTGCTGTAATCTAGAGATACCTCACCTAGAATCCAACTCCACACCCAGGAATACCAGCCTAGAGGAAGGGTCCTTGGTCTTCTCAGCCTCTAAGGGAACACTAAGTTCCTGTGCCAGTTGCTGAAAGATAGCCAATAAGACCTCATCGACTCCAGACTGAGCCTGGCCCCGCAAACACACATCCAATCCAAATAATGCACAACTGACCTCAGACCAAAAAAATTAACAGATCAAAGTCATATTGGTATACTGTCAGGAGCCTAAAAGCTAACTAAATTTCACACCTGGCTATCAAGGCACCTTCACCCAAGGCCTACGCCCTTTCAAGAGCTGAGTCAAATGAGGCATATGGCACTGAGCAAAGCTCCAGATCCATTAACATCATTGACCAAAGTTCCTCTTGGTTGTGAATTATGTTGTATCAGCCTATATTACCCGGGAGACTTCTTTAGCACATCTCAAGATAGACATCCTCAGGTTGGGCAAATGTGGTCCTGGGTGTGGGCCAGACATCTGATACTTGATACATTTCTTCCAGGTCTTTTTTCTTAACCACATTTCTATACCTATTGGGGAGGGGGTAGGTGGGTTTCTCTCCAGCACCAGCACCACCACCTATGGGGAAACTGTTCCTTCACTGGACAATCCCAGCTATGGGGTTTGTTATTTCCAGCAAATACTTATATTTCAGTGCCAGAGGAGCTCTCTGCCACTATAACTCAGGGTTCCCCATTTCTGCTGCCTCCAATTCTCTTAGAATACTTTAAAACCTAATAGCCTGGTATAAGAGACTTAGGACTTCTTCACACAGAGCTTTTTAGGGTTGTGCAGTGCCTCATTACGAAGTCAAAATAACAAGGAAAAAGTGAGCTGTTTTGGAGCAAAAGTTTCATGATATGAGGTGGTTCAGAGCAGTACTGAGGTGCCCCGGGGCCCCATGAAGCGCCTCCTCTGCCTCATATATTTCGAGCTCTACTGCATGCCTCAGCAGTCCAGACAGGCTGTCTCCAAAATGTATCAACTTCTTTTTTTAATATATTTTTATTTATTTTATCTTTATAAATGAAATAAACAATACCAAAATTACCAACAACCTGATCAATACTACAATTTCCCAACAATACAATATTCTGATGAGGACACCACAATAACAAAAAGAGAAGGGAAAAGAAAAAAAAAAGGAAAAGGGAGGAGGAAAGGAAGTGAAGAAAAAAAGAAGATTCTTTCCCCTTCCCTCTCCCTCCCCTTCAAAGAATTAAGTTTAAACTCCAATACCTCCCAGCCTCTGATGCCATTCTGTTTTAAAAACTATATCTATAACCTCAACAATCTTACAGTTTAATAAACAACCTTACATTTCAATATCATATCATCAATCTTATATCAAAGAAACAGGTCTACAATTCATTCCCAGAAGCCTATATTCATAATATTCATCATCATCATCATCATCATAATATAGGGTTATATAATAATAAAACTCAATATAAACCTTCAACAGTCAGTAATATATTTTATACTAGATATTTAAATACACAATATACCCTCAAACAATAAATTTAAATACAGCATACCATATCTATTTTGAAATAAAAAATATAAAGGAAAGCAAGAAAAAAATGAAAGATGAAAGGGAATAAACGAATATATGTATTATATATGCATGGCTGAACGTAAAAATGCGTGAGATTTCTGTTACAACCCCATGAACTGGAAGCTTTAAACAAGCTTTGTTAACTGTTTAGTCTACATGATCCAGGCTAGGTCAGAAGACAAAATGTATCAACTTCTTAATGCTCACATGGAGAGGCATGAGGAGGAGGAGGAGGGGGGTAGGAGGGGGAGGGCAAGCGAATGCAGGGAGACAGGAACGTGAGTGCAGGAGGAGGAGGAGGGAGTGTGCTTTGGTGAATAGGAACCCTCAGCCAGAACCGATGCCAGCAGTCTCCAAGCAGAGAGAGTATTGGAGGATGGGGGTATATACGTTGGCGAAAGGCTGCATTCAGTCATTGTGCTAGCTGTGTCTTTGGGATAGAGGGCTGGTGGGGGTAGATGATCGTTTGTGCGTGTGTGTGGGCATGCATTCCTAGGAATTGT
Source organism: Heloderma suspectum (assembly GCF_057233095.1). Taxonomy (NCBI): domain Eukaryota; kingdom Metazoa; phylum Chordata; class Lepidosauria; order Squamata; family Helodermatidae; genus Heloderma; species Heloderma suspectum. Next base: position 70,534,573 of record NC_139462.1, read on the forward strand.
TCCTGCAATTTATTCAATTTTGATTGCCATTAGGCTTTCCTCAGAATTTAAATTAAAAGGAAACAGCTTGGTTGTACTGGGAGTGTTACCTTCTCTCGCTCCTTGATCGTCCATCCCCATTGGGACAGTGTCTTTTGCAGCACCTCTTCCAGCCGCTTTCTCCTATATCTTTGTACCTCCAACTCATTTGTTATTTGTATTTGATTAGATTCTCCTTCCCATATTTTTTCAAACTAACATAGCTTTTTCTTGCAAAATGCTGCCATGCTCCCACTCCCCCACCATTCCTGTGTTTCTTTGTTTATCTCAGTTTTGGACTCTGGAAAAGGCTGCATTTGTTGTGTAATGTTGAGCCTTACTTCTGCTTTCTCCATTCTATTTTCTTGTCATTTTTGTCAGTCAACTGTGTGTCTGTTAGATTTTTTACAAACTCACTTTTATCTAGAATTTTAAAAACAAACATATGCCCTACCCGGCGCCAGCTTGTCTGGCTGAAAGGGGGGGGGCATTGCGGGCGGGTGGGGTGATAAGACGTATGGGCCTCTGATTGGTGCAACCCAGTCGCACCACCAGTCAGGGAGGAGCGGGCTGAGTTGTCTTAAACTCGACCCCCCTCCCTATTTCAGCTCTTTGGCGCAACGCAGCTCCCTCCCACCCTCCCCTTAGCAGTGTGGGTTTTGCCGGTTGCCCCTTTGGGAGCCATGTAGGAATTTTTTGGTTCACAGCCAGATTGGCCTAGGACTGTGAGTCTTTTTTGCCTACGTCACACTGTTATGCGGGTTGTGTGTGTCCTGTAAGGGAATACAGTCTATATCATTGGTCACATTCCACTTAGCAGCTAGGACGGGCAAAACAGGAAAGGGAGTAGGGATGGTGTGCACGCAGAGGCACCTTATGGTGACAGGTAACGTCTGAGGCCCCCCGAATGGGTTGTGCGGCTCGGCGGGGGGATAAGGGTTGTCTGGGAGACCAACCCTACTCACTCACCCAGGTGTTTTGCGGCACCGGGTTGGAGGTGACACCGGAAGGTCTACCTCCCCCAGAAGGGGCAGTCCGGAGGGATGGCGAGATCACCGCCACCCCTCAGGCTGGGTGTGTTTTCGCCCTAGAAGTGTCAGCTAGATGCTGACACAGTTAGATGCCCGTCCTAGTTACCCCTTTGCAAATATTTCAATAAATGTGGCCCAATTTTCAATCCAAGCTTGTTGTCTGCGTCTTCTTTGACCCATCTCCGCTCGCAATGAGTTCTGGGCATGTTCCTCCTCCCCTTTTAAGTCATATTCAAGCATTCTGTTTTTTCTGTCTTTCTAAACCCTTAAAGAAAGACATATTATAGCAGTCTATGTGTGTAGTGTTTGTCCCCCCCACCCCCATGCTGAAATGAACCATCTGTGCCTTCTCTGTGTTGATCCTCCCCAAACAGAAATTAAAGGTGTTTTTAAAAAAGGGGGGTTGATTTGGCTGTTATCTAATCGCCTGCACTATCGCCCTGTATTTTTTGAAGTTATCCTGCCTTCTATAAAAGAACATGAAATATAAAACAATAAATTAAAGACACACATCATTTGCTTAGGTAGTTCTGTTTTTCTTTAGCTCTTGTGCATCTGTGTCCATGTGTGCGTGCTAGGTTGTAGTTCAACCAACACTATAATCCAAATCAAATAGGCACCAGCACTACAGACAAGATGAACTATTGAAAATATTTATTTATTAAAGGTATATTTTGTACATAAGGGAACATTAATATTTACTTTAGGGTTTTCAAAAGACTGCTAACTGACCATTTTAAAGACTCAAGAGACACTGTTGCTAATACAAGCTTCTTAATGACTTTTTTTTATCTCAGGTAAAATTCCTTAAACCTGCATCCCAGCCAAATCCACTCACAACCGGGTCCAGTTCTTGGGTACAGCCTTCCTCTAACTCCCAACGCTTCTCCTGCTGTATTTCTGGCTGCTAGGACAGATTATCTGGGCTTTTACTGCCTGCTTGTAAAATGGGGATCACCCTGTCCTGTACATCTGTGCTCAAACTTACAGGAGGAGCAAAAACTTGTAAATAGCATTGTATTCCCTCAAAATCCTTCTGAAAACCGGATGCCCTAATAAATTTGTGAACATCTTGATGCTCCTCCATGACGACATGACAGCAACAATCTTGGATAACAGTGGCTCTCAAAGTGATCCATTCGAAGTGGGATCAGGCATTAAACAGGGATGCATCATTGCTCCAGCCTTATTCACTATCTTCATCGCTACGATGCGACACCTTGTTGAAGGGAAACTTCCCACTGGTGTAGATATCATATCTCGAACAGATGGAAAACTTTTTAATCTCGGTAGGCTGAAAGCAAAAAGTAAGGTAATTACATCCTCTGTCATAGAACTTCAATATGCTGATGATAACATAATCTGCGCACATTCAGAGGAAGATCTCCAAACTATCCTAAACATCTTTGCAGAAGCATATGAAAAGCTCGGCCTCTCGCTTAACATCAAAAAAACGAAAGTGCTTTACCAGCAAGCACAAACCAGTCCCTCTGTAGCATCATCAATCCAGCTTAACAGTGTGATGCTGGAAAATGTCGATCACTTTTCTTATCTTGGCAGCCATCTCCGCACAAAAGCCAACATCGATGCTGAAATTCAGCATCGCCCGAGCTCTGCGAGTGTAGCATTCTCCCGAATGAAGCATAGAGTGTTCGAGGATCGGGACATTCGCAGGGAGACCAAAATGCTTGTTTACAAAGCCATTGTACTACTGATCTTACTGTATGCCTGTGAAACATGGATCATCTATAAACGCCACTCCCAACTTCTCCAAAAATTCCACCAACACTGCCTCCGAAAAATTCTTCAAATTACTTGGGAAGACAGTCAGACTAATGTGAGCGTACTGGAAGAAGCAAAGACCATCAGCGTTGAAACAATGATTCTCCAACATCAACTTCGTTGGATCGGCCATGTTGTTTGAATGCCTGATTATCGTCTTCCAAAGCAGTTACTCTATTCCCAACTTATGAATGGAAAACGGAATATTGGTGGACAGCAAAGGGATTTAAAGATGTTCTTAAAGCTAATCTAAAAAAATGTAACGTAAGGATTGAGAACTGGGAAGCTCTAACTCATGAGCATTCCAACTGGAGGTCAGCCTATATTAAAGGTGCTATGGACTTTGAAGAAGCATGAGTACAGAGCGAAAGGGAGAAACGAGCTCAGCGGAAGGCACGTCAAGCAAACCCTCACCATGACTGCCTTCCACCTGGAAACCTATGTTCTCACTGTGGGAGGCTGTGTAGATCCAGTAGGGATGTCAGAGAATTCCTCCACAGATCTCGAAATCTGTGGCAGAACAAAGCCCCCCCACCTCCACCCTGCGAAATGGGCCTGGAACGGAGCACCTACCTGCTGCCGTCCACGCTGACTTGCGAATGGCATCTGCGTCTGCGGCCGCCGCCATTCACCTCTTCCATATAGCCGTGATAGGCTACGTAAATACTTACATAGCCTATCATGGCTAACGCAGGGACGCCATTTCCATCCCTGCAGCAGCCGTGATAGGCTACGTAAGTATTTACGTAGCCTATCACGGCTTAACTAAGGGAATGCAAATGGCGTTTGTTACGGCGGCCGCCATTTGCATACCTTTTTTTTTTGCTGTTTTAGCCTATGTAAATATTTATATTTAGGCAAAAAAAAAAAGGAACGCAAATGGCGGCCACTACGCCATTTGCATTCCTCCCCCCCCCCCCGTAATAGCAAAAAAATGGCAAAAAAAAGGGAAGGCAAATGGCGACTGCTGGAGCCGCCACCATTTGTGTTCGCTGTTTTTTGTGTGTTTTTTGCTGTGATAGGCTACATAAATATTTATGTAGCCTATCATGGCAAAATACAGGGACGCAAATGGCTGCGGCTATGGCAGCTGCCATTTGCATCCCTGCAGGCTGCCCAGCTGCTGGATGTTTGGCTGCAGATGGCCCTGGCCAGTGGCTCTGCGGAATCTCTGTGGAGCGGAGCCGGCTGGAGAGAATTTCGGGGGGAGGGATGGAGTGCCTTCTCCCCACTGCGAATGTCACCCTTGGAAAAGGTAAGTGACTTTTGTATATCCCTAAGATCCAGAATTGGCCTTTACAGCCACCTGCAGACCCACTGCTAGAAATTAATGTGTTGATTGACCTATCTTCTATGAACCTGTCTAATCCTTTTAAAGAGTTATCTATATAGACTCTATCTTTGGAAGACAATTTTACTTGGTCACGAGTGATCGCCATGATGATGATGATGGATCCCCTCAAAAATTGCGTATTGGAATCTTTGCCACCACACCCTTTTGCTTGAGTCCCCTGAGTAGATCCCACAGTGAGCACATACCCACGATCACTGTAGATGCCCACATCCCATCATAATTCAGGGTCCCAGTCCAAAGACAAGGAAGGATCCAGTGTGGTTCTTATCCTGAATAACTCATCATACTGAAGCCAAGCAGGCCTGATAAAGAGATCCACATAATCACCCTTCCAGATCTCCTTTGTGACAAAAAGCAAATGATAATGACAGTGCAGACACTGTGGGATAGGAGTTACACTGAGATAACCACTGAACATCCCCCCCCCATCACTCCCTTATGGATTTGAATGAGCCAAAGCCTGGGTAATCAGTTCTCCCCAAACCACAGTAGGCCTTGCCTGCCACACCCCCAGTACTGGAGACTCCAAATCACCCAATTTCCATACCTGGTTAAAAAAAAGGCAATATAGGGTGGCTAGCTCTAGGCACAGCTGCTGAGACACCTGAGGCTGCCATGCCTGAAGCAGCACTTACCATAGAAGCTGTCACAAGAGGGGCCCACGTGGTTAGAGCCAAAGAAGATCCAGGAGATGAAAGCACCCTCAGTGAGGAAAGGCCAGTCCCAGCTGGAAAACGACAGCAACATCAACAACCAGAGAGCAAAGCCCTGGCTGATGCACCAGTAGAGGAAGTATGTCACCAAAGACCCTGCAGAGGGCGACCAGCTGCTGCTGTCTGCTCCAATGAATCCAGCCAACTACCAAACTACTGCAACAAGTGAATCACAGCTGCTGATCTATCAGCTTCAGAGTTGCCCAACCCTTCCTCCAAAAGAGCCTGTTCATACCTTATGAAAACATGGGAAGTAGATGATGGGGACCACTCCTCCAGATGGCACAGGTGGCCAGAAATGGCCTCCACTGCTGCCAGAATCATGTCTAGCACCACCAGCCCCCATAGCCTCCTTGCTTGATGAAGAGGATGAAACTTCAGCCTCACCAGCTTTCCTGGCCTGGTCCAAAGTGGACCCAGTAGGTCCAGCCACCTCAGAAGTGGCTGCTTCCAAGGTGCCAATAGATTCCAAAGCCCCCTTTCTCTTCTTTGGTGGAATCCTCCCTTGGGAGCACCCTCTAGCCAATTACCTGTACCACTAATCTCAAGAAACTGGGCCATGTTTGTCCTGCAATGCAAGCCAATTGCACCACTAGCCATGCAGCATGACAGCTACCAATGCCCCCAGACTGGTGACCACAGCAGCCAAGTGCAAAGCCATGTCCTGCTCCCCAATGCAGCCTGGTCCAAACGTGTCACCTGCCTATGGCACACTAATGTTTTGCAATACTAAGTTAAGATCAGCATTGTGATTACTGTAAGACTAAATCCCTATAGTGTAGGCAGATACCCATCTTTCACCTCCACCACAATTCATCTCCATCCCACAAACTATGCCACACAGATGAAGGCCTCTTATGTCCGCTAAACTGTGATTAGCCTTTCAGACCAGGTCATTGTATCTGTGAACTGTGTGGTATGCTGTGACCTGTCAGTGCAATTAGGTTGCTTATTCAGCCCTCTGACTTAAAACTAACCTGATAGCATGTACTAGATCTAGCTACAGTCAGCATTTTTATAATAAGAATCTCCCACCATTGTTTTTGAATTGCAGAAACTGCCCCCTCTATAAATATGGTTACATTCTTTGCAAAAGGAACAGCTTTAGTATTAAATGGATTTGACCTGGCTGATCCTACTCCTCTTGTTATAAAAAGCTCATACAGACATGAATTTTAGAAGATTTAGCACAGATTCAAATAGAACTGTTGCGAGTGGAGATGGGTCAAAGAAGAGTCAAACAACAAGGCTTGGGTTGAAAATTGGGCCACATTTATTGAAAACATCGGCAAAGGGGTACCTAGGACGGGCAGCTGACTGTGCCAGCGACTGGCTGGCCCTTCCCGGGCAAAAGCACACCCAGCCTGAGGGGTGGGGTCGATCTCGCCGCCCCTCTGGACTGCCCCTTCTGGGAGAGGTAGACCTTCCCCTGTCACCCCCAACCCAGTGCCGCACAACACCTGGGTGAGTGAGGAGGGTTGGTCTCCCAGGCAACCCTTATCCCCCCGCCGAGCCGCACAACCCGTTCAGGGGGCCTCAGGCATCACCTGTCACCATAAGATGCCTCTGCATGCACACCATCCCTAATCTCTTTCTGCTTTTGCCCATCCTAGCCACCAACTGGAATGTGACCTTTGAGAGATTAGACCGTATTCACCTACAGGACGCACCCCAGCCCAATAACAGTGTGAGACTCGCAGTAGAAAGCCAATTGAACTGTAAGCCAAAAATTCCTACATGGCTCCCAAAAGGGCAACCAGTAATAAACCCACACTGCTTAAGGGAGGGTGGGAGGGAGGTGCGAGAGTCAGAGAACTTCTGTTAGGAGGGGCGCAGAGCTTAAGAGGGCTCTGCCGGCCCCTCCCATGCCTGGTGGTGCTACTGGGGGATACCCAATGGTACAGAGCCACCCCTTCTCTCCCCACCCACCTGCAACAGCCTCCCCCTTCTGCCAGACAAGCTGGCGCCGGGGTTAGGGCATTTTTTAAAAACCAAGTTGCTACACGGAATAGAGGAAAGAAGTATATAGGAAAGACAAATGCACACCATGGCAGTGAAACCAGGTACTGCAGTAATTAGAGAGAGAAGGTGGGTGCGTGGGTGGGGATCCATTAAAGAAAAGGATTGTCTTGTGCACTCTGATACTGCAGAAACCTCCATATGTTATATTTTTGACATGCTCATAATTTAAGTCCTTCAATTTCTTCTTGTAATCTTGTAATTCCTTATGTGCTCATCGTTCTCTTTTAATTCATTCCATTTTGGGGTTATAGCTTAATGGTAATAGGTAGATAGCAAGTAACATAGAACTGGAGTCATTATATCTTTTCCCATTTTGAATGTTTAGTGGTTGCTAGCTTTCTGGCTTTTTGCCAAATGCAAGCTTCATTTCTTATTTTAATTAATTTAAAACTTCTTAGCCTTTATAAAGGAAAAATTAAATAAAAGGGATTTTCCAGTGCTGGGTGTAAGATTTGTTCCACCTTTTGAAAGATCTCATTTAGTTGTAGTCATATCTTGGTATACGTAATTAATCATGTTGGGTATTTAGGCTTAGATCCAACATTATGCCATTTAGCTTGGTTGTTCTCAAAGTTATTTAGGAAAAATTGCTACAAGTAATTCCCTCTATTGTTGTCCTCCTTTCTTGCAGTTTACTCTAGCCTTAATAGTCTGTGACTCCCCATATAAGGACACCATGCTATATGATAACTTCATCGTGCAACAAATGCAGATTTTTCGATCATGTCCTTGTGACATACATACCTTTTATCAAGAAAGTGCTTCCTTTCCATAGTTGTCACATTTTCACGGAACTCAAAGGACAATGTATTGCTGCTGAGAAAACTAACTTAACCCACATCTGTCCCCTTTAATGGGGTTATTATTATCTATTATTATTTAATAGATTTATATACCACCTACCATATTTAAAAGCTTGAAGCAGTTTACAGGGAAATTAAAATACATTAAAATGCCTAGTAATATACTTTAAAATATAATTGAAATGCATTATAATAAATACATATATTGGCTCATGCCAGCAACATCATGGATGATATGTCATACACGCCCACACCAATGGCCTCTAGCCTTGTGGCATTATTTTGATTACCACTTCCTCTTTTCTTTCCATCCATAACATCAATACTGAGCCTGCAAATTTGATTAACCTCACAGCAACATATAAAAGTCAGATACGTAAAAACATATCTGACATATAAAAGTCAGATATGTAAAAACAGAGTGAAACATTCTCACTAATAACATAAATGTTCTTGGCACAAATCTATTTACAACTCTGTTTGCAACTTCGAAAGTTGGCATGTTAAAGAGGATGCTAAACTAGACATGTTAAGAGAATGGCCAGCATTTTTAGCAGTAGGTACAGTGATAATATGGCAAATCTTATAGATGGAAAATTAAAAAGTAGGAGTGCTTGGATGTGTGAGAAGAAGATGATGCATCCTTGTGAGTCAAGAAAAATAATAACAATATATTTGATGCAGGCAAATGTGTGGATAGGATAAATGTCTAGTGGAATAATTAGGCACCTCTTTATTATGTAGAACCCCTATGGGTGACAGAGATGGGAGTAGAACCAAGGAAGGACATTTTGAAAGGCCATAAAGGAGAAGGATTTGAGAAGATTGGTTTGGTCAACAATGTCAAAGGTAGCAGACAGGACAAGAATAAAGTCTGATAAGATACTTTTAGATGTGGCTAGATCAATGTCTTTGTAAACCTTGGAGAAATCAGTTTAGAATAAAATGGAAGAAATTGAACTTAGAGAAGGTCAAGAAAAGAAGATAAGAATGTATAGCCCACTTGCCTATGGAATTTAAAACGAAATGTGGAAGAGATCCAGGGGGTTGACATAGTTGCTCCTAATTGTCTTCTCCCTGGGCATAGAGATAAATTAGCTCTTTCGTGGTCCCAGGAACTAATAGCAATGAAATGACAAGGAAGATGACTACAGCAACAGTCGTGGAAGACTTGTAATGAATATGATCAAACACAGGTTTGACCTACTCTGTGGTGGTATAATGTTTCAGGTCATGGGTCCTGCTGAGTATGGTAGTTAATCCAGTCAAGGGTACTGCTGCACCCAGGTTCCCAGGAAGTTTGTTAACAACCAAGGTTTCAGATCCAATAAGCAAGGCCAGGTATAGCAAGGTTCAAGGATCACCAGATCCCAGGAGGGAGATCCCAGAAGCAAGGTCAGACACAGCCAAGCTCAGATACTGGTTAGGAAAGGAAGGATAGCACTATGCAGAGCTCCAAGTAGAACTGGGCTGGAAGAAAGACAAACTCAGACTATATGTTGCTCCAAAAACTGACACACTCAGACTGAGCCTTAAGTAGGATTTGAGCTTTCTATAGCATGCTAGCTCCTCCCACACACTGTAGGAGGCCATATCCCTTAAAGGGGTCATGCTTGCTTTTGAAGCCTTTGACTGTGATGTGATGGCATGGAGGCAACTGAGGTGTGGCGGCAGCTTTGGAACTTTGGAAGCCAGAAGCTGAAGATGGCAATGCAACCTTCTCCAGATGCATGAAGCTATATGAATGAACCTGCTAAGATTTAAGATCTTTCTCTCAGAGTTCTTCTTATTCCCTTGCCTTTGTAAGTGAAGTGGGTAGTGACCCACAATAGGGGCTTTTCAGTAGTGGAACCCCTCTCAGGTATTCTTTCTCCAGAGAGTCTTGCCTGGCACCAACCGTCATGTCTTTTCAATGTCAGGTGACACCAAAGCCTTTTAGATCTTTTGTTTTAGGTTTGTGATTTTAAACTGACATGACACTGGCTTTTTTTTTTTTTTTAAAGAATTTTGTGCTGCTCTCCTGTTTTTAATATGTTGCCTTTATTTGCCATGTAATTATTGTTAGCTATTCTGAGAACAGAATCCTAGGGCTGAAGAGTAGAGTATGACTTTTTCTAAATAAATAAACACCCCACTCATTTTGTACTCACAGTACTCCTGGTAAGGGTTGACCTCATTTTACCAGTGTAGCATTCTATGGGAGGCAAGTGGGATTTGTCCATCATGCTGCTTGAACGTTATGCAAATCCACTATAGCTGCTATGATATTGACAACAGTCATTTGCATCATGGCATCTAAAATAATACCTGAATGCATTTGTTATACACATGGGGAAAGGAAAGGGCTGTGAATTGCATAACATCATAGCATCCTAAGAGCCCTGTGAGTACCCAGAAGAGAAACCTTCCTCTCAGGCCCATCAAATTTGTTCCCCAGCCACAAAACACCAACTGTGGGCACATTTGGCACACAACTGCTTGATAAGTACATAGTTTTTGTAGCATGTTTGGTTCATAATGCACCTGGTGGGCTTCAGAGAATGACTGGTGAGCAATATGTGGCTGGAAGATTACAGCTCTGATAGCATCACTCTATGCAACTGCATACCTGGCAGTGCATGCAACCTGTGTGAGGGATGAGGTTAATTGCCACCATCTACCATGGTTCTGTAGAGGGACTGACGCTTGCATCAGCAGTGCCCTGTAGCTCATAGGATCAAGCCATTATTCTAAGACATGCTATTTCTATGGTTCTTTGTTTCTAACCCTTTTACATACTTGCAAAGGTTTAGAATGCTTCACAATGTCTTTGCGTTAGGATTTTGAATTAATAATGTATACATTTGATACTGATCAGAACTGTCAGGAACAAAAGCAATGCCCTGCATGAACAAAAATAGCCAAACATTAGCTGAAAACTTTGTATTGCTCTTGACAATAATTCCAAAGATTGCACTAAAAGCTTCTGGACAGGTTTTAGGATTTTATGTAAATCCCTTCAAATAACAGTAGCATGACAGCCTGCAAATGGGTTGAGAATCTTTTAGGTTCTTACATTAAGGAAGTGATCAGGGCTTGAAGTAGTCTCATAAAAATATATCTGAGCAATTGCTGCTTCAGGTAAATCTTTGTGAACAGATAAATGAAGGGATTCTGTCTGGAAGCCTGATTCTAAATAAGTTTACTCAGAAGTTAAGTCCCACTGAATTATATTAGGATTAATTACTCCTACATATGCTTACGCTTGCAGCATTAATAATGAAATCTGTTGCCATCAAAGAAATCTAGTTCCTGGCATCTTAAAGGAGACATAAGACCGCATGAAAGCATCTGCCTTTTTTTAAAAGGTATTTTGTAAAAAGGATACTAAATGTGTATTTTTGCTGGTATAAGGTATACGGGGAATAAAACAAAGGGGCTGCAGTGATTTCTTCTTTGTTTACAAGTTGTGCTAGTGTTGCAATTTTACTGCATAGACTTTTGCTTGATTTATTAGCTTACACAGTCAAGCTCTGCTGTGCTGTTACGTTCTTTGGCATGTAAAGCACCTCCAAAGACCTCCTGCTGTGAAACTCTATTTATTATTCATAGGATTCACTGGGAAAAGCAGAAGATGGATAAGGCCAGAGCAGTCACCACAGCTCTCTCAGGTCAAACATTTTGGCTTCTAGACTCCCAAAGGTGACATCCTTCCTGCTTTTTCCATGCAATTACTGGAAAATAGAACATAAAATGCTAATGACTTCAGTTGAAGTACTAGGTAAAAATGTAACCAGACAAGAAGCTGGGCTTTCAGGGAAAGGAAAGCACACTTTTAAGGGTTGTCCAGTCTCCTTGTCAGGGACTTTGGGTCTTGAACTAGGGTCGGCTATGGCTCAGGCACAGAGGACTACCTCACTAGGCATTTGTGAGCTTCTACCCATTTTCCAGATTAGGTGATGCTTGGTCATTACTGAGAAGAAACAAGGGACCTTGTCATTCCAGTACAATATAATTACTTCACAAGCAACAAGGACCTTTGTATGTTACTTCCACAGATTCTGTTCTATCACTTCTGCCAGGACTTACCATCTACTATTCATAGGTGTCACCAGAGGAAGTGTGTGTGTGGGGGAATATCCCTTCAGTTGCTGGATCCCTTTGGTTATTTGAAGAAAAGGTCCATTTTGCATAAAGATTTCAACCTAATCATGACTGGAAATTAACATAAAGCTGCAATCCTAAACATATTTACATAAAAGTTAATTCCATCAAAATCAACAGAACTTACTTCAGAATATGTTTAGGATATATTTAGCATTAATGCGAAATGTACCATTATTTCTCTTTCAGAAATTTAACAAGTGAAACAAAGATGGCCCTCTCGCAAAATATACTATGCCTCTTCTGTGCCTACCCCATATTTTTCTGGGGATGCCACTGCTACTGCTCCATATGTTCCTCCAATAGCCTGTTTTCCTAAATTCACCATTTTCTCAGATTAGATTTATCTGGTCCTTCTAGCTTTGGTGTGGCCAAGACTGCCAAAAACTCGGTATCACAAATTCTACCACAAATAACTCCTGATCATAGTCTGCCTATCGCTATTCCATGAGGCCATGTACCGTGACCCTTCCTGGTTGTGGTTTAATGTAATCCATGTCCAATGAGATTGTACTGGAATGAACACACCATGAAATTGTATTTGTCCATTATCCTTCTATTATGGGTCTGTTTATAAGCAGTTGAATCAAGTCTCTCAGAGGACAATGGATAAACCAATAGGAATGCCTTTTATCTGGTCGTTCTTTGAAGAACATTGATGACTATCATGGTATGTTCTTTGTTTGGAGCTGAAAACTTCTCTGGATGTTTTATCCTATCAAAGCTGTAAGCCAGCTGCCCTTGTAACGATTATGCTGACTTTTTGGTTGGGAGCCAGTAGCTGCATTCATTTACGATGGGATGCAATGAAATGAAACATCAGGGGGGAAGTTGAGCTAAAGAATTTGTATGAATTATACTGATATAAAGGTAAAAAAAAAAGTTTAACTGTTGGATAATATGATGACCTTTTTAAGTACAATTCTGCATTTGATTCTTCAAGTGAGAGGAGTGATGTTGGAGAAGAGGAAAGAGGTACTGAAGAAAGATATGTTGCTAACTTGATACTGGCCCTGCTCTTGTGTCTTTAAGAACATTCTGACATTCAGAAAGTGAAGATGTGAAGCATTTCCAAACATTCTGTCCTCAGTAAGGAAAAGAAACTAGAGCAGAGCTAATAAAAAGTTTCCAAGTCTAACTTGAAGTCTGTACTTAAGAACATAAAAAATAAGAAGAGCACTGCTGGATCAGACCAAGGGTCCATCTAGTCCCACATTCTGTTCACACAGTGGCCAAACAGATGTCCATGGGAAACCCACAAGTAGGAGCTGAGCACAACAGCACTGTCCTACCCATCTTCCCCAGCAACTGTATAATGACCAGTGTACATAGGCTCACTGCCTCTGGTACTGGAGGTAGCCAATAGCCATCGGGACTAGTAGCCATGGATAGCCTTTTCCTCCAGGAATTTTACTTGGTAAAAATGATAACTACTCTATAGCATCTGCATCAGTGCAGGGCTGAGAGCCCAATCCAGCACTCCTGGAGTCACAATCTGGCTGTCTGGGGTTTCCCAGAATGCCATGTCCACCCAGGGGGGTCTGGCTCCACCCCCTCTTATTTGATAGTTTCCCAGCTTTTGTGTAGTTTTCCTCTCTTCTCAATGGTTGAAATGCCTCTCCTAAGGCTTAGTTACTGTCAGGAAGAGCTTTCAGCTGAAACATCCTGGTATTTTTTGTATTTTGACCATTTTTCCTTCAGCCTCAGAGAAGCTGCATCTGCGGAACTTCCTCAGAAACCTATCCTTTGAGAAGTAGTCACCCCGCCTCTTTTGTCTACATTTATTTAGGAAAAATGTTCTGCAAGGCAGACATTCTAAGCAGGACCTCCTTTTTCTGTATGCTTAGTTAGTTTGTGCTGATGTACATTTCATAAGATGCAAAAAAAGAATACACATTGTATCTCCAGAAATTCATGAAATATATTTGTGGCTTCTGTGCATCTGTGTAAAATTGCTGTCTAAAAATGTTAAGGCTTGGTGTTAGCGTAAGAGCTGCAGATTTGAATAACACAAGCGTGGGTTATTAATCTTTCTCTCCTCGTCCAGCTTTGTGGGCTGTGCATTTTTAATGTAGCAAAGCAGTAAGATGGCTGCTGGCTCTTTTAAGTCCCAGGCAGCAGTAGTTTGTTCTTTAGAGTTACAATGGAGTACAGTTCAGCAAAGGATATCTTTCTAGTATGCTATATAAGCTGTAGAGAGAGGCAAGAGGCACTGAATTTTGAAGTGCAATAAAACTCAAAAGACTTCAGTGTATCTGGTTAACGAAGCACAAACCAAAAACTTTCTAGAGCCCTCCTGTGATGGACATTTGATAAGCAAGCATGTCTTATACTGTCTTCCAAAGCCTTTATTTTTATGGGCTTCTTTTAGGAGGCTTGTGTTACCTTGTTTCTGTGCATATCTCTGTTTCTCTGTGCGCATGTGACAGAGTTTTTGTTTAATGTCCCCAACTGGAAAAAACACATTTTTTTTCAGTACAAAACAAACTTAACTTTCACATCTTGTATAATCCTGTAAGCTGCCTGCAAGTTGTTTGTGAGCTATTGGTTTGATAAGGCTGCTGCTGCTATTGTACTGATTTAAATAATGTCTTTAGAAACCATGATAATGGAATCACTATTGATGTTATTGTTAAAATATGTTATGGAGATCATCAGCAACATATATGAATGACAGAATATGGAAAACATTGCAAGATTTCAGTGATACAGAGTAAAAATAATACCAAAATGAAGACTTGTAAAAGTACAAGGACTTATTTCACATGCCAGTAAGGTAATACTCAAGATCTTGCAAGGTAAACTCCAGCAATTCATGGAACGAGAATTGCTAGATGTACAAGCTGGGTTTTGAAAAGGCAGAGGAACTAGAGACCAAATTGCCAATATCCGCTGGATAATGGAGAAAGCCAGGGAGTTTCAGAAAAACATATATTTCTGTTTTATTGACTATTCTAAAGCCTTTGACTGTGTGGATCATAACAAATTGTGGCAAGTTCTTGGTGGTATGAGGATACCAAGTCATCTTGTCTGCCTCCTGAGGAATCTGTATAACGACCAAGTAGCAACGGTAAGAACAGACCATGGAACAACAGACTGGTTTAAGATTGGGAAAGGAGTACGATAGGGTTGTATACTCTCACCCTACCTATTAACCTGTACGTAGAACACATCATGCGACGTGCTGGGCTTGATGAATCCAAGGCTGGAGTTAAAATCACTGGAAGAAACATTAACAATCTCCAATATGCAGATGATGCCACTTTGATGGCTGAAAGTGAGGAGGAGCTGAGGAATCTCGTGGCGAAGGTGAAGAAAGAAAGTGCAAAAGCTGGTTTGCAGTTCAACCTCAAAAAAACCAAGATTATGGCAACCAGCTTGACTGATAACTGGCAAATAGAGGGAGAAAACGTGGAGGCAGTGACAGACTTTGTCTTTCTAGGTGCAAAGATTACTGCAGATGCTGACTACAGCCAGGAAATCAGAAGACGTTTACTTCTTGGGAGGAGAGCAATGACAAATCTTGATAAAATAGTTAAGAGCAGAGACATCACACTGACAACAAAGGTCCACATAGTTAAAGTAGGGATGGCAGAGAATTCCGCCATGGATCTCGGTGAGGCCGAATGCCAGTGCATTCGCCCCCCTGAAATCTGTGGCGGAACGGCCTGCCACCCCCCCAGCCCCCCCCCCGCGGATCCCCCCTGGGACAAGACTTACCTGTGGCAGATCTTCTGGGCAGCGGTGGAAGATTTTTTTTTTTTTTTTTTACAAGACGTGATAGGCTACGTAAAGACTTACGTAGCCTATCACGTCTGGCTTAAAAAAAATGTGTATGCAAATGGTGGCGGCTACAGCCGCCGCCATTTGCGTTCCTTATTTTTGGCCATCTTAGTTTACGTAAATATTTACGTAGACTAAGATGGCGAAAATAAGGGGAACACAAATAGTGTAGCGGACGCCATTTGCATTCCTTATTTTTGCCGTCTTAGTCTACGTAAATATTTACGTAGACTAAGATGGCCAAAAATAAGGAACGCAAATGGTGGCGGCTGTAGCCACCACCATTTGCGTACACGTGTGTTTTTTTTAAAAAAGCCAGATGTGATAGGCTACGTAAGTCTTTACGTAGCCTATCACGGCTGACTACAGGGACGCAAACGGCGGCGGCTATGGCCGCCGCCATTTGCGTCCCTGCTAGCCAGTGGCCGGATATCCGGCTGCTGGCAGAGCCGGCCGGCGGCTCTGTGGAATCCCCGCGGAGCAGGCCGGCCAGGATTCCGGGGGGGGGGAGGCGTGGAGTGCCTCCCCCCCGGCAAGGATTCTGGGGGGAGGGATGGAGCACCTTCCCCCCCCAGCAGAACCCGGCAGAGCCAGGTAAGGGGAGTTTTGTACATCCCTAAGTTAAAGCAATGATATTCCCCATAGTAACCTATGGCTGAGAGAGCTGGACCATAAGGAAGGCTGAGTGAAGGAAGATAGATGCTTTTGAACTGTGGTGCTGGAGGAAAATTCTGAGAGTGCCTTGGACTGCAAGAAGATTAAACCAGTCCATACTCCAGGAAATAAAGCCAGACTGCTCACTTGAGGGAAGGATATTCAAGGTAAAACTGAAGTACTTTGGCCACATAATGAGAAGACAGGATACCCTGGAGAAGATGCTGATGCTAGGGAAAGTGGAAGGTAAAAGGAAGAGGGGCCGACCAAGAGCAAGGTGGATGGATGATATTCTGGAGGTGATGGACTCGACCTTGGGGGAGCTGGGGGTGGCCGACAGGAAGCTCTGGCATGGGCTGGTCCATGAAGTCCCGAAGAGTCGGAAGTGACTGACAGAATAAACAACAACAAAATCCTATGTAAACTAGGCCCATTCACTTCTATGGGTCTACTCTATGTAGGAGTACCATTGCATAATGCCTGAAATTCCTTTCTCCATGGTCTTGCAGTAGGGTTCCCACTTTTCGCCTAACAGAGGCTATATTGTTCTGTTTTTTTAAAAAAGGTGACCATTAGATTTCTAGTTTCCTTACAACTGTGCAAGGATATGCAACAACAATCCTGCTTCCCTCTCCATAATGTCTTGCATCATTGCACTATCTACTTTCCCCCAATTAGAAAGCAGAATATAATAGATTAGTCAATGCCGAGTAGAGACTGGTGGCGCCGATGTCAATGGGGTGGTGAATCTGCTCTGGGTTCCAGCAGAACCATTGGTTCCAGCACACCTTGGATAGCTCCTTTAGAGTTCTGACTGAAACCCAGAGCAGATTCACCGTGCCACTGACATCAGGGCCACCAGACTCCCCTACAATGCCACAGCTCTTCATCACAGAAAATGTACTCTTTGACTTTGATCCTGTGAGCTGCTGGGGCTGAGGCAGCAATTTGTGAGAGCAAGCAGACTGCACTAAATTGCAGTTGCACCTGATTCCTGGGTAGACCTCCTCAAAGCTAGATGTCCAATGTATATTCTCTAACTCAGGGTCCCTGACCCCACTGGCTTGAGCAGAAGCCCACAAATGCAGCAAGCAGAAGGTACTAATCTGTTGACCCGAGAAGGCAGAAGGCCAGGATTCCAGTATTTCTACTGGCTCAGTCCCTGGCCAGTCCAGAAGCTTCATACTGTCTACCACTTGTGGGGGGTGATATTGCACACCCACATTCTCTTCTGTCAAAAGAAGGCCCAGAGTATATATTGTCCACCATAGCCTGCTTAACTGGTCCCAGGCTTTGAGGTTCCCAGAGTCCCTGCCCAGAAGCCCGTAGAACTCCAACTCCAGCAAGCACTCGGGTGGACATTTACACAGCGTCAAAAAGGAGGAAATCCATCAACAAATGAGAAGACACAAATTTGCATACAATTTGCATGTGTTAATTTTTATGTAGAGATGTGCATTTAGAAATAATTACTATAATTTAAATAGAAAAACAATATGACTCACTATAGTGGGGAAGACTGTGACCAGGTGCCCTGTGTGGCCTCCTCAGTCTACTGTCCAAATGCTAACTGCTGATGGACAAGATCAAAGCTGCTGCTCTCCTTTCTTAGGGTTCTTTATCTTTAAATCATAGAATCATGGAATAGTAGGGTTGGAAGGGGCCTACAAGGCCATCGAGTCCAACCCCTGCTCAATGCAGGAATCCAGGTCAGAGCATCCCTGACAGATGGCTGTCTAGCCTTGTCTTGAACGCCTCCAGTGTGGGAGAGCTCCCCACCTCCCTAGGTCATTGGTTCCATTGTCGTATTGCTCTAACAGTCAGGAAGTTTTTCCTGATGTTCAGCCGGAATCTGGCTTCCTGTAACTTGAGCCCATTATTCCATGTCCTGCACTCTGGGATGATCGAGAAGAGATCCTGGCCTTCCTCTCTGTGACAACCTTTCACGTACTTGGAGAGCGCTATCCTATCTCCCCTCAGTCTTCTCTTCTCACAGCTAAACATGCCCAGTTCTTTCAGTCTCTCTTCATAGGGCTTTGTTTCCAGTCCCCTGATCATCTTTGTTGCCCTCCTCTGTACCCTCTCTCCAGCTTGTCTGCATCCTTCTTAAAGTGCAGTGCCCAGAACTGGACACAGTACTCCAGATGAGGCCTAACCAGTGCTGAGTAGAGGGGAACTAGTACTTCCTGGGATTTGGAAGCTATACTTCTATTAATGCAGCTCCAAATAGCATTGGCCTTTTTTTCAGCCACATTGCATGGTTGGCTCATATTCAGCTTGTGATCTACAACAATTCCAGGATCCTTCTTGCTTGTAGCGTTGTTGAGCCAAGTATCCCCCATCTTGTAACTGTGCATTTGGTTTATTTTTCCTAGGTGCAGAACCTGGCATTTATCCCTGTTAAATTTCATTCTGTTGTTTTCTGCCCAGCGCTCCAGTCTATCAAGATCAGATTTGATCTTCTACCAGAATTGGACTGGGCAAGCCTTCAGACAGAGAACTCCTTCAATAGAGGACTGTCCTATGACAACCCTTCAAACAGAGGACTGACAGTAAAGTAGGACACCTGGCTACCCTTGCAAGCACTAATTGCTCTCATCAGGGTGGAGCAGGAACCTGTGACAGATCCTTGCACAACATCCAAAGGGCTATTCAAGTAGCCCAGCATGCATTGAGTCAGAGCAGCTGTGTGTGTACCTCAACAGGAAATAATTATTACAAGTGGGTTTTAAATGATATATAGGCCAAAGCTGTATGACATTGTTTCTTTTGGCATGTCTATGGTAGTGCTAAAGCCAATCCATAAAGTCAAGCAGCCTTGGCTCCAATATATATTTTCTTACTTCAAAATGGATGTTTTCCATTACGGCGTTGTTTCCTTCTTTTAAGATACATGAGCCTCATTTTTTCTCAAACATCCTTAACAACTTCCCAGGTTCTATCTCTATAGTCATCATTTCTAAAATATGTTTTCTTAGTTGAACTTTGGGAGAACATCGATTATTAGATGGATTAAAAATAAGTAAGTAAGTAAGTAAATACATAAATAGTTTCTATGTGGTATGATTTGAACAGGCTTACCCTTCTCAGCCATTTTCAATGTTTTGTCTTATTTCCCATCTTTGAATACTTATGAATCCAAATGTGGGTATTTAAGCAAGAGACAGAATAAAGCAGGCAACATATTTCAGAAATGAATTACAATGTTCACTCTTACAACATACTCCTTGCTGTGAATGTTTATGTAGAATATTGCCTTCCCTTCAAAGTTTGTTCCCTGAAAAATGATGACTATTCTCCTTTTACAGTTGATTTAAATGCAGTCAGCTTTGTTTTCACTGGTTCGCTGTAGTTATATTCAGTTTATTCATTGATATGTTGATTGGCTCTGTACGACATTTGAGACTAGTTATGAAAAACATAAACATGGAGGACCAAAAAAGAAAGAGGCTTAAATCCAAATACCTGAGCTTAATTGAACTGTAAACTGGATTGCATGTAGGTTTTGAGATAACGGGGAACGATTCCTCAAGTGGTCCTTCTTTAAGCCCACCCTTGGGGGTGGGGGAAGGCTGTGTGTCTCATTCTGGCTGCCTTTCTGAAGATGTCTACAATAATTGCTCTATAAAACAATTCAATAACATTTTTAGAGGTTATTGGCTCTCCTTATATGTATGGTGTGACATCAAAATAATGATCTACTACTCTCATGATGGGTGGAGTGGGAGAACTTTCTGCCATTCTTGAGGATACCTTTTAGATGGAATAAAAACATGTCCTCCTAAACATTTCACTGATGACCCCAGTGTCAGTGCAGAAGGCCTCTTTTGTCCCAATCCCAACGGTATCCAAGAATGCCTCATGCCTCAACAATCCTTTCTGGCAACTGCAAGGGGGAAGGGGCCCTTGCTCCTTCCTAGTGAATACACCACTTTTCACCATTCTGCTTCTGTCTCAGCAATTAGACTACTGCTGAAGGGAGGGAAACAGATGAGCAGATACCTGTTCAGCCTGGCTGCAACAAAAGCTTACTTGGTGACTTCCCGGAGCCCTCCCTCTGCCGTGGCAACAGCCTTCAGATAAAACTGCCCCTGCTATTAAGGGGGAAAGGTGGCAGTGAGTCATCCTACCCACCTAGCCAAGGCCAGGGGAGACTTCTTTGAAGGAGGAAGAGTGGGATTTCTCATCAAACTATGCTCCTACAGAAGACATGGGGTAATCTGAGCAGGGATGCCCCACCTAACATCCTCCCCATAACAAACCTTTTGTCCCCTTTGTCACAACCCAAGCCCTCCCATGGTTTCTGACTGTCCTCCCTTGTCCCATTGCTCACCAGAGTACCAGTGGCAATGGATCAGACAGGACTCACAGAGGTTGTTAGCAGGGTGCCCATGTGGCTGCCGGAAGACCCTTTCACTCAGGGTTACTCAGGAGTGAGGGTCTACTCTGGAGCCAGGATCTACTCAGGAGGAGGAAGACTCAACTGCAGTCACTGAGGAAGTTGTGACTGCTGAATCAGGAACTGCCTATATATAAGCCCTCAGTTCTTCTCCCAGATCTTTGCTGGTCTGTCAGCTCTCATTGAGCGTCTTGCTTGGGGCATGGTGGTTTTCTAGATCCAACAGCAGGTCTAGAAAACTTACTGCCCATCTGGATAGACTCACACCCCTTATTTTCATAGCTCCATCAGTCTCCTAGTTACACTGAAGTGTGACTGAGGTACTTTGAGCATTATATGCATGTATATATGCACAGTATTTTCTGTTGTTAATACCTCAAAAAGAGGAATTCTACAGAGAAACGGAGTAACTTTAAAATTATATTTTAAAATTCTGTAGGGCATTTGGCTTTTTGTCTTTCATGGTATTCTCTTACAAAATGATAAGATAGAGATCAAATTATCTAATATTTGGCTTCATAATAGCTTATATTACTTAGGAACCAAAAATGGAACCTGAAGCCATTCCAGCATTTCTTGGCCTACAGAGATCTGGGATCAGAGTCTCGCCTTTATTTTCTTTAGAAATAACTTTTCTTCCAAACAGGCTGTTTGTATTAATAATAGTCTTTCACTTTTCTACATTTTTACACTGACCTAGTGTATTTCAAGAAGCACATTCAGATTGCACCATGTTTGAACAATGATACTTGCTTTTCCTCCCCCTGCAGTATATATGACCTCATTCCCCATAATTTTCTATTGTAAAAGAAAAAGGAAGTTGAAACAATATCAACGTCTTTGTGAATGGCCCACTACAAACAATAGCTTTCCTTGTGTTAGGATATTGACACAAAAGGCAAAAGTAAGATGGGCTGACCAAGGGCAAGATGGATGGATGATATTCTGGAGGTGACGAACTCGACCTTGGGGGACCTGGGGGTGGTGACAGCTGACAGGAAGCTCTGGCATGGGCTGGTCCATGAAGTCACGAAGAGTCAGAAGTGACTGACCGAATAAACAACAACAAAAGTACAAGCAACAGACAGTTAAACTGATTATCTGCAGGCTTACCAAATCAAAGCATTTATACTCACCAATGACTTGTTTAGAACTGAACTGAACAAGGAATAGAACAAGGACACTCAAAGCATTTTTAAGGTGGGGGTAGGGTGGGGACTTAAGGTGATCAGGATGTGATGAATATTTACCTGCTTTTCAGATGGATTTTTCTTATTAAATGAGCAAATAATAAAGTTAGAAGCTATCACATTCAGTACTGTTCAAATTCATTTATCACAATCATATATACATTTGAAGTTTTGAAAAGGAATCGAAGGACTAGTAACCAATCCAAATAAAACAATAGAACTATTATAGAAGAATATAAGTCAGCTTTGACTACATCAACAGTCAAGGTAGCCTTATCATCATTGGGGGGCAGGGCTAACTCAGCCCACCATGATCGATCTTAGGGGTGGCTCTAGCCTCCTCTGTTTCTCCCTTTAAGGGTCCATAGAAGAAGAAGCTGCTTTGTATCAGGTCAGATGATTTATCTATCTAGCCCATTATTGTCTACCCTGATGGGCAGCAGCTCTGCAGGGTCTCAGGTTTTTTACACCACCTGCTAACTGGGGGACAAAACAGACATTACTTCAAATTGGTATTTAGCAGCTACATCTTTTTTATTTTTACTCCAGTGTAGGTGCAGGTGGCCTGTCCAGATCTTAAAAGCCACCCTACCCACCATGCTAGGGTCCTGTTCCAGATTTGGGCCCCTGTGCCAGTCTCAAGTAAAGTGAAAAAAGATATAGTTGCTAGATACACATTTAAAGTAGTCTGTTTTGGCCCTGAATCCTTTGACTGGATATGCCAGGAACTTCACTCAGTCGGGACCTTCCACATGCAAAGCTCTACTTGGAATGATGGTCCCTGAGTGAAGGAAAGAAGCAAAAGGCAAAAGGCAAATAGCAGACTCTGGCTCTACTAATGTCTGCCTTCATTTTGAAGTGGCTGAAAGCCGTAGGCAGATAAAATAAACAAGCCCAGACCTTAGAGTATTTATAGGGGTCGTTCCCCTGAAATGCAGCATTTATTTCTTACTGGGCTGCAAGAGCACATTGCTAACTAGTATGGTAAAATCAAATTGTATATATGTAAATGAACCAATATAGAAATTATTACTGAATATGTCCAAGGTGCCTGAACCCTGAACTAAAGTTGTCCCCTTCCCCACCCCCGGCAGGATTCCATCCTATGGCCTCTAATAGTACTCTGACCAGCAGAAATGCAGTCCTCCATCTTTATTCTGTCCAGCCTTAAACTTCACTGGACATACAAGCGGTGGCTGTGTCTCTCTTAGGGTGCCACTAGATGCAATGGAAGAGAAAATGCATGTCTTTAATGGGTGTGTACATGTCAGAGATTTGGGAAAGGTGACAAAAGTTTTATCTGTGGGAATTATACACCAGTGTTGAAGGCACATGAGTTTTGTCCTCTTGGTACCCTGACAACATAGGCTATTAGAGCATTCCAACCCTGGCAAGCTGTCCACAGTTGCTTCCATCCTAGGGCCCTTTAGCACCATGGAGACATTCTGTGAAAGCACCAACATTGGTCTGTAAGGGTTCACCAGAGTTGTGTGGATGCTGTACTCAGGAACAGAAATCCAGACCACAAAAGGGAAAAGACGCATGGATTACAAGTATAATGCATTGGCTCAGAAAGCTGCACTGCAATGCATTTGCCCACAAGGTAGGGATGTACGAAAGGTACTTACCTTTCCGCGGATTATGCTGATGCTGGGGTGGAGGTGTTCCGTCCCTCCCCCCGGAATCTTGGACAGGGGGGGAGGTGCTCCGTTCCTCCCCCCTGGAATCCTGGCCAGCCGGCTCCGCTCCACAGGGATTCTGCGGAGCCACCAGCCAGCTCCACCAGCAGCCGGACATCCGGCCACTGGCTAGCAGGGACGCAAATGGCGGCGGCCGTAGCTGCCCCCGTTTGTGTCCCTGCAGTCAGCCGTGATAGGCTACGTAAATGTTTACGTAGCCTATCACGGCTGATTAAAAAACAACAACAAAAAAAGCGTATATGCAAATGGCGGCGCCCATGGGCGCCGCCATTTACGTTCCTTATTTTGGCACGTCTTCGTCTACGCAAACATTTACGTAGACTAAGACGGTGAAAATAAGGGGAACGCAAATAGTGTAGACGCTACGCTATTTGCGTTCCCCTTATTTTCGCCGTCTTAGTCTACGTAAATGTTTACGTAGACTAAGACATGCCAAAATAAGGAATGCAAATGGCAGCGCCCATGGGCGCCGCCATTTGCGTACGCGCATGTTTTTTTTTTAATCAGCCTATTTTTTTTTAATCAGCCTATCACGTTTTACATAGATTTACGTAGCCTATCATGTTTTTTTTTTTTTTTTTTTACCTGGAAATGGCGGCGGCGGCAGCCGGTCAGGAGACTAGCCGCTGCCGCCACCGAACTGCTGCTGGAGCCGCCGCTGGAGCTGCCGGAGGAGCTGCCGCCGCCAGGAAGATCCGCCTAAGGTAAGTCCCATCCCGGGGGGGCGGGGGGCCGTTCCGCCACTGATTTTGGGGGGCCGAATGTGCTGGCATTCGGCCTCCCCGAGATCCGTGGCAGAACTTTCGTACATCCCTACCACAAGGATCATACCACAACAGGGGGCAGATACGAGATGACAATGGTTCATTGCAACCTAAATTGATACCTTCAGCAGAGCAGGGGAGGGGGTGGGTGGGTAATACCTGATGAGGGAAAAGCAGTTCATAGTGAATCACCTCTTAATTAGTTTTTGTTTCGTCTGGGGTGTATTTAATTACTTCCTATCGTTAATTAATTGTAATGAATGAATGAACTTATCTTTTTAGTGTCAATAGCACTATTTCATCATCATCATCATTATGATAATGCAAGGAAGTCAGTAATCCCCCCCTTTTTTTTTTACAGGGAACAGAAACTAACAAACTGAGGCGCAATCAGTCAGTAATGTCTAATCTCCAGTCCTCTGCCTTACTTCCCATGGTAAGGTTTTGGCAAAGGGAGGAATGGTGGTGAAGAGCATGGGGAGCAAATAAAATGGGATATGAGCCCCATTTCAAGTCAGGCCCAGGAGAATAGGGCCCAACAAAATATGAAGCCAGCCTATTTGAGTGAGGGTGGGTTTGCACCTTGCAATTTGAGCTAGCCTCTTTTAGGACCGTGTCCCTGTATAAATAAGTGTACCCCAGCTCTACATAAATGAAGTATGGAAAGATGGCAGGACAACAGAGAAAACCCTGAAATTCAGTGGGTTGCCAAACAACGTTGCCTGGATTCTTCATAAAAAGTGAGTGAACAATGTATCACCATTCAAGACTAAAGGAAGTTACCAGTTCTGTCCCTCTCAGGAGTAGGGATGTATGAAAGTTCCACCACGGATCTCGGGGAGGCCGAATGCCGGTGCATTCGGCCCCCCGAAATCAGTGGCGGAACTGCCCGCCACCCCCCGCTACCCCCCCGGGACGGGACTTAACTGGGGCGGATCTTCCTGGCGGCGGCGGCCGTGGCCAGTCTTCCGACCGGCCGCCGCTGCTGCCATTTCCAGGTTTTTAAAAAAACAACAACGTGATAGGCTACAAAAAGATTTACGTAGCCTATCACGGCTAGATTTTAAAAAAACACTGTGATAAGCTACGTAAATCTTTACGTAGCCTATCATGGGTGACTTAACCCCCCCAAAAAAAACACGTGTATGCAAAAGGCAGTGCCCATGGGCACTGCCATTTGCGTACATGCGTGTTTTTTTTTAACCAGCTGTGATAGGCTACGTAAACATTTACGTAGCCTATCACGGCTGACTGCAGGGACGTGCAGGGATTTGTGTCCCTGCTAGCCGGCGGCTCCGCAGAATCGCTGCGGAGCACAGTTGGCCGGCCAGGATTCCGGGGGGGGGAATGGAGCGCCTCCCCCCCCGGCGAGGATTCCAGGGGGAGGGACGGAACGCCTCCCCCTGCAAGATCAGCATAATCCCTGAAAGGTAAGTGATTTTCGTACATCCCTACTCAGGAGTACTCCTACAGATATCCCTTTGTGCCGGGGTCATAGGATAGACAGACAGTCAGTCAGACAGACAGACAGATGTGTGTGTGTGTGTGTGTGTGTGCGTGTTTGTGTGTGTGTATGAGAGAGAGAGAGAGAGAGAGAGAGCTAGCGAGAGAGAGAATTGCAGTACTGGAGAAGGATATGAGTCTATAAACATCTTCATCCCCCTTTCACTATACAGCTGTAGCTCCTGTCAGTGGGTCAGGTTGGTTGAAAGTCCTTTTAAACAATGCAGATAGTCCCCCACCCCCTCTTGGTAAATTCAGTGAGCATTGCAGATAAAGTTCTTCACATTAAAAAAAGAATGTGAGCTGGTTGTGCTCTTCACTGCTAAAGCTGCTAAACTCACTAACTCTGATCATTGATTACCTACCCCTTAAATAAACAAAACCTGCCAATACCAGCATAGAGTTAGATTAGTGAATGTTTCTGGATTGTTAAAAAAAAAAAAAAAGCTATGGAGTTGCTCAGAGGCTAGCAAGATAAAAAGGAAGATATATCTGTAATACTGAACTAACTGGGAAGAGGTTGTTGTGTTTTTGTTTTAACCCAGATGGAGGTTTGCTAGTGCCACTTTCTGGCTTTATTTACAAATGGCAAGGAGTCCTTTGGTAGGCTGCAAGAGCCAGTG
Organism: Heloderma suspectum; assembly: GCF_057233095.1. Classification (NCBI taxonomy): domain Eukaryota; kingdom Metazoa; phylum Chordata; class Lepidosauria; order Squamata; family Helodermatidae; genus Heloderma; species Heloderma suspectum. The sequence continues at coordinate 70,561,055 of NC_139462.1, forward strand.
CATGTAGTGGTTAGAGCAGGGGTGCAGAACCTCTTTCAGACCAAGGGCCAAATTCTATTTTGGAGAAGCCCCTGGGGGCCACATTCCAGTGATGGGCTAAAGGCAAAAGGAGGCTGGACCAAAGGCACAGGGAACATGAGCAAAATTACAAAAAAATACCAGCATATGCCCATTTAGAGCGCTTACTGCCAGCAACTAAGCCACAGGAGAGTCATTTCCACCTTGTAGATAGGGAAAAATAGCACCAAAGCTGAGAAACAACCAAAGAATCAGTGGTTGGGGAAAGTGGGGTGGGGAAGGTGCCATGGAAGGGGCACAGCCTAGAAGGCCAGATTTGGTCCCTGGTCTGAGGTTCCTGGGTTAGAGCCTTTGATTATGATTGGGGATTCTCAGGGCTCCTTCACATAGAGCTTTTATCCTGCTATTGAGACTGCGCACTCATGGAAGTTTGTGGGTCCTTTTCATGATGTCATCAACCTCAGGGCACATCCAGAGGTATTTCCTGGTTATTCTGTCTCAAAAAGATCAGGAAGTAATGAACTATTTATTTGAGTTGAAATGTTACACAATTAAAACAGCCACTAGATGGCGATGTTTCATTGAGTTCTATGGAACCTTGAAATTAAAAGCTTCCCCTCTCAGCAATCACATGGTTGCCATCTGGGAGCCCACTGTAAATGTGGAAAGGCACCACAACAGGAGGACTGCAGGGTTTTTCTTTAGTGTAAAGGCAGTCCTAGAGTCAAATCACCACTCTGTCATGAAGTGACTTTGGGCCAGCCATTCCCTATCAGCCTAACCTACCTCACAAGGTTGTTGTAAGGATAAAATGGAGGAAGAAGAGAAGAACCCTTTTCACTGCCCTGAGCACTTCTTAATACAGTGTTCCATTTGCCACCTGTTGCTACTGAACCATCTACTGAGTTTTGCTTTGTTTTCTGCTAGGAGTATGGGAATCTGGAGGGAAAGTGAGACTGGAGTGCCAGTAACAGTGATAGTTAACTACTGAGCCTGAAAGAGCTTAGCAAGTAAGACTGCATATTTTAAAATTCTGTTTTTATTGTTTTGATGTATTTTACTCTTTATGTGTAAAGCAGTTCGGATACTTTAGTAGAAAAGAGGATAAAAACAATAGACCTGCATAGGTGTAGACCAAATGCTTTATTCCTATAATGGGGTAATTCAAGACCCCCATTTTTTCAAGTTTAAAAAGGGTAGGTATAAATTATTAGAGTTGCTCAGGGGACACGATTGCAAATGGGTGTGGCTTAAGGCTCCTGGAGAGTCATGGCTGTAGTACTGAGCTTGAGGACAATTCGTGATATGATTCAGTATAAAGCAGCTTTTATATCCCTGCTGCAACCAGGATCCCACTTAGTTCAGGTGGATGAAGGCTTTTCAAGGCCTTATGAAAGGTCCTGGGAAAATATGAAGGCCAGGTTTGTAGTTCTGCGTTATAAATTAACTTTCCAATCTGCAGACTTCACAGTATAAGAACATCAGAAGATTCCTTATTTCACATTGATCGCTTTGTCAAAATACGTTCAACCGATTGGGGAGAAAGATGGTTTTTCCAGTGTTATTGGTAGACTCAGCCTGCTCTCTAGGACTAAAGGCACGCTTTTTTCCCTGTCTTTATGAATTCTCATTAGTAATAAATACGCTCAAACGAATTAGTTCTGCAGTGATACTTGGACAGTCATGCCATTTAGCAGAAGAATGCTAATAATCGGATAATCTCTCAGCCTCTGGATGATAAATGGATAGTCTCTCAGACACCCTATTTCCTGCTGCTCTGAAGCCTGGATTGGGCTTGGGGGAGATACCCCACCCACTCAGAAATGGCCCCTAGAGTCAGGCATGTGTCTGCGGAGGGCAAGGCTTTCCTCACCCAAACAGAGAAACACGCATCATCTTCTCTACTCTCCTGTCTGTGGCAATCCAATTACCACACAGTAACACACTGTTATACAGAACATGGCATCGATAGTGTTTAGGTACTGATGTACCAATACAACATTTTCTGCAATTTATTACTATTCAGTGGTGTTGTGGTAAATTTTGAAGTACAGTGCTCCTTGAGACAGTCCCCATAGCCACGCCCTCAGGGAGAGGCCAAAAATTCAGGCAACTGTGTTGAACCATATCAACAGTCCACTGTTCTAGCAATTTTCATCTCCATCAGGAGCAGTTTTTTTGTAAAGCTTAGTTGGCCATTCAAGAGCAAGGCACCCCCAAATACTTTGGATTACAACAGGAAACAATATATTGTTATTAGGAAAACTCATCCCCCTCCCCAGCTACTATGAGGATTGCAGCTAAGCTCAGAGGGAACAGGGAATTCTGAGGGGGTTAGCAGATGGCATAATTGTCCGTGCTAATAAAGAAGTGTTGGCTCTGCTTCCCTGCAAGCCCTGACTCTATTACACCACTGATAGAGATGAATACATTGGAATTAGTGTATTTCGTTGTAGCAGGACAAAAAGACTCTGCAGCAAGAACTGAGAAGTCATTCAACTGTTGGGTTCTTTGAATCAAACAGGCAACTGTTTGTTTACTATCACTCCAGTTTCCTCATAAGTGTTCTCTCAGTCCTCAGCCCCACCGATGCTAATAAAGGTTCTAAATACTCAATTAGTGGGAATGTTTCAAAAGCATTTTGCTTCTGCATTAAATATCAAAGTAGTTTTTGGCTACTTTGCCAAGCTTTTCCTTAGATTGCTAAATTAACTCTTCTTCAATATTTCTAATTATCATAATCAAAATCTGGCAACATTCCATTCACCATTTGTATTACCTCTTTGTTATACTGTTATTCACTGTTCTTCATGTACATCATAAAAAAGCAATTTTCAAAAATGGGTTCATTAATAACCGTGATCATAATGCTCCCGGTTTTAATTTCCCTAAGAATGGAATGAATAGAAGCTATATTACTTTTTAATTAACAAGCTGGAAAAACTGAATGCACAAGGAAGTAAAATGACTTTTATGACTCAGTTATGAACACTGAAGGTTCCTGGGTACAACATTAATGTGAATGAAGGGATTAATTTATCAGATGTGATACAATTAAAAATCTTTAAAGTGCCATCTAAGGATACTAAGGATGTTGTGCTTAGTGATTGTCTAAGGACACAAGCTAGCAAACAATTATTTTCACAGACTTCCAGCTTGTCATTGTGAATCTCCCATGAAGACTTTGGATGTAGTCATAACACCCCCCGGTCATATACACTAAACAGAAACCGTTTCAAAGATATTCTACTCCAACATCTCCCTATCTTGTACACATAGTATTTCTGTAAAATCATTTTGCAGAAATAAATAAGCTAAATGTCAAAAATATCATTAAATGTTGATATTTACTAGTGTGTGTGTGTGTGTATGTATGTATGTATGTATGTGTATATATATATATAGATATATATATATAGATATATATATGTCACTGGGGAATATTATACAGTCTTGAGATCAGCATAGAAACAAGCTCCAGACAACTTCAGCCCACTGATGCCATTCTCTGAGCTCACACTTGTAATACACAACTATGCATTTTTGTGTTTCCATTTGTCTAGTAATCAAATCACTCTAATTTAAATAGATTGGGTTGGATCCAGATTTAGGTGCATGCCACAGAGCTGACAGAAGCTGACCTTGCTCTTCCTCCCCATGACTACTCCTCAGGAGATCCTGCTGAATGTGGTGTGGGTGGGAGAGGGGATACCAAAAAATGGAGTAGTGGCATCTTCTCTGAGTGGAGCTCTGCTCACAAAAGGTGCCTCCACCCAATTTTGGGGGAACAGCACCTACTCGGATATTCTTTCAGTGGCAGGAACCTCCCCTCCCTCATTTTTTTTTTTAAATATCCCAGGCTTTTCTGCTGTTATTTTTTATACTGATTATATTTTATGGCTTTTATTGTAAACTGCTATGGGATCGCTTTGGTGGCCTATATGTTTCTGAATGGGGTTATATAAGTTTCTGAAAAACATGATTGCTAACCACAGTCAGTTAGGAGGAATATAATACAATCTTTATATGTCACATATCTGCTTCTCCTTCTCCATCTTCACTCCTAATTATCTTTATGTTTGTCAGTTTTACAACAAAGGCAATTCCCCTTAAACCTGAATTACCAGTCACTTTCTGGGTGTTTCCCCATGACACACATCTTTCCTTCCATATATCAGTTATTGTTCCAGTCTGCTTTCTTAACCCTGTTACTTTGGTCATCCACACCGATACTATCAATGAATGAATGCAAAGGCAGGAAAAGAATATGAAACCCAAACTGGTTGGTTCAACTTGTCCATTCTCATTGATGCCAAGGGTCTTCGGTCCCTTCTTAAGAATGGGTTGTCCTGTTCTTAGGAATGTCATGCCACTCTTTCTGTAATATGGCAATTTATGGAAATGCAACAGAAAGGTATTTTCAAGGTTATCCCTTAGGTTTGGGCTTGGAGTGTTTCTGTAGTTCAAGCTGTGTAGTAGTAATATAATGTTAGGAGCATTTTATCAATTCCAAACTATTTAAATGGGACTTCTTCAGCTCTATGTACAATTAATTATAAACAAACAAAACCTCACACACCATTGTTCGTCCAGGCAACATCCACCAGCTGTCAGTAAAATATTTTCATAATCTTGAAATAAAATTTATATTGATTTTGAATTTCACTCAGAGCTGCTAAATGGGATTAATGCTGTAGGTAGTGAGGAATCCAAAACTCCCTTCCAAACATTCTTTGCTTTCGAAGACAACAGGAACACACAAAATAGCAGGACTACTGTGCCACCCAACCAGTGTAGCCATTAGAAGTTCACACAAGACACCCACAGTGCTACACACAGAGAGGAAAAGTTCTAAATTTGAGTCATTACTGATGTATTTTATGCCCTCAAAGTCTTGCTTGTTGTGATGCAATCTGTCCCACAAGGACAGGTCTAAACCATCATATATAGGACGCAATCCTGTGTTTAGACAGAAAAAAGTCCTGCAACTCCTAGTATTCCCCAGCTGACTAACAGTTTTAAGGTTTTAGTACTAGTGTATAAAGCCCTAAACAACTTGGGACCAGGATACCTGAGAGAGTGTCTTGTCAACCTGCCTGGTTGTTGAGGCCATCAGATGGCATGTTCCTGGTGGCTCCATGTAGACCTATGGCCCAATTAGCATCCACCCGGAGAACAGCCTTCAGTGTGGTGGCCCCCTTTCTTACTCCCTGCCTCTGGAGGTCAGGCACCAACATTGTGTTGTTTTCAGTGCCTCCTGAAAATATCTTACTTTCAAGAAGCCTTCCTTGATTGACTAAACATGTTTTTTATTGGTATTCTGTTTTAAAAGCAAAAATTTTAATATGGTGCTTTATTCTTTTTATCTTTTATTGTTCAACACTCCAGAATCTATCTGGATGTGGAGTGGAATGTGAATGTTGTAAACAAACAAACAAACAAATAACAAAATTATTTACCAAGCCAACTACATTATCATAGATTTCTCCAACTCCTGTAAAAAGATGTCCCAGTTTCCTCTAATATCAATGTTCAATTTAACAAGAGCGTTGTCTCTTTTTCTACAAGCTTTTCCTTTGTAACTTTCTATGGAACATAAAAGACATCAATTAGTCTTTATATTGATTTTCTAATGCTGCTTGCTACACACAGCTGCAGTCCATTATCTCCTGTCACTGGTGCACCTCCCGCCCTGCTGTTTTCCACTGGTGCTACAGGTTTTTCTTTTACGCTTTCCACCATTTGTGCAGGCTTTTGTTGTCTAGGGGTTACAGATGGCTGCTGTCTGCCGAGTCATATAATGATTCCACATCTAATGCCAGAACATGTTGCAGGTGTCTTTTGTTCCTGAACACCAGAAGTAATTAGTTAAAAGGTGGGTAAGGAATTCAAGTGACTTGTGACCTTTGTTTTTAAGATTTTTCACTGGCCCTGCTCAGGACCCTTTAATACAGAAATTAAGCAGATGAAGTTTTCCCACTTCCATACCAGGAGAAGCTTCACCAGTTTATTTTCTGCATGTCAGGGTTAGTTAAAAAAAAAAGAAAGATTAGCAACACAGCAGGTACTACATTGACACAGTTTTCATCGGGCAGCAGTTGGTCTTCAGTTAAAAATTAGAGGTGTGTATCAGATTCAGAGGAATCCCAAAATCTGAGCCAAATCGGGCTTATTAGGACATATTCAGGATTTGTCTGAAGCAAAGCAAAAGTCCTCTGAATTGCCCTAAAATAAATCTGGGTAAAGCTTTGGGAGTGATTTGGAGATTCAGTGGGACAGGGAAACACAGGTAGTGCATCTGCAAAAACTGATACATTTCCCCCAAGCTCTCCATGCAGGGCCGGCCCTAAGATAAATAGCACCCTGGGCGAGGTGTGCCTTTGGTGCCCCCTACCCTGGGTCAGTTTTGCATGGCCACCCAGAGGATTTATTGGGCCTGGTGCAGGCATGATGAGAACAGCATTGCTCAAAACCTTGATCACTGTGCTTCAGTTTGCACAAGCCAACATTCGAAAAGCCACATTGCGAGCGGAGATGGGTCAAAGAAGACGCAGACAACAAGCTTGGGTTGAAAATTGGGCCACATTTATTGAAATATTTGCAAAGGGGTAACTAGGACAGGCATCTAACTGTGTCAGCGGCTAGCTGACACTTCTTGGGCGAAAACACACCCAGCCTGAGGGGTGGCGGTGATCTCGCCATCCCTCCGGACTGCCCCTTCTGGGGGAGGTAGACCTTCCGGTGTCACCCCCAACCCGGTGCCGCACAACACCTGGGTGAGTGAGTAGGGTTGGTCTCCCAGGCAACCCTTATCCCCCCACTGAGCCGCACAACCCGTTCGGGGGGCCACAGGCGTCACCTGTCACCATAAGGTGCCTCTGTGTGCACACCATCCCTACTCCCTTTCCTGTTTTGCCTGTCCTAGCCGCCACAGGAGTCACAAGCCTATTGCTTATGAAACTCCCCCCACCTGTGCAGAAGAACTTCCCGCAGGCCCCTTTGCAGACTGGCCAAAAATAAGTTGTTGCCTATGTCTGACAGGTGGATGCTGTCCTGCCTGTAAAGCTCCCTCCTAGTCCAATGGATTCCTTGGTGGTTGATGCAACCATCACCATGCTCTGACAACCCACGTGCCAGTTCTCTGTTCACCTTGCGCTGGGCCCGTTCCGTGGCCGCATTGCTCTGCGCCCTCCACATGATTCTCAGGAGCATTGAGGACCATAATATGGTCACCCCCGGCCAGTGATGTAGGATCGTCCGCAGATCGGCCAATGCCTGCACAATCAAGACCTTTCCAGGCTTGTAGCCCAGGTCGTTCCCTCCTAGGTGCAGCACCAGGACCTGTGGAGGGAAACTGACCAAACCTCGTTGAAAGAGTGTGGGAAGAAGACTGTCCCAGCGCATACCCCGTCGGCCGAGCCATCTTATTGCCACCTGTTGGGGAAACTGCAGCTGGGATCCGAAGGCCGACGTAGAAGCTCTGTGGGCAGCCCAAAAAACCATACTGTGCCCACAAATGAGCACCCGTACCGGCTTCGGTTGAATCTCATCTAAATAAAACATTGGGGAAGGCGAAGAGAATCATCATGAAGCATCAGACAACTTGCGAATGTAAGAGCGGAAGGCCCTGGAGTGCCATCTCCCTACCGCCTTCACTTGCTTGGAAGAAAAACCTATGGCAGCTGCCGTAGAGGCCGCCCCAATACGGAATGAGTGAGTCCTGAAACGATAATGCCCCAGACCCAGTGTGGTCAAGGCTAACTTAGTGACTGCCCAAAATTGGAACTTTGTCAGTGGTGAACCGTCAGCATGGCAAAATAGGGGACCCTTCTTCGCCCCGCGATGCTCAATGAAAGCCCGCAAGGCCCTGACAGGGCATAACTCGTCAGCCTGGGCCTGGTTAAGGGTCACCAATGCTCCCTTGCCTGACTGATCGGTTTTTGAACGTCGAATATGGAGGTGAATCAGGCTAGAATGGATCAGGATATCGGAATACCTCAAGGCCCTCCCGGTGGTGTCGGATTTGGATGCCCAGACCAGTTCTGAAACCCTAAGGGCCCCCAAAAAGGCTGTTAAGGCTGCAGCGTGAAAGAGGGAGGCTTCGTATGGAGAAGAGCAAATGGAGGGCCACAATGCCCGAAGCCCTATAAGAATAACTGGCGACAAAGGATGTCTGGAGTCTGGCAGGGCGGGAGACATCCGTGCCCAGCCTTGCACAGCCTTCCTGATTCGGAAATCTGAAGTGGAGTCCTCCACCCCTCGCACTTTGGCCCAGAAGGCCAAAGAGGTGAGCTTCCCTGAAATGGTCCTAGCAGATAGTCCCTTATTATGCAGATGTACACAGAATTGTAACAAGTGGTCCACAGGTAAGGGCCACACATCCTGCAACTGCAGTCCACACCTGAAGGCGCTAAATTCCCTACCTGCTTTCTCGTAGGTAGCTCTAGTGCTGGGGGCTATAGAATTCAGGATAGCGTGTTTGACTTGAGAGCGCCAATCTCCCACAGTTCGTCTGGCATGGGGTCTGGCAGCGGATGTGCCACGGAGCCAACGCACGGAACCGGTCGATCTGGTTTCATGACAAAGCATCGGCTACAGGGTTCCCCAGACCCGGCACGTGGTGGGCGCGGAACCAGATGTTGTGGCGTAGGCATTGGAGGGTAAATGCTCTAACTAACTCCATGACCCTTTGGTTTCTGGAGGATAATGTATTAATGACGTGCACTACAGCCAAATTGTTGCACCAAAAAGAGCGACAGAGTTGGCCATCAAGCCTGCCCAAATATGTACAGCCACATAAATGGGGAAGAATTCCAGGAAGGTGAGGTCACGACAGATACTGCTGGCAGCCCAGCTCTCTGGCCACTGGCCCAGGCACCACCGGTCTCGCCAAATTAGCCCAAAACCAAAGGTGCCAGCCGCGTCCGAATGGATCTGCATGTCGGCTCGTAGAAGTAACTCGCGCCTCCAAAAGGAGATGCCGTTAAAGTCTCTCAGAAATTTAAGCCATACCCACAGGTCCATGCGCATAGCGGAGGTGACTCTGGTGTGATGATGCGGGAGTCGAAGACCCCGCATTGCCCAGCAGAGCCATCGCAGGAATGCGCAGCCGGCAGCCACCACCCTACAAGCGAAGTTCAAATGGCCGACGACCTCTTGGAGGGCTCTAAGGGAGACTTTACGAAGGTGCAAGATGGATTGGAGCTTATTCCTTAGTACCAGCAATTTATTGTGAGGGAGACGAGAACACTGTGCGAGGGTATCGAGCTCGATCCCTAAGAACGTCAAAGTAACAGCTGGGCCCTCTGTCTTCTCATGTGCCAAAGGGACACCTAAATCTGAGGAAAGGGATATGAATGCCTTAATCAGGTCAGAGCACTGACTGCCATCCCCGGGTCCAGCAAACAGGAAGTCATCCAAATAGTGGACCACATCGCCGCAGCCCGTCTTATCCCGTATGGCCCATTCCAGAAAGGTACTAAACGTTTCAAACATGGTGCAAGAGATGGAGCATCCCATAGGGAGGGTGCGGTTGATGTAGACTATGGCAAAAATAAGGGCAACGTAAATCTTTACGTAGACTACAGGGACCAAATAAGGAATGCAAATGGCGGCTCCCTATGGGGGCCGCCATTTGCGTACGTGCTTTTTTTTTTTAAAGTCACCCGTGATAGGCTACGTGACGATTAACGTAGCCTATCACGGCTGACCTTGGAAATCTAGCCATGATAGGCTACGTTAATCGTTACGTAGCCTATCACGGGGGTGTTTTTTTTTTTTCGCGGCCGGGTAGACAGGGCGCTTCTACCCGGCCTGACTTTCGCCGGCGAGGGATGGGGCACCTCCCGCCCAGCCTGAATTTTGGCCGGGCGAGGCGGGAAGCCTCCCCCCCCCTCATGAACTTCGGGGGGAGAAGCGAAGCGCCTCTCCCCCACTGCAAAAAAACCTGCGGGACAAGGTAAATCCCTTTCGTACATCCCTAACTGGGGGTAAAACACCCAGCCTCTGGCTCTGCAGCCAGACTCCCCTCCCCACCAGGCCGTCTCAACTGTTGAGCTGGGGGGGGGAGGCAGGCACACAGCTGCCGAGACCGCTGGAGCCGGCAAACACCGGCGCCGCGCTCAACACGCACTGCCGCCCCCCCTCGCTGGCACCAACGCCTCCGAGGCCGCGAGGCAAACACAAGGCCGTGGCCGGTGGAGGCCGGCGGAAGGTGAGCTCGGAGGAGGCCGGCGGTCTAATAGACAGGCCGGCCGGCAGGCGGGCCAAGAGCTGGCCAGCTGGCCGGCGGGCCGGCAGACAAACGGGTGGGTGGGCGAGAGAGCGGGCGACCGACCAAGAGAGCGGGCGGGCGGGCAAATGAGCGAGGGGGCGGGTGATCGAGCAGGCGGGTGGGCAAGCGAGCAGGCGGGCGAGGTGAGTGTGGGGGGGAACAAACGGCCGAGCGAGCAGGCGGGCAGGCGCGCGCCGACCCACCCGGATCCCCGGGAAGAAGGAGTTAGGCGCCTCACCCGGGCGCGCACACCAGGAGACGCAGCCGGCGCTCACGCAGGCAGGCTGCGGAGAGGAGAGGTCTCGAGCTTGAGCGCCACCGCCGCGCCGCCGGCCAACCCGGGGCCGCGGCGGGCACTCGAGGAGAAGAGCCAGCAAGGAGGGAGGGAAGGAGAGGGGGGCGGACACGATATCACCCAGCAATGTTGGCTCTCCCGATGGCCAGCAGGCGCCATCCCAGAGGGAGCGGCGCCGGAGAGCACGAGACCCACCCCGAGTGTCGGCAACTTGATAGCCACGCGTGAAGAGAAGCTTTGGTGCGCAGAAGCACGCTGAGTCCAGGTGGCTGGAACGACGACGACGAAGCCGGTCTCCAGCAGGCAAGAATCCCCCGTCGAATCCAGGCGAGTCTTTAGCTCTCAATAGCTGCGTCGCGCCAAAGAGCTGAGATAGGGAGGGGGGTCGAGTTTAAGACAACTCGGCCTGCTACTCCCCAACTGGTGGTGCGACTGGGATGCACCAATCAGAGGCCCATACGTCTTGTCACCCCATCCGCCCGCAATGGCCCCCCCCTTTCAGCCAGACAAGCTGGCGCCGGGTAGGGCATTTCTGAGCAGTGGCAGTGCACCACGCAACACAGAACTATCACAGGCTTTACTTCTAATATTTTTGTTTTGTAGCAGTTCCTATTTTTTGGTAAGCCCTCTATATTTTAGAATGTCCATCATGTTTATCTTTAAAAATAATAAAGAGAAGTTATGAATAAAAACGGTATCCCGCTGACCTCTTACAACGTGCAGCTTTATCTTTTTATTATTTATATAGTGCTTATAGTGTTTATAGCATTTGAAAAGCTAGGTGCTCGGTAACATTGCCTCAAAGTAAAGCTGTGTTCCACTGATTTTTACCTAACGTGAATGACATCAAACTGGAAACTAAAATAAAATAAATAAAATACCTTAAAGCTAACTGAAGGAAGATTGTTTTTGTAGTTAGTACCCAAACAACCTGTAGACCCTTGAAAGAAAGGTTACAGACACTTGCTTTTTGCCACCCTAGCTCGCTGCAGACAGTACATTCAAAAAACACAGCCGCTGAGATCAGCTTGGTGCCCCCCTCAGCTCGGTGCCCCGGACAACCGCCCAGCTCACCCACCCCTAAGACCAGCCCTGTCTCCAGGTAAGGAAAATGCCAGGGTGGAGAGAGAGGGAAGGAAAGGAGGTGTAGTTTTGTGACTGAGAGCTCTAGCTTCCAACTTGGTGGGGGGAGGGGTAACTTCACCAGGGCTCTTACAGTGTTTCGGGGTGGGATGTAGAAGGAACTTATCAGAGTATGTTTTCACTGCATTTTATAACTGTGTTGCTGTGGCAGCAGCTGCAACAGCCGCACACACAACTTCCAGGAAGGGCTTAAGAACCAGCACTAACTGGGAGATGACTGTGGCCACTGCTGCCTATTCAGTGGGTGGCTTCTGACACCAACTCCCAAGTAGGTATGTGGAGTTCCTCCAAACCCCCACAACTGGAGTCAGCTCCCCTGGCACTCTCTCTGGTTGCTGGAGGCAGGGCACTACATTCCTGGGAACCATCTACAGAATAATTTTTTTTCTGTCATTGTAATGCCTGGCTCACCAGCACGGCACACAGCACATGACACACTCCCTGATCTGTTTTTCTCATTCTGAGCATTTCTACATCAGGCTTTTATTGCATACTCGTGATTGGTCACTCACAGAAGTTTGCAGGTCCTTCACACAATGTAGTCAACCTCCAGGGTGTCCCCCACACTTTCTGACCTTTATCCCAGTTTTTAAAATTCAAAGATATTGCAGTAATGAATGTAAATCCGCTTTAATGGCCATGTGAAATTATGTAGTTCCACTATATCTCCACTATATCACAGCACCATCTAGTGGCTGTATAATGAAACATATAGGACTTGTAGACAAAGGAAGTCCTGGGAAAAAAGCCCATGTCAGCCTGTGTAAGGACCCAATCTTAATCCCACAAAGAATCCAGAAGCAGAAGCCCTGGTAAGCTGGGGCATAAAAAAGCCTGGTGTGGAGAAGCTCTCTATTTCAGTCCTTACATTCTGGAATTTCTGAGAATACTTTTGTAATGATTTTTGGCCATCTTGTGGTTTACTTGCAGACTCTGTGTTGTGTGTGTCTGTGTGTGCTATTGTTGCAGTTTCATTAACTGTCATAACAGAAGAGGCTTCTCTTGCAGAACTTCAGTGATAACCAATCCCTTGGCAGGGGCGGGGCATGTAGTGTGTTGTTCTGTGAGTGTGTCTGCCCACCATTTACTGCTATCTTCAGTGGTGGTTCAAATACACTAATTAAATTTGGGTGTGTGTGTCCATGTTCTTCCTGCACACCTCTGCATTTGTGAAGAATGGGATTTAGGGGGTGGCACACAAACTCCAAGGAGTCAGGCAGCGTAGCTGGGAAGGGGAGAACTGGTCTTGCCACCTCTGCTCCATCCTCTTCCACTGCCTTGTGCGAAGCCCAGTGATGAGCTGGACTTCTCACTCTGCAACAAGAGTAAGGAAGGACAGCCCCTCTCTGCCTGAAAGAATAGAAAGGGAAGACATGCTTCAAGTAGGCTTTTATGATTGCACCAAGCACTATTCTAACTGTGTGTGTGTGTGTGTGTGTTCGTGTAACACAGCTGCAGAACAAACACAGCAAATTGCCCACAAAATGGGGAAAAGGGAATCTCTTTTGCAAACGCCTCAGACTTTAAGTGCTTGTCTTGTACTGTACAGTGTGCACAAATTCTATAGCATCCACTTTCATATATTTTCTCAATAAAATGTCACCCACCCACTCCATCAAGGATGAAGCACTGAATGTTTCTGTGACTTTGGTGTTGTCAAGTAAGCAAAAAAACAAACAAAAAACCCACAGGCAATATTTATTGCTAAATAATGGTCCATTTGCAGGCATGGGACGCTGATCTAGATTGGCACCACAGCAGAAGGGAAGGGTTGAATATTACCTACCCACCCCAGGAAATGGCTCAGTCCAGATTAGGGCCCCTACACTTACTCTGAAAAGAGAAAAAAGTGTTGCTAGCAGCTATGTCTTTTAAAGGAATGTATGCTTTGGGTCTCTGTGTCAGAATAGAAGTTGGGAATCGTATTCCCACAGCCCTTTCAATTTGGGCTGACTCTCAAGTGGGTACCATGTTCTGTTTGTCATGTTACTTTCTGTGTAAAGCTGACTGGTATCCTCTGAGAATTGGATATGGATCAGTTTTTGTGAGTGTCCCATGTTGCTCTACCCAACACGTCAGGCCTGTCACTGAATTAGAAAGGAGGTTGATGCCATCTTCTGAAATTTCTACCTACTGTTGGTAGAACAAGTCCTAGTTTCATTATTTTTCATAGAGTCCTTTTTTTTTTTTGGTGAGAAGAGGGCTTTTAGACCCATGGCTGGCTCTATCATCATGGTGTTACCCAACTCCATGCCCACTTTTGAAATAAAGTTGTGATGTACAGGAAGATGAAGAAAGTGATGGTGTGACTGCATGCCGGGTTTGTGCCCAGAGCTTGAGCTATGAGGCAGGTGGAACTTTCACTTTGATGCTAGACTCCCACGTACACTCCTTATGTTCTCTGTACAGCAACTGATAAGAATGGGGCATATGATATTGCTCTCTTGAAAAAAACACACCATGTTGCTGTTGCAAGATTTATACACACATACTGTAACCAAGACAATAAAACCCAAATGACTTTTTATCTGCAAAAGAGAGAAGAAAATAGGCATGCAGATGGTCTCAGGTTCAATCCTTGGTATTTCCTGGAGCCAATCTACATGGCTGATTAAAGATGTACATGGAGAGCACATCAATGTCATTCATGACGGATAACGCTGTCACCAATCCGCAGCCACCCCGCAGCTTCCCTATGGAAAAGGCGCATTTTCAGAAAGTCATTTTAGGGCGCAATCCTATGCATGTTTACACAGAAAAAATGCCTACAACGCTCAGCATGGCTGGCTGGGGAATGCTGAGAGTTGTTGGCCTTTTCTCTGTCTAAACATACCTAGGATTGCGCCCTTAGTGTGATTTTTTCTTAAATGTGGCTCCAGAGCGGTTCTGCTGCAGTGTGCCCTGTCCCCCACATTAAATCCTGGGCGTGCCTATTTCTGTGACCTGGCTGTGACTTGGTCAAGGAGTGGGGATGCCCTCTTCCCTCCCCCCCACTCCCTCCTTTTGAAGACAGGCACGTCTTCCCATTCACAAGCATTTCCCCTTTGAGAATCTATAGCATCTTTTTCCCCATGAGAAAATCAGAGCTGTGCTGTTTCAAGCCTTCAGAGTAGCATATTTCCTCTTTTCCCAATTGAGAAAATCAAAGCCACACTGTTTCAAGCCTTCACAGCACCACACTAGCCACTAGCCTCTTTTTCTTATCCACAATAGGGCAGTTTCATTCACAGAGGGGAAGGAGAGGGATAGCCAGTAGTGGGAGCATGGACAGGGTGGGGACCAAGCCTCTCTCAGTTGCTGAGCAGCATCTCTGCGGTTGATGATGCTCACTTCAAGTGGTGGGACTCCGCCCAACCCCAAAGTAAGGTGGTTTAAAGTGCTCTTGTGTGACTTGTGAAAATGGGGTTTTGGGGGGTGTATACTCCACTTTTCTTGCTTCGTGTGCCACTGGTAGACCAAATCAGATTTCATGATGATCCGGATAAAAGCTGAAAATGCTTCTGCATGCATTTCCATGTAGATCTGTCCCTGGTAGGGTTAGGAAAGAATCTTGCCTGAAACCCCGGAGAGCCACTACCAGTCAGTGTTGACAATACTGGGCTAGATGGACCAATGGTCTGCCTCAGTATGAGGAAGCTTCTTATGGTCCTTACATTCGTAATAAACTCTTTGCCATCTCTATCATGCATTACTAATGGTAATATTTCACAAAAAAATCTTTGGGTAGCATGATACTTGAGGCAATTCTTAACAATCTATGTACCAGGGCCTGACTTTGCTCCTTGAATTTGTGACCAGATCGCCCCGTGGGTGTTTCATAAAGATCATGCATGCCCTCTTTCAGTTCTGCTCAGATTCCACCACTTATCAATTCACCTTCTCTTTTATGTATATATGCATGCAAATCGGGTGAGACTGTATCCCCTCATAGAGGCTTTGTACTCACTCACACACTGCAATCCTATGCATGTCTCTCTCAGAGGTAAGTCCCACTTAGTTCAATGGGATTTTCTTCCAGCTGAGTGTGTATAGGATTGCAACCTGAAACCATTAAACAAAGCTTAAGGGATGAATTTCATGCTTCCTCCCTGGGAAGACGAAAATGCAGAAATCTTGGGGAAATGACAGATACTGCTGAATCATTTCTCATCTTGGTTTGAAAAACACAGCATTCAGGAGTTTTCATTTCTCTCCCAAACCATTCATTTAAACCTGTAGTGTTGATGCTATAGGGCTTTTGAAAATATATCTGCTGTATGTGCAAAGAATTCATACATCACCTAAGTATCAACAAAATACAGTTACTCGCTAGGGTTTAGTTACCAAAGCCAAAGAAAATTAGAGACATAGGAAAGCAGAATTTGTTATATCTGCAATGAGAAATCAATTCTAGATTAAACTTTGGCACCTGTGCTTGGCATTCTTCATCCTTTGGCTCTCAGCCATCTTTTTGCAGTTGATCATGGGCCTTTCTCATCTTTTTTCTTTTAATCCTTCCGGCCTGTTCAAAATAAAACTACCAAGATCTGAAATCTTGCAATAATGATTTGCATTCTATCATTATCAGAAGGAGGTTAAAAATACCCCCTTTTCTCCACTTTTTGTTTTATTTATTTACTTACTCTGCCTAGAGCAGGGCTGCACCACCTTTTGGGCCCTAAGGGCTGCATGTGATGCTGACTTGGGCTGCACGCATACACCCATCCAAGAGATCCTGATTCAGATCTTTTTTCCTCACTGGTAGCAGTAGTGGGGAGTGCAATCTGTGTGAGGAACTCTGGGGAAGGGAGTGGACAGCCCTGTCCTTCTTTCTGAGGCTACCAATATTTTGTCCCTTGCTTCTTCAGAGTGCAATGGCTCCTCAGCAAAGCGTGCAGGATCCAGCAGCGTGATGGCGGCAGCATTGGCTTTAGAGAGACATATGTATCACTTCAGTTGTGAAACACACAGTTAATATTTCTATCTCTTCCTCCCGCTGGCACTGCATGCATTACAACTGCTTTCACATTCCTGATGCAGCTTCTGTATTTTGCATTTCTGCAAAAAACAAAAGATAGTCTGCCAACCAAACCTGAGAAAAAGAAAGAAAGAAAGAAAGAAAGAAAGAGCCTGAGGGTGTGCAGTTTTGGATTTAAACTCATGTCAATCATGATTTCAGAAATAAAATGGAGTTTGTGTCTGCTGTCTTGATGCTAAACATTTTTACTATAGAATAAGCACCCTTTTATTATAGAAAGGGCTGATATATTTTAAAAGTATAATAATAATAATAATAATAATAATAATAATAATAATAGCATCTGCAACCATTAACAGGCCCAGCTGTCCACCCTTTGGTACTATGTAAAAAAAACAAGAAGAAAGGATGCTATGGAGACCAGCGTTAGGCCTGGTGGGCTGACTTTAGGGATGGACGAAAGGGACTTACCTCATCCCGCAGCTTGCTTCGCGGTGGGGGGGAGGCGCTTCAGTTCTCCCCCCGAAGTTCAGGCGAGGGGGGGAGGCGCCCCATCCCTCACCAGCGAAATTCAGGCCGGGTAGGAGCGCCCCGTCTACACGGCTGCGAAAAAAAAGTAAAAAAACCCCCCAAACACACACACCCATGATAGGCTACGTAACGATTTACGTAGCCTATCATGGCTAGATTTCCAAAGTCAGCCGTGATAGGCTATGTAAATCGTCACGTAGCCTATCACGGGTGACTTTGAAAAAAAAAAGCGTGTACGCAAATGGCGGCTCCCATGGGGACCGCCATTTGCGTTCCTTATTTTGGCACGTCTAGTCTACGTAAAGATTTACGTAGACTACGGCAAAAATAAGGGCAATGCAAATAGCGTTCCCTTATTTTCACCATAGTCTACGTAAATGTTTACATAGACTAGACGTGCCAAAATAAGGAACGCAAATAGCGGCGCCCGATGAGTGCTGCCATTTGCGTATGCGCTTTTTTTTTTCCCCCAAAGTCACCCGTGATAGGCTACGTGACGATTTATGTAGCCTATCATGGCTGACTTTGGAAATCTAGCTGTGATAGGCTACGTAAATCGTTACGTAGCCTATCACGGGTGTGTGTTTTTTTTTCTTCTTTACTTTTTTTTTTTGCAATGGCCGCGGCAGCAGCCGGTCGGGAGACCGGCCGCTGCCCCCACCCCTGACGAACCGCCGCCGAACTGCCGCCGGGACCCGCTGCCGAGAGGGACATTCGCCGAAGGTAAGTCCCATCCCGGGGGGGGGCGGGGGGCCGGCGGAGAATTTCCCCAACACTTTTGGGGGGCCGAATACGTCGGCACTCGGCCTCCCGAAGATTCGTGGAGAAATTCTCCGCCAACCCTAGCTGACTTAGGTGCTCACATCAGGCCTGTTTGCCACTAGGGGTGGACGAAAGTCACTTACCTGTCCTCGAAGCTTGTTCGCGGTGGGGGGGAGGCGCTTCGCTGCTCCCCCTGCGAAGTTCAGGCCGGGGGGGAGGCTTCCCGCCTTGCCCGGCCAAAATTCAGGCTGGGGGGGAGACTTCCCGCCTCGCCCGGTCGAAATTCAGGCCGGGGAGGAGGTGCCTCGCCTCGCCCAGCTGCGAACTCAAAAGTTTTTTTTTTTTAAAAAAAACGCCCCCGTGATAGGCTACGTGACAATTAACGTAGCTTATCACGGCTAGATCTGCAAAGTCAGCCGTGATAGGCTACGTTAATCGTCACGTAGCCTATCACAGGGGTGTTTTTTTTTTCTTTGATTGGAATGGCGGTGGCGGCAGCTGGTCGAAAGACCGGCTGCCGCTCCCGCCCCGGACAAACACCCGCCGAACCGCCGGCCGGACCCGCCGCCGGGAGGGACATTCGCCAAAGGTAAGTCCCGTCCCGGGGGTGTGTGCGGGGGTGCGGGCGGGGTGCGGAGAATTTCTCCACGAAACTTGTTCGGGGGGCCGAACACGTTGGCGCTCGGCCCCCCGAAGTTTCGGGGAGAAATTCTCCGCCATCCCTATTTGCCACTGCCTACTTCATCTGCCACTCTTTGGGCTGTCATTTGCCCACCCCCACGCTGGGCTGTGGGGCCTTGAACTTTAGCCCTGGGGTCCAGCCCCAGCTGCACCACTGAGTGGTCTGCTGCCATATTTCAATCCTACACAAAGTGTCTAATCACGCTGAATGCAGGCAGCAGCCATTATTGTGGCATTCCAAGTGTCTGATAACCCCTGCATTTTTATAGTCCCAGGGAAGCAGTTTATCAATTCTCCAATGGGCTGCCATATACGGTTGGTGGGTTGTATTTTACTTGATGGGTCATAAGTTGTGCAGGTTGATGTACTTCAAAGATCAATAGGAGAACTAGTACTTTAGGCTTTCAGAGGAATAATCAGAATGGTATAGTCTCCAGTGTGAAACTTCACAGGCGAACTATCCATTACTGAATTTACTGCAGTTCCAATAGAACTGAAGGAGCCTGTTTATGTCAGTTTATAGCTCATTAGGCTGCACTATTCACTTGTGACAGGAAGAAGTTGTGCCATATGTGAGCAATTTGCTAATTAATGCTTTTTGCTGGGAATATAAGTTTCTTAGGTGAGCATCCTGCTGTGAAGATGTGAGGTTAATAATTAAGTGGACCAATTTTCTGTGTAGTGCAAACTAGGCAGGTAGGAACCACAGACAAAACTGAACTTAAGAAGATCAGTCAGGATTTAGGACAAGGATAATGTTGTGTACTTTATGAGCTAGACCAAGGAATCATCACAGACAATGAAATTTAAATGGATGATGTTTGGAGAGCACATGCCAGCAAAGGAAATTGAGAACAAACATAGGCTGAAAGATGGCTAAGTCTACAGTCCTATACCCCATGGCCTTACCTTTGAGACATGTATAGAATTGTGCTGTAAGTGGTCTCTGTTAGTACAGGACCTATTGTGTGGCCAATCTATCAGTTTGCTTCCTACAATACTAATGCACAATTTAGTTATTGTTTCTTAAGTTCAGTGCTTAAAACATAACTTCCATATGGTTATACGTTACATATTTAAAGCATTTTAAAATGTGGCATGTCTTCTTATGTAGCTCTTGTAAATGTCTTATCTTACAAAGAAATGATAGATTTGTTTATATGGAAGGACTGCCCTATCATTACATAAGTTTAATTGCATACTCATTGTGAACCAGGCATTTAATCAAGAACAACAAATGAGCAAAAGGTTACAATAAAATCATAATGAGATATGATGTTAAAGCGGAGAACAGTTCTGATTTACAATAAAAGTAAAAATAAAAATAATGTGGTTTTAGTCTCAATTTCCCATGCATTAAGATGAGAAACATACTTTTTTCTTTCTGTGTTTGGTTCTATAGATGGAAAGTGCTAGGTAACATTAAACCCAGAGATCTGCCAGGCATGTAAGGCAGCAGGGCTGGATGAAGGTAGATCATAGTCAACTGGTGTACCACTGGCTAATTTCTGGCAAATCAGCTAGTGCTTGCTTGTTTCTGCAATTCAAAATTCTGGATTAGGTTGACCATAGGACCAAACATGACATGTTGCCATTTGCTAATTATGTGTATGGTCTCATGTCTAGTTGGTGTTTAGTCTGACCCAGGAGGGAATTGCCTTCATTCTTAAGCATGGTTGCAGGACAGCTCCAGGCACTCTTGAATGAAACGGATTATCTAGATCTATTTCAATTGGGCTTCAGGCCTGGTTTTGGAACGGAAATTGCCTTGGTCGCCCTGTAGGAAATTGCCTTGGTCACCTCTGCCATGAGAGGGACAGGGGGAGTGCAACCCTGTTGATTCTCCTGGACCTCTCAGCGGCTTTCGATACCATTGACTTCTGGATAGGTTGACTGGGTTGGGAGTTGGAGGCACTGCACTTGGATGGCCAATTCCAGAAGGCAGTGCTGGGGAATTATTGCTCTGTGCCATGGCAATTGTGCCATGGGGTTCCACAGAGCTCTATTTTATCCCCCATGCTGTTTAACATCTACATGAAACTGCTGGGGGACGTTATCCAGAGATGCCATCTGTGGGCTGAGGTGCCATCAATATGCAGATGACACCCAGCTCTACCTCTCTTTCTCATCAAACCCAGGTGAGGCAGTGGCTGTTCTGAATTAGTGCCTGGGCATGGTAATGGACTGGATGAGGGCCAATAAACTGAAACTCAATCCAGACAAGATGGAGGTACTGTTAGTGGGTGGTTTGTCTGCCCGGCTAGGTGATATTCAACCTGTTCTGGAGGGAGTTGCACTCCCCTTAAAGGATCACATTCATAGTTTAGGGGTGCTCTTGGACCCAGAACTGTCACTTGAGGAACAGGTGAACTCAGTGGCATGGAGCACTTTTTACCACTACGCCCTTATCTGGACAGAGATAGCCTAGCTACAGTTATCCATGCTCTGATAACTTCTCATCTGGATTACTGCAATGCATTATACGTGGGGCTGCCTTTGAAAACAGTCCAGAAACTTCAGCTGGTCCAAAATAGGGCAACAAGATTGTTAACAGGGACTGGCTAACAAGCTCATATTATGCCAGTACTTTTCCAGCTGCACTGGCTGCTAGTCCATTTCCGGGCCCAATTCAAAGTGCTGATATTAACATTCAAAGCCCTTAACGGCTTGGGGCCAGGTTATCTGAAGGATCGCCCCCTCCCATATGTGCCTGCCCGGACCTTAAGATCATAATCAGCAGCCCTTCTCCATGAACCCCTGCCAAAGGAAGTGAGGCAGGTGGCTACTAGGAGGAGGGCCTTTTCCGCTGTGGCACCCTGGCTGTGGAATATGCTCCCTGGTGAGGGTCGCCTGGCACCTACATTGTATTCCTTCCGGTGCCAAGTAAAGACCTTTTTATTTTCCCAGGCATTTTAGCTTTCTAAACTTTTAGCTTTGCTGTTTTAAATCTGTATTTTAAATCTCTGCATTGCTGTTAGGTTTTATTCTGGTTTTATTGTTATATGGTGGTTTTAATGGTTTTATATTTTATACTGTTTTATTGTGTGTCTTTTGGTTTTAATTTTTGTGAACTGCCCAGAGCGCTTCAGCTATTGGGTGGTAAATAAATAAATAAATAAATAGTGGGCATTGAGGGTCACTTAACATAGACTATTTATATTTTAGCTGTTGAGATATTATGAGTATGTGTTCTTGTTTTATACATTTTAAAATACATCTTTGGACCACAAGGATTCCACCAAAAAAGAGATTGTGCAAGAGGGAGTCATTCTACCTCCAATGTAGGAAAAGTCTCCCATCTCTGAACTGTGCAATTTGTCACTTGTTTCAATGTCTGAATTTGTTCTGGTGGTCTCAGTGTCGGAGGGAGCAATCCTATGGCCACTAGACAGTGATTGACAGCCATAGGATATCTTGTGTTCTGGGAACTGACCTTGGAGCCTGTGATCCAAGGTCGGGTCCTGGAGAACCGACCTCCCCCCACTTCTGCACTGCCTCCAAGGCAGCGCAGAACAGCCCTGCCCTCTGCGCGCGCAAGAGGAGTGTGGAGCTGCAGAAAAGGGGTGTTCTGGGAGGCGTTCCGGGGCGGGGAGGGAGGAAATGTCCATACGACACATCCAATGTGTCATCCAGCAGCCTCCTCCCCCACTCAGCCCTCCACAGCTGGACCACCACAACTGGCTGTCTAGCCAAAAATGCAGGGCAAGAGGAGCGCAGAAGGAACCATCTCCTCTGTGCTTCTCCTGCCCTTCGTTGGATAGGTGGTCGCCTCTGAGTTCAGAGGTAGCCGCCTTTCTGATTAGGATTGTGCCCTAAATGGCAAATTGAAGACACACCAACATTGTAAGGCATGAACTTTTTGCCAGATAAGAACTAGATAATATAAAGTTTTGTTATTTGTTAGAAAAATAGATGTTGTTCTATGTACAGTTTCTTGAAATGTCTGGGGGTTTCCCCACCCACTTCTTGTGCACTTAAACACAAGTATGGTTTTTAAACTGCAAAATAAAATTGCATTTCATGAGATGGAATGGGAACTGCAAAGAAGATAATAATGCAGCAATATAATATGCTATTCTCAGATGCTAAAAAATGCTCTCTCTTCAGAACAAGACATAAAAAATGTTTTTCTAAGAAGACTTCTAATTATGAAACCCATTTCTGTCATTTCTATTGCTTGACATTTTTCAAATTTACATAATAGTTGCCCATGTGAGTAGAACCTGACACCTAGGTTGTGATTCTAACAATACTTGAAAATGAATTCCATTTATATCAATGGGGTTCACTTCCAAGTAAGCGGCTTTTAGATATTTTAAAATGTGGTTGTAATATGTGTAATATAAACCACATTTTAAAATATCAGCTTTACTTTATCCTCCACCAGTAGGTGTTGGTCATTCTGTTAAGAGACCTGATCTGATTACTGAGCCAACTGTCCCCATGGCTTTCTAATTTATTAAATGTTTTCATGCTGCCATTAAGCTTAAAGGGCCCTGTCATGAAACGAGCTATGCACTGTTCTGTGTGTGGAAGGCAGACCAGCTCCCGAAGGGAGACCCTTCCCTTCCTGTGCCATTTCCATTGCCACCGGGTAGAATTCCTGATTTTCCCTGGGTGCCTCAACCAAACATCCTAAACCCTCTGGGTTGCTTGTAAACACTTTTAGAAAGTGTGGGGTTTGGCTTCTAGGCATGGGGTGGGTAATCTAACAAGAGACGAGAGTACAAAGTTTAAATAACATTTTTTTTTAAAAAAATACTGAATGAGTATTACTAGTAGGAAAAAGTTTTTAACATCTGAATGGTTACAACTAGGGCCATGCATATGGACCTCCTGATTTGCATTGGAGGCTGATTCGGATCTTCTGAATCAGCCCTGATTTGCTTTGGTCTGATTCAGACCCAATCTGATTTGCTTTAGATTCAAATCCAAAGTGAGATACGGATATCTGAATTATTTGGATTTTACGTTTTCCCATTGACTTGCATTGAAAAACAGAAATGGCCATAGCCTTTTCAGTTTTTATGATAAATATGTGAAATTTGGGGACCTGGCAGCCCCAATAGGGATGACTGAACTTGCCAAATTTCAGACAGTTTTGTCCTGTAGTTTCTGTGCTAGCCATGTATAAAATATCCTTTTCTCAGAAACTAAAACAAAAGGTAATAAACTGTCAACCCCACAGGGAATTAGAGATTCTAATCAGACGGTATTTAAAGTGACAATTAGGAGGTCACTACCCCAATCTCTGGTGTAGGGTGTTTTTGCAGTGCAAGAGTACTTCCCTTTTTTCAGTCCTTAATCTGCCACTGGCCTGAGGCTCTCATTAAGGGAAGAAAGAAAAGTTAAACATCTCTTTGGCTGCAAATTGCAACACACACATTACCTGGAAAAGTCAGACTGACTGAACTCAGTGGGGCTTATTTGTTAATTGCACTGCTGCACTTTCTCTACTCCATATATGTTTATAAACCTTCCCCCTTATTTGCCTTTATTCTAAATTAAATAGCTGAAACATTGAAGCCTTTTATAGAGAAGTTGTTCCAGCCCCCTGATCATTTTGGCAGCCCTTTTCCCCAGCAAACATTAAAAAAAATTATATAGCCTAGCCTGATCATGTTCTTCTTATGGTTACCTGATGTACACAAGTGTCCTGGAAAATCAGCAAAAGTGATGATGCTTCATATTATGTGTATTTATTGTGTAGTGCTTTGCCACAGAGTATATATTGGACTGTGTATTAGTGTACTGCTTTGGCCTAGGGATGGGGGAGAATTTCTCCCCGAAACTTTGGGGGGCCGAGCGCGGTCCTCCGAAGGTTTTTTGGGGAGAACTTCTCCGCCCCCCCTGCCCCCGCCCCCCCGGGATGGGACTTACCTTTCATGAATGTCCCTCCCGGCGGCGGGTCCCGGCAGCGGTTCGGCAGGTCTTCGTCAGGGGCGGGGGTGGCAGCCGGTCTTTCGACCGGTTGCCACCGCCGCCATTACAAGCAAAGTAAAAAACAAACAAACGCCCCTGTGATAGGCTACGTAATGATTAACGTAGCCTATCATGGCTAGATTTGCAAAGTCAGCTGTGATAGGCTACGTTAATCGTCACAAATAGCAAATAGTTGCCTTTATTTTCGCCGTAGTCTACGTAAATCTTTACGCAGACTACAGGGACCAAATAAGGAACGCGAATGGCAGCTCCCTATGGGGGCCGCCATTAGCCGTACGCGCTTTTTTTTTTTAAAGTCACCCGTGATAGGCTACGTGATGATTAACGTAGCCTATCATGGCTGACTTTGCAGATCTAGCCGTGATAGGCTACGTTAATCGTTACGTAGCCTATCACAGGGGCGTTTTTTTTTTCTTTTGAAGTTCGCGGCCGGGGAGACGGGGCGCTTCTCCCCGGCCTGAATTTCGGCCGGGTGAGGCGGGAAGCCTCCCCCCGGCCTGAATTTCGGCTGGGTGAGGAGGGAAGCCTCCCACTCTGGCCTGAACTTCGGGGGGAGCAGCAAAGTGCCTCCCCCCCACCGCGAAGCAAGCTGCGAGACCAGGTAAGTGACTTTCGTGCACCCCTACTTTGGCCACACACTGTTTGCTTGTGCACAATAATGTGTATGGTGCACTCACACAGTGCGGACAGACACACCCACACAGCCAAAAGAAAAGCAGATACAGAAAGAAAAAACTACCTACAAGCTAAGGGGTGAGGGAAGGGAAAATAACACTAAAGCCTAACAGAAGAAAAAAGGGGTTGTTGTTCTGAATTCTTTGGTTTTTTATAAGAATGTAGAGAGTTAAAAAATGGGAAAGGAAGGAATGAGAAGGGCAGGGAGCCAAATAACAAACAGTATATAGCAAGGAAACAAACTGCTGAGTTAAAAGTTCAGCTCTATTAGCACCTTGTGATATCACTTTACAAGGCTCAGTTCCTCCCTACCAACAACCCCTCTCTGCCTCCTTTCTCTAGCAAATTGTTACATTTGCTCAGACAGGTTGTCTAAGCTTCAGAATTGTCTGAAGTGATCCAAAGTGCTTCAGATCTCTCCAACCTGCTTTGGACCACTTCAGATCACTTTGGATCCACTTTGGATTCAGACCAAAGTGTTCTGAATCACTCCGATTTGATTCAGGATTTGGACCAAAGCGGTTCACAGCCCTAGTTACAACACACACACACACACACACACACACACTAAGAGCAAAAGGGTAAGAAGATAAACAAGGTTAAATGCATCTAGCGAAACCTAACTAGACTGTTCCGATTTTATTCAATATCTTCCTGCCAATAGCTACCTTTCAGAGTTCTCAGCTTTCCCAAACAGCTTTCTTTCTTGATTCTATTTCTTCCATTCTTCCAGCCTTTCAACTTCCTCCTCTATCCTTCCTTCTCAACATCTCTTTTTGGCCTCCAGTTTTTATATGTTAAAGCCAGCCTGTGTTTTTGTAACTCTGACCAATCAAGAGGGCTCACCTTTACCTTAAATTCCTTCTGCTGAGTTCTTTGCAAAATTGAACTTACTTCTTACAACCTACAGATGTGTTGGCACCACAGTGTAACTCCCCCCTCCTTATCTCTCTGGCCATCTGTCAAGCCTCCTGCCTGTTCCCTCTGTCTCCTATACCTTGTAGATTTTCTTGCACCAAAGCCTGAACTTTTGACCTTTTTGTTCAGCCCACACACAGAAAGGAAATTAACCCCATAATACCAAAACCAATTACTGAGGATTTCCTCACCCCAGCACTGCCACCACCTATAGGGGAACTGCCCCTTCATTGAGCAATCCCACCTATGGGGTACCTTATTTATAACAAATCTTTATTTTTCTGGGACTAAGGAACTCTCTGCCGCTATAACATAGAGTTCCACAAGCTGCTGCCACCAATTCTGTTGGAATATTTTAACGCCTCCTAGAAGCTGGTATAAGAAGCTTAGGTATGAAAAGGGCACCAGCACTAGAGACAAGATGAACTTTTAGACAGGTAATTTATTAAAGGGATATTTTGTACATAAGGGATTACTGATATTTACTTCAGGTTTTTCAAAAGACGGCATAGTGACAATTGTTAAGGACTCAAGAGACACTGTTCCTGCTAAAAGCCTCATCTTGACTTCTTTTATCTCAGGCCAAATTCCCTAAACCTCCACCCCTGCAAAATCTAGCCACAGCCAGGTCCAGCTTCTGGGTACAGTCTTCCTCTGGCACCAAACCTCCTGTTGTATTTCTGGCTTCTTGGGCAGTTTATCTAGGTTTTTACTGTCTGCTTGTATAACCTTCTTCTGGCAAGTTCTTAGGGCAGCTTCCTGGCATAAGACAGCTGCCTACTCCCTATTCCTGATCTTCACTAGCCATGTATGGCAATCCCAAAGAGAAGGGATAACTTAATATTCAGACCTTAGCTATTCAGTTACTCCTCAGCTTCCCCCTAGTCCTTCTAAAACACCAAGACACCAACCATCAGAACTTCTCCCTCCCTGGAAACCACAGGCTAACTCCTAACTGTCGACTGTAACTCCTTAAATATCATTTCCCAACTGCTCTTTTCCACTTTGCTAGTATCCCTAGCCAATCAGAATTGAATTTACCTGATCCAGTTCCCATCTAACAATATTCAAAACAATTGTCTCTCTCCCTCCCCACCCCTTAAGAACATCACTAAGCAACTACTATACACAGGCCTTTGACAGTAACAAAGCAAGGCCTCAGACCTAGTCAGATACACTGTGGCCTCATAGACGCCACATAAGGTAAACATTACTAGGACTGTGCACTGCTTCAGCCTGAGGCCCAAACCCTAAGTCAAAGCGGGCTGCTTAGGGGTGTTTCGGGCCCCTTCCGAGGCGAAGCGGAGGGGGCACAACGTGACCCGAAGTGGGTCAGGGGCTCTCCAAAGTGCTTGGAGCTTCAGCACCCTGGCCCAGTCATGCTGGTGCCTCGAGCTCCTTATCTGCGGTGATTCACAGGAGTCGCCACTTCTGCTGCCACTGTTGCTATCGCGGCTATCACTGTCGCCACTGCTGCTATCACTACTGCCACCACCGTCATTGCTGCCTGCTGCCACCAGCTCCTGAGCCATGTTCAGGGCTCAGGAGCTGGTGGTGGTGGGCAGCAGTGATGGCAGTGGCGATAGTGGTGGTAGCGATAGCGGAGGTGGCGGAGGCGGCAACAGCAGAGGAGGTGGAAGCGGCCCAGTTGAGGAGCTGTGGATTTGCTCAGGGGCGTCAGGGGCGTGTGTGAAGTGGGATTCAGATGGACAGATCCCACTTCAGGTTGGGGGCTGAGTCGGGTTGGAAGCCCCCTGAATCAGCCCAAGCCAAATTTGGCCCACCTCCAAAGCCATGAAGCAACTTCCAAGTTGCATTGGGGGATCCCTGCAGAGCCCTAAACATTACATAACAAGAACAGTTATATACAGGTCATTTCTTCACACCAACCTGTGTACACAATTAAGAAGACAGTTCTGTTCCTTCACAGGCCCCCAAATCTAGAATAGATTAAATGAATTGACCTGAAAGGCTTTGAACTCATTCTGAAGTAGCACTGACAAGAGGATACTAATTGTCCATTATTGCCCACCATCAATGGCCAGGTCAAGGCTTGGTCAAGAGCCATCTCTCTACTTTGTCTAGTCTAACACCATGACTCAGGCCAATATTAAGAAATTAACCCATGCAGTGTTTGTTTCAGTAAAGAAAAATAGGAAATGTACTTTACAAACAATGCAATGACTATACAATTATTGCAATTAGAAGTTATCTTTGGTGAGATACTACATGTGCAAAGTCAGGATAACAGTTGTTTTTGCTCCACTTTAGAGGCAGAAGGGGATCATAAAGTTTCCAGATACCACCATGCTAAGGAATTGCTTAGACCACAGCTCCGAATCAACAGAATTATGTAGATGTAACCAACTGCAAAAGCAAACTAATGAATCAGCATGTAGGCTGCATTCCTAAACCCGCTTACCTAATAGCACATAAAATTCAGGAAGCTAATCCAAAGTAAATCAGCTTTATACACAAACAAATAAAAATCTTCTACTTGGATTTTTGCCAGTTTAGTCCCATTAAAGTCAAAGTTGACATTTAAATGCATTGCATATACAAGTGGAATGAGTTAAGTTCTGTATGTTAATGGTTTCAGAGTCTCATAAAGTTGACATAAGCTTATACCTACATTTTACAAGGCAGTAGATTGCAGCCAAAGTATGTAAAGAATTTGTTCTGTGATGCTACATCTTCCTATTTCAATTTTGTTGGATATATTTTTAGAATGAAAAAAAGGAGAGTTTTTCATCAAGTTTTTCAAAATGGATGGTACATAATTTCAAGGTATTCATTTCAAATGATAATGATGGATGCACTGAGACTGAGAGTGAAACTAGATGCAACTTTAAATGTGTGAATGTGTCAGTAACAGCTACAGCCTTCCCCTTATGATCAAGATGATGTCACAGTACATGAGGAGGGAGAGTCAATGCTTTCTCCCTCCAACTGCTATTTTCCCTGGAAGGAAAATTGCCATTAATGCTAACTGAAGCTTCCCTCTTGGGGCAAATATGAGCTTAAGGCTGGGAGGGGGGATTTTTGCTAGGAACACATCATGGGGGGAAGGGTTAACTCTCTCTCCTCATTCACCATGGTCCCAATCCTTTTTGGGCCCCTCACGTCTATGATTTTGAAAGTTAATTAAAAACAAACACCTTTAGCAGCACAATCCTATATGTGGGCAGTATCCAACACTGCTGCTGTGTAGCAGGAAGCTAGCACTTTCTAAAGCATCCCCAGAAATGAGCAGAGACCATTGTTTCTGGAATGGGGCAGGTCAAGAGTTCCCTTCTGTGGCTTCTGTTGACTTGTCCCATTCTGGAAATGTGTGTTTTTGCTCTTTTTCCAGTTGCTTTATGAACTGCTGGCTTCCCGTTGCATAAGTAGTGGGCCCCACTGGTGCACTGCCTGTGTTGCATACTTCCCTATGTCTACTCAGAAGAAAGTTCCACTGAGTTTCATGAAGCTTACACCTTTCTAGGTATTTCTAGGAATTCTAGGAATAGAATTGTAACCACCCAGAGAACTTGTACACCAACCAGAGAACTTTGGTTATCGGGCAGTTTAAAAGTACAGTAAATAAATAAATAAATAAATAAATGCCTCAGTGTATTTCATGGCCATGTCTGGTAAGGCCCTGAGGTCTGTAGACACATAAACTAATAATACAGAGGAAGTTAAGAGAGAACCCATTATTAGCATGAGCAGTAATATCAGAGATATTAAGGTGTTTTGTTTTTTTTCAAAGGCTAGGATCTTAACTAGGCTTTCCCAAATGGAAAGGCCCTTCTGTTCATGGATAGGACCAAGATCCAGTGAAACCTCCTTTCAGATGCAGTAATAGATTCACAAAACTTGGAGGTGGCTTCACATGCTTCAGGAAACTCAAAATTGGTGCACAAGTGACTAGCACATCCATCATTCTGCTTTTGGGTTAGTATGTCAAGTTGGAATTTGTACATTCACCCTACAAGGAAATATGGGAGTTATATCTAAACTTGGAGACAAGGATGACTCCAGGGGTCCAAGATGCTCCTCTAAAATATTTCCTACTATTTCTTCTGTTATGCCACATGCATCATGAGAACAATAGCATAACTTCATGCATCACAGTAAATTATTAATTTAAGTAGATTATGAGTTTGAATTAAAGGGTTTAAAAGCCTAGCAGTCATTTTAAACAGGACAAAATAGAGCTTCCTCTCCTCTTTCCCCCAACTTCTAATTCAGCAAGCAGGAGCTTGTAAAGCTACCTGGGAGGATCACAACTTTCCAGCTCACATGTCTGAGCTGGAGCTCCCATAGCAGCTTGGCCACAAGCAATAGCAGGTAATAAAAACAATACACATCCTGGTTTTCCCAGTTTGCTATACCTCTGCTCCTCCAAATGAATTATTCTAGAGTTGCCCTTCTTTGAAGATCACAAATCTCCCAATGGCAAGATGTGAAAATTCCCCATTTGCACTGCTTTGGCAACTCTACTTGAATTCAGAGAAACATCTCAAAAATAATCAATACTGCACCCACTTAAATGTTAATGCACTATAGATTGTGACTGTGCTCCAACAGAGACTTGCAATGCGGCATGGTTTCAGTGTGTACTGTGAAATTCTTCAGCTAAAGGAGCATGGTCATATGGTCAGTTCCAGCTCCTACAAATTTCCCCCCACCTCCATTTAATTGGAAAATAAACTGTATTTCACCAGACAGTATTACATTCCTGTTATCTCACCACTACCCTGGCCAATGAGTTAGGTATGTTGGGAGGAATCTGATTTTAGCTATTATGCAGTATGCAATACACACAGGATTGTGGGGAAAATGTTGTTGCTGTGTAACAGAGGTACACATTTAAATTGTTGTTGTGTAATACAACACATGAAAAATATTCTTGAGACGGGGCCCAGCAGTTCTGGAGTGTGAAATCTGACAAGTAAGTCTTCTGTAAAAATGCCACAAATTTGATTGGGGCCGCATGAATCACATCCAAAGTCTTCTAGTGTTAACAATTCCACCGCAGGAGAAATGTTGACCTACACAAAAAGGGTACCGTTCGCATATGCTAAGGAAACAAACCTCCGGAGACAAATTGGCAAGCTGATGAGTGCTGAATATTATCATGGCAGAGTAGAGATCTTACTTCAATAAATGCATGAAAAACATGGTAATAATGTACACACAAATGGGGAAACCAGACTCTAAATTTACATTTTATTAAAGTGATTCACAGTATACAAAACTCCACAATGGTGAAGATTACAGAAATATTGTTATCTATGCCCTAGTTGGCCTTGTATATCACAGGAATACCATAATATCAGCAAATGAATGTGATACTCTTGACACTTTATTCTCTCATATTTCATATTTATTAGGGTATAAGTTTTGCAAGAGAGGTAATAAATGTTTCCTTTCCCTAGTCAGCGACAATGCTTTATTTTTCACTCAATGACTATACTTGCCATAAAAACAATGGAAACTCCTAATATCTGTTCTGTATAGATCAGTATGCATCATAAATCAT
Organism: Heloderma suspectum; assembly: GCF_057233095.1. Lineage (NCBI taxonomy): Eukaryota > Metazoa > Chordata > Lepidosauria > Squamata > Helodermatidae > Heloderma > Heloderma suspectum. Next base: position 70,592,778 of record NC_139462.1, read on the forward strand.
GCACTGTGGGCTGTAATTCATTTAACTACTCAACAGCTACTTCAGGAATTCTTAGGGGGGAAAAGTTCCGTCAAACTGATTACAAACTTAGGTTACCAGAAAGGTACATCATGTGTGGCATAAATGCAAGTGTAGCACAATAGAATGAATGAATAAAGGGTATACCAATCATCATTGCTTTCCTTTTGAGAGGAGCATCAGAAAGCTAGAGCGTGCAAACACCACAGATTCATCATGTATGAGCAAATTTATGGTATTAATCTTTGCCATGTCATCTCTCCTCTTGTTCCTTCTTTTTATTTTCCAGTGTTTTCTTTTTCTCCCTCCCTCTTCCAAACTCCTTTTAGGCTAGGCGTTTGTTTTTTGTGTGGAGTTTGTTTATAATACATATGTACTTTTCTGTAAATTAATATATTAATTGGAGGGCGCCCTGTGGGTGTCCTGCCATCTGAGCTCATTTGTGTGGATACCAGAATGAGGGCCTTCTCAGTGGTGGCACCCTACTTTATTGTCCTTTCAGCTCTAGGAAAAGTTTTTATTTATCTGAGCAATTTTAATCCTGTTGACTGTTTTATATTGGTTTTATATAGGCCCAGTGCAAGACCACCCACTGCCACTGCCAGCAGGGGGAGTGTGAGCTGCCGCTGCCAGGGGGAAAAGTGCAAGGATCCACCGCCATTGCTAGTGGGGAGGAGCATGAGTTGCCACTGCTGAAGGGGGAGTGTGAGCTACTGAAACCGCTGCAACCCTCCCCCCCTTCCCCTTTCCCCTGCCTTCCCTTCAATACCTTTGAGGGGTCTTTCCTGAAAGAGAGGCATTGGCAGAACCACCTCTCCACCAATTCCTCACTCTCGGGAAAGACCCCTCAGAGTGAGGCAGTTGGGTAGGCAGTTGGGTAGTTGGGTAGCCTCAGAGAGCCTACCCACCCAATGCCTCACTCTGAGGGGTCCTCAGAGCAAGGCATTGGGTAGGCAGTGCTCCAGGAAGCCGTGCCAGGTGTTCTCTTGCTGCAGCCTTTGCTGCAGCAGGGGAGTGGCTGGTGTAGCTCTTCAGAGTGGCCTCTCACCGATGCCTTATTCAGAGTCAGAAATAGGGTGGGTGGTGGCAGGTGCTCCAGAGAACTGCAGTGACTACTTTCCTGCTGCAGCATTTGCTGCAGCAGGAGAGTGGCCAGTGGTGCTCTCCAGAGCAACTGCCGGCCCTGTGCCTCACTTCAAGAAGTATAGGGCAGCAGCCGCATTGGGACCCATGGCCCTCTTGGTGCTGGAGTGCCTGGGATCCTCTGCCCTTCCAGATCCATCCCCTGAGGCATGGGATTCACCCTGCCTCGTGGCAGGGCCAGCCCTGCTTTTATAATTTTGTGGCTTTAGCTCATATTTTATTTTTTTTATTTTCAGTTTGGATTGTTTAGTCTTTTTTTTTCCTAAGCAGCTTGAGGAATATGATTTGAACAATGGCATAAAAATATTTATACTAAAATAAATAAAACAAACACTAAGCACAACGATCATACTAATCAACTGTTTGGTGGAGGAGACCACCGCCACTCCACCCACCCTCTGAAAAATGTGCAGTTGTTTGAGGAGGCCTTCAAACAAGTCAAATATTGCAAAATTTCTTAGCAGGGCTACATACTCACAGAGCTGGCAGAGGGATCAGGGTAAGAGCCACACTTCATTGAGAAGGCTGTTAGCTGCATTTCAGTGGTTCACCACATGGGAGAGCGGCACACAGATCTAGACCTGCCCTTGCCCCTTGTGTGCACATTCCTGGGTGCACATAGACTATGCACATAAATAAAACTTGTATTTATATAGGCTTCTCTGTGTGGAACTGGGGACCCTGCATTCTTCCGTCTACCATGTTTCACATAGAGTTTATATGTGCACACTGTGTGTGCACAGAAATAATATGCACATAGAGGTCCAGAGTGAGATAGGAGGTGGAATACTCCTGCCCCACATGCTCATTCTATGCAGTTTCTGGATGTGTGCAAAGGCCTATGTACACATGAGATTACAAATAAATAGCTCACAACTATGTATGGATGTTATTTTGCCAAGCTGCTCTGTATCCACTCCTATTTAGTTGGTTCATGTCTGGGGATAAACCAAAGCTCTTGTTAAAGGTGAGGCAGGCTGTTGTGCCAATTGAAGCTATGTACAAATTCTACCCCCTTCATGGATCACTGCCTTGTTGTGGCAAAGGGGCTTGCGTAACTCAGTGAAGCCATAAGCTATGCCGTGCAGGGCCACCCAAGACGGACAGGTCATGGCAGACAGTTCTGACAAAATGTGGTCCACTGGAGAAGGAAATGGCAACCCACTCCAGTATTCTTGCCAAGAAAACCCCATGGAACGTATCACAAGGCTAAAAGAGATGACGCCGGAAGATGAGCCCCTCAGGTCGGAAGGTGTCCAATATGCTACTGGGGAAGAGCAGAGGGTATTTCCAAGTAACGCCAGAAAGAGTGAAGCGGCTGGGCCAAAGCCGAAAGGACACTCAGCTGTGGATGTGTCTGGTGGTGAAAAGAAAATCCAATGCTGTAAAGAACAATATTGTTTAGGAACCTGGAATGTCAGATCAATGAATCAAGGTAAGCTGGAGGTGGTCAAACATGAGATGGCAAGATTGAACATCGACATCTTGGGAATCAGCGAACTAAAATGGACAGGCATGGGTGAATTTAATTCAGGTGACCATCATATCTACTATTGTGGGCAAGAATCCCTTAGAAGAAATGGAGTAGCACTCATAGTCAACAAAAGGGTGGGAAAAGCAGTACTGGGGTACAATCTTAAAAATGATAGAATGATCTCAGTACGAATGCAAGGCAAACCATTCAACATCACAGTAATTCAAGTCTATGCCCCAACCACTGAGGCCGAAGAAGCTGAGGTTGATCGGTTCTATGAAGACCTACAACACCTTCTAGAACTAACACCAAAAAAAGATGTCCTCTTCATCATAGGGGATTGGAATGCTAAAGTAGGAAGTCAAGAAATCACCGGGATAACAGGCAGGCATGGCCTTGGTGTACAAAATGAAGCAGGACAAAAGCTAATAGAGTTTTGCCAAGAGAACATGCTGATCATAGCAAACACTCTTTTCCAACAGCACAAGAGGCTGTTGGACGTCACATGGACGTCACCAGATGGTCAATATCGAAATCAGATTGATTATGTCCTTTGCAGCCAAAGATGGAGAAGCTCCATACAGTCAGTAAAAACAAGACCTGGAGCTGACTGTGGCTCAGATCATGAGCTGCTTCTTGCAAAATTTCGGCTTAAATTGAAGAACGTCGGGAAAACCACTAAACCATTCAGGTATGACCTCAATCATATCCCTGATGAATATACAGTGGAGGTGAGGAATAGATTTCAGGGATTAGACCTGATAGACAGAGTGCCTGAGGAACTATGGACGGAGGTCCATAACATTGTTCAGGAGGCAGCAACGAAATCCGTCCCAAAGAAAAAGAAATGCAAGAAAACCAAGTGGCTGTCTGATGAGGCTTTACAAGTAGCTGAGGAAAGAAGGGAAGCGAAAAGCAAGGGAGAAAGGGGAAGATATACCCAACTGAATGCAGAGTTCCAGAGAATAGCAAGGAGAGACAAGAAGGCCTTCTGAAATGAACAATGCAAAGAAATCGAGGAAAACAACAGAATGGGAAAGACTAGAGATCTCTTCAAGAAAATTGGAGATCTCAAGGGAACGTTTTGTGCCAAGACGGGCATGATAAAGGACAAAGAAGGCAGGGACCTAACAGAAGCAGATGAGATTAAGAAGAGGTGGCAAGAAAACACAGAAGAACTATACAGGAAAGATCTTAATGTCCCTGATAGCCATGATAGTGCGGTCACTGAACTTGAGCCGGACATCCTAAAGAGTGAAGTCAAGTGGGCCTTTCTCTTTACCTTACATACCAAAATATAGATGAAATCCATAGGCTGCTTGGAGTATATATATATATATATATATATATATATATATATATATATATATATATAATTATTCACCATGACAGATTAGATTTAGTCTCTTTTCTTCAGTCTGAGGAAAGGCTTTGACAAATACTGCTACGTTATATCCCTGATTAGTATATAAAATAAAATCCTGCTATATTTTATAAATGTCAGATGTTTTGCCTTTGCCTTTAGCTAGTTTCAGTTGGTATGCCAATTTTTCTGCCATGGCTATTTGCCACAATTCTGTATCTCAAGATTTCAATGTTAGAAGTTCTGCAGTTTTCCAACTTTTAGCTATGACTCTTTGAATGCAATTAAGTTCTTAGATGTCACTTTTGGCATTTTGTTCTTCCTATATTGTTAATAGGGCAAATGCTGATGTAACAGGTATGGTTTGATGTATGATATCTGCCATTTCTGATAATATAATGTTCCAAAACTGCGACACACAGGACATGCTCACCATATATGGATATTAAACTTTTGCTGATTACAGTTTCTTCAACAGTCTTTACTTCATGATATTTATTTATTTATTTATATCTTGCCTTTTTTCCTCTTTGAGGACCCCAAGGCGACATACATAATCCTCCTCCTCTCCATAATAGCCTCACAACAACAAACCTGCGAGGTAGGTTGGGCTGAGAGTCTGTGACTGGTCCAATTCTTTGCATTGTTCATTTAAGAAGGCCTTCTTGTCTCTCCTTGCTATTCTCTGGAACTCTGCATTCAGTTGGATATATCTTCCCCTTTCTCCCTTGCTTTTCGCTTCCCTTCTTTCCTCAGCTACTTGTAAAGTCTCATCAGACAGCCACTTGGCTTTCTTGCATTTCTTTTTCTTTGGGATGGATTGAGTTGCTGCCTCCTGAACAATGTTATGGACCTCCGTCCATAGTTCCTCAGGCACTCTGTCTATCAGGTCTAATCCCTGAAATCTATTCCTCACCTCCACTGTATATTCATAAGGGATATGATTTAGGTCATACCTGAATGGTTTAGTGGTTTTCCCTACGTTTTTCAATTTAAGCCGAAATTTTGCAATAAGAAGCTCATGATCTGAGCCACAGTCAGCTCCAGGTCTTGTTTTTACTGACTGTATAGAGCTTCTCCATCTTAGGCTACAAAGTACATAATCCATCTGATTTCGATATTGACCATCTGGTGATGTCCATGTGTAGAGTCACCTCTCGTGCTGTTGGAAAAGAGTGTTTGCTATGATCAGCGTGTTCTCTTGGCAAAACTCGATTAGCCTTTGTCCTGCTTTATTTTGTACAGCAAGGCCATGCTTGTCTGTTATCCTGGTGATTTCTTGACTTCCTACTTTAGCATTCCAATCCCCTATGATGAAGAGGACATCTTTTTTTGGTGTTAGTTCTAGAAGGTGTTGGAGGTCTTCATAGAACCGATCAACCTCAGCTTCTTCGGCCTCAGTGGTTGGGGCATAGACTTGAATTACTGTGATGTTGAATGGTTTGCCTTGGATTCATACTGAGATCATTCTGTCATTTTTGAGATTGTACCCCAGTACTGCTTTTCCCACCCTTTTATTGACTACGAGTGCTACTCCATTTCTTCTAAGGGATTCTTGCCCACAGTAGTAGTAATTCAGGTCACCTGAATGAAATTCTCCCATGCTTGTCCATTTTAGTTTGCTGATTCCCAAGATGTTGATGTTCAATCTTGCCATCTCATGTTTGACCACCTCCAGCTTACCTTGATTCATTGATCTGACATTCCAGGTTCCTAAACAATATTGTTCTTTACAGCATCGGATTTTCTTTTCACCACCAGACACATCCACAGCTGAGTGTCCTTTCGGCTTTGGCCCAGCCACTTCACTCTTTCTGGCACTACTTGGAAATTCCCTCTGCTCTTCCCCAGTAGTATAATGGACACCTTCTGACCTGAGGGGCTCATCTTCCGGCGTCATCTCTTTTAGCCTTGTGATACGTTCCATGGGGTTTTCTTGGCAAGAATACTGGAGTGGGTTGCCGTTCCCTTCTCCAGTAGACCACATTTTGTCAGAACTCTCTGCCATGACCTGTCCGTCTTGCGTGGCCCTGCATGGCAGAGCTTATGGCTTCACTGAGTTACGCAAGCCCCTTTGCCACAACAAGGCAGTGATCCATGAAGGGGAAAGAGAAAAATATACATATATGTTAAATGTACTGCTTTCTGTCAATAAGTAGATTTAAATCCAATGTATTTATTTTTATTTTGTTGTTGTTGTTGTTGGTTTGTATAATCTTGTTTTGGAAAACTATTACAATCTTTAAAGAAGAAGAAGAAGAAGAAGAAGAAGAAGAAGAAGAAGAAGAAGAAGGAGAGGAGGAGGAGGAGGTGGGGGGGAGGAAAGGCTATACACAGGGTGCATAAACCAACGGGCAACTTGAGGTAAGAAAAAAAAAAAAAAAGCTCACACAAGTAAACCCCTGAAGCTAACTAGCTGCAGACAACACTTGACCTGGGAAGCACAGTGCTTCAGACCCAGAGCTGAACTCAGGCACTTCCTGCTATGGCAAGACAGGAGGGCCAATATGTTACATATTCACAATATCTCTTGCTCTCTCTCGCCCCACCCGCCTACCCTCAAAATACCTTGTGAGTTTAAAAGGAAGTACATCACCTTGTGAATGGGATTTTAGTTTTTCAGAACAAACCATTATTGTTCCTCCTGAGAATACAATTGTTTATTTAGGATGCAGCTTGCTAATGGTAGCAAGATTTCTTTTTCTTTTTTCTTTTCATACATGTCTCACTGATCTTGTGTGAAAATGCAAGTCTGGAGAAACTCTATGTTATAGTATTGCTTGCTTCGCTAAATTGAATTTAGTTAACTGAATACTAAATTGTGCTTCCTGAAATTAGAAGAATCGAGTTAAGCCTCAATTAGATCCTGTATAATTTGTTGTATACAATGTCAGGCATTAAGTGAAAAGTGTTCTCTGTCCCAGGCATAAATTAGTCAGTGCGTGGCTGCATGCATGTGTTTGACTGTGTTAAAAAACACCAGGGAATGCCCAAGTCCTTCTCCTTGCAGATATTTATTTATTTCTGGTCTGAAAGGATTAATTACTATGGCCGTTGCATACATGGCTAGATACATAATCTGATGATATTTCAATTTAGCACTTCATTTATCTATACAATTATTTCCAGTCACTTTTGGTCCATAAAACATCCACAGGGTGACTCACAATTTAAAACTTTACTTCAATTAAAAACTTAAAAGCATCTCACACAGCAAAACAATCTTTAAAACCCCCAGAGCAGAGCTAATTATTTTAAAATAATTCAAAAGCTGTGTGGATTAACAGCCACCTACAACTAAACAGGGAAATTCAAGTCTAACATCCTTAGAGGGGAGAGCTCCACAACCAGGGTGCCAACACAGAGGAGGGCTTGTCCTGTGTTCAAACCAATTTAGCCAAGAGAGGTATTGGGACATGCTGAAGGTCATCCCAAGCATATCTTAAAGTATGGGCAGACTCAAAGGAGGTGGGTATTTCAGATATCCTGGCCCCAAACTGCTTTATAGGTAAGTACCAGCACCTTGAATTATGCCCAGAAACAAACTGGCAGCCAAGGTGCAGTTGAAGCAAGACTGGTATAATATGGTCAATAAAGTGTGTGCCAGAAAGCAATCTGGCTGCCACACTAGCTGCAGTTTCTGAATACTCTTCAAGGGCAGTCTCACCTAGAGCATAGCTGGATCTACACTTACCGCCTTTTTTCGCTTCCAATGAGGTTTCACTGCCCGCCTTTCACACTACGCAGTACCCGCCTCAAATTGGAACCGGAATTTCCCACTTCCGTGCTCTCACTTTCAATACCCTAATATCCCAGTATTTCCCCTTAATGTGCTCTGATTTTCTGCCTTCGCTACCATATCCAGTCGTAGTCCCCTCCCCCGCCTGTCCATATACAGCGATGTTTGTATTTCCCTCCTGTCCAATCACAGCTCTCGACGGCCCCATGTCTTCTTCCAGCTACTGATCGCATAGCTTCCTCAGCAGACCCCGTTTCCTCAACAACAAGCAAAGGGCTGGATGTGCGTGTGCTTGTCTGATCTTGGAAGCTAAGTGGGGTTGGTCCTGGTCAGTAGTTGGATAGGTGACCACCTGGGAATCAGGCTTCCTGCACTGAGCAGGGAGTTGTTCTACCCCTTCAAATGAGACTAAGTTTTACCCCCTCCTATCCCCCGCTCCAGATGTGTTTTTTTTAAAAAATTAAGGCATTATCCTCGCAGAATTGGGGCTTCTCCGTGATGTTTTTTTTCTAATTCAGGTGTGATCTTCCAAGATTGGAAGTTGTGAAGCTTCACAGCTTCAAATCTTCAAAGATCATGCCTGAATTAGAAAAAAAAACCATCGCGGAGAAGCCCCGATTCTGCGAGGATAACACCTTAATTTAAAAAAACACATCTGGAGCGGGGGATAGGAGGGGGTAAAACTTAGTCTCATTTGAAGGGATAGAACAACCCCCTGCTCAATGCAGGAAGCCTGATTCCCAGGCGGTCGCCCATCCAACTACTGACCAGGGCCAACCCTGCTTAACATCCAAGATCAGACAAATGTTCGCAGGAAAACAGCAGGAAAACAGCAGGAAAACAGCACAGCGCTCGAGTGTGAACTGAGCTCACACATTCGATGAAGCATTGTAATGGGGAAAATGGGTGAGTGTGAATAATCACGTTTTAATGCGAGAGCGTTTACCCGAAGGGACACCGAATTCATTGCGATGGCGGGCGCAATGTAGATCGGCCCCATGTTGCAGTAATCTAAACTGGAAGTGATAAAGGCTGGCCCTAGAACAAATAACACCCTAGGTGAGGAATGCCTTTGGTGCCCCTCGCTCCAGGCTGTAGTCAGTTTTACAGCCACCCAGAGGCTTTATGGGGCCTGGTGCAAGTGTGATGTCCACTGGGAACGACATTGTTCAAAACCTTGATCTCTCAGCCACTGTGCTTCAGTTTGCATGAGCCAGAGTTCAAACAGCCACATTCTGATAGGGATATCAGAAAATTCCGCCACGGATCTCGGGGAGGCCGAATGCCAGTGCATTCAGCCCCCCGAAATCGGTGGCGGAACGGTCTGCCCCCCTGCCCCCCCCAGGATGAGACTTACCTGGGGCGGATCTTCCTGGCAGCGGTGGCTCTGGCGGTGGCTCCGGCGGCTGTTCGGCGGTGGCGGCTGCGACGGCTGGTCTTCCGACTGGCTGCTGCCGCCGCCATTTCCAGTTTTTTTTTTAAAAAAAAGACGTGATAGACTATGTAAAGATTTACGTAGCCTATCATGGCTAAGTTAAAAAAAAAAAGTGATAGGCTATGTAAATGTTTACGTAGCCTATCACGGCTGACTTAAAACAACAACAACGTGCGTGCGCAAATGACGGCGGCCATGGCCGCTGCCATTTGCATTCCTTATTTTGGCATGTCTTAGTCTACGTCAAGATTTACGTAGACTAAGACGGCGAAAATAAGGGGAACGCAAATAGCGTAGCGGATGCTACTGGAAAAACTGGAAATGCTACACTATTTGCATTCCCCTTATTTTCGCCGTCTTAGTCTACGCAAATCTTGACGTAGACTAAGACGTGCCAAAATAAGGAATGCAAATGGCGGCAGCTGTGGCCGCCACCATTTGCGTATGCGCGTTGTTTTTTGTTTTTTTTAAAGTCAGCCGTGATAGGCTACGTAAACATTTACGTAGCCTATCACGGCTGACTGCAGGGACGCAAATGGCGGCAGCGGAGCACGAATCCCTGCGGAGCACAGCCGGCTGGCCAGGATTCCGGGCGGGGGGGGAGGAACAGATCGCCTCCCCCCCCGTCCAGGATTCCGGGGGCAGGGATGGAGCGTCTCCCCTCCCACCATCAACATAATCCGCGAAAGGTAAGTGACTTTCGTACATCCCTACATTCTGAGCAGTGGCAGTGTACTATGTAACACAGCAGGACTATCACAGGCTTTACTTGTAATATTTTTTGTTTTGTAGCAGTTCTTACCATTTGGTGGGCATTCTTTATTTTAGAATATCAATAATTTTTTATCTTTAAAAATAATTTTAAAAAGTTAGAAATAAAAAAGGTATCCAGATGACCTCTTACAGCTAACAACTTTATTTTATTATTGTTTATATTGTGCTTATAGAGTGTACAGTATTTGAAGTGCTAAGTGCTAAGTGCTTGGTAATATTGCCTCAAAGTAAAGCTGTGTTCCACCGATTTTTACCTAGAACAAATAACATCAAAATGGAAACTTAAAAAGAAACATACTTTAAAGATAATTGAAGGAAGATCATTTTTGTAGTTAGTACCCAAACAACTTGTAGCACCTTCAAAGAAAGGTTACAGACACTTGCTTTCTACCCCCCCCCCAGCTCACTGCAGACAGTACATTAAAAAACACAGCCACTGAGCTCAGCTTGGCACCCCCCTCAGCTCAGTTTGCTGCCTGCCTCAGCTTGGTGCCCCGGGTGACCGCCCAGCTTGCCCACCCCTAAGGCCAGCCCTGGCCATACATCATTGTGATGAGATCTGCCTTCTCCATGAAGGGGAATAACTGTGCATGAGTCAAAGCTGGGCAAAGTCCCTCCTGACCACAGCAGCCACCTGACTCTCCAGGACTAATGCTGTATCAAGAAGCATACACTGCGAGCCTGATCATTCAGAGGGAGTGCAACCCCCTCCAGAACAGGTTATATTATACCACTAATCCTGGATTAGTGCCCACTGACCAACAGTAGCTCCTTCTTGTCTGGACTGGGCCTTAACTTGTTAAGCCAATCCATCACTGTAACCAGACAATGCTTCAGAACTTCCACAGCCTCGCTGAAGTTTTTAAATTTATTTATGTACTATTTTATTAAAATATTTATAAACCAACCTTCATTGAAAAGATATTAGGACAGTGAACAATAACTATAACCAAACAAATGGCCACACACCACAAAATATGACAAAAACAATAAAATATAGTCATTAAAAACACAATAGGACCGACTAACCAGGAGGAAAATAGAAAAGTTTTGGCTTGGTACCAAAAAGATTGCAGATTTAGCAATTAGTAGCTTTACATACTTATATAATAAGCTTCGCTGACATTCAGAGAAGAAACTAACATATTGAAAACATGTTGTTTTGTTTGGTGCTGTTGATGCAAAATATGCAAAACCAGCGAAGTGTTTCCTCAAACTTCCCTTTAAAACTTTCATGTCAAGGATTAATAGGAAGGAGGAGGAGGCAGGCAGGAGGCAAAACAGAACTGTTTAGTCACTTCACTGAAAAACAACAGAGCTAGTCATTTGTGTGAATAGTGCTGACACAAGATACAGAAAGGCCTTATTTCATGGAAGGGCTGTTTTGTCTATTGATGTTATGTGTGACTTCACTAATTTGTATACAGGTGATTCTGTCCTGAATTTTATTGCAAGAGCTATTAGTAAACAAGGGACATTCCTCACTTTCCAGCATTAATTTAATGAGCTCAAGTCTACTCAGATAATGCACTGGAAAATCTCATAGTGCTAACTCTGGATGTTATGAGAAGGGTTGAGGGCTTTCTAGCCATTATCTTAGTGAGCAACCCTATTGGGATAGGTGGCCACCTCTGAACTTGGAGGCGGCTGCCTATCCAATGCACAGCAGGAGGACCTCTCTGGAGGGGATTCTCTCTGTGCTCCAGCTACCCTGCATTTGCGCCTAGATGGCTGATTTTGGGTGTCTAGCCATGGGACATTGGAACGTGTGTTGGGGAGGCTGGATGATACATAGAAAATGTTGTACCAGCACTTTCACACTCCCTGCCTCTCCCCATCCCTGGGAACGCCCCCTTTTGTCCTTCTCTGCACTGCTCTTACGAGCCTGGAGACCAGGATGATGCACACTGTGTACGAGGCAGCGGGGGAGGGGGCAGGGAGGTGGTTCTCCAGGAACTGACCTCGGAGTGCAGGCTCCAAGGTTGGTTCCCCAAAATTGACCAGTCCTACACGACTGAACGACTGAACAACAACAACAAATGGCCGTCTAGCCGCTGTCTAGTGGCCATAGGATTGCACCCTTAGCTATCAAAGGAACAGAAACAGTTCTATGTAGGGATGGATGGATCTGTCAGTTTTGCTTTCTCCTGCGTTTGAGTTTCTTAAATCTCAAGTTCTTTCTATATCAAATATGAAGAAATTTTCAAATTTTGAGAAATACTTATAAAAAGCTAACTGAAACAAAATTCTTATCTACACCAGCCAATTGTAATCAGTACAGCTATTTCGCAGCATGGAGAGGACCATGATACACCTGCCTGCCATACAGGTGTTAAAGATGAGGAGGATGTTAGAAAAGAGGGGGTGGCAACCTTAAATCAGCACGAACATGACTAGATACACAGGGATTAGAACGCTTGACTTTAAAGAGCCAAGTATTTAAAGCCCTGGACCTGGATAGATGAATCTTTCAATTTGGTATCATCCACATTCATTTTTAAAGAAATCTCAAGTTCTTTCCTTCCAAAATATGAAGCAATTTGAGATTTTTTTTTTTTGTAAATTCTTATTAAAAACAAACTTCTAACCCAACCCTACTTATATTATCTTTGCAAGCCTTTGGCCAGTGGAGGTGGGTGGCTCCAATTATGGTGGGTTTATGCATCCATTCTGGGTTTCAGTCAGAATCAGCCAGAATGCTAAAGGAGCTATAGGTTCAGCACCTTGGATAGCTCCTTTAGAGTTTTGGCTGGTTCTGACTGAAACCCAGAATGGATTCACAGCTCCACCGAAAGCAGAGCCACCAGCCTCCACTGTCATTGGCAATGGGACCTCAGCGAGTCCTGCACACCAACTGGATTTTTATCCAAGAACTACTTGCACCAAGACCCCCAGAATAAAGAGGCCAGACACATAGCTGAGCATTTTAATGAGCAACATCTTTATTAGGCTATAAGAGATCTGCAGTGGGCAAATAGCCGAACATAAACACCTCCCTCCCTCCAGTGTGGATGTTCAGTCACCTGGAGTACAACCTGAACAGGAATACAGTTCTATAACAATACCTCCTCCAACTTTCAAAAGTTAAGGTGAGGAAGGACTGCAGCTTGGTGGAAGAGCACATAGTTTGCACACATGTATGCCAAAGAGCACAGATTGAATCTCTGGACTCTCCAGTGAAAAGGAACAACTAGCAAGTAGCTTGAAGAACCTGTCTGAGGGTCAAACTACATGATATGTTAAGCACATAATATGCAGCTGGCATGCTCTTTCTTTCCTGCTCTAAAGTAAATGTGTAGACCCCACATCAAGACTACCAGACATGGGTAGGGGAGGCTTAAACCTTCCCACAGCTGCTTGTTTACTAAAAAATCCCCCCCACACACAAACACCACGCTGCACAGGGGTAAAAATACAGAAAAAATAACCCATTGCTGCTGATGGAGACTTCCTTTTTTTTTTTTTTTTTTTTTAGCTCCCAGCCAGAATTTTGGAAAACAAGCAGCTGAGGGTGGGGAGAGGTTTAAATCTTCCCTATCTGGATCAGGGCCACATGAACTTGCTTTAGAGCAGGGTGGGCAATATGCACCCCTCCTGCCCTTCTGTGCAGCTCCCGCTTCCCACTGCCAAATTTTCTGCAGCAGTGGTGGAAAGAAGCGGGGGGGGGACCAATTTGCCGCTGAAATTCAGTGACTCAGCAGCAGCAAACAAGGACCTATTTAGCTTTGTAAATAGCTAAATAGGAGCTTTTTTTTTTTGCTTCCACCACTGCACCACTGAATTTCAGTAGCAAATTGGCAATTTTTTTTTCTGCTCCTGCTGCTGTGCTGCCAAATTTTGGCAGAGAATTTGGCAGTATGGCAGCAGGGGGCAGGGGAATAGATCCCCAGAAGTTGTCTACCCGTGCTTAGAGTAAGAAAGAGAGGGTCATCTGCATGCTATATATTTAATGCATCATGTAGTTTGACCCCAAGATCCACCTGGACAGCCACTGAAGTCAAAGTAGACTGTACTGGGTTAAATAGATATATTTTTGACCTGGTATCAGGCAGTTTCCTATGTTCCTATGATGAGATTGATTTGAAATAATGATGCATTGCCATTTTGCTGGAAATAGAGGTTGGCTTATAGGTAGTGTTTTCTATGGCTTCCAAATGTATGTATATACAGAGAAAAACCTACCTAGACAGTGATAACACGTTACAGTTTACAGGCAGTTTTCATGTTTAAAGTTCCTTTTGCCTCAGAATCTATGTTGTTCAGTCGTTAAGTCACGTCCGACTCTTCGTGACCCCATGGACCATAGCATGCCAGGCCTTCCTGTCCTCCGCTCTCTCCTGGAGCGTGCTCAAGTTCATATTCATTGCATCGGTGATGCTATCTAGCCATCTCATCCTCTGCCGTCCCCTCCTTCTTTTGCCTTCAATCTTTCTCAGCAACAGGGTCTTTTCCAGGGAGTTTTGTCTTCGCATTAGGTGGCCAAAATATTTGAGCTTCAGCTTCAGTATTAGGGATGTACGAATCCCTTACCTGGCTCCGCACAGGGGCATCCAAGGTGTGGGAGGGGGCGCTCCGTCCCTCCCCCCAGAATCCTGCCCGGCCGGCTCCGCTCCGTGGAAAAGCTGCGGAGCCGCCGGCCGGCTCCAGCCGCCCGCAGCCAGACATCTGGCCGCTGGGCAGCCCTGCAGGGACATAAATGACGGCTGTCATAGCCGCTGCCATTTGCGTCCCTGTATTGAGCCATGATAGGCTACGTAAATATTTATGTAGCCTATCATGGCAGGGGGAAAAACCCCAGCGTACGCAAATGGTATTTCTTCTTAGGAATTCTTGCCCACAGTTGTAGATATAATGGTTACCTGAATTAAATTCTCCCATGCTTGTCCATTTTAGTTCGCTGATTCCCAAGAGTTGATGTTCAATCTTGCCATCTCGTGTTTGACCACCTCCAGCTTACCTTGATTCATTGATCTTACATTCCAGGTTCCTAAACAATATTGCTCTTTACAGCATCGGACTTTCTTTTCACCACCAGACACATCCACAGCTGAGTGTCCTTTCGGCTTTGGCCCAGCCGCTTCACTCTTTCTGGAGCTACTTGGAAATACCCTCTGCTCTTCCCCAGTAGTATATTGGACACCTTCCAACCTGAGGGGCATTATCTTCCGGCATCATCTCTTTTAGCCTTGTGATACGTTCCATGGGGTTTTCTTGGCAAGAATACTGGAGTGGGTTGCCATTTCCTTCTCCAGTGGACCACATTTTGTCAGAACTCTCCACCATGACCTGTCCGTCTTGGGTGGCCCTGCACGGCATAGCTTATGGCTTCACTGAGTTACGCAAGCCCCTTCGCCACAACTAGGCAGTGATCCGTGAAGGGGCACAGAATCTATAATATATAATAATAAAAGAGGATGTGTGTCTATCCAACGGTACCATATTGCCAAGACTGTGAAACCTGGATACGTGAAACTTGGCATGCCAAGTGGTTGAAGTCTGCAGTAACATCTTCTGCCACTAGGGGCAGACTTCCATAGCCACCACATAGCTTTGCTTTTCATAGGGTTTTAAGCCAGGAGAAATTAGTAGGCCGAAGGACAGGGTTATACTCCCGCTCCATTCCCCTGCTGTGGAGATGCCACCCCCTTGGGTAAATGGGGCAGGCAGACTCTGGGGGCTATAGGAGTGCACCATGGCAGGGGCAGTGCCTAGGGGTACCACTGGCTGTGGCTTTGCTCAGATGGGGTGGGCACAATATGTCCAACTCTGACAGCTGTCTAAGTTTGCTTGAAGGGTTTGCTGTATCAACTCTTGTCAAGCTGGTTCCGTTTGCTTGTGTGGTGGTACATGAGTGAACTGCTACTGAGAAACTCCGTTTGATTGCTTGTGGGGGTACATGGCCACCTAGGAAAAAGTTAGCATAACCTGCAAGATAATGGCTGCACTTTTTCCTGGAAGGCCACGGTGGAAATGGCTCACCATTATGTAGAACCCTGCTCATACTAACATTGCTCCGGGTGATTGTTGACCTGCATACACAATTGTATGGGAATTTAGCAGTATGAACCAACATTGAGAATGATGTACTACTTATTATTGTGGTACCAATTTTCATGATGGAGTTATCCTGTGGTGTTTAGTATCATCTTATTTTACACGATGATATTCTGTACTGGCAATGGAAACACATGCTAATTCACAAATCTGTCACCAACTGTGGAGGATATGATTCAATTTAAGGAGAGCATGATTTACTATTTACAGTAGGAGCAATTTACCAAATGTTCAGTTTCGCTATTTACTTGTAAATGTTCCTTTTCAGGAGACCTCTTTAGAGATACAACATCTCATTTTCATCATGGTCCAGGGGGGAGGTGGGGGTAGCAGTGAAGATGGTAGGCAATTCATGCTTAATAATAACCAGTTATTTCAAGCCAACAAATTGCGATTGCTTGACAATAATAACTGTATATGAAATGAGAAGCCATTCAGTAGATTAATGATTTGGAAAAGTTCTGTCAGGATCCTTGAAAAAGAATATAATTCAATTTTAAAAGGAGTAATTTCAGGAGATATTGCTTAATTCGGCTCATTTCATTTTTATTTTTTTTAGAGCAAGGAAGCTTATAACATCCTTCCTGCTTAGCACAAATATGTAGTATTATACATTAACTTGTTTGAAAGAAATAATAGGACAAGGACCCATTTCTCAGATTAATCTGGATTCTCTTGTCCCCCTCCTCTTCCTGCATTTGTTTGGTGTGTTCATGAACTGCCAGACCCTTTTTATTTTATGTAATTGGATTCTTTTTGATACAATTGCCTGTAAAACACTCTAAATAATTGTATTTTTGTTAACTTCTGTTCTTGAACGTTTTTTCAAATACTTTGATTATTATCTCCACATATTACACCTGACTGCATCACAGGCAGCTTCTGTTATGCAATCTCTGATATGATGTCTGCTTCACTCAATTTGATGTGAGAGACTGGCATGATCAAGGGAATGGAGAACGCACGACTTCCCAGAAAAGGATGTAGTCATAGTCAAGTTCATGACAGGGAGCTCTGATTTGCAGTGAGTAGATTTCTAAGTGCACCTTGGTAGTATACTTGCGCCCTGTTTGCATACTGTTTTTAGCCTATGGGATGTAGAGAGGCCTGCATATTTTACAGTAAACCCAAAATATTTTTGAGTTTTATTAACTTCATCTATGAGAGTCTATGGTTGCTTTTAATTGAGTAGTTAAAAGGATGAGGCTGGGGCGGGGGGAAGGATTAGACTCTCCGCTGATGTATTAGTAAAGGTAAGGGCTTAATAATATCATTGTCATAAACAGCTTAAAATTGCCACTGCACATACATGGTTATAGCTGAAAAATGGTTGTTCATCACCCCTAATGCCTGCAAACAACCGTAATACCACAGCCAAACTCTGAAGAATAATGGGAGCAGCTGGTCACATAATGCCCAATCAGACTTGGGGCCCTAGGGACATACGTAGATACATACAGATTTTCCTATGGGTGAGTAGAAGCTGGGGGGAAACTTGTCCATTGGACCCAGGAACCTGGACACATACACTTAGGGATGTCAGAAAATTCTGCCATGGATCTCGGTGAGGCCGAATGCCAGTGCATTCGGCCCCCCAAAATCCATGGCGGAACAGCCTGCCACCCCCCTGACCCCCACAGATCCCCCCCGGGACGAGACGTACCCAGGGCGGATGTTCCGGATGGCGGTGGCTCCAGCAGCGGCTTCGGCGGCGGCTGGTCTTCTGACCGGCTGCCGCCACCGCCATTTGCAGTCTCATCTTTTTTACATCAGTGATAGGCTACATAAAGACTTACGTAGCCTATCACAGCTGGGTTAAAAACAACAACAACGCATATGCAAATGGCGGCAGCTATGGCTGCCACCATTTGCATTCCTTATTTTTCGCCATCTTAGTCTACGTAAATATTTACGTAGACTAAGACGAAGACAAGAAAGTGAAATGCAAATAGCGCCCAGTATGCTATTTGCGTTCCCCTTTCTTTTCTACGTCTTAGTCTACGTAAATATTTATGTAGACTAAGACGGAGAAAAATAAGGAACGCCAATGGCGGCGGCCATAGCCGCCGCCATTTGTGTATGCATTTTTTTTTTACCCAGAGCCCTCCGCGGCCAGAAATCCAGCTGCGGATGGCCCTGGCCTGCGCCTGGCTGGCTGCTCTGCGAAGCTGCCACGGAGCACAGCCAGCCGTAGAGGATTCTGGGGGGAGGGACAGAACACCTCCCCCCCACCATGAACAGAATCCGTGAAAAGGTGAGTGACTTTCGAACATCCCTACATACACTGCAATGCCTTCATGTACTCATTCCCCAGCTCACAAATAGACGATTAGGGATGGCATGGGAGTCCGAGGAGGGGGTGGAGTCCGATGGACTCCCCCTGCCCCAGCTTCTAGGACCCTACTTGCCAGGGCTCGCTTCCCTTTTCGGCGACTGGCGGGAAGCACTGTGGGGCTGTCCGTCCCCTTACCAAGCCGCGATTGTGCACACAATCATGGCTTGGTTAGTTCCGCATATCTAAAGTTGAGTCTATGGCTGCCTTAAAGGGGCAATGACTCAATATTACAGCATAAAGGGCCCCTTTAAGGCAGCCATAGACTCAACTTTAGATATGCAGAACTAACTCGAGCAGCGATTTCCGAGCACGATAGCAGCTTTCGGGGTGATTGCCGAGCCGTCCTGGAGCTCCTGCCATGCAGCTCGCATGGGCAGCCAGGCATCAAGGACAGCTCGTCGACCGCCCCGAGGGAGTGGACGGAGGTGTATCCATCCATCCCTATAGAAGACACAAGACACAAATGTTAAGGCATTGCCGATTCAAAGTGCTGGTATTAACATTCAAAGCCTTAAACGGCTTGGGGCCAGGTTATCTGAAGCCTCCTCCCATATGTACATGCCTGGATCCTAAGATCATCTTCAAGGGCCCTTCTCCGGGACTGTCTGCCCAAGGAAGTGAGGTGGGTGGCTACCACAATGAGGGCCTTTTTTGCTGTGGGACCCCGGCTGTGGAATAAGCTCCCTAGAGAGGTTCTCCTGGCACCTATGTTGTACTCCTTTCAGCGCCTGGTGAAGACCTTTTTATTCTACCAGTATTTTAGCATTTTAGCTTCCTGGTCTTTTAGCACTGGTGTTTTAAATCTGTATTTTAAATCTCTACATTGTTGATAGGTTTTGTTCTGGTTGTACGTTTATATTGTGGTTTTAAGCTTTCATATTTTATATTGTTTCATGCTGCACTCTTGCGGTTTTAATTTTTGTGAGCTGCCCAGAGAGCTTCAGCTCTTGGGCGGTGTATAAACAAACAAACAAATAAATAAAATACACAAGGGCTGAACTAAGCCACATCTTTACTTAAGAAGTGATCATCTGGGCACTAAGTCCCACCTGTTGCCCCAGTGCTGGTTCCTTCCTAACACATAGGTGACCTTACTGCTACTTCCTGATCTTTGCAGCCTAGGGCAACCCCATCCTGACTTGAATACCAAGTCAGCATTCTGTATTGCCTTTGGCTAATCATTGCTGACATACCTGAGAAGGAGAGCCTGGCCTCGTCTAACAAGGCAGCTATGTTCCCAGAGAGTCTCTGAATCCCCCCACTCCAATGCTACTTCACCTTGTGTGCCAGTGTGTACCTTATTCTTTCCCTGCCCAACTTGCACTCTGCATGCCAGTTGTGAAACCTAGCTGGAGCCTAAGTAGCCAATTCCCCCCCCCCCAGGCCAATTGCCCCAATTCTCAAATCTCTCTCAGCGTAGAACAGGGGTGGGAAGAAGGTAGATCTCAAGATGTTTTGGATTTCAACTTCCAGAAGCCCCTGCCAGCATGGCCAATGGTCAGGAATGCTGGGAGATGAAGTCCAAAATGTATGGAAATCTACTTTCTGCCCTCCCTGGATGTAGAGTAGGCAAGAGAAAAGGCTGGCTGGAGAATGCTGGGAGTGTAGGACTTTTTCTGTCTAAACATGCATAGGATTGCATCCTTAATGTTCCTTTTATCTTTTCGTATGTTTTATTAAAATATGGGGGTAGGTTAGCTATGTAGTTCGTTAGTCTTTCATGTGAGTGTTGTTTGTTTATTTATTTATTTCTATACCGCCCAATAGCTGAGCTCTCTGGGCGGTTCACAAAAGTTAAAACCAAAGAGCACACAATAAAACAATACAGAATATATAAAACATTAAAACCACAGTAAACAATACAACCAGAATAAAACCAGAATAAAACCTAGCAGCAATGCAGGGATTTAAAATACAGATTTAAAACAGCAAAGCTAAAAGTCTAAAGAGCTAAAATGTTTAAATGGCTGGGAAAATAAAAAGGTCTTCACCTGGTGCCGAAAAGAATACAATATAGGTGCCAGGCGAACCTCACTAGGGCGCTCATTCCACAGCCGGGGTGCCACAGCAGAAAAAGCCTTCCTCCTAGTAGCCACCCACCTCACTTCCTTCCTTTGGCAGGGGCTCATGTAAAAGGGCCTCTGAAGATGATCTTAAGGTCCAGGTAGGCACATATGGGAGGAGGCAATCCTTCAGATAACTGGGCCCCAAGCTGTTAAGGGCTTTGAATGTTAACACCAGCACTTTGAATTTGGCTTGGAAATGGACTGGCAGCCAGTGCAGCTGGAAAAGTACTGGCATAATATGAGCTCATTGGCCAGTCCCTGTTAACAGTCTTGCTGCCCTATTTTGGACCAGCTGAAGTTTCCAGACCATTTTCAAAGGCAGACCCACTTATAAAGCATTGCAGTAATGCAGACGAGAAGTTATCAGAGCATGGATAACTGTAGCTAGGCTATCTCTGTCCAGATAAGGACGTAGTTGGTATACCAGCCTAAGCTGATAAAAAGTGCTCCGTGTCACTGAGTTCACCTGTGCCTCAAGTGACAGTCTGGATCCAGGAGCACCCCCAAACTATGAACGTGATCCTTTAGGGAGAGTGCAACTCCCTCCAGAACAGGTTGAATATCACCTAGCCGGGCAGATGAACCACCTGCTAACAGTACCTCCATCTTGTCTGGATTGAGTTTCAGTTTATTGGCCCTCATCCAGTCCATTACCATGCCCAGGCCCTGATTCATAACAGCCACTGTCTCACCTGGGTTTGATGAGGAAGAGCTGGGTGTCATCCGCATATTGATGGCACCTCAGCCCACACCTCCGGGTAACCTCCCCCAGCGGTTTCATGTAGATGTTAAACAGCATGGGGGATAAAACAGAGCCCTTTGGAACCCCATGGCACAATTGCCATGGCACAGAGCGATAATCCCCCAGCACCACTTTCTGGAATCAGCCATCCAAGTAGGAGCGGAACCACTGCAGAGCAGTGCCTCCAACCCCCAACCCAGACAACCTATCCAGAAAGATACCATGGTTGATGGCATCGAAAGCCACTGAGAGGTCCAGGAGAATCAACAGGGTCACACTCCTGTCCTTCTCCAGGCAAAGGTCATCCCACAGGGTGACCAAGGCAGTTTCCATTCCAAAACCAGGCCTGAAGCCTGATTGAAATGGATCTAGATAATCCATTTCATTCAAGAGTGCCTGGAGTTGTCCTGCAACCACCCACTTAAGCACCTTGCCCAAGAAGGGGATGTTGGCCACTGGCCTATAGTTGTTAACATCCTCTGGGTCCAGATCAGGCTTTTTCAGGAGTGGTCTGATTACCACCTCTTTTAAAGAGGCTGGCATCACTCCCTCTCTCAAGGAGGAATTTACAACCTCCTGGACCCAGCTGAACATCCCCTTCTTATTTGATTTAATAAGCCATGAAGGGCAAGGGTCAAGCACACAAGTGGTTGATAGGACTTGGCCAAGCACCTTGTCCGCATCCTCAGCCCTCAATAATTGAAACTCATCCAATAGAACTGGACCAGATGGTGCTCTGAATGCCTCTACCAATGGAACTGCATTAATGGTGGTGTCCAATTCATGGCGAATCTGAGTGACTTTATCTTCAAAGTGCCGTGAAAACTTGTCACAGTGTGCAACCGAGGGTTCCACAGTCTCTCTCCGTGGCCCAGAATGTAACAAGCCGCCAACCACTCGGAAAAGCTCTGCTGGATGACACTGAGAAGATGCAATGCTGGTGGAAAAGAACTGTCTCTTTGCCACCCTCACAGCCACAGAGTAGGCTCGATAGTGAGCTCTTACCTGTGTTCGGTCAGACTCAGCACGGGTTTTCCTCCACCTGCGTTCTAGCCATCTCTCCTCTTGCTTCATTGCCCTCAGCTCAGGTGTATACGAAGGAGCTGGCTGGGCTCTGCTCAGAGGGAGACGGCACTTGGGTGTGATCGTGTCAACTGCCCGAGTCATCTCTGCATTCCACAGAGAGACCTGGGCTTCAACAGGAGCACCAGCCATTCCAGCAGGAAAATCCCCCAGAGCCCTCTGGAATCCGTCAGAATCCATTAGCCTCCAGTAGGGGTGTACGAAACACTTACCTGGTTCCGCTGGGGCCATCCACAGTGGGGGGGGGAGGTGCTCTGTGCCCCCCGGAATCCTCTGTCCACTGCTGGGCTGCAGCTGTAAATGGCGGCCGCCGTAGCGGCTGTCATTTGCGTCCCTGCAGTAGCTATGATATGTATATATTTACATAGCCTATCACGGCTAAAGTCAGGGACGCAAATGGTGGCCGTGATGCCATTTGCATCCCTGCCTTTCGCTGTGATAGGCTATGTAAATATATACGTAGCCTATCATGGCTACCGCAGGGACACAAATGACAGCTGCTACGCCGTTTGCATCCATGTGTTAGCCGTGATAGGCTACCTATATATTTACGTAGCCTATCACGGCAAAAGACAGGGATGCAAATGGCGTCCCTGTGTTAGCCGTGATAGGCTACGTAGCCTATCACAGCTTGGCAGGGATGCAAATGGTGGCTGGCGTAGCGGCCATCATTTGCAGCTGCAGCCCGGCAGCGGCCAGAAGACCACCCAGAGCTGCTGCTGCCACCAGAGCCACTGCTGGAGCCGCTGCCCAAAACGCCGCTGCCGGAGGCACCGCCCCTGGAGCCGCTGGTGCCGCCACCACCAGGTTAGCTCCGTCCCGGGGGGATTCCATGGAGTGGCAGGGGGGGGGGATTGCCAAGTTCCACCACGGACTCTGGTGGGGGGGTGGATTCTAAAGAATCCGGCCTCACTGGAGTCAGTGGCGGAATTCTCCAACATCCCTATCCTCTGGGGGCAGACCATTTTAATAGGTCCCCCACCCTTGCAGAGGGGGAAGGCTGCCAAGAGTCTAAACCTCAACAGGTAGTGGTCTGACCATGACAACAGAACAGATGTTAATTCCTCCACTTTCAGATCACCATCCTCCTGCCCAGTTGAGAAAACCAGATCAAGCGTGTGTCCTTCTACATGCGTTGGGCCGATGACATGTTGGGACAGCCCTATGGTTGTCATGGCGGCCATGAAGTCCTGAGCTGCCCCGGATACAGTGGCCTCAGCATGGAAGTTGAGATCCCCCAGGACCATCATCCTAGGGGTCCTCAACACCAAGTCTGAGACCACCATCAAGTTGTGATGACGTTTTGTGAAGTTGATTGAAAAAGTACAATAATAAAAAGAGAAGGAGTATGAAGTGTAGTATTTCCTCATCTCTCCTTCACTACTTGATGGTAAAACCCACCTAAATGCATCTAATATATCTGGTGCTGTAGCAGGATACATTATGGGGAATTGAAATATGTCCAGAGATAAGTACTGGTCCTAAGTACTGATGTTGGAAAACCGTGCATAAGAATGCAATTTTATAGACAAGTTGTAAACTCTTGAAGGCAAGGGCTTATATGTTAGTTCTGGCACAAGCATTCACTGATATGAGCAGTGCAGCAGTACTATGACTAGATTTTTTTTTGGAATTTATTTTGTGAAGCTTAAAAAAAGACAGTGAAAATAAATAATGCAGGTTATGCCAAAAGGAACAAACTCATCATTAGATCTTCTGCCTACCAATTTCTTTCTAAAGCCTTGGGTCCTAGGCTCAAGATGGCTACATTACTATGATTCATATCCTCTCTTCCCAGTTCAGATGTTTGTATACACACACGCACACGTAGGCTGGATCTACACTTGCTGCCTTTTTTCACTTCCAATGAGGTTTCACTGCCCACCTTTCACACTACGCAGTACCTGCTTCGAATTGGAACCGGAATTTCTCACCTCCGTGCTCTCACTTTCAATACCCTAATATCCCAGTATTTCCCCTTAATGTGCTCTGATTTTCTGCCTTCACTACCATATCCGGTCGTAGTCCCCTCCCCCGCCTGTCCATATACAGCGATGTTTGTATTTCCCTCCTGTCCAATCACAGCTCTCGACGGCCCCATGTCTTCTTCTGGCTACTGATCGCATAGCTTCCTTAGCAGCCCCTGTTTCCTCAGCAACAAGCAAAGGGCTGGATGTGAGCATGCTTGTCTGATCTCAGAAGCTAAGTGGGGTTGGCCCTGGTCAGTAGTTGGATGGGTGACCGCCTGGGAATCAGGCTTCCTGCACTGAGCAGGGGGTTATTCTGTCCCTTCAAATGAGATTAAGTTTTACCCCCTCCTATCCCCCACTCCAGATGTGTTTTCTTAATTAAGACGTTATCCTTGCAGAATTGGGGCTTCTCCGTGATGTTTTTTTTAATTTAATTCAGGAGTGATCTTCGAAGTTTCGAAGTTGTGAAGCTTCGCAGCAGAACAGAAAACAATAGGAAAACAGCACAGTGCTCAAGTGTGAACCGAGCTCGTGCATTCGATGAAGCACTGCAATGGGGAAAATGGGTGAGTGTGAATAATCACGTTTTAATGTAAGAGCGTTTAACCCGATGGGACACCGAATTCATTGCGATGGCGGGCACAATGTAGATTGACCCACTGTTTTCATCAATGTCTCTCCAAGCATTGCTGCCCCAACCTAAACAACACCAAGCCAAGGTGGCAACCACATATGAAAGGGTATCTTCAACCATCACTGCATTACGATCACCATGACCTAGGCCCTAGGTTGCTTTACACTAAAGAAAACCCCCACACCCCTCCTGTTCTGGAGCCTTTCTATGTTTATTGCAGGCTCCCAGACAGCGACCACGTGATTGCTAAGAGAGGAAGCTTTTAATTTTCAAGGTTCCACAGAACTAAGTGAAACAGCACTATCTAGTTGCTGTTTTAATCGCATAACATTCTGGGTTTAAAAGATGGTTCATTATTTCTGGAAACTTTTGAGACAAAATAACCAGGAAATACCTCTGGATGTGCCCTGGAGGTTAATAATGTCATGTAAAGGACTCGCAAACTTCTGTGAGTGAGCAATCTCAATAGCAGAATAAAAGCTCCATGTGAAGGAGTTCCTACTGTCTTCTTCATGATCTTCTGTGTCTCTTCTGTTCTAATCTGTGCTGCTGCCAAGCACATGGCTGTGCTGCTGTTAAAAACCAGGAATTGCTCATGTGCATTTGTTTCTACTCCCTGCTGCACCTCGTAATGCCTGGAGAACCTCAAGCCCGTGGTCCCAATTCAGCCCTCCTGGGTCCCAATCCAGCTCTCTGGGATTCCCCAGATAGCCATGGCCACTTCCCCTGGTCTCACCTCCTTTCCCACAATCACTGATCATTTGAGGGGTTTCCCAGCTTTTGTGTAGTTTTCCCTCCACTTTAAATGGTGGATACGTTTATTCCAAGTCTTAGTTACTGGCAGTCAGAGGACCAAAACTAAACATGCCCTCTAGCATGCATTGTGGAGCAATGTGTGCTAGATCTCTTTACTTCTATGTAAGCGTGTATGGCCCCGATTCAGATTGGAATGACAGCACTGCAGGAGAAGAGGCTTTAAGCTCCTCCCATCATTTTCATTCCAAAATTCCACACTTCTCACACTGGGGTTTTTAAAAAATGGTTCCACTGGAATCCAGTAATTCGCTGAAATTATAAAGCAGACAAGGTTCCAGTTCAACTTGATTGGATGAAAAGCAAGGTGCCTCTCCATTCCTCATTAAGTGGCTGAATTCAAATTGTGTCAAGATGAGAGAGACAGTTAAGCTACATGTTTTTCCAAAGTAATTGCTTATTTTTTCATTAAATATTTCTGAAATTGATTTTTGTTTTCTTTTTACAATTCATTTGTAGCTTCCATCTACAGTATAATTACTTCATTTATAAAAAAACCTTTGGCCTCCCCCACCCCCATTTCTTATCTCTATTTCAGTAAAAATTGGTGTAAATTATGAAAAGGTTTAACACATACTAGACGCACAAACCAGAAAAGCTCATGTGTAGAACTGAAACATTTAGAATGTGAAATACTGATTCCCAGATTACATGCAGAGGTCCTGTTAGGGACCAGCCTAAGCCAGCTGGAAGTCAGAAGTCAGACCTAAATCCTCTGGTAGTTCTCCAGGTCAACCTCAGTACTTGAGTAAGGATATCTGGCTCCCAATTGTTTAACAGAAGCAGAAACTAAATGACTGTCCCTCTCTTCCACTGTAAATTATTCCACTGCAGTGAAATAAGCTTGGGATGTGGATTTTTGTGTGTGGAAGGAACGGGAGCTCTTTTCATTTCTGATGCTCAAAATGAATTCAACAGATTCAGTTCAAATTCAAACTCAAAAGAAATTCCTGGGTTCTTTTTAAAAAAATTCCATAGCCCCTTTTCAGTTTTCTTAAAGCAAGCTGCCTCAGCCATCTACACATGAGAAGAAGTGGGGACAACTGTGCTAGCTCAGCCTGCCCCCTCCATCACCATCCTTGTTGCCATCCATGTGCAGAGGGCAACTTTCTTCAGTAGGAAGCCTCCTCTATCTGTGCTGGCTCTCAGAGTGATTTAGAAGTCTGTTTTTCCAGAGTTCTAATTGCAGAGAGCCTACATGGATAGAGCAGGCTTCCCACTCAAGGCAGTCACCCTTTAAATGTGGAAGGCAATGTTAATGGTGATGGAGGGACCAGTAGAGCTAGGGTGGAGGGCCTCACTATCACTCCTTGTGTGCAGTGGCACCACCAGGGCTGGACCATGGGGCTGACAGGCAGTGCTAGCTCCTCTTCCTTTTGACTTCCTAGTAAAAGGAAGCACCATGGCAGCTGGCCAGTTGAGGCTGTGGTCCTACGTTGCCCCATTTTGAAGGAAAAGATTGCTTTCTTCCATAGTGTTTGCGTAGTAGTGAGGTGAACCAATCAGGTGCTGCCTTTAGGGAGATATGGCCAATGGGAGTGCAGGAGCAGCACAAAGGATTCCCTTTGCAGCTTCTGTGTCCCCATTGGTGTCCCTGCCCCTCAAAGGCAGGGTCTTTCATCTTGCTGCTAATCAAAGCTAAGGGGACAACACATAAAAAACTTTTCCATTAAAATGGCACCCCACGGGGCTGGGACCTCAACCAGCCAGCTGGTACAGCAGCTCCTTTTACTAGGACCCAATAAAAGAAAAAAGGATGGCTTGCACAGTGATGGGCTGGGGAAGCAAATTGTCCAGGAACCCCGCAAATGTAGTGGCACCTCTGCTTGTGTGTAGAGACTGCACAAGTTAAGAATGTCTGAAGAGGGCTTTTGTATATGTCTGTTGTGTCAGGCTCTAGTTGGTGGATTTCAGGGTTCTAGTAAAAACAACAGCAACAGCAATGTCGATCCTACAACTCTGAGGTTTTGCCATCCCTGGCCTAAACCACCATTCAGAAGTTTTCTCTACAGTATCTGGAAACTATAGGATAGAGCTTAAAGAATTGCAACAATGCATCCAGTTCCAGAAGCTCAAACACATGTTGCTGTCCTGGCCCTGTCAGCGGTTTACACTCCTCTTAATACCGAAGAAAATTGGTCAGCATGGTTGGTTTTACATGTTGGTGCAATTCAAATGACAATATCCTGTGGGGTGTGTAAGCAGGAAGCCAAGAGCAAACATGACACAGAGAGTGAGAAACCTGGGCTACAATGAAAACATGCAACTTCTGCCGTTCTTCGCCAGTGATGCAAGACATTTGGGATGCAGAAACTCCAAACGTAATAGAAAAAGTGAAATAACACCCTAAGCCTATGATTAAATGGCTTTAGCAATTTTAGTATGATGAGCAAGACACTCTACTAACCCTGCTATCTAAAACTGGCAGATGCTCCTGAGGCAAATTCCATTTTGAAACGTCTCTTTTGGATACAAACAGAGAGAAGAAGCCATGGTCCAAATGTTAGCCAAGCTGGCAAATTAACAGCGGCGCTTCATTTCATGATTTGCTTTTATGTATTGCTTTACTTTTCGGCAGTTGGAAGACCAGCAAATGCTAATTTTAATTCTCTTCTCTCTCCCTCTGAAATAGTTATGTGCCAATAGGTAATGAGGAAAGTTTGATTCGCTTTTATGTTCCTTGGGAAGCTTCCGGTTTATTTTGGTAAGAAGGAATGAACTAGATATTTATCAGTCCCAAGTGTACACTGAGAAGCATAAATGGAAAATCCAACCTGAGCGAAAGCAGATAGAGCTCTGATCATTGGAATGCAGACCCTTTTGGGGAATGAGATACAAGGTTGGTGGGTAATAGCAGGTCCAGGGCAGCCTGGCCAATGGGAGGCAGAGATTGGTGCGCTTACTAACTGCAGCCACACCTCCTCCCTGGTGCAGTTCAGCGCAGCCACAATACCACTGTGAGAAGTTTGTGTCTGGTTGCAGGAGAACTAACAGGCCTCAGCTTGGGCCTAGGAGGGGACGTGACAGGCTGTTGATCCGAGGGCTGAGTTATTGGTGGCTGTAAATAGTGGGAGTGGAGAAAGGAAGACAGTGTCAAGCAGCATTCCTCCACCAGGTGCCCTCCAGATATGTTAGACTGCAAGTCCCATCACTCCCAGCCAGCATGGCCACTGACCGTGCTGGCTGGGGATAATGGGAGTTGTAGTCCAATAGATCCAGAGGGCGCTGGATTGGGTAAGTCTGGTTTAGAGGCAGTAGAGTAGTGGATAAGCAATTCCTAGAAATCTATAGTATGAGGTCTGGCTGAGAGGCACGGTGAAGTGTCTGACTGGAAAAAGAGGTGTTATTTTTAGGGGTGGGGTTATTGCCTTATCTGATATTTGAGCCATTGTTTGAGTCCTGATATCAGTAGGTGAAGCACAGTGGTTTTGGAACCCTATAATGTTGCCTAAGAAGGAAAGGAGTCTGGCCAGTATGTACCACATTAAGTGATCCATGGTGCATGAACAAAGAGAGATCCTGATTCTTCCTGGAGGCTTTGAGCCTGGGTGGGATTACCTTCATAGACAGTCAGCATGAAACAAGGGCTGAAACTACACATAGCAGTTTTACCGTGATCATACTGCAATGATAACTATTGGTGCCCATTGGTGTCATGTGATGTGCACCAATAGTTATCACTGCAGTATGATTACGGTAAAACTGCTGTGTGTAGCTTCAGCCAAGATTCGTTGTTGTTGTTCAGTCGTTAAATCGTGTCCGACTCTTCGTGACCCCATGGACCATAGCACGCCAGGCCTTCCTGTCCTGCGCTCTCTCCTGGAGAGTGCTCAAGTTCATATTCATTGCATCAGTGATGCTATCTAGCCACCTCATCCTCTGCCGTCCCCTTCTCCTTTTGCCTTCAGTCTTTCCCAGCATCAGGGTCTTTTCCAGTGAGTTTTCTCTTCGCATTAGGTGGCCAAAATATTGGAGCTTCAGCTTCAGTATCTGTCCTTCCAATGAGCAGTCAGGGTTGATTTCCTTTAGGATGGACTGATTTGACCTCCTTGCAGTCCAGGGGACTCATAAGAGTCTTCTCCAGCACCACAGTTCGAAAGCATCAATTCTTCGGTGCTCAGCCTTCCTTATAGTCCAGCTCTCACAGCCATACATTACTACTGGGAAAACCATAGCTTTGATTAGACGGACCTTTGTTGGCAAGGTGATGTCTCTGCTTCTTACTATGCTGTCTAGGTTTGCCATAGCTTTCCTCCCAAGGAGCAAGCGTCTTTTAATTTCATGGCTCTTGTCTAAGTGCACTGGGGGATAGGGAAGTAGGAAGTTAAATGTATCATTGTTAATTAGTTATATTAATTAAAAATGTTAGTAATAAAAAGCTCATTTTCACAGAGGTAGTAAGTCTGCATCTGGGTTGTATCACATCAGATCACAGATGGAGGTCACATGATTACATGACCTTCCATGACGGTGAGATGGGGGCGGAATTCTGGCCTATTGAAAACTATATATAAGTAAGGAGGCTCAGTTGGCAGGGCCCTAAGGAGCATAGTCTGCATCCCAGGAGGGAAGGACTTTGATCTAGTGTGGGGTCGAAAAAAAGATAGCAAAATATAACCCTCTGTCTTGTGGGATTAGAGACCGAAAATACTGGGGATGCTTCTAGATGAGGCTTTTACTGTGCAATCACTCTGCCTCATTCACAGAACTTTATGCAGTGGCAGCTGGTACCCATTGAGGCTGGTGGGGTAGAGGACAGGGCAGATGCTAAGTATTCAACTGAGATTGCTGGAGGAATACAGGAGAAGATCACGTGTGGCACGTGGAAGCAGGGGAGGAAATGCACCTGGCTGTGGGGGGATCTCTCTGCCACAAGTGGGTAGGGGACAGGCAGGGGGTCACTGCCCCATTTCCCCCAAATATAGAGCTGCCTCTGAGTTTATGAGGGGTCCAAATATTGTCATCTTCCATGTGTAGCCCTCCTGTGTTTTCTCACTGCTTTTTCAGTCTCTTCTTGCCACAAAAAATCTGCTAAGGAGAGAAAGATGGCATAGCTGCACAATGTCTTTTGATGGTTAATGGTTGCATTAGGAGCCCTCCTAGGGTGGCCTCTTACAAATCACCAAAAAAAGAGGAAATGCATCACCCACAACAAGGGCAAAAGAAGCCAAGCATTTACATAAAATTTGCAGATGCATATGTATAGATTCAAATTTAGAAATAATTATTATAATTTAAACAGAAATACAGTACATCTCACCTGCGACTAGATGACTGTGCTCCTGCCTGTTCATTTTGCTGCCCAGGTGCTAACTGGTGACAGGCAACAGTTCTTATGGTTCTTTAAACCAGAATTGGACAGGACAGTCCTTCAAATAGAGGATGCCTCCAAATACAGGGTGGGCACCCTAAGCCCTCCACCAGGAAGCACTCTAAACAAGAGGGAGTTTGGAAACCCATGGGATGTGCTAGAGTCTACTTTCATCCTGAAGAACTGTAATCTATGAGGGACAGAGGGGGAAACGCTTTCCCTCAATGGACTAAAGATCGGGGGGGGGCAAGGAGTCTTGGATGGAAAGGTGGGGTTAGCTTAGCACAGCAAAAACAGAAGAAAGAAGGGAGGAAGCAACAAACTTGCTGGGAGAAAAAGGGGGAGAAGACATGAAACTGTCAGACGCTAAAAATGGATTTATTTGCAGAATTGTGTCACGATTATTACAATTACTGACATATTTTGAGCATATGCTCTTTTTCAGTTTCCAGGGGGGTAGCCATGTTAGTGCTGCTTATGAGCAATAAAGCCCTAAATAGCTTAACAGTATGTTTCCTGAAGAACTGCCTTCTCCCATATCAACCTGCCTGAGTACTGACATCTTTTGGAGAAGCCATTTGCACTAGCTGTCCTCATGTGAACAGGGTAAGCATGTTGAAAGAGGCAGCAGAGCCATGCATTTATCCCTGCCCCCAAAGTCACACTGATCCTTCTGCGCCTCTCTGTCCCTGTGTTTGGCATAATATCTGATCTGAAGCAGGTCAGCAATGCTCCATGTGGAATTTAGAACCCTGAGAATGCAGGTTTTTAAATCATACGAGGAGCCTCCGTGACTCCAAGGGGCTTCCCTCTTCAGATGTTGTGCCGAACACAGTGATAGAGGGGGGAGGCTAAATCCATGACCCTGCAACCCTTTTCAGTATTGTTTTTTTTTATATTTTCATGCGCTCTTCTTATTTGATTTTTAGGTGGTTTTATAGTATTTGTTGCATTGATTTTTAATTGCAGATTGTATTGTTTTTAGATGTTTTCAGCAAATTTTATGGAAAGGCAGGGAATAAATGTAGTAGATAAATAAATAAAACACATTCTTTTCAAAGAACAAATTCCCTCTCTATTGTGAAGCTTAGAACATTCTGATACTGTCAGCTAGAGTCAGGGCCAGAAATATTGGAACAAGGATAACTGTTTTGGCAGTTGGCCTCTGTACACCACCACATTGAAATTGAAAAGAAACACACCCATATGGGAGTGAAGTCAGGACTTTCAGCTGTAATTCAAGGGGTTTGAAAAAAGTGGGGCACTACCCATTCAGGAAGGACAGCCAGTGGCATACACACACACCCATCGTTGGTGGCTCATAATTAATGGAACGAATGGCTGACAAGCAGCTGCATGACCAGGTGTGGCCTGTTTCCTGGGTACCCCATGACCAATCAAGCACATAAAAGGCCTTGAGGTGGTTCTGAGTGTTACATTTGCATTTGATAGCTGTTCACTGGAACTCCCAACATGAGGTCCAAAGAGGTGTCCATGCCAGTGAAGGAGGCCATCATTAGGCTGAGGAAACAACATAAACCCATCAGAGAGATAGCAAAAACAGTGGGAGTGGCCAACACAACAGTTTGGAACATCCTGAAAAAGAAGGAATGAACTGGCAAGCTCAGCAACAGCAAAAGGCTTGGAAGACCACGGAAGACAACTAAAGTGGATGACTGCAGAATGCTGCTCATGGTGAAGAGGAACCCTTTCACAACATCTAGCCAGGTCAAGAACACTCTTGAGGAGGTAGGCATGTCATTGTCAACATCTACAGTCAAGAGACGGTTTATGAATGTAAATACAGAGGCTTCACAACAAGGTGTAAACCACTGGTAACGCTCAAGAACAGACAGACCAGATTAGCCTTTGCTGGCAAACACCTAAAAAGCCTGCCCAGTTCTGGAATAAGATTTTTTGGACTGATGAAACCAAGATTAACTTGTACCAGAATGATGGGAAGAGAAAAGTATGGGGAAGGAAAGGAACAGCTCATGATCTAAAGCATACCACATCATCTGTCAAACACGGTGGAGGCAGTGTTACAGCATGGGCATGTATGGCTGCCAATGGAACTGGGTCACTGGTGTTTATTGATGACCTGACTGCTGATCAAAGCAGCAGGATGAATTCTGAAATGTATAGGGCTATACTTTCTGCTCAGATTCAGCCGAATGCTGCCAAACTGATAGGATGCCGCTTCATATTGCAGATGGATAATGGTTCAAAACATACAGCAAAAGCTACCCAAGAGTTTGTCCAGGCAAAGAAGTGGGATGTTCTTCAATGGCCAAGTCAGCCACCTGATCTCAACCCAATAGAGCATGCTTTTCACTTACTGAAGACAAGACTGAAGGCAGAAAGACCCACAAACAAGCAGCAGCTGAAGGCAGCTGCAGTAAAGGTCTGGCAAAGCATCCTGAGGGAGGAAACTCAGCATTGGGTCATGTCCATGGGTTCCAGACTTCAGGCAGTCATTGACTGCAAAGGATTTTCATCCAGGTATTAAAGGCGATCCTTCAGTTTGAAATGATGTTAGTTTGTTCCATTACTTATGAGCCACCAACGATGGGTGTGTGTGTATGCCACTGGCTGTCCTTCCTGAATGGTTAGTGCTCCACTTTTGTCAAACCCCTTGAATTACAGCTGAAGAAAGTCCTGACTTCGCTCCCATCTGGGTGTGTTTCCTTTCAACTTCAATGTGGTGGTGTACAGAGACCAACTGCCAAAACAGTTATCCTTGTTCCAATATTTCTCTCTGGCCCTGACTGTATACCAGTAGAATATAGTGGAAAATATAACTGGGAGAAAAATGTGAATAAATCATTTGAAAGCATGTTTAAGCTGTAACAGTAGATAAGTCAAGGAGTTAATTGTGACCAAAAGTGGGCTCTTTCTGATATGGGGAGTAATTAGTCATTCCTTCTGTAATATTTCTTCTGAGATGGTTTTAGGTTTAAGTACTTGAACTAAAATAAAATCATTTTTTTTCCAGCAAAGTATTCTCAAAAGAGGCTGAAAATGCTTCACTATTTAACAGTATGAACCTGAGGCATACACATTTATAATAGCTTGTTCCTTTTTTATCTTTTTGATAGGAGATGTCAAAACTGCGATTAAATCCTATGGGCATGATTCTTTTCAAAGGTATAAGCAGCAGCTAAGTACAAATCAAAGGACCCGTTGCTATTTCTTTTGTAAATAACATGATTTTGTTCAGTGTGGATAGTCTGATTTTTCATGGATTCTCATCCACTTAGGATTTTTTCAGTCAAAAAAGAAAAGCAGTCAGCCCTGGATCAAGCTCTCTGAGGCTGAAACAGAAAAGAACAGGCGCTGCTGCATGCCGCCGCATCACGCTGCTTCCCTCCTCCTACTGCTGCTGCTGTCGCTGCTGCCACCTGCTCTATGGAGAGCCATGTAGCCAGATAAGATCACTGCTTCTGGCTGTGTGGCTACTGATGAGGGAAACAGGGGGCTGCTCCAGAGAGCCCCGCTGGCTGCTCTCTTGCTGTGGCAAATGCCACTGTGGGAGAGAAGCTGGTGGGGGTCTCTCGACAACCTGCTGGAGGAGGAATGGTAGTGGTGGCAGCGGCAATGGGGGACCCTCCTGGCAGCGTGGGCAGAGTGGTGCCTTAGCCTTCTTCATGGGTGGGCCAGCCCTAAACCCATAGCTGGAGGTCCTAAAGTAATATAGAAATAATGATTGACTGCTTATAGTGCTCTCCTTTTTCTCACTGGTTCACTTATTAGTTATAGTTAGGGATGGCAGAGAATTCTGCCACGGATCGCGGTGAGGCCGAATGCCAGTGCATTCGGCCCCCCAAAATCTGTGGCAGAACGGCCTGCCCCCCTGCCCCCTGCAGATCCCCCCTGGGATGAGACTCGCCTGGGGCGGATGTTCTGGGCAACAGCGGGTCGGGCGCCGGCTTTGGTGGCGGTGGCTGCGGCGGCTGGTCTTCTGACCGGCTTCTGCCGCTGCCATTTGCAGTCTTGTCAGGTTTTTTTTTTTTTTTTACAAGACGTGATAGGCTACGTAAAGATTTACATAGCCTATCATGGCTGGGGGGAAAAAAAACGCATATGCAATGGCGGCGGCTACGGCCGCCACCATTTCCATTCCTTATTTTTGGCCGTCTTAGTCTACGTAAATATTTACGTAGACT
This sequence comes from Heloderma suspectum, assembly GCF_057233095.1. Classification (NCBI taxonomy): domain Eukaryota; kingdom Metazoa; phylum Chordata; class Lepidosauria; order Squamata; family Helodermatidae; genus Heloderma; species Heloderma suspectum. Next base: position 70,627,898 of record NC_139462.1, read on the forward strand.
AAGACGGCGAAAATAAGGGGAACACAAATAACGTAGCGGGCGCTATTTGCTTCCCTTTTTGATTCGCCGTTTTAGCCTACATAAATATTTACGTAGGCTAAAATGGCGAATCAAAAAGTGATGCAAATAGTGCCCGCTACGCTATTTGCGTTCCCCTTTATTTTCGCCGTAATAGTCAACGTAAATATTTACGCAGATTAAGACGGCCAAAAATAAGGAACGCAAATGGTGGAGGCCATAGCCGCCGCCATTTGCGTACATGTTTTTTTTTTTTTTTTACCCAAAGCCCTCCGCGGCCGGAAATCCGGCTGCAGACGGCTCTGGCCTGGGCCTGGCCGGCTGCTCTGCAGAGCTGCCGTGGAGCACAGCCAGCTGTGGAGGATTCCGGGGGGGAGGAATAGATCGCCTCCCCCCCGTCGAGGATTCCGGGGGGAGGGATGGAACGCCTCCCCTCCCACCATCAACATAATCTGCGGAAGGGTAGGTGACTTTCGTACATCCCTAGTTATAGTAAAATGGAGACCTTTATTAATTGTCTATGTTAGTAGTGCTTACTTTTTTTTTCTTCGTCTGCCACAACTCATTACATGATCAAGCCTTTTAAAAAAAGAAACTTGACGACCACATTGGAGAGGGGCCTGTTACACACTTAGAGCAGATAACCACCTATAGCATCTAGAACATTCTGAAGTCTGGATCTCTCTTATAATTATTTTTTTTGCCTCTCATACAAATGTTGGGGGTTTGATTTTTTTTTTTTTTGAGGTGTAAAAATCGCAGCTGAGCCAAGGGTCATACACATGCTGAAACAAGAATCATCTGCATGCATATTCCTAGCTGGATAGGAAATCGCGTGTTCAAATTAGTAGCCAAGGCTTAGTGTGCATTACCCTGTAACAACTTGCAGTTGCACTAATCAGCTGTTTAGGAGGAGAACTGAATTTAAGGTGCAATCCTATGCATGTTTAGACAGAAAAAAGTCCTACAGCTACCAGCATTCCTGGGAGTTGTAGGACTGTCTTCCTGCCTAAGCCTGCATAGGATTTCAGCCTTAGACTTCTTTCATTCCTATTCCCTGTGAAACAGTTTTATCAACATGCTTGCAGCTTATTTGACATGTTTACATGTGTGAGGCCTTGTCTGCTGCACACACACATGCTGTTGGATCAGGAACTATGATTGTTTTCCTCTTCAGAAGGGATATGGCAGTTCTCTAAAAGGCTACCATCACCGCCACCACCATAATAATAATAATAATAATAATAATAATGGGGAAATGCCACTGGTAAACCCCCCCATGCTTCAAAAACAGAGATGTGAATCAATCAACCCCAGATTACTATAAAATATGCCCATCACTCTTTGCACAATGCCAGGATTTCTTAGGCAAAAGTGGTAAGAATAGTAGAAAAATGAGTATATAAGGGCAGAGTCATGGTTTTTGGAAATATCTTGTACTAAGTAATTACATAATTTTTGTGAACCGCCCAGAGAGCTTGGGCTGTTGGGTGGTATAGATATGAAATAAATAAAATAAAATAAAATGTAAACAGTTTTTTCTCAGAGTTCTTCTTGGGAACTCAGAGCAAAAGTTAAACATAAGGTTGTTAGTGACTTAGCTATACATTCTTCTCCCATCCCCAAATACACAACTTTCTGTATAGCCAGCAATATCCAATAAAAACAAGAGTGGCCCATGGTAACATATGCCACTCTGGGTACTTCTAGGAGAAGAACACAATATAAATTAAATATTATTGCATTATTAGTATAAATGGATTGCATTGAGTGCCATCATGCATCTAACACAAAGTGTCTACTGCTTTCAGAGACCCCAGTAGCATCCTTGCACAACTGTCAAGTCTAATACTTTGATTCCATTTGTTAAAGTGTTTCTGCAAGCCATTGCAAAAGTGCTTTCACAGCTCATTAATCTAGTTCATCAGCCTTGTCCAACCTGGTGCCCTCCAGATGTTTTAGACTACAACTCCCAGAATTCCTGAGTATTAACCATGTTGGCCTAGGCTGGTGGGAGTTGAAGTCCAAAGCAACTGGAGGGCACAGGTTTGGGAAGGCTGCTCTAATGGTTGCTTGCACTAGTTGTTCCATCAGCACCTATGCAACAACTATCAGAAAATACAACCACTGTGCAGGGCTGCATAGCTTCTTTCAGCCTGAGAGTCAAATTCCATTTCAGAGAAGCTCTCAGAAGCTCTGCTCAGTAGTGGGCAGAGCTGAAGGCAAAGGGGTGGAGCCAAAATGCCTAAAATACCAGCATAGTTTAGCTGAAAGCGCTTACTGTCAGTAACTAAGCTTTAGAAGAGGCATTTCAACCTTTTAGAATGGGGAAGAACTGCACAAAAACCCAGGCCAGATCTATACCTTCCATCATGGTGACACTATATCCCTCTTGAGCATTTACCTCGTAGGACACACCATGACATTTGTTGTGTTATATTGGATAATGTGGAATAACACACAGGAAATATTACTACAAAAGTGGTATATCAAATGTGTACTGTGCCCCAACAGTTATCAGTGCACTTCAGTACTGCTGCAAAGCAGTAGTGTAGATCTAGCCCAGCAAACCATGAAATGGCTGGCCAGGGGAAAGGGGTAGAGTCATCCGGAGAACTCTAGAGGGCCAGACTGGGGCTTCAGAAGAGCCAGATTTGGCCCCTAGGCCTGAGGTTCCCCACCCATGCATCAGTGGAAAAATACATCTTGTACTTTTCTTTTTCTTGTTTTTGCGAGTGTTATGTTGGATACAACCCAACGTCATTAGTGGGAGTTTCTTCTGGTTCCAGTGAAGTTGTGCATATGTTCAGAGGTCGACTGGACAATCACACTGGTAGTAGACAGACAGACTATCTAGATACATGAACAGAACTGTCAATTCTTGGTGTCTAGATAATTCAAGTCAATGACAAATATAGGGCACCATCCAGCCAAAGTTCAGCACTTATAAGTGTTATTGATTTCAAAGGAAGAGTTGGCCATAGGCTTCATTTTCTCCCATTGGGTTGTATCCAATGCTAGTCCTACTTAGAGTAGACCCATTGAAATAAATGAGACTGAAGTCAGACCTGTTGAAATCAATGGGCCTTAAAAATGCCTAACTGGCTAGATTTTGTTCACACATTTTAGTCTCTAATCATGTTCAGAGCTTTAATTCTTGTCAGATACATAGCCAAATCTCTTTAAAAGAAGGATTAAAATACCATCTTTTTAACCTGTAGTTTGTTTGCCTTGTGTATTCACATTTTATCATAAACAGATTTGTTCTTTTCAGGTAAATGTTCAGATGATTAAAATTTGTCAGGTCCACCAACCAATTCTATATTATGTAGAAGTGGTAGAGTTTTATCAGTTGAAGTTCACTGTCCAGTGTATAGTCAGATAATACAATAATGAACACACCATTGTGGGGAGAACATTACAGCAGTTCTCTTGAAGCTTTCATTCAAATCTTAGAAAACCTCCAACATGAAAAAGGCTACAATAAAGAGGTATACTATAGTCTCATGTCAACTGAAGCCAATGGGAGTCTTGCCATTTCAAAATGTCAAAACTTGAGCATCATTTTAGTATTCACTTCAAAAAAACATTGTGGAAGCCTAGGAGGAATTGCTTTTCTTGCTTCTTTTGAATCTCTGTCCCTAAGCAGACATAAGAATACAGAAAAAGCAGTGTTTTGTTTTGTACTTATATATAGATGTGTGTATGAGTGTGTATGTGTCAAAAGAGCTCAAAAGAAAGTTGAAGTCCTAGCAGAGCTATTCTCTTCTGCCTGTCTTGAAAATTCTGTGTTCTATCACTGATCCCCAAACCACCATCCATCCACAGAAGACAAAGTAAGATCCAACAGAGACAGAATGGCAATACAAATCTACAATGACTCTCTCATTTATTTAGCAGTGTATGAAAATAAAGGTAGTGCTTTGGGGCTTCATTGCCAGATACCATCCTTTCCTGGTTCTTTCCCATCCTTTCCCTAGGCAGACATCACATCTGTCATGCAGAGTAAAATTCAAACAAAAATGTACAGAAGTTTGAGGTAGGTACTCAAGAAGAGGTTTGCTGTTGTTGTTCTGTTCTGCTTCCATCACTCTCATACATTTTATTCCCATCTGGTCCCCCTTCTAATGCCAGTTTTTCATGACTAACTGGATGAGCTGGACAGGTAATTAAATTTATTTTTGATGCCCTTTGCAATAACAGGTGTATTTCCATATATAATATTGCACAAAATAATGGCTTTGTATACTTTTAAATACAGGTGTGTGTTATAACATTTTAGTGAAGATCATGAGTTGTCCAAGAGATATGTGTGCGTGTGTGTGTGTGTGTGTGTGTGTGTCTGTGTATATGTGTTGTCTCAATTATGCTCAGGACTACCTATGTCATATCTATTTGTATATTTTATACTATACTGCAGTGTGCTTTCTGAGTCTGTCTCTCTCAAGCCATAGAAGGTCATTAGCAAGAGTTAATCTCAGAGTACAACCCTCTACACACCGTTGTAGTCTGTGAGATCAGTTGCTGTGGGGAATTCTCACAATAAAGCACTGGAGAACTCCAACCTTGATATGTATATGTATGACAGAGCCTTAGTTAGATGAGCTGGATCAATTTATTCCTGCTTATTTTATTACGTGTGTGTGTGTGTGTGTGTGTGTGTGTGTATGCATTCAGATTTTAAAACGTTTTCCTATTGGCATTTTTCTTCTGTAAAATTATACCTTGTCATTTGAAATATTGTGGTCTCTTTTTGTTGTTGTTTGGTTACCTACCCCACATTTAGTAGCCAGCCCCCACACTACCTACACTAGAAACCTGAGACCCAGATAGTTTTAATGCTGGTTTGGGAAAAAGCCAAGGGGGGGGGGAAGATTTCCACCTGATGGCAGCAGAACAGGCCACAGGAAGGGAAGGCCGGGTAAAGGCGAGTGTGGGCGCAGTACTTTGCTATTTTCCCTTCCACTCACAGAACAGGGGTGTTGCTGTGACAACATTCATGGACTACAGTCCACCGCACCAAATTCATGAAGGGTTATTCTATGTTGGCAGATATATATTTTCAGAAGTGTAGAGAGAGAAAAATGTAAGCAGTGAGGTCAGAGGGAAATGGAATACAATTAATATAGACAAGTGATAATTTAAAGTTTAAATGTTTGTAAAAAAATTTCAGTGAACATTCACAAAGCAGTGCTGATAAGAGAAACATCCTGGCATTGGTAAGCTATTTAGTGCATGTCCTAGGATAAAAACCAAATTTGCTGCTTTCTTGATGTAACAGCCTAAGGCAGCTAAAAAATATTTAGGCATGTATACTAAGAATACAACAGTACCTCTTTTAAAATCTGGCTTAATTCACCTTGAGAGCACACAGTGTTCTTCCATTATTTTTTTCATGCACTTTGGAAAAATACTCTGATCCAGCTAAGGACATCTGCAAGTGTAAGCAGGCTTCCACATATATATTGCCCGGGCATAAAAATTCTAATATTATCCAAATGTACATCAGAATGGTACATCTGTGGTTGATTCAGTCTCTCTGCACTGATTGCTTTCAGTGCTATGTGCATTAAAATGAGCACTGCCACCCACCTTCTAGCACCACTACGGCTGCAACCCTATACCCACTTACCTGGGGGTATGCCGGGATTGTGCTTTAAATTACACATGAATACTTTGTACGTTTAACTAGAATAGGATGAAGGCAGCGGACTTTAATGAGACAGGTTTAGAGTCTATGTTTAGAACCTGATAAAAGATCACCAATCTGAATCAAATGTCTGTACTTCTATTGTAGGGAGGCCATGTGTCCTCTTTTACAGCGGACAATCCTCTCTTTAAAGAACTATCAGAGAACTGTCCTCTGTTTTGAAGGTGTCCTCTCTGTCTGAAGGACTGTTCAATGCAAGTCTGGTTTAAACTATTAAGAAGCCCAATTGCAGATATTTTTAGTGGTGATAGATAGCCCTGAGTTATCACCTCAACCATTTTATGAAGCACAAATAAAAGCTACAGTACGTAGCTCCTTATGTGCTTCATAGTAAGCTACCTTAGGCATTCCAAGAAAATATTAATGAATACTTCCTTGAATAGAAAAGCCCAAGTGAGAACATGAACACTGCATATCAAATGACTGCCATGTGAGCAAGGAGATCTCCACAGGCAGGAGACATATGAGCTTAAACTTAAAACCTTGAAGGGAAGAGAGCAGTATGTCTAAAACCTGGAGGTAAACACAAAAAGATCAATAAAACAATGTCAGTGGCTGGAAGCACTTTCCAAAGAGATACCTTGGGGCTTTAGATGTAAAAGTATAATGGAGTTCATTTGCTGGAATGCCCTTCCCTTTTATTTAAGGGAGGTTTTTCACCACCCTTTGTTACTGCAGTGACATGAACAAAGTTAATGGCCACCATTAGTAAGCTGTTGGTAGTATATTTATATATTTCAGTTAAGGGAAATGACCATTAAAGTGCCAGCTGTGTTGATACTGCAAATAGCCATTTTTCCAGTAGCAGTGAAATATCAATAAGCCACAACTACTATTATTTGGGGACATGATCCAGCCAAAGTTATGTGCTTTCAAATTTCAATACCATTAATTGCAGCTGGAGAGAGTTAAGCATCAATGCTTAAAGCAGCTAACAGGATACTTTGCAAATAATAACTTTTAAAACATGAAAGCATTAAACAAAATATGTTAGTGTAAAATGATTGCCTGTTCAAATACTGGGGTTTATAAAAGCACATGGAACACAGTTCCAGCTACGTGCTACCTTCAAGATGGCTTCATGAGTATCTTTATGGTTTTGTAGTAAGTCTTTAAAAGTAGTGCCACCAGGCGGGAATTGGGGCAAAAATACAGAGACACATTCAACAGAAAAAGCAGGAGGGTCTCCAAATGCAGCAGGGTTGGCTTGCCACATTTTGAAGTAACTGAAGTAATACACATTACTAGGACCACCAAGTCTAAAGTGTCACATTAACTAACTGCACCACTGTAAAAGTTGGGAAATAAATTTGAGAGAGAGAGAGATGAGGAAACAGGGGAATGTTGGAGTGTTTCAGCATTTTTAGAATCTTTTGCATAAATGGGATACTGAGGGATAATTATCTTTGCTCCACATAATATTAAATAGGATTGTTGTAGACCTTGATTACCACCGGTAGGAGATCTCTGCCTAAAGATCCTGTGCATATTAGAAACAGAAGAATTTGTTATGGAGATGTCTTTCATCCTGAGTATACCTTTAGACATCACCTTTGGCTTATATGAACTATCTCTTGCCCAGATATAAAGAATTCCCCTCCTACAGTTTCAGAAGAATGGGGAAGTGTATATAGTGACTGCACCCCCCTGCCTCCCAGGATAAACATCATGACAAGGGGAAGACCAGCTTAGCCCCATACATTGGCCAGAGAAAGAACAGCTGCAGGGATCTTGTTTTTATTTTATTTATTTATTTAAAACATTTCTTGGCCGCCTTTCAAGCCCTCCCAAGGCTGCTTTCAGCAATAAAATACATAAAAACAGTTAAAATATTAAACGCGCTAAAAAGATAAAAACAATACAAACAACAATAAAACCAGCAGCAACAACAACGGCAGTAACAGCAACAATAGCACTCATATTAAGAGAAGGCCAAGTAATAGGTTTTCAAGGCCTTCTTAAAAGCCTGCAATGATGAGGCACTGCAGACCTCTGATGGCAACTTGTTCCAAAGGTGTGGGGTGACTGCAGAGAAGGCCCTTGTTTTGCCCTTCCCTGCCAGAAAGAACACCTTTAAGAACTCTGAAACTATGAAGTGATGACTGAGTTCTGCTTTTCTTTTTTTCCTCCTTCCTCCCAATCCCTTTTCCTTTTGTGTCATGTCTTTTAGACTGAAGTCTGAGGTCAGGGACTTTCTTATTATTAAACTTTGTAAGCTGCTCTGAGAGCCTTGTTTGTCTGAAGTGCAGGTTAAAATTACTGTAAGCAAAAATAAGTAAGTAAGTAAGTAAGTAAATTTAAAAAAAAAATTGAAATTATTAATGTAAATGCTAGGAATGATTATTATATTATGACTTATCTGACAATAATATTTGCAGTATTAACCTTAATGCCACACTATCCTATATGTGATTAGATTTGTATGCATTAGATTACCTTTTATTTGGATAATACTGAAAAGTAGCTCATCAGTCATATGGGGAGAACAGTGGCCAATCCAGCTGTGGGTGGCGCTGGCCGGCGGCTCCATGGAATCTCTGCGGAGTGGAGCCGGCTGGAGAGAATTTCGGGGGGAGGGATGGAGCGCCTCCCCCCCACAGTGAATGTCACCCTTTGAAAAGGTAAGTGACTTCCGTACATCCCTAGCCAAATGGTAATATGCATCTCATGGCCATCTGGTTAAAATATTAAACTACTTTCTAACATAAATGAAATCTTCTGAGAGCTCCATAACTGGCAAGAAAGGCATTAGAAGAATACCCAGCTATTATGACAAGCTAGTTTTTCTGTGCCAAAAGATTGAATTGAACTTTGCCAAAAGACAGCTGAAAATATGGGTATTTTATGGGTGATTTATTAATAACATTGAAAACCCATCACATGATTATGGGTGTCTACTAGGATAGGTACACGTGTTCCAGAATTTTCCTGCTGCAGGTGATAATTATGAGTCTCCATCAAAGGGTATATTCTTTTAGTTTGATATAATGGTTCATTGAAATTCCATTAGTCAATGATTAGCTGAAAGGTAACATTTTATGCAAAGACTTTTTGTAAGAAAAGTAGTAGTTGTGATAGTTAGGGGAAGCTTGAAAAACCTACCCAGGTGCTACATTCATAGACACCCAAGTCTTATATAATCTTTTGAGACTGGAAAGATGGAAGGTTTAAAAAAACGCAAATAATAACAATTGTCAGCTTTCTTATCTTTTAATTTTTTTAAAAAAAACTACAATGATTATCTTGTATGTAAAGGAAAAATGATGTACTGAAAGACTGTAATGGACATAACATGGTCCAGTATAGTGATTTATGCTCCAGAGTACAATCCCCTTAATTTACAGTGCAACCCTCTGCAGGTTTACTCAGATGTAAATCCCATTGATTTCAGTTGAGATGTATTCTCATGTAAGAAGCAGCAGAAAGCTGCAGAAGAACCACTGTGGTACCCAGGGCAACAGGAAGCCAGGGCAAAGATTTGTAAGTATCATCATCCCCCTGAGTTTCCCATATGCTGCTGCAGTGAGGGACAACAATTCCATCAAGATGACCATAGAGAACACCATGTAGAGTGTCAGAATTCATAGGCTATTTAAAGGAAGTTGGTGTGAATGGCAAGTTGCCACCGAATGGGAAACAACAAGGGATATCATCCTTTGGAGGAAGGGGGAAGGACTTAGTCTTTACTCTTTAAGAAGCAGTTCCCTCAGATGTGTCTGCAGATGGCATTTCAAGTGGTTATGGTAAAGGGGTGTGTGTGCAATGTTGAAGCTTTTGCCTTAACACTGTAATCCTTGCCAGCTTCTTATGGAAGAACAGGAAAGAGCGAGGTTCTTGTTGATTGCATCTATTTAATTATTGGAAAAATCTATTTAATTACTGTAAAAACCTGCTTCACTTATTACTTTCAGGGCAACATTAGATTTGGCCTGGCAGGTAAGGGAGAACTAATGGTTCAGCTGAGAGAGGGGGCCACTATAAACGTGATGGTGAGCTGTGGATATAATGCCAATGGAGGCCAGAGAGGTCAGAAGGCAAGTTAGACTTCTGTGTGCTTTTTCTCCATCCAACCTGCCCTCCAGCCTTGACTTGTCTGCAGGCCCTTTAAGCCTGAAGGTGCTATTAGGAATGCCAGGTCAGTTAATGGGAAGATATTTACCATTAATGACCCTATCTGGGAAGAACATGCTGATCTTGCTTGTGTGATCAAGAGCTGGTTGGTGAACCTCTCCCAGATGTGCCCGACTGGTTTTCAACAAAATTTGAGGACTTGGGAGGCAGGCAACCCTTGGTCTACAAGGATTCCATCCCTCTGGTCAGTTGTGCAGTCTGCCAGTTTTGAGTGTATATATCTGGTGCTGGGACCACAAGGTAGAACTAGGATTCTGCTGGCATACTGTCTATCCAGTTGCTCAATAGTCTCCTTTCCTTGCCCAAGCTAGCAGTTGTAGTCTCAGGTATGATTAGGGATAGGCAGATTCCCTACCTTCCATTCCTCTGGGAATCCGCCCGCAGGGGGAGGTGATCAGTTCCTCCCCCCGGAATCCTTGTGAGCCACCTCCTCTCTGCAGTGATTCTACGGAGCCGTACGCCAGCTCTGTATCACCGGAGATACAGTAATGGCGGCTGCCATTACCATATCGCTGGAATGTATATAGCCAGGGGGCCGAACCGGAGAGAACCCACTGAGATTGAACTCCCAGATGGATGCTCACAACAAGCCTAATCAAAATACAATTACAATTTCAAAAGAAGAAGAAGAAGAAATATTATGAGGCTTTTGGAAATTCCAACATTGATGTTGAGGAGCCCAAGGCTGATGGTCCTGAGTGATTTCAACATCCAGACCAGGGCTGTCTTGTCTTGTAGGATGGCTATATGTCCTCTTTTACAGAGTCTTCTATTTAAAGGGCTGCCAGAGTACTGTTCTCTATCTTGAAGGTGTTCTCTATTTGAAGGGCTCTCCAGTCAAAGTCTAGTATGAAGAGAAAGAACCATCAGAAAGAAGAGCTGTGCCTTGAAGTTTCCCATCAACAGCACCTGGACAGCAGACTGAGCAAGACACACAGGTCACTTATTCACAGTTTATCACACTATGATGTATTGTATTGCTAGTTAATTATAACTACGTCTAAATTTGCAAAAATCCATATAAATTTGCATATGTGAATTTTACGCAAAGCAGTGTCCTCTTTTTTGTGATGCATGGCCTCTTTTTTGGTGTTTTACAAATGGCCTCCCTACTCATCTGGAATTGTTCAGGATTTCATGGATGCCATGATAACCATGGTCTTATATCAAACAATTTCTGGCCCAACACATATTGCAGTTCATACACTGGATCTGGTTTGGGACAATGGGATTTGTGGTTCAGGACCTAGGAATGGCTCCATTGTGATTAATAGATTATTACCTGATCAGGTTGGATTTTCAGGCTACCTGTAACCTCTGCAGGAGTGGAGAAGTAATGTTAATAGTTTGCCTCCAGAGGCTGATAAAGCCTGAGAGTTTTCTGAAGTCCTTGGGAGATCATCCTGCAGCCCCAAGTCCTCTAGACGCTTGGGCTCTTGGTCTCTGCCTGGAATAGGAGGATGACTCAGGCCCAAGATATAACCCCTCCCAACTGGCCTCAACCAAATTCCAGAGCCAGCTCCTTCATGTTCTGAGGAACGGAGGGAAATGAAATGATTCCATTGACAATCACAGTGCAGATGGTGGGAGATTTGCTGTGAATATGACCAAACACATCCAGTAACCCATCTAGGGGCTTGCTCTGTGGTGGTAATGGCATTAAAGAAATTTTACATCTCCACCACAATTGCATCTGCAAAATACTGGCCAACAGAGGGCTTTTGGGTGGTGAACGGCATTCTCCACAGGATTTCTATGGATCAGGTGGTACAGCCCTTGAAAGCTCACTATGAAAGATCACTTTATCCATTTTGTGGATACAGTCACTTGTATTTGCACTAGTTTGAATGCCTTAGAGCCAAATTAAATATTCTGCTAATCATGCACAGCGCTGCTTACTTATTTGAGTAGAAGTGCATGGGGCTCGGATTTGGATTGGGACTGTGGTGATTCGCAATGGGGTAATTTAAGCTTCCCCTCCTGTTTTTGGCCTGGAATTCTACCAACACCATGCAGGGGGGTGGGGTTATGAAGAAAAAATGTCTCTATGGATTCTAATGGAGGATGGTTTTTTTTTCTTTTCTTTTTTTAACACCCCCCAATCCTTACAGGGCGTGGGGGTGGAATTTTGGGATAAAAATAGGAGGGAGGAAGCTTAAATTCCCACTCATAAATTGCCATGGTCCCAGTCTAAATCAGGGCTGTGCAGTTACACCCACATAAGTAAGCCAATCATGCCTGATTAGCAGAACGTTTGGCCCTTTGTTACAACAAAGACTGATGCACTTAGGGCACCATCTAGTCATGTTGTAATAGATATTATTTCTGTTTGTGCAACCTGAGGATGTGGACAGGCTACCTGAGAATTTGACTTACCAGTTACCACCTGTTTTCTGGATTCTTGCCCATAATATTTATTAAAAGCTGTTAGGAAGGGTTTGAGGACTTGGACTTCAGAGATAGTGAATGCCTCCTTGAAGGAGGGTGTGGCCCCTGGTGCCCAGAAAGAAGTAGCAGTACTCTTGTTAAAGAGGTGAAGCTGTGGTCTGATGAAGTTGGACAACTACCATCAAGTCTCTAACCTTCTGCTTTTGTGCAAAGTATTAGAGAAGGTGGTGTCCTCTCACCTCCAGGAAGTTGATTATTTAGATCTGTTTTAATCCATATTCCAGCCTGGCTTTGGGATGGAAACAGCAATAGTTGCTCTAATGGATGATTTATTCTGGTGACTGAACAGTGGGGATGCAACCCTGTTGCTTCTGGACCTCTCAATGGCTTCTGATGCCATCAGCCATGGTATCTTTTGGTACCACCTGTCTGGGTTGGATTTAGGAGGCACAGTGTTACACTGGCTCCAGTGCTTCCTGGATGGTCAGTCCCAGAAGGCAGTGCTTGAGAATTTCTTTCCACCCCATGGCCTTTGGTTTGCTGGGTGCCTCAGGGGTCCATCTTATTCCTCATGCACTTTTAACAACTATGTGTAGCTGCTAGGGGAATCTGCATAAATCTGCATATTTATGACATTGCAGCCCAGTCCTCTGAATGACTATTCAGAGGACTGGGCTGCATTGTCATAAATATGCAGATAACATGCATTTCTATCTCACTTTTCCATTTATGAATCAGAGTTCGTGCAACTCTTGAACACATGGTATTGGAATGGATGAGAGTGAACAACCTAAACTTAATCCAGATAAGGTGGAGATGCTGTGAGTTGGGAGGTTGGCCAATCTGGATGGAGAGGTAAAACTAGTCCTGGTTAGGGATGGCAGAGAAATCTGCCACGGACTCCAATGCCCCCTGGAGTCCGAGGCAGAACAGATGGCTCCCCCCTGCCACCCCGCAAAGGCCGGTCAGGACACAAATGGCGTCCGGTGTAGCGGACACCATTTGCATCCCTGCCCTTGGCCATGATAGGCTACGTAAATATTTACATAGCCTATCACGGCCAAGGGCAGGGATGCATCGCCAGACGCCATTTGCGTGGCAGCGGCAGGAAGTCCGGCTGTGGACGGGCCTGGCCAGTGGCTCCGTGGACCCACCGGGGATGATTCCAAGGGGAAGGAGGGATTGCCTCTCCCCCCCGCAGACCCCTTCAGCAGATGGGTAAATAGGTTTTATACACCCCTAGTCCTGGATAGGGTTGCAATCTCCTTGAATGATTGGGTTCACAACTTGGGTGTGTGTGTGTTCTGGACTCCTCACTTGTTTGGGAACTGTTGTGGATAGGAGCACCTTTTACTAAGGCTGATATGGCAGCTGTGATCCTATGTAAATATTTGGAACTGGCTTCAGTTACCCAGGCAATAGCTTCCTCCAAGATGGACTACTTTAATATGCTTTACATAAGCTGCCTTTGAAAATGGCTCAGAAATTTTAATTGGTGCAAAGTGCATCCACCTAGATGTTACAGGGACCCTGAAAGTAAAAACATCTAAAGCAATTTTGCACTAATTGTACTCGTTATTGTCAGTACATTTCCAGGCTCAGTTCAAAGGGCTGGTGCTATCTTTAAAGCCATAAACATTTTGAGATCAAGTTATCTAAAGGGCTGCCTTCACTGTATGCTCTGTATGTCTGTACTTTAAGATCAGCTTTGGAGTTCGTTAATTAGGTTGACAGGCACAAGGGCCTTATTGGTGGTAGCCACGTGGTTATGGAACTCCTTTTCAAATCAATAACACTTGGCTGCTATGGTACAAGTTTTCAAATGTCCTTAAAAACTCCCAGTCTACTTTCCCAGAGAGTAGCTTTGTTCAGCTGGCTTTATGTGATTCTGAGCTGTTTCTTTTATTTATTGTAATCCTTATTGTATCATTTAGATCTACAATGGAAATGTATCATCTCACAGTAGTATATATCAATTTGATGTTTCTAACAGAGCAATGTATCTTTCATTGGTGTATGTCATTGGTGTTTGTGGCTGGGACATGTTGGGAGCTGTAGGACCTTTTCCTATCTAAACATACATAAGATTGTGCCCTAACTAAAGTAAATATACATAGGATTGGAGCCTCTCTCATTCAGTTCAGGGATTCTAATCTAAATATGCACAGTGGCCAATTGATTTGACTGCAATTCCAGTGTAGCATACACACAAAGGTGGCATAAATCATTGCTTAGTGGCCTTTGAGCCCAGTCTTAAACACTTATTTGCTGGTACAGCAAATTTTAGGATGAAAGTCTAAATTAGCTATAATCCAGTTCATGGATTTATCTGACAATGTTTTCTTTTAATTAAATATCACAATTTCTTTGCCCAAGAGATGTCATAAACCAGAAGCTTTGTCATAAGCAAGAGAAATTTGAATGAAATAATCCTTTATTCCCACTTCCTTCATTTATGGAGCTAACACTGCAGCATGCTCCCATTTTGATTTAAGTAGGAATGGCATAGCACACAGGTAGGCAAAGTTCTGTAGACAAACATTTGTGTTTGGAATTAAGAAGGTGTAATTTTGCATATTTTGAACCATTCTAGGCCAAAAGAGATTACAATGCCACTTTTGAAAACATAACTTTTGGAAATGACAAAATTTTAATCCTCCTTGTTTGTAGCCCAAATTTATGAACAATAAATTACAAGTTATTTGGAGCACTTAATCTACTAGTTCAGCTAAATAATATAAACTTAGAATAGCCTCTTAAATGGTAGTAAAATCATGTTCTCAATTATATATAGGATTGAATAAAAGATTGGGAGATACTTTTTTTGGAGAGAGAGAGAGAGAGAGACTGAGAGAGAGAGAGAGAGAGAGAGAGAGAGAGAGAGAGAGCGGTTGAAATGTATGGTTTCATTAGGCTGAAAAATTAAACCTAAAATGTGTAAAAATCCACATTAATCATTTAGTTTCAGCACATAAATGCAAATGACTTGGAACTGAACATTTCAAACTGTAAGTAATAATTATCAAGCAACAAAGTATGGTCTACATTAAACTTTGTATTTATAAAAGTGGAGGGCACAAGGGACCTAAATAAGTAAAAGGATTATGGTCAGAATAAATGGATAGCCATAAACCATTGTTAAGTAGCCCTTTCTACTGAAAAGAACCAGATAAGAACCGGGGTGTTTATTTTGAACACCCGAAGAGAGGTAAAGTTTGGTTCGATTATGTCAAAAATATCCTGCCTCCAATATACAATCATATAAAACTGTCTTCTATTGTCCAACCATTGGTCCACCTAGCTGAGTTTCATGTAGTCCCATTGGCAGCAGCAGTCCAAGATCTCAAGCTGAACCCTTTCTCAGCCCTGCAACCCAAGATCCCCTTAAACAGAATTGCTGATAATTTAACCTGCAGCCAAACATATGTCCCATCACTGAATGATGACTCCCATTTTAAAGGTGCGATAAGCCCATGCTGGCCCTAGGTTAGTTTGGGCCCAAAGTCACAATGATTTACCTCCAAAGGAGTTAAAGTCATAAGAACATAAGAAAAGCCCTGCTGGATCAGACCAAGGGTCCATCTAGTCCAGCATTCTGTTCGCACAGTAGCCAATCAGCTGCCCACAGGAAACCCACAAGAAGGATATGAGTGCAATAGCACTCTTCTAACCATGTTCCCCAGCAACTGGTGTACATAGGTATGCTTCCTCTGACACTGGAGGTAGCATATAGCCATCAGGACTAGGGATGTATGAAAGTCACTTACCGTTTCGCGGATTCATTCACGGCAGGGGGGGAGGCGCTCTGTCCCTCCCCCCAGAATCCTCGACGGGAGGGAGGCGCTCTGGTCACCCCCCCTGGAATCCTGCATGGCCGGCTCCGCTCCGTGGTGATTCCGCGGAGCTGCCGGCCGGCTCCACCCGCGGCCGGACATCCAGCCGCTGGGCAGCAGGGATGCAAATGGCGGTGGCCGTAGCTGCCGCCACTTGCGTCCCTGTAGTGACCCATGATAGGCTACGTAAGTATTTACGTAGCCTATCACGGCAGGCTTAAAAAAAAACGCATGCACAAATGGCGGCGGCTACAGCGGCCACCATTTGCGGTCTGTATTTTTTGCCGTTTTAAATATTTACGTAGGCTATTACGGCGAAATAAAGGGGAACGCAAATGATGTAGTGGGTGCCATTTGCGTTCCCCTTTTTTTGGCCGTAATAGCCTATGTAAATATTTACGTAGGCTAAAACGGCGAAAAATACAGAACGCAAATGGCGGCCACTGTAGCTGCCGCCATTTGCGTACACTTTTTTTTTTAAGCCTGCTGTGATAGGCTACGTAAATACTTACGTAGCCTATCACGGCCTCCGCAGGGACGCAAAAGACGTCCCTGCATTAGCCATGATAGGCTACGTATGTATTTACATAACCTATCACAGCCGTGAAGAAGACGCGAATGGCGGCCACAGGGCGGCCGCCATTTGCAAGTCGGCGCCGATGGGAGCAGGTAAGTGCTCCATTTCACGCAACTTTCGTGGGTTGGGGGGGTGGGGGCTTCGTCCCGCCCGACTTTCGTGGGTTGGGGGAGGCAGGGGCTTCGTTCCGTGATGGATTTCAGGGGGCTGAATGCACTTGCATTCGGCCTCACCGAGATCCATCGCGGAATTCTCTGACATCCCTAATCAGGACTAGTAGACATTGATAGCCTTATTCTCTATGAGGACTGTATTTTTGTTAGAAGATCAGCAATTTCATATTTGAGTTCTTTAAGAACTCTAGGATGGATACCATCTGGGCCTGGAGATTTTGTTAGTAAGGTTGAGAACTTAATCTTTTGTCACCACCATTTGCCTCAGTCCTTCAGACTCCCTTCCTGAAATCATCAGTTCAGGCACAGGTATCTGTCCTATATCTTCTGCAGTGAAGACAGATGAAAAGAATTCATTCAGCTTTTCTGCAGTCTCCTTATCCTGCATTAGTACTCCTTTAACTCCATTATCATCCAATGGTCCAACTATCTCCCTAGCTGGTTTCCTGCTTCTGATATATTTAAAGAATTCTTTATTGTTGGCCTTGATGTTGTTAGTGATATGCTCCTCAAAATGCTTTTTTTTTTTGGCATCGCTTGTTGTCTGCTTGCATTTCTTTTGTGCAGGCTTGTGCTACCTTTTGCTTTCCTCATTTGAGCAACACTTCCATTTTCTGAAAGAAGCCTTTTTTCTCTAATAACTTCCTTGCCACTGCTTGACCTCTTGGATTTGGCACTACCTTCCCTAACCTGTAGTATACATTATAGCTGAGTTTCTATTATTGTGCTTTTGAGTGACTTCCAAGCATTTTGAAGGGATTTAACCCTTTTGACCCCCTTTCAACTTGCTTTTTACCAGTTCCCTTATTTTAGAGAACTTCCCTCTTTTGAAGTCAAACGTGACTGTGTTGGACTTCCTTGGCAATTTTCCACTTAAATATATATTAAATCTGAGAGCATTGTGGTCACTGTTTCCAATTGGTTCAACAACCAATTGGGTTGACACCACTTAGGTTTAAATCCTCTGGTCGGTTCCAGGACCAACTGTTCTAGGGCATAATCATTTAGGGAACTGAGAATGTTAACCTCTTTGCTGGGACTGGAACATACATTTATTCAGTCAATGTGATGGTAACTGAAGTCACCCATTAATACAACACTTCCTCATTTGGAGGCCTCCCAGATTTTGCTTTTTCATCTCAAGATCACCCTGAACATTCTGGATGATAGCATGTTCCTAGTATTAAATTAGTTTTGGGGCCTGGTATTGTCAGCCACAGCACTTTTGTCTGCCCCTTTTAGATTTTCTAGTTTGCTCGATACTATGCCCTCTTTGACGTACTTCTCCAGTATGTCCTTCCCTGCCCTTCTAATAGAGTTTATATCCAGAGATGACTGTATCCCACTGGTTCTCTCCATTCCACCAGGTTTCTGTAATGCCCACTATATCTAGGTTTTCCTTTAAAACCAGGCACTCCAACTCTTCCATTTTGGCTCGAAGCTTCTAGCATTTGCATAGAAACACCTATACATGTTATCCCTCCATGTCAAATATTTCTTGGCAAGTGAGCAAGGTTGTTCTACAGTTATCCATACTCTTAAAAGCATAACTGATAGAGAACATTTCCAAGAAACTCAAGGGCCTTGAATTGTGCCCAGTTGGTCCTATTTTGGCTTAACAATGGGACTGTATCCTCAGAGTCTGTTGGACCCTTGGGAATATGGCATATGTTCTCTGTGTAATTTGTGATAAACAACAGAAACCAAATAAGCAGTGTTTCTCCTTTAAAGACCAATGCCACCAAAAATAGCTTTCTAGATGGTCATGCAAATGCCTCTAATGCAGATATGCACGGATACACAAATATCTTCATGTACTAATTCACAACAATTTCCCTTTCCTCAGACATTCTTGCTAACAGCATTCAACTCTCATGGCTATTTGCAGAAAACGAATAGCAGAGAGAGCAAATAGCTATTTCACCAGCTCTGATCTTGAAAATGAAAACTGATTTTCATGTTGAGTATTTGCTCAGCACAGTGTATCCAAATCCTAGCAGTAGTTTTTGAATTTTGCCCTTTCACATGCATAAGCTACAAGACTAACTAAACTGAGAATCATATGGTTGGTATAGAATAATGATAGGGTATGTTAACTCTCCTATGGATCTGGGATGCTCCACAATCCAACTTAGCACTGCCCTGTAAGGATAACATAAAATGCCATGTCATAACCCCTTTACTATTCATTTATTTCCTATGGACATGATCAAGCCAAAATTAAATCCATAGCATTTTAAAATCCTATGGAGTTCAATGGGAGAGTTTTAAGCATGTGCTGAAGTTTCTCATTGAAATGTTTGTGTTGAATTTTAACCTTTCTATGACAAGATGTTTCTGCTTTTAGTAATACAGTAATTTTGCTGCTTCCTATCCTAAATACTTCTTAGTTATTGAGTTTATACCAATGACAAATTTGTGTTGTAGAACCACTGAATTTTCAGCTCAGCTAATTTGGCAGCAGAAACAAAGAACTGGTTAGGTCCTTATGCTTACTTATTCTGTACCTAGCATAGAAAAAAATGAGATGCTTAAAGCAGCAGTCAAAGGCACACTTATGTAGGACTAAATCCCACTGAAATTAGAGGGCTTTACTTTTGAGTAAACATGCTTAGGACTGAACTGCACAAAACATAGTTATTTTTTTAATTATTTATTTAAAACATTTCTTTGCCTCCTTTCAGGGCAGAAGCCCTCCCAGGGCAGCTTACAGCAGTAAAATAAATAAAACTGGTTAAAATATTAAAAGTGATTAAAACATAAAAACAATAAAAAACAACAATAAAAGCCAACAATAAAACCAGCAACAACGATGATGGCAGTAATAGCAACAATAGCAGTCATATCAAGAGAAGGCTATGGTAAAATAATATGTTTTTAAGGCCTTCTTAAAAGCCTGCAATGATGGAGCATAGTGGACCTCCCATGGCTTGTTCCAAAGGTGTGGGGCCACTGCAGAGAAGGACCCCTCATGTGTGATCATCCACCTGACTGCTCTCATGAGTGGGCAAATGAGAACAGCCTCTCTTATCGTAAAGTGCAGGCAGGCTGAAATGGGTGAAGGTGGTCCTTTAAGTAACTTGGTGGTCCCAAACCATTTAAGGCTTTAAAGGTCAAAACCAGCACTTTGAATTGGGCTCGGAAACACACTGGTAACCAGTTCAGTTGGCGCAGTATAGGCATTATGTGATCAAATCGCCTCAGCCCCACCAATAGGCGGCTGCATTCTGCACCAGCTGAACTTTTTGAACCATCTGCAAGGGCGGCCCCACATATAGCTCATTACAGTAGTCCAGCCTGGATGTGACTAGTGCGTGGATAACTGGGGCATGATCCATCCTCTCCAGATATGCTGCAGCTGGCGTACCAGCCTAAACTGATAAAAAAAAAAAAACACTCCTGGACACTGCAGCCACCTAGGCTTTCCCAGTTAGCTCAGAGTCCAGGACTCCCAGACTGTGCACTTGGTCTTTTAGGGGGAGTGCAGCCCCATTTAAGACCCACATGGCATTCCCTAGCAAAAAAATCGAACATGTTTTAACTCCCACTTTATTTTTTTTTCTGAGAATTTTAAGGATAATAGTTTACTCCAGGGTAAAACATAAAGCAGCAGAAGAACATGAATCCTCTTGGATAGGAGCAAGTTCTGCATTGCTCACCTCACCTCCCAAACAGTTGACAATGCAATTCGCCCTGGCCATTTGTTCAGCAAGGCTACAATTTATTTTGGATTAAATTTCTTTTATGTTAAAGTTTCTATCTTCCCCAATACTGTGGTAAAAATAGGCTGGAATTTCCTCTTGAAAGTTTCTTGATTATCTTTACAGAATAGCTTCTAGCCAATGCTTAAAGGTCAACTTACAGCCATAGAGAAGAAATGACATTAACTTTAAGTACAGGAACCACCGTAATGTGTGGATGCAAGCCCGCTATGAAGGAATGGCAAGAGTTTTCCTGTAATGGAAAGCTTGGTTCCACCATTACCACTGGTGTGACGTAAATTATTTCATGATAATAATTACTTGTAGGCACATCTATCATAACACACTTCACTCCCTTCTGCCTGCAGAAAATCCATCTCTGGAAAACAGTAAGCTCTAAAATATAGTCACCTGGGGGAGATAAGAATACAGGGTGGAGATAAGATATTCCCAAACCCACATTCAAAACAGTGGGAGATGCCTATGGCATATTCTACAATCCCTCCTTCCCTTAAATAATGTTGCTTGATTATGCTCCACAAAACAAGGAATTATAACCCTGGTGGTATTACACAATTAAGACAACTCAAATTTTTATATATGAGTTTGTAAAATTAAATTTTTCTTATGTTTTACAAAGAATTTATAATAAGTTAACCATCTGTTAATAATTTGGAAGCCAAAAATTAAGCAGGGTAAGTACGAAGCAATTATTCAGAAGGATTATATAAACAACCAGCTGTTATAACACTTGTGGATTAAAAGCAGTGTTATAATTCCTGTTGAGAGTGTTTGCATGTCTATGCAAGCTGGTTGTATAAACATACCAAACAGTAGTGATATCATCAGACACTTCAGAATGGCACTAAGTAGTGATCTTGGGATAGTTCACCTTAGACTACGATATCTCTTCTCCATCCCCATATAGCATGGGAGAGGAAGTGTAAAGGTACTGTAAAAGAAGAGACTTTAGTGCACCAGTTGCCTCAATGAGCAGGTGTGTATAGTAAATGTGACTCCTTTTTAACCTAACAGAATAGATACATGTCTTGGCTGTCATCAATATATTTTAGATAAATGAGTCTATGGGGCAGTCACACAACATGCTAACCCATACTCAATGGTCAAGTGTTGGTTGTTTTGAACCATGGGTTGTTTGTTGAACCATGGGTTAGCATGTTGTCTGAATGCAGCCGATGTGGCTTGTTAACTGTGCAGGGTGGTTTATTTTTTCAAACAAGCTATCTTGAGAACCCATGGATTGTTGTTGGGTTGTTCAGGGTGGTTTACAAGCCACATTGCATGGTTTACAAGTCATTCTGGCTGTTCAGACAACACCATAACCCACCCTGCAGAAAACATGCTGCATTCAGACAACACGCTAACCCACAGTTCAACGAACAACCCACAGTTCAAAACAACCCACACACAACCGTTGAGTGTGGGTTAGCATGTTGTGTGAACAGCCACTGCCACATTTAAAACAAGCAAACAGCACCAGTACAACCATCTTACCTTTGAGAGTAAACATAAAATAGAAATATATTGTACAGGTCTATTCTTAACAATCATTAATAAAAATTGAATATAACCTTTTCAGTTATGAATTGTGAGTGAGTCTAAGATTAATTCAGTTAGCACACTTGAAATGACTTCCAATTAGTTTTGCAAGACACCTTTGAATTTATGTCAAGAGATCAACCTCATGTCTAATGAAGATAATGTAATATCTTAGCATTAACTATTTCACTATTAATCATTGTAGCAGGAACATTCTTAGTATAAAGCTAAATTCTAGGATGATTGATAATGTGTGACAGATAATTATAATAACCAGTAAATACAATTACAGTTATGTTCTATTTTGCAAAGCAGAGAGAAGTCCCTCTTGGTATTTTCTGGTTGTTCATGGGAAACAATGGGAAATCAGGACAGCAGGCTCTGTAATTGACCATAATCTCTCACTTACCTGAAATGTACTTTGAATAACATTCCATTTCTAGAGAATTGTCAAGATTTTCTACTACTGCAATCCCCAATGTTAAGGGATCAAATTATTTCTGTAATCTGCTGTAATCTATATTACTCCCCATCTTTTATTTTATTTATATACCTGTCCAACAGTTTATACCCCAGGTATATAATGAACTGATGCTGCAAAACTATTCATACCATTGAACCCAGTAGGACTTATTATTTTATGTATTTATTACATTTCTGTACTGCCCAATAGCCAAAGCTCTCTGGGCAATTCACAAAAGTTAAAACCCCAAAATACACAAAAAATACATAAAAATACATAAATACAACCAATTTTTTTCCCAAAATACATTTAAAAACAAAAGTGAAGGAGTAAAAATCCTGGGAAAATAAAAAGCTCTTCACCTGGTGCCCAAAAGACCACCATGTAGGTGCCAGACAAGCCTCTCTGAAGAGGGCATTCCACAACCAGGGTGCTGCCACTGAAAAGGCACTCTCCTTAGTAGCTACCCGCCTGACCTCATTTGGTGGAGGTACTTAGAGAAGGGCCTCTGAAGAGGATCTTAGGGTTCGGGCAGCTATATATGAAAGGAAAGGTTCCTCCTGTGCAAGCACCGGGTCATTACTGACCCCTAGAGGGACGCCTGCTTATGCTGGCATTTTCATGGCAGACTGTAGCGGGGTGGTTTGCCATTGCCTTCCCCAGTCGTGACTACCTTTCCCCCAGAAAGCTGGGTACCATTTTACCGACCTCAGAAGGATGGAGGGCTGAGTTGACCTGAGCCGGCTACCCGAGACCCAGCTACCGCTGAGATCGAACTCAGATTATGGGGAGAGTTTTGGTTGCAATACTGCTGCCTACCACTCTGTGCCACACAAGGCTCAGGTATATATGAACCATGCTCCTAAATAAATATGTATAGGATAGGGCTGCACATTAACGTTGCATATTAATGACCGTAAAAGACATAAACTCAAGAACTAATATGAAACCAGAAGCTATGTATGTAATTATAAAAACATGCTTATATGCCATGCTTCAATTTACAGAACTTCCAAGAAAACACACTAATTAAAACCAGCAGAAACCAATGGAGCACGACAGAGTGATCAGACCAGCAGAACCAATAAAAATCAACAGTTAAAACCATCTTTGATGAAATGATGGAAGACTTGGTGCCAAACATGCTATCCTTGGCATCAGGTGATCCTCCTTAGGGAAAGTATTCTATATATGGAGTTCCACAACACAGAATGCATTCTCTCTGTGGTCACTGGTAACCTCTCTGGTCTCTCTTGCATGGCTAACTTCAGAAGTCAGGGGGAATCAGAGGTGGGCCTCTGATGATGATCATAGAGTTCAAGGAGGCCCATGTGAGAGAACTTATGATACCGTCAGCCCAAAGTTAGAAGAATACCTCTGGGACTGTATTCTACTTTCACAATTAGCATCCTTCTCAGGACCCTCTATTTTTCAGTCAGGCTTTCATTATCCATTTCCCTCTTTAAAACACATTGAGTTCACTCTACCCTGTATTTATAGCTTTCCATATCATATAGCTTTCATTTCATTCATTCATTTATTACATTTCTATACTACCTAATAGCCAAAGCTCTCTGTGTGTCTTACAAAGATTAAAGCTCTAAAGATACAATATAATAATGTAATATAAAATCGTTTGCATACAAAGATATAAAACAATTTTGCACAAACAACAATACAATCCCAGGATATTATATTAATTTGTTTTGGTTGTTGGCTTTGTTTTATTTGCACCGTCATGACAGTATTGTCTGTTCTATATAAAAACCAGGCCAAAGAATGCTTTTGTCAATCCTGCCATCTGTTCATGTACACAGCCAATTTGTCACAGCCTTCTCTTTTCTTCTAGACATAGAATGTGCATGCTTACATTGGTGGCTTCTGGCTCAAAGTTCATTTAACGCTGTATGTATCACCATATGAGTCCATCTGCATGAACAGCTGAATGGCTAAATATGTTTTACATACATATAAGGGGCAGAGAGTATAGTTGAACCGTTTGGTGTCAAAATAGACACAAATGCTATGCTATCTCACTAATCCAATTGAGTGTGACAAAAATTAGTCTAAAGCATTTTAAGTGGACCTTTCCCTTAACACAAAGAACATTTGGCTTAAGATCTGAGACCCAACTTTGCCACTCATCTGTACCATGTGGCTAAAATATGTGAAAGAAGTTGACAAGGTTCTGTGAGCCATATGCATCCACTGAGACTGTACTTGCAACCTGCCAGCATTGATTTGGCTGTCATTTCACTGTGAGAAACATGCACACCTGCTGAATATTCAGAATATGCCACTCTTTGCACTCCTGCTGTCCAAATTGGTGTATAGATATTATCGTCAAGAGGGTGCCATCTATTACTCATGGAGATCATTATGAGACATGAGAGACCATATTACACCATTACCCAAGTGTCTGCAATGGATTCCTCACCCTCAGAAGTCCTAAGTATTTTGGGCAGTATCCAACACTGCTGCTCTGCATACATTATTGATGTACTGTTAGCATAAATGACCTCTAGTGGTACACCAATAGCATAAGCTTATGTGATGGGTTTCCCTGGAAAACCCATCTTGCCAGCTTTTGTTATTGGCATTCCACTAAGTTGCTTACACTAGCGCTACATCAATAGCATAAGCAGACCAGTGTCAGGGTGGACACTGAGTCCATAGAACCTCAGAGCAGTTCTGATTCTGAGGAGGAACAGCCGTCCGTGGGAGAGGAGCGCGCTCATCCCTCCCAGGCCCTGAAGCTGGCAGAGATTCCTCCTCCCAGCATTCCAGACAGAGATAGCAGTCCTGGGAGTGAAAGAGTGTGGGAGGAGGTCTGGCTGGATGCTTGATGCAGGCGCAGAGAGCGATGAGCTATGGAGGGCGCGGAAAGGAGGCATAGTGCCCGTTTAGCGTGCAAGCAATGGTCGCGTCCAGAGGACCCAAGGGAAAAGGGGAGGGACTCTCCCTACCCCATAAGTTCAGGGTTTGCAAGTGATTCTCGTTCAAACAGGGACCAACTGTTTCCAACCCAGGGGCATAGGTTACTCTGCTGTTCATAGCTTAGTCACTGCTGATAGAGATATTAAGTTGTAAAAGGAATAAAGCCTTGAAAAGAATCCTTTGTCTGTGTCTGGAGTTGGCTACTGGAGTAGACTGAAAGAGGCTGGCTAGGGCCCCTGACAACCAGCAGTGTTGGATGCTGCCCCTTAAGTTCAATATATTTTATAGATCAAAATTAAGTATAACTATAGAACAACCAGAACCCACTGCACATCTGGAAGCACTAGCTTTTCAATGTCATAGAATTCATTATGAAGCAAACACTATATCTGAGTGCATATTTTCTTTGATTTCCTATTGGCAGTGATAAATGGGGTCAAACACTGAGATGAAGTTGTGAGAAATAAATGGTATGGCCTTGGACCTGCATAGCGAAGCAGCAAGTCGCCATTAAGTGAGGTGGAACAAGCCAACCTTTGGGAAGTGTTAATGGGTGATTACTGGGAAACTAGATAATATGGTACATGATATAAGGGCAACTTATTTGAACTGGGAATATGCAAACTTGAGCATTTGATGGACCTTAAGCATTTACTTTCTAAGAGGTGAGTTTATGATCAGGAAATGAGTTTTTTTTTTTAATAAACGGGAAGGATGCCTGTGGTGGCAAATTCACTGAATCAATTATATATATATATTTTTGGCTAGTAATGATTTGTGTGGTCTACCAGAGGTCACACAGCTATGAATCAACTATTACGGTGGTGGGGTTATTTCTGTTCTTTTCCTATCCCTTCCAGAAACTTTCTTGCCTTTTTTCCCAGTTATATTTTATATAGATCTTCATGTTGAATTGTAACACCTTCAAATTGTTCCCTGGGTGTACTTCTTTGATTGTGTTTATAAATTTCTCCTGGTAATGTTCTGCATATTATATAGTTGCCATTTTCATTATTAAACACATTATGTTTTCTGTCTATGCAATTTAGAATCCACCTTGGTTTCTTTATCATAATAATTTGTTTCATTGCCAACACGGTTTTATTATATGTTCAGAATCTGTCTCTTTCCAGTGCACCCTTCACCAGATTCTCATTATCCTGCTATTTCTATATGGTTCTAATTTTCTTACTGTCTCTCCACTGGATCATATTTGTTACACTTTCCTTCACAAACAAGAAAAAAGAAGAAGTTGTCTTCTTCCAATTGCACTAATGGAAACAATAAAATAATCTTTCTCTGTCATCTTCTAGTAGAAAGGCATATAATGCACAAAGGTATACTCCACAGGAGATCAGCTGCAGAAGATTGCCTTTTCTGTGAATCCAGATGCTATTCCAAATAACAGCAATTGGGTTGTTGTTGGGTAGATATGTTATTTCATCTTCCTTGTTGTTTTGTTTAGATAACTTTGCTTTCAGAAGGAGTCCTTCTTTTGTTACTCCTTGTCCTTTAGTGATGTGATTGCAGCTTGGGTGACCATGAGTTTGTTTACTTATGTATTCACAATATTTATATACCACTCCACATGAAAGATTTCAGAGCAGTGAACAAGATAAAAGAATAAAACCCCATACTTAAAACAATTAAAGCATTTTAAAAGAACAGATTCTGAACTTAATAAACCATGGCTGGTCACTCAGGGAAAGCACCTTGAAATAACAATGTCTTCAGCAACACAATGTTGGCACCTGCCTGACCGCCAAAGGCAGGGAGTTCCACAGGAAGGGGACTACCACACTGAAGGCGCTTTTCCTAGTGGACTCTAACTGGGCCATGGGTCCACGTGGAACTACCAGGAACATGCCCTGTGATGAGCTCAGTGACTGGATAGGTTGGTAAGGAAGGAGGCACTCTCTCAGGTATCCGGGTCCCAAGTTGTTTAGGGCTTTGTACACTAGTACTAATACTTTAAACCTGGCCTGGTAGCGAATAGGCAGAAATCCCACTGAAATTAGAGGGCTTTACTTTTGAGTAAACATGCTTAGGACTGAACTGCACAAAACATAGTTATTTTTTTAATTATTTATTTAAAACATTTCTTAAAACAGACAGGGCAGTTCCCTCAGCAAAGGAGTTACATGCTGAACTCCTTTGCTGAGTTCCACAGAATCTGGGTACACTTATTAGGAGCTAGAGCGCGTACATTCACCACAGAAGCCCCATTCAGGCATTCAGCCAAATGCATGAGGGCACGAACTATAGAGGGTGTGGGGCCACATGTTCTAGGCCTACCCCCAATGTCTTCCCATGTGCTGCTTCTGCCCCTTCCACTCGTGACTATCGCAGGTTCAGTGCAAAGGTTTGAATGAAGATTTGAAGTGCATTCAGCTGAATGTAGGGATGGATGGATTGCTTACAGTCCGATCCATGGCGTTGTCTGCTGGGGGGGGGGAGGCGATCCATTCCTCCCCCCCAGAATCCTCTGGAGCGAGTCTGGATGGCTGCATTTAGGTTAAACTAAGGGCTTTAGGGCCACAAGTGGCATCCACTACGCCATTTGTAGCTGTATTCCTCAGAGTGTTACAGTAATGGTGACCGCAGTAAGTTACTGCATCGCAAGTGGTCTGGAGCCTAGGGATGGGGGAGAATTTCTCCCCGAAACTTTGGGGGGCCGAGTGCCAATGCATTCGGCCCCCCGAAATTGGCGATAAAATTCTCCACCCCCCGTCCCCCCCCCGGGATGGGACTTACCTTTCACGAATGTCCCTCCCGGTGGCGGGTCCCGGCGGCGGTTCGTCGGGTCTTCGTCAGGGGCGGGGGCGGCAGCCAGTCTTTCGACCGCCATTACAAGTGCAGTAAAAAACAACAACAACAACCCCGTGATAGGCTACGTAACGATTAACGTAGCCTATCACGGCTAGATCTCCAAAGTCAGCTGTGATAGGCTATGTTAATCGTCACGTAGCCTATCACGGTTGACTTTGGAAAAAAAAAAAGCGCGTACGCAAATGGCGGCCCCCATAGGGAGCCGCCATTTGCGTTCCTTATTTGGTCCCTGTAGTCTACGTAAAGATTTACGTAGACTACGGCGAAAATAAGGGAACGCTATTTGCGTTGCTCTTATTTTCGCCGTAGTCTACGTAAATCTTTATATAGACTACAGGGACCAAATAAGGAACGCAAATGGCGGCTCCCTATGGGGGCCGCCATTTGCGTACGTGCTTTTTTTTTTTTTCCCAAAGTCACCCGTGATAGGCTACGTAACGATTTATGTAGCCTATCACGGCTAACTTTGGAAATCTAGCCGTGATAGGCTACGTTAATCGTTACGTAGCCTATCACAGGGGTGTGTGTGTGTGTTTTTTTTTCGTGGCTGGGTAGACGGGGCGCTTCTACCCAGCCTGAATTTCGGCTGGGCGAGGCGGGGCACCTCCCCCCCCTCGCATGAACTTCGGGGGGAGAAGCAAAGCGCCTCCCCCTCACTGCGAAGCAAGCTTTGAGGACAGGTAAGGGACTTTTGTCCATCCCTACTGGAGCCAGCGTGCCGTTCTGGAGGGAATCCTTGGGAGGCAGAGGTAAGTGATCCATTCTGCTACGGATTCCAGAGGCCGGATTCAAAAGAATCCGGCCTCATTTGAGTCCTCGGTGGAATTATCCACCATCCCTAGCTGAATGCCCTTAGAAACCTTCCTACAGTTGGGAACCTTGGATTACCGGTGGTCCTAGTCACGAGGAGGCTTCTGAGCATGTTCAGAGTTGACTCATGTTGGTCAGGAAAG
This sequence comes from Heloderma suspectum, assembly GCF_057233095.1. NCBI lineage: Eukaryota > Metazoa > Chordata > Lepidosauria > Squamata > Helodermatidae > Heloderma > Heloderma suspectum. Next base: position 70,657,171 of record NC_139462.1, read on the forward strand.
GAGAGGGTGGGGCTGATACACACTGGGCCACTGGGGACAGGGAAATCACACATAGCCCCATGGCCCCTCTGCAGTTTGCACCTCACGCCTTCGGATGAATGCTTGAATAGGGCTAGGGTTGCTGTTGGAAATGGATTATTCACTTACCCACCACCTGCTGTGATGTTTAGGAATCTTTACCTTGTAGAGTGGAGTCATCACCCCATGAGCATCCCCACTTCCATTCCATATCACGAGTAGAGGCAGAAATAGTCACAGTGTGATGGCACCCTTCTTCTTAAGGTGCCATCTCCTATCGGAGGTTAGCTATCATTACAGCTATTTTTGTTTTTGACGCTGCTGCTTTTAATAGTTATATAATCATATTATAATATAAATCATATTACAATATAAATACAGCTGAACCATTCCCTCAAATTCTTTAACCATGTTTGTTTTCTTCCTATTGATCTTTTCCCTTCCATGTTCCTGTGTATAATAAGTTGGAGTATAGCCTATTTTTTGCCTTGGATAATATGACCAAGGTATTATAACTTTCTTCTTTTGATTGTCTTTACCAATTTTGTTTTTTGTTTTGCTTGCCCTGCATAGTACGTTCTCATGTGTTACTCGATCAGTCCATGGTATTTTCAGCATGCGTTGGTACATCCACATTTTGAAGGATTCAATTTTCTTCAGATTGTTCTTTTCAAGTGTCCAAACCTCCACTCCATAAAATAATATTTAGAACATGTAGCATCTTACCATCCAAATCCTTACTGCAAGATTAAGGTCCCAATTACATAATAACTATTTCATTTTAACAAACGCTGTTCTTGCCATCTCCACTCTTGGGTTTATCTCTTGTGTTTGTTCATTTCTTTCAGTGAGCCAAGTTCCTAGGTGTTTGCATTTTGTGACTTGCTCAGTTGGCATATTATGTGATGGCACCCACAAAACTCTTTACTCCCTGCACCCTCCAAAACATTTTTTAAATAAAATAAAAATAAAATTAAATTAAATAAAAAAATGGTAGGGTGTTAGGTTCTCCTTCCTGTTCCTGAAGCTGCTGTCAATCAGCTGTTCAGCAGGCAGAAAGAGACAGCAAGGCAAAGGGGCAGAGGGGAGAGAAAGAGTGAGGCAAGGAGTGGGGAAAGCTGTAAAGTAAAGAGGTGGGAGGAATGAAGAGGTGGGGAGAGAAAGAAAATGTGAGGCTAGAGGCTGGGAGTGGAGCAAAACAGCAAGATAAAGGGGTGACTGGAGGAGAAACAACAAGGCTAGGAGCTAGGAAGGGAGTGAAAGAATAAGACTAGTGTCAGGGAAGGGAGAGAAATAGGGAAGGGGTTGAGAGAAATAGTGAGGGAGGGGAGAGAAATAGTGAGAGAAGGGGTCAAAGGAGAGAAATAGTGAGGCTAGAGGCTGTAGAGAGAGAGGGAGAGTGTGCAAAGGGAAAGGTATATGTGGATGGAAGGAGATTGGGAAGGGTGGAAAGCAACTCTTTCCATTTCTCCCTCCCTCCCAGCCTGTAGCTTCACTATTTCTCTCTCACCCCCACCTCTCGATTAGCCAGCCCCCCACGGCAGCCATTATATGACTAGCAACATCCTCCATGGGAACCATTTCATGGTGGTGCTCAGTGCAGTTTCTCAAATTCCCAAATGTGCCCAAGGGTCCAAAAATGTTGAGGACTCTTCCTATACTTCATGCAATCAGAGCTTTTAAAGTGGGTGCTTGTGTGTTTGTGGAGAACTTGCTGTGCAAACATGAGCAAATGACAAGTCCAGGCACAAAAGCAAGGTAAGACAAGGAGAACTTCCCTTTCAGAAATCCACCCATTTTGGATAGATTGGTTAAAGCCTGTCTGAGAGGCCTGTGACCTGCTTTGAGGAAAGCAAGGTGAGAAGTCTGATTGTGCCTGCAGAACAAACTGTCAGCCCTTTGAACTGGGTATTAGACCAAGGCCAGGCTAGGCCATCTGGATAGCATATATAGGTTGGGGGAAGCTGCTATACAGCTTGGGACTATACACTCAAAGAAGTGATGAAAGAATCAGCACAGATGCTTGCTCCCCATTTTCAATTCAAAATAGAAAGTAGAGTGCATGGATTTCTCCTCAGGGGACATTGGAGTGAGTCCCAGATGACTTTTGGAGCTCACTAAAACTGATGTGGAATGAAGTGTTTCTCTGTTAAAGCAGAATCATAAAAAGAACAGTAGGTTACGGCTCTAATTTTACATCTTATTTGAATACATGAAGCAGCTGTAAACCTAGCATGAACACGGAAGGGAGATAGTAAGGCCCGCTGGTGACTGGATTATAGGAGAACTTGCAGAAACATCCTGTTCTGTTAGAGCAGCAGGGAAGCACGCCCTTTCGTATGGAAAATTGGGGTAATCAGGATTAAATAATGTTTAGCAGCAACAGCGCATGGAAGTGATTCACAGCATTGGTAGCCACAGCCATGCCTTCTAATCTCTCTCTCTCTCTCTCTTGCACTCACGCGCACACACACATATGCACACATTTAAACTTAGTTACTTACTTCCTACTTTGTTTGGCAATGGAATACCATTTGCTGAGGCAAAAAAACAGGGCATTTGACGATATTGCATTTGTAATCGATTCAGTACAGAAATCAAATGAGAGTGACAAATATGTCAATGCTGAATAGCTTTATACTGCCTGATTTTCTGCATTATATTAAGTTGGTACCCAAATCTGATCTTAAAAGTAAATCGGCCAATCATACAGTAGTAAGTAATTTACGTGCAATTAATCTGAAGAAAAATAATGCAATTGGAGAGGGATATTTATTGTGCCAAATGCAAGCGTTACATTAAATAATGCACACTGGCAGGAAAACACACTAGATTATTAAGGGGGCTGAAGTTATTGAACTCCTTTCCAATGAGTGGAGTCTGACCTGAACCTATTTCAAACAGTATTTGATAGGTGGGGTTAAGTATATAGGGACATTATGTTTTTAAAATAAAACAAAAATGAAAAACAACAATGGTGGGCCTGTGGATAATAATAATAATAATAATAATAATAATAATAATAATAATTTGGAAAGACCCTCTGAAAAGCATTTCCACTGAAGGGGTAGCTAGCCAAATATTGCCTCTAGTATTTGCTCTTATCATGATCATTCACAATAAAAAAGATGGACACCATCACAAATTCATCCATTGTATAACTTGCAAAAGTAAGACTTGGAGGGAGCAATCCTATGGATGCTAGACAGTGGCTAGATGGCCATAGGATATGGTGTTTTCAGGGAACCGACTGCTCTCCACTTTCGTGCTGCCTCGGGGGCAGCGCAGAACATCCCCATCCTCCACACTCGCAAGAGGAGTGCAGAGCGGCTGGCAAGGGGGTGGCTGGGGGCATTCCGGGGACCATCCTATGTGTTGTACAGCAGCCTCCTTCCCCACTCCATGCTCCCATAGCAGGGCAGCTGCAATCGGCTGTCTAGACGAAAAACAGGGCAGGAGGAGCGTGGAGGGAACGATCCCCTCCATGCTTCTCCTGTCCTGCTTTGGATAGGTGGTCACCTCCAAGTTCAGAGGCGGCCGCCTATCTAGATAGGATTGCGCCCTAAATCTCCACAGTGTGATTGTCATCCCAGTTGCACTGGCATTTGGGATTGTTAGGTACTCATGCATCTGTCATTTGGTTGTGGACTGTGCGCATCAGTCCCCATTGTGGAGATGGACCTGTCTCTCTCGCCTGACCTGATTATGTTTCCCACAATTTATTGTGTTATGATTTTGATGTCCATCTAGCTAGGGATGTCAGAGAATTCCGCCACGGACTGAAATGGGATCGAATTCCCTTCAGTCTGAGCCACGGAATCCTCTGCGGAACAGCACCGCGAGGTCCTGCGGAGCCAGCAGTCATGCGGCTTTTTTTTGGTCATCCGCACAGAGTTGTGAAATTTTCATAAATAAAAACGCAAGGTAGTATATGCCGATAATAAATACGTAAGTTTTCTTTCTTTTTTAATGAATTGTGCTCACCGCCTTGTTTGTGGGTGTTCTTTTTCAATTGAAATCCTCTGTCTCCGTTTACTTTCAGCCAAAACACTTCCTCCTCCTAGGGGCTTCTAAAAACAAGGCTGTCCTAGGTGTGCCTGAGTGATGCACTCTTGGTTTAAAGCAATGCTGTTTGAAAGAAAGAAAGAAAGAAAGAAAGAAAGAAAGAAAGAACCTTTTAAAATGACCATGCTGGTCTGGAGCCCTGCACGAGTATTATTCCCCCTCTAAGCTTTCTATTTCCACATCCAGCCTTGTTGGTGACATTGTTTGTGAGGCTAAAATGGAGAGGAGAACCAACTCTGTGCAAGTCTACTCAGAAGTAAGTCTTACTGAGTTCAATGCGACTTACTCCTACACATGTCAGCACCACACTTGCCCCCAGCTCAGCTTTGTATTTCCACATCCAGCTCATTAGCAAACCTCTTGTTAGTTATCTTACTGGGTGTCTTTGGGCTGAACTCTCACCACTATACCATACTTCTGTTATGAAACTCATGAAGAAAAAGAGACAGTATAATGGAAAGTTCTTTCTGAAGCAGTCACACTTCACTTGTACAAATGCAGCATGAAGGGAAAGATCAGCAACTTTCTCTTTGTTTGAATAAAAAGCACACTCATGTCCATGCTCAGGGAATGGACAAAATGAGGAATAAACATACCAGGGAATATGAAAAACTATATTCCTCCTGTGTGTGTGTGTGTGTGTGTGTAATCTCCCTCAATCCAGCTGTTCCCTGGAAACCCCCACCCCATTCACCCAAGGGTCTTCTGAGATAACTAACAGGAGGTTTGCTAATGAGCTGGATGTGGAAATACAAAGCTGAGCTGGGGGCAAGTGGGGTGCTGACATGTGTAGGAGTAAGTCGCATTGAACTTAGTAAGACTTACTTCTGAGTAGACTTGCACAGAGTTGGTTCTCCTCTCCATTTTAGCTTCACAACGTCACCAACAAGGCTGGATGTGGAAATAGAAAGCCTAGCAGGGGGAATAATACTCGTGCAGGGCTCTAGACCGGCATGGTCATTTAAAAAGGTTCTTTCTTTCTTTCTTTCTTTCTTTCTTTCTTTCTTTCTTTCTTTCTTTCTTTCTTCAGCATTGCTTTAAACAAAGAGTGCATCACTCAGGCACACCTAGGGCAGCCTTCTTTTGGGAAGCCCCGAGGAGGAGGAAGTGTTTTGGCTGAAAGTAATTACTGCATGTCTCAGGGCAGGGGAAAAAATACGTAAATATCTACAAAAAATAGCCTTTCCTATGGAAGTTATGCAAAATTACAGCTGTCGGTACGGATTTATCTTCGTAATTTTCGGAGCGGAAAAAAAAGAGGAGAATTCCGGGGGCTTGCAAATGACGGTACGGAGCCCTGGCCGCAAACTGTGGAAGTCAAGTGGCACGGAAGGTACACAATTCGTACATCCCTATATCTAGTACACTAGAGCACTGAGCATAAATCTCCACTATTTATATTTACTCATTCTGAGAGTTCAGGCTCCAGTGTTATAAGACAAACCACCCTGACTTCCAGAGATGCTTTCATATGGCCAATATTTGAAAAGGACACCACGTCCACCCTTCAGCAACCAGCCTACCAAGTTCAGGCTACAAGATTATACTGCTGCTGAAATGGCCCATGTCGACCCTTCCTCTGACCAACTCCGACTTGGAAGTCTCGTCAGGATCACTGTTAAAATTCTGAAAGTACCACCAGGTTCATTTCCTATGCTGTCTTCTTTCCTCAAGTTCTTGCTCTTAAAAAAAAAAAAGCTTGAGACTGCCTTAGACATTCCCAGATACTTGAAATGAATCCATCCTTCTCATAGGCAGACGTTGTATAAAATGTCCCTTCTGTTTTATTCATTGAAGTCACTAGCAGGAGCAAACAGATGATTCAAAAGTTTTAATGTGAAATGCAGTCTTTGTAATATATAATTCAAATCCTTAGTCTCTTGGCAGACTTCACAACTAGGCCTGCTGTGTTTAATGTCCTGTTGTGGGTGGATAGGGAGGAGAAATGACGAGATGACACAAATAGATTTGGGATAAAACTAGGGATGTCAGAGAATACCGCCACGGATCTCGGTGAGGCCAAATGCCAGTGCATTCGGCCCTCCGAAATCCGTGGCGGAACGAAGCCCTCCACCCCCCCACCCCGCGAAAGGCGCACGAAACAGGACACTTACCTGGTGCCGTTCGTGCTGCTTTGCGAATGGCAGCCACGTCTGCGGCCGCCATTCGCTTCTTCATTATAGCCGTGATAGGCTACTTAAATAATTACATAGCCTATCACGGCTAACGCAGGGACACCATTTGCGTCTCTGCGGAGGCTGTGATAGGCTACGTAATATTTACGTAGACTATCACGGCAAAAAAAGGGAATGCAAATGGTGGCTGCTATAGCCACTGCCATTTGCGTTCCTTTTTTTGCCATGATAAGCTACGTAAATATTTACGTTGCCTATCACGGCAAAATACAGGGACACAAATGGTGGCTATGGCAGTCGCCATTTGCGTCCCTGTGCAGCCCAGTGGCTGGATGTCTGGCTGCGGGCAGCCCTGGCCAGCGGCTCTGCAGAGTCGCTGCAGAGCGAAGCCGGCCGGGGAGAATTATGGGGGGAGGGATGGAACGCCTCACCCCCACTGCGAATGTCACCCTTTGAAAAGGTAAGTGACTTTCGTACCCTAGATAAAACAGGGCCACATTTATTGATAGGTTACAATCTGCAAAGGAAGCACCAGTGGGCACTCAGCAAACAAGACCAACATGGCAGGTGTAGAGTGAGGCATTCGTTGTCTGGGGCGAGGTGTCCACCATCGTCCCCATCAGACATACCCAATTCTGGGCTGGGAGACCTTCCCCTGTCACCCCCCCTTGAGCCACAGAACCCGAGTGGGTGAGGAAGGTTGGCCTCAGAAGTAAGCCATATCTCCCGACTGGGGTCATAAAAACCAGAGCTGAAAGCCTCGGGCTTTACCAGTCACCTGAAACGGTGCCTACGAATGTTCACTTGTCCTCTCCCCCAGCAGAGTGCCCTCCTGGAGCTGCCACAGGAGGGCGACAAGTCTCTGCTTCCTTGCCCTCCCCCCCACCTGTGCAGTAAACACTCCCCAATGCCCCCGTGCAGATCAGCCAAAAAGACATCATTGCCTAGGTCAGTGAGATGACCACCATCCGCTTGGTAGAGCATCGCCCGGGCAGGAGAAACGTCGGGGTGGATGATAGTCCGGTTGCCCTGTTTGATTAGAAAGTTCCCAATTTCCCTGTTGACCTTCTTACAGGCCCTATCCATGGCGCGAGGATCCAAGCCATCCCTCCAAGCCACTCTGGGTAGCAGGTTGGAACAGACAATGGTGATTCAGGGCCAGCGATGCCAAATCAGCCACAAATCCTCCCAGGCTTGAAGAATGAGGGCCTTGCCCTTCAGCAGGCCTAGATTGTTCCCCCCTAAATGCAGCACCAGAATCTGCGGGGGAACCTTCACCAGCCCTTGCTGGAATAATGTGGGCAAGAGGCACTCCCAATGCATCCCGCGTTTGCCCAGCCACTGAATGGTAGCATAGCGGCTAAGCCCAAGCTGAGATCTGCGACTGGAAGAGGCCCTCCAACCAGCCCAGAAAACCATTCTGTGCCCACAGATGAGCACCCTCACTGGTTCACTCACAGTCCAGCCATCTAGAAGATTGAAGGAGAAGCAACAAGCAATGAACACAAATGTCCTCACATCTTAAAGGCCCAACAGTGGCCTCATGTAGGGCCACTATGCCTTGGAGTGCCACATGCCGATGGACTGCACTTTGTCCGATATGAACCCCAAAGACGCGGCCGTGGAGGTGGCCCCAATCTGGAAGGAATGTGTGCCGAAACAAAGTGCACCCAAACCTAAATCCCTTAAGGCTCGCTGTGTGACTACCCAAAATTGATATTTGGTTAGGGGAGAGGAGTCGCTATGGCAGAAAAGGGGACCAGGCAGATTTCCTCGAAATTTGAGAAAGTCCCCCAAGGTGGTGACCAGACAAAGGTCTGGCACAGGGGCTGGAAACAGTGGCACACTGACACCCCTCCCCGCCTGGTCGGTCTTAGACCTCCTAAGCTGAATAAGGGTCACCTGCTGAGAAAACTGCAGGTCACTGAACTGCAAGGTTCGTCCTGACAGGTCGCCCCTAGCTGACACCACCAACTCAGAAATCCTGAATGCTCCAAAGAATGCAGTTAGTGCCAAGGCATGAAACAAAGTGGCCTCGTGTGGAGAGTTGCACAAAGAAGGCCACAGACCCCGTAAACCCAGCAAAATATCTAGTGACAGAGGGCATCTGGGGTTGGGTGGCACCGGGAACCCCCTGGACCAACCCTGAAGCACCCGCCGGACCTGGAAGTCTGCAGTGTTGTCAGCCACTCCCTTCATTTTAGACCAGAAGGCAAGTGCAGCAAGCCTTCCCCAGATGGTCCAGGCTGCTAGACCCCACCTGTGGGCATCAACACTAAACTGAAGTAATCAACTGGAATTGGCCACAACTGTCACAGACGTGCAGCCACCCAGAAGGAAAAGAACTCCCTACCTGATCTGGCGTAAGCAGCTCTCATGCTAAGGGCTGCAAGACAGCCTGTTCTGCCTCTTCCAGCCAACCTCCTAAAGAGCGGCTGGCATGGTTTATGGCATAGCATGTGCCCAGGGGGCCAGTTCTCTGCACTTGGTTACGTGACAATGCATCAGCCATGGCATTGTCCAGGCTGGGAATGTGCTGTGCGCGGAATAAAATATTACACCGAAGGCACTGCAACGTGAATGCCCGGACCAAAGCCATGACTCTGTCGCTGCGAGATGACAAAGAATTAATGACCTGAACAGTGGCCTGATTGTTGCACCAGAAATGCACAACGGAATTAGAAAGCTGGGCTGCCAGGGCTGCCCACAGATGCACAGAAACATATAGGGAAGAGTTCCAAAAAGGTAAGGTCCTTCCCCACTCCCAGATCTAACCACTCTGCCGGCCATTGTGCATGACACCAGTGATCCCGAAACACAACTCTGAAGCCCAGGGCCCAAGATGCATCAGAATGTATCTGCAGTTCTGCTTCTAATAATAACTCAGGCCTCCAGAAGGAAATGCCATTGAACGTGTTGAGGAAATGCAACCAAACAGAGAGATCATCCTTCATAGTGGATGATACCCTAATCTGATGGTGTGGCAAGCGCAGGCTCTGCATGGCATTACAAAGGTGTCTAAGGAAGGCCCTGCCAGGGGCAATTACCCGACAGGCAAAGTTAAGGTGACCGACTACTTCCTCTAGGCCCAGCTGCATGACCTTCTTAGAATGCAGCACATGCAGAATTCCTTGTCCTTGAGGGCCTGCAGTTTGTCAGCTGGGAGCTTACAAAGCTACTTCACAGAGTCCAGTTCAATGCCCAAAAACTTAATAGTGGGGGAAGGGCCCTCAGTCTTTTCCTCTGCCAAAAGTACACCCAGCTCATCAGTGAGGGCAGAAAATTCCTATTCCAAGAAGGAACTGAACTTCTCAAACATAGCACAGGATACAGAACATCCCATGGGTAGGGCCCTGTCAACATAAAATTGACCTAAAAAACTGAATCCCAGAAGGTCGAAGTCATCAGGGCAAATTGGCAGGAGGCGGAATGCGGATTTAATGTCGCATTTCCCCATGAGGGCACCGGGGCCCAGCGCCTTCACCATGGATACTGCCATGTCAAATGATGTGTAGTGGACTGAGCATAGGAGCTCAGGGTTGGCGTCGTTCACCGATCCACCCTTGGGGAAGGACCAGTTGTGGATCAGCCTGTATTAACCCGCAACCTTCTTTGTCACAATGCCCAATGGAGGGACTCTGAGGCCAGGGAAAGGGAGGGAATCAAATGGGCCAATGACCCGCCTCATGGCCACCTCCTTATCACTTTTATCTTTGACTAACTGTTCGAAACCTGCAATAGATTTCTAGGGGTGGACGAAAGTCCCTTACCTGTCGTCGAAGGCCGTTCGCGGTGGGGGGGAGGCGCTTCGCTGGTCCCCCCGCGAAGTTCAGGCCGGGGGGAGGCTTCCCGCCTCGGCCCAGCCGCGAACGCGAAAGTTAAAAAACAAAACAAAAGCACCCCCTGATAGGCTACGTGACGATTCACGTAGCCTATCACGGCTAGATCTGCAAAGTCAGCCATGATAGGCTACGTGAATCGTCACGTAGCCTATCACGGGTGACTTAAAAAAAAAAAAAAAAAACGCGTACGCTAATGGCGGCCCCCATAGGGAGCCGCCATTCGCGTTCCTTATTTAGCCACTGTAGTCTACGTAAATGTTTACATAGACTACGGCGAAAAGGGCAACGCAAATAGCGTTGCCCTTATTTTCTCCGTAGTCTATGTAAAGACTACGTAGTCTATGCCGCTCCAGCCTCGCTCGAACACCTGCCGAACCGCCGGCCGGACCAGCCACTGGGAGGGACATTCGGTGAAGGTAAGTCCCGTCCCAGGGGGGGGTGCGGGGGGCAGGGGGGGTTCGGAGGATTTCTCCCCGAAACTTGTTCGGGGGGCCGAACACGTTGGCACTCGGCCCCCCGAAGTTTCGGGGAGAAATTCTCCGCCAACCCTATAGATTTCTGATTCCAGGAAATTTGGGCCCGGCGTTGGCCAGAAATGGAATCCTGAAACCCAGGCAAAATCCCTCATCCAAATAACGGGTGTTATCCCGGAGTGGGTATTGCTTCAAAAGGCACTGCAGGGGCCCCAACTTAATTGGACTGGGCTTCTTTTGGCGGAGGTTGTGGGCCACTGCTGGACTTCCTGCCACCCTGCCGATTCCTGATTTGGGCCCTGCAGACCTTTGGTCTTTGGGCAGCTGATGAAGGCATGTTGTACTCCGCAAATGGAGCATGCATGGCAAAATTGGCATGGATTCTTGAAGCAGATGCCCTTGGAGCCGAACTCCCAGCAGAGTGTGCGGTGTTGAACCACCTGTCCCGCCCCTGCCTTAGGAGCTGAGACAGGTGTCAGCTTACCTAAGATGTGCCCACTGTCGGACCAATCACCAAAACCCGGCCTGGCAGGAGTCATAAACTGCAGCCAAAGATCCTGATCCTTGGCATCCCAGAGCAATGTGGGGTCAAATGTGGCCCACTTACGAAAAGATTCATCATAGGTCAACCAGGCTCAGCCTTCATATTTGGTATAGGCCCTATATATGATATCTAAATACTTAGTGAGGACCCAACCATACTCTGGGTGCTTCTGTTGTATGACACCATAAAAATTAAGAAGCCAGACAGCCAGTTGGCCCAAGTGTGGGACACCTTCCTATGCCTGACCCTCTCCTGACCCCTGTTGCCTGATTTCTCCCCCTCCTTTGTTTCTGACTCTCAGAATAGCAGGGAAAAGACGTCGACAAATTCTCCCCGTAGTATTTTCTCCCTAGTGGATGGCAATAGGTGGTATCCCAGAGGGGTAAATGTCCCCCTGGTTGGGATTGCTCCTCTATCTACATGGGCAAAAGGGTCCTTGTTGCTCACCAAGTTCAGCAGAGCCTTTGTCTATGGGGCTGCACCACATGGCAGTGCAAGTGGCCATGGCAGATGGGGCGTGTTGAGGAGCCTCCCCGTCACTGGCCGTGTGAGGCTCAGAAGCCAGAGGGGCTGTGGGTGTTTCCCCCGCCTCGACGCCACCAGCGAGGTTTGGAGCAGGGCCTAGGGCCCTGTGGGGCTGGGCAGACACAGGGAAGCCAGCCATGTGAGTGGCCCAACCTGGTGTGCCATAGCTTTGGGCCTGGAGTGTGTATCCTGGGCCGAAACAGTGGGGCGGTACACCCGGCGAAGGGAACCGTGGGATACCCCCCGCTGGGGTGTGAACGGCCAACTCATCCCTGCTGTAAAGGGGAACCACCCGTTTGGCAGGAACTGGTTCCAACCGGTTTGTGGAGCCGCCCCCCCAGGTCCCGAAACCTCACCTGAGCCAAGGTTGGTTGCAGCGTCAGGGATCTGGCTATGGTCCAGAACTGCTGGAGCTGGTGTAATGTATGCCGGCGACCCTTGCGCTGGAGAGGGCTGCTCCGCAAGTAAGCATGCAGGTGCTGAGGCCATTGCGGATGCTGCTTGCCCAGAGACAACCTGCTGAGAAGCCTCGATGGCTTCCAGCCTCTCTGAAATAGATAACAATAGATCTTTGTGAGCTTGCCCGCTAATTAACCTTGAACCCGAAGTCTGGGGAGCCCGCCTGGAAGGGGTGGTTAATGCAAGGATCCCCAAGTCCCCCTCAGCAGCCTCGAGCCTAGCCAGAATGAGGGCCATGTCAGGATCCTCATCTTCGGATGAGGAAAAGTCGGCCCCATGGAACTGATGCTTAGCCGGGGGGCAAGCGGCTTTGCCTTTGCCTTTTTTTTACCTCCCAGACCCTTCCTGGGAGGCATCACTGTGTATTGGGAATGAGCTACCCTCTCTCTCCCTTACACTATTTAAAAAAAAATATTCTTATTCTTATTAATTTGCTTCTTATTTAGTTATTTAGATAATTCTACCCACCCCCCATATACTGTATATATCTTATTATTAATGTATTATTCCTTTAAAACTATCACACCTTACTTTCATACGTTCTTCTCTGTTGTGAACTGCATCCGGGGACCCAAAAGGCCCTGAAGGCAGTATCGGGTTCCTTTCTTTCTCTCCCCCTGCTTTTTAATTAACTTCTTATTTTTATAAACTTAACAATAAGGTGCTACAGGTCACCAGGGGGTGCTGATAGGCCTAACTCCTGCTGGGCCGGAGAGGCTGCTCTGCTTCCAGCCACCTAGAATAGCTATTCAGTCCCAGGGGGGTGCCCTAAAGCGTGGGAAAAAATCCCCACACCCTCGTGAGGGGTGGAAGGCAAGGAGCAGCCAGGGGGCCTCCGCAGGCTGCCACAGGAATCAGCGGCCAAAGGGGGGCAGATCCAGGGCACGGGAAACTTCACCTCCCCCTGATCAGGGCAAACAAAGACCCCCCCCACTGGGCTGGCCCTGCTGCGCTGCCGCCAAAATTCAGGCCCCTCAAGAGAAGCGTGGAGTGGGTGAGCGCAAACTCCCCCCACAGAGTAAGGGGAACCGCAGAGGGGCAGGCATGGAGTGAGAAAATCCCACCTCCCCAAATCAGGCGTCGGCTGAAAAGGTCTGCCGCCGCAAGCCGCGACCACCCGGGCGGGTCAGGAGTGAGGGGATGGAGGCGCAGGGAGAAGCCTCATACTTGTGCTGTGTGTGGGGGGGAACCGTCGCTGCTGTGGACACCACCGTGGACTGGAGGAGCGCTGCTGCTTCATCCCTGAAGATGCAGCCACTGCTGCTGCCGAGTGTCGCCGCCTCCCCCACAGAGTAAGGGGAAGCATGGAGGGTCAGGCATGGGAAGATAAAATCCCCCCTCCCCAAATCAGGCAATGACCCAAAAAAGGTCTGCCGTCGCAAGCCGTGGCTACTCAGGAGGGTCAGGTGCGAGGGGAAGGAGGCACGGGAAGAAGCCTCTCGCTTGTGCCGCGACATGACACTACTAATTGCTCAAAAGTTCCTTGCATCTGATTACATGGCACCATCCAAAACTCTTGCTTGGTAAGCTTTTTGTCCCTCCCTGTGACATGGCGTTGGCTATTTCCTCTGTGTTCTTCATAGGGATGTACGAAAGTCACTTACCTTTTCGAATGGTGACATTCATGGTGGGGGGAGGCGCTCCCCCCCTCCCCCCCAAATCCTGGCTGGCCGGCACCGCTCCGCAGGGATTCTGTGGAGCTGCCGGCCAGCTCCGCCAGCAGCCGGACATCCGGCTGCTGCCTAGCAGGGATGCAAATGGCGGCGGCCATAGCCGCCGCCGTTTGTATCCCTGCAGTCAGCTATGATAGGCTACATAAATGTTTACGTAGCCTATCACGGCTGATTTAAAAGAAAAAAACGTGCGTAATCAAATGGCGGCGCTCATGGGCGCCGCCATTTGCGTACGCGCGTATTTTTTCTTTTAAATCAGCCGTGATAGGCTACGTAAACATTTACATAGTGTATCACGGTGTTTTTTAAAAATCTAGCCTATCGCTTTTTTTTTTTAACTGGAAATGGCGGCGGTGGCAGCCGGTCGGAAGACCAGCCGCTGCCGCCGCCGCTGCCGAACCGCTGCCAAACCACCGCCAGAGCCATCGCCGCCAGGAAGATCCGCTAAAGTAAGCCCCGTCCTGGGGGGGTGCGGGGGGTGGCAGACCGTTCCGCCACCGATTTCGGGGGGCCGAATGCGCTGGCATTCGGCCTCCCTGAGATCTGTGGCAGAATTCTCTGACATCCCTAGTTCTTCAGCAGGGTGAAAGCTGGAAATGTCATGTCAAACATGACCTGCAGGTAACTAGGGCTGTACGGATTCTCTACCATCCATTCTGGTTGGGAATCCACGGAGGGGGGGAGGCGATCCATTCCTCCCTCCTGGAATCCTCGCGGAGCGGCTCCGCTCTGTGAGGACTCCGCAGAGCCGAGGGCTGCCGCTTACCATTCGTTTTCAGGTCTGCAGGTTGTGTCGTCTGCCCCATTTCCCCATCCGCATGCCCTGGATTCCCCCCTTTTTTTCCTGGCTCCCTGAACTTACGAAAATAATTCCGTAAGTACTGCCGAAAAATCCTTTTTGGGTGCCTGGCATCAGTCTCCGTAATTCGTGGTCCAATGGCTCCGATTTATGGAAAAATTTCCAGTTTACAAAACATTTCTGTAATTGCTTCCAGGTTTTCAGATGGCAGGAATCCCCCACGTAACTTCTGCTCTAGGGATGTACGAAAGTCACTTACCTGGTCTCGCAGCTTGCTTCGCGGTGGGGAGGAGGCGCTTCGCTTCTCCCACCGAAGTTCAGGCTGGGGGGGGAGGCTTCCCGCCTCGCCCGGCCGAAATTCAGGCCGGGGGGGAGGCTTCCTGCCTCGCCCGGCTGAAATTCAGGCCAGGGAGAAGCGCCCCGTCTCCCCGGTCATGAACTTCAAAAGAAAAGTAAAAAAAAAAAGCCCCGTGATAGGCTACGTAACGATTTACGTAGCCTACCACGGCTAGATCTGCAAAGTCAGCCGTGATAGGCTACGTTAATCGTCACGTAGCCTATCACGGGTGACTTAAAAAAAAAAAAAGCGCGTACACAAATGGTGGCCCCCATAGGGAGCCGCCATTCGCGTTCCTTATTTGGTCCCTGTAGTCTACGTAAAGATTTACGTAGACTACGGTGAAAATAAGGGAACGCTATTTGCGTTGCCTTATTTTCACCGTAGTCTACGTAAATCTTTATGTAGACTACAGGGACCAAATAAGGAACGCGAATGGCGGCTTCCTATGGGGGCCGCCATTTGCATACGCGCTTTTTTTTTTTTTGAGTCACCCGTGATAGGCTACGTGACGATTAACGTAGCCTGTCACGGCTGACTTTGCAAATCTAGCCGTGATAGGCTACGTTAATCGTTACGTAGCCTATCACAGGGGCGTTTTTTTTTTTTACTTTTCTTGTAATGGCGGCGGCGGCAGCCGGTCGAAAGGCCGGCTGCCACCCCCGCCCCTGACGAAGACCTGCCGAACCGCCGCCGGGAGCGACATTCGTGAAAGGTAAGTCCCATCCCGGGGGTGTGGCGGGGGGCGGGGGGGTGGCGGAGAATTTCTTCCCGAACAACCTTCGGAGGACCGAATTCGTTGGCACTTGGCCCCCCGAAGTTTCGGGGAGAAATTCTCCCCCATCCCTATTTTGCTCACCTGATCTCACCTGATGCCACTGGACCTGTCCTGACCTGACCTCACCTGACGTCACCAGACCTGTCCTGACCTTACCTCACCTGACCTCACTGGACCTGACCTGACCTGACCTGACCTCACTGGACCTGACCTGACCTCACCTCCACAGACAATAAACAGAAAAGCTGGAGGATTTCCCTGGACTTCGCGACTCAGCCCCAGCAAAAGAAAGCCTCGGGTCACAGGGAAAATCCCTATTTATTATTGTAAAAAGGGTAAAGCCGTTCACGTTCTTCTTCTATTTCTGATTTACGGATTTCTTTTTGTGATTATTTTTGTAAAATCTGCTATTCGGCGTACAAAAAAAAATGGGTCCGCATGAGCCACCCCGTTCCAAGGAGGATTCTGTGGACTGGATTTGTCAGAATTCAATCCTATTTAAAATTCATGCAGAATTCTCTGACATACCTACAGCTAACTGGGGAAAGATCAAATAACCTTTTTACAGTCAACATAGAATCATAGAAGAGTAGCGTTGGAAGGGGCCTACAAGGCCATCAAGTCCAACCCCCTGCTCAATGCAGGAATCCAAGTCAGAGCATCCCTGACAGATGGCTGTCCAGCCTCGTCTTGAAGGCCTCCAGTGCGGGAGAGCCCACCACCTCCCGAGGTCATTGGTTCCATTGTCGTATTGCTCTAACAGTCAGGAGGTTTTTCCTGATGTTCAGATGGAATCTGGCTTCCGGTAACTTGAGCCCATTATTCTGTGTCCTGCAGTCTGGGATGATGGAGAAGAGATCCTGGCCTTCCTCTCTTTGACAACCTTTCAAGTACTTGAAGAGGGCTATCATATCTCCCCTCAGTCTTCTCTTCTCAAGGCTAAACATGCCCACTTCTTTCAGTCTCTCTTCATAGGGCTTTGTTTCCAGTCCCCTGATTATCTTTGTTGCCCTCCTCTGAACCCTCTCCAGTTTGTCTGCATCCTTCTTAAAGTGTGGCGCCCAGAACTGGACACAGTACTCCAGATGAGGCCTAACCAGTGCTGAGTAGAGGGGAACTAGTACTTCCCGGGATTTGGAAGCTATGCTTCTATTAATGCAGCCCAAAAGAGCATTGGCCTTTTTTGCAGCCACATCACATTGTTGGCTCATATTCAGCTTGTGATCGACAACAATTCCAAGATCCTTCTCGCTTGTTGTGTTGTTGAGCCACGTATCCCCCGTCTTGTAACTGTGCATGTGGTTTCTTTTTCTTAGGTGCAGGACTTGGCATTTATCCCTATTAAATGTCATTCTGTTGTTTTCTGCCCAGCGCTCCAGTGTATCAAGATCACTTTGAATTTTGTTTCTGTCTTCCCGGGTATTAGCTATCTCTCCCAATTTTGTGTCATCTGCCAATTTGATCAGCATTCCCTGCACCTCCTCCTCCAAGTCATTAATAAAAATGTTGAAGAGCACTGGGCCCAGGACTGAGCTCTGCGGTACCCCACTCATTACCTTGCCCCAGTTTGAGAAGGTCCTATTGATAAGCACTCTTTGAGTCCGATTCTGTAGCCAACTGTGGATCCACTGGATCGTTGTTTCATTTAGCCCACTTTGAGCTAGTTTGCTCATCAGGATATCATGGGGCACTTTGTCGAAGGCTTTGCTGAAGTCGAGGTACAGTATGTCTTAGGGATGGACGAAAGTCACTTACCTGATCCTGAAGCTTGCTTCACAGTGGGGGGGAGGCGCTCCGTTTCTCCCCCCGAAATTCTGGCCGGGGGGGGAGGCGCCCCGTCCCTCCCTGCCGAAATTCTGGCCGGGGGGGAGGCGCCCCATCCCTCCCTGCCAAAATTCTGGCCGGGGCAGAGTGCCCCGTCTCTCTGGCCACGAATCCTGTTGTCCTGCTGGGACGCAAATGGCGGTGGCCATAGCCACCGCCGTTTGCGTCCCTGGCCTGCAGTCAGCTGTGATAGGCTACGTAAATCTTTACGTAGCCTATCACGGCTGAATTTGAAAAAAAAAAAAAAAGCGCGTACGCAAA
Organism: Heloderma suspectum; assembly: GCF_057233095.1. Taxonomy (NCBI): domain Eukaryota; kingdom Metazoa; phylum Chordata; class Lepidosauria; order Squamata; family Helodermatidae; genus Heloderma; species Heloderma suspectum. The sequence goes on from NC_139462.1 coordinate 70,674,904, forward strand.
TTTGCGTACGCGCTCCCCCCCCCAAAGTCAGCCATGATAGGCTACGTAAAGATTTACATAGCCTATCATGGTGTTTTTTGAAAATCTAGCCATGATAGGCTACATAAATCTTTATGTAGCCTATCATGTTTGTGGTTGTTGTTGTTGTTGTTTACTTGGAAAAGGCGGCGGCAGCAGCCGGTCAGAAGACCGGCTGCCGCCGCTGTCGAACCGCTGCCGAACCGCCGCTGAACCGCCGCCGAACCGCCGCCGGGAGCCCCCGCCATGAGCGACATTCACCAAAGGTAAGTCCTATCCCGGGGGGGGGGGGCTGGGGGGTGGACTGTTTCTCCACCAATTTCGGGGGGCCGAATGCGTTGGCATTCGGCCTCCCGGAGATTCGTGGAGAAATTCTCTGATATCCCTATATGTCTACAGCATTCCCACGGTCCACAGGGGAGGTTACTTGATCAAAAAATGAGATCACATTAGTCTGGCAGGACTTGTGCATGCCTTTGTGTTCAGATGTTAGACAGCCATTGTTCCCTTTGAAATGCAGACATGGTTCACCACTGAGGAAAGAGAATATGTTGCACAGTTGAGAAGCTAGCTACCTTTAGATGTATATTGTTTCCAAGTGTTTTATTGCAGTGGAATAATTACTTACCAAATTTTCAAGTTCTGATAACCTTTACAATACTGTGCTAAATAGTTGGTATTAAGAACTCTATTGTTGAGACTACTGGTTTTGTTTGCTTTTGGTTGGCAGGCAGCCATTCCATCTCCTCTACTGGCCATGAGACAGAACATTCTTCAGCAGGTTGAGGATCCTTCAATTCTATCCTACATTTTCTGCTGTTAGCAGTGAGGCTATGAAGGCCAGATATACCCATGTTAGCACAGAAATCTCTTCTGTTTCAAGATTTTCATCTGCTCTAAACACATTCATTTAGATGTTATACTGTATATGACAACCAAATTATGACATAATTGTGAGTTCCTCATCTACACTGACATACTCTCAGTAGGAACTAGAGATGTGGATGCCCAGAAAAAAAATGTGTGCCGGGGCAGGGGGAGCAGATTTAGAAAATCATCCCTCACCCCAATTTTTTTCCAGTTATTTTGAGGGGGGAAATTTTGAGGGGGAAATGGGAAAAAATGGAATGACCCCCATCCCATTTTTCCCCCAGGGCTTCATATGTCTACTAGCAACATAATACTTTGCTGGGACGTTAGTGGAGATAAGCAGTTTGTCTTGGTCTGGGCAAAACATCATGTCCAAAAAAGAAGCTTAAAATTACATTTGAAAAAGAACGCATCAGATTCAACAGCATGGTATCTACCAGTTTGCTATCTGATTACTGTCTATCACTATAACCCTGTTCACACCATTGGTCCAAGGACATTGAATGTACAGAAGTAGAGAGAAGTGGGATTTCACATGATGTCCATGCCCCTGACCTACCTGCATTCATTAGAAGAGCAGAATACAGTCTGTGTGCATACCAGTCTTTGTGTGTAGGGCTCTCTGCATGAGACCAGGAAGGAAACCTCCAGCACATCTGCAGAGAGCCCAGTTGTATTCTGACCTTCAGATGAATGGATGTAGATTTATTCTGCTACTGCAATCCTACTCTCCCCAGACTTCTGTTTGGCCCCAAACATGACTTTTGCCACTAGTAACAGTACCATACCACTACCACCCAAGAAAGAAGCGTTGGACAAAAGCCAGCCTGAACAAAAAGCAGCCATGGTGATGCCAATCTGGATTGGAACTAGACACAGTGGAGATAGGTTTAACTCTTTTCCCCACACTGTTTTACTCCTAAAAATAGTGCAGTTTCAAATTTGCTTTTCTTTTCGGTTCTTACAATTCATGGGTAGCGGGATTGGCCAAAAACCTTCCTGAATATTGGGTTGGGAGAAATTTCTGAAAATATCAGGAGTCGCGGGTTGGCTTGCCTTACTTCACAGCAAGGTGTTTGAATTAGTTTTCTCTCCCTTTTTTTAACACACACACACACACACACACACACACACACACGTCTCACCAGCCCTGATCAGCAGCTTCCAAGCCTCTCCCCCTTTCTCCTCAGCCCTTTGCCATGTTGCTGTTCCTGTGCCAGATCACAACTGGCATAGTTTCCATGGTGATCTAGCACAGGAACAGCAACGCAGCTAAAAGGAAGTCAAAAGAGTGTGAAAAGGAGTGACTTGCTGGCTGCTGACTGCAGCTGGCAAGGCTTTTTAAAAAGTGTTTTTTTTAAAAATGACCTTCAACCACCTTATCTGTAAAGTAAGGTAAGTCAGCCCCCAACCATTTCTTAGAAATTCTCCCACCTATTCCAAAATGAACTGAAATTTGGTTGTCATTTTCATAGGGCGAGCATCGCCCTGCCATGGAGAGGGAAATGTGACTCAGCACTAGCTGAAAATCACCCTGTGTTCAAAGTTCTGTTTGGGCACAAAGGTGTTTTTTCAAATGAATAACATTACCCTACCACCCAAGGCTAGGGATGTATGAATCCCACTTACCAGTCTGCTGCTGGGGTCCGCTGGGGGGGGGAGGTGATCCGTCCCTCTCCCCCGGAATCCTTCTCAGCCAGCTCCGCTCCGCAGCTGGACTTCCGGCTGCTGCCGGGCTGCTGCAGCCGCAAATGGCGGTGGTTGTAGTGGCCACCATTTGCGTGCCTGCCTTTTGCTGTGATAGGCTACGTAAGTATTTATGTAGCCTATCACAGCAAAAGGCAGGCACGCAAATGGCATAGTGGCTGCCATTTGCATGCCTGCCTTTTTCCATGATAGGCTACATAAATACTTAGGTAGCCTATCATGGCCTAATGCAGGCACGTAAATGGCGGCCGCTACGACGGCTGCCTTTTGCGGCCGCAGCGGCCGGAAGACGACCCGGAGCCGCCGCCACCACTGCCACTGCCATCAGGTAGGTCCGTCCCAGGGGGGATTTCGGGTGGTGGTGGTGGGGGGAGTCTGTTCCGCCATGGACTCTGGGGGGCCGAATTCTAAAGAATCCAGCCTCACTGGAGTCCGTGGCAGATTTCTCCCACATCCCTACCCAAGGCCACCTCACTCCCACTTTATTCTGTTGCATGTATTGATCCAGCCGTGCATGCTTAAATTTCATGTCAATTATGACAGAAGTTCATTGTTGTAATTACCTGAAATCTATAAATTTCATGACTTACTCTAGAAAGGGGCTAATGGAACTGAGGACTGCAGCCTTAAAAATGCTGAAGACTATTTGTAACCCAATCAAACTGTGAATAATAGTAATTTTGTTGGCTTCTATCCAGTGATCATCAGAGAAAATATGAAACAAGTGGATTGTGATTAACATGCTGATTTCTCTTTCTCATGTACTTGGTGGAAGTCCCACTTAAATGACCCCTTTAGGCATGGTACTCACACACTATGTTGGTACTACATATGCAGAATTTGGCATATATTGATCAGCACAAAGCTGCAAACACGTGGACCATCAGCTTTCGCCGGTCTGCCTTCTCTCAAGTTAGCAGCAGTTTACCTATAGGACAAGTAGTAGCCTATAGTGGGTTTGCTACACCAAAAAGTGTAGCAGATTCTGTCATATTTTAAATTCCACACTTTAGCTCAAATAGATATCATCTAGGGATGTTAGAGAAATGGATTCAAATGAGTCCAGATTTCTATGAGTCCAGCCTGTGGATTCTGCAACTTGCCAGCTTTTTCTGAGTCACACAGATTCTGTGGACTTGTGGACTTTTTTTTTTTTTAAACTTGGAGGTCGGGGATTTGAGTAAATGTGTGCTCACACAAGTACACATTAGTGCTAATGCACATTTGCAAATGAATGATATTCTCATACAAAATTCCAATTCTATCAATGAGCAGAAGACGGAATGGAAGATGCCTGATAGTCCATGAAACATAGGCAGAATGGATTTAACAAAATCCATACCTTCCTTATATAGCCCAGTGTCCAATGCACTCAGGATAGTCAAAGATTTTATCTGCAGAATATTAGGATAGCAGTGAAATAGCTCTATTTTTTCTTGGATCTCCCTTCCTTATACAGCTCTTCAGCTAGACTGTGCTAATATCTCGCTAATGGCAAACTAGTATAACCTTTTCAGGACTTCAGCTCATTAGACCATTATTCCATTAGACTGTGCTGATTTCTACTTCTTCTTTATGCTTTCAACCTGTATTCAAGCTCCTGCTGCTACAATTATATGTAAAATTTGAAGCTAACTGATTGTAAAGTTATGCCAACTCCTACTATCTATTCAAGGGAAATTTAATATGAATTACTAGAGATGATGCAAAGTGTTAACAAGAGCCCCTTGCTTTTGTTAACAAAGCACTCCAAAATCCGTACCTTTTCTTTCATCCACATGGTCACCTAGCATCCTGAATTTCTCCTTTGAGCTAACAAAAGAATAAAAGTTAAACTGTATCATTATTCTATAAGCCAAGCTTTTTGGAACTCTATGTACAATGGAAGTTGTAATGAAAATCAGCACTATTTCGAAGATTTCATATGGATTAGTAGTTTCCCATTGGGTTGATCATTCGGACAGATGTACGGTATAGATACATTTTGCAATTTTCAGATCGTATTGACCTACATTTTGAAATAATTTCAGCTGAGTTAAAAAAAACTCAAACTACTTTGTTTTGTGTTTGTTTTCATGAAAAAAGCACCTTTTGTTTTCAGTTATCTTTGGTGCTCGTGTTATTTCACTGATGTTCTTTGCGTTGCCATTTCCTTTTTCTTAGGTCTCACACTGTAATTTAGGGTGCAATCCTATGGTCCCTAGACAGCATCTAGATGGCCACAGGATCTTTTGTTTTCTGGGAACCGACCTTGGAGCCGGAACTCCGAGGTCATTTCCCAGTAATCTGACATCCCTCCCCCCCGCCTCATAGGTGGCGTGGTTCATTCCTGGCTCCGTGCTCACAAGAGCAGCATGGAGCTGCCAAAAGGGGGGTGTTCCTGGGGGTGGGGAGGGGAGGAGATGGTGGAAGTGCCATTATGATGCTTCCTATGCACTGTTCGGCCTCCCACTCATTCTGAGGCACCCTGGCTAGACAGCCGATATCAGCAGTCTTGTCGCAAATGCTGGGCGGCCAGAGCGCAGAAGAGAAGATCGCCTCTGCACTCCACCTTCCCTACATTGGAGGGTCAGTCCCCTCTGAGTTTGGAGGTGGCTGACTATCCCCGTACAATCGCATCCTTAATCTGATTGAGTGTGGCAACCCACACGATAATGTCAGTAGCGACATGATGCTGTGTTTGATGTGATAATGTCACAGACTCTTGCAAACAGATTGGATTTGTTTATTTGTACATTGTAGTTATACTATCACAAAACAGATGTTTAACAAAAGATAGTAAACATCAATACAAAAGTAACATAAGGCCTGGCGTGCTATGGTCCATGGGGTCACGAAGAGTCGGACATGACTTAAAGACTGAACAATAACAACAACACAAACCCATATGATATAGAATCTGGGTCTCTAAGTACTTGCACACAAAATCATGTGGGTTGCCACTGCCAGTAAAATGAACTGATTGTAGGCAAATGAAGAGAAAGGCCATTAGGAAAAAGAAAAAGGAACATCCTTAACAGCATCAAGACAACACAAAGGTTTGGCGAACTGAATATGCTTTTGGCAAATTGTTTGTTTGCATTGGGTTTTATGCATTGAAAATAGATCTAAAAATTAACAAATTAGAAACCTATTTTAAGCATTTGCATACAATATAGGCATGTTCATAGGATAGGTGACATCAATACTCAGAATGTGTTAATTCAGGTTGATGCTAACGTCTTGGTATGAATGACAACTTCAGCCATAGGCTGGTGGACTCAAGGTCTTTCTGCACCAGCTTTCCACATTATTTGAAAATGTTATACTGTGGCAAATCATATGTTTAGGACTGATAAATAAGCACAGGAAATGCAGTGAAGCATTGTCTGAAACAGGATAAGTCCCTTTCTACATCCACCAGCCATCTATCTCTTTATGCTGACTCAGTAAGCCTATGTGCCTAATATGTGTTCTGATATGTTCTGTAGGTATCTGGCTGGAATGGAGGTCCATAAGAACATAAAAAGAGCCATGCTTGATCAGACCAAGGATCCATCTTGTCCAGCATTCTGTGTACACAGTGGCCAACCAGCCGCCTGTGGGAAGTGCACAAGTAGGACGTGAGTGCAGTAGCATCTTCTTGGTCATGTTCCCAACAACTGGTATACATAGGCTTGCTTCCTATGATACTGGTGGTAGCATATAGCCATTAAGACTAGTTGCCATGGATCACCTTATGCTCCAGGAATTTCTCCAGCCCCTTTTAAAATCCAAATTGCTGGCTATCATTACATCTTGTGGTAGCAAATTCCATAGTTTAACTATGTGGCAAGTAAAGAATCACTTCCTTTTATCTGTCCTGAATCTCCCACCAATGAGCTTCATGGGATGAGCCAAGGTTCTAGTATTATGAGAGAAGGAGAAAAATGTCTCCCTATCCACTTTCTTCACGCCATGCATAATTTTGCAGACCTTTATCATGTCTCCCCTTACCCTTTTTGCAAGCTAAACATTTGCAGCAATAGCAAAGTTCTTTTCTGCAGACCAGGCCCAGCAGGAAAAAAATGGTTACTCTCTCAATTAATTTCTGCACTGCAAGTTTTTCCTTTCTTCCTGAAAAGAGATCAGTGAGATTAGGAAGACTATATTAAGCAACTCCACACTATAAATCATGTACCATTTTACCTAGTTTTGTTCTTATCACTCTTTCGGAAAAATAAATAAATATTGCTATCTTTTGTGTTTCTTGAAACATTCAGAAGCTGGTGAAATTTTTACACATACAATAATTTTTCTGTGGGTTTCCTTTTCAGAAGTGGAAAGGCAATGCCAGGGAGCCAACCTTTCAAGCAACTGCTACATGTCACTGAAGCTAAAGGGGAGCTCAGGCGGAAGGGCTGTCTTCTAAATTTCCCTCAGCTTTTCAAACAAATCATGGCAGTGATGATGGGCACCCTTGGAGTGGGCACCAGCTCACTAGGGCTACCTTTCCCTCTGTAGAGAGGCAACCCCAGAAAGCCATTAAGAAGAGGTTTTGTATTCAATCCCTAGGATTGAACGTTCCCGTATCCACAAATTCTGGATGACCAAGCAGTGGAAGCTCCACCTTTGTGTGTGTGTGTGTGTGAACTGTGTATGGCCCAGTTCAGATGTCACAACAGCCCAATTGTTGTTGTTTTTAAAACCTGGGTTGTTGTGAATGAGTGAGTGAGCATGCTGGTGCACGCTGCCCAGTTGCTTCCACTGCAAGTTAAATCCATGGTTCCAACTCTGGGTTGTCTCTTCCCTGACAAACCAGCATTCCTGGTTCACATACAATGCTAAACAACCCAGGAATGGACCATTGTTTAGCCACTCCTGCTTGAAGTGGAAGCAATTGGACTGTGTGCACCAGCATCCTGGCACATTTATGACAACATAGGTTTTTTTTTTTAAAAAATGGGCTTGTTATGATGTCTGAACCAGGCATGTGTGTGTTTATTGTTCACCATCATTGATTATTTTGACTGCTTGACTTTTGAGTTTTATTTCATTCCATGTCTTCCTTATATTATTTGTATTTCATATAGCTAAAAAATATGCACATTAGTGTTGAAGCTTCTCACAGATATTTATTGCTTCAAAAATGCTTCCCAGAGGTAATAATAATAATAATAATAATAATAATAAGTTTTATGTTTGCAATGCAGTTTTCCTTTGTCAGTTGTGCGAGGATTTTTCTTTGGCCAAGACATTATTGCTGCTTAAGGTGTGAGCCTTGCTTCTTCATATGTCATTCACTTCTCAGAAAGTATATCTCTGTGATACTTGGCTGATGTTCCTACTAGGGTTGGGGGAGAATTTCTCCCCGAAACTTCGGGGGGCCGAGTGCCAATGCATTCGGTCCTCCGAAGGTTGTTCGGGGAGAAATTCTCCAGCCCCCCCGCCCCCCCCGGGATGGGACTTACCTTTCACTAATGTTGCTCCCGGCGGCAGGTCCCGGCGGAGGTTCGGCAGGTCTTCGTCAGGGGCAGGGGCGGCAGCCGGTCTTCCGACCGGCTGCTGCCGCCACCATTCCAAGAAAAGTAAAAAAAAAACAAAAAATGCCCCTGTGATAGGCTACGTAACGATTAACGTAGCCTATCACGGCTAGATTTGCAAAGTCAGCCGTGATAGGCTACGTTAATCGTCACGTAGCCTTAGGGATGGGGGAGAATTTCTCCCCGAAACTTCGGGGGGCCGAGTGCCAACGTATTTGGCCCCCCGAAGTAGTTTCAGGGAGAAATTCTCTGCCCCCCCTGCCCCCCGCCCCCCCCGGGATGGGACTTACCTTTCCCAAATGTCCCTCCCAGTGGCGGGTCCCGGCGGCGGTTCGGCAGGTCTTCATCAGGGGCGGGGGCGGCAGCCGGTCTTTCGACCGGCTGCTGCCACCACCATTCCAAGAAAAGTAAAAAAAAAAAACCGCCCCCGTGATAGGCTACGTGACGATTAACATAGCCTGTCATGGCTAGATTTGCAAAGTCAGCCGTGATAGGCTACGTAAATCGTTACGTAGCCTATCACGGGGCTCTTTTTTTAACTTTTCTTTTGAAGTTCGCGGCCGGGGAGACGGGGCGCTACTCCCCGGCCTGAATTTCAGTCGGGCGAGGCGAGAAGCCTCCCCCCTGGCCTGAATTTTGGCCAGGCAAGGCGGGAAGCCTCCCCTCCCGGCCTGAACTTCGGGGGGAGAAGCGAAGCGCCTCCTCCCCACCGCGAAGCAAGCTGCGAGACCAGGTAAGTGACTTTCGTACATCCCTAGTTCCTACAGAACCTCATTTCCCCCCTGATAATGTTATTCTGTATTGCATGCTTCAAAACAATAGTGCATAATCAAAAATCAGGGGGTTAAAAAGAAAATGGAAGAAACACTGGAATTTGTTCCTATTGTATCCCCCCCCCCCCTTAACAGGCTTAGACTTCCATCATTTTCTACTTGATCAAAAGAGTTTTTTGATGCTGTTTGAAGAAGTGCTACCTTATTGGAGTAAAATGACTATAATACCATTCATTATTTCAATAACACTGTACATACATTTATGTGGGTGTGTGAAAGAAAGATATTGAGCATGTGTCTTCTACAAAAGGTGCATCTAGAGTATAAGGGCAATTGAAAGAAGGTTATAATAAAAATGGCATGAAAGAAAATGGAAAGTGAAATTAGAACTGGAAGCAGCTTTAGCTATTTAATTTCAGGAACATGTAAAGGTGGGGGGAGACTTGTGTGACAATGTGAAAAGGAGCCAAAGGCATTGCTTTTCAGTGAATCAAAAGTGCCATAGACCAGCGCACTAGGGTTTTATTTGATAAATATACTTCCCAGTCTGACGTGCAGAGAGCAATACTTGTGGGATTTCACATAAAGGGAGTTAAACTAAAAACAAAGAGTGAAAGAACTGAGGAGAGTGATTTTGCACAATTCTTTTGAAATGTGTCACGTTTAGGTTCTGATGTTTTCTCTTCGCCACTACTACCTACTCCAACTGCCTCTTTTTTTATAGCTGCTATGACTAAGCTGATGGTTTCGATTTTTTTTTGACAATAAAACCCTAAATCCTTTTCCTGATCAGTGCACTGAATGATTGTTCCACTTAGCAGCTATTCCCTAGTCTAGCTACTCATTCTCATTCACTATACGACACTGACTGAAAATAATTCACTACCAACCTAGACTGGCTTTTCTCTGTTTTCTTCTTAAAAAATGAATTGTTAACAAAAGAAAAAGAAAACATTCTCAGCCTCAAAGACAGAGCCACTAGACATCATTGTTTTCTTAAATGCTAATAGAAAAAAGAGAGGAGAGAGGATGAATTTTGACTGAGTTACACCGCCTTCCCCAAGCTAGTGCCCATCAAATGTTTTGAACTACAATTCCCAGCATTCCTGGCCATGGGCCATGCTAGCCTGGGGGCTGATGGGAGCTGAAGTCCAAAACATCTGGAGGGCACCAGATTTTGGAAGGCTGTGTTGCCATGGTAAGGGAGATGCGGGAGTGTCCTTTTTTGATGTTTTAGAATGGAAGTCAAAAAACGAAACCATGCAAATGGGATCAGTATACTTATGCTTTTTCAACATAAGCCAGATTCCTGCCTCCATGGCAGGACTGACATTTGTGACAGAGGCAAGCACACAGGCTGGCTCCACTTCTCTCTAGTACACTTGTTATTTGTTCAACACCCACTGTTGCACCCAGAGTAAGGATTACTGTGGGCAAGTTCCTAGTTACCTTGTGGAGCCAGCTGAGTAAGATTTTTTTTCTGTGTTCAAGATTGGCAGCTTCTTCTTCTTCTTCTTCTTCTTCTTCTTCTTCTTCTTCTTCTTCTTCTTCTTCTTCTTCTTCTTCTTCTTCTCCCCTGCTCTCTACTGAACCTCTTGGAGGAGTTCATTAATTGGCTGTTAGGAGTGTGGTGCTCTGAATTAAATAGGCAGGTTGGCCACAACCTAAGCAGGCCAATGCGGTTAGGGCACATAGGCACAAGTCATTGGTGAGTTCCCAGAGGCACCGAAAGGTGAAAGGGGATTTCTGTAACTTGCCTACCAGGACTCTGGGACTTGTGGGGGAAGGAACTTCTTTAGGGCCCAATTGGATGATGCACTTAGAGCCAGAGGTCACAAGTGGGCTGCGGCTCAGGAGGGCACCTCTTGACACTTAAAGGTGTAGCCAAGGGGACAGAAACAGTCAGGACACTGTCCCTAGATTCAGGTCCAGGAGAGGTTTACCCACTTGACAATGCTCGCACAGTTAATTCTATCAAAGATCTCTGTTGTAAATTAAACTAAAGTTCTGACCTTCGTTTACCCAATGTACAGTGTCTCACCTCTTTATTGCTGGGTGGGGCTGCAAAAATGAAATTCACAGTCATCAGGCTTGTAAACAACAATTGCCTGTTCAGCTGTGGTGACTAGGGATGTATGAACTGTGTAAAGTCCGCTCTGTCTGTGTTTCACAGATTGTCAGGTGCTTTTTTGTTCTGTCGTCCACCCACAGATGGATGTGAATTTTTTTTTTTCATCATGCAGAAAAATACGCAAATACTTACATAAATATTTATGTAAGTATTTACATAATTTACCTTAGTACATTACATTTAGCATATTGTCCCCATTCCATTCAAGTTGTTGTTGTTCAGTCGTTCAGTCGTGTCCGACTCTTTGTGACCCCATGGACCATAGCACGCCAGGCCTTCCTGTCCTGCGCTCTCTACCGGAGTGTGCTCAAGTTCATATTCATTGCATCGGTGATGCTATCTAGCCATCTCATCCTCTGTCGTCCCCTTCTCCTTTTGCCTTCAGACTTTCCCAGCATCAGGGTCTTTTCCAGAGAGTTTTCTCTTCGCTTTAGGTGGCCAAAATATTTGAGCTTCAGCTTCAGTATCTGTCCTTCCAATGAGCAGTCAGGGTTGATTTCCTTTAGGATGGACTGATTTGACCTCCTTGCAGTCCAGGGGACTCGTAAGAGTCTTCTCCAGCACCACAGTTCGAAAGCATCAATTCTTCGGCATTCAGCCTTCCTTATAGTCCAGCTCTCACAGCCATACATTACTACTGGGAAAACCATAGCTTTGATTAGACGGACCTTTGTCGGCAAGGTGATGTCTCTGCTTCTTACTATGCTGTCTAGGTTTGCCATAGCTTTCCTCCCAAGGAGAAAGCATCTTTTAATTTCATGGCTACAGTCACTGTCTGCGGTGATCTTGGAGCCCAAGAAAGTAAAATCTGTCACTGATTCCATTTCTTCCCCTTCTATATGCCAGGAAGTGATGGGGCCAGATGCCATGATCTTCGTTTTTTTAATGTTGAGTTTCAAACCAGCTTTTGCACTCTCCTCTTTCACCCTCAACAAGAGGCTCTTGAGATCCTCTTCGCTTTCTGCCATTAGGGTGGTATCATCTGCATATCGGAGGTTGTTGATAATTCTCCCGGCAATCTTAATTCCGACCTGTGATTCATCCAACCCGGCATTTCTCATGATGTACTCTGCATATAAGTTAAATAAGCAGGGTGACAATATGCAGCCTTGTCGTACTCCTTTCCCAATTTGGAACCACTCGGTTGTTCCATGTCTGGTTCTTACTGTTGCTTCTTGACCCTCGTACAGGTTTCTCAGGAGACAGGTAAGGTGGTCTGGTACTCCCATCACTTTAAGAATTTGCCACAGTTTGTTGTGATCCACACAATCAAAGGCTTTAGCGTAGTCAATGAAGCAGAAATAGACGTTTTTCTGGAATTCTCTGGCTTTCTCCATGATCCAGCGGATGTTGGCGATTTGATCTCTAGTTCCTCTGCCTCTTCGAAACCCAGCTTGTACTTCCAATAGTTCTCGGTTCGCATACTGCTGAAGCCTAGCTTGTAGGATTTTGAGCATCACCTTGCTGGCATGTGAAATGAGCGCAATGGTGCGGTAGTTTGAACACTCTTTGGCATTGCCCTTCTTTGGAACTGGAATGTAAACTGACCGTTTCCAGTCTTGTGGCCACTGTTGAGTGTTCCAAATTTGTTGGCATATTGAATGCAGCACTTTAACAGCATCATCTTTTAGGATTTTAAATAGCTCAGCTGGAATACTGTCATGTCCGCTAGCTTTGTTGTTACTAATGCTTCCTAAGGCCCACTTGACTTCACTCTTGAGGATGTCTGGCTCAAGTTCAGTGGCCGCACTATCATGGCTATCAGGGACATTCAGATCTTTCCTGTATAGTTCTTCTGTGTATTCTTTCCACCTCTTCTTAATCTCATCTGCTTCTGTTAGGTCCCTGCCTTCTTTGTCCTTTATCATGCCCATCTTTGCACAAAACGTTCCCTTGAGATCTCTGATTTTCTTGAAGAGATCTCTAGTCTTTCCCATTCTGTTGTTTTCCTCGATTTCTTTGCATTGTTCATTTAAGAAGGCCTTCTTGTTTCTCTTTGCTATTCTCTGGAACTCTGCATTCAGTTGGATATATCTTCCCTTTTCTCCCTTGCTTTTCGCTTCCCTTCTTTCTTCAGCTACTTGTAAAGTCTCATCAGACAGCCACTTGGCTTTCTTGCATTTCTTTTTCTTTGGGATGGATTTCGTTGCTGCCTCCTGAACAATGTTATGGACCTCCGTCCATAGTTCCTCAGGCACTCTGTCTATCAGGTCTAATCCCTGAAATCTATTCCTCACCTCCACTGTATATTCATAAGGGATATGATTTAGGTCATACCTGAATGGTTTAGTGGTTTTCCCTACGTTCTTCAATTTAAGCTGAAATTTTGCAACAAGAAGCTCATGATCTGAGCCACAGTCAGCTCCAGGTCTTGTTTTTACTGACTGTATAGAGCTTCTCCATCTTTGACTGCAAAGGACATAATCAATCTGATTTCGATATTGACCATCTGGTGATGTCCATGTGTAGAGTCGCCTCTTGTGCTGTTGGAAAAGAGTGTTTGCTATGATCAGCGTGTTCTCCTGGCAAAATTAGCCTTTGTCCTGCTTCATTATGTGCACCAAGGCCATGCCTGCCTGTTATCCCGGTGATTTCTTGACTTCCTACTTTAGCATTCCAATCCCCTATGATGAAGAGGACATCTTTTTTTGGTGTTAGTTCTAGAAGGTGTTGTAGGTCTTCATAGAACCGATCAACCTCAGCTTCTTCGGCCTCAGTGGTTGGGGCATAGACTTGAATTACTGTGATGTTGAATGGTTTGCCTTGGATTCGTACTGAGATCATTCTATCGTTTTTGAGATTGTACCCCAGTACTGCTTTTCCCACCCTTTTGTTGACTATGAGTGCTACTCCATTTCTTCTAAGGGATTCTTGCCCACAGTAGTAGATACGATGGTCACCTGAATTAAATTCTCCCATGCCTGTCCATTTTAGTTTGCTGATTCCCAAGATGTCGTTGTTCAATCTTGCCATCTCATGCTTGACCACCTCTAGCTTACCTTGATTCATTGACCTTACATTCCAGGTTCCTAAACAATATTGTTCTTTACAGCATCGGATTTTCTTTTCACCACCAGACACATCCACAGCTGAGTGTCCTTTCGGCTTTGGCCCAGCCGCTTCACTCTTTCTGGCGCTACTTGGAAATACCCTCTGCTCTTCCCCAGTAGTATATTGGACACCTTCCGACCTGAGGGTCTCATCTTCCGGCGTCATCTCTTTTAGCCTTGTGATACGTTCCATGGGGTTTTCTTGGCAAGGATACTGGAGTGGGTTGCCATTTCCTTCTCCAGTGGACCACATTTTGTCAGAACTCTCTGCCATGACCTGTCCATCTTGGGTGGCCCTGCACGGCATAGCTTATGGCTTCACTGAGTTACGCAAGCCCCTTCGCCACAACAAGGCAGTGATCCATGAAGGGGTTCCAAGTATTTTCCTATAAATGTATATGCGTAAATTTCAGGAAAGTAAAAATATCTGAAAGCCCACGGATTCTGCACAGCCTGTGGCGGTTGTTCTACAGGGGATTCCATAGGTCAGATTCTTAGAAATCTGAGCTCCTTTTAGTCTGTCTCGAATTTCTCTAGCATTCCTAAGACTGCTAGAGGTGGGTGAACTCTCCACAACTTGCTTCAGATTGGTTTGGAAATGACTCAAATTCTTCCCTATCCCGCCTCCAACAGAAAGAATTAAGAACTCAGAAAATGAACCCCATCAACCATCCCTGTTCCCCAAATAACTGGGAATATTTCTCCTGCACAGATTTGAATCTGAGCCAGACAAAATTCTCTGTGTGTGAAAACTTTGCTCTCCTTGAGGTGGGCTTTTCCACACCCTGAAGTTATTTTCCAAGCCCAGTTTGTGAGAACTGTATCGGCATGTCTAGTGAGTACACAAACCAGGTTTTCAGGCATAGAAATGAAGAAAACTAGTGTGGGGTTATACTGTTGATATGCCATATCACAAATTATTAACATTGGCATATGTATATGGGTGGGTATCAAATATTAATGCTATATTTTAAGGCTGGATTGTCACACTCAGGAGCTGTTCACATTTCGCTGAAAATGTGATGGATTCAAGACTGATTCTTATGTTATCTTTGTGGCTTGCTTGTCCCTTCCAAAGGATCAGCTCCGATGCCACACCAGTAAGACTAGAAATGAGAAACTACATGATGGGACACTTAGAAACCATGGTTACTTCTCATATGACTATGTGAGAGCAACCATGGAGACTGCACCTACACATTCCTTGGTATGCGTAACAGAGCTCATACATGACATGTGTGGCATAGTTGGAGCTTCTGTGCAGTTGGATCCCATACTGACTGCACCAGTAACAGCTGAAATGGGGAGACCATGTGGGCCAGGCAGATAATATGGAAACATTAGCTAGCACTCTGGGAGTTACAGCTTAGGAAGAAAGATACACACAATCCACAAGCTCATCTGGTAAACACTGGGTGAGCAAAGCTGGCCTGAGCAGCTTCGCCTTCCTTAGTGGGTGTCCTTTCCTCAATGGGAGAAGATGTAGGGCAGGTGAGGCAGCTTTTGTGTTTTAAATGTAGCCAATGAAGCAGGGAATTCATCCACATGAAAACAGTAACTATTGCTCTCATCTCCGTAGCTTTCAAAGTGCTGTGCAACTCTTATTCATATGCATTCAGATAAACAAATCTTGCAAAGGTTAATTCTTGTTCTCATATCCCCCCCCCCCACATTGAAAATAAGTAGAGGAATTGTCAGGGTAAGATCAGCCCTGCTTTCTCTTTATAGCTGTATGTACTACCTTTCATTCCTGCTGTATTTGAAGTTGAGAAAGGGGGGGGGGGAGAGAAATAGCAGAGATTCCAGTTGTTCTTGCTGTCCAGTCCAATTTATCAGACATGCTAAAGTGACAAGCATGAGGGGAAAAACACACAATTCTTTTCAGCCCTTGAGCTTTCAAGAAATGGTCTATTTGCAATTCAAAATCAAGGCTGCAGCTTAGCTTAAACATATTCTTTTTGGTGTGTGGTTAGTTTGTTCTTTTATTGACTCAATGAATTATTTTACATATGTTTTGGCACAACCGTCATTTCACAATATCAAAGGAAAGGGTGAGCCCCTTCCACGAAAAGATAAAAGTGATGACATCTCTCCTCTTGAGGCTGGCAGCTTTAGTGGGGGGAAATTCACCAGATACATAAGAGATCCTCTCCCAGGGAAGGTTTCATATATTTCCTGACCATTTTCAGCAAAACTGATTTGCTGTTGATAATTAATAAGGCAAAGGAGATTCACAAGTCAAAGAAATGGGCATGCAGGAATTTAACATTCAGAAACGACACTGAAGTGCAATGTTTCATTCCTAAGATAACAGTATCCACCTACTTCATTTGTATATTCTGAAGACTGAATAATGGTAACTAGCTACATGTTTGGAGGAAGATTATGCTTGCTGAGAGTGATAGTATAATTTTACAACTAGGACATCTATCTAAAACATTTTCCCCATCCTTTAAGCCTAAGCTTAAATGACCTAAGCTAAGGTCATTAACATGACAGCATAATGGATGAATGGTAAAATGTTTTCTGTGATTTGCAATGCAAAGGGTTCAGCATTGAAGAGCCATGCTGGATCAGACCAAGGGTCCATTTAGTCCAGCATTCTGTTTGCACAGTGGCTAACTAGATGCCTCTGGAAAACTGACAAGCAGGACATGAGTGCAACAGCACCCTCCCACTTGTGTTCCCCAGCAACTGGCAGAGTTGCCAGATTCCCCAGCAGAGGCAATTTAAAAAGTTAGAAGATAGAACTAATTTTTTTAAAAGTGATAACAGAAATTAAAGAAATTATTGCAATAAGATTTTGTACTTCAGTGATTAGACTGTGAGAAGCAATAGTCTGCCTGTTTCAAGTAGAGAATTGATATCAATAGAATTCGCTTGCACAGCTCAGCCCTCTTATGGAACCAGTGGTGTAGTGGATCCAGGGCTTGCAGGGATACAGCACTGGCCCTTTTTTTTTCTTAGCAGGGACTCTGAT
The DNA here is from genome assembly GCF_057233095.1 of Heloderma suspectum. Classification (NCBI taxonomy): domain Eukaryota; kingdom Metazoa; phylum Chordata; class Lepidosauria; order Squamata; family Helodermatidae; genus Heloderma; species Heloderma suspectum. The sequence continues at coordinate 70,691,934 of NC_139462.1, forward strand.
GTCATCTGCCAGCCCCCTCAGAATTCCCTGTTCCTTCTGAGCTTAGCTGCAATCCTCATAATAGCTGGTGGTGGGGGTGGGGGTGAATTTTCCAAGCAACTATTTCCTTTACATTTCTATACTGCCTATTAGTCAAAGCTCTCTGGGCTGTTCATAAAACAAACTTAAAACCATAAAATACAATAACACAGTACAAGATAATTAAGGAAGAATGGAATTTGTAAATTTTTTTCTCCATTTTTCAGATTGTCAAGTATCTTTAATTCCATCATTGCTCATCAATGGAATCGGATTCTTTTTCCAATTTCCCAAATTTGTGCAAATTTGCACTTGTGCAAATTTGCTCTTGGGAAAATGCATTAAATCCCCTTCTCCAATGTGCAAATCCCCCCCCTGCATATTTTCATGCTTTAGTCTATGGGGGAAATGCACATTTGTAGCTGGCTTTTTATTTTATGTATTTTTCTACAACTAAGTTTGCATACAATTCTGGAAAGTTAAAAAGAAAATGGTCCACAAGTCCATGGAATATGTGTGCCTTAGGAAAAGCCATTTCACTATGAAATCCACAGGTAATATTCACAGAAATCTGAACTCATTTGATTCCATTGTGGATTTCTCCAACATCCCTAAACATAATATAAATGATCCAGCATGGCTCTTAAATTGTTCTTCACAATTTACCACAACACCCATGTATGTAACATTGCTAGCAACACCAATGCTGCTTGCATTGTCACAGCTAAAATGACACCCTTAAAGCTTAAACTGTAATCCTAAACCACCTACTAGGGAATAAGATCCATTGAACTCAGTGGGACTTATCTCTGAGTAGACGTGCATAGGATTGTAATGTTAGCTTGCTAAGTGAGACAGAATGTATTTAGGAAATCTTCTGCAGGGCGTGTAACTACACAGAGAAAAGGATTGCATTCTTTTTTCTTTTTTCCAGGTATTGTGGTGCAATGACAGCCAAGAGCTACTGTAGCTCCCTCCATGCCCCTGTGGTCACAACAATTGTGGCTTTGTGCTGGCAGGAGCCATTTTGTGCTGGCATGAGCCAGGCCTGGGCATGGAACAGAAACGGCCTTGGCTGCCTTGGTGGATGATATGAGGAGGGCTCTGGATAGGGGCAAATGCTCCTTCCTTGTTCTCCTCGAACTCTCAGCGGCTTTTGATACCGTTGACCACGGTACCCCACTGGACCGCCTGGAGGGGTTGGGCATTGGAGATACCGTATTGCGGTGGTTCTGGTCCTTCCTTTCTGGCAGGTACCAGAGGGTAGCACTGGGAGAGGAAGTTTCAGACCCATGGCTACTCACTTGTGGGGTGCCACAGGGTTTCATCCTCCCCCGAATGCTATTTAACATCTATGTGAAGCCGCTGAGGGCTATCATCAGGAGGTTTGAGGCGTGGTGTCATCAATATGCGGATAACATGCAGCTCTACCTCTCGTTCAAATCTTCACCAAGGTTGGCCGTAGAATCCCTGTCCAAATGTCTGGAGATGGTGAGTGGCTGGATGGGGAGGAATAGGCTGAAGCTGAACCCTGACAAGACCGAGGTACTTTTGGTGGGAGACAAGAGGAGGCTGGGGGATGTTGACCTGGTGTTGAATGGGGTACAGCTACTCTTGAAAGACCAGATCCGCAGCCCGGGGGTCATTTTGGACTCCCAGCTGTCCATGGAGGCTCAGGTGTCAACCGTGAGCTGGACAGCGCTGTATCAACTCCATCTGATATAGTGGCTGCGCCCCTTCCTTCCCAACCATCTGCTCCCATTGGTAGTACATGCCCTGGTCTCCTCTCATTTAGACTACTGTAATGCGCTGTACGTGGGGTTACCCTTGAAGATGGTTCGGAAGCTGCAGCGGGTACAGAACACAGCGGCTCGCCGGACTAAAGGCAGCTGCTGGCGAGATCACATCACTCCAGTGCTGAAGGAGTTGCACTGGTTACCAGTTGTTTTCTGGGCCAAATTCAAGGTGTTGGTTTTGACCTTTAAAACCCTATATGGTTCCAGCCCAGCCTATCTCAAGGATAGTGCCTCCAGCAACACCAGACAGGCCACTTAACAAGATCAGCCTTGGATGGCCTTCTCTCTGTCCCATCAGCCAGGACAGCTAGACTGGTGAGGATGAGGGAGATAGGGATGTACAGATTCCCCACCATCTGTTCCTCCCCCTGGAATCCGCACGGAGTGGTTCCATTCTGTGAGGATTCCACAGAGCTGAGGGCCGCCCCGTTCTGCTATCCACATGCCCCAGATTCCCCCGGTTTTTTTTTCGGCTCCCCAAACTTACGTAAATAATTCTGTAAGTACCACTGAAAAATCCTTTCCGCACGCCCGCCATCGGTCTCCGTAAGCCTCGGGTCATATGGAAAATGTATATTTATTTTCATAAAAAGGGTAAAGCCCTTCGTGGGAATTCCCCATGTAACTTCTGGTCACCTCACCTCACCTGACCTCACCAGACCTGTCCTGATCTCACCTCACCTGACCTCACCGGACCTGACCTGACCTCACCTCCACAGACAATAAACAGAAAAGGTGAAGGAGTTCCGTGGAGTTCAAGACTCGGGTCACAGGGAAAATGCCTCGTAAAAAGGGTAAAGCTGTTCGCGTTCTTTTTCCTCCATTTCCGATTTATGGATTTCTTTTCGTAATTATTTTCATAAAATCCGCCATTTAGCGGACAAAAAAATAGGGTCCGAGCGAGCTCCAGTCCAGGTCAACCAGGCTGCTCCATTCCGGGGAGGATTCTGCAGACTGGATTTGTCAGAATTTGATCCCATTTAAAATTCGTGCGGAATTCTCTGACATCCCTAGAGGGAGAGGGCCTTCTCTGTGGTGGCCCCCACTTTGTGGAACTCTCTCCCTAGGGGACTCCGCCATGCCCCCTCTTTAATGAGCTTCTGCCATTCATTAAAAACATGGTTGTTCAGGCAGGCATTTGGGGTGGGTTAGGGTATTTCACATGCCAGCAAGGTTATGCTCAAAATCCTACAAGCTAGGCTTCAGCAGTATGTGAACCGAGAATTACCGGAAGTACAAGCTGGGTTTCGAAGAGGCAGAGAAACTAGAGATCAAATAACCAACATTCGCTGGATCATGGAGAAAACAAGAGAATTCCAGAAAAACGTCTACTTCTGCTTCATTGACTACACTAAAGCCTTTGATTGTGTGGATCATAAGAAACTGTGGCAAATTCTTAAAGAGATGGGAGTACCAGACTAGGGATGTATGAAAGTCACTTACCTGGTCCCGCAGCTTGCTTCGTGGTGGGGGGGAGGCGCTTCGGTTCACCCCCCGAAGTTCAGCCCAGGGGGGGAGGTGCCCCGCCTCGCCTGGCCGAAATTCAGGCCGGGGGGGAGGCGCCCCGCCTCGCCCAGCAGAAATTCAGGCCGGGGAGAAGCGCCCCGTCTCCCCGGCCGTGAAATAAAAAAGTTAAAAAAAAATAACAACACACACCCGTGATAGGCTATGTAACGATTAACGTAGCCTATCACGGCTAGATTTCCAAAGTCAGCCGTGATAGGCTACGTAAATCGTCACGTAGCCTATCACGGGTGACTTTGAAAAAAAAAAAAAGCGTGTACACAAATGGCGGCGGCCCATGGGCACCGCCATTTGCGTTCCTTATTTTGGCACGTCTAGTCTACATAAAGATTTACGTAGACTATGGCGAAAATAAGGGCAACGCAAATAGCGTTCCCATCGCCGAAGGTATGTCCCATCCCGGGGGGGGGCGGGGGGCCAGCGGAGAATTTCCCCAACACTTTCGGGGGCTGAATGCATTGGCACTCGGCCTCCCTAAGATTCGTGGAGAAATTCTCTGCCATCCCTACCGTGATAGGCTACGTAACGATTAATGTAGCCTATCACGGCTGACTTTGGAAATCTAGCCGTGATAGACTACGTTAATCGTTATGTAGCCTTAGCCTGTCACGTGTTTTTTTTTAACTTTATTTTGTAATGGCGCTGGCGGCAGCTGGTTGGAAGACCGGCCGCCGCCCCCGCCCCTGCCGAACCGCCGCCCAACTGCCGCCGGGACCCGCTGCCGAGAGGGACATTCGAGGGAGGTAAGTCCCATCCCGGGGGGGGGCGGAGAATTTCACCCCCAATTTCCGGGGGCCGATTGCGTTGGCATTCGGCCTCCCCGAGATTCGTGGAGAAATTCTCAGAAATTCTCCGCCATCCCTACGTAACGATTTACGTAGCCTATCATGGCTAGATTTCCAAAGTCACCCGTGATAGGCTACGTAACGATTTACGTAGCCTATCACGGCTGACTTTGGAAATCTAGCCGTGATAGGCTACATAAATCGTTACATACCCTATGACGTGTGTGTGTGTTTTAACATTCACTTTGTAATGGTGGCAGTGGCAGCGGGTTGGAAGACCGGCCTCCACCCCCGCCCCCGCCGAACCGCCGCCGGGACCCGCCGCCAAGAGGGCATTCGAGGGAGGTAAGTCCCATCCTGGGGGTGGCGGGGGGTGGCAGAGAATTTCATCGCCAATTTAGGGGGGCCAAATGCGTTGGCATTCGGCCTCCCCGAGATTCGTGGAGAAATTCTCCGCCATCCCTAGACAGACCACCTTACCTGTCTCCTGAGAAACCTGTATGAGGGTCAAGAAGCAACAGTAAGAACCAGACATGGAACAACCAATTAGTTCAAAATTGGGAAAGGAGTACAACAAGGCTGTATATTGTCGCCCTGCTTATTTAACTTATATGCAGAGTACATCATGAGAAACGCTGGGTTGGATGAATCACAGGTCGGAATTAAGATTGCCAGGAGAAATATCAACAACTTCAGATATGCAGATGATACCACCCTAATGGCGGAAAGTGAAGAGGATCTAAACAGCCTCTTGTTGAGGGTGAAAGTGGAGAGTGCAAAAGCTGGTTTGAAACTCAACATTAAAAAAACTAAGATCATGGCATCTGGCCCCATCACTTCCTGACATATAGAACGGGAAGAAATGGAAGCAGTGACAGATGTTCTTTTCTTGGGCTCCAAGATCACTGCAGACGGTAACTGTAGCCATGAAATTAAAAGACGCTTGCTCCTTGGGAGGAAAGCTATGGCAAACCTAGACAGCATAGTAAGAAGCAGAGACATCACCTTGCCAACAAAGGTTTGTATAATCACAGCTATGGTTTTCCCAGTAGTAACGTATGGCCATGAGTAGGGATGTCAGAGAATTCTGCCACGGATTCCAGTGAGGCTGGATTCTAAAGAATTCTAAAGAATCCGCCCCCCCCCCGGAATCAGTGGCAGAATGGCCTCCCACCCCCAGCCACCCCGCAGAATCCCCCTGGGATGGAACTTAGCTGGGGTGGATGTGGCAGTGGCTCTGGCTGGTCTCCTGGCTGGCCGCAGCTGGGGTGCTGCGGCCGCCATTTGTGTTCTTGCAGCTGTGATAGGCTACGTAAGTATTTACGCAGCCTATCACAGTAAAGGCAGCCACACAAATGGCGGCCGCTATGCCATTTGTGTGGCTGCCTTTACCATGATAGGCTACGTAAATATTTAAGTAACCTATTACAGCTGCTTGCAAGGATGCAAATGGCAGCCACTACGACGGCTGCTATTTGCAGCCACAGGAGCTCGGCCGTGGCCAGAACTCCAGCTGTGGCTGGCCCCAGCTGGCAGCTCCGTGGAGCTGCCGCCGAGTGAAGCTGGCCAGGAAGGATTCCGGGGGGAGGGACGGAGTGCCTCTCCCCCACTGCGGATGCCCCAGCATGGAGCCAGGTGAGTATTTCATACATCCCTAGCTGTGAGAGCTGGACTATAAGGAAGGCTGAGCGCCGAAGAATTGATGCTTTTGAACTGTGGTGCTGGAGAAGACTCTTACGAGTCCCCTGGACTGCAAGGAGGTCAAATCAGTCCATCCTAAAGGAAATCAACCCTGACTGCTCATTGGAAGGACAGATACTGAAGCTGAAGCTCAAATATTTTGGCCACCTAATGCAAAGAGAAAACTGCCTGGAAACGACCCTGATGCTGGGAAAGACTGAAGGCAAAAGGAGAAGGGGACGGCAGAGGATGAGATGGCTAGATAGCATCACCGATGCAATGAATATGAACTTGAGCACGCTCCGGGAGAGAGTGGAGGACAGGAAGGCCTGGTGTGCTATGGTCCATCGGGCTACGAAGAGTCGGACATGACTTAACAACTGAACAACAAGGGTATTTTTAGAAATATGATGTTTTTAATGTAGAATTTTATTGTTTTAAACTGTTTCTATTATTCTACATCGCCCAGGTGGCCAGATGGGTGATTATTAATAAATTTAATAAATAAATAAATAAATAAATTTTAAGGCAAATAGACATCAGTCCTGGTTGCTATGATGACAGGGCATCTATTTATAATATCAGTTCCGAAATGTGCTCATGATTGTAGTAGGAGAGTTCAGCTTCAGTACAGCTCCAGATTTTTAGTTTCTGATAGCTTCACATACTATATATATATATATATATATATATATACACACACACACACACATACACACACACACACACACACACACACTTGACAAAGTAATGATAAATGTGTCTCTAGACTGAGAGAGTTACCTGAAGAATATGACCTAGTAATGATCCTCATAATGTAACAATGCACTGATCTTTATAAACCTTATGACCTGTAAGTTGGCTTGGCTGTATTGGAAATACCTGGGGTGCACCAGTTCTATGTTTTTAGGAGTCTTTTTCCATAGTTACAAAACATTTGGTATCGCTTGCTATATTAGTAACAAAAGATATCCAATTCAGATGTGTTTATTTGTATCAAGTCATCAGACCATCACAAGGCAAAAATTTAACAGAGGGAACTCTATATAAAAGGAAGACATTAATATAGATAACATTGATACAAATCCTAGCTGTATAAAACAAATATAAAATTATAGATATCTGTGGCATTTCCTTTTGAAAATGTTGTTCCTATTTTAACACAAGATAAATTAAATTGAAATAAAAATATATATAAAATCAAGCATTTACCTAAAATTCTTCCTGACAAGGCATAACATTCTCTCTTCAATATTTTATCCTAACATTAATTACTGAAGATAGAAAACATGAAGACTTAGAAGTAAGGTATCTGTTTTGCTCACAAAGAAGATAGATTACAGTCTCATGGAATGACCTCCCCACATAACTCTCTAAAATGACCAGGTATTGTTTTCTCAGCACACTATACAAATGACAACATATAACAATATGTACACAGAGAAGACAAGGCAGCCAGTTGTCAAAGAAAGTGAATGAAGTGAGCAGCCTGTAAAGAATGGACTAGAACACCTTGGACAAGTATGGAAGTTGGCTATTGCAAACCAAGTTTTAGAAGCTCAGTTGAAATGGTGTGCATTTTTTATGTTTTTATTGATAAAATAAAAGGATACTTTTAGGGTACTTTTTTAGTGGGCAGGCAATCCATAAATCCACCATCATCATCATCATCACAGTGAGTAACAGGGTTGAAGCTTGAAAAGAAGGTACCAAGGCAGCTAAGATTACAGTCCTGTATACACTTACCTGGGAGTATGCCCCATAGAACTTAATGAGACTTCCTTCTGAGAAGACATGCATAGGATTGTGCTGTGAATTGTTGATAAGCAACAAACAGATGTTAATAAGCTGGTAAAAGAGTTGTAGGGATGGAAGAAACAATGATTCTCTGAAAATCACTTTGAAGCTTATTTCAGCTCACTCCTGATTCGTCTTTGACCTGTTTTTGGTTTGTCTGAATGGGGAAAATGCGCATGTCGAATAGGAAAAGTGTGAATTTCTTGGCATATTTTTCAAAAGCATGCACTTTCCCCCACTGACAAAAGTGTGAAAATGTGTATTTTTTTAAAAAAATGTGCATTTAAAAGTGCATGTGTTTGAAAAATCAGCATTTTTCAAATGTGATCACAAATTCAGGAATTTGCAAACATTTCTCAAAAAGAAGTGCCGCTGCCCACGTTTGCATTCAGTATTGTGAATGGGACATATTCACATGATTTGCAAACAGAAACAGAATTCTTGTATATCCCTAACTAAATGTCACCTGAGTGAGTAACTGGGGAAGGAATTAGAAGGAGCTAGAAGTTGCAGGCAAAGGTTGCTATAGCCCCATGGCTATATGGTGGTGGTGGTGCAGACATAGGAAAGCCTTAAAAGCAGTAATGTAGTGGCAAATTCAGAAGTGCAGGGTCCCTTCGTGACAGTCACAGCCACGCCCCTCACATCCAAAAACAGTGTAGCTGAGAGTAAGGCAGGGATATTTCAATTGGACAGCTGAGAAGAAATGCAGGGGTGTTAAAATCTTTTTCACCCACTGGTTCACTCATTCAAACACAAACATTTTAGGTTTTCAAAATATGACACTCTATGGAAGCTTCACCCTCTCAACTCAGCCCTCATGGACAGATCCCTTCTCATTTAAACAGCCCCCTTGCACACTCCCTTAGCACCCCAACATTACCCATTAGCCTTCCCTAAGCTCCTTCGTTATATCTCCCCTCTCCCCCTCCAACAGAAATGTCCACACACCCAGCTAAATTGAACTACACACACACACACACACACACACACACACAGTGGTGTAGTGGTAAATTTGGAAATGCAGGACCTCATTGTGACAGTCTCCAAGGGCAGTCCAAATATTTCAGGCAACAAACTAGCTCTAGTTTTCATGTCCACCAGGAGCATGTCTTTGATAAAGTGATTAGATCTTAATTGCCCATTCACGACCAAGCCACCCCAAATACTTTGCATTCCAACATGGAACAATATATTGTTGCTTGGAAAATTCATTCCCCCCACAGCTACAGTGAGGAATCGAGGATCGCAGCTAAACTCAGAGGGAACAGGGAATTCTGAGGAGGGTGGAAGATGACATCAGAGTCCCTGCTTATGAAAAAGTGCCAGGACTGCATCCCTGCAAGGCCTGCCTCCACTACACTGCTGCTTAAAAGGGGAAAAAGAGCTTTCAAACACTTGTTTGTTTTGGCATTTGTGAAAAGGGAGACTTTCCTACTTCTGGAGGCTCAATAGGGAGAGCAAGTGTGTTCTATGCACATAAAGCTACTTAAAGAGGCTTATGTGTAAATCAGTCCTCAGTATAAATATTGCATAAAACCATTTTGGAGTCCAATCATTTTCCAAGGTGTTGTTTATATTGTGAGGGTTGGTAACAAGGCTATTTTCTTAGTCATCTCCAACACAGCAGCCACAGTTATGCAGTCCAGTGGCATCAGCAAGAAGAGGGTGCCCAGCCATTTTGCAGTTACCTCGAAGCTAAGCACACACTAAGCCAAGTTAATTATCTATGTGATCAATTGCTCGGTATTTTTGGTACACTCAGAAAAAAGCATTAACCCTCCAGATTCCATACAGTACCTTTTGTACACAACATTGTCATCATTCATGGTGTTCGGTAAAATAAAATTAAGCCTTGCCTAGTTTGATGTTAGTTAATTTGGCAATGTCTCAGACGTGCTTCTCGCTAGGCAAAGTTGTTCATTAGCATGAAATATAACTGGTTTTATCACATTTATGTTCATCACATAGCTATGTAATGAGGGAAGGAAGAAAAAAACTATAAAAGCTGTCTCTTGCAAGGCAACAGCAGCTAAGAAACATAACAAAATGACTACAGTATGGTAAAATTAAATACTAATTAGCATGATTTGTTTGCACTCAGAAAATCAGGCACTATCCTGCAGGAATGTTAAGGATCCAAGATTCAATAGTCCCAACCCAGTTACATAAGCACACAGCAGGCAAAGTTACACAGGCATAGTCCATGTCTGCTAATTGTTGATAACAGCAATCAGCAGGGCAGCCATGTGGCCTATTTCATTTGTCAGGAGTGCTCTGGCGGCCTCTCCCAGTAGATTCCAATAGCCAACTCAAGACACAGACGAAAGGATTTCTTTTCAAAGCTTTAATCCTTTTACAACTTAATGACTCTTTCAGATGCTAATCACTAGCGACTAAAGCAAGGAACAGCAGAGTGGCCTAAGTTTCAAGGAGTCAGTTGATCCCCGTTTGAAAGAGAGTCACATGAAGACCCAGAACTTATGGGCTAGGGAGAGATCCTCCCTCTTTCCCTTGGGTCCATGGGAGACAGCTGTTGCTTGCGCGCCAAACAGGCTCTACGCCTCCTTTCTGCGCCTTTCATCGCTCATTGCTCTTTGTGTCTGCATCGAGCATCTAAGAAGCCCCCCTACCACATTCTCTCACTGCCAGGGTCGCTATCTATCTTAGGAATGCTGGCAGGAGGAATCTCTGCCAGGTGCTGAGCCTGGGAGGGATGAGCTGGCCCCTCTCCCACGGATAGCTGTTCCTCCTCAGAATCCAAACTGCTCTGAGGCTCTCTGGGCTCAGTTTCCACCCTGACACTATTTTAGAGAGGACAATCCTCTATTTGAAGGGCTGTCAGAGGTTAATCCTCTATTTAAAACACCATCTATTTGAAACGCTGCCCAGTCCAAGTCCGTTTTAAAGAGAAAGAACCATAAGAAGGGAGAGTATGGGCCTTGAAAATACCTGTCATTAGTTAGCAGAATGAGTAGCACGTAGGACATTTGGCCACAGCCTTTCTATTTAAATTATAAAAATGTCCCCCCTAAATTTGCATTTATACATATACATTAGTGCATGCAAATTGTATGCAAATCTGTGCCCTCTTTTGTCCTCTTTTTGGGGGTGATATATTTCCTCTCTTTTGGTGAGGGGTAAGTGGCTACCTTACCAATCAGCTGTTCCGGGGAAGGAAGGAGCACGGAGTGTTAATGCAGTTCTCTGTTCCCTGTCCTGAACAGCTGATGGGTGCTATCACTGATATTTTGACTAGGACTATGTATGCACAGTCCCAGCATCTGTGTTGCAGGAGGATCCACTGGGCTACTCTCAGTACTGTTCATAAGAATCAACTGAAACTCCAGCAAACCTTTTAGGAAACTTCCCCCCCTCCAATTAACACTATCAGTTCTATTAATAATTGCTATCGCTTTTGTACAAATTTCATTGTGATTCTTATTAACAAACCTGAGAGTTTAGCTTGAGTGAAAATGATTTGCAGAAGGCTACCAAGTGATTTTTGTGGCTGAGATGAGAATTGAACAGAGGCGTTTCACCTCCAACAAACCAGCCACTGTGTCACATTGGTAATATGGAAAATTGAGATACGTAAGATATAAAAAATATAGATAGAAACAAGGCCACCTTTTCTGTCATAACCTCTTTTCAGCCTTCCCCCCAATTTAAAAGGCAGCCCTTGATGTAGCATTGAGTGGTGATGGTGGTGGGGTGCTGGAGAACAGAGGCAGGGACAAACAGGTATTTAAAAATAATAACAAATGCCCACCAAATATGTGCAATTCCTTTTACATCAAATCATGTTTCTTGCTCATTGAATCATGTCCATATTACATATTTGGTACATGTCTTATCATTTCAAAGACCTATGCAATTTTATGTTAATACATGTAGGAATTATTCAGGAACTGCTGTATACTGTGTGGTGTAGTGGCAAGAGTGTTGGGTTGGGAGCTGGGAGATCCGGGTTCTAGTCCCCACTCGGCCATGGAAGCTCACTGGGTGACTTTGGGCCAGTCACACACTCTCAGCCCAACCTACCTCACAGGGTTGTTGTGAGGATAAAATGGAGAGGAGGAGGATAATGTAAGCCGCCTTGGGTTCCTTGCAAGAGGATATAAATGCAATAATAAATAAAATAAATAAATAAATACTGGAAAGATACAGAATGATAAGGTAAAAGGTCTGATTCAAAGTTTTAATGAATAACTGCAAGATTTTGAATGGAGTATGTCAGAATGTATTCAAATAAAAGCCTTCTTGTAAAACACACAGAATGGATTGGATCCAGACCAAGTCAGTTACACTTCATCCTCTTTGAAATCAATGGGACTTAAGTGACTAATATGTCCCATTGATTTCAAGGAAACCCAAGTGGAACTAAGATTGCAGATCCAACTCAGTGTCTTGATAGTGGTTCTAAAACATGCACACATGAAATCTGCCTGTTTGGGTGGTTTTTCGACACAACTAATAATTTAACCATATTTCCATGCTTCATTTTTGTTTTTTTGTTCATTTTTAATTGAGATTGTAACTAAGAGGTATACTTTCTGCAACTTTAAAAGAAAAAATTAACATAAATTAAGCACTTTAAAATATTTTCAGTATTTTTAAAATAATTATGGATATAAAAGCAGTATGTTTTAATTCGAACTTGGCAAGTTATCATTGTGGAAATTTCTCCCCACCAGGAATGTTTCCTATTATGTCATATATATACAGAGGCAGTTTACATAGTAAGCATGTGCATGGCAGGCAGGCAACATATATAAGGCACTGGGGAGTACCAGTGGACCCAGAAATGGTGGAGCTCCCAAAATTTCCAAACCTTCTTTATGTGCAATCTCAAACTGGCAGGATTCAAGCCAGTTCAGGCCTTTTGCAAAGCCATGTGATTCAGCCCTAGCTGATTCTATTCTGTCTTCTCTGTCCAACTCCAGCCCCATCCAATTGTCAAGGATGATGGGAATTGTAGTTCAACAACCTCTGGAGGATTCCCCATCCCTTACTTAGGTAATTAAAAAGTAGCTTTTTAATTGTTGGAGAGAGCAATCCTATGGCCCACTAGATACTGTCTAGCAGGCCATAGGATATGCTCATTTCCGGGAACCGACCTCGGAGCCTGAGGTCGGTTCCTGGAAAACTGACTGCCCCCCCCTCATCTGTGCTGTCTCTGAGGCAGTGTGGAGAAGCCCCCTGCTCCATACTCGCAAAAGGAGTGCCAAGTGACTGAAAAGGGGCAGGGGGCATTCCGAGGTGAGGAGAGCAGAGCTGCGCGTATGACACAAACAATGTGTCATATGGCAGCTTCATCTCCCAGTTGGGTCCCCCGCCTCTAGACAGCTGAAAATGGCTGTCTAGAGAAAAATAGCAAGGCAGGAGAGATGCGGAGGGAACAATCCCCCTGTGACTCTCCTGCCTTGCTTTGGATAGGCGGTCACCTCCGAGGTAGCAGGCGGCTGCCTATCTAGTTAGGATTGCACCCTTAGGGTGCAATCCTATGCATGTTTAGACAGAAAAAATGTCCTGCAATTCCCATAATACACCAGCCAGCAATTCTGGGAGTTGTAGGGCTTTTTTTCTTGTCTAAACATGCATAGGATTGCTCCCTTAGTCATCCTGATTTTTGGAAAGCAAGATCTAAAGTTACATGAAAATGAAAGCTTATGGATATGGAGGTCATTAAACCAGTTACTACAAAGAGGTATATGAGTGGGAAGAAATATTGTGAGATGTTTCCAGTGTTGCAAGGTTTTAAACTATTTTATTCTAATAAGTGCTCTTTTTTATATCAAAAGATTCAAAAATGTACAAATGCTCTTCTTTCTGCTTTTGGTCCAACCAATAAAATCCAGAAACCTTTTTCTGACTTTAGAGGCAGAGGCACTTATATGGATTTACGTTGGTGCTGTCCATAGCATAATTCTGATCCCTTCTGAGAGTATATTGTGTAAATCATAATTCTAAGACAGTATGCTGGTAGTAATCTACAATACATTATACAACCCCTGACAACAATCAATATGTCTATGGCATTAATAGTGCTTAGCCTTACATCTTCGCAGAGAAGAGGGGCAAGTGGAGAAGTATTGAAAAGATGATTTCATATATTTAACTGATAGTGTATCGTTATAGTACTTGCAATTTTGTGTTATATCTGCCATCTTTTTTGCACTGAAAAATTCATTAGTGTCTTTAATGTCCTGTCAATGTTATGTGATGGTTAATGAAATTATACAGTTTATGTGATGGTTAGTAGAACTATACATGCTGGCTGGGGCATGCTGGGAATTGTAGGACATTTTATGTTTAAAGTCATGCATAAGATAGCACCCTATGACTATATTTAAGCTCAATGCTAGCCCATTGCATCATTTCCTAACATTTCCTAACAGCAACCCTTTGATGTGGTTGATTTAAATTCAGTTTTCATAGTAACCCTGATGCCTGAATTTTCCAAGCCTTGAGGTCTTACAGTGATTTAAAGAAAAGCAAATTTATAGATGTTTCCAGACATATCACAGAAGGCAGGAAGCCATTATTTCACTTAAATATAAGGGTCTAATCTAGGGATGTACGAATTACTTACCTGCCGTTCCAGCGGGGGGTTTCATGGGGGGGGGGGGAAGGCCATCTGTTTGTGTTTGCTCAGCCAAACACAAGAGTGGCTCCATCATAAAGAATATCATACTCTTAGGAACTAAGCTGTAACTTACTTGCAGCAGCTTGGGGCTGCTTTTAGTTGTTCCTTAAACCATCAAGTCCTGAATTGTCCTAGACAGTGAACAGTCAGCCTCAAAGATTAGATTAGATTAGTTTAGATTAGATTAGGGATGTTAGAGAATTCTGCCATGGACTCCAATGAGGCCGGATTCTTTTGAATCTGGCCTCCGGAGTCCATGGTGGAATGGCCCCACCTCCCTCCAGACCCGCGTGCAGCTGGATTCTCCTTGCTGGCTGGCTCCGGAGCGCCAGCAATACAGCCACCATTGCCATATCGCTGGCTGGGCTGACTGACTCCGGATGCAAATGGCATCTGCTATGCCATTTGTGGCCAGAAAGCAATTAGATTAAGCTAAATGCAGCCGTAAATGGCTGCATTTAGCTTAAACTAAGGGCTTTATGGCTGGAAATGGTGTCTGCTATGCCATTTGCATCTGGGATTTTTCACGCAATAGGCTAGCCCCAAGCTGCTGCAAACTAAGTTACAGCTTAGTTACTAACAGTATGATGATAACAGTGGCTTTATGATGAAGCCACTCTTGTGTTTGACTGAGCACTTCTTAATGATAAGAGATATTAAAAGAGAATTGAAAAATAGCTAGAGGACCTTCAAGACAAGGTATACAGGTTCTGAGCTGGACTCCTATGCTTGCTTTTATATCTGCAAGAGTAGCATAAAGCAGACCTAGAATGCCAGTATTTGCTCACAATGCTATATAACCCGGGGTTTAATCCAGCCATCATTAAGAACTTTCAGGTTCCATGGTTTTCTTAAGTCTCTCACTGAAATGAAATCAGCAATATTTAAAGGTGCTTAATTTTGGTTTCATGGGTTTATGGCATTATATATTGAGTAAATGGGCTTTGGGCAGCTATACCTGAATGAAGTATGCTCAGGTTTCAGAATCTAATATTTTCCTATGATAGTGAAGCCTATTGCTATCACTGGTGTCACATCATTTCTATCCATCATTAGTAAAAGGGATCAGTTACCACAAGTCCTATTCAGGGATCAGTTACCACAAGTCCTATTAAGCATATAATTAACATGCAATGAGAGAGGAGAGCAAGGACAAGAATGCTAGCTTTGTCTCTCCACCCAATCCTTATTGCCCTCCTCGTATTGAAGGCAAATTTCTGCAAGAGGCAGCCTTTTATATCTTTGTAGGCTTCCCACATGATGAAGAACCCTGGAAAATCAGGGTTCTCTATTGCACAGGGAGCCTACACAGATAAAAAAGGTTCCTTTCTGCAGACATTTGCCCTCATCATGAGGAGGGCAACAACAAGAAGAGTGATGTTGAAGGAAGAGTTAGGCCAGATCTACACCCCATGTCATATTGATATGATCCCATCATGGTGATGCTATATCCCTCTTATGCATTTATACCTCATATAGCACACACGATATCTGTTGCACTATTTTGGATAATATGGAATAAAAGGGGGAAATTATGCTAGAAAAGTGGTATACAGAATGTGTAATGTGCTCCAACAGTTATCACTGCATTTCAATATCAATAAAAAGCACTAGTGTAGATCTAGCTGTGGTGTGCTTTTCCTCACTTTTCCCTGATCACATCTTTGTTATACAGTCAGTCACAGCACTTGAATAGTACTATGATATAAGAGGGCATTCAGGCTATTCCCCTTCCCTCTGCTGCCCCTTTCAAGGACCACTTACTGCAAATGCTAAATAAGAATAATGGAGAGGCCTACATATTCCTTAGGTGTTGCATATATTATATCGCATGCATCTATGCAACTATTAGAAAAAGATTTGTGGGCTCTGGTGGTGCCACTGGGGGTGGGAGAGGCCTGAGAGGCTCTAGGCCCCTCCTCAACACCACCTCAAAGCGCGGCTCCCTCCTGCCCTCCCTGTATGCAGTGTGGGTTCTGCTGGTCGCCTTTTTGGGAGCAGAGTAGGAATTTTTGGCTCACATTGGCCAGGGCTGTGGGTCTTTTTGCCTACTCCACACTGTAAGGGTGTGTCCATTAGGTGATTTTGGCCTTATTCAATGGCCAGGTTATCCAGTCACATTTTCAGGTAGGCTGTCAGGGATGGGCAACGCGGATAAGAACAGGGATGGTGAGCATTCAGAGGCACTGTTTTGGTGACAGGTGATACCTGAGGCCTCCCGCTCTGGGTTTTATGGCCTCAGCAGGGGGATAAGGGTTACCTGCGAGGCCAACTCACCTCACCCATCTGGTGTTTTGTGGCCTGGGAGAGGGTGATAGGAGAAGGCCTACCTCCCCCAAAAGGAGTAGTCCTGGGGGTGGTGATCTCTTAGACACCACCCAGCAGGGTTTGAGTGTTTCACACAATACAGTGCTTAGCTACTTGCTGGCACAGATTAGTTGCCCATCTGGGTCTTCCCCTTTGCTGATCGATTAATAAATGTGGCTGAATTTGATACCAATCACGTGTGTCTCATCTCTTCATTTCCACCTTACACTTGCAACATTAATGCTATATAAAATATCTTTCAGAGTTTTTTGTAGTTGTTGTTGAAGCTGTGCCTTTAAAAAGAGCTGAGCAGGGCTCAAAATGAATCTGAGAGGTGCTGAGGCAGCAACAGAAACATTTAGTCAGGCCAGAGTCGGCTGAAGCAGCAACAGAAATATTTGGCTGGGCCAGCAGAGTTAAGTAGTAAACCTGAAGCGGTAGTAAAGGGAGGAAATTCCTTGACTACAATCAGCAACCAGGGTGAGAATAAGACATTAGTAATCTTTAATCAGACAAAGAACAGTTGTGCCAGCAGTGAATACAAGACATAAGAAGTAGAGTCTCCCCCTGTGCAGGAAGTACAGTCTAGACCTGAACAAAATATCTGAGTGTGCCAAATTACCAGAAATGTATTAGCTAAGCAACAACACTTTCATGAAATAGAATAATAGCCCAATCCTCGACAAGTATGCTAAAAAAAGACCCATCGAGTTCAATGAGGTTTACTCCTTGGAAATTGGGTATTGCAGCCTTAATCATTTACCATATTTTCCACATTTTTAAAGTGACAGGTTGGAAAAATAAATAGGGCTGAGGCAGCAGCAGAGAGGGAAAACAATTGCTGCAAAAAGCAAAAAGAAAAAAAAGAAAAAAGGAAGAAAAAAAGAAAAGAAAAACATGAAGCAGTATGTTGATGGGTGGTGGAGTTGAGGATCACTTTGTACTCTGAAATTTCTGCTAAGGGGCAAGGAGATAAGGGGCAAGGGAGATAAGGGGCAAGGGAATGGAAGAGACAGGAGAATGTTTGGATTATGGGGGATGATTTAGGCTATTACAAGTAGGGATGGTACAAGAGTCTGAGGAGGACTTGAAGTCTGGTGGGCTCTCCCCTGCCCAACCACCCGGATCCCACTTGCCAGGCTATGGGGGGCTTGCTTTGTCCACTCGGCAACTAGCAGGAAGTGCTGCAAGGCCATCCCTCGCCCTACTGAGCTCCCATTGTGTGCAGAAATTGCAACTTGGTTACTTCCACCTATCTAATGTTGCCTTAAAGGGGCAATGATTCCACATTACAGGGATAAAGGGCCCATTAAGCCTGTAATGTTGAGCCATCATCCCTTTAAGGCAGCCATAGATACAACATTAGATATGCGGAAGTAACCAAGCTGCCTGTTCTGCACACAATGGGAGCTCGGTAAGGTGACGGATGGCCTTGCAGAGCTTCTCAGGCAGTTGCCGAGCTGTCCTGCTGCAGCTCGCATGGGCAGGCAACGGTGACAGCTCATCAATTGCTCAAAGGGACCAGACGGAGGTGTGTCCATCCATCCCTAATTACAATGTTCTCTATGTGGGGCTACCGCTGAAGAGTATACGGAAGCTTCAATTGATTCAAAATGTAGCAGTTGGGCTGCTAAGTGGTGTGTGGTATTAGGACCATATTACACCTGCCTTGAAAGACCTGCACTGGTTGCCAGTTGCTTTCTGGGCTCAATTGAGGGTGTTGGTTTTAACCTTTAAAGCCCCAAATGGCTTAGGACCCGACTATCCAAGAGACCACCTGTGTCATTATGAACCTCTCTGGTTATTATTAAGATCTGAAGGAGAGGCCCTCTTCAGGTCACCCTTACTCACAGAAGCCTGTTTGTCCACATGCATGTAAGGGCTCCTGTGTGGTCCCCCAACTATGGAATGTGCTTCCTAAACAACTACAATTGTTCCCCATTCTCTTGGCTTTTAGAAAGGGTGTGGAAATGCATCTTTTCTTTAAATTTAGCTTTTTACATTATCTAGTTGTTTTAATGTTTACTATTTTGAATGTTCTTGTTTGCGTTTTATTGTGTTAAGGTTTTATTGTGTTGAATAGTTTAAAAATTCTTGATGGCTTTTTTGCACAAAAAAAGAGAGAGTATATAAATGTTAATAATAAATAAATGGTTAGCGCTGTGCACAATATTTCAAGTCTTTCTTTTTCGGCAATTCACATGGAGGGGGTGGCAAAATTAATACCCCAAGGAAAGATGCTGGGGAGCGGAAGAATTTCAATTAAATTTCTCATTGGGGGAGGAATGGCAGGGGTTCTGTTTACCTTGTAAGCATAGGAGTGTGGCTATGGCCAAGGGTTCTTCTTTCTGGGTTTTTTTTTTTAACTCTCAAAATGCCCCAAGTCTTGTCACAACATTGTGGTAGGGATGTACGAAAGTTCCGCCACAGATCTCGGGGAGGCTGAATGCCAGCGCATTCGGCCCCCTGAAATCGGTGGCGGAACGGCCCGCCACCCCCCTGCCACCCCTGGGATGGGACTTACCTTGGGCGGTTCTTCCTGGCGGTGGCGGCTGCGGCGGCAGCAGTTCGGTGGCGGTTCGGCGGCTGCGGCGGCCGGTCTTCCAACCGGCTGCCGCTGCCGCCATTTCCAGGTTAAAAAAACAAAAAAAAAAACCACAAAAAAGTGATAGGCTACGTAAAGATTTACATAGCCTATCACAGCTAGGTTTTAAAAAAACACCGTGATAGGCTACGTAAATCTTTATGTAGCCTATCACAGCTGACTTAAAAAAACAAAAAACAAAACATGCGTACGCAAATGGTGGCGGCCATGGCCGCCACCATTTGCGTTCCTTATTTTGGCACGTCTTAGTCTACGTAAACATTTACGTAGACTAAGACGGCGAAAATAAGGGGAACGCAAATAGCGTAGACGCTATGCTATTTGCGTTCCCCTTATTTTCGCCATCTTAGTCTACGTAAATGTTTACGTAGACTAAGACGTGCCAAAATAAGGAATGCAAATGACGGCGGCCATGGCTGCCGCCATTGGCTTATGAGCTTTTTTTTTTTTTTAACTCAGCCATGATAGGCTATGTGAACTTTTACGTAGCCTATCACGGCTGACTGCAGGGACGCAAACGGCGGCGGCTACAGCCGCCACCATTTGCGTCCCTGCTAGCCAGCGGCCAGATGTCCGGCTGCTGGCGGAGCTGGCCGGCGGCTGCGCAGAATTGCTGCGGAGCATAGCCAGCCAGCCAGGATTCCGGGGGGGGAGGAACGGAGCGCCTCCCCCCCCCACCATCAGCATAATCCGCGAAAGGTAAGTGATTTTCGTACATCCCTACATTGTGGGGCTCTTTACAGATGAGGCATTTAGCCCAGCAACATTTCCTTGAATGCCCAGGAGACTACATGACATTGTGTGGTCTCTTGAGCATTCAGGAACTGCTGTGAGGCTGCAAGCAAGAATGGAAGCTTCCGTCCGTCCATCCGTCCTTCCTTTCTTAACCTTTCCCCCCTCAAAGCTCCAAAAGCTGGGGAAAACTAAAAAAGAAAACTTTTTTTTTTCTGAAATAAAATGGCATCTGTAGTAGCTATGGAGTGCCCAAAGGGTCAAATTTAGCTTGCAAACAGGCTAATTTTGATCAGTTGGGCACTCTATAGCTGCTACAGATGTCATTTTTTAATTTTTTTTTAATTCAGTTTTTGGAGCCTGTGGGGACAGGTGTGCAGCCCATAGGGCGGGGGGCGGGGATGGTGCCTGGACCTCTCACAGATGCCCACCCTACCACACAGACTATCTAAATCCTTGGGTATGTTGGGATTTTATGTAAATATATGGCTCAAGTGTTCCAGAATTGTAGAGGTATCTGTCTGAGATGGCTTTCAAGTGTTATGGAATGTAGGGCATATGTGTTTTTCATATTCATTTTAGGCAGTTGTATTCTGTTTTGTTCTGCTCTGGAGTGACTTCGATGCTCTTTCAGTTGTTACCCAACAGAGCTTTCAGGGAATATAAATCAATGAAGACTGTCATCTGGAGCTATTTGCTCCGAAGGCACCTTCTCCATGCTCTCTGCATGCATACACCTTGGCTTGGTTTGTGAAGGATGAACATTGAGGAGCTGGTGTTGGTTAGGCTTCCCTTGAAGCAGGTGGTGCTTGATATCTTCCAACATTTTGGTTTTACGCTTTTGGGACAGGCAGGCTGGCATTGCTGGTTTCTCTTTTTCCATTTCCTTCACCTCACACCAGCATTTTCTTCAGTAGAATTATTTGTGATATTAATAAATGATTATTGAAGAAATTGCCCCCCCCCCCTCTGAATTCAGCTTTAGGCAAGCAGGAATGCTCCTAAATGTCAGGTCAGGATAACTTTAGCGAATACGTCCCTTGGTTCCATGTTTTCATTTTCTGCCATCTGTAGGAAGGAGGGCATGTTCTGCTTTCCTCTGGGCTTTTGTTACTAGTTCCTCCAGGCATTTTCTTTCTCTCCTGCTAAGGCTGACATCTCTTTCACCCTCCCTCTCCTGTTCTGTGTCACATTCTGTCTTTCCCAATGTAGCTAACAAATGATTTAATTCAAGTTGTCTTTTACTGATACATCACTTCTTATTTCTTTGCCTTGGAATCACATTCTTCTAGGGATGAAGTGGAGTTCTATCCAACTGCTGTGCAGTGGATATTGTTTACTTGGAGTTCCAACAGGCTTTTGACAAAATCCCTCATCAAAGACTCCTGAGCAAACTTAGAAGTCATAGGATAAGAGGAAAGGTCCTCTTATGGATCAGTAACTGATTAAAAAACAGAAGGTAGAGAGTAGGAATAAATGGTAAATTCTCCCAGTGGAAGGATGTAAATAGTGAGGTCCCTCAGGGATCTGTATTAGACCAATGCTTTCAACTTGTTCATAAATAATCTGGAATTAGGAGTGAGCAGTGAAGTGGCCAGGTTTGTTGATGACACCAAATTATTTAGGATAGTTAAAATGAAATGGGATTGCAAGGAGATCCAAAAGGATCTCTCCAAACTGGGAGAATGGGCATCTAAATGGCAAATGCAGTTCAATGTAAGCAAATGTAAAGTGATGCATATTGGGGCAAAAATTCCCAACTTCAAGAATAAGCTGATGGGATCTGAATTAGTGGTGACTGACTGAGAAAGAGATCTTGGGGTTGTGGTAGACAGCTCAATGAAAATGGTAACCTAGGCTGAAACTAAACATAGCAGTTATACCGTTATCATACTGTTATCATAACTATTGGTACATATGACACCAATGGGCACCAATAGTTATGATAACGGTATAACTGCTATGTGTGGATTCAGCCCCAGTGGGTGGCTGTGAAAAAGGCAAATTCCATGTTCTGCTTGGAATCTATGGTGCGATCACAGTTACAGTACTGTGTACAGTTCTGGTCATCGCACCTAAAAAAGGATATTGTAGAGTTGGAAAAAGTTCAGAAAAGGGCAAACAAAATGATTAAGGGGCTGGAGCAACTCCCCTATGAGAAAAGGTAACAACATTTGGGATAGTTTAGCTTAGAAAAAGGGTGAGTAAGGGGGGACATGCAGAGGTGTACAAAATCTCCGCATGGTGTGGAGAAAGTGGATAGGGAGACATTTTTCTCCCACTCAGGGGAGAAATTTGGGGTCATCCTATGAATACTAGAATTTGGGGTCATCCTATGAAGCTGATTGGTGGGAGATTCAGGACAGATAAAAGGAAGTACTTCTTCACACAGTGCATAGTTAAACTATGGAATTTGCTACCACAAAATGTAGTGATGGCTACCAATTTGGATGGCTTTAAATGGGGGTCAGACACATTCCTGGAGGAGAAGGCTATCAGTAGCTACTGGTCCTGATGACTCTATGCTACCTCCAGTATCAGAGGCCATACTCCTATGTACACCAGTTGCTGGGGAACATGGGTGGGAGGGTGCTGTTGCACTCATGTTCTGCTTGTGGGTTTCCTGTGGGCAGCTGTTTGGCCAGTGGGAACAGAATGCTGGACTAGATGGACCTTTGGTCTGATTCAGCATGGCTTTTCTTATGTTCTTAAGACTTGGGCATGGATGATCCTGGTTTAGAGGCATTGGGTTGGACAATTATCCTTGAGCCCTCACTTCCTTATTGTTCTGTGAAATGCATGCACACAGTAAGACTTCATATGGTTAACAATTTCTTTATAAAGGCATCTATTTTTTATTCCTGGTAGAATAATACTGTTTTTATGCAGGGTCTTTTGTATTTGCATAATTTATAATAAAAAGCGGAATAATATTCAATTATTTACAATTCAATTGTTGAATTATTTAATAAGTATTTGATACACAGTTGGGAAATAAATCATTCATATAGAAGTTTCACTTACAGACTGCTATTTCCATTATTTTTTTAATCAGTTTAACACAGTTCATTACCAAGTATAACTTTAAACATGCATCTGTGTATAGATGTGTGTGTGCATGTGTGTTTTTGTCTTTGTGTATACACAAATGCCTTGGTAATTTATTTTTACCTTTTCCTCTAGTATCAGATGAAATTAGGGCCAATTCACATATTATGGTCTTGTGTGGAAACTGCTGAATATCACTTATGCCTGGCGGCATTCTATACTGCAAGTTCAGTGCTTGAATCCACTGGCTATGTGCACTGACAATGTGGCTTCACATTACAATCAGTCCTCATAAGAATTCCACGTTGTCATATGACACCTCTCCTATGCACCAGGAAGTGGGAGACGTTTCCCTTGCCTTAGTAATGGCAGCAGGTTGAGGGGAACCTCCTCTCCCTTTAACCTGAGTGAAAGATTCATTCAATTCACATGCTTTGAACTGGTTTGAGGTCTACAGAGGCAAGGTAAAAAGATCAGGCCTAGAAGTAGGGGTGTCAGAAAATTTCTCACCAAAACTTCGGGGGGCCAAGTGCCAATGTATTCGCCCCCCTGAAGTAGTTTCGGGGAGAAATTCTCCGCCCTCCTGCCCCCCGCCCCCCCCGGGATGGGACTTACTTTTCCCGAATGTCGCTCCCGGTGGCGGGTCGCAGCGGCGGTTCGGCAGGGCTTCGACAGGGGCGGGGCGGCAGCCGGTCTTTCGACTCGCTGCCGCCATTCCAAGAAAAGTAAAAAAAAAACACACGCCCCCGTGATAGGCTACGTGACGATTAACGTAGCCTATCACGGCTAGATTTCCAAAGTCAGCCATGATAGGCTATGTAAATCGTCACGTAGCCTATCACGGGTGACTTAAAAAAAAAAAAAGCACGTACGGCTAATGGCGGTCCCCATAGGGAGCCGCCATTCGCGTTCCTTATTTGGTCGCTGGAGTTTACGTAAAGATTACGTAGACTACGGCGAAAATAAGGGCAACGTTATTTGCATTGCCCTTATTTTCGCCATAGTCTACATAAAGATTTACGTAGACTACAGCGACCAAATAAGGAACGCGAATGGCGGCTCCCTATGGGGGCCGCCATTTGCGTACGCGTTTTTTTTTTTTTTTTAAGTTACCCGTGATAGGCTACGTGACGATTAACGTAGCCTATCACGGCTGACTTTGCAGATCTAGCCATGATAGGCTACGTAAATCGTCACGTAGCCTATCACGGGGGCGTTTTTTTTTTTTTTAACTTTTTATTTCACGGCCGGGAGAGGCGAGGCGCCTCCTCCCCGGCCTGAATTTCGGCCGGGTGAGGCGAGGCGCCTCCCCCCCAGCCTGAATTTTGGCTGGGCGAGGCGCCCCCCCCAGCCTGAATTTGGGGGGAGAAGCAAAGCGCCTCCCCCCCACCGCGAAGCAAGCTGTGAGACGAGGTAAGTGACTTTCGAGTACTCCTACCTAGAAGCCTGGGTTTGTTGTTGTTGCTGCTGCTGCTGATGTTGGAAGGGGGTGACCCTGAGAGGAGTAGATTCATTTCCCCAGTTAAGTTTCATTTTCCTGAGTTAGGTTTCATTTCTTCAGGTTTGAAATAGGCCTGTGCACCGCTTCGGATTCAGGAGCCCAAAGCATGGTGGCCATTTTGTGCACCATCCTCCATTTTGTGTCAAAGGCCTAAGCAACAGGGCTCCCCCTAGTGGTGATGAATGGAACTAGCTGGTGTTGTATGTGGGGAGAACTGGGCTCAATTTGCTTACCCTAGCCCTGCTTTGCCCTAGCGCCAGCCCCACATCCACCCCGCATCTTTTCTCATTGGCATAAAAAGGGGAGTTGTTGATGTGCAGCCCATCAACATATGAGTGTGTGAGCTGAATCCCACTGAAATGCACTGTGTTACTATTTAAGCAATCCAGAGGTTTTTTTAAAATCAAGAAATAATGACATGCCAAGGCTTAATCCTGTGCAAAGGAATGCAGAGCTCAGCCTGAAATGTCTCCCATGACCACTAGGGGCACTGTAGGCAAGTTCTACTCATCACCACTAGGGGGAGCCCTGTTGCTTAGACACAAAATGGTGGATGGTGCATAAAATGGCCGTATGCTTCAGATATCCAAATCTGAATCAGTGCATAGGATTAGTTTGAGACAGTACTTTCATTTTGGGGGAGGAGGGGTTAAAAAGAGGGACACAGTGAGGAAGACCAGAGCAGTAGGAAGAGAGAGCCGGAAGAAGCAGCCTGGAGAAGTCTAAATGCAGCTATGGTAGAGGAACTTGCATTCTTGCAACCTTTATTTTCACTTAATGCTTTTTGTATCACTCAGCTCTATTCCTTTAGTTGTAATTTGCTTGCTTTAATTTACCAGTAAACTGTTGTGGTTAAAACCCAAGTGTCTGAAGTGCTAGTCACCCCACATCTACAGCCTAAACCCCATGTTATTGGGAAGTTAAGGCATGCTCTTACAGAGGCAAGAGATCCTTAAGGGGTTGTTCAGGGGGTCCAGGTCATAAAGGGAACCCTGACGCATGCCAATGAGGACTTACCAAATTTGCAGTTCCTGAACTAAAACATGAACCAAAATGCAGATAGATGTCAAAATCTCTACTTCTACAAAGTGTGCAATGCAGTTAGCAAAACAAACAAACAAAAAAAGTACATAAAAATGCATACATTCGAAAAAGTGCACCCCCCCAATACATACATTTGAACCAATGTGTACATAAAATATGTCTAGTCGGAAAAATGTGCACAAAAATGCTTTATTCAGTGGAAAAATTGCTTGACAAAAATGTGTGCATTTGAAAAGGTGCAAACATTTGGAAAACTCATGAAACTCATTTTTCTTCTAGTTTTATTTCCTTTTTATACTCCATAATGAATCTTCCTACTTTCTCCCCATCTGTACTCTTTATTCCCCCCCCCCTTTGCCTTTGTGTATTATCATGTATTTCCTTTTTTATGTTATTGGGGCATTACGAGGCACAGAAAACACACAAAGGAGAGATTCTTTGAGCCCATCTTTTGTGACAACTGGCTGCTATGGGCCAGTCACTACATGTATGCCATGGCAGATGCTACAGGCTGTGGAGGTTATATCAAATCTGTCACTGCACTTCTGTTCCCTCTAGGAAGGAGCCTGTGGTCTTTAGCTCACACGATCCAGAAGTCAGAGGTTCAGACCTTAAAGTTGCTGAAGCTCGATGACTGTCACCGTCACTGCTGAATTATAATTCTAAAGGGGCATTGGCCCAGATATACAGGCACAGGATGCAACCCCGGCATTTGCTCCAACATGCCATGTGCAGGCACTGGGCCTGGTAAAGGGGGAAGTCCACCAGTGGAATTGAGTTTGGGATTGGCAACTACGAGTGCAAGTCAAGAACTGTCAGAACTCCAGCAAGGGTTCTAAATGGACTTGTACTTGCCAGCACCAACCTGTGAAGTCCCCAATCTCCTCTGCTGTGAATCTCCAACTCTGCTATGTAACTGATGCAAGGGAGAGGGTAAGGAAAGAGAGCTGCTACAGAGAAGGGGAAAGGGTGAGCAGAGTGGGTGGGTGGCAGTGAGAGGGAAGAGTAATTTTCCAGGTTGGATTACAATACACACTGAAGAAGAATTCAGGGGCCATAAGGCTCACTTTTGTGTTGAAGACGAATATCACAAGTTGCAGACATCTGTATTTTATGTCAAGGAATTACAAACTTCAGCAACATTGCCAAGCCAAGAGCAGGTCTAATATACCCTGCTTATATCATAATTTGGAGAGGGAAAACGTACCAGTAAAATGGTAGAAAACGCAGCACAGCATAGATGTTTCTTCTCTGAATATGTCATCATCCTGGTTTTCCCTCATGTACTTCTAAAGTAATTACAATCCATTACATCCAATTGAGATAAAGACTCAGAAGAGCTATCTATTTCAGCATTAAATGGTCAGATGAATGACATCCGAGATTTTCTTTTGGGCAGGGTCTGCAATTTTACTGCCACTTTTTTGCTGAATAGATTTTCAAGTATTATCCATTTTTATGCTTTTTGGTAAATCATAATGGAGTGTTGTGACAGAGTGTGTCAAGCTATGTACTATTGGGAACTGGGGTGGCTGCATGGAAAGACTAGTTCAGCAATGTCCTTTATTTCCCACACATGGGAAGGTTATTTATTTATTTATTTATTTCATTTCTATACCGCCCAATAGCCGAAGCTCTCTGGGCGGTTCACAAAAACTAAAACCAAACAACACACAATAAAACAATTTAAAATATATAGAACATTAAAACCACAATATAACAATACAACCACAATAAAACCTAGCAGCAGTACAGGAGTTTAAAATACAGATTTAAAACAGCAAAGATAAAAATTTAGAAAGCTAAAATGCCTGGGAAAATAAAAAGGTCTTCACCTGGCGCCGAAGGAGTACAATGTAGGCGCCAGGCGAACCTCACTAGGGAGCTCATTCCAGAGCCGGGGTGCCACAACAGAAAAAGCCCTCCTCCTAGTAGCCACCCGCCTCACTTCCTTTGGCAGGGGCTCACGGAGAAGGGCCGCTGATGATGATCTTAAGGTCCGGGCAGGCACATATGGGAGGAGGCGATCCTTCAGGTAACCTGGCCCCAAGCCGTTAAGGGCTTTGAATGTTAACACCAGCACTTTGAATCGGGCCCGGAAATGGACCGGCAGCCAGTGCAGCTGGAAAAGTACTGGCGTAATATGAGCTCGCAGGCCAGTCCCTGTTAACAATCTTGCTGCCCTATTTTGGACCAGCTGAAGTTTCCGGACCATTTTCAAAGGCAGTCCCACGTATAACGCATTGCAGTAATCCAGACGAGAAGTTATCAGAGCATGGATAACTGTAGCTAGGCTATCTCTGTCCAGATAAGGGCGTAGATGGTATACCAGCCTAAGCTGATAAAAAGTGCTCCATGCCACTGAGTTCACCTGTGCCTCAAGTGACAGTTCTGGATCCAAGAACACCCCCAAACTACGAACCTGATCCTTTAGGGGGAGTGCAACCCCCTCCAGAACAGGTTGAATATCACCTAGCCGGGCAGACGAACCACGCACTAACAGTACCTCCGTCTTGTCTGGATTGAGTTTCAGTTTATTGGCCCTCATCCAGTCCATTACCGTGCCCAGGCACTGGTTCAGAACAGCCACTGCCTCACCTGGTTTTGATGAGAAAGAGAGGTAGAGCTGGGTGTCATCCGCATATTGATGGCACCTCAGCCCACACCTCTGGATAACCTCCCCCAGCGGTTTCATGTAGATGTTAAACAGCATGGGGGATAGAATAGAGCCCTGTGGAACCCCATGGCACAATTGCCATGGCACAGAGCAATAATCCCCCAGCACCAGCTTCTGGAATCGGCCATCCAAGTAGGAGCGGAACCACTGTAGTGCAGTGCCTCCAACTCCCAACCCAGACAACCTATCCAGAAGGATACCATGGTCGATGGTATCGAAAGCTGCTGAGAGGTCCAGGAGAATCAACAGGGTCACACTCCCCTGTCCCTCTCCCAGCAGAGGTCATCCCACAGGGCGACCAAGGCAGTTTCCGTTCCAAAACCAGGCCTGAAGCCCGATTGAAATGGATCTAGATAATCCGTTTCATTCAAGAGTGCCTGGAGCTGTCCTACAACCACCCGCTCAAGCACCTTGCCCAGGAAGGGGATGTTGGCCACTGGCCTATAATTATTAACATCCTCTGGGTCCAGGTTAGGCTTTTTCAGGAGTGGTCTAATTACTGCCTCTTTTAAAGCGGCAGGCACCACTCCCTCTCTCAAAGAGGAATTTACAACCTCCTGGACCCAGCCGGACAACCCCTCCTTGTTTGATTTAAGAAGCCATGAAGGGCAAGGGTCAAGCACACAAGTGGTCGATCGGACTTGGCCAAGCACCTTGTCCGCATCCTCAGGCCTCAGTAACTGAAACTCATCCAATAAAACTGGACCAGACGGTGCTCTGAACGCCTCTACCAATGGAACTGCATTAATCGTGGTGTCCAATTCATGACGAATCTGAGCGACTTTATCCTCAAAGTGCCGCGCAAACTCGTCACAGCGTGCTACCGAGGGTTCCACCATCTCTCTCCCTGGCCCAGAATGTAACAGGCCGCGAACCACTCAGAAAAGCTCCGCCGGGCGACACTGAGAAGATGCAATGCTGGTGGAAAAGAACTGCCTCTTTGCCACCCTCACTGCCACAGAGTAGGCTCGATAGTGGGCTCTTACCTGTGTTCGGTCAGACTCAGCACAAGTTTTCCTCCACCTGCGTTCTAGCCGTCTCCCCTCTTGCTTCATTGCCCTCAGCTCAGGTGTATACCAAGGAGCTGGCCGGGCTCTGCTCAGAGGGAGAGGGCGCTTGGGTGCGATCGTGTCAACCGCCCGAGTCATCTCTGCATTCCACAGAGCGACCTGGGCTTCGACAGGAGCACCAGCCATACCAGCAGGAAAATCCCCCAGAGCCCTCTGGAATCCATCCGCTTAGGTTAGAAATAAAGTGGAAGGGAAATGACAGTTAACAGATTTTTTTATTATCAGAAAATGATATTCCACACAATGGGTATAGGTATCTATTCTGCCTTTACATGCATTGATACAGCCAGGGGCCATAGACTTTAATGCCTATTCCAAACTGTAGATTTGTGGCAGTTTAAGTATGGTGTTAGTTCAGCATTAATGGACTTTCAAATGGCTAATATTCGATGGAAATATGGCTCCCAAAGGCCAGTTCTTTGCTTCTCCAGAGTTCTGTGCGTAGCTTGTCTACCTCCAATTGTAGCCCAGTTACTGAGGAAATTGATAAGGCATGAAATTGGTGCTTGGCAATCTTTGGCTGACTCCAGTGAAATGTGAGGTGTGCTTTTTTCACCATCATGGTATACCAAATATCAGTAGAAAACAAAAATCAAGTCACCATGCACAGTCCTGACTCGGTTTCCTTCCCTCTCCTTCCCTTCTACAAAACTGCCTTTTCAGGTTTTCAGTCCTCATGAGATTAGAATTGCGTGAGGGGGAGAGCAGGGCCTTGCTCACTGGCTCATCCCCTCCATCACATCCTTGTTGCGTGGCCCCACAACCCTCTACATATGCTCCTGTCTTTGGAAGGTACCACAGATTGGTGGTAGGAGCACACACCTGGCCTCTCCAGGGCTGGGAAAATTTCTGCCTGAAACCCTGGAGAGTCACAGCCGGTCAGTGCTGACAATACTGGGCTAGATGAACCAATGATCTGACTTGGTATAAGGCAGCTTCCTAGGCTCCTATGAAAAGGTCTGAAATGGGATGCCTGCTCTATGTGCATAGGATCCCCACTTCAGACCTTTTCCTTCAATGCATGGAAGACAGCAGGACTCGGCACTGGGGGCAAGAGAGAGGGACCAGGTCCAATCTCAGCCCTGCTCTTCATCTCATGAGATTCTCATCCCATGAGGATTGTATTCCCAGCAAGGCCACTGAATTGATACAAAGGCTTTCACCCATACTCTTTAATGATAGCTATTCCTCTGTGGCTGAAAACCTTTTGGAAAAGCAGTACATTTCATTAGCCTTCTTGCTGTATGAAAATACCCTTCTGTGCAATGATATTTCCTTACTTTAACATTTCCCCGTATGTATTCATTATAGTCAATTGATTTTTGTTTTATTTTGACAAAAGAACATCTTCGCAGACTTATTCTGTCATGTTTTCAACTCAGTGCAGCTTTAATATAAACCTGAAATGATAGTGCATTGCAATGGGGGGGACAGACCAAATCATTTTTCCTTGTTCTGCATAGCTTTAACTTCAGAGATCTATACATCTTGTTAAATTGATTTCCTGTTCAGGCCATTGGTTGTGGCATGCGGGCTTTTCCCCTTGACACATGGGTATAGCCTGCACCTGAAAGATCTATGCATCAAAAGGAAACAAAAAAGGGGAATGGAGAATAAGCATATGTTATTAGTAGCCCAGGCACAGCGGCTTCACTATTCTGTTTCAGAACAGGATGCAATAGGTGGCTGGAGTACAATTTAGATATGCTGTATATCTTGTTATTGCTACCTATGACAAAGGAAATCATCACAAATGCTCTTAAATTATACTGAAAACTGCAATAGTGCCTAGGAGTCCTATAGAAGGGTTTTGGCGTGCATATTAGAATTAACAAGTGCAACAACATGTTTTAGTGTGTACTGTTCATAGTTAGCTGGCAGGAACCCCAATATCTTCCAGGACACAATGCCTTTCTACTCCTCACTGGTTTTCCATTTGTACCCCCTCAACACTCAGTCGGTATTTCCTGGCCACTAGGCATGCTCAGTCCTTAATAGGCCTCCCCGCTGAGGATTCCCCCCCCCCCAAAGATTTTTTGTACTTCCCCATATCTTGCTGTTTCCTGCTGGTACCCCCTTCTTACATGTGAATGATGCTGATTCAGCTACCTAAGGAATGGAGCTAAGAGAACTGAGATCGCTATTAGTATTTATGAGGCACTGACTGCTTCTGTGGACTTTGAGGTGTCAGGTAATGTGCAGTAGTGCTGTAACCTTTCAAGACCTCCAAGACCTGAATATGTGATAGAGGCAGGGCTATTGGAGAATTCATTCCATCTGCATTTTTAAGAGAACCAACCAAATTCTCACTCCCTAGACTAACACAGATCAGAATACATCTGGACAATTGCACTTTTTCAAATTTTGCAGTGAAGTTTTTGACTCTAAAATGCATGCAAATGCACACTTTATATTAGGAATGCGTACACATATGCATATGTTCGGGGAACCACATTCATGTGTACTTTTAGGGGAAACAACATACAAAAATATATATTTTTAAGGGGAAAATGTATCAAACTTAAATGCAAATATTGTGCAGTTTTGTTTTGTTTTTTAAAAACCACACTTATGACTGAATACATGAAAATGGAGACAGAACAGAATACTCTAATCCAGCCATCCCTAAATAGAGGTGGCCTAAATTTGGTGAATCAGAAACTAGTGTTTCACTTTATTTTTAATGTCACATATTGCATATTTTAGATGCACCCTGACCTCAGATGCTCTCTTCATTCTACCACGTAGTGGGCATAACTTCCAAAGGGCAGTATCCAACACTACAGCGCCACTATTAGAAATGACCATGAGTGCAATGGGGAGTTAGCGCTTGCTAGCACAAATGGAAGCAAGTCCAAATTAATGCTTTGGAATGGGACAATTCAGTGGAGCTCACAGAAGGGAGCTCCACTGCCTTGACCCATTCCTAAAATGCTAATTTGGCCTTGTTTCTGGGACTGCACTAGCTCCCAGCCCTAAACACTTTCCACTAGTGCAATGTGTTTAGGGCTGGTGGACTGCCAGCACTGGATACTGCCCCAAATGTTTACAAAATGGATAGGCTTACTTTTTTTTTTTTAAAGATATACCTGACTGACATTCTAAGAAAATATTTTGGAAAAGTAATAATACTAATATTTCTTTCTGAAGCAATTAAATTGTCTAATGCTTGAAAACAGCAAATATAACTGGCATACCAAAAAAGTATTCTTATCCATATGCTATGTACAGGCATAGAGCAGGGGTGCAGGACCTAAGGCTTGGGGGCCAAATCTGGCCCTCTGGGGGTACACAGAAGGCCATGTGCCATTCCCTGGCCCAGCACCATTTACCCCATCCACTGATTATTTGGTGG
Organism: Heloderma suspectum; assembly: GCF_057233095.1. Taxonomy (NCBI): domain Eukaryota; kingdom Metazoa; phylum Chordata; class Lepidosauria; order Squamata; family Helodermatidae; genus Heloderma; species Heloderma suspectum. The sequence continues at coordinate 70,724,522 of NC_139462.1, forward strand.
TTTCCTAGGTTTTGCACAGTTTTCCTCTGTTCTAAATGGTTGAAATGTGTCTCCTCAGGTTTCGCTCCTGGCAGTAAGAGCCTGAAGGTAAAACATCCTGGTGTTTTTGGTTTCTTGGCCCCACTTCCTTTGCCTTTGGACCCATTCACCATGGGCATGCAGTCCCTGACAGCTTCTCCAAAATGGAATTCAGTCCTCAGGCTGGGAGAGGTTCTGCATCCCTGACACAGAAGAAGTAACACACATACTAGCGTGCACTCTTATCCTGAGTAAACCAACTGGGACATTCTTGTTTATTTAATTCATTATTGCTATGTATAGGCTGCTTTTCAGCCTTACAGTTCCCAAAGGGATGTACAGTAAGAATTGAACAATAAATTCAGTAAAACTGAAACAACAATAAAAGTAAACCATATAAAAACCAACAGGATATATTTATCCTGCTCTAAAGGTTGGCTGTGGGCAACCTCATTCTAACAGCTATTACAAAATAATTGGTGGAGTGTCGGATCACTGAGGCTGTAGCTGGCTCAGTAATGGCTAAATGCTATTAGAATGCTACATAGCAGAGTTGGTCCTTATGTCGCCCGATCTTTCCTTCCCCTGATCCTTCCTTCCCCCATTCACTTTTTCTGACTAATTCTGAGCTGTGTTCAAGTCAGTCTATAGATCACCATCACCTCAAGGATCAGTATCTCCATGATGTGTTCCCTGTCTGTCCGATGTATCATTTAGAATAACTCACTCCATGCATTGAGGCCAGCACATCATGAGTTTCCCCATGCATGCAATCTACCATCAGTGATATTGAGGGACCAAAGAAATGTACAATTATGGTTTTGTCTGAGTTGCGAGCTGCATGATATGGCTTGGGGAGGGGGGAAGGAAAGACATACTATGGGTGCGCCAGTCTCCATGGCAACTGGTCCTTAGTTTAGATCAGTGGTGACTCTGGTCAGCAGTGATGCAGTTCACTAGGTGTAAACACTGGTATCTGCAACACACAGCAAGAGAGAGGGGAGGGGAAACGTCAGCCTTACCTTTCAGCACTGGAGGAGGCAGCGGTGGCAGTAAGGGGGTTGTTGTTGTTCAGTCGTTAAGTCATGTCCGACTCTTCGTGACCCCATGGACCATAGCACGCCAGGCTTTCCTGTCCTCCACTTTCTCCCGGAGCATGCTCAAGTTCATATTCATTGCATCAGTGATGCTATCTAGCCATCTCATCCTCTGCCGTCCCCTTCTCCTTTTGCCTTCAGTCTTTCCCAGCATCAGGGTCTTTTCCAGGGAGTTTTCTCTTCTCATTAGGTGGCCAAAATATTTGAGCTTCAGCTTCAGTATCTGTCCTTCCAATGAGCACTCAGGGTTGATTTCCTTTAGGATGGACTGATTTGACCTCCTTCCAGTCCAGGGGACTCGTAAGAGTCTTCTCCAGCACCACAGTTCGAAGGCATCAATTCTTCGGCGCTCAGCCTTCCTTATAGTCCAGCTCTCACAGCCATACATTACTACTGGGAAAACCATAGCTTTGATTATATGAACCTTTGTCAGCAAGGTGATGTCTCTGCTTCTTACTATGCTGTCTTGCTTTGCCATAGCTTTCCTCCAAAGGAGCAAGCATCTTTTAATTTCATGACCACAGTCACCATCTGCGGTGATCTTGGAGCCCCAGAAAATTGAATCTGTCACTGCTTCCATTTCTTCCCCTTCTATATGCCAGGAAGTGATGGAGCCAGATGCCATGATCTTCGTTTTTTTAATGTTGAGTTTCAAACCAGCTTTTGCACTCTCCTCTTTCACCCTCAACAAGAGGCTCTTTAGATCCTCTTCGCTTTCTGCCATTAGGGTGGTATCGTCTGCATATCTTGATAATTCTCCTGGCAATCTTAATTCTGACCTGTGATTCATCCAACCTGGCATTTCTCATGATGTACTCTGCATATAAGTTAAATAAGCAGAGCGACAATATACACCCTTGTCGTACTCCTTTCCCAATTTGGAACCAATCGGTTGTTCCATGTCTGGTTCTTACTGTTGCTTCTTGACCCTCGTACAGGTTTCTCAGGAGAGAGGAAAGGTGGTCTGGTACTCCCATCTCTTTAAGAATTTGCCACAGTTTGTTGTGATCCACACAATCAAAGGCTTTAGCGTAGTCAATGAAGCAGAAATAGACGTTTTTCTGGAATTCTCTTGCTTTCTCCATGATCCAGCGGATGTTGGCGATTTGATCTCTACTTCCTCTGCCTCTTCGAAACCCCACTTGTACTTCCGGTAGTTCTCAGTTCACATACTGCTGAAGCCTAGCTTGTAGGATTTTGAGCATAACCTTGCTGGCATTGTGAAATGAGCGCAATTGTATGGTAGTTTGAACACACTTTGGCATTGCCCTTCTTTGGAACTGGAATGTAAACTGACCTTTTCCAGTCTTGTGGCCACTGTTGAGTGTTCCAAATTTGTTGGCATATTGAGTGCAGCACTTTAACAGCATCATCTTTTAGGAACTGAAATAGCTAAGCTGGAATACTGTCATCTCCGCTAGCTTTGTTGTTAGTAATACTTCCTAAGGCCCACTTGACTTCACTCTCGAGGATGTCCAGCTGAAGTTCAGTGACTGCATTATTATGGCTATCAGGGACATTCAGATCTTTCCTGTATAGTTCTTCTGTGTATTCTTTCCACCTCTTCATAATCTCATCTGCTTCTGTTAGGTCCCTGCCTTCTTTGCCCTTTATCATGCCCGTCTTTGCACAAAACGTTCCCTTGAGATCTCCGATTTTCTTGAAATGATTGCTCGTCTTTCCCATTCTATTGTTTTCCTCGATTTCTCTGCATTGTTCATTTAAGAAGGCCTTCTTGTCTCTCCTTGCTATTCTTTGGAACTCTGCATTCAGTTGGATATATCTTCCCCTTTCTCCCTTGCTTTTCGCTTCCCTTCTTTCTTCAGCTACTTGTAAAGCCTCCTCAGACAGCCACTTGGCTTTCTTGAATTTCTTTTTCTTTGGGATGGATTGAGTTGCTGCCTCCTGAAGAATGTTACGGACCTCCGTCCATAATTCCTCAGGCACTCTGTCTATCAGGTCTGAAATCTATTCCTCACCTCCACTGTATATTCATAAGGAATATGAATTAGGTCATACCTGAATGGTTTAGTGGTTTTCCCTACGTTCTTCAATTTAAGCTGAAATTTTGCAACAAGAAGCTCATGATCTGAGCCACAGTCAGCTCCAGGTCTTGTTTTTACTGACTGTATAGAGCTTCTCCATCTTTGGCTGCAAAGGACATAATCAATCTGATTTTGATATTGACCATCTGGTGATGTCCATGTGTAGAGTCACCTCTTGTGCTGTTGGAAAGGAGTGTTTGCTATGATCAGCGTGTTCTCTTCGCAAAACTCTATTAGCCTTTGTCCTGCTTCATTTTGTACACCAAGGCCATGCTTGCCTGTTATCCTGGTGATTTCTTGACTTCCTCCTTTGGCATTCCAATCCCCTGTGATGAAGAGGACATCTTTTTTTGGTGTTAGCTCTAGAAGGTGTTGTAGGTCTTCATAGAACTGATCAACCTCAGCTTCTTCGGCGTCAGTGGTTGGGGCATAGACTTGAATTACTGTGATGTTGAATGGTTTGCCTTGGATTTGTACTGAGATCATTCTATCATTTTTGAGATTGTACCCCAGTACTTCCCAGTTCAATGCGACCTACTCCTACGCATGTCAGCACCCCACTTGCCCCCAGCTCAGCTTTGTATTTCAACATCCAGCTCATTAGCAAACCTCCTGTTAGTTATCTCACTGGGTGACTTTGGGCTGGACTCTCACCACTACACCATACTTCTGTTTTATGAAACTCATAAAGAAAAAGAGACAGTATAATGGAAAGTTCTTTCTGAAGCAGTCACACTTGTACAAATGCAGCATGAAGGGAAAGATCAGCAACCTTCTCTTTGTTTGAATAAAAAGCACACTCTGCACATGCTCAGGGAATGGACAAAATGAGGAATAAACATACCAAGGAATATGAAGAACTATATTGTTCGTGTGTGTGTGTGTGTGTATAATCTCCCTTCATCCAGCTGTTTCCCTGGAAACCCCTCCCATTCACCCAAGGGTCTTCTGAGATAACTAATGAGCTGGATGTGGAAATACAAAGCTGAGCTGGGGGCAAGTGGGGTGCTGACATGTGTAAGAGTAAGTTGCATTGAACTCACTAAGACTTACTTTTGAGTAGACATGCACAGAGTTGGTTCTCCTCTCTGCTCAACTTTGTATTTCTCATTATCAAACCTCCTGTTAGTTATCAGGAGGTTTATCAAGACCCTTGGGTGAATGGGGGGGGGGGTTCCAGGGAACAGCTGGATTGAGGGAGATACCCCCTATCAGCGAAGATCCAGATGGGGACTCTGTGCCTACTGTAGAGTAAAAATGAAATAAGACATAGTCACTTAGACATTTTAAGTAATGTCTGTTTTGTCCCTGAGTTGTCCTATATTTGCTCCAAGGTACCACTTGAACTTCATGGCTAAGTGAGGATTTGAACCTGGGATGTCCTACATTCAAATAAACTCTATATTCTAACCACTGTACCACACCCTAGCCATGAATGCTTATGCTGTTGCACCTTATCCTAAACTCTTGTTTTCTGGTGTAGCAGATGTCAGGGCCATGAAAATCCACAAAATGTGGAAAAAGCGGAAGAGATCAAACAAGCTGCTAACTCAGTTTGATATGACACACAAACATCTGTGTCTTTTCAGTGGCAAAAGACCCTTCTGCTGCTTCCGTGCAAATGGTTTATTCCTGTCAGGTGATGAGGCATGATGAACAGGTTAGGGAGCTTAGGGAGCTTAGGTTATAGACATAATAAACGTTCAAAACATCACTTCCAGAACACATGCAAATGACAAATGCAAAAGCACAGTCCTGGAGAATAACTTATAATCCCTGCACCCATCAGAACACTATAGCAACAGCAGCAGCTTGTTATGTTCAGGAACAGAGCTGAAGTTGACAGCTTTCAGCTACAGTTTGCAGGGAAAGAAATGTTATCTTGATTTTCCATAATATGTGTTTGTAATGATGCCCCTGTGGGCAAGCTGTCAGGTAATACATGTGTCATTTCCCCATATTCCTGTAAAGAAAGATGAAATCTGCCAAAAGCACATTTCTGCAGGATTGCTCACTGAAAGCACACATCTACCACATCTTTTAATGGCAGTATCCATAATGCTTTTCCAACAGCACAAGAGGCGACTCTACACATGGACATCACCAGATGGCCAATATCGAAATCAGATTGATTATGTCCTTTGCAGCCAAAGATGGAGAAGCTGTATACAGTCAGTCAAAACAAGACCTGGAGCTGACTGTGGCTCAGATCATGAGCTGCTTCTTTCAAAATTTCGGCTTAAATTGAAGAACATCAGGAAAACCACTAAAACATTAAGGTATGACCTAAATCATATCCCTTATGAATATACAGTGGAGGTGAGGAATAGATTTAAGGGATTAGACCTGATAGACAGAGTGCCTGAGGAACTATGGACGGAGGTCCGTAACATTGTTCAGGAGGCAGCAACGAAATCCATCCCAAAGAAAAAGAAATGCAAGAAAGCAAAGTGGCTGTCTGAGGAGGCTTTACAAGCAGCTGAGGAAAGAAGGGAAGCGAAAAGCAAGGGAGAAAGGGGAAGATATATCCAACTGAATGCAGAGTTCCAGAGAATAGCAAGGAGAGACAAGAAGGCCTTCTTAAATGAACAATGCAAAGAAATTGAGGAAAACAATAGAATGGGAAAGACTAGAGATCTCTTCAAGAAAATCGGAGTTATCAAGGGAATGTTTTGTGCAAAGACGGGCATGATAAAAGGCAAAGAAGGCAGGGACCTAACAGAAGCAGATGAGATTAAGAAGAGGTGGAAAGAATACACAGAAGAACTATACAGGAAAGATCTGAATGTCCCTGATAGCCATGATAGTGTGGTCACTGAACTTGAGCTGGACATCCAGTGAAATCAAGTGGGCCTTAGGAAGTATTACTAACAACAAAGCTAGCGGAAATGACAGTATTCCAGCTGAGCTATTTAAAATCCTAAAAGATGATGCTGTTAAAGTGCTGCACTCAATATGCCAACAAATTTGGAACACTCAACAGTGGCCACAAGACTGGAAAAGGTCAGTTTACATTCCAGTTCCAAAGAAGGGCAATGCCAAAGTGTGTTCAAACTACCGTACAATTGCGCTCATTTCACAATGCCAGCAAGGTTATGCTCAAAATCCTACAAGCTAGGCTTCAGCAGTATGTGAACTAAGAACTACCGGAAGTACAAGTGGGGTTTCGAAGAGGCAGAGGAAGTAGAGATCAAATCGCCAACATCCGCTGGATCATGGAGAAAGCAAGAGAATTCCAGAAAAACGTCTATTTCTGCTTCATTGACTACGCTAAAGCCTTTGATTGTGTGGATCACAACAAACTGTGGCAAATTCTTAAAGAGATGGGAGTACCAGACCACCTTTCCTCTCTCCTGAGAAACCTGTACGAGGGTCAAGAAGCAACAGTAAGAACCAGACATGGAACAACCGATTGGTTCCAAATTGGGAAAGGAGTACGACAAGGGTGTATATTGTCGCTCTGCTTATTTAACTTATATGCAGAGTACATCATGAGAAACGCCAGGTTGGATGAATCACAGGTCAGAATTAAGATTGCCAGGAGAATTATCAAGATATGCAGACGATACCACCCTAATGGCAGAAAGCGAAGAGGATCTAAAGAGCCTCTTGTTGAGGGTGAAAGAGGAGAGTGCAAAAGCTGGTTTGAAACTCAACATTAAAAAAACGAAGATCATGGCATCTGGCTCCATCACTTCCTGGCATATAGAAGGGGAAGAAATGGAAGCAGTGACAGATTCAATTTTCTGGGGCTCCAAGATCACCGCAGACGGTGACTGTGGTCATGAAATTAAAAGATGCTTGCTCCTTTGGAGGAAAGCTATGGCAAACCAAGACAGCATAGTACCAGACCACCTTACCTGTCTCCTGAGAAACTTGTACGAGGGTCAAGAAGCAACAGTAAGAACCGGATGTGGAACAACCAATTGGTTCCAAATTGGGAAAGGAGTACGACAAGGCTTGGGAGGAAAGCTACGGCAAACCTAGACAGCATAGTAAGAAGCAGAGACATCACCTTGCTGACAAAGATTCGTATAATCAAAGCTATGGTTTTCCCAGTAGCAACGTATGGCTGTGAGAGCTGGACTATAAGGAAGGCTGAACGCCGAAGAATTGATGCTTTCAAACTGTGGTACTGGAGAAGACTCTTACGAGTCCCCTGGACTGCAAGGTGGTCAACTCAGTCAATCCTAAAGGAAATCAACCCTGAGTGCTCATTGGAAGGACAGATACTGAAGCTGAATCTCTAATATTTTGGCCACCTAATGCGAAGAGCACACTCCCTGAAAAAGACCCTGATGCTGGGAAAGATTGAAGGCAAAAGGAGAAGGGGACGGCAGAGGATGAGATGGCTAGATAGCATCACCAATGCAATGAATATGAACTTGAGCACACTCCGGGAGAGAGCGGAGGACAGAAAGGCCTGGTATGCTATGGTCCATGGGGTCACGAAGAGTCGGACACGACTTAACGACTGAACAACAACAACAACAAATCCATAATGCCTTAATAATGACACTGTTTCCTGAGGAGCCAGGTAACACTGATATGTCAAAACCGTGTGGTGACTTTTCCAGTCATCGTGCTGATTTCTTCCCTACTGAGTGTTGTGACAAGCCTTTTCCCATTCAAATGCCTATTGCCTGTTTGGAGAAGCTCCTGTCTTTCCTCACTGGAAGAAACAGAATCAAAGAGCTCAAGAATTTGATACACATACACACACACTCATACACACACAACTACTTTTCTCACGAACCCTTCCTAATGGATTTCAAGAATGTGATCAAAGTCACAGCTTTAAGCTGAACTATCAACCAATTCAAGAAAGTTTAGGAAAAATAAAGAAAACAATAAGTTATATAGTGCTATGGATGTGCAAGAATTTCAGTTCCGTTCACAAATCATCAGAACTTTCCCCATTCAAAGCTTTGAATGCGAATGGGGGCAATAATTTTCAGAAAAAGCTTGCACGTTCCCGAACTTGCGTTTGCATTTGAAAAATACATAGCTTGTGTGTGTGTGTGTGTGTGTGTGTGTGTGGGGTGTGTGCTTTAAATTGCGCATTTAAAAAAAATACAAATGTTCATGCTTTAGACAATGGGGGAAAGTACACAATATTGAAAAATGTGCATGGAAATGCACACTTTTCACATTTGATATGCACACTTTTCCCGTTCCAATGAAAAGAAAAACAAGTTGCAGAAAATGGGAACAAGGCAAACTGAGTTTTTGAAGTCGTGTTCAGATAAGCTTGAGCTAGGGATGTATGAAAATTATGTTTTGGGGGTGAAATCCCAATGTATTTTACTGGTTTGGTGTTGATTTTGTTCCGCTTTCCCCTGCTGGCCATAACTTGATCTGTAGCAGGTTGATCCAATATGGAGATTTCAATTTTTTTTAAATGGAGGCAGCAATTTGTGCAAATGGGATTATGGCATTTTTTTTTCCAGGTCTTTAAATTGGTGCAAATGGGATTTTTTTTTAAATTATTATGTTGCAGATCTTTAAATTTGAGCAAATGGGATTGTGGTGTTTTTTTAAAATAGCATTTTTCAGGTCTTTACATTTGAACAAATAGGATTCTCCCCCCCCCCCGCATCTTTAAATTTGTGCAAATGGGATCATAATTTTTAAAAATCTCTCCCCCCCCCATCAGTGGTTTTTTGCCAGTCTGCCTGCCCATGTATTCCCTTTGTAACTATCACTGTCAGTTTCATCCTCTCTACATACTACTTAGTTTAGCCTAGCAGAACCATATTCTCTATTTGTCAAAGAACTTGTCAATTTCATCCTCCACTCTGGTAGTTCTTGAGTGAAGAGGGGTACATTGACACTAGGTATGGGGCATGGTGAAGGATGCAAAATGGTGACCAGACTTCCAATACATCTGCTGCTGTTGCAGTTACAGTTGTAGCACAAAATACTAAAACCCGGGGGGGGGGGGAGAAAGAAGCTGTGCTACAACCACTGGAAATAGTGAGCTTCACCTCCTCCTCCCTGTGCAGAAATTCAATGAAATTCCCCCCCCCATTTATCTTCCCAGAAATAGGGTTGAGAATTTTGAGAGGCCATTTGCACACAGCTCTGTTTCAATCCCTATATAGCATCTGGAGCCAAGAACTGTACAAAAAGATTTTATCAGGATTGGCCCTGCCCACAGGGAAGGTTGAGTGTGTGGATGTGCTGTGGGGGCCCAGGAAATGGGCATGGGTGGGTTCTTTTGCCATTGGAAGGGGGCCAAAGTAAAATAAGTCCCACCCACCTAAAATAAGCATAGAGCAAGGGCTGTGCAGGTCCTGTATACTGCCCTTGTGCTTCCAGCTGATGTTGGAAGCAGAGAGCAGCATGCAGGTGCTAGGGTTCCCCTTATGACCTGGACCCCCTGAGCAACTCCTTAAGGATCTCTTGCCTCCCTAAGAGTCCCACCTTCCTTCTTTAAACTCCCCCTTCCCAATAATGTGGGGTTTAGCTGTAGACATGGGGTGATTTGCACTTCAGACGCCTGGGTGTTAACCACAACAGTTTATTGGTAAATTAAAGCAAGCAAATTACAACTAAAGGTGTTTACAGAATAGAGTTGAGTGAGACAAAAGGCATTAAGAGAAAACAAAAATGGCAAAAACACAAGTTCCTCTACCCTAGCTGTACTTAGACTTCTCCAGGCTGTTTCTTCCTCCTCTGTCTTCCTGCTTTGGTCTCCCTGACTCTCTGGTCTCCCTTTATATCCCCTCCTTCCTCAAAACCGAAAGTACTGTTTCAAACCTGGAAAAATGAAACCTAACTCAGGAAAATGAATCCAACCATGGAAATGAAATTATTCCTCTCAGGGATACCCCCTCGCAACCAAAAAACCCCAGGCCTCTCAGCCTGACCTTTTTCTTTTCCTTGCCTCTGTAGGCCTCAAACCTTCACAGCAGGCACAAACTTACAGTCAGCCAGGGCAAGCAAGCTGATGGGAAGCAAGCCAACTTTCACACACCCATCCACAGTATTCTTTATACTGCAAGACAGCCTGCTCCCTTGCAGCTTCAAGAACTGAGCCAGGTGTAACTGTGTTGGCTAAGTAAGCAACGCTCACTTTGACTCAGCCAACATGGACCCACTAGGTATTATTGCCTGCTGCCTCTCTCTATGCAGCCACTGGCCATGAGAAGTGAATATGAGGAGGAGGCGGTGTCCTGAGTTCCCAGGGCACAGTTGCTGCATGGGCCCTCTTATGCATGAGACACCAGGCAAGAAGGCAGTGACCAACCAGCAGTTCCAGCCCCATGAGGGCACCATAGAGAGAAGAGGCAGTAGGAAGGGGGGTTGAGTAGATGGAGGGAAGTTCTCTGAAGGGTGAGATAAGGGAAGGCACGAAGGGTTGTGAGCTGGGAGGGAGAAGGTGAAGAAGGGATGGAAGAGGAAAGTGTGTGGGGACTGAGTCTTACAGGTGGAGGAGAGAGGTAAGCAGGGTCAGGTTGGGGGACCAGAATATAGTGGGCAAAGGACTTTTCTTCCTACCTTTTGTAATGTTGGAAAGTTCACTCCAGTTTTTCTTAGCAGTTCTAGCCTACTAGAATCTGGAGCCATTCTGGTCCTAGTTTCATTTGGGACTCAAGCTCAGCCTTTCCTAACCTGGTGCCCTCCAGATGTTTTGTACTACAACTCCTACCATTCTGCATCATTGAGCATGCTGGTTGGGGCTGATGTTTTGGACTTCAACTCCCACATCCAGAACATCTGGAGGGTACCATGTTGGGGAAGGCTGTTCCAGCTCTCTATTCAACCTGGACTGGTCAGACAGATTCTGGTGGGCCTTTAGGACTCATTTGATACTAAAGTTGTAATAAAACCTCACTCTGTTTAGAACAAGTGCTGTGCATGTTCCTGAGTCCCTGAAGAATCTTACACCTTTGTATCCATAGGAGACTGTTCATGGCTTCAAACAGTGTGAAAGGGATTGGCTCATTGAGGTGTGTGCATCACATCCTATTAGAGATCCTGATTCCCTGACCCTGGATGTGAAACGCACACTTTTTTTTTCATTGCTTCACATTTCCTAACTCCTGCAGAGGGGTGGTTGAGGAGGTAGATTTCCCCCGAGCTAGCTCCATGGGTCAGATATTGAAGGGAATGCTTAATAAATGAAAGCTACTGGTTAGAAAAAAAGACTACTTTTAACACTTCCTTGATCATTCCCTGCAACAATAACAGACCTTAACTAAGATAGACTTAACAATTAAAGAAATAGTCACTCCACTGAATAAAAATAGCAATTTTAATCAGTGGAGTCAAGTTTTAGTTGATTAATCTAATATTAAAGCTTGCAGCCTTACTTTTAGGGAAATAAGTATCTTAGCAAAAAATTGCCAGCTGGTTGCAATTTGGGACTAACCATTATGTATTACTGTTTTTGGTTTATTGAATTGCCCAGTCTCCCCCCCGCCCCATTTCATGGTTTTAGATGCCATTGATTTGGAGGTGTAGTAAGTTGAAGGGGCTTCTAATTGCATTCAGCTCCATCTGCTATGTGCCTGATGCAGGTTATTTGGCTAATTGCTCACCTGTTTGCTGCTTTTTAAATTCTGTAAGTGATGTATTTCCCATCTATGCCATTTAATTGGTTGCTTTTAAGTTGTATCCTTTCCCCTACTCTACAAATGTCTTAGCTGCTTTCACTCATTTTTTCCCTCCTTCTTCTTGCTTTGCTATGTGATAATTGCTCCTGGGATACAGTAATCAGCTTGTTAGATTGTCAGCTTGTCACACAGCATGTTAATTTCACTTAGACTTTATTAATTTCACACCCTCTGGCAATTCCATTTTAGCCACCTTTGTTCCTAACAACTCAAGCTGAGATTCTATTTAAACAATGTTCAGACACAATGTTACTGTAGTATTATTTTTAAAATGTAGATAGGGCAATTGATGGGTGGGAGTATTTGATCAAGAAAATGCAGTGTGTGAAAGATACTCAATCTCAAGTGAGACTTTCTAAAGTCCCTAACATTTCAGGCTCCTAATGTATTTTTAAGCAATATGTATTATTAAAAAGAGCTTAACTTATCTGGAATATTTATACTATATTTATTTATACTTGGATTCTTAGGTTGTCTTTCTGCCAGAGGCCTTTATAGCAGTTTACAAGATAAAAAGCGAATAAAATCTAACATCAAAACAGTAAACAAAATACATTTTTAAGTGGTGGACAAAATGCGGCAGTGAAACAACATTCAACAGCAAAAATACAACAGAAAATTGGGGCTGAAAACCAAGGCAATGAAAACTAAAGGCCCAATATATTTCTCATTTCATTAAATTCAGGTGAAGCAGCGGATGTGCTAAATTACTGTCTGGCTGTGGTAATGAACTGGACAAGGGTCAATAAACTGCAGCTCCATCCACACAAGTAAAGGCCATTTGTCTGTCCAAAGGAGTAGTGTTCATCCAGTGCTAGACAAGGACAGAGGTGCACTCCCCAAGACGAACACGTATGCAGTTTGGGGATGCTCCTTGATCCATCTGTCACTGGATATGAAACTTGCTTCTGTGGCACAGAGTACCTTTTACCAGCTTAGGCTGATATGCCAGCTGTAACCCTACCTGGACAGAGATAGCTGTGTCCATGCCCTGGTAACCTCCAGGTTAGATTACTGTAATGCACTATATATGGGGCTACTTTCGAAGACTGTTGTGAAACTGCACTTAGTGCAAAATGTGGCTTGATTACTAGCTGTGGCTGAACATTATCAGCATATTATGTTAGAGATGTGCGAACCCATCCCAGCTTGGGTTCTCTGGGTGCCCGCTGAAGCGCTGCCCTGCTCGTCTACCCAGACCCGCACTCGAGCCCCCACAAGCTTGGCGAGTCACCTGCACTCACCCCAGGTCCATCCAGTGAGAACCCACCATTTTGCCGCCTTTTTTTATGAATTTGTTGTTGTTCAGTCATTAAGTCGTGTCCAACTCTTTGTGACCCCATGGACCATAGTACGCCAGGCCTTCCTGTCCTCCGCTCTCTCCCGAAGTGTGCTCAATAGAGGGAGCTTAAAAATGCACATATTTAAATATGCACATTTTTAAGCTTCCCTTTTTTACGTCTGGGAGGGCATGAGTGGGGGCGGGCAGGGGCTCGGTAGGTGAGGTCCAGGGGTCATGGGCAGGGGGGCCCAATGGACTCCCGGACCCAGTTGGGCATCCATGCTATCCCTAGATGCGATCGAGACTTATTCACACATATAAGACCCATGTCTCACTTAAGTCCACTGATTTCAAAGTCTAATGTAAGTTCCATTGATTTCAGTGGGCATACTTTAAATAAAGTGCCCTTTGTCACATCTCCAGTATACTTCCAAACATGCTTATAGTTAAATTAGGAGCTACATCTAGAAAGGTCCTTCTGTTATCTCATGGTTATATGCTATTTAACCCCTGTTGTTGGTTACACAGCATGACATGATTCATTTTATTAATTTTAGCCCAGCATCCAGTTGACAGAAAGGCTCAGTCCTTAAGGGAGCAATCCTATGTGGAAAGACGACTGCCTCTGAGCTTGGAGACAACCGCCTATCCAATGCACAGCAAGAGGAGGGGATCATCTCCTCCGTGCTCTCGCCGCCCTGCATTTGTGGCTAGATGGCTGATTTCGGTTGTCTAGCTGCAGGATGTTGGAGTGTGTTGTGGGGAGGCTGAACAATGCATAGGAAGTGTTGTACCAGCACGTACGAACTCCCTGCCCCACCCCTGGGAACACCCCCTTCCCCCCAGCTCTGTGCTGCTTCTCAGAGCACACGAGTGTGGGGACGATCTGCGCCACCTATGAGGTGGTGGGGGAGGGCATGGGTAGGTGGGTTTCTGGGAATCAACCAGTCCTGTGGCCATCTAACTGCTGTCTAGCGGCCATAGGATTGCATCCTAAATGGCTTTCCACTAACATTAGATTTCAGTGTCTAACACTCATTAAAGTTATCAGCCACTTTGAATCTTTGTTGATTCATTAAAAAAAAAAATCCAGGTAGGCTATTTAAATTGATATATTTGATGCACACTCTTTATTAAAAATTAATTTGTAACTGAAATATTTTGCAAACAATACTTAATATATATGCAGTCCTTTCACTAGCACATATGCACTGAACATCTGTTTTGTACATTTTACCTTGGGATGTGTCAATCCCAGCAGTATTTTGCCCATTGATTGTTGCTTTCCACTATTTTGAATCACATCATTCTCTATTTGAACATCAGTCAATGGTCTCCATGACTATATGCTGTGCAGCAATTCTTTAGTTTATCCCCTCCGAGGGCTGATTTATGGAAAAGCCAAAAACTGGCACTTGGTTAGGAAGAAATGATTTTCTGCTGTTTACAGTGCAGAACAAGATATCAGATTTTATTTTATGTATACCCCATTCTTCTTCCATTATGGAACTCAAACAGTCCACATGGGCTTGACAGGTCATCTCCATCCAGAGAGTGACCAGCACAGGCCTACGTATTTAGCTTCAGTAACTGCATCATGTGCCTGGAGACTGATTTATTGAGGTTGCTTCAGTGTTATACCTATGTAGATCAGTTCCCACTCTTATCACTAGGCAGAGCGAAGTGACTTGCTTCAGTCCACTGACTTTTGACACCATTAAAGATCAGTCAAATTATCAGTTATTTGTTTATGCAGTATATGAATATCTTGCCTTTCAGTTTTAAAGAAAAATTGCAATGTGACTTCCAATACTGAAACGATACAATAAAGCATTGAGCAGCATTAGTAATGCAAAGACAAATCAATATCCATGAAACAGCAGATATAACAGGCTAGCAAATAGTAGCATACAATTAAAATAGTAGATAGTATTTAGTAGATACTATTAAAATTCAATAGCTACTAAATAGGTACTATCTATTAAAACTATCGATTAAAAGCACAGGCAAAGAAAATGTTAATAACATTGTGCCTAAAGCAAATCAGAATCTGGACACCAGACAAATTAATCTCTACCTAGGTGACACCACGGAGTTGTCCCAATTTCCAGTTGCCATATGTAGTATGTATGTATGACCTATGCTGAAACAGAAACTGAAGGAGATTTCTCTCCCTTTAATACATTTTATTGTTGATACTATTTACAGTCAGCAGGGGCAGAAATATTGGAACAAGGTTAACTGTTCTGGCAGTTGGCCTCTGTACACCACCACATTGAAGTTGAAAGGAAAAACACCCAGATGGGAGTGAACTCAGGACTTTCAGCTGTAATTCAAGGGCTTTGACAAAAGTGGGGCACTAACCATTCAGGAAGGACAGCCAGTGGCATACACACACACCCATTGTTGGTGGCTCATAAGTAATGGAACAAACCAACATCATTTCAAACTTAAGGATCGCCTTTAATACCTGGATGAAAATCCTTTGCAGTCAATGACTACCTGAAATCTGGAACCCATGGACATGCCCAAATGCTGAGTTTCCTCCCTCGAGATGCTTAGCCAGGCCTTTACTGCAGCTGCCTTCAGCTGCTGCTTGTTTGGGGGTCTTTCTGCCTTCAGTCTTGTCTTCAGTAAGTGAAAAGCATGCTCTGTTGGGTTGAGATCAGGTGGCTGACTTGGCCATTGAAGAACATCCCACTTCTTTGCCTTGAGAAACTGTTGGGTAGCTTTTGCTGTATGTTTTGGGTCATTATCCATCTGCAATATGAAGCGGCGTCCTATCAGTTTGGCAGCATTCGGCTAAATCTGAGCAGAAAGTCTAGCCCTATACGTTTCAGAATTCATCCTGCTGCTTTGATCAGCAGTCAGGTCATCAATAAACACCAGTGACCCAGTTCCATTGGCAGCCGTACATGCCCATGTATGGGCATAACACTGCCTCCACCATGTCTGACAGAAGATGTGGTATGCTTTGGATCATGAGCTGTTCCTTTCCTTCTCCATACTTTTCTCTTCCCATCATTCTGGTACAAGTTAATCTTGGTTTCATCAGTCCAAATAATCTTATTCTAGAACTGGGCAGGCTTTTTTAGGTGTTTGCTGGCAAAGGCTAATCTAGCCTGTCTATTCTTGAGCATTACCAGTGGTTTGCACCTTGTTGTGAAGCCTCTGTATTTACATTCATAAAGCCGTCTCTTGTCTATAGATGTTGACAATGACATGCCTACCTCCTCAAGAGTGTTCTTGACCTGGCTAGATGTTGTGAAAGGGTTCCTCTTCACCATGAGCAGAATTCTGTGGTCATCCACTTTAGTTGTCTTCCATGGTCTTCCAGGCCTTTTGCTGCTGCTGAGCTTGCCAGTTCATTCCTTCTTTTTCAGGATGTTCCAAACTGTTGTGTTGGCCACTCCCACTGTTTCTGCTATCTCTCTGATGGGTTTATGTTGTTTCCTCAGCCTAATGATGGCCTCCTTCACTTGCATGGACACCTCTTTGGACCTCATGTTGGGAGTTCTAGTGAACAGCTACCAAATGCAAATGTAACACTCAGAACCACCTCCAGGCCCTTTATCCACTTGATTGGTCATGGGGTACCCAGGAAACAGGCCACACCTGGCCATGCAGCTGCTTGTCAGCCATTCATTCCATTACTTATGAGCCACCAATGATGTGTGTGTGTGTGTGCGCGCGCCACTGGCTGTCCTTCCTGAATGGGTAGTGCCCCACTTTTGTCAAACCCTTTGAATTACAGCTGAAAGTCCCGACTTTGCTCCCATCTGGGTGTGTTTCAACATCGATGTGGTGGTGTACAGAGGCCAACTGCCAAAACAGTTATCCTTGTTCCAATATTTCTGGCCCTGACTGTACTTTGTCCACATTGTCAGGTCACTGATTATGGGGTTGGCTTATAAATCCAACAGTTGTTTACTTATGGTTTCAAGCATCCCCGCTTTTACTAATTGCATTGGCGAGTGTGAGACCAGGATCCAACTGAAGTTGAGATGAGAATTTTGTATCTTTTATGCCCATAGCTATCTGCCTAACCACCAAAGACTGGGGCACCAGGAAAAGTGCTCCAGTCTGAACACCTGGGGTAGAGTGAAGAATTATTATATTCTTCCTGTGAGGGGAAAAAATATGCTGGGCCAGTCCTACCTACAGACTGAAAATGTTCAACATCAGTTGTAGCTCCACAATTGCCATATTTAGAGAAGGATGATACTAGTATAGCATAATTTAAATTGGTTAATTGATTGATTGATTAAAAGGTTAAAAATAAATGGTTTAGGCTGCAATCTTATACTCACGTACTAGGGATTAACATCCATTGTCCTCAATGGGGCCTCCTTCTGCATAGATAATTATAGGATACCACTACTAATTAGCAAAAAGCCCTTTCATTGGTTGACATCATTCAGCAGTTATTTTTAAATACACAGACAAACCAGTCAATTTGTTGCACAAAATACTAGTTTCGCCCCCTGGAGGCTAGTCCAATTTGCCCCAAAGAGGAGAATCAACTTCAGGCTGGGTCCAACTCGATTTTATTGTTTGCAAACAGTTCAACAGAGGAGCTCACTCTCAAAAGCAGAGTCGACCCTGGGCAACCCCTGCGCTACAGTTTTATCACCTCAGCTTGCATTCTTTAGCTAGCGTGTCACTTTGGTCGGTTGCTAGCAGTTTGCTTGGCAACCTTATCTTAGGGTTACTGTCTGCTCATTCCAGGCATGCGCAGCTCTTACAATAATACATGCTGCTTAAGACACATACAATGGCTTTTAGGTTACATTTTTACTACAAATTGATAATGCAATTCAGTTCATGTCTACTCAGAAGCAAGTCACACTGACTTCAATGGGACTTTCTCCCAGGTAAGTGCACATCAGATTGGAGCCTCAATTACTTTATCTGACATTGCTTATTAAACCATAATAAATGAAAGATTGCAACCTATAATATTGTAATGATTCTATAAAATTTTATAAAATCATAAAATCATAGAAATCATCAAATATTTGCCTTTTGGTGGGAAGGGAGGGTATGATTTTTTGTTTATGCACTGTTGAGTGTGTGCGCATGTTTATGCCGATGTTGCCTTTCAGCCCAAAGTTGAGGCCGACACCAGAACCACCAGGATCAGATGATCTGAGAGGGTGGACAGGTCTCTCACAATGCTGCTGAACACAGACTATTTCCATATGATTTTGTTCCTCCATTCTTACAGTGGGCCCAAACAATGGAATTTTAGACCAGTATAACCTACTGGTCAATGAGCTAAAGGCTTCTCTAACATCGAAAAATGTAGGGAAGTCACAATCTGAACAATCAGTTCAGATCTAAGGGCTGGTTTGACTATGGGTGCATTGCTGCAAAAAAGAAAAAGAGAAGTCCTTGTTGCCCAATTTAGGACCGATAAAGAAAACCCTTCAATAGTGTCTCTGGATGAACTACTATCTATCTATCTATCTATCTATCTATCTATCTATCTATCTATCTATCTATCGCCTCATTTAAGGCAAAAAAGAAGAGTGTACAAAGAGCAGCATAGGATCAGCTTATCCACACAGTTAGGTCGATGGATTCAGCCTCATTCTGGAGCTTGGCTCTGGCCCTTCACGTTTGGACTATCATGTTCCTGTTGAGGCCTAGGAAGCTCATTTTCGTGCACTGTATGCAGAAGAAGAGACATCTACTCTTTGGCTGCAATGTACTGCTAGATCTCTATCTGATTGAAACAGGGGGCCAATCTCAGAGGTAACTGACCTGGTAAATCAACTAAAACAAGGCAAGGCCCCAGGCTGTGATTATATTCCCCTAGAGCGAATTACAAGGTATATAGATTGGTGGGTCCCAATTTTGGCGAATCTCCTTACCTGTATAGACCTACTGACCAAAATACCTATATAGACCAAAATGCCCGTATTCCACCAGACTGGAGGCTGTTATTATCCCCATTTTCAAAAAGGGAAGTAAGAATGCTACAGCAAATTACCAGCCAATCAGCCTACTTACTTACTATAGCAAACTCTACACTAGACATCCTTGCTGGAAAGTCCAAGCCTGGATGGAACAAGAAAATATCTTGGCTGATAAACAGGCCGACTTCAGAGCAGGTCATTCTATCATGGATCAGGCATTAATGTTGCAGTTTCTAGTGGAAAAATATACCATCCAATCCGAAACATCTCTGTTTTCAGCCTTCATAACCCTCAAATCTGATGGGAATTATTTAGTATTGGTGCCTCCTGTTAGAAAGTGTGGTAAGAGAAGGAAAAGTTATCTCATTTCGTTGCCTACCTGATGGTTCAATAAATCAACTAGAAATGGGTAAGCTCTGGATCAATCACATGTTTATTGCTTAAGGAAGGCAGAAGTCGCAAAGAGAAATCAGCCTCGAACAAAGGTGGTACACACCTTTTATATTGTGCAGTAAAAGTTGGTCTTTCAATGGAAAAATACTGCTGTTAGACAGAAAACTACTATGTCACATAGGTCACGTAGGCAGGAAGAGCCCTCTGACCAGGCACCTATCAACATTCCATTGTGCTGACTCACAAGGCAGAACGGCCTATTTCTGGAACAAAGTGCTGACAGGGCCATTCTTTGGCACATAGCTTTCTCAGCAGAACATGGGGAGGGGAGACACAGGTCAAACATGGAGGGGCTTTGGTTCCCTTTCTTCTCAAAAGGCAGTTAGCTGAAACAAGCAAAAGGCATAAAAGAATGAGCTTTTACCAGTCCCACATGCACACATGGCTGAAAAGAGACCACACCCTTCTTTAGTGAAGAAAGGTAAAATAGCTTTACTCTTGCATATACTATGCAGGTACAGTTTCCAAAACAGAGGAGTTTGTTCAGTCCATTTGTGTTCTATAACACTGGCAGGAGCAAGCAAGTAAACATAAGTGCTCTCAGCAATTGAAGAGATCAGAGAGAAAGAAAGAGGGAAGGAAGGGGAAGAGCTAAACCAACAAATCACAAGAAAACAAACTAAGTAGTTTTCCTAATTTCCTGTGAACTAAATAACTGCTCCCTTCCAGCAACTTGCAGATGAGGTTGCAACATTCCCAGCAAAATCTGCCTTTGATTTTGGGCTTCTCTACATGGAGCTTTTATCCTGCGATTGAGATTGGTTACTCATGGACGTTTTCAAGTCCTTTACATGACATTGTCAGCTTCCAGGGCCTCTCCCATGTCTTCTAACCTTTATGTCATTTTTTTAAAGATCGGAGATAATGAGCCATTAAAATACAGCACATCAAATTTCTCCATGAAAGGAGGAAGTCATACAATAGTAGGAGCTATACCACAATGCTATCTATGGCTATAAAATAAAAAAATATAGAACTCAAAGATAAAGGAGGTAGTGGGCTCTCCCACACTGGAGGTATTCAAGATGAAGCTGGACAGCCATCTGTCAGGGATGCTTTGACTTAGATTCCTGCATTGAGCAGGGGGTTGGACTTGATGGTCTTATAGGCCCCTTCCAACCCTAGTATTCTATGATTCTAATGGGAAAAGGGGAGGAAGTGCATGTAAAGGGCTGACCTTAATCCTGCAAAAAATCTGGAAGCAGACACCCCAATAAAATTGCAGGATAAAAGGCCTCTATGTGGAGAAGCGCTTCATCTCCATAGATAGGGTCTGGCCCAAAGTTGGACTCTGCTGTGGATCACCACCTTTTACTCCTCATGTATAAGTTACTGTACATGAAAGCACCAACTTAAAAAATTGATATCTCTCTGGCTCAGTTCCAACATCTAAGGGAGTAAAGCAAGGCTGCATACTTGCCCTACTTTTGTTTAATTTCGATATTCACTCTTTAATCAAAGTCCTCGATCATCTTGACATCCATCTGCCTACACTAGCAGACAGGCAACTATCAGTGCTATTGTACACTAACAAGGTGGTGATCCTGTCCTATTCACCTATGAGCTTTGAAGAGGGCCTTGCAAGCCCTTGCTCAGTACTGCCATGATGAACGCTTTCAAATAATTACCAGTGAACAAAGGTCTTTATGAAAAGACCGAGGTTATACAATTGGCACATAAATGGTCACAAGACTGAACAGGTAAATATTTAAATACTTGGGCGTTGTCTCTCAAGCTAATGGTGGCCAAAAGGCTCATGCAGAGTACACTGCCCAGTCTGGCCAAAGGAGGCTAATATGCTGCCCAGCCTCTGCCATACTATTTTTTCCCCCCACACCAGTGGAGGCTATTATATACTGGCAGCAATAAAGCTGTCTGAGGCTAAATCACTAACTCAACTTTTGATGGAGCCCAACTCAGTCCTTATCCTAGCTTTCCACTGCTGGAAATAGTTCAGTCTAAATTTTTTAGGGCTATTCTCTAAGTTCCTCGCTGCATTGAAAACATTGTCTGAGACTGGAGACTAGCCTTCAGATGGTCAAAAGTAGAGCTTGGCTTGCTATCTTTAATTTTTGGCTGAAGATCCTCTTTTTTTCAACTGGTTTAGCTCTGCTAATTCTACAAGATGGTTTCCAGTCAGTATGGAAGCAAACCCTGCCTCAAAAGCTCCAGACATTTGGAGTCTCTTGGGGCTACCTTATTTCTCTGGGATATGAGAAGGCCAGAATTATCTTCAAACAATGTACTGCAGATGCTGAACATCAACAAGACCTAGGCCTAACCACCAACACATTTTAACTGACAGAGCTCTCCAGCCAAATAAGCCAGCAAATTATCTATCCTCTGGTCCAAAAGCACCGTAGAACTTTTGCATTGGCATGCCTCAGTGTCCTCCCCATAGCAGTTCTGGAGGGAAGATATTGTAAAAAAAACAACCCTGAATGCAGGTGCCCCTGTGACTCTGGAGAAGTCGAATCGGTGACTCATGTTCTTCTGTATTGCTCCTTCTATCACAACTTATGCACATTTTAAATTGAACCTCTTTTATTAAAACTTCCAGGTCAATCGGATACTTTTTATGCCTTTTCATTTCTTTCTGATCAAAATGCATCCACCACTCTTAGTGTTGTCAAATTCTGTGCTGTAACACTCACCATGGTGGAACTGACCTCAGACACTCTGTAATCCTCCTTGGGAGATTGCAATATGATCATAAACTTTAATATTGTTGCACTTATTTTTGTCCTTATTTTATCCCACCGTATGTGAAGTCAAGTGGGCCTTAGGAAGCATTACTAACAACAAAGCTAGCAGAGATGACAGTACTCCAGCTGAGTTATTTAAAATCCTAAAAGATGATGCTGTTAAAAGTGCTGCACTCAATATGCCAACAAATTTGGAACACTCAACAGTGGCCACAAGACTGGAAAAGGTCAGTTCACATTCCAATTCCAAAGAAGGGCAATGCCAAAGAGTGTTCAAACTACCGTACAATTGCGCTCATTTCACATGCCAGCAAGGTGATGCTCAAAATCCTACAAGCTAGGCTTCAGCAGTATGCGAACCGAGAACTACTGGAAGTACAAGCTGGGTTTCGAAGAGGCAGAGGAACTAGAGATCAAATCGCCAACATCCGCTGGATCATGGAGAAAGCAAGAGAATTCCAGGAAAATGTCTATTTCTGCTTCATTTACTATGCTAAAGCCTTTGATTGTGTGGATCACAACAAACTGTGGCAAATTCTTAAAGATATGGGAGTACCAGACCACCTTACCTGTCTCCTGAGAAACCTGTACGAGGGTCAAGAAGCAACAGTAAGAACCGGACATGGAACAACTGATTGGTTCCAAATTGGGAAAGGAGTATGACAAGGCTGCATATTGTCGCCCTGCTTATTTAACTTATATGCAGAGTACATCATGAGAAACGCCGGGTTGGATGAATCACAGCTCAGAATTAAGATTGCCAGGAGAATTATCAACAACCTCAGATAAACAGATGATACCACCCTAATGGCAGAAAGCAAAGAGGATCTCAAGAGCCTCTTGTTGAGGGTGAAAGAGGAGAGTGCAAAAGCTGGTTTGAAACTCAACATTAAAAAAACAAAGATCATGGCATCTGGCCCCATCGCTTCCTGGCATATAGAAGGGGAAGAAATGGCAGCAGTGACAGATTTTCTTTTCTTGGGCTCCAAGATCACCGCAGACAGTGACTGTAGCCATGAAATTAAAAGATGCTTGCTCCTTGGGAGGAAAGTTATGGTACACCTAGACAGCATAGTAAGAAGCAGAGACATCACCTTGCCGACAAAGGTCCGTATAATCAAAGCTATGGTTTTCCCAGTAGCAATGTATGGCTGTGAGAGCTGGACTATAAGGAAGGCTGTGCGCCAAAGAATTGATGCTTTTGAACTGTGGTGCTGGAGAAGACTCTTACGAGTGCCCTGGACTGCAAGGAGGTCAAATCAGTCCATCCTAAAGGAAATCAACTGCTCATTGGAAGGACAGATACTGAAGCTGAAGTTCAAATATTTTGGCCACCTAATGCGAAGAGAAAACTCCCTGGAAAAGACCCTGATGCTGGGAAAGATTGAAGGCAAAAGGAGAAGGGGATGGCAGAGGATGAGATGGCTAGATAGCATCACCGATGCAATGAATATAGACTTGAGCACACTCCAGGAGAGAGCGGAGGACAGGAAGGCCTGGCGTGCCATGGCCCATGGGGTCACAAAGAGTCGGACATGACTGAACAACAACAACAACAACAAAGTAGTCAGCTTACAACCCTCTTATATGGGACTCGGTGGGCCTTGGGTTGTCCTGCAGTGTACTATGTATTCTTCCTCATTAAAAATATGATAATTTAACAGGCACCTGTGGATTCTTTAAAATTTCATGAAATTGTCAGCAGAAATAGTTAAAGACAAAAAGACACTAAAGGGAATTCTACTGAATTTTGTAAATAGGTAGATCATTCTAATCCTCTCCCAGGGTTCTTCTTATCTATCCCTGCCACGTTAAAAAACATTTTATTAACTGTTGCACATCTAAAGATAATCCCGGTGTGTTTTGTCTTGGCATATTGCAATGATGAAATTTTATGTATTAGGCTTTGTTGATGGACCATGCTTAATAGTTTATTTTTGTTTGTTTGTTCTGTGTTATAGTAGAACATCAGAGGCAAAAAATCTTTAAAAATACATGTCTGTCCTCCAGATCAGCTTTACCAATTAAAATGTGGCTCCGTCTATTTGCTCCTATTGTTGAATCAAAGCTTTATTAATCTACTGTTCAAACTGATTAAAATTGGCCTGGGAGAAATACAATGTAAATACAGGATAGACCAGGGCTGGGGAAATTGTGGCCTTCCAGATGGTGTTGGACTCCAATTCCAGTCAGCCATAGCCAGCATGGTCAGGCATGATGGGAGTTGCAATCCAACAACGTCTGGAGGGCCACAAATGTTCCATGCCCTAGGATAGAAAGCATATAATATCTCATTCCTAAAATGGGAAGTGCTTAGACTCAAACCTATCTGGAAGCCAACAGAAGCTGGAGAGCTCAATAAGTGGAACTTCCAGAAGTTGCTGGGGAGCAATTTGAGGGAAGATGGGATTCCTGCCCATATCTATAATTGCTGGGAGCTGGTGGTAAAAGCAAGGGATGCACGGCTTTCTACGCACAAAGCAATTAGACAGTTCTGATTGGACAAGCACTGTTGGCATGGGTGTGGACTCCTGATGTCAGTGAGGGTGCCTGTCTGTTGAGCAAACACATGCTTTCACAGTCCTGAATGAGATACCCTCCACTACAGCTTCTGGATGCTTGCAAGCAGAGGCTGACACCCCACCCCGACGACGTTACCCTGCAGAAGTGGCTGGCAATTCTGCCCAAAGAAATATTTCACTTGCCACCGCTGCTAGAAGCCATGGTCGTCAGGGCTCTTTCATACACCATGCAATGGGAAACATGTCACTGCAGAAATGAGTTGTGTGGCCAATCCATGCTCTGTGATGCTCCATATACCTATATGAGTGTACATGGCCAGAAACATGTATTTGCTGTATGCACAGGTTATAATTTTGTTGTTACTTTTAAAATATTCTGCAGACCTGAAAAAAAATTTAATGGGTGAAGCAACACTCAGGTTTATGAGGATGTCCTGGGGTTACTTGGTTGTGAGGTGAAATTGCTTTGCATGTATTTAGACCTTGAATGTCTTATCAGGACTTCATGTGTTCCTGGGCTGAACCCTCTTGATCTGTTGATACCATGAAAATAGACATAATACAAGATATATATATATAAGTTGATTTTTAAAAAGCAGGTTTTTTTAAAGGGTGGGGGAGGATAAATTATGTCTTCATTGAAACAGTATTGTAAAGCCAGCTGTCCTTACAGTAAGCCTTGATACATGCCAGGCAGGTGTCCCTAAAAGAGATTCCAGAAGGGGGGGGGGAACACGAACATGATGAGATGGTATATTAAGAAAAGCAAGTGTAAGAATAATTGGAGTGACTCCTTCATCTGCCTGGATGTTCAGAGAATCAGAAATGGCCAAACAGTAAAAGGTGAGCTCAATGAACTGATAATATTGCAAGCGTTTTTTCTCCACTGCAGTCAGATGCAGTTGCCATGGGGAGAAGAAAGCTATTAAAGTGACCAAGTGATTTTTTTTTTCTGATAGCAGCTGCTCTATATAAGAAGAGTATTTTTTTTAACAATTGCTTAACTCAGAGGTAAAATTCTCAGTAAAACTTGGAAGTAATCACATAGTTTGTGTTGCTTTGGCAAAATTCGCAGTAGTCTGATTGGGATTTAAATATTTAGAAGAGAAATGACAATTGAATGGTTACCATCAGGACTGTGGAGAAAACAACTATAATAAAACAGCTTTAGAAGAAAAATGTCATTTACCAATACTTTGAAGTTATTTAGAAGCAGTATATTTCTGGGCCTAACATTTTAAATTCTAGGGAAATTCAAACTTTGGCTCTGTTCTTTTAAGATGTTGACTACCCTTGAATATAACTTTATATTCAGAATTTCTACTATGGCTGTGCACAGCGGTCCGAAGCCCGAATGACAAGTCGAAGTGGGCTGATTTGGAGGTGACTCATCTTGCTACAAAGCAGCACTGAGGTGCCTTGCCTGAACTGAAGTGGGCAACCTACGAGACGCTTTGTTCCACCTTGTATATTTGGAGCTCTTCTTATGCCTTCTGAGCAGCCCAGACAGGCTGTCTCCAAAATGTATCAACTTCTGAAAGACCATGCAGAGGGGGAAGGGGAGGGGGAGGGGGAGAGGACACGGAGTTGCCAAATGTATCAATTTGAGAGAGATCCAGCACCCAGAAGTGGCAGAAGATGAGGAGGGAGGGGGGAAGGGAAGAAGAGGAGGGAGTGAGCTTTGCTTTGAGTTATCCTGTTTGCTCATTGTGAGAGAGGTGGTATTTCTGGAGAGGAGAGGACTAGAAGTTAGAGCAGTGGTCTCTGAAATGGGGTGCATGCACCTGGGGGGGCACAAGATGATCCATTGGGGTGCGTGAGCCTCCTGATAATTGAGCAGGCTCCTGCTGCCCTGACGAGCTGCCATTGTGTGCAATGATGGTGGTGGTGGCAGCAGTTGCAGCAGGATGGGACAGGAGCTGAGAGGGAAGCTCTACAGCATTTCTATCTCTGCTCCAGTTCTATCCTACCAAAGGCGAGCGGCAAGGCGATTCACCCTTCCAACTCTCCTTTGGCAGAACGAAGCTGAAAAGAAAGCGTGTGCTATGACAGCTATGGTAGCGTCTCCCCACCCCACTCTTCTAGAAAAGGTTTACCAATCAGTCTTGTTATTTGTTCATTTAAAAATCCAGAAAATTTTTCACTGCAGTTGCATAACTCCCCCCCAACACACATACACCTTTTCAATTCTCTCTCAACCATTAGCTTGCCCTTACTTTGATTCTGTATCTCTCTCTATATATAATGTGGTACTCTTGTTTCCTTGTTCTTGGCTCCCCTTCACCTCCCCTTCTCAATTCCTGTATTCCTTCCCTTCTCATATTTGGTCTCTTTTCCCTTAAACAAAATTAAAATAATTAAAAACCTCTTTCTCTTCTGTTAGGATTATAGTTAGTCCCCTCCACCCCACTTGCTTGTAATTTAGTGTTTCCTTTTCTTTTGCTCATGTGTGTGTGTGCTTGTGCTGTGTGGACAAGAAAATAGTGTTTGTCAAAGGAGTACACACAGTCCACATTCCTCAAAACAGTGGGCAACACACTACACACATTAACAGCTGTTATTTACATAATATAATACTACATTGTGTGTTGGAAAGCAATCAGGCCCAATATGAGGCATCTTCAGGGTCTTCGCAGGGGCAGCGGTGGGTGAACTGGTGCTGTGCCCTCCTGGCAGGGTTGGTGTGTTGCTGTCAGCAGTGCCCTAGCTGCCTCTTGCAGTCCCCTCCAATAGCCAACTCAGGACACAGACGACGAGGATTCTTTCCAAGGCTTTATTCCTTTATTGCTTAATAACTCTTTCAGATACTAATCACTAGCGACTAAGCAAGGAACAGCACTGGGGAAAGATTAGGGATGGCGGAGAATTTCTCCACGAATCTTCGGGAGGCCGAGCGCCAAGGCATTCGGGCCCCCAAAAGTGTTGGGGAAATTCTCCGCCGGTCCCCCGCCCCCCCCGGGATGGGACTTACCTTCAGCGAATGTCCCTCTCGGCGGCGGGTCCCGGCGGCGGTTTGGCGGCGGTTCGTCAGGGGCGGGGGTGGCAGCGGACGGTCTCCCGACCGGCTGCTGCTGCCGCCATTACAAAATAAAAAAGTAAAACAACAACAACACACACACACCCATGATAGCCTACGTGATGATTTACGTAGCCTATCACGGATAGATTTCCAAAGTCAGCCATGATAGGCTACGTAAATCGTCACGTAGCCTATCACGGCTGACTTTGGGAAAAAAAAAAAGCGCATACGCAAATGGCGGTGGCCCATGGGCGCCGCCATTTGCGTTCCTTATTTTGGCACGTCTAGTCTACGTAAAGATTTACGTAGACTATGGCGAAAATAAGGGCAACGCAAATAGCGTTCCCTTATTTCCGCCGTAGTCTACGTAAATCTTTACGTAGACTAGACGTGCCAAAATAAGGAACGCAAATGGCGGCGCCCATGGGCCGCTGCCATTTGCGTACGCGCTTTTTTTTTTTCCCCCAAAGTCACCCGTGATAGGCTACATGACAATTAACGTAGCCTATCACGGCTGACTTTGGAAATCTAGCTGTGATAGGCTATGTTAATTGTTACGTAGCCTATCACGGGGTTTTGTTTTGTTTTGTTTTTTTACTTTTTCTTTTGTGGCCGGGGAGACGGGGCGCTTCTCCCCGGCCTAAATTTTGGCCGGGCGAGGCGGGATGCCTCCCCCCCTCACCTGAACTTCTGGGGGAGAAGCGAAGCGCCTCCCCCCCACCGCGAAAAAAGCTGCGGGACAAGGTAAGTCCCTTTCGTACATCCCTAACTCTGAGGGAAGGGACAGAGCGCCTCCCCCCCCTACGAAGCAGATCTGTGAAATGGTAAGTGACTTTCGTACATCCCTAGGAAAGATAGCAGAGTAGCCTAAGCTCCAGGTAAGGCAGTTGGTCCCCGTTCGAAGGAGAACCACGGGAAGACTCTGAACTTATGGACTAAGGAGAGATCCAAACGAGCGGAGCACCTCCTTTCAGCACCCTCCATCTGTAGTCGCTCCCTGTGTCTGTGCCGAGCGTCCAGCAAGCCCCCCTCGAAGCCCCCTTTTTCGAATGTCACCCTTCGAAAAGGTAAGTGACTTTCGTACATCCCTAGTTTGGCGGGTAGAAACATGGCAGGCATTGTTATAAGCAAATTCTGCGAGAGACAGCAAGGAAAAACAGTCATCTTGCTGGTAATTGACATAACAGCACAAATATTGCTTTAGGGTCGCATTGGTGCGCTTGGTTTGACCATCCGCGGGTGGGCAGAGGAAAGACGGAGCATCACATGGAGAAGCCCAAGTAGCTCCGTCCGGAAATGGGCAGTGAATTGGGCCCCCCTATCTGAAATGAGACCCTTGAGCCATCCGGGGAGCCAGAAAACATGCGCCAGAAAAAGCTCCGCCATCTCCCTGGCTGTAGGCAACCCAGAGCAGGGGATGAAATGGGCCATCTTAGAAAACAATTCCACCACCACCAGAATGGTGGTCTTACTGTGTGAGGGAGGCAAGTCAGTGATGAAGTCAAGGGAGAGCAGTTTCCAAGGTCCTGAGGGGGTAGGCATGGGGTGAAGCAAGCCTGTGGGCTTGCCTGAGGGGTCCTTTGCCTGCTGGCAGGTTGGACAGGAGGCAACATAGGCAGCTGCATCGGGGTCTTCTCCACCCCCACCGCAGGGGTGGGGGTGGGGGAGGGGACAGGAAATGTGGGGGAACGGGAGGAGGGAAATCTTGGCCCCCGGCGCCCCGCCGGGTCTGCCAGTGCCCCTCCAGCCGACTATCTATCTGGAGGCAGGTGTGGATGAATTCCTCCAAAGTAGGCGGGCTAGGTGTAGGGATGTACAAAAGTCACTTACCTTTTAACGAAATGTGATTCAAGGTGGGGGGGAGGTGCTCCGTCCCTCCCCCCGAAATTCTGGCCAGGGGAGAGGCGCTCCATCCCTCCCCCCCCCCCGAATCCTGGCTGGCTGGGTCTGCAAATGGCGGCAGCCATAGCCGCCGCCTTTTGCGTCCCTGCAGTTAGCTGTGATAGGCTTCATAAATGTTTACGTAGCCTATCACGGCTGAGTAAAAAACAAACCGTGTGTACACAAATGGCGGCACCCATGGGCGCCGCCATTTGCGTTCCTTATTTTGGCACATCTAGTCTACGTAAACATTTACGTAGACTACAGCAAAAATAAGGGGAACGCAAATAGCGTAGCTATTTGCGTTCCCCTTATTTTCGCCGTAGTCTACGTAAATGTTTATGTAGACTAGACGTGCCAAAATAAGGAACGCAAATGGTGGCACCAATGGGCACTGCCATTTGTGTACGCACATTTTTTGGGTTTTTTTTTACTCAGCTGTGATAGGCTACGTAAACATTTACGTAACCTGTCGCGGTATTTTTAAAAAATCTAGCTGTGATAGGCTACGTAAATCTTTACGTAGCCTATCACTTTTTTTTTTTACTGGAAATGGCGGCAGCGGCAGCCGGTCAGAAGACTGGCTGCTGCCGCGCCGCCGCCGCGCCGCCACCGGAGCCGCCGCCGCCAGGAGGATTCGCCCAAGGTAAGTCCCGTCCCGGGGGCGGGAGGAGGGGGTGGCAGATGATTTCGCCACCAATTTTGGGGGGCCGAATGCACTGGCATTCGGCCTCCCCGAGATTCATGGCAAAATTCTCTGACATCCCTAGCTAGGTGTGCATGCCAACTCATCCAAGATCTCGTCATTCAAACCATCCAAAAACTGAGCCACCAGCGCGGCATCATTCCACTGTAAATCCTGCATCAGCAAGCAAAAAGTTGTCGCGTAGCTGGAAACTGAGTCCTTGCCCTGCCTGAGGTGGCAAATCTCCAGAGAAGCCGTCTGCATGCACAGGGGGTCACCAAAAAATCTGGCCATCTCTGTTATGAAACCTTGGTAGTCCCTGAGCAGGGGGTCATTAGCGAGAAGTCCTGAAGCCCATTTTGCTCCCCTGCCTGAAAGTAGGTTAATGATGAAGCCCACACGAACCTGTTCTGTCAGGAAATCCTCAGGTCGTAGGCACATGTACAGCTCCAACTGGGCACGGAAAATCTGAAAAGTCCTTTCTCCCCAGAAAACTTCTCTGGCAGAGCCACAGGGCGCTTGTGGCGGGGGGGTGGGGAATCGGAGGTGGTGGGAGTTGAACTGCAGCTTGCAGACTCTGTACTGCAGTTGTCAGTTGAGCCACTTGATCACGAAGAGCCCTGGTTCTCTTGCATGAGAGCTTGCACCGCTGAGTTCATGGTAGCCTCCAGAGGCAGTAGGAGCAGAGAGAGAGGAAAAAAAAGAGGAATGGGGACCAAGCTGTCAGGAGCGCCCTAGCCGCCTCTTGCAGTCCCCTCCAATAGCCAACTCAGGACACAGATGACGAGGATTCTTTCCAAGGCTTTATTCCTTTATTACTTTATGACTCTTTCAGATACAATCACTACCAACTAAGCAAGGAACAGCACTGGAGAAAGATAGCAGAGTAGCCTAAGCTCCAGGTAAGGCAATTAGTCCCTGTTTGAAGGGGAACCATGGGATGACTCTGAACTTATGGGCTATGGAAAGATCCTCCCTCTTTCCCTCAGGTCCTCGGGATGCAACCATTGTTTGAGTGCCAAACGAGTGGAGTGCCTCCTTTTGGCGCCTTCCATCTGTTGCTGCTCCCTGCGTCTGCGCTGAGCATCCAGCAAGCCCCCCTCCAGCGCTCTCTCACTGCCAGGGTCACTATCTCTCCCAGGAATGCTGGCAGGCGGAATCTCTGCCAGCTCCTGTGCTTGTGAGAGATGAGCGAGCTCCTCTCCCATGGATTGCTGTTCTTCCTCAGAATCAGAATTGCTCTGGGGCTCTGTGGGCTCAGTTTCCACCCTGACAATTGCTTCCTGCCTCTGTCAGTCCAGGAGACAACTATTGTTGCTCTTTGTTCAAGTCAATATGCCCACCTTGCAGGGTTGCTCTCTTTGTTTGCTTCCTGCCTACCAGCCAGTGTTTTCCCAGGCAATTCAGCCAAAGAGACCCTGAGGTTATTGACTGTGATACTATTTGCACTTCAAAGAAACCTACAGCAGAGTTTAGGGATAGTGACCTCACTGCTTCAACACCTAACTTGATTATCCCTTTATAAACTGTGGTTTGAGTTTCTGAGAACAGCACATTTTACGTGCACCATGCACAAAAACTAGCTGGCTAAACTCTCTGAACTTTGTCAGGTGGGACACCCTCCAGGGGGGCTTAGAGGGGTCCAGATTCAAGCAATTCAGTGCAACCAGTGAAGAGGTATAGCTCTTTGCTTTGAGAGTTTTTGTGGGGAAAAATCCAAATTTACCTCCACCTAGCACAAAACCCAGTGGGCCAAACTGCCTGAACTTTGGCAGGTGGGATGCCCATGGGGGGTGGGGGCTGAAAGTTCTCCAAATGTCATATATGTATCATAAAAACTGAAAACGTTATGGCTGTTTGTGTTTTCCCATGCAAGTCAATGGGGAAACACCCCAAATGAGTGATTCGTATGTCTGAATCTTGCTTCGGATTCAGATCCGAGTCAAAGCAGAAGGGGTCCTAATCAGTCCGAAGTGGAGTGGGGCAGCTTTGGAAGATCCGAAGCAGCATCCAAAGTGGAGCAGGGGGTCCATGCACAACCCTAATTTCTACCAGCTGTCATAACAGTTTGAATCTTGAGGCATTCTTTATTAATGTAAACACTACTCAAAACTTACTTAGAGAGCTGGTATAGCCTAGTTGCTAAAAGAATGAGCTCAAATTAGGGTCTCCAGTTCAAATTTTGTCTCTGCTATGAACTCGCTCACTTACACTTAGGCAAGCTCAGTCACCCCATCTCCAATACAGGGGATATTTGAGGGTGCACTTCTTCCTATATATGCCTGCCTGAGGATTGAGAGCTGTTGGAGGGGCCCTTGTCTGCATCCCACCAGTGTGAGACATACACTGTGGTGGGATGTGGGAGAGCGCCTTCTCTGCTGTGGCACCCCAGTTGTGGAATGTCATCCCCTTGGAGGCCCAATTGGCGCAGATGAGATGTTGGTTTCATTTTGGTGTCAAGTTGAAATGTGGCTTTTCACCAGAACTTTTGAGGGCTACTTGAATTCCCTGAAGTTGCACACTATTTTAACTGTTTTATTGTTTTAGATTTTCTAATTGGTATTAACTTGTTTAATATGCTTTTAGCTGTATAAATTATTCATTGTTTCATACTGTTTAAATTGGTTTTAATTGATTCTGTACGCCACCTTGAGATCTTAATGATATAGGGTGGGAAACAAATATTCTAAATGAATAAATAAATAAATAAATAAATAAATCTGACATTACAGAGTTGTTGAAAGGATGACAACTGGATAATACATGCAAAGCACCAGGAGTGGCCCAAGGCATTTTGCTGCCTAAGGCAAAGGGCAAGATGGCACCTCTCCCTGCATTCCACATACAGAAGCAAACTGGACTGGCATTGGAATTTTACTTCTACTAGGGATGTACGAAAGTGACTTACCTTTCGCAGATTATGTTGATGGTGGGGGGGGAGGCATTCCGTCCCTCCCCCCGGAATCCTGGCCGGGGGGGAGGCGCTCCGTTCCTCCCCCCGGAATCCTCGAACGGCCAGCTGTGCTCCGTGGCAGCTCTGTGGAGCAGCCGGCCAGGCCTGGCCCAGCCAGGCCAGAGCCGTCCGCAGCTGGATTTCCGGCCGCGGAGGGCTCAGGGTAACCCCCCCCAAAACGCGTATGCAAATGGCAGCGGCTATGGCCGCCGCCATTTGCGTTCCTTCTTTTTGCCATCTTAGTCTACGTAAATATTTACGTAGACTATGACAGCGAAAATAAAGGGGAATGCAAATAGCATAGTGGGCGCTATTTGCGTCCCTTTTTGATTCCCCATTTTAGCCTACATAAATCTTTGTGTAGGCTAAAATGGTGAATCAAAAGGAGACGCAAATAGCGCCTGCTACACTATTTGCGTTCCCCTCTATTTTCGCCGTCATAGTCTACGTAAATATTTACGTAGACTAAGATGGCCAAAAAGAAGGAATGCAAATGGCGGCGGCCGTAGCCACCGCCATTTGCGTACGCGTTTTTTTTTTTAAACCCACCCAACCATGATAGGCTACGTAAAGATTTACGTAGCCTATCACGTCTTTTTTTTTAAAAAACCTAGCCATGATAGGCTATGTAAATCTTTACGTAGCCTATCACGTCTTTTTTTTTTTTACAAGCCTGGAAATGGCGGCGGCGGCAGCCGGTTGGAAGACCGGCCGCCGCTGCTGCCACCACCGAAGCCACCACCAGAGCCACCGCCGGAGCCACTGCTGCCCGGAAGATCCGCCCCAGGTGAGTCTCGTCCCGGGGGGGATCCGCGGGGGGGCGGGGGGTGGCAGGCCGTTCCACCACGGAGTTCGGGGGGCCGAATGCACTGGCATTCAGCCTCACTGAGATCCATGGCGGAATTCTCTGACATCCCTAACTTCTACACTGGTGAGGGGACAGTGTCCTCCACTGCACCTGACCATAACAGGTAAGTTTAGGAAGTGAAGGACAGGCTATATGGCACCCACAGCTCTCTCCTCCAATACCAAGGGGTTCAGGAGAAATGGCCAGGGGCTGCCACTGCTGCCCCCCATCATCTGCCACCTGAGGCAGTTGCTTCACTCAGCCTAGTGGTAGGGCCAGCCCTGCAAAATGCTGTTATGGAAGGCTTACAGGACAGAACAGTCAAGGAAAAAAAGAGAAAAAAACAACTTTATTGTCTCCCCAGCAAGAACAGAAGAGCAGCAGGAAATACTTGCTGCCATCTATATAAATCCAGTGGCACCTCCTGACTAAATCATATAATGTGGCTGAATGATCCATGCAAGCACCTTGAACACTTGAAAGTGCTATACAGATTTATTTATTACATTTCTATACCAACCCATAGCCAAAGCTCTCTGGGCAGTTTACAAAGATTAGAAACATTAAAAATACAGTATACAGAAATTAAAAGCCATTTACATAAAGCACACACAGACAGACAATATAAACAAAGACAACATATATCGAAAACAACTTCAAGCAATCAACCATAAGACAAACTCAGGATCCATTAAAACTCATCATATGTAAACACACTCATAGTAGTGCTTTTGAAGTTTGTAGGGATGGCGGAGAATTTCTCCCCGAAACTTCGGGGGGCCAAGCACCAACGTGTTCGGCCCCCCGAACAAGTTTCGGGGAGAAATTCTCCGCGCCCCCCCGCCCCCCGCATCCCCCCCGGGACGGGACTTACCTTTGCTGAATGTCCCTCCCGGCGGTGGGTCCGGCCGGCGTTTCGGTGGGTGTTCATGCGGGGCGGGAGCGGCAGCCGGTCTTTTGACCGGCTGCCGCCACCGCCATTCCAATAAAAGAAAAAAAAACAAAAACGCCCCCGTGATAGGCTACGTGATGATTAACGTAGCCTATCACGGCTAGATCTGCAAAGTCAGCCGTGATAGGCTACGTTAATCGTCACGTAGCCTATCACGGGTGACTTAAAAAAAAAAAGCGTGTACGGGTAATGGCGGCCCCCATAGGGAGCTGCCATTCCCGTTCCTTATTTGGTCGCTGTAGTCTACGTAAAGATTTACGTAGACTACGGCGAAAATAAGGGCAACGTTATTTGCGTTGCCCTTATTTTCGCCGTAGTCTACGTAAAGATTTACGTAGACTACAGTGACCAAATAAGGAACGCGAATGGTGGCTCCCTATGGGGGCCGCCATTAGCCGTACGTGCTTTTTGTTTTTTTTTTAAAGTCACCCGTGATAGGCTACGTGATGATTAACATAGCCTATCATGGCTGACTTTGCAGATCTAGCCGTGATAGGCTACGTTAATCATCACGTAGCCTATGACGGGGGCGTTTTTTTTTTAAAAAAAAAACTTTGGAGTTCGCGGCTGGGCGAGGCGGGAAGCCTCCTCCCCAGCCTGAATTTTGGCTGGGCGAGGCGGGAAGCCTCCCCCCCGGCCTGAATTTCGGCCGGGCGAGGCGGGAAGCCTCCCCCCCTGGCCTGAACTTCGCGGGGGGAGCAGCGAAGCGCCTCCCCCCCACCGCGAACAAGCTTCGACGACAGGTAAGTGACTTTCGTCCACCCCTAGAAGTTTGGCATTTCAGAAGTTGAGGGGTGTGTCTATGTCTGGAATATAAACTCACTCCATTGAGAAATCCATGACACACTACAGGTTGGGCCGAAATCCCTCTAAATGCAGCTGAGTTTGTAACAGCCGGCCGTTCCTGGCAATTTCCCCCCTTCCCAATCAAAGGGGCAATCTACATTACAACTTTAAACTGGTTTCAAACCTGTTTTTAGTGATTGCGGCTACCAAATACAGGAATTCTGAAAATTGTAGCTCTAGGAAGAGGGGCCGCTTGGGCAGGGGACAGGGGTCTCTAGCAAAGAATTTTCAGTACCCTCATGAAACTGCAGGATCTCTTTAGATAAACCGGTTTGAAACCAGTTTAAAGTTGTAATGTAGATTGCCCCAAAGTGACTCTTGTAAAGTGGAGAGGGAACTGGTAATGGGGAAGTCTTGCTAGAGAGAGGCAAGAGAAGTTATGTAGATTTCTCCTTAACTGCTCTGCATGCTTCTAAGCAAGTTTAATAGCATTTTCTGAAGTTTTGCAGATTTCTGTACATCCCAGTTTACATAATTGCACTATTTCCTGCTGATACTAGCAGGAAATGCTCAAAAGCATTCAAGCCAGTTACAGAGAAACCCACAAGTGCACTGCTATCCCCCGTAAGCTCTTCCTGCTGCCAGTTGGCCCCTACTTTGCAAAAGTAAGCGTGCTTGGAAGCTGGGGTACTGGCCAAGAGAATGAGGAGCGATGTCCCCCATGTGCAGTTCTCCCCATAATTCTTCTAAAAAGCTCGGAAAAAAAGCGGGGGGGACCACAATTCCTTCTTTCCTGTGTCCCATCTGGGTGCTCTATATGTGCCAGGTTGAAATGACAAGGCTATGCATAGAGAAATTATCAGTGGACACTCTCTCTCAAGCTCTGAAAAAAAGCCAAGTGTGAGTAGTAACTTTCAGAACTGACAGGCAAGAATTTGCTGGGGTAAGCATTTTATGTCTAGGAATTCAGAAGAGGTTCTATCATGGCTGGCTTAATTTAAAGATAACAAAGAGTACAGAGGTAACTTAAAGACTACCAAATTTATTAGACAGTTGTTTTGGCTACATCAGATTAGCATAGCTGCCCCTCTGGAATTCATCACCATGGAAGGCACTTATTTTAAAGGGTTATTTAATTGTTTGGATTATGCTTTTCTAATTTATACATGCCTTAGCATTCAGGGATAAGAAGAAAGATGCACCAAATGTTCCCTGATTTCAAGTTTCAGGCAGATGATTGAGATTTCAAGTGAATATTTCCTGAAATACTCCTTATTGCCCACCTTCCCCCCCCTCCAGCCTCTTTGCTGCTGTTCACTGCCATTGTCACCATCTCTGTTTGTTTTTCTTTCCATTTTTACTTTCAAATGACATCATTTTTTCTTTTGTCATTTGGGGTCAATCCCAGCCAATCAGGGATCATATAGTGAATGGGATGCTCATGGTGCCTTGCAGCCCATTAGATTTCGTTATGACATCACTGAGGACAAACAAAGACAAGTGGGAGTAAGGACAATGCTTTCTTGCATGTTAGGTGGGCGACTCTAGCCAATCAGATCACCACTGCCTTTAATCTGCAGGGAGGTTTTGTTCAGACTCTCTTGGATGCAATCCCTTCCAAAATGCTATAACGGGAGTATTACTACTGCTGCAGCCACCAACAGTGTTTGTGAAAAATACCACTCTTTTAGCTCAGTCCTAGCAACTAAATAAATATTACTTCTTTGTGACCATGTCTATTTTATAGGGTGACCAGGCTCAAAGAGGACAGGATTCCTGTACTTTAATACCTGGTAGAAAATTGATTTTTTGTCAAGGTTAGCTTTATCCATTCTTGCACGATCAGTTACAGTTGTCAAAACTCCCTTTTCTACATGGTCATTAAAGGTACAGGTGCCCTGCTGTCCTTTGTCTATGGTCAATGTAATATTTTATGTTTGTGTAATGGAGCTTTTAGACATTTCTGTGTATATTAGGTTTGTGTAATGGACTGTGGACACTAATGAGAAATGATGGTGCTCAGCACCTTGTCAGACAAAGCCATTTACAAAGTAAATTTGCACAAGGAGAGAAAATTGATGCATCTATGAGTTCACTGTCTCAGGATGCTAGTTTATCATTTTCCTGCTGCTGAGATAACGGCACCCCATCAAATAAAAGGGTTTATAAAATCTGAAGGACCTGAACATAAATGCTACTGCTGGAATCCATGGAAACAGATTGCCACACACCTCGCCAGTTTCTTATCTGTGGTATTTATGGTAGACTTTCAACTCAGTCCACAACCTAGTTAAGCCAGTGCATTTCCATTTTAGGCAAAGTGTCAGTGGCGTTGTCTCCTTTTCCAAAACTCGAAAAAACTAATTAGGTTATAGCATTCCAGGCTGCATGCTGTACCCCTTATTACACCAAAAGTTAACCGCTCATGAAAAGGAAAACATGCAATATAAAATGCTATTTTTAATTTTTCTGAACTACAGAATATCTAATGTATGTATTAACTTAATGATCAGAAGTCCTTAAACACAGTTAGTTATATTAAAGCAATATTATGGATTATTTCATCTGGTTTATAAAGTTTAAAATAAAGACCACTTAAGAAGTTAAGGGCACAATCCTATTCAGATAGGCAGCTGCCTCTGAACTTGGAGGTGACCGCCTATCCAATGCAGGGCAGGAGAAGCATGGAGGGGATCATTCCCTCTGTGCTTCTCCAGCCCTGCATTTTCGGCTAGACATTTTCGGCTAGCCGATTGTGGCTGTTTAGCTGAGGGAGGGTGGAGTGGGGGAGGAGGCTACTGTACGACACATTGGATGTGTCATACAGGTATTTCCGTCCTCCCCGCCCCAGAACGCCCCCCGGGAATGCCCCATTTTGGCTGCTGCATGCTTCTCTTGTGTGCGCGGAGCACGGGGCTTTTCCTGGAAAACAAGATATCCTATGGCCATCTAGCCACTGACTAGCGGCCATAGGATTGCTCTCTCACCCTATTCCATCAATCTTAATTATTTTTAATTCTTGAAAATACAAGAGACAGTGTGGCTTGGTGGTTAGAGTGCTGGATCAGGACCAGTGAGGACCAAGTTCAAATCCCCACTCAAACACAAAGCCAGCTAGATGACACTGAACCTTATCTCTCAGCTTAATGTACCCCTTACAGACTTGTGAGGACAAAATAGGTGGAGGGGAAAACCAAATATGCTTCCCAGAGCTCCATGGAAGAAGCACAGGGTTAGTCATGATACCTTTTTAGGGTTGGCCCAACATACTTTTGGTTCTTCATCTGTTCTTGACCATCCTTCTTACTTACAAACTTTCTTGGGGCAGCTGGTCTGTGACAGAGTGCTCAGTTAGGCAAGCCTTCAGTTGTATCTAATGTAGCAGTTCTTTTTATGCACACCAGCATCCCATTTTTGCATGCTCTAAAAACTATGAGGGGATTCAGATCAATATATGAGGTGGTGACTAAGGGTGCACCTATACACACTTAGCTGGAACTAAGTACCACTGAAGTCAAGGTTTATTTCAAGGGCAAGGGACGTCCCCCAGTACTAGAGCACCTGCTTTGCAGGTAGACTGCCCCAGGTTCAACCAGCTAGGGCTGGGAATCTTCAGATAGGGCTGGGAAAGTCCCCTGTCTGAAATCCTGGATGGCTCTTGCCAGTCAGTGTTGAATACTGAGCTAGATGGACCAATAGTCTGACTCAGTATAAGGCAGCTTCCCATGGTATTTTTTTTTTTTAAGCATTGCAAAGAGCAACAGTACAACATGTTGTTTCAAAGAGAGTTCATATGGGTTTCATGTGTTTTCCCCCTGAGCTGATGAGCCCCAATCTTTCGACATGTCAGTGATGTGATGTAGCTGTCAAATGAACACTTGCCATAATAATAGTCTCTGAGTTGCTTCATTGCTCCAGTTACTAATCCACAATCACTTTAAGAAAATCTTTAAAGATTCTATTCCTGCAGCCTTAATATAGGAAAAAAAACACCTTTATCTTCCTAGGGACTTCTCAGAATCCATTTGGAGAAAGCAATAGTAGTTGAACC
This sequence comes from Heloderma suspectum, assembly GCF_057233095.1. NCBI lineage: Eukaryota > Metazoa > Chordata > Lepidosauria > Squamata > Helodermatidae > Heloderma > Heloderma suspectum. The sequence continues at coordinate 70,764,360 of NC_139462.1, forward strand.
TTTTATTAATGTGTGTGTGTATATGTGTGACATAATGAGGAATTTGCAAAAAGCTCAGCTATCTATATTTAAGGAGAAACAAATAGGGGCATTGAAGAATAAATAAGTAAAATGCAAGTCAAAACAATTCAAACTTCTCATCACCATAGTAATCTATTTAGATAACATACCATGTGACTAAGAAAAGATTGACTTTAAAGCAATCTTTAGGATATTTTTAGTGATAATTACCTTGACATATTTTAAACAGCATAATTGTCTACATTTTTCTTTTCATTTTGCTCGTTTACTGAACAATTAGCTACACTGAATTAGGTGCACCCACGCCTAAAAGTGAATGTAATCTGAAGTATCTGAAAAGTGCAAAGTGTTTCCAAGAAGAAATGAGATGGGAAAAATTAAACAGAAAGAAAGTTACAGTGAAGAAATGAAACATAATGAATGGGAAACAAACAACAACAACAAAACATTTTAAAGTTGTCTGTGCCATCATGTATAATGATAGAAAGCTTAATAAATTAAAAAGATAAAACTAGGGTGATGAGGGTTTTGATAAATACATCATACTGGATTGGAAATTAAACATCCTGTACTAGATATGTTAAACTGTTTGGGATAGTCTATAACCTTTTACAGCACAATCCTATCTCTATTCAAAATTAAGTTCCATTGAGTTGAATGGGGTTTACTCCCAGGATACCGGTTATAGGATTGCAATCCCACAGTACAATTCTATACTTGTCTAAGTATCATTGACTTTAATGGGCATTCCTGGCAGGTAAGTGGGTACAGAACTGCAACTTTAGTCATCAGAGGGCGCAATCCTATTGGGATAGACGGCCGCCTCCGAACTCAGAGGTGATGGCCTATCCAATGCAGGGCAGGAGCAGCGCAGAGGGGATCTTCCCCTCCATGCTTCAACTGCCCTGCATTCATGGCTAGATAGCCGATTTCGGCTGTCTAGCTGTGGGAAGTCGGAGCGGGGGGGAGGAGGATGCTGGACGACGCATAGGAAGTGTCGGAATGGCACTTCCACCCTCCCCGCCCTGCCCCCAGGAACTCCCCATTTTCACCGCTCCATGCTCCTCTTATGAGCATGGAGCACGGGGCCAATCCATGCTGCCTACAAGGCAGCATGGGAGGGGATGGAGGTGGGTTCTCAGGGAACTGACCTCGGAGCATGGGCTCCGAGGTTGGTTCCCCCAGGAAACAACCTATCCTATGGCCCTCTAGCCACTGATGAGAGGCCATAGGATTGCACACTAAGGGCACAATCTTTAAGGGCACAATCTTTAGACAGAAGAAAGTCCTACAATTACCACCATGTCCCAGCCAGCATGGCTGGCTGGAGGGCTGCTGCTGAGAGCTGTAGGACTTCTTTTCTGTAAAAAAAAGATGCATAGGATTGTGCCCTATATGTAGCAATTGATGTAAAAGAACAATGCTGCATCACTGGCATTGTGACAAAGGGTGGTATCCATGTGATCCTTGCATGCACAACCCAGGGCGTTAGTGGTAGTGGCATGTGCATGGGTGTCCCCACTGGCAGTAGTGCATGCATGACCCGTACCGTTGGCTGCTATGATGTAGTTTTTCAGGGGGAAAATGCTGCAATGAGTGGCCGCTAGTGGTAGGGGCTGCCCGCACACTGCTGGCAGTGAGGACACTCATCTGTGCACCACCACTGGTGATCCTGGGCCACCTTGCACAAGGACCATGTTGGAAGCTACCCAAATATTTGCCCCACAGTCCTTTGCATCATGCAAGACTCTTGCATCAACCTTCATAATAGGCTATCTTGTAAATATTTGTCCAAAATAAAAAAGTTATTTGGTCTTCCACATTTTTCTCATAAATTGCTAAATTTTCCTAAACTACAATTTTCATAAAGAAACAAATGATATATTAAAATGCATTATCATATGAAGTTTGAATCAGTTTGAATTTAACAAAGGCATTCTAACAAAAGCATTTGTGCTGACATGGTGTGACTTTTAACTGAACTATTCACTGACCTAGGAGCCTGCTATGGGAAAGATTAAATTTTCCCAGCTGAATTCAGGAAAGGCCAGCAGGTGTTTCAGATAAGAAAGTTGGACTATTGTACAAGTTCAGGTTATGATACAAATAAGTGAACATAAGATTTCAAATAAGATTTGTATAAGTGAACATGAAATATTGTCGGAAGTAAATAGAACTAAGAAACACTTAAGATTTAAAATAGTAAACCTGCAGAAGAGAAGCAGATATTATCCTGTTTTGAAGGGAAATGTGTAGCTCAGCAATGCTGACAAGTAATGAAGTAAATATATTACTTCCCAAAATCATAGCTGAGAACTTCAGAAAAATGACATCTAATTGTTAGAGAAATTCAGTTCTGTGGAAAGGAATCACATAAGCAATGTTGATAAGAAATCAGATAAATATGAAAGGCAAAATACAGGAACTTTAGAACCCAACATTGGTTCTCATAGGACAACACATCTGTCCTCACGAGGACAATGGCACCAGTCCTCATTAACTTCTTTGCTGCATTTTGCTCTCAGCTCAGAAATGGCATTGGATAAGATGCTTTCATTTTTAAAAAGGCAATTGTCCTAGAACTAAACTTAAAAGGTTTCAGACTATGTTTTGCTTGCAACCACTTTGTATTTTGTATTATGTTAATGCTCCTGTATCATGAAATGTAGAAAATGCTTCTGATGTTGAAGTAACAGATAAAAAGACATTCCTGATCTGTATTTAAAAACTCTCTGTGTTACCAGGAATGTTGTAAGCCCACAGATTCTTTGGTGACACTTTATCTGGGAATATGGCATGGGATATATTACCTGCTGATCAGTGATCAGCTAAATACAAAAATCCCATATCATAATATCCCTAGGCAAGGACTAATCTGTCATAGTACTGCATATCTAATGAAATACTTGAGTGGTATGTTAGTTCCAATTGGCATTCTAGCTGGTGAGCTAGAGATTTTATTCACTGCTATTAAGGGAGTGAATAACTCCAGGAACTCAAACATTCTTATGGAAAGAAGAAAACCTCAGGTAGTTTGAGCCTCAAAAGTACAGCTCCATAAGAGGCTCCTGCCATAGGGATTGGTTAATACTGGGACTATTTTAACAGCTAAAAGAAATGTATTTGGATTTTACTAATCCTAATGTTGGCTCTGAGATACTCACAATAGAAAAGACCTGACCATATAGGCTGGACCTTGGGAATCAGTTGTACCTACATCACCCTTCCATGTTACCATCCCATCCAGGAAATATCATCCCTATGACCTTGAGAAGGAAGGCAACAACAATGAATGTAAACAGAATTCCTTCAGGAAGAGAACAGATTATGGATGCCAAGGTCTTCTCCCAATGCTATCTGGGAAGAAGAGATTAAGGATTTTGGATGCCTCCACCAAATGAGGTGTGGTGGCTAGCCACCAGCAAAAGAGCCTTTTTGGCAGTGGTGCTCCAGCTATGGAATTCCTTCCCAGAGAGGCTTGCCAGATGTCCAGTGTACTTTTGGGCATCAGGTGAAGACCTTTTTATTTTTTTCAGGCTCCTTCATCCTAATCCCTTTTAGTGCTTTTTATATTCTTTATTCTAATGTTATTTGCTGATATTGTTTTGACTTCAGCTTTTTATGCTGTCACTTGTTTTATGCTACTTTTAGATGTTATGTTTGTGTCTTATATTTTATGTTTTTAAAAGTTCCCTGTAAGCAGCTAAGACAACCTTAGTTACTGAGTTTTATTTGTCAGCTGTTATTTGCTGCCAAACGTGCTGCTTACTGCAAACATTAAAGCTTCAAGAAGCAGTACAACTTGAGATGGGGGGGGCATTGTAAAGTGTGTGTGTGTATGAGAGAGAGAGAGAGAGAGAGAGAGAGAGAGTTTGGAAGAGATGGGTTCATATTAGGGCTGAGCTAGATTCACCTCGTTTTGGACTTCTCCCAGTCTATAGTGGTCATTTTTGCTTGTGATGTGGTGAGACACAATTTTTGGGTGAAGTGAGGGCCAAGATGAGCAAGTGTAGGAGTCAGCACAAAATGAGCTTCAGCCACCACCATGTTCGTTCCCTTATCCTAAAATGTCTCTGGAATGATGCAAACCTGAAATATGACAAATCTAGGCTGTCTATCCATATGACTTTCAAAGTGCTGCTTTTCACACTCATCTTAGATGTGTGTCCCCTCTCAGCTCAAGGTGTGGCACCTTCTCAAAACAGGCTAGCTCCTTCAAACACTCGACATCATCTCCTGATGGGCCCAAACTCAACCTACCCAGCTCAAAATAGACATTTGGTCAGTTCACCTTGGTTGTATGCAATATCCAAACATGATTTCTCTTGCAGTTCAAAATGTGTAATGAGATTCTACCTAAGTGGAGAGAGCAGCTTTTGATCTAACATTATTATTTACTCCAAGCCTTGGGCACCCGTTGCTGCTCATTAAAGAACACTCCCAAAGGGTGAGATTTAAGGATCTCTATGCAAATATGGGTGAGCACAGAGCCTCAGGAAAAGGAGCTGTTTAATGCTGAACTTGTCCGATCAAGCCCTGAACTCTCCCCAACCTAATATGCCTATAGCTTTTGTAAGTTCTGTTTACTCATTCTTTGTTAACCCATATTTTACTGAAGCTTGCAGCTTATAGTTAGGGCAAGAAAGGCTTTCTTCCTGAAGGCCTCAATGTATTAAATACAAACGTTCAGATATCCAGGGCTTGTACAGAAATAGATCAAAGTTGAAGGCAATATGATACAGTTAGTACAATCAGCATTACCAGTGGATTTTGAACTCTTGGGAGGAGGGCGGGCAGACTTCCTTTTCGTTTAAAAAGAAAAACATGCTTACAATTGTGATTCATATCTAAATTTGGCTAAGGGGAGTTCACCCATCACTGGTGGCACAACCCAGCATTTGGGAATATTTGGTATTAAACATGGGCTGAAAGCCAAATAGAAGAAAGGTGCAAAAAGAGTGAAGAACTAAGATAAATGCAAAAATAAGAAGTATTCATCACACTTTCTAGTCAGGTCTAAGACCAATCAATGATTCCACCGAAGATGGTAACAAAGCCTCTGCTGTCATAACTGTAAAACAGGGGTGGGGAACCATTTTGGTTTTGAAGGCCAGATTGCTCCCCCCCCAACCCTCCCACAGGCCAGATGATGTAAGGGGCAGGGCCCCACCCATGACATTAGGGGTAGACCATACCCTCTAACATAGCCTGGCCAAAGCACGGCCTGGCTGGTGCTACTATCCTGCTTGCAATGTTGCAGGGACAAAGCTCCAAAGAATTAGTCAGGCTCAGTAGGCAGTCCAAACACAGAGTTCCAGACAAGAGCTAGGTTAACAGGGAGGGAAAGTACAAGGCTGGTGCACAGACATAGCTCCAGCACTCCATGCTGAGAACTGAAGCCTTTTAACCCCTGAGCCTTCAGAGCCCTGCCCAGAACACAGCTGCAGCCCTGAGGAATGGTCTAGTAAAGCCCTGCTCACAAGTATACTTCTACTCATGAAGAGTCCTAGAGTCCTTATTTATCAGGTGGATACTTCTACATCTGGTAGCTGGCCAAGCCTGAACCTTGAGTTGCCTGTGCTCCCTGTGGCTAGGTGGCTACTTGGCTTCTGTCACTGAGTCTGAGAGGGAACTAGCTACATTGTGAGGGGTAGCGTTCGATGGCTATTCCCCCCAAAGGCCCAGGGTTCCCCTGATCTTCCTCAAGGTCCCTAGACATAGGCAGGTCCTCTGCAATGGTGGGCTTGGATGGTGCCAGGTCATCCTCTGAAGAGGAGTGCTCCGGAAGGGGCGTGACATCTTTGGCTGGGGCGCTGGCTTCACTCACCCCTTCCCTGACCTGTGAGGCACAAGCAGAGCTGAATTCCCTTGTTATCCCTGATCTGTAAACAGAGATACTAAGGGAAGGCAAATAGGATGCAGGAGAGTCCCTTTGTTATCTCCACTCGCAAATCTGAGATAACAAAGGGATTCCTCAACCCAACTTCTCCCCATGCCCCTGTTAGCCTCCATTCCAGGGGGCAGGGCTTGGGTATGGGGCAGGGCCCATGGAGGGAGCCCAAGCCTCTACAGGGCAGACTAGGTCCCCATCTGTGGTTTAATTTCAAAGCCCTGCCAAATCATGTGGTCTGGACAGTTCAGAAAATACTGCCAAGATGCTATGTTTGTTGTTGTTTACTAAAACTTTATTTCTCCTCTTAACTTATCCAAGAAACCTAAACGGATTCCTAATGCTTTTCTTTCAAATGCTGTTGTCACAGCTACTCATGAACTTTTCTGCTTTTAGCCATCTATTAGAACTATCCCCCTACATCAGTGGCATAAGCCACAGAGGCTCTAAACTTGAGCTGTGTTTTGATCTTGGCATAAGAGGTTAGTCAGCATCTAATCACATTTTCCCTCACTAATTGAGCTCATATATCTCTTTGAGCTATACTTAAATCCCGTTGAATCTTTTGAAGCCAAAGTGATAGGTCACCACAACAAGAGGTCATACTCATAGCTCTTGTGAAACCACAATATAGCATGCTTAGTTTTCTTTGCAGTCTTCCTTTACAGAAGGCAAAAGGAGATGAATTACCAACAAAACCTCTACCTCTATTTCAGTTATGACTGTGCACTAATGACCTCCTAAATTCGCCACCCTAATTGTAGGTAGAGAACTTGGGGAGACCATTTCACCAAATTTCTCCAGTGGGAGGACAATGTCTCCATCAGTTTCTCATCAGCAGTGGAAGAAGCACAGCTTCTTCTCCCCCCCCACCCAAGAGGGGTTTGTTTGTTTGCACTGCCACTGCAAGTGGGAACAGCAACAATGGTGTTGGCAGCCTGGCCCCCATTTTGCATCCTCTACAATGCCTCATACCTAGCATCATTACAGGGCATGATGAGGGGAGGCAGCCACAACAAAATATGGTGGAGAAAATTCTGCACAGTGGCCTTCTATTTCTACTAGAGGGCTAAGAAAAAGAAGAAGAAAAAGTTTTCTGAGAAATGTTGGCTCAACTCTAGTTGTTATTTTTTAAGGTTCAGTGTCTTCCTCAAGATCTTCCAAACATTAAATCTCTAACATTTGATTGTGGATACATCTTGTCTCAAATGCACATGATTATAATGCCGCTCCTTTCTGCAAGCTTTGTAGTGGCTATGAGGGGGACAGTGTTGTTCCCAGCTCTAGGAAAGCTCCAGGGAAGTGCCAAAATTTGTCCTCCAGTTTCCCAAAACTTGACTTCCACCATGAAAGAAGCTTCCATTTTTCCACTTCATTCCACTTCATTTTCTCACTTTAGAATTTCTTTGGTGGGTTTTTTGAGTTTCTCTTACCATTGTAAGATAACTAAGGGTGCTATGTGTGTATGTGTTTTCTTTCTGTTATGCATCTGTCCATCACTCTGCATCCTCCCTGGCTGCCTGCACTTCCTGATCTGAAAAGAGTCTCATTGGGGGAGGAGTTACCTCATGACATCTTCCCTTGGGCTTTAACTGAAGTGAGGGAGGCCAGGGACGTTGCAGGATGCTGAAGAGACGATTGTACAATGAAAGACAGGACATATACACACACACCTTGGCCACCTCATAAATAAGGTAAACATAAGGATGCTGAACTTCACCCATGAGACTTTCTCTTAGTTTTTCCTTTCCTTTGAGGTGTTTTTTTCTTTTAAAAAGTAACGTCTTTTCTATCAAACTGAATGAGAATGGTCGAAAAAATGGGGAAGAAATTTCAGCAAAGCCCTGATTTCAATAAATAGAAAGCTTCTAGCTGTAAAACGTTTGTTTAAAATAAAAAAGAAGTAAATGTAAGAATATGGGAAGGGGACTATGAGTTGCAGCACAGCAAATGGACTATTTTGCATATTTCATACATTCAGAGAAATGAAAATTACCTTAAGGAAACAAAAGGGAGGGCTGCAGCAGAAGAGTGATGACGTGTGCATGAGTTGATGCATGCAAGTGTGCATGTTGGCTGCAGGTGGCATCAGCACAGAAGTAGTGGCAGGGAAGAGATGGATCAAGCTACCTCATCTGTCCCACTCAGACCACCTGATCTGTTCCCTTGAGAGACCTCCTGGGTTGCTGAGGAGTCTCCAAGTTCACTCCAGGTCACCATCACTAACTTAGGAACTGAAGCAAAATGGAATCACAGTGGCTACACCTCGTTTCCTCGCAGTGTATGTCTGGGTGTTAGACTGGCTCTGCACGGGTGAAATACACCCGTGAAATACACTTATTTCACACATTTCACTTTATTTTATTTATTTATTTATTTTATAAATACACTTTATTACACAAATAAGTGAAATACACTTATTTCACACATTTCAGTGCCTTTTCCCGTGTCTTGTTTCTCACCTCTCTTGCACCCCTGAAGGTTTAAAGTCACACTTTATTCTCACTTCATTCTCACTTCTTGATAGCTGATTTAATTCACTTAAGGTGCAATCCTGTGCAGATTTACACAGAAAATAGTCCCACAGCTCCCAGAATTCCCCACTCAGCATGGCTGGCTGGGGAATGCTGAGAACTGTAGGGCTTACTTCTGTCTAAACATGCACAGGATTGCACCTTAGGCTACTTTTAGGCTCTCACAGGTACGTTTTTATGTAGAAGCATGTGAGCTTAACTTTTATCTATACCAGGTGGTTGTGTTTTGAAAATGTGTACTCATTTTGTAGAAGATTTCTTGTTCAGGCAGAGTCCAACAGGGCCTCCGTGTTTGCCTTTGATATTTCAGGCCTGGCCCAAAGGGTTGCATATGGAGTCTCATGAAGGTAGAAATCCTTAATGTTGGATGCATTTCCATTTGTTTCATGCAATACCATGCAAAAGATTAAAATGAAGTATATTCTTGTAACATCTGTTCAGTTTCACTACAGTGTAGATTAAAAAGACTAAATAATAAAGTGCAGTGTTTGAGAGGTCTTGCACACTGCTAGCCCACTTGGAAACAGTTGTAGGGGGGCTGAGCTTGGGTCTGAACAAAAACAAAAAAATTGAGTCATGATCATCCACTCTGAACTTCATTGTGATATCTCAGCCTTCAAGGGAGTTAGCTTACTCTGTTGTGTTAAAATTACTTGTCCCCTTCAAAACAAGTGTTGGGATCAAACTGGGATTTATCCATGGAAATACAGATTATAATCCTGAATGTGCATACCAACATTCATTCCGATAGTGTGCTTTTTACCTTTCCTGGCCACTCTGAAAACAGTGTCTTTTAACAGTTTCATCTTTATTGTTGTTTTTCCAAGTAATCATTGTAAACTCTGAGGGTCTCTGTAGACAAAATAAAGAAATAAACTCAAATGGATGGGAAGTTAGAAATAAGAGGCCACAAAGGGGGCACTCTCGGAAGAAATGTGAAGCCTTTCATTTCTCCTGTTGAATGGCGCACAGCTGGTGTGTTCCAAAGGGTTGAGAAGCTGCATGATAGAAATGTAATGCAGAGGCAAAAAAATAAAAATAAAAATCTGTAAAACTACCCATGAAAGCCACAATTCTACTTGTCTGATATATCAAGTATCCACAGGTTAAGCAAACAACCCCAAGTAAATATCTTCAGATGGAGTTGTAAATAGTTGCAAGGAAGAGCTTAGTGGGTTAAATTAGGAAACACAGAATAGTTAATGTTTTTGTTCACTGCACTTTTATTTATTTACTTTTTCTTTTCAGCAAAAGATGCCATTAGAGTGGTCAACATGACACATCCCATACATTCAACATCAACCATTATATATTCCCAGCAAGGATTCAAAACAAGACTGGAGTTCAAAAGAAGATGGACAGTCTGTACCCTACCAGGAGGGAAATGGAGAATGGAGAGAGAAGACCCATTTGAAAGCTGGGAAAAAGGTTTCCACAAGTGAAGCCAATGTATGAAGGTTTATTTGTTTGTTTATTACATTTATTGCCCACCTTTTTCTCCAAGAATCCCATGGCAGTAGACATGATCTGTCTTCTCTCTATTTTAACCTCACAACAGTGCTATGAGGTAAGCTAGGCTGAGAGTCAGTGATGGGCCTGAAGTCATTCAGTGAGCTTCATGGCTGAGTGGGGACCTGAACCCAGGACTCCTGAGTCCCTGTCCAACACTCTAACCACTACACTACACTGGCTAATTGTAGAGATCCTCATGCTGTCTTCCCAGAAGTCCCCTTCAGGTGTTCCCTTATGTGATGACAGTCATGTGGAGGAGGCCTTCTTCCTTCATTGTGTCTCCATGGCCCTGTCCTGCCACCATCCACATGTTAGAGAGGTAGGTCTGAACAGCAGAGCCTGTTCTACATGCATAGGCTCTTCCTATGATTTAGAACCCTACACAGTCAGGCCTCCCCCCACCTGCATGTGTGGACAGCAAGCCAGAGGGGCTGTGACAGTGAGGGCACAGCCAACTACTACAGCTGCTTTCACCTTCCACATGATTATGATTGTGTAGGGGTGTACAGATTCTCCACTGTCTGTTCCATCTTTTCATCTCCCCGGAATCCTCCAGACTCGTTCCGCTCTGCTCGGATTCTGGGGGTGGGGGAATTGGCTTGGGGGTGCTTACCTTCCCCCCTCCTGCCAGCCAGAGCCATTCACCTCTTTCCTGTCCTTGCCAATTGCCATGTCTTAAAAAAAAAAAAAAGGCAATCGGGAGGATGTGCCTATAGACTTATATGCAAATAGAGTCATGAATCTTTCATATATGTCTATGTGTCCATAGGCTTATACACAAGATTCACCGCTCTATTTTGTGTATAAGTCTATGGGCACATCCTGCTGATTGCATGTGCCCATAGACTTATACGCAAAGTAGAGCTGTGAATCTTGCATATAAGCCTATGGACACATAGACTTATATGCAAGATTCATGACTCTATTTGTGTATAAGTCTATGGGCACATCCTCACAATCGCTTTTTTTTTTTTTTAAGACTTGGCAATCGGCAGGAATATAGGGAGGAGTCGAATGGCTCTGGCTGGCAAGAAGCAGCCGAATGCCATTCCACCTCCAGTCCTCCTGGAGCGAAGGTAAGTGGTCCCGATCCGCTGCGGAGTCTTGAGGCCGGATTCTAAAGAATCTGCCCTCATTTGAATCAGCAGCGGATTTCTCTGACATCCCTATGATTGTGTGAAGTGAATGGATGACGGGGCCTAGGGTTGAAAAGAAAACTATTGTCCGGGCATGTATCACATTGTGTGTCGGTGTTAGGCGTTATTCTTAGGGATGGCGGAGAATTCTGCCACAGATCTCGGTGAGGCCGAATGCCAGTGCATTCGGCTCCCTGAAACCCATGGCAGGACGAAGCCCCCCCGCCCCCCACCCTACAAAAGGTGCATGAAATGGAGCACTCACCTGCTGCCGTTTGAGCTGCTCTGTGAATGGCGGCCGTGTCTGCGGCCACCATTCGCTTCACAATTTTAGCCATGATAGGCTATGTAAATACCTATGTAGCCTATCACGGCTAATACAGGGATGACATTTGCGTCCCTGAGGAGGCTGTGATAGGCTACGTAAATATTTATGTAGCCTATCATGGCAAAAAGAAAAAGGGAACGCAAATGGTGGCAGCTATGGTGGCTGCCATTTGCGGTCCCTTTTTCGCCGTGATAGGCTACGTAAATATTGACATAGTCTATCACGGTGAAAAAGGGAACGCAGATGACGGCTGCTGTAGCCACCGCCCCCATTTACATTCTTTTTTTTTTTTGCTGTGATAGGCTACGTAAATATTTACGTAGACTATCACGGCAAAAAAAAAAGGGACGCAAATGGCGGCGGCTGCAGCGGCCGCCATTTGCATCCCTGTGCAGCCCAGCAGTGGCCAAATGTTGCTGCGGGCTGCCCCGGCCGGCGGCTCCGTGGAGTTGCTGCGGAGAGGAGCCGGCCTTCAAGGATGTTGGGGGGAGGGACGGAGCACCTCGCCCCCAAACACGGATGTATGAAATGAACCAGGTAAGTCATTTCGTACATCCCTAGTTATTCTCTCTTCTGTTGGGTTTTTAACTGTTGGATTCAATTTGTTTGTTTGTATTGTTTCATACTTTTGCTTTGAGGAGGGGAAAAATGAGGCTGTTCCTGTTGGTCTTTCCACTGCATCCTCCACCAGTCCCACCCTCAACCTTTCTCACATTGTGGGGAATTAAAGGGGGAGCCTTCTGTTATAGGCTGTGCCTGTGATTTGGAATCCTGCATCATCAAGGTTCCAAATCATAGGGACAACCTACACAGATATAACAGACTTACCCTTTACAGACACTCACCAAGACATAGGGATGTGCGAAACTCCCTTACCTGGCATCCGCAGGGGTCTGCAGGGGGGGGGGAGGTGATCCGTCCCTCCCCCCTGGAATCCTTGCCGGCTGGCTCTGCTCCGTGGTGAGTCCGCGGAACCACCAGCCAGCTCTGAAGTGCCAGCTATACAGCTGCCATTGCTGTATCGCTGGTTGGGTGGATTGACTGCGGCGTAGCCGCAAATTGGGTCTTGGATGCCATTTGCAGCTGTAAAGGCCTTAGTTTAAGGTAAATGCAGCCATGTACGGCTGCATTTGCCTTAAACTAAGGGCTTTACGGCTGCAAATGGCATCCCGGATGCCATTTGCAGCTGCAGTCAATCCAGCCCACCAGTGATATGGCAATGGCCATATCGCTAGGGATGTCAGAGAATTTCTCCACAAAACTGGTGGCGAAACGGTCTGCCACCCCCCCCGGACCGCCCCCCCCCGGGACGGGACTTACATTGCTCGAATGTCCCTGGCGGCGGCGGCTCCGGCGGCAGTTCAGCGGCGACAGCTGCAGCGGCCAGTCTTCTGACCGGCTGCTGCCACCACCATTTCCAAGTAAACAAACAAACAAACAAACAAACAAACGTGATAGGCTACGTAAAGATTTACGTAGCCTATCACAGCTAGATTTTTAAAAAACACCGTGATAGGCTACGTAAATGTTTACGTAGCCTATCACGGCTGACTTTGAAGAAAAAAAAAAAAGCACATACGCAAATGGCAGTGCCCATGGGCGCCGCCATTTGCATTCCTTATTTTGGCACTTGTAGTCTACGTAAACATTTACGTAGACTACGGTGAAAATAAGGGGAACGCAAATAGCATTGCCCTTATTTTCGCCATAGTCTACATAAATCTTTACATAGACTACAGCGACCAAATAAGGAACGGGAATGGCGGCTCCCTATGGGGGCCGCCATTATCTGTACGCGCTTTTTTTTTTTTTTTAAGTCACCCGTGATAGGCTACGTGACGATTCACGTAGCCTATCACGGCTGACTTTGCAAATCTAGCCGTGATAGGCTACGTGAATCGTCACGTAGCCTATCAGGGGGCGTTTTTTTTTTCTTTTATTGCAATGGTGGTGGCGGCAGCCGGTCGAAAGACCGGCTGCCGCTCCCGCCCCGCTCGAACACCCGCCAAACCGCCAGCCGGACCCGCCGCCGGGAGGGACATTCGGCGAAGGTAAGTCCCGTCCCGGGGGGGGTGCAGGGAGCGGGGGGGTTCGGAGGATTTCTCCCCGAAACTTGTTTGGGGGGCCGAACACGTTGGCGCTCGGCCCCCCGAAGTTTCGGGGAGAAATTCTCCGCCATCCCTACATGCTACCCATATGTAATCAGCCTACAAAAAAAATAATATGCACATCCTTATATGTGAAGTGATAATCTGGTTTTGATCCACCTTCATTTACAGGAGATACTCGCAGGAAATTGCTGGAATTTATGACACTCCTAATTAATCAAGCATTGCAAGGCTGTGTTGGGTATTAATTAGATTGGGAGAAAGAGTTATAAAACAATAATTTTGTTGAATTATTTGGAGCATTATCATTTTAAGGTTATGAACAGACATTGTTTTATAATAAGTTCAGTGCTGGTGAACATGGAAATGAACCATTTAAAAATGAATATCTATATTCAACCACATTGCCTGAATTAGCTTTTTGTTTATTTTATGTATTTATTTATTTTATTTATTTACAACATTTGTATACCGTTCCATATCCAAAGCAGATTTTGGAGCATCATAAAAGGTAAAACAATAAAAAGATTAAAAACAGTAAAACACCATAGTAAAATTATTCCTTTTAAAACATGATGCCAATAAAAACCGTAGGTGGTCAGTTAAGGAATGTTCGGCCTGGAAAAGAGCTGTTTTCAGGAGATGCTGGAAGCAACACAGTGTTGGTGCTAGGGATGTCAGAGAATTTCTCCACGAATCTCAGGGAGGCCGAATGCCAGCGCATTTGCCCCCCCGAAATCGGTGGCGAAACGGTCTGCCCCCCCCGCCCCACCAGGACAGGACTTACCTTTGGCGAATGTCCCTGGCGGGGGCGGCTCCAGCAGTGGGGCGGCGGCGGTGGCTGCGGCGGCCAGTCTTCCGACTGGCTGCCGCTGCCGCAATTTCCAGTAAAAAACCCAAAACAAAACCGTAATAGGCTACGTAAAGATTTACGTAGCCTATCACGGCTAGGTTTTCAAAAAATACCGTGATAGGCTACGTAAATGTTTACATAGCCTATCACGGCTGAGTGAAAAACAACAACCACAACCGCGCGTATGCAAATGGCGGCGCCCATGGGCGCCGCCATTTGCATTCCTTATTTTGGCACGTGTAGTCTACGTAAACATTTACGTAGACTACAGTGAAAATAAGGGGAACGCAAATAGCGTATTTGCGTTCCCCTTATTTTCACCATCTTAGTCTACGCAAATAGCGTATTTGCGTTCCCCATGGGTGCCGCCATTTGCGTACGCACGTTTTTTTTTCTTTTTCACTCAGCCATGATAGGCTATGTAAACATTTACGTAGCCTATCACGGCCGACTGCAGGGACGCAAGTGGCGGCGGCTACAGCCGCCGCCATTTGCATTCCCGGCCAGCTGTTATTCGCAGCCAGAGGGACGGGGCGCCTCCCCCCTGGCCAGAATTTCAGGGGAAGGGACGGAGTGCCTCCCCCCCACTGCGAAGCAAATTTCGTCAAAGGTAAGTGACTTTTGTACATCCCTCGTTGGTGCCTGCCTGACCTCCAGTGACAGGGAGTTCCAAAGAAAGGGGGTCACCACACTGAAGGTGCTTCTCCTGGTGGCCTCTAATTGGGCCATAGGTCCATGTGGATCTCCAATGACCTCAGTGAGCGGGCAGCTTGGTAAGGAAGGAGGTGCTCTCTCAGGTATCCTGGTCCCAAGTTGTTTAGGACTTTGTACATCAGTACCCAAACCTTAAACCTGGTCCAATAGCAAATAGGCAGCCAAGGCCATTGAGTTCCCTCAGTGAAGGAGTTGCATGCTGAAAAGGGAGAGCTCCTGACAACAGCTGAGCTGCTGTATTCTGCACTAGCTCCAGCTTCTGGATCAGCCTTAAGGGAAGCCCTGCATAGAGTGCATTGCAGCAATCTAGTCTTGAGGTTACTAGTCACTGTACCACTGTGGCCAACCTATCCCTGTCCAGGAGATGCCATAGCTGGCGAACCAGACAAAGCTGGTAAAAGGCACTCTGAACCACCATGGCCACTTGGGCCACCAGCAACAGTGCTGGATCTAGGAGTGTCACCAGACTATGAACCTGATCTTTCAGGGGGAGTTCAACCCCATCCAGAATAGGCAACAAGCCTATCTCTGGGACTTGGGAACCAGTCACCCACAGGGCTTCCATCTTGCCGGGATTCCGTTTCAGTTTATTGGCCCTCATCCAGCCCATTACTGAGTTCAGGCACTTATCTAGGACTTGCCCAGCCCCTTCTGATTCAGATGTCACAGGGAGATAGAGCAGTGTTTCGTCAGTGTACTGATGGAACTTGGCTCGAAATCCCCTAATGATCACTCCCAGTGGCTTCATATCGGTGATGAACAACATTGGGGAAAAGATGGCACCCTGGAGGGCCCCACAGCTCAATTGCCAAGGGGGCCAAGGAATAGTCACTCAATGTTACTCTCTGAAATTGGCCCTACAGGTAGGACTGGAGCCACTGTAACACAGTGCCTACGATGCCCATCCCACAAAGTCGATCCAGGAGGATACCATGATCGATAGTATCAAAAGCTAATGAGAGATTGAGCAGAATCAACAGGGTCACATTTCCCCTGTCCTGCTCTCGATGAAGGTTATCCATTGGTGTGACCAAGGCTGATTCAGTCCTGTAACCAGGACAAAATCCAGACTGGAATGGGTCCAGATAATCAGTATCCTCCAAGAGTGCCTGCAGCTGTTCCGCATGGATTAGTGATGCTAAAATATAAGATATGAAGGGAGAAAAATCATAAGTAGTTCTTGGGGGGCAGGGCTAATTTGCACTACCTTCTAAGAATGCACAGAGTGTGACTCCTGCACATTAGTGCCGCAGGGCATAAGGCCAACTCGCACCACGTGCAAGTCCCAGCGATGCTCTCCCTGCACAAACAAGTCTTCTGATAAAGAGGCATATTAATTCCCAGGTCTTGGAAGATTCAGTTACTCAGCTGAAATTAAAATCCCTTTGAATTTTATAGAAGGCAGCCACAATTTCAAATGCCCATCTAGTTGTTTGTACATGTTTAGATTCTTCTATATTTCAGTATAGCATTTACTACTTCTGATGGGGGTTGCCATAAAAATATAGAGTAACATCGTAAAGTAAGATCTCTTTGTATCTTCTCTTTTGAGAAATGCTATCTTTGAAAACAGAATCAGCACAGTTGATGAATGTTTCTAGTGATAAATTAACTAACTGTGACTATAGATACTTGTTCCGAAGGACTTGTGGGTAAAAAAAAAAATAAAAATGTATTGGATGGAAACATATTATATGTAAGAATAATTATTACATCATTCACCCTGTGCAATAATTCAATCTATTATAAAACACACACCTTTTCATGATGTCAACATTAAATCCTATCTCTTAAACCATTTTTTTCCTCACCACAAATGTTTTATTTTTCTGCTTCTTCAAATGGCCGAGACTGAAATAATTAAAAATGGAGAAGAAAATAATATCAATGTATGTATGAATGATATAAGAAATATCCAAGGGTCCACTCTTTTTAAATCTCTTTCTTGACTTGGTGAAAAGTGTGAAGAACATATATCTGCATTTAATTTTGAAAATGTAATTTTCCAGTAATTAATTAATCATGCACTATAAGACACAGTTGGGGAGGTACAGATATAGTGTTTTCACCCTCCTCTTTCTAAAATAAAGTCACATTTACATCAAATGCCTGTTTTGTGCAAGTATTTTCTGCTTTAAAGCCTTTTTGAAATTTTATAACCGTACATATAGGAAAGGAGGAGTTTTGGCAGCATGAGAATTGAGAAGAGGATGGTCTTTTAAAATCATTGCTCCAGCTTTACAGGTGATATGGACTTCCAATAGTTTTGCCATTCAAATGTCAATGGATGTGTGAACATTGCAACATATGAACTATCTCAGCAATTTAAAGAACAATCCTATAGCCCCTAGGCATTGTCTTAAGGGCCATAGGATATCCCCCCGCCCCTGCTGCCAAGGTTGTAGACAGAGCAACAACCTTGGCGGCTGGTGGGAGGAAAATTGTCACATGGATTTTCCTTACCCCGACCCTCCATGAAAAGCTCCATGGCAGAAAGGGTGCGTACTTGTGTGTGGCAAAAGGAGAGGCTGTGAATCCAAGCAATACACAGGCCTTTCAGTTCCTGCTTTCGGGAAAGTAAGCAAGCTAGATCAGCTCAGAGGTCTGTCTAGCTTGAAACAGTACAAAGGAGAAATGCGTAGTGAAAACACCTCTGTTGTTCCTCTGCCTGGCTCTTGCCTGGCTCTGACCATGTTTGCACGATCATGGAGGGGGGAAATAAGCCATGGAAATAAGCCAATAATCCCCCCCCCATGTTGGAAGGTTCTGGGTGGCTTGTTACCCACAACTGGGTTTGCATGACATGATGAGCTGCGCTGCCATGGGCAATTATGCTAATCCCCCTGGCACATGACACACAATGGGGAAATATGCCACCGTGGCTTATTTCCCCTCTGTGATCATGAGAACTGGGCCTCTGTGAATTACGCATCAATCCTGAAGGTTTGTGCTCTTAGAAATTTAGCAAATTTACTGAAGTTTTAAAGCATACAGGTTACAAGCCATAGTGAAATGAAAGGTAGAATAATTACTTACAGGAAAAGTAGTTAAGGGCACAAGCCATGGGGCTCCCAATAGACAGAGGGCTCTGAGTTCGGAGCCTTCTGCATATCTTATGCCCTGCCACCAAGGGCCAGGCTGGGCAAGAGGAGGATGGAAGCGATTTCACTTCCGTTCCTCCACTGAAAATACAAAAAGTAGGTAGTCAGGCTTCTGAGCCTGTCTAGCTGACTTACCTTTTGGTGGGTGGCGAGGTGACCGGACAAGCCATATGATATTGCTCAACATGGCCCTCCCCTCCCCACCCACCAGCACACCCTCTTTTCTCCATCTCTGACCCCTCTTACCAGGTTGCAGTTTCATCTGGTTAGAGAACCTTTCTGCAGTGGCTGGGAGGGGATGTGGGAGGGAAGATCCCCAACTGGATCTCCTCCTCCGTGCTTGTCACTTTATATGTAACATCCAATGGCAATCCTAGGGGCTATAGGATTCCTTCAGAAATGGATTCTGTGTCAGAACAAAGCCCCTTTCAGCCTATATTTAATCTATAATGAAATAAAGAAGAAAGGAATATAATGTGATTAGGGATACTGTAGAAAAAATCGAGATGGACTAAAATGAGCTCGGATTTCTAAAATTCTGATATGCAGAATCCGCTGCAGAGCGACCCCCTCAGGCAGTGCAGAGTCCACGGACTTCCGGATGATTTTTTTAGTTTCCCAAAATGTACGCATATAAATTCATAGGAAACTATGTACATTTCTGCTGAGGAAAAGTAGAATGGACAATACACTAAATATTACGTACTAAGGTAAATTATGTAAATACTTACATAATTATTTGTGTATTTTTCCGCATGATGAAAAAAAAAAAATTCACATCCATCTGTGGGCGGACAATGGCACAAAAGGCACCTGACAATCTGCAAAACACAGATGGAGTGGATTTTACACAGTCCGTGCATCCCTAAATGTGATTGAGTGAGAATGGAAACTCAACACTTAAAAAGGTTGTCAGTATTCTAACCGAAATTAACTTCTCTATGGTTAAAATATTCCTGTCAAGTCAATAGTAGCAATTAGAAAAAAAGAAACAATAAAGAGTTTACCTCAAAAGAGTTTTTTCCAACTGAATTAAGAGATTAACAGTGCAATTTTATGTATGCCTACTCAGAAGTAAGATTCGAGTTTAATAAGCCTTTCTCCCAGGTAACCATGTACAGGACTGCAGTCTAAGAGAGCAATTCAGTGCTTCCTAGGAGGGTGACTAAGGGGCATAGGATGCTGCAGACCACCTTCACCTTCAGACAGGGAGGTCAGCCTTCAGGGGAACTCTGTTGGAGGTGGGGCCAGCAACCGGGTGTTTGGTGGGGGTGGCGTCAAGGGTGTGTTGGAGGAGGTCATAGTTCTACAGAGTCCTATGCCCCATCATTCCCTTGACTTAGCTAAAAAAAAGGGGTCATGATCTATGACAGCCCTGGACCTGGCATAGTTAATTTACCTCCCAGTACTTTCAAAAGGAGGAAAACAAGAACAACAACAAAAACCCTCCTCACAGTGGTGCAGGGGAAAGGAATAACTGCCTGTCCATCTCCTTTCCTCACGGCATCAACCCAGCAGGGCCAAGGAAGTGGTTCCTCTACCCACAGATTCTACTGCTCCCTCACAGGATTTCTCTGTAAGGTTGCAACCCTATATACACTTAACTGTGATTAAGGCCTATTGAACTCAGTGGTTCTTATTTCTGAGTAGACATACAGAGGATTAAGCTGTAAACAGATTCATACTAAACTGGTCAAAATTATCCAATAGTTACCAGGATGGCAGCCGTTTTGTCTAAATCATGATATGCAACTGCAAAGTCCTTCTTGCTTAATTCAGAATTATGTGTGGTAAACTGAGGTATTTTGCAAAGAAGTCAGAAAATAGAATCATAGAATCATAGAATAGTAGGGTTGGAAGGGGCCTATAAGGCCACTGAGTCCAACTCCCTGCTCAATGCAGGAATCCAAGTCAGAGCATCCCTGACAGATGGCTGTCCAGCCTCACCTTGAACGCCTCCAGTGTGGGAGAGCCCACCACCTCCCTAGGAATTGGTTCCATTGTTGTATTGCTCTAACAGTCAGGAAGTTTTTCCGATGTTCAGCCGGAATCTGGCTTCCTGTAACTTGATCCCATTATTCCGTGTCCTGCACTCTGGGATGATGGAGAAGAGATCCTGGCCTTCCTGTCTGTGAAACCTTTCAAGTACTTGAAGAGCGCTATCATATCTCCCCTCAGTCATCTCTTCTCAAGGCTAAACATGCCCAGTCCTTTCAGTCTCTCCTCATTAGGGATGTACGAAAGGCACTTACCTTTTCGCAGGTGTGATTCGCAGTGGGGGAGGAGGCACTCCGTCCCTCCCCCCGGAATCCTCCCTGGCCGGCTCTGCTCCACTGCTGCTCCGTGGAGCTGATGGCCAGGGCTGTCCTCAGCCAGAGTTCCAGCCGTGGCTGGGCTGCTGCAGACGCAAATGGCGGCCGCTGTACTGGCTGCCATTTGCATCCTGCCAGGCTGCTGTGATAGGCTTCATAAGTATTTACATAGCCTATCACGGCAAAGAGCAGGGTCGCTAATGGCGGCCGCTACGCCATTTGCGCTACTGCCCTTTCCATGATAGGCTACGTAAGCAAATGCATGGCTGCCTTTACCATGATAGGCTAAGTAAATACTTACATAGCCTATCATGGAAAGACCAGCAGCACAAATGGTGTAGCAGCTGCCGTTAGCATCCCTGCTCTTTGCCATGATAGGCTACGTAAATACTTACGTAGCCTATCACGGCAGCTTGGCAGGACGCAAATGGTGGCTGCAGCAGCCGGCCAAAAGACCAGCCGCTGCCGCCACCGCCGGAGCTGCTGGAGCCCAAGGTAAGTTTCATTCCGGGGGGATTCCGCGGGGTGGTGGGGGGTGGGAGGCCGTTCCGCCATGGGTTTCGGGGGGCCGAATGCCAGTGCATTCGGCCTCACTGAAATCCATGGCAGAATTCTCTGCCATCCCTACTCCTCATAGGGCTTTGTTTCCAGTCCCTTGATCATCTTTGTTGCCCTCCTCTGAACTCTCTCCAGTTTGTCTGCATCCTTCTTAAAGTGTGGTGCCCAGAACTGGATACAGTACTCCAGATGAGGCCTAACTAAGGATGTACGAAACTCACCTTGTCGTGGAATCTTTCGTGGGGGGGGGAGGCGATCCGGTCCTCCCACCCAGAATCCTCGACGGCCGGCAGATGCGGCGGCGGTGGTTCCAGTGGTGGCAGCAGCTCCGGCGGCTGGTCTCCTGGCCAGCCGCGGCTGGGCTGCTGCCACCGCCATTGCCATTCTTGCAGCTGTGATAGGCTACGTAAGACTTTACATAGCCTATCACGGCTGGGTAAACCCCCCCCAAACCCCAGCGTACGCAAATGGCAGCGGCTACGGTGGCTGCCATTTGCGTTCCCTATTTTTCACCGATTTATCTTAAGTAAATATTTACGTAAGATAAAACGGCGAAAAAAAGGGAACGCAAATAGTGTAGTGGGTGCTATTTGTGTTCCTTTATTTTTCGCCGTTCTAGCCTATGTAATTATTTAGGTGCAGAACTTGGCATTTATCCCTATTAAATGTCATTCTGTCATTTTCTGCCCAGTGCTCCAGTCTATCAAGATCACTTTGAATTTTGTTTCTGTCTTCCAAAGTATTAGCTATCCCGCCCAATTTTGTGTCATCTGCCAATTTGATCAGCATTCCCTGCACCTCCTCCTCCAAGTCATTAATAAAAATGTTGAAGAGCACTGGGCCCAGGACTGAGCCCTGCGGTACCCCACTCGTTACCTCTCTCCAGTTTGAGAAGGTCCCATTGATAAGCACTCTTTGAGTCCGATTCTGTAGCCAACTGTGGATCCACCGGATCATTGTTTCATCTAGCCCACTTTGAGCTAGCTTGCTCATCAGGATATCATGGGGCACTTTGTCGAAAGCTTTGCTGAAGTCAAAGTATATTATGTCTACAGCATTCCCACTGTCCACAAGGGAGGTGACTTGATCAAAAAATGAGATCAGATTCGTCTGGCAGGATTTGTTCTTGACAAATCCATGTTGGCTTCGAGTAATCACTGCATGCTTCCAGATGGATTGCTTTATCATCTGCTCCAGAATTTTCCCAGGGATTGATGTCAGACTGACTGGTCTGTAGTTCCCAGGTTCTTCCTTTTTACCCTTTTTGAAAATAGGGACAACGTTCACCCTCCTCCAGTCATCTGGTACATCACCCATCCACCATGAATGATTTCTCAAAAAGAATAGACAGCGGTTCTGAGAGTTCTTCTGCCAGTTCCTTTATTACCCTAGGATGCAGTTCCTCTGGTCCTGGAGATTTGAACTCATTCAAAGTAATTAGGTGTTCCTTGACCATATGCCTATCGATCTCAAGCTGCAATCCTGCCCCTTCACCCTGTACTTTGCCTTTGCCAAGGGGGTCATAGACCCTCTTTTGGGAGAAGACTGAGCCAAAGTAGGAACTGAGCACCTCTGCCTTTTCTTTGTCATCTGTTATCGTTTTGCCATCCTTATTTAATAGCTGAACAACCACTTATTTCCTCTGCCTTTTACTATGCACGTACCTGAAGAAAGCCTTTTTGTTGCTTTTAGCATCCCTTGCTAACCTCAGCTCGTTCTCAGCTTTAGCCTTCCTGACGCCATCCCTGCAATTCTGTGCTACCTGCCTGTACTCTTCCTTTTTTACTTGGCCTTCTTTCCACTTCCTATATGTGTCCTTTTTTGTTTTCAGGTCATCTCTAAGCTTTTTGTGAAGCCACTTTGGCTTCTTCTGTTGTCTTCCACCTTTTCTTCTTGTTGGAATAGTTTGTGCCTTGACAATTTCCTTTTTTAAAAGCTCCCACCCATCTTGGACTCCTTTTCTCATTAGAGTCGTTTGCCATGGGACCTTACTGATCATTGTTCTGAGTTTATTAAAATCAGCTTTCCTAAAATCCAGGGTACACATTTGACTACACTCGGCTTTTGCTTCCAAGAACTGAAGTACAACATTGTCGCTTTCCCCCAGAGTTCCTATAACTGCTACTTTATCCACTAAATCATCTCTGTTGGTTAGGATCAAGTCAAGAATAGCCGATCCTCTAGTTACTTCCTCTGCTTTCTGTAGGAGGAAGTTATCCTCCACACAAGTCAGGAATTTCCTGGAAGGGCCATGTTTTGCAGAATTTGTCTCCCAACAAATATTGGGGAAATTGAAGTCCCCCATTACTACTACATCATGCTTCCTTAAAGCATTGGCTATTTGCTTTTCAAAAGTTTAATCCTCATCTTTTCCTTGATTGGGTGGTCGGTAGTAGACTCCAACCACTAGGTTTCTTTTTTTCTTTGCTCCATTTATTTTGATCCAGATGCTCTCAATGGGGCTACCAAGCTCATCCTCCTGTATTTCTGTGCAGAGATATGTAGCTTTCACATACAGTGCAACCCCACCTCTCTTTCTGCTCCTCCTGTTCTTTTTGAACAAGTTATATCCTTCCATTGCTGTATTCCAGTCATGAGAGTCATTCCACCAAGTCTCAGTTATACCTATCAAGTCATAATTTCCCTCTTGTATTAAAGAGTTCAAGTTCATTCTGTTTGTTTCCCATACTCTGGGCATTAGTATACAGACATCGAAGACCATGTGCTTCATAGTCTGGCTTTCTTCCTACATGTGTCTGAAGAATATTATTGGGCGCTATTAGAGCTGTTCTCTCCATTGCAGTGCATGAGCCTACGTCTATTGTTACCCCCAACTTTACATGCCCTTTCCCCATAGGATTCAGTTTAAAGCCCTCCTGATGAAGTTCTTCATGCTGTGGCCAAACACCTTCTTCCCATCCTTTGTGAGGTGCAACCCATCCCTTGCCAACAGCCCATCTTCCAGGAAGTTTAGCCTGTGGCCCCAGAATCCAAATCTCTCTTGTCGGCACCACCTTCGTAGGGTTGGCGGAGAATTTCTCCCTGAAACTTTGGGGGGCCGAGCACCAACGTGTTCGGCCCCCCGAACAAGTTTTGGGGAGAAATTCTCCACCCCCCTGTCCCCGCACCCCCGCCCGGGACGGCACTTACCTTTGGCGAATGTCCCTCCCGCCGGCGGGTCCAGCCGGCGGTTCGTCGGGTCTTCGTCCGGGGTGGGAGCGGCAGCCGGTCTTTCGACCGGCTGCCGCCGCCACCATTCCAATAAAAGAAAAACAAAACAAAAACGCCCCTGTGATAGGCTACGTGATGGTTAACGTAGCCTATCATGGCTAGATTTGCAAAGTCAGCCGTGATAGGCTATGTAAATCGTCACGTAGCCTATCACAGGTGACTTTAAAAAAAAGAAAAAAAAAGCGCATACGGATAATGGCGGCCCCCATAGGGAGCCGCCATTCCCGTTCTTTATTTGGTCGCTGTAGTCTACGTAAAGATTACGTAGACTACAGCGACCAAATAAGGAACGTGAATGGCGGCTCCCTATGGGGGCCACCATTTGTATACGCACTTTTTTTTTTTTTAAGTCACCCGTGATAGGCTACGTGACGATTTACGTAGCCTATCACGGCTGACTTTGCAGATCTAGCTGTGATAGGCTACGTTAATCGTCATGTAGCCTATCACGGGGGCGTTTTTTTTTAAACTTTTAATTTCGCGGCCGGGAGAGGCGAGGTGCCTCCTCCCCGGCCTGAATTTCAGCCGGGTGAGGCGGGAATCCTCCCCCCCGGCCTGAATTTCGGCCGGGCGAGGCGGGAAGCCTCCCCCCCGGCCTGAACTTAGCGGGGGGAGCAGCGAAGCGCCTCCCCCCCACCGCGAAAAGCTGCGAAACCAGGTAAGTGACTTTTGTGCACCCCTACACCATCGTAGCCAGTCATTCACCCGGAGTATTTTTCGTTCCCTTTCTATCCCTCTTCTAACTACTGGAGGGATGGATGAGAAAACTATCTGGGCCCCAAAGTTTTTGAGTTTCCTTCCCAAAGCTTCAAATTCTGATGTGATTTCTTCATAGCTTTGCTTGGCGGTATCATTTGTTCCCACATGGGTGAGAAGAAAGGGATACCTGTCAGTGGGCTTTATGAGTGCAGGCAACCTTTCAGTCATGTCTCTAATCTGTCCTCCCGGGAGACAACAGACCTGACGAGTCCACGGGTCTTTGCGACATACTTGGGTCTCGATCCCACGCAGCAAGGAGTCTCCCACTACTACCACTCTTCTCTTCTTCTTGTTGTAGGCCTGGGTTTCATCGCCTCTGTTTGACTGACCTTCAGCCTCTTGCTCACTCTCATGTAGGTTCCCCTGTGATTCTTCCTCTGCAGGCTGTCCTCCAGTCTCACCCTCAAGTACCTGGAATCGGTTCCACAGCTCCACTGCTTCCACTGGTGCAGAGTGGCATCTAGTTCTTCTTCTCCTGTCACCCTTTTCCAAGGAGTATCCTCTACTCCATTTTTTCTCACCTCAGCATTTCCCACTTCTACCTCATCTTGCTGTTGCTCTTCAAGCTTCTGGTCTTCCCTTTGCTGCTGTAGTTCCCCCATTCTGTCCAAGAACTCTTTGTGTTCTCTTATTCCCCGGAGGGTCGACAGTCGCCGCTCCAGTCCACTTACTTTTTCTTCCAGCAGCGCTTGCACTTGTTGCAGGTGTAGGCCATGTTGTTCTCAGGCAAGAAAACAAACATTGCACATACCTTGCAGGTCACCACCACTGTAGAGTCTTGTCCTTCCATAGCCTCTTTTCCCTTTTTGTGTCTAGCTTTGTGATTGTTCTAGACTAGGCTGTGCCTGCTCATCTACTCACTAGACATTAAAAGCAGAGTCCCACTGGTGTGGAAGTATGTGTTATAAGACAAATAAATGAGAAAAAAAGTTTGTTAAAAAAGAAAAAAAATGTTAGGGGCCTCCCCCTTGACCTCCCCTGCTGAACTCCCCTGGCCAACTCCTGTTTGCTCCCCCTGTCCGCTCGCTCGGTCATTCACTCTCTGGTCACTTGCTTGCTTCTGTAGTCCCTGGACCAGCTGGAGCAGCTTGCTCTGCTCTGCTCAGCTGGGAGGCGGGAAACAGACTGAAGCTTCCTGCCCACTCAGCTGCTGGGAGTACTCAGGCCACCCCCCCCCAATTCAGTTGGAGCTCTCAGAAGCACCTGGTGAGCTCACAGCCACTCAGAAGGATAAAGGGCAGCCCCCTGGGCTTCCTGCAGCCCACTTACCTCTTAGGCTTTGTCTCCTTTGTCTCCTTTGTCTCTTCTACCACTGCAACTCCCCTGGCCAACTCCTGTTTGCTCCCCCTGTTCACTCGCTCTGGTCGCTCGCTCTCTGGGAGCTGGCTTGCTTCTGTAGTCCCTGGACCAGCAGGAGCAGCTTACTCTGCTCTGCTTTGCTCAGCTGGGAGGCAGGAAACAGACTGAAGCTTCATCTGGGTCATTTTCCTCCTCGGTCTGATTCTCAATACAGACCCCATTGCATCCTGATAGCTATGAGGTATATGATGGAATCCAAATTTTCTTCCTGCATATTGAACACACTGAGACATTTGTTTTCTGTGTATTCAGTGTGTGTTCAAACACCCTCTCCAAACAGAATATATCTGTCTCATCATCAGCCACCGTTATTTAAAGCTTTGTCAAAGCACCTGTGTGAGCTATGAGAAGTGATATTACATTTCGCTTTGAATAGGAATATCTCATTTAGTGGGCAATCCTACTCCTGTTTAGACAGTCCTACAACTCCCAGTATTCCACAGCCACTGTGGCTGGCTGGGGAATGCTGGGAGTTGTAGGACTTTTTTTATGTCTAAACATGCATAGGATTGTGCACTTAATGACATATATGTTCCTATGTATGAATCATCTTATCCCTGACCATCTAACTTTTTGACCAAAGCTAAAGTACAGTTGCAAACCATAGCTTAGTCCAAAATATCTGGAGAGCATCAGGTTGAAGAAGGCTGTTTTACTCCATCTGATATATGCTGTATTCATTCATTTACCTAGCAGAGGGGTCCCCAACGTGGTGCCTGTGAGGACCTCCAACAGCACCTATGAAGCTCTCCACACCCCACCCCATTAAAAAAAAAATGTTTTAATTTTGTTTAAATGGAAAAACATCAGGGTGTGAGGTTCTTCTTCCTGTTCTGGAACCCACCACTGATCAGCTTTTCAGTGGGCAAGAAGAAAAAGCAAAACAAAGGGATAGAGGGAGAGACAGAGAGAGGCTAGAGGCTAAGAAGGGAGAGAAGGAGGAAGGCTAGGGAATGGAGAGAAATAGCGAGGAAAGGGGTTGAGGTGAAAATAATAGTGAGGCTAGAGGTTGGGAGGAGGGAGAAAGAGAGAGAGCAAGAGTACAAAGGGGAAGGTCTGTGGATGGAAGATTGGGCAGACTTCCTGGTCTCTAGCCTCACTATTTCTCTCCCCACACCCCTTGTCTAGCCAAGCCCCCATGGCAGCCATTATGTGACTAGCCACATCTTCCATTGGAGCCATTTTGTAGTGGTGCCCAGAACAGTTTCTCAAATTCTCAAATGTGCCCATGGGTCCAAAACGTTTGGGACCTCTGAACAAGCAAGACCCTGTGCATTACTTCAGTTGTGAAGTGCACAACTCACACATCTTCCCCACCCTGCCATTCCATGTTTTACAACTGCTTCTACATTCCTTTTATGTTCCAACAGAACATAAATGACAGCAGAATTGATTTAAAAAAAAACCCCACTCTGAACAAGCGCAATTTTGTGTTTTAAACTAACTGAAACCATAGCACGGCCATGGCTACAGGAATAAAATGGGGTTTGATTCCACTGCCCTGCTTCCCTTTTCACCTGTCATTTTCTGGGTGATCATTGGGGGAGGGGTCCCTGGGCTGTGGCCCTGGACTTTGGCCCCTAGGTCCAATCTTAGCAACATCTCTCTCTCTGATTTCATTTCAAATGCAACTAAGATATCTGAGTGGCAGCCCAGTTTGAAGACTTTAACAAAATTAAAAGCACTTTAAAGGGCATGGAGAGGAAAGTTTCCACCCATGATCAGTTTATACCATTCCATAAATACATTGTACTGTGTAAGTGGAAAGCAATGCGTATTCAGGCATAACACTGAGTAACACTACAGCTTTAACCATTATTTTTCTTGGATCTAAGAGCACTTGAGGTGTTCGTGGTTTTTTTAAAATAGCGATAGTATTTACACTGTCCTTGCCCACTAACACACTTGGGCCTTAATCTCAGAGAGTATAACATCCACTAGAGCTTCACTGATGTATGTGCTTAGTGAAAATGGCCCTTAATTGTTTTCTTGGAAAAACAGTTCATACCCAGTTGTATGAATCAGCCTATTACGCCATCATGTGACATTTTACTTTTGAATAAGAGTTTCCATTTGTCTCCTTGAAAACTCAGCGTGTTAAAATCCATGCTTTCATGTACTCTCGATGGTTAACGGTCCTCCATAAAACTCCAGAGTGCTTCCAGATTATTTACAGAACTGTGCTCCAGTGATGATGGCTAACCATATATCATCATTTCCCACTGCTCTAAGACTAAACAAATTTTATGATAGCACAAGATAATCACTTCTTAAAATGTGAAAGTAAACTTCATTTTTAAATAATGGATTTTGGCCAACCAACTATACAGATCCATACCACACACACAAAAATAAAAATAAAAGTACCTATAGTTTTACAAGACTTTCTTTCTTTGCTGGTTTACAGGGATTATAGGCTATTTAGGAGGGCTTTCTCCCATTCTTGTTTATCTCTTAATAATGTTTATAGTGATGGGTTATATGGGGTTGTTCTTTATAGGGGGATGTCTTATGTTCCAGAGCATCATAGATTCAGATAACAGGGTGGTATTCTCTAGCAGTACAATTATTTGGGAAGGAGAGAGTGAAGGACAGGCTAAGGAGCTGTAGCAGCACAAGCCAAGTTGGGTTGTGCTATCTGAGCAATCATTGCTATACTGCTCCTGCAGCATCTCACCCTGTTTCTACCATGTCCTGGGAGGAAGACTGACCAGGAGAAGCTGCTCAGCAGCAGTTGCTGAAGAGACTGGAAGGGTGTTGGACAAATATGCAACGGATTTAAATGAGTACAGATTTCTATGAATATGACTTGTAGACTCTGCAGAGTACCAACGTTTTCTATGTCACACAGATTCCGTGGACTTGTGGACCAGGTTTTTTAAAACTTTGGGGGGAGATTTGCGCAAATTTGCACTTGCACAAATTTGCACTTGCACAAATTCACACTTGTGCAAGTGGAACAAAATTCGTGTACATCCCTAAAAAGAATCCAATTCCATCAAAGAGCAGACAGTGGAATGAAAGATGCCTGACAATCTGAGAAAAACAAACAGAACAGTTTCCACAAAATCTGTACATCCCTAGAAGAGAGATCCAGGCACTGATTTATCCCTGCTTGGTGGGCAACCTCACTGACTGACTACTCCTAATCCTGCAACCTACAAGCCTGTTGAGCTAACAGTTATGACTATGGCTGGGCTGAAATGGGCAGTGAGTCATATGTCATATTTCATTAAAGAATTTAGCTGATGCAAAACAAGGTCCCCATTTCAGAAATAATTCAGAGGGCCTACAAAACTGGGTGAAAATGTTCTCTGATTCAGACTGTGGGCAAGAAGCATTGCCCTCACTCTGATTTGACTTCATAATGTCATCACATAGTGAAATATTATTGACTATATTGTGTTGTTACATCATCATGCTGGCTACATGATCCCTGATTGGCTGGAAGAAGAAGAACCCTCTTTAAAAACATTACACCAAACAGCAGTTTAGAGGATCTGTAAACAAAAACAAAATTGTTCAAAGACTCAAACTCATTTTTTCATACTGAAAATGTTTGCCCTAAAAAAAAAAGTGCCCTCAGAGGGTAGAAATCTGCAGGACATAATAAAGGTTTGCAACAACTATAAAGACTTAAATAGTTTGGTCTCCACATGTACCTTATCCCCTGTGTCTTGTAACTCTTTTTAAGGTTGCCTTAGAACATCTAGAAATGTCTGTTTCACTTGAAAATAAATTGGGTCGTTTAAATTATTTGCCAGAAATGCTAAAAAAGAAAAGAAAAAAAGCCTAATTTCTCAACTCCCCCATCCTGCCAGTCTCTTCCTCCTCCACCTCCCAGGAAAGGAAACATATCTTGGGGTAAGGGGAGAGGATAACAGGTGGTGGAAGGCAGTCATAGAAGAGATCTGATGGCCTCTCCTTGACTTCAAATTGTGTCCAGTATGTCATTTCTTAATGGGGATCATGGGGTATCTAATTGTGTAAAGAAGACTTGCTGCTAGTCTGAGTACTTAAGTCTTCCAATGTGTGATCTGTATCCTCCATTTTTCCAGTGTGCATAATGCCCATTCCCTGCCTATGGGTTTTGAGAAGTATAACATAGGCCCCTGTACAGATGGGTTATTGAATGAATGGTGGTCAAGTGCAGGTCTGGTTCTACACTTGGCAGATTGAGGTGGTCACCTCAGGCAGCAGATGCTAGGAGGTGGCAGCAAGGTGTTGGAGGAGAGAGGTATGGATCACATGGCCTGCCCTGTATCCTCCTTAAGCTAGCCTTCTGCCTTCAGTTGTGGTGGAGGATGCTGTCCCATTGCCAGGGTTAAAGGAAGATTCAACTACCAGTCCAGTCAGCTTTGGTACATGGTATGGGAGGGGGTGTCATCTTGTCCTTCTCCTCAGGCAGCAAAATGTCTTAGGCCCATCCTAGTCAAGTGTGTCAAGAGGCTGGGTGTAGTGTGCACAGTCCCAATCTCCTACATAAATACTGGCTGCCTATTCGCTATCAGGCCAGGTTTAAGGTTTTAGTACTAGTGTACAAAGCCCCAAATAACTTGGGACCAGGATACCGGAGAGGGTGCCTTCTCCCTTACCAACCTACCCATTCACTGAGGTCATCAGAAGGCTTGCTCCTGGTGGTTCCACATGAACCTATGGCCCTATTGGAGTCCACCAGGAGAAGAGCCTTCAGTGTGGCAGCCCCCTTTCTTTGGAATTTTGCCCCTGGAAGTCAGGCAGGAACCCACACTGCATTGTTTCTGGCACATCCTGAAAACAACACTGTTCTAGGAGGCATTCCTTAATTGACCAGTTGCAGTTTTTATCATTGCATTTTTAACAAGTATAATTTTAATGTGGTGTTTTAATCTTTTAATTCTTTTACTGTTTTATGTTTTGTGTTCACTACTCTGAAATCTGTTCCAGGTATGGAGTAGTATATAAATATTGTAAATAAATAAATAAATAAATAAATAAATAAAATATACACAAAGACCTTCTGCACAGGGTTTAACGTTCCTTGGATTGGGGCCAATACCTGAAGCAGTTAGAAGTACTTAGTGAGAACAACAACAACACCACCACCAACAATGCCATGGCAAGATACATGAACAACAATGAACAGGCTAATACTGAAATTAGGTCTGAAGATTATCTCTGTTGTCATGGTGGGTCTCACTTTTTCATCTTATGACAAATATAAAACGTGAAGTAGGGCTGTGCACTACCTTGTTATGAAGCCCAAATGATGAGGCAAAGCGGGCTTATTCGGAGCAAAATCCTTGTGATATGAGGTGGGTCAGAACAGTACCAAAGCACCCCAGGGTGAAGCACCCCCCCATGAAGCGACTCCTCTGCCTTGTATATTTGGAGCTCTACTTACTTAATGCCTGAGCAGTCCAGACAGGCTTTCTCCAAAATCTATCATCTTCTGAATACTCATGTGGAGCAGCATGAGAAGGAGGAGGTGGGAGGGGGAAGGTGAGCAGATGTGGGGAGGCAGGAAGGTGAGCGCAGGAGGAGGAGGAAGTGTGCTTTGGTGAATAGGAACTCTCAGCCAGAACCGATGCCAGCAGTCTCCAATCAGAGAGAGGTGGAGGAAGGTGGTATATATACTTTGGTGAAAGGCTGTGTTTGGTTATTACGCTAACTGTGTCTTTGGGAGAGGGCTGGTGTGGGTAGATGATCATATGTGTGTGCATGCGTGCCTGTGCGTGTCCATTCCTAGGAGTTGCTCTTTCAATTTATTTGATTGTGATTGCCATTAGGCTTTCCTTAAAATTTAAATTAAAAGAAAACAGCTTGGTTGTACTGGGAGCATTTCCTCACTCCTTGATACTCCATCCCCTTTGGAATGGTGTCTTTTGCAGCATCTCTTTCAGTTGCCCTTTCCTATTTCCTTCTACCTCCAACTCGTTTGTTATTTGTATTTGATTAGATTCATCTCTCCTTTCCATAATTTTTCAAACTAACATAGCTTTTTCTCGGTTGTTGCTGTTACGCTCTCCCCTCCCCCACCATTCCTGTGTTTGTTTGTTTATCTCGATTTTGGACTCCGGAAAAGGCTGTGTTTGTTGTTTAACCTTGACCGTCACTTCTGCTTTCTCTATCCTATTTCCTTGTCATTTTTTTCAGTCAACTCTGTCTCTTTTCGATAGGGATGTTGCGGGTGCCTGACTGCATCTGGAAATCCATTGCTCCCCCCACCCACAAGCCCTGGACTGCTCCCACTGAGATGCTGTCCTCACTTGCCCCCTGCTTACGCCCGCTCATGCCCGCTCATGTCCTCCCAGACTCACCGTGATCCTGTTCAGTGAGCCCCCACCATTTTCCCACCTGTGATTTCTCCAGAAAAAAGGAAGGTAAGAAAATTTTGGTGCCAGGAAAGCTTAATATGTGCAACATTACATGTATAATCCCTCTAATATTGTGCTTATTTATCTTTCCCAGCCTCAAACTGCGCATATTTAAATATGCACATTTTTAACTTCCTTTTTTACATAGAAATCAAAGGCGGGAAAATGGGAGGCGCTCACCGGACGGGATCATGGTGAGCCCAGGCAAGTCACCGAACTCATGGGTGGTCTGAGTGTAGTTCTGGGGGGGAGGGTGCAAGTGGTGGCACCACTTCAGTGGGTGTCCAGAGAAGCCAAGCTGAGGTGAGCCAAGCTCTTTGCTTTGGGAGTTTTTCTGGAAAAAGTCAAATTTCATCAGTGCCTAGCACACAAGCTGGTAGGCCAAAGTCCCTGGGCTTTGGGGGGAGTGATGCCCTTGGGGGGGGGGGGCTGGCAGAGGCCAAGGTGTCACTTGCATGTGTGGAAACAGGGAGAAGTTACAGCTCTTCGCTTTGAGAGGTTCTGTGGGAAACTTCAGATTTTAACTCCACCTAGCACAAAAACCACTAGGCCAAAGTGTCTGAAATTTTGCAGGCAGCCTCCTCTCCAGGGGTGAGGAGAGATCCCCAAACTTCATGCCTATATCCTAAAAACTGAAAAAGTTATAACTGTTTGTATTTTCCCATGCAAGTCAATGGGAAAACCCTCAAAACATGCAATTTGAAGATCTGAATCTTGCTTCGGATTCGGATCTGAGTCAGATCGGAAGGGGTCCAAATCAGTCCAAGGTGGATTGAGGTTGCTTCAGATGCTCCGAATTGGCATCCAGAGTGGGTCGGGGGGTCTGTGCACAGCACTAGCGCAAAGTATGTGAACATATTACTACAGTTCTAACTTAAACTGAGAAAGCAAAAAATTAAATTACTACAATTCCATACTGTTCAAAGATTCCGGCAATGGCTGATTTTATTGGCAGAGTTTCAGCCATAAATAGAATACAAATCAATTCTATTTTTATAGCTTTCCTCCTACATGTCATCACAAACCACTTTACATAAAGAATCAATCACACAATGATGGAAAAATGAAGCTTTCAAGATTAGATTTAGAGCAGGAAACTGATAAGAAGGCTGTATTAGAAGTGGAGCAAGGGAAGTTTCAGTACATTGTCCAGTAGAGTGATATAATGTGATTCTCTATGTAAATTATAAGTAGAGATTAATGCAAATCCACTCCTTCCCCAGAGTCGAGGGAGGCGAGGCATGCTGGCCCAATGTGTGGGAGTCATGTTGTGTCAGTATGTCAGGCAGCAAACAGGTAGTGCCAGCAAGGGCATATAAGGCTGGTGCCTGCCCCTTGCTAGCCTTTTTGCTCATGTTTCTCAGCACCCACCCATCCTCTCTGTGTACAGTATAGAAACATCAGGTTTCTGCTAGGCTGAGTAGGAAATGTTTGCCTGTGGATTAGATGCTGAGTGAAGCATGCATTTTTAGATATTCCGTGCTGCAGCTATTGGACAATTGGTGGTTAATAACAGGGCAGGTGCCTAATAGCTTGTTAGGCTGGTCAAAATGGCAGGGCAGTATGGGAAATAGGTTCCATGCAGAAGTCATTGCTGAGCACAGCACCCACAGGCTCTAGGATGGTGAAAGGGATTCCCTAAACTTCCTCTCAGCTGTGGATGGAGGAAGGAACTCTTTGGAACTTGCCTGGTCATACACCCAGACCCTTGGAACTTAGCAGGTAGTAAATTAAGAGGGCCTTCCTCAAAACCAAAGGTGTGACAAGATGGGACTGAAGCAGGCAAGGACACTGCTTCTGGAGTGGCTGCTCACACGTTGCCAAAAAAAGTTTGATCTCTTGAGTAACGTTTAATAAATCTGTGGCCCTAGTTAACCCAATACAAGTGTCTCACATTATTTCAGGTGTGAGGGCAAAGAGGCAAGTTTTGAAAGCCATGTACACATGTCCCTTTGAAAATCACTCAAAGCTGGAGCAGGAAACATTACATGGGAAACTACCTTATACCAGCTGAGACTTTTTGTCCACCCATCCTGGTACTGACTACTTGGCCTAACAAGAGCTCTCAAGGAAATCAGGCAGAAATCTTTCCCATTGCCTTCTACCTGATCTTTTCAACTAAGGATGTATGAAAAATTTGTTTCAGTGTGTTTTTGATCACTTTTACTGAGTTCACACCTTCCAGACCAAACACAGACTTGAACACATTATGTGGTAGAAGTCACTACATTGTGAGCCGAGATGGGTCAAAGAAGAATCAAACAACAAGGCTTGCGTTGAAAATTGGGCCATGTTTATTGAAAATATCTGCAAAGGGGTACCTAGGACAGGCAGCTGACTGTGCCAGCAACTAGCTGGCACTTCTTGGGCAAAAACACACCCAGCCTGAGGGGTGGTGTCAATCTTGCCACCCTTCCAGACTGCCCCTTCTGAAGGAGGTAGACCTTCCCCTGTCACCCCCTCCCAGTGCTGCCCAAACTCCTGGGTGAGTGAGGAGGGTTGGTCTCCCAGGCAACCCTTATCCCCCTGCTGAGCTGCACAACCCGTTTGGGGGGCCTCAGGCGTCACCTGTCACCATAAGGTGCCTCTGCATGCACACCATCCCTAATCCCTTTCTGCTTTTGCCCGTCCTAGCCGCCACCAGGAGTAACAAACCTATTGCTTGTAAAACTCCTCCCACCTGCGTTGAAGGACTTCCTGCAGGCTCCTTTGCAGATCAGACAGGAATATGTAATTCCCTGCATTAGACAGGTGGACACCATCCTGCCTGTAGAGCTCCCTCCTTGTCCAAAGAATCTCCTGGTGGGTGATGAACCCATCACCATGTTCACATAGGCCCCAAGCTATTTCTCTGTTGACTTTCCAACATGCCCAGTCAATGGCAGCGTTACTCTGAGCCTTCCAATTTATCCGGGGGAGCATCAAGGACCACAATATGGTCACCTCCGGCCAGCTATGCTGGATCACCTGCAAATAGACTAAGGCCTGCTCGATCAGGTCTTTACCGGGCTAGCAGCCCAAGTTGTTCCCCCCCAGGTGCAGCACCAGACCTGTGGAGGAAGACTGACCAAACCTTGGTGGAACAGGGTGGGAAGGAGGGACTCCTACCGCATACCCCATCTGCCAAGCCACTGGATTGAGACATGTCGGGGTAACTGAAGCTGGGATCTGAAGGCCATCATAGAAGCCCTTCGAGCAGCCCAAAACACCATACTGTGCCCACATATGAGCACCCGTACTGGCATATGTTGAGTCCAATGATCTAGAGAATAAGAACATTAGGGGAAGCGAAGAGAAAATGTATCATGAAGAAGCAGACAAATCGCGAACGTATGACTGGAAGGCTCTGGAGTGCCATCTTCCCATAGCCATCACGTGCCTATGTGAAAAACCTAAAGCGGCTGCTTTGGGTTCCGAATCGAAAATGACCCAGACCCAGCATGGATAAAGCTGATTGGGTGACCGTCCAGAATTGAAATTTTGTCAACAGGGAACCATTGGAGTCACAAAACAGGGGTCCCTCCCCTGTCCCACGGAATTCTAGAAAAACCTGTAAGGCCCTGACAGGGCATAACTCATTGACCTGCACTTGGCCGAGGTCAACTGTTGTGCCCTTGCCATACCGATAGGTCTTTGATCTCCTAATGCGAAGGTGGATTATCCTGGGGTGAACCTGAACATAGGAGTACCTCACGGCCCTCCTGGACAAGTCAGATTTGGAAGCCCAAACCAACTCAGAAATCCTAAGGGCCACAAAGAAGGCCATTAAGGCTGCTGCATGGAACAGGGAAGCCTCATATTGGGAAACACAAATGGAGGGCCATAATCCCCAGAGCCCAAGAAGGATATGTGGAGAGAGGGGGTGCCTGGAATCTGACATAGCCGGCGACATCCGTGTTCAACCCTGCACTGCTTGCCTAGCCCTGAAATCTGACGTGGAGTCCTTGACTCCCATTATTTTGGCCCAGAAAAGGCTAAAGCAGCCAGCTTGCCAATTATGGTCCTGGCGGATAGCCCCTTGTTCCTTAAGGGTACACAAAATTGCAGCAAATGGTCTATAGGTAAGGGCCATGAATCCTGTAACTGAAGTTCTCTCCTGAAGGTGCAGAACTCCCTATCTGCTCTGTCATAGGTGGCTCTATTGCTGGGAGCTATATAATTCAGCATAGTGTGCTCAGCTTTAGAAGGCCAATCTCCCATAGTACTGCAGGCATGGGATCTGGAAACGGACACGCCCACAGGGCTAATGCCCAGAACCTGTCGATCTGGTTTCGCGATAGAGATGTGAGGGAGATGTCTTCTACAGTAACTGGGGAGGGGGTGCTGAGCCCCACCAAGGATAGGGATGGCGGAGAATTCCACCACGGATTCCAGTGAGGCCAAATGCACTGGCACTCGGCCCCCTGGAATCTGTGGCGGAATGGCCTCCTCCCCCCTGCCCGCCCTGCAGAACCCCCCGGGACGGGACTTACCTGGGGCAGATGTGGCGGATGTGGCTGCGGCTTCGGCATCGGTGCGTCGGTGTCAGCGTTGCAGTGGTGGTGGAAGGTGCGGCAGCAGCGGGGGCAGCGGAAGGTGCAGCGGTGGTGGCGGAAGGTGCGGTGGAAGGTGCGGCAGAGGGGGTGGCAGGTGCAGCGGCAGCAGGGGTGGGGGCGAGGGCGGCAGGGGCGGCAGTGGAGGGGACGGCGGCGGCAGGGGCGGTGGCAGGGGCGGCAGGGGCGGCGGAAGGTGCAGCAGCGGGGGCAGCAGGTGCGGTGGCAGCAGGGGCAGGGGCGTAAATATTTACGTAGGCTAGAATGGCGAAAAATAGCAAACGCAAATGGCGGCCGCCGTAGCCACTGCCATTCACGTACACTTTTTTTTAACTTTGCCATGATAGGCTACGTAAATATTTAGGTAGCCTATCATGGTTATGTACGTAGTGGTGGCTACGGCCGCTGCCATTTGAGTCCCTGCTGCCCAACGGCCGGATGTTCGGCTGCCAGCAGAGCCGGCCGGCGGCTCTGCAGAATCCCTGCAGAGCAGAGCCGAGCCGGCCGGGCAGGATTCCGGGGGGGAGGGACGGAGCGCCTCCCCCTCCCACTGCAAAGCAGATCCGCGAAATTGTAAGTGACTTTTGTACATCCCTAACCAAGGAAGGGGAACTGCCCATATGAGGAAATGAACTGGGTGGGGGGTCTGGGACTCCTGACGGAAGACCCTGGCTGAGCTGCACCAACCACGGTGGCCGAGCTGGTTGGACATATCATGGGTGGGGGGGACGGCCATCCCTGGGGGGTAAAACAGGGCATTCAACCCCAACGCCCCAAAGGTCCCCTGCCTGGCCATGGGAAGTGAGGTGCAGTGGTCATTTCACCTGGATCCGGGGCAGCCATGCCTGGGTCCTCTGTCAACAAGCTGGATAATGTTGCTTGGGTCACCACTGACAGAGATGCCCCAGGAGGGTAGACCACCTCCTGTGGTGGTGTGCTACCAAGGTGAGACTGCGAAGATGAAGTGGAGGCCTCAGTGGTGTCCAGACGTGCTGCAATGGAAAGCAATAGTGAATGTTGCATCTGCTGTTGTGTCCATTTGGGCTGGACTGCCATGGGTTTGATGGGCACAGCCAAGGAAGTACGTTCTGCTGCTTCCAGATGTGTGAGAATTGAAGCCAAGACTGGGCCCGCATCATCCTCTGACTCAGAATCATGCCTATGTTAAGGCCTTTTAGTGGGAGGTCGTGGAGCTTTACCTTTCCCTTTTCTGCCCCCTGTCCCTTCTTTGGGGGCATGATGTTGTCAGAAAGAGGGGGGGTTCAAAACAGCCACCTGGGGAACCCCCCCAAATAGGGAGGGGGCTCCTGGGCCCCAAGGTGTGGGCTGCTGTCCTGGTGGCTCACAGACTGGAGGTAAAGGACTCAGAGGCCCAGAAGCCCTTTAAGGGGCACTGGCCAGCAATTGCCCTCCCACAAAACACCAAACCTGAGGGCCGAGGGCCTGAAAAAACACCACACGGGGCTCGAATTCCTGGCCCCAGGACCTGCAAGCAGCTGCCTCCTCCTACTGAACTACAGCCACAGCTGAAAACTCAGCCCAGGTGGCGAAGGCCTCAATTGGAGGCCCCAGGGTGTTGGACCAAGTTGGTCCCAGTGGTCGCCATGTTGCAGGTGGCAGCATGCCCAGGGACACAGCCTC
Organism: Heloderma suspectum; assembly: GCF_057233095.1. NCBI lineage: Eukaryota > Metazoa > Chordata > Lepidosauria > Squamata > Helodermatidae > Heloderma > Heloderma suspectum. The sequence continues at coordinate 70,803,305 of NC_139462.1, forward strand.
CCGATAGCCAGTGGTCACTCGCTGCTAGCGATGACTGGGGCCACCGGATCAGGCTGCTGCGTCCGCCATGTCATGAGGGCAGGCGACGGATGAGAGGAGAAGGCACAAGATGCGCAAGTAGCTTGGTGTGACCACCGCCCAACAGGTGTGGCTAGAGCCAGCCGCCACTGGTGACAGGGAACAGCAGCCCGACACCGCATCCACCGCTGCATGAGGGCAAGCGGTGACGCGGAGGGGCAAGAAGGGGGATGAGATGGTGTGTCACCTGGAGTGATCACTTGTGCCCCTGCAGAAGTGCCACACACTGGTGGCCACAAGGACAGGGCCAGCCTGTCCCAGCTGCCACACACGCCACATCCCAGGGGCAGGCCGCAGGCGGTGGCACAAGGGAGCCTAATCGGGTGGACCCCGAGCAGGCTGTGCCCTGACAGCCAAAGCGAATGCAGGTGGGCGAGGTCATCCCCTCACTGAGTCCTCCGCCGTCGACAAAGCTGCGAGAGCATAAGAGGTAGATTGGGAGGGGCACAGAGCTTAAGAGGGCTCTGCTGGCCCCTCCCCTGCCTGGTGGTGCCATTGCGGGGTGCCCAATGGCATCCAGCCATGTCTTCTCTCCCTCCCTACCCGCAACAGCCCCCCCCCTTTTTGCCAGACAAGCTGGCACTGGGGTTAGGGCATTTTTGGAGCTTGCAATGTGATTTGTGGACCAAAAAAATTGCATTCGGCAGCATGCGTACATTTGAAAAATGTGCAAGAAAAAAAATTGTCCTTTTAAAAAATGTGCACAAGTATACTTTAATCCATGGGAGAAGAATGTGCACTTTTCAAAGACGTGCACAAATGATGTGTACATTTGGGAAAATGCACATAAAATACACACGGATTTTCATGTGAAAAGGAAAACAACAACAACTTGCAGTCTGATATGGACTCAAGTCAGAATGAGCTTCAAGATGGAATTTGGGGAACTTCAGTGAACTCGGCTTTTTCTGGTTCGCACATTCCTACTTTTAACTGGAGATGCCAAGATCACCTAATGTTATAAGAGGACTGAAGTGTGATTCCTCTCCAACCTTTGTGAGGTACTAAAATGTGGGGGAAAGTAATCCCCCCACAAACACAGACCAATTGAAAAGAGCAAAAAACATTCCCTGGATATCTATAAGCATAGCGTATGTATAAATTTCATGGGGACCCCAGATACTTTGAGGGTTTGATGAGACATTCACCAAGCTAGAATGCTAAGACATTATTCTATGCTGAGTAAGACCCATTTGATTTACAGTATTTTCATTCTGGTTTCATAAATATATTTCCTAGCTCTCCTGGCTCACACCACTTACTCGGTCTTCATGTGGCAGAGAAGTGGTATGCTCATTCCTCTCCAATACAGAGATGTAGTAATGTAAAAATAATTTTAACTGTTAAGCATATAGTGATATGATGCTGAAAGCTTACAAGCTAAATGAACAGCAGATGTTTTCTTTTATGAAGACCTCTTTACCTTTCTTTACTTCTGAAATGAGTCCTCTGTAATGCAATGTATCTTCCATATTTTTTGATGTTACATTACTTGTATTGATAGTAAATGAAATGTTAAGTAAAACAGAAGTTTAAATGAAATGTGTGTCTTCTGCCGTCTGCCTCTACTCACCTATACCCCCATAAATTCACTGTTCTGTTTTATGAGTTTCTTGAGATTGAATTTCTGACCTTGTTCAGCTGGGTCTCACACTCCTATAATACACAAGCTCCTTGCTTCCTTGTACTCTTGTGTTCACCTTCTGACAGCTAAGTAAAATGTTCTTCACTACATCAAATAGACAGGCCTTGAAATGGGATCAGCAGACTATTGAACAATATTTTTTCAGGTCTAAGTCCTGAAAGGTGACCAACACTCTCATCTGTTAATGGGCTGACTTCAAAAGGAATGGAGAAGTAACACTTAACACTTTGTATGCTGTGCTGCAGCACTTTGGGGTATATCCAACTGAACATGACCTGGGTTGATTTTTCTTTTGAAGACCAAAATAAGTAAGGGTGCAATCCTATACATACTTAGACAGAAAAAAGTCCTATAATTCCCAGCATCCCCCAGCCAACATGGCTGTCTGGGGTATACTGGGAATTGTAGGACTTTATTTGTCTTGAAACATGCATAGGATTGTGCCCTAAGTTATTTACTATAATTTAATATACAATACATCTCACTGTAGTGGGGCAAACTGTGCCCAGGTGACCTGTGTGCCTGGCTATCGGCCTCAGTTGCTTGGGATCACAGCCGGGAGGGTGCTATTGTACTCATGTCCTACTTGTGGGCTTCCCACAGGCAGCTGGTTGGCCAGTGTGTGAACAGAATGCTGGACTAGATGGACCCTTGGTCTGATCCAGCATGGCCCTCCTTATGTTCTCAGTTTGCTGTCCAGGTGTAAACTATTGATGGACTAGTCTAGGACCCTCTTCGCATGGATCTTTATCTTTAAGTAGGAGTTGGACTAGATAGCCCTTTGACCAAAGGACACCTTCAAATACAGGATGGTCCCCGATAGCCCTTCAAATAGAGGACTGTCCTCTGTAAAGGAGAACACATGTCCACCCTAGCTGTGGCTGTGGTAGAGCACAGAGATGGCTCTTATGGGACAGTGGACTTATTCTATCTTTTTATCGAGAGATATGTATATATTATTATATAGTCTTGGGTACAGTTACTACTTTTCTATATGTTATTTTGGGAATTGTTCTATTTATATGTTTTTTAGATGAAGTCAAGTAATAGCAACACCAGAGTAGCTAAAAGCCTCATCTCACATTGATATATTGGAAAGAGAAAATTTCTCCAGTCATACAAAACTGGATTGAAAAACTATGTACATTAACCTCCTGGGAAACAGTTATATTTAATAAATGAGTGAAATGAATTCAATTTTATAAGATTTGGTCTTCTTTTTTGAAATTCTTTGTAATATAATGATTTTTCCTCCTACAATTGCTGACACACACTCCACACACATGAACGTGTGTGTATTTCTGAATAGATTCATTTTGTGTGAGTCACATAGCTTGAGGAAAGCTATGGTCTTTTCTATTACCTTTATCTTTATTGTTTTAGTTATGGTTGTGTTGTTGTTATTCAGTCGTTAAGTCATGTCTGACTCTTTGTGACCCCATGGACCATTCTCTAAAATAAATAGAATATCCATATAAAAAGTCCAATTGAAATCAATGTGACTTGCAGTACATTCAGGTGCATGCCTGCTCAGAAGTAAGTTTCATTAATTTCCATGAGGTTTTACTCACAGGTAAGTGTGTATTAATATGCATAGGATAACCCTGTTAAGCATTAACAACTCCAATGGATTGTGCCCTCTTCTCACTCTTTGTTGTTTATATGGGGTTCTATTCTATTAATTGTGTATTGCATTATGTATCAGAGTCATAATATTGCTGAAATGTATCTTGACCAAAATGAAAGTGGATAGATTTTGTTTTTAAAAAAATCTTTCAGTGAACACAGTAATCATATTTAAGGCCAAATACATTTTTTGCCAGTGACATTTTCCAAGGAAAAGCAAAAAGCAAAAAGCAATAGGCTCCAGATGGTATCCAGAGAAGCAGAATAATGCAAACAAAATGCAAACCAAACATGAGTTGGACTAAAAGAATGTTTAATCTCAAGATTGCACGTGATAAGAACCAAACAGCTTCTGTATTACATCACTTGACAGTCAGGGATGGCAAGTAAACTTTATTTATTTGAAGCTCCCCAAACAGTGTTTTACCATAAACCTTGGCATCCCCACAGTTCAAATTTTCTTTGAAGTCTGGCAAACATAAAGATATCCCTGCTGGAGCTATATTGATTTTAAGAGCAAGAGATCAGAAATGAATTTGCACTTTAGATTTTACATTGGAGATTCAATGTTCTAGTATATAAACTCAAGGATCAAAGTTTGTAAAGATTTGCCTTGCCCTGCCACTATATTTCCATATGAAATTGAAAACTTTGCTATTAAAATTGTGGCCCAAATACAAAGCAGTGAGCAAAGTAACTTCACATTTTTAATTTAATTAAACAGGATTTTTAAAACTAGAAGAATGCTAGTCTGCTGGTAGCCAGTTTTACATTACACCATGCAAGTTCCTGTACTTGCTGCTTTATGTGTCCAGGTAAATAATTTATAAAACTATCTTTGGAAAATCAATATTTAGCTTCCAAATTCTAGAAACTGGAGGCAAAGCAATGGCATTAGCTTGAAACTGCGATTGCTCTTTCAAATAGTAAACTACTCAGAGAGAATGAAATATTCAAAGACGGTATGCTTTCTAAACAAGAGCCACCTATAAAGATGTGGATTTTCCTGGGGATTTAATAGAAATGAATCCTATCATTTTTCTCAGCTGCTAGTGTTAAAAATGATGGTACTATTACTTCTGAATCCAACTTTTCCAGTTTAATATGCTGAGATTTCAATGACAGTCACCACCACTGGTTTTAATTTTTACATGTGACATAGCAGGGATTCACAAGGCAAATGGAAGGCTGTCTCTGAACCAACATTTTTATTTCTTATCCACTGACAATCCAATTCAAGCATCCGGTTGAGGTAAAGACATGGGCTGGGAATGGGGCCACTCTGAGTAGCTTCACTTACATCAGAATGCAAATGCTCCTTGTGTAGTACTCAAATCTCAATTCTGTGATGAAACTGAAAGTAGATAGAGTGGATTAACAGCCTATTAACATTCTCATAGGGATGTACGAAAATCACTTACCTTTCCACGGATTATGCTCATGGTGGGGGGGGGAGGCATTCCGTCACTCCCCCTGGAATCCTCGATGGGGAGGGAGGTGATCCGGTCCTCCCCCCTGGAATCTTCCACAGCCGGCTGTGCTCTGCGGTGGCTCTGCGGAGCAGCCGGCCAGGCCCAGGCCAGGCCCATCCGCAGCCGGATTTCCAGCCACGGAGGGATCTGGGTAAAAAAAAAAAAAAAACACGTACGCAAATGGCAGTGGCTACGGCTGCCGCCATTTGCATTCCTTATTTTTTGCCGTCTTAGTCTACGTAAATATTTAAATATTTACGTAGGCTAAAATGGTGAATCAAAAAGGGACGCAAATAGTGCCCACTACACTATTTGTGTTCCCCTTTATTTTCGCCGTAATAGTCTACGTAAATATTTACGTAGACTAAGAAGGCGAAAAATAAGGAACGCAAATGGTGGCTGCCGTTAGGGATGTACGAAAGTCACTTACCTGTTCGCGGATTATGTTGATGGGGGGGGCGTTCCGTCCCTCCCCCTGGAATCCTTGCCAGAGGGGAAGGCGCTCCGTTCCCCCTCCCCGGAATCCTCCGCAGCCGACTCTGCTCCGCGGCAGCTCCGCGGAGCAGCCAGCCAGGCCCGGCCTGGCCAGGCCAGAGCCATCCACAGCCGGATTTCCGGCAGCGGAGGGCTCTGGGTAAAAAACAACAACAACAACCGTGTACGCAAATGGTGGGGGCTATGGCCGCCGCCCTTTGCGTTCCTTATTTTTGGCCGTCTTAATCTACGTAAATATTTATGTAGACTATGATGGCGAAAATCAAGGGGAATGCAAATAGCGTAGCGGGCGCTATTTGCGTCCCTTTTTGATTCCCCGTTTTAGCCTACGTAAATATTTAAATATTTACGTAGACTAAGACGGCAAAAAATAAGGAATGCAAATGGCGACGGCCTTAGACGCCGCCATTTGCATATGCGTTTTTTTTTTTTAACCCACCCAGCCATGATAGGCTATGTAAAGAATTACGTAGCCTATCACGTCGTGTTTTTTTTAAAAAACCTAGTCATGATAGGCTACGTAAATCTTTACGTAGCCTATCACGTCTTTCTTTCTTTCTTTCTTTCTTTCTTTCTTTCTTTCTTTCTTTCTTTCTCTTTCTTTCTTTCTTTCTTTCTTTCTTTCTTTCTTTCTTTTACAAGAGTGGAAATGGTGGTGGTGGCAGCCGGTCGGAAGACCGGCTGCCGCAACCGCTGCTGCCACCGCTGCTGCCGCTGGAGCTGCCGCCGCCCGGAAGATCCGCCCCAGGTGAGTCTTGTCCTGGGAGGGATCCGTGGGGGGGGGCGGGGGACAGGCTGTTCCACCACGGAGTTTGGGAGGCCGAATGTACTGGCATTCGGCCTCACCAAGATCCGTGGTGGAATTCTCTGACATCCCTACATTCTCATGTACAAAAACTCCATGTCATTGCTGAGCCCAAAGCACGGCTATAGATGCTAGGCAAGGCATCAGTTCAGGCCACCTCTTCACAAAAGAGACAGGTCTCAGAAAAAGGGAGGACAGCTATTAGCTAGCAGCTATTAAACAGCAGCTACTGTGTGATCAGCAGCCATCCATGCCAATAATCCAGTCTGCTTCCATCACTCCACCGCCTTCGTGAAGAACAGGTACCCAAAGAGCACTTTGGTATCTCCTCTGGGGACTATTAGAGAGTGAACTTTATGAATCACATTTGTCAACTTGCATTAGCAAATTGGTGCTACCCAGAAACTTGGAACTTGTTCATCATGTCTCAACTGCTATCTTAGGGTGCTTCCATACAGACTGCTCCTATCACTGCAATTGAAAGGTATTGTGCAACTATCCCATCTTTTCTTCCTTAATAGATATTTCCCCCTAGTAAGAAGAATGATGAAAGAAGTGATGGCAAAATGTGAGAGGACTACAAATTGAAGATGACAATGTTTGGATGCCCCATAAAATTCCGTGCATGAAGAAATGTGGGTGCACAATAAAAGAGCCAGGGCCTGAAGGAGAGGCCACCACCACCACCGGGGAAGAGGCGGGCCTGCTGCCGCCGCCGCCGCCACCACCACCACCACCACCAGGCCTTCCCTGGAGACTTCTGCTTGGCATACTGCCAGTCCCTGCAGGACCAGGCACCCAGGTACCGAGCCAGCTGTGCTGCTCCACCTGCCCTCCCTGGAGGGGCTACATAAGCTGGCTGGCTGAGGTGGCCTGGGAGAGCCAGGGCCTGCGGGAGAGGCCACCACCACCACCTGGGAAGAGGCGCGCCTGCTGCTCCTGGGCCTGCTGTTGCTGGGCCTGCTGCTGCCGCCGCCGCTGCCGCCACTGCCGCCACCACCACCAGGCCTTCCCTGGAGACTTCTGCCTGGCAGACTGCCAGTCCCAGAAGGACCAGGCCCCCAGGTAGCGAGCTAGCTGTGCTAATCCACCTGCCCTTCCTGGAGGGGCTACATAAGCTGGCTGGCTGAGGTGGCCTGGGAGAGACAGGGCCTGCGGGAGAGGCCACCACCACCACCGGGGAAGAGGTGCGCCTGCTGCTGCTGGGCCTGCTGCCGCTGCTGCCGCCACTGCCGCCGCCACTGCCACCACCACCACCAGGCCTTCCCTGGAGACTTCTGCCTGGCAGACCGCCAGTCCCTGCAGGACCAGGCCCCCAGGTAGCGAGCCAGCTGTGCTGCTCCACCTGCCCTCCCTGGAGGGGCTACATAAGCTGGCTGGATGAGGTGGCCTGGGAGAGACAGGGCCTGCGGGAGAGGCCACCACCACCACCGGGGAAGAGGTGCGCCTGCTGCTGCTGGGCCTGCTGCCGCTGCTGCCGCCACTGCCGCCGCCACTGCCACCACCACCACCAGGCCTTCCCTGGAGACTTCTGCCTGGCAGACCGCCAGTCCCTGCAGGACCAGGCCCCCAGGTAGCGAGCCAGCTGTGCTGCTCCACCTGCCCTCCCTGGAGGGGCTACATAAGCTGGCTGGCTGAGGTGGCCTGGGAGAGCCAGGGCCTGCAGGGGAGGCCACCACCATCACCGGGGAAGAGGCGGGCCTGCGGCGGCAGCGGCTGCTGCTGCTGCTGCTGCGGCTGCCGCCACCACCACCACCACCACCACCACCACCACCACCACCTGGTCTTCCCTGTGGACTCCGGCCTGGCATTATTTTTAGGGGGATTTTTAATTGTTTTTTTTTTGTGTGTGTGTGTGTTTTCTTTTTCCTGGGGGATTTTGTTGTGGTTTTAGGGGTGGGTAGCCTGCCTGATAGGCGGGAGTGAGGGGGCATGTGTCCACCTGATGGAGGCAGTGGGGGGAGTGTTGGGGTCCAGAAGATACCGAGGCTGGGCGGCAGGCGCTGGCGGAGTGCTAGGGGCAGGCCATGCCAGGTAAGGGGAACGAGGGAGAGATGTGTAGTATCTGTCCCCTGCTCCGGGCCTGTCCAGAGCCAAAGGATGGCTGGGGGAGGCGTGACCCCATCTTCTGGCCTTCGTTTGCTGCTCTGCAATGCCAGGTCTGTTACCCAGAAAACCTCCCTCATCCATGACATGATCCTGGATGAGGGTGCAGACCTGGCATGTATTACGGAGACCTGGCTGGCCGAGGCTGCTGCTCCAACCCCTGTAGCCATGTGTCCAGCTGGATTTTCGTATGCACAGCAGCCGAGGGCTGGGGATCGGGGAGGGGGAGTGGCTGTTATCTACCGAGAGTCCTTGGTCTTCACCAGACCCCCTCTCCGGGAGACCAAGGTTGCTGAGTGCATGTACTGGAGGTTGGGACCGAAGGGTAGTCTGGGGATTCTGCTCGTGTACCGTCCACCCCGCTGCACGACTGACTCCCTGGCCGAGGTGCTTGAGGTGGTCTCTGATGTGCGTGTACAGTCCCCTACCTTACTGGTGTTGGGGGACTTCAATGTACATTCGGAGGCCATCCTCACAGGAGCACCTCGGGACTTCATGGAGACCATGGCCTCCTGGGAGCTGCACCATATTCTAACTGGGCCCACCCATGTAGCCGGTCATGCACTAGACCTTGTGTTTGTTTCTGGGGAAGTGGGGAGTGATCTGGAAGTCGGGGGTATATCCACCACCCCCTTGTCATGGTCAGATCACTATCTGGTGATGTTGGACTTCTCGGTTCCACAACCCCTCCACAGGGGTGGAGGACCCATTAAAATGGTCTGCCCCAGGCATCTTATGGATCCAAATGGATTCCTGAACGTGCTTGGGGATTCTCTGGAGCACGCCAACGGCCACTCGGTCGAGACCCTGGTGGGTGGCTGGAATGCCGCAATTGCTGGGGCATTAGATCAGGTGGCTCTGAAATGCCCTTTTCCCCTGAACAGGGCTCAGACTGCACCATGGTTCAATCCGCAGTTACGAGCTCTGAAACAGGAGGTGAGACGGCTAGAGCGCTGGTGGCGGAAGTCTCGCTCCAAAGACGATCAGACACGGGTTAGAGCTGTATCTTCAGCCTATCACGTGACGGTGAAGGCAGCAAAAAAGGAATATTATGCTGCCTCCATTGCGTCTGCGGAGTGCTGTCCCCGGAGGCTGTTCCAAGTGGTCCGGAGCCTGGTTGGTCCTGTGGCTCCGGAACCCCTGGAGCATTCTAAGGCCTCCTGTGAGGCCTTGGCAAGGCACTTTGCAGATAACATTGATCAGTTTAGGTGTGTTACTCTGCACGCTGTGGATACAGTTAGTGAGCAAGAGGCGGCCTGTGGCAAACCAGTTTTGCGGGATTGGTTCCAGCTTCTTCCTCCTGATGAAGTGGACAAGGTGCTTTCATTGGTACGGCCGACCACCTGCTTACTTGATCCTTGCCCATCTTGGCTCATTATGAGCTTCAGAGAGAGACTGGGTGAGGGGATCAAGGTGGTGGTGAATGCCTCCCTTGAGGAAGGAGTGATGCCATCAGCCCTCAAGGAGGCAGTGATAAGACCACTCTTAAAGAAGCCCTCCTTGGATCCTCAAGTTTTGAACAACTTTCGCCCAGTCTCAAATCTGCCATTTTTGGGCAAGGTGATTGAGCGGGTGGTGGCGGTGCAGTTGAAGGCACACTTGGAAGAAACTGATTATCTAGACCCATTTCAGTCGGGCTTCAGGCCTGGGCATGGGACAGAAACGGCCTGGGTCGCCTTGGTAGATGATATGAGGAGGGCTCTGGATAGGGGTGAATGCTCCTTCCTTGTTCTCCTCGACCTCTCAGCGGCTTTCGATACCATTGACCATGGTATCCTCCTGGAGGGGTTGGGCATGGGGACACCGTATTGCAGTGGTTCCGGTCCTTCCTTTCCAGCAGGTACCAGAGGGTAGCACTGGGACAGGAGGTTTTGGACCCATGGCCACTTACTTGTGGGGTGCCACAGGGTTCCATTCTCTCCCCGATGCTATTTAACATCTATGTGAAGCCGCTGGGGGCTATCATCAGGAGGTTTGGGGTGCAGTGTCATCAATATGCAGATGACACGCAGCTCTACCTCTCGTTTAAATCTTCACCAAGGTTGGCCGTAGAATCCCTGTCCAAATGTCTGGAGATGGTGAGTGGCTGGATGGGGAGGAATAGGCTGAAGCTGAACCCTGACAAGAATGAGGTACTTTTGGTGGGAGACAAGAGGAGGCTGGGGGATGTTGACCTGGTGTTGAATGGGGTATGGCTACCCTTGAAAGACCAGGTCCGCAGCCTGGGGGTCATTTTGGACTCCCAGCTGTCCATGGAGGCTCAGGTGTCAGCTGTGAGCCAGACAGCGCTGTATCAACTCCATCTGATATGGCGGCTGCACCCCTTCCTTCCCGACCATCTGCTCCCATTGGTAGTACATGCCCTGGTCTCCTCTCGTTTAGACTACTGTAATGCGCTCTACGTGGGGATACCCTTGAAGATGGTTCGGAAACTGCAGCTGGTACAGATTAAAGGCAGCTGCCGGCGAGATCACATCACTCCAGTGCTGAAGGAGTTGCACTGGTTACCAGTTGTTTTCTGGGCCAAATTCAAGGTGTTGTTTTTGACCTTTAAAATCCTATATGGTTCCGGTCCAGCCTATCTTAAGGAGTGCCTCCAGCAGCACCAGACAGGCCGCTTAACAAGATTAGCCTCGGATGGCCTTCTCTCTGTCCCATCAGCCAGGACAGCTAGACTGGTGGAGACGAGGGAGAGGGCCTTCTCTTTGGTGGCCCCCACTCTGTGGAACTCCCTCCCTAGGGAACTCCCCCATGCCCCCTCTTTAATGAGCTTCCGTTGTGCATTAAAAACGTTGTTGTTCAGGCAGGCATTTGGGGTGGGTTAGGGTATTTTCGAAAATGTTTTTATTGTAGAATTTTATTGTTTTAAACTGTTTTTATTGTATGTTGTACATCGCCCAGAGTGGCTGGGTGACCAGCCAGATGGGCGATTAATAAATTTAATAATAAATAAATAAATAAATAAATAAATAAATGCCTTGTCTGGAAGGACCTAGGGATGGTGTGGGTGCTGGATTGGGTCCGGGAATCTAGCGGATTCCTCCCAACTGCACTCCTGAGCCATGCCCTCCGAGCCCCTGCCCCCGCTTGACCCCCCCCACTTGCTGAGCTGCTCACACTCACCCAGGACCAGTCTGTTGCGAGTGCCATTTTGCGAAATAAATGGCAATCCCAACTATGCGCACATCTAGTTGTACGCAAAATGGTGCCATGAATTGCCCATATACGCATGTTTACAAGTGTAAATGACCATTTATGCCTGTAAGCTTGCTAGGGATGTCAGAGAATTCTGCCATGGATCCCAAGGAGGACGAATTCCAGTGAATTCAGCTCCCCAGAATCTGTGGCGGAACGAAGCAACCCCCCCCCCCGCCACCCGGCGAAATGGGCCCAGAATGGAGCCTACCTTGTGTCGGCCATCCAGTGCTCTGCAAATGGCGGCCGTGTCTGTAGCCGCTATTCGCATTCCATCGAATGGCCGTGATAGGCTACATGAGTATTTATGTAGCCTATCACAGCTACCACAGGAGTGCCATTTGCGTCCCTGCGGAGGCCGTAATAGGCTACGTAAATATATATGTAGCCTATCATGGCAATAGGCAGGAATGCAAATGGCGGTGGCTATGGCGCCATTTTGCGTGCAACTAGATGTGCGCATATTTGTGATTGACATTTTTTTTGCAAAAAGGGGCTTGTGGTGGAAGGGTCCTGGGTGAGTACAAGCAGCTTTGCAAGCAGCAGGGAGCTTGAGCATGGGTCCAGGGGCAGGCAAGCAGGGGCAGGGGCAGGGGCTGGGCGGGAGCCAGGAGAGCCCGGATGGAGGGCCACCTATCTATCCCTATAAGGTCCCTTCATTGTAAATAACAAGCAAAAATCCCAACAACAACAACAACAACAACTAAAACCTCTCTCCAAACTTAAAAATCAATGCCTAACCAGTTTTACTGGACAGTTGACCATTCAGCATGCTGAATAAAGAGCCATTTCTTCTTATCTTCTCACAAGCAGGCTTAAAATATAACTGTACAGGAGGATAAGCTATGGAATAGCCAGCTGTCTTGAAGCTACTTTACTAGGTTTGAACTTTTCAAGAAACATACGCAAGTGTTCAGCCTGCCCATGTGTAGGGCCTGCCTGTAAACATGCCTGTGAACACGCTATCCAGGTAGTAGGGGGGAATCCTGGAGCATGAACTTTTGGAATAGTGGTTGGATCGGACAGTTGGAAAAACTGACAGGAATGAGAATGGAAGAGAGAGTGCAGAGGGGCAGTAAAAGTAGGCTGGAGTCTTTTGAAGGAGAGAACTGTTGTAGATTGCAGGCCCTTCGTGAAGTACAATACAGTGCTGCATTGTGGAATATAGTGTGGAATGCAGTAGCCTTCCTGGAGTACAGTAACTTTTTGTGGAATACAGTCCCCTTTGTGAAGTACAATAGTTTTTGTGGATTTTTCACTGAAGGATTTTTCATGTATTTATCTGCTTCTCAGGAATACTTCTAAGTGTTCCATGTCTTTAAGTGTTCTTATATTTTGCGTGTTCACACAAATTCATCTGTATGCATGACTTGTTCTTTATTTGTAAATCATCTACAAATACTTTTGTTCGGTTTATTCATATGTATGAATTATAATCTTAGTCCAAGCTTCATGTTGCGTGTGTCAATTTAAGTGGAGGTGTAAATTAATCTGACCCATTATTGATGAGAAATGATGAGCAACACATCAATAGGTTTTACACGTTGTGAAGGCTTGTCTGGGATTCACAGTGTAGTCTGGAATAATTTTTATTTTATTTTATTTTATAATAGATAAGTATATGTGAGTGTTACAAGGGTTGTGGGGGTGAGATCATGCAGCAAGACCCACCTCCAATGCAGTGGCAGCTGGTGACTCCAGTTCTGGAGGGGCAGTGATATCATTCATGGTTTTAGTTACAACCAGCCAGAACTCTAGAGGTGCTATCCAAGGTGCTGGACCCAATTTGGGGATGTGGTTCAGCACCTTGGATAGCACCTTTAGAGTTTTGGCTGGTGATAACTAAAATCCAAAATGGAATCACCGCCCCTCTGGCAGGGATGTATGGATTGTGTAAAATCCATTCTGTCTGTGTTGCACAGATGGTCAGGTGCCTTTCGTTCCACCATCCACCTATCAATGGGATTGGATTTTTTTTGTTACCAAATTTGTGCAAATTTGCACATGCAAAAATGTGCAAATTCCCTCCAAATGCACAATTTCCCCCCAAATGTGCACTTTTATGCTTTAGCCTATGGGGAAATGCACATTTTTGGGTGGTTTTTTATTTTTGCGTATTTTGACAACAAAATTTGCACAAAATTCCTAAAAGCTAGAAAAATGGTCCACAAGTCCATGGAATCTGCCTGACAGGGGAAAAGCTGGTGTGCTGCAGAATCTGTGGTCAGATTCATAAAAATCCAAACTCATTTCATTCCATTGCAATTTTCTCCAGCATCCCTACCCTTCAGAACTGGAGACACCAACAACCACTCTTCCATTGTGTCCAGCCACATGGGCATCTCAAAAGTCCTTTGTATGTTTAGCACTGAGATCCACAGAGAGTTTGTAACTGTGTTTAGGTGAATGTGCTTATGAGCTTCCCTACGATTTGGGGCCCTCCAATTGTGGGAAAGTTTGTAAGCATATTCAGTTCAATGCACAAAGACCTATAAAGGATCCAGAAGTGTGGATATGCTGGAAGAAGGGCTTAAATGAATGTTCTCATCCCCACCACAATATTAACCCTTGTGTGTGCAGATGGACTGCCTGCTTAGTGTATTAGGTTAAGGTGATCTGCACAATCTTTGGTCAAGAATAAAAAACACAGTGTATAACAACTGTAACCATTCCCTTCCTTCATAAGTATCATAATGGTAACATGTAACTAGGAATCGGGCAGGAACTCATTTGGTTCACATTTTAATGTGACCTTGCCTAATTTTGCACTTCTGAATTGATATGCAAAAACAAATTCAGTTATCCCTCAAATTTCCCATGTTCCCAATTAAATAATAATAATAAGTGTATATTCAGGAAATGTGCAAGCAGAAATGCATATATTATTGAAAATAACATTTAACTGCATTATATTAGAAGAAATTACTTGCAAATATCTGTATATTAGGCAAAATGTGTACAAAAATTAGGGAAAATGTGCACAAAAATTCATATAAATTTTTGTGCAAACTAAAAAAACACACATTCCCAAACTGAAATGGGATGAACCAAACTTCAGACTGGAAACTGAGAGAAACTGAAACTGACAGATCTGCCCATCCCTGCAAAAAATTAGAGCATCAGAATTTGAGGGGACTAGAACAAGACCGCCACACATTCTGGCTTTGCTCTTGTTGGGAAAACGATGGATTCTTCTTAATTCCCAGCAATGCCTCTTATCGAAATAGAAGTTGCCTAAAGAGACAAAATGATGAAACCAGCGTTGAATGTAAAAAAAGAGAGGGATTTTTTTTCAAAAAAATAAAGACTTTTGCTAACCTCAACTCTTCTTGTCATGTGACCAGTCCTACTGGGAGCAAAGCGATCATGTATCAGGACTTAGAAACACTGAAGCAAAGCCATTTTAAAGATCTGGTCAATGTAAGAGCCATAGCAACTGCAGCAGGAGTCATTTGAGCAAGTGCATGTAGTGGCATTTCAAAAGGCATCCCTTTGTATCTCAGAAGAGAATGAAATGACTTCTGTAACAAAGAATGCTTTACTTTTTATCAACTTTACCTCTCAAGTATGAATCTGAACTGGAACTTTGTGTAGTCATAGAACTTCAGCAGTATTTTTTTAAATATGGGAACTTGAAAGATGACTTCTGAAAACTCTTATATTGTATTTTTTTTTTAAAGAGAGGTATGATAAGGTTATATATTGGGCACATGCACAGCAATTACTTCACAACTCACTTTTGCTTTCATGGGATGTGGTGTCATTTGTCTCGTTCACTTCAGTAAAAGCAGACTAAGCGCCTTTGATTCAGAGACCTTTTCAGCTGGTTGAATTATTTGATAGTCTAGTCACTTCCACAAAGCCAAGACTGAAAGGGTTATCCAGTCCTGCCTTATTTCCTTCTATCACTTCCCTTCATGTGTTGCTATACATGTAGGATTCTCCTGCCACTGATTTCACTGCCACAGACATAGGGATGGCGGAGAATTCTGCCACAGGTCTCAGTGAGGCCGAATGCCAGTGCATTCGGCCCCCCCAAAATCTGTGGCGGAATGAAGCCTCCCGCCCCACCACCCCGTGAAAGGCACATGAAACGGAGCACTTACACGGTGCCGTTCATTCTGCTTTGTGAATGGCGGCCGTGTCTATTTTTCGCCGATTTATCTTACGTAAATATTTTTATATGTAGGCTAGAACGGCGAAAAATAAAGGAACGCAAATAGCGTCTTCTACGCTATTTGCGTTCCCCCTTTTTTCACCGTTTTATCTTACATAAATATGTACGTAAGATAAATCGGTGAAAAATAGGGAACACAAATGGCGGCCACCATAGCCACCGCCATTTGCATACACTGCGTTGTTTTTTTTTTTTTGAGGTTAGCCGTGATAGGCTACATAGAAAGCTTTTTCCAGTAGTGTTGCCCAGGTAGTGGCATTCTCTCCCTATAGTGGTTCATAGGACCTCCAGATAAGAGGATTTCTGTCTGTTTTATTTCACAAGGACTGAATCTACACACAGCAGTTTCACCGTTATCATACTGCAGTTAACTATTGGTGCCCATTGGTGTCATGTGCACCAATAGTTATCATTGCAGTATGGTAACAGTAAAACTGCTGTGTGTGGATTCAGCCAAGGCCTTTGACCATCTGTGAGTTTGATTACACAGATTGTTGTTGTTGTTGTTGTTGTTGTTGTTATTCTGTATTGTATTTTAAATATTTTGCCTCTTTGTATTTTTAATTTAAAAATGTACTGGATTTGGGGAGTTCTATTTGCTTGAGGAAAATTGGGCAGAAAAGCACCTCTAGATACAAATAAATAAATAAATAAATAAATAAATAAATAAATAAATGGCTGGGTATAAGAACTTATATTAGTCAAATAAAAAGATCCCCTTATCTAGTCTCTCGTTGCTGGCATCTCTGGACCTGGGACTAGTCAGGCCTGGCCCTACCATGAGACAGAGTGAGGTGACTGCCTTAGGCAATGGATGCGAGGAATGGGGAGAAGCAGTGAAATGTCGGGGAACAGAGTTCTGTGACCATGCAAGCTGCCCTGTGCTCACTAAGCTTGCCCACTGCCCCTCAGGTGCAGTGAAGAATATTTATTATTATTTATTTATTAAATTTATTAATCACCCATCTGGTTGGTCACCCAGCCACCCTGGGTGATGTACAAGCATATAATAAAACAGTTTAAAATAATATAATTCTACTATAAAAACATTTTCTAAAATACCCTAACCCACCCCAAATGCCTGCCTGTACAACCATGTTTTTAATGCACAGCGGAAGCTCATTAAAGAGGGGGCATGGCGGAGTTCCCTAGGGAGGGAGTTCCACAGAGTGGGGGCCACACAGAAAAGGCCCTCTCCCTCATCCCCACCAGTCTAGCTGTCCTGGCTGATGGGACAGAGAGAAGGCCATCCGAGGCTGATCTTGTTAAGCGGCCTGTATGGTGTCGCTGGAGGTGCTCCTTAAAATAGGCTGGGCCGGAACCATATAGGGTTTTAAAGGTCAAACCCAACACCTTGAATTTGGCCCAGAAAACAACTGGTAACCAGTGCAACTCCTTCAGCACTGGAGTGATGTGATCTCACTGGCGGCTGCCTTTAATCAGGCAAGCCGCCGCATTCTGTACCAGCTGCAGCTTCCGAACCATCTTCAAGGGTAACCCCATGTAGAGTGCATTACAGTAGTCTAAACGAGAGGAGACCAGGGCATGCACTACCAATGGGAGCAGATGGTTGGGAAGGAAGGGAGTCGATACAGCGCTGTCCAGCTCACAGCTGACACCTGAGCCTCCATGGACAGCTGGGAGTCCAAAATGACCCCCAGGCTGCGGACCTGGTCTTTCAAGGGTAGCCGTACCCCATTCAACACCAGGTCAACATCCCCCAGCCTCCTCTTGTCTCCCACCAAAAGTACCTCGGTCTTGTCAGGGTTCAGCTTCAGCTTATTCTTCCCCATCCAGCCACTCACCATCTCCAGACATTTGGACAGGGATTCTACAGCCAACCTTGGTGAAGATTTGAACGAGAGGTAGAGCTGCGTGTCATCCGCATATTGATGACACCGCGACTTCCTGACTGGTTGGCTTGTACGCATGAAATGTGTGTGTGAAAGGGGAAGTTGGAATCTTGCGGTTCACATCAGGCAGCAAAATTACTTGGGCCAGCCCTGAGCCCTGTCCAACTGCTTACACAGGCTTCTGATGCTAAACTGTAACTGTTACACCCAGTTGAAGTCTTCTGGACTTGAATCTTAAAGAGGCAGTACACACAACAATGACATTTCTGCCATACCTTTGATTTTCTCACATAGCTTTTTCTGCATTTGGAATAGGGATATCAGAGAATTCCACCACGGATCTCAGTGAGGCTGAATGCCAGTGCATTCAGCCCTCCGAAATCCATGGCAGAATGGCCTGCCACCCCCCCTGCGGATCCCCCCCGGGACAAGACTTACCTGGGGCGGATGTTCCGGGTGGCGGCGGCTCCGGCGGCAGCTTCAGCAGCGGCAGCAGCTGATCTTCCGACCGGCTGCCGCCGCAGCCATTTGCAGTCTGGTTGTTTGTGTTTTGTTTGTTTTTTACATAGATGTGATAGGCTACTTAAAGACATACGTAGCCTATCACGTCTGGGTTAAAAAAAAAAAAAGTGTACACAAATGGCGGCAGCTATGGCTGCCGCCATTTGTGTTCCCTATTTTTTGCTGTCTTAGTCTATGTAAATATTTACATAGACTATTACGGTGAAAATAAAGGGGAACGCAAATAGCATAGTGGGTGCTATTTGCATTCCTTTTTGATTCGCCATTTTAGCCTACGTAAATATTTACATAGGCTAAAACGGCGAATCAAAAAGGGACGCAAATAGTGTCCACTACGCTATTTGCATTCCCCTTTATTTTCGCTGTAATAGTCTACATAAATATTTATGTAGACTAAGATGGCAAAAAATAAGGAACGCAAATGGCGGCGGCTGTAGCCTCCGCCATTTGCGTACGCTGTTTTTTTTTTACCCAGCAGCCAGTCTGTGTCCGGAAATCCATGTGCAGATGGCCCTGGCCTAGCTGGCTGCTCCATGGAGCCGCCGTGGAGCAGAGCCGGCCATCGAGGATTCCGGGGGGGAGGACCAGATCGCCTCCCCCCCGGTCGAGGATTCTGCGGGGAGGGACGGAGCGCCTCCCCCCCTCCAGCGGACACCACCACTGGAACAATGTAAGGGATTCATACATCCCTAATTTGGAAGCCATCGTTATGTGTCTATTATATTTTGCAGCATATATATCCAGTGCCTTAATGTGCATTTGTTCAACCAATACTTCATTGGGGGCTCCTGTCGTTTTTATAGGGTTAGAGTTAAATTGTTTTCTTATTTTCCATTTTGTACTTACTGCTCTGATTATAGCTCAATGGCTACAGTTGTCAAAAGTTCACTTCCAAATGCAAAACCAAGTTGACAGATCAGCATGTAGCTGGGCTTGCAATTAAACAGATTAGATTTCCAACTTTTCATACAGTGCTGTAATTAATTTTGATTCCTGTAGAGAGATTTAGATGTCTTTCCACCTACTGCTATGCCAGAATAATGCATTGTATGAGCGGTTGATTGTTGGAGTATAACTCAGCAGCTTATTAACCTTATTCTAGGTATCTGCTACTGTGTATCCATTAAATTCTGATTGCCAACCTGTTAACCCATGTATTAAACACCCATGCAATCAACAATGCTTTGTGTTTTTCCATAATCATAGTGCAGTTCTATGGTTGCCAATTTCTTAGCTTTCACATTAGCTGACATAAGCAGTGAATGATTTTGCCTTAATTATAGAGCAACTGCCTCTTGTACAAAATCAGGGACATGTCTTTTGGGCTCAGTTTCTGTTGATGGACCAGTAAGGTAGTGGAGTGAGAGTTTTGATTTTGCATGTGTCCTCACACAATTGTGCTCCTGCAATACTGACAGACCAGGGGATTTAACATACTTTAGTTTATCCTAATTTTCATATAGCAATGTGGGTACTATAACTAGGGATGGGGGAGACATTCATTCAGTTCACATTTCAATGCATATGTTCCAAATTTGCACTTGCTGACACTAAAGACAAAGCAGAAAGCAGTTTGCCACTACAATCCATACATTTCCAAAATTTGTGATGCAGTTCACACACAAAAAACATACACAAATGTGTATATTTCAAACAAGGCACACAAAATGCTTTATTTAATTGGGGAAATGCACATTCACAAAAATGTGCACAAAATGCATACTTTTTGGTGCGGGGGGGTATTCAGGCAGATTTACAGATTTTAAAAATGTGCACAAAAGTGGAGTAAAAACACACATATATGCACACACAGCCTGATGCAGAACTGTGATGGAATGAACTCAGCATTGTAAAAATGAGCACCTGAGTGGATTTGATCTTGACAAATTTGCCGATTCCTAACTACAACTTATCCTTATGGCAGAAGGGATACTAACACTGGGAGACGTTAACTTAATGAAACCATACAGTGAAAAGCTAAGTCAAGATTCAGCCCAACCTTTTCAGCTTCAGGGCTACCATAACACCTAGTAGACCACCATCTCTCTCTCTCTCTCTCTCTCTCTCTTTCTCTCTCTCTCCACTCCCCACCGTGTATGTATGTGTGTGTGTGTGTGTGTGTATACACACACACACACACACACACACACACACCAGGTAGCCCAAAAGTAGGTATACAGTTGTTTAGAATGTTGATGGGAGCGGGAGAGAATGTGTGAGTAGAAGATGTGTGGGTGGAGTCAGAATGACAGTTGGGAAGAGTGAGTGACAGGGAGTGACAGTTAAATCAGTTAAGTGTAGAGAGTGAGGGGAGTGAGGCCCTTAAGTAGGTATACAGTTGTTTAGTTTTTTAGTTATTTTTTTTTTACTGATATTGTGAATGATGGCAGCAAACTTGAGTCAAGAACAAAGGAAGTGGATTCTAATGCAGTACTGGAAGACTGAAAATGCCGAGCGGGCACACACAGCATGGCAAGAATGTGAACCACAGAGGAAAATGAGATGAGAGTTGCTCTGACATTTGTGAACAGTCTGAAAAAGTCCACACAATGTGCGTCTAAGCAGCTATCCATACCTAGAACGTCCTTGCAATGCTTAATGCGTAAATTGAACTTGAAGCTGTACCATCCAAGACTGTTACATGGTCTTCTGGAGGATGACCCAGACCGTTGGTTGCAATTCTGTGAGATGATGCATAACCAAATCTCTAACGAACCAGACCTTCTTGATATGTTCATCTAGTCAGATGAGGCTTCTTTCAAGTTGTCAGGCCATGTGAACAGGCATAACTGTGTGTATTGGGCAGATGAAAATCCTCATTTGACTATCACATCTGAACTGAACCAGCCAGGCATTACAGTGTGGGGTGCACTGTCCAGCGAAGGTGTTGTAGGACATGTTGTAGGAATGTTGCAACCTTGATGGAATACATTTTGAGCATTTATGAGATTAAACAGTGTTAAACAAATGTAAATGTAATAAACAATGTAATAAAATGCAAATAAACTATACTGCATACCTACTTTTGGGCCACTCTGTATATATAATAGAACACAGACCAGTGTAAGTTATCATTTCTTAGGCAGGCAATACAACATCATTATTGTCATGGGACAGCCAGACACCTTTCCCCATGCAATACCTCAGTAGTTGGGAATCATGTTTTTCAGGCATTCAGAGTATTTACTGTTACTGTAAAATGATTTTTTTGTGAACCGCCCAGAGAGCTTTGGCTATTGGGCAGTATAGAAATGAAATGAATGAATGAATAAATAAATAAATAATTTTTTCCACCATTCAGTGCTTCCAATTCTTCATCAGTATAATGAATATCAGTATATGTATCTGTGCCTAAAATAAGTTGGTATACCTAGGGGGGTGGGGAGGTGGGAATAATCTCTCCCCACAACCTGGGTCTGGTACCAAGAACTCTCAGCCAGACAGGTGTTCTTCCCATTTAAAAGTTGTGCTCCCTTACAGACAAATCCCTTTCACGTGGTCTGAAATTATGTACAAGAAATGCATGGAGGAGGAGAGGGTATAGCATCTGTGTACTAGCTAACTTCCATGCACCCTAAGTTCCATGCACTCATCAGTTCTGCATGTGCAAACAATCTGGGATCTTGGCAAAAGCAGAGACCTGAAAGATGTTATGCTTGTACCACTTTTATGTGTGCAAGCACTGTGCATGCACAACTGATGAATGCTTGTTAGCAGATAGGAACAGAGGGTGTGACCCCACTCTCACCCCCACGTGTCCATTATACATGGTTGTAGACTGTGAGGAAAGAGCTTAAACAGTTTCCTTAATTGCAGTCTCCTTTGATTTGCATAATCAGAGACTAATTTGGAGATGAATTCTCAGAGAAGATAATTTGAAGAGCACTTCAAACATAGCTGTTTAAGTTCCAGTCATAATGTTAAGTTACTGTGTTCATGTTACAAATGAAAATGCAGAACTGTATAAAAAGAGCACACAGAAACTGACACTTTAACCACCCTAGAAAAGTCTAATGTGATAGGGATGGACAGGGACGCCAATTTCAGTTTCTCTCAGTTTCTCATTTTTCCAGTCGTAGATTCGATTAATTTTTCCACATCAGGTTTTTTCCATGTCAGAATTTTTTTAAAAAAAGTTTGCATGAACATTTGTACACATTCTTGTGTTCACTTCTGCTAATGCATACATCTTTGTATGTGTTTTTGCTGAATATGTATATTTTTGCAAGGAATTTCCTGTGAAATGATCCTAGAGAGATGTCTGATCAGGCCACGGTCACACACTTGGACTACTGTGATTGGGGCTGCCTTTAAAAACTGTTCAGAAACTTCAGCTGGTCTAAAATGCTTCAGCCAGACTGTTGACTGGGGCTGGTTACAGGGAGAATGCGACTCCCTTGTTACAACAATTTCACTTATACTGGTCAGATTAAGTAAATTTATTACAATCATAGACCAGTCTGTTTCTGGGCAGAATTCAAACTGCTGGTGATGGCCTATAAAGCCCTAAATGGCTCAGGACCAGGCTACCTGAAAAACTGCTTTCTCCCATACGAGCCTGCCTCGTCCTTAAGATCTTCTGGAGAGGCCCTTCTTTCAAGACTGTCACTATAAGAGGTATGTTTTGTGGTGATGTGAGAGAGGGCCTTCTCAGTGGCATCTCCCAGGTAGGGATATCTGAGAATTCCGCCACGGACCCCAATGAAACCGGATTCCAAGAATCCAGCCCAATTGGGGCCCGTGGTGGAATGGAGAACTCACCTCTGGCTCCCCTCGGAATCTGTCCAGGTCGGCTCCCTCTCTGTGGTGATCCTGCGGAGCTGGCCACCGGCTCCTCAATGCTGGTGATACGGCCAGCTGCCATTGCCATGCCGTATCGCTATATTAAGTATCCAGACGCAAATGGCGTAAAGCTGGTGGATTAGCCTAAATGCAGCCATTTAATCCACCAGCTTTGCGGGCACAAACGGCCAAACATCGAGAGCCAGTGTGGTGTAGTGGCAAGAAAGTTGGACTAGGAGCTGGGAGATCTGGGTTCTAGTCCCCACTCAGCCATGGAAGTTCACTGGGTGACTTTGGGCCAGTCACAGACTCTCAGCCCAACCCACTTCACAGGGTTGTTTTTGTGAGGATAAAATGGAGAGGAGGAGGATAATGGAAGCCACCTTGGGTTCCTTGCAAGAGGAAAAAAGTAGGGGTGCACGAAAGTCACTTACCTGGTCTCGCAGCTTGCTTCGCAGTGGGGGGAGGCACTTCGCTGCTCCCCCCGAAGTTCAGGCCGGGGGGGGAGGCTTCCCTCCTCGCCCGGCCGAAATTCAGGCCGGGGGGGGGAGGCTTCCTGCCTCGCCCGGCCGAAATTCAGGCCGGGGAGGAGGCGCCTCGCCTCGCCCAGCCGTGAAATAAAAAAAAAAAACGCCCCCATGATAGGCTACGTGATGATTAACGTACCCTATCACGGCTAGATCTGCAAAGTCAGCCGTGATAGGCTATGTAAATTGTCACGTAGCCTATCACGGGTGACTTTAAAAAAAAAAAGCACGTACGCAAATGGCGGCCCCCATAGGGAGCCGCCATTCGCGTTCCTTATTTGGTCGCTGTAGTCTACGTAAATCTTTATGTAGACTATGGCGAAAATAAGGGCAACGCAAATAGCGTTGCCCTTATTTTTGCCGTAGTCTACGTAATCTTTACGTAGACTACAGCGATCAAATAAGGAACGCGAATGGCGGCTCCCTATGGGGGCCACCATTAGCCGTACGTGCTTTTTTTTTTTAAGTCACCCGTGATAGGCTACGTGACAATTTACGTAGCCTATCATGGCTGACTTTGCAAATCTAGCCGTGATAGGGTACGTTAATCGTCACGTAGCCTATCACGGGGGCGTTTTTTTTTTTTTTTACTTTTCTTGGAATGGCGGCGGCGGCAGCCGGTCGAAAGACCGGCTGCCACCCCTGCCCCTGTCAAAGCCCTGCCGAACCGCTGCTGCGACCCGCCACCGGGAGTAACATTCGGGAAAAGTAGGTCCCATCCCGGGCGGGGTGTGGGGGGCGGGGGTGTGTGGAGAATTTCTCCCCGAAACTACTTCGGGGGGCCGAACCCCATCCCTAGAAAAAAGGCAGGGTATAAATGCAATCCATCCATCAATCAATCAGTCAATCAGTCAATCAATCAATGACGTCCACTATGCCATTTGCATTCCTGCTTTTTCTTATTATTTATTTATTTATTTATTCATTCATTCATTCATTTATTTCATTTCTATACCGCCCAATAGCTGAAGCTCTTCACGCGACAGGCTATGCAAATATCTGCAGGATCATCGCAGAGCGGAGCCAGCCTGGATGGACTCTGGAGGGACGGACGGATTACCTCCCCCCCTGCAGATGCCCCTCCGGACCTGAAGGTAAGGCGTCTGCCCACCCCTACACTCAGGCTGTGGAACTAACTGCTGAGGTAGGCTAGGTAAGGTTAGTTCCCTCTCTGCTGTCCTGTCAGCAGGCAAAGACTGCTTTATTCAAATGGGCCTTTAGTGTGTAAGTTGCGCTGTTGAGCTTACAACCGTAGGGATGTCAGAGAATTCTGCCACGGATCTTGGTGAGGCCGAATGCCAGTGCATTTGCCCCCCCGAACTTCGTGGCGGAACGGCCTGCCCCCCCCGCCCCCCCGCGGATCCCCCCCGGGACGAGACTTACCTGGGGCAGATCTTCCGGGCGTTGTCGGCATCGGCAGCTGCAGCGGCTGGTCTTCTGACCGGCTGCTGCCACCACCATTTCCAGTCTTGTTAAAAAAAGAAAAAAGAAAAAGACGTGATAGGCTACGTAAAGATTTACCTAGCCTATCATGGCTGGGTTTTAAAAACAAAACAAACATGACATGATATACTACATGAATCGTTACATAGCCTATCATGGCTGGGTGGGTTTTTAAAAAAAACCCCGCGTACGCAAATGGCGGCGGCTATGTCCGCCACCATTTGCGTTCCTTATTTTTGGTGTCTTGGTCTACATAAATATTTACATAGACTTAGGGATGTACGAAAGTCACTTACCTTTTTGCAGCTTGGCTTCATGGTGGGAGGGAGGCACTTCGCTTCTCCCCCCGAAGTTCAGGCGAGGGGGGGAGGCGTCCCGCCTCGCCTGGCCGAAATTCAGGCCAGGGAGAAGCGCCCCGTCTCCCCGGCCGCGAAACAAAAAGTAAAAAAAAAAGACCCCCTGATAGGCTACGTGACGATTTACGTAGCCTATCACGGCTGACTTTGGAAATCTAGCCGTGATAGGCTACGTAAATCATTACGTAGCCTATCAGGGGTGTGTGGTTTTTTTTTTTTTTACTTTACTTTTTCTTTTTTGCAATGGCGGTGGTGGCAGCCGGTCAGGAGACCGGCCGCCCCCCCACCCGCGCCGAACCGCCGCTGAACCGCCGCCGGGACCCGCCGCCGAGAGGGACATTCGCTGAAGATAATTCCCGTCCCGGGGGGGGTGCGGGGGGCCGGCGGAGAATTTCCCAACCAACTTCGGGGGGCCGAATGCATCAGCGCTTGGCCTCCCGAAGATTCGGGGAGAAATTCTCCGCCATCCCTACATAGACTATGATAGCAAAAATAAAGGGGAATGCAAATAGCATAGCGGGCGCTATTTGCGTCCCTTTTTGATTTGCCGTTTTAGCCTACATAAAGATTTATGTAGGCTAAAATGGTGAATCAAAAAGGGACGCAAATAGCGCCCGCTACGCTATTTGCATTTCCCTTTATTTTCGCCGTCATAGTCTACGTAAATATTTACATAGATTCAGACGGCCAAAAATAAGGAACGCATATGGTGGTGGCTGTAGCCGCCACAATTTGCATACCTGTTTTGTTTTTTTTTTCCCCCAGAGCCCTCCACAGCCGGAAATCTGGCTGCGGACGGCTTTGGCCTGGCTGGGCCTGGCTGGCTGCTCCGCGGAGCTGCCGCAGAGCACAGCAGCTGGCCATCGAGGATTCCGGAGGGGAGAAACAGAGCACCTCCCCCCTGTCAAGGATTCCGTGGGGAGGGACGGAATGCCCCCCCCACTATCAACATAATCTGTGAAAGGCAAGTCACTTTCGTACGTCCCTATCAACTGTTGAGTTTTTACTAGTGCTGTGCCTAAAATTTCTCCCACATTTTTTCCACCATTCTCACTCAATTTGATAGAAAAGAAATTGCTTTCAAAAATAAATTCAAAGGAGGAGAAATTTCGGAGAAATTCTCATGGGTTGGGTTTGGGTTCTTGTGCTTACCTTATTTATGAGATGGCTGAGGAGCGTGCATGAGTGCCCTGTCTGTCATTATACAATAATCTGTGGCAGCCTGTAGCCTCCTTGGCTTCCCACACTTCGGTTAAAGCCATAATGAGGAAGATATCATGAGGAAATTCCTCCCATAGACTTTTTCAGTTCAGAAAGTGCAGGTGGCCTGGGAGGCTGCAGAGAAATGGAAAGATGTGCAATAGAGAAAGAAAACACACACAGCACCCTCAGCCACCTCACAGTGATTAGGTAAGCTCAAAAATACTACCAAAATAAATTCAAATTTCTGTCTCAGTGAGGTGGAAGCCTCAACACAGTTGATGCTGTTGCCACCTATAGAAACAGTGCAATAAACCAAAAACCCTTATGAAAAAGAAAGGACCTGTGCTACAACCTCCTCCAGTAGTGAGCTCTATCTGTGAGAAACCATTGGAAAATTTCTCCTCCCCCAGGAGAAATTTGGTGAAATTGTCCCCCCAATTTTTCTGCCCACAAATAGCCTGGATAATTTTGAGAAGCTATTTGTGCACAGCTCTAGTTTTTACTCTCTTGTTGTTGTGTTTTTAATTGTTTTAACCGTTTTAAATGTATTTTCTTATTGTTGTTTTTATCAGTGATTGTGGGCCATCTTGAGTGCCATTTTTGGTAGAAAGATGTGGAACTAATCAAATGAATGAATGAATGAAAGAATGAATAAATAAATAAATAACCTTGGAAGCTTCTAATCATCCAACGCAGAGCGGGAGGAGTAGCAGAGGCAATCTTCGCCTCCCCATCCTCCCAGCCTGCATATTTTGCTAGATCTAGGGATGTTAGAGAATTCTGCCATGGACTCCAATCCAGCCCCTCGGAGTCTGTGGTGGAACGGACCACCCACCTCCGCCATCCCGTGAAGTTGCCCTGGAACGGATCCTACCTCCCACCGGCTGGGTCTGGTCCATCCACTGCCGTCCTGCAGAAGAAAATGGTGTCCGGCATAGCGGATGCCATTTGTGTCCCTGCTCTTTGCCGTGATAGGCTACGTAAATATTTACGTAGCCTATCACGGCAAAGAGCAGGGACACAAATGGCATAGTGGATGCTATTTGCATCCCTGCTCTTTACATTAAAGATTTACATAGCCTATTACTGCAAAGAACAGGAACGCAAATGGCGTCCACTACGCCAGACACCATTTGCGTCCCAGCGGCCAGAAGTCCACCAGCAGCTGGAGCTGGCCATTGCCATGGAGCAGAGCTGGCCAGCGAGGATTCCGGGGGGGGGAGGGATGGATCACCTCCCCCCCCCCCGTGGACCCTCCATGGACTCCAGGTAAGGGGGCTTCGTACATCCCTAACTAGATTGGCTTTTTAGCCTGCGTAGTGACGGTGCTTCTAGGGGAGGGAACAAGGCTGGCACAACTTGTATCCTGGCGTCTCCAGTCTTCCCTCCTCCCCACCCAATGCCCCCTTTCCCCCACTCTGAGGTCAGTTTTCTGACTTTGGAGGGCAATTCTTTCCATGCTGGCTGCGAGGGGTCAGGGGAGGGGGTTGGATCTCTGCTTCCCTCTTCTGAGGTCAGAGCATTCTCTCTGACCCCGGTATCCTATAGCCCCTCAGACAATGACTAGGGTCCATAGGATTGCTCCTTAAATAAATTTTTAAGCATCATTTTCATGAATATACACACTTAGGGTGCTCTTCTCCCAAATATTTGCATTTTTCTATGCCTTTTTAAATTGGGGAAGGATTGAAAAATTTAACTGAATTTAAGTTCTTTTTTGGTTGGAAAGTGTGATATTAGGTAAGTTTGCATTCAAATGTGAATCAAGCAAATTTCTCCCCCCTCCCCAGATGTGACTCAGATATAAAAATTTTACACACACCATTTGGGAGTTGTGCTAGAGGTGTATCTTGCCTCTGATTACTCATTTCACCATTTGTATCCCTATTTCACACTTTGGGGAGGTTTATAACTCAGTAGGAGGACACACTTTTACAGTGCAGTCCCATGCCAACTTATCAAGAATGAACCCCATTGAACTCAAGGAGACTTAATTTTGAGTACTTATATATCCAATTGCACTGGCATTTATCCCTGGCATCTCTAAGTACAGTCAGAAAAGTTGTTGTTCAGTCGTTCAGTCGTGTCCGACTCTTCATGACCCCATGGACCATAGCACACCAGGCCTTCCTGTCCTGCACTCTCTCCCAGAGCGTGCTCAAGTTCATATTCATTGCATCGGTGATGCTATCTAGCCATCTCATCCTCTGCCATCCCCTTCTCCTTTTGCCTTCAGTCTTTCCCAGCATCAGGGTCTTTTCCAGAGAGTTTTCTCTTCGCATTAGGTGGCCAAAACACTTGAGCTTCAGCTTCAGTATCTGTCCTTCCAATGAGCAGTCAGGGTTGATTTCCTTTAGGATTGACTGATTTGACCTCCTTGCAGTCCAGGGGACTTGTAAGAGTCTTCTCCAGCACCTCAGTTTGAAAGCATCAATTCTTCGGCGCTCAGCCTTCCTTATAGTCCAGCTCTCACAGCCATACATTACTACTGGGAAAACCATAGCTTTGATTATACAGACCTTTGTCGGCAAGGTGATGTCTCTGCTTCTTACTATGCTGTCTAGATCCTACCTTAAACCTCAGAAAGCCACTGCCTGTCAGTGCAGACCATATTAACTTAGGTATTTGGGGCAATGATGATCAGACTTGTTCCAAGGCACGTTCATGTATTCCTAAGACATCAGAGGAATGTAATAAACATTATTGAAAAAAGGTTTAGAATGCAGTGCTAAACATACTTACTTGCCAAATCTACCAGGGTGCAATTCCCCACTGAACACAATGGGACACAGTTTACTTCTGAGTAAACATGCATGGGATTGCGCTGTTGATCATATAATTAAGACAAATCTCTTTCCGTTATATGTTTCTTATTATTTATATCTGGTTTCTTCTATTTGGGGGTGGTGGTAGAATGCTTTTTCTGTCTATATGTTCCTTTAAAAAATGTATATGCAATTGCTTCCACATCACTGACAATTAAATGGGAACTTGGAGCTTGTCTGCAGTACTGCAGTATTATTGTGTAAATTTTACCACTTTCAGAGACACACAACATCAATTTGGAATGTCTAATCAACCATAAATGTTTTTCACACCAGGAAATTCTATCATTTTCCAGCACTGCTGTTAGTATATGAAGATTAATGTTAAGTAGCCCCTAGGAAATTGTATGTACACAGCCAGATTCTCTATTGTTGTAAATCTTTGCATGGTGTTATTGAATTGGCATTTGCTGAGGGTTATGGCCTCAAGATTGTATTTAAGTTCCTTTGCAATGAAGCCTTCATGGAGGACAATACTATTTTCAATACAGGAGATGAAAACATTCACAGCTACTCAGCTTCATGGGTCTTCATTTACCATAAATAGAAAATAATTATTTCTGAGATGTGTTGTTTGCTCTCCATTCTCTTTTTGAGTATGTTGAAGACACAATAAAGTATCCATCGGTCCTCATCTGGAAGAAAGAATATTTGTTTTTGCCCCAGGGTCTAGAAGAGCTGGGCTGGGGAAGATGTGATCCTCCAGATGCTGGACCACAACTGCACTGGTCCAACATCGGCAGTTATTCATGACTTTTGGCAATGCTGGCTGGAATCCAACAACATCTGGAGGACCATGGGTTTCCAACTCTGGGGTATAGCCTTTATGAAACCAAGATGACTCTCCCATTCTTGGGAAGATGGGATATGATTGGACATATGATTGGACAATCCAGCAGGATTGCCTCTTGGGTAGTCCTTGAAGCAGGAGTATTATACTGTTTTCTACCTTCAGAGGAAATGGTCCTTCCTCATTCTCCCTCAGCCCCGTGAGTGGCTGTGTTCATTTCTTTCTCACTGCAACATATCCATCTGCTCCTTAGAGGTTGACCAAAGCTACCAGTGCTTGCTCTTCTGAGAACACCTTTGGATGACACCTACACAAGTTGCAGTACAATATCCCTATCCTGACAACAGATTCAGATGTAAGAGCAACAATTCACACCAATGCCATGGCATCTGGAGTCTTCAGCTGCGTGGCCAGCTCAGTATAATTTATTGCCAGGTGAACAGCTGCTGACTGGTCTACTGCCTTAACTCTAATTCACCTGATGTGTACAATTTTCAAGGCAAAATTGAACATATGCATGGACCACAGATAGAGGTTACTATTTTATTGTATCCAGATTTACTCCCCCATTATTTTATACCTTTTTCAGCTCAACTGATTTTGATGATTCACTGATGTTCAGATGGGAACCTCATAAATTCTTGCCATCTACATTTCCATTATGATTTATACTGTCAAGAGAGGGGAGAGAAAATAATAACACTCTGAGCATTATAGAAGAACGTTATTGTAACTTCCAAGGTGGTATTGTGATAAACACTGGCCTCTTAAAAATCTAGGTCCCAGCATGTATATTCTGTTTCATGTTGCCCTAGCTACGTCTGAAAATTGTGCACTCTCTCAGGCTGACAGATTAAAAAAATCAGAATATAACAGGGTACAATAAGGAGCAGCCCCCGCCCCACATCTCTAATGCTGCAGATGCTCAAATGAAGTCCTACATGAAATGAGTGTGACAGAAAGAGAAAGGAGCCATAAAACTTAAGCAGGAGTGCTGCAGTCAGCATTTTCTACAACTGAAAAGATGCATGCCAAAAAATGGAAATGCCCTGTTTGAACAGTCATGCTCAGAGCAGTCAGGGTTGTGTACCTGTGGCCCTTAAATAGGCATCAAATGCAACAGTGTGGTGGGGAAGAGTGAGGGGTCACCCAGCCCTGCAGCCATCCTGAACAGCTGGTTGGCAGGATTCCAACATTTGAAGGAGGGCTGTGATTGCTCAGCCCCAGGTAACAGATTAGGCCAAGGAATCACACATGTAGCAGTGCCCATTTGTGCATTGGTTAAGGGTAGCGATGCGGAAGCTGGCTTCCACCTGCTTATAATCCAAAGCCTTCACAGACAAGGTTGGTTGAGGCAGGGAAGGATTTGAAGGATGAGATAGAAGTGGCCTTTGCCTTTCCTTTATGTGCAGCAGATGTGCAGCTCATGGGTTTTCCAAAAGAAGGAGGCTCTCTGCTAATAGAAAGACTGGAGGTAGTCATAAATCATTTTGTGCCTCTTTTAGGGAATATGGTTATAATTTCAAAAGGACTTAAATGTTATCTGAGAAATTCTATTGCTGCTTTCCTAAATTATATCTCAATTAAAAGATATTCATCTCCCACACATTTGAAGTACTACTGCCTCTAGTCTAGCCATATGCCAGAAATGACCATGCTCAAAATTGCACCTAGATCTTCACAGGGGTGATGCAATGTAGCTATCAGTCACAAACTCACCCTGGTCTAGAGCACTGTGTGTTTGTGCATGCACATGCTCATTGCAGAGTGCTTCTTTGCAAATGGTTTTTGCAAAGGGAAATTCACTCCTTCAAGTTTTTTTTTTTAAATGGATTTACTCAATTAGCACCTCCCAGACCCATCTACAGTTGGAAATCCATAAATTTCTGGTCTTGTGATGAGTTCTGCAACAAACAAACCCAACAACATGCTGTCAACAACATGTGAATATCTGAAAAATGCACAAAGAAAAATGCATGCATTTCAAAAATTTACACAAACACAATTTAGTCACTAGGTGCTTGCTTCAAAAATGTGTATATTTTGAAATGTATACATTAATGGGTACATTACAAGAAATGTATACAAATTTCCATGCTTCTTTTGAAATCACAAGCTCAATGGGATGGAATGAGCTTGACCTCAAAAAACTGACAATCTTGGTGAGACCAAGATTGACAGATCCATCGATCCCTAATTTTCCAGTGGATGAGACAACTCTGATATTTCTGGTGCACTCATTCCAAGGGTCTGATAAGTTCAGGTTTATTTTTTTATTTTTAAAGAAAGATCTATAGTTAATTTTCACTTCATTAATTTGCATACACTATCAATGCAGATGAAAACTGGACATGCTAATTTATCATTAAATCAGCATCCTTATCTTTGAAGAGAACAGAAATGGGGATGTTATTAAGGGATTGCAAGGTGTTACAATGATGAAGCATCCACAAAGTAAGTATTGTTTGAGTGATTTTAACCGATTTGGGAGCTATTTAAATGATGGCAGCTCATGCAATCTCCCCGCAATTAGTACTAAAATTAAAGCAATTCTCTTTACAAATGAAAAGATATCGTAATAGAGATATCCTTAGGGAACGAGACACCTAGAATTACCCCTGACTGGCACAGCAGACATGATTGAACAACATTAGTGCAGCAGAAAAGCATTAATTTGGCAGTTAAAAAGATTTAAAGAAAAGACAGTAGGGACATATATTTCCTCAGTACTTCATCTCATTTGCTCTCTTTTCATCGGTGCTTTTGAAATAATTGCTGAATTTTAACAAGGATATCATTGACATTCATGGCAATTAAAGTTTGGATGGATTTCTTAGCTCCTCCTCTACTTACATCTTTTTCTGCTGATTCTTTCTGTTCCAAAGTGTTTGGAAACTATGTAAAATCATTAGCCAAATGACAGGTGAATATTTAAAACAGAGAAACAGTTCATTTTATTCATACAACTTATTAATTCAAAGATGCCACATATCTATTCATTTTAATAATGAGGAACAGTAATCTTTCAATATTTATCCAACACACATCATCACCAGGCAGGTTACAACCTAACATTTCAGAATGAGATATTTCTCTTTGAAAGATTCATGCATAACATGGACTGTTGCAGGACAAATGTATCAGTATACAAAACCTAGACTATTTCAGTGGTGGCTGCCAGCAGAGGTTGTGAAACTTACTGTATGCTAGTCTGAACTCACATGACGAGTTCTGCTCTGCTATAGGGCATGAATGTGGAAAATGTAGATGGTAGTCTCTGTAGTGACAGTCACATAATGGCCAGCTCTGTAACCAACTAGAATGGGACAGAGGAAATCACAGGCTGTCCTTTTCTGCCATTGGGACAGTGCCCCCTATCACAATGGTGTATCTTTACATGCAATTCCTTCTAGCTTCAAAATTCAGCATCTTACCCTTTTAAGGAAATGCCAGACCTATCTAGCAATTCTTTAAATTGCTTCAGAGATGCCCCTCTAAGCTTGGTTACTTTGAACAACATCATCTCATAGGGTGAATAAGGGTGCAACCCTATGCATTTTTAGGTGAAAAAAGCCCTACAATTCCCAGCGTGCCCCAGCCAGTATGGCTGGCTGGGGCATGCTGGAAACTGTAGGACTTTTTTTTTCTGTCTAAACATGCATAGGGTTGTGCCCTTAGTTTCAAGAAGGTCTTCTATCAGAGTTTCTAGCATCTGGATGCACTACAGCCCTGCATCGCTAGACTATTAAGATTTTCTTCCTTTCAATGTCCTCAGGCAATTTTTCTATCACATGGTGACAGGCAGATAGAGCGAGCTTAGTGGACTGAGCCTCAGAGGCACTAATGTGCAGGTGATTCTGCTTTGAAATGAAGTATTGGGAATTTGGGCTTGAAGTAATGAAGTGAAATATTTTGGTCTTTTTCAGATTCTTTCCATCTAAGCAAGAATTTTATTCATCTAAATAAGCCTTCCCTAAACTGGTACTCAGTTTAGTTTAGTACTAAACTCAGTACGAATTCAAGGCAAACCATTCAACATCACAGTAATTCAAGTCTATGCCCCAACCACTGAGGCTGAAGAAGCTGAGGTTGATCGGTTCTGTGAAGACCTACAACACCTTCTAGAACTAACACCAAAAAAAGATGTCCTCTTCATCATAGGGGATTGGAATGCTAAAGTAGGAAGTCAAGAAATCACCGGGATAACAGGCAGGCATGGCCTTGGTGTACAAAATGAAGCAGGACAAAAGCTAATAGAGTTTTGCCAAGAGAACATGCTGATCATAGCAAACACTCTTTTCCAACAGCACAAGAGGCGACTCTACACATGGACCTCACCAGATGGTCAGTATCGAAATCAGATTGATTATGTCCTTTGCAGCCAAAGATGGAGAAGCTCCATACAGTCAGTCAAAACAAGACCTGGAGCTGACTGTGGCTCAGATCATGAGCTGCTTCTTGCAAAATTTCGGCTTAAATTGAAGAACGTCGGGAAAACCACTAAACCATTCAGGTATGACCTAAATCAAATCCCTGATGAATATACAGTGGAGGTGAGGAATAGATTTCAGGGATTAGACCTGATAGACAGAGTGCCTGAGGAACTATGGACGGAGGTCCGTAACATTGTTCAGGAGGCAGCAACGAAATCCGTCCCAAAGAAAAAGAAATGCAAGAAAGCCAAGTGGCTGTCTGATGAGGCTTTACAAGTAGCTGAGGAAAGAAGGGAAGCGAAAAGCAAGGGAGAAAGGGGAAGATATACCCAACTGAATGCAGAGTTCCAGAGAATAGCAAGGAGAGACAAGAAGGCCTTCTTAAATGAACAATGCAAAGAAATTGAGGAGAACAACATAATGGGAAAGACTAGAGATCTCTTCAAGAAAATTGGAGATCTCAAGGGAACGTTTTGTGCAAAGATGGGCATGATAAAGGACAAAGAAGGCAGGGACCTAACAGAAGCAGATGAGATTAAGAAGAGGTGGCAAGAATACACAGAAGAACTATACAGGAAAGATCTGAATGTCCCTGATAGCCATGATAGTGCGGTCACTGAACTTGAGCCGGACATCCTCGAGAGTGAAGTCAAGTGGGCCTTAGGAAGCATTAGTAACAACAAAGCTAGCGGAGATGACAGTATTCCAGCTGAGCTATTTAAAATCCTAAAAGATGATGCTGTTAAAGTGCTGCATTCAATATGCCAACAAATCTGGAACACTCAACAGTGGCCACAAGACTGGAAAAGGTCAGTTTACATTCCAATTCCAAAGAAGGGCAACGCCAAAGAGTGTTCAAACTACCGTACAATTGCGCTCATTTCACATGCCAGCAAGGTGATGCTCAAAATCCTACAAGCTAGGCTTCAGCAGTATGCGAACCGAGAACTACCGGAAGTACAAGCTGGGTTTAGAAGAGGCAGAGGAACTAGAGATCAAATCGCCAACATTCGTTGCATCATGGAGAAAGCAAGAGAATTCCAGAAAAACGTCTATTTCTGCTTCATTGACTACGCTAAAGCCTTTGATTGTGTGGATCACAACAAACTGTGGCAAATTCTGAAAGAGATGGGAGTACCAGACCACCTTACCTGTCTCCTGAGAAACCTGTACGAGGATCAAGAAGCAACAGTAAGAACCAGAGATGGAACAACCGATTGGTTCAAAATTGGGAAAGGAGTACGACAAGGCTGCATATTGTCACCCTGCTTATTTAACTTATATGCAGAGTACATCATGAGAAATGCTGGGTTGGATGAATCACAGGTCGGAATTAAGATTGCCGGGAGAATTATCAACAACCTCTGATATGCAGACGATACCACCCTAATGGCAGAAAGTGAAGAGGATCTCAAGAGCCTCTTGTTGAGGGTGAAAGAGGAGAGTGCAAAAGCTGGTTTGAAACTCAACATTAAAAAAACGAAGATCATGTCATCTGGCCCTATCACCTCCTGGCATATAGAAGGGGAAGAAATGGAAGCAGTGACAGATTTTACTTTCTTGGGCTCCAAGATCACCGCAGACGGTGACTGTAGCCATGAAATTAAAAGACGCTTGCTCCTTGGGAGGAAAGCTATGGCCAACCTAGACAGCATAGTAAGAAGCAGAGACATCACCTTGCCGACAAAGGTCCGTCTAATCAAAGCTATGGTTTTCCCAGTAGTAATGTATGGCTGTGAGAGCTGGACTATAAGGAAGGCTGAGCGCCGAAGAATTGATGCTTTCGAACTGTGGTGCTGGAGAAGACTCTTACGAGTCCCCTGGACTGCAAGGAGGTCAAATCAGTCCATCCTAAAGGAAATCAACCCTGAGTGCTCCTTGGAAGGACAGATACTGAAGCTGAAGCTCCAATATTTTGGCCACCTAATGCGAAGAGAAAACTCCCTGGAAAAGACCTTGATGCTGGGAAAGACTGAAGGCAAAAGGAGAAGGGGACGGCAGAGGATGAGATGGCTAGATAGCATCACGGATGCAATGAATATGAACTTGAGCACGCTCCGGGAGAGAGCGCAGGACAGGAAGGCCTGGCGTGCTATGGTCCATGGGGTCACGAAGAGTCGGACATGACTGAACGACTGAACAACAACAACAAAACTGGTACTCCCCATATATTTTGGACTTCAATTCCCATCAGCCCCAGCAAGCATGAATCATGACCAATGATCAGGAATGCTAGGAGTTGTAATCTAAAGAATCTGGAGGGCACCAGGCTGGGGAATGTTATGTAAACAATATGTTAGTATTGATGACCAATCATACATTTTGCAACCAAATTGTAAAGACAGTCACTTATTTGGAAGTAAGTCTTATTAATTTCAAGTACAGTATGAATAGGATTATGGCCTTAGGGGTACCACTGGAATTCTGGTACAAGAAAATCGGAGATCTCAAGGGAAAGTTTTGTGCAAAGACGGGCATAATAAAGGACAAAGAGGGCAGGGACCTAACAGAAAGCAGATGAGATGAAGAAGAGGTGGAAAGAATACACAGAAAAACTATACAGAAAAGATCTGAATGTCCCTGATAGCCATGATAGTGCAGTCACTGAACTTGAGCCGGACATCCTCGAGAGTGAAGTCAAGTGGGCCTTAGGAAGCATGACTAACAACAAAGCTAGCGGAGATGAGAGTATTCTAGCTGAGCTATTTAAGATCCTAAAAGATGATGCTGTTAAAGTGCTGCACTCAACATGCCAACAAATTTGGAACACTCAACAGTGGGCACAAGACTGGAAAAGGTCAGTTTACATTCCAATTCCAAAGAAGGGCAATGCCAAAGAGTGTTCAAACTACCGTACAATTGCGCTCATTTCACATGCCAGCAAGGTTATGCTCAAAATCCTACAAGCTAGAAGGGATGTACGAAAGTCACTTACCTTTTCGAAGGGTGACATTCGCAGTGGGGGGGAGGTGCTCCCTCCCTCCCCCCGAAATTCTGGCCAGGGGGGGAGGTGCTCCGTCCCTCCCCCCCCGAATCCTGGCCGGCCAGCTCCGCAAATGGCGGTGGCTGTAGCCGCCGCCATTTGCACCCCTGCAGGCAGCCATGATAGGCTATGTAAATGTTTAAATGTACGCTATTTGCTTTCCCCTTATTTTCGCCGTCTTAGTCTACGTAAATGTTTACGTAGACTAAGACGTGTCAAAATACGGAACGCATTTGCGTACATGCATGTGTGTGTGTTTTTCTTTTAAATCAGCCGTGATAGGCTACGTAACCTAAACGTAAATGAACATTTACGTAGCCTATCATGGTATTTTTAAAAAATCTAGCCGTGATAGGCTACGTAAATCTTTATGTAGCCTATCACGTTTTTTTGTTTTTTGTTTTGTTTTGTTTTGTTTAGTTTAGTTTAGTTTTGTTTGTTTTTGTTTTTGTTTTGTTTTGTTTTTACTGGAAATTGTACTTTTTTACTGGAAATGGCGGCAGCAGCCGCCGCCGCCAGAAAGATTCACCCAAGGTAAGTCCCGTCCCGGGGGGGGCGGGGGGGCAGACCGTTCAGGGGGTCGAATGCGCTGGCATTTGGCCTCCCTGAGATTCGTGGCAAAATTCTCTGACATCCCTACAAGCTAGGCTTCAGCAGTATGTGAACCGAGAACTACCAGAAGTACAAGCTGGGTTCCGAAGAGGCAGAGGAACTATAGATCAAATCACCAACGTTCACTGGATCATGGAGAAAGCAAGAGAATTCCAGAAAAATGTCTATTTCTGATTCATTGACTACTCTAAAGCCTTTGATTGTGTGGATCTTAAAGAGATGGGAGTACCACCTTACCTGTCTCCTGAGAAACCTGTACGAGAGTCAAGAAGCAACCGTAAGAACCGGACATGGAACAACCAACTGGTTCAAAATTGGGAAAGGAGTACAACAAGGCTGTATATTGTCGCCCTGCTTATTTAATTTATATGCAGAGTACATCATGAGAAATGCCGGGGATGAATCACAGGTCAGTATTAAGATTGCTGGGAGAATTATCAACAACCTCAGATATGCAGATGAGACCACCCTTATGGCAGAAAGCGAAGAGGCTCTAAAGAGCCTCTTGTTGAGGGTGAAAGTGGAGAGTGCAAAAGCTGGTTTGAAACTCAACATTAAAAAAACGAAGATCATGGCATCTGGCCCCATCACTTCCTGGCATATAGAAGGGGAAGAAATAGAAGCAGTGACAGATTCTATTTTGTTGGGCTCCAAGATCACCACAGACGGTGACTGTAACCATGTAATTAAAAGATGCTTGCTCCTTGGGAGGAAAGCTATGGCAAACCTAGACAGCATAGTAAGAAGCAGAGACATCACCTTGCAGACAAGGGTCCGTATAATCAAAGCTATGGTTTTCCCAGTAGCAGTGTATGGCTGTGAGAGCTGGAGTAAAAGGAAGGCCGAGCGCTGAAGAATCAATACTTTTGAACTGTGGTGCTGGAGAAGACTCTTCCAAGTCCCCTGGACTGCAAGGAGGTCAACTCAGTCAATCCTAAAGGAAATCAACCCTGACTGTTCATTGGAAGGACAGATACTGAAGGTGAAGCTCAAATATTTTGGCCACCTAATGCGAACAGAAAACTCCCTGGAAAAGACCCTGATGATGCTGGGAAAGACTGAAGGCAAAAGGAGATGGGGATGGCAGAGGATGAGATGGCTAGATAGCATCACTGATGCAATGAATATGAACTTGAGCACACTCCAGGAGAGAGCGCAGGACAGGAAGGCCTGGCATGCTATGGTCGATGGGGTCATGAATTGTTGGACATGACTGGACGACTGAATAACAACAAGAAAATAGAATACTCCATCTGTCCAACCTAGGGATGTCAGAAAAATCCACAACAGAATGAAATGAGTTCAGATTTTCATGAATCTGCCCCACGGATTCCACAGGTGACCGGGTTTTCCCCTGTTGGGTGGATTCCATTTTTCTTATTTTCCTGAATTCTGTGCACATTTGTCATAGAAAAATAAATTAAATTAAAAAAACTAGGCCAAAAATGCACATTTCCCCCATAGGCTAAAGCATGAAAATGCACATTGTGGGGAAAATTGTACATTGCCGCACATGCAAATTGTTGCAACTCTGCATTTGCACTAATTTTGAAAAAAAAATCTGATTCCGTCGATGGGCAGACAACAGAATGAAAGGCACCTGACAATCCACAAAATACAGATAGAATGAATTCTACACAAGCCATACATCCCTAGTTCAACCCAAGTGGGTTTGAGCAGAAGCGACTTTGCATCCTTCCCCATATCGGGGAGTGACATGTAGGCTTGTGTGTGAATGCACACAACACCCACCAATGCTGGCTTATTTTAAAAAAATGATTTAAATTTTAAATTTATAAGCTGCCTTGGGAGGGGTTTCTCTAAAAGGCAGCTTATAAATGTTTTAAATAAATAAAAGTTAAGAGGCATAATGTTTTATTGCATTTGCATTTTCTTTAAATCATTTCAGTGTATATTGCATGCCACCCTGGAATCCCTTGGATGAAGAGTGGGTTAGAATTTTTTTAAATAAATGAACACACATTGGTGAGCACATTTATAGTGAATGGGGATTTCTTAGAGTTACCTCTCAGGGCTGTGGGACCCGGAGGATGAGGACACGAACCCCTTTGGGTCAAACTGGGTTCACATAATTAGAGTTGTGGAACTTGGGGAGTAGTGACTCCGGAAGATCTCCCTCAGCACCTGAAAAGGACTGGCTTGATGGGGTTGGTAGGCAGGCAGGCAATTATCTATCTATCTATCTATCTATCTATCTATCTATCTATCTATCTATCATCTATCTATCTATCTATCTATCTATCTATCTATCTATCATCTATCTATTCATTTATTTAAAACATTTATATCCCACCCTATATCATTAAGATCTCAGGGCAGCATACAGATAAAATAAATTTAAACAGTATAAAACAATAAATAATTTAAACAGCTAAAACATATTAAACATTAAACAAGCTAATACCAATTAAAACCCCAAACAATAAAACAGTTAAAACAGTGGGCTACTTTAGGGAATGCATTTAGCCCTCCAAGGCATTGGTAAAAAAGCCATGTTTTTACTTGGTGCAGAAATGAAATCCATGTCTGCACCAATTGGGCCTCCAAGGAGAGGGTATTCCACAACTGGGGTTCCACAGCAGAGACCGCCATCTCCCACATCCCACCATAGTGGAATACATTACCTGTGACTCAAAGCCAGCTTAGGTTTGCCCTAAATCAGGACCATTGAGCCTTTTTCTGCCTGAATTTCAGAGAAGTTCTAGGGGGCTTCATTCCAGTGTTTGGCAGGGCCAAAGGGCCAAAAATACAAGCATATTTAGCTTAAAGCTCTTTAGCTGAGCTCTTAACTAAGCCTTAGTAGAAGCATTTCAACCTTTTAGAATGGGGAAAAGAACTGTACAAAAGCTGGGAAACCACTAAATGATAGGTGGTCAGGGGAAAGATAGTTGGGCCAGGGGAAGTGGGCATGGTCACCTATGGAACCCCAGAGGGCTGGATTGGGACCCCAGGTGGTCTGGATTTGGCTCCTGGGGCTGAGGTTCTGCTCCCTCTTCCCTAAATCAATAGGGGCCTTGGCAGCACCTGCATTGTAACAGTGTCTTGTACAGCCATAAGATTTGTGGCAGATCCTTGGTGTGTTAAAGTTTACAAAGTTGTGGCCCTAATTAACCCAATGCCAAGTGTCTTGTCTCTTTACTCTGGGATGTGAAAAAACAATCTATGCCAAGCTTGTTTTCCAAACTCTGTTTTTCAAAGCTAAGGAAGACAAAAGAAGGCTCCAGCAGATAGAGATAATCAAGATAAAAGATGAAGGTTGCACTGTGTAGAATTTTGAGCGTACTTGCATTTGGTGCACTTTGTCACTGTGGAGAATAGAGAAGCCTCAAGCAATGACTAAGAACTTGTTGTTCTTCAGAGAAAATCAGTCCCCACAGGAATCTTGAAGAAAGTAAGGTTGCTTGGGGAAGCAGTTAGGAAGCAGCAGCACTCCCTTTAGGTATTTTTAGATATCTGTTAGAAGATGCATTTTAAAGGCATTTTTTAAACCGTCTTATCTTGTTTGCACTCTACAGAGGAGGCTCAGCCCTAAAAACAGGTTTGACTAGATTATACATTGCTCACATGAAAGACATCTCTGACAGGTATCACAGCCCAAAAGCAGTCTGAATCCTCTGTGGCTATAGCAGTGGGTATAATATTCTGCACAGAAACCTCTGCAAAACTTGACTGTGTCTTTTCAAAGCATTGGTAAACAGCTGTAGGACATGCAGAGCCAAAGAGGACATTTTGATCACATTGCTGGGTTTCAACTGAAGGTGGATCATTGTCAACAAGTCAATTGTGTGTCATGCTTGTGGCCCTGCCACCATTTGTGTGTGTGTGTGTGTGTGTGTGTAAAGGGCTGTGCTTTTTTGTTTTGTTTTTCTTAGCTACTGATTATTGGGAAGAAAACAGAGGTGCAAAGGAAAACATCCACAGCTTTTGTACACAGGTGAAGTTGGCCACCAATTTGGACAGCTTTGAAAGGTGGTAGACATATTCACGGAGGACAGGGCTATCACTGACTACTAGTGATGATGGCTATATATTTCCTCCAGCATCAGATACATGCCTCTGAATATCAGTTGTTGGGGAGCACAAGCAAGAGGGGGCTATTGCACTCATGTTCTGCTTGTGTGCTTCTCATAGGCACCTGGATGACCCACTGTGGGAAAAGACTGTGGGGCTAGGCAGGTCTAGGCTGATTCAGAAGGACCCTTCATATGCTCTTATGGAATGGGAGGAGAAGCATCTGGTGAGTCCAGTTCCAGAGGGGCTGTAATGCCATTCAGGGTTTTAATAACCACCATTTTGGGGATAAGGTCCAGCACCTTGGATAGCACCTTTTAGCACCTTGGATAGCAGTGTTAGAAGAAATTTAAAAGAAGAAATTTAAAATGGCTATTGGTAGACAACTGTGCATCAGCAGTCAGTGTCAATATATGTGCTGGACTGTGGGAAGGGCACTAAAGCATCAGATATATGGAGAGCAATAGAGAAGGAGAAAGGTAAGGGGCCTGGAAAGATTAAAAACCACTGATTTAGTAGATATCCCATATGTAGACTAGTATACTATGTAGCTTTTATTTTTAGGATGCAGTGTTAAACATGCAAAGTACGGAGTGAGCCCCAGTAAACATTGTGAGGTTTCTGAATAAATATGCATAGGATTGCACTGTTAATAACTTTTAATATTTCTAT
Source organism: Heloderma suspectum (assembly GCF_057233095.1). Classification (NCBI taxonomy): domain Eukaryota; kingdom Metazoa; phylum Chordata; class Lepidosauria; order Squamata; family Helodermatidae; genus Heloderma; species Heloderma suspectum. Next base: position 70,845,937 of record NC_139462.1, read on the forward strand.
GATTACTTATATTTCAATTTATGATTCTATTAAATCCTTTTTTTTTCCATATAAATCTGATTTGTAATAGCTCTTTGTCAGCAGATTTCTTGTAAGACGTCCCATATAAGACATTTTTTGGAAATTCAGTGCTTCCAGCCTGTATTTCTGCATCAAAATAAAGGTGTTTTCAGTTTTCATAGACGAAACTGTACACAGATGTACACTTTCATTTTCCTACATGAGAATTATTTGTCCTTCTATTCACATGGTTGCAATCCAGAATTCCATGAATCTTAGATGAGAGATGACCTTTTTCTTCGTTACATTTCTGTGAAAAGCTCACAGAACACATTTCCCAGAATCTGCAGAGGGTCACAATGCATATTCTGGTTGAAGAGAAATCAGTACAGAAATCAACCCCATTCCCAGCAAACTTCATTCTATCTGAAGCATGGAAAGTCATAATAAATGCTGTAGCTTGTTAACATATCCTGGACAGTGATAGCTTGGCCACAGTGGAACAGATGGTAGTAACCTCAAGACTGGATTACTACAGTGCACTCTATGTGGGCTGCCCTTAAGGCTGCTCCAGAAGCTGGTTTGGGAGCTGCCCCTTTTCAGCATTTAACTCCTTTGCTGAGGGAACTGCCCTGGATGTCTATTTGCTATTGGGCCAGGTTTAAGGTTTTGGTACTAGTGTACAAAGTCCTAAACAACTTGGGACCAGGATACCTGAGAGAGTGCCTCCTTTGTTACCAACCTGCCCAGTCACTGAGGTCATCAGAGGTATGTTCCTAAATAAATAGATAAATAAATAAATAAAACTTTTAAGAATACAAAACGATTTGTCCCTCTCCCCCAGAATTCTACCCGGCCAGCTCCGCTTTGCAGCAAGGCCTCAGAGCTGCCGGCTGGGGCCGGCTGTGGCTGGGCTGCAGCCACAAATGGCAACTGCTATGCCGGCTGCCATTTGTGTCCCTGCCAAGCCATGATAGGCTACATAAGTATCTACATAGCCTATCATGGCAAAAGGCAGGGACACAAATGGCAGCCACTATGCCATTTGCATCCCTGCCTTTTGCTGTGATAGGCTATGTAGATACTTACGTAGCCTATCACAGCTTGGCAGGGATGCAAATGGCGGCCGGTGTAGTGGCCACCATTTGCGGCTGCATCCCGGCTGTGGCTGGCCCCGGCTGGCAGCTCCGCAGTTTTGCCATTTGTGGCCGCAGCAGCCATTTGCGGCCGCAGCAGCCCGGCAGTGGCTGAAAGACAACCGGGAGCTGCCGCCACCAGGTAGGTCCGTTCCGGGGGGGATTTCAGGGGGTGGAGAGGGGGTAGTCCATTCTGCCACAGACTCCAGGGGGCTGGATTCTAAAGAATCCGCCCTCACTGGAGTCTGTGGCGGAATTCTCCAACATCCCTAATTCTGCTGCATGGCAGGGTTGGCTCTGTCAAATATTGGGGCAGGGGAAGCAACCTGAAAGTGTGTTAGATGTAGGGACTGGTGAACAATTAGTTGGGTTCACATTTTTATGTGAGAGTACCCGATTTGCACCACCCAAGACTGAAAACAGAAGAGAATATACTGTATCTTGCTAAGAAAATCCATACATATTTTTGGCTTGTGATGAGTTGGTGTGTGTGTGTACACCCCCCCACCCCTTTTGTCAATAAAAAATGCATACATTTAACAAAATGCGAACAGATATACATATGCATTTCATGTGAATAAAAAAAGGTTCATTATCTGATGTGGACCCGAGTCAAAACAAACTTGATTGTGGAAAAACGAAACTTCAATGAGTTTGAGCTTGAACGATTTACCCATCCCTAATCAGATGGAATGTTTTCTCTCTTCAGTGCCCCTCAGCAAAAAGTCACCATCAAGGAGCCCACCTAAAAGACCTCTGAATTCATGAAATACACCCCACCCCTCATTTTAGCCATTTATTATGGCTGAACTGAAATGACAATTTTACAGGTGCCTCCTCCAAGATAGGCTTGGAAGGTAGCAACAAGGGAGAGGGCCTTCTCAGTGGCAGCCCCCCAATTCTGGAATGAATTCACCAGTGAGACCCACCTGGCACCAACATTGTTACCATTTGTGTGCCATGTTAAGACCATGTTAAGAGCCAGCATGGTGTAGTGGCGAGAGTGTTGGACTAGGAGCTGGGAGATCCAGGTTCTAGTCCCCACTCGGCCATGGAAGCTCACTGGGTGACTTTGGGCCAGTCACAGACTCTCAGCCCAACCCACCTCACAGGGTTGTTGTTGTGAGGATAAAATGGAGAGGAGGAGGATCATGTAAGCCACCTTGGGTTCCTTGCAAGAGGAAAAAAGGTGGGGTATAAATGCAATAAATAAATAAATAAATAAATAAATTCCTCCACACCCAGGCATTTGCAGCATATGATAGCTTTTTAATCCGGTCATGGGATATTGTTTGAGTGTGTCTGTGTGTGTGTGTGTATGTGTGTCTGCTGTCTGTTTGAAGTAAACTGCTTTTATATTATGCACAATATTGTATTTTTAAAGATTTCTAGTGTTTGTAAACTGCCCAGTGAGCTTCAGCTATTGGGTAGTATAGAAATGTAATAAATTAAATTAAGCATCCTTAATGCTTCTCACATACAAAATCCTACATGTACATGTACATAAATATGGACTTCAAGTGTACGGTCTAATTTTCCTGAGGGTCTAACTACACTTTTAATACATAGTGTGCAGCTATGCCTGTACCATTATTCCCAAATAAGTGACTCCCCTGTCCCTTGATCGAGATTATGACCAGAGCACAAAGGTAGGGGAGGGTTAATTTTTCCTTCTCCTGCTGCAACTCCTCTGTAATCTGCCTCTCTCCATTGGCGGAGATAGTGCCAAATGGGAGATTTGTTGCTGGTTTTTTTGTTTTTGTTTTACTATCCCTGACTTTTGTCATGGCTGGGACCTTTTCTCCTTGCATGCTGCAATCCTGCACTTGCATTTTGAGTAATAAAGGGCACAGACACAGCTGCACATAGCATATTAAAAATAATGTATAGTTAGACCAGGGGTGCTGAACTGCAACTCCCATCAGCCAGCACAGCCAATGGAGAGGGCTGATGGGAATTGCAGTCCAGCAACATCTGGAATGTCACATATTGGCCACCCCTAAGTTAAACCCTTAGACACACAGGATTAAATCTTGACACAATCCAGTAAAGTTAAGCCCTTCCAGTTCCCATTCATTAGGACAGATTTAGGTGTGTGGTTAGCACTGCAACCCTATGCATGTCTACCCAGAAAAAAGTCCCATGGAGTGCAATGCCATCAATTGCCCTGTGAGAAGGATTCTAGGAGAAAGAGGGAGAATAACACCAGAACCTGCTCTTGTTCCTGCCCCCAGGAACATCTCCCACCAACTGTCCTGTGGGAAGGATCCTGATGTTTTTTTTTTTTAAGTAATACTGTTTATTGTGATTTTATTAATGTTACTCCTAAATGCCCTTGATAGGATTTGTGCCCTGAAAGGTGGCATAAAAATAATTGTAAAAAGAAGAGGAAGGGATTTACTCCTCGGTATGCATTATAGGATTGCACCATAAGTATCCAGCTGAAATTAATTAATTGAAATTTGAAAGAGCTTTCAGTTTGGCAAAAATGTGTCCCTTTTTGTATATTAAGCATGCAATCCTATGCATGTTTAGACAGAAAAAAGTTATATAACTCCCAGCATTCCCTACCCAGCAGGGCTGGCTGGGGGAGTGCTGGGAGTTGTAGGACTTTTTTTTCTGTCTAAAAATGCATAGGATTTCACCCTAAGTCTATTCTGAAATGTGAGTGAAAAAAAAATACAGCAACACAACAACGGAATTGCTGTTCCAGAAACAGCCTTCAGAAGATATAATTGTTTAGATACTTCAGTGTCAGTAATTGGAGTATGTTTTTTTCTGCTGATACATATTGAATATCTCAAGAGAAACATATCTGAGAACTGCTGCAAGAGAATGCGGAGTAGCCCATCCATATATATATATATATATATCTATCCCCCTGGAAATGTTGGAAACAATAAAAAGTGTCCTCTAAATATTTATAAATAATGAATAATAAAACAATCTCTTATTGTATTAATAGTCCTTTGCCCATTTTGAAATTGCCATCAAGTCAAAAATTAACTGAAACAACAACAATCTGTGTTCAGTAGGGACTCAACTACCCAGACAAGTAATCTAACATTCTCATGCCATGTTATGCATTTTGCTGGGCTTTCAAGTATCTCTACTCTTGTGTCACCCCCAACCAGCCTGGGTTCATGTCCTTATTCTGCCATCCCCAAATAATGAGGGGTGTACAAGAATTTTGTTTCCATTCATTTAGGATCAGAACCTGCCCTGTTTGCAGTCCCGAATATGAACGTGAATGTGAACACATTGCTGAGCTAACAGTGTTCATATGCAAAATACATACTTTCATGCTTGGTCCATGAGGTAAAAGTACACATTTTAAGTACACTTAAAAGGATGTACAGCCAAATGTGTACTTTTCCTGTTTGCATGGTGGGGAAACTCATGATCGGGAATGGGAACAAAGTGGACTGATAGGGATGTACGGATTGTATAAAATCCATTCCTTCAGAGTTTTATGAGTTGTCAGGTACCTTTCATTCCATTGTCTGCCTGTCGACGGAATTGGTTTTTTTTTAGTTTCTGAACTTGTGCAAATTTGCACATGCGAAAATGCGCAAATCTCTCCAAATGTATATTTTCACACTTTAGCTTATGAGGGGAATGCACATTTTCACCTGGGTTTTTTGCATATTTTTCTATAACAAAATTTGTGCAAAATTCCCGAAGGTTAGAAAAACAGTCCACAAGTCTGTGGAATCTGCCCAACAGGGGAAAAGCCAGTTCTCTGCATAATCCATGGGTCGGATTCATAAAAATCTGAACTCATTTTGTTCCATTGCAGATGTTTCTGACATCACTATGGATTAGGGATGTACAAAACCCCCCTTACCTGGCTCCGCCGGGTTCCACTGGGGGGGGAGGCGCTCCGTCCCTCCCCCCGGAATCGTGGCCAGCCAGCTGCGCTCCACGGGGATTCTGCAGAGCTGCTGGCTGGCTCCGCCAGCAGCCAGACATCCGGTCACTGGCTAGCAGGGACGCAAATGGCGGCAGCCGTAGCCGCCGCTGTTTGCGTCCCTGTATTCAGCCAAGATAGGCTACGTAAAGACTTATGTAGCCTATCACATCTGGGTTAAAAACAAAAACAAAATGCGTACGCAAATGGCGGTGGCTATGGCCGCCGCCATTTGCATTCCCTATTTTTGGTTGTCTTAGTCTATGTAAATATTTACGTAGACTAAGACGGTGAAAATAAGGGGGAACGCAAATAGCGTACGCGTTTGTTTTTTTTTTAACCCAGACGTGATAGGCTACGTAAGTCTTTACGTAGCCTATCACGAATGGGGGAAGAAAAAAATCAAAGACTGCAAATGGTGGAGGTGGCGGCGGCAGCCGGTCGGAAGACTAGCCACCGCCGCCGCCTCTGCCGAAGCCGCCGCTGGAGCCGCCGCCATCCGGAACATCCGCCCCAGGTAAGTCTCGTCTCGGGGGGATCCGCGGGGGGCAGGGGGATGGCAGGCCATTCCACCACGGAGTTCGGGGGGGCGAATGCACTGGCACTGGCATTCGGCTTCACCGAGATCCGTGGCGGAATTCTCTGACATCCCTACTATGGAGAGACATCCCTCTAAGGTGGAAGTTGGAGATCCTTGGCAGTCTTGAGACTTGCTGATTCTCCCATTCCTAATCTTGACAGCTGCTAGCCTCTAGCCCAGGTGTTCACAACCCAGTGCCCTCCAGATGTTTTGGACAGCAACTCCCGTAATCCCTGACTATTGGCCATGCTGGATGGTGCTTGTGGGAGTTGTAGTCCAAAATATCTGGAGGGCACCAGGTTGCCTGCTCCTTGTCTAGCTTACCAGGAAACCATAACCTAGAAAACCCTCACTAGGGTGGCCACTTGCACATTGCCAAAAAAGAGGGCAATGGAGAACACCAATTTGCATAAGATTTTCATATCTATATCTATAGCTATATATGCAAATTAGGAAGAATTACTGTAACTTAAATAGAAATACAATACATATCACCATAGTGGGGAAGACTGATTAAGGGTGCAATCCTATGCATGTTTAGATAGAGAAAAGGCCTACAAGACCCAGCAATCCCCAGCTAGCTATGCTGGCTGGGGAATGCTGGGACTTGTAGGCCTTTTCTCTGTCTAAACATGCATAGGATTGCACTCTAAATGACCTTTGTACCTGCTTATTCAGCTGTTCAGGCACTAAGGGTTGATGGACAACTTCAAGGCCCCTGCTGTTCTCCCTCCTTATGGTTCTTTGAATTTAAACCAGACTTGGACTGGACAGCCCATCAAATAGAGGATACCTTCAAATAGAGGACAGTCCTCTGACAGTTGTTCAAAGAGAGGACTGTCCTCTGCCACCTTAACTCTCACCCTAATCTGAGATTTGTGGGAGGTAGATGTGGTTGTGCTCAGTGAGAAGGAAATGCCTCTTACATGTGAATAGTGATGCTGTCTGTGTTGATTCAAAGCTAAACTAGAGCTTCAAGAATAGGTTCCCAGCCAGCTTTGCTTGATGAATTCTTTGCTTATCCAGTGCATTCATTCAATCTTGTCCACGCTGAGTCCCAGGATATTTTTTGGTTGATCAGTTTTATCTCAGGGGCTTGAAGCTGAAAGTATGATCTGAAAAGCATAAAGTCTTAGGGTATTTCACGATGAGGCTTTTTATCCTACAATCGCTCTGCCTCATTCATGGAATTTTACATGGGGTGCAGACATCATCATCTTCAATTTGTAGCCCTCCTATGTTTTCCTACCACTTCTATCTTTTTTATTACCAGAAAAACACTGTTAAGAAGGAAACGATGGAATAGCTGCACAATGCCTTTTAATCAATAGCTCTAGAAACAGTCCACCTGGAAACGCCTTTTTAGACTGTTGCTGAAATACTATTAACCTAACTGTCCCAGGGCAATCAGTTGGATCAAACTGACTTGAATCCAAATATTCCAGTTTAACTGAGTCCTAGATTAGCATGTATAACAACACAATTGCTGCTATGAATATTGCATGGAGATTTATTTATTTATTTTTACTTATGGTAGTATGCATTAAATGATGTGCAAGTACTTTGGTTTCACTCCAGCAGATTTAAAAGCTATAAGAGACATTGGGTGATTCTATAATTACTGGCTTGAGAGTCTTGCTGTGAGACGGAACAATTATGTAATATAATTGTTTGAACAGGAATGTATTAGTGTTTCAAAGAAAGCACTAATGAGCTGATTTCCTTACCATGAATTTTTAACCACTCGGCTTGTCAACGATTATGAAATGGTGCCACTGACAAGAGTAAATACTGTTTTATTTGCTATAAATTTTAAAGGGAAGACCCATTTTAATGAAGAAATTCTAGTCTGATGGGACTGATTGGAGACAGATTCAGATAACAAAGTGGGAAAAAGTGATCTTCAGAGATCTGCAGATTGTCTATAGGGATTATCTCCAGCCTGCCACATGTGAGAAAAGTCATAGAAACTGCTCAGGCACAGAGGCTCACTGCAGACCAGCTTGGAAGGATTTATTGGATATATACGTAACCCACCCAGACAAATATCCCATTTTAACAACTGTATCTATGTACACTGGACATTTCTCTGCTCTGTGCTACTAGAAAACTAATGATATCGAAGCCATTATGCTTTTTTCCATGAGAAAGGATCTGACAGAGAGACCAAGAGATGGAGTTTACTGCTCCTAACCCTCAGAAATCAAGCCTTCCTAGATATTTTAGGTTAATAACATTTGCTATACATTTTGGGGAAAGGTGGTGAGAAGGACGACTGTTGACCTGTAAATGACTGTTTGTGGAGTGATAGCAAATACATGAAAAGACAGCCATAATGTTAGAAAAAAAGCATAATTTGATACATGGTTCACCAGGGATTGGTCATAGAACTATGACATAGTCATGTCAGGGTTCAGTCCTAGAATATCTAACGCAAAAATAGATGATCATTTTTTTACTAAGAATTGGTGAGAAATTTGCTTCATTGAGGTTTTTATAGATTATTTATTTATTTGTTGCATTTATATCCCGCCTTTTTTCCTCTTGCAAGGAATCCAAGGCGGCTTACATTATTCTCCTCCTCTCTGTTTTATCCTCACAACAACAACCCTGTGAGGTAGGTTGGGCTGAGAGTTTGTGACTGGCCCAAAGTCACCCAGTGAGTTTCCATGGCTGAGTGGGGACTAGAACCTGGCTCTCCCAGCTCCCAGTCTGTCACTCTCACCACTACACTACACTGGCTCATTTACCCAGTTCAAACCTCCCTCCTGAGCAAGCTGAGAGAGTTGCATTGCATAATCCACATTTTTGTGATCTTTCTGATGCAGCTCGTCTCAGGAAACATGTACACATAAAATGTGCATGTTAAGCAAAGTGCACATACAATGCATATATTTGAGGAAAGGGCACAGAAAACAGTATTTCAGCAATGCAAAGTACTTGGGAAAATGCATATATTTAGAACGTGCACAAAAATGCATACATGAATGCATAGCTTATGAAAAATAATACACATTTCCTTAAATATTTTGTTCTTTACAAATATAAAGCTCATGCAGAAATGGGACAGAAGGAACTAGACCTCAAAAAATGGACAGTCTCAGCGAGACCGAGATTGACAGATCTATTTATCCCTACTTGTCACTGAGGTGGCAAAGCAGTGTCCTGGCTGTATTATTTTAGACTGCAGGTGAAATTCCATGTGTGACTGAGTGTTTTCACCCATACAAATTAATTTCCTGCATGTAGAAAACTAGATGTCAGAAAGAAGGGTCCAAGCCCAGCCTTCTCACTAATATCTAATATTCTGTAAGTAGGGATTTACAGATTTTATTTTATGGAGGAGCATTCAGTTATGTGGAACCCCACTTGTAGTGTGAAGCGATACAGCCCAGACACAGATTTTCTATCTTAATAGGAATTAGGGCAAAGGTATTACATTTAAACAAGTGTATAGTATTTTCTTTTACTACGGATGGCCTAACTACATGTTGCGAGGAACACAGTGGTGCCACCACTCTAGGAAGACTGCCAGATGAGGCTTTTCTTGTGCAATCACCCTGCCTCAATTGTAGAATGTTGTGTGTTTGTGTCTGTGTGTAATACTCCCACTGCTTCCCACTGCTTCTTCTGTCTTTTTCTTACTACATAAAATCTGAGTGAAAGACAGAATACCTGCACAATGTGTTTTGACTTGTAGTGCTAGGAACTGTTTGTCTGGAAGCTTCCTAGATCTTTTTTCTCGCAACAATACATGCTATGATACCCACACACTATGCATTGACCTACCTCTGTCACATCTCATTGGCTGCCAGACACATTGGTGGGGCAATGCCAATTGCAAAGCTGTTGCATCATGCACTGTGTATCTAAGAGCCACGCAGAAGAGTGGGCAAAGAGTGGAGGTTGCTCCACAGCTCTTGAAATGGCTAATGAAACCCTACTTAATTACATCTCCATTTTGGTTTCTGGGCCAATGGATGTGATTTTCAGTCAGTTTTGAGCCCTGACATCTTGTATTTTGGGGCTGATTCACAAATGCATGCACAGCACTTGCCATCTCACAAATGAATGTGTGAGTGGCCTCCTTTGAAAAATATTGTTTGAAGTTTTCTGCAAGTTTCTTATCGGTGAGACATCATGAAATGTTGCAGTCATCAAGTGAGAAACATTCATGCATTATGACATCAAGATCAAAGCAAATTTGACCATCAATCAAACTGGCCTTCCTGTTGATGTCACAAAACCAATTCAGGTAAGGACATGAAGCATTATTTTCCCTCTCAATGGAACCTGAATGAGGGAACACTTTTGAAAAAAGAAGCAAGCACATTTTGTAAGGGGGGGAAGTGCCCACAAAAGAGCTCTGCATTTCAGCTATGCCCTGGTGAATGTAGCCTTAGAGATAAGCAGTGATTACAAATCTTACCACAAATGTGGTAAGAAAATATGTATTGGGGCAAAGTACTTAGTCCGTAGTTTGTTTGGGTTTTTTGGTCTTATTTCTGCTGGGGTTCAAAAACACCCATGAAGATAGGAATAATTTGGGCAGGATTGGGTGAAATTTAATAATTTCCATAGGGAGTGAGGGGCTTATTTTTATAAGACAAGACAGGACTTTTCTTCATTCACAACAAAAATGTAGCTGCTGCTTCAAGTAACAATGGAGTTGCAATCAGCTGCCTGCCAACATTCCTTGCTAATTTGGACAGAGTGGCCCTATGGAGATGATGCTACATCATGACATAACATCATTCTCAGAAGCATTGTTGGGGTGGGAATAGATACTCCCATAGGATCATTCCCATTGTGCCTTTCTGTTGCAGATTATGAACAAATTTGCACCAAGCTCCTGATTGTGGATCCACCATTGCCTGAAGTGGTGATTACATTTTTGTTGTGAAAGATAAAAGTAGAAAGCCTCTGCATCCTCATCTTGTTAAACCACTAGCCCTCAGAAATTATTTGATTTCAGCCAACTTCCCAAAAGTAACTGAAAATGCCTCCCTTTCATGGGAGCCCATCACTAAAGAAAATGCAGAGCAAGAAGAAACCAGGTACAAATTCTTGGATCCCAATTTTGGCTTGAGGATCAGCATCTTGCAATCAATGGGATTCTGCCTGAATCGTGAAATGTTAGAACTTTTACAAAGACCCAAACAACGTATGGTTTGCACTCAGAGCAGTTAGAAGAATGAGAATGGAATAGGTGAAGAGGAATAGGTTTCAATTAGGGCTGTGCATCGCTTTGGTCCAAAGCCCGAATAAAGTGTCGAAGTGGACTGCTTCAGAGGTGCCTCCATGTGATATGAGGAGGAGCAGACTAGCAATGAGGCACCCTGAAGTGAAGCAGCTTGTATATGAAGAGCCTTGTCCGACTCAGTGATTCGTTCTGAGCAACCCAGACACCCTGGTGCCAAAGGTATCAACTTGAGAAAGTTCAGCGAGGGGTTGAGGAGGAGGGAGTGGGGAAGGGAGGAGGAGGAGGGAGGGAGGGAGCTTTGGTGAATGGAAACTCTAGTTGCCAAATCAGGGCTGACCATAACCCAGCAATCTCCAATCAGTGACAGTGGTGGAGGAGGGGGGAAGACTGAATAACTGGAGCAAAATGGCTGCATTTCAGAGACAGAGATAATTCTGGTGGTGTTATTTAGGGATGTGATAACCCACCCCCATCCAGGTTCTCTGGACACCCCCCCCCAGCCCCTGCTCTGCTCACCGGTCCCTCCACCTCCACCACGATTGCCATGCTTTTGAAAAACATGGTGATTGGAAGTCTATGTGCACATAGCCTAATACACAAAAAGCGCTGTGAATCACCCAGGCAGCAGAAGGAGGCATGGCACATGCCTCCACTGCTCCCTAGCTGTCCCCTCCTCAGAAGGAGGAGATGGCTAGCAGTGGGGGGTATGCACCACACCTCCTCCTCCCCCTCGTCCCTGGTCAGCTGTCCTTGACAGCTGTCCTTGACAGCTCTCCTTGACAGCTGACCAACAGCACAATGCATGCCCCCACTGCTCACTAGCTGTCTCCTCCTCATGAGCAGGAGACAGCATGCAGTCTTTGACAGCTGAGCAAGCAGGAGGCAGCGGCGGCGTGGGGCTGAGAGGTAAAGCTCTTTGCTTTCGGAGTTTTTTGTGGAAAAAAGTAAAATGTCACCGGCACCTAGCACAAAAAGTACTTGGCCAAACTGCCTGAAATTTGGCAGATGGAATACTCTCTGTGTCAGCAGAGAGGAACCCAAATTTCATGTATTTATCATGAAAACCGAAAATGTTATGCCCATTTGTGTTTTCCCATGTAAGTCAATGGGAAAACACCCAAACCAAGTGATCCGGATACTCGAATCTCACTTTGGATCTGGAACCGAGTTGAAGCGGAGGGGGTCTGAATCAGTCTGAGTTGAAGCGGGGCTGATTCTGAGAGTCCAAAGCAGCATCCAAAGTGGTGGGTCCATGCACAGCCCTAGTTTCAATTATTTTAGTGACTTTATCATATAGTTATTGTTGTATAGTTGCAACCACTGATATCATTTATGAGTAAGATCATAGAATAGAATCATAGAATCATAGAATAGTAGGGTTGGAAGGGGCCTATAAGACCATCGAGTCCAACCCCCTGCTCAGTGCAGGAACCTAAGTCAAAGCATCCCTGACAGGTGGCTCTCCAGCTACATCGATACTCCAGTCCTCAAAGCACTTCCAAGTTCAAGGGAAGAATGTCTGGAAATATGTGGCAGCAAAGTTACAAAGCAATGCTCTTTCACTGATTCACTCACCTCAATAGATTTACTCCACTTGAGGTTGTAAACTCAATTTACAAAAGCTGGAGATCTGGCTTCTTTTCTTCAGCATTAGAAATACTGTTCAGTCAAAACTGTTCCTATAATCTCCACTGGGCTACACTAGGCATGATATTTAAATGCAACCATTTCTTACGCTTAACTTTAATGGCACAGGAGCAGAAGTACTGATTATACAATCACTCTGTGGCATTTTGCACACGTGGGCCCCCAAGTTCCATCCCTCTACCTCCTCTTAGTAGATCTCGTAAGTAAATGCCATTGGCAATGCTCTCACTGAGACTGTACAGCAAAGGATTTTGTGACAGGTGCTAATCAGTGGGCTAGATAAAACATTAATCTGATGGAGTGCAAGGCAGCTCTTAAAACGCATATGTAGAGAAAACCATCAAGGTGGAGCTAAAGCATGAAGTGATTTAGGGCAGTATCCAATGGTGGGATTCCGCAAACTCAAATAGCAGAAGAGGATCTCTGCTGAATCATTCAGTTGTGCAAGCATTACACTTGTACAGCTGGTTGTGCAAGCACTTGCGTAACCAGTTGCACAACAGGTTGCACATGGGGTTGCACATCTGTGCTTGCACAAATGTAACTTTAGGACACAATCCTGTGGGTTGCTGTATTGCCCCTGCAGCATTGCTTGGTTCAGGCCCAAGGCCTTACAGTTGCACCCTCGTGAGACGTAAGTCTCCAAACGTGGAGGCTTCCATCTATCCAAAGGCCTGCTGAAGCAACTACATTTGAAATGCAACTACATTAAGCCAAACCACCATTTGATTTTTAATGTTATGATTTGAACTGTGCCTTCAGCAGGTTAAATATCTACTTATGCTATGGAGGTTTTAATAACTTTACTAACTCTACAGTGCCTCAATGAAGTAAAAGGCAGAAAACAAGCCCACACAGCTAAAGTTATGAATATATGTAGAGGCAAACCCTGTTAAGAGTGCCACTTGAACATTTTTTTTCTTTTGCACTGTTGCAGGATTTTTCTCTTGACTGAACTATAAACAGACTGGAGCCTTTGCTTGAAGATGCCAACATGGTGCTTGGAAATCTTGGCAGTGGAGAAAAGGGGCCAAAAAGAAAAGAAAAAGTTTATGAATATAATTATGTTCTTTCAAATCATCAGACTTACAATCATGAAGGCCACTCCTATGCATGTTTACTTGGAAGAAAGCCCCACTGAGTTCAATTTGGCTTATTCACAGTGACCATTGCCTTAGGATCAACTCTTCTATTCATTTATTCTCAAATAATTCCCTCCATTTTAGCATGATCTCTGGTTTAAAGGCCATGCATGAGCAGGACTATGTCCTCACACCAAATTTGATTGGTTAATCCTGGAAAACTACCCATCTTTAAAAAAAACACATTAATGATTGGGTTTCCTTAAAATGAAATGGAAGGTGGCTGGCACTTTCACTTTTCCTTTCCTTTGAGAAGCCCTTTAGTTGCATCTGGGCAATATCCAGTGCTGGCAGTCCACCTGCTGTAAACACATTGCACTAGCAGGATTGACTGCTAGTGCAATGGGAAACTAGTGCTTGCTAGCGCAACCCAGGAGACTTCCCAAAATTACCCCTTCCGGAATGAGACACGTCAGCAAAAGTCCCTTCCCCAAGATCCTTTGATTTTTCCCATTCTGGAGTGATAGTTTTATCTAGTTTCCCATTGCGCTAGCCAGCACTATGTTCTCATTGCACTAATAGTCCTTCCTACTAGTGCAGCAGCAGCATTGGATACTACCCTCCATCATAGCAATGTCTGCTTGAGCATCTCCACACCAGCCTAAAATCCTTCATTTAAATGGGGCCTTTCTGGTTCTGTTTTAAATGTAGGATCACGGTGGACTCCCTTTACATGTGCTTCCTTCCCCCCCTTTCCCCCTCCTTCTCCCCCTCAACTGAGCCTTCCATATGTTTCATTGATGTAGCTCCTCTTCTTGCAGTTGTTCCTTTTTCACGGAGAGAACCCAAGCTGAACACAAGCAGGGTAATTTGATAGCTATCTGCGATCGATTTAAAAATAGAATAAAGGTCATGTAGTGCAGGAGACACCCTGGAGGTTCACGACGTCATCTAAAGGGCCTGCAAATGTCCGTGAGTGAGCAATCTCAATAGCAGGATAAAAGCTCCATGTGAAGAAGCTCTGTCTCCTATGATCTTCAGGGGAGACTCTTCTCCAGGTACCTTTGTCAGGGAAAGCTTATGCAGACACTAAGCACAGGACTTTCTCTGTGGTGGTGCCCCATCTCTGTAATACTCACTTCACTGAAGTTGGAGTGGTGCCATCATTTTGGTGCCAGGTTAGAAGTTACTTGGCTGTGCAAGGACCCCCTGATTCGACTTGGAGGCCACTTTGGGGTGCCTGAAATGAGCCTGATTTGGTTTGGGTTGATTTGGGGGGGGACTTGCTTTGCCCCTTAGGCTTGTTCTGTGTGTGTGTGTGGGGGGGCACTGCCACCATCGGGGAGCTGCCCTCTGGATGCATGCCAGCAGCTGTCTTGTTGTTCTGGGGAATGTGGGGGGAGACATTTTTTTTTAAAAATGTGACACCTTGTATTTCCAGAAATACGGGGAGTTGCTATTTTAAAAATGTCTCCCCCCTCTGCAAGACAGCTCCCAGCATATGTCCATAGGACCCAGGTAAGGAGCTGGGGGCTGGGTGATGGTAGTGACGGCGGTGTGGCAGCTGGGCTTCTGGATCACACCAAAGCACACCAAAGTGCTTTGGAGTGACCTGATCCGCTTCAGGCCACTTCAATTTGAAGCTTGGGCTTTGTGCCAAAGCAGTGCACAGCCTTAGAACTTACTTATTTCCCCAGGCATTGTAATGTATTATGCTGGTTTGTTTGTTTTGTTCTGCTGCTCTTATGCTTTTGATTTGTTTATACTGGAATGCTTTATTTTTATTATATTGTAGCTTATTTTGTTTTACACCTCTTGTATACTGCCCTGTTATCCTAGGATGAAGGGCAGATAAAAAATACTTTAAATAAATATAAATAATGCTACATTATAACTACTGTAATTATGTGAGGCATTGCACCTTCTGAGTGCAAGTAGATGAGGAAATGGTCAATTATTTAATGAAAATAATACCAGGATATGATAATATTTTTACTTCTGAAAAATAAAATTTAAAAGCGAAAATGTTTTTCTCCCAGAGATTCCTGATGTATTATTTACAACATTATTTGGCATAAAGTAATTCACTGATTTTACATTCACAATGCATTCCTATACATGTCTACTCAGAATTAAGCCCCATTGACTTCAGTGGGACTTACTCCTAGGTAAGTGTGTATAGGAGGGCAGCACAAAACAAGTAGATATTCTGAAATGGTTACAGAAAGCCATTTCCTCAAATGTCACATAACACAATCCTACTTGCTTCCCAATACTTTAAACAGTTTTTTTTTTAAAAGACAGCTTGGAGAGGTGATTGATAGGAAGGAAACAGTTGTACAACTATTTTGCCCTGGGAAACCATTTCTGAAGCTATTTCAAATATGTGTTTGAACTGCAGAAGTAAGGCAATCAAACTGTTTTTAGAAAACCCACAAGTCTGATTCTCGAAGTGGGTCAGGATTTCCATAAGTATTGTGGCTTTTCTGTTTTAGTGACAGCTGTCATTTACTGTTCCGTTTCCTGACAGTTCCAAGAACTGATGGCAGGGTTTTTTTTTTATTATTATTATTATTATTATTATTTATAGAAAATACATCTTAACATAGGAATGGAAAATACATTAACAGTGCAGCGCTGACAGTCCACCCAGAATTAAGCTCCATTGAGCTTTCAAATGGAGGTTATCCAGAGATATGTGTCTATAGGATTGAAGCTTTAAGAGTTGGGATCCTCAAACTACTACAAATGCTAGTGGAATAACTTACAGCTTTTCTAAGGATTGCTATGATTATGCATGTGAAGAGCTTTCAACACCCTTAACTAGCTCTGTAAATGTTAAGTATTATTATTAGCTAGCAATTCCTCCTTTCCGTTTTGATGGGGAGTCATGCATGTCTATATTTTAACTATGAGGCACATGCAACATATTTTATTTTGTTTCATCAATACATTCATTTTGATTCTTAAATCTTTCATGGGTTTCATTTTTAATTTGTATGGCTTTCATCTCATGACAAATTTTGCCCATTTTTGTCATGCATGCCCATTAAGAACATAAGAAGAGCCATGCTGCATCAGACCAAAGGTTCATCTAGTCCAGAATTCTGTTCATGAAGTGGCTGACCAGCTGTGACTGACCTTTCATTTTCATTTCCCATTGATTTCAGTGGGAGACTCAGGAATTCTTCTTCCTATACCTATGTAGGGATGTATGGACTGTGTAAAATCCACTCCATCTGTGCTTTGCGGATTGTCTGGTGCCTTTCGTTCTGTCATCCACCTACAGATGGATGCAATTTTTTTTTTATCATGCAGAAAAATATGGAAATAATTACATAAGTATATATGTAAGTATCTACATAATTTACCCCAGTACGTAACATTTAGTGTATTGTCCCCTATTCCATTCTACGTTTCCTCAGCAGAAACTTATGTATTGTTCTACGGATTTATATGCATAAATTTCGGGAAAGTAAAAAAATCATCCAAAAGTCTATGGACTCCACAGGGCCTGAGGGGGTCGCTTTGCAGTGGATTCCGCAGGTCGGATTCTTAGAAATCCGAGCTCATTTTAATCCATCTCAAATTTCTCCAGCATCCCTACTTTTGTGTTTTTCATCTAATTTGCATGGAATTTTCAGGCATTCCATTACATACATACCCTCCCTCGGATCAGACCTGCTAAATTGGACAGATAGGCCATTTAAGAAGGCACACAGACACACAGTCACATGACTATTGAAAACACCACCTGTGCTTAGTCTAAGTCCTCAACACATCAGGAACTCAGCAGAGTAAAACTCCCAAGATTATTGTTAAGGCTGTATGTTGTTCCACCACAGGGCCAGTGGTCCAGCTCAGTGATATTCTCAAATCTTCAGACAAAGAAGCTGTGTAGCCTCAGAAGTCATGTAACTACACTCTGGGGAAGCTTCTGAATCCAGCCTAAAATAATGCATAGACACTAGAACATTAGAATAGATGTACCCGTACACTACCCTCAATATCTAAGGTGAGGGTACCTACTCCGAGGGGTACCTACTCCGAGGGGGGCTTGAAAGACAGCAACAAGGGAGAGGTCCTTCTTGGTGGTGGCCCCCCAATTATGCCATGATATCCCCAAGGAGACCTGCCTGGTGCCAACATTGTTATCTTTTCAGTGCCAGGTCAAGACTTTTCTCTTTTCCCAGGCATTTGGCAGCATGTGATGAGTTTTAATTGATCCTGGATTTGTTTTATGGTTTGGCTGATTGCTCAAAGTTGTTTTTAGATATGTGTTGTCTGTCTTTGTGTATACTTTTTAAATATTTTTAAAGTTTGCATATTGTATTGTTAATGCTTTTAATCTTTGTAAACTGTCCAGAGAGCTTGCACTATGGGGTGGTATAGAAATGTTAATAACAACAACAGAAATGTCAAATAAATAAAATAAAGTCTTCTTCCAGTGCTGCCCTCCACATATAGGGTTAGACATATGGAGAGGAAGCAGAGGATGCCTGCAGTCCCTGACTTTGCATGCCCTGTCCCCAATGTCTACACAGCGGAGAGCTATCCACATTGTCATAGACATAGGGATGTACGAATCCCACTCACCTGTCCGGTCCAGGGCATCTGCTGTGGGGGGGAGGTGCTCTGTCCCTCCCCCTGGAATTCTCCCCTGCTGGCTCTGCTCTGTGGTGGCTCTGGGCTGCTGCAGCCGCAAATGGCTGCTGCTACGCCATTTGCGTTGCTGCCTTTTGCCGTGATAGGCTACAAAAATACTTACATAGCCTATCACGGCTTATTGCAAGGACGCAAATGGCATAGTGGCTGCCATTTGCGCCCCTGCTCTTTGCCGTGATAGGCTATGTAAGTATTTATGTAGCCTATCATGAACAAAGGGAGCCACGCAAATGCAGCCGCTACAACGGCCGCCATTTGTGGCCACAGCAACCCGGCAGCGGCCAGGAGAGCAGCCAGGGCCACTGCCGCATCCAGCACCGCTGCAGGATCTGCCTCCAGGTACGTTCTGTCCTGGGGGGTTTCCGTGGGGTGGCGGGGTGGGGGAGGCCGTTCAGCAAAGGATTCCGGGGGGCCGGATTCTAAATAATCTGGCCTCACTAGAGTCCATGGTGGAATTCTCTGATGTCCCTACATAGACATGCATAGGTTTCCCTTTAGCAGTTGTTTCATTCAATTTCCAGATGTTTCACTTCCCCTCAGGCATGGATGGCAATGTCTGAAGAGGGTGAATGCTACTATAGATCCTGCAAACAAAGCTCTCCCTTTAACCTAGGTGTTTTTCACCTCTTTAAATCACAATGAGACTTTGAGGCAGAAGAGACTCCCTCCAAGGTGACTCGCATGTTCAGTGTAAGGCATCCAGAAGGAAATCCGGTAAGATTTCCCCTTAAATCCAGTTGTATACTTTGTGTAGCTAAATAATTGAATTATTATTTAATTCAAGTTGCCTTGGGTTCCTTGCAAGAGGGAAAAAGGCGGGATATAAATGTAATCAATAAAATAAATAAATAAATTAGGGAGAACTGAGCTAGTGAGGAAGACTGAGTTGTTATATGTCTGTGAAGAACTTTCCTGAGTTAAATCTGCTGGAACAGGCAACTGCTTTGTCTGAATTGTGAAGACTCAGGGCAAAGAGCAATTTCATGTTGTATTGCACTGTAACCTTTCCAGAGCCATTAAGACAGCATACGTTACAGATCTAAATGAAGAAAATAAATGTTATGGATTACCATGAGTCCGTAAAAAGGCCAAGGGCTTTTTTCTACAGATCATTGCCACTTATGAAAGAGGACTCCCCCCCTCCCTCTCCCCCCTCCCTCCCCCCTTCAATTGTTTTGGTATTTGTGATCAAATCATTTAAAATTATGTTTGGATTAATTTCAGTCCAGTTTGATTGCATACAACATATTGGATGATGGATCTGTAAAGATTCTAGAAGAACATGCTTCGGGTATGTGGTGGTAGAGAAATGTAATAAATAAATAAATAAATAAATAAAGCCACTGAGTAAAAGCATAGTGCCTATCCCTTTGTGCTTTGTCCTCAAAAGTGATTAGAAAGTGCATTTTTTTTGTTCGTTTGTTTTTTGATCCCCCACTCTTGTCAAGGTTTCTATTGCCTTTTGATGATGACAAAGAACTTTCTACAATGATTTTTTTCTTGGCTGGATTGCATCAATAGAAAGATTTGTTGTTGTTGTTGTCCCTAAAGAAGTTGTTGATGGATGCATTACCTACTACGTGAGCATGAAGAACAGTGGAAAAGCTAATTAAAGTGTTTGGAATAAGGATCTATAACAATTCTGGTCCCACTGCTGCCATTTCAGAGCTGCTTAACTGGTAGCTTCTTTCTGTATAACCTTCTTATTCGAGATCGGCAACAACAACAAAAATACACAGTTTGTTTCTATAGAAAATGTGGATGTTTTGATTTTGTCCTGATGATGGAGGAGAACAAACAATAACTTGATTATTAGGGCTGGGATCACAAGAATATTTTGCACAGGCCAAAAAAAAAGCAAGCATCTGTATGTGTACAGATAGCCATTTTCTGTTCTAGCAGCAGCGTCATAGAATGCTACCCTGGAGGATCCTAAAATGTTGGGGTCAACTTTAGGAGGGTTGTGGAGGCATGGGAATGTTTCACTGCAAGGGGAAAATGAGAGTTGGATCCAGACATAGAGCTCCTTCACATGGGGCTTATGTCATGTGATCAAGATTGGTTCCTTTACATGACACCATCAAATTCCAGGACCCCTCCTGTGGTTTATGACCTGTATCCCACTTTTAAAAAGATCAGAGATAATGCGATAAGGGACGTTAATCCGATCTATCAGCTGTGTGTAATGATGGTGTTTTACTATAATCACAGCACCATCTAGTGGCTGTAAAATGAAACAAATAGAAACATATAGAACTTGCGGAGAAAGGAAGTCCTCAATTGAAAGCAGGTGTCTGCCCATGTAACGGAGCTGATCTTAATCTCACAAAGCATCTGGAAGAAGAAAGCCCCAGTAAAGATGCGGGATTTCAGCCTCATGTGATGAACCCCTTAGTAGACCCATAGAAACTGATTGGACTTCAGGTAGTCATGAATAACTTGTCCCATTAATTTTAATGGGTCTGCTCCAAGCATAACTAATTCTGGATTCCATCCTGAAAATCAACTGTGTATATGGTAAACCTGGGATTTAGCCCAGGATTTCCACCTGACAGAATTTCTATATTTTTACTTTTCACCTGAATTCAGTAGACATCAGTGAAGTTACATTATGATTAAAATGATGTCATAAAATATTTCACTAAGTAATAATAATGCATGTATTTTATTTTAATTATTATTTCCTCCTACTGAAAGGGTAGCTATACATATTTATTTCAGTCCTGTAAGCAGAGTATTTGGAACTTAACTAATGTGAGGGTGAATGAGAATCTGTCTCTTACCTTTGTCCTTGTGTGTCAAAAAGCTGTTTCTCCTGTTGTCTTTTGCCGATATCTACCTGTGGCTATACCTGCTGAGAAAGGTAGAAATGGAATAATTTCACATTTACCCAGAAGCAAATTCAGTTCATAATTCATATCAGCTTTTTAGTCAGTAATGGCTTGGTATACTCAAAGACTGTAAAATGTTACCAATTCTTTTCTTCCTTCCCCCCACATCCCTGCTTTCCAGAAGCAATCACATACCTTATCACCAAGAAAAATGACCTCCATGGCAACATGATATAAATTCAGAAATTCACTATGGTCTCAGAGTCGGAACCCACAATGGGATTCAAAGTTATGGCACTGAAGACTGTAGCGGATCAGCGAACAAAGGCAGGAGCATTAGTGTGTTAAGCCACCACTTCAACTTCTTTTTTTAGTTTACATTTTTCATAGTCTGAGGCTTACGTGAAAAAGACCTTTTGCAGTCAGCACATCTCAAAGTCTGCATCATTTCATCAATATATCAGATGACATTTTTTAAAACATACAACAATAACAAGGTTGCTTAACCACAGTGGGAAGACTTAAAAATAAAATACCTGAAAATCATATTGGCAGAACACCTCTATAACATATAACATAGATGTTTCACTCACCTATAATATGTCTACAAAACCTTATCACATCAGTGATGTTCTGATACCCAAACTACATGTTACTTTTAATATGTAGCATGCAGCTACATCAGTGTTTTTATCTTACTCAGAACTATGCATGGTGGATCCAATCTGTATTAGGGATGAGGGAGAAATCCTCCATGGACCCCAGTGAGCCCGGATTCAAAAGAATCCAGGCCCCCAGAGTCTGTGGAGGATCGGAAGACTTACCTCCGCCTCCTGGAGGAATCCTCGCTGGCTGGATCCTCCCTGCTGGTCAGTTCTGGAGTGCCAGCAATACGGCTGCCATTGCTGTATTTCTGGCTGGGTGGATTGACTGCAGATGCAAATGGCATCCACTACACCATTTGCGGCTGTAAAGGCCTTAGTTTAAGGTAAATGCAGCCGTAAATGGCTGCATTTACCTTAAACTAAGGACTTTACGGACGCAAATGGCGTCCTGGATGCCATTGCATCCATGCTTTTCATTAATGTGATAGGCTACGCAAATACTTCCGTAGTCTATCACATAAAAGCAGAGCATGGATGCAAATGGCGTCCAGGACGCCATTTGCGTCCTCAGTCAGTAGTCCCCTTCAGCCGGTGGTATCGCTGGCACTTCGGAGCTGGCTGGCAGCTCCGCGGAATCACCACGGAGTGGAGCCAGCCGAAGAGGATTCTGGGGGGAGGAACGGATCATCTCCCCCGCCTGCGCCCCTCCCCAGACTGGCAGGTAAGGGATTCATACGTCCCTAATCTGTATTAGGACCTTAACGTACGGAAGTAGGAGGCTTTAACCCTTTGCACTCCATTCCAGATCCCCACCCTGCACCTACATTTAGCATTGAACAAAATAAGCCCCATTTAGTTCAATGGGAGCTTTCCCCCCCATACAAATTATTGTTCCAGGGGTGGGAGGAGAGGATCTGGAATGGAGGAGGTGGTTAGAATATTTAGTCCAGATGTGCATCCAAATATATGTAAGGGAAGTATTGTGGTACATAAAGACTTTATGTGGAATTATTCTTGCCATAAGAACTTTATATTTCTGTGAAGAAAGATGGGTTTTGGTGTTGTAGGATAATGAAGCTGCCATTTTAGATTGTTAGACAGAATTCTTTTGTTCATGAACTGTCATTCTTATAATACTTAACCATCATTAGAATGCTTAAATCTATTTTTTAAAATCTTATCTTAAATCATATCAAAAGAACACAGTTGACCCTAAAGCATTCTGAATCTACAATTACATTTAGAAGCTCATTGTTATTTGAGATATAGGGTTGGCTGTAATTGCTTTTGAGGATGGCTGAAACATTCTGAAAGCTTTGTTGTTTGCATTAAAATCACTAGTTTCATCCAGTGTGAGCTATTTGTGAACTTGGTAATGGAACATTTCTTTTCTCCTTCCTTAGGCCTACTTACTGGCCTCCCTCAAATGGTCAGCTTTCACCCCCATTTATCATTACAGTAGCTGTTGATGATGATGTGATACCTTTGTTGGAACTTGACTATGGAATTCAGACTCTGTACAGCTGTTTTTATTAATAATTATACAGCTCCCCATCCGGGCTTTCAATACAGGCCAATATCAGGGTTGCTGCTAGGCTAAGGGAAGAGAGGGAGAAAGGAGAATCTGGAGGTTGGTTTGGCCTCAAGGCAACAGGGCACATGTAATTCACTGTTCTTGGATACAACGCAGGTGGGTACCAGCAGGTATGTTTTCCCAAAGAGCCACTGCTTTTACCATGTGTGCTGACCTGGCTCTATCCTAGAGAGAAAAAAAAAATAGTGTCCAGGAAAATAAAATTATAAACATTATAAACATTGCGGTACTCCCTGCAAACCTCAAATTTACTTAGAAAATGGATTGAGTACCTTGGAAGTATACCTATGCATACACCCCAAAAAGGGGATACAAAATCTCAAGAAGCAGAAAAATATATATTCTTTTTTAGGCCCAACACATTTCAGCCCACCACAGCCTTCTTCAGGGGCTAAAAAACAGACAAAATGTTTAGAAAAGTAATAAGACATGAATACAATGTAACAAGTTACAATTCATATATAAATATCAGCATCTTGAGACCTGGTCTCTTTTGGGAGTGGTTTTCCAGTGGATTCTTTCTGGTTTTTGCATTTGTTGCTTATGCATATACCCACATCCCACCAACCAAGATGGAATCAGATGGGTAAGAATTGTGGCAATAGTAGTTTGCATGCTAAGTGTGTAGGCTTCATATGCTGGCATTTCAAGAAATGACAGGGTTATACAGACATGACTAATAGTTCCTGTTTGTGGTATATGTGCTTCCTTCCTTGATCTATAGGTCTTTATTTATTCAGGGGATGGCCCCAGGATGCTATCTAGCTTGCCAAGCCCTTAAATCTTTGATGGGGAACCTGAGAAGAAGTTTCTTTTAAAAAATAAATTGCACAAAAAGATAACACTGGCTCTCAAGTTCTCCATCAAAGATTTATAAAATGCAGAGATCCCGATTAATCATATTTTCAAGTTCAATCTTAGAACAAGGGAGCTAGACACTAGTGCTGTGCTGAAAATTTCTTCCACATATATTTCAACCATTCACAAGCAATTTGGTAGAAAAGAAATTGTTTTCGCAAATCAATTCCAAGTAGAAGAAAAATTCAGGGAAATGTTCATGGCCTGGGTTTGGGATTCTTGTGCTTCTCTTACTTATGAGGTACACAAGGGGTGTGTGTGAGTTTCCTTCCTCTGGCAGCCTGTAGCCTTCTCAGTTTCCTGAACTTCAATTAAAGCCCAGAGGAAAACATCATGAAGTAATTTCCATAGGTCTTCCAGATCAGGAAGTGCAGGCAGCCTGGGAGGCAGCAGAGAAATGGAGAGAAGTGTAACAGAAAGAAAACCTGTGCAAAGCACGCTGACCATTTCTCAGTGATTAGGTAAGCTAAAACCACCACCAAACTAAATCCAAAATAAACTATTAAATGCCCTGAGAATGAGGTAGATGAACCAAAGGCTCTTTCATGGGGGAAGAAAACATTCAGGAATGGGAGGGAACATTTGGCAAAGCCCTAGGTCCACCTCTTCTCTTGAGATGGATAAAACACTGCCTGCCCCTATACCTGCTACAGGGCTTTCAGGTTAGTTGTGGTATTAAGCATGTGCATTAGAATGTAAATGTATCCATAGTCACCCCTCAGAAACTTAACATTTGTGAGACCTTGAAGAGAGACAACTAGAGCTGAGCCAATTTTGTGTGCGTGGTGGCTGCCTTCCCCCTGTCCAATGCCCTGGAACAATGCTAGGTATGGAGCATTGTGTGGAGGATACAAAACTGGGGGCAGGTTATTGACACATTGCTGCTGCCACCACTTGCAATGCCCCCCCCCCAAAAAAAACCTTTAGGGAAAAAGGAACAACTTCTAGGTGGCACTGTGATATAGTCAAACAAGCGGAATAATGCAACTACACTGGTGGAGCACTGCACTTTGTTTTGTGATTTGAAAGAAAGGCGCATTTTCTGCGCCTCCCCCAAACCTGTGGAAGTGGTTGGAAAGCACAGGAATGGCACAGGA
Organism: Heloderma suspectum; assembly: GCF_057233095.1. Classification (NCBI taxonomy): domain Eukaryota; kingdom Metazoa; phylum Chordata; class Lepidosauria; order Squamata; family Helodermatidae; genus Heloderma; species Heloderma suspectum. The sequence goes on from NC_139462.1 coordinate 70,871,145, forward strand.
GGATGTGTTACAACCCCTGCCAATGGTGAGCCCTACCTGTGAGAAATTTTTTCCTCCTCCTGAAGAAATTCCGTGAAATTCTTCTCTCCACTTTCCAGTTTCTCCGCCCATAAATAGGGTGAAGAATTTAGAGAGGCCATTTGTGCACAGCTGTACTAGAATCATCCCTATGTTATCCAAGCCTTATATAAATGAATGGGCAATAGGCTGCCCTCCTACCACCATCCTAGGCCCTAATAGATGGCTTTCTCCAGCCCCCCAACAGGGGGCATTCCCTTTACCTTTGAACAGTCCAACTCCCAAGTTTTTCCATCCTCATGCAGCTCAGATTCTACAAGGGGTGTTTCTCCTTTCAAGAAAATCTTATGCTACAAAGGTGGATGGTCACCTAGTTCCCCTTTGCTAACATACAGTTAGCAGGGATCTTTTATTTGCAACAATGTAGATGGAACTGAGTATTTTGTAAAAGCAAGCATTTATTTCCTAATGGCTACAGTTAATATCCAAGCAAAGAAATAAGCAGTACATAAAAAATAGAGGTAATATTAAAATGTGAGCTTTTCTAGATGAGGCTTTTTAACCTGCTACTTCTGCTTCCAGAGTCTTTGCAGGATTAAGACTGGATCTCTACTCTTTCTTTCTTTCTTTCTTTCTTTCCTGCCTTTCTGTATCTTCCTCTACATAACCTCTAGGTAGCGCTGTGATATAACTGAACAAAGTGGAATAAACACAACTACACTGGTGGAGCTTTGCACTTTTTTTTTCATTCAAAAAATAACACATTCTGTGCCTTCAAAAACCTGTGTAAGTGGTGGGAAAGCATAGGAATGACCCAGGGCAATGCTGACATCATCTAAAGCACCTGTAAACTACCATGAGTGAAGAATGGGGAGTGCACAATAAAAAGCCTCATCTAGAAAAGCCCATTGAGACAATAAAGGAAAGGCAAAGGGATAATAAAATGAAGGCATAAGAATTTTTAAGGCACAGAAGGTTTTATTTTCTTATCACTTTGGTAGAATGCAAGACAGTCATTCCTGTTGCTCTAACAGAAGAGCTGAGGACTGTCCTTTTAGGAGTCTAACTGGGTGTTCAACCAAGACCCTCTTATATATACAGGTTAATCATTTATTAGAGAATATTTAAAGTTACAATTCACAATGCTTAGATATAGGCAGAGAAGCTATGTATATCATTCCCAGATAAAATGGGTGCATGCACAGGAGAGTTTGATGGGCAAAAATTAATTTTTAAAATTTATAATTAGATTTATATCCCACCTTTCTCCCATCGTGGAACTCAAGGTTTGAGTTCCATGGGATTCCCAGGCGGTCTCCTCTCCAAGCACTGACCAGACCTAGACCTGCTTAGCTTCAGCAAGGTAGTTGCCCCATGTGCCTTTAGGTCATATAGCATGTAGTATGTATTATGCATGTAAGGGCTCAATCCTATGGCCGCTAGTCAGCAGCTTGATGGCCATAGGATAGGTTGGTTTCCAGGAACCAACCTCAGAGACCGTGCTCCGAGGTCGGCTCCCGAAGAACCCACCCCCACCCTCTCCCCCTCCCATGCCACCTTGTAGGCAGCATGGATCGGCCCCATGCTCCACACTCATAAGAGCAGTGCAGAGTGGCAAAAATGGGGCATTTCTGGGGGCAGATGGAGTGGGGAAGTTGGAAATGCTGGTACGACACATCATATGTGTCATCCAGCTGCCACTTCCCATGCTCTGTGGTCCTGTGGCTAGACAGCCAAAATCAGCTGTATAGCCATGGAAGCAGGGTGGGGGGAGTGAGGAGGAGATCTGCTCCTCACCACTCCTCCCTGCCTGCACCGGATAGGCAGTCACCCTTGGGCTTGGAGGCGACCATCTATCCAGATATGATTGCTCCCTCCCTCCATTTTGGGAAGGAAAAGTGACAGTTCTAGGGATCCAGGTCAACATAGTGTGTGTGTATCCATAGACAGACAGTGGGATGGGCCCAGTCTCACCTTGTTGCTAGTGGGGCTGAGCCAAGCTAAATAAAGGGTATTTGCATACATATCTTCACTAATTAACATAAACTGGGGGAGAAGGAAGAGCCAGGACTTTCATATTTTCTGACAGTGCCCTGTTATCTCTTATGTCCTTCTCATGCTCTGAGTATATAGAGGTTTATAGTTCTCTGTAAGAGGTTTAGGTGATATATAACTGGTGCCAGATGACTTTCTCATATTTATTCCTTGCCTTTTCATCCCATTTTGCACCACTCTTTGTCTTTGATATCCCAGAATGCCTTGGTCTTTTTGCCACTGGTGGTCTTTGTCCACCATCTTCTCCATTTAGAAGACTGATGATGTCCTTGCTTTGTGCGGTTTTCTGCTCTTCACCATTTTCTCTTTCCTCCTGCTTGTTTGTTGGTTGTTTTCCTTATTGCTTGTCAGCTTTATGAAGGACAGGAATTTCATGGAGGAGTGAGTGAGTGAGTGACAGAGTTTTATAGCCTTGAAACTTTCAGTTGAGGAATAGCAGGCTCAGCTTAGATTCTTCCATTTTCCATTCTATGTTTCGCTGCTTTTTTTTTTTTTAATTAATTGGACTAATGGTAGGGTGTCTCTTCTCTGGGATGACCACATCTTGGCATCATATAAATAGCATTACTCTGAATTTTACACTGCTATAAAGGATAACTGTCTGCATCCCTGAGTATATTTCTATTTAGGCAAACCAAGTGATCTAAATTCTAATTGTTTTGAACAAAGCTGGTAAATCAGTTTTCCAACAAAGAATATTAAATTTGGAGACTGAACAAATAAGGCAGGATGTCATTAGAGTTAAAGAAAAAGAAAAAGAAATATATATGACCTGGATGACAGTGTGCGAAAGAATTAAGTGAAAACAAATGCAACTTAATTATTTCAGCAGTGCAGAATCTATGAAGGACATTCAAATGCTTCAAATGGAGCGCTGATGGTGAGAAGGGGTGAGGGACTTGGAAATTAACATGGAGAAATAATAAATCCAGAAAATTATACCAGACTTAGAGAGAAAATGACCAACCAAACGCACAAGATCATATTAACAAGATGATTGAAAAAATTAATTTATCATTTATACAGCATCTTTAATATGCACGGGACTTTAATATATTTCTCACTATCAGCCTCATGGCAAACCTTTGCTGCACACTGGTCTTATTTTAAAGAACTGAGATTGAGGTAATAACTTAACCAAGGCCATTTAATGAGGCTGTGGATAACTGAGTAGCTGAACACAGACTTTTCACATTCACAGTTAAGATTATACCAGGGCAAGTGGGCTAACAATAGCCAAATGCAAAAATAGTAAGAGGTGAGAGATTTTGGGCATGTCTTATCTCAAAGCTGTGGAACAGGTACCAAATGGAACAACGTCATTCTACACATTCTTAACTTAAATTGGCATAAATCAGATTATGTGGATTAACAGCATTGTTGATCAATTAAGAAAATGTCAGCAGTTCCTGGGTAGAGCAATCCTAAGTAGGACCGGAGACAAGTGGAGCAGCGATTCTACAGCCATATCTCAAGGCCTGTGGCTGATGTTGGCCAGGGCGGTATCTGGTGTGTCTATGGAATCATGCTGGGCTTTTGAGCCTGGTGTATCTTTGGGTGGAGTCCAAGTAAAGTCCTACTTAGAGTAGACCCATTGAAATGAATGGGACTTCAGTTAGTCATGGTTAACTTAAGTCCCATTCATTTCAATGGATCTACTCTAAGTAGGCTTTTAGTTGGATTCTACCCTTCATTTTTTAAATTTCACTTCCACATTGCCTTCAAGGGGTGGGGTGGGGTGGGGGAATTGGCTATACCAGCTCTAGGTTGGCATGGATAACTGGCCCAGAAGATTGGGCTCATCTCAAGGGAATGGCTTCCCAGTGGATCCAGAACCATTTCCTTCCCACCCCACCCCAGAAAGCTCCATTTTGGGGTCTTATGCCAGCCACTTCTGACAGGAACAGGATCGGTAGTAGTTTTCCACAGACCAAGCTCTCAGCAGGCACACCATGGGCCGTGGCAGAGACCCCTGTTGGTGGAGCTCCTCTCCTGGTGGAGGGCCATCTTCTGCCATATTCCAAACCCCTCCAGCAGGCTACTTCAGGGGTTAGGATTGCACTGTTACTTTGGGAAAGCGAATGTTCAAGTCCTGACTGAAGTGCTCTTTCATTTTTTCCAAGAATTCAAAGGTAAAGGAAGTTCATTCTGAAGTTTCTAAGAAAGGAACAAACTATTTGAATAAGAAATGTATTTTTATGAAGCCCAGGTTCCCACTTAATGGGGACCTTATCTGTGCCATCATGCACATGCAGAGAGGTAGAAGAGCAACTGGGGTCCTCTTCCTGCCATGTAGCTGGCCTCAGGGTTTGTATGGTTGTGCTGCATGCTGGGACCACCCCATGAGCCAACCAGCAGAGCCGATTGATTTCTGGGGACAGGACTTAGGGAGCAGACCTGCAGGTGAGAGTTCCCTCTCTGATCCACCCCTGGGCTTATAAAAACGGCTATAAAAAAATTATGATACTGTAAAAATTTTGCATTAAAAACAGACTGGGATGTATTTGCAGACTAGATGTTTGGAGAGCTTTGGTACAACAGCAAGATCAGACTATAATCAACTGAAAAGAAGCTGTTACATTGTGCTGGATGTCTGTTCTCTGTTAAGTGTGTTATTATATTTAATATACCTTTTAGTAAGAGATCATCCTAACACATTTGGTTTTGCTGTAGCCCTGTTACCAAAATGAAGGAGAGATAAATTTTACTGTGTATGCACAGAATAGGACACAATTTAATTTTCTCCTTCTGGGACAGAGATACTGTATATAGCAGATGATGAAAGAGGATAAAAGGTGATTTTTATTGTATGTGGAAAGAATGAGCTGCAGCCATCAGGGCTAACAACTTCAATGAACATGAAATGGAGTTATTAGAAGAGGATGAAAAGAACCGTAATAAAAAAAGCAGGAGACAATAAAGTTACAGAGATTAACAAGCCAGAAAATAACATCAAAGCATAAACCTATAAAAGGAGAAGATATGGTTGTTTATGAACCCATAATGCATTAGTTAAGACAGTTGTGGAACCAATCATTTTTAACAGGAATTTTACTTATAAGGAAATGAAATGAATACTTTAGGAGAAATACCAGGGCTGCAGTAGGAACAATATGAACAACTCCTTTTTTGACATCTGGAATGTTTTTCTGTATCACTGTTGCATGAGCCCCACTGTCCAAAGGATAAAAATCAGACCTACAACAAAATGTTGCAGTGGAGTCTTATCCCCCTAACAGGAGTGTACCTTTCCAAGGGGCAGGATCCAATGGGGCATTTCTGCCGCTTCCATTCCACCTTGCTTGTTCCCTTCTGCAAACGGTAGATCCCACCAGTTCCTCTGCCCAAGTCCAACCTGTCTGGCAAGCACTGGGGGAACAAACTATTTGAATAAGAAATGTATTTTTATGAATCCCACCAGTTAGTGGGGACAGCGGAGGCTGGTGGGGTGGGCAAAAGAGAATTGGCGGGAAATGCCCACCCCATGTCCGGCTTGCTATGTGGTGGGGGGGGGAATGAGGAGACATGGCTTCATTGGCTGGGCTGAGTGTGCCACCGGCCAGAGGAGGCACTTACCAGGCGATATTAACCTGTGGGGCCCCTCCACCTGGCCTCTTTGAAGTGCAGCTTCCTCCCTCCCTCCCTGTATGCAGTGTGGGTCTTCACTGGTTGCTCCTTTGAGGGCCAAGCAGGAATTTTTGGCACACACTCCAATTGGCTGGGTTGTGTGTCTTTTTCCCTGCTTCACTCTTTAAGGGGGATGGGAGTATCTTAGGCGAATCTGGTGGGTTTGTTTTTGGTTTAATTGGTCACATTTCCATAGGTAGGTTGGTTTGGGTGGACTATGTTTGACTGGATAGGGATGGTGATCATTCTGGGGCATTGTTGGTGGTGAGAGGTGAGGCCTGAGGCCTGTTGTTGAGAGTTTTGCAGCCCCAGTGCGGGGGATGAGGATTTCCTGTGGGGCCATTTCCCCTCACACACCAAGTGTTTTGTGGCTCAAGGGGATGTGACAGGGGATGTCCCCCCTTTTCCCAAATGGGGAAACCCTGAAGAGTGCCAATTCTATAATTGACATCCAGCAGGTAAAGATTGTTTTGCCCAATTACATTGCTTGGCTAGTGCCAGCATATAGGAGTAGCCACCCAGGGTTCCCCCTTTGTAGAGCAATTTCAATAAATGTGGCCCAATTTTCAATCCATACAGTTGCTTTGTCTCTTTATTTCTTGCCTCCTTCATCACTATTGGAGGGGCGGAAGAGTATCAGTGGGGGCAGAAGTGCCCCATTGAATTCTGTCCCTAGTGCTTGCCAGCCAGCTAGTCCTGTTCTCCTCCTTAATGATAAGCTTTATGGGGCTCAAGGAGACCAATTCATCCTCCTGCCCCAGTTTTCCATCACCCCCAACTGTCACTAAACATTCCATGGTTCCTGGAGGCCAGTGATCATGGCCAGTCCTCATTGAATTGTTCTGTTTTAATGTTTAGTACTTCTGCATATCTCTGGCTTTCCCTGAGCATCCTGATACCTGCCTCTTGTTTCTCAGTGACCCCATTTTGTCTCCAATCCTGTCGGGACTCAACCACCCAACTGTGCTATTAGAGAGAAGAAGTGGAGCAAAACATTGCAGTATATCCTCATATTCTAGGAGGAGTGCTCCTGTTCAGAGTTGCAGCCAGAACGCCCACCCCAGAAATAATAGTGATTTGACAAAAATTTGAAAGCTTAGACGTAGAAGCCCCATATACTAGATATACCAATGTAGACAATGTGTCAACAAGAGTGATTCTCATGGAATTGCTTAATGAACCTGAGAAAAAGTAAATTGCTATGGGTGGTGGGTACAAGATATAAGTGATTGATTTATGTATGTTTGAAATGTAGTACTTTTATGTTTGATGGCATATAATACAAGCAATGTAGCAGATTGGCCATGAGGAAAAGATTGGCACCCCTTTTGGCTATACCTCATATTCAATTATTTATTTCATTTCTATACTGCCCAATAGCTGAAGCTCTGTCATTGGAAAGGAAGTGCATTTGGAATGATGTGATATTACATGAAAGATGTCTGGATGATGTGATTATTATCACCAAAAATAGGGATGTAATGGAAGAAAAGTTTGCATTATTAAGGGAGCAATCCTATGCGGATAGCTAGCTGCCTCCGAACTCGGAGGCAACCACCTTTCCAAAGCACAGTGGGAGGAGCGCAGATGGGATCATCTCCTCTCTGCTCCAGCCACCCTGCATTCACAGATAAATGGCTGATTTTGGCTGTCTAGCCATGGGACGTCGGAGTGCAGGGTGGGGAGGCCGGATGATGCATTGGAAGTGTCATACGGGCCCTTCTGCAGTCCCCACCCCACCCCCGGGAATGCCCCCTTTTGCCCCACTCCACACTGCACTTAACAAGCCTGGAGCCCAGGGACAATCCGCGCTGCCTAAGAGGCATCTGGAGAGAGGGTGGGGAGGCGGTTCCTGGAAACCGACCTATCCTATGGCCCTCTAGCTGCTGTCTAGCGGCCAAAGGATTGCACCTATAATAAAGCAGGCAGTATTTAGTTGATTAGGGAAAACCCTCTATGAAAATGTTCCAAACTACTGCAGCCATTTGCATGTCTGTCATTTGTGATTATGTGAACCTTAGCTGAAATAGATTGGTTGATAGAAAAGGTGTGGGTGGAACATTTTGATGGAATTAAACATAGGATAAATTCTAACCATTGTTGACATTGAACTGTCAACCCATTCCCTGTTTCTCTCTCCCTGACTCATTTCAACACTTGCATTGCTTTCTCTATGAAGCTGCTTCTACTTTTTCTTCATCTTCATCTTCTTCTTCGTGCTCTTCTTTGCATTTTTAAATCTTCAGTGTTAATGCATACATACCCTTATCAACCTTCCCATATTCCATTTCTTTTTCTGAGAGTTTTTCTTGTTTTGACTTATTCCAACATGTGATTTCCCCCCTCAAATATAAACCAATTGTATAGTACTGTGCACATATCTGAAGTTCAATCAATAAAAAATAATTTAATATTCTTAGGTCATGGGAGTTTCCAGAGAAATTGCATTTGCTAAAGCTCAATTGCAAATCCATTTTATGTGTGGTGGAAGCAAAGTCAACATAGTTCCCCATATTGAACTTAGCTCTAGTTGCTGTAAATAGAACAATTACAACAAGAAAATGATGACAAATGTATCATTTCTATTGCTTCAATTCAGGGCCAATGGTCCTCACCGTTCTTGTGTTCCAGATCTATTTCATCAGCCAAGAGCTTGACTTTTGTGAACTGATTACAATTTTAAAACCTCAAAGCCAAAGCCAAAACAGTAAAAAGAAGACAAGAGTGTAAAAAGAAGGACATTTATCCAAATGGTACACCTGTGTGGCCTCTACCACACAATAATATTATTTGCACATGGTAATGTTCTGAACAGAAAACAATGAATAATATTGTAGCAAAATAAGTTTTAAAATGATCTAGCAGAACTGGATAATAATGCAGGATAGTATTTGAATATGAAGTTGCAAGCACTGTCCCATTAAGGCCATTTTGTGCGTGGTTTTAAGGGCTTGATATATGAGTGATTCTGGGTGTTTCGCAAGTTATTTCTTTTGATGATAGCTAGCATTTTAGTAGCGACTTTGGTTTTTGTTCTTTGTTTCTTAAATACACCATTGTTTTGTGTGTGTGACTTCTTTTTTAATGGGATGTGCTTTTTTAATGATGTCCCATAAGACCGGCCTTTGTGAAAAACTGTGTATTTTTTTGGCTTTTTAGTATTGTGTGCAAAGAAGCACACTAAGGGGACACAAAGAGTGTGACCAAATGATAGTTTTCCAGAGCAGTCATCTCTAGTTTTATGTGTATTTACTACTGGTTCTTCTTAATTAATCAGACTTTTTAGTAAGATCAGTGACACTGCAACCATAGCATGTAATGATGACACCAGACCCTATACCCTGCTACCGGGTACCTTTTCCTATGAGATACTCTAGCCATACTTTCTTTTTTATTGCTGCTTATCTAAAGCTGCACTGGTTGCCAGTCCATGTCTGGGCCCAACTCAACGTGCTGGTATTAACATTCAGAGCCCTAAAAGGCTTGGGCCCAGGTTATCTGAAGGATCATCTCCTCCCATATGTACCTGCCTGGACCCTAAGATCATTCAGAGGCCCTTCTCCAGGAGCCCCTGCCAAAGGAAGTGAGGTGGGTGGCTACTAAGAGGATGGCCTTTTCTGCTGTGGCACCCCAGCTGTGGAAGAGCTCCCTAGAGAGATTTGCCTGGCGCCTATGATGTGCTCTTTCCAGAGCCAGGTGAAGACCTTTTTATTTTCCCAGCATTTTAGGATTTTAATGTCCTAGGCTTTTAGCTTTGCTGTTTTAAAACTGTCACTGTATTTTAAATCTCTGCATTGCTGCTGGGTTTAATTCTGGTTGTATTTTTATACTGTAGTTTTAAGTTTTTATATTTTTATACTGTTGTTATGCTGTACTTTGTGGTTTTAATTTCTATGAACTGCCCATTTGGCTATTGGGTTGTATAGAAGTGCAATAAAAAAATAAAATAAAGCTGCAATCTTCTAGACACAGTGTTAAAGATGGTTTCTTGACTATAGCTTGACTAGGATGTGCCCTCCCCATCTGGGTTCTCCGGGCACCCACCCAGCCCCTGCCACTGCTCGCACACCCTCGGATCCACGCTTGAGCTCCTCACTCCTCACCAAGCTGCCCACACTCACCCAGGACCCATCCTCTAGCACCACGATCACCATTTTGCAAAAATAAAAATAAAAATGGTAATCACAAATATGCGCGCATTTAGTTGTACACAAAATGGCACCATGAATCGTCCATATATGCAAGATTACAAGTTGTGAATGGGCCATTTACACCTGTAATTACAGGTGAGTGATGGTGGCTCAGCAAGCATGGGGGGGTGAGCGGGGCCAGGAGCTTGGTGGGCATGGCTCGGGGGTGTGGGCAGGGGGGGAGTCCACCAGGCTCCCAGACCCAATCAGGCACCTGTGCCATCTCTAAGCTTGACTGTACAGCTTCATAACAGTCTCTGAGAAGGAACCCAAGTCATGGGGTAGCCATAATTTCTTCGGTGCAACATCTACATGGTAACATGCCTTTGTTTTTTGTGGTTCCAGTGTACATAGGGCAGTATCCTATTGGACACTAGTGCTAATGTAAATTACTTTATGCTAGCATAAGCGACTTCAATTGCAGTGCCAGTGGTGTCATGTTTTCTTTGGTGTTGCGCTAAAGGTTATTTATGCTAATGCAATGTAATGTACGTTACTGCTAGGGTCAAATAGGATGCTGCCCATAATGCCCACTGTCTGAAGCAGTATCCTTTATACCTTTTCAGTGATCACTATTATCAGATCACAGATTGCATTTTCAAAAAGATATTAGGAAGATATCCCAGCAATCTCCATGTCTAGCAGGGACAGGGAAGCTGCAGCTCCCCGAATGATGCTGGACTACAGTTCCCATCAGCCTCAGCCAGCATAGCCAATGATCAGGTATTATGTTGTAGTCCAACATCTGGCTGGCCATCAGTTCCCCACATTTGATATATGGTTTAATTGTTCCTAATAATCGTAGGCATTTTCACCTATGCAATGCATGCATGGAGCAGGACAGCCCTGCCACACCTGCTCGCAACCTTCACACATTCACCATTGAATAGACTGATCTGACAGATCCGTAGATAAATGTAAGTGTGATTGCTCTCCATCTATGCAATCAGGGACACTGGAAAAGGAAAGGCCCCCCATTACTCCTAGAGCCAGTACACATGTAATTGCATGTGCATAGCTCTGTTCAGATGAACGCATGGAGGTTGGGAGCAAGGGTGATCCCACTTCCCACCCCATGTATTCCCTGCACATATGGAAAGCCCTGATGCTGCAGTGATTTAAAACATCTGGCCATGTCAGACACAGGGGTGGGCAACTTGTGGCCCTTCAGATAATTTGGCCTACAACCCCCATCAGCCCTCACCATTGTTTATGCTGGCTAGGGTGGATGGGAGTTGTAGGCCAAAACATCTGAAGGGCCTCAAGTTGCCCACCCCTGGTTTGACACTTTCAACAGTAGGTTTGGAAATACTGGGAAAGCTTCATACTTGAAGATACCTTTCTGATACTAGTTATCTTTTGATAACTGTAAGCATTTCTTTGCTTTCTTATGTTTTCAGACATGAATTTCATGGGGACTTGCTCTGTAGAAACACAGTTTGAAGCATGGATGGAAGCAGAAAATACTCACGGTTTCATCTGAGCCAGGGATTGCCAAGATTTACCTCAGCACTACTTCAAATATCAGGAACAAGTAGCAATAATAAAGAAGAGAGGGTCACTGAGCTGAGAAGAGGCACAGCACACAGCTCTAGTTTTCTCTTGCCTTTGGTTGTTCAAACTTCTCAAATCTAGCAGCTGTATTGGCAGAAAGCTGAATTTCTAGAAATATTGGCAGAAAGCATACAATTCTATTCGGCACTGAGCTTCTTCTTGGGAGAAAGACATGGTTTCCTGGCACTTAGCTATCACTACTCAGCAGCCTTCAGCATCTCTCTGAGCCCATCCTAGAAGCTGTTTTTGTGGGAAAGATGAACTGTTGCTTCCCAGATGGTTATTTGGGGCTTGTGAGCTCAGCTCAACAACTGCTGAGGCAGAGGTCAGAGAGCAAATGTTAAATTTCAGCCCCAGGTTTGATTTGTGAGTTGGAAGAAGAAGAAAAGAAGAAGAAAACTCACTTTGCATAGGACCATCCATGCAAGTGTTCTTCCTCTAATCTGGAAACAGCTGGTGAATAATAGTACCTACAAGATTGCTATGGACATACAAAACACAGAGGAAAAAGTTGCTGTCCCTTGCCATCAATATTAAAGCTTTTCTGCTGGTCAGAGGCATCTATGAAAAGGGAACCAATTCCTCCCTAGACCAAAAGGAAGGGAAGATTGGCAGATATAATCAATGAGAGCAAAGAGAATTAAAACACAGAAAAGGAGAAGAATGGTGCATGATTTTTCCATAATTGAATATATTGGAATTTAATGTGATTTTTACTAGCTCTGAAATCACAATATCCACCCACCTACTGCACTAACACCTAGCGATGGAACAATGAAGCCTTCAGACAATGCCAGCATGAAATAGCATCTTTCTCTAGATTCCTGCTCTCTTTTCTCCTCTCCTTACAAATGGTTTATTGAATGCTAGACTTTCTCTTTGTGCTAATTCAAATGCTGTGCCTCCTTCTGTGCAGCTGCAGTTACCTGGAGCAGCACAACTTTCTGAAATAATGTCCACATCAAAGCTTCAGGCTAAACTAAGTGGAAAATAGAATGACATAGAAATAATCAAGACAAAACATGGGGAAGGCTGACAATCTAGAGAGGGTCCCCTCCTGCCCCTTCCTCCAGTGGGAGCCTCCACTGGATCTGAGTTCTTTCTGTGAACAGGAGGAACCTTCCCATCTGTGGAAGAACAAGTCTATATCATAGTATGTAGTAGTGCTGTGCCGGAAATTTCTCCCACATTTTTTTCGACCATTCTAATGTAATCTGATAGAAAATAAATTGCTTTCAAAAAGAAATTCAAGGGTGAAGAAATTTCAGAGAAATGTGCATGGGTTGGGTTTGGGATTCCTGGGCTTACCTTACTCAGGAGGAAGTTGAGGAGTGAGTGCAAATGTCCTGTTTTTCATTGTACAATAATCTAGGGATGGACCGACTCCCTTCCAACTAGGGACACCAGTTGCTCACCGAGCTGCCGCTGCCACCCATGCATCATGCAAGTCTCTAGATGGCTTGGTGAGTGACTGGCAAGTGTTGTGGGGCTGCCTGCTCCTTCCCTGAGCATCATTGTTACACAAAATGGTGTCTCGGGTCTCTCCAGAAAACTAATGTTGTGTAGATTGAGGCTGTAAAGGGGCCACCTACACAATGCAGATGGTCCCTTTACAGCCACTATCTACACAAAATTAGTTTTCCAAAAAGACCCGACACACCATTTTGCATAATTATGGTGACTCGGGGAAGGAGCAGGAGGCTGACCCTCATTTGAGGATATGAGCCACTGGGCGAACGGGTCTGGTAAGTGCCACATAGACCATGAACAGGAGTCTAGGGGGGCCGAGTGGGGGGGGGAATCTGTTGGACTCCATCCCCGTATCGGGTGTTCATGATATCCCTACAGCCATCTGTCCAGCAGCCTGTAGCCTCCACAGCTTCCTCCATTTCAATTAAAGCATCATGAGGTAATTTCTCCCATAGGGCCTTTTCAGATCAGGCAGTGCAGGCAGCCTGGGAGGGTAGCAGTGATTAGGTAAGCTCTAAACCACCACAGAAAAAGAATGATAAAACTCCCTCAAAATGAGGCAGAACAATGGAAGCCTCTTTCATGGGGGAAGAAAACTTTCAAGAAAATGGAGGACAGATTTTGGCTCAGCACTAACTCTACTTCTTCCCTTCAGCTGGATGCCCCCCCCCCCACACACACATTCCTGCATTGTGGTGAATGCAAAATGGGGGCCAGCCTACCAATGCAGTTGATGCTGTTGCAATACGAAAAACTCAAACCCCCTTATGAAAACAGAAAGAAGCTGTACTTCAAGCCCTGCAAATGGGGAGCCCGCCCTGTGACAAATGGTTGAGAATTTCTCCCCCTCCCTGGAGATATTAAGTGAAACGATCTCCCAGATTTCTCTGCCCACAAATAAGGTAGCAAATTTTGAGAGACCATTTCTGCACAGCTCTAACATATAGACAAGGAAGTGCTATGGAAACATCTGGGTGGATCCACTGAAGTCAGCTTTCTGACCAAAGTGTGCAGCAAGACCCATGACAAAAATGATCATGGTAAAATTCTTATTTCATAAACCAGGGATGTACGAACCCCCACTGTCTGGGGGGAGAGGGTGTGCAATGCAGGGCAATCCAGGCTGTTTGGGGCCCTGCAGAGACCTCCAGAGACCTGCCGCATCTGCTGGAGTTGGCGGAGCAGTTCTCCGGCTTCCTATAAAACACGATACGCTAATAGCAGCTGCTGTTAGCCTATCGCAGGAAAATTACAGCCACAAATGGCATATATTATGCCATTTGCAGCCATAAAGCACTTACTTTTACCTAAATTACAGCTTTGTACAGCTGTATTTAGGTAAAAGCGCTTTACTGCTGCAAATGGTGTACAATATGCCATTTATGGCTGTAACTTTCCTGCAATAAGCTACTGGCAGCCGCCCTTAGCGTATCGCATTCTATAGGAAGCTGGAGAGCTACCTTGCGGGAAATCCTCCAGACCTGAAGGTGAGTGCAGTTGGTCTGCCATGGACTCCCGAGGTCAAATTCTTTGGAATCTGGTCTCATTTGAGTCTGTGGTGGATTTCTCCAGCATCCGTAACATAAACAGTATTAGCTTGTGATACCCTAAAGTAGAATGTAGGTCCTGCAGATTTCTTTCCTAAAGCCTATGGATTTATAGCAATGTTTAAAAGAAGGCATGCAATGCCCTGCTGGTAGGAGCCATGCAGGACAGGAGGAACAATTGAGCCTTTACCTCCTGGCAGTACACAGAAGCTAAATGGGCTCAGAAGCTGGGCTCAGATTCCTTTGCAATGAGTTCTAGCCTGTCTAGCTGATGTGTGTTGCCAGGGATGGGGCCTCAGAAGCCTTGAATCTGGAAGATTCTTGCCTTCTCCTTTTCCCTCCTGTTCCACCCAGTGACACCCACCCCCCTCCCTACCTCTCCATCCTCCCCAGAAAGCTCCACCGCAGCAGTGGCTGGGAGGGGCTGTGGAGGGAGAGGGGAAGATCCATTATTGGATTACCTCCAAGGCCAGAGCTCTGTCTCTGACCTCAGATGAGGGGATGCATAGCATCCTAGCATGCCCCCAATGCTGTTTAATCCATAGGATTACTCTGTTCATTGTTCACCTGGAATAATGATATTTTTCATTGTGGATGAAGTAGCTGTCATGCCTGTAACTTGTCCAATGTTCTATGTAAATAATTGGACACGTATTCCTGGGGGTACTAGGAATGTATGGAAAGTAATCTGGCAAGTGATATGTTATAAGTATTACATGATTCTGAAGTTTTGGAAGACAGTATTATTATTTTTAAAAAATCAGCCCTTTTGCGTGAAGCTTTGATACTGACTACATTTCTGTCAGCTTGCAATAGCATGTACAGATTCTATTTCATGGTTCTCCTTGATCTCTCCCCAAATGTTAGATATTTGAAACAAAACAAAACAAAAAAAGTCATACTGTCCATTCTCGGCATTTTTAAAACAAAACTCAAAGAGGAGAAGAGGCTGTCAAGTGTGAAATTAAAGATGTCCGGCAAAGTTAAAAGCCAGCAAATCAAACAGGGAAACGCAGGGCTAAGCAATTCCTTTCTCTCTGGCCAGCACAGTTTTCCTGACTCTATGGGGTGAAATGCAGTAGTGAAAGAAACAGTGATGGCTCAAGTCAGTCCCAAAAATCATTACATACTTGATAGATAGAATCCTAAAATCCTTATAGGTTTTAAAGATATACAATCTGTTTCCCCCCTCAATGAAGTATTAATTGTGTAGATTTTAGCATAATTAGGCATACATGTATTATTTCCAGCATTCCAAGTTTTTCCTGGTTGGTTGAAACCAACCAGGGTGCAAACTTTGGGCATAGCCCTATTGATGTTTAGAAAGAAAAATGTTTACCCTCACAGATGTGTGCTTAATTCAGCTAAATACTATATACTGCTTGAACTGAAGTTCTATTTACATTGCAATCCTTTACATTTCTCCTCAGAAGAAAGCCCCATTGCTAATCAATTATGAATTTTAATTGTGATGATCAAGCATGTTAAGATTTCTTAGATGGACTAGAGCAAGACCAGTCTTATTTATTTATTTATTTATTTCATTTCATTTCTATACCGCCCAATAGCCGAAGCTCTCTGGGCGGTTCACAAAAACTAAAACCAAACAACACACAATAAAACAATTTAAAATATATAGAACATTAAAACCACAATATAACAATACAACCACAATAAAACCTAGCAGCAGTACAGGAGTTTAAAATACAGATTTAAAACAGCAAAGATAAAAATTTAGAAAGCTAAAATGCCTGGGAAAATAAGAAAATAAGAGCACCCCAGTCCTTCTTTACTATTGCATTTCATGGCATATTTGAAACCTTTACATTATGCTTTTATTCTTTTTTTAAAAAATCTATATATTTAAGCACATATGGGCATCACTTAAGATATTTATTATAAGGAAGACAGTGAATACACCTTTGATGCTGATAGAGAGCTGCTAAATATTTAGCAGCTGCTATGGTCCATTGATTTATCACAGTAACTCTTGCAACATAAGTACTCTCTAAAAACAATCTAATTGCTCTGAAGGAATGGCTACCCTCTAATCAGTGTCCTTAAGTGCTTCATAATGTAGACCAAGAAGCTAATCCAGGTATTTGAGAACTTGAATGCTACATCATGAAAATTAATGGTGTAATTTCCCTTGTCACTTATGTGGCTTTATATGAGTAACTCCTAGTGGAAATGCAAGTGGTATTATAATAATAATAAACTAACTAAATGGTCAGCACACAACGCTAATGGGAATTCAATATCTTATAATATGAGAAAATCTTGAAAGGCCATCAAAATATTATCCTGCATTATTATATTTATTCACATGTTAACATATAGTTGCCTTTAGTCCTTTGAATGGGAATTTACCAAAATAAATAAATAAATAAACCATTGTCCCTGTGGTGGTGGTACTCATAGGGAATCATGGATCATCTTGAAGTCTTGTAACTTAATGGATGGCCATACATCATATATCTAATGGACCACTAAGTATTATATACATGCTTGAAAGAGATAATATTGTCAACCTAGGGAATCATTTGTTACTGTCAGCAAATGATTACTATATTAACTATGTTCTGATGGAGCTTCTGAAGTGTCATCTGACCAATCACACAAGCAGTTTCAGTACTAACAAAGTGGAACTTTAATGTTAAATAAGGTACACTTGCTACATAGATGGTTTCAAGGAGGAGATATTGTGAAACCCATGCTCTAGTAAATTTAACAATGATTGCTTATAATCTACAACAATTAGTATAATAATTTATTTCATATCTTACAAATATTTTCATCAGCTAGCCACATATAATTTTATATATATCACAGAAGTAACAAATTCACATCCAATATTCAACTGATTTAGACAGCTATAACTAAAATAACTTCTGTATTTTCATTCTGTAACTTTTCCAAAAGTTAATAAATGCTTTCCAGTTTCTTTTGTCAATATATCCAGTTTTTGCTTTCTTATTAATTAGCATAACTAGTACATAACATCAACTTTGCAACTTCTCAAACTGTTAACACAGACTATACCTAGAACATAAAGAATTTCAAACACATGTTCTGCCAAAGTGCATTAAGCAATCAATCAGACAACTGTAATATTGATTTTTTTGTGCAGTGTAGAAATAAACCAACTACCCTCAGTGCTGGGAATAACTATTAATGCTGCACTCCTGTACACTTACCTGGGTGGGGTGGGGGGTTACTTCTTACTATTGAGTAGACATGTATATGATTCCACTGCAATTAAAAACTTGAAAAAAGAAACACTATGACAGAAAACATATTTAAAACATCAGTCAGCTAAAGAAATATCAAGGCTAAAAAAAAAGCCTGCCTCAAAAAGTCTTAATCATAGGCATGTACGAAAGTCACTTACCTTTTCGACGGGGTGATTTGCGGTGGGGGGGAGGCACTCCGCATCTCCCCCCGAAATCCTAATCCAGCCAGCTCCACTCCGTGGAGATTCTGCGGAGCCGCCGGCAGGGGCTGCCCGCAGCCAGACATCCGGCCTCTGGGCAGCCTTCCGGGAAAAAAAAAAAAACACGTACGCAAATGGCGGCGGCTACGGTGGCCACCATTTGCGTTCCTTTTTTTCGTTGTTTTAACCTACGTAAATATTTATTTAAGCTATTATGGTGAAAAAAAGGGGAACGCAAATAGCGTAGTGGGCACCATTTGCGTTCCTTTTCTCTCTCTCGCCGTTTTAGCCTACGTAAATATTTACGTAAGCTATTACAGCGAGAAAAAAAAGGAACGCAAATAGTGCCACTACGCTATTTGCGTTCCCATTTTTTTTGCTGTAATAGCTTACGTGAATATTTACGTAGGATAAAACAGCGAAAAAAAGGGAATGCAAATGGCAGCCGCCGTAGCCACTGCCATTTACGTACACTGTTTTTTTTTTTGCTTGCTGTTATAGCCTACTTACATAGCCTATCATGGCAAGGGCAGCTACACAAATGGCGTGGCCGCCATTTGAGTCTGCAGCAGCCGGCCGAGAGACCAGCTGCCGCCGCCGCTGCCACTGGAGCCGCCACCGCTGAAACGTCTGCCCCAGGTAAGCTTCGTCCCGGGGGGGATTCCGCGGGGGGGGGGGCGGAGGGTGGGAGGCCATTCCACTACGGGTTTCAGGGGGCCAAATGCCAGTGCATTCGGCCTCACTGAAATCTGTGGCGGAATTCTCCACCATCCCTACTTAATCTGGTATCAGGAACTAAAAAGACCTAGGCGTAGGACCGAACTAACTTCCTGCAGGAGAGAATTCCACAATTGGTGTGTGGTCAAAGAAAGCCCATTTCATGTCTCTTGACCAACCTAGCATCAACTCAAGTCAGGATGCAGATAAGGGCCTCTCCATCAGATCTTAGGGTACAGGCAGGATAATATGGGAAGAGATTATTCTTTAGGTATCCTGGATTATGAGTCTGGGACATTTCAGAGATAAATAGAAGCTGAACACACACACACACACACACACACACACACACACTCACTTTGTACCCCACCTTTCTGCCCAAAAAGGTGGCTTACAGAACCAATTAAAATTGATTAAAACAATACATTAAATTATAATAAAAACATAACAATTACAGAAAAAATATGAAAAACAGAAGCCAACCCACCAGACTCACTTACATGTTATATAAGGCCTTCTTAAATAAAGCAGTCTTTACCAGCCTGTGGACAGACAACAGAGGGGGAGCAAATCTAGCCTTCCTTGGGGGGAGTTCTATATGGCTTAGGAGCAGCTACTGAAAAGGTCCTCTCTTGGGTTGCCACAAAATGTGTCTCTGAAGACAGTGGTCTTGAAGGATCTCTCCAGAAGATCTTAGGAACCAGACAGGCTCATATGGGAGAAGGCAATCTTTCAGGTAGTCTAGTCCCAAGTCATGTAGGGCTTTATAGGTCATAACCAGCACTTTGAATTTTTCCCAGAAACAGATACGTAGCCAGTGAAACTGTTGTAACAAGGGAGTTGCATGCTCCCTGCAACCAGCCCAGGTCAACAGTGTGGCTGCAGTATTCTGGACTGCCTGAAATTTCAGAACAGTTTTTGAAGGCAGCTCCACATAGAGCACATTACAGTAGTCCAAAATATAGACGTTGTTTTATATATCCTTAGTGAAGCCCACATCATGGATTTGTTCAAACACTGGGAGAAACTATACAACTGTAGTACAAAGCTTGGAAACATGGTGAACTGGACGAAATCTAGTGCAAACTGAATTTAAGACTTCACATAGTTCCAACTGAAGCTTGACTGCTCCAAATAAAAAAAACCCCAATATCCAGAAACTTTATGCTCCCCTTTCTGAAACTGAAAAAAATAACAAATGAGACGTTAACTTCTTCTTTAGTTTGATCCAAAATGTTCTTTATTTGTCTTTATTTTGATCCCAACATGTTCAACAGCCAAATTCAAACAAAGCATTTTTTTTTTCCTTCAAAAAGAAGTGTTCCTTTTATTCAACTGCTGTATTTAGGTTGATAGGGTGAATGTGTTCAGACCAATGCACCGTATTTTTTAGTCTGGAAGAGAGGTGATTATAATGAAGAAACTGCTTTAGTTTAAATATTTGTAGTGTCATGTTAGCAAAATATCCCAGCTTGTCTCATAAATGGCCTTGAGATGTCCTGTCCATAATCAGCCAAGTGATGAAGACATTGCCAATCAACTCTAGGAGGTTAATTGCTATGGATATATTTCAAAGGACAATGAAACAGATTCAATTACCAGTACTTGATATATGTTTGTCTATTTTCAAGGGCTAGCAGAAGTACACCAAAATTATTTATGATGCCATATGGATCTTACAAAATGATGGCCTAATTATACTTAATGAAACTCATAAAAACAAACACGTTTTATCATTCGGAAGGGCTTTAGGATTTTCAGAACTTTTCACAATGCGTGTCACACCTCGGTCTTTCTGTAGCCTTCTTTTTCAGAATCTCTTAAGATATTTAGAAGTCTTGGCAAGCCATGCTCAACCTATTAATCTAGTCCATGATCAAGTCCACCAATATTTAAAAGAATTTATTGTGCCACTCTCTGCTCTTGCTCTGACACTTGGAGCTGGGTCTAAGGTAGCAACTGGATCTGCTTCAGTAAGGTGGGTTCAAATGCCCCATTGTAACACACACACAAGGCAGAATAGAGATGCTGTGCAAAAGTTAGTTGTTACCAGTTAGGCTAAGGTGTTCTAGTCAACAGGTCTTATTACAGAATTAATTAATTAACAGTGGGATCCTATGCATGTCTACTAACAAGTAAGCCACACTGAGTGGAATTCATGTGCTAGGTCCTTTTATGTTCTTGGCTGGAGATGATCTTCCCCCTTTCCTGTTTGAATGAGCTTCTTTGTACTTGCAGAGTGAAGCTGGGGAGGTGGAGCCATGGAGCAAGCACTGTGCATAGTAACTGGGAGGAGAAGAGCCAAGAGCCATTTGAAGAATGCTCCAGCTTTTCCAAGACTCTGCATAAGGCAATCTGGCAGTGTCCCTGAGATGGGAGGACCATTCCTGCATCATCCTACTGCCTTGTTTCTCTTACTTGAACAGGTGTGTCTGCGACTCACCTGATCAAGAGAAAAAACAGCAGCTGTATGGACAAACCCCACTCGACAACGGATGTATAAATCCCAGCTGAGTGTTCTGGGCTTCAGGGAATAATTTATATGGGTTATGGTCCCTGAAGCACCCCTCAAGCCAAATAATGCAAAGTGGTACTGCAACATATATATATTTATTGTTCAAACAGTATTAAAGAATGACAACATAAGAACATAAGAAGAGCATGTCGGATCAGAACAAGGGACCATCTAGTCCAGCATTCTGTTCACTCAGTGGCCAACCAGCTGTCAGCCAGGAACCCACAAGCAGGGCATGAGCACAACACACACCCTTCCCCAGGAACTGGTGTACATAGGCTCTGGTACTGGAGGTAGCACATAGCCATTGATGGCCTTTTCCTCCAGGAATTTGTCCAACAAAACTTTGCAATGATGAAACAAGCAAAACTTATTACTACATATAATGCAATTAGGATGATTAGGAGCATAATAGAAATAGTGGCCAGCATACGTCTTAGAAAAATTAAAGTTCAGTTCCTCCCAACGAACAAAGAAGTCCTCATTGAGATTTTATAGTTACCTATCTGGCAGGCATGGTCGGCAGAGCTTAGGTAATCATGTTTGGAAGGCTTCTCATTTTCCCAGGATCTCTCTGGTCAACCATGTGAATATCTTACTATTTATAACATTCTACCTAGCAATAGCTCGAGTTCTTTTATCTAAAAAACACACATTTATGCACCTTGACATTTTGGACTCAGTCATAGCCCCTAGTCATGACCTCAGGAGGGCCTCTCCATAATGCAGCCAGGGTTACAGCTTACTTCAGAAGCACCCTTGTGAAAGTCCATCTCCTCAAGAAGTAATGAATGAGCTTTTCTTCCAAGAGTTAACCAAACCACCTGTGGCAAGCTTTTTTGCCCCAATTCCAAGAACACCTTTTTGCATTTCAAGCTAGCTTATAGCATACATAGCTAATCACTCTATACTTACAGCTAGCATATACAGATTATTATGAATAGCACTCCTGTGAAATACAATGGATTCTTATCATCAAAACAATACACGTTACATTCATATTTTGTGACATCCCTGCTCACCCTTCTGGTTAATGTTGTGGATTAGCTGGTCATCCTTTATGGGGGCCAAGTTGGACTTTTTTTGCTCTCTACCTGATTGGGCTTTTTTCTTTCTTCTTTTTTGGTCTACTTCACACTGTTAATCTTGGGTGGGTCTGTGACAGGATCTGTTGTGATTTAGCTGCAACAAGTAGGCAGTTGTTGTTGTTGTTGTTGTTGTTGTTGTTGTTGTGTCATTCAGTCATATCCGAGTCGACTCTTCATGACCCCATGGACCATAGCACGCCAGGCCTTCCTGTCCTGCGCTCCCTCCCGGAGTGTGCTCAAGTTTATATTCATTGCATAAGTAGGCAGTACAGTAACCAAACTAGAGATGGGCAAGAATATTGTTTTGGTCTGATAAGAATTTACAAAAAATCACAAACATCTCCATATTTGGGACAAAAAGAAGTTGAGATATTTTTTTTTTTTAAAAAATGAAGGTGGAAGAATCTGAAACAGACAGATTTGTCCATCCAAGCTCACAGTTTTGAGTGCTTTGCTCTTAAAAGTCTGGGTTTGAATCCCTATGTATTCAACCATGTTTGTGGTACTGAGTTAGGGTTGCCATTTCTTTTCTTTTTCTTCTGATAGGTTCCTCATTTTTAACAGTGATATGGCAGGTAGGTCCAGCATGGTCCTCTCCATGCTGGGAATAGCTGTACCTATTTAATTTGGCCAGTGCACATGAGTATTTTGTTTCTGTTCAGTTTTTAGAAGAATGTACCCCAAAATTTGCAACTGTCTTCATATTCAGGATGGAAAAAACTTTAGATTTTAAAAATGGAAGTGTGGGAGAAAGCAAAACTGACAAAATCACCCATTCCTAGAGGAAACTAGCAGGAGCATATTGGTGACCACTCTGAGGCAGCATTATGGTTAAGGGAGGAATACCCAGACTAGCCCTTGAGGCATACTGGCATGAGGCAACTGGAATGGAAACCTCCCCAGGGCACAGGTAGATCTGTTGTCTTCAGTGGGTGGGCATCTTGTGGTTGCGACCTGGACCTCCCTTCATACCCTAGAAAGGTTAGCACTAGCAGTGAGGAGCAGAGATCAGATGATGCCTGGACTCAGGCTAGGCAGCAGAGTTGGGTGGCCCATCAGGTATGATAGCAGGATGGCTACTGTTTTCTTTAAGACAAGGTTCCTGCCCTGGGAGGGGGCATATAGATGTAGATGAGCAGTTGGTCTCAGTCATTACATATAATTTGCATCAATGAAGTTGTGTCCATGGTCTGTTCCATTTGCCTTAATTTAGGCATGGAGACAAATGTCCATTACCTGAATAAATGGATTGCTTGGCCACGCCTAGATCACAGCATAGCTTGCCCAGCTATGGAGGAAAATGGGAAATATGACTGCAGGTTCTACATTGCTAGGCATAAAAGGAAGACAAGTCTAGCCAGAGTTTATGCTAGGCCACTGTCCAAAGAAATGTTCACTTCATTTTTAAATAATAAGTCAACTAACCGCACCACAAAATGCAGAACAGAAGGTGCTGAAAAGCCAGCGTGGATTGCAGAATATGCTTTACTGGAGCTATGTCACACATGCTGGTTAACTTATATTTTGTTTTTGTTTTTATCTCTTAAGTATAAATGTTCAAAAAAACAAACAAAACAAAAACCAAGGCACATGTCTCTTCTGAAGCCTGAAATTACCAAGATACAGAAGCCACAGTAACCAGTGGTCTCAAGCAATCAAACTTCCATCACACTTGGCAGCCTTTAAATTTGCTCACACAACTTGAACTTGAGATGGAAGTTTCTGTCAACCACTCAGCAGTTTTACACAAAAGTCTACACCCAATAAACTCAAGTTCTTCAGTAATGCACAAGATACTTCAAGCTCTGTTGCCATAGAATCTATGGCAACAGATAAATCTAAGCACATTTTAACCTACCAAGAGTACTAAAGGCACACAAAAACAAATAAATAAGAAAATGTTAATAAATTCTACATGAAATATCACATTTAAATTCTAGTTTAGTAAGACATGCTTTCACCGATGCGATGAATATGAACTTGAGCACGCTCCGGGAGAGAGCGCAGGATAGGAAGGCCTGGCGTGCTATGGTCCATGGGGTCACGAAAAGTCGGACACGACTGAACAACAACAACAACAACAACAACAAGACATGCTTTCAAAAATGAATGAAGAAATAAATAAACAAAGCAACAGCAAATAAGAAAAAAAACTAAATGAGTTTAGCAAAAGGTCAAGAACTGGGAAAGGCAGTTGCATGTAGGCAAACAAAACAAATCAGCAACAAAAACAGTTTCATGGAACAGTGAACTAAAATGTTTGAGTACTGGCAGTTGGAAAATAGATATGAGAAATTATGAATTTTCCCATAATGCACTATTTCTCAGAGTGAAAGATTTGGATACAGTTCCTCAGCTAAAACTGAAGGCCAGCAAACTTTGATTTATGATTTGACATTAGAATAAATCCTATAGAATCCTGAATATATATATATATATATATATATATATATATATATATAAATATATAAAGTATGTCTTCATATCAAAAATAATAGGAAAGTGATTTAAAATGGATGTAATTTTAATTGTTCAAGGCAAGGAGAACTTGATCTTCCTTTCAAAAATTAACTAACAAGAGCAGTGATGGGTGGTGGATGAAAAGAACCTTCTCTTTCACTTGTATTTGACTCTGACTTTCACCTTGTCTCAAGTGTAACAGTCAAAGAGCACTGGATCCATTAAACCTGAATCTGGATCTATATCCATTGCACACGGTGGTCATCAGAGTCCACCTAATGTGCTTTAAGAGTCACAGCAATATTCTCTGAAAATAAAAGTTTACAGTCTAATTTGAACACAAGGCAAGACAGGAGCATTTCAAACTATATTGCTGCAGTGAGAAATACCATATTAATATTATGGCTATTACTATAATGCAATAACAGCACAGCACTGGATCCATTAAAACTTTTATAGAACTTGCAGCATTGCAATGAAAGAAGTAAAGGAAACAATTTTTGTGTGAGTATTGTTCCTTTGTGTGTGCTTTTTAATGTCTTACTATATATCTTGCTGATGTGTCGTCATCTCAATGCACTGCCATAGGTGAGAGTTACTAAACTCAGTTTCAGAAATGTTAGGTGTAGATGGAGGAATAATTAGAGAATGTTAGTCACAGCCATGGGAATAAGCAACAGCCAGACAATATGAAGGCTTACTTTGTTAAATTCCATGAAGCTATCTCTAGGGATGCTAGAGGTATTCAGTCTTTTGTGAATTCTAATACAAACGGACCTGATCCTCACCTCCTAGATTAAGGGCTCCTTCACATGGAGCTTTTATCCTGCTATTGAAATTGCTCACTCATGGAAGTCTGTGGGTCCTTTTAATGATGTCCAGGGCACATCCAGAGGTATTTCCTGGTTATTTCACTCCAAAAAGATCCGGAACTAATGAACTATTTTTTAAAGTAGGAATGTAATGTGATTGAAACAGCCACTAGATGGCGCTGTTTCATTGTGTTCTATGGAACCTTGAAAATTAAAAGCTTCCCCTCTCAGCGATCATGTGGTTGCTGTCTGGGAGCCCACGATAAATGCGGAAAGGGTCCAGAATGGGAGGACTGCAGGGGGTTTCTTTAGTGTAAAGGCAGCCTAATATGCAGATGAGTTATTTACCACATTTCACAATTCCCAAATGTTCTGCCTCCGTTCTCAGCTCAAAGGGTCTTACACATCAAGTAAACAAATCCCATCCACCCACCCCACCAAGAACTGTAGGGACCTACGAAAAGCTGTGTCAGCCACAGTTAATAGTCAGGAAAGAAAGAGGTTTCCTTGGAAGCCATCTGTGTCTGCTCTACTTCCTTGAAGTGGGATTATGTCATACAAGTTGTCACCCTGTTGTAGCTGAAGCTAGGCCATACCATGGGGATTTTAGTCATTCTGCCAACGTTTGTCATATACAGAATCAATTAGCAGCAGTGACTTATATTTCTGTCTTTTCCAAATCATTGAAACACTTATCAACTAATTGTTTTCTAAGTTTAGACTATTCAGATATCTGTTTTAAATCTACAGTATTTCTGATATTCAGAGGGGGATGTTAAAGCAAAATGGCATCATCTACACAAAAAAGGGACCTATCAGCAGCCTTCGAGCAACTCCGAAGTTTGTAAAGGCAAACAAATAAATAAAAATGTTTAGAACAAAGCCCAGTGAGGAGTGAGTATGATCAGTGGCCTCAGAATGCTGACTGTCTGTTCGGGTGGGAGATGGAATCAAGTACTCTCGAGTATAGAATGGCTGATAGACTAGATCCCTGAACTGGACATTCCTCAGTGGGGGTTGGATCCAGATTTACACTGGATCAACTGCAGCTAGGGATGTTGGAGGAATCATCTGGCTGGGGAATGGAGCTCAATGAGCTTTCATCAGCTTGGACCCCCAGCCTGTGGAGAGTCAGGCCAGCTAGTAGATTTTCATTCTTTTTGAATGTACATAATTTACGGCCACAATTTGTGCAAATTACGCACATTTGCACAATTTGTAGCTGTAATTTGTACCACTCTATATTTATGCAAATTATGGCTGAGACCAACACAAATTGCAAAAAAAGTCCCTGGAATATGGGGAAACCACACAGCTCAGCTTGCAAAAGCAAGCCAAGGCAGATACAATGGGGAAGGAGGACCAGCCAGCAGCTGCACCAGGTGGATCCTGAGCCTGAGCCTGAGCCTGAGCCTGCTTCTGCCCCTGCCCACAGGTACTTAAGGCGGGGCTGCCAGAGGCTGCTCAGGAAGGAGCACTTAGCGTCGCACTTGGAGTCGCAAGATCTACCACCTGCTTCACCAGAGATACCAGCAGCCACAACACCAGCAGCAAATAGCAGCAGCAGCAGAGGGCAGCAGCTTTAGAGACCAGGGGAAGGGGCAAACGTGGACTATCTGCTCCTTCTTAGCTGCTGTTCTCTTTTATCTCTTTTATATTCTTTTAAACTGTTGTGTATTTTATATCTTAATATTTTAATATGTGCCTGGGAGGACTATTGGACAACTCAGGGGGTGGGGGAGGTGCCACCATAACTGTGGTCACAGGCAGGGGGAGGTATGGCGTTGGGGGATTAACAGGCCAGCTGAGGAGAAGAGGGGCTAGATACCTTACAGCTGTCCCCTCTTCTGGTTCTTCCCCCAACCTGATGGTTCCTGGCAGCCTTACCAGTCTGCCCTCGGGTCTGGTGGTGCTGCTGCTGAATGCCAGGTCGGCCCAAAATAAGACCTCCCTCATCCATGATTTGATTGTGGATGAGGGGGCTGACCTGGCATGGATTACTGAGACCTGGGTGGGGGGACTGGGAGGGGTCACTCTCTCCTGGCTGTGCCCTCCTGGGTACTCAGTGCAGCACCAACACCGACTCGAGGGTCGGGGAGGGGGGGTTGCCGTGGTCTATAGGAATTCAATCTCCCTCTCCAGGCTTCCTGCTCATTCGAGTGCAGATCTTGAGTGTCTGTACCTTGTGACAGATTAGGGATTCTGTTGGTGTACCGCCCACCCCGCTGCCCATCGGACTCCCTGCCTGAGCTGACGGAGGTGGTCTCGGACTTGGTGTTGAGGACCCCCAGGATGATGGTCCTGGGGGATCTCAACTTCCATGCCGAGGCTGCTGTATCCGGGGCGGCTCAGGACTTCATGGCCGCCATGACAACCATGGGGCTGTCCCAACATGTCATCGGCCCAACGCATATAAAAGGACACACGCTTGATCTGGTTTTCTCGACTGGGCAGGAGGATGGTGATCTGAAAGTAGAGGAATTAACATCTGTCCCTTTGTCATGGTCAGATCACTTCCTGCTGAGGTTTAGACTTCTGGCGGCCTTTCCCCTCTGCAAGGGGGGGGGACCTATTAAAATGGTCCGCCCCCGGAAATTAATGGATTCCGATGGATTCCAGAGGGCGCTGGGGGATTTTCCTGCTGCTATGGCTGGTGCTCCTGTCGAAGCCCAGGTCGCTCTGTGGAATGCAGAGATGACTCGGGCGGTTGACACGATCGCGCCCAAGCTCCCTCTCCCTCTGAGCAGAGCCTGGCCAGCTCCTTGGTATACACCTGAGCTGAGGGCAATGAAGCAAGAGGGGAGATGGCTAGAACGCAGGTGGAGGAAAACTTGTGCTGAGTCTGACCGAACACAGGTAAGAGCCCACTATCGAGCCTACTCTGTGGCGGTGAGGGTGGCAAAGAGGCAGTTCTTTTCCACCAGCATTGCATCTTCTCAGTGTTGCCCGGCGGAGCTTTTCCAAGTGGTTCGCAGCCTGTTACATTCTGGGCCAGGGAGAGAGACGGTGGAACCCTCGGTAGCACGCTGTGACGAGTTTGCGCGGCACTTTGAGGATAAAGTCGCTCAGATTCGTCATGAATTGGACACAACCATTAATGCAGTTCCATTGGTAGAGGCGTTCAGAGCATCGTCTGGTCCAGTTTTATTGGATGAGTTTCAGTTACTGAGGCCTGAAGATGCGGACAAGGTGCTTGGCCAAGTCCGATCGACCACTTGTGTGCTTGACCCTTGCCCTTCATGGCTTCTTAAATCAAACAAGGAGGGGTTGTCCGGCTGGGTCCAGGAGGTTGTAAATTCCTCCTTGAGAGAGGGAGTGGTGCCTGCTGCTTTAAAAGAGGCGGTAATTAGACCACTCCTGAAAAAGCCTAACCTGGACCCAGAGGATGTTAACAATTATAGGCCAGTGGCCAACATCCCCTTCCTGGGCAAGGTGCTTGAGCGGGTGGTTGTAGGACAGCTCCAGGCACTCTTGAATGAAACGGATTATCTAGATCCATTTCAATCGGGCTTCATGCCTGGTTTTGGAACGGAAACTGCCTTGGTCGCCCTGTGGGATGACCTTTGCCGGGAGAGGGACAGGGGGAGTGAGACCCTGTTGATTCTCCTGGACCTCTCGGCGGCTTTCGATACCATCGACCATGGTATCCTTCTGGATAGGTTGTCTGGGTTGGGAGTTGGAGGCACTGCACTACAGTGGTTCCGCTCCTACTTGGATGGCCGATTCCAGAAGGTGGTGCTGGGGGATTATTGCTCTGTGCCATGGCAATTGTGCCATGGGGTTCCACAGGGCTCTATTCTATCCCCCATGCTGTTTAACATCTACATGAAACTGCTGGGGGAGGTTATCCGGAGGTGTGGGCTGAGGTGCCATCAATATGCGGATGACACCCAGCTCTACCTCTCTTTCTCATCAAAACCAGGAGAGGCAGTGGCTGTTCTGAACCAGTGCCTGGGCACGGTAATGGACTGGATGAGGGCTAATAAACTGAAACTCAATCCAGACAAGACGGAGGTACTGTTAGTGGGTGGTTCGTCTGCCCGGCTAGGTGGTATTCAACCTGTTCTGGAGGGGGTTGCACTCCCCCTAAAGGATCAGGTTCATAGTTTGGGGGTGCTCTTGGATCCAGAACTGTCACTTGAGGCACAGGTGAACTCAGTGGCACGGAGCACTTTTTATCAGCTTAGGCTGGTATACCAACTACGCCCTTATCTGGACAGAGATAGCCTAGCTACAGTTATCCATGCTCTGATAACTTCTCGTCTGGATTACTGCAATGCGTTATACGTGGGGCTGCCTTTGAAAATGGTCTGGAAACTTCAGCTGGTCCAAAATAGGGCAGCAAGATTGTTAACAGGGACTGGCCTGCGAGCTCATATTACGCCAGTACTTTTCCAGCTGCACTGGCTGCCAGTCCATTTCCGGGCCCGATTCAAAGTGCTGGTGTTAACATTCAAAGCCCTTAACGGCTTGGGGCCAGGTTACCTGAAGGATCGCCTCCTCCCATATGTGCCTGCCCGGACCTTAAGATCATCATCAGCGGCCCTTCTCCGTGAGCCCCTGCCAAAGGAAGTGAGGCAGGTATCTACTAGGTGGAGGGCTTTTTCTGCTGTGGCACCCCGGCTCTGGAATGAGCTCCCTAGTGAGGTTCGCCTGGCGCCTACATTGTACTCCTTTCGGCGCCAGGTGAAGACCTTTTTATTTTCCCAGGCATTTTAGCTTTCTAAATTTTTATCTTTGCTGTTTTAAATCTGTATTTTAAACTCCTGTACTGCTGCTAGGTTTTATTGTGGTTGTATTGTTATATTGTGGTTTTAATGTTCTATATATTTTAAATTGTTTTATTGTGTGTTGTTTGGTTTTAGTTTTTGTGAACCGCCCAGAGAGCTTCGGCTATTGGGCAGTATAGAAATGAAATGAATAAATAAATAAATAAATACACTGCGGAACTCCAGCAAACCCGCAAAGGGCCAGATTTCCTGGTGATGGACATCCCTACTGGTAGCCCCTCTAGCCCCCTGAAAATGGTACACTAAGAGTCAGGAGACCCCATGCTCAATGGGGTGAGATGTGTTGTGGGGGGGAGGAAGGGTGATCCCCCAAAACTGGATGATGGGACCTTCCGTGAGCTCAGACATTTCTTTTGTGGAAGATCCCTTTCTCTCAGAGAAGGCAGATCCTAGATCCAGCCCTGTACGATTAGGCAGGTTCCCCTTATCTACTTTAAAGCTCATTTTCATGACATCCCAAAACATTGGCATAGGATAGGACACAATATTCTTCTGTGGCTGCAGGCACAGAATGCCATGCCATGTGAAAGCCACTATCAAAATTGTATCCAAGATATGTTAAGCATTGACATTTACGTTTATTTTGCTGGTAAATGTTATTACACTGAAACCATCCACCTTATATTCAGCTAATCAGAAGCACATTCACAGCTTGAGAAAAATTTCTCCTATCGCTGAAGGTCACGTAATTATGGTCAGGCTAACTCCATGCAATTTTAAATTGAAACGCTTTTCGTTAAATGGCAATTAAAAAAAGAAAATGGTTTTCCTTTTCTCCCTTCCCATTTCATGACAACAGTTGTAGCTTATGGGCTATTCCTGGTTTTGATTTAATTCCCACATTAGCACATCAGGTTTTCTTCATTTGAAATAGGTAGAGATCTATGAAGTTAAATATGCTTTATACCAAAGGCATAAACAACCTGGTGCAAGGATGTCAGTAGAAAATAATTGTGTCCTCAGTATAGATAACTTTGTGTCTATGGAATTGTATGAATTCTATGGAATTGTATGAATTCACAACCATAACATGTGGGGATGGCCACATAGATTCCAATGGGGACTTTTTCTTTTTTAACCACTCCCTCATTGGGGGAGGGGAGGGGGGATGATCTGAGGAAAAATGGATTCAGGGAGGATAACTGTCCTCTCCTGGAGCACCATGGTCCCACTCTAAATCAGGGCTGCGCACATGTACACAAGAGTAAAATGTAACCCATGTTTCAGCTAACCAAGAGCAGACAACTGCTGGGCCAGTTTTGCCCACAGCCCCTCCCCCCATGGGCTGTACTATCTGGGTTTCTCTGTAGTCCATAGGGCACGTGGAAATCTGTGGGGTACCCCAAAATTCTTATTTAAAAACATATAAGTAGGGATGGACGAAAGTCCCTTACCTGGTCCCGCAGCTTGCTTCGCAGTGGGGGGGAGGTGCTCTGTCCCTCCCCCCGAAATTCTGGCTGGGGGGGAGGCGCCTCGTCCCTCTGGCCGAAATTCTGGCCAGGGGGGAGACGCCCCGTCCCTCCGGCCGCGAATCCTCCTGGCCAGCTGGGACGCAAATGGCGGCAGCCGTAGCCACCGCCGTTTGCGTCCCTGCAGTCAGCCGTGATAGGCTATGTAAATGTTTACGTAGCCTATCACGGTTGACTTTGGGGAAAAAAAAAGCGCGTACGGAAATGGATGACATTTACGTAGACTACGGCGAAAATAAGGGCAACGCAAATAGCGTTGCCCTTATTTTCACCTTAGTCTACGTAAATGTTTACGTAGACTACACGTGCCCAAATAAGGAATGCAAATGGCAGCGCCCATGGGCGCCGCCATTTGCATACGTGCTTTTTTTTTTCCCCCAAAGTCAGCCGTGATAAAGATTTATGTAGCCTATCATGGTGTTTTTTGAAAATCTAGCAGTGATAGGCTACGTAAATCTTTATGTAGCCTATCACGTTTGTTGTTGTTGTTGTTATTTTACCTGGAAATGGTGGCAGCGGCAGCCGGTTGGAAGACCGGCCACTGCTGCCGCCGCCACCGAACCGCCGCCGAACCACCGCCAGGAGCCGCCGCCACCAGGGACATTCACACAAGGTAAGTCCCATCCCGGGGGGGGGGGTGGCGGACCGTTTCTCCACCAATTTCGGGGGGCCTAATGTGTTGGCATTTGGCCTCCCAGAGATTCGTGGAGAAATTCTCCGACATCCCTACATATAAGTGGATTGTCACCAAAATTGGGCGGCAAATTGCTCCATAGTGCTCCATAGCACCAAATGGTTAAATTTAGCTGATTTGCAAGCTAGATTTGGCCCTTTCAGCTCTTGTTGGTGTCTCTACTTTCTTAAAAAAACATTTTTAGTTTTTTTGCTGCTGTCAGATTTGAAGGGTGTGCGTGCAGTGGTGCTGTCAGGAACTGCATGTGGGCTGTGTGTTGCCCACCCCTGAGCTACATGCTATGCGATTAGCATAACGTGTAGTTTGGTTCTTATGGCCAGACTAAAAGTTCCTTTAATCACTCATAGCTCAGCTATGTGTGATTGTCTCCCCATCTCTTCTGAAAGTGTGCACAGCCCCAATTAGGATCAGGACCATCATGGCATTTCAGGACAGAATGGTTTAAGTTTCCTCCTCCCCATTTTTATCCTAAAATTCCACCCCCCCTGATGAAGACTTTCTTTTTTACATGCCCCTTCCGGGGGGGGGGGGCTGTGTGTGGAATTTCACAATGAAAAGGGTGGCATGAGGAAGCTTAAATTCTACTCTCATGAAGCACCATGGTACCAATCCAAATTGGGGTCATGTCCACTTGCAGGAGAGTAGGGGAGGTAAACATGCATAGCTCAGATATGCATCATTAAAGAAATGTTTAGTTTGGCCCCCAGATTATATTTGCCTAATCTCTATATATTTATGTAGTCTATATAAAAACTCTCTCTCTATATTTGTCTAATCCACTAACAGTGGATTAGATACTAGGGATACTAACGGTGGATTAGACAAATATAGGTCTTTCAATGGCTATTAGTGATGATAGCTGAATAGAACCTCCCATTGTTTCTCTGAAGATCAGTTCTTGGGAACATCAGTATTCTTCATGCACGTGCCCTGTTCACGGGCTTCCTGAAAAATCTGACTGCCCACTGAGGGAAACAAGATTCTTGGCAAGATGGACCTTGGTCTGATTAGCAGGACTTTCCTTATATTCATATGTATTTTCAAGTTTACTGAGCTTCTTTTCTAACCAGAAATCTAGAACTCCTTTTGCCTAGATTTTCTCCAGCAAGCATATTTTCTCTAAGTCATAGGTGGCTGGTGGCCCTTGAGCATGATCGCAGCATGTGTTTGGGGATCCCTTCGAGATGGATGCCCAAATGTCAAGTATCTCACCACTCTGACCACAGGATAGAAAACCCATCCTGGCCATTTCCACTGTTGACCTTTTCCCTTCTACAACCATAGCAAATCTGAGCAAATCTGTCACTCTAAGTTTCTCCCACATTCGATTTTTTAAAAAGAACCTCAAGTGCTTTTCATCCTGAATATAAAGACTTTTGCATATTTGGGGAAATTCTTACTAAAACCAAACTGAAACCAAATTCTCACCCATTTGCACTAGTCAAATTTAAAATGAACGTGGAGAGGACTATGGCATATCTGCCTGCCATATATGTAGCTCTTAACAATGAGGAGTCTGTCAGAAAAAAAGAAGTGGGAGCTCTAATTCAGTATTACAAACATGACTGAATACACATTCAAACCCAGACTTTGAAGTGGTAAGCACTTAGAGCCCTGGACCTGGATGGATGAATCCATGAGTTTTGGTTTCTCCAAACTTTTAAAATCTCAAGTTCTTTCCATCCCAAACATGAACAAATCTGTGAATGTTAGTAAATTCCTATTAAACAATGAGCTGAAATGAAACTCTCACCTGTCCCTAACTTCCACTAAGGATGGGAGAACTAGGGATACTTCAGTTTGCCATGATTCTCTGAAATCCACTCTGAAGTGTGGTTCATCTAGTTCCTATTTTAATTTGCAATCTTTTTTTCTCCTTTTTGTTCGAATGGGAGATGCGCACATTTTGAATGAGAAAAGTGTGTATTGCCATGCTTATTTTTTTAGAAAGTGTACATCCCCCCCCCTTGACTAAAGTTCGAAAATGCATATTTTTGGGGAAATGCAAATTTAAAATGCACATTTTCCCAGAAATACACATTTTTCAAATGGGATCACAAGCTCAGAGATGTGCAAGCTGCTTCTTCTTCTTCTTCTTCTTCTTCTTCTTCTTCTTCTTCTTCTTCTTCTTCTTCTTTTAAAAACCCCCCTCTCCCATTCACATTTAGGGTTGTGAACGGGGCAGGTTGGTATGATCTGTGAACTAAAATGAAATGTTTGTACATCCCTACCTTCAACTCATCATTTTGGCACTTTTCAGAACTTTAAATAGACTTCTCTTACAAATTCCTTCATATACTAGTTTTCTAGTGTGGGATAATAGCATTAGTAGCCTTTATGAAATACAATATATCATCTACTTAAATATAATAAATTGTCAAATTGTTTCTGACATAATATAAGAACACTGTTGTTAAAGGCTCTGACTGGAATACTCTTGTTACCATGCTTTCAATTTTAGAATGGTCTGTTTTGAGCTAACATGACTGACCCAAAGGGAATCCTCCAATTACCTTTTATTACACTGCAGTGTTTTAGTCCTAGTGATAAATATTAGATAATTAACTTGCCAGATTTCTACTGGAAGGTTTTCAATTCTTAAGGCGCAATGGTCAATAGTTCTAAGGGCGCTGAGGGCATCCATCTTATGCAGAGTCTGAGTAATTGCTATTAAGGGGCCATGAGTTCTACAAAGAATTGTAATGAAAGCCACAATTAGGAAATTGTCGAGAATGATGGCCCTCTGGGAGTTTGCAAACAAATAATAGTCTTATAATATTGTTGTCTTAAGTACAGGAAGGATAAGGATATTTTGCTGTTGTACTCATTTATCTATCATTTTCTATGCTCCACTATATCTCATATCCTGATCTTTGTTACATAGAAGGAAGGAACGGGAAAGGGATGAGAACAAATGACCATATGCTAAATGGGGTACGTCTGGCTAGGGATGTATAAGAATTTCATTTTTGCCTGCAAAACATCAAGTAGGGATGTACAGATGGTGTAAACTCCATTTCGTCTGTGTTTCGTGGATTGTTGGGCTCCTTTCATTCACATTTGCACAAAATTTGCAAGTGCAAAAATGTGCAATTTCCCCCATACTGCATATTTTCACACTTTAGCCTATGGGGGAAATGCACATTTTTGACTGGGTTTTTCTTCAATGAAATTTGTGCAAAATTCCCAAAGATTAGAAAAACGGTCTGCAAGTCCACAAAATCTGCCCAACAGGGGAAAAGCCAGTCCACTGTGGAATCCATGGGTCAGATTCATGAAAATCTGAACTTATTTGGCTCTATTGTGGATTTCTCTGACATCCCTACATGCAAACATACCCCATTCAAAGCCCAAAATTTGAGCGCGAGCATGTGTCTGCCAAAATTATGTGCAAATTGTCAAACACCTGCTCGTGTTCGTCTTGTTCCCAATCCCAGCTCAATTTGCACAAACTTCCAAATTTGCACAACTTTCTTCACTAGACTGAATCAGCCCCACTTTAGTCTATGCAGGAAACTTGTGCAAATTAGGAAATCTGTGCAAATTTGGGGAAATTTACACAGATCTCCTGTTCAATTGCTGCTCCATTTGTTCAAATCACCTGTTCATGCAAAGCAAGCAGGGATCACAAACACAAGCAGGAATCGGGCATGAAACGAGCAGCGAGACAATGTTAGGAGAATCCTTGGCAATCTTCAACACCACTGGTTAGCCCATTCTGTGGCCCTCCAGATGTTGTTGGATCACAACTCTCATCAGCTCTAGTCAGCATAGTCAATGGTAAAAGCTGACAGGAGATTCAGTCCAACAATGTCTGGATGGCCACATGTTCCCCATCCCTGTGCTAAGTGGTGACATCTTGTCAATGGCTGAGGACAATTTTCTTATGCTTTGCACCTGATCAGAAATCCTGGAAAGCAAAGGTGTGATAAAATCTTCCTTACTACTTGGCAGGATGATGTAATGTCCAACTGGTTCAACAACCGATTATGTTGCTTCTGCAGTAAATTACTACTTGCCATAGGGTTGTCTGTATTTCCCCAGGAAGCAATACCAGTACTGGTGTTAACCACCTTCAGGAGTAAGTAATGTGTTCAGCATTGAAGGATAAATTGATTACTCTATCAGTGCAGATGGTGCTAACTATCATATAACTAATCTGTTTCCTAGTAAATAAGAAAAAAACTTGACCTTGTCAAAGTTCTATGCATTGCATCTCAAAGCTCATGCTGACTTGTGTCCATATCAGGTTGCAGATTGCAAACTTGGGGTGGGGGGTTGTATGAAAAATTGTGCATATTTTCACGCACATTTTTACAATGTACACAACAATTATGTATATTTTTAAAATATGCATTTTCTGCAATTGATTAAGGTGTATTTGTGCACATTTTTCAAACTCAATCTTTTTGGTTCCATGAATCACATCTAGGGATGTTGGAGAATTTCGCCATGGATTCCAGGGAGGCCGAATGCCAGCGCATTCGGCCCCCCGGAATCCATGGCTGAACGAAGCCACCCACCCCACCACCCCGTGAAATGGGCCCGGAATGGAGCCTACCTTTGTCGGCCATTCCAGTGCTCCTTGAATGGCAGCCGCATCTGCGGCCGCCATTCACCTCCTTTCGAATGGCTGTGATAGGCTACGTTAAGTATTTACGTAGCCTATCATGGCTAACACAGGGATGCCATTCGCATCCCTGCAGAGGCCGTGATAGGCTACGTAAATATATATGTAGCCTATCACGGCAATAGGCAGGAACGCAAATGGCAGCCACCGTAGCTGCTGCCATTTGCGTCCCTGTCTTTTGCCATGATAGGCTACATATAAATAAATACATATATTTATGTAGCCTATCATGGCAAAAGACAAGGGCACAAATGGGGGCGGCTACAGTGGCTGCCATTTGCGTTCCTGCCTATTGCCGTGATAGGCTATGTATATATTTACGTAGCTTATCACGGCAAAAGACAGGGACGCAAACGGCAGCAGCTACAGTGGCCACCATTTGCATCCCTGTGCAGCTCAGCAGCCAGATGTCCAGCTGTGGGCAGCCCTGGCTGGCGGCTCTGTGGAGTCACCACAGAGCGGAGCTGGCTGGGGAGAATTTCGGTGGGAGGAACAGAGCGCCTCCCCCCCACTGCGAATGACCCTGGATGAAACAGTGAGTCAATTTCATACATCCCTAATCACATCACAAGCTTGGAAATGTGTGGACTTTGACCTCAGTTTGCATTCAGATCTGTGAGGTGAATTAGGGATGTACAAATTGTGTACCTTCCATGCCTCTTGACTTCCGCAGTTTGCGGCCAGTGCTCTGTACTGTCATTCGCAAGTCCCCGGAATTCTCCTCTTTTTTTTCCACTCCAAAAATTACGAAGATAAATCCGTACCGACAGCCGTAATTCTGCATAACTTCCGTAAGAAAGGCTATTTTTCATAGATATTTATGTATTTTTTCCCCTGCCCTGAGACATGCAGTAATTACTTTCAGCCAAAACACTTCCTCCTCCTCGGGGCTTCCCAAAACAAGGCTGCCCTAAGTGTGCCTGAGCGATGCACTCTTTGTTTACAGCAATGCTGTTTGAAAGAAAGAAAGAAAAAACCTTTAAAATGACCATGCTGGTCTGGAGCCCTGCACGAGTGTTATTCCCCCAGCTAGGCTTTCTATTTCCACATCCAGCCTTGTTGGTGACATAGTGAGGCTAAAATGGAGAGGAGAACCAACTCTGTGCATGTCTACTCAGAAGTAAGTCTTACTGAGTTCAATGCGACTTACTCCTACACATGTCAGCACCCCACTTGCCCCCAGCTCAGCTTTGTATTTCCACATCCAGTTCATTAGCAAACCTCCTGTTAGTTATCTCACTGGGTGACTTTGGTCTGGACTTTCACCATTGCACCACACTTCTGTTATGAAACTCATGAAGAAAAAGAGACAGTATAATGGAAAGTTCTTTCTGAAGCAGTCAGACTTCACTTGTACAAATGCTGCTGCAGCATGAAGGGAAAGATCAGCAACCTTCTCTTTGTTTGAATAAAAAGCACACTCTGCACATGCTCAGTGAATGGACAAAATGAGGAATAAACATACCAGGGAATATGAAGAACTATATTCTTCATGTGTGTGTATGTGTAATCTCCCTCAACCCAGCTGTTCCCTGGACCCCCCCCCCTTCACCCCTTCACCCACCCCCTTCACTCTTCTTCTGAGATAACTAACAGGAGTTTTGCTAATGAGCTGGATGTGGAAATACAAAGCTGAGCTGGGGGCAAGTGGGGTGCTGACATGTGTAGGAGTAAGTTGCATTGAACTCAGTAAGACTTACTTCTGACTAGACATGCACAGAGTTGGTTCTGCTCTCTGCTCAGCTTTGTATTTCCACATCCAGTTCATTATCAGACTTCCCTTTTAGTTATCTCAGAAGACCCTTGGGTGAATGGGCAGGGGGTTTCCAGGGAACAGCTGGATTGAGGGAGATCCCCACACACACACACACACATAATGGAAGAATATAGTTCTTCATATTCCCTGGTATGTTTATTCCCCATTTTGTCCATTCCCTGAGCATGTGCAGAGTGTGCTTTTTATTCAAACAAAGAGAAGGTTGCTGATATTTCCCTTCATGCTGCATTTGTACAAGTGAAGTGTGACTGCTTCAGAAAGAACTTTCCATTATGCTGTCTCTTTTTCTTGATGAGTTTCATAAATAAAGTATGATCTAGTGGTTAGAGTCCAGCCCAAAGTCACCCAGTGAGATAACTAACAGGAGGTTTGCTAATGAGCTGGATGTGGAAATACAAAGCTGAGCTGGGGGCAAGTGGGGTGCTGACATGCGTAGGAGTAAGTCGCATTGAACTCAGTAGACATTCTGAGTAGACATGCACAGAGTTGGTTCTCCTCTCCATTTTAGCCTCACCATGTCACCAATAAGCCTGGATATGGAAATAGAAAGCCTAGCAGGGGGAATAATATAATACTCGTGCAGGGCTCCAGACCAGCATGGTCATTTTAAAAGGTTTTTTCTTTCTTTCAAACAGCGTTGCTTTAAACCAAGAGTGCTTCGCTCAGGCACACCTAGGGCAGCCTTGTTTTGGGAAGCCCGGAGGAGGAGAAAGTGTTTTGGCTGGAAGTAAACGGAGACGGAGGATTTCAATTGAAAAAGAACACCCACGAACAAGGCAGTGAGCACAATTTTTTTTTTTAAACTTACGTATTTATTATCGGAATATACTGCCTTGCATTTTTATTTATGAAAATTTCGCGACTCTGTGCAGATGAAAAAAAAAAAGCCGCATGACTGCTAGCTCTGCTGGACCTCGTGGTGCCATTCCGCAGAGGATTCCATGGCACAGACTGAAGGGAATTCGATCCCATTTCAGTCCGTGGTGGAATTCTCTGACATCCCTAGGTGAAATGGGTAAATTCTAGGGATGTTGGAGAAATCCTCCACAGACCACAATGAGGCCGGATTCTATTAAATCTGCCCCCCCCAAGTCTGTGGAGGATTGGATCTCCTACCTCCTCCTCTGTCGTGAAGTCCTCACCAGCGGATCCTGCCTGCCGCTGGCTCCAAAGCCCCGGCAATACGGCCACCATTGCCATATCACTGGCTGGACTGACTAACTGCGGATGCAAATGGCGTCCAGCATAGCCAAATACGCCATTTGCATCCCTGTTCCTTCGTGTGATAGGCTATGGAAAGTTTTACATAGCCTATCATGTAAAAGAGCAGGGATGCAAATGGCGTATTTGGCTATGCTGGACACCATTTGCATCCACAGTTAGTCAGTCCAGCCACTGATACGGCAATGGCGGCCGTATCACTGGGGCTTTGGAGCCAGCTGGCAGCTCCGCGGAATTGCCGCAGAGCGGAGGCGGCTGGTGGATTCCAGGGGGGGAGGAATGGATTGCCTCCCCCCCCCGGTGGAACCCCTGCAGATGGCAAGGTAAGGGATTCGTACATCACTAGTAAATTCTGGTCAAAGACAAACTGAAATAATTCTTTTTTTCATATAGTCTTATTGCTAGCTTCCATACAATGTTCACATATAGACACCAAATGATATTAGCACAGAACATGGGATCTTGATTTGGCAGTACCTTCATGCACAGAGTTAGAGTGGAGCCAGTGAGTTTCAATTTTCACATTCATAATTGAACAGTTAAGGAAACTGCATAAAAATTAGGAAAACAATCCGTTTAGTGTTTTTTTCCATGTCCTGAGTACTCATAAAAAGTTGTATAAATACTAGAGCTGTACACAAATGGCCTCTCAAAATTCTCCAGCCTATTTGTGGAGAGAGAAATTTGTGGCAGAGAAATTGGGGGAACAATTTCACCAAATGTTTCCTATGGGAGGAGAAATTCTCCAATATTTTCTCACAGATAGGGTTCACTATTGGCAGGGGTTGTAGCATGGGTCCTTTCTTTTTTCATAAGGATTTGGTTTATTGCACTTTTTCTGTAGGTGGCAACAGCATCAACTGTGTTGAGGCTTCACTCACTGAAGCAGAATTTTGAATTTCTTTTGGTGGCATTTTTGAGTTTACTGCAAAGTGGCTGAGGACGCTGTGTGTGTTTTCTCTCTCTGTTACACATCTTTCCATTGTCCTGAAGCCTCCCAGGCCACCTGCACTTCCTGAACTGAAAAAACCCCATGGGAAGAATTGCCTTATGATGTCTTCCTCATGATGGCTTTAACTTAAGTGTGGGAAGCTGAGGAGGCGGCAGGGTGCCACAGAGATTATTCTATGATGACACACAGGGCACTCACATACACTCCTCAGCCACCTCATAAGTAAGGTAAGCACAAGAATCCCAAACCCAACCCATGAGAATTTCTCTGAAATTTCTCCTCCTCTGAATTTCTTTTCGAAAGCAATTTCCTTTCTATCAAATTGAATGAGAATGGTCAAAAAAAATGTGGGAGAAATTTTTGGCACAGCACTAATAAATACCTCCAAATATAATTTAAAGGGTCTTGATCTCAGCTACAATTCACAGCTCAGAAAACATCTCAAGCATTAGGAAGAACAGACCTGCTCAAAGAAGCTTCCCCACTAGCTGAGCTGTTTCTTAGGAAAGTCCCTTTAAACACGCTTCCTAGCCCTCTCCTCAGCTCATGTGACTAATAACAGACCCACCCACCTCACCCAGGGGTGGGGGTAGGGGGGTGAAGGCTTACAGAGAGTATATAAAGAGAGATTGCTTAAGCTAGGGGTGGAGAACCTCCTTCAGCCTGATGGGCTAATTCAGTTTTGGAGAAGTTTTCAGGGCTACATTCCAGTGGTGGGCGGACCTGAAGGCAAAATGAGGCAGGGCCAAAATACACAAAAAAAACCAGCATATTGTAACTTACTGCCAGGAACGAAGCCTCAGGAGAGTCAATTCAACATTTTAGAGTGTAGGAAAAAAACTGCACAGGAGCCTGGAAACCATCAAATGATCTGTGGTCAGGGGAAAGGGGAAAGGGGGGTGGGTGCATGGGAAGTGGGCATGGAGGTCTGGGGAAACACAGACAGCTGGATTGGGCCCTCCGGAAGACCAGATCTGGCCCCAGGGCCTGAGGTTTCCCACCCTTGGGGAACATTTTTTGTAATGTCTACATTTTTTCCCAATACATTGCATACATAGAAAAACATTTTCAAGTAATGTTTCACAACAGAAATTCTGAAGTTTTTCTCAACAGGATCAGGATGTTCCCTTTGAATACCAAGCTAAAAATGAATGCTGAGCTGTAGGGAGGAAAACTTTCAGACTGCATTTCTACTTGTCTGCATGATTGAATTGCTAATAATTGGAACCATATGGTGCTGCAAATATCATGTTTTCTTCCATCCTTCCTTTCTTTCAAAGGTGTTGAATGCTCATGAATGATCTTAAGGATTTAAAGGGAATATGTTTATAAGCAGTGACTGTTTTGCAAAAAATAATAATTCCGGAGGTTAATTAATTGAAAATTAATTTTCATGTCTATTATAGAATAATTGGTTGGCTGCAACAAATTGATGGGCACCCATCTGCACACACTGCTTGCGTGTGAATAAGATGTTGGAAAGATAAATCAGTGGCAGTTTTAAAGAGAGAAAAAAACCTACAAGCATCAGCAGCATTCTGATTAAATTGTGGAGTACAAAGCTATGGAAAACAATCTTATAGAAAATCATGCTTTCCATTTCAATGCTAAATTGATCAGAAATTCCAAAGATGAGACATGGAAATCAAGGTTCTAAACTGTGGGTCTCCACCACAGTCATTTGCCTCCAACTTGTGGAGGGTGATGAGGGCGGCAACCGAGGGGAGGGGAG
This sequence comes from Heloderma suspectum, assembly GCF_057233095.1. Taxonomy (NCBI): domain Eukaryota; kingdom Metazoa; phylum Chordata; class Lepidosauria; order Squamata; family Helodermatidae; genus Heloderma; species Heloderma suspectum. The sequence continues at coordinate 70,913,896 of NC_139462.1, forward strand.
CTGGTATACTCATCCCCCTCTCCTTCAGCACAAGAGTAATTTGAATGTTTGAATACAGCTATTAGAATGTTGATAATAATGCATAGAATTCATATGGCACTTTTGAAAATCCAAGATGCTTTTTCAGTAATACTTAACGACAGCTCTGAAATTTCAGTCAGTATTAGTAGGGCTGTGCACCTCTTCAGTCCAAAGCCCGAATAATGAAGTGAAGTGGACTGATTTGCAGGTGCTTCATCTTGCTACAAAGCAGATCAGAACAGCACCAAGGCAGCCCAAACTGAAATGGGTCACCTATGAGGCGCCTTGGTCCACCTCGTATATTTGGAGCTCTTCTTATGCCTTCTGAGCAGCCCAGACAAGCTGTTTCCAAAATGTATCAACTTGTGAAAGGTCGTGCTGGAGGCACCAAATGTATCAATTTGAGAGAGATCTGCCCACTGGGAGGGGCAGAAGACAAGTGGGGAGGGGGTGGGGGAGAGGAGAGGAGGAGAAGGAGGAGGAGTGAGCTTTGCTGTGAGTCAGCCTCCTTTTGCTCATTGTGAGAAAGGTGGTGTTACTGGAGAGGAGAGAACTGTCTGAAAGTTATTTGGCTAGAGCAGTGGTCTCCAAAATGGAGGGGGGGGCACAAGACAATCCATTGGGGGGGGTGAGCCACCTGATAATTGAGCAGCTTCCCACTGCCTTGATGAGCTGCCATTGGGTGCAATGATGGTGGTGGTGGCAGCAGCAGGATGGGATGGGAGCTGAGAGAGAAGCTCCATGGCATTTCTCGCTCAGCTCCAGTCCTATCTTGCCTGCCTCTGCTGCAGCCACTGAGAGCAACTGTGCCAGTCTCTGACAGGCATGGCAGAGGAAGCCTTAACCCTTCCCACTCTCCTTTGGCAGAATACAGCTGAGAAGAAAGTGTGTGCTATGACAGCTATGTTAGTGTCTCCCCACCCCACCCTTCTGTAATAGCTTTACCACTCATTCTTCTTGTTTGTTCATTTAAAAATCCCGAAAATTTCACTGTAGTTGCTTATCTTTCCCCTCCCCCCCCACACCTTTGCAGTTCTCTCTCAACTATTAGCTTGCCCTTACTTTGATTCTGTCTAGAGATAGGTGATAGATAGAGAGATTGATACTTCTTTCCGTTCTTGGTTCTTGGCTCCACTCCACCTCCTCTTCTCAATTCCTGTATTCTTTTCTTTCCCATTTTTGATCTCTTTTCCCTAAAAAAAATAATAAAAAATAAAATTGAAAAAAACCCTTTCTTCTGTTAGGATTATAGTTAGTCCCCCACCCCACCTTTTTCTTGTAGTTTAGTCTCTGCTTTGCTTTGCTTTGCTTTGCTCTGCGTGTGTGTATTTGTGTGTCAGTGCATGTCAAAGGAGTCCAAAAACAGTGGGCAAAGGACTACACACATTAACAGCTATTGTTTAAATAATATAATGCTAGATTGTGTGTTGGAAAGCAAGCAAGCCCAATATGAGGCATCTTCAGGGTCTTGGCAGGGGCAGGGGTGGGGAAAATGGTGCTGTGCCCTCCTGGCAGGGTGCGTGTGTTGCTTCCTGCCTTTGTTAGTCCAGCAGACAACTGACATTGCTCTTTGTTCAAGTCAATGTGCCCACCTGGCAGTGTTGCTGTCTTTGTTTGCTTCCTGCCTACCAGCCAGTATTTTCCCAGCCCAGGTGATTCAGCCAAAAGACCCTGAGGTTATTGACTGTGAATAGGAAAGTAGTGCTATTTATTAGGGATGTACGAAAGGTACTTACCTTTCGCGGATTATGTTTATGGTTGGGGGGGAGGCGTTCCTCGCCAGGGGGGGAGGTGCTCCGTTCCTCCCCCCAACCATAACCTCGGGGGGGGAGGCGGAATCCTCCCCAGGGGGTGAGGTGCTCCGTTCCTCCCTCCCCCTGGAATCCTGGCCAGCTGGCTGTGCTCCGCAGGGATTCTGCGGAGCCACTGGCCGGCTCCCCCAGCAGCCGGACATCCGGCCGCTGGCTAGCAGGGACGCAAATGGCGGCGGCTGTAGCCGCCGCCATTTGCGTCCCTGCCGTCAGCCGTGATAGGCTACTTAAATGTTTACGTAGCCTATCACGGCTGATTTAAAAAACAAACAAACAAAAACCACACGCGTACGCAAATGGCGGCGGCCACGTGTAACTCCTTTGCTGAGGGAACTGCACTGGCTGCCTATTCGCTACTGGGCCAGGTTTAAGGTATTAGTACTAGTGTACAAAGCCCTAAACAACTTGGGACCAGGATACCTGAGAGAGTGCCTCCTTCCCTACCAACCTGCCCGGTCACTGAGGTCATCAGTAGGGATGTACGGAAGTCACTTACCTGTTCGCAGATTATGTTGATGGTGGGGGGGAGGTGTTCCATCCCTCCCCCCGGAATCCTCACCAGGGGGGGAGGCACTCCATTCCTCCCCCCCGGAATCTTCCGTGGCTAAAGCGTAGTAATATTTACATAGGCTAAAACGGGGAATCAAAAAGGGACGCAAATAGCGCCCGCTACGCTATTTGCATTCCCCTTGATTTTCACCGTCATAGTCTACGTAAATATTTACGTAGATTAAGAGGGCAAAAATAAGGAACGCAAATGGTGGTGGCCATAGCCGCCGCCATTTGCGTACGTGGTTTTTTTTTTTTTTACCCAGAGCCCTCCGCGGCTGGAAATCCAGCTGCGGACGGCTCTGGCCTGGCCGGGCCTGGCCGGATGCTCTGCGGAGCTGCCACGGAGCACAGCCAGCTGCAGAGGATTCCAGGGGGGAGGAACGGAGCGCCTTCCCCCCCAGCGAGGATTCCGGGGGGAGGGATGGAACACCTCCCCCCCACCATCAACATAATCTGCGAACAGGTAAGTGACTTCCGTACATCCCTACTGATGACCTCAGTGACCAGGCAGGTTGGTAGGGAAGGAGGCACTCTCTCAGGTATCCTGGTCCCAAGTTGTCTCCCAGCAGGAGATGAGATTCACGGCCGGAGGGACGGGGCGCCTCTCCCCCAGCCAGAAGTTCAGCCGGAGGGACGGGGCGCCTCTCCCCCGGCCAGAATTTCGGCAGGGAGGGATGGGGCGCCTCCCACCCCACCCAGAATTGCAGGAGGAGGGACGGAGCGCCTCCCACCCACCGCGAAGCAAGCTGCAGGATAAGGTACGGGACTTTCGTCCATCCCTAACACACAGTACAGGCAATCAATAGATGACCAGGATGTAAGTAATCCAAAAGGAAGAGAAGATAGAAGGCACCCTTGCCCTCATGGCAAACCAAAGGGGCACACCCCCTTCAGTGGTGGCCCACCAGTGGCAGCCCACCACCTCATAGCAGGGCAGATTTTAAGTCTCCACAATGCCTGGAGATCTCAAGGCTCAGAGATAGCACTCTGCTCCGACTGGCTGGAGAAAACTTTGGCAGGTGTTCCCACTCACTTTGCAATCAGCGCAGGCTGATGCAAGGCAGGATACTGGGAGATGGAGGGGGGTTACAGGCAGCAAGCAACCAGCCAGCTGTAAACAGTGGACAATCCTCTCCCCTCAGTTCTTTCCTTTCACCAGTCCAGCAGTGCAGAGTGGCCAGTCCTGTGTCTTCCCAGCCTCATAGCAGGGCAGATTTTAAGTCTCCACGATGCCTGGAGATCTCAAGGCTCAGAGATAGCACTCTGCTCTGGTTGGCTGGTTCCTTGTAGGGATGGGGGAGAATTTCTCCCCGAAACTTCGGGGGGACGAGTGCCAACGCATTCGGCCCCCCGAAATCAGCGGTGAAATTCTCCGCCACCCCCTTGCCACCCCCCCCGGGATGGGACTTACCTTTGACGAATATCCCTCCCGGCGGCGGGCCCCGGCGGCGGTTTGGCGGGTTTTCATCAGGGGTGGTGCCGCCACCGCCATTACAAGTGAAGTAAAAACAAAAACAAAAAACCCGTGATAGGCTACGTAACGATTAACGTAGGCTATCACGGCTAGATCTCCAAAGTCAGCCGTGATAGGCTACGTTAATCGTTACGTAGCCTATCACAGGTGACTTTGAAAAAAAAAAGCGCATACGCAAATGGCGGCCCCCATAGGGCGCCGCCATTTGCATTCCTTATTTGGTCCCTGTAGTCTACGTAAAGATTTATTTTCCCCGTAGTCTACGTAAATCTTTACATAGACTACAGGGACCAAATAAGGAACGCAAATGGTGGCACCCTATGGGGGCCGCCATTTGCGTATGTGCTTTTTTTCCCCCCAAAGTCACCCGTGATAGGCTACGTGATGATTTATGTAGCCTATCATGGCTGACTTTGCAAATCTAGCCGTGATAGGCTACGTAAATCGTTACGTAGCCTATCACGGGTGTGTGTGGGTGTGTTTTACTTTTTTTTTCGCGGCGAGGTAGACGGGGCGCTTCTACCCGGCCTGAATTTCACCGGCGAGGGATGGGGTGTCTCCCCCCCGGCCTGAATTTCGGCCGGGCGAGGCAGAGCGCCTCCCCCCCCTTGCATGAACTTCGGGGGGAGAAGCGAAGCACTTCCCCCCACCGCAAAGCAAGCTTTGAGGACAGGTAAGGGACTTTCGCCCATCCCTAGTTCCTTGGAAAAAACCAAACTTCACCTGCACCTAGCACAAAACCTAGTGGGCCAAATTGCCTGACATGTGGCAGGTGGACATCCCTCCAGGGGAGCTGGGAGCTCCCTAAATTTCACATATGTATCATGAAAATTGAAAAGTTATGGCCATTTGTGTTTTCTCATGCAAGTCAATGGGAAAACACCAAAAACTACTGATTCAAATGTCCAAATTTTGCTGCGGATTCGGATCCAAGTCGAAGTGAATGGGGTCTGAATCAGTCTGAAATGAAGCGGGGCCACTTTGGAAGATCTGAAGCAACATCAGAAGCAGAGGGTCTGTGCACAGCCCTAAATATTACCATCAACATGTTTCAGTATTAGGGGTGTGGGTGCTAAGTGTATCCTGATCTAGCTGGGGGCCATATGTGTACAATATTTATTTATTTCTTGCTTTGTTTAATAACACCCCCCCAGCTTTCTACCTTGAAATGCCACTCAACAGAGCTAACAACAATAAAAAGACAACTTTAAAAAAACAAAACAAAAAAAACTATAATTAAAACAAACACAGAACAAACTAGAATCCCATGAAGCTGATTGGTGGGAGGTTCAGGAGAGATAAAAGGAAATACTTCTTCACACAGTGCATAGATAAGGTCTGGAATTTGCTACCATAAGAGGTAGTGATGGCCACCAATTTGGATGGCTTTAAAAGGGGATCAGACAAATTCATGGAAGATAAGTCGATCTATGGCTGCTAGTCATGATATCTATATGCTACCTTCAGTATCATAGCCAGTTTGCCCATGTATGCCAGTTGCTGGGAAACATGAGGTAGAGGGTGCTTTGCACTCATGCCCTACTTCTAGGCTTCCCAGAGACAGCTGGCTAGCCACTGTGTGAGCAAGATGCCAGATGGACCCCTGGTCAGGCTCTTCTTCTATTTCTAGGTTTTCAAATGAGTTCTAGATCATGTCCGATTGGACCCATGTTCCACCAACATCACTCTAGTTGCTGTCCCACTCCAGTGTTGCCCCCTAATGAGTTTACAATGAAGAATGGAGAGAGAAGAAGGAGTGGTCCCCCCTGAGCATGAACCCAGTGCTAAGAAGTGTTAGGAATGCGCTCAAGTTCCCATGTGAGGACAGACTGTTTCGTGCAAAGTGAGTGCCCTTCTTCCTGATTTCTCGAACACCAGCGTTCCCTCTTGTGAGCTCTAAATGTGCACAACCTGCATCCATGGAAATTTATCCTATGCCATGCATCCTATTACATGACGTTTAGTCTCCCTGTGTGAGGTTTATCAACTCTTGGTGGTGTAGGAATGGCGTGAGCACCTGGTTGGGGCTCGAAGCCCAGTGAGATGGTGCCGGTTCAGTCCCCTGGATGCCAATTCACAGATCTGAGCTCTTGCCTGACTCGCAGCATGCTGAGTTGGGCAAGAGTATGGGCGCCCGCTCCCTCAGCAAGCCGGCCACCTACTAGGGATGGCGGAGAATTTCTCCCCGAATCTTCAGGGGGGCTGAGCGCCAATGCATTCGGCCCCCCGAAATCGGCGGTGAAATTCTCTGCCCCCCTCCCCCCCCCTGGGATGGGACTTACCTTTGGCGAATGTCCCTCCCAGCGGCAGGTCCCGGCGGCGGTTCGTCGGCCTTTCATCGGGGGTGGGGGCAGCAGCCGGTCTTCCGACCAGCTGCCGCTGCCGCCATTACAAAGTGTAAAAAAAACCCAAAACCCCGTGATAGGCTACGTAACGATTAACGTAGCCTATCAATGGCTAGATTCCAAAGTCAGCCATGATAGGCTACGTAAATTGTTACGTAGCCTATCACGGGTGACTTTGAAAAAAAAGCGCGCATACGCAAATGGCGGCGCCCTATGGGCGCCGCCATTTGCGTTCCTTATTTGGTCCCGGTAGTCTACGTAAAGATTTCCGTAGACGACGGCATAGTCTACGTAAATCTTTACGTAGACTACCGGGACCAAATAAGGAACACAAGTGGCGGCACCCATAGGGCGCCGCCATTTGCGTACCCGCTTTTTTTTTTTCAAAGTCACCCGTGATAGGCTACGTAACGATTTACGTAGCCTATCACGGCTGACTTTGGAAATCTAGCCATGATAGGCAACGTTAATCGTTAGGTAGCCTATCACAGTTTTTTTTTTTACACTTTGTTTTGCGGCCGGGGAGACGGGGCGCTTCTCCCCGGCCTGAATTTCGGCCGGGCGAGGTGGGAAGCCTCCCCCCGGCCTGAATTTTGGCCGGGCAAGGCGGGACGCCTCCCCCCCTCGCCTGAACTTCGGGGGGAGAAGCGAAGCACCTCCCCCCCACTGCGAAGCACCCCTGCGAAAAGGTAAGTGACTTTCGTACATCCCTACCACCTACCTATCACCAAGGGGGGAAGAAGGCAGAGCCTTCAAAGGCAGCACCTTTGAAAGGAAGGTACTTAATTAAAGCCAGAGGATAACAATTTATCTCATGCTGCAGGTGGGAAAAAAAGCAAAAACTACTGTGTTTTGATCTTCACAATGTCATATGGATATTGCAGGACTTTGTATCCTCATTTCAGTAGTAGATCCCAATAAAAGGCTACAAAACAATGATTGAGATCAATGTTTTTTATCTCAGTTGTTGAATGAAATAATGTACTTTTCTTGGATACTTAAATGGATATGCAACTACAGTGATAAAAGTATCTTATGTTTGTATGTGTACAAATGTAGCAAGTGGTAAATTGGATGCGAAAACTGACAGATTTTGCTTCTTCAAAATATTCGAATTACATTTTTAAAAAGCCAATGCAGCAAAAATCCTATAACGTTAATCTATCTGGTCCAAGTTCATTTCAATGTATGCAGAAATACAGATTCTAGTGATTACTGCTTCACTCTGTATTTAAAATATTTAGAGATTTTAATTAGAAAGATGCTTTCATAAATGATAGATGCTTCATTTTAATCCGCAATTAACCCATAGTGGATTTTTGTTGCAAAACATGAGCTGTGAACACATCAGAACTAAAACTAAATATCGATTCCTGTGGAGTTGAAGTTCTACAAAAGCATGCCATTACTTTTATTGAGACATAATAGATCAAGGTCCAGACTAAGAGCTCAATCCTTTGCATGTCCACTCAGAAGTAAGTCCCACTGTAAGTTAGTTTCACTTGTTGTTGTTCAGTCATTAAGTCGTGTCCGACTCTTCGTGACCCCATGGACCATAGCATGCCAGACCTTCCTGTCCTCCGCTCTCTCCCGGAGCATGCTCAAGTTCATATTCATTGCATCGGTGATGCTATCTAGCCATCTCATCCTCTGCCGTCCCCTTCTCCTTTTGCCTTCAATCTTTGCCAGCATCAGGGTATTTTCCAGTGAGTTTTCTCTTCGCATTAGGTGGCCAAAATATTTGAGCTTCAGTTTCAGTATCTGTCCTTCCAATGAGCACTCAGGGTTGATTTCCTTTAGGATGGACTGATTTGACCTCCTTGCAGTCCAGGGGACTTGTAAGAGTCTTCTCCAGCACCACAGTTCGAAAGCATCAATTCTTCGGTGCTCAGCCTTCCTTATAGTCCAGCTCTCACAGCCATACATTACTACTGGGAAAAGCTCCATGGGGTTTCCTTGGCAAGAATACTGGAGTGAGCTGCCATTTTCTTCTCCAGTGGACCACATTTTGTCAGAACTCTCTGCCATGACCTGTCCATCTTGGGTGGCCCTGCACGGCATAGCTTATGGCTTCACTGAGTTACGCAAGCCCCTTCGCCACAACAAGGCAGTGATCCATGAAGGGGTAGTTTCACTTAGTTTCTACTGAAATCAAGGTCACTGAATTCATGGCTAACTTTTCACTTTGGTTTCAATGGGACCTAAAAACAACCAATTTGGTCTGTATTCCAATGTCTGCCTGTCTGTCTTTTCTGTCAAGACACCCAAACTATGAACATTGCATAGGATAAAAAAGCAGAATTGTGAATTGTCAGAGGTTACTGGTGTTTTCAGGAACTGATGGCATGAGCTTCCTCCTGGCCTGGGCTTCTTCTCTTCTTTGTTGCTTCAGCTCTCACAACAGGTGGGGAGAATTGCTCAATCTGTGTGGCAAGCTAAATTCAACAGAGATAGCCTTGCAGAGTTATTCACACTCTGGTATCCTCCTCTTTAGATTATTGCAATCTGTTATATGGAGGAATGACTAATAATTTCATTTTTGTTAGGTCTTTATAAATCACTACCAAAATTTGCATATTTCTTCCTTTTTGGTATGGAAAAAATGAGATTAAAATAATTCAGCTGTGGGAGAAACTGAAGCTGAGTTCATCCATCTATCCAGGCCTTTGAGTGCTTTGCTCTTAAAAGTCTTGGGTTCACTTTGAATCCTGGTATATTCAACCACGTTATTGCTGAATTTGGGTTGCCACCTTTAATTTTTATGTCTGACTCCTAGGGATGTACAAAAGTCACTTACCTTTTGACGAAATGTGATTTGAGGTGGGGGGGAGGTGCCCCGTCCCTCCCCCTGAAAGTCTGGCCAGGCGGGAGGCGCCCCCCCCTCTCGCCGCGAATCCTGGCTGGCCGGGTCTGCAAATGGCGGTGGCTGTAGCCACCGCCATTTGGGTCCCTGCAGTCAGCCGTGATAGGCTACGTAAATGTTTACATAGCCTATCACGGCTGAGTAAACAAAACAAAACCGCACATACGCAAATGGCTGCACCCATGGGTGTTGTTGTTTTTTTTTACTCAGCCGTGATAGGCTACGTAAACATTTATGTAACCTATCACGGTATTTTTAAAAAATCTAGCTGTGATAGGCTACATAAATCTTTACGTAGCCTATCATGTTTTTTTTGTTTTTTTTACTGGAAATGGTGGCAGCGGCAGCCGGTCGGAAGACCGGCCGCCGCAGCCACTGCTGCCGAACTGCTGCCGCAGCTGCTGCCACCAGGGAGATTCACCCAAGGTAAGTCGTGTCCTGGGGGGGCAGGGGGGGGCAGACCGTTTCGCCACCAATTTCAGGGGGCCGAATGCGCTGGCATTCGGCCTCCCCGAGATTCGTGGCGAAATTCTCTGACATCCCTACTGTCTCCTTTGATGGTTATATGGCAGGTGGGAACAACGTGGTCCTGTCAGTTCTGAGAATATTTGTAACTACTGAATGTGGATAATGCAGAGGGTGAGAATTTTGTTTTGGTTCATTTTTTTTATAAGAATTAGGGATGTTGGAGAAATCCTCCATGGACCCCAATGAGGCCGGATTCTATTGAATACACCGCCGCAAAGTCCACAGAGGATTAGATCTCCTACCTGCGCCTCTAGGAGGAATCCTCACCGGCCAGATCCTCTCCACCGGCTGGCTCTGGAACACCAGCAATACGGCCGCCATTGCCATATCGCTGGCTGGGCGGATTGACTGAGGATGCAAATGGTGTCCGGGATGCCATTTGTGGCCTTAAAGCCTTAGTTTACGGTAAATGCAGCTATTTACGGCTGCATTTACCTTAAACTAAGGCCTTTACAGCCGCAAATGACATCCCGGACTCCCTTTGCGTCCTCAGGCAGTATTCTCCTTCAGCCAGTGATACGGCATGGCGGCCGTATCGCTGGCACTTCGGAGCCGGCCAGCGGCTTCATGGAATCACCACAGAGCAGAGCTGGCCAAAGAGGATTCCGGGGGGGGGGGAGGAATGGATCACCTCCCCCCTGTAGACCCCCCCCCCGGAAACATAGGTAAGCATTCCGCCCATCCCTAATAAGAATTTAACATCTTGGCTGGTTCCACCAAGCTGGAAGTGGGAGGGGTTGACTGAGTGGGTTAGGGATGAAGTACATACTTCTGTGCATAAGGTTTCTGCTTTCCTTAAAGAGGCAGTAGTGCATCCACTACTGAAAAACCGTACCCTAGACCTAGAGGTAACTACCACCTGGTATGACTGAATTAAGAGTCTTCATGTGCTGATGCAGCATATGTACCTGTGTGTTTGGGCAAACACCACCACACAAAAAGAATCTCACATTTGATAATGTCATATTTGCTTTTTTGCAGTGTTTTATCTCAGATGTGTATTGATAATGTGTGTGTGTGTGGGTGGGGGGAGAAGAGACAAAAGGAAACTTAAAAAAGAAACTGGGAGAATTGAATGCTGTGTCAGAGTGTGGCACAACACTCTGTACAAAAAAATAGGAAACTAATAAAAAGTCCATATTATTTCCATAAAAATTAAACAATGGAGAATTTGTAATGCACTGGTTGCACTTTGGAAGCAAGATCAGGCAATTCAAAATGCCCAAATCTGAGGAGCAATGTGGGTGAGAAGTATTTTGTGGTTAGTTTCTATTGTTTGTAGCTACCCAAATTGATGAGTAACACCAGAAGGGCAGGATTTTTTTTTTGTATAAATAAATAAAATTAATATTCATAACAATCACTAATTTTCCAGAGGGACACACAGTGATAACCTTGTTTTCAGTACATTTGTTTGAACTGAACCTTCATTAATCTTGTAGGCTTTGACAACACAGTAATCTTTCTTCTTGAATTGGGTTTCAGTCACTGCAGTGGTGGTGGTGGGGGCTCACATTTAAGCTTGTGCTCATATCTGAGTTTTGCTAAAGGTGAGAAAAATGACACAGATGGCAGCTAAAGCTTGAATGTGTCAAGGTTGCCAGGTAACTGACTGGAGAGATGTTCCAGAGAGAGCAGTTCTAATGAAGGAAATTCAACAGAAGTAATATTGCTCTAGGTACATGTGAGAAAAGTCATTGCCTCTTTCTGTAATCCTTTTAACTTAATAATGGCATCTTTAAAATGTATCATTTGGTCTCTAGATTTTTAGCTTAAGAATGAGTGGACTGTCCATCCTTCCCTCCTATCCATTGTAGAAATAATCGATATTCCGGTATGGGTCCACATTAGGCCCTAGTGTCTACTCAGCGATTCCTCATTGCAGATGAGGAAGGCTGCAGTAGGGGTGGAGTTCTCTAAACTTTGGTGCAAGAGGCATGGGTTGGATCCAGATTTAGGCAGGTAGGAAAGCAGACTTCCCTGCCTCCTCCTCCCCTCTCCATCTCCCCTAAAATGCTATCAAGTAATCTGCTGACTGGGGTTAGCTGTGGTGCAGGGGAAGGGGACATCCCCATAAACTGGGTAGAGGCACCTTCTGTTAACTCTGAAGTTAGGCAGCAGAAGAATACCTGTCTCATGGAAATCAATGGGAAAGTAAATTGAATGGGAATTATAGAAACAGGCAAATGTAACCCCCCCCCCGTAGGGGTGTACGAATTGTGTTCCTTCTGTGCCGCTTGACTTCCGCAGTTTGTGGCCACTGGCCAGTGCTCCGTTCCGCCATTCACAAGCCCCCGGAATTCTCCTCTTTTTTTTCCGCTCCGAAAATTACGAAGCTAAATCCGTATGACAACCGTAATTCCGGTGCCCAGGCATCTCCGTGAGTCTGCATAAGTTCCATAAGAATCACTATTTTTCATAAATATTTACGTATTTTTTCCCCCTTCCCTGATGTTCAGTAATTACTTTCAGCCAAAACACTTCCTCTTCCTTGTAGGGGCTTCCCAAAAGAAGGCTGTCTTAGGTGTGCCTGAGTGATAAACTCTTTGTTTAAAGCAACGCTGTTTGAAAGAAAGAAAAAACCTTTTAAAATGACCATGCTGGTCCTGGAGCCCTGCACGAGGTATTCTTCCTGCTAAGCTTTATATTTCCACATCCAGCATTGTTGTTGATGTTGTGAGGCTAAAATGGAGAGGAGAACCAACTCTGTGCATGTCTACTCAGAAGTAAGTCTTACTGAGTTCAATGCGACTTACTCCTACACATGTCAGCACCCCACTTGCCCCCAGCTCAGCTTTGTATTTCCACATCCAGCTCATGATCAAACCTCCTGTTAGTTATCTCAGAAGACCCTTGAGTGAATGGGGAGGAGGGGGTTTCCAGGGAAACAGCTGGATTGGGGGAGAAGCTCCCCTCACACACATACACACACATAATGGAAAAATATAGTTCTTCTTATTCCCTGGTATGTTTATTCCTCATTTTGTCCATTCCCTGAGCATCTGCAGAGTGTGCTTTTTATTCAAAGAAGGAGAAGCTTGCTAATCTTTCTGCTCATACATTTGTACAAGTGTAACTGCTTCAGAAAGAACACACAAACCATGTGTGTGGTTGAGACCAGCCCAAAGTCACCCAGTGAGCTTCCATAGCCACGTGGGGACTAGAACTCCCCATCTCCCAAGTCACAGTCCAACCCTCTAACCACTAGGCTACACTGACTGTCTAACCACTACACCACACTGCTGTTATGAAACTCATGAAAAAGAGACAGTGTAATGGAAAGTTCTTTCTGACGTAGTTACACTTATTGAACTCAATAAGACTTATGTCTGAGTAGACATGCACAGGGTTGGTTCTCCTCCTCTCCATTTTAGCCTCACAAAGTCAACAACAATGCTGGATGTGGAAATATAAAGCTCAGCAGGGAGAATAATACCTCGTGCAGGGCTCCAGGACTGGCATGGTCATTTTAAAGGTATTTCTTTCTTTAAAACAGCATTGCTTTAAACCAAGAGTTTATTGCTCAGGCACACCTAAGACAGCCTTCTTTTGGGAAGCCCCTAGGCAGAAGAAGTATTTTGGCTGAAAGTAAACGGAGACAGAGGATTTCAATTTAAAAAGAACACCTGCAAACAAGGCGGTGAGCAGAATTCATTTTTTAAAAAAACTTACGTATCTGTTATCGGAATACACTACACTGCGTTTTTATTTATGAAAATTCCGTGACTCTTTGCGGACGACGGAAAAAAAGCCGCATGACTGCTGGCTCCGCAGGACCTCGTGGTGCTGTTCCGCAGAGGATTCCGTGGCACGGACTGAAGGGAATTCGATCCCATTTCAGTCTGTGGCAGAATTCTCTGACATCCCTAACCCTCCTGAAGCTAAAGCAGTGGTTCAGAGGGACACAGACATAGACACTGTGTCTGGAAAAAACTGATATATTTCCCCCCAACTTTCCATATAACAAAAATACCAAAGTGGGGGACAGGGAGGGAGAGAAGAGGGTGTAGTTTTAATTTATGACTGGCATCTCAAGCTTCTAATTCCAGTGAATGGTTTTACCAGGAACCTTCAATCACAGTGGTTTGGGGAAGAGATGTAGATGTAATATGTTGCAGGACTGATCCAGTGTTCACTGTTCATTGCTGGATCTGTTCCCCAAGAGCCGGAATGTTAAAAGAGTTTGATGGAGTCTGTGGTACCTGGGAGGGTATAGCATTAGGTGCCTGCTTGGAAAATGCTAGATGTTCAAATTAGAGATGTATGCGAATTTTGTTTCTGCTTACAAAACATGCAAGCATGGCCTGTTCACAACCCTGAAGAAGCAGAAGAATGTGTTCTCTGACAATGTTCGCAAATCCTTGAACATCTGCTTGCATTTGAAAAATATGCAAATTTTAATGAGAAAAGTATTTGAAATTGTGTAACTTTAAAAATGCATCATTTCACTTTAGTTTATGGGGGAAATTTCAGCAAAGCTGAGATTTTTTACGCAGCTTTCACATTTAATAATGTGTTTGTTTTGGGCAATTTTCCCTCTTGCCCCAAATAAGCAGAGATCGCAACTGTAAGTGCAAATTGAGGAGAGGAGAGCAGTGAGCCAATGTTTGGAGAATCTGGGTGTGTACATGAACACTTCTTGTTTCCACATCCCTAGTTCAAGTCCTTCTGCCTCTGCCACCATATGCTCCACATTGTTCATCCACCCCTGCTCTGTTGCACTTTCTGTGACTTTGGTCAGAGCAGGAAAAAAGAGAAGTGAGAGAGAGAGAGCCTTAAATTGTTTTTATTCATGATAACTCTCCTGCACCCATCCTTCTAAATTTGTGCAGGTTTCTTGCCTAGGAACATCCCTATAATGTCATCCCTACAACATTTTCATGCAAAATCACCAGGGTGCAGGGAAAGCAAATTACTCTGCCCCCCCAAAAATGGAAGACTCCCCTTCTACAAATGATGCACTTATCCTAAAATTGTTCAGGTTTCTGACCTATGGCCACCTCTATGCTATTCATCATTTTCATAGCAATTGCCCACAAAAACATAAGGCGATAAGCCCATTCTTTTGTGGAATCCCCCAAAATGTAAAGCTGCTCTTGCACAACACCCCTGGAACCTATTCATAGGAAACTTGGCATGCTTGATCCCTCAAAAGGGACAACTATGCCTGCAAATTTCATCCAGTTCTGTCAAGAAGTTTCTAAAATGTTACTGGTAGTTCCCTTTAAAAAAAACCAACCAAAATCAACATTTAAAGGCACCTAGCCCAATACCCTTCCACCTATTTGTCTGAAATTTGACAGGCTTCATCTCCTTAGAAGGTGATTCTATTTCTGTAAATTTTACTGAATTATGTCAAACAGCAGAAAGGTTATAACCATTTGTTGATTTCCAATGATAGTCAATTGAAAGCAAGAAGCTTTGGATTTCTGAGCTCAGATTCAGAGTTGGCCCCTCAGGTGAATCACTGAATTGGGATCCAAGCCAAATCTTGTGGTCAGCATGTAGCCCAACTGAATATAGTTTATCAGGGCAATTATGCAAGCCACCGAACTGAAAAACATTTTTAAATCAAATTTTAGTTATGCAGAGGCATCACCTTGGAGAGTAATGGTCAGCAACTTATTCTAGCATACGTACATTCAGAAATATCTAAAAAGGATTAGGAATATAAGGAATTTAGGAATATATACTATATTATGAATATAGGGAATTCCAATTAATTCCTTTTAGAGTTCAGATAAGTCAACATGAACAGGCAAACATGCGAGAAGGGAGAGTGCTCCAGCCCTGGCCTTTCCACTTCTGTCACCCTCTACTCATTGAGGGTGAAGATCTGAAGAGGAGTGCCTCCTGTATTCAAGGAAGCTCTCCATGTGAGCCAGAATGCTGATTTTCCAGCATTCTGGCTCACGTGGCTAGCCTCCACATATACAGGAGGATCTCCTCTTCAGACTTTCACCCTTCAAAAGTAGCAGGCGACAGACAAAACAAGAGAGAGGGGTGGGGCTGGATCACTCTTTGATCATCCTGGTAAGTGGATGCCTGAATAGGGCTTAAGAGTTTACTGCTTCCAGATTTACTGCAATATATTTGCTGACACAAATAACCCTGGCAGTTTGTCTCATGAATGTTGTGAATAATGTAAATTAGGACAATTTACCCAGCTTACCCATATGAAGAGGGAGGGAAGGGAAGCAGAGCCACCATCAGCCCTGCGCAAATCAGGCTCCTCCCCCCATCAGCTGTCACCTGTGAGGGAAAGAAGGGAAGTAGGGCCACCCCATCAACTCTGCTGCAGAGACCTGCAGCATTTGGCTCCCCCCTTCCTGGAACTGATGCTGTTCCAATTGGTCTTTATAAGAGCTTTGAAATGATGAACTGATGATGCCTGCATTTTGTTTTTTCATTTCTCCTCCCTTCCATTCCCTTTCCATTTTGTGTCATCTCCATTGGATTGTAAGCCTGAGGGCAGAGACTGTCTTGTTACTGATCTTCTTGAGATGATCCAGGACCTTTTTAAGCTGAAGGGTGAGGTACAAATGCTTCATTAACTAATTAGTTAATATATTTGAAATCAGCAGGAGTGCCATGGGACTGGATTCTAAGGCTATGACCCAAAGGGCTCCAGTTTGTCCCAGGAGCTCCTTGAGATCAGGGCCTATTACACTTACTTCAGTGTTGTGGAATACTCTGTACATAATCCCATTAGGGTCCCCACTTACATAATGTTTGCATATGCTGATTTGTATATATGCAAGTTTATAAATGACTGCTATAATTTAAATGGAAACACAATACATTTCGCTATAGTGGAGGAGACTGACTAGATGACCTCTGTGCCTGCTCAGTCTGCTGTTCAGGTGCTTAAGTGTTGATGGGCAACTTCAAGGGCCCTGCTGTTCTCCCTCCTTCTGATTGTTTGCTTTTAAACCAGACCTGAACTGGACATCCCATCAAATAGAGCACACCTCCAAACAGAGGACAGTCCTCTACTCTGACAGCTCCTCAACTAGAAGACTCTTTTCTGTAAAGTAGGACATCTTATGATTGGTGCACCAAGATTTGCTGTGTGATAGGTTTTCTGCAACTCTTTGGATGTTTAGTATGCTTCTTTACAAACTTCTTTACTGTCCTTCCTATAAAACAAGGTTCTGAAAAGCAAAGCAACCAAGATTACTATTAGACATTCATTCTGAATGAACCAACCTGTGAAACCATATTGTTCTCCATTTACATAGGCAAGATCTGTGCACAGCTGATTTCATTTACAAAATGGATTTTTTCAGGTTTCAGTTTCAGTTACACACATTCAGACCTGTTCTTTCAGATCTTTCTTTCCCCAGGATTCTAATTTTAAGTCTTTGTGCATTTATATGAACCTGTGAAAAGCACAGAAGCAAGCCTTTAATAGATTAAGCCTCCCCCCCCTTTTTTTTAAAAGTCTTCACTTTCACTTTCACAGAATTCTATTGTTATGCTCTGGCTGTCAAGGTACATCTCAGCAGTTTGCCTCATTGATCTTTTCCCCTTTGTTTCATGTAGCTATATGAAACCTGTTGTACAGCTAATAACAATGTTTGATTCTGTCTCTTTTCAGAGGTTATTGCCTTCTCTGTTCCACTTACATAAGTGGTGTGCAAGTCTCCCAGCTTTCAGCTGTAACCAATGACAGGAGTTAATTTCATTCCCATGAAAAGGTATAATTGTTACAGCATCATGCATTGCCAGGGCCTTAGCACGCTGTTTCCAATATAATGCAGCAAATTGTAGCTTTTGGTTACATTCTAGGCTTCAAAATATACTGGCCTTTATATTCAGGTGGTAAAAGGATATGGCAGTCAAAGATTTTGAGAAATCCATCTAGTTAAAAAAAACGTATCTGTTGCTATTATATGGACATATTTGTCTAATGTTGGAACACTATGAAAACCAGATTGTTTCCAGGATCATGACAGAATGAGGCCATGTTCCTTGCTCCATTAAAAGGACTTCAACATGAGGTCTAGTAGACCCCTATCTAAAGATCAAGCAGATAAGACCTGGAGGAGTCACTGGCTAGATCTACATTTGTGTTTTTTATCAGTACTGAAGTACACAGGTAACTGTTGGGACACACATTACACATTCCATACACTGCTTTTCTAGTGTTATTTCCTGCTTTTTATTCCATATTAGCCAAAATACCACAACAGATGTCATTGTCTGTGCTATAAGGTATCAATGAGCAAGAGGGATATAGCATCACCATGATAGGATCGTATCGATATGACACGAGGTGTAGATCTGGCCACTGTGTTGTGAGTTCTGGATTAGCTCCCCATCAGTTTTTCAGGAGGCCCAGCCCAGTAGTCTATAGAGAATGCTCTATGTTCTTTTCTCTTTCTATGTGGCTCAGTCTGTCCTTTTTCTGTCCACTTTTAGCATCAATGCATACCTCTCCATGTGTAGCAGCTTCTTAAAATCGTGAAGCACATTGCCTGGGTTAAAACCAGTCATGTGCAGGAACCACAACATACAGGCTGATAGAATTGTGCTTTTACACATCACCACTCCACCGCACCATCCATTGGGTTGGATCCAGATTTAAACTGGAACTGCACTGGTGGATGTCTCCTCCCCACCCCCTCCTTCCCACAGCAGCCCATCCAGCCCCCTGAAAATGATACACAGACAGTCAGAAGACTCTCGTGAAGGTGTGGGGGTGAGCTGTGGGGGTGGAGGCGGGGTGGGGTGGAGGGGTGAGGGGGAATTCCCCAAAATTGGGCAGAGCCCTTCTTCTTGAGTAAGGTCCCTTCCCCTTGAGGGAGGAAATTCCTGGATCAAACCCCTTGATTGGTATTTTATTATTTATTTGTGTCAGAAGCATCACAATTAAAAAAAAATACTATAACACATAACTTTTAAAATATAAAATGTAGAAGTTAAAATATATAAAAATTAGACAAATCTTGCCCAGAAACTAGCAACATTAATTGCACCCTTGATTGGTGCTTTCCATGCATGGTTAATGTAGACTATCACATTAAACCACTGATGTGCAGGAACCATTGCATGCAGGACCATACTTTAGCACATCACCACTCTGCATCTAGGGTAGTCTGCAAGGGCATATAAAAAGCTCAATTCTGACTCTCTGAGCATGCTGGTGCCTGTGCAAAAATAGTCAGGAATGTGTGAAGTGATTTCCAGAAGCTAATGATGGTGTGAATTAGTCCTGTGTTGAGAATTTGGACTGAATAGATCCCTGTAGAGTGTGGTATATGGAAAATCAGTTATGTGAGTGTGTCACTTTTTGCCTGATACAGGAGGGCAAAAGAATAAGCAGGTGTTTCAGAGAAGCCTACATAACCTTTTATCACCACTTTAGAACTGACAGTAATAAACAATACTACCAACTACCTGCCAACAAGGATTACAGGCTCCTTTCCAGATTAAAACAGGACTAGGTGATGTAGTCAGGAAACCAGTGGTTCATAACTTATCAGAAAGCAGTCCCTTAAACAGCAGCAGCCAGCCAACAAAGAGACTGCCTAACAAGTCTAAAGCATTCACATTTTGAGGTCAACATTACATTTTAAAAAAAATATTGCATTGATGTTCAACATTTTTGGATGATGATGATGATTTTGTTTCTGGTTCCACTTCCAATTAACTTTCATGGCTGTGCTCTGAATATGTGTCACCAATGTGAGGACTATAGCCCTGTTCACTCACCCCAGGCATTCAGAGAGCCAGTGCAGTGTGGTGGTTAGTGTGTTGAAGTGGGACTGGGGATAACCTGGTTCTAGCCCCACTCTGCTATGGGTGACTTTGGGCCAGTCACTGACTCGCAGTCTAACCGACCTCACAAGCTTGTTGTGAGGATAAAATGGAGAGGAGGAGAACATGTGCGCACCTCTTTGGGCTCTTATAAATGAAGAATTCAGTCACAACTTCTGTATGATGTCCAAGCATCAATCTGCAAACCACATCAGGAAATGAACAGGTTAAGATATATGTCTTAGCTAAGTAGCCAAGCCTTTAGATAATTAATAGAGTATATTTTAGGAAACAGATGGCCATGTATCTAACAGGCAGATGAGAAAACATTTTATGATCTGTAGGGAGTACGTTTGGCAGAAAATGGAGTATGATTAATAAGCTACCAATATTCTAGTAAATGCCTCCATCCATTCTTTATTTTAAAAGAACTTATACTATTTATAAATGACTTGATATGATAATCTATCCTGCCAGTGCATGTCTGATTAAGTGAAAAGCAAATATACACCTTTCAGCTCAGTCACAGGGTACTTGATGATCAAAGAGTTGTTGTTGTTGTTGTTGTTGTTTTGCAATCTTATATGAAAAATTCATCCATCCCATGGTGGTAGTGGTGATTTCTTTATTTAATTGATTCATATTCCACCTTTCTACCAAAAAATGGTGCTCAAAGCTGCTGACAATCATAAAACCAACATTAAAACAAGAATGTAATTAAAACAATCATAAAACACAAATTAATTTAAAGCACAACTAAAAACACAACAATACAAGAAATAAACAGCACACAACCCAATAGAACCCCTTTCAGGAACAGACCAACTCAGGCCTGCCTGAATAAGTAGTAGTGGCAGTAATAGCAGCAGTAAGATTTTATGAATTACATTTATATGCTGCTGTTCTACTAGGGCTGTGCAATGCTTCAGTACGAAGACCGAATAGTGAGGTGAAGCAGGCTGATTTGGAGGTGCCTCGTCGTGATACGAAGCAGATCAGACCAGAACTGAGGCACCCCGAAGCGAAGCAGCTCCTCCACGAAGTATCTCATCTGCCTCGTATATTTGGAGTTCTTCTTATGGCTTCTGAGCAGATCAGACAGGCTGTCTCCAAAATGTATCAAAAACTGAAAGATCATGCGGAGAGCGAGGAGGAGGAGGAGGGAGTAGGGAAGGCGAGAGGACATGGAGGTGCCAAACATATCAAATTGAGAGAGATCTGGCCACCAGGAAAGGTGGGAAAAGGGGAGAGGAGAGAGAGGAGGAGGAGGGGGAGGGAAGGAGCTTTGCTGTGAGTCAGCCTCCGTTTGCTCATTCTGAGAGAGGTGGTGTTACTGGAGAGGAGAGGACTGTCTGAATGTTACTTGGCTAGAGCAGTGGTCTCCAAAGTGGGGTGCATGCACCCCGGGGGGGGGGTGCAAGATGATCCATTGGAGTGCACAAGCCGCCTGATAATTGAGCAGCCTCCTGCTGCCCTGACGAGCTGCCATTGTGTGTAATGATGGTGGTGGTGATGACAGTGGCAGGATGGGAAGGGAGCCGAGAGGGAAGCTCCATGGCACTTCTCTCTCTGATCCAGTCCTAGACACTGGGAGCAACTGCCCCAGTCTCTGCCAGGCATGGCAGAGGAAGCTTAAACCCTTCCCACGCTCCTTTGGCAGAAGGAAGCTGAGAAGAAAGTGCATGCTATGGGGACTGGGTAAAATGAGGATCCAAAAAATCAAAAGGGATCCTCATGATTTCATATGATTTTTAAAGGGAGACCCCCCCCCAACCCACCATCCAATCACAGAGCACATCTGCCTCCAAAGACTGAACCAGAAAATCATGGATCTACCACTTGTGGGTGCAGCCACAGCACAAAAACTGGGGAAATTGTCTCCCCCCATTCCCTGGAACAAGAGAATTGCTGGTGTGCATCCAGAGGGCCTAGGATCTGCTGGAGGCAGCAACGGCAGCCTGCCTTAATAGGCTGGAGTTGGCCTCCAACTGGGTGCCCTCCTTTCCTTCCAAGGAAGATAGAGAGTGCAGCTGGAGGGTGACTTCTGCCCTCATGCCTGTTGGTGGGCTGTGACCAGCATCGGTTTCCCCAGCAGTGCCTTCTCAGCAGCCCTGGCAGTATCTCCCCCATCAGCAGTGGCTTCCCTGGTGGCAGCACCCCCCCCCACACACACACAGGACAAGGGCCTAGGTAAGGAGCTGGGAGCTGGGCAGCGTGTTGGGGGGGGCCAAGTGGGATACCCATGTCCCAAGCCCGCTTTGGCTTCATAGGCCAAGGTGGGTTGGGCCCCCCCTGAATCAGCCCGAGCTGAATCAAGCCTACCTCAGAATCCCTGAAGCAGCTTCTGAGTCTGATCAGAGGGTCCATGCACAGTCCTACTTTCTACAATGTGATCTTCACAACAAAGCTGTGAGGTAAATTAATGGCTAGCCCAAAGCCAACTAGTGAGCTCCATGGCTGAGCAAAGGGTTGAACCTGTGTCTCCATGGTCTTAGTCTGATTCCCTAACCATTAAATCGTATTGAACTCAATGCAATTCTTGGGAGGAAAGCTATGGCAAACCTAGACAACATAGTACGAAGCAGAGACATCACCTTGCCAACAAAGGTCCATATAATCAAAGCTATGGTTTTCCCGGTAGTAATGTATGGCTGTGAGAGCTGGACTATAAGGAAGGCTGAGCACCAAAGAATTGATGCTTTTGAACTGTGGTGCTGGAGAAGACTCTTATGACTCCCCTGGACTGCAAGGAGGTCAAATCAGTCCATCCTAAAGGAAATCAACCCTGAGTGCTCATTGGAAGGACAGATACTGAAGCTGAAGCTCAGATATTTTGGCCACCTAATGCGAAGAGAAAACTCCCTGGAAAAGACCCTGATCCTGGGAAAGATTGAAGGCAAAAGGAAAAGGGGACGGCAGAGGATGAGATGGCTAGATAGCATCACTGATGAATATGAATATGAACTTGAGCACACTCCAGGAAAGAGCGGAGGACAGGAAGGCCTGGTGTGCTATGGTCCATGGGGTCACGAAGGGTCAGACATGACTTAACGACTGAACAACAGCAACAGATAGTCTTGTGTTGTACAACAGCCAAAGATTCAACGATGTGTTAAGGAACTATATCCTTTCCCCTTTCACACCCAGTAAGTTCTAGGACTGACAGAATAACATTGTTCAACAACATTTTACTTAGAATGATCATATTTGCTATTAGGAATAATGCTTCTCATGAAACAGAGAATGCAATACTATGGTCCAATAAAGATGGCCACCACACCACCACTTCCTGGAAGTTGCCATTTTAAACATGGCGACTGCCTGCAACAAGAGCTGGGGCACGTCCAGGTCTCAGGAGCTGGTGGCAGCGATGACGGTGATGGCGGCAATGGTGGAGGCGGCAGAGGCAGCGGTGATGGAGGTGATGGCAACAGAAGTGGCAGCGACGATGGCAGCATTGGCGGCAGCAACGACAATGCTGGATAGGTGGCTCAGGTAAGGAGCTGGAGGTGCCGGTGCAGCTGGGCCAGGCGGCCGAAGTTCCAGAGTTCACCAAAGCGCTTAAGAGACCCCTGACCCACTTCGGGTCACTTCGTGCCCCCTCCGCTTCACCTTGGAAGGCGCCCAAAGTGGCCCGCTTCGGCTCAGGCTTCGGGCTTCGGGCTGAAGCGGTGTATAGCCCCTAATCTCCATGAATTTGTCTAATCATCTGTAAAGCCATGTACTCCTGTAACCATTTTACCTCCTATGCTGAATTACAACAGAAACAAAAAGAAGATGCACACCAGTTGTGCGTGTGTTCCAGTCCTTGCATCACAGTGTCGAAAGCCATTTTTATATTGTAATGTAATGTAATTAATATACTGATCTTTCCTTCATTCTCCTATAGCATATTTTTGGAGAACTAACTTGAGAAGATGTTAGATGTATTTGCTGCATGCTGTTATTTGTTGAAGGATAATTAGTTCATATATAGCCTCAGGTAACAGATGTCAGTAAAGTAGCTGCCAAACCAATCATCTTTTTAGGAACAGAATGGAACATATGTTTCTTAACTCCAGATGGGATAAGGAAGACAACCTCCTTTGCTTACAAGCAGCATTCCAAGCAGTGGACTAAAGGAACAAAGTATAATTAGGTGTTTGAATTCAATAATGGCAGCAATCCAAAATAACTGTTCACTAGCGGATTTGGTTTTGAGTTGTTGTTGTTGTTAAAAAAATCAAGGCAATCAAATGATTCATTGTTTTGGATGTTCAACAAACTTGAGTCCATGCATTAAACTGAAGAAAATTGAGAACATACAATGTGTCAATTTCAAAGTGTCTGAAATGCATGTGCCAAGTGAGTTTGTAAAAAGCTGTTCTAATCCGCTAGGGCAGAAAAAACTACGAGTGCGAAGTATTTGCCATTAAAGTGGGTGCGAGAAAGACCTTTGTATTCAAGGATTATATTCAGATTTGCCATTAAAGTGGGTGCGAGAAAGACCTTTGTATTCAAGGATTATATTCAGATTTGCATTGCACCCACATGAAGAGTCCCTGTTGGCAGAGACTGGACTACATCCCAGCAGGATTGGAGGACAGGTTTTGCCCTCATGGCAACAGTATCTCTAAGTGCGCTACTTCAGTTCTTCTGCCCATAGTAATAAATGGCAAGCATTCACTTGTATAGGGAAAAGTAAAGGCGTACACTGGGGCATATAACTAGGCTAGGAACCAAACTTCCTCCCTTGTTGTTGGTGAAAGGAGAAAGTTTAGTCACATCTTGGTGGTGTCTATGGGCTGAATCCTATGGGCGCCCCCCTCCCATTCCTTTCTGCAAGTGGTAGGTCTCTCCGATTGATAGAGGTCTACAGCATTATGCATGGTGTGGACAATGTGGATAGGGAGACATTTCCTCCCTTTCTCAAAATTCTAGAACCCAGGGTCATCCTATGAAGTTGGTTGATGGGAGATTCAGGACAGCTAAAAGGAAGTACTTCACATTGCTCATAGTTAAACTATGGAATTTGCTACCACAGGATGCAGTGATGGCCACCAATTTGGATGGCTTTAAAAGGGGCTTGGACAAATTTCCTGGAGGAGAAGGCTATCAATGGCTACGAGTCTTGATGGCTATGGGCTACTTCCAGTACCAGAGGTGGTGAGCCTATGTACACCAGTTACTGGAGAAGGTGGGAGGGTGCTGTTGCACTTGTGTCCTGCTTGTGGGTTCCTGGCCGACAGCTGGTTGGCCACTGTATGAACCGACTGCTGGGCTAGATGGACCCCTGGTCTGACCCAGTAGGGCTCTTCTTCTGTTCCTATGTTCTTAATTCCTTTGAGCAAGTGGGACTCACCACTTATGTGAGGGAGATTTAGTGCTTCCATGGGGAGACTCCAAATGAGTGGAAATGCTCATTTCTGGAAGAAGGCAGCTTGGTGAGCTCTGCCAACCTGCCTCCTTCCAGAAAAGGGGTGTACGAAACCCTGCTTACCTGGCTTTGCCGGGTTCCACAGGTGGGGGGAGGCGATCCATTCCTCCCCCCAGAATCCTCGACAGGGGGGAGGTGATCCATTCCTCCCCCCTGGAATCCTGCCCAGCTGGCTCCGCTCTGCAGCCAGGCCATGGAGCCGCCAGCCGGGCCAACCCACAGCAGGGCCTCCAGCCGCTGCCGGGCTGGTGCGGACACAAATGGCGTCCTGAGTAGGGGACACCATTTGCGTCCCTATGGTAGCCCGTGATAGGCTATGTAAATATTTATGGAGCTTATCACAGCTAAAGCAGGGATGCAAATGGCGTCCCCTATGCCATTTGCATTCCCGTTTTATCCGTGATAGGCTACGTAAATATTTATGTAGCCTATCATGGCTAAAACAGGAATTCAAATGGCGTCCCGTACCCCATCTTGCCACCCTCTGGAGCCAGTCTTGCTTTATAGCTTCAGCACCACTCCGCTTTGTAGGTAGCCTGATTCTGACATATGGCTCTGCTTCCATACATCTAGTTTGACCTCCTGTGTATGTCCTCCAGGCACAGTTCTGCATCAGAATTCCATAAAACAACAAGATTGGTTCCACAGTATTTGGTTGGAACTTAATGTTGGTGGCCAAACTGAAGCTGCAGATAGGAAAGCAGTCTCTAGAGTGAATCAGGCAGAACTATCAGAAGATCTCAATAGAGCAGGAACAGAGACAGAGCCAAGAAGGAAAGCAGAGGGAGAATGAGGCTAGGCTAGATAGGACTAGTATATACTGAAGAACGTACATGAAGCCCTATCTGAGAGAGCACCTCCTTCCATATAGACCAACCCATTAACTGAGGTCAGTGGCAGCAGCCCTCCTAGTCATGGCTCAAGCTGCATTTAGAAGAGATCCATATTATGATGACTTGAAGGAGGGCTTTCTCCATGGTGGCCCCCACATTGTGGAATGATCTCCCATTAGAGATATGATGGGCACCTACAATGAAGGTAACAGCAAAAACTTACCTATCCATGAAGGCATTCCTGGATGCTGATTCTTAATACCAGTTTTATTGAATTCTGCATAATTTGTTGTATGTTTATTACTGTTTTATTGTATTGGGGTTACCTTGTTATCTTTTATGATGAAACATGGCCTATAAATTTTAGATGATGATGATGATGATTGAACTCTTGCTCAGGCAAGAGATTTGGGTTGACCAGAAAGTACAGAGTCAGCAAGGGTTGAGGGAGAGCCTTGTGTGGGCAAGGATTGATCCTGGTGAATGTATCTTGCTAGGGAAATATGCCCTCCGCTGGTGTCTTTAGCAAGTAGAGTTGCCACTTAGGTGCCTGAATACTAATAGAAGATTATTTTATATTTATTTACTTACTTATAATTATTTAACATTATTTTTAGGCTGCCTTTAAAGGTAGAACCCTCTCAAGGGTGTGTACAAAATTTAAAAAAAACATACACAAACATATCAATAGGCAATAAATACATAATAAAATACCATACGAACTATAAGAGCCAACTATGCAAACAAATTTCACCCATAAAACCTGCAGCCCACAGATTATGAGAAAGCCAGTGAAAACAGGTGGGTCATGATGAATTCCTCAGTCCAAGGATGACAGCCCTGCTGGCTATTTTGTGGTCAAGAAAACAAAACATGATATCTGGTGTGTGTTTATGTGGTGAAATAATATCTGTGGTGAAAAGGGGAGCCTGAGACAATTCACATCATGAATTGGCCCTGGATCCATTTTGAAAGAAGGAAAAAAATCCTGAAAAAATCTGTTTTTTTCTATTTTCTCAGCAACCAGGCAACATTTATTTGCTCATTGTTCGGTTGTGAATGCCTTTTAAAAATGCTTAACTTTATGATCCTAAATAATCATTCAAGCAAATAATACACAACAGCTTGTACCTTAATTACACATGATGGTGAAATATAGTTTAAAACAAACAGGAATAAAAGCATCTGCTTGGAAAAGTTATTTGTGCCCTATAGTGATGGTGTACTTAATTAAAGCCATGTAAAATGTTATCTTATGCCCTGAAGGTCCACTTAAAATTCTGTGCAATCTTTCCAACTTTTGTCATGTAACCTCTGAAAAGCAAAAAAGCTTCTAATACAGGCCAGAAATCAAAGAGTAATTATTCCAAAGAGCAACTGTTTTTTTGTTTTGTTTTTTACTTTAATTTAAAAGCACCCCATCTCTCTAACAGTTTTGTTTTCTGAAAGTGAACCAATACATTCTGAAAAGGAAAAGGAGTATTATTCATGACAAATATATGAGAAGTTCCTTTCCAGTGTGTTTGACAGAAAATGGCCAGTATTATGAAAGAGTTTATCTCATTTATATCTCACTTTTCTTCCACTATGGAAATCAAGGTAGCATTTATGGGGTTCCAAGGTGGTTCCATGTAGAAACTGGTAGGGATGTACAAATCCCCTTACCTGCTGTCTGCGAGGGTCCACCGGGAGGGGGGAGGGGATCCGTTCCTCCCCCTGGAATCCTCGACGGGGGGGGAGGTGATCCGTTCCTCCCCCCCAGAATCTGTCCAGGCCCGCTCCGCTTCGACCCTGTGGAGCCAGCCGCCAGCTCCACCGGGCTGGAGAAAGTCAATATGGCCGGCAACCATTGCCGTGCTGTATCTCTGTGAAAGTCAGTCCCCTGGATGCAAATGGTGTAGTGAGCACCATTTACAGCCATAAAGCTGGTCGATTAGCCTAAATGCAGCCATTTATGGCTGTATTTAGGCTAATCGACCAGTTTTACAGCCGCAAATGGCACCCACTATGCCATTTGCGTCTGGGGCAGGGATGTCAGAGAATTACATGACGGATCTCAGTGAGGCCGAATGCCAGTGCATTCGGCCCCCCGAAATCCATCGCGGAACTAAGCCCCTGCACCCCAACCCACAAAAGTTGCACGGGACAAAGTCCCCGCCGCCCCCAACCCACAAAAGGTGCATGAAACGGAGCACTTACCTGCTCCTGTCCGCGTTGCTTTGCGAATGGTGGCTGTCCTGCAGCCGCCATTTGCTTCCTCTTCTCTTCATAGCCGTGATAGGCTACGTAAGTATTTACGTACTATCATGGCAGGGGGGAAAAAATGGCTCAATACAGGGATGCAAATGCCAGCTGAAAATGCCGGCAGCTATCACGGCTCAATACAGGGACGCAAATGCTGGTGGCTATGACAGCCGTTTGTGTCCCTGCAGGGCTGCCCAGTGGCCGGTTGTCCGGCTGCGGGCAGCTGGAGCCAGCTGGTGGCTCCGTGGCTTGGACGCGGAGCGGAGCCGGCTGGGCAGGATTCCGGGGGGGAGGACCGGATCTCCTCCCCCCCGTCGAGGATTCCAGGGGGAGGGATAGAGCGCCTCCCCTCCACCGTGGATTGCCCGGCTCAGAGCCAAGTAGGTGTTTCGTACATCTCTAGTCTGGGGGACTGACTTACACAGAGATACGGCACAGCAATGGCTGCTGGCTGTATTGACTTTCTCCAGCCCTGCAGAGCTGGCAGCCAGCTCCGTAGGGTCAATGTGGGCAGAGATCCGGCCTGGACGGATCCTGGGGGAGGCGGAGGTGAGTGATCTGTTTTGCCACAGACTCCAGGGGGGTGAAAATTCTTTAGAATCCGGCCTCATTGGAGTCCGTGGCATAATTCTCTGCCATCCCTAGAAACTGGCCATTCTCATGCTGAACTTCAGGAAGGCAGCTGTACCATGTTCATTCATCGACCTGGGGCCATCTTGTAGTTAGAGGTATATGGCCAGTACTATATTTTTATGAGCAGTATATCTCAGTTAGTTATGTACGTAACTGGGGTATAACTCCTAACCAGGCTTTCTCAGGTTGTCTCCAGAATCTAAACCTGGATCAACCTATGCCACCTGTACCCAGATAATAATGTTTGTGTGGGCCAGTGCAGTAAAGGCATTCGAGCAAATGCTAAGAGCTTGTAACTCATCACTAAATAGTGACAGTCAGGAGCTCACGAATCTGGAATTAGGAGGCAGGGCTTTTGTTACTGGGCATGTGGCAGGGCCCAAGAATCCATCTCACAGACAGAAGCAGGTCTTGTCAAGGTATACTTCTGATTATTGTAGCACTCTGGTGGCAGGATCCCACCCAGCCAGGGCAATGCAAGCCTTTCCATGTCCTGGTGAGGTAAAGACACTGCTTGTTAAGAATACAGGTGATAAGGGTTAGGAAGTAACAAAAACAAAACCCCTTTTGTGGAGCAGAGTCTCTTCAGTTTGTCCAGGCATAAACACAAAACTACAGCAGGTCGTAGAGGATGAATTTCCTCAGCTTTTCGCTCTAGAGTTGTAGTGGCCTGTATTAGATGCTTTTTTGCTTTTCAGAGGTTACATGACAGAAGTTGGAAAGATTAAATAGAATTCTAAATGGACCTTCAGGGCACAAGATAACATTTTACATGGCTTTAATTAAGTACACCATTACTTAGGGATGTTCTGGACACCCGACTGGGTCTGGGACTCTGTTGGGCTCCCCCTACCCACAACCCCAAGACCACATCCACCAAGCCCCTGCCCTTGCTTGTCCCTACTTGCCCCCTTCCGGACCCACCCCACCCCATCCAGCAAGTGCCCGCCATTTTGCCACCTTTCTTTAAAAACAGAAAAAAAGCTTTAAAAATATGCATATTTAAATATGAGTAGTTTGGGGCCAGGAAAGCTCAATATGAGCAGTGCCTCTAATGTTGCTTTCCTGGCCCCAAACTACGCATATTTAAATATGCACATTTTTTTAAGCTGCCTTTTTTCTGTTAAAAAACAGGCAGTACAATGGTGGGAGCTTGCCAGATGAGCCCGGAGTGAGTGCGGGTGACTCGCCGAGCTCATGGAGGCTTGAGCACGGGTCCAGGGGAGGGGAGCCAGGGCAGTGCTTCAGCGGGTGCCTGGAGAACCCAAGCTAGGATGGGTTCACACATCCCTACCATTACTATAGGACACAAATGACTTTTCCAAGCAGATGCTTTCATTTCTGTTGATTTTAAACTATATTTCCTCATCATGTGTAATGAAAAGGTACAAGCGGTTGTGGATTATTTGCTTGAATAAGGTGCCCTCAGGTTGAGAGGCTGGGGGGCTTCTGCAGATGCTGTTAGTGTTCTCCTGAACAGCTGGCCATCAGGACACCAGGCTCACCAAGATTCTCCATTCTACTCTTGAGCTCTGTTGGGCCCTCTGGCTCTCCATAGCTACCCCTCTTTCTTTCCTGACTGCTCAATCTAACTGCAAGGAGAAGGAAACTTTATGGGCGGAAGACAAGAAGCCTCATCACCTTGCCCTGATGTCCCTATCAGTCCTTGTCCTAACTGCCAATTGCTGGACTTGTGTTTTGTTTGAGCCACACAGTAGTACAGGGGCCAAGGGAAGGGTCAGACACGGGTGCAGCTGGGAGCAACAATTCAGCACCACCTGTTCTGCCCTCCATGCCACAAGGTGGGTACATGGAGTGTGTTGGGAGCTTTCCAGG
The DNA here is from genome assembly GCF_057233095.1 of Heloderma suspectum. NCBI lineage: Eukaryota > Metazoa > Chordata > Lepidosauria > Squamata > Helodermatidae > Heloderma > Heloderma suspectum. The sequence continues at coordinate 70,944,214 of NC_139462.1, forward strand.
GCCAAAGCCCATTGGAATCCAGCTACAGCTTCCATATAGCCTTCAGGCTTGGAACTTTTTTTTGCAATTCAAGCTGTGGGGAAAACTGAGGGACTATGGGAAAAAATCTTTGGAACTCCACATATCCTGATTGGATAAACTGAAAGCAGCATTTGTCCATGGAATGTCTGCAGGACAAAAATTATATTCACTGTCATATATTCCATTATCCTCTTTCCAGAAGTTGCCACTTCAGATAATTTAAAAGTTAAAACTTTATGTGCAGGGGTTCACAAGAGAGAATAAGGCAGATCGATGCTTCCCAGGTTAAACATCCCATTGATTTGTTAATCAACTCTGACAGCTCATTGGAAGGACAGATACTGAAGCTGAAGCTCAAATATTTTGGCCATCTAATGAGAAGAGAAAACTCACTGGAAAAGACCCTGATGCTGGGAAAGATTGAAAGCAAAAGGAGAAGGGGACAGCAGAGGATGAGATGGCTAGATAGCATCACCGATGCAATGAATATGAACTTGAGCACACTCCGGGAGAGCGCGGAGGACAGGAAGACCTGGCGTGCTATGGTCCATGGAGTCACAAAGAGTCAGAGACAACTTAATGACTGAACAACAACAATCCAATGCTGCCCTTGTGCTAGTGGGAATGGCCACTGGCATAAGGGGAAGCTAGCACTTGATCACACAGCCAGAAACTAGCCCAAATGAATGCTTCCAGAGGGGCACAGATCAGTGGAGCTCATGGAAGGGAGCTCCATTGACGTATCCCACTCTGGAAGCACTAGTCTGAACTAGCTTCCAGGGTTGTGCTATGAAGCACTAGCTTCCCATTGCAGTAGTGGTCGGTCCTGCTTGCACAATGTGATTGACACTGGCAGACTGCCACAACTGGATACTGCCCTCTATATACGTAATCTGCTAGCAAGATACTGAACTGAAATCTGAATTGTAAAACATCAGTCATGTATTTGTGCCAAAACTGCTGAAGCTCTTCACTTCCACACCTGTTCTTGGGAAATGGTCTAAGAAGTTTACTTTTGGAATAGTTGGGGACTGTCTGACCTCCAAATATAGCTTATTGGTAGCCAATTTATATCTATTTGCATGATTGTCTTTAATTTACATAATTCTCCAGCCTCTACTATGCCCCAAGTCATGAGATTAACAGTGCAACCCTATATGTGCCTATTCAGAAGTAAGCCATATTGAGTTTAATGGGACTTACTCCTGGATGTGTATGTACAAGACTGTAGCCTAAAGGTAATATAATCTCTTCTGAAAAAGGAGCAATTTTCCACTCACTCCTTCTCCATTCAGTGACCTGATACTGGATGAGGTATCATTTATTAGTCATTCAGCCTGAAATAACAACAAAGCTGAATAAAATTAGACTTTGCTGACTCTTAATTTCTGTGATTTATCCTTAGATTATGTTATTATATTCAATGATATAACCATTTGTGGGAGCATCTTATTCAGGATATTTGGTTATGTAAACAGTTGTCTAAACTCATTCCCCCAGGTGACTAGCTTTAATACCACAATTTATCCTTTACCTTTGTGTACCAGTTTCCTAAATGTGTCTGCAATCCTATACATACTTGGGAGTAAGTCTTACTGAACTCAGTAGGACATATTTCTGAGTAGACTTGCACAGGGTTGCACTGTTCCTATATAACTATGAGAGAATGTTTGAGCAAATCTATCATGGGATAATCTATTTTGTTTCATCTGTAGAAGATCAAAGCAATGTGACCCTAAGGTATAAATAGTCAATATATAAAACACAATTAAAATTCAGAGTCCAGCTCCAAGCTCCATGAAAAAATCACTTTTTAAAAATATCTTATAAAGCCTTTTATTGGCATAAAAGCCTCCAATGCTGTTCACTTTGTAATATGAACTATGCATCAAAGTGACCTGAAACACTCAGTGTAACACTGCAATCCATAGACTGCCATTAACGTTATTGAGAGTCGGGTTAAAATATCTTGCAACTTTGTTAATAATAGATAGTGAGAGGGAATAAGCCCAAGAACTATATGAGTTCTGAATCATAACTTATCACTCTGGAAAGATTATATGGCTGAGTGTGGGCCAATTGAAGTGGTAGAGATAGACTAACTGTTAATTTAATTGAGAAACTATTTTGGAAAGAGAAAAAAGAATGTGTGTGAGAGGATAAGCCATTGGAAGAACACTTGTGAGTAATAACAGAAACAAAAACTCAGGGTGCAATCCTATTGCTGCTTGACAGTGTCTAGACGGCCATAGGATTGTTCAGTTCCCAGAAACCTCACTCCCTGCCCCCGCCCCTGCCTCCTCATGGGCAGTGAGGTTTGTCCCTGTGTCTGCACTTGTAAGAGCAGCATGGAGCAGGTGAAAAGGGGGCATTCCCAGGGGAGGGGAGGAGACCATGGAAGCATAGTTATGATGCTTCCTATGTGCCATCTGGCCTCTCCTTGCACTCCAACACACCCCAGCTAGGCAGCTGACTAGCTGCAAATGCAGGGCAGCTGGAGCACAGAGGAGGGGATCTTGATTTCGCTGGCACAGTTTACACAGATTAAGCCATTTATGGCCAAAATTTGCACAAGTTGCAAATTTGTTGTGCAAATTTGCACAAATGTCGTTTTAAGATGCCCTCCCCCCCCAAATCTGTGATCTGGCCTGACATGATCTGCATCAAGCTGGGACAGCTTGCAGGAAAGTGAGGCAAATTCCGGGGTGGGGGGGGAGGGCTGAGCTGCTGAAAGCTTGGCATACTTTACCCCCAAGAAGGATTCCTCTGACATCCCTAGTTTATTTGTGTTGCTGTAGTATCTGGGTGGAGGAAGTTGTGCCCACCTAAGAGGTACAAAGCTCCTGGGAATTATACCATGAGGATCCTCAATAATCCCTGCTCAGAGACTCTGATGTGCCCTAAGAATTGGTGGCCATGAATACATGTTCCCTTCCTCACCCCCATATATACATTGAAAATACTGGAATGAATATTTTTTCCCCCTTGTAAAATCTGGACCAAAAAGAGGATAACTGTGTGTATCCTTTTATACAATATTAGCAAAAGTTAAGCTATCCCTTTTGGTCAATTTCATTATTTTTATAATATACCCTAATGCTTTCATTTGACAGCACTACCTTCCTGGCCAAACATGTTATTGAAGTAGGCATCATTATATTTGGCTGCCTATGTTATTTTCTTGCACAAGCTTGGAGGAATCCTATTATTTTCATCCATCTATGTTTTAGCTGCAGACCAGAAGGAAATGTGATGTCTAATACCATCAAAAGAGAAAAGAAAACCATGATCCAATGTTACGACACTTAAAAAATGATTCAGTACATTTGGAAGAGGAAGAAGAAATGGCTACACTTCCAAACATTAAGCAAATGTCACCCAGGTGTTTTTTATGTGATAAAACAGTCTAACTGATAGATACTGTGAAAATGCAAAAATAAATAAATAAATAAATAAATAAAAACACACCTGCAGCTGCCACCAATCTTTTATTAATGTTAAGTTACCAGCTGATTTTATGAGTCACAGGAGATGGCCACGAAGGACTATTTGTGTACCAATGTTGGAAGTGCTGTTTGCATTTAGCTAGCACTGCAAGCTCTATGTTACTCCCTTGAGAACGTATGAGGAAAGGGTGAATTTGTACCTACCTAACTTTTTAAAAGAGAAGAAGTTTACTCTTACACTTACAACCCAATCCTATGTATGTCTACTCAGAAATAAGAGTATTCAGTTCAACAGGGCTTACTCCCAAGTAAATGTATATAGGACTATAGCCTTAAAGCAGGTAAAGTGTCTCTGTGCTGTTAGGCACCATGAGCTCAATGGGGATTAAACTACTTCTGTTCTTTGTTGTGCCTGTGGTGAAGAAAAATAGTGGCTTTTGTATTTCCGTGTGATTACTGTGTGTGTAGTTCCAGGTGCTATGCTTTAAGAAGGACACTGACAAACTAGAGCATGTCCAGAGGAGGGTGGCCAAGGCAGCGAGAGGTATGGAAACCAACGCTCATGAGGAACTGTGGAAAGAACTGCGTATGTTTAGTGTGAAAAGGAAACATGAATTTGCAGTGCAAATATCTGAAGGGCTTTCATGTAGAAGTTGGGGGCAGACTTGCTTTAATTTGCTCTAGAAGGCAGGAAATTGCAAGGAAGCAGGTTTTGGCACTGGGAGCAATTTCCCAATGGAAAGAGCTATAAGGCAGTGGAATACTCTGCCTTGGGAAGTGGTGAGCTCTCCTTCATTGGAGATATATATGCAGAGGCTGGATACCTCTCCATAAGTAAGTCTCATCCTGGGGGGGATCTGCGGGGGGGGGGCAGGCCATTCCGCCACAGATTTTGGGGGGCCGAATGCACTGGCATTCGGCCTCACCAAGATCCGTGGTGGAATTCTCTGCCATCCCTACTAAAACTCTATTTCTTAGCAGTCTTTAGCTTATATTAACAAGCTTTATTAAACCAAGCTTGCTTTAATAAAACTATTTAGCCAGAATGCATGAAGAGGAATGTCTGAATTGGAGAGAGAGTACATACTTAGTACGACATGAATAATTTCTCTCTTAGTTAACACATATATGGTTTTCTCCGATGTGCGCTGAAGGTGCATGAAACAGATGTAGCCACACTGCTGCATATACTAAGCAATGTCGGGAAGGGTATGTGATTTATCCCCTTGCAACCTCTAATACTATTTTAAAAATCAAATTTTATTATGTCAAAAGGAAGTATAATAGGCAATATTTCAGTATTTTAGACATAATCTGTTCATCTCCAACCTTCCATCCTCTGATGAATGTCACCATAGTCAGTAGCTGAATGGGAGTATAAATTAGAGCCCCATTTTTTAGAGTGGATTAGGCTAATAGCTTAATAAACTTGCAATGCAATTTGCACTTAGGGTATACTTTCCTATTCTTGATTATTATGAAGATAAGTGTTTTAGACTTATGCTTCTGAATGGGTTTATGAAAAAAACAGAAATAAGCTTGGTTAAAACCTCCTATAAACACCCATGAATACTAATAATTATGAAAGAAATAGGAATAGATTGGACAGGATTGGGTTTGTTTCTTCTTTTAAAAATGAAAGCCACAATGTAAAACTCAGCAATCTGTCAGCATCAGCTTTTCATGCTGCAGTAGTACTGACTCACAAAGTATGTGATCCTAGCTTTCTCATGACTTTATTTATTTATATTATTATTACATTTATCTAGTGCCATTTTTCATCTTGCAAGGAACACAAGGCAGCTTACATGGCCCTCCTCCTCTCCTTTTTATCCTCATGAAAACCCTGTGAGGTAGGTTAGGCTGAGAGTCAGTGACTGGCCCGAAGTCATGCAGTGAACTTCATGGCTGAGTGGGGACTAGAACCCAGATCTCCCAAGTCCCAATCCAACACGCTAACCACAACACCACACTGGCTCTTATATTATGTTTTCTTAAATAAAATTTTCATTCTGCAGGTACAGATATATTCCTGACTGCCACTTCAAACTCCTGCCTTCTCCAATCCTACATTTGTGGAGGTATCTGAAAGAAAAACAACCAGACCCTCCATTTTGTCATGTATGATTTGTCTTCTTCAGAACCCACCTAAAGCCTTTTCCCACCCCAGTGATCTCAATCTGGATTGCTGATTAAGATCAATTAGTACCAGCAGCTGACCAGTTGATATTCCTCACATATCAGCCGGGCTGTGGGAGAAAGTGAGTGGGGCTCCCCCAGCTTCCTCACACTATACAGAAAGCAGCCAAAGATTGCATGCAGCCCTTGAGCTCCAAGTCTCTCCCCCACCGTATTACACTGTTATTCAAAAGTTAAGTCACATTGAGTTCAGATGGACTTACTCCAAGGTAAATATGTACAGAATTGCAGCCTAAGTCCCTTAGTTTGGTAAATTCTTATCAAAACTGAACTGGAACAACATTCTCAGGCACTCCTGAGTGCTGCCTTACAATTTCCCCAAAATTTTCTTCTCCCATGAAAGAGGCTTCCATTTTTCTGCCTCATCCTCAGGGTGCTTCGGACTTCAGTTTGTCTTTTGGTGGGGGTTTTGAGCTTGCCTTATCACTATGAAGCAGCCAAGGGTACTGTGTGTGTGTGTGTTTTCCATTGCACATCTCTCCATCACTGTGTGGGCTCTTTCACATGGAGCTTTTATCCCGCTATTGAGATTGCTCACTCATGGAAGTTTGTGGGTCCTTTTCATGACGTTGTTAACCTTCAGGGCACATCCAGAGGTATTTCCTGGTTTTTCCATCTCAAATAGATCCGGAACTAATGAACCATTTTTTAAACTCGGAATGTAACATGATTAAAACAGCCACTAGATGGTGCTGTTTCATTGAGGTCTATGGAACATTGAAAATTAAAAGCTTCCCCTCTCAGCAATCACATGGTTGCTTTCTGGGAGCCCGCAATAAACAGGGAAAAGCTACAGAGCAGGAGGATTGCGGAGGGTTTCTTTAGTGTAAAGGCAGCCTGTAGCCTCCCTGGCTACTTGTGCGCCTTGAGCCCAAAATGCCCCACAGGGGAGGAGTTATCCCATGATATCTTCCTTTGGGCTTTAGTGGAAGAGTGGGAAGTTGGGGAGGCTGAAGATGGCTCAAGAGATGATTGTGAAATGAAAGACAGAACACTCACATGCATACCTCGATGTCCTGCATTGAGCAGGGGGTTGGACTCGATGGCCTTGTAGGCCCCTTCCAACCCTACTATTCTATTCTATGATTCTATGACCACCACTTAACTAAGAGAAGTGCTAGAACTCCACACTCCGCTGATGAGATTTTCAAAGAATTGTCTTCTTTGAATTTTTTTTTTGAAAGAATGTTTTCCCCTATCAAATGGAATGAAAATAGAAAGAAACAATGTGGAAGAATTTTTCAGCACAGCACTAGCTGCTATTCACAAGCCTCTTTTCAAACATAGCAACATACATTTCCTCTTTTTCCATGGCAGGAAAATATTAGGAGGATGCTCTCTCTCTCTCTCTCTCTCTCTCTCTCTCACACACACACACACAATGCTTGTGATAAGTCATCTGAACCAGTGGGAGTGATACACAAAAAGCAACTTGTTTTCTTCCTCCAATAGTTTCTTCTTGTTACTACTCTTTGATGTAGATTGCAGCTCTCAGGCCTTCCTTCCTTCTTCATCATTGGTAGCAAGTGTTTCTTTGTCTGAACAGTGCAACCATAATGGCTGCACTCAACCTTATTTCAGAAACTATTCGTTTTCCCAGGAATTATGAACTCCCAATACAACACAGTTTGCTTTTGAAGAAGCAGTGTGTGTGTGCTTCTTTCTATAGCACTTGCCGTGAACTAGTTACACGCTCAAACTACGCAGCTTTAAGTTACCAAACACATATAACTCTAACAGGCACTAGGAAGGTGAAGAAAAGCTACAAACAAGAGCAGCAGGGCAGGGGGTTAAAATACAGTGGAGACCCAGGGTGAGGTCTGAGAAAGGAAATTTAAGAGCAGGGGCCATGTCCAGGTAGCCTGGAAGAGGGAAGATGTTGCAGAGAGAGAATTCATAGAGGAGGAGGAACGAAACAGGAGTTAAGAAGTGAGGAATAGCACCACTGAATCAGAGGTTTTGAGGCTAGTCTGGCATAGTCCCATAACTGGCATTGGTGGGCCACTCATTTCCCTGATGAGTTTAGACAGGAAACAGTAATGAGAAGCCACTTTCACCTGAGAGATCCAGGTACGTATTGCCCAGAGGTTGAAGAGGAATCACCACTCTGAGCTCCGAAGGCACAAGAGCCTACTGCAATATTGGTGAAGGGATTGTCAGTACAGGTACTGATACCACTTTGCTTTATTATTTGGCTTTAAAGTTTATAGCAGACTACCCACTTGCCAGCTTGTTTAATGACTGAGATGGATCCATACAACGTTGAACTGCTGCCAGCCAGTCCCACAGGCACAATACGTTAACCCCTAACAGTAATAAATGCAACTTAATATGTCCAGATATGGCCGTTCCACTAGAAAATAAAAGTCTGTATACGACTCCAATCTGCAGCACTCTGCCTGGCTTTTTTCTAATTGTGCTTGCATCTACATTACTCCTGCAGAAATACAAAGGGCAAATATATTGGAAATTTGGATTGCAAATATTCTGTGAGTTGTTAATTAGGAAACAATGGTCTTCCAGGTCAGAATTATGAATATCAAATAGTAAACTCAACTACTAATTGTGTTCAAGTGTTGGAAGAATACAGAGCTGATGATGCTCTGTGGTACAATTACATGAGAGTATACAACTCCAGTAATTAAACTGGAGAGTGAGGTCTCTAGGGATAAGGAAAGAGGAAATTTGACAAAAGTTGCAGTGTAATTAATTTGGTTAAATTTGATTTAAAATACTAGTTAGGAGAAGTGCTTATACCTGCTTCCTTTTATCACATTACTTCTATCACAGTTTATCAAATTACAGCAATTTAATTATTTGAATCTTTGCATGCTGTTCTATCATGCTAAGAAAGATGATGCATTGATTTCATGCAGATAACACCAAATGACACACTCTATGGCAGCAATAGGGAACATAGTTGCCATGGGCTCCAGTGCCCTCACAGATGCCTTTCTTGGCACCCTCCAAGGTGCCCTACCCCACCCAATTATTTTTAATTAAGACATTTTACATACTGGTGGCAGGGGTTGCTGTGAAAATGGTTCTGTTGGTGCTGAAAATTATGGGTTTATTTATTTATTTATTAAATTTATTAATCGCCCATCTGACTGGTCACCCAGACACTCTGGGCGATGTACAACACACCATAAAACAATTTAAAACAATAAAAATTTACCATAAATTTTTTTTTTGAAATACCCTAACCCACCCCAAATGCCTGCCTGAACAACCACGTTTTTAATGCACGACGGAAGCTCATTAAAGAGGGGGCATGATGAAGTTCCCTAGGGAGGGAGTTCCACAGAATGGGGGCCACCACAGAGAAGGCCCTCTCCCTCGTCCCCACCAGTCTAGCTGTCCTGGCTGATGGGACAGAGAGAAGGCCATCTGAGGCTGATCTTGTTAAGCGGCCTGTCTGGTGTTGCTGGAGGTGCTCCTTAAGATAGGCTGGGCCAGAACCATATAGGGTTTTAAAGGTCAAAACCAACACCTTGAATTTGGCCCGGAAAACAACTGGTAACCAGTGCAAGTCCTTCAGCACTGGAGTGATGTGATCTCGCCGGCGGCTGCCTTTAATCAGGCGAGCCGCCGCGTTCTGTACCAGCTGCAGCTTCCGAACCGTCTTCAAGGGTAACCCCACGTAGAGCGCATTACAGTAGTCTAAACGAGAGGAGACCAGGGCATGTACTACCGATGGGAGCAGATGGTCGGGAAGGAAGGGGCGCAGCCGCCGTATCAGATGGAGTTGATACAGCGCTGTCCGGCTCACAGCTGACACCTGAGCCTCCATGGACAGCTGGGAGTCCAAAATGACCCCCAGGCTGCGGACCTGGTCTTTCAAGGGTAGCCGTACCCCATTCAACACCAGGTCAACATCCCCCAGCCTCCTCTTGTCTCCCACCAAAAGTACCTCGGTCTTGTCAGGGTTCAGCTTCAGCTTATTCCTCCCCATCCAGCCACTCACCGTCTCCAGACATTTGGACAGGGATTCTACGGCCAACCTTGGTGAAGATTTGAATGAGAGGTAGAGCTGCGTGTCATCCGCATATTGATGACACTGCACCCCAAACCTCCTGATGATAGCCCCCAGTGGCTTCACGTAGATGTTAAATAGCATCGGGGAGAGGATGGAACCCTGTGGCACCCCACAAGTAAGTGGCCACGGGTCCGAAACCTCCTCTCCCAGTGCTACCCTCTGGTACCTGCTGGAGAGGAAGGACCGGAACCACCGCAATACGGTGTCTCCAATGCCCAACCCCTCCAGGCGGTCCAGGAGGATACCGTGGTCAACGGTATCAAAAGCCGCTGAGAGGTCGAGGAGAACAAGGAAGGAGCATTCACCCCTATCCAGAGCCCTCCTCATATCATCCACCAAGGCGACCAAGGCCGTTTCTGTCCCATGCCCAGGCCTGAAGCCCGACTGAAATGGGTCTAGATAATCAGTTTCTTCCAAGTGTGCCTTCAACTGCACCGCCACCACCCGCTCAATCACCTTGCCCCAAAATGGCAGATTTGAGACTGGGCGAAAGTTGTTCAGAACTTGAGGATCCAAGGAGGGCTTCTTTAAGAGCGTTCTTATCACTGCCTCCTTGAGGGCTGATGGCATCACTCCCTCCTCAAGGGAGGCGTTCACCACCGCCTTGATCCCCTCACCCAGTCTCTCTCTGAAGCTCATAATGAGCCAAGATGGGCAAGGATCAAGTAAGCAGGTGGTCGGCCATACCGATGAAAGCACCTTGTCCACTTCATCAGGAGGAAGAAGCTGGAACCGAACCCACAAAACCGGTTTGCCACAGGCCGCCTCTTGCTCACTAACTGTATCCACAGCGTGCAGAGTAACACACCTAATCTGATCAATTTTATCTGCAAAGTGCCTTGCCAAAGCCTCACAGGAGGCCTTAGAATGCTCCAGTGGTTCCGGAGCCACAGGACTGACCAGGCTCCGGACCACTTGGAACAGCCTCCTGGGGCAGCACTCTGCAGACGCGATGGAGGCAGCATAATATTCCTTTTTTGCTGCCTTCATCGCCACGTGATAGGCTGAAGATACAGCTCTAGCCCGTGTCTGATCGTCTTTGGAGCGAGACTTCCGCCACCGGCGCTCTAGCCGTCTCACCTCCTGTTTCAGAGCTCGTAACCACGGATTGAACCATGGTGCAGTCCGAGCCCTGTTCAGGGGGAGAGGGCATTTCAGAGCCACCCGATCTAATGCCCCAGTGATTGCGGCATTCCAGCCACCCACCAGGGTCTCGACCGAGTGGCCGTTGGCATGCCCCAGAGAATCCCCAAGCGCGTTCAGGAATCCATTTGGATCCATAAGACGCCTGGGGCGGACCATTTTAATGGGTCCTCCACCCCTGCGGAGGGGTTGTGGAACCGAGAAGTCCAACATCACCAGATAGTGATCTGACCATGACAAGGGGGTGGTGGATATACCCCCGACTTCCAGATCACTCCCCGCTTCTCCAGAAACAAACACAAGGTCTAGTGCATGACCGGCTACATGGGTGGGCCCAATTAGAATATGGTGCAGCTCCCAGGAGGCCATGGTCTCCATGAAGTCCCGAGGTGCTCCTGTGAGGATGGCCTCCGAATGTACATTGAAGTCCCCCAACACCAGTAAGTTAGGGGACTGTACACGCACATCAGAGACCACCTCAAGCACCTCAGCCAGGGAGTCAGTCGTGCAGCGGGGTGGATGGTACACGAGCAGAATCCCCAGACTGCCCTTCGGGCCCAACCTCCAGTACATGCACTCAGCAACCTTGGTCTCCCGGACAGGGGGTCTGGTGAAGACCAAGGACTCTCGGTAGATAACAGCCACTCCCCCTCCCCGATCCCCAGCCCTCGGCTGCTGTGCATACGAAAATCCAGCTGGACACATGGCTGCAAGGGTTGGAGCAGCAGCCTCGGCCAGCCAGGTCTCCGTAATACATGCCAGGTCTGCACCCTCATCCAGGATCATGTCATGGATGAGGGAGGTTTTCTGGGTAACAGACCTGGCATTGCAGAGCAGCAAACGAAGGCCAGAAGATGGGGTCACGCCTCCCCCAGCCATCCTTTGGCTCTGGACAGGCCCGGAGCAGGGGACAGATACTACACATCTCTCCCTTGTTCCCCTTACCTGGCATGGCCTGCCCCTAGTGCTCCGCCAGCGCCTGCCGCCCAGCCTCGGTATGTTCTGGCCCCCAACACTCCCCCCACTGCCTCCATCAGGTGGACACATGCCCCCTCGCTCCCGCCTATCAGGCAGGCTACCCACCCCTAAAAACACAACAAAATCCCCCCCAACAAAATAAAACAAACAAACAAAACAATTAAAATCCCCTTAAAAATGCCAGGATTCAAAGGGTTCAAAGGAGTTGCTTAGTGTTTGGCTCAGATCCCACCTCCGAACCAAGGGGTTTGGCTCAGATCCCACCTCTGCCTTGTACTCAGTCTTTTGGCCAGGTTACTTGTCCTTTGTCTTGTCCTCCCCCTGGCAGCCATTTTGTGGTGGTGCCCAGGACAGTTTCTCAAATTGCAAAATGTGCCCACATCCCCCCAAAGTTGCATATCCCTGCTCTATGGACACAAACATGTCAGTCCTTGATAAAAGCCACTTTACTAGCCTTGGGAAATTGTATATTCCTTGGCTGGTGTTGTATAGTGGTTGAGGAATCATCGTATCATAAAAGGAGGAGTGTGAGATTTGGTCTTTTCTGTCAGAATGAGGGCAAGGAAATGAAAACCCTTATATGGCTGTAATCTTATACATGCTTACCTAGGAATGATCCTCACTAAACACTAATAACTTCTGCATAAGCCACAGTAAACACTAAACATGAATTACTTTTGCATAAACACGCACAGGATTGCACTGTCATTGACCGCTACTTCTCCAGTAGGGTAGACTTATTGGGTAGACTTTGAAATCCAGCCATTAGTAGCCAATAGAAGATGGAAAGGATAATCAACACCAACAGTGTAAGCTGGCATGAGAAGTTTCCATGGAAAACCTCTTGTGCTAGCGTATGCTATTAGCATTGTGCTAGAGGTCACTTACGCTAGCGATATGTCAATTGTGTAAGTGCAGCGATCTATTGGATACTGCTAATGTCTCTAAACCCTTTACATCTGGTAAAGGGCATGAAAACAACTATGAGAGTGTTCTAGTCAAATTTGATACCCATTTCATCCCCAAGAGGGATGCATTTATGTGTTAATAACTGGCATTCCCTTACAGAACATATGCATATCCAACCCTGTTGTACATTAAAGATTGACAAATAAAGAATGAGTTTAAGTTGCCTTGGGCACAAATTAAAATATCTGAGATAAATAGTACTGGATTCTGCATATTTAGTTCATCACAATTGCTGCCAGACTAACTTTGGAACCAAGTGGCAAATTAATTCTCATCTGAGATGAACAGCAGCACTCAGAATCTGGGAAACTGCTACATGCTGGTAGATGCAATGACAAAGATACTCAAAATGATAGGCATGCACAGTCCTACTCCGGATATAGTCTCAGAAAATAGTGACAACAGGCCAAAGTATTCTTAATTATAAGGATTATTTTTAGAAAGAAATAGATGTCTGCCTAAAGTCTTTGCTTATAATTGCTTGAGAAATGCCAAGTTATTAAACAGAAATTTTACAGCAACATGAATGTGCTTTTTGGGACATTTGGCAATTTGAGAAACTGTCCTGGGCACCACCACAAAATGGCTGCATGGGAGATGTGGTAGATGTCAAGTAACCTCCCAAAAGACTGGGTAAAAGGCAGAGGTGGGGTCCAGGCCCCAGCACACTAAGCAACTCCTTTGAATCCACATTTTCAGCTTCAACAGAAACCTGTTTCACAGCAATCCCTGCTGCCAGTGTCAGGGCCCAGCTGCAACACTGCAGTGGGCCTTGTAGGTTATAGCCAGGATTTGATAAGAAGTAGTCTGGAGAGATTTGGGCCTATTCAGTCTCTGGAATGTCAGAATCTGTGTGACCTTATCTCTGTCAGTGTTCTCAGAATACAACCAGTGGGAGTCACCTCCCTTCTCCCTGCCCACCTGCTGGTCTGACCTTGGTAGGCAGGGAGGCTGGAGACTGGATGTGAGAACCTGACAGAAGTTGGGTGGGGTTTGCAGAAGTGTCACCCAGGTTGAAATGTCATTGCTGGAGGGCTGAGCAATGACACTCCATTTGGAAAGAGGCCTTGCTGAAAGGCCAAAAGCCTTTGTCTGTGAAGTGGTCTGGAGGAGGTGTCTTACAGTCACGTCTTCCCCTTTTAAGCTGATGCAAAGGTGAAGACCCTTTGCTAGGAACATCTCATCTTCATTGCCCAAGCCATCTCTGTTTGGATCCATCATCATCTGGCCCTCTAGAGGCACTCTGCCCCTGGACTCTCCTTCTAATTGGAACTTTGGATTGCTAAGGACATGCCATGCAGAGTACTGTGATGCTTTTCATAGACTTCGAACTCTCATTTTACTGTGGATTGTATGTCTTCCTTGTTGTCAGCCAAGAGTGCTGTCAGTAGGGATGGCAGAGAATTCTGCCACGGATCTCAGTGAGGCTGAATGCCAGTGCATTTGCCCCCCCGAACTCTGTGGCGGAACGGCCTGCCACCCCCCGCACCCCCGCAGATCCCCCCCGGGACGAGACTTACCTGGGGCGGATCTTCCCTGGCGGCGGCGGCTCCAGCGGTGGCTCCGGCGCCATTTCCAGTGTTAAAAAAAAAGACGTGATAGGCTATGGGAAGATTTACGTAGCCTATCATGGCTAGGTTAAAAAAAAAACCAACGACGTGATAGGCTACGTAAATCTCTACGTAGCCTATCACATATGACTTTAAAAAACAAACGCACGTACGCAAATGGCGTCGGCTATGGCCGCGTCCATTTGCGTTCCTTATTTTGGCCCGTCTTAGTCTATGTAAGTATTTACATAGACTAAGACGGCGAAAATAAGGGGGAACGCAAATAGCATCCGCTATGCTATTTGCATTCCCCTTATTTTTGCCGTCTTAGCCTACGTAAATATTTACATAGACTAAGACGGGCCAAAATAAGGAAAGCAAATGGCGGCGGCCGTAGCCACCGCCATCTGCGTACGCGCGGTTTTTTTTTTTTTAAGTCAGACGTGATAGGCTACGTAAAGATTTACGTAGCCTATCACGGCTGACTACAGGGACTAGTGATGTACGAAAGTCACTTACCTGGTCCCGCAGCTTGCTTCGCGGTGGGGGGAGGTGCTTCGGTTCTCCCCCCGAAGTTCAGGCCAGGGGGGGAGGCGCCCTGCCTCGCCCGGCCAAAATTCAGGCCGGGGAGAAGCGCCCCATCTCCCCGGCCGCGAAATAAAAAGTGAATGGGAAAAAAAACACCCGTGATAGGCTACGTAACGATTAACGTAGCCTATCATGGCTAGATTTCCAAAGACAGCCATGATAGGCTACGTTAATCGCTACGTAGCCTATCACAGGTGACTTTGGGGAAAAAAAAGCGTGTATGCAAATGGCGTTGCCCATGGGCGCCGCCATTTGCGTTCCTTATTTGGTCCCAGGTAGTCTACGTAAAGATTTACCTAGACTACGGAGAAAATAAAGGCAATGCTATTTGCGTTGCCCTTATTTTTGCCGTAGTCTACGTAAATCTTTACATAGACTACCTGGGACCAAATAAGGAACGCAAATGGCTGCGCCCATGGGCGCCGCCATTTGTGTACGTGCTTTTTTTCCCCCAAAGTCACCCGTGATAGGCTACGTAACAATTAACGTAGCCTATCACAGCTGACTTTGGAAATCTTGCCGTGATAGGCTACGTTAATTGTTACGTAGCCTATCACGGGTGTTTTGTTTTTTTTTACTTTATTTTGTAATGGCGGCGGCGGCAGCTGGTCAGAAGACCGGCCACCACCCCTGCCCCCGCCAAAACACCGCTGGGATCCTCCACCGAGAGGGACATTCGCATGAGGTAAGTCCCATCCCGGGGGGGTCTGGGGGGAGGCGGAGAATTTCACCAACAATTTCGGGGGGCTGAATGCGTTGGCATTCGGCCTCCCCAAGATTCATGGAGAAATTCACAGCCATCCCTAACAGGGACACAAACGGCGGCAGCTATGGCTGCCGCCATTGGAGTCCCTGCTAGCCAGTGGCTGGATGTCCGGCTGCTGGTGGAGCCGGCCGGCGGCTCTGCGGAATCCCCGCGGAGCGGAGCTGGCCAGCCAGGATTCTGTGGGGAGATGTGGAGCACCTCCACCCCCAGCAAGGATTCCAGGGGGAGGGACGGAGTGCCTCCCCCCCCCAGCGGAACCCGGCAGAGCCAGGTAAGGCCAATTTTGTACATCCCTAGCTGTCAGGTTGGGTTTAATCCTGACTCTTGGACTTTTCTCTGGACTTATGCAGTGTGGAGTTACCAAGGAGAAACTGGTGGCATGGAACTCTGCTTGTGTGGACTTACTCTTGGACTTAGAGTAAGTCCACATTAGAGTAAGTCCACATTAGACCTCACCCATGTAGCACAGAGATCCCAATGAAGGCTCCAGGTTGGATGAAGTTCTCTCTTCGTGTGGATTTGTTTGGGCCCTTTTCTAGAACTCTTGCCTTTGATTGCCTGGGAAGGATGAGCCCAGGAATAATACCAGTTCTGTGTGATGTTTGTGCAGGTTTGTGTCTTTGATTGCCTGGGATAGTTGACCCCATGAATCATTAGGGTTACTAACTATTGTCTTTGAGTACCTGGAAAGGATGACCCTAGGAATCCTGAGCTCCTTCCCCTGTGTTTTGAGCATCAGAGATTTCAATGGGGAAACCTGTTGTGTGGATCTCTGTCATGGTTGTAGTTTTTAGCTTTGGACTGTTCTGGAATTACATAGAGCCTATAGCTACTGACTATTGCTGGGAGAATTATCAACAACCTCAGATACACAGATGATACCACCCTAATGGCAGAAAGCGAAGGGGACCTAAACAGCCTCTTGTTGAGGGTGAAAGTGGAGAGTGCAAAAGCTGGTTTGGTTAATGGAAACTCAACATTAAAAAAACTAAAATCCTGGCATGTGGCCCCATCACTTCCTGGCATATAGAAAGGGAAGAAATGGAAGCAGTGACAGATTTTATTTTCTTGGGTTCCAAGATCAGTGCAGGCGGTGACTGTAGTGTAGCCATGAAATTAAAAGACGCTTGCTCCTTGAGAGGAAAGCTATGGCAAACCTAGACAGCATAGTAAGAAGCAGAGACATCACCTTGCCAACAAAGGTCCGTATAATCAAAGCCATGGTTTTCCCAGTAGTAATGTATGGCTGTGAGAGCTGGACTATAAGGAAGGCTGAGCACCGAAGAATTGATTTTTTCAACTGTGGTGCTGGAGAAGACTCTTACGAGTCCCCTGGACTGCAAGGAGGTCAAATCAGTCCATCCTAAAGGAAATCACCCCTGACTGCTCATTGGAAGGACAGATACTGAAGCTGAAGCTCAAATATTTTGGCCACCAAATGTGAAGAGAAAACTCCCTGGAAAAGACCCTGATGCTGGGAAAGACTGAAGGCAAAAGGAGAAGGGGATGGCAGAGGATGAGATGGCTAGATAGCATCACCGATGCAATGAATATGAACTTGAGCACACTCCGGGAGGGAGCGGAGGACAGGAAGGCCTGGCGTGCTATGGTCCATGGGGTCATGAAGAGTCGGACATGACTTAATGACTGAACAACATAGCTACTGACCATCAGCTATATGATTTCTGAAGAGTGTAACCATTAAGCATTAAGAGTGTAACCATTAACCATGTCAGATTGCCTGAGTGTGTTTGCTTGAAAGATCAGGAAACCTGACAGTAAGAGAACATGTTATTATTTTTATTTATTTATTAAGTGGGAGGGGCAGGACACCTGGTAGCTCCAAGAAAGGTTCTGGGGATGCATAAGTCTACCTCTGCTTTACACTTTTATCTTTTATCTCATGTGATATATCATATTATATACCCTTCTTTTCCAAGACTAAATAAGTTAACCACATGCATGGTAAAGATACTGTAATTTAATCCCTGTTTCTTTGGAAGGGACTGTAGCTTTTAAATACAATGCATTTAACTTTTGACACAGATATGATCCAAGCTGAATTGAATGGGGGAATGAATCCAAGAATGATGAAAATGCAACCAGTATGTTCACTTAGAGTTCGATCCTATGCATATTTAGACAGAAACAAGTTCTACAACTCCCAGCATTCCAGCTAGTTGGGAAATGCTGGAAATAATAGGACTTTTTTCTATCTAAACATGCATAGGATTGTGCCCTTAGTCACCTTAGGTAAAAGTAGCCTTTCTATTGTTTCTGAAGTATAAACTACTGCTGTTGCAATCACATAGTTATTAGAATTGAAATTGCTTTGTGGATTATTAGAATAAATTATTTAATACTGATCTAATTTTGGAAACATTGATATTTTAATGCATGCTTAAGAAAAATGAACATCTGTTACAAGGGAAAATAAACTATCATTAATTTCAAAGATTCACAATCAGATATATTTTATTAACGCTTATGCAAAATGAACAAAATATGCCACCTTTCAAAATCTAGACAATGCTGCAGCTGCCTTCAGCTGCTGCTTGATTGTGGATCTTTCCACCTTCAGTCTTGTCTTCAGGAAGTGAAAAGCATGCTCTATTGGGTTGAGATCAGGTGACTGACTTGGCCAGTGAAGAATATCCCACTTCTTTGCCTTGAGAAACTCTTGGGTAGCTTTTGCTGTATGTTTTGGGTCATTATCCATCTGCAATATGAAGCGGCGTCCTATCTGTTTGGCAGCATTCGGCTGAATCTGAGCAGAAAGTATAGCCCTATACACTTCAGAATTCATCCTGCTGCTTTGATCAGCAGTCAGGTCATCAGTAAACACCAGTGACCTGGATTCACTGGCAGCCATATATGTCCATGCCATAACACTGCCTCTACCATGTTTGACAGATGATGTGGTATGCTTTAGATCCTGAGCTGTACCTTTCCTTCTCCATACTTTTCTCTTCCCATCATTCTGGTACAAGTTAATCTTGGTTTCATCAGTCCAAAGAATCTTATTCCAGAACTGGGCAGGCCTTTTTAGGTGTTTGCTGGCAAAGGCTAATCTGGCCTGTCTGTTCTTGAGCATTACCAGTGGTTTGCACCTTGTTGTGAAGCCTCTGTATTTACATTCATAAAGCCGTCTCTTGACTGTAGATGTTGACAGTGACATGCCTACTTCCTCAAGAACGTTCTTTACCTGGCTAGATGTTGTGAAAGGGTTCCTCTTCAGCATGAGCAGAATTCTGTGGTCATCCACTTTAGTTGTCTTCCATGGTCTTCCAGGCCTTTTGCTGTTGCTGAACTTGCCAGTTAATTCCTTGTTTTTCAGGTTGTTCCAAACTGTTGTATTGGCCACTCCCACTGTTTTTGCTGTCTCTCTAATGGGTTTATGTTGTTTCCTCAGCCTAATGATGGCCTCCTTCACTGGCATGGACACCTCTTTGGACCTCATGTTGGGAGTTCCAGTGAACAGCTACCAAATGCAGATGTAACACTCAGAACCACCTCCAGGACTTTGATCTGCTGGATTGGTCATGGGATACCCAGGAAACAGGCCATGCCTGGCCATGCAGCTGCTTGTTAGCCATTCGTTCCATTACTTAAAAGCCACCAATGATGGGTGTGTGTGTATGCCACTGGCTGTACTTCCTGCATGGCTAGTGCCCCACTTTTGTCAAACCCCTTGAATTACAGCTGAAAGTCCTGCCTTCGCTCCCATTTGGGTGTGTTTCCTTTCCACTTCAATGTGGTGGTGTACAGAGGCCAACTGCCAAAACAGTTATCCTTGTTCCAATATTTCTGGCCCTGACTGTACATGCCATAGCAAGCTTGACTGTTTGGGTTTCTCAACAACACATGTATATGTGCAAAATAGATGTGTGGCATCGATGATATTGAAAGTGAAGTCATCCTGCATTGTTCTGGATTTAGTAGGGATGTCGGAGAATTTCTCCACGAATCTCAGGGAGGCCGAATGCCAACGCAATTCAACGAAATTCAGGCTGGGGAGAAGCGCCCCGTCTCCCCGGCCGTGAAATAAAAAAGAAAATGTAAAAAAACAACAACAACACACACCCGTGATAGGCTACATAATGATTTACATAGCCTATCACGGCTAGATGATAGGCCCATGGGCGCCACCATTTGCATACGCGCTTTTTTTTCCCCCCCAAAGTCACCTGTGATAGGCTACGTAACGATTTACATAGCCTATCACGGCTGACTTTGGAAATCTAGCCGTGATAGGCTATGTAAATCGTTACGTAGCCTATCACGGGTGTGTGTGTGCGTTTTTTTACATTTTCTTTTTTATTTCACGGCCAGGGAGATGGGGCGCTTCTCCCTGGCCTGAATTTCGGCCGGGTGAGGCAGGGCACCTCCCCCCCTGGCCTGAACTTTGGGGGGAGAACCGAAGCTCCTCCCCCCCACTGCGAAGCAAGCTGCGGGACCAGGTAAGGGACTTTCGTCCATCCCTAGATTTAAGTCTATGCTAAAGTGTGTGTGTGTGTCTGCATATGCACATGTGTGTGTATAAAAAGGTTTGCTAAATGTAAACTGTTTTATTATTCAAAAGGAATATTATTTTATTATTTAAGGCTTAATGTTCCTTTATTATTCAAAAAGAACCTTAAGCCAAAATGCTAGGGAACAGTTTCAAGAATGTTAGAGAAGCCTTTTATTTTGACTTACTGTCTCCTTCATTCAGTACTAAATTTATAATAATTGTCTAGTTCTTCGACATCATCAGCCTAACTAATGTCATGCCTTGATTTGCTTCTGGCTTTGTAGTGTTATACATACGCCTGATCTTATCCAAATGTCACCATAAACAGATGCTGGAAACACAATCAATCTGCAGGCTTTAAAATGCCACATCTTTTGCAGGAGCCTGTAGCATAATCATAATTGATCTGCTCTATAATTATTCTTTTAGAGTTAATTTGGAGACTGACAAGCTTTTTGAAGAATTTTAGTTTTATACCTGTGAAATCTTGGAAATCGTAGGACATCTGATGATTCTGTACTGAAGATTAATGTTGGTTTCACATTGAAACAGTTGAAAGCAGATCTGCTCAGCTTGCAGAAATCGACAGTACCTGTCAATAAGGAAATGAAAGTTGTTTTCTCATTTCCCAACCCCTTGAACATATCAGATATGCTGCATTTGGCACTGTATAAGGGTTCACCCCATAAATGAATTATTTTAGCGTTAACAGTGGAAAAAAGCAGACTCCTTAAAATATTAAATATTGATCTGAAATAATAGGATAGATCAAGGTTACTCAGAAAGCAAAGCAGAAGCTCTCCTGTGGAGCTTCAATGTATCAGAAGCTTCATTAAGGCATGTTTTTCCCTATACAGAACCGGGGGAGTGGAAAACATTACAAAGGCAGAAAAAAGTATGCTGGAATAAAATGTGACTAGGGAAGTTTGGTTTCAACTTTCTTTCTTGCACATTGTTAAATGGACTCTACGCAAGCCCTCTCTAACATCAAATGATTCCCTTGTTTTTTTGCTTATGAGCAGTTACCTTGTAGGAGAAGTGTGGTGGGATGTCCCATACTTCATCCCTGCCACCTCTTTCCCTGGAACATTGTAAGCAGGACTGGCACAAGACTTGCTGCTTGAGGTGAAAGATAAGATGATCCCCCCACCCCTTGCCCTATACAGAAGCTGACTGGACTACTAGTTGAGGGAACAATTCTGTGACTGTTTAGACAGAAAAACATCGTATAATTCCCAGCATACCCCAGCCAGCATGGCTGGCTGAAGGAATGCTGGGAGTTGTAGAATTTTTTTCCTAGCTAAATATGCATAGGATTCTGCCCTGAAACTGGTATGATGTTCCACCATACCAAAGGGCAGCAGGCCAGTTTAGGGGGTGCAGGGCAGGCAGCATAGCATGCACAATTTTGTCTTCCAACAGAGGAAGACAGCCAGGGAGGGTCAAGAGGAACAGCTTTCACTATGCCTAATGGTACTGCCAGTTCCAATTGTATTCACAAAGCCCATCAGCTAA
Source organism: Heloderma suspectum (assembly GCF_057233095.1). Lineage (NCBI taxonomy): Eukaryota > Metazoa > Chordata > Lepidosauria > Squamata > Helodermatidae > Heloderma > Heloderma suspectum. The sequence continues at coordinate 70,965,941 of NC_139462.1, forward strand.
TGGGAAGGATGTTCCAAAACATGCTCCGCTGCTCCAAAATGATAAGCCAGTCCTTCCTTCACCTTCTGTCTGATGTGTGGATAAAGCTGACCATAGATGATGGAGAAACAGTCCCTTCTCCTTCCTCCTGTCTGATATGAGATACAGCTGGCCACCACGGATGCTATTTATTGCCAAGAAATTGGCTCCTGGTTGTCAGATGTTGCTGCCTATGAGAGCACTTGGAGAGTTGGAGAATCCTTGATTTGTTTAGTTGTTTCTGCTTGCAGGAGGAGCCTGGAAAGCAGGAATTCTGTCTTGCTCATCGTAACCCAGAGTTGGAAAAACTCCAGTGTTTCAAAATTGGTAGACTGCACCGCACAGACTCACACAGGCTCTGCTTCCAAACAAGCTTACAAATTTTATTTAAACAGAGACTCCTCTACAGAGCACTCTCAGTCTGTGGCCTCTCTTTCCTCGGGCCTGAAGCAGTGGGTGTTGCCCTTAACTACGTTCTGGTTCCTTCCAAGAAGCACAACCTACTCAGGCTGCATCCAGCAGTTCTTTCAGATTGTTACATCTGGGTTGCTATGAAGTGCAAACCCTCCCATTTTGTGGGGTTATCAGAGAATCTGAGGTATATCTAATGTCCTGAAAAAGTGAGGGCAGTGGCTATGTTTCTCCCAGGGTTTCATGACAGATTATGAATCCACGTCTGTTCATTACTGAATCTGGATAATTTCATAAACAATTAGAGAGATGGCACTCTTCCATTTTAGAAGCATCATGGAGAGTTAGGGACATAACATGTAAGGCTATAAACATGAACTATAATATTCTATGAATCTGTATCTGAATGGGATAAATTGCTTTGAGCTCTAAGAGGTAAGTTTTGTATATAGCTACCATTTATTTTTATCCCAGTCACCGAATATACAAAGGAATACCATAACCCAGACTTGTCCTGGCATGTCTAGACTTGTCCTGTCCTAAACAGTCCAATACAGAGATCTGTATTAGGACCAATGCTTTTCAACTTCTTCATAAATGATCTGGAATAAAGAGTAAGCAGTGAGGTAGCCAAGTTTAGGGTGGTTAAAACAAAAAGGGATTGTGTGAGGAGATCCAAAAGGATCTCTCCAAACTGGGAGAATGGGCATCTAAATGGCAAATGCAGTTCAATGCAAGCAAGTATAAAGTGATGCACATTGGGGCAAAAAATCACAACTTCAAGTATAGCTGATGGGATCTGAGTTAGCACTGACCAATCAAGAAAGAGATCTGGGGTTGTGGTGGACAGCTTGATAAAAATGTCAGCAGCCCAGTGTGCGGCTGCTGTAAAAGAAAAGAAAAGAAAAGGCAAACTCCATGTTAGGCATAATTAGAAACGGAATTGAGAATAAAACTGCCCATAAAATACCATACTGTCCTTATACAAATCTATGGTGCAACCACACTTGGAATACTGTGTACAGTTCTGGTCACCACCTAAGAAAAGATATTGTAGAGCTGGAAAAAGTGCAGAAGGGGGCAACTAGAATAATCAAGAGGCTGAAGCAACTACCCTATGAGGAAACGTTACAACATCTGGGATTGTTAACTTGGAAAAAAGGCGAGTAAGGGGAGACATGACAGAGGTGTACAAAATTATTGCTGCTCTGAAACCTTGTGATGTGGAGCAGTATATAAATATTGTTAAATAAATAAATAATGCATGGTGTGGAGAATTGGATAGGGAGACATTTTTCTCCCTCTCTCATAATACTAGAACCAGTGAAGCAGATTGATGGGAAATTCAGGACAGATAAAAGGAAGTACTTCTTCACACAGTGCATAGTGAAATTTTGGAATTTGCTACCACAAGATGCAGCGATGGCTACCAATTTGGATAGCTTTAAAAGAGGGTTAGACAAATTCCCAGAGAAGAAGGCTAACAATTGCTACTAGTCCTGATGGCTCTATGCTACCATAGGTATATCGTGAGCACAGTTCAGGAATTCATCAAGCAACCCCCGCCCACAACCCTGAACTGCACCCACCGAGACGCTGTCTTTGTTCACCCCCCAGTTGTGCCCCCTCGCTCTCTGCAGTATTCACTGCGAACCTGTTCGGTGAGCACCGCCGTTTTCGCGCCTTTGATTTCTGCGTAAAACAGGAAGTTAAAAAATGTGCATATTTAAATATGCACATTTGGGAGCTGGGAAAGCTAAATATGTACAATATTAGAGGTATAATAGAGGGGTCGCAGGTGGGGGAAGGCTGACGAACTCAGGGCGACATCCCTACATATTGGTGCCTGCCAACATTGGAGACTCTAGGCTTATGCTATAATAAATTAGTCTTTAAGGTGCTACAGGACTATATGTTCATGTTATGCTGATGTAGGCAGAGTAAGGGCATAAAAGGGAAAGGATTTTTACCCTAAAAGCTGGCCTATACAATTTTAAAATAAATAAATAAAAGGTTCTTTGAAGGTGACACAGCTCTAACTAGGTTTTCAGTTACTGGATTTCTAAGCGAGCATGTTTAAGATGATAGCATTGGGGTCAGTTCGTACAATAATATTTGTGTAATGAAATCAGGTTATAAGACTACCATTGTACATTGAATTTCATAAAGCAGCCATCTGATTGCTTCACCAGATCACAGATCCACAGCACTGGCAACCTCAGTGTCATGTGAGACACAATTAGGTTGCTTGGCGAAGCAGTTGGAAGGTATCTTCCCTATGGTTTGGGTCCAGGATCTGCCTTCTGTTGGCAGAATGGTACCACTCCACCCCACCTGACAGCAAATCCCATTCAGCAGGGTCCACATTCTATCTGTGTGGGGCTGGATAGAATGCCTTGAAGAGTAGTGGTGGGGAACTCTCTGTTATAAAGCTGGAGCAGTACTGCCAGCCCAGTTGCCTAAGTCTGGCTCCAACCCAATGGATTCAATGTTCTCCGTTCTCTTAGCAACCCATATCTCATAAAATTAGGGATGGCAGAGAATTCCGCCACGGATCTCGGGGAGGCCGAATGCCAGTGCATTCGGCCTCCGGAAATCTGTGGCAGAATGGCCTGACCCCCCGCCTCCCCGCGGATCCCCCCAGGATGAGACCTAACTGGGGAGGACATTCCGGGAGGCGGAGGCTGCGGCTGCGGTGGCGGCTTCAGCAGCAGGGGCTGTGGTGGCTGGTCTTCCGACCGGCTGCTGTCACCACCATTTGCAGTTTGTTTGTTTGTTTTTACACACACATGATAGGCCACGTAAGTTTTTACGTAGCCTAAAATGTCTGGGTAAAAAAAAAAAAAATGTCGCACGCAAATGGCGGCAGCTATGGCCGCCTCCATTTCCGTTCCTTATTTTGGGCCTTCTTAGTCTACATAAATAATTATGTAGACTAAGATGACGAAAATAAGGGGAACACAAATAGTGTCCACTACGCTATTTGCGTTCCCCTTATTTTCGCCGTCTTAGTCTATGTAAAGATTTACGTAGATTAAGACGTCAAAAATAAGGAATGCAAATGGCTGCGGCTGTAGCTGCTGCCATTTGCGTATGTGGTGTGTGTGTTTTTCCCCAGAGCTATTTGCGTTCCCCCTATTTTCGCCGTCTTAGTCTACATAAATGTTTACATAGACTAAGACATGCCAAAATAAGGGACACAAATGGCGGCGGCCATGGCCGCTGCTTTTTGCGTATGCATGTTTTTTTGTTTTTGTTTTCAATCAGCCATGATAGGCTACGTAAAGATTTACGTAGCCTATCACGGCTGACTGCAGGGACACAAACAGCGGAGGCTACGGCTGCTGGCATTTGCATCCCTGCTAGCCAACGGCCGGATGTCAGGCTGCTGGCGGAGCTGGCCGGCGACTCCGCAGAATCGCTGCGGAGCGCAGCCGGCTGGCCAGGATTCCTCTGGGGAGGAATGGAGTGCCTCCCCCCCCAGCGAGGATTCTGGGGGGAGGGACGGAACGCCTCCTCCCGCACCGTCAGCATAATCCCCGAAAGGTAAGTACCTTTTGTACATCCCTAGGCTCTTTATATCCTCTTCGCTTTCTGCCATTAGGGTGGTATCATCTGTGTATGTGAGGTTGTTGATAATTCTCCCAGCAATCTTAATTCCGACCTGTGATTCATCCAACCCGGCGTTTCTCATGATGTACTCTGCATATAAATTAAATAAGCAGGGCGACAATATGCAGCCTTGTCATACTCCTTTCCCAATTTTGAACCAATCACTTGTTCTATGTCTGGTTCTTACTGTTGCTTCTTGACCCTCATACAGGTTTCTCAGGAGACAGGTAAGGTGGTCTGGTACTCCCATCTCTTTCAGAATTTGCCACAGTTTCTTATGATGCACAAAATCAAAGGCTTTAGCGTAGTCAATGAAGTAGAAATAGATGTTTTTCTGGAATTCTCTTGCTTTCTCCATGATCCAGCGAACATTGGCGATTTGATCTCTAGTTCCTCTGCCTCTTCGGAACCCAGCTTGTACTTCCGGTAGTTCTCGGTTCGCATTCTGCTGAAGCCTAGCTTGTAGGATTTTGAGCATCACCTTGCTGGCATGTGAAAGGAGCGCAATTGTATGGTAGTTTGAACACTCTTTGGCGTTGCCCTTCTTTGGAATTGGAATGTAAACTGACCTTTTCCAGTCTTGTGGTCAATGCTCAGTGTTCCAAATGTGTTGGCATATTGAGTGCAGCACTTTAACAGCATCATCTTTTAGGATCTTAAATAGTTCAGCTGGAAGACTGTCATCTTCACTAGCTTTGTTGTTAGTAATGTTTCCTAAGGATGTAGGGGTACAAAATTTGCACAAAATGTTCCTACTCTCTAGGATGTAGGGGTGCACGAAAGCCACTTACCTGGTCTCGCAGCTTTTCGCGGTGGGGGGGAGGCGCTTCGCTGCTCTCCCCCCGAAGTTCAGGCCCGGGGGGAGGCTTCCCGCCTCACCCGGCCGAAATTCAGGCTGGGGGGGAGGCTTCCCGCCTCGCCCAGCCGAAATTCAGGCCGGGGAGGAGGCACCTTGCCTCGCCCGGCCGCGAAATAGAAAATAAAATAAAAAAACCATCGCCCCCGTGATAGGCTACGTGACGATTAACGTAGCCTATCACGGCTAGATCTGCAAAGTCAGCCGTAATAGGCTACGTAAATCGTCACGTAGCCTATCACGGGTGACTTAAAAAAAAAAAAGCGCGTACGCAAATGGCGGCCCCCATAGGGAGCCGCCATTCGCGTTCCTTATTTGGTCGCTGTAGTCTACGTAAATCTTTATGTAGACTACGATGAAAATAAGGGCAACGCAAATAGCGTTGCCCTTATTTTCGCCGTAGTCTACGTAATCTTTACGTAGACTACAGTGACCAAATAAGGAACGTGAATGGCGGCTCCCTATGGGGGCCGCCATTAGCCGTACGCGCTTTTTTTTTTTTTTAAAGTCACCTGTGATAGTAGGGTACGTGACGATTTACGTAGCCTATCACGGCTGACTTTGCAAATCTAGCCGTGATAGGCTACGTAAATCATCACGTAGCCTATCACGGGGGCGGGTTTTTTTTTTTAGTTTTATTGGAATGGCGGCGGCGGCAGCTGGTCGAAAGATCGGCTGCCGCCCCCACCCCTGACAAAGACCCGACGAACCACCTCCGGGACCCGCTGCCAGGAGGGACATTCGGGAAAGGTAAGTCCCGTCCTGGGGGGGGGCTGCGGGGGGCAGGGGGGTGCGGAGAATTTCTCCCTGAAACTTCTTCGGGGGGCCGAACACGTTGGCGCTCGGCCCCCCAAAGTTTCGGGGAGAAATTCTCCGCCAACCCTACTAGGATGTCTGGCTCAAGTTCAGTGACCGCACTATCATGGCTATCAGGGACATTCAGATCTTTCCTTTATAATTCTTCTGTGTATTCTTTCCACCTCTTCTTAATCTCATCTGCTTCTGTTAGGTCCCTGCCTTCTTTGTCCTTTATCATGCCCGTCTTTGCACAAAATGTTCCCTTGAGATCTCTGATTTTCTTGAAGAGATCTCTAGTCTCTCCCATTCTGTTGTTTTCCTCGATTTCTCTGCATTGTTCCTTTAAGAAGGCCTTCTTGTCTCTCCTTGCATTCTCTGGAACTCTGCATTCAGTTGGATATATCTTCCACTTTCTCCCTTGCTTTTCACTTCCCTTCTTTCCTCAGTAAAGCCTCCTCAGACAGCCACTTTGCTTTCTTGCATTTCTTTTTCTTTGGGATGGATTGAGTTGCTGCCTCCTGAACAATGTTATAGACCTCGGTCCATAGTTCCTTAGGCACTCTGTCTATCAGGTCTAATCCCTGAAATCTATTCCTCACCTCCACTGTATATTCATCAGGGATATGATTTAGGTCATACCTGAATGGTTTAGTGGTTTTCCCTACGTTCTTCAATTTAAGCCAACATTTTGCAATAAGAAGCTCATGATCTGAGCCACAGTCAGCTCCAGGTCTTGTTTTACTGACTGTATAGAGCTTCTCCATCTTTGGCTGCAAAGGACATAATCAATCTGATTTCGATATTGACCATCTGGTGATGTCCATGTGTAGCGTCGCCTCTTGTGCTGTTGGAAAAGAGTGTTTGCTATGATCAATGTGTTCTCTTGGCAAAACTCAATTAGCCTTTGTCCTGCTTCATTTTGTACACCAAGGCCATGCTTGCCTGTTGTCCCGGTGATTTCTTGACTTCCTACTTTAGCATTCCAATCCCCTATGATGAAGAGGACATCTTTTTTTGGTGTTAGTTCTAGAAGGTGTTGTAGGTCTTCATAGAACCGATCAACCTCAGCTTCTTTGGCCTCAGTGGTTGGGGCATAGACTTGAATTACTGTGATGTTGAATGGTTTGCCTTGGATTCGTACTGAGATCATTCTATCATTTTTAAGATTGTACCCCAGTACTGCTTTTCCCACCCTTTTGTTGACTATGAATGCTACTCCATTTCTTCTAAGGGATTCTTGCCCACAGTAGTAGATATGATGGTCACCTGAATTAAATTCACCCATGCTTGTCCAGTTTAGTTCGCTGATTCCCAAGATGTTGATGTTCAGTCTTGCCATCTCATGTTTGACCACCCCAGCTTACCTTGATTCACTGATCTTACATTCCAGGTTTCACCACCAGACACATCCACAGCTGAGTGTCCTTTCGGCTTTGGCCCAGCCGCTTCACTCTTTCTGGCGCTACTTGGAAATTCCCTCTGCTCTTCCCCAGTAGTATATTGGACACCTTCCGACCTGAGGGAGTCATCTCTTTTAGCCTTGTGATACGTTCCATGGGGTTTTCTTGGCAAGAATACTGGAGTGGGTTGCCATTTCCTTCTCCAGTGGACCACATTTTGTCAGAACTCTCCACCATGACCTGCCCATCTTGGGTGGCCCTGCACGGCATAGCTTATGGCTTTGCTGAGTTACACAGGCCCCTTTGCCACAACAAGGCAATGATCCATGAAGGGGGATTACAACTTATTTAGCTACAAAATTTCCATGGTAAAAGCGAGTCACACAAAAAAAATCCAGAGAGCATAGTTTCTGAGTGCTAACTCAAAACTGAGGACACCTAACACAATACCTGTTTTTGTATTTATAGGAAACCTGGTGGCAAAATTCATGCAGTCATGTAACCTACTTTAGGAATGGACTTCTGGTGTAGGATATAAGAACATAAGAAGAGCTATGCTGGATCAGACCAAGTATCCATGTTGTCCAGCATTCTGTTCACACACTGTCCAACCAGCTGCCCATGGAAAACCCATGAGCAGGGCATGAGTGCAACAACACCCTCCTTCCCTTTGTTCCCCAGCTACTGGTGTATATAGGCACACTGTCACTGATACTGGAGGTAGCATTAGGGATGTAAGAACTCACTCTAGTTCGGATTCTCTAGGCACTCACCTAAGCATCGCCCCTGCTCACATCCCCCTGAACCTGTGCTTGAGCCACCCACGAGTTTGGTGAATTCCCCAGTGCTCACCGCGAACCCATTTGGTGAGCACTGCCATTTTCACGCCATTGATTTCTGCATAAAACAGGAACTTTTAAAAATGCGCATATTCATATATGCACATTTTGGAGCTGGGAAAGCTGAATAAGTGCAATATTAGAGGGATTATACCTCTAATACTGTGCATATTTTGGATCCTTTGGATCATGAGGATCCAGTGATCCCCAAGATCCTGCTGCCATTTAAAATCAGATACAACCCCCTGAAACAAATAAATGCAATAAGTTGAATATGAAATAAATACATTGTGTTGGATCTGGTGGTGCCCCACCACCAGTGGAAGGTAGGGAGTTTACCAATTCAGCAGAAGATCCTTCCATGAGAACTGAAATCCAGCCGTCTGCTTCTGCTGACATGGCACTGTGTAATCTCTTACAGAAGGTCTTGCACAAAGTCTGAAAATGAAGGCATGCCCTCAGTCTGTCTTGCGTGAGGCATTGCACTAGCTCTTGCAAGACAATTTGAAGACCAAGCCACTGCTAGAATTTCACCCACTTTTGAATATCTAGATTCAAACCCTTATTTTATTTTACTGCAGAGCAGGGCAACATTTGGATTCTGCCTCAGATGACAAAATGTCTTAGGATGATGTGTCCACTTCTGGGAACTGCATTGTGTATTTCCATGAGAAAAAAGGAATTTGTCAATCTGAACAGATTATTTTTTTTATTACTTGCCTTTCCATAAATAATATACTCCAGGTAGAATACATCATCTGTACTTCCACTGAAAGAAAAGAAAAATATAGCTTCATTCTTTATGAATCTTATGCCCATAATTTCAGAAGAATGAATAAATGCTTAGTTCTATTTTCATAAATAAATATTTTAATAAGATTTTTTTTTTAAAAAAATTGCTTTATTAAGATTGAAAAAAAATATTGCAGCAATATTGCTTGGGGATTATATCTTTTCATCCCTCCACTTTTGTGTGCATGTCCATTTTATAATGTGGTTATTATTTCAGAGTTCAACATGTTTATTACTATAGAATGGCTCCATACAATACCAGATACATTCAGTAACCATTAACTTGTGGACTAACATGACAGATGCCTTGGTTTTGTAATATCATTAAGCAAAATCTCCTGTTTCCTTATCTCCTTGGTCAGAATTTTGCTTGAAAATAAAAGGAGCCAGTGAGCTTCAAAAAACTCATTAACTCTTATGATACAGCTCCAGGAACATTTTGTAAATCGTACTTGTGACTTTGTAGAGCTAGACCAGCTGAGGAGCTAGTAAGGGTTCTTGCTGGTTGTTGAATCACAGATCTGTGGTTTGGGAAGTGAGTGTGATCCTATTTCCCCCCAGGAAGAAGCAGCTATGGGGAGGGGTCTAAGTCCTATAAAGGGACCAGTCCTGCAGATGTATGTAGAGTAGGGGACTATCAGAGGCAAGCAAGAGTTTGCTGGCTGGCAATACAGAGCCTGTTAATTAGGTAAGTACAAATCAGCAAAACCCGAGCTTGACGAAGTTCTGTGAATTCCACCTCGAAGCTCATTCCAACCTGAGTCCTTATCATATTGCAAGCTTTGTTTTTTTCTTCTCGCATGAAAGTCCATGCATATTTCCATGTGTATTTTTCAAAATGTACACATTAGTTGTACACAACTTTGAAATGTAACCATTTTCCCCATTGATTCAAGCATATTTGTGCTGAAATTGACAGATTTATCCAATCTAGATACTAGTAGCAAATGAATAAGAAAGGGGGAAACAATTAAATATTTTCTCACCACATTTTTACAACCAACAGTATTGAAAGATGACTGATAAACCTTTCAAGCTATGAAGCACGCATAGAGAATTCTAACATTAATTATGACCTTGGGTGGTACCTCTCTTGGTCAAACCTCAATCTAGGAAGCATGACTAAACTGTAAGGGAATCCACTGTTCCACAGAGCAGGCATAAGTGAGGGTAGGCTTTAACCCCTCCCTCCAACCCATAGAGAAAAATAGTTAGGCCTAAGTTCCATAGCTGTGAGTATGACAGTTTAGTTGCAACTGAGTCCCACTGATTCCAGCAGAACATAAGCACAACGACACTTTATCTCTATTTTGGACCCTTAAGTTTGTTAATAAAAGTTCTAGATGTCATACCATATGGTAACATTTCCATTCTCATAACTTTAATGAGCTAATTTCAAGAACTTGAAGCCTTTAAGATCAATGTATCTAATAGTATTCTCTGTCATAATTGTCTCTGCATTGCAGGGAAATTGAAGTTCTAAACTAAGCTCACAGACTAAACTGTGTTTCCCTAATGCACATTTTTGGGAAGTTAGTTAGTCTTGACTTAGAAAACTATAACTGAAATGCACCACTGGTATGCCTTCTCACTGGGTACTTAGTTCCAATAGTTAATCATCCTCACTGTTTAAAATCTGAGAGTTCTTTCTAATTCAAATTTGTCCAGCATTAACTTCCAGCCATTAGTTCTTATTACGCCTTCTCCTGCTAAATTAGAGTCCTTTATTACCCCATTACTTTTTCCATGTAAAGGTGCTTATTCAGTGCAATCAAGTCACCACTTAATCTTTGTTTGATAAACTAAATGGGCCAAGCTTTTGCTGAGACACATGGAATGGTGTGAGATCTGCTCCAACCCTACCGGCCTTTCTAGGTGGTCATAGACCATTCTTACCCAATCACTTGTAAGTTCACAAGAATGTACAGACTTGCATTTGAGCTCCAAAGAAGCCTGCCCTCACACAAAGTAATCTGTTAGTCACACAGTGGTTTTATGGAGACTATATTACAGGTAGTAATATAGTAATATAACAGTCTACATTATGTCTGACTGGGCAGGATGACAAAGAGAGATTGGGTGGGATGAGAGAGAGAGAGAGAGAGAGAGAGAGAGAGAATGAACATGGGTCCATCTTAGCAGTACAAATATATCACATATCAGATTATAGCACAACTGTTGATAATCATTGGTTGAGAAGGATCTTTATATCTGTCTCAACAACCTTGTATAGATATCACATTTTCCAACCTCTTAAAAAGTGATTTGCTATTGAGAAAAAAATGCAATTTTAGAAACTCTGTTTATCCCAGAGTTTGAGATGATAAACTTCCTTCCTTCTTTATATTATCAACACTGATAAGCAGTTGGAAGCCAGAAGGATAATTATTTTGTGACCAGAGTTGAAACATGCAGAAATAAACTTTTTTTTTTTTCAGCAGGCATGTTGGTGGGATCAGCTATTAATTGTACCAGAATAAAAGGTATCTTGATGGCCTTAACAAAAATCATAGCACCAGCCCCATGACAATTAATACTGAAGGCTGAAAAGCACCAGTCTATGTTAAGTAATTTTGCTTACATTCCAGTTCAATGTGAGCCAGTATAGTGGCTAGAATGTTGGAATGGGACTTGGGAGATCTGGGTTCTAGTCCTTACTCTGTCATGAAGCTCACTGGGTGACTTTGGGACAGTCACTGACTCTCAGTCTAACGTACTGGTTAGGAAGAAGAGGACTATTATGTAAGCTGCCTTGAGTTCCTTGCAAGAGGAAAAAAAGGTGTGATTATTATTATTATTATTATTATTATTATTATTATTATTATTAACAGAAGGATATTTAGGCTGCTATCCTATACCCCCTTATCTGGCAGTAAGCCCCACTGAACTCAGTGCAATTTACTTCTGAGTAAATATGTATAGGATTGCACTGTTTGGAATGTAATACATAGGAACATAGAAGTGCATTTGTTTTGTCATTAGCTATGAACTCCTATTGAGCAATTTCATTCTCAGTGGAAAGCCTGCAAGTCTAAGAGCCTGATGTGGTATTTTTATTCCACTACAATTGAGGTAACTCCTCTGTGTGCCATTCACCCATATAATGGGACATTGGCTTATAATAATGGGATCCACTCTACGTTCAAATTAAAAGTTAATTTCAAATGTGGAAGAGTTGGACATGCTGTTTGAAGCTGGGCGCAGGAGGTGAGTACAGTAAGCATCTGTCTGCAGAGCATGATTTTGCTGGGACATGTATGAATTGCTGGGACATGTAGGAATATAACTATGAATTATATAAAAAAAACTAGGGTGGAGTGAATTAAACAGCAGAGAGAACAGCTGGGCCTCAAAGACTATAGAAAGTGGAGAAGTCATTGGTGAAATTGTGAGGGAGCTGCTTTAAAAATGTAGTTCAAATAACAGAGGAGGTAAGTTAGGATGTAAAAGGCTGAAAGGCCCAGCCTTTATGATTAAGCATGAACAAAGCTCAAATGTAAGATCTGGTATTCAGCTGCATGGGTTGAATATGATAAAGAACATTTTATTCTTAATGCTCAGTTTCATAGCAAGCAAATCTTGATGGACCCCTCTGATGTCCCCAGCAGGAAGTAGACAGCTTTTTGAAAAATCTGAAATCTAGTGAATCTTTGAGTAATGAGCAACCCAACTCTCTTGCTACTTTACAAAATGTGGATGATGTGTGAATGTGCATGCATGCGCACACATGTGTGTGTGTAATTAAAAGTTTTACTAGTCACTTATTCACTTAGACATTTCTGCAACTATACCATCTGAAGAATCTAAAGCCTCAATGAATGCAGTGCTGTTTATTTTTCACAACAGAACTGAATATTTATAATTCTTGATTTGGCAGACAAGAATCAGTCCTGTGGCTATGGTTTTGAAATGTTTTTCACTCCCTTTCTTTTACAAAATTATAACATTTTATAACAATACACTTCTATTACAACACAGATTTAGTAACTGAAGTACAAAGCATAAAATCCATCTTTTCATTAGCTGTTTAAAGAATTTAGTACAATATTACTTCTATGCAACTATATAGACCATATTTTTCCCCCTTCCTGTTCCAATTTGGAAGAATTTGTTAAATATATCAAACCTTCCTTATCCTAACTTCCACATATTAAATAATTTGTGATACTTTAAACAACTAATGATGGGAAACTACTTATGGGCTGGCCCTCCAGAAATAGTTAAGAGTTGGACTACAAGTTGCTTACCTCTACTTTAACTAAAGAAATATATTTTCTTTCAAGCACTGAGCTATGAAATCTGTCTCTGCTCTGAACAAATAAAAAATGAGTTCATTTTCCTTTCATTTTCATTCCTTGTTCTTTTTAATACCCCAAAATTATTTATGCAGGATCTAATAACAGAATATTGCCTGTTATTTCCATGCCTTTGGCAGTAATCTAGTTTTAAATATTTATGGACATTGCCACCATATGTGTATTAAATCTGCTAAGGCACAAAGAAGATTCTAAATTGGAATAAATCTTCAGTGGTCTCTGTGAAATTAAACACCATCGCACAATAATTTTACAATAGTTTTACATTAAATTGGTTATTACTTTTAAAAGCTGGTTGTGTTCACAAATGAGAGATGTGCAGTGCAATCCTGTTCACATCTACTGAGAACTAAGCCCCACTGAGTTCAACGGGACTTACTCCCAAGTGTGTTTTTTATAGGATTGTCACCTAAGTTAGGAATCTCTGAATTAAAACTTAATATCTGAATGCTCTGTTTGCCTCAACATTGAATGTGTGGAACCTGCGGTTGTTGAACACTATCATCATGTCACCCTGGCAATCTCAGGCAAACACAACCAAGGTAGCTGAAACCCAAAGGTTGCAAGAGCACTCTTAATCACTTCTGGTTGGAGATGGCATCATGATCAGCTCTTCGCTGCATGTAGGGATGTTGGAGAATTTCTCCACAAATCTCCGGGAGGCCGAATGCCAACACATTCAACGAAATTGGTGGGGAAATTCTCCAACACCCCCACCCTCCCCCGGGATGGGACTTACATCGTGCGAATGTCCCTCTCGGCAGCGGGTCCCGGCGGAGGTGCGGCGGCAGTGCGGCGGTGGCGGCCGGTCTTCCGACCAGCTGCTGCCTCCACGATTTCCAAGTAAAGTAAAAAAACAAACAAAAAACATGATAGGCTACGTAAGTCAGCCGTGATAGGCTATGTAAATCGTTACGTAGCCTATCACTTTTTTTTTTTACATAACTTTTTTCTTTCGCAGCCGGAGAGGCGGGGTGCTCCCCCCCGGCCAGAATTTCGGCGGGGAGGGACGGGGTGCCTTCCCACCCACCAAAAATTTCGGGGGGAGAAACGGAGCGCCTCCTCCCCCACGGAAAACAGCTGCGGGACCAGGTAAGGGACTTTCATCCATCCCTAGCTGCGTCTCTTCTGAGTTTCAGCTTTAAAATTATCTCTATCTACAAGTGTTATCTGGGTATTTGCAGTTAAACTTGCTTAAGCTTTTGTTTTCTGTTTCCACACTTATATTTGCTTATTGTGCTTTTGGAAGTGAGAGGAGGATGGAAACATCAAGGGGGAAGAAAGACTTGGGAATGCCGCCTACCCCCTCAACTGTCCCCCAGCAAAGATTTCTAAAGCTGCAGGAGAGGGAGAAGAGTTGCTTGTTTTGATAAAAAATATGTCCTTGCAGTTATGGGTGCTGTCAAAGAAGCTTGAAACAATTCAGGATTCCATCACTACCCTTCAAGGGTCTGTGAACTTGATGAATATTTGTCTTTAAAAGATGTAGTCGAAAGTTAACGCACTTGAAGACCGTGTTACTGGTCACAAAACTGCTATGGATGCCTCTCATAATGTTCTGTCTGCTCAAATTTCTCAACTGGAGGCCTTTTCTCAGAGAGCTAACCTCCATATTCTTAGATCTCCATCTTGCTGAGTTCATGGATAAATTTCTGCTTGAGTTATTGGCTTTGCCTTCTGATTTTCCACTTGATATTGAACATGTTTACCATATTCCCAGTTCTACACGAGGCATCAGAGTGGGACCTGTTATCATTCAATTTCTATGTGCCTCCATGAAAGATTATCTTATGTGTTTAGCAAGAGAGCAGGGTGAGCTTTGGTGGGGGCCAGCTAGGGATGTCAGAGAATTCTGCCATGGATCTCGGTGAGGCTGAATGCCAGTGCATTCGGCCCCCCGAAATCTGTGGCGGAATGGCCTGCCCCCCCCACCCCCCTGGATCCCCCCCAGGACAAGTCTTACCTGGGGTGGATGTTCCGGATGGTGGCGGCTCCAGTGGCGGCTTCAGCGGTGGCGGTGGCGGCTGGTCTTCCGACCGGCCGCCGCCGCTGCCATTTGCAGTCTGTTTCCCCCCGCCATTCATGATAGGCTACGTAAACTTACATAGCCTATCACGTCTGGGTTAAAAAAAAATGCGTATGCAAATGGCGGCGGCTATGGCCGCCGCCATTTGCATTCCCTTTTATTTTTGGCTGTCTTAGTCTATGTAAATATTTACGTAGACTAAGACGGTGAAAATAAAGGGGAATGCAAATAGCACCCACTACACTATTTGCGTTCCCCCTTATTTTTGCCATCTTAGTCTACCTAAATATTTACGTAGATTAAGAAGGTCAAAAATAAGGAATGCAAATGGCGGTGGTCATAACCGCCACCATTTGTGTACACTTTTTTGGTTTTTTTTTTACCCATACGTGATAGGCTATGTAAGTCTTTACATAGCGTATCACGGCTGAATACAGGGACGCAAACGGTGGTGGCTATGGCAGCCACCATTTGCATCCCTGCTAGCCAGCGGCCGGATGTCCGGCTGCTGGTGAAGCTGGCTGGCAGCTCTGCAGAATCCCCGTGGAGCAGAGCCGGCTGGCCAGGATTCCGGGGGGAGGGACGGAGCGCCTCCCCCCCCAGCGGAACCCGGCGGAGCCAGGTAAGCGGGGTTTTGTACACCCCTAGGGCCAGCAAACGACAAGGTTTTGCTCTTTCCTGATTATACTAAAGAAATTGCTGATAGAAGAAGACAATTTACCAAGGCGAGAAATCTGGCAAAGCAAATTCATTTGCAATATCATATCAAATATCCTGCCATATTTTGCATTTTTACTGAAGGCCAGATGAAGACGTTTTTAAGTTCTGATGCTGCAGAATCATGTCTCACAAAATGAGGGATCCAACTTCAGTTTCTTGAGTTGGAATCCAGCCATTTTCTATCTTTGCTTTTACTGTTCCTCTGGCAGTTTTCACTGTCAAGCTTTGTTTGGGTTATAGCTGATAAGAAGTCTGGGTGGCATGCCAGATCAAATGCATTGTAGACTACTGCTCCCCCCTCATTCTTTTTCTTTTCTTCTTTTCCTCTTGTATCCATACGCATATATAATTCCTGTTTTTGAGTGTGTTAATTTACACATTTTGAATAAATACAGGTTATATGTAACTACTATATTAAATTTAGCTTAATAAGGTTATGTAGGTACATACATCATGCATGTCTGTGTATGTGTGTGTATGCATATGTATATACATATGTGTTGGTGTGTGTGTGTGTGTGTGTGTGTGTACACATATGAATACATCTCCAGATACAAATTTAGTTAAAATATCCAATTGGCTTTTAAATTCTATTTTAAAAATTACTATTATTATTACCATTATTATTATTATTATTATTATTATTACTATTTCTTGTTCGTTAAATTTGTAATGTTTGTAACATTGCTCTGTGTAAGTATTTAATACGCGGAAGGGGCCAAGCTGAGCATTACAGTTACACATTGGTCCAAACAGAAGGCAAAAGTTTTTAATTTTTGTTTTTGTTAAGGTTTTTTTGTTTTGGTCTGTTAGGAGTGTTTTTTGGCACTTTTTATGATAGGTGGACACAAATTGTATTATTTGAGTTTTATTTTTATTTTGGGTTTTTTATTTTAAATTTTGTTCATATTTTGGAATAATTTTATTTTTGCTCTCAGTTAGTCCTAAATTTAGTTAGTCCTAAATGAAATTAAGGATGTATTTGTTATACTAATTATGGTATATAATTAGTCAGGAGACCGGCCGCTGCCCCCGCCGCCGCCGAACCGCCGCCGAACCGCCGCCGGGACCCGCTGCCGGGACCCGCCGCCTGGAGGGACATTCGCCAAAGGTAAGTCCCGTCCCGGGGGGGGTGGCGGAGAATTTCACCGCCAATTTCGGGGGGCCGAATGCATTGGCGCTCGGCCCCCCAAAGATTCGGGGAGAAATTCTCCGCCATCCCTAGGTGGAGGGGCAAACAATTTGCTTCTGTTTTTTCAGTGTTTAACATGACTTCATGGAATGTCAAGAAGGGGCTATGAAATGTAAACAAACAGAAAAGAGTTCTTACCAAGTTAAAAGAGCTAAGTGTTGACATAGGGATGGACGAAAGTCCCTTACCTGTTCTTGAATCTTGCTTTGCGGTGGGGGGGAGGCGCTTCGGTTCTCCCCCCAAAGTTCAGGCGAGGGGGGGGAGGCATCTCGCCTCGTCCAGCCGAAATTCAGGCCGGGGGAGAGGCACCCCATCCCTCGCTGGCGAAATTCAGGCCAGGTAGGAGCGCCCCATCTACCCGGCCACAAAAAAAAAGTAAAACACACACACACACACCCATGAAAGGCTACGTAATGATTTACGTAGCCTATCACGGCTAGATTTCCAAAGTCAGCCGTGATAGGCTATGTTAATCGTCATGTAGCCTATCACGGGTGACTTTGAAAAAAAAAAAAAAAAGCACGTACGCAAATGGCGGTTCCCATGGGGACCGCCATTTGCGTTCCTTATTTTGGCATGTTTAGTCTACGTAAAGATTTACGTAGACTACGGCGAAAATAAGGGCAACGGAAATAGCGTTCCCTTATTTTCACCGTAGTCTACGTAAATCTTTACGTAGATTAGACGTGCCAAAATAAGGAACGCAAATGGCGGCGCCCATGGGCCGCCACCATTTGCATATGCGCTTTTTTACGTAGCCTATCACGGCTGACTTTGGAAATCTAGCCACGATAGGCTACGTAAATCGTTACATAGCCTATCACGTGTGTGTGTGTTTTTTACTTTACTCTTTTTTTTTTTGCAATGGCGGCAGCGGCAGCCGGTCAGGAGACCGGCCGCTGCCCCCGCCCCCAATGAAACGCCGCTGAACCGCCGCCGGGACCCACCGCCGAGAGGGGCATTAGGCCATGGTAAGTCCCATCCCGGGGGGGCGGGGGGCCGGAGGAGAATTTCCCCACCAATTTCGGGGGGCCGAATGCATTGGCATTCGGCCTCCTGAAGATTGGTGGAGAAATTCTCCGCCATCCCTATGACATGGCTTTCTTACAAGAATCTCATTTGATGGCTGCAGATCGGCAGATGTTGCAAAAGGATTGGGTTTGGGAGGCCTATGTCACAGACACTTAAACACGGTGTAGAATGGTTGCGATTTTAATCCATAAGCAACTTTCTATCTCAGTTCAACAGGTGATTTTTGATACTGAGGGGTGTCTTTTGATCTTGGTAGGAAGGTATATGGGCAAATTAATTGTTATGATCAATGTATATGGGCCAAATATTGATTCTCCGGCTATGTTTCATGATTGTTTTGCTAAACTACACAGGGCTTTTTTGTTTTGTTTTTTACTTTTCCTTTGAAGTTTGTGGCGCTTCTCCCCAGCCTGAATTTCGGCCGGGCGAGGCGGGAAGCCTCCCCCCCGGCCTGAACTTCGGGGGGAGAAGCGAAGCGCCTCCCCCCCACCGCTAAGCAAGTTGCGAGACCGGGTTAGTGACTTTCGTACATCCCTAGTCTTAGATCCTTTGTTAGATAGGAGTACACCTTCTCCGAAGACTCAGTCTGCGGTGAGACTGGCACTTCAGGCTTATATGATGGAATATGGTTTAATTGACACTTGCAGAATTTTACATCCTGCTGACAGAGAGTATATTTTACCAGTTCAACATAATTGCTTTAGATTAGACTTTTTTTTTATTTCTACAACTTTAGTATGTCAAATCAAAGATTGCAAGATTGATAAATTGGTAGTGTCAGATCATACCCCAGTATGTTTGGAACTGCAATTTTCTGATACTCCTGGGGCCCCCGTTCTTTGGTGTTTTAATGTTTTACTTCCTAATGATGAGAAATTTAAAACCCAGATGTTATCTGAGCTAACAGAGTATTTCATTACTGATGAGGGTACAGCAGGTTTGTGTGCCATTGAATAGGAGGCTGTAAAGCTTTTATAAGGGACTGAATTATCTCTTATGCTTCCTATCAAAAAAGCTTTAAAAAACTCAAGAGATGCACTTAAATAAGAAGCTGAAATCTCTCATAACTCAGTTTGCCACTTCCCCCACAGCACAACTTTATCAAGAGCTACAGAATACTAACTGTGAGTTGAATAATATCCTTTCACAACAGGCAGAATTTGCTCTGACATGTCTATGTCAGAAATATTGGGAAAATGGTGAATGTCCTAGTAAGATTCTGGCACATCATCTTAAACAGCACCAACATCAAAATGTTATTTCAGCTATTAAATATGAGAGTGGTAAAGTATATACTTCTTCTTTCTTCATCATTAAATGATGCTTACATTACTGAGATTCCTAAGCCAGGCAAGGATCATACCTATTGCGGAAACTATTGACCTATATCATTAATTAATGTAGATATCAAAATATTAACAGCAATCTTGGCCGATAGATCACAATAGGTCATGGCTGTATTGGTTAGACCTAGGGATGGATGAAAGTCCCTTACCTTATCCCATAGCTTGCTTCACGGTGGGGGGAGGCGCCCCATCCCTCCCTGCCAAAATTCTGGCCGGGGGGGAGGTGCCCCGTCCCTCCGGCCGAAATTCTGGCTGGGGGGGAGGCGCCCCGTCCCTCCGGCCGCGAATCTCTTCTCCTGCCGGGATGCAAATACAGTCCCTGCAGTTTGCGTCCCTGCAGTCAGCCATGATAGGCTACATAAATCCTTACGTAGCCTATCACGGCTGACTTTGGGGGGGAGGAAAAGCGCGTACGCAAATGGCGGCGCCCATGGGCACCGCCATTTGCGTTCTTTATTTGGGCACGTGTAGTCTACGTAAGCATTTACGCAGACTACGGCGAAAATAAGGGCAACGCAAATAGCGTTGCCCTTATTTTCGCCGTAGTCTATGTAAATGCTTACGTAGACTACACGTGCTCAAGTGAGGAACGCAAATGGCGGCGCCCATGGGTGCCGCCATTTGCATATGTGCTTCCCCCCCCCAAAGTCAGCCGTGATAGGCTACGTAAGGATTTATGTAGCCTATCATGGTGTTTTTTGAAAATCTAGCCATGATAGGCTAAGTAAATCTTTATGTAGCCTATCACTTTTTTTTTTTTTTACTGGGAAATGGCAGTGGCAGCAGCCGGTCGGAAGACCGGCTGCTGCCGCCACCGCTGCACCGCCACCGGGAGCCACCAGCGCCAGGGACATTTGCCAAAGGTAAGTCCCATTCCGGGGGGGGGGGTGTCGGAGAATTTCTCCACCAATATCGGGGGGCCGAATGCGTTGGCATTCGGCCTCCCGGAGATTCATGGAGAAATTCTCCAACATCCGTAGTTAGACCAGACCAGGTGGGATTTATTAAAAATAGTTAGGGCTGATAATCTCAGATTAGTTGTTGATCTGGTTGCTTTAAACTCTGAAGAAACTGATCAGGTGGCCATCATTTCCTTGGACTCAGACAAGGCCTTTGACAGAATTCATTGGAAATTTATTTTTACTACATTGACTAATTTCGGTTTTCCTACAGAATTTTTGAAATGGGTTAAAATTTTATACTCACTTCCTAGGGTGAGAGTAATGACCAACAGTTTATTCTCAGCTTTTTTTCTTTTACTAGGGCTAGGGATGTTAGAGAATTCCGCCATGGATCCCAGGGGGGCCGAATTCCAGTGAATTTGGCCTCCTGGAATCCATGGTGGAAAGGAGCAACCTGCCCCACCACCACGTGAAAGCCCCCTGGAACGGAGCCTACCTGGCGGTGGTGGTGGCTCCGGCTGTGGCTTTGGGTCCAGCGGTGGCTCCAGCGGCGGCGGCAACTCCAGCCACTGCCGGGCTGCTGTGGACACAAATGGCATCCTGAGTAGGGGACGCCATTTGCGTCCCTATGGTAGCACGTGATAGGCTACGGAAATATTTACGTACACCGAAATCAGACTGACTACATCCTTTGTAGCCAAAGGTGGCAGACATCTATACAGTTGGTAAAAATAAGACTTTAAGGAGCGCCTCCAGTAGGGATGGTGGAGAATTTCTCCCTGAAACTTGTTCGGGGGGCCGAACACGTTGGCGCTCGGCCCCCCGAAGTTTCAGGGAGAAATTCTCCGCCATCCCTACTGGAGGTGCTCCTTAAGGTCTTGTTTTTACCAACTGTATAGATGTCTGCCACCTTTGGCTACAAAGGATGTAGTCAGTCTGATTTCGGTGTCGACCATCTGCTGAAGTCCATGTATAAAGTCATCTTTTAGGTTGTTGGAAGAGAGTGTTTGTTATGCACAGTGAGTGTCTTGGCAAAATTCTATCAGCCTGTGTCCTGCTTCATTTTGTTCTCCCAGACCATGCTTGCCTGTAATTCCAGGTGTCATTTGACTATCCGCCTTAGCATTCCAGTCTCCTGTAATGAAAATAACATCTCTTTTTGGCGTATTATCCGGTAGGTGCTGCAGATCCTCATAGAACTGATCTACTTCTGCTTCTTCAGCATCTGTGGTTGGGGCGTATATTGGGATCACTATCAAATAGCGTTGCCCTTATTTTCACCGTAGTCTAGGTAAATCTTTACGTAGACTACAGCGACCAAATAAGGAACGGGAATGGCGGCTCCCTATGGGGGCCGCCATTATCCGGACGCGCTTTTTTTTTTTTTTTTTAAGTCACCCGTGATAGGCTACGTGACGATTGACGTAGCCTATCATGGCTGACTTTGCAAATCTAGCCGTGATAGGCTACGTTAATCGTCATGTAGCCTATAAGGGGGCGTGTTTTTTTTCTTTTATTGTAATGGCGGCGGCGGCAGCCGGTCAAAAGACTGGCTGCCACTCCCGCCCCGCTCGAACACCCGCCGAACCACCGGCCGGACCTGCCGCCGGGAGGGATATTTGGCGAAGGTAAGTCCCGTCCCGGGGTGTGTGCGGGGGGTGGGGGGGTTCGGAGGATTTCTCCCCGAAACTTGTTCGGGGGGCCGAACATGTTGGTGCTTGGCCCCCCGAAGTTTCGGGGAGAAATTCTCCGCCATCCCTACCAATATCCAAATTGCCAAAGAAAATTGCTTTTCTCCCTGGAGAAAGCCAGGGAGTTTCAGAAAAACATCTATTTCTGTTTTATTGACTATTCTAAAGCCTTTGACTGTATGGATCATAACAAATTGCGGCAAGTTCTTGGTGGTATGGGGATACCACGTCATCTTGTCTGCCTCCTGAGGAATCTGTATAAATACCAATTAGCAACGGTAAGAACAGACTACAGAAAAATGGACTGGTTTAAGATTGGGAAAGGAGTACGGCAGGGTTGTTTTGGGGTGTACAAAACCCGCTTACCTGGCTCCGCTGGGTTCTGATGGGGGGGAGGCACTCCGTCCCTCCCCCCAGAATCCTGGCCGGCTGGATCCGCTCTGCGGCCAAGCCATGGAGCTGCCGGCTGACTCCGGCCACCCGCAGACAGACATCTGGCCGCTGGGCAGCCCTGCAGGGATGCAAATGGCGGCTGTTGTAGCCACCGTCATTTGCGTCCCTTTCTTTCACTGTGATAGGCTACGTAAAAATTTACGTAGCCTATCATGGCAGGGGGAAAACCAGAGCGTATGCAAATGGCGGTAGCCACTGCCATTTGCGTACGCTCGGGGTCCCCCCCCCGCCGTGATAGGCTATGTAAATACTTACGTAGCCTATTACGGCCTCCGCAGGGACGCAAATGGCGTCCCTGCATTAGCTGTGATAGGCTACGTAAGTATTTACATAGCCTATCATGGCTGAAGAAGGAGGAAGCGAATGGCGGCTGCAGGATGGCCGCCATTCACACAGCAGCACGGACGGAAGCAAGTAGGTGCTCTGTTTCAGGCGCCTTTTATGGGGTGGGGGCAGCAGGCACTTCGTCCCGCACACTTTTCATGGGTTAGCGGGGGCAGGGGCTTCGCTCCGTGATGGGTTTTGGGGGGCCGAATGCACTGGCATTTGGCCTCACCGAGATCTGTCGCAGAATTCTCTGACATCCCTAAGTTGTATACTCTCACCCTACCTATTCAACCTGTATGCAGAACACATCATGCAACATGCTGGGCTTGATGAATCCAAGGCTGGAGTTAAAATCACTGGAAGAAACATTAACAATCCAGATTTAAGAACTGGCAAGAAAATGTTTTTATGGTGGACCTGCTAGGGGTGTACGAAACCCCACTTACCTGCATCAGCGGGGGGTCCGCCGGGGGAGAGGCGATCCGTTTCTCCCCCCGGAATCCTCGATGGGAGGGAGGCGATCTGTTTCTCCCCCCAGAATCCTCAATGGGGGGAGAGGCAATCCGTTTCTCCCCCCGGAATCCTCGATGGGGAAGAGGTGATCCATTCCTCTCCCCCAGAATCCTCCCTGGCCGGCTCCGCTCCATGGCAAGTCTGTGAAGCTGCCGGCCGGGGCCGCCCACTGCAGCCTGACTTGTGAGCGGAGATAGGTTAAAGAAGACACAGACAACAAGCTTGGGTTGAAAATTGGTCCACATTTATTGAAAAGCTGCAAAGGGTAACTAGGATGGGCATCTAACTGTCACCCCCATGTCATCCCCAACCTAGTGCCACACAACACCTGGGTGAGTGAGGAGAGTTGGTCTCCCAGGCAACCCTTATCCCCCCGCCAAGCAACACAACCCGTTCAGGGGCCCTCAGGCATCATCTGTCACCATAAGGTCCGTCTGCATGCACACCATCCCTAATCTCTTTCAGGTTTTGCTCGTTCTGGCCGCCAACTGGAATGTGACCTATGATATAGACTGTATTCACCTCAGGACGCACTCAACCCCAATAATACCTCTCATTCAAATCTTCACCAAGGTTGGCCGTAGAATCCCTGTCCAAATGTCTGGAGACGGTGAGTGGCTGGATGGGGAGGAATAAGCTGAAGCTGAACCCTGACAAGACCGAGGTACTTTTGGTGGGAGACAAGAGGAGGCTGGGGGATGTTGACCTGGTGTTGAATGGGGTACGGCTACCCTTGAAAGACCAGGTCCGCAGCCTGGGGGTCATTTTGGACTCCCAGCTGTCCATGGAGGCTCAGGTGTCAGCTGTGAGCCGGACAGCGCTGTATCAACTCCATCTGATACGGCGGCTGCGCCCCTTCCTTCCCGACCATCTGCTCCCATCGGTAGTACATGCCCTGGTCTCCTCTCATTTAGACTACTGTAATGCGCTCTACGTGAGGTTACCCTTGAAGATGGTTCGGAAGCTGCAGCTGGTACAGAACACGGCGGCTCGCCTGATTAAACGCAGCCGCTGGCGAGATCACATCACTCCAGTGCTGAAGGACTTGCACTGGTTACCAGTTGTTTTCCGGGCCAAATTCAAGGTGTTGGTTTTGACCTTTAAAACCCTATATGGTTCTGGCCCAGCCTATCTTAAGGAGCGCCTCCAGCAACACCAGACAGGCCGCTTAACAAGATCAGCCTCAGATGGCCTTCTCTCTGTCCCATCAGCCAGGACAGCTAGACTGGTGGGGACGAGGGAGAGGGCCTTTTCTGTGGTGGTCCCCACTCTGTGGAACTCCCTCCCTAGGGAACTCCGTCATGCCCCCTCTTTAATGAGCTTCCGTCGTGTATTAAAAACATGGTTGTTCAGGCAGGCATTTGGGGTGGGTTAGGGTATTTAAAAAAAAAATTATGGTAGAATTTTATTGTTTTAAATTGTTTTATGGTGTGTTGTACATCGCCCAGAGTGTCTGGGTGACCAGTCAGATGGGCGATTAATAAATTTAATAAATAAATAAATAAATAATAGTGGCAATAGTAGGCAAAAAGACTCACAGTAATAGGCAATCGAACTGTGAGTCAAAAATTCCTACATGGCTCCCAAAGGGGCAACTCGCAAGAAACCCACACTGCTTAAGGGAGGGTGGGAGGGAGCCGCGTTGAGCCAGAGAGCTGAGATTGGGAGGGGGGCTGAGTTTAAGGCAACTCAGCCTGCCCCTCCTTGTATGGTGGTGCCACTGGGGTGCACCAATGAGAGGCCCCGACGTCCTCCCACCCCATCCGCCTGCAATAGCCCCCCCCTTCAGCTACACAAGCTGGCACTGGGGTTAGGGCACATGCGAGTGGAGATGAGTTAAAGAAGACACAGACAACAAGCTTGGGTTGAAAACTGGGCCACATTTATTGAAATACGTACCTGCAATGGGGTAACTAGGACAGGCATCTAACTGTGTCAGCGGCTAGCTGGCACTTCTTGGGTGAAAACACACCCAGCCTGAGGGGTGGCAGTGATCTCGCCATCCCTCCAGACTGCCCCTTCTGGGGGAGGTAGACCTTCCTGTGTCACCCCCAACCTGGTGCTGCACAACACCTGGGTGAGTGAGGAGGGTTGATCTCCCAGGCAACACTTATCCCCCTGCCGAGCCGTAAAACCCGTTCGGGGGGCCTCAGGCATCACCTGACACCATAAGGTGCCTCTGCATGCACACCATCCCTAATCTCTTTCTGCTTTTGCCCGTCCTCTGTTTTGCCAGTTCTCTGTTCACCTTCTGCTGAGTCTGTTCCATGAAAGCATTATTCTGCGCCCTCCACTTGATTCTCAGGAGCATCGAGGACCACAATATGGTCACTCCTGGCCAACGATGTTGGACCACCTGCAAATCAACAAACGCCTGCTTGACCAAGCCCTTTCCCAGCTTGCAGCCCAGGTCGTTCCCTCCCAGGTGCAGCACCAGGACCTGTGGAGGGAAACTGACCAAACCTTGATGAAACAGGGTGGGAAGGAGTGAGTCTCATCGCATACCCTGCCAGCCAAGCCACTGTATCGCCACCTGTTGGGGAAACTGCAGCCGGGATTCGAAGGCTGACGTAGAAGCTCTGTGAGTAGCCCAAAACACCATACTGTGCCCACAAATGAGCACCCGTACTGGTGTAGGTCGAATCCCATCTAAGGAATAAAACATTGGGGAAGGTGAAGAAAAGCATTATGAAGTATTGGGCAAATTGTGAACATAGGACCAGAAAACCCTGGAGCGCCATCACCGTACAGCCATCACGTGTAGGGATGGCGGAGAATTCCTCCATGGATTTCAGTGAGGACGAATGCACTGGCATTTCACACCCTGAAATCTGTGGTGGAATGGCCTGCCACCCCCCGCCACCCCGCGCATCCCCCCCGGGATGAGACTTACCTGGGGCGGATGTTCCGGACGGCGGCGGCTCCAGCGGCGGCTTTGGTGGCGGCGGTGGCAGCTGGTCTTCTGACCGGCTGTTGCTGCCACCATTTGCAATCTGGTCCTTTTTGTTTGTTTTTTACATAAACGTGATAGGCTACGTAAAGACTTACGTAGCCTATCACATCTGTGTAAAAAAAAAAACCCGCGTATGCAAATGTCGGCGGCTACGGCAGCCGCCATTTGCGTTCCTTATTTTTCGCCGTCTTAGTCTACGTAAATATTTACGTAGACTATTACGGCGAAAATAAAGGGGAACGCAAATAGCGTAGTGGGCACTATTTGCGTCCCTTTTTGATTCGCTGCTTTAGCCTATATAAATATTTACATAGGCTAAAATGGCGAATCAAAAAGGAACGCAAATAGCGCCCACTATGCTATTTGCGTTCCCCTTAGGGATGGCGGAGAATTTCTCCCCGAATCTTCGGGGGGCCGAGTGCCAACGCATTTGTCCCCCCAAAATCGGCGGTGAAATTTTCCGCCCCCCCGCCCCCCCCCGGGATGGGACTTACCTTTGGCGAATGTCCCTCCCGGCGGTGGGTCCCGGTGGCGGTTCGTCGGCCTTTCGTCGGGGGCGGGGGCGGCAGCCGGTCTTCCGACCAGCTGCTGCCGCCGCCATTACAAAATGTAAAAAAAACCAAAACACCCCGTGATAGGCTACATAACGATTTACATAGCCTATCATGGCTAGATTTCCAAAGTCAGCCGTGATAGGCTACGTTAATCGTTACGTAGCCTATCATGGGGTTTTTTTTTTACACTTTGTTTCGCGGCCGGGGAGACGGGGCACTTCTCCCCGGCCTGAATTTCGGCCAGGCGAGGTGGGAAGCCTCCCCCCCGGCCTGAATTTCGGCCGGGAGAGGTGGGACGCCTCCCCCCCTTGCCTGAACTTTGGGGGGAGAAGCGAAGCGCCTCCCCCCCACAGCGAAGCCAAGCTACGAAAAGGAAAGTGACTTTCGTACATCCCTAGTTCCCCTTTATTTTCGCCGTAATAGTCTACGTAAATATTTATGTAGACTAAGATGGTGAAAAATAAGGAACACAAATGGCGGCCACCGTAGCCGCCGCCATTTGCATATGCGAATTTTTTTTTTTTTTTTTACCCAGACGTGATAGGCTAGGTAAATATTTACGTAGCTTATCATGGTCAAATACAGTGACACGGATGGCAGCGGCTACGGCCGCCACCATTTGCGTCCCTGCTACCCAGCAGCCGGATGTCCGGCTGCTGGCAGAGCTGGCCGGTGGCTCCGTGGAATCCCCGCGGAGCAGAGCCGGCCGGGCAGGACTCCAGGGGGAGGGATGGAGCGCCTCCCCCCCCATCGAGGATTCCAGGGCGAGAGATGGAGTGCCTCCCCCCCACCGTGAAGCAGATCTGCGAAATGGTAAGTGACTTTTGTACATCCCTAATCACGTGCTTGGATGAAAAACCTATGGTGGCTGCCATAGAGGCTGTCCCAATGTGGAAAGAGTGGGTCCCAAAATGACAATGACCCAAACCCAGTATGGATAAGGCCGACCTAGTGACTGCCCAGAATTGGAACTTTATCAGTGGTGAACCGTCATTAATGGCAGAATAGGGGACCCTCGCTCGCCCCGCGGTGTCCTAGAAAAACCTGCAAGGCCCTGACAGGGCATAACTCCTCGGCCTGGAGCCGGCTGAGAGCCACCAACACTCCCTCGCCAGACTGATTGGTCTTTGACCATCGAATGCGGAGGTAGGGATGGACGAAAGTCACTTACCTGGTCCCGCAGCTTGCTTCACGGTGGGGGGGAGGCGCTCCATCCCTCCCCCCGAAATTCTGGGTGGGGCGGAGGCGCCCCGTCCCTCCCTGCCAAAATTCTGGCCAGGGGGGAGGCGCCCCATCCCTCCCCACCGAAATTCTGGCTGGGGGGAGCGCCCCGCCTCTCCAGCTGCAAAAGTTCTTCTCCTGCCGGGACGCAAATGGCGGCGGCCATAGCCGCTGCTGTTTGCGTCCCTGGCCTGCAGTCAGCCGTGATAGGCTACATAAATCTTTACGTAGCCTATGACGGCTAAGTTTGGAAAAAAAAAAAAAAGCGCGTACGCAAATGCATTCCTTATTTTGGCCCGGGTAGTCTACATAAATATTTACGTAGACTACAGCGAAAATAAGGGCAATGCTAGCCTATCACGGTGTTTTTTGGAAAACTAGCCGTGATAGACTACGTAAATCTTTACGTAGCCTATCATGTTTGTTGTTGTTGTTTTCACCTTGAAAATGGTGGTGGCGGTGGCCGGTTGGAAGACCGGCCGCTGCTGCACCGCCGCCGCACCGCCGCCGCACCGCCACCGCACCACTGCCGCCGCGCCGCCGCCGCACTGCTGCCGCGACGCCGCTGGGAGCCGTCACCGCCAGGGACATTCGCCGAAGGTAAGTCCCATCCCAGGCGGTGTGGGGGGGTGCGGACCGTTTCTCCACCAATTTCGGGGGGCCGAATGTGTTGGCATTCAGCCTCCCGGACATTCGTGGAGAAATTCTCCGACATCCCTATGCGGAGGTGGATCAGGTTGGGATGGATCTGCATGTTGGACTACCTTAAGGCCCTCTCGGCTGGGTCAGATTTGGAAGCCCAGACCAGTTCTGAAATCCTAAGGGCCCCAAAGAAGGCTGTTAAAGCTGCAGCATGGAATTGGGAGGCTTCGTATGGGGAAGAACAAATGGAGGGCCACAATCCCCGGAGCCCTAGAAGGATTATCGGAGACAAGGGGTGCCTGGAATCTGGCGGGGCAGGTGACATCTGAGCCCAGCCTTGAACCGTCCACCTAACACAGAAATCCAAGGTGGGGTACTCAACCCCTCGCACGTTGGCCCAGAAGGCCAAAGCGGCAAGCCTCACAGTAATGGTCCCAGCGGATAGCCCCTTGTTATGCAGATGTATGCAGAATTGTAACAAGTGGTCCACAGGTAAGGGCCAAGAGTCCTGTAACTGAAGTCAGCCCCTGAAGGCGCGGCTACAGCGGCCGCCATTTGCGTTCCCTTTTTTTGCCGTGATAGGGCACGTAAATATTTACGTAGCCTATTATGGCAAAAGACAGAGGTGCAAATGGTGGCCACTAAGCCATTTGCGCCCCTGTCTTTTGCTGTGATAAGTACGGTAAGTAAATACTTACGTAGTCTATCATGGCCATAATGAAGAAGTGAACGGCACCAGGTAAGTGTCCTGTTCTACACACCTTTCGCGGGGTGGGGGGCTTCATCCTGCAACGGATTTTGGGGGGGCCGAATTCACTGGCATTCAGCGTCACCAAGATCCATGGCGGAATTCTCTGACATCCTACTGGTGATTACCAGTAAAACATGGCCTACGTGGACCCTTGAAGGGTTTTCTAAAACCCAGCATGAATCCACGTTCCAAGTAGATCGCATCCCCCCAGTTCAGGTAACGCCCTAAAAGCTGAAGGAGTGGAAGGATCTTAACTAGGCTGGGGGCCTTTGGGAGGAGGTTGATGCCCGCTGCCCGTTTTCTGCTGCCATGGCCTTCCCTTGGGGGACCCCTCCAACCTCTGGCCCTTGGGCAGGAGGTGCAGGAGTGCTGACCACCACAAAGGGAGCATTCATGACAGAAGTGGCACAGGTTTTGGGATCAGGAACCTTTGGAGCTGAACTCCCAGCACAGCCAGCATTGTTGAACCCCTGGACCCACAATAGGCCTGCAGGCCATTGCGGGTGACAGCTTGGCGAGAATGTGGCTGCTATCAGATCTGTCACCAAAGCATGGCCTGGAAGGGGTCATAAACTGGAGCCAAAGGTCCTGGTCCTTCAGATCCCAACACATAGAAGGGTCGATGGTGGCCCTATGGCAGAAGGCCTCATCATAGGCCAGCCATGCGCTCCCTTCATACTCAGTGTAAGCTCTGTATATTACGTCCAGGTATTTGGTGAGGACCTTTCGGGAAATCTCTGTTGGAGGATGCCAGCGTAAATTAAGAAACCTGGCAACCAGTTTGCCCAGGTGCACGGCACCTTACGACTCTTACTCCAATCAGGTTCCATATCTAGGGATGTACGAAAGTCACTTACCTTTTCGCAGGGGTGCTTCGCGGTGGGGGGGAGGTACTGCACTTCTCCCCCCGAAGTTCAGGCGAGGGGGGGGAGCCGTCCCGCCTCGCCTGGCTGAAATTCAGGCCGGGGGGAGGCTTCCCGCCTCGCCCGGCTGAAATTCAGGTCGGGGAGAAGCGCCCCGTCTCCCTGGCCGTGAAACAAAGTCTAAAAACAAACAAACAAACAAACAAAAACCCCGTGATAGGCTACGTAACGATTTACGTAGCCTATCACGGCTAGATTTCCAAAGTCAGCTGTGATAGGCTACGTAAATCTTCACGTAGCCTATCACAGGTGACTTTGAAGAAGAAAAAAAAAGCGCGTACGCAAATGGTGGCGGCCCATGGGCGCTTCCATTTGCGTTCCTTATTTTGGCACGTCTAGTCTACGTAAAGATTTACGTAGACTACAGCGAAAATAAGGGCACGCTATTTGCGTTGCCCTTATTTTCGCCGTAGTCTACGTAAATCTTTACGTAGACTAGACATGCCAAAATAAGGAACGCAAATGGTGGCGCCCATGGGCTGCCGCCATTTGTGTACACGCTTTTTTTTTTTCCAAAGTCACTCGTGATAGGCTACGTGACAATTTACGTAGCCTATCACGGCTGACTTTGGAAATCTAGCCATGATAGACTACGTAAATCGTCACGTAGCCTATCACAGGGTCTTTTTTTTTTTTACTTTTTGTTTCGTGGCTGGGGAGACGGGGTGCTTCTCCCCGGCCTGAATTTCAGCCGGGTGAGGCGGGAAGCCTCCCCCCTCCGCCTGAACTTCGGGGGGAAAATCAAAGCACCTCCCCGCCACCGCGAAGCCAAGCTGCGAAAAGGTAAGTGGCTTTCGTACATCCCTAGTGACATTAAGCAGCTGAGACTGGAGTGGTGGTGTCTCCCACAGACACAAGCGAGGGTGGTGAGGTGCAGAGCCCCACAGAAGTAGGGGAGTCGGGTGCATGTGCAGTTGAATTGGGAATCATGACTGGAGCCATGGGCTGAGGAATACTGGCTGTGGGGGTAGGGATGTACGAAAGTCACCTTTTTGAAGGGTGACATTCGCGGTGGGGGGGAGGCGCTCCGTCCCAATCCCTGAAATTCTCTCCATCCGGCTCCGCTCCATGGAGATTCTGCAGAGCTGCCAGCTGGGGCCACCCACAGCCGCACATCTGGCCGCTGGGCAGCCTGCAGGGATGCAAATGGTGGCAGCCGTAGCCGCCGCCATTTGTGTCCCTGTATTTTGCCGTGATAGGCTACATAAATATTTACATAGCCTATCACGGCAAACCCCCCCCACAAACCAGCGAATGCAAATGGCAGCGGCTATGGTGGCCATCATTTGTGTTCCCTTTTTTTTTTTTTGCCATTTTAGCCTACGTAAATACTTAAAAAAAAATTATTATTATTTTAAATAAAGGAACACAAATGGCGGCCACTACGCCATTTGCGTTCCTTTTGTTGTTGTTGTTGCTATAATAGCCTACATAAATATTAATATATGTTTAATATATTAATATATATTAATTATATATTAATATATTAATATTAATATATATTTATGTAAATACGTAAATGACGCGGCCGCCATTCGCAAGTCAGCGTGAACAGCAGCAGGTAGGTGCTCCGTTCCGGGCCCATTTCGTGGGGTGGGGGGGCTTCATCCCGCCATGGATTTCAGGGGGCCATCCCTATGTGGGGGCCGCTGTGACTGAAGGCAGTGGAAGTGGGGGGAATGGCCATCTTTGAGGGGTGAACCAAGGCATCCAGGGGTTGACACGCCTCAAGCCTGACCAGGCGAATTGAGGTGCAAAGGCAGTCTCACCTGAACCCAATATAGCTGTATTCTGATCCCCAACCGGCAAAGTGGATGGCGTCGCTTGGGTCACGGGGGATGAGGAAGCTGCAGGAGGAAGGGGCTCCTCTGGGGGCGGTGGGCTCTTGAGAAGAGCCAGCGAGGAGGAGGTGGAAGCTTCAACGGCATCCAGACGTGCTGAAATAGAAAGTAGCAGCGAGCATTGGGTCTGCTGTCGCGTCCTTTTGGGTTTGACAGCTGTGGTTTTCTTATGCCTGGCTGGGGGAGGGGGAAGGATTCCTGAGGAATGCTCAGCAGCCTCCAGGCAAGCAAGGATTGAGGCTGATACTGGGCCAGCTTCCTCAACAGACTCGGAGTTGGGCCTAGGCTGCGGTCTCTAGGAGGTGGGGTGCGGGGCCCTACCCTTCCCCTTCTTTCCACCCTGGCCCTTCTTTGGGGGCATGATGTAAGAAAGGTTGGGTTTAGGGGTCGGTGCTTGCTAAAAGGCTGCCAGAGGCCCAGCAGCAGGGAAGACAAACAAGGACCCAGGTCCCAGTGCAACACTCCAACCACTACACGGCCAATCCCTGTAAGCACAAACACAGGCAGGGGCCCTAAACCCACAGGAGATCCTAGAGAGGGCTAACAAGAAGGACCCCAGGTCAACCGAGGCAGTACCTTTAGCCCCCTACTGTAGGGCGGAGGCAGGCCGAGGGTTTGAGTGGGCCAGATGCCTGGCAAGCGCAGGCTGGTCACTGCCCACCACCTTTTGGCAGGACAACACCGAGGGTGAATGGCTGGGAGGACTCCCCATTTATGAGTGAGGGGGTAGAGAAGACACGCGCGGAGCGCATCGCCTGCGGGGATCACTGATGCCTCCGCAGCAGTGAGAGCAGCCGCCACCGGAAGGAGCAGGGCCACCCAAAGAATTCTCACTGGAGTCCGTGGTGGAATTCTCCGTCATCCCTAACCTGGACAGATAAGATGATCTTTACTTTAGATCAATTAGTGGGGGTTGATGATGAGTTTTTGATATTTCCAATTTTGCAAGGTCAATTTGATCTGCTGGCTTCAGAGGAATGGCAGTATTTGCAATTGAAACATTTGTTGGTATCTAGATTTGGTCCAGCTGCTTTTACTGCCTTGGAGTCTCCTTTGCTATTGGAACTACTTATTGCAGCTGATCAGATATATCAACCTACGATTCATGTTTATAAACATTTATTATTAATGAATAAATATGACACAAGTGGTTTACAGCAGTAATGGAACAGGGAATTGGAACGCCCTATTTTGCTTAATCAATGGGCTGCCATTTTGGTGTCTGTATCAGGCATTTCAATGGATCTTCAGTTACACCTTATTCAACAAAAGCTCTTGTTTCAGGTCCATGGGATGCCACAACGTTGGTCCATGGGATGCTACAACAAAAATTGTTGGAGGGGTAGTGCAGTCTTTTATTCATATGTTTTGGAAATGCCCAATGGCCGCCTCCTTTTAGGAGGAAGTTATTGTACAGATAAATTTTGTATTGGAAAGCTCTTTAATATGTACTGATGTAAATGCTCTTTTAAATTACTTACCTCTGCTTCTTGGAATGTAACACGTAGTCAGCGTAAATGGATTTTTCGCACCCTTTGGTTGCTAAAAGACTGATATTACGATATTAGAAGGATAAAAACTCACTGCCTATAACACAATGGACTGAAGACTTAACAACACTAGCAACATTTGAAAGAGTGGTATGTAGGCATAACTTGCAAATGGACTCATATCCAGATATTTGGTCTGCTTTTACTGAAATTTTTGTGTAACCCCCCCCCCTTTTTTTTTTTTTGGAATACTGTAATGGTAGAAACTGAGGATTTTGAACATGTTGCATTTTTATTTTTATTTCATTCTTTTTAGGTTTTGTAATATTTTCAGTTTGTTTTGTTCTGTAAAAATTCACAATAAAAGATTAATTAAAACAATAAAAGAACACTCTAAATTATTTCTCACTTACTGAGTATGTTGTGTTTCTTAACATGCATTTCATATTGTAGCAATAATTCCCTATGTTTTCTACCTCACATGAATTGTCAAAACCAGCAATTATCAAGCATACTCAAGAATACAGGTGGCAGGCTGTGACCAGCCTAGTGGGTCATAAGTTGTGCAGGCTTGTGCTAGCTCATCGCAGGTTGGCTTCACAATATGATAAGTTATGCTGTAGGAATATTTCCTGTTACTCCATTTGTGTTCTATATAGCATGGGTTAAATCCTTGCTTCTCTAATAATGGTCTTGGCCACCTTTGCTCCCCCAAACTAGTTTTTCTGGAGCTGCTATTTAACTATTTAATTAGTTAACGCTATTATTATGTTAGCAAAACAGTACATAGCTGCTAAGGTTAACATATTGGGAGTAAGGCCTGCTCTTATATGTTGAAAAGCCCTTAAATATAAGTACTATATAACTCCAGTATTATACCACAGGGTCTTCTGGAGTTTTAATTAACCAATCATAAACAAATGCAGTGCTCACATTAGGTCAAGTGAATGTTCATAGTTTTCTATTGATACCAGCCTTGGTATCAGCCTTAACTTGAGTTAAATAACATAGTCTCCCTCTGGTGACATCGCTAACATGGATAATAAGTTCTTATTTTTCTATATCCAGCTTCTTTTCCTCATACACCTGCTTCCACTGTGTGCTGACTGGAATCCCTAAAGCAGCAGGAGAGGCTGATTTGCCTGTTAGCCTGTGTCATTTGCATTCGATCTCTAATGTGCCATCAGCGTCTCACAAAAGGGATGCTTTCTTAGACACAGGGGCCAAATTCTACTTTCAAACAGTATGGTGCAAGGAAAGAATTTTTAACATCAGAAGTGACAACGGGATTTGTTCAGGAGCCTTTTCTCTGGCATTCAAAACAAGGAATCACCAGAAGGTTCCTGAGAGAGAGAGATACCACAATAATGGCTTGTATCCTTAGGAGTTCCCTTGCTTGAGTCTCTGTGTATCTTTCTAATCATTCTCCGAGTTGTGTTAGCAGGCAGCACCATCCTGGTTTGCTCAGCCACAGCAGTAAAAGACATGTGTGAGCCTTCTGGTAATTTGAAAGAAAAATGGGGAAAGGGCAGTTTTGCAGAGAAATGCCTCTTTGATTGTCAGCAGAGATAAAAGCAAATGAAGCCATTATCCTCCTAATGCTGCAAGCTTAAAACAATGTGTGCACGGCTGTTCATCCCATGGATTTCTATAGAATCCACTTTCATGCATGCAATTGGCTTTTGTATCAAAGCCTTAGTTATATTCAGCTGATTTCTTTTGAGCAGAAAGAAACTTAATTGGTTGTTATAAGCTTTGTAGTTGTCTATTATTTTCTTTTTTAAAAAACAACATTTTTCCCCCAGGGGGAAACTAAGAAGTCACCACTTGTAACAAAAAGAAGTTCCTTGTCTTGGAACTGGGGTAATGCCAATTGTGTCTCTGAGATGGGCATATTATCATTCAGGAAAGTATAACAGAGCCCTACATCTAATTTATAAAAAAGGTGACAATACAAACAGTACAGAAAAGCACTATGGAAGCAGATTAAACCATTTCAGTGAACAGCATGGTGACTCACTATGGAGACGATCTCTAATGCAGTGCCCGTGGTCACCAATTCCTAATGCTGCCATCAGGATGAGGAAACATAATGCTGGTCACAGCAAGACTGTTTTTCTAAATATTTTAGAGTTAGGAGGGCACAGTTTAATACATAGCAAGTGGCAGGGCTACAGTTTTTTTCCCCTTGCATAGAGCTACTTCAGAAGCACAGACTATTATCAAAAGAAGAAATTGTAAGCGAGTGGGATAAAGAGAGAGGAAAATGCATTTGCATCCCTCAACCAGCTTGATTCTCCATTAAACTATCATTACAGGTACACCTAGTGATTTGGCTTAGGCCCTATTTTAGTGAGATCCCATCCTTATAACATTTACCTTACAATAATGAAGGCCAGGAGTAATTCCATAGTATTCCATCCACAGAAGATATTGGATGGGTGCCAAGAAACTGGCCCTATTCAAGTGCGGCATCTGGGCACCATTAAAAGGAAAAACTCAAGGACTGTGTTTTCAGAATCATTTGACCTCTTTGAATAAGCTATGGGCTTGGAACCAGGCAAGCTCTGGATGAAGTTCAGCCCCCCTGAAGGATGCCAGTTGGCCCTCCAGTCACTAGCCCAGATGTGGAAAAGGGAGCTGGATGGAACAATGGCTTCAGAATGGCACTTGGTAACATCTTTGGGCAAACGTATTTAGGGCTTGGCCTGCCACTCCCCCTCCAATGTGAACTTTTAGCACAATCAATTATTTACTAGGCCTTTACATATTTGTTAACTACCTTGGGAAATGTGATGGAGAAGGCAATATAAAAATATGAACAAAAAACATGGATTTAAACCTTCATATGTTTGTAACTAATTGGTGGCAAAGAGGTGAAAAAGGAGTAGGAAGGATTCCCACCACACACTCTTCTTGACCCGAGTCTGACCTTTGGCATTTTCCAGCCATATATAGGGTGCTTAAAAGGGAAAATCTTTCTTTTGTTCCAGAGAAGATGCTGAAGATTTTGTAGCTAATTATATGACAGTGTTGGACATACACTTTGGGGGGTTCCATTTTGTCATTACTTTATGTAAATCCCTTGTAAAAAGCTTTCAACATGTTTTGATTCCCGTGAATAATGTGGTGAAAAGGAGGATTATTTTTTTCCCTATTCTTCCAAAGAGCACTTTAAACTTGAAGTGCTGGTTGTAATCTGCAGGTGCTACTGTCAAAATAGAGCTGGGGTATAATTAACCCCACGTAAAAATAACAGATCACTCATAAATTTGCTTAATAATTCTTCAGATTTAGGACCAGTGGAGGTAACATCTTGTAGTTATACATGATGAAAATGAGCAATTACTTACCTGTCTCTTGTGCACTGAAGAAAAACATATGTCTATCTAAAGCAGGCATGGAAGAGCTCACACAATCTCTCCTCAGGTTGACCCAGAAAATGACCTCGTTTCTCACTGAAAATAATGGTGAGAAACCAGCTCATTTCTCAAGCCAATCAGAGGTGGAGGTTCAGGGAACAAAGGGACCCATCTTCCCACCATCCCTGTTCAGAATGCATCCTCCCCACTTCTCCTTTTACTCACCTTTTTTAAAGGATGTGTAAGTGTGATGGCAAGGGAGGAGAAAGGAGTGAGAAAATTCTCCTTGCCGTCCATTTTCTTTATTTTCTTTGTAAATTCATGAGTCACTTTTCAGCCCACATCGGGTCCCCAAGGAGAGTTACAGTGAAAACTTTGAGAACTTGAAAACCATTTGAAAACTTTACAAACAATTTAAAAGTTTGAGAACAATGATAAAACTTTAAAACAGCATCAGCAGCAGAAACTGAGAGCAGGGATGAATCTTAAAAAGAGAGAGCTGTCTCTCCTTGGACCCACAACCAATGCACTAACCTTTAAAAAAGATGTGTAAAAGGGAAGAGTGTTTTGGAATGAAGCCAGAGAAGAGTTCAAACAGTTCAGGGGAGGGGACTTAAAAGTCATAGTTTTCACTGAGTTCTTATCCAAGCTAGACTCATATTAACTATTTTAGGTTTCAATCTTATGGCCACTAGTCAGTGTAGGGATGTACAAAAGTCACTTACTTTTCCGCGGATTATGTTGATGGTGGGGGGGGAGGCGTTCCGTCCCTCCCTCCGGAACCTCGATGGCTGGCTGTGCTCTGCAGCAGCTCCATGGAGCAGCTGGCCAGGCCCAGCCCAGCCCAGAGCCGTCTGCAGCTGGATTTCTGGCCGCGGAGGGCTCTGGGGAAAAAACAAAACTGTGTACGCAAATGGCGGCGGCTACAGCCGCCGCCATTTGCGTTCCTTCTTTTTGGCCGTCTTAGTCTACATAAATATTTACGTAGACTATGACGGCGAAAATAAAAGGGAACGCAAATAGCATAGTGGGTGCTATTTGCATCCCTTTTTGATTCAACGTTTTAGCCTATGTAAATCTTTACGTAGGCTAAAATGGCGAATCAAAAAGGGACACAAATAGTGCCCGCTACGCTATTTGAGTTCCCCTTTATTTTTGCTGTCATAGTCTACGTAAATATTTACGTAGACTAAGATGGCCAAAAAGAAGGAACACAAATGGCGGCGGCTGTAGCCGCCGCCATTTCCTTACCCGTTTTTTTTTTAAAACCCAGCCATGATAGGCTACGTAAATCTTTACATAGCCTATCACGTCATTTGTTGTTGTTGTTGTTTTTACAAGACAAATGGTGGCAGTGGCAGCCGGTCAGAAGACTAGCCGCTGCAGCCGCCGGAGCCGCCACCGGAGCTGCCGCCGCCCAGAAGATCCGCCCCAGGTAAGTCTCATCCCGGGGGGGATCCGTGGGGGGGCAGGGGGGCAGGCCGTTCTGCCACAGATTTCGGGGGGCCGAATGCACTGGCATTCGGCCTCACCGAGATTCCATGGCGGAATTCTCTGACATCCCTAAGTCAGTGGCTAGACATCCATAGGACAGAGCCCATGCTCTGAAGTCAGTTCCCTGAGAACCGACCTCCACCCCCTCCCATGCTGCCTCATAGGCAGCACAGAATGACACCGAGCTTGAAAAAGGAGTGCGGGGTGTTCCTGGGGGTGTGCCAGGGTGGGGAGGGCAGAAGTGCCGTTCCAATGCTTCCTATGCATTGGCCGGCGTCTGCTGCCCCACTCCATCTTCCTGCATCTAGACAGCTGAAATTGGCTGTCTAGCCATGAATGATCCCCTCCACGCTTCTCCTGCCCTGCATTGGATAGGCTGTCCCCTCCAAGTTCAGAGGAGGCCACCTATCCTGATAGGATTGTGCCCTTAGTTACTTCAAATCCCTCCTTAAATTCCACCTTCGAGACAACCCCTTTGCCTCAATAACCAATGTGCCTTTGACACAAGCCCTTAGACCAGGGGTGGGCAAGTTGTGGCCTCCATAAATTTTGTCCTACAACTCCCATAAACCCTAGCCAGCCTAGCCAGTGGTTCCATGGGAGCTGTAGGCCAAAACATCTGGATAGCCATCCTTGCCTTAGTTCCAATAAGTAGTACCCTACTGTTGCTAAGCCTAACTAAATATATATTTTTGCCCTCTCTACTCCACCTCTATCTCTTCCCTTCTTCTGTAGTCTCCCATGTGTAAAATGTTAAATTGTAAGTACCTCACAGCAGTGACCTGACCCTTGGTAAAGTGGCGTGCACATGGATAACATCATCATCATTGCTGTCATCATAAATATAAAATAAGTGAGTCAGTACTAGAATATGCTTAGCTTAATAAGTCTGGGACCTTTCCCAATCACAAGATCCACCTTCCCAGAATTGCTTGTTCTTCGGGCAAGTCCCATTGGGGTTGTGGCTGCAGTTGATACCAGTCTTCCTACACATGCAGTGAATACCTCTGTCTGCTGAGTTCTTCTGTTCACAGTATACCATAAGGACCACCCAGTGAAATGTTTTCCTTGGAAACATTTCTCTTGGAAATATCTGAACGTGGAAGGTTATTCCTTAGCTTTTGAAATTTGAGTCATCTTGCCATTGTGTCAGCAGAATTGAACTATAATTCAATTAACTTCTTCTTGCTGTCTCACAGCACACTTGCAATAAAATGGCACATGTGGTTGTGTAGTCATCCATAGTCCATTTGATTTTACTTTGCATGACAAAGACCTTCTGTCGAGAGTGAACTCGTCATCCTTCTGTTTAATAACAATCCACGTCTTCTTGTGCTTGTACTTATTTAGCCAAAACCTCATCATCCCTGCAAAAGAGAGCAGGCCTAGGGTTTGCAGATGCTCAGTAAAGCTGTAGAAGAAAACAGCTCAAGGATGGGGGAAAGCCAAAGGCAACCCCATAAAACCTCAGTGACACAGAACTTTAAGAGACTGAGAGGGAGAAAATGGAATGGGTGGAAAGTGAGAAGGAGACACATAGATATGAAAAGGGTAGAAAGAACCCTTTTATTGTTTGGATAGGTGACTTCCTGGTTCACACTGATAAGCTATTTCAAAATGTCCCAAGGAAAGAAGTGAGTGCTGCCCATTGACATCAAGAAATCGAAGGTCTGAATGTAGCTTGGAATGGACACATGTGTGTGTGTCATTCCCCCCCCCATCCCAAACCAAATGGAGGGGAAAAACCTAAAAGGAGGATGGAAATACCAAAACAGCCTGATGAGAACAGACAATGCTTACTGGGCACATAATGTTGTCTGACTGATAGTGGGGAGTAAAATTGTGGGTGGGGGAGACAGAAAGTATGGCTACAGCCTGAACAGAAGCAGCCCACATGGTCGTATTTTGCTGGAGGGTTCCACTCGTATTTTAAGTAACTAAATATGGCCCAATTAAAAAAATCCTCCTAATGCATTCTTTGCTTTTTATGTTTTTAAACCAATAAAGAGGAAAAACCTCTTCAGCTATCCCATCCCTGTAAATATTTGTATAAAATAATTAAACATTTGAAATCTCTGTTCAGCTATCCCATCCTTCTAAATATTTAAAAGCGTATTTTCCTTTCAGAGCCAGATCTAACCCATAAACATTTTATGATTCTTACTTCTCTCTTCCTGACATCCCCTGTGTTGTCGAGGTTTATCTTTAAATGTGGCCCTGAAATTTGAAACTTGACAGAAGAAAGGGGTGGTAGACCAGTGGAGGAGCACCTGGTTTACATGCAGAAGGTCCCAGGTTCAATCTCTGGCATCTCCAGCTAAAGCTAGGAAAGAATCCTGCCTGAAACCCTCGAGAGCTGCTGCCAGTCAGTGTTGACAACATTGAGCTACATAGACGAACGGTCTGACTCGATATAAGGCAGCTTCCTATGTTCCTGTGACACAACTGTGAATGGTAAATAACATCAGAAGATGGGATGGGCTGATTGATATCAGAGCACAACTTTTAAACGCTTCATCCTGTGAGAGCATTGCAGAGATATGCAGAAGCATTTAAGAGTTCAGAATCACTTGCTTTAGGGATGTCATAGAAATCCACAATGGAACCAAATGAGTTCTGAGTTCTATGAATCCAACCCATGGGTTCTACAGTGGACTGACTTTTCCCAAATTGCATGAATTACATGGACTTCAGGACTGGTTTGTTTGTGTGTGTTTTTTAACTTTATGGAATTTTATGCAAGTTTATTTGTAGGAAAATACATACAATAAAAAAACACCAGCCGAAAATGTGCATTCCCCCCCATTGGTTAAAGCATGAAAATGTGCATTTGGGGAGCATTTGTACATCTTGGGGTGTGTGCGTTGTGCCTTTGTTGGAGGGGATTTGTCCAAGTGCAAGTTTGCACAAATATGACTTTGTGCAAGTTCCAGAAATGGGAAAACATTGGATTCATGCCTAATATACATGTTTGTTGTGAGTAATTTCCCCAGTATAATGCATTTTGAATGTTGTTTTCCCTAATATGTGCATTTTGTATGCATTTTTTAATTGGAGAACTCTAGGGATGTATTGATAAGCAATGTTCATGTTTTACTTGTCTCTCCTCAATTTTTTCTTGCTGTTGCAATCTCTGTTTTGCATGAATGGAAAAATATTGCAAAATGAACACAATAGGACATGAAAGTTGCACAAAAACATCTCAGGTTTGCACGAATTTCCAAAGTTGGACAAATTTCCCCTATAGACAAAAATGTGAAATGGCATGTTTCTAAATTTGTGCAATTGTGAAACTTTTTCTTGTCAAATATGTGCATTTTTTTAAAAAAAAAAAACATGAGTGGATATTCAAGAATTTGCAAACATTTTTGGAGAACACATCGTCCTGTTCACACTCATATTTGGGGTTGCAGTGCGAGTGCAAGAACTCCATTATAAAATAAGGACAAAGTGTGAATTATGAAGGATAGCTTTTTT
The DNA here is from genome assembly GCF_057233095.1 of Heloderma suspectum. Taxonomy (NCBI): domain Eukaryota; kingdom Metazoa; phylum Chordata; class Lepidosauria; order Squamata; family Helodermatidae; genus Heloderma; species Heloderma suspectum. Next base: position 71,007,893 of record NC_139462.1, read on the forward strand.
TTTCAGTTCGCCAATATGAAATTAGGTAATGCAATAACATGCAGATAAAATAAATTTCTCTCCATCTCTATAGAACCACAAAGATCAAAACTGTCCAGTGTACAGTATGTTGGCCTTTGAAAGCCTCAAGATTTTGCCCATGTAACACTTGTTACAAGACTTTGTCCACATGTCAGGTTCACAACAGTTTCCTTTTCACACTTTTCATTTTATGACTTAGCTGTAATTTATATCTCATGCTTTGAAACAGCATCTTGTTGCCTTTCAGTCATACAGATTTATTTCTTCATTGTCTTTTCAAAATATACTTTGTTCAGCTAGGCCCTGATATGATTTAATACCTTGCACTTCAAGTCTCAACAATTTTAATCATGTCATATGGTGCATTACAGGATCAGAACTTAAATTCCTTAACATTTGCTTTCCTGTCCCTGCCAACAAATGCTACCAAGACATAATTTGTCTGTTTGAATATTGTGTGTGTCCTCTCCCATCCCTACATCCTTTAGTTTAATGGTTTAATTTCACGAATGTATGATTGATTCTTTTCTGCCCATTGAAACTTTTTGGTTGCCTGTGAAATGGATTGTGCACTATTTTCAGTTGCTCTTTGTCTACTGCTGATTTGTTGAACTGCATCAAGTATTTCCAAAATGTGCTCTGTCAGTGAAAATGCAAAAGCAGAGATTCTATTTGCACAGTATATTGCTTACTATGGTCATGGACTTTCTTCACTAAAATACCCAGACTTCCATTTTCCACTGATCAAAGTATGCAGTGGAGGATAAAAATATATCCTAAGAGCAATTCACACTGTTCCCTTTTGGCTGTCATTCAGTAAATGTGCATTCCTAGAAATGTATTGCCAGCCAAGTTATCTTCCTGGTTTCAGACTTAACTGTATACAGAGGTCTCTAACTCATACATTTAGGGGCAGTGAATCAAAGTCTGTTCACATTCATAGATCTTTGCCCCAAATTATTTATTTATTTATTTATTTATTTATTTCATTTATATCCTGCCTTTTTTCCTCCTTAAGGAACCCAAGGTGGTTACATAATCCTCTTCCTCCTCTCCATTTTATCCTCACAACAACAACCCTGTGAGGTAGGTTGGGCTGAGAGTCTGTGACTGGCTCAAAGTCACCCAGTGAGCTTTCATGGCCAAGTGGGGACTAGAACCTGGATCTCCCAACCCCCAGTCCAACACTCCCACCACTGATCTGTAGGTGCAAGGAAGTCCCACATTAACATTGGACAACCCATTCATTTAGTTAGAGGACAGCTTCTTGGGCATGAAAAGGAATGTATATGGAATGGCCCCATATGGAAGAGTACTAGGCTGAAGACCTGGTTAATCTGATTTCAGCTATCCAAGGTATTCTATTACTCTGAATTACACCTGCACATCATTTAATTATCCATTCACTATTCCTCCAAAGGAAGCAATTCTTAAATTTGTTTTTAAAATTTAAAGAAACCAATACTGATTACCTATATTTCAGTTAGTGCATTATAGTTCTTTCTAAGCAACAAATAAATCAAGTATGAGTGACAGTTTTGTCCTTCTCACAGATATTGTCTTGCCTTGTGAACAGCCCTTTATGTTGCAATCCTATGTCCACTTGCTGGGAGTAAGCCCTACTGAACTCAGTGGGACTTACTTCTGAGGGGAGATTTCTAGGATTGTGCTGTTAGACATATTCACAGTATTAGAAGTTAACAATATAAATGCAATAAACATTAGAGCTATTATGTTCATAGCCAGTTTTTACCACTTAAGAGCAATAGTACATTTTCAGACAGGAGACGACACAGAATTACTCCCCCTCTCAGTAATCACATGGTTGCTGTCTGGGAGCCTGTGATAAATGCAGAAAAGCTCCACAATGGTAGGACTGCAGGGGTTTTTCTTTAATGTAGAGATACCCTTTGAAACATGACCTGGAGTCCCCCAAGCTGAAAATCACAGAGAAGCTGCCTGTGCCTAGGCAGATGCTGGGGATCCTGGGCCCTCAGGGGAGATGACCATCATACCTTCTGCTCAAGACACACCTACCCCACCCCCATCAGCCTTGGAGGTAGATGCTGAGTGGCCACATAGCCCCAGGGAGCTCAGGTGCCTAATGGTGCAGGCTGAACTGGCTACCAGATGCAGGAGTGCCCACCTGATGCCTTGTGAATAGAGACAGATTGTGAGCAGGGCTCTATTTGTGAGTAGACCATTCCCAAGCTGGTCCTGAAGAAGGCCCATGGGTGGGATCTGAAGTTTCAGGCTTTAAAGCCTTCCATTCTAGGCTCACAGTGCTGCCTCAATGTTTGTTCACCAGCTCCCAGATTTGCTCCTGTTAACCCTGCTCTTCTTTGGACCTTCTTGCATTTAGACTTCTGACTGCTCACTGACTTGGCCTTTGGAACTGGCCCTGGTGAAATCTCTGGAGCTCTGTCTCCCATGCTACTGAAAGCAGAACATAGAAAGATGGTTGAATGCTAGAACTGACTAACATGGGATAATGCCCAATGTGTCATCTCAGACTGCTGATTTGGCCCCAGGTTCTGATTCAGTTCTGCTGATTCAGCTTCCCCATTTTATGGGATTCCTATCTTGCTCCCATTTTGTTTTCATGTCCATATTGAGTAAGCCATACTCTCCTCCTCCTCCTCCTCCTCCTCCTCCTCAAGAAACAGCACAAAGCCCAGATGTTTCCTCCACCACTTCCACCTTACATTCTCCTGGGCTCTACAGTAGTGCCTCACCACTCCCAGTCTTACAGGATAAACACATGAAGTCTTCCTAAGGGAACCCACAAGTGTACACTACGGTGCTGCTGTCACTTCCATCTTGGGGCCTTTGTGCTAGATCCTATGTAGTGCCACAACTGCACAGCAGGATATAGGGCTAGACTATTAGGAGCACAACTGAATGAGAATGTGTGAGCAAATGTGCCAGGTACAAAAAGGATATGGGGGGGGGGAAATAATTCTGTGGGTGACTTCATAAATGATGTATCATATCTGTAAATGCACAACACATATAAATCACTTTTCACAATATAAATTACTTTGAACCTCATAAATCTGCCCACTGTAACTGTGAGGCAGTCCTCTGTAGTATATTATTATGTCATTTTCAGTCTTGGAGATGAGATCAGATCAAATGGAAGACTACAATACTGACTAATGGAAATTTCAGAAAAGCATGAATATGTATGCAAAATCATAAATAACATTCAGTTCCCAGATATGGATTCCAGATTTGCTGCACTGGACCAGCACAAGCAGAGGCCATAACAGAGCATTCTTTGCCACCCAGCTGCTGTCATATGGATATGTCTAGGGGTGGTTCTGGACATACACATGGAAAAGCGATAATACATTTAATTAACCAAGCTATGGCGCAGTGGTAACAATTTTCAGGAGATTCAAATTGCACTACAATCTATTACATTAGAGGATAACAGATGGCTTGGGACCAACGACAAGCAACTAATTCACTGTGGAGTTCTGGGAAGTTCATAAAACTCAACAGGATCATCCTTTTGGAACGGCAAATATTTCTAAGTGAAAATGTTGCTATAAGCGAAAAGGATTCTTTTGAATTGAATGTGGAACAATGTCTTAACATATGGAGCTATCAACTGGCAAGGAAGGCAGCTTAAAGGTATTCAACCAAAGATCTCCAGAACAACAGCAATCTTATGAGCAGGAAAGTAGCTGTCTATGCTGTACCATCAGCAGTAGGTTTGCTTTTTAGCTTCAAATTTCATTTAAGACACACTGCATGTTTAGATAGAAAAAGTCAACTAGGGATGGCGGAGAATTTCTCCCCGAATCTTCGGGGGGCCGAGTGCCAACGCATTCGGCCCCCCAAAATCGGCGGTGAAATTCTCTCCCCCCCGCCCCCCCCCGGGACGGGACTTACCTTTGGCGAATGTCCTTCCCGGCGGCTGGTCCCGGCGGCGGTTCGGCGGTGTTTCATCGCGGGTGGGGGCGGCGGCCGGTCTCCCGACCAGCTGCCATTGCCACCATTGCAAAAAAAAAAAAAACTAAAGTAAAAAAAAAACACACACACCCGTGCATAGGCTACGCAACGATTTACGTAGCCTATCACGGCTAGATTTCCAAAGTCAGCCGTGATAGGCTACGTAAATCGTCATGTAGCCTATCATGGGTGACTTTGAAAAAAAAAAAAAGCACGTACGCAAATGGCGGTGGCCCATGGGCACTGCCATTTGCATTCCTTATTTTGGCACGTCTAGTCTACGTAAAAATTTACGTAGACTATGGCGAAAATAAAGACAACGCAAATAGCGTGCCCTTATTTTCGCCGAAGTCTACGTAAATCTTTACGTAGACTAGACGTGCCAAAATAAGGAACGCAAATGGCGGCGCCCATGGGCCGCCGCCATTTGCGTACGCACTTTTTTTGTTTTTTTTGCAAAGTCACCCGTGATAGACTACGTGATGATATACGTAGCCTATCACGGCTGACTTTGGAAATCTAGCCGTGATAGGCTACGTAAATCGTCACATAGCCTATCACGGGGTCTTTTTTTTTTTTTACTTTTTGTTTTGCGGCTGGGGAGATGGGGCGCTTCTCCCCAGCCTGAATTTCAGCCGGGCGAGGCGGGAAGCCTCCCCCCCGGCCTGAATTTCAGCTGGGCGAGGCGGAAAGCCTCCCCCCCTTTGCCTGAACTTCGGGGGGAAAAGCGAAGCGCCTCCCCCCCACCGCAAAGCCAAGCTGCAAAAAGGTAAGTGACTTTCGTACATCCCTACCTCCAACACCCAGCATTCCCCAGCCAGACATGCTGGCTGGGGAATGCTGGGAGTTGTAGGATTTTTTATTTTTATTTTCGGTCTAAATATGCATAGGATTGTGCCCTTAGGCTTTTAAAAAAATGTTAAGACCCAAAACAGCCAACTGACTCTAAAGATTGTGAAGGAACATAGTAAAAAGGCAGATAATGAGGAATGCAAGTGATGTTCCTTTCTCTTATTTGTCATATCAGAGGTGTCAAAGCAGCAGAAAATGCTTGCATAACAAAGTCATGGTCATGTTTCAAACTTATATTATGCCAAGTGCTTCTGTATGTTTGGCCAGGACTCAAACTACCATGTAGCTCAGGGGTGCATAACCACTTTCAGCCTGAGGGCTGAATTCCATTTTAGAGAAGCTCTCATGAGTCACTTTCAAGCTGTGGGCAGGGCCAATGGCACAGGGCAAAATACTAAACCTGCCAGCATATTTTATCTTAAAACTTTTGCTGCCAGTAACTAAGCCTTCAAAGAGGCATTTTCACCTTTTAAAATAGGTTAAAAAAAAAACCTACACAAAAGGTAGGAAACCACAAAACATCGGTGATTGCGAGGAACGTGGTGTGACTGGGGGAAAGGGGTGTGGTTTTCTGGGTAGCCTTGAAGGGCCAGATTTAGCCCCAAGGCCTGAGGTTCTGCACCTCTGATGTTGCTAGTTACATGAGTGTAGTTGGTTTTTGAAATTGCGTTTCTCAAACTACAGCCCCTTATGTCACGTGACTGAGGCTAGATCTACACTACTGTTTTGTAGTGGTATCAAAGTGTGCTGATAACTGTTGGGGCACATTACACATTCTATATACCACTTTTGAGGTGTTCTTTCTTGTTTTTTATTCCACATTATCCAAAATGTCATTGTGTGTCCTACAAGGTATAAATGTGCAAGAGGGATATAGAGTTATCATGATGGAGTCATAATGATATGACACAAAGTGTAGATCTGGCCAGAGGCTACAACAATCCTATCCCCATTCTTCTGGGGGTAAGCCCCCATTGAACTCAACTGACTAGATATGTATAGGATTCCTCTTTATTTTAGTGCCTACCATCTGAGAATGCACCCTTATTATTTTCGTTGATCCTCCAACCCTGTAGAGCAGATTGAGTGGAGGGGGTGTACAGGGGGATGGAGGGAGGGAGAGTAAGGGAACATTGCCTCCCTCCTTGTTCTGCTGATGGATGCTTTTTATCTGTGGATACCACCTAACATTAGTATTTTTTTAAAGTATATCCCTGATATCTCCTTAAGAAGAAACAATGGAAGTAGGGGGAAATAGAATTAACTTTTAATTATTATTAAAGGTGCAGACACCTTGCATTTTCACTGTCCACTCCTACCTATAACATTAGCAAGAGAAGATCTCCATCCAATTTGCCACTATCCTGTAGTAACAGTTTAAAGGCTGATCCAGTATAAAGAAGAAAGGAGCAAGAAAAAAAAAAAAAAGATTAAGGGCACTAATAATGAATGTAATGGTTTTGCAGAAGGCTTGAAATGTGTATAGTATTCACTGGAAAGTGTGGTTCATTCCCACACACTCACCAAATGAGATTCCAGAATCAGTGGCATTATTTCAAATGTGGCTCAGTATAAATGGTATCAGATGTGGCCTATTGCTTTTTAAAAAACAAATGGTACCACCTTGATTCTTCATATTACTAACCCAGCTTTCTTGCACTCACAATTAAATGAGGTGTTTGCTTTGGCCTTATGCTGCTGCTAAAATCCTTCCATTATAGGTAACTTAATGCATTGTTGCCACCTCCAAAGAAAAGCAATGAAGTGTAAACTTGTAGTCATGGTTGTTAACACTGAAGTCAGAGATTTAAGGGATACATATAGCATTGCAGTAACGTATTACTGTGAAAAGGGAAATTGCAGGAACTTTGCACTGATAGAGTGGGTCTGCAGGCAATTTATATTTCTCAGCACAAGTAATGAAGAATTTTTAAAGGTAGATGCATACTGTAAAGCTTCTACATGAAAGCTGGTATTTAGGGCAGCTGCAGAGTATTTACTCGCTCTCAACAGGTATAGAAATACTTTACATCAAACTGCCTTGGTCCCCTGGATTATTGTCCTTCCTGGAGGAGAAGGCGGTGCTGGGGGATTTCTGCTCCACCCCATTTCCTCCCCCCCCCATGCTTTTTAACAACTACATGAAACTGCCGGGGAAAGTCAGTTGGAGATTTGGGCTGAAGTGTCATCATTATGTGGATGATACCCAGCAATACCTCCAATTTCTGTCCACACATCCCAGGGAGGCTGTGGAACTCCTGAGCCAGTGTCTTGAAGCTGTTTTGGGATGGTTGTGGGTGAACAAGCTGAAACTTAATTCAGACATGAGAGAGGTACTGTGGGTTGGGAAATCAGCTACTCTGGATGGAGGTTTTCAATTGGTCTTAGATGGGGTTGCACTTAGGGATGGCATAGAATTCCTCCACGGATTCCAGTGAGGCCGGATTCTTTAGAATCCAGCCCCCTGGAATCCATAGTTGAACGGCCTCCTGCCCCCCGCCCCCCGTGGAATCCCCCCGGGACGGCACTTACCTGGGGCGGATGCAGCGGATTTGGCGGCAGTGGCAGCTCTGGCGGCGGCTCCGGTGGCTAGTCTCCTGGCCGACCACGGCCGGGCTGCTGCCACTGCCATTGCCATCCTTGCAGCCGTGATAGGCTACGTAAGAATTTACGTAGCCTATCACGGCTAACCCCACCCCCCAAAAAACCCAGCGTATGCAAATGGCGGCGGCTACGGCGGCTGCCATTTGCGTACCCTATTTTTCGCCGATTTATCTTACATAAATATTTACGTAAGATAAAACGGCGAAAAAAAGGGGAATGCAAATAGCATAGTGGGCGCTATTTGCATTCCTTTATTTTTTGCCGTTCTAGCCTATGTAAATATTTTTTATTTTTCACCATTTGCGTCCGCAGCAGCCCGTCCAGAGCCGGAAATCTGGCTGCGGACAGCCCTGGCCACAGAGCGGAGCTGGCCATCGAGGATTCCAGGGAGGAGGACCGGATCACCTCCCCTCCCGTCGAGGATTCTGGGGGGAGGGACGGAGTGCTCCCCCCCCACCACAAAAGATTCCGTGAAAAGGTAAGTGAGCTTCGTACATCCCTAGTTGCACTCCCCCTAAAAGACCAGTGTCCAGGAGTGCATTTTACCAGTTTAGGCTGGTATGCCAGCTGTGGCCCTATCTGGAGAGGCCAGACTTTGCCTCAGTGATCTATCTTGGAGATCTAATGACATCCAGACTGAACTACTGTAATGCACTATACATGGGACTGCCTTTGAAGATGGTCCAAAAACTTAAGCTGGGCAGAATGAGGCCACCCAAGTGTTGGTGGGGGTGAGGTGATCATATTATATAACACCTATACTGCACCTGCTGCACTGTTTACTAGGGCTGTGCATCGCTTCGGTGCCAAATCCTGAAGAGAATCAGGGTGTTTCGTGGGTGCCTCAGTGCAATCTGAAGCAAATCAGACTGGCACCAAGGTGTTCCAAAGCAAAGCAGGTCATTGACAAAGTGCCTCGGACCACCTTGGAGATTTGGAGCTATTCTGATGCCTTCTGAAGCCCAGACAGCCTGTCTCCAAATGTATCAACTCGAGAAACATCAGGGAGGGGGAGAGGAGGAGGAGGGAGTGAGCTTTAGCGAATGGCAACTCTGTTTGCCAAATTAGGGCTGAACGTAACCCAGCAGTCTCCAATCAGTGACAGTGGTGGTGGTGGGGAATACTGGATATATTGGAGAAAAAAATCCTGTGTTTGTTCATTATGAGAGAGGGGTCTGGTGGTGTTACTGGAGAGAGCTCTGAAGTTATTTGGCAAGATCTGTGTTGTGTGTGTTGGACTTTTTCTCAGTCTTTCTTCATAGTTTTCTGGCTAGATCCTTTTAAAAAACACAAAAATATATTTAAAAAGTATTTTCCTTTCCTTGTTCTTGGCTCTCCCCCACTTCTCAATTCCTGTTTTCCCTTCTCTTCCCAGTTTTGAACTCTATATCTTTTCCCTAAAAAAATAAAATATAAACCCTTTTCGTTGCTTGTAGATAGTTCTGCATTTGCTTTTCTTTTGCTCTTGTGTGTCTCTCTGTGTGTCTCTGTGTTGTTCCCAAGCAAAGCACTATACATGTCCACATTTCAAAATGCAGTGGGCAAAGCACTACATCTATTATTTAAATAATACTCCACTGTGGCTAGATCTACACTACTGTTTTGTAGTGGTATCAAAGTGCACTGATAACTGTTGGGGCACATTAAAAAAAAAAAGGTAAAGGTGTCCCCAACCTGTCATGTCCGACTCTAAGGTGTGGTGCTCATCTCCATTTCTAAGCCGAAGAGCCAGCGCTGTCCGAAGACGCTTCCGTGGTCATGTGGCTGGCATGACTGAACACCGAGGTGCACAGAACACTGTTACCTTTCCCGCCGAAGCGGTATGTATGAAATGTACTTACCTTTCCACGGATTATGTCTATGGGGGGGGGGAGGCACTCCGTTCCTCACCCCCGGAATCCTTGATGGCTGGCTGTGCTCCGCGGTGGCACCACAGAGCAGCTGGTGAGGCCCAGGCCAGAGCCGTCCGCAGCCGGATTTCCGGCTGCGGAGGGCTCTGGGGGGAAAAAAACACGTATGCAAATGGCGGTGGCTACAGCCGCTGCCATTTGCGTTCCTTATTTTTGGCTGTCTTAGTCTACGTAAATATTTACATAGACTATGATGGCGAAAATAAAGGGGAATGCAAATAGCGTAGTGGGTCCTATTTGCGTCCCTTTTTGATTTGCTGTTTTAGCCTACATAAATATTTACGTAGGCTAAAATGGCAAAACTAGGTATGGCAGAGAATTTCTTCCCGAAACTTTGGGGGGCCGAGCGCCCATGCATTCGGCCCCCCGAAATCGGCGGTGAAATTCCCCGCCACCCCCCCGCCACCGCCCCGGGATGGGACTTACCGTAGCCGAATGTCCCTCCTGGCGGCGGGTCCCGGCAGTGGTTCAGTGGGCTTTCGGCAGGGGCGGGGGCTGCAGCCGGTCTTTCGACCGGCTGCCGCTGCCGCCATTACAGCTGAAGTAAAAAACAACAACAACAACCCCGTGATAGGCTACGTAACAATTAACATAGCCTATCATGGCTAGATCTCCAAAGTCAGCCATGATAGTCTACGTTAATCGTTACGTAGCCTATCACGGGTGACATTGAAAGAAAAAAAAAAAAGCTCATACGCAAATGGCGGCCCCCATGGGGCGCCGCCATTTGCGTTCCTTACTTGATCCCTGTAGTCTACGTAAAGATTTAATAGACTACGGTGAAAATAAGGGCAATGCAAATAGCGTTGCCCTTATTTTTGCCGTAGTCTACATAAATCTTTATGTAGACTACCGGGACCAAATAAGGAACGCAAATGGCGGCGCCCCATGCGGGCTGCCATTTGCGTACGCGCTTTTTTTGTTTTTTCCCAAAGTCACCCGTGATAGGCTACGTAACGATTAACGTAGCCTATCACGGCTGACTTTGCAAATCTAGCCGTGATAGGCTGCATAAATCGTTATGTAGCCTATCACGGGGTCTTTTTTTTTTTTTACTTTCGTCGTTCATGGCTGGGGAGACGGGGCGCTTCTCCCCAGCCTGAATTTCGGCTGGGCGAGGCGGGAAGCCTCTCCCCCCAGCCTGAATTTCGGCCGGGCGAGGCGGGACGGCTCCCCCCCCGCCTGAACTTTGGGCGGAGAAGCGAAGCACCTCCCCCCCACCGCGAAGCACGCTGCGAGACCAGGTAAGTGACTTTCATACATCCCTACAAATCAAAAAGGGATGCAAATAGCTCCCACTACACTGTTTGCATTCCCCTTATTTTCACCATCTTAGTCTACATAAATATTTACATAGACTAAGAGACCAAAAATAAGGAACTCAAATTGCGGCGGCCATAGCCGCCATTTGCGTACACGGGTTTTTGGGATTTTTTACCCAGCCATGATAGGCTACATAAATCTTTATTTACGTAGCCTATCACGTCTTGAAAAAAAAAAAAAACCACCACAAGTCTGCAAATGGCAGTGGTGGCAGCCGGTCGGAAGACCATTTGCCGCAGCCGCCGCAGGCGGAGCTGCCGCAGCCTGGAAGATCTGTCCCAGGTAAGTCTCATCCGGGGGGGGATCCGGGGGGGCGGGGGGCCGTTCTGCCACAGATTTTAGGAGGCCGAATGCACTGCCATTCGGCCTCACCGAGATGCGTGGCGGAATTCTCTGCCATCCCTAGCAGTACCTATTTATCTACTTGCAATTTCTTGCTTTCGATCTGCTACGTTGGCACATTACACATTCGATATTCTGCTTTTGTAGTGTTCTTTCCTGTTTTTTTATTCCACATTATCCAATATACCACAACACATGTCATTGTATGTCCTTCGAGGCAGTAGGGATGTACGAAAGTTCTGCCACGGATCTCGGGGAGGCCGAATGCCAGCACATTCGGCCCCCCAAAATTGGTGGTGGAACGGCCCGCCACCCCCCCGCCACCCTGCCGGGATGGGACTTACCTGGGGCGTATCTTCCTGGCGGCATGGGTCCGGCGGCGGTGGCAGTGGCGGGGCAGCAGCAGCGACTTGCGGTGGCCGGTCTTCCGACTGGATGCCGCCACCGCCATTTCCAGGTTTAAAAAAAAAAAAACGTGATAGGCTATGTAAAGATTTACGTAGCCTATCACGGCTAAATTTAAAAAAAATACCGTGATAGGCTACGTAAATGTTTATGTAGCCTATCACGGCTGATTTTAAAAAAAACAACGCGCGTACGCAAATGGCGGCGCCCATGGGCACCGCCATTTGCGTTCCTTATTTTGGCACATCTTACGCTATTTGCGTTCCCCTTATTTTCGCTGTCTTAGCCTACGTAAATGTTTATGTAGACTAAGACGTGCCAAAATAAGGAACACAATGTTTTTGTTTTTGTTTTTAAAATCAGCCGTGATAGGCTACGTAAACATTTATGTAGCCTATCACGGCTGACTGCAGGGACGCAAACAGCGGTGGCTACGTCCACTGCCATTTGCGTCCCTGCTAGCCAGCGACCGGATGTCTGGCTGCTGGCAGAGCCGGCCGGCCAGGATTCCGGGGGGGAAGAACAGAGCACCTCCCCCCTGGCCAGGATTCCGGGGGGAGGGACGGAACGCCTCCCCCCCAGCATCAGCATAATCCGCTGAAAGTAAGTACCTTTCGTACATCCCTAAATGATATGAACACAAAGTGTAGATCTGGCCTGTGTGGCAAAGCAAGTAAGCCCAATATGAGGTGTCTTCGGGGTCTTGAATCCATTGCAGATTTCTCCAACATCCCTACTGTTACAATCAAACAGAGTACTTGAGAGAGGTTGAGAGGGAAGTTATATGGATTTAGAAAAGATGGAGCTAGGCACATTAAGTTGACCAGACTTTAGAAATCCAGCACATTTTTACAACAAGGCAGCTGCATAAATCAAATATCTCTTAAGTCCAAGATGGCAAATCGTCAGTCCACAGCATGGATGCCAACTTTTCTGGCCCCAGATTACCAAATTTAGTAGTGCTGCGGGAGAGTGGTTATTTGCACTTCAAAGAAACCTACAGCAAAGATCAGGGATAGTGACCTCCTCCTAATTACCACTTAAACACCTAATTCCTCTGATGCTTTGAGTTTCTGAGAACAGCACATTTCACCTGCACCTAGCACAAAAGCTACTGGGCCAAACTATCTGAATATTTGGCAGGTGGAATCCCCTCCATGGGGGATGAGAGGTCCCCAAATTTTATGAACTTCTGTGGAAACAGTGAAATCTATAGCTCTTTGCTTTGAGAGTTTTTGTGGGGGAAAATCAAATTTTAACTCCACCTAGCACAAAATCTACTGAGCCAAACTGTCTGAACTTTGGCAGCTGGAATCCCCTCCACGGGGGGTGGCCAGGTCCCTAAATTTCATGTGTTTGTCATGAAAACTGAAATGTTATAGCCATTTCTATTTTCCAATGCAAGTCAATGGGAAAACGTCATATCAGAATGAGTTGGATATCCAAATCTCGCTTCGATTGGGTTGGAATTGGTCAGAAGCAAAATGGGGCTGCTTCAGAAGGTCTGAAGCAGCAACCAAAGTGAAGCGGGGGGTCCATGCATAGCCACACTGTTTACAAATGTGTTTGTGAACCCAATTTAAAGTGTTGGGTTTAACCTTTAAAGCCTTAAATGGCTTGGGCCCAAATTACTTGAAGGGCCCCTTTCACCCACATCAGCCTGCCTGCACTTTCAGATCAGCAAGAGAGGCCGTCCTCATTTTCTCACCTGTGAGAGAAGTCAGATGAGTGAGTACACAAGAGAGGGCCTTTTCTGCAGTGGCCCCACACCTCTGAAGTATGTTACCACCAGGGGTCCACCAGGCCCCATCGCTGTTAGGGATGCCCGAGAATTCTGCCATGGACTCCAATTCCAGGGAATTTGTCCTCCGGAATCTGTGGCGGAACGATCCCACTCACTTCCGCCTCCCGCCGGACCATCACGAAGCCGAATCCTCCTCACTGGCAGCTCCGTTCCACAAGCAATATGGCCGCCATTGCCATCCATATCACTGCTGAGCAGAAACAGGACATGATCCGGATGCAAATGGTGTCTGCTACACCGTTTGCATCCCTGCTTTTCCTCGTGAAAGGCTACGCGTCTGTATTTATGTAGATATTTACATAGCCTATCGCGTAAAAAAACAGAGACGCAAACGGTGTAGCGGATGACATTTGTGACCGGATCACTTCCTGTTTCTGCTCAGCAGTGATATGGCATGGCAATGGCAGCTGTATCACTTGCAGAATGGAGCTGGCCAGCGGCTCCGCAGACTCACCACAGAGTGGACCTGGCCAGCGAGGATCTCCGGGGAGGAACGGATAACCTCCTCCCCCTGCGGACACCCCCCCACCCGCGGACTCAAGGGAAGGGGATTCATACATCCCTAATCGCTGCAAGTTTTTAAGAAGGCCCTGAAGAGTTACTTCTTTACTCTGACCTTCCCCTGATAATGTTTTATCAAATTGGGTTACAGCTGCAATTGTGTTGTAGGTTCTGTCTTATGTTGACTTTTCTTGTTTTGTGGAACTTTTGCTGCTTGTATTTTGAATGTTATTATATTCATTTTAATGTTGTATGCTGGCTAGGGATGTTGGAGAATTTCTCCATGGACCCCAGTGAGGCCAGATTCTCTGGAGTCCGTGGAGGAACAGATCGCTTACCTCCGCCTCCCTGCAAAGTCCTTGCTGGCTGGATCCTCCCCGCTGCCGGCTCCAGAGTGCCAGTGATACGGCTGCCATTGGCATATCACTGGCTGAGGCTGACTGTCTCTGGATGCAAATGGTGTCTGCTATGCCATTTGCAGCCATAAAAGTCTTAGATTAAGCTAAATGCAGCTGTAAATGGCTGCATTTAGCTTAAACTAAGGGCTTCACGGCCGCAAATGGCGTCTGCTCCGCCTATCGCGTGAAAAACCACAGATGCAAATGGCATAGCAGATGCCATTTGTGGCCATAAATCCTTTAGTTTAAGCTAAATGCAGCCATTTACAGCTTCATTTAGCTTAATCTAAGACCTTTACAGCCACAAATGGTGTAGCAGACGCCATTTGCGTCCAGAGACAGTCAGCCTCAGCCAGCGATACGCAATGGCAGCCATATTGCTGGTGCTCCGGAGACAGCCAGCAGCTCCGTGGAATCACTGTGGAGCGGAACCGACTGGCTAGGATTCCGGGGGGAGGGACGGATCACCTCCTGCCATGGGCAGATTACCGGCCGGAATGACAGGTAGGGAATCTGCCCATCCCTAATGCTGGCTTGGGTGGGTGCATCCTCTGAAAGGCGGCCTATAAATATTTTAAATAAACAAATTCAATAAATCAAATTCCCCTGCACCACTTGGCTGGGGCTTACAGGGTCAAGCTCTGGCAAGCCCTGGCTCAGTCTCTTCCTTCACTGCTCACACCTGATCAGGACACAAGTAGTGTGGGATAGACCAGCCTGATTTATTGATTGATTATTCATTCATTCATTCATTCATTCACTCATTCATTCATTTCATTTCTATACCACCCAACAGCTGAAGATCTCTGGGTAGGGATGGCGGAGAATTCCGCCACGGATTTCAGTGATGCCGAATGCCAGTGCATTTGGCCCCCCGAAATCTGTGGCGGAATGGCCTCCTGTACCCCCACCCCCCCACCGAATCCCCCCCACGTAATCCCCCTGGGATGGCACTTACCTGGGGCAGATGCAGCAGATTCGGCGGCAGCGGCTAGTCTCCTGGCAGGCCGTGGCCGGGTTGCTGCCGCTGCGATTGCAGTCCTTGCGTTCCTTTATTTTTCACCGTTCTAGCCCACGTAAATATTTATCTTACGTAAATATTTACGTAAGCTAGAATGGCGAAAAATAAAGGAATGCAAATAGCGCCCACTATGCTATTTGCATTCCCCTTTTTTTCACCGTTTTATCTTACGTAAATATTTACGCAAATGGCATTCATCGTAGCCACTGCCATTTGTGTATGCCGGTTTTTTTTGAGGGGGGGGTTAGCCATGATAGGCTATGTAAATTCTTACATAGCCTATCATGGCTGCCTGGCTGGATGAAAATGGTGGCCTCTACGGCGGCGACCATTTGTGTCCGCAGCAGCCTGTCCGTGGCCGGAAATCTGGCTGCAGATGGCCCTGGCTGGCTGCTCCGCAGCCTGGCCATGGAGCCGAGCCAGCCATCGAGGATTCTGATGGGGAGGACCGGATTGCCTCCCCCCATCCCCCCCACATGAAAGATTCTGCAAAAAGGTAAGTGGGTTTCATACATCCCTATCTCTGGGCGGTTCACAAAAACTAAACCAAAAAGCACACAGCAATATAAAGTGTAAAGGCATTAAAACCACAATATAACAATACAACCAGAATAAAAACCTTGCAGCAATGCAGAGATTTAAAGTTGGAGAAAATAAAATGGAAAAGTGGGCAGGGTGGATGATGTCATGGAGGAGAAGGGGTTCAGGGTGGGGCCATGTTCCTTGATGTCATCTAGCCCATTGGCTTGGTCTGGGGTGTAATCCAGCCCCTGTTCCAAAAGTGGTTGCCTTCCCCTGGTTTAGCAGGCATCTGGCCCACATCATATGGGTAAGGCAAACCCTGCCTAGCAGAAAGGTGGGGAAAAATGCTGACCCATCCTTCAGGCCCAAGGGGAGTCTTCCCAAATTACCCACACACAGGTTGGCAGCAAGGGCAAACTGTATCCTGTCTGCAGGTCCCACAGCCCTGAGCAGCAAGCTTCAGGACATGGACTTCACCATAAAGGTGCCTTAGGGTGCTCACCAATTCCTTCTTACCTGATCAGTTCCTGCACATCCCTGCTAAAGCAACCGATTAACCTATTTAACAGGACCACACTACTAAATTCCATCCCTCAGATTGCAGTACAGAGTAGGCGAAAAGACCTGCACACCAGGTCAATTTGGAAGCAGCCAGAAATTCCTACACAGCCTCCACAAGGGTAACCAGCTAGTCCTGCACTGAATCAAGGGAGTTTTGGTGAATGCCAGAAGACAGCGAGGCTTTAGGGAGAGGACAGTCTTCTATTTGAAGGGCTACCAGAGGATTTCCCTCTGTTTTGAAGACATCCTGTATTTTCCATTCCAAGTCCAGTTTAAAGAGAAAGAACCATCAGAAGGAACATCTGGGCTTTGAAGTTGTCCATCAACAGCAGCTGGACAGCACACTGAGCAAGGCACACAGGTCACCAGGTCACAGTCTTCCACATTAAGGTGAGATGTACTGTATTTCTATTTAAATGATAATATTTCTAAAATGGCATCTATATATATATATAAATTAGCAAATGCAAATACTATGCAAGGCAGTGTCCTCTTTTTTGGTGATGCATTTCCTCTTTTTTTGGTGATTCATAACTGTGGGAGGAGGCCTAGGGATGGGGGAGAATTTCTCCCCGAAACTTCGGGGGGCCGAGTGCCAACGCATTTGGTCCTCCGAAGGTTGTTCGGGGAGAAATTCTCCGCCCCCCGCCCCCCCCCAAGATGGGACTTACCTTTCACGAATGTTGCTCCCGGCGGCGGGTCCCGGCGGCGGTTTGGCAGTTCTTCGTCAGGGGCGGGGGCGGCAGCCGGTCTTTCGACCAGCTGCCACCGCCGCCATTACAAGAAAAGTAAAAAAAAAAAAACGCCCCTGTGATAGGCTACATAACGATTAACGTAGCCTATCACGGCTAGATTTGCAAAGTCAGCCATGATAGGCTACGTTAATCGTCACGTAGCCTATCACGGGTGACTTTAAAAAAAAAAAAAAAGCACGTACGCTAATGGCGGCCCCCATAGGGAGCCGCCATTCGCATTCCTTATTTGGTCCCTGTAGTCTACATAAAGATTTATGTAGACTGCGGTGAAAATAAGGGCAACGCTATTTGCCCTTATATTTTCCATATTTCCATATTTGCCATATTTCCCTATGGGGGCCGCCATTTGCGTACGTGCTTTTTTTTTTTTCAAAGTCACCTGTGATAGGCTACGTGACGATTAACGTAGCCTATCACGGCTGACTTTGCAGATCTAGCCATGATAGGCTACGTAAATCGTTACGTAGCCTATCACGGGGCTTTTTTTTTTTTTACTTTTCTTTTGAAGTTCCCGGCCGGGGAGACGGGGCGCTTCTCCCCGGCCTGAATTTTGGCCGGGCGAGGCAGGAAGCCTCCTCCCCGGCCTGAATTTCGGCCGGGCGAGGCGGGAAGCCTCCCCCCCCCGGCCTGAACTTCAGGGGGAGAAGTGAAGCGCCTCCCTCCCACCGCGAAGCAAGCTGCGAGACCAGCTAAGTGACTTCAGTACATCCCTAGGAGGAGCTGGATTATATGTATAACCTCCAGTTCCAGTCCCCTGGTGTCAACACAAGGTGCGGATGTACACTGCATCAGCTCCACCTTGCCTCTTCCTTTCCACCCACAAAGCAGTCCCCCCCCCCCCCGATTGTGCTGGCTGGAGTGGAAAGCATGGCAATGTTGGTAGACGTGTCACTAATATGTGAATGGCACCCAGCTCTATCTGTCCTTTTCATCTAATACAAGTAGGGATGGGCAAACCCCCCAACATACAGTCCAGGATGGGGGTCCACCGCAGGGAAATCTGGACCACTTAGGGCCCAGCAGATTTCCCCAGGACCTAGCACGGCCACCATTAGCCTATTATGGGAAAATTATGGCTGTAAATTGCATCGTTTATGGCATTTGCAGCCATAAAGCACTTCCTTCTAGGTAAATTGTGACCTTTTATGGCTGTAAACTATGCAATTTATGGCTGTAATTTTCCTGTGACAGGCTAATGGCAGCCACCAATAGCCTATCATGCCTTTTACACAGCCAGAGAGCCACCCCACAAGCTACAGCAGACATGTCAAGTAAGGAGGTGCTGGACCACTGAGGATTCTGGAGGTTAGATTCCCAGGAATTCGGTCTCATTTGGGTCTGCAGCAGATTTCTCTAGCATTCCTAACTAACTACAGGTGTGGCAGTTGATGTTCTGAACTTGTTCTAATGGAGACTGCTAATGTTGCCAGGGGCTCCCTCAAACTTCTGTTTGTAATCTGCCAGAAAATATTTGTTATTGGTGAATTAAAAATATAACAAATAATTACATAATAAACTGCTACCCCCTGGGCTTCCATAAACACATGATGAGGTCTAACTAAGAACCTCAGTCTCCCAATCTAATACTCAAACAGACTCCATTTCCACCATGTGAGGGGTGATAGCACTGTATGATTGCACCAACGGTGATATGCCTTTTAGGCTTCAATGTTGTATAACCCTTTAATATTCTGGGAAGGAGGAATCTTAATTCCTGCAATAAGCATTGAACTCATTGTTGCACTAGCTATCTAACTCACGAGATTGATTTAAAATCAAATAAAACATCATCTTATCATCTTGCTACCAGCCTGTCTCCTTGGCTGGAATGCTCCCGGGAGCAGAACCAAAGTAATGCCAGTAGGAAAAACAGAGACAAAGCCATTATCAATGTGGACTCTGATGGTTTCCCCACACTCATGAACGATTTCTCAGCAGGATAACAAGCAGAGCACAAAAGACAACCAATGCCAGATGGGGTGGCAGTTTTCAAAGAGTGGCTCTGCCAATCCAATGCAGAATGTATTCATTTTGTTCCTTGTTCAGTAAGCAATTTGCTAGATGAGGGAATTACTGTATGATTTATTATGGGGTGTGTTGTGTATTACTTAAAACTCTGCACTAATAATGTGGTATATTTTATATCATAAAACCAATGACTACTGAGTCACAGTCTGCTTTTGGCTGTCCAGGACAGTCATTTTTCAGCATAAGTGAGACAGCTGCTGACCTATCCATAACAGCAGGAGACTTTTAATCAGGGAGATGGGCAGGTCCAGAGTAGATCTGGCAGCCAAAGATGGACCCCCCATTACACACACACACAGCCATGACTTCCAAATGAAGAGGGGGGAAATCCTTTTAGCTCTAATTAGAGAGTGATATATGGGATATTACTGGCATGCAGGAACTTTCAGAAATGTTTCTGTTTTTATTATAGAACATTTCACAAGCCTGGACTGGGAAAGATTCAAATTAGAAGGCAATGATGCTGCTTAAAATGATGCTAATTAAAAGGGAATGAGTGCCATCAATATAAAGAAGATCTCTTCATACACTTATTGCACAGTCAGATCACCAATTAAAACAATAGACACAAATCACATACCGAAAGTACAGAATTTACTGAAATTATAGAATGAAATTGGCAATCACATTTATTCCACTTTCCCCAATCCTCCAACATTTGACAGAGGAAAAGTATGTACATTTGGTTTATGTTAAAGTTAAAAAGGTTCATCATACAGGAATTAGAACATTATTACTTCTGTGAGGTCTACTTTATGAAACAATAGCCTCTCTCTCTCTCTCTCTCTCTCTCTCACGCATGCACGCACACTTACAATGTGCAAGTTTAAAATTTCAAAAAGTCATTTTGTATTGTTCACTAGCAACTCACTTTCAAAATATTATTTTAGATTTTTTAGAAGAAAACATTAGCAAATCTACGAAGACTAAAACAGACAGAACAGAACTATCAGCCAACTAGGTGGAGCAAATACTGCTAGCAAGTAAATAACCAGAGATAGGCCTTGATCCAGTACAGGCCATGACCACATATGGTGAGGAAGAAGGTACAGTTCCTATTTTAAAAACTGCTATATTAAATAGGTACAGTTGGATCAAAAGCATGTATGTACTTGTCCCTGCCTTTCCTTATAGGCTTGTAAAGGCTTTTAAGGATGCAATCCTAGGCAAATTTATACAGAAAAAAGCCCTGCAACTCCCTAATGCTGAGAATTGTGGGATTTTTTTCTTTCTAAACATGCATAGGATTGCTCCCTAAAAGGGCCAATTCATGTGTTACCATAGTGGCAAAGGCACCATTTCCCTCTGGCTCCTTCCCATGCATGTGGGTCAAGGAACAGTACCGATGGGGCCTACGACATGGTTCCTTTCTATATGAATGCTATCTGGCCTTCAGTAAGCTGTATGTGTGAAGGAACCACATGGAGACAATTTCTATACTGATGCTATAATTGTCCTTTAGTAAGTAAAGCCTTCCAGAAATGTTGTAAAAGTTAGAGCAGAACTAGATGTTATGGAAGATGGGGACAAAAAGTTGCCACTTTAGGTAGAATAAAATCTTGTTCCATCCCCTTATCTTGATGATATAACATTGATTAGTGACATAAAATAACCCAGGGTTCCCTGGGATATTTTAAGGCTGCAGTAAGGGGAGAAGAGGGCAAAACAGATTGGCTGGTTATTGAGCAACATTATGTGTGGCAGTGGCAGCACCCTTTGAGCATATGTTTACCAAGCAGCCACTTGCATGGCCTATATTGTTAACCCAAAACTGGACAGGGGCATTGTACTGACAGAGGCATCACTATCGAGTTCTACCCAATCCTCCATTGTGTCTAGGAAAACTCACTAGTTGCCATGCTGTCATCAGATGATTACTTGTCTAATTCCCACTCCTGCCACTGACATTCATGCTGTGAATGTGAATTCACATAAGACAATGTGTTTCAAAGGATGCTTCTAAAAGACTGGAGAGACTAGACATGGGGATCTCATTTTTGGTGCCATGTTGTACATAACTCAGTTCAAACCACATCTGCAAAAAAATGATACACTTTTATTGTAATTGTATCATCTTGTAGACCCTGGTAAAGGTCAATCTGTTGACATGGGTGATAAAAATAAAACAAAGTGAAACCATAACAGTGAATATGGATGTGTCTCTCTCATTTGCCTTCACTTTTCCTTAACTGGCTTTGTTAACAATTAGTTACTAGCTGTTTTCCTTCCTTCCTTCCTTCCTTCCTTCCTTCCTTCCTTCCTTTGCTATCCTTTACAAAATAAAACATATACAACTAAATCATCTAGGTGCCCTTGAAATGCCAAAACACACATCCCAAGTACACAGTGTGTGACTTCGCTTTGATTTCCAGGAGCAATATCTCTAGAATATCCTGTGGAGGCATTCATGCAGCTAAAGTGTCTTCTGATACACCATTGCCTTGATCTCTTTTTTGCACAATGAATTTAAATAAAAGAGATCCTTGGCTAGATCTTTTGCATCTGACTGAACCACTGGTCCAAGTAATGAAACAGCGGTCATTTCATAGTGGGGTGGTTCACAGGTGATGGAAAATGGCAATTTACAAAGAGGAAAATAAATTCTTGGTAACATGCTAGTTCTTCTAAATTAAAAGTATGCTTTATACCTTCTAATAATTGATTTTCTTGGCTTGCTAGTAAACTCTGCTTCAACACTACACAATCCAGCTACAAAGGTCAGACAGATTGTCTTTAATTCCTTTTAATATATGACTTTGGCAATATTCCCAAGAAGTCACAAGCCAACCAAAATATACTTTTTTCATTAATACAGTAATTCTCTGCTGGACTTTTTGGTAATTACTGCCTTTTCTAGACAGGAACAGCAAATAATACTGGATTTGTAGATAATAAAATTTTGTCAATAGCATTTTTCTGGTTCTAATACCTTGACTGGGTCTTTGGAAATAACGTGTAGGCAAGAGTTATGTACCTGCCATTTTTCCTGTGAAGGAAACAAAGCTTTCTAATCTACAATTTGAGGCCAAAATTAAGATGGCAAAAGGTCTGTACTGCCTCAGTGCTTCAATGAACATACAAAAATCCTACACAGTTAGGCATGCCTATCTCCTAGGATGAGGAAAGATCTAGAGTATATGGACGATTCACAGCACTATTTTACGTATAAGTCTATGGGCACAGGCTTCCGATCACTGTGTTTTTAGAAAAACATGGCCATCGGAACAGAGACGGATGGGCCCAGGTAAGTTGTGGGATGCTTACCAAATGCAGGAGGGTGGTCTGGGGACCGACGAGTTGGGGGGGGGGGACTCGATGGGCACAGCTCGGGAGGTATGGGTGCTAGCGGTCTGACAGATTTGTGGACTGAAACGGGCACCCACATCATCCCTATGGAATTTGCTTCCACAGCACATAGTAAAGTGATGGCCACCAATTTGGATGGCTTTAAAAGGAGGTTGGACAAATTCCTGGAGGAGAAGGCTTTCAATGGCTACTAGACTTGATGGCTATGTGCTACCTCCAGTACCAGAGGCAGTGAGCCTACATACCCCAGTTGCTGGGGAACATGGGTGAGCAGGTGCTGTTGTGTTCATGTCCTGCTTGTGGGTTCCTGGTTGACAGCTGGTTGGCCACTGTGTGAACAGAATGCTGACTAGATGGACCCTTGGTCTGATCCAGCAAGGCTCTTCGTATGTTTTTAAATCAGTGAGTGCAAAGGGATGTGTGCTAACCCATACCTTAATGCCAGGGTGTTAAACCTGAGGCCTGTGGGCCAAGTACAGCCAATCTAGAGTCCCAATCTGGCTCTCCGGGAACCCCTGGATGGCCACACCCTTTACAGCAACCAACAACCATTTGGTGGTTTCCCAGCTTTTGCACATTTGTTTCCCATTCTCAGAGGTTGAAATGCCTCTCCTCAGGCTTAGATAATACGAGTCAGAGCTTTAGGCTAAAATATGCCAGTATTGTTGGTATTTTGAACCTCACCTCTTTGCCATCAGCCGCACTCCCATTTCTCCAAAACTGAATTTGGCTCTCAGGTTGAATGAAGGATTCAGCTGACATAGGCCAGATCTACACCTTGTGTCATATCATTACAATCTTGTCATGGTAATGCTATATCCCTCTTGTGCATTTATACCTTGTAGAACACACACTTGTTGCAGTATTTTGGATAATGTGGAATAAAAAGTAGGAAATAATAACACTATAAAAGTGGTATACTGAATGTGTGATGTGCCCCAACAGTTATCAGTGCACTTCAATAACGTCATAAAGCAGTAGTGTAGATCCAGCCTTAATGTGAAGGATGGATTTTTTTCTACAGGCTAGGTAATTCCTACTTTTCCTTTTGTTATATAGTGAGATTTCAAAAGCCCAAACCCACTTCATCAGGTACAGGGAGTAGACTAAGAAGGCAGTAAATATGTGGATGCCTGATTTCCAGATGCATGTGGAGTTCATGCATCTTGCTGCAGGAGTAACATAGAAGCAAATGTATTCACTTTGCACATTACAAAGGATGCACAAGAAAAAGTGACTCATACTTTCTCAACCACCATTTTCCGGAATGCCTGAAGCTGCTAAAATATGGATGGAAGTCAAAATGAAAGCCAAAAACCCATCCTGGCAATTGGAGCATTAAACTTGAATATAATGAATAGTTAAAAAATTCAAGTTAACATGATGAATCCTAAACAGTGGCTGAGGCATAGGTTGATGTATAACCGAGCTGCCATCCTAGGGCACATCTAGACAATGCTAATATTTACAACTATGTGCTCTATTATACCCTGTGCTATTCATCTGCTGGTAGCCTGGTTCACACAACTGACACTGATTAGAATGTGAATAGTACAGATTGCAGAGTCAGCATGATGGATTCCTTTCAGCCGGAAGAAAGATGTCCTAGAGAAAAAGATACCTCCTTTTCCTTGGGACTCTTCCCATGGTCTCATGGAAGGTTCCACAGCACAAAATGATGCTCCCATCTTGATGCACTTCTGTTAAGCATTAATGTTTGCAAATCACTACATATCTGAGGTGCCAATATTACCTCATCTTAAGGCCACCTGCAATATGGTAAATATGCTCTTCATAAACAACATTATCATCATCCAAATACCGTAGACTATTTATTTATGTATTTATTAATTTAAAATATTTCTTGGCCACCTTTGGGGGCAGGAGTCCTCACAAGGCAGCATCCAACAATAAACCTCACATAATAAATGCCGATGTGGTAATAAAATGAGCAAACATTCTTTAAAAAAACAATGAACACCAGCATAAAATAAAACCTATAACACACAAAGTAGCTACAGCCCAGCTTGATAAAACATCATCAGGCAAAGGCCAAAGTAAAGCAGTTAGTTTTCATGACCTTCCTGAAAGCCTGCAATGATGGGGCCTAAGGGAACCCTGATGGCAACTCATTCCAGAGGTGTGGGGCCACTGCAGAAAAGGCCGTCTCTCATGTACTCGCCCACTTATCTGCCCTCAAAGGCATACAAGTGAAAAATGCAGGCAGGCTGATATTGGAGAAGGCACTCCTTCAAGTAATTTGGTCCCAAAATGTTTCAGTCTTTAAAGGTCAAATCCAGCACTTTAAATTGGGGTAAGAGACATACTGTTTCAGACAGGAACCTTTCCCAGGCCTACCTGAAGATGCTAGGGATTGAACCTCCAAACTTTTACATACAAAGCAAGTGCTCCACCTGAGCTATGGCCCTTCCCCATGTTTCTGATGCTCTGTGTAGAATGTTTGTTACACAGGGCCAGTTGACCCAGACACAATCAGCATTGACAAAAAAATTATCAGTGCAATGCATCAGAACCTTATCTAGTGACACTATATTTTATGAGAATGGTATAGAAAAGGTACCACACAGAGACATACTCAGTCCCCACTTTCAGTCTTTATGCCAACTGGGGAAACGGTAGGAAAGGAAATAGGTTACTATTAGTCCTAGTGGCATTACAGTGGTGGTTTTGACATAATTATGAGACATAATTCACTACAAGAAAAAAAAGATCTTGCTTACATTTACCTCTGCATGAAGTACCTCTTTAGAATATCAAAAAGGTCTTGCTTTGAGATAACACCATTAAAATGGAATTCATGTGCCTAATGAAAAAGTGATGATACCTTTAGTACCCACATGATCTTTTATTTTTAACCCAACAACCTTTGAGTGCTTGTAAATAAACACCCACATTGACCCATTTACAAAATGTGATAAGTCCTGACATAAGTGTAATTAATTTTCTAACTGAAGCCTCAAGGGACATAACCTATAAGCAAAACTTGCTGTGACTAGTTTGCTTCTTCTGAAATACTTTTTTTTTAACCAAGTGATAAACACTACCTCCACTGACTTATATATAACAGTTTTAATAGGCACAATCAGTACAAAAACAGTAAGTCTATATTATGATATGGCTTTTCTGGGATATTTTATATGTTCTTGCTCTTTGGTTGTCTGTCTATCTCTCACACACAAACACACACAGTCACATACACACACACATGCACACGATCTTATTTGTTCTTTTCTAAATGCACCTCACCCATTGAGCATTTCATTAAAATAGGCTTATCAGGGCCTATTAGTTCATTAAAACATCCCTCTTTTGGTCATGCTAGGAATGTTTGGAACAATTATAGCAGTGGCTGAAAAGTTGTGTAGGACACTTGTAAAAAAATACACTGTTGGCATGGCTAAAGGATGGAGGAGCCACCCTGCTTTCTCCAGTGTCTCACTTGAAACAGCCACTCTCTGCAACCACCACCTATTTTGAGAGAGGAGTATGTGGGTGGAGGATGCGTGGCCTTCTGCTCACATCCTCCCCTCTCAGCAAGTAGAGGGGGCTTCAGGATCTGGCCCTTTATGATATAGTCCTCTGGATTGAAGGATAGGTAAGAACTTCACTGTAGTTCATTTTTTATAAGAATAGACTGAAATCCACTAATTTCATCATATTCAGGATGGAGAAGATTTGCATTTAAAAAAAATTCAAATGTGGGGGGGGGGGAAACCAGATTTGCACATCCAGGCAAAGGGCTCAGGTCTTAAAATCTGGATTTGAGTCCCTGTGTAACCAGCCACACATGACAAATCTGTCTTTGCCCAGGGATTCTATGAAATGGAATTTTGGTATTTAGCTGGTCATCATAGACTCCCACTCAATTTTCCCTGGTGCAAAACGTAAACCTGGATTTGTAGGTTCAGTTTAATCCTGATTATAGACACACCAATATTACTTCTCAGGAACAACTCTTTCAAACTTCTCAAATAATCAAAAATATTACTTCTCAGGAACCAAACTTTTGTCTTTTCTGTCTAACGTATTTCAGATAGATCTCCATTACAGAATTAAAAAAAAAAACTAACCATGGAAGGCTGATCCATGCATAACAACATCAGATGCATTTCTAAGAAAAAGGCCTATGAAGAGCAAAATGTAACAGTAATTAAGACATCTTACCAATCTTCACAAATAAAGCAAAGAAAATGATTTATCTCAGGGAGAATTGAAATCTATGACCACCAACTGCCTTTTATATATGCTAAGCATCTTTACTCATATTCACCTGCTTACGGACATTCACATTTTATGTTTCTTCTTAATACAATAGAAGTACGAAACATTACCGAACTTTAAGAGATCTATGGCTGTCATGTACAACATGATCCTCTCCATGCTGAGGAAAGCTGTACCTATTGAATTTGGCCAGTGCAGTTGGGTGAGAATTTTGTTTCAGTTTGGTTTTGATAAGAATTTACTAAAATTTGCAGATTTCTTCATATTCTAGACAGAAGGAACTTGAGATTTCCCCCCACCCTCATGAATATGGGAGAAAGCAAAACAGGATCCACCACCCAGGATCTTCAAATCTGAGGTTTTGATAAGGACTTAATATTAATAATTAATTAATGGGCAGAATTATCAATTTCTCTGTGGAAAACCTTTCAAAATAGGAAGTCCCATCCCCCAGTTTTTCCTATAATGCCTTTTAGAACTGTAATATATAAAGGATAATCTAGAGAAAGATCAGCACTTCATGTGAAACAGTCTGCAGCATTCTTTGCTCCACAAGTATTGTGCTGTTTTAAAGGATGCTGCCAGTGTGTTCAGCCTGAACCAGAAGGTTAGATAAAGAGGAGCAAGTCATAATGATGGCTTCTTTGTTGATAAGTGTACAAGCTATCTGAATGCCAAATTCAGCTTGCTTCCTATTGTTGCAGAAATGTACTATGTAAAGCAGAAAGATATCAGGGCAGCACTCCCTGCAAAATTGAACCTGAAGACGCTGTATCAACTAGGAGCTGTTCAAAAGCTGTGAATGCCTTGTTTGTGCATGCATTTTTGGATTCAAACCTTGAAACAGTTCTAATCTATTTCCATTTAATAGATGCTTCCCCTTTGGGGTATACTTTGCTATCAGTTACATCTACAAATTCTCACTATAGACACATAAACTTTATGTCTTTTTCCCAAGTGTGGCACCCTTGAAGTGAAATGCATACATTTCAGGTTCCATTTGAAAAGTGGGAAATAAAGGCAGACATTACCTTTCTGTGTCCAACAGGAATGCTTTCCCTAAATAGTGTCTCACCAATATTTGCCTGTTTCAGAGACAGCTTTACAAACATGGACGTGGATCCTAAGATAAGTTAGGATCCTTGTGGACAAGGATCCTTGTGTTCCTTGTTCCCCACAACCACAAGGAACCTTGTGGGGAAAAAAAAATTCTCATCACCACCTCCACCCTGAGGCCACCTGCACCACCCAGAAAGCCTCTCAAGAGGGTCAGGGAGCCCGCCTGAACAATATGACATGGAATGAGGGGCTACTGGGGAGGAGGGATCATTGAAATGTGGGCTTCGGTCCTAAGTGTGTAAGTCTTATACACACTTACTTTGAACTCAATGAGGCTTACTTCTGAGTGGACATGTATAGGGTTGTACTGTAAGGTTGCAATCCTATACATACTTACCTGGAGTCCTATGAAACTCAGTTCATCTATCCCCTGAGTAGATATGGATAGGATTGCACTCTTAAGGAAGCTCATGAAAAACTTTCCCATCCCATCCTCCTATGGGCATCCCCTGCCTCCTGCCCCCCGCCACACACACACACACACACACACACACACACACACACACACCTTGGTGGGACTGGTGGCCCTCCCCCCCAAAAAAAAAACAGGATAGGACACAGACATCTGTTGGAAGAGGGTACAATTATACATGGTTTTACCCTCCCCTCATTTTAATGTCACAAAATCCCTGTGAGGTAGGTTAGGGTCAACCAGTGAGCTTTGTGGCCAATTGGGGATTTAAACAGGGGACTCTTCAGTCCTTGTCTGACAGTCTAACTGCTATACAACATTACTTCAGTGACCTTACTCCTATTCAGGGGTTCCAAACCTGATTTTACAGCATTCTGGATTTTGTGGAGAGCCTCCACAGATACAGGAGCCTCTCATCTTCAGACAGTCACCCTCCACAGGTTGAGGGCAACAAATGCAACAACAGGGGGGCAGGGCTGGAGCGCTCCCCATCCTCATGAATGTGCTCTATTCAGGTTCAGAACAGGGCTTTTGCCATATAGTCAAATCTGACAAAGAAGGGAAATTTTAAAACAAGAAACAGCACCCAAACTGAAGCCAGTTGGGGCTGTGGAGGTGACATTCATAACACTATCTCAGCCTCTGATGTAAGGCAAGGCAGGGGATCCTCAAACAGTGAGTAATAGCAGAATAAAAGAGATTGCCCCCATGACGAGATTCCAAGACTAGGCCACAATATAGCCATATCAGCTGGACCTTTTACAGTACAGGTTAAGAACCCAATTGTATTTTTAATGTTCTATCTGCTGTTTCAGGAGCAGTTGATGTAAATAACACAGGGTGGGAGTAACATGGTTACATCTACCATAATTAGTCTTCCTGTCACATCCTTCACAACTGCAGGTGATAAGAAATGCATTGCCTGGTGCCAACCCTGCTATGATTTAGGCACCACCCAAAAAACACACTTTCTAAAAAAATTCTCAGGCATCTTAATACATTTCAGTGATTTAAATGAGCAAGTTTTAGTTTGTTTTAAAGTTTTATCTGATCTTTCCTTGTTTTTGTGTTGTTGTTTGTATTGGTGTAGTGCACTGAAATCTGATAATGTGAAGGGCAGCTAAATACATCTTTTCTTTGCACACATACACACACACACAGTCCCACAGAAGAGGGAATTACAGATATCAACCATTTTTTTTTTGTCACCAGGGCATTTGTTGTTTGGAAAGATCAGCCTTGGTCCAATGAGAGTGTAACTTGAATAATGACACTCTCCAGCTTGTCTAATGTGATTTTGCCTCAGCCCTTAGATCAGGCTTCTGCAACCTGGTACCCTCCTGATATGTTAGACCACAACTCTCAGCATTCCCAGCTGGCATAGCCATTGGCCACACTGGCTGGAAGTTACAGGCATGGCCGTCCAATACCTTTGGAGGGCTGCTATAGATGGTAGATGAAAATGGTGTTCAACCAGCTGTCTGGCTTTGATAGCTGAGCCAATGGGGGGTAGGCATGACTGAACCTCCAGGAAGCAGCCATGCAGGACTGCAGTTCTCATTTGCATCCTCCTGACGTCTGTAAGTGTAAGGTTATCTTGTTATCCCTGGGGCTAAGTAGAAAGATTTGGTCTTCATCCTAAATTAGTCACAGGAAAGGAATCTTTTCGCCTCCTCTGCACTGTCATATCAGTGGTTCAAGAATTTATGGAGGATAAGCGTGGCTACTAGTCAAGATGGCTGTGTATTCTCTCCAGTTTCAAAGGCAGTATGCCTCTGAATATCAGTTGCTATTGCACAATGTTGCTATTTCACTTATGTCCTGCTTATGGGCTTCCCATAGACATCTGGTTGGCCATTGTGGGAACAGAATGCTGGACTAGATAGGCCTTTGATCTGATCAAGCAGGGCTCTTCTTGTATTCTTATAATTTTATTTGACCTAAGGATTTCCCCATTAAATAGATCACAACTGTTAGGTTCACTGTGGGTTCAAGGGATGCAGAGACATGTTACATATTGTTGAGCATTGTGTGGCATTGGTATGGTAAAGAGACCAGCTTGAAGGAACCTAGAGTAGGGAGCCTTCCCCACACACACCTTGGACCCTGATGGTCTAACTGAGCCTTAAATCTTATGATCTCAGGAGCTGATGGTGCTGGCTGCATCTACTATGCACACCTTTCAGGTGTGTGAGAAGGGAATAGCAAAGACCAGATGCAGCACTGATCCAGTACTTAGAGCCAGGATGTTCATGCCCATCCAATGTGGCTGGAGACAATTTTTTAAAATTATTTTTATTTATTTCATTTCTATACCACCCAATAGCTGAAGCTCTCTAACCCTCACCTTGTTGGTGAATATACTAACACTGAGTTCATGCAGGTTGGCTTTAACTAATTAGGAGTGTTGTAGATCAGACATGTGAATTAATAAAGTGGTGACCCAGTTACTGTCTCATCTCTTCATTTTGTGAGCTGGGGGAGGGGAGGGGAGTCAAACTATGCAGCTAAAAAACAAACCTCAAATATGTTGAACATAACTCCAATTCAAGGATCTGTCTAGGGTCAAATGCTTACACAACTCCGTTGCAGTTCAGAGCTTTCTAATTATATCAGTGGAGGGAACCACAAAGGAATGCACACATTTATCAGCTCCCTGGAATTAAAATGTGAAGACACCATTTGGAAGGGCTTACTTCACAAATAGAGCTCCTCCTTCATTATGAACAGCTTGCTGAGTCAGGATATAGTCCCTTCTGCTAATATCTTGTCAAGATTTTGCATCTTTTCCCCCTTTCTTTTTCATTTTACTCTAAAGGAAGTTCTAGGGCATTTATTGTTTGTTTCTCGTTGCCTTTCAGCTTCACAGATTTTGATTTTAAATCATTCTGAACAAGGATGTATCTTCCTAAAAGCTTCACAAAACTACCTAGCCCCTCACTATATTGCAATTCGTGCTTGTTAAAGAAACCCAGGCACATCTCCTTCACCATGTGCTTCTCTCCAGTTGTTCAAATCACACTGGGAGAAGAGACAAAACAGAATAAGTGGAAAGGGGTGTGTCAGCGCAAGTCACACACATAAGAAGCCTTCTGGTCAAAGAGAAAGTAACAGCACATTCTATCAATAGTTATTCTATACATTGTTTATACTTGCATAACAAATTTCTGATTAGGCATCCTGCCTGCCTAACAGATGGCCATTATGCTATTATACAGAAAAACAGAATCGTGCACTGAATTTGAGTATTTGGGGCATAACATTACACATACTGAGTGAGACATCTCAGTAAACATTTCATATCAAATGTTATCTCAGGTATGTTGGAGAAACCCTGAATAAGTGAGAATCAAATTAGGATTTTGTATGTCCAAACTGAAGGGACCATTAAAATGAAAATGAGAGGGACACATCCCATCCCATATATAGGATATATAATCTGCAAAAGTAATAACAATGGCAGAAATGTTCAAAGGCATGATGTCTAAGGGATCACTCTTATGCATGTTGGAAGTAGGTCCTACTATGATAAATGGGGCTTACTCCCAAGTTAGTGTGTATAGAATTGCAGCCAAATATGAGAGTGTAGTCATTTAAAATGTGTCCTTTGCTCAATGCACCAGCAGATCATCTTTTCTAGCTAAAATATGGGGTGACAAAGACAATTTCAGCAACATATTATTATGGATTAGGATGAAAGTATGATTATGAAGTCTATGTTGATCTTTATCAGTTCTCTGTTATATTTTATAATGGAAATCCAAGTGAAACAAAACTGCCTTCTATATTCTGAGTATAAAAAACTTGATTCATAGAAAAGTGGACCCTTCAGATATAATTGTTGAATGGTAAATGTAAATTGTCACTGCCTTTTTGTTTGTTGTCATTATGATGCTGAACAGAACATGTTAGTATCCTGTTCCTTTGATTTTTAGACTCAAATGATCATACCGAAAAGAAGTCAGTGTACAAAATAAGAAGCGTGTGATAGACAGACCCCTTCACACCATACCAGAAATCATTTAACGTATGACTTTGATGCTGAACATCCTTCAGACATTTAGCAATATAATCTAAATGCCAGATAGGGTCCAGTGCAGACTGGGCACTGAGCACCATCAACCCAACATGAACCCTTCCTGCTTGCCCCTCTTTCCCTAATGTACACAAATGTGGTGGGGTGAGGAAGACATGCGTTGGCACCACTTTTTCTGACCCCATAGATCAGCGGTATTGTCTCTCAGCCTGAGGGCCAAATTTCATTTTGGACAAGTTCTCAGGGGTGACATTCCAGTGGGGGGGAAACACCAAAAATACCAGCGTATTTTATTTTACTGGTCTTACTGCCAGTCAGTAAGCATTTGGAGAGGTATTTTAAACTTTTACAATGGGGGTGGGGGAGTGCACAAAAGCCAGGAAGCCACCAAACTATCAGTGATGAGGGGAAAGGGGGCAGGGCATGGGAAGGGGGTAGGGCCTTCTGGGGAATCCCGGAGGGCCATATTGGGACCCCAGGTGGCCCAGATTTGGCTCCTAGGCCTGAAGTCTGCACCACCCCTGCTATAGGTGAACTGTATTGCGAATTTCAGCCTATTTCCCTCCCCACAGTTTACTGAATATCTCATAATTTGCATGCTGTAATTTAATGTACATTTAATTTGACACCTTTTTTAAAACATTTGAAAAAGATTCTGTCTTCCTGCTTCATTATAGGCATAAATCTATTTACAAAACAGCACAGTACAGAGTATAGCCCTAACAAGTAAATACCAGTTTTAATGATAACCCACTTACAATGAGCCTATTTAAAGATTAACCAGACTGAAACCCATTAGTAAAATTTCTTCATGATCAGGGTGATAAACAGCTCATTTTCAGTTTGTGATTTATCATTTGAACCAAAATTGCTCTAAATTATACCTAAGAAATGAACGTTTGAATTTAGGGTTCATATAGAAGAGCTTCAAGGTGAGGGGAGAAGATGGTTCACAGGCTGCAAGTAATCTTCCAATGTTATAGATCAGGACTGTATAACACTATGTGGAATTCAGCCCATGTATGACGGCCACTACAGGTGTGATAAGCATCCTGGTTTTGCAGCTAGGACTCCAAAAGTTGGAGGATGTTAAGCATGGTGCAGATCACAACTGGTGCAAGCAAGTTCTAGATGTGGCATATACTGGCATAGATCAGAACAAGCACCGATAAAAACTAACCCTTACTTAGGAATGTTTGAAGCCACCCTCAAATTCAGGGGATACCCGCATTGAATTGGATGTCACTTTTGTCATAAAGTAGCAAAATACAATGCACAGACGGGGAGAGATCATAGAATAGTAGGGTTGGAAGGGGCCTATAAGACCATCGAGTCCAACCCCCTGCTTAATGCAGGAATCCAAGTCAGAGCAGATGGCTGTCCAGCCTCATCTTGAACGCCTCCAGTGTGGGAGAGCCCACCACCTCCCTAGGAATTGTTTCCATTGTCGTATTGCTCTAACAGTCAGGAAGTTTCTCCTGATGTTCAGCCGGAATCTGGCTTCTTGTAACGTGATCTATTATTCTGTGTCCTGCACTCTGGGATGATCGAGAAGAGGAGAGGAAGCCCTTCAGTATTGCAAGGCAGGTGGGATCTGGCGCTCTTGCTGCTGCTGCTTTGCTGGAGCTGTACCTCCACCTGGAGGACTTCTACTCTGCCTCCTTGCAGACCCAGGTCCAGCCAAGCACCACCCCACTCTCAGCTGCAACACCTGTGGGAGCTGGGGCATAAAATCCAGGCCTGTTGGGGGCGGGATCACTGCCACCGGATGTCGCTGCTGAAGGGGGCTACACCAAAGGGGGTTGCCCCTTTGGGGGAGCCACTTCAGGGGAGCACAAGGGCGAGGGCCTGTCCCCCTACTTGAAGGGAGGGAAGGGGACTGTTTGCCTCAGTGTGGCCTGCTGGACTGCCTGCATTAAATATGTGTTTTTTAATGAAGGGGGGAGGTGTTGGGAGCCAGGGAACAGCCATTACAGTTCTACAGGGCAGAGGGAGATATGGAGCGGGAGACAGTCACACTCTAAAGGCAGAGTGTGTAACAATAGGGTACTGACTGTCCCTAAACTGTTCCCCAATTCAAATAACCTGGATGGCCCCGGCAACAGACCCCCTGGGTTGAAACTGCTGCTGCTGAATGCCAGGTCAGTGAATGGTAAAACAACTGCTATCCAGGACTTGATCCTGGATGAACGCACTGACCTGGCTTGTATTACAGAGACCTGGCTGGACGAAGGTGGGGGGTTTAAACTCTCTCAGCTCTGCCCTCCAGGGTTCTCTGTTCAGCAGCAGGCAAGACCTGGGGGGCGGGGAGGTGGAGTGGCAGTGGTCTATTGTGATTCAATCCCCCTTACCAGGTGCCCTATCCCCCAGTCTGCTGGGTTTGTGTGTGTGTATTTGAAGGTGGGTGCCTGGGACAGAATAGGGATTCTGTTGGTGTACTGTCCACCCCGCTGCTCAACAGTCTCCCTTCCTGAGCTAGCCGAGGTAGTAGGGATGTCAGAGAATTTCTCCATGAATCTCGGGGAGGCCAAATGCCAGCGCATTCAGCCCCCCGAAACTGGTGGAGAAACGGTCTGCCCCCCCCGCCCCTCCGGGACGGGACTTACCTTGTTCGAATGTCCCTGGCGGCAGCAGCTCAGGCGGCGGTTCGGCGGCAGTTCGGCGGCGGCAGCTGCAGCGGCCGGTCTTCTGACCAGCTGCCACCGCTGCCATTTCCAAGTAAAACAACAACAACAAACAAATGTGATAGGCTACGTAAACATTTACGTAGCCTATCACGGCTAGATTTTAAAAAAACACCGTGATAGGCTACGTAAATGTTTACATAGCCTATCACGGCTGACTTTGGGGAAAAAAAAAAAGCACATACGCAAATGGCCGCACCCATGGGCGCCACCATTTGCGTTCCTTATTATGGCACGTGTAGTCTATGTAAACATTTACGCAGACTACGGCGAAAATAAGGGGGACGCAAATAGCGTTCCCCTTATTTTCGCCGTAGTCTACGTAAATGTTTACATAGACTACATGTGCCAAAATAAGGAACGCAAATGGTGGCACCCATGGGCGCCGCCATTTGCGTACACGCTTTTTTTTTTTTTTTAAAGTCAGCCGTGATAGGCTACGTAAAGATTTACATAGCCTATCACGGCTGACTGCAGGGACGCAAACGGCGGCGGCTATGGCCGCCGCCATTTCCATCCCAGCAGGAGAGGAGGTTTCGCAGCTGGAGGGATGGGGCGCCTCCCCCCCGGCCAGAATTTCAGGGGGGAGGGACGGGGCGCCTCCCCCCCGGCCAGAATTTCAGGGGGGAGGGACGGGGCGCCTCCCCCCCGGCCAGAATTTCAAGGGGAAGGACGGAGCACCTCCTCCCCACCACGAAGCAAGTTTCGGGATTAGGTAAGGGACTTTCATCCATCCCTACGAGGTAGTCTCGGGGTTGGTGTTGGAGACCCCTCGGCTTGTTGTGCTGGGGTATTTCAACATCCATGCTGAGGCTGCCCTGTCAGTAGGGATGGCAGAGAATTCCGCCACGGATTTCAGTGAGGCCAAATGTACTGGCATTCGGCCCCCCAAAACCCATGCTGAAACGGCCTCCCCCCCACCCCCCCACGGAATCCCCCCCGGGATGAAGCTTACCTGGGGCAGATGTTCCGGCGGCGGTGGCTGGTCTCTCAGCTGGCTGCTGCGGACTGAAATGGCGGCCGCTGTATTGGCCACTATTTGTGTCCAGTCAGGCTGCCATGGTAGGATACGTAAGTATTTACGTACCCTATCACGGCAAAGGCAGCCATGCAAATGACAGCCACCAGGCCATTTGCGTAGCTGCCTTTGCCGTGATGGGCTACGTAAATACTTACATAGCCTATCATGGCAAGCTAAAAAAAAAAAAAAAACAGCGTACGCAAATGGCTGCAGCTATGGCGGCTGCCATTTGCGTTCCCTTTTTTTTGCTGTTTTAGCCTACATAAATATTTGCGTAAGCTGTTACGGCGAAAAAAAGGGGAACGCAAATTGCATAGTGGGCGCTATTTGCATTCCACCTTTTTTCGCCGTAATAGCTTACGTAAATATTTACGTAGGCTAAAACAGGGGAAAAAAGGGAACGGAAATGGTGGCCACCATAGCTGCCGCCATTTGCGTACGCTGTTTTTGTTTTTTCCGGAAGGCTGCCCAGCGGCCGGATGTCCGGCTGTGGGCGGCCCCGGCTGGCAGCTCCGCAGAATCTCCGTGGAGCACAGCCTGCCAGATTAGGATTTCGGGGGGAGGTGTGGAGTGCCTCCCCCCCACCCGAATCACCCCATCAAAAAGGTAAGTGACTTTCATACATCCCTACCTTTCAGGAGAAGCTCAGGACTTCATGTCCGCCAAGACAGCCATGGGTCTGTCCCAGAAGATATGTGGGACATGCACCAATGCAGCTGGGCACATTCTGGACCTCGTTTTCTGTGCTGGATGGGGTGATAGTGATCTGAGAGTGGAGGAACCCTCTATAGTTCCATTGTCATGGACAGATCACTACCTGGTGGGGTTTAGACTTGCTGGCACTTGGAACCTCTTCAGGGGTGGAGGGCCAGTTAAGATGGTCTGCCCCAGGAGGCTGATGGATCCAAATGGTTTCCTGACGGCTCTTGGGGATTTTCTTGTTGCCTCAGCAGGCAATTCTGTTGAAGCCCTGGCTGATCTCTGGAATGGAGAAATGACCAGGTCCATGGACACAATCGCTCCTGATCGTCCTCTCTCACGAAGTGGAACCACACCAGCACCCTGGTTTTCTAGGGAGCTGGCAGTGATGAAATGAATGAGAAGACGACTGGAGCGACATTGGCAGAAAACTTGGAGTGAATCCGATCAAACACGGGCTAAAACCTATTTGAAGGCCTACTTTGTGACAATACGGGCAGCAAAGAAAATATTTTTTTCTGCCACTATTGCATCTGCAAAGAGCCATCCAGCGGAGCTGTTCGAGTGGTTAGGGGTCTTTTACTCACTAGCCCACAAGAGGATAATTTAAACCCCTTGACACCCACTGTGAACAATTTGCTCAGCACTTTCCAGACAAAATCTCTCGGATCCGCTCTGACTTGGATGCTATAGTTGCTACAGATTTGCTCAGCACTTTGCAGACAAAATCGCTCGGATCCGCTCTGACTTGGACGCTATAGTTGCTACAGACCCAGTGGATGTAACTTTGGCACCTGCTTGTCCAGTGTTGTTGAATACTTTTCAATTTGTACAGCCTGAGGATGTGGACAGGATCCTTGGAGAGGTGAGAGCCACCACGTGTGTTCTAGATCCTTGCCCTTCCTGGCTCATAAAAGCAGCCAGAGGTGGACTGGCCGAGTGGGTAAGGGGAGTGGTTAATGCCTCCCTTAGGCAAGGCAGAGTTCCAGCCTGCTTGAAGGAGGCAGTGGTGAGACCTTTGTTAAAAAAGCCCCCCCTGAACCCCTCTATAATGGATAATTATTGACAAGTCTCCAATATTCAATTTCTGGGCAAGATATTGGAGCACGTGGTGGCCTCCCAACTCTGGAGAATCCTGGATGAGACAGATTATCTAGATTCATTTCAATCTGGGTTCAGACCCGGTTATGGGACAGAAACAGCTTTGGTCACCTTGGTGGATGACCTATGCTGGGAACTAGACAGGGGGAGTGTGTCCCTGTTGGTTCTGCTGGACCTCTCAGCGGCTTTCGATACCATTGACCATGGTATCCTTCTGGGCCACCTCGCTGGGATGGGACTTGGAGGCACTGTTTTACAATGGCTCCATTCCTTCTTGGAGGGGCGGACCCAGAAGGTGGAGCTGGGGGACTCCTGTTCGACTCCCTGGCCATTGGCTTGTGGGGTCCCTCAGTGTTCTGTTTTGTCCTTCATGCATGTATATTAACATATACATGAAACCACTGGGGGAGGTTGTCCGGAGTTTTGGGGTTTGGTGTCACCAGTACGCTGATGACACCCAACTCTACTTTACCTTTCCATCTAATAATTCCAAGGAAGCTGTTGGGGTGCTGAACTGGTGTCTGTCGGCAGTAATGGACTGGATGAGGGCAAACAAACTGAAGTTTAATCCAGACAAGACAGAGGTGCTCCTGGTCAGTCAAAAGGTAGAGCAGGGAACAGGGATACAGCTTGTGCTGGATGAGGTTACACTACCCCTGAAGACACAGGTTCGCAGCTTGGGTGTACTTCTGGATTCAGCCCTGAGCCTTGATGCCCAGGTTTCAGTGGTGGCCAGGAGTGCATTTGTACAGTTAAAACTAGTGTGCCAGCTGCGCCCATTTCTTGAGATGTCTGACTTGGTTACAGTAACACATGCCTTAGTTACATCCCGTTTGAATTACTGTAACACGCTCTATGTGGGGCTGCCTCAGAAGAGTGTTCGGAAACTTCAGCTGGTTCAAAGAGCTGCGGCCAGACTGCTGACTTGGGCTGGTTACAGGGAGCATACAACTGTCCTGTTAAAACAGCTTCACTGGCTCCCAGTCTGTTTCCGGGCACAATTCAAAGTGTTGGTTATGTCCTATAAAGCCCAATACAGCTCGGGTCCGGGTTATCTGAAAGACTGTATTTTCCCTTATGAGCCTACTTGTGCCTTGAGATCTTCAGGGGAAGCCCTTCTCGTCATCCCATCATCATCACAGGAACGCCTGGTGGGAACATGGGTGAGGGCCTTCTCGGTGGCTGCCCCAAGGCTCTGGAACTCCCTTCCCAGGGAGGCGAGAGTGGCACCCTCCTTGATATGTTTTTGTAGGCATGCAAAAACTTTTTTGTTCCAGCAGGCCTTTGGGGATAACTGGTCTGGACCTGTGAAAATGAGATGTATGGATACCATTTTTGTTGTTCTAGTTGTCTTTTAATGTTTTAATATTTTTACAATTTTAATATTGATGATTTAATTATATTTTTTAACTTTTGTACAGTTGTATTTATATTTCTGTTTATAGGTTTTAATTGTAGCAGTTTTAATGTTGTAAGGCCACCTTGAGTCCCAGTATTGGGAAAAAGGCGGGATATAAAGAAAGGAAGGAAGGAAGGAAGGAAGGAAGGAAGGAAGGAAGGAAGATCGATCCTGGCCTTCCTGTCTGTGACAACCTTTCAAGTACTTGAAGAGCGCTATCATATCTCCCCTCAGTCTTCTCTTCTCAAGGCTAAATATGCACAGTCTCTCCTCAGAGGGCTTTGTTTCCAGTCCCCTGATCATCTTTGTTGCCCTCCTCTGAATCCCCTCCAAATTGTCTGCATCCTTCTTAAAGTGTGGTGCCCAGAACTGGACACAGTATTCCAGATGAGGCTGAGTAGAGGGGAACTATTACTTCCCAGGGTTTGGAAGCTATGCTTCTATTAATACAGCCTCAAATAGCATTGGCCTTTTGCAGCCACATCACATTGTTGGCTCATATTCAGCTTGTGATCGACAACAATTCCAAGATCCTTCTTGCTTGTAGCGTTGTTGAGCCAAGTATCCCCCATCTTGTAACTGTGCATTTGGTTTCTTTTTCCTAGGTGCAGAACTTGGCATTCATCCCTGTTCAGTTTCATTCTGTCATTTTCTGCCCAGCGCTCCAGCCTATCAAGATCTCTTTGAATTTTGTTTCTGTCTTCCAGGGTATCAGCTATCTCACCCAATTTTGTGTCATCTGCAAATCTGATAAGCCTTCCCTGCACCTCCTCATCCAAGTCATTAATAAAAATGTTGAAGAGCACTGGGCCCAGGACTGAGCCCTGCGGTACCCTGCTCATTACCTCTCCCCAGTTTGAGAAGATCCCATTGATAAGCACTCTTTGAGTCCGATTCTGTAGCCGACTGTGGATCCATCGGATCGTTGTTTCATCTAGCCCACTTTGAGCTAGTTTGTTCATTGGGATACATGGGGCACTTTCTCGAAAGCTTTGCTGAAGTCGAGGTATATTATGTCCACAGCATTCCCACTGTGGCATGTGCTGTGCCACCAGAGATCTTCTCCAGTGGCACAGCATATGCTTAATTTGCTCTGGATTACTTCCATCACTGACATTCCGAAGTAAAAGGATCAGGCAGCAGATGATGGGAGAAACCTCTGCCGAGAACCTCAGCTAGTTGAACTAGGCAATACTAGATCAACAAATAGTTTGACCTGGTATAAGGCAGCTTCCTGTGTTCCCTATGCAATGTAAAATAAAAACTTAATAAATTAAAAACAACAACAACAACTAGCAGCTTGGATCCAAAGGTGTCTTACATGAGCAGAAGGCACTTCCGCTTGCAAAAGGCAGCCCTGCTGTCTTCTTCTGTTTTCTCCATCCTGCTGCAGCCTAGTACCCATGAACCTCAGACCCATGGCCCCAAGCCAGCCCACCTGGGATGCCAATCCAGCCCTCCAGGGGTCTCCAGACAGCTGCACATCCTTCCCCTGGCCCCACTGCCTTTCACCTCAACCACTGATCATGTGGGGGCTTCCCAGATTTGCACATTTTCCTCTATTCTAAAAGATTGAAATGCCCCTCCTCCTGAGGCTTAGTTACTGGCAGTAAGAGCTTTAAGCTAAAAATATGCTGGGTTGGATTTCGTTTTGTTTTCGGTAGTTTGGCTTCATCCCCAACCACCACTGGAATGCGGTGCCCAAGAGCTTTTCCAAAACTGAATCCAGCCCTTGGGCTGAAAGAGGTTTAAACACCCCTGTTCAAAAGGATCTCTCAACTCTCAGAGACAGCTTTTTGGACTGTACACCTTTGGGGGGGGGGCAAGGGAAACCCCATGGTGCGAGTGGAGTTCCTCTTGTTCTTCTCTGTATCCGAACCAGTAATTACATTCATATTGTATTTTGCTACTTAACATAGGGCAATAGTGATATTCAATCAAATGTGTATCCCATCCCATTACTGCAAGAGTGGGTTTAAACATATCATAGATAGCTTCCTATGTATGACACAAATAACTTTGTAGTGGCTTAATTTCTTTACCTTTTTCTGTTTTCCATCATTTTTCATTGCTTGTTTCCCTCCAGGTTAAATTATCTGAACTGCCTGAACTCTAGGAAATTGAATTTATTGTGTTTGTAGATTGCCTTGGGTGCTATAGAGCAGAAGGATCATTTCTAAATAAATTAATAAAATAAGCTAACCAGGAAACCAATTGTGTGGTATATGTGGGAGGCAAATAATATGTATCCATAACGAAAATGGAGCCTTGGTCTAAACTTTTGTGCTGGCCTATATCTGCTGATGCAACACCATGGTATGTACCTTTGTTGTGGGACAGCTCACATAAATACCCATGTTACTGAGTCTTCATGAGTTTCTTTTTCAGTTGTCTGTTTGATTAATTATCTGCTTCATGTCCATGAACATGACCCTGCAAGCATGTTTTGAGGTTATGGGTATTTCAGTCATAGAACCTACCTAAAAAGGGGATGTGGAATGTTGTCTAGAACAATGGTCATAAAAGAGTTGTGCACATCATCTAGAAATAAAATGTAAGGATGGCTAGAGAAAGAGATGTTTCTGAATGGCTGAATGGACTTAGAAGCGGTTTTGCTGGGCTTGGCATCCAACTGAAGCAATAGCCGAAGCAGCTGAAGCAGTTTGTACACAGAGCTATAATTTGTGATAAACATACACATTTTCTCAAGCTGAAAAAGAAAAGCGCTGTAGTTAAAGAGACCATCTCTCAGTCACGCTTTGACAAGCAGCCGATATGGCCCATCCTCCTAAGCACTTCTCTGGTGGCACACTGAGCATTAGTGGGAGATTGCAAAGGCTTATTTTGAAATATAGTAGTATTGCAAAGTGGCAAGAGGATGTGAAATTGGATATATTAGTGCATTTGGATGCTTTAGAGCTCAAGCTGCCAAAAAGCAAACTGCGCCGAGTCCAAAAGCACACACACACACACACACGCTAACAGGGGGAGCTGAATGAACTAATATAACAGACAATTAAAATAAAAATCAGCTCGATAATATTATCAGCCTTTCACCAGCTCAATAAATATTATCAGCCTTTCACATGAGCCTATTCAAAGAAACAGAAAGATTGGTCAAGCGGCACAACACACACACACACACACACACACTGTGCAAAATATATGGCTAAGCTGGGAGGGTGTTAAACTAGAGATAGATGCCAAGAGAGAACATGTGCAATCATGTTTGTGAGCAGGTGTTGAGGATGAGAGAGCATGCATCTCGAAAATTAAAGACATCAAGTGCCGGCTGAAGATTTCTCTACTGTTCCATTATAGCAACATCCATCAGTACAAGGGTAGTTAAGACTTTGTCAGCATTTCCATTTTAATTCCCATTTTGAAGAATTTATGACTTCGCTGGTATTAATCCATATTAAGTAGAAATCTAGTGAACACACTGTGCCAGAACTTCAGCTATGGTACAAATGACCGCAAACGCTTCGCAGATTTACGTCAGCCATTGATTGGTTCCCTTATTCTTCAGCTTTGATGAGCACTGATTTAGCACTGGTAGTTGCTATATAGCTGAGTTATGCACAATAAGACATAATATTTTTATTACTCTCTAATTTTGGAAATCAATTTGATTGAATACGTTATTGGTAACTGCGCTAAGAGAAAAGCATGCATGCACGCCCACACACACATGCGTGCACACAAGCCTACAAGCTTGCTAAAAAAATAAATTAAACCTATATTTTCCAAAGTAAAAACAAAAATACATTGCTGAAATGAACACCCTTGTGTAAAACACCTTGTCTGGTGTATTCAGTGCTCCATGCAGTGTGCAGTGAGGGCCACTAACTAAAGTGGTTTTAAATTAGGGCTGTGCGTGGACCCCCTGATCCAACTCGGAAGCCACTTCAGGGCTTCTGAGGTGGGCCTGATTCGGCTTGGGCTGATTTGGGGGCCCCCCGACCCACCTCAGCCTATGAAGCCAAAGTGGGATTCAAACATCCAAATCCCACTTCGCCCTGCCCAACACGCCTCTGAGCCCCCAGCTTCTTGTTCCATGGGGGCCACGCCGCTGCCAGGGGAGCTGCTGCTGCTGCTGGTGCCACTGGGGGGGCACTGCTGGTGCTGCCAGGGAAACTGCTGCCTGTCACAGCCTGCCAACAGCTGATAGGCATGAGGTCAGGAGCCGCTCGCCAATGGCACTCTCTCCCTGCCCTGAAGGAGGGGAGGGTGCCTGGTCGGAGGCCGACCCCTGCCTCTGCTCAAGCCTTCACAGGTCCCTTGCTTGCAAGCAGCCTGTGAAGGCTTGTGTGAGGCCAATGGTGGCAGCAGGATGCAATGTAGGTGGGCTGCCTCCGCTGCTGCCACCAGCTCCGAGGCCCTCTGGATGCGCACTGGCAGCCGTCTTTTTCTGGGAAAGGGGGAGTCATTTTTCCCCTTTTTTGTGCCGTGGCTGTGCCCACAAGTGGTAGATCAGTGATTTTTCTGGTTCAGACTTATACACAAGATTCATGGCTCTATTGGCGTATAGGTCTATGGGCACATCCTGGTGATCACCATTTATAGGCGCAGAGGAGGCGAACAGCTCTGGCCAGCAAGGTAAGTGGCCCTATAGGTGGTGCAGCTCTGCAGAATCCTCACAGAGCAGAGCCGCTCCAGAGGATTCGAGGGGGGGGGGGAGGAATGGATCACCTCCCCCCTTTGGATTCCCCACCGGAATGGATGGTGGGGAATCTGTACACACCTAGGTGGGGGGTTGCACTCAAAAGGGCACTTTAAAATCATGTGAAAGGGCATTTTTAATCTTCATTTTAAATCATTAAACACATTTATTTAAATAAAGAAATGTCATGAAGCATGTATTTTAACGGTAAATAATTGCAAACTAAAGAAACTTGCAATTTAAAGAAACTAAAAATGTCCAGAACTCTGAGAGATTTTTTTATTTTATTTTTTACAAGATCCTGCTCAGCAAAAATCTCTGGAATGGGCTGATGTTGTCTTCTGTCTCTGCTTGAAAAAGAATGGATGACAGCAGGCTCAGGATCATAATAGACTGTACTAATTCCTTTCAGAGCTATATTTAGCTGTGCATTAACTGTCTGTGTTGTCATACTTGTTTGTATGTTTTCCACTATAAGATTATTCAGGGACACAATTCTTTCAGTTTGCACTGAGTATGGTGAGGGAGTTGTGATTGCTGCCAGAAGTTTTTACACCATGCCAGAAATTATGGGCAACAGCTGGCAAAAATGCACAGAGACTGAACATCCTAAATTACTGCCATGTGCAAGATGAGGCACTTCAGAAACTACTTGCCACTGGTCACATGCTTCATCTTGCAAATACACCATCTTTTTTTCCCTGGGAAGACTCTGGCACACAATACCAATCCTGTCTTCACAAACTGTGTGTGAGTGACTGTATTGATAGCAGATCTTTGATTGCAGACAGGATGGTGTCTTACATGCTGCAACACCCCCCCCCCAAAAAAAAAACCTGCTGCTTGCACACTTTCCACATGGATCACACATTCAATTTGACTGTTGGTTGTAACTAATTTGTTAGCTATAAATCTTTTGCTTTCAAAGTGACAACCAATGTTACATTTGGATTTTGATTCACATTTCCCAGGCTAAGGTCCTTCCTTCATTAATGGTAGCTTTCTGATTGCTGAATCTCTGCAAGTAAGGATAAGGTCATCACATTACATATTTTTCTGTAGAAGCTGGTATACATTGACGATATCTCTCATAAGTTATATTAGCCAATTTTGCTTATCATCCCATGTTTTCAGAAAACTATGGGCTTCTGCTTTTTCTTTTCTGTTCCCAGTCTCCT
Organism: Heloderma suspectum; assembly: GCF_057233095.1. Lineage (NCBI taxonomy): Eukaryota > Metazoa > Chordata > Lepidosauria > Squamata > Helodermatidae > Heloderma > Heloderma suspectum. The sequence goes on from NC_139462.1 coordinate 71,052,760, forward strand.
TACGATTTTCCCACACTTTCTGGCAACCAGGCACATTGTATAACACTATATCAATGAGGTAGTCCACTGTGTAAATGTTCCATCATGATGTCATGGAAATTGTTTTGCCTCAGGAAAGACAGAATGTAGCAGTGTTGTTTTATTCTTTGATGTGTGAAGGTAGATGTTTAAAGCTAATACAACAGCCTTCCAAATCTTCAGCACTGGAACAGTAACAATGATGGACTCTGCAGCAAGGTCTGATTGGTGAGCACAACACCAAAGAGTCAAAATTTCACTCGTGAACTGGTCAGAGTTTTCCCCTGTGTTTTCTGATTCTCCATTTCTAGTAATTCCTGTCAGTTTCTTCCCATTAGAGCCACATATTTTCCAGGCTTCATTCACTCCTTCAAGCAAGCCTTTGCTCCCATCTGCTCTTGGAAATGCATTAGTAGGAAAAGTGTTCTCGGATTTCCATTTGGCATTGCAGTTCTACAACTAATAAATTTGTTATCTTCCATTTGTTTTCTGACACTGCCATCAGTCTGAATACTGAATACTAAACATTCTTCAAACATGTTTCTGATTCTTTTGAGTTCTATGGCACTGATACACCCCAGCATGGCTCTGAAATAAACAGGAGCCCTTAGTATAAGTCAGAAGCTGCAGGCTTAAATGCTGGTAGTTCAGCATCAGGTCCTTCATCATGCATAAGGCATGATAAGCAGTTGGTAGAAAGAGTGGTCAAGGATCTGGATGGCCATGAATATGCAGATATAGTCCCACAAAGGCAAATCATTATATACATCATATGCCAAAGTGACCAGGAATTTGATATTTTCTGCATTGTGTGCCTTCAGTATTCTCAGCCATGAATGTTTATCACTGCCTTTTTCCCAGCACAGCCCCATTGTCTGCTGAACTTTTACTGCCTCATGAATTTTTGAGCTGAGGTGATTCACAATTCTTTTTAAACAACCTTCTCCATTAGCTCTCACACCACTTGCAGTTGGTATAGTACAATTCTTTGAGTACTTCACTCCTTCTGTATATTCTCTACAGCAATGGGCACATGCCATGTGTCTTCTTGGCAGCCTCAAATGATTCTTTTTACAAGATACCTTACCTCAAGCTTTATTCTCTGATAAGAACTCACTCCCTTTTCAATGGTTGTTGGCTCTTTCCAACTCTGTTGCTCTGGTTTTGGTATATCTTTCTTCTCACACTGTAATCCTAATTCTTGTTGGGGGATGGAATTGTCACATGAGACAATGGTGTTCAAAATGGCAGGCAGTGAAGACTGCTTGGCAGATGTACTTGTCAACATAAGAATTTTGCAGCAGCTTGTTGAAATTCTTTGTTTCCTTTTTGCATGCTTTTCAATATTTGCCACTGTGCCCCTCACCTAAATGCTGCGATCAGAATAACTTGATCAGTAGCAGAATTCCTGGCCCCCACCTTACCCTGCACTGGTAGGGTGGTAAGGTGGTTCCTTCCACCATGTCCTGGCCTGAACTTCCCCTGCCAGTAAGTGATGGCTTGTGAACTGAGGATTATGAGGATGGTTTACTTCTAATTAAAAAACAAAAACAAAACACCAATGCTTTTCTTCACACCCATCTGCAGGGAAGAGTTCCATCAGGGTAGCGTTATGAAAAATGGAGTTCCTGACTAAAAGTTCTATTATAGTCTAAAAACAACCATTATAATTAAAAACCACTCACAAATTTATTTTAACTATCCTCCTCCCTCCATATGGATTTGAGAGGCCCCAAGATAATAATAACTAGGTAAGTAGGGCTCACCCTTTAAAATACCTAGATAGGCCAGGCCTGCCCTGAATTCCACTCCTACAGCTCTTAGTCAAAATGGCTTCCAAAGCTCTGGGAGCCTTCTCTCATGTGCCTTCCCTCCTCACAGCCCCAGTGTGGACATAAGAGCTTGAAAGCCTTCGATGTCCCTAAAGTAACAGGTTTAATTAAGCCATATGGATTACATCGTCATGGGTTTTGCTTAAAACAGGATGTCATGTTTCAAGCATAAAAGGCATACATACTTCTTGCTGATAAAGGATTTTTCTACATGAGGCTGTTAATCTGCTGTATCTAGTTCTGCTGCAGAATTGGGACCCAAGCACTACATGAAGAACACTTCCTTACCTGCTTTTCTGCTACATAATCTCTAGGTGGCACAATGGTAAAGTGAAATACTGTGCAAATACACAAGTGGGAAATAAATTAATTTGCTTTCACAAATGATACCACACTTCTTCTGCTCTAAAAAAAAAAAAAAAAGTGCCCAAAGTGCTCTTTAAAATCAGAAGTGAAACTGGAGGGTCACAACATCATCTAAGAACCTGCAAACAACCATGAGTATAGAATGATGAACACTTAATAAATGCCTCACTGCAGAAAAGTTCAAGGATTCTGCCAGACTGGGATGTGTGCAAGCAATTCTAACATGTTATCATGATTCCCCTTTGATCAAGTTTTAGTTTCTCATCAGCTTGAGAGCTGTTCAGTTGATGTGAAAATGAGAAAGGGGGGGATATTGCAAACAAAAGACAACATTAAAAACAAACACACAACAACAGAAAGGAAGCAATATGGCAAGTACCAGCTTCCCATTTATAGCTCCTCCTTACCATTGTTCTTAAGGTAACATCCTATTTGCTAGGTTAATGTCAAATGACGTCAGCATGCAATTGGACATTTGGAAACTTAAAACACACATACAAATAAAGAGCTTTTGCCTTTCAAGTCTTTATTTGCTCTTTGTGCATCTACAGACTTTCAACAACACCCCAAGAAGGAGTTGTAAGGACAAACAGGGATTAGAAAAGGGATTCAGCTGATTTCAGGTATTTTCTACTGTTTACAAATATACAAATGAGGAAAGAGTCATCATGCCATGAAATGTGTTCAATGCTTTGCCAAGATGTAGGCATTCTGCCAAAAGAATACAGTTTTCAGGTTGGAATTCATAGAAGTGGAGAAATGTAAATGAGCTCGCTTCCAAACTGGCTGACAAAGTCAGAGGCAAATAAGCACTGTTCAATAAGTAACTGAGAGGCACCACTCAGACATGGAAAGTCCTGGGGCTGAGTTTACTGTTGGCATGGGAGACCTTGCATCATTTATTTCCACTACACCTTCTTACTCCAGCAGATAAGCTATCTCTCTGTGCAATGTTAGTCAGAGGATGGAACATAATTATTGTAGCAAAACAACATATGGGTACATCTGTCCTTGCATAATTAGGCAGTGATTTGTAGGGATGTTGCGAGCATCCGTTTGGGGGCTCGAGGTTGGCAAGTTCCCACCAGTTCGGCCCCCAGACACCTGCCCACGCTCCTCTGCTTTTGCCCGACTTGGGGCATGCCGAGCGGGGAAGCGTGGCGGCCCCCATCCCTTGCCTGAGTGGCAGCCCGGCCTGTTTCATAAAGGCCAATTTTACATAAAACTGGCCTCTACTGAAAAGGCCCCCCCTGCTTGGGCTCTTAGCTCTTCATCCTCTCCTTGCAAGGGATGAGAGCACGAGGGCCACCGCCTGAGCAACTGCACCTCTGGTCACTCCCTGTTGCCTCTGCTAGTGGCTGGCAGAGCGGGGCACAGTTGCTGTCACTGGCAGCAGTGGAAGTGGCAGGATGGGAGCCAAGAGGGAAGTGCCATGGCGCTTCCCTCTCAGTTCCCATCCTGCCACTGCCAAGCAACCCCGCCTCCCTCTGCCGGTGCCCAGCAGAGAGGGAGACAGTTGCTTTCAGCAAGTCAACTGGGAAGCAGCTCATCAGGGAAGCAGGTGGCCATTCACCAGGCTCCTGCGAACCACCAGCTGGCTTGCATCCCTGTGCGAGCAGGGGTGGGCAGTGTGTGGGGATCTGGTGAGTGGGTAGGGATGTCAGAGAATTCCGCCATGGATCTTGGTGAGGCCGAATGCCAGTGCATTCATCCCCCCAAAATCTGTGGCAGAATGGCCTGCCCCCCCTGGCCCCCCACGGATCCCCCCTGGGATGAGACTTACCTGGGGCAGATCTTCCGGGCGGTGGCGGCTCCAGCGGCGGCTCTGGCAGCGGCGGCTGGTCTTCCAACCGGCTGCTGCCGCCGCCATTTCTCTTGTAAAAAACAAACAAACAAACAAATGACATGATAGGCTACATAAAGATTTACGTAGCCTATAATGGCTGGGTTAAAAAACAACAACCGCTTATGCAAATGGCGGCGGCTATGGCTGCCACCATTTGCATTCCTTATTTTTGGCTGTCTTAATCTAAGTAAATCTTTACGTAGCCTAAAACGGTGAATCAAAAAGGGATGCAAATAGCGCCCGCTACGCTATTTGCGTTCCCCTTTATTTTCGCCATCATAGTCTACGTAAAGATACTACGTAAAGATACGTAAATACACGGTATTTTTTTTTTCCCCAGAGCCCTCCGCGGCTGGAAATCCGGCTGCGGACGGCTCTGGGCTGGGCTGGGCCTGGCCAGCTGCTCCGCGGAGCTGCCGCGGAGCACAGCCGGCCGCGGAGCACATTCCGGGGGGGAGGAATGGATTGCCTCCCCCCCCCGTTGAGGATTCCAGGGGGAGGGATGGAATGCCTCCCCCTCAACCATCAACATAATACGCGAAAAGGTAAGTGACTTTCGTACATCCCTACGAGTGGGTCACAGGGTGGACTCGGGTGAGTTTGCCCATCCCTAGTGATTTGAACTTGCAGTGAACTGTTTGCAAGACTGGGATATCTGAAACAAAAGGACTGTAAAGATATTCCATTAACACAAACATTTTCAGTTGTTATGTTATGTTAAAGGGTTTCCATACTCACTCAAGCTCCAAAATGCCGGGAAATTGCACAGAAGATCTGTGATATAGGCAATATGGTATCCTATGCTGTGGTAAGCTCCAGCTTCACTACTACCTTGGAGCTGAATGGCTGTCAGTGTCAGGATTCCTGATCCCCCCAGTGCACACGCTCAGGCAATCTGACGCTGGACACCCAAATCAGTGAGATTTCTTTATCGCAGGAAATTCCATGGAAAACTTAATGGTTACACCCTTCAGAAATCATATAGCTGATGTTCAGTAGCTATAGGTTCTATGTAATTCCAGAAAAGTCCAAAAGTCCACTACTTAGGGGTATATGAAACCCCACTTACCTGGCTCTGCCGGGTTCTGCTGGGGGGGGGGGCGCGGAGCCGCTGGCCAGCTCTGCCAGCAGCCGGACATCCAGCCACTGGATAGCAGGGACACAAATGGCAGCGGCCATAGGCACCGCCATTTGCATCCCTGAATTCAGCTGTGATAAGCTATGTAAAGACTTACGTAGCCTATGACATCTGGGTTAAAAACAACAACAACGCATACACAAATGGCGGCGGCTATGGCCGCCGCCATTTGCGTTCCTTATTTTTGGCCGTCTTAGTCTACGTAAATATTTACATAGACTAAGACGGCGAAAATAAGGGGGAACACAAATAGTGTAGTGGATGCTATTTGCGTTCCCCTTTATTTTCACCATCTTACTCTATGTAAATATTTTTGTAGACTAAGATGGGAAAAATAAGGGGGAACGCAAATAGTTTCCGCTACACTATTTGCATTCCCCCTTATTTTTGCCATCTTAGTCTACGTAAATATTTACGTAGACTAAGACGGACAAAAATAAGGAACACAAATGGCAGCGGCCGTAGCCGCCACCATTTGCGTACGCATTTTTTTTTTAAACCCAGACATGATAGACTACATAATTCTTTACGTAGCCTATCACGAATGGGGGGGGAAGACTGCAAATGGTGGCAGAGCCGCCGCCATCTGGAACATCCGCCCAGGTAAGTATCGTCCTGGGGGGGATCTACGGGGTGGCGGGGGGGTGGCAGGCCGTTCCGCCATGGAGTTCGGGGGGCCGAATGCACTGGCATTCAGCCTCACCGAGATCCGTGGCGGAATTCTCTGACATCCCTACCACTACTACTACCATGACTGAGATCTTCATCAACGTGGTTTCCCTGTTGCCATCTCCACTAGGGATGTACGAAAGTGACTTACCTGCTCACGGTGCTCCATCCCTCCCCCCGGAATCCTCGACGGGGGGGAGGCGATCCAGTCCTCCCCCCCCGGAATCCTGCCTGGCTGGCTCTGCTCCACGGTGGCTCCGCGGAGCAGCTGGCCAGGGCTGTCCGCAGCCGGATTTCTGGCCGCAGACTGGCTGGTGAGGACGCAAATGGCAGCCGCCAGAGCGACCGCCATTTGCATCCAGCCAGGCAGCCGTGATAGGCTACGGAAGTCTTTATGTAGCCTATCACAGCTGGGCAAAAAAAAGGAGTACGCAAATGGCAGCAGCTACGACGCCCGCCATTTGCGTTCCCTATTTTTTGCCGTTCTAGCCTACGTAAATATTTATGTAGGCAATAACGGCGAAAAGAAAGGGAACCGCAAATAGCGTACTGGGCGCTATTTGCGTTTCTTTCTTTTTTTTCAACGTAAAAGCCTACGTAAATATTCACGTAAGCTAGAATGGCGAAACATAGGGAAGCAAATGGCGGCCGCCATAGTCGCCACCATTTGTGTACACCTTTTTCTTTTTCTTTTTTGCCCAGCTGTGATAGGCTATGTAAATATTTACATAGGCTAGAACGGCGAAAAATAGGGAATGCAAATGGCGGCCGCCATAGCTGCCGCCATTTGCGTACGCTGGTTTTTTTGTGGAGGGGGGGAGGTTAGCCATGATAGGCTACGTAAATACTTACATAGCCTATCACTCAGCTGTAAGGACGGCAATGGCGGTCACCCCTGCCACCGCCAAATCCACCACATCCGCCCCAGGTAAGTGCCATCCCGGGGGATTCTGCCGGGGGTGGGGGGCAGGAGGCCGTTCTGCCATGGATTCCACTCACTGGAATCTGTGGCGGAATTCTCTGCCATCACTAATCTCCACAGTTCTGAACACAAGGGAAGGGACTCTGGATTCCTGGAATACCTAACCCAGACAATCCTTACATGGGGCTCCAAACCCTAGACATGGAATGGGAATGATTCCTAGGGATGGTGGAGAATTCCACCATGGACTCCAGTGAGGCCGAATTCCAGTGAATTCGGCCCCCTGGAGTCCGTGGCGGAATGGAGCAATCCCCCCCCGCCACCCTGCGAAGTCTTGGCAGACCGGCTCCTACCTGCCTCCAGCATGTCCGGATCCAGCCGCTGCTGTCTGCCATCCGGTCTGCAGCCGCGAATGGTGTCCTGCATAGTGGATACCATTTGCATCCCCGTTTTAGCCATGACAGGCTACGTAAATATTTACATAGCCTATCACAGCAAAGAGCAGGGACGCAAATGGTGTCCGCTATGCCATTTGCATCACTACTCTTTTCGTGATAGGCTACCTAAATACTTATGTAGCCTATCACGGCTAAAGCGAGGATGCAAATGGTGTCCGCTATGCCATTTGCATCCCTGCTCTTTGCTGTGATAGGCTACGTAAATATTTACGTAGCCTATCATGGCAAAGCAGGGATGCAAATGGCATCCCCTACACGGGACACCATTTGCAGCCACAGCCCGGCAACGGACGGAAGTCCAGCTGCGGGCAGCCCCAGCCGGTGTCTCCACGGACTCGCCATGGAGCAGAGCTGGCCAGGGAGGATTCTGGGGAGGAGGAATGGATTGTTTCCCCGCTGGTCGAGGATTCCGGGGAGAGGAATGGATCACCTGCTCCCCCGGTGGACCCCCCGGAAATGCAGGTAAGTGGGGTTTCGTACATCCCTAATGATTCCTGGAGTGATCCTCCAGGCAATCAAGGGATAAATCATTGAAAGGCCTGAACAAAACTACACCCATTGAGAGTCCAACTTTGACTCTTTCGTTGATAATTCCAGGTAGGGTTGGAGGAGAATTTCTCCCCGAAACTTCGGGGGGCCGAGCGCCAATGTGTTTGGCCCCCTGAAGAAGTTTCGGGGAGAAATTCTCCGCACCCCCCCACCCCCCGCACCCCCCCCGGGACGGGACTTACCTTTCCCGAATGTCCCTCCTGGCGGCGGGTCCCGGCGGCGGTTCGTCGGGTCTTTGTCAGGGGCGGGGGCGGCAGCCGAACTTTCAACCAGCTGCCGCCGCCGCCATTCCAATAAACGTAAAAAAAAAAAAAATGCCCCCGTGGTAGGCTACGTGACGATTAACGTAGCCTATCACGGCTGACTTTGCAGATCTAGCCGTGATAGGCTACGTTAATCGTCACGTAGCCTATCACGGGGGCGTTTTTTTTTTTTAAACTTTTTATTTCGCGGCCGGGCGAGGTGCCTCCTCCCCGGCCTGAATTTCGGCTGGGCGAGGCGGGAAGCCTCCCCCCCGGCCTGAATTTCGGCCAGGCGAGGCGGGAAGCCCCCCCCCAGCCTGAACTTCGGGGGGAGAGCAGCGAAGTGCCTCCCCCCCACCGCGAAAAGCTGCGAGACCAGGTAAGTGGCTTTCGTGCACCCCTAACTCCAGGCTACATGGTTGAAGCCTATCAAGGTCAAGGGAAAGGAAAAACCCAGACATGCAGGGAGTTCTGTGCCACCACTTTCACATTGGTAACTCCACACTGCATGCATCCAGGCAGAGGAAAGTCCAAAAGTCATAGATTAAACCCAGCCTGCCAGTACACTGAGCTGACAACAAACAGAGACACATAATCTACAGCAAATGAGAGCTGAAGTCTATGAAAGGCCTTACAATACTTTTCATGGCAAGTCTTTAGCAATCCAAAATTCCAGTTCAGGGAGGGTCCATGTGGAGAGTCCCTCTAACAGCCCAGATGATGATGAATCCAAAAACAGAAGGCTTCAGGCAATGAATATGAGATGTTCCTAGAAAAGGCTCCTCTCCTTTGCATCAGCTTTAAAAGGGAAGGCGTGATTGTGAGACACTCCCTCTGGATTGCTTTAGCAAGGCCTCTTTCTAAACAGGGCATCACTGCTCAGTCCTCCAGCAGTGACGCTTCAACTTGGGCGACCCTTCTGCAAACCCCACCCCACCTCTGTCAGGTTCTCATGGACAGCTTCCAGCCTCCCTGCCTGCCAAGGCTAGGCCAGCAGTTGGGTGCCTCCCCCTAGCATTGCTCTGAGAACACTGACAGAGATAAGCTCACAAAGAGTCTGACATTCCAGAGGCTGAATAGGCCCAGGATCCTCCAGGCTACTTCTAATCAAATCTTTGCTATAACCTACAAGGCCCACTGCAGTGCTGAAGGTGGGCCCTGACAGTAAGTGGCAGAGTGGTGGACCCAAGTCCCAGATGTGTCTGCTTACTCAAATAGACATATGGAGTCTGTGCAACTGAAGCTCCAATTGAACTGAAGCTGCCATTCCATGTTACAGGTACTCAGCTAGTAATCAGTTCCATCCATATAGAATGAGAGTTGGAAGCGACCCTGAAGGTTTTAAACTGAGGTAAATGAGAAGAGCAAAAAACAAAGGTAAAAAACACTCAACAACTCTTGGCATGTATGGGTATTGAACCTATGACCTTGGTGTCATTAGCACTACACTCTTGACCAACTGAACTACTAAATAAATCAGGCATGTTGTCACCCTCCCAGTGACTCTTATTCCACCACTCGAAACAGCCAGCTTCTGCTTCTGTAGCTGAAGCTGTTGCTAGGTAACACAGGCTCCTACTGAGCATGTGCTACAACAAGCTTTTTCACCAACCATAGGCTAAAATAGATCGGGATTGGGGTGGGGGTGGAATGGCCTCTATTTGAAAGGCTGCCAGAGGACTGACCTCTATTTTGAAGACATTTAAAGGGCTGCCCAGTCCAAGACCAGTTTAAAGATAAAGTATCATCAGAAGGAAGAGCTAGACTTGAAGTTGCCAACCAACAGCACCTGGACAGCAGATTGAGCAAGGCACACCAGTTACCTGGTCACAGTCTTCACACTATTTAATGTATTTCTATGTAAAGTATAATAATAATTTTGAAATTTTCATCTATACATATAAATTAACATATGAACATGTTATGCAAATCAGTGTCCCATTTTGTCTTTTTGGGGGGTGATGCATGTCCTCTTTTTTGATGATTCACTAGTGGCTACCCTTGTTGGGGGAAATTGCATTTTAATAAATTCTACAAAGATGCTACACTATCACACAGTCAAAGCATATAGTAGATATTCCCTTTGACCTAACACACACGCATGCACATACACACACAAAACCCTTTCCCAAAAGATACAGGACAGAGAAATCAGTCAAAAAAGTCTGCAAAGCGTATAATCAAAACCTGTCAAACTGCTGAAGTTACTTTCTATCAAGATAAGCCATTTCCTATCCTTTCTATAGGGATGGCGGAGAATTTCTCCCCGAAACTTCGGGGGGCCGAGCGCCAACGTGTTTGGCCCCCTGAACAAGTTTCGGGGAGAAATCCTCCGCACCACCCCCCGCCCCCGCAGCCCCCCCCCCGGGACGGGACTTACCTTCACCGAATGTCCCTCCCGGTGGCTGGTCTGGCCAGTGGTTCGGCGGGTGTTTGAGCGAGGCGGGAGCGGCAGCCGGTCTTTTGACCGGCTGCCGCCACCGCCATTACAATGAAAAAAAACAAAAACAAACGCCCCCTGATAGGCTACGTGACGATTCACGTAGCCTATCACGGCTAGATTTGCAAAGTCAGCCGTGATAGGCTACGTGAATCATCACGTAGCCTATCACGGGTGACTTTGAAAAAAAAAAAGAGTGTACGGATAATGGCGGCCCCCATAGGGAGCTGCCATTCCCGTTCCTTATTTGGTCTCTGTAGTCTACGTAAATGTTTACGTAGACTACGGCGAAAATAAGGGCAACGCTATTCTCCCCCCCCCCGCCCAGGATGGGACTTACCTTTCCCGAATGTCCCTCCCGGCGGCGGGTCCCGGCGGCAGTTCGGCAGGTCTTCAACAGGGGCAGAGGCGGCAGCCAGTCTTTCGACTGGCTGCCGCCGCCGCCATTCCAATAAAAGTAAAAAAAAACAAAAACGCCCCCGTGATAGATTACGTGACGATTAATGTAGCCTATCACGGCTAGATTTGCAAAGTCAGCCGTGATAGGCTACGTTAATCATCACGTAGCCTACCACGGGGGCATTTTTTTTTTTTTTTACGTTTATTGGAATGGCGGCGGCGGCAGCCGGTTGAAAGATCGGCTGCCACCCCCGCCCCTGACAAAGACCCGACGAACCGCCGCCGGGACCCGCCGCCGGGAGGGACATTCGGGAAAGGTAAGTCCCATCCCGGGGGGGGTGCGGGGGGTGGGGGGGTGCGGAGAATTTCTCCCCGAAACTTCTTCAGGGGGCCAAACACATTGGCGCTCGGCCCCCCGAAGTTTCGGGGAGAAATTCTCCTCCAACCCTACCTGGAGTTATCAACGAAAGAGTCAAAGTTGGACTCTCAATGGGTGTAGTTTTGTTCAGGCCTTTCAATGATTTATCCCTTGATTGCCTGGAGGATCACTCCAGGAATCATTAGGGATGTACGAAACCCCACTTACCTGCATTTCCGGGGGGTCCACTGGGGGAGCAGGTGATCCATTCCTCTCCCCGGAATCCTCGACCAGCGGGGAAACAATCCATTCCTCCTCCCCAGAATCCTCCCTGGCCAGCTCCGCTCCGCTCTTTCCCATGATAAGCTATGTAAATATTTATGTAGCCTATCACGGCAAAGAGAATGGACACAAATGGCATCCAGTGCAAAGTGAAGGGACGCAAATGGCATCTGCTGTGCCAGACCAGACACCATTTGCGGCCGCAGACTGGCAGTGGACAGAAGTCCGGCTGCGGATGGACCCAGCCGGCAGCTCTGCGGACTTACCACGGAGCGGAGCCGGCTGGGGAGGCCTATCTGTTGGGCCATTTTAAGCCATAGCACCGATTCCCCCCCTGCCAATTTCTAGTTATAATGTTGGATGTGATTCCTCTCTCTTGCCTTTAATATACAGGCACAACCTCTTATGCTATATGTATAATGACATGTACAATGATTTACTGAATGGATATGTCTGAATGTGGTTTGAAGTGGAGATTGAATCTACACACAGTCAATGAATCTGATCTCTGCAAACCACGAGGCACTTTCCATTTAGCCAGCACTATTTGTCTACTTTTCTGCATGGCAGATGTGGACAATGGGTGGACCTGTTCCAACCATGGTGTGATATCAGTTTGGAGTTATGTGTGACTTGTCATGTACTTTTGATTTGTGACTGGAGTTAGCCTAGACATTGCATCCATTACAGGGATAAATACTTCTCATAGCATTATCCATTCCATTGAGCTATATCTTGAAATAGAATTCATCTCATGAAGACAACCCAACACACACATACACACACCCCTCTGCTATCAACATACAATGGCACCGTGGTACTCTAATCCTTAAGAAGCAATGTATACATTGCCATAAAGTAAGCACAAAGGACTAATATCCAAAGAGTGCTATTCCAGCAATAAATATGTAATGAAATGGCATGCTTTACAGTACAGTGTATATTATGGATATAGCTCCTCAACATCATAGCTTTGTTGACTAGGAACCTCAGGAATAAAGTAACAGCCACAAAGACAAAGCTTTAGAAGGCCAACATAGACTGGAAAGGTCACATGTTAACCCTGCCATTCCACTATTCTTCCCAGGATGTCTCCTGCCACTTTATTTATTAACCCATTATGAAATTTTAATTTATTAACCCATTATGGACTGCAATTAATCAGTGTACACCTGCACTACCGACTAGGAGGATCAGGAAATAGGCCCATCAAAATAGTTATACATTATCTTAAATTATACCCTTGGGACAAAATGAGATAATATGGAGAACATATTGCTGACATGAAAAGCAGCAGCCTTGTTCTCTTCCAACCCCCTCCCCAATGCCTAAAAGAAAACCTATGGGGTTGGATCCAGACTTCTGCCATGCAACTGGCTGGTGGAAGTGGACTTCCCCACCACTTCTTCCCCACAGCAGCCACTCCAGTTGCTGAAAATGTTACACAGAGGGTCAGGGGATCCTGTTGAGTGAGAAGGGATTACTGAAAATTGGGTGGAGATACTTTCCATGAGTCAAGCCCTTTCCATTCACAGAAGGCAGATCCCAGACTACCATTTGTTAAGCCAGAAAACTCCTCACATGATGATGTCACATGCATTTTCTTTTACTAGACATTATTGGAGGAGGGGAGAGAAGGCACAATAAGATGCATGGGTAACATAGCAGCCACTCAAGTCTTTTCTACATGAGGCATTTACAGTATCGTGTGCTCGTCATTTCCTGCTCACAGTTGTTTATGTTCTTTAGATGATGTTGCGACCCTCCAGTTTCACTTCTGTTTGTAAACAGTGCTTTTGTTGAGTTTTTTTTAAGCAGGGAAAACGGGGTATTAATACTCACGGTGAAAGAAAGCCTGACTTCCTCATATGCATTTGTGCTATTCTGCTATACCACAGTGCCACCTAGAAGTTATGTAGCAGAAAAACAGGAAAGGAAATGCTCCTCATGAAAAGCTCAGATCTCAATTCTGTGATGAAACTGACAGTAGATGCAGTGGATTAGCCTCTGTATCTACTGTCACCCTTAAACTGTTCTGGTAAACATAATAACCTTCTTCATGGATGAATCACATAAAAGGGGCATCATGCAGTTACTGGGAGGGGCCTGCATCAAAGAAACCTACACTTGAGTAGCTGCTGACGTGTCATCTTTCTCAATGCAGACATCTGCACCAACAACACTTGGGCATTCAGGCATGGGGCCAATGCCATGTATAATGTTGGGAGCATGGCCAGCAACAAGGCCTAGCTGCCCCCTTCTTCACATGGAGAAGTTACACATGGAGAAGGAATGAATAGGACTGATTGGTATTTTAGTCTAAGGCTAACACTATAGCTCAGTTTATGTCACCTTGCATATTGTACATTACTGGTAAACCATCCATATATAACACTGCAACTAATTTAGAAGATACCGCTTTACCTTTCCTTGGGGACTAAGCTATTGTAGCAACTGTTCAGATGCTGTTGAATATTGCATAATAATGTAGCGGGGAGGTCTGCAGAGTTCAGGAAGGATAAGGAGGTAAAAGGTAGTCAACTGAATCTGTATTGTACATAACGCAGTTTAATAATCACTCATTTCACTTATTTTTTTTATTACTGTTGCCAAACAAAGGTGTGTCTAATACGTTAGTCATCCCAGCTTCTGAAGATGCACATTAGCTCATATCACTGCAGCACAAGTCAGAGGCCAGGCTTATGTTCTTATATCAGATACATAGGACTGGTTATGTTAAAAAACAAGGCATTACAAATGTTAGTCCATTTTGAGAATACACCAAAAGATTAATCCGTACTATACCACATGGTACTTGCCCAGACTATTATTCTGTTGGATGTGTGTGTGTGTGTGTGTGTGTGTGTGTGTGTTCAGAACAAATGTTGCCACCCTGATGAAATAATGCCACTACGCAGGACTACAGTGTAGTCCATATCCAAATTAGTGGTGAAGAATGCTTTACATGCATGTACTCCGACTGGGAGCGAACACAGGGCCTTGCATTGATGTAATGCCTTCCACCAACTATGCACCTGGCAAGCTATACAGGGAGAGAGGAAATGGAAATTACTCTATTATGTAGGTGGAAAGGGAGGTTAAAATGCCAAGAGAGTCAAGAGGAAAAATGAGATTGCATATGATAGTGTTATGAACAATTAATCTTTCTCTCTCCCCCTCCCTTTCATTGACAAGGACTATTTCTGTCAGGCTCCCAACTCAAGGTAGACCACTTCAGAGGAGGAGTTCAACCCACCTCTCACCTACAAATAGACCAGGGACAATTTGAGGGGCCCTGTGGCAGGATGCTTTGCCTGAGGTCTCCAAGAACCCCTTCAATACTGACCCAAGTCCAGCTGTGTCTCCAGACATTCCTCCCTCCACCCACTGATCACCAGAGCAACATTAGTGATGGGCCAGAAGACCCCTTCAGCCAGGGTATACTCAGGAGTGAGGGTCTACTCAATCAGAAGAAGATCCAGCTGTGGCTACTGATGAGGCAGACACAGCTGTAAGTGGTGAATCAGGGACAGCCAGCATATAAACTCCCAGTCTTCTCCAGACGTTTGTTGGTTAGCAACTCCTAGTTATTTTAGGGATGGTAGAGAAATCCGCCACAGACTCCAGTGAGGCTGGATTCTTTAGAATCCCCCCCCCAGAGTCCATGGTGGAATGGACTGCTCCACCCTGCGAAGTCGGGTAGGGACAGACCCTACCTGGCGCTGGCTGGTCTGAGTCCATCAGCTGCTGTCCGCAGCCATCCACTACTGGGCTGTGGATGCAAATGGCTACATAAATACATAAATATTTATGTAGCCTATCATGGCCAAGGGCAGGGATGCAAATGGCGTCTGCTACACCGCACACCATTTGCATGGCAGTAGCCGGAAGTGGACAGCCCCAGCTGGTGGCTCTGCGGACTTGTCGCGGAGCCGGCTGGGAAGGATTCTGGGGGGAGGGAGGGATTGCCTCCCTCCCCCCAGCGGATGCCCTGGACCGGATGGGTGAGTGGGATTTGTACACCCCTAAGTCATTTGGACTCCTGTTATGTGCACTGGATAAATTCTCAGTTGTTTCATCCACCTTGAAATCAGTTGTTTTGTATTGGCTATATTTCTGTGGGGTGGGCAGGCAAAATTGTTTTGGGTGAAGTGAATTGTAGCAGTAACATGAGGGTGGCTAGTCCTTTGTTTTTCCCAGAAAGCTCTGCTCTGGGGTGCATCTTGAATTTGTGGAAATTCAGAATGGCTGCTGTCGTAAGAAATGGGCACCTCTTTTGCCACACACTGTGGATTGCTATTATAATGGAAAGCAGGGCAGAGGGAAACAGTTTCACAAAGTGGGTAGGGTTCTTTGCCTTCATTTTCTTCAGGAGGTGGAGTGTTAATTATCCCCACCCCAAAGAAATGGCAGCAGGGTTGTTAAAAATATAAAGCTACAGTGCATGGTTCCATGCAACTGTATTTCAAAACCTGAGATACTAGGAGTTATTATTTCATTTGGATTTGGATTTCTTTTTATTTTAATAAGAATTTCTTGTAAAAACCCAAACATGCTTTTTTTAAAAAGAAAACAAACAAACAAACCAGAGGTTTAAAAGATATCATGGATAGGATTGCACAGTTAACTCAGTTGTATGTCCCATTGAGTTTAATGGGATTTAGTTCTAAGTAAAAGTTGTGGGGTAGTATAATATGGTTTTTCCTTGAATCAATTTCATAAATGTTTTGGTAGAATGCTGTTACTTTATAGCAGCTTTCCTCAACCTGGTGCCCTCTGGATGCTTTGGACTGCAACTCCCGTATTCCTAACCATTGATCATGCTGGCTGAGGCTGATGGGAGTTGAAGTCACAAACATCTGGATGGCACCAGGTTGCAGAAGACTGCTCTACTCTGTGTGTGTGTGTGTGTGTGTGTGTGTATGTATGTATGTGTGTGCACATGGCCCATGCACACATCTTGTTGAGTATCAGAAAGCAGAGGAGAACTGAAGAACATCTTTGTAAGAACAAAGCTGAATAAAATAAACACGTAAACTTAGCAGCAGTATCTGAATTTTAAGACATTACATAAAACTAGATATGGAAACAATGAGATTCTTCAGAGACTGGAGCAGGATGAGATGTGACAGATTGAAATGTGAGTTTTAAAAAGAGTTGTAAGGAAGCATTATTCTCAAGAAGCCATTTGTGCATGAAATCAAACATGATCCCAATCTCTGCATAACTAAGATAGTCCAGGGGCAAAGAGGAAGAAGTGACGTGTAACGGTGGGCTAACATTGGTGGGAACTGGGGCATAACTGTTCCCAGCTTCCCCCTCATATAAGAGCAATATTAGGGATGTACGGATTCCCCACCATCCGTTCCGGTGGGTAATCTGAGAGGGGGGGAGGTGATCCGTTCCTCCCCCTAGGAATCCACATGGAGCAGTTCCACTCTGCAAGGATTCTGCAGAGCCAAGGGACGCCCCATTCCGCCGTCTGCATGCCCCAGATTCCCCCATGTTTTTCTGGCTTCCCAAACTTACATAAATAATTCCATAAGTACCGCTGAAAAATCCTTTCTGTGCACCCACCGTTGGTCTCCGTAAGCCTTGGGTCATAGGGAAAATGCATATTTATTTTCGTAAAAAGGGTAAAGCCCTTCGTGGGGATTCCCCATGTAACTTCCGGTCATCTGACCTCACCTGACCCCCTGACCTCACCAGACCTGTCCTGACTTCACCTCACCTGTCCTCACCGGACCTGACCTAGGGATGTCAGAGAATTCCGCCATGGATCTCGGTGAGAAATCCGAAATCCATGGCAGAATGGCCTGCCACCCCCCCCCCGCCACCTTGCAGATCCCCCCCAGGACGAGACTTACCTGGGGCGGATGTTCCGGGCAGCAGCGGCTCCAGCGGCGGCAGCTCCAGCGGCTGGTCTTCCGACCGGCTGCCGCTGCCGCCATTTGCAGGCTGGTCATTTTTTTTTTTTTTAACAGAGACGTAATAGGCTACGTAAAGACTTACGTAGCCTATCACGTCCTGGTTAAAACAAACAAACAACGCGTACGCAAATGGCGGTGGGTATGGCCGCCACCATTTGCGTTCCTTATTTTTCGCTGTCTTAGTCTACATAAATATTTATGTAGACTATGACAGCGAAAATAAAGGGGAACGCAAATAGCGTAGTGGGCGCTATTTGCGTCCCTTTTTGATTCGCCATTTTAGCTTATGTAAATATTTATGTAGGCTAGAACAGTGAATCAAAAAGGGATGCAAATAGCCATGAGGATTCTGGGGGGGAGGACCAGATCGCCTCCCCCCCATCGAGGATTCCGGGGGGAGGGATGGAGCGCCTCCCCCCCTCCAGTGGACGCTGCCACAGGAACAAAATAAGGGATTCGTACATCCCTAACCTGACCTCACCTGACCTCACCGGACCTGACCTCACCGGACCTGACCTCACCTCCACAGATAATAAACAGAAAAGATGGAGGATTTCTGTGGAGTTCAAGACTCAGCCCCAGCTAAAGAAAGCCTCAGGTCACAGGGAAAATGCCTCGTAAAAAGGGTAAAGCCATTCGTGTTCTTTTTCCTCCATTTCCGATTTACGGATTTCTTTTCATAATTATTTTCGTAAAATCTGCCATTCAGCAGACAAAAAGAAAAGGGTCCGTGTGAGCTCCGGTCCAGGTTGACCGGGCTGCTCCATTTTGAGGAGGATTCCGTAGACCAGATTTGTCAGAATTCGATCCCATTTAAAATTCGTGTCAAATTCTCTGTCATCCCTAATATATGGTGAATGAACTACAGCAAGGACATTTTTGATCCACTTGCTCTAAACAGGATGCTACTTATTCCAGGTCAGCTAAACCTGGAGAGCTTCAGCTATTGGGCGGTATAGAAATGAAATAAATAAAATAAATAAAATAAATAAACCTGATCCTAGGCCTGGGACTGCCTGACACAAGGACTGCTACAAAATTCTTTTAGTCATAAACGAATTAGATGAATGGAACCACTTGAGTCCGCTCTAAGGTGTTGGTACTAAATTTCGAGAAAGGATAGTGAAATTACCAGTCATGTGCAAAACAGTCCTCTGATGTGGTAAGGGGAAAGGGAAAACAGTAACTCCGGCTATTTTTTAGGGGTGTATGAACCCCACTCACCGATCCACCTGGGGGGTCTGCGGGGGGGGGAGGCGATCCATTCCTCCTCCTAGAATCTTCCCTGGCTGGCTCCACTCTATGGTGAGTCCATGGAGCCACTGGCCGGGCCCATCCGCAGCCGGACTTCTGTCTGCTGCCCTGCCGGTATGTGGACGCAAATGGTGTCCGGCATAGTGGATGTCATTTGCATCCCTGGTCCTTTCTTGTTAGGCTACATAAATATTTATGTAGCCTATCACGGCAAAGAGCAGGGATGCAAATGGCATAGCAGATGCCATTTGCGTCCCTGGTAAGGGTGAAGTTGAACAGATTATTCACCACATTCTGGTCCGGGGTGTCCTCGGTAGGGAGAAGATGATCCGTCCCTCCCCCTGGAATCCTCCCCGGTCAGCTCTGCTCCACGGTGAGCCTGTGGAGCTACCAGCTGGGGCCACCTGCAGCCGGACCTCCGTCCGCTGCCAGGCTGCGGCTGCAAATGGTGGCCGCCATAGCGGCCACCATTTGCATCCCTGCGTTAGCCGTGATAGGCTACATATATATTTATGTAGCTTATCATGGCAAAAGGCAGGGATGCAAATGGCATAGCTGATGCTATTTGCATCCCTGCTCTTTGCTGTGATAGGCTATGTAAATAATTACCTAGACTATCATGGCTAAAGTAGGGAGGGAAATGGCGGCCGCAGACTAGGGCAGCCATTCGCGGCTGCAGACCAGGACAGCAGATTGACCAGATAGCAGACAAAAGGTAGGGTTCATCCTGGGGAAATTTCGCAGGGTGGCAGGGGGGATTGGCCCTGGAGTCTGTGGCAGAATTCTCTAACATCCTTAGTCCCTGGTCTTTTTGTGATAGGCTATGTAAATATTTACAGTTCTTGTGATATTATCACAAATTAAATATTTACGTAGCCTATCATGAAAAGACCAGGGACGCAAATTGCGTCTGCTACACCGGACGCCATTTGCATCTGCACACCGGCAGCAGACGCAAAGACTCAGCGGATGGACCCGGACCTGACCGGCACCAGGTAGGGTCTGTCTGGGACGAAGTTCGTGGGGTTGCAAGGGGGAATTATCCATTCCGCCACGGACTCCGCGGGGGCGGATTCTAAAGAATACGGCCTCATTGGAGTCCATGGCGGAATTCTCCGCCACTCCTACTATTTTTTGGAACACATTCTGGTCCCCAATTCTAAAAGTAGAGGTTCCAAACTCATCACCATCTGGGGTTGAGAACGGCACCTTTTCTAATGTTTCCTTTTCTAATTTCTTCCATAATGTTCTCTTTGACACTATTTTATCGAGAATACTGAGCTGTACTTTCTTGTGCTGTTTTTTTTTGTTTTATGTTTTAATCTACTGGTATCTCTGTAGGATTATGGATCTTTTATTACATTTTCCCTGCTGCTTCTGTTTTATTTATCTCTCCCCCTCCCTTGTTTTATGCAGTTCTTGTGATATTATCATTGGTATTGCCATACTTGTATTATGAGTCCTTTGTGGGTGGCTTGTTTTTGTTTTGCTTTGCTTTAGGGTGCACAGGCTGATTACTAGTAACAAGCAAAACCTGGTACTGTGAGTTGTATTCAGAGTGAACTATGAATAGTTTGGAGCAAAGCAAAATTCAGATTTGGATAGAACCTATGCAATTGGTGAAAAGAATGAGGCAAGTCCTTCTGTCTGCAACACTGCTCAACTTCTATCTACATTATCCTCATCTTCTGAAAATCTTGGCTGATGGCAGTACTTACGTCTCACAGACGTTTCATCTTGACACCCTTGCTCCTTCTAAATTGGTAATTTGCCAGCCCTCCTTCTCAGTAACCTAATTCCCCAGTGTCACTTCACCCAAAATGATGGACAGAACCATTTGTATATGCTGAAAGATAAACACACTTTAAATCGCGGAAGAGTAAATTCCACCACTTGAAGATTCCATTGAGCTGAAATACTGAATCCGAGTATGATAGTCCCCTGCAGAGAGATAAACATACATTTGAACTCTGCCGTACACATACACACAGTCAGTATCTGGGGGTGGAAGGGGAGAGATTTACTGTAGTAAATTGGAGCATCTCACTATTTAGGTGGCAGTATCTGATTTGTCCTTTCTTTCCATGTATTTACTATGGTTAATTTCCTGTACTAGCTTTACAGTGAGCGTATTTCATCCCACCTCTCATTAGCAAGAAATCTCATTTGCAAAGCTTACAAATCTTTGTCAAGGTTAAGTAAAGGCAACATCAATGGGTCAAGCTGCACATTATTTAAAAGATGTAGAGCATTGCTACACCAGGCTAAAATCCCATACCCTTACTGGGGCTTCTGCTTTGGGATTCCTTGCAGGATTATGCTGTGCTTCTTCTCATGCAGTTTCATCTGTTTTTTCTTTCTTTCAGGGCAAGTCCTATATGTTTCATTACACATTCACTAGATGGTGCTGCTATATAGCATGACTCCAGCATTTCACCAGAAAGTTATTGCACTTTGAAGTCCCTTATTGCACTTTGCCCATAGAGAATTAAGCCGCTATAATCGCCAGAAGGGACGGGAGGGGCCCTGGAGGTTGACGATGTTGTGTGTAAAGGGCCCACCAAAAAAGTGAGTGACCATGAGCACACAATAAAAGCCTTGTGGAGAAATGCAGCAATATCACACTATCCAGGAAGTACGCTTCCTTCACACACTCTTTCATAGTGGTATGTATTTGTTACATTTTCAGCGAATTAAATTATTGTGGAATAAATAGAAAATATGGTGGGAGAGGCACCGGAGGATGACTATGTCATGAAAATGACCTGCAAACTTCAGTCAGTAATCGATCTTGATTGCATAAATGCTCCATGTGAAGGAAGCCTTCATTGCTGACTAATACTACTCAGTAAGACTTTTGGCCATTCCAGTTCTACTTGTTCACTGTCACATGCGCGTAGCTGGGGCAGATTGTGGATAGGAACATGCATTTGGATGAACATACCAATTCATATCTCACTGAAAGTAATGTGCTACAGATGAACAATGTAAATACAGATGCATGTTGGGAGTATGGCCTATCCATGCACACTGCATTACATTCAGTGAAATGTGCATTTAGATGCACATCCAAAGTGCATTCCCATCTACATTGTGGGCCCTAATTCAGAATTAGAGGTAGGGGCAGTGTAAGCATTGGCCTGATTATCTCAGCAATGGGGACATTTTCCCTCTGAGACCCACTCCCTTTGTAAACCATTTCTCACCCTTTCATGTTCAAAACAGACGCGGAGGAGATCAAAATGTCCATGAAATGCATGCACCCTCCTGTTTCAGCTCAGTGCAACTAATTTCCTTCCTGCTTCTCTTAAATACCTTTTCATCTTCTTCTAAAACTTAAGCCAGGCTGTAGAACTGCTTTGAATACTTAAATTATATGTCAAGGCCATTAACTGGACAATTCAGGTTCTCAGACCTCAAAAACTTTACCTCAGTTTACATGCACCCTCATTAGTGCTGCTGTATTCTATTTACTCTTTGCTGGTTTATCCTATTTTCATATTTAAAGAGAGAACATCTCCCTGTATACACATTTCCATCTCTGTATATACATTTTTGTATTGAAAAAGCTTGAATAAGCTACATAGACCCAGTGCTACTCTATTTTCATCTTTCCTAATAGTCTGCTAAAATATTTGCCATCACAAGCTGTTCTTAGTTACTTAATCTGTTTTATTTATTCAAGGTTGGTGGTTTTTTTATCTCTTTTTTGTTAATCTTCTGCATTGTGCATCCATTGTGCAAGGCTGCCTGAAACTCCTTCTGAAATCAAAGCAGCTTAATGCTGCCTGCATTCTTTTGTTACCATCTCAGAAAAAGGTCCCAATAGCTTAATCAGACAAGTTTTATAACAACAGCAATAATACCTTGTGTTGTACATCCATTGAATGTTTCATCTCCGGATCTTTTAGAACATTTCAAGCATAAGGCTCTGTGGCAGATGCTATAGGTTTTTTTTTAAAGACAGCCATAGATGTTAGGTCTCTCACTGAATGCCTCAGAAGATATCTATTGGCCTCCTTTGCAATAGAACCCAGATTGTCCGACCCTGTGTTCTGTGTGCTTTTCAGGGCTAGCTTGTCAAATACGCAGATGGTGATAAGGTGCTTAGTCACAGTGAAACTTACACTTTTGACAGATTATCCTTTAATGACAAGAGCATGCAATTTCCTTTTCATGTCAGTGGCCCTGTTTTGGCTCTCAATACCTGAGTTTGCTATTAGACGGAGTGATGTTATGGGTCTATGTACACATATAATGATTTCAGGCAGCTTTGGATATGCACTTATCACATCCAAAACTGTAGAGTGCTGTACATACAAAAACCAGATATTTAGTCAGTTAATTCCATTTATTTATTTATATAAGCTGCCCAGTAAAAATGTTCCTGGGTGTCTCTCCCAAAACATAACATTTTAAAATACAATAACAAAAGGCAATAACTCAATCTTAGATGCTATTAGCTATTGGTCAACCATGTCTGTAGAATATTGTATTAACCATGGAATCCTCAACTGACTCTTTTGACCAGCCCATTTATTCCAGAGCTGCTTCACCTAGTTATGCGACTTCACTGCAGCCATGCACTTCAGACACATTTATATGCTGCTGTGGGTTGCACCTTTCAGTTCAAAGTAGGTAGCAAATCTGCACTTTTCTTCCTCTGCTAAAACAAATGGAAAACCATGGTGTACACATTGGAGTTCACATACCTAGAAAGTATTTTGAAAATGAATAGAGGATTTAAAACTCTTTTTCAGTTTGTGACCTCACAGTGCTTTATTTTTGCAGTTGTCTGCCAGTTACTAAGAACTTGACGGGTAAAATCTAATTGTGTGGTGCAATGCCTAGTTGAGTCTGGATGTGAAGGGAAGGGAACAAATTAGACACACAGACTTAGATGGGTTAATAAACTGGCCACAACTTTATTAGCTTTCACTTGAATAGTATTGGCAGAAGCATAGGGCATGGATTCTGTCATCAGACAGCCTGCCTGAAATCACATTCCTCCTTCCTGGCCCACATCCCAGGAGTGGTGGTAGTGAATTGCAGGGTAAGGGGCTCACCATGGTGTAGACCACTAATGTGTACCCCCTTTCCACCACTCAGGATTGACCCAGCAAGCCTCTCCACTGGAAGGCACTGCCACTGTGACCAAACAGCTTCTTCTCACTTGCTCCTTTCCTGCTTCACAGCCACACCTGTGCGCCCCCACAAATTATGGCTCCCCAGTAAGTGGGGAACTTGGCTTACACAACTTATCACCAGTAATTGTGGCCTTCCTCCTTCAGATACAGATATTTGCACCATATTATTTAATACAGATGAAAGCTATATTCAGGTTTCTTAAGGCAAATTAGTCATGATTTCTCTATTAAACATTTTGGGGGGGAGGTGTCCCCCCAAGGCAGTTCATTTCCCATCTCATCCTCTATCATTGTCTTTTGTGATTTAAAACAGACAACAAAACACCCGTTCATTAGTTTGCAAATAGCAAGACTCAAAAAGGTCACATTTTCAATCAGTATCTCCAAAATGTATGCCTGACAATAAACTGGTTATTCACACTTTTTTTTAATCTATAAAAGGAGCATCTCATTTAAACACACAATTAAACAGAAAAGGTAAGTTGTGTAGTTAATAACATGGAGAAAATACCTAATTGAAACATACCTAATTGAAAATACCTACCTAACACAAAGTAGCATCCATTTTTTTCTGAGGTTAAAAAGCAGGAAGTAGAACCATCAGAGTCATGTGGAAGTAAAGCAATTCCTTACATCCCCAAGGAGGTGCACTACCATGGTTTGTGGACCTATAGTATAACTTCATAGGATGTAAAACCTATTGAATCAGGAGGTAGGCAGTAGTGGGTGGTCATGGTTCAAGATGCAAACTTTCCCATAGACACCTGGATGGATGCTGGTAGCATCTTAGTCCAAGTATCTGTGATGGGTTAGCCTGAAGTGAAACTTTCCCCAACTATTGTGACATACAGGCGTTTGTACAGCTGTGTCTTACAGCTGTGTCTTACAGAAATATGTCTCTTACAAATCATTCAGGCCCAAGGACACTTCAAATGTGTTATGTATAAGCATAAATAACCCCAAAATATATCTGGCCAAAGCTATGCCATTTTATGTGGAAAACATGTCATGACATAGGGTGAGAGGGCCTGCTACAAATCAAAGGCTTCTTTTCCCACCTCACCACAACACCACCCAACCCCAAAGCTTCAGTTTACATCATGGCTGAAACCTATTTTGTATCGAAATGTGTCCTGACAATGTATATACTAGCAGGACCTGAAACAAAATGTTGAACCATATTCTCACTTCCTAAGTGGAGTGCTCCTGTTAAGCGGTTGGAATATGTGGTGGGGAAGGCAGTGAAGGTGAATCTGTGGCCTTCCAGATGTTGTTGGACTGCAACTCCCATCAGCCCTCACCAGTAGTTATGCTGGCTGGGGATAATAGGAGTTGCAGTCCAAGAACATCTGGAAGGCCACAGGTTCTCCATTCTTGTCTTAAGATTCCAGCCATCCATGTCTTCCTCCAGCACGCCATTCCATTACCCCTTCCTCTAGTTTCCCGTTTTTGATGGACACTCAATATTTCATGGCTACTGAACATGCTAAGTTCTCATTGAGCTGTTCTTGGGAGGGTTTGCCTCCATAGGGTTTTTTTTTTAATTGCACTTAAGACATTTTCCTGAGCATGCCAATATTACCTCCTTGTTTCCCAGGACCTTGTTTTGGCCCCATTTCTGTTGTTCACTATTAGAGGTGGTGCAATAAGGGCTAGATGGACAGACATAATGATTTAGGGTGGTATTGAATACGTACTTTTCTCAACCAAAGCCATAGAACACAATATATACAAGAATGCACCTGAAAGATGTGCTTTCTTCACTTTCAGTAATAAGCCACTGGAACATACCATTGAAAAAGGAGTCTACTGCCTGAAGTCCAGTTTGTAGATAGATAAATACTTGACTAAAGCTGCCCCCAGTGTTCATGCATCCAAAGGGAATTGTATATTACACAACGCTATGGATTGTTAAAAGTGTTTTTCCCCTCTAAGACATTTGAGACAGATCACTTAGAAGTGTGATCATTATCAGTTCTTGAAAATAGTGCCATTAATGCTATTTAGTTTATTTTAGTTAGTAATGGTGCTAAAGTTATCCAAAGATCTGTCGTCTTCACACAAAAGAATGCAATGTATCTGCCAGAATAAAGCTGGCATATCAATAAAAGCAGCAAAACTTATATTTAATTAACTGGTGTGTCAGTGTTTGGAAGAAGCTTCTAAGCACAGAAGAACTGCAGCCCTATACCCAATTACTTCAGGATAAGTTTAGCTGATTTCAATGAAAGCCAGTGTTATCAACCCAGATGTATATGCCATCATCTTTTCTAGAGACTCACCTGCCACAGTTCCATGACGCACTATTTCTTAGGGCTGTGCATGCTTTGCTTTGGATGCCACTTCAGACCCTCCAAATCAGCCCCACTTTGACTCAGACCAATTCGGACCCCCTCTGCTTTGACTCACTTCCAGATCTGAAGCAGAATTCAGATATCTGGATCACTTGGTTTGGGCGTTTTCCCATTGACTTGCATGGGAAAACACAAATGGCCATAACTTTTTCAGTTTTCAGGATAAATACATGAAATTTGGTGGCCTCTCTGCGGACATTGAGAGAATGCCACCTGCCAAATTTCAGACAGTTTGGCCCAGTACTTTTTGTGCTAGATGCAGCAGAAATTTGATTTTTTCCACAAAAACTCTCAAAGCAAAGAGCTTTACCTCTCAACCCCGCGCCTCTGCCTCCTGCCTGCTTGGCTGCCTATGTCCCTGATTCCACAACAATGGAAGGAGAAGCTACTGGAGTTGTACTGGATTTTTTTAAAGGAATCAGCTTTGCTGCAATGTGGTCCATGAAGGACTCCACAGACAGGTTCTCCACACCAGTAAAAATTGCTTCACAGAATATACTTCCTGGTGGGGGTGGGGATTGAAGTGAATGTCATCTGACTGGCAGGGGCTGCTCAACCAATAAGAGAGGCTTCCTTGCTCTTCCCCCTGAAAGTCCAGATGCACCTGCATTTCAGGAGCAAGCACCATTGTCCACAATGGGAGTTACTTCTGAGTAGACACACATATGCTTGTGCTGAGAAAGAGAGTAGTAAACACAAAGATGAAAACCAGCCCCTATTTTAACTCAAAGGATCTCTGTAATGAAGGGTGGAAGTAGTTTATTCCTAAGGAATAAACCAAACAAAGGAGAATCAGAGCCTCAAGATCGTGCTGTGCCTTGTCAATTGAAGGGGTAAATTGCTGGTGGGAAAACCCCCAAGGACTGTTAGCCATCTCCTGCTCATGAAGAGGAGACAGCTAGCGAGGGGCGGGGATGTGTGTCATGCTCCTGGTTGGCTGTCCTTGACAGCCAATCAGGCAGGAGGAGGTGGAGGAGGTGCAGCAGACACCCCCCACCACTAGCCATCTGCTGCTCATGGGGAGAGGACATGAGGATGTCCTGGGGGGGGGGAATGCGCCGTGTCTCCTCCTCCTCCTGCCCGGGCAATTCACAACGCCTTTTGCATATAAGTCTATGTGCACACATAGACTTATACACAAAAAGTGCTGTGAATCACCCATATACTCGAGTCATGGTGCTTTTTGCATATAAATCTATATGCACATAGACTTCCAATTGCCATGTTTTTGAAAAACATGGCAATCATGGCAGAGGGACCAGAAAGTGGAGCAGGGGCTGGGGGGGGGGCATCTGGAGAATCCAGATGGGGATGGGTTCTCACATCCCTAAGTAACTATCAGGATGATCTCTGTCTCTGAAACGCAGCCATTTTGCTCCAGTCACTCAGTCTTCCCCCCTCCTCCACAACTGTCACTGATTGGAGATTGCTGGGTTATATTCAGCCCTGATTTGGCAACTAGAGTTTCCATTCACCAAAGGTCCCTCCCTCCCTCCTCCTCAACCCCTTGCTGAACCTTCTCAAGTTGATACTTTTGGTGCCTGGCTGTCTGGTTTGCTCAGAATGAATCACTGAGTTGGACAAGGTGCTTCGTATACAAGCTGCTTTGCTTCGGGGCACCTCACTGCTATTCTGCCCTGCTTTGTATCATGCAGAGGCACCTCCAAAGCAGCCTGCTTCAACTTGTTATTTGGGCTTTGGACCAAAGCAGTACACAGCCCTACTGTTTCTCACTTAGTTGTAGTCACAGCGGTACTCTTTGGCACCCTATGCTAGTGGGGCACTATGGCCATATTGATAGGGCAGCATCAATAGGGATAGTGTGTGGCATAAATGAACATACATGTCTCCCCCTGACTCCCCCCTCCCCAATTTAGTCCAACCATGCCTACCTGTGGGATTAGGGTGACCACTTAATCATTGCCAAAAAAAGAAGAAATACATACCTAAAAAGTGGAGAAAAGAAGATGCCAATTTGCATAATATTTGCATATATCCAAATTTTTGGAATAAATACTATAATTTTCATAGAAATCAAATACATCTCACCAGAACACAGGTGACCTCTGCTCAGTCTGCTGTTCAGGTGTGAGGTGTTGATGGGCAACTTCAAGGGCCCTGCTGCTCTCCCTCCTTCTGGTTATTTGACTTAAAACCAGACCTGGATTGAACAGCCCATCAAGTAGAGGACACCTTCAAATAGAGGACTGTACTCTGTCAGCAATTCAAACAGAGGACAAAGAGCCTTCTGTGAAGTAGGCCACCTAGCCACCCTAAAGAATAGGAGCTAAAGAGGACATCACAAACATAAGGAAATCAGATCCCCTCTACCCCCACCTCTAATTCACTCCTTGGCTTGGGGGGATTCCAGTGAATGTAGTATATTTAGTAAATATGGCCGATTTCCCAAGTGTTTCATGCCAATTGTAAGAGCTAACAGCCAGGTCAAAATGGCTCTCTTTACATAGCTTCCTGTGGATATTTTTAGCTGTGTGTGCTGGCTATGTGTCATAGAAAAAAAGGGGGTGAGGATTTCTGGCTATTTCCACTCTGCTTGCTGTGAAGAGGATCAGAATGAAAGGGTCTCCTACTCCCACATAGATTTTCATGAATGCTGTGAGCTTCTTCAGAGGTGCTTCTCTGGTACCCCCACCATGTGAGATGAGGTGGGTGGCAGCTGGGGAAAGGGAAATTTCTCTTGTGGCACCCAGCTAGAAAAACTGTCTCCACAGAGAGGCAGACCTAACAGTGTTATCTTTTTGGCAGCAGACAAATACCTCTTTATTTATCTAAACCTTTTGCAGATTTTAGCGTTAATTGCTGCTGACACCCACTTTTTTAATTTGGCTGCTTCCACTTTTTAGAATGCATTGTATGGCATCTTAATCTGTTTGTAATTGATTATTTATTTATTTAATCAGTCAATTAATTAATTTTTTGCTCTTATTGCAGAACATGTTGCCCTGAGATTTCTAACTGAACTGGAGGGAAATATGTGACATTTCACAAACAAACACATAAAGCCAATGAGCTGAAGTGATGTAGGTTATGCATTTACATCTAAAGCCGGTATAAGAAATAAGACTTCAGGGCATTTGTTGTATTAGAAAAAACACACACACCTCCTGCCCCCCCCCCCCGAGATATTTTGCTGTATTTTGGATACTGTAACCAAAAGAAACATTTCTATGTTCTAATAAAGATGTGCAGTCATTTATTTAGTTATTCTTGCTTGCTATCCATTTAGGTCTTGGAGAAACAACATTTCCAAGGAAATCTTCAGTAATTGATTGAATGTCACCTTTTGTAATTGGACCTGGAGGGGTCTGCTCCATCACATGAAAGCTGCATACCCCTAGTGGTTCACAACCTGAAGTTAGTGAGAAAACAATCACCTGAAGTACTACAGCTACATTTTTAAATCTAAATGAAGAGATTTCTTTCTTCCTTTTTTACAATTTATAGTGCAGCTAGTGACATTAAAGATCCTTTTTATTATTATTTTCACATGTCACAGCATTAGTCTCATATTTTATTCACTCAACCCAAGGGCTGATTTTGAAATCTGAAAATCAGTTGGGCAAGATGATATTGAAAGACTAGAGAAGTTGCTAATTTTAGCTTCAGAAACAGAAACAAGATTAGTTTGACATTTGCAAATAGCATACATGCTTAAAAAAGGTAAAGGTGTCCCCAACTCTAGGGTGTGGTGCTCATCCCCGTTTCTAAGCCGAAGAGGCAGCGCTGTCCAAAGACGCTTCCGTGGTCACGTGGCCGGCATGACTGAACACCGAGGTGCACGGAACACTGTTACCTTTCCCGCCGAGGCGGTACCCATTTATCTACTTGCAATTTCTTGCTTTCGAACTGCTAGGTTGGCAGAAGCTGTGACTGAAGACGGGAGCTCACTTGCTCACGCGGCAGTTGGGTCTTGAACTGCTGTCCTGCCAACCTTCCAGTCTGCAGTTCAGCATCTTAACCACTAAGCCACCGCAGCCCCATGTTTAACCAGTGTATAACTGCTTTTGTCAGTATTACATGTATGTGTAATATTGTTGTAGTTTTGCCCTGTTGTCTATCAGTTATTTCACTTGGTTGCGTTACACGGAGGTATATGTTTGTATACACTTTATTACATTTTAATTTCTGCTATGGCTCACCTGCAGTTTTCATCGTATTCATCTGTAGGGGCTACTGGTTCTCCTCCTGACCTGCCATAAGATCATAAGAACATAGATAGAGCCATGTTGGATCAGACAAAAGGTCCATCTAGTCCAGCATTCTGTTCACACAGTGGCCAACCAGCTGACAACTGGGAACCCACAAGCACAACATGAGTGCAACAGCACCACCTCCCATCCATTTTCCCCAGCAACTAGGGATGTACGAATCCCTTACCTTGCCGTCTGCTGGGAGTCTGCCGGGGGGGGAGGTGATCTGTTCCTCCCCCCTGGAATCCTCACCAGCTGGCTTTGCTCCACAGCAATTCTCCCAAGTTGCCGGCCAGCTCCGAAGGACCAGTGATACGGCCGCCATGATATATCGCTGGTTGAAGGGGATGTGACGTACTGTGGCCGCAAATGGCATCCCGGATGCCATTAGTGGCCCCAGTACATCACGTCCCCTTCAGCCAGCAATACGGCATGGCAGCCGTATTGTGGGCAATCCAAGACGGAGTATCGGGCTGAAGAGGATTCTGCACGGAGGCGGGGGTAAGTCTTCCATTCTGCCACAGACTCCAGGGGGCCGGATTCTTTAGAATCTGGCCTCATTGGAGCCTGTGGCAGAATTCTCCGCTGTCCCTACCAGCAACTGGTGTACATAGGCATACTCCCTCTGCTACTGGAACTAGCACACAGCCATCAGGACTAGTGGCCATTGATAGCCTTCTCCTCCAGGAATTTGTCCAACCCCTTTTAAAGCCATCCAAGTTGGTGGCCATTGCCATCACTCCATGCTGTGGCAGCGAATTCCATAGTTTAACCATATGCAGTGTGGAGAAGTACTTCCTTTTATCTGTCCTGAATCTCCCACTAATCAGCTTCATGGGTGACCCCAGGTTCTAGTATTATGACAAAGGGAGAAAAACTTCTCCTTATCTACATTCTCTACACCATGCATAATTTTGTACACCTCTATCATGTCTCCCTTTACCTTCCTTTTTTCCAAGCTAAACAGCTGTCTAAACAGCTGTTTCCCAGCTGTTGTAACCTTCTCTCATAGGGGAAATGCTCCAGGCTCTTGATCATTTAATTTGCCCTTTTCTGCACTTTTTCCAGCTCTGCAATATCCTTTTTTAGGTGTGGTGACCAGAACTGTACACAGTATTCTAAGTGTGGTTGCACCATAGCTTTGTATAAGGGCAGTAAGATCTTGGAAGTTTTATTCTCAATTCCTTTCCTAATTATGCCTAACATGGAGTTTGCCTTTTTTACAGTGGGTGCACACTGGGTTCCCATGACCCACTAGATTATGCCTTCCAGTCTGCCAGTTTCTGCCCCCAGCCTCACAAGACTCCATCTCCGGCCCTGCCGAAGTACCATAATCTTTGAAATACAAACAGTCAGTGTGAGGTGGTGGTCTTGGTTGGTTTTGTTGTTACTAACTGTGGCAAGCTTTAGATTCCTATTGAAGATGCACCTGTTTACTCAGACTTTCCCTGATGTGTAATTTCTCTGCTCTGCTTTCACAGTTTCTGCAATGTTGAATGTATTTATTATTTGCTAAATAAATTGTTTATAAAAACAATTATTGGTTTTATATTGGCTTCTATATTGTGTTTTATATATTTCTTGTGTAAACCGCTTAAAGGTCTTATGGTATCAAGCAGTATATAAATAAATAAATAAATAAGTAATTGTGCCAAACTCATTATCTGAGTGTGAATCATTATGTAGCAAAAATGGCTCCATTCACGTACATGAATACTCACAGAGTATTAACAGGCTTGGAGGAACTCTATGATTTGAAGAAATACAGACTCTTTAGAAAGAGGCTGTAAGGTGGGTGATGGACTAAAAACAGCCTAATGAGGACAGTGGGTACAGGATAGGGATGTCAGAGAAATCTGTTTGGGGGTCAACAAGTTTTCCTGGGCTTAGCCCCCCGGACTTATTTTGGTTCCCACTACAGTGCCCAACTCAATCTGCAGCGAATCGGGCTGGTTCATGGATTTTCCAGGAAGTTTGCACATTTGGGGGAAGGTTCTGCAATTTGTGGAAATTGTGGCTGCAATTTGCACAAATTCAGCTATAATATGCACAAATTGCTCAGAAATTTGCACAAATGGAAGAACTTTCCCCCAAAACCACACAAAAAAGTTCCTGGAGTTCAGGGAACAGCCCACAGCTTGGTTCACAGATGCAAAGCAAGTCAAACATGCAGTGGAACTCCATTGAGCCAAAAAAAATCCAGATTTCCCAGTGACAGGCAACACTATTATAGAATGCTGACCAACTGCTAGGGAGAATGGCAAATTGGCTGGATGGGGAATGGAATGCCCAGGAAGAGGACATGGCTGGCTGGGACCCTGAACAGGAGTATTCTACATTGCAACATTTTGTAACATAACCCAGTTCTTCTTCTTCTTCTTCTTCTTCTTCTTCTTCTTCTTCTTCTTCTTCTTCTTCTTGATTTATGAAATGCCTAATGTTTTCCAAAGCACTATAAAAAGAATAAGACTGTCCGCATAGAATAGTAGGGTTGGAAGGGGCCTACAAGGCCATCATGTCCAACCCCCTGCTAAATGCAGGAATCCAAGTCACAGCATCCCTGACAGATGGCTGTCCAGCCTCATCTTGAAGGCCTCCAGTGTGGGAGAGCCCACCACCTCCCAAGGTAATTGGTTCCATTGTCGTATTGCTCTAACAGTCAGGAAGTTTTTCCTGATGTTCAGCCGGAATCTGGCTTCCTGTAACTTGAGCCCATTATTCTGAGTCCTGCACTCTGGGATGATTGAGAAGAGATCCTGGCCATCCCCTCTGTGATAACCTTTCAAGTACTTGAAGAGCGCTATCATATCTCCCCTCAGTCTTCTCTTCTCAAGGTGAAACATGCCCAGTTCTTTCACTCTCTCTTCATAGGGCTTTGTTTCCAGTCCCCTGAACATCTTTGTTGCCCTCCTCTGAACCCTCTCCAGTTTGTCTGCATCCTTCTTAAAGTGTGGTGCCCAGAACTGGACACAGTACTCCAGATGAGGCCTAACCAGTGCTGAGTAGAGGGGAACTAGTACTTCCTGGGATTTGGAAGCTATGCTTCTATTAATGCAGCCCAAGATGGCATTTGCCTTTTTTACAGCTACATCACATTGTTGGCTCATATTCAGCTTGTGATCAACAACAATTCCAAGATCCTTCTCGCTTGTCGTGTGGTTGAGCCATGTATCCCCCATCTTGTAACTGTGCATTTGGTTTCTTTTTCCTAGGTGCAGAACTTGGCATTTGTCCCTATTAAATGTAGGGGTGGACGAAAGTCACTTACCTGTCCTCGAAGGACGTTCGTGGTGGGGGGGAGGCGCTTCGCTGGTCCCCCCGCGAAGTTCAGGCTGGGGGGGAGGCTTCCCGCCTCGCCTGGCCGAGAACGCGAAAGTTTTTTTTTAAAAAAAACACGCCCCCTGATAGGCTACGTGACGATTCATGTAGCCTATCACGGCTAGATCTGCAAAGTCAGCCGTGATAGGCTACGTCAATCGTCACATAGCCTATCACGGGTGACTTAAAAAAAAAAAAAAGCGTGTACGCGAATGGCGGCCCCCATAGGGAGCCGCCATTCGCGTTCCTTATTTAGTCGCTGTAGTCTACGTAAATCTTTACGTAGACTACAGCGAACAAATAAGGAACGGGAATGGCAGCTCCCTATGGGGGCCGCCAATATCCGTACACACTTTTTTTTTTTTAAGTCACCCGTGATAGGCTACGTGACGATTGACGTAGCCTATCACGGCTGACTTTGCAAATCTAGCCGTGATAGGCTACGTGAATCGTCACGTAGCCTATCAGGGGGTGTTTTTTTTTTTCTTTCATTGCAATGGCGGCGGCGGCAGCCGGTCGAAAGACTGGCTGCCGCTCCCACCCCGCTCAAACACCCGCCGAACTGCCGGCCGGACCCGCCGCCGGGAGGGACATTCGGCGAAGGTAAGTCCCGTCCCGGGGGGGGTGCGGGGGGCGGGGGGGTGCAGAGGATTTCTCCCCGAAACTTGTTTGGGGGGCCGAACACGTTGGCGCTCGGCCCCCCGAAGTTTCGGGGAGAAATTCTCCGCCATCCCTAATTAAATGTCATTCTGTTGTTTTCTGCCCAGCACTCCAGTCTATCCAGATCACTTTGAATTTTGTTTCTGTCTTCCAAACTATTAGCTATCCTGCCGAATTTTGTGTCATCTGCAAATTTGAACAGCATTCCCTGCACCTCCTCCTCAAAGTCATTAATAAAAATGTTGAAGAGCACTGGGTCCAGGACTGAGCCCTGCGGTACCCCACTCATTACCTCTCCCCAATTTGAGAAGGTCCCTTTGATAAGTACTCTTTGAGTCCGATTCTGTTGCCAACTGTGGATCCACCGGATCGTTGTTTCCTCTAGCCCACTTTGAGCTAGTTTGCTCATCAGGATAACATGGGGCACTTTGTCAAAAGCTTTGCTGAAGTCAAGGCATATGATGTCTAGGGGTGCACGAAAGCCACTTACCTGGTCTCGCAGCTTTTCGCGGTGGGGGGGAGGCACTTCGCTGCTCTCCCCCCGAAGTTCAGGCCGGGGGGGGGAGGCTTCCCACCTCGCCCGGCCGAAATTCAGGCCTGGGAGGAGGCGCCTCACCTCGCCCTGCCGCGAAATAATTTTTTTTTTTTAAAAAAAAGGCCCTGTGATAGGCTACGTGATGATTAATGTAGCCTATCATGGCTAGATCTGCGAAGTCAGCCATGATAGGCTACGTAAATCGTCACGTAGCCTATCATGGGTGACTTTAAAAAAAAAAAGCGCGTACGCAAATGGCGGCCCCCATAGGGAGCCGCCATTCGCGTTCCTTATTTGGTCGCTGTAATCTACGTAAATCTTTACGTACACTACAGCGACCAAATAAGGAACGTGAATGGCGGCTCCCTATGGGGGCCGCCATTAGCCATACGCGCTTTTTTTTTTTTTTTAAAGTCACCCGTGATAGGCTACGTGACGATTTACGTAGCCTATCACGGCTGACTTTGCAAATCTAGCCGTGATAGGCTACGTTAATCATCACGTAGCCTATCACGGGGGCGGTTTTTTTTTTTAAGTTTTATTGGAATGGCGGCGGCGGCAGCCGGTCGAAAGATCGGCTGCCGCCCCCGCCCCTGACGAAGACCCGACGAACCGCCGCTGGGACCCGCTGCTGGGAGGGACATTCGGGAAAGGTAAGTCTTGTCCTGGTGGGGGTGCGGGGGGCGGGGGGTTGCGGAGAATTTCTCCCCGAAACTTCTTCGGGGGGCTGAACACGTTGGCGCTCACCCCCCCGAAGTTTCGGGGAAAAATTCTCCGCGAACCCTAATGATGTCTACAGCATTCCCACAGTCCACAAGGGAGGTTACTTGATCAAAAAATGAGATCAGGTTCGTCTGGCAGGACTTGTTTTTGACATGTTGGTTTGAATAATCACTGCATTGTTTTCAAGGTGCTTCCAGATGGATTGCTTTATCATCTGCTCCAGAATTTTCCCAGGGATTGATGTCAGACTGGTCTGTAGTTCCCAGGTTCCTCCCTTTTACCCTTTTTGAAGATAGGGACAACATTAGCCCTCCTCCAGTCATCTGGCACTTCCCCCGTCCTCCATGATTTCTCAAAGAGAATAGACAGCGGTTCTGAGAGTTCTTCTGCCAGTTCCTTTATTACTCTAGGATGCAATTCATCTGGCCCTGGACATTTGAACTAATTCAAAGTAATTGGGTGTTCCTTGACCATATGCCTATCGATCTCAAGCTGCAATCCTGCCCCTTCAGCCTGTACTTTGCCTTTGCCAGGGGGATCATAGACCCTCTTTTGGGAGAAGACTGAGCCAAATTGAGCACCTCTGGCTTTTCTTTGTCATCTGCTATCGTTTTGCCATCCTTATTTAATAGCTGAACAACCATTTCTTTCCTCTGCTTTTTACTATGCACGTAGCTGAAGAAAGCCTTTTTGTTGTTTTTAGCATCCCTCGCTAACCTCAGCTCCTTCTCAGCTTTAGCCTTCCTGACACCATCCCTGCAATTCTGTGCTACCTTCTTGTACTCTTCCTTTGTTACTTAGCCTTCTTTCAACTTCCTATATGTATCCTTTTTTGTTTTCAGGTCATCTCTAAGCTTGTTGTGAAGCCACATTGGCTTCTTCTGTTGTCTTTTTCTTCTTGTTCTTTTCTTCTTGTTGGAATTGTTTGTGATTGTGCCTTGAGAATTTCCTTTTTTAAAAGCTCCCACCCATCTTGGACTCCATTTCCCCTTAGCGTCGCTTGCCGTGGGACCTTACTGATAATTGTTCTGAGTTTATTAAATCAGATTTCCTAAAATCCAGGGTACGCGTTTGATTACACTTGGCTCTTGCTTCTCTTAGAACCAAGATCTCAAATACAACGTGGTCGCTTTCCCCCAGAGTTCCTGTAACTGCTACTTTATCCACTAAGTCATCTCTGTTGGTTAGGATGAAGTCAAGGATAGCTGATCCTCTAGTGCCTTCCTCTACTTTCTGTAGGAGGAAGTTATCCGCCACACAAGTCAGGAATTTCCTGGAGGGGCCATGTTTTGCAGAATTTGTCTCCCAACAAATATCGGGGAAATTGAAGTCCCCCATTACTACTACATCATGCTTCCTTAAAACATTGGCTATTTGCTTTTCCAAAGTTTCATCCTCATCTTCTCTTTGGTTGGGTGGCCAGTAGTAGACTCCGACCACCTGGTTCTTTTTATTCTTTGCTCTATTTATTCTGATCCAGATGCTCTCGATGGGGCTACCAAGCTCATCCTCCTGTATTTCTGTGCAGAGATATGTATTTTTCACATACAGTGCAACCCCACCTCCCTTTCTGCTCCTCCTGTTCTTTTTGAACAAGTTATATCCTTCAACTGCTGTATTCCAGTCATGAGAGTCATCCCACCAAGTCACAGTTATATCAAGTCATAATTTCCCTCCTGTATTAAGAGTTCAAGTTTCTTCTGTTTGTTTCCCATACTCTGGGCATTAGTATATAGACATTGAAGACCATGTGCTTCATAGTCTGGCTTTCTTCCTACATGTGTCTGAAGACTATTATTGGGCGCTATCAGAGCTGTTCTCTCCATTGCAGTGCATGCACCTACGTCCATTGTTACCCCCAACTTTGCCTCTCCCTTCCCCATAGGATTCAGTTTAAAGCCCTCCTGATGAAAGTCTTCATGCTGTGGCCAAACATATTCTTCCCATCCTTTGTGAGGTGCAACCCGTCCCTTGCCAATAGCCCATCTTCCAGGAAGTATAGCCCATGGTCCCAGAATCCAAGTCTCTTTCGTTGGCACCACCTTCATAGCCAGTCATTCACCCGGAGTATTTTTTGTTCCCTTTCTATCCCTCTTTTAACTACTGGAAGGATGGATGAAAAAACAAAGTTCTTGAGTTTCCTTCCCAACTCAAGTATCCTCTTCCCAACTCTTGAGTATCCTCTACTCCATTTTTCTTCTCCTCAGCATTTACCACTGCCTCATCTTGCTGTTGCTAGGGATGTACGAAAGTCACTTACCTGGTCCCGCAGCTTGCTTCGCGGTGGGGGGGAGGCGCTTCGGTTCTCCCCCTGAAATTCAGGCCGGGGAGAAGAGCCCCGTCTCCCTGGCTGCGAAATACAAAAGTGAATGTTAAAAACACAAACACACACACACCCGCGATAGGCTACGTAACGATTTACGTAGCCTATCATGGCTAGATTTCCAAAGTCAGCCCTGATAGGCTACGTAAATCATTACATAGCCTATCATGGGTGATTCTGGAAAAAAAAAAAGCGCGTACGCAAATGGCGGTGCCCATGGGTGCCACCATTTGCGTTCCTTGCATTACATTTGCGTTCCTTATTTGGGCCTGGGTAGTCTACGTAAAGATTTATGTAGACTACGGCGAAAATAACGACAATGCTATTTGCGTTGCCCTTATTTTCGCCATAGTCTACATAAATCTTTATGTAGACTACCCGGGCCCAAATAAGGAACGCAAATGGAATGCAAGGAACGCAAATGGCGGCGCCCATGGGCACCGCCATTTGCGTACGCGCTTTTTTTTTTTTTCAAAGTCACCCATGATAGGCTACGTAACGATTTACGTAGCCTATCACAGCTGACTTTGGAAATCTAGCCATGATAGGCTACGTAAATCGTTACATAGCCTATCACAGGTGGTTTTTTTTTAAACATTCACTTTGTAATGGCGGTGGCGGCAGCCAGTCGGAAGACCGGCCGCCACCCCTACCCCCGCCGAAACGCTGCTGAAACGCCGCCAAAATGCCGCTGGCACCCGCCGCTGAGAGGGACATTTGAGGGATGTAAGTCCCGTCCTGGGGGGGGGGTGGCGGAGAATTTCTCCGCCAATTTCGGGGGGCCGAATGCGTTGGCATTCGGCCTCCCCGAGATTCGTGGAGAAATTCTCCGCCATCCCTAGCTGTTGCTCTTCAAGCTTCTGGTCTTCCCTTTGCTGCTGTAGTTTCCCCATTCTGTCCAAGAACTCTTCATGTTCTCTTATTCCACAGAGGTTCGACAGTTGCCACTCCAGTCCACTTACTTTTTCTTCCAGCAGCGTGATCAACTTGCACTTGTTGCAGGTGTAGGCCATGTTGTTCTCAGGCAAGAAAACAAACATTGCACACACCTTGCAGGTCACCAGCACTGGAGAGTCTTGTCCTTCCATAGCCTCTTTTCCCTTTTTGTGTCTAGCTTTGTGATTGTTCTAGACTAGCCTGTGCCTGCTCCTCTCCTCAGTAGAGGTTAAAAGCAGAGTCCCACTGGTGTGTGTTACAAGACAAATAAATGAAAAATGTTAGTTAAAAATAAAAAATGAAAAAATAAATAAAACAAATAAAACAAATAAAAAAATAAAATAATGTTAGGGGCCTCTCCCTTGACCTCCCCTGCCGAACTCCCCTGGCCATCTCCTGTTTGCTCCCCCTGTTCACTAGCTTTGTTTGCTCGCTCTCTGGGAGCTTGCTTGGTCTGTAGTCTCTGGACCAGCTGGAGCAGCTTGCTCTGCTCAGCTGGGAGGCGGGAAACAGAGTGAAGCTTCCCACCCACTCAGCTGCTGGGAGTTCTCAGGCCACACACCCCCAATCCAGTTGGAGCTCTCAGAAGCACCTGGTGAGCTCACAGCCACTCAGAAGGATAAAGGGCAGCCCCCTGGGCTTCCTGCATCCCACTTACCTCTTAGCCTCTGTCTCCCTTGTCTCCTTTGTCTCCTTTGTCTCTTCTACCCCTGCAACTCCCCTGGCCAACTCCTGTTTGCTCCCTCTGTCCGCTCCCTCTGGTCACTCGCTCTCTGGGAGGTGGCTTGCTTCTGTAGTCCCTGGACCAGGTGGAGCAGCTTGCTCTGCTCTGCTCTGCTCTGCTCTGCTCAGCTGGGAAGCGGGAAACAGACTGCATTTGCCTCTGAATAATTGTGACTAAGACTGCATTTGCCTCTGAATATTGTGACTAATAATTGTTATTCAGAGTCCTTGCCTCTGAATAATTGTGACTAAGAATTTGTGTCACAGCGATTTCTTAAAGAGATTGCGGAAGTACTGGAAATTGCTAGGGATTCCAACCCCATCTCCCTGAAAGGGTAGTAGAATGCTAGGAAAGGGGGCCATGGGTGCTAGAAATGTATATCATTTATGGATGGCACGTGTGTGCCTAATTCTGCCCAGGAATCTGGCAGAACCCCTCCCCGAACCCCCAAGCCATGCTTGCTGAGCCCCTGCCCCTGCTCACCCCCTGCCCCTGCTTGCCAAGCCACCCACACTCACCTGGGCAGCCTCATCAAGCTCTGAGATTGCCTTAAAAAAAAAAAAGGTGACTGTTCAAATGCACATATTTGCATATACACAAAATGGGTCCACGTATCGCCCATATACGCAAGATTACAGGCGTTTGCTTGCCTGTAATCTTGCCTGTATGGGCTATTCATGCCCCTGTTTTGCATATATGCATGCCACCTTGGGTTCCTTGGAGGAAAAAAATGTGGGATATAAATGTAATTAATAATAATAATATATGCAAATATGCACATTTTTGCAAATACACATATTTGCATATATGCAAATAAGCACATTTTTGCAAATGTGCATATTTGTATAAATGCAAAATAGGGCTGTGAATAGTCCATATGGGCAAGATTACAGGTGTTTGCTTCCCTGTAATCTTGTGTATGGCCCCATTTGTGAGTGGGGGTCCAGGTGCACGCAAGTGGGGACAGAGGCTGGGCAGGCACCTGGATGGGGGGGCACCTGCCTATCCCTAACATCATTTCCATTTCCTAACAAAGAATGCTTGAAATGTGTGTGTTCTCAATCAAATATTTTGCTGGAGTGTGCCTTCTATTTGTTTGGTAAAATGTGTTGTGTAGTTTTCAACCTGTGAGATTAAAACGTTCCCCATTTTACTTAATGGAAATACAAATGTGAGCTGGTTCATTTCTATCCATTGACACTAGAATGACCAGGGATTTAGGGGAGAGCTGGCAGCTACATCAAGGACTGTCTGGGACTTGGAAGATCGAGGTTCTAGTCCCCACTTGTCCATGAAGCTCACTGGATGACTTTGGGCCAGTCCCTGATTCTCAGCCTAACCTACCTCACAGGCTTGTTGTGAAGATAAAAATGGAAAAGAGGAGGAGGACCATATAAGCTGCCTTGGGATCCTTGGGGGGTGGGGGGGGGATGGGATATAAATGTAATCATAACAACAGCAGAAACAATGACATGAAAATCTGCTTCTTTTAAAACTATGAAGATTTATCCTACAGGTATGACATTTGGTATGGGGTTTCTCTGAAGTGTTAGGTAGACACTACCCATATTTCAAGAAATTGGTTACAGTACCTGAGTTACAGCAGTTTACTATTGGATATTTAGTATACTCCTCAGATCAGACAGCTCTACCTAATCATCCATTCTGGACTGCTTGTGCTCTGGCACCAAACAATGGTCAGTTTCATTTCACAGCTGCTTTTTCCTTTCCACATTTATAGCCCTTAGCTGATTCAGCAGGCATCATGAGAACAAGGGAAACTTGCAAAAACCTGCAGAACCCAGGGTTACCAGAGGCTAGTTTGCATCACATTCCAACAGCCCTTCGGCTCTTGCCAAAGGCAAAGCAAAGCCTTCAGTAGCTGGGGTAGGAGAAAAAAAATAGCCCCCACTTGGATTCAGCAGATACCAACCACACCCCTTCCTCACTCAGACACTCCCCACATGCCTTAGGCAATACAGAGCCTTTATTGCTTGACACAGGAAGGAAAATATTTTCAGTTTGGATCCAGCAGACACCATCCACATATTATTTTCCCCTTCACATATCACAGAGTTTAAAAAGAATGAGTTATATACTTCAGGTTTCCATTTGAACATTACCATATGTCAGATATGAATATGGGAGACCTTTATATTAGTTTTCAAATCAAACCTGGAACTCACTTTTCATATTTTTTAAAGATCCCCCTCTAATATTTAAACTGCTATAATGTATACTTTTCATTTGATTTTTCTGAAATTTAGAACATACTGTATCTACCCATAACAGAACTTCTTATCAAATGTCATTCATACTGTAAGTTGTCTAAACATTATAAAGAATATATGCATATACATTTCCAGGCAGAAATTCAATACAGCAACAAATATAGTAATGTTCAGGCAGAAATTCAACAGATGCACCTTTCACAGTTAATGGAATAGACTGTGATATAGGGGGAGATCCCTGAAAATTGGGTGGAGGCACATTCCATGAGCATAGCTCTGCTTACAGGATATGCCTCCACCCAATTTTCAGGGATTCCCCCTCTACCCCAGAGCCTACCCCATTCAGCACAGTCTCCTAAGTCCTAACCTATTTAGCATTTAGGGGTCTACAGAGGCTGCAGTGGGGGGAGGAAGAAGAGAGAAAGCCTGTTTCTGACAGCTCAGTTGCATGCACCTAAATCTGGATCCAACTCCAAATAAATTCAATAAATGACATTTTCCTGCCCGTTTCATGATGCTCACAACCTGCTGTCTGAGGTGGCCACCACAGCATACCTAATGGTAGGGTAGGGTTGACCCTGTGCAGGATTGAACACTGCAGCTGAAGATAAGTTTGGAAAGAGGCTGCATCACAATTAAAAAAAATAGTATTTACCATCATACATTAATGTAGCACTCACCTCAGCTTCAGTATCCTTCCCATCCTTTTAAAGAAAGAGGATTAGAGATGAAAGACCAAGGCAAATGTAGCTGCATTGACCTAACTTATAAGCAAGCAGAATGTGTGAGACTGTATAGTGTCTTTACTGTTTACATGGCATGGAAGTTAAGGCAGGAACCTTAGCTTACAATGTCCATGCTTTTTGGTGCATGATTTGATTTGGAGGAGTCTTTTTTTAAATCCTCAAATTTGTTTTTGTTTTGTTTCACTGTAGAAAGTGAACAAAGAAGCTTAATTCCATCCTTTCTTGCCAGGAAATGGATACATGGTGCTTCTGACATTTTGGCAACCTTGCCACCATCTACAAGTGCACATTCAAAGCCATTTCCCAGTATTTCAGCAACATTTGTTAGCAACTCCAGTCACTATGATGAAGACATAAAAGTCAGTTGAGAATTCCACAACAGCTTGTTGCCATGGGTGACTTCAACAAGAATGTCGCACCAAATGACAAGACATAAAACAAAATCTGAATGGTGACATTCCTACCTTTAAGATCCTGGCTCCAATGTATGCTACAGAAACTTTGATCTTCACAGCCTCACCTATTTCGAACAGAGCACTGTGAAAACTCCAAAACTGCAGGGTAGTGTGTATGCCACACAATTCCTTTCTGATGTTAATGGAGTACATCTTCAAGTGGTTGAAATGTCATGTTTGCCTCCTTTATTGGATTTTCTGATCGAAAATGGAGACAGAAAAAAAAATGCTGCCAATTATCAAGAATAAAACATACACGTCAACAGACATGAGTTATTTCCTTATAAATGTAAACTGTAATTTGCAAACACTGGGATTCTATACATGGAACAGGGTTGGGCATTTTGAATAGGTTGGTTTTTGTTACAGAGCCATGCATACCAGGGCCTCAGACAGACTTCCCAAGCAGAAGCCAGCTGTAGAGAGATCAGCTGGGCAATTATTATAACATACAGCAGGATGAGAGAAGACCTCCTTCATGAGTGCACTTCTCTAGTTCCCACCAGGGAGCTGGGCAGTGCTATCCAGGGATGTATGAGAAATTTATTTCTGTTTATTGTGATCATTGATTTTTTAAATGTGCATGAAGAAATGCATACTACTGAAAAATGTGCACAAATACATTTTAATCATTTAAAAGGATGTGTACATTTCAAAGATGCTCACACTTGATGCAAAAATCTGCAGGAAAATAAACACAGATTTTCATGCAAAAAGAAAAACGCAAAGCACACAAACTGATATGGATTCGAGTTGGAACAAGCTTTGAGATAGAATTTGGAGAACTTCAACAAGCTTGAGTTTTGCTGATGTGCATCCCTAGTGCCATTCCAGGATTGGGTACAGCTGGTAAGGCTTGAAGAGTGCTCCAGTCTCTATCTTCTGACCCAGCAGAGGTTGCTTCTACCATTTCCCCATGGAGGAATATCAGCAGGTTCCATTATGCCTCTGTGGGACTGACTAAGCATCTACTTTCTACCTCTCCCTCCATCTGAAAGAAGAAGGAGTTTTATCCATAGCTGACTGATAGGGCTAGTACAAGAAATTTACTGCCTGAGGTGACAGATAAAATGGCGCACACACCCATTCCAATCATATGTCAACCACAGAGATTTTTGAAACTTAGTTCCACACTAGCAATGGGACAGCATCTTCATCCACACCCAAAGGCAGTAGTGATGGCATGGGCACCTATTTTGGTCCAGGATTCTGGCAGACTGCCTGCGCCCATGCCCTCTGAGCTGCTTCTGCCAAGCTTCTGCCTCCGCTCGACCCCCTCCCATGCTCGCCAAGCTGCCCACAATTTACCTGGGCCCCTTCCGCCTCTGTCACAATCGCCATGTTTTGAAAAAACATGGTGATCGCAATACTGTACCCATAGACTTATACGCAAAATGGTGCCATGAATCTTGCCTATATGGGCAATTCACTGTGCCATTTTACGTATATGTCTATGTGCACATTTTTCGCACATAGACTTATACGCAAAACAGCACTGTGAATTGTCCATATACACAAGATTCATGGTGCCATTTTGCATATAAGTCTATGAGTACAGTATTGTGATTGCCATGTTTTTTCAAAGCATGGTGATCGCGGCAGAGTTGGACAGGTAGGTGTGGGTGGCTCAGCAAGCAGGTGTGGGGCTCAAGTGCTGGTCTGGGTCTAGGGGCTAGGCGAGTGCCCAGAGAACATGGACTGGGGGGGCACCTGTCCATCCCTAACAGGCAGCAGAGTAACTTAGGGGATGCAGAGCAGGCTGAATCGCATCCATAGCTCTGTCCTCCAGCACCTCACTGCTGCTTCCCCAGCACACGTTCCCCGAGGGAGCCACCTCACTTTGCCTAATGGTAGGGCCAAACCTACTGACTGGAA
Organism: Heloderma suspectum; assembly: GCF_057233095.1. Taxonomy (NCBI): domain Eukaryota; kingdom Metazoa; phylum Chordata; class Lepidosauria; order Squamata; family Helodermatidae; genus Heloderma; species Heloderma suspectum. The sequence goes on from NC_139462.1 coordinate 71,097,701, forward strand.
GCATAATAGTTTGTATTATATTTCTCGTTGTATCTTCCATCCATTACCAGCTGCTCTGCTGTATGTTTGTTTTGTGAAGCAGGTCAGCTGTACTATAATAAGTTTGCTCCTGTATTGTTAACCTAGATGGAGGCTGGCTACACTATCATTTGTGTTTCTAAATCTGATCACTTCCATGCATAGCTAGAAAATGTAATAAATTCAGCAATAAGAAAATAATCTGTACACACACATTTTATTTATATAGCATCTTATCTCATCCTTTTCATCACAGTGCTCAGCTTACAGATACATGTTTGCTGTTCCATCTTAACAGAGCAATCTGGTTTTATGCTTAACCTATTTGCATGTGGGGAGACTTCCTATTATTAATTTCAAAGGGCTTTTTAAGTTGTGGCCAAGTCTGAAATGATGCCGATCAATATTTTTACTTAGGTTTTGGACATTGGCATGAGTAGTACATTAACACTGTCTACTCCAGTTTACAACACAGATTAACCGAGGGGAGTGGGTAACAGAAATAAGGAGGAGGGAGAGTGTTATATGCTAAACTATTCTAAATTGTCTTCAGTCATTTTTATTTAGTTCAAATAACCAACAGTGCAATCCTATATATGTCTACTCAAAAGTAAGTCCCATTGAATTCAATAGGGCTTACTCCAAGGTAATTTTGGGTATAGGATAGCAGATTGAATAGAATTAGAATTGGTCAAGGTAGGGGCACAGATGGTTCCATTCCCTCCAACCACTAGGTAATACTCACAATTTGGCCTCAATTGACTTCTTTTTTTTACCTAGTCCAACACCTAAACTTAATATCTCTGGCTTCAGTAATATAAGGAGTGTCATGTTCTTCTGCACTTCTGTTCTGTGCCACACAGGAACCTGTGTGTTTTGCCCAGGCCAAGAGACAGATCAGACCTTTGTGTTTTCAGAAACGGAGATCAGCCATTGGTTCTTCTTCCCAAAACGCAATGCTAAGTGTAATATGATGTCTGCAACACCTTCCACTAGCTAATTCATTCAGACTGCAAGTCTTCATTTTGAAACTGGGTCTATCTAAACCGCAGACCTCATGGCCAATTTTTTTTTTGCGGGGGGGACTTTGTTCCCTCCCCTTTCCCCTGCTTTTTTGCCTGATGAAGAGTTCTGGAGAACTCAAAAGCTAGCACAATTTGGGGGAATTTTGGATGGCCCTAATAAAGATATTGCTTTGAGACTCTCCCCCACACACATCTCCTTTCCTACCTCTCTAACAAAGCATCAGTTGTGGAAGTTTCCATGGCAGCTGCAAGGGGAGGTCCAAAGTTTGAGTCTCCACCTCTGAGGGTGGACTCCTCTCTCCACTCTCACAGGAGGATATCTAACATGTTCTATGGCCCTTGGGATGCCCTCTCATGGGCTGTAGGACTTCAGCCTAACTTGTATTAATGATTCACAAGTGTGAGCTTGGAGCTCCATCCACAACCACACCATCTGTCCTTTACCCCCATTTTTTTTTCTTTTTCTCTCCCGCACCCTCCTTTTTGTCTCATCTAGTCTGCTTGTGCATAGGGATGTCAGAGAAATCTGCAATGGATTCAAATGAATTCAGATTTCTGAGGAATCTGACCTGCAGATTCCTCAGCAGACTGGCTGTTTATGAGTCACACAGATTCCACAGACCAGACTTGCAGACTGGTTTTTTACTTTCCAGAATTGTACACAAATTTAGTCAAACAAAAATATGAAAGTTGCTGGAAACTACATCAATATATTTTTTAAAACATACACACACACACATATTTTGTGAGGCAAAACATGCACTGTTTTATACATCTCTCATTTCTCTTCAGCCTCTGCCGTGTAGCAGTCTTTTTTTTTGTATATACTCTGCTCATTGATTGTATGCTGAATTCCGTAAATGGTGACAGGGTTTTTTTTTTAACCTACTTTTCCAAAGGGGAGGGGGAAAAATCCAAATCTGTCAATGAGCAGACAATGGAACAAAAAACACCTGACAATCCATGAAACACAGATGGAATGAATGTAACAAAATCTGTACATTCCTACTTGTGCTTCTGTCATTAAATGTGGATATAATGTTATATATGTATGTTGGGGTGGAATGTCACATAATGCACAAATACTTATGGTTTTGTGTTCCAGGGAGTGTTCAAGGAGTGTGACTTCCTTTATGCTGTAATTTGAAGAAACTCAATGAAATGTAAACTGTTAAAAAAGTCTGTAATCTCCCAACTGTGACCAATATATTAACACTTCTGCATAAAAGCCCCAGTAACATATATGGCTGCACATTATTTTGTACCTTGCTATAAAACAATATAGTACAACAGTTTGGTCTAGCAAAAACACCTTAATTTACGGTGAACCAAGTTGTTTGTTGAATTTAGAATAAACTTGTGGTTGACCTTCAGCCAAAAGACAAGGGCAGGGGGAGGAAAAATAAAAGACCCTGTGAACTGTGAAGCAAATCTTTAGGCCTTTTGGTGTTTTTTGTTTTGTTCTGTTTTGTTTCTGCATTTGGTTACATAGCAGCTTCCTCTCTTTTGTTTTTTTCCCTGGCTTACTGAGCACTACAGGAAGGAAGGGGGAGAAAAAGATAGAGAACCTGTTCAATAAAATATACCTTCCCAAGGATGGAGTGTGTTTGCAATCAGATAAAAATTCTGTGCTTGAAGCACAGAAAAATAAATAACAAAATAAAACAAATATTAGGGTAGGATCTTGTTCGAGTTTTCTGTTGTTGACTTTAATTTGTGGTATTCACCTTACCCAGCTACTTCTGCTGTTTTTCTAAAAAACGTGCGTGTGCACACACACACACATGCGCACACACAAAACAGAGCAAGGTGTTTAGGTGCTTCAGACTGCGCCTTCCTCTACTAATCAAGAGGCATTGTGCAGCTAGTCTGTCTTTCCCTCATTAATGGATGTTCTGTAGTAAGAAAAAAAGCAGGGATACAAGGTGAGAAAATATGGGAGGGTTATAAATGGAAGATTATGTTGTCTAGACCCCCTGTAAAAATCCATGAATGAGGCAGGGTGATTGCACAATAAAAGCCTTGTCTGAAGCACCCCCAGATTTGCAAACACACACACACACACACACAAACCCCTGTGCAACATGTATCACCGCAATACAGCTTAAAGTGCATTGTTAATATACTGGTCTACAAGCAGCAGAATGATAATACTATGAGATGGTAGAATGCACTATTGCAAATTGCAGGTAAGGACTCCCAACTTTGAAAGTTTCCACTTATAAAAGCAATGCCCTGCAAGTAAAATAAAAACCCTAATACATCATGGGAAAAGGCTGTAGCCTAGCTAACTCCCTATTGTTCTAGTTTGTAATTTGCCAGGAGCTTTTCAAGTAGAAGATCAGTCTAAACTGCCTTGGTCACTCTGTGGGATGACCTCTGCCAGGAGAGGGACAGGGGGAGTGCGACCCTGTTGATTCTCCTGGACCTCTTAGAGGCTTTCGATACCATTGACCATGGTATCCTTTTGGACAGGTTGTCTGGGTTGGGAGTTGGAGGCACTGCACTGCAGTGGTTCTGCTCCTGCTTGGATGGCCGATTCCAGAAGGTGGTGCTGGGGGATTATTGCTCTGTGCCATGGCAATTGTGCCATGGGGTTCCACAGGGCTCTATTTTATCCCCCAGGCTGTTTAATATCTACATGAAACCACTGGGGGAGGTTATCCAGAGGTGTGGGTTGAGGTGCGATCAATATGTGGATGACACCCAGCTCTATCTCTCTTTCTCATCAAACCCAGGTGAGGCAATGGCTCTTCTGAATCAGGGCCTGGGCACGGTAATGGACTGGATGAGGGCCAATAAACTGAAACTCAATCCAGACAAGACAGAGGTACTGTTAGTGGGTGGTTCATCTGCCCGGCTAGGTGATATTCAACCTGTTTTGGAGGGGGTTGCACTCCCCCTAAAGGATCACATTTGTAGTTTGGGAGTGCTCTTGGATCCAGAACTGTCACTTGAGGCACAGGTGAACTCAGTGGCACGGAGCACTTTTTATCAGCTTAGGCTGGTGTACCAACTATGCCCTTATCTGGACAGAGATAGCCTAGCTACAGTTATCCATGCTCTGATAACTTCTCGTCTGGATTACTGCAATGTGTTATACATGGGGCTGCCTTTGAAAACAGTCCGGAAACTTCAGCTGGTCCAAAATAGGGCAGCAACATTGTTAACAGGGAGTGGCCAGTGAGCTCATATTATGCCAGTACTTTTCCAGCTGCACTGGCTGCCAGTCCATTCCCGGGCCCAATTCAAAGTGCTGGTATTAGCATTCAAAGCCCTTAATGGCTTGGGGCCAGGTTACCTGAAGGATCGCCTCCTCCCATATGTGCCTGTACGGATCTTAAGATCATCCTCAGTGGCCCTTTTCCATGAGCCCCTGCCAAAGAAAGTGAGGCAGGTGGCGGGTGGCTACTGGAATCATAGAATCATAGAATAGTAGGGTTGGAAGGGGCCTACAAGGCCATCGAGTCCAACCCCCTGCTCAATGCAGGAATCCAAGTCAGAGCATCCCTGACAGATGGCTGTCCAGCCTCATCTTGAACACCTCCAGTGTGGGAGAGCCCACCACCTCCCTAGGTAATTGGTTCCATTGTCGTATTGCTCTAACAGTCAGGACATTTTTCCTGATGTTCAGCCGGAATCTGGCTTCCTGTAACTTGAGCCCATTATTCTGTGTCCTGCACTCTGGGATGATCAAGAAGAGATCCTGGCCTTCTTCTCTGTGACAACCTTTCAAGTACTTGAAGAGTGCTATCATATCTCCCCTCAGTCTCCTCTTCTCAAGGCGAAACATGCCCAGTTCTTTCAGTCTCTCTTCATAGGGCTTTGTTTCCAGTCCCCTGATCATCTTTGTTGCCCTCCTCTGAACCCTCTCCAGCTTGTCTGCATCCTTCTTAAAGTGTGGTGCCCAGAACTGGACATAGTACTCCAGATGAGGCCTAACCAGTGCTGAGTAGAGGGGAACTAGTACTTCCTGGGATTTGGAAGTTATGCTTCTATTAATGCAGCCCAAAAGAGCATTTGCCGTTGGCAAATGATCACATATTCAGCTTGTGATCGACAACATTTCCAAGATCCTTCTCGCTTGTAGTGTTGTTGAGCCACGTATCCCCCCTCTTGTAACTGTGCATTTGGTTTCTTTTTCCCAGGTGCAGAACTTTGCATTTATCCCTATTAAATGTCATTCTGTTGTTTTCTGCCCAGCACTCCAGTCTATCCAGATCACTTTGAATTTTGTTCGTGTCTTCCAAAGTATTAGCTATCCCGCCCAATTTTGTGTCATCTGCAAATTTGATCAGCATTCCCTGCTCCTCCTCCTCCAAGTCATTAATAAAAATGTTGAAGAGCACTGGGCCCAGGACTGAGCCCTGCGGTACCCCACTCGTTACCTCTCCCCAGTTTGAGAAGGTCCCATTGATAAGCACTCTTTGAGTCTGATTCTGTAGCCAACTGTGGATCCACCAGATTGTTGTTTCATCCAGCCGAGTTTTAGCTAGTTTGCTCATCAGGATATCATGGGGCACTTTGTTGAAAGCTTTGCTGAAGTCGAGGTATATGATGTCTACAGCATTCCCACGGTCTACAAGAGAGGTTACTTGATCAAAAAATGAGATCAGATTTGTCTGGCAGGACTTGTTTTTGACAAATCCATGTTGGCTTCGAGTAATCACGGCATTGTTTTCAAGGTGCTTCCAGATGGATTGCTTTATGATCTGCTCCAGAATTTTCCCAGGGATTGATGTCAGACTGACTGGTCTGTAGTTCCCAGGTTCCTCCTTTTTACCCTTTTTGAAGATAGGGACAACGTTAGCCCTCCTCCAGTCATCTGGCACTTCCCCCGTCCTCCATGATTTCTCAAAGAGAATAGACAGCGGTTCTGAGAGTTCTTCTGCCAATTCCTTTATTACTCTAGGATGCAGTTCATCTGTCCCTGGACATTTGAACTAATTCAAAGTAATTAGGTGTTCCTTGACCATATGCCTATCGATCTCAAGCTGCAATCCCGCCCCTTCAGCCTGTATTTCGCCTTTGCCAGGGGGGGTCATAGACCCTCTTTTAGGAGAAGACTGAGCCAAAGTAGGAATTGAGCACCTCTGCCTTTTCTTTGTCATCTGTTATTGTTTTGCCATCCTTATTTAATAGCTGAACCACCATTTCTTTCCTCTGCCTTTTACTATGCACGTAGCTGAAGAAAGCCTTTTTGTTGGTTTTAGCGTCCCTTGCTAACCTCAGCTCATTCTCGTCTTTAGCCTTCCTGACGCCATCCCTGCAATTCTGTGCTATCTGCCTGTACTCTTCCTTTATTACTTGGCCTTCTTTCAACTTCCTATATGTGTCCTTTTTTGTTTTCAGGTCATCCCTAAGCTTTTTGTGAAGCCACATTGGTTTCTTCTGTTGTCTTCCACCTTTTCTTCTTGTTGGAATTGTTTTTGATTGTGCCTTGAGAATTTCCTTTTTTAAAAGCTCCCACCCATCTTGGACTCCTTTTCTCGTTAGCGTCGCTTGCCATGGGACCTTACTGATCATTGTTCTGAGTTTATTAAAATCAGCTTTCCTAAAATCCAGGGTACGCATTTGACTACACTCAGCTTTTGCTTCCCTTAGAACCAAGAACTCAAGTACAACATGGTCGCAACAAGTCATCTCTGTTGGTTAGGATCAAGTCAAGGATAGCCGATCCTCTAGTGCCTTCCTCTGCTTTCTGTAGGAGGAAGTCATCCGCCACATAAGCCAGGAATTTCCTGGAGGGGCCATGTTTTGCAGAATTTGCCTCCCAACAAATATCGGGGAAATTGAAGTCCCCCATTACTACTACATCATGCTTCCTTAAAACATTGGCTATTTGCTTTTCCAAAGTTTCATCCTTGTCTTCTCCTTGATTGGGTGGCCTGTAGTAGACTCCGACCACCAGGTTCCTTTTATTCTTTGCTCCATTTATTTCAACCCAGATGCTCTCGATGGGGCTACCAAGCTCATCCTCCTGTATTTCTGTGCAGAGATATGTATTTTTCACATACAGTGCAACCCCACCTCCCTTTCTGCTCCTCCTGTTCTTTTTGAACAAGTTATATCCTTCAACTGCTGTATTCCAGACATGAGAGTCATCCCACCAAGTCTCAGTTATACCTATCAGGTCATAATTTCCCTCTTGTATTAAGAGTTCAAGTTCGTTCTGTTTGTTTCCCATACCCTGGGCATTAGTATATAGACATTGAAGACCATGTGCTTCATAGTCTGGCTTTCTTCCTACATGTGTCTCTGAAGACTATTATTGGGCGCTATCAGAGCTGTTCTCTCCGTTGCAGTGCATGCACCTACGTCCATTGTTACCCCCAACATTACATCTCCCTTCCCCGTAGGATTCAGTTTAAAGCCCTCCTGATGAAGTTCTTCATGCTGTGGCCAAACACATTCTTCCCATCCTTTGTGAGGTGCAACCCGTCCCTAGCCAATAGCCCAGCTTCCAGGAAGTATAGCCCGTGGTCCAGAATCCAAATCTCTCTCGTCAGCACCACCTTCGTAGCCAGTCATTCACCCGGAGTATTTTTCGTTCCCTTTCTATCCCTCTTTTAACTACTGGAGGATGGATGAGAAAACTATATGGGCCCCACAGTTCTTGAGTTTCCTTCCCAAAGCTTCAAATTGTGACGTGATCTCTTCGTAGCTCCACTTGGCGGTATCATTTGTTCCCACATGGATGAGAAGAAAGGGATACCTGTCAGTGGGCTTTATGAGTGCAGGCAACCTTTCAGTCATGTTTCTAATCTGTTCTTCCAGGAGACAACATACCTGGTGAGTCCCCGGGTCTTTGCGAAATACTTGGGTCTCGATCCCATGCAGCAAGGAGTCTCCCACTACTACCACTCTTCTCTTCTTCTTCTTGTAGGCCTGGGTTTCATCTAAGGATGGACGAAAGTCCCTTACCTGGTCCCGCAGCTTGCTTCGCGGTGGGGGGGAGGCGCTTCGGTTCTCCCCCCGAAGTTCTTGGCGGGGGGGAGGCGCCCCGCCTTTCCCAGCCAAAATTCAGGCCGGGGGGGAGGCGCCCCATCCCTCGTCGCTGAAATTCAGGCCAGGGGGGAGAACCCCATCTCCCCGGCCATGAAATAAAAAAAGTATTTTTAAAAAAAAAAACCGTGATAGGCTACGTAACGATTTATGTAGCCTAACAGGGCTAGATTTTCAAAGTCAGCTGTGATAGGCTACGTAAATCTTTATGTAGCCTATCACGGGTGACTTTGGGGGGAAAAAAAGCGCGTACGCAAATGTGTTCTTTATTTGGGCAGGATTTACGTAGACTACAGTGAAAATAAGGGCGCCACCATTTGCGTACGCGCTTTTTTTTTTCAAAGTCAGCCGTGATAGGCTATGTAAAGATTTACGTAGCCTATCATGGTTGACTTTGAAAATCTAGCCGTGATAGGCTACGTAAATTGTTACGTAGCCTATCACGTGTGTGTTTTTTTTACTTTACTTTGTAATGGTGGCGGCGGCAGCTGGTCGGAAGACTGGCCGCCGCCCCTGCCCCTGCCAAAACGCCACCGAAACGCTGCCGGGACCTGCCGCCGAGAGGGACATTCGAAGGAGGTAAGTCCCATCCCGGGGGGGGCAGGGGGGGCGGAGAATTTCACCACCAATTTTGGGGGGCCAAATGCGTTGGCATTCGGCCTCCCCAAGATTCGTGGAGAAATTCTCCGCCATCCCTAGCATCGCCTCTTTTTGACTGACCTTCAACCTCTTGCTCACTCTCATGCAGTTCCCCTGTGATTCTTCCTCTGCAGGCTGTCCTCCAGTCTCATCCGCAAGTACCTGGAATCGGTTCCACAGCTCCACTGCTTCCGCTGGTGCAGAGTGGTGTCTAGTTCTTCTTCTCCTAACTATCACCCTTTTCCAAGGAGTATCCTCTACTCCATTTTCTTCACCTCAGCATTTCCCACTGCCTCATCTTCCTGTTGCTCTTCAAGCTTCTGGTCTTCCCTTTGCTGCTGTAGTTCCCCCATTCTGTCCAAGAACTCTTCGTGTTCTCTTATTCCCCAAAGGGTCAACAGTCGCCGCTCCAGTCCACTTACTTTTTCTTCCAGCAGCGGGATCAACTTGCACTTGTTGCAGGTGTAGGCCATGTTGTTCTCAGGCAAGAAAACAAACATTGCACACACCTTGCAGGTCACCAGCACTGGAGAGTCTTGTCCTTCCATAGCCTCTTTTCCCTTTTTGTGTCTACCTTTGTGATTGTTCTAGACTAGCCTGTGCCTGCTCCTCTCCTCAGTAGAGGTTAAAAGCAGAGTTCCACTGGTGTGAAAGTGTGTGTTACAAGACAAATAAATGGAAAAAAAGTTAGTTAAAAAATAATTTAAAAAAATGTTAGGGGCCTCCCCCTTGACCTCCCCTGCCGAACTCCCCTGGCCAACTCCTGTTTGCTCACCCTGTTCACTTGCTTTCTGGGAGCTTGTCTGCTTCTGTAGTCCCTGGACCAGCTGGAGCAGCTTGCTCTGCTTAGCTGGGAGGCGGGAAACAGACTGAAGGAAGGAAGGCCTTTTCTACTGTGGCACCCGGGGTCTGGAATGAGCTCCCTAGTGAGGTTCGCCTGGCACCTACACTGTATTCTTTCCAGCACCAGGTGAAGACCTTTTTATTTTCCCAGGCGTTTTAGCATTTTAGCTTTCTATTTCTAGGCTTTCAGCTTTGCTGTTTTAAATCTGTATTTTAAGTCCCTGCACTGCTGCTAGGTTAGTCTGGTTGTATTGTTATACTGCGGTTTTAACATTCTACATGTTTTAAATTGTTTGATTGTGTGCTGCTGTTTGCTTTTAATTTTTGTGAACTGCCTTGAGTAGGGGTGGACGAAGGTCACTTACCTGTCGTCGAAGGCCGTTCGCGGTGGGGGGGAGGCGCTTCGCTGCTCCCCCCGCGAAGTTCAGGCCGGGGGGGGAGGCTTCCCGCCTCGCCCGGCCGAAATTCAGGCCGGGGAGGAGGCGCCTCGCCTCGCCCGGCCGTGAACGCGAAAGTAAAAAAAAACAAAACAAAACGCCCCCTGATAGGCTACGTGACGATTCACGTAGCCTATCACGGCTAGATCTGCAAAGTCAGCCGTGATAGGCTACGTGAATCGTCATGTAGCCTATCAAGGGTGACTTAAAAAAAAAAAAAGCGTGTACGCGAATGGCGGCCCCCATAGGGAGCCGCCATTCGCGTTCCTTATTTAGTCGCTGTAGTCTACGTAAATGTTTACGTAGACTACGGTGAAAATAAGGGCAATGCAAATAGCGTTGCCCTTATTTTCGCCGTAGTCTACGTAAACATTTACATAGACTACAGCGACCAAATAAGGAACGGGAATGGCGGCTCCCTATGGGGGCCGCCATTATCCGTACACTCTTTTTTTTTTTTTTAAGTCACCCGTGATAGGCTACGTGACGATTCACGTAGCCTATCACGGCTGACTTTGCAAATCTAGCCGTGATAGGCTACGTGAATCGTCACGTAGCGTATCAGGGGGCGTTTTTTTCTTTCTTTCATTGCAATGGCGGTGGCGGCAGCCGGTCAAAAGACCGGCTGCCGCTCCCACCTCGCTCGAACACCCGCCGAACCGCCGGCCAGACCAGCCACCAGGAGGGACATTCGGTGAAGGTAAGTCCCGTCCCGGGGGCGGGGTGCGGGGGGGGTGCGGAGGATTTCTCCCCGAAACTTGTTCGGGGGGCCAAACACGTTGGCGCTCGGCCCCCCAAAGTTTCGGGGAGAAATTCTCCGCCATCCCTAGCCTAGAGAGCTTCAGCTATTGGGCAGTATAGAAATAAATAAATAAATGTCCCCTACTTGACCTGCCCCCCACCCCTGCAGCCTGAAGTGGTACAGTCTGTTCTACCATCTCAGAACTCTGCCACTTCATTTCAGGCCTTAAACCAACCTTCTGCAACCTGGTCCACTGCAGATGGTTTGGACCACAATTCCCGTTATCCCCAACCACTGGCCATGCTGGCTGCGGCTGATAGGAGTTGTACTCCAACAACATCTGGGGAGGACTAGGTTGGGTAAGACTGCCTTAGACCTTGAGATTTCAGGGCTAAACACACTCAAGTGAGGCCTAAGCCCCAGTGAAGACAGTGGATGTTCTGCTTCGTAAACATGCATGAGGAGTGTACCACAAGCACAATGGGAAGCTTGCAATGATTGGGAAGGAGCAAAATGCTTGATTCCAGAACTGGGCAGGTCAGCGGAGGTCACCGAAGGGAGCTCTGCTGACCCGTCTCCTTCCAGAAATGAGCATCCCACTAGCACAACGGAGATAGTAGAAGCACAGCGGCAGTATTAGGCAATGCCCACCAGCACCACCTCATTTCTTCCAAACTGAATGGGATGTTGCCCTTTCTTGGCTGATCTTTTAAAACAAACACAGCTGGCATGGGAGACGGCCATATTAGGATCATGGTGGTACCTGATCCTGCCTGCCTCTGACTGCTACTTCCAATGAGATGAAAGCTCCAATTGATGCCAGTGGGAGTATCCGTCCTATTGGGCAGTATCTTATTCTGCCCACATGCTTGCAGAATGGGCCACCAGTGCAAAGGAACTAGCAGTTCCAGACACAAGCAACAAGCAACACCACTTATTTCTGGAATGGGGCAGGTCAGCAGCAGCCACAGAAGAGAGCTTCGCTAACCTGTCCCATTCAGGAAATGAGCTGTTTCCACTTGTTTCCAGGGTTATTTCAGGAACCCCTAGTCCCTGTTGCCCTAGCAGCCAGTTTTGCTTGCACAACATAGAGTGGAGATGCAGCAGCAATATAGGATACTGCTCATTGTGAATAGCTGGCATGGGATTTGGGGGTGGGGAGTGGTTCTGACTGCCATGGAGGGAAAGGTTTAAAGCTCCCACATCATAGACCTAATTCAGCCCCCCACCTCCGGAGACTGGCTGTAGTTAAAAAAAAAGTCATCCACACAAGGCCAAACTACATATCAAAAATTACATCAAGTTTGGTGTTCACACAAGTTGATATAAGTGACAACGTAAAAAAAAGATATAGTAATCATAATAATCATAACAACAACAAACAATAATAATAACAACAAACAATAATAAAATGAGTGCACTTCTGAGGCTCCAATCCTATGCATGCTTACCTGGGAGTAAGCCCTGTTGAACATGGTGGGACTAAGTTTCAAGTAAACATGTACTGGATGGATTACACTGCCAGTTATTGCTAAGAAGCACATTCACAAATCAGTTATGGCTCTGGAAGCAATCCATCAGCTCTGCAGATCTGCAGACCTCACAGAAATGAATGGAGGCTGTGAAGCAGCAGTGCAAAATGTATTGTGCCCAAGATGACAAGGAAATCCAAAGCAAATTATTTTAATTTAAAATATATATTTTTATCAGTACAAAATAAAACTCCAACCCAGCTCCTATATTCCCACCGAAAAGAATAAAAATAATTGACTTGAAATTCTCTATCCATCTTCTCTGGTCAATTTTCTAGTTACTGTTAGAAGGATACTGGGAAAGATCGATTGTTGCTTTGGGCTAATTTGTTTCTATTTCTTTAGTGTGAGGTCCAGGCTGTGTTGTTCTTTCAGAATTTCTCATCAATATGGAGCCCAATTGCACTGAGTCTGTAGGAAGCTAGCAAAATAACTGACAATATTTTGGAGCTTTCTTATTTTCCTACTCAAACTGATCAAATCCTTTACACAGCCTTCCCCAACCTGGTGCCCTCCAAATGTTGTGGAATTCATCTCCCATCAGACCTTGCCAGCATGGCCAAGGGGCAGGAATTCTGGGAGTTGTGGTCTAAAAATCTGGAGGGCACCAGGTTAGGGAATGATGCTTTACAGGATATGCCCCTCACTTGTCATATGATGCATTAATGTGGGGGAAAATACATATCCTAGTGAATGTTTTATAAATATAGAGAAGCTTTAACATTGGATGAGTGCAAAGCATATGTCACTTTTCATACTTCTGGCAGAAGCAACATGGTGAGATGGGCTGCAGGAGGGGAACCGTTAAAATCTTAGCAATAAAACCATCTCCTAGTAGGTGTACACTTTTTCTTTAACAGTTTGTTCCTTTTTATACAAAAGGATATTGTTTTAGTTCTCTTGAAAACTGCTTTTCCTTGACAGCTTCTAGCTACTTGGACAAGCTTTGCGAGTAAATTTGCTGCATCATTATATTTTCCTGTTGTACAACCACAGTATCAGTTTCCTTGGCTTGAATCAGCCTAATATCCTGTAGCTGTCAAAGTAGTTTGACTAGAAATAGATAAGAAAAAGAAAATATGGTCTCATGTTTTTATCTTGGGAAATATACATAGATATGTTTGCCATGGAATCTACCCTTGCCAAAAAAGATAAATAATAGTAATAGTTAAAGCTTTTTTCTCTCTCTTTTACACTAGTGTAAGCATGACAGAAGATCTACCATTAATAGCTTGGTTTCATTATTGCTTGTTGCCCAAAGTGAAGGAGATACCTGCGTGAAGTGCCTTATTACACACAGAAAAGCAATTATCCGGGAATGACATGTTTTTAAAATGGCTTATTTTACCTTGGAAAGAGATTTGTATGAAATGAAGTTGCTAGCGGATTTCATGTTCCTGAAGACTAATCATTAGAATCACCCATCATAGCCTTCACTAAGCTTCTGATATTCATTAGGTTGCCATATTCAGTGGTTTTATAAAGGCTGACATTTACAGACCATTTCTTTGGGAAAAGGGTTGGGGGAAAGACCAATTCATTTTCTTTGCAGAGTTATAAGATGCCTTACTTGGTGTTCTTTCAAAAGAATATGCCCCCAAAGAATAAGCACTGCGAAGAGACAATCTTATGTATTCGCTTATCTAGGATACTAAGCATTCTTCTTCATGAGCTAATATCAGTGGCATTGACCTCAAAGTCCTGCAGTCTGATCCAGGAATTGCCTATACTTTTCAAAGCATGCAAAGGTTCTAGTGCCTCTGTTTGGACACCCTCCGTTTCCACAATAGCTTTTGCCTCCTTCATAACAATAAACCAACCTAATCTACTTCCACATTCCTTTCTCTGGATGAATCATTTGTTGTTGTTCAGTCGTTCAGTCGTGTCCGACTCTTCGTGACCCCATGGACCATAGCACGCCAGGCCTCCCTGTCCTGCGCTCTCTCCCGGAGCCTGCTCAAGTTCATATTCATTGCATCCGTGATGCTATCTAGCCATCTCATCCTCTGCCGTCCCCTTCTCCTTTTGCCTTCAGTCTTTCCCAGCATCAGGGTCTTTTCCAGGGAGTTTTCTCTTCGCATTAGGTGGCCAAAATATTGGAGCTTCAGCTTCATTATCTGTCCTTCCAATGAGCAGTCAGGGTTGATTTCCTTTAGGATGGACTGATTTGACCTCCTTGCAGTCCAGGGCACTCGTAAGAGTCTTCTCCAGCACCACAGTTCGAAAGCATCAATTCTTCAGCGCTCAGCCTTCCTTATAGTCCAGCTCTCACAGCCATTCATTACTACTGGGAAAACCATAGCTTTGATTAGACGGACCTTTGTCGGCAAGGTGATGTCTCTGCTTCTTACTATGCTGTCTAGGTTTGCCATAGCTTTCCTCCCAAGGAGCAAGCGTCTTTTAATTTCATGGCTACAGTCACCGTCTGCGGTGATCTTGGAGCCCAAGAAAGTAAAATCTGTCACTGCTTCCATTTCTTCCCCTTCTATATGCCAGGAAGTGATAGGGCCAGATGACATGATCTTAGTTTTTTTAATGTTGAGTTTCAAACCAGCTTTTGCACTCTCCTCTTTCACCCTCAACAAGAGGCTCTTGAGATCCTCTTCGCTTTCTGCCATTAGGGTGGTATCGTCTGCATATCGGAGGTTGTTGATAATTCTCCCGGCAATCTTAATTCCGACCTCTGATTCATCCAACCCGGCATTTCTCATGATGTACTCTGCATATAAGTTAAATAAGCAGGGTGACAATATGCAGCCTTGTCATACTCCTTTCCCAATTTTGAACCAATCGGTTGTTCCATGTCTGGTTCTTACTGTTGCTTCTTGACCCTCGTACAGGTTTCTCAGGAGACAGGTAAGGTGGTCTGGTACTCCCATCACTTTAAGAATTTGCCACAGTTTGTTGTGATCCACACAATCAAAGGCTTTAGCGTAGTCAATGAAGCAGAAATAGACGTTTTTCTGGAATTCTCTTGCTTTCTCCATGATGCAGCGAATGTTGGCGATTTGATCTCTAGTTCCTCTGCCTCTTCGAAACCCAGCTTGTACTTCCGGTAGTTCTCGGTTCGCATACTGCTGAAGCCTAGCTTGTAGGATTTTGAGCATCACCTTGCTGGCATGTGAAATGAGCGCAATTGTGCGGTAGTTTGAACACTCTTTGGCGTTGCCCTTCTTTGGAATTGGAATGTAAACTGACCTTTTCCAGTCTTGTGGCCACTGTTGACTGTTCCAGATTTGTTGGCATATTGAATGCAGCACTTTAACAGCATCATCTTTTAGGATTTTAAATAGCTCGGCTGGAATACTGTCATCTCCGCTAGCTTTGTTGTTACTAATGCTTTCTAAGGCCCACTTGACTTCACTCTCTAGGATGTCCGGCTCAAGTTCAGTGACTGCACTATCATGGCTATCAGGGACATTCAGATCTTTCCTGTATAGTTCTTCTGTGTATTCTTGCCACCTCTTCTTAATCTCATCTGCTTCTGTTAGGTCCCTGCCTTCTTTGTCCTTTATCATGCCCGTCTTTGCACAAAACGTTCCCTTGAGATCTCCAATTTTCTTGAAGAGATCTCTAGTCTTTCCCATTCTGTTGTTTTCCTCGATTTCTTTGCATTGTTAAAACAAGTAGGGAACACACACCAAACTCATGATAAGGACATGTCAATATGACTGCAAGCATATTAGCATACCAACAGCCCTGCCGGTCGAGTGGCCAACCTAAAGCGTCTGGTTAGTTCACAAACAGGGGCTGCTGAAGTTTCAGTCTCAAAGGCATTATCCCTTACCTGTTGTCAGTCCCCAGATGAGAGGTATATTGACTGTGAACATGTAGGTTCCATGCAGCTCCCATGGCTAATATCCACTGGTCAACCTAACCTCCACGAATCCATCCATCCATCCATTCCTCCCTCCCTCCCTCCCTTTAAAAGTCATCAGAACTGATGGCCATCACTACATCTCATTATAGTGAAGCATAGAATAGTGAGAGAAGGCTCCTATGGTAGTGGTGGGACCTCTCCTGCAGGGGTGGGGATGGGGATCCTCCTTAGATCCCACTGATATGAGCAAGTGTGTTAAATATACCATTGTTTTAGCAAGGTGCTCAAGTCCGTGGCAGTGGCCCAATGCTTGGCTTTTCTGGATGCTACTGAACATCTAGGGCCATCAGCCTTCCACAACCTAGTGCCTTCCAAATGTTTTGGACTTCAATGCCCATCAGGCCAAGCCAGCATGCCCAATGGTCAGGAATGCTGGGAGTTGCCACCCCAAACATCCAGAGGGTTCTCCAGACTCTCATCAAACTGGTTTTCCACCTGCTTTTGGATCTAAGTCTGTTTTGTCACCCTGGTAAGAGATGGACAGGAGCAGTGCAATACTGTAGATTTTTGCTACTGATGTTTTGACATTTTTATAATGTAGATGCTCTATTATGTTCTTAATTGTATTGCTTTATAATATTGTTAAACCATCTTGTGGATCTTAAGGAATGGAGAGATTGGGTATAAATATTTTAATTTAATAAATGAATGGAAAAACACTGTGAACGCATAAAGAAGGAACGCTCCTCTTTCATAAGCAACAGTTGTACAAAGTGAGTGATTTTATACACCTTTATACTCTCCTCAATTGAGCTCAGTCATATTTGTAGGGTTTACTTCAAAGAAAGATGTGTATTTAGATTATGTCCGTATAATTACTGTCCTCTCAGAAAGAGAATACAATTCATATTTGGGTGGTTACCAGTAATATGAAAGGAGAGAATTCAGAAATTAGACATTGTGACCAGCCCAGTAATAATGGGATGAGACATGTGTCATTGGATTTACTAGGGCTGTAAGAGTACAGTGAGGGCCAGAAATATTGGAACAAGGATAACTGTTTTGGCAGTTGGTCTCTCTACACCACCACATTGAAGTTGAAAGGAAACACACCCAGATGGGAGCGAAGTCAGGACTTTCAGCTGTAATTCAAGGGGTTTGACAAAAGTGGGGCACTACCCATTAGGAATGTACGAAAGGCACTTACCTTTCGTGGATTATGTTTATGGTTGGGGGGGAGGCGTTCCGTCCCTCCCCCTGGAATCCTCGCCGGGGGGGAAGGCGCTCCGTTCCTCCCCCCCTGGAATCCTGGCCAGCCGGCTGTGCTCCGCAGGGATTCTGTGGAGCCGCCGGCCAGCTCCGCCAGCAGCCGGACATCCAGCCACTGGCTAGCAGGGACGCAAATGGCGGTGGCCGTAGCCACTGCCGTTTCCATCCCTGCAGTCAGCCGTGATAGGCTATGTAAATGTTTACGTAGCCTATCATGGCTGACTTAAAAAACCCCAAAAAAACGCTCGTATGCAAATGGCGGGGGCCATGGCCGCCGCCATTTGCGTTCCTTATTTTGGCATGTCTTAGTCTACGTAAACATTTACATAGACTAAGATGGCGAAAATAAGGGGAACGCAAATAGCGTAGATGGTACGCTATTTGCGTTCCCCTTATTTTCACTGTCTTAGTCTACGTCTTAGCCATGGCCGCCGCCATTTGTGTATGTGCATTGTTGTTGTTGTTTTTAAAAAAGTCAGCAGTGATAGGCTACGTAAACATTTACATAGCCTATCACGTTTTTTAAAAAAAACCTAGCCATGATAGGCTACATAAATCTTTACGTAGCCTATCATGTTTTGTTTTTTTAAAAACTGGAAATGGTGGCAGCAGCAGCAGCCAGTCGGAAGACCGGCCGCCGCAGCCACCGCCGCCGAACCGCCACCGGAGCTGTGCCGCCAGGAAGATCCGCCTAAGGTAAGTCTCGTCCTGGGGGGGCGGGGGGGGGCAGGCCATTCCGCCACTGATTTCGGGGAGCTGAATGCGCTGGCATTCGGCCTCCCCGAGATCTGTGGTGGAATTTTCGTACATCCCTACTACCCATTCAGGAAGGAGAAGGACAGCCAGTGGCATACACAAACACCCATCGTTGGTTGCTCATGAGTAATGGAACAAACCAACATCATTTCAAACTGAAGGATTGCCTTTAATACCTGGATGAAAATCCTTTGCAGTCAATGACTGCCTGAAGTCTGGAACCCATGGATATGGCCAAATGCTGAGTTTCCTCCCTCGAGATGCTTTGCCAGGCCTTCACTGCAGCTGTCTTCAGCTGCTGCTTGTTTGTGGGTAGGGATGTCAGAGAATTCCGCCATGGATCTCAGGGAGGCCAAATGCCAGTGCATTCGGCCCCCCAAAATTGGTGGCGGAACGGCCTGCCACTCCCCCACCCACCCCCTGGGACGAGACTTACCTGGGGTGGATCTTCCGGGCGGTGGCGGCTCCAGCAGCGGTGCAGCTACCAAGTCAGTCAGTCCAGTTTTTTAACTGGAAATGGCGTCGGCGGCAGCTGGTCGTAAGACCGGCCGCTGCAGCCGCTGCCATTTCCAGTTAAAAAAAAAAAAAGACGTGATAGGCTATGTAAAGATTTACGTAGCCTATCACGGCTAGGTTTAAAAAAACAACAACAATGCGCGTACGCAAATGGCGGCGGCTATGGCCGCCACCATTTGCGTTCCTTATTTTGGCATGTCTTAGTCTACGTAAATCTTGATGTAGACTAAGACGTGCCAAAATAAGGAACACAAATGGCGGCGGCCATGGCCACCGCCATTTGTGTACACGCGTTGTTGTTTTTTAAATCAGACGCGATAGGCTACGTAAACATTTATGTAGCCTATCACGGCTGACTGCAGGGACGCAAATGGTGGCAGCTACGGCTGCCGCCATTTGCATCCCTGTTAGCCAGTGGCCAGATTTCTGGCTGCTGGCGGAGCCGGCCAGCGGCTCCACAGAATCCTTGCGGAGCCAGCCAGCCAGGATTCCAGGGGGAGGGACGGAGCGCCTCCCCCCCACCATCAACATAATCCGTGAACAGGTAAGTGACTTTCATACATCTCTATTTGTGGGTCTTTCTGCCTTCAGTCTTGTCTTCAGTTAGTGAAAAGCATGCTCTATTGGGTTGAGATCAAGTGACTGACTTGGCCATTGAAGAACATCCCACTTCTTTGCCCTCAGAAACTCTTGGGTAGCTTTTGCTGTGTGTTTTGGGTCATGATCCATCTGCAATATGAAGCGGCGTCCTATCCGTTTGGCAGCATTCGGCTGAATCTGAGCAGAAAGTATAGCCCTATACATTTCAGAATTCATCCTGCTGCTTTGATCAGCAGTCAGGCCATCAATAAATACCAGTGACCTGGTTCCATTGGCAGCCATACATGCCCATGCCATAACACTGCCTCCACCATGTTTGACAGATGATGTGGTATGCGTTGGATCATGAGCTGTTCCTTTCCTTCTCCATACTTCTCTATTCCCACCATTCTGGTACAAGTTAATCTTGGTTTCATCAGTCCAAAGAATCTTATTCCAGAACTGGGCAGGCTTTTTAAGCCTTTTTTAGGTGTTTGCTGGCAAAGACTAATCTTGCCTTTTGGTTCTTGAGCTTTACCAGTGGTTTGCACCTTGTTGTGAAGCCTCTGTATTTACATTCATAAAGCCGTCTCTTGACTGTAGATGTTGACAATGACATGCCTACCTCCGCAAGAGCGTTCTTTACCTGGCTAGATGTTGTGAAAGGGTTCCTCTTCATCCTGAGCAGAATTCTGCCATCGTCCACTTTAGTTGTCTTCCGTGGTCTGCCAGGCCTTTTGCTGTTGCTGAGCTTGCCATTAATTCTTGCTTTTTCAAGATGTTCCAAACTGCTGTATTGGCCACTCCCAATGGGCCACTCCCACTCCCAATGTTTTTGCTATCTCTCTGATGGGTTTATTTTGTTTCCTCAGCCTAATGATGGCCTCCTTCACTCACATGGACACCTCTTTGGACTTCATGTTGGGAGTTCCAGTGAACAGCTTCCAAATGCAAATGTAACACTCAGAACCACCTCCAGGCCTTTTATCTGCTGGATTGGTCATGGGGTACCCAGGAAACAGGCCACACCTGGCCATGCAGCTGCTTGTCAGCCATTCCTTCCATTACTTATGAGCCACCAACAATGGGTGTACGTATATGCCACTGGCTGTCCTTCCTGAATGGGTAGTGCCCCACTTTTGTCAAACCCCTTGAATTACAGCTGAAAGTCCTGACTTTGCTTCCACCTGGGTGTGTTTCCTTTCCTTTCACCTTCAATGTGGTGGTGTACAGAGGCCAACTGCCAAAACAGTTATCTTTGTTCCAATATTTCTGGCCCTGACTGTTTATCTCCCCTTTTCCTTCAAGGAGCCCAAGACAGCACTCATGATCCCCCTGCTCTCCTTTTTATCCTCACAATAGGAGGATAACATCTGTAACCTGAGAGGTAGGTTAGGCTGAGAGTCAGTGACTGGCCCAAAGTCACCCTGTGAGCTTCATGGCCGAGTGAGGATTTGAACATGGGCATCCCTAGTCCTAGTCCAACACTGTAACCACTACACCACACTGGATCTCAATTGATTTAACTGTAGATTTGCTACTGAATGTATACTTCTCTACAATTCCATTTTAAGATTGTTTTATATTTTGAAAGTTTTTCCCCCCTTCTCTGTGCTCTTTTGTCAAAAGCATTCAGGGCATAAAATAATTGCTCTTTAATACTGAGATAAGCCTGAAAGGTAGCATTCCCCAAAGGGCTTGAAAACCTGTCTCATGGTTAATCCCTATATAGTTACCTGAGTTATGTCATTTCTGGTTCAGGTGTTTCTAATTACAAACTTCTTCAGTGGGGGAGAAAAATTCAGTTGAAGGAAGTCAGGCTGGCTAAAAAATGTCTCTCCTTTGAAACATGAAGGTCAAGGCAAATTAAACAAGAGGGTGTTAAGAGAAAAGGAGAGTTTTGTACTGGAAACCAACCTGTCCTTTGCACTATTACCTTTAAATTATGTATATTCATTTTGCTACTTATTTGGATGTATCTGCTAACTGATGCCCAGCAAAGAAAAAGGTGTTAGGCAGAGGTGGTTTTCTAGATTGTACCATTTCAAACTTCAGGAGGAAAGTGTCATATTTTTTAAAAAAATCCCCCCCCCATGTAAAATACATTTCTTGCATAGTAGACCCTGCACATCAGAAAGAAACATTTAATATAACCTTTCCAAAGATTAGGAAGATGGTTAGGAACGAAGATGATCAGGGGACTGGAAACACAGCCCTATGAGGAGTTTGAGGACAGACTGAAAGAACTGGACAGGTTTAGCCTTGAGAAGAGAAGACTGATGGGAGATAGGATAGCGCGCTTCAAGTACTTGAAAGGTTGTCACAGAGAGGAAGGCCAGGATCTCTTCTCAATCATCCCAGAGTGCAGGACACGGAATAATGGGCTCAAGTTACAGGAAGCCAGATTCTGGCTGCACATCAGGAAAAACTTCCTGACTGTTAGAGCAATATGACAATGGAACCAATTACCTAGGGAGGTGGTGGGCTCTCCCACACTGGAGGCATTCAAGACAAGGCTGGACAGCCACCTGTCAGGGATGCTCTGACTTGGATTCCTGCATTGAGCAGGGGATGGACTCGATGGCCTTGTAGGCACCTTCCAACCCTACTATTCTATGATTCTATGATTTCCCCTGATGTGCTAGGCCAGGGAGAATCATATGTCCTTGGGAGAATTCAAAAATATGACAGCTTACCTGAAGCCTGAATTATTATCTCCCTTCCTCATTTTACCACCACATTCTGTATAACTGGGTCTGCAGCTACTTTTTGGGATGTTCATTTTCCCCAGGGTATTTTAGAGACAAGTGAAGTTTTCTCTGCAAGGCGGCCGGCAGCCCACTTTTAGAAAATCTCCTTTCACAGCAAAATTGTGATGCCTCCCCATCTCATGGCAATATGCAGTGTTATGAGCAGTGCAATCCATCCCCTTGTTGGATAATAGGAAGAACTCCGCATGCTTCCAGACACTAGGGGGTCCTGTAGCTTGATCAGTTCCTGTTTCCTGCTCCCTCCCCTTCCTTTTCCTTCTTTGTCCTTCTCTCTTTGGCTCTGCAATAAGCAACATGTGGCTGTATCCCTGAAGGAAGCAAGTAACCATATCTCATGCCTTTGCTTACTTACATTCACACACTCAGCATTAAGGAGTATCTGTAGTTAAGCAGTGTTAGATAGCCTACTCTGATGACATATATGAAAGCATGAATGAAGTAGGTTGATTTGAACTTCTTTTAAACCGGCTCTAGCCCAAGTTTATTTCCTCCAATACTAAATGCTGTGTCGCCACACTTTTTCTATGTAAAGGAAGTCTGTTGTAAGTCACACCAGATTTTCCAACACCACTTACAGATGTTCACTTGAAACATTTTCATTTCATTTAGTGTTTCATTCATTTCTGCCAGTTCCCTTCATCTGATTTCCCATTCATTATTGTTTTATTCATTTCTTTTTCTCTTTTGTTACTGTTTAATTCATTCTTTTGTTTGTTTCTCATTCATTTCTTTTCTTCATTGATTGCAATGGGCCCTGACTTCTAATGTCAGTGGGATGGTTTCAGATGTAGTCATACTTAGAGTAGATTGAAATCAGTGGGACTTCAGTTAGTCATGACTAACCTAAGTCCCACTGATTTAAGTGGGCCTACTCCAAGTCTGACTAAATCTGGAACCAATTATAGAACTTTGGTATTTTCTGTCCATCACTCTCTTAAGGCAGCAGATATGCCAAGACACAGAGAGATTGGACAACGGCATCCCTTGATATAAGTAGGGATGGGTGAGAAATTGGCTTTGTCAGGAGATTTTTTTTTTTTTATGCTTTCCCGAGCCTTTCAGCAAGCTGAGGCAGAGTTGGGTGAAATCTGCATTTTTGCAGGCTTTCTGATGCAGCTTGTCTCAGGGAAAATGCCCGCCAAATATGCATATTAGGGAAAAGTACACATAGAATATGTATAATTGAAAAAAAGTTGGCATAAAACTGCATTTCAGCAATGTAAAGTATCTGGGGAGAATGTGTTCATTTTTTAAAATGTGCACAAAAATTGCATGCTTTAGGGCAAATGCACTCAAAATACTACACAAATTTCTGTACAGACTTTTTTTTAAAATCACAATCTTGTGCAGAAACAGGATGGAGAGACTAATTAATATCCAGCTAGCTCAGCAAGACTGAAACTGACAGATCCATCCATCCCTAGATGTAAGCAATTTTTTTTATAAGTCTGGTATCTGTTAAGCTTCAGATTACTTTATGCTTCAAACTGGACACTTTTCACATCTTGTCACTTTCAGGGAACTCCAACAGCCCCTTTCCCTACAATTGTAGCAAGCTGTATCAATTTGCTAAGCAATGCAAACACAGTGGATTCCTATTTTGGAGTTTTTTCAAATATATGCACTTCGTGTGCTCTTTCCCCTAATATGCACATTTTTGTGCATATTTCTCCTGACACAAGCTGCTAGAATCGAAACCAAAGGATTTTCATTCATTTCTCATAGAGTTAAAAATGAACGGGGGGTATACATTTGTTTCATTTTTCATTCATTTTAGAAATGAATGCACACCCGACTCCCACTTTCACTTGCCAAAATAGGGGGAAGATGCAATTTCCTCATTTTTTTCAGAGCAATTCTATGTAGGTCTACTCAGAAATAACTTCCACTGAGTTCAATAGGACTTTCTCCCAGGTAAGTGTGCACAGGATTGAAGTCTTAAAGTTGCAATTGCATTTTTACTCCATTCTTATAGGTACACCTATATGTCAAAATGAGGGTCCTTAGTCACAGGAGAAAGCTATTTCATGAAATGCTGCTCTTCTACCAGTCCAGCCCTATAAGTAGTATTTATAGAACAGCTCTAAATGTCAGCATCCTTTCTTACTTTTCAACTTATCTCTATGCTGTCCTTATATCCATTGTTCCAACGTTGTTGTTGTTCAGTCGTGTCTGACTCTTCATGACCCCATTTGTTCCAACTAGTCTCTTACTATTTTCTAGACCAGATTCTTCCAGATATCTGTCTCCCTAGTGCCTGTTACTGCATTTCAAAGTTTAATGGGTTGGATCCAGACGATGGGTGGAATCACGTGGTGCTGTTCCACTTGTCGAATGGCTTGTGATCCAACCAATGCCACCGCTATCAGAAGGGAAGTGATTTTTGACAATTCCCTCTTCCCCCTGCAGCCTATCATGCCACCTTCCACATTGTTTTTGATGGCCCCCAACCCTCTGGAACAGAGTTTTGAGTGGCTGCAGGGGGAAGGGGGAACTGGGGAAAAAGCCCCCTCCTCTTCCATTGGCAGAGGCATCTGCAGGATCAAAAACCACTGCAAAAGTGGAATGGCACCACTGGATTACACCCTATGTTAGTTGAACCTAGGTTCCACTAAAATCAGGGAAACTAGTTAATGAAGACCAAAGTCACATTGGTTCACTGGGAACCAAATTCAACTTAACTTCATTTGAATCCATCCAACCCGTTGGTTTAACCACAGGTAACAACCAAATCAAGAATACAAAACACAAGCGAACAGGCACGCAACAATATAATACATGAGACAAAACACAGAGAATTACAAACTATATGCAAAGCAAAGCAGTGAGTAATATTAAACATCCCTAAAACTAGAGATGTCACGAGCATCTGTTTGGGGGCTCAAGCTCTGTGAGTTTCTACCAGTTCGTCCCCCAGATGCCAGCCCATGCCCCCCTTGCCTGACTCAGGGAATGTTGAGTGGGGCAAACATGGCAGCCCACACCCCTTGCCCAAGCGGCAGCCCAGCCTGTTTTGTAAAGGCTGATTTTACGTGAAACTGGCCTCTACTGAAAAGGCCCCCTCTGCTGGACTCTTAGCCCTTCATGCTCTCCGTGCAAGGAACGAGAGAGCGAGGGGCTGCTGCAGCCTGAGCAACTGCACCTCCAGTTGCTCCCTGTTGCCTCTGCTACTGCGGCCGCCGCGCAACCCCGCCTCCCTCTGCCAGTGGCCGGCAGAGTGGGGCGCAGTTGCTCTTGGTGGCAGCAGCAGGATGGGAGCTCACAGTTCCCATCATGCCGCCACTGCTGCACAACCCTGCCTCCCTCTGCCAGGCACCAGCAGTTGCTCTCAGTGAGCTGACCAGGAAGCATCTTCTCAGGGAAGCAGGTGGCCGCTCGCCAGGCTCCTGCGAACCACCAGCCGGCTTGCATCCATTCCCAGCAAAAGCAGGGGCAGGCAGTGGGCGGGGATCCAGTGAGCGGGTCGCAGGGTGGACCCAGGTGAGTTCACCCATCACTCTGTAAAACAATCTACAAAAATGAATATGTGTATAATGTCTCTGCTGCCAAATCAACTGAAGCTACTTTTTCTATAACACACCTGTCTGTTGGGTGCCCATTCTGAAACTTTGTTACAATATGCGTCTTTATACTGTCACTGTCTACCATAACCACTAAGAATTCCTACTGAATCTCTCTAGCCAAATGCAAGACAGATGTACATACACAATACGTGCTCAGGAGATCACCAGGCAGGTGCAAGAAATGTAAATAAATGGCTGGGCTGGACCACTCTCTCATGAAGTCATGGAGTTCTAATGCATTGGCTGGATACAAATGATTTGCAGATTAACCAGAGCTCCTTAAGGCTAGACTGAACTTTTCTTTTGCACTGAGTATTTGTAAAGTTAAATACCTCTTTTTCAGCACTGCAGAGGATTCATCCATACCACCTTTCTTTAATTGCTCATATATTCTTGTAAGCAAGTAGGTGTGACAGCCTCCTCTTGTACTCATGCAGAAATGTCACACCATAAATTATATTTTGCTCACCCATGAAACAGGGTTTAATAATTTATAAAGGGCAGAACCACAAACAAAGTTTAGAAAGCTTTCTAAACATTTTGAGTCAAGAATATTACATACCATGTTTATTCAGTGTGCTCCACTTAATTGTTTGATAGGAGCAGGTAGTAATCCTTAATCCACTCTCCTTCTTCAAGCATGGAAAGGGTTCTAGGAGAATCTAGGAGGTATCAGAAAGCAGGCTCTGAGAGAAGCTGTGGAGAATCAACCAGAAGGAAAATTTATCATCAAAATCTAGGATGAGGCAGAGGTCATATGTGAAGAGTTCAGTTCACACCAGATACAAGGGAACAACGTGAAGCTATGAATGTTAATTAAAAGGTCTTCCAGGTTTTATATTAAAAATATTAAGGGAAATAAAATCATGACTATAATTGCAATGGTGTCACTCAATGGTGTCACTCAGTGGTATCATATAATGTAGTTGGCTCCAATTAAGACAAAACACAGAAGCTATACAGTATTTCAAATGGGGGCTATTTCCCCATGAGTAGCCTGCAGTTTCTACCTATCCCACAGTGCTCTAGTCTTCACAAACACAAGTACACAAAGTAAGCGGAGTATTATATTAGAATAAACAGGAAAGAAGGTGCCATGTGGGTCAGTCTAACTGATATTCTGAATCTGATTTTCACAACTTTTGGTTCAACAGTGACTACGTAGTTGTGGAAATGGTGCAGCCAGTGGTGGAGTGAATCAAAGGGCAGGGTGTTTGCTGACCCAGCCCTGCTGCTAACTCCTTCCTCCTGAAAAAGCCTTTATTTTTTTACAAAATAAAAAGTCTGTGCCAGGTCAGGCCAGCTTCTTCTTCCATCCTCCTGGCTGCTGCTGCTGCTACGCTGCAACTATGGACCAGGAAATAATTCCTGGTCTGGCAGACAGAATCCGCATCATTTTGAAAACTGTGTGCGCTCACGCACGCACACCGCTGGTAAAAGGAAGAAAAAGGCTTCCCTTCCTAGAGGGTTTGCACCTCCAAAACCGAGAATTATTTCTAAAAAAAACCCCTTCGAAGGCACAGCCTTAGTGGCTTGGGCAGCCAGTTGAATCTGACCCTGATCCTTCCCAAAGGGATGGGTCAGAAGGGTGCTGGTGAGGCCACATGCTGCTGCTGCAGCTCAGTTCTCCACTTCTCCCCTCCTGAGTCCTCCCACTGCTGTGTCACAATGGGGCTGTTCACACGTCGCACTAACCCATGGTGGGTGGCAAGCTACGCTGGGAAGTTGGTTCTGCAACCATCTCCCTTCCCCGTAGGATTCAGTTTAAAGCCCTCCTGATGAAGTTCTTCATGCTGTGGCCAAACACATTTTTCCCATCCTTTGTGAGGTGCAACCCGTCCCTTGCCAACAGCCCATCTTCCAGGAAGTATAGCCCATGGTCCCAGAATCCAAATCTCTCTTGTTGGCACCGCCTTCGTAGCCA
Organism: Heloderma suspectum; assembly: GCF_057233095.1. Classification (NCBI taxonomy): domain Eukaryota; kingdom Metazoa; phylum Chordata; class Lepidosauria; order Squamata; family Helodermatidae; genus Heloderma; species Heloderma suspectum. The sequence goes on from NC_139462.1 coordinate 71,125,140, forward strand.
GTCATTCACCCAGAGTATTTTTCGTTCCCTTTCTATTCCTCTTCTAACTACTGGAAGGATGGATGAGAAAACTATCTGGGCCCCAAAGTTCTTGAGTTTCCTTCCCAAAGCTTCAAAGTATGACGTGATTTCTTTGTAGCTCCGCTTGGCGGTATCATTTGTTCCCACATGGATGAGAAGAAAGGGATACCTGTCAGTGGGCTTTATGAGTGCAGGAAACCTTTCAGTCACGTCTCTGATTTGTCCTCCCGGGAGACAACAGACCTGGCACTAACCCACCATAGGTAAAAAAATCTCCCTTACTGCAGATTGTGGGTTCTGAGGGTGGCGTAATCAGGGGAATTAAACCATCATGCGCAGGAACAATGCCCCCCACATGACATGCTAGGCCATCATGGGCAGCTCAGGCCACTCACCCACCATATCTTAGTGTTACGTTTGAACCCAGCCAGTTTCTCAGCCAAGAGGAAGAGGCAAAGGCAGTAGCACCAGACTGGATAGATGTGAGAGGAAAAAATCCCATCTCTCTCTGGCCTATTCTGTTTTATTTAAGCAACAGAGCCACTTGGTGAGTTTAATATTGTATTACATATCTGCCTGGGAGTGGACAGATGGAGCCATTTAAAATCTGTCTGAATGAATTTAATATTGTATTGCATCTCTGCCTGGGACTGTGTATGTGTGTGTGGGGGGGGGACCATTTAAAATTGGAGGGACGGAATGACCATTTAAAATGTGTCTGAATGAATTTAATATCACATTGCATCTTTGCCTTTGGGGGGGGGGGTCAAATCTATCTGAATGAATTTAATGTTTCATTGCATCTCTGCCCGGGAGTGGGTGGGGAATTATCTCGTGACCCCTTGGCTTCACCTCAGCTGACCTGATCTCTGCCCCACCTGTCACACTGGTCACCACTCACCAGCCACCACTAGATGAAGCTGTCCATCATAGGCCATAGCCTCATACCAATGTTTTCCAACCCATTTCTGTGGAAGGATTGTGGCCATATTTGGGCATTTACCAGTGGGTACCAAACACATAAAGGGGACAGTGGGAATATTTGGGTCTAGCCCCACTCTCAACAACAGTGCCATACCAGCCACTACCTGGCCATTGCATGATCAGTGTCAGTCTATATGCGTAGACACATGCATGATCAGTGATCAGTGATCACTGCATAATCAGAGTCAGTCTATGTGAATAGTTTCTCCATGGGGACATGGATTTCCAGTTCCTGGGTTGGAAACCCTAGCTGCATTGAAGCAGCCCCATTCAGACTGATGTTGATCATATATGGCTGCCCTAGTAGCCCTACACATCATCATAGAGGGAGCTGGGTTAGCTCCACTTGTTCTTCATGTCCTCTTTATACATACATAACCGAATCCCCAAGGTTTGTGTGACTAAAAGACATGGCTAACTCACAGGATTGAACTGGCCCAGGGTGACAAAACATCATTCCTCAACTTAGCTTGTGCATTTGCAGGAACTGATAAGACTCAACACTCAAGCTTATCTTACATCCTATGGAAAAGCTTAAATGAAATACAAGCATAAATAGTGAGGCCTTTCTGCATGTTATCTGCTTATCATTCCTGTGTATATAAGGCTGAGCCTCACAGGTTCCACCTTTTACAGTTTTTTTAGTACAGAATTAGCCATCTAGTTCTCTTCTGCATTGCCAAATATGCCCTTTTTTCAGCCATTACTGTTGTGTGTGTGTGTGCACGTGTGTGTGCGCAACTAGAGAAAATAATGAAAATTATAATACACATCTAGTTGATATTAATAAGCACAAATAATATTTCTTTCATCCCTGAGTTATCTGGATCTAATCCTTATTATCTTGAGTTTGCTGATTTATATTCAGTGTTTGCATATGCAATCTCTGCTTAATTCATCTGTTTCAAAATTCTCATCACAGATCAGAATACAACTCAAAAGATGTGTGTGTGTGTGTGTGTGTGTGTGTGTGTAGGCAGGGAGAACCTGCCAAAAGAATTCAACTGCAAAAGCTCCCATGGTCTAACAAGCCTAGTACAAGACTGCAAGCAGGCAGACTATTTTCTATAATAAAAACCTGCCAGGAAAATAATATTGTTTTTGAAAAACAGATCGTCTTGGTCTCTGTCATTTTAGTTTGGGTACGTGAGCAATACCTGGTATTAGTACTATAAAGTGAAGCACAGTCTTTTGAAAGTGAAAGGAAACATCACCTTCTTTTTCCTTTTTAATCATGTCATTAGTCTAGGAAAATGAAACAGCAGAGTGGCAAAATGATATAGCCTAATGCAGGACAACATGATGCAGCACCAAGTGACTGTGATCAGTAAAATGTTAGTACATAAACACATCAAAACAAGGAGCATCTCTATAGGGATGGCAGAGAATTCCACCACGGATTCCAGTGAGGCCAGATTCTTTAGAATCTGCCCCCCCAGAATCCATAGCGGAACAGCCTCCTGCCCTCTGCCCCCCCCGTGGAATCCCCGTGGGATGGAACTTACCTGGGGCAGATGCGGCAGATTCAGTGGCTCCAGCGGCGGCTCTGGCGGCTGGTCTCCTGGCCAGCCTCGGCCGGGCTGCTGCGGCCGCCATTGGCGACCTTGCAGCTGTGATAGGCTACGTAAGTATTTACATAGCCTATCATGGCTAACCCCGCCCCCCCAAAACCCCCAGCGTACGCAAATGGCAGCGGCTACGGCAGCTGCCATTTGCGTTCCCTATTTTTTGCCGTTCTAGCCTACATAAATATTTACGTAGGCTATTGCGGCGAAAAAAAAGGAGAACGCAAATAGCATAGTGGGCACTATTTGTGTTCCCCTTTTTTTCGCTGTAATAGCCTACTTAAATATTTACGTAGGCTAGAACGGTGAAAAATAGGGAACGCAAATGGCGGCGGCTGTAGCCGCCGCCATTTGCGTACGCTGGGGTTTTTTTTGGGGGGGGTTAGCCGTGATAGGCTACGTAAATACTTACGTAGCCTATCACGGCAACTTGGCTGGATGCAAATGGTGGCCACTATGGCGGCCGCCATTTGCTTCCGCAGGAGCCCATCCGTGGCTGGAACTCCGGCTGTGGACAGCCCTGGCTGGCTGCTCCGCCGAGCCGCCATGGAGCGGAGCCGGCTGGGAAGGATTCCAGGGGGGAGGACCGGATCGCATCGCCCCACTTTGAGGATTCCAGGGGGAGGGACGGCACACCTCTCCGCCCATGAATCACATCCGTGAACAAGTCACTTTCATACATCCCTACATCTCTACACCAGCCTAAAATCCCACATTTAAAATGGAGCTTTCTGCTTCCGTTTTAAATGCAGGATCATGACAGACTCCTTTTACATGCACTCCCTCCCCCCTTCCTCCCCTTATCTGAGACTTCCATGTGTCATTATACAGCCACTAGATGGAGCTGTGGTCTAGTCTAGCTCCTCCTTTTGCAGCTTTTCCTTTTCCACGGAGGGAACTGAAGCAGAACACAAGCTCAGTAATTTGAGAGCTCATTATCTCTGATAGTTTAAAAAATGAAATAAAGGTCATTTAGTCTACCGGAAGTACAAGCTGGGTTTTGAAGAGGCAGGGGAACTAGAGATCAAATCGCCAACATTCGCTGCATCATGGAGAAAGCAAGAGAATTCCAGAAAAACGTCTATTTCTGCTTCATTGACTACGCTAAACCCTTTCATTGTGTGGATCACAACAAACTGTGGCAAATTCTGAAAGAGATGGGAGTACCAGACCACCTTTCCTGTCTCCTGAGAAACCTGTACGAGGGTCAAGAAGCAACAGTAACAACCAGACATGGAACAACCGATTGGTTCAAAATTGGGAAAGGAGTACGACAAGGCTGCATATTGTCACCCTGCTTATTTAACTTATATGCAGAGTACATCATGAGAAATGCCGGGTTGGATGAATCACAGGTCGGAATTAAGAATGCAGGGAGAATTATCAACAACCTCCAATATGCAGACAATACCACCCTAATGGCAGAAAGCGAAGAGGATCTCAAGAGCCTCTTGTTGAGGGTGAAAGAGGAGAGTGCAAAAGCTGGTTTGAAACTCAACATTAAAAAAATGAAGATCATGGCATCTGGCCCCATCACTTCCTGGCATATAGAAGGGGAAGAAATGGAAGCAGTGACAGATTTTATTTTCTTGGGCTCCAAGATCACCCCAGACAGTGACTGTAGCCATGAAATTAAAAGACGCTTGCTCCTTGGGAGGAAAGCTATGGCAAATCTAGACAGCATAGTAAGAAGCAGAGACATCACCTCTCCGACAAAGGTCCATCTAATCAAAGCTATGGTTTTCCCAGTAGTAACGTATGGCTGTGAGACCTGGACTATAAGGAAGGCTGAGCACCGAAGAATTGATGCTTTCGAACTGTGGTGCTGGAGAAGACTCTTACGAGTGCCCTGGACTGCAAGGAGGTCAAATCAGTCAGTCCTAAAGGAAATCAACTCTGACTGCTCATTGGAAGGACAGATACTGATGCTGAAGCTCAAATATTTTGGCCACCTAATGTGAAGAGAAAAGTCACTGGAAAAGACCCTGATGCTGGGAAAGACTGAAGGCAAAAGGAGAAGGGGACCGCAGAGGATGAGATGGCTAGATAGCATCACGGATGCAATGAATATGAACTTGAGCACACTCTGGGAGAGAGCACAGGACAGGAAGGCCTGGCGTGCTATGGTCCATGGGGTCATGAAGAGTCAGACACGACTGAACAACAACAGTGTGGGAGACACCCTGGAGGTTGACAACATCATCTAAAGGACCCGTAGACTTCCGTGAGTAACGAATTTAAATAGCAGGATAAAAGCTCTGTGAAAAAGCCCAAGGCGTAGGATGTGATTTAAATATGATCAAAATGCAAGGAAATGCAGTCTCTCAATTTACCTAGAGAATATAAGCATTCTGATGTGCTTGATTTTGTCACCAAAGTAGATATCACTCACGAGCACTAGGGATGTCAGAGAATTACACCACGGATCTCGGTGAGGCCGAATGCCAGTGCATTCGGACCCCTGAAATCTGTGGTGGAACGGCCTGCCCCCCCGCCCCCCCGCGGATCCTCCCCGGGACGAGACTTACCTGGGGCGGATCTTCCAGGTGGCGGCAGCTCCGGCGGCAGCTCTGGCAGCTTCGGCGGCTGGTCTTCCGACCGGCTGCCACCGCCATTTGCAGTCTGGCGTTTTTGTTTGTTTGTTTGTTTTTTACAGAGATGTGATAGGCTACGTAAAGTCTTATGTAGCCTATCACATCCCAGTTAAAAAAAAAAACACGTACGCAAATGGCGGCAGCTACGGCAGCTGCCATTTGCATTCCTTATTTTTCGCCATCTTAGTCTACGTAAATATTTACGTAGGCTAAAACAGTGAATCAAAAAGGGATTCAAATAGCGCCCACTACGCTATTTGCGTTCCCTTTTATTTTCGCCGTAATAGAATTTCGTTACATATTTTTCTACGTAAATATTTATGTAGACTAAGACGGTGAAAAATAAGGAACACAAATGGTGGTGGCTGTAGCCGCCGCCATTTGTGTATGCCGTTTTCTTTTCTTTTTTTTTACCCAGCAGCCACCGCTGCTGGAAATCCAGCTGCGGACAGCCATGGCCTGGGCCTGGCCGGCTGCTCCACAGAGCTGCCGTGGAGCACAGCCGGCCGTCGAGGATTCCGGGGGGGATGACCGGATCGCCTCCCCCCCCGTTGAGGATTCAGGGGGGAGTGACGGAATGCCTCCCCCACCCATGAACAGAATCCGTGGAAAGGTAAGTGACTTTCGTACATCCCTAACGAGCACTAGGTGAAAAAATACAGTATTGCATTATATGATTTTCCCCTTTTTGCGTGATGAGAGGTGTAGATTCTACTGCCCAAGAAAACAGCTTGAGAGAGGCAAAAAGAAAGAAGATGTTGCGGGGAAAGCTTAGTTTCAATAATGACTCAAGAATAATATGAGAATGTGTAATGCAGTCAGAATATTTGTCTTAGACATGAGCCAAAGAAAAACCTTCTAGTACATGGCTGGGTAGATTTCAGGCTTACAGGATCTACTTTGTTTTTTGTTTGTTTGTTTTTGCTAAAACTGCAAGATCCACCAACTGGACCAAATAAAAAATAGTAGTTTGGGACATACACTTAGAATTTCTCAGCCTAGGAACTTGTTTACCAACTGAGCTCACAGTTTTTTCACATACAACCCCACTCCTGGTTTCGAGCGAAGCATTCTTGATTTCAGCAGCCCATTTATTCATTATGTTAATTTGTTTATTTGATTTGTATCACATCTTTCTACCAAGAAAAATAGCACTCAAGGCAGCTTACAATCACAAATAAAACTTAATAAATTAAAATAATAAAACAAATGCATTAAAACAAAATTAAAAAACACAACCATAGCAGAATAAAAACAACATCCAACCCAACAGACCCACTGACATGCTGATTGAATAAAAAGGTCTTAGCCTGCAAGCAGAAGGACAACAAAGAGGGAGCCAATCTAGCCTGCCTTGGCAGGGAGTTCCACAGCTTGGGAGCGGTTACCAAGAAGGCCCTGTTTGGGGTGGAGGAGCAGTTTTCATGTATTGCTATCATTAAAGAATTGGGTGTCAAAAACATTTGAAGATATACTGCAAATCAGAGATCTACCTTGAGCTCACCTCTTGTTTTATTAGCTTTCAAACATCAGTAGCCCTAGGCAAAAGCACATTCATTTCAAACTCAGAAACAGGAAAACAAACGAATTAATGAATGGCCAAGTGATAATACTGGTTTTAGGTGTCTTATTTCGCTTTTTGGATAATTTAGGGCACAATCCTATCGGGGTAGACAGCCGCCTCCGAACTCAGAGGCAACCGCCTATCCAATGCAGGGCAGGAGAAGCGCAGAGGAGATTGTCCCTTCCACATTTCAGCTGTCCTGCATTTGCAGCTAGAAAGCTGATTTCGGCTGTCTAGCCATGGGACCTCAGAGCACGGGAAGCAACAGTCAGATGTGTCATGCCGGCATTTCCAACTTCCCTGCCCCGACACGCCCCCAGGAACACCCTGTTTTTGCCACTCCACACTCCTCTTCTGAGCATGTAGTGCAGGGCCATTCCACACCACCTACAAGGCAGCATGGGAGGGGGTGGAGATCGATTCTCAAGGAACCAACCTCCAAGTGCAGGCTCTGAGGTCAGTTCCCAGGAATAGCCGCTGTCTAGCCGCTGACCAACAGCCATAGGATTGCTCCCTCCATCATTCTCTTGAAAGTACCTCAGAGACAGATCAACATTGGCTTAGCCCCCCCGCCCCCCAAAAAACCCTTTAAGGCTAGGCCTAGGGTCAGTGATCACCACTGTCAGGCTTCTCTGGGAACCCACTTACCATAAGAACATAAGAGGCCTGCTGGATCAGACTAAGAGTCCATCTAGTCCAGCATTCTGTTCACACAATGGCCAACCAGACATCTGTTGGAAAACCCACAAATAGGCATGAGTGAGAAAGGCCAGTCTTAGACTTTAGCCCAAGAAACTGGGCCTGTTCTTGCAAGAGAGAAGAATGGGTTGGATATTCTACCTTTCTGCTTTTCTTTACCTGTACTGAGGGACAGTTTTTGATTATGCTATTTTTCATATGGCCCACGGAGGCAGGAGTACTGAGTTCTGGCAGGTTGGAATTAAATGCATGCATGCATTTATCCATGTTCTAGTAACATCTAGATTTGGCTTCTGTAATGTGTTTTATGAGGGTCTTCCTCCGAAAACTGTTCAGAAGCTGCAAAATACCACTGTTGGCTGGGCCTAGTCATTGGGATGGGAACGTAACCCCACATTGAAAGAACTTCATCTGCTTCCAGTCCATTTCTGAGCACAACTCACCATGTAGCTCATGCTCATCAGTGTTCCAGACTGCATGGAGAACCCCATGGATAGAGGAGGCTCTTCAGACAGTCACCTTTCACATGTTCAGTGCAATGAGAGCAATGAAGGAGAGGGCCGGGGACGGAGTGCTCCCTTTCCTTGCGTGTTTAAAAAACACACTTCAAGAAGGCCTGAATAGGGCTTATGTCAATAATGAAGGGAGCATATTTCAAATATAGTTTTCCCTTTTTAAATACATGGTAATGCATGTCAACAAGGACTTAGCTCCTGGTTCCATATATTTTAAATGCACACATGTGTTTTCACTTTGGGAATCAGTAGTTAAATACAAAACGTCTAAGAGTAAATGTCTACCTTTACTATAGAGATCTTTTTTCTTAGGGTAAGTTTACCTGAAGAAAGCCATTGCTCACATTTACTGAGACATTTACTTTTTGAGCATATAATAACTTGCTAAGTGAGATGTCACACAGGGAGATGTACAAAATAAAGCCTCATCTGCAGCATACATGGCTTTTCCAAGGGAAATTGCCTCTTTATACTAGAAGCACAAAAGCATAGACACATGTGACTTCCAGTTCCACTTTTCTGCACTCCCTGTTCAACAGCAACCTTTAAATGACATGAATACCTTTCCCCACAGAACAGCCATGGCATTAAAGTGTGAACAGATAAAGATTCAGTCCACAATCTGTAACATGCAACTGTCTGTAAACAAAAGTGCCTCCTCCAAAGAATTCAACCCATCCATTAATGTGCGAGGGTTGAGGCAGGAAGTATTTCTCATGAGTTGAAGGGTGTTTGGTCAGTATGTGCATACTCCATTTCATTGTGCAAAGTCAATTAAAAGACACCATAACCTCAACTGACCTAACACTGGTTTTAATTGGAACGTAGCTTCAGTAGCACTAAAAGAATACTGCTAATAGAATTAGTGCAAATGTTCAGCATTTTCATTTTTGACAATGAGCTAAGCTGTACATATAAGAGAAAGGGAACTGTGGAATGCTTGTGTTAATTATATCGCTATAATGCAGATGAGTTATCCTAGCAACAGCTTAGTCTCAAAGATAGGGACTTTCAGTTTTTGGTCTTTCCTTTCTGTATACTAGAGGATCAAACATCATGTTTCTTCCTCCTGCTACATATTCTATTGTTCCCTATCCACCCATCCTTTTCCCAACTGCTCCTACTATTGACAAATATGATATTCCCCAAGACTTCCGGATAACAGACACTAACATTAATAATACAGAAAGTTGCCTTGTTAGGAATAATCCAAAGGATCAGAACAAGGAGACCTGCTGAAGTGTGCTGGAAAATTAAGATTCAGAAGCCATATTCACATTCTTCCTTCCCTCTTTTTAACTCAAGGGTAAATAAAGTTTTGAACAGAAACTAGGGGATTATTCATATGAGATGTCTGCATTGATTAAAAGCACTGAGAGTCACATTGCCACCATTTTTTAAAAAAATGTTTTTAGCTAAAATGAAATTCTAAGTGAATTTGGAGGTTCCTCCTGAGGTGAAATATTGAAAGGATTTTAAAGAAAGCTGAAGGCAGTTTGATAAGAATAGTGAAATTCTCGGAGTTTCACTCATCCCTGAGACTTGGACTGTTCCTAGAATTCCCTACACCAAGACCAATATCCTGTCTGTGGAGATAAAACAATTCTGGGTTGGAAGGCAGGGCAGGATACATTTATTTAAAGAACAGACACTCAGCCTGTGTTCCACCACAACAGGGGTGGGGAACCCTTTACCTGTGACAGCTACATTCTCCTGGGGGTTAAAATTTGTAAGGGGCTTCATGCCAATATGAGTCTGGCCACCTCTTCTCTCTCTCTCTCTCTCTCTCTCTCTCTCTCTCCCCCCACCCCTTCTCTCTCTTTCTTTCTCTTTCTGAAACCCCTTCTCTCTCTCCTTCTGACACCCCCCTCTCTTCTTTCTTTCTTCCTCCCTGCCCAGAGAGGAACAGATTGCTCTTGCCAGAGGTCTGCATGCTAGTGAGGATGGGGCCACCCCTTCCCCCCTCTATTTCTAGGGCTTTGAAATTAGGCCATGAAATTAGGCCAAATTTCATGGCTTTGAAATTAGGCCATGAGCTGCATGGAATTAGGCCAAGGTGCACTTGTGGCCCCAGGGCTGCATGCTGCCCTCCCCTCTGTTACAAGATAGTTAACACATTCCAGGACAGCTTCCAGTACCAAAAGTCCACATTAATGACTTTGCATAGAGAATGTATTTCCATTTGATGTGCTATAGTGGTTAAGCATTGGAAGACACCAGTATTATCTGTTTGCTAGCTTCTCAGGGCCTTCTAGTTTCTGGAATTTTGAAATTTGGGCATTTTAAAACAAATTCACATTTACTTAATGTCTTCAAAAAGTAGTGCTGGGTTTGAAATTTGCCTGAAAGCCACATCCAAGAAATGGAATTCCTGTTCCCTAATCCCAAATATGTGACATTTGGCAGCAGTTACTCAATAGTGGGAGAAAGACATTCTGAACATGCCCAGAGATGCAATTACTTCATACAGTATGTTTCAGAGCTGGTCTTTCTTGTACCAACAATAGATTCCAGGAGTAAACCAGGGGTACATACATCAAATCTTGAAAACAATGTTCAATAGTTCCTTGCCTACAGAGTACTGAATTACTAGTTTGGAAAGTGCTGTCTATACTTTAAATGCAACAGTCATCTACTTCTACCCCATTTTACACACAATATTCAGCTTCCCATAATAAATAGGGAGAAAAAAGTTCAAGATACTAGTTCAAGTGAAACATGCCAATAAATTGCACCATTCGGTTACTCACAGTCTGCCCAAAGTGCCTGTATGAACTGAATGAACATTCAGATAAACAAAAAGAATCATACATTTTTTTCCAGTAAAAATGGGAACCGATGCATTTACAGTGTTAGTCAATGGCAGGCCTATGTGCAAAAATGAGGTGATAAAATGGGTTGTAGTTCTTGACCCAAACATATACAGAATTGCAAATGAGGAGAACAAATCTTCTCCTAACATTGCCCCCTAGCTAAATGGTTTGTATCATAATGGGGAGGCAGCAACATGAATTCATTGACCTCATACAATCAGATGACAGGGTGATCTGTTTGATATAATGGAAAAAGCTATCCAAATGTTTCATCTTGTTGTACAGTCCACCATTACCACCAAGCCATGTCTCCAGGGACTTGCTATGAGCTTTGTGAAAATGAAAATGATAAACATATGCCATTTTCTCTATAAAGTTCTGTATAGGTCTCTAATCCAAATTCAAAAACAAAACAAAAGTGACACAAAAATCACAAAAGTGCTTGTTTCTTTTTGTGCCTACCAGCCCAATGTTCTGGAAATAAACTCCTTACTCATGGACCACCTAAAACAGAGAACCGTATATTAACATTTTTATACATGTACATACAAAATATTCAGTACAAAAAATACAGTGGATGGATTAACTGTATCCATTCACATTAACAGGAAGCCAGATTCCGGCTGAACATCAGGAAAAACTTCCTGACTGTTAGAGCAATACGACAATGGAACCAATTAACTAGGGAGGTGGTGGGCTCTCCCACACTGGAAGTGTTCAAGACGAGGCTGGACAGCCATCTGTCAGGGATACTCTGACCTTGATTCCTGCCTTGAGCAGGGGTTTGGACTCAATGGCCTTGTAGGCCCCTTCCAACCCTACTATTCTATGATTCTATGAACTGCATCCATTCATAAATGCATTATAACTTTTCAACAGAAGAAATTCACAAATAAAACACATAAATAAGAACTCATATATGCATGTATTTCTAAACAATTAAAACATAATAAACACAACCACTCTTCTGAAGGGGTGTTGGTAATATATAGATGACATGTCTGATCATTTAGAGGGGCTCAGAGAATAAGGTTGGAGACTTTTACATGTAGGTCAATGCTAGAGATACAATTATACCTTTTGATATACATCATAATAAGGTTCAGGTCACTTCCCTTGATCTTGTAGTTTGGGGAATATCCTGAGAAATTGGCTGAGGAAAGGAGAAAAAAGGGGCAGCCACAGGATTTCCCCCCCCCCTGCAAAATAGGAAAAGGGCTACGAATAACAGAATAAATTGTACTGTCACATTCAGTCATATGCCCAACGCTCTATAGAACTATATTAGCAGACCTTGGTTTCTCCTACGAAGTATTCCAGGATGCCAGTATAAGCCTTTGATTTCTTTTAAATGTACTAAGAATTTGAAAGATATGTTGGTTAAAACTGATTTGGGGGGCCAAAAAGGGTATTTGGCAGCAACCAATTTTGGGTCACTCTACAATGAGGAATCATCATCCATGTGGGAGATGTGTGTATTGCAAACATACATGCAAGACAGAGTTGTACATTTCAAACAATTTTGTGACCTGTAATAGCAGGAATGTGATTTATATTATCTAGTACCCATGTAAGAAAATGTATGTGGGAAAAATTTCCAGGGTCCTTTAAAAACACCCACCCACCTATGTATAAGAGATAGTACACATGTTATATTTATATGACACTGGATTATCCCATATGCTGAGAGGATATTCAGATTGCCAACCACCTAGAAGAAAACTGGCCTGGACATTTCTTTTAGAACCAATTGCCAGAAAAGCAAAGAACAGGCTCAGTCTTTCCTAGAGCTGAGCCAAAAATGGTTTTGAGGGAAGGGAGGGGAATTCAGAGATCATGGTGGCTGAAACTCCCCACTGTCACCAGAGATCCTTTTCCATGGTTGTCAGTTGGTTGCCACCAATTTTTCCTCAAAGCCCTTTAGAGTGATGTGATGTGCTGACAGCATTGTTCTTTTAGGGGCTTCGGGGAAAGGGGAAACAGTGGCCACCAGGAAAGATGCTCCTGCAATGGAACTGAGATGAAAGCTGCTATGAATACCTGACCCCTGTCAATTATTGGAGTATGCTCTCCACCCATCTCTCCTGTATGACCAAATTTGACCCAAAAAATATAATGTGAGAACTTTTGAATCAGCACTAGTTTAGCCATTTTAAAAGCTGAGATCTTGGATGAATAGACAAAGCCCCCAGCTGGCCTCCAACTGCCACATAGGAAGCTGCCTTACACTATGTCAGGCCATTGGCCCAACTAGCCCCATATTGGCACCACTGACTAGCAATGGCTCTCCAGGGTTTCAGGCAGGAATTTTTCCTAGCCCTACCTAGAGATGTCAGGGATTGAACTGAGAACCTTCTGCATGCAAAGCAGGTGCTCTACCACTGACCTACGGAACTGTCAAAATCCACCAGTCTCCACACCCTTGACTCCATTCCCACAAAGCTCTGAGGTCTGTCTGCTGACAGAAAATGCCTCCCAGGTATCATAATTTTTTCAGGAGTTGACAATTATAGATGCTGTTCACATGCCTCTAGCGGTGCTCAAATTACGAAGTGGCAGAAAGGATCTCTTTCTCTTACATTTTCTGATGCCTCCCTTAGCTACTGTTTTTAGAAGCAATGGGGCAGGATTTGGTGAATATTGTGTGTGTGTGTGTGTGTGTGTGTGGAGTTAGGAGTTAGTGCTTGTGGATTTCATTAAGCTCCCCTCCCACTTTTGGTTTCACAAGCACTGGCCTCTAGCCAGCATACCACCACCACCATCTGAATCATTCATTGGTCCAAGAATAGCTTTACATAACTCTCTTTTTTATTAATGGCCTTAATTTATGTTGCAGCTATCAATGCTGAGGAAGGATGCATCTGAGAGTTGTTGCTGGGCGGTATGCATTGAGAGGCGGGGCGGGGGGAGTTTGGATTTATCACTTCTGGTGGGGGGACAAATCACAAAAATCAGGCTTACTGTGAATATGGGAGTCTGGAATCCATTGGATCTCTTCTGGTAACCTGTTTATTAGGATCACTGCAGATAGTGGAGAATTGTTTCAAGTTAAACTTGCTTGTAACAGACAAATGCGGAGATACCATCAAAACAAATAATTTAATAATCAATTAAATTCTAATTGTCCATCAATTAGAAAATAATGTTGTGCTGAGATGAAGAAAATCATGGAGGAGCTATGGTTTCTATCCTCCAAGTTCATTGAAATGAATGTGGATTGTGCTTAATCCTATCTGTGTGAAATTTTGACGGGGTGGGTGGGGGGAATGAGCTGTATCACTTGACCAGCAGCCCAGCAGGTGTGGAATGTTGTATTCTTTAGGAGCTGCCCAGAGATCCAGGCCTTGCATGCAGGGTTCTTGCTAGGTACTTACATAAAGATGCAGGGCCCAGGCCCATAGGACAGAATTCTGTATAACATTTGCATATGTTGATTTATATGCAAATATAGAAATAATTACTACATTTTGTTTAAATTTCACAAGAGCAAAGCCAGCCAATTAATTTCTCATCCAAATAATTTCAAATAAAATAAATTCTTCAATTAAGTTGCACCCTGCCCCAGATCATTTTTTTCCAAGCTTAATTGCCATCCCAAGAGAAAGGGTGGATGGGGTGGGGTGGGGTGGGGTGGGGGTGCAATATATGTGGAGCAGAGAGTTAATCCTTCCCTCCACAGCTGCAATCTCCCTTGAAGTTGAAAATCATCCCCCATCCACCCTGGCAGGGCAACTAAGCTAAGAAAAAAACAACAACCTTCCATTGGCACCAATGGATACTCAGGTCTCTGGGGAATAGATCTGAGGCCCTGGGAAACAGATTCGGATGTGGAGCCCCATGGGCCCAGGCCTAGCAATGCCCCTGCTTGTGTTCTTAGTTTGGAATGCTATTTTTTTCTGCTTCCCTCCTTTCACACAACAGAGATTTATCTCAGAGATTTATCTCTACCCAGTTTGCCATTTTTAGTGTTTAGATTATGCTACTGCCACGACTTAACAATCCAGGCTGCCCAAACTCTGACCTTTGGAATGTTGGTGGGGGTTGGCTGTCAAGGAGCCATGTTGCCCTTGGCCCTCTTGCTCCAAAACAGTCAGCTAGGAGCTTCCTCTATACTCAGAGGAGCATAGTCTAAAGCAGTTCCTCAACTGCAGTCCCTCCAGATGTTTTCCCTACATCTCTCATCATTCTTGACCACTGGCCATGCTAGCTGGGCTGATGGGAGTTGCTGAAGGCTAAAACATCTGGCGAGAACCAGGTTGGGGAAGGCTGATGTAAAGGGAGTTCAGTTGAAAGTGGTATGGAGACCCCAAGCTGTTTTAGAAGGGCTGGCACAAACCATTTCAGTCATTCAATATCCATAGATAATGAATGCATTCAGGGGAGGAGCTTCACCCTTAACCTGAACAAATTCATTAGTAGATCTCTGGAGAGGCCTCCATGCTGTACACATGGAACTCCTCTCCCAACATTCTCATGCATGCACATAGGTTGTGGGGTGGCAGGGAAGCTGACAAGCCTTCATTATATCCATGGATATTAAATGGATGAAAAGGCTAGCAACTCTCATGCATGAAGGTACCAGTGATACCCAGGAAGAATAGGAAGGCTTTAATGTTTTCTTTATGTGAAATTAATATGTATTTAGACTTGCTTTTTGCAGTATTTCCCTCCCCATTTGCTGTTGCTGCTTATTCTTGCATTTTCACACTTGAGGTTCCATATATGGAGCCGGTAATATGGGCTTGTACCATCTGTGTAATTATTCTATCAGTAATTGAACAGAATGAGTATCAATGTTAAGCCCTAAACCTGCAAACTCCTGCGTACATATTCTCTATAATGAGCAAGGGCATTTGCTTCACTGGGGGCTACTGTCAATGTGTAAAATATGCATCTAAATTTTGTGGGTTGGAGCAATTTACTTGTGTTCATTTATCAGTTAATTAAATAAAAACAGTTTGAAACAGCATGCAGCAATGGTAAGCAGAGAAATTAAGGGCACTGTTAAATATCTGACTCATAAGTTAGTGTGCATGCAGTTTGACTAAAATCAGCATTCTGGATCAGTAGGTATTAGTCACCTGCTGTGAAGTAAGGGAGATAATTCTAAGCTGCTACTTGAAATGCTTGGCTATGGATCCACATGTCAAGGTTTAATTTTTGTGTCAAGGGCATGAAATTCAGAGTCTTTGCTAAGCAAATACATTTTAAATAGATTACGCTCTAAATAAATGGATGGGAAATAGGATGTGTGTAGAGTTACAAATCCCCTTCATGGATCACTGCCTTGTTGTGGTGAAGAGGCTTGTGTAACTCAGTGAAGCCATAAGCTATGCCGTGCAGGGCCACCCAATACGGACAGGTCATGGCGGAGAGTTCTGACAAAATGTGGTCCACTGGAGAAGGAAATGGCAACCCACTCCAGTATTCTTGCCAAGAAAGCCCCATGGAACTAGGGATGGGGGAGAATTTCTCCCCGAAACTTCGGGGGGCCGAGTGCCAACGCATTCGGTCCTCCGAAGGTTGTTCGGGGAGAAATTCGCCGGCCCCCCGGCTAGGGGTGCACGAAAGTCACTTACCTGGTCTCGCAGCTTTTCGCGGTTGAGGGGAGGTGCTTCGCTGCTCTCCCCCTGAAGTTCAAGCTGGGGGGGAGGCTTCCCGCCTCACCTGGCCGAAATTCAGGCCGGGGGGGAGGCTTCCTGCCTCGCCCGGGCGAAATTCAGGCCGGGGAGGAGGCGCCTCACCTCGCCCGGCTGCGAAATAAAAAGTAAAAAAAAAAAACGCCCTCGTGATAGGCTACGTGACGATTAATGTAGCCTATCATGGCTAGATCTGCAAAGTCAGCCATGATAGGCTACGTAAATCATCACGTAGCCTATCACGGGTGACTTAAAAAAAAAAAAAGCGCGTACGCAAATGGCGGCCCCCATAGGGAGCCGCCATTCGCGTTCCTTATTTGGTCGCTGTAGTCTACGTAAATCTTTACATAGACTACATGGACAAAATAAGGAACACGAATGGCAGCTCCCTATGGGGGCCGCCATTTGCGTACGCGCTTTTTTTTTTTTTAAGTCACCCGTGATAGGCTACGTGACGATTAACGTAGGCTATCACGGCTGACTTTGCAGATCTAGCCGTGATAGGCTACGTAAATCGTTACATAGCCTATCATGGGGCTTTTTTTTTTTTTAACTTTTCTTTTGAAGTTCGCGGCCGGGGAGACGGGGCGTTTCTCCCCGGTCTGAATTTCAGCATATAGACAGCATAGTAAGAAGCAGAAACATCACCTTGCCGACAAAGGTCCATATAATCAAAGCTATGGTTTTCCCAGTAGTAATGTATGGCTGTGAGACCTGGACTATAAGGAAGGCTGAGCACCGAAGAATTGATGCTTTCGAACTCTGGTGCTCGAGAAGACTCTTACGAGTGCCCTGGACTGCAAGGAGGTCAAATCAGTCAATCCTAAAGGAAATCAACCCTGAGTGCTCATTGGAAGGACAGATACTGAAGCTGAAGCTCAAATATTTTGGCCACTTAATGTGAAGAGAAAAGTCACTGGAAAAGACCCTGATGCTGGGAAAGACTGAAGGCAAAAGGAGAAGGGGATGGCAGAGGATGAGATGGCTAGATAGCATCACCGATGCAATGAATATGAACTTGAGCACACTCCGGGAGAGAGCGGAGGACAGAAAGGCCTGGCGTGCTATTGTCCATGGGGTCACGAAGAGTCGGACACAACTTAACGACTGAACAGCAAGGGTTACAAATATCCACAATTGAGGTATTTTTACAAAAATAGTTGAGTGCCTGACCCCCCCAAAAAAGATAGCTGTTACTTCCAAACAATAGTAACCCAAATTTTGTGTTCAGATAAGTGACGTCATGGTCCCACATTTGAACTTACATTAAATATACATCATGCCATATTTATACCACTTCCATTTAGACAAACTCCCTGCTGTCCAAATATTTTGGATATCTCCCAGGTTGTTCAGATTACAGCCTTGGTTAAATTTATTGTCTACATCTTTATATTGTCAAAATCGAACGTCTAAAGCCAATATGAAGTTTGAAAAGGAAGGAACTACATGGTATCAATTTGAGGTGAATAAATCATAACAAAGGGCAGGATACATGGAGACCTACCATTGGCGGGGTGAGTACCACTGGTTCCTGGTGCACACGCGGCCAGCCCCTACTGCTGGTGGTGGCGATGTAGGGCTTCCAAGGGCAAGCCCCCAAATAACTTGAAATGAACATTTCTGGAATGGGCAGGTTGCACCTACCAGAAACATTTGGGGATTTGTCCCTGGAAGTACTACATCACTGCTGAAAAAGTACAGACGTTAGTGGGCTTGCAAATGTAATTCACAGGGGGGAAAAAATGTTTGACAGCATGCATACATTTGGAATATGCACATGAAAAAATGTGTAGTTTTGAAAAATGCCCACAAATACACTCAATGGGAGAAGAATGGGTGCATTACAAAGAGGCACAAAACATATGTGTACTTTGGAAAAATGTGCACAAAAATACGGAAGGATTTTCATGTGAAAAGAAAAACAAATGCTCATAATCTGATACAGACTCGAGCTAGAATGAACTTCGAGATGGAATTCAGAGAACTTTGGCAAGCTTGGGTTTTGCTGATTTGTACATCCCTACCACTGAGTCATGGTCCCTCCCCAAAATAAGCATTCACAAGGTTAATGATAATGGTGATTTTACCATGAGAAATACAAGTGAGGGGTACTCTTGCAAGAGCATTCTAATATATGAATATTCATAGATGAATCACAAGTGACATTGGGGCAACTCTTCTACCTCAACAATAGTCATGTGAATCACCCTAGAGTCTACCAAAGTGAGCCACCCTAATGGCTGATTCACACAACCACTTCTATCATATGACCATCTCTTGGTTATGTGGAATAATACCAATACTAATGTTGTTGTTGTTATGCTCTATGCTACAGCACATTCCAATTAACCCAAAAACATACAACACAATACTATAAACAAAGTCAATAATTACACATTAAATAGACTACTAATCAAAATTTAACTACTTACTACTAATCAGTTAAAACAACCAACAAATTTGAAACCCAGTTACAAACCAATTGTTCCTTACTCCATACAATGTTATGGCTCTGACTCAAACAAATAAGTTTTCAAGCCTCATTTAAATTCGTCCCACTCTGGTTCCATACAGAGGTATAAAGGGAGAGAATTTCACAGTCATGGGGCAAGATGAAGAAATGCCCAAAGCCTAGAGTTGGCCCCTTTAGTCCAAGGAACCACTAAGAGTCCAGAATCTGTGGACCAAGTTCTCCTAAGAGGAGCATGACACACAACCAACTCCACCAAATAACTGGGAAGGGAAAGGCGCAGGGCCTAAAAAGTCAAGTCGAGGAGTTTCAAATGTGCCCTTGCCCTGACAGGCAACCAATGCGATGCCCTGTGATAGTGAGAAACATGGGAATAATGGCGCAAATCTAAGACAGCATGTACAGCACTGCTCTGTACTAGAATAAGAGGGTGGAGTGAAGAAGAAGAAGAAGGAAGACCCTCCAGGAGACTATTACAGTAATCCAGGTGGGAAACAACCAGGGCATGAACAAGACGCCCCACTGTCTCGGGGGTGAGGAAACAGTGGATCTGATGGATGTTCACAAGATGAAAACTACATACCCTGCTGTTGCATTCACAAAGGAGTGAAGCAACAGTCCATCATCTACCAGAAACCCGAGATCCATGGGCTCTGAGATGGGAGTCACCTGAAAGCCCTGGAGGAGAAGGGACGAAGTACTCAAGGGATGGACAGGATGATCAGGGTGAAAAATCTAGGGATGTACAAAAGTCACCTACCTTTTCGCAGGGGTGATTTGTGTGTGAGGGGGGAGGCGCTCCATCCCTCCCCCTGAAATTCTGGCCGGGGGGGAGGCACTCCATCCCTCCCCCCCGAAATTCTGGCCGTCCGGCTCTGCTCCGCAGGGATTCTGCGGAGCTGCTGGCCAGCTCCGCCAGTGGCTGGACATCCGGCCGCTGGCTAGCAGGGACGCAAATGGCGGCGGCCGTAGCCGCTGCCATTTGCGTCCCTGCAGTCAGCCGTGATAGGCTACGTAAATGTTAGCCTACATAAAATCTACGTAAATGATAGGCTACGTAAACACCGTGATAGGCTACGTAAATGTTTACGTAGCCTATCAAGGCTGATTTAAAAGGAAAAAAACAATGCGCGTATGCAAATGGTGGCGCCCATGGGTGCCGCCATTTGCGTACGCGCGTTGTTTTTTTCCTTTTAAATCAGCCATGATAGGCTACGTAAACATTTACGTAGCCTATCATGGTGTTTTTTAAAAATCTAGCCGTGATAGGCTACGTAAAATTTACATAGCCTATCACTTTTTTTGTTTGTTTGTTTTTTTAACTGGAAATGGCGGTGGCGGCAGCTGATCAGAAGACCGGCCGCCGCCGCCGAACCGCTGCCGAACTGCCCCCAGAGCCGCCACCGCCACCAGGAAGATCTGCCCAAGCTAAGTCCTGTCCTGGGGGGGCGGGGGGGCAGACTGTTCCGCCACTGATTTCGGGGGGCTGAATGCGCTGGCATTCGGCCTCCCCGAGATCCGTGGCGGAATTCTCTGACATCCCTAGAAAAATCAAGACTTCCATCTTCTCTATATTCAACTTTAACAGATGGGAGGACATCCATGACAAGATGTCTAAAAGGCAACTCATCAATGAGGTCCAAACCTCAGTACTCAGCTGAGGATAAGATTGGCACACCTGAATGTCATCAGCATAAATACAATAGCAAAAACCCAAACTAGAAATAAGCATACCCAAAGGAAGTGTATACAGAGAAAAAAAGAACAGGGCCCAGTACTGAGCCCTGTGGGACACCAACAGTGAGGAGAAAAGAATGAGAAGTTCTAGTACCCAGGGAAACTGAGAAAGAACAATTTGACAAATAAGAAGAAACCCAATAAATAGTGTTACCAGAAACAGTCAAAGATACCAACCGTGACAATAGAATCCAGTGGTCAAGAGTATCAAATGCTGCCGATAAATCAAGCAGCACCAGCACCGAAGAATGGTGCTGTGCCTTGGCCACCAGGATATCATTCAAAATTCGAGACAGTGCCATCTCAGTTTAATGTCCAGCCTGAAATCCAGGCTGAAATGGATCAGTAAAGTCATAACAAGCCAAATAAGGGGCCAATTGAGAAAGAGCAACTCTCTCCAGTACTCTGGACAAAAAAGGAAGGAGAGATACTGGTCAGTAATTAGCACATACAAGAGGATCAAGGGAAGGATTTTTCAACAAAGGCATGCTTATAAGATGCTGAAAAAACACCAGTGGTAAGCAAACAATTCACAAGGCCGATCAAAGAAGACAAAAGAGAAGAACCTAAAATAGAATAAAGAAAAGAAGGGAAAGGATCAATAGGGTCTGTAGTTAGAGGAGAAGCAGAAACAATTGCCCAGATCTGCTCCTCTGACATGCAGGAGAACTCAAATGGGTCTTCTGGGGGTTGAGTGGGAAAAGGAGGAGGTAGATCAAGGTCCACTGGAAAAGCCAAGCTAATTTTCTGAATCTTCTGAAAAACAATAATTTGCTAAATCAATAACCAAAGGGGATGATGAGACAACTGAAATAGAACTAGACAATTCTTAAGCCAATAAGCTCTTAAAAGTACTAAACAACTCCCCTGGGTTGTGTGCTTGAGTGGAAATAGTGGATGGATAAAAAATCTGTTTGGCCTTATCTACATTTGAAAAATATCTTCCAAATGCAGATTTCAAAAGATGACAAGAATACTCTGGTGAAGCTTGCTTCCACTGTTGCTCTAAGTGACAGAGGACAGTACACTCATCCCTGAGTTCCTCAGTCAGACAAGGATGGGTGGGATGAACAGCTGCCTTATGGCAGACTGAAGGAGCTACCTGATCCAGAGCAGAAGTGATGGCCATTTGAAAAGCCACAGTCAATGCATCAACTGAACTGACACGTACATTACCATGAACAGGCAAGAAGCTGTGGCTCTGACCAATCCAGAAATGGCTGTAAGGTCTCCCGATCCAAGACTGATGTAAAACTAGTGGGAGAAATTCCAGACAAGTTTCTCATAGAAACCATCTGAACAGGCAGAACAGGAGAAGAAAAAAGTGTACAAAAACTCTGGAAGAAAAAATGATCAGAAAGAAAGGCCACTGTCTAAAACAGTACTTGGAGAAAACTCTAAGCCCCTACCAATAAACAAATCCAAAGGTCTACCCCCAACATGAGTGGGGTGGATGGGTGTAGGACAACACAGTCAAATTATACAGAAGAGAAATCCTCCCACAGCTGTAATTCTTGGTGGATATTAAAATCTCCATCTATAATACAAGACAAGTTAACGTCCAGAAAGCAAGATAACCAGGTGGAAAATTCATTCAGGAAGTTTGACTCCAATGTCAGATTAGGAGGGTGATAAATACATGCCAATCTCATTGCAGGATGTGTTAACAAAACTGAGTGGGCCTCATAAGAAGTTAGAAGTAGGAACATCAAGTCCAGTCTGAAGAATCTGCTTACTGGCGAAGATTGACTTAAATGCCACTTCAACCTCTCCCCCACGCTGTGCCAGGTAAGGGGAGTGGAAGCAGGTATAACCTCCTGCAGAGAAGGTAACCAAGGCCATAGATTCATTCTGAGCAAACCATGTCTCCAAAATAAAGGCAATCAAAATAGATTGATCAATAAGATAGTTCAGCAACATAGCTGCTTTTCGAACAAGAGATCAAGCATTCCATACCAGAGAATGTGGAATAAATTGTGAGCTGTTAGAAAGAATTGTGAGTTACTAATGTCCATGAAGTAATCACCAGCTGCTGTCGAGTAACTCCCTGCTTCACCCTAGGCCTACAAGGGAGCACTGGAATAGATTGAGACTGTAGACACATTTTGGTGACATGGGGTCAACACTGGAGATCACAAAAACATCTTCCATCTCCAGTTAGGACCACTTCTTATTTCAAGGCTCTCCTACCATTATCAACTGCCAGACTTCAAAACAGGCTTGTCAAACTTCTCAAATACCTTCTCCTCACATACCTCAAAGTGTTAATTCAGTTAATTACTCTCAGCTGTGTAGAGAATCTTAACAGTAGCTGGAGGGGTTTCCAAACAATCTGGTAAGTAAAAAGAATTTAAAATAATGCAACCAAGCAGATATTATCCTTAAATCACAATAAAATTCCAACAAAATTCCAACAAAAAAGATTCCACTAAAATCACTATACTTGCAAATTTAAAAACATTGATTCCAATGTAAAATTTAGAATTTTAAAATAATTGATTCCAAAGTATGCCTTATAAAATGGATAAAATCATGTTGACAAAATAGCGCATTTGCTGAACTCTGAACAAAGTGGTTTCTATAAAGCTATAAAGTTCTGTTTTTGAACAACTCTTCCAGCTTTATTCTATTTACCTTTACATGGAATGGCAATTCAGCCAGCAAATAAAACAAACAAACAAATATTGGGTTCACTGGGGCTTACTCCCAGGTAAGTGGGTATGACTGCAGCCTTAAAGAACCCCACTGAGCCTGGAGCTTAGTTATTATGTCGAATAAATATAAGAGAAAAGCTACAATTGGGTTTCTTATCAGAAAAGTAGTTGAGGAGTTCTGTAACAAACACATTTCATGGACATTTTCTTTTCTGCTTTCGCTGCCAAAAAGAGGTCAACCAATAGCACATGGCTCATTGGCTTACCTAATACATAAGATGTCCCTGAAGGTTCAAAAGAGTACATTGAAACTCCATCTTTAGTTGCCTGGATAGCAACACTTCTGCTAAACTGACATGTTGTCTTAACAGACAATTAGTTTCTATGCAGATGGCCAGCCACAAAATGGTACATCTATTTAATGGGATTCTAACATAATACTTCAGATGCTGAATATGCACGAGTTCAGACAAAATAGTAAAAGATAAATAAGATATGACTTTGAAATGACTTCTGTCCATAAGCAAACAGATCAGTATCCCACACATACATTATTAATTCAGTGCTTCACTTTTATTATCATAGTAGTATTGAAGACAGAGGGAGTGGAAATAATTTGCTGGGGACTGTGTACCTTTTGATATCCAAGTAAGTTTGCATGTCTTTATAGATAAGGTAAACTGACATGACAAAGAAGTGTTCTGACAACCTGAATTCAAACGAGTAAGGTTCATCTGCAAATATTATTAACACTAGAGGTTGGCCCAAACAGTATTTTTAAAACAACAAAGGCTCCTGCCTGAATTTATGCTCATTCTCTGCACTGAAACTATGTTGCTTGCTACAACTATCTTAAAAGGATATGAATTTTTTAAACCTTGCATGAAACAGAGTGGACTTGAAAACTTCAACAGGCATGCAAAGTTCTGTAGGATGCCCCATTCTGTCTATTGTCAGAGAGCACCCCATTCCCACCAGATTCAAGAGCATACTGATACTGACATGAATGGCCATCTCCTGCTCATTCAGATCCCCAATTGAGTATTATGGACCTTATATGTGCACCAGGAGCTGCTCAGTTGTGACAACGAATTTTGTCACTTTGAGAAATGTAGTGCAGATAAAGCTAATCTCAAGTCCAAGAGGTCATCTGTGATAATGGGATGATATTTTGAGGCAATTATATTCATGTCAGAGAAGGTAGATTCACAAAGGTACACAGAACCAAAGAAAAATATGTAGTAATAAGCAATTTTTCTGAGGTATATGTAAGGGAAAAACTGGAGGCTAAAATTTCCGGGCCCTAATATTGGATACCTAAGGCACACTTATTTTAAACAGCCTCAGCTTGGCCCCAATGTTGTAGGTGAGGTTCCTTTGAGAATCTGAGATAGAGAGTTCACATTCACTCAAATTCACTTTAATTCTAAAAATAAGGACTAAACGATATAAGCTAAATGCATTTATTAAAGAGAGGTAAAGAAAGTTTAACTCACATGCAAACCTTTCACTCAACTCAAGCAAAGATAAAAACTGTACTCACAATTTCTGCAGCTATATGCCTAGCACTCACACCTGCACTTTACCACCAAGGGTGCTCCTTTCTCTGGCAAACATTTGGAAACTTCTCACAATACAGAACCTCCATAGAGGCCTTGTAACCAGGAGGAAGACACACCCAGTCCCATTTTGCATTGACTTAAATATTTCCTAAACTTGCTGACCTCCTTCTTATTGCACATTCTGAAATCCTTAAATCTGTTGGTCTGCATCACATCTTAGGCCTCTTTCTTCCCCCAAATCCATCCCTTTCCCAGAAAGTTCCCACCTATCTCTGACACATGTTGTTTATGCCAAAGCGAGCCTTAGTACTTATTTTGTGTGGTCAATGGCTCCTTTTACTTCTCCTTTCCTCAACTGAAGCTTCTCCTTCCTTCAACTGAAGGGGACTTCCAAGCCACAACTCTTGTCCTTCTATAACCCCTTACCTGTTATCTAGTCCCCTTATAAGGATACAGACAGTTGGAAAGTTAATACAACACAATCAATATACATGTAGCATCTAAATAGCATCTAATACAGTAGATCTTGCTCCCCTACTTGCCCTGTTACTCATTAAAGCATTAACCCGCCCCTGCTATTTTCTATGCTAAGTGAGTTGCAAAGCCCAAGAAAATCCTTACAGTATGGATACATTCATTCCCACAAACTGGCTAAGATGACATAGATTTTAGGACTGAATTAAGAATAGGGATGTCAGAGAATTCCGCCACGGATCTCGGTGAGGCCAAATGCCAGTGCATTCGGCCCCTCGAAATCTGTGAGACTTACCTGGGGTGGATGTTCCGGGCGGCGGCGGTGGCTCCGGCAGCTGGTCTTCTGACTGGCTGCCGCTGCCACCGCCATTTACGGTCTGGCATTTTTGGGTTTTTTTTTTTTTACAGAGACGTGATAGGCTATGTAAAGACTTACGTAGCCTATCACATCCCAGTAAAAAACCAAAAAGTTCCTTATTTTTCGCCGTCTTAGTCTATGTAAATATTTACGTAGACTATTACAGTGAAAATAAAGGGGGATGCAAATAGCACAGTGGGCACTATTTGCGTCCCTTTTTGATTCTCCGTTTTAGCCTACGTAAATATTTATGAAGGCTAAAACAGCGAATCAAAAAGGGATGCAAATAGCGGCACCCACAACGCTATTTGCGTCCCCCTTTATTTTCGCCGTAATAGTCTACGTAAATATTTACATAGAGTAAGACGGTGAAAAATAAGGAATGCAAATGGTGGCGGCCATAACTGCCACCATTTGCGTATGCCATTTTTTATTTACCCAGCAGCCATCGCAGCAGGAAATCTAGCTGCAGACAGCCCTGGCCGGCTGCTCCGCGGAGCCGCCGCGGATCACAGCCAGCCGTCGAGGATTCTGGGGGGGAGGACCGGATCGCCTCCCCCCCAGCGAGGATTCTGGGGGGAGGGATGGAATGCCTCCCCCCCACCATGAACTGAATCCACGGAAAGGTAAGTGACTTTCGTACATCCGTAATTAAGAATTTCAGACAGCGCTGGGAACAGCCATCTTTTTGTCTCAGTCATCTTTTGAAATCATGTAATGTCATTCCCAGAGGCATTTGCTACTAGTTTTTCGTAGCGCTTGGCAGCCAGGCTGCTGCATATGTACTCCTATTATACAAAGCTTCTATTTGGAGGAATGACTAAACATCTGTTAAAAACTGAGAAAAGAAAAAAGAAACAAACAAACATTGGACCACATCATAAGTAAGTATACTACCTTCCTGCCGCCACCCCCGCCCCGGTACCCCTCAAAATTCCTTGTATATTTACTGCGGAATGAGGCTCTGACAAAGCGTTGGTGGTGGATAGTGGCCATCCCTGAGAGATTTTGATTACAGTCACCTTTGAAGAAATAAAACCTAATTCTTAATATCAGATATTGGATAACTCAACTGAAAGCAGGGGGCTGATGAATTTCTTCCACGTAAACATTTCCTTGAGGGTAGCACGTGAAAGCAACTACTAGTTCAAGCATAAGAAACACCTATCAGAATCAGTAGCAACACTTTCTTGACTATCATTCCTCCTTTCTGGAGATGTTTGTTTTCTGTCTATTCTGCCAATGTATGTGTGAATTTTATAAAGTTCCTGAAGTATATCTTCCAGAGATGGGTAGATAGTAGATTCAATTTATTTTTGAAACTGGTGACAGAACCGATAATTCAAGAACAGTTTTATCTGTATCTTGTCACTCCATCTTCAGTTTAATTTGGTGGTGCTGCCTGCAAGGAAAGTCACATCTCACAACTATACATGATCATCAAGTGATATATACCTGAGCTCAACTCAAAACTGAAGAAACACCTTAATTTTAGGTAGCAAGTCTATAAAACTCATTTGCTTAGCAACCTAACATCTGTGTTCAGCAAATGTTCTGTATGCTGAGGCTCTTTTTCTTCCAGTAGTTACCGCGTGAATACTAGCCTCTGCAAACATCTTGCTTGGACAGAATGATCTGTTTTCACAGTGATAACTATCTCATGTTTATATACCCAACATTTTAACACACAAAGCCTATTGTTTATGGATTATGCTGTGGCAAAGGAAAAACAGAGCTCATTATGACCTATGCACAGAAAAAGAAGCTCACTTTTATATATGTATGCATAGTCAGGGCCAGAAATATTGGAACAAGGATAACTGTTTTGGCAGTTGGCCTCTGTACACCACCACATCGAAGTTGAAAGGAAACACACCAAGATGGGAGCGAAGTCAGGACTTTCAGCTGTAATTCAAGGGGTTGGACAAAAGTGGGGCACTACCCATTCAGGAAGTACAGCCAGTGGCATACATACACACCCATCATTGGTGGCTCATAAGTAATGGAACAAACCAACATCATTTCAAACTGAAGGATCGCCTTTAATACCTGGATGAAAATCCTTTGCAGTCAATGACTGCCTGAAGTCTGGAACCCATGGACATGACCAAATGCTGAGTTTCCTCCCTTGAGATGCTTTGCCAGGCCTTCACAGCAGCTGCCTTCAGCTGCTGCTTGTTTGTGGGTCTTTCTGCCTTCAGTCTTGTCTTCAGTAAGTGAGAAGCATGCTCTATTGGGTTGAGATCAGGTGACTGACTTGGACATTGAAGAACATCCCACTTCTTTGCCTGCAGAAACTCTTGGGTAGCTTTTGCTGTATGTTTTGGGTCATTATCCATCTGCAATATGAAGCGGCGTCCTATCAGTTTGGCAGCATTCGGCTGAATCTGAGCAGAAAGTATAGCCCTATATACTTCAGAATTCATCCTGCTGCTTCTATCAGCAGTCAGGTCATCAATAAACACCAGTGACCTGGTTCCATTGGGAGCCATACATGCCCATGTCATAACACTGCCTCCACCATGTTTGACAGATGATGTGGTCTGCTTTGGTTCATGAGCTGTTCCTTTCCTTCTCCATACTTTTCTCTTCCCATCCTTCTGGTACAAGTTAATCTTGGTTTCATCAGTCCAAAGAATATTATTCCAGAACTAGGAAGGCCTTTTTAGGTGTTTGCTGGCAAAGGCTAATCTGGCCTGTCTGTTCTTGAGCATTACCAGTGGTTTGCACCTGGTTGTGAAGCCTCTGTATTTACATTCATAAAGCCGTCTCTTGACTGTAGATGTTGACAATGACATGCCTACCTCCTCAAGAGTGTTCTTGACCTGGCTAGATGTTGTGAAAGGGTTCCTCTTCACCATGAGCAGAATTCTGTGGTCGTCCACTTTAGTTTCTGCGGTCATCCACTTCCAGGCCTTTTGCTGTTGCTGAGCTTGCCAGTTAATTCCTTCTTTTTCAGGATGTTCCAAATAGGGTTGTCAGAGAATTCCACCATGGATCTCAAGGAGGCCAAATGCCAGTGCATTTGGCCCCCCGAAATCTGTGGTGGAACGGCCTTCCCCTCCACCCCTCCCACGGATCCCCCCGGGATGAGACTTACCTGGGGCGGATCTTCCAGGCGGCGGCAGCTCTGGCAGCTGGTCTTCCGACCGGATGCCACTGCCGCCATTTGCAGTTTTTTTGTTTTACACAGACGTGATAGGCTACATAAGTTTTTACGTAGCCTAAAACGTCTGGGTAAAAAAAAAAGAAAAGGCGTACGCAAATGGTGGCAGCTACGGCCGCTCCCATTTGCGTTCCTTATTTTGGGCTGTCTTAGTCTACGTAAATAATTATGTAGACTAAGACGGCGAAAATAAGGGGAATGCAAATAGCGTCTGCTACGCTTTTTGCATTCCCCTTATTTTCGCCGTCTTAGTCTACGTAAATATTTACGTAGATTAAGATGTCAAAAATAAGGAATGCAAATGGCGGCGGCCGTAGCCGCCGCCATTTGCGTATGTGGTTTTGTTTTGTTTTTTCCCCCAGAGCCCTCCGCGGCCGGAAATCCGGCTGCGGATGGCGCTGGCCTGGCTGGGCCTGGCCAGCTGCTCCGCGGAGCTGCCACGGAGCACAGCCGGCCGTGGAGGATTCCGGGGGGGAGGAACGGAGCACCTCCTCCCCCATCCAGGATTCCAGGGGGAGAGACGGAACACCTCCCCCCACCACCATAAACATAATCCGCGAATAGGTAAGTGATTTTTGTACATCCCTAAAAAATGTGTTTGAAAAATGTGTAGATTTGAAAATTGTACACAATTTATGTGTGCATTTGGAAAAATACACATAAAAATAAGCATGAATATTCGGGGAGGGGAATGTCGCAATCTGATATGGACATGAGTCAGAATGAGCTTTGATATGGTGTTAAAAGGGCCTTGATGGGCTTGAGTTTTGCTCATTTGCACATCCCTAATTCTGCCAAACCAAATTAAAGGTCTGCAGTTGGCTGGTATCAGGAAATAATAACAGAGTGGGCTATCTATTTTATAAATGCAAGTGAGATATAATTGTTCAGCTGACTAATGTCTCCCTTTAATAGATGATTTGGCCAAAATAAATCTTTTGCCTATTTTAAATCTATTACATATGCACTATAACCTACTACAATTTAAATGCATAAGTAGCCGAATCCACAAGCTGCACTCAGGGCATTTTTGGCAGCATAGACTATGAATACTGTTTTAATGCGTATGAATAATGCTATAATGTGATTTACCCCTTTAATTTCATACCATCTAATGGGCAGTAATATAAAGTCCAGTCTCCTCTGCCTTGTGGTTTTATGGAGGAATGCTAATCAGTATGAAGGACATCATAAACATGTCAAGCTCATACTGAACCTTCTGAAAAATTTAACATGATTTGTTTTCTGAGTGACCTCATTAGCTGATTAAGAAATATTAAAATTGTTTAAGAGGAAGAAGGAAGGATGGCCATTGTTAACAATTCTCTTTGATGTGCTAATGACCTAATTAAGCAACCAGTGTCATCTTGGATGAAAGAAATGGGACTATTCAAATAAAAACAAAACCCATCTTCGCTGGGCTGATTCAGTCAAAGAAGAAAGATTTTTCTGGACATGTGTTGTTTTAATCCATGACCAAAAAGTTGGCTTCCTTCAGGCACCAACATTATGGCATGGCCAGGCAGGTCCATTCACACTCATTAATTTGTATCTCTGTCTGAAGGAGCTCCAGGTCCTTCTGTTTTACAAACAGTTTGTTTGCGTGAAGGACTATGCTTGCAGCGGGTGAAGCAGACTTGTGGATGATTGTCAGCTTTGTGTGCGTACTGAAGCCATCAGGTTGGCAAGATGACTGCAAGCCCTCACATCTGCAAGAAAATGGATGAGTGCCTGTGCTCCAAAGCCCCAACCCCCCCAAATAATTCCCATTGCTGGTTAGACTAAGCATCGAGTTCATAAAAGTCTTCTTCTTCTATTGCTGTTGAAAGCCCTAATTGGGACAGAGAACAAGATCATTTGAGGGAAGTTAATAAAGAAGGATTTCTATGTATTATTATTTTCTCCTTGAAATGAAATAACCAAATTGTTGGGAAAATAAGCATTAAAAAACCCAATTTCTTTGTGACCTTAAATGCTGGCTTCATTTTCACAAAAGTTGCAATACTGTCTTCATTATTATGATTCGTAGATCTATTATCGAGAAAGATTTCTTTTCCTTCCTAATTGCTTGAAAATGCTCAGAGAAATGATACATCATAGTGGAAAAGATAATTGAATAAATTTTGTTCCCCATTTTTCTGGATTGAATTTACTGATATTTTTAAAGCACAGAGCAAAGGCAGAGAGAGTTGCTCAAATTCAATGGAATTCCCATCATCATTGAGCAAGGGTTGCAATCCCATTAGCACCAGTCAGAACTTTGGGACTGTGCCTATGTTGATACATCTGCCCCTACATGATGATTTACATGTCGGAATAGAGGAAATTGCACACAGTAAATTCTGTTGCATTATTTTTTCTGCAGCATTTGATTCTGTTGGACATGATAGTTGTACTGGGCCCATGAATCCACAGGACAGCGACACTTTACTGGAGTCGGTGGGTTCAGAGGACCCACATCTATTATTGTAAGGGAAACATTGAAATGAAGTTGTAGAGCATGGCTGAGGCTCTAAAAGCCTATTTCTCTGTAACTATACATCCTTGAGGGTGTCTGAACCTTCTAATATCTCGTAAAGTTTACTTGAGACAATCAGCAGCAGTGTTAGAATAGAACAAACAGTATTTCGAATAGTGAGCTGCAGGCCAAGTAGACAATTATGTCCTGTTCACTTCAAGCACCCTTAGGGCGCAATCCTATGGGTTGCGCCCTGGGTACTCCCCGAACTTGGAGCCTTACGAGTATCCTATGCAGAGAGGGAGGCAACTCCTGCCTCCACACTGCATTTTAGCTAGATGGGTGGAGGCTTTGGGGAGGGGGAGGGAAGGAGGCTGGGGCAGTGTAGGAAAAAGCACAAGCCAGTGACCCTGGCCTCTCCCTCTCCCTACCCCCAGGAACACTTCCTTTCCCCCATCTCTGAGCTCTGTTTACCAAGCGCAGAGAGGCAGCTGGTGTAGTTCTCTCTATGCCAGCTATGATGGTGAGGGGGAGGGGGTGGGGAGTGTGGTTTCCTGCCTCTGAGTTTGGAGCCCTGTCTTTGAGCACAGAGCCAGGAATCCAAAGAATCCTATGTCTCCCAGACATTGTCTAGGGGACATAGGATTGGTCCCTTATGCAATCAGTGAACACATTTGGGGGCAGCAGGACTGTACCCACTGGCTATGCTCTCATGTGTGCACATTGCTATATGACCAGGGGCCGATCTACATTGCGATCTACATTGCGTAAATATTTACGTAGCCTATCTAAGGATGGACGAAAGTCCCTTACCTGGTCCCACAGTTGCTTCGCGGTGGGGGGGAGGCGCTTCGGTTCTCCCCCTGAAGTTCAGGCTGGGGGGGGGAGGCGCCCCGACTCACCTGGCCGAAATTCAGGCCGAGGGGGAGGCGCCCCATCCCTCGCCGCCGAAATTCAGGCCGGGGAGAAGCACCCAGTCTCCCCGGCCATGAAATAAAAAAGTAAATGTAACCCCCCCACACACACACACATGTGATAGGCTACGTAACGATTTACGTAGCCTATCACGGCTAGATTTCCAAAGTCAGCCGTGATAGGCTACGTAAATCATTACGTAGCCTATCACAGGTGACTTTGAAGAAAAAAAAAAGCCTGTACGCAAGTGGCGGCGCCCATTGGCGCTGCCATTTGCATTCCTTATTTGGGCCTGGGTAGTCTACGTAAAGATTTACGTAGACTATGGCGAAAATAAGGGAAATGCAAATAGCGCCGCCATGGGCGCCGCCATTTGCGTACGCGCTTTTTTTTTTCTTCAAAGTCACCCGTGATAGGCTACGTAACGATTTACATAGCCTATCACGGCTGACTTTGGAAATCTAGCTGTGATAGGCTACGTAAATCGTTACATAGCCTATCGTGTGTGTGTGTGTTTTTTTACATTGACTTTGTAATGGTGGCGGCGGCAGCCAGTTGGAAGACCGGCTGCCACCTCCGCCCCCGCCGAAACACTACCAAACCGCCTCCGGGACCCGCCGCCGAGAGGCACATTCGAAGGAGGTAAGTCCCATCCCAGGGGGGTGGGGGGGCGGAGAATTTCACCGCCATTTTTGGGGGGCCGAATGCATTAGCATTCGGCCTCCCCAAGATTCGTGGAGAAATTCTCCTCCATCCCTAACTGCTATCACAGGCTACCATAGGGACTCAAATGGCATCCCCTACTCAGGACACCATTTGCGTCCACAGCAGCTTGGCAGCAGCCTCTGGAGCCGAAGCTGCAGCCAGAGCTGCAGCCAGTTAGGCTCCATTTCACGGGGCGTTCGTGGGGTGGTAGGGCAGGTTGCTCTGTTCCGCCACGGATTCCGGGTAGGGATGTATGAAACACTTACCTGGTTCCAGTCGGGGCATCCGCTGGGGGGGGAGAAGCTCTGTCCCTCCCCCTGGAATCCTCGATGAGGGGGGAGGTGATCCGGTCCTCACCCTCAGAATCCTGCCCAGCCGGCTCTGCTCCGCAGCGACTCTGCAGAGCAGCCGGCCAGGGCCGTCCACAGCCGGACATCTGGCCACGGATGGGCTGCTGCGGACACAAATGGTGGCTGCCGTAGCGGCCACCATTTGCATCTTTCCAGGCTGCCGTGATAGGCTACGTAAGTATTTACGTAGCCTATCACGGCATGCCCCCCCAAAAAAACAAAACGGCGTACACAAATGGCAGCAGCTACATAAATATTTACGTAGGCTTTTACGGCAAAAAAAAAAAAGAAACACAAATAGCGCCCACTACGCTATTTGCAGTTCCCTTTTTTTTGCTGTAATTGCCTACTTAAATATTTACATAGGCTAGAACGGCGAAAAATAGGGAACGCAAATGGTGGCCGCCGTAGCCGCCGCCACTTGCATGCGCTGGGTTTTTTTGGGGGGGAGGTTAGCCGTTATAGGCTACGTAAATTCTTACGTAGCCTATCACACAGCTGTAAGGACAACAATGGCGGCCGCAGCAGCCCGGCCGCGGCCAGCCAGGAGACCAGCTGCCGGAGCCGCCGCCGCCAGAGCCATCACCGCCGGAGCCGCTGGTGCTGGAACTGCCGCCGGCACCGAATCCGCCGCATCCGCCCCAGGTAAGTGCCGTCCCGGGGGATTCCGTGGGGGGGGCGGGGGGCAGGAGGCCGTTCCACCACGGTTCCTCACTGGGATCCATGGCGGAATTCTCTAACATCCCTACCTTTTACACACAATGACAGGCATCGGGCAATTTCAGCATCCATCACTTTGTAGAACAACCTCCCTTATTCTCCCTGCTGGGGCACTGACAGGGAAGAAGAGAGACTTTTCCACATAATGCCAGCAGCAGCAGCAGGAAGGGCAGCACCATGACTCCTTCCTTCCCTCTCTCCCACCACCGCTGCTGCTGCTATCATGCACTGGTCTGTAATGTTGTGTAAATGTCCCTTTTACTGCTGCAATTTATGCAACATTAGATTTCTGGAAACCCCGAGCCTCCTTTTTTATGGAAAATGGTGGCTCACTAAGGGGATGGGCAGCTGTCAGGTGCACACAGATAGGTATATCGTGAGTGCCCAGGTGGGTCTGGAAGCCCAGTGGACTCCCCTCCATCCACCCCCTGGGCCCTGCTCGCCAAGCCTGCTAGGGTGCTGATGACCCCGGTCGCCAAACACCCTGGGGCCCAGCGAGAACCTGGGAATAGCCTGTCCTCACTGAGAGCTGCCACCACCTGACTCAAGCCTTCATGGGCTCCTTCTTGCAAGGAAGAAACCTGTGAAGGCTTGACACAGTGAAGGCAGAAGTCATGCTCCATCTCTGCGCCCTCCCCTCCTTGCAAGGAGGGGAGAGAGCACAGTTTGTGGGTAACTCCTGCCCACATGGCCTGTCAAGCCTGCATGGTCTCTTTCCGTGCAAGGAAGGAGGCCATGCAGGCTTGAGAGGTGGCCAGTGCCTCCTGGCAATTGCCTGTTCTTCCCTCCATGCAAGGAGGGCAGAACGGGCAGTTGGTGGGCAGGAGCAGGGACTCTGGCCAGCTTGTTATGAAGGCAGACAGGCACGCAGCTTTGTGGCACACTCTCAGAGCTGCCTAGAAGCTTGGTGGTGCTGTGAGCAGGGGCAGGTGGTGGCAGTGTCTCAGCAAGGAAACCAGGCATGGGCGAGTTCATCCATCCCTACTCGTGTACTGCCCAAGTGCCCAGTGAATGGATCTGGTGAGCAGGCAGGGTCCACAAGGCTGAACGGAGGGGAGTCTGCCAGACTCCACCCCCCTCTCAGACACCCATGACATCCCTACTAATACCCCACTCCTGACTCCTTAAGTAGTAATGTGTATTTCTTTATTTACTTCAAAATTGGGTAGGCCAGACCTACTTCATTTGGTGGCCCTTTTGTCATCCTGCTGAGTGGAGCCCTGAAGTCTGCCCAATACTCCTGTCCTGAGTGCACCACTGACTGGAAAGCTAACTACTGGAGAGTTACATAGGAATTTAACATAAAGTGATGACAACCAAGTCCTACAGTAGATAGCCAGTGCATAAGGTAAAAGTTGATGTTCCAGAGTACTAGCCCTCATCCAACAGGCCAATGTTTTGCGAGCATGATTTCTAGTTTTAGGTACTTGAATGGTATTAGAATGGCCATAAAATATCCCTCTTTAATTTGAATAATTCCTTCCTTGGCCACCACAGCAGCCAAGACATAACATATATCAATACATTTTGTGGGGATATTCTAGCAAGACTCTTTCTGATAGATCTCATTATCATCATCCATCTATGGGGAAATTATCCAGTAAATAGTTCAAGGGGAAATATGTATTTGTAGACTAAAAAACAAAACCTAACTAGCCACCAGTGTCTATTATGTTTAAATTTAAAAAAGCAGTTTTAAAATGGACCAATTTCTTGCAAAGCATTTTCACATTGTATGAAAACTGTTAATATGCATGAGTGAATGAATGAATGAATGATGTGCCGCCTTAATGAGAAAGCATGTTGTCATGGGAGCTAATGTAAGAAATGGATTATGCCACCACATTCTACTGAAATAGTGTTTAAGGCTTGGGAGTATGCATAACATTAGGATTTCTGTTGCTAGTGTGTTTGACTGAGCATGTAAAAGAGAGGCCCTGTTAGTTGTTTAGGGGCTGGGAAGGATAAGCAGGAAGAGGATGGACCGGCTGGTAGTCAGGATGGGCAAAGATTCAATGTTCAAGTTTGCTGAGGTTCTCCAAATTCTTCCTTAAAGCTCATTTCACTTCGTTTGCTTTCCCAAATGTGAGTGTCTCCCCCTCTGCCGCTTTTCCTTTGGAAAAAAACGCACATTTTTCAATCAGAAAAAAATGCATTTTTTTTAAGTGTGCAATTTTTCTCATTTGAAAAAATAGTGAAAATTTCCCAATACATGCATTCCCCCTTGCATTTGCATTTGGAGTTGCAAACAGGGCAATTTCGAATGATATGCGAACAGGAATGAAATTCTTATACATCCCTAGCTGGCAGAGAGAACATCCCATTTTCCTGACAGAACTAAGGATGGGTAAATCTATCAGTTTCAATCCCATTCAGTTTTTCCAACCTTAGGTTCGGTTTAGCCCAATCAATTTTCTAATTTTATTTTTTAAAGACTGCATGAAAATTCATCTCCAGTTTCATTTGCACTTCTCCTAATAAACACATTTTTTGTATACCATTTCCAAATGTAGGCCATTTTATGTGCACTTTTTTGCTTATGTATGCATTTTTGCAAGCTCTACTAAAGTATTTCTGTACATTATTTCACCATTGTGTACATTATTGTGTGTATTTTTCCACTGCATGTTCGAGAAATCCGCTGCTGATTCAAATGAAGAGAGAGTGGTGGCAGATCCGCGGTGGATTGGCTCCACTTACCTCCTCTCCTGGAGGATTCCGCATGGGATGGCATGGCTGCTTGTTGCATCAGGAGCCCTTCGCCTCCGCGCCGATCACCATTTTTTTTTTTTTTTTAAATGGCGATAGGCAGGATGTCCCCATAGACTTATATGCAAAATAGAGCTGTGAATCTTGTGTATAAGTCTATGTGTCCATAGGCTTATACGCAAGATTCACGGCTCTATTTTGCGTATAAGTCTATGGTCACATCCTGCCGATTGCCTTTTTTAAAAAAAGTGGTGATTGATGTGGAGGTGAAGGGGTCCAGTTGATTCAGGTAAGGCACCCTCGGCTCTGCGGAATCCTTGTGCAGCGGAGCCACTCTGCAACGACTCTGGGGGGGAGGAACGGATTGCCTCCCCCCCCCAGATTCCCCACTGGAATGGATGGTGGGGAATCCGTACTTCCCTAATTGCATGTGGATTTTTGCCTACTTTCTCCTGATGTGAGGATTTTTGTGTGTGCTTTTTGGAGTGGAGAATTGTGCTAAATTCAGGAAAGTGTGAAATTGAATGTGCAACCTTATGTCAGCTTGCTCACTTGTTTGGCAGGTGTCAATTTGGCAAATGTGTACAAATTTTCAGGTGGAATGAATTTCTCACCTTTCCCTAGACACAATTCATGCAGTTCTTGGAAAAAGGGTAGTTTGGTCTGGAAAAAGGAAATAAGGGATAGAGGTAACACAGAGTACAATCTCTTATGGGAGAAGACCAGTCCTACCTCTCAAAATCAGAATCAGCTAGGTTAGCTGCCATGAAAACTCTGTTTGTGATGAGTCACAATGAGTCACCTGTAAAAAGTGATGAGTCAAAATGTCGTCCCCCCTCCCTGCCCCACATCACACAAAACCATTCACCCTCTGATATCTTTGGGGAAAACATTTGCCTCCTTTAGGGAGCAATCCTATGGCTGCTAGACAATGGCTAGACAGCCATAAGATATGCTGTGATCCAGGAACTGACCTCTCCCCACCTTCCATGCTGCCTCGGAGGCAGCGCGGAACAGCTCTGTCCACTCGCAAGAGGAGTGTGGAGCAGCCAGAAAGGGTCATAGCTGGGGGTGTTCCAGGGCGGGGAGAGCGTAACTGCCTGTATGACACCCAATGTGTCATACAGCAGCCTCCTCCCCCGCTCCATCCTCCCATGGCTAGACAGCCGCAATCAGCTGTCCAGCAGAAAAAGCAGGGCAGGAGACGTGTGGAAGGAATGATCCCCTCCATGCTTCTCCTGCCTTGCTTTGGATCTAGATAGGATTGCACCTTAAAGTAGCAGTTCAGGCAATCTACAGGAGGCAGTCTACAGTACGGCATCTTCGTGTAGCACCACCACTCCCTTGGAAAAGCACTTGCCAAGACAGGGGGAGGAACCAGAGTCATTTTCATGGGGAGCAGCTTGGCTGGAGCTTCCCCTCTCAAGCAGAAATGTCTGCCCAAACTGAACCCCATAAAAAATTTGCCATGGCAAAGTTGTACGTATATGTGCCTATGTGATCTTAACCTTAAAAGAATACTGCATGCTACTTATCTGACATATAGGGTGTGTTTTTTTTAACGCCAGGCTTTGTTCTTTCCCCAGTGGTCCTAGCTATTCAGGGCTCACATATGAACACAATTATATCACGATACCATATAGCCAATACAATCTGGCCATGTTATCAGTGAAGAGCAAATGAAGCCAATATTTTGCCTCCATGCTCACACCAATTTCAAGTGAGTGCAATGTCCACATCATTAAGGCAAGTAGGCTATGAGCTTTGTCCTTACTCATGCTTTTAAAATTATATATCTCTATTAATATACAGAAAGATATTACTGTTCTCTCTCTCTCTCTCTCTCTCACACACACACACACACACACACACTAACATGAATGAAATTTCTGAATGAAGAAGGGAAACGATGGGCATCATCCAACTGTGTCATTCTGTTAGCACAAATAATATTGCGACAGTGGAAACTAGGTTCAGAACTATGCGCAAGACGAGAATCCAAGTAAAGTTACATTTGCGTAAGCACAGTTGCAGAGGCAGTTGCACTTCGCTTGCAAAACCCATTGTGCAACAGCTTGAGCATAACTTTTGTACAACCCATCATAGAATCACTTGTGCAAGAGCTCACACAACCAGTTCAGCAAAGATAGTGAACAACCCATGTGTGCAACTGAAAGATTCAGTGGAGCTCTGCTAGCACTATTTGAGTTTGTGGAATGATACTATTGGATACTGCCCCTAATAACATGAGCCTTATTCAGGAATTTAGTACCCATGACCTCTGAATGTGTGAAGTGGCCAGTGGGAATGCATGAAGCTTGTCCTGCTTTTTTGATGATGTCATGCATGTTGGCAATGTGTCCCAGCCAACACATAGTCTACTTAGTCTGAAGGGCATAACTTCTGCATGATTGGCCAGGGTTCCTATCCCCATGGAGTAAAATCTACCTGTGCTAAAGTGGTTCCCTCCAGACTGAGCTGATCATCTTGTGGGACAATGCTGGCAGAGATGTTGGTAAGGGGGCAAGGCTAGCCCTCTGCATTCCTGCTGGCTCTTCCATGAATTTGGTAACTAACACCCAAACCAAGCTGTAGGAATGTAACCATGGGCAGTATCCAGTAATGTCATTCCACTAATGCAAATTACATTGTGCTAGTTTAAGAGACCTCTGGCATAACTCCAATAGCATTGGCTTGCATTGGGATTCCTTGGAAAACTCATCACACAACCTAGTGCTATTCACATTGTACTGGAGAGTGCTTACACTAGAAAAATGTAATTTGCACTAGAGACCCCATGCACAGGTGAAATGTAATTGGCTTTGTATTAGTGAAATTGTTGGATACTGACCTATTTACTCAATTAGAAATAAAACCAAACAAGGATCTGCACATGATGGCTGCAATCTTATACCCAGTTATTTGGGAGTAAGCCCCATTGTTCAGATAAAGACTGCATCACTGTCTGTTGTGTTGATACATACCCCACTTTTCAGCCAGGACTAGTTTTCTTAAGCAGCTTACAATTAAAGTCTACACAAAAGGTATAATATAATTAGGGATATGTTTGCATGTATATATCAGGCTCTTCCTTACAGAATGGGCAGAAGGAGATGCAGATGGATTCAGGGGCTGGTTAGCTGCCAACACATTGAATCATTCCTTCTATTTACAGATTAATGGATTTATACAAATTAATAAATGGTAACTTAATTAAAAAGTTTGTCATTTCTGTCCTCCCCCACTTATCTGTACAATCTCTGTTACGTTTGACATTTCTGCAATTTTCTAAAGTTTCTGAAACTGCTCTTTAGAGGAAACTACTATTGGAGATCACCTACTGGAAACTATCAAAAAATTTTCCATTGTTCAAAGATTCCATATTGAACACTGACCATCATGCCGTATACAGTTATCCATATAACCCTAAAAATGATTGGATTAACTGGAATTTGATAACTGGTCATCAACTTAATTGCATAAACCATTCCCGTCTCCCCCCTTAAATCACATATTTTAATATATCAAATTAGCACTAGATTTATCATAATACCTGCATTTATCTCAGCTATTTCTTTTTTTTTAACCTTTTGTTCTGTTTTGTTTAACCAGATGTTAAGGATTTCAACTTCCATCAGCCCCAGCCAGGATCACCCATGCTGGGAGCAGTAGACCACAACATCTGGAGGACACAAAGTTGGGGAAGACTGCTGTAGGTAATAAGATATTTGTAGGAAGCTGGCGGGCTTTTGATGAAAATTGGTATCCTAACATCATCTGGGGATCTTTGACCTTACTTTGAGTCTGTGTGGGGAAGAGAAAAAACATCCCATTGCTGAGGCCACAACCATGTTTCTTTTTAAAGACAGAGGGTGTCAGCCTAGTTGCTTCAGCAACAGGGTAATCTCCTGTAAACATGTTTAACCCTGACAAACATTGCTGAAGGGGCACACTTTTCACAGCAGGGAAAATAATTCTTGATCAGCATTTCAGTTCAGTCCTCCCTTTCATGGAAAATGCTCTCGCTGATAGCAACATCCAGTGTCACTTCTTCAGTTCTAAAGTCTCACTTTTGCTCTTTGCCCTGAAATTTTCTTTCTTTCTTTCTTTCTTTCTTTCTTTCTTTCTTTCTGGTCATTTCTTTCAGCACTCAGGGCAAGAAGACTTGCTTAAATCCTGTCATGATCTTTGTACTACCCATAACCCCCTCTTCTCACACACTCAAGAAGAACTGAAGAATTACATGAAGGGATTTAAGTAAGTGAAGTTTTATACTTTATTAGGATTTTATTCTGCATTTATACTAGATTTTTGCTTTAAATCTAAGCTTGTTTCAGCTTTCTAAGATTTCATGGTGAAATGTTGCCCTTTTGATTCAGTAGAGTATTTTATAAAAAGAAAAAGAAAAAGTGAGGACTTATTAAAGCTGTACTGTAGGAGGCAGCATGCCAGTCTACTATCCATTAA
Organism: Heloderma suspectum; assembly: GCF_057233095.1. NCBI lineage: Eukaryota > Metazoa > Chordata > Lepidosauria > Squamata > Helodermatidae > Heloderma > Heloderma suspectum. The sequence goes on from NC_139462.1 coordinate 71,166,282, forward strand.
TTCCCTGCTATAGGCGTGCATACGAGCAAAACTCGAGTTCATTGACTTTTCCAAATTCCACCTTGAAATTTGTTCCATCTTGTTTCCATATCAGGTTGCAAGCTTTTTTTTTTCTTTTCACATGAAAATTTGTGCATATTTTCATGCATAATTTCCCACATGTACACATCAATTATGCACAGCACATCTTTGAAATATATGTATTCATCTCCCATTGATTAAAGCATGTATGTGCACATTTTTTCAAAAGCACACACTTTTCATGTGCATTTTTCAAGTGCACATATGTCGTGGAATGCATTTATTGTGGTCTGCAAATCACACCGTAAGCTTGGAACTGTGCAGACTTCAACAGCAGGTTGCCTTCGAGACTGTGTTCAGTTTGGAGGGTGCAAACTGAAATGAATTTCTCATACATCCCTAGTCCCTGCAGAAGCATACACACGCACTCCACAACTCTGCTGGCACCTTTGAGCTGGAAATCTGGAAGAGAAAGAAGTGCAGTAAGAAGACACTTCAGCTGCAGTCACATTGCCTGAGTAAAGGTACATTTGGGTTACAGAGATTTTTTAGATTTTGTAAGTGGCTGTGTGTAGGGATGGCAGAGAATTCTGCCACGGACTCCCATGAGGCCGGATTCTTAGAATCCGCCCCCGCTGGAGTCCATGGTGGAATGGACCACCACACCCCGCCACCCTGCGAAGTCTGACCCAGCCAGATCCTACCTGGCACCACTGGGTCAGGCCGCTGCCCCTGTGCGGATGCAAAATGGTATACGGCATAGCGGACGCCATTTGCACCCTTTCCTTTTGCCGTGATAGGCTATGTAAATCTTTATGTAGCCTATCAAGGCCAAAGGGAGGCGTGTAAATGATGTCTGCTATGCCAGATGCCATTTGCATCCGTAGACCAACTGCAGCCAGAAGTCCAGCAACGGCTGGCCCCGGCTGGCGGCTCCATGGACTCGCTGTGGAGAGGAGCCAGAAATGGAGGATTCCAGGGGGAGGACCGGATTGCCTCCCCCCCCCACAGACCTCCCAGCGGATGAAGGTGAGTGGGGTTTGTACACCCCTAGCTGTGTGGTAGAGCAGACTAGACTGGAATAAAAACAAGCCTGAACTTTATTTATTTATTACATTTCTATACCGCCCAACAGCTGAAGTTCTCTGGGCGGTTCACAAAAATTAAAACCACAAGTACAGCATAAAAACAATATAAAATATAAAAGCATTAAAACTACAGTGTAAAAATACAACCAGCATAAAACCTAGCAGCAATGCAGAGATTTAAATACAGTAACAAATTTAAAACAGCAGAGCTAAAAGACTAGAATGCTAAAATGCTAAAATTCCTGGGAAAAGAAAAAGGCCTTCACCTGGCTCTGGAAAGAGTACAACGTAGGCACAAGGTGAACTTCTCTAGGGAGCTCATTCTACAACCAGGGTGCCACAGCAGAAAAGGCCCTCTTCCTGGTAGCCACCTGCCTCACTTCCTTTGGCAAGGGCTCCCAGAGAAGGACTCGTGAAGATGATCCCGAGTTGAGCCTAGAACCCTCTACTATGGACCACAATTGTTTGCCATCCAAATAGCCCCAGTGGAAATTGATTTTGAAGAAGAAAACAGAGAGAAAGGATTTAGTAGCCAACTGGTAAAATAGAAAAGCACTGATAAACTCCAATGAGAATACTGGATTTCATTGAATTAGTCCACCTATTTCTGGGTTATATCACTTATATTATTATTAGAGTTCTGGCCTAGGCTTCTCTTAAGGGTGTTTTTTTTGGGGGGGGGCACATGTGGCAGGGGGGAATGGAAGACTAGTCAGGTGAGTCTCCACCTGCAGTCTGAAGTGGTACAATCCAAACACAGGTTGAACTGAGTGCTACTTAAGGATCTACAGCTGAGTCAGGTTGGCTGTCATTGCCATTGTCTTGTCTGTTGGCCCTGAAGCTGAATGTGCAAGGGAAAGAAAGACTAAGTTAGACTTGGAACTCCATGGATGATGACTATGGGGGAGGGGAGAGGGGGGGGAAGCAGAAAGAATAAACTGTGCAAAGAGAAGAGTGCACACTCTGGCACATAAAAAATATATGTCAGGGAGAAGACTGTTCTAGAATATGGAAGAGCTTTAAATCACATTTGCCCTCATCCACCCACAGAAGCTGCCTTGAGACACAGCTTTGCTACTTCAAAGGTTTGACTTGAGACCTACTTACCAATGGGAAATTTGCTTCTGGACCTAATTTAGAATTAGGCAGGGATAGAGTAATGCCAACATGGCAGGTCGTCTCTCTCTCTCTCTCTTACACACACACACACACACACACACACACCCCAGCACATCACATGCCAACATACAGACATGATTTTTGCAGTTCCTGCATCTTCCTAAGGGTGCCATCCTATCTATGCCTGGGAACAAGCCCCATGGAACATACAGTAAGGATTTATATAATTCATTATGTAGCATACTGCAGGATCTTCAAGCAGGAAGCAGCAGCGGACACAATATTTTATTTTTCTTCACTTTTCCTATGCAATCAAATTTGATTGCTAAAAGTGATTTAAAAATGGTGTCTGAACTCAAAATGGCCAGTCACTACTCAGTATTGCTGGAGATTCCTTAAAACAGTAACATTTCTGAAATAAATCCGAGTCTCTTAGGGAGCAATCCTATGGCCACTAGACAGCGGCTAGATGTCCATAGGATATCTGGTTTTCTGGGAACTGACCTCGGAGCCCACTCTCTGAGGTCGGTTCCTGGAGAACCAACCTCCCCCCACTTATGCGCTGCCATGGAGGAACAGCCCCATCCTCCATGCTTGCAAGAGGAGCATGGAGGAGCTGGAAAGGGGTGTTCCAGGGGGTGTTCCAGGGTGGGCAGGGCAGCCTCCTCCCTGCTCTGCCCTCCCACAGCTAGACAGCCACAATCAGCTGTCTAGCCAAAAATGCAAGGCGGGAGAAGCACGGAGGGAACAATCCCCTCTGTGTTTCTCCTGCCCTGCATTGGCTAGGCGGTCACCTTCGAGTTCGGAGGCAGACACCTATCTGAATAGGATTGCACCCTTAAGCAGCTAATTTTTGGCAACTGAGACCTGGCAAACTGACCTACAAGACCTACATTTCCCAAGTGCTCTGTACATTCATCACTTTGGTCATGCACAAGTGTCAAGTGGAGTTCTCTGACTCTACCCCTTAAAGGGATATTTCCAGGTAAGTTCCACAACTATATGACTAGTAGGGATGGCGGAGAATTTCTCCCCGAAACTTCGGGGGGCCGAGCGCCAACGTGTTCGGCCCCCCGAACAAGTTTCAGGGAGAAATCCTCCGCACCCCCCCGCACCCCGCACCCCCCCCGGGACGGGACTTACCTTCACCGAATGTCCCTCCCGGTGGCTGGTCCGGCCGGCGGTTTGGCGGGTGTTCGAGCGAAGCGGGAGCGGCAGCCGGTCTTTTGACCGGCTGCTGCCGCCGCCATTGCAATGAAAGAAAAAAAAAAAAAAGCCCCCTGATAGGCTACGTGACGATTCACGTAGCCTATCATGGCTAGATTTGCAAAGTCAGCCGTGATAGGCTACGTGAATCGTCACGTAGCCTATCAGGGGTGACTTAAAAAAAAAAAAAAAAAGTGTGTACGGATAATGGCGGCCCCCATAGGGAGCCGCCATTCCCGTTCCTTATTTGGTCGCTGTAGTCTACGTAAATGTTTACGTAGACTACGGCGAAAATAAGGGCAACGCTATTTGCGTTGCCCTTATTTTCGCCGTAGTCTACGTAAACATTTACGTAGACTACAGCGACTAAATAAGGAACGCGAATGGCGGCTCCCTATGGGGGCCGCCATTCGCGTACGCGCTTTTTTTTTTTTTTAAAGTCACCCGTGATAGGCTACATGACGATTCAAGTAGCCTATCACGGCTGACTTTGCAGATCTAGCCGTGATAGGCTACGTGAATCATCACGTAGCCTATCAGGGGGCGTTTTTTTGTTTTTTGTTTTACTTTCGTGTTCGCGGCCGGGCGAGGCGAGGCGCCTCCTCCCCGGCCTGAATTTCGGCTGGGCGAGGCGGGAAGCCTCCCCCCCAGCCTGAATTTCGGCCGGGCGAGGCGGGAAGCCTCGCCCCCCGGCCTGAACTTCGCGGGGGGAGCAGCGAAGCGCCTCCCCCCCACCGCGAACGGCCTTTGACGACAGGTAAGTGACTTTCGTCCACCCCTAATGACTAGGCATTCACTAAACTAGCCCTAAAAGCTGTAGGGATTACAAAAATCACTTACCTGTTCGCGGATTATGCTGATGGTGGTGGGGGGGGAGGCATTCCATCCCTCCCCCCAGAATCCTGGACGGGGGGAGGCGCTCCGTTCCTCTCCCCCCCGGAATCCTCCTTGGCCAGCTGTGCTCTGCGGTGGCTCCGCGGAGCATCCGGCCAGGCCCAGCCAGGCCAGAGCTGTCTGCAGCCGGATTTCCATCTGCGGAGGGCTCTGGGAAAAAAAAACAAACCACGTATGCAAATGGCGGCAGCTATGGCTGCTGCCATTTACGTTCCTTATTTTTGATGTCTTAATCAACATAAATATTTATGTAGGCTAAGACGGCGAAAATAAGGGGAACACAAATAGCGTAGTGGACGCTATTTGCGTTCCCCTTATTTTCACCGTCTTAGTCTACGTAATTATTTATGTAGACTAAGATGGCCCAAAATAAGGAACGCAAATGGCGGTGGGCGTAGCCACCGCCATTTGCATATGCTTTTTTTTTTTTTTTTACCCAGACGTTTTAGGCTACGTAAAAACTTACATAGCCTATCACGTGGGTGTAAAAAAAAGCAAAAAACCTGCAAATGGTGGCGGCGGCAGCCGGTTGGAAGACCAGCTGCCACAGCCGCCGCCGCCGCCACTGCAGCAGCCGCCACCGCCCGGAAGATCTGCCCCAGGTAAGTCTCGTCCCTGGGGGATTCGTGGGGGGGGGGCGGGGGGGCAGGCCATTCCGCCACAGATTTTGGGAGGCCGAATGCACTGGGATTCAGCCTCCCCAAGATCCGTGGCGGAATTCTCTGCCATCCCTAAAAAGCTGAGCTTGGACGTGCCAATTGACTTAACTGAGTTGAAGATGTTTACACGTGTACCTTACTCTTCTGTACACTAGTGCAAAGTGTAAAGGCAACCTTATTTTATTATCAAGACAGACAAAAAGGCCACAGTCCAAAGGACCCTATGGAGATCTCCAAATCTGCAGGGGGACATCCAAGCCCCCTCCTTCAAAAGAGCACCAGCTGATGTGTTGATCTTGATCAATCAGAAAGTCTTGATTTGGCCTGCAGGACTGTCTTCTGATGTAGAATGTAGTAGAACTGCAGTTAGGAACAAAAAAAATATGTACTTAACAAGCTCTTTCAATCCCAACTCACCAGAAAATGTTGCTGCTCAAGACTCCACTGATTGTGTATAATTGCCTTATTATTATCTCTACATTTAATAAAGCTCAGTGGCTTGCCTATTTGGATTGTGTAGTCTGAAACTAGTGTCCATTCCAGTCAATGGGATTCCCGCCCCCCGCCGCTGCCCCATTAGCCTTCACATTCCTAAATCACCAATTCATAAATTACCAATTTTTATTTATTGTATTTATTCAATTTATAACATGGCTATATACAAAATAGGTGGTGTACGAAGTTAAAAACAATTTAACAAAAAGTCCAACAATAAACACAACACAGCATAAAACAGTATATAATAGTCAACGAAGAGGAATGAGAGTTCTAAAAAGGGAAGGCCTGACAGAATAAGAGAGTCTTTAATTCCCACTTAAAAACCTATTAGGGATGTACGAATCCCTTACCTGGTTCTGGTTGGGGCATCTACTGGGGGGGGGGAGGTGATCCGTTCCTCCCCCCGGAATCCTCCCTGGCTGGCTCCGTGGAGCCACTGGCCGGGGCAGTCCACAGCCGGAGTTCCGGCTGCGGACGGGCTGCTGCGGACGCAAATGGTGGCCGCCATAGCGGCCGCCATTTGCATCCTGTGAAGCTATGTAAGTACGTAAATACTTATGTAGCCTATCACGACAAGCCCCCCCCCAAAAAAGCAACAGCGTACGCAAATGGGGGCGGCTACAGTGGCCTCCATTTGCGTTCCCTATTTTTTGCCGTTTTAGCCTACGTAAATACTTACATAGGCTATTACGGAGAAAAAAAGGGGAACGCAAATAGCGTAGTGGGCGCTATTTGCATTCTTTTTTTTTTTCACCATAATAGCTTATGTAAATATTTACATAGGCTAAAACGGCAAAAAATAGGGAACGCAAATGGCGGCCGCCGTAGCCGCCGCCATTTGCGTACGCTGTTTTTTTGGCTTGCCGTGATAGGCTACGTAAATACTTACGTAGCGTATCACGGCCTCTGCAGGGACGCAAAAGGCATCCCTGCATTAGCTGTGATAGCCTGCATAAGTATTTACGTAGCCAATCATGGCTATGAAGAAGAAGCGAATGGTGGCCGCAGGGCAGCCGCCATTCGCAAGTCAGCACGGACGGCAGCAGGTAAGTGCTAGGGATGTACGAAAATCACTTACCTTTCGGGGATTATGCTAATGGTTGGGGGGGAGGCATTCCATCCCTCCCCCCATAATCCTCGCCGGGAGGGGGAGGCGCTCCGTTCCTCCCCCCCCGGAATCCTGGCCGGCCGGCTCCGCTCCGCAGGGATTGTGCGGAGCTGCTGGCCGGCTCCGACAGCGGCCGGACATCCGGCCGCTGGCTAGCAGGGATGCAAATGGCGGCGGCCATAGCTGCCGCCATTTGCGTCCCTGCAGTCAGCCATGATAAGCTACGTAAATGTTTACGTAGCCTATCACGGCTGATTTAAAAGAAAAAAAAACGCGCGTATGCAAATGGCAGCGCCCATGGGTGCCGCCATTTCCGTTCCTTATTTTGGCACATCTTAGTCTACGTAAACATTTACGTAGACTAAGACGGCGAAAATAAGGGGAACGCAAATAGCGTAGCGTCTACGCTAATCTCACATTAGGCAGCCACAGCAGAGAGCCCTTGGAGGACCCTAGGTGGTAGACTGGGATGATGCATTTGCAATTCAGATATATACAAAAAGTTACTTTCAAATGTATGCATAATGGATCACATATGGGCACATATGGTTCTGATTTTTACCGTCTTAAATAATCTGGGTCTAGGCTATCTCAGGCAACATCGTCTCTGATATGAGCCCCTACCTCACCTTACTATTACCATACTTTGAGATTTGACAGTGAGCTCCTTGCGCTTTTGATGGATGCAAATCTGGTATCCTCTAGGGGCAGGGCCTCCTCAGTAGTTGCCCTGGTATTATGCAATGTCTTTTCCCTAGGGATGTACGAAAGTGACTTACCTTTCGTGGACCATGTTGATGGTGGGGGGGGAGGCATTCCGTCCCTCCCCCCGGAATCCTGGCCGGGGGGGGGAGGTGCTCCGTTCCTCCCCCGGAATCCTCGAACGGCCGGCTGTGCTCCGCGGCAGCTCTGCGGAGCAGCCAGCCAGGCCCGACCCGGCCAGGCCAGAGCCGTCCGCAGCCGGATTTCAGGCCGTGGAGGGCTCTGGGTAAAAAACAACAACAAAAACAACCACTTACGCAAATGGCAGCGGCTACGGCCGCCACCATTTGCGTTCCTTCTTTTTGGCAATCGTAATCTACGTAAATATTTACATAGACTATGACAGCGAAAATCAAGGGGAACCAAATAGCGTAGCGGGCGCTGTTTGCGTCCCTTTTTCATTCACTGTTTTAGCCTACATAAATCTATAAATATTTACGTAGATTAAGACGGAAAAAAGAAGGAACGCAAATGGCGGCAGCTGTAGCTGCCATTTGCTTACGCGTTTTTTTTTTTTAAAAAAACACCTCCAACCATGATAGGCTACGTAAAGATTTACGTAGCCTATGACGTCTTTTTTTCTTTTTTTTTAAACCTAGCCATGATAGGCTACATAAATCTTTACATAGCCTATCATGTTTCCCCCCCCCCCACAAGCCTGGTAATGGCAGCAGTGGCAACCGGTCGGAAGACCACCCGCCACAGCCGCCGCAGCCGCCACTGGAGCCACCACCAGAACCGCTGCTGCCCAGAAGATCCGCCCCAGGTAAGTCTCATCCCAGGGGGGATCCACGGGGGGGCGGGGGGGCAGGCTGTTCCACCACAGATTTTGGGGGGTCGAATGCACTGGCATTTGGCCTCACCAAGATCTGTGACGGAATTCTCTGACATCCCTACTTTTCCCAGGACACGAACCCATCTTTGTTGCTTGCACTAGCAAGCAAAACTGAAATTTTTGTTCTGCCAAGCCTTTGAGAATGACTCTCTTGCTTATCAAGAAATGAAAGGATGAACCTTCACTCTTTGTTTTCATTGGTTTTATTTTGTCTTAACTGGTTATATATTTAATATGCTGCAGTGCAAATAAAATTACAAATAAATATATCAAATTGTCCAATTGCTTCCACTCAGTTTTATTTTGTCAATGTTCTTAAGAGAAGAGGCCACAGTCAAATGTATCTCGGTGACAATGAAAGCATCTGCTTGATTCACAAATTTGAAATCTACAAATAATTTCATCTGGAGACTGAACAATGAACAACTTTTCTCCCAAGAGACAGCTCTGAAACCTCATTATCTACCTGAGCAGAGGTCGAGTGGTAGTTCACATGCTATATATTTATTTTGCTGTCTTCTTCTTTCCTCTCTCTCTATATTTATGTTGTGTTCTCAGGCTGTCTGTTTGAGTCTATGAGGAATTTACATTAAAAACAAAACAAAACCCAAAACCAATGAACATTTTATTATGATTTTCTCCCCAAGGCTTGTTTTCCTTATGAAACAACAAAATGAATTCAAATGTCAATCTTTTTCCATAACCCTATTACATATCAATAAAATAGTCATTAAAATAAAATCAGCAGTGTTTGGAAAATTATTGAGGAGTTAACACTTCTGTTATATGATTAGAACTTGTGCGAAAAGATACAAAAGGTTTAGGCAGCTAACAGCGTACATATTCTGATTTCCAAAAAGCTATCTTGGGATAATGAAAGAATTTAGTGGGTTGGGTGGGGATTAGCCATTTGTTTTAAAAGGAAGTGGTATATAGTTTTAGCTACACAGCAGCCACCTGCTGTTGTGTAGATACATTTAAAAGGAATAAAAGGAAAACAATTACTTTATCTGTAAAGGAACACTTGTATTGATCAGATTTCACATTGTAAAACCTTTCCTTCCTTCTTGTTCAAGTTGAGATGAGTCATGAATGTAGGGCAGGGGTGGGGAACCTCTTTAAGGCAAGGGCTGAATTTGTCATGTTCCTTCCTCCTCTCCCTCCACAATCAACACACTCCAGGAAACAAGGCTTCAATCTACACTTCTTTATTTGTTAATGTTAAGGACTAGCTTCTTACAAATGCAGAGTCTAGGAAACTCTCACACTGCCATGAAACTAGGGATGGGGGAGAATTTCTCCCCGAAACTTCGGGGGGCCGAGTGCCAACGCATTCGGTCCTCCGAAGGTTGAAATAACATTGCCCTTATTTTCGCCGTAGTCTATGTAAATCTTTATGTAGACTACAGGGACCAAATAAGGAACGTGAATGGCGGCTCCCTATGGGGGCCGCCATTTGCGTATGCACTTTTTTTTTTTCAAAGTCACCTGTGATAGGCTACGCGACAATTAACGTAGCCTATCACGGCTGACTTTGCAGATCTAGCCGTGATAGGCTACGTAAATCGTTACATAGCCTATCACAGGGGCTTTTTTTTTTTTTTTACTTTTCTTTTGAAGTTCGCGGCCGGGGAGACGGGGCGCTTCTCCCCGGCCTGAATTTCGGCCAGGCGAGCCAGGAAGACTCCCCCCCCGGCCTGAACTTTCGGAGGAGCAGCGAAGCGCCTCCCCCCCACCGTGAAGCAAGCTGTGAGACCAGGTAAGTGACTTTCGTACATCCCTACATGAAACAGCTAATCCACACATCTAGGAATATCAATAGAGGAGATGAAGTGGAAGTTAGAGAAGTTGCCAGCAGTCTGGATAAGCTAGTCTCAGTGAGACTAGCTTTGCCCTCCCTTAGGGTGGCTCCCTCCTACATATACTACTGTGGGCAAGAATCCCTTAGAAGAAATGGGGTAGCACTCATAGTCAACAAAAGGGTGGGAAAAGCAGTACTGGGGTACAATCTTAAAAATGATAGAATGATCTCAGTATGAATCCAAGGCAAACCATTCAACATCACAGTAATTCAAGTCTATGCCCCAACCACTGATGCCGAAGAAGCTGAGATTGGTTCTATGAAGACCTACAACACCTTCTAGAACTAACACCAAAAAAAGATGTCCTCTTCATCATAGGGGATTGGAATGGTAAAGTAGGAAGTCAAGAAATCACCGGGATAACAGGCAAGCATGGCCTTGGTGTACAAAATGAAGCAGGACAAAGGAGAATAGAGTTTTGCCAAGAGAACACGCTGATCATAGCAAACACTCTTTTCCAACAGCACAAGAGACGACTCTACACATGGACATCACCAGATGGTCAATATCGAAATCAGATTGATTATGTCATTTGCAGCCAAAGATGGAGAAGCTCTATACAGTCAGTAAAAACAAGACCTGGAACTGACTGTGGCTCAGATCATGAGCTTCTTGTTACAAAATTTCAGCTTAAATTGAAGAACATAGGGAAAACCACTAAACCATTCAGGTATGACCTAAATCATATTCCTTATGAATATACAGTGGAGGTGAGGAATAGATTTCAGGGATTAGACCTGATAGACAGAGTGCCTGAGGAACTATGGACGGAGGTCCATAACATTGTTCAGGAGGCAGCAACTCAATCCATCCCAAAGAAAAAGAAATGCAAGAAAGCAAAGTGGCTGTCTGTAGGGATGTCAGAGAATTTTGACACGAATCTCGGGGAAGCCGAATGCCAGCGCATTTGGCCCCCCAAAATCGGTGGCGAAACGGTCTGCCACCCACCCGCCCCGCCCCTGGGACGGGACTTACCTTCGGCGAATCTTCCTGACGGCGGCGGCTCCAGCGGCGGCTCCAGCGGCGGCGCGGTGGCAGCAGCAACCGGTCTTCTGACCGGCTGCCGCCGCCGCCATTTCCAGGTTTTTGAAAAACAAAAAAACAAAACAAAAAAACGTGATAGGCTACATAAAGATTTACATAGCCTATCACGGCTAAATTTTAAAAAACACTGTGATAGGCTACGTAAATGTTTACGTAGCCTATGACGGCTGAGTAAAAAAAAAAAAGCGTGTACGCAAATGGCGGCACCCATGGGCGCCGCCATTTGCATTCCTTATTTTGGGACGTCTTAGTCTAGGTAAACATTTACGTAGACTATGGCGAAAATAAGGGGAACTCAAATAGCATAAACATTTACATAGCCTATCACGGCTGACTGCAGGGACGCAAACGGTGGCGGCTACAGCCGCCACCAATTGCGGGCCCGGCCGGCCAGGATTCGGGGGTGGAGGGATGGAGTGCCTCCCCCCGGCCAGAATTTCAGGGGGGAGGAACAGAGCACCCCCCCACAGCGAATCAAATTTCATTAAAGGTAAGTGACTTTCATACATCCCTAGCTGTCTGATGAGGCTTTATAAGTAGCTGAGGAAAGAAGGGAAGCGAAAAGCAAGGGAGAAAGGGGAAGATATATCCAACTGAATGCAGAGTTCCAGAGAATAGCAAGGAGAGACAAGAAGGCCTTCTTAAATGAACAATGCAAAGAAATCAAGGAAAACAACAGAATGGGAAAGACTAGAGATCTCTTCAAGAAAATCGGAGATCTCAAGGGAACGTTTTGTGCAAAGACGGGCATGATAAAGGACAAAGAAGGCAGGGACCTAACAGAAGCAGACGAGATTAAGACGAGGTGGAAAGAATACACAGAAGAACTATAGAGGAAAGATCTGAATGTCCCTGATAGCCATGATAGTGCGGTCACTGAACTTGAACCGCACATCCTCGAGAGTGAAGTCAAGTGGGCCTTTGGAAGCATTACTAATAGCAAAGCTAGCAGAGATGACATTATTCCAGCTGAGCTATTTAAAATCCTAAAAGATGATGCTGTTAAAGTGCTGCACTCAATATGCCAACACATTTGGAACACTCAACAGTGGCCACAAGACTGGAAAAGGTCAGTTTACATTCCAATTCCAAAGAAGGGCAACGCCAAAGAGTACTCAAACTACCATACAATTGCACTCATTTCACATGCTAGCAAGGTGATGCTCAAAATCCTACAAGCTAGGCTTCAGCAGTATGCGAACTGAGAACTACTGGAAGTACAAGCGGGGTTTCAAAGAGGAAGAGGAACTAGAGATCAAATCGCCAACATTCGCTGGATCATGGAGAAAGCAAGAAAATTCCAGCAAAACGTCTATTTCTGCTTCATTGACTACGCTAAAGCCTTTGATTGTGGGGATCACAACAAACTCTGGCAAATTCTTAAAGGGATGGGGGTACCAGACCACCTTACCTGTCTCCTGAGAAACCTGTACAAGGGTCAAGAAGCAACAGTAGGAACCAGACATGGAACAACCGATTGGTTCAAAATTGGGAAAGGAGTACGACAAGGCTGCATATTGTCGCCCTGCTTATTTAACTTATATACAGAGTACATCATGAGAAACGCCAGGTTGGATGAATCACAGGTCGGAATTAAGATTGCTGGGAGAATTATCAACAACCTCAGATACGCAGATGATACTACCCTAATGGCAGAAAGCGTAGAGGATCTCAAGAGCCTCTTGTTGAGGGTGAAAGAGAAGAGTGCAAAAGCTGGTTTGAAACTCAACATTAAAAAAATGAAGATCATGGCATCTGGCCCCATCACTTCCTGGCATATGGAAGGGGAAGAAATGGAAGCAGTGACAGATTTTATTTTCTTGGGCTCCAAGATCTCCACAGACAGTGACTGTAGCCATGAAATTAAAAGATGCTTGCTCCTTGGGAGGAAAGCTATGGCAAATCTAGAGAGCATAGTGAGAAGCAGAGACATCACCTCACTGACAAAGGTCCGCATAATCAAAGCTATGGTTTTCCCAGTAGTAATGTATGGCTGTGAGAGCTGGACTCTAAGGGAGGCTGAGCGCCGAAGAATTGATGCTTTCGAACTGTGGTGCTGGAGAAGACTCTTACAAGTGCTCTGGACTGCAAGGAGGTCAAATCAGTCCATCCTAAAGGAAATCAACACTGAGTGCTCCTTGGAAGGACAGATACTGAAGCTGAAGCTCAAATATTTTGGCCACCTAATGCAAAGAGAAAAGTCACTGGAAAAGACCCTGATGCTGGGAAAGACTGAAGGCAAAAGGAGAAGGGGACGGCAGAGGATGAGATGGCTAGATAGCATCACTGATGCAATGAATATGGACTTGAGCACCCTCTGGGAGAGAGCGCAGGACAGGAAGGCCTGGCATGCTATTGTCCATGGGGTCACGAAGAGTCAGACATGACTGAATGACTGAACAACTCCTACATTGACTTTCGAAAGTGGCCCACCTGGTAGAGTGCCTGAGCCCTGCCTCTAACTTTTCCCACTTTGCTCTGTGAAGGACCCTATCATCCTTCAAGTCATGCCCCTCATTCTGCTCCTCTTCCTCCAAACTCTGAGTTTTCATGGTGGAGAAATGGGGGAGATGTTCAGGCTTGGCCATCTGTGTGCCAAGGTTTTGGGAATAAAGTCTCTCTGTATTCTATCTTAAAGCTTTTACTGCCAGTAACTAGGGGTCAGGAGAGTTGTCTCAACCATTCAGACTGGGGAAAAACTATGCACAATCTGGAAAACCACCCAATGATCAGTGGTCAGGGGAAAGGAGCATGGCCATCCAGGGAATCCTGGAGGGCTGGACTGGGATCAAGGGTGGCTGGATCTCCCCTATGAAAGAGCGTTAGAAGAGCTGGGATTGTTTAGCTTCAAAAAAAGGAGGGTAAGGGGAGACAAGATAGAGGTGTACAAAATTATGCATGGTGTGGGGAATGTGGAGAGGAGACATTTTTTCCCTCTCTATTAATACTAGAACCCAGGGTCATCCTATGAAGCTGATTGGTGGGAGATTCAGGACAGATAAAAGGAAGGACTTCTTCACACAGAGCATAGTTAAATATGGAATTCGCTGCCACAGGATGTAGTGATGGCCACCAATGTGGATGGCTTTAAAAGGGAGTTGTACAAATTCCTGGAGGAGAAGGTAGCAATGACTTCTAGGCTTGATGGCTGTGTCCTACCTCTAGTATCAGCAGTGGTATTATGCCTCTGTGCACCAGTTGCTGGGGAACATGGGCAGGAGTGTGCTGTTGCACTCATGTCCTGCTTGTGGTTTCCTGGTCGATAGCTGGTTGGCCACTGTGTGAGCAGAATGCTGGACTAGATGGACCCTTGGTCTGATCTAGTGGGGCTCTTCTTATGTTCTTATGGATATGGTTCACATGCCTGAGGTTCCATGCCCTTGGTGCATAAAAGTGTTTACTTTTATTTTTTGCTTCTGGTGGCAAAAGAGGACAGATCAAAAAGAAATTCCACAAGGATGCAACAAGGAATACACATGTTTTATTTTGACCTTTTGCATGCCTTCAAGGAGTTAATTGTCTTGTACAAGGGAGACACAGAAAGATGCTGCTGACAAGAGTCATTGGTAGGTCATATTATCACCTGGCATGTTTGTGATGAGCTTACTGCCAAACAAGGTACTGTAGTAATTTGTATGTGATTCAAAAATGCAGCTTTACAGTTGCAGAGAAGATACGCATGGATAAGACCTTGTCACTCAGAACTGCCAATTTGAATTCTAGACTCTCACTGTCAATAAACTGTACAACACCACAAGAGCATTTGCATCACTGGAGTTCCAGCCATTTATACCAATGGTTACCTTACCTGTACAGGTCACCATATTATTTCTCTGCATAGCCTACCCTGGAAGTATCTGATGATATGAAGCTGCCTTTTACTGAATCAGACTATTGTTAGGGATGGAAAAAAAACTCTACTTGGCTCTTGTGAAGGGAAGGGGTTACCCTAGCTCCTGGCAGTGTAAGCAGGGGCAAACAAGTGCCAAGTTAGGCTGCCACAACCCCTTACATCCACCTCAGCCTGAGCCAGGGGGCTCTCAGAGTTTGCAGGACACTCTTGAGGTTTAGGGAATAGGGGTTCAATCCACCACACCCTATTCCCAAGGCTTAAGCCTGAAACGTTACACAGTAGCAATTAACCAAGCAGAAGACTCTGGATTTAGTCCTAAGGCTTACTTGGAAGAACACACACACAAATCTTGGGGTAGGTGTTAAGTTTATTTACAGGGGGAAAGGCAGAAAAGGAGTAAAAAGGCATACAAGAACAGAGTAACCTTTGGAAACAGGCAGAAAATAACAAAAGTTACTTACACTGTCTATGCATACCTACTGTAAGTATGGGTCTTCACATGGAACAGGGCCCAAAATGACATGCTCTAACCAGAAGCAAAATGAAGATGAAGAGAAAGACAATGGGTGGCTACAACCTCTCTCTTTTTATGCTCAAGCCCCTGGCAACTCCAAAGAGCTCTCCAGAGTGGATCATGGAATCTGAACCGCCCAGAGAGCTTCGGCTATTGGGCGGTATAGAAATGAAATAAATAAATAAATAATTCACTCCACAACCATTCCCCTGCCTCCATCTGAGACTGTCAGATGTAGGAGAGGAGAGGAGACTCCAGAACACAGCCAGGAGAAGTTCAGCTCTCCTGCCTCCACCTGAGATTGCCTGTCAAATGGAGAAGGAATCCAGCACAGGCAGGGTACCACAGTAGACCTGAGTCAGGCAATATCAGATGTAGGCAGGGGGATTAATTGTTCTTGTTTTTATTCTTCTCTCATACAACCACTTCAGTGTTGTATAGAATTTGTAATATAAACCACATATGTACTTGAAAACAACAACAGCAGCAAACTTATTGCTTTAGTAATGGCTGGCAGAATAGCAGCAGAAGATTCTATATTATGCATAAAGTTTGGGATGGCAGTTTGTATTCAGTCCACCACAATAGGAGAAATAGTAGACCACTTGATTCAAGAAAAGTTATTTAAGGAAAAAAAATATATATTCAAAGCCAATTGCAAGTTAAATTTAACTTATTAGAGTGAATGAATGCTTTATCTTTGGCAGTGAACAGCTGAAGCACAAACCTTACTAGACACAAGGAAGGAATTTATTACCCTGCTGAACAATTTTCCCTTCAAGTGCACTGTCTTTCATATATTGAAAAGAAAGTTTAGAAACAGTAGAAGAGTAAGTGGTAGGAATTGTACATTTTTGTACATTTCAAAGATTGATGCAAGCAGTGTTCTGCTAGGTACATGGAAGAAGGGATGTGGGAGCTGCCTGACTTGGTACATTACTAGTGATTTATAAAGCTGTGAGGAGCTCTCCATCATAAGATCAGAACAGCCTTTTTTATTGCCTGAGATGAAATCCTGATTCTCTATGAACAGGGAAGGCTGTGATGTTGCAAACACCCTACTAGTTCTACTTATCCGAAGATGAGATCCTCAGATTAGGTTGGTGGAGAGCACATTTCTTAGCCACTGATAGATTTATGTGACTTGCATTCAGCTTCTGAACAAAAACTTGTTCTCTTTTAAAAGAAGAGGTTACTGACCGTAGTGTTTGAGGGTGTAACATTTTTTTATTAAAGTTTGAAATGAGGAATAATTCTTGGCTAAATTATTGCAGGCACTGGCTTGTGACCAGAAAGGACCATAAACACTGGGTCAGATTCTAAGGTGAAGACCCCAGCAATTCCTAACAGAAGATTAAACATTCGTTTCTACTGAAGAGGGGAAAGCTCATCAAACTGGAGGGGGGTATTGAGTGGGGTGCTGCAGGCTCAGTCTTGGGCTCTGCACTCATCAACAACATTTCTATTAATTACTTGGAGGAAGAGGTGGGGGATATCCTTCTTAAATTTACAGCTGACACAAAATTGGGTGGGATAGCTAATACCTTAGAAGACAGAACACAATTCAAAATGATCTTGATAAGTTAGAAAACTGGGAAGAAAATAACAGAATGAAATTTAACACAGACAAGTGCAAACTTATTCATTAGGAAAAAGAAATCAAATGCACAGGTATAAGATGGGTGATTGACAATCATATGGGTGAAAAAGATCTTGGAGTAGTAATCAATCACAAGCTGAGTATGAGTCAGGAGTGTGATGTAGCTGAAAAAAAGGCAATAGAAGTATAGTTTCTAAATCACAGGAAGTAATGGTTCTGCTCTACTCTTCACTGGTCAGGTTTCACCTTGAATATTGTGTCCAGTTCTGGACACCACACTTTAAGAAAGATTAGATAAATTGGAACAAATTCAGAGAATGGCAACAAAGATGTTCAGGGACCTAGAAGCTAAGTCCTATGAGGAAGGTTGAAGGAACTGAGTATGTTTAGCCTTGAAAAGAGAAGACTGAGGGCATTATGATAGCACTTCTTAAGTACCGAAAGGGATGTCACACAGAAGAGGGCTGCAACCTGTTCTCTATCATCCAAGACTGTAGGATACTAAATAATGGGCTTAAGTTACAGGAAGTCTGATTTTGGTTGGAAAAAAACTGCCTAATGGTCAGAGCAGGCCGGCAATAGAACCAACTGCCTATGTAGGTAGGGGCCTTTCAGTTGCTGGAGATATTAAGCAGAGACTGGACAGCCATCTGTCAAGGATGCTTTAAACTGGATCCCTGCACTGAGCAAAGGGTTGGACTTGATGGCCTAAATGGCTCCTTCCAACTCTATTGTCATTATAATGCAATTGTGTCATTCTGCAAACTCAAATAGCACTGACAGAACTCTGCTGAAACTTTTCATTGCACAAGCACTTGTGCATTACGCTTGCATAACTGGTTGTGCAAACGGTTACACAACTGCTTGCACAACCACCACACTTGCGCAAGTGTAACATTAGTTGGATTCTCTTATCCCTAGTTTCCTAGTGGAACCTAGTTTCCACTAACACACAACATCATTTGGGCTAGCAGACTGACACAGTTGGATACTGCCCTAGGATTCTATGACTGAATCAAGAGGGAGAGATATGAGATATACTATTCCTAATGCATAATCATCATCCAGTTCAGCATTAGGCTGGATGGATGTGATGCATTTTTTTTCAGTTTCATAGTTTGACCAAGGTTTGATTGAACTATGCTTTGATTTATGAAAGAGAAACTGACAGGCTTAACAAAGTAATAATAAACGTAGTTCTAGAAGCTTAGTCATGTGGGTTCCAAAAGGTAATTTAAACAATTTGCCCAAAGCCTTAGTGCTGTATATTTTAAGTGCTTCTTTTAATGTACAAGAAAGTACCATACAACATCCCTTTGTGATCAGGGATTTCGAGAGCTGGGAGGAACATTGTAAATTGAAATTCTGACTCTATTGATCTTTTTGACTTGAGCTCACCAAGGAGAATTCTCTCTTTCAACTCTTTAGCCAAACAAAATTTGAGTAAATACAGAACAACCTGAATTCCATTTTCCTCACAATACTTGTGGAAGGTATTTGTGGCTATATATAGTTATACTTTTTAATTTTTTTAATCATTTGGGGACAGTTGTATCTACACAGTATCCACCTAGGGAAGAAGCCATTTTGGTGCTCAGTCTGTGAGAAAAGCTTTTGTCACCTTACTATTACTATTGAGCAGGGGGTTGGACTCAATGGTCTTGTAGGCCCCTTCCAACCCTACTATTCTATGATTCTATGATTCTATGAGTCTATGATTCTATTATTCTATTAATGAAATATCCATGCACAAGAGAAACCATTTCAGTGCTCACAGTGTGGGAAAATTCTAGGGATGTCAGAGAATTCCGCCACGGATCTTGGTGAGGCTGAATGCCAGTTCATTTGGCCCCCTGAAATCTGTGGCAGAACAAAGCCCCCCGCCCCACCACCCCACGAATGGCACATGAAACGGGACACTTACAGGGTGCTGTTTGTGCTGCGTTGCAAATGGTGGCCTTTGGGGTAGAGTGGGGAGTTAAAAAAAGAAAAAAAATCTCCATGGTCTCAATCCAAATTATGGCGGCATGCACATACACTAAAGTAAATAAGCCAACCACACATAGCTCTGCTATGCATGATTTGATGAACACTTAGTACATGAAAAACTGAGTTTTTAAGGCTCTTTTAAAAATTGACAGGATTGAGGCTATAGGCAGTTTAATCGGCAGGGTGTACCAGGGCCTGGGGACTACCACTGAAAAGGCCCTGTGTCTCTTGACAACCAACCAGAGTGATCTTGTAGGCGGACCTACAAGCAGGGTCTTTGAGACATATCTTAATGCCCAGGCAGGTTTGTATGGGTGCGGACAGTTCTTCAAGTATTCTAGTCTCAAACTGTGTAGGGCTTTATAGGCAAAACCATTATTTTGAATTGGGCTTAGAAACATACTGGTCTGGCAACCAGTGTACCTGGTTGGGAAAATAGTGCATTTGGGAAGGCAACTAATACATTTCTTAGATAAATAAAGTAAAATAAACTTATACAGAATTGGTGTCACCTGGTCTGATTGTCAGTAATCATGTTTTTAGGGGTGTGTGTGTATTGTTGAAAACAGCTTTTCTGTAGAAAGGTAACTAATACCATTTTAAAATAGTATAAAAGCTTTAGGGTCAGACTCTCTCAATGGTTGAGCAGCTAGGACTAGGGATGTATGAATCCCTTACCTGGCTCAGCTCAGGGGCATCTGTGGTGGCGGGGAGGAACTCCATCCCTCACCCCGGAATCCTGCCCAGCCGGCTCTGCTCCACGGCCAAGCCGCAGAGCCGCCGGATGGCTCCGGCCGCCCGCAGCCAGACATCCGGCCACTGGGCAGCCCTGCAGGGATGCAAATGGCAGCTGTCATAGCCGCCGCCATTTGCGTACGCTGGGTTCCCCCCCCCCCCGCCGTGACAGGCTACGTAAGTATTTATGAAGTCTATCATGGCAGGGGAGCAAAAAGACCCGCATATGCAAATGGCGGTAGCCACCGCCATTTGCGTACGCTGAGGTTTCTCCCCCCCCCCCCGCAGTGATAGGTTACGTAAATACTTACGTAGCCTATCACGGCCTCCACAGGGATGCAAATGGCGTCCCTGCGTTAGCCGTGATAGGCTATATAAGTATTTACATAGCCTATCATGGCTATTGAGAGGAGGAAGCGAATGGCAGCCGCAGGACGGCCGCCATTCACAAAGCAGCGCAGACGGGAGCAGGTAAGTGCTCCGTTTCGTGTGCCTTTCATGGGGTGGGGGCGGCGTGGACTTCGTCCCACCTGCCTTTCATTGGTTGGAGGGGCGGGGGCTTCATTCCACGATAGATTTTGGGGGGCCAAATGCAGTGGCATTCGGCCTCACCGAGATCTGTCACGAAATTCTCTGACATCCCTAGCTAGGACCCCTGCCTTCACCAACTTTATAGACCATCTTTGCCACACTCGGGGCTTCTCTACATGGGGCTTTTATCATGCGATCAAGATTAGTTTCTCATGGATGTTTGCGGGTCCTTTACATTATGTTATCAACCTCGAGGGCCCTTCCTGCAGTTTATTATCTTTATCCCGCCTTTGTAAAGCATGGGGAAAGTCTTTTTCTCTCTCTAGGTGCACCATGAAGTGCTTTACTTGCTGGGGGTACTTCCATAATGGCGCTATAACAGCACCACCATTAAGTGGCTGTAAAATGAAACATATAGAACTTGCTGAGAAATAAAAACAGCATATGTCAGCCTGTGTAAAGGAGCCAGTCTTAAATTAATACCGCAAAGAATCCAGAAGCAGAAGCCTCAGTCAGGATATGGAGTTTTAGCCTCATGTGGTGAAGCTCACCATCTTTATCTTTGCTTTACTGTGCCCTCAGCACAAAGTGGAGAATGTGGATAGGGATACATTTTTCTCCCTCTCTCATAATACTAGAACCTGGGGTCATTCCCTGAAGCTGATTGGTGGGAGATTCAGGACAGATAAAAAGAAGTATTTCTTCACACAGCAGATAGTTAAACTATGGAATTCACTTCCACAACATCTAGCGATGGCCACCAATTTGGAAGGCTTTAAAAGGAGGTTAGAGAAAGACCTGGAGGAAAAGGCTATCAATGGCTACTAGTCCTAATGCTATATGTTACCTCCAGTATCAGAGGCAGTATGCCTATGTACACCAGTTGCTGGGGAACATGAATGGGAGGGTGCTGTTGCACTTGTGTCCTGCTTGTGGGTCCCCAATCACAAGCTGGTTGGCCACTGTGTGAGCAGAATGCTGGACTAGATGGACCCTTGGTCTGATCCAGCATGGCTGTTTGTATGTTCTTATGAGTGAAGTCTGATGTCTGATTGTGTGTAGTCTGTTTACACATTTCCTAATGTTCAACACAGTCAGCTTTAACAGCACCAGATACTTTGGTGGGAAATTTTTGGCAACAGATTCTAGGTGCCCCTCGATACCCATAGAATCTGTGGCAGGGATGATAAGTATTGTCAAATGCCTGACTACACATATACCTAGAAATTCTCATTGAAAGTGTCATGTGTGGGATCCACAACTGCACATCTGGTCACATGCTAATTTTATAACTTGTGCTGGAAAAGATAAATAAATTACTACAGATGTAGTAATTTAAAACAGATTGACGAACTGTGCAACATCCACATTTCAGGGTTCATCGGGCAATATGATTAAGTATTACTCTACAAGTGTTAATTAAAACTAGTCAACTAAAGCGTATGAGTTAATTTACTATGGCAACCAGTCTATTATTAAAAGGGAAAAAAATCCACACATAAAATTAGAGTTTATCACATTGCTACATTTGTCTTAATTTACCACTTAGGTTACATTTCTTTTGGATCGAAATGTATTTCAGCATTGTCACTATAAAACACAGTGATGCACACATTGAAGCCCCTCAGAGCAGATCAGGACCATCAGTGTTAGTGCCACTTCTTATACAAAAAGGTCAGTAACATTATGTGTGCTATAAATACAGTAAAACCTGTACTGTCACTTGCCAACATTATTTAGAGGACTTCACCTCCCTTTGAACATTTGTGCCCTTATCTTAACCATAAAACTAGATTGCCTCAAAAAAATGCCTAGTCTCAAATGCATGACTTCAGCTCAGGCATATCAGGATATATATTTAAACGTCAGATTTGAGAATCTCTTACAAAGTTCACTTTTAACCAAGTTTCACCATGGAGGAACTAATCCTATGTCCCCTAGACAGTGTCTGAGAGGCCATAAGATATTTTGGATTCCTGGATCTGAAGTCAGAGACAGTGCCCAACCTCAGAGCTGGGAATTGGATTTTGACCCCCCTCCCCTTTGCAGCCAGCATGGAAAGAACTGCACCGGCTGCTCCCTGAGGTCAGGAATTCAACCTCAGAGAAGGGAGCATTTTGGTGGGAGGGGAGGAGACTGGAGAGGCCAGGATGCAAGGTATCCTGGGGCCTCTCAAGACTCCTTCCCTCTCCCTCCAAAACACCCTGGCTAGATGGGCAAAAAAGCCCATCTAGCGAAAATGCAGAGCGGGAGGACAGTGAGGTGAAGGTTGCCTCCAGCATGCCTCCTGCTCTGCACTGGATGATCATAAGCCTCCAAGTTCAGAGGTTTACGATCATCCAGGGCGGAAACAGTAGGATTGCATCCTTATAGTGCAATCCTATGCACCTTTACCATGAAGTAAGTTTTACTATATTCAGTGGGGCTTACTCCCAGGTAAGTGTGCACAGGATTGCAGTCTGTGACTTTCAATGCATTAGTTTATGGAGTAATATAGGTTACACTACCAACAATTTACAGAAGATCCGAGGAAACTGCAATGTCATGGTGAACATAAAACACATCAATTAACATTTTTAAAATAGCAGCCATTTAACAAATTCCCCCCCCCATTTTTTTTTTCAGAACAAAGAAAATGCTGACTTGCATTGTTAAAAAATAAGCATATTTTATGTATTAACTTATTTATTTGGGCTTGGATCCAAAAGCCTTCCATGAGAGAACAGGCTCTGTTCATGAAAAAGTCCCTCTGTCCAATTCTGGGGGATCTCCTCTCCCCCGACACCACAGCTTACCCCATTCAGCAGCATCTCCTGACTCTCTGTATAGCATTTTCAAGGGGCTGGAGGGGCTGCTGTGGGAAGGAGGGGATGAGAAAGTCCATTTCTGCCAGCACAGTTGATCCAGCATAAATCTGGACCCAAATCTCTGTTTTATTTTTGCCTCAATATATTTATTATTATTATTTATTTATTTATTAAATTTATTAATCACCCATCTGGCTGGTCACCCAGCCACTCTGGGTGATGTACAACATTTAATAAAACAGTTTAAAACAATAAAATTCTACAATAAAAACATTTTCTAAAATACCCTAACCCACCCCAAATGCCTGCCTGAACAACCACATTTTTAATGCACAGCGGAAGCTCATTAAAGAGGGGGCATGGCGAAGTTCCCTAGGGAGGGAGTTCCACAGAGTGGGGGCCACCTCAGAAAAGGCCCTCTCCCTCGTCCCCACCCCACCAGTCTAGCTGTCCTGGCTGATGGGACAGAGAGAAGGCCATCCGAGGCTGATCTTGTTAAGCAGCCTGTCTGGTGTTGCTGGAGGCGCTCCTTAAGATACAGGTGAAAAGCATGCTGAGGATACTAGATTTTCATTTTGTATATCCAAGCACATGAGTATGGATTTGGGGTGTGTGGGAGGAGAGATATGCAAGGATTATATCTAAAATAAATGGTGTGATAGTGTAGTGTTATTATAACTTCCTTTATTATAAAGGGACATTAAAAAAAAATTACAATCCAGTAAAGGAAAAGTGACCACATCAAAAAGCCCTCTGAGGCTTTTGGGGACAGGCACAGGCAGAAAAAAAGAAACTAGCCTAGAGAATCATTGTATTTCTTTTTGTTCAAAAAGAACAAAAGGTGAAAATGCGATACAGTTTTAATGTGGGCTGGATGTGCGCTAATGAAGTTATTTCTTAAATCTTTATTACAATGATGCTATGATATTAAATACATTAGTTATGTTCCGATACCAGAAGGGAAATATAAATTATAATTTAAAAATAGACTGGTTTTGTAGATTTGGTCTATGACTGGAACTTAATAAGGGTCCATTTCAATTGTCTGGGAATTATTGATTATTTTCCCTCATTAGCTGCAGCTATAAAATGTTTAATGAGGTGAAAAAATAATAAAGGGGATGAAGCTTTATTTAATCACTAAGGTGTGCTATAAACTTCACTATACAACATATGCCTGTAAAATAAAATAAAAACCATTCTGGAGTTTAGTGTGCTGCTTTATCCAAGTATGTATCCAACACTGCTTTATCCAAGTATATATCATGTGCATAAATTACTGGGGAAACGCCGATGACTTCATGTCAGATTATAAATATTCATAATTCATTTGTAGATAACATATGGATCCACTTCTCATCATTTTGCTTTTAAGTGCTACCTCTCTGTATTCATCTTTGCCTGGAGTGTAGCAGAAAGACAGGTTTAGCATTCAAATGCTGGGCTGATTATTAGGAAATGTGAGTGCTAGTTAAATTGCAAATCATCCACTGAATCTTCCAGAGATTCTAGGTCTATAACCCTTTCTGCAATTGTAACAACAGGAAAATGAAGAGAAGTTGGGCTGGGGACAGAGACCAGAACAATTAAACAGTCACATTGCAGTCCAGTGCATCAGATGACACACAGCCTGCTCAACCAGTTTCTCCTCTTTGTCAGCATCTAAAACCATATATTGAATTAAATGGGCATCTCTAGGTTTGCCCCATCATACCATTGATCACTTTTGCCTCTTCCTGCCACAGCCTCTCCTTTTGTGAATACACAATTCTCTCTCACCTTGAGGCAGGGGTGTCATTATAAATGGCCCACCTGGGCATGGGCCCTTGATATTTTGAGCTGTCCTAATTTTTTTAAAATGTTCCCATTGACTTACATTGGAAAACAGAAATGGCCATAACTTTTTTATTTGGTATGATAAATACATGACTTTTGGTGCCCTGGTAACTCCCATGGAGCTGATTGAACCTGCCCAGTTTCAGACAGTTCAGTCCAGTGGCTTTTGTGCTAGTCACAGGTATAATTTGCTATTTTCAAGGGAATCTGTCAAAGCAAAGAGCTATATTTTTTGTGAGCTTCCACATAAGTGCATGGAATTTGGGAACCTGGCAGCCCCCATGGAGCTGATTGAACCTGCCAAATTTTAGGCAGTTAGGTCCAGTGGCTTTTATGTAGGGATGGGGGAGGATTTCTCCCCGAAACTTCGGGGGGCCGAGTGCCAACATGTTCGGCCCCCCAAAGTAGTTTCGGGGAGAAATTCTCTGCACCCCCGCACCCCCCCCGGGATGGGACTTACCTTTCCCAAATGTCCCTCCCGGCAGCGGGTCCCAGCGGCGGTTCATCAGGTCTTCGACAGGGGCAGAGGCATCAGCCGGTCTTTTGACTGGCTGCCACCACCACCATTCCAATAAAAGTTAAAAAAAAAATGCCCCCGTGATAGGCTACGTGATGATTAACGTAGCCTATCACAGATAGATTTGCAAAGTCAGCCATGATGGGCTACGTAAATTGTCATGTAGCCTATCACGGGTGACTTTAAAAAAAAAAAAAAAGCACGTATGGCTAATGGCGGCCCCCATAGGGAGCCGCCATTCACGTTCCTTATTTGGTCACTGTAGTCTACGTAAAGATTACGTAGACTACGGCGAAAATAAGGGCAACGCTATTTGTCAGTACGAATCCAAGGCAAACCATTCAACATCACAGTAATTCAAGTCTATGCCCCAACCACTGAGGCCGAAGAAGCTGAGGTTGATCAGTTCTATGAAGACCTGCAACACCTTCTAGAACTAACACCAAAAAAAGATGTCCTCTTCATCATAGGGGATTGGAATGCTAAAGTAGGAAGTCAAGAAATCACCGGGATAACAGGCAGGCATGGCCTTGGTGTACAAAATTAAGCAGGACAAAAGCTAATAGAGTTTTGCCAAGAGAACATGCTGATCATAGCAAACACTCTTTTCCAACAGCACAAGAGGCGACTCTACACATGGACGTCACCAGATGGTCAATATCGAAATCAGATTGATTATGTCCTTTGCAGCCAAAGATGGAGAAGCTCCATACAGTCAGTAAAAACAAGACCTGGAGCTGACTGTGGCTCAGATCATGAGCTGCTTCTTGCAAAATTTCAGGTTAAATTGAAGAATGTCGGGAAAACCACTAAACCGTTCAGGTATGACCTAAATCATATCCGTGATGAATATACAGTGGAGGTAAGGAATAGATTTCAGGGATTAGACCTGATAGACAGAGTGCCTGAGGAACTATGGACGGAGGTCCGTAACATTGTTCAGGAGGCAGCAACGAAATTCATCCCAAAGAAAAAGAAATGCAAGAAAGCCAAGTGGCTGTCTGATGAGGCTTTACAAGTAGCTCACGAAAGAAGGGAAGCGAAAAGCAAGGGAGAAAGGGGAAGATATACCCAACTGAATGCAGAATTCCAGAGAATAGCAAGGAGAGACAAGAAGGCCTTCTTAAATGAACAATGCAAAGAAATCGAGGAAAACAACAGAATGGGAAAGACTAGAGATCTCTTCAAGAAAATTGGAGATCTCAAGGGAACGTTTTGTGCAAAGACGGGCATGATAAAGGACAAAGAAGGCAGGGACCTAACAGAAGCAGATGAGATGAAGAAGAGGTGGCAAGAATACACAGAAGAACTATACAGGAAAGATCTGAATGTCCCTGATAGCCATGATAGTGCGGTCACTGAACTTGAGCCGGACATCCTAGAGAGTGAAGTCAAGTGGGCCTTAGGAAGCATTAGTAACAACAAAGCTAGCGGAGATGACAATATTCCAGCCGAGCTATTTAAAATCCTAAAAGATGATGCTGTTAAAGTGCTGCATTCAATATGCCAACAAATTTGGAACACTCAGCAGTGGCCACAAGACTGGAAAAGGTCAGTTTACATTCCAATTCCAAAGAAGGGCAACGCCAAAGAGTGTTCAAACTACCGCACCATTGCGCTCATTTCACATGCCAGCAAGGTGATGCTCAAAATCCTACAAGCTAGGCTTCAGCAGTATGCGAACCGAGAACTACCGGAAGTACAAGCTGGGTTTAGAAGAGGCAGAGGAACTAGAGATCAAATCGCCAACATTTGCTGCATCATGGAGAAAGCAAGAGAATTCCAGAAAAACGTCTATTTCTGCTTCATTGACTACGCTAAAGCCTTTGATTGTGTGGATCACAACAAACTGTGGCAAATTCTTAAAGTGATGGGAGTACCAGACCACCTTACCTGTCTCCTGAGAAACCTGTACGAGAGTCAAGAAGCAACAGTAAGAACCAGACATGGAACAACCGATTGGTTCAAAATTGGGAAAGGAGTACGACAAGGCTGCATATTGTCACCCTGCTTATTTAACTTATATGCAGAGTACATCATGAGAAATGCCGGGTTGGATGAATCAGAGGTAAGAATTAAGATTGCTGGGAGAATTATCAACAACCTCCGATATGAGATGGCTAGGTAGCATCATGGATGCAATGAATATGAACTTGAGCACGCTCCGGGAGAGAGCGCAGGACAGGAAGGCCTGGCGTGCTATGGTCCATGGGGTCACGAAGAGTCGGACACGACTGAACGACTGAACAACAACAACTGATTATCTAGACCTATTCTAGTCTGGGTTATGCAACCAAATCAGACTTGGTTGCTGTGATAGATTACCTTCATTGGGATAGGAACATAGGGAGTGCAACACTGTTAATTTCTGCTTGATCTCTCATTGGCTTTTGATACCATTGACCACGGTATCCTTCTTGACCAACTCCATGGGTTGGGCACTGGATCCTTGGGCCTTGGCAACTGAGCTGTGGTGTTTTGCAGGGTACCACCTTGTCCCTAATGTTGTTCAACATCTATATGAAACTGAGGGGTGTGGTTGTTAGGGAAATTGGAGCCAAGTGCCATCAGTATGTTGATGACACACAGATCTGTCTCCCTGTGGCATCTGAATCAGGAGAGACTGGGCAAGTCCTGGACCAATGCCTGAACTCAGTAATGGGCTGGATGAGGGCCAATAAACTGAAATGGAATCCTGGCAAGACAGAAGCCCTGTGGGTGAGTGGTTCCCAAGTCCAGGAGATAGACTCATTTCCTGTTCTGGATGGGGTTACACTCCCTCTGAAAGATCAGATTTGTAGTTTGAGGGTACTCCTAGATCCATCACTGGAGGCCCAATGGCCATGGTGGTTCATAGTAGAGATGGGCGGATTCCCTACCTGCTGCTGCAGTGGGGAATCCACCTTTGGGGGGAGGCGATCCATCCCTCCCCCTGGAATCCTCTACAGCCAGCTCCGCTCCATACCGATTCCATGGAGCCGGCCACTGGCTCTGCAGTGCCAGTGATACAGCTGCCATTGCCATGCCGTATCGCTGGCTGAGGCTGACTCCAGATGCAAATGGCATCCACTATGCCATTTGCGGCCGTAAAGCTCTTAGATTAAGCTAAATGTAGCTGTAAATGGCTGCATTCCAACTTAAAAACAATACGGGTCCTGGACCTGATAGTATGCCTTCAAATGCATTAAAATGCAATGTGAGCTGGTGGGCTTCTTTTTTAGCCCCCCCCTTTTTAACTTTATGCAACAGGACAGGTCATTCATTTCCCGCATTTTGGCGCAAAGTAATTTTAGTCCCCATATGCAAGAAGGATGAGAGGCAGGATCCCAATAATTATCATCCCATAAGCCTCCTGTCTATAATTGGGAAGATTTACATAAAATTGTTAGGTAAATGTCTTCTGGATTGGATGAGAAGCTCCAAGGTGATAGGAGACAAACAAATTGGTTTTACTCCTGGTTGCTCAATTTTGGACCACTGTTTTGTTTTGGCTCATTTAGCTGAAAAGTATTCTAAACCAAAAGGGGGCCAATTATTTTCTGCATTCATAGATTTGAAATCTGCTTTTGACTCAGTTTTGAGAAATAAGGTATGGGAAAAATTACAAATGCTGGGTATTGATAAAAGACTTCTATATTTGATCCAAAATCTTTATCATCAGACGGAAGTTCAAATCAGATGTAATCCCAGTGGTAGCCTGTCAGAACCAATAGTATCAACTAGGGGTGTGAGACAAGGCTGCGTTTTAGCTCCATTTTTGTTTAATATTTTCTTGAGCAATTTACCTAATGCTTTGAATACTTCTCATCTTCCAAAAGTGGCTGATACAAAGATCCCCATTTTACTCTATGCAGACAACACTCTCTTAATATCACAGACCAGGGTTGGCCTCCTGCATCTTCTGGCAGTGTTCACTAGCTACTGTAAAATTAACCAGTTGAGAATTAACTATAATAAATCTAAAGTGCTGGTTTTTTCAAGACACAGGAATACCTTTGGATGGTCTGTGAATGGGGATCGTTATCGAACAAATTTCAGGCTATAAATATCTGGGTATATACTTTCATAAAACTCGCAATTGGTCTTTGCAGAGAGATAGGGCTAGAGCAACAGCTAACAATACAGCTGCTGCAATAATAAGGTTGGGTCAATTTGTCCCTGCTGCACTTCAAGTGTTTAAGGCTAAGTCACTTTTGCAATTGACGTATGGCAATGCAATCTGGATCAAAGCTGTTAATTTTTCAATAGACTCTGTGCAGGCTGCTTTCATCCTCTCCATCCTTGGTCTTCCGAAATGTGTAGCAACCCCCGCTCTCTTGTTGGAAACTGGCCTACAGACAATCACCTCAAAAGCTTGGATTAGCCCATTATATTTTTGGATCCATTTGTACGGCCCTGGATCCTCATATAAGATACGCAATGACCCTTACGTCTCTGAGTGGATGAAATTGCTCTGGAATAAGATCAATTATCTGGGCTTATGCTCAGAGTCTGTACTAATGATGGAAGCTAAGCAGGCCAGAGCTCTTCTGTCTCGAAGGGTCAGGGATTATGATCTACAAGCTTTAAGTTCTGCAGTGGCTAGAACTATCTCTCCTCTGTTTTGGGGTGCAAATCTGAGTTATGGGCTGGTAGAAGTGAAATATCTCTCAGTCCTTAACATTCCCAAATATTGGTGTGCATTTACTTAAGCAAGATTTAATGTCTTACCCTCTGCTTTGTTACAGGGGAGGTTTCAGAAAACTAGCCCTTTAGATCATATATGTGATTTTACATCACATATGTGATGTGATTTCATGTGATTTCCATGTGGAAGGTAGGGATGTACGAAAGTGATTTACCTTTCACGGATTATGTTGATGGTGGGGGGGAGGCACTCCATTCCTCCCCCCGAAATCCTCGCCGGCTGGCTGTGCTCCGCAGGGATTCTGCTGAGTCGCCGGCCAGCTCTGCCAGCAGCCGGACATCTGGCCCCTGGCTAGCAGGGACGCAAATGGCGGCGGCCGTAGCCGCTGCCGTTTGCGTCCCTGTAGTCCCTGTAGTCCCTGTAGTCAGCCGTGATAGGCTATGTAAATCTTTATGTAGCCTATCACGTCTGACTTTTAAAAAAAAAAATCCGTTCCGCCACAGATTTCGGGGGGGTGAATGCGCTGGCATTCGGCCTTCCCGAGATCCGTGGCAGAATTCTCTGACATCCCTAGTGGAAGGAATGAAATTGAATCAGTTATTCATGTTTTACTTTGCTGCTCCTTTTATATAGAGATTAGAGACAAATTACTGTCTGATACTAGATCAGTTATAAATGTATTTCTCTACTGTTTTAGGAAAACAGGGGATAGGGATACAATTGAGGCTTTTGCTATATTCTTCTTGAATGCTATGAGAATAAGATCTCTTCAGAACTGATTTTACTGTATATTTCCCGAATGTGTTTGTAGACTCTTTGTATTTTTGTATGTTCAAAGTCTGGTCAGTGACAGTAATAAAGATGATGATCATGATGAAATGGCTGCATTGCTTAAACTAAGAGCTTTACAGCCACAAATGGCATCTGCTATGCCATTTGCGTCTGTGGTTTTTCACGTGATAGGCTAGCCTATCGCATGAAAAACCACAGATGCAAATGGCGTAGCAGACACCATTTGCAGCTGTAAAGCCCTTAGTTTAAGCTAAATGCAGCCATTTATGGCTGCATTTAGCTTAATCTAAGAGCTTTACAGCTGCAAACGGCATAGTAGTGGATGCCATTTGCGTCCGCAGTCAGCCTCAGCCAGCAATATGGCATGGCAACGGCGGCCGTATCGCTGGCAATGCAGAGCTGGCCGGTGGCTCCACAGAGTCGCTGTGAGGAGGATCCAGCTCTGCACGGGTCTGGAGGGAGGCGGAGGTGAGTAGTGACATTCCGCCATGGACTCCGGAGTGTCTAAAGAATCTGGCCTCATTGGGGTCCATGGTGGAATTCTCCACCATCCCTAGTTCAGAGTGCCTTTTACCAGCTTCAGCTGGTATGCCAGCTATGGCTTCTTCTGGACAGGGGTAGCTTGTAGGGGTGTATGGATCCCACACCGTCTGTTCCAGTGGGGAACCCATGGGGGGGGGAAGCAATCCATTCCTCCCCCCCAGAATCCTGCAGAGCGGTTCCGCTCTGCTCAGATTCTGGAAGGGGGGGAGAAACTGGCTTGGGGCACTTACCTTCCCTCCTGCCAGGCAGAGCCGTTGGCCTCCTCCCTGTCCCTGCCGATTGCCATGTCTTAAAAAAAAAAAAAAAGTGATCGGGTGGATGTGCCCATAGTTGTTGTTGTTCAGTCATTCAGTCATGTCCAACTCTTTGTGACCCCATGGACCATAGCACGCCAGGCCTTCCTGTCCTAAGCTCTCTTCTGGAGTGTGCTTAATAGGGATGGCAGAGAATTCCACCACAGATTCCAGTGAGGCCGGATTCTTTAGAATCCAGCCCCCCAGAATCTGGCGGAACGGCCTCCTACCCCAACGCCCCCCCACAGAATCCCCTGGTATAGAACTTACCTGGGGTGGATGCGGTGGATTCGGCAGCGGCGGCAGTGGTTCCGGCGGCGGCGGCAGCTCTGGCGGCAGCGGCTCTGGCGGCTGGTCTCTTGGCTAGCTGCGGCTGGGCTTTTGTGGCCGCCATTGGCATCCTTGCAGCTTTGATAGGCTACGTAAGTATTTATGTAGCCTATCAAGGCTACCCCCCCCCAAAAAAAAACAAAACCAGCGTACGCAAATGGCGGTGGCTACAGTGGCCGCCATTTGCGTTCCCTATTTTTCACCGTTCTAGCCTACATAAATATTTACATAGGCTATTACAGCGAAAAAAAAGGGGAATGCAAATAGCGTAGTGGGCGTTATTTGCATTCCTTTTTTTTCCGCTGTTCTAGCCTACATAAATATTTACGGAGGTTAGAATGGCAGGAAAAAAAGGAATGCAAATAGTGCCCACTACGCTATTTGCGTTCCCCTTTTTTTCGCCATAATAGCCTATGTAAATATTTACATAGGCTACAACGGCGAAAAATAGGGAATGCAAATGGCGGCCGCCATAGCCGCCGCCATTTGGGTATGCCATTTTTTTGTTTTTTGGGGGGTTGCCGTGATGGGCTACGTAAATACTTACGTAGCCTATCACAGCAGCCTGGCTGGACGCAAATGTTGGCCGCTATGGCGGCCACCATTTGCATCCGCAGCAGCCCATCTGTGGCTGGAAATCCGGCTGCGGACGGCCCTGGCCAGCTGCTCCGTGGAGCTGCCATAGAGCAGAGCCAGCCGGGCAGGATTCCAGGGGGAAGGACTGGATCACCTCCCCTCCAATCAAGGATTCTGGGGGGAGGGACGGAGTGCCTCCTCCCCACCGTGAAAAATTCAGTGAAAAGCTAAGTGACTTTTGTACATCCCTAGTGCTCAAGTCCATATTCATTGCATCGGTGATGCTATCTAGTTATCTCATCCTCTGCCGTCCCCTTCTCCTTTTGCCTTCAATCTTTCCCAGCATCAGGGTCTTTTCCAGGGAGTTTTCTCTTCGCATTAGGTGGCCAAAATATTTGAGCTTCAGCCTCAGTATCTGTCCTTCCAATGAGCACTCAGGGTTGATTTCCTTTAGAATTGACTGATTTGACCTCCTTGCAGTCCAGGGGACTCATAAGAGTCTTCTCCAGCACCACAGTTCGAAAGCATCAATTCTTTGGCGCTTAGCCTTCCTTAGCGTCCAGCTCTCACAGCCATATGTTGCTACTGGGAAAACCATAGCTTTGATGATACGAACCTTTGTCGGCAAGGTGATATCTCTGCTAGGGATGTACGAAAGTCACTTAACTTTTCGCAGGGGTGATTCGCAGTGGGGGGGAGGCGCTTCACTTCTCCCCCGAAGTTCAGGCGAGGAGAGGGAGGCATCCTGCCTCGCCTGGCCAAAATTCAAGCCAGGGGGGGAGGCGCCCCGCCTCGCCCGGCCGAAATTCGGGCCGGGGAGAAGCGCCCCGTCTCCCCGGCCGCGAAAGAAAAAGTAAAACAAAAAACAAACAAACAAAAAACCCCGTGATAGGCTACGTAACAATTAACGTAGCCTATCACGGCTAGATTTCCAAAGTCAGCCATGATAGGCTATGTTAATCATCACGTAGCCTATCACGGTTGACTTTGGAAAAAAAAATAAAGTGCATACGCAAATGGCGGCGGCCCATGGGCACAACCATTTGTGTTCCTTATTTTGGCATGTCTAGTCTATGTAAAGATTTACGTAGCCTACAGCGAAAATAAGGGCAACGCAAATAGCGTTCCCTTATTTTCGCCATAGTCTACGTAAATCTTTATGTAGACTAGACGTTCCAAAATAAGGAACGCAAATGGCAGTGCCCATGGGCCGCTGCTATTTGCGTACACGTTTTTTTTCCCCCCAAAGTCAGCCGTGATAGGCTACGTGACGATTTACGTAGCCTATCATGGCTGACTTTGGAAATCTAGCCGTGATAGGCTACGTAAATCGTCACGTAGCCTAACACGGGTGTGTGTTGTTGTTTTTTTTACTTTGTAATGGTGGCAGCGGCAGCCGGTCGGGAGACCGGCCACCGCCCCCACCACCGACGAAATGCGGCCAAACCGCTGCCGGGACCCGCCACCAAGAGGGACATTCGCTGAAGGTAAGTCCCATCCCGGTAGGGGCGGGGGGCCAGCGGAGAATTTCCCCAACACTTTCGGGGGGCCGAATGCCTCGCCAAATTCTCCACCATCCCTAGTCTTTGCTTCTTACTATGCTGTCTAGGTTTGCCATAGCTTTCCTCCCAAGGAGCAAGCGTCTTTTAATTTCATGGCTACAGTCACTGTCTGCGGTGATCTTGGAGGCCAAGAAAATAAAATCTGTCACTGCTTCCGTTTCTTCCCCTTCTATATGCCAGGAAGTGATAGGGCCAGATGCCATGATCTTCGTTTTTTTAATGTTGAGTTTCAAACCAGCTTTTGCACTCTCCACTTTCACTCTCAACAAGCGGCTCTTGAGATCCTCTTCACTTTCTGCAATTAGGGTGGTATCATCTGTGTATCTGAGGTTCTTGATAATTCTCCCGGTAATCTTAATTCTGACCTGTGATTCATCCAACCTGTCGTTTCTCATGATGTACTCTGCATATAAGTTAAATAAGCAGGGTGACAATATGCAACCTTGTCGTACTCCTTTCCCAATTTTGTACCAATCGGTTGTTCCATGTCTGATCCTTACTGTTGCTTCTTGACCCTCGCACAGGTTTCTCAGGAGACAGGTAAGGTGGTTTGGTACTCCCATCCCTTTAAGAATTTGCCGGAGTTTGTTGTGATCCACACAATCAAAGGCTTTAGCATAGGCAATGAAGCCGAAATAGATGCTTTTCTGGAATTCTCTTGCTTTCTCCATGATCCAGCGAATGTTGGTGATTTGATCTCTAGTTCCTCTGCCTCTTCGAAACCCAGCTTGTACTTCCGGTAGTTCTCGGTTCGCATACTGCTGAAGCCTAGCTTGTAGGATTTTGAGCATCACCTTGCTGGCATGTGAAATGAGCGCAATTGTATGGTAGTTTGAACACTCTTTGGCGTTGCCCTTCTTTGAAATTGGAATGTAAACTGACCTTTTCCAGTCTTGTGGCCATTGTTGAGTGTTCCAAATTTGTTGGCATATTGAATGCAGCACTTTAACAGCATCATCTTTTAGGATCTTAAATAAGCAAATAAAGTCATGACTCTTGCATATTAGTCTATGTGCCCCTAGGCTTATACGCAAGATTCACGGCTCCATTTTGCATATAAGTCTATGGGCACATCCTGCTGATTGCCATTTTTTTTTTTAATACATGGCAATTGGAAGGGACAGGGAGGAGGCCAATGGCTCTGGCTGGCAAGAAGCAGCCGAGCGCCCTTCCACCTCCAGTCCTCTTGGAGCAAAGGTAAGTGTTCCCAATCTGCTGCAGATTCCTGAGGCTGGATTCCAAATAATCCGGCCTCATTTGAATCTGCAGCAGATTTCTCCGACATCCCAAAAAGCTTGGCCACAGTGATACAGGTGCTAGCACCCTCCTTGCAATGTGATCTATGTGGGGCTGCCCTTAAGGCTGCTCCAGAAGCTGGAGCTATTGCAGAATGCAGCAGGTCAACTGCTGTCAGGAGTTGCCCCTTTACAGCATGCAACTCCTTTCCTGAGGGAACGTCGCTGGCTGCCTATCTGATACAGCCCTAAACAACCTGGGACCAGGATACCTGAGAAAGCACCTTCTCCCTTATCAACCTACCTGGTCACTGAGGTCATTGGAGGTCATTCTCCTGGTGGTTCTGCATGGAACTGTGGCCTGATTGGAGTCCAGCTAGAGAAGAGCCTTCAGTGTGGTGGCCCCGTTTCTTTAGAACTCCCTGACTCAGGAGGTCAGGCAGACACCAACATTAAGTTGTTTTTGGTGCCTGGTGAAAACATCTTTATTTCAGGAAGCCTTCTTCAACTGACTAGCCACAGTTTTTATTGGTACTCTGTTTTAAAACAAAAATTTTAATACAGTGTTTTATTCTTTTAAAAATCTTTTTATTTTTTATGGTTTACTGCTCCAGAATCTGTCTTGATGTGGAGTGGTATATAAATGTTGTAAATAAAATAAAAATAACAGGACACACACCAGGTTTCTGACCCTGACTGGGAGATCTGCACCTACCACAGAGTAAAGGAATACGTTTTAAGGACATAGCTGCTCGACACATGTCTGTTTCAGCCCTGTAACACACTCAGAACATAACTTCTATCACATCTTACAATTTCACACAGGCCATGTAAAGATAGGAGCTACCTGTTTTCAGTTTGGTGCTGTGTAATGCCCAGGGAAAATCTTATGCTGTAAAGAACAATATTGTTTAGGAACCTGGAATGTAAAATCAATGAATCAAGGTAAGCTGGAGGTGGTCAAACTGAGATGGCAAGATTGAACATCGACATCTTGGTAATCAGCGAACTAAAATGGACAGGCATGGGCGAATTTAATTCAGGTGACCATCATATCTACTACTGTGGGCAAGAACCCCTGTTCTCATAGTCATGAGACTGTTCTCATAGTCATGAGTCATAGCACTCATAGTCAACAAAAGGGTGGGAAAAGCAGTACTGGGGTACAATCTTAAAAATGATAGAATGCTCTCAGTACGAATCCAAGGCAAACCATTCAACATCACAGTAATTCAAGTCTATGCCCCAACCACTGATGCTGAAGAAGCTGAGGTTGATCGGTTCTATGAAGACCTACAACACCTTCTAGAACTAACACCAAAAAAAGATGTCCTCTTCATCATAGGGGATTGGAATGCTAAAGTAGGAAGTCAAGAAATCACTGGGATAACAGGCAAGCATGGTCTTGGTGTACAAAATGAAGCAGGACAAAGGCTAATTGAGTTTTGCCAAGAGAACACGTTGATCATAACAGCACAAGAGTGCTCTACACATGGACATCACCAGATGGTCAATATTGAAATCAGATGGATTATGTCCTTTGCAGCCAAAGATGGAGAAGCTCTATACAGGCTGTAAAAACAAGACCTGGAGCTGACTGTGGCTCAGATCATGAGCTGCTGCTTGCAAAATTTCAGCTTAAATTGAAGAACGTAGGGAAAACCACTAAACCATTCAGGTATGACCTAAATCATATCCCTGATGAATATACAGTGGAGGTGAGGAATAGATTTCAGGGATTAGACCTGATAGACAGAGTGCCTGAGGAACTATGGATGGAGGTCCATAACATTGTTCAGGAGGCAGCAACGAAAACCATCCCAAAGAAAAAGAAATGCAAAAAAGCAAAGTGGCTGTCTGATAAGGCTTTACAAGGAAAGAAGGGAAGCGAAAAGCAAGGGAGAAAGGGGAAGATATATCCAACTGAATGCAGAGTTCCAGAGAATAGCAAGGAGAGACAAGAAGGCCTTCTTAAATGAACAATGCAAAGAAATTGAGGAAAACAACAGAATGGGAAAGACTAGAGATCTCTTCAAGAAAATCGGAGATCTCAAGGGAACGTTTCGTGCAAAGACAGGCATGATAAAGGACAAAGAAAGCAGGGATGTAACAGAAGCAGACGAGATTAAGACGAGGTGGAAAGAATACACAGAAGAACTATACAGGAAAGATCTGAATGTCCCTGATAGCCATGATAGTGCGGTCACTGAACTTGAGCCAGACATCCTCGAGAGTGAAGTCAAGTGGGCCTTAGGAAGCATTAGTAACAACAAAGCTAGTGGAGATGACAGTATTCCAGCTGAGCTATTTAAAATCCTAAAAGATGATGCTGTTAAAGTGCTGCATTCAATATGCCAACAAATTTGGAACACTCAACAATGGCCGCAAGACTGGAAAAGGTCAGTTTACATTCCAATTCCAAAGAAGGGCAATGCCAAAGAGTGTTCAAACTACCATACAATTGCGCTCATTTCACATGCCAGCAAGGTGATGCTCAAAATCCTACAAGCTAGGCTTCAGCAGTATGTGAACCGAGAACTACCGGAAGTAAAAGCTGGGTTTAGAAGAGGCAGAGGAACTAGAGATCAAATTGCCAACATTTGCTGGATCATGGAGAAAGCAAGAGAATTCCAGAAAAATGTCTATTTCTGCTTCATTGGCTATGCTAAAGCCTTTGATTGTGTGGATCACAACAAACTGTGGCAAACTCTTAAAGTGATGGGAGTACCAGACCACCTTACCTGTCTCCTGAGAAACCTGTGCGAGGGTCAAGAAGCAACAGTAAGAACCGGACATGGAACAACCGATTGGTTCAAAATTGGGAAAGGAGTACGACCAGGCTGCATATTGTCACCCTGCTTATTTAACTTATATGCAGAGTACATCATGAGAAACACTGGGTTGGATGAATCACAGGTCGGAATTAAGATTGCTGGGAGAATTATCAACAACCTCCGATATGCAGACGATACCACCCTAATGGCAGAAAGTGAAGAGGATCTCAAGAGCCTCTTGTTGAGGGTGAAAGAGGAGAGTGCAAAAGCTGGTTTGAAACTCAACATTAAAAAAACGAAGATCATGGCATCTGGCCCCATCACTTCCTGGCATATAGAAGGGGAAGAAATGGAAGCAGTGACAGATTTTAATTTCTTGGGCTCCAAGATCACCACAGATGGTGACTGTAGCCATGAAATTAAAAGACGCTTGCTCCTTGGGAGGAAAGCTATGGCAAATCTAGACAGCATAGTAAGAAGCAGAGACATCACCTTGCCGACAAAGGTCCATCTAATCAAAGCTATGGTTTTCCCAGTAGTAATGTATGGCTGTGAGAGCTGGACTATAAGGAAGGCTGAGCGCCGAAGAATTGATGCTTTCGAACTGTGGTGCTGGAGAAGACTCTTACGAGTCCCCTGGACTGCAAGGAGGTCAAATCAGTCCATCCTAAAGGAAATCACCCCTGAGTGCTCATTGGAAGGACAGATACTGAAACTGAAGCTGAAATATTTTGGCCACGTAATGTGAAGAGAAAACTCTCTGGAAAAGACCCTGATGCTGGGAAAGACTGAAGGCAAAAGGAGAAGGGGATGGCAGAGGATGAGATGGCTAGATAGCATCACCGATGCAATGAATATGAACTTGAGCACACTCCGGGAGAGAGCGCAGGACAGGAAGGCCTGGCGTGCTATGGTCCATGGGGTCACGAAGAGTCAGACAGGACTGAACGACTGAACAACAACAACAAATGCCCTGGGAAAAGGAAAACATTTTTAAACCAGGTCAGTCCTATCAGGCAGCAGGTGAAGTATGCTGCTTCAGGTGGTAGAATTTAGGGAGATAGATGAAAACAGGAAATGGTTTCTGAATGATGCAAAGCCTGGAGGGAGTTGGGTGGTGCCATTTCGTGCTCTGCCTCAGGTAGCAAGATGTCTTGTGCTAGCTCTGACTGGGGCTTAGGCCTAGTTCTCACTGAAGTGATAAGCCTATGCCATTTCAGACTGGAGGTAAGGGCTGACATGGCTGAATGCTTGCCTGTACCAAAAATATATCCACATAGAAAACGTTCATGTCAGAGGGTTCTATCCTAACCTTTTTCATGCCAGTTTTTGGAGGGAGCAATCCTGTGTCCGCTAGACAGTGTTTGGGGGACATAGGATTTTTTGGTTTCCTGGCTCTGAGCTTGTAGACAGGGCTCTGGGCTTAGAGCCAGGAAACCACACTCCCAGCCACCTCCTCGTAGCTGGTGTGGACAGAGAACCCCACTGGCTGTTTCTTCGCACTTGTAAAATGGAGGATGGGGACAGGGAGCAGGGGGCATTCCTGGGGGAGGGGAGGACAGTGGGGTGGCATTCCTATGATCTTTCCTATGGCCACTCCATCCTCCTTCCCTCCCCTTCCCCAAAGCCTCTGCTAGACTGGTGACATTGCCCATCTAGCTAAAATGCAGCACTAAAATGCAGGGACAAGGTGCCTCCCTCTCTGCATAGGATACTCATAAGCCTCAAGTTCAGGGGCTTACAAATACCCAGGGTGCAACACATATGATTGTGCCCTAAGGGCACAATCCTAAGTGGATTTAGTTTAGGGTTGGTGGGTTGGGTGGGTGTTGGCTAACCAAAGGACCATTCACTTATGGAATTCCTAACCTGCATTCTGAAACGAGACACAGCTCAATCATTTGAATGAGGACTAGGCTTCACAATGGAAATACACTGTTCCAGTCAGCCATGTAAACCAGCCATTTCAACAAGGCTTCTGAGTGTCTCAGAATGGAGACATTTGAGTGGGGTAAAAACTATGCAAAGGAGGAGAAGGTGTGGAGGGAAATCTGTTTGCAGCTGCATCGTTCTTGTATCCCACTGAAAGTAGATGTGGTTTTCCATTCCAACAGAGAGGGATCTTAAAAGACAATACATAGAGCGCACGCTGCCTGAAGCACTGATTGGTTGAAGTTCTCTGAGTGGAATTTCATAGAAAACACGTAAAGCTCTGCGGAGGTGAGTAGGCAAAAGACATTCATAAAACTATCCTCCATAAGGCATTTCAGGCTCACACCAAACTACATTTCTTTCCACAAAAACTGCAGTAAATTCGGGGAAGGCTCTGTAGCTCAGTGGTAGATCAACATGCCTTGCATGCAGAAGGCCCCATCTTAAATCCCTGGCATATTCAGGTAGGACTGGGCAAGACTCTGGTCTGAAGATCTGGAGAGCTGCGGCCAGTCAGTGTAGACAATACTGAGCTGGAAGGACCATTGGTATGACTCAGTGTAAGGCAGAGTCCTGTGTTCCAATCATACTAGTATGCAGAGGGCCTGGGTTCTCCCTTCCTTTCAGAAGGAAGATTTGCCTGCTATTTTGCTCTGCATGCATCTGGACATTCACATAGGTAAGTGGCAGAATCTCAGAGCTGAAAAGAATATAGACACCATCTAGTATATTATTATAGTGGAGAACTACTCCAGGTATAGAGGTTGTGGTGATGGTAGGAGGAATAGTAGTAACTGACAACGAAGTATATGTACCTAATTCTTAATTATTGGTTGAGAAAAACCTGGAAATCCGTTTTTTAAAACCCTGATATATTTTGTATGATGACAAGCAAGAAAACAAATGAAAACTTATTTCAATGTGGAAAACTTTTACATGAGAATATATAAACATTTTATTGTGGATTGGAATATTTTCCTGGTGAACACCAGGAAAAGAAGAACTTTGTCAATAATCACTGTTCTCTGCATATGGAGAATACTTGTCAATCATGTATTTCAAAATTGTGCTGCTATTTCAACATGCTACCATGTTTCGTATGTCACATTCTAAAGCTTTTTCATTATTCTAAAATCAATGTAATAAAACCAACAATATAATTTTCAAAATAGTGTAATGTTGATTCGGTAAAATGATGTGTGTGTGTTTTAAACAACCCTAGAACTGTGTAAGGTAGCTAACTAACTGAATATCTTCTCGATATAGAGAATTGGAAACCAAAAGCTGGCCTTAGGAAGAGTGTGTTGGTGATGCACTGGTCCCATCAGGCTTCATTAAAACTCCAGGAGAGATATTTAATGTTGCTCATATCCAGCACAGCTGTCAGAAAGAACCAATATAAAATATATCCACTGACTTGTCACAAAATGTATATCATCAATTTTATTCTGTAGTTGAGCCCCAGAGGTGAGCAAATATCCATAAAATGTATGCTTGCTTAACATTACTATGTTCATTAACTGGCTGCAGTGGTAAAAGACTGTTCCTGTGGTCTTAAATTAATGAAAATATACTGGAACACTGAGAGATGTTTGTAAGGTTGTTTCCCAGGATTTCAGCTGCCTGAAATGAGGAGGCTGTATAAAGAAAACTAGCAGATAAACCAGGAAAACCAAAAATACTTACAACTGTTCAAAAGAAACTAGACTGAATATTGTATTATTAATGAAGATTCAGATTTTGTCTGATATGACAGCCTCCTTGCTTGCATTTGGCCAGGAAATTTCAATAGAAGTCAAGGACATTTCAAAGTGTCTTATTCACTACAATCTACTCTCTCCCTCTCCATATATATATATATATATATATATATATATATATATGCATGCCTGGAATATACACACACATACACCTACCAATTGCTTCTTGGAATTCTACCCTCCCTGTAGGGTGGCACAAATAGTGCTGACAGTGAAGAGTTGTAATGAGTTTTCCAAAACAGCTCAATCCTATGCAGGTCTACCCATTGAGTATGATGGGACTTACCGCCAGCACTGTACCATAAGTATACATAAGAAGAAGACTTAATAAAGTGGACTACTGCTTCCACCTTTGTACCCAGGCTGCCTGCCAGTAGCAAGCTGAGAAGAATAAGATGATCAAAATGAATTGGTCCCAAACTTATTTTGTAACAAGGAGGAATAACAGGCCTAGTATTGTTCTGTGAAATATCGAAGTCAGTCATTTCCCAATATAGTAGTTTTTTAAAAACAAACAAACAAAACCAAGTAACATATATTTGTGTATATTATGAAGTCATTGCAGCACTAATTAGTTTGTAAAGTGGGGGTCACTCATTTGGGCTGATTTCACTATATTTGAGTATACTGTATTTTGTCTATTTGACTCAGGCTGTAGTCCACCTCTGTGCACATATATATACAGAGAGAGAGAGA
This sequence comes from Heloderma suspectum, assembly GCF_057233095.1. Taxonomy (NCBI): domain Eukaryota; kingdom Metazoa; phylum Chordata; class Lepidosauria; order Squamata; family Helodermatidae; genus Heloderma; species Heloderma suspectum. The sequence continues at coordinate 71,208,880 of NC_139462.1, forward strand.
GAGAGAGGTGAATGTGGGAGAAACCAAAAAGATCAGATTAATCTATCTAGGCTTTGGGGTTTGAGTGCTTTGCTCTTAAATTCTAGGTTCAAATCCCAGTCTGGGATCAAGTCTCAGTTCAAATCCTGGTATATTCAACTGTGTTTGTGGTACTGAATTAGGGTTTCCACCTCTTTTTTTCTGATGGGCTCCTCACGTTTAACAGCTACATGGCAGGCAGGCACATGGTGACCCTCTCCATTTTGGGAATAGTTGTATCTACTGAATTTGGCCAATGCAGATGGATGATGAAAATTTAATGTCAGTTAATTTTTGATAAGAATTTACCAAACTTCATAAAGTTCTTCTTTGTGTGATGATTAGGGATGTGCATGCAAATAAGAGAAATAAATGTGAGTGTGGAGAAAGCAAAGCTAACAGATTTGTTCATCCCTAGCTACTGCTACCCAAGGCATGCTGCAACTGAGCCAGACCACTGCCTTCTAGGTGAAATCCTCCAATTCCCCCCCTCTCTCTTTCTTTCTTTGGAGCATTCAACAATCACTGTTCTAAGCAGGGATGTCATTAGGGAAGGCTCACGTGGGCATGGGCCCCGAATCTTTTTTGAGCTGTGCCCCGGATCTTTTGAGCTGTTCTAATTGCCTTTTTTTTTTTTTTTTTACATTTTCCCATTGACTTCCATTGGAAAACAAAAAATGGCCATAACCTTTTTAGGTTGTATGATAAATACATGAAATTTGGAGGCTTGGTAGCCCATGGAACTTATTGGATCTGCAAAATTTCAAGCAGGTAGGTCCAGTGGTTTTTGTGCTAGTCACAGGTAATTTGCTCTTTTCAAGAAAATCTGTCAAAGCAAAGAGCGATTTTTTTTGTGTGCTTCCACATACATGCATGGAATATTGGAACCTGCCAGCCCCCATAGAGATGACTGAGCCTGCCAAATTTCAGACAGTTATGCCTAGTGGTTTTTGTGCTAGCCACAGGTAAAATTTGCTTTTTGCAAGAAAATGTGTCAAAGCAAAGAGCTATAATTTCTTTGTTCTTCCACATAAGTGTATGACATTTGGAAAGTTGGCAGCCCCTGTGGAGCTGATGGAATCTGCCAAATTTCAGACAGTTATGTCCAGTGACTTCTGTGCTAGTCACAGGTAAAATTTGCTATTTTCAAGAAAATGTGTCAAAGCAAAGAGCAGGGGTGTATGAACCCCACTCACCCATCCGGTAGGGGTGTCCACTGGGGGGGGAGGCAATCCGTCCCTCACTCCGGAATCCTCCCTGGCCAGCTCTGCTCTGCAGCAAGTCCACAGAGCCATCAGCCAGGCCCATCCGCAGCTGGACTTCCGTCCACTGCCGCTCTGCGTCCGCAAATGGCATCTTACGTAGCGGATGCCATTTGCGTCCCTACTTTAGCCATGATAGGCTACGTAAATATTTATGTAGCCTATCATGGCAAAGAGCAGGGTGCAAATGGAATCTGCTATGCCATTTGCGTTGCTACTCTTTTCGTGATGGGCTATGTAAAGATTTACTCTTTTAAATATTTATGTAGTATTTTACTCTTTTAAATATTTATGTAGCCTATCACAGCAAAGAGCAGGGACACAAATGGCATCTGCTATGCCATTTGCATTGCTACTCTTTTTGTGATAGGCTACGTAAATCTTTATGGAGCCTATCACAAAAAGGGTAGCGACACAAATGGCGTAGCAGATGCCATTTGCATCCCTGCTCTTTGCCATGATAGGCTACGTAAATATTTACGTAGCCTATCACGAAAAGAGTAGCAGTGCAAATGGCATAGCGGATGCCATTTGCGTCCCTGCTCTTTGCCGTGATAGGCTACGTAAATATTTATGTAGTCTATGATGGCTAAATCAGGGACGCAAATGGCGTCCGCTACGCCGGACACCATTTGCACCTGCACATGGGGGCAGCGGATGGCAGCGGATGGACCCAGACTGGCTGGCAGAAGGTAGGGTCCATCCCAGGAAAATTTTGCAGGGTGGCGGGGAGGTAGTCCGTTCCTCCATGGACTCCAGGGCCTGGATTCTAAAGAATCTGGCCTCATTGGAGTCCATGGCGGATTTCTCCACCATCCCTAGCAAAGAGCTATATTTTTTGTGTGCTTCTACATAAGTGTATAGAATTTGGGGACCTGGAAGCCCGTATAGAGATGACTAAGCCTGCAAAAGTTCAGACAGCTAGATCCAGTGGCTTTTCTGCTAGCCACAGGTAAAATTTGCTTCTTCCAACAAAATCTGTCAAAGTAAAGAACTATATTTTTCTGTGCTTCCACATAAATTCATGGAATTTGGGGACCTACCAGGCCCTATGGAGCTGACTGAACCTACCAAATTTCAGACAGTTAGGTCCAGTGGATTTTGTGCTAGCCTTGTATAAAGTTTCCTTTTCCCAAAGTCTAAAACAAAAAGTAAAAACAGTCAAGTAATCCAGGGAATTAGAGATCCTAATCAGAAGGTGTTTAAGGTGACCATTAGGAGGTCGCTATCCCTAATCTCCCCTTCATGGATTACTGCCTTGTTGTGGTGAAGGGGCTTGCATAACTCAGTGAAGCCATAAGCTATGCCGTGCAGGGCCACCCAAGACGGACAGGTCATGGCGGAGAGTTCTGACAAAATGTGGTCCACTGGAGAAGGAAATGGCAACCCACTCCAGTATTCTTGCAAAGAAAACCCCATGGAACGTATCACAAGGCTAAAAGAGATGATGCCGGAAGATGAGCCCCTCAGGTCGGAAGGTGTCCAATATACAACTGGGGAAGAGCAGAGGGAATTCCCAAGTAGCGCCAAAAAGAGTGAAGTGGCTGGGCCAAAGCTGAAAGGACACTCAGCTGTGGATGTGTCTGGTGGTGAAAAGAAAATCCGATGCTGTAAAGAACAATATTGTTTAGGAACCTGGAATGTCAGATCAATAAATCAAGGTAAGCTGGAGGTGGTCAAACATAAGATGACAAGACTGAACATCGACATCAGCGAACTAAACATGGGAATCAGCAAACTAAAATGGACAAGAATGGGCGAATTTAATTCAGGTGACCATTATATCTACTACTGTGGGAAGAATCCCTTAGAAGAAAGGGGGTAGCACTCATAGTCAATAAAAGGGTGGGAAAAGAAGTTCTGGGGTACAATCTTAAAAATGATAGAATGATCTCAGTACGAATCCAAGGCAAACCATTCAACATCACAGTAATTCAAGTCTATGCCCCTACCACTGTGGCTGAAGAAGCTGAGGTTGATTGGTTCTATGAAGACCTACAATACCTTCTAGAACTAACATCAAAAAAAGATATCCTCTTCATCATAGGGGATTGGAATGCTAAAGTAGGAAGTCAAGAAATCACCGGGATAACAGGCAAGCATGGCCTTGGTGTACAAAATGAAGCAGGACAAAGGCTAATAGAGTTTTGCCAAGAGAACACGCTGATCACAGCAAACACTCCTTTCCAACAGCACAAGAGGCAACTCTACACATGGACATCACCAGATGGTCAATATCGAAACCAGACTGATTATGTCCTTTGCAGCCAAAGATGGAGAAGCTCTATACAGTCAGTAAAAACAAGATCTGGAGCTGACTGTGGCTCAGATCATGAGCTCCTTGTTGCAAAATTTCGGCTTAAATTGAAGAATGTTGGGAAAACCACTAAACCATTCAGGTATGACCTAAATCATATCCCTGATGAATATACAGTGGAGGTGAGGAATAGATTTCAGGGATTAGACCTGATAGACAGAGTGCCTGAGGAACTATGGACGGAGGTCCATAACATTGTTCAGGAGGCAGCAACTCAATTCATCCCAAGGAAAAAGAAATGCAAGAAAGCAAAGTGGCTGTCTGATGAGGCTTTACAAGTAGCTGAGGAAAGAAGGGAAGCGAAAAGCAAGGGAGAAAGGGGAAGATATATCCAACTGAATGCAGAGTTCCAGAGAATAGCAAGGAGAGATAGGAAGGCCTTCTTAAATGAACAATGCAATGAAATCGATGAAAACAATAGAATGGGAAAGACTAGAGATCTCTTCAAGAAAATTGGAGATCTCAAGGGAACGTTTTGTGCAAAGATGGGCATTATAAAGGACAAAGCAGGCAGGAACCTAACAGAAGCAGATGAGATGAAGAAGAGGTGGAAAGAATACACAGAAGAACTATACAGGAAAGATTTGAATGTCCCTGATAGCCATGATAGTGCAGTCACTGGACATCCTCGAGAGTGAAGTCAAGTGGGCCTTAGGAAGCATTAGTAACAACAAAGCTAGCGGAGATGACAGTATTCCAGCTGAGCTATTTAAAATCCGAAAAGATGATGCTGTTAAAATGCTGCACTCAATATGCCAACAAATTTGGAACACTCAACAGTGGCCACAAGACTGGAAAAGGTCAGTTTATATTTCAATTCCAAAGAAGGGCAATGCCAAAGTGTGTCCGAACTACTGTACAATTGCACTCATTTCACATGCCAGGAAGGTTATGCTCAAAATCCTACAAGCTAGGCTTCAGCAGTATGTGAACTGGAACTACCGGAAGTACAAGCTGGGTTTCGAAGAGGCAGAGGAACTAGAGATCAAATCGCCAACATTCGCTGGATCATGGAGAAAGCAAGAGAATTCCAGCAAAACGTCTATTTCTGCTTCACTGACTATGCTAAAGCCTTTGATTGTGTGGATCAAAACAAACTCTGGCAAATTCTGAAAGAGATGGGGGTACCAGACCACCTTACCTATCTCCTGAGAAACCTGTATGAGGGTCAAGAAGCAAAAGTAAGAACCAGACATGGAACAACCGATTGGTTCCAAATTGGGAAAGGGGTACGACACGGCTGTATATTGTCACCCTGCTTATTTAACTGATATGCCTTTGATTGTTTATTTAACTGATTATTTAACTGCTTATTTAACTGATAAAGCCTTTGATTGTGTGGATCACAACAAACTGTGGCAAATTCTTAAAGAGATGGGAGTACTAGACCCCCTTACCTATCTCCTGAGAAACCTGTATGAGGGTCAAGGAGCAACAGTAAGAACCAGACATGGAACAACCGATTGGTTCCAAATTGGAAAAGGAGTACGACAAGGCGGTATATTGTCACCCTGCTTATTTAAATTATATGCAGAGTACATCATGAGAAACGCCAGGTTGGATGAATCACAGGTTGGAATTAAGATTACCGGGAGAATTATCAACAACCTCAGATAGGCAGACGATACCACCCTAATGAGAGGAAGTGAAGAGGAGCTAAAGAGCCTCTTGTTGAGGGTGAAAGTGGAGAGTGCAAAAGTTGGTTTGAAACTCAACATTAAAAAAACTAAGATCATGGCATCTGGGCCTGGCCCCATCACTTCCTGGCATATAGAAGGGGAAGAAATGGAAGCAGTGACAGATTTTATTTTCATGGGCTCCAAGATCACTGCAGATGGTAACTGTAGCCATGAAATTAAAAGAGGCTTTCTCCTTGGGAGAAAAGCTATGGCAAACCTAGACAGCATAGTAAGAAGCAGAGACATCACCTTGCTGAGAAAGGTTCGTATCGTTAAAGCTATGGTTTTCCCAGTAGCAACGTATTGCTGTGAGAGCTGGACTATAAGTAGGGTTGGTGGAGAATTTCTCCACGAATCTCGGGGTGGCCGAATGCGAACGCATCCGGCCCCCCGAAATTGGCGGTGAAATTCTCCACCCCCCCGCCCCTTCCCCGGGATGGGACTTACCTCCTTCGAATGTCCCTCTCTGCGGCAGGTCCCAGCGGCGTTTCGGCGGCGTTTCAGCGGGGGCGGGGGCAGCGGCCGGTCTTCCGACCGGCTGCCACCACCGCCATTACAAAGTAAATGTAAAACACACACACACACACGTGATAGGCTACGTAATGATTTATGTAGCCTATCATGGCTGACTTTGGAAATCTAGCCATGATAAGCTACGTAAATCGTTACGTAGCCTATCACGTGTGTGTGTGTGTGTTTTACATTTACTTTTTTATTTCACGGCCGGGGAGACGGGGTGCTCCTCCCTGGCCTGAATTTTGGCGGCGAGAGATGGGGCGCCTCCCCCCCGGCCTGAATTTTGGCGGGCGGCGTGCCTCCCCCCCCCGGCCTGAACTTCGGGGGGAGAACCGAAGCGCCTCCCCCCCACCGCGAAGCAAGCTGCGGGACCAGGTAAGGGACTTTCGTCCATCCTTAACTATAAGGAAGGCTGAGCGCCAAAGAATTGATGCTTTCAAACTGTGGTGCTGGAGAAGACTCTTACGAGTGCCCTGGACTGTAAGGAGGTCAAATCAGTCAATCCTAAAGGAAATCAACTCTGACTGCTCATTGGAAGGACAGATACTGAAGCTGAAGCTCAAGTGTTTTGGCCACCTAATGCGAAGAGAAAACTCCCTGGAAAAGACCCTGATGCTGGGAAAGACTGAAGGCAAAAGGGGAAGGGGACAGCAGAGGATGAGATGGCTAGATAGCATCACCGATGAAATGAATATGGACTCAAGCACATTCTGGGAGAGAGCGCAGGATAGGAAGGCCTGGCATGCTATGGTCCATGGGGTCACGAAGAGTCGGACACGACTTAACAACTGAACAACAACAACATCCCTAATCCCTGGTGTAGGGTTTTTTTGAGGTGCAAAATCCTCTCTTCCCCTACTTTTCTGCTCTTGCATGTTGTGAGCTTGCCTGCAATGAAATTTTGAAGAGGGAGAAGGAAGGGAAGAAAGAGCTCCATGTGAAATACTGGTATTTCACATAGCATCAGATTTTACTGCCCTGAACTAGAACCTTTGGATTCTGCAGAAGTTTAGTAGCTGCAGTACAACAAAGGACCCAATCAGCCTCCACAAACTTCTTTCTCCCCCTCCACTTTAATTTCTCCTAAATAGCTGTAGGGCTCAAATAATCCCAAAGGGAGGGTTAGGACTGTGTGGTGTCATGATTGAGGAACTACTAAGGCTTTTAAACAGGTTCCACAGTTTTTTAAAAAAGCTAGAAAAAGCCCTCGGCCACCTCACCTCATAAAGTTCATTTAAGTACGTGCAATCCTTACAAACCCTCCACAGCTTCCTAAATTCCTCTGAAGTACTACCTCTCTGAAATGAGCCACTTGGCTTTGGGAATTCTCTCTACCCCCCACCCGCGCACACATTTCCAATCACCATTCTTCTTTTCTTCTTCCCTCCCCTATCCTGTTCTTTCTTTCTCTTCTTTATTCCACCCAGAGCATATCTTGAGGAATTCTTAAAGAGAATTCTCTTCAGTGGGCAAGAGAAGTTCTGAACTGTATTTGACTGTATTTGACTGTATTTGAGAAGGTTTGTCGCCTTCTCACTCAAGCCTTTGAGGAAAATGGGTTCTCGTGATTACAGAGAAACAAATCTGGGCTATTTTGTTTGTCAGTTGCCATTATCCAGCAATAGGAAGGGCTGTGGCTCAGTGGTAGAGCACATGCTTGGCATGCAGAAGGTCCCAGGTTTGATCCCCAGCATCTCCAGGTAGGGCTAGGAAAGGATCCAGCCTGAAACCCTGGAGAGCTGCTGCTGCCAGTCAGTGTCAACAATACTCAGCTAGATGGACCCAGGGTCTGACTTAGTGTAAGGCAACTTCCTGTTTCTATGAATGGAAAGCTTTAATAAAAATGGGAGTTTGGGGTTTGATTTTAAGTGGAGGGGAGATAAATATTGCTAATTTATGCTATCCTATGTATGCCTACTGAGAAGTCCCATTATGTTTAATGAGGCTTACCCTCAGGAAGTGTGCATAGGATTCCAGCACAAGTTGCTTTTGCAGGGAGATGTTGCACCTTGAAGTTCTGCCTGTTTACTCAGAAATAAGTCCTGAATTGTAAGCATGGTACTGCAGGCTTAATACAGTGCCTACCCAATTCCATCTAATGAATTGACTACCCTTTCACCTCAGTCCGATGAATGTTTTGTCTATTGTGGGTTTGGGGTGGTTTTTTTTGCATGAACTCTAGCTTCAGTGGTGAGGGAAAGGCACTTAGTACATGCTCAGAGTTTCTCCATAACTGAGCCCTAGTTTTGAAAACAGACTCATTGGCTGAATCTTAGTGAAGTCTTAGCACAAATGAAGCTATGGGGAGGAAGATACAATGAGAGCTTGTGCACAGAGAAGAGTTGCACAAAACAAGACATCTGGTTTTATGAAAAGTTGCTGGAGGATGGTAGGATGATGAGCAATGGTTGCATGGAGGGGAATAGAATTGGTAGGGAGAGAATGCAAGTGCTCAGTGGTGAAAGAAGAACATTCTGCACATGCTCAGAGGCTATCTCTATTTAACAACATAAGAAGAGCCATGCTGCATCAGACCAAGATCCATCTAGTCCAGCATTCTGTTCACACAGTGGCCAACCAGATGCCGATAGGAAACCCACAAGCAGGACATGAGTGCAATAGCACCTTCCCACCCATGTTCCCCTGCTGCTAACATTGGTGAAATGTAAATAAATTCTAGTATTTCTAAATTAGAATGCATGCATATCCTTCAGAAACTTTGCAGGTTTCTTGCCTGGGGGACACCTTTAATGACCTTTGCATTTTCATACAAATTTACCTGAAAACTATTGAGGAAGGGGTGAATGGAAGGGAAAGCAAATCACTCCCTCCCCCAAACTGGGGAACTCCCCCTCCACATGAACTGCTGCACCTATCCCTCTGAAACTTTGCTGGTTTCTTACTTAGGGACAACTCTAGGCTGCCTGTAACTTTCAGAACAATGGTCCACAAGGAACATAGGGAGATAAGTATGTCCTCTTTTGGAGACCTCAAAATGTCAAGGGCAAGGCCACCCTTGCGCAAAACCCCCTGTGGCTATCATTCTGAAATTTGGCAGACATGATCTCCGCTGATGGGGCAATGAATCCTGAAATTTTTATCCAATTCTTCCAAAGAATTAAAACGTTATTGGCAGTTCCCCAAAAGAAAATCAAAATATAAGCCCTGTCCCTATTTTTCTGACATTGGGCAGGTGTAATCCCCTTCTAGGGGGCTACTATGCCTGAAATTATCCAGTTCTGACCAACAGAAAAAAGTTACAGGGCTTTTTTTTTCTAATTTCCCATGGTAGTCAACAGGAAGCATAAAGACTCATTTTTCTAAACCTTGACTCAGGTTTGGTGCTGAGCTGAAGTGGTCCAACTACAAATTGGCCTGAGCAGAAGTGGGATGTTTTCCAAAATGCTGAATCGGGGTCTGAGTTGAAGTGGGGTGGGGGGTCAGTGCATACTTTGCATGTATGTATGTAATCTATACACACACACACAAGCACACTGCATGCACGCATCACACACACACACACATATACACACATATATATATTATACGTGCGCTTAGACTTGTGTGTGTATGCAAATTTGTGTTATGGGCCTGTGCCTCGGATCTTTTAAGACCCTAGCAATGCCCCTGCTTCCAAGTCTCCTGTATACTTTCTGCATCTGCTGAGGTGAACAACACATTTTCTGCCCTCACCTGTCACTGCACCCCTGTGAAATACAATGTGTGGTTAGAAATATTAGTCATCAGTGCACTTGGATGTCTGTGTGACTTGAACAAAATTACTGATTTGTTTCAGGCACAAATATTTCTTGATTTTTTTTCTAGATGAAAAGGAATGTACTTCAATGGGATTTGGAGACCTTAGCTTATAGTAAAATTTGCCAATATCCTCTGTTTACCATGAGGGAAAACTAACTTTTGTAAATAAAAAGAGAATTCAACTGTTACGCCTCCATTCTAGTTGAAGCAGTGACCTTCCTGCAGCCTTTTCAAGGCTTTCTTCTTCACCACAACCACAGAAGTGTCTCCATACCCCAGAATCATCTTCAGGGAGGATCCAGCAGAACCCCTGGACAGATATCTTTCAAGCCCTTTTCTATTTTCTCTAGGACCTTACCCTACAAGTTGTAGCTCCACCCCTATGGCCACTTTTCTATTTTGTGTGTGTGTGTGCATGCAAGCACACATGTGTGTATGTTCAGGAATTTGATCTATCTTTTAACCAGCTTTTGGTAATAAATCCAGCCACTTTTGTGCAGCCTTGCCCTGGTCAACCACTGGGTAGGGATGTCAGAGAATTCCGCCACAGATCTCGGTGAGGCCAAATGCCAGTGCATTCAGCCCCCCGAACTCTGTGGCGGAACGGCCTGCCACCCCCCCGCCCCCCACGGATCCCCCCCGGGACAAGACTTACCTGGGGCGGATGTTCCGGGCGGTGGCAGCGGCGGCGGCGGCTGCGGCGGCTGGTCTTCCGACCGGCTGCTACCACTACCACTGCCATTTGCAGTCTTTCCCCCCCTCATTCGTGATAGGCTATGTAAAGACTTACGTAGCCTATCACGTCTGGGTTAAAAAAAAAAAAACGCATATGCATATGCATATGCATACGCAAATGGCGGTGGCTACGGCCACCGCCATTTGCATTCCCTATTTTTGGTTGTCTTAGTCTATGTAAATATTTATGTAGACTAAGACGGTGAAAATAAAGGGGAACGCACATAGCATCCGCTACGATATTTGCGTTCCCCCTTAGTTTCGCCGTCTTAGTCTATGTAAATATTTATGTAGACTAAGACAACCAAAAATAGGGAACACAAATGGCGGCGGCCATAGCCGCCGCCATTTGCATACGCGGGTTTTTTTTTTAAACCCCGACGTGATAGGCTACGTAAGCCTTTATGTAGCCTATCACAGCTGAATACAGGGACGCAAACGGCAGCGGCTACAGCCACCGCCATTTGCGTCCCTGCTAGCCAGATAATGGCATCTGGCCCCATCACTTCCTGGCATATAGAAGGGGAAGAAATGGAAGCAGTGCAAGTGACAGATTTTATTTTCTTGGGCTCCAAGATCACCGCAGATGGTGACTTTAGCCATGAAATTAAAAGACGTTTGCTCCTTGGGAGGAAAGCTATGGCAAACCTAGACAGCATAGTAAGAAGCAGAGACATCACCTTGCCGACAAATGTTCTTATCATCAAAGCTATGGTTTTCCCAGTAGCAACATATGACTGTGAGAGCTGGACTATAAGGAAGGCTGAGCACCGAAGAATTGATGCTTTCGAACTGTGGTGCTGGAAAAGACTCTTACAAGTCCCCTGGACTGCAAGGAGGTCAAATCAGTCAGTCCTAAAGGAAATCAACCCTGAGTGCTCATTGGAAAGACAGATACAGAAGCTGAAGCTCAAATATTTTGGCCACCTAATGCGAAGAGAAAATTCACTAGAAAAGACCCTGATGCTGGGAAAGACTGAAGGCAAAACGAGAAAGGGACAGCAGAGGATGAGATGGCTAGGGATGTACGAAAGGGACTTACCTTGTCCCGCAGCTTTTTTCGCGGTGGGGGGAGGCGCTTCGCTTCTCCCCCCGAAGTTCATGAAAGCGGGGGGTGTCTTCCTGCCTGGCCCGGCTGAAATTCAGGCCGGGGGGGGAGGCTTCCTGCCTTGCCCCCGGCCAAAATTCAGGCCGGGGAGAAGCGCCCCATCTCCCCGGCCGCGAACTTCAACAGAAAAGTAAAAAAAAAAACGCCCCGTGATAGGCTATGTAACGATTTACGTAGCCTATCACGGCTAGATCTGCAAAGTCAGCCATGATAGGCTAGGCAAATCGTTATGTAGCCTATCACGGGTGACTTTGGAAAAAAAAAAAAGCACGTACGCAAATGGTGGCCCCCATAGGGAGCCGCCATTCGCATTCCTTATTTGGTCGCTGTAGTCAACGTAAAGATTTACGTAGACTATGGCGAAAATAAGGGCAACTAAAATAGCGTTGCCCTTATTTTCGCCGTAGTCTACATAATCTTTACGTAGACTACAGCGACCAAATAAGGAACGCGAATGGCGGCTCCCTACGGGGGCCGCCATTAGCCATATGCGCTTTTTTTTTTTTTTAAGTCACCCATGATAGGCTATGTGATGATTTATGTAGCCTATCATGGCTGACTTTGCAAATCTAGCCGTGATAGGCTACATTAATCGTCACGTAGCCTATCACGGGGGCGTTTTTTTTTTTTTTTACTTTTCTTGGAATGGCGGTGGCAGCACTTGGTCGAAAGACCGGCTGCCGCCCCCGCCCCTGTCGAAGCCCTGCCGAACCGCCGCTGCGACCCACCACTGGGAGCGACATTCAGGAAAGTTAAGTCCCATCCCGGGGGGGGCGGGGGGGAGAATTTCTCCCCGAAACTACTTCGGGGCGCCGAATACATTGGCACTCGGCCCCCTGAAGTTTCGGCGAGAAATTCTCTGACACCCCTAGAGATGGCTAGATAGCATCACCAATGCAATGAATATGAACTTGAGCACGCTCCGGGAGAGAGCGGAGTACAGGAAGGCCTGACGTGCTGTGGTCCATGGGGTCATGAAGAGTCGGACATGACTTAACGACTGAACAACAACATGCCCAGGGCTGTTCATCTTATATGAACTGATTAAACTCGTATTGGAATTTCTATAAGTGCCTTATAATTGCAACAAGCTAGTTCCTCATGATTGATCATTTGTATATTTTAATTCTTGTGTAATTAATGACGATGATGATGATAACTTCCCTTTTGAATAGTGTGTGTATGTCAATCGTTGGGACACATCTGGATGTGCTATGATTAAGGTTTGACAATCCTTAGAGGGATGTATCTTGGAACATGAACATGCTTATACACACATTTGGAGAGGACATTCAGTAATATGGCATTCAATGGCATGCTGCTTCTTAAGACACTAGTCTCACTTAGTTAGCTATCATGGCTAATAGCCTCTAATAGTGCCATTCTCCATGAATTTATCTAAAGCTGTTTGTGAGCCATCTAAACTAGTGGTCATTATCACATATTTTGGTAGTGAGCTGTTCCATAAATTATGTGTTGCATGAAGAAGTAAGTCTTTGTCTCGTCTCTCCTGAAGTATGAAATAACTTTTTTTTATGCAGCATACCCAGGCACATGCAGGCCCTCCAGTTCAGAGGGACAACTCCATGGACGGCCACAAGGACAGCCACATTTGCTTCAGCACTCTAAGGGGGATTCAGATGAACCCCATCACACATTAAAAGAATGTATGAAGGGTTCTGGTTGGGTTAGCCATGCCACATCGCCAAGCCTGGCAGTCACACAACCTACTGTACACATGCACAGTGGCCATGTGTTCTGGCCAGGGAGGCCAGGGTTCCCCTTGCATGCAGCATCTCTACAGGTATACATTGATATGTATGAAGGGCCTCTTTTCATACTTGTCAAATGTGTGGCTGATGTGGGGGAGTGTCCGTTGTGCCCATGAGCTCTGAGAGAGCCTGGTCAGGAGAAACAACCCCACTCTTCCTGACCCTGAAGCTTCTGCTTGTGAAAAGTTGTGGCTGTGCATCAGAACTGCTCAAAGCTCCAGGTTACAGTTAAAATAAGGCTCATGTCACCACCAGCATACTACATCTAACTAGTCTGAAAGACATGCAATTACAGAGAATGCTGCTGACCATTTTAAATAGCTTTCTTTGCCGTCTGGAGTCACTAATTTTGTTACTGCACAGATGGCGCATAAAAAGGAATATGATGACACCTTGGTTATTTGTTAAAATGTGGAGCTAAAGAGTCTTTCCTACTCCATTCAATCACATATGTAACTGTGATCTTAAGGCAAAGATAGAATACAGAGCCTTTTGGATCCCCAATGGGTATTAATAGATATTCTAAATTCAGAGCTTTCATTTCACTAACTATGGCCTAAGGCAGTAATAAATCATGTTCAAACACTGCACTGAATAAAATATAAGTACAAATATCACTAGGATCAATAGCCTGGGGTTTTATCATTGTACTATAATTACCAACATAATTTAGCTCTAATGCTATCTAAAATTGAGTTTAATTATCTAAAGGGAACTGATGGGACAGAGCACATATGCTAAAAGTTATTTTTGACAAAGTAGACCCACAGCTGGAAATACTGTGCAACCCGCTTAGGCCTTTCAATAGCTACTTGAATTTACAATCACACTGCCATTTTCAAAGCAAAGATGCAGCAAAGGGTAAGGAATTAGCTCTTCAGTTTCTAAACATTTGTAGAAAAAAATCTTCATGGTGCCTATTAATGGTTCTTTCACCTTCAGAATTGCACATTTTAATACTGCTATTCAGAGCCTGAACATTCTACAATGAGGGGTATTTTTTAGCCAAAAGAGAAGGTGTGTGTGTGTGGAGGGGGAGAGACCCTTCTATTACTCCGAAGACCCACAGAGCAGTTAGATATGAGCTCACTAATATTCCTCATGAATATGCAGTGGAGGTGAAGAATAGATTTAAGGGACTAGATTTAGTAGATAGGGTCCCGGAAGAACTATGGACAGGAGTTTGCAACATTGTTCAGGAGGCGGCAACAAAACACGTCCCAAAGAAAAAGAAAACCAAGAAGGCAAGATGGCTGTCTGCTGAGACACTGGAAGAAGCCCAAGAAAGAAGGAAAGCAAATGGCAACAGTGAAAGGGGGAGATATGCCCAATTAAATGCAGAATTCCAGAGGTTAGCCAGAAAAGATAAGGAATTATTTTTAAACAAGCAATGCGCGGAAGCGGAAGAAGATAATAGAATAGGAAGGACAAGAGACCTCTTCCAGAAAATTAGAAACATCGGAGGTAAATTCCAGGCAAAAATGGGTATGATCAAAAACAAAGATGGCAAGGACCTAACAGAAGCAGAAGAGACCAAGAAAAGGTGGCAAGAATATACGGAAGATCCATATAGGAAGGATAATTATAGCAGGCATAGATCTGACGGTGTGGACAGTGAGTTAGAGCCAGACATCCTGAAGAGTGAGGTTGAATGGGCCTTAAGAAGCATTGCTAATAACAAGGCAGAAGGAGATGATGGTATCCCAGCTGAACTGTTTAAAATCTTGCAAGCTGATGCCGTCAAGGTGATGCATGCCATATGCCAGCAAATTTGGAAAACACAAATTTGGAAAACAATGGCCATCAGATTGGAAAAAATTAACTTATATCCCCATACCAAAAAAGGGAAACACTAAAGAATGTTAAAACTATCGAACAGTGGCACTTATCCCACATGCCAGTAAGGTAATGCTCAAGATCTTGCCAGGTAGACTCCAGCAATTCATGGAATGAGAATTGCCAGATGTACAAGCTGGGTTTCGAAAAGGTAGAAGAACTAGAGACCAAATTGCCCATATCCACTGGATAATGGAGAAAGCCAGGGAGTTCAGAAAAACATCTATTTCTGTTTTATTGACTATTCTAAAGCCTTTGACTGTGTCAATCATAACAAATTGTGGCAGGTTCTTGGTGGTATGGGGATAAGGATGGACGAAAGTCCCTTACCTGGTCCCGCAGCTTGCTTTGCGGTGGGGGGGAGGCGCTTTGGTTCTCCCCCCGAAGTTCAGGCCAGGGGGGGGAGGTGGCCTGCCTTGCCTGGCCAAAATTCAAGCCGGGGGGGAGGCGCCCCATCCCTCGCCGCTGAAATTCAGGCCAGGGAGAAACGCCTCGTCTCCCCGGCCACGAAATAAAAAAGTAAATGTAAAACACACACACACACACGTGATAGGCTACGTAGCCTATCACGGTTTATTTACGTAGCCTATCACGGGTGACTTTGAGGGGGGGAACCGCGTACGCAAATGGCGGCGCCCATGGGCGCCGCCATTTGCATTCCTTCTTTGGGCCCGGATAGTCTATGTGAAGATTTACGTAGACTACGGCGAAAATAAGGGCAACACAAATAGCCCTTATTTATAGCGTTGCCCTTATTTTCGCCGTAGTCTACGTAAATATTTACGTAGACTACCCAGGCCCAAATAAGGAATGCAAATGGCGGTGCCCATGGGCGCCGCCATTTGCGTACACACTTCTTTTTTTTTTCAAAGTCAGCCGTGATAGGCTACGTAACGATTTACGTAGCCTTTCACGGCTGACTTTAGAAATCTAGCCGTGATAGGCTACGTAAATCGTTACGTAGCCTATCACATGTGTGTGTGTGTGTGTTTTTACATTTCCTTTGTAATGGCGGCGGTGGCAGCCAGTCAGAAGACCGGCCGCTGCCCCCGCCCCCGCCCCCGCCAAACAGCTGCCGAACCGCCGCCGGGACCCGCCGCCGAGAGGGACATTCGCAGGAGGTAAGTCCCATCCCGGGGGGGGGGCGGGGCGGTGGCGGAGAATTTCACTGCCAATTTCGGGGGGCCAAATGCGTTGGCATTCGGCCTCCCTGAGATTCATGGAGCAATTCTCCACCATCCCTATATGGGGATACCAAGTAATCTTGTCTGCCACCTGAGGAATCTGTATAACGACCAAGTAGCAACGGTAAGAACAGACCATGGAACAAACGGACTGGTTTAAGATTGGGAAAGGAGTATGGCAGGATTGTATAGTCTCACCCTACCTGTTTAATCTGTACGCAAAACACATCATGCGATGTGCTGGGCTTGATGAATCCAAGGCTGGAGTTAAAATTGCTGGAAGAAACATTAACAATCTCAGATATGCAGATGATACCACTTTGATGGCTGAAAGCGAGGAGGAGCTGAGGAACCTTATGATGAAGGTGAAAGAAGAAAGTGCAAAAGCTGGGTTGCTGTTCAACCTCAAAAAAACCCAAGATTATGGCAACCAGCTTGATTGATAACTGGCAAATAGAGGGAGAAAACGTGGAGGCAGTGACAGACTTTGTCTTTCTAGGCGCAAAGATTACTGCAGACGCTGACTGCAGCCAGGAAATCAGAAGACGTTTACTTCTTGAGAGGAGAGCAATGACAAATTTTGATCAAATAGTTAAGAGCAGAGACATCACACTGACAACAAAGGTCTGCATAGTTAAAGCAATGTTATTCCCCGTAGTAATTAAGGATGGACGAAAGTCCCTTACCTGGTCCCACAGCTTGCTTCGCGGTGGCGGGGAGGTGCCCCATCCCTCGCTGCCGAAATTCAGGCCAGGGAGGAGTGCCCCGTCTCCCCGGCCATGAAATAAAAAAGTAAATTGGGAAAAAAAACACGTGATAGGCTATGTAACGATTTACGTAGCCTATCACGGCTAGATTTTCAAAGTCAGCCATAATAGGCTTCATAAATCTTTACGTAACCTATCACGGCTGACTTTGAAAAGAAAAGAAAAAAGCGCATACGCAAATGGCGGCGCCCATGGGCGCCGCCATTTGCGTTCCTTGTTTGGGCAGGGGTAGTCTATGTAAAGATTTACGTAGACTACGGCGAAAATAAGGGCAACGCAAATAGCGTTGCCCTTATTTTCGCCGTAGTCTACGTAAATCTTTATGTAGACTACCCCTGCCTAAACAAGGAACGCAAATGGTGGCGCCCATGGGTGCCGCCTTTTGCATACGCGCTTTTTTTTTTCAAAGTCAGCCGTGATAGGCTATGTAAAGGTTTACGTAGCCTATCACGGCTGACTTTGAAAATGTAGCCGTGATAGGCTACGTAAATCGTTACGTAGCCTATCACGTGTTGTTGTTTTTTTACTTTACTTTGTAATGGCGGCAGCGGCAGCCGGTCGGAAGACCAGCCGCCGCCCCCGCCCCCGTCGAAACGCCGCTGAAAAGCCACCGGGACCCGCCGCCAAGAGGGACATTTGAAGAAGGTAAGTCCCATCCCGGGGGGGGGCAGAGAATTTCACCACCAATTTCGGGGGGCCAAATGCATTGGCATTCGGCCTCCCGGAGATTCGTGGAGAAATTCTCCGCCATCCCTAAGTAACTTATGGCTGCGAGAGCTGGACCATAAGAAAGGCTGAGCGAAGGAAGATAGATGCGTTTGAACTGTGGTGTTGGAGGAAAATTCTGAGAGTGCCTTGGACTGCAAGAAGATCAAACCAGTCCATACTCCAGGAAATAAAGCCAGACTGCTCACTTGAGGGAAGGATATTCAAGGCAAAACTGAAGTACTTTGGCCACATAAGGAGAAGACAGGATACCCTGGAGAAGATGCTGATGCTAGGGAAAGTGGAAGGCAAAAGGAAGAGGGACCGACCAAGGGAAAGATGGATGGATGATATTCTGGAGGTGACGGACTCGACCTTGGGATTGCTGGGGATGGCGACGGCTGACAGGAAGCTCTGGTGTGGGCTGGTCCATGAAGTCACGAAGAGTTGGAAGCAACTGAACGAATAAACAACAAGATATTCTTTGTTCTGCACCACTGCACCACAATCCAGACTTCAGAAGACTATCTTTTCTAGGGATAACACATAACAGACTAATTGAGTCCCTATTCTCATCTAAGCCAAGACTTAGCACTGTGCCAAACAGGTGGGGTAGGAGGTATTCTTGCAATGATCTAACCAAAGCTCAACTGAGACCACAATCCTTATATGATTCCCCCCCCCCCATTAGCAGACTAGTTTTAAAACAATAGCATCATGGTTGTTTTTTTTTTTCCGATTTTGGGTTTGCTTCTTTTTTACATTGGAGACTTCCTTACAATGGCTGAATCTAGTTTTAGGCATGTGTACCTAGGCTGGTAGAAGTGGGCTTTCCCAACCCTCTGTCCCTCAGGAGCCACTTGAGGCTCCTGAAAATGCTATGCAGGGTCTTGGTTCACATGATCGCTGCAGCCTACCGTGACTTATTTATGCCACTGTGGGTTGCAGCACATGCCAGCAGCCACTTTAAATATTCAAGCCATGGCAGGCAGTCACCGTGGGTTATCATGATGTCTGAACCTGGCACAAGCTTTGTTGTTGCAGCGGTTAGCAAACCACCCCCAATCCAAAAACAGACCATGGATGGTGGGTGGTTTGTTAACCATGACAACAACCCAGCCTCGCTGGGTTCAGACATCAGCACCTGATGCTGCTTGACTATTTGCAATGGCTGCCGGCATGTGCCACAATCCACCATGGCTTAAGTAAGCCATGGTGGGCTGCGGCGATCATGTGAAGCATCTGAGTGAGTCAGGGGCCCTTGCTGAATGGACTGGGTTGTGGTGCAGGAGGGATCCTTGAAAATTGGGCAGCAGCACCTTCCATGAGCAGCTGAGCTCCAGTCATGAAAGGTGCCTCTGCCTGAGTTTCAGAGACCTCCTCCCCCTGCACTGCAGTATACTGTACCTCATTCAGAAGGGTCTCCTGATCCTCTGGAAAGTATGTTCAGAGGGGTTGGAGAGGGTGCCATGGCGAGGAAAGGGTGGGGGAAGTCTGCTTCTACCAGCCCTGTTGCACAGGCCTAAATCTGGATCCAACCCAAGGTACATAATACACATTTATCATAAGACAAGTTGCTCTACTTTAGCAATATATTCATTGCTGTGCAGAAAATCTATATCCCTCCTGTACAGTTTTCAGCAAATATGATTTTATACTGAGAATAACCTCAGTATCAGCTGGAGTAAAGTTATTGCATTTTTACATTCTCAACTTTTGAATCATTCAGTGCTATATTTTCCATTATATACTTTAATCTAGGATGAATAAAAGCATCAGGGTACAAGTTGCCTTACAGCCAGTGAACTTTCTACTGAATCTTGATGTGGTTATGTTCAAGAAAGAAATGCAGGCTCTCATATCAGGACTTGTCTCTCTTATGACTGCTATAGTAAATGAGGAGCCTTCATTTACTTGAGCTGTAATTTGTAATTTGCCATTGTGGATAAATTAATGTTTCAAATGGATGGAGATTAACTTTAGAAGTATAAACCATATTTTTCAAAGTTGGAGTTGGGCCTCTTTAAGGAGCAAAGTTGGCCAATGACAACCTGGAAATCTATGCAGGTATCCTCATCTGCACAGATATCATGACTAGGTATAAAAACCAAACTTCATTGTAGATATTGATAGGGATGGCGGAGAATTTCTCCCCTAAACTTCGGGGGGCCGAGCGCCAATGTGTTCGGCCCCCCGAACAAGTTTCGGGGAGAAATTCTCCACACACCCCCGCACCCCGCACCCCCCCCTGGGACGGGACTTACCTTTGCCGAATGTCCCTCCCGGCGGCGGGTCCGGCCGGCGGTTCGGCAGGTGTTCGTCCGGGGCAGGAGCGGCAGCCGGTCTTTTGACCGGCTGCCGCCCCCGCCATTCCAATAAAAGAAAAAAAAATGCCCCCGTGATAGGCTACGTGATGATTAACGTAGCCTATCACGGCTAGATCTGCAAAGTCAGCCGTGATAGGCTACGTAAATCGTCACGTAGCCTATCACGGGTGACTTAAAAAAAAAAAAAAGTGCGTACGGATAATGGCGGCCCCCATAGGGAGCCGCCATTCCCGTTCCTTATTTGGTCGCTGTAGTCTACGTAAAGATTTACATAGACTACGGCGAAAATAAGGGCAACGCTATTTGCGTTGCCCTTATTTTCGCCGTAGTCTATGTAAAGATTTACGTAGACTACAGCAACCAAATAAGGAATGTGAATGGCAGCTCCCTATGGGGGCCGCCATTTGTGTACGTGCTTTTTTTTTTTTAAAGTCACCCGTGATAGGCTACGTGACGATTAACGTAGCCTATCACAGCTGACTTTGCAGATCTAGCCATGATAGGCTACATTAATCGTCACGTAGCCTATCACGGGGGCATTTTAAAAAAAAAACAAAACTTTGGAGTTCGCGGCCGGGCGAGGCGAGGCGAGGCACCTCCTCCCCGGCCTGAATTTCAGCCGGGCGAGGTGGGAAGCCTCCCCCCCCTGGCCTGAACTTCACAGGGGGAGCAGCGAAGCACCTCCCCCCCACCGCGAACAAGCTTCGAGGACAGTTAAGTGACTTTCGTCCACCCCTAGATATTGAGCATTTCTTTCTCTTTTTTGAATCTATTTTTATTTTATTTTTATACATGAAATAAACACTACCAACAACATAATCAGAATCTTATAAACTTCAATAAACTCCTTATAAACTTCAATAAGAACAAACCAAATATCCAAATATAAATACAATTGCAGATTATACCTATATAGCACTCTTCAGTATCATAACCTCAGTCTTATAGCAAAGGAATGGGAGCAAGCAATCCATTTCCTTGGCCATATATTTATTAATACATGTTAACATTCACTTAACATGTATTAATAAACATTAAAGGTTTAGCCAACCAGAAATAGTAATAATAATCCCATAATGATATTAATAAGAATAAGAAAAAAAAGTTTAAGAAAAAGATGAAAAATAAAATACAAAAACAAATCATTTGTATATTTTAAGTAATATCAAATCTAAAATATATTTATATGTGTACACACACACACACACACACACACACACATTTTATTACAATACAACATAAAAAAGGGAGAAAGAAAACAGAAATATGCAAACATTTACTCTGGCACACTGCCTAGACATCTTATTAGCTATAGCCCAAACAGCACGTCAAAAAAACAGTAAAGATGGCTAAGTTCCAACTCTGGAGGCTGACAGAGTTGGTTCCCTTGTTTTAATTTTAATAGCAAGTAAAAATGATTCTGCCGCAACAGGATCCAAAAATCTCTTCATCTGGTCTTCAGAAAGAATGCAAAATGTAGCCGGATATTTAATATGATATTGCAGGTTAATTTGCTTTGCCAAACTTCTCACCCTGGTGAATTGCCTTCTTCTGTCAGCAATGTCTTTAGTACAATCAGGAAAGAGCATTTGCTGATCCCCACTGAAGCTCACCTTGTTCTCTTACCAAACGCATAAGATAATTTTTTGTAGAGACTCATGAAAATTGAACAATAACAGTCCCAAAAGTCCCTTTAGTGCCACGTATTGAACCAGGAACACAATATGCATGCTCAGTATCAAGTAAAAAATCCAATGGTAAAACAAATAGCTCATGCAAAAGTTTATCCATAAATTCAGCCAAACTTACATCAGTAGCCACGTCTTCAATACCAAGGATACGTAGATTCATTCTATGTGTGAAGGCCTCCACTTGAGAAATTCAAGCAGACAAAATGTTATGAGAAGCTTCCATGGCTGTTTCATGAGCAGTAACCTGATCTTCGAGAGCATTAACCTTCGATTCCATCTTTTGAAAAGAAACATTAATTAAACCCACAGACCTCTGAAGGGCAGTGATTGAGTCCTGCATTATTTCAAGTTTCTTTGACTGCTGTGGTAGCAGAGAAGACATAGTTTTTATCAAAGCAAACAACTCCTCTTCTTCTCTGGCATTTCTAGAAACCTTTGCCAGAGGAGCAATGGGGGGGGGGGGTAAGTGGCGTTCTCAAGCCTTTCTTTCCTTTGATATTGCCATCCTCCACTTTCAAAAGCACAACAAGCAAGTTTAATTGCAGAAACAAATACAAACAAACACGCAGATTTAATTACAAGTCCTCCAATATTGCTGGTAGTTTAAATTCAGAAATACTATTTGGAGCCGTTTGTCCTTATGTCTCCTAATTGCTTAGGAGTTTCAAACAGTGTTCAGTAGATGACACTCTGGCATCTAATCTTAGATTTCAGCCCCTCTGTTTATCTACTGAAGCAGCTGTTCTTCCAAGATTTCATCTGGATGGTACTGTTAGCTTCCCCTTTTAATTCCAGGGGAAGATAAAATGGTTTCTCAACCTTTTCACAGCTGTTTGAGTCAGCAACCTGCGGAGCTCTGCAAGTCGCTGCAGGACAACATGGCTCCAACAGGATGTTCGATATTGAGCATTTCTTGTTGATAGCATGGGGAGATGTCCCAAATGTTCTCCAGTGCCTAACAAACCTGAACCCCTCTTCTCTACACCACCATCTCATCCATGCATTGATACTCATCAGCTTGCCTCTCTAGCTGGCTCTGCACATGGAAAAGGTAGCATTTCTCAGAAAGCCACATTGGTGGTCCTGGATTTCAATCTCCAGTGTAGCAACCTTAACTTACTTGGCTTAGAGGACCTCATGACTACATTTCCCCATATCATTGGTATCAGCATGGACCAAGACCACTGATTCCACCCTAGTACTATCTACAAAGCTATCTAAGTGCGATGTGATACCTTCAGCCTTCACACCAGAAAGGATATTTACCATGCAGTCTACATACCCATCATAAGCCAGCTGTCTATGTGTCTTAGGTATGTCAGAGGAATCCATCTGGGGAGTGGAGCCTGGTGTGCTTTCACCAGCTTGGCTCCCCCAGATTCAGACCCACATCTGCCAGCTGGCATGACTCAGCGTGCAGCTAGTTGGGCCAGCTGGTGGATTTTCTGCCTTTGGATGGTGGCAGTGGAGAGTGGGAGGAGAGTGCCATGGCCCATAGTGCTCCCCTCTCACCCTCCCACTGCTGCTGCACAACCATCACTCTCTTTGTCAGGGCCAACCCCAGTAGGGAGAGAGGGGGTCTGTTGCACAGTGGCAGCAGTAGGGGAAGTGTTTTCTTTCTTCTTCTGTTTTCCTTTCATAAATGCAATTGCAAATCGTGCTTACGGAAGCAGGGGGAAAATCCCAGATTTCAGGATGAAACCCTGGCTCGGCTCGCAAAGGCAAGCCAAATTGGGGGCATCATGTGATTCCATCAGGGCCTAAAAAGGCAGGATTTTCCTGTAATGGACATCCCTAATGTGTCTAATGATTGACTCTCCCACTACCACAAGCCCCCACCCTCTAGAGGCACATCTTCAGAGCAAGAGGATATTTGTTCATCTACCTAAGAATTGTTGTTGTTGTTCAGTCGTTCAGTCGTGTCCGACTCTTCGTGACCCCATGGACCATAGCACGCCAGGCCTTCCTGTCCTGCGCTCTTTCCCGGAGCGTGCTCAAGTTCATATTCATTGCATCCGTGATGCTATCTAGCCATCTCATCCTCTGCCGTCCCCTTCTCCTTTTGCCTTCAGTCTTTCCCAGCATCAGGGTCTTTTCCAGGGAGTTTTCTCTTCGCATTAGGTGGCCAAAATATTGGAGCTTCAGCTTCATTATCTGTCCTTCCAATGAGCACTCAGGGTTGATTTCCTTTAGGATGGACTGATTTGACCTCCTTGCAGTCCAGGGGACTCGTAAGAGTCTTCTCCAGCACCACAGTTCGAAAGCAATAGAATAGGTCCCTTCTAAGGGATGATTTCCCTCTTCCTCAAAATGACGGTCTCCTTCCCTGAGAAACCCACTCTCGTGACAGCAGAGGGGATGTCACTGAAGGATTAAGACATCACAGTTGGGTCATCAAAGTTCTCATCTACCAACCTCTCTGCATCAACTTCTCCAGGTCAGCAACCTTGGCTTCAAGAGTAAGAACTTGTTCCCTGAGAGCCAGGATCTCATTACACCAAGCACACACCCATGACTTTTGTCCAGCTGGCCTGGCAGGTACCCATACATGTGGCACTCAGTGCAATACACTGGATAGGCCCCATACCACTGTTGGCTTTCTACCTTCATAACTGTTTTTTGGTCATTGTTATTATTTGGGTTTATTTACCTGGAAAACTAAGTTGTTTACTAGGAGAAGGTGGGGAATTTATTTATGGTTATTTATAGTTGTTTGTTTGTTTGTGTATTTATTTATTTATTCATTCATAGTTATTTATTTTTAGTTACTAACTAGGGGAAGGTGGGGAAGAGTCGACTGCCCTGGCCTCCTTGCTCTCTTGACAAACTCACAGAGGTGCTTAACTCACTTGTATGCAGATGGTTTGTCACTGGGGCTGAAACGCTTTATCACTGTTAATGAAACATGTAGCTTAACCCTAAGAAAATTGTTTCCATGACTGAAAAGAAAGCAATTTCATATGTATGCATATTGGACATTGTTTTTGTTTTGTTTTTTTCCAGAGAGGTAGAGAGACTGGCATTTTAAAGAGAAATATGGCAACATAATAACTCTTAGAGATGCTGGACACATCTGAAAGGACTTTCTCCTGTATTGCCCCTAAACTATGGAATAACTTAAGCCTCATGCTTTAGGTCTATTCTACATTGGGTCTACTCTACACAGGACTAATATCGGATACTAACTCTCTGGAGGTTACTGAGTTAGCTTTGGCTACTGACTGTCTCTCAACTTAACCAAATGATAGATGGATGGCATTTCTATACCACCTTAATGTAGGGATGTACGAAAGTCACTTACCTTTTTGCAGAGGTGCTTCTCAGTGGGGAGGAGGCACTTCGCTTCTCCCCCCGAAGTTCAGGCGAGGGGGGGAGCCGTCCAACCTCGCCCGGCTGAAATTCAGGCCAGGGGGGGAGGCTTCCTGCCTCGCCCGGCCAAAATTCAGGCCGGGGAGAAGCGCCCCGTCTCTCTGGCCACGAAACAAAGTGTAAAAAAAAAAAACACGTGATAGGCTACGTAACAATTAATGTAGCCTATCACGGCTAGATTTCCAAAGTCAGCCATGATAGGCTACGTTAATCGTTATGTAGCCTATCATGGGTGACTTTGGAAAAAAACAAAAAAAAAGCACGTATGCAAATGGCAGCGGCCTATGGGCGCCGCCATTTGCATTCCTTATTTGGTCCCGACTAAATCTTTACGTAGATTTTCCTAAATCTTTACGTAGACTACTGGGACCAAATAAGGAATGCAAATGGCGGCGCCCTATGGGCGCCGCCATTTGCGTACGCGCTTTTTTTTTTCAAAGTCACCCGTGATAGGCTACGTAACGATTAACGTAGCCTATCACGGCTGACTTTGGAAATCTAGCCGTGATAGGCTACATTAATCGTTACGTAGCCTATCACGGGGTTTGGGGTTTTTTTTACACTTTGTAATGGCGGCGGTGGCAGCCGGTCGAAAGACCGGCTGCTGCCCCCGCCCCCGATGAAAGGCTGACGAACCGCCACCGGGACCCGCCGCCGGGAGGGACATACGGCAAAGGTAAGTCCTATCCCGGGGGGGGCGGGGGGGCGGAGAATTTCACCGCCGATTTCGGGGGGCCGAATGCGTTGGCGCTCGGCCCCCCGAAGGTTCGGGGAGAAATTCTCCGCCATCCCTACCTTAATGTTGTTCCTTCTAGGGAGGCCTAGAAGAATACCCATGGAATTGCTTCAGACTGTAATCATAGGGCAGTATAGTACAGTACGCAGTATAGGCAGATAGTGACATTTAGGAAGCAATCCTATGCATGTTTAGACCGATAAAAGACCTACAACTCCCAACATGCCCCAGCCAGCTTTGTTGGCTGGGGAATGCTGGGAGTTGTAGGACTTTTCTCTGTCTGAACTTGCATAGGATTGCACCCTTAAGTTACAATCCTATACACACTTACTTGGCAGTATGCCCCAGGTAACTCAATGAGAACTATTTGGAGGTAGAGATGTCTAGAGCTGCACTGTTAAATTGCAATCCTATACCCACTTATTTGGGAATAAGTCCTGTACATCTTACTTCTGAGTATGCATCTATAGGTTTCCACTGCAAAACTGGGGAAAACTTTGAACAATGATTATGTGCATCAACTGAAATTAGGGAAGATTTTCATGTAATAATTCAAAATACGCATGTGATTTTTCAGACTGCTTACCTATACCTGCCTGAGAAGTAAGATGACAACGTTCTGCTCCTGTTTGTATTATAATTAATTCCAACTATCTTAATCAAAAATCCACCACCACCCCGCCCATAAAATATAGTATTCAGGTACAATTAAAATGACCATTTACAAAAGGCACCATGATGAGTTGTTTTCGAAAATGCAAATATTCTGTTTTCTGCTGGATATTTCATATAACTTTAAATATATGCTTCATTTACCACCAAAGTACTGCTCATGTCATCTGAAACGAGAAACAGTATGTGTCATTTATAATCATGTAGATGGATACATCATAAAAATGAAAGGAAAAAAAAATCTACAGGATGGTATGTCCCTAGAGGAGCCATCGTTTTAAGTTTTCTTTCAAGCTGGATATTTTTTACCAGGGGGAAGAACCCTCATGATTTTTTGAAACATGGATCTATCCATACAAGTCCCTTATGGGAAAAAAAATAGTGCTTATTTCATTGCTTATGAGCTCAGATGATTCCTGTGGCTGAAATCTTTATGTATATCCCTAAACAGACACTAAAACCTACTTAATGGTCTGTATCTGAAGGCTTGAGGTTGTCAGATGCTATACTGTCATAATAACTTTCCAGTCTAAGATTATAGCAGTTAAGTTTCTGTACTATGCTTTTTTAAAAAGCTCAGTGGAAGAATTCTCAGGCTTCATTACTTAGAGCAGTGGCATACCCAGATGTGCTAATGTGGTACATAACCACATCGTCAGACCTAACCACATGGGTAGAAAGGGTAGAGGTATGGGAGCAGCCAGGGAAATGGCAGCAGCAAATTGCCGCTCCCAGTAAAGCAATCTTATGGCCACTGTTCTGAACATATTCTACCTCAGGGGTAGCCAGAACGTAGATCTCCAGATGTTTTGGACTTGTGTACCTGTGTATTGATTGTGGACCTGAGGACCTGTGTATTGATTGTCAGATCCCAGGTTTATCCCAAATACGGGATGAAGGCAGTATTCAGGATCAAAGAGTAGGCAGTCCAGGCCCTGAGAACATTAAATTGCCTAGTCAAATGCTGTAATGTGCAGTCCAGTGGCTCACCATGTGGGGCACTGTCACAGAGACCATAAGGTTCCCAGCAAGATAAGGATGTCAGAGAATTCTGTCACTGATCTCAGTGAGGCCGAATGCCAGTGCATTCGGCCCTCTGAAATCCATGGAGGAGCGAAGCCCCCCTGCCCCCCCACCCCGTGAAATGGGCCCAGAGTAGAGCACCTACCTGCTGCCGTCTGTGCTGACTTGCGAATGGCAGCCGCGTCTGCGGCCGCCATTCGCTTCATCCATGTAGCCGTGATAGGCTACGTAAATACTTACGTAGCCTATCACAGCTAACACAGGGATGAACAACAACAACAACAAATCAAGGCAAAATTAAGGGAATGCAAATGGTAGCGGCTACAGCGGCCGCCATTTGTGTTCCCTTTTGTTTCCCGCCCTAATAGCCTACGTAAATATTTATGTAGGCTAAAATGGCGAAAAAAAGGGAATGTAAATGGTGGCCACTGTAGCCGCTACCATTTGCATCTGCTGTTTTTTGTTGTTTTTTTGCTGTGATAGGCTATGTAAATATTTATGTAGCCTATCATGGCAAAACTAAGGGAATGCAAATGGCAGCCGCCATTTGCGTTCCCTTTTTTTTGCCGTTTTAGCCTACGTAAATATTTACGTAGGCTATTATTGCGGGAAATAAAGGGAATGCAAATGGCGGACACTACGCCATTTGCGTTCCCTTTTTCCCCCCTCCATAATAGCCTACGTAAATACTTATGTAGGCTAAAATGGCGAAAAAAAGGGAACGTAAATGGCAGCCGCCGTAGCCGCAGCCATTTGTGTCCACTTTTTTTTTGGCCGTGATAGGCTACATAAATATTTAAGTAGCCTATCACAGCAAAATACAGGGACACAAATGGCGGCAGCTACAGCAGCCACCATTTGCATCCCTGCAGGCTGCCTAGCGGCTGGATGTGCGGCTGTGGGTGGCCCTGGCCGGTGGCTCTGCAGAGTCTCCATGGAGCGGAGCCGGCCAGAGAGAATTTCGGGGGGAGGGACGGAGCGCCTCCCCCCCCCACGAATGTCACCCTTCGAAAAGGTAAGTGACTTTTGTACATCCCTACAACAAGAGTGCTGCCAACTCTTTACACTGATATACTAATACAGCGCTTGAATTAACAGCGTGAACAAAGAGAGCATCTCCCTTGTAAAATTACACACAGGAAACAATCAGTACAACAACAACACAATTTTTATGGAGCTCTGTTGGCATGATTAGTGGAGAGACAGTGTGTAAATCCAACGTGGTACAGTGA
Source organism: Heloderma suspectum (assembly GCF_057233095.1). Lineage (NCBI taxonomy): Eukaryota > Metazoa > Chordata > Lepidosauria > Squamata > Helodermatidae > Heloderma > Heloderma suspectum. The sequence goes on from NC_139462.1 coordinate 71,237,588, forward strand.
AAATCCTCTGCCAACTAGGCATGCAACCCACCAAAGATCTACCTTTCTTGGAACTTTGTGTCCCCTCTCCTGGGGAACAAAGCTGGGCAACCAGTGCAATAAAGAATAAACACATACCACTACAGTTTCTATTACTTTTAGTCTACTCTAAAGTGTATTTTACAACTTAAACAGGGTGAAATCACTATATAACATACTTCTTCTTTTAGGAGATCAAAGCCTTGTTAGTATGATGATCTCATAGAACTGATAAATGGCATGTTACCTTTATTTCAATAACTATTGATTTGCAGTGCTGCAAGCATGCTTTCTGTTTTTACAGGGCTCTTCCTCAAATTAGGATGTTCGGGGGGCGGGGCGGGGGGACCCGTTAAGTTTATAAATAGATAAGCCAGATCTTCAGTGTATAGTCAGCCTTGATGATAGACTTTTCAACATAACTGGCTTTTAGTTTAAGAAAGGCCGGATTATTCAGTTTATTGTATAGCTGGCTGCTTGAATAGTGGCTTGTTTTCAATAGAGACAGCACACACATTCAGTTGTGTTATGTAATGTTAACTCATTAGCCAAAGAGCTATCATCAAGGTATCTACATGCATGTTCAAATCAGCCCACATATGCTGGTGAAACAGTATATGAAGTCAGGCTTCCAGGAACAGCCATGCTCCACATGAGAAAGCACATGGAAGTTACCAGCATGCCCTAGAAGGAAGACTTCCTTATCAAAGCAGCATACCTCAAGAGTGCAATGTGTAACTTCATAAAACCGAAAGGGGGATATACCTACAAGGTGCAATAAACCAGCCTTCCCCAACCTAGCACCCCACAGATGAGTTGGAATATAACTCCCAGCATCCTTGAGCATGAACTGCTGGCAACTGTTGACTTTCAGTGCTTATGCTTTCAAAAGTTACTAGTATTCATCTCCCTTGGTTTTTAATTACCACACTGGCCTTTCATCTCTTGACTTTTAAAAAGACTTACTGTATCATGCTTCTAGCTATTAAGTTATAACCTGTACAGTAGAACTTCATCTTAGAAGGCTTACTTCGGTTCATAAGTCAGGTAGCGTGGTGTCTTAATATATCATCTTCATTCTGTCCCCTAGCTAGGTACATTCTTGCCAGTTATGTATTCATGAAATAGGATTTAAATGGGTTTCCATTTAGCTCTGCATTTTTAATGACCTTTCCTACCATATACTTCATAATCATATTTCTTTTCTCTAAATGACATTTTTTCCTACATAAGCATAAAATGAGTAAAGAATGAGTGCATTTTAATGAGACCAAGGTTCCTATAATGTGATCATTAGCTGAGGACTAATTAATTTCTATAGAGTACTTATTAAGCAATGTACATAATATTAGCAGAACAACAAACAACTCCAGTCCTTGCTACTGTTACTACCTAGATATATAAGGTGAAGGGAGAGTTGTCAAAACACCCCACACAAGCAGTTTATAAGGCTAGACATTACAGCAACAGCTTTACAAGAGCAATATGCAGTTGTTACAATATCAGTTACAGCCTGCTGATGCTGGGGCATTCAAATGTCTACCTCAGGGACCAAGCACAGGAACTCTTCTGGACAGTATTCTCAGCTCTCACCATTGCAGTAATGAATACATAGACAATGCAGTTCTTCTAATATTTATAGAGCTTGGTGCCATGGCTAATTACTCCGATTTATTCAACTCACCAAAGCAACAGCTCCAATCAAGCATAAACCAAAAGACATATTTAACCATCCTCTTTGAATGTCCTATGCAGGTAGTATGTAGGGCTGTGCACCACCTTGTTATGAAGCCTGAGTGACAAGGCAAAGTGGGCTGATTTGGAGGACCCTTCTCATGATACAAAGTGGATCAGAGCAGAACCGAGGCTCCATGAGGCAACACACCTCCCCCACAAATCACCTCCTCTACTTCATATATTCAGAGCACTTCTGAATGCCTGAGCAGACAGGCGGTTTCCAAAGTGTATCCACTTCAGAATGCTCATGCAGAGGGGCAGGAGGAGGAGGGAGGGAGAAGGTGAGCGGAGGCAGGAAGCAGGGGAAGGCAGGACAGAAGGAGAGCGGAAGAGGAGAAGGGAGTGTGCATTGGCGAATGGGAATTCTTGGGCGCATGACTCCAGCCGTCTCCAATCAGAGAGAATGGTGGAGGAGGGGAGTTTGTTTGGCGAATGGCTGTGTTTGTTTGTTGCATGAACTGTGTCTTTGGGAGAGGGCTGGTGCATGTTTCACTGATCTGGGGTGTATGCATGTGTGCAGCCTTTGTAGTTCCTCCTCCTCCTATTCCTTTGTTCTTGATTGCTATCAGCCATAGGGAGAGTTTCCCTATGAAACTTCTCCACGAATCTTCGGGGGGCCAAATGCCAATGCATTCGGCCCCCCAAAATTGGTGGAGAAACGCTCCGCCACCCCCACGCCACCCCCCGGGGATGAGACTTACCTTCGGCAAATATCCCTTGTGGTGGAGGCTCCCGGTGGCGGTTCGGCAGCATGGCGACGGTGGCCAGTCTTCCAACCAGCTGCCGCCGCCACCATTTCCAAGTGAAAAAACAAACAAACCAACAAACGTGATAGGCTACGTTAAGATTTACGTAGCCTATCACGGCTAGATTTTCAAAAAACACCGTGATAGGCTACGTAAAAGTTTACGTAGCCTATCACGGCTGACTTTGAAAAAAGAAAAGAAAAGTGTGTACGCAAATGGCGGCGCCCATGGGCGCCGCCATTTGCGTTCTTTATTTGGGCACGTCTAGTCTACGTAAATATTCTTTATTTGGGCACGTCTAGTCTACGTAAATATTTATGTAGACTACGGCAAAAATAAGGGCAAAAAACCCTTTTCAGTATTTTTTTCATACAAACATAGCTTTTCTTCACTCATTGCCATGCTCCCCTCTCCCTACCTTTCCATCACTGTATGAGGCGCATGCCTGGGGACTCCGCAAAGTTTCCTGTTAATTAGACCCTCACAGCTTCTGGTTCCATTCCATTCCATGTCCTTTTCGTCTTTCAACTCTGTGTTTTCTAGCTTTTTAAAAGTCCAGTCTTATTTTGATTTTTAAAAACAAATATTGATTTCTGGGCATGTTCCTTCTCCTCCCCCACCCCTGCCCCCCACCGCCCTGAAGTAATTTTGAACCATTTATTTTTTCTTGCTTTCTAAATTTTTAAATAAAGCCACACTAGAGCAGCCTAAGTTCTGAAGTGATATTTCTGTTTCTTTTCTGTCTTGTTTGCCCCAAAGTAGACATTAAAGAAGGGTTGCTAGTTTGCTTGGTCTTGGCTCTTATCTTATTGCCTCCACCATCTTCCTGTATTTCTTGAACTTTAAATGCCTTCCCTAAATGAAAATTAAATATAAAACATTTAAAAAAAAAAACCCAACAACAACTGTATTTGCTTAGGTAGTTCTGTTTTTCTTTTGCTCATGTGTGTGTGTGTGTGTGTGTGTTAGGGATGTCAGAGAATTCCGCCACGGATCTCAGTGAGGCCGAATGCCAGTGCATTCGGCACCCTGAAATCTGTGGCGGAATGGCCTGCCCCCCCTGCGCCCCCACAGAATCCCCCCCCCCGGGATGAGACTTACCTGGGGTGGATGTTCTGGGCAGCAGCAGCTGCTGTGGTGGCTGCGGTGGCTGGTCTTCTGACCGGCTGCCGCCGCTGCCATTTTCAGTCTTGTCTTGTAAAAAAAACAAAAAACGATGTGATAGGCTACATAAAGATTTACGTAGCCTATCATGGCTGGGTTAAAAAAACAAAAAAACAAAAACCGCGTTCGCAAATGGTGGCGGCTACGGCCAATGCCATTTGCGTTCCTTATTTTTGGCCATCTTAGTCTACATAAATATTTATGTAGACTATGACGGCGAAAATAAAAAGGAATGCAAATAGCATAGCGGGCACTATTTGTGTCCCTTTTTGGTTCGCTGTTTTAAAACGGTGAATCAAAAAGGGACGCAAATAGCGCCCACTATGCTATTTGCGTTTCCCTTTATTTTCGCCATCATAGTCTACATAAATATTTACGTAGATTAAGACGGTAAAAAGAAGGAACAGAAATCGTGGCGGCCATAGCCATCGCCATTTGCGTATGCATTTTTTTTTACCCAGAGCCCTCCACGGCCGGAAATCTGGCTGCGGACAGCTCTGGCCTGGGCCTGGCCTGCTGCTCTGCAGAGCTGCCACAGAGCACAGCCAGCCATGGAGGATTCCGGGGGAGAGGAACGGATCTCCTCCCCCCCATCGAGAATTCCGGGGGGAGGGACGGAACGCCTCCCCCCACCATCAACATAATCCATGGAAAGGTAAGTGACTTTCGTACATCCCTAGTGTGTGTGTATGCGCATGCTCACTTGTGTGGCGTTCCTCCAACGCAGTACATCCAAAAAGCACTACACACATATTATTTATATTAATTAACTTCTTATTCCAATAACACTCCACTGTGTGACAAAACAACCCAGTGCAATATTAGGCATCTTCGGGGTGTTGGCAGGGGCAGAGGTGTGCGAGATGTTGCTGTCACTAGCAGCACCATTAGGCAAGCTGTCTGTCCCCTAGTCCAGATAGTGCATCCCGGTGCAGTAGGTCAGCAGAGGGCAGTTGGAGTGCCTGGAGGTCACTGTTCAAGGAGGCTGGCAGAGGCAGTTATAGTAGTCGCACTCTTGCCAAAGGAGGAGCAGCACCTCCTTCTGTGCTAGAAGAGGGGAGCCCACTCATGGACATTAGGTCAGAGGTGTCTGATGTCCTCAGCCTGGTGGAGGATGAAGCGGAGGAGATCCTCCAGGACGTGTTAGAGGAGGAGCAGCAGGCAAAGGCTTCAGCACCTGAACCCTTTTCCATTGTTCCCCCCGCTCATTCTGTCCCCCTCCAGGTAGGGATGTCAGAGAATTTCTCCACAAATCTCAGGGCAGCCGAATGCCAGTGCATTTGGCCTCCCGAAATTTGTGAAGAAACGGTCTGCCACCCCCCACCCCCACCCCAGTACGGGACTTACCTTGTGCGAATGTCCCTGGTGGCGGCGGCGGCTCCGGCAGCAGTTCAGCGGCGGGGCGGCGGCGACAGCCGGTTTTCCAACCGGCTGCCGCCACCGCCATTTCCAAGTTTAAAAAAAAAGAAAAAGTGATAGGCTACGTAAAGATTTATGTAGCCTATCATGGCTAGATTTTTAAAAAACACCATGATAGGCTACGTAAATGTTTATGTAGCCTATCACGGCTGAGTGAAAAAAACAACAACAACGGGCGTATAGAAATGGCGGCGCACATGGGTGCCGCCATTTGCGTTCCTTATTTTGGCACGTGTAGTCTACGTAAACATTTACGTAGACTATGGCGAAAATAAGGGGAACGCAAATAGCGTTCCCCTTATTTTCACCGTAGTCTACGTAAATGTTTACGTAGACTACACATGCCAAAATAAGGAACGCAAATGGCGGCACCCATAGGCGCCGCCATTTGCATATGCGCGGATGTTGTTGTTGTTTTTCACTCAGCCATGGTAGGCTACATAAACATTTACGTAGCCTATCACGGCTGACTGCAGGGACGCAAACGGCAGTGGCTACAGCCACCACCATTTGCGTCCTGGCAGGACAGGATTCATGGCCGGAGGGACGGGGAGCCTCCCCCCCGGCCAGAATTTTTTGGGGGAGGGACGGGGCGCCTCCCCCCTGGCCAGAATTTGGGGGGGAGGGACGGGGCGCCTCCCCCCTGGCCAGAATTTCGGGGGGAGCGGATCCCAGCACTGCTGTCTGCCGCCAATGCAAGGAATCCCTGAGCAGGGGGAAACTCAGGGGAAGCCTGCTCCTGCACTTAAGGAGGCAGCACCAATTGGCCTTGCTCAGGGAAGAGGCCCCCAGGTACCAGCAGGCTGGCAGCATGGGCAAGAGGAAGGCTGGTAGTGCTGCCAGAACTCCTGCAAGCTCTCCATCTCTCACCCCAAAGAGGCTTAGGCAGAGCACCATGTAGGAGATGGGGTGGGGGAAGTATGGGTCCACCAGGTGGAAATTTCCAGCACCCAGTCAGATCACCAACTGCATCGGTGTGATGGTGGTAGGGGTGTATGAAACCCAGTTACCGTTCCGTCCGGGTGTCGGTGGGGGGGGGAGGCAATCTGTCTCTCCCCCTGGAATCCTGCCTGGCCAGCTCCACTCTGCGGCGAGTCCACAGAGCCGTCAGATGGGGCTGCCTGCAGCCGGTCATCCGTCCGCTGCCGGGCTGTGGCCAAAAATGATGTCTGGCGTAGGGGACGCCATTTGCGTCCCTGCTCTTTGCCATGATAGGCTACATAAATATTTACATAGCCAATCATGGCCAAGGGCAGGGATGCAAATGGCATCCGCTGTGCTGGATGCCATTTTGTTCCGAATCCCGGCAGCGGGTGGCTGAGGAATGAAGACAATGACCCGGGCCAGCCGCCGCCAGGTAGGTTCCATCCCGGAGGGATTTGGGGGGGGTAGTTCGTTCTACCATGGACTCTGAGGGGGCGGATTCTAAAGAATCCAGCCCCACTGGAGTCCATGGTGGAATTCTCTGAAATCCTTAGATGATGGCTTTGAACGACCAGCCATTCAGCCTCATCGAAATTGCAGAATTCAACAGGTTGATGGCCCTTCTGGTGTCCTACTACAAGCTGCTGTGTTGCACCACCCTTAGCAGATGGGTGGTGCCCTCCCTGTACCACATATGCCAGGAGAAAGTGGAGTACCATCTGCACTGGGGATATACGAAAGTCACTTACCTTGTTGCGGATGTGATTCGTGGGGGGGGGGGAGGCGATCCGGTCTTCCCACCCGGAATCCTGCCAGAGCGGCCTCCATTTGCAAATCAGCGTGGATGGCAGCAGGTAAGTGCTCCGTTTCGTGCACCTTTTGTGGGTTGGGGGCTCCGTTCCATGTGCCTTTCATGGGTGGGGGGGCTTTGTTCCACCACAGATTTCGGGGGGCCGAATGCACTGGCATTCGGCCTCACCGAGATCCATGGCGGAATTCTCCTCCATCCCTAATCTGCACCAGGCAGAGTTGCAGATGGTGCACTTCACCTTGGACATTTGGTCCAGTAAGGGCGGAGCGCACACTTACTTGTCCCTGATTGCTCACTGGTGAGCTGCCCCAGGGATGGTAACAGTCAGCACTTCTGGGACTGATGTGAAGGATGGGTATAACTGGGCCCTCCTTCATACACAAGTCATGCACCAATCCCACACAGCAGCAGAGTTTACGGAAGCCATGAACCGCATGGTGGAGGGGTGGCTGGCTGAGCACCAGCTCACCCATGGTTACATGGTCACAGGTGGGGGGGCGGGCAACATGGTGAAGGCTGTGCATGATGCATGATTTAAGGGCATCCAGCACATCACACATATCTTCAACCTGACGGTGAGGGATGCCCTCAGAATGGGCAGCATGAAGGCATATTCCACCCCTATGTCTGTAACCTGTTGGAGAACTACAGGAAGGTGGCTGGGCACTTCCATCACAGCATCAAGGTCAGAAGGCTGCTGTGGGAGAAACAGGTGGAGTTAGGGCTCCTGCAGCACTGGCTGGTTCAGGACTAGGGATGTACAAAAGTCACTTACCTTTTTGATGGCGTGATTTGTGTGGGGGGGAGGCGCTCTGCACCTCCCTCCGAAATCCTAACCCATCCAGCTCCGCTCCGCGGAGATTCCGCAGAGCCACCGGCTGGGGCTGCCCACAGCCGGACATCTGGCCACTGGGCAGCCTGCAGGGGAAAAAAACAAACAAACTGCATATGCAAATGGCAGCGGCTATGGTGGCTGCCATTTGCGTTCCCTTTTTTTCACTGTTTTAGCTTACGTAAATATTTATGTAAGTTATTACAGCGAAAAAAAAAGGGAACGCAAATAGCACCCACTACGCTGTTTTCATTCCCCTTTTTGTCGCCATAATAGCTTACGTAAATATTTACATACGCTAAAACAGCGAAAAAAAGGGAACGCAAATGGCGGCCGCCATAGCCGCCATTTGCGTATGCTGTGCTTGCCGTTTTTTTTAGCTTGCCGTGATAGGCTACTTAAATACTTACGTAGCCTATCACGGCCTCCGCAGGGACTCCATTTGCCGTGATAGGCTACGTAATTATTTATGTAGCCTATCAGAGCTATGATGAGGAAGCGAATGGCGGCCACAGTGCAGCCACCATTCGCAAGTCAGCACTGACGGCAGCAGGTAAGTTCTCTGTTTCACATGCCTTTTGTGGGGTGAGGGGTGGGGGCTTCATTCCGCCATGGATTTTGGGGGCTGAATGCACTGGCATTCAGCATTACCGAGATCCATAGTGGAATTCTCTGACATCCCTATTCAGGACATGGAAACATGCTGGAACTAGGGATGTATGAAACTCACTTACCTTTTTGTTTTAGTCAGATGTGATAGGCTACGTAAACATTTATGAAGCCTATCACTTTTTTTTTTTTTACTGGAAATGGCAGCAGCGGCAGCTGGTCGGAAGACCGGCTGCCGCAGCTGCAGCCGCCACTGCTGAACCGCCGCTGGAGCTGTCGCTGGAGCCGCCGCTGGAGCCGCTGCTGCCAGGAAGATCCACCCAAGGTAAGTCTCGTCCTGGGGGGGGCGGGGAGTGGCAGGCCATTCCGCCACTCCAGGATGGCACTTACCTTGGGCAAATCTCCCTGGCAGCGGCGGCTCTGGCGGCGGTTTGGCAGCGGCTGCTGCCGCCGCCATTTCCATTAAAAAAATACACACACACACACACAAACATGATAGGCTACATAAAGATTTATGTAGCCTATCACGGCTAGATTTTAAAAAAATACCGTGATAGGCTACATAAATGTTTACGTAGCCTATCACGGCTGAGTAAAAAAACAAAACAAAACCACGCATACGCAAATGGCGTCTACGCTGTTTGCGTTCCCCTTATTTTCGCCGTAGTCTACGTAAATGTTTACGTAGACTAGATGTGCCAAAATAAGGAACGCAAATGGTGGCGCCCATGGGCGCCACCATTTGCGTACGCACGGTTTTGTTTTTTTGTTTTTACTCAGCCGTGATAGGCTATGTAAACATTTACGGCCAGAATTTTGGGGGGAGGGACGGGGCGCCTCCCCCCCAGCCAGAATTTTGGGGGGAGGGATGGGGCGCCTCCCCCCCACCTTGAATCACATTTTGTCAAAAGGTAAGTGACTTTCGTACATCCCTACTTGGGGCCTGTGATGCCATGGAATTCTCACTTATGTACACTCCGCTGTAATCACGGTGTGTCTCTCTACTGGCAGCCTTGTCCCACCGCCTTTGCCTAGCCTCGGTCCCTCAAGGCAGCTTTGTTTTCTGCAATCATTCTGCCCACCTGGCATGGCTGGATCTTTCTTTCCAGGAAGGGGGACAAAACGTCAGAGGGGTCTCATGTCCTCAGCATGAGACTCCAGCACAGTCTCCAGTTTCAAGGCCTGATGTGATGTACTGTTACTCCATTCCCCCCACCCCGCAGGACTGTTGTGAATTTTCTTTCAGTATCTGTCTTTCGTTTGCTCTTGCTGTTAGCCCAAGGGTCATCCCCGAGAAAGGAATATGCCTTCTTGTTAGGCTTGACTTGGTTTGTATCAGCCTTTCTGGCCAGAGGCCACTTTTCCCTAGGGAATATGCCGTGGTGTTGACTGGTTTGTGGCCCAGTGGGAAAAGCATTGCACTTTGGTCCATTAATTCCCCTTTCTTCCTTTCTTTTGGAGATCCTTCACTTAGAAAACCAATGTAACTATTCCCACTGTCTCTGTCTACTCCTCAAGCAGCTCCTCCTAATAGAAGTGCTCATTGGCATGTAGGAATGGTAGAACCACCACAGGTCCTGACTGGCAGAGTTGCTGTGTCTTCCTTCCTCTGTCAGAAGACCACTGAGAGCCTGAGGTCAGCAGAGATGACCAACTGCATAAACTAGTTAATTCATGTGCACTTGTAGCATTCTCTCTTCCTTCAGGTCCCTAGAATCAGGTTTTAAATTAAAACCTGTTTCAGTTTTGGCAGAAGTGGTCTGGCCAAGAAAATCCCAAACATTGAAATATCATAAATACCCATTTTGTGTGTGCTAGAAATAAACAGCAGCAGATAGAAGAAGAAAGCTCTTCCAGCCTGCCTGCCAGGTGAAGTGTATATGCAGCCATAGAGAGGCTGAGTCAGTGATTCTTCAGAATAAAATTGTTTTGCACTTCAGAGAAACCTGCAGCAGAGATTAGGCATAGTGACCCCCACTTCAGTACACTATCCCATCTGAGTTTGCTTTGACTTTCAGGTAAAACTCAGATTTCACCTGTGCCTAGCACACAAGCCAGTGAACCAAACTGCCCAGACTTGGAAAACATCAGATTTTAACTCCACCTAGCACAAAAACCCCTGGGCCAAACTGTCTGAAATTTGCAGGTGACCTCCTCTCCAGGGGAGTAGAGAGGTCTCCAAATTTCCTGTTTGTATCATAAAAACTAAAGACGTTAGGACCATTTGTGTTATCCCATGCAAATAAATGGGAAAATGCCAAAAACAGGTGATCCAGATATCCAAATCTCGCTTCGGATTTGAATGAGAGTCAAAGCAGAGGAGACAGGTCTGAATCGGTCCAAAGCAGATAGGGGTCTCTTTGGAGGACCCGAAACGGCATCCGAAGCAGATTGGGGGGTCCATGCACAGCCGTAGTAGTATGTACTAGGCTACCAAGTTATGAGGTGTGTGTGTGAGATGAACCTTGGCACATGTTGAAAGAATGCATGACAGGCAACACAGGGCTGCACACTGCCACCCATCTGCACCCTCAAGCCAGTGTGTAGGGTCTGTATGTGTGTACTGTTCTATGTGAATAGAGATCCTCCATGCAAGGGGTTCCACCATGCGGAGGATGTGTATGCATGTACAGCAGTACCTGCACAGAGCACCTTCGCACACGTATCAGCAGTGGGGATAGGACTAGCCCATGTGGCCTCATGTCCCCATTCACATATTCTTTCAAGATGTGTGTGGGAGTCATCCCCCCCACCCCCGGCAATATATAAAGTATGAAAGAAATCAGATGGATTTCAAAGTTTGGTCAGCTAACTTGGTTATTTATTTCTTTAATTTATTTCTTGGTTATTTATTTTACCTTCAGCTGAGAAGCTCCTAGAGGGTCTTACAAACAGTCAATCAAAAAAAGACTGTCCCTTCCCTCAGGCCTAGAATAGAATCTAGAAGATACGATACACACACAAAACGAAAACTTAGGCCCAAATCATTACCATTAAATCGTCGTTCTTATAAGGACCAGCTTGAATTGAGACAGAAGAGGAAGAGCTAAATGTAGCTGGCCTCTCAGCAGAGCTGATGAAGTGATCTCCCTCTGTTGCAAACTGGCAAAATGGCTGATACCATGTGACAGGTGAGGGAGGGAAGAACCAGATGAAACTGGTCTTTCAGCAGATCTGATGGGAAATGGCCTTGCTTCCCATGTCTCTCTCTCTGCTGTAGCCTGTTGAGATGGCTGCTGCTGGATGACAGTAAAGGGATGAGCCTGAGTCTCCATATTTTTGAGATCTAAAAACCCTTAATTGGAAACAGCATGTTTGCTTCAATGTGTAAACATTAGCAAATGCACATGCCATTTTTGAATTAAAGCCTGTCATTCAGAAGAGATCTACCAACCCTACCAGTTGAATAAGTGGGGTTGACAAGTAACCGACTTTTGTCTAGGGGTGCATGAAAGTCACTTACCTGGTCTCGCAGCTTGCTTCGCGATGGGGGGGAGGTGCTTCGCTGCTCCCCCCAAAGTTCAGGCTGGGGGGGGAGGCTTCCCTCCTCGCCCGGCCGAAATTCAGGCCGGGGGGGAGGCTTCCTGCCTCGCCCAGCCGAAATTCAGGCCGGGGAGAAGCGCCCCGTCTCCCCGGCCGTGAACTTCAAAAGAAAAAAAAAACGCCCCTGTGATAAGCTACGTAACGATTAACGTAGCCTATCACGGCTAGATCTGCAAAGTCAGCTGTGATAGGCTACGTTAATCATCACGTAGCCTATCATGGGTGACTTAAAAAAAAAAAACGCATACGCGAATGGCGGCCCCCATAGGGAGCCGCCATTCGCGTTCCTTATTTGGTCCCTGTAGTCTACGTAAAGATTTACGTAGACTACGGCGAAAATAAGGGCAACGCTATTTGCGTTGCCCTTATTTTCGCCGTAGTCTACGTAAATCTTTACGTAGACTACAGGGACCAAATAAGGAATGCGAATGGCGGCTCCCTATGGGGGCCGCCATTAGCCGTACGCGCTTTTTTTTTTTTAAGTCACCCGTGATAGGCTACGTGACGATTAACGTAGCCTATCACGGCTGACTTTGCAAATCTAGCCATGATAGGCTATGTTAATCGTTACGTAGCCTATCACAGGGGCATTTTTTTTTTTTTTGACTTTGCTTGTAATGGCGGCGGCGGCAGCCGGTCGAAAGACCGGCTGCTGCCCCCGCCCCTGACGAAGACCTGCCGAACCACCGCCGGGACCCGCCGCCGGGAGGGACATTCGTGAAAGGTAAGTCCCATCCTGGGGTGGGGGGCGGGGGCGGGGGGGCGGAGAATTTCTCCCCCAACAACCTTCGGAGGACCGAATGCATTGGCGCTCAGCCCCCTGAAGTTTCGGGGAGAAATTCTCCCCCATCCCTACTTTTGTCCTACGTTCATATCAGATGGCCACCTCAGAACAAGATAGGTTTCTACACAGTACTGCTGCTTGTTTAACAATGGGCTAGAATTGTGTGACCTAGGGTCAAGCAACACATTACATTAATTACGTAGCATATAGCTGACCGCCTCTTGCTTTCTTGCTTGAGCGTAAGTGTGCATAGCCCTGATTCAGATCAGGACCTGTGCACACCAGGAGGGGAGAATTAAATCTCCCTGCACTTGTTTACTTCCATAAATGCCCCCCCCCCAATGTGAGGGTTAAAAAAGGGGGGGAAGTCTCAATTAACTTTAATGGAAGCTTTTTCTTGTTGTTGTTGTTTTAATTCCCACATTTATTTATTTATTTAGGGCATTTTTACCCCAGTCTTCAGCCGAAAAAGGCTCCCAGCGTGGCTTACAAAGATGAACATTAAGACAAGCCCTGCCCTGAGGCTTACAGTCTAAAAGACACGACACAAATGGAAAAGGATTGGGAGGGAGTTGGGGAAGGAAAGCAACTACATCACTGGCTGTATGCAGGTGTGTGTGTGGGGGGGAGGGTCCAGGAAGAAAATGGCTGTAGGGTAAGGTTTAATCCTCCCATCCCTGTACACACTGGTTCCAGTCTGAATTGGGGCCATGCACACTTACTCTTGAATAAGAAAGGAAGTGAGGTGTTGGCTACATGCTATGTAATTAATATCACATGTTGTTTGGCACTTCACCTATGGCATGGCAGGCTAGCACTATCAAATACTTTTTCACCAGTGAATCATCTCAAGTCATGTATACCATTACCTGGGTTTTGAAGTTGGGCTGAAAGGGAATATTGTTGTCTCAGATGATCTCTTTTAACAAATGTATGTTGTCAGACAAGATGTGTTGTAAAAAGAAGGTCTGTGGTGGCCACTGCTATGCCACAGCATGAAATACCTTCTGATGGTTCAGCTTTTGAAACTGACAACTTAGCCTACATCTCTCCATATAATTTCCTAAATTCCAGCAGGCATTTTATCGCCAGCTTTTTCCATTTTCATTGACTAGAAGAAAGGCAATTAAAAATGAAGAGGTAGCTTCTGTTCTCATCACATTTTATTGTTATCTGAGTGTGTGTATGTGTGTGTGTACATGCGTTGGGGGGAGGGTGTTAGACAACCATTTGAATGCTTTATATCATACTGTTTTATGATATACATGCAGAAAAATTAGTTCTACTCCAAATAAGTTTTATCAGTTCAGAACTCCTATGGAAATGAATGGCCAGTGGATTGTTAATGCCTGTAGATGCATTCTTCTATAAGTGAAACCTTTTAGAAATAGCCCCTCTCAATTTTATATCTTTGGATGACTTCAATTTAGTGCTGTGCCAAATATTTCAATTCTTCCATTTTTGGCAATGTGTGTGTGTGTGTGTGGGGGTATGAAATGAAAACTGCAGTGGAAGAGACTGGAGAGAGGAGAATTTTGAATAGTTTGCTGCTTCGGGAGGGGGGTTCAAGTCACCTTTTTAAGTGTAGGACATGGCTGAGGGGTCTTCCTTCCATTATTCCCCTTTAAAATGCCATGTATACTTGCAGCAATGGGAACTCCTTACAGAGAGACTTCCAGCTCACCAGCTCTTCTTGAATGTCTATGAGGCTGGGAGACATCATGTGATCTCATGGCAGTTCAGGAATCGATGCTGGGAGGAAAACTTTTGTGCAAAGAGCACCATGACTCTGCAACAGTGCAAGGAGCAACTTTAAATTTAAAAATAGAAAGAAGACCTCTTGGCCATCTCTTGCACTGCCCCTTTCCCCAGTGAGAAAATTATTCAAAATTCTCCCCCTCCCTGCGAAAAAAGCAGAAAAAATACAATGCATCCTTCACAGGAAGAGAGAGAGAAACAAATGAAAATAGGGGGCAGGATTTGGCGCAGTACTACCTCAGTCTAAGACCGTGGCACAACTAGTCTCAATAGCACTTTATTTTTAAAATTTCAGTTCTTTATGTGTCTGCCTGCCTCGAATAGGCAGCTTCTCTTCAGAAGTCCATGCACTCTTTTGTGGCTGCTCTCTATGCAATGAAAGACTCCACATCCTCAAATATACTCTTCTGTATTACTTTACATGCTACAGAGCTAGCTCTAGAATTGCAGCCAAATTCTGTTTTCCTACTAAGCTTCAGATCCACATCTCTGGGCATGTTCTCCCAAATAGATTTGATGATGACTCCTCTTCTCAGCATTCACAGAGCTGCCTTGGCTGATGCCAAATGCCCCAGTATCTCAGGTTGTTAAGACATATGGCCACCAACATCTTGTTGCCTGTCCCTGATAGGGATGAGAATTCTTTTCCTGTATTGTTTTTCTGGTTCCTTAGATTTCACCTCTCCTGAATTCTGGTTTAATTAGGATAATTTCTAAAATTAATTGTGGAATTGGAGTATGCACCATTTGCCTCAGTTTTTTTGGCCCTTTAATTAGGGATGGATGGATGCCCCCAGACCAGGTTCTCCAGGCCCATTTGCGCCACACCTAGAAATGGCCCATTTGTGCCTGTAATATTGTGTAGATGGGGCCTTTACAGCCACTATGTGCACAATATTAAGTTTATGGAAGTTCCTGAGGTTCCATCCATATCTCTATCTCTGTCTCTGTCTCTGTCTCTATCTCTATCTCTATCTCTATCTCTATCTCTATCTCTATCTCTATCTATACACACACACACACACACATACACACACACAGTCAGGGCCAGAAATATTGGAACAAGGATAACTGTTTGGTAGGGATGGCGGAGAATTTCTCCCCGAAACTTCAGGGGGCCGAGCGCCAACGTGTTCGGCCCCCCAAACAAGTTTCGGGGAGAAATCCTCTGCACCCCCCCGCACCCCCCCCCGGGGACGGGACTTACCTTCCCTGAATGTCCCTCCCGGATCTAGCCATGATAGGCTACGTGAATCGTCACGTAGCCTATCAGGGGACTTTTTTTTTTTACTTTCGTGTTCGCGGCCGGGCAAGGCGGGAAGCCTCCTCCCCGGCCTGAATTTCGTCCGGGCGAGGCGGGAAGCCTCCCCCCCGGCCTGAATTTCGGCCAGGCAAGGCGGGAAGCCTCCCCCCCCGGCCTGAACTTCGCAGGGGGAGCAGCGAAGCGCTCCCCCCCACCGCGAACAAGCTGCGAGAAAAGGTAAGTGACTTTCATCCACCCCTACTGTTTGGGCAGTTGGTCTCTGTACACCACCACATTGAAGTTGAAAGGAAACACACCCAGATGGGAGCGAAGTCAGGACTTTCAGCTGTAATTCAAGGCGAGTGACAAAAGTGGGGCATTAACCATTCAGGAAGGACAGCCAGTGGCATACACACACGCCCGTCGTTGGTGGCTCATAAGTAATGGAACAAACGGCTGACAAGTGGCTGCATGGCCAGGTGTGGACTGTTTCCTGGGTACCCCATGACCAATCAAGCAAAGAAAAGGCCTGGGGGTGGTTCTGAGTGTTACATTTGCATTTGGTAAGCTGTGCACTAGAACTCCCAACATGAGATCCAAAGAGGTGTCTATGCGAGTGAAGGAGGCCATCATTAGGCTGAGGAAACAAAATAAACCCATCAGAGAGATAGCAAAAACATTGGGAGTGGCCAACACAACAGTCTGGAATGTCCTGAAAAAGAAGGAATTAACTGGTAAGTTCAGCAACAGCAAAAGGCCTGGAAGAGCATGGAAGACAACTAAAGGGGATGACCACAGAATTCTGCTCAGGGTGAAGAGGAACCCTTTCACAACATCTAGCCAGGTCAAGAACACTCTTGGGGAGATAGACATGTCATTGTCAACATCTACAGTCAAGAGACAGATTTATGAATGTAAATACAGAGGCTTCACAACAAGGTGCAAACCACTGGTAACGCTCAAGAACAAACAGGCCAGATTAGCCTTTGCCAGCAAACACCTAAAAAGGTCTGCCCGGTTCTGGAATCAGATTCTCTGGACTGATGAAACCAAGATTAACTTGTACCAGAATGATGGGAATAGAAAAGTATGGAAAAGGAAAGGAACAGCTCATGAACCAAAGCAGACCACATCATCTGTCAAACATGGTGGAGGCAGTGTTATGGCATGGGCATGTATGGCTGCCAATGGAAGCGGGTCACTGGTGTTTATTGATGACTAGGGTTGGCGGAGAATTTCTCCCCGAAACTTCGGGGGGCCGAGCACCAACGTGTTCGGCCCCCCGAACAAGTTTCGGGGAGAAATCCTCCGAACCCCCCCGCCCCCCGCACTCCCCCTGGGACGGGACTTACCTTCACCGAATGTCCCTCCCGGTGGCTGTTCCGGCCAGCGGTTCGGCGGGTGTTCGAGCGAGGCAGGAGCGGCAGCCAGTCTTTCGACCAGCTGCCGCCGCCGCCATTGCAATGAAAGAAAGAAAAAAAAACGCCCCCTGATAGGCTACGTGACGATTCACGTAGCCTATCACGGCTAGATTTGCAAAGTCAGCCATGATAGGCTACATCAATCGTCACGTAGCCTATCACGGGTGACTTAAAAAAAAAAAAAGTGTACGGATAATGGCGGCCCCCATAGGGAGCCACCATTCCCGTTCCTTATTTGGTCGCTGTAGTCTACGTAAAGATTTACGTAGACTACGGCGACTAAATAAGGAACGCGAATGGCGGCTCCCTATGGGGGCCGCCATTAGCGTATGCGCTTTTTTTTTTTTTTTAAAGTCACCCGTGATAGGCTACGTGATGATTGACGTAGCCTATCACGGCTGACTTTGCAGATCTAGCCGTGATAGGCTACGTGAATCGTCACGTAGCCTATCAGGGGGCATTTTTTTTTTTAAAACTTTCGCGTTCGCGGCCGGGCGAGGCGGGAAGCCTCCTCCCCGGCCTGAATTTCGGCCGGGCCGAGGCGGGAAGCCTCCCCCCCGGCCTGAATTTTGGCCGGGCCGAGGCGGGAAGCCTCCCCCCCCGGACGGAACATCACGGGGGGACCAGCGAAGCGCCTCCCCCCCACCGCGAACGTCCTTCGAGGAAAGGTAAGTGACTTTCGTCCACCCCTATTGATGACCTGAATGGTGATTAAAGCAGCAGGATGAATTCTGAAGTGTATAGGGCTAGACTTTCTGCTCAGATTCAGCCAAATGCTGCCAAACTGATAGGATGCTGCTTCATCTTGCAGATGGATAATGACCCAAAACATACAGCAAAAGCTACCCAAGAGTTTCTCAAAGCGAAGAAGTGGGATGTTCTTCAATGGCCAAGTCAGTCACCTGATCTCAACCCAATAGAGCATGCTTTTTACTTACTAAAGACAAGACTGAGGCAGAAAGACCCACAAACAAGCAGCAGCTGAAGGCAGCTGCTGTAAAGGCCTGGCAAAGCATCTCGAGGGAGGAAACGCAGCATCTGGTCATGTCCATGGGTTCCAGACTTCAGGCAGTCATTGACTGCAAAGGATTTTCATCCAGGTATTAAAGGCGACCCTTAAGATAGAAATGATGTTGGTTTGTTCCATTACTTATGAGCCACCAACGATGGGTCTGTGTGTATGCCACTGGCTGTACTTCCTGAGTGGTTAGCGCCCCACTTTTGTCACATCCCTTGCATTACAGCTGACAGTCCTGACTTCGCTCCCACCTGGATTTCAGCTTCAATGTGGTGGTGTACAGGGGCCAACTGCCAAAACAGTTATCCTTGTTCCAATATTTCTGGCCCTGACTGTGTGTGTGTATATATATATATATATATATATATATATATATATGTATGTATGTATGAATGGCAAGCATGGGAAGAATGGGTGTTCGTGAACAGCTCAAGGTAGGTGAGGGCAGTTTGGTGAGCATGGTGGGGGGATGAGTAGGGGCAGTGGCTTGGTGGGTGAGGACCAGAGGTGGAAGTGCAGGGGAGTCTATTGGACTCCTGGACTGAGCCGGGTGCCCGTGCCATCCCCACCTTCAATCCATTTGCATCTTTTCCTCTCTTCATATGACTGATGCAGATGTCCACATGGATAAACACCACAAAAAGCAATCATTGTTGAAACAGCGATGGCATGAGATCATCGCCCTAAAGGGTGCAATCTGAGGGTTAATTTGTCCTTAGAGTTTTAAAGCAGTTAGTAGATCCAATAACAAGGATCACTTGGGGTACAGCTAATTAACAACTCTGGATGCATCAGAGAGCCTTGGATGAAAACGGAGTTCACAAGGTGTGGGAAGTGTTGCCTAGCAGCCAGATGGAGCCAAATAAGTTTCCTTTTCACTTTGGTTTCTTATGAATAAAAATACTGGCATGTTCAGTATATTCTGCAGAGGTAGTGATTTCGTTTTGATAGAAACCTGGCCAGCTCTGCTCTGCTGTTTTATATGTCTGGCTGCTTACCCAGGGGACTTTGTTTGTAAACTGCTTTGAGTGCTTTGTTCTTAAAAGTCTGGGTTCGAATCCCTGTGTATTCAATCCAGTTAGTTAAATTAGAGTTGCCCCCTTTTTTTCTGACAGGCTCCTCATCTTTAACAGCTATATGGCAGTTAGGTACATCATGGTCCATTTCATGCTGGGAACAGCTGTCCCTATTGAATTTGCCTGGTGCAGTTGGGTGACAATTTCATTTTAGTTCATTTTCAATAAGAATTTACCAAACTTCTCAATGTTCTCCATATTCAGGTCAAAAAGAAAGTGGGATTCAAAATAATTGAATGTGGGAGAAAGTGGAACTGATAGATTTGCCCATCCTTACTCTTATGTCCTACGCAAACTTCTTAGGAGCCCTCACATCTCATTCCTATTCAATGTTTAGCTTTAAATCCCTTCTTCAATGTAACAATAGGCCACCATTTTTCAAAGGGGCAAATAGGATGCTCTGATGCATGCACCATGTGAAATGGTTGGTATAGACAAATTCATGGGAGATATGCCTATCAATAGCTACTACAGCTATAATTACTTAATAGAGCATTGAAGTTCAAAGGCAATATGTTTCTGAATATCAGGTGCTGAAGAAAATAAACAAAATTGAGAAAGTCTGTTGCCTTCATCACCTGTTGGTAGGCTTGCTGGAGGGATCTGGTTGGACACTGTGGTGAAAACAGGTTGCTGGAGAAGGTAGATTCTTAGCGTTATATCCAATACTAGGTCTAATTAGAGTAGATCCATTGAAATGAATGGGATTTAAGTTAGACTAACATATGCCCTACCCTGTGCCAGCTTGTCTGGCTGAAAGGGGGGGGCATTGCGGGCGGGTGGGGTGATAAGACGTATGGGCCTCTGATTGGTGCACCCCAGTCGCACCACCAGTCAGGGAGGAGCGGGCCAAGTTGTCTTAAACTCGACCCCCCTCCCTATCTCAGCTCTTTAGCGCGACGCAGCTATTGAGAACTAAAGACTCGCCTGGATTTGACGAGGGATTCTCGCCTGCTAGAGACCAGCTTCGTCGTCGTCTTTCCAGCCACCTGGACTCAGCATGCTTCTGCGCACCAAAGCTTCTCTTCATGTGCGGCTATCGAGTTGCCGACACTCGCGGCGGGTCTCGTGTGCACCGGCTCCGCTCCCTCTGGGACGGCGCCTGGTGGCCGTCAGGAGAGCCAACGTTCTGGTGATATCGTTTCCACCCCCCCTTCCCTCCCTCCCTGCCGGCTCCTTTCCTCGAGCGCCCACCGCAGCCCCGGTTTGGCCGGCGGCACAGCGGCTGCGCTCAAGCACGTGATCCCTCTTCTTCGTGTGCCTGGGTGAGGCGCCTTACTCCTTCCCGGGGTCCGGGTGGGGTGGCGCGCGCCCACCCGCCTGCCCCCTCGGCCTTTGTTCACCACCCCCAATCACCTCGGTCACCCGCCCGCCCCCCGTTCCTTTGCCTGCCCGCCCGCTCGATCGCCCACCCCATCGTTCCTTTGCCTCCCGCTCGCCAGCCCGCCCGCTCGCTCGCTCGCTCACCCGCCCGCACGGTCTCTCAATCGCCCGCCCCTTTTTTGTTGGCTGACTGGCCGGCCAGCGTATTGGTCTGCCGGGCTCGCCTTCTGCCGGCCTCCGCTGGCCGCGGCCTTTCGCTTACCTCGCTGGGCCTCTGGGGCTGGTGGCGGCGAGTTGCGGCGGTGGCGCGCGTTGAGCGTGGCTCCCGCGTTTGCCAGGTACGGCTGTCCCGGCAGCTGCGTGCCTGCTGCCCTCCCCCCAGCTCGACAGTTTAGGCTGCCTGGTGGGGCGGGTAGTCTGACGGCAGGGCCAGGGACTAGGTGTTTCCCCCCCAGTGCCTTGCTATTCTCCTGTTGGCATCTCCCCCCCCCCAAATAAATAAATAAATAAATAAATTTAATTACTTAAACTATTGAAGCAGCCGCGGCTGCCTCTTTGGCACCTCCTGAGCTAGGGTGCCCTCAGCTGAGGGTGCCCGGGCTCAAGCGTGTTTCCTTCCAAACCCCCCCCCCACTTTGCTGCACCTCTTAAGCTTTAATCTCTCGGTCTGGAACGCGTATCCGCTGATTGTGAAGATTGTGTGATAGCTGCCTGTTGCCCGGCATGCCCACTTGCTTACTTCAGTCGGTAGCAGCTAAGCTTAACTTACCTTTTGCGTCATGCCTCCCAAGAAGGGCCAAGGTGGTAAGAAAGGTAAAGGGAGGGCCCCTCCCCCCCTCCCCAAAAGACCGCAGCCAAGGCCTGATTCTGAGTCTGATGAGGACTCAGACCCAGTATAATCATCAATTCTTTCTCATTTGGAAGCTGCTGAGCATTCCTCGGGGATACCTCTCCCTCCCCCAGCCAGGCCCCCAAAACTCTCAGCAGTCCAACCTAAGCGAAAGCGGCAGCAGACCCAACGCTCATTGCTTCTTTCTATTTCAGCTCGTCTAGACGCTATTGAGGCATCCACCTCCTCTTCCTCAGCTCTTCCAGAAGTACGGGTGGACGAAAGTCACTTACCTTTTCTCGCAGCTTGTTCGCGGTGGGGGGGAGCGCTTCGCTGCTCCCCCCACGAAGTTCAGGCCGGGGGGGGGAGGCTTCCCACCTCGCCTGGCCAAAATTCAGGCCGGGGAGGAGGCTTCCCGCCTCGCCCGGCCGCGAACACGAAAGTAAAAAAAAAAAAAAAGAAAAGTCCCCTGATAGGCTACGTGACGATTCACGTAGCCTATCACGGGTAGATCTGGAAAGTCAGCCGTGATAGGGTACGTAAATCGTCACGTAGCCTATCACGGGTGACTTTAAAAAAAAAAAAGCGCGTACGCGAATGGCGGCCCCCATAGGGAGCCGCCATTCGCGTTCCTTATTTAGTTGCTGTAGTCTACGTAAATGTTTACGTAGACTACGGCGAAAATAAGGGCAACGCAAATAGCGTTGCCCTTATTTTCGCCGTAGTCTACGTAAACATTTACGTAGACTACAGCCACCAAATAAGGAACAGGAATGGCGGCTCCCTATGGGGGCCGCCATTATCCGTACACACTTTTTTTTTTTTAAGTCACCCGTGATAGGCTACGTGACGATTCACGTAGCCTATCACGGCTGACTTTGCAAATCTAGCCGTGATAGGCTACGTTAATCGTCACGTAGCCTATCAGGGGACTTTTTTTTTTTTCTTTCATTGCAATGGCGGGGGCGGCAGCCGGTCAAAAGACCGGCTGCCGCTCCCGCCCCGCTCAAACACCGGACGAACCGCCGGCCGGACCCGCCGCCGGGAGGGACATTCAGGGAAGGTAAGTCCCGTCCCGGGGGGGGGGTGCGGGGTGCGGGGGGGGTGCGGAGGATTTCTCCCCGAAACTTGTTCGGGGGGCCGAACACGTTGGCGCTCGGCCCTCCGAAGTTTCGGGGAGAAATTCTCCACCATCCCTATCCAGAAGGCGCACCGCCTTCAGGGGAGCTCCTCCCTTCTGTGGCCTCATCTTCCCTGGGCGCACAAGCAGCAACGTCGGTTTTTCCAGCTAGGGATCAGAACACACCTACGATTGATACAGGTGAGACTGCTTTGGCACCTCAATTCGCATGGCCGGGCATGGGACAAATCACCCCATGGGGTTGGTTGCCGTGGTTTACTCTTCAGGGTGGCCCAGTTCCCCCTCTCTCACTTCCTTCAGTTACTTCAGCCTCCCCAGTTAGTACTCCCCAGCCCGTTGCCTCGGCCTCAACTCTCAGCTCAACTGCTCCGGTGGCTAGCCCACCTAATTCAGTGGGGCCTGGCGCTTCATTCTCCTTTGCAGGAGATGCCACCACGTCGGCTCCGCCACTGCTCCAGCCTCATCCAATTAATGTCGCCTCCGCCAGTGTTTGGCAGGGGCCCGCCGGTTCTTTTCAGAACCCCCTGGCTTCCCTATCTCCTCCTCTCCTAGCCCCACAGTTGTCCGCGATTGACACATGTGCCAACCTGAGTAGAGGATTTATGCCCACTGGTGCTACTTCCTCCCCTATTGGTTTTCACTTAACCATTGCCACCAGAGAAAAAATTCTGCGGGGTGAATTTACTGATGTCTTTGCCCTGCTCTTTCGTGAGCCCGAACCCAGTGATAAAGATAGGTCCCGAGACCGAGATCCTGAGCGGAGCAAAGCCCGCAAAGTGCCTCGCACATGGGCGAACTGGTTGCCAGGTTTTTTAATTTACGCTGGCATCCTCCAACAGAGATTCCCTGAGAGGGCTTGGGTTCTCACCAAATACCTTGACATAATATACAGGGCTTACACCGAATATGAAGGGAGTGCATGGCTGGCCTACGATGAAGCCTTTCGTAGGAGGGCCGCCATTGATCCCTCCATGCTCTGGGATCTGAAGGACCAGGACCTTTCGCTCCAATTCATGACCCCTTCTAGGCCAGGCTTCAGCGACAGGTCCGACAGCGGCCACATCCTGGCCAAGCTGTCGCCCGCAATAGCCGTTAGGCCTATTGCGGGTCCAGGGGTTCAACATCGCTGGCTGTGCTGGGAGTTCAGCTCCAAAGGTTCCTGTTCCCAAAACCCATGCTGCTTCCAGCACGAGTGCTCTCTTTGTGGCGGTCAACACTCCTGCTCCTCCTGCCCGAGAGCCAGAGGTTGGAGAGGTTCCCCAAGGGATGGCCGTGGTGGCAGAAAACATGGCGGTGGGCACCCTCCCCCTCACAAAGGGCCCCAGCCGAGTTAAGATTCTTCCGCTCCTTCAACTTCTAAGGCGTTACCCAAATCATCGGGCAGCGATCTACTTGGAACGCGGCTTTACACTGGGTTTCAGGATCCCCTTTATGGGTCTGCGAAAGCCGTATTTGACTGGTAACCACCGGTCTGTTCTTAGTATGCGGCGCTTAGTGCAAGACAAAATTAACAAAGAAGTTCAGTCAGGTCGGGTCATCGGCCCCTTTCCCTCGCCCCCGCTACCCAACCTGCGGATTTCCCCTTTGGGAATTATCCCCAAGAAATCGCCTGGTGAGTTCAGGTTAATTCATGACCTCTCTTTCCCCAAAGGTCAGTCTGTTAACGATGAAATCCCAGATTCCCTATGCTCCGTGCGTTATACTTCCTTCGACACTGTGGTAGCCATGATAAGAGCCCTGGGCCACAGGGCATTGATGGGCAAATGTGATATCAAATCCGCTTTTCTCATTTTCCCTATCAATCCTCTGGACTTTGATTTGCTGGGATTTTCCTTCCAGGACAAATTTTACATCGACCGCGCCCTCCCTATTGGATGCTGTATTTCTTGCGCCATGTTTGAAACATTTAGTACCTTTCTGGAAAGGGCCATATGGGACAAGACAGGCTGCGGCGATGTGGTTCATTATTTGGATGACTTCTTGTTTGCTGGACCTGGGGATGGCAGTCAATGCTCTGACCTGATTAAGGCATTCATATCCCTGTCCTCAGATTTAGGTGTCCCTTTGGCACACGAGAAGACAGAGGGCCCAGCTGTTACTTTGACGTTCTTAGGGATCGAGCTCGATACCCTCGCACAGTGTTCTCGTCTCCCTCTTGATAAATTGCTAGTACTTAGGAATAAGATCCAATCCATCTTGCACCTTCGTAAAGTCTCCCTTAGAGCCCTCCAAGAGATCGTTGGCCATTTGAACTTCGCTTGTAGGGTAGTGGCCCCCAGCCGCGCATTCCTGCGACGGCTCAGCTGGGCAATGCGGGGTCTTCGACTACCACATCATTGCACCAGAGTCACCTCCGCTATGCGCATGGACCTGTGAGTATGGCTTAAATTTTTGAGAGACTTTAACGGCATCTCCTTTTGGACGCGCGAGTTACTTCTACGAGCCGACATGCAGATCCATTCGGATGCGGCTGGCACCTTTGGCTTTGGGCTAATTTGGCGAAACCGGTGGTGCCGGGGCCAGTGGCCAGAGAGCTGGGCTGCCAGCAGTATCTGTCGTGACCTCACCTTCCTGGAATTCTTCCCCATTTACGTGGCTGTACATATTTGGGCAGAATTGATGGCCAACTCTGTCGCTCTCTTTTGGTGTGACAATTTGGCGGTAGTGCACGTCATTAATACTGTATCCTCCAGAAACCAAAGGGTTATGGAGTTAGTTAGAGTATTTACCCTCCAATGCCTACGCCACAACATATGGTTCCATGCCCGCCATGTGCCAGGTCTGAGGAACCCTGTAGCCGATGCTTTGTCACGAAACCAGATCGACCGGTTCCATGCGTTGGCTCTGTGGGCACGTCCGCTGCCAGACCCCATGCCAGACGAACTGTGGGAGACTGGCGCTCTCAAGTTGAACACGCTATCCTGAATTCTATAGCCCCCAGCACTAGAGCTACCTACGAGAAAGCAGGTAGGGAATTTAGCGCCTTCAGGTGTGGACTGCAGTTGCAGGATGTGTGGCCCTTACCTGTGGACCACTTGTTACAATTCTGTGTACATCTGCATAATAAGGGACTATCTGCTAGGACCATTTCAGGGAAGCTCACCTCTTTGGCCTTCTGGGCCAAAGTGCGAGGGGTGGAGGACTCCACTTCAGATTTCCGAATCAGGAAGGCTGTGCAAGGCTGGGCACGGATGTCTCCCGCCCTGCCAGACTCCAGACATCCTTTGTCGCCAGTTATTCTTATAGGGCTTCGGGCATTGTGGCCCTCCATTTGCTCTTCTCCATACGAAGCCTCCCTCTTTCACGCTGCAGCCTTAACAGCCTTTTTTGGGGCCCTTAGGATTTCAGAACTGGTCTGGGCATCCAAATCCGACACCACCGGGAGGGCCTTGAGGTATTCTGATATCCTGATCCATTCTAACCTGATTCACCTCCATATTCGACGTTCAAAAACCGATCAGTCAGGCAAGGGAACATTGGTGACCCTTAACCAGGCCCAGGCTGATGAGTTATGCCCTGTCAGGGCCTTGCAGGCTTTCTTTGAGCATTGTGGGGCAAAGGAGGGTCCCCTATTTTGCCATGCTGACGGTTCACCACTGACAAAGTTCCAATTTTGGGCAGTCACCCAGTTAGCCTTGACCACACTGGGTCTGGGGCATTATCGTTTTGGGACTCACTCATTCCGTATTGGGGCGGCCTCTACGGCAGCTGCCATAGGCTTTTCTTCCAAGCAAGTGAAGGCGGTAGGGAGATGGCGCTCCAGGGCCTTCCGCTCTTACATTCGCAAGTTGCCTGATGCTTCATGATGATTCTCTTCGCCTTCCCCAATGTTTTATTTAGATGGGATTTGACCGACGCCAGTACAGGTGCTCATTTGTGGGCACAGTATGGTTTTTTGGGCTGCCCGCAGAGCTTCTACGTCGACCTTCGGATCCCGGCTGCAGTTTCCCCAACAGGTGGCAATACGATGGCTCGGCCGACGGGGTATGCGTTGGGACAGTCTTCTTCCCACACTCTTTCAACAAGGTTTGGTCAGTTTCCCTCCACAGGTCCTGGTGCTGCACCTAGGAGGGAACGACCTGGGCTACAAGCCTGGAAAGGTCTTGATTAAGCAGGCATTGGCTGATCTGCGGACGATCTGACATCGTTGGCCGGGGGTGACCATATTATGGTCCTCAATGCTCCCGAGAATCATGTGGAGGGCGCAGAGCAATGCGGCCATGGAACGGGCCTGGCGCAAGGTGAACAGAGAATTGGCACGTGCGTTGTCAGAGCATGGTGACGGTTATATCAACCACCAAGGAATCCATTGGACTAGGAGGGAGCTTTACAGGCAGGACGGAGTCTACCTGTCAGACATAGGCAACGACTTATTTTTGGCCGATCTGCAAAGGGGCCTGCGGGAAGTTCTTCTGCACAGGTGGGGGGAGTTTCACAAGCAATAGGCTTGTGACTCCTGTGGCGGCTAGGACGGGCAAAACAGGAAAGGGAGTAGGGATGGTGTGCACGCAGAGGCACCTTATGGTGACAGGTGACATCTGAGGCCCCCCAAACGGGTTGTGCGGCTCGGCGGGGGGATAAGGGTTGCCTGGGAGACCAACCCTACTCACTCACCCAGGTGTTTTGCGGCACTGGGTTGGGGGTGACACCGGAAGGTCTACCTCCCCCAGAAGGGGCAGTCCGGAGGGATGGTGAGATCACTGCCACTCCTCAGGCTGGGTGTGTTTTCGCCCTAGAAGTGTCAGCTAGACGCTGACACAGTTAGATGCCCGTCCTAGTTACCCCTTTGCAAATATTTCAATAAATGTAGCCCAATTTTCAATCCAAGCTTGTTGTCTGCGTCTTCTTTGACCCATCTCCACTCGCAATGGATACAATCTATTAGATACAACCCTTTATCCAATTCAGCAAACCTACACTTTTGTTCTTGTGATTTTATGTTTTTGCTGACAATAAACTAAAAAGAATGCATGCTTACACACAGTTAATTGTAAGTGGCCATATACTGTGTATGAAAACTTATTGTGCCTGCACAAACATTGGTTGGTTTAACTGAATATATTTTCCAGATCTAGCTTTAAAAACTATTATTTCCCCCCATAAACAAACACCTGCTTCATTATTTTTCCATTATGTAGTTCTCTTATACAAAAGTATGGCAATGTTACATCTGTTTACCTCAGTCTAGTTTTTGTCAGCTGGGCAATTTGCAGTGTAAATTCCCAAAGAACCAGAAAATAAAAATGCACATTGGCAGAGTTAGTTCTTCGACTTCCGTTTCCAAACCTTGTTGTCAAATGGTTGCAGAGCTTCTAATAGGAATTACATTTTTTGTTCTAAAATTCAGTAATGTAAAAACCCTGTGCTAAGGTTTTCAAATTCAGTGCATTCTATCATCCAGTCACTGATTCTATAGTTTCCCCAGTCTTCTCTTTTATAGTGGAATAATATTTATTATAAACCTATAGTTCATTTTGGTGTTATTACTAGTGAAGGGGAGAATTCCTCCAGTCGGGCTCAGAATTGGGATGAACTAAAAATGTTTCCTCAAAATTAAGAAAATACCTGAGTTTATTCTGATTGCTCTTCTGATCTCAAATTACATACCATTGTGCTTGTGATATCTGATCCTTCCTATAAACCCCCAGGCTGCAAGAATATTTCATTGTAATTCCATTCATGTTTATTAGGGATGTACAAAAGTTCTGCCACGGATCTCGGCGGGGCTGAATGCCAGCGCATTCGGCCCCCCGAAATCGGAGGTGGAATGGTCCCCCGCCCCCCCCAGGATGGGACTTACCTGGGGCGGATCTTCCTGGTGGCGGCAGCTCTGGCGGCGGTTCGGTGGCGGCGGCGGCGGCGGCGGCAGCCGGTCTTCCAACCGGCTGCCGCCGCCGCCATTTCCAAGTTTTAAAAAAACAACAACGTGATAGGCTACGTAAAGATTTACGTCGCCTATCACGGCTAAATTTTAAAAAACACCATGATAGGCTACGTAAATCTTTACGTAGCCTATCACGTCTGATAAAAACAAAAACAAAAAAACATACATACGCAAATAGCGGCGCCAATGGGCGCCGCCATTTGTGTTCTTTATTTTGGCACATCTTAGTCTATGTAAACATTTACATAGACTACAGCGAAAATAAGGGGAACACAAATAGCGTAGCATCTACGCTATTTGCATTCCCCTTATTTTCGCCGTAGTCTACATAAATGTTTATGTAGACTAAGACGTGCCAAAATAAGGAACGCAAATGGCAGTGCCCATGGGCGCCGCCATTTGCGTACGTGCGTTTTTGTTTTGTTTTTTTAATCAGCCGTGCCGCCGCCATTTGCGTCCCTGCTAGCCATTGGCCAGATGTCTGGCCGCTGGCAGAGCCGGCCAGCGGCTCCACAGAATCCCTGCGGAGCGGAGCCAGCCGGCCAGGATTCGGGGGGGGGGAGGGACGGAGTGCCTCTCCCCCGGCCAGAATTTTTGGGGGAGGAATGAAGCGCCTCCCCACCAGCATCAGCATAATCCGTGAACAGGTAAGTGACTTTCGTACATCCCTAGTTTATATTAAATACCTCATTGGTTTTGTTATCATTTTGCTATGTGAATCTGTTAAATTCATATTTGTTTCACTACTCATATTCATTTTGTTTCCATTTTGCTCTCTCCACTTTTGCTTATGCTGCCATCTTGACAATGGCACTGCTGGAGGCCCTCCCAGTGATTGCCTCCTGGCAGCCACCATTTTATTTTCCCACAATGCCTGCACCCTGCATGATTCTGTGGCATTGACAGAGGGGATGGCAGCTGTCACAAAAATGGCAGTTATCCAGCTGAGGATAGTACACCATCTGTGCTCCTTCCAGTGGAGGCTGGTGGCTCCAATGTCATGGGGTGGTAAATCTGCTCTGGGTTTCAGTCAGAACCAGTCAGAACACTAAAGGAGCTATCCAAGGTGTGGGGCACCTTAGATAGCTCCTTCAGAGTTCTGACTGAAACCTGGAGGGAATTCACTGCTGCACTGACCTCAGAGAGACCAGCTTCCGCTGGCAATTTCTTAGAGCATTCTGACCTGGCCATGGTTACGCATGCCTTAGTTACATCCCATTTGGACTCTTGTAAAACACTATGTGGGGCTGCCTTTGAAAAGTTCAGAAATTTCAGCTGGTCAAGAACACTGCAGCCAGACTGTTGATGGGGCTGGTTAGAGGGAGCTTTTCTCAGTTCTACTGCTATGAGAGGCATGTTTGGTGGGATTGAGAAACAGGGCCTTCTCAGTGGCCATTCCCAAACTCTGGAACTCCCTGCTGAGGCAGACTAGCTTGACCCCTTCTCTGTTGTCCTTCCACCAGCAGGCAAATATATTTTTATTCAGGCAGCCCTTGGCATGAAAACTGATCTGTTGCTGAATGAGTTTCTAATCAGGTAGATTATGTTTATTTATTTTATTATTGTGTTTTTAACCATGTTTTAAGTGGTTTTTATATTATGTTTTAATTATGAATTTGGGCAGTATTCAACACTGCCATTCCATTTACGCTACTGACTTGCCACTAGAGGTAAGTATAAGTGACCTCTAGTGGCACACCAATAGCATAAACTGGCACAACAGGTTCCCCCAGAAAACTGGTCACACCAGCTTTCACTACTGGTATACTGCAGAGGTCACTTACACTAGTGGTCCATCAATAGCATAAGCAAAACGGCCGTGTATACTGCCCAAAGTCATAAATAAAACATGATATAGCATAAGTTCCCCAGTAACGATGATGCCCCCAGTAATGATGATGTATGATGCATCTGTTCATAAGATCCAGGACATGATCTTTGTTGAAGATGCTAAGAGAGATTCTGAATATATAAAGAATTGTAAGTCTGCTATTTGGTTTGCCAGGCAGGCATTTGGGGTTGGTTAGGGTATTTTTAGATGATGTTTTAATGTGTGATTTTACTGTTTTAAATTGTTTTGTTGTACATCACCCAGAGTGGCCAGGTGACCGGCCAGATGGGCAATTAAGAAATTGAATAAAATAAATAAATAAATCAGGCTAGACCATGAAAGGACCACCTACCTGTGGGAATTAACCTTCTTCCCTGTGAGGCAAGCTGTTATTCAGCTCAGATTTCAACTGATGCCCACTGAATACCTGGCTGGCAGATTTTCTAAAAAGTCAGCAAAAGATTGTTTCTGTGTATGTGGATTAGGCCAAACTGAAGATCTAGTGCATTATATTTTATACTGCTCTTTGTATAATTCACCTAGAGTTAAGTTCATTCTCCTTTTTCAGGCCTCTCAAGAAGGCCTGTCAGATGATCTTAAGTTCAGATGGCTGCTGGCAGAAATAGATAAATTTATCAGTTACGATTCAAAGTATCTCTGTGTGCTAGCTGCAAAAAAGTTAAGCATGGCCTTTCTGAATCACATCAGTGACAAAAGCTAAGGGGAGTTTCATTTTCTAATTTAAACATAGGCTTGAAACTTTTTATTTGTATTTCCAATAATGTGTTTTATCGGACTGATTGTTTAATGTCTTTTCTTATGTTTATATTGTAATGGTCATTGGCTATAATGATTTTTTTGTTGAACAAATGAACAAATGAACGAAATAGCATAAGTCGACTGGCAGTGTTGGTTACAGTGTTGGATAATTAAAACAGAATATAAAAACCAATTAAAACACAGTGTTTTTAATGTTTTTAATCTGTAGTTTATTATTAACTGCCTTGAGTGTCATTTGTGGCTGAAAGGTAGGAGATTAATATGATGATGATGATGATAACGATAATAATAACAGAGAAATTCATCAAAGTTCTACCTACTGTTGTTGATCAAACTGAGAATGCCATGTCTCAATATGTATTGTGCACCTGTGTTTCTGGTAAAATATTGCATAAGGCATTGAACCACTATTGTCTTCATTGGCAATAGAGTAGCAAAAGATTTTGTCATTAACATCATTGGGTACAACATAGGAAGGCCCACTTGATGCTTACCTCTGTTTTGCCTCCACACAGTGCTCTCCAGATGCCCCTGAGGTCTCATTCACCTAGGTAATGTATTCTGTAAACTGGGCTCTCCATTAACCGAGCTGCCATTTTAGGCAGGCTATTTCTGTGATTGCTGCAGCAATAAAGGCAATCACTGCAAAAAAAGCTGCAGTTTTATGTTTCTTACAACCATTCCCTGCATGAATAAATAAATAAATCCGCAGGGATGGTCTGAAAGCCATGCATCAAGAGAGAATTGTGAACTGTGTAAACTGGACTTTTGAGAACTTCTGATCCAGAGTGATCACCGTGTTTCCTCTGTAAAGAAAGGCAATGCTTCAGAAGGCTGAAAATAATATCCTCACTCTGTCAGCAGTGGCTGGTGCCCTCTGGGGCTGGTGGGACAATGAACAGAATCACAATAGGGGCCAACTGTATCTACTTTGTAAAAGGAGAAGCTGAAGCAAATTAACTTTAAGATCATGTCTGCAAAGAAGTGTGTGGGGGGTGTATTTGTGTAAATCCACACAGCAACATGAAAAGCAGTCTTTTGAACCCATCTGATCCAAGCAGATCTAGGCGACTGGCTTCTGAATCTAAAGCAAACCTGGCACAACATCAGGGAATGACTGGGGGCTCCTTGAAGTTCATGACACTTGGGGGTGCAGGTGGGAGATAAGCACTCTCAATGATGGGATTATTTGGTATTGCTGCCTAGCAGAGAAAAACCAAAAGGCAGAACACAATGAGCATTTACCAGTCCCACATGCACACAGAAGGTGAGAGAGAGAGAGAGAGAGAGAGAGAGACCACACCTTTCTTTAGTGAAGGACAGAAAACAGCTTTACTCACTAATATTCTTGTATAAAGATGCAGATACAGCATAGGGTTTCAAAAACGATTTTGTTCAGTCCAGCAGGAGGAAGAGAGGGAGAGCAAGCATCTCTGTGCTTCCAGCAATGGCAGAGGTGGTGGTGGGGAGCAGGAAGCCACACTATAGGCTAGAGAGATCCTAAGGCTAGCTATGCCCCAAATTCTGTACATTAACTAGCTAACTGCAACACTGCCCCCTTCCTGCAATTTGCAGATGAGGCTGCAATGTTCCCAGTGGTCAAGACCATTATCCACAAATCCCATGGTGAGTACTTGTACTTAAGACAACAGCAGTTTGTTTAAAGCAATATCCTTGTATAAATGTGACTTGCCAGTGTGAGGTTTTGTACTCAAGTGATTAACAACATAATCCTATAAGGTCTACCCCAAAGTCAGTCCCACTGAATTCAGTCAGGCTTATTTCCAGGTAAACTGGGATGGGATGGGATTGCAGCCCAGAGCTGAGAGGTAAATGGTTCAGTCCTCAGATTAGCCTGAAACTAATCAGAAGCCCTTAGGTAAGTCTCATTAGGGGTGCACGAAAGTCACTTACCTGGTCTCGCAGCTTGATTCGCGGTGGGGGGGAGGCGCTTCGCTGCTTCAGGCTGGGGGGGGAGGCTTCCCTCCTCGCCCAGCCAAAATTCAGGCCGGGGGGAGGCTTCCCGCCTCGCCCAGCCGAAATTCAGGCCGGGGAGAAGCGCCCCGTCTCCCCGGCCGCGAACTTCAAAAGAAAAAACAAAACAAAAACGCCCCTGTGATAGGCTACGTAATGATTAACGTAGCCTATCACGGCTAGATCTGCAAAGTCAGCCGTGATAGGCTACGTTAATCGTCACGTAGCCTATCACGGGTGACTTTGAAAAAAAAAAAAAAGCACGTACGCAAATGGCGGCCCCCATAGGGAGCCGCCATTCGCGTTCCTTATTTGGTCGCTGTAGTCTACGTAAAGATTTACGTAGACTACGGCGAAAATAAGGGCAACACTATATCACAGGGGCGTTTTTAGCTGTACGCGCTTTTTTTTTTTAAGTTACTTTGCTTGTAATGGTGGTGGCAGCAGCCGGTCAAAAGACTGGCTGCCGCCCCCGCCCCTGACGAAGACCTGCCGAACCGCTGCCGGGACCCGCCGCCGGGAGGGACATTTGTGAAAGGTAAGACCCATCCCGGGGGGGGCGGGGGGCAGGGGGCTGAGAATTTCTCCCCGAACAACCTTCGGAGGACCGAATGCGTTGGCGCTCAGCCCCCCGAAGTTTCGGGGAGAAATTCTCCCCCATCCCTAAGTCTCATGCAATCACCACCTTATCTGTAGTATAGCAGTCAAGGTTGTTCTAAGCATTACTGCAATAATGTCTGACAGTTGATGCATACATATTTAGCACCATACTTATGATCAGAACCCAAGCCAGTTGCTTCTACATGTTGTTTTCCATTCAGTGGGATTATTTCAAACAAATGCACATGATATTAATTAATTAATCATTTAAAAACAGATTCAAATGTTCATTCATTCAAATGCATAAAATGCTTTGTGAGCAACTAAGCTGACAAAGCTAAGCAATCCCTAGAATCACTAATTAAGGGCACAATCCTATCCAGATAGGCAGCTCCCTCCGAATTCGGAGGCAACTGCCTATCCAAAGCAGGGCAGGAGAAGTACAGAGGGGATCGTTCCCTCCGCACTTCTCCTGCCATGCATTTGTGGCTAGACAGCCAATTGCAGCTGTCTAGCCATGGGTAGGCTGAGCGGGGGAGGAGGCTACAGTACGACACATTGGATGTATCATACAGGCATTTCCGCCCTCTCCGCCCTGGAACACCCTCCAGAATGCCCCTTTCCTGCCACTCCGCGCTCGGCCCTCCTCTTACGAGCACGGAGGACAGGGCTGTTCTATCCTGCCTCTGAGGCAGCATGGAAGTGGGGGGAGGTCAGTTCTCTGGGAACCAACCTCACAGCGCAGGCTCCGAGGTCGGTGCCTGGATAACATGCTATCCTATAGCCATCTAGCCTCTGTCTAGCGGCCATAGGATTGCTCCCTAATTCACATCTGAAAAAATCTGCAGTATGAACAATCTGCTGTCTCTGGGTTAACACATCAAACAGAGGTACTCTATTTCTGATCACTCCATCCTTTTCTTTTTTCTTCCCCAAAAGAAATCTTTCTTTACAGCTTCCAAAGAATGGTCTAGAACTTAGATTCCTAACTCTGCTGGATATTGAAATCCATCAGTTTAACAGAGATAACTGGTTTTATCTCTCCCTACAATAGTCTGAAACCCTTAGGACATTACCCCGAGTTGTCTCAGAGCTCTTTGACTTGCTCACTTAGAGCAGTTTCACATGTTACTAGGGATGTATGAAACTCACCTTTTCGCGGAATTTTTCATGGTGGGGAGGGAGGCACTCCATCCCTCCCCCTGGAATCCTCAACGGAGGGGGAGGCGATCTGGTCCTCCCCCCTGGAATCCTGTCTGGCCAGCTCCGCTCTGCGGCGGCTCTGTGGAGCAGCTGGCCAGGGCCGTCCACAGCCAGATTTCTGGCTGCGGACGGGCTGCTGCGGACGCAAATGGCCAGGCTGCCGTGATAGGCTACGTATTTATGTAGCCTATCATGACAACCCCCCCCAAAAAAATGGTGTACGCAAATGGCTACGGCGGCTGCCATTTGCGTTCCCTATTTTTTGCCATTCTAGCCTACGTAAATATTTACGTAGGCTATTACGGCGAAAAAAAAGGGGAACGCAAATAGCGTAGTGGGCACTATTTGCGTTCCTTTTTTTTTCGCTGTTCTAGCCTAGGTAAATATTTACGTAGGCTATAATGGCAAAAAATAGGGAACGCAAGTGGCGGCTGCCGTAGCCATTTGCGTATGCCGTTTTTTTTGGGGGGTTGCCATAATAGGCTACGTAAATACTTAAATATTTACATAGGCTAGGACAGCAAAAAAAAAAAAAGGAATGCAAATAGCGCCCACTATGCTATTTGTGTTCCCCTTTTTTCACCGTAATAGCCTATGTAAATATGTACGTATGCTAGAACGGCGAAAAATGGGGAATGCAAATCTCGGCGGCCATAGCCACTTCCATTTGCGTACGCTGGTTTTTGTTTTTTTCGGGGGTTGCTGTGATAGGCTACGTAAATACTTATGTAGCCTATCACAGCTGCAAGGATGCCAATGGCGGCCGCAGCAGCCCGGCGCGGCCAGCCAGGAGACCAGCCGCCGGAGCCGCCGCCACCATCGAATCCACCACATCTGCCCCAGGTAAGTTCCGTCCCGGGGGGATTCTGCAGGGGGGTGGGGGGGCAGGAGGCCGTTCCGCCATGAATTCCGGGGGGCCGGTTTCCAAAGAATCCGTGGCGAAATTCTCTGCCATTCCTACATGTTACTTAGAAGCAGTAAGGAACAGCTCCATTGCCAGATACAGCTCAAATACATCTTGCTGCAAGGGGAGAGTGCAAGTTGTCTTTGCACATTTCACTGGAAGCTAGGGATGGCGGAGAATTTCTCCCCGAAACTTTGGGGGGCCGAGCGCCAACGTGTTCGGCTCCCCGAAACTTTGGGGGGCCGAGCGCCAACGTGTTCGGCCCCCCGAACAAGTTTAGGGGAGAAATCCTCCGAACCCCCCCCGCCCCCCGCCCTCCCCCAGGACGGGACTTACCTTCACTGAATGTCCCTCCCGGTGGAGGGTCCGGCCGGCGGTTCGGCGGGTGTTCGAGCGGGGCGGGAGCAGCAGCCGGTCTTTCGACCGGCTGCCGCCGCCGCCATTGCAATCAAAGAAAAAAAAACGCCCCTTGATAGGCTACGTGACGATTCACGTAGCCTTTCACGGCTAGATTTGCAAAGTCAGCCGTGATAGGCTACGTCAATCGTCACGTAGCCTATCACGGGTGACTTCAAAAAAAAAAAAGCGCGTATGGATAATGGTGGCCCCCATAGGGAGCCTCCATTCCCGTTCCTTATTTGGTCGCTGTAGTCTACGTAAATGTTTACGTAGACTACAGCGACCAAATAAGGAACGGGAATGGCGGCTCCCTATGGGGGCCGCCATTATCCGTACGCACTTTTTTTTTTTTTTTAAGTCACCCGTGATAGGCTACGTGACGATTGACGTACCCTATCACAGCTGACTTTGCAGATCTAGCCGTGATAGGCTACGTGAATCATCACGTAGCCTATCAGGGGGCATTTAAAAAAAAAAAAAAAAACCTTTCGCGTTCGCGGCCGGGCGAGGCGGGAAGCCTCCTCCCCGGCCTGAATTTCAGCCGGGGCGAGGTGGGAAGCCTCCCCCCCAGCCTGAATTTCGGCCGGGGCAAGGCGGGAAGCCTCCCCCCCTGGCCTGAACTTTGCGGGGGGAGCAGCGAAGCGCCTCCCCCCCACCGCGAACGTCCTTCGACGACAGGTAAGGGACTTTCGTCCACCCCTACTGGAAGCACAGCACAGTGGATGTGGTTTCTTCTTTGTAAGTTAATGTACAATGCCGCCCTTACATTAGTCTTCACAATGATGCCTAAGGGCACAATCCTATGGCTGCTAGACAGCAGCTAGATGGCCATAAGATTTTTCTAGGGATATATGAATCCCTTACCTGGCTCCGTGCAGGGGCATCCACGGTGGGGGAAGGCGCTCCGTTCCTTCCCCCGGAATCCTTGACGGGGGGGAGGTGCTCCGTCCCTCTGCCCGGAATCCTGCCCAGCTGGCTCCACTCCACGGCCAAGCTGCAGAGCCACCGACTGGCTCCGGCTGCCTGCAGCCGGACATCCAGCCACTGGGCAGCCCTGCAGGGACGCAAATGGCGGCTGTCGTAGCCGCCACCATTTGCGTCCCTGTATTGAGACGTGATAGGCTATGTAAATAGTTACGTAGCCTATCACGGCAGGGGAAAAAAACCCAGCGTACACAATGGTGGTAGCCACCGCCAATTCCATACGCTGGGTTTTTTCCCCCCCTGCCGTGATAGGCTACGTAAATACTTACGTAGCCTATCACAGCCTCCGCAGGGATGCAAATGGAGTCCCTGCATTAGCCATGATAGGCTCCATAAGTATTTATGTAGCCTATCACAGCTAGGAAGAGGAGGAAGTGAATGGCAGCCAGGACTGCCGCCATTTGCAGAGCAGCGCAGATGGGAGCAGGTAAGTGCTCCATTTCACACGTCTTTTGTGGGGTGGGGCCGGCGGGGACTTCGTCCCGCATGCCTTTTGTGGGTTGGGGGGGCGGGGGCTTCGTTCCGCAATGGATTTCAGGGGGCCAAATGCACTGGCATTCGGCCTCACTGAGATCTGTTGCGGAATTCTCTGACATCCCTAGATTTTTCATTTTCTAGGAACCAAGTCAGACCCAGAACTCCAAGCTCACTTCCCAGAAAACTGCCTCCCCATCCACTCCCCCACCTCGTAGGTGGTGTGGTTTGTCCCCGGCTCTGCACTCATAAGAGCAGCATGGTGTGGGGGAAAGGGGGCATTCCTGGGGGCGGGGAGGGGAGGGGACAGCGGAAGTGCCATTATGACACTTCCTATGCGCCATCTGGCTTCCCCCCACCTCTCCAATGCACCCCAGCTAGACAGCTGAAATTGGCTGTCTAGCCGCAAATGCAGGGTGGCTGGAGCATGGAGGAGAAGATCCCCTCCACACTCTGCCCACCCTGTATTGGATAGTCAGTCACCTCCGTGTTCGGAGGCGGCTGACTATCCCCATAGGATTGCACCCTAAAACACTGAAATGTGACCCCAGAAGTCCATGCTTTAAGCTCACTCCTACCATAAATGCTCCAGGGGGCCTTAAAGAAGCCTCTATTCCCTCAGCCTCAGCCCTTTCATCTGCAAAATGAGGATAATAATACCACTGACCTACCTTTGTTCTCGGGTTTTCTAGGA
The DNA here is from genome assembly GCF_057233095.1 of Heloderma suspectum. Lineage (NCBI taxonomy): Eukaryota > Metazoa > Chordata > Lepidosauria > Squamata > Helodermatidae > Heloderma > Heloderma suspectum. The sequence continues at coordinate 71,275,711 of NC_139462.1, forward strand.
GTACATATTTGAGGCTCTTTCAACATTCCAAAAAGTGCTATTATTACCATAGTGTACTGTTGGCTTCATTTAAACTTCTAAAGACATATGGCAGCCTTCTCCAACCTGTGCCCTCCAGATGGCCATGCTGGCTGGAAATGTGTAGTGCAACACATCTGAAGGGCACAAGTTGGAGAAGGCTGCCACACTGATACCTCTGATTGATGTCATGCTACTTCCCCTGCTAATCCTTCCTGCATGGCTGATGCTAATGAGACAGGAGATGCTGCACTCCTCTACAGTAACACACCATTACAGTTACCTGCAAACTACAGCACATTCCAGACACAGCTGATACAAAACCCGGTGCCCTCCAACATGGCCAATGGTAAGCAATTATGGGAGTTGTAGTCCAAGACATATAAAGGGCACCAGGTTGCCTACAAGCTGTTCCATATATTCAGATCTCAGGGGCATAATTGTGCTTGCTGAAGACTTATTAGGGATAGTTTCAATCTGAATTTCTTCCCCATTCTTGGAGTTCTGAATTTCCTGGATTCATTTTTGAAGTGAGACTGAATATACTAGGAATCCTGCTTCTCCACCACAGAGTGGCTTTGCCCCCATCCCCCTTGGAGACCTGGATGGTGAGTACATCACAGGGCCAATGGGCATCACATGCACACTTCTGGCTAATGGGAAGGGAACATGCCAGCCTACATGAAATTGGTCTTGCCTTAGCTGCAGTCTTTTTCACCCAGTGCAGCAATGCCACCAAAAGTTCCGATTAGATAGGTGTTCCTCAGGGAGATGAGTAGAAATTTTGTGGGAGAGCATCTGGTTGGCCTTGGTGCTCTTTTTTGCCTATATCCCATAATGTTATCATCAGGGTAGGATGATGTTTCAGTTTGGCTAATTGGCTTGCATTTATTGATTTATTTATTACGTTTCTATACAGCCCAATAGCTGAAGCATTTCACTTTGTTGGCCGTAACTGGCATGGAGTAAGTTACAAGCATTGAGGTGAGTTGGTTAAAATGGTGAACAGCTGGAGGCCCCTGGAGGTTGGAAAGGCAGTTGGTTGGCTCAGGTGGGTGAGAGAGGGACTGCTCTTGGTCACTGGAGGTTGGCCTCACCAAATGCTGCCCAGCTTTTAAGGCAAGCAGATGATGATCCCCATGGATCAATTGGTCTTGAATTGTGCAAGGAGCTAGGGTGGAATGGCCCATCTAGGAGGCAGAGGGAATCTCCTTTGCTTCCTCTGAGTACCACCCATGCTTCCATTTAGTTAGGTTATGTGGCTCATTGCAGATTCTCACGGCATTAATAAAAGTTGTGGCACTTATACCCACTTCATGTGTCATGTGTAGGGATGTCAGAGAAATTCGCTGTGGATTCAAATGAGGCCGGATTCTTTGGAATCCGGCCTCAGGAACCTGCAGCAGATCAGGACCACTTACCTCTGCTCCAGGAGGACTGGAGGCGGAACGGCACTCGGCTGCTTCTTCCAGCCAGAGCAGTTCGCCTCCTCCCTGTCCCTGCCAATTGCCTTTAAAAAAACTGTCTTTTTTTTTTTTAATGGCCATCGGGGGGGGGGGATGTGCCCATAGACTTATACACAAATAGAGTCATGAATCTTGCATATAAGTCTATGTGTCCATAGGCTTATATGCAAGATTCACCACTCTATTTTGCATATAAGTCTATGGGCACATGCGATCAGCAGGATGTTCCCATATAGACTTATACGCAAAATAGAGCGGTGAATCTTGCATATAAGCCTATGGACACATAGACTTATATGCAAGATTCATAACTTTATTTGTGTATAAGTCTATGGGCACATCCCCCCCTCCCCCCAATGGCCTTAAAAAAAAAAAAAAGACTTTTTTTTAAAAAAGCAATCGGCAGGGAGAGGGAGGAGGCGAATGGGTCTGGCTGGCAGGAGGGAAGGTAAGCTCCCCCAAGCCAGTCCCCCCCCCCGAATTTGAGCAGAGCAGAACCACTCTGGAGGATTCTGGGGCGGGGGAGGAATGGATCACCTCCCTCCCCATGGATTCCCCACCGGAACAGATGGTGGGGAATCTGTACATCCCTAGTCATGTCTTCATTCTGGCAGGGGCTCCATTGTTCTGGGTTATTTTTATTACTGAATTTTGTCCAGCAGGCTGTATACACACAGAATGCCACAGGCTTCAGTTCCTTCAGCTCATTAATATCTTTTCACCTGCCACATTACCAATGCGTATACCAATAGAACAGCTTGATGTTATTAGATTTGCAATTTAATGAAAATTATTTTTGTGTGGTGTTTTACCAATGTACGGGAGCACTTTGTTCATTAAAGCACTGCACAAAGAGCATCTTGATGCAATCATGCACACAATCACATCAATCCTGCTTTATTTTGGAGGTTTTTATCTATGCTTAGTAATATGGGGTCGGCGAGATAGGGTAGTACCCTACTGTATCTGTGTGCTCGCAGGACATTCTAAAAATATTCTGAAAATAACCTGAAATGAGCAGAAATGCTTGTTATCAGAACAGGGCAAGTCATTCCCAGTGTTAGTTTTAGAAGCACCAAGGCCTCATTGTGCAAGCAGAGAGTCCCACGAGCACAACAGAACCAGCAGAGGTGGAGTGGCCCCACTGGATACTCTACAGGTGAAAATTAACTGTAATTCCTGATATGGTTATGTCACTAAAATTTGGGGAAACATTTAACATTATAAATGTAACTACTTTTTTTCCTTTTCAGAGGGATTATCTCACTCTTAACCCATGAATTTAGTGGGCTATTTTGCCTTTACTGATTGGTAAACGACTGAAAGAATTCAGTCACTCAGGAAAGTGGAACTACAGTATTTCTCAACATTATTAGTTTCTGTAAATTGTTATGAGAACCTGACATGTCTACAGGAGTACCTGTGGAAAACTTTTCATAGTCAAAAGGGAATCACACTGGGGCCTGTAGACTTCCAGATATAACTAATACGTTTTCGTAAAATTGACTGTCAGATATAACTGATATTGTTGTGCTTGAAAAATTGACTGTCTATAATTGATATCGCTGTTTTGCAAAACTATTTAGCATAATTATACCATCAAGAATTATAAATTTTGTTAATAATAATAATAATAATAATAATAATAATAATAATTTACTGGTCTAGCACAGCATTGTGACATTGTCAGATTTCTTAACTTGGAGTATATATTTTGAACCCATCAGATACTCCCCATATAAATGAAATGAAGGAGCTGACAGCTGCAGCAAGCTGTTTATGCCCTAATTCTGAAATTGATTTTTGAACTTTTTCTAGTTAAACCAGAATCCAAGAGGAATAGAACTTGAGGAAGAGTGAACCAAAAGAACAATAAATGAACAGAACCGTGGAAATTATTTCATACCTAGTTGTTATACATCTACTTTGCTGTTCCCTGTTTATAAAAGAAACAAACACTGGTACTTTGGTAATGTACATGCATGCACTTTAATTATTCAGCTCATGTTTATGAACAAGAGATATGATGTTAGTCATTGTCCCAGAGCCAAGCCTTTGCTGTACAGCCATGTAAACAGGAAATGTGTTATGATCAATTTCTCTCTTGTACTTTGATTAGCAAAGGGCTCCAATGTTTCAGTAGCCTGATACGTCTACAGTGTAGAAAAATAAAGATGGAAGTACTGTGGGCAGTGATGAGGAGAAAGCCCTTGTTGATCATATAACTGCTGGCATCCCAGAATGCTATGGAATGAAAGCTGTTTATTCCTAGGCATCTCTAGGTTATCTTTGCACTAATACTAGCGTTTGGCCCACAGCCACTCTGACAAAAGCATACAGGTATTAACAAGGTTTCTTTCAGCATCCCTGGTTCCTTCAAAAAATCTCTGATCCACTACCCAAGTGGAGGAACTGTCTTCCCTTTCTCCTCCGGTGTTTCCTTTTATACTTCAGGAAACACTCATTAGTCATCATATACAGCTTGTAATTCTTGCTGGATCCAACCACTCCTGAGGCCTTTGGCAGTAGTGATAGAACTGGGATCCAGAAATGAACTCCCCCAGTTCAGAAAACAATGAAACATTATAAGCTCATCCAAACCTAAATTTATTTATTTTCCTTCTTATTTATAGGCCTCCCTATAACAAAGTTATAGAGGAATTAGGGGTGCACGAAAGCCACTTACCTGGTCTCGCAGCTTGCTTCGCGGTGGGGGGGAGGTGCTTCGCTGCTCCCCCCGAAGTTCAGGCTGGGGGGGAGGCTTCCCGCCTCGCCCGGCCGAAATTCAGGCCGGGGAGGAGGCGCCTCGCCTCGCCCGGCCGCGAAATAAAAAGTTAAAAAAAAAACGCCCCCGTGATAGGCTACGTGACGATTAACGTAGCCTATCACGGCTAGATCTGCAAAGTCAGCCGTGATAGGCTACGTTAATCATCACGTAGCCTATCACGGGGGCTTTTTTTTTTTTTTTTTTACTTTTATTGGAATGGCGGCGGTGGCAGCCGGTCGAAAGACCGGCTGCCGCCTCTGCCCCAGTCGAAGACCTGACGAACTGCCGCCGGGATGTGCCGCCGGGAGGGACATTCGGGAAAGGTAAGCCCCGTCCCGGGGGGGTGCAGGGTGTGGGGGGTGCGGAGAATTTCTCCCCGAAACTACTTCGGGGGGCCGAACACATTGGCACTTGGCCCCCCGAAGTTTCGGGGAGAAATTCTCCCCCATCCCTAAGAGGAATAGCTTTACAGTGAGGAATAAAAAATTGATTAAAATCCAGTGACATCAGCTAGCAATGCTACACATCCCCCCACCCCACCCCCCATTTCTGAGACTCTCTCAATGTGAGAATTGCTTGGAGAGTGAAAACCTTGCATGCATTTGCTGATCAAATCTATGAAGAGGGGTAGAATGGGTGGACAAAAATGGAGCCCAAAAGAGTCTGAAGAAAGAGAAGGGGTAAACTGGGCAATGGTGGTAATATGAGGGTATAGAGACATATGTGGGGTGAAGAAAGGGAAAGATGGGATACCTGAGAAACAGAGAGACCTGAAAGATAGAAAACAGGGCATGGGAGCATAACAAGGGCAAGAACTACACTCCTGGTTTATAGCAGTATTGAACTGCGCTGATAACTGTTGGGGACATAACATGTTCTATGTGCCACTATCATACTGTTATTTCCTGCTTTTTATTCTACATTATCTAAAACACCTCAGCAAATCCACAAGGTATAAATGTGCAAGAGGAATATAGAGTTACTATGATGGGATCATAATGATATGACACAAGGTGTAGATCTGGCCTCTGTCTCATTTGCTTTTAATGCAGGATACTTTCCATTTGGATCAAGTTTCTTATGTGTTTTAAAAGGTTGTTTTTGACTTGTAAATCTAGGGATGTACGAAAGTCACTTACCTTTTCGCAGGGGTGATTCACGGTGGGGGGGAGGCGCTTCGCTTTCCCCCCTGAAGTTCAAGCGAGGGGGGGGGAGGCGTCCTGCCTCGCCCGGCTGAAATTCTGGCTGGGGGGGGAGGCGCCCTGCCTTGCCCGGCCGAAATTCAGGCCGGGGAGAAGCGCCCCATCTCCCCGGCCGCGAAACAAAAAGTAAAAACAAAACAAAACAAAAAGACCCTGTGATAGGCTACATGACCATTTACATAGCCTATCATGGCTAGATTTCCAAATTCAGCCATGATAGTCTACGTAAAACGTCACGTAGCCTATCACGGGTGACTTTCAAAAAAAAAAAAAAGCGCGTACGCAAATGGCGGCGCCCATGGGGCGCCGCCATTTGCGTTCCTTATTTTGGCACGTCTAGTCTATGTAAAGATTTACGTAGACTACGGCGAAAATACGGGCAACGCAAATAGCGTTTTTCAAAGTCACCCGTGATAGGCTATGTGACGATTTACGTAGCCTATCACGGCTGACTTTGGAAATCTAGCCGTGATAGGCTACGTAAATCGTTACATAGCCTATCACGGGTGTTTGTGTGTGTGTTTACTTTACTTTTTTTTTTTAATGGTGGCGGCGGCAGCCGGTCGGGAGACCGGCCGCCGCCCCCGCCCGTGATGAAACGCCGCCGAACCACAGCCGGGACCCACCGCCGAGAGGGACATTCACCCCGGTGGGGGCGGGGGGCCGGCGGAGAATTTCCCAACCAACTTCGGGGGGCCGAATGCATCGAAGATTCGGGGAGAAATTTTCCGCCATCCCTATGTAAATACAATCAAAATTCCTTTAACTTCCCTCAAAATTTCTACAGATTCTAAAAAACCAGTGCAACAGAAGTTTCACCTAAGGAGAACTTCTTTTTCCTTTCTAATTTCAGAATTTTTATTTTTGGGGTGAAATAGTTTATCCTCAAAAATATTGTGCCTTGCATAATTAAGGACTTGCATAATTGTCTCTCTCTTCAAGTTCACCAAAGCCCAAGCTGAGCATTTTCTGGGACTATGGAAAACTTTTTAAAATTTTGGTTAGTATAAGAAAGGCGTTATTAGCACAATATATTTTCTAATTTTTTTATAATCAACATTTCATAGTTCAACATTGCTTTTTAATGTATTTTAGCTTATCTGAGTTTACAGTTTGAGCAGGCTATATATTCAAATTAATATAATCATTTAATTAAAAGTTAGAATTCATTTAATTGCATTACATTTGAGGAGCGAAGGCATGCTTTCCATGCTTTCTTTTCTTAATATGTTTTTTATTTATTTTATCTTTATAAATGAAATGATACCAAAATTACCAACAACCTGATCAATACTACTATTTCCCAACAGTACAATTTTCTGATGAGGACACCACCATAAGAAAAAGAGAAGGAAAAAGAAAAGAAAAAAGGAAAAGGGAGGAGGAAAGTAGCGGTGGACGAAAGTCCCTTACCTGTCGTCGAAGGACGTTCGCGGTGGGGGGGAGGTGCTTCGCTGGTCCCCCCGCGAAGTTCAGGCCGGGGGGGAGGCTTCCCGCCTCGCCCCGGCCGAAATTCAGGCCGGGGGGGAGGCTTCCCGCCTCGCCCCGGCCGAAATTCAGGCCGGGGAGGAGGCTTCCCGCCTCGCCCGGCCGCGAACGTGAAAGTTTTTTTTTAAAAAAAATGCCCCCTGATAGGCTACGTGACGATTCACGTAGCCTATCACAGCTAGATCTGCAAAGTTAGCCGTGATAGGCTACGTCAATTGTCACGTAGCCTATCACGGGTGACTTTAAAAAAAAAAAAAAAGCGCGTACGCTAATGGCGGCCCCCATAGGGAGCCGCCATTCGCGTTCCTTATTTAGTCGCTGTAGTCTACGTAAATGTTTACGTAGACTACGGCGAAAATAAGGGCAACGCAAATAGCGTTGCCCTTATTTTCGCTGTAGTCTACGTAAACATTTACGTAGACTACAGTGACCAAATAAGGAACGGGAATGGCGGCTCCCTATGGGGGCCGCCATTATCCATACGCGCTTTTTTTTTTAAGTCACCCGTGATAGTCTACGTGACGATTGACGTAGCCTATCACGGCTGACTTTGCAAATCTAGCCATGATAGGCTACGTGAATCGTCACGTAGCCTATCAGGGGGCGTTTTTTTTTTCCTTTGATTGCAATGGCGGCGGCGGCAGCCGGTCGAAAGACCGGCTGCCGCTCCCGCCCCGCTCGAACACCCGCCGAACCGCCAGCCGGACCAGCCACCAGGAGGGACATTCGGTGAAGGTAAGTCCCATCCCGGGGGGGGTGCGGGGGGGGGTTCGGAGGATTTCTCCCCGAAACTTGTTCGGGGGGCCGAACACGTTGGCGCTTGGCCCCCTGAAGTTTCGGGGAGAAATTCTCCGCCATCCCTAAAGGAAAGGACGTGAAGAAAAAACAAGATCCTTTCCCCTTCCCTCTCCCTTCCCCTCTCCCTCCCATTTAAAGAATTAAGTTTAAGCTCCAATACCCCCCAGCCTCCAATGCCATTCTATTTTAAAAACTATATCTATAACCTTAACAATCTTACAATTTAATAAACAACTTTATATTTCAATATCATATCATCAGTCTTATATCAAAGAAACAGGTCTACAGTTCATTGCCAGGAGCCCATATTAATAATAATAATAAGAAGAAATATAGTGTTATATAATAATAAAACTTAAAATAAACCTTCAACAATCAGTAATATATTTTATATATAAATGCATGTGCACAATTACCCTCAAACAATAAATTTAAATACAGCATACCATATCTATTTTGAAATAAAAAATATAAAGAAAAGCAAGAAAAAAAGATGAAAGAGAATAAACGAATATATGTATAATCATTTATCTTCTGACCTAGCCTGGATCATGTAGACTAAACATAAGCTGTTAACAAAGCTTGTTTAAAGATTCCAGTTCATGGGGTTGTAACAGAATTCTCACACATTTTTATGTTCAGCCATGCCTCTGCCATTTCATGATTTAGCATTTCACTTCTTCATCTGACTTTCAGACACAATACAAAGTGTAGCAGGATATTTTAAGTAATATTGTAAGTTCATTTGTTTTGCCATATTTTTTGCTTTGATAAATTGCCTTCTTTTATTTGCCACCTCTTTGATGTAGTCTGGAAATAACATAACTTTATCTTGTTTCCAGGAAAGACTTCCACCCTCTCTTGCCAAACGCAGGATATAATTCTTTGTGGAGACTTTTGCAAATTGGACTATAATCATGTAATCAGTCCGATGTCAGGGTGGAAACTGAGCCCACAGAGCCCAGAGTAGTTCTGATTCTGAGGAAGAACAGCAATCCGTGGGAGAGGAGCTCTCTCATCTCTCACAAGCACAGCAGTTGGCAGAGATTCCTCCTGCCAGCATTCCTGGGAGAGATAGTGACCCTGGCAGTGAGAGAGCACTGGAGGGGGGCTTGCTGGATGCTCGGCGTGGATGCAGGGAGCGACAACAGATGGAGGGCATGGAAAGGAGGCGTTGTGCTCATTTGGTGCTCAAACAACGGTCGCATCCCGAGGACCCAAGGGAAAGAGGATCTCTCGATAGCCCAGAAGTTCAGAGTCTTCCCATGGCTCCCCATCAAACAGGGATCAACTGCCTTACCTGGAGCTTAGGCTAGTCTGCTATCTACCCCAGTGCTGTTCCTTGCTTAGTCGCTAGTGATTAGTATCTGAAAGAGTCATAAAGTAACAAGGGATAAAGCCTTGGAAAGAATCCTCATCATCTGTGTCCTGAGTTGGCTATTGGAGGGGACTGCAAGAGGCAGCTAGGGTGCTCCTGACAGCTTGGTCCCCATTCCTCTTTTTTTCCTCTCTGCTCCTACTGCCTCTGGAGGCTGCCATGGACTCGGCAGTGCAAGCTCTCATGCAAGAGAACCAGGCACTTCATGATCAAGTGGCTCAACTGACAACTGCCATACAGAGTCTGCAAGCTGCGGTTCAACCCCCACCACCTCCGATTCCTCACCACCACAAGTGCCTGATGGCTCTGCCAGAGACGTTTTCTGGTGAGAAAGGACTTTTACAGATTTTCTGGGCCCAATCGGAGTGGTACATTCACCTATGACCTGAGGATTTCCTGACAGAACAGGTTCGTGTGGGCTTTATCATTAACCTACTTTCAGGCGTGGCAGCTAGATGGGCTTCGGGACGTCTTCTTGCTAATGACCCCCTGCTCAGGGACTATCAAGGTTTCATGACAGCGATGGCCAGATTTTTCAGTGACCCCCTGTGCATGCAGACGGCTTCTAGGGAGATTCGCCACCTCAGGCAGGGCAAGGACTCAGTTTCCAGCTATTTGACAACTTTTCACTTGCTGATGCAGGATTTAAAGTGGAATGATGCCGCGCCGGTGGTTCAGTTTTTGGACAGTTTGAACGACAAGATCTTGGATGAGTTGGTGTGCACGCCTAGCACGCCTACTTTGGAGGACCTCATCCAGACCTGCCTCCAGATAGATAGTCGGCTGGAGGGATGACAGGGGCCGAGATTTCCCTCCTCTCATTCCCCCACATTTCCTGCCCCCTCCCCATCCCGACCCCTGCAGTGGGGGCAGAGGAGACCCCGATGCAGCTGGGAGCTACCCGAGCCCCACTGCCGCCAGAGGAACTACAGTGGTGGCGCAAAGAGCACTGATGCTTTCGGTGAGGAAAGCTGGGACATTTCACCAAAACCTGCCGTGCCAGACCCACAGCCCCACTGCCTCCCCTGCCTCTCCTTCCTCCTCCTTCTCCTCCTCCTCCTCCTCCTCCTCATCCCCAGGCCTGACTAGGCTGTCCCCCAAGCCTGCTGGGGGTCTCCAGTGTGGGGGTCAGTTCCCCACCAGGTGGGTGCCTTCCGCAACCCACCCACCCTCCCATCTGCTATTGCATGTTCACCTCCACTCCTCCCAGTGGGGTGGAGGCCCTAGCTTTAGTGAACTCTGGGGCTACGACCAGTTTCATGGGTGAAAAGTTCACTCACTTCCACAAGATTCCTACCCTGCCTCTTCCTGCCCCCTTGGCAGTGGAGACTAGGGATGGCGGAGAATTTCACCCCAAAACTTTGGGGGGCTGAGCGCCAATGTGCTCGGCCCCCCGAACAAGTTTCGGGGAGAAATTCTCTGCACCCCCCCGGCCCCCGCACCACCCGGGACGGGACTTACCTTTGCCGAATGTCCCTCCTGGCGGCGGGTCTGGCCGGCGGTTCGGCGGGTGTTCTAGCGGGGCAGGAGCAGCAGCCGGTCTTTCGACCGGCTGCCGCCCCCGCTATTCCAATAAAAGAAAAAAAAACACCCCTGTGATAGGCTACGTGATGATTAACGTAGCCTATCACGGCTAGATCTGCAAAGTCAGCCATGATAGGCTATGTAAATCGTCATGTAGCCTATGACGGGTGACTTAAAAAAAAAAAAAAGCATGTACGGATAATGGAGGCCCCCATAGGGAGCCGCCATTCCCGTTCCTTATTTGGTTGCTGTAGTCTATGTAAAGATTTACGTAGACTACGGCGAAAATAAGGGCAACGCTTTTCGGGATGTTTTCAACAAGAAGGAGGTCAACCAGCTCCCCCTTCACCGCCTTTTTGATTGTGCCATTAACCTCATTCCTGGGACCACCATCACTGCCAGCTGGCTGTATTGGATATCGGAGCCGGAACTTCAAGCTCTGCGGGAGTTTTTGGACGCAAACCTCAGACATAGCTTCATTCCCCCCTCCTCCTCCCCTGCCTGCGCCCCTACCATGTTTGCGTGCAAAAAATCAGGAGAACTCCGCCTGGTGCATGACTTTCGAGTGTTGAATTTGGTCTCAATCCCTGACAAGTACCCCCTCCCTCATACCGGAGATGCTGGAGCGCCTACAATCTGATTCGCATCTGGGAGGGGGATGAGTGGAAGACCTGTTTCGGCACCCGGTACGGAGCGTATGAATACCTAGTGATGCCGTTTGGGCTCGCCTGCGCCCCCCCCCACGTTTCCACATTTTATGAATTAGGGATGTCAGAGAATTTCGCCATGAATTTTGGGGAGGCCGGATGCCAGTGCATTCGGCCTCCCGAAATCAGTGGCGAAACGGTCTGCCACACCCCCCCCGGGACGGGACTTACCTTGTGCGAATGTCCCTGGCGGCGGCGGTTCGGCAGCGGTTCGGTGGTGGTGGCGGCGGCCGGTCTTCCGACCGGCTGCCGCTGCCACCATTTCCAGTAAATAAAACAAAAAACAAAAAAAAGTGATAGGCTACGTAAATGTCTACGTAGCCTATCACTGCGGAGTGAAAACAAAAATAAAAACTGTGCGTACGCAAATGGCAGTGCCCATGGGCACCACCATTTGCGTTCCTTATTTTGGCATGTGTAGTCTACGTCAACATTTATATAGACTATGGCGAAAATAAGGGGAACGCAAATAGCATTCCTCTTATTTTCACCGTAGTCTACATAAATGTTTACGTAGACTACATGTGCCAAAATAAGGAACACAAATGGCAGCGCCCATGGGCACCGCCATTTGCATACGCGCAGTTTTTGTTTTTTGTTTTCACTCAGCCATGATAGGCTACATAAACATTTACGTAGCCTATCACGGCTGACTGCAGGGACGCAAACGGTGGCGGCTACAGTGGCCAGAATTTGGGGGGAGGGATGGGGTGCCTCCCCCCCGGCCAGAATTTCGAGGGGAGGGATGGAGCACCTCCCCCCCACCGTGAATCAACTTTTGTCAAAGGTAAGGGACTTTCGTACATCCCTATTATGAATGCCATCTTCCGGGACTATTTGGACACTTTCCTCATTGTGTATCTTGATGATTTACTTATATTTTCTGATGACCCCCACGCCCATCAGCACCATGTCTCCGCTGTCCTCCAGCACTTCCGCGAGCACCATTTTTATGCCAAGCTGGAGAAATGTGTGTTTGACCTAACCTCTTTGGACTATCTCAGCTACATTATCTCAGCTGACAGTATCAGGATGGATCCTGCAAAGGTCCAGGCTGTCCTCTCCTGGCAGGCTCCATCCACCAAGAAAGATTTGCAATGTTTTCTGGGGTTTGCAAATTTTTACAGAAAGTTCCTGCCCAGCTTTGCTCAGCTGACATCTCCTCTCACGGACCTCCTTAAGGGCAGGAAATCTCCTTTTCTTTGGATGGCATCTGCCCAACAGGCTTTTGAGTAACTTAAGAAGCTTTTTAGTTCTGAGCCGATCCTGTTACATCCCGACCCGAGGAGGCCTTTTGTAGTGCAAACTGATGCCTCTGACTTTGCGGTGGGGGTGGTGCTTTTTCAGCCAGATCGGGCGGGCAGTGGGTTGCAACCCTGCGCCTATCACTCCAGGAAGCTGAACATGTCTGAGAGGAATTATACCATCTGGGAGAATGAACTGTTGGCCATCAAGTCCGCTTTGGAGACCTGGCATTATCTTCTGGAGGGGGCACAGCACCCAGTCGAAGTTAGAATCGACCATTGCAACCTGGAATATCTTCAGACAGCCCATGCCTTAAACCAGTGGCAGATTAGGTTGTCGCTTTTTTTTTCTCGGTTCCACCTTAAGATTTGCCATGTGAAGGCCTCCGACAACCTACAAGCAGATGCTCTTTCTCGTAAGCCGGACCTCCAGCCAGGGGGTGAGGGAAATCCCCCCCTCTCTGATTCTTCCCCCCCAGAGCATGGCAGCAGCTGTGGTACCTCACTCTTGGGAGGAGCTTATTCACTCTGAACAGGCTCAGGATGATTTTGTCCACACAAAAGTGGAGGAATTGGGGCTAGTCTCTCCCCCCCACCCTACCCCCTTCTCTTTGAGAGGTGGCCTGATTTACCATTCCAGCTGGGCCTATGTGCCTTCTAGACCCCTCCACGGAAGGTCCTCCATCAGTGCCATGACTCCCCCACCGCTGGGCATTTTGGCTTCACCAAGACCCTGCAAGGAGTGACGTGGGATTTTTGGTGGCCTCATGTGTGTCAGGACATCAAGACCTATGTCACCTCCTGCCCAACCTGCCAGCGGGTGAAGGCCCCCTCAGGCATGCCCACAGGCTTGCTTCACCCCCTGCCTACCCCCTCAGGACCTTGGAAACTGCTCTCCCTTGACTTCATCACTGACTTGCCTCCCTCACATGGTAAGACCACCATTCTGGTGGTGGTGGATTTGTTTTCTAAGATGGCCCATTTCATCCCCTGCTCTGGGTTGCCCACAGCCAGGGAGACGGCAGAGCTTTTTATTGGCACATGTATTCCAGCTCCACGGATAGCCTGAGGGTCTCATTGTGGATAGGGGGCCCCAATTCACTGCCCATTTCTGGAGGAAGCTACTTGGGCTTCTCCATGTGATGCTCCGTCTTTCCTCCGCCCACCATCCACAGATGGACAGTCAGACCGAGCACACCAATGCGACTCTGGAGCAATATTTGCGCTGTTATGTCAATTACCAACAAGATGACTGGTTTTCCTTGCTGCCTCTTGCAGAATTTGCTTATAACAATGCCTGCCATGCTTCCACCCGCCAAACTCCATTTTTTGCCAATTTTGGTTACCATCACAAGGCTTTCCTGTCCACCCTAGCTCCCTCTTCGGTGCCGGCAGCCCATGAGTTTTTAGAGCAGCTGACAGCAGGACACCACCTCTTACGGGACTCCCTCAAGCAAGCCAAGACAGCCTACAAGGCCTCTGCGGACTGGTGGCACCAGCCAGGTCCATCTCTGCAACTGGGGGACTGGGTTTGGTTATCCACCCAATACCTCCCCTCTCACTCACCCGCAAGGAAGCTTGCGCCTCGCCACATGGGGCCTTTCCAGATTACGGCCCAGATTAACCCTGTTGCTTTTCGCCTGGATCTCCCCCCTCCATGAAGATCCATCTTGTTTTTCATCGGTCCTTGCTGTCCCCCCGGTTTCTGGTGACCCTCATCGCTCAGTTGGCTCCCCTCCACTCCCAGTGCTGGTGGAGGGGCAGAAGGAGTTTGAGGTCGCAGAGATTCTGGACTCCTGCCTTTGTTGCGGCCGCCTGCAATATCTGGTGGACTGGAAGGGGTATGGGCCAGATGAGCGATCCTGGGAACCCGCAGAAAATGTGCATGCTCCATTGCTGCTGAGGCACTTCTGCCAGCTGTAACCCCACAAACCTTGGGCCTCAGGGGAGGAGCATGGGGGGGGGGCTCATGGGAGCGGGGATGATGTCAGGGTGGAAACTGAGCCCATAGAGCCCTAGAGAAGTTCTGATTCTGAGGAAGAACAGCAATCCGTGGGAGAGGAGCTCGCTTATCTCTCACAAGCACAGCAGCTGGCAGAGATTCCTCCTGCCAGCATTCCTGGGAGAGATAGTGACCCTGGCAGTGAGAGAACCCTGGAGGGGGGCTTGCTGGATGCTCGGCGCAGATGCAGGGAGTGACGACAGATGGAGGGCACCAAAAGGAGGTGTTCCACTCGTTTGGTGCTCAAACAACGGTCGCGTCCCGAGGACCCAAGGGAAAGAGGGAGGATCTCTCCATAGCCCATAAGTTCAGAGTCTTCCCGTGGTTCCTCTTCAAACGGGGAACAACTGCCTTACCTGGAGCTTAGGCTACTCTGCTATCTTTCCCCAATGCTGTTCCTTGCTTAGTCACTAGTGATTAGTATCTGAAAGAGTCGTAAAGTAATAAAGGAATAAAGCCTTGGAAAGCTTGTGTTTGTGTCCTGGAGGGGACTGCAAGAGGCAGCTAGGGTGCTCCTGACATCCCTTTAGCATTTGGCACATGAAATGCCTGCTCAATATCAAGTAAATAATCAGATGGGATAGGGAGTATCTCTTTTACATCATTAGACAGATTTTTAATCCCAGTAATATGTACATTGGATCTCCTTGTGAAGGCCTCCTGTTGAGAAATTCTATCAGAGGCATTTTTAAAACAAATTTGTGTCGTAGTTTCATTTCCTGCCACTCGGTCTTCTAGCTCATTAATTTTCATCTCCATTTTTTGCCATGATGCATTAATTAAATCTACAGGTCCTTGCAATGTTGTGATGGAATTTTGGATTAAATCCAATCTTTTGGCTTGCTCTGTAAATTGCAAAGATAAAGTCTTTATCAGAGTAAATAATTCCCCAATATCTTCTGTTCTCAAAATGTTTGACACAGGGGGTGCGGGGGGAGTTGATGCTGTTTCCTTTCTTCTCCTTGGCGCAGACATGTTTCTCTCAAACAGATCTTGCAGGTCCTCAGATGTTCTCAAATATTGTTAACATTTCTTAAATCATCCCTCAGAAGTTGTTGATATTTCTTAAAGCATATATTATTATGGAACACATCAGCCCTGTTTTCTCCTATGAAATAGGAGTCTCAGTACAGCTTTTTGCATTGGTAAAGCTCTGGAGAGATAATCCTGGAATCCAGCCCCCCCCCCCATCTCGAGAGGGGTACTTTTCTCCAAGATATTATGCAGATGTTGCCTTGCCCCCCTTTTAAATCCAGGGGGGAATGAAAAGGTTTTTCAACCTTTTAAAAAGCTGTTTGAGAAAGCCCCCCTGGAAGTGCCCGTGGGATGCTACCAGAGCGACATTGGTTCCAATCAGAAGTCACACTTTCCATAATTCATTGTGACAGAAAGTGTGTTTGATGTCAAATCTGGGTTATGGTTGATCAAATTGAGTGGTTTTCTGGGGTTTTTTTTAAAGAAGTTTTTGTTTAATATTTTTATCCCCCCACCTTTGCATAGATTGTTATATGGGGGAAATCAATATTAATAGGCATTCCAGTTACGGTGGGGTGGGGGATCATGATTGCTGCAAGAATAACCGCTTCACTTTTATTTTATAATGAAAAGAAAGCACTATGGAAACTGAGATGTGTGGGGGGAGAGGGAGGGGAACAAAGAGGTCTTTCGTATTCTAATTGTAGAGCTGTATCAGGCTTTACATTTTTCATGGAGCCACAATCCTTGCTCTTCACATTACTCCTCTGACTCCCATTTATCCTCCCATTTAACTGTTGTGGCTCAGTCTCAGACTTGGCAATTATTGTTTAATGAGCAAATTTCCCCTTTTGATTCCAGCTATTTGCTGGATTGTGCAGTTGGCATGTGTTGGCTTAGAAATGTCCTTTTCTATATTTACGGTCTCATTTTTTCTACTCTGGATCCTGTTCTCGTCTGTTATGTATTCTATTTTGAGATATTTCTCTTTTGAATGGTTATGTGTTGTTGAGAAAGGACTAAACTGGGGTGTACAATCCTCTGAGGGCCTCTCTTACATTTTTATTAATTCAAGAGAGCTGCATTGTTATGTTAACTGAGTTGGAAACAGTTTGTGTTACAATTTTAACTCAATGTTTTCTTTTTACCCATACTCTGTTAACACGCCTTTCTCTTTGCAGCCTATAATGCTCTTTTCCCTACACCACTTCTACGCCAGCTTAAAATCCCGCATTTGAAACGGGGCTTTCTGCTTCCATTTTAAATGCAGGATCATGATGGATTCCCTTTACACACGCTTCCTTTCCCCCTTATCTGAGTCTTCTATATGTTTCACTATATGGCCACTAGATGATTTTGTGGTATAGTTCCTCTTATTGTGCGTTTTCCTCTTTTCATGAGGGAACTCAAGCAATGTAATTTGATAGCTCATTATCTCCAATCTTTTAAAAATGGAATAAAGGTCATTTAGCGCAGGAGATGCCCTGGAGGTTGACAATGCAATCTAAAGGACCTGCAAACTTCTGTGAGTAACCAATCTCAATAGCAGGATAAAAGCTCCGTGTGAAAAAGCCCTACAAGTCAGGTGCAAACTTCACCAGAGTTTGGGTTCATTTTTTAATCAGTTAAAAAGGGTGCTAACTTGTATACCTCCAAGACTCATATTTCCAAAGTCCAGCACTCTCACTTCCAAGGCCTAAATGTCATTATCTGCATGATATAAGATCTACCGGTGTAAGATATAGTGCTTCGACTTCTGTTACTCAGAAGTACTATATCTTACAGATATATCTTGCAGTGAGTAACAGAACTTCTGTTACTCACTGCGTGCAGGAATGGATTAATCTCTCAGTTTTGCTTCCTCAGTTTAAAAATCTCAAGTTGTTTCCATCCTCTTTATGAAGAAATTTGCAAATTTGGCAACTTCTTATCTAACAATGAACCGAATGAAATTTGGTTCTCCACTGGCCACATTCAATAGGTACAGCTATTCCTAACATGGAGAGGACCTTATTGTACCTGCCTTCCATACAGCCATTAAAGAAGCCTGTCAGAAAAAAAGAACTCTAATTCAGCACCACAGACATGACGGTATACACTTGGATTTCTACCCAGACTTTCATGAACTAAACACTCAAACCCACAAACGAAATGGAATGAAATACTCACCCATCCATCCCTACTTGAGATACTGTAAGAGTTCTATTCCAGGACTTGCAGTACTCTCTCTTACCAGGATTATACACAAAGTATTTCTAAAAAGGAGTCCACCATCTGCTTCCCCCTCTCCAACCCCCGCCCCCAACAGAATGGCACCACAACCTTTAAAATGTGGTGGTATACAAGTTGGGGTGTACAAAAAGCAGCTTGCAGGTTCTTTAATAGTGCTGTGCTGAATCCTGCCCCCTATTTTTGGGAACCTTTTCTCTCCCTGCGAACAAGGCATTTTTTTCTGCTTCTTTCACAAGGAGGGGGAGAATTTTCTCCTTGGGGAGGGGGACAGGGTTTCCACATACCTTTTTTAAGTGTAGGTGATTCTTGAGGGGACTTATTTCTTTTTTAAAAAACAAAACAAAACACCACCACCACCCTGCACTTGCTGGAGCCCAGGACTCTTCTCCACCCGGGAGTTCTTCGTGAATGCCTAATTGAGAGCAAGAAGTCACCAGGTCTCTGGGAGTTCAGAAAGAACTGCCAGGCTGGAGAAGAGTCCTGGCCTCCTGCAAGTGCAGCAGGTGTTTTTTTTTTAAATAGGAAGACCCCTCAAGAATTGCCTACACTTAAAAAGGTATTTGGAAACCCTGCCCCCTCCCCAAGGAGAAAATTCTCCAAACTTCTCACCTCTTCCAGCCTCTTTTGCCAGGGTTTTCATTTTACCCCCACCCCCACCAGACTGCTGAAAATGGAAGAACTGAAATTTTTGGCACAACACTACTCTTTAAATATATATGGACCTAAGATCCAGTTTGTCTCAGACACTAGGATAGAGGAAGCAGTGGTCTGATTAGGTAGACTATGTTGATATATACAAGTTATCATCAGGACCTTATCATAAAGTCCATCTAGAAAATACTATACAGATAGTATACCATCTAAAATATTAGCCAAATAATATATGAAGAACTGAATATTTTCCAAACTGTCTTATGGGTAAGCTAAGAAGGATTTAATGCTGGGTCCTCTGGAAGCTTAGCTTTTCAGTTCAGAATGAAAATTACACCCCTTTGCCCCACTGCTCTTGAAAGTATGCTTCTCGCTGCACTTGTGAAGAACCAAATAAACTTCAGATTGCATCAACAAACCAAGAAGGAGGAAACCCAGGAGCGATGCAAATGAGCTGAACAGCTGGCGATGCATTATTGCGATGATGCTAAAAGCCGTTGCATAGCTTGTTTTTCTCTGGGAGATTAGTATTTAAAGTACTGCAGGGAACATCTTAGAAATGCTCCATAGAAAATATCCTTATGCTGAAAGATATTCATTAGTACCTGCATGGGGTGCTTTGGCTTGGCTCTGTCAAAGCAGAATGGGATAGTGACAGTGTTGCTCTTTGTAGACAGTGATCTATCCTTCCCAACCACTAAATCTCCCCTGCCCGCTTTATATCAGCTGCATTGTGCACTGTTCCTGTCAGTTAGAGATGGATTAATCTGTCCATTTCACATTCAAACTTTTAAAATTTTGAGATTTTTCTGCCCCGCTCATGAAGAAATGTGAACATTTTGGTGTGAGTATGTATGTATGTATGTGTGTGTGTGTGTGTGTATATATGGAACAAAATTGTCACCCATCTGCACTGTACAGCTATTCCCAGGGTGGAGAGGAAGATCATGTTTGCCTGCCTCTCAGGTACAACTGGAGTGTCTCAAAAAAAAAAAGAGAGGTGGCAACCCTAGTTCAGCACTACAAACATGGCTGAATACAAAGGGATTCAAAACCAGACTTTGAAGAGCGGCTAAACACTCAGCATATTTGGTTTGCATGGACAAATCTCTCAGTTTCACTTTCTACCACTTTTTTTTTTCATCTCAAGTTTTTTCCCCTTTCCATTTATAAAGGAATTTGTGAATTTTGGTAAGTTCTTATCAAAAAATGAAGCAAACTAACTTTTCACCCATCCTTAATGTCAGTCAGCCTCATTAAATACCCTGAAGCCTCTTTCTGACTCCTAGTAGCTTACTTTTTGCTTGCAAAGGTAATACCATCCTATTACCTGAAGACAGAGTTGCAAACTCCCTTGCTATTCATCCTATAGACTATTCTTTAAGTAGTTTCTGTGCTGTCTTAGTCCAGTCTGGAGGCTGCTGGCAAGAAAACAGAAAGCAATCCTTTAAAGCAACAGAAATGCCCTACCCTGAATCCGGTTTGCCTGGCTGCGGGGGGGGGGGTGTGGGTGGGAATAGGGTGAGGAGACATGGGTTGCCACCATTGGTGGATGCCAGTGGCACCACCAGGGGTGGGAGGGGACTGAGAGGCACTCTTAGCTCTCCAGTGTCCCTCCTCAATACCTCTTTGCAGCTCGGCTCCCTCCCTCCCTGTAGGCAGTGCGGGTTCTGCTGGTCGCCATTTTGGGGGCCGAGTAGGAATTTTTGGCTCACAGTCTGATTGGCCAGGGCTGTGGGTCTTTTTGCCTACTTCACACTGTAAGTGGGGAGGATGGGTCCACTAGGTTCAGTTTGGCCTTATTGCTGGTCAGGTTATCTGGTCAGATATTCAGGTTGGCTGTCAGGGACGGGCAATGGGAGGAGAACAGGGATGGTGAGCATTCAGGGGCACTGTTTTGTGACAGGTGATGCCTGAGGCCTCCTGCTTTTGGGTTTTGCAGCCCATCAGGAGGATAAGGGTTAGAGGCCAATTCACCTCACCCACCTGGTGTTTTGAGGCCTGGGAGGGGGTGACAGGGAAAGACCTACCTCCCCCCAAAGGGGTAGTCCTGGGGATGGCAATCTCTTTGACTCCACTCAGCAGGGTTTGAATGTTTCACCCAATATAGTGCCTAGCTAGTGGCTGGCACAGTTAGGGATGTACGAAACTCACTTACCTTTTCGCGGAATCTTTCGTGGTGGGGGGGAGGTGCTCCGTCCCTCCCCCTGGAATCCTTGACAGGAGGAGGCGATCTGGTCCTCTCCCCGGAATCCTCAACAGCTGGCTCCACGCCGCGGCCAGGCCGCGGAGCAGCCAGCCAGAGCTGTCCGCAGCCAGATTTTCGGCCCTGGATGGGCTTCTGCGGACGCAAATGGCGGCCGCCGTAGCAGCCGCCATTTGCATCCAGCCAGGCAGCCGTGATAGGCAACGTAAGAATTTACATAGCCTATCACGGCTAACCCCCCCTCAAAAAAACCCAGCATACGTAAATAATGGCGGCCATGGCGGCCGCCATTTGCATTCCGTATTTGTCGCCAATTTATCTTACATAAATATTTATGTAGGCTAGAACAGCAAAAAATAAAGGAACGCAAATAGTGCCCACTACACTATTTGCGTTCCCCTTTTTTTCGCCATTTTATCTTATGTAAATATTTATGTAAGATAAATTGGCGAAAAATAGGGAACGCAAATGGCGGCCGCTGTAGCGACCACCATTTGCGTACACTGGGGTTTTTTTGGGGGGGATTAGCCGTGATAGGCTACGTAAATTCTTACGTAGCCTATCACGGCTGCAAGGATGGCAATGGCGGCGGCAGCAGCCTGGCCGTGGCTGGCCAGGAGACCAGCCGCCGGAGCCGCTGCTGCTGCCGCCACTGAATCCGCCGCATCCACCCCAGGTGAGTGCCGTCCAGGGGGGATTCCGCAGGGGGGGCGGGGGGGCAGGAGGCCGTTCCGCCACAGATTCCGAATTCTTTAGAATTTACGCTCACAAATGGCTCAGAAGCACGAAACATAATGACATTTTAAGCCTCCCCCATATTATTATTTTAAACAGGCCTTGAATATTTATATACCCAACAGGAACTGATCCAATAAAATACAGTATGCTCAGTATGTCTGGTTTGTTTGTTTTGTTACTGTGCCCACAGGTGGCAGCAGGAGCAACTGCTGATGCAATCTCTTTCTAAAATGAGAAATGCACTGGTATTTCCTGAGACACAATAACTGCAATTCAGCTTTATGTGGGCAGATGTGCAACTACCACTGTTCTTTTGTTCTGATGGTAAGTTCCTTATGTGTATCAGTTGTGATTACATTGCTTGCACCATTCTAAATTTGCCATTCAGACTAATCAAAACCATATCTATGGGCTTAAAACATAAATATGCAATACTAAACTTTTTGTGTTTGCTCTTTAATGAACATCGATGTCCCATTCTGACTCACAGTCAAATGTTTCTTGCTTCCCTTCCCTAACAGATGCCTCTCACACAATCATCAGTGTTTGCTTGTACTCCAACAGGGCATGTCTCAGCTAAATAGGATATGGGTTTTCTTCCTTCTGAGACACTCAGAAGGTGTGGGGGGGATCATTTTAGAGCAGTGAAGACTTACAGCTATTTGTTACTATCAAGAATTACATCTTGCACACAAAATAAAAGAATAGATCTATTGAACTCTCATCAAACCTGCTAGATTTTACACCCAGACTGGATGTAGGGGTAATATGAGCCCTATTCAGGCATTCTGTATCCGAATAGGGTAAATACATGATGAGAGGGAGCACTCCAGCCCCACCCCTGCTATCATCACCTTCATCCCCCTCTGCTGATGGTGGGTGACTGTCTGAAGAGGAATGTCTCCTGTATCATTGGAGGGTCTCCACATGAGCCAGAACACTTGAGAAAAATGTTTTTATGCTATGTTTTAATTAAGGTTTTGTTTTTAATCCAGATTTTATTGTTAGTCACTTTGAGCACAATTTGGGGGGGGGGGCAGAAAGGTGGGCAATAACTACTGTAAATAAACAAATAAATCAATCCAGTGTTTTGATTTAACTGCTATTCTTCCCTACAAACCTGGCTGCCTATTTGCTTCCTGGCCCAATTCAAGGAGCAGGTTTTAAGCTTTAATGCCCTCATTAAAGGTTAACGCCTGGTCTCTTGTCCTTTGGAGAACACTTTTGTTTATATCATCCCTCATGCTCTATCAGCATCACCATTCCAGCAAGATCACTCCTGGTCTGCTCCTGCAGAAAGGAAACAGACACAGAAGATAATCAGAGTGGAACCATAGTCATAAGAGAATGGTAGAATAATAATATAGCAGAAAAGGGGGGTGGGGGGAGGGGCTCTGCCCATCCCTAAAGTTTAATCTTTAGGTGTTGTAGCTATAGCTTCGTTTAATCATAACGTTGGTTTTTGAGATGTGTTTTGAGCTGCATTCATTAAATCTGTTCCATCTGTGTTTCGCAGATTGTCAGGCACCTTTTGTTCTTTGTCTGCTACTTGACAGAATGAGGTTGTTGTTTTTTGGCAATGTCTGAGAATTTTGTTCCACTTGTGCAAGTGCACATTAGTACTAATGTACATTGGAAAAACTGTAAATTTGTGCCGATGCACATTAGTACTAATGCAAATCGGCCCGTTAGGATTCCCTTTATGACCAGGACCCCCTGAGCAACTCCTGAAGGATCACTTGCCTCCTTAAGAGTCCCACCTTCCTTCTTTAAACTTCCCCTACTCAATAATGTGGGGTTCAGGCTGTAGGAGTAAGGTGATTGACACTCTAGACACAGGGTATAACCACAACAGTTTACTGGTAAATTAAAGCAAGCAAATCAGAACTAAAAGTATTTACACAATAGAGCTAAGTGATACAAAAGGCATTAAGAGAAAATAAAAGTTGCAAAATGCAAGTTCTTTTATCCTAGCCGTACTTAGACTTTTCCAGCCTTCTATTCCTGCTCCTTCAGGCTCTGCTCTTCCTGATTCTGCTCTTTCTGGCTCTCTGGCTCTCTTTATATGCCCTCCTCCCTCAAAACTTAAAGTACTGTTTCAAACCTGAAAAATTAAACTTAACTGAGGAAATGAAAATGAAACTTATCTGGGGAAATGAAACTACTCCTCTCAGGGATACCCCCTCCCAACAGAAAAAAATAGGCCTCTAAGCCTGACCTTTTTTCTCTTTTCTTCTGTAGGCCTCAACCCTTCACACCCCCAAAGTAAACAAACAAGCAAATAAAACTGGCCACAGGTCCATGGAATTCATGTAACTCAGAAAATGCCAGTCTGCTGCAGAATCCTCAGGACAGATTCAAAAGAATCCAAACACACTTCTCCAACATTCCTAGTTTTGAGCTTATGAAAAAAGCATTATAACATGTTTAAAAATGCATAAATAGTAGGAATGTACCTTGGTTTAGACAAAATTTGAAACCCAAGCTGAAATGGGCCCGTTTGGACCATTCTGGTGTTTCCTGAAGCAAAGCAGGCTTCCTCTGAAGTGAAAATAATCAATCCTGGCTCCTGCATATTTAATGAAAATGTGTACTTCTTAGAAAACATATTTTTAAAGTGCACATTTTTCTAATATATGCATTTTGCAAATGTGAATGCAAGCTTTGGAATGTGCCAGGGCTTCTCCCAAAATTGTGCTCCTGTTTGTGTTCAGGGTTGTAATGGGGAAATTTGAGTTAAAAACAAATCAAAATGAAATTCCCATACATCCCTAGGTGTGAGTCAAAACTGGTTGTCTGTTCACATCTGTAATAAATAGCTACAGTAATAGTTCATACTCAGAGATACTTCTAACTGGATCTTTTTCAAGATCCAAAGCTGTTTTTGCGTAGTCTCCAGAACGCATGTCTGCAGTAGTTCTCAGTCTCGATTTCATCCAGCTATTGCAAAAATGTAATCTATTTGTCATGTTAGAAATGAAAGCAGACACCTATCAAACACTCTGCAAATGGAACTTTGCCCCCAAGGCTTTCATTTCAGTTTTTCAATCTGATTTTCCAGTATCTTGTACCAGTTTTGTGCTGGTATGATTTTTCATTGCACTGTGCAAATAGCAGACATACCGTTTAAATGGCAAGTCTCCCGTCAAACCATCAGCTTTAGTCACCCCGCAACTATGTTTCACCCATGCAAACAATCCTGTTCCTATTTTACAGAATCAATTGGTAGATGGAAAGCGGATGAAAGAATAAAAGAAAATCAAAGGTCTGAGGGTGTGTGTGTCTAACCTGTCTGTGATATTTGAGAAGCAGCAACTTCATAAAAGAACATTTCACCACATTAATAATTGAGCAAGTCCATTATTTACCACCTACTGAGAAAAATAATAGTGATATTTTGTATTTTACACAATTATGTTATGATCTATTCCTTGGGTCAGTATTCCATAAGAAGAACAACATGTTAAAGGAAGCACTATTATTTGCCACATACATAAAGTAAGTTTACTACTTTAAAAATATAGGTGGCAGTAAATACCAGAAGGTCAGTTATGGGGCTTGAAATTTGATGTTGAACATCTACTTCGTTTTTGTTTTTTTAATACTTTTTATTTATTATGTCTTTATAAATGAAATAATACCAACAACCTGATCTATAACTACAGTTCCCCAACAATGCAATATTCTTATGAGGACACAACAATAACAAAAAGAAAAAGAAAGGAAAAGAAAAGAAAAGAAGAAAAAAAGAAAAAAGAAAAAAAAGAAATTTTCCCTTTTCCCTTTTTTTCTTCCGTCTCCTCTTTAAAAGGGTTAAATTTAAACTCCAGTTAAATTTAAACTCCCACGGGCTTCCAATGCCATTCTATTTTAAAGAATATACCTATATCATTAGCAATATTAGAATTTAATAATCAACCTTACATTTCAATATCATATCATCAATCTTATAACAAGGAAGCAGGCCTACAATTCATTCCCAGTAACCATATATTGCCCTTAAGTTAAAATATAATAGTAATAATAAAGCTTAACAATTCAACCAACCAAAAATCTTACTGAGTAATCTTATAGTAATGATGATTATGATAATGATGATGATGATTTTTTAAAAAGATGCAATTATGTTATATAATAATAAAGCTGAGTGGAGAGGAGAACCAACTCCGTGCATGTCTAGTCAGAAGTAAGTCTTACTGAGTTCAATGCAACTTACTCCTACACATGCCAGCACCCCACTTGCCCCCAGCTCAGCTCTGTATTTCCACATCCAGCTCATTAGCAAACCTCCTGTTAGTTATCTCAGAAGACCCTTTGGTGATTGGGGGGGGGGTTCCAGGAAACAGCTGGATTGAGGGAGATTCCACACACACACACACACACACACACAAGAACAATATTGTTCTTCATATTCCTTGGTATGTTTATTCCTCATTTTGTCCATTCCCTGAGCATGTGCAGAGTGTGCTTGTTATTCAAACGAAGAGAAGGTTGCTGATCTTTCCTTTCATGCTGCATTTGTACAAGTGTGACTGCTTCAGAAAGAACTTTCCATTATACTATCTCTTTTTCTTCATGGGTTTCATAACAGAAGTATGATCTAGTGGTTAGAATCCAGCCCAAAGTCACCCAGTGAGATAACTAACAGGATGTTTGATAATGAGCTGGATGTGGCAATACAAAGCTGAGCTGGGGGCAAGTGGGGTGCTGACATGCGTAGGAGTAAGTTGCATTGAACTCAGTAAGACTTACTTCTGAGTAGACATGCACAGAGTTGGTTCTCCTCTCCATTTTAGCCTCACTATGTCACCAACAAGGCTGGATGTGGAAATAGAAAGCCTAGCTGGGGGAATAACACTCGAGATTTGCAAAGTCAGCCGTGATAGGCTACGTAAATCGTCACGTAGCCTATCACGGGTGACTTAAAAAAAAAAAAAAAAAGCGCGTATGGATAATGGCGGCCCCCATAGGGAGCCGCCATTCCCGTTCCTTATTTGGTCGCTGTAGTCTACGTAAAGATTTACGTAGACTACGGCGAAAATAAGGGCAACGTTATTTGCGTTGCCCTTATTTTCACCGTAGTCTACGTAAAGATTTACGTAGACTACCGCGACCAAATAAGGAACGTGAATGGCGGCTCCCTATGGGGGCCGCCATTTGCATACGCACTTTTTTTTTTTTTAAAGTCACCCGTGATAGGCTATGTGACGATTAACGTAGCCTATCACGGCTGACTTTGCAGATCTAGCCGTGATAGGCTACGTTAATCGTCACGTAGCCTATCACGGGGGCGTTTTTTTTTTTAAAAAAAAACTTTTTAGTTCGTGGCCGGGCAAGGCGAGGCGCCTCCTCCCCGGCCTGAATTTCGGCCGGGCGAGGCGGGAAGCCTCCCCCCCGGCCTGAACTTCGCGGGGGGAGCAGCGAAGCGCCTCCCCCCCACTGCGAAAAGCTTCAAGGACAGGTAAGTGACTTTCGTCCACCCCTAACAAAGAGTGCATCACTCAGGCACACCTAGGACAGCCTTGTTTTTAGAAGCCCCTAGGAGGAGGAAGTGTTTTGGCTGAAAGTAAACGGAGACGGAGGATTTCAACTGAAAAAGAACACCCACAAACAAGGTGGTGAGCACAATTCATTTTTTTTTTTAAAAAAAACTTAAGTATTTATTATCGGAATATACTACCTTGTGTTTTTATTTATGAAAATTTTGCGGCTCTGTGCAGATGACAAAAAAAAAGCCGCATGACTGCTGGCTTCGCAGGACCTCATGGTGCCATTCTTCAGAGGATTCCGTGGCACGGACTGAAGGGAATTCGATCCCATTTCAGTCCGTGGCAGAATTCTCTGACATCCCTACCTGTAACACCATTTTGTGACTGAAGGGGACTTGGTCATTTTTACTTCTCTCAAGCAGGCCTTAGGGATAGAAAATCTGGGAACTCCTGTACTAGTGGAATGGAATGCAGAATAAAAATAATAGTTTATAATACATGCAAATCGACTGCATTGCTTACATAAGGAGATTGCTTTTTTATTATTAACACAACTGATGGCCACAGTGAGCTTATCACATAGCTAGCTTCAACACTGAATAATAAAAGCAAGTTGTTCGCTCTACTCATTGAAGAATAGAGAAGAAGTTTCACCTGGCCATTCACAGGAAATCAGAGAGCAGTTAATTCCTTTTATAAATAACAAAAGGATCTGCAAGAACGATTCATCATGAATCACAAACTGTAAAAACTGTATTGAGGAAGGCAAACAAAAAGATTGTGCTTTGCAAGAACAAAAATTAAGGTTTTCTAGCTTCATCTTGCCTTGCTCACCCTGCCTTGCTCACCTTTTGCTTTGTTTTTCTGCCATGAAAATGAGGGACTTCAAAAGTTTTTTTTAAAAAAAAAAAACCACTGCAAAGGAACTTTGGTGAGAAAAAAAAAACACCTGTCAGTGTAAACTTGAGACACAACTTCAAGATGGGAATGCAATACATTGCATAAACTATTAGGACATAGTGAAGCCCAGTCAAGTCTACTATATTTTATATAGTTATTTCTTTTAATATGACCATTTTGGGTTGTTATTTGAAAAGAAATTTGGGATATAAATGTAATCAATCCATTTCATCTGAAGCCATTTGAATTGTTTTTGGTTGTTAATAATAGGAATAAACAACACTGAATTAGTAATTGTGCCAATTATGCTATATAGCCAAATTCTGTTTGCAAGTCTACGTAATATATTTCTATCTTAAGTAAAACACACACACACACACACACAGAACAGACTTGTTGATTGATAAGAAGATTCCTGTTTTGAATGCCAATATAAAACTTATTCCAAATCCTCTATCCTAGGCTTAAATCAATTTACAAATGCATAGGTTTTGCAGCAGGAAATGTGCGATAATATGAAGGAGATAACATCACTGCTTTCTAAGACACATGAAAAATATTCAGGTAAGAACTGAAAATTAAGCCTGTTAGTCAAGTGTCCGCTTTATTTCTCTTTGTTTAAATCTTTAAAGCATTACCGACTTTGAACAGGAAAAATGTTCAGGTGAAGCTTTACAAAAATTATATTAAAATAACAAATCAAGGCTAATCCAATCCACAATTTAAATGGGAAAAGTCAAGATTATCATTTCAATAGGAATAAATGCCTTTAATATAGTATTCTATTTGGAAATATTATGCGTACCAGTCAAAAATGGTAGTATGGGTTCAGGTTTAGCAAGACAATATCTAACACTCTGGGCAGATTCATACGTAATGTGGAGGCAACTCTGAGAAATGTCATCTGGCAGGTGCAGAAGAGTTGCATATCAACACCTAATAGGCTGGCCTTAGACCTGCTCAGAACAGATAACATTGGAGTCCATCCAGCCAAGAGAAAGATGGCCGATCTATGGGCAGATTTGATGAGGAGATAGACATCTTAAGTCAGATTTAGAGTGATGAGCCAGGAGCCATATGTTAGTTATGATGTGTCAACCAGCCAATCAGCTAGAGAGCAGATGGAAGGAGCTAAATGGATGTCCCACCACCAAGAAAGGGAAATTAACTCCCAGTTTTTCTAAGCTCGCTTAATCATGCCATTTTTCCTCTGGGGCCTGTGCACAGAGCTGCAAATGATATCTCAAGGTGGAGAAAGGGATCCATGACCATGGCAAGCCCCAGACATTGCCACCATCCTCCTCCTCATCAAAATAACTCTACCTCTCCAACTCTGACAAAGCAAGGTATTAGCAGGCAACCTAAGTTTTGAAGAGCAGCCACCCACGTCAATAAGCCAACCTGCCTCTGCTTCTACCCCTTTGCCCCATCAAGAAAAGTTCAGGCACCCTTGTAGTATTCCATCCAGCATCATCTCTTGGGTCAGGCATTGAACAAACTCTGCAAATCCCATTTGTGTACATACTTTAGTGCATTTGTGCTAGCTGGAACCTCAGAAGCTCTTGATTAGGGCCAAACCACCATTTTATGGACAATTTCCTTGCCCCACCATCTTTTTAAGAGGGAGTGAGGAACTGTCTTTAAGAAGGTCATTGAGATCTAATCAAGAGGTTCTGCGCTTCTAGCTAGCATGAGTGCCCCAAAACAAGTGTACAGTTGTGTGCTGTGTGCACACTAAATAAAGAGTATGTCAATACAGAGCTGCAAATGTCCAGCAGCCTATGGGTGTGATCCCTCCCTCCCAATCATCATTCTAGCCAAGCACCAATTTTGTGGGAAGGACCAAGATGACTGGCTCCTCTGATGTAGCACTGCACTAGGTCTTTCAATGTTATGGCAGCAGGAACAAGGAATGAACCCATGGCTAAGTGGCTCTAGCACTATTCTTGTAATGTATGAAGGGCACCGTTAGGCCAATTTTTAAACATACTGGGCAAGCAAGAAGAACTTACATATTCAGTGTTCAATGACCCTGGTGTCTTAAATCAAATTCACAGCCACTACTCATGCAATGGTCCAGTGCTGATCTGGGCCATAGATCCCAGGCATGTTGCATGACATAGCTGAGGTAATCTGGAACAAAATGCTGGGTATAAAATTCTGCATAGAGAACGATGCTCACCAAACAACCAATTTAAACTGGCCTTAAGCCCTGTTGAAAAAAATGGATTTTATTCATCATGATTTCTAATCTGTTCTATTGTGTTCAGTGAGACTTACTCATAACTAAATTCGCTGGATTGGGGGTCCTGATATTTTAATTAATTTTAGAATCAATTAATTAATTTAGAATTAATTTAGAATTAAGTGGAGAACAATACTCCACTGAAGAACAACACGATGCTGGCAGCATGAGTTCTCATCAAGAACAGGAAAAACAACTTTCTCTCTCTCTCTCTCTCTCTCTGCTGAGCTGATCCATATTCTTGGATCCAAAGTTGCACAAGTGGAAGGCTGCTCATGCAAAAGTGTGTTCCTGCCTCTCCTCCAAACTGTAGCCACCAGCACCCCCTGAGAAGTCTTTCTAGAAGCTTGGGAGACCCTCTAAAGAGCATGGGCTATGCTGCAGGAGTTGCACTGGTAGGTGGGAATCACTAAAAATCTGGCAGGGACACCTTAGATGAATAAAGAAATGTCACATGGTGAATTTCCCACTTTTGGCCATACCATCTATTATAACTCACCGTGTGAGTTTGGGCTAGAGTATTTTATTCACAATCCATGTGAATGGAGTGTGCCAATGGGGGAGGAAGCTGACTACTACATAATGGCTCCAACTTATACAGTGAGTTGTAGTAGATGATATGGCTGGGAATAGTGGTAGAAAATCCCTGTTCAGATGCTGGTCACTATGGTGAGTGTAATTCACAGACCAGCTCTCTGCTTTTAGTTTCTAACACCTTATTTTATTTATTATCATTTATATATTAAGGTGGCTGACATGGTCCTCCTCTTTTCCATTTTATTCTCACAACAACCCTGTGAGGTAGGTTAGGCTGAGAGTCAGTGACTGGCCCAAAAATCACCCAGTGAGCTTCACGGCTAAGTGGGGTCGAGAACCCGAATCTCAGTTCAAAACTCTAACCACTACACCACACTGGTTCTCATGCTAAAAATCATGTTTTCTAGGTCTTTATAACTGACCTTACCATTCCTTCAAGAAGGATGGTTTTGTGTGTGCATAAATGGAGCTGGAAAATATATATCAGTCAGCTCACCACAGTTGTGTGCATAATAGTTGTCTTTTCTTTTCTTTTTACTGCTCCAGAACTTGGACTATAAAGCTATTTATTCATCAGGTTATTTTTATGCATCTCATTATTTGTGAAATTGTGGTTCCATCTGTAAGTCATGGACTGAAGCATCTAAAGTTGCCTGAACTGAGATGCAAATGTATGCATGAAATGATTTCTTTCCACAACATGTGTCTGCAAAAACTGAAAAGCAGTGCCTGACCATCTGACCTTTATTTTCTTAACTGCAAATGACTAAACAAAGACTACAGGATTTTTTTATTGTTACTCTTGTTCAGTCATCCAGTTCATTCTGCATTACTTTTTACAGGAAAGGTCAAGAATAAATCAGGTGCAGATTAAACTAAAATTCCCTTCACTAGAGTCCTTAGGTCAAGTTTGGGGAGAAGAAATTGCATTATTTGTATACCTCTGTGAACATTTTATTGACCATACCCTTTGCTCCACTACCTTTCTCTTCTGGTTAGATTTTCATCATTATTTTCTCTAAACTTATTAGGAGATCTATCTGGAGAACACTGTAGGTCATGCTCACCTAGGAGCAGTCTGAGTTACATTTAGGTCCAGAGGGTGTATAATGTTGTTGATCAGATAAATCAAGCACAGCATGAATGCTGTTAAAGTTGTACGTGTGAGTTGATTTGGACTTGGCTTTCCTCACCAGCCTTCTCAAGAGAAATCAGTCCACTGAAATGTACCCTTTCCCCTGTCAGTGCTTTATGTGCTGTTTTTGCCTTGGGAAAAGTTGCAGGGAATATGGTTGTACTGATTGTAATATATAGGATTGCTACCAATTGGTTGTTTAGTTTATTGTCATGTTACTTTCCTTATGCATTATACATACTCATAAGTATCCACCTTTAATAAATTGATCTGCAAGCCCCTAAAACAGGGGTAGGCAACCTGGTGCCCTCTAGATGCTTGAACTACAAGTTCGATAATCCCTGACCATTGATCCTGCTGACTGGGGCTTATGGGAGCTGTAGACCACAACATCTGGTAAATACCAGGTTCCATACCCTCATCAATAGGTACTAACTACCATGTCTGGTGGATTAGAGCTGATGCTTTCACTTCTTTGAAGTAACACAACAAGTGCATTCCCACAGACAAGTCAAATGGATTGGTCATTCATAGAACTTTTCCAGTGCTGCCCTCTCCAGTGCCATCTTCATTTGGATTCAAAAGAGTGGTTTTGTGTTTTGGAGCTCAGATCCCACCTCTGCTTTTCACGTAGTTCTTGGACAAGTTACTGTTCTTTTAGTCTAACCAGTTTCCTTTCTGAGAAACAAATGTGTTGTGACCAGCCATGCCCCCATGGCAGCCATTTTGTGATAGTGCCCACAACACCGTATCAATATTCCAAATTCCTATCAATATTCCACAAAAGGTTGGGGACTGCTAGTTTAACTCTTAGCTGTCCTGAGCTCTTGGAGCAATGATGGGATACAAGTATTACAAACAAATTAGCATTATGTCTATCGAATCCTCTTTTGAATTGATCTCATGAATGGTAAACATTGTGTTTGCTTAGTGTACTTACTACAAATAATACAAATAAATCTCACCTAATCCACTTGCTTTTTCTAATTTTACCTTCTGAGCTCTTGAAAAGATTTAGCTTTTCTCCAAGAGCTTGCAAAAAAGTGAAGATACTGAGGTAAGTGAAGGGGAGCTCTCTCATCACTTGCTAACATTGGAAGGAGACATATTTTGGATTTCCCATGCTTTCCAGGGCTAGGCTACTGATATTATCCTCATGATGTGGGAAGGAGATTAGTGGTCACACCACTAATGGCAGAATAGGCTCAGAACGCATACCATCACATACACTTTTTTCTCTCTTCCTCCCACTGAGAAAAGAGTTTCAAAATGTGTTGTCTTTATTTGCATATATTTGGCTTTTCAGACTGTGCAGTCCTGGATTGGCCATTTCTACCATTTATAAGAAACATAAACAAAACATGAGGGACAAAGAGCATTGGCTTAATGAGATTGACGTTAGAGTGCCGATTTGCTTTCTTGTTGCTGATATTTTGTCAGATGGTATTTTGCAATATTTTGTTTAAAGGATTAGGGAAGAATGAAAATGAATTTAAAGTAGGGCTGTCATATTGCTCTAATCTCAGAATCTTAAAAAAACAAAAAAACAAAAAACCTTCCATCTATTTAGTTTTCTTGTGTTAATAATTTCCCCTGACACTTTGACTAATTATAGAATGTTTGGGGACTGTTTAACCAAAAGGATTTCACTCTCTTGCAGCCCATCTGTTTTTCATGCTTTGATGTTGCAGGAAGTGTAGAACTCATTGTAGTTGTTTTGATGAAACGGAGCCTGGTTCAATTTGGCCAAGCTAACAGGAGTTTCCAGTTGCTAGCTATTACATCTTTTTGTTTATAGCCACACGATGCAAGGGAGAGGAATCCCCTGAAGAAGGCAAAATCCTAGCCCAGCAATGGGTGACTTCTGCAGGAGTGTGCCCCTCCCACCAATTTATGTAGGCAGCAGAAGTTTGGCTGTTGCATCAGAATTTCTCTCAAGTATTAAGCTATTGACATACTAGGTCACCCAATCTCCAGAGGGGAGATGGTATACCACAGATCTGAACCCTGCCATTAAATGCTATACCACTGTGAATGTTTGACAAGCAAGTGGTGCTGTGCCATTGAGAGGAATACCTGAAGTACAGATCTGCAGAACCCCCTAAGAAATCTTGCTAGTCTTTGTCATAACTCTTTTTGCTTCCCTTGACATTTCTTGGATGTTTTGCAGGAGCAGGAACTTCAAAATTTGCCTTAATATATCGCCTATGGCAACACTGATTGACAGCATTAGCTTGAGGTATCCACAGGGTGAAGGTATCCATTTCTCATATTTGTGTTATATGAACAGGCAATTGTTGTGGCAGTTACTCCAATATCTAATTTTGCTCTTATATATAAAATTATCATTAGTTTATGTTCACTTTGATAAATAAATACAAAAGAATGCCAATTATTTTAAAAGCCTTGCTTATCTCCCCAATTAGTCTTGGCCAGTTCCTGCCCAGCATTTCTACAAAAATCTTATTTGTCTACAATTTGTGTATATATTTCTAGAAAATCTGATAATCTGTTTCCAGAACCATTCGTAAATGAGACTAAGAATGGCACCATCACAAATCCTCTATAGTATAACCAAGGGTTGGGTGACCCCAGAGGTAAGCATATCAGAAGATTTAGGGTTGGATCCAGGATTTGCCTTCCATGAGAGGAAGGGACTTTGCTTGAGAGGAAGGGCTCTGCTCGTGGAAGGTCCCTTCACATGATTCTGGGGAATCCCCTTCACTCATGTTGCATAGTAGGAACAACTCCACATGCTTACAGACACTAGGGGGTGATAGAGAATGTCCTGTAGCTTGATCAGTTCCAATTTCCTGCTCCCTCCCCTTCCTTTTACTCCTTCCTCCTTCTCTCTCTGTCTTTGCAACAAGCAACATGTGACTCTTTTCCTGAAGGAAGCAAGTAACCATATCCCATGCCCCTGCTCCCTTACACTCACACACCCAGCTTT
This sequence comes from Heloderma suspectum, assembly GCF_057233095.1. Classification (NCBI taxonomy): domain Eukaryota; kingdom Metazoa; phylum Chordata; class Lepidosauria; order Squamata; family Helodermatidae; genus Heloderma; species Heloderma suspectum. Next base: position 71,310,363 of record NC_139462.1, read on the forward strand.
AGGAGGTGCTTGCAGTTATACAGTGTTAAATAGCCTTCTCTGACTATGTGTATAAAAACACTAATAAAGTAAGTTGATTTGAACTTCTCTGAAACTGGCTGTAGCCTGTGTTTATTGCCACCAGTACTAAATACGGTGTTGCCACACTTTCTCTATATAAAGCAACTCTGCTGTTTGTATGCCCCAGTCATCGGCTGCTAAGGTTTGGAGTTGCCAAGATCATAGGGATGGCAGAGAATTCCACCACGGACTACATTGAGGCCGGATTCTTTTGAATCCGGCCTCCAGAGTCCATGGTGGAACGGGTCCACTTACCTCTGCCTCCTGCTGGACCCGCGCAGAGGCGGATCCTTCTCACTGGCCGGCTCCATACAGCAAGTGATACGGCTGAGCACTCACTGCAGAACGGGATCCAGATGCAAATGCCGTCTGCTACACCATTTGCATCCTTGTTTTTTCTCGTGATAGGCTACGCATTTGTATTTACATAGATATTTGCGTAGCCTATCACATGAAAAAACAAGGACGTAAATGGGGTAGCAGATGCCATTTGAGTCCGGATCCCTTCCTGCAGTGAGTGCTCAGCGATATAGCATGGAAATGGTGGCCGTATCACTTGCTGCATGGAGCCAGCTGGCGGCTCTGCAGAGTCGCCATGGAGCGGAGCCAGCCAGTGAGGATTCCGGAGGGAGGAATGGATCACCTCCGCCCCCATGGCCCCCCTCTCCCCCAGACTGGCAGGTAGGGGATTTGTACATCCCTACAAGATAATGATAAACCAGACCCAGATTTCCTTACAAGGAGACTTTATAGAGTACTTACAGCACACCCAATGGTTGGATCAGACAGCTTCTCTGAACCCAGAGCCATGGGGCACAATGGGTTTTATACCATACATGTCAGCAGTAAGGCAGAATGACAGAAGCAAGTGTTAATTAGCATTCATCTGCAACTTTCCCACCATAGACTAACAGTGCTTGTTCAGAAGGAAAACAATCAGAACTTTCCCAGCACAGACACCTGTAACTCGGCATAAACATAGCCTCACTTCTCAGGCACACCCTAGGCTCTGATAAGATCCTTGCCTTCATTAGCATGGAATGTGCTGAGGCCGTGCTATCAACCTTTGACTCATTTCACATGCTCAGAGGCCCACTAGTAAGGAAATTGCACTTATAATGAACCTAAGCCAAACATTATGGATCACTTTGTTGTTCAGTCGTTCAGTCGTGTCCGACTCTTCGTGACCCCATGGACCATAGCACGCCAGGCCTTGGTTACACTCCTGGGGCCATTACACTGTTATTCACCCCAGATTTGCCAATGCCTCCCACATCACAGCTCACCCCATTCAGCAAGGTTTCCTGACTGCCTTCATTGAGATTATGTGTTTGGGATTAATAGAGAAAAAAGATCTATTTGTAGTATTTCCTTTGTGATGGTGTTTTTCATTCATGGTATTCACTTGATGTTTCAGTCACTGAGTATTATGTATGGAGATGCAATAATAAGAGTTGGAAGAATCAAACACACATCATTCTTATTATTTATTGTTATTTTACCCTAATCTTCAATTGAAAAGGCTCCTAGAGCAGTTTACATACAATCAATAAAACAAGACAGTCCCTGCCTGCAGGCTTACCATCTAAAAGACACAACACAAAAGGGAAAAGGGTTGGGGAGGGAAAGGGAAAAAAGTAGGGATGGTGGAGAATTCCGCCATGGATTTCAGTGAGGCCAAATGCACTGGCATTCAGCCCCCCAAAACCCATGGCGGAACAGCCTCCCACCCCCCCCGCCACCCAGTGGAATCCCCCCAGGACGAAGCTTACCTGGGGGGGATGCAGAGGTGGTGGTGGCTCCGGCGGTGGCTCCGGCGGCGGGAGCTGGTCTCTCAGATGGCTGCTGCGGCCGCAAATGGCAGCCATCATAGCAGCTGCCATTTGCATCCTTTCAGGCTGCCATGGTAGGCTACGTAAGTATTTACATAGCCTATCACGGCAAAGAGCAGGGGCGCGAATGGCGGCCGCTACACCGTTTGCACCCCTGCTCTTTGCCGTGATAGGCTAAGGCTACGTAATGCATATGCGTGGCTGCCTTTACCATGAAAGGCTACATAAATACTTACATAGCCTATCACGGCAAAGAGCAGGGGCGCAAACGGCGTAGCGGCTGCCGTTTGCATCCCTGCTCTTTGCCGTGAGAGGCTATGTAAATACTTACGTAGCCTATCACAGCAGCCCAGAAGGACACAAATGGCGGCCACTACGACAGCCACCATTTGCAGCCGCGGCAGCCCAGCCGTGGCCGAAACTCTGGCTGCAGCTGGCCCCAGCCGGCGGCTCTGCAGACCTGCCACAGAGCGAAGCCGGCCAGGAAGGATTCCAGGGGGGAGGGACGGAGCGCCTCCCCCCCACCGCGGATGCCCCAGAGCAGAACCAGTAGGTGTTACGTACATCCCTAGAAAAAAGCAAACCCAGACAGACGTTCTTAAAGTTAGGTAGTAGTTCTTATAATGACCATCACTTAATAGGAAGACAGCCTTAAAGCATGTCACTATACATGATTGTTTGGCAGGGATAACATCAGCATTCATGATCACATGAAAATTCTCCACAGATACAGAAGGCTCCTCTCTTCACAAGGTCACCCTCCATGAGTAGGGGACAACGAACATGACAAAGGAGGGCACAAGGCTAGCGTGCACTCCCTCCTCATGAATTTAGTATTTTCAGATATAGAATGCCTGAATAGGGGCTTATGCCTCTAGCACATTACCAGCCCAATTTTCAGATCCATTAAGTTCTCTGAAATTCAGGCCAACTGAATCCCATTGAGCTCAGTGAAAGTAAATTTCCTTAAAAAATCTTTAACTTGGGGATCTTGTAGATTGAGGGCTTGTCAGCCTCTTCCATTCCCTTAGTTTCTCCTGTCCTTTTTGCCCTTCTCACAGATGCCTGGGTCCTCTACTCACCAGGTCCCAGTTTGCTCCATGGCGTGGGTACTAAGCCAAGAAGGCTCTGAAGGAGGGGGTCTGAGGCGGTGGCCAGCTGCTTATGGCCACGCACCCCGCAGCCCAATCAGTGGCACTGGCTGGGCTTGTGGGGGGTGGGGGGGCGGAGCAACTTGGAGGGATGAGTTTTCCCTCCAGTCTGCTCCTTGCTTACTTCAAGTGGCAGCAGCCTGGGCCTCCTCCTATCTCTGCTGCCTCAGACTTGCCCAATCCACCCTGCTTTAAGTAAGGTTGCCTGCTTGCTAAGGTCTGCTGTCACCTTGGTTGACGGGGCTGGGAAGGAATTTTACCTGGGGACCAGTTGGTTCATTTCACAGGGTTTTCGCCTTCCTCATAGCAATATAAGTTGATTTAACAGTCAATTGTTAAGCATCATTGTCACAACTTTCATGTGGATGGCATTGGGCTGGATACAAGTCAAGTGGAAAAGGGGTACACCCCCGACTCCCCAGCAGAAGAGGAGGTCTCTGAGGTGGGTCACAGGGCTCCAGCTCTTGGGGGCTGGCATGCCGGTACCACTCCAAGGGGAGCAGGGGGGAAACATGTGAATGGCCCATGCCGTGGCATGGCCAACCCCATGCACTAGCCAAAACCTCTCCTTTAGGGCCACCCAGAGCTCGGTCTGGGATGTGAATCAGTCAGCAGGCAGGCTGGCTGATGATTGGATCCAGCCCCATACCACATCAAACTCTACACTGTAACCAATAAAGTTGTGGCCAGTTTAGAACTCAATATACTCTCTATGTGGGGTTATTGGTAGACCTTACTGGAGCGGCCACCCTATAAGTGCTCCGGACGCAATCTGGTTTCACCACCTAGCAGAAGAACAAGAGAATTGCATTGCTATTGTAGCACTCTGATTTTTGTGGGCTGACACCGGCACCAGAGGCTGATATATATTGAACAGTAGAACTTTGCTAGCACCTTCCATCGCAGTCTTTTTACATGTTCCACACACATGCATAAAAACATATTTCCTGTTTCAGTTGGTGTGTTATTGAACTGAAGGAGCAGGAACTAGGGTCTTTTTTTAAAAAACACTCCTTGTTGCCATGCAAATGTTTTTTATTATATGGCACAGCAAGGTAGTATAATTTTAACTTCTCACATCTTTCCCTTGGCTTTGTGCAAAGAGACTTACTTATAGAGCCATGGTAGAGTTGGCAGTTTAAATAGAAAAGTTCACACATTGACTGTTAACAAAAGAAAGGCAAATCTGCAGATTGCTATCAAAAAAATAAAGTCAGGCTTCCTTAAACATTCTGTGAAGAAGCAAGTCATACCTTATCAGCTGCAAAAAGTTGCTCCATTCCATTATTGGATTTCCCTCACCCACCCACCCCCACCCCCAGCAGTTTGTTGTTTCTGCACAGTGAGACATTTGCAGACTTGCTTTGGTCAGCCATAATTTATACTTCTCTGTGTTCAGAAAGTCCCAAAGCTTATAATACTTTAGAGTCTCTAGTGAACAGCATCCTTGTATACACTTGCTGCTTTTTAATGTGGTTGCTTTTATACCAGTCAGCTATTATTAAACAGTAAAGCGCTTTTTAAGGGAAAATGCATTCTATCAGGTTTTAGATGGTATATTCTTTTTGCGCCAGGAGAGACATTTCACTTACCACTTTTTGTGTTTAATTAATAAAGAAATGAGTAAAGCCTATGACATGGTGTAGTGATAAATGGAAATAGGTAGCATGTGGTCTAACAACTAGAGAACTGAATTTGGATTGGTCCATTGTGGGCTCAAATCTAGGGATGGATGGATCACCTTGTGCCTCCCCTGCATGGCACTTGCCAAACCCCCACCACTTACTTGACCCCGCAAGCAGCATGGGGCCGCCTACAGGGCACTCGGCAATGGTGTGTAGGCTTCTGCTCCCTTGGTGAGCTACCATTATCCACAAAAATAGCTGCTCGTTCATCTCCATAAATATCCCATTTGCACAATGGTGCTCTTAAATAAGCCATTTCCACAACATTACAGGTGCTTATGCCTGTAATGTTGCAGAAATGGCCCCTTTAAGGGCACCATTTGTGCAAATGGGATATTTACAGAGATGAACAAGCTGCCATTTCATGGAAAATGGTGCTCAGTGAGGGAATGGGTGCCCGTAGGCTTGCCTGGCTTGGTGTGCACCGAGCTGGGCAAGTGCTCAGGTCTGTGGACTAGTGTCCAAGGGACCAAGCCAGTGATTTCTCACTAGGCTTCAAACCCCAACCGGGCACCTGCACCATCCCTGCTCAAATTGTGCTGTTGTTAGGGAGCCATTGAGCAATGTACCACCCCATGTGCGCCAGTCATGTACTGGCTGAGTGATTTCCCCAATTAACCTTGCTGAGTGTCGGTTGTCATGATGTCCAAACCTGGCAAAGGTGGGTAGCTGGGATGGTTAACAAAGCACACAGTACCTCTATAACAGAGCATAGGTTTGGGGTGGTTTACTAACAAACCTTTGCCAGGTTTGGACATCACGACAATCTGTGCCTGGTGAGGGTAACAGGGAAATCAGCCAGCATGTGACTGGCACACATAGGGGTGGGTAACAAGCCACCATGGCTTATTAACCCCTCGTGTTGTGCAAACCCAGTCATTCTGTGGTCTGCCACCTTAGGAAATTCATTTCATCTCATTTCCCCACAGTGAGGTATAAAGGCAAACCAAGAGGGGCGCAATTTGCCCCCTGTAGAATACACTCACCATTTCAGCAATGATGCGGTAGCTTGAAAGGGATTAATGCTTCCATTCCCCAGACACATTAAAGATGATACACTCCCACCTGACTTGTGCCACTACTCAGCGTCAGATCCTCCAAAGGAAAATAGTGCCCAGTATCCGTGGGCAGCAGCTGCACCAATTCCAATTCTTTCATCTGGTAGTGCTCCCAAAAAGGCTTCTTCATAGCCATGATAGGCACCCTTTATAATTAGCCCCCCAGTGTTTCTGGAAGTCATTCCTTAGGCAATGAGATTTGTATGTGAGGACATCACTGAGGGAAAAGAAAGCTACTTCAGAGTGAAGACAATTCCCTTACTTTTCATTGCTATCATTTGCCGCGAGTAACATCACCAAAGACAAACTTCTGGCCACATGACAGGCTACACAGCACTGTTTCCAGGAAGAGAAACCCAATATGAACAAAGAAAATGGCAACAACACAGCAGCCACTCAAGGCTGAACACACCCAGAAACTGATGTGAAAGAGATCAGATATTGTGTGGGAAGTTCTGGGCATATTTTGGCCTCACCCCAGACCTGTTCTTTATGCTGAAAATGCCCACAACTGAATATTAATCTCTCCCTTATTTTGCAGTTATGAGTGTTGAAAGTGAGTCACAGCTCTCAAGAAAGCTTACCTTTAAGGTTGTTCAGTACTGTTATCTGTAAGTTGGAAATGGAGGTGAGAAGGCTGACATATTCCTCTCAGCTGATTACATGAGTTATACTGCAATATAGTAACTCTACCAAGAAAGGAGATAAGGATAGTGTGACATGACTTGTTCGGGAGAAACCCATCCTGGCTCTTTGTAATCACAGCATTCCTTTCTAATGCTCACAGATTGACTGCTTAATGATGTTTCTGACTAGTAGTAGTTGAACGGATACTTATTCCCCCACCCCAGCTTTTTGAAGATGGGGAGGATGGGGATACTTTCCCATACTAACTCTCCACCTGTTTTAGGCTGCAACTCCCTTCCTTCATCATTTCTTCATCTATTTTTGTCAGGCAAGTATAATTTCACTAGCAGAAGTATGATATGCTCATGTTCTTCCAAAAAATGGTTCTTGCAGTCAACCAGATCCATGCCAAAAAGGCATGTTCTACTGCGAAGCAATACTGCACAGGGATGTCCAGAGGCAAAGGACAAGATTGTGCCCCCTCCAATTCCATGTACAGAAGTTAATTGGACTGGCAGTTGAATCTATCTTCAACACTCAGAATGGGACAGCATCATTCACCACACCTGAAGGGAGCAGACTAGCTTATGGGGCATGGGGCAGGCTGTGTGGCACAAGGTCTCTCCTACAACACCTTGTTGCCACCTCCCAGCAACTGCTGCCTGAAGCAACTGCCTCACTCTGCCTAATGGTACAGCCAACCCTGCTATTTCACTGAATTTTTGTGCAATATTCTCTCATCAATATCAGAATTTTTAGCTGTAAAGGTGGAAACCACACCACATATTCTATAGGTGCTGTTTAAAAATATCTCATGTGGTGGCATTACAGCATCCTCCGCTTCTCCAGATTTCCTAGTTTAACTATATATAGCTGTTATCATGGACAAAACTTTCTGCTGCAGCACTTAAAAGCCTTGCAATGCTTCCATTTTTCTTAAGTAATTTGCAATAATGCACAGTTGTTCTAATAGATGCTTATACATGACTGCAATGTTTACGGTTTTATGTGTTGATTTATGGCAGCTTGCATCTAACAGGGAATCATATTTTTTACATTTAGTTTAACTGCTTGTCATAGCTTTTCCATTTTGTAAAAAAGAGTATTTTCTGAAAGCTAAATATCATAGCATTGATCTGCAGCCCTAGCCCTGGAATTAATTTGTTTCAGGCAAGAGGGTAACAAAACATTACCCAAAAGACTCACCCACATTTATCAAGCAGTCATAAAGCTAAGAGGTTTAACAGTGCTGATTTTATTAGTGAACTCAGACTGCATAAAAAGTCCAATTTAATCATGATTTTTTGAAAAATGTGTATAATATTGTTAGAATGATGGTGCAAGCAAAACATCCATAATTTCTTGACTTTATTCTTTAACCAGGAATTGTCTAGTCATTGCCAATCATGAGATTCCCTATTCTCAGAAAAAAAGGTCTTACATTTTTTACTTACTCCATCACCAAAGGCTCCTGAGTAAACTCAACAGTCACAGATGCAGGTTTTCTTATGGACTGAAACTTGTTAAGGGCAGGAGGAAATCAAGGATGGGAATAAATGAAACACTTTCACAACAAAGTCAAATAAGCAGTGGGATCTGTACTAGGGCCAGCACTACTTAACTTATTTATAAATTACCTGGAGTCACTGGAGTGAGTTGTAAGTGTGTGGATGATAGCAAATTATTCATTATGGTGAAAATGGGATGAGTAAAGGAGAGCGTGAAGCTCAAAATGCAAGCCCCCTTTTCTTGAGTATGGTGGCTCCAACTTGAGTCATATAACACTCCCTTTGAGCTTGGCTCTGGCTAGAACTGGGGTTCACCTTCACCATGTCTTTCATTACATGGGCAAGAGTAACAGAAGAGCTGTGTCACAGAGCCAAAGTACCAGCAAATGGCAGTTTCCAATGGAGTAAGGCCTATCACAGTGCAAACATCTTTAGTTCCTGCAGCTCTAGAAATGCTGGGCTACCTATCTCTACACTTCTACATTGTGCAAAGGAATGACTGACTAGAGGAAAAAGCTAAAGCAAGCCCTGTTGGAAGCCTACGTTCTAAGTGAGGAAACATAGGGCCTTCTCTGTTTGCCTTTGAACATGGGCCATTTCTAATATAAAATAGCAAATACTGTACTTGGAACCTGGCTATAGCAAAGGTCCCAGCTAACCTGGACTCAAGTGGGGCATCATAGGGCTGAAGTCAAAACAACCCTCCAGGCATAACCATACACAATGATTCCAGTCCTAGGCTCCATGGCCTCCAACAGTGTCTACACTCAAGTTTGTGTTTTCATTTCCTCTACTGGATCAGGAACTATGGATGACAGCAGGGTGCTATAGGTACAGTTCCTGGTGCTGGATCATATTTGTGACTCTCTGTGTCTAAATGTGCCACTCTTGTTTCTGAATTGGAACCCTTGTGTGCAGTCCTTATCAGATGGAGAGCACCAACCCTCCATGGATCCCCTCCTAGTGAGTCTGCCTCCTCAGTGTCATTGTCACCTGCTGCTGTTGCTTCTCATGCTCATCCTAGGATGCTATTGCTCCTCATCCTCATCCTAGATTGCCTGCCTTGAAGGTTGGCGCATGCGCTTTTTCGGTTGGTGGGCGAAGTCTTGCTCCCACTACGTAAATCTTTACGTAGACTACAGCGAAAATAAGGGCAACGCAAATAGCGTTGCCCTTATTTTCGCCGTAGTCTACGTAAATCTTTACTCAGACTACAGCGACCAAATAAGGAACGGGAATGGCGGCTCCCTATGGGGGCCGCCATTATCCGTATGCGCTTTTTTTTTTTTTAAGTCACCCGTGATAGGCTACGTGATGATTGACGTAGCCTATCACAGCTGACTTTGCAAATCTAGCCATGATAGGCTACGTTAACCATCACGTAACCTATCACGGGGGCGTTTTTTTTTTCTTTTATTGGAATGGCGGGGGCGGCAGCTGGTTGAAAGACCGGCTGCCACTCCCGCCCCGCATGAACACCCGCCGAACCGCCGGCCGGACCCGCCGTCGGGAGGGACATTTGGCGAAGGTAAGTCCCGTCCCGGGGAGGGGTGTGGGGGGAGGGGGGGTGCGGAGGATTTCTCCCCAAAACTTGTTAGGGAGGCCGAACACGTTGGCGCCCGGCCCCCTGAAGTTTCGGGGAGAAATTCTCCGCCATCCCTACCCCATGGACCATAGCACACCAGGCCTTCCTGTCCTCCGCTCTCTCCTGGAGTGTGCTCAAGTTCATATTCATTGCATCGGTGATGCTATCTAGCCATTTCATCCTCTGGCGTCCTCTTCTCCTTTTGCCTTCAATCTTTCCCAGCATCAGGGTCTTTTCCAGGGAGTTTTCTCTTTGCATTAGGTGGCCAAAATATTTGAGCTTCAATTTCAGTATCTGTCCTTCCAATGAGCAGTCAGGGTTGATTTCCTTTAGGATGGACTGATTTGACCTCCTTGCAGTCCAGGGGACTCGTAAGAGTCTTCTCCAGCACCACAGTTCGAAGGCATCAATTCTTTGGCTCTCAGTCTTCCTTATAGTCCAGCTCTCACAGCCATACGTTGCTATTGGGAAAACCATAGCTTTGATTATATGAATCTTTGTTGGCAAGGTGATGTCTCTGCTTCTTACTATGCTGTCAAGGTTTGCCATAGCTTTCCTCCCAAGGAGCAAGTGTCTTTTAATTTCATGGCTACAGTCACTGTCTACAGTGATCTTGGAGCCCAAGAAAGTAAAATCTGTCACTGCTTCCATTTCTTCCCCTTCTATGTGCCAGGACGTAATGGGGCCAAATGCCATGATCTTCATTTTTTTTATGTTGAGTTTCAAACCAGCTTTTGCACTCTCCACTTTCACCCTCAACAAGAGGCTTTTTAGATCTTCTTCGCTTTCTGCCATTAGGGTGGTATCGTCTGCGTATCTGAGGATGTTGATAATTCTCTCGGCAGTCTTAATTCCAACCTGTGATTCATCCAACCCGGCATTTCTCATGATGTACTCTGATATAAATTATCAGAAAGAGTGAAGCAGCTGGACCAAAGCCAAAAGGACACTCAACTGTGGATGTGTCTGGTGGTGAAAAGAAAATCCGATGCTGTAAAGAACAATATTGTTTAGGAGCCTGGAATGTAAGATCAATGAATCAAGGTGAGCTGGAAGTGGTCAAACATGAGATGGCAAGACTGAACATCGACATCTTTGGAATCAATGAACTAAAATGGACAAGCATGGGCGAATTTAATTCAGGTGACCATCGTATCTACTACTGTGGGCAAGAATCCCGTAGAAGAAATGGAGTAGCACTCATAGTCAATAAAAGGGTGGGAAAAGCAGTACTGGGGTACAATCTCAGAAATGACAGAATGATCGCAGTACGAATCCAAGGCAAACCATTCAACATCACAGTAATTCAAGTCTACGCCCCAACCACTGAGGCCGAAGAAGCTGAGGTTGATCGGTTCTATGAAGACCTACAACACCTTCTAGAACTAACACCAAAAAAAGATGTCCTCTTCATCATAGGGGATTGGAATGCTAAAGTAGGAAGTCAAGAAATCACCGGGATAACAGGCAAGCATGGCCTTGCTGTACAAAATGAAGCAGGACAAAGGCTAATCGAGTTTTGCCAAGAGAACACGCTGATCATAGCAAACACTCTTTTCCAATAGCACAAGAGGCGACTCTACACATGGACATCACCACATGGTCAATATCGCAATCAGATGGATTATGTTCTTTGCAATCAAAGATGGAGAAGCTCCATAGGTCAGTAAAAACAAGACCTGGAGTTGACTGTGGCTCAGATCATGAGATGCTTCTTGCAAAATTTTGGCTTAAATGGAAGAACATAGGGAAAACCACTAAACCATTCAGGTATGATCTAAATCATATCCCTGATGAATATACAGTGGAGGTGAGGAATAGATTTCAGGGATTAGACCTGATAGACAGAGTGCCTGAGGAACTATGGACAGAGGTCCATAACATTGTTCAGAAGGCAGCAACTCAATCCATCCCAAAGAAAAAGAAATACAAGAAAGCAAAGTGGCTGTCTGATGAGGCTTTACAAGTAGCTGAGGAAAGAAGGGAAGCGAAAAGCAAGGGAGAAAGGGGAAGATATATCCAACTGAATGCAGAGTTCCAGAGAATAGCAAGGAGAGACAAGAAGGCCTTCTTAAATGAACAATGCAATGAAAACGAGGAAAACAATAGAATGGGAAAGACTGGAGATCTTTTCAAGAAAATTGGAGATCTCAAGGGAACGTTTTGTGCAAAGACAGGCATGATGAAGGACAAAGAAGGCAAGGACCTAACAGAAGCAGATGAGATGAAGTAGAGGTGGAAGGAATACACAGAAGAACTATACAGGAAAGATCTGAATGTCCCTGATAGCCATGATAGTGCCGTCACTGAACTTGAGCCGGACGAAGAGCGAAGTCAAGTGGGCCTTAGGAAGCATTACTAACAACAAAGCTAGCAGAGATGACAGTATTCCAGCTGAGCTATTTAAGATCCTAAAAGATGATGCTGTTAAAGTGCTGCACTCTATATGCCAACAAATTTGGAACACTCAACAGTGGCTACAAGACTGGAAAAGGTCAGTTTACATTCCAATTCCAAAGAAGGACAATGCCAAAGAGTGTTCAAACTACCATACAATTGCGCTCATTTCACATGCCAGCAAGGTGATGCTCAAAATCCTACAAGCTAGGCTTCAGCAGTATGTGAACCGAGAACTACCAGAAGTACAAGCTGGGTTTCGAAGAGGCAGAGGAACTAGAGATCAAATTGCCAACATCCGCTGGATCATGGAGAAAGCAAGAGAATTCCAGCAAAATGTCTATTTCTGCTTCATTGACTATGCTAAAGCCTTTGATTGTGTAGATCACAACAAACTGTGGCAAATTCTTAAAGAGATGGGAGTACCAGACCACCTTACCTGTCTCCTGAGAAACCTGAGGGACAAGAAGCAACAGTAAGAACCAGACATGGAACGACCGCTTGGTTCAAAATTGGGAAAGGAGTATGACAAGTAATACAGGGTTCTTCAGCTGGACTAGGCCATTCACCTGTTAATGTGGAGGTTGAAACAGAACTATATATTATAGGGTCATGATGAAGTACTATGATAAAAGAGAGTTAAACAAAGAGCTCCACAGAGGATTTAAGAGTGTCCATCATAATGTAGATGAGATTTAGGTGTCAGCACAAGAAAGAATCCACTGAAGTAGCTTTTTAGATATCACAAAAACTAAAGCCATTTAAGTGTCAAGCTGGTTTTTATCTTACGGGACCTTCCTCTGTTTGTCCTACACATCAGTTCAGACATGAATGCATTATTTTTCTCAGCAGTGCAATGCAGATCTTACTACAGGGAGCAAAAACTCCAGTCAGAAACCTGTCTGTCTGTCTGTCTGTCTGTGAGATTGGGTTGCTCCAAAATGCTTTGATGCACTTCAGTGCAATCCAGAAGCCCAGCTGTGCTGCCACCACTCATCCCCCAGCTCCTTAACTGCTTCCTCTGGACATGTGCTGGCAGGATCCTGCAGGATGGATTTCCAGAGATACAAGGAATTCCTATTTGAAACATGGCTCCCCCCCCCCCCGGAGCAACATGACGGCTGCCAGCACACATCCAGAGGGCCCAGAAGCTGGCAGCAAAGACACAGATGAAGGCGGAGGCTCCCCCGCTGGCAGTGGCAGGGCGGTTCCCCCTGGCAGCTCCCCCTGGAACAACAAGATGGCTGGCAGCATGCGGCCAAGGGCTCAGGTAAGGAGATGGGGGCTGGGCGGCACATTGGGGGGAAGGGCTGAAGCGGGATTCGGATGTCCAAATCCCACTTCAGCTCTGGAAGCCGAAGCAGGTCACCCCTCCCCCAAATTAGCCTGCAGAGAATCGGGCCTGCCTCAGAAGCCCCAAAGTAGCCTCTGATGCAGATTGGGTGGTCCATGAACAGCCCTACTGCAAACATACAGGGAGATGGAAATGCACAAGGAGAGATGGTGCTGCTGGGGTTCACTTCTCCTCATGCATTCAGTGAAACCAGGAATCAGCATGCCTGAACAGGGAATACGTTTCATTGTTCCATTAATTCCTCTGACTTTATCTTGGCAACTGTTTTAACCTTGCATATAAAATCAAGATACACACACACACGTGTGTGTGTGTGTGTGTGTGTGTGTGTGTGTTGGATGACTTATGCCATCTGGGAGCAAAAGCAAATATGTCTTAGGGAATAAAGCTACCTGCTTGAGGAAAGTGCTTCTTGGGGAAACAAATTTTATTTCTAATGAATCTCTTTTGTGCTCAAAACATGTCAGAAATAAAGCTCTCTGTCTTGTTGGATTCTGATGTTGGTCCCTCATTTCCCCCCCCCCCCGTCAGCAGGGGTCAAGACTGACAGCTCACTTAACTTCTTATGGAGACAGAATACCTCTTGACTCATGTAACTAAAAGTAAGCCCCCTGGCTGAATACAAACGACAGGATCCACCAGGAGAGCAGTCCTTTCCTTTCCTCCTGGTGTCTCTGTGATGCAAACCTTCAAAGGTTTCAAGATGAAAACGTAGAAGAAATAAGCTCTCTATGTGCTTTTTAATCCCAGGAGTTCAGATCACAAGTTAAAATCCCAACGTCAATTCAAATATATAACCTTCATGTGCCTTGTTCAACCAAACACATTCTTTGTCTCTAGATGACATTTTAGCCTGAAATCTGCCCCAAATTTATCTAGAATCAATCCTTAAAAAATAAATAATAATAAAAAACATCCTATATAGACCTTCAGACTATTTTGAGAAGTAAATCAGGTCATCATCATTTACATATAAATCATATTTTCCTAATATATATCCCCTGTAATAGAGAGTCTGTTCTTTCATTATGATCTGTCTCTTTACATAGAGAGTAAGACAGGGAAGATTCCCACTGGCTGGCAAGATTTCACTGTGCACTATGGAGGTCCTTTTTTTTAAGCATCAGACTTGTCATTTTAAAAACAATGAAAGGAAAATTGGCAATTTTATAGAAACTATTAGGAAAAAATAATTGCCAAACACAGTAATTTGATCGGAAGACAGTACATGAATTGCATTTCATATGTCTCCTGGAATTTAAAGACCCTACACATTCATTTTAAAGGCAGTAACGTGGAGGCATATCCCATGAATTCCTTTAGAATTTATTTCTTAATAAGCATTCTATAACCTTACAGACCATCCCAGAAGCTGCTGCATTGAATCAGCAATTCCTACGATTCAGCATAAAGATGTGGGAAAGCCTGAGTAATCTTATCAAAATATTTTAGACTTGCCTGATAATTCCTGGAGATGTTCTACCTGAGAAAGACTCTCCAAATTTGTTTAAACTAGGGATGTCAAAGAATTCTGCCATGGTTCTCGGTGAGGCCGAATGCCAGTGCATTCGCCCCCCCTAACTCCGTGCTGGAACGGCCTGCCACCCCCCACCCCCCCCACGGATACCCCCGGGATGAGACTTACCTGGGGCGGATGTTCCGGGCGGTGGTGGCTCCAGCGGCGGCTTCAGAGGCAGCAGCAGCGGCAGCAGCGGCTGGTCTTCCGACCAGCTGCCGCCGCCACCATTTGCAGTCTCGTCTTTTTTTTTTTTACATAGACATGATAGGCTATGTAAAGACTTAAGTAGCCTATCACGTCTGGGTTAAAAAAAAGACCTGCGTATGCAAATGGAGGCTGCAATGGCGGCCACCATTTGCGGTCCTTATTTTTGGCCGTCCTAGTCTACGTAAATATTTACGTAGACTATTACGGTGAAAAAAAAAGGAACGCAAATAGCGCCCACTACGCTATTTGCGTTCCCCTTTTTTTTCGCTGTAATAGCCTACTTAAATATTTATGTAGGCTAAAACGGCTAAAAATAGGGAACACAAATGGCGGCCGCCATAGCCGCCGCCATTTGCGTATGCTGTTTTTTTTTTTTGCTTGCCGTGATAGGCTACGTAAATACTTATGTAGCCTATCATGGCAAACAGCAGACGCAAATGGCAGCCACAGCAGCTGGTCGAAAGACCAGCCACCACTGCTGCCGGAGCTACCACCACCGGAACATCCACCCCAGGTAAGCTTCGTCCCATGGGGGAACCCACGGGGGGGCGGGGGGGCCGTTCTGCCATTGATTTCGGGGGGCAAAATCGGGGATTTCTCACTGAAATCCATGGCAGAATTCTCCGCCATCCCTACTACCAGCACTGTTAGTTCCGGTGGCATCTCACCCACCTCTGCCCTTGCCGACACAACCTTGAAGATGCCTCATATTGGGCTTGCTTGCTTTGCAACACACAGTGTAGCATTATATCATTTAAATAATAGATATTAATGTGTTTGTAGTGCTTTGACCACTGTTTGTTGAAATGTGGGCTGTGTGCTTTGACACACATGATTTGCTTGTCCTCAGCAGAAGCGCATGCGCGTGCACACACACACACACAAGCAAAAGAAAAGCAAACACTAAACTACCTACAATCAATGGGAGGGTGAGGAGTATAATCCAAAGAGAAGAGAAAAGAGGTTTTATTTTTTAAGGAAAATACAGAAATCAAAAATGGGAAGGGAAGGAATACAGGAATCAAGAACAGCAGGGGGGGGCAGCCAAGCAGAAGGACAGGAAAAGTACTTAAAAAAATCTAGACAGAATGAAAGTAAGGGCAAACTAATGATTGAGAGAGAACTGAAAATGGTGTGTCTGTGTGTGGGGGGGGCGGGAGCTACAGAACAAGGCAAGGCAAGTAATTTTTTCTGGATTTTTAGATGAACAAACAAGAACATTGAAAGGTAAAATCTATTAGGGAGGGGTGGGGTGGGGAGACAAAGAACAGGGAGGAAACTCAAACAAATTACTAAATGTTTGGTTTTTTAAATAAAGAATCTACAAAAGAAAGAAAGAGAATAGTCAACTGGGAAGGAAGAAGAGCAGTACAAACACACACACAACACACACACACCTCTAGCTAAATAAGTTCAGAGAGAGCCCTCTCCAGTAACACCACCAGAATGAGCAAACACAGCCATTTTTCTCCAGGTTTATTCAGTATCCCAACCACCAGCACCACCACCACTGTCACTGATTGGAGACTGCTGGGTTACGTTCAGCCCTAATTTGATAATTAGAGTTGTCATTTGCCAAAGCTCCCTCCCTCCTCCTCCTCCTCCCCCTCCCCTCCTCCCCTCCCTCCTCCCCTTCTTCTCCTCCCTGGTCTCTCACACGTTGATACATTTGAAGCCAGCCTGTCTGGGCTACTCAGAAGGACTCAAAAGAGCTACGAGTCTCCAAGGCGGATGAGGCGCCTTGTCAATAAGCCACTTCATTTCAGGCCCTCAGTGCTGTTCTAATATGCCTCGTATCACTCCAAGGCACCTCCGAATCAGTCCGCTTCACCTTGTAATTCAACCTTCGGACCAAAGTGGTGCACACTCCTAGTTTCCAGTAACCTCTTTGTGGTAACTAAAACAAGGAGACTTTAGATGAGCAATAGCTTACATTATAACACAAATATACTTTAAAAGGAGTATAATTCATTCTGCTTAGCTGCCCTTTCGTTCTCAAAAGCTGTTTCTTGACTGTACATTTTTCCTCCTGCTGTAAAAGGTGTGCCCCTTAATCAAAACTTTCAAAAGAGCACTACGTATACCAGGTGAGAAAATGCCAGAAGAGATCTTTAGAAATTATGTATTCCATCTGGGAAATTGAAATATATTCTTTAGTTGCTGCTTCCCTTTCACAGAAGAGAGAGAGAGAGAGACTATCAATATTCTGTGGATGAGACTGAGTGAACATTTCCATCATGCAAACCTAAATAGTTTCAATAGAATGCATTTCAATACTGGCTATTCAGAGTTTTTCAAAGGAAGAAGCACAATAACAAGAAACCAGATCTCTTTCTTTTCTGATTCTTGGCTGGAGGCAAGTGATTTTAAAAGGGAATTTTAGCATTTGAAGGAAAGCATTCTCTGCATTTTGAGCCCAAATAATCACTAGAGAAAAACAACACAGCCATATCCAAGACTACAAATAAAATAAAATAAAATAAAATAAAGGGCAGTTTTTGTTGCAGTGGGGTGTTAGAAGGCATCAACTAATCTACAAAACTTACAGTCAAAACTAAGCTTCACTTTGAAATTGAGTAAGGAAAATGGCATTGTGGATCAGTGTGTAAGGAATGTGCATCAAATGTGTTGTTGTTTTAAGTGAAAAGATGTTGCCACTAGGGGGGTATGGATTCCCCACTCTCTGTTCCGGTGGGGAATCCATGTGGGGGGGAGGTGATCCATTACTTCCCGCCCCTGGAATCCTCCAGAGCAGTTCCACTCTGCTTGGATTCTGGGGGGGGGGGAACTGGCTTGGGGGCGCTTACCTTCCCTCCTGCCAGCTGGAGCCATTCGCCTCCTCCCTGTCCCTGCCAATTGCCATGTCTTAAAAAAAAAAAAATGGCAATCAGGAGGATGTGCCCATAGACTTATATGCAAATAGAGTCATGAATCTTGCGTATATGTCTATGTGTCCATAGGCTTATACACAAGATTCATGGCTCTATTTTGTGTATAAGTCTATGGGCACATCCTGTTGATTGCATGTGCCCATAGACTTATACACAAAATAGAGCTGCAAATCTTGCATATAAGCCTATGGACACATAGATTTATATGCAAGATTCATGACTCTATTTGCGTATAAGTCTATGGGCATATCCTCCCGATCACCATTTTTTTATTATTATTTTTTTTAAGACATGGCAATAGGCAGGGACAGGGAGGAGGCAAATAGCTCTGGCTGGCAAGAAGCAGCTGAGTGCCATCCTGCCTCCAAAGAATCCGGCCTCATTGAATCCACAGCAGATTTCTCTGACATCCCTAGTTGCCACTAGCAGCTGTTTCCATAAAACCACTCAGAACTGAACATCTATTTCTAATTCAGATATCAACCCTGTTAGCTCACATTTCAGGAGGGGGAGACCCTTTCTAAACTTGACTCAAAGAAAGCTACACCCTAAAGTAGTTTTTTTCTGGTAAACAGATGAAAGTATAACCCTACCTGTCTAAAGGTGACAGGGGCCTTGTGCATATGCTCCGGGTACTGTCAGAGATTGGAGGTTGCATCTGTTGGCTAGAGGTATATGGGTTTTTGAAAGCTGCACAGAGACTCCCATTAAAGCAAAGACCCTGTGTATATTTTTAGCAATCATAATGAGTGAGCTGAAGAGATCGGAGGTCAGAATTGTAGATAGGGATGGATGAATCTGTCAGTTTTGCTTTCTCCCATAGTTCTTCCATCTTGAATATGAAGAAATTTGTCACTTTTCGGAAATTCTTATAAAAAAACTAACTGAAAAAAAACTCATTGCATCAGCAAAATTCAAATAGCTACAGCTCTGTTAAAGAAGAGGACCCTGCCAGAAAAAGAGGTGGCAACTTCAAGCCCAATTCAGCACTAGTGTGATTGAATATGCAGGGATGCAAGCCCACTGAAAATCCTGGGCCTGGATGGATGCATCTGTCTGTTACAGTTTATCCTATATTCAGTTTAAAAAACAAAGCAAAACTCAAGTTCTTTCTGTTCCTAATATGAAGAAATGTGCACATTTGGGTTGGTTGGTTGGTTGGTTGGTTGGTTGGTTAGTTGGTTATGTATGTATGTATGTATGTATTTACTGCTCCACATCAGAAGATTTTGGAGTGGTGAGTAACACGGTAAAAGAATAAAACAGCAAGTTAAAAGAGTTAAAACATTTTTTTAAAAGACAAACTGCAATCAAGCGGAATTTAACAAACCACAGCTGGTCATTCAAGGAAGGCCTCTTGAAATAACAACGGCTTCAGGAGGAGCCAGAAGGAACACAATGTTGGCACCTGCCTGACCTCTAAAGGCAGGGAATTCCACAGGAAGGGGGCCACCACACTGAAGGCTCTTTTCCTGGTGGACTCCAACTGGCCCATGGCCATGGGTCCATGTGGAACCACCAGGAACATGCCTTCTGATGACCTCAGTGACCAGGCAGGTTGGTAAAGAAGGAGGTGCTCTCTCAGGTGTCCTGGTCCCAAGCTGTTTAAGGCTTTGTACACTAGTACTAATACCTTAAACCTGGCCCGGTAGTGAATAGGCAGCCAGTGCAGCTCCCTCAGCAAAGGAGTTACACACTGAAAAGGGGCAGCTCCCGACAACAGCCAAGCTGCTGCATTCTGCACTAGCTCCAGCTTCCGGACCAGCCTTAAGGGCAGCTCCACTAGGGATGGTGGAGAATTTCTCCCCGAAACTTCGGGGGGCTGAGCGCCAACGTGTTCGGCCCCCTGAAGAAGTTTCGGGGAGAAATCCTCTGAACCCCCCCCCGCACCCCCCCCAGGACGGGACTTACCTTCGCCAAATGTCCCTCCCGGCGGCGGGTCCGGCCGGCGGTTCGGCGGGTGTTCGAGCAGGGCGGGAGCGGCAGCCAGTCTTTCGACTGGCTGCCGCCACCGCCATTGCAATAAAAGAAAAAAAAAAACGCCCCCTGATAGGCTACGTGACGATTAACGTAGCCTATCACGGCTAGATTTGCAAAGTCAGCTGTGATAGGCTACGTCAATCGTCACGTAGCCTATCACGGGTGACTTAAAAAAAAAAAAAAAGCGCGTACGGATAATGGCGGCCCCCATAGGGAGCCACCATTCCCGTTCCTTATTTGGTCACTGTAGTCTACGTAAAGATTTACGTAGACTACGGCGAAAATAAGGGCAACGCTATTTGCGTTGCCCTTACTTTCGCCGTAGTCTACTTAAATCTTTACGTAGACTACAGTGACCAAATAAGGAACGTGAATGGCAGCTCCTTATGAGGGCCGCCATTAGCGTACGCGCTTTTTTTTTTTTAAGTCACCCGTGATAGGCTACGTGATGATTGACGTAGCCTATCACAGCTGACTTTGCAAATCTAGCCGTGATAGGCTACGTTAATCGTCACGTAGCCTATCAGGGGGCGTTTTTTTAAAAAAAAAACTTTCGCGTTCGCAGCTGGGCGAGGCAGGAAGCCTCCCCCCCAGCCTGAATTTCAGCCGGGGCGAGGCAGGAAGCCTCCCCCCCCGGCCTGAACTTCACGGGGGGAGCAGCGAAGCGCCTCCCCCCCACCGCGAACAAGCTTCGGCGAAAGGTAAGGGACTTTCGTCCACCCCTAAGCTCCACATAGAGCGCATTGCAGTAATCCAGTCTTGAGGTTACTAATGCCTGTACCACCATGGTCAAGCTATCCCTGTCCAGTACAGGCCGTAGCTGGCGAACCAGCCGAAGCTGGTAAAAGGCACTTCGAGCTGCCGCGACCACTTGGGCCTCCAGCAACAATGATGGATCTAGGAGTACCCCCAGACTATGGACCTGATCTTTCAGAGGGAGTGCAACCCCATCCAGAACAGGCAATAAGCCTATCTCCTGGACCCGGGAACCACTCACCCACAGGGCTTCCATCTTGCCAGGATTCAGCTTCAGTTTTTAAACTAACTAAAAAAATTCTCACCCATCCCTAGTTGTAGAAGACAAATATATATATATATATATATATATATATATATATATATATATAGAAAGCTTGGGACTGTCCCCCTGAACACTCAAGTCCATTATTACTAAATCTCAAGTTATCTCTCATGTCATGGCTATTACAAGGTATTTTCCTGCCTGAGGTGAAGGACAAGATGGTGCTCCCCCATTTCTATCTACAGAAGTTGACTGGACTGCCAGTTGGATCTTACTTCAAAACTGGTGATGGGCTAGCATCCTCCACCATACCTGAAAGCAGCAGGCTAGTCTAGGGGGAACAGGACAGGCTATGTGGCATATGCAGTTTTGTCCTGCAATGATGGCAAAGGGCTAGAGGGGTCAACTGCAGGGCTACTGCCCCCTCCAGCATCTGCTCCCTGAGGTGATCAACTCACTCTGCCTAATGCTAGGGCTGCCCCTTGCACGAAAATGGCCATTACCTTGAGAAAACACTGAGCTGATGGTTTGGGACTCTTCTCCCCAAGTGGTCTGCCTTCCCTTTATTTATTTTTGTATTGTTCCATGTGACTGTTTGATCATTCCCTTTGCTCCCATGGTTTTATTATGTGATTTTATTAGAATGCCCGCTTCTGTGGCAGGGATTTTTTTTTTATTGTTTTATTCTGTACAGTGCCATGTACACTGATGGCGCTATATAAAATAATAACAACAACAACAACAACAACAATAATAATAATAATAAAAATTTCTACAGACTCAATGCCTTGCTTTTTAAAAGCCAACTTCTGGGAACAGTACATCAACACTTCTATGGCCATCGGCAGCTCCTAGTAAACAAGAAAGCTGTCACCACTATTGGGTGACTGAAGAGTAGAGCAGTTCTCCACTTCTTGGCCTGCTCCTTTTCTAGCAGGTCCAGGGGTACCCATTATTTATTTATAAAAGGAGAGGGTGGGAAATGATGCCAGGCCAGCAACAGCAAGCACAAGCAGGCCCCATGGTTAACTAGTTCAAAGCAAATGCTAGTTAAATTGCTTCTCGATCTCATCTGCAATTAAATAATTACAGATCTTACAGTATTAACTCCATGAGCCAACAATTCATCTGGAATGAGGAAATGGGGGGTGGGGGAATCATCTATCCGTCCTTGAGCCTACCATAAAATCTCTCAATTTCATTATTCACTTTGCTGCCTGTGCAGTTATGTAGAACTTCTTTAAAAAAAAAAAAAAAAACGCCCACCAAGGTAGTTATAGCCAACTTGGAGAATATTTCCAAGCATTTCATGCTCTCAGTGGGCAAAAGGTGCCTTTTACTCTCTCCATAAAAAACACTGGTCTACAGACAGTGCGACAGAAACCCACTTTGAAGCAGATGGAGAAAAATGGAAATTAGGATTAGGGAGGCCAAAAATAGAGTGCTTAGTACAGGAGACTAAAGTGGTGTCTACAAGTGAGGAGGAAAGGCTATTACAAATGTCAGTCAAATCCACTTTTAAAACTTTGAGATAGAAGAATAATCAGGGGGACAGATTTGCAGCTTGTCATTACCAACAGTCACCTCTATGATTAATGATGTGAAAGCCCAGCACGATACATTCTTTTCTGGTGTCCAAAAGTTCTTTTAAAATTCTCTGTCAGCTTCTGTTAAAACACATTCCCTTCTTGTCGACTGCATTACATCCTCTCTCCATGCTTTTCCTTCTTTGAATACTGAATATATCTATTTTTCTTACTTCAGAAGCAACCCACTGCTGATTCTGACTACTCTGGAGGGAGAAAATCCATCCTAACCATCTGAAGGGCATAGAATAAACCTACAATACCTACCTATTTACTATCTATACTGTGGCCTCAACATTCCTCCAGGGAATCTGTTTGCAGGAATAACTACTCTACCCCAATGACTTATAAAAGGGTCCTTATATGCAAGAGCAGTTGTACAGTTGCTTAACAGTATCTGCCGCATTATAAACACTTTGGAAATAGAGGCTGGTTGTTAATAATAATAATAATAATAATAATAATAATAATAATAATAAAAAGACCTAGGGATGCCTTCACAACCCTTCTCATCCAAATGTCTCCCTGAATTTTCAAACTGTCTGATCTGGTTCCCAAATTATCTGATCTTGCATTGGGAGTCCCCCATTGTTAGATTTCTGGGGCAGTATCCAATGCTGTCTGCACACTAGTGGGAGTGGGACCCACTGCTAGCATCAGCTACATGTACTTTCAGTCTGTTACTGAGTCCAATTCAAAGTGTTGGTTTTGTCCTTTAAAGCCCTAAATGGCTTGGGACCAGAGGATCTAAAGGAACATCTCCTCCAGTATGTACCTGCTCAGACCCTTAGGTCATCTTCAGAAGCTCTCATCGGGATACCCCTGCCAAAGGGAGCTAGACAGGTGGCTACAAGAGAGAGCGCCATCACAGTTTTTGGCCCCCCACTTATGGAATGACCTTCCCAAAAGGCTCACCTTGAACCTACATTGTTATCTTTTCTGGAGCCAGGCAAAGACCCTTCTTTTCTCCAAGGCAGTTTAGAGACATAGTTCTAGGATTTTATGGCTGTTTTATCTAGTCCTGTGCTGTATGTTTGGTATTGTATTTTATTCTTTTAAATATTGTACTGAATTTTATATTTTTAATGATTGTATTTTAGTATTTTCATTGTTGCAATCTGCCCAGAGAATGTTGGTTATTGGGTGGATTAAAAAATACAATAAATTCTATAGGGGCTAGAGACTTGCTTTTTATTTATTTATTTATTAAAAAAAAATGAAAGCTGGGAATCTGAGGCTCACAGCCTTGCCCCCTCCAGATGCCCATGCGCATGGGCTGATGGGCTGGAAGGAAAAGCCCCAACTTCTCTTCAAGGCCAGTTAAAATCTGAGCTGGGGGAGAATGCCTCGCTCTCACCCAAATTCCTGTCTCCACGAACCCCGCCTTCACCAGCTCTGCTTATACCAGCGAAACGTGCACTCCTTTCCCTCCAAGCAGGGCAGCAGCAGCACCAGCTGCAGAAGTCTAAAGTGGAGGTGGTCGTGGTGTCTTCTTCTTCCCATCACATTGATTAGCAGCATGCAGAACAGTTAATCCCAAAGGCTGCTTGGTAACCAGTTTCTCCCTATTGGTACTACAGTTGGAAAAAGAACATTATCTTCCATCAGCCACTGGGCTTTACTGTTGGGAAGCTTCTTTTTTTTAATCTCCCATCAACCACTGGGTTTACGAAGTGCTAATCAGTGCATTGGGAAGAAGGGGGGGGAACCCCTCCATTTTAAACTCCCTGTACACTCCTGCTCCTATTCTTGCTGCCACCTCACCTAAAAAAAGGAAAGGAAGTGGGAGGAAGAGTGTTTGAGGCCATCTGTGAAGAAAGATTGTAAGGGCAGTATGGACTGGCAGATATGAGAATAGGCTTTTTAATCTGAAACCCCTGTTTTGCCTTGAAAAAATTATCTGGGCTTTTCTGAGGGGAGGGGAAGACCTCAAATCAGTTCTGTTAAAACAGGGAGAACTTAGGAAAATCATCCACCTCTACTCAAGAGTGTTTTTTGCAGTGTTTTATCAATGCACATATAAGTAGTAAATATTACCTTCTTCCTTATGAGTTTGCCCAGGTCTTAAGATCTTTGGGAGAGGCCCTTCTTTCAAGACTACCACCTTCAGAAACTAGTTTGGTGGTGATGCAAAAGAGGGCCTTCTCAGTGGCCACTCCCAGGCTGTGGTGGAACTCCCTGCCAAGAGAAACTAAGTGTGCTCCCTCTTTTTGTCCTTCTGCTGGTAGGCAAAGAACTTTTTAGTTAAGCAGACCTTTGTCATCTGGGTCTGTTGGGTTGGATGCTGTTTTTATTCTGTTACTGTTGTGTTTTTAACTGTTTTAATGTATTTGTTTTATTATTGTTTTAATCAAGTTTTATTTATGATTGACATTTTTCTTGGTAGAAAGGCAGGGTATAAATCATATAAATAAATAAATAAATAAATGCACGAAGGGGGAAACATGCAAAGGAAATAAAGGAACTGATACATGCAGCAAACTCTTTATGACCTAATTCCAAAATGAATTTTAAATTCTAGTTAAACCAGAAACCAGGAAGAAGTAGGGATGTACGAATCCCTTACCTGGCTCCGTGCAGGGGCATCCACGGTGGCGGGGAGGCGCTCCGTCCCTCCCCCTGGAATCCTCCCTGGCCAGCTCGGCGGAGCCGCCAGCCAGGGCTGCCCATAGCCGGAGGTCCTGCCACGGCCGGGCTGCTGTGGCCGCAAATGTAGCGTTTGCGTTTTAGGCTGTTGTAGGCTGTTGTATAGGGTTGGCGGAGAATTTCTCCCCAAAACTTCGGGGGGCCAAGCGCCAACGTGTTCGGCCCCCCGAACAAGTTTCGGGGAGAAATCCTCTGAACCCCCCCCGCCCCCCGCCCCGCCCCTCAGGACGGGACTTACCTTCGTCGAATGTCCCTCCCGGCGGCGGGTCCGGCTGGCGGTTCGGCGGGTGTTCGAGCGGGGCGGGAGCGGCATTGCAATAAAACAAAAAAAAAAGTCCCCTGATAGGCTACGTAACGATTAACGTAGCCTATCACGGCTAGATTTGCAAAGTCAGCTGTGATAGGCTACGTCAATCGTCACGTAGCCTATCATGGGTGACTTAAAAAAAAAAAAAAAGTGTGTACGGATAATGGCGGCCCCCATAGGGAGCCGCCATTCCTGTTCCTTATCTGGTCGCTGTAGTCTACGTAAAGATTTATGTAGGCTACGGCGAAAATAAGGGCAACGCTATTTGCGTTGCCCTTATTTTCACTGTAGTCTACATAAACATTTACGTAGACTACAGCGACCAAATAAGGAACAGGAATGGCGGCTACCTATGGGGGCCGCCATTAGCGTACGCGCTTTTTTTTTTTTTTTTAAAGTCACCCGTGATAGGCTACGTGATGATTGATGTAGCCTATCACGGCTGACTTTGCAGATCTAGCCGTGATAGGCTACGTGAATCGTCACGTAGCCTATCAGGGGGCGTTTTTTTGTTTTTTTTTTAACTTTCGCGTTCGCGGCTGGGTGAGGCGGGAAGCCTCCTCCCCGGCCTGAATTTCGGCCGAGGCGGGAAGCCTCCCCCCCGGCCGGAACTTCGCGGGGGGAGCAGCGAAGCGCCTCCCCCCCACCGCGAACGTCCTTTGAGGACAGGTAAGGGACTTTCGTCCACCCCTACTGTTGTAGCGGCCACCATTTGCATCCTTGCAAGCCGCCGTGATAGGCTACGTAAGTATTTATGTAGCCTATCACAGCAAAGAGCAGGGATGCAAATGGTGGCTGCTATGCCATTTGCGTCCCTGCTCTTTGCCGTGATAGGCTACGTAAATACTTACGTAGCCTATCATGACTGCTTGCAAGGAGGCAAATGGCGGCAGCAGCAGCCTGGCCACGGCCAGCCGGGAGACCAGCCACCGCCACTGCCACTGCTGGAGCTACCGCTAGAGCCGCCGCTGCATCCGCCTCAGGTAAGTTCCATCACGGGGATTTCGCGGGAGGGCGGGGGGCGGGAGGCCATTCCGCCATGGTTTCCGGGGGGCCAGCCTCACTGGAATCTGTGGCAGAATTCTCTGACATCCCTAGGAAGAAGGGCATATAAAGCAGTGTGCACCCACAATCAGTTTTTGCTTTGGATCCTCCACTACAAGTCATGTAACTTACTCTCACTCCTGTTGGACTTCCATTGTTGTCCATTGACAATTTGGATTAGCTGGCTTACAGCACCATCATTTATATGTCTATTCAGAGGTATGTCCTATTTAATTCAGTGGGACTTCCTCCCAGATAAGTATGTATAGGATAGCACCTCATGTGTTCATTCACAAATGAACTCAAGAGGCACATCCTAAAGTGACTTTCAAATGCTTTCCTTGTACCAAGAGCTATATGCCCTATATTACCAAATGTGTCTAGCACCTCTGATAGTATTATTATTGTTGTTGTTGTTGTCCGCTCTGCAATGATCAGATGGGAAATAGTGAACTCAGTAATGAAAGTAGAGTCTACTCAAATATCTTCTACAAAGAGAAAGCATACAATTACCTCCTGGTGATACTGTTGTGTGAATCTGTACTTTATGAAGGTCGCTAGCCAATTGTAATACACTGAAAAGGGAATGTGGTTAATCAGTGTTGATAGAAATGCTCAGAGGTTCCCAGTCTTATTTCACTCAAAATGTGGAGTCCTTTGCATGACTAATAATATTTTCTTTTTTTTATCACTGGGATTTGTATCTCCAAGGAGCCAACCACTATCTACAAGAGATCTAATTTGTGAAGTAATTTCTGCCAGTGCAACACTGGCTTCTGAGAAATGGCCGAGTTGCTCAACTAAACCAAGCCATAACCACATTCCACAGCTACAGAATTTTAAATGAGAAAAAAAAAAAGACGGTGGCCATTTGTGCTTTTTGTATTGCACTAAATAATGAATAAAAGCAAAGAGTGTTTTTTAAAACAATGACATTGACCCAGTATGCAAATCACAACAATCCAAGGTTCTTTTCAAACCCCGGATTGTTGTGAGTGAAGCAAGAGCAAGCAACTGTGTTGCTTCTCACCACCTGATTGCTCCTGCCCCTGGCCGGGCAAAGCTGAACAACCCAGGGATGCCCCTTCCCTGGGTTGTTGACTGTGACATCTGAACCAATATTGTGGGTTGTCTGGAGAGAGACTAGTGCTCTGCTGAAAATTTCTTCCATTTCGTTTTTACCATTGTCATTCAGTTTGATTGAAAAGAAACTGCTTTCACAAAGAAATGCAATGGAGAAGGAAATTTCGGAGAAATTCTCATGGGTCAGGTTTGAGGGTCTTTTGCTTACCTTACTTATGAGGTGGCTGAGGAGTGTCCTGTCTTTCATGGTTTATTATTATTATTATTATTATTATTATTATTATTATTATTATTACCTGCTCTGCAATGACAGTGTCCTGTGACAGAAGTGTCCTGTCTTTCATGGTACAATAATCTCTCCACAAATCACATTGCAAGGTCAGAATGTGTGAACTTCGACCGCAGATTGCATCCGACTCCCTCTTTGGTCTGGAAGGTGTGGACTGGATAAAACCTCATCAAAAATGAACTAAAATGAATTTCTCATACAGCCCTACTGAGCAGGCACTTAGTGATACCCCAGGTGCACAAACCTGTGGAGACTCTCAAGTCTAGCTGTTGCTAGAATATATACAAGCATGCCCATCCCAAGCGCCAAATGCAAGTGCGAGCACATGTCTGCTGAAAATATTCACAAATGGTCGAATACGTCTGTGTGTTTGTCTCTTTCCTGATTCCATCTGCCCTGCTTCTGTCTATTGAGGACATTTGTGCAAATGTAACACATTTACGCACATCTGGAGAGATCTGTGCAAATCTCCCATTTGATCGCTGCTGGATTTGTACAAGTTTCCTGCTCATGCAACGTGAGCAGTGATCGTGAATGGGACTCGGGCATGAGGAGAGTAGCAAGACAATGTTCAGAGAATCCGAGCGATCTCGAACATTGCTCTTTCGCCCATCTCTATGCAGCAGCATGAGATGGAAATAAGGAGGGAGAATGCTGATGTGAAAGAGTAGACTGTACTAATTCAGACTGCAAAAGGGAAACTATATCTTTTCATACTCCTTTTTTTCTTTTTAAACACTTCCTTGTAAGTAGAAAATTAGAACAGTGGAGAGAATGACTGGCTAGAACCTTTTCCACTGATGTACCAGCTTTCTACAAACATGGAGATTGTATCTATTTCTACATACATGGAGATTGTATCTTGTGCACATGGGGTATCACTAACTGCCTGCTCAGTAGGGCTGTATGAGAAATTCATTTTAGTTCAAATATTTTAAAGGCATAATCCTGTATGTGTTTAGACAGGAAAACATGGCTAGCTGGGGAATGTTGGGAGTTGCAGGACTTTTTTCTGTTGAAACACACATAGGATTGCACCCTAAAATAATTTATCTCCTATGTGCAGCTGAAAGTGGTACAGTCTATTCTTCCACATCAATATTCTACTACCTCATGCTGCTGAGTGTATGTACCATGCCTCAAACTTGGGGGGGGGGGGACAGGAAAATGTATTTTTTTAAAAAGTGGAGGGGTGAGGAAGAAAGCCCTAAACTATCAGTCTGGAAAGGAGCAAAGCATAAAGGTAAAGGATGATGACATTAAAGTTAGACATATTTCATTTCCAAAAGCTTCTGGGGACAATCTCCCTAGCAGCTTCTTTGTTGAGCATTCAAACTTAGATGCCAATAATTCCATTTTGGGGACGTGTAAACAGTCATTTTCAGCAGAAAGCTCTAGTGTTGTTTGACCGTATCCAAATGACAAACATTTTATTGTGACATCAATTGCAGATGCTGTAAGTAACACTTTATAGATCAATCCATGCTTCAATCACAAAAGAACCAACCTCTTTTATGTGGCAAATAATGATATGTGTCCTTTATGGTGAAAGACACAGCAGACACAAATTTATATTCAGGAAAATGCAAGTTACCCAAAAATATATATGTGGAACGGTCCAGTGCCGGTTTGGGAGTGCCCTTGGGCAAGACACCCTCAATGGGCCTCCTCCCTCAGTGTGTCTCCTTTCTCGCTGCCACTGTCTCCAGCTTCTATTGCTCCTCCTCTTTCTCATCATTGCTAAAACTTGCTTGCTTGATAGGCAGAGAGCCAGTGAACAAGTAGGTAGTGTTTGTTTACTGTTACTGTTTGTTCTTTTCACCACTTCTATTGTCTGGGCCAGAGTGAGAGGCTGGTGAACAAGCAGGTTGCTGTGGCAAAGGGTATGAGGAACAATCCCAGGGGTTGTCAGCAGGCCCCTGCTGGTGTGCAGGCCCTTGGCAGGTGCCCTCCAGTGTCTACCCATGATGCCAGCCCTGGTGAGGTCAGAAATATGATCTCTGTGGCTGGTCCTGATCTTAAGATTTTGATTTTTAAAAACCAAAAACATTATGACTGCCATTTGCCTGTTGTTAGCCTTTGCAGTTGTGTTTACGGAGAAGATCAGAATGTCATCACTATGCTAAGTAATATGTGTATTTGTGGTTTGGATGCTAGAATTGAATGGAATAACCTAGTGACAGTAGTAGTCTATTATGACAAATTTAGGTTGGCAGGAAATAATAGTCTGTTTATTCTAAGACATTAGTATTAGAATATAATAAACGTAAGAAATTCCTATGTGCTGTATAGTAGTTGTAGATTATAAGTGGGTCAGATCCTAACCACAGTGCCCTTCCATGAATAGTTGAAGTCCTTCCATTTGTGGATGGACCTTTAATCCAGTAGATGGAAGTGGGGAGAGGAGGTTTTTTTTTATGATTGCCCATTTTCCCTGCAGCACCCCCCCTCCCAGCAGACACACATTGCATTACCTTCCATGCTATTCAAGATGGTCCCCAACTCTTCAGAGCTGATTTGCAAGTAGTGCAAAGGATGCAGGGAAGAAGCTGAATCAGCAAAAATTACCTCCCCTTCCATTTCTGGGCACTGGGAGCACCGTTTCTGTGATCAGAACTCTGCTCATAGGAACTTAGGACCCGACCCAACAATATGTCTTTTAGAAGAACCGAAAAACCAAGTAATTATACAGTTATAAAGAGCTGGGAACTGTACACGTCAAAATGGATCTTCTAACTCTAATCTTTAACATCAATATTTTATAATGAGAAAATTGCAGGTCTGAATTTTTCGTAAGATACACAACTGTGGAAAACACAATTGATCAAGGATCAGACATCTAATGATCACATATGTCCACAACAAGAAGAGGTAATTGAGATGAAAAAGAAAACACTTTCCTTCTATCAATATTTTGAAAGATATCTAGTTATTTCATTGATCTTGAAATATATTAGAGCCAGATCAAAGTCTGAGAAACTTTTGTCGCAAAAAAGTGTTAAAGGATCTATTAAGGTATTGTACTAGGAAAAAATAGAGAGAAGATGTCTTGGCAATTCACCTGTATCAGACAGTTTAATCCAATGGGTGTCTACTTAGAAGTAAGTCCTATTGACTTCAGTGGGACTTACTCCCAGGTAAGGGCATATAGGATTGAAGCATTAAGGGGAAAAAGATCTGAATTTTGCTACATAGCAAGATGTGCAGAAATTGGCCTGATATTAAACCCCCTATAAATGGACATGTATAGTCCTGAAGGAATATTGTATAAAACAATGTTTCAGAGGAATCTGACAGCATATAATTTCAACACAATGTAGGCAATGGAAAGTGCTGGAAATGTAAATAATTGAAGAGGCAGCAGATTTTAATGCATGTATGGTGGCTTTGCAAAAAGATTCATTTTGGGGGGAAATTGAGCTAACATACTTACAGTTGCCTTGGGATTAGGGTTGGCGGAGAATTTCTCCCCGAAACTTCGGGGGGCCGAGCGCCAACGTGTTCGGCCCCCCGAACAAGTTTCGGGGAGAAATCCTCCGAACCCCCCCCACCCCCCGCACCCCCCCCCGGGACGGGACTTACCTTCGCCGAATGTCCCTCCCGGCGGCAGGTCCGGCCGGCGGTTCGGCGGGTGTTCGAGCGGGGCGGGAGCGGCAGCCAGTCTTTCGACCGGCTGCCGCCGCTGCCATTGCAATAAAAGAAAAAAAAAAAACGCCCCCTGATAGGCTACGTGACGATTCACGTAGCCTATCATGGCTAGATTTGCAAAGTCAGCCGTGATAGGCTACGTCAATCGTCACATAGCCTATCACGGGTGACTTAAAAAAAAAAAAGCGCGTACGCTAATGGCGGCCCCCATAGGGAGCCGCCATTCACGTTCCTTATTTAGTCGCTGTAGTCTACGTAAATGTTTACGTAGACTACGGCGAAAATAAGGGCAACGCAAATAGCGTTGCCCTTATTTTCGCCGTAGTCTACGTAAATCTTTACGTAGACTACAGTGACCAAATAAGGAACGGGAATGGCGGCTCCCTATGGGGGCCGCCATTAGCGTACGCGCTTTTTTTTTTTAAGTCACCCGTGATAGGCTACGTGACGATTGACGTAGCCTATCATGGCTGACTTTGTAGATCTAGCCGTGATAGGCTACGTGAATCATCATGTAGCCTATCAGGGGGCATTTTTTTTTTTTTAACTTTCGCGGCCGGGCGAGGCGGGAAGCCTCCTCCCCGGCCTGAATTTTGGCCAGGACAAGGCGGGAAGCCTCCCCCCCGGCCTGAACTTCGCGGGAGGACCAGCGAAGCGCCTCCCCCCCACCGCGAACGTCCTTCGAGGACAGGTAAGGGACTTTCGTCCACCCCTACTTGGGATTGGAGAGCTGGAGGGAAGTGCACTCTAGCAATGGGCATATCTGTTGAATCCATTTCCATGGACCTGTTTTTCCCACCTCCATGTCTATTCCATACCAGCTGTCAGGGTGGAAACTGAGCCCACAGAGCCCCAGAGCAGTTCTGATTCTGAGGAGGAACAGCAATCCGTGGGAGAGGAGCTTGCTCATCTCTCACAAGCACAGCATCTGGCAGAGATTCCTCCTGCCAACATTCCTGGGAGAGATAGTGACCCTGGCAGTGAGAGAGTGCTGGAGGGGGGATTGCTGGACACTCGGTGCAGATGCAGGGAGCATCAACAGATGGAGGGCGCAGAAAGGATGCATAGCGCTCGTTTGGCGCGCAAACAATGGTCACGTCCCGAGGACCCAAGGGAAAGAGGGAGGATCTCTCCCTTGCCCATACGTTCAGGGTCTTCCCGTGGTTCTCCTTCAAACGGGGACCAACTGCCTTACCTGGAGCTTAGGCCACTCTGCTATCTTTCCCCAGTGCTGTTCCTTGCTTAGTCGCTGGTGATTAGCATCTGAAAGAGTCATAAAATAATAAGGGAATAAAGCCTTGGAAAGAGTCCTCATCATCTGTGTCCTGAGTTGGCTATTGGAGGGGACTGCAAGAGGCAGCTAGGGTGCTCCTGACACCAGCTCTGCCCACATTTTTTTCTTTTTATGTAAAAAAAACCCTATAAAAATACAGCCACTCAATAACTATTCAGTGCAACTCATTCCTCCATTGTTAAAAATGATTTACGTAGTTTGCATATCAGTTTTGTATATTCTTTATTTAAAAAATAATAATTTAAAAATGTAGCAGTGGGGTAGTAGACTAAAAGTGTGAGGTATGGATAGAAAGAGTCGATATTCGCGGCTAGGAATTACTGTGTCTGAAATATTATACAATGTTCATTGCTAGGTATTAGTTAAAAGTACTATGTCCAAAAGCAAAATCCACATGGACTTTTCATGAAAGATCCACCAGGAGGAGTGGGCAGGACTATACTGTTTGTAGATCTTTGGGGCCAAGTCAACATACAGTAGATCATGCATTCCTCCGTGATGCATTTCAATGGAAGAAAAACACACAAACACATCACTTTGGAATTGATCTAAAATATTAAATCAGTGGTGGTCAGGTGTGCCTCAGCTCATCTAGTATCAGATGTCATAGTATCTATACTTTGGAGTACATTATCTTGTTATGGGGGAAGATACCCTGTAATGGGTGAGTATTATGTCACTATTGTGGCAATGTGACAGTGCGGTATAGTGGTGAGAGTGCTGGACTGGGAGCTGGGAGATCTGGGTTCTAGTCTCCACTTGGCCATGGAAGCTCACTGGGCCAGTCACAGACTCACAACCCAGCCTACTGCACAAGGTTCTTGTTGTGAGGATAAAATGGAGAGAAGGAGGAGGATAATGTAAGCCACCTTCGGTTCCTTGCAAGAGCAAAAAAGACAGGATAGAAATGCTATAAATAAATAAATAAATAAATAAATCCTTACCCAGTGGGTAGTGTCTAAATTGTGCTGCTATGCCTCCTCTGGCACCCACCAGTTTTATGTATTTATTTTATTTATTTACAACATTTATATACCACTCCACATCTACATAGATTCCAGGGTGGTGAACAGTAAAAGATAAAAAGATAAAAAGAATAAAACACTATATTAAAATTATTCTTTTAAAAACAGAGTGCCAATAAAAAACCATGGTTGGTCAGTCAAGGAAGGCTTCCTGGAATAGAGCTGTTTTTTTTTAAGAGGCGCCAGAAACAACACAGCGCTGGCACCTGTCTGACCACCAGATACACAGAGTTCCATAGAAAGGGGGCCACCACACCGAAGGCTCTTTAGTTGCGCAACAGGGAAGTGGCACTTCTTAAAGGAAACTGAGGCCATTTCTACACCAGCCTAAAATCCTGCATTTTAAACAGGGCCTTCTGCTTCTCTTTGAAATGCAGGATCACAACTCACTCCCTTTACATGCACTTCCTTTCCCCCCTCCCCTTCCCCCTCCTTCTCCCTCTGAGTCTTATTATCCTTCATTGATCTCACTCGTCACTCCTCTTCTTGCTGCTTTAATTCTTTTCACAGAGGAAACTGAAGCAGAACACAATGGGGTAATTTGATAGCTCATTATCTGCAATCTGTTTAAAAATGGAACAAAGGGCATTTAATCCAGGAGCCGCCCTGGAGGGTCACGGCAGGGTCACAGCATCATGTAAAGAGCCTGCAAACTTCCATGAAGGAGCAATCTCAATCGCAGGATAAAAGCTCCATGTGATGTTGTGAAGGAGTCCCGAGAAAAAAGTGGAAATGCTGGTTTCCAGAACTGGGGTGGTCATTCGATCTATCCAAAGTTACTGTTTGTAGATCCTTCTGCCCAGACTAATATCCTCAGTGGTGCAGCAAGGTAGTTTTAGATCCTGGAATTAGTGGTCTCATGGGCCCCCCTTTACAGAACCTTGTATTACTTCAATTGCAAAGCACACAGCTAACATTTTTCTTCCCCCGAACCACTGTTCCATACTTTACAAGTGCTTCACCATCCAGATATGTTAGAATGTTTGCTAATCCAGCTTTAAAAAAAAAATACCCATCCTCTGAACATCTCTGTGCAGTATTCCATTATAAACTCACTTAAATCATAGCAGCAGCATGAGTGCAGGAATAAAATGGAGTTTGCTTTTGCTACCCTGATCCCTTTATCACCTGACCACTCTCTGGGTGGTCGTTTAAGGTCTCCCTGGGTGGCAGGGCTTTGGACTTTGGCCCCAAGGTCCAGCCCTAGTTGCACCACTGAATACCCTGCAAAGAAAAATGAGTCAAGACTCAAGGGTCTTAGGCCAGCAGGAAAAATGGGCAGAGTGGAATGCCATAATTAATGTTTATACCGGAATACAGAGGCAAGTTACCTATGGTATGAGGGTCCTACGAGGACAAGCGTTTTTCATCTGCCCTTGATTTCTTTTTTCTTCTCCTGGCTATGGTTTTTTGCAGGTTTACCATTGCACTATCATCATAGGTAGCATGTTTCTAACTTCCATGCCTTTCGTGACACAACCCCAGCTCCATTGAGTTTCCCCACTTGCCACTGGCAGTGTTTTCTTCTAGTTCAAGGTTTCCACTGGAGGTAGATAAGGCTAGCTCACAACAGTACTGGTATATCTCCACCCAGCAGGTGTAAATCAGGAAGACTATTACTAGATGTCAAGGATTAAATTACTTTCTCATATGAAGAGGAGACTGACCTTTGTTTGCACAAAATAAATGCATCACACAAAGTCCCAAATTTACTAACAGTTAGATCCAACCATCGCCCAAACAGAAGTCCACTAGTGCAATAGGAGATCTTTGTCCTCTCCTCCACCTGACCACCCCACACCTTATTTACCCCAAATCTGCTCCAGAGGGTCCTGCAACCCTCTGGAGCAAGTTTTGGGCACATGGGTGGGGCTCCAGGGGAAATCCGTTCCACCAGTGATTCCCTTCCATTGGTGTAATGACACCATTGAATACAAACCTAAGTTTGGAATCTGAGAGCATCTTGGCATGTTTGTTCCAGCTTTTGCACACACACACACACACACACACACTCCCTTTCCACATTATAATTTCAGTCGAGGGAGTAATTTCCCAGTTCACTTCTCTTACTAACCATTCTAATATGGAAAATGGTCTTTAGAGAGCTTCATGGTGGAAGAATTCAAAATAGCTGCTCTCTATAATGTAAGAGGTCTCACAAGACCACGTGCATCATTTACTCAAAAGATATATCCTTGAAAATTTGTGAAGTAATTATTTCTTCTTAAAGCCCAGTTAGGTATTTTATTTTGTTTTGTTTTATTACATTTCTATACTACCCCAAAGCCTAAGCTCTCTGGGCAGTTCACAACAATTAACACCATAAAATGCAATATGATAAAACATAATATAAAAAGTTTAAAATGACAGCATAAAACCAAAATGAAAAATGAAAACCAAAATAAAGCCTAGCAGCAGTGCAAAGATTGGAAATACAGCAACATATTTAAAAACAACAGAAACTGAAAGACTAAAATGCCTGAGAAAATAAGGTCTTTAAATAGACCACAAGGTAGGTGCCAGATGAGCCTCTCTGTGGAGCTAATTCCACGACTGGGGTGCCACAGCAGAAAAGGCCCTCTTCTTAGTAGCCACCCATCTCACTTCCTTCAGTGGGGGCTCCCAGAGAAGGACCTCTGAAGATGATCTCAGTGTCCAGACAGGTATATATGGGAGGAGATGATCCTTCAGGTAACCTGGCCCCAAGCCATTTAGGGCTTTGAAAATTAACACCAGCACTTTGAATTGGGAAATGGACTGGCAGCCAGTGCAGATGGAAAAGTACTGGCATAATATGATCACATTGACCAGTTCCCATTAACCACCTCACTGCCCTATTTCATACCAGCTGACATAAAAGGCACGTGTATAAGCCATTGCAGTAATCCAGACAAGAGGTTACAGAGCGTGAACATGAGTGATGGATGAGACAGATTTTGTTTTGAACCAACTTGGCATTCAACAACAGCACCACCAGAGCAAGCTGGTACAAAATATCACTATTTTTCTAAAACATAGCCTAAATTAGAAATTTAGAAAAGCCCCATATCTTAACCAAAAACCAAATCACAAATGGAGTTCAAACAATTAAAAAGTAAAGGCACAGGTATTAAAATTAGGGGTGTACGAACCCCACTTACCTGGGTCCACTGGAGGGTCCGCAGGTGGGGGAGGCAATCCGGTCCTCCCCCCAGAATCCTCCCCAGCAGGCTCCGCTCTGCGGCAAGGCTGGTCTTGGTCCGCAAATGACGTCTGGCATAGCGGATGCCATTTGTATCCTGCACTTTACCATGATAGGCTATGTAAATCTTTACGTAGCCTATCACGGTAAACTGCAGGGACGCAAATGGCATAGCGGACACCATTTGCATCCCTGCTCTTTACCGTGATTGGCTACGTAAAGATTTACGTAGCCTATCAGATTAAAGAGCAGGGCCACAAATGGCGAAGAAGATGCCATTTGTGTCCGCAGTCTGGCGATTCGGCCATGGCGGCCATATCGCTGGTCTTTGGAGCCGGCGGCAGGGAGGATCCGCCAGTGAGGACTAGGGATGGCAGAGAATTCCGCCATGGATTCCAGTGAGGCTGGATTCTTTAGAATCCAGCCCCCCGGAATCCGTGGCGGAATGGCCTCCTGCCTCCCCGCCCCCTCACGGAATCCCTCTGGGACGGCACTTACCTGGGGCGGATGCGGTGGATGCAGCGGATGTGGCAGCGGCAGCTCCGGCGGCTGGTCTCCTGGCCAGCCGTGGCCAGGCTGCTGTGGCCGCCATTGCCGTGCTTGCAGCTGTGATATGCTACGTAAGTATTTACATGGCCTATCATGGCTAACCCCCCTCAAAAAACAAAAAAACCCCAGTGTACGCAAATGGCGGCGGCTACAGCGGCTGCCATTTGCGTTCCCTATTTTTCACCATTCTAGCCTACATAAATATTTACGTAGGCTATTACAGTGAAAAAAAGAGGAACATAAATAGCATAGTGGACCACTACACTATTTGCGTTTCTCTTTTTTTCGCCGTAATAGCCTACATAAATATTCACATAGGCTAGAACGGCGAAAAATAGGGAACGCAAATGGCAGCTGTCATAGCCACCACCATTTGCGTACGCTGGGTTTGGGGGGGGGGAGGTTAGCCGTGATAGGCTACGTAAATACTTATGTAGCCTATCACAGCAGCCTGGGTAGATGCAAATGGCGGCCGCTATGGTGACAGCCATTTGCATCCGCACCAGCCCGTCCGCGGCCAGAAATCTGGCTGCGGACGGGCCTGGCCGGCTGCGGAGCAAAGCCAGCCAGGCAGGATTCTGGGGGGGAGGACCGGATAGCCTCCCCCCCTGTCGAGGATTCTGGGGGGAGGGACGGAGTGCCCCCCCCACGAATCAATCCGCGAAAAGGTGAGTTTCGTACATCCCTAGCGAGGACTTTGCACTGGAAGACAAGCTAGGAGATCCGATCCTCCACAAACTTCTATTGAATCCGGCCTCATTGGGGTCTGTGGAAGATTTCTCCAACATCCCTAATTAAAATACCAGTATAATATTTGGGTATTATAAACACTATTTCAAGAGTTGTGGGTGGAAGCCGAAGAACAGGACTCCTCTACTTCTTGTCTTTTCACTTTCTATATGCAAAAAAAAAATTGCCATACACACACACAAATAAAGCACAG
This sequence comes from Heloderma suspectum, assembly GCF_057233095.1. NCBI lineage: Eukaryota > Metazoa > Chordata > Lepidosauria > Squamata > Helodermatidae > Heloderma > Heloderma suspectum. The sequence continues at coordinate 71,348,833 of NC_139462.1, forward strand.
GTTTTCTCTTACTATGAATAGGGATACCATTTCAGGGAGGAAAGATGAAATTGTCGACAAGGTTTAAAAGACCACCTGTGGATATATTAAGAATTAAACTGTAGAAACTATTGTACTCCTAGTACATCGGACAATTTGCTTCTTATACTCATTCCCTATTTAGAGGCAGGACATTGGCAAGAAATATAGGTGCTCCTGAGGAATAATTGCAAATGGTCTGAACCACAATGGTCCCCACCTTCACTAAAAGACTTCCCTTATTATGAGTTACATAATAGAAAGTGTAGGTCGCTTACAGAGAAATGTGTTTTTTGAGACAGATCACTGCCATCTTCAAGCTTTCCATTCATTAGGAAATCACATAGTCCATTAGGATAGTATAGAACACCATGGGTAAATACCTGATCTACAGTCCTTCAAGGTTTACAAGACAGAGAATTTCTGCAGCTCACAGTGAACTGGATTTTCAATGGAAACTGAGCAGCATGAATACAGAAAAACTAAAGAAGCCCTATTTTCCTGTCTGTTGGGCTTTGTTTACTAGGTGTGTGAGCGTGTGTGTGCGCGTGCATGTGTGTGTGTTTTAATCTTCTCAGAGATGAGAACCAAGAAATAGAACTTATCACATACCTTGACAAGCAATTCTCAGCAGCAAGCTATAATGCTGTCTGATTGAATTGCCTAATAATTTATAGGCAAAAGAAAACACAGAGGTTCTATTGCTTTGGACAGAAAGTTGTCTCAGGCATGTAACATTCCTCCTTCCTCTCTTTTTTTATTATTGAAAAAGGAAACAAAAGCAAAATAGGTTATGACATTACCTGCTTTTCCAGGAAGACTATTTCCCCAACATCAGCCATTTTCAATTGGTCAGTATTCTCACATAGTTCTTTACATTTTATATACTGTATACATGAGGTTTCCAACAGTGACATCCACACAAACGTAACTCTTCAATTTTGCACTTGTTTTGTGCAAAATGTTTTGCTAGAGTTATTCAGTTGTGTGATCTGTATGCTGTTCTGGGTACATTTTGTAGAAGAGCTCAATATAGTTTATTTATATTTCAGACGATTCCTTCCTTCCTTCCTTCTTTCTTTCTTTCTTTCCTTCCTTCCTTTATTTATTTATTTCATTATATCCCACCTTCCTTCCATCATGGAACTCAAAGTGGCTACATGTGGTTCCCAGGTAGTCTCCCCTCCAAGCACTGTCCAGACCGAAACCTGCTTAGCTTCGGCAAGGTGGCTGCCTCATGGACTTCAGGCTATGCCCTGCATACAGACTATGCACTGCATTCAGCATACAGAAATATCACAGTTCATTTCTTTAAAAACAAACACCCAAAGCAGTTTACAAGATAAAATCATGATAAGATAAAATAAAACCAATCATTAAAACAAGAAAACAGTAATAAAACAATAACTTGCAAGCGGAGATGGGTTAAAGAAGAGTCAGACAACAAGGCTTGGGTTGAAAATTGGGCCACGTTTATTGAAAATATCTGCAAAGGGGTACCTAGGATGGGCAGCTGACTGTGCCAGCAACTAGCTGGCACTTCTCGGGCGAAAGCACACCCAGCCTGAGGGGCGGGGTCGATCTCGTCGCCCCTCCGGACTACCCCTTCTGGGGGAGGTAGACCTTCCCCTGTCACCCCCAACCCAGTGCCTCACAATACCTGGGTGAGTGAGGAGGGTGGTCTCCCAGGCAACCTTATCCCCCCGCCGAGCCGCACAACCCATTTGGGGGGCCTCAGGCGTCACCTGTTACCATAAGGTGCCTCTGCATGCACACCATCCCTAACCCCTTTCTGATTTTGCCCATCCTAGCCGTAAACTGAAACATGACCTATGAGAGATTGGACCTTATTTGCCTACCGGACACACCCCACCCCAACAACAGTGTGAAGTAAGCAAAAAGACACACAATAAAGGCCAATTGAACTGTGAGCCAAAAATTCTTACATGGCTCCCGGAGGGGCAACCGGTATAAACCCACACTGCTTAAGGGATGGTGGGAGAGAGCTGTGAGAGCGAGGGAGCTCGGTTGGGAGGGACGCAGAGCTTTAGAGGGCTCTGCCGGCCCCTCCCCGCCTGGAGGTGCCACTGGGGGGTGCCCAATGGCACCCTGCCACATCTTCTCTCCCCACCCGCCCGCAACAGCCCCCCCTCTTGCCAGACAAGCTGGCGCCATGGTTAGGCCACTTGCGAACGGAGATGGGTTAAAGAAGAGTCAGACAACAAGGCTTGGATTGAAAATTGGGCCACATTTATCCTGCTGATTGCATGTGCCCATAGACGTATACGCAAAATAGAGCCATGAATCTTGCGTATAAGCCTATGGACACATAGACTTATATGCAAGATTCATGACTCTATTTGCGTATAAGTCTATGGTTACATCCTCCCGATCGCCTTTTTTTTTTTAAAGACTTTTTTTTTATAGGCAACGAGGGAAAGAGCATGTTCTGTCATACTCACTGTTGGTTAGGATATATAAGACAGCAGGCTTGGGCGTGGGTCTGGCTGACACTGTATCATTGCTGCTTCAGTGGGCCATTTTGCAGCAGTTGGACCGATATGGAACTGAGCAACAAACAGGGGCTAACTGTATATTTAGTCATTTAATGCACCACATTTGGGAAACTAAGTTTCTACCTTAAGAGGCGCACAACTTCTTAAAGCTTCATAGAAGGGTGCAGCTTCTTGAGGATTGTTGGTTTGGGGCTCTATTCTAAGAGGCGTATAGTGTAACCTCTTGAGATTCAGGGGCTTGAAGCTCTTGGAGATTTCTTTGTAATTAAGTTTGTACCTAGGAGGTGTGTGTGTGTCCTCTTCAGTCTTGAGGAGAGTCTGAAACTCTCTGAGATTTGTTTGTAACCAAGTTTGTACCTAAGAGGTGTGAAGGGATGGGGGAGAATTTCTCCCCGAAACTTTGGAGGGGGGAGTGCCAACGTGTTCGGCCCCCCGAAGTAGTTTCGGGGAGAAATTCTCCGCCCCCCCGCCCCCCGCGCCCCCCCCCCCGGGACGGGACTTACCTTTCCCGAATGTCCCTCCCGGCGGCGGGTCCTGGTGGCGGTTTGTCAGGTCTTCGACAGGGGCAGAGGCGGCAGTCGGTCTTTCGACCGGCTGCCACCGCCGCCATTCCAATAAAAGTAAAAAAAAAAAAATGTCCCTGTGATAGGCTACGTGACGATTAACGTAGCCTATCATGGCTAGATTTGCAAAGTCAGCCATGATAGGCTACGTAAATCATCACGTAGCCTATCACGGGTTACTTTAAAAAAAAAAAAAAAGCACGTACGGCTAATGGCGGCCCCCATAGGGAGCCGCCATTTGCGTTCCTTATTTGGTCACTGTAGTCTACGTAAAGATTACGTAGACTACGGCGAAAATAAGGGCAACGCTATTTGCGTTGCCCTTATTTTCGCCGTAGTCTACGTAAAGATTTACGTAGACTACAGCGACCAAATAAGGAACGCGAATGGCGGCTCCCTATGGGGGCCGCCATTTGCGTACGCGCTTTTTTTTTTTAAAGTCACCCGTGATAGGCTACGTGACGATTAACGTAGCCTATCATGGCTGACTTTGCAGATCTAGCCGTGATAGGCTATGTTAATCGTCACGTAGCCTATCACGGGGGCGTTGTTTTTTTTTAACTTTTTATTTCGTGGCCGGGCGAGGCGCCTCCTCCCCGGCCTGAATTTCGGCCAGGCGAGGCGGGAAGCCTCCCCCCCGGCCTGAATTTCGGCTGGGCGAGGCGGGAAGCCTCCCCCCCCGGCCTGAACTTCGGGGGGAGCAGCGAAGCGCCTCCCCCCCACCGCGAAGCAAGCTGCGAGACCAGGTAAGTGGCTTTTGTGAACCCCTAGAGGTGTGTGTCCTCTTCAGTCTTGAGCTTTAGAGAGCCTGAAACTCTCTGAGATTTGTTTGTAACCAAGTTTGTGCCTGAGAGGTGTGTGACCTCTTCAGCGTCCGAGAGGATGCAACCCTCTAAGGAGGCTCTACTTTTGCTTATTTCTCTTAATTTCAATAAATCTCCTTTTCTTTCATCTACATTGGTTGTGTGCATGTTCTTCTCCTCCTCATAAGATCCCAAACCTCTCAGCCTGATCAACTGAGTGGTCCTGGAGAAGATTAAAATCCATATTTCACACTAGCTCACATGGCCTTGTGGCCTCTTCATGTGTTGTTTGGGGAAGGTCATCTGAACCCTCCTTACTGTCACTTCCAGAACCATTCTTTCTAATCTGGTGCTCTGTTTGCTAGCTTCTTATAAGCTTACAGTCTATCCCTTCCCATGAAGAATCTGCTCTAGACAGCAAGGTTTCTAACTGCCACTGAGGAGTTATTTGCAGAACTGTTAGGCTGCCAGTCTCAAAATTATGAGAACAGTGAGCCAGTCAGAACAGCATATCCGAGTCTTTTTTTTTTTTTAACCAGAACATATTCATCCAAGGAAACTCATAATGAAAAAGAACATCAGGAAATGAAATATAAATGATCGGAGCATTACCTAACACTATACAGCCTTCTGATTTTTTTAGGCCGAATAAGAAATCCAGACTCAGTAAGCCTAAAGAGCTCAGTTGATGGTGCCCCTGGGATTTTAATTTACCTGATTCTGTCATTTTTGCAGAGTTTTTGCCACAGCATTCATATGTGTATCCTTTTCATTCCAACTTGTTGTTGTTCAGTCATTAAGTTGTGTCCGACTCTTTGTGACCCCATGGACCATAACACGCCAGGCCTTCCTGTCCTCCGCTCTTTCCCGGAGTGTGCTCAAATTCATATTCATTGCATCGATGATGCTATCTAGCCATCTCATCCTCTGCCATCCCCTTCTCCTTTTGTTTTGCGTAATTGCTGGGTTTGGTTCTGAAGTAGGGATGTCTGCAGAATCCACGGAATTCAGCCCTCCAGAGTCCGTGGTGGAACAGATGTATTCACCTCTGCCTCCCAGACCCACACAGACTGAATCCGCCCTCCCAGCGGCTCTGTTCAGGAAGTGATCCAGATGGAAATGGCATCCGCGATGCCATTTGCGTCCCTGTATTTTCTGGTGATAGGCTACGCGTTTGAATTTGCGTAGATAGTTGCGTAGCCTACTGCAAGAAAAAGCAGGTGTGCAAATGGCGTAGTGGATGCCATTTGTGTTCCTGCTTTTTCACATGATAGGCTACACAACTATCTATGCAAATTCAAACGCGTAGCCTGTCATGAGAAAATACAGGGATGCAAATGGCGTTGCGGACACCATTCGCATCCGGATCACTTCCTGTTTCCTCCCAGCAGCAGTACAGATGGCAGTGGTGGCTGTATCGCTGGTGGAATGGAGCCGGCTGGCAGCTCCACAGAGTCAACGTGGAGCGGAGCCAGCCGGGGAGGATTCCGAGGGAGAGGAACAGATCGGACACAAGGTAAGGGATTCATACATCCCTATTCTGAAGTAGCATTCCCATTCCCCTGCCCCTGTATATATATATATATATATATATGTGTGTGTGTGTGTGTGTGTGTGTGTGTAGTGAAGTGTGTACAATTATTTATAGGAAAGTAGTTTGTTTGGCAATCAGAAAGCAAACCCTGTGGCGGGTCCATAGCAAAACATTTTATTGAAAGCTGCAGTCCAAAACAACAGATCAATACAACATACTTGAATCAAAAAGATCTCATCAAAGAAATAAGGGAACAATCCAGTCCCAGCACAGGTGCAGTATATGCATGGAGGGTTCTCAAAAGGAGTAATAGATTCCTGCCCAGTCAGCACACAGGCAGGCAGCAAAACAGGCCACTACAAGGAATGGAGGCCTAAGCACACCTCCAATAATCCCCTCCAGCTCGGTGTGGTGGAAGTTAATCATGCTCAGAGCATGAATAATAACTTGCATTGCACAGGCAGGAAGAGCTAGTTGAGTTGTTGGGAGCCTGTACAGACCTCTCATTCCTGCAGTGCAGTGCCAGCTCCAGGTTTCTGAGGGCCCTCAGGCAAGTCACGGCCAATGGGCCTCATCCTTCAGTGAGCCCACCTTCTCACCTCCATTGCCACTAGCTATTCCTACTCCTTCATCCTCCTTCTCATCATGGCTCCCATGTGCTTGCTTGGCAGGCAGAGAGCCAGTGAGCACAGTAGGCAGTGGCATCTGCTGCTCCTCCTTCTTGTCACCACTATTGTCTAGGCTAGAGTGAGATGCAGCCATGCAGGTGGACAAGCAGGTTACATTAGTGCAGAGGAGGAGCAACAGATTTTGTCAGTAGGCCCCTGCTTGGGCATGGGCCCTTGGCAGCTGCCTAACGATGCCTACCCTTGACACTGGCCCTGCTACAGTGGCCCATCATGCTGCCTACACAAGTGATATGGAAAAATAGGGCTGCAGGGATTCCTGTGAAGATCCTTTGTATGTAGGCACTGTATCTAAGGTAGGACTGTAGTGTACCCTGTTTATTAAATATTTAAGAAAAAGAATTAAATGAAATAAGTAAACAAAGATGGAGGCTGGAAATTTGAGGAAGTTCTTCCATCTGCTATCTTCCCTATAGATTGCCCACACCTATTAATTGCTCATCTGTTTGCCTTTCCCTCTTGGATTTTATGCAATAGGAGAAATGTTGTGTGTGGCGAAAAAACCTCCACCTGGAGCTAAACGTTATGCCTTTTTGTGTTTCTTGGTCACAAGAGAGCTCCTTAAGGCATGCCCAAGGGCTTTCACATCACATGACATAATCAGCTCTTGCCTTCTTTCCCTTTGGACAATGCAGCCGCTCTATCATAAACAGTTCCAAACTATCCTGCCTTTCAAAAGGATTGTATACCGTGGCTACTGTTTGAGAAACACACAGGTTCAAGCCATGCTGGGTGTACAGAGCATGTAATAGGTTTCTTCAGGTTTGATGTAGAGAGTTTCTGTGAACACAGTGAACCAGATAAAGGGAACACTTGTCCAACTTGACAGCGACAGGAAGTCTCAGATTGGTCAGTAAGATGTGTCTTGCAGTTACAATTTCCAAGCAGTCAAAGTACAAGTGAAAGAAAATATCAGAAAAAAAAAGTCTCTCCGTGTGTTGCTAGCCCTTCTTTTCTTGTGGACTATGCTGTTATTAGGAATACTGTAAAAGAGGAATGAGATACAACACTGCACTAACTGTAAATATTAAGAAGAAAAAGATACAAATGGGCAATTTCTTAATATATTTGTTATTCAAATACAGTGTTTATTTATCTGAAACCTAAATAAGGGTGCAATCACCCCTTGCAGCTAAAGCAAAGCATCTATAATTCCTGTATTGTTTCAGAAAAAAAGGAAAAGAAACTGCTTTACAGTGTGCTATCTACAGAGACAGGTGATAACATGGTGAACAGATAAGTGCTATCTATCTATCTATCTATCTATCTATCTATCTATCTATCTATCTATCATCTATCTATCTATCTCTATATGCTAAAACTATTTATATCTACTCTTTCATTTCTCTTTGCACTACAAGGTTTTAAAATCCATATGGAAAATCCATATGGCCAATTTGCTGTTGTTTTTTCCAGCCTTGCTAGTTATGAATTTCTGTTTTGATTAGTGTAACTTATGCTTTGGAGTTAACACAGCCGGGGAGAGAGAGGGAGGGAGGGAGGGAGGGAGGGAGATTTGTGTATGCAATGGCTTATCCACTTACTGAAATGAATGGCAGATCTCCTATTGAAGTGAGTGGCTGGTTATGTACATTTTGAAATTAATATGATCAGAGCATTCATGGAGTTCTAGATTGGTGCCAGAAAGAACTGCATTTGTTTTAATATTGCTAGCATTGGGCTAAGTGGCGCTTACAACAGGGCTATTTTCTCTTCCATAGACAGCAAAACAGAAAGTGTGTGTGTGCGTGCGTGTGTGTGCGCACACTTCACTAGAATGCATCCATTGTCTTGTTCTTAACCCAGTACATATTTGTTGTTGTTCAGTCGTTCAGTCGTGTCCGACTCTTCGTGACCCCATGGACCATAGCACGCCAGGCCTTCCTGTCCTGCGCTCTCTCCTGGAGCGTGCTCAAGTTCATATTCATTGCATCCGTGATGCTATCTAGCCATCTCATCCTCTGCCGTCCCCTTCTCCTTTTGCCTTCAGTCTTTCCCAGCATCAGGGTCTTTTCCAGGGAGTTTTCTCTTCGCATTAGGTGGCCAAAATATTGGAGCTTCAGCTTCATTATCTGTCCTTCCAATGAGCAGTCAGGGTTGATTTCCTTTAGGATAGACTGATTTCACCTCCTTGCAGTCCAGGGCACTCGTAAGAGTCTTCTCCAGCACCACAGTTCGAAAGCATCAGTTCTTCGGCGCTCAGCCTTCCTTATAGTCCAGCTCTCACAGCCATACATTACATATAAGCACTTGCAAAAAGTCAGGAGGTGCCTTGAGGCAATCTCCTGGAATTGGACCACGTCAGAATTCTGGTGAGTAAGTGCCTGTTTGAATCTGCATATCTGAATAAAAGAACAACAACCAGAACACTAGAAGTCAAGCAGAAGGTGAAGTTACAACCATTCTTTCCAAGATCCTAGCTAGACACACTCACTTCTCCAGATAGGAAGCTGTGTTTCCACTTTTTTTTTTTTTTTTAATGCTTTCAATCCTGTGATCTTTTTCTCCTCCTACATTCTCAAGAGTGGAGCTCTTTCCAAAGGTTTATTAGACTGGCCCATTATCTGATGTTTCTGAGGTGGGCAGTGAAGAGAGTGAGGTGTAGTGGCTAGCGTGTTTGACTGGGGCTGGGGAGACCCAGGTTCAAGTCCCCATTCAGGCAACATTCACCAGGCCAGTCACTGACTTTCAGCTTAAGCTACTTCACAGAGTTGTTGTTAGGATAAGATGGAGAGCAGGAGAATTATGTATGCCGCCTTGGGCTCCTTGTTGGAAAAGGAAGGATATGAATGTAATAAATAAATAAATGAGACATGTTTGCATTCTGCCAGGCTTTTTTGAGCAATCTTCCTTGTTGTTGATCTGTTTTATTTGTTATTAAATCCACATCTCTGTAAAACCAACAACACCTAGAAAACCAGAAGTCAAAAGGCTAAGCTATAACCATTCTTTCCAAGATACTGGTTTCTTTGTACTGTTGCATGTAAAGTATTCCGGTTCAGGATTCCAACTGCTCTGTTCCATTTCTTACCCAATAGTCAGTCACCATTCCATAGCCCCTGAACACATTCAACTTCATTAGACTGTTTTTGCCACACACACCCCTCCGGTAGGTTTTTTCCTAAAGTCTTTTTGTCCTTCTGCAAACTTTGGGGTTGCCCCAAGCTTTCTGATCCCCCCGCCCCATTTGCGGGTGGTGCCGTTTTGGTTACATAAGCATCGGCAGTCACAGACTGAACATCAGAAATAGAGGGAATGGTGATATTTTAAAAATGGTAAACTGCCTTGGGAGCCCTGTTTAGGGAAGAAAGGTGGTCTATACATGTTTTAATGAAATAAATAATCCACACTATACCATGTGCTGATACTGTCCTATATATATGGTTTTACCCTTACGCTGAACAGTGTCAACACTTACATACTTGGAGGAGCTGATTCGTTCAGCCCAAGTAATTAAGTCCATGATATGGTTATATAGGCGATTTCTGGTCATAACTAAAGTTGATCCCCAGCTTATTAGAGAGGAATGGAACAAGGAACTTGAGCATCCCAGATGGGCACAGCAGTGAAGCATTGCCTTGGGTCTTCACATTTTGTTTCTTTTGATTTAAAATTAAGGCTAATACAGCAAAAACTATTATTTCATATTCTTTGGTCCTGTCTCCTGACTGCCTTTGCATACAGTGGAAGTAGTAGGAGGCAGGACAAGAGGAAGTTACTATCTGACAAGACTGTAGTAGAATGCAGGTTTTCCTATGACTCTTGGTTCTCCCACTGCCTATACAGATACTTCTAATATAGAGGAAGAGGCAGGTGAGCCAGCCCCAGGAATGTAGGATTACCACATCTTTCCCCCCCCCTTCTTGCTCAAATAAATGATCAAATGTATCGCTTTGTTAGTGCTGTACCTACGAATATTTTTTCTGACTACTTTTTAATGTCTTGTGTATGTGGATAAACATCAGTCTTTTGTTGTGATTGCTGTAGAGTTAGTAGGGAATCATTAGAAGTCTTCAAAGTTCATGAGAAATTATCCAGATAGAATAATAATCAGCAATGGAAAAACAAACCATCCCTAGCCTCCCGATTCTCTTTCACGTGTTAGCGTCAGGGGGTAGAATATATAAATATATGTTGAAAGGATTTTATGGGAATAAATATATGCTCCAGGAGTTATTTGGAATCAACCTAAGATTGACTGAAACAAGAATGGTTATAATGTTGAGCATGACATGGAACTCTGTTGAAAGCATATAAATGGATATTAAAAAACAACAACAGATTGAAGGTAATCCTTGTAAAACAAAGCATAATTTCCATCTGTTCATGAAAACCAATCATCATAAAATGAAGCTCAGACCCAAAATGTTTGGTAGGTCTCTGGCTCAAAGGAGTTGCTTAATTGAAAAGAGCAGAGCTAACTTAGAAAACTCTTATTCAGATGTTAGAAAATTAGCAGAGGTTTGGGTTTTTTTAAGCTTTTACAATAATCCTTGGAAAGTGTTCAAATTTATGGAAGTGTAGGCTTAAAGCACTGGAAATATTTCTATGAATAGAAAGCTGAAGAAATGTTCCAGAATATCATATACTGGGGAAGAATTGGGCAAGCCACATGAACATGCATTGTTTGACCATCACTTTAATAATGTTCCACTATCAGTATGTTGCTAATTTTCAGAATGTTCTTGTCATACAATCAGGTTGAGGAAGTTATTACAGGTGATGAAATGGGTCTGGTGATGTTTTCTGTACTACAAGTGGGGTTTTGTGAATATAAATGCTGGATGCAGATTTTCCATCTCAATTATCTGAGGACAATCAAACCCAAATATCAGTAATACAAAGAGAATAAGAGCCAGTTTACACAATTGTTGAACTAACAGCTGCTTGTATTTATTTATTTATACATACAAACATACACACTTTTATTAACTTTTCAGTTATAATACAGTATAGGCAACCATAAAGCAAAGAGGAAAGAGAAAAGGAGTGGAGTGAGATAAGGGGTTTGACATTTGGAGGCAGATCGAATATGGATTGTAGCTCATGTTAAGTGTTAATGTATAAAACATATGCAGATAAGAAATCAAGCAAATAAGTCTGTGTAGGGAGTCCAAATGTCTAAATTGTGTCCATCTGTTGTTTGTTTGTTTGTTTGTTTTTTAATAGGCTGCATGTTCCAATACAGAGATGGAAACAAGGTCTTCGGGCCACTGGATAATAAAACACTTAGAGATAGTTTTAGATATGATAAGTGGTATATAGATTGATTTAACAACAACATCAACAAGTGGCAGGAGGTTGTCTTTCCAGTGTTGCAGCTGAAATCTCTGTGCAACCATAACTGCTCATGAAAGCCACCTACTCTGGCCTTCAGGTAGTTCCCAAATCACAGGAATGTAATTTAGCAATAAATTATGTTTGCAAACTTCAGGGCAGTTTCCAAGATAACATTGATATACCATAACCTCTGCCTAGGGATGCTGGAGAAATTTGAGATGGACTAAAATGAGCTTGGATTTCTAAAAATCCAACCTGCGGAATCCACTGCGGAGCACCCCCCTCAGGCCATGAGGTGCCCATGGACTTTCAGATTATTATTTTACTTTCCCAAAATTTATGCACATTTATTCATAGGCAAATACACACGTTTCTGCTGAGGAAAAGTTGACATCAGGTTGAGATCTGAATTAAGGTCTTAATTCAGGAAAAAGGTCAACATTCTCCATCTGGGCCAACCAACTAGTCTAGAGTATGAACGCCATACTCAGCCCATCCCCACCCAAAAAAACTGAGTGGTTCCCAATTTTTAAGTCAGAGTTGCACCAAAAAATCTGCTTAGCCTGGGAATAATGATTAAACTCAGATTGGCAGGCTAATACATGCCATGCTTCTCTGGCTGTAGAGATAGTGGGTGAGATTGTCTCCTCTTTTCATATGTGGGTAAAACCAAGTGCTATCCAGCTACTGACAGGTAGCTAGGGATGGCAGAGAATTCCGCCACGGATCTCAGTGAGGCCGAATGCCAGTGCATTCAGCCCCCCCGAACTCCATGGCGGAACGGCCTGCCACCCCCCCACCCCCCACGGATCCCCCCCAGGACGAGATTTACCTGGGGCAGATCTTCCGGGTGGCGGTGGCGGCAGCAGTGGCGGCCGCCACCACCATTTCCAGTGTTAAAAAAAAAAGACGTGATAGGCTACGTAAATCTTTACGTAGCCTATCACATCTGACTTAAAAAAAAAACACACGCGTACGCAAATGGCGGCTAGGGATGTACGAAATTGGCCTTACCTGGCTCCTCTGGGAGGCGCTCCGTCCCTCCCACCGGAATCCTGGCTGGCTTGGCCGGCTCTGCTCCGCGGGGATTCCGCAGAGCCGCCAGCCGGCTCCACCAGCAGCTGGACATCCGGCCGCTGGCTAGCAGGGATGCAAATGGCGGCGGCCGTAGCCACCACCATTTGCGTCCCTGTACTTAACCGTGATAGGCTACGTAAATCTTTACATAGCCTATCACGTCTGACTTTTTAAAAAAAACAAAAACGTGTGTACGCAAATGGCGGCGGCTACGGCCGCCGCCATTTGCGTTTCTTATTTTGGCCTGTCTTCGTCTACGTAAATATTTACGTAGACTAAGATGGCGAAAATAAGGGGAACGCAAATAGCGTAGCGGACGCTATTTGCGTTCCCCCTTATTTTCGCCGTCTTAGTCTATGTAAATATTTACATAACTAAGATGGGCCAAAATAAGGAACGCAAATGGCGGCAGCCGTAGCCGCCGCCATTTGCGTACATGCGTTGTTGTTTGTTTAAAGTAAGACGTGATAGGCTATGTAAAGATTTACGTAGCCTATCACGGTTAAGTACAGGGACACAAACAGTGGTGGCTACGGCTGCCGCCATTTGTGTCCCTGCCAGCCAGCGGCCGGATGTCCAGTTGCTGGTGGAGCTGGCTGGCAGCTCTGCAGAATCCCTGTGGAGCGGAGCCAGCTGGCCAGTATTGTGGGGGGGAGACGCTCCGCGCCCCCCCCCAGTGAGGATTCCGGGGGGAGGGACGGAGCGCCTCCCCCCCCCAGCGGAACCCGGCAGAGCCAGGTAAGGCCAGTTTCATACATCCCTACAGGTAGCCAGATACCCTTCAGTATCCAAACTGGGCCAAAAGGAGGGCCTGGACATCAGTAGTATCTGTCATTCCTGTACACAGGAGAGGAGGTAAGCCTAGCTTTGTGATACAAGCTAAGACCTAGACAGATTTTTAAGCTCCCATCTTTAATGAGTAATCGCATTTTTAAAGAGAGAACCTAAGAGAAGAACCCCAAACAACTACAGAAAAGGGTATTACATTTATTAAAATAAACCTTACAAATATGCAAAGGAATTCCCTTAAGAACACTTTATCACCTTGGATGAATCCAACTTGACTGGAATGAATAAGGTTTGCCATTACTTCTTCGAGCCTATTGGCTAAAACTGCAGTTAGATTTTTACATCTGTGTTGATTAGAGTGATTGCATGATAATTTAAGCATCAAGTATGGACTTTGCCCAGTTTGGGAATTATGGCAATGCGTGCATCATATAGAGATGTGGGAAGTTTACCAAGCTACAAAGCAATCTATATGGGTCTTATCACACTCAATAAGGAACCCATCTGGTCCAGTGGTTTTACCATTCTCCATGCTGTGAGGAAGTCACTTTGCTGAGAATCTAGCCAAGGGAGATCCAGCTGTGAAGTAAAATTAGTTATCTTTTTACTCTGATGACTCTCTGCCTTGTTTTGTTAACTGTGGCACTGCTAGGGCTAGACACTGGGAGCAGATCCAGAGCCCTGAAGCATGGAGTGCCACAAAGGTATTCACAGGCTTTTAAAAAAAAGATTTACAGAAGACATTGAGTGTGCTGTGGGTAAAAGCTGCAGCTAAGGATGTTGTGGGGGCTCCCCCCTGCTTGGTCCCCTGGACTCCCATTCATGGACTGCATGACAATCACCGGGCCCATCCACAAGTGCCATGTGGTCTGCAAGCACCCAGCAGCCCACCCACTCCTTCCCCAAGCTGCCATTCTGCACAATGATGGTGGCTCAGGCATTTCCGGGAATGGAACATTGTGTAGATTGCAGCCATGAAGGGCAATCCACGTAACAGTACGGGTGTGAATGGCCCATTCATGCCTGCAGTGTTGCACATATTGCTCTTTGCAGCCACTTTGTAGGGATGTCGGAGATTTTCTCCATGAATCTCCAGGAGGCTGAATGCTAACGCATTCGGCCCCCCGAAATTGGTGGAGAAACGGTCCGCTCCCCCCCCGGGATGGGACTTACCTTGCGCGAAAGTCCCTGGTGACAGCGGCTCGCAGCGGCAGTGCGGCAGCAGCCGGTCTTCCGACCGGCTGCCACCACCACCATTTCCAATTAAAACAACAACAACAAATGTGATAGGCTACGTAAAGATTTACGTAGCCTATCACGGCTAGATTTTCAAAAAACGCCATGATAGGCTACATAAATGTTTATGTATACATAAATGTATAAATGGCTGACTTTGGGAGGCAAATAAAAGCACGTACGCAAATGGCGGCGCCCACGGTCGCCGCCATTTGCATTTCTTATTTGGGCACGTGTAGTCTACGTAAACATTTACTTAGACTACGGCGAAAATAAGGGCAACGCCCAGAATTTCGGGGGGAGGGACAGAGCGCCTCCCCCCTGTCCAGAATTTCAGCGGGGAGGGATGGGCGCCTCCCCCCCGGTCAGAATTTTGGCTGGAGGGACGGGGCGCCTCCCCCCTGTCCAGAATTTCAGCGGGGAGGGATGGGGCACCTCCCCCCCACCCAGAATTTCGGGGGGAGGGATGGAGCGCCTTCCCCTCACCGCGAAGCAAGCTGCGGGACCAGGTAAGGGACTTTTGTCCATCCCTACTTTCTATGCAACATTCCCTTCTCAGAAATGCCTAAGCCGTGTTGTGCAAAATGGCAACTCAGGGAAGAAGCGGGTCTGCGGCACTTGTCAGTCACTCTCTGTGCCATAGAGGGGCTTGCATGGCACGGCAAGTGGTGGTGGCAGGGGCTCGGCAAGCGAGCAACAGCCCTGGACAGAGGTGAGTCCATCCTTCCTTAGCTACAGCTGCTCCCAGCATTTGCAGTTCCCCAGAGTGCCTCTAGGCTCCATGTGGACCCAGAGGCACTCTGAGGATATCAGAATGCAGCTGTAACTCCAGCTTCTCTTGGCAGCACTCATGCACTCTTTCTTTAAAAGTAGAAAGGAGGTGCCATGCAGGGCCCACTTCATGGACAGCCCTCCTCAATGGTAGGCAGATCCTGGATCCAACACAATCAATTCCATAAAGCTGAATGTTTTCTCCTTCTAAGGTCGGGAGGTGTGTGTCTGTTTTTCCTGGATTGTTATGACAGTGTAGAAGAACTAAAGCCAAGCACCACCACCTCCAACCACTGCATATCCTAGCCAGACCTGTTCTTTTCTTTTTCCCACACATGCCATTTACTCTGCATTCAAAATGTCATTGATTAATGTGTTGATGATATGCTGACGAAATTTTGGCTAATGTTAGTGAACCTGGAAATGAATGATCATCATCACATTTCAGAACATCATAAATGAGACACACCTACCTTGTGAGTAAACTTGCTGGAATATTATCATTTGCAGGCTGCAGTCTCTGAAGGTCTGCAGTGCTTCACGTCCCAAAGTAGGGATGTTAGAGAATTCCGTCACGGACTCCAGAGAGGCTGGATTCTTTAGAATCTCCCCCCCCCCCCGCCCAGAGTCTGTGGTGGAACCTATACCCCGGTCTGCAGTCACCATTTCCATTCTACTTTAGCCATGATAGGCTATGGAAATATATACGTAGCCTATCACGGCTACCACAGGGATGCAAATGGTGTAGCAGCTGCCATTTGCATTCCTGCCTTTTAGGCTACGTAAATATATATGTAGCCTATCACGGCTACTGCAGGGATGCAAATGGCAGCTGCCGTTTGCGCCCGCAGCCCAGCAGCGGACAGAAGTCTGGCTGTGGGCCGCCGCGGCCGGCGGATCTGTGGGCTCCCCACAGAGCGGAGCTGGCCAGGGAGGATTCTGGGGGGAGGGGCAGATCGACCCAGTGGAATGGGGTAAGTAATCCATACACCCCTATCCCAAAGCCCACTAGGAACACAGGAAGCCGTCAGACCATTGGGGCATCTAGCCCAGTATGGTTGACACTGCCTGGCAGCGGCTTTTCAGGGTTTCGGGCAGGAGTTTTTCCAGCCCGATCCCTGGAGATGCCGGGGATCGAACCTGGGACCTTCGGCATGGAAAGCTGGTGCTCTACCACAGAGCCACCACCCCGGCCCCGGCCCTTCTGCCATTTGCCAGTAAAGCAAAGCTACATTTTTAGATGCCATGCTTACTCCAGAGTTGCCAGCTGTGCTGGCTTGCCTTTGTCTCTAGGCCTGGCTGTTTTTCACTTCACTGCCCTGCTGCTTATTGTTCTCAAGTCATTGCACTTATTGCTCAAGATTACAGTTAATTTTCTTTTGGTGCAGAAATTGGATTTTCATTTTGAAAAGGAAAAAGCCCCCCACATTCCCTCTCAACAGAGAAATACATTGCTTTCCATTACACATTCCGCAGGCATTTAATTAAAAGGTAGAAAAACTACCTAGGATTTAATTAAGCAGGAAGAATATAGAAAGACGCTGAGCCAACAATGAAGCTGGTCCATTCAGGATTACCAAGATGTGAGCCAGATACGGCCATCAGGAAGATTAAAAAACAAGAATATTAACAACCTAATAGCAAAAGAGGTTTTTCCCTCTCATTAAGAAGTTTAAAATAAGAAGAAATGCAATATTCATGAGGAAGACACAATTTTTCACATGCTAGTTCTAAATATACTAAGACCATTTCAGTTCACTTCAGGCTTCTGTTAGGAACAGAATTTGTCAGGCTCTGTCAAGTGTAGCGCAGTTGGAGGTGTTCGTGTGGGAATAATCTTTCCTTATTTTTAAAAGCACTGATGCAGACAACAGTACAGGGGGTGCAATTTGACTAGTAAAGGAGACACCTTAAATATGATAGATATGTAGAAAGAAATGTTAAGGTTCTGGCTATGCATTTTATAACAATTATATATATATATATATACTCAATATGAAGAAGGAAATACATTTTATTCTTCAGGCCTGCTTTTCTTACAGTAACTTGGGGAAAGCTGCTGTTGCTTTAAAATAGGCAGGATCAGCTGGCGACCTCGGGGCTTAATCCAGCCCCTTGTGGAATAACGCTTGGGCTGCCAGTTGCCAACCCAGAACCAAGAGACATGTGTGGAAGAACTGCTGGCTGTAGCAACAGAACTTGCTGATCATTTTCTCTATGGGACAAAGAGGCCCTGGCTCCATCCAGTGCCAGTTCCAGTCTTTTCAAGGCCGTTTGGCAAGACACTTCAATGCCACCCCACCTACCACGACTCTGTCTTTTCACCACCATTGTCACCAGCTGGAATTGCTCTCCATCTTCTCTCTCATCATTGCTGCCACTTGTTTGCTTGATGAGTAGAAGCCAGAGAGCAAGCAGGCAGAGGCATCTACTGCTCCTGCTTCTCACCAACACCATTGCCTGGGCCAGAGTGAGAGACAGGGGAACAAGTAGGCTGCAAGAACGAAGATGAAGAGCAACTCCCGGGGGCTTTTCTCAGTGGGCCCCTGCTGGCATATGTGCCATTGGCAGGGGCCCAACTATGTGCGCCTTCGACACCAGTCCTGGCCCCATCCCTCATAGAAGTGGCCCTCCCATAAAACCAGTTGTTGACCAAATAGTTGGTTTTTTTTTTATGTTCACCACTTTTATTAATCTATTAAAATAAAAGAGGGTGTGTGTGTGTGTGAGTGAGAGAGAGAGAGAGAGAGAGAGAGAGAGTCTGTCCATCCATCTGCCCATCAGGACCGTAGTGCCAGGACTATGAAACATAGACACCTGAAGCTTGGCATGCAAACTAAGGGGATTCTAGGCATGTGCACCTCAGTGTTATTTTGTTTTTTAAATGCTTTAATATTAAAAAAATAATAATTTAAATGTGTCCATGTGGTTGAAGCCTGCAGTGCCATCTTCAGCCACGAGTAGCAGCCTTCCCTAACTAGCACATAGCTTTGCAGTCCATTCAGCAGGAAGCCAAGGGAGTAGGCTGAAAGGCAGAACTATAGGCCTGCCTCCTGCTCCCTGCTGTGGGTCAGCCTCCCACACACACTCAGGGGAATAGAGTGGACAGATTCGTCCTTCATGGGCTATAGGGGTGCACCATGGCAGGGGCCATGCCTGTGGTGCCAGCAGGCATGGCTTCACTAAGACCCAGCAACTGGTGTACTGTACATAGGCTCACTGCCTCTGGTACTGGAGGTAGCACATAGCCATTAAGACTAGTAGCCATTGATAGCCTTCTCCTCCAGGAATTTGTCCAACCCCCTTTTAAAGCCATCCAAATTGGTGGCCATCACTACATCCTGTGGTAGCAATTCCATAGTTTAACCATGCACTGCTGTGTGAAGAAGTCCTTCCTTTTATCTGTCCTGAATCTGTATGGACTTCCTTTAGAAATAACAGAAGTCCTTTCATGCCACTGCCAGGCACTGATCAAGTCCATCCATACACATTTGTTTGTTTGCTTGTTTAATTAATTTCTGTACCTAGGGATGTACAAAAATCACTTACCTTTTGGGGATTATGCTAATGGTTGGGGGGGAGGCATTCCGTCCCTCCCCCCGGAATCCTCGCTGGGGGGGGTGCTCCATTCCTCCCCCCCTCCAGAATCCTGGCCGGCCAGCTCCGCTCTGCAGGGATTCTGTGGAGCCCCCGGCCGGCTCCGCCAGCGGCCGGACATCCGGCCGCTGGCTAGCAGGGACGCAAATGGCGGTGGAAGTCAAGGACTGCCTTCTTTATTCTGATGCAATATAAAAAGAGGAAGAAAGTGGGAGACTGAAATAATTTAGTGCTGATGCCTTTCCCTAATATTTCAGTTCTTGTCCAAAGGCCTTTTAAACCTGTTCTTTCACCAGTGCTGGAGCCACTGGAGCAATTTATTGCACGCTTGTGACTGGCCACTCACAGAAGTTTGTGGTCCCTTTACATGACGTCGTCAACATCCGGGGCCCCTCCTGTGCTTATTCAGATTTATCCCACTGTAAAAAGCACCAGACATAATTAGTGTTTTTTTTAAAGCGCAGAATTGGTAGCATGTAAAGTCAGCGTATTGCTATATTTAGCCACTAGATGGCACTGCCTAAAAGAAAGCATAGGAAAAGTGCTGAAACAGAAATTTTCAATTCAAACCATGTGATTGCTCCCTGTCCGCTCATGTAATGGAACCGATTGTAATCCCGCGAAGAAAGCAGAAACAGAAAGCCCTGGTTTTCTGGGTACAGGATTCTGCCTTGTGTGATGAACCACACTGTTGTGTGGCTTGATCTCACACCACCTTGGTAAGGACTGGAACCAGAACATGGGCAAGTTCCTTCCTTTCTCTGTTATCACCATCTCTTTCCTGCCAGGGGATAATTAGGTGGGAATAATCCACAGAATTAGCCACACCCATATATGCTTCCAGCCTCTCAAATGTCATGTAGTCATGTGGGATGAAACCCCAACATGGTGCTAAGGAATATTTTATGCTGCTAAGTAAGAAGCCCTCTTATTTATATTTGTTTGTTTGTTTGTTTGTTTGTTACATGTATATCCTGCTTTTTCCTCCAAGGTGCCCAAGGCAGCATACATAATTCTCCCCCTCTCCATTTTATCCTCACAACAACCTTGTGAAAGTAGGTTAGGCTGAGAGTCTGACTGCTCCAAAGTCACCCAGTGAGCATTATGGCCAAGGGGACAGTTGAACCCAAGTCTCCACAAAGTCCAACTAGTTCACCACACTGGTTCACTCATGTATGGCAAATTCTGTGATTCATGGTGTGCACATGCATTTCCGTGAATTTTAACACTGAAGACTAATTGGTACGAATAATTTGTGTGTCGAAAATCAAGGATGAGTGATCCAGAGCTAAAGCAATCATGTGATCATGCCAAGCCTGAAATCCATCCCACATTTATGTCTGAACTCAGATGTTTCAGACATTTTGCAATGCTGTGATCCTGTGATAAATGTAGCCTGAGCTCCAAAACTGTTTGGCTGATGATGCCATCATGTGACTATGATATACAGAACCACATTTTGGGCATGCTAGTATGTTCATGTGAAATGGCCTCTTAGATGTCACATGTCCTTTTTCTTACTGGTGTTTTTGGGGTTTTTTTAGTCTCCTAAACTGTTCTGTATTTACAGATTAGCCCTGCAGAATCCAATAATGATATCCCTTTGCCTGGATATTTATTACTAATCACCAGACAGAAATGAGTGAAGTAGCACTTGCCACCAACCTGCTTAAAATGAAAATCAATAAGCAGAATGAAAAGCGAAAGAGAGGATCAATACTGCCTGAGAGATTTTCCCAGGAAGCTAAGGCTATTTTCTTCACATGAGAAGAGTTGGCTGTACAGATAATAATGGCACAGTGTACTCCTGTTGGCAGCCATCATGACTGCACTCTCTCCTCACTCCTCTGAGTGATACTACTGGTGGTGCTGACCTAAGCTGGCTGAGGCCACCAGCAGCCACCAGCAATATTCTTGATGAGTACTGGAAATCTGTGGGCCATCTCAGGAGTTGACTCACACTGTGGAAGAACATGGGGAGCTGAGAGTGCAATGCTAGCTTTCAGCTGGGGGCATTTATACCTCAGCTGTCAGAAGAGAAATCCTTGCCAATGTACTGCAAATCACCCAGAGAAATCCAGATCTTTCCTTCCCACCTTTAGTTAAAGGTCAATGTGTTACACATAGAAAACATCAATGGAGCTGGGCTGAGTTTTCGTTAATTTTCTTAACTCCATTTTGTTGTTTTAATATAATAGGACACAGTGATGACTGTGTTAGACACGCTACTAGATATATGGGCCAGAAGACCATTTGTTCCACTCTGGTGATGTTTAAACTATACGCTACCCTTTCCAGTGGATAGAAAAGTGGCACCATTTCCCCCAAACATAAAATGACAGTGGTGAGGTATATCCCCAGCATTTATTTTGGATGTGGGGTTATCTGAGAGCCAAAGAACAACTATCAAAACAATCTTCAAACTACTGTAACTGTACTGCAAGTTGCTCATACAACATTTGGAGCCAGGAAATGTGAAAAATCGGTATATTGGCAAAACATATTTGGAGTAATTTGAATTTGCATGCAAAAACTTCAAATTTATATAATCTTTATTCTGTTTCTTCCCCTCAACGTTTCCAGTTATAAATGTGTTGGATTTAAAGCTGTTCAGACAAATATAAGTTGTTAACACCTTCCATTTGGAAATTGCCAAAATCTGAAGAAGAGCACAACTAGTCCCAAATGCCCAAGGGGACTTCTGGCATGTGTTTCTCAGTCAGCAGCTCTGATCAGCAGGGAACTTTCAAAAGGACTTTGTGAAATGATGCAATGGCCTGTTGTAGAAATATTAAAAAGTAAAAAAACAACAACCCAATCCTACTGGTCATGCACATGTCCCTGGTCATTATTGCCTCAAGGTTTGTCAGCATGATCTGATATTTAGGTTGCAATCCTACACCCAGTTTCCTGGTAGTAAACTCCATTGAATTCAATGGGACTTACTTGTGAGTACACAGATATAGGTTTGTGCTTTTACACTATAGTCATATGCATACTTATTCAAAAATCACTTCCACTATGACTTACTCCTAGGTACTGTACAGGGGATTGAAGTCACTTAAAAAAATCTCTCTCAAATTAAATATTTTTCCACTAAATTCATATTTTGCCAAATTACGATTGCATACATAATTACATTTTTGCTCTAAAGCAAATTAAGGAGAGAAGATAGAACACTGCTATGAAACCAGCTCCCCATTTCTAAATGTATTGTTCCAGCATCCATATATTGAATGGGTTGGATTGCTGCCACAGAGCAAAGGAACTGGAGTTTCTGCCACTTTGAAAATGTGATTTGAAGCCCCAGTTTGCCTTTTAGGGAGCAATCCTATGCATGTTTGGACAGAAAAAAGTCCTACAATACCCAGCATTCCCCAGCCAGCAGGGCTGGCTGGAGAATGCCAGGAGTTCTAGGACTTGCCAGGAGTTCTAGGAATGCCAGGAGTTCTAGGACAGACTTTTTTCTGTCTAAACATGAATAGGATTACACCTTCAGTCACCATGCACAAATACTTCCAAATGGCTAAAATTCCCCCATACATGGGGGGGGGGGACACAGTGTATTAATAGAATCATAGAGTGGGAGAGTTCCTTGTGGGACCTCTAGCCCAAACTCCTGCTCAGTGCAAGCAATCCAGAGCTAGCATATCCCCAACAGATGGCTGTCCAGCCTCTGCAGCAAGGAAGACCCCTACCCCCAGATCATTGGTTCCATTGTCAAACATTGTTCATCAGTTAAGACATTTCTCCTAATGTTCAAATGAAATCTACCCCCTGTAACTAAAACCCATTACATCTAATTCTGTCCTCTGGGATAGCAGAGAACACATTTTTGTCTTCTTCTATATGAAAGCCTTTCAGGAATGTGAAGAGTGCTATTATGCCCCCCCCCTTCTCTGGGGGCTTTTCTACACAAGGATGGTAATCCACTGCATCCACTGTCAGTTTCACTGCAGAACTGACTGCAGTGAACTACATGAGAAGCATTTTCTTTCCTGCTTTGCTGCTACATAACCTCTAGGTGTCACTGTGATATAGCAGAATAGTGCAAATTCACAAGTAGAAAGAGCATTTTCTTTTGCTTTCAGAAATGATAACCCATTTTCCCTTCTCTAAAAAAACCTCAAGAAAAGTGCTGTTTACAAACAGAAGCAAGGTTGGAAGGTCAAAACTTCATCTAAAGAACCCATAAACAACCATGAGTAGGCAAGGATAAATGCTCAATAAATGCCTCATGTAGAAAAGCTCTAGGCTGAATATATCTGTTTCTTTCAACCTTTCCTCAAAGGATTTGTTTTCTGTACCCCTGACTATCTTCATTGCCCTCCTCTGAACCCACTCCAGTTTGTTTACATCCTTAATGTGTGAACTGGACACAGAACTCCAGATGAAGCCTGTCTAATGACATGAAAACTCTGTTTCTAGTAATGCAGCATAAAATTGCACTAGCTGTTTTTGTAGCTGCATGCTCCATCACATTGCTGACTCGTATTCAGCTTGTGATCAGCTACAGCCCTGACTTCCTATTGAAATGTTGTATGCAAAGCCAGGATCCCCCATCCAATACTTGTGCATTTATTTATTTTTTGCCTGAATGCAGAATTTTGCATTTCTTGCTGCTGAATGTCGTTTTATTAGATGTAGTTTTTAAGGGTTTTTTTAGTTTTATTAGCCCTATTTTCCATCGTATCAAGGTCATTTCCATTTTATTCCTGACTTCTGAGATACTAGCTATCCCTCCCAAAAATACGATTGCACCTTTAATCACTTTGCTATTATGGGGAATTTTGTCCAATGTGTTGCTGAAATCAAGATAAATTATGTGCACAGTATCCCCATATACAAGTAAGTTAGTAACCCAATTCTTAAAATAAGAGATGATTGATACTAAGATAGTTGAAAAGATGGTGAACCTTCCCACTCACCCCTCACCCTTGTCCCTTGATTCTTTTTCCCCTCAAAAATTTTCATTAAAATTATCTCTGGTTATTGCAGTAATGTATCTTCCATGGCATATCAACTGACATCAAGAACGTTTAAAATGTGAGGGGTTTATTCTCCTTTTATCAAGCATTTTCTACATACAGAACATCCACATGGCATAAAATAGAGAAGAAAAATGTAGAAGAAATGGACTACTGGTAAATCATTGAGTAACAGACAGTTTACACAGTGGTCGTGGTGGTTTTGCTCACAATGGGGAAAAATTGTTAAAAGGATTCAGTAGCTAGAAGTCAATTCTTTTATTCAATTAAGTCTATCTGCCAGTTTCCTTAAGCTAAAGAGAATTCTATTGTATCACAGAGCAGGATGCTAATAACACACAAGAAAATACAATGCTAGAAAATTTCAAATTTCTAAGCAGCTTTACACATTGGAGTAAAATTAGAGTAATATTTTTGACTGCATTGAATAAACAGAGGTCAAGTTTAATAGCCTGTTTCAGTTAAAGAAACCCAGTTTTTAAAAATCTAACAATAATAAAACCCACCTATGTCATTACTGAAAATCTGAAGAAAACTATTTACTGCTAACTTTCTTGAGTGCAGATATTTTTTTTTCTCTCATTCTAGTGGCTACAATGATTCTAAATTTTAGAATCGTCATTATTCCTATATAGATGTACAAGCAAAACTAGAGAAATAATTCATGAAATTAAAAGAAAAAATATAGAAAGACAGCAGCTTGCAATAGTAATCTAATGGCAGGAGAGGGATAGAAAAATTTACTGAGTTTTATCAAAAGTATTGAGGAAAAGCAGGTATTTGACAAACAAAGTACACATAGTGGCTCTAGTATCTATCAAAGTAACCCTAGACACATTCACTAAGAGGCTAGTCCCATTGATTTCAATAGGTTTTACTTCTTTTAAGGGGCTTTGGAACATGGCAGAAGGCTGCAGTTCTACATACCCTTGGGAGTAAGGAGGATTAAACTCAATTGGACTTACTTCTGAGTAAGCATTTATAGGATTGTGCTATTAATTTCCACCCTTGAAAGGCTGTAACCCTATACTCACTTGGAATAATGCCAGTGAATTCAGTGGGACTCACTTCTGACTAGACATGTGTACGATTGTGGTGTATGTTCCATTGTTATACAGATTCTTTAAAAATGCCATTCTAGTAAGAAATTGCTGTTTTTAAAAAATAACAGTTTTCTTGCCAGCATAAGTGAAGCTTGGTATTGGTTTGACAAAACATGTTTTCTCCTAAGCAGATACGTATGACATTTCTTTTTAGTAGAACTGAAAGTCCCTTTTGATGCAACTCTTTTACAGGTGGGAAGATAACCAATCACCTAATTCTGCTACAAAAAAGGGGGTCAAAGTTCCATGAGAAGTTAACAGAATTTGAACTAAAACCGGCAACAAAAATAATATCCTCAATAGTAGGAATAAAAAAAATGATAACACAAGATGTTGCAAATATACTTTTTTTCCCTTTGTCTTAAAACCATGCTTTACAACCTGATGGAGATGAAAAACTCGAGATATCAAAAGCTTCTTTTCAAGGAAAAAGAAAAGCCTGTAGCCACAATGGGAATACAATTACATGTTTCCTAGGCTTCTCTTTCCTTATGAGACATTTCCCTTCAAGGCACAAAAAGATTAAATAGTGGACAGGACAGGGCAGGATGTTTCCATTTAAGAAATCAGAAGTTATACATAACCTAACGGTTCAATGAATCTGATTAAGTCAATATGATTTTTTTTGTTTTTTAAAAAATATTTCATTTTAAAATGTGGCATCATTTCCTCATGTATTGAGGGTACTTATCATAAACTTAATATTTTTACCAGATAGCCAATTTGCCCTAAGGCTGTCATAAATAGTACATAGAATGTTTACTCACAATTTCAGCATCTTTTATGTCACCAAAATTGCATCTCAATCAACCACAAAACATGTACAGAAGGGTCTAACATTTTTTTCTTTTTTTTAGAAAACAGTGACAATTTAGAGAATGAAGTTAAGTGCAATGTACTGTAAAACTATTCACTCGGCTGTTATCTAATATGGTTCTTTATGCTTCTCCAACCCAAATTACTGTGTTTCCTCTCTCAACTTCAGTGATTTCACAATTCAGCTTGTTCAGTCGTCCATCTAGAATAAACAAGGATTCCTTGGAAGGTGTCATCAGGTACTGACCGAAGAGCCCACTGCCCTCAATTAACCGGTTCTTGCTGTTCCAAGGCCATTCATCTGGCCTAAGAGGTTCCTTAAGACTCTTGACCATTTTCACTTTGCCAGAGGACAATTCTACAAAGAGCACATCAGTTTGTGTGCTAGAGCTACCAAAGGCATTATATTGATGGGCCTCAGTAAATGATGCTTGAAAAGCCAGATCAGATATGTGCAAGTTGGTGTGAATGTCGAAAGCATCCTGTATTTCTCCTCTAACTGTAATGGTCTGGACCCTCATGAGACCTTTCACATCATCAATGCTGACTAGATAATGACCATCTGGAGAGATATATGGAGTTCCTGTTACATCACCATTATATCCAATAACAGAATCGGTAACACTGTCCACTATAAGCTGTGGTGGAACAGCTCCAGTAGTGTCAGGTTTACAGCTAAGGAAGTAATATCCTCCAAGGTGTGTGTAAGCCAGAGTCTTTGGAACACAATTGTAATCCTTTAAACTAATTGTCTTGATGTATGACATGGTTTCAAGATCAATTTTCTGGAGCACAGGCTCATCTTTGTGAAGAATAAATCCAAACCTAGAAGAAACAAAAGACAAAAAACAATATCAAAGAAAGATGTCCATAGTATATAATGTATACAATAGAGTGCAACAATTACTTAAAGGTCTGCACATTTACATGTACTGTAAATATGCACTCCTGCATACCTGAAGCCTGATTCTGAAATGCATGTATTCACCGGATTACACCATATTACTGTACACTTGATGGCAGGAAACTGAATGTGTGAACTATTTCCATTGAAAACCAATGTGTTAAGGAAAATGTTCTGTCTGTGATGTTTTATCTTTGATGACCTATATTATATATACATGCAAGTTATGATTGGCTGTTGCAATATCAAGTGATTAACTTGAGCATGTAAACCAGAATTAAGTCACACATTCTTCTTATCAAGCTGCTGATAGAACTCCTATGCAATTATGATTCAATTTAAGTAGAACAAAATATTTTAATGCCACATACCAAGTTTAATTGGTACATATTTTGCCATGCAAATAGGGGGAAACTGTACAGTATTCTGAATGTGTGTAACTCCAGTGAGATTATGTTTATGTAAAAGAAAATAACTGCTTTTAAACTAGAAAGAATAAACAGCTTCAAAGTGACTATGCAGTACATCTCATATATTTTAGTTCACTTCATTTAATTCTCTCATTTTTTTTCTATGAACATCATATCAATCCAATGTTCATTGCTGTTTAGATCATTAGTCCAATCCTCATTTTAATTCAGATGAAATGAATACCAGAAGGATTTAGGATTATATCTTCCAGCTATTAAGGTCTCATTTGCTACATTTTCAAACTACCTTTATGTTATGCATAACAATAAGTCAGTTGCTCTAGGAAATTAACTAGTGCTGTGCCAAATCCTGCCTCCTATTTTTGGGAACTTTTTCTCCCGGCAAAAGAGGCATTGTTTTTTGTGCCTCTTTCACAGGGAGAGGGAGAATTTCAGAGAATTTTCTCCTCGGGGAGGGGGACAGGGTTTCCACATACCTTTCAAAAGTTTAGGCGATTCTTGAAGGGCCATCTTTCTATTATCATTTAAAACACACACACACACACACACACACAACAACACCCCCTGCACTTGCAGGAGCCCAGGACTCTTTTCCAGCTGGGAGTTCTTCCTGAATGCCTTTCGGAGAGGGAGAGGTCACATGGTCTCCTGGGAGTTCAGAAAGAACTGCTGGGCTAGAGAAGAGTCCTGGGCTTCTGCAAGTGCAGAGGGTGTTGTTGTTGTTGTTTATTTAAAGGAAGTAGACCCCTCAAGAATTGCCAATACTTAAAAAGATATGTGGAAACCTTGTCCACCGCCCCAAGGAGGAAATTCTCTGAAATTCTCCCCTCTCCCAGCCTCTTTTACCAGAGTTTTCATTCTCTCTCTCTCCCCCCCCAATGCTGAAAATTGAAGAATTGAAATTTTTGGCACAGCACAAAAATTAACTATGCAAACTTAATATAACATGGGGTACGATACATCAGAGCATGAATAGAGCAAGGTCGCTGGATGTTACTACGGAAGGCTCACACTGGTCTCCCATTGCAATTCATGGTCAGACACATTGCAGGGTATTAGACATTACAAGCATCCAGAATCTAGACTCCAGATGAAGGCTGGTAAGGGAGAGCTGTTAAAAATCTCTATGGGAATCCTGTGAAAAGCCACTCCAATGGCAGCTGACTGGATTGTGTCTGCCGCCTTTAAATAATAAATAACAGAATTGTTTACCAGCTTTAACTCAGTAGTATTCATATTATTTCCTAAAGCAACAGGGGATGGTTATTTAAAAATGCCTTACTATACACATGATACCTTTGATCTTTTCCATAGCTATAGAAGAGCAATGTTACATTTGACTGCAAGACAAGTGGAACCCACAGCCTTTTTCTTAGCTGCACATATATAAGAGTCAGATTTCCCACCTGACCCTTTTGTTCCTCAGTGTCAGCTTTTCTTGCTGTTTGTTGATAACATATCTGGAAAGCCTGACAAATAGTGCCAGTGGGTTAAGTAGGATTAACAGCAAATAGGGCTAACAGTCAAGCTGGAATAGAAAATTGGAATACATTGCCTGAGTAAGGTTAGGTACATTCTGAGATTTTAAATATCTTTATTTCTATTTATGACCCTGACTGCAGGAATTCTTTTTGCTCCATTGCAAAAATAAAATACTTAGTTGAATGCTGGGGAAAAAATTAATAAAGTATGCTGGAAATTCAATTCACAGGGTGAATTTGCAAACAAAAGATAAAGCTGGCCAATGAAACATACATCATGGTTCTATGCATTATGTCATAGAGTCCTAATACAATGGACTGCAACAATATCTTAATTCACTACAGCCAATGAGAGACTGGAGTAGTTTGTGTGGTTATTTGACCTTGGGGACGGAAGAATCTGTCAAGTTTGATTCTGTCCAGTTTCTCATGTTTCCAACATTAAGGACACAGTCCTGCAAGACTGAAGTCTGAATGATGGAAGCCTTTGAGTTCAGAGCTCTCTGATCATCCTATGCCCTACCAGCCTTTTGTGGGCAGGGCAGAAAGAATGACAGAGGCCTTTTAGTCTCTCCATCCTCTTTGGCACTATTTTACACTGAACAGGGCTCTGAGCCCATCTAGCTGAGTCATGCTGCCAGGGGCAGAAACAGGGGGTGAGATGGGCAGAACTATGGTCTCTCCCCTCTCCATCAACCGGCATACCCCTGTCCCTCCCTTTTCTTCTCCTTCTTGAAGCTAGAGCTTATAACATGGGAAAGGGAGCTGCTGCGCTGCAGAGCTTTTTGCAGTGGCCAGGAGGACTTTAGAGGGGTGGGAAATTTCTGCTCAGATTTTTCCCTCTGAGGTCATAGCTCTGTCTTTGGCCTTGGAAGGGGGAAATCCACAGCTTCCTCATTCCCCTCAGATGCCATCTAGGAGCCATAGGATTGTGTTCTGGGTTTGTTTCATCCAATTTCCACATAAGTTTACGCTTTCACCCCAAACATCTGCATGAAAATGTGTATGTATTTTCATGCACATTTTCCCCTAATATACACATTTGTATGTGTTTCCCTAATATCGGCATGTTTTGCAAGTGATTTCCCCTAATATAATGCATTTTTAATGCACCCTCCCCTCAAATGCAGATGTATTTGTGTGCACTTTCCCCTCTTGTATGTATTTCTTTGATTTGTGAATTGAAAAATTGGGAAAGTGCAAACCGAACTAATTTCTCATCCATCCCTATTTCCTGCACAACCCAAGACAGGCTGACAGTGCTAACACAGTGATGAAGACAAGAGGTGACATTTCTCTTAATGCTTAGTTACAAGATTATGTGTGGTGGTCACTAAATAGATTTTAAACCAATGGATTATCAGAGCGCTTAACTCCTCTGAATAGGGACGGGAAATTCTGACAAGCTACACTGCACATGGACTTTTTCTTTTTTCATGTTGAAGTTTGTTCTGTCTCATTTCCCCATCAGATTTTTTAATTTTTCTCATCTGTACAGACATTTATATGGATATTTGTACACAATTTTGGAGGGGAAAATATGCATTTTATATGCATTTTTTTAAAATGTGCACATTTTGTGTGCACTTTTGCAAATGTATGCAATTTTTCCAAGGAATAAATGATTTTTGTGCCAGTTTTTTTTCAAATACATGTATTTTTTTTTTGCAAATGTTTTGAAATGTACACATTTAAGCCTTTCCCTTAATGTAAAACAGTCTCTTCTTAGAGCACTGCATTCCTGAAAGCTGTTTGTTTATTTTTATAATGGTCTATTTTGAAGCCATGGGAATTTTCACAGAAATTGCGAATTGAGTATCCCTAAACTAAAAGTCAATTAAAAACAGTGCAGCTGCTGATGCTTACATTTTAACCCAACAACTAGCTAAAGAAACATCTGTGCTGTGTTGATAGAGTAGGAACTAGCAAGAGGTTGTATAACTTGTCCTAGAAAGAGAACTTTAGCATATGAGCTACATCATTAGTGAGCAAAATTTCTTGCCTCTGGCTGTCATTTCAGTACCCTATAAGATACATATTGATTCTTAGTCCTTCAGAGTCCACCACACAAAGGTGAATCTAAATTGTACCCTTCATGGGCAATCTTAAACAGTGCAGCCAGTCAGTGATTGAACTGGCAGAGGATTACCCATCCTTTACTGTTAACAGAGCTCTGTTGCAGTCAAAGCAGGTTATACTTGCTTGGTTCTTCCAGAACGTCTGTCTGAAGCTGTCCATGCTTCAGGCAGTAGACATTAAATTTTCAGATCCATTAATCTGGCACCTTTTCATAAAGCATTTAATTTTTAAAGATTGCGGGAAATTTCTTGCAGTCACTCATAATTGTGCCATAAAATTATGCCTGTGGCGTATGTAGTATAAGCCTGTTTTATGAGTATGCCTCTAGTAGAACAACAAGTGATATATCAGAGTGCCATGATTTATATGTAAGGAGTGCCATGTTCAATGCAAACTTCCTTTTCGTGCAGATTGATATGCAGAGGCCTCCCACTGTTCATTAATCCCCGATTAATATTTATGGGACTTCTAACCCTCATGCCTCCTCTGCACAACAATCTCATGCACAAAAGCTGGCTTGGAATCACCAATGTGAGTTTTGTCCTAGTGTATATTGGTCCTTCTTTCACCGTTCAAAAGAGCAAAATATGGGGTTTCAACTCTTATGTGTTTTGTTTTAATCAAAAATAGGTAGAAAGATGGCAGGCTGTGGGTATTGCAATACATTGAACTATGTGTCAAAATTGGGAACATGGCAGTTAATTGGTTGAGTCTCCATTTTGCCTGCTAAAAATCTAACAAAAATACAATTGTAATGGTAATCTAAGTATACAATGGTGGCCTGCCCAGAGGACAATCAAATGTTGGATTGAATAACATGTCATGGAGTGGCACCAGCCAACTGAAGATATGTCATCCTTGGGTACTGATGTTACCAAAGCATGAACCTAGTCTTACTTTCAGATTTGTGAGCAGGGAATGGAGGATTCACTGCCAGCAGCTAAAAGCCAAGTCTAACTAAGGGCTTCTCCACACTAGGCTTTTGTTTCCTGATTCTTTGTGGGATTAAGATTGGTTCCTTTACACGGGCACACACATGCTTTGATTTGGAGACTTCATTTGTCAGCAAGTTCTACATATTTCATTATACAGCCACTAGATGACACTGTTGTATAGCGGAACTGTGTACCGACTGCTGATATAATGGAATAACGTTCCTTATTGGGTTATCTCTCTGATCTTTTAAAACCTGGGTTAAATGTCAGAAAGCATGGGAGATGCCCTGGGGGTTAATGATGAAGGGACCCACAAACTTCTGTGAGTGACCAATCATGAGCCTGCAATAAAAGCCTCATATAGAAACACTCTAAATGTCACCAGGAAATACATTAGTCTCTTGAAGGCTTGCCTTTTTTGTTTTGGTTTTACTGAAATGCACCCAGGGGATTCTGACTGGAGCACTGGTGAAGAGGAGGAATACAAGGCACTTAACTTGCAGGCTGCAGCCGAGGAAGAGATGGGAAGAATGGCTGCTCTGTTAACCTTATTGAAAGGTCATCTCCATCAGACTCTTTCCTTCATTATCCATCACCTGGAAGCAGCCACTCCATCAGGCTGCAGCAGAGGGAGAGATGGGAAGTGAAGTCCACTCCATCAGCTTTGCTGAAATACTAGCTCAATCAGGTTCCTCCCTCCCTCAGCTGTCACCTGGAAGCAGCCCTTCCATCTGTCTGAAGCAAGGGTGACATGGGAATTAGTCCCACTCTGTCAGCAACGTCTGGCACCTCCTATCCTTGAGCTGCTTCCATTGCAGCTTGGTATTATAAGAACTTTGCAGGTAGGAACTAGTACCTGAGTTTGCTTTTTTTCTTCTCCTTCTTCCTAATTTCCTTTCCTTTTGTGTCATGTCTGTTTGATTGCAAGCCCGAGAATAGGGACTGTCTTATTACTGATCTTGGTGAGCTCCTCTGGGAGCCTTTTCTGAGTTGGGTAAAAATATGTTAAATATATAAACCTTTTCATCTCAGCCATTTCTTTTCGTTAAAATTTCCCCTTCTAACTATTTTCTGACCCTGTGGGTGGGAAAGAAACTGTGTGTGTGGGGGGGGATGTTGGTAAAAAAACCCACCCTGCCTGATAGAAATGGGCTAAGACACCCTTTCCTAACATCAGTGCTCCAATCAGATTTGCGTCCTTCCACCCTCCCTCCCCCAGCCTCTGGTGCATTTCAGACAGGCATTTTGGAGACTGATAATTCATTTCCTTAGGGAACAATCCTATGGCTGCTAGAGAGTGGCCAGATGGCCATAGGATATGTTGTTTTCCAGGAACCGACCTCCCCCCACTTCTGTGCTGCCTTGGAGGCAGTGCAGAACAGCCCCATCCTCCGTGCTCGCAAGAGGATCACAGAGCAGCTGGAAAGGGGTGTGGCTGCGGGCGTTCTGGGGTGGGGAGAGTGTATCTGCCTGTACGACTCATCCTATGTGTCATACAGCAGCCTCCTTCCATGCTCCGTCCTCCTGCGGCTAGACAGTCTAGCCGAAAAAGCAGGGCAGGAGACGTGCGGAGGGAACGATCCTCTCCATGCTTCTCCTGCCCTGCTTTGGATAGGCAGTCACCTCCAAGTTCAGGGGCTGCCATCTATCTAGATAGAATTGCTCCCTTAGAGGATTACACCTTCCCCCAACTCTATGCATATGAGGCAGCTAAAAAGTTAAAAAAAAAAACCAATTGATGCCATTGGAGACATCCTTCTTTTTTTTAACACCCCAGCATACATGCATGGGGGGAGATAATTTGGGGGGAAATGGTGTGTGTGTCTGGGAGAAGTTTTAATGCTCCCTTTTTAGTGTGCAGTGGTCCTGATCCAAACTGGGGTCACACTTACTTATACTAGGGTAAATAAAAAGCTAACCCTCCACTAAATGATTATTGTAGTCTAGCTCTTGGTCTGCTAGTAGAGGATTCAAATGGGTAGCAATATGGCAATTATGACTTCCATTTCCCAAATGCTTTCATTTGGAAATCTGTGCACTTCAAACTCATAGAAGTTTTATTCTGGATATGGACCAAGTGACTAAACATGTGTTAATTATTACAAGAGCTGATCTCTCTCATATATATATTACCATTTGGTGTATTTTCAACATCCTATTTTGGTAAATTATATATCCAGCTTGAGATTCCCCAGGCAGGTTTCGGGCATTTTGGGAATCTTTATGAATAATGCTTTGGCATAACATTGTGAACATGATATGCCAAATATTATCATTTCTTACTTATATAGCACTATCAGTGGGCATGGCATTTTAAGATGAAGGGTGGCATAAACATAGATTAAATAAATAAATAAATAAATAAATAAATATCAATTATGTAGCTACTGTGCACACCTTTTTTCCATGTCTCACTGGCTTTCTCATGGTGAATTTCCATCTCCTTGGTGGAATGCAATGAGTTTCTCCATCAACATCAGCAGATGGCTGCTGCTGACATGGATCATGGATGGGCAAACTAAAAAAAGTGATGGCTTTTGTCATATAGTTTGTACACATTAATGGGTGTCTTACAAAAAAGTTAATGTGTGTACCAGTGTGTTCATGGAGTTCTAATAAACCTTGATATTTACTTGTAGCATAGTCCTTTGAAAAATGACACACCATTACTGTTTTAACTATACAATTTGAGTAAGCTAATAGCTTGGTCCCGTGAAGGAAATTGTGGGTCATGCCATCACAACTAAAGTATCTATTCATTTCCCTTGCCAGTAAATTCATTTCCCTTGCCAGTAAGGACTCCACATACCCCAGCCCCATTTTTTTTTGGCATTATATTGGTGCTGGTACCAATATGCCAAACTATTTGACTGCTAAAACACAGAACAATGTAACAATCAGATGCTATGGTGTGTAGCCATTGCAAGTAATATGATGTATTAATTGCATTGGCTTATGGCTGATGCAAATATAATTTCTATTCTATTTGTTATAAAATAGAATGCCTGCTGTAGTTATGAGATAATACCTCCATCCTTGAAAGAAAGCAAACCTGCTTTATTTGTGTCCTGTCCACCCAACCTGACATAAACCTTATTTCCCGCTCCCTGGCTTTATGTGCCTAATACTTAGTTGTACTTCTCTTATTGTTAGTTGCATCCCATAAGGGAAAGATTGAGTGATCTTCAACACATAAAGTGCTGAAGCAATAGTTTTTGAACTGAATGTCATGTGGAAGCAGAAGTGAAATACATCATTATTGAAACAGGAGCCATGTTCAGGGTTAGTAGAAAAAATGTACAGCGAAGCTCAAATGGGCACATTGATTAGAATGCTATAGATTGAACTGGAGTAGATCCAGAGCAGATGAAATGATTGGACCTTCCTTGAAAAACTGATGTGGCCGTTTGGACTCCAGAATACAGTGGACTAAATGCATATTGTTACAAAGCAAAACGAGACATTAAAAAGTAGTAGAATATATTATGCTCAAGGTTAGAAGGCAACCATTGAGATGTAAAGTAAGCTAATTTGTGGAGGTAAGCTGGAATCAGGACCTTTGATCAGGCCTGATGCAAAAGCAGCAAAACAGAGCTAATAATTTATTTTTGTCAAGATAACCAATTAAAAACAAGATTTGAAGACATAGGGAGGTAAGACACTGTAAAATTGCTAGGAAATTAAGAGAGACAATGCATCTGTCTCCTCTTAGTTTGAAAAGTCAAGAAATTTCTTATTTTTTATCTGAAAAAAAATGTGTAGGGAAAGGCTTCAGGGCTAACAGAATAAGTAACCATTAGTCAATGCATCCTAATGCTGCTATTTTATCTCCAGCAAGGAAACACCTGTGCTGCTGGGGCTAAAGTAGCACCCTCTCCAAGGCAAAAGGGATAAGAGTATGAAGGAGCTGGAGGTTTTTATCTTTCCATCTCATCCCTTTTTCCAGTAGCATTCTGAAACAGCCAAATTGATTGCAAGTGGAACTTATTGGCAACTTCAAATATATTATTATTCATAAAGCCTTTTCAAAGCATTAATCATTGCTCTTCAGAACAGGAATCAGCAGCCCTCTGAGCTTTAACTATCTTTGTTTTCCTTCTACCCCACCACATGCGAACTGTCTTTAAGTTTGCCTTGGCCTGGACAAGCTAACATTAACTCTGCTGTGTCTCATGTTTTGCTTTGCTTTTAAGTCCCAGGAACTTCCTGTTCCACTGGGTCAATTCTTTAACATAACTCTGGAATCTCTAATTAACTCATGACATTCTTTCAGCAACTTTTAAAAACTATCTCAAGGTGATTAAGGATAGATTCCTGGTGTTTCCCTACCATGTCTACCTTACAGGTAGGGAGGTACGAAAGTCACTTACCTTTCCGCGGATTATGTTGATGGTGCGGGGGGAGGCATTCCGTCCCTCCCCCCTGGAATCCTCGACAGGGGGGAGGCGATCTGTTCCTCCCCCCTGGAATCCTCCATGGCCGGCTGTGCTCCGTGGCAGCTCCGTGGAGCAGCCGGCCAGGCCCAGCCCAGCCCACAGCTGTCTGCAGCCGGATTTCCGGGCGTGGAGGGTCTGGGGGGGGGGAACCACGTACACAAATGGCGGCGGCTACAGCTGCCGCCATTTGCATTCCTTCTTTTTGGCCGTCTTAATCTACGTAAATATTTACGTAGACTATGACGGCGAAAATAAAGGGGAATGCAAATAGCGTAGCGGGCGCTATTTGCGTCCCTTTTTGATTCACTGTTTTAGCCTACATAAATATTTACGTAGGCTAAAATGGCGAATCAAAAAGGGACGCAAATAGCACCTGCTACGCTATTTGCATTCCCCTTTATTTTCGCCGTCATAGTCTACGTAAATATTTACGTAGACTAAGACGGCCAAAAATAAGGAATGCAAATGGCGGCGGCCATAGCCACCGCCATTTGCGTATGTGGTTTTTTGTGTGTGTTTTTTAACCCAGCCATGATAGGCTATGTAAATCTTTACGTACCCTATCACGTCATTTTTTGATTTTATTTTTTTTTACAAGACAAATGGTGGTGGCGGCAGCCGGTCGGAAGACCAGCCGCCGCTGGAGCCGCCGCTGCCCCAGGTAAGTCTCGTCCCGGGGAGGATCCGTGGGGGGGGGCAGGGGGGGCAGGCCATTGCGCCACACATTTCAGGGGGCCAGATGCACTCGCATTCGGCCTCACCGAGATCCATGGCGGAATTCTCTGACATCCCTACTTACAGTGGCCATTTACATAAGTGAACAGCACTGGTTGCATTTGGTTGTAAAATAAAGCCTCTTGGAGTAGTCATTTGAATAGGGTAATGGCTACACTGAAATCTACAGAGTTTTCCATGCTAGCACACTTAAGGAGAGTATAAATAATTCCATCTTGGCCACAAACATACAGATAATTGCATGGAAGTGTCCTAGCAGAAATAAAGTTGAACAGAGTGCCATAGCGATCCACATTTTTTCCAAATGTACATCAGTAGGTGACCAAGACTTTTTAAGACTGCAAAGGCCTATCTTGAGCAGCATTGACAAGAGACCATCAATAACCTGCGGTTTTAGCAAAAATCCATTTTCAAAGCCGGGTACGGGGATTATATTGACATTTTAAAGACATGTTCAAGACTGTGTGCTTAGGGCTAGACATTCACTTTAAAAATAAATGAAACTGCTGTTTCTTGTTCCCATTTCCAGTGCTCTGTAATAAAAGGAAGCCCGTGGCCATAGTGCCAAAGACCAATTCCACCAGCATCTCTTTCTTCCCTAGCGAGCCAGTGACTTTCACATGATTACACACTTTCACCTCAGAACTCAATGTAGTGCAAAGAACTGTAGACAAATTGAAGAACATTGCTAAAATTAATGTTTATTCAACTTGCGTGCTAGGTTTGTATATCACTTTTTAAACTACAGGATTTGATTATGTGAGGGTTTCTCACAATAGCTCAAGAAAGCAGCTAGTTATGCTATTTTTTCCTATATATCCTAAGATTTAAGCACTCAATAATAGTTGAAAAAACAAAGATTGCCTTCTAGTTTCTTAACCTCCAGTAAACATTTGGCCATTTTCAGAGGAAAACTAGGATGTTTTGTCTACATTTACTTGGTGTTGAGTCAAAAGTTCATTGGCTCATTTTAAATGATTGCCTGAACTATACAGCAGAAGAGAGAAGAAAACAATAATCAAAGCTCCGTTTTTCACATAAGTAATTTAGAGCCCACAATGAATATGGACTTGACTACGCTCTGGGAGAGAGCGCAGGACAGGAAGGCCTGGCGTGCTATGGTCCATGGGGTCACGAAGAGTCGGACATGACTGAACGATTGAACAACAACAACAATTTAGAGCCCAAATCTAATAGAAGTTTATTCAGAAGTAAGTCCCACTGAGTTCAGTGGAGCTTGCTTCCAGGTATACCATGCAGTTCCAGGTACAGGACTGCAGGATAAGGCTATAATACTAAGTACACTTACTAAAGCAAGCTAGGAGGTAAGTTCCACTGAAATAAAATGGACTTATTTCAGAGTAAACATACTAATAGTCAGTCCAAAACAAGGAAAGTTACACTTTACATCAAACTGATTGTACATATTTGTGACAGGACATCTGATTGTAACCACTCTCTGCTTATTTTATCTGCGAGATGACAACTGAATCAAAATATGGTTGTACTCTGGTATATTATTCACAAGATTCTACAGAGGAACCCCCCGCCCCCTGCATGATCAACATCAGGCCACATTGCACAATGAGAAGGCTTTCTTGCAATAGAGGGATGCCTAAAATAGAAGGGAATGTAAAATATTGTGTGGCACACCTAGAAACAGAAACAACTTCAAACAGAAAACTAGGCTTTTCTTTAAATGTGAGTTTTTGTGGAAAACAAGGTGACTTCACTTTAACTCACTTTTAATGCCAATGTGGTTCCTTATTGTTAGGGAGAGGTAAGTGGATATGTTGTGTTCATGGGTCATCATCAAAAGCTTTTTTTCTTTTCTTTTGGGTGTTATTGCTGCCTTTTATTTTTAATGTTTGTGTTTTTCATTTCTCTTTCCTTTTGCTCTATATGACAATATAGAAAGATAAAAGGTTATTGTAAGGCCTCCATTCATATTCTGTCTCTGATTCTTGAGGAAAGGATTCTTCTCCTCCTCCTCTTTCCCTTAGAAAGTGTGTGTAATAAAAACCACAGGAAGCCAAGCTGCTAGCCTAGTTCTCCACTTGGTTTATCTCCAAATCCTGCAGTTTACAGATTGTTAAGATAATAGGGTTGAATAATATGCTAATATTGCAAGCTTTTTAATATGGTGCTAGAATGTTTTGTAATATTGGCTTGGCATGCCATTATACAGTTATCTGTAAAGTATATACACTGCAGTTGCACAGGATAGGCAAAAAACCCTTCCACGGAACTGGTGAAGTTAGTCCTATTAAGTCTGATGGACCATGCTAGCCTGCATTTATCTGCAACCTCTCCTTCTTACTAATTTTTTTTTGTAAAAAAAACCAAAACAAACCCTGATAAAATATGAAACTAATAGAGTAGTGGCAATATTCTTTGCTGCATTAACCAACTGTATATCCAATACAATTTTATTTCAGTACAATGTTGACCTGAGATCTGCAAAAACAGCAAAATATAAGTTGTATGACCTTGCACAAATACAGAGCCCAACACTTCTGAGATGAAAAGAGGGAATAGTCCCACTTAAATGTGACTTAGGCATATCCACATGACCTCTATTTAGCTAAATGGTGCCTTGATTTATCACTCTCAGACCCCATTGTACACATGCACTAGTTACTTCAACTCATGCTTGTGCCCTTACTTGAATACTCCCCCTATCAACACAGCAGTAGTTCTCAAACCTGACTTTTAACTGTGGCCACAGATGGGGTCATAAAACATGTATGATGGCTCTAGGTGTGTCGAACCTATCTCTTGTTCTTCTGTTTGCAGATCTGTCTCCTTTTACTTGTATGGGAAAAACTGAAAGGTCTGTAATCATGGAAGGCATAGTTAGTTCTTCCCAAGATCCTGTTGTCTCCCAGGTCAAGAGTGTCCTCCATCTTCTGCCTTCTCATTCCTGCTCTTTCTCATTTCTGCTGAAGACTGTGGCTCAGTGACAGATCGTGTTCTTTGCATTCAGAAGGTCCCAGGTTCAATCCCCAGCATCTCCAGGTAGGGCTGGAAAAATTCCTGTCTGAAACCCTGGAGAGCCGCTGAAGTCAGTGTTAACAATATCGGGCTAGTTGAACTCAGTACAAGGCAACTTCCTATGTTGCTTCACTACTTAATGTCTCTTTGTTCCATCTGTTTTTGTTTCTTGGGTACTCCCACTCCCACTTTCATGCTTCACCAGCAACATCAAATGTCCTTGATGGCCACTTGAAGCTGTTGTGGAGGCAACTGAAAAACCTTTGGGCATTGGCCCAAGAACATTGATTATTTTCCATTAAATAAAGGTTATCCTGGCTAGTAGCCAAGATTATTATATGGCTTTAGGATCAAAGGCAGCCTGTACCAGTTCCTGGAGAACAATAGTGGGAGAGATCTATTGCTTTTATGACCTGCTTCACTTGTGGGCTTCCCATAGGCATCTGGTTGGCCACTGTGGGCTCCACCACGATGGACCAGCCTTTGGTCTGATGCAGCAGGACTCATATTTTTCAAGGTACTGTTCAATAAGTGTGTCAGTCATTAGAGACCACCTTCTTCTGCATGAAGTTCCTTATCTCCTTAGAGTTGGAGTTATGAGATGACACTCACAAATTTTAACAGTAAGATTACTGAATGACATGGTTAGATTCCAACCTGTGCTTCTCATAATGGTATGGGCAGAAATGAGCTAAAGTGAGTCAAAATACATTTTGTAAAGCAATTTGAACTTAAAATGATTTTAAAATTAAGAAGATTAAAATTCCCATCTGGTCACATGGAATTTTTCTCCCTGTTTGATAAAGATTAAAAACAGAATAGGGTCTGATTATTCTCCAACTAATATATATGCAAATGAGGGGTGATCGCATCAATAAAATACAGCAAAACTGTGAAGAAAGTGAGTCCCTTTGCAGAAGTAGATTTTCTTAGTAAAAAATTCTGCAAATAATAATGAATTTCTTGGTTTTTAAGAGAATAATGGCAGGGATAGGTGGCCGCCTCCAAACTCGGAGGTGACCACATATCCAATACAGGGCAGGAGAAGCATGGAGGGGATTGTCCCCTCTGTGCTTCAGCTGCCCTGCATTTGAGGCTAGACAGCCGATTTCTGTTATCCAAAGGTGGAGTGGGGGAAGTGGCTGCTGGACAACACGTTGGAGGTGTTGTACTGGCATTTCCACCTTCCCTACCCTGGAACACCCCCCAGAACACCTTGTTTTCACTGCTCCGTGCTCCTCTTCCAAGCGTGAGTGTGGTGCTGTTCCAAGCTGCCTGCGAGGCAGTGTGTGGGGGGGGAAGGTCGGTTCCCAGAAACTGACATATCCTATGGCCATCTAGCCGCTGACTAGTGGCCATAGGATAGGGGTGGATGAAAGTCACTTACCTGTCCTTGAAGATTTCCCACGGTGGGGGGGAGGCGCTTTGTTGCTCCCCTCGTGAAGTTCAGGCCGGGGGGGAGGCTTCCCGCCTTGCCCGGCCGAAATTCAGGCCGGGGAGGAGGCTTCCCGCCTCGCCCAGCCGCGAACTAAACAGTTAAAAAAAAAACGCCCCCGTGATAGGCTACGTGACGATTAACGTAGCCTATCACGGCTAAATTTGCAAAGTCAGCCGTGATAGGCTATGTAAATCGCCATGTAGCCTATCACGGGTGACTTAAAAAAAAAAAAAAGCGCGTACGCAAATGGCGGCCCCCATAGGGAGCCGCCATTCGTGTTCCTTATTTGGTCGCTGTAGTCTACGTAAATCTTTATGTAGACTACAGCGAAAATAAGGGCAACGCAAATAGCGTTTCTCTTATTTTCTCCGTAGTCTATGTAAACATTTACGTAGACTACAGCGACCAAATAAGGAACGGGAATGGCGGCTCCCTATGGGGGCTGCCATTATCCGTACGCGCTTTTTTTTTTTTTAAGTCACCCGTGATAGGCTACGTA
The DNA here is from genome assembly GCF_057233095.1 of Heloderma suspectum. NCBI lineage: Eukaryota > Metazoa > Chordata > Lepidosauria > Squamata > Helodermatidae > Heloderma > Heloderma suspectum. Next base: position 71,390,542 of record NC_139462.1, read on the forward strand.
ACGATTTACGTAGCCTATCATGGCTGACTTTGCAGATCTAGCCGTGATAGGCTATGTTATCGTCACGTAGCCTATCACGGGGGCATTTTTTCTTTTTCTTTTATTGCAATGGTGGCGGCGGCAGCCGGTCGAAAGATTGGCTGCCGCCCCCGCCCCTGACGAAGACCCGCCGAACCGCCAGCCGGACCTGCTGCCGGGAGGGACATTCGCCAAAGGTAAGTCCCGTCCCGGGGGGGGGTGCGGGGTGTGGGGGGGTGCGGAGAATTTCTCCCCGAAACTTGTTTGGGGGGCCAAACACGTTGGCGCTCGGCCCCCCGAAGTTTCGGGGAGAAATTCTCCTCCATCCCTACCATAGGATAGCTCCTTTCATCACTACACCATTATTTTTAATGACTCTTTCAATGATTTTTTAATGACTTTCTCTATGATTAATATAAATTATTTTTAAGTCCCATGTTAAGTAAAATAATTACTGTTTGGAATTCCTGTAGCATATACATTGATAACATGATGTCGAACCACATTAAATTTCAGCATCACATTTTGTGATGTACTGTATCTGACATATCCATGATTAATTAGGAGAGTATTAAATGCAAGATGCCTGCTGATGCCAGGATAGCATGGGCAATATGCTGCCTGGTGGGTGTTAGATCTATGCCATAGCTGAATGCACTTTGAAACTCTTCATACAGTACATTATAGAAATAAATAAATAAATAAATAAATAAATATGTTATCTTGACACACAGCCTCACGCTGCTTTCTCAGCTTTTTTTTTTTTTAATAAACTGAGGCAGGTGATGCATTTATTGATTTGGAATAATGGGATAGTAGTTCAGTGATGGTGGTACATAAAAATCCCTGTTTGCTTGGTCTTCCCCATGGCATCCACTACAATCCAATATAGGATGTGATATCTTTACCCTATCCACTCATTACTCCCATGGTGAAAGGGGCTGTGCATTTACCCCTGCCATCATTGTTATCATGATTCTATGATTCTATGATCATGTTCTGAAGTGTGTGTGTGCGTGTGCATGCATGTGTGTGCACACGTGTGTGTCCTGTGGAGGCACCCATGTGATTTAGAACCCTGCATTATCAGGGTTCTAAACTGCAGAAAAAGCTCCTATGACTACAGGAGGTGCCACACCACAGAAGTTATGCTGGACACAGTGGTGGCAGGGGACAAAGGAGTGGTGTGACTTCAGGGCTGGGGCTCAAGGGCTGGCTGCACTTCCCCTTTCACCACAGTGATGTTGTTAATGGGAGCAGCACATTAATTTGGAAACTTGTGTTGCGCATTTCTCTGCCCTCACCAGTCGGTGATGGGAGGGAAGGGCGGGAGACACACAGCATGATAATTTCACACCATACGTTGTGCTGTAGTAAGTGTTATGATGAGGAAGAAAGAGCAAAGAGACGTGGAGTGATGGTTGTTTTGTGTCTCTTATGATGGCTAGTTCCACTTTAGATGGGTACTCAACCTTAGTTATCCAGTAGTCAGTCCGTTCAAGGTTTTTTCAGTTCAAACTCAGTAAAGAAATGTCTCTTGAGAGTGGTATGCTTTCTCCCTGCTTCAGCAAATATCCCATCAGCTTCCAGCTGGTGAGAAATAGAAAGCATAGTTGATGTAAGTTTCAAAGTCTGGGTTTTCTGATTAGTTTTTGCATGGCTGGGAAGGTAACTGTAAGCCTGAAGTCATTTCCTTCCCTTCATTTCTCAAAGGACTACTACAAATGCCATGGGGCTTAGTCAGATTGTGGTAGACTTGCACAGGCACTTATTGGACACCAGTTTATGGGAATGTATTGACTTATAAACAAACTGGATCAAGGCCAAATGACCCATCTAGGCTAGTATTCTGTGTCCCACAGCAGCCAAACAGATGCCTTGGGTAGGGCATGGAGCAAATAGCTATCTTCTATCTTCAGCATCTGAAATTGAGGAATCTGTTGAGACACATTCATCCTTATATTAGCAATCTTTAGAAGGTACACTATAGAACCTTCCAGAGTTTGACTCACTGATGCCCAGTATACAAGGATTTAGAGTATTTATTGACAGACTAACAGTTTCTTAGCAAAAGTGACTATAATCTGGCAGTGAAAAGTAGCAGCATGAGCCATGCATTAGGCAGCACATCCTGGTGTGCATGAACAAGCAATACAAGACGCAGCAGCTCATAATGTCAAAAAGGACAAGAGCTGTGGGGATTGGATACCCAGCCCTCTCAATGTTAGCATGGGATCCACACCAAATGGATGGAGCTGTTAAATGGTTAGTTGCAGGTCAGACTTGTTTAATAACACTCTGGCCCAAATTTAAGCCCACTTTTCTTGTCCTGAAACTTTCTTTCCAGTGGTTGTGGTTGGGGGTTGGGGGCAGTATAGTTTCACAGTAAGGAATCAGGCACAGTAAGGAACCAGGCACTTCTTCCCATCTCCCGGGAGGGAAAGACTCACTGTTTGTTTGTTTAAGAGAAGACATGTTTGTTTTTTTTCTTTTACACAGTTACATAATGCACACATGCTCTTCTTTGAAAAAAAAGCACAAGGCTACTTATTCATCAATTCCAAATCAAGTATGATGAACACTTAAGTCCAAGATTGTGCTTTAAATGGGGGAACCCATGCACAGTAAAGCCATGCTTCTGCTTCTAAGCAGGAGAAGTATAAAACAAATATGCTAAGAATTGAAATAATATGCAAAAATCAATTCAGAAAATCTGGGCTTCACAGAATTTCATAATCACTTTGGAAGGTTAGTGCTCCAAATATGCAGTGTGCCCTGCTCTATTAAGGAGTCTGCCATCTGCTCGAAGTGACAGCTCAGGAAAGGAGCCCAGCATGAGTTAGCCAAAGGGAACAGGCCCAGGACAGAGCAGTTTCAGGACCATGGGCAGTACTGCAGGTGCAAGCCAGGGACTTTGGGTTATGTTTCAGGATCCTGCACCTAGAATACAGGCAAGTTATATGAGCTTTTAAAGCCAGGCGAGGGGATTTTTTTTCTGAAACGTCCAACACCTAAGTATCTGGTTGTTAAAGGAGCACTGCTTTTCTGTAGTTGCTGACTTCTCCTGGGGGTAAAGGTTGGAGATGTGGGTTGGGGAATGCTCCTCAGGGTCTTTCTGCTCATTGGAGAAGTCTGAGATCCATTCCTAGCAATTGAAGGGCAGCGGCACATCCCAGGGGTCTTGTGATACAGAATCCAAGATTGAGAAGGACCAGGGACTGGCACTGACACTTCCTCAAGGTTGCTGTCTCTGGGGACCTCCGTCTCTGAGGGCCCTTGGTCCTGGGCTGTTGTGTGCACTGCCACTGCCACAGTTTGGCCAATATCAATGGGAACCACTGGGAAGGCTTCTTCTATCCATACTCCAAACATTTCTCTCCCCAAACCCTGACTTTCCTCTTTGAAAAATAGCAACACCCTTACGAGGATGGATATTCCATTCTTTGCTTTATAGTGACTATTTTCTGCCATTTTTCTGTGGAGAAGCTTTCATATTAAAGCACCTCCATAGTCATCTAAGAGTTGAAGAAGGATAGCTGCTTATGGAGGGTTTTTTTCCCATGATTGGAAATTATCAATTACACTGCAGTCTGTAAAGTTCATATTTTTAAATTTTAAATAATTTGAGACACATGTGAACTTTTATTATTAACTCCATAATAACTGCATTAGCTGCATAATTCCATATGCTGGCTTTTAGCATCCCTTGCTAACCTCAGCTCGTTCTCAGCTGTGGCCTTCCAGACACCATCCCTGCAATTCTGTGCTACCTGCTGGGAGCTGTAGGACCTTTTTTCTGTCGTAATATGCATAGGCCTGTGCCATTAAGACTTATTATTCTTCTGAAGAAGGTTTCATTTTCCCACAGTTCCAAAAGTTGACACCTGAAATGAAGTTAGGTATCTTGGACCTGAATTTCTCAATGTGACTCACCCCTTGCTACAAATCCCCCTAGTGGCTGTGATAATCTAGAACTGAAGTCAAATTAAGCATTCTGTCTTTGAAATAGTTCATTCTCTTTCTCTGAAGTTCTAATGGAAATAGTAAAACAAAGTTATTTGAATACTATTTACCACATTTAAAGGGAGGCATAGCTTTGAGAATGCTTGAAGGTATTTACATCAAAATAGTTTCTGATTGAAAATTTCACCTATGACCATTAACACTTTAGACAAAGAGAATGAGCTATTTCAAAGATAGAATAATTAAGTCTATTTAAATTCTAGGCTATCACACCAGCAGTCTGATTGTTCATTTTTGCACATGTGAAGGTAGATACTGTATGATGTTCAGAACACCTGCTAGAAAGATTAAAGCAGCTAAAGTTCAGGAATGAATATTTTACAATTATTTAATTTAACATTGCTTTGAAACACTGTATAATATTATAATTAGAGCCTTTAATTTATTCCAATTATCTTACTTTACTTAGATTTATGAACTGTAATGCTGGCATAATTTGCTCCATAGAAGTCTAAAATATCTTTCTTTGGGTATTCTACTTTCTCCTTTCCCACATAGAAATTGCATGTATTCTGATATAAGACATAAGCATCCATAAGGAGAAGGAAAGATCCTATCACTGCTTGTATGAATACTATGGGTGTGCACCAACCACAAGATTTTGTTCAGACCCCAAAGTGGTGGTTCAGAAAACACTTCAGCACTTCAGACTGATTCAGAGGCTACCTGATTCAACTCAGGACCCAAATCCAAACCCTTCCATTGACTATCATTGGACATCAATAAATGGCTATAACCTTTTTCCTCTTTGACATTTGAAGGTGTAATATTCCCTTATTAGAGGATGAAGTCTGTCAGATTTCAGACAGATAGGTGTAGGGGTTCTTTTCTGCCAGGCACCTTTAAAGTTTGTTTGTTCATTTTTTTAAAGGGGGAATTTCTGATAATGTTTTCATTTCTTCGCAGAATTGGATGAAATTAGCAAGAATAGTTGTCTCTTCAGAGAGGATCAAGCCTTCTAAGTTTCAGATTGATAATGCAGGGAGATATGTGCAAGAGCAGCCTTGGGGGTTTCCAAAAAAGGATGTACTTATTATCCCCATAGGTTTTTTGAGTATACAATTGTTATGAAGATGACATACAGCATAGCGGTAGCTCTATGTAAGAAACCTGAAAACTTTCAGAAGGATAGGTAGCTTCAGGAGGATTCAGAATCAGGTATGGTCCAGTTCAGAGGAACCCCTCTGTAAGGTAAACATCTACAAATCTTTCAAAATAAACATGAATTAGGGATGGACTCACCCGAGTCTATGCTTGGGGGTACTGCTGCTCATGTCGCTGCTCCATGCAAGCCACCATATTTATAGAAGGTGGGGGCTCTAGATTTTCGTACATCAAATGTTGTGAACAATGGTAGCCAAAAAGGGTCATTTCTGCAACATTAGATATATGAAAAGGGTGGAAGTGTCCTTTACGGTCACCTTTGTGCACAATATTAGATAGACAAAAATCTAGAGCCGCTATCTTCCATAAAAATGGTGTCTCGCATGAAGGACGGATGGCTGCGGGTCACGAGCAGACAGGTCCAGCAAGTCCTGGCCACTCGCACAGCTCAGCAGGCAGGGGCAGCAGCTTGCTGAGCCAGGGGGCAAGTGGGAATTCAATGGGCTCCCAGACCCAGTTGGGCACCCACAACACCCCTGCCCTGAATTCAGAACTTTCCAAATTTAGTACTGGATTCATGATTCAGCTGTATCTGATGCACACCCCTAATTGATACAGACTAAATGTGATGATTCCCCTATTTGGAAAAAAAGTTCAACAGATGCATTTTTTTCTTTTTATTCAGTGCCTTTAAACTCATTCATTAATTCACACAGCACAGATTCCTGTATTTAAGCCTAGTAACCTCATCCGCTTATGCTAGTTCTGTTACAGTCATTATTCCATAGATAATCTCCTAAAATCATTTTAATATTACTATAACTGTGATATTAATGGAGGGGACGGTTTCCAGCATATCCGTTCTCTAGTGCCCATGTGGGCAACCAGCAGCCATCCTTCCAGATGCTTGAAATTTCCCACCAGCACCACCACTGTTGCCACTGCTGATTTGACCACAGAGCATACCATGTCACATCATCAGGGCCTCTCTGCTACCATTCGTGTCCTGCTTGGGGCAACACGTTTCCTCCACCATCACTTTTAGCTCTGATACTTCCAATAGGGCCTCTACTGAGGCAATTCACTCTGCAGTTGGTCCTTTGAGCATAGATGCCAGAGCATAATCTAGCAGATTAACTGGCAGCCACAGAAGGCTGACCACAGAGATGACCAGATAGAGTGTCTACTCAGTGCTCTATTTGGTTGTCTTTATCTGCCATCTCAGCAGGAGCTCTACATTTGGCAGCGACATGCTTCTGAAAGGAGCCAAATTCCAAGAAGCACAAATATAAGTTCACTGACTGAGGGAGGAGGAGAAGGAATGAGAGTGGGGGGAGATCTGAAGGAAAAGTGAAGAAAAAAATGAAGTGGCTTTGAAGTGGCTGTCTCTTTAATCTGGGCCATTCTTGCTCTGCTTTGCTGAGCCTGCCTTGCTGAAACAGCTCAGCCCAGTTGACTTAACTCTGAGTAGACAGGTACTGAAAGTGTTGAAAAAGTCACTGCCTTTGAGTGCCTGCCAGGTTTCATCTCATGGGGGGCGGCGGGCAGGAACAGAACCACAGAAGAATGATGATGATGTTTGTGTGAAGGATGTCTCTGTGTGACTATGTGCTGGGGAAGAGTGAGCATGTGCATGGCCCAGCCCACTATGGCCCCACCACTGTCAGTATGGGGGCATCCCCCATCCCTCTTACTTACTGGGAGCGGGTGAACAAGATGCAGAACTTGATGCTGATGCAGAAGTTGACCTCACAGATAAAAAAGGCCCCCAATTGCAGTGTGGCTGTAGTCTTGTTCAGGTAGCCAAGAGAATGTGTGAGAGCTCAAAGTGGTACTGGATCAGGGCTGTGCATGCTGACCCCAGTCCTATGTCTCCAGGTGCACCGACCCTTGTCCCTTCCTTTCAGACCATGCCATGTTGAACCAGCAAGATCTGAAATGGAGTTCTACTCACACTTACTCAAATGTGAGTCGAATTCTCTGCACAATCAGAGATCTTGTCTTATCAGGGTTACCGATTGTGCACCTGGAGATGTAGGGACCAGTGTGCCCAGCACCATCCCATCCAACTTTGAACCCTCATGTGTTCTCTCCTGAATACCTGAACAAGGATAGTGACTCTTTCATATGTCCTTAGTATCCCTCAGAGTTTTAACTGCATGTTCATACACTGATGTCAGATATAATACCACTGTCTCAACAATTTATTGTAGTTATGAAGCTGCTGTATTTTATTTTCATGAATAATTTTTTTTAAACGCAATAGTCTGTTTCTTTAACATTAATACCTGATAAACAGGCAACAACTTTGATCTTCTAGTTATATGATTCGTTGTTCATAATCCTTGAGTTGTTTTATTTATTCTTTTTAAATTTTTTTGTTTCATTTTCTACTTACAATGAATGTAATGTGGTCACATGCTTGACCTGCAAGATTTTTGTATTTTGGAAAAAAAAATGAACTAAAGATTTAACTGAAGAGAGCTTCGGCTATTGGGCAGTATAGAAATGAAATATAAATAAATAACCTGAAGGTACAACTCAAAATCTTTTGCATTGTCATCAATGATGCACAATTCTTGGTTTGTATGTAGTCACATGCAACTTCAGTTGTGTCCCACCATGCTCTGTGACAACACAGACTTTGCACAGTATAGCCACTTGAGGGCATCAAAATCCTTTGGCCCAGCTTTGTGAAGAAATGCTCTCAACTGGTTATTAAAGAAATGGTTTGATGCTTGTTTCCTAGTGTCCTTTTGATGCTGGCACTGCCATTGAGTATTTTCACCAATGACTGATGAGATGACAGCTTAGGTTTGATAGACAGTTTTTCCATGCTTCTCCCAATTTGATGGATTTCTCAGCTGCAGTTAATTTAAAGCCTTCCCTGACACACTACTCAAGACAGTTCATTTTTATTTAAACCAGCTCTCAAAGTTCTTAAAGCAAGGTAAAATTTGTAAATTCCTTAATTAGTGAACAAATTTAAATATGTCACTCAAGAAAAAAACAACAGCCATGGATCTCTACAGGCTCATAATTTAATTCCTGGTTTAATTTAAAACATTGTCAGAGGCTAGTAAAATGTTTGATCTAAAAAAATAAAATCTTATAATGTTCAAACAAGCGCCTTCAAAGCTGATTTGTGAGTGTGTGTAAAGATGAGACCAAGCTCAGAATATACCTTATAAAAACAGGAAATGAATTCTTGCATTTGAACTAACTTTCAGGAGAAAGACCCCCCCCCCCAAAGTCATGATCTTCAGGATCACTGTATGAAAATAGGAAATATGCTTATTAGGACTGTATCTCTGTAGGTCAGGCAAAGAAAGAGTCATCCACTTTCCTTTCAGTTATTGTATATGCTCTGAGAGTTAGGGATAGAAGTGCCTTTACTGCTAGCTGCTCTTAGCACTAATATCACACCAGCTTACATAGAAAAACCTTCTGAGACATTAAGAGGGCTACAGGGCTGGAGGTGTTTGGTTGTTTCTCTGTGGTACCATTTTTTATTTGATGCTGGGTGTCCATAGTTTGGATATAGGGCAGTCATTCTTGGTTTGTTTAGCTAGCCCTGCTTAAGCAAAGATTTTATTTTAAATAGACCTGTATGGAATGGTTACCCAATTTTTCAAGTCCTTTAGGGCAGTGATGGGCAACCTTTTGAGCTCGGTGTGTCAAAATTCACCAAAAAACTGAGCATAACTCGGGTGGTGTGTCACTTTGAGAAAAAAACCATAATTTTGCGATATTTATAGTTTAAATAACAAAAATGTATAATTGTAATATATAACTGTATTTAATAAACCAAAAACTAATTATTTAACTTACCTGCTTAGTGACTTCTTTGTTCATCTGTCAGTCGGTTTCTTTTGTTGGTCTTGATATTATTTAACTTGTGTGGGGTGCCGTGAACTAAGATAAGTGAGGGGGAGGGGGAATTCTTTAACTAACCTGCCTATTAGTGACTTTTTTGTTGCTGAATTTCATTGGCTAAACCTTCAATTGAAGGTTGGTATTTTGTACACTTCAAGCCCAAGCAAGTGCTACTAACTTCATCTGGCAATCTGTTTCTTTTGTTGGTTTTGATATTATTTAACACTGAGAATAAGGTCTCACAAAAGTACGTAGAGGGAAAAATTGTGAGTAAAGCCATTGCTATATTTTTCAGGGTGCTAAAAGTGTCTGGTAATCGGTTCCAGGTACTCCAAATTTCCTGTTCGTAGTGGCACTCCTCTTGATTCTCCAAGAGGCACCTTTCCAGATTCTCAAGCTTTGAACTCAAGTTGACAAACACCTGAGCCCAGATGCTGTCTTGAAATTCTGCAAGTTGCATCTCCAAATCATCAATTTGCATCCATTGGAAACCATTTAATTCCAAACTACTGTAGACTACTACATCAGGATACTTAATTATTTTTATGGTCTGTTCTAGACTTCTAAATTGATTAAATCTATCACTGAACTGGTCAAGTAACGAGTCTAAAACATGCTGGTACTTTATATGCAAGGGTTCCATTTCATTTTGTACAGCTGCACTGGCCTTCTCAAAATACTTTGTTACTCGAGGAAAATACTTATAAGTTTTAGTTTCTACATCTCGCTTGAAAATTTTAAGTTTACTTTCAAAAGCTTTTATGTATCCAAACATAACGTCAATACTTTTGCCAAAACCTTGTAACTTTAAGTTCAGTTCATTAATATGAACAGAGAGATCTGTAAAAAATATCAGGGTGTTGACCCACTTATCATCATTGAGCTGAGAAAAGTTTCCCAGATCCTTATCCTCAAGAAATACCTTAATTTCTTCAAAGCACTCCACAAAGCGCTCAAGAACTTTGCCTTGGCTCAACCATCTTACATTATTGTACATCAGCAGTCCACTGTAGGTGGAATCAACCTCCAGTAAAAGTGCAGAAAATTCTCGCTTGTGAAGGGGGCGAGCAGCTATTAAATTAACTATTTTTGTAACCACTGACATTAAGTCATTTAAGTCGGTGAATCCTGCCTTGGCACATAAAACCTCCTGATAGATAATACAATGAAAAGGCACAATCGGATGTCCAATAGCTTCCGTAAACAATTTGACAAATCCGACTTTTTTCCCCACCATGTTTGGTGCCCCATCTGTCGTCACTGACACAACTTTAGAGATATCAATGCTTAGGTCACGGAATGTTTGTATAACAACCTTACATATTTCGCTTCCTGATGTACTTGTTGGCACTGATACTAACTTTATCAACTCTTCTCTCATTGTGAGACCATCAGAATATCGACCAATAATGGCCAACTGAGCATGTGATGTGACATCAGTAGTTTCATCAAGAGAGATCGAAAAATATTTACAATTACTTATGTCTCTCTTTAATTGATGTTGTACGTTTGTGTTCAGTCTCATTACTCGGTCTTTTATGATATTTCTACGGAGTGGTAACTCAGATATTCTCTTAATAATTGCATCTTTATTCTGCATATCGTGAAATAGAACTGGTGCACATCTTAGGAGAGTTTCTTTAATAAATTCTCCCTCACTGAGTGCTTTTCCATGCTGAGCTATGGAGTGGGCAATGCTCAAACTTTCAGCTGTTAAATTTGTAGAGCATTTTATAAATTTAAGGATGGAATTAGATTGGCTCTTATAAAGGTGTAGCTGCCTGGAAATGTATTCCTTCCTTTCATCCTCACTTTTTTTCAAGAGCTGGGAATGATTAGTTTCAAAATGTCTATTTATATTCCACATTCTGCTTACTACCGTTTCAGTACATAGAACGCAAAATGATCTGCCATTTTTTTCTATAATGCCATACATCTCGGTCCATGTCTCTTGAAAGGGTCGGCTATTGCTACTACCACTTCCTTTACTTAACCTTGGTTTTTTATTTTTTGGGTTCTCCATCAGGGGGGCAGTGACAGAAGATAGAATTATAGATAGCCTGTTAGCCCTGCAGGCAATTAGGGGTTAATTAGCCTAACTGACCACAAGATGGCACATGTAACTGTCTTTTAGGAGAGGGCAGGGTTAATAAGCAGAAATAGGGGTTAATAAGGATGCACAACAGTAATAGTGGTGAAATGGAGTCTGCACTATGCTGCAAAATGGCGTTCCTTATATAAATTAAGATGGCTGCCGCTATTTTTAATGGCGGGAAACGGCACCCATAGCACAGGCCCTCACCTCTCCCAGCCTCCCCCTCACTTATCTCAGTAATGATGGTCAATTAGAAATCCATGACACCCCAGAACAGTAGATTGGATGATGGTTGCTGTGGTTATGTGGTTGCTGGTAATGGCGATCACAGGGCCCCCAGAGATGCGTCCCCTGTGGCATTCCGCTGCTCCCTGCTCCGCCAGCCAGAAGTGAGGTCAAAGATCCCCTAACGGCCTAACTGGAAGTCCCAGAACTAGACGCTGTGTTCCGGAGTTCTGTTGTTTTGGCCTACAGACCTCCGGCACAGAGTGTCTACACTACACTACAGCAAATGTTTCATCCTCGGCTACTGCACCTGGCCGTGCAGTAGCCGAGGATGAAACATCCTTCTCGGCATGCGGCCCCATACTTCTCGGCATGCGGCCCCATACTTCTCTGTATGCGACCGCATGCGGCCGCGTGTCATCGAAAATGGCTATGCGTGTCAGTGCTGATACGCGTGTCATAGGTTCGCCATCACGGCTTTGGGGGATGAACCTCCCCCCACCCAATTGTATGGCTGTTTCTCTGGTTCCTTGCACTGTTTTCCTGTAATCTGCTGCTGCTTGGTGCAATTTGCAGTGGTTGCTTCCTCCCTTGGAATAGTCATATGAATGATCCTAGCCAATCAGGGATCCCTTAATTATGCAAATTTGTCATGATACTATTTGGTTTTCTGATAATGTTGCAACTACTACACTAAAGACTGAAGGCGATACTTCCATTGAGCAGCATCACCCTCACTTTGCATGAATGAATGAATGAATGAATGCTTTCACCCAGTTTCAGAGGAAGAATTTCTGAAAGGGGAAGGTGCATTACATCTCCATTACATCTCCTCCATTTAGAATAGCCCATTAGGCAAATGACATGGCCTAGGCTTCCTGGACTAGATGCAGGATTGCTGTTGTTATCATGAGGCCTAGTCCCAGTATAGTGTGGCTGATGCAAACTCTTGCTGAAAGGGAGTAACCTTCATAGCCATTCAATTGCGATAAGCCTAAAATATTACTCTTCTCCAGGGACATAGCAATCTGCCTTATAGTAAGTTGAACCATGTAGCTTATTATTGTCTACATGACTGGCAGTGGCTCTCCAGTTTTTCAGATTCCCAGCAGTATTTGGATACACCAGGGACTGAACCTTGATTTTTTTCCAAGCACAGTATGCACTCTACCACTCAGCTATTGGTCTTCAGCTTATTAACTTCAACTTCCAACTTTAAATTAAAGTAATAACACCTCAACATATTAAAACCTGCCTGCATGATGCTCTCTTTCATTTCACTATTGAGACAGTTTCACACAGTAAGAGGGATACATAAACGGAATTGCCTCTGTTTGTGCACATGTAGAAGTACAAATGGAGTGGGCTACCAGGATATAAAATACATAATTAAATTTCCTATTTCTAAAGCACTCATTTCCTATCCTATTCCATTTGGAACAACATGTACTGAAGTCAGTAAGTGCTTCTATACATCCTTTGCCCACTCATCACCACATATCTTTTCTTCTTATACAATAATCAGTACACCTTATTGTGCAGCAGAAAGTCTCATCTACCATAATAATAAAAAAAATTATCGGGGGCAAAAAGTCAGAATAACAAGCAAGAGATTTTTTTAGAGATTATTAATCGTGGATTCCAGCACCATTTGTTGTGAATACTTATCTAAATAGCATAGATGTCTATGAATGTTTCTCAGTAAGAGAATGGTACAACACAGACGTATTCATAAAATGTTATAATATAAGCCTTTTTATTATAAGTTGTTTTTGTTCTCATCAAGCTTTTTACCCCATACTGTGCTTTGTTGTGGGGGCTATACTGGGTAGTTTTTTTAAGCAGCACCAAAGATTGCCTGTCAAGCTTAGGGATGTCAGAGAATTCCACCATGGACTCCAGTGAGGCCGGATTCCTTAGAATGCGGCCGCCATTTGCTTCACTATTTTAGCAGTGATAGGCTATGTAAATACTTACGTAGCCTATCATGGCTAATGGAGGGACACCATTTGCGTCCCTGTGGAGGCTGTGATAGGCTACGTAAATATTTACATAGCCTATCATGGCAAAAAGAAGGGACACAAATGGCAGCGGCTACGGTGGCCGCCATTTGTGTCCCTGCGCAGCCCAGCAGCGGCCGGATGTTGCTGTGGGCTGCCCTGTCCAGCGGCTCCGCAGAGTCACTGCGGAGCCGGCTGTCAAGGATTTCAGGGGGAGGGACGGAGCGCCTCCCCCCCTACCGCAGATGTATGAAATGAAACAGGTAAATCGTTTTGTACATCCCTACTGGTGACTAAAGTCAGCAATAACAAAAATAGTGTAGATGTATGTATGTATTTATTTATTACATTTCTATACTGCCCAATAGCCGAAGTTCTCTGGGCAGTTCACAACAATTAAAACCATAAAATACAAGATGATAAAATACAATATAAACATTTAAAAGTTTAAAACTACAGTATAAAAATAACAACCAAATAAAAGCTAAGAGCAATGCAAAGTTTTAAAATACAATACCAGATACAAAAGAGAACTGAAAAACTAAAATGCTGGGAAAATTTAAAAAAAGGACTTCACCTGGCATCAAAGGGAGTTTGCACAGCACTTTGAAGATGAAGTTGCTCAGATTCATCATGAATTGGACACCATGACTGTTAGTAGATGCATCCAGAGCACTGTCTGGTCCAGTTTTATTGGATGAGTTTCAGTTATTGAGGCCTGAGGATGTGGACAAGGTGCTTGGCCAACTCTGGTTGACCACCTGTGTGCTCAACCCTTGCCCTTCATGGCTTATCACATCAAACAAGGAGGGGATATCCGGCTGGGTCCAGGTGGTTGTAAACACCACTTGAGATAGGGAATGGTAATTACCTCTTTAAAAGTGGCAGTAATCAGGCCACTCCTGAAAAAAACTAACCTGGAGAATGTTAACAACTATAGGCCGGTGGCTAACATCCCCTTCCTGGGCAAGGTACTTGAGTGGGTGGTTTGAGGACAACTCCAGGCACTCTTGAATGAAACAGATGATCTAGATCCATTTTAGTTGGACTTCAGGCCTGGTTTTGGAATGGAAACTGCCTTGGTCACCCTGTGGGATGACCTTACCATCCCACAGGGCGACCAAGGCAATTTCATCTTGTTTTTAACATCTTCCTGGTCCAGGTTAGGCTTTTTCAGGAGTGGCCAAATAAGTGCCTCCTTTAAAGTGGCCACTCCACTCCACTCCTTCTCTCAAGGAGGAGTAGACAACCTCCTGGACTGAGCCGGACATCCCCTCCATATTTGATGTAATAAGCCATGGTGTATACCAAGGATCTGCTCAGAGGGATAGGGTGCTTGGGAGAGATAATGTCAACTCCCCTAGTCATCTCTGCATTCCATCTCTAGTAATCTCTGCATTCCACAGAGGAACCAGGGCTTCGACAGGACTGCCAGCCATACCAGCAGGAAAATCCCCTGATCCCTCTGGAATCCATTAGCCTCTGAGGGCAGACCATTTTAAGATGAGTTGTTAAGATATTTTCAATAACTACAATACCACTGGATATGTATCTGAAAACAGCTAAAGGATAAAGAAAGACTACCTAATCTAGGAGCAGGATGCTCACATTGGCTTTGAGGTCTGAAGATAGTTACCATGACTTGTAGAGGCACATATGCAATAAAAAGCCCATCCGAATCCAAAAGCCACCATGGCCAGTGTGTCCCTATGTATGGTCATACAAACTACTTTACAAAGCTGATATGCCACAATTTTTCAAGTAAAAGGTAAGAGCAAGCAAGGTCCACTATGCCAAGGCTACCCTCAGACCAAGGGAAAGTTAAAAAAAAAATCATATCCCTGGGGCAGTATCCAATTCAGCATTACTGCAAAAATAAATTACATTGTAGTAGCATAAGTGCAACACCAATACTGTTTGCTGGTGCAATGGATTTTCCAGGGAATCCCTTTGCATCAACAAATGCTATTGGCATTGTGCTAAGGGTTGCTTACACTAGCACAGCTTAATTTACATTAGCGGTAGTGCTGAATTGGATACTTCTCCTGGTATTTAGATAATTGATTTATTGTTATCAGCTAAGTAGGAAAAATAAATTCCCTAATGAAGGAAAAGTATAACCTGGCTGCCTTTTATTGTGGGTCCAGCAGGATTTGTACTTGACGAAAAAATGTTTAAAATCAAAGACTTGAGATAATCATCTTAATAAAAACTTTACTTCAAACTACCAAACAGTATTTACATGATAACAACATATCGTATGAGAGGATAGAACATACGCAAAAATAAAATAGTTTTAATAAGCAAAACACATTTCAAAAAGCTATTTAAGGATTCTTTCAAGGGCTAGCTTTCTTTAAAAAGAGAAAGTGTCTTATCCATATGATATCTCCGAGCTCCCCAAATGGAGAAGTGAAGTCAAGATGAGGACAGGTGCTCTTATGCTGAACTCTCTCTGCTCAGCTCTAACCCTGATATGTATATGATTCTTGACCAGCTGTTACGTGATGGCCAGCAAAGAAAACCCAGAACTCTTTATCGATGGAGTATTAATTTTACCAGAATTCCCAGCTATGACTTGGGAATAATATGTATAATATGTATTTATCAGCATTTTAAATCAATGAATTCCCTTTCAGTTCCAAAAACAAGAATGTTTGACCCCTATGGTCTTTGGACTAGCTTAACCATGAACTCCCCTTCATGGATCACTGCCTTGTTGTGGCGAAGGGGCTTGCGTAACTCAGTGAAGCCATAAGCTATGCCGTGCAGGGCCACCCAAGACGGACAGGTCATGGCAGAGGGTTCTGACAAAATGTGGTCCACTGGAGAAGGAAATGGCAACCCACTCCAGTATCCTTGCCAAGAAAACCCCATGGAACGTATCACAAGGCTAAAAGATATGACGCCGGAAGATGAGCCTCTCAGGTCGGAAGGTGTCCAATATGCTACTGGGGAAGAGCAGAGGGTATTTCCAAGTAGCGCCAGAAAGAGTGAAGCGGCTGGGCCAAACCCGAAAGGACACTCAGCTGTGGATGTGTCTGGCGGTGAAAAGAAAATCCGATGCTGTAAAGAACAATATTGTTTAGGCACCTGGAATGTCAGATCAATGAATCAAGGTAAGCTGGAGGTGGTCAAACATGAGATGGCAAGATTGAACATTGACATCTTGGGAATCAGCGAACTAAAATGGACAGGCATGGGCGAATTTAATTCAGGTGACCATCATATCTACTATTGTGGGCAAGAATCCCTTAGAAGAAATGGAGTAGCACTCATAGTCAACAAAAGGGTGGGAAAAGCAGTACTGGGGTACAATCTTAAAAATGATAGAATGATCTCAGTATGAATCCAAGGCAAACCATTCAACATCACAGTAATTCAAGTCTATGCCCCAACCACTGAGGCCGAAGAAGCTGAGGTTGATCGGTTCTATGAAGACCTACAACACCTTCTAGAACTAACACCAAAAAAAGATGTCCTCTTCATCATAGGGGATTGGAATGCTAAAGTAGGAAGTCAAGAAATCACCGGGTTAACAGGCAGGCATGGCCTTGGTGTACAAAATGAAGCAGGACAAAAGCTAATAGAGTTTTGCCAAGAGAACATGCTGATCATAGCAAACACTCTTTTCCAACAGCACAAGAGGCGACTCTACACATGGACGTCACCAGATGGTCAATATCGAAATCAGATGGATTATGTCCTTTGCAGCCAAAGATGGAGAAGCTCCATACAGTCAGTAAAAACAAGACCTGGAGCTGACTGTGGCTCAGATCATGAGCTGCTTCTTGCAAAATTTCGGCTTAAATTGAAGAACGTCGGGAAAACCACTAAACCGTTCAGGTATGACCTAAATCATATCCCTGATGAATATACAGTGGAGGTGAGGAATAGATTTCAGGGATTAGACCTGATAGACAGAGTGCCTGAGGAACTATGGATGGAGGTCCGTAACATTGTTCAGGAGGCAGCAACGAAATCCATCCCAAAGAAAAAGAAATGCAAGAAAGCCAAGTGGCTGTCTGATGAGGCTTTACAAGTAGCTCACGAAAGAAGGGAAGCGAAAAGCAAGGGAGAAAGGGGAAGATATACCCAACTGAATGCAGAGTTCCAGAGAATAGCAAGGAGAGACAAGAAGGCCTTCTTAAATGAACAATGCAAAGAAATCGAGGAAAACAACAGAATGGGAAAGACTAGAGATCTTTTCAAGAAAATTGGAGATCTCAAGGGAACGTTTTGTGCAAAGACTGGCATGATAAAGGACAAAGAAGGCAGGGACCTAACAGAAGCAGATGAGATTAAGAAGAGGTGGCAAGAATACACAGAAGAACTATACAGGAAAGATCTGAATGTCCCTGATAGCCATGATAGTGCGGTCACTGAACCTGAGCCGGACATCCTCGAGAGTGAAGTCAAGTGGGCCTTAGGAAGCATTAGTAACAACAAAGCTAGCGGAGATGACAGTATTCCAGCCGAGCTATTTAAAATCCTAAAAGATGATGCTGTTAAAGTGCTGCATTCAATATGCCAACAAATCTGGAACACTCAACAGTGGCCACAAGACTGGAAAAGGTCAGTTTACATTCCAATTCCAAAGAAGGGCAACGCCAAAGAGTGTTCAAACTACCGCACAATTGCGCTCATTTCACATGCCAGCAAGGTGATGCTCAAAATCCTACAAGCTAGGCTTCAGCAGTATGTGAACCGAGAACTACCGGAAGTACAAGCTGGGTTTAGAAGAGGCAGAGGAACTAGAGATCAAATCGCCAACATTCGCTGCATCATGGAGAAAGCAAGAGAATTCCAGAAAAACGTCTATTTCTGCTTCATTGACTACGCTAAAGCCTTTGATTGTGTGGATCACAACAAACTGTGGCAAATTCTTAAAGTGATGGGAGTACCAGACCACCTTACCTGTCTCCTGAGAAACCTGTACGAGGGTCAAGAAGCAACAGTAAGAACCAGACATGGAACAACCGATTGGTTCAAAATTGGGAAAGGAGTACGACAAGGCTGCATATTGTCACCCTGCTTATTTAACTTATATGCAGAGTACATCATGAGAAATGCTGGGTTGGATGAATCACAGGTCGGAATTAAGATTGCCGGGAGAATTATCAACAACCTCCGATATGCAGACGATACCACCCTAATGGCAGAAAGCGAAGAGGATCTCAAGAGCCTCTTGTTGAGGGTGAAAGAGGAGAGTGCAAAAGCTGGTTTGAAACTTAACATTAAAAAAACGAAGATCATGTCATCTGGCCCTATCACTTCCTGGCATATAGAAGGGGAAGAAATGGAAGCATTGACAGATTTTACTTTCTTGGGCTCCAAGATCACCGCAGACGGTGACTGTAGCCATGAAATTAAAAGACGCTTGCTCCTTGGGAGGAAAGCTATGGCAAACCTAGACAGCATAGTAAGAAGCAGAGACATCACCTTGCCGACAAAGGTCTGTTTAATCAAAGCTATGGTTTTCCCAGTAGTAATGTATGGCTGTGAGAGCTGGACTATAAGGAAGGCTGAGCGCCGAAGAATTGATGCTTTCGAACTGTGGTGCTGGAGAAGACTCTTACGAGTCCCCTGGACTGCAAGGAGGTCAAATCAGTCCATCCTAAAGGAAATCATCCCTGAGTGCTCATTGGAAGGACAGATAATGAAGCTGAAGCTCCAATATTTTGGCCACCTAATGCGAAGAGAAAACTCCCTGGAAAAGACCCTGATGCTGGGAAAGACTGAAGGCAAAAGGAGAAGGGGACGGCAGAGGATGAGATGGCTAGATAGCATCACGGATGCAATGAATATGAACTTGAGCACGCTCCGGGAGAGAGCGCAGGACAGGAAGGCCTGGCGTGCTATGGTCCATGGGGTCACGAAGAGTCGGACACGACTGAACAACAACAACAACAAACCATGAACTGCTTTGAATTCTGTTCATTACACAAAATATTTATCTTCACTCATTTATATCAGAAGCCGAAAATATTAATACTACTAGGCATGGGGGAGAAATTTGTTTGGTGCACCTTTTATTTTGCACTTCCAAAAGTGATACTTTGATATTCACACTTTTCCAATCTTTGTAATATAGTTCTCCAATGCATACAACATGTGTATAGGGGAAAGTACATGTAAAGTATTTGCATTATATAATGGAAAATTGCTTGCAAAAATGTATACTTTAGGAAACATGGTGTATTAGGAGAAATGTGCACAAAAATGCATATTAATTTTTGTTCAGACTTTTCTAAAACAGTTCACAAACTGATGCTGAAATGGGACAAAACAAACGTAAGGGTGGAAAAAATGAGAAACTGAGCAAAACCAAAATTGACAGATTTACTAACCCAAAATAATACCTTATCTACTATCTAACCAGCTAGCTTTCCCCTAAATTTCTTATCTGAACCATGTGTTATTATATTTTTCTGAGATTAGGTGGGCAAAGGCCTAACCTTATATGATGGTAGATGAGGTGAAAAGGGAAAAATAAAGTGGAAGTTTACAGCAGGAGTGAAAGCAAAAAGGTGAATGCATTTGCTAGAATCAGAATAATTCAAGCTTAATGTGAATGAATCTAACCTGTGTTTTCATAATCTCTTAGCAATTCTGTGCCTCCACCCCCAGACAGTGTCTCAGTGTCTGAGGAACCATAGCATGGAGCACATCTCTTCCTCTGAGAGGGACAGCAGAACTCTACCCTCCAAGTTTCTCCCAGCCTCTGCAGACAACTGGGAGGGGTCACGCTGCCACCTTGGGAGGGAAGATATTGGTGTGTTGGGGTAGGGAGGGGAGAAGGAATGGATCTGCCAGATCCAAAGGCCTCTCAGCTCTCATCCCCACTCCCAGAAAAATGAGTGAGGTTGATGGGCTCAGAGACAAAAATGAATCTAATAACATGTAGTGGATGGTCAGTTAGCTTTGGACTGGATTCAAATATCTGGTAAGCCATTATATTCACTGAGTGACCTTGGGCCAGTCACTATCTCTTAGCCTAACCTTTCTTATAACAAGGTTATGAAAATAAAGTGTGATAACCACACACACACACACACACACACACACATCACTCTTAATTCCTTATAGGAAGGGCGAGGCATGAAAATAATAAATAATTATAAAATATCTGGTCAAACTTTGGCTCCAAGCCTCTATTGTACTATAGCTTGCATGCCACATACCTTATGTGAGTGATAAGGAGGTTTGTAGATGGAATGAAAAAGTCATCCACTCTGTCAAACTGCTTCCCCACAGGTTGAGTATGAATAGTATGATGAGAAACACTTCCACTGGCCTGGGTTATCACCTGGAGGATATATTATACAATTACTCACATGTTTGGTTGCACTGAATATTCTTTCCAATCAATTATGTTTGATTAAATAATGTTAGAGGTGAAAGCATGGCCACAATAATTAGACACTTTTGTCCAGAACAAAGCTATTGTAATGTAAATGTAAAACGGTATTTGTTTCATGTTCAAATAGTATTTGATTCCACTCCCTGGGTGTTCTATCTTGTTGTGCTTTGGTATGAGGTAAAACAATCTAATAGAAATTAAAGTAAGAGTGGTCTGTATAGTAGGAAATTCAAGGAATCAAGGTAGCTTCCATACTTTACCTGCCAAACTAGTGAAGTATTGAACTCCTGCTAACAAATATTAAAAGTCTTACTAAAGCTTGAGGTTTTCTCAAAATTCCTCAGATAGTTGTCTTAAGCAGGAGCATCCAAATTCATATGTAAATTTCACTTTAGATGAGATTCAGTGTCAACTCAATTCAATATTTGTGTAGCAATGATTTTATCAAGACAAAATATGCACCACATTGTTAGATGATTAAGTGAGAGCCTGTAATCTAGTGACAAGATTTTATTTTATATTTTACACTTTAGCATAGCTGCAAAAGAAAAAGATAGCTATTCGTTCACTCACTTGGACAAATTATATAGTGTATAAGTTTTTGAGACTGTGGTGGCATTTTTCCCAGATCCTGTGACCACAGGAATTTTCCGCTGACATATTATATTTATTCAAATGAATATGTGTCTGGAGTCAGCAGGGGTTACTGGTATGTACAATAAAATATTATATGAACAAGTGCTAAATTTTTGTGTTAAAAGCAGCTATAGCACTGTTACATTTTATTGCAATATCGGGGCTGAAATTGTTGTCACTGTGACAAATATGGCATTTTGGGCCAGTTCAGTATGCTAGCACAACCTCAAAAGTTGTGACATTATACTGGCACACTGTCCTAAAGTCTTGTTTGCCAAGACAGTAAAACATAAGGCTGTATCAAAATTAAAGCAAGCATTTGCCATTAGGAAGGGTTTCTCTTGCTCAGTTTTGCCTCAAAAGCCATAGAAATATTTTGAAGGATTGCTCAATAACAGTGCAGCCAGTGGAATGCTTAACATTCACTGGAGACTTCCATCAGCTACCAAGCCATAATCAATAGCAATATATTACACTCTGCATTCAAAAATATGCCCATCTACAGAAACAAGTTCTTGTTTTCAGCTCAATCCCATTATCAGTCTGATACTTATCAGCCCTTTTGAAACAAATGATACAAAAATAACCAACTTCAGCAAATCCATTCACACAGGCAATCCAAATTATTCTCCAATTCTAATAAGGAAGGGATGTGAAGCATTGCACAGCTCCTGTGTTCAGGTAATACACATTTGGCTACCTTATTAGAATTTAATAACTTCTAGAGATAGAGAGTGGTTCCATGCAATCAGAAATCATTGTATGTCTGTTGGATTATAAAGTACTTCTAATGAAAAATTACATCATGTTCAATATAACAGACATAAGTGTATAACTACTTATAGTTAAGGAAGAGAAATGTGTCTTCAATCAGCAACTGCACAACCATCTGTTAGCTTTGCTCTAGTCCTAGGTAGGGATGTTGTGAGAGTCCATGGGAGGAGGGTGCAGTGCAGTCTGATGGACTCCCCATTGCCCTCCCTCCTGGACCAGGCTTGCCAAACTGTGGGGCACTCATGGACCTGCCCACACCCCGGGGAGTGCCCGTCTTCCCTAAAGAGCCACTATTGTGCCAGCAATGGTGGTTCAGGCACTTCTGGGTAGGTAATGTTGTTGCATATGCTTTTACGCAACATTACCTACAGAGAAGAGTCTGAGCCACTATTTTTGTACACAGCTGGGAGGACGGACGGCCCCACAGCTTCGTCAGGCACTTGCTGGGCTGCGACGAGGCTTGTACAGTGCCACAAGCAGGGGTGGGTGGTGGCCATGGCTTGGCAAGTGCCTGATGAAGCTGGGTGTGGATGACTCCATCCATCCCTAGTTCTAGGTTTCCTGCAATGATGGTGTACAAAGCCCCCTCCCACTCTGTGACTGTACAATTCTATGTACATCTCTGGTCATCTCTTCTAAATTCTCCAGTCTATAAGATACCCTTTAGACAGCAGGAGATGGCAATCTGGTACCCTCCAGTTGTTTTGGATAACTTTCATAAGCCCCAACCAGCATGGCCAACGAGCAGGGTTTATGAGAGTTGTTGTCTAAAACACCTGGAGGGTACCAGGTTGACTACCCCTGCTTTACAGCAATACCTTAATTGCCACTTTTGAAATTTACCACTTTTCATGGCTTCATCCCACAGTAACTGAATTTGGCATATATTTGGATAGTTTGGGCAACTTGCAGCCATACTTTGGGCAATTTGCACAAGTTATGCAAATTTCAGCTGTAATTCATGCAAATTAAAACACACAGAAAATCCACTAACTGGCCCGACTTGCTGCAGACTGAGTTGGGCCAGTTGGCAGAATGGACCGAAATCTGGGAACCAAACCAAGGGAAGCTCATCAAGCTCTCCACCCACCATAAAAGTTTCTTCCGACATCCCTAGATACATGCATGGAATATCTGCTTTGGGGCCCCTTTCTAACAATCACTTCTTCCCCATGCATACTTCAGGATGGTATTATGAGTCTGGCTACTCCTAACACACTGAAATAAGAATACTGACCTGTAGTGTTGGCGAATTTTTATCAAAGCTTCCCCAGCTGAGAACCCATACTTGATCGTGGGACTTGTCATAGTGAAGTTTCACTGGAACGGGATCTGTACTTACTGCCTAAAGAATATGAAGAAATAAGAAATGAATTAGCTTTCCTTTAAGTGTGTAATAGCATACATATTATACAAAATCTGGGAGAAAATTGCACACCAATGAAGCCTTCTTAATGCTTTTGTATTAGACTGTTGCCAATTATTGAAGTCGTTCTGATTAATTTGAAGCTAGAGCACTTTTGCTTGAACAGTGATCTGTACTTATTATTTGAGCAACGCGGCATGGATATATGTTCACTCTACACCTAATTAAATTGCATGCCATAGCCGAGCTATTAAAAAACTTGATACAAAAGTAGAAAGACAGCCAGCTGTTTATTTACCCTTTTGCCACATTTTACATATTTCTTGGTTGATTTGGGAACATCTTTTTGTTTCAGTCGTACAGTCAAGAGAAAAATGTAACATATATTGACCATGGACTCATAGGGAAGAGACACATTCCTTTTTAACGACAAATTGCTAATAACCTTCAAGCAGCAATCACACGAATTAATACAATGAGGAATCAGCACGAACAGGGAAAGAAACTTAGACAACACTATTCATAGAGTGACACTTTTATAAGCATAAGATTTGATAATAGTTTTTCATTTACCAACCAAAATGTACATTCAAGTATGCATGTATATATGTATATGTGTGTGCATACACACGCGCATGCATGCACACACACACTATGTTCAGGGATTTCATAGTGAGAGCAGTGGTTAGATGCAGGACAAGCAAAATGTTCTTGATTGTCAGTGTTCAGATTCTAGACAGCAGGCTGACAAAAATGGAATAACAGTGTCCAGCATTTCCACCTATAATAACATTTTGTCTTATAATGGCAGGAAACTCTTTTAAAATCTACTTTAATAGTTGTCCCCCGAAAATAGTAGTTTCTTTTTTGGTTGTTGTGTTAGTCCTTTATTGTAGTTTCTCCATCACTGTCAATAAACTTACTCAAGTACAACAACTACCAGACCTGTTTCAATTTTTTTTTTTTAAAGGGGATCCTCTTTTTTCTTTTTTTTTAATGGCCTCACTACTATGGAACTGTGAAGCACAGCTTGTTTATCAGTTTGACAAGAAGAGTACCAGCTGGCTAATTAAGTGAATCTAATTTAAAGTAATGATGTAGATCCTCAAGATAATGTGCTAATGGCTGGCTGAGACCACTGGCGATGCTTAACTATACTCCTGAGATGTTACAGAAAGCCTCAGCTTCCACTAAAGCGGAAGCTGTTTTTTTCTTTTTGTTTTTAACAGTTTATTCTGGATTTTTCAGGGTTTTTCAAACTACAACTTTAACCACAAACTTACAATTTTCTCCCCCTGTCCACTCACAGTTGACCCTCTCACGCAACTGCAGGTCTTAAACAAACTGTAGGCCTGTGGTTTACTACCTGTTTCTTTTATTTTGTTATGCTTTTAGATAACACCTGTGATAATCTTTTATTCCTGAATCAGTTACTGTGCAACTGCAAATATTCAAGTTTGAAATATTATCTTGTTGGCTCAACCATATCTCACAGAGAAATACAGCCTTCATAGAATCACAGAATAGTAGAGTTGGAAGGGGCCTACAAGGACATCGAGTCCAACCCCCTGTTCAATGCAGGAATCCAAGTCACAGCATCCCTGACAGATGGCTGTCCAGCCTCATCTTGAAGGCATCCAGTGTGGGAGAGCCCACCACCTCCCCAGGTAATTGGTTCAATTGTCGTATTGCTCTGACAGTCAGGAAGTTTTTCCTGTTGTTCAGCCAGAATCTGGCTTCCTGTAACTTGAGCCCATTATTCCGTGTCCTGCACTCTGGGATGATCGAGAAGAGATCCTGGCCTTCCTCTCTGTGACAACCTTTCAAGTATTTGAAGAGCACTATCATATCTCCCCTCAGTCTTCTCTTCTCACGGCTAAACATGTCCAGTTCTCTCAGTCTCTCTTCATAGGGCTTTGTTTCCAGTCCCCTGATCATCTTTGTTACCCTCCTCTGAATCCTCTCCAGTTTGTCTGCATCCTTCTTAAAGTGTGGTGCCCTGAACTGGACACAGTACTCCAGATTAGGCCTAATCAGTGCAGAGTAAAGGGGAACTAGTACTCCCGAGGATTTGGAAGCTATACTTCTATTAATGCAGCCCAAAAGAGCATTTGCCTTTTTTGCAGCTGCATCACATTGTTGGCTCATATTCAGCTTGTGATCGACAACAATTCCAAGATCCTTCTCGCTTGTAGTGTTGTTGAGTCACGTATCCCCCATCTTGTAACCATGCATTTGGTTTCTTTTTCCTAGGTGCAGAACTTGACATTTATCCCTATTAAAGGTCATTTTGTTGTTTTCTGCCCAGTGCTCCAGTCTATCAAGATCACTTTGAATTTTGTTTCTGTCTTCCAAAGTATTAGCTATCCTGCCCAATTTTGTGTCATCTGCAAATCCGATCAGCATTCCCTGCACCTCCTCCTCCAAGTCATTAATAAAAATGTTGAAGAGCACAGGGCCCAGGACTGAGCCCTGCGGTACCCCGCTCATTACCTCTCCCTAGTTTGAGAAGGTCCCATTGATAAGCACTCTTTGAGTCCAATAGTGTAGCTAACTGGATCCACAGGATCGTTGTTTCATCTAGCCCACTTTGAGCTAGTTTGCTCATCAGGAGATCATGGGGCACTTTCTCGAAAGCTTTGCTGAAGTCGAGGTATATTATGTCTACAGCATTCCCATGGTCCACAAGGGAGGTTACCTGATCAAAAAATGAGATCAGATTCATCTGGCAGGATTTGTTCTTGACAAATCCATGTTGGCTTCGAGTAATCACTGCATTGTTTTCAAGCTGCTTACAGATGGATTGCTTTATCATTAGGGATGTAAAAAGGCACTTACCTTTCATGGATTATGTTTATGGTTGGGGGAGAGGCATTACAACCCTCCCCCCGGAATCCTCACCAGGGGGGAGGCGCTCCGTTCCTCCCCCCCCCCGGAATCCTGGCTGGCCAGCTGTGCTCCGCAGAGATTCTGTGGAGCCGCCGGCCGGCTCCACCAGCAGCCGGACATCTGGCTGCTGGCTAGCAGGGATGCAAATGGCGGCGGCCATAGCCTCCGCCATTTGTGTCCCTGCAGTCAGCTGTGATAGGCTACGTAAATGTTTATGTAGCCTATCATGGCTGACTTAAAAACAAAAATGCGCGTATGCAAATGGCGGCGGCCATGGCCGCCGCCATTTGTGTTCCTTATTTTGGCACGTCTTAGTCTACTACATAAACATTTACGTAGACTAACATGGCGAAAATAAGGGGAACGCAAATAGCGTTGCATCTACGCTATTTGCGTTCCCCTTATTTTCGCTGTCTTAGTCTACATAAATGTTTACGTAGACTAAGACGTGCCAAAATAAGGAACACAAATGGCGGCGGCCATGGCCGCCGCCATTTGCGTATGCGTGTTTGTTTTTTTAAAGTCAGCCGTGATAGGCTACATAAACATTTACGTAGCCTATCACTTTTTTTTTTTTTAAACTGGAAATGGTGGTGGCGGGAGCTGGTCGGAAGACCACCTGCCGCAGCCGCTGCTGCCACAGCCACCGCCGGAGCCGCCGGCGCCGCCAGGAAGATCCGCCCAAGGTAAGTCTCGTCCCGGGGGCGGGCGGGGGGCAGGCCATTCCGCCACTGATTTCGGGGGGCCGAATGCGTTGGCATTCGGCCTCCCTGAGATCCGTGGCGGAATTTTCGTACATCCCTATTTATCATCTGCTCCAGAATTTTCCCAGGGATTGATGTCAGACTGACTGGTCTGTAGTTCCCAGGTTCCTCCTTTTTACCCTTTTTGAAGATAGGGACAACATTAGCCCTCCTCCAGTCACCTGGCACTTCCCCCATCCTCCATGATTTCTCAAAGAGAATAGACAGTGGTTCTGAGAGTTCTTCTGCCAGTTCCTTTATTACTCTAGGATGCAGTTCATCTGGCCCTGGAGATTTGAACTCATTTAAAGTAATTAGGTGTTCCTTGACCATATGCCTATCAATCTCAAGCTGCAATCCTGCCCCTTCAGCCTGTACTTCGCCTTTGC
Organism: Heloderma suspectum; assembly: GCF_057233095.1. NCBI lineage: Eukaryota > Metazoa > Chordata > Lepidosauria > Squamata > Helodermatidae > Heloderma > Heloderma suspectum. The sequence goes on from NC_139462.1 coordinate 71,418,043, forward strand.
CAGGGGGGTCATAGACCCTCTTTTGGGAGAAGATTGAGCCAAAGTAGGAATTGAGCACCTCTGCCTTTTCTTTGTCATCTGTTATCATTTTGCCATCCTTATTTAACAGCTGAACAACCATTTATTTCCTGTCTTTTACTATGCACATAGCTGAAGAAAGCCTTTTTGTTGCTTTTAGCATCCCTCACTAACCTCAGCTCGTTCTCAGCTTTAGCCTTCCTGATGCCATCCCTGCAATTCTGTGCTACCTGCCTGTACTCTTCCTTTGTTGCCTGGCCTTCTTTCCGCTTCCTATATGTGTCCTTTTTTGTTTTCAGATCATCTCTAAGGTTTTTGTGAAGCCACATTGGCTTCTTCTGTTGTCTTTCACCTTTTCTTCTTGTTGGAATGGTTTGTAATTGTGCCTTGAGATTTTCCTTTTTTAAAAGCTTCCACCCATCTTGGACTCCTTTTCTCATTAGAGTCACTTGCCATGGGACCTTACTGATCATTGTTCTGAGTTTATTAAAATCAGCTTTCCTAAAATCCAGGGTATGCATTTGACTACACTCGGCTTTTGCTTCCCTTAGAACCAAGAACTGAAGTACAACATGGTCGCTTTCCCCCGGAGTTCCTGTAACTGCTACTTTATCCACTAAGTCATCTCTGTTGGTTAGGATCAAGTCAAGGATAGCTAGATAGCCTCTAGTTCCTTCCTCTACTTTCTGTAGGAGGAAGTTATCCACCACACAAGTCAGGAATTTCCTGGAGGGGCCATGTTTTGCAGAATTTCTCTCCCAACAAATATTGGGGAAATTGAAGTCCCCCCATTACTACTACATCATGCTTCCTTGAAACATTGGCTATTTGCTTTTCAAAAGTTTCATCCTCATCTTCTCCTTGATTGGGTGGCAGGTAGTAGACTCCGACCACCAGGTTCCTTTTTTTCTTTGCTCCGTTTATTTTCATCCAGCTGCTCTCAATGAAGCTACCAAGCTCATCCTCCTGTATTTCTGTGCAGAGATATGTATTTTTCATGTACAGTGCCACCACACCTCCCTTTCTGTTCTTCCTGTTCTTTTTGAACAAGTTATATCCTTTAATTGCTGTATTCCAGTCATGAGAGTCATCCCACCAAGTCTCAGTTATACCTATCCAGTCATAATTTCCCTCCTGTATTAAGAGTTCAAGTTCGTTCTGTTTGTTTCCCATACTCTGGGCATTAGTATATAGACATTGAAGACCATGTGCTTCATAGTGTGGCTTTCTTCCTACATGTGTCTGAAGACTATTATTGGGCACTATTAGAGCTGTTCTCTCCGTTGTGGTTAGGGATGTCAGAGAATTCTGCCATGGATCTCGGGGAGGCCGAATGCCAGTGCATTCAGCCCCCCGAAATTAGTGGTGGAATGGCCTGCCCCCCCCGGGATGAGACTTACCTGGGGCGGATCTTCCGGGTGGCGGTGGCTCCGGCGGCAGTTCAGCAGCGGCGACTGCAGCGGCCGGTCTTCTGACCGGCTGCCGCTGCCGCCATTTCCAGTTTAAAAAAAAAAAAAAAGACGTGATAGGCTATGTAAGGATTTATGTAGCCTATCACAGCTAGGATAACAAAAAAGAAAACAGTGATAGGCTACGTAAATGTTTACAACAACAATGCGCATACGCAAATGGCAGCAGCCATGGCTGCTGCTATTTGCATTCCTTATTTTTGCACATCTTAGTCTACATCAAGATTTACGTAGACTAAGATGGCGAAAATAAGGGGAACACAATTAGCGTAGCGGGTGCTATTTGCGTCCCCTTTTGATTCACCATTGTAGCCTACGTAAAGATTTACGTAGGCTAAAACGGGGAATCAAAAAGGGACGCAAATAGCGCCCGCTACGCTACTTGCTTTCCCCTTTATTTTCGCCATCATAGTCTACATAAATATTTACGTAGATTAAGACGGCCAAAAAGAAGGAACGCAAATGGCAGCAGCTGTAGCCACTGCCATTTGTGTACGCGGGTTTTTGATTTTTGTTTTTACCCAGAGGCCTCCGCGGCCGGAAATCCGGCTGCGGACGGCTGCTCCGCGGAGCTGCCGCGGAGTACAGCCGGCCGTTCGAGGATTCTGGGGGGAGGAACAGAGCGCCTCCTCCCCCAGCCAGGATTTCGAGGGGAGGGACAGAACACCTCCCCCCCCATCAACATAATCCTTGAAAGGTAATTCACTTTCGTACATCCCTAGTTGCGGTGCATGAGCCTACGACCATTGTTACCCCCAACTTCACATCTCCCTTCCCTGTAGGATTCAGTTTAAAGCCCTCCTGATGAAGTTCTTCATGCTGTGGCCAAACACATTCTTCCCAGCCTTTGTGAGGTGCAATCCGTCCCTTTTCAACAGCCCATCTTCCAGGAAGTATCGCCCGTGGTCCCAGAATCCCAATTTCTCTCGTCGGCACCACCTTCATAGACAGTCATTCACCCGGAGTATTTTTCTTTCCCTTTCTATCCCTCTTCTAACTACTGGAAGGATGGATGAGAAAACTATCTGGGCCCCAAAGTTCTTGAGTTTCCTTCCCAAAGCTTCAAAGTCTGATGTGATTTCTTCGTAGCTTCGCTTGGCGGTATCATTTGTTCCCACATGGGTGAGAAGGAAGGGATACCTGTCAGTGGGCTTTATGAGTGCAGGCAACCTTTCAGTCACGTCTCTAATCTGTCCTCCCAGGAGACAACAGACCTGGCGAGTCCACGGGTCTTCGTGACATACTTGGGTCTCAATCCCACGCAGCAAGGAGTCTCCCACTACTACCACTCTTCTCTTCTTCTTTTTGTAGGCCTGGGTTTCATTACTTCTGTTTGACTGACCTTCAGCCTCTTGCTCACTCTCATGTAGGTTCCCCTGTGATTCTTCCTCTGCAGGCTGTCCTCCAGTCTCATCCTCAAGTACCTGGAATCGGTTCCACAACTCCACTGCTTCCACTGGTGCAGAGTGGCGTCTAGTTCTTCTTCTCCGGTCACCCTTTTCCAAGGAGTATCTTCTACTGCATTTTTCCTCACCTCAGCTTTTTCCACTTCTGCCTCAGCTTGCTGTTGCTCTTCAAGCTTCTGGTCTTCATTTTGCTGCTGTAGTTCCCCCATTCTGTCCAAGAACTCCTTGTGTTCTCTTATTCCCCAGAGGGTCAACAGTCGCTGCTCCAGTCCACTTACTGTTTCTTCCAGCTCTGCTCAGCTGGGAGGCGGGAAACAGCCTGACTTTCAGAATCAAACTAGGTGATTTGATCAGATCCACTGAAACTTGGAAATGCAGATCTAATACTTCCAGTTAAAGGAGAATTCTTATTAATCTGTGATCTAGTCCTGGTTCTCACATTCTTTCTTTGCTGCATTTGCTATTGAGACATTATATTACATGAGATCTTAAGTGTGTGTGTGCCATGGGTCTGAAATCACTTCCATGTAAGATGTAAAACCACTGTAACTATTTTTGGTAATAGCACTGGTATCCTTAAAACTGTCTCTACCCCATCTGCAAGTAATTTCACACAGAAATCTCCTTACCTTTCTAATGGAATGTGGGAATCAGGATGCAGAAAAGTCCTTCAGTGGGGATTTTATTGTGTTACTTCCACATGGTTAGATGTTACAATTTGTCAAAGAGCTCTCATGTCGAAAAATCACCTCAGATATTTCTGATTTCCAAGCTAATTTTCTCTGACATAACTTCACATTTTTCAAAAGAGCCAAATTTAAAAATAACACAAGAAACCTCAATAACTTTACAGTATGAACATGTAATAGAATTACTTCATGGGAACTTTACAGCATCACAAAATAACATTCAAGCTAAAAGCAAACACCTTTTGCGCAAGGTGTTTGAGCAGATGGTTGCTAGCCAATTCTAGTCTCTCTTGGATGAATCTGATTTTCTAGATGCATTTCAGTTAAGCTTTAGCCCTGTTCTTGGAACAGAAACTGCCTTAGTCACCCTGTGGAATAACTTTGACAGAGCGACAGGGAGAGTGCAACCCTATGATTTGCCAGGGCTGAGATAGGGAATCTAGTGCCCTTCAGATGTTTTGGATTATGATCTTCATGATCCCTGGGCATTGTTCATCCTGGCAGGGGGCTTATGGGAATCATCATGCAAAACATCTGGTGGGCACCAGGTTGTCTATCTCTGCTCTAGGATCTGTCAGTGGGTTTTTATATCATCAACTGTGGTATCCTTCTGAATAGAATGCTGGACTTGGGTGCTGGACATACTGTGTTGCAATGGTTCAGTTCCTGCTTGGATGATTGAGTGTTGAATTTAGTTCAGCTTGCACTTTCAAATCAATATACAAATTGGAATGCAGTTATCATTATTCACACTTCTCAGAAGTTTGCAATCAAGTTCTCTGAACAAACAAAAATGTGTTTCTTAACAGAAAATGTGCACAACAGTGTGTATATTAGCAAAAAAGTGCACAAAACCGCTTTTATTAAGGAAAACCACTTGCAAAAATATGCATATCAGGCAAATGTACATACAAAAATGTATAAACTAGGCAAACATGCTTACAAACGTGTGTATATTAGGGTTGCAAACACATTTGTGCAGACATTTTTTAAAATGTCACAAATAAATGCAGAAATTGAATGTAATGAACTTATGGTGGGAAAAATGAGAACATGAGGAAAACTGAAATTGACAGATTTGTCCATCTCAACTAACACTATGCAGTTCCATGGGGCTCTGCTTTATCCCATATGCTGTTTAATATTTGCATGAAACTGCTGGGAGAGGTCATCTGATGCGGACAGAGGTTTTATCTCTCCTTTTCCTCTAATCCCAGTGAAGCAGTGAATGTTCTGAATCAGTACCTGGCACAGTAATGAACTGGATGTGTTCCAACAAACTGAGACTCAGTCCAGCTAATACAGCGGTGCTGTTATTAGGTAGTTCATCAGCCTACTTATGTGGTTTTCAGCTTGTTCTCGCAGAGGGAGCCCTAAAGGATCACACTGGCCATTTGGGGATGCTCCTAGATCCATCATTATCACTGGTGGAGCAGATAGCCTCAGTTGCGCAGAGTGCCTTTTATCAACTTAAGCTGATATACCAGCTGCAAGCCTCTCTGAACAGAAATAGCTTTGCTACAGTTCTCCATGCTCTGGTAACCTTCTGTTTCAGTTACTGCACTGCACTATATGTGGAACTGCTCTGGAAAATGGTCCAGAAATGTCAGCTGGACCAAAACAAGACAGCAAGGTTACTAATTTGGACTGTATTTCATCATATCACATCTGTCCTTTTTTTCATTTGCATTGGCTGCCAGACCATTTGCAAGCCCAATTCAAAGTAGAAATGGATACATTTGTCATTTTTTTCTAGGTTTCTCATTTTTCCAAGCTTAAATTCAATTTGTCCTAAGCTTTTAAGAATTAAAAAAAAAGTGTGCATGGACATTTGAATGCATTTGTGGCATTTCTCCTAATCAATGCATTTTTATGCAGATCTGCCTAATATACACTTTTTGCAAGTCATTTTCCTAACATAATGCATGTTATTTTTTATTTTCTTTACTAATATGCATATTTTTATTTTTGGGGGGCATGAAAAATGAGAATTCTGAGAGGGGTGGTCCCAACATTTTATCCCCAACACCAATATTTGGTTGTGCCCAAGACACTTTTTCAAAATGTCAAATGTGCCCACATGCTGGCTTTGAGTTCTTCTTCTTCTTCTTCAATTTGCCAGCCGAATCATTATTTGGAGTAAGCTTGGACTTGATCTTCTTCAAGATTGAGCTGCCTGGCATTGGATCTTGAAGAGTAGATACAAGTGGTGGTTCCCCTAGTGAGGCTGTAGCTGAAAAACTGATGGTCAGTACCCATTATAAAATATGGCTTAGAAAAAAATGGGAGTGGGTGAAACGTAGATGGCTGAACTAAGTCTGCTGCCTGTAGAGCACGTTCCCACACCACCTCACAAAGCCAGGAAGAGCAGTTCTGCTATGCTTGCTTGTTTGGTAAAACTCTGGCAGTGCGTATATAATTCTACCACATGTTCTTCTGCCAGACAGAAAAGGCAGAAGTTGTGACCATCAGTCAGCCATAATTTGTTGCCACAATCTGAAGGAGACTGCAAAGTGGCAACACAAACAAGCAGCAGTGTAGTGGCAAATTCAGAAGTGCAGGGTCCCTTCGTGACAGTCACAGCCATGTCCCCTCACAGCCACACCCCTTCTAAGATTGTACAACCTTGTAAGATATGCAGCCCTCAACTGGGATCCAAAAACAGTGCAGCTGAGAGTAAGGCAGTGGTATTTCAATTGGACTTCTGAGAAAAAATGCAGGGGTGTTAAAATCTTTTTCACCCACTTTTTCACCCACTTACAAACACAAACATTTTAGGTTTGCAAAATATGATATTCTATGGAAGCTTCACCCTCTCAACTCAACCCTCATGGACAGATCCCTTCTCATTTAAACAACCCCTTGCACACTCCCTTAGCACCCCAACATTCCCAGTAGCCTATGCTCCTCCTTTATATCTCCCCCCCCAACAGAAATGTCCACACACCCAGCTGGATTGAACCCCCCCACACACACAAACAGTGGTAAATTTGGAAATGCAGGAGCTCATTGTGACACTCTCCAAGCACAGTCCAAAAATTTCAGGCAGCTGTGTCGATCCATATCAACAAACCAGTTTTAGGAGTTCTCATCTCCACCAGGAGCACGTCTTTGGTAAAGCAAATAGGTCTTAATTGCCCGTTCCAGATCAAGTAATCCCAAATATTTTGTATTCCAACATGGAACAATATATTGTGGCTAGGGTTGGCGGAGAATTTCTCCCCGAAACTTCGTGTTCAGCCCCCCGAAGAAGTTTCGGGGAGAAATTCTCCGCCCCCCCCTGCCCCCCGCACCCCGCCCAGGATGGGACTTACCTTTCCCGAATGTCCCTCGCGGTGGCGGGTCCCGGCAGCGGTTCGTCGGGTCTTTGTCAGGGGCGGGGGCGGCAGCCGATCTTTCGACCGGCTGCTGCCGCCGCCATTCCAATAAAACTAAAAAAAAAAAAACACCCCATGATAGGCTATGTGACAATTAACGTAGCCTATCACGGCTAGATTTGCAAAGTCAGCCATGATAGGCTACGTAAATCGTCACGTAGCCTATCATGGGTGACTTAAAAAAAGAAAAGCGCGTACGGCTAATGACGGCCCCCATAGGGAGCCGCCATTCCCGTTCCTTATTTGATCGCTGTAGTCTACGTAAAGATTACGTAGACTACGGCGAAAATAAGGGCAACGCTATTTGCATTGCCCTTATTTTCGCCGAAGTCTACGTAAAGATTTACGTAGACTACAGCGACCAAATAAGGAACGGGAATGGCGGCTCCCTATGGGGGCTGCCATTTGCGTACGCGCTTTTTTTTTTTAAAGTCACCCGTGATAGGCTAAGTGACGATTTAGGTAGCCTATCACGGCTGACTTTGCAGATCTAGCCGTGATAGGCTACGTTAATAGTCACGTAGCCTATCATGGGGGCGTTTTTTTTTTTTAACTTTTTATTTCGCGGCTGGGTGAGGCGCCTCCTCCCCGGCCTGAATTTCAGCCTGGCGAGGCGGGAAGCCTCCCCCCCGGCCTGAATTTCAGCCGGGCAAGGCGGGAAGCCTCCCTCTCCGGCCTGAAGTTCGGGGGGAGAGCAGCGAAGCGCCTCCCCCCCACTGCGAAAAGCTGCGAGACCAGGTAAGTGACTTTCGTGCACCCCTAATTGTGGCTTGGAAAATTCATTTCCCCACAGCTACAGTGAGGGTCGCAGCTAAGCTCAGAGGGAAGAGGGACTTCTGGGGGGGGGGTGGCAGATGACATCAGAGTCCCTGCTAATGAAAAAGTGCCAGGGGTGCATCCCTGCGACCCTACCTCCACTACACCACTGCAAACAAGAAAACACTAAAACCATCTGAAAAGAGAGATGCAACAATGAACAACAACCAAAAACCAAAAAAAAAAAAAAAACCCAGAGAGTAAAAGTAGAGAGAAAAACAATACAGGACAGGACAAAACTCAGCCCAGTCACCAAAAGAACCAACAATGATCAGCAACAGCAATCCATGCTGCTGCTCCTGTAGCAACCGAAGAGAAACTGAGGGGAGCAGTGGAAGTGCTGCCCTCTAGGCATGTATGGGAGGGGAGGAGGGGCTTCCCATCTAAAAGTCTCTAGTCTAGGGATGTCGGAGAATTTCTCCACGAATCTCCGGGAGGCCGAATGCCAACGCATTCGGCCCCCCGAAATTGGTGGAGAAACGGTCCGCCACCCCCCGCCACCCCCCGGGACGGGACTTACTTTTGCCGAATGTCCCTGGTGCTGGCGGCTCCCGGCGGCAGTGTGGCGGTGGTGCAGCGGCCGGTCTTCCGACTGGCGGCCACCACCACCATTTCCCAGTAACAAAACAACACACACACAAGCAAACGTGATAGGCTACGTAAAGATTTACGTAGCCTATCATGGCTAGATTTTCAAAAAACACCATGATAGGCTACGTAAATCCTTACGTAGCCTATCATGGCTGACTTGGGGGGGGGGAAAGCGCGTATGCAAATGGCGGCAACCATGGGCGCCGCCATTTGCGTTCCTTATTTGGACACGTGTAGTCTATGTAAACATTTACGTAGACTACAGCGAAAATAAGGGCAACATAAATAGCATTGCCCTTATTTTTACACGTGCCCAAATAAGGAATGCAAATGGCGGTTCCCATGGGTGCCGGCATTTGCGTACGCACTTTTTTTTCCCCCCAAAGTCAGCCGTGATAGGCTACGTAAAGATTTATGTAGCCTATCACGGCTGACTGCAGGGACTCAAACGGCAGTGGCTACGGCCGCCGCCATTTGCGTCCCAGCCGGCCAGGAGGATTCGCGGCCGGAGGGACGGACCACCTCCCCCCCGGCCAGAATTTCGGCCGGAGGGACGGGACGCCTCCCCCCCGGCCAGAATTTTGGCAGGGAGGAACGAAGCGCCTCCCCCCCACTGCGAAGCAAGCTGTGGGACCAGGTAAGTGACTTTGGTCCATCCCTACTCTAGTCTAGAAAGCTCCAGTGGAGGCTCTGTACAGGTGCCAAACCCATATGTGTGATGCACAGAGACTGCAAAGAAGAACATTTTCTTAGTCGGTCTCCTGCTTCCACTGTAAATCTTTGTAAGAAACATGGGTTCAAGTGAAACCCATTACTTTGCTTCCTATAAGTTAATTTTGCATTATGGCTAGGGGTGGACGAAAGTCACTTACCTGTCCTCCAAGATTTCCCGCGGTGGGGGGGAGGCGCTTCGTTGCTCCCCCCGTGAAGTTCAGGCCGGGAGGGGAGGCTTCCCGCCTCGCCCGGCCGAAATTCAGGCCCGGGGGGAGGCTTCCCGCCTCGCCTGGCCGAAATTCAGGCCGGAGAGGAGGCGCCTCACCTCGCCCGGCCACGAACTAAAGAGTTAAAAAAAAAAACGCCCCTGTGATAGGCTACGTGACAATTAACGTAGCCTATCACGGCTAGACCTGCAAAGTCAGCCGTGATAGGCTACGTAAATCGCCACGTAGCCTATCACGGGTGACTTTAAAAAAAAAAAAAAGCGCGTACGGATAATGGCGGCCCCCATAGGGAGCCGCCATTCGCGTTCCTTATTTGGTCGCTGCAGTCTACGTAAACATTTATGTAGACTACAGCGACCAAAAAAGGGACGTGAATGGCGGCTCCCTATGGGGCCGTCATTATCCGTATGCGCTTTTTTTTTTTTAAAGTCACCCGTGATAGGCTAGGTGACGATTTACGTAGCCTATCATGGCTGACTTTGCAAATCTAGCCATGATAGGCTACGTTAATTGTCACGTAGCCTATCACGGGGGTGTTTTTTTTTTCTTTTATTGCAATGGAGGCGGCGGCAGCCGGTTGAAAGATCGGCTGCTGCCCCCGCCCCTGACGAAGACCCGACGAACCACCGGCCGGACCCGCTGCCGGGAGGGACATTCGCCAAAGGTAAGTCCTGTCCCGGGGGGGTGCGGGGGGCGGGTGTGTGTGGAGAATTTCTCCCCGAAACTTGTTCGGGGGGCTGAACACGTTGGCACTCGGCCCCCCAAAGTTTCGGGGAGAAATTCTCCGCCATCCCTAATTATGGCTGATTTTCATGATTGATTGATTTTTTCAATGCTAACCGAAACCAGGGGACCAACTTCTATGAACATTTTTGCACCCCTTAAAAATATCACATCCAAAAATGTATGCAGAAGGGAATTTCTGGTACTTCTAAAATTACATACATTTGTGCACAGCAGTTGAACTTAAAAAATCTTAAGTAGCACAATCCTATGCATATTTACTCAGAAGTAAGTCCTTCTGTGTTCAAAGGATCTTGTGCCTAAGTGTGCATAGGATACCAGCCTTAAAGAGCAATCCTTAGGGATATGCAAACTGGCAAAACTTGAGCTCACCAAAACTCTCCAAATTCCATCTCAAAGCCTGTTCCAACTCAAGTCTATATCAAATTGAGAACTTTTTTTTCTTTTTCTTTTTTCATGAAAATTTGTGTGCATTTTCATGTGTATTTTTCCAAATGTATGCAGCAATTCCTCTTCATGGATCACTGCCTTGTTGTGGCGAAGGGGCTTGCGTAACTCAGTGAAGCCATAAGCTATGCCATGCAGGGCCACCCAAGACGGACAGGTCATGGCAGAGAGTTCTGACAAAATGTGGTCCACACTGGAGAAGGAAATGGCAACCCATTCCATTATTCTTGCCAAGAAAACCCCATGGAACGTATCACAAGGCTAAAAGATATGACACCAGAAGATGAGCCTCTCAGGTCAGAAGGTGTCCAATATATTGTTGGGGAAGAGCAGAGGGTATTTCCAAGTAGCGCCAGAAAGAGTGAAGCGGCTGGGCCAAAGCCAAAAGGACACTCAGCTATGGATGTGTTTGGTGGTGAAAAGAAAATCCGATGCTGTAAAGAACAATATTGTTTAGGAACCTGGAATGTAAGGTCAATGAATCAAGGTAAGCTGGAGGTGGTCAAACATGAGATGGCAAGATTGAACATTGACATCTTGGGAATCAGCAAACTAAAATGGACAGGCATGGGCAAATTTAATTCAGGTGAACATTATATCTACTACTGTGGGGAAGAATCCCTTAGAAGAAATGGAGTAGCACTCGTAGTCAATAAAAGGGTGGGAAAAGCAGTACTGGGGTACAATCTCAAAAACGATAGAATGATCTCAGTACGAATCCAAGGCAAACCATTCAACATCACAGTAATTCAAGTCTATGCCCCAACCACTGAGGCCGAAGAAGCTGAGGTTGATTGGTTCTATGAAGACCTACAACACCTTCTAGAACTAACCCCCCCAAAATATGTCCTTTTCATCATAGGGGATTGGAATGCTAAAGTAGGAAGTCAAGAAATCACCGGGATAACAGGCAAGCATGGCCTTGGTGTACAAAATGAAGCAGGACAAAAGCTAATAGAGTTTTGCCAAGAGAACACGCTGATCACAGCAAATACTCTTTTCCAACAGCACAAAAGGCAACTCTACACATGGACATCACCAGATGGTCAATATCGAAATCAGATGGATTATGTCCTTTGCAGCCAAAGATAGAGAAGCTCTATACAGTCAGTAAAAACAAGACCTGGAGCTGACTGTGGCTCAGATCATGAGCTGCTGCTTGCAAAATTTCGACTTAAATTGAAGAACGTAGGGAAACCCACTAAATCATTCAGGTATGACCTAAATCATATCCCTGATGAATATACAGTGGAGGTGAGGAATAGATTTAAGGGATTAGACTTGATAGACAGAGTGCCTGAGGAACTATGGACGGAGGTCTGTAACATTGTTCAGGAGGCAGCAACTGAATCCATCCCAAAGAAAAAGAAATGCAAGAAAGCAAAGTGGCTGTCTGATCTGATGAGGCTTTACAAGTAGCTGAAGAAAGAAGGGAAGTGAAAAGCAAGGGAGAAAGGGGAAGATATACCCAACTGAATGCAGAGTTCCAGAGAATAGCAAGGAGAGACAAGAAGGCCTTCTTAAATGAACAATGCAAAGAAATCGAGGAAAACAACAGAATGGGAAAGACTAGAGATCTTTTCAAGAAAATTGGAGATCTCAAGGGAACGTTTTGTGCAAAGACTGGCATGATAAAGGACAAAAAAGGCAGGGACCTAACAGAAGCAGATGAGATTAAGAAGAGGTAGAAAAAATACACAGAAGAACTATACAGGAAAGACCTTAATGTCCCTGATAGCCATGATAGTGCGGTCGCTGAACTTGAGCTGGACATCCTAGAGAGTGAAGTCAACTGGGCCTTAGGAAGCATTATAGAATCATAGAATAGTAGGGCTGGAAGGGGCCTACAAGGCCATCGAGTCCAACCCCCTGCTCAATGCTAACTAACAACAAAGCTAGCGGAGATGACAGTATTTCAGCTGAACTTTTTAAAATCCTAAAAGATGATGCTGTTAAAGTGCTGCACTCAATATGCCAACACATTTGGAACACTCAGCAGTGGCCACAAGACTGGAAAAGGACAGTTTACATTCCAACTCCAAAGAAGTGCAATGCCAAAAAGTGTTCAAACTACCGTACAATTGCGCTCATTTCACATGCCAGAAAGGTTATGCTCACAATCCTACAAGCTAGGCTTCAGCAGCATGTAAACCGAGAACTACCAGAAGTACAAGCTGGGTTTCGAAGAGGCAGAGGAACTAGAGATCAAATCGCCAACATCCGCTGGATCATGGAGAAAGCAAGAGAATTCCAGAGAAACGTCTATTTCTGCTTCATTGACTACGCTAAAGCCTTTGATTGTGTGGATCACAACAAACTGTGGCAAATTCTTAAAGAGATGGGAGTACCAGACCACCTTTCCTGTCTCCTGAGAAACCTGTACGAGGGCCAAGAAGCAACAGTAAGAACCAGACATGGAACAACCGATTGGTTCAAAATTGGGAAAGGAGTACGACAAGGCTGTATATTGTCACCCTGCTTATTTAACTTATATGCAGAGTACATCATGAGAAATGCCGGGTTGGATGAATCACAGGTCAGAATTAAGATTGCTGGGAGAATTATCAAAAACTTCAGATACGCAGACGATACCACCCTAATGGCAGAAAGCGAAGAAGATCTAAAGCCTCTTGTTGAGGGTGAAAGTGGAGAGTGCAAAAGCTGGTTTGAAACTCAACATTAAAAAAATGAAGATCATGGCATCTGGCCCTATCACTTCCTGGCATATAGAAGGGGAAGAAATGCAAGCAGTGACAGATTTTATTTTCTTGGGCTCCAAGATCACCACAGACGGTGACTGTAGCCATGAAATTAAAAGACGTTTGCTCCTTGGGAGAAAAGCTATGGCAAACCTAGACAGCATAGTAAGAAGCAGAGACATCACCTTGCCGACAAAGGTTCGTATCATCAAAGCTATGGTTTTCCCAGTAGTAACGTATGGCTGTGAGAGCTGGACTATAAGGAAGGCTGAGCACCGAAGAATCGATGCTTTCGAACTGTGGTGCTGGAGAAGACTCTTACGAGTGCCCTGGACTGCAAGGAGGTCAAATCAGTCCATCCTAAAGGAAATCAACCCTGAGTGGTCATTGGACGGACAGATACTGAAGCTGAAGCTCAAATATTTTGGCCACCTAATGCAAAGAGAAAGCTCACTGGAAAAGACCCTGATGCTGGGAAAGACTGAAGGCAAAAGGAGAAGGGGATGGCAGAGGATGAGATGGCTAGATAGCATCACCAATGCAATGAATATGAACTTGAGCACGCTCTGGGAGAGAGCGGAGGACAGGAAGGCCTGGCGTGCTATGGTCCATGGGGTCACAAAGAGTTGGACATGACTTAACAACTGAACAACAACAACAACATGCAGCAATTGTGTGCATCTTTGAATGAATGCATTGAAAGCTTGGAAATGTGTGGACTTTGACTGCAGATTGCATCCATGCCCATGTTCAATCAGAAGGTGCAAACTCGGTAAATTCTGATCAACAGTGAACTGAAACAAATTTCTCATACATCCCTAGCAATCCTATGCATGTTTACTTAGAAGTAAGGCCCACTGAGTTCAATAAGACTTACTTTCAGGAAAGTGAGCATAGGATTGTATCCTTAATATGAATTAGCATACATCATTGGGCTTAAATATATTCTAACGTACATAATAAAAGGCAGCATCTGGAGTACTGTGTTTAGTTCTGCATGCCACAGTTTAAGAAGCACATTGATAAAGTAGGGATGAATTATTCTGTCTGTTTGTGTCCATGTCAGCTTTACATGTTTTCAGTCATTTCATCCTGTTCCATTTCTGCGTTGATTGGCATTAAACAAAGCAAAACAAAAAACAAATAGCAAATGAAAATACTTGTTTATTGTTGTTCACAGTTTAACTAATATACTTTGCATGCATTTTCCCTAATATATGCATTTGTGCAAACAATTTTCCCTAAATTATATGCAATTTTCCTTAAATATGACATTGAGGCATTTTAACACTTTTTTAAAAAATACAAGAACTGTATTACAAAACTCTGAGAAGTGCAAAATCAAAAAGACAACTGCATTCTGGTTTGGTCTACATTATTAGTCTGGCAAGCCAAGCGTGAATCGTGTCAGTCTGCTGTAGAACGTGTACCTAATAAAATTCTTCCCCCTATTAGAAACTGGAGTGTGCCCAGAGGAGGCCAACTAGGATGGGTACAGGTCTGGAAATCCAGTCCTTCTGAGAAATAATGGAAAGAGCTTGCTATGTTTAGTCTGGACATGAGAAGATTACGGAGAGACATCTGTTACATATCTGTAGGACTACCAGGCAGACTTGTTCTCTGTGGCTCCACAGGGCATGATTACAACTAATGGTTGGAAGCAAATTTCAGCTAAACATTAGGAGAAACTTCCTAACAATATGAGCCATTCTACAGTGGATGTGACTGCCTTGGAAGTGCTCTCCTTCACTGGAGGTATTTAAGCAGAGTCTGGACAACCATCTGTCACGAATGCTGTAGTTGCACCCTGCATTGCAGGTCCTGCATTGAGCAGGGGGTAGGGATTCGGAGAATTTCTCCACGAATCTCTGGGAGGCCAAATGCCAACGCATTCGGCCCCCCGAAATTGGTGGCGAAATTCTCCGACACCCCCCCGCCCCCCTCCCGGGACTTACCTTGTTTGAATGTCCCTCACGGCGGCGGGTCCCAGCGGCGGTTCGGCAGAGGTTCAGCGGCGGCGGCAGCCAGTCTTCTGATCGGCTGCTGCCGCCACCATTTCCAAGTAAAGAAAAAAAAAACTTGATGGGCTACGTAAAGATTTACGTAGCCTATCATGGCTGACTTTGAAAATCTAGCCGTGATAGGCTACGTAAATCGTTACGTAGCCTATCAAGTTTTTTTTTTTTACTTTACTTTTTTCTTTCGCAGCCGGAGAGGCGGGGCGCTCCCCCCCAGCCAGAATTTGGTGGGGAGGGATGGGGTGCCTCCCCCCCAGCCAGAATTTCAGCGGGGAGGGATGGGGCACCTCCCCACCCACCAAGAATTTCGGGGGGAGAAACGGAGCGCCTCCCCCCCCAAAAAAGCTGCGGGACCAGGTAAGGGACTTTCGTCCATCCCTAGCAGGGGGGTGGTTTAGACAGCCTCAAAGGTCCCTTCCAGCTGTCTGATAAGGGCACAGCAATGGCCTTAAAAAGCATATTTTTTTAATGTGCATTAGTGCACAAGTTTTAAAGAAGCCTTTTAATTTGGCAATTAAATACAAGTTTTTATTCACATAAGTATCCAGCAAAGGTGGTTTCAAATAGTGTTTTAATGTGCATCAGTATGCATATAAGCTCAGACAATAAAGCCAGAAACAAAACAGAGTGTGGGAAATGCCCCTCCAATAAAAGAAATGAACAAAAATATGACATTGAGGCAGCAGAAACTGAAAAGGAACAAAAGTAGGATCCCCACCCCCCACCCTGTTCATATTTTTATTTTTGCATGTTTCTTTTGGCAGTTTTTGCTTCCAAAATAAGAAGGCATGAAATTATGGCATACTATTTGTTTTCACCTGTAGAAAGTTTCTATTTTTCTTTTCCTCACCTTGAATACACTTCTGTCTACATTTTGCCTATGGTGCACTACTTTTTTTTTACTTTTTTTTTAGCTAGTTTCCAGTAAATAAGATGCAGACTGTCTCCAAAACTAGAAGCTATGTGTTTGGCTGAAATGTCTTGGACAGCCCTGATAAAGATGTGATGCCTTTTGATAACTATAAGGCTATAAGTATTTGTTTACATTTATACCAGTCTGGTTAATATATTCATATATAGGAGAAAATGAGATGGCTATGTTTCCCTAAGTTAAAACATGTTATGCCTTTTAAAAGATGGTGAGACTGCTTAAAACGTGACCTGGGCAGGGTGACTCTATATACCCACATTACACTGGGACTGCTCTGCCCTCCTGGGCAGAACCACTGCCATATCCAATATGCACTCAGCCCAGGAAGAGACACCCAAAACACATAACAAGGAAAATACAAAAACATCAGTAAAATGGCAGACCTGACCCTAGGGATGCTGGAGAAATTTGACATGGATTAAAATGAGCTCGGATTTCTGAGTAATCTACTGAGGACTGCCCCCCTCAGGCTGTACGGAGTCCATGGACTTTGGGATGATTTTTCTACTTTCCCAAAATTTACTCATATAAATCCGTATAAAAATATGTAAGTTTCTACGGAGGAAATGTTGAATGGAATGGGGGACAATACACTAAATGTTACGTCCTGAGGTAAATTCTGTAAATACTTACGTAAATACTTACGTAAATGTTTACATAAATATTTCCTGTTTTTCCGCATGACAAAAAAAAAAAATATTCGCATCCATCTGTGGGCAGTTGATGGAATGAAAGGTGCCTGACAATCTGTGAAACACAGATGGAGTTGATTTCACACAGTCTGTACATCCCTACCTGACCCCAGTGCTCTGAAAACAACACTGCAGCCCATCCACCAGTCAAGGACTGTGCTGGGCTGGCCATGGGACCCATATCCTACTGGGCACAGAGGGAGCCAACCCATGCAGGCCAACCCAGAGTTGTCCATTATGTCACCACGCCCCAACATGGAAGTAAGCAGAGTACTAGGCACCAGCCACAGGCACTGCCAAGGAAACCTGTGGAACAGTTTGTCACAGGTTGCAGTTTCAAATCCAGCAATAGGAAAACATTTTACCTTCCCTCAGCCCCCCATGGAAGGAAGACAAGCAACCAGCTAAGAACAACAAACAAGGCAAGTCTGTAGTGCAGTCTGAAAAGCAGATGCAAAGATGCTCAGGACGTTGCTGGTTCAAATTCACGCTGGTTCAAATCCCACCCACCCCTTTCTCATTAGCCATCATTCATTGAAAAGGAGATGGCCAGTGCGGTTTTGGAGATGCACAGATGGATGCACACGCATTCCTAGGGGAAAGCATGTTACATATTTCCTATGCATGTTGTGTAGCCAGGCTGTTTTGTGCAAAGTGCTCCCTTTGGGTGCAAAGTGCCCTTTCTCCACAGTTCCCTCAGCAGAGTTCATTCTTGGGAGCTCTATGTGTGTGTGGCATGAGGCCAGAGAGATATAGCAACCTATGCTCTGATAGGGATGGATGGACCCACCTCCGTCTGTGGTTGTCAAGCCCTCACTGGGCCACTGCCGCTGCCCATGCCTGCTCGCTGCACTGTGTGAGCCCCTGGATGGCTCAGTGAGCACCCGGCGAGTGCTGCAGGGCTGCCCATCCCCTTAGCAAGTCACCATTTTGCATAGAAATGGTGGCTCAGATTTCTCCATAAAAGTAATGGTCCATTCACATTTGTAATGTTGCATAAATGGCCCCCTTTTAGCCACTATTTACACAACATTACTTTTACAGAGAAACACGAGCTGCCATTTTTACGCAAAATGGCAGCTCACTAAGGGGATTGGCAGCCACCGGGCACTTGTGGCCCACATGAGTCCATGGCAAATGGGTCTGGTAAGTGGTGGTGGCTTGGCGAGCGGGGTCTGGAGGGTCAAGCTGGTGGGGGGGGAGAGTCCGCTGGACTCCATCCTGCTCTCGGACTCCTGTGACACCCCTATCCTCTGAATTGGGGTTTAACTGTGTGGGGCTTATATGCTCCCTGTGTACATTGCGCTTGGGTCCAGAGGTACAGCCTGTCTTATGCTCCAGCATCGCAACATGGGCAGGATCATCACCAGCATCCTTCCTTTCAAAGTCAGCCGGAGGGAAATTATTTGTGCCAGCTCTGAAGCTGGTGGAAAGCTGCACCATTACTGGGGGTACAGCCATGGGTTGAAAGGGGGTGTAGGATGTAGTGTCAGTGTGCTTCTCCTTTGTGCCACCCACAACACCACTCTGTTGCACCCTTATCTTTGCCATACCTTTGCTGAAGCCCTGTCTTCACCAGAAGTACAGCTCTACTAGCACTACATTCTGCCAGCATATCTGATGTATTTTTGGTGGCAATTCCATTCATTTTAGTTTAAATAGATTAGGTTTTTATTGCACAAAGCCCTGAGAACTATTAAATATAGAGGTACTACATTTTGGAAAGAAAGAAAGAAAGAAAGAAAGAAAGAAAGAAAGAAAGAAAGTCCACTGACGTAGTGTAGTGGGGCTTCCAACAAGTCCTGTAGCCCAGCCTTCCAGAACCTGATGACCTCCATATGGTTTGTTTGGTCTTCAACTTCCATCAGCCCAACTCCCACCAGCATGGTCAATGGTCAGGAATGATGGGAGTTGTAGTCTAAAACATCTGGAGGTGATCAGGTTGGGGAGGGCTGTCACAGTCCCTCGGCTGGCATAACTCAAGTATAGGATGGTGCCCTAAAACGTATTTTCCCATGCATGCACTTATAGCTTGGCAAGGTCACTTCTTGTGGGACCATCTAGAATAGTTTTCCAAAGCAGGCAGGCAGGCAGGCTTTTTTTTTTCTTTAGTAAATAGAGAGCAAAAGATGTCCACCTTCTGAATAATGTGCATATTTGACTTGTTGTACTTTCCTATGATAAGACATCTTAGGGATGTGGAAGGCGAAAATAAATAGTTTTCCTCAAACTGGTCTAGCCGAGAATCTAAATGCCTGTTATACATAGTATACATATTTATAGATTTATGTCTAAATCCAAGAAAAAAAGTCCTGGGGCTTGCCAAAGGAACGCAGTAGCATATTATGACCTGATGAGAGCAGGGCTGTTTCTATGATATTACAGTAACACTGAGCCAACTCTTTCACTCAGACTTCTAGAGTACTTTGTATTAGTTATACATACTTCAGTGCTGAAATTGCAACTGAAAAATGGCAGAGACAAATTGGTATTTCTTCCATGGCTGGCAACTTTTTGTAGAAACTCGTATAAAACATTTTATCACTCAGGTAAACAAAACAAAACACAACCATATATGGTTTCCACTTCCTATAGGATTTTAGCTAGGATGGCAAGATACAACATACTTAATGTGCCAGGGTGTGTGTGTGTGTGTGTGTGTTTTAAAATTTCTCTTGCTTGCAGAGATGCATGAGAATCAGTGAAACAGGAATGCTGGTCATGGGTCTCTTTTAGGGATGAGTTAGAATTTCATTTCAGTTTAGTTTTGATAAGAATCTTTTCCAAATTCATGAAATTCTCCATATTTGGGACAAAAAGAACATGAGATTAAGCCTGTGTAAGATTTTCATGTTTGCTCACAAAACATGCGGGCATGCCCTGTTCAAAGCTCCAAATGTGAGCATGAGTCTGTGTCTGCTGAAAAGATTTGTAAATTGTCCAACATGTTCCCAATTCCCACTTTGATCTGCACAAATTTCCTCCAAAGCCCAACTTTATTCTATGGAGAGGAATGATGTGCAAGTTAGGAAATCTGTGCAAACCTTGGGAAACTTGTGCAAATCTCCCATTCAATTCCTGCTAGATTTGCACAAGTTTCCTGTTTGTGCAGAGTGAGCAGTGATCACAAATAGGAATGGGAATCAGGCACAAGATGAGTTGAGAGAAGATATTCAGAGAATCCTGGCAATCTTTTATACCAGAGATGTCACTCATTAGGGATGGACGAAAGGGACTTACCTTGTCCCACAGCTTGCTTCGCGGTGGGGGGGAGGCGCTTCGCTTCTCCCCCCGAAGTTCAGGCGAGGGGGGGGGAGGCGCCCCATCCCTCGCCGCCGAAATTCAGGCCGGGGAGGAGCACCCCGTCTACCCGGCCGTGAAAAAAAAAAGTAAAGTAAAAAAAAACAACAACCCACACCCGTGATAGGCTACATGACAATTTACGTAGCCTATCATGGCTGACTTTGGAAATCTAGCCATGACAGGCTACGTAAATCGTTACATAGCGGGTGTGTTGTTTTTTTTACTTTACTTTTTTATTTTGTAATGGCGGCGGCAGCAGCCGGTCAGAAGACCAGCCGCCGCCCCCGCTGAAACGCCGCCAGGACCCGCCGCCGATAGGGACATTCGCACGAGGTAAGTCCCATCCCGGGGGGGCGGGGGGCCGGCGGAGAATTTCACCACCAATTTCGGGGGGCCGAATGTGTTGGCATTCAGCCTCCCAGAGATTCGGGGAGAAATTCTCTGCCATCCCTATCACTCATATACTGGGCTTGCCTCAAATATGGGATGAGCCTCATGGACTGCAAATGATTCTCTGGATTTAACTGGATATAAATGTGACAAATAAAAGAACGTCAGTTATTAAGGATAACTTTACATTCTGATAAATGTAGCTGAACAAGGCAACTTTCTTCTCCTTCCAAAAGTATATTTCCATGCTTCAAAAATGTACATAACTTCTTTTTTTGTATTTTATTGAATACTATGAGTACTAGGTTCTAGGATTTCTTTATAATATATACACGTCATCTTAATTTTAACTTGTCATATTAAGGTGTATTAAAAATCCCATGTATATTGGCGTACAAGCATTTTCCATGTATTAGTGTCTGTGATGTTATAAAGAAGTTTTACAGCGCTGGGAATATTGGTGAGGATTAAAATTTTAATAGCAGCGCTGCCTGACACTTTCTATCAGTTTCAAATTTCATTTCTTTTTATGAAGATGACAGCAGAATTTTTAGCAACTGCATAATGCCTATTCACGGAGTAGAAGAACAGCTGCTTGAAGAAAAGTTACATTTATATTTTAGAAAGTGAACATTTCTTGTTCCCTAAATGAATTATAAGGTCGTTCTGTTTGTTCTGAAACATAGCACCGACATGATTCTATTCCCCAGGGAATGCTGAAAGTTCCTGTCTGAAGATCTGTGATTGGTTGCCCTTTTTCATGGCTAAAAAGCCTCAAAAACTTTAAACTTATCTTCATAGTCAAGAGTTGGAAAGACCTAAACTTGTTTCCTATGATATAAACGTGTATGACCATACATCTGCGTATTGCATGGACAAGTACATGCACTCATATGCACACAAAGAATAAAAAAAAAATACAGGCATGTATATACTTCATCCGTAACAAAAGTATGAACTTGAGGGCCAGAGTAAAGTGTGACATTTTGGTTTCTGAAGTTGTAAATGTTTAATCTCAAAATATTGATAGTGGCTCATACTTCCATTCCTTTCCAATCAGTGGTGCAGCTAGGGCTGGATGTGGTGGGGGCCCAGGGAACCCCACAAATGACCACCCAGAGTGGCAGGTGATGAGGGCATCAGGGCAGCAGAAGCAAACTCCACTGTATTCTTTGAGTCATGATGTTTCTATGATGGAAGCAAGTTTAATATGCAAAACTGCACATGCTCAGTGTGCTATTTTGTTTCATCGGGGTTAGCAAATAGCTTTGCTGTTGTTCTTACGTAGCAGGACTGTACAAGCAGTTTTAAAGCATGGAATGGTGGTTGGAAGGGGGGAGAGAAATGTTAGTGGTGTGCTTCATGACTGAAGTAACCCACGTAGCCATCTACAGGGGGCTTCCACACAAGACCACTGTATCCAGGGTCTAAAATTATGGAGCTGCACCACTATTCTCAACTGTATGGAGGCTTCTACTCACATTCAGGGGAGCATGAGTAGAAACCCTCTTCAGACCTACCATCTTAGTATGGGAAGATTGGGGACTGCGATGATGGAGTTGGGCATGGGGCTTGCATTAGGGATGAAATGACTCACCCGAGTCCGGACTTGGCAGGCACTTGAGAGTAGGGATGGACAGACTCACCTCCATCTGGGGTGCGGGGGAGCTCAACGACTCACCACCCCGGCGCATGCAGCCTGGACCCACTCAGCGAGACTCCCTGCTTTCCCCTCCCTGCCCCGCCAAGCTGCATAAGCCACCCCTTCTCAGTACACCAGGGATTTCTTCAGTCAAGCCCTTGAGTGCACAAGGACTTTATGCACACAGGAATTGAGTGCCAGAATCCTTGGTGCCACCCACACCCCAAGCACTCTAGCCACCTCATCCTCGCAAGGTGGAGATGGCTACAGTGGTTCTGGTGCATGTGGTGCCTCGTCCTCATCATGCCCCCACTGGCTGGTAAGGGCTTGCATGAAAGCTGGCAGGGGCAGGATGAGTCCTCAGTGCTGCACACACCCCAAGCACTCTAGCCATCTCCTCATGAGGAGGAGACGGCTAGAGCGCTTGCGGTGCCTCATCCTTGTCCTGCCCCCGCTGGCCGTTACGGACTTGCTTGACAGCCAGTGGGGGCAGGATGAGTCCCCCAGCACTGTGAGCTACCCAGCTGCTCCTGCCATCTCCTCCTTGCAAGGAGGAGGTAACCAGAGTGGTTGGGGCATGCACAGTGTTGACAACTCTGGGCTGCTCCCAGCCCAAACCAAGCCAGGTGCTTATGACATCCCTACTCAAGAGACTGCCACTGCCACTCACCTGTGCGAGCTGGACCATGCGAGCCCCTGGGGGGCTTGGTGAGCAGTCCGGGACTGCCCCACAGCCTCCTGCTGCTCCATGCAAGCTGCCACTTTTCGGAAGATGGGAGCTCTAAATTTTTGTATTTCAAATGCTGTGCACAATGATGGCCCTAAGGGGCCATTTCCGCAACATTAAATATACAAAAAGGGTGGAAATGGCCCTTTATGGCCACCATCATGTGCAACATTAGATATACAAAAATCCAGAGCCTGCATGTTCTGTAAAAATGGCAGCTCACATGGAGGACAGGCAGCTGCGAGGTGCTCCCGGATGGGTCTGGTAAGTCCTGGCCACTAGGGATGTCAGAGAATTCCGCCATGGACTCCAGTGAGGCTGGATTCTTTAGAATCCAGCCCCCCGGAATCCAGGGTGGAACAGCCTCCCTCGCACCACCCTGCGGAATCCCCCAGGACAGAGCTTATCTGGCGGCGGATGCGGCTCCGGCAGTAGTTCCGGCAGCGTCATAGCAGCTGCCATTTCGGTGGCTGCTTAACATGATAGGCTATGTAAATACTTACGTAGCCTATCATGGCAAAGAGCAGGGGCACAAATGGTGCCCGCTACGCAATTTGCACCCTTGCTCTTTGCTGTGATAGGCTACATAAGTATTTACGTAGCCTATTATGAAAAAGGCAGCCACGCAAATGGCGTAGCGGCCGCCATTTGCATGGCTGCCTTTTTCGTGATAGGCTACCTAATTACTTACATAGCCTATCACGGCTGGCAGCCATGCAAATGGTGGCCAGTGTAGTGGCCACCATTTGCGGCTGCAGCAGCCTGGCAGTGCCTCCCCCCCCCCACTGTGGATGGCCCCAGCAGAACCAGGTAAGTGTTTCATACACCCCTACTGGCCACTCACATGGCTCAGCAGGCAGTGGTGGTGGTGGCTCACAGAACCAGGTTCGGGAAGGTGAGCAGGGTGTAGTCCAATGGACTCCCAGACCCAGTCAACTACCCGCAACATCCCTAGCTTCATGCTAGGGATGGCGGAGAATTTCTCCCCGAACCTTCGGGGGGCCGAGTGCCAACGCATTCGGCCCCCCGAAATCAGCAGTGAAATTCTCTGCCCCCCCGCCCCTCCCAGGACGGGACTTACCTTTGGTGAATGTCCCTCCCAGCGGCGGGTCCCAGCGGCTGTTCGGCAGCGTTTCATCGCGGGCGGGGGTGGCGGCCGGGCTCCCGACCGGCTGCCGCCACCGCCATTGCAAAAAAAAAAAAAAAAAAAACTAAAGTAAAAAAACAAACACCTGTGATAGGCTACGTAATGATTTACGTAGCCTATCATGGCTGACTTTGGAAATCTAGCCATGATAGGCTACATAAATCGTCACGTAGCCTATCACGGGGTCTTTTTTTTTTTTTTTTTACTTTTTGTTTTGCAGCCGGGGAGACAGGGCGCTTCTCCCTGGCCTGAATTTCGGCCGGGCGAGGCGGGAAGCCTCCCCCCTAGCCTGAATTCTGGCCGGGCAAGGCGGGAAGCCTCCCCCCCTAGCCTGAACTTCGGGGGGAAAAGCAAAGCGCCTCCCCCCCACCGCGAAGCCAAGCTGCGAAAAGGTAAGTGACTTTTGTACATCCCTACTTCATACATGCCCATGTTCCCTCTCCACTTTTAGCCCTTAAATGTGCAGGCTGGATACCTGCATAGGCTCCCTGTGTTCCTCTCCCAACCCCCAGCTTATAAATATGAGGTTGAACATGCTTGCTGTCTTTGCCAATAGTCACTAAGGGATTTGACTATTTCCCTGTACTATGACTGGTACAATATCCCATGGCAATTATTTCGACACATTTTCAAACCAATTCGTGCTTTGCAAGAAGATATGCTTCTTCAGTTGTGACATGTTAAGAGCAAGATTAAGCAACTGTACTTTCTCCATCATTTCTTATTCACAAACGGTAAAAGAGAGGAAAGAGAGCTTTTATCTAATATGAACACTTACCTGCACAACCTTTTGTGACTGTACATCCACAATCAGCACTCTGTCTAAGGTGGGTTGAGTTACGTATATGAACTTGTCTTTTACATTAGCAGCAGATGCCCAGACACACCGCTGGACTTCATCCTCCTCAGCTTTGGGGCAAACTTCATCCTAAAATTTAAAAAAGAAGAAAAATGCACATATACTTAGAAAGCAATCATTCTGAAGGATGTCAATAGCTGTGCCATGTTTCTGCTAGGGGTGTACGAAACCCCACTTACCTCCATCCGCTGGTGTCTGCGGGAGGGGGGAGGCAATCCAGTCCAGTGCACTGGGGTCTGCGGGGGAGGGAAGCAATCCATCCCTCCCCCCTGGAATCCTCCCCAGCCAGCTTCACTCCACAGCAAGGCTGCGGAGCCACCGGCCAGGGCTGGCCACAGCCAGACTTCTGGCCACACCCGGACTACAGCCACAAATAGCAGCTGCTACGCTGGCTGCCATTTGCGTCCCTGCCAAGCCGTGATAGGCTATGTAAGTATCTACATAGCCTATCATGGCAAAAGACAGGGATGCAAATGGCTACTTACGTAGCCTATCACAGCCATTTGTGGCCGCAGCAGCCCGGCAGCAGCCAGAAGATGACCCGGAGCCGCCGCCGGAGCCGCCATCGGAGCCACTGCCAGAGCCGCCACCGCCGCTGCCAGGTAGGTCCATTCCGGGGGGGATTTCGGGGGGTGGCAGGGGGGTAGTCTGTTCTGCCACAGACTCTGGGGGGCCAGATTCTAGAATACGGCCTCACTGGAGTCTGTGGTGGAATTCTCCAACATCCCTAGTTTCTGCATGACTCACATACAAAGGAAATGAGCCCAAATGTGCCAGAAGAAACGGCAACATTTGAGCTATTTCTGGAAATAACTGTGCCAGCTTCAAACAGTGAATTCAGCTTCATCCAAGTGCATTGAGGTTCCCCCCTCCCCCCCAACTCACCTTTTCTCTTAAAGTTATTTTCTAATGTTGCCTAAATTACATGCCTTTCTAGCAGAATGGACAATGCACTAGTTGTAAGTTATGACATGATGTCATACATACACGGATGTGCATTTGGCCATCAGATCACTGCCTGAAATCTCCTGGGGTTTTTTTTTTGGGGGGGGGGGTGAGGTTAGACAGATTATGGAAACAGGTGATGGAAAAGATGCTCTGCCTGACACCCTGGAGAACTGCTGCTAATCAGAGTAGATGAGAAGCTGCTATAAAGTAGCCTCCCACTTGCTATTGTACTGTATGCAATGCACTTTCCATAGTCCTCCCACTTCACTTCAGAGAACCACAGAATATTTTTACAGCTGCGGTGTTCTGCCTCTAACTATTTACAGCATGTAAACAGTTACTAACTACAATGGGTTGGATCCAGTTAGGCATGTATGAGAAATTAATTTCAGTTCGGTTTTGAACAGAATTTTATCCAGTTTGCACTTTGCAGACCAAACATGGACTCAGATGCAATCTGCAGTCAAAAGTCGATACATTTCCGAGTTGAGATGTGATTCACAGATTTTTTTAAAAAATGCATTCAACAGCATGTGTATGTTTGATAGGGACATATGAAAGTCACTTACCTGTTTGTGGATTATGTTGATGCGGGGGGAGGCGTTCTGTCCCTCCCCTCGGAATCCTCACGGGGGGGAGGCGCTCCACGCCTCCCCCCTGGAATCCTGGCCAGCCAGCTCCGCTCCGCAGGAATTCTGCGGAGACGCCGGCCGGCTCCGCCATCAGCCGGACATCCGGCTTTTGGCTAGCAGGGACGCAAATGGCGGCAGCCATAGCCACCGCTGTTTGTGCCCCTGCAGTCAGCCATGATAGGCTACGTAAATGTTTATGTAGCCTATCACGTCTGACTTAAAAAACAACAACAATGCGCGTACGCAAATGGCGGCGGCCACTGCCGCCGCCATTTGCGTTCCTTATTTTGGCACGTCTTAGTCTACGTCAAGATTTACGTAGACTAAGATGGCGAAAATAAGGGGAACTCAAATAGCGTAGCGGACATTTGCGTACGCACAGTTTTTTTTTTAAAAAAAAAGTCAGACGTGATAGGCTATGTAAACATTTATGTAGCCTATCACGTGTTTTTTTTTAAAAAAACCTATCCATGATAGGCTACATAAATCTTTACGTAGACTACAGCGACCAAATAAGGAACGCGAATGGCGGCTCCCTATGGGGGCCGCTATTAGCGTACACGCTTTTTTTTTTTTAAGTCACCCGTGATAGGCTACGTGACGATTAACGTAGCCTATCACGGCTGACTTTGCAGATCTAGCTGTGATAGGCTACGTTAATCGTCACGTAGCCTATCACAGGGGCGTTTTTTTTTAAAAAAAAAACTTTTGAGTTCACGGCCAGGCGAGGCGGGAAGCCTCCTCCCCGGCCTGAATTTCGGCCGGAGCGAGGCGGGAAGCCTCCCCCCCGGCCTGAATTTCGGCCGGGGCGAGGCGGGAACTTCGCGGGGGGAGCAGCGAAGTGCCTCCCCCCCATCGCGAACAAGCTTCGACGAAAGGTAAGTGACTTTCGTCCACCCCTAAAATTCATAGCCATATTTTTGGCATTTGCACAAGTGATTCTGGAAACTTTTTTTAATCATTCATGTATTACATGTGAATCTTGTTACGGTAACAATGGACAGCAGAAGAAATATCTTTTTATACTGAATGAATGTTTAAGCCAGTGTAGATTTTTTCTTCCAGTTGAATACAAATACAAAAACCAAATAATTTATCACTTGTCTATGCTCCCCATATGAATAAAGGGATATTATCTTCCAATTCATATAGGGGCTGTAATGTCTTTTGAAAGCTAACAAGAACCATATTGCTACAACAATTCTAAGACAAAGGTCCAGCTACCATGTAAGAAGATAGGGTATTCACATTTTTCGAAGTACCATGTATCAGTGGAAATGAAGTAAATCTACCAGTACCGCTAAATTAGTTGTGTGCCAAATATCCTAACACTTCGAAGCGGGCTTGAAAAATCTTTAAACTCAGCTTCTTACATTGGCTTTGAAATATGTCACATATGCCAAGATTTCTCTTCATCTTTTCTTCATCTGATTACTAGGGACAGCTCATGAGAACAAGATTTGAGTGTACATCAGATGCTTATTCCTGACCTAATATCTTATATTTGACACATCATAGCAAGTTCCTGTAGCAATACTTATGGAGTGTCAGAGGATGATGACTTCAAGTGAGGAATAAGCAGCAGGCACTGATGCACTTCTAGGCAAATATCTTGTTTCCATTCACAGAGGCTTCTTTGAAATGGAAAACAGAAAGAGAGGGGGGAGAGAGAGAGAGAGAGAGAGAGAGAGAGAGAGAGAGAGAGAGAGAATGGCACCTATGACAAGCACTGAAAGATTAAATACTAGGAAGGATACTCCTAAGAGTCAGAACATATGGCTTATTCTAGCATTTTGTGGCATCCACATTTCATTTGATGTCTTTGCTTTGGTACACAGAATAGGCATCGTCTGAAACTCCACACATCAAAATGAAACAGAAATCAATTTGTCAGGCCTGCTAAGAATGTGTTTCCTTATAAAGGAGATTACTTGTTGCTCCATATTTCCAGAAATATCAAGGGAAAGGGTGTGTGTTCAAAATCACACAACACTGCAGTCCTTTGAGATAATACATAATTTGTTTGGATTGACCATTAACAAATAAAGCACCGGTCAACACTGAAATTAAGGTACACATTTCTATTGATATTGAATATAATTTGATGCTTTTTGTAGTGGAATAGACCAAATACTTTTTGTAGTGAAGCTGTGAAGGTACAGTGGGAATTGATCTACATTATCAATAGATAAGAGCATAAGAAGAGCCCTGCTGGATCTGACCAAAGGCTATCAAGTCCAGCATTCTGTTCACACAGTGGCCAACCAGCTGCCCACGGGAAACCCACAAGCAGGACATGAGTGCAACAGGATCCTCCCCTCATGTTTCCCAGCAACTGAAGGTAGCATATAACTAGGGCTGTGCATGGACTCGCCCACTTCTCTTTGGATGCTGCTTTGGACCTTCTGAAGTGGCCCCACCTCACTTTGGACTGACTGAGTCCCCATCCACTTCAACTTGGATCCGAATCCAAAGTGAGGTTCTGATACCCACATCACTCATTTTTGGCATGTGTTTTGGCAACACAAATGGCCATAACATTTTCATTTTTCATTATATTTACATGAAATTTGGGAAAATGATTATCTCAGCCCACTCAGGAGGAGTGTCCACCTGCCAAATTGCAAACAATTTGGCCCAGTAGGGTTTGTGCTAGGCACAGGTGATATTTGATTTTTTTCAAGGAAATCTCTCAAAGCAAAGAGCCATAACTTTTCACTGCTTGCACAGAAATGCATGACATTTGGGAAACTCTCAGCACCCCTGGAGTGGATCCTACCTGCCAAAGTTCAGACAGTTTGGCCCAGTAGTTTTTGAGCTAGGCGCTAGTAAAATGTACTGTTCTCAGAAACACAAATCAAAGGCAGAAGGGATAATAATCAGGGGAGTTAGGTTTTGAAGTGGAGGAGGTCACTATCCCTAGTCTCTGCTGTAGATTTCTTTGAAGTGCAAACAACCCCTTTCCCTAGTACTTCCTTCCTATTTAGAAGAATGACAAGCTCAGTCTCTCTTTGGCTGAATACGCACATTACTTGGCAGGCGGGCTGGCAGAGTAGTTTGTTTTTGTAGTAATGTGCTTTTTTTCTAGCACACTCAAAATTAACTATATATATATATATATATATATATATATATATAATAAATTCTCTTTTTAGCCACACCACATCTGCCAAATTTCAGTTTTTTTATTTTAAAAAATTATGCAAGTTAACTGAAGGAACTGAGAGGTACCAAGTGCACATCATTATCCAGTTTATGTTTATATATGCAGTTGGTGATCTCTGTGGTACGATTTGATGATCTCAGACTCTTAGCCATCTTCTGACAGAGGCAGGAAGACACAGCAACTATGCTAGGCAGGACCTGTGGTAGTTCTTGAGCTAATATATGGTCCCTGCACAGGATGCCATTTGTGTCCACACCAGCCCAGCAGCGGCTGGAGGCCCTGCTGCAGATCGGCCTGGCCAGTGGCTCCATGGCATGGCCGCGGAGTGGAGCCAGCCAGGCAGGATTCTGGGCGGGAGGACAGGATCGCCTCCCCCCCCATTGAGGATTCCAGGGGGAGGAATGGATCACCTCCCCCCCCCAGCGGATGCCCCAACCAGAACCAGGTAAGGGATTCGTACATCCTTAGAAGTGGCTACAAAAAAGGCCAATGCTAATTTGGGCTGCAGAAGTATAGCTTCCAAATCACGTGAAGTACTAGTTCCCCTCTACTCAGCACTAGTTAGGCCTCATCTTGAGTACTGTGTCCAGGTCTGGGCACCACACTTAACGAAGGACGCAGACAAACTGGAGAGGGTTCAGAAGAGGGCAACGAAGATGATCAGGGGACTGGAAACAAAGCCCTATGAAGGGAGACTGAAAGAACTGGGCATGTTTAGCCTTGAGAAGAGAGGACTGAGGGGACATATGATAGCGCTCTTGAAGTACTTGAAAGGTTGTCACAGAGAGGAAGGCCAGGATCTCTTCTCGATCATCCCAGAGTGCAGGACATGGAATAATGGGCTCTAGTTACAGGAAGCCAGATTCTGGCTGAACATCAGGAAAAACTTCCTGACTGTTAGAGCAATACAACAATGGAACCAATTCCACACTGGAGGCATTCAAGACGAGGCTGGACAGCCATCTGTCAGGAATGGTCTGACTTGGATTCCTGCAATGAGGAGGGAGTTGGCCTCGATGGTCTTATAAGCCCCTTCAAACCCTACTATTCTATGATGCTGTGAAATAACTGAGAGTTATTTTATTCAGGGTTAGTATTCTTCCTTTCAGAGAAAACTGGCCCAATGGGGCTCACATCAAAATAAAACACTACAAAATTCATTGCATGGCTAAAAAAGCCACAATCAAAATTTACTATATATAATGTGTGCACACACACACACACACACACACACTTAAACAGCAGCAATTTAAAACAATACAGAATACATACACATTTATTAAAAGCAGCTTGAAGTAAGAAGGTCTTCAAAGTCCATTTAAAAGCCATATATACCTCTCTAGGGAGGGAATTCCACAAATATGAGGCCACCACTGAAAACGTCCTGTCTCTAGTGCCTACCAATCTAACCAATCTTTATGCCAGGCCTGTCAGAAATCAGAAATTGCCATCTATATTTCTGATGTCAGAAATATAGATGGCAACGGAATGTAGAATGAAGTATTTTCTGTTTAAGAATTAAAATAAAATCTGAATCAGTTGAGCTTAACATAGCCTCAAATGTAAGTTCCATTACAGGTTCCAGTGGTCAGAAAATGGGATAAAACAGTTTTCTCTTAAATATAGGAACATAATCTCTCCTGAATTAAAAAAAAGTGACTGATAACCTTTTCCAATTTAGTTTCTTTATAAGAGGAACATCTGATAATATCTAATAAAAATGTTAATTTATTTCACTCCTTTTTGATACTTCTTAAGGGATGGCGGAGAATTCCGCCACGGATTTCAGTGAGTCCGAATGCACTGGCATTCGGCCCCCCAAAATCTGTGGCGGAACGGCCTCCCACCCCCCCACCACCCCGTGGATTTCCTTCCTGCCAGGTTGCCGTGATAGGCTATGTAAGTATTTAGTATTTAATACCATGTAAGTATTGCAAAGAGCAGGGATGCAAATGGTGGCCACTATGCTATTTCCTCCCCCTTGAATCTGCGTGGAGCGGTTCTGCTCCGCAAGGATTATGCTGACCCGAGGGCCACCCCATTCCACCATCCTCATGCCCCAGATTGCCCTGGGTTTTTTTCAGCTCCTCGAACTTACGTAAATAATTCTGTAAGTACTGCCAAAAAAATCCTTTCCATGTGCCTGCTGTTGGTCTCTGTAAGCCTTGGGTCATAGGGAAATGCATATTTATTTTCGTAAAAAGGGTAAAGCCCTTTGCGGGGATTCCCCACATAACTTCCAGTCACCTGACCTCACCTGACCTCACTGGACCTGTCCTGACCTCATCTCACCTAACCTCACCTCACCAGACCTGTCCTGACCTCACCTCACCTGACCTCACCTCCAAAGACAATAAACAGAAAAGATGGAGGATTTCCGTGGAGTTCAAGACTCAGCCCCAGAGAAAGAAAGCCTTGGGTCACAGGGAAAATGCCTCGTAAAAAGGGTTCACATTCTTCTTCCTCCATTTCCAATTTACGGATTTATTTTTGTAATTATTTTCATAAAATCCACCGTTCAGTGGACCAAAAAAAAGGGGGTCTGTGTGAGCTCCGGTCCGGACCGACCGGGCTGCTCCATTCCGAAAAGGTTCTGCAGACTGGATTTGTCAGAATTCGATCCCATTTAAAATTCATGTGGAATTCTCTGACATTCCCACAATTTGAGAAACTGTCCTGGGCACCACCCAAAAATGGCTGCCATGGGAGGCCAATGAGTACAAGGCAGAGGTGGACTCTGAGCCACAATATGCTAAACAACCCCTGTGAACCTGGAGTTTTCACTACCAAGACAAACCTATTTCACAACAATCCCAGTGTTGACTTTTGTTAAAAGTAGGAGGGGGAGGGCTAGGGATGTATGAAAGTCACTTACCTGAACCCGAAAGTTGATTCGCGGTGGGGGGGAGGTGGTCCGTCCCTCCCCCTGAAATTCTGGCCATGGGGGAGGCGCCCTGTCCCTCCCCCCTGAAATTCTGGCGGGGGGGAGGCGCCCCGTCCATCCGGCCGCGAATCCTAAAGCCGTAGCCACCGCCATTTGCGTCCCTGCAGTCAGCTGTGATAGGCTATGTAAATGTTTATGTAGCCTATCATGGCTGAGTGAAAAAAAAAAAGCTGCGCGTACACAAATGGCAGCGCCCATGGGCGCCACCATTTATGTTCCTTATTTTGGCACGTGTAGTCTACGTAAACATTTATGTAGGCTACGGTGAAAATAAGGGGAATGCTATTTGCATTCCCCTTATTTTTGCTGTAGTCTACGTAAATGTTTACATAGACTACACGTGCCAAAATAAGGAACGTAAATGGCGGTGCCCATGGGCGCCGCCATTTGTGTACACGTGGGTTTTGTTTTGTTTTTTCACTCAGTTGTGATAGGCTACGTAAAGATTTACATAGCCTATCATGGTGTTTTTTAAAAATGTAGCCGTGATAGGCTACGTAAATCTTTACATAGCCTATCACATTTTTCTTTTTTAACTTGGAAATGGCGGCGGTGGCAGCCGGTTGGAAGACCGGCCGCCGCAGCCGCCGCCGCCGCACCGTCGCCGAACCGCCGCTGGAGCCGGAGCCACCGCCACCAGGGACATTCGCACAAGGTAAGTCCCGTCCCGGGGGGGCGGGGGGGCAGACCGTTTCTCCACCAATTTCGGGGGGCTGAATGTGCTCACATTTGGCCTCCCTAAGATTCATGGAGAAATTCTCTGACATCCCTAGGTAGGGCACCATGGTGGGCACCAAGAAAGGTGTCTAGGGGTGCATCGGTGCCCATGGACACCATGTTGCCTGCCCCTGGTCTAAACTAACCAAACTTCAGATGTAACAGGGAACTCTAGTTAGTTTAAAAGTGGAAATGGACTCTTTCAATCTCTTTGTGGCCACACCAGAAAAGTGGAATGTGTTCACTTTGCATTTCAGTGGAAACTTATGTATTTTGCACTGTCCAAACCAATACCTGGACCAAAATGCAGATACATACTTCAGAATGCATACTTAAAAAAAATGTGATGCAATTCCATAATCAGAAAAGGTGTATATTAGGAGAATATGCACACACAAAATGTCCATATTAGTGGGGGGAAAAACATATAGAATACATCATATTAGGGGAAATAGTGTGCAAAAATGTGTATTTTAGGAAAAGTGCATAGAAGCATGCACATATTAGGAGTAATGCAGATGAAAATGTGTCCAAATTTGTGCGTGGACTGTAAAAAGCAATACAAACGGAAGTTGAAATGTGATGAATTGAAGTCAAGGTTGGAAAAATGCTAAATCGACCAAAACTGAACATTGACAGGTTTGTCTATTCTAGGGAGAGTGAGAGTCTGAGGCTCATTGCCATAGCACTAGACTGTGGTTTAGGGGTCACCAGAAACAGGTTAATAATTTGGATTACAAAGGTACACTTCATGTGGAATATGTCTTTTGCTCATTTAATGGCTGTTCTACACCTCACATGTTTTAGAAAATAAAACAACTGACTCAACTCTTATGTGTCATATATCACAAGACTCTGGTATGAGCCAGTAAGTTCTCCAACCTCCCCTCTCCTTCACACAAACTATCCAAGTTTTAAAGCACTAAACTAAACCCAAATATGTTTTCCACTTGCACAACATGTTTGCACAACCTTCTACAAAAGCATGTGTTATTTCTTGCTCAATCACAATTATGAAAATTGCAACAGAACTACTGTAGCATAGCATGCTGCATGAACTCCTGTGCAACAATCTGTGGAACAGTGCTCACAGTTTCTTTTCTTGGGATCCCAGTTCTTTGGATCCAACCAAATGCTCTTAACAGCCAAGCCTCTTTAGAGAATGAGATGCCATCAACACACTGATAAACTGAATTTGTAAGAATAGGGAATTTACATAGACTGAGGGGTAGTGAAAGGGTCAATGCCTCTAAGTACTTGCATCTGAGAAAACTATTTGTCACATCAAAACATTTAATGTACATCTAGTTTTATATATATATATATATATATATATATATATATATATACACACACATACACACACACACACACACACACACACAGCTTGAAATCTGCCAGTCTATGCACTAGAAATATAAGTATCAAAATAATGCATAATTCAGTGAACTGGGAACATACTTTCCTCCTCCATGGAGGGATCTCTATTGAGAAGGATTCTTTTTAACATGGCATAGTTGCCTGAAGGCATGTTAGATTCAAAGCAATGAGTAGAAAAATATTTCTCCCTTATTATGTGCTTCAGCGTAGGGAGCTACAGCAGATGTATAGGCCCTATGCAAGAAGATGTAAAAAAAAAATCCTACATTAAAGTTGCATAACAAAAGAAATTTAAAAGGGGTAAAGAATAAACGAGGGCTTATTATTTACATGGCAGTTTTCCCATCGCAAAGAGATTTTGTAGACATTCCACTCTTGATATATCCCTGTACAGCGTCTGTTTTGTGGTCAAGTTTATCATGAACCTTACTGCCATGTATCTACAAAGTTTTGTGCAAGATTTTTTTTGTGCTCACAAAACAGGTGAACAAGCTTCAGTCCCTACCCTGAACATGGATACCCTGAACATGGAGCAGGAGAACATGTTCTCTGAAAATGTTTGTAAATTGTTGAGCACATGATCAGGTTTGAAAAATGCCCTCCCTTTTTTTAAGTCAAACCAACAGTTCACAATTGTGATCCATCCATCCATCCATCCATTACATTTATAACCTGCCTTTTTTTCCTTCTTAAGGAACCCAAGGTGGTACACATAATCCTCCTCCTCCTCCTCCTCCTCCTCCATTTTATCCTCACAACAACAACCCTGTGAGGTGGGTTGGGCTGAGAGTCTGTGACTGGCCCAAAGCCACCCAGTGAGCTTCCATGGCAAAGTGGGGACTAGAACCTGGATCTCCCGACTCCCAGTCCAACACCCTAGCCACTACACCATGGTGGCTCTTTACTTCTAGGGATGTATGAAAGTCACTTACCTTTTCGCGGATTCTGTTCGTGGGGGGGGGAGGCGTTCCATCCCTCCCCCCAGAATCCTCAACGGGGGGGAGGAGATCCGGTCCTCCCCCCCAAAATCCTCAATGGCCAGCTCTGCTCCATGGCGGCTCCATTTTCATCCAGCCAGGCAGTTGTGATAGGCTATGTAAGTCTTTACATAGCCTATCACGGCTGGGCAAAAAAACAAAACAAAAAAACAACCAGCGTACGCAAATGGCGGTGGCTACGGCGGCCACCATTTGTGTTCCCTATTTTTCGCCAATTTATCTTACATAAATATTTATGTAGGCTAGAATGGTGAAAAATAAAGAAACACAAATAGCATCCACTACGCTATTTGTGTTCCCCTTTTTTCGCCGTTTTATCTTACGTAAATATTTATGTAAGATAAATCGGCGAAAAATAGGGAATGCAAATGGTGGCCGCTGTAGCCACCGCCATTTGCGTACACTGGTTTTTGGGGTTTTTTTTGCCCAGCCGTGATAGGCTACAAAAAGACTTACGTAGCCTATCACGGCTGCAAGGACGGTAATGGCGGCGGCGGCAGCAGCCCGGCTGTGTTCGGCCAGGAGACCAGCCGCCGGAGCCACTGCTGCCGCCGAATCTGCCGCATCCGCCCCAGGTAAGTGCCGTTCCGGGGGGATTCCACGGGGGGGGTGGGGGGCATTCTTTAGAATCCGGCCTCACTGGAATCCATGGCGGAATTCTCTGCCATCCCTATTTACTTCCCTGGTAGTTCTGGAGCTGCAGGCTATACAATCAACTCACTCACAAGATTGGGTTTCATGTTGATGTCAGCCATGAGATGATTATTGATTGGTGAGAAATAAATAGATAGATAAATAATAAGAACTTACTGGATAGAGCAATCCAGAAGTTATCATTGCCTGGCATTCTGATTTCCAGTTGCTGCTTATGGAATTCACATGTGGCTAAACTTAAATCAGAGTGTACCATTGTGGTGTTTTGTAGAACAGGAAGAATACAGGTGATGATCATCCTAAATATTTGTAATCCAAATTTGTAACTGTTATTTGGTGGAGATATATATGTAGATTTCATAGCACAACAGAACTGGATTGCATACAATATGATTTACACAGGATGGTTCTAGGAATACCTAGATTTTCCCCTGCTTACTATGGGAAACAGGCATCTTTTTAGTAGGGGTGCACGAAAGTCACTTACTTGGTCTCGCAGCTTGCTTCGCGGTGGGGGGGAGGCGCTTCGCTGCTCCCCCCGAAGTTCAGGCCGGGGGGGGGAGGCTTCTCTCCTTCCCCGGCCAAAATTCAGGCCAGGGAGAAGCATCCTGTCTCCCGGCCGCGAACGTCAAAAGAAAAAAAAAACGCCCCTGTGATAGGCTACGTAACGATTAATGTAGCCTATCACGGCTAGATCTGCAAAGTCAGCCATGATAGGCTACATTAATCGTCACGTAGCCTATCTCGGGTGACTTTGAAAAAAAAAAAAAAGCACGTACACAAATGGTGGCCCCCATAGGGAGCCGCCATTCACGTTCCTTATTTGGTCTCTGTAGTCTACATAAAGATTTACATAGACTATGGCGAAAATAAGGGCAACGCTATTTGCGTTGTCCTTATTTTCGCCGTAGTCTATGTAAATCTTTACGTAGACTACAGGGACCAAATAAGGAATGCGAATGGCAGCTCCCTATGGGGGCCGCCATTAGCCGTACGCGCTTTTTTTTTTTTTAAGTCACCCATGATAGGCTACGTGACGATTAATGTAGCCTATCACGGCTGACTTTGCAAATCTAGCCATGATAGGCTACATTAATCGTTACGTAGCCTATCACAGGGGCGTCTTTTTTTTTTTACTTTGCTTGTAATGGCGGCGGCGGCAGCCGGTCAAAAGACCGGCTGCCGCCCCCGCCCCTGACGAAGACCTGCCCAACCGCCGCTGGGACCCGCCGCCGGGAGGGACATTCGTGAAAGGTAAGTCCCATCCTGGGGGGGGCGGGGGCAGGGGGGGCGGAGAAGTTCTCCCCGAACAACCTTCGGAGGACCGAATGCGTTGGTGCTTGGCCCCCCGAAGTTTCGGGGAGAAATTCTCCCCCATCCCTACTTTTTAGTACTTACGTATGAGATCTTATCAACAGCTTTTTAATTATTGGCAGAAACCGATTAATATGCTGGAAGCAAGATTAGTAAAGTTGTTATCCGGTGGTGATGGCAAATTAGGATCAGACTACTGACACTACTGACATGGTTTTGACAGTTGTGCAAAGTTTTTAAAAAATCGAGGGAGCAATCCTATGTGGATTGACAGTTGCCTCCAAATCGGGGGGTGACCGCCTATCCAGTGCAGGGCAGGAGGAGTGGTAAGGAGCAGATCTCTTCCTCACTCCCCCCACCCAGCTTTCATGGCTAGATAGCCAATTTTGGCTGTCTAGCCACAGGACCTTGAAGCGTGGGAAGCGGTGGCTGGACAACACATAGGATGTGTCGTACCAGCATTTCCGACCTCTCCGCCCAGCCTCGGCCCTGGGAGTGCCCTGTTTTTACCACTCTGTGCTGCTCTTCTGACTGAGCGTGGAACATGGGGCCGATCCATGCTACCTATGAGACAATGCAAGAGGGGGTGGGGGTCGGTTCTCAGGGAAATGACCTCAGAGCACAGGCTCCAAGGTCAGTTCCCGGGAACCAGCCTATCCTATGGCCACCTAGCTGCTGACTAGTGGCCATAGGATTGTGCCCTAAATAGATGATGAGGTGGGGGAGGGGGAGCCAGATTGGGACTGTGGCATCCCATGTGGCATAGAGGCTAAGCCCACAAGGAGGTGGAGCATGCTAGCCCTGGCACCATTTCTATTATGCTCTACATGTGGAGGGTGACTTTCTGAAGGGGAGAGCTTCTTCTATCCATGAGGATCTCCCTGTGATTCAGAACCCTGAAGAGGGTTTTACACATAACCTAATTGTTCCTTCTCTTAAATATTCTTAAGTGTTCTCTCTGCTATTGTGGAGAGAGTTTAAGAAATGGCAATTAAAAAAAAATCTCTTGTATGATCATCATTCAACTTCTCATTAATTCTTAAAACTACATAGGATACATTTACATTTCAGGCTGTCCTCCTTTTCACTTATAGCTGGTAAATTTTTAAGATACTTCTTCAATAAGCAGGTTTTAAATTAGCCATCTCTAAGGGAAAAAAGAGGTCCTTTGACTTATTTTTAGTGATGGTGAACTAATTTTAGTGAAGACGCACAAATCAAAGTTTGATTAACTGCTGGAAGTATTATTATGTACAGTAAAAAAATATTTTGCTGTTGAGTACTGAATATATATGTATATTTTAAAATGTTGACAATGATCACTGTAGAAGCAAATCCAGCCAAATGATTTTTGTTTTGATTTGAATGAACTTTAGTACAGTAGGAACATTTGGGTAGGAGTAGGAATGGAGGAGAATTTCTCCCCAAAACTTCGGGGGGCTGAGTGCCAACACATTCGGTCCTCCGAAGGTTCGGGGAGAAATTCTCCGCCCCCCCGGCCCCCCCACCCCCCGGGATGGGACTTACCTTTCACGAATGTCCCTCCCGGTGGCGGGTCCCGGCGGCGGTTCGGCAGGTCTTTGTCAGGGGCGGGGGTGGCAGCCTGTCTTTTGATCGGCTGCCGCCACCGCCATTACAAGAAAAGTAAAAAAAAAACAAACGCCCCTGTGATAGGCTACGTAACGATTGACGTAGCCTATCACAGCTAGATTTGCAAAGTCAGCCGTGATAGGCTACGTTAATCGTCACGTAGCCTATCACGGGCGACTTTGGAAAAAAAAAAAGCGCGTATGGCTAATGGTGGCCCCCGTAGGGAGCCGCCATTCGCGTTCCTTATTTGGTCCCTGTAGTCTACATAAAGATTTACGTAGACTACGGCGAAAGTAAGGGCAACGCAAATAGGGCAATGCCTCCCCCCCACCGCGAAGCAAGCTGCGAGACCAGGTAAGTGACTTTCGTACATCCCTAGGTAGGAGGGATTGTTAACAGATTATTAAAGGCTACAGGATTTAATCCAAGATAAGGATGTGGGCAACCAAAAGTTTGAATGTCCTGTATGGTGGGTGGGCTATATCAAATGAATTCCAGATGAACAGCCATAGCAGCAAAGGTCTTAGTGGCATAAGGTTTCAAGACCTTGGTCCCACTTCATCAAATTCATAAATAGCTACCCTCAGCTGTAGGGTATATTGCATGTATGTATATGTGCATTCATGCATCTCTCTATATAGATCCATGCACAGAGACACAGACATGGGTTCAGAGAAATAAAGTTTGCAAAAGGTGGGGACAATGGGCATTTAAATGCAGTATATTATATTATATTTATTATTATATTTCTATACTGCCCCATGGCCAAAGTAGTTCTGTAACTTTCCTATTCAGAGTCCAAGAGCCTTTCTACAGAAGGCATTTATTGTGCACTTGTGATTCCTCACTCGCGGTAGTTTGCGAGTCCTTTACACAATGTTGTCATCCTCCAGGGCCTCTTCTGTGCTTTGCAACAATTTCAGGTTGTTCCCCCCCCCCAACAAAGAAAGTGTGGTATTTCTGTGAATGGCAGCATGAAACCCCCCATGTATTTTCTCAGTTCCACTATACCATAGTGCCACCTAGTCATTGTGTAATGGAACATATAGAAAGGCAGAGAAAGAAAACCCCTGGAAAAAAATATGTGCAAAGGAGCCAATCTTAATCCCACAAAGAATCCAGAAACAGAAGCCTTGGTAAAATGGCAGGTTAAAAGCCTCATGTAGAAAAGCCCCAAAATAAGAGCAGTGCGTAATTCATATTTTGCTTTCCTCTTCCCTCCCCGTTCCTTTTTTGTCATGTTTGTTAGACTGTGATGTAGCAGGCAGGAAGGAACTGCCTTAGATTTTAATATCCATGTAGCACTTAGAAAAATTTAGATGTTTTATAAGATTATTATTACTAATAATAATAATACAGTATTGAATTCAGATTCCATTTTTTGTAAAGTCTAAACCTTTGGAGGGGTGCTTGGATCCAAAGGCGTCATTCTGTGAGATCAGAAACCCTCTTCTGGTCTGTTTCCAACCTAGCCGAAGAGCACTGTGTGAGGAAATTGATTCCAAATCCAGAGAAGCTCCTCTGTTTGCACAAGCTCTTTCTCAAAACCTTATTATGGCCTACTAGAGTGTGTACTACAGCCTTTATCTTCCTCATTCACCATGTTTCCCATACTTTAATACAACTTATGGTACATTGTAGGACTGTACTGTGACCAGGGCTGGCCTCCGCATGAGGTGAGGTGAATCCCTCACCTCAGGTGGTGGAGTGGGAGGAGCAGCGAATTGTGCTCTCGCTCCCAGCAGGAGTAAAACAGAGGGCAGGTAGCTGCTCTCAGCCACCTGCCCTCTGGCTCTTGCTGAGAATCCTCTCAGTGCAAACCAGAGGGCAGGCAGGTTCTCTGAAGAGCCACATTGGCTAGGGGAAGCAGCTGGCACAGCTCTTCAGAGAGCCAAATGCCTGGCTCTGAGGGGTTTGTTCCTCAGAGCCAGACATTGCCTGGCAAGAGTGGTGTACTAGGAGATCCCCTATGCTTCAGATAGTCTCCTCCAGAGCAGCTCCCAGAGGACGGCCAGCTGCTCTGAGGGACAGGTGTCCTGGGAAATCACCTGCAGGGCAGGCAACCTCCTGGGACAACATCACTCCAGGCAATGCCTAGGCAATCCTCTCTGCCCAGCTCCACTCTGCAGTGAGTCCATGGAGCCACTGGCCAGGCCGGTCCGCAGCCAGACTTCCGGCCGCTGCTATGCAAATAGCGTCCGGTGTAGCAGATGCTATTTGCGTCCCTGCCTTTTGCCGTGATAGGCTACGTAACTCTTTATGTTGCCTATCACGGCAAAGAGCAGGGATGCAAATGGCATAGCAGATGCTATTTGTGCCTCTGCTCTTTGCCATGATAGGCTACGTAATGATTTACGCAGTATAGGCTACGCAGGCAGCAGCAGATGGGACAGGTGGCAGCGGACAGCAGAGGATGGACGGCGGCAGGTAGGATCCAGCCGGTGCAGATTCCCCCGGGTGGCAGAGGTGAGTCTTCCATTCCTCTGCGGACTCCGGGGGGCCAGATTCTTAGAATCCAACCTCGTTGGAGTCCATGGAGGAATTCTCCACCATCCCTACATTTTTTCTCCTTCTGTGACCGAAGCCAGAGCCTTCTGGAGATCTATTGACACAAAAGAGCAGGTACAACATTGTCATTAATTGCTGCATCAGGATGTAGAATATTTCAAGGAGCATTTTCAGCATTTACCAGAGTCAAGCTTGGGGGAAAAAAATGTAAATGGCTGCTTAAGGATACTTGCCTGAAATCCAAGGAGCTTTTCATTCGGCTTAATATGTCTCTGGAATTCGCACTCTACTGGTTGTATCACTTTGATTCCATCTTCATAAAACACATAGAACATATTCCCAATTCCCAGACCTTCAAAATATAATAAAGACATGTTTAAATGTACAAAAAGTAAAGCATCCAGGAAAAAAAATCTTAACAAAAGCTTTGACTATTTTTGGCCAGAGACCAATTTGTTAATGCACATGATGTTAATAAAACTAATCCTGTGAGATTTTTTTTTATTATAGACCTAAACTAAAACATCAGTGTGATTCAGGAATTCACATTATAGTTCCCATGAGAAACAAAATGGCTTCATGAATAATAATCTGGAAACATATGCCACACTTCGAAAGTACCTTTTTACTTTAGGATCAAATGGAAATATATTCCTTAGATTTTCTTATTGCACTATTTGTGAGGGCTGGAAGAAGTGAAATAAAATTTCATGATAGCACAGAAAAAGTCCTGGAGGGATTGAGATTTTTCTTTCTGTAAGGCCTTATTGTA
Organism: Heloderma suspectum; assembly: GCF_057233095.1. Classification (NCBI taxonomy): domain Eukaryota; kingdom Metazoa; phylum Chordata; class Lepidosauria; order Squamata; family Helodermatidae; genus Heloderma; species Heloderma suspectum. The sequence continues at coordinate 71,460,572 of NC_139462.1, forward strand.
TGCAAATATATATTATGACTTTTTATGAGTTGTATGTGCTGGCTTGGCTTTGCATTACTGGAAAGTGCTTCCATGACTGAATTGGGGACCTGCATTTCACAGATCCCCCTCTACTCACCTAAGCTCCCACACCCAACCTGCCCCAATGAGGTAGTCCTGAAGGGGGGGGGCTATGAAACAGAGTGGACCAGTGGACTGCGCAGTAGTAAAGGGGAATAAGCAAAAATTAGGTGACTTGCCCAAGCAAAAGCATTTTATATAGCAAAGCCAACATTCGTGACAGCTCTGTATATTCTAGCACTGCAGAAAGAGCATACTGGCTTAGATTTTATTGCAAATTAGACACCCAGAGAATTAATAATATGAATGATCACAAATGTTCAAAGAACCCTACATTATATCAGCCATTGTACTACTGACTGAGCAAAAGGATTTTCTCTTGAGTTGGTTACAGCACTGGAAGCAAAGCATTCAGTTACTGCATGGTTTGCATGTGTGCTTTCTGCTCAGAGAAGGTGCCTTGACCCAATTTTCAGCCCCATGATCTCTTGCCCCAACCCATTCAGTAGGGTCCCCTGATCCTCTCTATATCATTTCTGTGGGGCTGGAGGTGGTGACAAAGTGCATTAAAGCTAGCCCAGTTGCATGTATCTAAATCTGGACCCAACTCATAGTATCCTAAGTGGTACCAAAATTGCGACAGAGGTAGGGATGTATGAAAGTAACTTACCTTTTCAAAGGGTGACATTCATGGTGGGGGGGAGGTGCTCCGTCCCTCCCCCTGAAATTCTCTCTGGCCGGCTCCGCTCTGTGGAGATTCCACGGAGCCGCCGGCTGGGGCCGCCTGCAACTGGACATCCGGCCGCTGGGCAGCCTGCAGAGATGCAAATGGCGGCTGCCGTAGCTGCTGCCATTTGCGTCCCTGTATTTTTCTGTGATAGGCTATGTAAATATTTATGTAGCCTATCACTGCAAAAAACAAACAAACAGCGAACGCAAATGGCAGCAACTACGGCAGCCACCATTTGCGTTCCCTTTTTTTTTGCCATGATAGGTTACGTAAATATTTACGTAGCCTATTACGGCAAAAAAAAAAAGGAAAGCAAATGGTGGCCACTACACCATTTGCACTCCTCTCTTTTGCCGTAATAGCCTACGTAAATATTTACATAGGCTATCACGGCCAAAAAAAAAGGGAACGCAAATGGCGGCCGCCATAGCCGCCGCCATTTACGTTCCCTTTTATTTTTGCCGTGATAGGCTGCGTAAATACTTACGCAACCTATCATGGCTTCTGCAGGGATGCAAATGGCATCCCTGCGTTAGCCGTGATAGACTACATAAGTATTTACGTAGCCTATCACGGCTATAGTGATGAAGCGAATGGTGGCCGCGCATGCGGCCACCATTCGCAAGTCAGCACAAAAGGCAGCAGATAGGTGTCCTGTTTCGCGCGCCTTTCGCAGGGCGGGGGGGCAGGGGGCTTCGTTCCACCATGGATTTTGGGGGGCTGAATGCACTGGCATTCGGCCTCACCGAGATCCGTGGCAGAATTCCCTGACATCCCTAGACAGAGCATGGCATGGGTTTGGGTATGACTTTCCCAAAGTCTTGGGGCTCCCTGTTTAAAAAAGATAATAGTCCTCTGAATCCAGTTCATTGATCTGGGAAGGCAGCAAGACCTAAAGGCAATTAGCCAGATGCACCTGTCTCAGTACATTTCGATGCCCCATTCAGAAATTCAGTTGAGTTTTACAATGATGAAGATGGAAAGAAGTGTGTGGACAGAGCATTTATTAGGATCTAACCCATCTCAATTCATTCCTGTGGCCATTCATAGGAAATAGGAATATGCAAGAATTTTGTTTCTTTTTACAAATCATGCGAACATGTCCTGTTTACAGTACTGAACACGAATGCACACAGGAGTGCTATTTTTCTAGAAATGCTCACGAATTCTCAAATTTGCAACTATGTTTGAAAAATGTGTAATTTTAAAAGCATATGCACTGAAATGCGCATTTCCCCCCAAATATGCATTTTCTAGGGATGTACGAAAATCACTTACCTTTTGGGGATTATGCTGATGGGGGGGAGGCACTCCGTCCCTTCCCCCGGAATCCTGGATGTGGGGGGAGGCGCTCCGTTCCTCCCCCACTGGAATCCTGGCTGGCCGGCTGTGCTCCGTAGCGATTCTGCAGTGCCACCGGCCATCGCCGTTTGCGTCCCTGCAGTCAGCCGTGATAGGCTACGTAAATGTTTACGTAGCCTATCACGGCTGACTGAAAAAAAACCCAAAAAATCATGCGTACACAAATGGCGGCGGCCATGGCTGCCGCCATTTGCGTTCCTTATTTTGGCATGTCTTAGTCTATGTAAACATTTATGTAGACTAAGACGGCGAAAATAAGGGGAACGCAAATAGCGTAACGTCTACGCAATTTGCGTTCCCCTTATTTTCGCCATTTGCATACATGCATTTTTGTCTTTGTTTTTTAAGTCAGCCATGATAGGCTACATAAAGATTTACGTAGCCTATCACGGTGTTTTTTTAAAATCTAGCCGTGATAGGCTACGTAAATCTTTACGTAGCCTATCACGTTGTTGTTGTTGTTTTTTAACTGGAAATGGCGGTGGTGGCAGCCGGTCGGAAGACCGGCTGCCGCAGCTGCCACCGCCGAACCGCTGCCAAACCGCCACTGGAGCTGCCACCAGAGCCGCTGCCGCCAGGAAGTTCCGCCCAAGATAAGTCCTGTCCCGGGGGCATGGCGGGCCGTTCCGCCACCAATTTCAGGGGGCCGAATGCGCTGGCATTCGGCCTCCCCGAGATCCGTGGCGGAACTTTCATACATCCCTAGCATTTTCACGCTTTAGCTGATGGGAGAAAGGTACACAATTTTGAAAAATATGCACAGAAAAGCACAATTTTCCTATTTGAAATGCTCACTTCTCCTGTTGAACTGAGCCAAAAAACAGGTCAAAAATGACCAAAATGAGCTTTGAAGTGATTTTTGGAGAAGTTAGGTGAGCCCAGAAATTGCTGGTTTTCTGATCCCTAGCCTTTCAGAAATTCAGCTGACCGACCCAGCAGACAGTTAAGTCTTCAGGCCAATTTGGAGGAACAAGGCTATATCAAAGCATTCTTGTAGTCATTATCTCCCTCCCTCTCCCTCTCTTTAATATTTATATCCTACCGTTCGAGTTCAAAAATTAAATTACTCAGTGTAGCTTACAGAGACAAATTGAAAACCATTAAAATAATTTTAAAAATACAGGAAGAGAAGCAAGTAAAACACAACAAAAAGAAGAGAAACCAGCAAGGGTGAGGGGGTTTAAATCTGCAGGCCAAAGGCCTGTATAAATAAATATGTCTCCAGAAAGTAACATACCTTTGTATAGCTTTATTCAGAGCTATATGAATCTGGACCTTATAGATATTAGACTGGCTATTAAGAAATGCAGTGCATTTCTATGGTCATTTTATATATATATATATATATATATATATATATATATATATGTATTTCAATGGCATTCTCTGTCGTTCATTTCAGTATGTCCCAGTCCTGCACTGAATGCAGAGATCTACTGTGACAAATACTAACCATAGAATAAGAAGCTCCTGGATATTTAGCAGCTGCTGGGGGAAGGATCCAACACTGTCTGTGCACTAGGCTGTTGGCATTGCACTAGCAGAAATCAAAACATGCACAATCAAAACATGCACAATAGCGCTACAAGTTTCATCATACTATTGACATTGTGCAAGTGTTGATATCTGCTAACGCAATGTCAATAGCACTAGCTCACAGACACCACTGGATCTTTCTGTTGATCTGTCGAAATCATCATCAGGTGAATCTTTTCATGGAACACTGTCACCTAATGACTGCAGATCAAGTGGCTCGTAAATGTATAAAAGCAGAAGCCAATAAAATCAAGGTAACCCTGTAAGTGTGCCTTGTTCTCAAATGCAATAAAAAACTAGGGATGGTGGAGAATTTCTCCTCGAAACTTCGGGGGGCCGAGCGCCAACGTGTTTGGCCCCCCGAACAAGTTTCGGGGAGAAATCCTCCGCACCCCCCAGCCCCCCGCACCCCCCCCCCCCGGGACGGGACTTACCTTCGCTGAATGTCCCTCCCGGCGGCGGGTCCAGCCGGTGGTTTGACGGGTGTTCGTGCGGGGCAAGAGTGGCAGCCGGTCTTTCGACCAGCTGCCGCCGCCGCCATTCCAATAAAAGAAAAAAAATGCCCCCGTGATAGGCTACGTGATGGTTAACGTAGCCTATCATGGCTAGATTTGCAAAGTCAGCCGTGATAGGCTACGTAAATCGTCACGTAGCCTATCACGGGTGACTAAAAAAAAAAAAAGCACGTACGGATAATGGCGGCCCCCATAGGAAGCCGCCATTCCCGTTCCTTATTTGGTCACTGTAGTCTACATAAAGATTTACGTAGACTACAGCGACCAAATAAGGAATGCGAATGGCGGCTCCCTATGGGGGCCGCCATTAGCGTACGCGCTTTTATTTTTATTTTTTAAAGTCACCCGTGATAGGCTACGTGACCATTAACGTAGCCTATCACGGCTGACTTTGCAGATCTAGCTGTGATAGGCTACGTTAATTGTCACGTAGCCTATCACGGGGGCGTTAAAAAAAAAAAAAAGTTCGAGTTCGCAGCCGGGCGAGGCGGGAAGCCTCCTCCCTGGCCTGAATTTCAGCCGGGCGAGGCGGGAAGCCTCCCCCCCCGGCCTGAACTTCACGGGGGGAGCAGCGAAACGCCTCCCCCCCACCGCGAACAAGCTTCGACGAAAGGTAAGTGACTTTCGTCCACCCCTATAAAAAACATGACATTTAGAAATTACAAATCTCTCGAAATAAAGACCATTGACAAAAATGCTTATAAATATATTCTATTTGTTTTACACAGGTTCTATGTAGTCAATCTATTTTATCTGTTATTATTTTATCTTCAGTTCTACTTGTCACTGTTCAGCTGCTTTTGGGCATCTGTTCCAAAAATCCACCTACCCCATAACTACACACATTCACACTTAAGTATGAATGTTGATTCTTAAAGTGATATGTTATGATGACTGTTCAAGGTCTTTTGCAGTACATTTTGAACATTTACAGACAACAGTTTGTCAATCATCATTTGGGTCTCAGACATGAGTAGTATAAACATTTAGTTTAAAAGCCTGGACGTTAAAATGTTAGCATACATTTTTGATTTGTGTAATAATATTTGTATATTTTCCTTTAATTTAAAATTTATATGGATGAAAAGTTATATGAGACTACAATGACTAGTTAGGCCCAATTTACACTTCCATCTTTGATATATTCATTGATTTATTCATTGTTTTCACTTTTATTTTGAATGTGCTGCATATGTGGTGAGATCTGAGGGCCAAATGACAGTAAATACGTTATTGCATTTATCATGCACTTTAAGAATGCAATCCTATGGCCCCTAGGCAGCATCCTAGGGGACGAATTATCTAGAAACCCCCCTTAGAAACCACAGATGGTGCCACGACCTTAGAGTTGTGTGCGTGTGTTTTAATGGAGCTCCCTTTTCATCTCCTTCCAACCACCATGAAGACCTGGATGAGGACAGAACTCCTCAGAGCTACACACTCTGAGGGTGTTTAAATGTTTTGCTGGGTTGGGGGCATGGTCCGGGGCTGGGAGGATTTAGGATTCCTCACATCCTCATCTATTTCCTCCCCACCCATTGGCATGCCCCCAGAATGCCCAGTTTACCCCTTCTATGAGGTCAGAATTCCAGCCTCATAGAGGTCTCCATGGTGGCTGGGAAGAGCTGAAAAGAGGGCTGTCTATGACCTTCAGGGGGCTTTTCTACACAAACCTATGGCCCCTGGGATGCTGTCTAGGGACCAAAGGACTGTACTCTAGATAAAATACTAATAGCCACTACGGGTCACAAGTAACCAATCTATGCCTGCCATGTCTAGTTTGGCCCTTAAATGCATGCCTAACAATCATCTAGAAATCAGTAGGATTAATGTTTAACTTTGGCTGGATTGTGCCCAATACAACGAGCTCTGTTCCTGTTAAACACTCAATGGACATGTTTTAGAAAATAAAACAACTGACTCAACTCTTATGTGTCATATATCACAAGATGTAAATTCTGGTATAAGCCAGTAAGGGCGCAGTCCCAACTAGATAGGAGGCCACTTCCAAACTTGAGAGCAAGGTGGGAGAGGCATGGGGGGGATCGTTCCCTCCGCACCTCTCCTGCCTTGGTATTTTTTACTAGACAGCCATTTTCAGCTGTCTAGCCGCGGTGGGGGGGGGCAACCGGAAGAGGAACCTGCCGTACGACACATACGCGCAGCTCTGCTCTCCCCGCCCCAGAACGCCCCCCCAGGAATGCCCCTTTTCAGTCACTTCACGCGCCTCTTGTGATTGTGGAGGATGGGGCTTCTCTACACTGCCTCCGAGGCAGCGCGGACGAGGGGGTAGGTTGGTTTTCCGGGAACCACCCTCACAGCAGGGGCTCCAAGGTTGGTTCCTGGAAATGAGCATATCCTATGGCCCTCTAGACAGTGTCTAGTGGCCGTAGGATTGCTCCCTAAGTTCTCCATCCTTCCCTCTTGCACATCTTCACACAAACTTTCCAAGTTTAAAAGTGCCACAGCTTTGTACCCCCCAGTAAAAAATAACAATTCTTTGTTACTCTGGGAGTTTCTCAAGATCATAGTCTTGGTCAAATGATTCACATTCTTGGGTCAACATTCTGACTGAAGATAAGCTGATTGGCTGAATGATTTAGGACAGCAACAGGACAAGTTAAGGGCAAAGTCCCCACAGGGAGTTTTACCTATAACTCTCAGATATGCCCATAAAAGTGTCAGAAACATAGGTTTATTGATACTGCAACTAAGCTCCCCACCCCCACCCCCAAATCATTAGGATTTCATTCAGTATTGACATTGTCATGTTATATATAAGAGAATTAAAAGTAAAGGGCAATTTATGAAGAATGAGAGTGAACGCGTAATTAAAATATAATTACTATAGCTATCGTGTGCCAACAAGGAAGTTAAAATATTCAAGAGACAAGTAAATTATTACAGAATGGGAATACTTGATATTAGTACCTTCCTCTCTCCACAGTATGTTTGCAACTGCAGCATGTAAGAGAGAAAGAACAGAAGACACAAATGAGTATGAAAATCACATGGAATGGCACATCAGTTTCTAAAATAAAGAATCTTATACAAATTTGATTTACAAAATAACTTCCAATGAACATCATTTTATTCTATCTGACTCCTAGACTTCTACTTAGTTGATATTTACTACTGGAATGTACCTTATTTTGGCATCTTTCAATGAAGACTGTATTTTATCTAATATGAACAACACAGCTTTTATTTAGATTTTGTTGTTGTTGCAGAAATAAAGACAATACAGATACCACAGCTGTTCTTATTGTGCTATTGTGTTTAGAACAAACAATGGATTTGGGAGATGAACATTTAATTGCAGCTAACACAGGTGAAGCACTAACAAATATATCTATGAGCAATGCATTGAAATGGCACTTCAGAACTGTTCTACATTATCATGATTCCTTTGAAGCTGCTGGGATTTTTTCAAGTAGCTTCAAAAGGCAAAGCTGAAGGAATTAATTTTCTGAAGCAAAACAAAAAAGACTTTGTAGTGCATTTACATGAAATTATTATTGACATGTGAACTCTTGGTTCATGGAGTTCTGGGTTTTATGTTTACCATACCAAACTGAAACACCAAGCTCTAATTAGACTACCTACATAGCTTTTTTGACCTGAAAGCATGGCTAAGCAGATAAAGACACAATAATAAAATAAGCTGGAGAAACAGATATAATCCAAACAACATCACTGAGGGCTGGTCCAAGACATTTTGCTGCCTGAGGCAGAGAACAAGATCGCATTCCCCCATTCCATGAGCAGAAGCTAACCAGACTGGAAGTCGAACCAATACTTACTGATGATGAGATGGCATCCTCCACTTCATCTGAGGGTAGCAGTCTAGCTTAGGGGGCACAGGGAAGGCCATGTGGTACATATAAGTATCTCTGGCCTCCAATACCTCACCTCCATTCTCCACCCCTTGCCATCTGATTCCTAATATGGCCACCTTACTTTGCTAATGCTAGAGCCTGCCCTGACAATATCTTTGTTAATACATCACTCTGTGTGGCTACCAAACCAAACATAAGCAAGTGTGGCCAAGCATGGCCATGGGCATCAGACTTAGCTATGGTCTTATTCATGCTTACTGGGAAGTTAATCCCCTGTACCTTTCAAACAAATACCTACAAAAATGCCTTGAAAGCTTTGCATATAACTCATGCATAACAGAACATACAAAGCTTTACTCCAATATTATTTCACATCACAAAAATTAGGTCCTATATCTGTTAATACTGTGAATGAATCATTATCTGAAAGAAATAATGACACAGAACATGTGTGGCTATAATATATACTATTATCCTATAACCCAAGAGCAAGCCCCATTGAACCTAATGGGATTTAATCCTGAGTAGACATGTATAGGATTGTGCTACATGTGATGCAATATATATCAGAATGTGGGTTATTGCTCCTGAAGATTTGGGGTGGTGTGGTGGGGATCATATTATCTAAACACAGAATTCTCTATCTTTTAATTGCTTTTTAATGGGAAAATATTTTCTCTTCACTTGGACAACACTTCTGATGGGCTAATTTCAGCCAATAGAAGAGCATAATTTACTAACAGGAATTCTCTTGGGATTATTTTCCACTACTGCAGTGATGGGATTCCAGAATGACAGAAGCTTCTTGAAGAAGAAAAAAACCCACGCAAGCTGCTTTTTAGTAGAGCTCTGCACAAATGGCCTCTTGAAATTCTCCATCCTATTTGTGGGTAGATGAATTGGGGGGACAATTTCACCATATTTCTCCAGGGGGAGAAAAAAATTATCAAACAGTTTATCACGGGTAAAACTAACTAGACATGTATGAGAAATTTGTTTTAGTTCATTTTTTGGTCAGGATTTATTCTGTTCACACCTTCCAGACCGAACATGGACTCAGACCCAATCTGTGGTTGAAGTCTGTACATTTCTGAGCTTGTAATGTGATTCGCAGACCTCCCCCCGCAAAAAAAGCAGTTGACAATATGCACACATTTGAAAAATGTGCACAAATATGTTTTAATCAATGAGAGAAGACTGTTTACAATTCAAATATGCAAACAACTGATGTATACATTTGGGAAAACATGCACAAAAATACGCACGGATTTTTGTGTGGAAACCCCCTCCCCACCAGAAAAAACCCTTGAGTCAGAATGAGTTTCAAGATGGAATTTGGAGAACTTCAGCATGCTCAGGTTTTGCTGATTCACACAGCCTTGGGGCTAACTATTTGTAGCACAGGGTTGTAGTACTGCTTTTTTCTTTTTTTCCTAACGCTTTTTGTGCTAATACTGCAAGTGGCAACAGCATCAACTGTGTCAGCAGCCTGGCCTCCATTTTGCATCCTCCACCATGTCCCATAACCAGCATCATTCTAGGGCATTGGTGAGGGGTGGGGGCTTTAACTGAAGTGCAAGAAGCTGAGCTGGCTACAGGCTGTTGGAAATATGATTGTACAATGACAGACAGGACACTCATGCACACTCTGTGGCCACCTCATAACTAAAGTAAACACAAGAACCCTGACTACAACACATGAGAATGTTTCCAAAATTTTCTTCATCACTGAATTTCTTTTGAAAGCTTTTTTTTTTTTTCTATCAGACTGAGTGAGAATGGATAAAAAAACCCGGGAGAAATGTTCAGTAGAGCACTGCTTTTCAGTCCTCTTTTCACTCAGCTAAACAGCAGAAAGTAGGGACAGGGAAATCAGCATTTTCACAACAGAATTGTTTAGATCATATTCATTTGGTGGGCAATCCCCATCAGAGCAAGACCCCAAATGTTTTTTCACACATTAGCAACGTTCAGACTTTCAAAACATGCTTTTCTTTACTTTTGGATACTCTTAAACAAAAGTATCATCTTTTCTTGACTATTTTTCACCATTTCTTAAAATGTAACAACTATGGCAATATTCCTGGAATCATAGAATAGTAGGGTTGGAAGGGGTCTGTAAGACCATCAAGTCCAACCCCCTGCTCAATGCAGGAATCCAAGTCAAATCCTTGACAGATGACTGTCCAGCCTTGTCTTGAATGCCTCCAGTGTGGGAAAGCGCATTACCTCTCTAGGTAATTGGTTCCTTTGTCGTATTGCTCTAACAGTCAGGAAGTTTTTCCTGATGTTCAGCCGGAATCTGGCTTCCTGTAACTTGAGTCCATTATTCCGTGTCCTGCAATCTAGGATGATCGAGAAGAGATCCTGGCCTTCCTCTCTGTGACAACCTTTCAAGTACTTGAAGAGCACTATCATATCTTCCCTCAGTCTTCTCTTCTCAAGGCTAAACATGCCCAGTACTTTCAGTCTCTCTTCATAGGGCTTTGTTTCCAGTCCCCTGATCATCTTTGTTGCCCTCCTCTGAACCCTCTCCAGGTTGTCTGCATCCTTCTTAAAGTGTGGTGTCCAGAACTGGACACAGTACTCCAGATGAGGCCTAACCAGTGCTGAGTAGAGGGGAACTAGTACTTCCCAGGATTTGGAAGATATGCTTCTATTAATGCAGCCCAAAAGAGCATTTGCCTTTTTTGCAGCCACATCACATTGTTGGCTCACATTCAGCTTGTGATCTACAACAATTCCAAGATTCTTCTCGCTTGTAGTGTTGTTGAGCCAAGTATCCCCCATCTTGCAACTGTGCATTTGGTTTCTTTTTCCTAGGTGCAGAATTTGGCATTTATCCCTATTAAATGTCATTCTGTTGTTTTCTGCCCAGTGCTCCAGTCTATCAAGATCACTTTGAATTTTGTTTCTGTCTTCCAAAGTATTAGGTATCCTGCCCAATTTTGTGTCATCTGCAAATTTGATCAGCATTCCCTGCACCTCCTCCTCCAAGTCATTAATAAAAATATTGAATAGCACTGGGCCCAGGACTGAGCCCTGCGGTACCCTGCTCGTTACCTCTCCCCAGTTTGAGAAGATCCCATTGATAAGCACTCTTTGAGTCCGATTCTATAGCCAACTGTGGATCCAGCCTTTGTGAGGTGCAACCCATCCCTTGCAAACAGTCCATCTTCCAGGAAGTATAGCCCATGGTCCCAGAATCCAAATCTCTCTCGTCGGCACCACCGTCAGAGCCAGTCATTCACCCAGAGTATGTTTCTTTCCCTTTCTACCCCTCTTCTAACTACTGGAAGGATGGATGAGAAAACTATCTGGGCCCCAAAGTTCTTGAGTTTCCTTCCCAAAGCTTCAAAGTCTGACGTGATTTCTTCATAGCTCCGCTTGGCGGTATCATTTGTTCCCACATGGATGAGAAGAAAGGGATACCTGTCAGTGGGCTTTATGAGTACAGGCAACCCTTTAGTCATGCCTCCATCCTCCTGGGAGACAGCATACCTGGCGAGTCCACAGGTCTTCGTGACATACTTGGGTTTCGATCCCATGCAGCAAGGAGTCTCCCACTACTATTACTCTTCTCTAGGGATGTACAAAAGTCACTTACCCTTTTGACGGGGTGATGCATGGTGGGGGGCAGGTGCTCTGCAAATCCCCCTGAAATCCTAATCCAGCTGGCTCCACTCCGCAGACATTCCGCGGAGCGAGTGGCCAGGGCTGCCCGCAGCTGGACATCCGGCTGCTGGGCAGCCTGCAGGGAAAAAAATAAACAGCGTACGCAAATGGTGGAAATAGCTTATTTACGTAAGCTATTACGGCAGAAAAAAAGGAATGCAAATAGCGCCCACTACGCTATTTGCGTTCCCCTTTTTTTCGCCGTAATAGCCTACATAAATATTTACGTAGGCTAAAACAGCAAAAAAAAAAAAAGGGAACGCAAATGGTGGCCGCCATAGCCGCCGCCATTTGTGTACGCTGTTGTTTTTTTTTTAGCTTTCCGTGATAGGCTATGTAAATACTTATGTAGCCTATCACGGCCTCTGCAGGGACAGAAATGGCACCCCTGTGTTAGCCATGGGTAATTAGTAATTATTTACGTAGCCTATCACAGCTACGATGAGGAAGCGAATGGCGGCCGCAGTGCAGCCGCCATTTGCAAGTCAGCGTGGACAGCAGCAGGTAAGTGCTCCGTTTTGCACACCTTTTGAGGGGTGGGGGAGCGGGGGCTTCATTCCGCCATGGATTTCGGGGGGCCGAATGCACAGGCATTCAGCCTCACTGAGATCTGTGGCGGAATTCTCTGACATCCCTACTCTTCTCTTCTTCTTGTTGTAGGCCTTGGTTTCATTGCCTCTGCTTAACTGACCTTCAGCCTCTTGCTCATTCTCATGCAGGTTCCGCTGTGATTCTTCCTCTGCAGGCTGTCCTCCAGTCTCATCCTCAAGTACCTGGAAATGGTTCCTTAGCTTCCACTGGTGCAGAGTGGCTTCTAGTTCTTCTGTTCCTGTCACCCTTTTCCAAGGAGTATCCTCTACTGCATTGTTCCTCACCTTAGCATTTTCCTCTTCTGCCTCAGCTTGCTGTTGCTCGTCAAGATTCTGTTCTTCACTTTGCTGCTGTAGTTCCACCGTTCGGTCCAAGAACTCTTTGTGTTCTCTTATTCCCTGGAGGGTGGACACTCTCCACTCCATTCCTCTTGCTTTTTCTTCCAGCAGTGTAATCAACTTGCTGTTTTCCACATAGTTAAAGCAATGGTACTCCCCATAGTAACCTATGGCTGCGAGAGCTGGACCATAAGGAAGGCTGAGCGAAGGAAGATAGATGCTTTTGAACTCTGGTGCTGGAGGAAAATTCTGAGAGTGCCTTGGACTGCAAGAAGATCAAATCAGTCCATACTCCAGGAAATAAAGCCAGATTGCTCACTTGGGGGAATGATATTCAAGGCAAAACTGCAGTACTTTGGCCACATAATGAGAAGACAGGATACCCTGGAGAAGATGCTGATGCTAGGGAAAGTGGAAGGCCAAAGGAAGAGGGGCCGACCAAGGGCAAGATGGATGGATGATATTCTGGAGGTGACGGACTCGACCTTGGGGGAGCTGGGGGTGGCGACGGCTGACAGGAAGCTCTGGCATGGGCTGGTCCATGAAGTCACGAAGAGTCCGAAGCGACTGAGCGAATAAACAACAACAAAATATATTGGACTGTGTATTAGTGTACTGCTTTGGCCACACACTGTTTGCTTGTGCACAATAATGTGTGTGGTGCACTCACACAACACACACACACACACGACCAAAAGAAAAGCAGATACAGAAAACAAAAATCCTGCCTACAAGTTAAGGGATGACGGAAAAGGAAATAACACTAAACCTTAACAGAAAAGGGTGGGTTTTGTTTGTTTGTTTGTTTTGGTACTCTTTGGGTTTTTTTATAAGAATATAGAGAGTTTAAAAATGGGAAGGGAAGGAATAGTAATTGAGAAGAAGGTGAACCAAAAACTAAGCAGTACAAACCATAGAAACAATCTTCTGGGTTAAAAGTTCAGCTCTATTAGCACCTAGAGATGTCACTTTCCTCAGTTCCCCCCTCCCAAATGCTCCTTTCCCACTCTCTTCTCTAGCAAGTAGTTCAGACAGGCTGTCTGGGTTTCCAAATCATCTGAAGCAATCCAAAGTGCTTTGAATCACTCCAACCTGCTTCGGACGCTCCAGACCTGCTTCGGATTTGGACCAAAGTGGTCCAAATCATGCTGATCCACTTCAGAATTCAGGATTTGGCTGAAGCAGTGCACAGCCCTACTACTAGCCCTACTTTGTTGCTGCATGGGTGAGTGCTGAGCGATGTGTGTACGTGAATGATTTGAAATTGTGCATGAATGTGTGCCTGTGAGTGTGTGTATGCATATGAGTGGTGTGTGTGTGAGAGAGTGGTGTGTATGTGTGTGAGGGAGAGGGGGGATATATGCGCATGCGTGTGTGTGTGTAAACACACATGTGAAATCCTCTCAACCCAGCAAACACCTGATATGGCCCTTGGGGCTGAAAAGACAATGCACAACTGCAGTAAAGTGTTCCTGGTACTGGGGTGATTCTGCCCTTCCAGGCTGGCCATAGATTTGCATTACCATGAAGGGCTGTAGAGCTACCTGCTCAGGATGGGACTTGCTCTTCACTGGCTCTAACATGCCCCTGATGCATTGATACATGAGTGGTGGGTGTGCCAGTTCACTTCAGGGACTACAGATTGTACAGTACTGCTTTAAAATGTATACCAAAGTTAATAAGAGTGGGATCTGCAAGTTGGGGAAAAGGGATCCTCCAGAGCCTTGGGCCAAAACCTCAATCACTGGTGAAGTTATACTGGTAAGGTTAGTGGCTTTGCGTGATCTGGTCAAGAGTATGTGATATAGGAAAAGGCTGGATAGAAGATGAGATAACAAAGGCATAAAGTCAAAAGCCAGGGTATGAAGTAAGAGAAAACACTCTAAGATAGCTCAGATATGCAAAATGATTGCTGAGGGCTCAAAGAAGATGCTTTGGAGATGTCTTTATGTAGCAGACCTGTTGCAGGACAAGACTGGAAAGATGAAGAGGATCAGGAAGATATATTGGGAAGAGTAGAATACTATTTGAGCCTGTGGGTCTCCTGAAAACTGGTCCATTTCTTTTCCTTTTTTTCCCCTCAGAAACAGCTGCTCAAACTTGCCAACTCTTCCACTCTCTTCTGATGTCACGTGGATCACTTATAGGAAACAGAAGATACAATCTGTAAATGTGATTGATTCAGTCTAGTTCCAAGTCTAATAAAAGTCAAGCCAGAACCAATATTGGTTTAGTTGTAGTTACCGATTGCATTTCTTGCTTCCAATAGCCCAAACTGGTTATGCTATTAAAAAATGTTAGAACAGGCGGATATGTAGTGTACCTGTAGTTTTCTCCTCTGATCACCTGTCCTGGTGGTTCAGAAAATATGGATGTTGCCTGTTTCCCTGGGATCAGAGTATAAAATCCATGGTGCCTGACGCCTCTCTTTCATATCAAAAAAGTAGAAACCATATAATTAACACTATTTGTTTTATCTTGTGCTGTGCTGAAAATATATTTTGCATTTTTTCAGCCATTCTCATTAAATTTGATTGGAAAGAAATTGCTTTTGAAAAACAAATTCAAAGCAGGAGAACATTTTTGTCAAATTCTCATGGGTGGGGTGCATGGTTCTTATGCTAACCTTGGTTATAAAGTGGCTGAGGGGTGTGTGTAGGAATGGATGGACTCACCCGCACCTGCCAAGCACAGGCACCCGCCAACTTGCTGCTGCCACCTGCCCGCCAGGCCACACGAGCCCTGGAAGTCTCTGCGAGTGGTCCAGGAGTGCTCTGCAGCTAGGGATGCTGGATAAATCTGCCGCGGACTCAAATGAGGCCAGAAGAATCTGACCTCCAGAGTCTGCAGCAGACCTGCCTCACTCACCTCTGGGTCTGGATGATTTTCCATGAATTGGCTTTCTGGTTTCCTATAAAACACGATACACTAATGGCGGCTGTCATTAGCTTATCTCAGGAAAGTTACAGCCATAAGGCATATTGTACACCATTTGCAGCCACAAAGCACTTACTTTTACCTAAAAACAGCCATAAAAAGCTGCAAAATATGCCATTTACGTCTTTAATTTTCCCGCAATAGGCTAATGCCAGCCACCATTAGCATATTGCATTTTGTAGGATGCCGGAGAGCCGCTCCGCCAACTCTGGTGGATGTGGCAGGGCTCTGAAGGACTCCGCAGAGCCACAAGCAGCCCAAATTGCCCTGCAACAGACCCCTCCCCCTGGACTGGACAGTGAGGGGTTCGTACAACCCCACCTGCAGCCACCCACTCCTCACTGTGTGTCGCCTTTTTTACACAAGATGGAGGCTCCGTAATTTTTGTATATTGAATGTTGTACACAATGGTTCCCATACAGGGCCATGTCCGCAACATTAAAGGTGTAAAATATACAAAAATTACAGAGCCCCCATCTTGCATAAAACTGGCAGCTTGTAACGAGGAGCAAGTGGCTGCAGCGTGCTGCAGGACCATGCACTACTCAACAAGAGTGCACATGAGCATCCATAGCTCGGTGAGCGGGGGCTGGGGGGCCAGGTGCAGGGGAGTCCACTGGACTCCTGGACCCAGTCATGTGCTCGCAACATCCCTAGGAATGTGTGCATGTCCTGTCTTTCATTATACAATAACCTCTGTGGTGGTCTGCACCCTCCTGGGCTTCCCACATGTCTATTAAACACCAGGGGAAAATGTCATGAGGTAATTCCTCCCATGGTGCTTTTTCAGATCAGGACGTGCTGTGGAGGCTGCAGAATGATGGAAAGAGGTGTAGTAGAAAGAAAGAAAAAACACAGAGATCACCCACAGTCACCTCGCAACAATAAAGTAAGCACAAAAACATAACCAAAAGAAAAAAAAAATATTTCAAAAAATTCTAAAGGACCTGCAAATGAGACAGAAAAACAGAAGCATCTCTCGTGAGGGAAAAAGGCATTCAGGAAATGAGAGAATAGATTTCAACAGAACTAGCCTTATCTATAGAACAACAGAGTTCTGCAGAGCCTACGAATTACTCAAATGTGTATGGCTAAAAGCCTTTTCTCTGAAAACTCTGCAGACAGGATTTTTATGTCATGGTACTAACCATGAAATAATAATCTCTGAAATAACAATGGCTGAACCTTGTATAAATAAACCCTTGGTAACCTGTGGCTTCTTTATGGTCTTTGGAAACAATGCTGACCCCAAAGTTGAACATTTCTGTAGAAGATGGAGTCTCTGGTTGTGACATTTTCAGAATGTATAACCTTGTTTAACTCTGTATACCTATGCACAACATAAAATGCCAGCCCAAATTATTCCCAAAGAAATGAGATAAACAGGCATTGTGGAGTATGGGATGCAACAGAGAGTTTTCATAACACCCAGTGGAAGAAATGTAGGCAATAAATCAGAGTCAAAAACCTTTTAGGTTTGTGCTGCACTATAGGCAACAGACATGCCTGGTTAGAGCTGATGGCCACAAACCTAGTAAGTCACTAACATTCAGATCACATAACCTCATCTTCTTAGGTGTTGAGACTTTGACATGCAAAAAAAGGCCCTGGTGTTAGAAATTGATCTATTTAATGGTAGTGAAGAGGCACATTATTTTTTAAGCACAGCCTCTAGACACAAAATGCAGGAAGCAGATAATTTTCAGCTTGCTGTGGGTGAATAGATGAAAGGATTTATAGAAGTTGCTTCATAGAATGTGACAGAGTCACAGCTGCTGAACTGGGTAACATGGGGAACTGTAATTGATGTTAAAGAATAAAAAATGCAGGATAAAATATTAATTGGGCATTAAATATTCAACTCATCTGTAAATTACTGCAAAATCCTTGGGTGACAAACTTTCCTCTCACTAGATTAACAGGTAAATAACACGAGGTGTAGATTGTCTGCCTGGCACAATATTCTATGAAAATATTTTTTAAAAAATACAATTCTAAGATAAATCTTATCTTTATTGTTAAAAATATTGTTTTGAAAATACCATAGTCATTAAAATATTCATAATTTTTTAAAAAAGAAAACAAAAATAGTCATATGCAGTCTAGCTGAAAGCATATTATGCATCAGGAACATGACTCTGGAACTGGCAGGGCAAAAGTGTATGCAGTTCCTTTTTCACCCTGTTACAGTGTAATGGTAACGATAATGCTTAATATATATTACAGCCAGTTCCCATGGTTTTTCAAAAGCTCATCTAAAACCAAGAAAGAGGGCCTGAAGGGCACACAATCACCCTCCTGCTTGAAAATGAAAGAAAATACTTTTAGCTGCAGTGTCATTCTGGAACCTTCAAGGAATTGGGAGCTAAATATGAAATAGAAAAAAATGCATTTGTAGGGTGAGCCCATTCCTTGAGAGCCATCAGTCAAAACATTACAGGGGACGTTCAATGTTCACCTGAGTGACCCATGTTTTCTCCATTGCTGCTTCTGGGAGAATTAACGATTCTGGAGGAGCGGCATATAACCTTTTAGCAAGTCCTGTGCTAAGGGTGTGCTTGGGTGGGCAGAACATGAGCAAAAAGGATATGGGGAATATACACACTGGCCTACTACAATAGACAATGGAAGAAGCATGAGTCACTCATGAAGCTTCTGTGGCTGCTTTAGGTAAATGTCCAAAGCCAGCCTCCATGGAACAGATTTCCCATCTGTGGTTAAATGAATGCATAGGAAGGCACCACTGTATACATTCATTAATCGTGAGAGAATGTGGCAAAAGAGAGGAACCACAGATTTGAGACATTACAATAGTTGGGGCTCAATCCAGTCTACCACAGGGGCAGTGCCTATGCACATGGATCCCATTGCACAGAGAGTAACAGATCCCATTTTTCCCCTTAGCCATTCAGACCCTGCACAGAGAGGAGAGGAATGGATGGGTATATGGGAGGCACACAAATGCCTCCCATCTCCTATAGTGACATGTCATGGCAGGGTGTGGGGGACAGGGCTCTGTTAAGTCCTATGGGACCCCTAATCTACTGTGTTTAAGTAAGGCCATTAGGTGCATAACAATAAAAATTTTTTTTAAAATGATAGTTCATCCAACCTCTACCAATAATTGTCCTTTTATTGCTTAACTCACTGGTAATTGATTAACTCGCAAGGCTTCCAATCACAGATATTTGCCTTTTAATTTAGGAATTGACAAGAAAATCACATTGTTTTGTTAGCTGAAATGTAATTTTAGTTCAAAACTGAATGTCCATTCTGAGCTTGTGACTCCTAAATTTGGTTATTACATGGAAGTCTCCCATTAATTATGATACTGCTGATGTTATGCTACAATACATTAAAGTGTGCATGTGTGTACACTATTGACAGCTAAGCAAACAGGCATGTTATGGGTGTACATAGGACTGATAGATATATAGGACCATTAGATATATTATGTTGTTCCAGTACTAATAGGGGCGTCAAGAGGGTTTACCAGATTATCATCTTTTGTTAAAATTGTACCAAGCTGTCAAAGGTGCTTAAGTCATTCCTTCATGTAGGCATAAATGCAACAACTGCATGACAAAATCCTTTCACAGTGTTTTTCATTTACTTTAATCTTGAATTTCCATTTTGATGATGTATCATTATCATCTTAGACATATTGGCTTCTCCAGGGAACAGGAATGTATCAAGAGCATGTTATCCGCAAGAAACTTTAAAATAAATTATATCTTCCATCTTCTACCAAAGCCACAACACAGTCTATTTGTTTCCTTTTATTCTTACTAACAGCAACAGGCATCACACAGTCCACTAAAGGTCTTATCCGTCACCATCACTCCATTTTCCTGACTGCTATGAAACATGGTATATTAATCTCTCAAGAAGCAACTCTGTAGGTTATGAAATCTTAGAAATCTAATCTCAAATTTAAAGTGTAACTGTAATGCAAACGCTTTGAAGATTTGTTTCATGTTAACAGCTTCACACCAGTAAATTTTGGTTTCTGATTTTTTGTTGATGTTGCTGAAGAAATCCAGGGGAAGAGGAATTGAAGCTTTATATGTTGTACTTCCCCCTTCATGGATCACTGCCTTGTTGAATGTTTGACCCCTATGAACAAACAAGAATGTTTGACCCCTATGGTCTTTGGACTAGCTTAACCATGAACTCCCCTTCATGGATCACTGCCTTGTTGTGGCAAAGGGGCTTGCGTAACTCAGTGAAGCCATAAGCTATGCCGTGCAGGGCCACCCAAGACGGACAGGTCATGGCAGAGGGTTCTGACAAAATGTGGTCCACTGGAGAAGGAAATGGCAACCCACTCCAGTATTCTTGCCAAGAAAACCCCATGGAACGTATCACAAGGCTAAAAGATATGACGCCGGAAGATGAGCCTCTCAGGTCGGAAGGTGTCCAATATGCTACTGGGGAAGAGCAGAGGGTATTTCCAAGTAGCGCCAGAAAGAGTGAAGCGGCTGGGCCAAACCCGAAAGGACACTCAGCTGTGGATGTGTCTGGCGGTGAAAAGAAAATCCGATGCTGTAAAGAACAATATTGTTTAGGAACCTGGAATGTCAGATCAATGAATCAAGGTAAGCTGGAGGTGGTCAAACATGAGATGGCAAGATTGAACATCGACATCTTGGGAATCAGCGAACTCAAATGGACAGGCATGGGCGAATTTAATTCAGGTGACCATCATATCTACTATTGTGGGCAAGAATCCCTTAGAAGAAATGGAGTAGCACTCATAGTCAACAAAAGGGTGGGAAAAGCAGTACTGGGGTACAATCTTAAAAATGATAGAATGATCTCAGTACGAATCCAAGGCAAACCATTCAACATCACAGTAATTCAAGTCTATGCCCCAACCACTGAGGCCGAAGAAACTGAGGTTGATCGGTTCTATGAAGACCTACAACACCTTCTAGAACTAACACCAAAAAAAGATGTCCTCTTCATCATAGGGGATTGGAATGCTAAAGTAGGAAGTCAAGAAATCACCGGGATAACAGGCAGGCATGGCCTTGGTGTACAAAATGAAGCAGGACAAAAGCTAATAGAGTTTTGCCAAGAGAACATGCTGATCATAGCAAACACTCTTTTCCAACAGCACAAGAGGCGACTACACATGGACGACGCCAGATGGTCAATATCGAAATCAGATTGATTATGTCCTTTGCAGCCAAAGATGGAGAAGCTCCATACAGTCAGTAAAAACAAGACCTGGAGCTGACTGTGGCTCAGATCATGAGCTGCTTCTTGCAAAATTTCGGCTTAAATTGAAGAACGTCGGGAAAACCACTAAACCATTCAGGTATGACCTAAATCATATCCCTGATGAATATACAGTGGAGGTGAGGAATAGATTTCAGGGATTAGACCTGATAGACAGAGTGCCTGAGGAACTATGGACGGAGGTCCGTAACATTGTTCAGGAGGCAGCAACGAAATCCGTCCCAAAGAAAAAGAAATGCAAGAAAGCCAAGTGGCTGTCTGATGAGGCTTTACAAGTAGCTCACGAAAGAAGGGAAGCGAAAAGCAAAGGAGAAAGGGGAAGATATACCCAACTGAATGCAGAGTTCCAGAGAATAGCAAGGAGAGACAAGAAGGCCTTCTTAAATGAACAATGCAAAGAAATCGAGGAAAACAACAGAATGGGAAAGACTAGAGATCTCTTCAAGAAAATTGGAGATCTCAAGGGAACGTTTTGTGCAAAGACGGGCATGATAAAGGACAAAGAAGGCAGGGACCTAACAGAAGCAGATGAGATTAAGAAGAGGTGGCAAGAATACACAGAAGAACTATACAGGAAAGATCTGAATGTCCCTGATAGCCATGATAGTGCGGTCACTGAACTTGAGCCGGACATCCTCGAGAGTGAAGTCAAGTGGGCCTTAGGAAGCATTAGTAACAACAAAGCTAGCGGAGATGACAGTATTCCAGCCGAGCTATTTAAAATCCTAAAAGATGATGCTGTTAAAGTGCTGCATTCAATATGCCAACAAATCTGGAACACTCAACAGTGGCCACAAGACTGGAAAAGGTCAGTTTACATTCCAATTCCAAAGAAGGGCAACGCCAAAGAGTGTTCAAACTACCGCACCATTGCGCTCATTTCACATGCCAGCAAGGTGATGCTCAAAATCCTACAAGCTAGGCTTCAGCAGTATGCGAACCGAGAACTACCGGAAGTACAAGCTGGGTTTCGAAGAGGCAGAGGAACTAGAGATCAAATCGCCAACATTCGCTGCATCATGGAGAAAGCAAGAGAATTCCAGAAAAACGTCTATTTCTGCTTCATTGACTACGCTAAAGCCTTTGATTGTGTGGATCACAACAAACTGTGGCAAATTCTTAAAGTGATGGGAGTACCAGACCACCTTACCTGTCTCCTGAGAAACCTGTACGAGGGTCAAGAAGCAACAGTAAGAACCAGACATGGAACAACCGATTGGTTCAAAATTGGGAAAGGAGTACGACAAGGCTGCATATTGTCACCCTGCTTATTTAACTTATATGCAGAGTACATCATGAGAAATGCCGGGTTGGATGAATCAGAGGTCGGAATTAAGATTGCCGGGAGAATTATCA
Organism: Heloderma suspectum; assembly: GCF_057233095.1. Classification (NCBI taxonomy): domain Eukaryota; kingdom Metazoa; phylum Chordata; class Lepidosauria; order Squamata; family Helodermatidae; genus Heloderma; species Heloderma suspectum. Next base: position 71,482,755 of record NC_139462.1, read on the forward strand.
ACAACCTCCGATATGCAGACGATACCACCCTAATGGCAGAAAGTGAAGAGGATCTCAATAGCCTCTTGTTGAGGGTGAACGTGGAGAGTGCAAAAGCTGGTTTGAAACTCAACATTAAAAAAACTAAGATCATGGCATCTGGCCCTATCACTTCCTGGCATATAGAAGGGGAAGAAATGGAAGCAGTGACAGATTTTACTTTCTTGGGCTCCAAGATCACCACAGACGGTGACTGTAGCCATGAAATTAAAAGACGCTTGCTCCTTGGGAGGAAAGCTATGGCCAACCTAGACAGCATAGTAAGAAGCAGAGACATCACCTTGCCGACAAAGGTCCGTCTAATCAAAGCTATGGTTTTCCCAGTAGTAATGTATGGCTGTGAGAGCTGGACTATAAGGAAGGCTGAGCGCCGAAGAATTGATGCTTTCAAACTGTGGTGCTGGAGAAGACTCTTACGAGTCCCCTGGACTGCAAGGAGGTCAAATCAGTCCATCCTTAGGGAAATCAACCCTGAGTGCTCATTGGAAGGACAGATACTGAAGCTCAAATATTTTGGCCACCTAATGCGAAGAGAAAACTCCCTGGAAAAGACCCTGATGCTGGGAAAGACTGAAGGCAAAAGGAGAAGGGGACGGCAGAGGATGAGATGGCTAGATAGCATCACGGATGCAATGAATATGAACTTGAGCACGCTCCGGGAGAGAGTGCAGGACAGGAAGGCCTGGCGTGCTATGGTCCATGGGGTCACGAAGAGTCGGACACGACTGAACGACTGAACAACAACAAATGTTGTACTTCAGGAAGATATAAGAACCTTATCACACTCAACAAAATGGAGCCTTCCATGTCCTTCTTTGGGGGCAAGTACATGATGCAAGTACATGCATTCCAAACAGTTTTCTCCAAGGCTGTGGTGAGGAGGAACGTCAAACCTGCACGCCATATGGTGGAAACATCCTCTGTGTGCATTATTACACATTCTTGAGGAAGATAAAGCTTCCAAGACGAATGACTATATATTTAATATGTATGAACTGTCAAAAGTTGAATAAATATACAAAACAGGGTCTATAAAAGCAGGACGTTTGAAGGGCCCCTCAGCAAACTGCCCTCCAATGATTCCCCAGCCACAGATTTATCTGTTGACAGTATTGGGAAATTTACAATTGTGCCCCCCTTCCTCAGGCTACATTGGGGGCATTGTAGGAAATTTAAAATGGCAGCTTGCAAATCCCAGCAGCAACCAAAGGGTGACAGGTGCTGATGCCAGGCATGTATAAAAACAAACCTACAAATAGTATCAGGATAGCATCTTGAAAAGTCTGGCATGGCATCTGTTTCATTTATTGAATTCCATTTATTTTTTTTAATTTAAAATTAGGGCATAATCCTATGCATGTTTAGACAGGGAAAAGTCCTACAATTCCTAGCATGCCCAGCTGGGGCATGCTGGGAGTTGTAGGACATTTTTCTGTCTAAAGATGCATAGGATTGTGCTCTTAGGCTGCCTTGTAGGATGGAACCCTTAACTGGGAAATCAGTGGGCTAATATCTAATAAATGGATGATGATGATGATGATGATGATAGATAGATAGATACTGACATAGGGCATACTGTATATCCAGCCTATAAGATCTGCACTTCAGTAGGTACACCCCAAAACCTTCAACACCTCAATCTATTTATTCAAGGTGCTGACGCAGCAAAGAGAGGCCAGGAGTTAGTGGCCTGTACCTGTAGTTTATCTTGTTTTAGTCACAGTGGGATGTTTACAGTGCAAACACAAGATGTAATGCTGTTTCCATTGGCAATAAACTAGAGATTCTCCCTACCATGATAAATGGGTAAAAATAAAAAACAGAACAAAAGCCTTGGCCATCTTGTCTAAACTAAGTAAAGTTACACACCCACACATACACACACACACCCCACCTGAAGATTTATGAGAAACTTGCCTCCTGCCCCCAAACTTCAGGGGTGTTTTCACACATTCCCCCAAAATGAAGAAAGGGTCTATGCATTTGTTATTATTATCATTCTATTTCCAATGGCATCTTGAAACATGACTACCAAATTTGATCTACTCATATCAACTTACAGATCAGGTGGCAATAATTCCATCTAGGCCACTGAAGTATTGAAGTCAGGGCACTGGGGTAAAACTCTAACATGAGGATTCATTGTGAAAATTGTTAGATGGGACTAAGAGAACCAGATGCTTTATTGGGGGGTGGGGTACATATTACTCATGTAATAACAAACATGAGTTGTTATTATTGCTCATGAAAATAATCTAGTGAAAAGTTAAGTGCTCTGAAGTCACATCTATTTCATTGGGGGGGAAATTAATTATGTGCTTCATTTTCCTCACAGAAATCAATGTTCAAAGTGCTTAAGTTCAGAGGTCTCCAAGAATCATATGCCTTACTGGGCTGTTCCCAGCAGGGCAGGTGGAGCGACAGAGACCATTTCTGCCTCTCCACCCTCCAAATAGCCATTTCCCACTAGATAAGCCTCTGAGAGCTCCTCTTTTATCGCACACCTTTACTGGGGCTTCTGCTTCTGGATTCTTTGTGGGGTTAAGATCGGCTCCATTACATATGTTTACATGTGCTTTGTGGGGGGATTTCCTTTTTCTTCAAGTTCGATATGTTTCATTATACAGCCAATAGATGGTGCTATGGTATAGCTATGATATAGCGAGATTCCAGGAATTCACCAGTTGCTGGAATGCTTCAAAGCATGATGAAATTTTATTGTTGCATTTTCCCCATTAGGAAAAAAGCCAGGATAAAGGTTATAAAGCATGGAAGAGGCCCTGGAGGTTGACAACATCATGTAAAGGGCCCGTAAACCTCCATGAGTGATCAATCATGAGTGCACAATGAAAGCCTCATATCAAGAAGCCCATTGTCTTTCTATCTGGGTTGTGCTGCTGGGGGCAGAGACAGGGCTGAGAGGTCTTTGGATCTGGTGGCTCCATAGCCTCTCCCATTCCTGCCCACTAGCATGCCCCCTCCCACGTTCCTCTCTACCCCCTCTACCATCATAGAAGAATCACCACAGAGGAAGTGCTGTGGAGCCTTTCTGCAGTGGCTGCGAGGGGTGTGTGGGAAATTGGAGCAGGAGTTCCCCCTCTCCCTGAGGTCATATCTACAGCCTGTGGGGGCAGGACCATATTTTATGGCTTCCCAGTAGGGATCTATGGACTGCGTAAAATCTGCTCCATCTGTGTTCTGTGGATTGTCAGGTGCCTTCATTCCATCATCCACCCACAGTCCAGTCAGCTTCTGTGTATACAATGGGGAAGACATCATCTGGCCCTTTGCCTCAGGTGCATAGGAACACAGGAGGTGCCTTATACTGAATCAGATCCTTGGTCCATCTAGCCCAGTATGGTTGACACTGACTGGCAGTGGCTCTCCTGATTCTGGGCCAGGGTTTCAGGTAGGATTCCTTCCTAGCCCTACCTGGAGATGTCTGGGATTGAATCTGGGGTCTTCAGCATGGAAGGCAGTGCTGAGCTACAGTGCTTCCCCTAGTATAGGTAGCAAAGTAACTTAGGCTGGCCCTGGCTGGGAGTCTCATTCTATTTGGCTGTGTGAGGAGAAGCCCCACTGCACAGTGAAAGTTATAGCAGCCCAGGCTACCTGGCAGCACACGCCCTGGAGCAGGGGTGGGGGGGCATTTCCTGTCCTTGATGCAGTCTTTCAAGACCTAGTAAAGCCACACAGGAGGCTCCGCTCTTAGCAGCCTCTAGCCGACCAGAGGGAGGGAGGTCTTCCCTCCAGTCTGCGAACAAAGCCCTCTTCCTGCTGAGCTAATTTAGCCATGATTGGCTCCCTGCCTCACCACCACAACATTGCTCCCCAGGTAAGCCCGGAGCTGCATTAAGCAGCTAAGAGACTGGGCACAACTAATGGGCATGCTCTAGTAAATGACTCCTGAAATCAATATAACTTTTTTCAGATTTACAATTCCTGTTTTTAATCCTTTTGCTGTAACAGTCACTTCAGTTCTGATTTCTTCAAGACAAACTCTAGAAATCAGTCAAATCTGAGGTTCACTGCAAATGTCTGCTCAGTTCTTTTGCAAGCTAAAGCACAGTGACAAGGAAAATGCTAGAATTATAGGGATGGAGCTCTATACTAAAAGAGACCTTCCATAGGGAGGTCCTTACAGGTGATTTATGTTCTTGTGTGCTGGCTGGTGATGTTCCCAATTGGCTTGACAGATGGGAAGGTAGGGACTGAGAGACAGACATTTTTTTTTTTCTTGGGGTTTTGTGCTGCATTTGCCAGGCTTGGGTAAAATGCATGTCATTTGCCTCACTTTTTATGGCCTGTACTTGTTGAATGCCTTATACATTCAGATGTAATGTTTATTTTACAATATCAACACAAGGACTTAATCATCTCCCTACCTATCTTATTGTTAATTTATATGGATCAGGCTGATTGGATTAATTCTGGAAAAATTTCTCATGCCATAGTATTCATTTATTGTTTATATTGTGTGTGTGTGTTTTAGAAAACAAAGTGTTTCATTATCTTTACTTCATTCAGCCAAAACAACCATGTGAGATAGGTCAGTATTATTCTCAATTTTCAGACAGAAACTGAGATCACAATATGGTGATTGTGCAAGGCTACCCAATGACTTAAGTACGATTTGGATCTGTCACTCTAGCTGCTTGAAGTGCCACTTTTTTGTAGAAAAGCAGGGTACAAATAAAATAAATATTCATTGTGCATGAGCTTCCAGGGTGACACATTTTGAAAAACTGGGTTCAGAGGAACATGAGTTCTATTGCTTTCTCCCATTCCTCCACATCCTGGCCAATGATAATAATTAAAAAATTGAAATGTAGGTAAGGGACAAAACATCTAGTTTCTATCTAACTTGCAGAAGAAGACTGGCCACTGAAATGTAAAGAGTGGTGACCAGCACTGAAACAAGAAAAGAAAAAGTAGTGCTCAGGAGACCATTGAAATGAGGAATAACATACGATGGAGAAAGGAACTTGGAGTTGTACAAGGGTGAAAGAGGAAGGAGTTGGGATACTAGAAAGAGCTATTAGTAGAATATTTGGAAAGAAGCACAGAGAATATGACTGGGGCAGAACCAAACTTAATGGGAAGAGGCCAAAGCTCAATGTTAGATAGTGCTTTGCTGAAATCTGTCCTCCATTTTCCTGAAAGATTTTGTCTCCCCACAAAAGAGGTTTCTGTTTTTCCTCCTCATTCTCATTCTCATGGCATTTTATAATCTATATAGAATTTCACAAATACTCAGAAGAAATGCATGGAGTCTGATGCTTTGATTCATGGGGCTGTAACTCTAACCTTGGTGACTTGTAACGCTTGCCTCCAAAACAGGGTGAGCAATATGAATGACCTGGCATCTTCTCCAAGCCAGAGGAAATCGCATTCCTCTCTCCACCTACTCACCTGCCTTTAACCAGTCCTGCTCTCATCTACCCACAAGGCTTCAAACCTGCCCATTTATCTTGCAGATGCTTCCGCTGCAGGGAGAAAGTCATCTGGTGCAAAGAGTGCTGGGGAACATACATTTCTCAGTACTCGCAACATTCACAGCTTAAAGCTGATGTCTAATATATTGACTTATTCCATGAATCACATATCACAAATGGAATACAAATCAAGGACATTATGTTATAATATTTGTGCTGACTCTAGGAAGTAACCTATATTCCCTTTGTAAGATTTCTTTACACTATCATCCAAAACATTCTCAGATAATGAAGTCAAACATATGAGTGAATGGCCTCAACCTTTCCATTTACCCTTTAAAAAAATAGACTTTTATCATTTCATCTTGGTCATCCCATTGTCCATGGCTTGGATCTTATGGTGGTGCTTAATAAATGTGGAAAACACATGGGGGTTTCTGTTGATCCTCCCTGTGCCACATCAAACATCATTCTGGATGGCCCCCCAACCCTCAAGAGCAGCTTTTCAGAGTGTAGAGAGTACAGCAGAAAGAGGTGCAAAAGCCTTATTTTGTGAGAGCTCCTTTCACAGATCTTAGGATCAAAGCTGAAGACATTTCAAATATAATTCCAAACAGCTTTTCCAACGGAATAGTGTGCAATTATTTGTATACTGGCATTTAAATACCTTTAAATTGACCAAATAGCCTTGCTGACCCTACAATAAGTATCTACTGTTCAGTTTGGCTACAACCCAGTGTTTTTATGTGTGTAAGTGAGTGAGAATGAGAGAGAGAAGACGAAGGGAAAATAAATATGCAGTGTTTGTTAGCTCTAAAATATAGGTCTGTCACTTCCTTTTTGCCAGTCCAACTTTTGAGGAAGTGTTATTTCCTGTGGCAATTGCTTAGATGCTTAGAAGGCAATCCTTCCACAAAATATCTTGGGAAAACTAGCAGACTACAGTGATTTGATCCCTTTGCAGCTATATGAATCTGAGATACTGGAAATCTAGACTTGTACCAAGGGATTTTCCATATTACAGGATACTAAAACTTTTCCTTATATATGGATACATTACAATTTACTGCCACTTCATAGGAATTACCTTTCTTTTTTAGCTGTCAGAGAATGTAAGAAAATGCTACATACGGGTCTTTCGAGCAGAATCTTCCACAAAAAGGGAAGAGATGTCTTCATCCACACCTGCTTCATTCTTTGCAATACAGGTATATGCTCCTGTATCTTCATAACGTACGTTGCTAATGTGGACCTCGCTGCCATTAGCTGAGGACAGAATAAGAAAGCATTATGTGAGTTATGATTTTAGTTGTGGTCCCTTGCTTGCAAGATTAAACATGCAGCTTTTGACGTAGCCCAACCCACTTAAACTGTTTGCCTATCCAGGCAGTTTGCCTTCAGGTGTACCTAATCTATCAACAGATGTGTCTGGTTAGTGAAACACACCCTTTCCCTTGCTATGAAGGATCTGAATGACAAAGCAATGCATTTTTTCTACTTTAGTGGCAATGTGGACATTTCACCTTCAGCTAATACATGTGTGAACTCTCAGGTAGGTAATGAGCATTGGGGTATAATCTATATTTAATTTTATTATTTATTTTATTATTTATATACTGTCTTTAAGGGCCATCGTACAGCCCTCTCAAGATGTTTCACACAACATAATTATAATAAAACCATACAAACATATCATTGTAATATATAAAATCAGCATACAATCAGTGTAAAAATGACAAAAACATACTATTTGAAACGAACAGGGGGAAAAAAACAGCAACCATTTAAACATGATCATTTAAAAAAAACTGAGCCAGTTTCAAATTCATCAATAAAAGGTCTTTAAAAACCCAAGGAGATGTTTAAAGGAAGGATCCAAGTGAATTTTCCTGTGGCTGGGATTTCCACAGCGAAGGGGCCACAAAAAGGCACTGCCTTTCCTGCAGGCCACCCTGATCTCTGATGGACTTCACTGGTGGGCTAGAGAGCAGAGCCTCAGCAGCTGATTTGAATAGCCAGACAGGGTGCAGAGGGTCCTTCAAATAACCTGATCCCAAGTCCAGTTCGCGCTCACTGTTGGGCCCCATGCAAGTAACTGTGGAATGTGTTGTGTTTAGGGATGTGTGAGAAATTTGCTCTGTCAAGTTTGTTTGGTTTGTTGTTGTTTTACAGATTTACCCAGTTTACACTTCACAGACCTGAACACAATTTGCCGTCAGAAATACTTGCGAGGCATTCTTCAAACCAAACAAAAAATGCATTCAACAACAGGCAAACATTTGAAAGAATGAGCAAGGATAAATGTGTACATTTCCAAAATGCACAGGCACCTGCTTTAGTCAATGGGTGCATGCTTCCCCCCAAAATGTGTAGGTTTAAAACTGCATGCAGAAATGTGTACATCAATGCATACATTACAGAAAATGTGTATGAATTTCTCTACAGATTTGGCTTAAAAAAAAAAGAGAGAAAGAAAAAAAAAAGAACAATCGCAAACCCATGTGAAAACATGATGGAATAAGCTTGACCTTAAAAACCCAACACTCTCAGCAAGAGCAAGATTGACAGATCTGTCTATCCCTAGATGTGCCTTGTGGCCTGCCTGTACTCATGCACTGTTGGTGTGGACTATCACTTCCATGTGGGAGGGCTGTGATTTCCTTAATCATGGTGATGTTTCCCCATGAAAAATAAAATGACATATTCACAGAAATTGCAGTGGCAGAATATATACCCCATATGGAGGTTCACACACTCAGCACACATTCATGCAGCCCAGCAACAAGCCAACTGGGAGCCCTGTGTGTTCCTCAGGTACTCGCAGGGCTGCAGTCAAGGGTGAACCAACCAACCCCCTGTGATAAAGATGAAGAGAAGAGCTTGAGGCTGGATGTTAGTTGAAGAATGCAGAAATTCTGCAGAGCCCAAAGTCTATGTATCAGACTGTGTTCTGGTCCCCAGACAACTGCAGTTCTAATGAGAGGTCTGCTGGACTGTATCTAGTGCCCTGGAAATATAGGAACATCTCTTTCTATAAACACCTCACTAAAGATCCTTAAGTCTGGCAGCATGAGATTTGCCATTGGTTTTTCCTGATAGCATAGTAACACCTGGTATCAAAGATCTTCAGGCTTATTAAGTAGGCTACATTACTGATTAAAGCGGGGATGTGTTAGTTGGTGAGACCAGCCAAGTAAGACCTTTCTGTCACTTACTGTTTCAGTAATTCACCTCTAAATAAATGATAGTATGCTTGAAGCCATGATATGTTGGACTGCCTCTAATATGCAAATATGGTGTGGATTTTTTTTTTTTAAAGGCCAAGCTACATGGCATGCCTCACATGTGAGAGTCCATGCCAGGGGAATCCCACATGTGCATGTGGGGAGGACAGTAAATATTGGGGGACTGGATCGTATATAATTCCTTATAATAGTGAACTCGGGTGCTTGAATGTTGATGGGATGGAGATAAAATGGGTCGACTAAGAAACAAGAGGAAGGTATCAGTCTGTTCAGGGGAACAGCCAAGGTATGAAGAAATACAAAACATTTTTAAAGAACAAGTGTACTTCCCACCCACCCCCACCCACCCCAATGAGACTGAGCATACTCAATGGCTTCCAGGAACTACACAATGTTGAGTGACAGCTGGAAGAGAAAAATGGAAAATGAAGGGGGGGGGGAAGAATGCATCAGCTGGCTTGCATGGGCTTGTTACAGCTTATATTACCCTGAAAGAGTAATATGGCTGGCTGGAAGCTTGAACAGAACCACACTTGTTAGGAGGTGAGGATACACTGCAAAATATTGTTGCAGAACGCACTTACAGAACCCTAATATCTCTAGCAACCAAGCCTTGAGGTGATGCTGGGGCAGCCCCACCAATAAGAAATAGTTCAGCATGCCCAATTATTTCAAAACGTTCTGTTTGAAGTCATAGAATCATAGAATAGTAGGGTTGGAAGGGGCCTACAAGGCCATCGATTCCAACCTCCTGCTCAATGCAGGAATCCAAGTCAGAGCACCCCTGACAGATGGCTGTCCAGCCTCGTCTCGAATGCCTCCAGTGTGGGAGAGCCCAATAAGTCCATCAGCATGCTTGGTTTTTAAGAACTTGCCATTTTTACTATTTCAAATGTCATGCACTTTACTATGGTAACAGTTCCTAAAATGTTATATACTATGGTAACAATTCCTACAAGGTTATTAGATACATTCTCTCAATATGCTAAGGCGAGCTGAAAACAGCTATGGGCAGAGAAGTAAGATGGAAGAAATATAATGGGTTACTTGTAGACCCCAAAGCTGTCAGCTTTCCTTATGAGGTGGTGGAATTGAGACATCACACCTGCTGCTCAAGGCTCTGCCTGAAGGCCTGATAAATAAATCACACCAGTATGAAGGTTCACATTGCTCTCTGAAGTCTTTGAGTGAACATAAAAAAGACATGCCTATGCCTTTAGAAACTTATTAAAACATTATTAAAATGTGCTCCTTTACCTTGAAGGGTTAACTGTTTGGATAACTTTGGAGTTATATCAATTCCATTCTTCAACCAGCCAAGTATTGGATTGGGGATACCCTCAGCATGGCATCGAAGGCTAGCTGTCACGCCTGGCTCCCTGGCTTGGCTTTCAGGAAAGACTCTTATCACCGGTGGAACTGAACAGACAAAAGCATAGTACATCAGATGAATGCAAATTATTAAATAATATAAACATGTTTTAAAGTAATCAGTGATAATTGATATGGGCAAAATGGAGGAGCAATGTGATATCTTACCTGCACATTTGAAACCATAAGACATTCGGTTCCACTGTACAATCACATTTATGAAACAACACCAGTTTCATGGTAAAGGTAGGCATGCAAGGGCATTTGCCACTTGGCTGCATGTCCAGGGGCAATTGCGATCTGCCTGACATGGGCAGCCTTTTCCCCCTCCCAAATAGTGCCCCTCTGAACAACGGTGTGCCATCACCTGCAGTGCCACTCTGAGGGACATTTACAGCTCATCATTAAAGGGTGTGGCAGGCTGCTGCAGAGCATGCCACACAGTGAATCCATGGCTTGAGTTTTAGCATGATTAAAAACAGGGGGATTAAAAAGTCCTTGGACCCCTTATATATTGCTGTAGATAAAGAACCCCCCTACCCAGATGTCATTCAACTTTCCTTCCCCTCCCCCCAAAAGTGCCCCCCACCTTTGGGGACACACACACACAGAACTCTGGTGAGGGACATTTGATTCATTCCTACAGTGAATGGTATTCTATTCCCACTTACATCATAGTAATTATTCCTAAATTTGCATTTTATACATATACATTCACATATGCATTTTGTTTCAAGTTTTGAACATTCATGTCCTCCTTTGTCGACTTTTTGATGATCCATTCATGGCCAGCCCTACCATTAAGGACAGTGAGGCAGCCATCTCAGGTAGCAGATGCTGAGGGGTGGGGACCAGCAGCAAGGTGATGAAGGACATAGTTGTGTCTCCTGACTCCCGCACAGCCTGCCTAGTGCTTCCTAAGCTAGCCTGCTGTTCTCAGCTGCAGTAGAAGACACTGTCCCACTGCCAGTGTTGAGATAAGATTGGTCAGCTCATTTGGCTTCTATACATGGAAATGAGAGAGGCACCATCTTGTTCTTTGCCTGAGGCAGAAAAATGTCATGGGCTGGCTCTGCACTTCCTCTTTTTTGACAAAGCAAGACTGCCCACCCTACATGGGTGCAGAGATCATACTATAACACTGGGGCAACCAATAAGAAACTCTACTGCTTCTTGTAGATGTTCTAGCTAGTGATGTTGCCAAGTTTTGGAAATGTGTGGGGGTATTCTGAACCCTATGGACATCTCTACACCTCCAGTTTATTGCACATTCATGATTGGCCACTCACTGAATTCTGCGGGTCCATTACATGATGTTGTCATTGTCCAGACATTATCCCACCATTTCCACCACTTATCCTGTGTTTTCCTCAAACAGAAAAAAATGTGGTCTTTTTTCAAATATGTGCAAATGGAGCTCTAAGACCTCCCTGTGTATTTCTCCCCTAGGGTGAATGAACTGCTGTGTGTTGGCGGCTGTGGGTGGTTGTTTTGAGTTGTTGGGGGTATGGTCATGATGGCGAAGGCAATGACGATGGGCTATGGGGGCATGTCGCCTCCCCGTGGTTGCGCCACTTTGGGTCCTTGCCATTTTGGGCCTGCAGCATTCTGAACAAGGCAGCAGGTCAGCAGAGTGGCAAGGCGGCAGAGCAGCAGGTTGGCAGAGCAGCACGCCGGCCTTCTGACTTGCCAGGACACCCCTCTGCTGTGCATTCCCAGCAAGTAAATGGCAAGATTGTCAAAGACATTGCATAGGGAGGCAGGGGGAGATTGTGCGGAGGGGGACTGTCTGAGTGACAGTCCCCACCCACCAGTAATGTGCAAGGGGAGGGAAAGGGGCAGGAACTAGGGAGTAGCCATCACTGCATCCCAAATATGTATAATGCTTTTTTGCGGAAAGATGCCAGTGCCTCTGAGCAGCATCACCACCCTCATGAGAAGGAAAGAAATGAAAAATAACATGAAGGGGACAGCCATCTAAAGAGAATGACCCAGTCCTGCACTGATAGGGAAAGAACCAGCATTGATGTAGAATTCTCCACCTGTGTGGTGGAGCCCTATAGTTCAGAAGTACTGTAACTGGACTTTTTTACAGTCCCATAAATAGACCGTTAAGGGCTAGTCCATTCTGTTTTTCCCAAGCTTATATTTCAATAGTAGAAAATGGGGAGGCTGCTGCTCAGGCCTTGATTAGACTCAAGAGTCTTCCCAGGAGGAAGTTCAAAGCAAACAGAGCACCAGGAATTGCAATTTCCCTGAATTTGGGAACAAGAAACCCTTATTGCGGGGAAAACTAGGGACAGTGAAGGGCTGAGATTTCAAAGGATAATTCACTAAAAAGATCAGAAAAAACAAACCCATTCTGAATCAAGATAGGAAGAGTCTGTCCATCTCTTGTTCTAACATCCCCAAACTATAAAACCTGGAGTAGAGTCCTCAAAAAAGCATCACATTGATCATCTATCTTTCACTGAAAATTGTTGTTTCCTTGTGTGGTACTTTGGAGGGTTGTTTTTGCCATAACTTTCCAAGCTCAACACACTGGGAATCTATTCGCACATAACTAAGTGTTTCACATGACAATTTAACCAATTGCATCTACATCTTACGCAAGCAATATTCTTCAAAAGAAAATGCAGGATGCAATAAGATAAGCTAATAACGTGCACTGGTCATATGGAACTCATTCATAGTTGGGTCCTCTTGTGGGTGCAGTTCTCTCACACTACAATACCTGCCCCCTTTCTGCCAAAGCCTATGGTCAGTGAGCTTTATTTGTAAAATATGACCAAGCATCTTATATGTGGTAGTAGTCAAAAGTCCATCTATGCAAAGTCAAAACAAGAGATCACTACCCAACCCAAGCCAAGATGAATCAATGTAAACTCAATGAAATGATATTGTATTTTTTTAATTGGATGCACTCATTCTTAAATGAAAGGATAAGTCTGTCATGGACTAGCAACACCCTGCTCCATGAGTGGAAGTCAAAAAAGGCAAAATAATGTGCCCACACTCCTTTTTGACCTTCCCTTCCTGTAGTCTTTTGTCTTGTGCTGCCACCAGGTAGAAATCGTTTTTCCTTTGTCTGCCTCCACCAAACCAGACTCAGAATTAGAGGTTTTGGGTATCACCTTTAGGTAAGGTGTGCGGGGTGGGGTGGCTGTAACCTCCCTGCTAAGTTTCTGTTATCTGAGTTAATACAATTTTCTCTCTCCTTCTCTGAATTTTTGTTGAACCTCACAATCTTCTACTCCTCTAAGCACATCTTCCTGACCTCTATATTCTAATTAAATTTTTGACCTCTAAACTATTAATCTTTTGGCTGAAACAGACTAATATATACACTGAAAAAGATTTAACTCCATAATATCCTAAAACCAAACTAGATACAAAAATGGATAGCTCTGTTCCTTCACAATGCCTCTTTCAGATGACATTTAGGGATGTTCTAAGATTTTGATCCTTGTTCTTCAATAAGGTGGTTCATCTACGTTCAGATCTCTCCACTGACAGTGATACAATTGCTCGGTTTGAAATGCATATTTTGACAGACAATACACATTTGAATGAGATTTTTTGTGTTGTGCACGTATTTTCTCCCCAAAATGCATATTACTGAAGAAGTAGGACAAACTGGATTTACGAATTATTATGTGCAAAACTGACATGGTCTGGAAACAGACTGATTTGTCAATCCTTAATGACATTATGCAAGAAAGCAAAGTGGCTGTCTGATGAGGCTTTACAAGTAACTGAGGAAAGAAGGGAAGTGAAAAGCAAGGGAGAAAGGGGAAGATATATCCAACTGAATGCAGAGTTCCAGAGAATAGCAAGGAGAGACAAGAAGGCCTTCTTAAATGAACAACGCAAAGAAATCGAGGAAAACAACAGAATGGGAAAGACTAGAGATCTCTTCAAGAACATCGGAGATCTCAAGGGAACAGTTTGTGCAAAGACGGGCATGATAATGGACAAAGAAGGCAGGGACCTAACAGAAGCAGATGAGATGAAGAAGAGGTGGAAAGAATACACAGAAGAACTGTACAGGAAAGATCTTAATGTCCCTGATAGCCATGATAGTGCGGTCACTGAACTTGAGCCAAACATCCTCGAGAGTGAAGTCAAGTGGGCCTTAGGAAGCATGACTAACAACAAAGCTAGCAGAGATGACAGTATTCCAGCTGAGCTATTTAAAATCCTAAAAGATGATGCTGTTAAAGTGCTGCATTCAATATGCCAACAAATTTGGAACACTCAGCAGTGGCCACAAGACTGGAAAAGGTCAGCTTACATTCCAATTCCAAAGAAGGGCAATGCCACAGAGTGTTCAAATTACTGTACAATTGCGCTCATTTCGCATGCCAGCAAGGTTATGCTCAAAATCCTACAAGCTAGGCTTCAGCAGTATGTGAACTGAGAACTACTGGAAGTACAAGCTGGATTTCGAAGAGGCAGAGGAACTAGAGATCAAATCGCCAACATTTGCTGCATCATGGAGAAAGCAAGAGAATTCCAGAGAAACATTTATTTCTGCTTCATTGACTAAACTAAAGCCTTTGATTGTGTGGATCACAACAAACTGTGGCAAATTCTGAAAGAGATGGGAGTACCAGACCACCTTACCTGTCTCCTGAGAAACCTGTACGAGGGTCAAGAAGCAACAGTAAGAACCAGACATGGAACAACCGATTGGTTCCAAATTGGGAAAGGAGTACGACAAGGCTGCATATTGTCACCCTGCTTATTTAACTTATATGCAGAGTACATCATGAGAAATGCCGGGTTGGATGAATCACAGGTCGGAATTAAGATTGCCGGGAGAATTATCAACAACCTGAGATACACAGATGATACCACCCTAATGGCAGAAAGCGAAGAGGATCTAAAGAGCCTCTTGTTGAGGGTGAAAGAGGAGAGTGCAAAAGCTGGTTTGAAACTCAACATTAAAAAAACGAAGATCATGGCATCTGGCCCCATCACTTCCGGGCATATGGAAGGGGAAGAAATGGAAGCAGTAACAGATTTTATTTTCTTGGGCTCCAAGATCACCGCAGACAGTGACTGCAGCCATGAAATTAAAAGATGCTTGCTCCTTGGGAGGAAAGCTATGGCAAACCTAGACAACATAGTAAGAAGCAAAGACATTACCTTGCCGACAAAGGTCCGTCTAATCAAAGCTATGGTTTTCCCAGTAGTAACGTATGTCTGTGAGAGCTGGACTATAAGGAAGGCTGAGTGCCAAAGAATTGATGCTTTCGAACTGTGGTGCTGGAGAAGACTCTTACGAGTGCCCTGGACTGCAAGGAGGTCAAATCAGTCAATTCTAAAGGAAATCAACCCTGAGTGCTCATTGGAAGGACAGATACTGAAGCTCAAATATTTTGGCCACCTAATGCGAAGAGAAAACTCTCTGGAAAAGACCCTGATAATGGGAAAGACTGAAGGCAAAAGGAGAAGGGGATGGCAGAGGATGAGATGGCTAGATAGCATCACTGATGCAATGAATATGGACTTGAGCACACTCTGGGAGAGAGCGCAGGACAGGAAGGCCTGGCGTGCTATGGTCCATGGGGTCACGAAGAGTCGGATACGACTTAACGACTGAACAACAATGGTATAACTGCTACGTGTAGATTCAGCCCAAGTCCCTTTTCCTTCTCTCTCTCTCTCTCTCATCATCATCATCACCATCACCATCATTTATCCTTCATAATCAGCCAGCTGAAAGAAACCAGAAGGGAACGCAAAGAATACCTTCAGGGTCATTAATAATATAACCCTATGCATGATTACTCAAAAGTAGGCACCACTGAGTTCAATAGGACATATTCCCAAGTAAATCTGTATAGAATTACAGCCTAGATTATATAATGAAGAATACTGGATTTAAAATACAATAATAAAAAGAACAACAGTATCTTCTTTTGGCTTTAATGCAATGATCGCAATCCAGAGGAACATCATGGGGTAATTGTTCCCTGTGCAAGTACAGCACCTACATGTAAAGCAAGCAATCCACATAGGATTTACAGGGCCCTGTTTCCCCTCCTCGCTGAGAACACATACAAAGACAGCTGAACGAAGAGGTCTGTGTGCAGTATCCCCATCTGACAAGTAAAGTTGCTTGAGCTCTGCTCCAAGGAGGATTGTTTGTGCCCAATTAAAATAAGGCAAATGTCATTTTTCTGATGGTTTACAGGAATATTGTTCACAATTTTTGTATGAGTAAATTTAACTAGAAGAGTCAAAATCAATACATATTTATGAGGGAAAAAATCACATTTCATGGCTGGGTGGCAAGCACTGGATTATATTGAGTCATTTCTGACTGTACTATTACATCAGCTGGGATTTAAGACAAAGCTGTTGTGTGATGTAATTGTAAAACAGAAGTTGTCATATACAAATGTACATCTGCTTTAACAATAAAGCTCTCTAATTAAAATGAATTGCTTACTCCCATCTCTTCATATTATTTACTTCCACTGTGTTTCCAACAGAACCCTATTAATTAATTTTTAATACTTAGATCATCTGACACTGTGCTCTTTCCAGAGATAAATGCAGGCATGGAAGTGAAATGTCACTAACTATCACAGGACAAATCCCAGTGTTACAGTTTATTTTTTATAGTTTATAGCTCACAGTGCCTTCCCCAACTTGTTGTCCCCCAGTAGTTTTGGACTCAGCTCTCACCAGACCCAGCCAGCATGGCCAATGGTAAGGAATTTTGGGAGTTGTAATCCCAAACACCTGGAAGGCACAAAGTTGGGAAAGGCTGGTTTACAATCTAAGAGAATCCAGTTTATCTCCTGGGTGCAGGAATACATGCATACAGCTCTTTGCACAAATTTACCACTCTATATGCATGAGATGGGGTCTGACATGTGGGGTTTGGCAGGTCATTATCTACATACAGAGTCCAAATTAAGTGTGTGTGTGTGTGTGTGTGTGTGTGTGTGTCCAGATTCTGTTTAATGGGGTAATATGCTATCTAAATAACTTATAAAAGCTAAGGTTTACACTTTTTGTTATTGTGGCCTTATATAGGCATTTTGGACTTGTATCTAATTCTGACAACATTCTATACCGTATGTCCAATGTATCCTTTAAACAGGATATAAAACATAACTCTAAAATGATGTCCATGCTCTTAAAACATCATTTCTCCTCATAACCGTATGACCTACCCAAACTACTGGAACACTGGTAATTGATCTAGACCCATTTTCTCTAATAATAGGTAAGCCATCATTGCTTCCACATACAAAAAAATATAATGATCCACAACATCATTATCCTCCCAGGATTTCATATCCTCAAATAAATGTATATCTTCCATTTCTTGGTTATAACATATTGCTGTTAGGGTTGACATACCAGAGCATTTTTCTCTCTTAAATTTATGCCGTACTGAATGCAGGGTTTTCACACATGGTTTAGATTCAGCTTCATTTAGATCATTTTGACTGATACGCTATAAACAGGATGACCATATGTCCTCTTTTACAGAGGATAGCCCTCTATTTGAAGACCTGCCAGAGGACTATCCTCTATTTTGAAGGCATTCTGTATTTTAAGAGTTGTCCATTCCAAGTCTGATATAAAGATAAAGAACCATCAGAAGGAAGAGCTGGGCTGTGAAGCTGCCCATCAGCAGCACCTAGACAGCACACTGAGGAAGACACAGGTCACCACCTGGTCAATCTTCCACACTATGGTGAGATGTACTGCATTTCTTTTTAAATTATTTAAACATTCTAAACTTGCATATATACTTATAAATTAGCACATGTACGTTTAATACAAATCAGTGTCCTTTTTGGTCCTCTTTTTGTTGACTCATAAGTGGTCACCTAGTTAAAAATATATTTAAGAGCTGTAGCAATATTTTGTTTTTCTAGCACCTGACCTATTTCTGTAAAAAAACCCAGGTTTTCAAATGGCTTTGTATTAGGTAATACCATTTTATTTTAGAAACTAAAGTAGGAGTTGCAACTCAACACATTTTCCCCAGCTGTACAAAATCTAAGACCATTTTTTTGCTATTTTGTTATCAGTGAAGAAGTCACCAACAGTGGAGTGTACAAAAAAATAAATAAATCAGATTCATGGGAGAATATTTATTTTTATCACATACATTCTACCAAGCCAAGAGTTGTTAACTGAACCGATCCAGCCAGATCTTGTTTTACTTCCCCCAAAAGATTGTCATGCTTAAATTGTGCTAGCTCTTCCAGATTAGGAGTAATCCAAGTATCTATATATCTTATTGATGTTTTTCTCTATGGAATAAAGCAAACTTGTGCTTTTGTTTTTAATTTTATTTTCTATATTTAGATTTGACTAGATTTACTCTATAGCCAAAAGTGGAGAATGCAAAAGTTTTGAAACTTTTCAAGGTTTGAAACTCAACATTAAAAAAATGAAGATCATGGCATCTAGGGATGGTGGAGAATTTCTCCACGAATCTCGGGGAGGCCAAACGCCAATGCATTCGGCCCCCCGAAATTGGCGGTGAAATTCTCCGCCACCCCCCCGCCACCCCCCCGGGATGGGACTTACCTCCCTCGAATGTCCCTCTCGGCAGCAGGTCCCGGCGGCGGTTCGGCAGCGGTTCGGCGGGGGTGGGGGCGGCAGCCGGTCTTCCGACTGGCTGCCGCCGCCGCCATTACAAACTGAATGTTAAAAAAAACACACACACGTGATAGGCTACGTAACGATTTACGTAGCCTATCACGGCTAGATTTCCAAAGTCAGCCATGATAGGCTACGTAAATCGTTACGTAGCCTATCACGTGTGTGTGTTGTTGTTTTTTTAACATTCACTTTTTTATTTTGTGGCCGGGGAGACGGGGCGCTTCTCCCCGGCCTGAATTTCGGCTGGGCGAGGCGGGGCGCCTCCCGCCCGGCCTGAACTTCGGGGGGAGAACCGAAGCGCCTCCCGCCCACTGCAAAGTAAGCTGCGGGACCAGGTAAGTGACTTTTGTACATCCCTAATGGCATCTGGCCCCATCACTTCCTGGCATATAGAAGGGGAAGAAATGGAAGCAGTGACAGATTTTATTTTCTTGGGCTCCAAGATCACCACAGATGGTGACTGTAGCCATGAAATTAAAAGACGTTTGCTCCTTGGGAGGAAAGCTATGGCACACCTAGACAGCATAGTAAGAAGCAGAGACATCACCTTGCCGACAAAGATTCATATAATCAAAGCTATGGTTTTCCCAGTAGTAACGTATGGCTGTGAGAGCTGGACTAGGACTATAAGGGAGGCTGAGCTCCGAAGAATTGATGCTTTCGAACTGTGGTGCTGGAGAAGACTCTTATGAGTCCCCTGGACTGCAAGGAGGTCAAATCAGTCAATCCTAAAGGAAATCAACCCTGACTGCTCATTGGAAGACAGATACTGAAGCTGAAGCTCAAATATTTTGGCCAGCTAATGCGAAGAGAAAACTCCCTGGAAAAGACCCTGATGCTGGGAAAGATTGAAGGCAAAAGGAGAAGGGGATGGCAGAGGATGAGATGGCTAGATAGCATCACTGATGCAAAGAATATGAACTTGAGCACACTCAAGTGGAGAGAGTGGAGGACAGGAAGGCCTGGCGTGCTATGGTCCATGGGGTCATGAAGAGTTGGACACGACTGAACAACTGAACTACAACAATTCTATAGCCAAATGTTTGACAAGATATTTATAGGGATGGCGGAGTATTCCACCACGGATTCCAGTGACTACATAAATATTGATGTAGGCCAGAACGGCGAAAAATAAAGAAATGCAAATAGCGTCCCCTAAGCTATTTGCGTTCCCCCTTTTTTTCGCCATTTTATCTTATGTAAATATTGACATAAGATAAGTCGGCGAAAAATAGGCCATGCAAATGGCGGCCGCCGTAGCCGCCTCCATTTGCGTACACTGTGGGTTTTTCTTTTTCTTTTTTTAAGTTAGCCATGATAGGCTACGTAAATTTTTACGTAGCCTATCATGGCTGTCTAGCTGGACGCAAACGGTGGCCACTACGGCGGCCACCATTTGCGTCCGCACCAGGCCGTCTGCAGCCGGAAATCCAGCTGTAGATGGCCCTGGCCACAGAGCGGAGCCGGCTGTCGAGGATTCTGGGCAGGAGGATCGGATCGCCTCCCCCCCCCATCAAAGATTCCGCGAGGAGGGATGGAGCAAAGGTAAGTGAGTTTCGTACATCCCTAGATATTTAAGCAGTTCATTAAGTCTTGGTAAAGACTTTTCTGCCTCATTTATAAACAGAACCTCACCTGCATATAAATTATTACACATTTTTTCCTCTACTTGAATACCTCCTATACTTAAATCGTCTCTTATTGTAATGTCAACATTGCTACAGACATATAGAATCACCTGCCAACATGATAGCAAGACCCCTAAGAGCAGTCAGAAAATCATCTGGATCCATCAGCCTTCTGGGGTGGACCATCTTAATTGGTCCTCAGCCCTGAGAGGCTCAGAGTCCCAGTAAGTCCCAGTAAGTCTAAACCCCACCAGGTAGTGATCTGTCCATGATAACAGAATTATATAAAGTTTCTCCACCCCCTGCTCATCACTATCCCAACCAGCACACATTCAAAGTTTGCCCTGCCAAATGAGTGGGCCAGATATCAGTTGGGACAGACACGTGGTTGCCATAGAGGTTACGAAATCTTGAGCCACTCCAAACAAGGTGGCATAAGCATGTATGTTGAAGTCCTTCAGCACAAGAAGCTGGGGAGATGCCAGCACCACCCCTGAGACCACCCCAGCTGGCTCAGGAACCAAGACTTTGGGGCAGTGGGGCAGCCACTAACCAACAGATTTGCTGTTCTTTCCTGAACAGTGACCTTCATATACACACACTCAAAACTACAAGACCACCAGATGGAACACCTGGTCAGAGCACAGAATGACAAAAGACCACTGAGAGACCAACACACACACACACACATATGCAGTTTAACAAATTTAATTATTTCCAAGTTTCTTCCAGTTCTTTATAAACCTCCAATGAACATGATTTTTTAAAAATGTTCTTTCTCAAGGTGTTGAATCTGGGAGATTGAATCTATTACCTGTTGCTCTCTTTTCTTTTAAAATAAAGTTATTTATCTAGGGAAGGGTGAGAAATTTGTTAGGTTCGCATTTTTATGCAAGATTATCCAATTTCCACTTCCTGGAACAAAACACAGACACAAACACAATTTGTAGTCAACAATCCATTCATTTCTGTGTTTGTGATGCATTTTGCAAAACAAACAAAAAATGGAAAACATGACTGCATTTGAAAAGTATGCATAGGAAAATGTGTATATTTAAAAATGAGCAAAAACAGGCTTAAATCAATGGAAGCATGTATACAAAAATGTGTACATCTGAAAAATGTGACAAATGCACACATTTTGCAAAATACACACAAAAATATGTACTGCAAAATAATGCTTACAATCTGATGTGCAACTAGGGCCAAATGGGTCTACTGGAGGAGACATTAGAACCTGTACAATATCAAGCTTGACAGATTCACCCATTCCTATGTATATCGGGATGTTAAGATAAAATATTTTTCAATAGTTGTAACTATTATTATTATTATTGTACGCTGCCCTGGAGGGCTTCTGCCCTGAAAGGTTGCCAAGAAAAATAGGGCTGTGAACCGCTTCAGTCTGAGGCCTGAACCCCAAGTCAAAGGGCGCTGCTTCGGGTCACTTTGAGCCCCGTCTGAAATGAAGTTGAGGGGGCACGAAGTGACGCAGAGCGAGTCAGGGGCTCTCCAAAGCTCTTGGTGCACTTTGGAGCTTTGGCACCCCCGGCCCAGCCACACCAGCACCTCCAGATCCTTACCTGAGCTGCCCACCTCCACTGCTGCCTTCTCTGCCACCTCCACTGCCGCCACCTTCACCACCGTCACCACCTTCTCCTCATCCTCCACCTTCACTACCATCATTGCCGCTGCTGCCTTCTTCTCTGCCGCCGCCATCGCCACCTCCAGGTCCTGAGGCCTGGATGAGCACCGACTGTTATTGCAGGGAGTCGCCATTTTTAAAATAGCAACTTCCAGGAACATGCAGAAAGCTACCATTTTAAAAATGATGACTCCCTGCAATAACAGTCGGTGTGTGTCCAGGCCTCACAGGAGTTGGCAGCGGTGATGGCGGCAGCAGTGGCGGTGAAAGTGGAGAAGGAGGCGGTGAGGAGACGGTGGTGGCAAAGGCAGCAAAGGCAGAGAAGGTGGTGAAGGAGAAGGTGGCAGCAGAGGTGGAGGAGGAGGAGGTGGCGGCAGCAAGGTAAGGAGTTGGGGGGTTGCACAGGGGTGTCGGGGGGGGACCTGAAGCGGGGTTCGGCATCTGAATCCCGCTTCGGGTTCAGGACTGAGTTGGGTCAGGCCCTGCCCAAATCAGCCCAAGACAAATTGGGCCCGCCTCCAAAGCTACGAAGCAGCCTCCAAGTCGGATTGGGGGGGATCTCTGCACAGCCCTACCAAGAAATATTTTAAATAAACAAATAACTCTAGCCTCTCTCAAAGTAATTTTACTTAAGTCTTATTCCCAAGGCAGAAGCATCTACTTTGATAGATTTCCTTTTTTAACAGAACAATCCTATGTGTTTCTACTCACAAAAACCCTATGGGATACCCTATTCAACTTAGTAGGACTTCCCAGGTAAGTGTATATAGGATTGCAGTTGTGCTGCCCATAGCAAACGCTAATTAACACCTCACTTCCAGGTTTTGTACACATGCTGCACTATCTTAATCACAGATCAATTGCAGTTCACAATTTTAAAACAATTTTAAAACAATTAAATACAACCATTTTTAAAATATACGACTCCAATAAAATACAGATAAAAACAGCAGAAAAAAAGCAGATAAAAGCCTGGGAGGGGTCACGGGTGATGATGTGGATCATGGGGTGGTGGTGGAAGGGAATCCTTGCCCTTGCATGTTTTGCTTTGAGTGACATTGGAACTGGAAGGGGAGTGTTGGGGTTTGGGGGATATTTAAGCTGGGGAGGCTGCAGAGGTGGCCTTGGGACTACTTTTTTTAAGGGGTGGGGGTGGGCCATGGGGTTGATGTGGGTCATCCTCCAAGTCCTGGGGGAGTAAAGGCATCTTTAGCTAGAAGTTTGCTTAGGTAAAAGGGGATTGCAAGCCAGAAAGCAGGTAGCCCTGCCATTTCAGTGCCTGAGGGCTATTTTGCAAATTCTTTAGTCCAGCTTCCTCACACAGGGTATTTGGCTCAATAAAAAGCTGTAGTCAACCAGTGAATTCTTATTGGGTGTAGCAGTAACCAGTGCTTGCAAACACTTAGCACATGATCTTTTTAGGTACCTGAAAAAAATGTTTGGGCTTGGGTGTATAGCTAAAAATGGTAATGTGCATGGTGGCGCAGAATGCACCTCAGTTTGAACTCAAGTCTGCAGGGAGATGCCTTTGGCAGGGATTGCTAAAAGAGGATGGGTATGTCTGCACCATAGTAGTTCTCTGGGGTAGCTGTAATAGGGCATGTTGCTTACTTGTTTGTGGGTAGAGATGGCGTGGGTGTCCGCTTCCATCTGAGGAGTGAGGAATGCTGGGAGTGGTAGGACTTTTTTCTGTCTAAACATGCATTGGATTGTGCCTTTAATGTTGTTTTGCATTAGAAACAGCAACAACACAGACACAGGTACACACTCATACATCAAATAGGGATTTCAGAGAATTCTGCCACGGATCTAGGTGAGGCTGAATGCCAGTGCATTCGCCCCCCTGAAATCTGTGGCGGAATGGCCTGCCACCCCACGTCCCCCCACGGATCCCCTCCGGGATGAGACTTACCTGGGGCGGAAGTTCCGGGCGGCGGCAGCTCCGCTGGCGGCTTTGGCGGTGGTGGCTGCGGCAGCTGGTCTTTTACAGAGACGTGATAGACTACGTAAAGATTTACACAGCCTATCACGGCTGGGTTAAAAAACACACACACGCGTACGCAAATGGCGGCTATGGCCGCTGCCATTTGCATTCCTTATTTTTGGCTGTCTTAGTCTACGTAAATATTTACGTAGACTATGACGGCAAAAATAAAGGGGAACGCAAATAGCGTAGTGGGCGCTATTTGCGTCCCTTTTTGATTCGCCGTTTTAGCCTACATAAATATAGCCTATGTCAGAAAGGGACGCAAATAGCTCTCACTACGCTATTTACGTTCCCCTTTATTTTCGCCGTCGTAGTCTACGTAAATATTTACATAGACTAAGATGGCCAAAAATAAGGAACGCAAATGGCGGTGGCTGTAGCCGCTGCCATTTGCATACGCGGTTTTTGTTTTGTTTTTTTTATCCAGAGCCCTCCACGGCTGGAAATCTGGCTGCGGACGGCTCTGGCCTAGGCCTGGCCAGCTGATCCGTGGAGCCGCCACAGAGCATAGCCGTCCATGGAGGATTCCGGGGCAGAGGAACGGATCGCCTCCCACCCCATAGAGGATTCCAGGGGGAGGGACGGAATGCCTCCCCCCACACACCATAAACATAATCCGCGGAAAGATAAGTGACTTTCGTACATCCCTAACAAATACTCCATTGTCATCTTGAAAGTTGAAACACAGTTGTTAACATGTGAAATATGAATGATAAAAGATGAATAATTATGAAATTATGGAAATTATTAAATGGAATAATGTATTTTCAGATGTTACCCAAATGCTCATAGGAAATGAGCTCAGCATGAAACAATTACGTTGGTAACAAAGAAATGGCTTTAATGCATTTTGCATCTTAACTAGAATAATAGAATCATAGAATATTAGGGTTGGAAGGGGCCTGCAAGACCATCGATTCCAACCCCCTGCTCAATGCAGGTAGCCTGATTCCCAGGCGGTCTCCCATCCAAGTACTAACAAGGCCTGACCCTACTTAGCCTCCGAGGAGATTGGGCACATCCAGCCCATCATAAGTAAAATGAAAAGCACTGAATAGTTTCTGAAAGAGCAAGTTAGACAACAAACTTTACAGTTGAGTTTTAGCTAGCAGTTCCTATTTTGTAGTGTCTAGAACTTAACCTTGTCATTTCATCTTGTCATCACAGCCAGAGGCTGCTGAAACTGTCCAGGTCCCTTTAAGCGAGAAGGTTTCAGTCAATAGGGAGAAAAGGCTAACCAGCTTAAATCAAACCAAAACCAAACTTAAGGCTCAGTCATTATCTGCTTCTTGCTGGAGCAACATATAGGCAAATTTGTCTGGCTTGCAGCCCAAACATTACTTGGCACTCTCTGTGGTACTGTTCTATTCCTGTTCCTATCTCTTTGGGGAACCTGAATCCTGCTTAGCTGGAATCCAACTGAACCCAAGTTGCCCCATGTCCTTGATGTGAACTGTTCCATAGTAGACACCCTGTAATCCAGACCTCATAGCGCTTAGTGAAGCTAGACCCTTCCTATGACAGGGCTTACTGTCTGAAACAGAAGAATTACTTCTCATGTATTACCGTCAATGGTGTCTGTAAATTTCAGGGCTATGGATGGGCATGATTGTTGTGATTTTTTTAGAACGGTTAATGCAAATATTTAATTACATTAAATTGGTGCATGTTTTTTCATGAGCATTGCTTGAAAAAAATCAAGTGCTTAAATACATACATGGTGGAAAAAATAGGTTTTTTTTTTTACTCAATATGTTGATTTGCCCTCAGGACAAAGCAGTAAGTATTCCACATGGAGACAGAAAATAACATGGAGCTATAGTGCAGGGAGAAAAGCACAGAAAAAATGAAAGGAATCATGGCTGATAAAAATGTTAAAAGGACTGAGAAAATTAATGATAAAAAACTGCTGCTGATTCATGTTTATGAAAAGACACACATTCTAAAACTAAAAGTGTTTAAAATCCAATTAGACCATTTTCAAAGTACTCTCATATTAGATCTTAAAGATCAACTAAGCCTCATTATCTCATTAACCTCCTTTTGACTCTGCTGTTATACAAGTGCCATTACATTAATTAATCAGTTTCCTGGACTATAAGTACTGACTTTCCTGTCTACATTTAGGAACAGAGTGGTTAGAGCTACAAACATAATCCATTAGACTGCTGTTTTGTTTGACCAATGCATTAAGCTTTGTATTTTGACCCAATTTAGTTCAAATGTACACATTCTAAAAGATTAATCAATACATACTCTGATTTGAGAAAAGAGCAGAGACAGAAATATAATTTCAGGAATGCTGTAAAATCATTGTCACCCTGCAATTACATTGACTGTGCATAGATGTAGCCTTAATCTAACTACATGGCACATTACAATCATGCAAGAATCTATATTGTGACATTTCCAACCCTTTCTCCTCCTCCTCCCCTTCGGGTGATGAATTGGTTTGGAGCTATTTGCCTCCTCTTTCCTTTGGTGTTTGGTGGAGTATCTATCACCTCTAGTGAGTCTTGCCTCCTTCCTGACTGTACAGGAATCGATAGTGATTGCCCAGTACATAGCTAATAAATTGTGAGAGAGACTTCTAACAACTTTATCCAAAAAATCAAAATGGAGATTAGATCATTTTATCTCCTGGAGAAGCATCTTCAAAATCAAATGCTGGTCAAAATATTAACATTTTAAGCTGTTATACAGAGAATACATCCATTGCTATTGAGTTCCAGTAGCTCTATGATGGCTATTGGAAGCATTAGACTGCTCAGCATTTTAAGTTCTATTTTTCTTTAATATCAGGGTTTAAAAAAAAAATCTGGAAAGCATGTTGTGTTATTGAACACCAACAGAGCTACAAATGGATTGTTGCACAGTCTATGTTGCACAGTTTAAGTAATAACTTGATTAAGATGTTATTCAAGGCCATTTCCATAAATTCCTATTCTACAGACAGAATACTAAGAATGCACATTATTTAACAGTATTAAGAGCTCAAAGTATAGAGTGAATCATTCTTATGATTCATTCTTATTCTCTTCAATAACAATTACTTAGGATTGCTACATGCAGTGATGGAAGTGTATTTTCCTGCAAGTTTGTTTGTAGAGGAGAAAATGTTAATGAAAACTTATTATCCATGTCTGTTTTGCTCTTTGTTTTGGTTTCTTAATTGTTATGTGAAAACCAATCTACTGAATTAAATCTAGAGACTACCCCCACAACTTGGTTATTAGAATATCTTTCCTTACCGTTCACTTGAAGAACATGAGTCTGATAAAGTTTATCATAGCCATCTGCATAGCAGCTGTAATTTCCCATATGAGTTGTAGTAATCTTAGTAATGTACAGGGATCCATCATCACCAAAATCCTAAAGGGAAAGAATAACAAGGTGATCAAAATTAGGGATGTACAAGAATTTTGTTTCAGTTTGCAAATCATCAGAATATGTTCTGTTCGAAACTCCAAACACAAAGGGGAGCTCAGTTTATCAGAAAAAGCTTGAACATTCCTGAACCTGCAATCACATTTGAAAAATGTCTTTTTTAAAATGGGCACTTTAAAATGTGGCCCTCCATCTCCCATAATCCCTGAACACTAGCTATTTTAGCACAGGCTGATTGAAGTTAGAGTCCAACAACTTCTGGACGGCCTCAGGGAAACTATGAAACAAATACCAATTAATTTAAAGAGTTTATAAACTTTAAAAAAGAAATATTGAGGTATCACTGAGTTAACAACCTACTCTGTAGCAGCAAAGCCATACTGGAAATGTATCATGACCATGAGGAGAGCAGCTGATTTGAAGATCAATTGGCACACAATTAAAGTTCTGGGCATTAAGATGGTAGATGATGGGACAAATTATGCTTCAGCAAATCTTGAAGCCAAGCATTGTTCCAGAATTTCAACCTGAACATCATGACCTGGGCCTTAAACACAACTGCACAACTTTTGATCGACCAAGCTAAACACAGCCTGTCCACCAGACAATTACTGTGGTCTGCCAGATGAAGGTCACCTCCCCACACCCCATATACACTGTTTTTACGCCCAGTCAGACCAGCCAAAACAGAAAGTTTATTTATTGAGCTCAGGGTGGAGCATAATAAATGACAGATGATCTGTGTTCAGCTTGATTGTTCAGGCCTGCCTTAAATTATAAGATTATTCACCTGCTGACTATAGCGTCTTTATTTGTTAGATTTTTCTCCCCACTCCAGCAAAGTCCAGAGCACACAAAGTGATATTAAAAATCAGAAATATATAGTAAAGAGAGTAAACAGAACACATAATAGACGATGGAAGCTGCCTAGTACTTAGGAAGTGACTGATAATGGCTTCTTCCTTTGACAGCTTGCCATGTTGTAAACATGATGAAAGAACCCTCAGATGTGGATATGATTAAACAAGGGACTGAACCATATCTACCCTCATCAGCAGTTGAGATGTTGTGGCAAAAAAGCCAAGCCAAGTCTAGCTGTTTGTGGAGTTCTCTCCTGTGCCTATGAGTTCCTTCGACAGGGAGGGGGAATCCCAGCTGTTATGCTGAAATCTAGGCAGTCAGGCCATAACATTTGCTACTGCTTGTTTCTTTTTCATTCTTATTTTGGTGCTTGTGTTATAATGCTGTTAAAGTTATTAGGCACCGAGTGGGTGTTTCTTTTATATAGATGTGTGGTATATTTTCATAAAACTGCAGTAAGTTAATTGGAACAACCTGTTAACTAGTACCATATGGAATCCCATTGAAAGTATATTATGACACAATATAACTTCTGTTGTATAATATTTAATGGAGCACTAAAACTACAACACATAACTGGAAATTAAAAGAAAAAGGGACACCATACTTTTTTTCCTATCTGTTCTTCATAGCTGGATCATGATGATGTGAAACTGGGAAGGTAAATGAGCTGACATGACACTATTCTCAAGGCAGTGGTATATTGGCTTAGTTCAGGCATGTTTTTGTGTGGGAAAGAGCTTTGAGTAGTGAGGGAATGGGATTGCTAATGGCCACAAGGCACTCTTGTCTTGCCAGATGTTCATAAATACATGTAGCAGTTGAATCAGGGCTGAATGTATGTAGGCCTGAATCACATAGTCATTTCCTTGATCATATGCAGCTAATAATTGCACATTTTGTGACCAATGCAGTGAGTTTTGTTGGCCCTAGGCAAAACTGTCCTTCCAGGTAATTCCTTTGACCAGACCCAGGTAGCAGTTAAGAAACTAAATCATTCCATGCCACAAATACAGGTTAAATTCCCTTCCCATGCCACATACACAGACCACATCTCCCCCACATCATATATACAGGCTAAATCTGCTCCCCATACACAGACCAAATCCTGTGTTCATGCCGTATATGCAGACCAAATTCTGATGCCACGCTAAATTTATGCTCTGTATAACCAGTTTAAACTCTCAAGTAATCAGTTTAAAATCTGCTGCCAGCTCCATTCATAACAAATGATATTCTATAGCTTCCTACTGTGACCCTAGTTCTGTTATTATTCTCTCTAGCATTCACAGATAAGTTATCTGATGCAATAGTTTTGTTTTCTTTACACACAATTGAACAGACACTCGTGGGATTGTCAGTGTCATTCAGTTCTGATGGGCAATCATTTCTGATGGGCACAATTGCAATTTCTTAGCAAGAGACTGCTAATGTGATTTGGTGACAGGTCAGGTAAAGAACTAACCAGATGATTGTTAAAACAAACGGCAAGCAACCCCAGCCTAGCAGCTATTTCATTTCAGTTATGAAAAGGCTAAGCAACTATACTCACAGGAGAATACTGGTACGTTATTGTTATCTGAAGATGACGCTGGAGTGCACTAAAAGTACACTTAAAATACAAGGAAGTTACATACAGCCCCTCAGAGAAATCAAAAGGAGACAGTAGAACAAAAGCAACTCCCAGGACAACTAATCAAAGGCAAACGTTACCTTGCATGTGTAAGTGCAACAGGCCACAGAGAGAGAATTATATATTACAGAGTTTGGTGGTGTTATTGCATGCTACGTTTGAATGAAGGAAGAGGATTAAGGATTTAATGGAGATCTGTACCAGCCCGTGGGCAGGTTGGTCTCTCCCTACCATCTCCCCAAACTCCTTAGGTGACAAAAAACACCTGCAATACATACTTTTGAATGTGTACTAGATACCAGCTATGCCTACAGCTAGATTAATGATTTTCATGTACACTTGATGTTATGCAGCTGTTGTGGTGGTAAGGAAGACCGATTGCAGAGGGTCAGACAAGCCAGTGGGGAGGACGAGAGTCAGACAAGTTATCTCCTTCCTAGGGGTGCACGAAACCCACTTACCTGGTCTCAAAGCTTTTCGCGGTGGGGGGGAGGCACTTCGCTGCTCTCCCCCCGAAGTTCAGGCCAGGGGGGAGGCTTCCCGCCTCGCCCGGCCAAAATTCAGGCCGGGGGGGAGGCTTCCTGCCTCGCCCGGCCGCGAAATTAAGTTTTTTTTTTTAAAAAAATGCCCCCGTGATAGGCTACGTGACGATTAACGTAGCCTATCACAGCTAGATCTGCAAAGTCAGCCATGAGAGGCTACGTAAATCGTCACGTAGCCTATCACGGGTGACTTAAAAAAAAAAAGCGCGTATGCAAATGGCAGCCCCCATAGGGAGCCGCCATTCGCGTTCCTTATTTGGTCGCTGTAGTCTACATAAATCTTTACGTAGACTACGGCGAAAATAAGGGCAACGCAAATAACGTTGCCCTTATTTTCGCCGTAGTCTACGTAATCTTTACGTAGACTACAGCAACCAAATAAGGAACG
Organism: Heloderma suspectum; assembly: GCF_057233095.1. NCBI lineage: Eukaryota > Metazoa > Chordata > Lepidosauria > Squamata > Helodermatidae > Heloderma > Heloderma suspectum. The sequence continues at coordinate 71,513,559 of NC_139462.1, forward strand.
GGAATGGCGGCTCCCTATGGGGGCTGCCATTATTCATACGCGCTTTTTTTTTTTTTAAAGTCACCCGTGATAGGCTACGTGACGATTTACGTAGCCTATCACGGCTGACTTTGCAAATCTAGTCCTAATCGGCTATGTTAATCGTCACGTAGCCTATCATGGGGGCATTTGTGTTTTTTTTAGTTTTATTGGAATGGCGGCGGCGGCATCCGGTGGAAAGATCGGCTGCCGCCCCCGCCCCTGACGAAGACCCAACGAACCGCCGCCGGGACCCGCCGCCGGGAGGGACATTCGGGAAAGGTAAGTCCCATCCTGGGGGGGGTGCGGAGAATTTCTCCCGAAACTTGTTGGGGGGGCTGAACACGTTGGCGCTCAGCCCCCCGAAGTTTCGGGGAGAAATTCTCCGCCAACCCTACTCCTTCCTGGCCTTTCCACCCAACCTCAACATCCCTGGTTGCTCTGCTAAGCTGCCCTTGGCTCTGTTGGGGATGTTGCTGAATGGCATAATAAGATGGCAATAATCCTCTACTTGCTCTCGGGTAGGGATGTCGGATAATTTCTCCACGAATCTCCAGGAGGCCGAATGCCAATGCATTCGGCCCCCCGAAATAGGTGGGGAAATTCTCCGACACCCCCCCCCCCAGGATGGGACTCACCTCGTGCGAATGTCCCTCTCGGCGGTGGGTCCCGGCGGCGTTTCGGCAGCATTTCGGCAGCGGCGGCCAGTCTTCCGACTGGCTGCTGCCGCCGCCATTTCCCAGTAAAATAAAAAAAACACGTGATAGGCTACGTAACAATTTACGTAGCCTATCACGGCTAGATTTTCAAAGTCAGCCGTGATAGGCTACGTAAATCTTTACGTAGCCTATCACAGCTGACTTTGGAAAAAAAAAAAAAGCATGTACGCAAATGGCGGCGCCCATGGGTAAAGATTTACGTAAAGATTTACGTAGACTACAGCGAAAATAAGGGCAATGCGCTGCCATTTGCGTATGTGCTTTTTTTTTTTTCAAAGTCAGCCGTGATAGGCTACATAAAGATTTACATAGCCTATCATGGCTGACTTTGAAAATCTAGCCATGATAGGCTACGTAAATCGTTACGTAGCTTATCATGTAGGTTTGTGTTTTTTTACAATTTACTTTTTTATTTTGCGGCTGGGGAGATGGGGCGCTCCCCCCAGCCAGAATTTCGGCCGGGTGGGGTGGGGCGCCTCCCCCCCGCCAAGAATTTTGGGGGGAGAAATGGAGCGCCTCCCCCACCAACCAAAAACAGCTGCGGGACCAGGTAAGGGACTTTCATCCATCCTTACTCTCAGGTGATGGGGCTGATCTACTTTATATCACCAAAACTTGGGTGGATGAGCTGGGTGGAGTCTGTTTCTTTCAGATGTGTCTACCGGGGTATTCAACACCAGCACAGGCTTGACAGCTGGGAAGGTGTCGTGGCTGTGATCTCTAAGAATTTCATCTCTGTCTCCAGGCTTCCTGTCTGGCTGTGTTCCACTTTCCAGTGTTTGTAACTTGTTGTGGAAGTATTGGGACAGATCAGGGATCCTGTTGGTGTACCACTGACCCTAATGCCCAGCAGAGGTTTTGGTGTGGAGGACCCCCAGGCCTCAATGGGAGCTTTCCTCCCTGTGAGTAGCACACATGGGAGGTGATTCAAATTGTTATCATGATGGGTGCAAAGAGTTAAAGGCCTGCTCCACCTATGGCATTCTCCTGATCCAGCTTAGGGGGCAGGGGGAGCTGCACTAGCTATTTGTTGAACAGTTTTGCAATGCCAAAGTACATGATAGAAGTCAGGTTCAGTTTGGCCCGTTGACAGGTAAAGTACAGAGGAAATGAGGAGAAAGAGATTTCTCCCTCTCCTTCCCCCCCCCCCGCCCCAAGCCATTGTTGTGAATGAGAATGGAGTTGGGTTAGTGAACCAGGCAGGCCTGCTACCATCCCCTGTTTACATCACAGTGGCCTATGTGAGGAGAGAGAAGAAATGCTTCCCTCCCTCCTCCCCCAAAGCCTATGATCGGATGTTCTCACAGAAGTGGTAAACCCATCACTGAGCTATAGCACTTCAGACTGTGGCTGAGGCCTTGCATGACTGAATTCCCCTTCATACAAGAAACAAACAAATAAATCCCACTAGGGATGTCAGGGAGGAGCCTGGGCTAAACCCCTTATCCTTGACATCTAATTTTCTGTATGTGGGTTTTCCCCTTTCTGGTTTCTGTGTACAAGGGGAACATGGAAGTCTCCACCTGCAAACTGAAGTGGTATTATTCCAGACCGGTATTAACACCCCCAACCCAAGACTCAAATTCACTCCCTGGCTTCTGTGAGAGCACAGCATGAGCAAGAAAAGGAAGGCAGGAACATCCATTGTACATCATGACTGCATGCAGAAAAGACAATGATGATGATAACCAAAAATTGTGCAAATTGCCCATTTCCAGGGGCCCAGATAACTACAGTTATGAGGCATTTAGAGTTCACAGTTTGGGCTTTTAACAAGGACAGAGTTCTGAGCAAGAGCAAAGTCGGATGCCGAATTTGTGATCTGTAACTATATCACATCATTCCATGCACACTCCCCACTTGATTATGAAGCTCATTCCTGTCATATGTATTATCACTTGCATGTTATAGTCTAGCAACTATGGTTTTAAAATGTCTTATGCAGAGAGCTGCATCTCATATGACAGTTGATGCATAATGCAAGTGAGAACTGGAGGATGGAAAATCCTCCAGTGTGCTAATGAATGGTACTTTGTCTGTGATGTTTGTTACCGTAGCTGTTTTCAAAGCTATTTATATGCTATTTTTAGACATGTTTATAGTAACTTCATGTATTAAATGCTTTGAGTATCAATGGAGAAAACAAGTGTCTAGATGACAGAGACAGATGTATTTTGCCACAGGAATGGGATACTTAGAGCTCATGGCTCCATGGGCCAGCTAATTAATTTCTTCCCTGGAAAAAGTGAAGTGCAATGAATGAATGGCACTTCCTCTTTTTTTCCCAGGGCAATGCGCAAAGATGGAACCAACCAGAATGCATGTGCACTCCCAGTGTGGGAAGCGGAAGTTCATGTATCTCTCTAGGACTGATATACATTGCCCTTCTGCATTTTACCCCAGACGCAGATGCGCACACACGCACGCACACACACAGGCCTAACTCAATGCTTTTATGGAATTTCCTGGTAATGTGCATTTCACCCTGTATTGGCTATGTTGCTTTCACCTTACCTAGTCAATCCTAGTTTATCCTGAAACATCTGCACAAATCCTAAACAGTTTGTATAAATGGTTTCACATCTGCCAGGTCAATACTAGAGATTGTTGGATCTGCCAGGTCTATTTCTGCAGACTTCAGCTATTTCCCACCTCCCTCTTCTTCTGTGCACATTTTATTTTTTTAATGCAAAAAACAATACATATGGATTTTTGGTACTTTTTTAAATTGTGCACTTTTGTGCACATTTGCTAATTGTACAGGTTTTTTGTATGCATCAACCCATTGACAAAAGCATATTTGTATGCATTTTTTAAATGTGTGCATTTTTCTTTGCACAGTTTTCAAATGTCGGCATTTAATTGGGTGCATTTTTCCTGTTCCACGTAATGTATCAAGAGTCCTGAAATGTACAGATTTCTGAATGTGAAGTGCAGCCAGTCTGTGTTTATTTCCAGGTGGTGTGTATTGGAGAAATCTGCAAAATAATAGTGATGATGATGATGATGATGATGATGATGATGGTGATAAGTCCAATAGAGTAGATTTTTCACACATCCCTACTCACCAATGCAAATTTCATCTCCTTAAGTACCTGAAAAGAAGCTACTGCCAGGGCATTTTTATATGATTCATCAAATTTTGAAAGAAAGATGTAACTCATTCAGGCACTCACTTTATTGATCTTTATTGATCTCACTGGACTGGATTTAGGTCCGTGCAGCTGGGATGGTAGAATCGGACTTCACCTCCTCCTTCCCACATCAACCCTTCCAGCCCACCGAGAATGCTACAGTGAGATCAGAGGATCCTGTTGAATGGGGTGGTCTGTGGTGCAGGGGAAAGGTGGATCCCCCCAAATCAGTCAGAAGCACCTTCCATGAGGACAGCCTGTCAAGTCTGTTCCCACAGTGGCCAACCAGATGCCTATGGGAAGCACAAAGGACATGAGTGTGATATGTAAGCAAAATATGCCTTGTTGGGTTAATGCAGCAGTAAGTTATATGACTGGCAGTGCTTGGAAGTGCACAGTGTCATAAAGTAAACTGTTCTGTTTTTAGTGAAAGATGCTGGGTGGGATTTGTAATTGTCTATACTGCTGCTGCCCCTGTTTTTAATTGTTTTGATAGATTTGCTGAGCTGGAGCAGGAAGTGCAATCCAGATGACTGTTTGGGTTTTTTAATATTAAATTAGTTGATTTGTACTTGTATGTTACACTTTAATTGTGTGTGAGCCACCTGGGCTTTTGGCCTGAAGTTAGCATAGAAATACTGGCAATAAATAAATAAATAAACAAACAAAGGTGTTCTATCGCAAGTGGTATTGAGAGGCATTCTGTCTCTCACACTGGTGGAAATACACAGCCATCATGCCTACCCATTGATAGTCTTATCCTCCATCATGAGGTAGGGCCATATACACATTAGCCCTGTAATATCAACTAATGCACTGGAGAGTGCACAGTGTTCTGCAGCAAGAGCAATGTGAAATACCACTATAATATAACTTCAATACAAATATCTTCTGATTATTGAATCAGCCTCTTCCTCCAGCATAGCTTTTCTTGTAGCTACCTTATAATCTCTTACATTCTGCACTACTGATTCACTAACTCTATCACTATTCATAATCCCACTGAACCAGCTCTAAAACTTGGCCATAGCTCAGTGGCAGAACATCTGCTTTGCACACAGAAAGTCCCCAGTTCAATTGCTAGCATCTCCAGATAGGGCAGGAAAAACTCCAGCATGAGGCCCTGGAGACCTGTTGCCAGTCAGTGTTGACAATATTGGACTAGATGAACTAATGCTCTGACACAGTATAAAGCAACTTCCTACATTCCTGACAAATCTCAACTTAATCATTATTATCCAACTTGAGAAATCCTACCTCACCCCAAGATCACAATCAGGGATTTCCTTTTAGACCTTTCTCACTAATAAATGGCTGCAGATACCTTTCCAGTAGTCTTTGAATTCTTGCATACCTGTTGGACCTATTCCAATGCTAAAACAGTCATGTCATTTCCATGAGACGGAATTAACAAAGACATAAATCCCCAGATTAATACGTATATACATCTAGGTCTATAAATTATTATCATAAGAAATGAAAAACCATATGTCTGATATTAGATTTACTGCTGTTTTTTCCAAGTTGATTCTTCTTTCATAAAGCCAAATGTCTTATTTTTAGTTTGCAAGCTATTTTTTTCTCATCACAATGTATTTCTGTATGCAGTTTGTGTGCACGCTATTTAACAATTTGACTGTAGAGCGCTATTACTTTTTTTTTTCACATTAGATGCTTTATGCTTAGCCGTGCATTGTTTTGACATCTCTCTGTAATAATTACACAGTCTTCATAAAGTTTAGGAAAAAATAGCTTGAAACATAAAGACATGTCCAATATGAATTCTGAAAATTATATGCAGTAGGGAAAAAAGGTGTAAAGTAGTATTCCATCCAGACTGCTATCAGCATGCCACCTGTTACAGTATTTCAGGAGATGTTTCCTCTTACTAAACCACTTAAATGTATTGTTGGTTCATAATTCTGCCCCCTCAAAATTTGGCCCATATTAAATATCCATAGCATCATTACAATTACTATTCCTCTTTTGATTAATAGCTGAAGGGAATTATAAGGCAGCGTCTTGCAACACCCTAAAGACTAACAAATATATTACGGGATAAGCTTTAATAAGTGGCAGGGCTGTGCAGAGGGGGGATTGTAAGCAGTGAGTTCAGAGGGAAATGAAAAGCAAAAAATACATTTACACAAGCCCTAAACAGGCATTTGCCACCTCTCATGTAGGGCTAGGGATGTACAAAACCCCCTTACCTGGCTCCGCTGGGTCCCGCTGGGGGGGGGAGGCGCTCCGTCCCTCCCCCCGGAATCCTGGCTGGCCGGATCCGCTCTGTGGGGATTCCTCAGAGCCACCGGCCGGCTCCACCAGCAGCCGGACATCCGGCTGCTGGCTAGCAGGGACGCAAATGGCGGCAGCCGTAGCCGCCACCGTTTGCATCCCTGTATTCAGCCGTGATAGGCTATGTAAGACTACGTAAAAAACACACACCAAAAATAGGGAATGCAAATGGTGGCGGCTACGGCCGCCGCCATTTGCGTTCCCTATTTTTGGTTGTCTTAGTCTATGTAAATATTTACGTAGACTAAGATGGCGAAACTAAGGGGGAACGCAAATAGCGTAGCGGACGCTATTTGCGTTCCCCTTTATTTTCACTGTCTTAGTCTACGTAAATATTTACGTAGACTAAGACGGCGAAAGTAAGGGGGAACGCAAATAGCATCCTCTACGCTATTTGCGTTCCCCCTTAGTTTCACCGTCTTAGTCTACGTAAATATTTACGTAGACTAAGACAACCAAAAATAGGGAACGCAAATGGAGGTGGCCATAGCCGCCATTTGCATATGTTTTTGTTTTTTTTTTAACCCAGACATGATAGGCTACATAAGTCTTTACATAGCCTATCACGAATGGGGGAAAAAAAGGAAGACTGTAAATGGTGGCGGCGGCAGCAGTAGCCGGTCGGAAGACCAGCCGCTGCCACCGCTGGAGCCGCTGCCATCCGGAACGTCTGCCCCAGGTAAGGCTCATCCTGGGGGGGATCCGCGGGGGGCGGGGGGTGGCATGCCGTTCCGCTACCGAGTTTGGGGGGCCAAATGCACTGGCATTTGGCCTCACAGAGATCCATGGCGGAATTCTCTGATATCCCTATGTAGGGCTAATCTGAGGAAGGGGACATGGGCATACAAGTAAGCCCCAACATTCCCATGCACCTGGCTTCTGTTTAGACCTTAGTGCTCTCTAAGCATATTCACTCAAACACACCTGCAGAGCACTTTGCAGATCGCCACCAATGCATGACAGTCTTAATGGAAGCCAGATGCATGGGGATGTGGGGGGTGGGGCTAGGGATGTACAGACTCTGTGTAAAATCCACCCCATCTGTGTTCCATGGATTGTCAGGTGCCTTTCGTTCCATCATCCGCCCACAGACGGATGCAAATATATATTTTTTCATCATGTGGAAAAATATGGACATAACTATGTAAATATTTACGTAAGTATTTATGTAAGTATTTACATAATTTACCTCAGTACGTAACATTTACTGTACTGTACCTTATTCCATTCTATGTTTCCTCAGCAGAAACTTTTTCTACAGATATATATGTGTAAATTTTGGGAAAGTAAAAAAGTCCATGGATTCTGCACGTTCTGAAGGGGTCACTCTGCAGAGGATTCCACAGGTCAGATTCTTAGAAATCCGAGCTCATTTTCATCTGTCTCGAATTTCTCCAGCATCCCTAGGTGGGGCTTATGTGTATACCCACGTCCCTCTACCCACATTAGCCTTACATGCAAGCAGATGGCCTGCACAGGGCTATAATTAATGTCACATCTAATTTGACCCTCTGTTTAGTCCTTTAGGTGAAAAAGTGAGCTCATTTCATAGTAGGGATGTCAGAGAATTTCGCCACGAACCTCGGGGAGGCTGAATGCCAGCTCATTAGGCCCCTGGAAATCGGTGGCAAAACGTTCTGCCCCCCCACCGCCCCCAGGACGGGACTTACCTTGGTGGAATCCTCCTGGTGGCAGTGGCTGCGGCGGCGGTTCGGTGGCGGTTCAGCAGCGGCGGCTGCAGCGGCTGCGGCGGCCGGTCTTTCGACCGGCTGCCGCCACCACCATTTCTAGTAAAAAAAAACACAAACACAAAACGTGATAGGCTATGTAAAGATTTACGTAGCCTATCACAGCTAGATTTTTTAAAAAATACCATGATAGGCTACGTAAATGTTTACGTAGCCTATCACGGCTGAGTAAAAAAACCAAAACCAAACCGCGCGTATGCAAATGGCAGTGCCCATGGGCACAGCCATTTGCGTTCCTTATTTTGGCACGTCTAGTCTACATAAACATTTACGTAGACTACGACGCAAATAAGGGGAACACAAATACCGTAGACCCTACGCTATTTGCGTTCCCCTTATTTTCGCCGTAGTCTATGTAAATGTTTATGTAGACTAGACATGCCAAAATAAGGAACGCAAATGGCAGCGCCCATGAACGCCGCCATTTGCGTACATGTGGGTTTTATTTTTTTTTTACTCAGCCGTGATAGGCTACGTAAACATTTACATAGCCTATCACGGCTGACTGCAGGGACGCAAACAGCGGCAGCTACGGCTGCTGCCATTTGTGCACCTGGCCAGCCAGGATTCGGGTAGGGAGGGATGGTGCGCCTCCCCCCCAACTCGAATCAATTTCATGAAAAGGTAAGTGACTTTCGTACATCCCAATTTCATAGTCATGTACTTTATTTTCTAGGAAGATGGAATTGTAGTTCTGTGTGGGAGGCTATGGTTCTCTAACCCAGAATATTTAGCTATGGATGTATGAAAGTCACTTCCCTTTTTACTAAATTGATTCGAGGTGGGGGGGAGGCGCTCCATCCCTCCCCCTGAATCCTGGCTGGCCGGGTCCACAAATGGCAGCGGCCGTAGCCGCCGCCGTATGCGTCCCTGCAGTCAGCCGTGATAGGCTACGTAAATGTGTACGTAGCCTATCACGGCTGATTTAAAAGAAAAAAACACGCGTGTACACAAATGGCAGCACCCATGGGTGCCGCCATTTGCGTTCCTTATTTTGACACGTCTTAGTCTACGTAAACATTTACATAGACTAAGATGGCAAAAATAAGGGGAACGCAAATAGCGTAGCGTCTACGCTATTTGCGTTCCCCTTATTTTCGCCATCTTAGTGTAGGTAAATGTTTACGTAGACTAAGACGTGTCAAAATAAGGAACGCAAATGGCGGTGCCCATGGGCGCCGCCATTTGCGTACGCACGTTTTTGTTTTTTTAAAAAAGTCAGCCATGATAGGCTACGTAAACATTTATGTAGCCTATCACGGTATTTTTAAAAAATATAGCCGTGATAGGCTATGTAAATGTTTAATTAGCCTATCACATTTTTTTTTTTTTACTGGAAATGGCGGCAGCCGCAGCCAGTCAGAAGACTGGCTGCCACAGCCGCCGCCGCCAAACTGCCGCTGAACCACCACCGGAGCCGCCGCCGCCAGGAAGATTCGCCCAAGGTAAGTCCCGTCCCGGGGGGCGGGGGGGCAGACCGTTTCGCCACTGATTTCGGGGGGCCAAATGCGCTGGCATTCGGCCTCCCCGAGATTCGTGGCGAAATTCTCTGACATCCCTATATTTAGCACTTATCAAAGTTCAGTTCTGAGGATTACCTGGGGAAAGCCATGACAGACAACCTTGTAGATAATGTCGTAGTGTGGAGGATGTGCTATGAAATACCATGACGTATTTCAAACCCTTTAGGTACCACTTTAACTTGAGTGAGTGCTGGAAAGGGAGGATTTTGTTTTTGTGATTTAACCATTCTTAGCTCATAAATTATTATAGAGCAGTCATATTTAGTCCCCAAATGATGGAATAGTTTACACATGAACTGAAACATTATTAATCTGCGCTAAGCATAAATTGTCCTTTTGTGACAGTTGAGTATGCCCTGTTACACAAAGCAAAACAAAAATATGTCAACGTGTATAAAGTTATTATTGGGAAAGTTGTGTTAAATACAATTCTATTAAATGTTGGTAATATTTATCATACACATGCTGAAAAGAGAAACATAATTTCCACCATCATTCTCTACTTTTTGCTTATGGGAATAGCAGAAACTTGTAACAAAACAAAACAAAAACCCCTGTACAGTTGCCTAAACTACTTCATTACAGTCAAGGCTTATCCGAACATGACACTCATTATAACTTACTTCTTTGCAAAGACTAAGCAGCTTGAATAAACAGCTTAATACTATTCAATGCAAATTAAGTTACCGACCTTAGCGGTAAGAACATTCCAGTTGTAATATAATTGCAAAATGCAAAGCAAGTTATGAATTGTACCAATTAAAATGTAAGGGTCATATATATATTCATTCAACATTGATGTTTAGATTACAAAAACACAAATGCTGCCACTGCCTAATTCACTGGCACAATGTTCCATTTTGCCATCCAACTGAACAGGTTTAATAGTATCTTTTTCTCAGTCTTTCCATTACCCTTGTTACAGTGCAATCAGTTTGGATCAAATAATGGAGAATATCTTCCAAATGTAGCTTAATGATTGGAGGAATACTAGCTCCTGTGTTTGAATATGAACTCAAACCACTGTTTAATACAACTGTGACTGTCCACATCTTCTAATTACATACACTGAACCTGTGTAGAAGAAGGGGGAATCACTGCCCCTCTGTGTTCATCACCATTCCCATGAGCCGTTACTGCCACCTGAGTGTGTGGTAGTCTCGCCTGCCATGAGCTGGGCTGGGACTTGAAGCCCCCCCCCCCAGCACCTCCCCAAGATCCTTTAGGGAAGAGGTAAGCAGTGTGGTTCCTGTGGGCACCTTTCTTGGTGCCCACTGAGGTGCCCTTGCCCTTCTTCACAAATTAATAATTTTTCTTACTTGCAGCACGAATTGCTTCAAAGCAAAGTGGGGGCCTCAGGCTGCTACGATCTTCATTTCCCATGAATGCCTTTGGACCACACATAGAACTCAGAGACATTCTTGGGAAATGAAGATGGCAGGTGGCTGCAGGCTGATGCTGTCATCTGAAGCATGTCCAGCCACACAGAAGAGGATGCCCATGACAGTTCCTCAAATTGCCAAATGTACCCACAGGCCCCAAAAGGTTTTCTACTCCTGCCTTAGGGGATCCCCACCATAGGGAGCAGGGAGCCCAATCCCATTTCTCCCTAAATGGATGTAGCCAAATGCTTCCAGTGCCTGCCCTGGACAGTTCTGTCCTGGAACAACACTGGAGGAAGTGCCCATAGTCTAAATTATATTAATAACCTCGCTACGGGGAAAGTGAAAACCGTGCACCACTCACCCAGATGCGCATGCAGGTAAAATTAGTTCTCAGCCCCATCAGGTGGTGGCTAACCTCTATCCATAGGAAGATGCAGATATCTTTCAAGGAGTACATGGGTGGGCAACTGCAATTCCAGACCCACAGCTCAGTCCCTAAATTTATAGCCCAGAGGCAGACCAGAGAAAGATATTTCTCCTTCAGATCCACCCTGAATCCACAGAGTCAGCACACATACTAATTGTCTCCATAGGGTCAGTTTGAGTTGCCACTGCAAGAAACCCTGCAGCACTGTGACGAATGGCTGTGGCTTACCACCACTCCACGTCTGATCTCCCACCATATGCATCCATCAAAAAGAGGGCTCCCAGGTTAGCTGGAAGTCATTGTAAGGAGGTGGACAGGGAAAGAAACCTGTTCCCAGGCAGACAGGGAAGTATGTGTGTGGGTGGGGGAGGTCCCTTTTTTGTTTTTGTGTTGTCCCAAGCAAACCATAGTTAGTGAGCCTGGTCAGATTTGGATGTACAAACAAGCCAGAGTTAAGCTAAACAAACCATGGTTTAGAGACACATCAGAATATGTTCAGGCTATCTCACCCCAGTATTTTGTTATTAGATGCCTCCCCAACTTCCACACTACTACTTATGGAGTCATCATTACTCAACAATACAGATCCTTAAATGAATCTGTGTTTGGTTTACTGAAAGGCAAAGCAACATTTTAGGCAGAACTTTCACCCAGTCTTTACTTGTAAGGCAATATGCAGACATTTTATTTTTATTCTAAATGCCACTTGCTAACCTCTCATTTCAATTACATCTAACTCTAATTATACTCCTATCATCAACACTTTCTGACAGGTCATATAACTCGTTACTGCAACAAGACCTTTAGTAAAGTGAAATCATATAGTAGGAAAAAGAAAATTGGTTTCAAGAACCTACTTTTTAATCTCACAGATTTTAAAGCATTGATACTTAAATGCTAACAGCATTTGGCTTTCTGCCCCAATAGACCAGCAAATGCACAGACCTGCTGATGCACATGTAGAGTCTTAAAGTGATTCTGTTATGTGAAAATTACAATCTTGCAAACTGCTAGTGACAAAAAGGGAGGTCAGGAGGCAAGGTGGGACACTGGTTAATAGAGAAAACAGAGGGTTAGAAAGATAATGTGAGAAAGATAATTGTTCTGGACTTAAGGAGGAGAATGGGAAAAAAGGAAGATAGAATTGGTACATAAATGGTAGAAACTAGTTTTGAGATAGTTGGTTAGAGCATTCAGTGTGTTAAGTAACTGGTCTTGAGAACATGGATGTGAAGGACTGCAGGGATTAAGTATTCAAGAGGCTTGATCACAGAATTAACACAAATTAGAGAGAACTGAGAGTCCTAGACAGTGATGTAATGGAGCCAGGGCTCACAGGGATGAGGAGCCGAGCCAGCACTGTTTTTATTAACAGGAATACTGACATCATCTGCCACCCCCTCAGCATCTCCTGTACCTCTAATCATAGCTGCAATCCTCACAGTAGCTGTGGAACAACAATATATTGTTCCCAGACGTAATGCAAAGTATTTGGGGGTGGCTTCATCTTGAATAGGCAATTAAGACCCACTCATTATATAAAAGAACTGCTCCTGCTGGAGATGAAACCTCTAGAAGTGTTTTTTTGATAAGGATCAACACAGCTGCCTGGATTTTTGCACTGTCCTTGCAGGGGTGGCTAAGGGAACAGTCACGATGAGCACCTACACTTAAAAATTTACCACTACCACTGGTCCTGGGGCACTTAAAAGCTAACAAATGATAGGGATATATAATAGGGATGTATGAGAAATTTGTTTCAGTTCATTTTTCAACCAGAATTTGTCCAATAACTGAATGCAGACCCAAATGCAGACAATCTGCATCTCAAGTCCATACACTTCCGAGCTTGCAATGTGAAAACTGTAGATTTGATAAATTAGCATGAAAAAAACTTATACTTTTGAAAAATGCAAACAAGCACACTTGCATGAAAAATGTGTACATTTCAAAAATGTGCACAATTGATGCATATATTTGGGGAACTGTGCATGAATATATGCATGAATTTTCATGCAAAAAGAAAAAAATGCAATCTGATATGAACACAAGTCAGAACAAACTCCAAATAGGGATGTCAGAGAATTTCGCCATGAATCTCGGGGAGGCCAAATGCCAGCGCATTCGGCCCCCCGAAATTGGTGGCGAAATGGTCTGCCCCCCCCGCCCCCCCGGGACGGGACTTACCTTGGGCGAATCCTCCTGGTGGCGGCGGCGGCTCCGGCGGCGGTTCAGCAGCAGTTCGGCGGCGGCGGCGGCCGGTCTTCCGACCGGCTGCCACTGCCACCATTTCCAGTAAAAAAAACCCCAAAAAACACGTGATAGGCTAAGTAAACATTTACATAGCCTATCACAGTTAGATTTTTAAAAAATACTGTGATAGGCTATGTAAATGTTTACGTAGCCTATCACGGCTGATTTAAAGGGGAAAAAAACGCGCGTATGCAAATGGCGGCGCCTATGGGCACCGCCATTTGCTTTCCTTATTTTGACACGTCTTAGTCTATGTAAACATTTATGTAGACTAAGATGGTGAAAATAAGGGGAACGCAAATAGCATAGACGCTACGCTATTTGCGTTCCCCTTATTTTCACCGTAGTCTACGTAAATGTTTACGTAGACTAAGACGTGTCAAAATAAGGAACGCAAATGGCGGCACCCATGGGCGCCACCATTTGCATACGCATTTTTTCTTTTAAATCAGCCGTGATAGGCTACGTACACATTTACGTAGCCTATCACAGCTGACTGCAGGGACGCAAATGGCGGCGGCTACGGCCACCGCCATTTGCACACCTGGCCAGCCAGGATTCGGGGGGGGAGGGATGGAGCACCTCCCCCCTGGCCAGAATTTCGGGGGGGAGGGATGGAGCGCCTCCCACCCACCTCGAATCAAACCATTTCATTAAAGGTAAGTCAATTTCGTACATCCCTAACTCCAAGGTGGAATTTGGAGAACCTTGACAAGTTCAGGTTTTGCTGATTTGCACATCCCTAATGTATCATGGAATAAGCTTTCATGGAATACACTCCATTTTATGTAGGGATGTGTGATATATTTGGTCCATCAAGGTGTTGTTGTTTTTTTAATGGATTACCCCATACACACGTGCCAAATCAGAACACAGACCCAAATGCAATTTGTGTTTGGAAATCTACACATTTCCAAGCTTGTGATGCATTTCAAAAACATACAAAAATGTTTGACAATATGCACACATTTGAAAAATATGCCCCCCATAGTGCACATTTCCAAAATGAATGCAAACACACTTTAGTCAGTGGGTGCCTGTGTTAAAAAATGTGTACATTAAACAATGCACAAAAATGTGTACGTCAGTGCATACTTCGCAAAAAGTGCATACCAATTTCCATACGGATTTTTTTAAAGCTCATGTGGAAATGAGACAGAACAAGCTTGACCTAAAAAACTCCCATTATCTCAGTAAGACCAATTGGCAGACCCATCCATACCTAATTTAATCAGATGCATCTAAGAACATAAGAACCCTGCTGGATCAGACCAAAGGCCTGTCTAATCCAGCATCATGCTTTGCACAGCAGCCAGCCAAGTGTCTCTGGCACAAGCCAGGACATAAGTGCCAATAGCCCTTTTCTTCTATTGTTCCTCAGTAGGGATGGATAGACTCACCTCCGTCCATGGTCCCCAGGCACTCACCGAGCCGCCACCTGCTCACTAATGCTGTGCGAGCTCCTGGATGGCTCAGCCAGTGCCCGGCGAGCACCGTAGGGCTGGCCGTCCCCTTAGCTAGCCATCATTTTGCATTAAGAAGGTGACTCGGGTATCTCCATAAAAGTAATGTTGTATAAATGGCAGCTGTAAAGGGGACATTTACACAACATTATTTTTATGGAGAAACCTGACCCGCCATATTTATGCAAAATGGCAGCTTGCTAAGGGCTTGGGCAGCCTCCAGGTACTTGCAGGTAAGTGGCAGCGGCTCGGCAAACGGGGTCTGGGGGGGCTGAGTTGGGGGAAGTCCATTGGATTCCCTTCCCCTCTCAGACTCCCACAATATCCCTATTCCTTAGCAACTAGAATTAACTTCTAATGAAGTAGACCCTAGTCCACAAAAGTATGTGCCATAATAAATGGATTAATGTCTAAGGTGTTATAAGACACTTTTGTTCATTCTGCCGCAGGCTAACATGGATACTCCTCAAGGAAGATACTGAATACACATTCTACATGATACTTGGATTTCCTACAGGTACACAATTTGGGAAGACACAGAGGGAACTTGATGCTAGGAATAAGCACAGGTTGAAATGGATTGTCATACATTTTCTGCACAGGAAAAAGTATTTTCCAACAAACTCATCACACACACGTATTTAGAGATAGGATGGAACATGCAACATTAAAGAACATGCATTATTAACAAGGCAGTACAATCATAAGGATAAATAAACAGTAGGGTAACATTGCCAGTGAATACACCAAAAAGCAAGGGAATGAGGATGAGAAATGGCACTAGACATTCTGTCAGCTCTTCTGTATCTCTCAAGGCATAAGAATAAAAATGACAGAAAAAAGGCAATTTTAAGATGCATATGGAATGCAGGAATCAGCTCTAGAATGGAAGTAGAGCAGACACGTGGTTTTTAAAATTGTCTTTTGTAATGTAACACAGCCAAGAAATCAAAGGACCTTTATAATAAGGCTCTTGCAGAAGCACTTTTGCTGTGAAATAACGTCTGTGCCTCAAAAGATTGAAAGCTTTGCTACACACAGAACTGGTTATAAAAATTCTTCCAAAGATCTCTAAAAAGGTTAGTGATCAAAGAAACTCAGTAATTAAAAGAATACAACAGGAAAAAAAATGTTCAAATTACTGTACCTACTTCAGTGATAACCTATTAAAGTCAAGGAGGATATCTAGCCTTCCTTCCATGTGGTGTCATGTCATGTGTTTTTACTATTCTGTTCTGTTTCCTCATTAATTAATCTATTTTTTTACAAGTGCTCTCTCTCTCTTTGTGTGTGTGTGTATACACACAGACACACACAACGCATGCATGCGTGCACATACACACACAGACACAGTATATAAATGTACATTTTCTTTCAATATATATATATATATATATATATATATATATATATATTGTAATGCACTGAAACCATACAAACATTTATATATTTCATTTATATATTACATTTCTATACCACCCAATAGCTAAAGTTCTCTGTTCAATACAATCAGCTCTGACAGCACTGATCATATTTGGTGGGCATAGAGGGGAATCTGAATTTAGTCCCCCACTCACTCCTCATCCTCCAACAAACAAGTGATTACACAAGAACATAAGAAGAGCCCTGCTGGAACAAGCCAAGGGTCCATGTAGCTAGGGGTGGACGAAAGTGACTTACCTGTCCTCGAAGCTTGTTCGCGGTGGGGGGGAGGCGCTTCGCTGCTCCCCCCATGAAGTTCAGGCTGGGGGGGGAGGCTTCCCGCCTCGCCCGGCCAAAATTCAGGCCGGGGGGGAGGCTTCCCTCCTCGCCCGGCCGAAATTCAGGCCGGGGGGGAGGCTTCCCGCCTTGCCCGGCCGCGAACTCGAAAGTTTAAAAAAAAACAAAACGCCCCCGTGATAGGCTACGTGACGATTAACGTAGCCTATCATGGTTAGATCTGCAAAGTCAGCCGTGATAGGCTATGTAAATCGTCACGTAGCCTATATCACGGGTGACTTTAAAAAAAAAAAAAAGTGCGTATGCTAATGGCGGCCCCCATAGGGAGCCGCCATTCACGTTCCTTATTTGGTTGCTGTAGTCTACGTAAATCTTTATGTAGACTACGGCGAAAATAAGGGCAACGCAAATAGCGTTGCCCTTATTTTCGCCGTAGTCTACGTAAATCTTTATGTAGACTACAGCAACCAAATAAGGAACGGGAATGGTGGCTCCCTATGGGGGCCGCCATTATCCGTATGCGCTTTTTTTTTTTTTTAAGTCACCCGTGATAGGCTATGTGACGATTGATGTAGCCTATCACGGCTGACTTTGCAAATCTAGCCGTGATAGGCTACGTTAATCGTCACGTAGCCTATCATGGGGGCGTTTTTTTTTCTTTCATTGCAATGGCGGTGGCGGCAGCCGGTCGAAAGATCGGCTGCCGCCCCCGCCCAGGACGAACGCCCGCCGAACCGCCGGCTGGACCCGCCGCCGGGAGGGACATTCGGCAAAGGTAAGTCCCGTCCCAGGGGGGGTGCGGGGGGCGGGGGGGTGCGGAGAATTTCTCCCCGAAACTTGTTCGGGGGGCCGAACACGTTGGCGCTCGCCCCCTGAAGTTTCGGGGAGAAATTCTCCGCCATCCCTACATGTAGCCCAGTATTCTGTTAACTCAGTGGCGAACCAACTGCCTGGGGGAAGTCCACAAGTAGGATATAGGTGCAATTGCACCCTCCCACTTGTGTTCCCCAGCAACTGGTACATTGAACCATATTGCCTCATACTGGAGGCAGAATATATCCATCATGACTACTTGCCATTGATAGCCTTCTCCTCCAGGAATTTGTGTATTCCCATTTTAAAACCATTAAAACCTACTAGTGCTATCAAAACCTGCAGTGTTGGCCATTTGTTGGGTGGATCCACACACACAGGTCTTTGTGCACAGCAGCATGTGAACATCATTGTATCTTTCCATTTTTGAATTTTTGGACTGAAGTCTGGGCCATTACAAGGTGATATACTCTATGAAAATCACTCCTTTCATTTCAATATAAAATATTTGTAATTTTGTATCAGTGTGTTGATGCAGACTCACAAAAGGCACACTGTGTAAACTAATTCAAATTGTGTTTCAAACATTAAAAATGTCATCCAGAGAAATGAGGAAGTAAAATATGTATAATAAACCTAGGTTTGGGTTTTTTTCTCCCCACAGGTACATTACAAGAGCATGAAAATATGAAGTTGGTATACAGGGAGCTATCTGAATATACATGGGATGATATGATTCTGAAATAAAACTCTGTTTATGAATGGAAACCATTCTAAATGCAAAGATGAAAAATGAGTGCTAAAGTATTTAGATGGATTTTAACTCAGCATAAAAATGACAACTAAAAAGGAATGCATTGGAAGCTGATAAAATTTACATATGTTGCGGAACTTGGAATGAAGGCAGAGAAATCAGCTGGACTAAAGGAGATCATCAATAAAGTACAGAGTAACTGGGATATATGGCACTAAGAGCATGGACAGATAGATCAGTAAGCAGTTTAATTTAGAGAAAAGTTAAGTGCCATTTCCTGAAAAGTGTGGCAGACATACTATCCTGAGCTGTGATCCTGTCAGGGCTCACAAATTAAGCATGGGTTGATCTAGATAAGTAATTTGTCCCATGTCAGTCTTTCAAGGACTGGTGTCGGTGATTTTATATGTGGCAATATTCGCTTTGACTCAGTGCTGAATAATGGTGGGGGGAAAACACTTGTGTGATGGATCTCTAGCATTAGCTGAAGGCTGCATGGTGGTTTTGAGACATTTTAATGGAGCTGGTCCCATCTAGGTTCCAAGCATCTGCTGTCTTTGTAACCTTACTTCCACCATGGGCACTGTAGTCACACATCTTATTCCAAATTGTTACTGGCTATGCACTAATGCAAGAAGTGAGGGAAAATTTCAGGATCCAGAACAATATTAAAAAGTACTTGGGTATATTTAGAATTAAGTAGCAAAACAAGCAGTGACTCTCTCAGTTCTCTGGGAGAAGTCATCTGTGGTTTTGGGGTTCAGTGCCACCAGTGGAATCCAATGGAGGCATTTTTGTATTTGTTTTTTTTTACACACACACCCCACTGGGGGGGGGGATTTCAAAAAGAAAATGGGAGGGAGAAGCTTAAATCCCACCTCCCAAATTTCCATGGCCCCAAATTGAATTGTGTCTACAATGCACTTACATGGAGGTAAGTTAGCCAATCACTATTTGTGATTAGCAGAATGTTGAGTTTGGCCTGGCCCTACATGTTTTGCTAATCATGCATAAAAAGGTAAAGGTGTCCCCAACCAGTTGTGTCCGACTCTAGGGTGTGATGCTCATCTCCATTTCTAAGCCGAAGAGCCAGCGCTGTCCGAAGACACTTCCGTGGCTATGTGGCTGGCATGACTGAACACCGAGGTGCACAGAACGCTGTTACCTTTCCCGCCGACGCGGTACCTATTTATCTACTTGCAATTTCTTGCTTTCAAACTGCTAGGTTGGCAGAAGCTGGGACTGAAGACGGGAGCTCACTCCGTCACACAGCACTCAGGTCTCGAAGTGCTGTCCTGCTTACCTTCCAGTCTGCAGTTCAGCGTCTTAACCACTAAGCCACTGCAGCCCCTAAAAAGAGGGACGCCGCTTGCGCTAGCGTTTTTGTGGCAGACTATAGCGGGGTGGTTTGCCATTGCCTTCCCCAGTTTAACTACCTTTCCCCCAGCAAGCTGGGTACTCATTTTACCGACCTCACAAGGATGGAAGGCTGAGTTGACCTGAGTCGGCTACCTGGGACCCAGCTTCCGCTGGGATCGAACTCAGGTTGTGGGGAGAGCTTCGTTTGGTACACAGCCACCTACCACTCTGCGCCAAACGAGGCTCTTAATCATGCATAGCAGAGCCTTATTTACTTGAGTACCTTACTTACTTGATTTGGATCAAGACTGTAATGATTTGGGAGGGGGGATTAAGCTTTCCCCCTCCTGTTTTTGGCTCAAAACCTCCCCCCCAGGGAGGTTAAAAAAGAAAAATCATGTTCAGTGGAATCCCCCCTCCCAAATCACTATGGTCCCGATCCAAATGGGGTCTATGCTTGCTTATACTAAATTAAGTAAGCTCATGTTTAATTTGGCTCTGAGTGTATAGCACTGAGCTTGATAGACTAATGGTCTATCTCACTCAGCTGCCTGCCAAGCCTAAGCAAACAATGAAGAAACATAATAATGAGGAATCAAGTGTTCGACAGGAAGGTGAACCAACCCTTGTGTTCTATGGGCAATATTGAAGTTCTTAGCCACTATCTGAGGGGAAAGAAGGTATAGAAAAAGGCAATGTTTATGGGAATTGGGGGTCTTCTTTAAAAACTGTATGTTTTTCCATGTATAAGATTTATGGTCATGTTCCCAGAGCAAGCTGGCCTGCATTAATAAAAGAGGTGAAGCAGAATCTCTGGGGAAAGATTCCCCTCAAAAGCTATTGTAGTAACAGAAATAAATAATGAAGAGTTTTTCCACAGAATAATTTGGGGAAAGTGTAGCTCTGGGAATACAAACTGTCTTCTAAAAAAGAAGAAACAACCCTTGATGGGTTCCCTAGCTTCCTTTTTCTTGAAATGGCATACATTTCTACAGAGGCAAGAACAGTCAATCGCTATTGACTTCACAGGACTTAAAAATAGAACAAAGAGAACAGGCATCAAAGTAACGTGTCATTGTGTGCAGAATCAGGAGGCAGCTTTTGCTTTGTATAAGAAAAGGACAAAATTAGCTTTATAATTGCCCACAGTATCAGAATCTATTTTTAAACAAAACAGAGAGTGGAGGAGAGGCAATATACGAAAGATAAAAGAAAGGCTGGAATTTCAGAAAAATAAAGCACATTCTTAGAAATATACCCAGAAATCTCTGTGCCTTATACAGAAAGTTTTGTTAATCTACAAAAAATAATGTTAGTCCAGATATTGGCATGGGGTAGATGGTCATCATGTATCTTTATAAACTTCCTTCAAGCTGCAAGTAAACAGTACTAGCAAGACCCAGGGCTCAAGAAGGAATGAATAAGGGAAGGCATTATGTTGACCATTTAATCTTAATTATACTGAACAAACATAAACATTTGGATTCAAACTCTTAGGCTGCAATCCTGTACAGACTTTGGGTGTAGGCCACATTAAATTTTGTTCATAGTAAATATACAATAGGATTGTAAAGTTCAGCTGCTGTCCTATGCATATTTACCTGGGAGTAAGTCCCACCAAAATGCAACAAGATTTACATGCAAGTGGCCAACATGCATAGGGTTGGGCTGCAAGTCACAGCCTAGCATCACCAAGAATTGGAATCTAGGACCAAGTCTACACCTCATGTCATATTGATACGATCCTGTCATGGTGACGCTATATCCTTCTTGTGCATTTTTACCTCGTAGTACACACAATGACATTTGTAGTGGTATTTGGTATAACACAGAATAAAAAGTGAGAAATAATGCTAGAAAAGTGGTGTATGGAATGTGTAACGTGCCCCAACAGTTATCAGTGCACTTCAATACCGATAAAAAGCACTAATGTAGATCTAACCCTGGATGTGGCTGTGCAGATAAAGGATGGAGGCATTGGGAGTGGGCTTTCAATTTCAGTGGGTTCCATTCGGTTCTGTAGAGTACTGTAAACAGAGTGCAGTAAAAACAAGACAGGTGGAGTGGAGCAAATCTCCAATAAAATGGAACTTGTCCCAGTCCCAAAGACTCAAAATAATTAACAACTGCATAAAAACCAAACTGTTCTGAAACATTTATCTATTAGCCTGGTTACTTGTCCAAACAGAAGAGTAAGTATGTTGGCTCTGGAAGTGTGTAGTTTTTGGCAGGATAAAGGGGGTTGCACAGCTAGGATACAGCCACCACAAACTCTGATTTGTTCTAATTGAGCCACATGGCTGGTATATTAAAGCAGAGCTGGTGAAGCTTTGGCTCTCCAGGCATTGCTAGATTTCAACTCCTATCAGCCCCAACCATCATGGCCAGTGGTGTGGGATTATGGAAGCTGTAGTCTAACAACATCTGGAAGGCCACAGGTAGGTATGTCTCTAGAGTTTTTGCTGCCCCAGGCAAGGTGTATTTTGATGACCCAGTGGACATGCTGCCACCCTCTCCTCTTCTATCCCCACACTCCCCAGTCATTCCCATCTCCTCTCCCCACCCTCGCTCCAATCTCCTCTTCTTCTCCAGCTGCAATCCTCCTTCCTCTTTATTCTCCCTGCAACCTTCCTCTCCTTCTATGCCATGCTTTGAGGGTTCCTTCCTTAAAGTGAGGCACTCTGGGTGAGGTGGCCCTGGAGACCATTTGTGCCATGGAAGCACAGGCAATCTTAATAGGCACCTCACCCAGAATGCCTTGCTTTAAGGAAGTACCCATCAAGGCACAGCATTTGGGCCTGGCTGCCTGGTCAGCTCTCCAGAGAGCCTGCCCAATCAATCTTTCATTCTGGGAGAGTCCTCGGAGCAAAAGATTGGGTGTTCATGTGGCCTCTCTGGGCAGCATGGATGGGTGGGTGGCCGCATGGGGGAGGAGCCAGAGCACCTCTGCCAGCTTTGGGGTGTGTGTGTGTCTCATTTTGGCACCCCAGAATTTTGCACCCAAGGTGGCTGCCTTGTAAGCCCCTCTCCAAAGAAACAGCCCTGGCCCAGGCTCCCCACCCCTGTGTTGGAGGGTGCTCTTGGCTATCTTTAAGATCATGACAGCACATAACAATCTTTAGTATGTAGGGCCCAAGGTGACAGAAGGATTTCGACAAGGGCTTATGGCACTTTTTCACCTCCTCCTAGCCCACTTTTGGAGTGGCCAACCCCAGAATTTATTTATGAATTTACATTTAATGGGCAATGAATGCTGTACTGCATACTGGTGCTATTGCTGTGTTTAAAATGAAATTAAATAAAATCATTCTCTACTATGTGTGTACTCTTTAAGCTGATGCAGAGTCATTTTCATATAATTCCATTGTCTCCACTAGCAGGTCATGTTCAGCTATCCTCTCCAATCATTTGTCACTATATGATTAGTACACATATTCCACCTGCAACATTCTATACTTGAAAATACAGACAAATGCACTTTTTTTTGGTGTTCTGTGTGTGGTGATTTAAAGTCAGCTCTCATGGCTAAACAAATACACTATAGCTCATAATATAGCTAGAGGTGAGAACAAAAAACACCACCTCTGGAGACAGAAGAAATTGTAGTGGTGTTGAGGTTTTTTGAGTGCTGAAATTGCCTTAGTAAGTACAACAAATGAATTGGTATTTAAAGTGCTGCATACACCACAGTAGACCACATTCTCTCTGAATGCATTTATTTGAAGTTCCGTATCTTAAGTGGCCCATTCAAGTTCCATAGTGCAATTTAGAAGCACAATTCTCCTCAGTGGACCTATCCAATTACAGTGTTTCTTTTCTGGGTTCTAATTTCTATTGGTGGGGGGGAGGTAATGATTGCATCCCAGCTATGTATGTAAGAATCTGAAGCTGGAATTTTAATAGCTGTCAAAAATTTAGCAGAGTATTTAATTTACTGCAAGCCACAGCAAAGCCTACAGCCTTTGATGCAAAAGAGATACCTCAGCCACACACCTCAATAGTATCGCACAATTAGGACATAAACACAACATATTCCAGTCTAATCCTGATCAACTACCCCCTTTGTTCTTCATTCACAAATACTAAAGCAGATTATAAAACCCACCCAGCCCATCAGGATGCATTGACATAATAAATCTACCTTTCTAGTCTGTAATTATTCTGCTTGTAACTGTGAATGGGTGACTGAAACATTTTAAAATCTCACTTGTCTACATTAAGGCTGCAATCCTATGCACACTTCCTAGAGAATAAGTGCCACTGAAATCAACAGGACTTACTTTTGAGTGAACATACATAGGATTGTGCTGTAAGTGAGGTTGTCTATGAATAATGGGCAAAATCCAGATCCATTCAAGTCAAGGGAGGTTTTGCCACTGATCTTAGTAGGAAAATTGTGAATATTTGACTAGGAGGTGAATACCTCTTCAGAAGTCCCTGTTCTGACACCTGCTACAATGGTTTCATCAGCTTTTGAGAAATTAGGGTACAATCCTATTGATTGCCCCCTTGATGCTTGTAAGCCTCTGAAATGGGAGACTTATGAGTATCCAATGTGGAGTGGGAGGCACAGCAGAGGTGATCTTCTCCTCTGAGTGCTTCCCAGTATGCATTTCAGCTAGACAGGCTTTTTTGCCCATCTAGCTCGGACATTTCAGAGCAGGAGAGAAGGGAGCTGGAGAGGCCTCAGGATGCCATGTAAGCTGGCATCTCCAGTCCCCTCTCCTCTGCCTACTGGAATGCACCCTTTACATCAAGGTCGCTTTTGTGACCTTTAGGAGGCAGCTGGCACAGTTCTCTCCATGCCAGTTGTGAGGGTGTGGGGAGGGGGCAGGGAGTGCTGATTACTGGATCTGAGGTCAGAGCGCTGTCTCCAACCTTGGATCCAGGAATCCAAAGTATCCTATGGCCTCCCCAACACTCCCCTGAAGACTGTAATTTTTTGGTAGGAGTTCTTACAATTCAAGGGTGTGGGATTCTGTTCTAGAGTTTGTATGACATGGTTGATCAATTTTTTTTGGTTAAAAAAATGGAATAAACACCAAACTTATGATCACATCTAGCACATGTGGGGTGGATTCATATTTCTAATTGCAGTTGTGAAATCTTGTGAAAGGGCAGGAACCTTACAGGGAAGGCCCAAGACATTTTGTTGCCTGAGATGAAGAACAACATGGCACACCCTTCTATTTGACATACAGAAAGCTGGCAGCTGGATCTTCCATCATCATCAGTGGCAGGGCCAGCATCCTCCACTGCACCCTAAGGGCAGCAAGCTCGGATTGAGAGTAGAGTGCACTCCTCACCCCCCACCCATCCCAGCCACTTGCTACCTGAGTTGATTGCCTCGCTTTGTCTAGCGTTAGGGCTAGCCCTGCTAACTTAATGATCTTGAGAATATGTGTAAAAAATTCAGGTGAGGCAGATGGATATATAGTTAGGGGTCCCACCTTATTTGGTAAGAATATGTCTCTGGAAAAAAAAATCTAGATTACTAGCATTTTAAAGCAAACAAAAGCAAATGCTCCAATTTCTCGTCTTGTTATGGTCCTTTTATGCCTTGCCACTAATTTGTGAGTTGCTCAGTGCATGTGTTGTAAAAAACAGAAAAAGGTTTTTCTTCTTTATTATGGCCCAGATGGATCGAGCGCTATCTTTCTTGAAAGGATTGAACCATACTATTAATGCTAGCTACCATGTCAGGCCAACAAATGATGCTAACCAATAAATGTTATAAACATTTTGCTGAACAGGAGGTTATGAAATCTGATAATTAAGCTTATATTAATGCTGGTCAGAAAATGTGGCCCAACATTTTTAAAAAACACAAAATTATCTTGCTTGCTTTATATTATTATGGACAAATATTGAAAATACAGATACATCTCCCAATGTCTTTACATTAATGAAGAAATGTTAAAACTTCAGATATCCGTAAGCTTTAGTTTGTAAATGTATGTTACCTATTTATATGGCTTTCCCTGGGTTTGCACTCTAATAATATACTAGCATTAGCTTTCAATATCATATTAATAGAGCACTGCAGCCTAATGTCCATGGTGTGCATACAATCAGAGCCTATTTATAATCTCTCTCTAAGCTCTGATAAGAATTCATGAGACCACGTGAAGTAATATTAAGGGCAGGTCAAATAGACTGCAGTACAAGATCTGAATGTCTCACTCCATGACTAAAAGGTAGCAGATAGAGAAACGTTTTCTGCATCCCTTGGGATCCTGCTATGCTTGTATAAACAAAACTTTGATTTTGCCCTTAATATTGCATAGTTAAGCATACAAATATTAGAAGAGTCGGTGGTATTTCAAAAGCAGAGCTGTGCACAAATGGCCTCTCAAAATTCTCCAGCCTATTTATGGGCAGAGAAATTGTGGGGACAATTTCACCACATTTCTCCTAAGGGAGGAGAAATTCTCCAGCAATATCTCACAGCTAGGGTTCACTATTGGCAGTGGTTATCACAGTTTCGTTCTTTTTTCTTTTTTAAATCTATTTTTATTTTATTTTTATAAATGAAATAACCACTACCGACAACATAATCAGAATCTTCAGTTTCCAACATTACAGTATTCTGAGGAAAAAAAAAAAAGGGAGAATAGCGAAAGAGGGAAGAGAAAAAAAAGGAAAAAAAAGGATTATATTAAACTTCAATGAGAACAAACCGAATATCCAAATATAAATCCAATTGCAGATTACACCTATACAGCACTCTTCCAAACATTGCAAGTATTATTAAATCTTCAATCCGCTACACCACAAATGGTAAACCTTATTTTTCAATATCATAACCTCAGTCTTATAGCAAAGAAATGGGAGCAAACAATCCATTTCCATTGGCCATATGGTACCATTCAGTTAACGTGTATTAATAAACATTAAAAGTTTAGCCAACAAGAAATAGTAATAATAACAATCCCATAATGATGATGATGATAATAATAATAATAATAATAAAAAGATAAAGATAAAAAGTTTAAGAAAAAGATAAAAAATAAAAAATAAAAACAAAAAACAAAAACAAATCATTTGTATATTGTAAGTAATATCATATCTAAAAATATATTTATATGTGTAGACACACATACACACACAAATAGGCATTTTATTACAATATAACACAAAAAAAGAGAAAGAAAACAAGAATATGCAAACATTTACTCTGGCATACTGCTTGGACATCTTATCAGCTATAGCCCAAACAACACTTCAAAAGAACAGTAAAGATAGCTAAGTTCAGATTCGTTCTTTTTTCCCAAGGGTTTTTGGTTTATTGCACTGTTCCTATGTTGAGGAGGCTTCCACTTTTCTGAGGCAGAATTTTGAATTTCTTTTGGTTTTTGAGCTTACCTAATGACTCCAAGGTGGCTGAGGGTGCTGTGTGTGTTTTCTCTCTCTATTGCACATCTTTCCATTGCTCTGCAGCCTCCCCGGCCACCTGCATTTCCTGAATTGAACAAGCCCCATGGGAGGAATTGCCTCATGATGTCTCCCTCATGATGGCTTTAACTGAAGTGAGGGAAGCCGAGGAGACTACAGGCTGCCACAGAGATTACTGTACAATGAAAGACAGGACACTCATGCACACTCCTCAGTCCCTCACAAGTACGGTAAGCCCAAGAACCCCAAAACCAACCCATGAGAATTTCTCCTAAATTCTCTCCTCCTCTGAATTTCTTTTTGAAATTCAGTTAAAGTTTCTTTTTCTATCAAATTGAATGAGAATGGTCGGAAAAGTGTGAGATAAATTTTTGGCACCACACTATACAAAACTGTAGAAAGTTATTAATAATGTGGTAGGTATGCAACTCGGCCTGCCATATGGAACCAACAGGACAATGCCTCTCACTTATCTCTAAAGACTGGAGCCCTTTCTGGTCCTGCAATGACCAGTGAAATCATGAGGCTCTGGAGAACTCTAGTTCCTGTTTATCAGGTGTGATGGTGCAACAGGCTGGTGCAACTTCCGGTAGAGGGATAAGACAGTGGTAGCCCAGAATTATGGGCGAACTTATACTTTGCAGCCACATGAGGTAAACTGTGGTGAGAGACACATGGCATGGGAAGATAGCCAGCTCGCCCCTTCCCCAACCCAAATGAAGCTCAGTGCTAGAAGAGGCTGCATGGGAGCTCCAATTGTCTATTTATGCCCAGGCAGATATATAACTATATTGGAATGGGGCCAGGATGCCCAGTTGTGTAGCTGGGGCAGGAGAGTTCCGAAATGGATATGAAACCCATAGAGACATGCCTTGCAGACCCTGAAATGCAATACAGTTGGCCAAGGTGTGACTGGACCAAGAGAACTGCAAGTGCTTGGAAAATTATACTGTGCTCAATAAAAATTCTGTGTTAAGTGGGCCCAATTCTCAACAGACAGAGGTTGCTATGTGGTGCTGTGAAGTGAATCTGCTTGTTTGTTTTTACACTTGATCCTTCTGCCCTTCCATGTGCTTACAGAAGAAATGCAACATCCTTATCACCAAAGGACTAGCATTTGTATTTTGCTTCTTTGGGGGTTTATGCACCAGATGTCTGTGGAGGTGGTCATTTCGTTCAAGAGGCATTTCCAGTATAACCCTTTGACCTGAACACGAGGCTCACTCCATCCCGCATCAGAAGAGGAACAACCACGAGGAGCAGTTGTCAGTTTGACAAATGCTTCTGCTCCAGTTTGTATGGCAAAGGTTTTATAATGACTCTAGTAAGTAGTCGAGAGTCTTTCATCACTCACATTGATGTCTTCCAAATCTAAGTTGTTCAGAGCGACATTGTTCCGCTTCCAGATGATGGGAGGTCTCAAGGTCCCCTGAATGGCACAACTTAGAACTGCACTTTGTCCTACTGTTGCAGCAGTGATGCTTATTTTCTGATCTTCTGGCAGACTCAGTTGAATTACTTCTGTAAAAAATATGTTGCATTTAATGTTAATTAGCATGCAGGGTTTCTTTCTACCCCCTCATAGCTTTAAGGTTTTAATTTGAATCAAAGGCAAAATAATTTCTAAATGAAGGCAGGAAGTATAACTGTTTCAAATGAAAGGTCAGCATGACATTTCAATTAGATTGACTGATAAGTATTTGCCTAGTAACAAGAGAGGCTTTTAATGTGAAATGATTTCAGAAGAAAAGAACATGGCACACGGGCTTCAAATGTACATTAAAATATTGTCAAATATTTTATCACCCTGGCAGTATTATTAGGGGTGGACGAAAGTCACTTACCTGTCATCGAAGCTTGTTCGTGGTGGGGGGGAGGCGCTTCGCTGCTCCCCCTGTGAAGTTCAGGCCGGGGGAGGGAGGCTTCCTGCCTCACCCGGCCAAAATTCAGGCCGGGGAGGAGGCTTCCCGCCTCGCCCGGCCGCGAACTCCAAAGTTTTTTTTTTTAAAAAAAAAAACGCCCCCGTGATTGGCTACTTGACGATTAACGTAGCCTATCATGGCTAGATCTGCAAAGTCAGCCTTGATAGGCTACGTTAATCGTCATGTAGCCTATCACGGGTGACTTTTAAAAAAAAAAGCACATACGCTAATGGCGGCCCCCATAGGGAGCCGCCATTCGCGTTCCTTATTTGGTCGCTGTAGTCTACGTAAAGATTTAGGTAGACTACGGCGAAAATAAGGGCAACGCAAATAGCATTGCCCTTATTTTCGCCGTAGTCTCCGTAAATCTTTACGTAGACTAGAGCGACCAAATAAGGAACGCGAATGGCGGCTCCCTATGGGGGCCACCATTACCCGTACGCGCTTTTTTTTTTTTTTTTTTAAGTCACCCGTGATAGGCTACGTGTCGATTTACGTAGCCTATCACGGCTGACTTTGCAAATCTAGCTGTGATAGGCTACGTTAATCGTCACGTAGCCTATCACGGGGGCGTTTTTTTTTTTTTTCTTTTATTGGAATGGCGACGGTGGCAGCCGGTCGAAAGACCGGCTGCCGCTCCCGCCCCACACGAACACTGGCCGAACTGCCGGCCGGACCCACCACCGGGAGGGACATTCGGCAAAGGTAAGTCCCGTCCCGGGGGGGCGGGGGGGGTGGATAATTTCTCCCCGAAACTTGTTCGGGGGGCCGAACACGTTGGCGCTCGGCCCCCTGAAGTTTCGGGGAGAAATTCTCCGCCATCCCTAAGTATTATTGTAGCATTGTTGCAGGCGTAAAGGTGGAAATGAAGAGACGAGACACAAGTGATTGGTATCAAACTGGGCCACATTTATGGATCGATCTGCAAAGGAGGAGACCTGGACGGCCAACTAATCTGTATCAGCCACTAGTAGGGATGGCTGTGAATTTCTCCCCAAATCTTGGGGAGGCCAAATGCCAACGCATTCGGCCCCCCGAAATTGGCGGTGAAATTCTCCGCCCCCCGCCCCCCCCCGGGATGGGACTTACCTCCTGCGAATGTCCCTCCCGGTGGCGGGTCCCGGCGGCGTTTCGGTGGCGTTTCGGCGGGGTGGGGGTGGCGGCCAGTCTTCCGACCGGCTGCCGCCACCGCCATTACAAAATAAAGTAAAAAAAAAAAAAACCGTGACAGGCTACGTAACGATTAACGTAGCCTATCATGGCTAGATTTCCAAAGTCAGTCGTGATAGGCTACGTTAATCGTTACGTAGCCTATCACGGGTGACTTTGAAAAAAAAAAGTGCGTACACAATTGGCGGCTCCCATGGGCACCGCCATTTGCCTTCCTTCTTTGGGCCCGGCTAGTCTATGTAAAGATTTACGTAGACTACAGCAAAAATAAGGGCAACGCAAATAGCGTTGCCCTTATTTTCGCCGTAGTCTACGTAAATCTTTACGTAAACTAAATCTTTACGTAAACTACCATGGGCGCCGCCATTTGTGGATGAGCTTTTTTTTTTTTCCAAAGTCACCCGTGATAGGCTACGTAACGATTAACATAGCCTATCATGGCTGACTTTGGAAATCTAGCCATGATAGGCTACGTTAATCATTAACGCCTATCACGGGGTTTTTTGTTTTTTGTTTTTCACTTTTTCTTTCGCGGCCGGGG
Organism: Heloderma suspectum; assembly: GCF_057233095.1. Classification (NCBI taxonomy): domain Eukaryota; kingdom Metazoa; phylum Chordata; class Lepidosauria; order Squamata; family Helodermatidae; genus Heloderma; species Heloderma suspectum. Next base: position 71,544,197 of record NC_139462.1, read on the forward strand.
AGACAGGGCGCTTCTCCCCGGCCTGAATTTCGGCCGGGCGAGGTGGGGCGCCTCCCCCCCAGCCTGAATTTCGGCTGGGCGAGGCGGGGCACCTCCCCCCCCGCCATGAACTTCGGGGGGAGAACCGAAGCGCCTCTCCCCCACCGCAAAGCAAGCTACGGGACCAGGTAAGTCCCTTTCGTACATCACTAGCCACTAGCTAGGCACTATATTGGGTGAAACAGTCAAAGCCTGCTGAGTGCCGTCAAACAGACCACCACCCCCAGGACTACCCCTTTTCGGGGAGGTAAGCCTTCCCCTGTCACCCCTTCCCGGGCTGCAAAACACCGGGTGGTGAGTAGAGTTGGCCTCACACGTAACCTTTATCCCCCCAATGGGCTGCAAAACCCAGAGCAGGAGGCCTCAGGCATCACCTGTCACCAAAACAGTGCCCCTGAATGCTCACCATCCCTGTTATCCTCCCATTTCCTGTCCTTGACAGCTTCCCTGAAAATGTGACGGGATAACTTCACCATCGAATAAGGCCAAAATCACCTAATGGACAAACACTCCCCACTTACAGTGTGGTGTAGGCAAAAAGACCCACAGGCCTGGCCAATCAGGCTGTGAGCCAAAAATTCCTACTCATCCCCAAAAGGGCGATCAGCAGAATCCACACTGCATACAGGGAGGGAGGGAGCCACGCTTCAAAGAGGTGTTAAAGAGGGCCCCCTGAGAGCTAAAAGAGCCTCACGGTCCCCTCTCGCCCCTGGTGGCACCACTGGAGTCCGCCAATGGCAGCCTTCCACATTTCCTCACCCCATCCCACCCCACCATCCTCGCCCCCAGGCAAGCCAGATGTGGGGTAGGGCATTTCTGAATCAATATATCAATACTAGCCTGGTTTGCATGATTAAACAACCCATGGTTGGTTAACCATGGGTTGTTTTGGAGCACGCAGGAGCAAGCGAGTATGCTAGCTCCCACCTGCTCACCCACTTGTGCTTTGCTAAACAACCCAGGAGTGCCCCATTCTTGGGTTGCTCTCTATGATGTCCAAACCCAGAATTCTGGGTTGTTGAGGGAGAAACAACCCAGAGTTTTAATCCAAGCACAAATCAGCATACTTGTTCACTCCAACACACTCCCAAACAATCAACAGTTAACAGACAAACAAAAATTACACACATACAACCAACTGGCTTCTTTGAATGCATCTCCTCATCAAATTTTTCTTGCACACGAAAACCTTTGTTTTTCAGTGAGAAAATGTAGGGTCACCCAGTGCATATTATGATAAATACATAGCATGTAGTTCTCTATGTTGTTGGGATTTTTACTCAAAAGTAAACACGGGTGGGGAAAACTGATCCATATGAGGGTTGCAGCCCATGGGGAGGAGCGGTTTAATCCTTTCCTCCTTGACTGTGTCCTCCCTAAAACCCCTTCTCCTGTGTGACAATTCACAGTTGGAGGGGGAAAGCCTCCATTTTGGCTTTTTTTCCCCTACCAGGGAGGAATTTCAGAGAAGTCAAGGCTGGGGAGAGAAGGATGAAACCATCCCTCCCTATGCATTGCAGTCACAATCCAGATTGGGGTCCTGTACTTACTTTTAAGTAAAAACATAATAATTAAAAATAGATAATTGCATGCCCCATATTTAATGTAATGTGTTTGACCCTAACCGTGGAGTGATCCCTTCCAAATGAGTTGATTTTTGACTATGGAAATGACCAGATGAGAGGCTTATATCACTACCAGTCAACAAGTGGTATATCTAACCCAAGACTGTGGAACCTGTGGCCTTCCAGGTGTCATTGGATTCCAATTCCCAACAGCCTCAGCCAACAATGCCAACAGGGACAACACAGGCAAACAGTAAGTGAGGGGGGGATGTTTTTTGTTTTGTTTTAACTGGGAGGGGTTTTTGTTTTTATGTTTATATTGAAAAGTAACTCACAACAACAACAAATCACAACAATATATTCCCTTCTCCTCCTGACATCCAGTTTATATATAGAGCATCTTTCTGTGGGTGGTGATTGGTAGCTGCTGGCTCCCTACCAGCAACCAACCAAAAGAAATCTCACTACTGGTTGGCTGGCTACATCATTCCCCACTCTATGAACAAGGAAGAGGAGGCAATAGGAAACTGGTGCCATTCAACATGGCATCTGCTGCTATGGTAAATGGCCTTGCCTCCTCCTGAACCACTTAAGAAAGTTTACCCCCAAATTGGTAAAATTTCCTTCCCCAATTTAACAGCCCCCCCCCCATGAGGTGAGAAATTGGAGGAAGGCATTTTGCAACTTTTTGCATTTATTTTAGTAGCAGATGTAACCAAATACTTTGGCCCCGTTCAGACACAACAGTGCATTTTGCAAACAATGTGGGTCTTGTGTGTGTTTTTGCATCCATAGGCTTCTGCTTGCTCTCCTCCAATCCTTTGCATGCGTCCCTTCCATGGTGTCTTTAACCATGGCTTAGCTGTACTTTGGCATGCCTGCTGCAAGTTTAGTTAAAACTAACCAAGAGGTCTTCATAACTATGGATTGTAAAACCATTTCCAACCATACCTATCAGGGAATCTTAGTAGGCCTTAACCATGTTCCTGGAAACATCACTCCAAAGACATGAAACAATGGTAAGGAAGAGAATCCATGGGGTAAGAGTATTTGAGTATGCAACTTTACACAGCGTAGTTTGCAAATTGGCCGATAAGATCTGTGTTAGGCTTTCTTCCCATTGAAATCAGTTGAGCAGATTAAGCCCCATATGTTTAAGATTAGAGTTTTAAATTACCAAAACTGTGATTCGTATTAGAGTAGCCCTACATTATGAACTTGATAAGGGGAATGTTCTGCAGTAAATGTTTTGTGACAAGTGGCCCGACAGAGCCACAAAGAGCTGTGAGTAACTTCATTACTGCTCAAATAACAAATTTGTCTCAAGTAAGATAGACATTAATCTTTCAATTGGGTGTAGAGCACATCTATCTATGAACATAAGAGATCCTTAACTGGCTCTTTTTAGCCAAATTAAGAGAGCACTTTGTAATTAGCACAATTAAAGAGATAGAACATTTGTCTAATGTGTTTCCAGAAAACAAACATTTCTCTAGCTCTGGGAAGAAAAGCTTTGTTGAAGCAGGGAAAGCTGAGTAACTGAATTATTTTTTAAAGCATGCTGCTTTGGCATGGAAAAGTAAAAAGCATTTTATTTAGGGCTGTGGATGGACCCCTCGCTTCGCTTCGGATGCCGCTTCAGACCCTCCAAATCAACCCTGCTTTGACTTGGACTGATTTGGATTTATTTATTTATTTATTAAATTTATTAATCGCCCATCTGACTGGTCACCCAGCCACTCTGGGCGATGTACAACCTACCATAAAACAATTTAAAACAATAAAATTTTACCATAATTTTTTTTTTTTAATACCCTAACCCACCCCAAATGCCTGCCGGAACAACCACATTTTTAATGCACGACGGAAGCTCATTAAAGAGGGGGCATGACAGAGTTCCCTAGGGAGGGAGTTCCACAGAGTGGTAGCCACCACAGAAAAGGCCCTCTCCCTCGTCCCCACCAGTCTAGCTGTCCTGGCTGATGGGACAGAGAGAAAGCCATCTGAGGCTGATCTTGTTAAGCGGCCTGTCTGGTGTTGCTGGAGGGACTCCTTAAGTGGATCCCCTCCACTTCCATTTGGTTCCAGACCTGAAGTGAGATATAGGGATGGCGGAGAATTTCTCCATGAATCTCCGGGAGACCGAATGCCAACGCATTCGGCCCCCCGAAATTGGTGGTGAAATTCTCCGGCCCCCGCCCCCCCCCCGGGATGGGACTTACCTCCTTCAAATGTCCATTACGGCGGCGGATCCCGGCGGCGTTTCGGCGGGGGCGGGGGCGGTGGCCGGTCTTCCGACCGGCTGCCACCACCGCCATTACAAAGTAATTTTTTTAAAAAAAAAAAACCACGTAATAGGCTACGCAATGATTTACGTAGCCTATCACGGCTAGATTTCTAAAGTCAGCCATGATAGGCTACGTAAATCGTTACGTAGCCTATCACGGGTGTGTGGTTTGTTTGTTTTTTTACTTTTGTATTTCGCGGCCGGGGAGACGGGGCGCTTCTTCCTGGCCTGAATTTTGGCTGGGCGAGGTGGGGTGCCTCCCCCCCCGGCCTGAATTTCAGCCGGGCGAGGCGGGGCGACTTCCCCCCCGGCCTGAACTTCAGGGGGAGAACTGAAGCGCCTCCCCCCCACCGCGAAGCAAGCTGTGGGACCAGGTAAGTCCCTTTCGTACATCCCTAGTCTACGTAAATCTTTACATAGACTACCCCTGCCCAAACAAGGAACGCAAATGGCAGCGCCCATGGGTGCCGCCATTTGCATATGCACTTTTTTTTTTTTCAAAGTCACCCATGATAGGCTATGTAACGATTTCCATAGCCTATCACGGCTGACTTTGAAAATCTAGCCGTGATAGGCTATGTAAATCGTTATGTAGCCTATCACGTGTGGGTGTTGTTTTTTAATTTACTTTTTTATTTCGTGGCCTGGGAGACGGGGCGCCTCCTCCCCTGGCCTGAACTTTGGGGGGAGAACCGAAGTGCCTTCCCCCCACCACGAAGCAAGCTGCGGGACCAGGTAAGGGACTTTCGTCCATCCTTAGATTCAGATATCCAGATCACTCAGTTTGGGGGTTTTCCCATTGACTTTTGTGGGAAAACACTAGGGATGGGGGAGAATTTCTCTCCAAAACTTTGGGGGGCTGAGTGCCAATGCATTCGGTCCTCCGAAGGTTGTTCGGGGAGAAATTCTCCACCCCCCCACCCCCCCCGGGATGGGACTTACCTTTCACGAATGTCGCTCCCGGTGGTGGGTCCCGGCGGTGGTTTGGCAGGTCTTCGTCAGGGGCGGGGGCGGCAGCCGGTCTTTTGACCGGCTGCTGCCGCCGCCATTACAAGAAAAGTAAAAAAAAAAACAACGCCCCTGTGATAGGCTACGTAATGATTTACGTAGCCTATCATGGCTAGATTTGCAAAGTCAGCCGTGATAGGCTACGTTAATGGTCACGTAACCTATCATGGGTGACTTTAAAAAAAAAAAAAGCGCGTACGCTAATGGCGGCCCCCATAGGGAGCCGCCATTCGCGTTCCTTATTTGGTCCCTGTAGTCTACATAAAGATTTACGTAGACTACAGCGAGCAAATGAGGAATGCGAATGGCGGCTCCCTATGGGGGCCGCCATTTGCGTACGCGCTTCTTTTTTTTTTAAGTCACCCGTGATAGGCTACGTGACGATTAACATAGCCTATCACGGCTGACTTTGCAGATCTAGCCGTGATAGGCTACGTAAATCGTTACGTAGCCTATCACGGGGCTTTTTTTTTTTTTACTTTTCTTTTGAAGTTGGCGGCCGGGGAGACGGGGCGCTTCTCCCCGGCCTGAATTTCAGCTGGGCAAGGCAGGAAGCCTCCTCCCCGGCCTGAACTTTGGAGGGAGAAGCGAAGCGCCTCCCCCCCACTGCGAAGCAAGCTGCGAGACCAGGTAAGTGACTTTTGTACATCCCTAGAAAACACAAATTGCCATAACTTTTTTTGATTTCAAGATAAATACTTGAAATTTAGGGTCCTCTCTGCCAACATGGATGGGTCCAACCTGCCAAATCTCAGACAGTTTGGCCCACTTTTTATGCTAGGTGCAACTGAAGTCTGATATTTTCCACAAGAACTCTCAAAGCAAAGAGCTATATTTTCAGCCCTGCGCTGCCTTCTCCTCCTACCTGCTTGGCTGTCAAGGACTGCTTGCCACCTCCTTCTCATGTGGAGGAGACAGCTAGCAAGCAGCAGAGGCAAGTGCCGCACCACTGCCTTGATGATTCACAGCACTTTTTGCATGTAAGTCTATGTGCACACATAGACTTTTAGACAAAAAGAGCTGTGAATCACCCATGTACTCAAGATTCATGATGCTTTTTGCGTATAAGTCTATGTGCACATAGACTTCCAATCATCATATTCTTTAAAAACATGGCAATCACAGCAGAGACGGAGGGACCAGAGAGTGGAGCATGGGCTGGGGTGTGTGTGTCCAGATGACCTGGATGGGGGTGGGTTCTCACATCCCTACTTACCACCACCAGAATGATCTCTGTCTCTGAAATGCAGCCATTTTTTCCAGTAATTCAGTCTTCCCTCCTCCTCCACCACTGTCACTTATTGGAGATTGCTGGGTTATGTTCAGCCCTGATTTGGCAACTAGAGTTTCCATTTGCCAAAGCTCCCTCCCTCCCCCACAATCCCTCACTGAACTTTTTGAAGTTGATACTTTTGGCGCCAGGCTGTCTGGGTTGCTCAGAATGAATCACAGAGTTGGATGAGGTTCTTTGTATGCAAGGCACTTTGCTTTAGGGAGCCTCGTTGCTATTCTGCTCCACCTCATATTATGCAGAGGCACCTCTGAAGCACCCTACTTTGACGTGTTACTCAGGCTTTGGACCAAAGTGGTGCACAGCCCTAATTTTATTTATGTATCAGCATGAAACTCACACATTCTTCTTATGCATTATATTTCTGTATAGTACTTAGACTTTAATTATGCACCACATAAAACAAAAGCTATGTGTCCCAGATCTGCAACTAATTCCAGTGCTCAAATTATGGGGAGAGGGGAATAATATAGGGGGTCCTTCATGAAATTCACAAGTTTACCCCCTAGTTTTAGCCAAATCGTGTCTCTCATAACTTTCTAAATGTTACAAGGGATATGGTAAGAGTTGCCCGCTATGGCAATCCTGTAATTCAAGCACTGCCTAATTTCCATTATCAGAAGCAGGATATGACAACTGTGGGGTTATTTAAGAGGACTGTAGACCAGATGTGTCTTTGGCAAGAACACTGAGCCACACATCACAATGGAAACATTTTTCATGTCAACCCAAGATATGGGCTGTTAGCTGTAATGAACATGCTTTGTACTTTTTATTACTGAGGCTGGGTATGGCAACTCTCTATCAGACAGTTAAATGTTCTTGAGATATCAATGAAACACCAATTTCAAAGAGATATAGATTAGCAGCCTATGTTGCATTTACCATGGAAATGCTGCCAAAAACCTCCCCATGCTCAGTAGCTCACTCCCTATCAGATGCATCAAAGACATCCACCATTGTACTAAGGTAGGGATGTCAGAGAATTCTGCCACAGATCTCGGTGAGGTGGCCCCCCAAAATCTGTGGCGGAACGAAGCCCCCGCCCCCCCCAACCCACGAAAGGCGTGCAAAACTGAGCACTTACCTGCTGCTGTCCGTGCTGACTTGTGAATGGTGGCTGTGATAGGCTACATAAGTATTTACGTAGCCTATCATGGCAAGCAAAACAAAAACAAAAACACAGCATACGCAAATGGCGGCGGCTATGGCAGCCACCATTTGCGTTCCCTATTTTTAGCCGTTTTAGCCTACGTAAATATTTATGTAGGCCATTACGGTGAAAAAAAGGGAAACGCAAATAGCATAGTGGGAGCCATTCGCGTTCCTTTTTTTCACGCTGTTTTAGCCTACGTAAATATTTACGTAAGCTATTACGGTGGGGGGGGGGAAGGAACGCAAATAGCACCGACTATGCTATTTGTGTTCCCCTTTTTTTTGCCGTAATAGCCTACGTAAATATTTACGTAGGCTAAAACGGCTAAAAATAGGGGATGCAATTGGAGGCCGCCGTAGCTGCTGCCATTTGCATGCACTGTGGGGGGGGTTTTGGCTTGCCGTGATAGGCTACGTAAATACTTATGTAGCATATCACAGCAGCTTTGCTGGACACAAATGGCGGCCGCTATGGCGGCCACCATTTGCATCCGCAGCAGCCCGTCTGCGGCCAGAACTCCAGCTGCAGACGGCCCTGGCCGGCGGCTCTGCGGAGCTGCCGCGGAGTGGAGCTGGCCCAAGGAGAATTCTGGGGGGAGGGACGGAGCGCCTCCCCCCCACTGGAAATCCAAGCTGCGAAAAGGTAAGTGACTTTCGTACATCCCTATACTAAGGTAAAAGGTAGGAGGAAGGTACCTGGCTCAGACATTCAAGTTATCATCTGACATATTGTGAACAACTCCATATTTTCTTGCCACAGATAGCTACATTTCTGTTTAGGGAAAGTTGCCAAAGCCACAATGAGCTGGGTTTTGAAAATGAATCAGACTATTCACAAGACCACTGTATCAGTGAAAAACAAAACAGTTATCTACGTCTGTACATTGCATTCTCTAAAGCTTGGATTGCACAGAAGTGATAGCGGAAGAGAAAATAGCATGATGCCATTCCAGTTCTTCAGGGCTTTACAACTTAAGAAGTAGTTAAATGGGAAAAAGTGGAATAAACATTTTGGCAAGAGAAAGAAAAAAGTGAATATAGGAACATTTGTATATATTACATTTACAATGATAGAATATTAAATCAGGAACATATTGCACAGAATACATAATGACAAATAAGCTTTTTAATTAACAACTGTACATTTTGAGCCTTCACATTCAGTTTTACTTATTTATTCACTTGCAGCCACAAAACACTCCTTTGTGCTCAGCTAACGAACATTATCCAGACTGGAGCTTACCAGACAGAATTAAGACCACATTAAGCTTGTATTCATTTTGTTTGCCTATTTAGAATGTAATTTAAAAGCAATCACCTCCTCAAATGACACAGAACCGTCCTTTGTATATAATCTACAGCAAGTTTCAAACTCTTAATGGGAAGACCATAAAACTCTGAAATAAAAACACAGAGTGCTGTGATGGGATAATTTTTACCTTTTGCTCTTATGTCGTTTTAGTGTCATTTCATTTTATATATTTGTGATAAAGCTACCGTGTTATTGCATATGATTTTTATTTCCTTTTATTGCTCCTTCAGTAGGGTATAATGTCAGTTTCACTTTCAGCTCCCATTTTGTTCAGATTCCATTAAGGACTTAACACATTTTTAAACATATGTAGAAAAGAACAGATGAAACTTAATATTCTGCCATCACTTGAACCCAAATATAAATCAAGGTATTTAGGGAATAAAGCTGCAGTAAACCTATTTTAAAATGCATCTTTATATAATGCTACAATGTCAAATATTTTTTTAAAGAAACTTGTCAAAACATGGAACAAAGCCCAAAGAATAGAAATAGGCTAGAGAACATTTGGCTTCTCTCTGTGATGATCCTTTATCTAGTTTGCTTTATGAGACACGATCCACATTTCTGTGTAGGTGCAAACAAGCAATACTTAGTTTACATGTATATTTGTATGTCATACAGATTTCACAAGAGATTTTTAGAGGCACCAAATATTATTAAGCATAGTTTGCCTTGATCTTCATGAAGGGCTTTAATGTGTGTTTATTATGCAAAAGTATTTGTTCTGAGTATGTCAGTTTATTTGCAGTGGATTAAATCCAACATTATATGAGTGGACTTCCACTCATTTCCCTTCTGCTCCTCCCTCCTGTAGCCCTCCCCCTATGCTTAATATTTTTCAGGTGATGATCCCTTGGAAGTATATGAAAGAGTACAGGCATACTTGTTTTTGATTTGTATACAGGCCAGTAACATAAAATGCAAGCAATAATGCAAACAAAAAATAAAAATAAAAATCAGGTATGAGTTCAGCTGATTGGCTGTGCAGGTCAAATCAAAACTAAAGCTAAAATTCTTATTTCATCTCGGACTGAGAATGAAAGCAAAACCAAAATGAAAAGTATGATTAGTTTTTGTTTCACCTACAGGAAACATACTCAGCATTCTCTCTCTCTCTCTCTCTCTCTCTCTCTCACAATCCTTGATCTGGAGAATTATAAGTGTTTGCATAAGTTTTCTTAGTGCTTGAAGCAAAGGTGTCATTTCTCAGACAGTAGAGAATATCGTCCCATTTCGCATGGCTTGTTAACAACCTCTGCCCATGCCAAGTGCATGCTGGCTCATTTTCCCAATTACCCTCGCCATGCACAGATTGTCGGGACATCCAAACCCAGTGAGGGTGGCTTGTTAGGTGATTAACAGAAGCCATGACGTGCTGTAGGGTTGTGGGGTAGTTTGTTAACCAGCCCAGCAATCCACCCTCACTGGGTTTGGATGACACAAGAAGCTTCAGCAGAGGTGTAAATTGGCAATTGGATATCTGTGGGTGTCAAATTGACTTGGTTTGCATGATCTCCTCAGCCCACTGTGGCCTAAATAAGCCACGGTGCACTGTGCTGATTGTACAAACTGGGTCAATATGTCCATTCTCCCACAGGGAAGGGATACTGTAACATTTGACTGTTGTCCAAGATTGTCATAAGGATCATAAATATTCCATCAATACCAGTTTTCCTTATGTGGAGTTAACTAGAAAGTTTTCAGCTTAATCAAGACAAAAAAAGACTGACAAATGTATAACTAAGATTGTTTCCGTTTCTCAGAATATCTCGTTTCTTTGGAGAATCACAAGCACAATTAGTGAAGGAGATGAAGTGTGATAAACTGACCTTGCCAACAGACATATTGATAAAACTGTCCTTCAGTGAAAGTGTATGAGAGTCATTCAAGTACGTTCTGAATCAGATTTGCCTTAATCTGAATTTAAGCCAAATTATAAACTGCGCAACTAATTCTACAGAAAAGCCCTGTTCAGGCATTATTTAAAGTAGTTAGTGCAACACACAAGGTCTGTGCCATGTTGAGTAGTTCAGCTCTGACACTGCATGCGCCATTTGGCCCCTCTCCCAGGTATCTGTACATACAGCGTGAACATTTGCAGCACGAATATTCATGTACTCTGGCTGTTCATCTTGCCAAGTGCTTACAATGTGACAACCCATAATATTTCACCTCTATTGCAGAAATGTTACTCCAGCATTTCAGACAGATAGCAGTGTAAATATTTAGGACTAGACTACCAGTGTCATCCATGATACTATCCTTGAAATACCATGCTTTCTCTGATGTTGCCTTACCAATGTTTCTCTTTGATGAAGCTGAAAGGGAAGCGCATATACAAATGAGAGCACCATTTGCTCATCCCACAGAACAAAATTATCAAGTTACACTGATTAAGTACAACACAATGTTTTACTCAATTGGAAATCATTCTCTGAAAAACATTCCATGCTGTAATTTTAAAGGAAGATTTGAATGTCTCTTGAAAATATTACGAATATTATAGTTTTAAATATTTTTTCTTTCAAGTGCACCCTTTTATGAAACTAAAACCTACTGGAGTCAGTGGAGAGAGAGAAAAAAGAGAAAGACAGCTCATGTTGAATATTAACGTGTGTACTTGTATGTCTCATAGGAGAAGGTAAATATCTACAGTGAGGTACAAGAGTGGTATAAGTTCTTATCAGGTGGTCTTTGTGCGCATACCGGAAGCTTTTCATTTTCGCTACTTCAAGGAAGACATTTTTAACTGATGGCAAAAAAGAAAAGGTTGCTGTTGGGTTTTTTTGATCATTTTTATTTTTTGAGCCCTCATATGTGTAGAATCAACATATTTTATATTTGTGATTCTGAGAGGAAGGGGGCTAACTGCTACATTTGCATTATGTAAGAAGGAGAAAAAAACCCTTAGAGCCTTCCAACACTGTTTTCTCCCTACTTTTTTTTTCCTTCTAGATATGACAAAGAAAGATCACTTATTGAGGCCAAGAAACATGGACTGAGTTTCCCCTCCAAGGGTCCCTTTTCTTCCTTACAAAAAACATAAGCCACAACTCTGAATAACGTCCTACATTTTCCATTATCTAGGTACATTTAGTTTATGGTTCTTATCTTTCTAGAGCCCCCCACCAGTTGGGAAAAGTGACGAGTCAGAGCTTGCACTGAAAAGTTACCCTTGACTGAGTGGAGTAACAACCACTGCCACCTCTTTGTCTCCTTAGAGCCGACGACCTCCTTTTTAAAATCACAAATCATTCCCTCATCTCCTTTATCTAGCATTCCATAATATGGTGTTGTTTCCCAACAAACTTCCATTCTTTGCTTTCCTTTCACTTATTTCCTCCTTCCATCTGGTTTACATTTCAAGCTCTGTTCGCTCCATCCCCTTTTCTCACCATTCAATTCCCTTCCCTTTCTGTACTGTAGCTTGCACCACTCTTGTTTTCTGTCTTTTAAAAGTACTAGCAAGGCAATCTTTCAGTCATCTTTTATTGCCATTCTTGAAACGTTTCCCACTGTGCTTTCACAATGTGGAAACATAAGACTAATACACTGGCAAAACAATATGCTATGATGGGCTTACTTTTATTCACTTTTTAAAAAATGTCTTCATTGACAGAGGGAATGATGTGGTCATTCAAACAGAGGGATTCAAACAGTCCCATAGAGTTATCTGCAAAGAGAAAAGAAGTCACTCTTCGCAGACCATGATGCTGGGAAAGATTGAAGGCAGAAGGTGAAGGGGACGGCAGAGGATGAGATGGCTAGATAGCATCACCGATGCAATGAATATGGACTTGAGCACACTCCGGGAGAGAGCGGAGGACAGGAAGGCCTGGCGTGCTATGGTCCATGGGGTCACGAAGAGTCGGACACGACTGAACGACTGAACAACAAGGGAAACAGATATACCCATTTCCTTACCTGAACCTCATTTATTGTTTCACCTTATACTAGGGATGTCAGAGAAATCTGCTGTGGATTCAAATGAGGCAGGATTCTTTGGAATCCGGCCTCAGGAATCCACAGCGGATCGGGACCACTTACCTCTGCTCCAGGAGGACTGGAGGAGGAACGGCACTCAGCTCCTTCTTCCAGCCAGAGCCGTTCGCCTCCTCCCTGTCCTTGCCAATTGCCATGTCTTTTTTAAAAAAGGCGATCAGTAGGATGTGCCCATAGACTTATACGCAAAATAGAGCAGTGAATCTTGTGTATAAGCCTATGGACACATAGACTTATACACAAGATTCATGACTATTTGCGTATACATCTATGGGCACATCCTCCCAATCACCTTTTTTTTTTAAAGACATGTTTTTAAAAGGCAATCAGCAGGGATAGGGAGGAGGCGAACAGCTCTGGCTGGCAGGAGGGAAGGTAAGCACCCCCAAGCCAGTCCCCCCCCCGAAACTGAGCAGAGTGGAACCACTCTGGAGGATTCCAGGAGGGGAAGAACGGATCGCCTCCCCCCCCCCCATGGATTCCCCACCGGAACAGACGGTGTGGAATCCGTACACCCCTATCTTATACCAGCCTGCAAAAGCTGAAGAAATGATGGAGTTTTTCACCTAATATCTACAATCCTATGTACACTTATTTGCAAGTAAGTCCCTTTGAACTCATTTATAGCAGAGGTGGGCAACCTAATTTCATGTGGCCCTCAGTCTAATTTCAAAAGCCCTCTCCATGGGATCAGTTCAGACCTCTGGCAAATTAAATCTGCCTCTTTCTTGGCAGCCCACCAGAAAAGAGAGAGAGAGAGAGAGAACGAGAAAGCAGGGATGTGGCAGAAAGACAAAGAGAAAAGGGGTGATACACCTACTTTTGGCTCTGGCCCTATCCAACACAATAGCTGGCGTTGCTCACCCTGACATGCAGCCTCTGACAGATTGTTCCTGACGGAATGTGGCCCTTGGGTTGCCTGGCCCTGATCTATAGGACCTGGCCTTTATAGTCTTCAGTACCATGAATTTTCCAGTTCTCTTCTTTTAATTGGACAAAGATAAACATCTAAATGTGAATATATAGAACAACTTCTCAATAGGGGTGTACGAACCCCCTTACCTGGACTCTTCAGGGGTCCATGGGGGGGCAAGCCGTCCCTCCCCCCTGGAACCCTCTCCAGCTGGCTCCACTCCGTGGCAAGGCCATGGAGCTGCTGGCCGGGGCTGGCCGCAGCCGAACTTCCAGCTGCAGCCAGGCTGCGGCCGCAAATGGCGGCCGCTATGCCATTTGCATCCCTGTCTTTTGCCGTGATAGGCTACATAGATACTTGTGTAGCCTATCACGGCTTGGCAGGGACGCAAATGGCTGCTGCTATGACGGCCACCATTTGCAGCCGCAGCAGCCCGGCAGTGGCCAGAAGACAACCCGGAGCCACCGCCGCCAGAGCTGCTGCCACTGGAGCCAGGTAGGTCCGTTCTGGGGGTATTTCGGGGGGTGGCAGGGGGGTAGTCTGTTCCACCATGGACTCTGGGGGGGGGCGGATTCTAAAGAATCCAGCCTCACTGGAGTCGGTGGCGGAATTCTCCAACATCCCTACTTCTCAACATATCAAGAACATATATTAACTTAATGCTGTGGTCTCAATCAGCATATATTGAAAATGGAGGGGCATTTGCACTTGCACTTTACCACTGACTTACTGCAGGAGGTTTAACCTGAAATTTAGTTCACCAGGGGTAGCTCTGTGCTCCCTCTGATTAACTTACTGTTGGAATGAAGTATTAAAGCATCCAAGGGAAATGAGCATTTTAAAAGAGACAAATTCTGGGATTCTATCTACTTCTGACTACCCAAATAGAATAAAGTCTGGAAATTATATGAGGAGTGACAAAGACAACATAGGCTGAATGAAGAAAAAGGAAAAGGAAATACTTCTTTTACAGTAGAAAAAGAAGTATACTCATAAGAATGTATACAGGGCTGCTCCACACATGATCTTTTAGCTACAAGGTGTATACTGATGAAGAGTGAAAAACTACTTTGGTATACACTGTCATGTGTAAAAAATTACACAAATGTTTCTTTCTCCAGGTGTTCGTACAGGGACCTTTGTGCATATGAATGCAGTGTTGACATTATTTACAAAGTAGGAAATATATTGTTGTTATTTGCATAAATAAATTACCCTCATGCTCAATAGCAGCATGAGACTTAGCAGACTTAACTTTCAGAGCGATTGCTTTTTTCTAGGCATCAGGCCAAAACAACTACTTTAAAAAAAAGTTAAACTTTGTTCTTGTCGGAAAAGTGGACACCTCTGGGTCAACTGTCTGGAGGAAAGAACCAACAACACTGATCGTAGTCAGATACTGTAGCTCCCCTTTCCAGTGGGAGTGATTAAAAAATGGGCAAATACAGAAGAGGATAAGAGATAACGTAATGGAATATGTTTCCAGATTCAACCTACTGTGAAGGGATTTTTTTTTCTTCTCCACAGCTTTCAAGGGATTGGAGACAGGCATTTTTATCAGTGTTATTTAGTGGACAAGACATAAGCAATCTGCCTGCAGCCACACAGTCTGTCAGAGGCAATACTGAGAGTCAAAAGTTGGGAAATCCTCCTTAGAATAAATTGAAATAAAGCTTCAGAAGGGCTCCCTCTCAAAGTTCACCTGCTCTAGCCTCTAACCCTTTGATGTTAAGGTAGGACAACTTGTACTCCCTGCCAGATGCTTGTCCAGTTGTTTCCTTAGAACTCCCATGAAGTTGTTCAGACACTGCTTTCTTTCTCAACCCAGTAAAAGAGAAGAGTAAGGGCCAAATTAAATGTTACTTTAAAGACAATAGCTAGTAGCTACATCATTTCCCCCCCTTACAGAAAAGAAAACATGGGGGAACAGATACAGATCCGGACCCCAGTGTGGGGGATAGGGGACTTTAATTCTTTTGACCTCTGCTGCAGTTCCAATCAGGATTGGGGGCATGGCACCTGCACAGACCCCAATCAGGTTTGCAGTGGGGGTAAAGGGTTAACCCCTCCCTCCCTTCCCCCCCCACTAGGGTCCCAATCCAGATCAGCCTTCCCATGCTTACTTTTGAATAATACAAAAACAAAAAAGGACATGGCTGCTAGCTTCATCTTTAAAGTAACATGGAGAGTTTGACTTAAAGTCTCACACAGCGTTGCTCTGCCTCCTTACTGATGCCTCCCCAGCCACCAGGTGTACCTGTACCCAGAGAAACCCAGATTGAAGGAGGGGTCAGTAAGATCATGGAGGCACTGGATACAGGCAAATTCACCATTTGGATAAGTAGATCCATCATAAAACAGAAGTGTGAATGGCATTTATACATGTTAGACTTGACTAAGAGTGCTGAGAAAAAGCTGCTATAAATTTGCTGCCCCAGTTACACATTGTGAGTTTGGGGGGCATTTTGATGATGTTTCAGGGGAAGTGAAATGCATTAGGATGCACAAGAGGGTTTACCATTGGTGGGTGGATGCAATTTCCTTTATGGTATTTGCTATTCCCACCCTCACCCAGAATGCCCCAGGATTATGTTATGTCCATGGTATTCTGGGAGAAAGAAAATGGTGGCCACCTGCTGGAAAGAGCCTCAGGCAGTAATTACAAAAATAAAGTTTTTTGTTTTTTTTTTTTTTAAGGGACCTGCATGTGAAGGTGCATGTTACCTTCAAGCTTGCTGCCCTGTCTTCAGGGCCTCTGAAACGGTACCCCAGAGCTACATGGCTTTTGCCATTCAGTAGGTGGTCCCACATGGAGAAAGTAAGAATTATATGACTCAATGACACAGGATGAACCTGCCGGTCTGAAAGGAAAGGGATGCCAATTGTGTGCAATTGGTACCACCCAAGTTGGTTGTGGCTTTTAAATGTTACTTCATCCATGTGGGAGCTGCTCACAGAAAAGTGGTTCCATTGTGGGTAGGGGAACAGAGCTCTTTATTTGGATTGAAAAAGGAGCATTTGGCAAGGTTCAAAGAAACAGTAATTAATTCCTGGGAGCCATGTTATACTGCTGAATTGCTTGTATAGTTGGGAACTAGACATTCTTCATAATATTAGATTATCATTGTGTCAACCCACCATGGCTCTCCAGCTTTGGAGAGACAACATGCTACTATACCATAATCAAAATACCAAGAAAAAGACAGAAATAAACTGACAATGCCAAGTTGTATCTTCTTTTTTTAAGTAATTTTCCTGTTGACACTGATTAGAAAACCTCAGGATTCCCTGAAGCTTTAAATCCATACAATTTCATAAAACTGGTGGTGGTGATGGTAGAGAAATCTTATAGAAGCAAAATCAGACTATCAGCAATGTAAGATTGCTGACAATCCAATACACAATTAAATAAGTCCTTCTTTACCACCTACTGAAATGAGGGCTGGGTAAAAGAAACAGAATCTATGGGAGAAGGAGATGTGTAAGGCATTTAAGATCTCCACATAACTTCTCTCTAGTTTCAGAGCATTCATCACACACACACCATGTAGTTTTTGTATAAACATGAGGACCAGATGATGATGATGATGATGATTTTAAATAAAACCTAGGGTTCTAGATTGCATTCCAGGTACTAGGTGTGCCTACTTGCATGCATAACACATGAAAATACACAATGCTAATTAAGAATGTGCATGCATTTGGCTTCTTGTGAGATCCAGCCAGTCAGGATGTATTTAAATCTGAGACTCCAATTCCCAAATATGTTTACAGAATTGAGACCCCCAGAGCTGTTGCCAGATAGGAGAAACTGCCTCACTTCTATGAGGTGGCTGTGGCTAAAGAAGGCTCAGGAGGCACCAGAGAAGGGGCAAGAAATGCCTTGGGAGGAAGGGAGGAAGGGAGTGGTCAGCAGCAGGAACAAGGCAGACAATATGGTTAGGATGAGGAAGATACACAACGAAACTCTAGAACAGGGCTGGGAAACCCTGTTTCCCACAAGGGCCACATTCCTCCTGGGAAATCTGTCAGAACCCACATGCTCCAGTGGAACCAGAGCAAAAAATGGGTGGGACCAGAGCCATCCCACACTCTGTCTTTCACATACACATCCATTCACAGACAGATACATTTATTCTTCTATTATTATGAGAGAGGGAGTTTTCTCATCTGATCTCAGAAGCTAAGCAGGGTCAGCCCTGGTTAGTTAGTACTTGGATGGGAGACTGCTTGGGAATCAGGCTTCCTGCACTGAGCAGGGGATTGGAGTTGATGATCTTGTAGGCCCTCTATGATTCTATGTTTCTCTATCTCTCTTTGTTTCTCTCCTTACCTCCCCAACTGCCTTCCATCCTTGGCCTGCCCACCTTGCAGGAATTAGACTCTTAACCCTTCCCTCCTGAGCTGCCCCCTCTCCAAGCTTGTCAGGAGTAGAGATGGGGCATACACTGATTCAGTTCACATTTTAATGTGAGCTTACCTAATTGTGCACATCTGAACCGCTATATGAACCAAAACTCAGTTATCCTTCAAAATTCGTAGTTCTCCAAATTTTGCAATGGAGTTCTCCAATTTTTTAAAAAATGCATCCCAAAATGTGTACATTAGGGGAAAATAATGTTAAAAATGAATTCTATTAGGAAAATTGCTTGCAAAAACATGTATAAGGCAAAAATGTATATAAAAATGCATGCATTATGAGAAATGTGCACAAAAATGCCTATGAATTTTCATGTGAACTTTTTTTTAAATCTCAAAGTTCAGGACAAACCAAACTTAACAATGGAAAAATGAGAAACAGAGAGAAACTGAAATTGACAAACCCTAGTCTGGGGGGCGGTCAAGGACCCCTGTGAACAATTTGGAATGTGGCCCAGGGAGCTGCTGGGATGGAGGAACCAACTTAATTGAGCTTGGGTCTTAACTTCAGGAAACTCATGGAAGGAAAGCTTCCCATAACCAGCTCACTGCTGCACCCCCTCTGCTTATCCTATTGTTCGGGGGGCGGGGGAGCACACCCTGTGATGGCTGGAGGAGAAAGGAGGGGCGAGGAAATGTTTCTTCCATGAACTTCATAAAGTTAACTCATCTTAGGATCCAAGCTGGAGTGACTTCTTGCCTGTGTTCTATTAGTAGGAGTGCACGAAAGCCACTTACCTGATCTCGCAGCTTTTTGCGGTGGGAGGGAGGCTCCCTGCCTCGCCCGGCCGAAATTCAGGCCAGGGAGGAGGCGCCTCGCCCGGCCGCGAAATAAAAAGTTTTTTTAAAAAAACAATGCCCCCGTGATAGGCTACGTGACGATTAACGTAGCCTATCACGGCTAGATCTGCAAAGTCAGCCATGATAGGCTACGTAAATCGTCACGTAGCCTATCACGGCTGACTTTGCAAATCTAGCCTTGATAGGCTACGTTAATCGTCACGTAGCCTATCACGGGGGCATTTTTTTTTTTACTTTGATTGGAATGGCGGTGGTGGCAGCCGGTCGAAAGATCGCCTGCCGCCCCCGCCCCTGACGAAGACCCGACGAACCGCCACCGGGACCCGCCGCCGGGAGGGACATTCGGGAAAGATAAGTCCCATCCTGGGGGGGGGGGTGCGGGGGGGTGCGGAGAATTTCTCCCTGAAACTTCTTCGGGGGGCCGAACATGTTGGCGCTCGGCCCCCCGAAGTTTCGGGGAGAAATTCTCCGCCAACCCTATCTATTAGCAGTGACATCAAATGGAAGTGAGTTGTATGGAAGATGGGCCTCCTCTTCTCTTCTGCCCTGCAAGTAGTGTAATCTTACAACAAAAGGATATAAAAGTAACGCTACTTTTAATCTGCTCATTCTAGAGCATGAGATATGCTAAATCCCTGTATACAATGATACTTTCTTATCTAACAAACAATGGCTGGCTAAATAGTTTACAATATTAACAGGATTTCTTGTCAAGCTTTGTATTTGAATTGAATCAAGAATCATAGTGAAACAATAGGTGTTATATGATGTTATATGATGTTTTTTAGTCAGTAACACAGGCTTAGCCTAGTGCTGCTCTATGGCATGTGTTTCTTTGTGTGTTAAAAGATAGGAACATTGGAAGAGGCAGTCCATTTCAGCCACTGATGGGACAAGAACAACTACTTTCCATCAATCAATATTGAACTCCTGACTTATTATAGAACTACGAAGATGGGCTTTTAAGAGAGACTTGTCCAGACAGCACTCTCCAGACAAAGGTTGAGCAGTAGTTCTTTCAGCAAGATGTCAATAGAAAGAAGATGGAAGTCTCAGGGTCCTGTCAGAGATGTAGTGGATACAGAGAGACAAAGAGAGAAAGAGAGAAAGAGAGAGAGAGAGAGAGAGAGAGAAATGTACATCACATGTACAAAGACTCTCATTTATGACAAGCCTATGTCACTTGTCAGTCCAAAAGCTTATGACAGCAAAGCCCTTCACTGGACATAAGCACTTTAAATGTAAATAATAACACCATCTAAGACTTACACTGAGATTATTAATTTTCATATTATGGGATGCTTAGCAAATTTCAGGGTCTGAACTAAAATCCATTCAGGACTGTCTTTGAGGCCTTTCAAATGTTCATAGTGTAATCTAGATAAGAAATGCCATGTTGATGATGTAAGTATTCAGCTGCCTTTGAGTTTTCCAATACAAATAAAACTGGAATGTATTTACAGAGGGACTATTTTTCATTCCACAACGAGACAATGACTTCATCATAATGTCAAGATCCATAATCTGTGGGCATAGCATCTCTCAGAACCTCTTCTGTAGTTAAATCTACTTCTGCCTAAAACATAAGAACTTCTAATAAAGGTCCAGTATAATTTCATGACCAAAAATGTATTCCTTACTAGTGAACTTGCAAGACCATAGACTTGTTCCATAATCCCCCAAATTTGTCCCCTTAAGGTTCCCCTATAAGGACAAATCACTGGTATGACTCTTCCTTCAGAGGAAAAATATCTGAGTATGCTCAACTGAAACAAAGCTGTCAAAGCTGAGGGAGGGTAGAATTTGAGCTGACAGTTTGTATGCTAGTTAAGAGAGAAAGGGCATGCATCACGAGGCTGTCCTTCACACCTAAAATTAGACTCTCTCCCTTTAAGAGTTACTAGCCCATGGACATGGGTCAAGTAATCCCTTCAGTCTATCCACAGTCCTGGATAGTCTGAAGGTGTATGGGCTGGGTATGTGCTGAGTAGCTTGTTGACTTTTGCCTGCTAGCCCTTATAAGGGGGATTTGAAGTTATTGCCTGGAAAGGCCAAATTGGGGTGGGTCCATTGGAGAGCGGATGCTGTATTGCTCCAGACCAAACTCCTTTTCCCCTGATGGAGTGGAAGTCACAAGAGACCATCCCTGGTGTTTAGTCTCCAATGTGAGTTACAGAGGCACAGGATAGCCAAGTAGACAGCTTGTAGGTTTTAATGTTTCCTCAGTTTGCTCCCCTACCTTATGCATTGTTAATGTGTAATAAACATGTCTATTTTTTTCATCTGTCTCTATTTCATGTATGCTGAGGTTTCTGACTAGGATCTAAGAGATATAATTTATCTCCATGTGCCTTAGCCACTCAGAAATACTACCAAGGGTTTAGATCTTGGCCTTGGGGAATTGGCTGGAGGTGGAGAAGTCCCAGTTGGGATGAAACAACATTACAGGGCATGTTTACACCACAGACTTAAGTTTATTTAACAGTCATCCCCTGCCCCCACCCCCGAACACTGAAAAGTGTAGTTTGGAGGCTGGTGGTCTCCAATGGAGAATTCTTTGCAAGTTCCCCAAACTAGAGTTCCTAGGAGAAATGACTTCTTAAAGGAAATCCATGACTATTGAGCAGGTATAAAACTGAGTAAAATGTGTAGACCCAAGGAGAGTATAGTATAGTATAGTATAGTATAGTATAGTGCAATGTACTATAAGGGAGGTTTACCCTCCCCACATGCAGTGAAAGAACATGGGAGGGTAGGTTATGGGTCCACACAGGCTAGCCATTGATTCTGCATGCTGCAGCCACATTCCCCAACACTGCCATTCATGCTTTAAGCCAACACAGAAAAGGCTCTACAATGTGTGCTGATGTACATGCAGAGAGCTCCTCCAAGGTGGGGCCTGGAACAATGAGGTCATGGTTCCTCCTGACACACAACACACACACACGGAGGAGCTCTCTGCATGTATATAAGCCCTTTCCCCACTGCCCAAACATGCAAATGGCTGAGAAACATTTCTGCCACAGAAATGTGGCAGGGGTGTGACCAAGTGTACAAATGGTGGGGAAACATGGCATGCGGGCTATTCCCTGCAGTCCCATGGCCCCCATCCATGTTCGTTCAACATGTGCCAGAATCATGCAAACCATTCTGTAGTGTAAAACCAAGGAGTGTGAAAGACAAAGAGGGGTTTCAGCAAGTATCAAGTAAGAAGAAATACAGGAGAGAAGCCCCCAAGGAGTGGGACAACCACAAAGTAACTTAGAGGGAAAGAAAAAAAAAATATAATTCATTATAAGGAACCTGGCTGGCCAGCCCAGTTCTACAGTTACAGGAAAGAGCAGAAAAAGGAGACATAGGAAAGGTACTACCCTGACTAAGGATGGACGGACTCATCTCAGTCCACGCCACTGCCTGTCTGCCAAACCCTACCTGCCGGCCACCTCTGCTCACCATGCAGCCCCCTGCTCACCTGTAATGTTGAGTAAATGTCCCCTTTAGAGGTGCCATGTACATAACATTACATTTACAGGAAAACCCAAGCCCCCAAGTTGTTAAAAAAAAAAAGTGGATTGTTGAGGGAATAGGTAGCTGCCAGGTGTTCACAGACCACAGAGTGACTTTGCCAGCAGGTCTGCTAAGCATGGAGGCTTGGCGAGTAGGGTCTGGGAGGCCAAGTGGGTGGGAATCTCCTGGACTTCACCCCCCTTTCAGGCTCCCGTGACATCCCTAACCCTGACTAGTAAGCAATAGTAGGGCTGGAAGCACCAGTAGCAGGCTATGGAGAGTGAAGTAAAGAACACGGAAGCTAAGCTAAAGAGGAGTTGCAATTCCCAGGGACAGAATTCAGGGTGGGCCTGGTCTGCCTAGTTATTTTGAAATGGAAGTGGGAAATCCCTTTCATCTGAGGGCCAAATTCAATTTCAGAGAAGCTCTTGGGGGCCACATTCCAATGGTGGGTCGGGCCAAAGGGAAAGGGGACAGAGCCAAGGGCAAAATATACAAAAAAGGCCAAAAATATAAAAAAATACCAACATAATGAAGCGTAAAGCTCTAAATGCTAGTAATTACGCCTGATATGAGGTATTTTAGCCTTTTAGAATGGGGGGGGGGACTGCACAAAAGCCAGGAAACCACCAAACAGTAGGTGGTTAGGGAAAGAGGATGTGGCCAAGGAAAAGGGGTGTGGCCATTTAGGGACCCTGGGGGGCTATATTGGGACCCCAGGAGGGCCAGAATTGGCTCTTGAGCCTAAATATTCCATCTGTGTTTTAAAGAATGGGGCTAGTATGCACAAGCATTACTATCTTGGGGTCTCAGTATTTTAATGTTTATTTGTGTTAAGGTAAAACCATATTTAGAAATTAAAGTTTATTTATTTTAATCAAAAGACACACATACCATTAAACCCACTATTGGGGAGAGGGTTTTCCCAAGTTGGGAGAGTTGTCTGAACTTAGTGAACTGGGATATTCTTTGGGGTAGTAAGGACTATACATCTAATTTCTTGGACTAAAAATCCAATACGTTCTGAAGACCACTGTAGTCCTCAGAACATGTTGAATTGTTTTTGTCTATGTTTGCTTGGTTCTTGGCCTGCATACTTAATGCTGAGTGATTGCCAGGCAGGTCTTTTAATTGCCTGAAGTCCTGGCAGCCATCTCAGACAGCTTTTGGAGGGGCATAGAAGAGAGTGTTTTGTATGCATAAGCAAAGGTCTGCTGAATTAGACCAAAGACCTGTCTATCATGCTTCTCATGGCAGCCACCCAGATACCTATGGGAAGCCCACAAGCAGGACATGAGGATTTCAGAAGCCGCCAGGAAGTTTCATGAACCCCATTCCCAAAACTTTCAGAAAGGGATACAGAGATTTTGGCAAATTCAACAGGGATAGCTCAGCAGGATTTTATTTTCCTTCAAGGTTTCTACTTGTCACAAATAATCATGATCAGAATAAGATTAGCAGTAATCCTTAACTGATTTCCATATATTTCACTCTGGGATGAAATGACAGGAATTGGCTGAAAAAAAATATTGCCAAGATATAGCACTGGAAAGAACAACAACCCATGCTTCTAAAAATGTGTTAAAAACAACAACAACCCCAAACAGGGGGAGGGAACACTTTCATTTGAATGCATTAAAACTAAAGAACTATTATAAAGATTGACTATAGGGAATTCAAATTGCTACCACTGCTAGAGGCCAATGTAATTCTTATCTGAATCACTAAGAGCTAGCAAATACTTATTTCAAATCCAGAAAGTTGGTAACATATTGTTATTTTATATGGGATTCAGAATCCAAGTGCAAATCTCATGATGTATTGTAGGCAATAACTGCTTTATCAAAAGAAAACAAAAAAAAAAATCAGCCATACATGAAAGCAAAAGAAACAAATCCAATCAAAACTTTGAATATTTTTAATGTATTCCAGAAAATATTAACATTTTCATTATTCTAAGCTATTATCCTTTGGGAAGTCTGGTTTAGAACATTATTTTTGTTTGTGTATTCAACTGAGATGATTCTCATCTTCTTCCCTCATCCAAGAAGATAGAATTATAGATCCTTACCACCCAAATATATCCCAATATAGTAAGGACATTATTCAGAGTGCTGACCCAGCATGGGAAAACCCACCCTCCAAAAGTCCTGACTTTAAAGAAGGAGGGAGGGCATAATCCTATTGCCAACTCTGAATTCAGAGGCGACCACCTATCCAATGCAGGGCAGGAGAAGCATGGAGGGGATTGCCCCCTCTGTGCTTCAGCTGCCCTGCATTTGCAGCTAGACAGCCGATTTTGGCTGTCTAGCTGCGGGAAGGCGGAGAGGAGGAAGCGGCTACCAGATGACACATAGGATGTGTTGTACCAGCATTTCTGCCTTCCCCACCCCGGGATGCCCCCTAGAATACCCCATTTTTGCCACTCCATGCTGCTCTTCCAAGTGCAGAACGCGGGGCTGTACTGAGCTGCTTACGAGGCAGCACAGGAGGGGGGGGAAGGTCAGTTCTCAGGAAACCAACCTTGGTGCGCGGGCTTCGAGGTCGGTTCCCAGAAACCAGTGTATTCTATGGCCATCTAGCCACTGACTAGCGGCCATAGGATTGCTCCCTTACTTATTCTTTTTTCTGCAATACATGCCTTTCTTAAAGCTGAAACCCTAGAAACAGACATCAAAAACTTACCTACCAAAAGTGTGCATAAAACTTTACGTTATCAATATTGTTTACCTTATGTCATGAACCATAATTGTTGATGACATAACTATAAATTCTCAAAAAGGAACTAGCATAGCTTCTTGGATGGGGAGGGATTGTAGCTCAGTGGTAGAACATGTGCTTGTGTGCAGGAGGTCCCAGGTTCAATTCCTGACATCTCCAGTTAAAATCATCAGGTGGTGGGTAAGACTTATATGACCCAATTGGTTGGAAGAATGGCAGTTGGGAGGAAGAATGGAGGCAGTTGGAAGAATGGAGGTCACAATAACAGGAGTGGATATTTTTGTGGAGGAAATGAACTGTGGGCACACAGTCCTTGCTGAGCTAAACATGTGCTCAGAAACAAACTGCTCTATTGCCTGCATGTGACAACTTGTGTGTGAAGAAGCAAAAGACTGCAGTTGTTCAGTGGCAAAGGAAAGGCACTTTGCACATTCTCAGAGGTCCTGTGAAGCAGGAGCTTCCTATAACAAACAAGGAAGGTGGGATTTGTGGAGTAAAGCTCTTGTTTTTGTGAAGTGAGCAGGAAGGAAAGTGAAGGGGGAAAAACTGTGTGGAGGGAAGCAGTGCTTAAGAACTACTGCTTTAGTATTCAGTGCCATAGGTACACTAACTGGTCTTGGGTAGTCACTTATTGTTGTGCCACAGTATTCCTCAGCTGTAAAATGGGACCAATATCCTCTAAACTGCATAAATGCAATGCAGCACATGTGTGTGTATTATTACTTATATGCATTTCACTTGCTCTATAGTCTGTGTGGCTTGCCTCACAGCTTTTGTTATTTAGAGCCAGCTGCTTCTATGTACTTTTTAGTGGCACATTTAAACCAAGGTTGTGCTGGCCTCACCACTGACAATCGGACTCTGCCCCACCACCTCCCATTCATGTGGAAAAGTTTCCCCATTTTCATCTCTGAACATGTGAAATTCAGTGCCCCATAGGGAGGTTTGTGTGAGCAGTACACAATGGAGAAGTTGATTCAGTTGATGTGAGCTTCTGCTTCCATGCACAGTCCTTCTGTACCCTCACTTGTTGCATATGAAAGAACATTTCTCTTAGGGATGTATGAAGAATTTGTTTCAGTTAATTTTTTATTAAGATTTACCCAGTCTGCACTTTCTGAATCGAACACAGACTCAGACGCAATCTGTGATTGAAGTCCATGCATTTCTGAGCTTGTATGTGATTTGCAGAGAGAGAGAAAATGTGTTCCATAGCATGCATACATCTGAAAAATATGGATACAAATGCATGCTTTTGAAAAAATGTGCACAAATACCTTTTAGTCAATGGGAGAATATTTCAAACATGTGCACAATTGATGCGTACACTTGGAAAAATATGCACAGAAGTACTCATGGATTTTCATGTGAAGAAAGCAAAGCTTACAATGTGATATGGACTTGAGTCAGAATGAGCTTTGAGATGAAATTGGGAGAACAATGGCAAGCTCGAGGTTTGCTGATTTGCACATCCCTAATTTCTGTTCACAATTAAGAAGGGGGTATATAACTCCCCTTCATACAATGTCCAAGCAATTCCGCTGATAAAAACAGGGACTTAGGCCCAGCTGGCACATATCCTATGCCTCAGACTCTTGCATTCTCCTCTCCTCAACCAGCAGGGCCAAGAGGAGACTGAAACTTTGCCTCTTTTGATTTCTCAGTGTGCTTCCCTTTTCAGAGATATGCTTAAGGTAATAAGACATGATGAATGAAGATTGATAATAGCATTCAGATTATAAAGTGATAGCTGAAAAATCATGTAAATAACCTGAGCTATGAAACAACATGTAGATATGTCATCCACCAGTCAACAGATATATTAAAAAGGTTTTTTTTAAAAAAACAAAACAAACCCTGTGTACTGACTTAAACTTAATTCAATTAATTAAGTGAAACAAAATGAAACAAATTAGCATATATGATAGAAACCTTTGAGATATAATTAGGTTGGCAGAATCCTGTGACATTTAGAATTCTAACAGATAATATGCTTGCATTCTTTTAGTGAGGCAAACACAAAGTGGACTCTGGCGGGTGGCGGGGGGAAGATTACACAACACAAATCCCTCTGCCATTGTTAATTACACAAAACAATTTCAAATGGTTTGTGTCTAATAAACAGAAAATGTCTCGCAACCCTTTCCATTTCTATGTAAATTTCAAGTTTAATATTTTATTTATTAAAAGGTATGCATGTATTTCTTTAAGGATGAGTATAGACTGACCACAGGACAAAACAACCTCCTCAAGGTAGCTTACAAAATTTATAGCATGCTGAAAATCTGGTCCTGGCTTGCAAGGACAGCCTTCATGGATAGAGCAGGCTCTCCTCTTCAGACAATTGCCCTCCATGAGTAGAGAGTGAAGTATGTAACAATGGAAGTGGGCAGGACTGGAGCACCCCATCTCCTTACATGCTGGTTATGCCTGGTAAGACAAGCCTGAACAGGGCTTACGTCTTAGCTTGTTCCTCCTCATCCATCACAAACTGCCTCCGGACACCAGTTCAAGGGTTCCAGAGCCTTCCTAGGACAAGCAGCTGGAAACAAGAGGTAGAGCTGGGTTTTATCAGCAGGGTTTCATCAACATACTGGTAACACTTCAGAAACCATCCCAGTGGTTTCATGTAAATATTTTAAAGCACAGGGGACAAGATGGAACCTTGTAGTATATCATAGGTTAAAAGGCATGGTGTGGAACAGATGTTCCTCAGTACCACCTTCTGAGACCACTGCTCTAGGAAGGACTGGAACCATCCTAACAGTGTGCCTCCTAGGCCCATCCCAGGTAAGTGCTCCAGAAGGTATTGGTTGATAGTATCAATACAGCCACTGAAAGGTTCAGAAAAACCAACAGGGTTGCACCCTCCCTGTTTATTCGCCACTGTCAGTCATCTATCAGGGTGACCAGGTCTTTTCCCATCCCACAACCAGGCCTGAAACCGGGTTGAAATTAAATAATCAGTGTCATCCCAAACTGCCTAGAGTTGAGAGGCCACCACCCTCTCCAATACTTTCCCCAAGAATGGGAGATTTTATACTGGGCAGTAATTATCCAAAAATATATGACCTAAACTTGGTTTCATTAGTAGAAGTCTTCCTTCTTACTAGGGATGTCAGAGAATTCCGCCATGGATCTTGGTAAGGCCGAATGCCAGTGGATCTGGCCCCCCAAAATCCGTGGCAGAACAAAGCCCCCCCACCTCCCTGCCCTGCAAAATGGGCCCAGAACAGAGCACCTACCTGCTGCCGTCCACGCTGACTTGCAAATGGCGTCTGCGGCCACCATTCGCTTCTTCCATGTAGCCGTGATAGGCTACGTAAATACTTATGTAGCCTATCACAGCTAATGCAGGGATGCCATTTGCGTCCCTGCAGAAGCCGTGATAGGCTACGTAAGTATTTATGTAACCTATCATGGCAAAACTAAGGGAACACAAATGGCAGCGGCTACAGCGGCCGCCATTTGCGTTCCTTTTTTTTTTTTTTTTTGCTGTTTTAGCCTACGTAGTTATTTACGTAGGCTATTATGGCAAAAAAAAGGGAACGCAAATGGCATAGTGGCCGCCATTTGTGTTCCTTTTTTTTTTTGCCGTAATAGCCTACGTAGTTATTTACGTAGGCTAAAACAGCAAAAAAAAAGGGAACGCAAATGGCAGCCGCCGTAGCCGCTGCCATTTGCGTTTGCTGTATTTTTTTTTTTGCCGTGTTAGGCTACATAAATATTTACGTAGCCTATCATGGCAAAATACAGGGACGCAAATGGCGGCGGCTACGGCAGCTGCCATTTGCGTCCCTGTAGGCTGCCCAGCGGCCAGATGTCTGGCTGCGGGCAACTTCGGCCAGCGGCTCTGTAGAATCTCCGCAGAGCGGAGCCGGCTGGAGAGAATTTTGGGGGGAGGGATGGAGCACCTGCCCCCCACCGCGAATGTCACCGTTCGAAAAGGTAAGTGACTTTCGTACATGCCTACTTCTTACTACTGCTTCTTTTAAAGCAATGGGAACCACACAATCCCTCAAAGCGGCATTGGCTACCTCTGAGATTCATGTACCTAGGAAGGGCCATAGCTCAAAGGTAAAGCACATTCTTTACATACAAAAGGCCCCAGGATCAATCTCTGGCATCTCCAGGTATGGCTGGGAAAGATTCCTGTCTGAAACCATGCAGACCTACTGCCAGTTGCTGAAGACAATACTAAGTTAGATGGACCAACAATCTGACTTGATATAAGGCAGTTTCCTATGTTCCTTTGTACCTAATATAACCATGGGCAATTTTATAAGCCAAGATGGGCAAGGATCCAGTGAGCAAGTGGCAGGTCTCAAGCCTCCAAACAGCTTTTCCACATCCTCAGATTGCACAAACTTAAAAGTATTCATACATGACTCGACAATTCACTAGCACCACCCATCTTCAACCCTGTCATAATAGCAGCATCCAGACTGGCACTAGGGATGTATGAAAGTCACTTACCTTTTCGACGGGGCGATTCGCGGTGGGGGGAGGCGCTCTGCACCTCCCCCCGAAATCCTAACCTGGCCAGCTCCACTCCGCGGAGATTCCGCGGAGCCACCGGCCGGGGATGCCCACAGCTGGACATCCGGCCGCTGGGCAGCCTGCAGGTAAAACAAAAAAACACAGCGTACGCAAATGGCGGCAGCTACGGTGGCCGCCATTTGCGTTCCCTTTTTTCCTCTGTTTTAGCCTATGTAAATATTTACATACGCTATTACGGCGGGGGGAAAAGGAACACAAATAGCACCCACTACGCTATTTGCGCTCCCCTTTTTTTCGCCGTAATAGCTTACGTAAATATTTACATAGGCTAAAACAGCAGAAAAAAGGGAACGCAAATGGCGGCCGCCATAGCCGCTGCCATTTGCATACGCTTGTGTGGTTTTTTTAGCTTGCCGTGATAGGCTACGTAAATACTTACGTAGCCTATCATGGCCTCCGCAGGGATGTAAATGGTGTCCCTGCATTAGCTGTGATAGGCTACGTAATTATTTATGTAGCCTATCACAGCTATGATGAGGAAGCAAATGGCGGCCGCAGCACAGCCGCCATTCGCAAGTCAGCGCGGACGCCAGCAGGTAAGTGCTCCATTTAGCACACCTTTCATGGGGTGGAGGGGATGCGGCTTCATTCCGCCATGGATTTTGAGGGGCTGAATGCACTGGCATTCGGCCTCACCGAGATCCATGGTGGAATTCTCTGACATCCCTTACTGGCACAAATACAGGTGACTTTATTACCAAAATGTCTTGCAAATTTATAATCCTCACATATATCAGGGTGGCCTGAAAGAATATAATAAAAAGGTCATACAAATACAATAAAAGCTATAAAACCACATCATCATCATATTAGCCAAGAGAGGCAGAAAATAAAATAAACAGACAGATCAAATTATGAACAGACAGACTGGTCAAATTATGAACAGAATTGCTATTTGAGGGGGTAGTATTAGGAAACAGAAATAAAATTTAAAGAGAAATAAAAGTTATGGAACAAGAAATGAACCACTGTCTTAAGAAGACTTCTAAACTGAAAGGGCCGGGGAGGTGTCCTGTTGATAGAAAATATTATGTAGCCAATAGATACATCAAAGGTAGTGTTGGATTCCTGTCACTTTTCTGTGACTGGACATATTTGTGGCCAGACAATAAAAAATGGTTCAATGGCTCTTTAAGTTTGATATTGACGAGAAGGAGAAAGGCTGCTTACTATTAGGTTAAGGTGCAACTCCTGCTGTAGAAGCTAGCAGGTGTTTCAGCCAGAAGCAATAGCTTTTGAATTGCCCATCAAAGTCCTGATTTGCCAGGAAGGGTGGGGGAAAGCACTTGTAAAAGGCCAGAAACATTCTTCCCTGGGAAATGTTTTGAAAACACACATAATTTGATGCAATCTGTTGCACTCCAAAAAGCAAAAGGATTTCTCTTTAGAAGCTTCTACAAAGGATTCCCCTCTTCAAAAAGAAGAAGCATTTAGGGCTAGGTTGCTTTAGATATACCACATGCTGAAGCTGGAATCCACCTGGGAATCTTAAAAAAATAAAAAAAACCTCTTCCAAGATTGCCATACAAATTCTTTCTTAAAAAATGGCACTCAGACTTTATGTACATGTATATAACCTGAGTTCATGTTCTTATTAAGTATGGTTACTTTAAAGGTGAATTTTAGATGAATTCAAGGAGCTGGATGTGCCTGATCTCATCTGATCTCAGAAGCTCAGCAGGGTCAGCTGTGGTTAGTGCTTGGATGGGAGACCACCTGGGAATCAGGCTTCCTGCACTGACCAGGAGGTTGGGCTCAATGGTCTGGTAGGCCTCTTCCAACCCCATGATTCTACGAGATCTCAGGAGAGGCCTATCAATTATGAATGCATGAGCATCCCTTTGCTCATCCAAAAGGGTGGTGGTTCTGGTTGAGTCTTTTGGAATATTCCAAGACAACTCTCACATACACCTGAGAGCTTTGCAAACATTCAGTGGGCCAGTTCTCATGATCACACGGTGCTGAGCAAGCCACCATAGCTTGTTAGCCACCCTGCTCTTGCTGGTTGTGTGCTGGCCAGATTTGCATAATTACCCTTGCTGGCGTGGCTTCTCGTGTTGTGTGAACTGTGTGAGGGTGGCTTGTTGTGGTGGGTAATAAAGCACCCCATAGCACTGCAACAGCCCATGGGTTCTGGGTTGTTTGTTACCCACTCTCGTTGGGTTGGCATGATCTGAGAAGCCATGTGGGTGAGGATAATGATGCATATCCGGCTGGCACACAACCAGCATAGTGGTTTGTTAACCTTCTGCAATCATGCAAACCAGGCCAATGTGAATGGTCACTAAGCACTCACTGCCCCTGCCCCAACCCCGCCCCCCAGTGTACTATGTGGTACAGAGAATATAGTGGCAGAGGCATTGGATGCTCCCAGGGTCCCATGGGGAAAAGATGGTTTGCATGCAATTCTCAGTGGAAACCCTCAGAACAAAACATGCATAAAACATCATTTTCCCACTGAGAGGCTGGGACTTGTAGTCCAAGGCTAGTCCCCAGAGTAAAATGAGCTTGCTGTGCCCCAAGCTACGTTTTGGAAGGGGGGGGGCTGAGGAAGCAGGCAGGGGTCAATGCTAAAGGAGGATAGCAGGGCTGTGCTAATTCCAATTGTGCTTGGATGCCTGGGTCATGCCTACACAAGCATTCCCCATGCCTACCATCAGTGGTAGGGATGGGGGAGAAATTCATTCAGTTCACATTTTATTTCTTTATTTCTTTACATTTATATCCCACCTTTCTTCCATTGTGGAACTCAAGGTAGCTACATGTGGTTCCCAGGTAGTCTCCCCTCCAAGCACTGACCAGATCAGACCTGCTTAGCTTCTGCAAGGCCTCCTGTGCCTTCAGACCTTGTCTTGGGATTTTAATACACACTTACCTAATTTCACATTTTTTAACCAACACGCAAAGTGAAACTCAGTTATCCTTTGAAATTCGCACTTCTTCCAAGTTTGCAGTGGAGCTTTCCAAGAAAGAAACGCATACACAAATGCACATATTAGTGAAAATAACATTCTAACTTGCATCATATTAGGAAAATTTAAAGTGCTGGTTTTGGACTCAATGGTTTTATAGGCCCCTTCCAACCCTACTATTTTATGACTATTCTATGACCTTTAAAACCTTAAATGATTTGGGACCAAATCACTGGAACGGCTGCTTTCACCCGTATCAGCAAGAGAGACCCTTCTCATCTGCCCACCTGTGAGAGCAGTTAGGTGGGTGACCACATGTGAGACAGCCTTCTCTACAGTGGCTTTGCAGTGGAGTGAGTTGCCATTGAAGTTCCACCATACTCCATCATTGCTGGCTTTTAAGAAGGCCTTGAAAACAGATTATTTTACTTTGGCCTTCTCCTGATATGATTGCTGTTGTTGCTATTGTTGCTGTTGCTGCTGGTGGTTTTTCTCATTGGGTTTTATGGCTGTTTTATTAGATTTATGTTTTTATCACTTTTAATATCTTAATGGTTATGTGTGTTATTGATGCAAACTGCCTTGGGAGGGCTTCTGCCTTGAAAGACAACCAAGAAATATTTTAAATAAAATAAATAAAAAGTTACTTGCACAAAATGTGTATATTAGGCAAAATTGCTTACAAGTGTTTATTTATTACATTTCCATACCACCCAGTAATCAAAGTTCTAATTCGTACGTATATAGCTAGTGCATAATACTTACAAAAATACATGAACCAAACTTGAGATAGGAAAAAAGAGAAACAGAGGAACCAACATTGACAAATGTGTTCTTAATCAGTGGCTGTTAGCCGTGATGGCTATAGGAAACCTCTATGTTCAGAGGCAGTTTGCCATTGAATACCTGTTGCTGGAGAGCAACAGTGGAGTAGAGCTATTCCCTTCAGGCCCTGCATGTGGACTTCCAGGAGGCAGCTTTTTGGCTGCTTTGGGAAACAAAATGGTGGACTAGATGGTCATTGGTCTGATGAGAGATGTGAAGGTCTGGTGGGGGAGAGGAGAAAAATGAACCAGAAAATTTGAATAATTGAAATTTTGGCGGGTGGGGATGTGGGGGAGGTGTTGGGTTTTTTTGGAAAAAATGAGAAAAAAGAGAGTTTTTTTCCTGCATTTTTTTTCAGGCTTTCATATCTCTAGATCTGATCCAGAGTTAATGGGTTGTAAAAGCATTATCACTCTGACAGAGCGTTACACTGCTGTTTTGTAATCTTGTAAATGCCTCCTCTGATACTAATGTCCGTTGCCTTCTCTTTCTGGGTCTGGCTGAAGGGTTGTTGTTGTTTTTTTAACTGTGATGAAGAAATAAATTAGAAAAGTGGGCAAAGGGGAAGAATAGGAATTATCTACCAGAACTATCTGTGCAAAATGTTAGGGTAAAGAAATTTCTTCAAGCATAAGGTACAGTAAGTACAGGGTTTAAATGACTACTGAAATGCTTACAGGTCAAAGTCATATAAATCTCTCCCAAAGACAACAGACAAAAAAGTAAAATGATACAGTTAAAAAACAAAAAAAAGAGGTCAGAATGTGGTTAAAAATATACATTATGTAGAAGTGACCCTTCATTTACTATCCTTTCTGGAAAGCTCATTTGTGCGTCACTTTCTTAGTCTTTACTCTTTACTACTGATTTAAACCTGGCAAGCACAGGAGAAGAAATGCAACAGAGATTTTCGGTTTTTACAACTTGGACTTGTTGTGAGTAATCACAACAGTGCAGAGCGAGATGACAGAAGAGCTGTTGTTCTTCTTATAAAAAACTATGTGTAAACTGTTTTCATTATCTCTTGCACTGAAAAGGTTTCCACATAAAATACTTACGGTAGGGGTCTGCATGCACTAGATTATTAAAGAAAAAAGAGAACATGGGGATGGGTGACCTTTAAATCCAGAGGCAGGCTCAAGAAAAGAGAGGAGAAAAGTCTCAACTGCTACTTAGGCTGAAGAAAAAGTATGCCTACATGGCAGGTGACTTGAAATTTAAGTCAGCTCACTCATCACCATTGCTGTACACAATTCACATACGTAGTTCTTCCATTCTAGGATGAGTATACCATAGAGCTGAGCTGAAATTCTCAGAAGACATTTCTCCGAGAAAATTTTTGAACTCTTTCTTTTTCTCATCCCTCTAGAAAAAGAGAGCAACATTGAACAATTATGTCTAATATTCTCCACCATTTTCCCCTACAGTGCTCCAGAGCAATGCAAAATGGTAGCCAGGTTGCCAAAACAATTGCTGCTGTTCCACTTGTAGTAGCAGCAAAAAGAAAAAGAAAGTAGGAAAGAAAGAAAGAAAGAAAGAAAGAAAGAAAAGAAAAGACAAAAGCACCATTCAGTTAAAAAATAGAAATTGTGCTATTACCACTGCTAATGGTGAGCTCCACTAAAAAATAATAATAATAGTGATAGGCCAATTCTCTGCCTGCAAATATTCAGTTTCAAGATGCCATCTGCACAGGGCTTACAATCCTAGGGAAGGATGAACTCATCTGCTGTTGCCTCGCGTGCCACTCACCAGACCCCCACTGGCTGCCTGACCCTGCTTGGCATGTGGTGCAAGCTGGTGGACAGTCCATGAGTGCCTAGCAAGTGGTGTGTGGAGTCCTGCTTATCCACAAGACCCCATTTTGTGGGAAACTGTGGGTAAGCTTTTTATGTAAATGGCCATTTTGGGCAAAATGGTGGCCATAAATAATGCTGTTTGTTTGTTTGTTTGTTTATTAATTAATATTTAAAACATTTGTATCCCACCCTATATCCTTAGGATCTCAGGGTGGCATACAGATAAAATCAATTTAAACAGTATAAAACAATAAATCATTTAAATAGCTAAAACATATTAAATCATTAAGCTAGCTAATACCAATTTAAAATCTAAAACAATAAAACAGTTAAAAACAGCATACAAACTCAGGGAATCCAATTAGCCCTCAAAGGCTCTGGTGAAAAGCCATGTTTTGACTTGGCACTGAAATGAACCCAGTGTCTGCACCAATCAGGCCTCCAAGGGGAGGGCATTCCACAACCAGGGTGCCACAGCAGCAAACGCTCTCTCCCACATCCCACCATAGTGTATGTCTTGCACTAGTGTGATGCAGAGGAGGGCTCCTCCAACAGATCTCAATCCTCAGGCAGGCATATATAGGGAGAGGATCTCCCTCAAATATCAAGGTCCCAAGCCGCTTAGGGCTTTAAATGTCATCACTAGCACCTTGAATTCCAACTGGAAATGTATAGAGATGTCAGAGAATTCCGCCATGGATTCTCGGTGTCCCCGAAATCTTTGGTGGAACAAAGCCCCCCACCCCCTAGCCCATGAAATGGGCCTGGAACGGAGCACTTACCTGGTGCCATCCGCGCTGCATTGCAAATGGCGGCCACATCTGCGGCCGCCATTCGCTTCTTCCATATAGCCGTGATAGGCTACATAAATACTTATGTAGCCTATCATGGCTAACGCAGGGACACCATTTGCATCCCTGCGGAAGCCGTGATAGGCTGCGTAAGTATTTACATAGCCTATCACGGCAAAAAAAAAATGGTACCATTTGCGTACCTTTTTTTTTTTGCTGTGATAGCCTATGTAAATATTTAAATAGGCTATTACGGCAAAAGAAAGAAAGAAAAAAGAACACAAATGGCGTAGTGGCCTCCATTTGCATTCCCCTTTTTCTTTTTTTCCGTAATAGGCTACGTAAATATTTACGTAACCTATCACAGCAAAATACAGGGACGCAAATGGCAGCGGCTATGGCAGCTGCCATTTGTGTCCCTGCAGGCAGCCCAGCGGAGTTGGCCAGAGAGAATTTTGGGGGGAGGGACAGAGCGCCTCCCCCCCACCGTGAATGTCACCCTTCGAAAAGGTAAGTGACTTTCATACATCCCTAGAAAAGTATTGGCAGCCATTTCTTTAAGACGGCTGTTATATGATCTGTGTTTTGCACTAGCTGCAACTTCTGAGTTGTCTTCAAGGGCAGCCCCATGTAAAGTGCGTTGCAGTAGTCTAATTGGGAAGTTAACAGCGCATGCATTACTGTGGATAGGTTATCCTTGTCCAGGAAACACAATAGCTGGTGGATCAGCTGAAGCTGGCCCAAGTACTCTGGGCCACAGAGTCCACCTGGGGCTCCAGTGACAGGGATGGATCTCGGAGTACTCCCAAGTTATGCACCTTCTCCTTCAAGGGTAGTGCAACCCCATCTGGGACAGGTTACTTACCCAATTCCTGGACTTGGGAACCACAAATCCACAGAGCTTCTGTCTTGTCAGGATTCACTTTGAGTTTATTGGCCCTCATCCAGCTAGGGATGTACGAAAGTCACTTACCTTTTCGCAGCTTGTATTCGCGGTGGGGGGGAAGTGCTCCATCTCTCCCCCCGGAATCCTCCCTGGGCCTGCTCTGCTCTGCTCTGCGGCGGCTCCGCAGAGCCACTGGCCAGGGCTGTCCACAACTGGAGTTCTGGCCACGGACGGGCTGCTGCGGACGCAAACGGCGGCCGCCATAGCAGCTGCCATTTGCATCCTGTGAAGCTGCCATGATAGGCTACGTAAGTATTTACATAGCCTATCATGGCAAGCCAAAACAAAAACAAAAAACAGCATACACAAATGGCAGCGGCTGTTTTAGCTGTTTTAGCCTACGTAAATATTTACGTAGGCTATTGCGGTGAAAAAAAGGAGCGCAAATAGCACCCACTACGCTATTTGAGTTCCCCTTTTTTTCGCCATAATAGCCTATGTAAATATTTACATAGGCTAAAATGGCTAAAAATAGGGAACGCAAATGGCGGTCGCTGTAGATCCCGCCATTTGCATACGCTGTTTTTTGGGGGGGGGGCTTGCCGTGATAGGCTATGTAAATACTTATGTAGCCTATCACAGCCTCTGCAGGGACGCAAAAGGCATCCCTGTGTTAGGCTACATAAGTATTTACGTAGCCTATCACGGCTATGATGAAGAAGCAAATGGCCGCCGCAGGGCGGCCGCCATTCGCAAGTCAGCGCGGACGTCAGCAGGTAAGTATTCCATTTCGCGTGCCTTTTGTGGGTTGGGGGGGCGGGGGCTTTGTTCCGCCATGCATTCGGCCTCACCGAGATCCATGGCAGAATCCTCTGACATCCCTACATCCACGCCATTACAGCCTCAAGGCACTGGTCCAGCACCTTCACCGCCCCAGCTGACTCCGACAACAAGGAAAAGTAGAGCTGAGCATCATCAGCATACTGGTGACACCCCACCCCAAAACTCCTAATGACCTCACCCAACGGCTTCATATAGATGTTGAACAGCATGGGGAATAGAACAGAACCCTGTGGCACCCCACAGCTTAATAGCCATGGCGTAGAACAGGAATCCCCCAATACCACTCTCTGGAATCAGCCCTGCAGATAGGAGTGGAACCACTATAGCACAATTTTCCCAAAATTGAAGGCATAAATGATCTAAATAGACCATTTATGCCTGCAATTTTGCATAAATGGCGCTACTTATGGCTGCCATTTTGCACAAAATGGCCATTTATGTGAAAAGCTTACCTGCAGTTTTCCACAAAACAGGTAAGTGGGGATCCCTGAGCTTGCCCAACTCAGCACGCACTGAGTTGGGGAAGCACAGGGGTCCACAGACTGGCATCTTGGGGGCTGAGGGGGAGGATGTCTGCCAGATTCTACCCCCTTCCCAGACTTTCACAATATCCCTACACAATCCTCACATAGAAGGGGCAGTGTAGTTAGGCAAAATCCTATGCAAATACATAGTTTATTTATTATTTGAAGTACTGATGCTTTCTATACATTAGTGTGGCAACTTCCTGTACAGATGTGCCTCTAGCTTGGAAGAGGAAATTGTAGAACTGTGCTGTCAATATAACCTGATGGAATTCCTCTATGATTGAGATAAGCCACTGCAAATTTGTGGGCCTAATCCAGCTTCCAGAGGTTTTCCACCTAAACTTGACCAAATCCCAAAGATTCCTGAATTCGTTATTATGACTCTCAGCCACTTTCTCCTGATCTGAGGCATTAACAAAAGGTTCATTAATGCTCACACCCACATAGTGTGAAGGGAAACAGAGATTCTACCAGAGTTCTCCAGGTGCAGACAAGTGGAAATCAGTGGTTTTGGATAGGGATGTGTGAGTCAGCAAAACGTAAGCTCACCAAAGTTTTCCAAATTCCATCATGAAGTTCATTTTGACAAGTCTATAACAGATTTGGAGCTTTGTTTTTGCATGAAAATCCATGCATATTTTTGTGCGTATTTTCCAAACATACGCATCAATTGTGCACATCTTTCAAATGTATGCATTCTTCTC
Source organism: Heloderma suspectum (assembly GCF_057233095.1). Classification (NCBI taxonomy): domain Eukaryota; kingdom Metazoa; phylum Chordata; class Lepidosauria; order Squamata; family Helodermatidae; genus Heloderma; species Heloderma suspectum. The sequence continues at coordinate 71,583,067 of NC_139462.1, forward strand.
TCATTGATTACAGCAGATTTCTACACATTTTTCAAAAATACACATTTTTTATGCACATTTTTCAAATATACACATGCTGTTGAATACATTTTGGGGTACCACAAATCTAGGGATGTATGAATTGTGTACCTTCAGTGCCACTTGACTTCCGCAGTTTGCAGCCAGTGCTCCGTTCCACCGTTCACCCCGGAATTCTTTTTTTTCCACTCCAAAAATTACGAAGATAAATCCGTACCGAAAACCGTAATTCCAGTGCCCAGCCATCTCCATGAGTCCACATAACTTCCATAAGAATCGCTATTTTCATAAATATTTACATATTTTTTTTAAAAAATGAAATTCTCTGTCTCTGTTTACTTCCAGCCAAAGCACTTCCTCTTCCTAGGGGCTTCCCAAAAGAAGGCTGTCTTAGGTGTGCCTGACAGATAAACTCTTTGCTTAAAGCAACACTGTTTTAAAGAAAGAAAAAAACTTTTAAAATGACCATGCTGGTCCTGGAGCAGCATGGTCATTATAAAAGGTTTTTTTCTTTCTTTAAAACAGTGTTGCTTTAAACAAGGAGTGCATCGCTCAGACACACCTAGGACAGCCTTCTTTTGGGAAGCCCCTAGGAGGAGAAAGTGTTTTGGCTGAAAATAAACAGAAATGGAGGATTTCAATTGAAAAAGAACACTTACAAACAAGGTGGTGAGCACAATTCATTAAAAAAAAACTTACGTATTTATTATCGGAATATACTACCTTGCATTTTTATTTATGAAAATTTCGCAACTCTGTGTGGATGACCAAAAAAAAGCCGCATAACTGCTGGCTCTGCAGGACCTCGTGGTGCCGTTCCTCAGAGGATTCCGTGGCACAGACTGAAGGGAATTCGATCCCATTTCAGTCCGTGGCGGAATTCTCTGACATCCCTATTCAAGATACAGTAACATGGCAGGGTGGGACATCCCCACTGAATGGGAGTAACTTCCATTTAGATACCTGCACTGAAGTACATTTTAGGAGAATGTGGTTAGTGGAAGGCAAACATGCCTCATCTTGAAAAAACATTTGTGTTTTTTAGCTTGCCTAGAAAATAATTAAAATAATTTGTCATGACTCCTGAAGGACAAAAAAAATCAGTTGGGTGAAACATTCCTTTTTTTCCTAGTTCCCTGCATCTGCTTTTCAAGAAAAAAAAACCCACCTGCTTTTCAAAGGTACTGGGCAGCAGGAAGGGCTCACTAGAGACAAGTTGAATTGTTGCTCCAGAGCATATTGAGGAGCATTGTTTCCTGCTGGGGATAATGAGATTTGTAATTTTCTGTGCTAAAAGGGGGAAACAAAACTTTAAAATGAAACAGAAAAACAGAAGGGAGGCACCAAAGCCAGAAGAAAAAGAGAAACAAGTTCTCAGAAGTACTGACAATGAGAATTTATTGCATCCAACACATTTTGGCCAGTGAGATCCTTCTTCAGGGGTGATCAATCAAACTGTGAAAATAGGTTAAACAGCTCACAGAAATTGTGAATTTCCCTGATGGTGCAAGAAGGATAGTCACAATTTTGTAGGGATGGCAGAGAATTCTGTCACGGATTTCAGTGAGGCCGAATGCACTGAAACCCGTGGCGGAACGGCCTCCCACCCCCCGCCAGGCGCCACCCCATGGAATCCCCCCGGGATGAAGCTTACCTGGCGGCAGCTACGTAAATACATACATAGCCTATCACGGAAAGAGCAGTGGCGCAAATGACGTAGTGGCCGCCGTTTGCATTCCTGCTCTTTGCCGTGATAGGCTATGTAAATACTTACGTAGCCTATCATGGCAGCCTGGCAGGACGCAAATGGCGGCTGCTACGATGGCCGCCATTTGCGGGCTGCAGCAGCCCAGCTGCAGCCGGAACTCTGGCTGAGGACAGCCCTGGCCGACGGCTCCGCAGCTCCACCACGGAGCAGACCTGGCCAGGGAGGAATCTGGGGGGAGGGACAGAGTGCCTCCCCCCCACCACAGATCCCCCACCGTGGAGCCAGGTAAGGGATTCGTGCATCCTACAATTTTGATGCTCTGTTTCTCATTGTTGCTGCTTCTGAGGACTGGTATCTCTTTTTGCATTCCTTAAAGCTTCAACTTGTCAAGTTGCCTTGACTTCTTGGTCTTTCATTACTTCTGGTACTGCCTGTTTGTGTGTTCACATGTATGCACGCATGCGCGCGTGCGCGCACACACACACACACACACAGGTTTTCTCTGCCTCCTGATTCAATAGGAAAAAGAAAAACACCCAATCCCATTACCCTTGGCAGGAAAATATGTTTGAATCATGATTGCTGCTTGGGCAATGACAGGGAAAACTGGCTTGTGGTACAGGCAAACCTCCATTTTGAGCTGGACCCACATTTGAATAGGTCTTGGCCTGTAGCTTGAAATAGGGGAAGGCTTTTTGAAATTTTTGAGTTTATATTTTTACTTATATTTTGAACTCCCACAGTTGCTAATCTGTCCCTGTCTCTAGAGCTAAAATTCATCAGATATACATGTTTTGTTTGTATTTTGAGTATGGATGTATGAAATCCCTTCCTGGCTCTGTGCTGGTCAATCTGCAGTGGGGGGGATGTGGTCCGTCCCTCCCCCCGGAATCCTCCCCCGCCGGCCCCGCTCCAGGGCAGCTCTGTGGAGCCGCCAGCCAGGGCTGGCTGCAGCCGGAGTTCTGGCCACTGCCGGGCTGCTGCGGCTGCAAATGGTGGCCGTCGTAGTGGCCGCCATTTGCGTCCTTTCAGTAAGCCGTGATAGGCTACGTAAGTATTAACGTAGCCTATCAGGGCAAAAGGCAGCCAACCAGATGGCGTCTGATACTCTATTTCTGTGGCTGCCTTTTTCCGTGACAGGCTACATAAGTATTGTTTGTGGGTGTTCTTTTTAAATTGAAATGGTTTTTGTTTAATGGAAAGTTCTTTCTGAAGCAGTCACACTTGTCCAAATGCAGCATGAAGGGAAAGATCAGCAACCTTCTCTTTGTTTGAATAAAAAGCACACTCTGCACATCCTCAGGGAATGGGCAAAATGAGGAATAAACATACTATGAAATATGAAGAACTATATTCTTCCATTATGTGTGTGTGGGAGGAATCTCCCTCAATTCAGCTGTTCCCTGGAACCCCCCCTCACCCAATTCACCCAAGGGTCTTCTGAAATAACTAACAGGTAGGGATGTATGAAAGTCACTTACTTTTCGACAGAGTAATTTGCAGTGGGTGGGAGGCGCTCCGCACCTCCCCCCAAAATCCTAACCCGGCCAACTCCTCTCCGTGGCAACTCCGCAGAGCCGCCGGCTGGGTGCATTCGCAGATGCCATGTGGAGCCTGTGGATGCAAATGGCAGTGGCTATGGTGGCCGCCATTTGCATTCCTGGTTTTTGGCTGCATTTGTACAAGTGTGACTGCTTCAGAAAGAACTTTCCATTATACTGTCTCTTTTTCTTAATGAGTTTCATAACAGAAGTATGATGTAGTGGTTAGACTCCAGCCCAAAGTAGGGATGTACGAAAGTTCCGCCACAGATCTCAGGGAAGCCGAATGCCAGCGCATTCACTGCCGAAATCAGTGGCAGAATGGCCCCCTGCCCCCCCGGGATGGGACTTACCTTAGGCGGATCTTCCTGGCTGTGGCGCCTGCGGTGGCAGCTGCGGCGGCGGTTTGGCGGTGGCGGCTGCAGCAGCCGGTCTTCGGACCAGCTGCCGCCGCTGCCATTTCCAGGTAAAAAAAGAACAAAACAAAAAAATGTGATAGGCTACGTAAAGATTTACGTAGCCTATCACGGCTGGATTTTAGAAAAAACACCGTGATAGGCTATGTAAATGTTTACGTAGCCTATCACAGCTGATTTAAAAAAAAACCATGCGCACGTACACAAATGGCAGCACCCATGGGCGCCACCATTTGCATTCCTTATTTTGGCATGTCTTAGTCTACATAAACATTTACGTAGACTAAGACGCCGAAAGTAAGGGGAATGCAAATAGCGTAGCGTCAGAATCCCTGCGGAGCAGAGCCGGCTGGCCAGGATTCCGGGGGGGAGGAACGGAGCACCTCCCCCCCCCAGCCAGGATTCCAGGGGGAGGGATGGAACGCCTCCCCCCCAGCATCAGCATAATCCGCAGAAAGGTAAGTACCTTTCATACATCCCTAGCCCAAGGTCACCCAGTGAGATAACTAACAGGACTTTTTCTAATGAGCTGGATGTGGAAATACAAAGCTGAGCTGGGGGCAAGTGGGGTGCTGACATGTGTAAGAGTAAGTTGCATTGAACTCAGTAAGACTTACTTCTGAGTAGACATGCACAGAGTTGGTTCTCCTCTCCATTTTAGCCTCACTACGTCAACAACAATGCTGGAAATATAAAGCTTAGCATGGGGAATAATATATTACTCGTGCAGGGCTCCAGACCGGCATGGTCATTTTAAAAGGTTCTTTCTTTCTTTCTTTCTTTCTTTCTTTCTTTCTTTCTTTCTTTCTTTCTTTCTTTCAAACAGCGTTGCTTTAAACAAAGAGTGCATCGCTCAGGCACGCCTAGGACAGCCTTCTTTTGGGAAGCCCTGAGGAGGAGGAAGTGCTTTGGCTGAAAGTAATTGCTGCACCTCTCAGGGCAGGGGAAAAAAAACGTAAATATCTACGAAAAATAGCCTTTCTTATGGAAGTTATGCAGACTCACAGAGATGGCTGGGCACCGGAATTACGGTTGTTGGTATGGATTTATCTTCGTAATTTTCAGAGCGCAAAAAAAAGAGGAGTATTCCAGGGACTTGTGAATGACGGTACGGAGCACTGGTCACAAACTGTGGAAGTCATCCGGCACGGAAGGTACACAATTTGAACATCCCTAATCTTGAATAGGGATGTTAGAGAAATCTGCTGCGGATTCAAATAGGGCCAAATTCTTTGGAATCTGGCCTCAGAAATCCACGGCGGATCAGCACCACTTGCCTCTGCTCCAGGAGGATTGGAGGCAGAATGGCAGTCAGCTGCTTCTTCCACTAGAGCCGTTCGCCTCCTCCGCACCGATCGCCATTTCTAGGGGTGGACGAAAGTCACTTACCTGTCCTCGAAGATTTCCCGCAGGGGGGGGGAGGTGCTTTGTTGCTCCCCCTGCAAAGTTCAGGCCGGGGGGGGGGAGGCTTTCCGCCTCGCCTGGCCGAAATTCAGGCCGGGGAGGAGGCGCCTCGCCTCGCCCGGCCGCGAACTAAACAGTTAAAAAAAAAAATGCCCCCGTGATAGGCTACGTGACGATTTACGTAGCCTATCACGGCTAGATCTGCAAAGTCAGCCGTGATAGGCTACGTAAATCGCCATGTAGCCTATCACGGGTGACTTTAAAAAAAAAAAAAAGTGCGTACGGCTAATGGCGGCCCCCATAGGGAGCCGCCATTCGCGTTCCTTATTTGGTCGCTGTAGTCTACGTAAATCTTTACGTAGACTATGGCGAAAATTAGGGCAATGCAAATAGCCTTGCCCTTATTTTTGCCGTAGTCTACGTAAACATTTACGTAGACTACAGCGACCAAATAAGGAACGGGAATGGCGGCTCCCTATGGGGGCCGCCATTATCCGTACACGCTTTTTTTTTAAGTCACCCGTGATAGGCTAGGTGACGATTTACGTAGCCTATCACGGCTGACTTTGCAGATCTAGCCGTGATAGGCTACGTTAATCGTCACATAGCCTATCACGGGGGCGTTTTTTTTTTCTTTTCTTTTATTGCAATGGCGGTGGCGGCAGCCGGTCGAAAGATCGGCTGCCGCCCCCGCCCCTGACGAAGACCCGACGAACCGCCGGCCGGACCCGCCGCCGGGAGGGACATTCGGCAAAGGTAAGTCCCGTCCCGGAGGGGGGGGTGCGGGGTGCGGGAGGGTGCGGAGAATTTCTCCCCGAAACTTGTTCGGGAGGCCCAACACGTTGGCGCTCGGCCCCCCGAAGTTTCGGGGAGAAATTCTCCACCATTCCTAGCCATTTCTTAAAAAAAAAAAAAAATGGAGATCAGCAGAACGTGTTCATAGACTTATGCACAAAATAGAGCCATGAATCTTGCATATAAGCCTATGGACACATAGACTTATATGCAAGATTCATGGCTCTATTTGCGTATAAGTCTATGGGCACATCTGCTGATTGCCTTTTTTTTTTTTTTTTTTAAGAAATGGCGATCGGTGCGGAGGAGGCAAACAGCTCTGGCCAGCAAGGTAAGCAGTCCTATAGCAGGTGCAGCTCTGCAGAATCCTCATGGAGCAGAGCTGCTCTGGAGGATTCGGGGGGGGGGGAGGAACGGATCACCTCCCTCTCCCATGGATTTCCCACCGGAACAGATGGTGGGGAATTTGTACACCCCTAATCTTGAAGCTAGTGCAATGCAAAAAACATGACATTTGCAATCCAAAGTTTATTTGGGTGGCATTTATACCAACACAGTTATCCTCACTTAATTTGTACAACAGTAAGGGTGCAATCTTATGCATGTGTAGACATAAAAAGTCCTACCCTTGATAAGTTAGAAGTTAGATAATTTCCTATTGAAGCCTGACTGAATCTTAAGTTCTAACATTATTCCATATACCAAGAAATATTAAAAGCCAAGATTTACTCCCCAGTCAATAAAGATTTAGGACACAGCAGGCAACCTCAATGATAAGAATTTATTATTTGCATAATTTATATGAAGCTTCTGCATTTGAAGCTTCATATAAATGACTGATGAGAAATTATGTAGTTCTTTATGAGCTCCAGAATAAATTATACATGCTGAAATTCCACTGAAACCAATGGGATTTAAGAATAGAGTTAAGAATTAGAGATATAAACCTTATTGATTTGTTATGGTAGATGCCATGCAATGAATTTCAATGAGATATATGCACACTTAACATTCTTTGAATTGTTCCCATACTTTGCAGTCTACAGCTCTGGTCTTCTAGTCCTGGAACCATATTCTTGACTTCCATGGGAATGCGCCATAAAAGGTGAGCTGTGGGTGGCAGCCATAAAAGACTGGCAGCACAATTGGATAAACAATACACTAACCTAAGCTACTAAACCATACTTTAATATTCATAGGGTATGTACTGCACGCAGGGCTATAGTTTGTAATATATTGTCATTGAGGGGAAACTTAACATCAGGGCTCAATCTACTCCACATGCAGCACCTACACATACTGCTTAGGACCCACTGAGGGAGGCATGGGCAACTGGTGTCCTTTCAGATGTCCTGGCCTACAGATTCCATCATCCATCACTGTTGGCTATGCTGGCTAGAGTTCATGGGAGTTGTAAGCCAAAACATCTGGAGGACCACAAGTTGCTCACCCTTAGCTTAGGGCATGACAGATTCTGGCTCTTGCTTTCCCCCCACTTTGATGTGCATATGTGGGCACTCATCATGCCAGGTAGGGATGTACGAAAACGACCTACCTTTCACAGATTATGTTGATGGGGGGGGGAGACGTTCCGTCCCTCCCCCCAGAATCCTCGACGGGGGGGGAGGCGATCTGTTCCTCCCCCCTGGAATCCTCGAACGGCTGGCTGTGCTCTGCGGCAGCTCCACGGAGCAGCCAGCCAGGCCCAGCCAGGCCAGAGCCGTCCGCAGCCAGATTTCTGGCCGCGGAGGGCTCTGGGAAAAAAACAAAAACAAAAACCCGTGTACGCAAATGGCGGCGGCCGTAGCCGCCGCCATTTTCATGTGCGGGTTTTTGGGTTTTTTTAAACCCACCCAGCCATGATAGGCTATGTAAAGATTTACGTAGCCTATCACGACGTGGGTTTTTTTAAAAAACCCAGCCATGATAGGCTACGTAAATCTTTACGTAGCCTATCACGTCTTTTTTTTTTTTTTTTACCAAGACTGGAAATGGCGGCGGCAGCAGCCGGTCGGAAGACCAGCCGCAGTCGCCGCAGCAGCCGCCACAGCCCGGAACATCTGCCCCAGGTAAGTCTCATCCCAGGGGGGATCCGCGGGGGGGCGGGAGGGTGGCAGGCCGTTCTGCCACGGAGTTCAGGGGGCCGAATGCGCTGGCATTTGGCCTCACCGAGATCCGTGGCGGAACTGTCTGACATCCCTAATGCCAGGCCATTCCAGGGACTGAAAGACCTCAATGTGATTCCTGTATCCCTCCAACCTGGCACTCCTTGACTGAACAAAGAAGGAGGATGGGTACTGGAGGCATGCACAGCCTTTCCATTCTTTGTAATACTCCAGTGTGGTGCTTGCATGCTTTTCAGAAGGAGAAGGAAAACAGGCTGTGCAATGTCCTAAGTGGATTTTTACCTGCAGAGCCAAAGTGCACATGGGGGACTGAATGAAACCCATGGTATTTTGTAATTATGTTCCAACCACAAAAGCCACACAGAGAGAGGAGGGGGGAGTGAGAGCTGATTGTGGAGCCATTTCACACATTGATTGATATGGTAAACTCAAATATGACAAGTACTTCTACATTTTTTGATAATTCTCATTCAAGTTTGTGGAAAACAAATTGTTTCCAGGAAAAACATCAAAGGAGATTAAATGTTTTTGTGAAATTCTGGTAGGCTGGATGTGAAATTCTTGTGCTACCCTTTAGTTACAAGGTGACTGAGGAGGGTGGTCAGTGTCCAGTCTTTCACTGTAAAATAATTTCTCCAGCAGTCTTCAGCCTCCCCAGCTTCCTACACTTCAATTAAAGCTCAGGAGAAGATATCATGAGGTAACTCCTCCCACAGGGCTTTTTCAGATCAGAAAGTGTGGGTAGTTAGGGAGGGTGCAGCATAATGGAAAGATGTGTACTAGATAGGGATATCATGAGCACACAACTGGGTCCAAGCATCTGGGGAACTCCCCCACACCTGCCCATCCGATCCCACTCACCGAGCTGCAGGGCACTCACGTGCATGCTTGTCAAACACTGCATGGTCTGGGAGTGCCTGCTCTTCACTGCAAGCCACCAGTTTTATGCCAGATGGGGTCTCTGTAATTTCCATATATTTAATATTATGCAAAATGGCGGCCATACAGGGCCATCTTCGCAACATTAGAGGCATAACAGGGCTCTTTGCACCTCTAGTGTTGTGGAAATGGCCCTGCACAGACACCATTCTGCACACCATTAAATATGGAAATTACAGAGCCCTCATCTTGTGTAAAAGTGATGGCTCGCAGTGAAGAGCAGGAGGCTGCAGCGTGCTCCCAGACCACTCCTTGAGCCCTCCAGGGCCTGGCAAGCAGGGGCAGGTGGTAGAGGAGACTCGGCAAGTGCCCATGCTCAGCAGGCATGGGTGAGTCCATCCACCCCTAGTAACAGAAAATAAAAACAAACAAGCACCATTGGCTACCTTGCAATGATCGTGTAAGCTAAAAAAACACCACCAAAAAAAATACCAAAGAAATTCTAAGTTGTCTTAAAAATAAGGCAGAAAAACGGAAGCCTGTTTTGGGGAATAAAACTTTCAGGAAATTGGAGAGCAGCTTCCAGCATGGCACTAGTACCTATACAATACATGTTTTCATTTTATTTTTTCTATTCACACTTCAAGTTTTTAGATGTACACTTAAAAACAAGCTTGGATAATGGAAGGAAAATGTCCATGCCTTCCTCCTCCCTAGGGATGTACGAAAGTTCTGCCACGGATCTCAGGGGGGGCCGAATGCCAGTGCATTCAGCCCCCCAAAATCGGTGGTGGAACGGCCCGCCCCCCCGCCCCCCCAGGACGGGACTTACCTTGGGCGGATCTTCCTGGTGGTGGCGGCTCTGGTGGCGGCTCCAGCGGTGGTTCGGCGGCGGTGGCGGCTGGTCTTCCGACCAGCTGCCGCCATTTCCAGGTAAAAAACCAAAAAAATGTGATAGGCTACGTAAAGATTTACGTAGTCTATCACGGCTAGATTTTTTAAAAAACACCGTGATAGGCTATGTAAATGTTTACGTAGCCTATCATGGCTGACTTAAAAACAAAACAAAACACGCATACGCAAATGGCGGCGGCCATGGTCGCCGCCATTTGCGTTCCTTATTTTGGCACATCTTAGTCTACATAAACATTTACATAGACTAAGATGGCGAAAATAAGGGGAACGCAAATAGCGTAGACGCTACGCTATTTGCGTTCCCCTTATTTTCGCCATCTTAGTTTATGTAAATCTTGATGTACACTAAGACGTGCCAAAATAAGGAATGCAAATATATATATTTTTAAGTCAGCCGTGATAGGCTGTGTAAACATTTACATAGCCCATCACGGCTGACTGCAGGGACACAAATGGCGGCGGCTACAGCCGCCGCCATTTGCGTCCCTGCTAGCCAGCGGCCGGATGTCTGGCTGCTGGCGGAGCTGGCCGGTGGCTCCGCAGAATCGCTGCGGAGCACAGCCGGCTGGCCAGGATTCCAGGGGGGGGGAGGGACGGAGCGCCTCCCCCCCCACCATCAGCATAATCCGTGAAAGGTAAGTGATTTTCATACATCCCTACTCCTCCCTATAACCACCTGTGACTTCCGAAAAGCCTCTCTGGAGCCCTGCTGAATAATATGGGATGGAGTACAGGGAGCTCCTGAGACAGGGAGAAATCATCCCAAATCAGGCTTGAATCCCAAGATAAGTTAACTTAAGGAAGTTCAGGAAAGGAAGTTTCCCTGCCACTCCACCTCCAGCAGCCCATTAATTGTGCAATCCTATATATGTTTAGCAGAAAAAGTCATACAACTCACAGCATTCCCCGGCCAGCATGTAGGACTTCTTCTGTCTGGACATGTATAGGATTACACACTCAGTTAATTTAGCTTAGGATCCAAGTCATGGTGTGTGAGGATATCATACTTCATTGGGGCAGCAGGGGATATTATTAGGAGTTGAAAAATGTGAACATTTGCCAGAATTTTAAGGCTCCTGATTAATTTCCATTTGAAATTTGATTTTACGGACTTTACAAAGAACACAGGTCTATGCCTAGCCACATTTAAATGTCAGTTCACATCATAAATAGCAATAATTGGTTTTAAAGGCTAATAATGTTCAACTAAATATATTGTATATTTTGCATGCATTTATCCAACTGGAAAAGTGAATTTATGCAAAAATCAATTTTAGTATATGTTTGTTGTGTTTTCACATGACTAGCTCAGACAAAATCATTTCATTTAAATGTCAGGAGTTTACCATAGTCATCTTGTTTCAGCTTCTCAAAGGCAGTATAGATCCCAAGTTAATGCTTATGTTTACAAAGAATATCAAAACCAAACATCAATATTACATAGTTGCTCTACCATACATGTAACATTTAAAGAGAAGCAGTCAAGTCTATGAGGTGTTTCTAGAACTAGTCAATAATGAAATGGGAATTTTAAGAGAACAGTTGACACTTCTAATCTCATTGTTTTAAACACAGTAAAGTTTAACATATGTTTAATTCTGGGTACATTTTGGTTTTTGTGTCGGGGGGAGGCATCATTTGCTGTTAGCATCTATTGCCTTTGACCATCAAAACTTCATTGCAACAACTATTTCAGAATTCAGCATCAACACTTCTGAAAAGTGCATAATCTTCAAGCCACTGATTTCAGACACTCACAATTAGAGACCGTTAGTTCTCATGTGAGGCTGGCTGCCTATAACAACTAGAGATGCATGAGAAATACATTTTGGTTCTTTTTTTCGTTTTACCACAGTTTACCCTGTTCACACCTCCGAGAGAATGTGGACCTGACTGCAATATGCAGTGAAAATCTGTACATTCCTGAGCTTGCGAGGTGATTTGCGAAACAAACAACATTCAAAAATGCATACATTTCAAAAATGCACATGAAAAGAAATGCATATTTTTTGAAAAAAATGTGCACAAACCTGCTTTAATCGAAGGGAGAAAATGCATGCGTATTTTAAAAGGTGCACAAATTATGTGTGCATTTAGTGAAATGTTAGGGATGTATGAAAGTCACTTACCTATTCGCGGATTATGCTGATGCTGGGGGGGAGCTGCTCCATCCCTCCCCCCCCCCGAATCCTGGCCAGCTGGCTCCGCTCCGCCGGGATTCTGTGGAGCTGCCTGCCGGCTCCGCCAGTGGCCGGACATCCAGCCACTGGCTAGCAGGGACGCAAATGGTGGCGGCCGTAGCCGCCGCCGTTTGCGTCCCTGCAGTCAGCCATGATAGGCTACATAAATGTTTACGTAGCCTATCACAGCTGATTAAAAAACAAACAAACATGCGTATGCAAATGGCGGCGCCCATGGGCGCCGCCATTTGCGTTCCTTATTTTGGCACGTCTTAGACTACGTAAACATTTACGTAGACTACGGCAAAAATAAGGGGAACGCTATGCTATTTGCATTCCCCTTATTTTCGCTGTAGTCTATGTAAATGTTTACGTAGACTAAGACGTGCCAAAATAAGGAATGCAAATGGTGGCACCCATGGGCGCCGACATTTGCATATGCACATTTTTTTTTTTAATCAGCCGTGATAGGCTATGTAAAATTTATGTAGCCTATCACGGTGTTTTTTAAAATTTAGCCATGATAGGCTACATAAACCTTTACGTAGCCTATCATGTTTTTTTGTTTTTTGTTTTTTTTTAAACTTGGAAATGGCGGCGGCGGTGGCCGGTCGGAAGATCGGCCACCGCAGTCGCCACCGCCGCACCACCGCCAGAGCTGCCGCCGCCAGGAAGATTCACCCAAGTAAGTCCCGTCCCGGGGGGGGAGGGGTGTGTGGCAGACCGTTTCGCCACTGATTTCGGGGGGCCAAATGCGCTGGCATTCAGCCTCCCTGAGATTCGTGGCGAAATTCTCTGACATTCCTAGGAAATGTCCATGAGGAAACACACACATTTTTCTGCAAAAAGGACAAAAAATGTTCCCAATATGGTAACTTTGAACGAGTTTCAAGGTGGAGTGCAGAGAAGCTTGACAAGGTCAAGTTTTGATGATTCATACATCCTTAACTCCTACTGCTAGCCCAGCTATAGAAAGTCTTTGTAGAACAATCCAGAGCTTCAGTTTTTATCACATGGTATTCCTACATGCCTCTGTAGGAAGGTTTGACAGAAATCAGAAAAATTGGAAATCATGAGCTTGCACAGCAGGGGCACAAGCATGAATTCCACACAGCTATCCATCTGAGTAAGGCATAATCCTTTCTTGGTTTATAGTTTAAAAAAGGAATTTTGTCCTTAGCGAACTCAAATTTCCATGTAAGGTCAAGTCTGGCAAAGAAGAATTCTGAGCAAAACTCAAGCCAAAGAAAAATTCAGGTTTCCTAACCAAACACAGTCAAACTGTGCTAGTGCATGGCATTATTATTTGATGTAAGAGAAAATAAAGCATTTGAAACCTAAGAATTATATGAATTCCAGGTAAGAAGAAAACCTGATATAAGAGATCTCGGCATCCTATGTATTGCAAGTGTTCTGTCCCTGGGTTATGGACACAAACAACAATTGCTTATTCACTTGAATACAGACAATTTGCTGAAGAGTACTTTACCAATCACTTCTCTATCTGCCCACCCCTATGTGTATCCATTGCCTTGCTACCATTACAACCAGAAAGGATATTTAAAGAAGTACTCATAACACTGCACATTCCCCTGAAAGCTTTGAACAATGAGTTTATTATCTGTTGTGTAGCATATGTTGTCAACATACACAAAAACAAAAATGCAAGTCCTTGGAAAAATAATTGCTTCAGTCGTTTGCAAAATAATAGGTGTGTACGAATGACTTACCCCGTTCCTCTGGGGCCATCCACTGGGGGGGAAGGGATCCGTCCCTCCAGCCAGAATTCTCAGGAGGAATCCTCCTCGGAATCCTCCGCAGGGAGCCTGCGGAGCCTCCAGCCGGGGCCGCCTGCAGCAGACTTCTGTCCGCTGCTGGGCTGCTGCCAAAAATGGCAGCCACCATAGCGGCTGCCATTTGCATCCCTGCATTAGCCATGATAGGCTACGTAAATACTTACATAGCCTATCACGGCTAAAGTGGAATGGAAATGGTGGCTGCAGACTGGGGCAGCCATTCCCGGGGCAGCGGATGGCCGACAAAGGTGGGCTCTGTCCCGGGGGGATTCCGTGGGGTGGCAGGGGGGATTGCTCTGTTCCACCACGGACTCTGGGGGTGTTTAGAATCCAGTGAGGCCAGATTCTTTAGAATCCGGCCTCACTGGAGTCCGTGGTGGAATTCTCTAACATCCCTACAAAAAAATGACAATATAGGAGGTGCACACAGACAGACGTCTCCCATTGTCTGTGAAGGGTTGGTGCCCACATGGGTGCCACTTCACAGAAGGGGTATACATTTTGTTATGAGGCCACATGCAAGCTCCATACCTGCAGTGGACATGGTTGAACTCTATGTATGTATGGACTGTCAGTGTATACATAAAGAATACTCAGCTTCTGGAACATTGCTAGTTTCTTGAAAGATACAGTGTACAGGCCCATAACAAACACACACACACTTTAGAGATGTGCACTGGCCCCTGCTTTGACTCGGACCCTAGTTTGGCACTTTCGAAAGCATCCTTCTTCTGCTCAGTCCACTTGGTCTAAGTTTGTCACTTAGACTCATTACCAAACCTGAGTCAAGGTTGAGAAAACTGAGACTTTGTGTTTCCTGTTGACTATCAGGGAAAATTAAACAACAACAACAACAACTTCTTTTCTCTTGGTCAAACTGGATGATCGTTGCAGGCTTAGTAGTCCTAAGGAGGGGATTGCACCTGCCCAACATCAGAAATATAGGTGCAGGGGGGTTTGTGTTATGTGCCTTTACATTTTGATTTTCTGTTAAAGGGAACTCCCAATAACTTCTTTATTAGTAAGAAACCAGCAAAGTTTCAGAAGGACAGGTGCTGCATTTCATGTGGAAGGGGAGTTCTCTAGTTTGGGTTGTGGTGGGGGGATGACTTGCTTCCTCTTCACTTCATCTCCCCCACATGGTTTCTGGCAAATTTGCATGATAATGGCACAGGTCATAAAGGTGTCCCCAGGCAAGAAACCTGCAAAGTTTCAGAAGGGTAGGAACAGGGACTAGGGAATTATGATCTTTGAAATCCATTTTAAGGCTTTTTCATAATGAAGTTTGGTGGCATTGGAAGAATGGCCATCTCATGGTCCCATCCTTGCCCTCCTGCAAAGCACAGTGATGGTCATTCGCCACTGGAAAACTCATCTTCAGAGGAAGAACTGGTGGACCAGGAACCACCTGCCATAAGCAATGCCAGGATTCGCTAGTAGACCAGGAGGAGCCTGGGCTCTCAGGTGTGACTACCATGAGGGTATCACCTGTGGAGGACAAGGACTCTGCCTCAGAAGCAGAGGAAACTCCCAAGTAGGGGTGGACGAAAGTCACTTACCTGTCCTCGAAAGACGTTCGCGGTGGGGGGGAGGCGCTTCACTGGTCCCCCCGCGAAGTTCAGGCCGGGGGGGGAGGCTTCCCGCCTCAGCCCGGCCGAAATTCAGGCCGGGGGGGAGGCTTCCCGCCTCGGCCTGGCCGAAATTGAGGCCGGGGAGGAGGCTTCCCGCCTCACCCGGCCGCGAACGCGAAAGTTAAAACAAAAAACGCCCCCTGATAGGCTACGTGACGATTCACGTAGCCTATCACGGCTAGATCTGCAAAGTCAGCCGTGATAGGCTACGTGAATCGTCACGTAGCCTATCAGGGGGCGTTTTTTTTTTCTTTCATTGTAATGGCGGCGGCGGCAGCCGGTCGAAAGACCGGCTGCCACTCCCGCCCCGCTCGAACACCTGCCGAACCGCCGGCCGGACCCGCCGCCGGGAGGGACATTCGGTGAAGGTAAGTCCCATCCCGGGGGGGGTGCGGGGGGCAGGGGGTGCGGAGGATTTCTCCCCGAAACTTGTTCGGGGGGCCGAACACATTGGCGCTTGGCCCCCCAAAGTTTCGGGGAGAAATTCTCCGCCAACCCTACTTCCAAGCCCTTGAGAGAAGCAGCACTTAGGAGTCCTAAGGTCTCCTAGTAACTGCAAGTCTACTGAGCTCAGAGAGAAGAAGCAGGCTTGTATTAGGGCAGATGATAGCAGTTAGGCACCTCTAAAATTCCAGGACACAGCTTGGAAGATCCGAGACCCATTGCCAGATGTGCCACTTAATAAGAATACCATGCTGGCTCAAGCTCCACAAAGCCAAAAAAATGGAAGCTAAGTTACCCACACTTTCCGACTCAAATCCAGATGGGGAAGATGGAGTGCCTGGGATCAGCAAAGACGGCTTATGTTATCCTGGTCCAGTGCTACCCTTTGGACCATCTCAGTCATAGTGTATTGGTAGAGGAATCCTTCTGTTTGTTGACCCAGGACAATCTTTTTGTCACCCATGGTTGCATGTGATGATGGATGGTGAGTCAGGGACCACACACAGGGACAGGTGCACACATTCACATGCAGGCTCACCCACACACTTTCATGCACTCTTGCGCACACACTGATGCATACATGGACACACTCTTCTGCACCCCCATCGCAGAGATCAGGGATGGATATTTACAATTTCAAAAGAGAGGTTCTCCCTATGCACTACACTATCTCCCCCATTTAAATTGTGGTACTGAGTAGGGATGGTGCAAAATTCCGAAGAGGGGGTGGAGTCCAGCAGACACCCCCCCTACCACCCGGACCCTGCTCACTGGACCCTTTATGCCTGTAATGTTGAGCTAGTGCCCCTTTAAGGCAGCCATAGACACAACATCAGATATGCGGAAGTAACCGAGCCACAATTTCTGTGCGCAATTACAGTTTGGCAAGGCGACAGATGGCCTTGCAACACTTCTCAGGTGATCATCCTCTTTTGAACCAATCAGCTGAAAAAATGGTCAAGGATGCTTCTTGACACTGCCAAGAACTTCACCCATTTTGATGGCTTAGTCATATACTTATATATGCTATCAGAGCTACAGTTTATTACGAAGTGCATCACATATATACAAATCCACACCTTGTTTTTAACAGGTCAGATTAAAGTGTTTTTAAGACTAGTTTAATATTACACATAAAGGTGGATAGTTATGTGCAATCTTTTTTCATCACTGGATGTTAGATAAAAGCCACAGCTAAAAGTTCAGGATTATAAAAAAATGTCCTTCCTTATAAAATCCTCAAGTCTTCACTGAAATACCAAATGAAGAGAAAACTAGGGGGAGAATGCATCTCACAACCTTTGTTAATTAGTCTTAACTTCTATTCAACGCAAGTATAGCCTTTGCTATTTTGAAGGCTTGGGGCTAGGAAAATTATTTAAAATTAATATAGCTGAGGATAGGTGGATTGAGGTAACATACATTTATTCTGAGAGAAACTTCAGTGAGGATAAGGGACTTCATTTTGAACCAATTTGTTTCTCTAACAGCAGTGATATGAAGTACTGAAATTTTAATAATTATGAAGTTATTCCTTATTCCTTCAGTTGACCTATAAACATATGGAAATTTGTAGAATGGTTCTAATTTAAAAGTCCCTAAAATGTATCACAAACTAGTCTTAGAAATATTTTCTGTCTATAGTGAAATAAGCTGAGAACTCACACTTCTCAGATCAACAGTTGGGAATGTTCAAATTAGTCAATGGTCTTTTAAAAGGCACATTTTAAAAAAAACCCAACAACACTCTGAACTATATTAGCATGCAAATATGGTTGACAAAAGATCTATTCTTATGCATTAAAAAAAAAAACCACTCAGATTTTGAGTATTTCAGTCTTAACACAAAATGGAGGAATCTGATTTCTGGGTGATTCATGGGATCTAACTGTAATCATAACAGCTCTCAAAATAGTCAGTAAAAATATGCATTCTACTTTCATAAGATGGAAGGTTGCAAAAAACGAACAAACGAAAGAAAAGATTTTTCATTTTTAGTGTAGACTTTCCAAAAACAATAAATTACTCAGAAATAATAATCTGTCACAATGGAAGCTCTTTTTTTTAACCCAGAGCCCTCCGCAGTCAGAAATCTGGCTGCGGACGGCCCTGGCCTGGGGCTGGCTGGCTGCTCCGTGGAGCTGCCACGGAGCACAGCCGGCCATCAAGGATTCCAGGGGGGAGGACAAGATCACCTCCCCCCCATCAAGGATTCCAGGGGGAGGGATGGAACGCCTCCCCCCCACCATGAACAGAATCCGCGAAAACGTAAGTGACGTTCGTACATCACTACTTGTGTGTATGTCCTGAATATAAGGACATACTCAAATATAGCTTTTGGCAACCAGCATTACTTAGGGATGTACGAAAGTCACTTACCTGGTCTCGCAGCTTGCTTCGCGGTGGGGGGGAGGCGCTTCGCTTCTCTCCCCGAAGTTCAGGCTGGGGGGGGAGGCTTCCTGCCTCGCCCTGCCGAAATTCAGGCCGGAGGTGAGGCTTCCTGCCTCGCCCAGCCAAAATTCAGGCCGGGGAGAAGCGCCCCGTCTCCCCGGCCATGAACTTCAAAAAAAAAAAATGCCCCATGATAGGCTATGTAATGATTTATATAGCCTATCATGGCTAGATCTGCAAAGTCAGCCGTGATAGGCTACGTTAATCATTACGTAGCCTATCACAGGGGTGTTGTTGTTGTTTTTCTTGTAATGGCGGCGGCAGCAGCCGGTCGAAAGACCAGCTGCTGCCCCCGCCCCTGACGAAGACCTGCCAAACTGCTGCCGGGACCTGCCGCCGGGAGCGACATTCGTGAAAGGTAAGTCCCATCCCGGGGGGGGGCAGGGGGGGCAGAGAATTTCTCCCCGAACCTTCGGAGGACCGAATGCATTGGCACTCGGCCCCCCAAAGTTTCGGGGAGAAATTCTCCCCCATCCCTAATATACATAACTTTCCTCAGACTCCTGGATGATCTAGATGATACAGAATTCTTTCCTTGGCAGAGAAATCCTACATGTGGCAGGAGCTCCAACACTGGAGCCCCCACCGCACCCCAATGCCCTGCTTAGCTCACACCAGCAAGGCAGAAGGAAGTGTGGAGCACCCTTTCTTTCTTTCTTTCTTTCTTTCTTTCTTTCTTTCTTTCTTTCCCTTCCTTCCTTCCTTCCTTCCTCTTTTTTTTTCCTTTTCTGTTTTTTGTTTTCCTAGTTAGGGATGTCAGAGAATTCCGCTAAGGATCTCAGTGAGGCCGAATGCCAGTGCATTCGGCCCCCCGAACTCCGTGGCAGAACGGCCTGCCACCCCCCCGATCCCTGTAGATCCCCCCTGGGATGAGACTTACCTGGGGCAGATGTTCCGGATGGCGGTGGCTCCAGCGGCACCTTCAGCAGAGGTGGCGGTGGCAGTTGGTCTTCCGACTGGCTGCCACCGCCACCGCCATTTGCACTCTTCCCCCCCCCATTTGTGATAGGCTACGTAAAGACTTACGTAGCCTATCACGTCTGGCTTAAAAAAAACCCAAAACCCGCTTACGCAAATGGCGGTGGCTACGGCCGCCGCCATTTGCATTCCTTATTTTTGGCCGTCTTAGTCTACGTCAATATTTACGTAGACTAAGACTGCGAAAATAACGGGGAACGCAAATAGTGTCCGCTACGCTATTTGCGTTCCCCCTTAGTTTCGCCGTCTTAGTCTACATAAATATTTATGTAGACTAAGACAGCCAAAAATAAGGAACACAAATGGCGGTGGCCGTAGCTGCCGCCATTTTCATACGCGTTTTTTTTAACCCAGACATGATAGGCTACATAAGTTAGGGATGTCAGAGAATTCCGCCACGAATCTCGGGAAGGCCAAATGCCAGTGCATTCAGCCCCCCAAAATCGGTGGCGGAACGGTCTGCCCCCCTTGCCCCCCCGGGATGGGACTTACCTTGGGTGGATCTTCCTGGCGGCGGCAGCTCCAGCAGCGGTTCAGCAGCGGTTCAGCAGCGGTGGCTGCGGCGGCCAGTCTTCTGACTGGCTGCCACCACCCCCATTTCCAGTTAAAAAAAAAACGTGATAGGCTATGTAAAGATTTACAAAGCCTATCACGGCTAGATTTTTAAAAAACACCGTGATAGGCTACGTAAATGTTCACGTAGCCTATCACGGCTGATTTAAAAGAAAAAAAACGCACGTACGCAAAAGGCAACGCCCATGGGCACCGCCATTTGCGTTCCTTATTTTGGCACGTCTTAGTCTACGTAAACATTTACGTAGACTAAGACAGCGAAAATAAGGGGAACACAAATAGCGTAGCGTCTACCCTATTTGTGTTCCCCTTATTTTCGCCGTCTTAGTCTACGTAAATGTTTATGTAGACTAAGACGTGCCAAAATAAGGAACGCAAATGACGGCGCCCATGGGCGCCGCCATTTGCGTAAGCGCATTTTTTTTCTTTTAAATCAGCCGTGATAGGCTACGTAAACATTTACGTAGCCTATCACGGCTGACTGCAGGGATGCAAATGGCGGCGGCTACGGCCGCTGCCATTTGCATCCCTGCTAGGCAGCGGCCGGATGTCCGGCCGCTGGCGGAGCCAGGCGGCGGCCCCGCAGAATCCCTGTGGAGCAGAGACGGCCAGCCAGAATTTCGGGGGGGAGGGACGGAGCGCCTCCCCCCCACCGCGAATCACCCCGTCGAAAAGGTAAGTGACTTTCATACATCCCTAACATAAGTCTTTACGTAGCCTATCATGGCTGAATACAGGGATGCAAACAGCGGCGGCTATGGCCACCACCATTTGCATCCCTGCTAGCCAGCGGCTGGATGTCCAGTTGCTGGCGGAGTCGGCCGGCGGCTCCGTAGAATCCCCGCAGAGCGGAGCCGGCCAGCCAGGATTCTGGGGGGAGGCGCAGAATGCCTCCCTCACAGCGAGGATTCCATGGGGAGGGACGGAGCGCCTCCCCCCTCAGCAGAACCCGGCAGAGCCAGGTAAGCGGGGTTTCGTACACCCCTATTCCTAGTTCTCCCCTGGTTCTGTGTATCAGGAGCATGGATCTGCACCCTCTCCATTAAGCCCTCAGAATGCCACATTTTGTGTTCATGGAGAGTTTTTTTTTTTTACCCCCCCCCCAGGTGGGAGAATGGAAGTTTGGGCTGAAAACTGGAGCAGGAAGCTTAAATCTCCCCTCTCAAGTTCCCATGGTCCCAATCCAAATCAGTCCAAAATGTGCTTACACTAAAACAAGTAAGCCAATGGCACACAGCAGAGGTATTAGCAGAATGTTTCATTTGAGTTGTTGAAATAAAAAGACCTTCAACAGGCCCCCCAAAACCCAAAGAATTAGGTAGTCTGGAAGATTTCCCCAGGAAAGGTAGTCCACAGTTTTGGTGCCACCACTGAAAACTCCCTGATTCTTGCACCTGCGTTCTGATCTCAAGATGATGGGATGGTGAGCAACAAGTAGGGATGTATGAGATGCTCATTTTTGCTCTCAAAATGTGTGTGCATGCCCCATTTGAAGCTCCAAATGCAAGTGCAAGCATGTATCTGCCAAAAATATTCACAAATTGTCAAACACATGCTGATGTTCATCTTGCTCCCAATTCCTGGTTCAGCTATTAAGGCGAAAAAAAGGGGAATGAAAATAGCATAGTGGGCACCATTTGTGTTCCTTTTTTTTTTCTTCAGCGTAATAGCTTATGTAAATATTTACGTAGGTTAAAACGGTAGGAAAAAAAGGAACGCAAATGGCGCCCACGACATTATTTGCATTCCCCTTGTTTTTCGCCGTAATAGCCTACATAAATATTTACGTAGGCTAAAAAGGCTAAAAATAGGGAACGCAAATGGCGGCCGCCGTAGCCACCGCCATTTGCCTATGCTGTTTTTTTTTGGGGGGGGGCTTGCCGTGATAGGCTATGTAAATACATTTGTGTCCGCAGCAGCCTGTCCATGGCTGGAACTCCGGCTGTGGATGGCCCTGGCTAGTGGCTCCACGGAGCCGCCGCAGAGTGGAGCCGGCCCAGGGAGGATTCTGGGGGGAGGGACGGAGCGCCTCCCCCCCACCACGAATCCAGGCTCTGCGAAGGTGACTTTCGTACATCCCTACATTTTTCTTACACAAGCAATGGCACTCACAGCTGGAATATCATAAATAAAGGGAATGATAGTGTCCTGTATAAAGTATGTGAACTCAGCAGAACAAATGGAAACATTTCCTCTATACTTCAGTTATACACACATCTATAAAGGAAGATAGGTACCCAATTACACACTGAATAAGCAGCCATTTGAAACACATACAGTCCCCAATTATATAATGTAAATAATAATATTCATTAAGGAGGCATTTCAACAACATTCCACTGAATTAAAGTGATCTGAAAATCCTGCCAGAACTCTGTCACAGCCCAGATCTCAGATCCCCTGTTATCAAAGCAGGGAGTGGGGGAGGTCTGATGACATGGAGGGTAGGGAAGACCTGGTTCAAGAACCATCACAGGAGAGATCTGAAGTGACTGTCCCACCAGAGATTCCTATGGAAGGGGAGCCCAGGGGGCAGCCATGCCTCTATCCTCTCTGCATAAAGAGGTTGTGTTGCCTCCCTCCCCTGATTCAGCAAATTTATCCCCTGAACCCTGTGCAGTGTGGAAGGGACCCTTTTCACTAGCACAATATGGCTGCAGCCTCACTGGAGCCAGTACCTGCAGAAGAGAACACAACCCCTTTAAGTCCAAGCAGTTTCCTCAAACAAGGCAGATCATAGAATCATAGAATCATAGAATCATAGAATCATAGAATCATAGAATCATAGAATCATAGAATCATAGAATCATAGAATCATAGAATAGTAGGGTGGGAAGGGGCCTACAAGACCATCAAGTCCAACCACCTGCTCAGTGCAGGAATCCAAGTCAGAGCAACCCTGACAGATGGCTGTCCAGCCTCATCCCGAATGCCTCCAGTGTGGGAGAGCCCACCACCTTCCTAGGGAATGGGTTCCATTGTCATATTGCTCTGACAGTCAGGAAGTTTTTCCTGATGTTCAAGAGGAAGGATCTGGATCTGGAGAACCTTCTCACTGTAGGCTGGTGATTCCAGTTCCAGAAGAGCAGTGACTCCATTCAGGGTTTTAGTTGCCACCAGCCAAAACTCTAAAGGTGCTTTCCAAGGTGCTGAACTCATTTAGGGGATAAGATTCAGCACCCTGGATAACACCTTTCAGCACCCTGGATAACACCATTAGAGTTTCGGCTGGTGGGAACTAAAACCCTGATTGGAATCACCACCCCTCTGGAACTGGAGTCACTAGCTGCTACTGGCTGTAGGGCTACTTGGGCTTCCAGTTGGCTCCAGATTATTGCTGGAGCAATATTCCCAGTTTGATGCTTTTTTAGCTTGTCCTGCATCCAGCCTGATTTTCCTTTTTTATGTTATTAATTTCTAACTATTCTGGCTACATATAGATGAAATCTTTTCATCCACATTATTTTCTTCAAGATCTTTGTAAATGCCTACATTACATTTTTATTTCACTTGGTCACCAACAGTATCTTTTGAGGTCTTTGAAGCAGATGGAAAGTGAACACAGAAAAATGACACACAATTGAAAGTACATTATAGAAGCTCAACATGAAAGACAGGATAAGAGATGGGTCAAGAGTTACAGAGGAATGCTATAGTAATACTTAACTGTGCTTATTACTTTTGGAAATGAAATTTATAGTGGAATTGCACAATTTTCCTGAGAATAATATTCTTGAAACTAAAGCAGAATTCCTCAAAGTAATGCCCTACACAAGAAGGGCATTTGTGTAGGGCATTTGGTGCACTGTGTTCATTTGCATTATATTTGCACTTGGTACCTATAGGACATTAAATGAAATCGATTTCAGCACTCAAAATGTAGGAGGCTTTGCTACTTGCAAACCTGGCAAGAAAAGTGAAAAACCAATCTTTATTTGATTACTTTCCTGGCTATCCTTGGTGTACAAAAAAACAACAACCTGTTATTAATATGCAGTTTAAAAGTTAAATGCTAATTTTGATAGTCATAGTTAATCAATGTAATTGGAAAAAAATATACTAAGGTTGCAACCATATGGTCACAGGGGTGCACAGAACATTTTGCATCTCCCCCTCTGAAGGTGGAGAGACACGTCCAACTTCAAGGGGTGATCTGACCTCACAGTTCCCCTCCCAGAATCCATTTCTTCTCCTGTGGCAGAGCTCTGACATCAGTAAAGGCAGAAAGAGAAAATTCCATGGGCATGTCAGGGTGGATCAGCAGGATCACAGAATTCCCATTCTCCTGATGTGAGCCCAGAAATGGGGGAATGTATGCCAGCCCTAGAGCTTGCTCCCAATTGGAAAGAAATGGTAAAAGTAAACAAAAATGAACTGAAAGGGAGAAGAGGAAAAAATTAAAACTACTGTTTATTTTATTTATTCATTTATTTATTTATTTATTTATTTATTTTCTTAATCGCCCATCTGGGCGATGTACAATAATAGAAACAGTTTAAAACAATAAAATTCTATATTAAAAACATCATATTTCTAAAAATACCCTAACCCACCCCAAATGCCTGCCTGAACAACTATGTTTTTAATGCGTGGCGGAAGCTCATTAAAGAGGGGGCACGGCGGAGTTCCCTGGGGAGGGAGTTACACAGAGTGGGGGTCACCACAGAGAAGGCCCTCTCCCTCGTCCTCACCAGTCTAGCTGTCCTGGCCGATGGGACAGAGAGAAGGCCATCCAAGGCTGATCTTGTTAAGTGTTGCTGGAGGTGCTCCTTAAGATAGGCTGGGCCAGAACTAGGGATGTACGAATCCCTTACCTGGCTCTGGTCAGGGCATCCGCTGGGAGGGGGAGGCGATCTGTTCCTCCCTCCAGAATCCTCGACAGGGGAGGAGGCAATCTGGTCCTTCCCCCTGGAATCCTCTCCAGCTGGCTCCACTCCACGGCCATGCCATGGAGCTGCCAGCTGGGTCGATCCGCAGCAGGGCCTCCAGCCGCTGCCGGGCTGGTGCGGATGTAAATGGTGTCCGGTGAAGGGGATGCCATTTGTGTCCCTGCTTTAGCCGTGATAGGCTACGTAAATATATACATAGCCTATCATGGGCTAGCATAGGGACGCAAGTGGCAGCTGCTACGATGGCCGCCATTTGCAGCCGCAGCAGCCTGGCAGCAGCCAGAGCATCCGCCACCGCTTCATCCACCACCAGAGCCGCCAATGAAGCTGCCGCTGCTGCCACATCTGCCACCAGGTTAGTCCGTCCTGGAGGATTTCCCTAGGGGATTCCGTGGGGGGGGCGGGGGGGCTGGAGGCCATTCCGCCACAGACTCCAGGGAGGGGCAGATTCTTTACAATCTGGCCTCACTGGAGTCCATGGCAGAATTCTCCACCATCCCTAGCCAGAACTATATAGCATTTTAAAGGGCAAAACCAACACCTTGAATTTGGCCTGGAAAACAACTTGTAACCAGTGCAACTCCTTCAGCACTGCAGTGATGTGATCTTGCTGGCGGCCGCCTTTAATCAGGCGAGTCGCTGTGTTCTGTACCAGCTGCAGCTTCCGAACCATCTTCAAGGGTAACCCCACATAGAGCTCATTACAGTAGTCTAAACGAGAGGAGACCAGGGCATGTACTACCGATGGGAGCAGATGGTTGGGAAGGAAGGGGCGCAGCCGCCGTATCAGATGGAGTTGGTACAGCGCTGTCCGGCTCACAGCTGACACCTGAGCCTCCAAGGACAGCTGGGACTCCAAAATGACCCCAGGCTGTAGACCTGGTCTTTCAAGGGTAGCCATACCCCATTCAACACCAGGTCAACACTAGGGGTGCACGAAAGCCACTTACCTGGTCTCGCAGCTTGCTTCGTGGTGGGGGGGAGGCGCTTCGCTGCTCCCCCTGAAGTTCAGGCCGGGGGGGGAGGCTTCCCTCCTCTCCTGGCCGAAATTCAGGCCGGGGGGGAGGCTTCCCGCCTCGCCCGGCCGAAATTCAGGCTAGGGAGGAGGCGCCTCACCTTGCCCGGCCGCGAAATAAAAAGTAAAAAAAAAACAAAAACGCCCCCGTGATAGGCTACGTGACGATTAACGTAGCCTATCATGGCTAGATTTGCAAAGTCAGCCATGATAGGCTACGTTAATCGTCACGTAGCCTATCATGGGGGCATCTTTTTTTTTTACTTTTATTGGAATGGCGGCGGTGGCAGCCGGTCAAAAGACCGGCTGCCGCCTCTGCCCCTGTCGAAGACCTGCCGGACCACCGCCGGGACCCACCGCCGGGAGGGACATTCGGGAAAGGTAAGTCCCATCTTGGGGGGGGCGGGGGGGGTGGAGAATTTCTCCCCGAAACTACTTCGGGGGGCCGAATACGTTGGCACTCGGCCCCCCGAAGTTTCGGGGAGAAATTCTCCCCCATCCCTAGTCAACACCGCCCAACCTCCTCTTGTCTCCCACCAAAAGTACCTCGGCTTTGTCAGGGTTCAGCTTATTCTTCCCCATCCAGCCACTCACTGTCTCCACTATCCAGACATTTGGACAGGGATTCTAGTGAAGATTTAAACAAGAGGTAGAGCTGCATGTCATCCACATACTGATGACACCGCAACCTAAACCTCCTGACGATAGCCCCCAACAGGTTTACATAGATGTTAAATAGCGTCGGGGAGAGGATGGAACCCTGTGGCACCCCACAAATGTGTGGCCATGGGTCCGAAACCTCCTCTCCTAGCGCTACCCTCTGGTACCTGCTGGAGAGGAAGGACCAGAACCACTGTAATACGGTGTCTCCAATGCCCAACCCCTTAAGGCAGTCCAGGAGGATACCGTGGTCAACGGTATCAAAAGCCACTGTTCCCTCCCTTCCACCCCAGTGACATGATGAGCCTGGCTTTGGATAAAGTAGTTCTTCCACCTTCAGCATTTCCCCCAACACACCACCTGGATTGCTCTGTCCAGTATATATTTTAGGAACAAGAGTAGTGGCCTCTCTCATAGTGCTATTTCTAGTATACTAGCCCCATTATTGCAGCAATAGTATGATAAGGGTTCAAATGTAATCAGGCGTGGGGGTGCTTTGCTGCAGGGATGCTAACATTGCTGATAGGGAAAACCCTACTGATTCCTTTTAAATGACCAGTTAGAGATGTACTATCTAAGAATGGATGAATCTGTCAAATTCTCTCAGTTTGTCATTTTTGCAGGCTTAAGTTTGTGCCCTGCTTCTGCATCAGTCTGATGTCTTTAATGTCTGCAAGAAAATTAATACACATATTTGTGCACATTTTTCTTAATTATAAACATTTTTCTTTGCAATTTTGCCTAGATTATGCATTTTTGGAAGCAAATTTCCCTAACATACTGCAGTTTTATGTTATTTTCATTTGATAGATGCATTTTTGCACACGTTTCTCCCTAATATATGCATTTTTGTAGGACTGTGCAGGGACCTGCCAATCCACCTCAGAGGCTGCTTCAGGGCTTCCAAAGCAGGCCCAACCCACTTTGGGCCAATTTGGGGGACCCCCCTGACCCGCTTCAATCTCCAGAGCCAAAGCGGGATTCAGATGGCTGAATCCCACTTTGCCCCCCGCCCCGCACTGCACGAGCCCCTGTGCAAGCTCCTTATCTGGGCCCTTGGACCCTTGGGATGTGTGCCACCATCACCACCAGCTCCTTATCTGGGCCCTCTGGGCATGCGCTGGCAGCCGTCTTCTTCCAGGGAGTCACCATGGCGATCCCTGTATTTCCAGAAATAGATCCTGCACAAATGGTGGCTCTCAAGCTATCAAGTATGCTACATTAATGTAGCGTACTTGGTGACTTCATGGCTGCAACTTATGCAGGGTCTATTTCCAGAAATACAGGAAGTCAGCATTTTAAAAATGGTGACTCCCTGGAAGAAGAAGATGGCTGCTGGCTGGCGCACATCCCAAGGGCCCAGGTAAGGAGCTGGGGTTTAGGTGATGGAGGCAGCAGCAGTGGCGTGGCTCTGAAGTGCTTTGGAGCAATCCAACCCACTTTGTTCTAGGGATGTACGAAATTGGCCTTACCTTGCTCCGCCGGGTTCCGCTGTGGGGGGGAGGTGCTCCATCCCTCCCCCCGGAATCCTTGATGGGGGGGAGGCGCTCCACGCCTTCCCCCCAGAATCCTGGCCAGCCAGCTCTGCTCCACGGGGATTCCGCGGAGCCGCTGGCCAGCTCCGCCAGCAGCCGGACATCCAGCCGCTGGCTAACAGGGACACTAATGGCGGTGGCCATAGCCGCCACCGTTCGCGTCCCTGTAGTCAGCTGTGATAGGCTACGTAAATCTTTACATAGCCTATCACATCTGACTTAAAAAAACAACAACAACGCGCGTACGCAAATGGCGGCGGCTATGACCACCGCCATTTGCGTTCCTTATTTTGGCCCGTCTTAGTCTACGTAAATATTTACATAGACTAAGATGGGCCAAAATAAGGAATGCAAATGGCGGCAAACGTAGCCACCACCATTTGCGTACACGCGTTGTTGTTTTTTTAAAGTCTGATGTGATAGGCTACGTGAAGATTTACGTAGCCTATCACATCTTTTCTTTTCTTTTCTTTTTTACCAAGACTGGAAATGGTGGCGGCAGCAGCCGGTCAGAAGACCAGCTGCCGCAGGTGCCGCCACCACAGCTGCCGCCACAGCCGCTGCCACCCGGAAGACCTGCCCCAGGTAAGTCTCGTCCCGGGGGGGATCTGCGGGGGGGCGGGGGGGTGGCAGGCCATTCCAACACAGATTTCACCAGCCTCACCGAGATCCATTGCGGAATTCTCTGCCATCCCTACTTTTTTCCCCCTGCTACCCTGCCTCAGAAGTGTCACAAAGCAGCACACAAGCAACCACACAATGTGGTTGTTCAGGCAGGCATTTAGGATGGGTTAGAAAATGTTTTTACTGTAGAATTTTATTGTTTTAAACTGTTTTATTATATACTTTGTACATTGCCTAGTGTGGCTGGGTGACCAGCCAGATGGGCAATTAATAAAATAAATAAATAAATAAATAAAATTTGCCTCCGAGTTTGGGCTTTGGCCCGAAGCGGTGCACAGCCCTAATTTTTTGTATGTGTTTTGCTATTGGAGAAGTGCATTGCAAAATTCAGAAAAGTGCAAATACCAAAAGATTACTGTGTTTTGGTTTGCAAATTGGTTTGGGCCATGAGGGTTTAATGCAGGTCTGCATTAAAAAGAGAACTGAACTACTTTTTTTCTGCATCTCTGTCACCATCCAATCTTTGATGTGTGTGTATGGCAAGGGGTAGGGATCATACATTCTTCAAAGTAAAGGCAACATTCCTCCAAAGAAAAGGCCATCCCTCTCTTGCACTGAATCAATGCAAGAAAAAGGGTGGTCTTGCCCCTTCCTCCTTAAAGTGCTTCATGCAATTTAAGAGAAAAGCACTCATGCTGGATATAATCTTTAAAAATGTAAAAACAACTTGAATCTGCTTTTTTTAAAACAAGGCAAAACAACTTGCATTGGTGAAGAGGTGAACTTGTGCCTCTTGCCATCAGAGACAAACCTAGTTAAATTTCATGACAGCGGCACAGCCATGTCACATGGGAGACTGTAACTTTCACCAGAACCTTCTAACTGTTTAGTGAGTCTGGGATCCAATAAAAGGATTGCCTGTTTGCTTGTTCCTCATGCCTGTTCTGTATATCTTCCAGTAGATCAATTTTACAAAAATGAAAATAAAAACATTCCAGAAGTCATTATAAGGAAATTGACTCTATAAAGTTGCCATGGGACTTTTTGAAATTCACAAAAGAGGAGAATATGAAGCATTTTGTCCTTCGCTCAGCTGTACTGGGATGGTGAATAGAAATGCTGCCAATATTTAAAAATGAAAAAGATTGATTGTCGGATGAAGAAACCTGTCTTATGAGAAGCAGGAGGCTTGGCCTCTTTAGCCTCATGAAAGGGATACCCAGATGTGTAAATATATCAGAACTGGTAACAGTACACTGAGAGATAGTTGTTTGCACATATGTAGGGATGTCAGAGAATTTCTCCACGAATCTTGGGGAGGCCGAATGCCAACACATTCAGCCCCCTGAAATTGGTGGAAAAACGGTCTGCCCCCCCCCTGCCCCCCCAGGACAGGACTTACCTTGTGCGAATGTCCCTGGCGGCAGCGGCGGCTCTGGCGGCGGTTCGGTGGTGGTTTGGCGGCGGCGGCGGCTGCGGCGGCCAGTCTTCCGACCGGCTGCCACCGCCACCATTTCCAAGTTAAAAAAAACAACAACGTGATAGGCTATGTAAAGATTTACGTAGCCTATCACGGCTAGATTTTTAAAAAACACCGTGATAGGCTACGTAAACAACAAGGCTACGTAAAGCATGTTTTCTGCCAATAGAAAAGAGAGCAGAAAATTACTGCAAGACAGGAAACTCCAGCGCCTCTGAATATGAATATTCTAGACTCTGGCATCTCACTCTGTAACAGTGAAATAGTGAAAAATTATGTTAGGGAAATTTGCTTCCACAAATGGGTATCCACCACCCTGATGATGTGAAATAATCACTATCATGCATGAGGGCAAGATGGAAGGGCTTGTGAAGAGTCAATTCAAACAAGGTAAAAACATAAATGACATCATGCAACCCAAACAGCCACTGCAAATAGGGGGTGTACGGATTCCCCACCATCTGGTCCAGTGAGGAATCCGTGGGGGGAGAGGTGATCCATTCCTCCCCCCCGGAATCCTCCAGAGGGGTTCCGCTCTGCTTGGATTCTGGGGGGGGAGAACTGGCTTGGGGGCGCCTACCTTACCTCCTGCCAGCCAGACCCATTCACCTCCTACCTGTCCCTGCCAATTGCCTTTAAAAAAATGTCTTTTTAAAAAAAAATAATGGTGATCGGGGGTAGGGATGTGCCCATAGACTTATACACAAATAGAGTCATGAATCTTGCATATAAGTCTATGTGTCCATAGGCTTATACACAAGATAAGCTAGAACAGGACATCTAGCTAGAATTTCCCTTCCAGCCTTGGCACTCATATCAATGAATAAAGATGCACCATTATTAGGGATAGATGAATCAGTCAGCATCGCTTTTTCCTGCATTTGGTTTTTTTTTTAAATCACAAGTTCTTTCCTTCTTTTTTATGAAGACATTTGCAAATTTTGGTGAATTCTTCTCAGAAACAAAATGCATGAAATTCTAACTCATCCCTAAACATTACAGTCTTATATGTTTTTCTGGGTAGCTAATTCTAAACCCTAATATTCTGCAGCATTTCAGAACCAAGTAACTACTGGCTATTCATTAGAATCGAATTCTCCGGCAGTAGCAGCGGCACCGGCGAAGGTGGCGGCGGCGGCTGGTCTTCCAACTGGCTGCTGCCACCACCATTTCCAGGCTTGTGGGGGAGAAAAAAAAAAGACGTGATAGGCTACGTAAAGATTTACGTAGCCTTATCATGGCTAGGTTTTAAAAAAAAGAAAAAAAAGACGTGATAGGCTACATAAAACTTTACGTAGCCTATCATGGTTGGGGGTGGGTTTAAAAAAAAAACACGTTCGCAAATGGCGGCGGCTATGGCCGCTGCCATTTGCGTTCCTTCTTTTTGGCTGTCTTAATCTACGTAAATATTTACGTAGACTATGACGGCGAAAATCAAGGGGAACGTAAATAGCGTAGCGGGCGCTATTTACGTCCCTTTTTCATTCACCATTTTAGCCTACGTAAATCTTTACATAGGCTAAAACGGGGAATCAAAAGGGGACACAAATGGCACCTGCTACACTATTTGCGTTCCCCTTGATTTTCGCCGTCATGGTCTACGTAAATATTTATGTAGATTAAGACAGTAAAAAGAAGGAACGCAAATGGCGGCGGCCGTAGCCGCCGCCATTTGCGTACGCTTTTTTTTCCTTTTACCCAGAGCCCTCTGCGGCCGGAAATCCGGCTGCGGACGGCTCTGGCCTGGCCGGCTGCTCCACAAAGCTGCCGCAGAGCACAGCCGGCCATTCGAGGATTCGGGGGGGGGGAGCAATGGAGCGCCTCCCCCCCTGGCCAGGATTCCAGGGGGAGGGATGGAACGCCTACCCCCCACCATCAACATAATATGCGAAAGGTAAGTCACTTTCGTACATCCCTACTGGCAAGTAGGGATGTACGAAAGTCACTTATCTGTTCGCGGATTATGCTAATGCTGGGGGGAGGCATTCCGTCCTTCCCCCCGGAATGCTGGCTGGGGGGGAGGCGCTCTGTCCCTCCCCCCCAGAATCCTGGCCGGCCGGCTGCGCTCCGCAGGGATTCTGCGGAACTGCTGGCCGGCTCCGCCAGCGGCCGGACATCCGGCCGCTGGCTAGCAGGGACGCAAATGGTGGCGGCCATAGCCGCCGCCATTTACGTCCCTGCAGTCAGCCGTGATAGGCTACGTAAATGTTTACGTGGCCTATCACGGCTGATTTTAAAAAAAAAAAAGCGCATATGCAAATGGCGGTGCCCATGGGCGCCGCCATTTGCATTCCTTATTTTGGCATGTCTTAGTCTACGTAAACATTTACGTAGACTAAGACGGCGAAAATAAGGGGAACGCAAATAGCGTAGCGTCTATGCTATTTGTGTTCCCCTTATTTTCACCATCTTAGTCTACGTAAATGTTTACGTAGACTAAGATGTGCCAAAATAAGGAATGCAAATGGTGGCGCCCATGGGCACCGCCATTTGCGTACGCGCATGTGTGTGTGTTTAAATCAGCCGTGGTAGGCTACGTAAACATTTACGTAGCCTATCACGGTGTTTTTTTTAAATCTAGCCGTGATAGGCTACGTAAATCTTTATGTAGCCTATCACTTTTTTTGTTGTTGTTGGTTTTTTTACCTGGAAATGGCGGCAGCGGCAGCAGGTCGGAAGACCGGCTGCTGCCGCCGAACTGCTGCCGAACCGCCGCTGAACCACCGCCGAACCGCCGCCGAACCGCCGCCGAACCACCGCTGGAGCCGCCGTCGGAGCCACCGCCGCTGCCAGGAAGATCCGCCTAAGTGAAGTCCCGTCCCGGGGGGTGCCGGGGGCTGTTCCGCCATCGATTTCGGGGGGCCGAATGCGCTGGCATTCAGCCTCCCCGAGATCCATGGCGGAAGTTTCGTACATCCCTACTGGCAACCCTAATTCAGCACCATAAACTGAGTTCAATACACAGAGATTCAACCCCAGACTTTTCAGAGCTAGACAGAGACAGTCCTCTGTCTGGATGGATGGATGAATCTGTCAGTTTTGCTTTCTCTCACATTCAAATTGTTAAAATCTGAAGTTCATTCCATCCCATTTATGAAGAAAGTTGTGAATTATGCCAAGTTCTTACCAATAAACAAACCAAATGGAATTCTCAACCATCCCTAAGCATTATACTGTGGGCTTGTATGTATTTGTGGGTAGCTAATTCTAGGCCTTGTTCCTTTATTATTCTGGAGCATTTAAAGCCAAGTACCTACTGGCTATTTGTTAGAATAAATATGTTTTTATTTCACATGGTGCCTCGAAAACACTTCGGTCTTACTTCTGATAGAGGTTCAAGTCATGTTAATAATTTTCCTCCACTTCACATAGAATACATGCGGGATGTTATGTTATTTATGATAAAGCCTTGTTTTTTGCATTCACTATATTCAATCAGTTCTGTTCTTACTGACTTTCTATTCACTGCTGGTTCCATAAAGGGAAGGAACTGCACATGCATTTTCATCTGTTTTTAAGTGATCAAAAGAATAAGTTATTGCTACTTATGTGTTTGTTGCAAGCCTGGGACTTTTGTACGCTACTGTGAAGGGCTACCTGAGACCATTGCCTTGATGTTTATTTCATAGAAGTATGCTACTGGGGAGGTGAAATTACTTTGTATTTCAACTTTAAAAACAACACAAAACCTCCACAGATGATGCTTTGCAGTAAACACAGAATTGCTGTTAGTGTAGGAAGCATCCTTACAAAAGGGGTGGGGGATATGTGCATAACACAGATTTGCACATATACGGTACTAAGAGAAGGTGACAGTGAGAAGCCCTATTCAAGGCTGAATAGTGTACAAGCAACATGCATAAAAGAGATGGGGCTACAAACACTTGCCCCATTCCCAAGGGGCCCCACCCTCTACATTTCAAATCTCCCCATGTTGAACAGGGATGTCTGCACCAGGCTTCTACTCACATTGATAAAGCCAGGATCCTGGACACATAGAGGCCTCTGACTGCATTCAACCAAGCATTGAGTAGGAGCACCCTGCAGGCTTCCCCACTAAAAATGGGAAGGCTGGGACTGGAATGTGGAACCCTGTCCCTCTTGTACATTTTGCATATACCCTAGCCAGGATAATGCTTGAATAGGGCTAGAGAAAAGTCCTATTGCAACATTCAGTTCCACATGATGTCTGAATGTGTAGAGAAGGAGCAGATCCTGCCCACCTGCTTATTCCCCTGACTTCTGTGAGTCCAGCAGAAGGTGATCAGGAATCTTGTTCACACAGGTTTGCCCATCATGCTGAAGGTTCTATGCATGTATAGCTGTTACACCCATATAAGCCCCATTCTAACCTTCTGCTGAATGCATGATGGTTGGGAATGAGAAAAAGGAAGCACAAAGAAAAGTCAGGGCAGAGCTGGAACCATTATCCCCCACACACCCTCTTCCTTGTGTTCAGTCAACATGTGGAATGGACATATGCATAGGGATGTATGACAATTGCTTTTTTTCTCGCAAAACGTGAGCATGCCCCATTCAAAGCTCTAAATGCGACCATGAGTGAGAATGTGTGTCCTCCAAAAATATTTGCAAACTGTCAAACATGTGCTCATGTTCATCTCATTCCTGATTCCCAGTTCAATTTGGACAAATTTCCTCAGTAGAAATCAGCCCTGATTTGCTCTATGGAGCAAATTTGTGCAAATTATGGAATCTGCTCAAATGTGGGGAAATTTGCACAACTCTCCCAATCACTGCTCATTTTGCACAGGTTTCCCATTCATGCAAAGTGAGCACTAAGCACAAAACAAAGGGGAATTGGACGTAAGATGAGTGGCAAGACGATGTTTGGAGTATCCTGGCAATCTCGAATGTCACTCATTCGCCCATCCCCACATATGCAATAAGTTTAGTTGCATGATTTTTTATCCCTTCTTGTTAAAATACAATAAAAGCATCCATGGGACATGGAAATTTTGACAGAGGACTGGTAGGGTAAGTGCCTGCTTAGCCCCTTCCCTGCCAACAACAGGAAGGCACCAAAAGTAGACTCCAAACACAACAAAAGTGATTTCATGTGTTGAAAGTTTGCAATGTATTTGTGAGTGTATATCACGGATTAGTCCACAGTATTTTTGTGCTATGTATTTTGCATAGTTATGTGTATAAAACTGTGATGATATGTATTTTTGGAAGCCCTTAAAGAAGGAGGTATTCTCTGAAATGTTGGGCAAGTTGGCACAAAATGAAATGGAACTTGTGTGATCCTGTATCACTTTTGTTGTGTTAGCCCTTTCCTTGCCAGCTCAGCTGTTTGCCCATTCAACATTATCCTCCAAGCTGCTTTCCCATCCATGGGATATGGGTCTTTGTAACTTTCCCCTATGGGAAAGCTGTTTGGGATGCAGATGATTTTAAGCAGACAAATGGCTGGCAGGAAATGAATTAAGTGACTCTCCCACTGGTTCTTCTCTCAAAATGCCAGTTTCCATGGCTGCTTTTCCTTAAAAAAAAAAAAATCTGTGGCGGGGGGACAACGACTACACATAATAATCGCTCTGCAGTGTAACAGGCACCCTCCTTGACAATGTTGAAGTGACCACTGAAAACTTATCTGCATATCCAGGAATTTGCTTATTTTAAACCCTAGCTGTCCATGCCTGTATCCCTGGAAAGGGGTACACTGAAGCAACGATCCTCCATCTCCTCCATTAAGTCACTATGTGCAAAGAAAGGCTAGATGCAATAGCCTTTATTGAATACTGCTAGTTACATCATTAGTCAGTCAACTTGCCAAAGTACTTCCCTTTGAGGGCAAGGAGTTACATCTCTCACTCCTAGCTGAGGGATCAGATAAATATACAATACGGCCCTCATCTGGGGAATCAGGGTTTGGGAACCTCCCCTTTTATGTCTTCTCAACCTCATGCTTCTCCCGTAACCACTTTAAAGCCCAAAGCTTGTCACTGCCTGCTTTTCTTCTAGGCCCTGCAGGTAGGTAAGTGAGGCTAAACATAAGATTCTTGAGGCTGAAGGAAGTGGCTATCAGAGGTGGTCAGAGCAAGCCCTTATCCCTCAGTTTGCACAGTGACTGCCTAGAATGGGTCTTGGCTGTCTGTCTCTAATGCATGCTCCTACCTTTCAACCGAGGCTTCTTTTCTCCTAGAATTCCCTTCCCCTCCTCCTCTCTATTTGCTTTGCTGTTATTAGGCAGCCATCTTATCATTTGCCTCTCCATCCAGCCTCCTCTTTCAGACTCTTCAATTACTCATGGCTCAGCTTTTCCTTCCTTCCTCCTTCCTTCCCTCCCTCCATCCCCCCCCCCCAATCCTATGTTACTGTAGTGGAAATGAGTGGAAGACAGTTGTATATCAAGGAGTTTAGTGGTGTACAGCAATTGCTCCTTCCATGCCCAGATCTCCTTTTGGTCCTCAGGTAGGGATGGTGGAGAATTCCGCCACGGATTTCAGTGAGGCTGAATGCACTGGGATTCAGCCCCCCAAATCTGTGGCAGAATAGCCTGCCCCCCGCCCCCTCCCCGCAGTTCCCCCGGGACGAGGCTTTCCTGGGGCAGATGTTCTGGACTGTGGCAGGTCTGGCAGCGGGTCCAGCAGCAGCGGCAGCTGGTCTTTCAACCAGCTGCCGTGGCCACGATTTGCATCCTGGTCTTTGCAGTGATAGGCTACGTAAGTATTTACGTAGCCTATCACGGCAAGCCAAGACAAAAAAAAAAAAAAAAACGCATGGAGGAATGGTGGCGGCTATGGCGGCTGCCAGTTGCACTCCCTATTTTTCGCTGTTTTATCCTACGTAAATATTTACATAGGCTATTACGGTGAAGAAAAGGGGAACACAAATAGCATAGTGGGCGCTATTTGCGTTCCTTGTTTTTTTCACCGTTTTAGCCTATGTAAATATTTACGGAAGCTAATTTTACGTAAGCAGGTACGGCAGCAGCGGTGACGGCTGGTCTTTTGGCTGCCGTGGCCACCATTTGCATCCTGGTCTTTGCCGTAATAGCCTATGTAAATATTTACATAGGATAAAACAGCGAAAAATAGGGAATGCAAATGGCGGCTGCTGTAGCCGCCGCCATTTGCGTACCCTGTTTTTTTTTTTTTTTTGCCCAGTCATGATAGGCTACATAAATACTTACGTAGCCTATCATGGCAGCCAGGCTGGATGCAAATGGCGGCTGCTACAGCAGCCACCATTTGCTTCCGCAGCAGCCTGTCCGCGGCCGGAACTCCAGCTGCAGACGGGCCTGGCCAGCTGCTCCGCAGAGCTGCCGCGGAGTGGAGCTGGCCAGGCAGGATTCCGGGGGGAGGACCGGATCACCTCCCCCCCATCAAGGATTCTGGGGGAAGGGATGGAGCACCTCTCCCCCCACCACGAATCAATTCTGCGAACAGATAAGTGACTTTCGTACATCCCTAGCCTCAGGCCTTTTAAATAGTCTGCTATGCTTCTTTTCTTAATGTTTTTCAGAGTTCATTATCTGCCCAAGATGGTACGACTTGGAATCTAGGATGCTCACATTAGGAGTGCACGAAAGCCACTTACCTGGTCTCGCAGCTTGCTTCGTAGTGGGGGGGAGGCGCTTCGCTGCTCCCCCTGAAGTTCAGGCCAGGGGGGGAGGCTTCCCGCCTCACCCGGCCAAAATTCAGGCCGGGGGGGAGGCTTCCCGCCTCGCCCGGCCGAAATTCAGGCTGGGGAGGAGGCTCCTCGCCTCGCCCGGCCGCGAAATAAAAAGTTTTTTAAAAAATGCCCCCGCGATAGGCTACGTGACGATTAACGTAGCCTATCACGACTAGATCTGCAAAGTCAGCCATGATAGGCTACGTTAATCGTCACGTAGCCTATCACGGGTGACTTAAAAAAAAAAAGCGCATACGCAAATGGCGGCCCCCATAGGGCGCCGCCATTTGCGTTCCTTATTTGGTCGCTGTAGTCTACGTAATCTTTACGTAGACTACAGCGACCAAATAAGGAACGTGAATGGCGGCTCCCTATGGGGGCCGCCATTAGCCGTACGCGCTTTTTTTTTTTTTTTAAAGTCACCCGTGATAGGCTACGTGACGATTTACGTAGCCTATCATGGCTGACTTTGCAAATCTAGCCGTGATAGGCTACGTTAATCGTCATGTAGCCTATCACGGGGGCGTTTGTTTTTTTTTTACTTTTATTGGAATGGCGGCGGCGGCAGCCGGTCGAAAGACCGGCTGCCGCCCCCGCCCCTGACGAAGACCTGACGAACCGCCGCCGGGACCCACCGCCAGGAGAGACATTCGGGAAAGGTAAGTCCCGTCCCAGGGGGGGGTGCAGGGGGCGGGGGGGTGCGGAGAATTTCTCCCCGAAACTACTTCGGGGGGCCGAACACGTTGGCACTCAGCCCCCCGAAGTTTCGGGGAGAAATTCTCCCCCATCCCTAGCTCACATACTTATCTATGTTGGCTGCTTGCTACATGCTAAAGCTAATCATTTGGCCTTGCAAGAATGTATAAACATGATTAAGACTATGGGAGTATAGCCAGAACTAAAGGTGTGATTAATGTTTCTGATGCTTGGGATAGCACATCTGCCTGATTTTCAAATGTAGCTCTTAGGTGTATACGTTTCTGGAAAACTCCTCTTGCAGAACCTCAGTGTAGACCTGGACCATTCTGAGAAATGGATGGAATCACCTCCATCTGCAGGCGCCAGTTGCTCGCCAAACTGCTGCATGCTTGTTGCATTTTGTGAGCCCCTAGATCAGTAAGCAAGCAACTGGCAAGAGCTGTGGGGCCACCTTCTCCTTCCCTGAGCCACCATTGTTATGCAAAATGATGTCTCAAGTCTTTCCAGAAAACTAATGTTGCATAGATTGCAGCTGTAAAGGTGCCATCTGTGCAGTGCGTGCATTCTAAGCAGCATTAGTTTTCCAGAAATACTGGAGATGCCATTTTACATAACAATGGTGGCTCGGGGAAGGAGTGGGCGGCTGACCCCCATTTGCGGACAGCGTGGTGCTTAGGGATGGTGGAGAATTCTGCCACGGATCTCAGTGAGGCCAAATGCCAGCACATTTGGCCCCCCAAAACCCATGGCAGAATGAAGCCCCACGCCCCCCCACCCCGCGAAAGGCACGTGAAACAGAACACTCACTTGCTGCCATTCGCACTGCTCTGTGAATGGTGGCCACATCTGTGGCCGCCATTCGTTTCACCATTTTAGCTGTGATAGGCTACATAAATATTTTACCAAAAAAAAAAAAAAGGGAACGCAAATGGTGGCGATTCTGGCAGCCGCCATTTGCATTCCCTTTTTCGCCATGATACGTAGCCTATAAAATATTTACGTAGCCTATCACAGCTAAAAAAGGGAATGCAAATGGCGGCCGCCATAGCCGCCGCCATTTGCATTCCCTTTTTCACCGTGATAGGCTACATAAATATTTAAGTAGCCCATCAAGGCAAAAAAAAAAAAAAAAGGTGGGGATGCAAATGGCAAATGGCGAATGGCCGCCATTTGCATCCCTGCACAGCCCAGCAGCGGCTGGATGTCGCTGTGGGCTGCCCTGGCCGGCGGCTCCATGGAGTTGCCCCGAGCGGAGCCGGCCATCGAGGATTTCGGGGGTAGGGACGGAGCATCTCCCCCCCCACCATGGATGTACGAAATGAAACAGGTAAGTCGTTTTATACATCCCTAGTGGTGCTTGGCAAATGGGTCAAGCAAGTGCCACACAGTCTGCGAACGGGAGTTCAGGGGGCCCAGCATGGGGGAGTCCATCAGACCCCTGTATCAGGCACTCGCAACATCCCTGAAGTTGCTATATGTCTGGCCATCTTCAGGGGTCTGTCCACTGTCATTCTCCAAGGGGTTCCCAGAGACTGAAGGGACATAAGCATTGCAATCTTCTTCTGCAGTTTATGCCTAATGACTATCTGTATCAATAAAATCTTTAACCTTTAACCACCAGTGTGTTCGTTGCCTCCAAATCCTAAAAGAACTGTCACCTCTTGGCAGCCCAGCTACTACTCTGCCTTTGTCAACTCTGTCTGGCCCTACCCTGCTTGATAAGCTTCAGCTGGGGTATTTCTGCCCAGCCAGCCAAACTGATGAGCTGTCCAGGTCTGTTTCTTGCAGCCATCTCCCCCATGTGGAGCCTTGTAGAGCCAGTGAGTCCCAGCAGTTCCAAGCACTAGCACCACAGATTTTCTTTGCTGTTGTTTTTCCTTGCATTTTTTCCTTGCTGTTTTAATGCATTTTGTACACTGCCCTGTAATTTGATAATGAAGGGTGATACATACATAACAGGACTGTGCATGGACCCCCCGGTCCAACGCAGAAGCTGCTTCGTAGCTTCTGAGGTGGGCCCGATTCGGCTTGGGCTGATCCACCCCCCCCCAACCCGACCTGACTCCAAACTCAAGGAGCCATTTGAATGGCCAAATCCTGCTTGGCCCCGCCCAATGGCCCAATGCAAACCCCCAGCTCCTTACCTGGGCTGCTGCCTCCACCTCCGCTGCTGCCTCCTCCTCCTCTGCCGCCGCCACGTCCACTACCGCCTCCACCTCCTCTTCCATTACCACTATCACTGCCACCATCATTGCTGCTGCCAGCTCCTGAGCCCCTGGACACATGCCGGCTCTTGTTGCAGGGAGTCGCAATTTTAAAAAGCACCCCACACCCAGGGCTCGGGAGCTGGTGGCAGCAGAGGTGGAGGCAGCAGGTGGTGGTGGCAGAGGCAGAAGCAGTGGAGATGGAGGTGGTGGCAAAGGTGGCGACAGAGGTGTTGGGATGGCCACGGCAGCAGCGACAATGATGGTGACGGCTCAGGTAAGGAAGGACCTGGAGGCACTGGCGCAGCTGGGCCGGGGTGCTGAAACTCCAAAGTGCACCGAAGCGCTTTGGAGAGCCCCCAACCCACTTTGGGACACTTAATGCCCCCTCTGCTTTCCCTCAGAAGGGGCTCAAAGTGGCCCAAAGCGGCCCACTTTGACTCGGGTTTTGGGCCTTGGGCCAAAGCGGTGCACAGGCCTAATGCGTATTTTAAATAAACAAATATGTGTGATTGCATATGCATTATGACATCACTAGGGAAAAGGTACAAAAATTTTTGAACAAAAATGGTGCTAAATGTGATCAAGGCTTTGAATAGCAGTGAACTAAAAGATAAATTTGGGGCGGTGTTTGGGGACTTTCCAATTATAATTTTTTTGCCCTGGAAATGTTCACCCATGAACATTCTAAACAGCACAATGTAAAACTCTCTTTAAAAGAACATTGATTTTTCAACTGTAGAATCTAAGTCCCTATTGGCTTAGAGATGCCAAATCATAATGCTCACAAGTAATTTTCAGTCATGTTTGATTCTGAACTTACCATTTTTAGATGACAGTCAAGGCTGTAATTAACTACATTGCTGAAAAAAAAATCTCCTACTAGGAAATGCTAATGAAACAATAGTGATAATTAATCATGGCAGTTTCACACTCCTATCCTGTCTACTTATTTCAACAGAATTTAATTGCTTAAGACTTTAGAAAAGAAATGTATAGGCGTTCTGAACTCCTAAAGTCTCTGCATTCCAAAGATATGCATTGAAAGGTATATTTATGTTATCATCAGTTAGTAGACTTCTCACTTTTTCCAGACACGACTACATCTAAATATTTTTCAGGCTTTTATTTTTAATGACTCATCATCATCATATGGGCACTGTGCTAGTGAGCTGCCCTAAGATGAGTGAGAATCAAAACCAAACGAAGTCTGGCTACAATCAATATCATTCACTTGGGTTATTTAAACTATAGCCTCTGCACCCAGGCCTGGAATCAGAAGTCAGCCTGGTTTGGAAAATGTCAAGGCCCTCTGGGGCTGGTGCCAGGATGTTGGTTTTCTGTAATCTCAAGGACCTGGCACTTTTGGGACTGGCAGGTAAGGATGGCGGAGAATTTCTCCCCGAATCTTTGGGGGGCCGAGCGCCAACGCATTTGGCCCCCCGAAATCAGTGGTGAAATTCTCCGCCCCCCACCCTCCCCCCGGGATGGGACTTACCTTTGGTGAATGTCCCTCCCGGTGGCGGGTCCCGGCGGCGGTTCATCGGCCTTTCGTCAGGGGCGGGGGCGGCAGCCGGTCGGAAGACCGGCTGCCGCCGCTGCCATTACAAAGTGTAAAAAAAACCCAATAAAACCCGTGATAGGCTACGTAACGATTAACGTAGCCTATCACGGCTAGATTTCCAAAGTCAGCTGTGATAGGCTACGTAAATCGTTACATAGCCTATCACGGGGGGGGGGGTTAGACTTTG
Source organism: Heloderma suspectum (assembly GCF_057233095.1). Taxonomy (NCBI): domain Eukaryota; kingdom Metazoa; phylum Chordata; class Lepidosauria; order Squamata; family Helodermatidae; genus Heloderma; species Heloderma suspectum. The sequence goes on from NC_139462.1 coordinate 71,625,417, forward strand.
TTTCGCGGCCGGGGAGAAGCGCCCCATCTCCCCGGCCGCGAAAGAAAAAGTAGGGGAAAAAAACAACAACCCATGATAGGCTACGTGACGATTTACGTAGCCTATCACGGCTGACTTTGGAAATCTAGCCGTGATAGGCTACGTCAATTGTCACGTAGCCTCTCACGGGGGTGTTTTTTTAAAAACTTTTTATTTCGCTGCCGGGCGAGGCGAGGCGCCTCCTCCCCGGCCTGAATTTTGGCCGGGTGAGGCGGGAAGCCTCCCCCCCAGCCTGAATTTCGGCCGGGTGAGGCGGGAAGCCTCCCCCCCCAGCCTGAACTTTGGGGGGAGCAGCGAAGCGCCTCTCCCCACCGCGAAGCAAGCTGCGAGACGAGGTAAGTGGCTTTCGTGCACCCCTAAGAAGGGGCACAAAGTGGCCAGAAGAAGCCCGCTTCGACTTGGGGTTCAGGCCTTGGGCCAAAGCAGAGCATCGACCTAACTGAAATTGCCTGTCTAGTTAAAATGACTCCCAATCTGCACTGTATACTCATAAGCCTCCAAGTTCGGCTCCTCAGGGAGGATCAGATTGGATTGTGCCCTAAAGCCCTATACAGCTTGGGACAGGCTACCTGAAAGACTCTTCTCCCATAAAAGCCTACCCAGATCTTCAGGAAAGACCCTTCTTTTGATACCACCACCTTCAGAGGTGTATTTGGTGGTGACATGAGAGAGGGCCCTCTTGGTGGCTGCTCCCAGGCTGTAGAACTCCCTTCCATTGGAGGCTACATTTGCCCACCGCCTTTGTTGTCCTTCTGCCAGCAAGCAAAGACATTTTTATTCAAGAAGTCTGTTGGGTTGGATGCTTGTCTTATTCCGTGGTTGTTTTGTTTTTAATTGTGTTTTAAGTGCATTTGTTTTATTATAGTTTTAATCAAGGTTAATTTATGATTGTAAGCCACCTGCAGGGCTATTTTTCTTGGTAGAAATGCAGGGTACAAATCAAATCAATCAACAAACCACTCTGATTAGCACTTCTCCTTTTAGAAGTGGAGTTTTCTTGAAAAGAAAAAAAGAAATCATGCCAGTCTGAACAGCATCCCCACCCCCACCCCGATGAAATAGGGACAGCATTGGACTTGGCAGCAGGGCACCACAGAGGCAGCCGGGGGGATGACCAGCCACAGAAGCAGCTGGAGGGAGGGTTTAAAACATTACTTCAGCATTTTAGAAATTATACATTCATATTTTGGGGAATAAAACAAGGAAGCATACTCACGAAATGCTCTGTAGAATTCTTCCAGGCCTAGGTGCTTGTCACTGTTGTAATCATCATATTTCAACAGATCGAAAAGAGAGCAGTCAGACAGATCCTTGCCGAGCTCATCCTGTTTTATTACCTGACAAGAAAATTGTAACCATGAAATTACATCAGAGCTCTAAGAGTTGAATGGTATAATTAAGTATTTCTAATATCATTTAATATATCATTTTAAGGATGCTGCAGGGCAATGAACTAGAACTGTGTAAAGCCAGAGATTTCCAGTTGCTTTGTAATTATATAGTGTAATTTGTAAAAAAAGTAATGCCTTTCCATTGACTATGCATATTTAGATTTGGAATTCTATGGACATTCAATAGGAGCTAACAATGAAACTCTAAATATGCATTCTAGATTGCTGAAAGACCATTTTTTTGTCACCATAATCAGTCTCATCTTTATTTATAGGTACCGGCTGCTCCAGGAAACTGAGATACTGGGAGAGAGACATCCTTCCTCATGCATATAAGAAAGAACAGCAAGCCCTTACCTTCTGCCTCTGTCATTCAAACACAAAAGGCAAAGGTTGGCACTCAGTACTGTATAAGCACAAGGATGATCCACAAGTGGAAATCCCCATTCTCACCTACCCACCATGCTCTCTGGAAAGCCTCATTTGGGGCTTGTGGATCTTTGAGAAAACCCTGGGATGTGGGGCAGGACCTACTGTGAGAGTTGGGAATCAGCTTGCAAATAAATAAAAGTAATTGCAACTTGCCCAGGCTATAAGATCGAAATGCTGATTGTGGACTGTCCTTTCAACTGGATTTCAAGGAGGGATGTCAGAGAATTCCATGACGGATCTCAGTGAGGCCGAATGCCAGTACATTTGGCCCCCCGAAATCCATCATGGAATGAAGCCCCCGCCCCCCAACCCACGAAAGGCATGCGGGATGAAGTCCCCGCCGCCCCCAACCCACAAAAGGCACACGAAATGGAGCACTTACCTGCTCCCGTCCGCGCTGCTTTGCAAATGGCGGCCGTCCTGCGGCCGCCATTTGCTTCCTCTTCATAGCCGTGATAGGCTACTTAAATACCTACATAGCCTATCACAGCTAACACAGGGACGCAAATGGTGGTGGCTATGACAGCTGGCATTTGTGTCCCTGCAGGGCTGCCCAGTGGCCGGATGTCTGGCTGCAGGCGGCCGGAGCTGGCTGGTGGCTCCATGGCTTGGCTGCAGAGCGGAGCCAGCCAGGCAGGATTCTGGGGGGGAGGACCGGATTGCCTCCCCCCCCCATTGAGGATTCCTGGAGGAGGGACGGAGCACATCCTCCCCCCAGCGGAAACATAACAGAACGGAAGGTAAGTGTTCTGTCCATCCCTAATTTCATGGGAAATGCCTGCTTTGATGAAATTGTGCTCTTATTTAAGGAGCAAGTCTCGTTTGGGAGTGTTTCTGCACTTGGTCAGTACCTAAATAGTGTAGGTTGTATCCAGGAATGTGTTTTTAATCAGCTTCAGTTTATATACGTACCTGTGTCACCCATTCACTGAGACTAAGATTTGGCCATTGTCTTGTAAATCCTGGTCACTTTCTAAATCTGATAAGCATTGCAGTGCATTTCATGTGGGGCTACCCTTATGGAAGGTCTGGAACTTTTAGCTGGTCCAAAATGCTGTGGCATGTCTGTTTCAGTCACTAGTTGTTGGGAGCAGGTGGGGACCAATCTTCCATCATGTCCACTGGTTGCCATCTTCTTTCTGGACCAGTTCAGTGTGTCAGTTTTGACTGTATGACTTGCATCCAGAGTAGCTGAGAGAAGATGCACCCAACTGTATTCCTTCCAAATGTTTTGGACTTCAACTCCCATCAGCCCCAGCCAGCATGGCCAATGATCTAGAATACTGGGAGTTGTAGTCTGAAACATCTGGGAGGCACCAGGTTGGGGAAGAGAGTACCTTAGAGAGTACTTTCTCCCATATATGGATCCCATGAATGAGATCAGCAGGAGAGTTTTTGCTCAAATTTCCATCACGATGTGAATCAATATTATTGGCTACTAGAAAGAGCAGGGAGGGAGGTGGGGGTGAACTAATGAATTTCCTCTCTGGAGTGCCTCACCAGACATATTCTATTAGGGCTATTTGACATCTAGTGAAGACGAATCAGTTCTTTTGTATTAGATTTAATCTGAAGCTATTATTTTCTTGAGCTATTGCTTGAAGCTGCAATCCTATACATACTTACCTAGGAATAAGCCCCATTGAATTTATTGTAGACATATATAGGTTTGCACTAATTGTTTTTCTTGTTTAAAATATGAATTGTTTTAATTGCTGTGTGCTATATGTGGTTGAACAGAAAATACTTTTAACACCCAGAGATGAAAATGTGATCTATATATTTAAATTAAAAAAAGAAAGAAAATCAGAGCATAATAATGAATAAAAAGGTAAAGGTGTCCCCAACCAGTCGTGTCTGACTCTAGGGTGCAGTGCTCATCCCCGTTTCTAAGCCAAAGAGCCAGCGCTGTCCGAAGACGCTTCCGTGGTCATGTGGCCGGCATGACTGAACACGAAGGTGCACGGAACGCTGTTACCTTTTCCGCCGAGGCGGTACCTATTTATCTACTTGCAATTTCTTGCTTTCGAACTGCTAGGTTGGCAGGAGCTGGGACTGAAGATGAGAGCTCATTCCATCACGCAGCACTTGGGTCTCGAACTGCTGACCTGCCGACCTTCCAGTCTGCAGTTCAGCGTCTTAACCACTAAGCCACCGCGGTCCAATGAATACTTTGGCCCTTATCCCCTGCTAGAGAGGGTTGGGATGATGGAGGATGAGTCACTCCAGCAGCAGAGCAGAACTCCACCAAGGAAGAAGCATGTCTCCCATGGCATCCCCTGGTACACCTGCAGAAATCTCAGCAGGTGTAGACCTACTGCCAGCAGTGTTTCCATCAATGGTGTGCACCAAAATGGGGTGTGCTATGGGTGGGACACAGCAGTCCTTCGATCCACTGCATTAACGGCCCTTCATACTTCTGAGAAGATCCAGGATCAGGCCCCTCATTTATGTATTTTATCTCCCATTAAAACCAACAGATGGGGAAATTATAAAAACGAGACAGATAGTGATCTGGTTCAAAGGACATAACAGCCCACCCAAGTTAATTATCCCTCAGGGTGCTGTGGCACATGCCATCCAACATTATGAATATGGAAGCCCCAGCTGGGAGTGGTTGTTTTATCTGATACTGGGTAGAGAGGGTTATTTAAGAACTAAACAACCCCCGCATAACTTACCATCTCTTTTAGGGTTTTGCAAGGGTTGTTTAGCCCTCAAATAATTAGGGCTGTGCATGGACCTTCTGAAGTACCCTGCTTCACTTTGGACTGATCTGACCCAATCCACTTCACTTCAGATTTGGATCCAAAGCGAGATTCGGATCTCTGAATTATTCGGATTTGACGTTTTCCCATTGACTTGCATTGGAAAACAGAAACAGACATCACTTTTTCAGCTTCCATGGAGGGGATTCCACCTGCCAAATTTCAGACAGTGTGGCCCAGTAGTTTTTGGGTACAGCCAGGTGAAATTTGATTTTTTCAACAAAAACTCTCAAGCAAAGAGCTATAACTTTTCACTGTTTCCACAGAAGTGCATGAAATTTGGGGAGCTCTCAGCCCCCATAGAGGGGGTTCAACTTGCCAAATTTCAGACAGTTTGGCCCAGTAGTGTTTTTGCTAGAGACAGATAAAATGTGCTGTTCTCAGAAACACAAACCAAAGGTCATAAATGGATAATCAGAGAAGTGTTTTAGCGGTGATTAGGAGGAGGTCACTATCCCTGATCTCTGCTGTAGGTTTCTTTGAAGTGCAAATAACCCCTGTCCCCTAGCACTACTACATTTGATAATCTGGGGCCAGATAAAGTTGGCATCCAGGCTGTAGACTCCACACACTGCTGCCCTATTACACCAGGATGCACTACATGGAATGGGGGAGAGCCAACTTGGCTACCAGTGCTGCTGGTCCCACCAGCACCTTGCCCACTTCTGACCCTGCCAAGACCCTGAAACTGCCTCATATACTTTGCCACACAGTGGAATATTATTTAAATAACAGACGTAGTGCTTTGCCCACTGTATTTTGAAATTGGACATGTGTAGTACTTTGCTTGACCACAACACAAGCACACACAGACAGACATACACACAGACACACAAGAGCAAAAGAAAAGCAAATACAAAAGAACCTACAAACAAAGAAAAGGGGTTTTGCTTTGTTTTAGGGAAAAGATACAGAGTTCAAAAATGGGAAGGGAAGGAATACAGGAATTGAGAGTGGGGGTGAGGGAGAGCCAAGAATAAGGACAGGAAGGAAAGTACTTTTTTGGGGGGGGGTTAAAGGATCTAGCAAGAAAGACAGGGAAAACTACACTGAAATTGTAGTTGAATTGGAAACAGCGGGGAGGGGGGCAAGAAAACTAAAACTAGGTCTTAAATTTTTCTTTTCTTTCTAAGAAACAAAGAAAGAAGAAAGAAAGAAAGAAAGAAAGAAAGAAAGAAAGAAAGAACCAATAAGATGGTTGAATAATTCACAAGGGTGGGAGGGGGGATGTAGGCAAAGAACAAGGCAAGGAAAGGAGGAAACTAATGTTTTGGGGTTTTTAAATAAAATTATCTAGAAAAGAAAGAGAATAATTGAATTGAAAAGGGCTGGGTGGGAAAGAATAAGAACAAAGCTGCAGTACAACATACACCATCCGCCCCTCAGATCTAGCCAACTAATCAACTAGGGATGGACGAAAGGGACTTACCTTGTCTCACAGCTTGCTTCGCGGTGGGGGGGGAGGCACTTCGGTTCTCCCCCTGAAGTTCAGGCAAGGGGGGGAGGCGCCCCACCTCACCCAGCCGAAATTCAGGCCAGGGGGGGAGGCGCCCCATCCCTCGCCGGCGAAATTCAGGCCGGGGAGGAGCGCCCTATCTCCCCAGCCGCAAAAAAAAAAGTACAGTAAAAAAACAACACACACCCGTGATAGGCTACATGATGATTTACGTAGCCTATCATGGCTAGATTTCCAAAGTCAGCCATGATAGGCTACGTAAATCATCATGTAGCCTATCACGGGTGACTTTGAAAAAAAAAAAGCGCGTACGCAAATGGCGGCCCCCATAGGGAGCTGCCATTCGCGTTCCTTATCTGGTCGCTGTAGTCTACGTAAAGATTTACGTAGACTACGGCAAAAATAAGGGCAACGCAAATAGCATTCCCTTATTTTCGCCGTAGTCTACGTAAATCTTTACGTAGACTACCCCTGTCCAAATAAGGAACGCAAATGGCGGCGCCCATGGGGCGCCACCATTTGTGTACGCACTTTTTTTTCTTTTTTTTCAAAGTCACCCGTGATAGGCTACGTGATGATTTACGTAGTCCATCACGGCTGACTTTGGAAATCTAGCCATGATAGGCTACGTAAATCGTCACGTAGCCTATCACGGGTGTGTGTTGTTGTTTTTTTACTGTACTTTTTTTTTTTGTAATGGCGGCGGTGGCAGCCGGTCGGGAGACCGGCCGCCACCCCCACCCCCACCGAAACGCCGCCAAAACGTCACCGGGACCTGCCACCGAGAGGGACATTCGCCGAAGGTAAGTCCCATCCCAGGTGGGGGGCAGGAGCCGGCGGAGAATTTCCCCACCAATTTCAGGGGGCCGAATGCGTCGGCTCTCGGCCTCCCAAAGATTCATGGAGAAATTCTCCGCCATCCCTATAACCAACACAGCCCTTTCTAGGGATGGCAGAGAATTCCGTCACAGATCTCAGGGAGGCCAAATGCCAGTGCATTTGGCCCCCCGAAATCTGTGGCAGAATGGCCCGCCCCCCCACCCCACCCCCGTGGATCACCCTGGGACAAGACTTACCTGGGGCGTATCTTCTGGGCGGCGGCGGCTGCGGTGGCAGCAGCTGCGGCTGGTCTTCCGACTGGCTGCCGCCGCTGCCATTTGCAGGTTTGTTTGTTTTTTTCCGACTGGCTACGGCTGCTGCCATTTGCGTACACCTTTTTTTTATTTTAACCCAGACATTTTAGGCTACATAAAAACTTACATAGCCTAAAACGACTAGGTAAAAAAAAAAAGGCATACGCAAATGGTGGCGGCTACGGCTGCCACCATTTTCATTCCTTATTTTCGCCGTCTTAGTCTACATAAATAATTACCTAGATTAAGATGTCAAAAATAAGGAACGCAAATGGCAGCGGCTGTAGCCACCGCCATTTGCGTATGCGAGTTTTGTTTTTTTTTCCAAAGTCCTCCGCGGCCGGAAATCCGGGCTGCGAATGGCTCTGGCCTGGCTGGGCCTGGCTGGCTGCTCTGCGGAGCCGCCACGGAGCACAACCGGCCAAGGAGGATTCTGGGGGGGGGAGGAACGGAGCACCTTCCCCCCATCCAGGATTCTGGGGGGAGGGACGGAGCGCCTCCCCCCCCACCATCAGCATAATCCGCGAACAGGTAAGTGATTTTCGTACATCCCTAGCTCTTTCTAACTGTAACCACCAGCTCTCTCACACACAATAAAGTAAACGCAGGCTGATCTCCAATATATCCAGTATCCCCCACACACACACCTCCTCCACCACTGTCACTGATTGGAGACTGCTGGGTTATGTTCAGCCCTAATTTGGCAACTAGAGTTGCCATTCGCCAAAGCTCCCTCCCTCCTCTCCCCCTCCCTGATCTTTCTCAAGTTGATACATTTTGAAGACAGGCTGTCTGGGCTTCAGAAGGCATCAGAATAGCTCTGAATCTGCAAGGTAGACCAAGGCACTTTGGTGGTGACCTGCTTCGCTTTGGTGCACCTCGGTGCTGGTCTGATTTGCTTTGGATTGCATCTAGGGATGTACGAAAGGCACTTACCTGGTCCTGCAGCTTGCTTCGTGGTGGGGGGGAGGTGCTTCGGTTCTCCCCCTGAAGTTCAGGCTGGGGGGGGAGGCGCCCCGCCTCGCCCGGCCGAAATTCAGGCTGGGGAGAAGCGCCCCGTGTCCCCGGCCATGACATAAAAAAGTGGGGGAAAAAACATCAACACCCGTGATAGGCTATGTAACGATTTACGTAGCCTATCATGGCTAGATTTCCAAAGTCAGCTGTGATAGGCTACATGATAGGCTGCCACATGGTCACTGAAAACAGTTTCACTGCCCCTGGCATTAAGTGTCAAATTGTCTACCTCTTTCAAAGCCAGGACATATGGCACAGCAGTCACATGTACCTTTTTGTCACTGGGCTAATTTGCACGACAGCCCATCGTGAGTTAATATACCCCACGAGGAGCTGTGTTGCATGCCAGCCACATTATGAATATGCCAGCCCTGGCCAGGGGTTGCCGTGGCTTGTCATGTCATTTGAACCTAGGGAGCAGGGGTCATTTTGTAGGACTGTGCATTGCTTTGGTGCCGAATCTGAATCCTGAAGCAAATTAGGGTGCCTCGATGCGAATTAGGGATGGCGGAGAATTTCTCCACGAATCTCGGGGAGGCCGAATGCCAACGCATTCAGCTGGCCGCCACCCCTGCCCCCGACGAACTGCCACTGAACTCCCGCCGGGACACGCCGCCGAGAGGGACATTCGAGGGAGGTAAGTCCCATTCCGCGGGGGGCGGAGAATTTCACCAACAATTTCGGGGGGCCAAATGCGTTGGCATTTGGCCTCCCCAAGATTCGTGGAGAAATTCTCCGCCATCCCTAACGCATCCTCCACAATGCCCCATACTGAGCATTCTGGGGCACTTGGAGGGGGTGGGGGAGAGAAGATAACCACCACACACACACACACACACACACACACAAAACCCTCTCAGAACTACCTTGAGAAAAATGTCTTTTGAGAATTTTCTGCTCACATTTGTAGTATGGCCAATTTTTCCTTCCAGACAGAAGCCCTCTGCATCTCATGGAGTGCTATGTTGGAGTAGGTAGCTCTTGGGGGCAGGTAGAGGGCTGCTGTCAGAAAAGTGACATTGACAAAGCCAGATGCTCCAGCACTCGGATCCAAATCCAAATAACCAAGTACATAAACATATGTCTGATCTACCGAGAGCAGTTGTGTGTCACTGTGTGTACACAGTGATCATACAACAGTCTGTACATTCCGCATGCCATTGATTTGTGTGCCAGTGTGAATAAGTGGTAGATTTTTCTTAAAGTGCATTTCCTCTATAAGAAAAAAAATGCATTCATTATCACTAAAGTACATTTTGCCATTGTGTCTTCCCATAAAACAACTGTACTCTTAAATATCCACCTCGCAGCATTAAGCAGTGACGTTGACACCTACAATAATTGAAACTGAATTTACAACTATGCAAGAAATTGTAATTGCTTTCGTGGCACAGATAACATGAGAGTTAATTTGCCTCAGTACAGATTCACAGCTCACAATGAGGGAGACTTTCAACATTATCTGCCTTGACTGACTATTTTATTTAAGTTCTGATTCTGTGGGGTTGTAAAATGCCCTCAGTGTCTACTAAGTACTCCTATTACAAGACCCTTTGGGAATTTTATTTTACCAATAGATCAGAATGGGTGGGAGGAGAAGAATCATATTAGCTACAACCTATAACCTCAGTGTATTAGGGGAACATAATGGACTATTGACCAACTTTACTAATTAAGGTTGTGCACCACCATCTATTTATGTAAAAATGTTATATATAAAACTACTTATTCTCCAGTGCAAATTTTCTGGCTTATTTAGTTTGCATATCACAGAGAGAGACGGGGGTGGGAGGAAGAAGGGAGAGGGAGGGAGAGAGAGAAAGAACGAGCCTTCTTTAATTCTGAAGGCTTAACTTTTTGGAAATATTAATTGTAACAAATAAAACAAGCAGCAATGTGACCCTACGGCAGCCAAAGAAATCTGGATCTATATCTCCAGCTGGTGAGAGAAGAGTTAATGGCCAAAATTCAGAAAGGAAGCTTAGTGCACAGCTAAACTTGGTGTACCAACATCATGCCATGTGATGTCATAGCAGAAGCCCTTTTTGGAATGTACGTATATCTTTAATGCCCGAAACTCAGATTCACTTTCTTTCTCTCTTTCCTGATCTTTCTTTCTGTTTCAAATTAGTTTTCACCACTCATCCATCATGTGCCACATTACACACTACTTTTGAAAGTTCCATAGGGTTCAAAAGTGGCTTCTGATGTGGCATGTGTGTGCCAACCTTACCCATCCATGTCCTACTCTGAATTGTCTTTTCTCCCACACTGAAAATAGTAGGGATGTACAAAAGTTCCGCCGCGGATCTTGGGGAGGCCAAATGCCAGCACATTCGGCCCCCCGAAATCAGTGGCGGAACAGCCTGCCCCCCCCCCCGGGACGGGACTTACCTTGGGCAGATCTTCCTGGCGGCGGCGGCTCCGGCGGTGGCTCTGGCGGCGGTTCGGCAGTGGCAGCTGTGGCAGCCAATCTTCCGACCAGCTGCCGCCGCCACCATTTCCAGGTTAAAAAAAAAAAAACCATGATAGGCTACGTAAAGATTTACGTAGGCTATCATGACTAGATTTTAAAAAAACACCATGATAGGCTACGTAAATCTTTACATAGCCTATCACGGCTGACTTAAAAAAAAAATGTACACAAATGGTGGCGTTCCTTATTTTGGCACATCTTAGTCTACATAAACATTTACGTAGACTAAGACGGCAAAAATAAGGGGAACGCAAATAGCGTAGACGCTACACTATTTGCGTTCACCTTATTTTCGCCATCTTAGTCTACGTAAATGTTCACGTAGACTAAGACGTGCCAAAATGAGGAATGCAAATGGCGGTGGCCATGGCCGCCACCATTTGCGTACACGCGGTTTTTTTTTTAAAAAAAAAATCAGCCGTGATAGGCTACATAAACATTTACGTAGCCTATCACGGCTGACTGCAGGGACACAAACAGCGGTGGCTATGGCCGCCGCCATTTGTGTCCCTGCTAGCCAGCGGCCAGATGTCCGGCTGCTGGCGGAACTGGCCGGCAGCTCCGCAGAATTGCTGCGGAGCACAGCCGGCGAGCCAGGATTCCGGGGGGGGGGGAGGAATGGAGCGCCTCCCCCCCGGCGAGGATTCCGGGGGGAGGGACGGAACGCCTCCCCTCCCACCATCAGCATAATCCCCAAAAGGTAAGTGATTTTCGTACATCCCTAGAAAATAGAGATGTTGACATCTTTTGCTGCTCTAGGCTGTATTACATCTTCAAATTAAGCTGCAGTCCTATATACACTTACCTGGGAGTAAGTCCCACAGTGAACTCAATGATGTTTACTTCTGAGTAGACCTGCATAGGCTTGTGCCGTTAATTAATATTCTAAAAAGCTAAGCTTGTGATCCATAAACAACAACATACATACAACTTCAATCAGTCAAGCTTGCCAACAGCTCATAGATGAGGGTACTAAGGTTTAAATACAAAAGTGTTGCTTTATTCTGGTGGATGGATGCAAACCTTTTATTTTTAATTTATTTATTGCATTTCTATACCACCCAATAGTGGAATCTCTCTGGTGGTGTTTAGCCTTACGGATATTTTTTATAGTTGGGCTTACCATATTTTTCTGCATGAAGGACTTACAATTCACTTCAGGTATTTTGTACCTTAACAACCAAATAAAAAAATTAATAATCTCTTTTTCATTCTCCCTTCTTAAATAGCATTGCTGCCCAGAAAACATGCTCCTGTAACAGCTCTCAACAAGTTTCAGGAGTCTATTATATTATTATATAAAGAAGTATTTGTGTTGTTTAGAGCGCTCTGATTTTCAAAGCGCAGCGCAGCAGATATTTATGACAAATAGATGAACTATAACATCGGTATGGTACAAAGGATTTTTCCAGAAACCAAGAAAGAGATGAAAGCTCTACAGCTGGAACATATGGCCTTTCTCTAGCCTTTATTGCTTTGGATGAATTAAAGATGGCCTGGACGTCTACACAAGTAAGAGTCATCATTTTTCTTTCTTATCAATATCCAGGTTTGAGACCATGTACTTAAAAATCCTTTACATTTTTTACACATATAATGTGTTTTTTACATTAACGTTGGAATGGAAGACCCATCAGAGGGTTTCAATACTTCTGTTAGCAACGTTAACAGAAACTGGTTGCAGCTTTCTTGATGTTACTGGAATGATTGGGAAAAAAAGTGAAGAGGGCCTAAACTCTTGTTATTCTCTTTTTGTGTGATATTGGTTCTCTTTGGCTCCCCAGCCTTCAATGATTCTCTTCTATTATATATGAAACTATATAAGATAAGGAAGACAATAATGTATTCATTTATGCCTATGGCGTTTCCAGCTCGCCGCATAAAAGATTAAGCAACATACTTGTTGAATGCATTCATATGTAGTGGAAGGCTAGGAATGATTTAAACAACTTGCTAATAGGAGAACACAGCTGCTATGTACAAAAATGGGTTGGTTCCAGATTTAGTTATACTTAGAGTAGACAAATGGCCATCAATGGGACTTAAGTTGCTTGTGATTTACATAGGTCTACTCTAAGTTTGACTAAATCTGGAACCAAGCCTTTATTCCCAATGCAGCTGTAGTGTGCACATACACTGCCACACTGCCTAACCCCGACCTACCAGCTGACCAGCAGTTTCAATAACAATTCTGTGTTCATAAGGGACGAAGGACTGCATTCAGTTTGTCCACCCCTCAATCAGTGATGACACCAACCATTTCATCAAGGCAGCAAGCACAGTCCACTAGGGGTGTACGAACCCCACTCACCATTCTGGGTGGTGGTGTCCATTGCGGGGGGAGGTGATCTGTCCCTCCCCTGGGAATCCTGCCCGGCCGGCTCTGCTCCACGGTGAGTCTGCAGAGCTGCCAGGCCCATCCGCAGCCAGGCTGCCATCTGCTGCCGGGCTGCTGCAGCTGCAAATGGCGGCCGGCGTAGCAGCCGCCATTTGCGTCTCTACATTAGGCCATGATAGGCTACATAAATATTTACGTAGCCTATCATGGCAAAGAGCAGGGACGCAAATGGCGGCCGCTACACCATTTGCATCCCTGCTCTTTCCATGATAGACTACATAAACATATACGCAGACTATCACAGCTAATGCAGGGACGCAAATGGCAGCCACTACGCCATTTGCATCCCTGCTCTTTGCCGTGATAGGCTACGTAAATATTTATGTAGCCAATCACGGCTATGGGCAGGGATGCAAATGACGGCCACTACACCGGCTGCCATTTCATTCCACAGCCTGGCAGCAAATGGAGACAACGACCCGGATCAGCCGCCACTGCCAGGTAGGGTCCCCCGCTAGGTAGGGGGATTTCGGGGGGTGGCAGGGGGGTGTAGTCCATTCTGCCACGGACTCCAGGGGGGCAGATTCTAAAGAATCTGGCCTCATTGGAGTCCATGGTGGATTTCTCTGCCATCCTACAGTCTACAGATCAGTACCAGAAACTAGGCATGTAGCTGCAGGAGTTGGATGGAGTGATTGAGCACCCGGAAACCTTGGACATAGCATGTTTTTGCCTACACCATTCTGGGTCCAGCATAGGGGTGTACGAAACCAGCTTACCTGCCATCCATGGGGGTCCACAGGGGGGGAGGCAATCCATCCCTCCCCCCCGGTATCCTCGCCAGCAGGCTCCACTCTGCAGCGAGTCCGCGGAACTGCTGGCCAGTTCCGAAGTGCCAGCGATATGGCTGCCATTGCTGTATCGCTGGTGGGCCAGAGTAACTGCAGCCGCAAATGGTGTCTGGGACACCATTTGCACCCTCAGTCAATCATGTTCCAGAGCCGGGGAGGTTCCCCAGAGCCGGGGAGGATCCCCAGAGGGGAGGATCCGGTCAGCAAGAATTCCTCTTGGAGGTGCAGGTAAGAGATCCAATCCTCCATGGACTTTGGGGCCTGGATTCAATAGAATCCAGCCTCACTGGGGTCCATGGAGGATTTCTCCAACATCCCTAGTCCAGCAGTTCTTTGCCCTGAGTGAATGGATTGAGCCATACTGATTGCAAGCATAGTGTGTCTATCCATGGAAAGCTTATGTGCCAAGCTTATTCTAAAGATTGTATTGGGATCTTGTTCACTGATGTTCAGAACTGAACTTTTAAAAGCACATCTTCAATTCCCACTTCCCCAGACATCAATTTCTAGAAAAACGTAGATAGTAGGGCAGGTCACATGGCAAAAATACATCATGAAACATAAACAATGACTTGTTTCAACTGTTCAGCTTATCTTCCCATATAGCAATATGATGTCTCAATACCAAGGTTTATCAGTAATGTGAATGTTCCTAATAATGTAGGATGAATGGATGCTAAAGGACATTGGCTTGACCCAGCTATATCCAAATTTATCTACAGCACTCAGCAAATAGTTCTTACTCTTGACATTCAGTGCTACTATTCCAGTCTGATTCTGCTTGCACAAAGGCTGCCAATCATGTAAAATGATATGTTGGATTTGTAGTGTACACACATGGACTAGAGTGAAATAGCTAGCTATCATTTGTTTGAGACATAAAGATGGATTTATTCTCAAGTCCCTGTGATGTACAAATAGAGTGAATTAACTATCTATGGGACCTCCTATGTTAAGAGAATATTTGTATAGGTGATATTTGCTCCAATCAAAGTCACAAGAGCCCTGATTAAATTCCCACAAAGGTATAACTCTGGGAGACATTTTGGAAATGGAATAATACATGGTGAGAAAAGAACGAATGTCACTTTTTCCATTCATACTTTTCAAGAATGTTAACAAAACCTGGAACACTTTAGTTTACTGCTTCTATAAAATACTAACTGGCTGAATGGGTACGGGTAGTGGTGAATGCCTCTTTATGGCAAGGTGTGATTCCATCTTGCCTAAAAGAGACCGTGGTAACACCTTTGTTACCCCCCACAAAAAAACAAACTCCTTGAACCCCAGTGTATTGGGGATAACTTTGGGCCAGTCTCCAATATTCCAAGCTACAGCAGAGCAGGTAGGGATGTACGAAATACTCACATGGCTCCATGCCGGGGCATCTGCAGTGGGGGGGAGGTGCTCTCTCCCTCCCCTGGAATCCTCCCCGGCCGGCCACACTCCACGGCGGCTCCATGGAGCCGCCAGCCAGGGCCAGCTGCAGCCGGAATTCCGGCCACGGCTGGGCTGCTGCAGCCGCAAATGGTGACCATCATAGCGGCCGCCATTTGTGTCCTTGCAAGCAGCTGTCATAAGCTACATAAGTATTTACGTGGCCTATCATGGCAAAGAGCAGGGACACAAATGGCGGCAGCTATGCCATTTGCGCTCCTGCTCTTTGCCATGATAGGCTATGTAAGTATTTATGTAGCCCATCACAGTAAAGGCAGCCACGCAAATGGTGGCTGCTATGCCATGTACTTATGTAGCCTATCACAGCAAAGAGCAGGGTCTAGGGATGTACGAAAGTCACTTACCTTTTTGCAGATGTGATTCATGGTGGAGGAGGAGGCTCTCCGTCCCTCCCCCAGGAATCCTCGATGGCGGGGAGGCAATCTGGTCTTCTCCCCCGGAATCAGGTCCAGCTGGCTCCACTCCACAGTGGCTCCGTGGAGCAGCCGGCCAGGGCCGTCTGCAGCTGGAGTTCTGGCCGCAAATGGGCTGCTGCGGACACAAATGGCGGCTGCCGTAGCGGCCGCCATTTGCGTCCAGCCAAGCTGCCATGATATGCTACATAAGTTTTTACGTAGCCTATCATGGCAGGCCAAAAAAACACAACAACAGTGTACCCAAATGGCGGCTATGGTGGCCACCATTTGCGTTCCCTATTTTTTGCTGTTTTATCCTACGTAAATATTTACGTAGGCTATTATGGCAAGAAAAAAAAAGGGGAACGCAAATAACGTAGTGGGCGCTATTTACATTCTCCCCCCGCCCATTTTAGCCTAGGTAAATATTTACGTAGGCTATTACAGCGGGGGGGGGGGAAGAGAATGCAAATAGAGCCCACTACGCTATTTGCGTTCCCCTTTTTTTCACCGTAATAGCCTACGTAAATATTTACGTAGGATAAAAGGGCGAAAAATAGGGAACGCAAATGGCGGCCGCCGTAGCCGCCGCCATTTGCATATGCTGTTTTGTTTTGTTTTTTGGCTTTCCGTGATAGGCTACGTAAATACTTACGTAGCCTATCACAGCAAAGAGCAGGACGCAAATGGTGGCCGCAGCAGTCGGTCGAAAGACCAGCCACAGCCGCTGCCGGAGCCGCTGCTGGAGCCGCCGCCACCCGGAACATCCGCCCCAGGTAAGCTTCATCCTGGGGGGAATCCGTGGGGGGGTGGGGGGTGGCAGGCCATTCCACCACGGATTTCGGGGGGCTGAATGCCAGTGCATTCAGCCTCACTTAAATCCGTGGTGGAATTCTCCGCCATCCCTAGTTTGGGGGGGCCGAATGCACTGCCGACTGCCAGTGCATTCGGCCTCACTGAAATCCATGATGAAATTCTCTGCCATCCCTACCAGGGGCGCAAATGGCATAGCAGCCGCCATTTGCATCCCTTCTCTATGCCGTGATAGGCTATGTAAATACCTACATAGCCTATCGCGGCTGCAAGAACGCAAATGGCTGCCGCTGCCACTGCCACATCTGCCCCAGGTAAGTTCCATCCCGGGGGGATTCCACAGGGGTGCGGAGGGCGGGAGGCTGTTCCGCCACAGATTCTGGGAGGCCAGATTCTAAAGAATCCGTGGATCCATGGCAGAATTCTCTGACATCCCTAAGAGCAGGTGGTAGATTCTCAGCTTCAGTAATTTCTGGATGAGGTGGATTATTTAGATCTATTTCAATCTGTTTCAGGTCTGGTTATGATACAGAGACTGCTTTAGTCACCTTAGTGGAAGATCTACACTGGGAACTGGACAAGAGCAGTGTGTCCAAGCTGGTTCTTCTGGATCGCTCCATGGCTTTCGATACCATTTGACTACGGTATCCTTCTGGGGTGCCTCTCTAGTTCTATGCTGGCTGCAGTCATTCGGGGGGGGGGGATTTCAGAAGGTGCTGCTGGGGAATTCCTGTTCAATGTTATGGCCACTGGCATGTGGTGTCCCTAGGGATGGTGCAGACATCTGGGAAGGGGGTGGAGCCTGTGGATCCCACCCCACTTGCCCGTCTGGGCCCCGCTCACTGAGCCACCACTCCACCCACCCTGCTTGCTGTGCAACGGTCACTGCTGGAGGGCTTGTCAAGCAGCCAAAGAACATTACAGGGCCACCCATCCCTGTAGAGAGCCACGTTTACGTGCAAAATGGTGGCTGTTCCCTATTCTGCAAAAGACCTTTTTTTTACAGAAATGGCAGCCAATCATGTCATCTTAGGTTGTGTAACTTCACCACTTCTCTGATGATTGTGTAACTTGCAAAATTGGGGCTGCACGATCAGGGAATCATGATCCTTCTCTAATACATGTGTTACTTCAGAGTTTCTTTGATGCTTGTGTAACTTCACCACTTCTCTGATGCTTGTGTTCCTTTACAGCTTCAAAAGTGTACATAAAGGTGAAAAGGGGGTGGGAGCTGTAACTACCTGACAGTTTGCTGGAATGGGGTAAAATTGCACAGGTGGAGTGCCCTCAGGGTGATCCTCCAACTGCAGTACTGGATAACAGTGCAATGTAGCTACTTCACTGAAAAATGTGCGTAACAGGAGAAAGGGGGTGGGAGCTATAACTCCCAAGGGAGCAGAAATCCTGTGTGCATCAAAATGGGGGTGGCCTTGGAGGTTTTCAGGATCAGGACCAACTTCACACACAGCCTTTGTTCATCAGGAGGCACCTGATTCACCATGAAAACCCTGTGCAATTACTGTAGAGGAGGGAAAATAATGTTTGGTTTTAATTTTTGTGAACTGCCCAGAGAACTTCGGCTATTGGGCAGTATAGAAATGAAATAAATAAATAAAAATAAATAAAAATACTGGTTGTACCAAAAAGGGAGTGGTGGCTATAAAACCTTGGAAGTTTGCAGGATAAGGACCAAACTTGACCCATAGCCTTACTTAGTTGGGAGGCACCCATTGCACCATCAGAATCCTGCCCAATTAGCTCAGAGGAGGAAAAATCCTGAGTGCAGCAAAAAGAGGGTGACACAAATATACCCTTGCAGGATCAGAGCAAAACCCTCAACTGTGCATTTCCCCCCATAGCCATTGCTGGCATAGATGACTTTATTGTCATCAAAGGTGAAGACAATAAAGTGGAGTTGCACATTTCACCTTCCCTGCCAGACAATGCTGGCAGAGCCATTTCTGTTCACTATAACGCTTTAGCCCCAAAATGAAATTTCATAAAAGCTCCTCCCCTTAGCCATTGCTAGCATAAAGCCTTTATTCTCTCAAAATTGGTAAAGCGCTATAGCACAGTTGTGCATTTCACCACTCCCAGATATTGCTGGCAGAGCCGCTTCTGTTCACTGTAGTGCTTTAACACTAAAGTGAATTTGCACAAAAGTGGAATTGTGAAAACTTGCAATTGAGCACCACCACCCCCAGCTTTTTTGCTTCTTCATGGAAAAGTGACTAGAGAAGGAAAAAGGGGGTAGGAGCTATAACTCCCTGACAGTTTGCTGAAATGGGGGCAAAATTGCATAGGTGGCGTGCTCTCATGGGGAGCCTTCAGATGCTGTAATGGATAATTGAGAATTTTAGCTTCTTCAAAGAAAAGGGGCCAGCTCTTCCCCTATACCCCATTTTCACCCATCCCCTGCCATTTTGCACATAATTGCGGCTTGGCTTGCTATGGGGACAGGTGGCCCTGCAGCACTCATCAGCCACTCACCAAGCCCTCCATCAGCTCGCACGGCACTGCAGAGGTCATGCGGCGAGTGACTGAGAAGTTCAGACAGAGGTGAGTCCATCCATCCCTAGGTGTCCCCCAGGGTTCCATTATCCCCCATGCATATGCATGATTCTGCTGGGAAAGATTATGTAGAGTTTTGGGGTTCAGTGCCACTAGAATGCTGATGCCACCCAACTCTATCTCTCCTTTCTGTCTAAATCTGTTCTAGTTCTAAATCAGTGTCTGATAACAGTAATGGGCTGGATGAGGGCAAACCAAATGAAGTTTAATAAGGACAAACCGGGGTGGTTTCAATCAAAAGGCAGATCAGGGAATAGCGACTTGACCTGTGCTGAATGGGGTTAAACTTGCCCTGAAGAATCAGGCTTACAGTTTAGGTTCATTTTTGGACAGCCCTTAATTTGGATGTCCAGAGGCTAGTGTGCCAACTGCACCCATTCCTAGAGATGTAGGGATGGATAGATGGATGCCCCCCCTCCTGTCTGGGTCCTCTGAGCACCCATCGAGCCACTGCCCATTTATGCCGGTGTGATGTTGTGTAGATAGGGCCTTTACAGTTGCACAATATTAAATTTATGGAAGTTCCTGAGTTGCTGGGGTGGGGGGCAAAATGGCAACAGCAGGAATGTGGTGTGGGCAGCTTAGTGAGCATGCACAAGTGGGTCCAGGGGCCCACGAGCAGGGGCAGTGGCTCAGTTGGCACAGCCTGGATGTACAAACGGGGGGGGGGAGAATCCATCAGACTCCCGGACCCAGCTGGGAGCTTGTGCCATCCCTAGAGATGTCTGATCTGGTCAAAGTCATGCTTGCCTTAGTTACATCCTGTTTGGACCATCATAATGCACTCTGTGAGGGGCTACCTTTGAAAACTGTTCAGAAACTTAAGCCAGTTCAGACTGCTATGGCCAGAATGTTGACCAGGGATGGTTACAGGGAGCACATGACTCCTTTGTTACACCAGCCTACCTGGCTACTGGTCTGTTTCTGGACGCAATTCCAAGTGCTGCTTATGACCTCTAAAGCCCTATACAGCTTGGGACCAGGCTACCTGAAAGACCGCCTTCTGCCATAGGAGCCCCTCTGGATCTTATGATCTTTGGGAGAGACCCTTCATTTGATACTGTTGCCTTCAGAGGCATGTTTCATGGCAACACAAGGAAGGGCCTTCTCAGGGGCCACTCCCAGGTTGTGGAATTCCTTGCCAAGAGAGGCTAGGTGTCAGGGTGGAAACTGAGCCCACAGAGCCCCAGAGCAGTTCTGACAGCAATCCATGGGAGAGGAGCTCATTCATCTTTCACAAGCACAGCAGCTGGCAGAGATTCCTCCTGCCAGCATTCCTGGGATAGATAGTGACCCTGGCAGGGAGAGAGTTCTGGAGGGGGGCTTGCTGGATGCTCAGCGCAGACGCAGGGAGCTACGACAGATGGAGGGTGCCGAAAGGAGGTGCTCTGCTCATTTGGCACTAAAACAACGGTCGTGTCCCGAGGCCAAGGGAAAGAGGGAGGATCTCTCCATAGCCCATAAGTTCAGAGTCTTCCCATGGTTCTCCTTCAAACAGGGACCAACTGCCTTACCTGGAGCTTAGGCTACTCTGCTACCTTTCCCCAGTGCTGTTCCCTGCTTAGTCGCTAGTGATTAGTATCTGAAAGAGTCATAAAGTAATAAAGGAATAAAGCCTTGGAAAGAATCCTCATCATCTGTGTCCTCAGTTGGCTATTGGAGGGGACTGCAAGAGGCAGCTAGGGCGCTCCTGACACTAGGTTTGCTCTCTCTGTGTTGTCCTTCTATCAGCAGACAAAAAGCAGGCCTTTGGCGTGTCAGCAGGTCTGTTGGGTTGGGTGCTGTTTTAATCATGTTATTGCTGTGTTTTGACTGTATTTTAATGCTTTATTATTGTTTTAATCATTTTATTTACGATTGTAAGCTGCCCTGAGTGCCATTTATCTAGATAGAAAGTCAGGATATAAATCAATCAATCAATCAATCAAATAACATATAGGAAAACACATTGTTGTTGTTCAGTTGTTAAATCATGTCCGACTCTTCATGACCCCATGGACCATAGCACGCCAGGCCTTCCTGTCCTCCGCTCTCTCCCGGAGTGTGCTCAGGTTCATAGGAAAACACATATCTCAGTGTGAACCAGCAGGATCAAACTTTGGTTTCATATTCTTGCTTGATCTCAAACAATAGTTCAGACAGACCACTGCTTCAGAGTTTGGATGTCATGGGGAGCTTTGATCAGTTTAAATTTGAAAGTGGAAGCTTTTGATCTCCTCCTCTGGTCTCCAATACAGGAGAGTTGAGCACATAAGTCTAAGCTTAATGCAAGTTCATTCACACAGTGAGAAATTACATATGAACCAAGCCTGCTTATGGCATCCTTTATCAGGGTCTATGCATTTGTTTGTTAATTTTAAGAATAATATATGTCCAGTAGGTACAACCCATCCATACTATATACAGTACTACGAGCAAATCTTTCATGACTGAATCTATGCTCAGTCCATGCAGTCATTTAATGGAAAAGTAGGAATCACAAAAATCAGAATGTGTGCATATGGGCTGACAAATACATTCCCTATGAAACCCATTACACAATAAACTTGTTGGCAGGCCTATTCATACATCAGTATCACAGGATGATGCGACCCAGGTCTGTATTGCTAATGTATTGAAATGCTGGCCCTCCCATTAACCCTCCAGGGAGGCGGTTGCAGCAAAAATTTGAAGGCTCTTGTGGCACCTTAGAAACTACCATTTATTGTGGCCTTGTGTGCTAGTGCCTATTTCATCAGATGCACTAAGGGCGCAATCTTATGCATGTTTAGACAGAGAAAAGGCCTACAACTCCCAGCATGCCTCAGCCAGCATTGCTGGCTGGGGCATGCTGGGAGTTGTAGGCCTTTTCTCTGTCTAAACATGCATAGGATTGCGCCCTTAGTGCAGTTGGCTTTTCTAAACCTTCTCTCTCTCCTCTGACAAACATTAACTTTGCAAACGCTGGGTCCAAAAGGCCATGAAATGCAAAAGATATTGTAGATCTATGATGTTATTATGCAAAGCTCTAAAGCACACAAGATGGGACGGTGAGCATTCACAATAACAGCATTGATGGGTAGGTGTGGATGGATCTCTCTGTTTTTGGTTTTTACAAAACCCCAAACACAGATTTTTAGAGCTTCCTGAAGCAAAAGTTTGTTCTGTCCCATCTCTGCATCTGTTTATTTATTTTCTTTAATAAAAGACCAGGTGAATGTTCTTAGACATCTTTTTTTGTATGCATTCCTCTCATATGCATTTTTATGAATTTCTCCTAATGCATACAAGAAATGCATACAAAAAGACATACATTAAGGGAAATGTTAAAAAATACGCACACATTCGCACAAATGCATACAATAGGAGAAATGCATATTAAAATCCATATATTAGAAAAAATGTGCACAAGGATGCATACATTTTGTACACATTCTCCTAATGTATACATTTGTGTGCACAGTTTTCACAAATGTACATATATGCATCTTTTAGTTGGAGAAATGCATGGTAAAATTCAGAGAAGTGCAAAAACTGGAGTAGAACTTATGTTCTGGTCCAGGAATTCTTTCAGGAAGTGCAAATTAGGTTGTTTGTGAACTAAACGCCCTACCCCCATGTCCGGCTTGCCTGGCTGTGGGGGGTGGGGTGAGAAGACGTTGCGGGTTCCCATTGGGCATTCCCTGTGGCACCACTGTGAAGGGGAGGGGCCTGAGAGGCTTTTTATGTTCTGCGCCTCTCCCAATCTGTCTCTTGCTCGGCCGCTGGGCATGTAGCATGCACTCTGCAGCCATGAATAGGAGGGGCGGCCACTGTGGCCTGATTGGTGGCCATGGGGTCCTCCTGGGCCGAGGATTGGCCAGGTATTTGGCACATGCTCCGTGGCCTCATCGGCAGGGGCAGCGGCACTTCTCCACTCCAGCCGGGATCGGCCAGAGTTCCTGCCGCTGGAGGAAGCTGGAAGCATGGTTAGCATGTGCTCCCCAGCCTGAGGAGCAGCAGCATTGCTGGTGAGGGATTGGTCGGCGGCAGCTGCAGCATGATCAGTGGCAGCAGCGGTGTGTCCTGTCTTTAGCCAGGATCGGCCGAGGTTCCTGCTGCCACTGCGGCAGCTTGCTGTGATCAGTGGCAGCAGCAGATTTCCGGTGCCAGCGGGCGGCCCCTTCCTCCATCAGGAGCAATGGCTCCTTTGCTGCTGCCAGCAGTCGATTGGCTGCTATCTGTGGCAGCGGCCCCGTTCTTCCAGGGGCCAGGTTCAGCCTGAGTTTCTGCTGCGGCAGCGATCTGGAGCTGACGACGGCAGCATCAGCGGCTGCTCCTTCACCAACAGGTCTTCTGCAGCCATTTGAGCTGCATGGGCCCTAGGAAGACGGGGGAGGGGCAATCCCAGTTAGGGCCCCCCGGGTGGCCTCGCCCCTGTGACTCTTCCTGGGGGGGGGACTGTCTGCTTCTGGGGCTTGAGACACCCCTTTCCTCCCTGGTATCCTGTGGAAGCCCCCCCCCCCGCCTAGCTTAAGTTTCAGACTGGGGCCTTTGAGCACTTCATAAAGCCCCTGTTTTGTAGGGATGTACGAAAGTCACTTACCTGGTCCCGCAGCTTGCTTCGCAGTGGGGGGGAGGCGCTTCGCTGCTCCCCCCGAAGTTCAGGCCAGGGAGGAGGCTTCCCGCCTCGCCCGGCCAAAATTCAGGCCGGGGGGGGAGGCTTCCCACCTCGCCCAGCCGAAATTCAGGCCGGGGAGAAGCGCCCCGTCTCCCCGGCCGCGAACTTCAAAAGAAAAAAAAAAAAGCCCCGTGATAGGCTGCATAACGATTTACATAGCCTATCATGGCTAGATCTGCAAAGTCAGCCATGATAGGCTACATTAATCGTCACGTAGCCTATCACAGGGGCATTTTTTTTTTAACTTTTCTTGTAATGGCGGTGGCGGCAGCCGGTCGAAAGACCGGCTGCCGCTCCCACCCCTGACGAAGACCTGCCAAACCGCCGGGACCCGCCGCTGGGAGCGACATTCGTGAAAGGTAAGTCTCATCCCGGGGGGGCGGGGGGGTGGAGAATTTCTCCCCGAACCTTCGGAGGACCAAATGCGTTGGCACTCAGCCCCCCGAAGTTTCGGGGAGAAATTCTCCCCCATCCCTACTGTTTTGTTAAAGAAGGTCTGAGGCTCGATCCCCAGCTTCCCTGGGTAGGGCGTGGTGAGAATCTTGCCTGACACCCTGGTAGAGCTAGGGATGTCAGAGAATTTCTCCACGAATCTCGGGGAGGCCGAATGCCAGCGCATTTGGCCCCCCGAAATTGGTGGAGAAACGGTCTGCCCCCCCGCCCCCCCGGGATGGGACTTACCTTTCCCAAATGTCCCTGGCGGCGGCGGTGCGGCGGCGGTTCAGCGGCGGTGGCTACGGCGGCCGGTCTTCCGACCAGCTGCCGCCGCCATTTCCAAATTAAAAAAAAAAGTGATAGGCTACGTAAAGATTTATGTAGCCTATCATGGCTGACTGCAGGGACGCAAACGGCGGCAGCTATGGCCACCGCCATTTGCGTCCCGGAAGGACAGGAGTCACGGCCGGAGGGACGAAGCGCCTCCCCCCTGGCCAGAATTTGGGGGGGGAGGGACGGGGCGCCTCCCCCCCGCGAATCAACTTTCAGGTTCAGGTAAGTGACTTTCGTACATCCCTAGGTAGAGCCATTGCCAACCCCTGTACAGGGAGACCGGTAGCTCTGTGGGCTTGGGGTTCTTCTGTTTTCACACCTCCCAGGCAGCTTAGAGTGCCAGCTTGGTGCAGTGGTTAAAGTGCTATACTGGGACTGGGAGATATGGGTTCTAGTCCCCACTCTGCCGTGAAGCTTACTGGGTGACTTTGGGCCAATCCCTGGCCCTCTGCCTAACCTGCCTCACTGGGTTGTTGTAAGGGTTGTTCCTCATTCATTTTGTGGGGCAGCAACTTTAACATTTGCTCCAAGGGCATGGTCTGGAGGAACAGGAGGCTTCTGCTTTGCTGAAACAAAGCAGGGGCAGGCCTGGTCTGTAATTGTATGGGGTCACCTGCATCCCATGTACATGCATAAGTATAGAATTATTTTCCATGTGGATTTGAAGGGGTTCCAGGTGGCAAGGCCTGTACCAAGACCCCGCCCTCTTTCCTTTTGTTTGTATTTCACTACCTTTGAGATGGGTAGGTTGTTCTACGTGGGCCAAGTCCCCCACTGTGTATAGGATGTCCCACAGGAAAGGGCAAGCAGGGGAGGGGGCAATGCACCATGCCCACTTGCCAACAGGCACTGGAGAAGGCATGATTCTTCCTCTGACGATGAGGCCCAGCCAGTCTTACCTTAAACTGTGCTAGATTGAAGGCGGTGGAAAAAGACTAAGGGATGGTGCTCGCCCCCTTTGTCCATTTAAAATGCAGTGGGAGCAACAGGCCCAAAACAAACTTCAAGATAGACCCAGAGTAGCTTATTGTTTTTTGTTGCAGGCAGCATGCTTGGTCACGATCAAAGCTTCCTCCAGCATGGTTCCACCACAGGTTATGGGCCCATTCCTTCTGCAGCTCTTGAAGGATCAAGTCATCTGGTGCCATTAGCATGTCCGGATGCCATCAAGCCTCCTCCAGCTCAGCTCGTATTCCGAGTTTGAGATCTACAGCTCTCATAGGACCAAGCCATTCCATGTCATTTGGTATAGTATGTGGTTGAGTGACATCTGAGCTGGCTTGCAGCCCTCTATGCCAATTACGGACTCAGGGCACTTTGGTATTATTAAATCTTCTATAGTTTTATTCCACCTAGTGCCAGGTTAACTTTACTGTTAGTGTCACAGGATTAATCCCCTCCCCTGCACCTCCCCTCCCCCTCCCTCCCACCTCCCCTCCCCTGGCAAAACCATTCCAGGCTATTTATACCTTTGCCACAGTAAATCCAGATTTAGGTGCGAAGGCTCTTGTGCTTGCATGACCTGTGATTACTTGTACACATTACATGGGGCTGGGTTAGAGATGGGGTGCATGTGCCCTTGCCCATTTGTACAATCCCATTTAACCTTAAGGAAGGAGGTCCTGCTTGTTATGGTCTGTAGAGATAGAATTCCAATGCTGTCTACTGCCAGTTAGCAAAGATGTTTTGGAGGAGGGAGTGGGTAGATGTTCTCCTCCCCCATCCGGTGAATGAGAAGTACTGGAACAAGGCCTTAGTGTCGATACAGGGACAGGGTGGCTGGCATGGTATAATAGCCCTATCCAAAGGGGCCCTCCCCAGTTGGGTCCGGGCACCTCATATGTCTTTGTAGTGGTTCCATGGCAGGCAGATACAGTGTGCTTTGTAATTTGCATCTTAGAAAGGTTCAGGTTTCATTCCAGGGCTAGTGTAAGGCCCACTTTTTTCCTGAATCAGAGATTTATCTACTACAGTAGGTTTGTTTGTTTGTTTATTTATTTATTTATCAAATTTCTTAATTGGTTGCATTTATATTTAAGGATACAGTATGCAGGTTGTTAAGTCTGTATGTGGCCTTGTTTGTTCTTATTCTTTCTGTGAGCACCTTCAGATTGATAGTGCCTACAAGATGCTGGGAGGGTGATGCAGGTTGACCTATACAGAGGCTCTCATGATGTCACACTTCATTCCCTTTAGGGAGTGGCAGAGTCCTTTTCACCAACATAGCTTCTGTCCTGTGCCAGGCTTTGGCGGAGGGTGTGTTGTACCACAAATGTTAGGCTCCCTCACCATTGAGTTACATCCCCCCCCCAGGGGATTTTGGTGGAGTTTTAATCTTCTGGTGATTACCAGTGTTTCCTTTTCGGGAATAGGGATGGCGGAGAATTTCTCCATGAATCTCGGAATGTCACCCCCGAAATTGGCGGTGAAATTCTCCGCCCCCCCGCCCCCCTCCCTGGGATGGGACTTACCTCCCTCTAATGTCCCTCTCGGCAGCGGGTCCCGGTGGCATTTCGGCGGCGTTTCGGCAGGGGCGGGGGCGGCGGCTGGTCTTCCAACTGGCTGCCGCCATTACAAAGTGAATTTTTTAAAAAAAAAAAACCACACACCCGTGATAGGCTACATAACGATTTACGTAGCCTATCACGGCTAGATTTCCAAAGTCAGCCGTGATAGGCTACGTAAATCGTTATGTAGCCTATCACGGGTGTGTGTTTTTTTTAAAAAAAAAATCACTTTTTTATTTTGTGGCCGGGGAGACGGGGAGCTTCTCCCCGGCCTGAATTTCGGCCGGGCGAGGTGGGGTGCCTCCCCCCCCGGCCTGAATTTCAGCCGGGCGAGGTGGGGCGCCTCCCCCCCGGCCTGAACTTCGGAGGGAGAACTGAAGCACCTCCCCCCCACCACGAAGCAAGCTGCGGGACCAGGTAAGTGACTTTTGTACATCCCTATTGGGAACACGAGTTCATTCAAGGCAGAGCTGCAGATGTACTATGATGCCTCTAGTGGGCTGGGTTTTAGGGTCAGCTTATAGGATCATTGGGTGTGTAGTGCCATGCCCAATGGTTGCCCTCTTATGTTTTGAGATCCCGTTATTCGAACTTCTCTTATACATGGTATTTCCTATGAGGTCCGATTCAAGGCTCTATGTCCGTTCTTCAATTCATTGTGTGTGAAGGGCAGGCCTCCATTCATTCAAACACAGTCCTCCCACACTCCGATCATTATGGATCAGGTAGTAGTACTGAATTTGCACCATCTCCTGAGTAATATCTGTTTCTCTTGAGGCATATAAACAACAGGTTGAACGCCAGTGCCAACATTTTGTCTAATACCTAGATGGCGGCACTTCCAGAGACCATGCTAAGTGTCATGGAGTGTCATGTATTAGGGTAAGCCATGCTGCACTTCATAGCTCACAGGATAAGGGCCTTCTATACGTGGGTCGATTGGGAGCCCTGGGATTTTGCTCCCACATTCGGCTGCAGCAGTTGCAGCCTTCCCAGTAAGTTTACAGTTATGGTCATGTGTCCATTCCTAAAGTGTGGGACTTCACTGATCAGCATCTCTTTTCTTGTCCTTACTGTTATTTTCCTTTAGATCAATGGAATGGACGTGAACTCGTGCATGTGCGTGCTCATGTCTGGACCCAGCATGGAGTTATGGGCTCGTTGGCGGGCTTATAGGTCAGGCTGCAGATCCCAGAGCAGACTGTTCCAGTGTGCATATGTTAGTGGGTTGACAGGCGCAGCATGTAGTGAGAGCGCCTCCTTCCCACTCTATTCCATTATGGGCTGGTGCGTGTTCCCCCTAGGGGTGTCAGAGAAATCTGCTGCAGATTCAAATGAGGCTGGATTCTTTGGAATCTAGCCTCAGGAATCTGCAGCGAATCGGGACCACTTACCTCTGCTCCAGAAGGACTGGAGGTGGAACGGCACCCGGCTGCTTCTTGCCAGCCAGAGCCGTTCACCTCATCCCTGTTCCTGTCAATTGCCATGTCTTTTTTTAAAAAAAAAAGGTGATCAGGAGGATGTGCCCATAGACCTATACGCAAAATGGACACATAGACTTATATGCAATATTCATGATTCTATATACATATAAGTCTATGGCACATCCTCCCGATCGCCTTTTTTTTTTTTTTTTAAGACATGGCAATTGGCAGGGACAGGGAGGAGGTGAATGGCTCTGGCTGGCAGGAGGGAAGGTAAGCAACCCCCAAGCCAGTCCCCCCCCCCGAATCCGAGTGGAGTGGAGCTTCTCTGGAGGATTCCTGGGGGGGGGAGGAATGGATTGCCTCCCCCCCCCAGGGATTCCCCAATAGAACAGACAGTGGGGAATCTGTACACCCCTAGTTCCCCCACAGGTTCTGGTGCTGCATCTAGGAGGGAACAACCTGTTGGTGGGAAAGGCAAGAACCTTTCCCAGGTCATACGGCACAGTTGGCCAGTGATGATGATCATCAGTCCTGCCTGCTTCCTCAAATTAATTGGAGGAATGTGTGGAATTTGAGAGTCATGGAAAGGGCGCATCAGAAAGTGAACCAGGAGATGGCATTCGGCTATATCAGAATAGCGATGGGATCATCTCTCATCTGGAAATTATTCGGATATGGGTGGAGCCTTACAGACAGGACCTGCCTGATTTGGTAATGACAAAGTGTTGTTGGATCAGCTAAGGGGCCAGCGAGAAGTCCTTTAGCACACGAGGAGGAGTGAGTATAAGCAGTAGGCTTGTCACTCCCAGCGGCCACTAGGATACAGGCTTCTGTGCATGACATACCATCCAGGGCAGGGCCAGGATGTCGCCTGCATCTGCAGACTCCTGGCGATCTCCTTCCCCAGATATACATTATCACACCGGAGGTTAGGGCCATTACTGTGCATGACTGTTACTAAGCTGGCATTGAGTACTCTCAGTCTAGGAAATCTGATTAAGGACACATTCTTTCAGCATTGGGGCTGCTCCTACAGTCGTGTCTTCAGGTTTTGGCACTGGATCAAGTGAAGGCGATGGCCAAGTGGCACTCCAAGGCCTTCAGGTCTTAAGTGTGGGCTTTTCCTTGATGCCAAGGTACTGCCACTTCCCTTTTGCCACCTACTGTTCTCCTTTATCTCCTTTAGATTGATGGAATGGACGTGAACCCGTGCATATGCTCATGTGGTCACAGCACGGTGTTCGGGGATGGTCGGTGGTCTTATGTCAAGCTGTGGATCCTAGCTCGGACTGTCCCAGTGCGCCCGTGTTCAGAGGCTTGGCAGACATGGTATGCACTGAGAGTGCCTCTCCACTCCATTCCATCAACATGATGTGCAAGTTCTCTTGCAGGTTTTGGTGCTGCATCTAGGGGGGAATGACCTGGCTGTGTGAAGGCAAGGACCTCATTCTGCAGACCTTGGCCAATTCCGAGTTATCTGGCACCATGTGCTGGGGATAACTACAATTGGTCTTGTGTGTTCACAAGAATGAAGTGCGGGATGTTCTGACCCAGAAGGCCATGGAAAGGGCTCGTCAGACAGTGGAATGGGAAATAGCCTTCACCTTCAGGCTATACAAGCACGGTGATGGGATCATCACTCTCCAAGAAATCACCTGGACAAGGAGGGTGCTTTACAGACAGGATGGTGTGCACCTGTCTGATGCAGGAATTGACATATTTCTGTCCAATCTGCAAAGGGGCCTGCGGGAAGTTCTTCTGTGCTGTGGGGGGAGTTTGACAAGCAATAGGTTTGTCACTCCCAGAGGCAGCTAGGACAGGCAAAAGAGAACGAGCTTAGGGATGGTGAGCATTCAGAGGCACCTTATGGTGACAGGTGATGCCTGAGGCCTCCTGAATGGGTTTCGCAGCTCGGCGGGGGGATACAGGTTGCCTGGGAGACCGACTCACCTCACTCACCCAGGAGCTTGGCGGCCCGGGAGGGGTTGACAGGGGAAGGTCTACCTCCCCCATAAGGGGCAGTCCAGAAGGGTGGTGAGGCTGTCACGCCACCCCTCAGGCTGGGTATGTTTTCACCCATAAAAGTGCCAGCTACCTGCTGGTACAGTCAGTGTTCGTCCTAGGTTTTCCCCTTTGCAGATATTTCAATAAATGTGGCTCAATTTCAATCCAAGCTATCATTGTCTGTCTCTTCACTAGCCCGTCTCTGCTCGCAAATGACTTTTTTCCCCCATGCCTACTAACAGGTATTAGCACAATCATCCTAAGTTTGCTGTGCTATTTAACACACATGTACTGGGAAAGTAATCAATGGCCCCAAGTAAGACCTAAGTGACCAAAGATCAACTATGCTGGTAAGTTCTATTTCAGCAGTATCGTACTAGAGTTTTCTTTTAAAGAATTTTTGTTGTTGAAGAATGTTAACATTCAAGAAACTAATTTTATGATGGAAAACATGTTCTGTTCAGGATATAATTCACAGAAACAGTGCTCTTGAAGTAAAACATGGCCAGTAGAAGATCAGTAAACACATGCTACCACTGGGTTCTGGATGGATCATCTCTTCTTTCCCATCTCCTGTCGCTATGCTTTACTGCTATCCAAAACAAAAGGGCCTGGTAAGGTCCTATTATATGTGACAATGAAAATGAAATGAAGGCATTTACCTGTGTCAGTTCATTGCTGTCCACAAGACCATTGTTGTCTGAATCATAATATTTAAACATCTGATCCACCAATAATTTCTTCAAAGCCATTTTATCTTCAACACTTCTTTCTCTTGTTTGCAGCATGTATCTTCTGTTTTGTAGATCCAGCAGAAAATTTTTCATCTTGTTGTAGTCAATGGACTTACAGTTGTCCCCTGCCAAGATAAGGACATATTTAAGGTTATTTGAATTAGCCTTTTAAAATAGTTTTTCAAGAAGGACAGGTCAATGGTTCCTGTTAGCAAAAGTATTACAGCTGAGTTCTGACCCTTAAGCATGTCTTCATATGCCCAAACCAATAGTGACATAGCAAAAATAGTGACATAGGGAAAAAAGGAAGATGGTTGCCATCATAGATTTTAAAATTTGATTGGGATTTTTAGAAATGCCCCCAAACTGGGATGTGCCCAAATCTGAGATGCCAAGTCAGCACTTCAGCACATACCTAGAGATAATAGTCGTTTTCTAGAACAATTTGGGGATTAGTTGAGAATATACATACCAATAATAAACATAAATGTTGGTAGACAGAATGTAAAGCAATCTAACTGCATCCACACCTAAAGGGTTAAACAGTTTAGGGCACAATCTTATGCAAGTTTCGACAGAAAAAAGTCCTACAACTCCCAGTATGCCCCAGCCAGCGATACCTGGTTGAGGCATGCTGGAAGTTGTAGGACTTTTTTCTGTCTAAACCTGCATAGGATTGCAACCTTAAACTCAGTTGATGAAAAGCATGAGCAAAACAAAAACAAAAAAAATTCAAATTCAGTTTGAGAGAAAAGTGAAAGTTCCATTGAACTTACTCAATGAGAGTTCAATTTTCTGCTTTAAAATGTCAATACAATTACCTAGGTAATCATTATGTATGTGAGTTTTACTCACAGAATTCAATCACTTCCTAATGATGACATTTTTCATATGTCTTTGAAAATAATTTCAGTTCTAAAGTATGAAGAATGGGTCAATTACAGGAATTAATAAGGCTCACTAAACAGAGGTAGAAGGGAGATAGAGAAAACTGTCACCATCAACATGTCAAGCTTCTTTCAGATAAAGTACGTTACATGGAAGGGGGGGGATCTTAATTAAAAGCCATCACTTACATCCATGATTTATTTAAAAATAGCAATTAAGTTCATACAGAGAAATGTATGGCAAATTAATGTTGGTATACAGACAACATGGTTCTTCAGATGAAATGACTCACACTGATTAGTGAACACTCTTGTACACTTGGTTCCACTAAACAGATAACAGGTCATGGCTATTTCAAAGGTCATGTACAAGCCTGAATTTCCAGCTGTTGAGGAAGGGGTGTGGGCTAGGGTATGTCCCATCTGCTAGAAGAACAGTGCACATGAACTCAAGGAAGCAGGCATGACAGATCTATTATGTCACACCCACTTCAGTCAGGATGAGTTCAGTGCAGCAACTGTAGAAAGTTCTTAACTTCATGGTGCTATACCTCCTTTATCGGGGCACAAGAAAAGATGTGGTATTCCAAAAAAAAAAAAGCCTATTTCCTACCTTGTCATCCTGCCCTGCTATTCCCAACATAAAAGAAAGAGCAAGAGATTCCACCTCTTTGGAATCTTCTCTCCATCACTCTTCCCAACACACACATTTCACTGTAGATCAGAGGACCAATCTGGTATATATTACCAAGACCTGGGTGGGCTAATTGGGAGGGATTCGTCTGTTTCAGCTATGCTGTCCTGCAGACCCAGTACAGCACTAAGATAGAAGAAAGGGTCACAGATGGAGGTTGCTGTGGTTGCTGTGGATCACTTCTGATTGAGGTTTAGATTCACCTCCTATTGAGACCTTTCACTTCTCTAAGGGTGGGGTAGGCATATTACAGAATCATGGATTCCAGTGGATTCTGGAGGGCTCTGGGGGATTTTTCTGCTGGAGTGCCTGGCACTCCTGCCAAAACTGTTGGTTACTCTATGGAATGCAGAGATGACTCGAGAAGTTGACACCAGGGACTTGGGCAGTTGACACTAGGGATGAGAAATTCATTTCAGTTTGTTTTTGATCAGGATTCACCAAATTCGCACCTTCCAGACCAAACATGGACTTGCACACAATATGCGGTTGAAGTCCATACATTTCCAAACTTGCAATGTGATTCACAGACCTCAAAAATGTGTTCAACAGCATGCATGCATTTATAAAATGTGCATGAAAGAATGTTTATTTCTGAAAAAAATTGTGCAATACACTTTAATCAGTGGAAGAAGAATGCATACATTTCAGAGATGCACACAACTGATGTGTACATTTGGAAAACTGCACAAAAATATTCACAGATTTTTAGGGATGGCGGAGAATTTCTCCACGAATCTCCGGGAGGCCGAATGCCAACGCAGCTCACAGCTCACAGCTGACACTTGAGCCTCCATGGACAGCTGGGAGTCTAAAATGACCCCCAGGCTGCGGACCTGGTCTTTCAAGGGTAGCCGTACCCCATTCAACACCAGCTCAACATCCCCCTCTTGTCTCCCACCAAAACAACCTCCTCTTGTCTCCCACCAAAAGTACCTCCATCTTGTCAGGGTTCAGCTTCAGCGTATTCCTCCCCATCCAGCCACTCACCATCTCCAGACATTTGGACATGGATTCGATGGCCAACCTTGGTGAAGATTTGAATGAGAGGTAGAGCTGCATGTCATCCATATTGATGACACCACACCCCAAACCTCCTAATGATAGCCCCCAGCGGCTTCACATAGATGTTAAATAGCATCGGGGAGAGGATGGAACCCTGTGGCACCCCACAAGTGACCAGCCACGGGTCTGAAACCTCCTCTCCCAGTGCTACCCTCTGGTACCTGCTGGAGAGGAAGGACCGGAACCACCGCAATACGGTGTCTCCAATGCCCAACCCCTCCAGGCAGTCCAGGAGGATACCATGGTCAATGGTATCAAAAGCCACTGAGAAGTCGAGGAGAACCTCTCAGGTTGATGGCCTGCTGAAATCTGGGTTGGGGGTAGTATGGAGGAACCCTTGGTAGTACAGTGTGACATGTTTGTGAGGTACTTCGAAGATGACGTTGCTCTCATCTGCCATGACTTGGACTCCACAGATAGTGAAGTCCCATCTGTAAAGGTGTCCAACTGGTCTAGTTTCATTGGATGATTTTTTTAATTATTATTGTGACCTAAAGATATGGACTAGGGATGTACAGAAGTCTTACCTGGCTCTGCGCCAGGCAATCTGCAGTGGGGGGGGAGGCGCTCCATCCCTCCCCCCGGAATCCTCCCTGGCCAGCTCCGCAGAGCTGCCAGCCGGGGCCGGCCACAGCCGAAGTTCTGGCCGCAGCCGGGCTGTTGTGGCCACAAATGGCGGCCGTCATAACGGCTGCCATTTGCATCTTTGCAGTCAGCCATGATAAGCTACGTAAGTATTTACAGCCTATCATTGCAAAGAGCAGGGGCGCAAATGGCATAGCGGCCACCATTTGTGTCTCTGCTCTTTGCCATGATAGGCTACGTAAATACTTACATAGCCTATCATGGCTGACTCCAAGGACGCAAATGGTGGCCGCTATGACAGCCGCCATTTGCAGGCACAGCAGCCCAGCAGCGGCCAGCCGGGAGACCAGCTGGAGCTGCTGCCATCGCCGCATCCTCCACCAGGTAAGCTCCATCCCGGGGGGATTCCGTGGGGTGGCAGGGGGGTGGAGGCTGTTCCACCACGGATTCTGGGGGCCTGGATTCTAAAGAATCCAGCCTCACTGGAGTCCGTGGCAGAATTCTCTAACATCCCTAATATGGACATGGTGGTTGGCCAAGTCCATAGACACACATGTGCTTGATGCTTGCCTTTCATGGTTTATTACATCTAATAGGGAGGGGATGTCTAGCTGGATCAAGGAAGTTGTAAATTCCTCCTTGAGTGATAGTGGCCTCTGTAATGGAGGCTGTAATCACAGGCCGCACCTGAAGAAACCTAACCTGGACCTAGAAGATGTTAACAACTATAGGCTGGTTGCCACCATCCCCTTTCTGAGCCAAGGTGCTGGAGTTTGCCAGCCAGCTTCAGACACTTGTAAATGAAACTGATTATCCAGATCCATTTCAATTGGGCCTGACTACAGTTAACCATGCTCTGGACTGGTAGCCTTTTGGGGATAATTACTGCATTGTATTTTATATATGAGGCTGCCTTTGAAAATGGTCCAGAAACTTCAGCTTGTTCAAATTAGGGCAGAAAGATTGTTTACAGGGACTGGATGATGCAATCACATTATGACAGTGCTTTGTAATATGCACATGCTGGTATTAACCTTTAAAGCCCTAAATGGCTTGGAGGCCAGGTTACCTGAAGGATGGTCTCCTCCCATATATACCTACCCCCAGTCCACCCTAAGATCATTTTTACAGACTCTCTTCCAGATGCCAATGCCAAATGAGATAAGGTAGGAGGCTGGCTACTGAGGAGAGGGCCTTTTCAGTGGTGCCACCCCAGCTGTGAAATACCAGGTGAAGACCTTTTAATTCTCCCAGACATTTCAGTGCTTCAAAAAATTTTGAATTATTTTTAAAACAGTGCTTGTGCTTTTTAGATTTTAGTGCTACCTCTGATTGTTGTTGTTGTTGTTGTTGTTGTTATGAACTTGCAAAACAAAACCAGCAACTCTGAGGGAGACTATCGCAACAGAACTCTTCAGAACTATGGTGTCATCAGAATACTCCTGAAAGTTACAGTGCTTCCTCCATAATTGTTTTAGTCCTTCTCTGCATGTAAAGCATACTTATGAATTTGTTTTTGTTTTAAAATAGTTGGGTAGAACATTAGGTCACTCTGTTTTACAGAGAATAAAAAGATATTTGAAATAATTGGTTTACAGAATGTGAAACACTAATTGAAATGCTTGCTTTCCACAAATCCAACTACATGTCATAAATAAGAGACAAGTGACTGGAGAAAGAGCTTCCACAGGTATGGCTTCCTCTGGAGTCTGGTGCCTACACTGCTATCTTTCAGGTGCCAAGTGAACATTTTTGAACGGGGGGTGGAGTCCCAGCAATGTAAACCTTTTACATTGCTGATGTTGTTGTATCCAGCTTCCCTGGATCCAACCAATTCAGTTTCTAGAGCATCTGTTAAAAACCTATTAGACAAGCTGGCAACTTTTAAGCATACTATTTTTATGGAGTTGTTTGGAGCATTCCAGTAAGATAATAGCAGTAATTTCCTTCAGCGTGTACCTGTTCATTGCACTCTGCACATCACCCTGCTTTTGAATTACAATTCTAGTCATGTTAGTAAAGAAGCCACCCAGCATGTTTTCCATCTCAGTCAGAAACCTATACAAATGAAGTCAATATTTAAACAACTTGCCTGAAAGCCTATCATTATGCTCATGATGTACAATAATGGAAACTAGACTAAACTGTCTAGATTGGGGGGGGGGAGTTTTGAGCTAGATCATCTGCAATTTATACAGATACAATTTCATTCTCCATCTTCAAAAGTCAGGGAGCAATCCTAATCAAGATACTCTCCTGCTTTCCTGCTATCTCCCACCGTCGATATGTCTGTATTCCTTTGACCCCAAATAGATGTCCCTCCCTCCCTCCCTCCCTCCCTCCCTCCCTCCCTCCCTCCCTCCCTCCTTTCTTTCTTTCTTTCTTTCTTTCTTTCTGTACGTCACTTGTATAGCATGGAAATAATGTTCAGCTTCCCAGGGAAAACAACATACATACTCACTCATACTAATTTTACAGATTCCCAGAAGAGCTGTATTATTTTAGTCTGGGTCCACATGACAAACCAACCAAAATTAATGTATCTAGCTTTAGGAGCAAAATTAAGGGAGAGGTGATAAAATGTTTTTTTCATTGATGTTCTGATGACTAATAGGAAACCCCCCCCCCCCACAATCCAGTTATTTAGGGAGAAAACAATGAATGCAATCCATAATGCATAAAGCATACTTGTCTCACTGGAATTGTTAGGATTGAGGGTCTGACAAGTCTCCTTGTGATATAAGTGTGCTTTCTGTGGGTTGTGTACAATAACATGATTTATTGTACTGCTGTTAATTTGCCAACATTTTACTAGTGGTATACTATTCAGTAATAAGTATCTACTTGAAAGTGCTTTATTAGAGAAGGGTGGATAACCTTTTTCTTTTGAACAGAGGGCTGAATTGGTGGCTGGACAACATGGGTGGGTGGAAACAGGACACATGGGAACACACACTCACCTTCCCCTCCTCTCATATACACACACTTACCCTTCTCCTCTCATCCATATATAAACACACACACACACACACACACACTTTCCCCCTGTAGACACATGTTGATACCCTGCACACACAAAAAACACTATTTTGAATGGGTGGATATCGTAGTGCACCAAAAGTTCTGATTGCCCATCTAAAGATCGATATCTGAGCTGGAAAAGTTATAGAACAGGAAAGCCAAAATGATCAAGTGGCTGAAGCATCTTCTGTACAAAGAAAGGCTAAGTAAGGCATTAGGGCCTCTGTTATTTAATGTTTTGGTTAAGGAAACAGTGCAAACTAAAAAGGACCATGAATGGTATAGAGACAATGGAGAGGAAAAATGCAATATGTTCCAGACAGACAAAAGAAAGTACTCTTTCATGCAATGCATAAAACACATTTATGGAATCCGTTGCCAGAAAATGTAAAGTCATGAAGGGTAAGTCTAGCTATTAGCAATGACAGCTATATAGCACCTTCAAGTTCAGAAGCATTATAGCTCCAAATAATATCAGCTGCCGGTGGGCAAACAATAGAGAAGGGATGTTGCTTTCACGGAGGTGTCCCAGAAGCATCTGATTGGTCATTGTTGGAAACAAATACATTGTTGGAAACAAATGGATCTATGATCTGATTCAGCAAGACTCCACAATTGTCTCCTCTTCACCATCATCTGGAAATCACCACCTAAGTCCCACATCCTGGGGGCTGCTCTTTGTGTCTGGGGGTGGGGGAGAAAGCTCAAACCTCTTTTTTGTGCAACCAGAATCGTACTGTCCCAGTCACAACCCAGCCATGGCCCAGGCCTTGCAACAGGAGCCAATCAGCTGAGCCAGGT
This sequence comes from Heloderma suspectum, assembly GCF_057233095.1. Lineage (NCBI taxonomy): Eukaryota > Metazoa > Chordata > Lepidosauria > Squamata > Helodermatidae > Heloderma > Heloderma suspectum. Next base: position 71,663,687 of record NC_139462.1, read on the forward strand.
GGTTCTTGAGGGCAGGTCCTTGGAGCAGACTAGACAGAGAACCTTTTCCCCCTGGAAATGGCTCTTGGGCCATGAATAGATGGCTTTGGCAATGCCATCAGTGACTTGGCCTCACAAACTCTGTGAGCTGTGACCAATAAAGTTTGTGGCCATTTGTCACAACGCAGTTTGTCTGCTGTGTAATTATTGCACATATGCCTCCCTTCCCCCACTCTACACTGCTGAAACAAGTTAGCATTCCAAAATATACTTATTTAAAGAAAATATTGTATGGATACTTATGAATCTACATTACAGAATCTTTTATCTTATACCCAAGCTTATGGTAATATAGTGTAATAATGTAGAACAGGAAAGGCAGCAGATATCTTTAATACAAATGAACTATAAATAATATATTTACCTACAAAGTATGTTTCTATGAAGTCTTCTCATTTACACTTTCATTATATTCACAGGCAGAACTTTGCCCTAGACTAATACCCATTATAGGACATCAGGAATGGAATGGACCGCTGGAGGGGTTTTATATAGACCTCTCAAAACATCATTATTTCAATATTCTATTTAAGTTAGGTACATACTTAGTAAAAAGATAATAACTCACATGCTCTATATTTCTATGAGGCTTCCATAACTACGGGACATATAATTTGGCCCGTATGCGAGTGCATGTATGTATGTAGAACTAGCAAATAGAATGAGAATGAGAACATTTTCTAGGCACTTGGATGTGCCTCTTTTGTTACTGTCCTCTCTTCTTTCACTGTTAAAAACCTTGGAATTTCATTTAGAACTGTAGCCTATATTTCCTCTCTTTCAAGTCCCTCATTCCTCTCCAATTTACATAGACAGAAGTAATAGAGATGAAAATAAAATATAAAGTTGGCATTGACCTGAATCTGAGGTGCACTTTCAAGGTTCTCACAGCTGCATAGGAGCTACTTATTCATGAGGCACTTCATAACTGGGAGAATGTTTAAATGACTGACCCAAATGTATGGTGCTGATTTTATGGGTCTCTCACATAGAAAGACTCCCATGCAGTCACACTGTCTTGGATTTGGAGGAAAAGGAAAAAAAAATAAAAAAGGTTTCTCATTTCTAAATGGGATGAGGATAATTACTGGAGAAGTTTCTAATTCACCTCCATCAAAGCATTTTTAAAGTACAAGCACAACGCAACTGGAAATAGTTCATAAGTAATAATTAAGAACTTGAAGATATAAATACATGAAATTATTAAATGCAATTGGTAAGAGAATAAGGCAGTTTATGATGTTTTCTGGGTAACTGATATAAATAAATTGAAGCAGTTAGAAAACAGGGCTGTGCATCACTTCAGCCCAAGGACCAAAGCCCAAGTCAAAGTGGGCCACTTTGGGCCCCTTCCAAGGCAAAGCAAATGGGGCATGAAGTGACCCAAACTGGGTCGGGGACTCTCCGAAGTGCTGTGGTGCACTTTGGAGCTTCGGCACCCCCGGCTCAGGCCTGCCAGTGCCTCCAGCTCCTTACCTGAGCTGCCCATCATGAGAATCAGCCCGAGCTGAATCGGGCCTGCATCAAAAGCCAAGAAGTGGCTTTTGAGTCAGATCGGGGGGTCCATGCACAGTCCTATTAGAAAGAATGTTACATTGTAAAACTTTCATGGTCAAAGTCAAAAGGTTTACTTAAGAACATGAGAAGAGTCCTGCTGGAGAGGACAAAAGGCCTATCTACTTTGCAGTCAGTTCTCTTCTTATGTACTTATGCTCTTAGCACATGGTGTCACATATTAACAAGATGTGGCTGGAAATTATGTGGAGATATCAACACAGGATAGGGTATCCTGGGAAGCTGTGGAAGGAGCAAAGAAGAAGAGGCCTCTGATCCAGACCATTAAGGACAGGTCCACCGTCAGAAAGGGACTCCAGGTCTGACTTTATGGATGATACCTTCAGATAAATGTCCCCTGCCTTTTCTTAAACCTACCTGTTGGAGAACATCCAAAACAAGTGCACTTAAGTAACTATTATGGCTAGTCATCTGAGCAAAGTCCATAGCTATTACAATGCAGAGTAACCACTTGGCTATGAAGAGGAGTCCATAGGGATGTCAGAGAATTCCACCACAGATCTCAGTGAGGCCAAATGCCAGTGCATTCAGCCCCCCGAAATCTGTGGCGGAATGAAGCCCCCCACCCCCCACCCCACGAAAGGCGCGCAAAACAAAGCACCTACCTGCTGCCGTTCATGCTGCTTTGTGAATGGCGGCAGCGTCTGCGGCCGCCATTCGCTCCTTCATTATAACCATGATAGGCTATGTAAATACTTACATAGCCTATCACAGCAAAAAAAAAAAAAAGGAACGCAAATGGCGGCGGCTATGGCGGCCGCCATTTGCATTCCCTTTTTTTTGCCGTGATAGGCTACGTAAATATTTACGTAGCCTATCACGGCAAAAAAAAGGGAATGCAAATGGCGGCCGCCATAGCCGCCGCCATTTGCGTTCCTTTTTTTTTTTTTTGCTGTGATAGGCTATGTAAGTATTTACATAGCCTATCATGGTTATAATGAAGGAGCGAATGGCGGCCGCAGACGCTGCCGCCATTCACAAAGCAGCATGAACGGCAGCAGGTAGGTGCTTTGTTTTGCGCGCCTTTCGTGGGGTGGGGGGTGGGGGGCTTCATTCCGCCACAGATTTCGGGGGGCTGAATGCACTGGCATTTGGCCTCACTGAGATCTGTGGTGGAATTCTCTGACATCCCTATGGACTCCTCTTCATAGCCATATTTACGTAGCCTATTACGGCAAAAAAAGGGGCGCAAATGATGGCCACTATGCCATTTGCGCCCCTGTCTTTTGCCATAATGGGCTACGTAAATATTTACATAGCCTATCACGGCAAAAAAAAAGAGAACACAAATGGCGGCTGCCGTAGCTTTTTTTTTGCTGTGATAGGCTACATAAGTATTTACATAGCCTATCACTGCAAAATACAGGGACACAAATGGCGGTGGCTACAGCAGCCGCCATTTGCATCCCTATGCAGGCTGCCCAGTGGCTGGATGTCTGGCTGTGGGCGGCCCCAGCCGGTGGCTCCGTGGAGTTGCCATGGAGCAGAGCCGGCCGGGGAGAATTTCGGGGAAGAGACGGAGCGCCTCCCCCCCACCGCAAATGTCACCTTTTGAAAAGGTGACTTTCGTACATCCCTAGGAGCCCACCAGTATCTGACTAGAATGGCCAGGTGCTTGGGGATCTGTTTATCCAACTATTAATCATTGTGTTTTGTGCCAATAGCAAACCTGAAAAAGATATAGACCACTCTTTAATATTCTCATCCTTACATAGTTCTGCTTCATCTCTGAGTTTGGAATGTACAGGAACTGGACATATCTAACAGAGACATTTTCTTACACAGCGCATAATATCCTGTGTAAACATAAGCATTTGATTAATTTCCATTTCCTGTGTATTGGGAAAACTTAAACTGATAGGGAAATACATTGTTTACAAAACCAATAAATTATCTGGCATTTAATTTAAAAAAAAGCAGGTAATATCAGCATATGACTATTAACAGTGTGGTGGGGGAGGGGGGAGAATGCCTTCTGGTGAGAGAAAATGCTTTTGCCAGATGGTCTATGCCAGTTCTCCATGCCAACTATGTGGATAAGTGAAGGATCCCCACTCCACACTGTTCATCAATACAGTAGAAGCCATTTTGAATCCTCCTCCCTGTCCCTTAGAACATTCCATTTACTATGGCAATTGCTTGTTGGAGTAAGTGACACCATATTCAGAGATAATAAAATGCTTCATCATTCTTTTTTCCATGTTGCCACTTTTAATAGCCATTTTTTGTTAATTCAACCCCACTTACGTAGAGACTGTCCTGTTGGCATACATAACCAGGAGGAGAGCAGTACTGGCTAGTGATGGAAGATGTGCCAGTGAAAGTGACCTTGACAGGGACAAACATGGGCACTTTTCTAGAATTTAAAGTTTGTCTTAGGTCCATTCAAAATACATGAATGTCATTGTTTGAACATCATATTACATGGCTGAAAATAAGCATCAGATTATGTAAAAATTGTTTATGTGGGAGCTCTACTGAAAATGTGAACTATTCTGAACTATACTGAATACAAGACTAAATTACCGTGTGGTTAAATGACAGCCCAAATGGAAGCTAATACTGCTAACCTTTCCATCTTGTGTTCTTTTTGTATAATTTTCAAAGATTTCTTCAAATAATTCATAAATTCAAGCCAGTTGTGTTTTATATTTTCCCATCTCTGCCATAATTTGTTTTTCAATACTTTTGATTTATGTCATGCATTTTATTGGTTTCAAATAGGGAGTTGAGATAATAAATCCACCTTTCCTCCTCATACATATACAGCGACAAAATTATGACACCAAGCCAACAGGAGTGTCATTTTACCTCTGTTCTGCATATGACATAATTACTCAAAATGAATGCTCTTTTATCATAATAGAAATATGATGGAACATAATCCAATGCATCTGTGTGGTAGTTACTTCGGAAGCTGTAAGGTAAATATTCAGAGTGCCATTGTTTTCATAAGAGGACTTTAAGGTGTTATGCATGAGAAAGTGCTAAACAGTATACTCTGCTTAAGGTTAAGTAGTGCATTAGGAATTAATTATGAAAATGTATGAATTGAATTCTATACTGACATTGGAATTAGTGTGCATGGACATATTACTAATTAGGTTAAAGGAAGGAGATTGTGGGAAGCAACAATATTTTGAAATTCTTCTAGGTAACAGAATTCCTTTGTGTGCAGTTTTTTTTGTTTTGGACATTTCCCACTCTCCTTGGAGAATCCCTGTATAACATTGAGCTGTCCTACATGAGGCTGTTAATCTACTGTATCTACTTTCCATTTCAAAATTGAGATCCAAGCTCTGCACAAAGAACTAGGGATGCTGGAGAATTTCACCATGGATTCCAGGGAGGCTGAACGCCAGAGCATTCGGCCCCCAGAATCCATGGCAGAACGAAGCCACCCACCCCACCACCCCGCCAAATGGGCCCGGAATGGAGCCTACCTTTGTTGGCCATTCCGGTGCTCTTTGAAAGACGGTTGCATCTGCGGCCACCATTCACCTCCTTTTGAATGGCCATAATAGGCTACATAAGTATTTACGTAGCCTATCACGGCTAACGCAGGGACGCCATTTGCATCCCTGAGGCGGCCGTGATAGGCTACATATATATGTAGCCTATCACAGCAATAGGCAGGAATGCAAATGGCGGTGGCTACGGTGGCCACCATTTGCATCCCTGCACAGCCCAGAGGCTGGATGTCCAGCTGCGGGCAGCCCCAGATGGCGGCTCTGCAGAGTCACCACAGAGCGGAGCCGGCCGGGGAGAATTTCGGGGGGAGGAACAGAGCGCCTCCCCCCCACTGCGAATAACCCCTGTTGAAATGGTGAGTCAGTTTCGTACATCCCTACAAAGAACTCTTACTTCCCTGCTGTTCATCTACATAAACACCACTAGGTGGTGCTGTGCTATAGCAGAATAACACAGTTATATAAGTAGGAAAATATATTTTCTTTCACTTTCAGAAATAATATTCCATTTTCCGCGCTTTAAAAAACCCCCAAAACTGGCAAGTGCTCTTAAAAAAACAGAAGCAAAACTGGATGGTTACAACGTTGTCTAAAGAGCCCATAAACAACCTTGAGTAAGGGATGATGAGCACACAATAAATGCCTCGTGTAGAAAAGCTCATTGTCTTCCACTTTATATCAGCACAGAGTACTTCAGCTGCATAAAACTTCAGGATTCATTCTTGATTATTTTTTCCAGTTCTGTATTGTTAATCTGAATACCAACTGAATAAAATAATTTGAGTTTTAAAATTCAAAATAGTTATCATACATTTCCCACATGACATAAGGCAGGCACATAGCAGACTATCAATGTAAAATGAAGGCCTTGTTTGTTACTGATTATTCAAAGTCTTCCACATAAATAATTGTGGATAGATGGTTTGCACTTTACAGTTCAACAATCCTTCAGTCCTTGTCTTTCAAAATATAACTCCTTGCCCATTAATTGTGGGAAAATCAATTCACATTCCTTTTCAGTATCATTTTATTTTGAAGAACATCACTAGGATTTTGGGAAGTCCTTGAGAAAATCAATGCCCTCATACACACACGCGCACACACTTCCACCAGTGAAAAGCAAAACTAAAGCCTCTCCTCCTGATCAAGTTTGTGGTTTCCCCCACAGTTGGATTGGGATTGCTGGGAGAAGGAAAGGTTAAAGCATGCCTCCCCAGTGATCTTGACCAAGACCATTGTTTCCCTGCTGTTATTAGCAGAATCAAAACAGTGATCTGTTTTCCTTGCCCAGCTGATGGCTGATCAGCTAGGCACCAGACAAAAGTGTGAGGCTACCTGTGGCTTTGCAGGTTGCCCACTTGTGCCATAAATACATGAATAATCACTCATCACACAACCATTCTTTAACTCGCCCTTCCCCAACGTGGTGCCCTCCAACTCCCAGCATTCCTGATCATTAATCATGCTGGTGAGGGCTGATGGGAGATGATTCAAAACATCTGGAGGAGGGCACCAGGTTGGAGGAAGGCTGTTTTAACTTGTAGCAATGTGCTCTTATTTATGTTTATATTCTAAATTTATGTTATAAATTTATCCTCACATTGATATGTTACCTGAATCCACATTTTACAAAATGCACAACATAATCCTATGCATATCTCCTCAGAAGTAAGTCTCATTGAGTTCAGTGAAATTTGCCCCCAGGTAAGTATGTATAGGACTGCAGCCTCAGTTATAGATGCACAGATGACATTATTGCTCTGGAGATATCAGTTATCATTGTAGGCTAGGGATCGATGTCCCTCCAAAACTATGCAAGTATTCGAATTCAAGAATATGTGTAGAAGAATCTCAGTATCAATATAATGTATATCAAAGTAATGTATTATTATAATGCTTAACTTTCACAGTACTAATTGGTATTAATAGTTGTCATATCAAAGACCATGAGCTCAAATTAAGAAACATGGAAATAACAGGAAATCCTTAAGTCACTACATTCCAAAACTTGGAAGATGCTTACCATTTGGGCTAGATGTTCAAGAAAATACTTTGAGATGATTGTTTTACATTAATCCATTATTTTACTAGGCCAGGGAGATGGGAGACTATGAGGGAATGGTCTGTGGTTATGAGATTAGAACAGACAGTGTAGAGCAGTCTTCCCCAACCTAGTGCCCTCCAGAGGTCTTGAACTTCAGCTCCCAACAGCCACAGCTAACAAGGCCAATGGTCAGGAATGCTGAGATCTCGCATCCATAACATCTGGAGGGCACCAGTTTGGGGAAGGCTGGTGTAGAGGAATATTCATGATTGCTTGGCAATATCAGAACCTTGCAATGGATCTTGGTGGTGAAAGAAGCTGTTGAAAGGGCTAGGGAGGTGACTAGAACAGGTGTTATTTATAAAGGATGAGGCATGTGAAAACTGAGGAAGTAGGACCTTCATAGATATGATCATCTGGGAATTCTAAAGATAAGTCTGCAAGTAGGGCTTATTCTTTTTATTGTAGTGTCAGGAGCTGCTCAATCCTGCCTTCTGTTTGTCCTCCGGTTCTGACTTCCTCTTTGGACCTGATGCTTGCTTCTCAGTCTTGTTGTTCATCTGGTTCTGACGTGTTTTTTGGTCCTGACTTCTGGATGGCTTCTTGACCCTGCCTCCTGGTTTGCCCTGTGGGCCTCACTTAGTCTTTGGCCTTGGCCAATAACTGGTCCCACAGTTCCTGGCTTACCCCCAGACTGCTGACCTCACAGTACAACTCCTAGAAGCTATGGTGGTTTATAAATAACCCTGTTAAATTTGGAAACTGCTAAATTCTTTCCTTCTGTGATGTTCATAACTCATGACTAAGGATGTACGGACTGTGTAAAATCCATTCCGTCTGTGTTTTGCAGATTGTCAGGTGCCTTTCATTCCATCATCCACCCACAGAAGGATGCAATTTTTTTTCCCATCATGCGGAAAAATACGGAAATATTTCCGTAAGTAGTTACATAAGTATTTACGTGATTTACCCCAGTACGTAACATTTAGTGTATTGTCCCCTATTCCATTCTATGTTTCTTCCACATACATACATTCCACATACTTACATATTTTTCTATGGATTTATATGCGTAAATTTCAGGAAAGTAAAAAAATCTTCCGAAAATCCACACTCCACACGGCCTGAGGGGGTCGCTCCGCAGCAGATTCTGCAGGTCGGATTCTTAGAAATCTGAACTAATTTTAATCCCTCTCAAATTTCTCCAGCATCCCTACTCATGACTGATTCTCAGGCTGTCACATTGCCATCTTTCCTTTGTTAGCTAAAGGAGTCAGGTTCAAAAGATGAATCACCGAGGGTGCAATAGAGGAAGTCTATTAAAGTTAATAGAACCTAAATGCTTTCTTTCCCATTGATTTGATACAGTCTCATTTTTTATGGGAAAAAAACCCTTGTGTTTTGCCTGAAGTGGTTTCTTTTGCAGTTGAAAGCATCAAGACATGAGCAATGGGGAGAGAGAAGTATACAGCTTAGAACATGATGGGTAACAAAGACAGTCATATTGTTGAATTTCATAGTTACCTGGTCGGGAATATGAAGTACTTGAGCTTGTAATGCTCGGATATATTCTGAATATACTGACATTGTTATTCTTCAGCTTCTAATGCAAAATGAAATGTTAACCATATGTACTCAATGGATGACAGACCAAGCAACGGTGTAGGCATATGTTAAACCCTTTACTCTTGATGTAACTCCTACTGATTGCTGTGAGCTACATGCCTTTACCACCTGGCCAAGCTGCATTTTGTTTGACAAGTACACTTTCTGTTTGGTTCTAATCTTTCAGTTGGTCCTTGAAAATTATTTGCTGCATCCCATTCCAGCTTGAAACCTTTTCTTCTTCCTGAGTGTGTTTGTTTTTGTACAGTTATTTCCAAGTGGATTTTTTGCCACACCTGGTGCTGGGAACTAAACTTCGTTACGAGCAATACACTAAAAGGGTGATGGGCAGAAGGTAGGTCCCTTTTTAGTAGATTTCCTTGTGATATGTAGCAGATCAGCAGAGTTTTCTGACTCCCCATGGTTTAACAACTGCAACAACAACAACAACAACATATTTCCCTCCTTAATTAGGCTTCAATAAACCTTGGGGAAAATGGGCATAAATGTTTATGTAAATGAATTTGGATTTGTGTACATGCTGTAGTTCTGGTAATGAAAACAAATTACTGGGCTAAGCTTCGGCTATTGGGAGAGCTTCGGCTATTGGGTGGTATAGAAATGAAATAAATAAATAAATAAATAAATAAATAAATAAGGATCATAATGAGCTCAGAGGCACCTTGTTCCACAGTTCTATGTCCACCTTTTTGAGCCATTATCCTTAGGAATATAGGAAGCTGCCTTATACTGAGTCCATCTAGCTCAGTATTGTTGACCCTGACTGGTAGCTGCTCTCCAGGGTTTCAGGCAGGCATTTTTCCTGCCCTACCTGGAGACTGAATCTGGGACCTTTTACATTCAAAACATGTGGTCTTTCACTGAGCTACAGTGCTTTCTTGGCTGGTGGACCTCAGGGTTCTAGTGAAAAACAAAGTAGATTCCACAAGTCTAATAGTCTAGGACCTGCCATAACCCCCCATAAAAATATAAGTGCAGAGAATCTTGACATTTGTACGTATTTCAGATTCATGTAGGAATTTTGGGTAGACATGCCCATTCTGGTGCATGAATTCTGTACCTGCCATTTTCAAAGTGACCATGGAATGGGGATTTGGGGTTATTGGATGGGGGGTTATTGCATATCCCTCTTCCAATGGGGATATGCAATAATTCATGAAAGAATGCATGTTGAAAGCTCATTTTGGTGGCAAAGTATAGGGTGGGGATATTTTACTCAAGATAGGTAGAAGAACTATTTCTACTGGTCACTGTTGCCACCTGTATGTCGGTATGGACAAGTGCCCCCTGTCTGGGTTCTCTGGGCACCCGTCCAGCCTCTGTCCCCATTTGCCGGTCCCTGGACTGCACTCAAGCAAATGGCCTACAATTTACCTGGGCCTGTCCAGCTCTACCATGAAGTGTGCAGATAGACTTATATACAAAAAGCGCTGTGAATCATGCATATATGCAAGATACACAGCACTTCTTGCATATAAGTCTATGGACACAGACTTCCAATTGCCACTTTTTTAAAAAAGCATGGTAATCACAGCAGAGGTGGATGGGCCTGGGCATGTTCTGGGCTGCTGACCGAGCACAGGAGGGACTAGAGCAGAGGGAATGGCTAGGAGGGAGTGGCTTGGGGGGCTAGGGATGTACGAAAGGTACTTACCTTTCAGGGATTATGCTGATGGTGCGGGGGGAGGCGTTCCGTCCCTCCCCCCGGAATCCTCACCAGGGGGGGAAGCGCTCCGTTCCTCCCCCCACCCCAGAATCCTGGCTGGCCGGCTGTGCTCCGCAGCAATTCTGTGGAGCCACCGGCCAGCTCCGCCAGCAGCCTGACATCCAGCCGCTGGCTAGCAGGGATGCAAATGGCGGCGGCCATAGCCGCCACCGTTTGCGTCCCTGCAGTCAGCTGTGATAAGGAAGATGCAGGTTCAAATCCCTGCTCTACTTTGAAACTCACCAAGTGCACTTCAGTCAGTCACATCTCTTAGGCTATCCTACATCAGCCCTGGCCATGCTCCCATTGGGGCTAATGGGAGCTGAAGTCCAAAACATCTGGAGGGCACCATGTTGGGGAAGGGTGATCTGTATCTGCACAACTCAACACTTTTGACAAGTGGAGGGTTGATGCATACAGAAAGCTGAACACATCTCTTGCAGAACTGCCACCAACCCCCAGCTCCATCACAGCACACTTCCAAAAATATTTATTGACATCAAGGAGTCACTCACCCTCTTGGATTATGATGGCTAAACTCTGGATCATGATGGCTAAACTGTAATCCACTGGATAGTGGACAGTGTTTTTGTAGCCGCCCATGCAAAACATGCCACACAGGAATATGCAGAACAGATTCAAGAGATTCTCAGTGATTTGGCGTACTTTGGGCAAGTATGAAAAGCTGTGTCATCCATGCATCTTACACAGCAAACTCAAGTTTAAATAATTACTTGCATTTATCAATTAAAATGTATGCTATTTTTAATGTACTCGCTGATTCGATGTTACTAAATAAATATTCATTTCTATTCTAACCTTCTTCCAAAGAAATCCGGGTGGTGAACATACCCTCACATCTTATCTTCCCAACAGTCCTTAGTCTAAGAGATGGTGACAGGCTGAAATGCACTTGGTGAGCTTCAAAGCAGGGCAGGGATTTGAACTTGTGTCATCTTGCTCCCAGTCTGGCATTTTATCAACTGGACCATACAGGTGGTAAAAGTGACTAGAAAGATTTCTTCTTTCATTGACTAACCCCCCCCCCCATATTTTACAACCAAAATGAACTTTCTACATGCATTCATTCATGTGTTATTGAATATCCCCATTCGCATGTCAGCCATCTTGGAAAATAGCAGCTACAGAATTCATGCTCCAGAATGGACATGTCTACCCAAGTTAAATGTGTTCCTACATGAGTCTGAAATGCATACAAACTTCATGATTCTCTCCTCCTCCTCCTCCTCCTCTTCTTCTTCTTCTTCTTTTAATGGGGGACTATGGCAGGTGCTGGACTATAAAATCTGCCCACCTCTGCAATAAAACACATCCATATAGCACCATCAGTTTTATCACCCAACTTTATGGGCCAGGAGAACACTTTGGGGGCATTTCCACACCAACCTAAAATCCTGCATTTAAAATGGGGCTTTCTGCTTCCATTTTGAATGTGGGATCACCACTGACCCCCTTTACATGTGCTCCCCCCTTCTCCCCATATCTGAGTCTTCCATTATCCTTCATTGATCTTGCTCCTCTTCTTGCCACTTTAAGTCTTTTCATGGAAGAAACTGAAGAGGAACACAGTGGGGTAATTTGATAGCTCATTATCTGTGATCTATTTAAAAATGGAACAAATGGCATTTAGTACAGGAGGATCACAGCAGGGTCGCAGCATCATGTAAACAGCCCGCATACCTCTGTGAAGGAGCAGTCCTTATCTAAACCACAGGATAAAAGCTCAGTGTGATGAAGCCCTTGAATAGAAGAGAAGTTTTTCTTCTTCTTCTTCTTCTTCTGAATTCTCACTAAGAAACTTTGCATTTACTGAGCTAATTCTGAATGGAAGAGTTTGCTCACCACTACAAACATTTAAACATAGAGATGTGGGCGGGGGGGAGATAAGCAGACACCTCTGGTATTCCTTTGGAGCATTTCATATGTTACAAGGGGATAAACTAGTGGATTTGTGCTTCTCCCACAATCTATAATCCACAAAAGAGGAATGTGTGCATATCCTCCTGTTGGCTTCAGTTGCAGAGATGTGCATATTCTCCCCCCCCCCAGCCCCCACACATGACACAATGCAGCAAAAAGCAGAAGCATGAGTCCACTCATCCATGCTTATACTTCCCCACACATGCTGAAATATGTCAGGACATTTTCCCCAAGTGTTTAATGATCTATAGGTTGGATCAAGAGTTGGACCTCTACAAACAGAAGAGCTCCTTCCATTAGCAGAGGGAACTGGGATTCAGCACAGCTGGACCACTAGAGAAAGGGTGTGGGGTGGCAATGTTGCCAATATTTCCTTCCCAAGCAGCCTCTAGTTCCACATCACATATTGTTCTGGAGGGTCTTCAAAACTCCAGAGCACAGCTTGGGGTGCATAGGGATGTGTAGGTGGGAGGGGGAATCAGAAAAGATCCCCCCTTTCTGTCCAAGAGATCATAAAATCATAGAATAGTAGGGTTGGAAGGGGCCTGTAAGACCATCGAGTCCAACGCCCTGCTCAATGCAGGAATCTAAGACAAAGCATCCCGACAGATGGCTGTCCAGCCTCATCTTGAATGCCTCCAGTGTGGGAGAGCCCACCACCTCCCTAGGTAATTGGTTCCATTGTTGTATTGCTCTAACAGACAGGAAGTATTTCCTGATGTTCAGCCAGAATCTGGCTTCCTGTAACATGAGCCCATTATTCCGTGTCCTGCACTCTGATGAATGATTGAGAAGAGATCCTGGCCTTCCTCACTGTGACAACCTTTCAAGTCCTTGAAGAGCACTAGCATATCTCCCCTCAGTCTTCTCTTCTCAAGGCTAAACATGACCAGTTCTTTCAGTCTCTCCTCATAAAGCTTTGTTTCCAGTCCCCTGATGATCTTCGTCGCCCTCCTCTGTTGTTTTCTGCCCAGCACTCCAGCCTATCAAGATCACTTTGAATTTTGTTTCGGTCTTCCAGGGTATTAGCTATCCTACCTAATTTTGTGTCATCTGCAAATCTGATCAGCATTCCCTGCACCTCCTCATCCAACAAGTCATTAATAAAAATGTTGAGAAGCACTGGGCCTAGGACTGAGCCCCACTCGTTACCTCTCCCCAATTTGAGAAGATCCCACTGATAAGCACTCTTTGAGTCTGATTCTGTAGCCAAGTGTGGATCCACCTGATAGTTGTTTCATCTAGCCCACTTTTGGCTAGTTTGCTAATCAGGATATCATAGGGCACTTTGTCGAAAGCTCTGCTGAAGTAGGGATGGCAGAGAATTCTGCCACAGATTCCAGTGAGGCCGGATTCTAAAGAATCCTTTAGAACCGCCGCTGCCTCCTGCCCCCCGCGGAATCCCCCCGTGACGGCACTTACCTGAGGCGGATGCGGAGGATGCGGCAGCGGCAGTTCCTGTGGCGGCTCCGGCGGTGGTGGCTGGTCTCCTGGCCAGCTGTGGCCGGGCTGCTGCAGCCACCATTGCTGTCCTTGTAGCTGTGATAGGCTACGTAAGAATTTAAGTAAGTTCTTTTTTTTCACTGTTTGAGCCTACGTAAATATTTACGTAGGCAATTATGGCAAAAAATACAGGAACGCAAATAGCACCCACTACACTATTTGCGGTTCCCTTTTATTCGTCGTAATTGCCTACGTAAATATTTACGTAGGATAAAACAGTGAAAAATAGGGAACACAAATGGCGGCTGCCGTAGCCACCGCCATTTGTGTACGCTGGATTTTTTTTGGGGGGGGTTAGCCGTGATAGGCTACGTAAATTCTTACATAGCCTATCACGGCTGCCTGGCTGGACACAAATGGCGGCCACTACGGCGGCTGCCATTTGCATCCGCAGCAGCCCGTCCACGGCCGGAAATCCGGTTGAGGACTGCCCTGACCAGCTGCTCTGTGGCCTGGCTGCAGAGCAGAGCTGGCCATTGAGGATTCCGGGGAGAGGACTGGATCGCCTCCCCCCTGTCGAGGATTCCGGGGGGAGGGACAGAGATTAGTCTGGCAGGATTTGTGCTTGACAAATCCAAGTTGACTTTGAGTAATCACTGCATTGTTGTCAAGGTGCTTACAGGTGGATTGCTTTATAATTTGCTCCAGAATTTTCCCAGGGATTGATGACAGACTGACTGGTCTGTACTTCCCAGGTTCCTCCTTTTTGCCTTTTTGAAGACAGGGACAACATTAGCCCTCCTTCAGCCCTCTATAATGTCACCCGTCCTCCATGATTTCTCAAGGATAATAGACAGTGGTTCTGAGAATTCTTCTGCCAGTTCTTACTGCACTCTAGGATGCAGTTCATCTGGCCCTGAACATGTGAACTCATTCAGAGTAATTAGATGTTCCTTGACCATGTCAAGCTGCAATCCTGCCCCTTCAGCCTGTATTTCGCCTTTGCCAGGGGTGTCATAGACCCTCTTTCGGGAGAAGACTGAGCCGAAGTAGGAATTGAGAACTTCTGCCTTTTCTTTGTCCTCTGTTGTCATTTTGCCATCCTTATTTAATAGCTGAGCCATCATTTCTTCCCTCTGTCATTTACTCTGCACATATCTGGAGAAAGTCTTTTTGCTGCTTTTAGCATCCCTCGCTAACTTCAGCTCGTTCTCAGCTTTAGCCTTCCTGACACCATCCCTGAAATTCTGTGCTACCCGCCTGTACTCTTCCTTTGTAGTTTGGCCTTCCCTCCACTTCCTATATGTGTCCTTTTTTTTGTTTCAGGTCATGTCTAAGCTTTTTGTGAAGCCACATTGGCTTCTTCTGTTGCCTTCTACCTTTCGTTCTTGTTGGAATTGTTTGTAATTGTGCCTTTAGAATTTCCTTCTTTAAAAACTCCCACCCACCTTGGACTCCTTTTCCCATTAGAGTCACTTGTCATGGGACCTCACTTATCAGTGTTCTGAGTTTATTAAAATTGACATTCCTAAAATCCAGGGTACGTGTTAGGATACAGTGAATACACTCAGCTTTTGCTTCCTTTAGAACCAAGCACTCGAGTATAACATGGTTACTTTCCCCTACAGTTCCTGTAACTGCTACTTTATCCACTAAGTTATCTCTGTTGGTTAGGATCAAGTCAAGGATAGCCAATCCTCTAGTTTGTTCCTCCAGGAGGAAGTTATCAGCAACACAAGTCAAGAATTTCTTGGAGGGGGCAAGAGTTCTGCTCTGTGCAGCTCTTGATCCAGGCTATATATGTTCCAATGTTTTTAAAAAGAAGAATCTAATATTAAATCTACCCTCTCTTGTCATAAACTGAGCTCCTGTTTGTATACAGGAATCCCCACAACTTCTGAGTGGTTATGACTAATTAGAATAGGCTAGTAATGGAGCAGGACTTCAGAGTGGGGTGGGCCCCACCTCAGATCCATTTAGGTTAAAGTCCTGATTCTTCAGCTTCTAGGTTGAATTAAAAAAATGCACATATGGATCTATTCCCCTTCCTGCAAGCCCTCCCTACTACTGCGCTTTTCCCTTGTCTGAACCTATCAAAGATGAGGAGCAGTTACAGGGAGGGCTTCATGGGTTAGGCCCTCCTCTGTTAGGCCCTTCCTACTGAGACAAGCATGTGTGATAGAATCCAGGGCCACTAGAAACCATGGTCAATGCAGGTCCCATAGTTCTCTAGAAGCTAACACTGTGCAGAGAAGTGTTCACAGACATTGGGAACCATGTGGACTAAATTTCCCATCATTCTCAACATCTTTGCATGTTCCTCTGTATGTTCACAGTAGTGTTTCCCATGATTTCTGGCAGACCAGGATGCTGCCACACATACAGAGCACTTGGGGCAGGGGTGGGGAACTTGTGATCCTCCAGATGTTGCTAGACTACATTTCCCATCATCTGTTACCATTGCATGTGTTGGCTGAGGCTGATGGGAGTTGGGGTCTAACAACTTTTGGAGGCCTGCAAGTTCCTCACCCCTGATCAGGGATCTCAGAGAATTCCGCCACGGATCTCGGTGAGGCCAAATGCCAGTGCATTTGGCCCCCCGAACTCCATGGCAGAACGGCCTGCCCCACCCACCCCCCCGTGGATCCCCCCGGGACGAGACTCACCTGGGGCGGATCTTCCAGGTGGCGGCGGCTCTGGTGGCGGCTCCGGCAGTGGCGGCGGTGGCCGGTCTTCCGACCGGCTGCCACCACCACCATTTCCAGGCTTGTGTAAAAAAAAAGAAAGAAAAAAAAGACGTGATAGGCTACGTATATCTTTACGTAGCCTATCTTGGTTGGGTGGGTTAAAAAAAAAAGTGTACGCAAATGGCGGCGGCTATGGCCGCCGCCATTTGCGTTCCTTCTTTTTACCATCTTAATCTATGTAAATATTTATGTAGACTATGATGGCGAAAATAAAGGGGAATGCAAATAGCATAGCGGGCGCTATTTGTGTCCCCTTTTGATTTGCCGTTTTAGCCTACGTAAAGATTTACGTAGGCTAAAATGGTGAATGAAAAAGGGACGCAAATAGCACCCACTATGCTATTTGCATTCCCCTTTATTTTCGCTGTCATAGTCTACGTAAATATTTACGTAGATTAAGATGGCCAAAAAGAAGGAACGCAAATTGCGGCGGCCGTAGCCGCCACCATTTGCATACACAGTTGTTTTTGTTTTTATTTTTACCCAGAGCCCTCCATGGCCGGAAATCCGGCTGAGGACGGCTCTGGCCTGGCCGGCTGCTCCGCGGAGCTGCCGCGGCACACAGCCGGCCGTTCAAGGATTCCGGAGGGAGGAATGGTGTGCCTCCCCGCCGACCAGGATTCCAGGGGGAGGGACGGAACGCCTCACCCCCCACCCTCAACATAATCCGCGAAAGGTAAGTCACTTTCGTACATTCCTACCCCTGATCCAGGGACCATAACTGTCCCTGCTGTGGGGCAGGACCATGAGCCCTCCATGCTGCCATCTTCAGATAACTAGGGAAAAGTGGGCAACAAGGGAGGACTTATTTTGTGTTACTACTGCATAGAGGCCCAAGCCACAAATACCTGATTTGGAGCCTGATGCTTAGAGGATGTTCATCTTCATCAACTTAATCTGGGTTCCCTGAATTTTTTCTGGGACAGACTATTGGAAGGTCTGCCTAATACTATAATAAGGCTGTAGTCCTATACCCACTTACCTGGGAGTAAGCGCTATTGAACCCAACAGGACTTACTTCTGAGTAGATATGTATAGGATTGTATTGTCAGTAATGTTTCTAAACATCAAGAAAAGAAAAGCTATGGATTTGTATTCTGGAGCCAGAGCAGCTTTCCTTTAGCTATACACTGGAAGTAAGTAGCATTTAAGCATCATGTATTTAGACCTAAATCATATCCCTGATGAATATACAGTGGAGGTGAGGAATAGATTTCAGGGATTAGACCTGATAGACAGAGTGCCTGAGGAACTATGGACGGAGGTCCGTAACATTGTTCAGGAGGCAGCAACGAAATCCGTCCCAAAGAAAAAGAAATGCAAGAAAGCCAAGTGGCTGTCTGATGAGGCTTTACAAGTAGCTCACGAAAGAAGGGAAGCGAAAAGCAAGGGAGAAAGGGGAAGATATACCCAACTGAATGCAGAGTTCCAGAGAATAGCAAGGAGAGACAAGAAGGCCTTCTTAAATGAACAATGCAAAGAAATTGAGGAAAACAATAGAATGGGAAAGACTAGAGATCTCTTCAAGAACATCGGAGATCTCAAGGGAACGTTTTGTGCAAAGACGGGCATGATAAAGGACAAAGAAGGCAGGGACCTAACAGAAGCAGATGAGATTAAGAAGAGGTGGCAAGAATACACAGAAGAACTATACAGGAAAGATTTGAATGTCCCTGATAGCCATGATAGTGCGGTCACTGAACTTGAGCTGGACATCCTAGAGAGTGAAGTCAAGTGGGCCTTAGGAAGCATTAGTAACAACAAAGCTAGCGGAGATGACAGTATTCCAGCCGAGCTATTTAAAATCCTAAAAGGTGATGCTGTTAAAGTGCTGCATTCAATATGCCAACAAATCTGGAACACTCAACAGTGGCCACAAGACTGGAAAAGGTCAGTTTACATTCCAATTCCAAAGAAGGGCAACGCCAAAGAGTGTTCAAACTACCGCACAATTGCGCTCATTTCACATGCCAGCAAGGTGATGCTCAAAATCCTACAAGCTAGGCTTCAGCAGTATGCGAACCGAGAACTACCGGAAGTACAAGCTGGGTTTAGAAGAGGCAGAGGAACTAGAGATCAAATCGCCAACATTCGCTGCATCATGGAGAAAGCAAGAGAATTCCAGAAAAACGTCTATTTCTGCTTCATTGACTACGCTAAAGCCTTTGATTGTGTGGATCACAACAAACTGTGGCAAATTCTTAAAGTGATGGGAGTACCAGACCACCTTACCTGTCTCCTGAGAAACCTGTACGAGGGTCAAGAAGCAACAGTAAGAACCAGACATGGAACAACCGATTGGTTCAAAATTGGGAAAGGAGTACGACAAGGCTGCATATTGTTACCCTGCTTATTTAACTTATATGCAGAGTACATCATGAGAAATGCCGGGTTGGATGAATCAGAGATCGGAATTAAGATTGCCGGGAGAATTATCAACAACCTCCGATATGCAGACGATACCACCCTAATGGCAGAAAGCGAAGAGGATCTCAAGAGCCTCTTGTTGAGGGTGAAAGAGGAGAGTGCAAAAGCTGGTTTGAAACTCAACATTAAAAAAACTAAGATCATGGCATCTGGCCCTATCACTTCCTGGCATATAGAAGGGGAAGAAATGGAAGCAGTGACAGATTTTACTTTCTTGGGCTCCAAGATCACCGCAGACGGTGACTGTAGCCATGAAATTAAAAGACGCTTGCTCCTTGGGAGGAAAGCTATGGCAAACCTAGACAGCATAGTAAGAAGCAGAGACATCACCTTGCCGACAAAGGTCCGTCTAATCAAAGCTATGGTTTTCCCAGTAGTAATGTATGGCTGTGAGAGCTGGACTATAAGGAAGGCTGAGCGCCGAAGAATTGATGCTTTCGAACTGTGGTGCTGGAGAAGACTCTTACGAGTCCCCTGGACTGCAAGGAGGTCAAATCAGTCCCTCCTAAAGGAAATCAACCCTGACTGCTATTTGGAAGGACAGATAATGAAGCTGAAGCTCCAATATTTTGGCCACCTAATGCGAAGAGAAAACTCCCTGGAAAAGACCCTGATGCTGGGAAAGACTGAAGGCAAAAGGAGAAGGGGACGGCAGAGGATGAGATGGCTAGATAGCATCACGGATGCAATGAATATGAACTTGAGCACGCTCCGGGAGAGAGCGCAGGACAGGAAGGCCTGGCGTGCTATGGTCCATGGGGTCACGAAGAGTCGGACACGACTGAACGACTGAACAACAACAACAACAACAATTTTTAATTCAGTCATGACAGGAACTCTGGGATTGCAGGTTCCTCCTGCACCCCCATGTATTAAAGTGCAGAGTTTTAAGGTTGATTCCCACTCCCTTTCCTCAAAGTCATTAATCATACTAGTACCTGAAATGTATGAGTCATCATGAGATACAACAGTAAAAACTTGTTTCAAATCCACAGTTTGTCAAGTAAAGACATGCAGTGTTTCTGAAATATAATGTGAAAGAATTTTAGCTTAATGAATTCAAACTGCCACCTCCAAATCTGAATTAGATTTATATAAGTTCTCTTTTTCTGCTTCCTTTAATTAAGGATCAGTATGACACATAGTGCTTTAGCTTCCAGTGTGCACTGCTTACAGTCAAATCTTCAATGTATTTTAAAAAACTGAAATAAATGATTGATTGTCCTTTAAATGATGGTATGCACATGAAGGCAAACACTCTCTGGTCTGAATTAAACTGACATTAAAAGACTGACATTAGAATTTCAAAACACTTAGCAGGAGTAGGTACCACTTCATGCCTTTTTGAACAATACAATTCTAACAGAGCTCAGAAGTTGTCATATTGTCAAGGAAGGATACACAAAATGAATAGGGAGGCTGTCTTGAGAAACTAATAGCTACAAGATGAGACATCCTTTTCTAAGTGTAACAGTCACTCCAAAACTGAAATACTTTGTAGATTAACAAAAAAAAAAAAAGTGGAATATTACTGCCTGGATATTACTTTTGCAGGCTCTCAAGATATCCCCCCCCCCTGCACTTGCAATCTACTTGGATTTGGTAAAAAATAAAATGTAAAATACCCTAAGATGAAAAGTGTACACCCCCACCACCATTTGTTTAAATGGCACAGAAAGACATATGCATTTATTGCATTGAAATGAGGATTGTATCAATATATTCCCAACATAAGAGAGCACTGACAGATCACAATTCCAGACAGAAGCACTTAACTGTCACAGTCCTGAAAAGAACAAGAGCAATCAGTATTACCCTAGTATTTCCTGCAGGAAACATGTGAAGTGTGAATGTTAGATGCTCCATGGAGCACTCCAGAAATTTGCATGGTGGAGTGGACAATCAGGACTCCATCACATGATCCCAGGTGAGAATGGATGTGTGGCTACCAAACACATGTTGTACATTTACTATGGGAAATGGCAGCAACAACAGCGTAGACACACAATTGTGTGTCTAGATTGCGTATCTACACTGTTGTGTGAAGAGAGATGTGGATCACCATGTGTTTGATTCTACATGAAATTGATAGGGCTTAGATGCACTTAGTTCTCTCTTAATTAGGGGCAAAGGAGAAATTTGTTTGATTCACATTTTAATATGAACAAATTTGATTTGCAATTCTTGAATCAATGTGTGAACCAGAATACAATTATCCTTTAGTTTTTGCATTTCTCTGAATTTTGCAATGTAGTCCTCTAATAATAAGAATAAGAATAAGAATAAGAATATAAACACAAAAAATGTGCACATTAGGGAAAGCTGCATACAAAAATACATACATTAGGGTGAATGCCTACAGAACTGCATCCATTAGGAGAAACGGGGTACAAAAATGTATCTTAATGTAAGGATTTTTGCATGCATTTCTCCTAACTATGCATTTTTGTGCCCATTTATTCTAATGTATGCATTAGGAAAAATATGTAAAAAAAAGTATACATTAGGAGAGATGCATACAAAAATGCAAATGAAATTTTATGTTGACTTTTTTATCAAAAAAAAAATCACAAACTGATGCAGAAACAGGATGGAATGAGCCTAAGCTTCAAAAAGTCCATCCTTATTCTTAATTAACTGAAAATGGATATCAGAGGAGGTGGAGCTTCACTACAAGGAGGGAAAGCCTTTTTGCTCTATTTTTTTCTATTGTCTATTGCAGGATCTTTCCTGACTTCCATAAATGTCAGAGTGCTGATATCAGATTAAACTGCAGCTTCTGATCTAGCAACTTTCACTCCTTTAAAAAAGAGAGAGAGAGAGAATGTAAAATAAAATATTCTTGAATGGTGAAGCATTACTGATAGGAAGAGACCTTTCTCTTCTTCAGCCTGACCTCCCTTTTAAATGGGTCACAGGATAAGCAGAGTCCTGCTGAAGTTCAACATTCTGTTTCCCATAGTGACCAAGCAGATGCCTATGAGAAGCCCACAAGCAGGACACGAGGATAATAGCCCTCTCCTGCTATTGTTCTCCAGCAACTGGTATTCAGAGGCATGCAGCCTCTAATCCTCCTGGAGGCCACCATGTATAGCCAATTATTAGCCATCATGACTTGGAGCTCATCCTCCATGAAACCTTATCAAGTAAAGTGGATAAGTGATCAAGTTTTAACTTCTAAATTAAAACAAAACAACAACAACAACAACAACAACAACAACAACAACTATGAGAAGTTTCAAAACTGCACAGGATATGGGGATATGCAACTCAGACCCAAAGATGCAGTGGGCACTTTCAGGTACACACTTGAACCACAGTAGTGCTGAGAACGTCAGCAGGTGGAGAAGAGAATCCGGTTCAGCCAGCAATCACAGTATGTAGCTTGAGTATTTGTAAAACCCCTCTTTGCTTGCAAAAGAGAGAAAAGACATCTGTGTTCTCAGTGCCAATGCATTATTGTGTTGCTTTGATTCTTAAGACAACAAAAACCCACAATCTGTACACAGACCTGCAGATCTCTTTTATGTTTGCACTACTGTAAGAGGTTGGGAACTCTTTATTTCCACTTAATTATTTTCCATGTTTACACACATACACTCCTTATATATGCTAAAGGATTTGCCACATTCTTTCATTAACTAGTGAGCTTCTACTTAGGATTTTATTCTAGCTGTTTCCACAAGCATATCAGTGATAGGCTAAGAATTATAATTAGTGAGTTTCTTTATTTCTTTAGTGATCTTGTTATATTATTATGTATACTCTTGTTGCCTTTATATTTTTAAAACTTTATTTAAAATAAAATAAAATTTCATGGAAACTATTAAGACAAGAACAAAACTCTCCTTTCAAAATCAAGCACTGAAATTGCTCTCTTGAATTTGAACTGAACATAAAAGGCAACATATGTGACAGAGGGTAAGTGAGCCATATGCATCTCAAACTATGCTTTCAATCTGCCTCAGAATGTAAGGAATATTAATAAGCATGTAAGACAACAAACCCCATCATGTGTTATCACAGCAGACCTCCATTATATGCCACATACGTATGTATAAACCCAGCCAATCCTTTGGGCCTGATGGAGATTAAATTAATTCCATTAATTCCTAACGAGTTCCATTAATCACTAATGAGGCTGCACTCACTTTGTTTTCTGTATTTTAACAACTTCAAACAAGTTTAAACAGGATAACTTTACCTGACATTCTCCATCCCTTCCACTCAAGGAGTTTATTAAGATGGGATGAAATGAGAAATATAAAAGGCAGCCTATCCCCAAGGACAATGTTGTTGAAAGTGAAGGTCAAGACAAGAGTTCAGATCAGTTCTGCATTTTCCTCTGTAGTGGAGTCAGACCAGCCGTTGCTGTCAGATTGTCTCCCATAGGAGGCAGGCAATTTTTACCTGTCACTATTTATTCAGACAGACAAACATGAAAGGGAGAAAAAGCAGCAGCTGTATATTTTAAGTCACTGAATGGTTAAATAAAATCAAACCAAAGACTGCCATAACATGTTTCTCTAAATCTCTGAAGTTTATGGCAGCTTTTGGTTCACTCATTAACTTGGAATAATCTACTTTGGGTTTGGGGCCCTGTCTCTCTCAACATAAATTATATGGCAGATAGACTATGTCTTATCTTGTTGCAATCACATTCACTGTGGGGAGTGAGTAGCAAAGCACACAAATCTCAGAAAGTCCACATTATTATTATTTTTAACTTTCAAAATGGCAGATACTAATTTACTTGATGATCAACAACCATTTCGACCCCCCCCCCCGTGCCCCAGTTATGCTCCATATTTGAAAAAGAAACATCTGGAGGGTTACCGCTGCTTCTGGGGACCATTTTAAGTTGTCTGGTGTGGGTTCATCAGCCCACCCATAGAGCATTGTTCAATTTAAAATGTCCATACCTGGGATTTTAAGTTTTCTTCTTGGAATATTGTGTGTGCGTGTGCGTGTGTGTGTGTGCGCGCGTGTGCGTGCATGCGCGCGTGTATCTAGAAATACACTTCTGGGAATCTAGACGGACCATAGGTTCTGATAAGCAGAATCCCATTACCTAAGAAGGAATCTGTCAGAGATGAATTCCGGGAGAATCCTTCGTAAAAACTATTTCATCTCCAAGGCCTCTGAAAGGTTGTGATGACAGGTGAATCAATAATAATAATAATAATAATAATAATAATAATAATAATAATAATAATAATAATTTAATTTGGATTATCTGATATATTCTTTTAATTCTATGCAGTGGTTTTAAGATTTTTATGTAAGTGGACTTGGACACTTTTTCAAATGGAAACACATGGTATGATTTTAATAAGTCCTGCTCACATTATATCTTAAAGGCTATTTATTATTTTGTGCAATCTCACAGCACAAGGAGTTCAAATTAAAGTATTAGAACTGTCTGACATCTTACAGCTGGCTTGTTTTCAGATGTAATGACATGCATTACATGCCATTATTGAATATATCTGTACTCCACATGGTATAATGGACCAAATTATCTCACAGTATTATCAAAGTAGGAATAGTATCAACTAAAGTGAAATAAAACAGGCCAAGGCATTTAATTCACAGTGCAAACCTATGCATGTTTACTCAGAAATAAGTCCTGCTATGATCAATGGGGCTTACTCCCTAATAAGTGTGCATACCTGCTTACCAGGAAGTAAGCCTCATTGAATGCAGTGGCACTTATTTCTAAGTATACATATATAGGATTGCAGCCTCAGTTATTTTTTATTTCATGCCTAATGGTAAGACTCACGTGTGAGTGTTAGGTAAGTGTTTCTCACAACAAGATGTAGATTGTCCTTTCTTTAAAACAGAAGATAATAAAAATGTTATCCTTAGAAAGTAACTTCATATTTTTATTCTACTTTTATTACTAAGGAATACATTTCATTTTTCAGCCAAATATTTATCTACAAAATCTACAAAGGAGGCTTTTGACCCAGCAGCTAAGGCTGGAAGTCTACAGGGCTGCCTCTTCACTCTCTCATATCCATTCTTCATCTGTGGTTTGATGCAGAGGTATCTGATCAAAAAGGATTTCAATCTGCACCTAGTCCCAGTATCAAGAGAAGAAAGGCAGGCAAATATTATTTGCTTTTCAATATTCCTTTTTTTTTTCCTGTTCAAAAGGTGGTTCCTCTTCATCTTTCCACCACATGCATTTTCAGCAATTCTAATGGGTTTCAGAAGAAAGATGTGAGTTGTAAGATAACCTATCTCGTTTTATACACCCATCTTTTTTAGAATGGCTGGATTGCTCTGGTTCTGCTTGCTCTCAACTTACTCTCGCTGTATGTTACAAAGGCAGAAAGGCTACATTTGCATGTACATTTCTCTAGTTCAGCTTTCACCTTAGATATCAACCCAAATAATACTTGGCTCATAAGCCTGCCTATGTGCACAGCGGCCCCCATGTGTTCAGCTGCCGGAGTACATGGGGCAACAGTTGGGTCACAATCCAGGACTATCATAAGGAGGTACCTGTTCAAGAAACCAGTAACTCTACATGCAATGTATACATGCAGCTAGGGTTTTTGCAAAAATGTTATAGGCCATTCTGAGTTGCTGCAGTCACCATTAAAGCCCTAACTAAATGGCTGAAGACCAGGGGGTATCTCCACCAGCAATTTATTCCGAGCTGGCTGTGTGTTGAGGTTGCTAAGGATACTTAACATCGTGGCCATCCAGCAGCCATCCCAGAGCTTATCAGGGAAAAATCGGATTTCCTGAGACTGCATAAAGTCCAATTCTTTTCCTCAAGTCAGGTTCTCAGTGGGATAGTTGCTGTGTGCCCCAAGCCCTGCATTTATCTCGGGTATGCTAGCCCAAGGGTGTGCCTTTCACCGTGACCCTGGTCAAGGAGTATTTCCTGTGCGTTTCCTGTCCCTGCACAAACCACTTAGTGTTTACTCAGAAGTAGCTCCCCTTGTGGTCAATGAGGCTTGCCCTCTGAATGCCCACATCAGAACTTACAGAGATCCCCCTCAATTGACATGGCACAGTTTAAAGCCCAATTCCCTAAGTGCAATAAAGTGCGATCTCGAGGCTCTGGTTCTCCTTTGTTTGGTTTCTTGCCTTAGGAATTAACTACTTCACAGCTTTGTTATAGAAATCCTGCACAGTATCGGTTTGATTAGAAAGGGGACTGGTTTTCCATGCCTGTGTTCTCCCCCACCCTATTTCCCAGCACAAGCATATGTTTGTCTACTCAGAAGTAACTCCCGTTGTGCTCAATGAGGCTTGCCTTTTGAATGCCCACATCAGAATTTACTAGGGATGTACGAAATTTTGACAAAATTTGCTTCGTGGTGGGGGGGAAGCGCTCCGTCCCTTCCCCTGAAATTCTGGCCGGGGGGCAGGTGCCCCGTCCCTCCCCCCCAAAATTCTGGCTGGGGGGGAGGCACCCTGTCCCTCCCGCCACGAATCCCGGCCGGCCAGGAACACAAATGGCGGCGGCCGTAGCCGCCGCCATTTGCGTCCCTGCAGTCAGCCGTGATAGGCTATGTAAATGTTTATGTAGCCTATCACGGCTGAGTGAAAAACAAAAACAAAAAACCTCACATGCGCAAAAGGCGGCGCCCATGGGCACCGCCATTTGCGTTCCTTATTTTGGCACGTGTAGTCTACGTAAACATTTACGTAGACTACAGAGAAAATAAGGGCAACGCAAATACGCTATTTGCGTTCCCCTTATTTTCGCTGTAGTCTACGTAAATGTTTATGTAGACTACACGTGCCAAAATAAGGAACGCAAATGGTGGCGCCCATGGGCGCCGCCATTTGCATATGCGTGGTTTTTTTTTTTTTTTCACTCAGCAGTGATAGGCTACGTAAACTTTTACATAGCCTATCACGGTATTATTTGAAAATCTAACCATGATAGGCCACGTAAATCTTTATGTAGCCTATCATGTTGTTTTTTTTCCTGGAAATGGCAGTGGCGGCAGCCGGTCGGAAGACCAGCCGCCACTGCCACACCGCCGCCGGAACCGCCGCCACAAGGGACATTCGCCAAAGGTAAGTCCCGTCCCGGGGGGGCGGGGGGCAGACCATTTCACCACCGATTTCGGGGGGCCGAATGCACTGGCATTCAGCCTCCCCGAGATTCATGGCGAAATTCTCTGACATCCCTAGAATTTACAGAGATCCCCATGAATTGATGTTTAAATCCTGTAAAACTCTTCACCAAAGTGATTTCCATGATTCTTTGTGGCTTGGTTTATTGCCTTAGGAAGCAGCTACTTCACACCTTCCTTATAAAGATCTAGGGATGGGGGAGAATTTCTCCCCGAAACTTTGGGGGGCCGAGTGCCAACGCATTCGGTCCTCCGAAGGTTGTTCAGGGAGAAATTCATTGCCCTTATTTTCGCCGTAGTCTACGTAAATCTTTACGTAGACTACAGGGACCAAGTAAGGAACGCTAATGGCGGCTCTCTATGGGGGCCGCCATTTGCGTACGTGCTTTTTTTTTTTTCAAAGTCACCCGTGATAGGCTACGTGACGATTAATGTAGCCTGTCATGGCTGACTTTGCAGATCTAGCACAAGCATGTGTGTGTCTACTTGGAAGTAAGTCCCATTGTGGTCAATGAGGCTTGCTCCTAAAATGCAGGTGCATCTGGACCTTTAGGGGAAAGCAGAAAAGGGGGAGAGGAGGGGAAGCCTCTCTTATTGGTTGAGCATCCCCTGCCAGTCAGATGATGTTTACTCCAACCCCCACCAGGAAGTGATTTATTATGTGAAGTGATTTTTACTGGTGTGGAGCACTCCCTCATGGAGCCCTGCATGGACCAAATCGCAGCAAAGCTGATCCTTTTTAAAAATCATCTGGTACTCCTCCATTCGCTTCTCCTTCCGTTGTTGTGGAGACATGGTCCAGTTATATCCTACAGACCAACTAAAACCTTTTATCCGCTGTCCTTGTCAAGAAACTTCAAGATTACAGTTTTACATGGTTTAGTTCCTTTCTTTGACACTGCTGGCTACAAAGAAATGTATTCCTGGTAAATAAACCAGTCCCTATAATGTAGGGTGTTTTTACCACTTTCTCCCAGTTTGTTTGAATTGCACTCCTTCAATCTGCTTTCTGATTCAATCATTAAAACAAAAGATGCCTGCAAATATATATTTTCACACGTAATTAAAATTATTCAGCATCACCTCCGTGTTTCCTCTAGCTCTCCCTGTAGACAAGATGGTTCTGTCAAGTGGCTGAGTGGATTACCTCAATCTTTCAAATGAGAATTAATGGAAATATAAAATAGGATTTATTGAGTGATGGCAGATGGCTGGAGGATTTTGTAGAGGTGTGACTTGTCTAATTTACAGCAAGAGTGAGCTCAACCTCTTGCTGTGGACAAAAGGTTAGTTCTGCATTACATTACGAACTTTTTGCTTGATTAAATGTCAGGAGAGAAACACACAATTTTCTTAGCTTCTCAAATATCAACATACCAGATATAGATGATGCCAGGCTGATGACAAGCCATAGTACAGCTCCACGATTTGCTTCTTAACCATCAGTGTTTTATAATACTTCAAAATTTCCAATGTTATACACCCGTGTTCCATGTATTCCAACTAAGTGTCACTTCCATTCCACAAGTAGGCATCCTCATGCATATATCAATATGTTTTATTTGACCCTTTCTCTCTTTCATGCCCGTAGGGACACGTTATGTGATTTGACACTGTCCTGGCAAAGCTGTCAGCCTGTGAAGTGCTGAACACGGCTTAGGGAAGGCTGACCTATGGCACAAGTCCAGCAGAATTAACAGATACCCAAGTTTGGGGCCAGGCCGTGACCAGTGCATACTCCCAGCAGCAATGACAATCACTTCAACAAATGTTGAGGACCAAACTAGGTGTGACTTCAGGCATGATTTACTTATTCTTTTAAAAAGTGGTGTGGGGCAGGGGCTTTAACCTTTTGCCCTTGCCATGGTTCTACTTGAATTGGGCTCTCCTGTGTCAACTATTTTCAATGGAAGGAAAGCTTTCCTCCCATTGCAAATAGCTGGTCTGGCCCTTTCTGATTTGGATTGGGCCGTTGGTGGTGGCAGTGAAAAGGGTTTTTTTTAAAAAACATCCCTCATACCATCTGGCTCCCCCCACTGCACCAGCTTTGTTTTAAGTCATGCATGTCAGAGGAAAAGATGTGAACAGCATCACATCTCGTTTGGCCCTGAGCTGAATGAGCACCTAAATACTAAAACATCACTACTGAATGTCCAAGACTGCACTAGCTGTGGGTGTAGCAAGAATATAAAGGGGCAAGACTCTAGCTTGGAGCTTCACGCTATGCCATCACTAAGCAGCCTCCAGCTGCATCCTCAGTATTCTCTGCTGGGTCTTGTGTGATTGGAGACATGATGTGGATTCTGGTTCCTCCTCTGAAACAGTGTCAGAGATATTCAGTCCTCTTACGCTGGGTAGCCTGTAGAGTGTTTGTCTTAAGACTGGACATCAGGCTAAACTGAGGCAGAGTTCTGCTGACCATAGAGATCTCCTCTGCTTGGCCTCTGAACCAAGACTCAACAAAGCCAAAGTCAGGGACAGAACTAGGGATGGGAGAATCAGTGAGAGTCAAGTTTGGCAACATGTGAGCTTTTCCAGAATAAATAAATAAATAAATAAATAAATAAATGTGTTCACAGTTGTATTCATGTTTGGAGATGTGGATGGGCCAAATTCGAATAAAAAACAATGCAAAATAATATTATTGTACATTCCTAGACAGGGCATGCTAGGTTCATACTCCAGAAACCCTTAGACTAAAATTGTCTCTGAATTCTGTAGTGTCTGGTAAGATATGACACCCTTTGTTATTCATGTGTGATACTTTGGAAGAAACCATGTGGCTATAGGAAAGATCAGGTTTGCATGTGTAAAGAAGAAAAAGTTCACCATTTGCTGTATTCCAGTCATGACTCCCATGACTGGAATACAGCAAATAAAGGATATAACTTGTTAAAGAAAAGAAAAAAAGTGGAAGAGAGGTGGAATTGCAATATATGTTAAAAAAAAATACATATCTCTGCACAAAAATACAGGAGGAGGAGCTTGGTAGCCCCATTGAGAGCATCTGGATTAAAATAAATGGAGCAAAGAATAAAAGGAACCTGGTAGTCAGAGTCTACTACCGGCGGCCATCCAATCAAGGAGAAGATGTGGATGAAACTTTTGAAAAGCAAATTGCCAGTGTTTCAAGGAAGCATGATGTTGTAGTAACAGGGGACTTCAATTTCCCTCATATTTGTTGGGAGACAAATCTGCAAAACATGGCCCCTCCAAGAAATTCCTGACTTGTGTTTCTGATAACTTCCTCCTACAGAAAGTGGAGGAAGGAACTAGAGGATTAGCTATCCTTGACTTGATCTTAACCAATAGAGATGACTTAGTGGATAAAGTATGAGACAGTATGGTGTAGTGGCAAGAGTGTTGGACTGGGAGCTGGGAGATCCGGGTTCTAGTCCCCACTCGGCCATGGAAGCTCACTGGGTGACTTTGGGCCAGTCACACACTCTCAGCCCAACCTACCTCACAGGGTTGTTGTTGTGAGGATAAAATGGAGAGGAGGAGGATAATGTAAGCCGCCTTGGGTTCCTTGCAAGAGGAATAAAGGCAGAATATAAATGCAATAATAAATAAAATAAATAAAATAAAGTAGCAGTTACAGGAACTCTGGGGGAAAGCGACCATGTTGTACTTGAGTTCTTGGTTCTAAGGGAAGTAAAAGCTAAGTGTAACCAAACACGTACCCTGAATTTTAGGAAGCCAATTTGAATAAACTCAGAATAATGATAAGTAAGGTCCCATGACAAGCAACTTTAATGAGAAAAGGAGTCCAATATGGGTGGGAGTTTTTTAAAAAGGAAATTCTAAAGGCACAATTACAAACAATGCCCACAAGGGGGGGAAAAAAAGTGGAGGACAACAGAAGAAGCCAATGTGGCTTCACAAAAAGCTTAGAGATGACCTGAAAACAAAAAAGGGCACATATAAGAAGTGGAGGGAGGGCCAAACTACAAAGGAAGAGTACAGACAGGTAGCACAAAATTTCAGGGATGATGTCAGGAAGGCTAAAGCTGAGAAAGAGCTGAGGTCAGCAAGGGGTGTTAAAAGCAACAAAAAGGCTGTCTTCAGATATGTGCATAGTAAATGACAGGGAGAAGAAATGGTGGCTCAGCTATTAAATAAGTAGGGCAAAATGATAACAGAGGACAAAGAAAAGGCAGAAGTGCTCAATTCCTGCTTCGGCTCAGTCTTCTCCCAAAAGAGGATCTATGTAGGGGTGGACGAAAGTCACTTACCTGTCCCCGAAGCTTGTTCGCGGTGGGGGGGAGGTGCTTCGCTGCTCCCCCTGCGAAGTTCAGGCCGGGGGGGAGGCTTCCCGCCTCGCCCAGCTGAAATTCAGGCCAGGGGGAAGGCTTCCCGCCTTGCCCGGCCAAAATTCAGGCCGGGGAGGAGGCTTCCTGCCTCACCCGGCCGCGAACTCAAAAGTTTTTTTTTAAAAAAAACGCCCCCGTGATAGGCTACGTGATGATTAACGTAGCCTATCATGGCTAGATCTGCAAAGTCAGCCATGATAGGCTACCTTAATCGTCATGTAGCCTATCATGGGTGACGTTAAAAAAAAAAAAAAAAGCGCGTACGCAAATGGTGGCCCCCATAGGGAGCCGCCATTCACGTTCCTTATTTGGTCGCTGTAGTCTACGTAAATCTTTACGTAGACTACAGCGACCAAATAAGGAACAGGAATGGTGGCTCCCTATGGGGGCTGCCATTATCCGTACGCGCTTTTTTTTTTTTTTAAGTCACCCATGATAGGCTACGTGACGATTTACGTAGCCTATCATGGCTGACTTTGCAAATCTAGCTGTGATAGGCTACGTTAATCATCATGTCGCCTATCACGGGGGCGTTTTTTTTTTCTTTTCTTGGAATGGCGGCAGCAGCAGCTGGTCGAAAGACCGGCTGCCGCTCCCGCCCCGGACGAACACCCGCCGAACCGCCGGCCGGACCCGCCGCCGGGAGGGACATTCAGCAAAGGTAAGTCCCGTCCCGGGGGGGGGTGCGGGGGGCTGCAGAGAATTTCTCCCCGAAACTTGTTCGGGGGGCCGAACACGTTGGCGCTCGGCCCCCTGAAGTTTCGGGGAGAAATTCTCCGCCATCCCTAGATCTATGACACCCCTGGCAAAGGCGAAATACAGGCTGAAGGGGCAGGATTGCAGCTTGACATGGTCAAGGAACACCTAATTACTCTGAATGAGTTCACATCTCCAGGGCCAGATGAACTGCATCCTAAAGTAATAAAAGAACTGGCAGAAGAACTCTCAGAGACACTGACTATTATCTTTGAGAAATCATGGAGGACGGGTGACATGCAAGAGGGCGGGAGGAGGGCTAATGTTGTCCCTGTCTTCAAAAAGGCAAAAAGGAGGAACCTGGGAACTACAGACCAGTCAGTCTGATATCAATCCAGAAAATTCTGGAGCAGATTATAAAGCAATCCATCTGTAAGCACCTTGACAACAATGCAGTGATTACTCAAAGTCAACATGGATTTGTCAAGAACAAATCCTACCAGACTAACCTGATCTCATTCTTTGATCAGGTAACCTCCCTTGTGGACTGTGGGAATGCTGTAGACATAATATATTTCGACTTCAGCAAAGCTTTTGACAAAGTGCCCCATGATATCCTGATTAGCATACTAGCTAAAAGTGGGCTAGATGAAACAACTATCAGGTGGATCCACACTTGGCTACAGAATCGGACTCAAAGAGTACTTATCAAGAGGATCTTCTCAAACTGGGGAGAGGTAACGAGTGGGGTACCGAGGGCTCAGACTTGGGCCCAGTGCTCTTTAACATTTTTATTAATGACTTGGATGAGAAGGTGCAGGGAATGCTGATCAGATTTGCAGATGACACAAAATTGGGTGGGATAGCTAATACCCTGGAAGATAGAAACACAATTCAAAGTGATCTTGATTGGCTGGAGCGCTGGGCAGAAAACAACCAAATGAAATTTAATAAGGATAAATGCCAAGTGCTGCACCTAGGAAAAGAAACCAAATGCACAGTTACAAGATGGGGAATACTTGGCTCAACAACCCTACAAGCGAGAAGGATCTTGGAATTGTTGTAGATCAAGCTGAATATGAGCCAACAATGTGATGCGGCTGCAAAAAAGGCAAATGCTATTTTGGGTGTAGCTTCCAAATCCCGGGAAGTACTAGTTCCCCTCTACTCAGCACTAGTTAGGCCTCGTCTTGAGTACTGTGTCCAGTTCTGAGCACCACACTTTAAGAAGGATGCAGACAAACTGGCAAAGGTTCAGAGGAGGGCACTGAAGATGTTCAGGGAACTGGAAACAAAGCCCTATGAGGAGAGACTGAAAGAACTGGGTATGTTTAGCCTTGAGAAGAGAAGACTGAGGTATGATATGATATGATATCATATGAGATATGATAGCACTCTTCTAGTACTTGAAAGGCTGTCACCGAGAGGTAGGCCAGGATCTCTTCTCGATGATCCCAGACTGCAGGACATGAAATAATGGGCTCAAGTGACAGGAAGCCATGCTGAACATCAGGAAAAACATCCTGACTGTTAGAGCAATACGACAATGGAACCAATGACCTAGGGAGGTGGTGGGCTCTCCCACACCGTAGGCATTCAAGACGAGGCTGGACAGCCATCTGTCTGAATTCTATGATTCTATGATGGATTATTAATTACTGGGCAGGATGGAGCAGATGGTGTTATGGACATGGTTTTATTTAGGAGTAAAGATAAACCTAAAAAACAAATCTTTATTTCTGGTTTTCAACCAGCGAAAGTCTGCAAATGCTCAGTTCAGACCACTCCATGCTGTACCTCTTATTTAAAATTCCATCTCACAGTACTTAACATTGTACTGTTTTTTTGTAGTGAGGCCAAGAAAATATTTTTAAGTCACATAGACTAACCAGACAAAACCAGACAAAACCACTTGTAAATACATTCTTGTACCAATGCATGACAAATGTGAATTATTTTAAAATATTTCTATTTTGTGATTTCTGTAATATCACAAAATCATAGTCATTGTGACATTTATTTCAATACTGTATGTCAACTTTTTGCTAAGATGCAGTGTCTCCTTAACTCAAATTAACCCCTAGGCTTTACATTATATGTATAACATATGACCATTAACTGACAGATCAAATCACACATTCTTGTAGAATACTGCACAAACTGGACAATTCTGAAAATACAAACATAGATGATTATTTTATCCCATTACATGAAAGTTTTCTTCTGTATAAAACCATATAAGAGATGAAATAGCCACAGTGCTTCTTCTGTGGATAAATATGAAGATGGGATGTTTCAAAATATAGGTCACACATTCTGTTGTATGGAATCACAGGGAAAAGGAGCAAAATTCCTCACCAAAATATCTTAAGGGGAAATTTAGGATACGACAACAGGTGCTCTTATCTGTCGGTCATTGCTTAAAAAGACTGGAAAGAGAGGGCAAGAATGCATGGTCAGGTTTTAGATTCACACCCCACCACTGCTCAAAAAGAATAAATTCTACTGCAAACTACACAAAATAATTTTGTATGGGACACATATCTTGGAGGGAGCCATATATGATATTTCTCCTCTCAGGGCAACTAAACATATGGTGATGTTTCTTTGATGATGGACTCGATGAGGGCCAATAAATGGAGACTCAATCCAGACAAGATGGAGGTACTGTTAGTAGGTGGTTCACCTGCCCAGCTAATCAATGTTCAGCTTGTTCTGGAGGGGGTCACACTCCCCCTAAAGGATCAGTTTTGGGGTGCTCTTGGAACCAGCATTGTCACTACTGCTACAGGTGGACTCAGTGATACGGAGCACCTTTTATCAGCTTACAGTGATATACCATGTCCTTATCTGGGCAGTGCTAGCCTAGCTACAGTTGTCCATGCACATATGCTGGTAACCTCTCATCTGGATTATATGTGGAGCTGCCATGTATAGACAGTCTGGAAACTTCAGCACATCCAAAACAGGGCAGCAAGATTGTTAACAGGAGCTGGCCAACGTGATTATGGCAGGACTTTTCCATCTGCACTGGCTGGCTGTCCATTTCTAATCTAGACCCAATTCTGAGTGCTGGTATTAATATTCAAAGCCCTAAATGGCTTGGACCCAGGTTACCTGAAGGATATTCTCCTCCCATCTATACCTGCCTGGACCCTAAGATCATCTTCAGCAGTCCTTCTCTGGGAGCCCCCACCAAAGGAAAGGTGGATGGCTATTAAGAAGAGGGCCTCTTCTGTTGTGGCAACCTGGTTGTGTGATATAAGCTTCCCAGAAAGGCTTGCCTAGCATTGTACTCTTTTCAGTGCCAGGTGAAGACCTTCATATTTTCCCAGGCATTTTAGTCTTTTGGATTCTGTTGTTTTAAATGTGATACTGTAAAACCTTTGCTGTTAGGTTTCATTTTGGTTATTTTTTTATCCTGTAGTTTTAAATTTTTAAAAGTTTATATTTTATTTTATTGTTTTGTGTTGTTTTAGGGTTTTAAGTGTTGTGAACCACCAGACAGCTTTGGCTGTTGGGTGGAATAGAAATGTAATAAAGAAAGAAAGAATACAGAGGAGCACAAACACCATTGTAGCTTCAGAATAAAACTGACAATGCATGACATAATTTTGCCAGCAGTTGCTGCCATAGGCTTTAATTGGGAAGGAAAACTTTAATAACTTTTGAACTGCTGCTCAGAATGCCACCACACCAATGAAAGGCAGACCTCCTTGACATACCTGAATAAAGCACTTCAGTTTTCACCAAAATCGGAAGGACATATATGATAGGTCATGCTTCAAACTGGAGTAAAAGATGGCAAATGTATCAGTTCAGTTCTCAGCACATTTTAACCAGCTGTACTTGTGGCAATGTTTATCAGAGTGGTTTGACGTTTCAAACAATTGTAGACCTCATCAGATAGATCAAGGGTGCCAAGTTTCAAGTTATTAGCTCAATATATGTCATTTTTACAAGCAATAGAATTTTTAGGCATATCATGGGGGAACCTTTTGTGTGTGGGGGGACTAGGGATGGGCGGATCACTTACCCTGTTGCAGGTGGGGGGGTCCATGGGTGGGAGGCAATCCATCCCTCCCCCTGGAATCTGTCCAGGCCGGCTCCGCTCTGTGGTGATCCTGAGGAGCCGGCCACCAGCTCCACAGTGCTAGCGATACGGCCGGCCGCCATTGTCATGCCGTATCGCTGTGCTAAGTCCAGACGCGCATGGTGTCCACTACGCCATTTGCGTCCCTGTTTTCACGCGATAGGCTATGCAAATTATATTTACATAGATATTTGCATAGCCTATTGCATGAAAAAAAACAGGGATGCAAATGGTCCTGGCATGGCAAATGGTCCACGACAATGGCAGCCGGCCGTATCGCCAGCACTGCAGAGCCAGCGTCCAGCTTCCAGCTCCGCAGGATCACCACTTGGAGGAGCCAGCCTGGATGGATTCTAGAGGGGCACGAAGGTGAGTGCTCCATTCCACCATGGACCCCAATGGGGCCGGATTCTTGGAATCCGGCCTCACTGGGGTCCGTGGCAGAATTCTCTGACTTCCCTATGAGGGACTCACCTTGACTAAAGGCACATTCCCATGTCCTTTCAAATTATGTGAGCATACTCTGAAACTTCCAGTGTTGGGCTCAAGTAGACAAGAGCAGACTAGAGATCACAGTTGCATCTGGATGGCAGCTGCTTGACATGATGAACTGTTTGCATCCACCAACAACTTAAGATGCTGCAGTTGTTGTTGTTAATATGTCATTGCAAATAACCAATAGGAATGTTTTGTAGCAGTGTGGAGACAAACCACATGGTAATAGCTGGTAAACAGGGATGGACAAAACTATCTGTTTTGCTTTCAATGGTGTTCACATTTTTTTCACGCATAGGTTCATGCCATCCACTTCGCATTTCCACATCAGGGTTTTTCTTTCTTAAGTCTGCGTGAAAATTTCAATGCATTTTCCTTAATATACACATTATTTTGCAAGCAATTTCCATGAATATATGCCTTTATGCAATTTTCCCTAGTGTACACATGTTTGTGTGCATTTTTGATCAGAGAGCTGCATAGCAAAATTCAGAAAAGTTGAAAAATTGGAAAAGTGGGTTACAATTTATTCATTAGTTTGGGAAGTGTATATATATCTTAATAGTCCGTGTGCATTAAAATATGAATCAAACAAATTTCTCCCCCATCCCTGCTGCATTATGGGAGTGCAGTTTCTTGTGTGGGTGTGTGGTGGTGGGGTAGCCACTGTTAAACAAAACAAAGCACATTCTAGAAGCCAATAGCACACATGTAAGAGATAGCAGTGGCACAGATTATTCATTCATTCATTTATTATTTGAATTGTTATCCTGCCTTTCCATCTTTCCTGCCCTAGGCTGTATGCAAACTTTAAATTTTTATCTGCTTTCTTTCTGTTTTCTTTTTTTGGGCTATAGTATCCAGCAGCTTGTTGAAACTGATTTTTAAAGTCACCCAAGTATAAATCTGATGTATAACCTTGGGAATGGGAGCTACTGGAATGAAAACAGAGATATCACCCTATATATGCATGAGAATCCTCAGGATGTACAGTCCTCAAGATGATGGCTAGGAAAGCAGCCCAGATAAGGTCATCAGTTGGCCCAACATATCATTCCTTATATTATTAAAGAAACACCTTACGATATCCTGTAATTTCATGGATGAGTTCTTTGCCAGTCAGCCATTTAAGTCTAACCCTTTGAAAACTAGACAGGAAAATTAAGTTTGAGCTTTAAATTACTGTAACTGAACATTTTATTCCTACAAATGTCTCCTATAATTTGTACTGAACAAATTTAACAAGAAACCTTCTCTAGCTGCCTAGCCTGCATCCAGGAATGAAGCTGATCTCATATTTATCATGGCTGCCATGCCATCCCTAAGCTTAAATCCTGTAAGCTACAATTTAATATCAGGAGATCTACAGAAAATATGGCAATATGATCAAAAATGTACAGATACAACAAAATGAAACACAAAGGAGTACTGAAAGCTCCTTAGAGGAATGGAAGTTTAAATTCTGTTGATGTTAACCAACCACCTGTAAAATATGGGTCATTCTAAACATATGACAGTTCTTTAACAACAGATACTTATGGTTCTAGGAATCCCTAAGAATAATGCAAAAAAGAGTAAAATCAAAGAACTGCCTGCCTACTATCCATACCACTGGCAGGACAGAAAACTATTATAGAGGTGGTGTAACATAGCAGCTAAGAGACTGAACTGTGAATCAGGAAGTCCCCATTTCAAATCTCACTTCTGCAAAAAAACTCACTAGAGGAGCCTCTACCTCTCAGCCTCCCAAGTGCAGTACAAGTATAATGATACTTACACTCTACAAGGTTGATGTTGGGACAGGAGCTTGCCAGGCCTCCCCACCTAGCCGCTGGTCTCTCCTCCCAAGCCCCACTGACTCCCTTCACTCTGCAGCCCCATTTTCCCTGCTGCTCAGTTGTTTCCCATCCAGCTGAACAACAGGGGGTGGGAAGGGTTAGGTTTCAACCTCCCCTCCCTGTGATCTTCTAACTGATCTGTTGTAACCTTTACTCATATGAGAGCATTTACTCCTTGAATATTGTGATTTCACTTTTCTGTACCTTTTCCAGCTCTAGGATATCCTTTCTGAGGTGCCGTGACCAGAACTCTACACAGTATTCCAAGTGTGATCACACTATAGATTTGCATAAAGGCATTATGATAGTGGCAGTTTCTTATTTATCCATTTTACAATATTTGTATACCACTCCATATCTAGAACAGATTTTGGAGTGATGAACACAAGAGATAAAACAGTAAAAGGATAAAAAGATTAAAACACCAGATTAAAATTATCTATTTTTAGAAACAGAGTACCAATAGAAACAGTGACTAGTCAATTAAGGAATGCCTCCTGGAACAGTGCTGTTTTCAGGAGGTGCCAGAAACAGCAGTGTTGGTGCCTGCCTCCAAGGTCAGGGAATTCCAAAGAAAGGTGGCCACCACACTGAAGGCTCTTCTCCTGGTGGACTCCAATCAGGCCATAGGTCCATGTGGAGCCACCCCTCAGATGACCTCAGTGACCATGCAGGTTGGTAAGGGGGAAGGCATTCTCTCAAGTATCCTGGTCCCAAGTTGTTTAGGGCTTTGTACACTAGTGCTAAAACCTTAAACCTGGCTAGTAGCTAATAGGCAGCCATTGCAGTTCTCTCAGCAAAGGAGTTACATGCTGAAAAGAGCTGAGTTGCTGTGTTCTGCCCTAGCTCCAGCTTCTGGTCTGGAGCAGCCTTAAGGGTGGCCCCACATAGAGCGCATTGCAGCAATGCAGTCTTGAGGTTACTAGCACCTGTACCACTGTGGCCAAGCCACCGTTGTCCAGGACAGGCTGTAGTTGGTGAACCAGCTGAAGCTGGTAAAAGGCACTCTGAGATGTCATGGCTACTTGAGCTTCCAACAACAGCGATGGATCTAGGAGTACCCCCAAACTAGGGACCTGATCTTTCAGAGGGAATGCAACCCCATCCAGAACAGGCAATGAGCCTATCTCCTGGACTCGGGAACCACACAGCCACAGGGCTTCCATCTTGCCAGGATTCAGTTTCAGTTTACTGGCCCTCATCCAGCCCATTACTGAGTTCAGACACTGGTCCAGGACTTGCACAGCCTCTTCTGATTCAGATGTCACAAGGAGATAGAGCTGTGTGTCATCAGCATACTGATGGCACTTGTCTACAAATCCCCTAGTGACTGCTCCCAGTGGTTTCATATCAATGTTAAATAACACTGGGGGAAAGATGACACCCTGGGGAACCTCGTAGCTCAATTACCAAGGGGCCGAGGAATAGTCACCCAATGTTACTCTCAAAAATCTGCCCCGCAAATAGGACCAGAACCACTGTAACACAGTGCCTCCAATACCTATCCCACGGAGTTGATCCAGGAGGATACCATGGTAGATAGTATCAAAAGCCAATGAGAAATCGAGCAGAATTAACAGGGTTGCACTCCCCCAGTCCCAGTAACCAGGACGAAATCCAGATTGAAATGGGTCTAGATAATCAGTATCCTCCAAAAGTTACTGCATTTGTTTCACCACTACACTCTCCAGAGACTTCCCTAGAAAAGGGACATTTGCAACTGGGCAGTAGTTGTCTAATACCACTGGGTCCAGAGTGGGCTTCTTCAGGAGTGGTCACACTACTGACTCCTTAAGAACAGCAAGGACCACCCCTTCCCAAAGGGAAGCATTCAGCACATCCTGGATCCACCAAGTCATGCCCCTTTGGCTAGCTTTTATTAGCCAGGAAGGGCAAGGATCAAAGGGGGCATAGTCAGTCTCATTGCTGCAAGTCCCTTGTCTACATCATTTTTTATTCCTTAATGACCCCAATGTGAAATTGTCATTTTTCATAGTAGCACAGACTGGGTCGATGTTTCCATTGAGCTATTCACCTAAAACCTGAGATTCACTTCCTGGTCAGTCAGTGCCAGCTCAGACCCCATCAGCATATATATGAAGTTAGGTTTCCACCCGATGCCCTACCCTGCCACCCCCAATGTGCATCACTTTATACTTGCTTACATTAAACTGCATTTTCCATTTTAATGCCCATTCACCCAGTCTGGAGAGATCCTTTTGAAGCTCTTCACAATCTTTTTTTTTTTTTTTTAACCACTCTAAATAATTTGGTGTGTTGTCAGCAAACTTGGCCAGGCCATCTCACTTTTCACCCTAACTCCAGATCACTGATGAACAAGTTAAAAAGCACCAGTCCCAATGCATATCCTTATGGGGTGGGGGTACTGTTTACATCCCTCCATTTCTAGCACTGTCTGCTTATTCCTACTCTTTCCTTCTTCTTCTTTAACCAGTTACTGATCCACGTGAAAACCTCTCCTCCTATCCCATAACTGCTAAGTTTGCTTAGAAGTCTGTGGTGGAGTCTTTGTGCAAAGACGGGCATGATAAAGGACAAAGAAGGCAGGGATCTAACAGAAGCAGATGAGATTAAAAAGAGGTGGAAAGAATACACTGAAGAACTATACAGGAAAGATCTTAATGTCCCTGATAGCCATGATAGTTCAGTCCCTGAACTTGAGCCGGACATCCTCGAGAGTGAAGTCAAGTGGGCCTTAGGAAGCATTAGTAACAACAAAGCTAGCGGAGATGACAGTATTCCAGCTGAGCTATTTAAAATCCTAAAGATGATGCTGTTAAAGTGCTGCACTCAATATGCCAACATATTTGGAACACTCAACAGTGGCCACAAGACTGGAAAAGGTCAGTTTACATTAAAATTCCAAAGAAGGGCAATGCCAAAGAGTGTTCAAACTACTGTACAATTGTGCTCGTTTCACATGCCAGCAAGGTTATGCTCAAAATCCTACAAGCTAGGCTTCAGCAGTATGCGAACTAGGGTTGGCAGAGAATTTCTCCACTAATCTTTGGGAGGCCGAGTGCCGACACATTCGGCCCCCCGAAAGTGTTGGGGAAATTCTCCGCCGGCCCCCCGCCCCCCCTGGGATGGGACTTACCTTCGGCGAATGTCCCTCTCGGCAGCGGGTCCCGGCGGCAGTTCGGCGGCGGTTCATCAGGGGCGGGGGGGCGGCCGGTCTCCCGACCGGCTGCCGCCGCCGCCGCCATTGCAAAAAAAAAAGTAAAGTAAAAAAAAACACACCACACCCGTGATAGGCTACGTAACGATTTACGTAGCCTATCACGGCTAGATTTCCAAAGTCAGCCGTGATAGGTATGTAAATCGTCACGTAGCCTATCACGGCTGACTTTGGGGGGGGGGGAAAGTGCGTACACAAATGGCGGTGCCCATGGGGCGCCGCCATTTGCGTTTCTTATTTTGGCGCGTCTAGTCTACATAAAGATTTACGTAGACAACGGTGAAAATAAGGGCACGCTATTTGCGTTGCCCTTATTTTCGCCGTAGTCTACATAAATCTTTACGTAGACTAGACGTGCCAAAATAAATAACGCAAATGGCGGTCCCCATGGGAGCCGCCATTTGTGTACGCGCTTTTTTTTTCCCCCAAAGTCACCCGTCATAGGATACGTGACGATTTACATAGCCTATCACGGCTGACTTTGGAAATCTAGCCATGATAGGCTACGTAAATCGTTACGTAGCCTATCATGGGTGTGTGTGTTTTTTGTGTTTTTTTACTTTTTTTTTCGCGGCCGGGTAGACGGGGCGCTCCTACCCGGCCTGAATTTCGGCGGCGAGGGATGGGGCACCTCCCCTCCCTCGCCTGAACTTCGGGGGGAGAAGCGAAGCACCTCCCGCCCACCGCGAAGCAAGCTGTGGGACGAGGTAAGTCCCTTTTGTCCATCCCTAATGTGAACCGAGAACTATCAGAAGTACAAGCGGGGTTTCGAAGAGGCAGAGGAACTAGAGATTGAATCGCCAACATTCGCTGGATCATGGAGAAAGTAGGGATGGCAGAGAATTCCGCCACAGATCTCGGTGAGGCCGAATGCCAGTGCATTCGGCCCCCCGAAATCTGTGGCGGAATGGCCTGCCACCCCCCACTCCCCCAAAGATCCCCCCTGGGATGAGACTTACCTGGGGCGGATCTTCCGGGCAGTGGCGGCGGCTTTGGCGGCTTTGGCGGCTGGTCTTCCGACCGGCACCAACGCCACAATTTGCAGTCTTGTCAGTGGTTCTTTTCTTTTTTTTACAAGGTGTGATAGGCTACATAAAGACTTACGTAGCCTATCACATCAGGCTTAAAAAAAAAAAACGCGTATGCAAATGGCAGCGGCGACGGCTGCCGCCATTTGCGTTACTTATTTTTGGCCGTCTTAGTCTACGTAAATATTTACGTAGACTAAGATGGCGAAAATAAGGAGAACACCAATAGTGTAGTGGACGCTATTTACATTCCCTCTTATTTTTACCATCTTAGTCTATGTAAATATTTACATAGACTAAG
Organism: Heloderma suspectum; assembly: GCF_057233095.1. Taxonomy (NCBI): domain Eukaryota; kingdom Metazoa; phylum Chordata; class Lepidosauria; order Squamata; family Helodermatidae; genus Heloderma; species Heloderma suspectum. The sequence continues at coordinate 71,706,775 of NC_139462.1, forward strand.
ATGGCGAAAATAAGGAGAACACTAATAGTGTAGTGGATGCTATTTGCGTTCCCTCTTATTTTTACCGTCTTAGTCTACGTAAATATTTACGTAGACTAAGATGGCCAAAAATAAGGAACGCAAATGGTGGCGGCGGTAGCCGCCGCCATTTGCGTATGCGTTTTTGTTTTTTTTAAAAGCCAGACGTGATAGGCTATGTAAGTCTTTATGGAGCCTATCACGGCTGACTACAGGGACGCAAACGGCAGTGGCTATAGCCACCGCCATTTGCGTCCTTGCTAGCCAGCGGCCAGATGTCCGGTTGCTGGCAGAGCCGGCTGGTGGCTTTGTGGAATTCCCGTGGAGCGAAGCCAGCAGGCCAGGATTCCGGGGGGAGGGACGGAGTGCCTCCCCCCCCCCAGTGGAATCCGGTGGAGCCAGATAAGGGGAGTTTCGTACATCCCTAGGAGAAAGCAAGACAATTCCAGAAAAGCGTCTATTTCTGCTTATTGACTACGCTAAAGCCTTTGATTGCGTGGATCACAACAAACTCTGGCAAATTCTTAAAGAAATGGGAGTGCAAGACCACCTTACCTGTCTCCTGAGAAACATGTATGAGGGCCAAGAAGCAACAGTAAGAACCAGACATGGAACAACCGATTGGTTCAAAATTGGGAAAGGAGTACGACAAGGCTGCATATTGTCACCCTGCTTATTTAAATTACATGCAGAGAACATCATGAGAAACGCCGGGTTGGATGAATCACAGATCAGAATTAAGATTGCCGGGAGAATTATCAACAACCTCAAATACGCAGACGATACCACTCTAATGGCAGAAAGTGAAGAGGATCTCAAGAGCCTCTTGTTGAGGGTGAAAGCGGAGAGTGCAAAAGCTGGTTTGAAACTCAACATTAAAAAACAAAGATCATGGCATCTGGCCCTATCACTTCCTGGCATATAGAAGGGGAAGAAATGGAAGCAGGGACAGATTTTCTTTTCTTGGGCTCCAAGATCACTGTAGACGATGACTGTAGCCATGAAATTAAAAGATGCTTGCTCCTTGGGAGGAAAGCTATGGTAAACCTAGACAGCATAAGAAGCAGAGACATCACCTTGCTGACAAAGGTTCGTATAATCAAAGCTATGGTTTTCCCAGTAGTAATGTACGGCTGTGAGAGCTGGACTATTAGGGAGGCTGAGCACCAAAGAACTGATGCTTTCAAATTCTGGTGCTGGAGAAGACTCTTACGAGTCCCCTGGACTGCAAGGAGGTCAAATCATTCCATCCTAAAGGAAATCAACCCTGACTGCTCATTGGAAGGATAGATACTGAAGCTGAAGCTCAAATATTTTGGCCACCTAATGTGAAAAGTCACTGAAAAAGACCCTGATGTTGGGAAAGATTTGAGGCAAAAGGAGAAGGGGACGGCAGAGGATGAGATGGCTAGATAGCATCACCGATGCAATGAATATGAACTTGAGCACACTCTGGGAGACAGCAGGGGACAGGAAGGCGCTAGGGATGGCAGAGAATTCTGCCACGGATCTTGGTGAGGCTGAGTGCCAGTGCATTCAGCCCCCCGAAATCTATGGCGGAACGGCCTGCCACCCCCCCGCCAACCCGCGGATCCCCCCTGGGACAAGACTTACCTGGGGCAGATATTCCAGGCAGCGGCGGCTCCGGCGGCGGCAGCGGCTGGTCTTCTGATCGGCTGCCGCCACCGCCATTTGCAGTCTTGTCGGGTTTTTTTTTTTTTTTTACAAGACGTGATAGGCTACATAAAGATTTACATAGCCTATCATGGCTGGGTAAAAAACAAACAAACGCGTACGTACGTAAATATTTACATAGACTAAGACGGCGAATCAAAAAGGGACACAAATATTGCCCGCTACGCTATTTGCATTCCCCTTTATTTTCGCCGTCATAGTCTACGTAAATATTTACGTAGACTAAGATGGCCAAAAATAAGGAACGCAAATGGCAGCTGCTGTAGCCTCCGCCATTTGCTTACGCATTTTTTCTTTTTACCCAGACCCCTCCACGGCCGGAAATCCGGCTGCGGATGGCTCTGGCCTGGGCCTGGCCGGCTTCTCCACGGAGCTGCTGCAGAACACAGCTGGCCATGGAGGATTACAGGTGGGAGGAAAGGATCGCCTCCTCCCCCCGTCGAGGATTCCGGGGGAGGGACAGATAGGGATGGCGGAAAATTTCTCCACAAATCTCCGGGAGGCCGAATGCCAATGCATTCGGCCCCCCGAAATTGGTGGTGAAATTCTCTGCCCCCCGCCCCCCCCCCAGGATGGGACTTACCTCCTTCAAATGTCCCTCTCAGCGGCGGGTCCCGGCGGCGTTTCGGCGGCGTTTCGGCAGCGGCAGTGGCCGGTCTTCCGACCGGCTGCCGCCGCCGCCATTTCAATGTAAAGTAAAAAAAAAAAAAAACACGTGATAGGCTACGTAACGATTTACGTAGCCTATCACGGCTGACTTTGAAAAAAAAACGCATACGCAAATGGTGGTGCCCTTATTTTCGCAGTGGTGTATGTAAATCTTTACGTAGACTACCCCTGCCCAAACAAGGAACGCAAATGGCGGCGCCCATGGGCGCCGCCATTTGCATACGCGCTTCCCCCCCCCAAATCAGCCGTGATAGGCTACATAACGATTTACATAGCCTATCACGGCTGACTTTGAAAATCTAGCCGTGATAGCCTACGTAAATCGTTACGTAGCCTATCATGTGTTTTTTTTTTAAATTACTTTTTTATTTCGTGGCTGGGGAGACGGCGCGCTCACCCCCAGCCTGAATTTCGGCGGCGAGGGATGGGGCGCCTCCCCGCTGTCCTGAATTTTGGCCAGGAGGGGCGGGGCACCTCCCCCCCAGCCTGAATTTCGGGGGGGGAAATGAAGCACCTCCCCCCCACCAAACACAGCTGCGGGACCGGGTAAGGGACTTTCGTCCATCCTTTGGGACAGAACACCTCCCCCCCCATCAACATAATCCGCGGAAAGGTAAGTGACTTTTGTACATCCCTAGAAGGCCTGGCATGCTATGGTCCATGGGGTCATGAAGAGTCGTACATGACTTAACGACTGAACAACAACTGTGGTGGAGTATACAATATCTACTGGATCACCCCCATGCGTGTTGACACTCTCAAATGACTCTAAAAGGTTAGTGAGACAGGACTAGATGCCACAGGTTAGCCACAAGGCAATGTGGCCCTCGGTCTGAAAAAAATCAAAATGTCATCCCCCTCAATTATTCCCCAAGATAATGTATGTGAGATGCTTTAAACACCTGAAAGTACTACATAAATTTGATCATCATCATCATCATCATCCTTCTCCCAATATGTAAAACATTTCTGAAACCCAGTACTATAAAACACAACATTTCTGGCACATCAAAGAACTGAAGACTGACTAAACATGCATCAGCCAGTGTGGGCCCAACCAGGAACTGACTCTTTGAATCATCAAACTGGTGGGCCTGCTCTAATATTCAAACGTTTTGGGGAAAAGTTATATACACAGTATTTCAAATGCTTGTTTACTGTATTTATCCCATAAATCCTTTCGTAATACTGTTTGGTTATTTGAAAAGTCATGTTAGACAGGCTAATAAAGAATTTGAGTGGCATTTCTTCACTGTAGCAAAAACTCTAATTACTACTTCTCCCCCCATGCTGTGATCCCACAGCCTCAATATTAAAAGAATGGTTAATGGAAATTTGGAAATTTACAAAGATGTCAAAGCTTACTGAGTATGCTTTATTGAAACATGGTAGCCAATAATCAGCAGCTTTTGAAATGTAGATACAATACAACATAATCAACTAGTACTACAGTAATAAAAGTATTCATCCACAATGCACATCGAACAACCAGATATTCTCCCTACACACAAACAAACACCAGAATGAACACCACAAAAACAACCTTCAACAGTTGGACCATAACTAATGTCTGAACACCTGGGGAAATTTGTCAGAAAAAGATACAATTTAGATATAAATCAATAGATTTTCCTCTCTATATAATGAATTATAATGATATTAATGATAATAATTCCATTTTTATCATGCTTCATTATGTTTTGTATCTTTGTATATTTAATAACAATTTATTAAAAATGAATCCATCAAATGTCTTAATAGATGTAGGTAGACCAGCTCTACAGAAGCTGACACTAGGCATTCTATAACTTATGACATCATCATGGGGGATTTGTGATGGGCTTTCTAACCATGTTCACTCATGGGGGCTTTTTCTAGTTGACTGGAACTCTTTAATAGGAATATGAGCATCCCTGCTTCAAAAATCCAGATGTGGAATGCAAATCACCACCAACATGTAGGACCAGGAGAGGACAACACTAGCTACAGCTGTCATTAAATACCTTCCTCCCATTTCCCACCCTAATCACAGGCGGAAAATGGCAGGAGCCCATTTCATTCGTTTTCAAGATAGGTGGCTTAAAACATGTGAAGTGATTCAGGGGAAGGCTGTTTTGACCTTACCTTATGTATGTACGTACCTTGGGAAGTGGCCACATTCTATTCCCCTTTCCTTATTGTGGGAGGGAGGTAGCAATGCAGCTCAATTGACCAGCCAGCCAACAAGAACTGGGCTAGCAGGCAGTCAGTGGTGGGTGGGTGCAGGGATGGCAGAGAATTCCGCCATGGATCTCGGGGAGGCCGAATGCCAGTGCATTCGGCCCCCCAAAATCTGGCGGAACGGCCTGCCCCCTGCCCCCCCCTGCGGATTCCCCCAGGACGAGACTTACCTGGGGCGGATCATCCGGGCGGTGGCGGCTGCAGCAGCAGTGGTGGTGGCTGCGGCGGCTGGTCTTCTGACCAGCTGCCGCCGCCGCCATTTGCAGTTTGTTTGTTTGTTTACACACATGTGATTTTTACGTAGATTTTTACGTTTTTACGTAGCCTAAAACGTCTGGGTAAAAAAAAAAAGGCATATGCAAATGGTGGCGGCTACAGCCACCGCCATTTGCGTTCCTTATTTTGGGCTGTAAAATAATTACGTAGACTAAGACAGCGAAAATAAGGGGAACGCAAATAGCGTCCACTACACTATTTGCATTCCCCTTATTTTTGCCGACTGTTCCTCCCCCCCAGAATCCTCCGTGGCCGGCTGTGGTCCGTGGCAGCTCCGCGGAGCAGCCAGCCAGGCCCAGCCAGCCCAGAGCCGTCCGCAGCCGGATTTCCGGCCGTGGAGGGCTCTGGGGGGGGGGAAATGCGTACGCAAATGGCGGCGGCTACGGCCGCCGCCATTTGCTTTCCTTATTTTTGATGTCTTAATCTACGTAAATATTTAAATGTAGCTTTGCCACCCATCACCTCCTCAAAATCATAACACAGACATTTGCCTGCACACATGAGGACTAAAATTGCATTCACACCCCTGCCCCTAAATTTTTTTAGTCCTGATGTATGCAAGTGAACACTTGAAGCAGGCTAAAGTGTTTTGGTAAACTAGATAACAGGTATTATAGTACTGGTTTTTCCCAAAATGTGCCTATTCATATTTTGGATAAAGCAGATATGAATCAGATGTTTTACTCCAACTCATTGTCCCCTTTGTCCTGCCTGAACTTCACTCTACAGGTACTTCTATTGGTTTTTATAAAATGCCCCTAACAAATTAAGTGCACAGACTTTCATGTGGTTTATAAGAGATTTGCTGCCCTTGAAAATCTATCAGTAAATGCAGTTGATAATTGATTATGTCCTAGTAATGCAATTTCCACTTTTCGTTCTCAAAATAAAACACATCTCATGTGCTAAACCTGTTCTCCCACATAAATATGTAACTGCCATATTGAAAAGCAATTTGTTGAATATGTTTATATAAACTGTAGCTGGAGAATATTTAATTGTGGTTCTTCTCCAACATGATGGAAGACTGCTATTTCCCAACCCAGGCACTGGAAATTAAATAAATGAATTTCCCCTCTGTTTTGTAACACATGGTTAAATAAATGGCTTTGCTAAATGTTTCTAGATGGTATTTCCACAATTCATTTCCTGCTCAAATGAATTTAGGTTGCTTAGACTCTATTAATAATGACACTCTTAAATAATTCAGCAAAGAGGAAGAGTAAAAATGTTTATCAAACTTTTAATGAACATTAAAATGTCTTGTGAACTTCCAAAGGACTACAAGTGGTAATTTTGGAAGCTACATCCCCCAGTCAGAGTTAATGGTGGACTCAGGTATGCAACCTGGGCTGCTGTGCATAGTCCCCTCAATGGAGGGGCCCTAAAGTGTGCATGAAACATTTTGTGTTTGCAATCTTTAGAAATAATGTATGGGGTGTGTGGTTTGCAAATGAAAAAAATAATAATAATTGGGCAATACCCCAATACTGTCACAGCACTAGTGCTAAAGATGCTAACTCATGTAACCCAATGCTATGGCAACATCAGTAAGTAACTCTGGCTAGGCAAAGGGGAAAAGCTGCAGTTTGCCACCAAAATTCAGCATTGTGGTTTGCTGCTGAAATTTGGCAGCAAATCACTGCTTTTTCCCTTTGCCTAGCAAGCGCTAATGATGCTGAACTAGTACTGGTTTATACCAGTGCTGTGATGGCACTGGATACTATCCATTCTTGCCCATTTCTTTTGTGCACCTTAGCTGAGTTTTAGATATTTAATAAAAAATGTAACCTCAATTTTAATTGAGTCTACATTTTTAGTTGTCATAAAATATTAGATGGTATGTCAAATAGTCTACCCATATAAGCTCATAAATTAAATTCTATTTATATTTTGTGCAATACATTTTTGACTCCTTTCATAGGGTTGTAATTCTCCAGAGGTATGTGGATACAGCAGAGTTACTGTCAAAAATATTTTCATTTTTGTAGTTTGGGTGAAGGCTTGGGGTGGGTGGAGGTTTGCAACTTTTCCTGAGGTTTCATATATTGGTAGAACCAAGGTGATCCAGTCTTCAAAGGGTTTTTTTTTTTTTTTTAGTGATCACTAATGTTGCTGCAGTTTGCAATTATCTGGTTCAGAATATCAGTTTTCCAGCTTGCAGTGTTCATTCCCATTGCCAAGCAAACCACATTCCCCACCCCCCCAGTTCTTCAGCTTGGATTAAATTCCAACTCAGTGAACTTCCCTCCCTTCCTCCTTGGTGCCCTGAACATTGCAATAGCAGCATCCCATGTACCAGGAATGAAATATAATTTTTCCCAGGCTGCCCAAGTCATTAGTTTTGCCAACAAGCATCATGGAAACTACATGGGGGAAAGCCAGCAAGAGCTGGGAAGCATCCGGTTTGGGTTAAATCATCCCAAAGGGAGGGAGATTAAAGTGTTTTTGATTGCAAAAATGAAGAAGGGCGGAAACAGACCAGGAGTACATGGTAGAACATAATAGCCAATCAAAGGGGCCAAAGTCCCAAAGCAAAAGAAGCACATGCCAGCAGCATCTGGAAAGAGACAGCATGTATATGTGTTTTTATGCAAATGCTAGAAGCCTAGAAGGACAACCGAGAAATATTGGGCATTGCAAAAACCTGGCGGAGCGGAGAGAACCAGTGGAATATGGTCATCTCTAGCTATAAACTCTATAGGTAGGGATGGCGGAGAATTTCTCCACGAATCTCCGGGAGGCCGAATGCCAATGCATTTGGCCCCCCGAAATTGTTGGGGAAATTCTCCACCCCCCCCCCGGGATGGGACTTACCTCCTTCGAATGTCCCTCTCGGTGGCGGGTCCCGGCGGCGTTTCGGTGGCGTTTCGGCGGGGGCGGCGGCCAGTCTTCTGACCGGCCGCCGCCACCACCATTACAAAGTAAAGTTAAAAAAAAATGAAATGTGATAGGCTACGTAATGATTTACGTAGCCTATCACGGCTGACTTTGAAAATCTAGCCTTGATAGGCTACGTAAATCGTTACGTAGCCTATCACATTTCTTTTTTTTTAACTTTACTTTTTTTATTTCGTGGCCGGGGAGACGGGGCGCTCCCCCCCGGCCTGAATTTCGGTGGCGAGGGATGGGGCACCTCCCCCCTGGCCTGAATTTCAGCTGGGAGGGGTGGGGCACCTCCCCCCTGCCAAGAATTTCAGGGGGAGAACCGGAGCACCTCCCCCCCCACCGCGAAGCAAGCTGCGGGACCAGGTAAGGGACTTTCATCCATCCTTACCTATAGGAAGGACAGGGAAGGGCGTACTGGGGGAGGTGTTTCCCTGTACTTCAATGAGGGCATAGTGTCAAGCAGACTAGAACACCTAAATGGGGTAGGTTCTTCCACAGAAGCACTGTGGGTGACAATTCCAGGATCCAAAACTAATTTAGTGCTAGGAACATGCTATCATCCCCCAGACCAGAATGCTCAGAGTGACCTTGAGATGGAAAATGAAATCAGGGAGGCTTCCAGGCATGGAAGTGTTGTAATAATGGGTAACTTCAATTAACCCCACATTGACTGGATAAATGCATGTCCCAGCCATGACAAAGAGGTTAAATTTCTCAGTGCCCTAAATGATTGTGCCCTAGAACAGTTGTCATGGAACTGACCAGAGGGGAGGTGACCTTGGATTTAACCCTAAGTGGTGTCACCCAGGACCTAGTATGAGATATAAATGTTGTTGAATCACTTTGAAACAGTGATCACAGTGTGATAAGATTTAATATACATTTAAGTGGAAAATTGCCAACACAGTCACATTTGATTTCAAAAGAGGAATCTTCCCTAAAATGAGAGAACTGGTGCAAAGGAAGTTAAAATAGGGAGGCAAGAGGATTAAATCCCTTCAAAATGCTTGGAGATTACTCAAAACCACAGTAATAGAACCCCAACTAAAATGTATTCTAGAGGCAGAGGGTAGAAAAGGTAGCACCAAGTCCAAGAAGTTGCCAGCATGGTTAAGGAGCACTGTGAAGTAGGGATGGTGGAGAATTTCTCCCCGAATCTTCGGGGGGCCGAGCGCCAACACATTCGGCCCCCCAAAATCGGTGGTGAAATTATCCGCCCCCCGCCCCCCCCAGGACAGGACTTACCTTTGGTTAATGTCCCTCCCAGCGGCGGGTCCTGGCAGTGGTTCGGCGGCGGTTCAGCGCGGGCGGGGGCAGCGGCCGGTCTCCCGACCGGCTGCCGCCGCCGCCATTACAAAAAAAAAAATAAAGTAAAAAAAAAAAAACACCCGTGCATAGGCTACGTAACGATTTACGTAGCCTATCACGGCTAGTTTTCCAAAGTCAGCCAAGATAGGCTACGTAAATCGTCACGTAGCCTATCACGGGTGACTTTGGAAAAAAAAAGCGCATACGCAAATGGCGGCGGCCCATGGGTGCTGCCATTTGTGTTCCTTATTTTGGCATGTCTAGTCTACGTAAACATTTACGTAGACTATGGCAAAAATAAGTGCACGCTATTTGCGTTGCCCTTATTTTCGCCGTAGTCTACGTAAATCTTTACGTAGACTACAGCGACCAAATAAGGAACGCAAATGGCAGCTCCCTATGGGGGCCGCCAATTGCGTACGTGCTTTTTTAAGTCACCCGTGATAGGCTACGTGATGATTTACGTAGCCTATCATGGCTGACTTTGCAGATCTAGCCGTGATAGGCTACGTTAATCGTCACGTAGCCTATCACGGGGGCATTTTGGGTTTTTTTTTACTTTTTATTTCGCGGCCAGGCGAGGTGAGGCACCTCCTCCCCGGCCTGAATTTCGGCCGGGCGAGGCGGGAAGCCTCCCCCCCGGCCTGAACTTCGCGGGGAGAGCAGCGAAGCGCCTCCCCCTCACCCCTAAAAGCTGCGAGACCAGGTAAGTGGCTTTCGTGCACCCCTACACGAAAGTCCTGGCTCACTAACCTTTTAGAGTTCTTTGAGAGTGTCAATAAACATGTAGACAGGGGTGATACAGTAGCTAATGTTTACTTGGACTTCCAAACGGCTTTTGACAAAGTCCCTCACCAAAGACTCCTGAGAAAACTTAGCAGTCATGAAATATGAGGACAGGACCTCTTATGGATCAGTAATTGGTTAAAGATCAGAAAGCAAAGAGCAGGAATAAATGGTACATTCTCCCAATGGAGGGAAGTAAATAGTGGGGTCCCATAGGGATCTGTATTAGGAGCAAGTCTTTTCAACCAGTTCATAAATGATCTGGAATTGGGAGTGGGGAGTGAAGTAGGGATGGCGGAGAATTTCTCCACGAATCTCGAGGTGGCCGAATGCGTTGGCCCCGAAATTGGCAGTGAAATTCTCCACCACCACCCCGCCACCCCCCCGGGATGGAACTTACCTTCCTCGAATGCCCCTCTCGGCGGCAGGTCCCAGCGGTGGTTCGGCGGGGGTGGGGGCAGTGGCCAGTCTTCCAACCGGCTGCCGCCACCACCATTACAAAGTGAATGTAAAAAACACACACACACACGTGACAGGCTACGTAACGATTTACGTAGCCTATCACGGCTAGATTTCCAAAGTCAGCCGTGATAGGCTACATAAATCGTTACGTAGCCTATCACGTGTGTGTGTTTTTTTTTTAAATTCACTTTTTTATTTCGCAGCCGGGGAGACGGGGCGCTTCTCCCCGGCCTGAATTTCGGCCGGGCGAGGCACCTCCCCCTCCAGCCTGAATTTCGGCTGGGCGAGGCAGGGCACTTTCCCCCCCCGGCCTGAACTTCGGGGAGAGAACCGAAGCGCCTCCCCCCCACTGCGAAGCAAGCTGCGGGACCATGTAAGTGATTTTCGTACATCCCTAGAGTGAAGTGGCCAAGTTTGAGGATGACACCAAATTATTTGGGGTGATTAAAACAAAAAAGGATCGTGAAGCGCTCCAAAAGGATCTCTCCAAACTGGGAGGATGGGCATCTAAATGGCAAATGTGGTTCAGTGTAAGCAAGTGTAAAGTGATGCACTCTGGGGTAGGGATGGCGGAGAATTTCTCCCCGAAACTTCAGGGGGCCGAGCACCAATGTGTTCGGCCCCCCGAAGAAGTTTCGGGGAGAAATTCTCCGCCCCCCCGCCCCCCGCACCCCCCCCCGGGACGGGACTTACCGTTCCCGAATGTCCCTCCCGGCGGCGGGTCCGGCCGGCGGTTTGTCGGGTCTTCGTCAGGGGCGGGAGCGGCAGCCGGTCTTTCGACTGGCTGCTGCTGCTGCCATTCCAATAAAAGAAAAAAAAAACACCCGGCCGGCCGTGAAATAAAAGTTAAAAAAAAAACGCCCCCGTGATAGGCTACGTGACGATTAACGTAGCCTAACACGGCTAGATCTGCAAAGTCAGCCATGATAGGCTACGTAAATCACCACGTAGCCTATCATGGGTGACTTAAAAAAAAAAAGCGCGTACGCAAATGGCGGCCCCCATAGGGAGCCGCCATTCGCGTTCCTTATTTGGTCGCTGTAGTCTACGTAAATCTTTACGTAGACTACAGCGACCAAATAAGGAACGTGAATGGCGGCTCCCTATGGGGGCCGCCATTAGCCATACGCGCTTTTTTTTTTTAAAGTCACCCGTGATAGGCTACGTGGTGATTTACGTAGCCTATCACGGCTGACTTTGCAAATCTAGCCATGATAGGCTACATTAATCGTCACGTAGCCTATCACGGGGGCGTTTTTTTTTTAACTTTTATTTCACGGCCGGGCGAGGCGAGGCGCCTCCCCCCTGGCCTGAATTTCGGCCGGGCGAGGCGGGAAGCCTCCCCCCCTGGCCTGAACTTTGCGGGGGGAGCAGCGAAGCGCCTCCACCCCACCGCGAAAAGCTGCGAGACCAGGTAAGTGACTTTCGTGCACCCCTACTCTGGGGCAAAAAATCCCAACTTCAAATATAGCCTTATGGGATCTGAGCTAGCAATGATCGACCAAGACAGAGATCTTGGCCTTGTGGTGGACAGCTCAGTGAAGATGTCAACCCAGCGTGCAGCTGCTGGAAAAAAGGCAAACTCCATGTTAGGCCTAATTAGAAAAGGAACTGAGAATAAAACTAACAATATCATGCTGCCCCTATACAAATCTATGGTGTGACTACACTTGGAATACTGTATCCAGTTCTGGTCACCACACCTAAAAAAAGATATTGTAGAGCTGGAAGAAGTGCAGAAAAGGGCAACTAAAATGATCAAGGGCCTGGAGCATCTCCCCTATGAGAGAAGGTTACAACAGCTGGGATAGTTAGTTTAGAAAAAGGAGGGTAAGGGGATACATGATAGATTATGCATAGTGTGGAGAATGTGGATAGGGAGACATTTTTCTCCATCTCTCAAAATACTACAACCCGGGGTCATCCTGTGAAGCTGATTGGTGGGAGATTCAGGACAGTTACAAGGAAGTACTTTGTCACACAGCACATAGTTAAACCATGGAATTTGCTACCATAACATGTAGTGATGGCCACCAATTTGGATGGCTTTAAAAGGAGGTTGGACAAATTCCTGGAGGAAAAGGCTATCAATGGCTACTAGTCTTGAAGACTATGTGCTACCTCCAGTACCAGAGGCAGTGAGCCTATGTACACCAGTTGCTGGGGAACATGGGTGGGAGGGTGCTGTTACACTCATGCCGTGCTTGTGTGTTCCCAGTCGACAGCTGGTTGGCCACTGTGTGAACAGAATGTTGGACTAGGTGGACCCTTGGTCTGATTCAGCATGGCTCTTCTTATGTTCTTATGTACATGTTCCATTCCATAACAGAAGCTGCTAAAAACATGTAGTTTTCAGAGTGCTTTCTTTCAGTACCAAGAACTCAGGTGCCCTAGGAAAATTTCCAAAGATTCTTAGACTTATTTATTTATTACATTTCTATACCACCCAGTATGGAATGCTGCATTCAATATTCTAAGGAGGAAGCATGAAATGGAAACTTTTCAGCTAGATCTTCCTAGTAGCACCATCGCTTCTATTGGCCCTGCTGCCAGGCCAGGTAAGTGGGTAAGGAAAGGGGAAGTGAGGAAGGGTATAGGAAATTGCTAATAGGATTGTGGAGCTGGCAGGAAGTTTTAACCCCATCATGCTCTAGATGATTTCATCAGGACTATGATGGGATCCAAAGTATGGAAATCGGCTCAAGAAACCCAAGTAATTCTCTAATCTCTTTTTAGGAAGCAGCTCAGTTTGCCAAGCTCATTTCCAAAGCCAGTTAAGGAGATGTTAATCATGTTATCCATCTCTGTTTTGTTTACTTAATGAAAACAATATCAAGACTGGCTTGATTTCAATATAAATACAAGTTCTTTCTGAAGAAAGAAATACAAGTTGTTGTTGTTGTTGTTTTAAAAAAGGGTCTACCACCAAAATTAACAGCTCCATGTCAGGTTCCCTCCTCACCCTCATAATGTGTGATTCAATTTGTCTTATGATGTTATGACATCACTACTCTATTTTTTCTACCCTGCAAGCCAATTATGTGAATCATAGGCTATGCACATAACAAAGAATAAAGAGAAACTCATGGTGTCCTGTCCTTACATCTAAAATGTGTGCGGGACAACCAGTTTTAAAATTAAAGGAAATAGAGAGTTTGGGACATATTAGAGTTATGGGCTGATTATTGGCTAATGCAGTTCAGTGAGCAGCAGTGTACAATAATGAGATTATGGACATAGAATAATTATACAAGTAACAGCTTACAAAATGTAGATAATAGCCTTTAAAAAAGACTAGGAAATTAATTCTGGACTGTTCGTGCTATTTTGCTAATGCAGTTTATTTGTTTTGCAGGGAGTCCTTAAATTTAGCACAACATTGTGAATGACTGAAATGTTATGTAAAAAGCATATCTAAAAACACATAAGGGAAGCCATTTCTGCAAGCCTTCAAGGACACACTTAAGTGATTAGATTCCTTATAGATTCCTTATTGATTTTGACTGTAGCCTAGAGATGATGGATTTTCTACTGAATCAATTTTCACGGAAGCTACTAATAGAGATTAGAGCCTAAGAACTGTGAGGCCAGTTGAAGCTGGTACCAACTAGTTTTAATAAAATGAAGGCAGGTTGGAGGCAAACTGGACACCTGATTATTACATTGCTTTTAAAAAGCTCCTTTGTACTTTAGGTTAAGCTATCATCACCAATTACACCAATACTACAGACAAATAAAACACAAATCTAGGTTTTGGGCACCAAACTTGTCCTCTTCAATGCAAGTGGTTCAGTGTATTTCACAAGCTGGCCAGAAGGAAGTGAAATGTTTCTGACAGCAAACCTTATTTCATCCTTGCCAAATAACTTATTCAGTTGGAAAAGTAAACTTACCAAGTGTCAAGGTCACCTTTCCTATTTTTAAGCAGCACTCTTCAAAAACTCTGGAAGTTTTAGTTCTTGTATTGCCAACAATCTTGAAATGAGCACAATTTTTTTACAGCTATATAGAATTAATTTGCAGCTTCCTGTATTTGCTTTTCAGTTCATCAAGACTTTTCAAAGATATTATACATTTGGGGGGGGGGGGACATTCTTTGCATTTTTATGTAGACACACTTATATTTTTTGCAATGTTAGCAGAATCAGAAAGACTTTAATTTCCTTTCAAAGCATTACAACTGACTGTTCTACTTGTTTAGTGGGAGTGACGCTGTGCAAGCAGCTGATGTGATGCTATAAATTCAGAGGTGATTTTATTCCACTTTGATCAGCCTTTACCAAAACCCAGCAATCACATTATCCTTGGAAAATGAAAGATAAAAGTTATGCTTTGGAAAATTGCTGTGGCTGTTTATCACACAGACCATGGTTGTGTACCTAAGAATTATTTTAACCCATTTCACTGTTCAGAACTTCTGGTTCTGCATGAACGCAGAAGAAGCCAATTTTCATGATTAGTATTCTGCCCCTCCCTCAAAGCAATTCAATATGTCTGAAAACATTGCATAGAGAGGTCTACGCACCACACCACAACTGTATACTGACCTCAACTGTATAGTTCTGCCCTTGGATGCTATTTATTTTGAAAAATGGCCAGCCTGGAGGACCCAACCCAGGGACCCTGGTGCATGTTTGTGTGTGTGTGTGTGTGTGCGCTGTGGTGGGGAGTAGGGAAATCCAGCCATTTGCCGCACACACACCCCCCATAGTCTCAGACTGGGAGCCTGTACAGCTGCAACTTACATCTCAATAGGGTCCAATTTGATTTCAAATTGCTGGCATAGGGATTTCAAACCAGACCAACAAGATCACAAAGGTGGGCAAAGGGTCAAAGCCCCACTAACCTCCATGTTAGGGTCCCAACCTGGTTGCACTCCTGCATGGGCTTTATATAGATGTTGAACGACATTGGCGACAAGATGGTACCCTGCAAAACCTCAGAACTCAGTTGCCAAGGGGCCAAGGACCAGTCACCGAATTTTACTCTCTGACATCAACCTTGCTGGTAGGGGCCTCCAGTTGCAGTGATGAATCCAGGAGTATCCCAAGGCTATGAGCCTGATATCAAGGAGAGTGCAATCTCATCCAGAACGGGAAATGAGTCAATCACCCAGACTCGGGAACCACTGACCCACAGGAGTCTTGCCAGGATTCAGCTTCAGTTTATCAGCTGTCATCTAGCTCATCACTGAGTCTAGGCAGTGATCCAGTATTTGCACAGCCTCATCTGATTCACATCTTACAGAGAAATAGAGCTGTGTGTCATCAGCGTACTGATGGCACTTGGCTGCCAATTAGGGATGGCCATTATGGGGAAATCCTGTTCATTTTTGACTTGATGGATTCCCATGGTGCCAATGACTCAGCACACATTTGCGTGCCATGTGTCAGCTCAGTTCCTGAAAGTTGGGAACATTTCTGCTTTTTTTTGTATATGTGCGAATCCTGATTTGCATAAAATCGTGAGTATAATTATTTATGGAAATTACAATTTGCACAAAAGTGAGGCCATAAATAGTGCAATTTGCACAAAAATGCAAGTGTAAATGATCTAATTAGATCATCTACACCTGCAACTTTCACAAATTGTGCTATTTACAGCCCCAGTTTTTCATAAATTGTAATTTCTGCAAATAGTTACACCCACAATTCTGTGCCAATCAGGAGTCCTGCACATTTTTAAAAAGAGAAAAAACACGAGCTGGCGCAACTCATTGCACAACAAGTTGGACAAGCTCAGGGATGCATGAACTGGAGTCTGGAGTACCGAGTTGGTGAAAACTCACCTTGCTCTACACCCCAAATTGATTCCTCCGACATCCCTACTCCCAATTCTATAGATGTTGAGCAGCATTGGAACAAAATGGTTCCCTTCAGAACCTCTGAGCTCAGTTGCCAAGGGGCCGAGGGATAGTCCCAGAATTTTAATATCTGAAATCAACCCCACAGAACTACTATAACACAGTGCCTCAAACACCCAACCCACAGAATCAATCCAGAAGATACCATGGTCAGTGATATCAAAATCCAAAATTAACAGGATCATATTCCCCTTGTGCCTTTCCCAATTAAGGTCATCCATCAGGGCAGCCAAGGCTGATTCAGTAACGAAACCAGGTCAAAACCCAGACTGGTATTTGCGACATGTAACTGGTGGCTTTCTGAGGTTCCAAGAAAAATTCTCAGGGGCAAAATATACATTACTTTAAACCCATATCTAGCAGATGCCTATCTGCTTGATATGGCAGATATAGATACTTTAGAGAAGGGGCTTTTAAGATCTAGATCAGCCCCACACTGCTACTCTAAAGTAAAATGGAGGGGCAGGGATGTAGCTGCTAGATACCAATTTAAAGCAAAATCTGTTTTGGCTCTAAGAATCTCCTGAAAACCAGAACTCATATTGAGGTTCTTCCTTTTTGGGTGGTGAAAGTAGAAATGATTTCTTCTCATATAAGATGTGCAACCCAGCTGGTTTCATGTGAAAATGTCCAGTGTTGAAAGTGCCTGTCCCCTTTTTCTGTCAGTCTATTTAAAAACAACAACAACTGGGGGAAAGAACAAAAAAACACAAAGCGGGAAAATCTACTCCTTTGTAGAGCTGAGAAGTGCTTTACTGTAGTTGACTGTTATACGTAGCTCTAGGTAACCTACCTATGTTCTTCAAGGCAAGAGATCCTACAGCAAGGTGCATACTTACAAAGATCTGGGATATCAGAATGCACTCATTACTCCCTATTCAAAATACATCTATTCATGTTGACAAACACGAGTGCGTTTCTCCTTTCCATCCATATGTTAGTCCCAACCATTCATTCAGATCAAGACAGGTGTTCCCTAGCATAAGCACAGTAAATGAAATCTTTCTAGAAACAGTTGGTGAAAAATACACAGAACCTGACATTCACACCTCTTCTGCACGTCTTTGCATTTTTAAAAGAATGGTAGAATTCCAATTGTGCCATTCTGTTCTGCATCATGAAGTTAGAAATGTGTTGCAAATGTCAAAGCAGAACATATTTGGATGGACAGTGGGTAATAAATGCAGGCTACTGGAATATAGACAAACTTGTTGCCATATACTTAGCATCTGTGTTTTGTCTATGGCAGAACAAAAGAATATAACAGTTACTGCCCTGGACTGATGTTTTGCCATCTGCTTTTGCAGAATCTAATAACAAAGGCAAATAGAAACACATTTCCAGCCTTTCAACTTCTCTTGAACATCCATTTATAATGTACGAAAACAGCATCAAGATGAATTGGGGGTGGAGTAGAATCTCTACTACTGCCATGGTATGACATGTTGCATGAAAAGATGGCTAAATGAAGTGTGTTGTCAGATAGCCTGGCCAAGGAGGTTCAACTGACCAGAGCAATTAGGATTTATTTGCCAAATTGATTTAGAATCCTCAGTGAGTTTGTCATTCCATTCACATAGCTGACAACAATCCAATTCTGTAGCATTGTTTGTGAAAGCAGTGTGCACAAATGGAGGAGGTCTGGAACATTTGTACGAACAAAGCTTTCAAGCGGAAATGTTTCCACTGAATCACTACTAGAAAGAATATCCATGGGGATAATCAGTCATAATAAACTGGTTGAGGCTTACATATATCCACAAGCAAATGTAAATAGCAATGTTTCATTGCTCATTTTTTAAAGCGGTAATGCACTGAGAAGTTAATTAAGGCACATGTTTAGACAGAAAAAAAAGTCCTACAACTCCCAGCATTCCCCAGCCAGCATGTTGTAGGACTTCTTTCTGCCTAAACATGCATAGGATTGTACCCTTAATCATATGAATCAGGCAGGCAGAGACCTTCACTGTGTCAAAGAACTGGCAAAGATAAATTTCTAGGAAAATTATATTTAAGAATTAATCATAAGAAAAGTTTCCAAGAGAACTATGTCAGAACAGTTTCTAGAAGATTGTATTCACACAAAAGCTCATGAGAGGGAGGCATCTACCCTTAAAGGCAGCCTAAAGATCATTTTTAAATAAATGGCTGTTGTTTTGTGTTTCTACTCTTCATCCTAATCTGTTTCCATTTACCTGAATTTCCAGATGAACAACAACATGGTTGAGAGAAATAGATGGGCAGGTGTCGTGGCACTTCAGATGTGCTGAGTTCCTGAGTACTTGTTGTCTACCCAAGTGACAAGGGGTTGTCATAGCACCAGAATTCCAAGCAGTGGCACCCACAGTGATCCACAAATGCCACCAATATTCCCAGTAGGAGAGACGAGGCTGCACCAATGTTTTGTGAAAACAGAATGTGTCATTCAATATGAAAATGAATTCTCAACTGGCTCTTTCAAACTTGAAAAAGAAAAATCCTGAGTGAATTCTCTGGATACTCCATTTGTCCCACACTTTAATGCATCTGTCTCAGTCAAAAATTGGAGCTTGTACTGCATGTAATTATTTCTAGAGGTTTCGGACAATTCTCCAGAGAAACCAGCTGCTGAATTTGACTGAATTTTACACAGAAGATCACTGAACTGAGGTGGAAAAAAAGTCGTCATTGAGTTTAGGACTGTGAACATTTAAGCTTTGACCCTAAGGAAATCAAAATTGCAGTGGATTGGACTGTTTTTCATGAATATGATTTGCAGTCTTGAAAATGTATTTGAGGGTTAATGCGTGAAACTAATGTAAATTTGTATACAGCCCTAGGAAAATAAGGCTTTAGTCCTATACACATTTACCTGAAGAGTAAGTCTCACTGAGCCTAATGGGACTTACCTCTGAGGAGTTATGCATAGGCTTGCATTGTAAATGGTGTTCTGACTTAAAGCACCATAATTAACTGGTAATATCCATATTTCACAGAACTCCAAGTAGGACAAAACCTGTCACACAACACTAGCTTAGAGCACAAAAAAAATGTTAGGGAATGTGAACAAAATGAAACTGTGTAAGTCTTGTACATGTTCGGTTGAACATTATGCAATAATTAATCATTCACAATCAAGCTGGAAGAAACTAACAAATGAGTGGATTTTCATTGGTTCAGTTCCAATTAATTTGGTAGAAGAATTGGAGCAAAATTGGTTTGGGGACCCTCAAGAATGATGTGATATGCGTCATGGGAAATGCAGCTGGGCACAGGAATGAGCAAAAATGGAGGACACCGCCTTTGCACAAGCAGAATGGCCTTCTGCCTGTACAAGCAGCCCTTTGGATCCAGATGACTATATGCATTTTGTAGAATCTAAATTCTTAACCTGTGTGTACATTCCCACTACATATGTACATTAACTCCTCTAATATCACAGCCTTTCCAACAGTTGCCCTCAAGCCCTGTAGCTTTATTCAGTCTCTATGGGATAAAGTAGCATCTAGACAGACCTTGTACTAAGCTTCCTTCATAGTTGTACAGATGGAGAAAAAAATCCCAGCCTTCCAGATATAATGCTGAATATGATCCTCTGATAATATTCCAAATTCTTTCGCGTTTATTACACACAATCCAATTTCAGAAAAGAAAAAACACCTATAGGTTACTGAAATTGTCCCATAAAATCTGTTTCCAGGAAAATGTCAACTATGTGGTTTGTTTCAAAATTTTCCTAACACATAGTGTTATTCTAAAATCCATTACTTCAAGTGGAGCTGATTTCTTCCACAGGAACAAATCTCCCATTGATCCATCTGTGTTAAAATATTTAGGGAGTAAGATCTGTTGAATGTTTGATACCTTCAAAAGACCTGTTATTTAAAAGTTAAGCTGTTGTTCTAACATTGTACTCATTTCTGATCATAGAACATATTTCTATGGGGGTGGTACTGTTCAAATAAGATTGTCTGAGTTTCCTCATTGATATTTCCCTTCCAGAGATACAGAAATTGTAACTGACTATAATTAAAATATAACTTAATGTTAAGCAGCTCCCATCTTTGAAGCTTTCATTAACTAGCTATTCTAGAGTATTTCTTTAACCATACACATTTCACCATTTCTGAAACCCTCTCCCACATGTGGTTTGAGAGGTGGAACTGTGGCGAGCTTCAAATGCCTCTTGAAAATGCATTTGTTCATTCAGGTTTTCCCTTATTTGCAATTTATCATGATACTGTTCTGTTTTACTGCTTTTGTTGTAATTTTGTTAACTTATTTATTGTTTTAGACTTTTTATATATAATATTGTATGTGCTTGTATGTAAACTGCCTGGAAATAGGCATAGAAGCAGCTTAAACAAATAAATAAATAAGCTTCTCCCATTGTTTAAGGGTCAAAATACGTGTAATGTTAAATACAACACTGGTGTATACAAATGCTTAAGAGGGTCTTCATACAGGAATCCAGGGTCATTAGGTTCAAATGATAAGAAGCATAGGTTTAGGTGTTGCCTGTGGTCTAATGTGGAGACATTCCTGGCAGTAATCAGCAACCATGTTGCAGAACTCCCACGCTGTTGGATGCTCTCAAAAAGGTGAAAAATGAACCAGCCTGTACACACTCCTTCCAACAATAATGACTATGTTATGCATGCATTTGGTGAAGCCTTGCAGGAGTAATGTACTGATAACATTCTATTGTGCTTCCTTTATTGGTGTTTAATAAGGCTGCAAATGAGGTCCAGATAACACACCAATCATCTCCTTCCAAAGCCTCACCCAAGTCATTCTCCTATGCCATCTAAAAAAAGGATGCCATTAAAAAGGGGCTGATATCTATTCCCCCTTCATGGATCACTGCCTTGTTGTGGCGAAGGGGCTTGCGTAACTCAGTGAAGCCATAAGCTATGCCATGCAGGGCCACCCAAGACGGACAGGTCATGGCAGAGACTTCTGAAAAAATGTGGTCCACTGGAGAAGGAAATGGCAACCCACTCCAGTATTCTTGCCAAGAAAACCCCATGGAACGTATCACAAGGCTAAAAGATATGACGCTGGAAGATGAGCCCCTCAGGTCAGAAGGTGTCCAATATACTACTGGGGAAGAGCAGAGGGTATTTCCAAGTAGCGCCAGAAAGAGTGAAGTGGCTGTGCCAAAGCCGAAAGGACACTCAGCTGTGGATATGTCTGGTGGTGAAAAGAAAATCCGATGCTGTAAAGAACAATATTGTTTAGGAACCTGGAATGTCAGATCAATGAATCAAGGTAAGTTGGAGGTGGTCAAACATGAGATGGCAAGATTGAACATCGACATCTTGGGAATCAGAGAACTAAAATGGACAGGCATGGGCGAATTTAATTCAGGTGACTATCATATCTACTATTGTGGGCAAGAATCCCTTAGAAGAAATGGAGTAGCACTCATAGTCAACAAAAGGGTGGGAAAAGCAGTACTGGGGTACAATCTTAAAAACGATAGAATGATCTCAGTACGAATCCAAGGCAAACCATTCAACATCACAGTCATTCAAGTCTATGCCCCAACCACTGATGCTGAAGAAGCTGAGGTTGATCGGTTCTATGAAGACCTACAACACTTTCTAGAACTAACTAACACCAGAAAAAGATGTCCTCTTCATCATAGGGGATTGGAATGCTAAAGTAGGAAGTCAAGAAAGCACCGGGATAACAGGAAAGCATGGCCTTGGTGTACAAAATGAAGCAGGACAAAAGCTAACAGAGTTTTGCCAAGAGAACACGCTGATCATAGCAAACACTCTTTTCCAACAGCACAAGAGACAACTCTACACATGGACATCACCAGATGGTCAATATCGAAATCAGATGGATTATGTCCTTTGCAGCCAAAGATGGAGAAGCTCTATACAGTCAGTAAAAACAAGACCTGGAGCTGACAGTGGCTCAGATCATGAGCTTCTTGTTGCAAAATTTTGGCTTAAATTGAAGAACGTAGGGAAAACCACTAAACCATTCAGGTATGACCTAAATCATATCCCTTATGAATATACAGTGGAGGTGATGAATAGATTTAAGGGATTAGACCTGATAGACAGAGTGCCTGAGGAACTATGGACAGAGGTCCGTAACATTGTTCAGGAGGCAGCAACGAAATCCATCCCAAAGAAAAAGAAATGCAAGAAAGCCAAGTGGCTGTCTGATGAGGCTTTACAAGTAGCTGAGGAAAGAAGGGAAGCGAAAAGCAAGGGAGAAAGGGGAAGATCTATCCAACTGAATGCAGAGTTCCAGAGAATAGCAAGGAGAGACAAGAAGGCCTTCTTAAATGAACAATGCAAAGAAATTGAGGAAAACAACAGAATGGGAAAGACTAGAGATCTCTTCAAGAACATCGGAGATCTCAAGGGAACATTTTGTGCAAAGACGGGCATGATAAAGGACAAAGAAGGCAGGGACCTAACAGAAGCAGATGAGGTAAAGAAGAGGTGGAAAGAATACACAGAAGAACTATACATGAAAGATCTGAATGTCCCTGATAGCCATGATAGTGTGGTCACTGAACTTGAGCCGGACATCCTAGAGAGTGAAGTCAAGTGGGCCTTAGGAAGCATTACTAACAACAAAGCTAGCGGAGATGACAGTATTCCAGCTGAGCTATTTAAAATCCTAAAAGATGATGCTGTTAAAGTGCTGCATTCAATATGCCAACAAATTTGGAACACTCAACAATGGCCGCAAGACTGGAAAAGGTCAGTTTACATTCCAATTCCAAAGAAGGGCAATGCCAAAGAGTGTTCAAACTAGCGCACAATTGCGCTCATTTCACATGCCAGCAAGGTGATGCTCAAAATCCTACAAGCTAGGCTTCAGCAGTATGCGAACTGAGAACTACCCGAAGTACAAGCTGGGTTTCAAAGAGGCAGAGGAACTAGAGATCAAATCGCCAACATTCACTGGATCATGGAGAAAGCAAGAGAATTCCAGAAAAACGTCTATTTCTGCTTCATTGACTACGCTAAAGCTTTTGATTGTGTGGATCACAACAAACTGTGGCAAATTCTTAACGAGATGGGAGTACCAGACCACCTTACCTGTCTCCTGAGAAACCTGTACGAGGGTCAAGAAGCAACAGTAAGAACCAGACATGGAACAACCGAGTGGTTCAAAATTGGAAAAGGAGTACGACAAGGCTGCATATTGTTAGCCTGCTTATTTAACTTATATGCAGAGTACATCCTGAGAAATGCCGGGTTGGATGAATCAGAGGTCGGAATTAAGATTGCTGGGAGAATTATCAACAACCTCCGATATGCAGACGATACCACCCTAATGGCAGAAAGCAAAGAGGATCTCAAGAGCCTCTTGTTGAGGGTGAAAGAGGAGAGTGCAAAAGCTGGTTTGAAACTCAACATTAAAAAAACTAAGATCATGGCATCTGGCCCTATCACTTCCTGGCATATAGAAGGGGAAGAAATGGAAGCAGTGACAGATTTTACTTTCTTGGGCTCCAAGATCACTGTAGACAGTGACTGTAGCCATGAAGTTAAAAGACGCTTGCTCCTTGGGAGGAAAGCTATGGCAAACCTAGACAGCATAGTAAGAAGCAGAGACATCACCTTGCCGACAAAGGTCCGTCTAATCAAAGCTATGGTTTTCCCAGTAGTAATGTATGGCTGTGAGAGCTGGACTATAAGGAAGGCTGAGCGCTGAAGAATTGATGCTTTCGAACTGTGGTGCTGGAGAAGACTCTTACAAGTTCCCTGGACTGCAAGGAGGTCAAATCAGTCCATCCTAAAGGAAATCAACCCTGAGTGCTCATTGGAAGGACAGATACTGAAGCTGAAGCTCAAATATTTTGGCCACCTAATGCGAAGAGAAAACTCTCTGGAATAGACCCTGATGCTGTGAAAGACGGAAGGCAAAAGGAGAAGGGGACGGCAGAGGATGAGATGGCTAGATAGCATCACCGATGCAATGAATATGAACTTGAGCACACTCCGGGAGAGAGCACAGGACTGGAAGGCCTGGCGTGCTATGGTCCAGGGTGTCACGAAGACTCGGACACAACTGAATGACTGAACAACAACAACTGATATCTATTCGTAACTCATTCTCTTGTTGACTGTTTCTCTCTTTCCTGTGCATTTATATCCAAAAGTTCAGACAACAAAATTAATCTCATTGATTTTATGGTGACATTTCAGGATAAGTCTCTAGAATTCTAGTGATGCACCCCTATTCACAAACAGTGGGATCATATAGTGAATTTTCACTGCTTGTGTTACTATTTTTTTTATTATGAGTTGGGCACCCTTATCCTGAAACTCTTATATGTTTATATGAGACATGCATCATACCAATGTCCTGCTTTGGGAGAGGGGGAGGGCTTCCCAAGAGTCCCAGTGCCTGTCCTCAGGATTCCTGCATCTACCAGGAGCCCATGCTCTCACTGGCATCAGGCTCCACCTTCACATGACGAGGAAGTTTGGCCAGGAGTGGACAATGTCCACCACCGGGATAGGCACCTGCTGTATGCTGGCCATTGTCTGATGGACAAAAATATTGCTGCTGCTGCTGCCTCTTCCTTGTTCCAGCAGCCAGCAGGGGTGGATGGATCTGTCAATCTCAGTCTCACTGAGGTTGTCAGCTTTATAAAAACTCACTCTATCCCTTTTCCACACAAGTTTTTGATTTTTCAGTTTTTAAAGCTGTACAAAAATTTGTAGGGATTTTTGTAGCGTATGCATTTTTAAACGTACACATTTTGGACGCATGCAGCCATTGTATTTTTGTGTGCATTTTGGAAATGTATACTCCCCCCCACATTTTTCAAATGTGTGCATGTTGTTGAATGCTTCCTCCTCCCCCCCCTTTCTTTTTTTCTTTTTTGAAGAACTGGGAAATGTACACATTTCCAACCACAAATTATGTTTGGGTCTGCATTCGGGTCGGGTCATGGAGCTGTAAATTGGGCAACTCCCTTTTAAAAAGACCTCAATGCAGCAAATGTCTTACACCTCCCTAGTAGCCGATCAGGGACCCCAAAGCATTGGGACTCAGGATGCACAACAAACAGGAGTGTGTCACAATGCACTGCTGTCTGCCTGCCCCCACACTCCAGTTCACAAGCAGCACTGCAAGGATGAGAACACACCAAAACATACAAACTATTCAGAGCTCTTGAAAAAAATATAAACCCAATTATATTGTATCACCCAGCTATAGGTATTCTCCCTTTCAGCCAATGCTTTTCTTGTTTCAGTAGGACAATTCTGAAGTGACAGTAACTCAATACAAGCCTAGTTTCTCATCCATTACACATTTTGAAGCACGAGTGAATTTGCTGATGGAGTCAAAGCTCGAGACATTTCAGATTGTTTACCATCTGTAAACAGAAAACGGAGAACTGAGCATAGCAGTTCTGCTGAGGAGGACATTAACGGGGTAATTTTAGACCCTGGACTAAATGTTCTTATGGGGCCCTTTAGACAGCCATGTGTATTACTTCAGTTGGGAAGCACAGGGCTAACTATTTGTCCCCCCCACCCCCCCATTACCATTCCATGCTTTGCAACTGTCCATTCTTGACATGTTAGAATAACAACAACTACAAAACTGTTTGCCAACCCTGATTCAATATATATTATATATGTGCAGGTTTGCTTTTTAAACTCACTTAAATCATAACACCACCAAAAATGGAGTTTACTCTGCTACCCTCACCACCTGCCACTCTCTGGGTGGTTATTTAGGAGACCCCTGGGCTGCAGAGCCCTGGACTTTGGCTCCAAGCTTCAGTCCTAGCTGCACTACTGGACATGAGGATTAAAATGGGTCCACTATTAAACATGAGTCAGTAATATGCTGAAACAAACCTCACCAACAAGGGGGCATTTGAGCTTGTATTATCCCAATAAAAGCTCCATATCGAAGAAATGAGAATTGTCCCACTTATATTAATTAGACATTGGAAACCCATCTAGTGTTTGAATCCTTGAATCATAAAAAGTACTGACAAACATGGAAGACTTCAGATGAAGAGCCCCAAATAACAGAATGAAAAATAAGAGATAAAAATAGTTTGGAAGAATTAGCTTAGCTAACACTTTTCAGTTTCGCAGGAAACTTCTGGTAGGAGGATTGCAACTAACTGTTCCTGGTGGCTGCTGATGGCAAGATAAAAAAAGTAATGTGATTAAGTTGGAAAGAAAAATAGATCTCATATAGAAGAATTTTCAAAGTGGAGTATTTAGGCAATGTAAATATGGAGCAATTTCCATGGGGCATTTTAAAAAATAGATTACACAAGCACCTCATATGAATATTTAGATATGATCAAACCTGCTTAGAGGCTGGGCAATGAACTAGATGATCTTGCAAGCTTCCTTTGCATCCTAAAAATATGATATGATTAAATAATCAGTGCCATTTTAGCCCTATAGCTATACATCAATAAATCTGACATAGCCAACAGTGAAAGCCCATTCTAATAATAATGGCCTGATTTATAACACACATAATGGTTAAGAATTCTTTTCATGTTGACTTCCATTGAGTATCTTTTATTTTTGGCAACAGATGATTTCCTTTGAGAACCACAGTTTCCTATCTTCCATCAGGGCCACCCACTTGTGCCCACCAGAGGGGAGGGATGGAGAGAGGAGCATGGGGTAGATGGCAGCACAGCCCACCAAAGCCAACTTTGGGCTAGACAGCAATGCCCCTCCCCTAAATGACCAGTCTACTAGTTGCATGGGGTGTGGAGCTACCAGGAATGGACCAGCATGGAAACTGCTCCACTATAAGCCAAAACTGGGACCTAAACCTGCCAGAAACTCAAAGTTCATTTAACCTTTTTACTCATTCGCTCATGTCTTGCTGTTAATGAAAATTGCTATTAGCTTTTACTGTTGACGTCAGATGGCTGCCTGTTGACAGAGCCAGGATGAAATGTTACCAGTCACATCAGCTGGCAAGTGTACGGTTCGTGTTTGTGCCTTTCTCATAGCAAATCTGCCTAATAGAAATTTGGCTTCCATTGAATTATCTCATTGTTCACTGACAGAACTGGCATTTGGGCAGGGACTATAGCAACCTTCCCCAACCTGGTGCCCCTCCAAATGTTTTGGCCTACAGCTCCCGGCATTCCTGACCATTGACTATGCTGACTAGGGCATATGGGAGTTGAAGTCCCAAACATATAGAGAATACCAGATTGGGAAGGGCTGGACTGTAGCTTTGCAGAAACCACTGTGCTTTGGTTATACAGGCCAGTATAACACACAACTAGCTACCAGCTCTACCTTCAAGGTTGATGGCTGTGGGTACCATGAGTAGTTCACATGTTGCTGCTTTAAGCTCCTGGTTATCTGGAGGGTAGGCTGGATCAGGTTCTCCTGTGAGCAAGGGGATGGCATAGTGTTGTGGTCCACTTTACATCAAAGTTCTACAGGCTGTAAGGCAGCCTTCCCCAACTTGGTTCTCTCCAGATGTGCTATTCTACAACTCCTGTAATTCCCAGCCAGTGCATCTGGAGGGCACCAGGTTGGAGAAGGCTCCTGTAAACAATAAAAGCAGCATTTAAATCAGCATGGAGTGAGAGACAAAGTCTACATTTTATAAATACATAGCATTCACCAGTTATAAGAGAAGTATCCATAGTATCCAGTTATAAGAGAAGGGCCAATATTTATCAGCACACAGGGAGGAAGGCTTATGTCTTTATTCCCCAGCATGATCAGAGTCTACATTGCACCCCTCTCCTGCACAGCTGGAAAGCAGAGAGAGAAACATTTCCATTGGTGTCAATGGGACTTTTTTTTCTAGCGGCATACAGAGATGGGAGCAATTTAGACTCTGATGGTACTGGGGAGTAAAGACAAAAGTCTTCCCTCCTCCGACACAGCTTTTCTTCTGATAAGGGTGTCCCCACCGCCACACAATTAACTAAAGCAAAAACAGATAGTAGCTGCATCTTACATATATACAGAGCATGCACATTTGTCCTGAGTCTCCTGTTCTTTCTTCCCTTCTCTCTACTGTGACCCCAAGCATGCTTGCACATGTCATCAACACACTCTCATTAAGTTCTGCATGCAGAGTCTACACTCCTTATCTTCTTTATGTCAAGCAAAGTTATCCTAATGTAACAGATTTTTTTCTGTTCTGTGTGTGCGTGTGTGTGTTTTAAGCAATAGGCCTGGTGCAGAGGGTGTGCATACTCAAGAGTGTTATATTTATCTGCACTGGTGGTGGGGAACAAGACTGTGCATCATCAAAAATTTACAAAGCGCTAGGTAGAAGAGAGGGGCCGCGGTGGCTTAGTGGTTAAGACGCTGAATTGAAGACTGGAAGGTCGGCAGGTCAGCAGTTCGAGACCCGAGTGCTGCGTGATGGAGTGAGCGCCCATCTTCAGTCCCAGCTCCTGCCAACCTAGCAGTTCGAAAGCAAGAAATTGCAAGTAGATAAATAGGTACCGCCTCGGCGGGAAAGGTAACAGCGTTCCGTGCACCTCGGTGTTCAGTCATGCTGGCCACGGAAGCATCTTCGGACAGCGCTGGCTCTTCGGCTTAGAAACGGGAATGAGCACCACACCCTAGAGTCGGACACGACTGGTTGGGGACACCTTTACCTTTAAATAGGTACCGCCTCGGCGGGAAAGGTAACAGTGTTCCGTGCACCTCGGTGTTCAGTCATGCTGGCCACATGACCATGGAAGCATCTTCGGACAGCGCTGGCTCTTCAGCTTAGAAACGGGGATGAGCACCGCACCCTAGATTCGGACACGACTGGTTGGGGACACCTTTACCTTTTACCTTTTTTAGGTAGAAGAGAAGCCAAAATTCATATAAAGACGATGCTGCTTGGGTTTATTTTTAGACATTGGGTAGAGTTTCATCTTTATTACTTAAGCACAGAAAAGTCATGTTTGGACATGATAGGCAATTCTTTTTGTGAATTTGCTGTGAATGACAAAAGCCATAGCACAAAGGAATGAAAGTCTCTACACAACATCCAAACAAAATCTCTCTCTCTCTCTCTCTCTCTCCCTTCTCTCCCTCCCTCTCTCTCCCCCCCCTCTCTCTACAGACACACACACACACACACACACACACTCACACACACACACTAATGGCTTCCCACTCTATTCCAAATGGCAATACCATACCACTAACATTCATGAACAACTGCATACTACAAGTCCTTTAAAATATGGATAATTAACTAGCCTATTTCAGTATAGAGTTAGAAGGCTCAAGTAATTTCTAGTGCCATTTTACTTATTTGATGAGACAAACCAAAAATTAACCAGCTAAATGAAACCCAAAGTGGGGTGGGGAGAGGGAATGAAACTCAAATGCTCCTTCGAAGGATAGCCTAGAGGCAGTTCAGGAAGCACATGCCATCATTGAACATTCACTTTCTTAGAATCACAGAATAGTAGGGTTGGAAGGGTCCTATAAGACCATCGAGTCCAACCCCCTGCTCAATACAGGAAGCGAAGTCAAAGCATCCCTGACAGATGACTGTCCAGCCTCATCTTGAATGCCTCCAGTGTGGGAGAGCCCACCACCTCCCTAGGGAATTGGTTCCATTGTCGTATTGCTCTGACAGTCAGGATTAAGGATGTCAGAGAATTCCGCCATGGATCTCGGTGAGGCCGAATGCCAGTGCATATATTAATTACGTATTAAATACATAATATTTATGTAGGCTAAAATGGCGAATCAAAAGGGAACGCAAATAGCGCCCACTACGCTATTTGCGTTCCCCTTTAATTTCACCATAATAGTCAATGTAAATATTTACGTAGACTAAGATGGCGAAAAATAAGGAACGCAAATGGCAGCCGCCATAGCTGCCACCATTTGCGTACGCTTTTTTTTTTTTTTAACCCAGACGTGATAGGCTACGTAAGTCTTTACATAGCCTATCACGGTTGAAAAGAGGGACGCAAATGGCAGCGGCTATAGCAGCCACCATTTGCATCCCTGCTACGCAGTGGCCAGATGTCTGGCTGCTGGCAGAGCCGGCCAGCAGCTCTGCAGAATCCCCGCAGAGCACAGCTGGCCTTGCAGGACTCCGGGGGAAGGGACGGAGCGCCTCCCCCCCCCCGAAGCAGATCCGTGAAACGGTAAGTAACTTTCATAAATCCCTAGTCAGGATGTTTTTCCTGACGTTCAGCTGGAATCTGGCTTCCTCTAACTTGAGCCCATTATTCCATGTCCTGCACTCTGGGATGATTGAGAAGAGATCCTGGCCTTCCTCTCTGTGACAACTTTTCAAGAACTTGAAGAGCGCTATAATATCTCCCCTTAGTCTTTTCCTCTCAAGGCTAAACATGCCCAGTACTTTCAGTCTCTCCTCATAGGTCTTTGTTTCCAGTCCCCTGAACATCTTCATTGCCCTCCTCTGAACCCTCTCCAGTTTGTCTGCATCCTTCTTAAAGTGTGGTGCTCAGAACTGGACACAGTACTCCAGATGAGGCCTAACCAGAGCTGAGTAGAGGGGGACTAGTACTTCCCAGGATTTGGAAGCTCTGCATTTATTAATACAGCCCAAAAGAGCATTTGCCTTTTTTGTACCCACATCACATTGTTGGCTCATATTCAGCTTGTGAGCGACAACAATTCCAAGATCCTTCTCGCTTGTAGTATTGTTGAGCCAAGTATAGCCCATCTTGTAACTGTGCATTTGGTTTCTTTTCCTAGGTGCAGAACTTGGCATCTATCCCTATTAAATGTCATTCTGTTGTTTTCTGCCCAGTGCTGCAGCCTATCAAGATCACTTTGAATTCTGTTTCTGTCTTCCAGGGTATTAGCTATCCCGCCCAATTTTGTGTCATCTGCAAATCTGATAAGCATTCCCTGCACCTCCTCATCCAAGTCATTAATAAAAATGTTGAAGAGCACTGGGCCCAAGTCTGAGCCCTGCGGTACCCTACTCGTTACCTCTCCCTAGTTTGAGAAGATCCCATTGATAAGTACTCTTTGAGTCCAATTCTGTAGCCAACTGTGGAGCCACCTAATAGTTGTTTCATCTAACTAGGGATGTACAAATGTCACTTACCTTTTACGAAATTTGATTCACGGTGGGGGGGAGGCACTCTGTCCCTCCCGCCGCAAATCCTGGCCGGCCAGATCTGCAAATGGCGGCGGCCATAGCCGCCGCCGTTTGCGTCCCTGCAGTCAGCCGTGATAGGCTACATAAATGTTTATGTGATAGGCTACATAAATGTTTATGTGATAGGCTAAATAAATGTTTACCTATCACAGCTGAGTTTTAAAAAAAAAACCGCGCGTACACAAATGGCGGCGCCCATGGGCACCGCCATTTGCGTTCCTTATTTTGGCATGTCTAGTCTACGTAAACATTTATGTAGACTATGGCGAAAATAAGGGGAACGCAAATAGCGTAGACGCTACGCTATTTGCATTCCCCTTATTTTCGCCGTAGTCCAAGTAAATGTTTACATAGACTAGACGTGCCAAAGTAAGGAACGCAAAAGGCGGCGCCCATGGGCGCCGTCAATTGCATATGCGCGGTTGTTGTTGTTTTTTTAACTCAGCCGTGATAGGCTACGTAAACATTTATGTAGCCTATCATGGTATTTTTTAAAAATCTAGCCGTGATAGGCTATGTAAATCTTTAAGTAGCCTATCACGTGTTTTTTTTTTTAAACTTGGAAATCGCGGCAGCGGCAGCTGGTCAGAAGACTGGCCGCCGCAGCCACCTCAGCCAAACCGCTGCTGGAGCTGCCGGAGCCAAGGAGATTCGCCCAAGGTAAGTCCCATCCCGGGGGGGGCGGGGGGGGCAGACCGTTTCTCCACTGATTTCAGGGGGCCGAATGCGCTGGCATACATGAAGTCATGGTATATTATGTCCACAGCTTTCCCACAGTCCACAAGGGAGGTTACCTGATCAAAAAAATTTAATTTAGTATAACTGATCTTTTCCTCATGCTGCAAACCACAGTTGTGCAGGTGCATACCTTGGCCCCAACTGAGATAGGCATCTAAGCCTTTACGAGAGTGCCTTGAAATGTTCTGGAGTCTGGAGGGACAAGGAGCAAGAGTGGGACTAGTAATGTCAGCTGCAGAAGAACATACTGGGTCCTGGAAGTCATTTGTATTTACAGGATCCATGACCCCTAAATAGCTACTTGGCATCACAACTCCACATCTTCTTTGATGAAACAAATTATCTCGATACTTCTCAGTCTGGGGTCAGCCTTAGTTTTCAGACAGAAACAGACTTATTTGCTTGGTGGATGATGTATGCCAGGAGCTAGATAGGGGGAATGCATCCCTGTTGGTTCTGCTGGACTTCTCAGCAGCATTTGATATTATTAATCATAGTATCCTTCTAGGATGCTTGGCAGAGAGGAAACTTGTAGCCACTATAGTTAGGTGGTTCTGGTCCTATTGGAGTGAGCTTTCGCAGAATGTGTTGTGGAACTCAGCCCCTTGGCCTATGGGGACATTCAGTACTCTATTCCCCCTCGCATGCTTTTTAATGTTGAGATGAAGCCACTGGAGAGGTCATCTGGAGTTTTGGGGTTCAGTCGATACGCTGAGGACACTCAGCTCTATCTCTCTTTTTCAATGCCAAGGAGGCTGTGGAAGTCTTAAATCATTTTGAGGGCACAGTGAAGGTTTGGATGTGGGTGAATGAAACCGCTCAAGTCAATTCAGACAAGACAGACAGATCCTGTTGGTTTGTAGATGGGACAAAATGAGATTAATTGTGCAACCTTCTCTGAATGAGGTTGCACCCCCTCTAAAGTTTCGAGTTTGCAGCTTGTATGAGTGCTATTGGATCCAGTGCTGTTCCTGGATGGACAGGTGGTGGACAGGAGTCCCTTTGCCCAGCATTGGTTCATGTGCTAGCTGCATCCTTTCCTGGGGAAGGCAGCCATGGCCACAGAAGTCCATGCCTTCCTTACCTTGCATTTAAGATATTGTAACATGCTCTATGGGGGGCTGTTCTTGAAGGGTGTTTACAAACTAGAGCTGTGCAAGACAGAGCAAACTGTTGTCCAATGTGTGTTATATAGGCTACACAACACAGGTCAAACTGCTCCATGGCTTCAGTTTGTTTTTGAGCCCAATTCAATGTGCTTCTTCATACCTATAAGAACCCTAAATGACTTGGGACCAGGCTATCTGAAGGATTTCCTCCTCCTGTGTCAACCTGCCTGGGGCTTTCCTTTCATTCATCTTCTGAGCTCTTAGAATGTCCCACCTCTTCGAGAGGTGAGGACAGTGAGGACTTGATACAGCTCCTTTTATGTATCAGCACCCCAATAGTGGAATCCCCTCTGAGAGAGGATAGGTTGGCTCCTTCGATACTGGCCTTTAGATGGCTTCTTAAAACTATATTGTTACCAAGGCTTCAGTGATTAATGTGACTCCATGAATTTTTTAGGATTCTCCTGCTTTATTGCAATGTCTGTATTTTACCTGCCTTTAGGTTTTTGTGAGTTTCGCTTTTTATCTTTTGTGTTTCTATCATAAATCATCAGTGGAAGGGCAATTCAAATAGATTGCACTGACCTTCCTGCTTCCTCTTAGAACCTGGAGCAGGGTCTAAGTTATGCTCCCATGGCAATGGGTGGGGACGGGGGGCTTTGGCACTTTAGCAAAGGTCTTCTGCCTCCCTTGCCAGAGGGCAGTGAGAAAGCATGCAGGACCTTTCTGTGTAGTACAAAATCCATGTGGTGGATGCTGGGAAGAGGGTATTCGACTAGGCAAGGCACAGTGTGCCATGATGTCCCTGACCTGTGGGATTGCATGGATCAGAGCAGTCCTACTTGTCTGCTCCTGTGAGTGCCAGTGCTGTGGTTTGGCATATGTAGAGTCTGTTTGCAATTGCCCTCTGTATTCATTTTGTAGAGAAGAGCTAGATGGTTTCCATATTCATACTACATTAAAATGAACTGTGGTGCTGGAGGAAAATTCTGAGAGTGCCTTGGACTGCAAGAAGATCAACCCAGTCCATACTCCAGGAAATAAAGCCAGACTGCTCACTTGAGGGAAGGATCTTAAAGGCAAAACTGAAGTACTTTGGCGGGTTGGCCACATAATAAGACAGGACACCCTGGAGAAGATGGTGATGCTAGGGAAAGTGGCAGGCAAAAGGAAGAGGGGCCAACCAAGGGCAAGATGGATGGATGATATTCTGGAGGTGATGGACTCAACCTTGGGGGAGCTGGGGGTGGTGATGGCTGACAGGAAGCTCTGGCGTGGGCTGGCTCATGAAGTCACGAAGAGTCGGAAGGGACTGACCGAATAAACAACAATAACTACTACTACATTTCCAGCTGGTATTGTTATAGATGCTTGAGGAATTTGATCTCTGTGAATTATGATGTGAACGGACCTAATTTGCACTTGCTGGACTAATGTATGGGCTGGGACATAATAATGTTTTAAAATTTGCACTTCTCTGAATTTTGCAATGCAGTTTTCAGCTGTAAATTATGCCACAATATTTCATGAGTAAATACATTCAAAAATACAGATTTAAATACACATTTTCATGCAGACCTTTTTAAAATGTAAATTCATATGGAATTGAGACAGAACAGATGAGAAACTGACATGGACTGGAAATAGGCTCATCCATCCATCCCTTGTTATTGTACCATAAATGCACAAGGAAAGCTCTGATAGTTGGGAGAAAAGCAGGATAGAAGACCACTATTAAGCTGTAGATTTCCAACAAAGATTAACCTTACTAGCTCCCCGATAGGAAGTTTTGAGTGGATGAAAATAAGGCTGGCCACGATATTCTCACTGTTATTTCTTTAGACACCTAAATAGCTTAGATGACAATGACAAAAAGAGGATGAAGTTAAATTCACTGTGAGATGAATTGCCTTTCTGAAAGAGGATTCAAATTAACATTAGCCTTGCACAGACTTTCATATCTCTTTAGTACAGCATTGCTCTATGAAAGGTTACAGAGAAGTTGTGGTAGGAGACTGCTGTATTCTCAAAGCTTCCCACCATACCAATGGCTTCCATGTTCAGCTGTGTCCTTTTTTCTACTATTAAGTAACACAAGCAAAAATATTACTCATTCCTCTCAACTCTCTCTCCTGGAGACCAGAAATCTTATAATTCATTGATCTATTAGCTGTATAAACTTGTGACAAATTCTTGCTTCACTCTCAAGCAAATGTGCATAATGACTGTCCAGTGTCACATGGGGGGTGAGGGGAGGAAGGGACCATTAGGCAAGTTATATTAATTTTTTGTATGCTGTGCTTATTCTGGAAATATAAAGATCTACTTGAAAGCTAGGTTTTATCATTACACTACTTCAAAGAGATGACTGCTCTTAACATTCTAAAAGGACTTTCCAGGATTATAGTATAGGTTCAGCCAGCAATGGCACTTACTCAAGGTTGATGAACATTCAAAATTTTGACTGCATGTTCATTTGCTTCTGAAGGATTCCAAACTATCAGCTGCTTGAGCTAAAGCTTTTGGTTCCCAGTGAATTTATTCGTTTGACAAATTCATTTTCAATTTCCTTCTGCATGGAATTATAGGGATGGGGAGAAGTGGTAAAATTATGGATCACTGGCATGTGGAAAATACAGGTAAATTTTCATATACTAATACAGTATGTCATTAGGCAGGTCAAGCTGACTTATGGACAATCAGAACACAAGACAAAAATTGAAAGCAACTTCTAGAACATTTATGTAACTATTTATTTGATTTCTACCCTGCCTTTCCACCATGAAAATAGTGCTCAAGGTGGCAAAACATCATAAAAACATTTAAACCATAAAAAACATATAAAAACAAAACAAAAATCATTGTTAAAAACAATAATAAAACAAATATATTTAAACACAAATAAAGACACCAAAAGTTACAAAATAAAAACAGCACCCAATCCAACAGACCATTTTACAAGCCAAAAACCTGTGTGAACAGAAAGTATTTGCCTGCCAGTGGAAGGACAATAGAGGCAGGGGGCAACCTAGCCTTTCTCTTGGCAAGGAGTTCCATAGTCTGGAAGCAACCACTGAGAGTGCTCTCTCTTATGTTGCCAGAAAAAGAACCAGGAAATAGGGATGTATGAGAATGTTATTTCAGTTTGCATATCACTTGAAAATGCCCTGTTCACACTCCTGAATGCTAATGGGAGCACATTTTCTCTGAAAATATTTGCATTCACATTCACAAAATGCGTACTTGAAAAATGCACAACTTTATCAAACTAATGTATTAATTATAACTTTTAAATCAGCCATGCTTTACTCTAGAGGGGAAATTTGCACAAATTTGAGAGTTTTTGCACAACTGTCACATTCGACCATACTTCATTTTGCACAAGTTTCCCATTTGTGTAAAATCAACAGTGAGTGCAAACACAAGTGCAAATTGAGAGGCGAGAAACAAATTGATGTTCTGAGAATCTTAGAGAGCTCAAACATTGTTTGTTCACCCATCCCTACTGAGAAAAGGGCCTCCCCAAAAGATCTTAAAACTTGGGCAGATTCGTATGGTACAAGGTGGTCTTTGGATAGCCAGTTCCAAGCCAATAAGCCTTTAGAGGTCATAAGTAGCACTTTATTGTGTCCAGAAACAGACAGGTAGACAATGAAACTGTTGTAACAAGGGAGTCATATATGCTTTCTGTAACTGGCCCCTGTCAACAGTCTAGGTGCAAAATTATGGAGCAGCTGAAGTTTCCAAACACTTTTCAAAATCAAAATCAGCCTCACATAGAGTGTGTTACAGTAGTCTAAATGGGATATAACTAAGGCATGTGTAACCATGGCCAGATCAGACATCACTAGGAATGGGTGCAGTTAGCACACTAGCCTCAGCTGTGCTAGGGGTGCACGAAAGTCACTTACCTGGTCTCGCAGCTTTTCGCGGTGGGGAGGAGGAGCTTCGCTGCTCTCCCCGCGAAGTTCAGGCCGGGGGGGGAGGCTTCCCGCCTCGCCCGCCCGGCCGAAATTCAGACCGGGGAGGAGGCGCCTCGCCTCGCCTGGCCGCGAAATAAAAAGTTAAAAAAAAAAACGCCCCCGTGATAGGCTACGTGACGATTAACGTAGCCTATCACGGCTAGATTTGCAAAGTCAGCCGTGATAGGCTACGTCAATCGTCACATAGCCTATCACGGGTGACTTAAAAAAAAAAAAAGCGCGTACGCAAATGGTGGCCCCCATAGGGAGCCGCCATTCGCGTTCCTTATTTGGTCGCTGTAGTCTATGTAAATCTTTACGTAGACTACGGCGAAAATAAGGGCAACGCTATTTTCTGCCCCAACTGCAGAACCTGGTGGAGCCAGGTAAGCGGAGTTTCATATACCCCTATGAAATCCTATTCTTTGATCTGCCTTTCAACTAACCAAGTGTACCTCTGTCTTGTCTGAATAAACTTAAATTTGTTCGACCTCATCCAGTCCATTACTAACATCTTGGGATGTTTGAACCCACCCCCATCCTGGTTCTCCAGGTGCCTGCCCAGCCTCTTCCTCCACTTGCCCACATTCACCCCAGTGACCTCGTTGAGCTCCATGGTCACCATTTTTTGAAAACTAAAATGGCAATTGCAAAAATGCACATTTTCTCATGCATGCAAATATGTGCATTTGTTAAATGTGTGTTTTTGTGCATATGTAAATATGCACATTTTTGCGATCACCATTTCATTTTTCAAAAAAACAGTAACCATGGAGCTTGACAAGACTGGCTGGGTGAGTGTGGGCCGCTCACCGAGTGTGGGCAAGGGGTGAGTGTGGGCAAGGGGGGTTCCACTGGATTCCCAGATGGAATTGGGCACCCGCACCATCCCTACTAACATCAGACACTGATTTAGAACTAGAAAAGCTTCCTTTGATTTAAATGGAAAGGAGAGACAGAATTAGGTGCCATCAGTTTATAGTTACCACGGAAGCCCAAAACTCCAGATAATCTCTCCATACATACTATATTATGTATATGTTAACTAGCATGGGGGATAATATGGAACCCTGGAGGACACCACATGTCAATGGCCACAGCATTAAACAGGAATCCCTTAGCACAACCTTTTGAAGTCAACCCTCCAAGTAGGACCGGCGCCATTGTGTAACAGTGACCCCCAGTCCCATTTCAGTCAGATGCCCCAGAAAGATCCCATGATCGATGGTATCAAAAGACACTGAGAAGTCCAGCAGAAGCAACAAAGACACACTCCCCCTGTAGAGTTCCCAGTTCCTGGCATAGATTGTCCACCTAGGTGGCCAGAGCAGTCTCTGTCCCATAATCAGGCCTGAAGCCAGATTGAAAAGGATCTATAATCTGTCTCATCCAGAAATCCCTAGAGCTTAGAAACACCTCACCCAAGCATGGAATATTGGAGACCAGGTGGAAATTACCACACAGTAGGATTCATGGAGGGATTTTTAAATAAAGGTCTTACCACCACCTCTTTTAGACAGGATGGAATCACACACCTTGCATGAAGAAGCATCCACCACTACACTTACCCATTCAGCCAGTCCCCCACCTCAATGAATGTTTTTATAAGTCAGGAAAGGCAAGGGTCCACAAGTGGTAGGCCTCACTAGGGATGTCAGAGAAATCCACTGCAGATTCAAATGAGGCTGGATTCTTTGGAATCCGACCTCAGGAATCCGTAGCAGATCAGGACCACTTACCTCCGCTCCAGGAGGACTGGAGGAGGAACGGCACTTGGCTGCTTCTTGCCAGCCAGAGCCATTAGCCTCCTCCCTGTCCCTGCTGATTGCCATGTCTTAAAAAAAAAAAAAAAGCTATCGGAAGAATATGTCCATAGGCTTATACGCACGATTCACAGCTCTATTTTGTGTATAAGTCTATGGGCACATCCTCCTAATTGCCTTTCTTTTTTTTTTGAAGACATGGCAATCGGCAGGGACAGGGAGGAGGCAAATGGCTCTGGCTGGCTAGAGGAAAGGTGAGGGGCCCCCAAGCCAGTTCCCCCCCCCCGGAATCAGAGAGGAGCGGAACCACTCTGGAGGATTCCGGGGGGGGGGGAAGAATGAATCGCCTCCCTCCCTCCACAGATTCCCCACCAGAACAGACAGTAGGGAATCCGTACACTCCTAGCCTCACCTTTCCAAAGATGCAAACATATCCTTGGGCTGTAAAAACTGAAAAGTATTTGTTATAACCAGACGAGCAGGAGCCAAAGGTATATCCAGTGGGATCTGCATGGCATCTAAGTCGGTATGGATACCATCAATTTTATCTGCAAAGTAATGTGCATATTGGTCACAATGGGTCACTTCTTCTCATGGACCAGAGTGTAACAGGCCTCGGACTACCAGAAAAAGCTCCACCAGGTGAGTCTGTGCAGAGGCAATGCTGGCAGAGAAGTACAATTTCTTCACTGCCCTCATAGCCATAGAGTAGGCTTTCAAATGAGATCTGGTCTGTTTGATCAGATTTATTCTGCGTTTTCCACAAACATTGCTCTAGTTGAAGCCTGGGACCTTTTGGAGACAGAACATTAGGGTTGGCGGAGAATTTCTCCCCGAAACTTCGGGGGGCCGAGCGCCAACGTGTTCGGCCCCCCGAACAAGTTTTGGGGAGAAATCCTCCGAACCCCCCCACCCCCCGCACCCCCCCCCCGGGACGGGACTTACCTTCGCCGAATGTCCCTCCCGGCGGCGGGTCCGGCCGGCGGTTTGGTGGGTGTTCGAGCTGGGCGGGAGCGGCAGCCGGTCTTTTGACCGGCTGCCGCCGCCGCCATTGCAATAAAAAAAAAAAAAAAACGCCCGCTGATAGGCTATGTGATGATTAACGTAGCCTATCACGGCTAGATTTGCAAAGTCAGCCGTGATAGGCTATGTCAATCGTCACGGAGCCTATCACGGGTGACTTTAAAAAAAAAAAAGTGTGTACGGATAATGGCGGCCCCCATAGGGAGCCGCCATTCCCATTCCTTATTTGGTCACTGTAGTCTACGTAAACATTTACGTAGACTACGGCGAAAATAAGGGCAACGCTATTTGCGTTGCCCTTATTTTCGCCGTAGTCTACGTAAACATTTACGTAGACTACAGCGACTAAATAAGGAACGCGAATGGCGGCTCCCTATGGGGGCCGCCATTAGCGTACGCGCCTTTTTTTCTTTTTTTTAAGTCACCCGTGATAGGCTATGTGACGATTGACGTAGCCGATCATGGCTGACTTTGCAGATCTAGCCGTGATAAGCTAAGTGAATCGTCACGTAGCCTATCAGGGGGCGTTTTGTTTTTTGTTTTTTTAACTTTCGCGTTCGCGGCCGGGCGAGGCGGGAAGCCTCCTCCCTGGCCTGAATTTCGGCCGGGGCAAGGCGGAAAGCCTCCCCCCCGGCCTGAATTTCGGCCGGGGCGAGGCGGGAAGCCTCTCCCCCCAGCCTGAACTTCACGGGGGGACCAGCGAAGCGCCTCCCCCCCACCGCGAACGTCCTTCGAGGACAGGTAAGTGACTTTCGTCCACCCCTACAGAACATGCATCTAGGGATGGCGGAGAATTTCTCCCCGAATTTTCGGGGGGCCGAGCGCCAACGCATTCGGCCCCCCGAAATCGGCGGCCTATCACGGCTAACTTTGGAAATCTAGCCATGATAGGCTATGTTAATCGTTACGTAGCCTATCACGGGGCTTTTTTTTTTTTTACACTTTGTTTCGCGGCCGGGGAGACGGGACGCTTCTCCCCGGCCTGAATTTCGTCCGGGCGAGGCGGGACGGCTCCCCCCCCTCGCCTGAACTTCAGGGGGAGAAGCAAAGCGCCTCCCCCCTACTGCGAAGCACCCATGCGAAAAGGTAAGTGACTTTCGTACATCCCTACATGCATCCTATCGCTGAACTACCTTTCCTATTATAATGCCACATAGGATATTGCCTTATATTAGGTTAGCAGATTGCTCATGTAGCTAAGTATTGTGCACTCTGATTGGTAGTGTGTCTCAGGCTAAAGTCCTTCCAATCACTTGCTACTGTATCTTTTTTTAGATGTGGATGCCAAGGATCGAACCTGGGATTTTTGGCATGCAAAGCATGTAGTCTGCTACTTACCCCCACAGGCCTTCCCCTAATGCATAGGTGGAGAACCAGAATGGGGGGGGGAGTGAATTGGCCCCACCAGGCCCTCCACAAGTCAAATGACATCAGTCTCTTTCTCCGCTCCGTCCTCCCGTGGCTAGACCTGATTGCGGCTGTCTAGCCAAAAAAGCAAGGCAGAAGAAGCGCGAAGGGAACGATCCCCTCCATGCTTCTCTTGCCCTGTTTTGGATAGGCGGTTGCCTATCCTAGATAGGATTGCTCCCTCAGTTAAACAAGGCAGCTTCATAACCCATTATTTGAAGCTGGCTAGTGTAGAAACTGACCAGATTTTACTTTAAATCTCAGGCTCTGGTTCGTACATAACAACAAGCTGGGATTTATTGAAGGCAAAATTAAATGCTGCATATGTCGTTCTCCTAGCCTCATGGGAGGAGGAGAGGGTACAGGGACCACACTGACGATTTGTTCAAGCTTGTTTCTGCTTGTGCACATAGTGCTAACCCATGGTTTCGCATTGCATGTCAACCAGCCCAATGTTTTGGTGTGTGTGTGTACACCCAGAAGAACACACAAGCTCTGTGTGCATAAATCAGTAAACTCTGGGCTAATATCTAATTGCAAAGGGACTTGGAAAATGTAACGTATGGCACATTTAATGTCTGTTGGGTGTTATAAATCCTAGTTTATGAAACAGCAGTCTAAATGAGTACCTTCCCAAACCACTATATCAGTTTCCTCTGTATATAGGAAACTCCCCTAGGAAATGTTATGAATATTAAAGAATTAGCATATATCATCTTTCAGATGATATAGCTAAACAGCAAGTATATTCTTTTCCCACTCTGTTTTCCAGAAGAGGAGGTGTGTTTAGAAACTGAAACCAAATACACAGTTACAGTTGCAGGATGTAATTTATACATTATTAGATAAAGTTACAAACACTGAAGATTTGGGTGACTTAAAAGATGGTAGACCCAAGATAGCATCTTCTCCTATCTTGCGTAGCAGGCTTTAGGATTAACCAAGGATACCCTCTTAACAAAATCAGCTGTGTGTACCATATTCAGTCAAAAACAAACACGTATACAAGAACTATATTTCAGTGGCTGCCTCACATTTATGAAACTCTCCTCCCTTGAAGACTTGCCAGAGATGGAACCTATTTACACTGACTTTGTGGGGCCTCAGAGTTACTTCACAAGACAGTACTATTTTAAATGTGAAGGCTCAGCGGCCAGGGCCCCTGTCATTAATTTTTTAAAAAATATGAATTTAAAAAAAGGCATGAATTAAAAAACAAACAAACAAAAGATTTGGTGTATACTGTATATGAAGAGCTATATATGTATAAAATAAGAGTTGTCTTCGACATTTTGGTTGAAGTGAAATACAAATTAACTGGGGTATGGGGGAGGTATTCTCAGGCAAAACATTTCATGAATTTCAAGGGGATTTTAATGAAACTGAGTACGACTAGTGAAATCTCTAAAATAATTACTCACACCCCTTAGGTATCGCTTGATTTTGCCTAAATCAACATTTTTTTTAAGCAACCTTGGAGGATGCTGCTCAGGCAAAGCACCTGAGGAATTTTGAAAGAAACAACACTGTTTCAATAATGGTTGTGACACTTCTCACAGGAGTTTCACACATCTCTATGTATACAATTATATATCCCACCATCCTGGATTTTAAGATGATTTGCTTTTTAAACTATTTATTATTAGCATTACTGTTGTAATTAATAATGGATTTATTTTACATTGCCTGTTTTAGTGTGGAAAGTGCCTCCAAAGGGCTATGACTGCAGCAATGCAAGTTGGTTGGCACTATGCCTTCTTTGATGCTCACGCATTTGCCCATTCTTTAGAGTTCTTGAATATGTGTTGTATGATCCACATGTGATGTAGCATTGCCACTTATGTACGCACCCATATTCTGTGGTGTCACTCTAAGGTTCTTAGCACATGGAACTTAACCCTCAAGAATTTTGGTCAGGATGTTGCCACAGTGAAATTTCCTTAATTCCAAAGTATTTCATGTTGTGCTATAATGAATGGTGGCTGATGCCCACTAGGTCACCAGAGGGCTGGATCACCAGAGGCAGAGCCATGGGCTCACCAGAGGCAGATCAGTCTTTTGACTCCCTAGTAGCAAGCAGCCCAAGGGAAAAGTGAGGCACATGAACTTTAAGATCCTGAGTGCAAAGCAGAATCCACTAGGGATGTATGAATCCCTTACCTGGCTCCGCAGTGGGGAATCCGCAGTGGGGGGAGGTGCTCCGTCCCTCCCCCCAGAATCCTCCCTGGCCTGCTCTGCTCTGCAGCGGCTCCACAGAGCCGCTGGCCAGGGCCATCCACAGCTGGAGTTCTGGCCGCGGCCGGGCTGCTGCAGACACAAATGGCGGCCTCCGTAGCAGCTGCCATTTGCGTCCTGCCAGGCTGCTGTGATAGGCTACATAAGTATTTCTGTAGCCTGTGACGGCAAAGAGCAGCGGTGCAAACGGCAGCCGCTATGCCATTTGCACCGCTGCTCTTTCCGTGATAGGCCACGTAAATACTTACGTAGCCTATCATGGCAGCCTGGCAGGACGCAAATGGCAGTTGCTATGACAGCCGCCATTTGCGGCCACAGCAGCCGGCTGAGAGACCAGCCACCACCACCAGAGCCCCAGGTAAGCTTTGTCCCAGGGGGATTCTGCGGGGTGGCGGGGGGGTGGGAGGCCGTTCTGCCATGGGTTTGGGGGGGCTGAATGTCTGTGCATTCAGCCTCACTGAAATCCATGGCGGAATTCTGCGCCAGCCCTAGAATCCACACAAAAGCATTCCTTTGGACCAACATTCTTCTGTTCCAGCAACAGCTCCCATTGGACAGAGAATCAAGTGACCTTTAGACCATGAGTCCAAAACAACATTCTCAGAGCATTATAGAAAAGCTGTCTTTGGAACTCAGCAGCAAGTTCTGAGAACGTCTAAAATAATAAATAAAATAATAAAAATTGATTACAAAAGGCAGCACAGAGAACATGCCTGCAAAGCTCTCTCTCTCTCACTCTCTCTCTCTCTCTCTCTGTCACAGACACATCCACACACATGTGCACACCCCATAAAGAAAAAATACACACTCAATGACACCCCCAAGGCTTCCCCTGACTTTTACACTGCTTTTCACAACCCCCACGTCTTCTCCTGACATTTGCACTGCTGCTGCTCCCCTCTCCTCTATGGCTTCTCCTGACCTCTCTCAGTATTGGGACTAGGGATGCACGAAATGTACTTACCTTTCCGTGGATTATGTTTATGGTGGGGGGGGAGGTGTTCCATCCCTCCCCCTGGAATCCTTGACGGGGGGGAGGCACTCCATTCCTCCCCCCTGGAATCCTCGATGGCCAGCTGTGCTCTGCGGCAGCTCCGCGAA
The DNA here is from genome assembly GCF_057233095.1 of Heloderma suspectum. NCBI lineage: Eukaryota > Metazoa > Chordata > Lepidosauria > Squamata > Helodermatidae > Heloderma > Heloderma suspectum. Next base: position 71,751,383 of record NC_139462.1, read on the forward strand.
GCAGCCGGCCAGGCCCAGGCCAGAGCCGTCCGCAGCCGGATTTCCGGCCGCGGAGGGCTCTGGGTAAAAAAAAAACAACCATGTACACAAATGGCAGCAGCTACAGCCGCCACCATTTGCGTTCCTTATTTTTTGCCGTCTTAATCTATGTAAATATTTACGTAGACTATGACGGCAAAAATAAAGGGGAATGCAAATAGCGTAGCGGGCGCTATTTGCATCCCGTTTTGATTCGCCGTTTTAGCCTATATAAATATTTGCGTAGGCTAAAACAGTGAATCAAAAAGGGACGCAAGTAGCGCCCACTACGCTATTTGCGTTCCCCTTATTTTTGCCATCTTAGTCTACGTAAATATTTACGTAGACTAAGACACCAAAAATAAGGAACGTAAATGGTGGCGGCCATAGCCGCCATTTGTGTACGCAGTTTTGTTTTGTTTTGTTTTTTACCCAGCCATGATAGGCTATGTAAATCTTTACATAGCCTATCATGTCATAAAAAACAAACAAACCCACAAGTCTGCAAATGGCGGCGGTGGCGGCAGCCAGTCGGAAGACCAGCCGCTGCAGCTGCCGCCACCAAAGCCACCGCCGGAGCCGCCGCCACCCGGAAGATCCGCCCCAGGTAAGTCTCATCCCAAGGGGGATCAGCGGGGGGGGCGGGGGGGGCGGGCCATTCCACCACAGATTTCGGGGGAACGTAAATGGAACGTCTACCGAGATCTGTGGCGGAATTCTCTGCCATCCCTAATTGGGACTCTCACACTTCTGCCTTCTGCTGCTCTCTAACATTGTGCCCTTCCACCTCTTCACTTCCTCTGCTCATGCACGGCCAGGAAAAAGAGGGGATTGGTAGGGGCATCTCATGCTCATTTCTTCAGTGTGAACTCTTCAGTCCAGAAACAAATGGGGGTGGTGGGGGCTGAATATCCTAAAGTATGGCATCAAGCAGTGTGCTCTGCCTTGCTGCTGGGAGACAGAGAAGGGAAGAGAAAGGAGTACGCACACTGCCCAGAGATGACACAACAGAGTTCTGCTGCTGGTTGGAACAGTCCTGCTGGTGGTGGTTATAGCATGGCAGTACAAAAACATTTGGGCTGGGGGGGGGGGCTTGCAGATACAGGCTGTGGTCTACCCCCACCCTAAATTATGGCCCAACTTTGGTTACAACCAGATGATGTGTGTGTGTGAATTAAAGTGCACAAAAAGCAGGGCGGGGGCAGGGGAAGGATAGGCTAACACTTAAAAATAGATAGGCATTAAACCAGATTATAGCTCAGCAGTTACCATTCAGCAATTATAACTATAATTAAAGATTATACTTCAGAAACCCAAGAAGGGTAGAAACAGTGATTATATGTTTTGGTGTTGATGACATAATTAATGTTGACTAGCATCTTGAGAAAAACTGCTTTGCGTCTTCTTGAGGGAAGAGAATGTGCTGTGCTGTTTCCCTCTTCTTGAGGGAAGAGAATATGACCTGCTGTTCACTGTGTTACATGTTCCTTCTGTGCCCATTTCACAATACTGGAGCCTATGGCAGGTCCCAACTCTGGGAATTAAGTAATTTACCTCAAACCTGAAAATGTAATGCCTTAGCCCTAAAGGTTTCCAGATCAATCTTAGTCACAAACAAGACAGCAGTTGACACAAAAATAATATCTACTGGATTCCCAATATAATTCTGCTCAGAGAATTCTAGAACTTCCTCTTTATTGAGTTAGCTCAAGACACACATCAGATAAAAATACTCCTTTAGGTAAAACACAACAAATAGTTTTAATTTTAATTGTGAAATAGTAGCGAACTGTCTGTGAAACATCAAACAAATTGTGCCTTACCACATCATAACTTGTTTTCCACCCTGCAAAATATTATCTGCCTCATGAGACACTGTAAAGTAAATCATAACAGCTCATAAATAGAAGTTGTTCATGAGACAGCTGGAATGCATGAAGTCTAGTAAGATACCATTATTAAAAGAGAAAAAATATATAAAAGCATGAACCTTTATCCTTCACAGTAAAAGAAAGAAAAAGAAATGCTGCTAGATAGTATTTTTATTTTTTACAGCACTTGTTCCCATCTAATTCTGTACATACAATTATATTCTGATTAGATGCTTGCATAGCTCCTACAAAGCAGGATTAATGGTACATGGTGTACATAGTACATTTTAACAGTTTATCTTCTAAACTGCCCTTGGGCCATAATAATATTAATTTATTTTATTTATTTATTTATTTTAGGTTTTTCCCATATTGTTTTTCACACTATGCATTAAATCCTAGGGTGCCCTTACATTCATGGAAGGTCCTTTGATCCATTGGAAGAATGGGAGGTACTTTTTCACTGATTCTGCCTTCTACCTGCAGCCCCCTGTGCCTCCCCAAAATCTGCTCTGGGGGATCCCCTGGATTGGTGTGATACATGATGCGAAAGCTGTGGAAGGAAGGAAGAATTGGAAAAAGAATCATCTCCCCCATCTTTCTGTTCACAGGAGCCTCTGTTGGCTCAATAGCCCTTTCATTCTGGAAAGACTTCTCTTGTGAATGGAAGAGCACCAACCATTGGATCCCACCCATCATCGCAGTAATCCTTACAATTGTGTTGAATGGTACTTAATCTTATTATCTCGATATCTCCATAAAAGCAGATGAAATAACAAAGACTCTTGTGACACATGAAAAAGCTTTGTCAGATAGGTTCTGGCCCATGAGAGCTTACGTTAAAGAAGCGGGGGGTCTTTAAGGTACCACAAGATGTACTGCTCCTCTGGAATTCTATAAAGAGGAGAGTAACGCTGAGAGAATTGCTTGCTTCAGGCCACTTAGCACAGCTAGGACAACTGCACTCTTAGCTCCACAAAACCTCTCTTACCAGCTTAGAAAACTGTACCTCCAAATAAAATCTAAGCATTAGGGATGTATGAAAATCACTTACCTTTCAGGGATTATGCTGATGGTGGGGGGGAAGCGTTCCGTCCCTCCCCCCGGAATCCTCGCCAGGGGGGAGGCACTCTGTTCCTCCCCCCCCGGAATCCTGGCCAGCCGGCTGTGCTCCGCAGCGATTCTGCGGAGCCGCCGGCCGGCTCCACCAGCAGCCGGACATCCAGCCGCTGGCTAGCAGGGACGCAAATGGCAGCAGCCGTAGCTGCCGCCGTTTGCGTCCCTGCAGTCAGCTGTGATAGGCTATGTAAATGTTTACGTAGCCTATCACGGTGTTTTTTTTAAATCTAGCCGTGATAGGCTATGTAAATCTTTACGTAGCCTATCACGTTTTTGTTTTGTTTGTTTTTTTAACCTGGAAATGGCGGTGGCGGTGGCCGGTCGGAAGACCGGCCGCCGCCGCCGAACCGCCGCCGGAGCCGCCGCTGGAGCCACCGCCGCCAGGAAGATCCGCCCAAGGTAAGTCCCGTCCCAGGGGGGCGGGCCTTTCCTCCTCCGATTTCGGGGGCCCGAATACGCTGGCATTCATCCTCCCCGATATCCGTGGCGGAACTTTCATACATCCCTACTAAGCATCATAACAGCTGGCAGGAGGGAACAAAAGTTGACAATGACCAATTCTGAAGACAGTAAACAACCTTTTGAGTAGAGTTCCCTGAGCTACACCCAGGAGTAGGTAAAAATGGGATCATGGCTTATCCTTTCCTAAAGGCACTGCTTTATGTTAAAAACAAGCTAACACATGGGATTCCTCGTTGAGGACTAAGGATACCATTTAGACAGCTTTGGTAAGGGAGAAGCTTGCAAGCAGCCAAAGATTGTTTTGATAGTATTTATTTCTGCTTATTCCCTAGCTGAATAGCTAACGCAAAATAAAAAGGAATGCTTCTTCCTTCCTTGCCCACACATATGGCTTTCTAGGACTGCTGTCTAGGATATCAGAATGTTAACAGTATAGGTTCAGCTGTATTATCTCCCAGTAGCAATTTCCAGAGGGGAGCCATCTATTGCAGACAAGCAGAGAGTCTTGTGGCACTGAAAGACTAACAATTAATTCTGGCACAAAGTTTCATGAACAACACCCAACTTCATAACATGGTGAACTGGACTATAGTCCACAAAAGCTTATTCCAGAATAAATTTGTTAGTCTTTAAGTGCAAAAAGCTCTTTGTTGCGTTTTATTATCACTCAGTATACTACACTGTACTCACTGTAGTCAGAACATATGTCCACAAGATGGTGTTATAAACACATAACTAGTCAAACAACAATTTGTAGACAGGTTTGTAGTCCCCTAAATTAACCCTCAGTTGATCAACTAAGCTAACATGCCATAAGCTTTTACATCTTAAAACTTTTAATTCCTGTTATATTCTAAACAGGCTTAGCAGCACTTCTAACAGCAATAGGTTTATTTATTTTCATCTACTATCAGGTCTAGTATTTTCTGTTTCCCACTTTCAAACTGCACCCCTCTCCAATTAAGCCAATGTTACAGGGTCTAACATTTTTCTATGTATTAGTAGTTTTCAATAGGTTTGTATGGTAGTGCAGGAATACTCCCCTTTTAAGCTTATAATCTTATGTACACTTTCTTGGCAGTAAGCAGCATTACATTGTATCTTTACTTTCACTTATGTAGTAATTTATATAATTAAACAAAATAAATACATTTTATTTATTTTACACTTTATATCTTCATTGTGCATCCAAAAACCTAGGACTGCAATCTTATGGCATTTAATTAATTTCCACTGAACATAGTGGGAAAACATGATGCTTTGCAAAGAAAGTAAACAGGGAAATTCGCCTGAATGGTTGTTAATTTTTTTTGTTTCTTTTTGTTTTGTTTTTTATATATGTATTGAGCTTAACCATTATCATTAGTAAGACCCAGTTGAAAGGGCATAATTTTGTGCAATCATATCTTCAGAGTGGCATGGGTTATTCTGCAACGTACACAATAACTTCTTTTTTACTACTTGAAACAAAACTTCATGAGAAGCAGGAGGCAAAAGTTACCATTGCTCCAGTAATCTACATCTAAAGAGAAAAAAGAATGTGAATAACTAGAATTATAAACTGCAATCAAATAATTAAGGGGTATATCTAATACTTCTTAACGTTAAGAGATACAGCAAACAGTATGTCTAATAGATTGCACAAGCTATAGAACACATTCATAAAAAGTACACATCAAAAATTAAATATGGATATTTCAAATGTATATATTCAAAACATATAAATAAATACACTCCCTTCCTGTTCATGTTCACAGCTCCTATAGATTAGCACTAGGTAGAGAAATGTACGTGTGTGTAGATCAAGATAAAATTATGCATTGGAAACCAGATTGTTTAAAATAAAATACTAGTTTGTAGTACTGGTGGAGCTGATGGCAACAATTTATAGCACAACATTAACAAATAATTTGATATTTACTATCGACTATAATAGTGCGCAGTACCATGTTAATCCTTTGCTATAAAAAGCCAACAATACTGAGAGCATTTTAATGAGAGTTTCTAAAAACACATTTGAATCTGTTCATAGCTAGCAATATATCAGGTGTTGTTTTTTTCTTGGTGCAGTCCTCAACAAAAAAAAGGGCTTTTTTGTTTGTTTGTTGAGGACTGCACCAAGAAAAGAAATGCATACGAAATAGCACTGTGTTGTCTACAGCCACTTATCCAAAAGGTCATGCATCCATCAATCCTCAACTGAACAACCTAATTATGTAATCCCGCCCATTGTGTATTGGCAAACAGCTGATGATGGAAGCACATATGGTATAGGTGAAACATTTTTAAATATTTAAAAAGAGAGAATTTAAGAATTAACTTTATCTGAATAAATTTTCCTTCGTGATACCACATCAATGCAAGATATATTTGCACTTATTGAATGTGTTTTCTGTAATGGTCCCTCTTGTGATTATGGAAGAGGCTTCAAAATTCGCACTTCTCTGAATTTTGCAGTGTTCTCCAATAGGGAAAAAAATGCATGTATTAGGTAAAATAATGTTAAAAATGCATTATATTAGGAAAATAGCTTGCAAAAGTGTGTATATTAGGCAAAAATGAATGTAATGAATAATACAAATGAATGTTTAGGATAAATGTGTACAAAAATGCTTATGAATTTTCATGTGAACTTTTAAAACAGCAGTTTTAAAGCACTGGCCAAATTGAAATGACTGGATAAATTCTCAAAGTTTGAGATGAACCAAATTTATGACTGGAAAAAATGAGAAACTTAAAGAAATCGAAATTGACAGATTTATCAATCCGTATTTGTCACTGAACCGACCAGGAGGATCACTACACTATATTTTTCTTGTGAAAATGATAATTCCAACCTAAGAGAAATCCACAGCCACAACCAACAGTCCAGAAATTCTCTTTTCATCTCAGGGCCAAACTATGTATGTTCAGAAATATCATAAGGCATAGCCTTCCTAGACTGTACCATTTCTGAATACTGGTTGGAGACTTCATATCTGAATGTTCCCTCTCATTTAAAAAAAATGAAACTAAACAAAACTAGGCTAGAACCCTTTCCCCTGACATACTAGATGTCCATGGGTTTGGAGATTTTGGCATGAAGAAACATTCAAGCATGTGATATCCCCACTGCCTCTACATACTGCAGTTATATATAGTCTGGATCAGCTGTCAAACCACTTCTACTGACTAACATCACCACAATCCATACTAGTGAAGAAAGTAATAAATGAGCTCTTTAATGAGCTTCTGTCATGCATTAAAAACGTGGTTGTTCAGGCAGGCATTTGGGGTGGGTTAGGGTATTTTAGAAAATGTTTTTATTGTAGAATTTTATTGTTTTAAACTGTTTTATTGTATGTTGTACATCGCCCAGAGTGGCTGGGTGACCAGCCAGATGGGCGATTAATAAATTTAATAAATAAATAAATAAAAGTAATATCCTCTCCATTAAACACAACATACAACAAGAGACTCTAACATGCTTAGCCCGCTTACCTCAAACTGACCTTGTCTAATTTGGGCTTTCCTTCCTAAAAAAAAACAACTTACCAGCTATGTTGAAAATCCCAAATCCTCAACTAATTCCAAATAGATCAGATTAGATGCAGATGTCATCTGTCATCTGTCCAGTCCAGCCAAATTAGAAACTCCTTAGAAACTGAACTTAATCCAATAGATTACATTTCTCCATAAACTTTACTCTGAAATGGGATATTTATATGCACAGAGAATTACACAAACCAGTGGCTAGTTTGGCATCTCCTGTCACAAATCACCCCAGTGTGGCAATGCCACAAATGTTGTCTAGGAATGGCATATGGGTAATTCATTTTACCCAGGGGTAATTCGATTTTAATACATTATTTTTCTGTATCCAGGCTCCAAAATCTATCTGAGGGCTGGCACACATACACCTAATGACTCACAACTGAACATGGGAATTGACCAGGTCAGGATTGGGTGCCAAGGGATAGCAGTGGCAGAGGTGAGCAGTGGCAGACAGCAGAGGTGGTGAGGAGCAGTAACAGCAGAAACACTACACATCACTGCACACTAGGGATGGCGGAGAAATCAGTTGTGGATTTCAGTCAGGCTGGATTCTCAAAAATCCGACCTGCGAAGTCTGCAGCGGACCAACCCCACTCACTTCCAGGTCTGCCGGCTTTCCTGCAGGGCAGCTCTCCATTCTAAATGGCACAAGGTACCACCGAGGTCCTTCTTTCCTGCACTGGCTGCCAAGGGCTTCCTTAACAGCTGGCTTAGGGAAAAAGGGTCCGGGCACAGCCAGCCCCCAGTGCTCTCACCCTGGCCTCCTCTCGCAGACCAAGGCGAGAGTGCTGGTGTGCCACCGAGGCCCTTCCTCCTCACACTGGCTGTCAAGGGCTTCCTTACAGGGGCTTCCTTAATAGCCAGGGTGGGAGAGAAGGGTCCCGGTCCAGCCAGCCCTCATAGAGGAAAGCCCCCCCAAAATATCTGACAGATGCGGTAAAGCTCCAGGAAAATCCATGGGGCCCCAACTGGCCCAGATTCCCCTGCTGCAGATCCTGCCCCCTGGAATGGAAGTTGTGGGGTTCATACACCCCTACTGCACACTAAAATTACACCAATGACAGCCCTTTAGTAATTCTGTAATGATACTGTAACTAAGGATTGGAAGCAATGGTAACAATAAAAGATTAAAACATACAAAGGAGCTAAGAATAGCAGTGATGTTAGTTATTTGAGACATGTGTATATGCAAGACTCTGTGTAATGAAGGCCTCTGATGCTGAGCGTGTTTGAACCTTCCAATGATGAGCCATTATGAACTAAAGTGTCAAGAACTATGAGCTGAGCAGAAATTTGGTGGGGCGAGATGGACTGAGTTCATAATGGTGAAAGGATTTCTAGACAGTGAGAGTTTGTTTCTAAACCCACACCCTTTCCAAACCTCTGGTGTCATCCAGATGTTTTGGATGTCATCCCATCAGCTCCAGTCAGCATGGCCAATGGTCAGAAATTCTTGGAGTTGTAGTCCAAAATATCTGGATGGTATCAGTCTGGGGAAGACTGTCAGTAGGTAAATGTATACTTTTATCGCTTTATTCCAGTTTGTTATTCCATTATGTAATCTCAGCATTCTATTTTCTTAAAAACAACAACAGGGACTTAACCACAAATACCTTGAACATTTTTTTAAAAAACTGTAATGAATGTAAATGAATGAACTACCATGCTAATACAGTAAATGTAAAATATTATGCAAGTCAAACTTTTAAAATGGGAAGGAATGACAAAAAATGTGCTTGCAGAATTCCTCATGTCACTGTTTGCAGACACTGGATTTTGTTCGCTGACTCAGTGTCTGTGACATGATGCTACATTCATAGCAGCAAAAAGTGTATCTGAAAAATGATACCACTTGTCAGCCCAGGAAATTGAAAACAGTTCAATTGATGGGTGTCTCCCTTTAGCAGATTTGTACTCCATTTTTTAAAAGTTGAGACACAGTGTTGTTATTTGAAAACTGAGTTTTAAAATACTATTTGTTTGGAAAAAAGAAGGCCAAGCATACGTACATCTCATTAATATGGCTGAAACAATTAAACTATCTCAAAAACACCCCTTTTTCACACTCCTTCCTGCCTGGAGATTTTTTTACTTGTTTTATCTGCCATTTTATCATGTGAACATGGCCAAGGTTTTCTTCCTTGGCCATATTTGCATGAGTTTGTTCTTGTTTTATGAATCCTGGGAGCAACAACCCAAGATGACATGCTGAAGTAACTATTTGAAGCTTCTTTACCGGTCACTGTAGCAGGAAGAGAGGAGGAGGAGGAATCCTGGCTTATTTTCAGCAAGCCAAAATTCTCCAAAGTCCTGGCTTACTGTTCTGTAAATGAACACAGCCATTACACTGCCTACCTAGGGGCAGTCTGATTTTGATAGCTCATGCCTATTTCTTATTTATTTATATTTCTAACCTAATAGGACGGTTATGCCCTACATAGCATATTAAAACAGCAGCCAAATGAAAATCAACAAGATAAAATATTTCTTAAAATCAGAATACTAAATCTCCACCCCAATTAAAATAAAGTAAAATTCCCCATATTTATGTATTTATATTTATATACAGCTTAATATTTTTTAAAAAAACAAGCGATTCACGTACAATATTAAAAATCATATTAAAATACAATATTAAAACACAATTAAAAGCAATTTCAGCTAAAACAATAAAACAGATATATTTAAAATGATATTAAAATAATAATTCAAATTACTCTATTAAAAACCATTTTAAAACTATGCTAATAATACAAAACAATTCAAAAAGCAGTAACGAGAAGCAGCATGTGATCAATTGCAGTTATTTACAAACCTCGGTGAACAAGTGTGCTTTCAGGAGGCATTTGAAACATGCCACATTTTCTGCCTCCTGAACCGCATGGGGGAGGGATTTCCAGAGGGTGGGTGCCACCACTGAGAAGGACCACCTTCAAGATATTACATAGTGACATTCTGTTGGGCAGGAAACAACCATATCAGCTTTACCCCAGCCAACTCACCACTCACAAAAAAAGTTTTACAACACAACCAACTAATGCACAGACTCCAATGTTGACAAATTCCCAGTAAAGGTTGTACTACAGTCTGAACTAAACTTCCACTGGAAGTGTTAATGATGGCTAAGTTCTGGACTTTTAATTACCTATGCATAATGGTCACCCATGCTTCGTATGCTAGGGATGAAATTAACAATCACAAAATACAGAAATTGCTGAAAGGATCATGTACAGCACATTCCTGTACATATCTACTCAGAGGTAAGCCACATTGAGATGAATGAGCCTTAGTCCTAGGTAAGGCTGCAATCCTATACACACTTTGCTGAGAGGAAGTCCCATTGAGCTCAATGGAGCTTATTTCTGAATAATGCATATGATTGCTCTATACATTACTTATTTAAATAATGTGTATTGAGATATACAGGGTTGGATTTCCCAGCCCTACCCAGGGATTGAACCTTGGACCTTCTGTATGCAAAGCATGTACTCTACCACTGAGCTATGGCCCTACCCCTAAATGGCTCAGCCTATTTTCAATTTAGGAGCACATATTTATCCCAACACAGTAAACTCTATGGTGGCTGAAAAGCCTGTGGATAATGGTTAGCTAATAAATATTGAGTCCTGATCCTACCCATCTTTTTCATTGCTTCATTGATATAGCAGGGTCCACAATCATGTGGGGAGATCTAGTCATGTTCAAGTGAATAAAAGCACAATGCTCCTTCAGACCTCCCTATTCAATGTGGGAGGTTGGGGACTGAGGGCATGGGGGCTGGCATGCATGGGGACATAGGGGGTGGAGTCAGTGTGTGTAGCCCTGTCCCCCTATCCATTTGAAGTCTTCACATGTTCAGTTGAACATGGTTGAGGCTTTGAAGTGTTCTGGAACTCTGATCACAAAGGAGGCTTAAGTTTGTAGGCAAAATGGAAATTATTATTTTTCTCAGTAACAATATAATGGAAGAAACATCCTAGTTTTTATACCATGTTATTCATAAAGAGTTTCCTAGAGCGAAAGCAAGTAAAATCTTTAAACTCTTCTAGCTAACTGAAGCAGCCTGCACACAGGGGCAAAAATAGTTGAATTTCAATTCAATTCAATTCAATTCAAGGCATAAAAATGGGGGGATGGGAAGAGTAAGTGGAAGGATCTTTTGCATTTACACATCTGAGCTGATTGATAAAGCCTACACGTGTGTGTAAGAACAATGCAATTTTAAGATCAAAGCACCTTTAAGAGAATTCAGCAGCAGCTTAAATTCCTGCTCAAAGCTATGTGTTTCCATACCCAAGGAAGAAATAGTTTGCTACAAAAGAACAGCCCAACATAAAATTACAATTTTAGAGGCATCTGTAACTGGCTGATTTTTAGCTTTCTTAACTAGTGCAAAACCTAAATAGTTGAATAATCTGAAGGCTTTAACAGAAATAGGAAAAAAAATTCTGTCTGAGATTATATAAACAGAAAATGATGGGACCTTTTTTTCAAGGTCTTCCTGAACATGGCTAGGATCTAGAAAGGCCTGTGAACACGTCTGTATGCATATGGAGGAGGGCTGCTCTGGGATGACAGGAACTGAAAGGCCCACATGCATGAATGTCACACAATGTAATTTGGATCCCTGACCTTGGGCAGAATCCAACAGGGTACTTATGCCCCTGCCAATTTCTCTTCCACCCCACTGACTACATTGCAGAAGTGGCCCCACTGTTTGTACAGTGGTGATTTAGTGCTTCTGGGGCAGCCCAAAATGAGCAGAAATTGTCATTTCTGGAAGGAGGCAGGTGTTTCTGCTCATCTAGGCAGAAAGCACCCCTAGGAAGCACTAAATCCTCCTTGCGAAGGGTCCAGCTTGTGCAGCTCAGTTGGCAGGACCCACTGCTTGCAGAAGGGAATCAGTGGGGTGGAAAAGAATTGACGGGGGCATAATCACTTCATGGATTCTGCCCCTTGTGTTTTATATTTCAATACATTTGTCAACCTGCTGATTTTCTACCTGAGTTCCATCAAGGCCCTCTCATTGTTTTAATCCCTACTTGCAAAATACATGAATCCAAATCAAAGGGAAATTTCACTGACCGATGCCTCAAAACAACTTGATTTATCATATGATTTAAAAACATCAGGTCTAAGCTCATTAGTTCAACTTTATAAATTGATATCTAGAATAATCAGAACACGATCACGAGCAAAACAAAACAAAACAAAACAAAGTTCCTTCTCAACAGATAGAGTCTTTAACTTGCCCTTCAGCTAGGAATGCCTGGGTGTTTTATGACCAAGCTTGATGACTTGAATCACAGCATGACTGACTCCATGATGGTGTCTCTACTCTAAATTGTTTATCCTGGAACATTGCTGGATGGAAGGAGAAAGCTAAAGATAAGGAGTTGGGGGATTTTCTTTCCCTTTTTGTTGTAATAATGTTGCAATCTCTGGTTTCCACCTTGCTCCAGGCTGAGATTATAACTTTACTCACCCATGATACCTTGGTCCATGCAATATTAATTAAAAATAATATTTCTCAATTGCTTATTTTTAATGTATTCATCCCACCATAGAGTAGTGAAGTAGAAATATTGGCCCAGTGGGAAAGTTTAACACACTACGTGATAAAAATCTCAATATGCTTCTGCTGAAGTTCTTTTGGCCAGAGACTTTAACACAAAAATAGGGAGTGATGGCTCCTCTCTGATAGACTCTAAATTCTGTAATTTTAATGACTCCATTGAGGGTCTTCTTCCCTATACAAGGTCCTCTAAAGAGTCACACATAAACCAGGCTGGGGTTTGCTTAGTAAAATTCTCTTTTTGTTTTGATAAAAAAATTCTTAATGGATCTCTTCCTCATGATAGTCCTGGTTAATATACATTCACCTCCTGCAAGAGGTAGCAGTGTCATTAACTATATTCTTATTTCATCCCAGTTGACATGCCGGACTTCTGACATTTTTGTGGAGAATTGCACAGATATAGTGAGCACCTCCCGTTAATTATCAGAATGAACTATTCTTTAAAATCCTGTTCTTTTCCCTCTCTTCCTATGTTAGATGCAGATGATTTTTCCTGCCATATGAGTAAGATGGAGAAAAATTGTAGACAAAAAGAGTATAGAAATTCTTAATCGTCCTACATCTAACACCTTAAGCGAAGAGTTCAGCAACATTCAACATATTGATGATGTCTTACATTCAGATAATTCAAATGGCCCTGGAACAACAGACCAGTACAGTTAAACAGGAAAGATTAAACCTTGGTATGACAGAGAATGTCAACATTTGAAAAATCAGATTCATTCCCTCTACTGTTTTTATTGTACAGTCTCCCCACTGAGTATTATGAGTTAAAAAAGAAATATAGAAGTGTTAATGCTAAAAATGCTAAAAAGAAAATGGTGGCACAAAGAGAAAAATGGGAACTATTGCTAAATGCTTCACTAACAAATTAAAACAAACTCTTTTGGACCCTAGTTACAGGTGCTTTCAAAAGTAGGACAGGCTCACCTGACTGTTTAATTCCAGTCCAAGTATGGTAAGCCTATTTTTCTAGTGTTTTCTATGATCCCTCACTTTTAATGGACTAAGGCAATCATAGTTCCTATTTTCAAAAAGGGAGACCCAAAGTTCTGATACAAGATTGCACAGAAGCTAAAAGCCAAGATAAAATTATCAAGCATATAGAAGGGCAAGTCCTGCTGAAGAAGAATCAACATGTCTTCTGCCAAGGCATATCCTGTCTCACTAACATTTTAGAGTTTTTTGAGAGTGTCAATAAACATGTGGACAGGGGTGATGCAGTACAGTAGACATTGTTTATGTGGACTTCCAAAAGTCTTTTGACAAAAATCACTCACCAAAGACTCCAGAGAAAACGTAGCAATCATAGAATAAAATAAGAGGTCCTTCCGGCTAAAGAACAGAAAGCAGACAGTAGGAATAAACGGTCAGTTCTTACAATGGCAGGGATGTAAAGAGTGCAGTCTCACAAGAATCTCTATTGGAACCAGTTCTTTTTTCATAATCATAAATGATCAGTAATTAGAAATAAGCAGTGAGGTGGCCAAGTCTGCTGCTGTCACCAAATTATTTTGAGGAGTTAAAAACAAAAAGGGATTGTGAAGATCTCCAAAAGGATCTCTCCAAATTGGGAGAATGGGTAGTAGAATGGCCAAGAAAGGGATCTCAAGGTTGTGGTGGATAGTTTGATGAAAGTGTCAATCTAGTGTGTGGCTGCTGTGAAAAAAGGCAAATTCCATGTTGGGCAATTGAAAATAAAACTGCCAATATCATACTACCCTTATACAAATCTATTGTTACACTACATTTGGAATACCATTTACAATTCTGGTTACCTGATTTCAAAAAGGATATTGTAGAGTTGGAATAGGTGCAATAGAGGGCAACCAAACTGATCAAGGGGCTGGTGAACTCCCGTATAAGAAAATATTATACTTTCTGGGATGGTTTAGCTTAGAGAAAAGATGAGGACAGGGAGACATGGCAGAAGTGTACACAATTATGCATGGTGTAGAGAGAGTGAACAAGGAGAAGTTTTTCTCCCTCTCTCATCATACTAGAACTCGGGGTCATACAGTGAAGCTAAGTGGCAGGAGATTCAGGACAAACAAAAGGTAGTGCTCCTTATACACCGCATTTAGTTAAACACAAGATGGAGCAATGGCCACCAACTCCAATGGCTTTAAAACGAGATTAGAGAAATTAATGGAGGATATGGTTATCAATGGCTACTAGTTATGAGAGCTATTTATTACTTCCAGATTCAGTGACAGTATGCCTCTGTATCAGTTGCTGGGGGACATGAGCAGGATGGTGCTATCATACTCATGAGGAAGCCTACTTGTTATGTGGGCTTCCCACAGACAGCTGGTTGGCCATTGTGTAAACAGAATGCTGGACTAAATAGGCCTTTGGTCTGATCCAGCATGGCTTTTCTTATATTCTTAATGAAATGGACATATGGAGGAAGATGATGACTGGAAGTTGTCACACCCAGCAATGGCTTCCTCTTTAATTTGAAAGGAAAAGTATATCTTCATATATATTTCCTTGTATGAAAAAAATGTCCTTACAAGTCAAGAAGAAGAAGAAGAAGAAGAAGAAGAAGAAGAAGAAGAAGAAGAGCTCTTCATGTAGACTGGGAATTAGGAAGGCATCAGCATGTTTGTTTAAAACTAAATTTTTGTTTTACATGACTTCCAATAAAGCAGAAAATGTTAAGTGAGCTACTGTGAAGAAAACCAAAGAAACAAAAAAGTACTATCAAGCATGAACTGCCTTAAGCCATTTCCACAGAATCTAATTACTTGCTTTACTTTATTAAATGAGGTTTGTATGTGTGTTGTTAACACAGTCTTATTTGCCCAAAAGAGAACAAAAACTATTAAGGAAAATAACATTAGATTAAGTATCCACAGATTAAATGGATAAAGCTTTACATCCATAGATGAAATGGATGAAACTTTAACCTCAATAAATATATATATCGATCCTCCTACGACATTAGTGGGGTTAGATTTAACTCTGGTTAAAAATCTGTGTTTTCCTTCCACCATTATGAAAACTCCTGTTATAAAACTTCATCATACAGTAAAGAAGATGGATGGAGTCATTCACCATCTGCTTAAGCAAATATACTTAAAGATGCTTCCACAAGTGTGATTAAGTGACAGCAAATCTAGGAGCAAAGAGTACTCAGATTTCAAAATGATGATTGTACAGCTGTAGCCTGCATCATTAGGGAGCCATAAAATTTTATGTTCCATTTCAATGGCAAGGACCTTTGTTGAAGATTCGGTGGAATGGGCAAATCAAGAATTGATCCATTTAGCAATTGTTGTAAATTTAGAAAGGCTAATGAAACAAAGATCTTAAGCTATAATTACCATTCACCACCACAAAAGGTGCTTTTCTTGATTTTTTCACTATTATACAAAATGTCTACTGAGGCCATACTTACACTTCATACTTCATATCCTATTATCAGAATGCCCTGATTCTCAAATGGTGATTATCAGAAATGATGATGATAATGATGATGATGATACAATGCTGATGATGATGATGACAACAATAATTATGGAGGAGGAGGGGAATGAGGATGCACTACAACTAGGCATTGGACAAAAACAACATACAAGGAAAATAAGGAATGGAAGGCAAGGCAAAATGAAACAGGAGTTGAGGGGCCTCAAACAAAAGGAAAGTGAGAAGAAAAGGGAAAAGTGTGAGAGGAGTAAATTGAAAGAGATAAAGTTAAAGATGGACCAGTATGAATAACAAGCCTAAGGAAATGCTATACATTATTTCCACAAGAGAAAGCATATGAATATGGGGAAAATAAAGAAATTAGGTTAGAATATGAGTAGATAGCTCTCATGCAAATAGCTATATACAGCCTCTATCTGTAGAATCAGAGATCCCACTGCTCAAGGGTTCCTGATCATATGAAGAGAGCCCCCCTCACATAAAATTGTATGTACAGAATATGTATTTCTGTACATATTCAAGTGAGCTGTGCAGCTGGGAGGGGGGAAGGTGAGCTCTAATTAGGGATGTACGAAAATCACCTTTCTGAGGATTATGTTGATGGGGGGAGGCGTTCCGTCCCTCCCCCCAGAATCCTCGATGGGGGGGAGGCGATCCATTCCTCCCCCCTGGAATCCTCCACAGCCGGCTGTGCTCCACAGCAACTCCATGGAGCAGCCGGCCAGGCCCAGGCCAGAGCCGTCTGCAGCCGGATTTCCGGCCGTGGAGTGCTCTGGGTAAAAAAAAAAAAAACATGTACGCAAATGGCGGCGGCTACGGCCACCACCATTTGTGTTCCTTATTTTTGGCTGTCTTAGTCTACATAAATATTTATGTAGACTATGATGGCGAAAATAAAGGGGAACGCAAATAGTGTAGCGGGCGCTATTTGCGTCCCTGTTTGATTCACCGTTTTAGCCTATGTAAATATTTACGTTGGCTAAAATGGCAAATCAAAAAGGGTCACAAATAGGGCCCGCTATGCTATTTGCATTCCCCTTATTTTTGCCGTCATAGTCTATGTAAATATTTACGTAGACTAAGATGGCCAAAAATAAGGAACGCAAATAGCGGGGGCTATAGCCGCCGCCATTTGCATACGCAGTTCGTTTGTTTGTATGTTTTTACCCAGCCATGATAGGCTACGTAAACCTTTACGTAGCCTATCACATCTTGTAAAAAAGAAAATGATAAGACTGCAAATGGTGGCAGCAGCAGCCGGTTGGAAGACCAGCCGCCGCAGCCACCACTGCTGAAGCTGCTGCTGCAGCCGCTGCTGCCCGGAAGATCCGTCCCAGGTAAGTCTCGTCCTGGGGGGGATCCGCTGGGGGGCAGGGGGTGGCAGGCCGTTCCACCACAGATTTCGGGGGGCCAAATGCACTGGCATTCGGCCTCACCGAGATCCGTGGCAGAATTCTCTGAAATCCCTAGCTCTGATGCTGCATTCCTACACACATTTATTATACTTACTACTATCATTTATTAAAATATTTCAAACTGCCCTTGATCTTAACCATGTATACAATAGGGATGTCAGAGAATTTCTCCACGAATCTCGGGGAGGCCGAATGCCAGCGCATTCGGCCCCCCAAAATTGGTGGAGAAACGGTCTGCCATACCCCCCGCCCCCCCCGGGATGGGACTTACCTTGTGCAAATGTCCCTGGCGGCAGCGGCGGTGGCTCCACTGGCACTTCGGTGGCGGTTGCGGTGGTTGCAGCGGCCGGTCTTCCAACCGGCTGCTGCCGCCATTTCCAAGTTAAAAAAAAAAAAATGATAGGCTACGTAAAGATTTACGTAGCCTATCAAGGCTAGATTTTTAAAAAAACACCATGATAGGCTATGTAAATGTTTACGTAGCCTATCATGGCTGAGTGAAAAAAACAACAACGCGCGTACACAAATGGCGGCGCCTATGGGTGCCGCCATTTGCATTCCTTATTTTGGCAGATGTAGTCTACGTAAACATTTACGTAGACTACGGCGAAAATAAGGGGAACGCTATTTACGTTCCCCTTATTTTCGCCGTAGTCTACGTAAATGTTTATGTAGACTACACATGCAAAATAAGGAACGCAAATGGCGGCGCCGATGGGCGCCGCCATTTGTGTACGCGCGGTTTGTTTTTTTCTTCACTCAGCCGTGATACACTACGTAAACATTGACGTAAACTATCACGGCTGACTGCAGGGACGCAAATGGTGGCAGCTACGGCCGCCGCCATTTGTGTCCCAGCAGAACAGGATTTGCAGCGGGAGGGACGGGGCGCCTCCCCCCCGGCCAGAATTTCGGGGGGGAGGGACGGGGCGCCTCTCGCCCAGCCAGAATTTTGGGGGGGAGGGACGGGTCGCCTCCCCCCCTGGCCAGAATTTCGGGGGGAGGGACGGAGCGCCTCCTTCCCCACCGCGAATCAACTTTCGGGTTCATGTAAGGGACTTGCAATGAGCAGTTGGTTGTTCTATCCCTTCAAATGAGACCAAGTTTTACCCCCTCCTATCCCCCGTTCCGAATGTTTGGTTTTTTAATTAAGGCGTTATCCTCACAGAATCAAGGCTTCTCTGCGATGTTTTTTTTTTCTAATTGAGGCATGATCTTCGAAGATTAGAAGTTGTGAAGCTTCACAACTTTGAATCTTTAAAGATCGTGCCTGAATTAGAAAAAAAAAACATCACGGAGGAGGCCTGATTCTGCGAGGATAAAGCCTTAACTTTAAAAAAACAATCCGGTAGGGATGTCAGAGAATACCAGTGCATTCAGCCCCCCAAAATCCATCGCGAAACAAAGCCCGCACCCCCCAACCCACGAAAGGTTTGCGGGACGAAGTCCCCGTCGCCCCCACCCCATGAAAGGCGCGCGAAACGGAGCACTTACCTGATCCCATCTGCGCTGCTTTGCGAATGGCGGCCGTCCTGCGGCCGCCATTCGCTTCCTCCTCTTCATAGCCATGATAGGCTATGTAAATACTTACGTAGCCTATCACGGCTAGGGATGTACGGAAGTCACTTACCTTTAACAAAATTTGATTCACGGTGGGGGGAGGCGCTCCGTCCCTCCCCCCGAAGTTCTGGCGGGGGGGAGGTGCTCCATCCCTCCCCCCAAAAATTCTGGCTGGGGGGGAGGCTCTCCGTACCTCCACCCTGAAATTCTGGCCAGGGGGGAGGTGCTCCGTCTCTCCACCCCCAAACCCTGGCCAGCCGGCCCGCAAATGGCGGTGGCCATAGCTGCCGGCGTTTGCATTCCTGCAGTCAGCTGTGATAGGCTACGTAAATGTTTACGTGGCCTATCACGGCTGAGTTTAAAAAACAAAAGCGTGTACACAAATGGTAGCACCCATGGGCGCCGCCATTTGCGTTCCTTATTTTGGCACATCTAGTCTACGTAAACATTTACATAGACTACGGCGAAAATAAGGGGAACACAAATAGTGGCAGATTCGTGGCGAAATTCTCTGACATCCCTAATGCAGGGATGCCATTTGCGTCCCTGCGGAGGCCATGATAGGCTACGTAAGTATTTACGTAGCCTTTCACGGCAGGGGGGGAAAAAACCAGCGTACGCAAATGGTGGCAGCTACTGCCATTTGCATATGCTGGGGTTTTTCCGCCTGCCATGATAGGCTATGTAAATATTTACATAGCCTATCACGGCTCAATACAGGGACACAAATGGCGGTGGCTATGACAGCCACCATTTGCATCCCTGCAGGGCTGCCCAGTAGCCGGATGTCCGGCTGCGGGCAGCCAGAGCCGGCCGGCGGCTCCACAGCTTGGTCGTGGAGCAGAGCCAGCCAGGCAGGATTCCGGGGGGAGGGACGGAGCGCCTCCCCCCCACCGCGGATTGCCCGGCGCGGAGCCAGGTAGGTGTTTCGTACATCCCTACAATCCGGAGCAGAGGATAGGCTGGGGTAAAACTTAATCTCATTTGAAGGGATAGATTAACTCTCCGCTCAGTGCAGGAAGCCTGATTCCCAGGCGGTCGCCCATCCAACTATTGACCGGGGCTGACCCCGCTTAACTTCCGAGATCAGAGAAGCGTGCGCACATCCAGACCTTTGCTTGTTGCTGAGGAAACTGGGGCTGCTGAAGAAGCTATGCAATCAATAGCCAGAAGCAGGGATGTACGAAACTCACTTACCTTTTCGTGGGATCTTTCGTGGGGGGGGGATGGGGGGGAGGCAATCCGGTTCTCCCCCCCGGAATCCTCGATGGCCAGCTCCACTCTGTGGCCAGGCCATGGAGCAGCCAGCCACGGCTGTCCGCACCCAGTTTTCCGGCCGCGGATGGGCTGCTGCGGACGCAAATGGCGGCCGTCGTAGCGGCCGCCATTTGTGTCCAACCACGCAGCCATGATAGGCTACGTAAGAATTTACGTAGCCTATCATGGCTAACCCCCCCAAAAAAACACCCCAGTTTACGCAAATGGCAGCGGTTATGGCGGCCGCCATTTGCGTTCCCTATTTTTCTCTGATTTATCTTACATAAATATTTACATAAGATAAAACGGGGAAAAAATTGGAATGCAAATAGCGTAGTGGGCACTATTTGTGTTCCTTTATTTTTCGCCGTTGTAGCCTACGTAAATATTTACGTAAGATAAATTGGCAAAAAATAGGGAACGCAAACGGCGGCCGCCACAGTCGCCGCCATTTGTGTATGCTGGGTTTTTTTTGGGGGGGGGATAGCCATGATAGGCTACGTAAATTTTTATGTAGCCTATCACAGCTGCAAGTATGGCAATGGTGGCGGCAGCAGCCCGGCTGTGGCCGTCCAGGAGACCAGCCGCCAGAGCCGCCGCCACCGGAACCGCTGCCACCAAATCTGCCGCATCTGCCCCAGGTAAGTGCCATCCCAGGGGGGATCCACGGGGGGCAGGGGACAAGCCGTTCTGCCACGGATTTCGGGGGGCCGAATACCAGTGCATTTGGCCTCACTGAAATCCGTGGCAGAATTCTCTGCCATCCCTAGCCAGAAAAAGACATGAGGCCATCGAGAGCTGTAATTGGACAGGAGGGAAATACAAACACCGCCATATATGGACAGGCAGGGGAGGGGACTACGACCGGATATGGTAGAGAAGGCAGACAATCAGAGCGCATTAAGGGGAAATACCACGATATCAGGGTATTGAAAGTGGGAGCACGGAAGTGGGAAATTCCGGTTCCAATTCGAGGCAGCTACTGTGTAGTGTGAAAGGAGGGCAGTGAAACCTCATTGGAAGCGAAAAAAGGCAGTAAGTGTAGATCGAGCCCTAGGCACCATGTTTGAAAAGCCCCTGCCTTATGTCCCTTCCAAATGAATCTCTGATAGTGACAGAGATTCATTTGGAGCAGGGCATAGTGTACAGGCAGGTCCATGTGATAGAAGGCAGTCCATCAAGTAACCTGACCACAAACCAGTTATGATTTCATAGGTAGTGAACAGGACTTTGAATTGGGCCTGGAAAAGAGATAACAAATCTGTCTATCTAGAGGCAACATATCTGTTTATTTGTCTGTGAATCAGATAAAGTGCTATCAACTACTGTAATTTTCAGACCTGGCAAACTCTACACTAAGGCTTTTAACATCCACTCAACCAAGAAAGCTAGTGTTCTGCGAGCATAATAGATATATCTATTCCTAACTAACTCCTGATGTAACTCTCATTAAGTACAATTTAGGTTCACATAAGCAACAGGTGGATACAGTGAGCAGGAGGAGCTACTGAACTTATTAAATGTGTAGAAACAGAAATATTTCAAGCTTTATCATTCAATATTTTTGTTTTCTCCCACCCTCTCCCAGCTAAGCATTTTGAACAATAAACATTCACTACTGAGAACACCATAAGCCCTTAACAGATCGGGAACTAGTATGCTGCTGCTTCAGGCCGACATCAGCACATTTTCACAGACAAAATGTGTGCTTGTTTTTTGTTTTACCCTCTAGACAATCAGAAATTCTGGTCTCTAAACATGTCAGCCACCTGCTCCAGCCTTCAGGGAAACAAACTTTTTAGTAAATGCACAGTTCAAAATTTAATTGTAAGCAAGTTAATAAAGATGAATACAAAAATATTCGAGTTCCACATTATGGCAAATAAAGGTTCTGCAAGGTCCTGCCTGCATGGGTTTTATTTCCTGGCGTTCCTTTTTTAACCTAGTTATGCTGCAATATTTTTTTTGTTTCATCTGTTTCTCTTATGCCCTCTCAACAGCTCCAAATTAAATCAATGTTATCATTAGAGAAGAATAGAAAGCCTGTGGATCTAATTAGTTCTCCTTATTGGCCCAATGTGTTATCAATTTCATTTAATACAAACTTCAAGAGAAAAGGCTGAGATGCATTTGCAAGGAATATTATCTTGAGCAATGTTTTCCTAGTCTTCTACAACAGCTGAACTTGAAATGAAGATTAATAAAAGAGAAGCGTGACTCATTTGCAGTAAGATGGCAGCTTCCTTTTCATCCCTCATACAGGACAAAGGGCCATAACTCAAAAGAGAACTAAGCTTCTTGCCCTTTATGATCCTGGCATTCTTAAAGCCTCATTCAAATACCAGTTAAATCAGAATTATTTAAGCTGGGTTAGTTCTATCACCTTCAGTAGAATAAAAAAAAAAATAGGAGTGTTCCTGTATCTTCAACTATATGGTGAGCAATAGACCTGAAAGTATGTGTACAATGCTAGGGATGGCATGGGCACCCAATTCAGTCTGGTAATCTGGCGGACCTGCTCCTGCCTGCACCCCAGAGCCCCTGCCCCTGCTTGCCCCCTGTCCGCACTTAGCGCATGGCCAGCACTCACCCTGGCAGCCTTGTCGAGCTTCACGGTCACTGTTTTCTGAGAAACAAAATGGTGATTACGAAAATGAGCAAATTTGCGCACATGCAAAAATGCACATTTTGCGAATGTGTATATCTGCGTATGCATGAAAATGAGTATTTTACAAAAAATGCACATTCTCGTACACACACTGATGTGTGCCTTCACAAAAACGTGCATTTCATACCTGGGTATATGCACATTTGCAAAAATACGCATTTTCACGCATACAAAAACATGCATATTTTGGGGCTCACTTTTTTTTTTTTTAGAAATTGTGACTGCACAGCTCAATGAGGTCACTGGGGTTAGTGTGGGCTCCTCACCAAGAGTGGGAGGGGCTCAAGCACAGTCCGGGGCAGGGGCTGGGCAAGAGTCTGGAGAACCTGGAGAGGGGTGAGTTCGCACATCCCTTTAGAATGCTGATAGAAACATAGATGGTCACTCCACACTGAACAATGTGTGAGTGATTCCAAAAACTATCTTACACCCTGACATCACTAATAGCATAAAATAGGGATGTATGAGAAATTAGTTTCAGTTCGTTTTTGGTCAGGATTTTACCCAGTTTGCACCTTTTGGGCGAAACATGAAGTTGGACACAGTCTGCAGTCAACGTCCATATATTTCTGAGATTGCAGTGTAATTTGTGGGCCAAAATATATGTGTTTGACAGCATGTGCACATTTGAAAAATGTGCATAAAAATGCCTACTTTTGAAAAACAGTCACCTTGATTTTTTTTAAAAATCCACACCGAAAATTCATATTTAAGTAGTATTTAAATATTTATTTACCTGATTTGTGCCCCGCCTTTCTACCAAAAAAAAAAAAAATGGCACTCAAGGTGGCTCATATAATTTTCTAAATATATTTTCTCCCCATCTAGATGGATTTTATCCTAATGTGCACATTTCATATGCATTGGGGGGGGGGGGTAAGCAAAGAACTGCATCGCAAAACTCAGACAAGTGTGAAATCTGAATAACTATATTGAAATCAACACACCACTCCAAAAGGTGTGGAACAGGTCGCCTTGTACTGGAATTCACAAATAATTTATTCCTCAAGCATCCCTACTCAACACAGTCAGGTACATGCAGTGACACAGGTTTCTTCAGGTTGAAGGGTGGGTGGGTGCGGTACGTCCGCATGTACCAGGTTGGCTCTGGCTCAGTGGTAGAGTACCTGATTTGCATTTGGAAAGTCCCAAGTTCAATCCCTGGCATCTCTATGTAGGGCTAGAAAAAAATCCCACCTGGAACCCTAGAGAGCTACTGCAGAAGTGCTGACAGTACTGGGCTAGATGGAGCAATGGTCTGAATCAATATAAGGCAGATTCGTATGTTCCTTGCCCTTTTCTTCATCCAGATTTTCTTCTCCCTTCAATACAAGTTCTCCGTGTTCTAGTGGAGTGAAGAAAGAAGAAATATCTCTATTGAGCCTACGGGATTCTTTCACATGTAGGCACTGGTCCTGCACTGGCCTGGATATTGCTTATATTGAAGAATGAGTTCCACAGGGGTAGGGATGGCAGATAATTCTGTCATGGATCTCAGAGAGGCCGAATGCCAGTGAATTCGGCCCCCAGAAATCGGTGGCGGAACAGCATGCCACCCCCCTGCCCCCCCGCGGATCCCCCCCGGGATGAAACTTACCTGGGGTGGATCTTCCGGGCGGCGGCGGCTCCAGCGGCAGCTGCGGCGGTGGCAGCTGCGGCGGCTGGTCTTCCGACCGTCTGCCAATGCCGCCATTTGCAGACTTGTGGGGGGGGGGTTGTTGTTTTTTCAAGACATGATAGGCTATGTAAAGATTTACGTAGCCTATCATGGCTGGGTGAAAGAAAAAAAATGCGTACGCAAATGGCAGCAGCTACGGCCCCCGCCATTTGCGTTCCTTGTTTTTGGTGTCTTAGTCTACGTAAATATTTACGTAGACTATGACAACAAAAATAAAGGGGAACGCAAATAGAGTAGCTGGCACTATTTGCGTCCCTTTTTGATTCACCGTTTTAGCCTACGTAAATATTTACGTAGACTAAGACGGCAAAAATAAGGGGAACACAAATGGCGTAGCGGGCGCTATTTACGTCCCTTTTTGATTCGCCGTTTTAGCCTATGTAAATATTTACGTAGGCTAAAACAGCAAATCAAAAAGGGACGCAAATAGGGCCCGCTACGCTATTTGAATTCTCCTTTATTTTCGCTGTCATAATCTACGTAAATATTTACGTAGACTAAGACGGCCAAAAATAAGGAACGCAAATGGCGGCGGCCATAGCCGCCACCATTTGCGTACACGTTTTTTTTGTTTGTTTGTTTGTTTTACCCAGAGCCCTCCGCGGCTGGAAATCCAACTGCGGATGGCTCTGGCCTGGGCCTGGCCGGCTGCTCCGTAGAGCCGCTACGGAGCACAGCCAGCCATTGAGGATTCCAATGGATTCTCCATCTTTGCAGCCAAAGATGGAGAAGCTCCATACAGACAGTAAAAACAAGACCTGGAGCTGATTGTGGCCCAGATCATGAGCTGCTTCTTGCAAAATTTCGGCTTAAATTGAAGAATGTAGGGAAAACCACTAAACCATTCAGGTTTGACCTGAATCATATCCCTTATGAATATATAGTGGAGGTGAGGAATAAATTTCAGGGATTAGACCTGATAGACAGAGTGCCTGAGGCCCTGAGGAACTATGGACAGAGGTCCGTAACATTGTTCAGGAGGCAGCAACTCAATCCATCCCAAGGAAAAAGAAATGCAAGAAAGCAAAGTGGCTGTCTGATGAGGCTTTACAAGTAGCTGAGGAAAGAAGGGAAGTGAAAAGCAAGGGAGAAAGGGGAAGATATATCCAACTGAATGCAGAGTTCCAGAGAATAGCAAGGACAGACAAGAAGGCCTTCTTACATGAACAATGCAAAGAAATCGAGGAAAACAACAGAATGGGAAAGACTAGCGAGCTCTTCAAGAAAATCGGAGATCTCAAGGGAACATTTTGTGCAAAGACGGGCATGATAAGGTACAAAGAAGGCAGGGACCTAACAGAAGCGGATGAGATTAAGAAGAGGTGGAAAGAATACACAGAAGAACTATACAGGAAAGATCTTAATGTCATGATAATGATAGCCATGACAGTGCAGTCACTGAACTTGAGCTGGACATCCTAGAGAGTGAAGTCAAGTGGGCCTTAGGAAGCATTACTAAAAACAAAGCTAGCGGAGATGACAGTATTCCAGCTGAGCTATTTAAAACCTTAAAAGATGATGCTGTTAAAGTGCTGCACTCAATATACCACTTGGTGTTGAGGACCCCCAGGATGATGGTCCTGGGGGATCTCAACTTCCATGCCGAGGCCGCTGTATCCGGGGCGGCTCAGGACTTCATGGCCGCCATGACAACCATGGGGCTGTCCCAACATGTCATTGGCCCAACGCATATAAAAGGACACACGCTTGATCTGGTTTTCTCGACTGGGCAGGAGGATGGTGATCTGAAAGTAGAGGAATTAACATCTGTCCCTTTGTCATGGTCAGATCACTTCCTGCTGAGGTTTAGACTTCTGGCGGCCTTTCCCCTCTGCAAGGGTGGGGGACCTATTAAAATGGCCCACCCCGGAGATTAATGGATTCCGTTGGATCCCAGAGGGCTCTGGGGGATTTTCCTGCTGGTATGGCTGGTGCTCCTGTTGAAGCCCAGGTCGCTCTGTGGAATGCAGAGATGACTCGGGCGGTTGACACGATCGCACCCAAGCGCCCTCTCCCTCTGAGCAGAGCCTGGCCAGCTCTTTGGTATACACCTGAGCTGAGGGCAATGAAGCAAGAGGGGAGACGGCTAGAACGCAGGTGGAGGAAAACTTGTGCTGAGTCTGACCGAACACAGGTAAGAGCCCACTATCGAGCCTACTCTGTGGCGGTGAGGGTGGCAAAGAGGCAGTTCTTTTCCACCAGCATTGCATCTTCTCAGTGTCGCCCGGCGGAGCTTTTCCGAGTGGTTCGCGGCCTGTTACATTCTGGGCCAGGGAGAGAGACGGTGGAACCCTCGGTAGCACGCTGTGACGGGTTTGCGCGGCACTTTGAGGATAAAGTCGCTCAGATTCGTCATGAATTGGACACCACCATTAATGCAGTTCCATTGGTAGAGGCGTTCAGAGCACCGTCTGGTCCAGTTTTATTGGATGAGTTTCAGTTACTGAGGCCTGAGGATGCGGACAAGGTGCTTGGCCAAGTCCGATCGACCACTTATGTGCTTGACCCTTGCCCTTCATGGCTTATTAAATCAAACAAGGAGGGGTTGTCCGGCTGGGTCCAGGAGGTTGTAAATTCCTCCTTGAGAGAGGGAGTGGTGCCTGCCGCTTTAAAAGAGGCAGTAATTAGACCACTCCTGAAAAAGCCTAACCTGGACCCAGAGGATGTTAACAATTATAGGCCAGTGGCCAACGTCCCCTTCCTGGGCAAGGTGCTTGAGCGGGTGGTTGTAGGACAGCTCCAGGCACTCTTGAATGAAACGGATTATCTAGATCCATTTCAATCGGGCTTCAGGCCTGGTTTTGGAATGGAAACTGCCTTGGTCGCCCTGTGGGATGACCTCTGCCGGGAGAGGGACAGGGGGAGTGTGACCCTGTTGATTCTCCTGGACCTCTCAGCGGCTTTCGATACCATCGACCATGGTATCCTTCTGGATAGGTTGTCTGGGTTGGGAGTTGGAGGCACTGCACTACAGTGGTTCCGCTCCTACTTGGATGGCCGATTCCAGAAGGTGGTGCTGGGGGATTATTGCTCTGTGCCATGGCAATTGTGCCATGGGGTTCCACAGGGCTCTATTCTATCCCCCATGCTGTTTAACATCTACATGAAACCGCTGGGGGAGGTTATCCGGAGGTGTGGGCTGAGGTGCCATCAATATGCGGATGACACCCAGCTCTACCTCTCTTTCTCATCAAAACCAGGTGAGGCAGTGGCTGTTCTGAACCAGTGCCTCGGCACGGTAATGGACTGGATGAGGGCCAATAAACTGAAACTCAATCCAGACAAGATGGAGGTACTGTTAGTGGGTGGTTCGTCTGCCCGGCTAGGTGATAATCAACCTGTTCTGGAGGGGGTTGCACTCCCCCTAAAGGATCAGGTTCGTAGTTTGGGGGTGCTCTTGGATCCAGAACTGTCACTTGAGGCACAGGTGAACTCAGTGGCACGGAGCACTTTTTATCAGCTTAGGCTGGTATACCAACTACGCCCTTATCTGGACAGAGATAGCCTAGCTACAGTTATCCATGCTCTGATAACTTCTCGTCTGGATTACTGCAATGCGTTATACGTGGGGCTGCCTTTGAAAACGGTCCGGAAACTTCAGCTGGTCCAAAATAGGGCAGCAAGATTGTTAACAGGGACTGGCCTGCGAGCTCATATTACGCCAGTACTTTTCCAGCTGCACTGGCTGCCTGTCCATTTCCGGGCCCGATTCAAAGTGCTGGTGTTAACATTCAAAGCCCTTAACGGCTTGGGGCCAGGTTACCTGAAGGATCGCCTCCTCCCATATGTGCCTGCCCGGACCTTAAGATCATCAGCAGCAGCCCTTCTCCGTGAGCCCCTGCCAAAGGAAGTGAGGCGGGTGGCTACTAGGAGGAGGGCTTTTTCTGTTGTGGCACCCCGGCTCTGGAATGAGCTCCCTAGTGAGGTTCGCCTGGCGCCTACATTGTACTCCTTTCGGCGCCAGGTGAAGACCTTTTTATTTTCCCAGGCATTTTAGCTTTCTAAATTTTTATCTTTGCTGTTTTAAATCTGTATTTTAAACTCCTGTACTGCTGCTAGGTTTTATTGTGGTTGTATTGTTATATTGTGGTTTTAATGTTCTATATATTTTAAATTGTTTTATTGTGTGTTGTTTGGTTTTAGTTTTTGTGAACCGCCCAGAGAGCTTCGGCTATTGGGCGGTATAGAAATAAATAAATAAATAAAATAAATAAATACCAACAAATTTGGAACACTCAGCAGTGGCCACAAGACTGGAAAAGGTCAGTTTACATTCCAATTCCAAAGAAGGGCAATGCCAAAGAGTGTTCAAACTACCACATAATTACGCTCATTTCACATGCCAGCAAGGTGATGCTCAAAATCCTACAAGCTAGGCTTCAGCAGCAAGTGAACTGAGAACTACTGGAAGTACAAGCTGGGTTTCGAAGAGGCAGAGGAACTAGAGATCAAATCGTCAACATTCTAGGGTTGGCGGAGAATTTCTCCCCGAAACTTCGGGGGGCCGAGCGCCAACGTGTTCGGCCCCCCGAACAGGTTTCGGGGAGAAATTCTCCACACACACCCCGCCTCCCGCACCCCCCCTGGGACGGGACTTACCTTTGGCGAATGTCCCTCCCAGCGGTGGGTCCGGCCGGTGGTTCAGCGGGTCTTTGTCAGGGGCGGGGGTGGCAGCCGATCATTCGACCGGCTGCCGCCGTCACCATTCCAATAAAAGAAAAAAAAACGCCCCCGTGATAGGCTACGTGATGATTAACGTAGCCTATCATGGCTAGATTTGCAAAGTCAGCCGTGATAGGCTACGTAAATCGTCACGTAGCCTATCACGGGTGACATTAAAAAAAAAAAAGTGCGTACGGATAATGGCCGCCCCCATAGGGAGCCGCCATTCACGTTCCTTATTTGGTCGCTGTAGTCTACATAAATCTTTACATAGACTACGGCAAAAATAAGGGCAATGCTGCGTTGCCCTTATTTTCTCCGTAGTCTACGTTTTGTTTTGTTTTTTTTACTTTTTAGTTCGTGGCCGGGCGAGGCGAGGTGCCTCCTCCCCAGCCTGAATTTCTGCTGTGCGAGGCGGGAAGCCTCCCCCCCCAGCCTGAACTTCGCGGGGGGAGCAGCGAAACGCCTCCCCCCCACCGTGAAAAGCTTCGAGGACAGGTAAGGGACTTTCGTGCACCCCTACAACATTCACTGGATCATGGAGAAAGCAAGAGAATTCCAGAAAAAACATCTTCATCGACTACGCTAAAGCTTTTGTGTGCTTCATCGACTACGCTAAAGCCTTTGTGTGGATCACAACAAACTGTGGCAAATTCTTAAAGAGATGGGAGTACCAGACCACCTTACCTGTCTCCTGAGAAACCTGTACGAGGGACAATAAGCAACAGTAAGAACCGGACATGGAACAACCTATTGGTTCAAAATTGGGAAAGGAGTACGACAAGGCTGTATATTGTCACCCTGCTTATTTAACTTATATGCAGAGTACATCATGAGAAACGCTGGGTTGGATGAATCACAGGTCGGAATTAAGACTGCCGGGAGAATTATCAACAACCTCAGATATGCAGATGATACCACCCTAATGGCAGAAAGCGAAGAGGATCTCAAGAGCCTCTTGTTGAGGGTGAAAGTGGAGAGTGCAAAAGCTGGTTTGAAACTCAACATTAAAAAAATGAAGATCATGGCATCTGGCCCCATCACTTCCTGGCATATGGAAGGGGAAGAAATGGAAGCTGTGACAGATTTTATTTTCTTGGGTTCCAAGATCACCGCAGATGGTGACTGTAGCCATGAAATTAAAAGACGCTTGCTCCTGGGGAGGAAAGCTATGGAAAACCTAGACAGCATAGTAAGAAGCAGAGACATCACCTTGCCGACAAAGATTCATATAATCAAAGCTATGGTTTTCCCAGTAGCAACATATGGCTGTGAGAGCTGGACTATAAGGAAGGCTGAGCACCGAAGAATTGATACCTTCGAAATGTGGTGCTGGAGAAGACTCTTACGAGTCCCCTGGACTGCAAGGAGGTCAAATCAGTCCATCCTAAAGGAAATCAACCCTGACTGCTCATTGGAAGGACAGATACTGAAGCTGAAGCTCTAATATTCTGGCCACCTAATGCGAAGAGCAAACTCCCTGGAAAAGACCCTGATGCTGGGAAAGATTGAAGGCAAAAGGAGAAGGGGATGGCAGAGGATGAGATGGCTAGATAGCATCACCAATGCAATGAATATGAACTTGAGCACACTCTGGGAGAGAGCGGAGGACAGGAAGGCCTGGCGTGCTATGGTCCATGGGGTCACGAAGAGTCGGACATGACTTAACGACTGAACAACAACAACAACAACAACATAGCTTTAGAGTGGGTGTAAGGAGACATGCAGTTCTAAAAATGGGAAATATCCCCACTTCGCCACCACCAATCAGGATATTTACCATAAGATGTCAGGGCTTCCTTTGCCTCCCTCCATTTTCCTGGTGTTGTTTTTTTTTTTTCAACTGACACACAAATGTTCCTCATCTCAAATTTCTGTCAGCCATCGACTTGATTAATAGATTCACAAAAGACCTGTTCAGGTGTTCAATCCCTAACACATGAGGGGGACAGTGGGGATGAGCTCACTGA
Organism: Heloderma suspectum; assembly: GCF_057233095.1. Lineage (NCBI taxonomy): Eukaryota > Metazoa > Chordata > Lepidosauria > Squamata > Helodermatidae > Heloderma > Heloderma suspectum. The sequence continues at coordinate 71,782,607 of NC_139462.1, forward strand.
CCCCCTTCATTGTGGCCTTATCAATAGTCCTGCTGCCCACCATGCAGTGGACAGGGAAGGTCTGAAGCAGGAACTTCTATGCTCCAATGCATGGAGTTCCTGTGCTATCAATGTTTAAAATAACATGGGGAGCCTCCACACACAGAGTAACCTCCCCGCCCGCGCAGACCTTGCACCTCCAATGCATGGAGTATGGCAGAGCTCAAGAGGGCTACTGTCTGACTGATTTGTTAATTAATTAATTCTAAATATTTATAAGCTGCCTTTTAGGGCAGACGCCCTGCCCGGGCAACTTCTGTAAACAATGTAAAATGCAGTTACACATCAAAATAAAAGAACCATTACAAAATGGTTTCATTCAACCCCCCCCACACACACACACACACTTTCTCTCTCACTGTCACTGTAGGCAAAACTGCCATCAATATTGTGTAGGCCCACAGGTTCCTGTCAGGCAAGTTTCCTTCCTTCCTTCCTGTCATTTTCTTTTAATTCACAAACATATGTACTTCTGTGTACTTAGACCAACCCCAAGTACATAGAACAGGGGTGGGCAACTTGTGGGCCTCCAGATGCTTTGGCCCACAACTCCCATGTTACCTCACCATTGGCTATGCTGGTTAGGGCTGATGGGAGTTGTTGGCAAAAACATCTGGAGGACCACAACTTGCCCACCCCTGATGTAGAAGCTACTAAGTTCTTTCTGGGTAGGTCTCTTTTGCTTCCACCTAAGATTTAGTGAAAATGATCAAGCTCCCACCCAGGCATCAAAACTCTGAAATAACACTATGTTCTGTTTTATGATAATTTCACAATACAATGCAGGTACATGGATGTCTTCAACAGTTTACTTGGTGAATGTCACACTAACTCAGGAAGCAGTCACAAAACTGTTTTTATACAATTGTTTTCAGGCTGGAATGGCTCCATATGATCTACAGCCCGGAACACTGTAAGGAGAGTGAACTGACCTCTTAGACAGTCTTCTTAATAACTGCTGCTACCTGACTGAAATGTCACTGGTTTAGAAGACTGAAAAAAACTAAAAAAACTAAAAACTAACTCAACTAATCTAGTCATGTTACTTAAAAGCAATACTGTTCACCCACCAGTCTCCCATGAATGGCCCTGATGGAATCTTGACCACAATGTGCCACAAGGTAGCAGCTAATGCATTGCACAAAGATATTTACAGGGAAAATTCTACAAAATTACAAAAGTAAGGAAGTCACGCAATAGGCTGCAGGAAAAGCCATATTAATCCTAAGATTGCTACCCAATTTTAAATGTCAGAAAATGCCACTCAGTTCAATCAGATCCTGGGGATGAGGAAAATCCATCCAAAGTCAAGTGATGCAGTGCTTTGGCTGGGTGGTGGAGGGTGGGGTGGGGGAGAGAGTTGTGTGGCTTATTTGCCTCTGCATGTGGGCTCTCTTATCTCTCCCCTACTCCCACTGTATGGACATAAATCATAGCATAATGGAGATGGGCACCTGTCTGGAATTTCCCTTCTCGCTGTTCCCATACTATGGCAGCATTCAGATGTAACAATAAACTATGGTTTTTTATTATTATGCAAACAAGGCTGGGTGAGCCTTGGGATTGTGTGCTCCACTCCCCTCTCCTCTTCTGTAATGGATGCAAGGAGATTGGAAGCTTTTGCATGCATTTTTAAATAATTGCAGTTTAGTATTATGTTTGAACCAGGGCTGGTGTCAAGGTTAGACATGGTTAGGCACCTGCTGAGGCCCCACACCTCAGAAAGGGTCCACTGACAAAGGCCCTCTGGAGCTGCTCCTCCTCTTCATAACTGCAGCCTGATTACTTACCTGCTGTAAAAGCTCTTATGTCCATCACAATAATGAAAAACATTAAGAACGTTCAGTAAAGAATGAGTATGTTTGATTAACCTTCCATTAGGCTCTTACCTTCTTTTATCCAGCCACAAGGTTTGCTAAACTTGCTGCTATTAAAAATGAATGTTGGAGCAGTGTGCATACCAAATTTCAGAGGAAGTGAAAGACTACTGAGTGATTAGCAAAGGAAAATGGAAGTGATTATGGAGTGATAAAGTGGTATACTTGACATGTATGTGGGCGACCCACTCTCCCAGGTTTTCATAAAGATACAGTATCTCCGTTTGCATTTCTCATTGTTGTTGTTCAGTCGTTAAGTCGTGTCCGACTCTTCGTGACCCCATGGGGTTTTCTTGGCAAGAATCCTGGAGTGGGTTGCCATTTCCTTCTCCAGTGGACCACATTTTGTCAGAACTCTCCACCATGACCTGTCCGTCTTGGGTGGCCCTGCCCGGCATAGCTTATGGCTTCACTGAGTTATGCAAGCCCCTTCGCCACAACAAGGCAGTGATCCATGAAGGGGCATTTCTCATAACACTTATGAATTCTGCTAAATCACAGCCTTGATCTGTTACATTTTTTCTCTTGGAGAATAGTTTTTTTTTTGGAGGGGAGAATGCATTGTATTGTAGAGTCCAATGTAGGATGGAACCGAAGTTTGGTGATAGAGCACTTGCTTAGCATGCAGTTCCAGGTTCAATCCAGTTTTAACATATCTTAGTTAACTGGCTAGGAAAGATAGTGGAGAGCCGCAGCTACATAGTTAAATAAACCAGTGGGCTCACTCAGTGTAACGTAGCTCCTTAGTATTCATGGGAAGACTAATCAGCAAGGAAGAAGATTGGCAACTAAAATGACAGGATCCAAGAACTGTTACAGAATTCACCCTGCACTTCACAGCTTGCAGCATAGGGTGGAATCACACAACTACAGCATTGTGAAGCTTGATCTCCAGACATGCAGCAAATGAACACTACCAACTACTCAGAAATATGAAGAAGCAAGGAATGTGGTCATGCTTAGGTCACTGTGTAGCAAGTGCTACATACTGTGTTTTTATTTTTAAGCACTCACCACCAGGTGAGTTGTCCTGTGAATCTCTCCTGTGAAAGAGTGACTAGGGAGGATACAGGAATGGAGGCTGACTGGCAATTAGGGACTGGAGATGGGAGAGAGGGTAGAGGCTGGTAGAGATCAGAAATTGTCAGTATATTTGAAAATGAAAATGTTTATGTTTATGTAAGATTAGCTATGCTAACTGAAGGGCAAGATTGTTAAATTATGTAATGTATCTTATTTAATACTTTGGTAGGAACCTAAAGGAGGAGGTTTATGTTCTTAATTGGCTATTCCCCAATGGTATTTAAATCATAAGTATTAATGCAATTTTTAAACCCACACAACTTGTTCTCAATAGTATATTTTCTCCACACCATTTCTGTGATGCTCCTAAAACTATTTCAATTATTCATACAGATGGGCCATAAGCATCACTAATCCCAAAGGTATATATTATGTGGTACTAATAAACACAGCTTTAACTGTGCAATCATAGATAGAGTTCTGGTTGCCACTTCATATCTCAGCCAAAGGATTTGTAAACTGTGTGAAGCTGGGTTTCTCTACTTTGTTGCACTATAGGTCTTGTCCCATTTTTAGGCTTACTTTCCTGGATGCCACTTCAAAAATGTGTGTGTGTGTGTGTGTTTTTATTTTTTTATTTTTTAAAAAACTTCTCATATCCAGGACTGGTACAAGTGTGTGAATGGAGAGGGGATGCCCTATGCTCATCTATGTTGTCATATGTACAACCTGACTTGGCTTGTAGACTTCCATTGTGTGGTAGAGTTTATGTCCTATGTTTAAAGCACAATTTTTATCTGTTTTAAGGACATTTGAATAATTATAGTATCTGCTTGGGCTACATGAGTACCAAATTTGTTTTCGGTCTGGTTGTGAAAACAGTTTAGCAATTATGATACTCTTGTTGAATGAGGTCAAAGCATCTTTATTTATTTCAAATGTGGGACATGTAATAAGGTCATGCTTTCTAATGAATTTTAGTCTAATGGTCTTAACCCTTTTTTCTATAATATTAAGAACTGTTATTGTGTTGGGAATCCCTTTCTCTACCCCTCTGTGTTGCACTGACTTGAATATCCACAGGCAATATCCTGCGAAGCTGCTGCAATATCCTCACCACGGGGACTTCCATGATATATAGCACTGGATTCACAGGTGCTCTTCCATACATGGAAAGACCTGCTCCATAAAAAAGGGGGCTTAGATCCAGCAGAGCCTGGTGTGAATGGAAATGGAAAGAAGGAATTTTTGACAATTCCTCCTTCTTATGCAGGCCTCCCCCAACTCCCACTCTGTTCCAGGGGGATCCCCAATGTTCTGGAGAAAAGAGAAAGTTGAGCCAAGACCTGAAAGCATCGTATTCCTCTCACAGAAGTCTGGACCCAACTCCCTATATTAATTATCAATTACACACTAAATGCATTTTGGTTGCTTTAAAATTATGGGACTTTAAAGGTCAAAATGCAGCATTACCTTTTCTTCTCAGTAGAAGTGAAATCCTTTATCAGTCTCACGCAGAACTACACCATGTTCATTATTTATTATTGTACAAGTATCTCTTACCCACCACTTTTAAGATTACCTTGGAAATACCTAGATTTCTATATGGATGTTAGCTGTTTCCCATTCATTATATTTGAGACAATCTAACTTTGTGCAATCTGTTTTGTACCTGCATATATTAGCTGCATACTAATCCAGACTTTACAGCCTCAGATGCAACTTCTTGTGGGTATATTTTTAGGTGCGTTTAAGACATAAGATGCCACATCTTCAGCATAAACCAAAGGAAGACAGACAAACAGATAATCTGTACTTATTTATTTCTGATGTTTTAGGGGATATATGTCTTTTATGATGGCAAGAGGCTAATAACATTTCCTTATTCAAAGCTATTTCTATTTAAAGAACGATTTGAGGCAGAAGGAAAAGTTAGATTTTGCACATAAATCAGGTTCAAAGTGTAATACAATTATAATTACATATCGCTATAATTATTTGACCCAGTTCCCTATTGTTCAGAAGAAACTGATTTCAGATATAGGCTTTATTTTCATGAGGCCTACATGTATTCCCATTTACCCTGTGATTAGAGCTACTCTTTTGTCTTCTTATGCAATGTTATTATATTGAATTACTTTAAAAGGTGTCCATTAATATGCCAGATGTTTTGCCACCCTACAGTGTCACCATCTGTCCCATTTCCTCCACACACTGCCCCCCTGACACCTGACCTGACACAGTGTACATCCAGCTGCTACCACTTGCCCTGTCACCTGCCAGCCCTGAAGACCCCACTGCCATAATGGTACTTTTCCTACTCAGGCATCCTCTTCAAATCACTACAGAATATTTGAGGCCATGAAGTGAGGCATGAAAATACTTCCATGCAGTACAAGTTCTCATTTTCCATGTGAGGACAGCAGAAGTCAATGAGAAGGAGAATCCCTGCTCCCACCCCATCAGGGCTGTTCTCTTTTCATTTCACTTCTGGGGTTTGGTCAAATTCAAGGGGGCATTTCAGCCAAAACCATGAAAAAAATGAAAGGGGAGGTGGCTTGCAATTCTGGACTGGAGAGGGCCTTCTTACATCCCCCCCCCCTTTTTAAAAACAAACATTTGTCCCTTTCTTTTTACAGCTTTTCCCTTGAAGTGGCTAGAATTGCAAACTCCTCCCACAAACCATTTGTTTATTTAGCTATTCTTTATTATTACATTTATATCCCACCTTTTTTTCTTCTTGCATTTGAGAAAGCTGGGCTTTGAATCATGACACCAAGAACTGAACTGAAATGGCTACATGTGCAAATTGTGTGGCAAATTGGGGGCCAGTCTTATCCACAGAATAAAACACAAAGCAATTTTTCCCTGTGAACATCACCCTCTCATCTCTTTCAATTACCAATGAGAGGAGGAGGAGGAGGAGAATATATGTACAGATATTAATGTAAATATGTTTGGCCTATATCTGCAATATTAATGCAACCCCACTTCTCTGAATAAATGACCAGACAAAAAGCTCCTTCAGTTTTTCAGCTGTAAAAATATTTATATCCCATCTTATATTAGTATTCTGATTAACTGAAATACATTAGGTTCAGCAACATCCTTATTTTTTTATTTCCCATGAATTGATTGAAATGCATTTTGATGGTATGGTAGTATAAGTATTCTACTCTTTATACTTTCAGAACAATTTTTTTGTTTATACTATTTTAATTGGGGGAGGGGGGAGTTTTTTAAAATTATTATTTTTTAAACAAAACCCAGCAACATCCTTAAACTGAATCCTGATAATCTCATCTTTGGAAGGGGGATGGATTATACGCCTCTTCACTATTGCTTTGAAGCAAATCTCAAACACATAAAGGCACATCTATATACCAGCTATTTCTATTGTATGTACTGTACTTCACTTCCTCCCTCAATTATTCTTGCATATATCTGCATGAAAATGCTACTGCTTTTTATTTTAAAGTCTTTATCACACAGGGTTTGTCATCTTCAAAGGGAACAGAAGACTGAACAAGAAGCCCTTTGATAATGTGTGACTCCAGAATTATTTTAGAGGCCCAGACAGATGGTGAAAAGTATGTAAAATTTCCTCTGTAAGAATGCGAGTCAGCAGGGCTACAGGCTGTGGAATACACGTAGCTTAAGTGACAATATGCTGTAGCCTCTTTAATTGCCAGCCGTGCATTTCCTCCTAGTTACTGCCTAATGTGTGTGGAGTACAGCGCTTGATGACATCACTACTGCCTTTCACGGTTTACTGTCACACAAAAAAGAAGTTCCATTCCCAAGATAAAGACAGCTCCGGGCTTCTGAATGTGGAAGCCAGCCATCAGCTCATGCTGATAGAACATACAGTTAAGGACACTGTCAGATTCAGAGTGGAACATTTTCTAAATCATTTACAATAGCCACCCACAGCGGGTTCTTAATGTCACATTGGCACTAATCAACAGCATGTTGTTTATTACTGTCATCAAACATGTCTCTGTTCTCTCACTTGACCAGCCAGCCACAATACTGGGCACAACAAGTACCTGGCTGAGAAACAGCTGAGGTAATGTCCAGGGTGGCTTCTGAATACACTCAAAAGATGTGTCTTGTTGGTTGACTGTAGTTCATGCAGCAGCTTTGAGTTTGACATAAACAGAACAAAACATTGTAACCATATGGAACTCCATTTTAGGCACTAGCAGTTAAATCCTTAGGGGTCATGAGAACAGCATCCACTTCCATCTCCCCATTGGAACATGCCAGGAGATGAAACTTCAGTCAGGTTTTCTGTTTCCTGTATGGTTTGCCTTTCATACTGGAGCAGGGGAATAAATATGATGGGACAGTCACAATGAAAAGCAGCTATAGGGTTATAATGACAGGATCCCCTGAAGCCAGTGTACAACACATTCTATTCCCTAGGGTTACTTGAGTAATACTTGGTGACAAAGAGTATGCTACTGTTCTTCTGTTACTGAACGTTAACCCCCTGCCACGTTCCTGGAACAGGTTCAGACTTGTAGGTTTATCATTTGTTGGCAGCAGTACCAAATGCTGAGAGAAAATAAGCTATCAAAGAACAAACACCATAAGGAGAAATTTTACAATTTGTTCACAGGGTTGGAGTAGGACAGCAAGAACAACACCAAGACACCAAAGCTGGCCACAGCTTTATTGGCTACAACCTACATGGAGTTTAACGTACAACAGAGCAGTCAGAAAAACTGACAGCTGACAGAGACACATTTCCAAGCCTGCACACTAGGCTAACATTAAGGGATGGAAAGCAAGCTCAGGCCAACTATGTCATAGACCAATACAGTGGTAATTACTGCCAAACTGGGGGAAAGCCACACATGCCAGCCCCTGAGCTAAGCTGGATCTTGACATAACAGCCCCAAGACCACTTAATGAGGGGTCCCACACTAGGAAGCAGGGTGCTCAACCACTTATTCTCTGCTCTGGATCCTGCCCAATGCCTTCAACATCAACCAGGACAAATTATGGTGAAGACAAAGAACAACAAAACAAACTAATTCACTGTGAGGAAGACAAAAACTCCCAGTTCAGTTCACTAGGCCAATTATAAATGTCGTAAAATTCTAGGGATGGACGGAACACTTCCCTTCCATTCCGTTCTGTTTCCGTGGGGGGGGAGGTGCTCCGTCCCTCCCCCCAGAATCCTCGATGGGGGGGAGTGATCTGGTCCTCCCCCCCGGAATCCTGCCTGGCCGGCTCCACTCCGCGGCCAAGCCGTGGAGCTGCCAGCTGGCTCTGGCCGCCCGCAGCCGGACATCCGGCTGCTTGGCAGCCCTGCAGGGATGCAAATGGCTGCAGCTACCGCCATTTGCGTATGCTGGTTCCCCCCCCCCTGCCGTGATAGGCTATGTAAATATTTATGTAGCCTATCACGGCCTCCGCAGGGACGCAAATGGCATCCCTGCATTAGCTGTGATAGGCTACGCAAGTATTTACATAGCCTGTCATGGCTATGAAGCAAATAGCAGCCGCAGGACGGCTGCCATTCGCAAAGCAGTGTGGACGGGAGCAGGTAAGCGCTCCATTTTGCGCGCCTTTCGTGGGTTGAGGGGCCTCACCGAGATCCGTTGCGGAATTCTCTGACATCCCTATAAAATTCCTTCTCAATCCTGTCAACCACTGGATAATGTGAATGGATAGCAATGTGGTTAATGAATGCTAGAAGACAAGGGAGAGTAGAAGGTAGGGGACCAGATGAGGCCTCCTACTTATGGCCCAGGTGCAGTCCACTGATCCATGCAGAAGCCCCACCCCCATTAGGAAGGCAGCACCATCGTTTCATCCTGAGGCAGAGCATGAGCCAGGGCACAGCCAAGCAGTGATCCAGCCCAGGCCTGCAGGGAGGATACACTCTCCTCTCTCTCACCAAGCTGCCTCCACAACAAGCACAAAGACACCACCAGTAAGCAGGGGCCCATGATTTATGTCAAATACAATGCTGTTGTTGTTGTTGTTTTTGCTGTTGTTGTTGCTATTATTGTTGTTGTTGTGGATTAGCCCCGACTCAATTTTTGATAAAACATAGCATATAACTATGACAGACAAACGGATTTTCAATGGAATCCATTAACGTTTTCGGTGACAAGAACATGCATTTGCAAAACATACCCTAAAATAAGTGTGCACGCATGCACATGCGCATTCACACACACACACACACACACACACACAGGCCTGCCCTTGAAAGGTGCTTGGTCCACAATATTTATTTATTTAGTATATTTTTAACCCACCCAATAATGAACATTCTCTGGGTAGATTACAAAAGCTAAAATCTGCCCAGAGAATGTTTGTTCTTGGGTGGATAAAAATAGAATACTGTTAAAACAGAGGGTGGTTATTCAGGAAAAGCTTTTTAAAATAAAAACCTCACTGGCATCCAGTAGGTTTCCAGTCCCAAATCAAGTGTGCTGTTTTTGAGCTCAAACACACAATCCCATGCATGTTTAGACAGTAAAAGGTCCTACAATTCCCAGCATGACCAGCCAGCCAGGACTCTTTTTCTGTCTAAACATGCAGATGATGGAATCCTTAAAGTGCAACAGTCGGAAACACAGGTACCACATCATGGACCACTTCCCCATGCACTTAGTAATCTATGGAGGCCCTGCTCTGTGTTCCCTCTCCATCAAAGGTGAGGAGGATGGGGACATGGGATGGGGCTTTTCACTGAAACCACTAAGGTTGTGGACCCCCCACTCCTGCCCCAAGGAGACTTTTTTCTATATAACTTAGGAGTTGGGAAGACAGCTTTATTTCAAAAGATTTATGGGATTTCTTGAGCTCTTTTCTGTTTAACTGCTGTAGGTTTTGTTGATTGTTATTTATTTATTTTGGCTAGGTGGTTATTGTCTTAAACTCTTCTTATGTTTTGATGACATTACCATCACTGTTACTTTTTGTGAGCTGCTTTGTAGGTCAAAAAAGAGGGATAAAAATATCCTAAATAAAATAAATATTCAACCCCCAAAGTCACACAGACACATTCTGACTACGACTCCCCTGTGTACCTTCTACCACTGTTTTACTGCAGTAGATACCCCCAAGACCACTTAGGATCTAGAAATATAATTACCTAAGCATTTAAATGGTTGCAATGACTTTGCACACCTGGGATAGTATATATAACTGGCCAATAAGGGACATATACAATTCATTTCTCTTATACACATGTCTTACATGAAACTGACACCATAGTAGAGATGTATGAGAAATTCAGTTAATTTTTCATTAGGATTTAAATGATTCGCACCGTCCAAACTGAACATGGATTGGACTGCAACGTGCACTTATAAACTGTACATTTCCAAACTTGCAATGTAATTTGAGGATAAAAAAAGTGTTTGACAGCATGCATCCATTTGAAAAATGCACGTGAAAAAATGCATGCTTTTGAAAAATGCACACAAACATGCTTTAATCAATGGAAGAAGAATGTGTATATTCCAAAGATGCATACAACTGGTGCGTATATTTCAGAAAATATGCACAAATTTTCCTGCAAAAAGGGGGGAAAAAAACCAAACTGATCCTCACATGAGATGGAATGAGCCTTGAGGTAGAATTTGGAGAACTCTGAAGAGCTCGTTTTGCTTGTACACACATCCCTACATCCTAGCAATCACCATCTGACTCCACCAAAAAGCTACAAGTTTTCAATGGGTGCAGAAAAACTAACTATGTTACGGAAGGTGATCTGGCCTCGGAATGGAGGGATGGATCAGTCTATTTCTGGCCCATGTCACTTTTGCATATGTTCATACCTAAATCCATTTTGCCTCATTTCCTCATTACTCTGCATAAAAATGTATATTTAAAGATGTATTTTAAAAATATTTTGAATGTATTTTCTCACAAAATATGCATTCCTAAATAAATTATCTCTCAAAATATACATTTTAAAATACATTTTGATATGTTTTTTGAGCCAATAATTGCATCACAGTATTTGGAGCAGTGAAAAATACAAAAGGATAATTATGTCCTGAAGATCAGGTCAGTTTGTAACAGAATTCACAAGTGCTGAATACTTCAGGCAACCCTAATCTGGTTGAGAAAAATTTACAGAGAGCTACAACTCATTTGAAAACAACAGAGGCATTAGTTTAGGAGATGAAGATTGTGTTTTTATGCATTTTGTGCCCCCCCCCCCGGCGGTCCGGAACATGCTTCAACCTTTCGCCATGGAATGCAAAAGGACAGTGTATTCAAATGTACATGCAATTGGAAACTTCTAACAAAAATGCTATTATATTTGCTCCTGGTTCAGTGACTGATTCATGTCCAGTTTGTTCTTCAAGCCAGCAAAGCAGAAGATAAGACAATCTGCTGTACAAAAGCAAAGAACAATCAACACCTAGTTGGGCTAGAAAGTCTGTTATCTTGATAGATGCAGTCCGTGGCTGTGTTCCTCACTGAGCCGAGTTTGCACAGGAAGAATTCAGGTCAGACACCAGGGAAAGACAGGGAAGCAATTTATTGCTTTCTTCTTCCTCAGACATGCAATTTGTGTGCTTTACAAGAGAGGTGGAAAGTCACATTAATTTCTTTTTTTTTTTGGATTTGGGGAGTGAAAGAGAGAAAGTGACAAAGCTTGTGCAAGTAGCCAGATTCCAGATGAGTTTTTCTATAGCTACAAGAGTGCATCCTTTATCAATACACAGGGAGGAGAATCCAGGCGCTTTTTTCTTTGCTTCACTTTATTTACATCATTAAGCCTGACTGACATCTTGTTATGAGGCCAGTGCAAAAATGCTTTCCCATCAAGCAGGAAGTTTCAGCTAAAGAATCTCTGTCAAATAATCTGTCACTAAACTGTACATCTGAAACCTCTGAAAAGTGGTACTTTCATAGTATTACAAGGCACTAGATGAGTCTTGGGACAAACCATTTCCTTTCTGCCTAAATGGCTAGCGTAACAGTGCAAACCTATGCAGTTCTACTAAGTCTCTACCTAGTTCAATGAGGCTAACTCCTAGGTAAGTGGATATAGGATTACAGCCTAAAGTGATTCCAAATGCAACTACACTTCATATATAACTATGGCTATGGTGTTCTACAATATCATACCTCAAATCAGAAAACAAAAACAAACAAAAAATCAGGCATTAGGAATATTCTTTGAACTACAATAGGTCACACCTTATTTTTGATATGTTATGTACAGATAATTTGGGTGGGTGTCACTTATAGCCACTAATCAACAAAAGGCAAGATACTTTTCACTTAATCATCTTACCTTTACATGTGAAAATATTCTATTATATTTCAATTTAAAATATATGGGCAAGCAAACATGCAAAATGGTTTTTCCAATGTAGGTTACTGTGCATAAGGAGCCAAGACTCATGGCAAACTCACCAAACTACTGGTTCAACAGGTGGTGATGAGAGAAAACAAGCATGTTGTGTGAAGCAACTCTTTGAGGATAAGGCTTTCAGTGGCTCCAAATCATAATGCCTACACTACCTCCAGGATCAGAAGCAGCATGCCTCTGAATAATGGTTGCTGGGAAATAACAGTGACAGACAACTATTGCCCTGATGTCCTTCTTGTAGGCTTCTGGTAGACATCTGGTTGACCATGGTGGGAAACTGGACGCTGGACTAGATAGAACTTTGTTCTGATCCAGCAGGGCTATTTTAATGTTCTTATAGCAGATACACAGGTCTTTGTTTCTCAGCAAATTGCAGAAATGGCATTAAATTAAATAGCACACCTCCATGGAGCAGAATGTAAAGTCATTTTAGCAAATGGCAATATGTATAAGTGATCCTAACAAAAATTGTTCCGGGTGTCACATATGAGAACACCTTTCATGATCACGCAGAAATGCTAGTTGAATTCCTGCACCCACACCTTTCACCTTTTTAATAATTGTGCATGCCACGCTTCCTGTTTTAAACCCAATAACAACCAATCTATTTCTGTAGGCTGCCCAAATACAGGAAAGTTATTAGCAAGGCAGCAGATCTAGAATTATATGATGACATGGAGAAAATCCAGTACAGTGGTCCCAATAACAATAACTCCATTATGCTGCAGACCTGAGCTAACAAAGTAAAAACAAATTGCTTTATTTGTCTTGCATTCATATTAAAGATGTAGTCTAGATTTTATTTCTATGCAAAATGGCTTTTATGCTATTTATAAAATATCTTGTGCTTCTCAAATTTAAAAGGCTTCCATGATGTACTAATAGAACTGAAATTGTACCCATAACTTTAACTCCTTTCTTGGAAATAAGTTTACTAGAAATAGAATGAATAGAAAGCACTGCTGCATATACAGTATGAAATGCTCCTGTACATTAAACCTTTATCTGTTTGGGGAAAAATAGTTGGTCATCTTTCTTTTTCAAATAGAGAAGGCCTGATGTTGGCCATCCAGACTCACATTCAGTTACCATTAAATGAATCACTTCTCTATGCTCAATGGGGGAACTTGAAGATCATTTAAACAATTCTGCTGGTGACCCTCACCCCCATAGATATGCCCTGAAATCTGCACTGACTTAAGTTAAATTGCAATTGAAGTGCAGGATCTTATTCTTACTGACCTACCGATAACATATCTCTTAACAAATCATTTAAGATGGACACCGCTTCCAGACTGAGGGTGAAAGAAACAATGCACCAGTGACAAGAAAGGCACAAAGTAATGGACCTTCCAAAACATATGACAAAATGAAACCAGTAACTGCAGATGCATTTGAATAGAAAGAAGATGTATTACTTATCATTCCTGAAGATATTTAATGAGCAACATTTCCTTTTACCCAAATTTTATATGTGTAAGAGGGGTCAATTTTGTGCATTAAGGAGACATATGATGTTTGAGGTATGGGTCCTCATGGAAGTCAGTAATAATATCTGAAGTTCTGCATGGATCTCATCGGTTCTTCTCAAATCAGCAGCAGTGGTACAGATGCAGTATTGGACTAGAAAGTAGAGATATAATCCAAATGACACTCATCTCACATAACTGATCGGTGGGCTTCCCCCCCCCCCGTGGGCTCTTAATTTTGTGGGCTCATTTACAAAATTAACAATACTGTTGGAGTCTGGATGTCATTTGCAGTTTTCTGGATGCCTTTTTGCAAGTTCTCCTCATGCTTGAGCCATGGAAATTTTTTCTAAGGATCTGTTTGATCTTTGTTGGCCAGAGAATATTCTCATTTGGTGAGCATTAGAGTTTTTCATTAATGGCAGAAAGCGAAGAGGATCTAAAGAACCTCTTGTTGAGGGTGAAAGAGGAGAGTGCAAAAGCTGGTTTGAAACTCAACATTAAAAAAACGAACATGGCATCTGGCCCCATCACCTCCTGGCATATGGAAGGGGAAGAAATGGAAGCAGTGACAGATTTTATTTTCTTGGGCTCCAAGATCACCGCAGATGGTGACTGTAGCCATGAAATTAAAAGACGCTTGCTCCTTGGGAGGAAAGCTATGGCAAACCTAGACAGCATAGTAAGAAGCAGAGACATCACCTTGCCGACAAAGGTCTGTCTAATCAAAGCTATGGTTTTCCCAGTAATAACGTATGGCTGTGAGAGCTGGACTATAAGGAAGGCTGAGCACTGAATAATTGATGCTTTCAAACTGTGGTGCTGGAGAAGACTCTTACAAGTCCCCTGGATTGCAAGGAGGTCAAATCAGTCCATCCTAAAGGAAATCAACCCTGAGTGCTTATTGGAAGGACAGATTCTGAAGCTGAAGCTCAAATATTTTGGCCACCTAATGCGAAGAAAAAACTCTCTGGAAAAGACCCTGATGCTGGGAAAGACTGAAGGCAAAAGGAGAAGGGGATGGCAGAGGATGAGATGGCTAGATAGCATCACTGATGCAATGAATACGGACTTGAGCACACTCCGGGAGAGAGCGCAGGACAGGAAGGCCTGGCGTGCTATGGTCCAAGGGGTCACGAGGAGTCGGACACGACTGAACAACTCAACAACAACAGGAGTTTTTCATAAGGGCAATACTCCAAAATTTGTTGTTCCCTATAAAATTGCCAGCTCTCACACTTGAAATTTTGTGTCCCCATTTATTTAACTAATTTAAATTGTTTCTATGCTGCCTTTTGATGTTAAAATCGCTCAAGGCTGCTCACAAACATTCCCAAGAAATGTAATAAAAACAATTATCAAAATAAACATGAATAAAACAGAAAAAAAACACTGAAAAGCAGAATCAAAACAGCAGAGACAATCAATAAAGCAGCAAATAAAAACCAGTTCAGGATCTTTTTTTTAAAAAAAAAGAAGCTTGGGACAACAAGACACTCTATGATAGTTACTCATTGTAGCCATAATGTTAAGCATCTGCCTAGCAATGAATGAACCACCTATGTGCCTATATACCGGTTCCTTACATTTGGAATTGCATTAGTAAAGGTGCTTCCAGAGGTAGGGCTCCTAGTTCTACCAGTCCAATGGCATTGTGCAGCTATTCCATATTTTTGTTCCTTAACAAATTTTCTGCGGTAACAACAACAACAACAATGGAAGAAGCAGTGGGAAGACATGGGAGGGTTATGAGTGGA
This sequence comes from Heloderma suspectum, assembly GCF_057233095.1. NCBI lineage: Eukaryota > Metazoa > Chordata > Lepidosauria > Squamata > Helodermatidae > Heloderma > Heloderma suspectum. Next base: position 71,798,133 of record NC_139462.1, read on the forward strand.
AGATGACATCATCTAGACCTACCCTACTGCCGCCGCCCCCCCCCCCAATTCCATGAATGAAGCAGGGTGACTGATGGCACAATAAAAGCATTATCTGGAAGCAGCCTCTATTGCAGCTTTGTTTGCTGTAGTCACCTCTTCAAATTGGATTCATCAGATTCTTGGTTGCATCAGTCCTCCATCCACACTTAATCTGCATTCAAGGCTTTTCAGAAAAGTCACTGAGAAAGGTGAACTATTGCCAAGAGTCTTCTCTGGGGAAGAAAGCTTTGTCAGATTAAGTTTCCTCATCATCCCTCCACAACACAACACACAGCTCTTCCCAGCACTTTAATCGAATTAACTTCAAAATATGGAGTTGATTAGAATCTACAAGGTATTATCCAAATGTACTTACCTTTGAAGAAGCAGTCTTCATTGTGAACAATGGTAATCTTTTGCTTTTTTAGGCAGGCCGCCCGGTGCACTTCACAGTGGTTTTCATAGAATTCACCATCAGAACCGCACACAGGCTTGTAGTGAGGCTTGCAGTGTTCCATGCAGGCACACTCCGCTTGTCCTGTTCCTCTGTTAACCACACAGTGCCTGCCCAAACCACAATACTTATTTTCACACGATCCAAGAGGAGCATCATGATTCACATGCCCTGAAGAGGAAAAAAGAAGAAAAGAGTCGACTGACGGATTGTATTTTATGATCTCTTGATACTGGCATGCATAGTGCCTAAAAACAAAAGAGAGAGAGAAAGGAAAGGAAAAACTAATTTTCTTCTGTAAACTGATCTATTCCACAGTGAGAAGAATCATCTTGTGAGTGTCATCCATTGCTTAGACAGGCATCACAAACAGAAGAGTGCACACCTGGAGACTGCAATAAATTGTGTCAGAAGGCAGACCTACTCAGGATGCAATACAGTGGGCAATTTTCCTTGGTCTATGTATATAAATCTCATGGTATGTTCTTGAGAACTCTCATGTCTTTACACAACGTTCCAGTCCACATTAAGCCAGGGGAAATTTTGAAAACCTGAACGAAGTGTACAGCCTAAATAAACAGAACAAAATGCACTCCCCTTTTTAAAAGGTCAAAAAACAATGGTTAATAATATAGATCTATTTCAAGATTCAGTTATTGACATTTGATAATGCTATTAATACAACATGAACTCTCATGTACTGATGAGTTCTGCCACACTCCACGCTCTTTATTTTTGGGCTGCAGTGTCCATTAAGTGTTATTTGTGCGTGCAAAAGAGAGTGTAACATATGCTTGTTATATTATTGTATGCTGTTTGCATTGTTAAATGTGACCCAGGTAAGATAGGGTTAACAGAGTGTTAGGTAGTGAATGAAAGGCGTGTGGGGGGCGTGTGTGTGTGAGAGAGGGGGGGGGAATTTAAGGTTATAAAGGGAATGAACTGACAAATATTGGATAGAGCCTTAGGGACTGAGGAAGTTATACCTAGTGAGCGGGGTTTGGGGAATAGGATTTAGAAGGGGTAGAGTAGGCAGGTAGGTTAGGACCAAGTATAATTTGATTGATGATGATGATGATGATGATGAACTCTTCTTATTTTAAATAATTTTTATTTGTTTTATTTATAAAAACAAAATCCCACGTGTTGGGTTGTCTACCATCAGAAATGTTTGCTATCATTAGAAAAACATATTTCTTGGTTACTTCTCCTGTACTGAGTAGAGAGAACCAATTAGGCATATTGTGCGTCTCTTTAACCCACAGAGTAAAGGAGCTGGAGCTATGAGGGTCAGCAAAGACAACTGACCCAACAGAGATAAACATTCCTGAGGGGTTTTTCTTATCAGTTCCTTTAGGGTGAAGCTGGGGAAGGTAAAACCCAGGGCAGGAGCATCACAGATCGCTTCCGAAGTCACTCCGAATTCTCCTTTTGTACTAATTTGTCCCCAAGAGCCCTTACTAGTAGTCTGGCAGTGCATTCCAAAGATCCATAGTGGAAAACAAAATAGTCCTAGACTTGGAATGTCCACCAAGACAGTGTAAGGCCTGACTTGCTCATCAAGCAGACTACATTGGAAACACCAAAGATTAAATTTACTGTTTTGCAAAACGCATGTGCTGTTAATGAGCAACATTCCTTGGACCTGTCAAGTGCCAGACTGGCCCAGGCAGTTTAGGCCCAGACAGTTTAGGGGCTTTTGGACTGGCTTTCAGTTTCAGGTGAGGGTTGGTTCCCAGAAGGTAACAGTCAGCTCCCCTTCCCACTCCAGTTCAGTTGGTTTTACATGCATGTGGTGCCCTCCTCTACCAGCAAAGCAGGTGCATGCAGTGTTCCACATGCTCAACATTACAAATAGTTTCCATACTGCATCTGACCTCTGTTTTCTCTTGGGAAGAAAGGCATGGCATTCACCTTGGGCCAGCTCAGGGGATTGTAGTAAGTGATTAGCTTCTGCCAGCTCTGGCCACCAGCCCCCCGCTCCAAGCTGTCCCATGCTGTGACTGAGATGGAGACGGGAGCAGCAGGAGATGGCTGGCACCAGTCCACCTAACTCTGTGGCTCAAAACTCCTGTCCAGCTGAGGCACTTGTCTGCTTGCTACCAGATGTGGAGAAGAGAATGAGTGGCTGCTGATGTCGGAAATAAGGGAGTGAAGAGGAGCAGCCAACAGAAGCCAGATCCGGGTCAGCATCCCATGTGTGTGTTTGTGTTGAGTGCATGAAGGGAGAAAGTGCATGTCTGTATGCTTCCTGTTCGTGTGTGGATCAGAGAGTAAGAAGGTTTCAGCCCCTATGAGCCCCTCCCCATCATGGATTCAGTGTATATGTAGAGGTGGAGTAAGACCACACTCACTAGGCCTGCCTCCAACAATGAATGACCATGCCCCCAGTAGATGCACATACAGCATTAATGATAAAAAAACCTACACACATACAACTGTACTAGCATAGGGCTTCCTCATTAACTACACCCTGCTGGCTACACCCATATACTACTGGGTGTAGCCAGCAGGCACATCCATCATTGGGGGGCAAAGCTAGTGTGGGAATTCTTTTTCCCCTTCACACATTCACTGAACACAGGATATGGGGTGGTCTTAAGAACACCTCTATGAACACACTCTGCTTGTCTCTCAGGCATGCTGAATGTCATCCCATTTTGTCAAGATGGGACAGAGATCCATGACACCTCTTGTAGGGCTGTGCTAAACTTTCTCAGCAGAAGGTTTTCACCCTTTCATAGTCTTCTTTTTAAACTCACCTCCCCCTTTCTTGGTTGTTTTAAATAGTTTTTGCCACAACTTTCCTGCAGTGGCAGTGACCCTCCTCCATTAGGGGCCATTTTGTCCCACAATGCATCTGAGGCAAGACTAGGCTGGCCCTGAGATTTTTGTGACTGGTCCATAGCGGTGGGAATCTTAGTGGCAGGGGACATGTACACACAGGCAGTAGCTGTACACCTTCAATGAACAGAGCACTTTCTGTTGACCCCAACCCAGTCTCTAATCTTTGCCCTTCCAGGCTCCTCCCCCAGGTCCCACCCAGGTATCAGACTTTTTTAAAAATCAACAGTTTGCATCCAATAGCACAGGCCCCTGTGAAAGTTCTATACGGACTATATTTAAGTTGTGAGAGCCTTTGTGACTCATTCTGCTGAAGAAATGGGGGTCGGGGAGAGAGAACATGTCATGCAACCAATTACAGTCATTGAGACTTCTGAGTGCTGGCCTACATGGTGTTTTATTCAAGGTTAATTAGCTCAGATTAGTTAAGGCAAAGTAGTCAACCCCTATTAATTCCCAAATAAGATTGCTTGCTGTGGATTTAAAGACTTCTGTTGGGCTCAGTTCAGCTCTCATTCCCAGAAAGTCAGTCTTAGTTACGAAAGGCACTTTGGGCTGTATGAACATCAGTTATAATCTAGAGGGTCTGCATCTTTAAGCATAACACATTCATATACACAGCTAGGCTTTTTGCATTATTCTCCTTTGCTGCAGCTCTCTGTGGCTTACTTGTGCAAGCTGATAAATAGTTGAAATTCATCTGGAAAACCCAGGAGTTTTTGAAGTGGTTTGCTTGCTAGGTTTGTGTGTGTGTGTTTTAAGTGGTTGGGGTTGGAAACTATATTACAGGAACTGTGTGTGTGTCTGTGTATGCACCACTATCTTCAGAACAGATAAGTATCAATTAATGAACCCTCAAAATAATACCATCTAGGAAAGGCCAAAGAGAGGCCTAATGGAATTATACATTGTAGATCACATAGTACGGCATAAGGAGAGGAAATGATATACTGCAGATGCACTTATTCTTTTCAGTATACTAGAAATTCTATTTGAAGTCATCTTAAAAAACACACACCACAGTACAGCACTATCAATTATTTCAAGAACCATAAAAAATATGAAGGCATCTCTCTGAGTCATTTATAATTTGTGAAATGACTGTACTTCTGTTTAATTTCAGTGAACAACTGAACATGTGGACACTCAGGGTCAAACTACACATTGTGCTTATTGCATAGCATATAACGAGGGTTGGACTCGATAGTCTTGTAGGCCTCTTCCAACCCTATGGCTATGATATCCTATGATAAGCTTTTATTTTACTTTGGAGTAAGTACACACAGCCCCAATTTTGATTTGGACTGCCGCACAGGCACACTGGGAGAGGAGGATTAAACCTTCCCCACTATACCCCCTCCATGATACCAATGGAGACCTTTTTCTTCTTTTAAGCTCTGCCCAGGGGGTTCAGGAAAAAATGGGGAGAGGGGAGTTTAATTCTCTCTCTTTCTCTCCTTCCAATGTGCAGTGGTTTCAGTACAAATCAGGGCCATGCACACTTACTTTAGGGTAAATTAAAGATTGTCCTCTTTTAGATTGACCACACATATTGAATTTGCATGACATAATTTGCAGGGGAAATATCATAAAAATTAGGAATTTATTATTTTGTTTGTATATACTGCCTTTTTGACTCTCTACCTTGTAGGTGCAGCGCATGCACACTCTTTTGCTTCCTCACCATTTATCAAGAATTGTCAGAATTATTAAATCCATATACCAAAGACAGAGACAGTGTACATCAAAAAAATAAATAAATCAAGAGTGTGAAAGAAGATATCAGCCAATGTTACGATGTTCCAATGAGTACTAAAACAAATAGAAAAATGAGAATAGAGGGTTGCTCTTTTTAGGATTACTAACTTTAATAGTTTGTCTCAGTATCGCGCTATTGTAATCCAGATTAATTAATTATCCTGGAATTGTTACATTCCAGATAAATTATCTAGTATGAATAGTTTTGTTACAGTGTGCTTGATCTCCAGATGAACCCTCCACTAAATCTGTCCTCATATATTCCTAATACAGGTTAGCATTACATACTCAGACTTTAATGATCTGTGGAGAAACTGAATTTTTGTGAAAAAAGTTTAAGTGTTATGTTTTGTTTCAATGACTGTCCAAAGGATGGAAGGGGTTAACAGCAGAAGGGGAAAATGTGTGCCTTTTACTAGAGGGTTGTTTTTGAGGAGAGATACCTTGTAAGTATGGGGTGCTGGTCCAGAGGCAGTTACTATTACCACTGAAAGGTGAATACGAGGCCAGGTTTCTCTTATGTATAGGAAGGTTGGCTTGAAATTGGTGCCATCTGATTGGAGAATAGTTGAACATTCTAAAAATGCCTATTGGTCTTGAGTTTGAAAAGACTCAGGAGATAGTGTGATGGAATGTTGGTCACATCAAAGCTGACTGGCTGGAGGGTTCTGCCTGGAGCAAATATAAAGAGTTGTTGAGAGACATCTAAGAAGAGTTTTTGCCTGATGAGGAGTTTGTTTGGAGAGTTCATTGGGAGTAGTCTTTGTGAGATGCTGGGAGCCTGAGGAATATGTCAGTCAGGAAGAAGAGCAACCACAAGACTGGGAAACCAATTTGTCAGCATGTGAGGCAGAAGCTGAAGGAGGTCTGCAAGTGAGGAAAGGAAGACTCCTGGAATAGCTTTCAGAAAAAGCTGAGGCCTGAGTGTCAGCTGGTGGCAGTGGTCTGAAGACACAGCAGCTTCTGGACCAAACTGAAGACTTCAGGGGAAGCCTAATGAAAAGCCTTAAAGGTCCCAGTCAGCAGTCAAACCCTGCCAGAGAGAAGACTGCGTATCAAGCATATGTGCCTGCCTGGACCCTATCATCTTCAGAGGTCCTTCTTCAGGAGCTCCTGCCAAAGGAAGTGAGGCAGATGGCTACCAGGAATAGGGTCTTTTTCTGCTGTGGCATCCTGGCTGTGGAATGAGCTCCCTAGAGAGGTTCACCTGGCACCTACGTTGTAGTCCTTCCGGCACCAGGTACCATTAGGGATGTCTGAGAATTCCACCACGGACCCCAATGAGGCCGGTTTCCAAGAATCCGGCCCCACTGGGGCCCGTGGTGGAACGGAGCACTCACCTCTGGCTCCCCTCAGAATCCGTCCAGGTTGGCTCCCTCCCTGCGGCGATCCTGTAGAGCCGGCTGCCAGCTCTGCAATGCTGGCAATACGGCCGGCTGCCATTGTCGTGCCGTATCGCTGTGTTAAGTATCTGGATGCAAATAGCATATTGGGTGCCATTTGCGGCCTTAAAGCTGGTGGATTAGCCTAAATGCAGTCATTTATGGCTGCATTTAGGCTAATCCACCAGCTTTACGGCTGCAAATGGTACCCAATATGCCATTTGCTTCAGGATACTTAACACAGCAAGCAATACGTAGGGATGTTGGAGAATTTTGCCACGGATTCCAGGGAGGCCGAATGCCAGCGCATTTGGCTAGGGATGGACGAAAGTCACTTACCTTTTTGCGGATTCTGTTCGTGGGGGCGGGGAGGCACTCAGTCCCTCCCCTCGGAATCCTCAATGGGAGGGGAGGCGATCCAGTCCTCCCCCCAGGAATACTCGACGGCCAGCTCTGCTCCACAGCAGCTCCGTGGAGCAGCCGGCCCGGCCAGGGCCGTCCGCAGCTGGATTTCCAGCCGCGGACTGGCTGGTGCGGACACAAATGGCGGCCGCTGTAGCGGCTGCCATTTGCGTCCAGCCAGGGATCCATGATAGGCTACATAAGTCTTTATGTAGCCTATCACATCTGGGTAAAAAAAAAAAGGAGCATGCAAATGGCGGCAGCTACGGCGGCCGCCATTTGCATTCCTTATTTTTCACCGTTTTAGTCTACGTAAATATTTACGTAGACTATTACGGCAGAAAAAAAGGGGAACGCAAATAGCTTAGTGGGTGCTATTTGCGTTCCTTTTTTATTTGCCGTTTTAGCCTATGTAAATATTTACATAGACTAAAACTGAAAAATAAGGAACGCAAATGGCGGCCGCCATAGCTGCCGCCATTTGCATGTTCCTTTTTTTTTTTTTTTACCCAGACGTGATAGGCTAAGTAAGTCTTTACGTAGCCTATCACGTCTGGGGGGGGGGGGGAGACCAGACTGCAAATGGCGGCCGCGGAAGCTGGTCGAAAGACCAGCCGCTGCTGCCGCCGAAGCCACCACTGGAGCAGCCGCCATCTGGAACATCCACCCCAGGTAAGTCTCGTACTAGGGGGGATGGGCGGGGGGTGGCAGGCCGTTCTGCCACAGATTTTGGGGGGCCAAATGCCAGTGCATTTGGCCTCACTGAAATCCATGGCAGAATTCTCCGCCATCCCTACATTCGGCCCCCGGAATCCATGGCAAAATGAAGCCACCCGCCCCACCACCCTGCGAAATGGGCCCGGAATGGAGCCTACCTTTGTCGGCCATTCCGGTGCTCCTCGAATGGTGACTGCATCTGTGGCCACCATTCACCTCTTTTGAATGGCCGTGATAGGCTATGTAAGTATTTACGTCCCTGCGGAGGCCGTGATAGGCTACGTAAATATATACGTAGCCTATCACAGCAATAGGAAGGAATGCAAATGGCGGCTGCCATAGCTGCCACCATTTGCGCCTCGTCTTTTGCCATGATAGGCTATGTAAATATATATGTAGCCTATCACGGCTAAAGACAGGGATGCAAATGGCGGCGGCTACAGCGGCTGCCATTTGCGTCCCTGCGCAGCCCAACAGCCGGATGTCCAGCTGCAGACGGCCCTGGCCGGAGGTTCCACGGAGTCGCCGTGGAGTGAAGCCAGCTGGGGAGGATTCTGGAGCACCTCCCCCCCACCGCAGATTGCCCGGCATGGAGCCAGGTAAGAGTTTCGTACATCCCTAGCAATACGGAATGCCAGTACCAGCTGGCCCTATCTCCAGCATTGCGGAGCCGGCGGCCGGCTCCACAGGATCATCATGAAGCAGAGCCAGCCTGGATGGACTCTGCGGGGAGGGAGGGATTGCCTCCCCTCCCTGCAGATGCCCCCCTGGACCCAGAGGTAAGGTCCAGAGGTAAGGGTCCGCCCAACCCTAGGTGCCGTTGTACTCCTTCCGGCACCTTTTTATTCTCCCAGTATTTTAGCATTTGGGGTATTAGCTTTGGTGTCTTAAATCTGTATTTTAAATCTCTGCATTGCTGCTAGGTGTTATTCTGGTTGTACTGTTATATTGCAGTTTTCAGCTTTCATATTTTATATTGTTTTATTCTGTGCTTTGTGGTGCCCTGTGAACAACCACCCAGAGAGTTTCGGTTATTGGGTGGTATAGAAATGAATATATGCATACATACATACATACATACATACATAGCTGTCATTGCTAGGCCTGTGAGTTAACCGGGGTGGAGTTTGATAGGGGAATTGCCTTAAGTTTGGTTAGGAACTGCGGCTTCTAACAGTGATTGGTGGTAACAGTAACAATATAGAAGCCATATTTTTTGAGCATAACAATATAGAAATCTTGTTCTTAAAGTAACAGCAAAGTTAAATAATAAGCTTTCTTGTTTTATTCCTTTTTAATAGAACTTCTCTCTCTCTCTCTCTCTCATTGGTATATGAGCACAAGGTCTTTAGCTGCATTCACTGTCAGCTGGTCCACTAGGTGAAACAGTTGGTGGCCACAGCAAAGTGATAGAAAGCAAGAGGCCTTTCCACACTTATCTTTTGGCACTGGAAGGTGGTGGGCAGTGCCACAGCCCAGCACTGTGCAAGTGCATGGTTGCTGATAGGATGGTCACGCCAGCATGGGCACAGGTTGCAGATGTCAGCAAGGGTAACTGTCCATTCAGCGACCACACACTTCCATGGTGCTGACTGCAGCACACCCTGCCACCACCACCACTTCCCACAGCTGAAAGATAAGGGCAGGAAGCTCTTCCCTCCTCCTATCACATGGCTGTGGCCTCCAGCAGTTTTGCCTAGCAAATACCTTCACCAGCTGCTGCTGTCTGCTTTTCTATTGGAAAACCATTATGCACCCACAGATGGTGTCCCTGTGAATCCCAGAACCACCTGTAGGAAAAGTCAGGTTGATCACTTTTTTTTATTAGGCTAACTTGATGGCAAGGGCATTACTCAACCATCCTGGGCACACATAGCCCTTCCTCACCTTTTTTTCTTTTAATATTTTTTTTTAAAATCTGCTTTTGTTATATCATCTTGGCTTTAGGGAAGCTGTGAATCCAACAACTATTTTTCCTAATTAATGCCATGTAGGAGCAACACTGAAATGCATCAAATTATAGTGTCAGCAGCCTCTGAGATTCATTTTCAAAATTATTAACACAAATATCTATATAGTCAGCCTGCATGGTAAAAAAATTACTTCTCATATTCCAAACAGATTCATGCTTGAGCATGGGAAAATAATAATAGGGAATGCCTGCCTTAGTTTTCCTAGAACTGTTTTTCTTCTCTATCCACTATAAGCCTCTCCAATCTCCATCAAATCCATACAATGAGTTTCAACAAGATATTAGATCAAGACAGACCCCCCTGCTACTGGGCATGAAGGACTGTTGGCTATTGGGCAGTATAGAAATAAATAAATAAATAAATAAATAAATAAATAAATAAATAAATAAGCAAGCAAGCAAGCAAGCAAGCAAGCTCTGTGCCATTGAAGAGTAGGGTGAAACACACCAAGAAATGGAAGCAGCCACTGACTGTTTCAGGTAGTCACCAAAGAGCCATCCAAGATGGACAGTGACATGGTGCTATATGTACAAAATACTTACAATACACTATATCCAATACAGAAAGCAGACAATTAAAACTGGAAACCAATCATTTTGTCTGTAGTTAATGGTGTCCTTCATATCACATGCAAATACGCCTAAGTACTTTCAATGCAATTAGACAAAGCATAATATCTCTGTACAAGGTCCAAAAGGGTAAGCGCATTGTGCAAACAGGAGCAACAATGATACTAATTTCTAATGGTGAACTATATTCCGGCATCAGTTTTAATCATGACTGCATATACATTCACTTACGCTACACACTAGATACTTTTCTATCAGCAGCTTACAACAACTGGACAGAAGTTAATCTTGGAACAATATGGTTTTTTTTTTTCTCTAAAGCATTCTAATTTAACAGTATGCATGCATGATTTGAATACTATTTTACTGTTCAGGCGCCATCCCCAAGGTAAGTAATATATAGCCAGCCTTCAAAGCCCTCTCCTGCAGATGTCTATCTCCCCTGCTCTGCCATGTTCATTGACATATTTAAATACAGACCTCGAGTATAAGGCAGATGCCAGCTTCTTCACTGATTAATCATGCCATACACATGTAAGAGTGAGCATTTACATTAGCCCGTTGTAAAGAGTAATGTGGCTTCCAGTGTTCTGTATAAAGACATGAGTTTAGAAAAAGGAGGCAAAGGACAGATAGAGATTTCCCACATTTGTGTTTATTAAAGCAATATAACACAGACTTAGAAATGTATGAGAGATTCCATTGATGGTTTTTGGTCGGCATTTACCCAGTTCGCACATCCCAGACCCAAATACAATCTGTGGTTGAAATCTGTACATTTCTGAGCTTGTGATGCAATTCATGGAACAACCAAAAAAAGGCTTGAAAAATGCACCTGAAAATGTGTACTTCTGAAAAATGCACACAAACACACTTTAATCAGTGGAAGAAAATGCACACATTTGGAAAGATATGAATGAAAATATACACAACGTTATGTGCAGAAAGAAGAAAAAACCCGAAGGACAGTATCCTATTGTGCCCATGAAACAACTAAGTCAGAAGGATGGAACATAGAAAGCTGCCTTACGGTGAGTCAGACATAGCTCAGTACTGCCAACATTGACTGGCAGCAGCTCTCCGGGGTTTCTGCAGAGGATTCTTTCCTAGCCCTACCTGGAGAAGCTGGAGATTAAATCTGTGACCTTCTGCATGCAAAGCATGTCCTCTACAATTTGAGCTACAGGCCACTCTTGAGACCCCTCTTCAGAGTAACATGTGAAGGTGGCACCAATAAACATTGATGTGCAGGAAACATCCCAGTGCACAAGAAAAATAATAATCTAGTTTGAAGTGAGAACTATTTATTTATTTATTTATTGCATTTATACCCCGCCTTTCTCCCTCTCGCAAGGAACTCAAGGCGGCTTACATTATCCTCCTCCTCACCGTTGTATCCTCACAACAACAACCCTGTGAGGTAGGTTGGGCTGAGAGTCTGTGACTGGCCCAAAGTCACCCAGTGAGCTTCCATGGCCAAGTGGGGAATAGAACCCAGATCTCCCGGCTCCCAGTCCGTCACTCTCACCACTACACTACACTGGCTCTCTAGCCCCAAATGGTCTATGAATTGCCCCCCTGATGTGATAAGTACTTCTTTATCTTCATTTCATTCTTTCTTCCAACTGTCCTTGTGATATGGACCTTTATTGTAACTAATGATTTGCAGTATGAGCATGAGTCTACTTTAAAATTGTACTTTCTATAGTATTACCCCACCCCTCTGGTTCCAATGTTAGCTCTATAAATAAAATATGTTGACCTTAAGGTAAAATATAATGTTTATTAGCTGCTTTGAATTTTCCTAATGACTTGACCAGATGCTCCCTTAAACAAGAGGACAAGAAAGGGACAAAGCAGAAACACCATGTCAATTTTTTAAGCAGCTTAGCAAAGGGTAAGTAAAATTAGGTGGTGTGCCACCAGGTGGGGATGAAATACACAAAAGTAAAATAGGTCATGGTCAACAAATATGCAGTTGACAACAAGTAACCATAGTAATCAAATAATCTTTTTTTAAGAAGCCTTTATAGTACCTAAAGTGCTATACTGTATTGGTATTTAATGTACATGGCAAGAATAATTTGCCTGGCATAGATTTAACAGGCTAACAATGATCCCTGTGTGCATTAGACATCAGATGTTAACACGCAAGTGTAAATCCAAGGTTTTTTATACAACACATCAATCTCAATCTTTTGAAAGAACCACACAAAACTTTTCTTTCCAGCCAACTGTGAGTGCTGTATGAAAGTCATATATAGATATAGATATAGATATAGATACACACACACACACACACACACACACTTCAGAATACTAAATTTCCTCCTTGGAATGGAATTGTTAATGTCTGAGGCCAAAGTCTACAAATTATTACAATTTCTGACAGGAAGGTATAGAATAGAATAGATCATAGGTTGGCAATTGGTCAGAATCATTGCACCATATGGGGAAAGTCATAAAAATGCACTGTGTTGCTGGACTTCTTTTTGGACTTCATTATTTTATTATTGTAATTGACTCTCTGGTATCTGAAGGAAAAAGGCTAACCTAGGACAGAAAATAATTGGACTGCTGAATATTTGTATCTCAATATTATACCCTTGTGGTATATATATAGGAAAGATTTTTCTCCTCAAAAAGATGCTTACTATGACAGCAATTATAAACCAAAATAAGCTACAAAAAAGGCAAAGTCCATGCTAGGGATCATTAGGAAAGGGATCAAAAATACAACTACCAATATTGCAATGCCTTTATAAAAATGTATAGTGAGTCCACACTTGGAATATGGGGTATAGTTCTGCATATGCCCTGTTCAAATGTTGCATCTAGATTTAGTAATACTTAGAATAGGCTTAGAGCAGACCTACTGAAATCAATGGGGCTTGAGTTGGTCATGGCTATATTCTGTGCCATTTATCTTTCTGAAGAATACAGTGGTACATTTTGAAAGTAATGATGCACACAATTGCTCTTCAAAAAGTAGGGAATGGAACTATATCTTCATAGGTCACTTATTGCCATAAAAATACTCCAACATTGTAATCCTATCTAAGTTTGCTTGGAAGGAAGTCCTGCTATGTTCAGTGGAGCTTACTCCTGAGTAAATATGTTTAGATTGCAGCTAAATGTTTTGCCTGAACCTAGTTCATTGCACTCTTTAAAGTCTTAAATTAGCAAAATGTACAGCACACATATAAATTGCCAACTGAATTTCATTCCCTGTGGAACTGAGTGTATTATTAAGGAGATGTAATTGAGCTGCTGTCACAGTCCAGGAAGAACAGACTGAGAACCATTGTAGAAAAATGTTTAAAATATGAGAACTTCTGCTATAGAGGACATCTGCTTGCATCCCACAGGCCAAGAGTATTTTTAAAGGGGATTTTAAATTGTTTTTAAATTTTGGGGGGAGTCTCTTGTGTTTTTAGGGGTGGGTAGCCTGCCTGATAGGTGGGAGTGAGGGGGCATGTGTCCACCTGATGGAGGCAGTGGGGGGAGCATTGGGGGCCAGAACATACAGAGGCTGGGCGGCCGCGGCAGGCGCTGCCGGAGCGCTAGGGGCAGGCCATGCCAGGTAAGGGGAACAAGGGAGAGATGTATAATATCTGTCCTCTGTTCCGGGCCTGTCCAGAGCCAAAGGATGGCTGGAGGAGGCGTGACTCCATCTTCTGGCCTTCGTTTGCCGCTCTGCAATGCCAGGTCTGTTACCCAGAAAACCTCGCTCATGCATGACTTGATCCTGGATGAGTGTGCAGACCTGGCATGTATTACGGAGACCTGGCTGGCTGAGGCCACTGCTCCAACTGTTGCAGTCATGTGTCCAGCCGGATTTTCATATGCACAGCAGCCAAGGGCTGGGGATTGGGGAGGGGGAGTGGCTGTTATCTATAGAGAGTCCTTGGTCTTCACCAGACCCCCTGTCTGGGAGACCAAGGTTGCTGAGTGCGTGTACTGGAGGTTGGGCCTGAAGGGCAGTCTGGGGATTCTGCTCATGTACTGTCCACCCTGCTGCACAACTGACACCCTGGCTGAGGTGCTTGAGGTGGTCTCTGATGTGTGTGTGCAGTCCCCTAACTTGTTGGTGTTGGGGGACTTCAATGTACATTTGGGGGCTGTCCTCACAGGGGCACCTCGGGACTTCATGGAGACCATGGCTTCCTGGGAGCTGCACCTAGGGATGGCAGAGAATTCCACCACAGATCTCGGTGAGGCCAAATGCCAGTGCATTCGGCCCCCCGAAATCTGTGGTGGAACGGCTTGCTACCCCCGCCCCCCCTGTGGATCCCCCCCGGGACGAGACTCACCAGGGGCAGATCTTCCGGGTGGCGGCGGCTCTGGCGGTGGCTTCAGCGGCGGCGGCTGCGACGGCTGGTCTTCCGACCGGCCGCCACCGCCACCATTTTCACTCTTGTTCTTGTAAAAAAAAAAAAAAGACGTGATAGGCTATGTAAAGATTTACATAGCCTATCATGGCTAGGTTTTAAAAAAACACACACACAAGGTGATAGGCTACGTAAATCTTTACGTAGCCTATCACGGCTGGGTGGGTAAAAAAAAAAACACGTACGCAAATTTGCGTTCCTTATTTTTGCCCGTCTTAGTCAACATAAATATTTACGTAGGCTATGACGGCGAAAATAAAGGGGAACGCAAATAGTGTAGCAGGCGCTATTTGTGTCCCTTTTTGATTCCCTGTTTTAGCCTACGTAAATATCACGTGGTGGTGAAGGCAGCAAAAAAGGAATATTATGCTGCCTCTATCGTGTCTGCAGAGTGCTGTCCCAGGAGGCTGTTCCAAGTAGGGATGGACGAAAGGGACTTACCTCGTCCCGCAGCTTGCTTCGCGGTGGGGGGGAGGTGCTTCGGTTCTCCCCCCGAAGTTCAGGCGAGGGGGGGGAGGCACCCCGCCTTGCCCAGCCGAAATTCAGGCCGGGGGGGAGGCGCCCCATCCCTCGCCGGCGAAATTCAGGCCGGGTAGGAGCGCCCCGTCTACCCGGCCGCGAAAAAAAAGTAAAACACACACACACACCCGTGATAGGCTACGTGACAATTTACATAGCCTATCACGGCTAGATTTCCAAAGTCAGCCGTGATAGGCTATGTAAATCGTCATGTAGCCAATCACGGGTGACTTTGGGGAAAAAAAGCGCGTACGCAAATGGCAGCTCCCATGGGGACCGCCATTTGCGTTCCTTATTTTGGCACGTCTAGTCTACATAAAGATTTATGTAGACTACGGCGAAAATAAGGGCAGCGCAAATAGCGTTCCCTTATTTTCGCCGTAGTCTACGTAAATGTTTACGTAGACTAGACGTGCCAAAATAAGGAACGCAAATGGCAGCGCCCCATGGGAGCCGCCATTTGCGTACATGCTTTTTTTTTCCAAAGTCACCCGTGATAGGCTACGTGACAATTTACGTAGCCTATCATGGCTGACTTTGGAAATCTAGCCGTGATAGGCTACTTAAATTGTTACGTAGCCTATCACGGGTGTTTTGTTTTGTTTTTTAACTTTACTTTTTTTTTTTTTTGCAATGGTGGTGGCGGCAGCCGGTCGGGAGACCGGCCTCCGCCCCCGCCCCTGCCGAAACGCCGCCGGGACCCGCCGCCAAGAGGGACATTCGCCAAAGGTAAGTCCCATCAGGGGCCGGCGGAGAATTTCCCCAATACTTTCGGGGGGCTGAATGCGTCGGCACTCAGCCTCCCGAAGATTCATGGGGAAATTCTCCGCCAACCCTATTTCCAAGTGGTCTGGAGCCTAGTCGGTCCAGTTGCTCCAGAACCGCTGGAGCATTCTAAGGCCTCCTGTGAGGCCTTGGCAAGGCACTTTGCAGATAAAATTGATTGGATTAGGACTGTTATTCATGTGCTGTGGGTACAGTTAGTGAACAGGAGGCGGTCTGTGGCACACCGGTTTTGTGGGATCGGTTCCAGCTTCTTCCTTCTGATGAAGTGGACAAGGTGCTTTCATCTGTAAGGCCGACCACCTCTTTACTTGATACTTGCCCATCTTGGCTCATTATGAGCTGCAGAGAGAGGCTGGGTGAGGGGATCAAGGTGGTGGTGAATGCCTCCTTTGAGGAGGGAGTGATGCCATCAGCCCTCAAGGAGGCAGTGATAAGACCACTTTTAAAAAAGCCCTCCTTGGATCCCCAAGGTCTGAACAACTTTCGCCCAGTCTCGAATCTGCCTTTTTTGGGCAAGGTGATTGAGCGGGTGGGGGTGATGCAGTTGAAGGCACACTTGGAAGAAGCCGATTATCTAGACCCATTTCAGTCAGGCTTCAGGCCTGGGCATGGGACAGAAACAACCTTGGTCATCTTGGTGGATGATATGAGGAGGGCTCTGGATAGGGGCAAATGCTCCTTCCTTGTTCTCCTCGACCTCTCAGCGGCTTTTGATACCATTGACCACGGTATCCTCTTGGACCGCCTGGAGGGGTTGGGCATTGGAGACACCATATTGTGGTGCTTCCTCTCCAGCAGGTACCAGAGGGTAGGACTGGGAGAGGAGGTTTCACCCGTGGCTGCTCACTTGTGGGGTGCCACAGGGTTCCATCCTCTCCCCGATGCTATTTAACATCTAAGTGAAGCCACTGGGGGCTATCATCAGGAGGTTTGGGGTGCAGTGTCATCAGTATGCAGATGACACGCAGCTCTACCTCTCATTCAAATCTTCACCAAGGTTGGCCATAGAATCCCTGTCCAAATGTCTGGAGACGGTGAGTGGCTGGATGGGGAGGAATAAGCTGAAGCTGAACCCTGACAAGACCGAGGTATAGGGATGGCAGAGAATTCCACCACAGATTCCAGTTAGGCCGGATTCTTTAGAATCCACCACACACACCCGAATCCATGGCGGAACGGCCTCCTGCCCCCCTACCCCCACCCGTGGAATCCCCCCGGGATGGAACTTACCTGGGGCAGATGCAGCGGATGTGGCGGCAGCACCGGTGGCTGGTCTCCTGGCATCCTTGCAGCTGTGATAGGCTATGTAAGTATTTACATAGCCTATCACAGCAAACCCCCCTCAAAAAAACCCAGCGTATGCAAATGGTGGCAGCTACAGCGGCCGCAATTTGCATTCCCTGTTTTTTGCTGTCCTAGCCTACGTAAATATTTACATAGGCTATTACGGCGAAAAAAAGGGGAACACAAATAGCGTAGTGGGCGTTATTTATGTTACCCTTTTTTTTTGCCGTAATAGCCTACGTAAATATTTACATAGGCTAGAATGGCAAAAAATAGGGAACGCAAATGGTGGCCACCGTAGCTGCCGCCATTTGCGTATGCTGGGTTTTTTTGGGGGGGTTAGCTGTGATAGGCTATGTAAATATTTACGTAGCCTATCATGGACGCAAATGGCGGCCGCTACAGTGGCGGCCCTGGCTGGTTGCTCCACGGAGCCACTGTGGAGCAGAGCTGGCCGGGCAGGATTCCGGGGGGGAGGACCGGATTGCCTTCCCCCATCGAGGATTCTGGGGGGAGGAATGGTGGCTGCCCCCCTACCTTCCCAACCATATGCTCCCACCGTAGTACATGCCCTTGTCTCCTCTCGTTTAGACTACTCTAATGCGCTCTACGTGGGGTTACCCTTGAAGATGGTTCGGAAGCTGCAGCTGGTACAGAACGTGGCAGCTCGCCTGATTAAAGGCAGCTGCTGGCGAGATCACATCACTCCAGTGCTGAAGGAAGGAGCTGTACTGGCTATAGGGGTGGACGAAAGTCACTTACCTTTTCTCGCAGCTTGTTCGTGGTGGGGGGGAGCGCTTCGCTGCTCCCCCCGCGAAGTTCAGGCCGGGGGGGGAGGCTTCCCACCTCGCCCGGCCGAAATTCAGGCTGGGGGGGAGGCTTCCCGCCTCGCCCGGCCAAAATTCAGGCCGGGGAGGAGGCGCCTCGCCTCGCCCGGCCGCGAACGCGAAAGTAAAAAAAAAAAAAACGCCCCCTGATAGGCTACGTGACGATTCACATAGCCTATCACGGCTAGATCTGCAAAGTCAGCCATGATAGGCTACGTGAATCATCACGTAGCCTATCACAGGTGACTTAAAAAAAAAAAAAAGCGCGTACACGAATGGCGGCCCCCATAGGGAGCCGCCATTCGCGTTCCTTATTTAGTTGCTGTAGTCTACGTAAATGTTTACGTAGACTACGGCGAAAATAAGGGCAACGCAAATAGCTGACTTTGCAAATCTAGCCATGATAGGCTACGTGAATCGTCACGTAGCCTATCAGGGGACGTTTTTTTTTTTTTTCCTTTTATTGCAATGGCGGCGGTGGCAACCGGTCGAAAGACCGGCTGCCGCTCCCGCCCCGCTCGAACACCCAACGAACCGCCAGCCGGACCCGCCGCCGGGAGGGACATTCAGGGAAGGTAAGTCCCGTCCCGGGGGGGGTGCGGGGTGCGGGGGGGGTGCGGAGGATTTCTCCCCGAAACTTGTTTGGGGGGCCGAACACGTTGGCGCTCGGCCCCCCAAAGTTTCGGGGAGAAATTCTCCGCCATCCCTAACTGGCTACCAGTTGTTTTCTGGGCCAAATTCAAGGTGTTGGTTTTGACCTTTAAAACCCTATATGGCTCCATGCTGGAACACCTCCAGCAACACCAGACAGGCCGCTTAACAAGATCAGCCTTGGATGGCCTTCTCTCTGTCCCATCAGCCAGGACAGCTAGGCTGGTGAGGACGAGGGAGAGGGCCTTCTCTGTGGTGGCCCCCACTCTGTGGAACTCCCTCCCTAGGGAACTCTGCCATGCCCCCTCTTCGATGAACTTCCGCCATGCATTAAAAACATGGTTGTTCAGGCAGGCATTTGGGGTGGGCTAGGGTAATTTTAGAAATGTGATGTTTTTAATGTTGAATTTTATTGTGTAAACTATTTTTATTGTTGTACATTGCCCAGAGTGGCTGGGTGACCAGCCAGATGGGTGATTAATAAATTTAATAAAGAAATAAAGAAAATAAATACAAAAGGAGGAAATGGAGACATGAAGGTTCATTGCCATTGCCATATCATTCATTCATTTATTCATTCAAGGCATTTATACATCACCCTATAATCACGTTCCCAGGGTAGCATACACAAATAAAAACCAATTCAAAATAGATACAATAGGCAGGCCAACAATAAAACATGCATTTTTGCACCAGAAGGGTGGGATATGAAAGCTTTAATGAAATAAATATAAAAGCAGCAAATGGCAAAGATGAAAGATAAGACTAGGAGCAGATAAAAAGACCTTGGAAAAGAAAAAGGTCTTCACCTGGTGCAGAAATGACATCCAGATTGATGTCAGGTGAGACTTTCTAGTGAAAGCACTCCATAGCCAGGGGGCACTGAGAAGGCCCTTTCCCCACTACGCTGGAGGCAAGCAGACCAGTTGGTCAACAGGTGCTGGTGCAGGTGCAGGTAGTCTGAAAGCTCAGACTTGTGCAGACTGAGTCAAACTACATGTTACATTAAATGCCTAGCATATGACTGGGCCTATTTGGATCAGGGCCAGTGCATACTGGGAGGGGAGGATTAAACCTTGTCCCCACTCATTTGTTTCTTGGAATTCCACCCTCTATCATCATCATCATCATCATCACCATCATCATTTCTATACCACCCCATGGCTGAAGCTCTCTGGGCAGCTTACAGAAGTTAAAACATTAGAATACAATATAGAACGTTTAAAAGCCATTTGCATAAAAGCACACAGACAATATAGACAAACAACATGTAACTAAAAACAATTTTGAACAGTCAGTCATAACTAAAGATACATCCAGGACCGATTAAAACTTACCATGTGTTGCCAAATGCCTAGGAAAAGATCTATGGAGCAAATAAAAAGGGGGGGGGTAGTCTTCAATGCAGTCAATGAAGGCTTCCCCCCATTTTTAATCCCTACCCAGTTGGGTGAAATTTCAGGAAGCAAATGGGTGGGTGGGAAGGTTTAATCCCCCTTGCCAGAGCATGCTGGTCCTGATCCAAATTGGGGCCATGTGCACTTACTCTTAAGTAAAAAAAAAAAAAAAAGAACAGGCTCAACTTCACATTACACAATTAATTTAAAATGTAGTTAGACCCCAAGGAACCTGACCAAAGTCAGCAGCTGTATAGGAACAGGTGGAACCCAACTGATACCTTTTGTCACTGGTGAGGTTATAGCCACTATATCAGTATCTATCTGTGGTGATAGTGATGGAGCACAGTAGACTGTTCCTTTCCTTCAAAAGCTACCTACAGTGACAGACAGACTTGGTTCACACTTAACCAGAAGCCACCATGGATGTATTTCCCTGCGGGGCTTCTTGTCATGGTGCAGGCCTCCATTTTCAATATTTGGGGTACTATAGCTTCTTGTCACGTGCAAATCCAGTGAGGGTGGGTTGTTCTGGTGGTTGACAAGCCACACAGAACCATTTTTAGGGTTGAGGGTGACTTGTCAAGTAAGGAAGATGGCAGTGGAGAAAGACAAAGTTTAGATGATTAATTAAATCAATGAATGCTTGCTGTCCTAATTTTAACACACTTTTAACAAAACTAAAAAACAAAGTCATAGGTAAGGATCTCAGAAGATTCTAAAGCAAACACTGTTGGGTCAATTGTCTGACCTCTGTTCCTTCCACTAAGTGGCAGACATTTAATGTCTACTCTCACAAAACATTGCAGCATTTGTTTGAGGACACTGTTCTAAAAAATGACTTTTTTCTAAATCTTTGGTAGCTGAACAGCAGCTTGAATTATCTTAATAGCCAAATACATAAACATTTGGGGACTGTTGACAAGAAAAGCTTCTTAGAAAGGAACAATTTTGCAGAACAAACAAAAGATAGACCTATAATACAAGTATCATGCTGCTTTCCATAAGTCTGGGCATTATTAAGTCATTGAGCTCTCCAAAGAAGGGGTTGATACTGAAAAACACACACACACAAAGCTATAAAAAATGGTCATGTAATTGACATTTTTGTCAGAATTGAAAATCAAATGGGCAGAGTCCCATTTAAATGCCTTATTCTAGGAAACCCATGCTTTATAAATAACACTTCATATTACCCAATATGTAATACCTCTCCAAATTCATTCTAGAACAAGACAGTAGCCTAGCAATTAATTTCACTGTTATAGCAGGCATGTCTTAGCACATTAGCAGAATGCAGCTGTGGTGGCTTTAGCTTGTGAATGTAAGTATTGATAATTAAAAATCAGTCAGACTGGTCTAACCTTGAATATACTTCCAAACATCACCTTTAACGTCAAAGGATTTTAGCTATACCCACATTTAAATTCTATGAAACCAATTGTTAAGAAGACAAAGAACCACAACCTAACATACCACATATACACCTATTATGTAGGCTGCATACTCAGTTTTCTCGGAGTACTCTACTATGCTTGATCTTAGCCAAAATGCCAAGAAGCCATTCTTGGAGTTTTCTCGGAGTAAGCCCCACTGAACTCAGTAGAACTTTGTTTTTTAACTCAACATGCAATGAACTGCACTACACGTGGAATAGTAGCTTCTGTCTACCACTAATATTAATAACTTGTGGGAAGCGTATATGTTTTGACTTTTCATGTCAGGTGTGTTAACACCATTGGTGTTAACACACCTGACATGAAAAGTCAAAACCTATCCCCTATCCCCCACCTTGGAAAAGTGCCCATTTTTAATGACACACACAGATATGGATTTTGGAGGCTGGCTGAAGTGACCTTCTAATGTTGGAAAAATCTTGGGACAAGATCTGTACGTGTGACCAAGAAAGATAGTAATAATAACTGCTGTGATACCTGATTACACCACTTGTGGTAAGGAAATATCACTGTGTAAGCAATGGCTCCCTGCTTGCCTGGGAGATGCTGCCCCGCTCCTTTGTGCAGGTGCACAGAGTGGAGCAGCAAAGGGTCCATGACCAATGGCTGCTATATAGTGGTATAGGTTGGCTGGGTCCCACCCTGGAAGCCAATCAGGTAGTGCCTGATACTTAGGAGGTGGAACCATGAGGTGGACCAGAGGGAGAACTCTCTCACTCTGGTCCACCTCTGGGCCATGAATAGAGGATCCAGTCTGCAGGTTCAGCATTGCCAACACAGACATCTCCATGAATTAAATTGCCACTTTGCTGTGGACAGTCACCAGTTGACAGGACAGGGAAATAATTTTACCCACATGCACAACTGGCCAGCAGTGTGCCCTCCTCATAGCAAGATTCTCAGATTCACCAAAGTGCATATAGTATCTTTCCATATGTTGTTATTGCAAAGTTTTCATTTGATTTTCTTCCTGGTTTCTGTCACAACTTTTTGAGGCAGGTGTTGGATGCATGGGGCTGGATCCATTGCAAGAATAAGCAGGATTGGGGGTCCCTGCTATGCATGCTGGGGATTTCCGTAAGGGATCTTGGGGGTGTGGCTTTGAGGCCCAGCTAAGGATGGGGGCTAGTGGGCCTGCCACACACCCAGGCTGCAGGAAGGGTTCACGTCATCAGTTTATGCCCAAGATCCCTGCCTTCACCCCCCTGCATCACCCAGCATGTGGGCTGGTTTGGAGGTATCAGCCAGCTGTTGAGATGCCTGATGACTGGATCCATGCCCCTGTGTCCCACCAAAATCTATTGGAGCTGTAACCAGTAAACACTGTGGACATTTTTTTTAACCCACTCAGGTCTGTGTATCGTTTGTTGCCTCTCCTCTCCTTCTGCTTCTCTGACTCTGTGCTGCTGGCATAAGCATCCAGATACCACTAATGCTGTGTAATCCCTGTGAGGGAAAGTGTCCAAAACCAGTAGTTCATTCATTTAACACCTATGTTTTCAAACAAAAGTAGTTTACTCCAGCTCAGCAGCAAAGCACTCCTATACTGTCTGCACTGTCAACTCATTCTAGTCTTCACTGAGTCAGCAGTACTGAAATGAAGCAAATAATCTAATTTCTGTCTTTCAGGTCAGATTAAAACTCTTATCAAGACTAATGAACATAGTTCAGACTACTTCTAAATCTAGGCTAGCCCAGTACTATCTACTCTGACTGGCAGCTCCATTCTCTCTGGCAGAATGAGTTCTTTCCCATCACTTTCTGCCTGATCCTTTAAACTGGAGACCAGGGACTGAACCTGCTGGGGCCTTCTGCATGCAGAGCACAGGCTCAGGGCTGGCCCTGCCATTAGGCAGAGCAAAGCAACTTCCTCAAGCAGCAAATGCTGGGGGGGGGGAGCAGCCACAGTAGCCGCCCCATTTGTTTCTCCTGGACTGCCAGGCATTCTCAGATAGATGACAGAGCTGTGTATATCGCAGAGCCTGCCCTGAGCACCCCAAACTAGCCTGCTGGCTCAGATGCAGAGGAAGACACTATCCCATAAGCAGTGTTAAAGATTAATCCAGTTGGCTTCTGTGCATGGAATGGGAAGGTACTGCCATCTTGTCTTTCCACTCCGGCAGCAAAATGTCTTGGGCTGGTCCTGCATGTGCTCTACCACGAAGCTAACAAAAAACACCATCAGTGTTCTTCCTTTATCTGCAGTAGTACTGATCATAGATGGGGCCTGCAAGCACAATCATCTTAATGATTTTAATGAGAATTAGACTGCAATCCTATACACATTTACTTGAGAGTAAGGCCCTGTGGACTCAATGGGGTTTGCATCTGAGTAGACAAGACTAGGACTACAGTGCTCACAATATTTAACTATCCCTGGAAAAGACCCTGATGCTGGGAAAGAAGGCAAAAGGAGAAGGGGGCGGCAGAGGATGAGATGGCTAGATAGCATCACCGATGCAATGAATATGGACTTGAGCACACTCCGGGAGAGAGCGCAGGACAGGAAGGCCTGGTGTGCCATGGTCCATGGGGTCACGAAGAGTCGGACACAACTGAACGACTGAACAACAACAATAGCAGTTTATGTTTATGGTATATTCTGAACTTGGGTTTTGTTAATTTGTTGTAATGATTCCCATTCCGAAATCAAGGAGACAGAGAATTAAGTGACAAAATGCTACGCTGTGCTAATCAATTTATCTTAAAGAAGAGTCTGAAGGTCCATTGTTTGTAATTCAATGGATGTTACTTAACAAATTAAAGAACAATTTAGAAAAATGAAGGAAACCTTCAATTCCTTGACAGTGGTTGTTTATCATTTCCCAAAGCTTGTCAGCTGTTTGCTCCATCTATTTCCTTCCTTCTGTTTCAAAATGCATTTGGTTTCCAAATAAACTGCTATCCTACTATCCCTTTGTTCCTGAGCTTACTGAAAAAAGCTGAAGCAAACTGTACCTGCAGTCTTCAAGGAAGAAGAAGTCGGAAGGCAGGTAGTGATAGACAAGTGAAGATCAATTAAGGCAGACTTGTAAATAATCTAATAGAAGTTACTAGTCAACAAGTAACTTATGGGTAAAACTGATAGCCTAAAGAGATAATAATTCTGTGCTTTAAAAATGCTTCTCTGCCTGATCACTGGGTGACCCACTCAAATGGTTATTTACAATTAAGAAGTGCTTTATCCTCGAGACACAGATGGTTCAATCCACACTGTGGATCCTTCTGATCCTTCTGATCCACAGTGGTTGACTGTGGATCAGTCAACCACTTTCTAATGGTTGACTACTTTTAGGATGGTCATGTGTCCTACTTTACTTCAAATGACATTCCTCCATTTGAAGGGCTGTGCTGTCAGTGAATCAAATTTAAAGATAAAGAATCATATAAGAAAGGGGGGGGGGTCTTGAAGTTGCCCAGCAACAATTAGCCCTTGGCTAGCAGGCTAAGCAAGCATACAGTTCACCTGGTCACAGTCAATTGTTGCAGTATTTCTATTTAAATTATAGTAATTATTTCTAAATTTGCATCTATACATACAAACTAGCTTATGCAAATGTTATGCAGTATTGTCATCTTTTGTCCTTTTTTGATGATGCATTTCCTCTCTTTTTTTTTGTGAAGGTGGCCACCTTACTTTTCAGTAGAACACTTTGCATGGCCTCCTTGTCCTACTAAGTACCCATGAATCAAAGTTAGGGCTGTTTATTAAATTCTCCCCCATCTCTGTAGCAGCACCCACCCCCTTGCCCCCACCCCCATGTTTAGGAGGCAGAAAATGTGACAGGTGGTGAGACCATCCAGCCGTAAGCTCTGCAGGACTTGGTCCCTGTTTCTCTGCCTGGCTCTTTCCACCTGGCCTGGGAGGGCAAGGCCCCAACCTGGCTCCAGCTAGAAAGGCTCTCCTGATGCTGGAGGGGCCAGAGACCATCCAGCTGTGAACTTTGCAGGACCTGGACCCTGTTCCTCTGCCTGGCTTTCTGGTGGCCTGAGTATGTGCCTGGGAGGGAGGATACTGGGCCAATTGGGGGGACCTGAGTGGGGGGCAATCAGTGTAGAGGGAGATATGGCATTGTGAGGAAGACTTGTGAGGTAAGGGGAACATGACCCAGCCAGTTAATGGCCATGCTGTGTTCCGGTCCCCCCTGCAGGTTTGGTGGTTGCCCTATCAGCCTGCCTTCTGGTCTTCAGATGCTGCTTTTAAATGCCAGATTGGTTCAGAATAAGGTCTCCATTATCCATGACTTAATAGTGGATGAGGTGGCTGATCTGGCATGTATAACCAAGACCTGGGTGGGTGAGCAGGGAGGAGTCAGTCTCTCCCAGCTATTCCCACCAGGGTACTTGGTCCAGCATCAGGGAAGGCTTGAAGACCAGGGAGGGGGTGTTGCTGTGGTCTATAGGAATTTCATCTCCCTTGGCAGGCTCCCTGTCCATGTGACTACTGGTAGGGAGTGCTTGCACCTTGTGTTGGGTCAGCAGGACAGATTGGGGATTCTGTTGGTGTACCGCCCACCCCACTGCTTAACAGACTCCCTAGATGAGCTGATGGGGGTGGCCTTGGGTGTGCTGCTGACATCCCCCAGATTGTTGGTTCTGGATGATGTCAACATTCATGCTGAGGGTACCTTGTCTAGTGTGGCTCAGGATTTCATCGTCTCCATGACAGCCATGGGACTGTCCCAACATGTCACTGGCCCAACACATGTAGCGGGGCATACTCTAGACTTGGTTTTCTCAACTGGACATGCAAATGGTGATCTGAAGATGGGGAACTTTGTATCAGTCCCTTTGTCATGGTCAGAGCACTGCCTGCTGAGGTTTAGACTTACAGCAGCTTTTCTCCTCTACAAGGGTGCGGGCCCTATTAAGATGGTCCGCCCCTGGAGGCTAATGCATCCGGATGGTTTCCACAGGGCTCGGGGGGGGGGAGTGTTCCAACAGGCACTCCTGTCGAAGCCATGGTTGATTTGTAGGATGCAGAAATGACTCGGGCAGTTGACACGATCGCTCCTGAGTGCCCTCTCCAGAGTAGAGCTCATATGCCTCCATGGTATATCCCAGAGCTGAGAGTGATGAAACAAAATAGGAGATGGCTTGAGTGGAGGGGCAGAAAAATTTAGAGATGTGGGAGAATTTCTCCACAAATCTCCGGGAGGCCAAATGCCAATGCATTTGGCCCCCCGAAATTGGTGGAGAAACGGTCCGCCCCCCCCCCCAGGATGGGACTTACCCTGGTCGAATGTCCCTGGCAGCGGTGGCTCCCGGTGGCGGTGCGGCGGTGGTGGCGGCCGGTCTTCCGAGTTCCGACCGGCTGCTGCCGCCACCATTTCCAAGTGTAAAAACAACAACAACAAACGTGATAGACTACGTAAAGATTTACGTAGCCTATCACGGCTAGATTTTCAAAAAACACCGTGATAGGCTACGTAAATGTTTACGTAGCCTATCATGGCTGACTTTGGGGGGGGGGAAGCGCGTACGCAAATGGCGGCGCCCATGGGCACCGCCATATGCATTCCTTATTTGGGCATGTGTAGTCTACGTAAACATTTATGTAGACTACGGCGAAAATAACGGCAACACTATTTGCGTTCCCCTTATTTTTGCCGTAGTCTACGTAAATGTCTACGTAGAGTACACATGCCCAAATAAGGAACGCAAATGGCGGCGCCCATGGGCGCCGCCATTTGCGTACGCGTTTTTGTTTTTCTTTTCCCAAAGTCAGCCATGATAGGCTATGTAAACATTTACGTAGCCTATCACGGCTGACTGCAGGGACGCAAACGGCAGTGGCTACGGCTGCTGCCATTTGCGTCCCGGCAGGAGAAGAGGTTTTGTGGCCCGAGGGATGGGGCACCTCCCCCCCGGCCAGAATTTCGGCGGGGAGGGATGGGGTGCCTCCCCCCTGCCCAGAATTTTGGGGGGAGGAATGGAGCACCTCCCCCCCACCATGAAGCAAGCTGCAGGACTTTCGTCCATCCCTAGAGAAATTCCTAGTGGATGCAATCGAACCGTGGTGCATGCTTATGGCCAGGTATATTCAAAGGCAGTGAGAGCGGCAAGGAAAAATATTTCACTGCCTCTATTCAGCTGACCGTACCCAGTGGAGCTTTTTAGGGTTGTCAAGGCCCTTTTATATTCTGGCCCTAAGGACACTATGGAACCATCTGAGGCCCATTGTAATGCACTGTCTAGGCACTTCCAGAATAAAATATCTTGCATCCGTTGGGACTTAGACTCCAGTAGTATTGCAGGTGAATCTGGTGAGGTATCCAGAGCACACCACAGTCTTTTCCAGTTTTCTTGGATAAGTTTTAGTTGGTACAGCTCGAGGATGTGGACAAGGTGCCTGAACAGGTTCATGCAACAACTTCCATAGTGGATCTTTGCCCTTCTTGGCTAATAAAAACTAGTAGGGAGGGAACAGCTGGCTGGGCTATGGAGGTAATTAATGCTTCCTTGAGAGAGGGAGTGGTCCCAGGCTGCCTGAAACCCTGTGTGATGACCTGTGTCAGGAGAAAGACATGGGGAGTGTTACCCTGTTAATTCTCCTTGATCTCTCAGCAGCTTTCAATACCATCAACCATGGTATCCTTCTGGGACAGCTGTCTGAGCTGGGAGTGGGAGGCACTGTATTGCAGTGGTTTTATTCCTACTTGGAGGGTCAGCTTCAGAAGGTGGTGCTTAGGGAACACTGCTTGGCCCTGTGGATTCTCCAATATGGGGTTCCACAGGGCTCAGTTTTGTCCCCCATACTGTTCTACCTGAAACCACTGAGTGCAGTCATCCAGAGTTTTGGAGTGCATTGTCATCAGTATGCTCTATTTCTCCTTTTCATCGTCTTCAGGTGAGGTGTGGTGGATGTGCTGAATCAGTGCCTGGCTGCAACAATGGACTGGATGAGGTCTAATAAACTGGAACTCAATCCAGACACGACTGAGATGCTGTTGGTTGGTGGTTCTTCTGACTGGATGGAGGGTGTTCAACCTGTTCTGGATGGTGTTGCACTCCCCCTGAAGGAGCAGGTCTGTAGCTTTGAGGTCCTCCTGGAACCATGTTTGTCACTTGAAGCTCAGGTGGCCTCAGTGGCACAGAGTACCTTCTACCAAGTTCGATTGGTGGCCCAGCTACACCCCCATCTGGACAGAGATAACTTGGCTTCAGCTGTCTATGCTCTGGTAACCTCCAAGTTAGATTACTACAATGCACTGTACATGGGGCTGCCTTTGAAGACAGTTCGGAAGCTGCAGCTCATGCAAAATGCAGCAACGAGATTGCTAACAGGGACCAGAAGGTCTGAACATATAAGACCAACTCTGGCCCACTTGCACTGGCTGCCTATATGCTACTGAGCTCAATTCAAAGTGCTGATTTTAATCTATAAAGCCCTACACAGCTTGGGACCACAATACCTGATGGCATGCCTCTCCCAAAATGAACCTACCCCTACACTGCACTGAGCATCTAAAGTCCTCCTCTGAGTGGACTTCCCTCTGAGTGAGGGAAGCTTGGAAGGCAGCAATGATGAAGAGGGCCTTCTCAGTGGTGGCCTCCCATCTGTGGAACAAGCTTCCTGATGAAGTCCGCCTGGCACCAACATTATCATCTTTTCAGCGCCAGGTTAAGACCTGTCTCTTTTCCCAGACATTTGGCAGCATATGATGAGTTTTAATCTGTCCTGGATGTGTCTTTAGTTATGACTGATAGTTCAATGTTGTTTTTAGTTATATGTTGTTTGTGTATATTGTCTGTGTGCTTTTATGTGCTATTTTGTAAATGGCTTTTAAACTTTTTATATTGTATTTAATGTTGTAACTTCTGTAAACTGCCCAGAGAGCCTTGGCTATGGGGCGATATAGAAATGCAATTAAATAAATAAATAAATCTTTTAAACATCTCCTAAAAACATACCTGTTCACCCAGGCCTTCCCTGGGTTGTAAGTAAATTAATTATGCCACTCCATTTTACTGCTCCTTGAATTGTTTTTACTGCAGTTGGAAGTGTTTTTAATGCTGTGTTTTTAATATTGTATTTAAATGTATTTTAATATTGTGAACCTCTGAGGTATTGTATCATATTCAGTGGCATACGAGTGTCACAAATCAATCAATCAATCAATCAATCTCAACTTTTTTTCTTGATTTTGGGATTCTGAATTACCTATCTTGTCTTCATTGTAGCACTGATGCATTAGTAATCTGCTGTTCTTCAGTTTTTCTTTAATTTCCAGACTTCGAACAGACCTCTCCGTATAAGCGGCTTCAGCTCTTTCTGTTCAGTAGCATTTCTTTTTAAAAATCCAGGTTACTGAGGCACCTAAGGACTTGTGTGCATCAGTAACCTGGAATGAAACAAGGAAACACAGAACAATAACAAAAGAGAATGGGGGGAAATTCACTCATCTCTATTTTTTAAAACACACACACACACACTACAGTTTTTTCTAAGGATCATCAAGTGAATAACTTTATTCAGACATTGTAATATTTGTTTCTGAAGTACCACCCACATAAAATTTATCTGTCATGAACTAGATTTTTCAGTGAAAACTACCTCTATGGTGAAGTGTGTGTGTATTTGGCTTCCTACTTGAGGGCAGAGTCTAGAACACTCCCTAAAGTGCTTGATGTTTCCAAAATGATGCTCTACATAGGTGCAGATCCCATATGTATGACTATAGAGACCACATATCTAAGATCCAAAATTACTCTATTAACTCCACTGAGATTCTCATCTACCTTTGAAATATTAAGAAAATAATAAAAGCCATGCTGGATCAGATCAAGTATCCATCTGGTCCAGAATTTTGTTCACACAGTGGCCAACCAGCTGCTGGTGGGAAACCCACAAGTAGGACATGAGTGCAATAGCACTGTCCTGCCCATGTTCCCCTGCATACTGCTTCTGATACTAGTGGTAGCATAGAGCCATTAGGACTTGATAGCCTTATCCTCCATGAACTGGTCCGATCCCCTTTCAAAGCCAAAGTGATGGCAATCACCACAGCTTGTGGCAACAAAGTCCATAGTTTAACTCTGTGCTGTGTAAAGAAGTCCTTCCTTTTATCTGTCTTGAATCTCCCACCAATCAACTTCATGGGATGACCCCAGGTTCTGGTATTTTGAGAGGAGGGAAAGATGTCTCCCTATCCACTTTCTCCACACCATGCGTAATTTTGTATACCTTCATCCTGTCTCCTCTTGCTCACCATTCTTCTAAGCTAAACAGTCCCAGGCATTCCAATCTTTCTTCATATGGGGAGTTGTTCCAGCCCCTTGATCACTTTGGTTGCCCTTTTCTGCACCTTTTCCAATTGGTTAGTAACAACAGTCTTTTACTGACTCCGTATGATGCTCAGGACACATGATTCAATTTTCAACTTAATTGTCCATACTGGATACAGAGTAGACTTTCATAAAGCTTTGTGAATTCATATTTGTAAAATGATGGAAGGCCAATCTTGTATCCACATTTACACTGATCTCTGCAAGAAGCACCAGGGGTATGAACTGGGCTTCAATCTAGCCATGCAAGATCTCTTCTGCACTATTGGCTTTAGACTGTAGGCTCCTTGGAATCAGGGACCTATCAATTTATGCTTATGAAAAATGGTAAACTATTGCATGCACTGCTGATGTTCCATGAGCAAATAATTTTATAATAGTAACAATAAAAAGGATTTCTCAGTAGAACCATTTTTAAAAGAAAACTGGCGTAGCTCTTCTTTTATTGAGCCAACTACTGTTGGCAGAGAAAGGATGCAAGGTTTGAGTTACAGAGAATACTTCAGACAGGATGAAATGGTAGATAATTCTCTGCTATTCAAAGAAGATTGGTTACAAAGACAAATATGTGAAGTCACAATAGATACGGCATTTCCTATTATGACTCATTCTCTGAGATAAGTGAATCTATTATAAAACTACGAACGTATGTGATCCGGCACATAGATATGCACACGTAATTTATTTATTCATTTGTTACATATCTTTATTTATTACATTTCTATACCACCCAATAGATGAAGCTGTTCAGTGTAACTCCACTGAAGTGAGACTTATAAGCAAGTCATTGTGTGAAGGATTGCAGTCTAAAGGTTTTAGCTGCTGTTGATTTAATGTGCTTAATTATTTCCATTAACCACGCAAAACCGCAGAAGACTATCAGCCTCTCACCTGTAAGTTTTAAACATAAATTCATAGGAAAAGTAGACACAGAAAGAGAATCTAAGCAATGTTTTGATGGAGTCCTATGGATCATAAGAAACCCAGAGCATTTAAACTGTTTTATAGTCTGAGTCAATAGAAAATTGATTTTAGAAAACTGCAAGAGTAAGCCTAGGACACTCAGACATGGCAATAACATTACACATAAAAGTGTCATATAATAGGATCTCAGTCCCAGGGGAGGAGGTGTAAAATGTCCTATCCTCCAACTGCCAGAAGCAAAAACACAAACACCCTGTTCCAGCTGATGGATGCACCTGTGGATGTGCATCCACAATGGCTCATCTGGGAAGCATTGAATTTGTTGTATGTATTTGGTCCGGCAGATTCACCTCCACAGCTACTAGTTGAATAAACACTTAGTTACAGCTGAATAGGACTAGATAGTCCCATGATATTTAGAACCTACAAGCAGGATCTGCAACAACATGTTGCAGTGTGAAGTACTGTTCATGATTCCAATCACTCCATTCCTTTACTCTTATCCTCCCCATTTTTCTGTACTTTCTCTCAATGGTCTGTCAGCATTCCATGGCTAGGTTGCCCCCATTAGGCCCCCCCTAAAGATTTTTTTGTACTTCTGCAAATCTTGGGGTTCCCCCCAGGCCTGCTGATATTTCTGTTCTTATGGATGGATTTATTTATTACATTTCTATACAACAGTGAAGCTCTCTGGGAGGTTCACAACAATTAAATCCAAAATATACAGAACGATAAAGCATTTAGTGTAGTGTAGTGTAGTGTAGTGTGTGTGTGTGTGTATATAACAATATAAAGCCAAGTAAAAAGTAAAAACCAGTAACAGTGTGAAGGTTTAAAAATACAGTAACAGATTTATAAACAACAAAAAACTAAATAACTAAAATTCCTGGGAGAATAAGAGGGTCTTCACCTCACATGAAAAGACGACAGTGTAGGTGACAGGTGAGCCTCTCTGGGATGGAAATTCCACAACCAGGGTGCCACAACAGAAAAGGTCCTCTCCTCAGTAGCCATCTGCCTCACCTCATTTGGTGGGTCAGGTGTAAATGGGAGGAGACTATCCTTCAGGTAACCTGGCCCCAAGCAATTTAGGGCTTTGAAAGTTAATACCAGCACTTTGATGGTGGGGAATCTGTACATCCCTAAAACCACCTTATGGAATCAGCCATCAAATTAAGAGTAGAACCACTCCAGTGCAGTACTTCCAGCTCCCAACTCAAACAGACAATCCAGAAGGATACCACAGTCGATGGTGGCAAAAGCTGCTGAGAAATGTAGGAAATGTAGGATCAACAGGGTCACTCTCCCCCTTTCCTCTGACCATGCACTTTTAATTCCAAAACCAGGCCTGAAACCCAACTGAAATGGATCCAGATAATCAGTTTCATTCAAGAGTGTTTTGAGTTGACCAGCAATCACCTGCTCCAGCACTTTACCCAAGATGGGGAAGCTGGCTATTGACCTAGAATTACATTGTATAAAATCTGTTTCATCTGTGTTTTGTGGATTGGCAGGCACCTTTCATTCCATTGTCCACCTATTGACGGAATCAGATTTTTTGTTTCCAAATTTGCACAAATGCGAAAATGCACAATTGTGCACATGCAAAAATGCAAAAAAAACCTGAAATGCTCATTTCATACTTTAGCCTATGGGGAAAACGCACATTTTTGGCCAGATTTTTAAAACTTTGCATAAATGAATGGCATTAGGTTCTCAGCATATTAAGGCGGTTAGTGCTCCTCCCACAATCTTGGCGGTTAGAGATGCATGGCATATACTGTCATGCCAATTATAGTATGACTAGGGATGTACGAAAATCACTTACCTTTTGCGGATTATGCTGATGGTGGGGGGGGCACTCCGTCCCTCCCCCCGGAATCCTGGCCAGCCGGCTGTGCTCCGCAGCGATTCTGCGGAGCCACTAGCCGGCTCTGCCAGCAGCCGGACATCCGGCCGCTGGCTAGCAGGGACGCAAATGGCGGCGGCCATAGCCACCGCCATTTGCATCCCTGCAGTCAGCCGTGATACGCTATGTAAATGTTTACATAGCCTATCACGGCTGACTTAAAAAAAAACAAAAAAGGCACATACGTAAATGGCGGCGGCCATGGCTGCCACCATTTGCGTTCCTTATTTTGGCACGTCTTAGTCTATGTAAACATTTACGTAGACTAAGACGGCGAAAATAAGGGGAACACAAACAGCGTAGCGTCTACGCTATTTGCATTCCCCTTATTTTTGCCGTCTTAGCCTACGTAAATGTTTACATAGACTAAGACGTGCCAAAATAAGGAACGCAAATGGTGGCAGCCATGGCCACCGCCATTTGCGTACGCGCGTTTTTTGTTTTTGTTTTTAAAGTCAGCCGTGATAGGCTACGTAAACATTTACATACATTTTTTTAAAACCTAGCCATGATAGGCTACGTAAAACTTTACATAGCCTATTGTGTTTTTTTGTTTTGTGTTTTTTTTTAAACTGGAAATGGCAGCGGCGGCAGCCGCTTGGAAGACCGGCCGCCGCAGCTGCCACCACCGCCAAACCACTGCCGCAGCCGCCACCGCTGCCGCTGCCGCCAGGAAGATCCGCCCAAGGTAAGTCTCATCCCGGGGGGGCGGGGGGGGCATTCTGCCACCGATTTCGGGGGGCCGAATGTGCTGGCATTCGGCCTCCCCGAGATCCGTGGCGGAACTTTCGTACATCCCTAAGTATGACCCATTTTCCCATACCAAATTGACTTTATGGGGAAATCCAGATCTAAGAGTAGGAAAGAAATGTTTCTGTGGCAGACCTACACAGATAAAATGATCTTTATCCTGGATCAATTATTGGGTGTTGATGATGAGTTTTTGCCAATTTCAACATTGTGAGATTAATGTGATTTGCCTGCTACAGCTAGGGATGGCGGAGAATTCCGCCATGGATTTCATTGAGGCCGAACCCACTGGCATTTGGCCCCCCCAAACCCATGGCGGAACGGCCTCCCATCCCCCGCCACCCCGCGGAATCCCCCCGGGATGAAGCTTACCTGGGGTGGAGGCGGAAGTGGCAGTGGCTCCGGCGGCGGCTTCGGCGGCGGCTGGTGTCTCGGCCAGCTGCTGCGGCCGCAAATGGCGACCGTCATAGTGGCTGCCATTTGCATCCTTCCAGGCTGCCGTGATAGGTTACGTAAGTAATTTACGTAGCCTATCACGGCAAAGAGCAGGGGTGCAAACGGCGTCCGCTATGCCATTTGCGCCCCTGCTCTTTGCCGTGATAGGCTACCTAAGTATTTATGTAGCCTATCACAGTAAAGGTAGCCATGCAAATGGCATAGTGGCCGCCGTTTGCATAGCTGCCTTTACCATGATAGGCTACGTAAATACTTATGTAGCCTATCACAGCAAAGAGCAGGAGCACAAATGGCATAGCAGCCGCCGTTTGCGTCCCTGCTCTTTGCCATGATAGGCTACATAAATACTTATGTAGCCTATCACGGCAGCCTGGAAGGATGCAAATGGCGGCTGCTACGAGGGGCCGCCATTTGCAGCCACAACAGCCCAGCCGCAGCCGGAACTCCGGAGCGGAGCCAGCTGGGGAGAATTCTGGGGAAGGGATGGAGCGCCTCCCCCCCACCGTGGATGCCCCAGCGTGGAAACAGGTAGGAGTTTTGTACATCCCTAGCTACAGCTGAATGGCAGTATTTTCAACTGAAACATTTGGTAGTATCTACATCCGGTCCTGCTGCTTTTACTGCCTCAGAGTCTCCTTTGCTATTGGAAACACTCATTGAAGCTGACCAGGTATGTTGACATACAATTCATGTTTATAAATACTTTTTATCAGGGAATAAATATGACACGCAGGGTTTACAGCAGGAATGGACCAGGAAATTGGAATGTCCTATTTTGTCTAATCAATGGACCACTGTATTGGCATTAGGGATGTCAGAGAAATCCACTGCGGACCCCAATGAGGTCCATGGCAGAACGGGGCACTCACCTCCACCTCCCCTGGAATATACTGTGAAGCCAGCTCCTCTCCGTGGCCGGCTCCAATAGCCAGCAATATGGCTGCCATTGCCATGCTGTATCACTGAGGAGGAAGGAATCCAGCCACAAATGGCATCCACTACACCATTTGCATCTGTGGTTTTTCACGTGATAGGCTAGCCTATCACAGGAAAAACCACAGTTGCAAATGGCGTAGTGGGCACCATTTGTGTCCATAAAGCCCTTAGTTTAAGCTAAATGCAGCCATTTACGGCTGTGTTTAGGTTAACCTAAGAGCTTTACAGATGCAAATGGCATAGTGGATGCCATTTGCATCCAGATTCCTTCCTCCTCAGCGATACAGCACAGCAATGGTGGCCATATCACTAGCTATACAGAGCCGGCCAGCGGCTCTGCAGAATCGCCACGGAGCAGAGTCAGCCCACAAGGATTCTGGGGGGAGGAATAGATCGCCTCCCCCCTGTGGACCTCCCCCGGAATGGAAGATAGGGGTTTCATACATCCCTAATTGGCATCTGTATCTGATATCTCTATGGACCTCTGGTTACATCGTATTCAGCAAAACTTTTGCTTCGGGTATACTGGATGCCACAACGTCTCTTTAACAAAGGTTTGTCAAACTCGGCTAATTGTTGGAGGGGTAATGCAATTAACGCTTCTTTTATTCATATGTTTTGGAAATGCCCAATAGTTGCTTCCTTTGGGGAGGAAGTTATGAAATGGATAAACTTTGTATTGGAAAGCTCTTTAAAATTTACTGATGTACATGTTCTCTTAAACTATTTACCTTCTTTTTGGAACGGAACACATGGTCAGTGTAATGGATTTTTTGTGCCCCCTTGACTGCTAAAAGGCTGATACTACAACACTGGAAGGATTATATAGCTCACCATCTATAATGTGATGGATTGAAGACTTAACAACGCCAGCAACATTTGAAAGAGTGGTATATAGGCGTCACTTGCAAACAGACTTATATTTGGATATCTGGTCTGCTTTTACTGACGTTTATGTGTAATCTATTCCCTCCTCCCCCCCCCGCCTTTTTTTTCCTCTCCCTAGAATGTTGTAATATCTGAAACTGAGGACTTTAGAGTGTGTTGTTTTATTTTCAATTTTTTTGCTTTTGCTATGTTTTTGTTTGTTTTGTTTTGTTGAAACTCACAATCAAAACTGACTTTTAAAAAATAGAAAACATAGCGAATAAAATAACCAAACACATTAAAACATAGATAAAAAAGCAAGAAAATCAAAGCAGCATTAAACTATTTTTGTAATTGTATGGTTTTATACTGGATTTGTTTGTTTAATGTTGTACATACCACCTTGGGATCCCTAGCAGATGAAGGGTGGCTTAGAAGTTAAATAAATAAATAAATGGCTTCAAGAGACCAAATTCTATATGGAGCAATCAGTCAGCAAGCAACTGCCTCTTCAAATACATGGTTCTTAATTACCCTGAAGAAGACAAGAAGGGATGGAACCAAGTGTATCTCCCTGAATCTAGGCACACCACTACAGAAAAGGCCTGTCGCCTGCATACTTGATGTCACTTGGACACAGAACAGGGATTCTAGTATCAATTCTAGTGCTCAGGCAGGTTCATATGGGAAAGACAGTGCTTAAGATATCCTGGTTCCATATGAGTACAGCTAGGTCAAAACGAGCATTACGGAGCCCAGGAAAAAAACAACCTGGTACTTATTTGGGTTAGATGATCTGAAAGGCAGTCCCATGTGAGGTACACAACATAAATAAGTCCAGATCTGATCTCTTCAATAAGGATGCATTATTTTGAACACCAAATGTTACCAGGTATTTCCCTGTTTTTAAACACCCTTTTATTTACTGTATTTATAGCTCACCTCTCTACTATATTTAGTCATCTTCATGAAGTACATAACTGCCCAGATGTTTCCACTACGTTAAACAGAAGAAAAGTGCATACAAAAGAGTTTTGACTACTCTGGGCTGAATCATAAGCTTCCATCTAGGGATGAGAGAACCAGCAATTTTTGAGCTCACATCAATTATCTGAAAATCACTTCAAAGCTCTAGTTTTTGATCCATTTTTCAGCTTGTTCAAATAGGAAAAGTGAGCATTCCAAATGGGGGAAGTGTGCATTTCTGTGCATATTTTTCAAAAGTGCACACTTTTCTCCCATTGACTATAGCATGAAAATGCATGTTTGGGGGTGGAGGGGATGCACATCTCAAAGTGCACATTTTTAAAAAAGTATGTGTTTTTCAAATGTGATTCGGGATTTTGCAAACATTTTTTTAAAAAGACACTCCTGCTTGTATTCATGTTCAGCATTGTGAATGGGACATGTTCATATGATTTGCAAAAAGAAACAAAATCCTTGTAAATCCCTACTTCTATCAGAAAAGGACTCCTGTCTCCTTCCATTGGAGAAAGAGGTCCTTTGGATCCAACCATCTGATTTTCTCATGATTTTGCAAACAAGCTACTGATAGTATGCTAGGCTGAAAAAGACATTGTTTTCTCATTTGGAGCTATTGAAAATTCAGTCTTCAACCACTTCAATAATTTAAGTTCAGTTCATTATAAATCCATAATATGTTGTTTCGAATGTATTTTAAAATTGGAAGATGAGTTAATAGAATAATATAGTGGAAGGGTCTCCTGTCATGCATGATAAATTATATTATATTCATGGATGCAAGAAATTAGAAATATTTCTGAAACAAATTAACTTGCTCAAAGGGGCAGACACATGTACTGGCCTTTTTAATCTATTAACGGATCTCAGTGTCCTATCCAGCACATTCCCAGAGGCAATTAAAAAGCATCATTTTTGGTTGTTATATATTGATCAAAACAGGCTGCCTTAATCCTATATTCAAATGCTTGGAAGAAACAAGCACAAATTTAGAAATACTAGACACAAATGCCCTACTTTGTATTTTTTAACAAAGGGGATATATTCCCAGAAGACACCTAAGAAGAACACTTTATTAGTGCATTTGTGTGTCTTGACATTTTGGAAGAGAGACCTTCTGAACTCAAGTAGGATTTCTAAAGTTTCCAGAGAGGACATTAAAAAAAAAATCAGTTTCCAAACTTGGATTTTTGAAAAGGATACTTCTAAGACAAGGATGAACATCATAAGGCCAGTGGGATATCTGAGCTCTCAAGGGAATCTTAACAAAAGACCAAAGGTTGCACTAAACATCTTCGACTCTGAACTTCCTCTTTTTTTTTTAAAGACTTCAAAATATTTGCAGGATACATTCATTTCTTATAGAGCCTAAGTGTATAGTGTTTCCATCTCAGTTTCAGTCATTTTTTGCTGCACATGTGATCTTGAAGAAAAGAACGCTGGTATGTCCTTTAGTTAAGGAGACTAAAAGCTGAATAAAAATGTTTTGTTAAAGAATTAGGCTGCTGGAGTACTTTACATATGAGAAGTCTGTGGGTATTACCTAACCGAAACTGACATGAAAAATTGGCTCTCAGCAATGTCAGAACAGACCAATCTAGAATAATAAAAGAGTGTCTCTTTCTCAGTGTCATAGTGTCCAGACCTTGAATCCTAGACACTTTAAACTTGGCATACATACCAAGATGACCCTATCCGTCTGCACCGTAGAGTTTCTTGGTTTTAAAACACATTTTTAAATGCTTGTGTGTTTGAAGCCTGCACTACCCACTTCAATCACAAGGTGGCAGACTTCCCTAGCCAGCGTATAGTGGCTCTCTCCAGGGCTCCAGACAGGAGTCTTTCCCAGCCCAGGCAAAGCATGCAGTGAGTTATGTTCCATTTGCTATGTCACAAATTCTCAGGAAGGAACAGATTAGAAATGGAAAGGAAATAGTTATGTTGTATAATAGCAAAGACAATGTTTTTGAAAATATTATACAAGACCAGGCAAACAAGTAGATACTAGTAAAATTTATTATACCTGTTGCTGATAATGAAAAATGAAAAATGAAAAACAAGATGGACATATAGGAAGTATAAACCTTTACAATATATTTCCTTGTTTTGATGAATAGTTTCCAATAACATAGCTATGTGGAAAGTATTTGTGTTGAAAGGTTGTATTTCCTATTTGCTCTGTAAAATATATAGGCTGCTTCTTTGATGGGGAAAAATATGGAAAAGAAAGCAGTAAAATCACAATGTAGTAGATATTTTGCTTCAAAATCTTGTCCCTATAAAAACAGTATGTATTCTTTGTCCAATATCTTCTAAATCAAGAAAACATCAATACATTTTTTTAAGGAAAAACACACACATTGGGTACAAAGATAGAAAGATTTTAATCTTCATTTGGCAGATTATAAATCCAAATGAATAAACAAAATAGCAGCATAATAGCATTCCATACAGAGATAACCAGATATTCTATACTATGACTAAACATTAAAGACCCTGATGCTGGGAAAGACTGAAGGCAAAAGGAGAAGGGGACGGCAGAGGATGAGATGGCTAGATAGCATCACCGATGCAATGGATATGGACTTGAGCACACTTGGGGAGAGAGCAGAAGACAGGAAGGCCTGGCGTGCTATGGTCCATGGGGTCACGACACGACTGAACGACTGAACAACAACAACAAATGCCTAAACACTGGGGCAATGAAAAGTGTCAGGAGATTAGTATAAGGTCTCTTCCTCCTTTGTCTTCTCTTACACTTGCCCTTTCCTTGAGAGTTGATTAATTTACAGTGCAGGTCTGCAAGCAGGGCTCTCTTGTTGCCGCATTGTTGTTGTTTTACAGTGCCCCTTGGGGGCTTTCGGTCCAACAACAATGTAGCCTACCTGAGGTCTGATTCCCACTTGACTTTTCATTCTTGGATAATGACTGCTGCAGTCACTTCAGTGGTAGCCCAGCCTTTGGGGAGTTGCCACCTTATGGCAACCAGAACCCATGGGCTGTTGTAGGATTGTGGGGTGGTTTGTTACCCATCCCAACAAGCCACCCTCACCAGGTTTGCATGTCACAAGAAGCCACACCAGTGAGGGTAATTATACAAATCCGACCAGCACGCAACACTGGCTTGTTAACCAGTGCCATGCGATCGTGCGAACCAGGCGACTGATTCGTGCACACGGTGCGTCCACACAAACTCACCCTAGCTGTGAGCTTAACAATTGCCTCATTATGGGACCATGAGGATGTGAACTGCCCCTAAAATAATTAATGAACAAGCTGATCATTCTGTAAAGGTAAAGGTGTCCCCAACCAGTCGTGTCCGACTCTAGGGT
The DNA here is from genome assembly GCF_057233095.1 of Heloderma suspectum. NCBI lineage: Eukaryota > Metazoa > Chordata > Lepidosauria > Squamata > Helodermatidae > Heloderma > Heloderma suspectum. The sequence goes on from NC_139462.1 coordinate 71,839,008, forward strand.
GCGGTGCTCATCCCCGTTTCTAAGCCGAAGAGCCAGCGCTGTCCGAAGACACTTCCATGGTCATGTGGCTGGCATGACTGAACACCAAGCTGCATGGAATGCTGTTACCTTTCCCGCCGAGGCGGTACCTATTTATCTACTTGCAATTTCTTGCTTTCGAACTGCTAGGTTGGCAGGAGCTGGAACTGAAGATGGGAGCTCACTCCATCACGCGGCACTCGGGTCTCGAACTGCTGTCCTGCTGACCTCCCGGTCTGCAGTTCAGCGTCTTAACCACTAAGCCACTGCGGCCCTGTATCATTCTGTGCCCTTCCCTAAAAGAAATGTAACACATTCATGTGAACTATGGTCCAAGTCTGGTGGACGTGCATCTTGCTTTTCATGCAATAGTATGCAATGGCACTGTGTACCAATAACTAAAATGCATTAGTGATGCTTATTTAACACATATATTAACAAATGCTAATAATAATATATAATTACTGGATCTCTTGAGAAAGTAGGCATGCTCTGTGAAGGGGACAAAATAATCTGGAGTCTTTAGTTTAAACCAACTCTCAACCTGACCTCTACTCCCCTTCCCCCCACCCTGCCAGCTGAAAATAAAAAGTTATTGTTAGAAAAACCTCTAATTATAATGATAGTATGCCATAGGACACAGAGGAGAAGAAAGGTAATCATTCTCTCATCATTTTCTAATTATTAAAAACAATCACACATAATTTGCAGATGGTTACCTCCAGGTTTCTATAAAAAGACAGTGATTTTCATGACACATCTAAAATATACTTTTAATTTTCCATTTTTATCTAATATTTCAACTCACGAGGAGCCCCAAGGCACTGCTTGTGCTTACTGAGAATTTAAAAATCAATCAAGACTTGCTAAAGAGTCACACTGGCCTCAGTTCATGAGCTGGAACAAAATCTAAGCAAATATTATGAATGCAAAGAGCTTAAACTCAGCATTGGCACCAACACTGGTGAATACTCAACCACTAAACCACTAAAATACCCATATGTATAAATTTGTTAGAATATTATGTTCTTGGCCGTAAACCATACCCCCCCACACACACACCTCAGCTTTTAGATAAAATATCCATAGAGCCCAAAGAAAGAAAAAACTTCATCTGAACAGAATCCCTAATGTATTATAATGATGTGGTTGCCATGGGTTGATTCATATGAGCAAATTATCAAGGCTTTTGTGAGAAAATTAGTTCTACATTGATGCCATAGTAACTCTTAGTAATGTGACAAAAAGGATGTTTTGAATACAAGGATTGGCAACAACTCTTATTTCAAATTATGGGCATAACCAGCACTCCAGTTTTATTTGGCATCGACTGTGAGATAGATGTTGATCAGAACACTGAAGTGACCAATTCCCTTAATAAAAACTCTAATAGACTAGTACAGAAAAGCAATATAGGAAGCCCATAGATATAAGAGATATACCAGTAGAGCATAAGAACTGGACCTTTTCAAAATCCACCTACACCAGTTTGCCATCATCACATTTTGTGCAAGTATACACCATGCTGAAAATGTGTTCCCTGATGAAATGCACTCCAGGAAAAAGCAAGACCCCCTCCTAAGTAAAACAAAGGTGGCATTGCAGGGCCACTGGAAACCTCATTTATGTTGTCCAACCAGCTACCATAACTGTGCAGAAAAAAGCTAGAATGGGATAGGAACCCAACTGGATCTATATACCATGATTCAGAGTGTGCCCTATCTTCACACTGATGAATGCAAGCAACAGACATCAGGCACTGGGCTGCAATCCATAAGCCTCCATTGCCCAGTGACTATTACATTTTGCATTGCAAAGAACAAAAAGCTATGGGAAGAGTATTGCTTTGCTGCTGCTAGAATCACACCGATACCATCAAACAGATCATAAAATTTAATACTCTGGAGCTATTACAAGCAGTGCTGAATAAGTATCATACTTGTAATGCATTACCCAATGATTTTAGCCCACCACAATTTGCAGGATCAAAGTGAGTGCTAATCGAGCCAAGATCTGTTTAAAAAGTTTCCCTTGCCATTTCTGTTGCATTAAATCATGCCTACATCAGGAGGTTTACATATTCCATGCTGTTCCTGCCATTACATTAACATGAAGATATGCAGAAATATTCTGCTGCTGACAGCTAGCACTTATGCTAATAACATAGCTTCATTACTCAGATAAAATAAAGACCTGTCTACCTAACGTGGACCGAAAGCTGTACTAGTTCAGATATCATAGGACTAGGAAGATCTCAGGCTTTCAGGATGTACTTTTTAGCTTTTTTTTCTTTCTTTCTTTCTTCACAAGACCCTTGAGATTTACAAGACCCAGGTATAAAACAGTGATTCAGGGGTGGGGCCAATTACTTGCTGCAGCTAATGAGCTATACCTTGAGATGATCTGCATGCACAACTTCAACTCTACATTTAAGGCATGGTTGGCAACCCTTTTGGACTGTGGGCACATGGCGATTTGAGAAACTGTCCTGAGCACCACCATAAAATGAGTGCCATGGTAGGCATCACAAAGGGCAAGTAACCTGCCCAAAAGACTGAGTGCAAGGCAGATGTCGGAGTCTCATCATAAAATCATAGAATCATAGGGTTGGAAGGGGCCTACAAGACCATCAAGTCCAACCCCTTGCTCAATGCAGGAAGCCTGATTCCCAGGCAGTCTCCCATCCAAGCACTAACCACGGCTGACCCTGTTTCGCTTCCGAGATCAGACAAGATGAGGTGCATCCTTTGAACCCACAGTGTTTAGCACCAACCAAAAGGTATTTCACTGCAATCCCAGCTGCCAATACAAAAAAATGTGTTAATGTTTTTAAAGTGCAAGGGCAGGGCATCTTGGGGGAACCAAGAAAGGTGTCCAAGGGTGCATTGGTGCCCACAGGCACTATGTTGTCTATCCCTAATTAAAGGGATTCTACACAAAGTTCTAAAACTGGTCAGCAGAGCCATACAAAGACCTAGGGCTCCTTCACACTGAGCTTTTATCCGGCGATTGAGATTGTTCCTTCATGGAGGTTTGCAGGCAGGCTCTTCACATGATGCTGTGATCATTCAAGGCGTCTCCTGCACTAAATGTCCTTTGTGAGCATAAAGGCGGAAATGAAGAGATGAAACAAAAGTAATTAGTATCAAATTGGGCCACATTTATTGATTGATCTGCAAAGGGGGAGACCTGGATGGACAACTAATCTGTGCCAGCCACTAGCTAGGCACTATATCAGGCAAAATATTCAAAGCCTGCTGAGTAGCATCAAAGAGATCACCACCCCCAGGACTACCCCTTTGGGGGGAGGTAGGCCTTCCCCTCTCACCCCTCCCAGGCTGCAAAACACCAGGTGGGTGAGGTGAGTTGACCTCACAGTTAACCCTTATCCCCCTGATGGGCTGCAAAACCCAGAGCGGGAGGCCTCAGGCATCACCTGTCACAAAACAGTACCCCTGAATGCTCACCATCCCTGTTCTGCTCCCATTGCCCATCTCTGACAGCCACAGGGGGGTCGACAAGCAAAGAGGTGTTCAGGAGGGGCACCAGAGAGCTAAGAGCACCTCTCAGTCCCCTCTCACCCCTGGTGGTGCCACTGGTGTCCACCAATGGTGGCAATCCATGTTTCCTCACCCCACTCCCGCCCGCAACAGCTGGACAAGCTGGACACAGGTAGGGCATTTGTTCCATTTTTAAATAGATCGCAGATAATGAACTATCAAATTACCCCATTGTGTTCTGCTTGAGTTCCCTCCATGAAAAGAGGAAAAGTGGCAAGGAGAGGAGCGAAATAATGGAAGACTCATATACAGGGGGAGAAGGAGGGGGAAATGGGAGGGGGGAAAGGAAGTGCATGAGAAAGGGAGTCGTTATGATCCTGCATTCAAAATGGAAGCAGAAAGCCCCGTTTTAAATGCAGGATTTTAGGCTGGTGTAGAGATGCCCCTAGTCAAGGGCAACCTGGTCTAATCAGGTGGGGATACAGAGGATCCTCAAATCCACTTTACATAGCAGAATTTACAGAGAAGTAGACCTACAAGTCCCCTTCATGGATCACTGCCTTGTTGTGGCGAAGGGGCTGGTGTAACTCAGTGAAGCCATAAGCTATGCCGTGCAGGGCCACCCAAGACGGACAGGTCATGGCAGAGAGTTCTGACAAAATGTGGTCCACTGGAGAAGGAAATGGCAACCCACTCCATTATTCTTGCCAAGAAAACCCCATGGAACATAACACAAGGCTAAAAGAGATGACACCAGAAGATGAGCCCCTCAGGTCGGAAGGTGTCCAATATACTACTGGGGAAGAGCAGAGGGTATTTCCAAGTAGCGCCAGAAAGAGTGAAGCGGCTGGGCCAAACCCGAAAGGACACTCAGCTGTGGATGTGTCTGGTGGTGAAAAGAAAATCTGATGCTGTAAAGAACAATATTGTTTAGGAACCTTAAATGTCAGATCAATGAATCAAGGTAAGCTGGAGGTGGTCAAACATGAGATGGCAAGATTGAACATCGACATCTTGGGAATCAGCGAACTAAAATGGACAGGCATGGGCGAATTTAATTCAGGTGACCATCATATCTACTATTGTGGGCAAGAATCCCTTAGAAGAAATGGAGTAGCACTCATAGTCAACAAAAGGGTGGGAAAAGCAGTACTGGGGTACAATCTTAAAAACAATAGAATGATCTCAGTACGAATCCAAGGCAAACCATTCAACATCACAGTAATTCAAGTCTATGTGCCAACCACTGATGCTGAAGAAGCTGAGGTTGATCAGTTCTATGAAGACCTACAACACCTTCTAGAACAAACACCAAAAAAAGATGTCCTCTTCATCATAGGGGATTGGAATGCTAAAGTAGGAAGTCAAGAAATCACTGGGATAACAGGCAGGCATGGCCTTGGTGTACAGAATGAAGCAGGACAAAGGCTAATAGAGTTTTGCCAAGAGAACACGCTGATCATAGCAAACACTCTTTTCCAACAGCACAAGAGATGACTCTACACATGGACATCACCAGATGGTCAATATCGAAATCAGATTGATTATGTCCTTTGCAGCCAAAGATGGAGAAGCTCTATACAGTCAGTAAAAACAAGACCTGGAGCTGACAGTGGCTCAGATCATGAGCTTCTTGTTGCAAAATTTCGGCTTAAATTGAAGAACGTAGGGAAAACCACTAAACCATTCAGGTATGACCTAAATCATATCACTGATGAATACACAGTGGAGGTGAGGAATAGATTTCAGGGATTAGACCTGATAGACAGAGTGCCTGAGGAACTATGGATGGAGGTCCGTAACATTGTTCAGGAGGCAGCAACGAAATCCATCCCAAAGAAAAAGAAATGCAAGAAAGCCAAGTGGCTGTCTGATGAGGCTTTACAAGTAGCTGAGGAAAGAAGGGAAGCGAAAAGCAAGGGAGAAAGGGGAAGATATATCCAACTGAATGCAGAGTTCCAGAGAATAGCAAGGAGAGACAAGAAGGCCTTCTTAAATGAACAATGCAAAGAAATCGAGGAAAACAACAGAATGGGAAAGACTAGAGATCTCTTCAAGAAAATTGGAGATCTCAAGGGAACGTTTTGTGCAAAGACTGGCATGATAAAGGACAAAGAAGGCAGGGACCTAACAGAAGCAGATGAGATTAAGAAGAGGTGGCAAGAATACACAGAAGAACTATACAGGAAAGATCTGAATGTCCCTGATAGCCATGATAGTGCGGTCACTGAACTTGAGCCGGACATCCTCGAGAGTGAAGTCAAGTGGGCCTTAGGAAGCATTACTAACAACAAAGCTAGCGGAGATGACAGTATTCCAGCTGAGCTATTTAAAATCCTAAAAGATGATGCTGTTAAAGTGCTGCATTCAATATGCCAACAAATTTGGAACACTCAACAATGGCCGCAAGACTGGAAAAGGTCAGTTTACATTCCAATTCCAAAGAAGGGCAACGCCAAAGAGTGTTCAAACTACAGCACAATTGCGCTCATTTCACATGCCAGCAAGGTGATGCTCAAAATCCTACAAGCTAGGCTTCAGCAGTATGCGAACCGAGAACTACCGGAAATACAAGCTGGGTTTTGAAGAGGCAGAGGAACTAGAGATCAAATCGCCAACATTCGCTACATCATGGAGAAAGCAAAAGAATTCCAGAAAAACATCTATTTCTGCTTCATTGACTACGCTAAAGCCTTTGATTGTGTGGATCACAACAAACTCTGGCAAATTCTTAAAGTGATGGGAGTACCAGACCACCTTACCTGTCTCCTGAGAAACCTGTACGAGGGTCAAGAAGCAACAGTAAGAACCAGACATGGAACAACCAATTGGTTCAAAATTGGGAAAGGAGTACGACAAGGCTGCATATTGTCACCCTGCTTATTTAACTTATATGCAGAGTACATCATGAGAAATGCCAGGTTGGATGAATCAGAGGTCGGAATTAAGATTGCTGGGAGAATTATCAACAACCTCCGATATGCATATGATACCACCCTAATGGCAGAAAGTGAAGAGGATCTCAAGAGCCTCTTGTTGAGGGTGAAAGAGGAGAGTGCAAAAGCTGGTTTGAAACTCAACATTAAAAAAACGAAGATCATGGCATGTGGCCCCATCACTTCCTGGCATATAGAAGGGGAAGAAATGGAAGCAGTGACAGATTTGACTTTCTTGGTCTCCAAGATCACCGCAGACGGTGACTGTAGCCATGAAATTAAAAGACGCTTGCTCCTTGGGAGGAAAGCTATGGAAAACCTAGACAGCATAGTAAGAAGCAGAGACATCACCTTGCCAACAAAGGTCCATCTAATCAAAGCTATGGTTTTCCCAGTAGTAACATATGGCTGTGAGAGCTGGACTATAAGGAAGGCTGAGCACTGAAGAATTGATGCTTTCGAACTGTGGTGCTGGAGAAGACTCTTACGAGTGCCCTGGACTGCAAGGAGATCAAATCAGTCCATACTAAAGGAAATCAACCCTCAGTGCTCATTGGAAGGACAGATACTGAAGCTGAAGCTCAAATATTTTGGCCACCTAATGCGAAGAGAAAACTCTCTGGAAAAGACCCTGATGCTGGGAAAGACTGAAGGCAAAAGGAGAAGGGGACGGCAGAGGATGAGATGGCTAGATAGCATCACCGATGCAATGAATATGAACTTGATCACACTCTGGGAGAGAGTGCAGGACAGGAAGGCCTGGCGTGCTATGGTCCATGGGGTCATGAAGAGTCGGACACGACTGAACGACTGAACAACTAACAGACCTACAAGTCCTCCCATGACATTGTTGTCTTCTGTCACCTGCATAATATCCCCAAATCTCAGCTTCTTACCACTTAACATTTTCTTTCTGAAAAAAAAAAAAATTAATCCCAACATGGGCATAAAATATTCCCAGGATCTATTCATTTTGCCATTGGGAGTCTTGGGGTGTTTGCCAAGCAATGTATTGGGGAATAAAAATTTGCAGAGAAAGGAGGTTTAAGTACTCTGGGGGTCTGCAGGTTGGCACAACCCATGGAATTTCATTTAGGAACATTTCCTTCACCAGAGAGATATTAGGTATGGGGCTAGAAAAATACCCCACAAGACCAAAAATGGTAGTTCTTAGTAATAATAAAGATTTACTTTGACAGTTTATTATACTTTTCCAATATTTTTCTAACATATTTCTTCTGACACCACATACACATTTCCGGTTGTGGGAAATTTTACCACCCCAAGATACACTGGAAAATGCCTTTGGTTAGTAAAATGCCCCCATAAACACATATGTGTTTATTTTTAATGAATTTTAGATAAGGGTTTTAATAAACATATTTTACAGGTGAACAACACTGCCACTGAGAGATAAGCAAAGCCAATCATGGCAGAGAACATTTTTTGCACTTGTAATTTTTAAGGAACAGCATTATATCTTTTAATCATAAAAAGATAGTTGAGTCAATACTCTTAAGCATAAAATCTCATTTTATGCTAAGCAATGCTGTGATATGAAATTTGCCAATGCTTTTCCTTCATGTTTTCTTCATTTAAGACTTAAGCAACCCTAAGCATCCTAATTTGCAGGGGTTAAACAATTGGGAGACAGAAACCTTTACTGATCTACCGCAAATCACCCAGCAATCTACCCAAAGATCCTAATCTACATTCTGTCTGCCCCTGAAATATATTAATCACTCATGGAACCATTCAAATGAAGCAGGACTGTGAAAATATCTATCTATCTATCTATCTATCTATCTATCTATCTATCTATCTATCTATCATCTCCAGACCTTATTGTTAAGAAAGCTGAGAAAAGGCAGCTGCTATGAGTAAGGCAAACTCTATTCAAAATGCCCAGTTCTTGTGTAACTCAATTGTGTAACTAAAAAGTGGTTCATCAGTCTACTATCTATTAAATTTCTTCATGATGAATAGTTGCAAAGGCCCCATCACATTGCTCCATTGGCAGTTCTGTAAAATAATGGGTAAGAAGCTAGCATCATTCTTTTCCAAACCTTTCACTTGCATTCTGGTATTTATTCTTCTGGATCCCCAAAGCACACCTGAGATCATGTGAAGTTGTACTTCACCTTAAAATAAATTCCACCAAACAAGTTTCACATTGGCTTTATTTAGTAGGTTTCCCCCTTTTAAAAAGAAAAGAAAGGAGACTGTGATCATAGAACAGAATCATAGAATAGTAGGGCTGGAAGGGGCCTACAAGACCATCGAGTCCAACCCCCTGCTCAGTTCAGGAATCTAAGTCAAAGCATCCCTGACAGATGGCTGTCCAGCTTCATCTTGAATGCCTCCAGTGTGGGAAAGCCCACCACCTCCCTAGGTAATTGGTTCCACTGTCGTATTGCTCTAACAGTCAGGACATTTTTCCTGATGTTCAGCCAGAATCTGGCTTCCTGTAACTTGAGCCCATTATTCCGTCTCCTGCACTCTGGGATGATCGAGAAGAGATGCTGGCCTTCCTCTCTGTGACAACCTTTCAAGTACTTGAAGGGCACTATCATATCTGTCCTGAGTCTTCTCTTCTCAAGGCTAAACATGCCCAGTTCTTTCAGTCTCTCTTCAGAGGGCTTTGTTTCCAGTCCCCTGATCATCTTTGTTGACCTCCTCTGAACCCGCTCCAGCTGGTCTGCAACCTTCTTAAAGTGTGGTGCCCAGAACTGGACACAGTACTCCAGATGAGGCCTAACCAGTGCTGAGTAGAGCGGAACTAGTACTTCATGTGATTTGGAAGCTATACTTCTATTAATGCAGCCCAAAATAGCATTTGCCTTTTTTTGCAGCCACATCACATTGTTGGCTCATATTCAGCTTGTGATCTACAACAATTCCAGGATCCTTCTTGCTTGTAATATCGTTGAGCCAAGTATCAAGCATCTTGTAACTGTGCATTTGGTTTCTTTTTCCTAGGTGCAGCACTTGGCATTTATTCCTATTAAATTTCAATTTGTTGTTTTCTGCCTCATGTTTGAGGCTTCTTCACTCACCCACCGGGAACATGTTCCATAGCAAATAATAATAATAAAAAATCTTCTGCTGCTTTCTCTCTCAATCCACCACTTCACACTCTGCTAGAACCTCAGAACTGAGCCATCTTTGCACTGCCCAGTCTGAATCAGGGATAGCCAGTGAGGAGCTGGTGTGAGATTCATACTGTCCAGCTGAAGATAAAGGACAGTATCCTTTGCTGCCAGCAGGACCCACCACTAACACAACGGGGAGATAGTAGTTGTTAAAGTAACCCAAAACAAGTAGAAAAGCTCGTTTCCAGAACGAACCAGGTCCACGTACCTCACAAAAGGGAGCTCCACTGACTTGTCCTGATCTGGAAATGAGCATTTCTGCTCATTCCCTGGATTCTTTATGAAGTGCTAACTTCCCGTTGCACAAGTTGTGGGTCCCACTGGCACAACACAATCAGCAGGAATGCAGCAGCCCTGTTGGATACTGCCTGTAAAGACTAGGGGAATGTTTGGTAGTATGATTCTTACATTTATTTATTAAAACATTTATAGACTACTTTTTGAGGCAGTGTACAGAACAAATATTAAAACAATGTAAAACAGTGACATTAAGAACAGAGCACTAAAAAAAGAATACAACCTCAAAAGAATACAACCAGCTATTGACCCTTAAAAGCAAATGCTGAATGCAACAGAAATGTCTTTGTTGTTGTTGTTGTTGTTCAGTCGTTCAGTTGTGTCCAACTCTTCGTGACCCCATGGACCATAGCACGCCAGGCCTTCCTGTCCTGCACTCTCTCCCGGAGCGTGCTCAAGTCCATATTCATTGCATCAGTGATGCTACCTAGCCATCTCATCCTCTGCCGTCCCCTTCTCCTTTTGCCTTCAGTCTTTCCCAGCATCAGGGTCTTTTCCAGAGAGTTTTCTCTTCGCAATGTCTTTACTGCTTGCCAAATGCTAAGCAACGAAGGTGTTCATCTAACCTCCATAGAGAGGGAGTTCAGAGTCATGGTGCTGCCACAGAAAAGGCCCTGTCTTTTTTTGCATTCCCACCAACCTAACCTCTTTCAGTGGTGGGACATACAACAGGGCCTCATATGAAAATCATAAGCTACAGGCAAGTTCATATGGGAGGAGTTGGTCTTTCAGATATCTTGGCATCAAGCCATTTAGGGCTTTATAGGTAAGGCCCAGCAAGGTTAAATTGTGGCTGGAAATAAATTGGAAGGCAGTACAACTGATATAGGACCAATGTAATATAGCCTATAAAGTGCACACCAGAAACCAATCTGCAGGTGAAGTTTCTGAACACTCTTCAAGGCAGCCCCATATAGTGTGTGTTGAAGTAGTCTAAATAGAAAGTGACTAAGGTAAGGAAAAGGTAGTACAAGAATATGCTGTATCACAACAATAATGGCATGGAAGGAGTTTTTGGAAACTGGAGTACAACTGTTGTTCCCAGACACATTACAGGGGGCCGCTTCATAAGTAATATACCTTTGCTATACAGAAAGCACTTCTATGTAGTATGTAACTGCAACCCATGTGTAAATTGTCACATTCCACCATCACAAATGTATATATTGCTGTCCACCCAAGGGTATGGCTCCCGAAGCAGGGGTGGAGAAAAACAACCCAGTCCCCCCATCAATAATGGAGAGAAGAAACAGAAGATTTGCCCATTAGCACAGTTTGCTTCATCACAGGAGATTGGCGAAGAGGGCACTCAGTGGTGTTTACTGTTGCACTGGTGGTGACAGGTCCTTACTTCTTTTTTTTCTCCCTTTAAAAATACTGCTTGTAGAAGCAGTGGCCAGAACAGATCTCCAACTGCCATTCCAACTGTGGAATGAGCTTCTTGGAGAGGTTCGCCTGGCACCTTCATTGTACTCCTTCCGGAGCCAGGTGAAGACTTTTTATTCACCCAGTATTTTAGCATTTTAGCTTCCTAGTCTTTTAGCTTTGGCATCTTAAATCTGTATTTTAAATCTCCACATTGCTGGTAGGTTTTATTCTGGTTGTACTGTGATATTGTGGTTTTCAGCTTTCATATTTTGTATTGTTTTATGTTGCGCTTTGTCATTTTAATTTTTGTGAGCCTCCTAGAGAGCTCTGGCTATTGGGCAGCACAGAAATAAATAAATAAATAACGTTTAAACACCACTGTCCTGGCCTGAATGCCTCAGACTTCTGCAGAATGATGTATGATTCCTCAAATAGCCAAGAGGTATTTGAGAGGGAGGGGCTTTTTAAAAGACAAAAAGTACCACTGTAAGCACCTGTATGCACCCCTTCCTCCTGAAATGAGCACCATTTCCTCCCAACCCCCCTGAAAATCATTTTAACAACCTTCTTAATTTTCCAATGGGATGGTGAATTGGAGGGCGGAATTTCAGGTAAGCCTTATGACTAATAAGACTATAGAATCATATGCTGAGCATGAGCAGCTATACACTTGCCTTCTTCAGAGTACTGTGAAGAGCAGAAATTTAAATGGCCTCCAAATAAGACTTTGGAAGGCTTTGACAGAAATTTATTCTGCATGTTTTAACCTTTCATGCTACACTGAGTGACTTTTTTCTTATTATTCCACCTCATACTCTTACCAATAAGAGCATTGTGGATTGTGCTTTGGTACAGCTCTGAATAGCTCCTAAGGCTCTGAATAATTCCCTCATGAAGTCAGAGATCACATGCAGTTATTTGAATTAACTAATTAATTAATGCATGCATATATGCATCTACCACAACCAATGTGTGTAGCATTTTACAGAGTAACAAGAGAAAGATAGATCCCTGCCCCATGGAATGTATTGTCTAAAAAATTCAACACAGGAGGTAGTAAAACAAGGAAAGGAAGGAGGAGAACTGAGGAGACAAGGATAAAAAGAGGAAGAATATGGTATGCCTACAGTTCATTTGCACACATAGTCAGGTTTAGGTTTATCAGGGGGTGAGGATTATATGAGCCAAGAAACTCCCTCTCCTTTATTCTTTAGTCTCTGTTGAGAAGCAATTTTGAAGTAAAGGTGTGTATAAACACTCCCTTTTTATTTTATGGTTTAAATGCACAAGGGGATTTAGGGAGTCAATGCCCTGGTACTGAAGGTTAACGCATGATGCTAGTTTAACACTATATATTTATTTTCTAATGGATTGCATTAGCTTAGCTGTTAGCTTTCCCTTCCTTTCATAGAACCATCCCTTTACCTACTACTTCATCAAATATTGTTATGCACTCTCCAGCCACTCCATCCTGTATGTTAACTCAAATAATCTTTAAGTCATTGTTTGTTGCTGTTACCACATCACATCTAAATTAATTTTCTCATGTGTGCAATACGCTGGCAAACTATAATAACGATGTATCTTGTTAGACTCTGTTTTGCCTTATGTTATGCCAGACACACTATGTTAATGCTTCACCTGACAAAATGTTTGCCACATTGATCTGTCAATAGAAATTTACCACAATCTTAGAAATAAATACCATATAACAAATACTGGGTGGGGGTGAGGAGTGCAACGGATAGAGTTGGGGTCGGATGTGGGAGGTACAGGTTCAAATCTCTTTTCTGCAATTAAATGTACTGGGTGGCCTTGGACAAGTCACTGGCTCTCAGTCCAAAATGGCACACAGATATGATGTGAAAACAAATGGTGTAATAATGGGCACTGGGTCAAACGTTCCAAAATCCGAAAGTCTAGTTGGAAGGGGGGGACGGCCTTCAAGACAAGGGGAGGCAAACTGCCTTCCATAACTGCCTTCCATCTCTCATAGAATCATAGAATAGTAGGGTTAGAAGGGCCCATAACACCATCGAATCCAACCCCATCTCTTGGGAGTGGGGCAGCAACACTAACTTCCTTCAGCTTCCTGTAGGTTATTTTCTGCTTACAGCTGCCACTTGTTTTCTCCCAAGTTCCCTTGAAGAACATCACATTGTGATGTCACATCTTTTGAAGTGCCATTCTTTAGGGGAAAGGGTGAGCTATAAAGGGCCACTACAATGGGGCAGCCATTTTATTCCTGCTTTGGGCACTCCATCTCTTCTCCAACTTCACAGAGTGAATGCCATTGCTTATGTAGCCAAAACAACAACACCCATGTGTAAGGAGGAGGCATCAGCAGACTTAGGGAAACAATGAGACTTGCAGAAGTGCATACTGTGTGTGTGTGTGTGTGTGTGTGTGTGAAAACACTTTTAAATTGGGGGTTGGACTCGATGGTGGGGGTTGGACTTGATGGTCTTGTAGGCCCCTTCCAACCCTACTATTCTATGAAATTCCAGCAAGGCACATTGGCCTATTTATACTTAACATATTCTTTTGAAAATATGTGCTTCCTCTTGGTTCCAGGAATTTAAAAAGCCCATAACATAATATTCACTTAACAAAGCTTTAAACCCACATAAAAGATGCTTATAAAAAATGAACACATTTTAATCTTTAGAGCTATATGCTCTGTTTTTACAAAACCCTTTAAAAGAGAGGAACCACCTTGGCTGACAGTCTTTCAGATAGTATCAAACAGCAAACAGAGTAGAAGGTTCTCTTCAGGGCAGCAATTGAGCTCTGCATTTTGGAGATTTATTTATTTATTTATTTATTTAAAAAAAAAAAAGATAAAGCAGCAATGTGTACAAACTGTAGTGATAGTTATGTACATATACATATAGTGCAAGATAGTGAAATTGGGTGTGTGGCTGCACTCTGAGAACCGTTACTAGAGAATAAGAATGAAATAAAATATGACATCAGGAGATCTGTAACAAATTCTCCTTTTTTATAAAAGGAAGTAAAGTAAAAGCAGCTGTGGGAGGCACACACCAGACTGGGGATGTAAAGCAGGGAGCGGGAGGGGGGGATTATTTTCCTCTGTACTGTTTTCCTGATATAAATCCCCCCCCCCCAAATAGTTGATATTTATCCTGTCTGTTTTGTTTTTCCTCATGGTTCAAATAATAACTTCTGAGGAAAGTTGATTTAAATTTGGAAAACAGCACACACACACTTTTCAGTACCTGCAGTCTCCAAATGTAACACCTAGTTTGGTCCTAAGTTCTGCTGAACCCTGTGGAACCTACTTCTGAATATACTGTTCCCAATGCACAAAGATGTACAAAGAAGCTTTACTGAAATTAGTGCTGGGCTGAAGTATTTCTCTCTTTGTCCAAGGCCTTTTATGTCAGGTTGGGGGGGGGCTGGGCGGGGAGGAAATGCCGCCTGGTAATTGTGATAATCGTTGTGAGCTTATCAAATTGCAATACCTTTTAATAGGCCAAAAAGCTAAGGGTAGGGATATATATGAGAATTTTGTTCCTGTTTGCAAATCATGCAAACATGTCCCATTCGCAACGCTGAACAGGAACAGGAACCGTAACTCTTAGAAAATTTTCACAGAATGGTATACTACTAATCATCACTCCAGCTGTACCAGGTGACCTGGGGAATAAAAATAGGCCTAGTTGGGCTTATACAACTGCTGCCTCAGATTTGGTACCTACTTTGAACAACTCATCAACAACTCAGCTATGTTTCTTTTATTCTCTGTATCCATCTACCACCACTAACTCTATCATTCTTTCACACAAGTGGACTTGAGTAATATTGGTATCCTCAAATCTGTTCAGTTTGTGTGTCCTGGCCACAGTTTAACACGCACACACATGCACACACACGCACACACACACTGAATTGCACAAATTTCTTTCACGGGATCTCAAACAGTGGGAGGTTGGGGGAAAGCCACTTAAAAAAAATATATTGTGAGAGCACGTACATGCCATCAATTACATTCTAAAATCTGCAGTTCTTGTCAGAATTAAAACAGACTGGCACTGAAGGTATATTGGGTCAAAACAATGAGAGTGTGGAGGTGAGGGAATCCACTCATCTCTAGTTCTGAGGATGCCATTTTGTCAAGTTAAGTGTGACAAAATATATTTATTTCAGTTGGCTAAGAGGAATTAGCAATAGAAAAGACATTCAAATACAAACAAAAGAAGGAAATGTTCTGGAAAAAAAAAATCATTGAAGCAGGAGATAGACATGCCTAATATTAACTGAAAGCATGGAACCAAACTGTGTATAGTATATGTTTGTATATATTTTAATATCTAAGGAAGATAAATTATCAAGCCTATGGCAACAGCAATGACAGAATGGTACAAAGGGAGCAGAAGCCAAACACATGTAGTTTTCACATACATTCTATGATTTGACATGCAATCAGTCAAAAATTTGGTTGTGTGGTCTGGTCCAACACACAACCATTAACAGGAAGATCCAATATCTATTTTCCATTTGACTTAAAATGAGGCAATGTTTTGCAACCACTTAGACTATGAAGATTGCATATCCTTACATTTTTTGCATCTAAAATAGTAAAATTAGAATCTATGCCAATTTTGGGGGGAGTCAGAAAAGACTGACAGCAGGGACTTGATTCAAGGCCAAGGAAGCTCAGGAGGGAAGCATGCCAGTCAAGTGTGCTGAAGTCTGCCTCATCATCATCAGGAAACCATCTCTTCATGGAAGAATCCTTGCCAATTATAACATGGCCTCAGACCATTTTTAGAAAATGTCATGGCAGTACAGTTGCAAGAGCATCTGGACTCCAGCAATGTCTTGGAAAAAATCCAGACTCGCTTCTGACCTTCTTATGTCTTAACCACCACACTTGTCAGGGTGATGAATTATCTGCTGGTGATTTAAAATCAAGGACAGCTGTCCATTCTGGTCATGCGGTTTCACAACAGCATTCTACACAAATGATTTTAGGCTTCTGCTTCATCAGCTAAATAATGTTTCCGAATGTTAACAGAACTGCTGCTCACTGAAAAATATATTTTTAACCATCACCACCACCATCAAGCATGCCCCACCCAACTAGAACATTCCTTGACTCCCCCACATACTTGCTCTCAACTACTGTCACAAAACACTTCTAAAATAAATAAACAAGCAAGCAAGCAAGATAATTAATTTCAAGGAAGAAGAAATGGAGGGTCAAGAGGGTCAAATCTATTCAGGATGCTTGGAAGTTCATAATAAAAACCATAATAGAAGTTCAGCAAGAATACACATTGCAGATCTAAAAAATATGCAATCAAGTCCAAGAGAATGTCAGTGTGGTTAACAAGCAGAGTCAAGGAAGCTATAAAAAAGCAAGAACACTTCCTTTACAAAGCGGAAGTCTTACCCAAATAAGGACAATAAAAAGGAGCACAAACTCTGCCAAAACAAATGTAATCTGACAATAAAGACAAATGGGGGAGGGGGAATTTGAGGAGAATATAGCTAAATATATAGTGCAACATATTTTTTTAAAAAATACACCAAAAGCAGGAAACGAGTGATGGAAGCAGTTGGACCACTAGATGAAAAGGTGGTGATATGGGAACATAGGGATCTTGAAGTGGAGCTGATGGAGTTATGTCTTCACTGTGAAAAATGTTGGGCAAATGAATACTTATGACTGAATCAGCTTTGAAGAGCTGGCAAATGGAGGCATCGGGAGATGTTTTGGCTTTGTGTTACCACAAATGTCCACTGTTAGAATATTCCTGAGAATTCTGCCATACTTATATTGTAGGTATCAGGGGAGGGAATATATGATTGAAGAGGATTAGGAAGCAATCACCTGATATCATTAACCCCATTTTACATCATGAGAACCAATGCTCCATAGCAGGATACTCATTAATACTTTTTGTGGGCAACTCTTATGAAATAAAATATTTAAAATCATAAAAAAAAGAGAACAAGTGTTTTGATATTTTGCCATAATAACCAAGACTATATTCTTGCAATAAACTTCACACTGAAATATTTACAATAAAAAAGTATATTGGGGGAGTTTGGCACAGAAGACATCTTAGATTTGTCTTATTTTCCTGTATGAGACTGTAGAGTCTGTGACGACATTCTCCCAAAGCCCCTGCTCTGTCCTGCATCTGTGAGCTACAGAGGAGGGTTGGCTTTCGGAGAGAGAGAGAGAGAGAGAGAGAGAGAGAGAGGAGGGAAAACAGATACAGAAACTAAGAGAGGACTACAGCCTGGGAACAGGTTGTGAGGGCCAATGAAGCACCCGCTGGGACACAGGGGTGGAGTAGAAGCAGTCTTGTGAGCAGTTTGGAAGCAAAAGTAGCTCTGGAATTGCTACACAAACTGACAATGTGGGGAAAGCCCTGGAAAAGGAACACCTAACATATTGCTGAGGCTGTGGAGACTTACTGTTGAACCGGCAAGCTCAGAAACTTGGCAGTCACATTTTGAATCCAATTCTTTTGTACCACTCCCTGGATGCCTACAGACATCTCTGCTTACCTGCCCCATTAAACCATTAGCTGCTGTTGACCACATGTCAGTGTTATTACGGGAACCCACTAGGGTTAAAACAAGAGACTGCTAACACTGAAGGCAAGCGCTGACAAAGACACACTTTTGATTTATAGACTTGTCACAATACACTGGACATTTCCAGGTTTTGGAGGACCTGGGCAAGACACCCTCAGTGGGCCCCTCCATCAGTGAGTCTACCTTCTCAGTGCCATTGTCACCAGCTTCTATTGCCTCCTATTTTTTTTTTTCCTCAGTGCTACCACTTGCTGTCTTGACAGGCAGAAAGCCATGGAGCAAGGTGGCAATGCTATCTAGTGCTCCTCCTTCTCACCACCATCATTCTCTGGGCCAGAGCAAGATGCAGGTGAACAAGCAGGATGCAATGGTGAAGAGGATGAAGTCGAGTTCTTGTCGGTGGGCCCTGCTGCGCTACCCTTCAGGCCAGCCCTTCTCCCATTTTTAGCATAGAGAAACAACATAAAATTTGAATGGAAAAATGAAAGCTTGCCAGAAAATGGACCACAGCCCAGTACGTGTGGCTTTGCATGCAGGAGGCTCCAGGTACAATCCTTGGTATCTTGGGGGAGTTGCAGTTCAACACATCTGGAGGTTACCAGGTTGGGGAAAACTGGAGTAAACAATGGTGGATTAAATGGACTAAGGGTGCAATCCTGTGGCTGCTAGACAGTGGCTAGACAGCCATAGGATTTTTCATTTTTCAGAACTGACCTTGGAGCCAGTGCTCCAAGGTCAGTTCCCAGAAAACCGCCTGCCCACCTCTGCCCCCACCACCTTGTAGGCAGCGTGGGTTGTCTCTGGCTCCGTGTTCACAAGAGCAGCACGGAGCAGGGGGAAAAGGGGTGTTCCTGGAGATGGGAGGGGATGGTGGAAGCATTGGTATGATGCTTCTTATGCACCATCTGGCTTCCCTGCATCCCCTGCTCTGAGCCACCCTGGCTAGATAGCCAGAATCAGCCATCTAGCTGTCTGGTCCAGTTGGAAGAGAATCCTGTGGGAGGCGGCTCTGGCAGAGGGTTGGCGCTCACCCCATTGTGAGGCAGTGACCTCACCGGCACTGGGAACAAGCTCCTGAGGAACAGCCCGATGCCCAGCACCTGCACAAGCAGACAGGATGAGGAGAAGATCCCCTCAGCACTCTCTCTGCCCACCCTGCATTGGATAGTCAGTCGCCTCCGAATTTGGAGGCAGCTGACTGCTCCCTAACAGTCTGAACAGGTATAAGGCATTTTGCTATATTCCTAGATGCAAGTTATTGGGTGGTTATTGCAAAGTTTTACATTTGTTTTAAAATATTGTTGCTGTTTATTCATTCAGTCGCTTCCAACTCTTCGTGACTTCGCGTCGCCACCCCAGCTCCCCCAAGGTCGAGTCCGTCACCTCCAGAATATCATCCATCCATCTAGCCCTTGGTAAGCCCCTCTTCCTTTTGCCTTCCACTCTCCCTAGCATCAGCATCTTCTCCAGGGTAGGGATGTCAGAGAATTCCACCATGGACTCCAGTGGATTCTTTAGATTCTTTAGAATCCAGTTCCCTGGAATCTGTGGTGGAACGGCCTCTCCCCCCACCACCCCATGGAATCCCCCCGGGACAGAGCTTACCTGGTGGTAGGGATGTACAAAAGTCACTTACCTTTTCGCAGGGGTGCTTCGCGGTGGGGGGGAGGTGCTTCGCTTCTCCCCCCGAAGTTCAGGCGAGGGGGGGGAGGCTTCCCGCCTCGCCCGGCCGAAATTCAGGCCGGGGAGAAGCGCCCCGTCTCCCCGGCCGTGAAACAAAGTGTAAAAAACAAAAAAAAAAACCCGTGATAGGCTACGTAATGATTAACGTAGCCTACCACGGCTAGATTTCCAAAGTCAGCCGTGATAGGCTACGTAAATCATTACATAGCCTATCACGGGTGACTTTGAAAAAAAAAAGCGCGTACGCAAATGGCGGCGGCCTATGGGCGCCGCCATTTGCTTTCCTGATTTGGTCCCAGTAGTCTACATAAAGATTTACGTAGACTACCGGGACCAAATCAGGAACACAAATGGTGGCGCCCATAGGCCGCCACCATTTGCGTACGCGCTTTTTTTTTTTTTCCAAAGTCACCCGTGATAGGCTACGTAACGATTTACGTAGCCTATCATGGCTGACTTTGGAAATCTAGCCATGATAGGCTACGTTAATCGTTACGTAGCCTATCACGGGGTTTGTTTGTTTTTTAACACTTTACCTTGTAATGGCGGCTACCGCCCCTGCCTCCAACGAAAGGCCAACGAACCGCCGCCGGGACCTGCCACCGGGAGGGACATTCGCCAAAGGTAAGTCCCATCCCAGGGAGGGGCGGGGGGGCGGAGAATTTCACCGCCGATTTCGGGTGGCCGAATGCGTTGGCACTCAGCCCCCTGAAGATTCGGGGAGAAATTCTCCGCCATCCCTACCTGGCGGCAGCGGCGGCAGCAGTGGCGGCTGTGGCTGCAGCTCTGGTGGCAGCGGCAGCTCCAGCGGCAGATGTGGATGCAGTGGCGGCGGCAGCTCCAGCTGGTCTCCTGGCCACCATTTGCGTCCCTGCTTTTGCCATGATAGGCTATGTAAATACATATGTAGCCTATCACGGCTGACTGCAAGGACACAAATGGCAGCCGCGACAACGGCCGTCATTTGCGGCCTCAGAAGCCCAACCGCAGCCAGAACTCCGGCTGCGGCCGGCCCCAGCTGGCGGCTCCGCAGAGCTGCCACAGAGCGGAGCCAGCTGGGGAGGATTCTGAGGGGAGGGACGGCGCGCCTCCCCCCCACCGTGGATTGCCCAGGGTGGAGCCAGGTAAGACTTTCGTACATCCCTATTCCAGGGTATTCTGTCTTCTCATTATGTGGCCGAAGTACTTCAGTTTTGCCTTTAATATCATTCCCTCAAGTGAGCAGTCTGGCTTTATTTCCTGGAGTATGGACTGGTTTGATCATCTTACAGTCCAAGGCACTCTCAGAATTTTCCTTTAACACCACAGTTCACATGCATCTATCTTCCTTCACTCAGCCTTCCTTATGCTCCAGCTCTTGCAGCCATAGGTTACTACAGGGAATACCATTGCTTTAACTATGCAGATATACAGTATAATATTTATTTTCAAATATATAGTACCATAATTTAAGGTACAATTTGATAGGATAATGAGGAGAAGAATGTAACAACATATACTTCTTTTTCCTACAGCTACATGCAGATTATACAAACAAATACCACATCCTCTAGTGTGGCACATTTATTTAATAGTACTTTTCTAAGGCTTTAGAGGCTCATACCTGTAAGAAATTACCTAATGCTGATTCCAGTGAAGCATTCAGTTTCCAAATGTTGAGATCACACACAAGAGTAGATACTTAATTGTCTATGAATTTGTTGTGTTCAGACAGTTCCTCCCCCAGAGATTATTTTCTCCTATGAATATGGTGGTTATTCACAATCCATAAATATGAAAACCTCTTTGTTCCAATGCAGCTGTAATTGCATACAATAATGGTATGACCATATTACCACCTGTGCAAGAATGGTGATAGGAATATGCATTTTAATATACATTTCTAGATGCACTCCTCAGAGAGAAATCCAGTGCAGATTGATAACATCTGTTCTTAGATAAAAATACCAATGTCCCTCCAATGCATACATTGCAATGCATACATTGTATGCATGCAATGGGGGGACTGATAGTATTGCAACTGGATGCATTGGAATGCATTGGAAGTCACTGATATATATGCACACATCTCTTTATCTGGATCAGGGCAAGTATGTTTGCACAGCTGATAACTTTTTAGTTCAGGACTTGGAGATCTGTATTCCAAGCTGGCATTCAGAACTGGAATGAGTCCTAGAGTCAATCTTGCACAACCTCATAATAGTAATATTGCAGAACTGATCAGACCTAAACATACCAGATAAGAATAAGCATTAGACTCACTTTGAAACAGCTGCCACAGCCAGCAAACGCAATGAGGGAGGCACACCAAAAGGCTTCAGAACACTTGAAAGAATGTAATGGAATGTCATACCCTACTATTCCCCATCTGTTAGAACTGGCCATATCCTACTTAAGGGTGTGTATTTTAAAATTGAATGGGTGTGCACGACCCCACAACCCAGCATGGCTTATTTAAGCCATGGTGGTCTGTAGTGCATGCTGGCTGACCTTTTGAATTGTGTCATGTGCACCCGGCGAGGGTGGCTTATGTGAGGGTTAAACAAACTTCACATAACCCATGGGCTATTCTAGGGTTATGTGAGGCTTGCTAACTTCACCGAGTTCACATGACACAATAAGCCACAGCAACCATCTGCCATGGCTACAATATTCAAAAGGGCAGGTGGCACACACCACAAGCCACGATGGGCTGCAGCAATCCACGTAAACAAAGTTCAGCCTACAAACCCTCTCAAGGTTCAATAAGACTTAAACATGAATTGCTTCAGCCACAATCAGGGACAGATTAAGACCTGCTGAGGCCCTAAAGCCATGTCAAGATTCAAAGGCCCTCACACAATTAAAAAAATAAAGAGAAAAGGATGTGAATGTCCAGCACATGAAATATATACAGCATACATATTTTTCTCTAGAAGGTTTTGAATAAATGCTTCAGTTTCTCAAATGAACTATTGCACTCTTGACACTCTGAGGGACCTTTCTGCGTCCAGAATGAAATTTCACCCTCAGTCAAGACACTTTCAAAAGTTCTCTTCATGGTTAGAACTATTATTTTTTGCTTAGCCAATAATACTATAAAAGTAGTGTTTCAAATGGTCTTCATATCAGATGAATAGGGCTCTGCACCCCTGTGGTGTTGTAGTCAGTACATTGCATGCTGGGAGTTGTAGTTAGAGGCATGCAAGGGAGCTGGGAGGAAGAATAAGTGAGAGGGTGGAGCCAGAGTTGTTGCAGTATGGCTTGATGGATTATTTTTCAGCTTTGCTAAGAAGCTTTAAGTTCTTATCTCTGGTAGTTTGTAATTCCTACAACAAAAAACCACCCCTATATTTTGTGTGTCCCCCCCCCCCTGGATCACTGAGACTCGCTACAGCCCTGTGTGGTGGTATATAGAGAGGTGAGGGTAGGAAAGTGGCCAGGAGGGGATTAGCAGAGATTATGCCTGGTGTGGAATGGGACCTTAAGATATGCTGGTAGGCCAGCTCCCATTATCTCCTCTGAAAAAATGGGCAACCTGTGGATGATGCAAGTCGTCCAGAAGCCCTGGAAAGGAACTTGATGGAATTGGGTGCAGATTGGGATGGGGAGGTCAGGGTTCAGAGTTTTGGTGGTGGATTTTATCTGAAAAGTGATTTAAACCAAAGCGATTTCAAATATAATAAATATTAGTCATCTCTAAAGTATTTAGAGGCCCTTCATAGTATGAGACCCTAAGCCATGGCTTATTTGGCTTGTTACTAAATCCATCACTGGCCACAATTGTAGCCCTAAATGCATAAGTAGGGATGGGGCAGGCGATTCCATTTGGGAATCAAGCAGAACCCCACTTGCCCACAAAACGAGCCCCACTTGCTGAGCCCTGCCCTTCCCCCGCTTGCCCCCTGCCTGTGCTCAGTGAGCAGTCTGCACTCACACAGGCAACCTCATTGAGCTCCGCCATCACCATTTTTTGAAAAACAAAACGGTGATCACCAAATGCGCATATTTTAATATGCGTGAAAATGCACATTTTTGCGAATGTGCATATCTGTGTATGTGAAAATGCACATTTTGTGAATGTGCATATTTGTGTATGTGCAAAAATGTGCATTTTCACAAAGTGTGCATTTTGTGCACAAGCAAATATGCTCATTTTGGCAATTGCCATTTTATTTTCCAAAAAATGGTGACTGCAGAGCTCAACAAGGCTGCCGGGGTGAGTGCGGGCTGCTCTCCGAGCTTGGGAGGGGCTCAAGTGTGGTCCAGGGACCGGAGAGTGGGGGCAGGCAGAGGCTGGGCAGGTGCCCAGAGAACTCAGATGGGGGTGGGTTCGCATATCCCCAGGAAGTCTCACACAAAATAAAGCCAGAAGAAGAAGCATCAAAGACAGCAGAAGTAAAATAAAAGTATCTCTAGAAATGTGTGATTTTTGTGACAACTGCAAATGATTTTCCTGAGTGTTTTCTATCTCCTACAAATCACCCCATGAACAAGATGATAATGATTAGAGTTGTGCAAACCAGTCTATTTCAGGTTTGTGTCACTTTTGCATTCATCCAGTGTCTCATTTCTGCATTGATCTGCAATTTATTTTTTAATCCATGTGAAAATTCACATATAAATATGCATTTAAATATGCATTTTAAACTCTTTTTTTTAAGAAAAGATACACATTTCTAAACATACACATTTCAAAAACATATGTTAATGCGCTTTTTTTGAGCCAAGAAATCTACCGGAGCATTTGTGAGCTATGAAAGATTATGCATAACTAAGTTCTGCACTGCACATCAGTCTGAGAGATGCAGATCAGGTTGACACAAATTGTGATTTGGAGTGACGGAATTCCTCAAGTATCCCTAGTAATTGTTCCTATATACTGAGTTGTGAAGCTAGAGGTCAGCATGAATCTGAGTTATTTAACTAAGGATGTTCAAATTTGTTATTCTCATTCTTGCTGAGTTTCTCATTTCTCATTTTCCCACTGGAATCCTCCTTCCTTCTTTGTCTAGCATCAGATTCCAAGACTTTGTTGGCATATTTTCATGCACATTTTCCAAAATATACACTCTTTCCTATGTATTTTGTATTTTATATATTTTTGTATGCATTGACTAAAGTATTTAGTTATGCACATTTTTCAAATGTATGCATGGTTTCTTGCACTTTTCTCTCTCTCTGAAACAAGTCTCAGAAATGTATGTATTTCCAGGGCAAGATGCAGCCCATCTGGTTGGCAGTCTCAGGAGGTTTGAACAAAGCTAACAGTGAAATAATGTTCTTACCACACCATTACTAGTATTTTGAAAGGCAACTTACTCAAAAATCATGTGGGACATTTATTCTCTCCATCCAGAAAAAGACCACATAGATTTATGTATGATATTTGGGCTATGTGGTACAAAGGGCCAATATATACTAGAGTGAAAATATAGCTGTTCAGTCACACTTCAAATGCTTTTCACAGTATGTGCAGTTGGCCTGTCTGCACATGAATTCAGTTTGAGTTTAGGCCTCCTATATATTCCACTATGTCCTCACTTGGCTCTTGCTCTAATAAACACTTAGGCCACAATGCAATCTGCAGCTACATGTGCTTAAGCCCCAATGAAATAAAGTTAAATAAGTGCATGTAACTGCACTGGACTATGACGTTAGTTAAAACGGGCTCTGCTTGACAGCTTTTATTTAAATAGGCTACATCTTATTTTTGAGCAGTATAAATATTCCAGATCTATCAAGAGCCTTCCACAGCTATTTTCTGTGGTAGTACCTAAATTGTGGGATGTCCTTCTGAGGAAAATCTTCTTGCGTTTAGATGTGCACTTAAGATTCATTCATTTCTCTTTGATTAGTAAGAGCTGCTGCCTTTTAAATGATATAGTAGTATTGCACAAGTTGTATATATGTTTTAAAAAGGTGATATTTTATGGATTCTGATGTTTATATTTTGATAGGATTGTTACCCAGATTGTTAAACGCTTTGAATGTAACTTATAGAAAAGTACAGTATAAATATATCAAAATACATTTCCTTCCTAGAACATCAGACATGGTTCATCTGTTCTTCCCTCCAAGGCACTCAAACTACGTTGCGAGTTGTATTTCTCCTGTTAAGAAAGTACACTACACCTCCAGAGGATCCTGTCATAAATACATCCCTGCCTAAGGGTGTAATCATATCTGGATGCCCATCAGCCACTGAACCTGGAGGCTAACGGAAAACCTATGCAGAGCGGGAGGAGCATGGAGGCAATCATCACCTCTGTGTCTCTTCTGCTCTGCATTTATGCTAGATGGACATTTTTGACCATCTAACTAGAGGTCTGTGAAGGAGGAGGGAAAGAGGCTGGGGACAGCTCGTATCTCTGCTTTCCCTGTCCCCTCCCCACCCACAGAACCACCCCCTTTCTGTCCTCAATGAGGTTGTTCTTGCAACCTCGGAGAGGCAGCCAGTGCAGTTCTGTCCACACCAGCTGAAAAGGGGAGAGGGCAGAGGGCTCGGACTCCTGGGTCCGAGGACAGAGAATTGTCTCCAACTCAGATCCAGGAATCTGAACTATCCTATGGCTTCCCAGATGCTGTCTAGGAGCCATAGGATTGCTCTCCCCACTTAGCAACATCATGATAGGAGAACAGGTAAAATACAAAGCTATCTTCATGGATGAAAGACACTGGTTTCGTCATATTAGCTGGATATTAAATTACAAAACTTTTGAAATCAAACTTTGTGGTTAATGTCCACAGTCGCCTTGCAGGAGAACCAATATTATTTTTTCATACTTTCTGCTGTATTTGAGGATATGATGATACACCCACTATTGGCTTCATATAGCATGTTCTACATCTTTTGGAAGATGCATCTCTGCATAAAATCCAGCTGGCTGAGTTAAAATAATAATATTTTTAAATCCCTATTTTATCAGTGTCTTTCCAATGCCAGATACAAATTTTCCAACTACTCCCCTTGAGGGCATAGCAACCCATAAAGAGAACTGGAATCAAATTTTCAAAACACTTTATCAGACCATTTTAAAAAATCCAGCTGGCATCATAGTGTGCACATTTTAGCTAAGGCCATATCAACGATCATGCTGGTTGACTGAGATCACTGCAGATATTTTTGTTAGGAATAGCTTCTTAGAGGATGTGTGTCCTGCTGTTCAAATGTTTTTAAAGTCTTCTGGGCAAAGTAGTTTTCTTAAGATATAATTTAGTAGCAAAGCTAAAAAATATTAAACACTGCTCAAATCTTACATGCTGTGACCTTTCAACTGATGTAATTTCAATTGTTCTGGTCAAAAATAATGGGAAAACCTGTAACTGTTACAAATCTCTCAGTTATTACTTTGCTCACCTGAATCAATTGAGGTTATTTCAGTAGCCAACATTATTCAGTGTGGGGATCCAATAAACCATTCCATTCCACACAATCCTACTTTCTGGCTTCCATTTCTGGAGCAATAAAAACAGCCAATGTGGCATGACAAAAGACAATCAAACCAAAGTGTTTAAGTTCCATTCATGTCCATTAAGAGAATTAAGGACATGTAGTTCTTACATTAAAAAAAATCAAGGGGACTTCACAGTGCACTTGTTTTGCATTTATCCTGTTTCATACATCCCAACTAATGCCTACTTGGGACAAACTAGATGTTATGCTAAACAGGTCTTTTGTGTGTGTGTGTGTGTGTGTGTGCTTAATGCAGATAGCAGCACTGGAGGAAGGCGGTAATAATTATTGGGATCATAGCATGTGGGAAAGACTTCTGTTTCTAAGAAAATGTCCCAGCTTGAACTGTGTATTGTCTTTCCAAGTCAGAAGGAGCCAGTGGGTTGCAGAACGTCACTCTGGTATTGTCACCTCACAGCCCTGATTATTTATTTACCACATGTGGGAAGCAGGAGAAAGATCTGAGGGTTCCCACCTCCAGCCCTGGCAGCCCCTAACACTTCTCTTTTACCTTTTTGGATCTAAAAATCTAATCAATATTGGTTATAAAGATTGGGCAGGTAAGTGAAATGTGCTTTATGGATAAAACTGCTATAAACATAGCCAATAGGTGCTAAGGGAGCAATCCTATGGCCACTAGACAGTGGCTAGATGGCCATAGGATATGCCATTTTCCTGGAACCGACCTCGGAACCTGCACTCCAAGGTCGGTTCCCGGAAAACCGACCTCCCTGCAATTCCATGCTGCCTCCGAGTCAGCCCTGTCCTCCATGGTCCCAAGAGGAGCATGGAGGGGCCAAAAAGGGGCATGGCTGGGGACGTTTCGGGGTGGGGAGAGCGTAAATACCTGTACAACACATCCAGTGTGTCGTACAGCAGCCTCCTTCCCTGCTCCGTGTTCCTGTGGCTAGACAGCCGCAATCGGCTATCCAGCCAAAAAAGCAGGGCAGGGGAAGCACAGAGGGCAAGATCCCCTCCGTGCTTCTCCTGCCCTGCTTAGAATAGGTGGTCGCCTCTGAGTTCGGAGGTGGCCGCCTATCTTGATAGGATTGCGCCCTAAGTGATAACTTTCCTCAGCAAAAATATAACTACATGGGGTGGACCCAGCAATATGTAGTAACTTCCCAATTGGTGTGGAATATGTTACTAGCCATCTAGCCTCAATCAGAAAACAGAGGAAAGGTAGTTTTAAAACTAGAAGACAGATGCTAGAGATGTGCCCTGAGGTTATAGACCCACCATGATAATTTACTGTTTGGCAAATAGTCATCTGGATTCATGGAGAATTTTCCATCATGGAGAAATCAAGAGAATTCCAGAAAAACGTCTATTTCTGCTTCATTGACTACACTAAAGCCTTTGATTGTGTGGATCACAATGAACTGTGGCAAATTCTTAAAGAGATGGGAGTACCAGACCACCTTACCTGTCTCCTGAGAAACCTGTACGAGGGTCAAGAAGCAACAGTAAGAACTGGACATGGAACAAGCGATTGGTTCAAAATTGGGAAAGGTGTACGACAAGGCTGTATGTTGTCGCCCTGGTTATTTAACTTATATGCAGAGTACATCATGAGAAATGTCAGGTTGGATGAATCACAGGTTGGAATTAAGATTGCCGAGAGAATTATCAACAACCTCAGATACGCAGATGATACCACCCTAATGGCAGAAAGTGAAGAGGATCTAAAGAGCCTCTTCTTGAGGGTGAAAGTGGAGAGTGCAAAAGCTGGTTTGAAACTCAACATAAAAAAAAAAACTAAGATCATGGCATGTGGCCCCATCACTTCCTGGCATATAGAAGGGGAAGAAATGGAAGCAGTGACAGATTTTATTTTCTTGGGGTTCAAGATCACCACAGACAGTGACTGCAGCCATGAAATTAAAAGATGCTTGCTCCTTGGGAGGAAAGCTATGGCAAACCTAGACAGCATAGTAAGAAGCAGAGACATCACCTTGCCGACAAAGGTCCGTATAAACAAAGCTATGGTTTTCCCAGTAGTAACATATGGCTGTGAGAGCTGGACTATAAGGAAGGCTGAGCACCAAAAAATTGATGCTTTCAAACTGTGGTGCTGGAGAAGCCTCTTATGTGTCCCCTGGACTGCAAGGAGGTCAAATCAGTCAATCCTAAAGGAAATCAACCCTGAGTACTCATTGGAAGGACAGATACTGAAGCTGAAGCTCAAATATTTTGGCCACCTAATGTGAAAAGTCACTGGAAAAGACCCTAATGCTGGGAAAGATGGAAGGCAAAAGGAGAAGGGTATGGCAGAGGATGAGATGGCTAGATAGCATCACGATGCAATGAATATGAACTTGAGCACACTCCAGGAGAGAGCGGAGGACAGGAAGGCCTGGCATGCTATGGTCCATGGGGTCACAAAGAGTCGGACATGACTTAACGACCGAACAACAACAACAACAACAACATCTGGATTCACCCAAAGTGAATAACAATGGTGGGGCGGGGTTATCGCCTTGAAAAAATGCTGCTGTGTAAATGCTAATGCAGCCTTAGCCAGACAGAATCCAAATAGCTCAGATTTTTCACTGGACTAACAGTGCTGGTAGGGATACAAGTTTTTGAATTCTGCTTCAAACAGAACTCTTCAACTCCACAGCTTGCTACTCTGTCACCCATAAAACTATAACAGGCAACCTCCTTATGAAAGGAATATTGCAAGCCTTAGGCCAGAACTATTTGGCATGATAATATATTGCAACAGCTTAGATTAAGTTTGAATGATTAATAACAATTTAACCTCCTACACCAGTGGTATTGCTGTGGAATCCAGCAGCTACATGAAATATTTGTAACATGTTTTTGGCAAACTTGAGCCAGTTCATCCTTCATGTTATCCACAATTACGGGGTCAGTTATCTTAAGATGCACCAACTCACCCCCCACCCACATTTTCAATTTGCAAGTTATTAAATATAGGGATGTACGAATCCCTTACATGGTTCCGGTCAGGGCATCCACTGGGGGGGGGAGGCGATCCGGTCGTCCCCCCTGGAATCCTGCCTGGCCGGCTCCGCTCTGCGGCCATGCTGCAGACCCACCGGCCAGGCCAATCTGCAGCAGGGCCTCCAGCCGCTGCCAGGCTGGTGTGGATGCAAATGGTCTCCCGGCCGGCCACTGCCGGGCTGCTGCGGCCACAAATGGCAGCCGTCTTAGCGGCCGCCATTTGCGTGCTTGCAGGCAGCTGTGATAGGCTACGTAAGTATTTACATTTGCGTCCCTGCTCTTTACCATGATAGGCTACGTAAATACTTACGTAGCCTATCACAGCTGCCTGCAAGCAAGCATGCAAATGGCGGCTGTTAAGACGGCTGCCATTTGCAGCCACAGCAGCCCGGCAGGGGCCGGCTGGCAGACCAGCCAGAGCCACCGCCACTGCCACTGGAGCTGCTGCCACTGCATCCGCCCCAGGTAAGCTCCATCCCGGGGGGATTCTGCGGGGGGCCGGGGGGCGGGAAGACGTTCCGCCACAGATTCTGGGGGTATCCGCCACTGGAGTCCATGGCGGAATTCTCTGACATCCCTAATTAAAAAAAAAAAAAAAAGTCATCAGGGATCCAATCTACCCCTCTTGAAAATAATGGGGAAATGAAACTATGAAATGCCTATGCCAAAGTTTCCCAAGCTGGTGCCATTGAGATGTTTCGGTATACAGCTCCCATCAGCCCAATCTAGCATGGCCAACATGCAGAGGGCACCAGGTTGGGGGACACTGACCGAAGCTAACTAGGGTCTATTCTATCCCAAGCATATTGTCAAAGAGGGTAGGGAATAACATGGCATTTTCTCTGTATCATAGATTCCAATTTTTGTGGCCATGCCACTTCAAGCACACTGGAATATATTTTTTTCTGCTTTTGTAAAAAATAGGGTTGTACATGGACACCACCACCCCACTCTACTTTGGATTAGGGATGGCAGAGAAATCCACCATGGACTCCAATGAGGCTGGATTCTTTAGAATCTGGCTCCCTGGAGTCCATGGCAGAATGGGCTGCTCCCCAGCATAGCGGATGCCATTTGCATCTCTGCCCTTGGCCGTGATAGGCTACATAAATATTTACGTAGCCTATCACAGCAAAGAGCAGGGATGCAAATGGCATAGCATATGCCATTTGCGTGGCAGCGGCCGGAAGTCCGGCTGCTGATGGGCCCAGCTGGTGGCTCCGTGGACTCACCACGAAGTGGAACTGGCCAGGAAGATTCTGGGGGGAGGGACAGATCACCTCCCCCCTCAGCGGATGCCCCGGACCGGACGGGTGAGTGGAGTTCATACACCCTTACTTTGGATGCTGCTTCAGATCTTCCAAAGTGGTCCCACTCCACTTTGGACCGATTCAGACCCCCTCCACTTCAACTCAGATCCAAATCCAAAGTGAGATTCAGACATCTGAATCACTCGTTTTTAGCTTTTTCCCATTGACTTGCATGGGAAAACACAAATGGCCATAACGTTTTCAGTTTTTATGATACATAAATGAAATTTGAATACCTCTCAGCCACCCTAGACAGGACTCCACATGCCACATTTCAGACAGTTTGGCCTAGTGGTTTTTGTGCTAGGTGGAGTTATGTTTTTATTTTTTCCACAAAAACTCTCAAAGCGAAGAGCTATAACTTTTCAATGTTTCCACAGAAGTGTTTGAAATCGGGGTCCCTCTCAGCCTCCCTGGGTGGCATCCCACAAACATCAGACAGTTTGGCCCACTAGTTTTTTTGCAAGGTGTGGGTAAAATGTGCTGTTCTCAGAAACTCAAACCAAAGTTCATAAAGGGATAATCAAGTTACATGTTGAAGCGGTGAGGAGGTCACTGTCCCAAACTCTGCTGTAGGTTTCTTTGAAGTAAGGATGGCAGAGAATTCCACCATGGACTCGGGAGGGGGCGGATTCTTAGAATCCACCCCCCCAGAGTCCATGGCAGAACGGACCATCCCACCCCACCACCCCATGAAATCCTACCCGGCCGGCTCCTACCTGGTACCGCCGGGTCCAGCCGGGTCCATCCACGGCTGGTCTTCGGACGTGAATGGCATCCTGCCTAGTGGATGCCATTTGCGTCCCTTCCCCTTACCATGATAGGCTACATAAGATTTACGTAGCCTATCATGGTAAGGGGAAGGGATGCAAATGGCGTAGCGCATGCCATTTGCATCCCTTCCCCTTACCATAATAGGCTACGCAAAGATTTATGTAGCCTATCACAGTAAGGGAAAGGGACGCAAATGGCGTCTGCTAGGCCGGTTACCATTTGCGTCCAAAGACCGGCCGCGGATGGAAGTCCAGCTGCGGCCAGCCCCGGCCAGTGGCTCTGCGGACTTGCCACACAGCGGAGCCTGCCGGGGAGGATTCCGGGGCGGAGGACCAGATCACCTGCCCCCCTACAGACCCCCCAGCGGACTCCAGGTAAGGGGGTTTCGTATACCCCTACATTGAAGTGCAAATAGTACTGCTTTCCTATTCACAGTCAATAACCTCAGGGTCTCTTTTGCTGAATTGCCTGAGAAAACTGGCTGATAGGCAGGAAGCAAAGACAGCAACCCTGCCAGGTGGGCACATTGAATTGAACAAAGAGCAACGACAGTTGTCTGCTGGACTGGAAGAGGCAGGAAGCAACATAGCAAGCCTGCCAAGAGGGCACAAAAGCATCTTGTCCACCTCTGCCCCTGCCAAGACCCCGAAGATGCCTCATATTGGGCTTTGCCCACTGTTTGGGGGACTGTGGACTGTGTATACTCCCTTGGCACACACTGTGCTTGTCCACACACACACACACACACACACACACACATGCAAAATAAAAGGAGACACTAAACTACAAGCAAAGGAGGATGGGGACTAACTATAATTCTAAAAGAAGAGAAGGTTTTTTATTTTATTTTATTTTATTTAGGAAAAGAGATCAAAAATGGGAAGGGAAGGAACACAGGAACTGAGAAGGGGAGATGGAGGGGAGCCAAGAACAACAGAAAGTAATATATATATATATATATATATATATATATATATATATATATGTTTATAAAAAATCTAGATAGAATCAAAGTAACAGCAAACTAATGGTTGAGGGAGAATTGAAAAGGTATGTCGGGGAGGCAGGGCAAGATAAGCAACTACAGTGACATTTTCTGGATTTTTAAATGAACAAACAACAGCAATGACTGGTAAACATATTACAGAAGGGTGGGGTGGGGAGACACTACCATAGCTATCATGGCATGGGAAGAACAAGGATCCATGAAATTAAAAAGGGATCCTCATAATTTTAAATGATTTTTAAAGGGGAGACCCCCCCCAAACCACCATCCAATCACAGAGCACATCTGCCTCCATGGACTGAACCAGAAAAATCATGGCTCCGCCACTCATGGGCACAGCCACGGTTAGGGATGTATGAAAGGTAATTACCTTTCGCGGATTATGTTGATGGTGGGGGGGGAGGCACTCTGTCCCTCCCCCCAGAATCCTGGACGGGGGGAGGCGCTCCGTTCCTCCCCCCCCCCAGAATCCTGGCCAGCCGGCTGTGCTCTGCAGGGATTCTGCGGAGCCGCCGGCCGGCTCCGCCAGCAGCCAGACATCCGGTCACTGGCTAGCAGGCATGCAAATGGCAGCGGCCATAGCCACCGCTGTTTGCATCCCTGCAGTCAGCCATGATAGGCTACGTAAATCTTTACATAGCCTATCACGGCTGACTTAAAAAAAAAAGAAAAAAGGACGCTACGCTATTTGCGTTCCCCTTTATTTTCGCTGTCTTAGTCTATGTAAATCTTGACATAGACTATGACGTGCCAAAATAAGGAACGCAAATGGTGGCGGCCGTGGCCGCCGCCATTTGCATACACGCGTTTTTGTTTTTGTTTTTAAGTCAGCCGTGATAGGCTACGTAAACATTTACGTAGCCTATCACGGGTTTTTTTTAAACTTAGCCATGATAGGCTATGTAAATCTTTACATAGCCTATCACATGTTTTTTTTTTACCTGGAAATGGCGGCGGTGGCAGCCAGTCGGAAGACTGGCCGCTTCAGCCGCCGCCGCCGAACCGCCGCTGGAGCCGCCACCGCCAGGAAGATCCACCCCAGGTAAGTCTCGTCCGGGGGGGCAGGGGGGCAGACCGTTCCGCCACCGATTTCAGGGGGCCGAATGTGATGGCATTCGGCCTCCCCGCGATCCGTGGTGGAATTCTCTGACATCCCTAGCCACGGTACAAAAACAGGGATCTGAGGCAGGGATCCTCTTGATTTCATATGATTTTCACATCATTTGAGGTGAAGCAGAAGATCTGGGATTCTAAGTGTGCAAACCTGGACAAAGATGAGTTCTGTGCTTTCATGTGGAGGTGGGCAGGGGGGACCCAATGTAAAAATTCAGAAGATTCATATTGAATTGGGCATCTTATCCATGACTTTATAACATTATGGTGCTATGAAGCCCCCAAATCTATGTTTTTTGTCACTCCATCTGTGGGCATAGATGTGCTCTGTGATATGATAGGCAGGAAGTTTCAGTGTCTTTCCTCAGTCCTATCTGAGCAGAGCAGAGGAAGCTGCTCCTGCTGGTCTAGGGGCTATACAAGGAAGCAAGCTCCCAGAGAGTGAGCCATCAGAGCAAGCCAACAGGGAGAACACACAGGAGTTGGCCAGGGGAGTTGCAGTGGAAGAAGAGACAAAGGCAAAGTGTGGGACTGTGTTTTTAACCTCCAGTGAATAGAAGACAAAGCACAGGCTATCCCAGTACAATCAGAAAGCTAGAAATATAAAGGGAATAGAGACTATGGAAGGACAAGACTCTCCAGTGGTGGTGATCTGCAATGTCTGTGCCATGTTTCTTTTCTTGCCTAAGACCAACATGGCCTACACATGCAACAAGTGCAAGTT
Source organism: Heloderma suspectum (assembly GCF_057233095.1). Lineage (NCBI taxonomy): Eukaryota > Metazoa > Chordata > Lepidosauria > Squamata > Helodermatidae > Heloderma > Heloderma suspectum. Next base: position 71,873,870 of record NC_139462.1, read on the forward strand.
GATCATGCTGTCAGAAGGAAAAGTAAGAGGACTGGAGCGGTGAGTGTCGACCCTCCAGGGAATAACAGAACACGAAGAGTTCTTGGACAGAACAGTGGAACTACAGCAGCAAAGTGAAGAACAGAAGCTAGAAGAGCAACAGCAAGCTGAGGCAGAAGAGGAAAATGCTGAGGTGAGGAAAAATGCAGTAGAGCATACTCCTTGGAAAAGGGTGACAGTAAGTAGCAGAAGAACTAGAAGCCACTCTGCACCAGTGGAAGCACTGGAACTATGGAACTGTTTCCAGGCACTTCAGGATGAGACTGGCAGACAGCCTGCAGATGAAGAATTGCAGGGGAGCCTACATGAGAGCGAGCAAGAGGCTGAAGGTCAGTCAAGCAGAGGTGATGAAACCAAGGCCTACAACAACAAGAAAAGAAGAGTAGTAGTAGTGGGAGACTCCTTGCTGCATGGAATTGAAACCCAAGAATGTCGCGAAGACCCATGGAATCACCAGGTATGCTATCTCCCAGGAGGGCAAACTAGAGATGTGACTAAAGGGTTGCCTACACTCATAAAGCCCACTGACAGGTATCATTTTCTTCTCATCCATGTGGGAACAAATGATACCACCAAGCAGAGCTACGAAGAAATCACATCAGACTCTGAAGCTTTGGGAAGAAAACTCAAGAACTTTGGGGCCCAGTTAGTTTTCTCATCCATCCTTCCAGTATTTAGAAGAGGGATAGAAAGGGAAAGAAAAATACTCCGGGTGAATGACTGGCTATGAAGGTGGTGCCAGCGTGAGAGATTTGGATTCTGGGACCACGGGCTATACTTCCTGGAAGATGGGCTGTTGGCTAGGGATGGGTTGCACCTCACAAAGGCTGGGAAGAATGTGTTTGGCCACAGCATGAAGAACTTCATCAGGAGGGCTTTAAACTGAATCCTACAGGCAAGGGAGATGTAAAGTTGGGGGTAACAATGGACCAAGTCTCATGCACCGCAACAGAGAGAACAGCTCTAATAGCGCCCAATAATAGTCTTCACAAACATGTAGGAAGAAAGCCAGACTATGAAGCACATGGTCTTTGATGTCTATGCAGTAATGCCCACAGTGTGGGAAACAAACAGAATGAACTTGAACTCTTAATACAGGAGGGAAATTATGACTTGATAGATGTAACTGAAACCTGGTGGGATAACTCCCATGACTGGAATACAGCAATTGAAGGATATAACTTGTTCAAAAAGAACAGGAGGAAGAGAAAGGGAGGTAGAGTTGCACTATATGTTAAAAATACATATCTCTGCACAGAAATACAGGAGGATAAGCTTGGTAGCCCTATTGAGAGAATATGGGTTAAAATAAATGGAGCAAAGGATAAAAGGAACATGGTGGTTGGAGTCTACTACCAGCCACCCAATCAAGGAGAAGACAAGGATAAAACTTTTGAAAAGCAAATTGTCAAGGTTTCAAGGAAGCATGATGTTGTAGTAATGGGGGACTTCAATTTCCCCAATATTTGTTGGAAGACAAATTCTGCAAAACATCGCCCGTCCAAGAGATTCCTGACTTGCGTTTAGGGATGGCGGAGAATTTCTCCCCGAAACTTCGGGGGGCCGAGCGCCAACATGTTCAGCCCCCCGAAGAAGTTTCGGGAAGAAATTCTCTGCACCCCCCCACCCCCCGCACCCCCCCCGGGACGGGACTTACCTTTCCCGAATGTCCCTCCCGGCGGTGGGTCCGGCCAGCGGTTCGTCGGGTCTTCGTCAGGGGCGGGAGTGGCAGCCGGTCTTTTGACCGGCTGCCGCTGCCGCCATTCCAATAAAAGAAAAAAAAATGCCCCCGTGATAGGCTACGTGATGATTTACGTAGCCTATCACGGCTGACTTTGCAGATCTAGCTGTGATAGGCTACGTTAATCGTCACGTAGCCTATCACGGGGGCGTTTTTTTTTAACTTTTTATTTCGCGGCCGGGTGAGGCGAGGCGCCTCCTCCCCGGCCTGAATTTCGGCCGGGCAAGGCGGGAAGCCTCCCCCCCAGCCTGAATTTCGGCCGGGTGAGGTGGGAAGCCTCCCCCCCCGGCCTGAACTTCGCGGGGATAGCAGCGAAGCGCCTCCCCCCCACCACGAAAAGCTGCAAGACCAGATAAGTGACTTTCGTGCACCCCTACTTGCGTTGCTGATAATTTCCTCCTACAGAAAGTAGAGGAAGGAACTAGAGGATCAGCTATCCTTGATTTGATCCTAACCAACAGAGATGACAGTGGATAAAGTAGCAGTTTAACAGTGGATAAAGTAGCAGTTACGGGAACTCTGGGGGAAAGTGACCATGTTATACTTGAGTTCTTGGTTCTACAGGAAGCAAAAGCCGAGTGTAGCCAAACATGTACCCTGGATTTTAGGAAAGCCAATTTTAATAAACTCAGAACAATGATAAGTAAGGTCCCATGGCAAGCGGCTAAGTCCAAGATGGGTGGGAGTTTTTTTAAAAAAATGAAATTCTAAAGGCACAATTGCAAACAATTCCAACAAGAAAAAAAGATGGAAGACAATGGAAGTAGCCAATGTGGCTTCACAAAAAGCTTAGAGATGACCTGAAAACAAAAAGGACACATATAGGAAGTGCAAGGAAGGCCAAGCTACCAAGGAAGAGTACAGGCAGGTCACACAGAATTGCAGGGACAGCGTCACGAAGGCTAAAGCTGAGAAGGAACTGAGGTTAGCAAGGGATGCTAAAAGCAACAAAAAGGCTTTCTCCAGATATGTGCATATTAAATAGGGATATCAGAGAATTTCGCCACGAAGCTCAGGGAGGCTGAATGCCAGTGCATTCGGCCCCCCAAAATTGGTGGCGAAATGGTCTGCCACTGCCGCCATTTCCAGTAAAAAAAAATGTGATAGGCTACGTAAAGATTTACGTAGCCTATCACAGCTAGATTTTTAAAAAATACCGTGATAGGCTACGTCAATGTTTACGTAGCCTATCACGGCTGATTTAAAGGGGGAAAAAAACGCGCATACGCAAATGGCGGCGCCCATGGGCGCTGCCATTTGTGTTCCTTATTTTGACACGCCTTGGTCTACATAAACATTTACGTAGACTAGGACGACGAAAATAAGGGGGACGCAAATAGCGTAGTTTACTCCCCCCCACCTCGAATCAAATTTCGTTAAAGGTAAGTCACTTTCGTACATCCCTAATATTAAAGACAGAGGAAAGAAAAGGTGGTTCAGCTATTAAATAAGGATGGCAAGATGATAACAGATGACAAGGGAAAGGCAGAAGTTCTCAATTCCTACTTGGCTCAGTCTTCTTCCAAAAGAGGGTCTATGAGCCCCCTTGCAAAGGCGAAGTACAGGCCCAAGGGGCAGGATTGCAGCTTGAGATTGATAGGCATATGGTCAAGGAACACCTAATTACTTTGAATGACTTCAAATCTCCAGGGCCAGACGAACTGCATCCTAGAGTAATAAAGGAACTGGCAGAAGAATTCTCAGAACCACTGTCTATTATCTTTGAGAAATCATGGAGGACAGGTGAAGTGCCAGATGATTGGAGGAGGGCTAATGTTGTCCCTATCATCATAAAGGGCAAAAAGGAGGAACCTGGGAACTATAGACCAGTCAGTCTGACATCAATCCCTGGGAAAATTCTGGAGCATATTATAAAGCAATCAATCTGTAAGTACCTTGACAACAGTGCAGTGATTACTCGAAGCCAACATGGATTTGTCAAGAACAAATCCTACCAGATGAACCTGATCTCAGGTTTTGATCAGGTAATCTCCCTTGTGGACTGTAGGAATGCTGTGGACATATACCTCAACTTCAGCAAAGCTTTCAACAAAGTGCCCCATGATATCCTGATTAGCAAACTAGCTAAAAGTGGGTTAGATGAAACAACTGTCAGGTGGATCCACAGTTGGCTACACAATCGGACTCAAAGAGTGCTTCTCAATGGGATGTTCTCAAACTAGGGAGAGGTAATGAGCGGGGCACCGCAGGGCTCAGTCCTGGGCCCAGTGCTCTTCAATATTTTTATTAATGACTTGGATGAGGAGGTGCAGAGAATGCTTATCAAATCTGCAGATGACACAAAATTGGTCAGGAAAGCTAATACCCTGGAAGAGAGAAACAGAATTCAAAATGATCTTGATAGGCTGGAGCGCTGGGCAGTAAACAACAGAATTAAATTTAATAGGGATAAATGCCAAGTTCTGCACCTAGGAAAAAGAAACCAAATGTACAATTACAAGATGGGCAATACTTGGCTCAACAATACTACAAGCGGATCTTGGAACTGTTGTAGATTACAAACTGAATATGAGCCAACAATGTGATGTGGCTGCAAAAAAGGCAAATGCTGTTTTGGGCTGCATCAATAGAAGTATAGCTTCCAAATAATGTGAAGTACTAGTTCCCCTCTACTCAGCACTGGTTAGGCCTCATCTTGAGTATTGTGTCCAGTTCTGGGCACCACACTTTAAGAAGGATGCAGACAAACTGGAGAGGGTTCAGAGGAGGGCAATGAGGATGATCAAGGAACTGGAAACAAAGCCCTATGAGGAGAGACTGAAAGAACTGGGCATGTTTCGCCTTGAGAAGAGAAGACCGAAGGGAGATATGATAGCGCTCTTCAAGTACTTGAAAGGTTGTCACAGAGAGGAAGGCCAGGATCTCTTCTCGATCATTCCAGAGTGCAGGACACAGAATAATGGGCTCAAGTTACAGGAAGCCAGATTCTGGATGAACATCAGGAAAAACTTTCTGACTGTTAGAGCAATACGACAGTGGAACCGATTACCTAGGGAGGTGGTGGGCTCGCCCACACTGGAGGCATTCAAGATGAGGCTGGACAGCCATCTGTCAGGGATGCTCTGACTTGGATTCCTGCACTGAGCACGGCGTTGGACTCAATGAACTTATAGGCCCCTTCCAACCCCACTATTCTATGATTCTATGAAGGTATTTGGGGGTATCTTTCTTGTAAAAATCATGCAGATCCCTAAGGAGCCCTGCCTCGAATCCAATTTGTTTCCACCATGGCTGCACCAATGAGTGGCAGATCCATGATTTTTCTGGTTCAGTCCATGGAGGCAGATGTGCTCTGTGATTGGATGGTGGTTTGGGGGGGGGTCTCCCCTTTAAAAGACATATGAAATAATGAGGATCCCTTTTTGGTTTTATGGATTCTCATTTTACCCAGTTTCCATAGCACGCACTTTCTTCTTGGCTTCTCTTTCAAAGGAGAGTGGGGAAGGTTAAGGCTTCCTCTGCCATGCCTGGCAGAGACTAGTGCAGTTGTTGTGCTGGCCATGCCAGAGGCAGGATATGACTGTAGTGGAGAGAGAAATGCCATGGAGCTTCCCTCTCAGCTCCCGTCCTATCCTGCCACCACCACGACCATCATTGCACACAATGACAGCTCATCAAAGCAGCAGGAGGGAGGCTGCTTAATTATCAGGTGGCTCGTGCACCCCAAGGAATCATCTTGCACCCCCCCGGGGTGCATTCATCTCATTTTGGAGACCACTGATCTAGCCAAGTAATGTTCAGAGAGAGTCCTCTCCTCTCCAGTAATCCCACCTCCCTCACAATGAGCAAATGGAGGCTGATTCACAGCAAAGCTCCCACCCTCCTCCTCCTCTGTCCTTCCCCCCTCTCTCCTCATCTTCTGCCACTCCTGGTGGCTGGCTGTCTCTCAAATTGATACATTTGGCATCTCCGCGTCCACTTGCCTACCCCTCTCCCTCCTCCTCCTCATAATCGTTCACAAGCTGAAACAATTTGGAGACAACCTGTCTGGGCTGCTCAGAAGGCATAAGAAGAGCTCCAAATATACGAGGTGGACGAGGCGCTTCGTGGAAGGGCTGCTTCACTTCGGGGTGCCTCGGTGCTGATCTGATCTGCTTTGTATCATGACTAGGTATGGTGGAGTATTCCGCCACAGACTCCAATGAGGCCGGATTCTTAGGATCCCCCCCCCCCAGAGTCCATGGCGGAACAGACCACCCCACCCCGTCACCCCATGAAGTCCGACCTGGCCGGATCCTATCTGGCAGGCTGGCACTGCCGGCTCCAGATCTGGTAAGGTCCGTCTGCTGTCCCATGCAGATGCAAAATGGCATCCAGCATAGCGGACACCATTTGCGTCCTTCCCCTTTTGCCGTGATAGGCTACGTAAATCTTTATGTAGCCTATCACAGCCAAAGGGACGCATGCAAATGTAGGGTTGTATGAAAGTCACGTACCTTTTCGAAGGGTGACAGTCACAGTGGGGGGGAGGCACGCCATCCCTCCCCCCAAAATGCTCTCCGGCCGGCTCCGCTCTGCAGAAATTCCACAGAGCCGCTGGCCGGGGCTGCCTGCAGCCAGACATCTGGCCGCTGGGCAGCCTGCAGGGATGCAAATGGTGGCTGCTGTAGCCGCTGCCATTTGCGTCCCTGTATTTTGCTGTGATAGGCTACATAAATATTTATGTAGCCTATTACGGAAAAAAAAGAGAATGTAAATGTCGGCCACTATGCCATTTGCGTTCCCGTTTTTTTTTTTTTTTTGCCGTAATAGCCTACGTAAATATTTATGTAGGCTATCACGGCAAAAAAAAAGGGAACGCAAATGGCAGCCGCCATAGCCACCGCCATTTGCATTCCCTTAGTTTTGCCATGATAGGCTACGTAAATACTTACATAGCCTATCACAGCTTCCACAGGGATGCAAATGGCGTCCCTGCGTTAGCCGTGATAGGCTACATAAGTATTTACGTAGCCTATCACGGCTATATGGAAGAAGCGAATGGAGGCCAAAGACGTGGCCATCATTCACAATGCAGCGCGGACGGCAGCATGTAGGTGCTCCATTTCGGGCCCATTTCATGGGGTGGGGGTGCTTCGTTCTACCATGGATATCGGGGGGCCGAATGCACTGGCATTCAGCCTCACCAAGATCCGTGGTGGAATTCTCTGACATCCCTACACAAATGGCATCCGCTATGCCAGACACCATTTGCGTCCGTAGACCAGCCGTGGACGGAAGTCCGGCAGCAGCCAGCCCTGGCCGGTGGCTCCGTGGAGTCACCATGGAGTGGAGCCAGCCAGGGAGGATTGCGGGAGGAAGGACCGGATCGCCCCCCCCCCCAAGGAAGCCTGAGTAAAATCTCTGAATCAGCCCATTTCACCTCTTTACTCAAGTAATGCACAGCCCTAGCAAAAATATATATCTGTACATACCCATGTGTACAACACACACACACACACCTTATATATATACAAAATGTTACCCTAGGGAGTTAATTCTGGTCCAACTTGTCACAAGACGTTACCTCTCATAGAGCAAACTTGCAACACTGAATTATTTTTTAGTGTTGTTTTGAGGGAGAAAACTCTTATTAGGCTATTTGGTCACATTGTATCCCCTCCCATTGGAACCCACTATTTCACTCAGGCATGTTTTGGTTTTGCTCTCTTCAGTTTTCTCCTCCAGGGCTTCCCGATAGCCTAGTGAGGAGTACCTAACTGGTGGGTTATCTCTTTTCCCCGATCACATATCACAGGTTTGCTTTCCCCTATGGTGCGAACACAGTTAGAATACTGTGTTCAGTTCTGGTCACTGCACCTAAAAAAGCTGGAAAAAGTGAAGAAAGCTGGAAAAAGCGGAGAAAGGGGCAACTAAAATTATCAAGGGGCTGGACCAACTCCTCTATGAGAGAAGGTTAAAACAGCTGGGATTGTTTAGCTTAGAAAAAAGGTGAGTAAGGGGAGACATGAAAGAGGTGTATAAAATTATGCATGGTGTGGAGAATGTGGACAGGGAGACTGATCTATCTATCTATATCTATATCTGATGTACGGAACCCTATTTTTCATTCCGGGGGGGGGTCCGGGGTGGGGAGGCAATCTGTTCATCCCCCCCTGAATCCTCCGGGGCAGCTCCTCATCTGCTGGATTCCACAGAGCCACACTCCTGCTCCAGATCCTCAGTCGATACGGCAATGGCGGCCACCATTACTGTTTTGCCTGGAGAAAGACAGCCACAAATGGCATAGCGGATGCCACTTGTGGCTGTAAACACCTGAGTTTTACATAAATAGAGCCGTAAACAGCTGCGATTAGGTAAAACTCAGGGCTTTACGGCTGCAAGCAGCATCCAATACATGATTTGCATCTGTGTTTTTTCCCGTGATAGGCTAGCCTATCACAGCCTATCACAAAAACACAGACACAAATGGTGTATTGGACACCACTTGCGGCCATAAAGCCCCGAGTTTTACCACTTATGGCTCTATCTATGTAAAACTAAGGATGTTGGAGAAATCCTCCACGGACCCCAATGAGGCCTTTACTAAACTAAACTAAACTTTACTTTACTAAACTAAACTAAACTAAACTAAGGCCTTTATGGCCGCAAATGGCCGTCCCGGATGCCATTTGCATCTGGAGACTCACCCTACCTACCCCAGCGATACGGCCATGGTGGCCGTATTGCTGGGGCTTCAGAGCCAGTCGGTGGCTCTGCGGAATCGCCTTGGAGTGGAGCCGTCCTAAGAGGATTCTGGGGGGGAGGAACGGATTGCCTCCCCCCTGCGGACCCCCCCCCCCCAGAACAGCAGGTAAGTGTTCCGGCCATCCCTATGTAAAACTCAGGGCTTTATGGCCACAAGTGGCATCCACTATGACATTTGCAGCTGTCTTTCTCCCAGCAAAATGGTAATGATGGCCGCCATTGCCATATCGGCTGAGGATTCAGAGCAGGAGTGCCGGTCCATGTGGGATCCTTGGGAAGTGGAGGTGAGTGGTGCTGTTCCACCGCAGATTCCAGACGCTGGATTTCAAAGAATCCGGCCTCATTTGAGTCTGCAGTGGAATTCTCCGCCATCCCTCTGTCTGTCTGTCTGTCTGTCTGTCTGTCTATCTATCTATCTATCTATCTATCTATCTATCAATCATCTATCTATCATCTATCTCATAATGCTAGAACCTGGGGTCATCCCCTGAAGCTGACTGGTGGGAAATTCAGGACAGATAAAAGGAAGGACTTCTTCACACAGCGCATAGTTAAACTATGGAATTTGCTCCCACAGGATGTAGTGATGGTCACCACCAATTTGGATGGCTTTAAAAGGGGGTTAGACAAATTCCTGGAAGAGACGGCTATCCATGGCTACTAGTCCTTATGGCTATATGCTACCTCCAGTATCAGAGGCAGTAAACTTATGTATATAGTTGCTAGGGAACATGGGTGGGAGGGTGCTGTTGCACTCAAGTTTTCTGTGTGGGTTTCCTGTTGACAGCTGGTTGGCCACTGTGCAAACAGAATGCTGGACTAGGTGGACCCTTGGTTTGATCCAGCATGGCTCTTCTTATTTTCTTATATTCTTAAAGCAAAAAGATAATAACTGCTCTCTGTATGTAAGTTAACGTGAGGTCCAATGTATCTCAGTTGCATTTTTGTAAGACTACATTTGTGGAATGTGATACCAATACAATTTATTGTTTACGTTAAACTGGAGTCATTTTGAAATCAAAATCCTAAAATGAGAGGGCAGGGGTAATGATCTATGGTCCCTGGATAAAAGCCTCATTTCTAAAGCATCCTAAGAGCATTCTCTAGGTAATAGGCCAGAATACATGCACTCCAGGGAAGCTCTAGAAATGAGGCTTCTATGGCAGGAAGCCATAAAATCTGTTCCTAGAGTGTTTTCTTCTGCCCCCCTTTTTTTAATCAGTGACAGATGCTGGGTGTCTGTGACCCAAGGCTTGGGACGGCACCTGTGGCCCACATGTTTTCTCCCCACCCCCGGCCTATAACTAATCAGCCCCAAAGAGGAGGGGAAAAACACACTGCTCCAAAAAGCAAAGCACAGACCAACAATACCGGCCACACCTTCAGTGCCAGGCTCCTCCAATAACAGGGCAGCCTGCACCCCTCTGTCACCCAGCCACAGAGGGAGCCAGCTTGGCCCCATGCAGACATTCCTGCAACACTGCCACTCTCCCAACAATTATGGAACACAATGGATGACACAGATGGCATGATGACAACAACACTTTCAGCCCCATGTCATGCTTAGGAAAACCACAAGCATGCTCACGCACCTTCCAATTCAGTGGTCTGAGTCCCCACAGGAAAACTGACTCCCCATGTCACAGAGAATCATTGTTCTGCCTAGCAATTCTCAAACTTTGTTTTTGAAAAGTTCTGAGAACTTATTCCAGAACTCAGCACAACTATGTCTTCAGACACAGCCCTAGTCTTTAAGTAAGCAATCCTGCTTAGTGCCCTTGTCTGTGTGCACAGAGAGAGCCAAGCAGAAATTTGCTAGTTTCAAAATTGCCCTGGTTATGTCTAAGCAGGCAAAATGTCCTACTTCAATTGGCAGCATAACCAGGTGTTTTGGATGATGCTTATACATTGTACAAAAGCTCTATGTTGTTGCAAAGTAATATGGTTTAATTGTTTCAACAGCCATGCAACCTTGTCCAGAGAGAACATAGATTACGAAAAGGGGAAGTTGATGGATATCAATGATTTAAATTAGTCTCCCCCCCCCTTGTGATTTAAATCAATTCAGCCTGGAAGAAACACTGAATACAATAGCAGTACTTAGAATGCCTTAAAGGTGCATAGGTGAATCAATTATAAAGTTTATTGTCAGTCTGAGAAGTTGGAAGGGATTATGGAGAATGGATTGTGAATAAGAAAAAAGAGTTTCTAACAGAAAGAAAGGACTGACCAATATCAACAACAGAAATAAGCTTAAACTCTGTGCTAACACAAAAATGTTGTTATACATCTATCGCAACATCACCTATGAACCAGACATACATTCCCTAGAGCTTAATGACTCTGAACCAGAGCCTTCAGAAACCAAGGACACATGAGATCATTTGCTGGCACTAGACCGAGAGGTGGCTGGGCATTCAGGGGAGATGACTGCAGGTTCTTCACTGTCAGGAGGAGGGGCTCTGATTCTGGAGGGGACTCTGATCTGGGACTCTGATTCTGGAGGGGACTCTGATTCAAGACTCTGATTCTGGAGTGGAGGCTCTCAGGCTGAGCAAGCCCCTGGCCCCAAGGAGTGTTGTTGTCTCAAGTGACAGGCCGGTAGGCCTCCTGTAAGAAGGAGTGCTTGCTTACAAAGAAGGCCTCCTCAGGAAATAGTGACTTCTCTGGAGTAGGGCTCCGGCCAGAGAGCTCTGATGGACAACAACTGAGCCTGGATGAGGCTCAGCAGCCTTTGTCGTTAAAAGCCTTTAGTCGGAGCTTGCTAATTGCTGGAAATAATGTCTTGCCAGCACTTCCTGCCTTGTGTCCTGGCTAAACCTGTGTGCTACAGACCTTGGACTCCTGCTTGACTCTGGTTGTGTATGTATCTGGCTGCCTAACTGTCTTTGACCCCTTGCCTGTTTGCCCACTCCTGCTTTGCCTGACTCCATGTACTGGACTGATGCCCTGTGCTTTGACCCTGCACCTGTTATCTCGATCACTTCTGCTATTGCCTGAACTCCCTTGAACTGTGTAGCAGTTTAGTTTATTGTTGTAACTACAGGGTCATAATGAAGTAAATCAAAACATGCATATAAAGATGATACAACATATATACATCATGCATATGACCAATAGCAGTTAATGGCTAAAATGCAAATAAAAACCATAAAACTCTAAATGTCTAACTGTGGTTATGGCTATGTATATAGCATTAGAACTACTCCTAAATTACAATTTGGCAGAGCGTCTGACAAAATTAACAGAAGCAGTTCTCTTTCTCATTTTAAGTCAGCAAGGTAAACAATGGCCACTTGGTAGCTAACACAGGGAACTGCATCTGGCAGTAGATGGAAAACGTATTCCACTTCATTGCCTGTAAAATCAGCAACAATCTGGCCCAGCGTTTTACCTCTTGCTGCTTCATAAAGCAGGCAGTGTAGGACATAGTGCCCTTGAATTGAGACTGGTCTGCTGGAACTGCCGGCCTGGTTTACTACTTTGCCTTGGGGTCAGCCCTATCGCTGATACTGCTACAGCCAACACAGGACATCATCACCATTGCAAAATTGCCACAAGCAGAGAGAAAATGTCAATAATCCTGGAGAAACCTACAGGCAAGGAATACTCCAATAAAATGATTCAGTGACCCAGTTCACACCCCATTCACAGTGGGTTATTTATTCTGAATATGCAACCCCCCAATAGGGTAGCAGCGTGTCATCTGGACCCAGCCACTGGGAAGTTACGCAAGGGTTAAATGACCCGCGTGTGAGCCTATAACAAACCGAGGGAGTTGCATATTCAAAATGGCACCCGCTATGCACCATGGCTCATCATCACAGGTTACAGAACACACAGTGAACCCGGTGTGTCATGCGGACCAGGCCAGAGAGTGAAGCAAATGAAGGGAGGTAGCCTTCCTTTGATGTAACTATTTTTTCAGGATCATGCTATGATCTGGGAATTTCTTACCTTGTTGAACAAAAACGTGTGTACTTTCCTTAACAAAACCCTTTGATTCAGAAATCCCACTTATATTTGTATTAAGTAGCTGAGGGAACAATAGTTTGCACCTTAAAAGTTCTAGCTCAGGCTATTTTAATTTTTGTTTAGTAAAATAGCACATTTAAATGCAAAACCATCTCACAAATAAATATTTTTGATCATTTTCACTGTTTTATTAAAACTGCCCGTTAGTATGCATTTCCCAAATCAATAAAAGATGGGACATCTGGTTTAAAACCTGGGAAGTATCCAATACTGCCACTGAATTCCTGCAACTTCTGTGGGGAGGGGGGACCCACCACTCATGCAATGGGGAGCTAGTGGTTAAAAAAGCAACCCCAGAAACAACAAAAACATTTGTTTCCAGGTCAGAAGAGTTCCTTCTGCAAGTGATGCTGACCTGCCCCATTCCAGAAACATCTGTTTCCACTTGCATCTGTTTGCTTTCTTTAACCACTAACTTTAACTGCTAGTAGTAGTAAGTAGTTTGCTTTTAACTGCAGTGGGTCCTGCTGGTGTGCAGGCAGCCTTGGATGCTGCCCCGATTATTAAACCATGTTCTCTAAAATTCCAAGCTAGCCCTGTGTTTCAAGTAGTTTACTTTGGTTAATTTCAGTTATTCTCTGCTTGCATGGAGGTTTGATTCCTTAGCAGCCATTCACAAATGAAGCAATACATTAACACATTAATGCCAACAAAACTACAATGAAACACAATAAAAAGTTAAGGTGCTGAACTTCACAAAAAAAATTGCTATCATCTTTTAGAGGCACTTTGTGTCTTCCTTCTGGAGATCCAGGGACAAATACAGTTTACCCCAATCCTCAACCAGGAGACTGACAATTGATTTGGAAAGAAGCACAAATACGGAAGAGATTTAAAAAAATGTCTTTCAATAAAGAGAGATTCAAAATATCCTGCAAATTTATATTTGTTTTATGAATCAAATTATAGTATTATTTACTTCAAGAATACTCTGCTTCAGACTTTGAAACCATTAGACATAAACAACATCTCATAGTGTCATGTCACACTACATCATGTAATTTTGAAAGCAAGATACCCTTGTTTGTGAAGTGAAGCAGTGACAGCAAAGCTACAGTTTTTTAAGTGACTGATTTTCCTGTATTTGTGTACACATTATACATGTTCAGTCTTGCAAATGCATATTCTCTATTTGTTCAGAACTTCCATGAGTTGTTCGATGGAACTGATAATTGTAGGATGATTGGGCATTTTCTCTAAAGTGAGCATTGTCAAAAGACATCCAAATGGAAGTGGAATAATGATGGGCTATTTACCAGAAGAAGGATATTTGACTTATAGAGAGAAGGAATCAGTTACTTTAAAAGAAGAAAGAACAAACAGTGTTTAGCATGACCTAGATTGAACCCATCCTTTCAGGCACAATGCTTCATTCAAAGGGCTTCTGCGTGGACAGAGAAATTAAATAATGTTTAATTTTAGGTTATTTACAACATTTGTATACCACTCCACATGTAAACAGATTCTGGAGTGGTGAACAATGAAAGATAAAATGATACAAAAGATAAAAAGAATAAACACAAGACCAAAAATTATTATTTTTAAAAATAGAGTGCCAATCAAACCATGGCTGGTCAACCAAGGAAGGCTTCCTGGAAAAGAGCTGTTTTCAGGAGGCACCAAAAACAACACAGTGTTGGCACCTCCCTGACCTCTAGAGGCAAGGAGTTCCATAGGAAGGAGGCCACCACACTGAAGGCTCTTCTCCAGGTGGACTCCAATTGGGCCATATGTCCATGTGCAACCACCAGGACCATGCCTTCTGATGACCCCAGTGACTAGGCAGGTTGGTGTTTTGGGAGAAGGCGTTTTGTCAGCTTTCCTGGTCCCAAGTTGTTTAGGGCTTTGTACACTAGTACCAAAACCTTAAACCTGGCCTGGTAGTGAATTGGCAGCTGTAGCTCCTGATAAGAACTGAGATGCTGCATTCTGCACTAGCTCCAGCTTCCAGAGCAGCCTTAAGGGCAGCCCCACATAGAGCCCATTGCAGTAATCTAGTCTTTTGGTTACTAGTGCCTGTACCACTGTGGCCAAGCTATCCCTGTCCATGAGAGGGCGCTGCTGGTGAACCACCTGAAGCTGGTAAACAGCACTCCAAGCCACCATGGCCATTTGAGTCTCCAGTGACAGTAATGGATCTAGGAGTACCCCCAAACTATGGATCTGATCTTTCAGAGGGAGTGTAACCGCATCCAGAGCAGGCAATGAACCTATCTCCTGGATTCGGGAACCACTCACCCACAGGGCTTCCATCTTGCCAGGATTCCGTTTCAGTTTATTGGCCCTCATCTAGCCCATTACTGAGTTCAGGCACTAATCCAGGACTTGCACAGCCTCATCTGATTCAGACACAGGGAAATAGAGCGGTGTGTCATCAGTTAGGATGGATGGGTGCCTCCCCCATCTGGGTTCTCTAGGGGCTCGCCCAGCCCCTGCCCTCGCTCACATGCACCCAGACCCATGCTTGAGCTCCCCACTGTTTGCTGAGCCACCCGCAATCACCCAGGCTGCTTTGTCGAGCTCCATGATGGTCATTTTTTTTTAAAAGGCCATTGTGAAAATGCGCATATTTGCATATATGCTAATGGGGCCATGAATCGCCCATATACACAAGATTACAGGTGTTTGCTTGCCTGTAATCTTGCATATATGGGCCATTCATGGCCCCATTTTGCATATACATGGACAAGCGCATTTTTGCAAATGCGCATATTTGCATGTGTGAGTATGCACATTTTTTCAATGCTCATTTTTGTAAATGCGCAAATTCGCATATATGCAGAGTAGGGTGTGAATAGCCCATATAGGCAAGACTAAAGGTGTTTGCTTGCCGGTAATCTTGTATATATGGGCTATTCACAGCCCCATTTTGCATATTTGTGAACAACATTTGCGAAAATGTACACATTTGCCTGTATACAAAATGGGGCCATGAATAGCCCATAGATAAAGGCAAGCAAATGCCTGAAATCTTCCGTATGTGGCCTATTCATGGCCCCATTTTGTGTATAGGTGAATGTGCATTTTCATAATCGCCATTTTTTCCTGAAAAAAATTATCACGGAGCTCGATGACGACACCCAGGTGAGTGCGGGTGGCTCCACAACTGCAGGAAAAGGGGTGAGCCGGGGCAAGGGCTTGGTGAGTGTGGCTCGGGGGAGCGGGGGGGTTATTTTATTTATTTATTATTAAATTTATTAATCACCCATCTGGCTGGTCACCCAGCCATTCTGGGCAATGTACAATATACAATAAAAACAGTTCAAAACAATAAAATTCTACAATAAAAACATTTTCTAAAATACCCTAACCCACCCGAAATGCCTGCCTGAACAGCCATGTTTTTAATGCATGACGGAAGCTCATTAAAGAGGGGTTCTGCCAGATTCCCAGATGGAATTGGGCACCTGCACCATTCCTAGTCATCAGCATACTGATGGCACTCATCTCCAAATCCCCAGTGACCTCTCAAAGCAGCTTCATATAGACGATAAACAATACTGGGGACAGGATGGTACCCTGCTGAACCCAATAGTTCAATTGACAAGGGGTGAGGAATGGTCACCCAATGTTACTCTCTGAAATCAGCTCCACAGGTAGCTTAGTGCTGTTCAGCACAAGCACTAAGGTAAATTACACAGTGCTAGCATAAGCTATCTCTAATGCAATGCCAATAGTGTTTGCTGGTATGCCATCATGCTAGCAAATGCCGTTGGCACTGCACTAGAGGTAGCTTACACTGGTACAACCTACATTGGTCTGTTTTGACTAATTTGTTGATGTCTTTTCTTTTCTTTTAAAAAAGGTGCACAAAAAGCAAAATAATCACATTGAGGAAGGCACAAATCCTTAATTTCTTTTAACTCTATGGGCCACTTTATTCATTTCATTTAAAAAAAAAATTCTATGCTGCCATTCATCATAGCTTCCAGGGCAATTTACAAAAACTGGATAAAGTACAAAGAAAACCATGAATCTTTAAAAAGCCTGGGAACATAAAAAAATGTATTTGCATGGCACCAGAAGATACCATCAGGCAGGCATCTCTGGAGAGTGAATTCCACAAATAGGCTGCACCACTGAGAGTTCACATGTTAAATGGTGTCAACTCTCTTCTCTAGGGCAAGATTGAGCTGTGTAATGAACAGTGTTACCACCACCACCGGGGAAGAGGCGTGCTTGCTGCCGCTGGGCCTGCTGCTGCCGCCGCTGGGCCTGCTGCCGCTGCCGCTGCCACCACCACCAGGCCTTCCTTGTGGACTTCTGCCTGGCAGACCGCCTGTCCCTGCAGGACCAGGCCCCCAGGTACCGAACCAGCTGTGCTGCTCCACCTGCCCCTCCCTGGAGGGGCTATATAAGCTGGCTGGCTAAGGTGGCCTGGGAGAGCCAGGGCCTGCAGGAGAAGCCACCACCACCGGGGAAGTGGCGTGCTTGCCGCCGCTGGGCCTGCTGCCGCCGCCGCTGCCACCACCACCAGGCCTTCCTTGTGGACTTCTGCCTGGCAGACCGCCAGTCCCTGCAGGACCAGGCCCCCAGGTACCGAGCCAGCTGTGCTGCTCCACCTGCCCCTCCCTGGAGGGGCTACATAAGCTGGCTGGCTGAGGTGGCCTGGGAGAGCCAGGGCCTGCAGGAGAAGCCACCACCACCACCACCGGGGAAGAGGCGTGCTTGCCGCCGCTGGGCCTGCTGCCGCCGCCGCTGCCACCACCACCAGGCCTTCCCTGTGGACTCCTGCCTGGCATTTTTAAGGGGATTTTAATTGTTTTGTTTGTTTGTTTTATTTTGTTGGGGGGGATTTTGTTGTGTTTTTAGGGGTGGGTAGCCTGCCTGATAGGCGGGAGCGAGGGGGCATGTGTCCACCTGATGGAGGCAGTGGGGAGAGTGTTGGGGGCCAGAACATACCGAGGCTGGGCGGCAGGCGCTGGCGGAGCGCTAGGGGCAGGCCATGCCAGCTAAGGGGAACGAGGGAGAGATGTGTAGTATCTGTCCCCTGCTCCGGGCCTGTCCAGAGCCAAAGGATGGCTGGGGGAGGCGTGACCCCATCTTCTGGCCTTCGTTTGCTGCTCTGCAATGCCAGGTCTGTTACCCAGAAAACCTCCCTCATCCATGACATGATCCTGGATGAGGGTGCAGACCTGGCATGTATTACGGAGACCTGGCTGGCCGAGGCTGCTGCTCCAACCCTTGCAGCCATGTGTCCAGCTGGATTTTCGTATGCACAGCAGCCGAGGGCTGGGGATCGGGGAGGGGGAGTGGCTGTTATCTACCAAGAGTCCTTGGTCTTCACCAGACCCCCTCTCCGGGAGACCAAGGTTGTTGAGTGCATGTACTGGAGGTTGGGCCCGAAGGGCAGTCTGGGGATTCTGCTCGTGTACCATCCACCCCGCTGCACGACTGACTCCCTGGCCGAGGTGCTTGAGGTGGTCTCTGATGTGCGTGTACAGTCCCCTAACTTACTGGTGTTGGGGGACTTCAACGTACATTCGGAGGCCATCCTCACGGGAGCACCTTGGGACTTCATGGAGACCATGGCCTCCTGGGAGCTGCACCATATTCTAACTGGGCCCACCCATGTAGCCGGTCATGCACTAGACCTTGTGTTTGTTTCTGGAGAAGCGGGGAGTGATCTGGAAGTCGGGGGTATATCCACCACCCCCTTGTCATGGTCAGATCATTATCTGGTGATGTTGGACTTCTCGGTTCCACAACCCCTCCGCAGGGGTGGAGGACCCATTAAAATGGTCCACCCCAGGCGTCTTATGGATCCAAATGGATTCCTGAACGCGCTTGGGGATTCTCTGGGGCATGCCAACGGCCACTCGGTCAAGACCCTGGTGGGTGGCTGGAATGCCGCAATCACTGGGGCATTAGATCGGGTGGCTCCGAAACGCCCTCTCCCCCTGAACAGGGCTCGGACTGCACCATGGTTCAATCCGCGGTTACGAGCTCTGAAACAGGAGGTGAGACGGCTAGAGCACCGGTGGCGGAAGTCTCGCTCCAAAGACGATCAGACACGGGCTAGAGCTATATCTCCAGCCTATCACGTGGCGGTGAAGGCAGCAAAAAAGGAATATTATGCTGCCTCCATCGCGTCTGCAGAGTGCTGCCCCAGGAGGCTGTTCCAAGTGGTCCGGAGCCTGGTCGGTCCTGTGGCTCCGGAACCACTGGAGCATTCTAAGGCCTCCTGTGAGGCTTTGGCAAGGCACTTTGCAGATAAAATTGATCAGATTAGGTGTGTTACTCTGCACACTGTGGATACAGTTAGTGAGCAAGAGGCGGCCTGTGGCAAACCGGTTTTGTGGGATCGGTTCCAGCTTCTTCCTCCTGATGAAGTGGACAAGGTGCTTTCATCTGTAAGGCCAACCACCTGCTTACTTGATCCTTGCCCATCTTGGCTCATTATGAGCTGCAGAGAGAGACTGGGTGAGGGGATCAAGGCGGTGGTGAACGCCTCCCTTGAGGAGGGAGTGATGCCATCAGCCTTCAAGGAGGCAGTGATAAGACCGCTCTTAAAGAAGCCCTCCTTGGATCCTCAAGTTCTGAACAACTTTCGCCCAGTCTCAAATCTGCCATTTTTGGGCAAGGTGATTGAGCGGGTGGTGGCGGTGCAGTTGAAGGCACACTTGGAAGAAACTGATTATCTAGACCCAATTCAGTCGGGCTTCAGGCCTGGGCATGGGACAGAAACGGCCTTGGTCGCCTTGGTGGATGATATGAGGAGGGCTCTGGATAGGGGTGAATGCTCCTTCCTTGTTCTCCTCGACCTCTCAGCGGCTTTTGATACCGTTGACCACGGTATCCTCCTGGACCGCCTGGAGGGGTTGGGCATTGGAAACACTGTATTGCGGTGGTTCCAGTCCTTCCTCTCTGGCAGGTACCAGAGGGTAGCACTGGGAGAGGAGGTTTCGGACCCGTGGCCACTCACTTGTGGGGTGCCACAGGGTTCCATCCTCTCCCCAATGCTATTTAACATCTATGTGAAGCCACTGGGGGCTATCATCAGGAGGTTTGGGGTGCAGTGTCATCAATATGCGGATGACACTCAGCTCTACCTCTCATTCAAATCTTCACCAAGGTTGGCCGTAGAATCCCTGTCCAAATGTCTGGAGACGGTGAGTGGCTGGATGGGGAGGAATAAGCTGAAGCTCAACCCTGACAAGACCGAGGTACTTTTGGTGGGAGACAAGAGGAAGCTGGGGGATGTTGACCTGGTGTTGAATGGGGTACAGCTACCCTTGAAAGACCAGGTCCGCAGCCTGGGGGTCATTTTGGACTCCCAGCTGTCCATGGAGGCTCAGTTGTCAGCTGTGAGCCGGACAGCGCTGTATCAACTCCATCTGATACGGCGGCTGCGCCCCTACCTTCCCGACCATCTGCTCCCATCGGTAATACATGCCCTGGTCTCCTCTCGTTTAGACTACTGTAATGCGCTCTACGTGGGGTTACCCTTGAAGACGGTTCGGAAACTGCAGCTGGTACAGAACGCGGCGGCTCGCCTGATTAAAGGCAGCCGCCGGCGAGATCACATCACTCCAGTGCTGAAGGAGTTGCACTGGTTACCAGTTGTTTTCCGGGCCAAATTCAAGGTGTTGGTTTTGACCTTTAAAACCCTATATGGTTCCGGCCCAGCCTATCTTAAGGAGCGCCTCCAGCAACACCAGACAGGCCGCTTAACAAGATCAGCCTCGGATGGCCTTCTCTCTGTCCCATCAGCCAGGACAGCTAGACTGGTGGGGACGAGGGAGAGGGCCTTCTCTGTGGTGGCCCCCACTCTGTGGAACTCCCTCCCTAGGGAACTCCGTCATGCCCCCTCTTTAATGAGCTTCCGTCGTGCATTAAAAATGTGGTTGTTCAGGCAGGCATTTGGGGTGGGTTAGGGTATTTTTTAAAAAAAAAAATTATGGTAAAATTTTATTGTTTTAAATTGTTTATGGTGGGTTGTACATCGCCCAGAGTGGCTGGGTGACCAGTCAGATGGGCGATTAATAAATTTAATAAATAAATAAATAAATAAATAAATAAGTAAAACAGTGTAATGAATGAAGCCCATAAGCCTCATTCACAGTAACTTCAGTCATTTTGTATATTGTCCAGGTTATAAGGGATTCCATAGCTGTGATCCATAAGTCAATAAGTTTTTCACTCACAGATTAGACTAGTCACATGAGTAGACAGTTCCTGTTAATAAAGATGTCCCCAAACTGTGTGAGCCATTACTGTATTAATTGTATCTATTCATGCAAATGTCCACATGTCTGAGTTGAGTAAAAACTACTTCCAGGCAGGGATATTTTGTATATTGAAAGAATTGGCTCTTCTAGTCAATGAGTGTGCCTGTGCCATAAATTGCATCAGAGAAAATTTGGAATGCTCAGCAAAAGGCGACTGGGTGGAGCATGATAGAGGTTTATACAATTATGCATGTTGCAGAGAAAGAGAGAACCTTTTCTCCCAGAGAAACTTGGGGGTCATTCAATGAACTCAGGTCATTCAGTGAACTTGACTGGTAACAGATCGAGGGAAGCCAGAAGAAAGTGCTTATTCACACATCACAAAATTAATTTATGGAATTCGCTGCCACAAGCTATGATGATGGCCACCAGCAGTTTAGATGGTTTTAAAAGAGGACATAATGTCATGGAAGAATCAAGATAGGTCTATATGGCTATATGGGTTCAGATGGGAATGTTGCTTTGCTTTTCATACTGTCCCCACTGATGCTTGGGAATAGGTCAGGGTCCATAATGTAGTGCTACATGCACAAACTGTAATGAGCCTAAGCAAGCCCTTGCTCTCTCCTCTTCTTGACCTACACAGCCAGGAGGACTTCAACAGCATCCAGTTTCATTTTCACAGAATCTCCACTTGTCATATGAACCAGAGATCGTGGCTTATAACAAACTGTGATCAGTTTCAAAACAAGTGAACTTCAAACCATGGGTTATGAAGCTGACTTGTTAAACTAATCAGGGTTTGTTATAAGCTACAATCTCTGGTTTGGGTATGCGATAACAAGCTGAGATTCTGTGAAAGCAACATTTAATACTGCCAAAGTAGTTCTCCTGGCATGTAGGTGGAGGAGAGGGGAAGAGGGTGCACCAATGGCTCCCTCCTGCTTGTGCATGTCTTGCTAAACCATGGTTTAGCCTAACATGATGTGAACCAAACCTACTGTGATTTTTATTTGTGGTCTACCAGCTTTTGTGAATGTATTTGCTAGGCTGTTTTTGTGTAACTAATCTGATTTAAAGATACCCATAAAATAGAAATATTCCATTCCTTATGCATACATGGAAGCCATAAAAGGCTTATAGAGAATCTTGTGTATGTCATTAGGCTGACAAAACTAGGTTCTTTTTTTCTTTATTTTCTCATTTAGCTGCAGAGGTTAAACTAATGGCTGGAATCTCAACATAGATCATGTTCTGTTAGAGGTCAAGCCCTGCTGTGGCTTCCTTGAGATGAACTAGTTGTTGTTGTGGCATGAACTTTCACAGGCAACAACAGCCTCTTTTATCAGATGAAAAGATACCATAGTGGGTTTTTCCTCTGCTTCTTCTGAGTAACAGGGTCGGCATCCTACAAATGCTGTGAATAAGCCTTCTTGGAAGAAACAACAGCAACAACATCTGCGTAGTATCTTACCCTTTGAGCAAAGCACTTTTCCTTTGCATTGGCCTAATGGTTATCCAAGCAAAAATTCAGAAATGAAAGCACCTGAGCCTTTTTAATTCAATAATGGAATAACCTCATACACTGTTGTCTTTGGATCATTAGAGGGTTTGCAGACAGTATCTCTTGAATACAAACAAGATAATCATACAAGTGCAGATATCAAGTAGCCAATTCTAATACTGATGGGCACATGCATATTCAACAGAATGCAAATACTGACTTTTCTGGTAGGAACCCCATCAGATTGCTAACGTGTGATGGGAGAATATGATCCCCTTGTGGGGAAAGTAATGACCTTCATGCCCTGTGTGGCTAGCATGTAGTCTACTTGTATTCTCCTAACCTTTAAACAGTTGCCACAATTGGAAGAATGAAGTAGACATCTGGAAAAGGGCACACTCTGTCAGTACAAGAAAAGGCTTGAAAGAAAGTAAACAGACTTCATGTCTCATAATGTCTCTCCAGAGATGCAAGGCTAGGGAGAGCGGCAGGTTGCAATTGACTGCTTGGAACAGCACGCCAGCAGCACACAGGAAATTTCTTCTTTCAAAATAAGTAAAGATAATGATTGAAAGGTCACCAAAGTGTACACTCACTGATCAATATAGACAGCAAATAGCATGGTTCATGCAAATGCATTCAAACATTTAACATTTTAAAGTCACCAACTAAGTCTGCAAACCACCAGCTATGTTTCCTCTCTTACAGCATGTTTCACAAAGACAGAACTACAGTAGCACAGCTATTATGATGGTAACGATTTCAAGGCTGTCAAATGACATATCTAGAGGAGTATGAGTCAACCTAGAAGTGCATTTACTGTATACCTCCAAAGCCTGCCTCATCCAATATTCACAAACAAAATAAAAGCCAAGGATGCAGGTATTTTTCCATTATTTATTACCTTTCAGCAGAAATCATCCGTGGTTAGAGGGAAACTTCAGTGACTAAGAAGACTGTTGATATTTTTACATATTGGTCTGAAATGTGGATGAGAATATGCATTCCTCAATTTCTAGTACTTTCCTGACAAATGCAGAAACATCAGCCCAGTAAAAAAACTCTATGTGGGCTGCAATATGGACAGTGAGGTCTCCCATTCAGTTCAGCCGAATGGATGACTCTATCTTTGTGTTTCCCTCCCTTCATATTGTACATGTGGGAGGGATCCTACTAATATGATGTGATTGGTAAAACCTTTACGGGTAGAATTTCAGGTATGTCTGACAGCACTGCTATGCATAATCAACACCACCTGTGCCTGATCTTGACTGCTAGATTAGCACTTCAAATGTGCCCACAATATTTGCAATTTGTAACCCTACAAGAATAGAAATATGTTCTCGATTAGTATTTTGAACCTAAAAGGAAAGTTGGGTTTCTATTATATTTGCAAGTTAGACTACTTCAAATATAATTGTTCCATCAGGCATTCCTCTACAATTGATCAAAATGTAAACATTGGATGAAATTATTTTTTTCATTTAATACTTATGAATTAATATGTTTGGGGAGGACTGCTATCCAAAGCAAAAAGTCCAAAGTCTCCATAGAAATGTCCATGCTCTTGAGCATGTTTATCACAGCATCTGTGTTGTGACACATAGTCCATTCCTTTATCTCTTCCTCATAGATTCTCGCACAGACAGATTCCATGTATTTTCTCCTCTAAATCATTCTGACATTTTCTCTAGACCTGCCACATTTCTTCAACCATTGTCATTCAGCTTTGTAGAAAAGTGTTGTTGTTTTCCTTTTCAAAGGAAAAGAAAAAAATTATGAAGTTCTCATGGGTGGGGTACAGGGTTGTTACACCTAGCAGAGGGCCAAAACAAACGTTAGTTTAAACATGTGTCAAGTGGCTACATTTTGTTTTCATTTTTACTCCAGAATAGATGCAGGGGCCCCAATACCGATCAACTCCATAGTGTGGGGGTAGAGGGGCTTTTAAGCTCTGATTTGGGCCTCCTGTGCCTACTCTAGAGTAAAATTGAAAAGACAGGTGCTAGACACACATTTAAAGTAATGCATGCTTTAGCCCTTAGTGATAGGGTTGTGAAGGGGAGGTTTGTGCAAGTGTCTGGTATTCCACTGTACAAACATTTCTCTCATGGTCTGCAGCCTCCCTGGGTTTCTACGCTTTATTTAAGGCCCAGAGGAGGACATTATGAGGTGGGGAAGTTTCAGATCCAGAAACGTGGGCAGCTGAGGAGGCTGCAGAGTGATGGAGAGATGTGTACTAGAAAGAGAGAGATAAACGCAGCATCTCATTCACCTCACAATGATATACGGTATGCTCAAAAATATCACCAAAACAAATGTAAAAGAAATTGTATAGCACCCTGAGAATGAGGCAGAAAAATGGAAGCCACTTTCACAGGGAAGAACATTTGGAGGGGCAAGTTTGGCATAGAACTGATTTTCTCATAACGATACAAAGATAGGAGAAATGAATACAGGGACTCTACTAACATCCTCAGCACAGAATTCAACTTGATGCTGAATAATATGCAATATATCACTATATAATATCACTGTCTAACACATCTAATTGTGCAGAGAAGGATGGTTGAGAGTTCATTGGATATCAGAATTTTCTGTGATTCTGCCAATCCCATCAACCACCCTCTGGCACCCATTTGGGCCCAGTGTCTGGGGGTGGGCGGGGGGAAGGGGTGATAGGGTGACCTGAAACAGTTCAACTGAAATCCTGTTGACAGATGCTTAGTATTGACTGGATGAGGGGCAGGACTACTAGATCAAAAAGCAGTGGAGCCTGATCTGCTGCTGCAGGCCACATAGAGCAATGAATAAAGGGAAAGGAAATTCATAGTTTGCTTTTCCTAACACACCGGTCCATTACTTCCAGCTTATGTACTTACTATGATGTGCATCTGATTTGGCCAAAGCCTGAGCCAAACTAGACCCCTTTGGACCATTTCTCATGTTTTTCGAGGTAAAGCACACTTCCCTCAGAAATGACCAGAACCAAAGCTGGACCCAATATGAGCCTTTGTTTGCCATCCAGCTGTGGAAAGGTAGACAGTGCGTCTCGAAAAAACTTTCATTTCATTTGCTTTCATTTCTCTAAATGCTGATGGAGAAGGAGGGAGTGCAGTTGAATGACTGACAGGTCCACCTTTTAATCATGGGGCACCGTTTACCAGGGGCTCTCCAATCACTGTGCTTTGGATGAGGGCAAAGATGAGGCCATGAGATGGAAATTCTTCCAATGCTACCAAGCTTCACTATGAAAAAAAAAGCCTTAAACTGGTCTTCAATTATCATAACTCCCTAGACCCTTCACCTCTCCTTCTGTAACTTTACAGCTTTTGTGCCTGTATTTTTTGTACAAATTGCCCCCAAAACCTTGGGGAGAGGTAAAGGAAAGTGAATCACTTCCTCCCCCCCTCAAAAATAAAAATAAAAATTGAGGACTTCCCTTCTACATAAACCACTGCACCTTTCCTTCTGAAATTTTGCAGTTTTCTTATTTATGCCCACCTCTATCTGTCATTTTCACAGGAATGGTCCACGAAGAACATCGGGGGATAAATGTGACCTTTGGATACCTTCAAAATGCAAAGGCTGCTCTTGAACAAAAATCCCTGCATCTATTCACCTGAAACTTGCCATGCTTGATCCTTTCAGAAGGAGAAACTATCCCTGCAAATTTCATCCAATTCTGCCAAGAAATTTAAAAAGTTATCAGCAGTTCCCTTAACAAAAAAAAAATCACAAGATAAATGTGTGTAGCACAACCACCCACCCCCCCCGGCACCAATTTTTCTGACATTTGGCAGGCATAATCAGCTCCTAAGGGGCTATTACAGCTGCAACATTCATCCAATTCTGACAAAGAGAAAGAAGTTGTAGCCATTTTATAAGTTTCCCATGATAGGCAATGGCAGGCATGAAGCCTCAGGTTTCTGAATCTCAATTCGGATTTGGTACCCAAGTTGAAGCAGACATCCTCTAAATTGGTCTGAGTAGAATTGGGCCATTTTCCAAAGGCCAAAAGGTCCAAGTCAAATCGTGTGGTCAGTATACACTTCTAACACTTACAGTCTTCTGCTGTAGATTCCAGTTCATTAATGGCCATTGAATCTGAGAAGGAATTTAACAAAGTCTCATGGTATGGCTGAGCTTTGCCTTTCACATTGCAAACTGCTTTAGCTGACACATAATTGGTTCAAGTAGGAAAGTTCCTTTGCTTTTTAAATATATATATATGTGTGTGTGTGTGTGTGTGTGTGTTTGTTGAGTTTTAATCACATGTTTTCAAAGTAATCAATGAGCACATAAAAAGATTCTAACAAAACACAAACGTTGCATAGGAAAACCAATTATAGTCAACAGGAATCACGGGAGTTTCAATGTATGAATAACCTTATATTTAACCACAGACGTTCTTCAGGGGGTTAAAATTCAGTTGTAATTATCTAAATGTATCTTTCCATATCTGTCCATGAGATGGTGGTGGTTTTCTCTAACGAACCTTGTTTGTTAATGAAGTCAATGGTTTTATACCAGATTGCATGGAAGGTGTCAGATTATTTTTGTTGTCTTTGTGCCCTTATCTGCTTAGTTAGTTTTTCAGCCAACACAATATTCCAAAGGTAGTCATACCACACAATTATTAATAGATCTGTAGGTGCTTTCCAATGCTGGGTGCTTGGGTTTAGGTCAGGTTCCATAGTTCTGAGTGGGTAAACAGTAGTGGGTTCTCCCCAATACCCTATGGGGGCTCTTAAGGGGCATCAAGACTTTGGGCCCACTGACCAGTTACAGATACAGGCTACTAGTGACACACCCAGTTTAATGGCTAAGCACAGAATGATCAGTTCATATTATTGCTGCCTTCCCCCAGTTTATGGGCAGGTGGGCTGGTTCAGTTTCCTCTGCCAGCAAATTTGACCCAGCCCACTTTATGCCAAAGTCTTGGAAGCTGTATGTAATAAAGTTATGGCCTATTTTCAGCTCAGTGTGTGATTCCTACCCCCTCTCTCCCGTCTGCTCCCTACTTCAGACACAATTTCAGCTTATAGCAAAGCACACATTTTAGGACCATTTCCAGATTTGGTATACCCATATAATCTCTCCCTAATACCTATTCTAAATTTGCAAGCCACAAATATTATGTAGGCAATTTCTGTAGCTATTAGATCAGTTCCTGAGATCTGAACTATAAATTCCAGAGCATCTTCCCAAGTAACCATGCCACAATAAATTGTTTACAGGAAAATTTATGGGACACTTCCTGATGCTTATGATCACTGACGCTGAACACTGAAAAATTCTGGCAGTAGAAGAGGTGGAATGTTTTCTCTGGCTGGTTGACAAAGCATAAGATTGATAGTGCTTCTTTTTCAAAAGGAACACTGAAAAGCTCTCATCATCTTTTGGAGGGGATTAGGGAAAAAATATGGTACCCTAGTACTTCCTGTGACAGGGCCAGATCAACTCCAAGATGAGTTTGAGTTGCAAAGTAGATGAGGATGTCAAAAAAGAATGTAATGGCAGCACCACAGCTTGGAAAAGTTGTATGCACCCACACCAGCTTTCAAGTTGGGGCAAACCTCATTTGCATCCATGTCACAGCAGTAGTAAAGAAACAGCTTCATACATTTTTTTTATTTATATATTTCCCCCACCTTTTTGGGGTAAAGAGTGGGGGAAATGTATAAATAAATTTGTAAGCTGCATCTCCAGGCCAGCTTACAAATCTCAGTCCCTGCCTTCAGGCTTACAATCTAAAAGACAGGACACAAAGGGATAGGGAGAGACCAAGAAAAAAAAGAAGTTCAGGCACCAGTTCTTAAAGTTATCATTCTTATCATGACCAAGTGGGATGGAAACAGTTCAGGTAGCAGGTTGGAACTGCTACTGGCAATTTGCAAAGAGCCAAAGGCTGATCTCTCAGCAAAGGTATTGCAATAACCCTGTTTCCCTTCTTTCCCTCTGCTCTACAGCCTGATGGAATGGCTGCTGGCTACTAAGAAACTGGAAATTGGGCTTGGGATTGTGCTCTTTGTAACAGCAGCAGCAGCCTTGAATCCTATGTAGTTTCATTTTAATGGTATTCATTTTGGGAGACAGGGGAAACTAAAAAGCTATATTACCCATCAGGGAAGTATAAAGCCTGGGATTTGTGACCTCCTCTTTCTTCCAGTTTAGCTCAGGAGGCATGGGAAACTACAATCTCATTCTTCCTGGCATGAAATGACACCTCCTTCTCATGAGTAAAATATTTTACCTGGGTGGGAGAGGAATGGCAGAGAAGAGGGATGCTCTTCTTTCATTTCTATTTTTGTATTCTGTGCAAAGCATACTCCTTCCACCTGATGCTAACAGGTTTGGGCTTGGCAGAATGGGGCACACATCCCAGGCCAGGCGTCATGTGAATGCATGCACCATCTTGACACTTGCTGGGGAAAGTGCTGAGGAAGAAGATTTAAGCCCATTCCACCCTAGCTAGCCCTCTTTGCAGAAGAAATGGAAATAAAGAGATGAAACACAAAAGTATGGATAGACCCAGGGCCACATGTAACAAAGACTGCAGAAGGTAAATGACTGTGCAGGATGCTATCTTTCTGATGTTACGCAGGTATCTCCACCTGCCAGAAACTCAGGTGAGGGCAACCCTGCTCAGAGAGATAGGTGGTTCGTTTAGTTCCCACACCTTTCCTCAGACCACACCAAAAAGTGTGGCCTTCCTGGTTCATCCCCCCCCCCCGCCCCCAGTGCCACACAGCTCTGGATGGCTGAGTCCAGTTAGACCCAAAGGCCTGCCTATGAAGCTGCACAACCCGGAGACAAATCTCAGGAGCGGCAAGTCATCATAAAGGTGCCTCAGAGGTTCTCACCAAATTGAGTGCCTACCAGATAAATCCCAAACATGCCTGACACGTGTGACCAAGTTGCAATCCAATAACCTACCTAGCTGGCAACTACATAAACTAGATTATATTACCCACACCTTAGTCCAGAGTAAGGAACAAATAAACAAAGCTGTAAACTGTCCCAGTCTGTTAACAGACAAAAACAAAACACACACAAAATCCCCCCTCCTGCTTGGCCTCCAGAAAGCCAGCCAGCAAATCCAGCACTTAAGACTAGGGAGTAGAGGGTGGGTGCCTCTGGAAGGAAAGAGACCTCAATGGGGAAGGAGCTGGCAAATATATGAGTCCTAGCTCCACCCACTAGCATCAGTGTGAAATGTGGCTGCACAACTGGGCTGCATGCCCTCGCCTTCTCCTCCCCTTCCACAAAGGTGTTTCCACCTGGTAACCTGTGATCTGGTTGGTGGGATGTACTTTCCCGCTTTCTCACACCCTACCTACCCACCACCCGAGGCTTACAGTGCAGGGTTAGCTGATTACTTGTGAGCCAAGTAGGATTTGTTGATAGAGTGGCCACATGTCCTCTTTTACAGAGGGCAGTCCTCTATTTCAAGGGCTGCCAGGGGACTGCCTTCTACTTGAAGGCATCCTCTATTTGAAGTAGAGCTGTACACAAATGGCCTGTCGAAATTCTCCAGCCTATTTGTGGGCAGAGAAACTGGGCAGACAATTTCACCAAATTTCTTCTAGGGGAGGAGACATTCTCCAATAGTTTCTCACAGATAGGGTTCACTATTGGTAGGGGTTGTAGAACAGGTTCTTTTTTCCTAAGAGTTTTTGGTTTATTGCACGGTTTTTATTTTTATTTATTTATTTATTTATTTATTTCTATACCGCCCAATAGCCGAAGCTCTCTGGGCGGGTCACAAAAACTAAAACCAAACAACACACAATAAAACAATTTAAAATATATAGAACATTAAAACCACAATATAACAATACAACCACAATAAAACCTAGCAGCAGTACAGGAGTTTAAAATACAGATTTAAAACAGCAAAGATAAAAATTTAGAAAGCTAAAATGCCTGGGAAAATAAAAAGGTCTTCACCTGGCGCCGAAAGGAGTACAATGTAGGCGCCAGGCGAACCTCACTAGGGAGCTCATTCCTCGGTTTCTGTAGGTAGCATCAACTTTTTTGAGACAGAATTTTGGCAACACCAAAACTGTGGTGGCAACACCAAAACTGTGTTGAGGCCTCCATTTTTCTGAGACAGAATTTTGAATTTCTTTTGGTGGTATTATTGAGCTCACCTAATCACTGTGAGGTGACTGAGGGAGCTGTGTGTTTTTTCTCTCTCTGTTACACATCCTTCCATTGCTCTGCGGCCTCCCAAGCCACCTGCACTTTCTGAACGGAAAATGCCCAATGAGAGGAATTGCCTCATGATGTCTTCCTCATGATGGCTTTAACCAAAGTGTGGGAAGCCAAGGAGGCTATGGGCTGCCACAGAGAGTATACAATGAAAGACAGGGCACTTGTGCACACTCCTCAGCCACCTCATAAGTAAGGTAAGCACAAGAGCCCCAAACCCAACCCATAAGGATTTCTCCAAAGTTTCTCCTCCTTTGAATTTCTTTTCAAAAGCAATTTCTTTTCTATCACATTGAATGAGAATGGCCGAAAAAATGTGGGAGAATTTTTTGGCACCGCACTAATTTGAAGGGCTGTCAAATTCAAGGCTTGTATAAAGATAAAGCTCTTCTATCAGAAGGCTTTGATGTTGCCCACCAGTAGCACCTGGACAGCAGACTGAGCAAGGTACATGGGTCATCTGGTCACAGTCATCCAGACTATGTTGAAATGTAGTGATTCCTATTTAAATTATATTAATTATTTCTAAATTTTCATCTGTACATATAAATTAGCATACACACATATTATTTATTATTTGTTACATTTATATCCCATCTTTTCCTCCAAGGAGCCCAAGGTGGTATGTGTGGTCCTCATCCTCTCCATTTTATCCTCACAACAATCCTGTAGGTAGGT
The DNA here is from genome assembly GCF_057233095.1 of Heloderma suspectum. Lineage (NCBI taxonomy): Eukaryota > Metazoa > Chordata > Lepidosauria > Squamata > Helodermatidae > Heloderma > Heloderma suspectum. The sequence continues at coordinate 71,904,963 of NC_139462.1, forward strand.
TAGGCTCAGAGTCAGTGAATGGCCCAAAGTCACCCAGTGAGTTTCATGGCCAAGTGGGGTCTTGAACCTGGGTCTCTCCAGTCTCAGTCCAACACTCTAACCACTACACCACACTGGTTCTAGGTATCTGCTTTTGTCCTCATTTTTGGTGATCCACAAGTGGCAACCCTATCTGTTAACCAGATTGGCACAAGGTGACGGGCCTACTCTACACCGTCCAACTGGTGGGGTTTGGGCAGATAGCACGTGAGGGGTGTCTAAAAACCTTATAGGTATTTCATTTGTTCACAACAGCAGAGCTGTGAGAAGCACATAAAACAGACAGGTAAAAACATAGGTGAGCACTGGCTTTAAGGTGATGGGGTTCTCTGAGACTTGCCACTCAGGGCTGTGGGACCCATTGAGTGCAGTACAAAATGCCTTTGGGTCCGAAGTGTCTCACCCACCTAGACTGTGGGCCTGGGGAGGAAAATGACTCAGAAGGACTCCCTTAGCACTTGAAGAGGTGTGGCCAATAGGAGGCGGTCATTATTACACTTCCTCCAAGTCATTGCCAGTTATGGCTCACCCTAAGTCAAGGCAGGGATAGTTGCTGGGTAGCTCCTGCCTTAGTACAGCATGTCACACAATGTTATGCTTGTTGCATATCCTATTATTTTAAAGTTAAATAAAATTGTGGCCAATAACATGCGTCTCATCTTATTATTCTAGGCAAAGCTGGGGTGGACTGGAGTGGGGGAAGGAAGCCAAGAGGAGTTTGTCCATCACTAATTTGTGCACACATGTCTTTGCTCCTCTGAAATGGAAGACTTCCTGCATATGGGCACATACCATGGCTCTGAATTAGGACCAACACATTTGGGAATAAGGCGCCAGATTTTTGTAAACTACCATAATTGCCAAAGCCTTGAATATGGCACCATGCTTTCTATTTTTCAAAGGCTATATGACAAATGCGACGACAACAGCAACAGTTTTAAATGAAATTATTTAAGAAGTATGTCTATGAAATCTCGCAGGAGTTTGCATTGTAAAAATGAAATATCTTTCAATGTATTTCTTTATGGTTCACCATCCACACAAATTATGGACCATTATATTATCAATCTGCAGAAATAATTGGAGTTTGCAAGGAAAGACACAGGAAAATATATCAGCTAAAACGTTACATAATTTTACAAATGTTTATTAATATTTCACCAGCTAACGCAATGAGCTTCATTTGTACTGGAAGAACACTAAAAAGCAAACTGACTATATCACTGCTTATCATTTATAAAGGGAGTCTAAGTTAATACCATATTCAATTTACTATCCTTTCCATCTACAGAAAGCGATTAGAAGTCTTATTTCTGCAGTGGAATTAAAGTCTCCTAAGAAAGCTCTAGAGGATATGTTTAAGGAGGGTTTTATTAGAAACACTTAACCATATTCCCTTCAGGTTTTATGGTTCCATACCAGTTCTGCCAATTTTATTTACATTCATGTAATTTTAGCTGTGGATGCCTCTTTTATTTTGAGGTGTTTGATGACTTAATTATAAGTAGTAGCAGGAATTCTTCATTGTTTCTGAGGGGAGAAGGTCAACAATTGCTAATTAGATCATATTGCAAGCAGCATAAACAAACCTCTAAGGATCAAAATTATGATAGCAGAATATTATTTTTATAGGTCTTCCCCCATTTGTGGTGCATTTTAGTGGGCAATTATCCTTAAAGCTATGAAACCACAGCTTCTCATTTAATTGGGAAAACATCAATGTGGATACTAATTAGATCCTCCTTAACGTATGTCATATGAAAAGGATTTTTGTGTCATTTATTTTCTTAAAAGATGTAAGCTTCTGCTTACATCCTTTGACATCCTACTTCAGTAATACAGTGTTTGCTTGGGAATGCCAAGCAAAAATATTCATAGTTCCATATTAACATGATAAAGAAATACCATCTTTACATGGACTACTTTTAGCCTTTAGCCTTCCTTATTCTAGAAGCATTTATTTCAAGGAGCAGAGTTTTCTCAGCAACGGTGCCTGTAATATTCAGCATGATAGAGATAGTACTGAAAGCCTTACTGCAATACTATGTTTATTGTATAGCACGAGAGGAAGTAAAGCTCAACTGAAGAGTTTACCACTCAGCCAAACTGGCTAAGAATGGATATGGTGAATTTTTCTTCCATAGAGAGCTGCTTACAGAGCCTGCTCTTATGGATGGAAAGTTAGTCAAAATCTTTCTATTCCATCAGGCTTGTAAAGGGTAGGGGAAATGCTCTTTTTTATCTGAGCTGGAGGATATTTCAACCACAGCAGAAATCTGCCTTCCAAATCCGACCAGCGGTTCATCTACCTTAGAGACAAAGCAGATATTACTTTAAACGTGTGTCTAGTAATTACATCTCTCCTCCACACCCCACCTAGGGGTGCTTGCTAGTGCTGTGCTGCCTCATCGCTAACCTGTAGAGTATAAGATCCATTGTGCCCAGTGGCTCGGGGTTCAGAGAAGCTGTCTGATCCAACCATTGGGTACACCGGTGTGCTGTAAGTTACCCAGTAAAGTACTCCTTGTAAGTAAACCTTTGAGTCTGATGTATCACTATCTTGGCACTTCTAACCTAAGAGTTCAATGCCCACCGCCAGGGCAACACAAGCTACAGTTTTCATAATTAGTGCAAATTCTGGCCATAATTTCCTTAATTTGTGCAAATTATGGCCAGAATTTGCATGAATTATGCAAATTCAAGCTGCAATTTGCACAACTTTCTATTTACGAAAAAGTTCCTGGATTTTGGGAAAACCCCGTGGCAAAGCTTGCAAATGCAAACTGAGCTGGGTGGGAAGCAGGAATCTCTTGGGCACCAAAAGAGCCAGATTTCCAAACAACTGACATCCCTAGCCCGCACCCCTGCTTATGCTAGAGTAGGCACAGGGGCCCCATCCAGACTGGGACCACAGCATGGAGGGTTGGTGAGTGAAGATCCTCCAACTACTCTAGAATAAAAATGAAAAAAAAAAAGGTATAGAATCTTATTTGTTCACAATAGAGCCCAGGTTAAAAGACTTTTAAATTCAATTTATTTCAATTTAGAAATGAATTGGATTTAAGTCATTAACTTGAGCTTGACTGTGAACAACATGCTTTATCCTGCTTACTATGTGGCATCTTAAAGAAGCCCTCCTTGGATCCCCAAGTTCTGAACAACTTTTGCCCAGTCTCAAATCTGCCATTTTTGGGCAAGATGATTGAGCAGGTGGTGGCGGTGCAGTTGAAGGCACACTTGGAAGAAGCCGATTATCTAGATCCATTTCAGTCGGGCTTCAGGCCTGGGCATGGGACAGAAACGGCCTTGGTGGATGATATGAGGAGGGCTCTGGACAGGGGTAAATGCTCCTTCCTTGTTCTCCTCGACCTCTCAGCAGCTTTTGATACCGTTGACCACAGTATCCTCCTGGACCGCCTGGAGGGGTTGGGCATTGGAGACACCGTATTGCGGTGGTTCCAGTCCTTCCTCTCCGGCAAGTACCAGAGGGTAAAACTGGGAGAGGAGGTTTCGGACCCGTGGCCACTCACTTGTGGGGTGCCACAGGGTTCCATCCTCTCCCCAATAATATTTAACATCTATGTGAAGCCGCTGGGGGCTATCATCAGGAGGTTTGGAGTGCGGTGTCATCAGTATGCGGATGACACGCAGCTCTGCCTCTCATTCAAATCTTCACCAAGGTTGGCTGTAGAATCCTTGTCCAAATGTCTGGAGACAGTGGCTGGATGGGGAGGAATAAGCTGAAGCTCAACCCTGACAAGACCGAGGTACTTTTGGTGGGAGACAAGAGGCTGGGGGATGTTGACCTGGTGTTGAATGAGGTACGGCTACCCTTGAAAGCCCAGGTCCGCAGCCTAGGAGTCATTTTGGACTCCCAGCTGTCCATGGAGGCTCAGGTGTCAGCTGTGAGCCAGACAGCGCTGTATCAACTCCATCTGATATGGTGGCTGCGCCCCTTCCTTCCCAACCATCTGCTCCCATCGGTAGTACATGCCCTGGTCTCCTCTCATTTAGACTACTGTAATACGCTGTATGTGGGGTTACCCTTGAAGACGGTTCAGAAGCTGCAGCTGGTACAGAACGCAGCAGCTCGCCTGATTAAAGGCAGCCGCCGGCAAGATCACATCACTCCAGTGCTGAAGGAGTTGCACTGGTTACCAGTTGTTTTCCGGGCCAAATTCAAGGTGTTGGTTTTGACCTTTAAAACCCTATATGGTTCCGGCCTAGCCTATCTTAAGGAGTGCCTCCAGCAACACCAGATAGGCCGCTTAACAAGATCAGCCTCGGATGGCCTTCTCTCTGTCCCACCAGCCAGGACAGCTAGACTGGTGGGGACGAGGGAGAGGGCCTTTTCTGTGGTGGTCCCCACTCTGTGGAACTCCCTCCCTAAGGAACTCCATCATGCCCCCTCTTTAATGAGCTTCCGCCGTGCATTAAAAACGTGGTTGTTCAGGCAGGCATTTGGGGTGGGTTAGGGTATTTTAGAAAATGTTTTTATTGTAGAATTTTATTGTTTTAAACTGTTTTATTATATGTTGTACATCGCCCAGAGTGGCTGGGTGACCAGCCAGATGGGTGATTAATAAATTTAACAAATAATAATAATAATAATAATAATAATAATCTGACCTAGACAGGACCTGAAGTCTGGTTGCCTAAGAATAATTTCGTGCCCTATGCAAGGAAGGTTTAGTAAAAAAAAAAAAAGGGGGGGGAGTGGGGGGGGTGTTCTAAGAAAGTCCAACCAAGCTCAGTTGAACTTATTTCCAAGTAAATGTGCACTGGACTATGGGCTGTTGATTTGCCATGACCCTCATTTCAACCAAGCAATCACTTATTCCAGTATAATGCTAACAGAGCTTGTAGTAAAATTCAGAGGTGGTTCCAGAGCTATTTTCTGCAGTCTTTTTTACCCAAACAAGTGTAAAGCAGATTCCATTGGGTGCTTTCTGGAGAAAATCAATATTTTCCCCCTGGACAGAACTTCCGGTTTTGTTGTTATTACTGTGTTTTAAATTGTTTTATTGTAATAGTAGGATTTTATTTTTGTGTTACTGATATGTTTTATTAATATTGTAAACTGCTCTGTGTTCCTTTTGGAGGAAGGGTGGGGTATAACAATTTTAAATAAATACATAAATAAGACTTTACACACACACACACACACACACACACACACACCATTTTGGGGATAGGGTTCAGCAACTTGGATAGCACCTTTCAGCACCTTGGACAGTGCCAAGTTTTGGCTGGTGGTAACTAAAATCCTGAATGGAATCACAGCCCTCCAAAACTGGAGTCACCAGCTGCCACTGGGTTGACTCATATCCATATTGGATTGCAAGCTTTTCTTTTCACATGAAAACTCTGATGTATTTGGATTTGTACTTGGCTACGTATTTGCGTGCACTTTCAAAAGTGCACAGTCTTCTCCCATTGATTAAAATGTGTTGGTGCGCACAGTTTAAAAAGTAATTTTTTTCAATGCATATTTTCCGAATGTACACATTTTTCAAATGCATTTTGCCCTGAGAATAGCATCACAAGCACAGAAATGTACAAGATTTGGCCTCAGATTGAACTCACATTTGCATTCGAGAGATGCAAACGAGGTAAATTCTGGCCATAAATTAACTGAAACACATTTCTCATACATCCTTACTTTGGCTCTTTTTCCTGCCCAGCTGCAGAAACTCTGAGTGGCTGCAACACCCACTCCAAGGAGGATTACACTACACATCATTGCCAGCTAAGCAGTGGAGGCAAAGGATCACAGGAGAAGTGGGCTGCCTAAGGGAAAGGGTCATTGCCAAGGCAAAAGGCCCCTTTTCTTTTCAAAAGAACAGGCAGTATTGGTCTGCAAAGTAATAGTCTATTTTAAAAACAAATTTCTGCAGTGATATGATAAGAAAGCTGTTCTTATTAGGGATGCTTGAAGAATCCAATCTTTGTGAATTCCAATACAAATTGACCTGATTTACACCTCCTGGATTAATGTGTGAACTAGAAGCAGTCCTCCATTGAAAACACATGCCCAAATACATCTAGAATGTGTGTTTTAAAAGACAATATTTTTAGATATGTGTACTTTGAGAAAAACTACCTTTAAAAATAATTAAGTTACATTTAAATGCACATTTTGTGCGGGTTTTTTTTTTTTAATTGCATATTAAGGTAGAAACGGAATCAAACAGACTTATGCAAAGAAATGAAATGGAGCAGAAGTAGACTCATTCACCCATTCCTACTCATGCACAAGCTGTGGCCAGATTTTCATGGATGATTTCAAGAACTGTGAAGAATCTTTTTGTAAACAGTCAAACCATGCATACGCACAAGTAAGAAAGAAAGAGTGACTGCGACAGGGTAAATCAGAACTGCTAAATTTGGGAAACGATATTTGGAGACATGCAGACCCCTTCAGAGGCATTCATATCTTCAGGTGGACAGAGCAAGGTGAGTTAGCAATATAAAGCTGAGAGTTTAGTTGTATCCCCCCTCCCCAGGCATTCAGGAACAGAACCACAGCCATCACTTCTGAGGTCCTTGCAAATCAGCCACGTGCCCTTCTTCCCTGCCACAAAATGTCATCCTTTACTTCGGCCCACAAACACTGGGTAATCCAGTCCTTGAACAGTATGTGTATTGTCCCCGTTTTCTGAACAGAGACTCCCATTAGATGATGTAGTTAATATAACAAACGCTTTTTCCAACACAAACGAGGAATTTCCTGCTACATACTCCCCTACTATTCTAGCCAGTCATGGTCCACTCTCCAAGGGGCTGCTCTCCTGGGCCATAGCTTCTCTTAAAGGGGCCACACACTAGATAGTCAGTCGTGGTGCGTACATTACAGTCTGGGTGGAAATTATCTCCACTGACCCTAGGTTTTCCTTGTGAGACTGTTGTTGCTGTGCTTATGACATTTTGTGTGGCCAGGTTGCCCCAGGGAGTGTGGGGTAGGTGTCCTTCTCTGCTCCCTGAAGGAGGAGGACACACAGGAAAGGTGTGCCTGTGTGTCCTCCTCCTTCAGGGAGCAGAGAAGGACAGTGGCTGCCCGACCAAGCCTGGAGAGGGAGGTGGGGTAGGTGTCTGGTGTGCATGACTATGGCATGGCGATTGCAGGGGCCTAAGTTTCATTGTGTGGTGCAGGCAGGTGATGTGAGAGTGTGGTTAATGAGCCAACCCAAATGCCAGCCAATGAGCAGAGCCAACATGCTACAATTGTTAGGACTTGTGCAGCTATGCTTTCACACTCTGTTCCTCAAGCACACACACTGCAGGGAGTGCCCTCCCCAGCTGGACCAGGTTGGGGCCAGTCCAGCCACTTATTCTCCATCGCCAGATGAGCTCACCAGCAATCCCCACTCCATGCAAACTTTCTTTAGCCATCAGTGGGTGGCACGTTTTATCTTTCTCCATGATTTTTAAAACTTCGAGGAACTTCCCTCATTCAGTATTCTTGAATGGACCTATGCCTTAAGTTCTACTTGCCTCCTCTCATAGGGATCCCCCAAAGCAGCCCTGTCCCCACCAGCCCTTCAGGCAATTGCCTAGCTCAGCAGGACAGGACAGGCGTTGAATGCAAAAGGTCCCAGGCCCAGCTTCAGTCCCTGGCATCTCCAGGTAGGTTGGGAAAGACTCTTGTCTGAAACCCTGGAGAGCCATTGCCAGTCAGTATAGACATGCCTAAGAGCCGAAACAGACATTACTTCAGTGGGAGTGGTATTTCAGAGCTTGGGTAGGTTTTCTTCTGTAAGAGAACACTGCTGACATATGGTAGTTGCAAATGGCTTACAAATGATTAATAGCTTTTGAAACCAACTAGGCTCACCATTTATTTTAAGTAAGTGTTCTAATTTCTGCTTTGTTTAAATTACAAGGGGAGAGGAAAACAGTTGAAATGCCATTATTTTCAGCCACAACATCCAGCTTTGCAGATAAAAGTGTTTGACCTCAGCAAACTGATGGGCGTTATTTATGAAGCACAGATGTAAAACTCAAAGTACTTCAGCTTGAACGTTACTGTACACTGTCTTTAATGAAGCAGCGCAGAATTTACTAGACACATAAATGTGTACGATCACATTAAAAAGAAAAAAACTAACCCAAATAAATGATAGTGATGTTTTAAATTTATAGAAGGGAGTTTCTCCTGTACCTGTTTTATTTTATTAAGTCTAAGGTATTATGCATTATTAACTATTATTTCATTAAGCATAATTATTATTTTATTAAGTACATCACCACAGGCACCAGGGATGGCAGAAAGGCAGATCAAAATATTGTAATATTTCTAATAGTAATAATTAATCATATATCGAATTTGCACAGTGCTTTTCCTCCAGTAAGTTCAATGCAGCTCACATTGAGCTAAACACATACAGAAGGCCAGTGTTATTAACCCAATATGTATTTAAGATGGTGGGGTAGCACTGAGAAGCAATAAATACAAGCCTTGCCTACGGCCACTTTGTGAGTACATGGCTGCACTGAGATTTGAATGGTGGACTTCTAGCTCATAGCTCACCTCTTATAACCACTGTCATACAACAGCTCTATAAATTGTAAGCTTAAAAACGACACTAAAAAGGTGCCGGTCTCTTGTGCCCACCTGCTGCAGTTTTATTGCAAATTTTGTTATTTTTTAACGGATTATCTTGTGCTTGTTGTTATTGTGCATTGTTGTAAGCAGTGCTGTGCCAGGGTATACGTAAATACAAAACATAAGCAAACGAACAATCGTCTATTCACAAAATAAGTAGGAACTAAAACACTTCAACATGAGCCCTCTTCTCTGGCATTGTCATATTTTGTTCATTCACTTTTTATGGAGCATCCAGATAACACCATTGTCAAAAACTTCCTGTTTACATATTTTGCCCATGTTATTGCTTCCTGATAAGTGCAGGTGGGAGATTAGTGATAAAAAGCCTTAATGAATTGCTCCAGGGTCATTCTATTCCCTATTTTCATGTAAAAACGAAAAGGAAAAATAGTAATGCAAGTAAATTAGTAATTAAAGCCTCCCCCTCCACACAGGAACAGAAACAAACATTGGGGCAACTGAGAGACTCTAAGGGGCAATTAACGGTCTGCTCATCACTAATCCTGCACTTGTGCATATTAGGAAGCAATGGGCTGAAGCCACAACAAGGAAATGTTCCATTCACATTGCTGGGAACTCTTTCTGAATTTGGTTTACTTGAGAGTGTACATCACAGGAGAATCTCCATTTTAATTCTGCTTATCTCAGCACAAAGTAATTCCTTAGCCCAAGGGTGGAAACATCTTATATCTTCTCATCCCACATCTACCCCAAGAGAGAATCATTCTCTCAGTTCTCTCTCTCTCCTCTCTCTCTCTCTCTTTGTCACACACACAGTGTAGATATATAGATAGGGATGTCTTCTCAGAGGAATCCATCCAGGGGGTGAAGTTTGCTGAGCTTTCAGCAGCTCTGGCTTGCTTACCTGCAAGCTGGCCTGACTTGATCTGTATTGAGTCAGGCCAGCTTGCAAATCTGGGGGCAATCCCCCCCCTTAAATCACCATCTACACAAGTTGTGGTTGCAATTTGTGTAATTTATGAAAATTACAACTGTAATTTGCTTAATTTGTGCAAATTGCAGCTGTACTATGCTTAATTTACACAAATTGTATGTGCAATTTGTGCAAAATTAAGCATATTTGTGCAAATTACAGCTACAATTTGCACAGATTAGGCAAATTGTGGCTGCAATTTTTTCAAGTGGTGATTCAAGGGGGTAAAAATGAGAAAGTTCTCCGATTTGGGGGGAAAGCCTAGAGCTTGGCTCACAAATGCAAGCTGAGCTAGGGGATTCCGGGAAATCCATCGAACCCAAAAAGGGCTGGATTTCCCCACGATGGCCATCCCTAGTGCTATAGCACTCTCTGTGTGTAAAAACTGCTTGGAACATTCCACTACTAGGAGGTGATCTGAGGTTTGATTTCTTTATTTGATTTGTACTCTGCCCTTCTACCAAAAATGACACTCAAGGTAAGGTGGCTTACAGAGACAGTTAAAATACGTTAAAATGAGATACTGAAATGTAGCAAAAACATAACAACTACAGAATAAAAACAGCATCTCATATGCAAGAATAGAAACAGTACCCAACCCAACATACCCACTTACAGGTAGGGATGTTGGAGAATTTCTCCATGAATCTCGGGGAGGCCGAATGCCAATGCATTCGGCCCCCTGAAATTGGCGGTGAAATTCTCTGCCACCCCCCCGCTACCCCCCTCCGGGATGGGACTTACCTCCCTCGAATGTCCCTCTCGGCGGCGGGTCCCGGCAGCGGGTTGGCGGCAGGTCGGTGGGGGTGGGGGCGGCGGGGGCGGTGGCTGGTCTTCTGACCAGCTGCTGCCGCTGCCATTACAAATTAAATGTAAAAAAAACACACACACACGTGATAGGCTACGTAACAATTTACGTAGCCTATCATGGCTAGATTTCCAAAGTCAGCCGTGATAGGCTACGTAAATTGTTACGTAGCCTATCACGGGTGACTGAAAAGAAAAAAAAAAGCCCTTACGCAAATGGCGGCGCCCATGGGTGCCGCCATTTGTGTTCCTTATTTGGGCACGGGTAGTCTACGTAAAGATTTACGTAGACTACGGCGAAAATAAGGGCAACGCTATAAATAAGGGCTATTTGCGTTGCCCTTATTTTCGCCGTAGTCTACATAAATCTTTACATAGACTACCCCTGCCCAAACAAGGAATGCAAATGGCGGCGCCCATGGGCGCCACCATTTGCGTACGCACTTCTTTTTTTTTTCAAAGTCACCCGTGATAGGCTATGTAACGATTTACGGAGCCTATCATGGCTGCCTTTGGAAATCTAGCCGTGATAGGATACATAAATCGTTACATAGCCTATCACGTGTGTGGTTTTGGTTTTTTTTTACTTTTTTCTTTCGCGGCCGGGGAGACGGGGCGCTTCTCCCCAGCCTGAATTTCGGCAGCGAGGGATGGGGCGCCTCCCCTCCAGCCTGAATTTCGGCCGGGCGAGGCGGGGCACCTCCCCCCCCAGCCTGAACTTCGGGGGGAGAACCGAAGCGCCTCCCCCCCACCGCGAAGCAAGCTGCGGGACCAGGTAAGGGACTTTCGTCCATCCTTACTTACAGGCCAAAGGCCTTCTTGTACAAAGCTGTCTTTGCCTGCTGATGGAAGGATAGCAGAAAGGGAGCAGACCTAGTGTCCTTTGGCAGGGAATTCCACAGCCTGGGAGCAGCCACTGAACAGGCCTCTCTTATGTCACCACCAAGTGCCCCTCTGAAGGTGGTAGTCTCAAAAGGAGGGTCTCTTCAGAATAGGGATGGGCAGATTCCCTACCTTCCAGTCTATGGGGAATCTGCCCGCAGGGGGGAGGTGATCCATTCCCCCCCCCCCGGAATCCTCTTTAGCGTCCAGGACACCATTTGCATCCCTGTTTTACACAATAGGCAATGCAAATATTTGCACAGCCTATTGCGTGAATGAAAAGCACGGATGCAAATGGTGTCCACGATGCCATTTGCGGCCATAAAGGTCATAGTTTAAGCTAAATGCAGCCATTTACAGCTGCATTTACCTTAAACTAAGGCCTTTACAGCCACGAATGGCATCCTGGCCACCATTTGCGTCTGCAGTCAGTCCCTTCAGTCAGCGATATGGCATGGCGGCCATATTGCTGGAAATCTGGAGCTGGAGGATTCCATGGGGAGGTAGAGGTAATTATTCCATTCCGCTACAGACTCCAGGGGAGTCCATGGCAGAATTCTCCACCATCCCTACTTCAGAAGAGCTTAAGAACTGGGCAGCCTTGTCTGGAGAAAGCAGTCTTACAGATAGCCTGATCCCATGCCATATAGGGCTTTATAGGTCATAACCAGCACTTCAAATTGTGCATGGAAAAAGACCAGTAGCCAATGCAGTTGGTGTAACTGATGAGATTAGTTGGTATTGCTGCCTCCTGTTAAAAGGGCAGTTAGCAGAGAAAAAACAAGAGGCAGAACAGAATGAGCATTTACCACATGCACACAAAAGGCTAAAAGAGAGGGACCACACCTTTCCTTTGGTGAAGGAAAGTAAACAGCTTTACTCACAAGTATTCTTGGATGTAAGATGCAGGCATAGGGTAGGGTTTCAGAAGAGTTTGTTCAGTCCATTCTGTGTTCCTTTACACAGGCAGGAGCAAGAGAGCAATGGAGAAGGTCAGAAAGAGAGAGGGGGCAAGGAAAAGGAGGAGCAGGAAACCACACAGTAGGCTATAGAGATCCGAAGGATAGCTATGCCCCAAATTCCCATGCATTAACTAGCTAACTGCAAGAATGCTCCCTTTCTATAACTTGCAGACAAGGTTGCAATATCCCAAGTCACAAGAGAGTCACATGTACCCTGTAACCACCCCGGTCAATAGTCTGGCTGCAGCATTCTAGCTGAAGTTTCTGAACAATTTTCTAAGGCAGCCCCATGTAAAGCATGTTAAAATAATCCACATGTGATGTAACTAAGGAATATGAGACCATGGCCAGATCAGACATCTCTAGGAATGGGTGCAATTGGAGAACTAGCTTCAGCTTTGCAAAGGCACTTCTGGCCACCACCGAGACCAGGGCTTCCAGGTTCAGGAGTCCAAGTCCAAGACTACACCCAAACTGCAAGCTTGAGTTTTTACGGGGAGTGCAACCCCATCCAGCACAGGTTGAATCCCTATTTTCTGATCTGCCTTTCAACAAAATGCCTTCCAATACTAAGGCTGTTCATTTTCACAATTCCCCTGTGAACTGGGTCACAAATATTTAGAATTCCTTTGTGGGACTGAGCACAATTATTCACATTTTACAAGTAGAAATGACAACTGAAGCTGTACAATTTTGACTTTCCCACAGCCAGTCAGCATGGCACTTAGACTTAGATCCAGTTTTCTCAGACTAAATAAAGATACTCCAGAAGCCACACTGGAGGACAGAACCACTCATAAGAACAAGAACTGCCTTGCTAAGCCCACATAGTCCAGCATTCTGCTTCAGCAGCTAACCGGATGCCTCTGGGAGCTGAAGGTGATGGCATCCCCTTTTGCTTGTGCTCCTGCATCTAGTATTCAAAAGCACTTCAGCTGAATGTGGAGTTTCCATTTAGCTGCCATGTTTAATAGCTTTTGATTGGCTTTTGATTTTCCATGATTTTGCCTTATCTCTTTGAAAAGTAATCTTAGCTAGTAGCCATCACTATGACACTGTGGTAACACTGTGTCAAAGCACTGTGCAGTGTGATCCACCCTGCAACCAGCCATATAGAAAACACAACATGATGTAAAATGTAATAAAGCTCCACCTGTATTTCTCAAATACAGCATTCTTATATTATGACTTCTCTTGTTAAAGTCACAGGAGCTATCTTAACAGAAGTAACAGAGTCATTTGCATACTGAGGACCATTTTTGAAAGGCGACTTCTTAATTGCTGTGATAAAATATCTGGTAGGGAATTTCATATTATGTTTTTTGGTACAAAAATTAAGCTACAGACTGTGAATAAAGTGATATTAAAGACTCATGACTGGCCTATCAGTGAAAGGTACCTTCATGACTGCACAGTATACAAAATATAAAGTTGTTGCATGTACTTTATAAAAGTTTGGTGTGCATTTTCCAATTAACTTTGGGTGGTCCTGTTTTAATATTACATGCAATCCTAGTTTGAATGGTTTCATTTTGAGAGTCACAGCTACTCAAGAGCTGTTAAAAATATTTTCCCTCCCACTCCATCAATCCAAGGGAAATGGCCTTCCTTAGCACAAATATATTGAAAAGCCAAGAAGCATTTGACTGACAGCAGTTGTCTGATTAGAGTCCTTTCTGAAAAGGGCTCCAAATATTACTCACCTAAACTGCTAGTCAAGAACGGATGTATTCAATCCTTGCGAAGTCCCCTTAGAAACACCAGGCTTTAAGCAGAATAAAAACAGACAGCTAGGTCCACCCCTTATGCTAATGTGCCATGAAGCTTTATTAATCCGACCTTTGGAAAGAAATGAGAAATAGAATAGTGCCCCACCGTAATTGTTAGTGGCAGCATTTTAGCAGTCTTTAATTTATACTTCACTTTAATATCTGCTCCCAGTTATGATGTAAGCATTAACAGGCTCTGACACTATTCGTAGTGTTCCAGTGCAGCAGTGGCAAATGGGTGATTTTGAAGTAAGCAGGAATATGGCCTAAGTGGATGATGAAATGCATCAGCCAACTCTATGCTAAGACTAAACACACAAAATGAATACATTGATTGTTGCAGTAGGCATCTGTACAGTGTGCACTGCTGCAATCACAGAATGAATGAAAAAGGAAAGGAAGCACTCACTGAGCGCACATTTCAAGGTAACAGAAGTTTCGATTATCCTTTTAACAGCTTGAGAGATGTATGGCGGTAGGGATACAAATAGCACTCTAAGGAATCAAAACAACATTGTCTTTCGAATAATGCTAATCAGAAGCAAGCCAACATAAGCACCTTGCCACACAACCCTGTTGGTGTTTGTCCCACCCCACATGCAAATGCTCATAAGGAAAAATGTAAGAATATATTTATTTTGTTAGTTACATGATATTTGTAACTTACTACCATATGCCTATCAGTGTGCTGTATCTCATCACATATTTTAAGAAAATGACCGAGTCTCTTTTAAACTAAATTGCAGCCATATATTAGCTCTGCTGACAGTCGAAGATGAAACATAATTGGGAGTAGAGAAGCAACAAAGAGAAGGAGCTGCCTAATCCTTTCTCCCACTACCACTCTGCCTGCTTTCTCCTTTCCTGTCTCTTCTGGTGAAGCTGCAAGGAGGAGACTGGAAATATCTGCTTCCATTTCTAAAGAACACTAACCACAGTTTAACATTTTGTGAACCAGGATCCATGATTAGTTTAACTTCCGATTTATCAAAACAAGTCAAGATCAGAAACCATGATTTGATCTCAGCTTGGTTGGACAAATGATCATTTAAACTAGTCGGTTTAGGCAAAATGACAAACTGCAGTTTGTTTAAAATAGAAGATGCTTTTCATCTGCTCCTTATGGCCACCCTGGCCTAGAGGGGAGGACAAGTGCATGACAACAAGGCTCATGTATGTAAAACATACAGGACTGCACTGTAAATAATGGCATTTTTATTTTGTAGGGCTTTGGAAAGCTCTGAATGATTTGGGAAGATGTTGGCAGTTTGTTGCTTACTTCCTATTTTGATTATGTATAAGTCTAGTCATTCACTGAGAGCATTGCTGAGCCTTCCTAAAACATCTTATTTTGGCTTGGAATTTAAGGAGCAATAAAACGGAAGGTGTGTTGTATTACAGCCAAAGAATGGAATAAAAGATTCTGTTTTGCATCTGCAGTATCATTTGGAGACCTCTTAATACCCTGGAGGTCAATCAAGTAATCTTGTTTTTAAAGGTGGAATCAAAATGCTACCTCATTAGCTTATTAAGAAGACATGTGATTTTTTGAAACAAGGAAGGAGCTTAAAGTTTCTATTCAACTTCGTGGGTGGGTAATAAATGTTTACACTACAAATTTATGCAGTGTGCACTAACACCCATTCTCTCTTTCATTATGTACGGTGAAAATTTTCTAGCAGCAAGTCCCCAGAAGTAAGCTGTTTCTCTGGGAGAAATGAAATCTCTCTGGGGTGGATTAAAGGCAGGCAAAAACAAACTCCATCCTTATGTTGTATGTTGATGTTCAGATGGTGCGGCTAACTACACAGTATAAGGTAACACTTCAGGCTTCAAAACTCCACAAAGCTGTCAGCAATTAACTCTCCAGTTTGTATCTATTTATTATTATTTTTAAAAGGAAAATATGTAATTAAGTGATGCAAAGGACTGGCTAATGTACTGAGTACACCACTGCCATCTACTGGGAACATTCACAGCATCCTTTCTTTGGCTCTTCAATGGGGAGAGTTTGTCTAGATAGAAAAAAAGCTTAGTCCCATTGTTGTGGGTCTTTTGCCATCAAAATATTAAATAGGGCATCTTTCAGCAGTATATGTTGGACACAGATAAGCAAGGATAAACATTAGCAGGCTACTGACTGGCATAAAGTAGCAGGTAGTTTTGTATCTGAAAGCTAACTGTTTTTATTTTTGTGCAGTAACCAATCCTGGATCTTCTGTAAATGTCTAAGACATTTTCAATCTAGGTTTCAAACCCATGTGTAAATTAGAATATAACATACTGAGTAGGGGGGAATAAGGTGTTATTCAAACCTCATGGATTTGCTGTGCTAGTTTGTAAGATAACTATTGTAAAGCAGTGATTCCTTTCTCTCCACTGTAGGAAACTGTCCCTGACATGACTATACATCTACCCCCATGTCTGCTCAGGTGCCCTTGTAGCATTTGGGCATAATCTACAACTCATTCCATTACCTTTGTCTTTATCTTTTCTGACAGTACTAAAAATTTCTGTCAATCTGTTCAAAGACTGATCATCTGTCCTTTTTGGTCCAGAATATGAATTCTAAACAACAAACTATCAAACGATGTTACTACATATGCCATGTTGTCAATGACACAGTTCCTCACTTTTGGAGAAAGAAGCTCTAAATTTCTTCCAAAAGCTGGTGTAAATATTTTGAGTAATATCTGCAGAGAACGAGACCATCTTAGAAGACGGAACACAGGGCCATGCCATCTGGTCAGGCCAAACATGTGAAATCAATATTGAGACTAAAACTTTAGAAAGACACACATGAAGAACAGCTACAATATGAGGGGAGTACAGGACAAGAAGGGGGAAAGCACACAAACAAACCCTTTCTCTCAATATTTTATCAGGAAAAAAGAATAATAACCAAACAGGTCCATGCTCATCTTCCTAATGGCTTGCAAAATTCATTTCTGTGCTGAAACAGGGCAAGTAGATTGCCCTAAGGGGACAGAATGGGCACGCTTTTACTGTCCCAAGTGACTTCAGATTGCTTCTGGGTATGGGGACATTGCTAAATTATATCATGGCAGGGCATGATGTGATAGGCAGTTCCTTTGTGACAGCCACCTAGCCCCAAGCAAGCTTTTCTATCTGACCTAAATTAGGAGGTAACACTAAAAGAGCATCCTCTTTTCAAATGAATGCTTGTGGGCAGGGTAGCAACCACAATTCAGGAACACTAATCTAATAATTCAAGTCTTTACTACAAAGGCTGTTAGAAAAGTCACCAATATTAAAACAACTGAACATTTCAAAACTATTCAAAGTCAGCTCACTTTGGCCAGTGTTTAGATGAAATCAAACTACCTAAAGTGATCCATTGATATGATGCCAAACAATAAACAACTTATCCTATACAGAGATAAAAACATGTTATACATTACAATGCAGAAGCTTTGGCTCAATGATGGAAAGAAATATCAAAGAATGCCATGCTACCTACTGTTTATATTATCCTTAAAATTACAACTCATTCTTCAGCATTTGAAATCATCCGAAGATGGTCTGGCAAATTCCAAGAAAGAATCAAAAAATCAAATAAGATCCCTTTTAGATTAGTACTATTGTAATTTATTTTAAGGCAGGCAATTGTTCTGCTGCTTCCTACTCTTTTACATTATTTTTGTTCTGTATGTGTTGAAAATAAAAGGAAGTTCAAGCTCTGACAACTCTATGAAGCTAATTACAGTATCGGTCTTACTTTCCACAGAGGGCTGGCTTTAGAGTTTCAAGCACTGTGCAGGTACTTTACATTGTTTTCCAAGGATTAAACAAATGACAGACATGCAGCAAGTTATTCCCATATGGCCTCCTCTATACTCCTGGTAGATAAAGATCAGTAAAGGAACAGATGTTTGTTAATGAAATCAGAAAAGGCAGGCAATATGTTCATAATAATGTGAAATGGATCTGCAGGCAAACAAGTCACTTTGTATTCTGATTGTTAAAGGTAAGCATAAAATGAAAGGGCTCGAACACTTGAAAAACTCATGGTGTAATTAAAGAGCTGCCTGTCAATATTCTAATGCTCTATCTATTTTTGGCTGTGGATGATAGAGGACAGTCTAGTGAGATCCTAAAATTATATACTTTTAGAGGCACTGTCCACAACACAGTTTACATGAAGGGTAGAAAAGGGGGAGGGGATAGATTATCTGACTAATGGAATGAAAATCCAAAATATCCATTACTGCTGGAAAATACTATTGAAAATATGATGACAAATAGTTTTCTGTATCTCCTTCTGTTTCTTTCTTTATTTCAGCATATACCCAGTAGTAGTATTTAATAAGTTCATTGTATGATTATGTATATGATACCCTAAGGTGCAAATACTGAAGCCATCAGGATATATATTATTGGCTTTCTCATAATTTTTTTAAAAAATGAATAGCAGCAGCTGGATGGGGGAAGGCCCAGTTTGGACAGGGTCTACATGATAGGCAGGAAGCTATTTCTTTCCCCCCTATAAACACCATTTTCACAATGAAAATTGCCAATCCCAACCCCATGCTGCTATTTTTCCTGTAGGAGAAATAGCAATTGGGGGTTGTATTGCAATAATGGCATGGGTAGAAAGGCTTCAGAATATCTCTCTCCTTAGTTGCTACTGAATTTTTAAAAAATCCTGCAAGAATCTGCTCACAGATCTACTGTGAGATCTATTTTTGACTTGATTTTATACCAAGTTAAAAATCCAACAATTTAGTAAAGGAAATGTTGTACATTAATATGGCCAAAATAAGCTAAATCATGCATAATAATACAAAACCACTGTTTGGTTATCTAAGCTAATGCAAGAGAGTTTATTATTCTCAGGTTCTGCTCAGCATTACTGAAGTGATAATAAATCCATCCATTAAGGGATGCAATTAAGGGAGCAATCCTATGGCTGCTAGTCAGTGGCTAGACTGCCATAGGATATGTCAGTTTCCGCAAACCAACCTTGGAGCCCACGCTCTGAGGTCAGTTCCCTGAGAACTGACCTTCCCCCTCTTCCTATGCTGCCTTGCAGGCAGTTTGGAATGGCCCCATGCTCTGCATTCAGAAGAGGAGCATGGAGCAGTGAAAACAGGGCTTTCCAGGAGGTGTTCCAGGGTGGGGAAGGGGGAAATGCCGGTACGACACATCCAATGTGTCATCTGACAGCCACTTCCCCTGTTCTGCCTTTCCACGGCTAGACACCCAAAACTAGCTGTCTAGCTGCAAATGCAGGGTGGGCTGAAGTGAGGAGGGGATAATCCCCTCCATGGTTCTCCTGACCCACATTGGATAGGCAGTCGCCTCCGAGTTCGGAGGCAGCTGCCTATCCTGGTAGGATTGCTGTCTAACTCAATTATATTTGGAAAATAGGAATATGGCCAAATGAGAAGAAGAATGGAATTTGTGGGATACTGGTAGGGATGTATAAGAAATTAGTTTCAGTTCATTTTTTTTCAGTATTTACCAAGTTTGCACCTTCCGGACTGACCCAGATACAGTCTGCAGTCGAAATCCAAACATTTCCAAGCTTGCGGTGTGATTCATGGACCCCCCAAAATGCTTTTTACAGCATGTATACATTTTAAAAATGTGTATGAAAAAATTGTACTTTTGAAAAATGTGCACATGTACACTTCAATTAATGGGAGAAGAATACGTTAGGGATGGCGGAGAATTCTGCCACGGACCCCAATGAGGCCAGATTCTAAAGAATCCAGCCCCCTAGAGTCCATGACGGAATGGAACACTTACCACTGCCTCCCTGAGGAATCCTCTTCAGCCGGATCCTCTGGCTCCAGAGCACCAGCGATAAGGCCACCGTGCCATATTGCTGGCTCAGGGGTATTGACTGTGGATGCAAATGGCATCCAGTATGCCATTTGCAGCTGTAAAGGTCTTAGTTTAAGCTAAATGCAGCCATTTACAGCTGCATTTACCTTAAACTAAGATCTTTATGGCCGCAAATGGCGTACTGGACGCCATTTGTGTCCGCAGTCAATACTCCTCAGCCAGCGATACAGCATGGTGGCCGTATCACTGGTGCTTCGGGGCCGGCCAGTGGCTCTGCAGAATTGCCACAGAGCAGAGCCAGCTGGCCAGGATTCCGGGGGGAGGAACAGATCACCTCCCCTCTGCAGGTGGATTCCCCCCAGAGCAGCAGGTAGGGAATTTGCCCATCCCTAGAATACGTACATTTTAAAGATGTGTACAATTGATGTGTACATACATTTGGAAAAATATGGATGAAAATATGCATGGATTTTCATATGAAAAGGGGGGGGGGAGCTTGCAATCCGATACAGACTCCAGTCAGAATGAGCTTTGAGACAGCATTTGGAGAACTTCAGTGAGCTTACCTTTTGCTGGTTCGCACATCCCTAGATATTGGTATGCAATAAGATATTTCAGGCGTATAGAAGAAACAGATTCTCACTATTAAACTACCTGGGATTTTTAAACCCAAAGGGACTAAAGCCTCTTCTATCCTAAAGGGACTAAAGCCTCAATGCAGCAGTAACTGCTCAGAAAAGAAGCCACAGAAAGGGTGGGGAGCCAATATTTCCCCTTTCTGGACTTACTGGAGACTCAGGGAAGTGTCGAAGAGGTGGAGGACACTGAGAAGTGTCAGTTCAACAGTTAAAAGTGAGAGAATTACATTGCTAAGTGGAAGATAATGCCCCCACTTGGTGCACCTACTCCAGTTCTCTCACTTCCATGCTCCATTTGACAGCTGACACATACAAGGACATTGACATGGCAAGGCTACACATATCACACTGGCAAGTGCACTCTTACCTACTTGTGAAGGAATGGGAAAAAAAAACAAAAACAAGAACCCATGCCCTTATTTGCATACTCCCAAAGCACCAATTTTATTATTTATTTATTTTTACACAGATGGTGAACAAGTGATGGACCCTCCAAAGTGCCATTTGGGCATTGATGGAGGGGTAGCCACTGGCAAGGGAAGCTGGAGGCAGCACTGGTGAGATCATGAAGAGCGGCATGGGCTTTATTGTCACTTTTGCCGAATGGCTCTGTAACCAATCCTGGCAACCAACAAGAAAATTGCTCTCCTGGGTTCGGATAACATGACAACCCACCATGGGTATGAACAACCTTACAACAAGCCATGGGTTGTCAGGGTGTCTTGTTCACGAAAATTAAGCCACCCTGGAGAGAATGCACCAGGTTCGGATGACATGACAACCCACCATGGCTGGAGGCCCATGGTGGGTTGTCATGTCAGGTGAACCCACCCCAGTCACTGAAGGCAGTATTTGGCCTTACAATCAATATATCAGATAAATCCACATATGTTTAAAATTTATGTAAGCTTTATTCATTCTACTCATCCTTCTATCCCTAATTATAAAGAGACCAAAAGTAATCTATTACCCTCAGCAATTATAGCCTTAAAGGCATTCTTAATATTCTTGTTAGAGGCAGGCAGATTAGGGCAGATTTATTTCAGAAGAAACTTCCAGAATATACACAGCCAAGTTCCTTTAGATAAGATATTCTTAAAAGAAAATCACATTCCCTGTATATGGTATAATGTGTTTCAAAAGCTACTTGAGCTGAAGTATTGAACACAGAATGACTTAAGTAGCTTCTCTCTCTATTTTTATTTTCCTGGTGGATTGAGTTTACTTATGAAAAACTAAAACATGCTGTAGTTTATTATAACACTTATATGCCATTATTATATGCCATTATTATAACACTTCTATGCCACTTATATGCCATTCTGTCAATGTGCTCAAGGAGGACAGCGGACAGCTAAGAAACATGTAGTCAGAGTTCAGTTCAGTCTCTTTGTTGGAGCTATTTACCATAAACATAAAATAGCCAAAATAATAAAATAAAAATGATCAGGCAATAAATATATAAAGGAACCCCTATAAGCAACATCTGAACTATGCTCAGCAGTCAGTAGCATGATTACAATCTACAATGTATAAATCAAAGTATTTTTGCTGCTGCTTTATAGCCACCAAGGCAAAAGTAGGCACTGTACAGATGACAACTCACACTGTTAGGGATGTATGAGAAATTCATTTCAGTTCATTTTTTATCAAGATTTGGTCCTTTGGACCAAACACAGACTCGAATGCAATCTGCAGTTGAAGTCTGTACATTTCCAGTCTTGCAATGTGATACACGGACCCCCCCAAACTGGGCAACAGCATGCATACATTTGAAAAATGCCCATGAAAAAATGTGTACTTTTGATAGGGATGGCGGAGAATTTCTCCACGAATCTCCAGGAGGCCGAATGCCAACGCATTCGGCCCCCCGAAATTGGTGGTGAAATTCTCTGCCCCTCCCGCCCCCCCCCGGGATGGGACTTACCTCCTTTGAATGTCCCTCTCGGCGGCGGGTCCAGCGGCGTTTCGGTGGCATTTCGGCGGGGGCGGGGGCAGCGGCCAGTCTTCCAACCAGCTGCCGCCGCCGCCATTTCAAAGTAAAGTAAAAAAAAAAAAAAACACGTGATAGGCTACGTAACGATTTACGTAGCCTATCATGGCTAGATTTTCAAAGTCAGCCATGATAGGCTACGTAAATCTTTACATAGCCTATCACAGGTGACTTTGAAAAAAAAATGGGCGCCACCATTTGTGTTCCTTATTTGGGCAGGGGTAGTCTACGTAAAGATTTACGTAGACTATGGCGAAAATAAGGGCGCCGCCATTTGCGTATGCACTTTTTTTTTTTCAAAGTCACCCATGATAGGCTACATAAAGATTTACGAGGGCTATCACACTGACTTTGAAAATCTAGCCGTGATAGGCTACGTAAATCGTTACGTAGCCTATGACGTGTTTTATTTATTTATTTATTTACTTTTTTTATTTCGCGGCCGGGGAGATGGGGCGCTCCCCCCCGGCCTGAATTTTGGTGGCGAGGGATGGGGCGCCTCCCCCCCAGCCTGAATTTCAGCCGGGAGGGGCGGGGCGCCTCCCCCCCTGCCAAGAACTTCAGGGGGAGAACTGAAATGCCTCCCCCCCCACCGCAAAGCAAGCTGCGGGACCAGGTAAAGGACTTTTGTCCATCCTTAACTTTTGAAAATGCACACAAACATGCTTTAATCAATGGGAGAAGAATGCAGACATTTCAAAGATGTACATAATTGATGCATACATTTGAGAAAATACGCATGAAAATATGCACATATTTTCATATAAAAAAACCAAAGATCACAATCTGATATAGGCATGATACAGAATGAGCTTCGAGGTGGATTTTGGAGAACTTCAATGCACTCGAGTTTTGCCTGGACACACGTTCCTCCTCACAGGAAAGCCATTTATAGATCCTAACAACACAATCCTATACATGGTTCTTTAGAAGTAAAACATACTGATTTCAATAAGACTTAGTCCCACATAAGTGAATATAGGATTGCAGCCCAAGAGCAGGGATGCAACATATACAAATCTATGATGCGACCACACTTCGAATATTGTGTATAGATCTGGTTCCTGCACCTAAAAAGGGATATTCTAGAGCTAGAAAAGGTGCAGAAAAGAGGAACCAATGTCACCAAGGAGCTGGAACAGCTCCCCTATGAGGAAAGGTTAGGGATAGCACAGGTGCAGGAGTCCAGTGGAAACCCCCCACGCGCTCACACCCCCAAGCCCCGTTTGTCCAGCCCCTGCCCCTGTTCGCCCACTGCCCATGCTCGGCGAGTGGCCCACACTCACCCCGGCAGCCTCATCGAGCTCTGCAGTCACCATTTTTTAAAAAATAAAATGGCGATCTCAAAAGTGTGCATATCTGTGTATGTGAAAATGTGCATTTTACAAATTCACATATTTGCGTATGTGCGAAAATCTGCGTTTTTCGAATGTGTGCATTTTCATGCATATGCAAGTATGTGCATTAACAAAAATGAGCATTTTGTGCATATGTGCATTTTTCCGATCGCCATTTTATTTCTCAAAAAATAGTGACCACGGAGCTCAATGCGGCTGCCAGGGTGAGTGCAGGCTTCTCACTGAGTGCAGGAGGAGCTCAAGTGCAGTCTAGGGACTGGTGTGCGGGGGAAGGGGCTGGGCAGGTGCCTGGAGAACCTGGGCAGGGGTGGGTTCACACATCCCTAGGAAAGGTTACAACATCTGGGGCTTTCTAGCATAGGAAAAAGGCAAGGAGGAAGAGACATGATAGTGGTGTAGAAAATTATGCATGGTGTGGAAAAAGTGGACAGGGAACAGATTTTCTTCCTTCCTCATAATACTAAAACACAGGTCATCCAAGAAGATAAGTAATGGGAGATTCAGGACAGACAAAGGAAGTACTTCACATAGTGCATAGTTATGGTGTTCACTACCATGGAATTTAGCGATGGACACCAACTTCGGCAGCTTTAAAATAGGGATGTCAGAGAATTTCTCCATGAATCTCGGAGAGGCCGAATGCCAGCGCATTCAGCCCCCTGAAATTGGTGGAGAAACGGTCTGCCCCCCCACCCCCCCGGGACTGGACTTACCTTGGTCGAATGTCCCTGGTGGCGGCGGCGGCTCCGGCGGCGGTTCGGCGGCGACTCCGGCGGTGGTTCGGCGACGGTGCGGCGGCAACGGCCAGTCTTCCGACTGGATGCCACCGCCGCCATTTCCAAGTAAAACAAAAACAAAAA
This sequence comes from Heloderma suspectum, assembly GCF_057233095.1. Taxonomy (NCBI): domain Eukaryota; kingdom Metazoa; phylum Chordata; class Lepidosauria; order Squamata; family Helodermatidae; genus Heloderma; species Heloderma suspectum. The sequence goes on from NC_139462.1 coordinate 71,929,624, forward strand.
ACAAGCAAACATGAAAGGCTACGTAAAGATTTACATAGCCTATCACGGCTAGATTTTTTAGAAAAACACCGTGATAGGCTACATAAATGTTTACATAGCCTATCACGGCTGACTTTGGGGGGAAAAAAAGCGCGTACGCAAATGGCGGCACCCATGGGCCATTTGCGTTCCTTATTTTGACATGTGTAGTCTACATAAACATTTACGTAGACTATGGCAAAAATAAGGGGAACGCAAATAGCAAATAGCGTTCCCCTTATTTTCGCCGTAGTCTACGTAAATGTTTACGTAGACTACATGTGCCAAAGTAAGGAACACAAATGGCGGCGCCCATGGGTGCTGCCATTTGTGTACACGCTTTTTTTTTTCAAAGTCAGCCGTGATAGGCTACGTAAACATTTACGTAGCCTATCACGGCTGACTGCAGGGATGCAAATGGCGGCGGCCAGAATTTTGGTGGGGAGGGACGGGGCGCCTCGCCCCCGGCCAGAATTTCGGCAGGGAGGGACGGGGTGCCTCCCCCCCGCCAGAATTTCAGGGGGAGGGACGGAGCGCCTCCCCCCCCATCGTGAAGCAAGCTTCGGGATCAGGTAAGTGACTTTCGTCCATCCCTACTTTAAAAGGGGACTAGAAAAACTCATGAAGGATAAGGCTGTCTGTGGAAACTAGTCATGATGGCTATATATTATCTCCAGTATTAGAGGCTGTATGCCTCTGTATACCAGTTACAAGTAGGGATGGCGGAGAATTTCTCCCCAAATCTTTGGGGGGCTGAGCGCCAATGCATTCGGCCCCCTGAAATCGGCGGTGAAATTCTCTGCCCCCCTGCCCCCCCCGGGATGGGACTTACCTTTGGCGAATGTCCCTCCCAGCGGCGGGTCCCAGCGGCAGTTCGTCGGCCTTTCGTTGGGGGCGGGGGCGGCTGCCGACGCCGCCATTACAAAGTGTAAAAAAAAAAAATGTGATAGGCTACGTAACGATTAACGTAGCCTATCATGGCTAGATTTGCAAAGTCAGCCGTGATAGGCTACGTAAATCATTACATAGCCTATCACGGGTGACTTTGAAAAAAAAAAGCGCGTACGCAAATGGCGGCGCCCATAGGGTGCCGATATTTGCGTTCCTTATTTGGTCCCGGTAGTCTACGTAAACTTTTAAATCTTTACATAGACTACCGGGACCAAATAAGGAACGCAAATGGCGGCGCCCATAGGCCGCCGCCATTTGCGTACGCACTTTTTTTTTTTTCAAAGTCACCCGTGATAGGCTACGTAACGATTTACGTAGCCTATCACGGCTGACTTTGTAAATCTAGCTGTGATAGGCTACGTTAATCGTTACGTAGCCTATCACGGGGTTTTGGGGTTTTTTTTTACACTTTGTTTCACGGCCGGGGAGACGGAGCGCTTCTCCCCGGCCTGAATTTCGGCCGGGCGAGGCGGGAAGCCTCCCCCCCGGCCTGAATTTCGGCCGGGCGAGGCAGGACAGCTTCCCCCCCACCTGAACTTTGGGGGGAGAAGCAAAGTGCCTCCCCCCCACTGCGAAGCACCCCTGCGAAAAGGTAAGTGACTTTCGTACATCCCTAGTTACAAGGAAGCATGAGTGAGGAGGTGCTATTGTGCTCATTCCTGCTGGGGCTTCCTATAGGCAGCTGGTTGGCCGCTGTGTGAACAGAATGCTGGACTAAATAGGCATTTAATCTGATCCAGCATGTCTCTTCTTTATGTTCTTAACTTTATATTACTACAGTACTACAGTACAGTACAGTATGACCATCACCACTCCTGATAGGTCTAAACATGGAAATGCTCTTGTGTCTACCTATAACCATTTACTGCAGGTATGAAATATATAAAATATTCAAATCAGTAGGCCAGTCCAGACATAACACTCCTAATCCTTTAGGCATTAAGGAATGAAATATAGGCCCTCAGATTGTACACTACTTCCCCAACTTTTCTTTTCTCATACATGAATTCTCCCCCCCCCCCACCCCAATTGCTATAGCCACAGTTAAGGGTTATGTTGGCCTCAGTATTAACCATGCTTATGTCTAATCAGAGTTTACTTTCCTAACTAGAATTTGAAACCAGGGTGTGAAGCTTGATAGGAGAATGAGTGTATATTATGACTACCTCAGTAAACCACAGAAAAACAAGTAATATAGAAGCATGAGCATTAAAAAAAAATGTGCATTTGATTAAATGTCAGTGTTTGGGAAAGTGGAGCGTGGTTGTTGTTTTGGTGAAAGAATGCCCTGTATTTTAGTGTTTCATCTAATCAAGGAAATCTTCATATTTCAGCAGAAGGAAAAACATGAAGGGAGCATGTAGGGAATCTCGGATAAAAGTCAAATGTGGTTATTATGGGTACCAAGGTGTGAACGCTCAGATGCAGCAAAAAAGTATTTTGCATAGCTGCTTGAGGATTTTGGATTCATCCCTTAAACTAAAGTCGGCAGACTTTAATGGATAGAGTTATTAGGAATATTTTACAGGCCTTCGACAACTGTATACTTGGTTAGTCTCTTAAACTGAAGACCTAATGAACCTCTGAGCGTGCTGGGTCCTGCCAACTTGCAGAGTGCTAGTGACCTCCCTTAACATATTCTTCACTGCGTGGAGGCAGCATGCTCAGAAATCATGCTTAAGAGCCAGCCTGCTTAGCAGTAGCCGCTGTGCAGAAAAAGACTTTCTAGATAATTTGATGTTGTATAAGAGGAAGGCAACATGCATGAGGCATCTCTCACAGAGAGATACAATAGGCATGTACTTAAACATCTACAAATCTCTGAACTTCTTCACTAATAGCACTTCTAAAACCTACAAAGCAAGTCAAAAATTTTGGAGCAAGCTTCACGGTGAGTTCAGAAGAACAATGTTTGATTGCAGAGGGGGACTGAAAAGCTTATGCACACACATTCTTGGTAGTCGTAATTTTCTTTTTAACCCTAATCCATTAATTCCTTGTAGGCATCAGTGCCCGGGTGCTGGCAAGAGCTTCCATTAACTCCAATGAAGGAAACAGCTTTGCATGTCAAAGCAGATGCACACACTGAGTACTCCCATATTAATGAAATTAATGGGGAAGCTTTTGCTGCCACCTGTTGGGCACGTCAGGGTTCCTAGAGATCTGATGGGAACTCTAGATGGGAGGCTTCAGTGTGTGCATGTATGTGCATGTCTTCTACACATTTCAAATGATAGAAATCCAGCTTGTTTTCCAGCAAAAATGTTGCGCTGTTCTGCCCAGTCTTTCAACGGGATAAGCAGGAATTGACTCTACATTCGGGAGGCTATCGATTGGCCTCTAACTTTTCAGATTTTTTCTGGATCTCATTTAATGAATGAGTGCTATAATACTGGATTCCTAACAATCTGCCTGTGATGTTAATGAAGGTAATTAGCTTGGCCAACACAGTGGCTCACAACTATAACTTGAATTTGAACAATTCAGGAGACATAACTAGGTGGTTGAGCACACATGTTGCATTCAGAAGGCCCCAGTTTCAATCCCTTGGATCACCAGATAGGGAGATCTGATAGCTATGTGTTACCTCTAGTAAGAGAGGCAGTAAGCCTGTGTACACCAGTTGCTGGGGAACATGGGTGGTGGGTGCTGTTGCACTCATGTCCTGCTTGTGGGTTCCTGGTCAACAGCTGGTTGGCCACTGTGTGAGCAGAAAGCTGGACTAGATGGACCCTTGCTCTGATCCAGCACGGCTCTTCTTATGCTCTTAGGCTTTGGGAACGGGGGTGGGAAGGTGTGGGGGTGGGTACAGTCAGGGTGATTTCCACTCTCCTCTCACATACTACTAGAACCTGGGGTCATCCCATGAAGCTGTTTGGAGTAGGGATGGCGGAGAATTTCTCCACGAATCTCCGGGAGGCCGAATGCCAATGCATTGGCCCCCCCGAAATTGCTGGAGAAATTCTCCGCCGCCACCCCCCCCCCCCGGAATGGGACTTACCTCTGTCGAATGTCCCTGGCGCTGGCGGCTCCCGGTGGCGGTTCGGCGGCGGCTGGTCTTCCGACCGGCTGCCTCCGCCGCCATTTCCCAGTAAAAAACAACAACAACAACAACAAACGTGATAGGCTACGTAAAGATTTACGTAGCCTATCATGGCTAAATTTTCCAAAAACACCGTGATAGGCTATGTAAATCCTTACGTAGCCTATCACGGCTGACTTTGGTGGGGGGGAAGCGTGTATGCAAATGGCAGCGCCCATGGGCGCCGCCATTTGCGTTCCTTATTTGGGCACGTGTAGTCTACGTAAAGATTTACGTAGACTATGGCGAAAATAAGGGCAACGCAAATAGCATTGCCCTTATTTTCGCCGTAGTCTACATAAATCGTTACGTAGACTACATGTGCCCAAATAAGGAACACAAATGGCGGCGCCCATGGGTGCCGCCATTTCCGTACGCGCTTTTTTTTCCTCCAAAGTCAGCCGTGATAGGCTACGTAAGGATTTACGTAGTCTATCACGCGGCTGACTGCAGGGACGCAAACCGCAGTGGCTATGGCTGCCGCCATTTGCGCCCGGCCAGCCAGGAAGATTCGCAGCCGGAGGGACGGGGCGCCTCCCCCCCCAGCCAGAATTTCGGCTGGAGGGATGGGCGCCTCCCCCCCAGCCAGAATTTCGGCTGGGAGGAACAGAGCAAAGCAAGCTGCGGGACCAGGTAAGTGACTTTCGTCCATCCCTAGTTTGGAGGGAGATTCAGGACAGATAAAAGGAAGGACTTCTTCACACAGCGCATAGTTAAACTATGGAACTTGCTACCACAGGATGTAGTGATGGCCACCAATTTCAGCGTGAGGGGCAAATTCCTTTTCAGAGTAGCTCTTGGGGGCCACATGCCAGCAGTGGGCAGGGACAAAGGCAAAAGGTACAGGGCCAAAAAATACCAAAGATACTAGTACATTGTAGCTTAAAGCTCTTGCTCCCAGTCACTAAGCCTTATAAAAGGCATCTTAACCTTTTAGACTATGGGGGAAACTGCACAAAAGCCAGGAAACCACCAAATGATCAGTGGCTGGGGAAGGAGGTGAGGATTTTGGGAAATCCCAGAGGGCCAAATTGGAACCCCTGGAGGGTCAGTTTCTCCCCCCTGGCCTTAAGTCCTGCACCCCTGCTATTCAGGCATGGACACAAAGACAGTCAAGCTAGACAATAAAAGCCTCTTTTTAAAAAGGTATTTATATAAGCATGTTTAAGAGCTCTGATTAAACAGTCAAGAACACAGGCTGTACCATGATTAATACATAGAAGAATAAAGTTTTCTCTCAAATCTTATAACAATAAAATTAAGATATTCCTCAGCTCATATGCAGTACAGTTCCTGAAACATGCCAGATTCAAACAGACTTAGGAGGCACCTTCCACCTCTATAGCTTCCTGGTTTTTTGTCTTTACACCCTTACCTTCCATTCTGGGACTACACAACTTTTACTTAACTTTGCTCTGAATGTGTATAAACTACTAGCAAAGATTGTGTATCTCTCAGTTGAAAGGAACAGGATAAGTGTCATGAGGAGATCTGTGCAACTCTAAGATTTTGCATAATTTACACCAAGAAAAGCTTGCTCATTAGGTTCTTTACCTTATTTTTTATCATAGATATTCCTAGGCAAAGCTCATGTGCTTCGGCAATATATTCCTTGCCCCTTCATAGCCACAGATTTAACCCCATAGTACAGTTCTCACTTGGTGCAAGTTTAGGAGATGGACTCAGAACCAACCATGTCTCCTTTTATACATTTTTTTAAAGGATGCTTACTAACATTTTATCTTTTGCTGCTAATAAGACTTACAGAGTTCCATAAATTATGCAGCTATGTAGTTTCATCATGTCCCTTGCACAGTAAACCAACCAAAACACGCTTCAAGAACAAAGGAAATTCTATTGAGCTTTTCACACTTCTGTAAGTAAAACTGGCATTACCACTGAACGGTGAGTAAAAATGCAGTGCTAGCAAACTTTGAGAGGTCATGTTATTCCAGATGTTGTCATCCATTCCATATTATGTTGAAAAACAGGTAAAACATAGGCGGGCGCAATCCTAATACTTCCACACTTAATACTCATAAGCCTCCAAGCTCAGAGACTTATGATCTAGCGCAGAGCAGGAGGAGCAGCGGAGGCAATCATTGCCTCCGCTGCTCTTTCTGCTGTGAATTTTAGCTAGACAGGCTTTTCTGCCCATCTAGTTTGAGGTATGTCAGAGGTAGGGATGTATGGACTGTGTAAAATCCACCCCATCTTTCTTTTGCGGATTGTCAGGTGCCTTTCGTTCCATCATCCACCCACAGACAGATGCAAATTTTTTTTCGTCATGTGGAAAAATACGGAAATTACATAAATATTTACATAAATATTTACATAAATATTTACTTAATTTACCCCAGTATGTAACATTTAGTGTATTGCCCCCTATTCCATTCTACGTTTCCTCAGCAGAAACTTGCATATTTTTTTCTATGGAGTTATATGCATAAATTTCAGGAAAGTAAAAAAATCATCTGAAAGTCCACGGACTCCACAGGGCCTGAGGAGACCACTCCACAGCGGATTCCGCAGGTCGGATTCTTAGAAATCCGAGCTCATTTTAATCCATCTCGAATTTCTTCAGCATCCCTAGTCAGGGGGGAGGGAAGGAGGCTGGAGAGGCCTCAGGATAGCTCGTATCTCAGCCTCTCCAGTCTTCTTCCCTCCCTGCCCACCAGAACACTCCTTCTACCCCCTTTGAGGTTAATTTTGTGACCGCAGAGAGGCAGCTAGTAGGGATGCTGGAGAAATTCGAGATGGACTAAAAGGAGTTCAGATTTCTAAGAATCTGACCTGCACAACCCGCTGCAGAGCGACCACCGCAGGCTGTGCGGAGTCCGTGAGCTTTCGGATGATTTTTTTACTTTCCCAAAATTTCTGCGTATAAATTCATAGGAAAATACGTAAATGTCTGCTGGCGAAATGTTGAATGGTATGGGGGACAATATGCTAAATGTTATCTACTAACTACTAAGGTAACTTATGTAAATACTACCATCTGATTATTCATTTGATACTGAGCAGGCATTCCGTGTGTCAAATGCCAAAAGGACTGGTTATACGGTTATAGTCCAATTTGCAAGAATCTCCACAAAAAGTTATATCCTGCATTTGGCAAGAGAGGCTGGAAACCTTTTTTGGAAACAAGATAAAGTTCCGGATTACACCAAAGAGGTTGCTGATAAAAGAAGGCAATTTACCAAGGCAAAAAATCTGGCAAAACAAATGAACTTACAATATCACTTAAAATATTCTGCTACATTTTGCATTTTTTCTGAAGACCAGATGAAGAAGTTTCTAAATCATGAAATGGCGGAGGCATGGCTAAATGGAAAATCACGTGAGATTTCTGCTCCACTGCCATGAACTGGAATCTACAAACATGTTTTGCTAATTGGCTTTGTTTAGTCTGGAAGATTCAGGCTAGGCCAGAGATAATTGCTCATATATATATCTGTTATTTTTGTTTATCTTCTCTCATTTTTTCCTTTCTCTTTCTTTTCTTTAAATCCTTTCTTTTTAAAATGGATATGATATACTGTACTTAAATTTATTGTCTGAGGGTGTATAGAAATGTGCATACTCATTTATATATCTAGTACAAAATATATTAGTGATGGTTCTAAGGTTGTTTTTAAGATTTATTATCATATAATATTATAAAATGTATTAGTGATTTGTTAGTATTATTATTAATCCTTTTAAATCTCCTTTTTTAATTACTATTACTATCATGATTGGTTACTAAGATTTTTGGCTGATTAAATTGTTAAGCTTTAATATTATATATTAGCTGAAGGTAGGGATGGGGGAGAATTTCTCCCCGAAACTTCGGGGGGCCGAGTGCCAACGTGTTCGGCCCCCCGAAGTAATTTCGGGGAGAAATTCTCCACACACCCCCACCCCCCGCACCCACCCCCCGGGATGGGACTTACCTTTCCCGAATGTCCCTCCCGGCGGCGGGTCCCAGCGGCGGTTTGTCAGGTCATCGACAGGGGCAGAGGCAGCAGACGGTCTTTCGACTGGCTGCTGCTGCCGCCATTCCAATAAAAGTAAAAAAAAAAAAACCACCCCCGTGATAGGCTACGTGACGATTAACGTAGCCTATCATGGGTGACTTAAAAAAAAAAAAAAAAGCGCGTACGGCTAATGGCAGCCCCCATAGGGAGCCACCATTCACGTTCCTTATTTGGTCGCTGAAGTCTACGTAAAGATTACGTAACTACGGCGAAAATAAGGGCAACGCTATTTGCATTGCCCTTATTTTCGCTGTAGTCTATGTAAAGATTTATGTAGACTACAGCGACCAAACAAGGAACGCGAATGGCGGCTCCCTATGGGGGCCGCCATTTGCGTACGCACTTTTTTTTTTTAAAGTCACCCGTGATAGGCTACGTGACGATTAACGTAGCCTATCATGGCTGACTTTGCAGCTCTAGCCGTGATAGGCTACGTTAATCGTCACGTAGCCTATCACGGGGGTGTTTTTTGTTTTTTGTTTACTTTTTATTTCACGGCCGGGAGAGGCGAGGCGCCTCCTCCCCGGCCTGAATTTCAGCCGGGCGAGGTGGGAAGCCTCCCCCCCGGCCTGAATTTCGGCCGGGCAAGGCAGGAAGCCTCCCCCCCCGGCCTGAACTTCGGGGGGAGCAGCGAAGTGCCTCCCCCCCACCGCGAAGCAAGCTGCGAGACCAGGTAAGTGGCTTTCGTGCACTCCTAGCTGAAGGGCAATATATGGTTACTGGAAATGAAGTGTAGTCCTGCTTCCTTGCTATAAGACTGATGATATGATATTGAAATGTAAGGTTGATTATTTATACTGTATTGAATTGTAATATTGCCAATGTTATAGGTATAATTTTTAAGTGGAATGGGATTTGAAGTTTCTGTGTAATGGAGTTGAAAATTAATCTTTTTCTTCTTTCTCTTTTTTTTTCTTTTCCTCTTTCATTATTGCTGTGTCCTCCTAAGAATACTGTATTTTGGGGAAATTGTAGTTATTGATTAGGTTTTTGCTATTGTTTATTTCATTTATAAAGTTAAAAAATAGAATAAAAACTATTTTAAAAAAAGTAAATACTTACATAAATACTTATGTAATTATTTACATATTTTTCCGCATGATGGGAAAAAAAATCGCATCCGTCTGTGAGCGGACAATGGAACAAAAGGTGCCTGATAATCCATGAAACGCAGATGGAGTGGATTTTACACAGCCCATACATCCCTAGCAGCCAGTGCAGTTCTTTCCATGTCAGCTGTGAGGGGGCCAGGGAGGGGCCAGGAGTGCAGATTCCTGCTCTGAGGTCAGAGTGCTGCCCTGACCTCGGACCTGGAAATCCAAAATATGCTAAGATGCCATCTAGGGGCCACAGGTTTGCTGGCTGGCTAGGGAATGCTGGGAGCTGTAGGAGTGTTTTCTGTCTAAACATGCATAGGATTGTGCCTGAGGAAGCAAAAACGTTGCATTCCAATTAATGATAAACAGTAAAGTTTGGATTTTAAAAATAGTTCCATAGTAACATACCTTTATTTCTTGCATTTTCTGGACTCTTTTCCTGCTGTAATTTAAAACAAGGAGAGCAACAATTACTTCACCTATATTGTCAAGAAAATGTGCGTTACATCCAGATAAATGACAGTGAACCTTTTTAATATACATTTAAGCCATGCACGTGAAACAATTGATCCTTTACAGTAGTTAGGTTCTATTGAATTCATCAGGATTAGCTCAGCCAAGCAATACCAAATGCATATCAAAATAACCTTTAGATCTGCAGCTTAAAACATGCTTACTAAGGATTTAGTCCCACTCCTTACTTCTGAGCAAGCATGCACAAAATTGTGCTGTAATACTGTAAGTTGAACACAAGGTTCCAAATCCCAATTTTGCCTCATAATGCCAAAGCAAAGTCTCAGGATGGGGATTGTGTATTAAGGGCAGAATTGGCAGGCAGTAGGGGTTTACTCTTCCCCAGATTTTCTCATGCCCACTCTCCCCCCTCAGTGGTTTTTCCAGATCTTTTTTTACAGCTAGACTCTGGAGAAACCCCAGTCTTAGGGGCATTTGCAGAAGAAGAAAAATCTCCACTCATTCCCCATTATCTCAGCATCTGTAGGGTTGGGACCATGCATTTGTTGAGATAACATCTAGTTTGACCCTGAGAGTAGAGTAGTTTTAGAAGGTACTACTGCAACTCAGTTACACAGTAAATCAGGAAGTGTTTGAGTCGAGTTTAGCTTTTCATCAGTAGAAAAAACTCATATCTAAGAAAAACAGTAGTAGCTTGACTGAAGTCTTCAGAAACTTCAGCTGGTATAGAGTGCTGCAGCCCTCCTCCTGGAATGGCAAGTTACCAAGTAAACTTTGAGCTTTTCTACATGAGGCTATTAATCCACTGTATCTACTTTTGGCTTCGTTGCAGAATTGAGATCTGAGCACTACATGAACAGTGTTTCCTTTCCTACTTTTCTGCTACATAACCTCTAAGTGGCCCTGTGGTATAGTGGAATAGGACAAATACACAAGTGAAAAGGCAGTTTATTTTGCTTTCACAATTAAATGCCACATTTTCCCCACTCTAAAAACCTCACCAAAACTGCTGGTTACCACAGAAGCAAAACTGGAGGGTTAAGTCATCATCTAAAGAACCCATAACAACAATCAGTAGGGAATGATGAGTGCACGATAAATACCTTGTGTAGAAAAGCCCTTTAACACCAGTGCTCAGAGTCTCATTGACTCTCCATTGCTTTCCTATAACAAGTTAAGATGCAGACTCCAACATACAAAGGCTCATCCCTATCCTCCACCATGATGTCTTATAGCAGATCTCCATGTTATAATTATTTGGGACCACGATCTCTCACGGACTGTCACTTTCTCTATAAGCCTGTTCAGACACTTCACATCATTTGCTGATCATTCCCTTGCTGTCTGAAGTATGGCAGGTGGGGACATGAGGCAGACCTTTCTTGATAGTGGCACCGAGGTTGTGCAATACCCTCCCTAAAGAGATCAATATTTCTTCCTCATTCTTTGTGTTTAGGCAAGTAGCCAAAAGTTGATTTTTAAAGAAAGCTTTTGGTCTGAAGTAATTGTTTGCTGTCAAGTAAAGTGTTCGGCTATTTTATCTCTTGTTTGTGTGACTGCTTGATTTTTAACCATTCAATTTTTTATTGATTGGTTGTTTTAATGTTTGTTACTGTACACTACATTGAGGGTCATTGGCAGAATGGTGGGAAAACGTTATAAAACAAAAGCCTGTAGATAAGTGTTCCCAGTGCTTGCTCTATGGAATCCCCTTTAACTAGGGACTCACCAAAGGCTGATCTTTTGTCTTATGTAAAAGCAATAGAAAAATCTGTCAATTTGGCTGCTTTTTGGTGGCCAGAGTTCAGTGTTTTTATAGAAATGAGTGTTCAATAGGTTTTATTTAAATTGGTATTTTATTGGGAAAGCTTATGTGGTAAACCACAGAATGCAGAACTAGAATATGTATGTAAAAACCTAAATGGATCAAAATCAAATACAAAAGCTGACTAACTGTCCAAAGACATACAAAGTATACTGATGAATCTTGCAAGTCATCTATCTTACAAGCAGTTCGCCTTGCCCTTATCACAGTTTAAAGCTAAAGTGGACAACTCATTTGTTCATTCATTTACATCTGCCTTCCTCTGTGACACACATCTTATTTGTATCCAGGCAACCATGAGAGTATTATTTCTCATTCAAGCATTAACTGACATCATACTGCATTATTCCAGTTTAATTTCTATGCACATTTTACTCTGATTGACAAGTCAATTCTATATAAAAAAAAATACTGATGTCATTATAACATAAGAGTTTGGAAGTACATATGCAACTCATGCAAATTTCTGAACAACTGCTTAAGTGCACAGCAGTTTAAACTCACAGGCTCCCACTCAATAGGAACTCACAGGCTCCAACCACCTTAGAAAATTACTCTGCATCCAGTTGCATTCAGATTGTATACTGAAGTCAGTTGGCTTAAAACACCCATGACATGGTACATGATTGCAGCTTTGCATTTAGAAAAGCAGTGGACTACCATGGTTCAGTAAAACTAGCAATTATTGTGCTTTTAACCTTTTATTGTTTTAATGCTACTTTATGTGGTAAGCTACTTTGAGCTTACTGGAAAAGTAGAATCTAGATGTTTTTAAGATTTTGGAACACAGGGCTCAATCCCTTGAAGCTACTGATTAAATTCAGCACCTGTTGTAATAAGTTATTATTTTCTTCACAGCAAGCCTACCTTGAAAATCTTCCCTTCTTTATGATTCAGTGTTGTGTCATAAATTTGCAATGACAAAAAAATAAAGTGGAATCTCTCCAATTAATCTATTTTACTTAAGCACATATGTTTCAATAAATGAATAGGAACTATTTTCCTGTTATCTTAATAGAAATATAAGATTCTGTATTGTTTTTCAAACTAAATCCTATAAGGGCACAAACCTATGCTTGTTTAGACAGAGAAAAGTCCATGCTGGCTGGGGAATGCTGGGAGTTGTAGGGCTTTTCTGTCTAAATATGCATAAAATTGCACCCTAAAGGAATTTGCAAACATCTGGGATCATGATTAAGGGTGCAACCCTATGCATGCTTAGAGAGAAGAAAGTCCTTCAACTCCCAGTATTCTAAACACGCATAGGATTGCACCCGAGGACATTACTCTTCCTAAACTACTATGCCACCCATTATTTTTGTTCTCATATGCATTTGGCACCAGTTAAAAAAAGGCTGTACAGCTTGAGACGTGATATAACCCACAAGTAAGGGATTGTTGCCCACCAGATTCCTTACAACTTCTCCTGCTTTTGTAGTCCCCAGAAAGCAGCAAAAACATGAGGTATCCCCACTGGGATGTTTTTTGCTGGGTGAGTTACACAAAGGCCCCTAGATTACAATACTAACTGAAATACTCTTTGAAATAGTGGATACTATCTCCTTTTTTTACCCTAGTTTTAACTTTATTTACGTTCTACATGGGGTTACCCTTGAAGACAGTTTGGAAGCTGCAGCTGGTACAGAACAGGGCAGCTCGCCTGATTAAAGGCAGCTGCTGGTGAGATCACATCACTCCAGTGCTGAAGGAGTTGCACTGGTTACCAGTTGTTTTCCAGGCCAAATTCAAGGTGTTGGTTTTGACCTTTAAAACCCTATATGGTTCCGGCCCAGCCTATCTTAAGGAGCGCCTCCAGCAGCACCAGACAGGCCGCTTAACAAGATCAGCCTCGGATGGCCTTCTCTCTGTCTAGGGATGTACGAAAGTCACTTACCTTTTTGCAGCTTGGCTTCGTGGTGGGGGGGAGGCGCTTCGCTTCTCCCCCCGAAGTTCAGGCGAGGGGGGGGAGGCGTCCCACCTCGCCCGGCCGAAATTCAGGCCGGGGAGAAGCACCCCGTCTCCCCGGCTGCGAAACAAAAAGTGGGGAAAAAAAACGTGATAGGCTACGTAACAATTAACGTAGCCTATCACGGCTAGATTTCCAAAGTCAGCCGTGATAGGCTACGTTAATCATCACGAAGCCTATCACGGGTGACTTTGGGGGGGAAAAAAAAGCGCACACGCAAATGGCGGCGGCCCATGGGCACCACCATTTGCGTTCCTTATTTTGGCACATCTAGTCTACGTAAAGATTTAAAATAAGGGAATGCTATTTGCCATGCCCCCTCTTTAATGAGCGTCCACCATGCTCCCTCTTTAATGAGCTTCCGTCGTGCATTAAAAATGTGGTTGTTCAGGCAAGCATTTGGGGTGGGTTAGGGTATTTTATAAAATGTTTTTATTGTAGAATTTTATTGTTTTAAACTGTTTTATTGTATGTTGTACATCGCCCAGAATGGCTGGGTGACCAGCCAGATGAGCGATTAATAAATTTAATAATAAAATAAATAAATAAATAAATTTATTTGAACAAGCAATTATTTAGGCTGCAATCCCATACCCACTTAATATGATTTACTTTTGAGTAGTTGTGTATAGGATTGCACTGTAAAACATGCTCAGGACAAGGTCACCAACTGTTCTTCTGGCTGGTCTCCTATGACTTTATCAGCTTTCCTACAGGCAGAATTTCAATAGGTGAGGCTTTTTGCTTCTTTTCAACTCAATGCTGTGGAAAGCACCTGCTAGAAGAAGAAAAAACCTCACAGCTGTAGCTCAATAGCAACAAATCTATTCACAAGTGAGCTTGTGAATAAACTGAATATATTGTTATAGTTCTTGTGGGCTTAGTAATCATATCAAAAATATTTTAGTCATTTGTAGTTGCACTGATCATCATAGGAACTGCAGTTGCAACAGCAGGGAACAAGAGAAAATAAATTAGAAGCAGATTATCCTGCTGGCATCTACCTGAATTTCAGCTGCAAGCTAATTTTTCCCCTCCTACCAAAGCTAACAATGATGCAATTTTATTGGGGCATTTTGACTGTAACAATACTACCAAAGGCGATTCCTGAGCTTTTACATACTATTATGAATATATCAAAACAGTCTGAAATAGCATGATAACAAAAGCACATTCTTCAAACTAGTTCAAGCCTCTTACTTGTCAGAAGCCAGATTTGTCCAGTATTTCCACATGGATCTCTCTAAGTAAATGAGACTCCCTAGTTCCACATTTCTAACAGTACAGGACACCCCTCAAACAAAGGAACAGACTTCCTCACCCTATACCTGAAGTCAGTGATGTTTCTGGCTAGCGATGGGGAAATTTTCCAAGGCTCTCCTCAGCATGGCTCAGGGGAATTCCTGACTTTTCCCCAATTTCCTTAGGGAAAAAGAATGGAAAATCATGAGTCAATCTGAGTCATCGGTGTCCAAGAGGTAGTGTGTGTATGTGTCCCTGCCGCCACCATCACTGCAGTCACTGCTTTCCCTGATCCTCAGCTTTCTTTAATAAAAACGCAAGTCTTTAGCCCTTGGAAACATAGACATATGAGGCAAAATGTGGAGCCGCTATTCTGCCTATTCATTTTATGAGAAAATAGACTGCTCCCACCTATCAGTGTTTTGTTTTTAGTCAGTCATAGCAATGATTGACTGACACACCTACTGCCTGGAGAAGGAAAGTTCTGGTTCATTTTTAAGCCTGGGGAGTGGGGTGTCTTTGCTGGTGGGAAGTTTTGAAGTTTTGAACAACTTTCACCCAGTTTCGAATCTGCCATTTTTGGGCAAGGTGACTGAGTGGGTGGTGGTGATGCAGTTGAAGGCACACTTGGAAGAAGCCAATTATCTAGATCCATTTCAACTGGGCTTCAGGCCTGGGCATGGGACAGAAACAGCCTTGGTGGATGATATGAGGAGGGCTTTGGATAAGGGCAAATGCTCCTTCCTTGTTCTCCTTGACCTCTCAGCGGCTTTCGATACCGTTGACTAAGGATGGACGAAAGTCCCTTACCTGGTCCCGCAGCTGTTTTCGGTGGGGGGGGAGGTGCTCCATTTCTCCCCCCGAAATTCTTGCTGGGGGGGAGGCGCGCCATCCCTCCCCGCCGAAATTCTGGCCGGGGGGGAGCGCCCCGTCTCCCCGGCCGCGAAATAAAAAAGTAAATGTAAAAAAAAGAGAAAAAATGTGATACGCTACGTAACGATTTACGTAGCCTATCACGGCTAGATTTTCAAAGTCAGCCATGATAGGCTACGTAAATCTTTACGTAGCCTATCACGGCTGACTTTGAAAAAAAAATGCTATTTGCGTTGCCCTTATTTTCACCGCAGTCTACGTAAATCTTTATGTAGACTACCCGTGCCCAAATAAGAAATGCAAATGGCGGCACCCATGGGTGCCGCCATTTGCGTACGCGCTTCCCCCCCCCCAAAGTCAGCCGTGATAGGCTACGTAAAGAGTTACGTAGCTTATCACGGCTGACTTTGAAAATCTAGCCATGATAGGCTACGTAAATCATTACGTAGCCTATCACTTTTTTTTTTTTTTTACTTTACTGGGAAATGGTGGTGGCGGCAGCCAGTCGGAAGACTGGCTGCCAAACCACTGCCACCGAAACGCTGCCGAAATGCCGCCGGGACCCGCTGCCGAGAGGGACATTCACATGAGGTAAGTCCCATCCTGGGGGGGAGGCGGGGGGTGTCGGAGAATTTCCCCACCAATTTCGGGGGGCCAAATGTGTTGGCATTCGGCCTCCCGGAGATTTGTGGAGAAATTCTCCGCCATCCCTACCGTTGACTGCAGTATCCTCCTGGACCACTGGAGGGGTTGGGCATTGGAGACACCTTATTACGGTGGTTCCAGTCCTTCCTCTCCAGCAGGTACCAGTGGGTAGCACTGGGAGAGGAGGTTTTGTACCCGTGGCCACTCACATGGGGGGGCCACAGGGTTCCATCCTCTCCCCAATCTATTTAACATCTATGTGAAGCCGCTGAGGGCTATCATCAGGAGGTTTGGGGTTCAGTGTCATCAATATGTGGATGACATGCAGCTCTGTCTCTTGTTCAAATCTTCACCAAGGTTGGCCATAGAATCCCTGTCCAAATGTCTGGAGACGGTGAGTGGCTGGATGGGGAGGAATACACTGAAGCTGAACCCTGACAAGACTGAGGTACTTTTGGTGGGAGACAAGAGGAAGTTGGGGGATTTTGACCTGGTGTTGAATGGGGTACTGTTACCCTTGAAAGACCAGGTCCGCAGCTTGGGGGTCATTTTAGACTCCCAGCTGTCCATGGAGGCTCAGGTGTCAGCTGTGAGCCGGACAGTGCTGTACCAACTCCATCTGATAGGGCGGCTGCACCCCTGCCTTCCTGACCATCTGCTCCCATCGGTAGTACATGCCCTGGTCTCTTCTTGTCTAGACTACTGTAATGCACTCTATGTGGAGTTACCCTTGAAGATGGTTCAGAAGTTGCAGCTGGTACAGAACTAGGGATGTACGAAAGTCACTTACCTGTAGGGATGGGGGAGAATTTCTTCCCAAAACTTTGGGGGGCCGAGTGCCAACGCATTCGGTCCTCCGAAGGTTGTTTGGGGAGAAATTCTCCCCCCCGCCCCCCCCCCCCGGGATGGGACTTACCTTTCACGAATGTCGCTCCCGGCGGCGGCTCCTGGCGGCAGTTCGGCAGGTCTTCGTCAGGGGCGGGGGCGGCAGCCAGTCTTTCGACCGGCTGCCGCCGCCGCCATTACAAGAAAAGTAAAAAAAAAAAACGCCCCTGTGATAGGCTACGTAACGATTTACGTAGCCTATCACTGCTAGATCTGCAAAGACAGCCGTGATAGGCTACGTTAATCGTCACGTAGCCTATCACGGGTGACTTTAAAAAAAAAAAAAAAGCATGTACGCTAATGGCGGCCCCCATAGGGAGCCGCCATTCATGTTCCTTATTTGGTCCCTGTAGTCTACATAAAGATTTACGTAGACTACAGGGACCAAATAAGGAACGCGAATGGCAGCTCACTATGGGGGCCGCCATTTGCGTACGCGCTTTTTTTTTTTTTAAGTCACCCATGATAGGCTACGTGACGATTAACGTAGCCTATCACGGCTGACTTTGCAGATCTAGCCATGATAGGCTACGTAAATCGTTGCGTAGCCTATCACGGGGCTTTTTTTTTTTTTTTACTTTTCTTTTGAAGTTCACGGCCGGGGAGACGGGGCACTTCTCCCCGGCCTGAATTTCGGCCGGGCAAGGTGGGAAGCCTCCCCCCCCGGCCTGAACTTCGGGGGGAGAAGTGAAGTGCCTCCCCCCCACCGCGAAGCAAGCTGCGAGACCAGGTAAGTGACTTTCGTACATCCCTACATACCTGTTCGCGGATTATGTTGATGGGGGGGGAGGCGTTCCATCCTTCCCCCCTGGAATCCTGGCCGGCTGGCTCTGCTCCGCAGGGATTCTGCAGAGCCGCCAGCCGGCTCCTCCAGCAGCCGTACATCTGGCCGCTGGCTAGCAGGGATGCAAATGGCGGCGGCCGTAGCCGCCGCTGTTTGTGTCTCAGCAGTCAGCCGTGATAGGCTACGTAAATTTTTACATAGCCCATCACATCTGACTTAAAAATACAATAACAATGCATGTGCACAAATGGCGGCAGCCATGGCCGCCGCCATTTGCGTTCCTTATTTTGGCACGTCTTAGTCTACGTCAAGATTTACGTAGACTAAGACGGTGAAAATAAGGCCACTTAACAAGATCAGCTTCGGATGGCCTTCTCTCTGTCCCATCAGCCAGGACAGCTAGGCTGGTGAGGATGAGGGAGAGGGCCTTTTCTGTGGTGGCCCCCACTCTGTGGAATTTCCCCCTAGGGTCCCGTCGACATCTGAGGGGGTATCTCACCAATCAACTGAGTGAGGTGAGTTTCTAAGGCACCTCAGGGAGAGCCTTGCTTTGCTAAAATCCCCACTCACTCCTTGGGTGATTTTAATTGAGACGTAGCAGCCGCCATTTGCACCCCTGCTCTTTGCCATGATAGGCTACGTAAGTATTTACATAGCCTATCATGAAGAAGGCAGCCACGCAAATGGCGGCTGCAACAACGGCTGCCATATGCAGCCGCAGCAGCTGGGCAGTGGCCGGGAGACCAGCCGGAGCCACCGGAGCCGCATCCACCATGGCATCTGCCACCACCGGAGCCACCAGAGCCACCGCATCCACCGCCAGGTACACTCTGTCCCGGGAGGATTCCGTGGGGTGGCGGGGGGGTAGGCCATTCCGGCACGGATTCCATGGGGGCGGATTCTAAAAACTCAAGCCTCACTGGAGTCTGTGGCAGAATTCTCTGAAAACCTGTTAGTTATCTCTCTGGGTGAGTTGGTGACTGCTTCAGAAGGAACTTTCCATTGTACTGCCTCTTTTTCTTCATGAGTTTCATAACAGAAATATGGGGTAGTGGTGAGAGTCCAGCCCAAAGTCACCCAGTGAGATAACTAACAGGAGGTTTGATAATGAGCTGGATGTGGAAATACAAAGCTGAGCTGGGGGCAAGTGGGGTGCTGACATGTGTAGGAGTAAGTTGCATTGAACTCAGTAAGACTTACTTCTGAGTAGACATGCACAGAGTTGGTTCTCCTCTCCATTTTAGCCTCACCATGTCACCAACAAGGCTGGATGTGGAAATAGAAAGCCTAGCAGGGGGAATAATACTCGTGCAGGGCTCCAGACCAGCATGGTCATTTTAAAAGGTTCTTTCTTTCTTTCTTTCTTTCTTTCTTTCTTTCAAACAGTGTTGCTTTAAACAAAGAGTACATTGCTCAGGCACACCTGGGGCATCCTTGTTTTGGGAAGCCCCGAGGAGGAGGAAGTGTTTTGGCTGAAAGTAAACATAGACGGAGGATTTCAATTGAAAAAGAACACCCACAAACAAGGCAGTGAGCACAATTCATTTTTTTTAAAAAAAAACTTACGTATTTATTATCAAAATATACTACCTTGCATTTTTATTTACGGAAGTTTTGCGACTCTGTGCGGATGACCAAAAAAAAGCCGCATGACTGCTGGCTCCGCAGGACCTCGTAGTGCCATTCCTCAGAGGATTCCATGGCACAGACTGAACAGAATTCGATCCCATTTCAGTCCGTGGCGGAGTTCTCTGACATCCCTACCCCTGGTGTAAAATATTCAGTGTATTTGTTGCAGCAATTGGCTGTAAAAGGGCACAAAGTGTCAGAAGATAAAGACAAAGTACAGTGGGTGCAGCAGAAAGTGCTGTACCTCCGACACTGGATTTCAGCTGGGGGCCAAGAACTCACTAGTCAGAACATAGCAGAAGTTCAAAAATACCCTAGACCAATCACACAGCAGCAGCTGAGGGAGTTCCTGGGCATAACTGGGTATTGCAGGAAATGGATTATGGATTTTGCAGAAATCAGCAGGCCACTCCAGGACTTCTTGAAGGGGAAATCCAGAGCCTTTGCGATGGCTCCTGAGGCACGAAGAGGCATTTTGCTGGTTAAAAAGTTTTGTTAAGCAGCGCCATGGCACTCCCAGATTATGGCAAATCCTTCACTTTGTTTTGCCATGAAAAGGGGAGAACATAATCTGGGGTGCTTATCCGAGACCATGGGGGGGGCAGCAGAGGCCAGAAGCATACTTCAGCCTTTCGCTGGACTCCATGGCAGCCACCCCCCCCATTTAAGGGGGGTGGCTGCGCTTCAGCCTTAGTTCAGAGCGGTGAGCCCCTTGTGCTCCAGCACCACCTAGTAGCACAAGTTCCCCATGTAGTGGCAGCTTTGCTACTAAAAACAAATACACAGCATTTATCAGCAGCATGGTTAAGGCGTTATGAGATCCTGGCCCCATCTACATGGTGCCGACTGGGTCTACTGCATTGTCAGAGCTGCGCAGCTCCTGTGCTGTGGATAGGGATGCTAGAGAATTCCGCCACAGATTTCAGTGAGGCTGAATGCACTGGCATTTGGCCCCCCGAAACCCGTGGCGGAACGGCCTCCCACCCCCCGCCACCCTGCGGAATCCCCCCCGGGATGACACTTACCTGGGGTGGACGTTCCAGCAGCAGTGGCTCTGGCTGCCATTTGTGTAGCTGCTTTTACCGTGATAGGCTATGTAAATACTTACGTAGCCTATCATGGAAAGAGCAGCGGCGCAAACGGTGTAGCGGCTGCTGTTTGCACCCCTGCTCTTTGCCGTGATAGGCTACGTAAATATTTACATAGCCTATCATGGCAGTCTGGCAGGACGCAAACGGTGGCCGCTACAGTGGCTGCCATTTGCGGCCACAGCAGCCGGCCGTGGCCGGAACTCCGGCTGCGGACGGCCCTGGCCGGCAGCTACGTGGAGCCACCACAGAGCGGAGCTGGCCAGGGAGGATTCCGGGGGGAGGGACGGAGCGCCTCCCCCACACTGCAGATCAAAGCTGCGAAAAGGTAAGTGACTTTCATACACCCCTAGCTGTGGATGCTCAACGACCTAGATATATGGGGGCTAGTTACTGCGCAATTTTGCTGTGGCACAGGAGCCCGCCGAACACTGTCGCTGCCGCCGCGAGCAACAGCGCCTGGCAAAGAGGGACGCAGTTGCATGAAGCTCTGGTTCCCTCTCCCATCGCAGCTGCGTCCCTCTCTGCCAAGCAGAGCCCCGGCAGAGAGAGACGCAGTTGCTCTCGGCAGCAGCAGCACAAAGCGCTGCTTGCCTCTTCCATCTCCTCTCCCATCGCAACTACGGGCAGGATGGGAAGCAATTGGGAAGAGAGAGAGGGAAGAGAGGGGAGGAGAAAAAAGGCGTCACACTGTCACTCACACAGCCCACTCCACGCTGACTGCAAACCATGCTGTCACCCCAGGGGATGGTTAGACAGCGCACCCCGCCGCAGTGAAGCCGCAGCAGCTGAAAAATTCGGAGGAAAACTACACCTTGGAAATCCACATTTTCCAGGCAGAAACCACGGAACACTGCGAGGTGGCAACTGCATCATCTAATCAAAAGGACCTCCACTTGCACCAGCCCTGGAGTAAAAGGCACATCTGGATGTGCCCCCTGTTGTTAGCCCAAGATCATATTCAAGTGAAAAAATGCAATGCACTCAGCCCAGCCACCCTCCTCCTGCTCAAGGGAGAAGAAGAACCACATGATTGTGAAATAGAAGTATCATAACAAAGCAAGCCAAGACTATGAGAAGGAAAAGTGGTTTTTGTAGACAGTTCTGCTGAAAGGGGAGGAAGAAGGACAGCTGTTGGCAGGATATGCTGTAGTGGAAATTCAGGAAAAATATTAGTGGCTGCATCATTACCAGGAAGTTTGTCAGCTCAAGTAGCAGAATTATTTGCACTCACTTGAGTGTGTTTGATGCATAGAGACCAGGAAGTTACTATTTACATATATTCTAAGTATGCCTTTGGAATTGTTCATGATTTTGGAAGTTTATGGAGAAATAGAGGGTTCCTGACAGCCACAATGACACCCATAAAGAATGCAAAATTTTAGAAGGATTGCTAAATGCAAGACCCTCTAGCACTGGCAGAGTAAACTCAGCCCTAGAAAAAACACTAGGCATAGAATAGAGTCTTCATTGCCCTTTCCATCCTCAGTCAGAGGGACTGGTACGGAGACATAATGGGATTTTGAAAAATAATATTGCAAAGATTTGTGAAAGCACTGACATTAAATGGCCAGAAGCATTGCCATTAGCCCTATATGCCATAAGGGCGATCCCAGGCCCATTAGGACTGTCTCCACATGAAATATTGATGGGCAGATCCATGAGGACTGCTGCCTCACCACCCACAGCAATAAAAATGCAACAGGTTTATTGAAAAAAGTCAGAGACTACTGTATCCAGTTAACAAACTCTATGCAAGAAATCTTTCCACAGGTCAAAGCAGCTTTGCCTACCCCCAACCCAGACAAAGGAAGTCACAAGCTGAAACCAGGAAAGTGGGTGTATGTGAAGTCATTCCAGTGAAAGACTGCTCTCCAACCCTGGTGAAGAGGGTCATATCTTGTTCTCACCACCACCAGCACAGCAGTACACTGTGATGGCCTAGATGCATGGATCCACGCCTCACACTGTAAGAGGTCACTGGTCCCAAACCCAGTAGATTCAGCACAGTGCAATGTGGGGTGTCCTCCCAAGAACAGACCTGGACCAGCAGGCAAGGAGGAGGATTGAAATTGACCCTCAGCAGGCTGTCAGAACAAAAGTAACAGTCCAGAAGCAGATGACTCCAGAAGTAGATAGCTGACCCAAGATTGGCCAATCTTGTTTTCACAGGGTTTAATTCCTGTAGAGAGAAGATTTAAGACAACGAAAACTTGAAGGGTGCTGTGGGGGCAGCAAGCCAAATAAAACCTCGAAGATTTAAGGACAATGGGAAAGGGGTGAGTAACTGTTTAAATATTGACTTAATGAAGTACTTTCTGGCATATTGTTGCCTGTGGGTTACAGCTAGTGAATACGAAGATAATCTAGCCATCCAGTGAGTACAGAGAGTATCAAATATAACTAATAACAGTACTTGTTGGATGTGCACACAAATGCCCCGGAATGTAAAACAAGGAGTCCCATTGATTCCAGGGCCATTGACATTGCAAAATATAACCCGTGCAATAGATAAGACCAGAAATTTAACATGGGACTATTTGTTTTTGTGTGCTTGTATGTGTTAGTGCAATTAATAATCTCTGCTTTAAAATGTTGCATTGAGAGAATGTCTAATTCAGTTCAGACCATCTCAACTACTCAAATTAAAATGATGGTCCTGCAAGAGCTCAAAAAGGGAGAGTAAGAAAAATGAGAAATAATCTAGTTGAGGTGGATACAAGTAGAGTGATTCCAAAGGAATCAAAGGGGAGAGGGTTATGGCCAATTATAGTGGAGTCATTAGAGCCAAGCGAAGTCTGCCTGGGCCTTGAAGTGTCTCCACTGTCGAATTTCTGAATGTGCACATGACCACCCCCACCTTTCCTTCATAAAATCCAAGATCTGCAAGATTCTGAGAAGCAGTTTGCCTAACCAGCAAAAGTTTCTATATGAGCCGTCAGACAAAGAACTGCCTGTATGTTACCATCCCCCAGACAAACCAGCCAACGGTCTAAGAACCTGTGGTTAAGCTAGACTTCCTTTTGAGTAAACAAGCATTCTGCGCATGAGCAAGTGACTCTGTGATCAATTTGCTAATAAAAGCTAGCTGTGTCTAGCATGCTTTGAAGAGTTCTTGCTAAGGATGGACGAAAGTCCCTTACCTGGTCCCACAGCTTGCTTCGTGGTGGGGGGAGGCGCTTCAGTTCTCCCCCCGAAGTTCAGGCCGGGGGGGGAGGCGCCCCGCCCTGCCTGGCCGAAATTCAGGCTGGGAGGGAGGCACCCCATCCCTCGCCGCAAAAATTCAGGCCGGGGAGGAGCGCTCTGTCTCCCCGGCTGCGAAATAAAAAAGTAAATGTTAAAAAAAACCACACACACACACGTGATAGGCTACATAACGATTTACGTAGCCTATCACAGCTAGATTTCCAAAATCAGCCATGATAGCCTACATAAATCGTTACGTAGCCAATCACGGGTGACTTGGGGGGGGGAAGCGCATTCGCAAATGGTGGCGCCCATGGGTGTCGCCATTTGCATTCCTTATTTGGGCCCGGGTAGTCTATGTAAAGATTTACGTAGACTACGGTGAAAATAAGGGCAACGCTATTTGCGTTGCCCTTATTTTCGCCGTAGTCTATGTAAATCTTTACGTAGACTATGCGGGCCCAAATAAGGAACGCAAATGGCGGCACCCATGGGCCCCACCATTTGCGTACGCGCTTTTTTTTTTTCAAAGTCACCCGTGATAGGCTACGTAATGATTTACGTAGCCTATCACGGCTGACTTTGGAAATCTAGCCATGATAGGCTACGTAAATCGTTACATAGCCTATCACGTGTGTGCGGGTTTTTTTCTTTATATTTACTTTGTAATGGCGGCAGCGGCAGCCGGTTGGAAGACCAGCCGCCGCCGCCGCCCCTGCCAAAAGGCCGCCGAAAGGCTGTCGGGACCCGCCGCCAAGAGGGACATTCGAAGGAGATAAGTCCCATCCCGGGGCGGGCGGGGCGGCGGAGAATTTCACCACCAATTTCGGGGGGCCGAATGCGTTGGCATTCAGCCTCCCCGAGATTCGTGGAGAAATTCTACGCCATCCCTAGCTTGCACCTCGCAGAAGGTGAGCTCTTTCTGCTGCAGTCTCGTTTTCTCTCTCTCAATAAAGGTGTGTTGTACCTGAAAGTGTCTTCGACCATTGGGCCAGGACAAAAGCTGTTGACCAGACACCAGGTTTACCCACTGAGAAACAACAGAGGGGTAGAACTAGTATACAATTTTTTCAGAGGTATAGACCAGGTGCCTAGGCCTTGTCACTACTTAATCACTCTATCTGCCAGAAATTGTATTATGATTACTATTTATTATTTTTCTATACCACCATATAGCCAAAGTTCTCTAGGTGCTTACAAAAGATTAACATTTTAAAAATACAATATAAAACCTAATACAAAAACTATTTATGTGCAGAAATTTTTAAAAATAATTTACATGCAAAACCAATTTTAAATATGGTGATGAAGTGAACTATAGTCCATGAAAGCTTATGCAGAATAAATTTGTTAGTCTTTAAGGTGCCACAAGGCTCTTTGTTGTATGTGTGTGTGTATTGGAGGAGTGTGTGTGTGTGTGTGTGTGTGTATGTGGGTAGATAGACAGACAGACAGACAGACAGACAGACAGACAGATAGATATTACAGTTCCAGGAAAAATATGAATCCAAAAGAACATTCCTGTAGTTCAAAATTCAAGCCATAGCTGATATACAAGTCATCAGCAGAAGACAGCTGATCTACAAATGGCTGATCAGTGATGACAACATGAAAAGTAAAGTGAGTAGTCCCAGGTTCCCCTAGAAGGTTCCTAAACCCTAATGAAATATATGCATTTCTCCTTTCCCTGCCAAAGACACTCCTCATAGGCTCTGCTGCTACTCCCCACTGAGTGCATTCACCAAGGTTTCCAAGATGAAGAAAGTAGGGATGGGGGAGAATTTCTCCCCGAAACTTTGGGGGGCTGAGTGCCAACGCATTCGGTCCTCCGAAGGTTCGGGGAGAAATTCTCCGCCGCCACCCCGCCACCCCCAGGGATGGGACTTACCTTTCACGAATGTCGCTCCCGGCGGAGGGTCCCGGCGGCAGTTGGGCAGGTCTTCGTCAGGGGCGGGGGCGGCAGCCGGTCTTTCGACCAGCTGCCACTGCCGCCATTACAAGAAAAGTAAAAAAAAAAAAAAGCCCCTGTGATAGGCTACGTAACGATTAACGTAGCCTATCACGGCCAGATTTGCAAAGTCAGCCGTGATAGGCTACGTTAATCGTAACGTAGCCTATCACGGCTGACTTTGCAGATCTAGCCATGATAGGCTACGTAAATCGTTACATAGCCTATCACGGGGCTTTTTTTTTTTTTTTAAGTTCGCGGCCGGGGAGACGGGGCGCTTCTCCCTGGCCTGAATTTCGGCCGGGCGAGGTGGGAAGCCTCCCCCCCAGCCTGAATTTCAGCCGGGCAAGGTGGGAAGCCTCCCCCCCCGGCCTGAACTTCGGGGAGAGAAGCGAAGCGCCTGCCCCCCACCGCGAAGCAAGCTGCGAGACCAGGTAAGTGACTTTCGTACATCCCTAGAAGTAAGTCATTCTGGGACAACTCATGTGAAGTTGCCAATGTTATTATGTTAAGGACTGTGATACCGTAAAATATCCAGTATGTCATTCTAAGACTGCTGTACTGTGATGTGCATCTGGTTCCCCCCCTCTTGTTCTTAGCTGTTGTTGTTTTTATATAACTCATTCCAAATAAAGTTTAGTTGGACTTCTTTATGCCTCTTTTTGTGCATTAGTGCTGGCAAATTCCCCAGAATTTTCTGCTCCTCAATGTCATGGAATGTGACTCTAATCAACAAAGCACACGTGCGCGCATGCGTGCGCATGCACACACACACACACACACTGAAAATGTACAGGTGTATTACAGTGGTGCACGCCATGCACACGAATTGCAGTAACATTCAACCATGCAGCTCTGCCCCCTCCTGGAAAGATTCCTGCAGATGCCAATGATCTCAGTGGCTCAGAAGATTCATCCTGATATTTTTCTTCTCCCTCCCAAAGCCATTCCTACCACCCCAACACTCCTGCCCTTCCCCAGAGAAGAATAGTGGTGGTGACAGCAACAAAAGGGGGGTGAAAAACTCAAAAACTCATTTTCTCTTTCTCCCTCCCCTCTGTCATCCAACTCAATGATGGGACTCAGCGTATTATGGAAGGGGTAGGGGAACTGGCTTGATGTCAATGAAAAACCTTACAGGGACAGGGCTTGAGGAGTTGCCACCCCTTTTACTAATATCAGTGGCAGTTCTGGCTAATGTCTGACTCAAGAGGTCAGGGATGCCCCAGCTACAGACAGCTGGCTTTATTATTTATGCTTTTTAAAAAAACTATTTGTGCTACCAAAGATACCTAGAACACATCTTGGCAATTTTCAGTATTTAAGCTATTTTTTTTAAAAAAAAAAAAACCTTTCTGATTACAAGTACATAGTCAATGTACTCCGAGGGGCAAAGCAGACATACCTTTATTACTACTTTAGTGTAAGCGCAGCATCCCCAATCTGAATCAGGACCCTAGTATGGGGATAGAGGGGCTGTAACCCTTTCCTCCCTCAGTTCCAGGCCCAATCCACATCATTACACTTAATTTGGGGGTGGGGGAAGAGACATAGCCACTAACTACATCTGAAACGTAATGTCCACTTTGGTACCACCAAGTGTCAGATTTCACAAGAAAGGAGAAGGAAGGCTAAGACATGTTAGAAGAGTTCTGGAGTGGTTTGGGGTTGTCATTTTTTTCCCCCTCACAGGCTCACTGCTTTTAATAGCTGCATGGAAGAAATCTCTGCCAGTTGTGTAGTTATTAGATGATGAGCCTTTGTCAGGAAATGAGGTGCAGCCAGGTCATCTTGCATCATCAGCGTTAAATGAAGGTTCAGCCTAATGTTAATGAAATCAGAAATGGCCCATCAAAACCCCCAGATTTAAAATTGTAGCTTCCTACATTCCTACCTAGATCTGGAGAACAACACTTTGCTCTATTGCACTGGCAAACATTTTTATCAGAATTGCTTTTGTTAATTTCTGCTCAAAATTTAAACCAGTTGAAGAATGAGAATGGTCATTACAGTCCGTTGCCAATCATACTCAGTCAAATCAAAGGGAAGTCCTAAATTTAATAGCATCAGACTGTGCTATCATCAGGCATTCAGTCAACTTTCTCTCCGTTTCCTGCCCTAGCAAAAACCATGAGACTTTACTGTGTAATCCCAATTAATATTCTAGAAAAAGTCTGTGAGTTCTGCTTATCATCACATTGCTATGTTCTATGGATTCCAGTAACAAAAACTAGGCCAATAAAGAAGCAAAATAATACTGATTTATTTTAGGATGCTTATAGACTACCTATAGGACAGACCAGCCTTCTCAAGGCAGGTTACAGGATTCATATCTTACCAATTTGTTTTCTAAACAGACACAAGATCTTTGGACAGTACAGATATGCAACGTCTGACGTGACAATGTCCTTAGATGGTAGAATAGAACTTACCACTTCAAACCGCAGATGGATTGCAATCCTGTACACTCCCTTATGTACTTAAAAGCAAACACCCTTATTGCAAGTACAAACTAATATAACAGATTGTTAGGCTAGAGTCTTTCTCCTTACTGTGCCAATTTTCTGTTTGCATGAACCTTACCCCACATATGAGGAGCATTCAAAAATGGCATCCCATATCTGCAGCCTGAAGTGGTACAGTGCACTGTACCATCTTATTCTGTTGCATAGGAAGCCCACCCTAAGACATGTATAGAAGACGGAGCTTTAAAAAGATAAATGTTCACAATGGATAACATAGGGTGAGCTGATCCCATACATTTTTTCCCAGAACAACAGAAGAGGTGGGTGTTTTTATATCAGTGTTGGCTATTATTGACTAAAGAGGGATGACAACACTGCATAAAGTTACATTGCACAGAAATGGGCAGGTAGTGGTCAAAAAGTGCAGGACAAGGAGTGAGAAGTCAACCACAAGTTGAGTTGAGAGATGTCTATAAGGAGTTAAAGAAATAGACAGGGGAAACTGAACTATGGAGCAAGCCAGCTTGGTATCAAAAAATAATCCTCAATAGAGAAAGCTGCAAAGCTATTAGTAGTGCTCGGCTGAAATTTTCTTTCAGCACTTTTGTTGACCATCCTCATTTCATTTGATAGAAAATAAATTGCTTTCGATTCTTTTTTTCCTAAGAAGAAAATTTCAGTGAAGTTCTTGTGGGTGGTATTCTTGCACTTACTGTAGTTATTAGGTAGCCAAAGAGTTTATGGGAGAGTGCCCTGGAATCATAGAATAGTAGGGTTGCAAGGGGCCTATAAGACCACTGAGTCCAACCCCCTGCTCAGTGCAGGAATCCAAGTCAAAGCATCCCTACCAGGTGGTTGTCCAGCCTCGTCTTGAATGCCTCCAGTGTGGGAGAGACCACAACCTCCCTAGGGAATTTGTTCTATTGTCGTGTTCCTATATTTCCTTATACAATCATCTCTCTGCAGCCTCCCTGGCTTACCACATATCAATTAAAAACTGTGGAAGACATCATGAGGTAAGTCCTCGCATGGCGTTTTTTTCAGATCAGAAAGTTTGGGCAACCAGAGGCTGCAGAACATTGAAGAGCTGTGCAATAAAAAACAAACAAACCACAAGCAGCAGCCTCGACCACTTCTCCAGTGATATGGTAAACTCAAACATGCCACGTAAAGAAATTATGAAGTGCCCCAAGTATGAAGCAGAAGAACAGAAGCCTCTTCAGTGGAGAAAGAAAACTGGAGGACAGATTTTGGCACAGCACCAGCTGCAAGCATACTTGGCAGCTCTCTGATGGAAGACTAGAACCAGCTGGGGCAGGTTGGGATACACACAGTCAAAGCATCCAAGACCATCACCACAAGCTATTTAACAGATGCACACAGGTAGTGCATTTATAGGAAGGTACATATTTCAGGTGGATGTTGTATGCATATAGATGTTTGCAGTTAGCTCTCGCACACAACGGAGATGGAGCAGGTAAGACTCACTGAAGTCAACAGGGTTATGTCTGAGTAAATTTGCATTATTGTATCTTTATGGTAGAAAACCTGCCAAATCTGAGATTTTCCGGAAACATAACTTTCTATAGAATTGGTATCATAATAACTGTGACTTGTACTTAGATTTGTCATGAGAATGAAGATATAGGAATTAGAATTTTCAGATGAGGATTCAGAACTGCAATATTCAACCCATTCTACTGCTTAGCATACTGCCAATAATGAAAGGCAATTAAGCAAGATTAACAGTCGTACCACCACAATAATAATTGTGTGTGTCTGTGTGTGGATGCTATACACACACACACAATCAATGCAATTAATTAATGTGATTAATTGCTGGAGATCTTTTGCAAACAATGCAAAGGATTTTGCTATCCAGAATTCCCAGTTTGCTTAAATGTTCCAAACAGGTTGAAATCCTGAATGTAATAACCAAACTAATATCAGAGGAGTTTTATTGTGTTGCATCATCTTATGTTTCATCATCTTATGTCAGCCAAAACCAGTGAGGTATAGCAAGGCACAGCACATCAGAACTGAAAAGAAGCCTCTCTTTTGTGTCAGGCAGGCTGTATTCAGTCCAGACTTTTCAATACACAGCAGATGAAAAGGGGAGAAAATTTTCCACTGGGTTTGTGATGAGAAGAGATTCTGGATGGCTGACCACACAAATTGCTATTCTGGCATATTACGAGCTTTGAGCTACTTGCAATATATCTAACCTGGCACTGTAGAAAAACACACACCCTGATGTAAGTGCTTTGAAATGTTTTAGCTGGAGTAAAAATGTAATCTTCCTTTATTCCAGCTGCTATAAATTGCAACTCAAAGCACACTTACTTAGAAATAAGTTACATTAAAATCAAGGGGATTCACTTCCAAGGATTAGGGTCAGGGTGACAGTCTCCATACAAACATAAGCTCAATCCTTTTATAGGATGGGTTAGATATACTGACATTATCATCATGCAGCAGCAATGTGCTGAGTGAACACCATAGGTATGGCTTGAAATTACTATTTGGTAAGTAAGGTCTGCATGTTATAATCACTTGGCATATAAAAGAAAACACACTCACAATCACAAATACAAGTGCAGATAGTTCCATACCAAATCCACAAGGACAGCCTGATTTGAAGTGAAACCCTGACCCCATTATAGCCCATTAAAACCTTTGAATGATGTTAAGAGGGCAAGAACAATTTCATTTTGGAAATATAGACTATTTTTCAATAGGTAAGCAATCATTTTTCTAGCCTATGTCAGGCTGCCAATTTTTTTTTCTTTTTGTTTTGTTTTGCCCAGGCTTTTGTGTCTTTAGCAGTGTAAATGATGCATGTGAAGCTGTTCCGAGCATATAGATTAAGTAATGGGGAAAGGTTAAATTTATGCCAGCCACAACCCTAGTACCTACTGGAATAATATGGCCATGTTCATGGATTTACTATTAATTCTGAACAAATTCTAAACTTAGGACCTTCTTTAGGCAATGGAAGATCTGCACTGGAATAATGATTTATTGATTTATTATATTTTTAGTCCACCCAATAACTTCTCTGTTAATTATTGTAATTTAAGTCTGTATTCTTGTAGTGAAGGCCTTGAAAAACAAAACAAGCAAAAGAACTGCACTAAACACATACGTGTATACACACTTGGAAAAACCTCATTATTTTTATACAGCCAGGGTCAGAAATATTGGAACAAGGTTAACTGTTTTGGCAGTTGGCCTCTGTACACCACCACATTGAAATTGAAAGGAAACACACCCAGATGGGCGAAGTCAGGACTTTCAGCTGTAATTCAAGGGGTGTGACAAAAGTGGGGCACTAACCATTCAGGAAGTACAGCCAGTGGCATGCACACACACCCATCGTTGGTGGCTCATAAGTAATGGAACAAACCAACATCATTTCAAACTTATGGATCGCCTTTAATACCTGGATGAAAATCCTTTGCAGTCAATGACTGCCTCAAGTCTGGAACCCATGGACATGACCAAATGCTGAGTTTCCTCCCTCGAGATGCTTTGCCAGGCCTTTACTGCAGCTGCCTTCAGCTGCTGCTTGTTTGGGGGTCTTTCTGCCTTCAGTCTTGTCGTCAGTAAGTGAGAAGCATGTTCTATTGGGTTGAGATCAGGTGACTGACTTGGCCATTGAAGAACATCCCACTTCTTTGCCTTGAGAAACTCTTGTCTTGGGTAGCTTTTGCTATATGTTTTGGTCATTATCCATCTGCAATATGAAGTGGCATCGTATCAGTTTGACAGCATTCAGCTGAATCTGAGCAGAAAGTCTAGCCCTATACACTTCAGAATTCATCCTCCTGCTTTTATCAGCAGTCAGGTCATCAATAAACACCAGTGACCCAGTTCCATTGGCAGCCATACATGCCCATGCCATAACACTGCCTCCACCTAGGGACGGTGAAGAAATCCGCCACGGACTCCAGTAAGGCCGGATTCTAAAGAAACGGACTACCCCATGACCACCCCCAAAATCCCCCCGGAATGGACCTATCTGCTGTCAGCTGGCCGGTGCGACCGCTGCTGGGCTGCTGCGGCCGCAAATGGTGGCCAGTGTAGCGGCCGCCATCTGCATCCCTACGCTATGCCATGATAGGCTACGTATATATTTACATAGCCTATCATGGCTAAAGCAGGGATGCAAATGGCATAGGGGACGCCATTTGTGTCCCTACGCTAGGCCGTGATAGGCTACGTATATATTTACATAACCTATCATGGCTAAAGCAGGGATGCAAACGGCGTAGGGGACGCCATTTGTGTCCCTACACTAGGCTGTGATAAGCTACGTATATATTTACTTAGCCTATCATGGCTAAAAGAGGGACACAAATGGCGCAGGGGACGCCATTTGTGTCCCTGCTTTAGCCGTGACAGGCTATGTAAATATATACGTAGCCTATTACGGCCTAGCGTAGGGATGCAAATGGTGTCCCCTCCGCAGGACGCCATTTGCATCCGCAGCAGCCCGGCAACGGATGGAGGCCCTGCTGTGGATCGGCCCAGCCGACGGCAACACAGACTGGCCGCAGAGCGGAGCTGGCCGGGCAGGATTCCAGGGGGGAGGACCGGATCACCTCCCCCCCATCGAGGATTCTGGGGGGAGGACTGGATCATCTCCCACCCCCACAGACCTGAGCAGAGCCAGGTAAGTGGGGTTACATACACCCCTACCTCCACCATGTTTGACAGATGATATGGTATGCTTTGGATCATGAGCTGTTCCTTTCCTTCTCCATACTTTTCTCTTCCCTTCATTCTGGTACAAGTTAATCTTGGTTTCATCAGTCCAAAGAATCTTATTCCAGAACTATGCAGGCCTTTTTAGGTATTTGCTGGCAAAGGCTAATCTGGCCTTTCTATTCTTGAGCGTTAACAGTGGTTTGCACCTTGTTGTGAAGCCTCTGTATTTACATTCATAAAGCCGTCTCTTGACTGTAGATGTTGACAATGACATGCCTACCTCCTCAAGAGTGTTCTTGACCTGGCTAGATGTTGTGAAAGCGTTCCTCTTCACCATGAGCAGCATTCTGCGGTCATCCACTTTAGATGTCTTCCGTGGTTTTCCAGGCCTTTTGCTATTGCTGAGCTAATTCATTCTTTTTCAGGATGTTCCAAACTGTTATATTGGCCACTCCCACTGTTTTTGCAATCTCTCTGATGGGTTTATATTGTTTCCTCAGCCTAATGATGGCCTCCTTCACTCGCATGGACACCTCTTTGAACCTCATATTGGGGGTTCCAGTGAACAGCTACCAAATGCAAATGTAACACTCAGAACCACCTCCAGGCCTTTTATCTGCTTGATTGGTCATGGGGTACCCAGGAAACTGGCCACACCTGGCCATGCAGCTGCTTGTCAGCCATTCGTTCCATTACTTATGTGCCACCAACGATGGGTGTGTGTGCATGCCACTGGCTGTACTTCCTGAATGGTTAGTGCCCCACTTTTGCCACACCCCTTGAATTACAGCTGAAAGTCCTGGCTTCGCTCCCATCTGGGTGTGTTTCCTTTCAACTTCAATGTGGTGGTGTACAGAGGCCAATTGCCAAAACAGTTATCCTTGTTCCAATATTTCTGGCCCTGACTGTACTTGGGTTCTTGGTAGCACTGTAACTTTCTTCATTGATGTTAAAAAGGGAGAAACTGTCTCTTCATAACCTCTCACAAAATCTAATCATGGATATATATTTTTCTAAGAAGATAGAACGGTTGCATCTATATACCTGGCAATAGGCACAGTATTAATTAGTCTAGCACACTGTTGTCTGCTTTAGACATGGAGATGAATTATTAGTATGTTACAAACATAAATCACCAATTAAAGAAAGTTGGATGGAAGAGGTTGTACAAACCTATTTGATTAAAATACATTTGATAATGAAAGCCAGTCATCATCATATTGTATGATGTAGTTAAGATGCATAAATGACTCTTCATGCTCATTACATTTTATGTAATTTACATAATTAATTGTAAATTGTAATTACATTAATTAAATGTAATTGTCATTTACATTTTTTACTACATCCTGTAGTAGAATTTACGTACCATGTACTTACCTTTTTGTAATCACTTGTAAGGATCTGAGCAAAGGGCTGGATGTGCCCGATCTTGTCTGATCTCAGGAGCTAAGCAGGGTTAGCCCTGGTTAGTACTTGGATGGGAGACCACCTGGGAATCAGACTTCCTGCACTGAGCAGGGGCTTGGACTAGGGATGGGGGAGAATTTCTCCCCGAAACTTCGGGGGGCCGAGTGCCAACACATTCGGTCCTCCGAAGGTTCGGGGAAAAATTCTCCGCCACCACCCCGCCTCCCCGCCCCCCCCCCCCCGGGATGGGACTTACCTTTCACAAATGTCGCTCCCGGCGGTGGGTCCCGGTGGTGGTTCGGCAGGTCTTCGGCAGGGACGGGGGCGGCAGCCGGTCTTTTGACCGGCTGCCGCTGCCGCCATTACAAGAAAAGTAAAAAAAAAAAAAAATGCCCCTGTGATAGGCTACGTAACGATTAACGTAGCCTATCATGGCTAGATCTGCAAAGTCAGCCGTGATAGGCTACGTAAATCGTCACGTAGCCTATCACGGGTGACTTAAAAAAAAAAAAAAAAGCGCGTACGCTAATGGTGGCCCCCATAGGGAGCCGCCATTCACGTTCCTTATTTGGTCCCTGTAGTCTACATAAAGATTTACGTAGACTACGGCAAAAATAAGGGCAATGCAAATAGCTTTGCAGATCTAGCCGTGACAGGCTACGTAAATCGTTACGTAGCCTATCACAGGGCTTTTTTTTTTTTTTCTTTTGAAGTTCGCGGCCAGGTAGACGGGGCGCTTCTCCCCAGCCTGAATTTCAGCCGGGCGAGGTGGGAAGCCTCCCCCCCGGCCTGAATTTCGGCTGGGCGAGGCAGGAAGCCTCCCCCCCCCCGGTCTGAACTTCGGGGGGAGAAGAGAAGCGCCTCCCCCCCACCGCGAAGCAAGCTGCGAGACCAGGTAAGTGACTTTCGTACATCCCTAGCTTGGACTCAATGGTCTTGTAGGCCCCTTCCAACCCTATGATTCCATGACTCTATGAAACACTACAAAATCTCATCCCAATTCAGCAAGGGAGATCCAAACACAAGCGGACGTCTGTGCAAGGACTCAATTGCTGGACTGGGATTTGGGAATGCACAAACAGATTGGTTGCAGTTGTGCATCTGGGTTTTCTTCTTTGGCATCCCAAAGGCTAACCAATTTATGGTGACATAAGCTTTCATAGGCCAGAAATCCACTTCATCAGATGCATGAAATGTTAACTTCTACTGACAGATATATATCTGACAGAAATATACATGCATACATATGACAGAAGGGAGGTTGTATTGTAATTACAAAGTGAAGCCAGAAGGTCTAGCAGACAGGATGTAGACTCTATCATACAGATGGAAAATGCAAATAAAACCCAGTTAAAAGAATAAAAGATCCAATCAGACTGGTTGAGACCAAGAATGGATGAATTTGTCCGTTCACTTTTTCCCATATTCTTTTTTTTTTTACCCTGAAATTCTTTCTGTCCCATTTATGAAGATATACGTGGATTTTGTAAGTTCTTCTCAAAGAACAAAATTCTTAGTACCTGCACTGGCCAAATTTGATAGCTAGCATGGGGAGAACCATGATGAAGAGCCCCCCCCCCCTTTATGGAATAATCTCCCTGATAAGATCCTCCTGGTAGGGATGGCGGAGAATTCCACCATGGATCCCAGTGAGGTCGAATGCCAGCGTATTCGGCTTGCTGGAATCCATGGTGGAGCAAAGCCCACACACCCTGCAAAACACGCGTGAACCGGAGCCTACCTGGCTGCAGCTCCGGCTCCAGCAGCGGCCGCTGCCGGGCTGCTGCAGCCACAAATGGCAGCCGTCGTAGCAGCCGCCATTTGCTCCCCAACACCAGCCCGTGATAGCATACGTATATATTTACGTAGCCTATCATAGGCTTGCGTAGGGATGCAAATGGCATCCCCTACGCAGGATGCCATTTGCTTCCGCAGCAGTCCAGCAGTGGCTGGAGGCCCCACTGCGGGTTGGCCTGGCCGGCAGCTCTGCGGCCTGGCTGTGGAGCGGAGCTGGCTGAGCAGGATTCCGGGGGGGAGGAACAGATCACCTTCCCCCCCCCATTGAGGATTCCACGGGGAGGAACGGATCACCTCCCCCCACCTGCAGAACCCGGCGGAGCCAGGTAAGTGGGGTTTCGTACACCCCTATATCCTGGCACCAACATTGTCATTTTTTTCAGCGCCAGGTTAAAACTGCCCTCTTCTCTCAGGCATTTGGCAGCATATAAGGAGGCTCTTTGATTGTCTCTGGCTGATGGTTTCAAATTGTTTTAGATATTTGTTGTTGTGCATGCTATTTGTTCTGTGTCATTACATGAATGGTTTTATACTCTATATAATTGTGAACTGCCCAGAGAGCTTCAGCTATGGGGCAGAATTTGTTGTTGTTCAGTCGTTCAGTCGTGTCCAACTCTTTGTGACCCCATGGACCATAGAACGCCAGGCCTTCCTGTCCTGCACTCTATGGGGCAGAATAGAAATATAATAAATGAAATGAAGAGCCTGTCAGAAAAAAAGAGGTGGCAGCCCTAATTCAGCAGTGCAAACATGACTGAATACAAAACCAGGGATTCAAACCCAGACTTTTAAGAGCTAAGAAACACTCACAGACCTCTGCCAGGATGGATTAATCTGTCTTTCACTTTCTCATACATTAGAATGTCTACATCTCAAGTTCTTTCCATCCTGTTTATGAAGAAATTTGTGAATAATGTTAAGTCATTATCCAAAAAATGAACCAAAAAAAATTCTCATCCCAGACCCAGCCTAGGTGAGACCAACTCCCAACTGGCATTGAATTGGCAAAGCAAGGTGAATAGTGTACATGAATACCTAATGATGGACAATTACTTTCTGCAGTGAACTAGCCACTTCCAGTTCCTATTCAATCCAAGTCTGAAAGCTACATATGATTTCCAACAACTTCAGTCTCACTTTGATACTTTTTTGCTGAAGTATTGCAACTTTTGCTGATTGTTCAGGAAGATTCACCCACTGTAATCCCCACTGATACTGCAGGCGGTGGGTGGAGCCGAGACATTCTCATCCATCTTGCAGTCCACATGACAATGTGCATCAGCTTAGGCTGATATACCAACCACACCCTTCTCTGGACAGAGATAGCCTGGCTACAGATATCCATGCTCTGATAACCTCTCGTCTGGATTACTGCAATGCGTTATACATGGGGCTGCCTTTGAAAATGGTCCTGAAACTTCAGCTAGTCCAAAATAGGGCAGTAAAACTGTTAACAGGGACTGGCCAAAGAGAACACATTATACCAGTATTTTTCCAGCAACACTGGCTGCCAGTCCATTTCCACACCCAATTCAAAGTGCTGGTACTAACATTCAAAGACCTAAATGGCTTGGGGCCAGGTTATCTGAAGGATCGCCTCCTCCCACATATGCCTGCCCAGACCCCAAGATCATCCTCAGTAGTCCTTTTCTGGGAAACCCAGCCAAAGGAAGTGAGGCAGGTGACTACCAAGAAGAGTGCTGTGGCACCCCAGCTTTCAAATGAGCGCCCTAGAGAGGTTTGCTTGGCACCTACATTGTACTCCTTCCAGCGCTAGCTGAAGAAGACCTTTTTATTCTGTCTTTTAGCATTTTAGCTTCCCAATCTTTTAGCTCTGGTGTTTTAAATCTGTATTTTAAATCTCTGCATTGCTGGTAGGTTTTATTCTGGTTGTACTGTTATATTGTGGTTTTAAACTTTCATATTTTACATTGTTTTATGCTGCACTCTGTAGTTTTAATTTCTGTGAACCACCCAGAGAGCTTCAGCTATTGAGCGCTAAAGAAATTAAATAAATAAATAAGTTCCCAATACCTGTCCTCCTGTTAGAGCATTATCACAGCAGGTGAAGCTAAGATGCTGCCTTCCCACTAGATGCGCCATATTTAAATGCTGTTAACGTCAGACAGAATACAGAAGAAAAACCAGATATATATTGCAGTCAATGTGGGATTGACTTTCACATGGATGTAAGGAAAAGCTGCTTTAAGCCTCAGACGTGAAAATGGCCTTAAGCCTCTATATCCTGAGGAAGTGAGAAGATAATAAGAAAGAACGTTTCCACAAGACCAAATTGATTAGTAAAACATCGTTGTTAGCCCTTCCATCAGTTTAAGCAGCGCATACCTGCCATATGCAATGACAACCAGAAATACTGTAGCAGACGAATGTTACATATTTCCACCTAAAATTAGACTTGGCCTTGAATGGTAATGCAATAGAATTAACTGGAGAGATGGAGAGAGAAATTGAACTGGAGAGAAATTCAACATATCCTGCTTTCCCCCTGATAAGAGGCAGTGGTGAGGAAGATCCAATGTGCCTTCACTTCACTTCCACTCATGTGCTTTTACTGGATAGCCCCCTCCCGCATTTTCATTTCAGTCAGAGGTTCTGCAGCCAGGTAAAAGCAGGCTTATTTTTTCCTGTCATAATTCAAATGACACTGATAGCACCACAGAACAGGAGCTATTCAAGAGAAAGTAATAAAGAAGACAAGTGTGCTTTAAAAGCAAATGCTTTGCTGCCTCTAAGCTTACGCATGCAAAACACCCAAAACTCCAGTTTATAATAGCTGGAAAAGCATTTCCCCTGGAATTGCTGCCTAAGGTGAACATACCTAATGAGCAGCAGGTTGCAAGTTGCTCCTAAAGGAATTACATATTCCAGCTGCACTTAGACTCATTTGCTCTGATTAGTACTATGGTTAAAGCAGCTGCCAGCATCTTCTATTTTTATCCCATCTTTAAATTCTAAGAAATAATTTCACCAAATCATTGAAGTTTCTCATTTTCACTCCTCAGCACATGTCTCAACAGTATGGACATGCTGATGAATTCCTGAAGGTTTTGTTATAGCTTTATTTATTTATATTATTCAGGAACAGTACCAGGTTTGAGGCAAAGTGTCCACTGGTGGGCCCCAGTCACAGCAGGTAGCTACAAGTCACCATTTGAATTCCTGGATTTTCCAGAGCACCTTTCCCCACCCTGGTACCCTCAGGATGTTTGGACTATAATTCCCAGAATTCCTGACCATTAACCATGTTGGCTAGGGCTGATGGGAGTTGAAGTCCAAAATATCTGGAGGTCCCCAAGTTTGGGAAGGCTCCCCCAGAGCAATGCTACATTGCGGGAAATTTATAATGGTGGGTTGCATTTAATTTAAAATGGTGGTTCATGTGGGCAGTTTATGGGAGGAAGCAATGCCAGTGGG
This sequence comes from Heloderma suspectum, assembly GCF_057233095.1. NCBI lineage: Eukaryota > Metazoa > Chordata > Lepidosauria > Squamata > Helodermatidae > Heloderma > Heloderma suspectum. The sequence goes on from NC_139462.1 coordinate 71,969,153, forward strand.
CTCTGCCAGGGTGTTGAGACTCTGGTGGCTGCCTGACACTGAGCGTCTCTTACATACCGCGGACATTACATGCTAGCAGTATACTCCTATGCTAGCAGTATACTCCTATGCTTGCCTTCTCAGAAGTTAGTCCCATTTTTCACACATAGGTGTGAATAGAATTGCAACCTTAGTGCTATAGAAATTAAGGGCACAATCCTGTGCACATTTAAACAAAAGAGTATTACAGCTCCCAACATTCCCCAGCTAGTATGGCTGGCTGGGGAATGCTAGGAGTTCTAGGTCTTCTTTTCCATCAAAATAGGCATAGGATTGCCTTTCATTGCGTTTAATACAAATATTTAACCACCTTCATAGTAATGAAACACATCTTTTTTGTATTTTTAAATATCTGTGAATGCTATTGGCACTATCATTTACTGCAACAGCAAACAATAACCTAATATGACAAGTGCCCAAGGGGGGAAAAAAAGCTCCATGCTGATACTTATATAGTTTCACATTAGGGATGGACGAAAGTCCCTTACCTGGTCGCGCAGCTTGCTTCGCTGTGGGGGGGAGGCGCTCCGTCCCTCCCCCTGAAATTCTGGGCAGGGGTGGAGGCACCCCATCCCTCCCCGCCGAAATTCTGGCCGGAGGGGGGAGGAGCCCCATCCTTCTGGCCAAAATTCTGGCCGGGAGGGAGGCACCCCGTCCCTCCGGCCGCGAATCCTCCTGGCCGGCCGGGACGCAAATGGTGGCAGCCGTAGTCGCCGCCGTTTGCGTCCCTGCAGTCAGCCATGATAGGCTACATAAATCCTTACATAGCCTATCACGGCTGACTGGAAAAAAAAAAAGTGCATATGCAAATGGAAGTGCCCATGGGCGCCGCCATTTGCGTTCCTTATTTGGGCACGTGTTGTCTACGTAAACATTTATGTAAACTATGGCGAAAATAAGGGCAACGCTATAGCGTTGCCCTTATTTTCACCGTAGTCTACGTAAATCTTTACGTAGACTACAGGGACCAAATAAGGAACGCGAATGGCGGCTCCCTATGGGGGCCGCCATTTGCGTACGTGCTTTTTTTTTTTTAAGTCACCCGTGATAGGCTACGTGACAATTAACGTAGCCTATCACGGCTGACTTTGCAGATCTAGCCGTGATAGGCTACGTAAATCGTTACATAGCCTATCACGGGGCTTTTTTTTTTTCTTTTGAAGTTCGTGGCCAGGGAGACAGGGCGCTTCTCCCCGGCCTGAATTTTGGCTGGGCGAGGTGGGAAGTCTCCCCTCCCCGGCCTGAACTTCGGGGGGAGAAGCGAAGCGCCTCCCCCCCACCGCGAAGCAAGCTGCGAGACCAGGTAAGTGACTTTCATACATCCCTAGTTTGGAGGCAGTGGACTACCCCAATAGGACTGTGCCCTTAGTAAGCCACAGTGAGTGATGCATATGTATTAGAAGGGCAAGGTAGGGAAATAAGTAAACAAAGAAAGAATTCTGGATTGGGATGCATATTGTGTTTTGCCTTCTATATATTTCCCTCCTATAATTAAACAAATATTTCATAGTTCTATTATGCCAATGATTAATAGAAAGGTTCCATTTTTCAATACGCAAATTAACCTTCTGTTTTCTTTCTCTAACAGTGCAAGCCTGTGAATGTCTACTCAGAAGTAAGCACCATTGAGTATATGGGTCTTACTCCCAGGTACATCTGTGTAGCATTGCAGCCTAACTCTATTATTTAGAGAAAAAAACCCTCCATCGGCACAAAAGGACACTTTTTTCTAAGCCCAATAGCTAAAGAAAGGCAGAGGGAAGAATGTGATTCAAAGCTGCATCACTCCCACCACCCCTTCTGCTACCAGCCTGAGATGTGGGAATCCCCAAGCCTGCTTAGCTTTCTCAACTCTGCTGGTTGAGGGACCAAAATAAACTGGTTGCCTCAATTCCCCAGAGTCAAGGACAACATAAAGTTAGTAGTGCTAGCCTCAGAGTAACACTAGACTTAGCACTGACCCAAGCTGGAAAGAACAAATAGCTGTAGGAAGTAGATCATTTATTTACAAGAAAGGAAAGGGAACTGGAAGTTACAAAGCCAAACCGGTACAAGGTTGGAAGTTACAAAGCGAAATTGGTACAAAACATATTAATGCAAGTACAAACAGTTGGAAACCCAAATACAGAATACAACAGACTTGTTTGGGTCCAGTAGTCTTTTATTTTTGAGTAAAACAATAAAAGTCTACTTTAGACCTGCCTGTGCATACTTTCATACAGGCCTTTCTCATAAGCCACACCAGATGTGTCACCTCCTTCTCCTGAGGCAAGAAGAAAAAAAAGGCCATGAGCATGGTGGCCATCCCCAGCTATATACCTTAATAATGCCAGTCCATGGTGCTCCCACCCACCCCACTCTGGAACGGAAGGTTGAACGGAGAGGTGACACTTTTGACACAGGCCCAGCTGAAGGCACTCTAATCCCTCCTGAGAGCTAGGTACTCTATGACCCTGAGGCCGGAGACAGCCGGAGCCATTTATTTGAGGTAAGCCAGACCATCCTCCCTTCAAGTGGTGGTCAAATGCCTATGTGCCAGCCAGCTCTCCCCTCTGGGCCTCTCACAGGACTAATCAACTCTAAGGGCCAATGTACACTTACATTTTTTTTTCCACGTCCAATAAGGTTTCACCGCTCATCTTTCACACTATGCAGGACCTGCCTCGAATTGGGACCGCTTCTGCTTTCAATACCCTGATATCCCAGTATTTCCCATTTATGTGCTCTGCTCTTCTGTGTTCATTACCTTATAAGGTCGTAGTCCCCTCCCACGCCTGTCCACATACAGCAGTGTTTGTATTTCCCTCCTATCCAATCACAGCTCTAGATGCCCCCATCTGGTCTTCCGGCTAGGGATGTACGAAAGTCACTTACCTTTTTGAAAGGTGACATTTGCGGTGGGGGGGGGAAGTGCTCCATCCCTCCCCCCAAAATTCTCTCTGGCTGGCTCCACTCTGTGGAGATTCCGCGGAGCCACTGGCCGGGGCCACCCACAGCTAGACATCTGGCAGCCTGCAGGGACGCAAATGGCAGCAGCCGTAGCTGCCGCCATTTGCGTCCTTTTTTTTTTTTTTTGCTGTTCTAGCCTACGTAAATATTTACGTAGGCTAAAACGGCAAAAAAAGGGGAACGCAAATGGCGGCCGCTGTAGCCGCCATTTGCGTTCACTGTTTTGTTTGTGATAGGCTGCGTAAATACTTACGTAGCCTATCACGGCCTCCGCAGGGATGCAAATGGCATCCCTGCGTTAGCCGTGATAGGCTACATAATTATTTACGCAGCCTAACACGGCTATAATGAGGAAGCGAATGGCGGCCACAGATGCAGCTGCCATTCGCAAGTCAGCGCGCACGGCAGCAGGTTCACGCACCTTTCATGGGGTGGGGGGGCAGGGGGCTTCATTCCACCATGGATTTCGGGGGACTGAATGCACTGGCATTCGGCCTCACCGAGATCCGTGGAGGAATTCTCTGACATCCCTACTTCCGGCTACTGATAGCATAGGTTCCTTAGCACTGGAAGTTCTATCACCAACCAGCAGAGGGCTAGAGGTGCTGGCTCTTGTCTGATCTGGGTCTGAGAAGCTCAGCTGGGTCAGCAGCCCTGGTCAGAATTTTGGATGGGAGACGGCAAGGGAATCAGGCTTCCTGCACTGAGCACGGGATCGTTCTCTCCCTTCAAATGACACTAACGTTTACCTCCTTCTATCCTCTGCTTTGACTTTTTTAAAAACAAAATCAAGGATCACAACTGAGTGCCGTCCCTAGGGATGTACGAAAGTCACTTACCTTTTCGCGGAACTGATTCGCGGTGGGGAGGGAGGCGCTCTATCCCTTCCCCTGGAATCCTCAACAGGGAGGAGGCGATCCGGTCCTCCCCACGGAATCCTGCCCAGCCGGCTCTGCTCCGCAGCAGCTCCGCAGAGCAGCCAGCCAGGGCCGTCTGCAGCCAGAGTTCCAGCCGCGGATGGGCTGCTGCAGACGCAAATGGCGGCCGCCGTAGCGGCCACCATTTGCATCCAGCCAGGCTGCCATGATAGGCTACCTAAGTATTTACATAGCCTATCACTGCTGGGCAAAAAAAAAAAAGCGTACGCAAATGGCGGCGGCTATGGCGGCCGCCATTTGCGTTCCTTGTTTTTTGCCGTTTTATCTTACGTAAATATTTATGTAGGCTATTACGGCAAAAAAAAGGGAAATGCAAACAGCGTAGTGGGCTCTATTTGCGTTCCTTTCTTTTCGCCGTAATAGCTTACATAAATATTTCTGTAGGCTAAAATGGCAGGAAAAAAAGGAACGCAAATAGCGCCCACTACGCTATTTGCATTCCTTTTTAGGGAACGCAAATGGCGGCTGCCGTAGCTGCCGCCATTTGCATACACCATTTTTTGTGGGGGGTTTGCTTGGCTTGCCGTGATAAGCTACATAAATACTTATGTAGCCTATCACAGCAAAGACCAGGACGCAAATGGCTGCCGCGGCAGCAGGTCAAAAGACCCACCGCCACTGCCGGAGCCGCCGCTGGAGCTGCCACCATCCAGAACATCCACCCCAGGTAAGCTTCGTCCGGGGGGAATCCGCGGGGGGGCAGGCCGTTCCGCCACAGATTTTGGGGGCCGAATGCCAGTGCATTCAGCCTCACTGAATTCCATGGCAGAATTCTCCACCATCCCTAGCCATCCCCCACCCGTCCCCCCCATTCTAGCTTAACTGGTGCTGTAATGTTTTCTCGTGGCCCCAATCCTGGGCACTCACTTACTCGGGAGTAAGCCACATTGAACTCAGTGGAACTTACTACTGACTAGACATAAGATCACCCTGTAAGTTGTTTTGTTTTTTTAATTAAGGCATTATCTTCGAATTTTCAGATCTTCAAATCTTCAGAGAATAAGCCTTCTTCAGCCTGATTTCCCCGTGCACAAGCATAAATTTCTTCACTGGGCAGTCTTTGAAGATGCAAGCAGCCCCCTCCCCCAACTTGAGCATCTCCTGCCTCTGCATTTCTCAATCAGAGGGAGCAGAGGTAAAATGCCTCCCTGCAATGAAGGGAGACACCTCTGATCCCCCACCCCACCAAGCTCAGAAGCAATGTCCTCTTTTGTTCCAGAGCACCTTATGGGGCTCAATGGGGCTTACTCGAGGCTTGCAGACTTACAGGGTGATCGTATGCCTACTCAGTTGTAAGTTCCATTGAGTTCAATGTGGCTTACTCCTGAGTAAGTGAGTGCCCAGGATTGGGGCCACGAGAAAACATTACAGCACCAGTTAAGCTAGAATGGGGGGACAGGTGGGGGAAGGCACTCAGCTGTGATCCTTAATTTAAAAAGAAAAAAGAAAAAAAGCCAAAGCAGGGGATAGAAGGAAGTAAAAGTTAGCATCATTTGAAGGGAGAGAACAACCCCCTGCTCAGTGCAGGAGTCCTGATTCCCTTACAGTGTCCCATCCAAAATTCTGACCAGGGCCAACCCTGCTGAGCTTTAGGGTTATGTGAAAGCCACTTACCTTTTCAAAGGGGGTGATTCATGGGGGGGGGGAGGCGCTCCAAACCTCCCCCCCAAAATCCTAACCCGGCTGGCTCCGCTCCGCAGCAACTCCACAGAGCCACCAGCCGGGTGCATTCGCAGGTGTGAGGAGCCTGCGGACGCAAATGGCGGTGGCTACAGTGGCCGCCATTTGTGTTCCTGGTTTTTTGCTATTGATAGGCTATGTAAATATTTACATAGCCTATCACAGCAAAACTAAGGGAATGCAAATGGCGGCGGCTACGGCGGCTGCCATTTGTGTTCCCTTTTTTTTGGCCGATTTAGCCTACGTAAATATTTACGCAGGCTATTACAGCAAAAAAAAAAAAGGAACGTAAATGGCAGCCGCCATAGCCACCGCCATTTGCATTCGCTGTTTTGTGTGGGTTTTTTGCCGTGATAGGCTACGTAAATATTTACGTAGCCTATCACGGCAAAATACAGGGACGCAAATGGCTGCCCAGGCTGCCCAGGCTGCGGGTGGTCCCAGCCGGCGGCTCTGCGGAATCTCCGCGGAGCAGAGCCGGCCGGAGAGAATTTATGTTCCTGTTTTTTTGCACTTTTTTTGCATTCTTGTTTTTTTTGACAGAGCGCCTCCCCCACACCACGAATATCACCCTTCGAAAAGGTAAGTGACTTTCGTACATCCCTCCTCTCATGTAGGTGTGCATAGGATTGCAGCTATGAAACTCAGAGGAGTTTATTTCTATGTAAACATCCATAGGACTGGGCTGCATTCCCTGCTCCCCAAACTAGGGCAAGATATTTTCACAGTCTCTGAAAATCATTACTATTTCCTGAAGTAAACACTATTCCCCCATTCCTCTATTCACACAAGTAGTATGTGGCAAGTGTACAAGGCTTATTGTGTAGATGCTGAGTTATTAATGTGAGTTATTTGCCTAAAATCCCACTCTGAGAGAAAGAATTTTAAGTGTAATTTTATTTTATTTTAAATTGCATAATCTGTGCTGCCTTTCTTTTCTCTGCTTCTGTGAATAACTGCTGAGCCTTATCAGGAAAAAATGTAGCTAAATGCCCTTAGCTCTCTGCAAAGAAAAAAAAACCCTCACAAAAAAGCAAACCAACCCCCTCCCGCAAAACATTAGACAGAATAAATCTCAGAAAAGGAGGACAATTAGAAAAATAAAATCCAACTATATGGAAGTTTTATTAGCAATTATGGTCTTACAAACTAGGCATGTAAGTACTATTTTGAGCTACTTCCTGAAGTAATGGAATAAAATAATATGTCTATCCACCCACTCTTTTAGGGGCAAATTGTTGTTTACACTGTTTGTCTTAAAGGAGATGATAAGGTAGTGTAGGAGAAAACCGGATGAACATGTTATGAATATTAATCATTTGTGTCTGTGCTTTGGAGAAGCACTGAATAAAATGTTAACAGGACACAGGAACATTCCAGTATAAGATCTGATGAGAGATTATATTACAGTCTTATACTGCCCACTGTGTGACATTTCAGAAACTAGAATACAAAATTAAGATGGTATCTTTTTATTAAGTCTGAGCCTTTCAGATTTATTTCAAGTGTGAAGGCTGCATACCAACTACTAACTTTTCAAAAAAATGAAATTTGTACCTACATGGCCAGGATCACCCTATCCAGAACAGAATATGGTGGCTTCACGTACGATTCACGTAGCCTGGAAAGTCAGCCGTGATATGCTACGTGAATCGTCACGTAGCCTATCACGGGTGACTTTAAAAAAAAAAAAAAGCGCGTACGCGAATGGCGGCCCCCATAGGGAGCCGCCATTCGCGTTCCTTATTTAGTTGCTGTAGTCTACGTCAATGTTTATGTAGACTACGGCGAAAATATGGGCAATGCAAATAGCGTTGCCCTTATTTTCGCCGTAGTCTATGTAAACATTGACGTAGACTACAGCGACTAAATAAGGAATGGGAATGGCGGCTCCCTATGGGGGCCGCCATTATCCGTACACACTTTTTTTTTTTTTTTTAAGTCACCCGTGATAGGCTACGTGACGATTCACGTAGCCTATCATGGCTGACTTTGCAAATCTTGCCGTGATAAGCTACGTGAATCGTCACGTAGCCTATCAGGGGACGTTTTTTTTTTTTCTTTCATTGCAATGGCGGGGGCGGCAGCCGGTCGAAAGACCGGCTGCCGCTCCCGCCCCGCTCGAACACCGGACGAACCGCCAGCCGGACCCGCCGCCAGGAGGGACATTCAGGGAAGGTAAGTCCCGTCCCGGGGGGGGCGGGGGGGCGGAGGATTTCTCCCCGAAACTTGTTCGGGGGGCCGAACACGTTGGCGCTCGGCCCCCCGAAGTTTCAGGGAGAAATTCTCCGCCATCCCTAAAATACATCTGTAACAACTATCAGGTGGATCCACAGTTGGCTACAAAATTGGGCTCAAAGAATGCTTATCAATGGTATTGGTATCTTCTCAAACTGGGGAGAGGTAATGAGCAGACTACTGCAGGGCTCAGTCCTGGGCCCAGTGCTCTTCAACATTTTTATTAATGACTTGGAGAAGGGGGTGCAGGGAATGCTGATCAAATTTGCAGATGACACAAAATTGGGTGGTATAGCTAATACTTTGGAAGGCAGAAACAAAATTCAAATTGATCTTGATAGGCTGGAGCACTGGGCTGAAAACAACAGAATGACATTTAATAGGGATAAATGCCAAGTTCTGCACCTAGGAAAAAGAAACCACATGCACAGTTACAAGATGGGGGATACGTGGCTCAACAACACTACAAGCGAGAAGGATCTTGGAATTGTTGTTGATCACAAGCTGAATATGAGCCAACAATGTGATGTGGCTGCCAAAAAGGCAAATGCTCTTTTGGGCTGCATTAATAGAAGCATAGCTTCCAAATCCTGGGAAGTACTAGTTCCCCTCTACTCAGCACTGGTTAGGCCTCATCTGGAGTACTGTGTCCAGTTCTGGGCACCACACTTTAAGAAGGATGCAGACAAGCTGGGGAGGGGAGGGGTGTATGAACCCCACTCATCTGAGTCTGCTGGGGGGTCCCCACAGGGGGGAGGCAATCCGTTCCTCCCCCCGGGATCCTCCCCGGCCAGCTCCGCTCCGCGGTGATGCCGCAGAGCCACCAGCTGGGTCCATCCGCTGCCAGTCTTCCATCCAGTGCCAGTCTGCAGACACAAATGGTGTCTGGCGTAGCAGATGCTATTTGCATCCCTGCTGTTTGCCGTGATAGGCTACGTAAGTATTTACGTAGCCTATGACGGAAAGGCAGGCACACAAATGGCTACCATTTGTGGCCGCAGCAGCCCGACAGCAGCCAGCCAAGAGACCAGCCGGAGCTGCCGCCGGAGCCGCTGCTGCCGCATCCGCCACCACATCCGCTGCCGGGTAAGCCCCGTCCCAGTGGGATTCTGCAGGGTGGGGGGGCGTTCCACCACAGATTCTGGGGGGCCAGATTCTAAAGAATCTAAAGATTCTAAAGAATCCAGCCTCACTGGAGTCCATTAGGGATGTACGAAACACCTACCTGGCTCCACGCCGGGCAATCCGTGGGGGGGAGAGGCACTCCATCCCTCCCCCCAGAATCCTCCCCAGTTGGCTCCGCTCCATGGCGACTCTGCAGAGCTGCTGGCCGGGGCTGCCCGCAGCCAGACATCTGGCTGCTGGGCTGCACAGGGACGCAAATGGCAGCGTTCCTTCCTATTGCCGTGATAGGCTACATATATATTGACATAGCCTATCATGGCAAAAGACAGGGGCACAAATGGCGGCCACTATGCCATTTGCACCCCTGTCTTTTGCCGTGATAGGCTACGTAAATATATACATAGCCTATCACGGCTAAAGACATGGATGCAAATGGATGCAAACTCCCTGCCCTGAGCCGTGATAGGCTATGTAGATACTTACGTAGCCTATCACGGCTTGCCAGGGACGCAAATGGCTGCCGGCGTAGCGGCCACTATTTGCGGCTGCAGCCTGGCAGCGGCTGGAGCTGCAGCCAGAACCACCGCCACTGCTGCCGGAGCCAATGGAACCACGGGAGCTGCCGCCAGAGCCACTGCCACCGCCAGAGCTGCAGCCAGGTAGGCTCTGTTTCACAGGGCTTTCGCAGGGTGGTGGGACGGGTTGCTCCGTTCTGCCATGGATTCCGGGGGGCCAAATTCACTGGAATTTGGCCTCCCTGGCATCCATGGCAGAATTCTCTAACATCCCTGGAGTCCGTAGCAGAATTCTCTGACATCCCTACCTAGGAGAGGGTTCAGAGGAGGGCAACGAAGATGATCAAAGGACTGGAAACAAAGCCTTATGAGGAGAGACTGAATGAACAGGGCATGTTTAGCCTTGAGAAGAGAAGACTGAGGGGAGATATGATAGTGCTGTTCAAGTACTTGAAAGGTTGTCACAGACAGGAAGGCCAGGATCTCTTGTTGATCATCCCAGGACACAGAATAATGGGCTCAAGTTACAGGAAGCCAGATTCCAGCTGAACATCAGGAAAAACTTCCTGTCTGTTAGAGCGATATGACAATGGGACCAATTACCTAGGGAAGGACCAATTACCACACTAGAGGCATTCAAGATGAAGTTGAACAACCACTTGTCAGAGATGCTTTGACTTTGATTCCTGTATTGAGCAGGGGCTTGGACTTGATGGTCTTATAGGCCCCTTACAACCCTACTATTCTAAATGATAATATTTAATGCTATGCCAAAAACTTCTCCCACATTTTTTTCAACCATTCTCATTCAATGTGATAGAAAAGAACTTGCTTTCGAAAATAAATTCAAAAGAGGAGAAATTTTCATGGGTTGGGTTTGGGGTTCTTGTGCTTACTTTACTTATGAGGTGGCCATGGAGCTTAATTTATTTATGAGGTGGCCTTGGAGTATACAGAGATTCATTGTTCAGTCATCTTTCTGGCAGCCTGTAGCCTCCTTGGCTTCCTGCACTTCAGTTAAAACCGTCATGTGGAAGACATCATGAGGCAATTCCTCCCATGGGGTTTTTTTCCATTCAGAAAGTGCAGGTGGCTTGGGAGGCTGCATAGCAATGGAAAGATGTGTAACAGAGAGAGAAAACACACAGCTCCCTTAGTCACCTCACAGTGATTAGGTGAGCTCAAAAATACCACCAAAAGAAATTCAAAATTCTGCCTCAGAAAAGTGGAAGCCTCAACACAGTTTTGGCGTTGCAACCTACAGAAGCAGTGCAATAAACAAAAACCCATAGGAAAAAAGAACAAACCTGTGCTACAACCCCTGCCAATAGTCAGCCCTATCTGTGAGAAACAGCTGGAAAATTTATCCTCCCCTAGGAGAAATTCAGTGAAATTGTCCCCCCAATTTCTCTGCCCACAAATAGGCTGGAGAATTTTGAGATGCCATTTGCACACAGCTCTTCGTTGTTGTTGTTGTTGTTGTTGTTGTTCAGTCATTAAGTCATGTCTGACTCTTCGTGACCCCATGGACCATAGCACACCAGGCCTTCCTGTCCTCCGCTCTCTCCCAGAGTGTGCTCAAGTTCATATTCATTGCATCAGTATTGATATCTAGCCCTCTCATCCTCTGCTGTCCCCTTCTCCTTTTGCCTTTAATCTTTCCAAGCATCAGGGTCTTTTCCAGGGAGTTTTCTCTTCGCATTAGGTGGCCAAAATATTTGAGCTTCAGCTTCAGTATCTGTCCTTCCAATGAGCACTCAGGGTTGATTTCCTTTAGGATTGACTGATTTGACCTCCTTGCAGTCCAGGGGACTCGTAAGAGTCTTCTCCAGCACCAAGAAAATAAAATGGAGCCCAAGAAAATAAAATCTGTCACCGCTTCCAATTCTTCCCCTTCTATATGCCAGGAAGTGATGGGGCCACATGCCATGATCTTCATTTTTTTAATGTTGGGTTTCAAACCAGCTTTTGCACTCTCCTCTTTCACCCTCAACAACAGGCTCTTGAGATCCTCTTCACTTTCTCCCATTAGGGTGGTATCATCTGTGTATCTGAGGTTGTTGATAATTCTCCTGGCAAACTTAATTCCGACCTGTGATTCATCCAACCTGGGATTTCTCATGATGTACTCTGCATATAAGTTAAATAAGCAGGGCGACAATATGCAGCCTTGTCGTACTCCTTTCCCAATTTGGAACCACTCGGTTGTTCCATGTCTGGTTCTTACTGTTGCTTCTTAACCCTCATACAGGTTTCTCAGAAGGCAGGTAAGGTGGTCTGGTACTCCCATCTCTTTCAGAATTTGCCACAGTTTGTTGTGATCCACACAATCAAAGGCTTTTGCATAGCCAATGAAGCAGAAATAGACGTTTTTCTGGAATTCTCTTGCTTTCTCCATGATCCAGTGAATGTTGGTGATTTGATCTCTGTTCCTCTATCTCTTCAAAACCCAGCTTGTACTTCCGGTAGTTCTAGGTCCACATACTAATGAAGCCTAGCTTGTAGGATTTTGAGCATAACTTTGCTGGCATGTGAAATGAGCGCAATTGTGTGGTAGTTTGAACACTCTTTGGCATTGCCCTTCTTTGGAATTGGAATGTAAACTGACCTTTTCCAGTCTTGTGGCCACTGTTTTGTGTTCCAAATTTGCTGGCATATTGAGTGCAGCACTTTAACAGCATAATCTTTTAGGATTTTAAATAGCTCAGCTGGAATACTGTCATCTCCGCTAGCTTTGTTGTTACTAATGCTTCCTAAGGCCCACTTGACTTCACTCTCTAGGATGTCCGGCTCAAGTTCAGTGACCGCACTATCATGGCTATCAGGGACATTCAGATCTTTCCTGTATAGTTCTTCTGTGTATTCTTGCCACCTCTTCTTCATCTCATCTGCTTCTGTTAGGTCCCTGCCTTCTTTGTCCTTTATCATGCCAGTCTTTGCACAAAACGTTCCCTTGAGATCTCCAATTTTCTTGAAAAGATCTCTAGTCTTTCCCATTCTGTTGTTTTCCTCGATTTCTTTGCACTGTTCATTTAAGAAGGCCTTCTTGTCTCTCCTTGCTGTTCTCTGGAACTCTGCATTCAGTTGGATATATCTTCCCCTTTCTCCCTTCCTTTCCGCTTCCCTTCTTTCCTCAGGTACTTGTAAAGCTTCATCAGACAGCCACTTTGCTTTCTTGCATTTCTTTTTCTTTGGGATGGATTGAATTGCTGCCTCCTGAACAATGTTACGGACCTCCGTCCATAGTTCCTCAGGCACTCTGTCTATCAGGTCTAATCCCTGAAATCTATTCCTCACCTCCACTGTATATTCATCAGGGATATGATTTAGGTCATACCTGAATGGTTTAGTGGCTTTCCCTACGTTCTTCAATTTAAGCTGAAATTTTGCAACAAGAACCTCATGATCTGAGCCACAGTCAGCTCCAGGTCTTGTTTTGACTGACTGTATAGAGCTTCTCCATGATCTTTGACTGCAAAGGACATAATCCATCTGATTTCGATATTGACCATCTGGTGATGTCCATGTGTAGAGTCATCTCTTGTGCTGTTGGAAAAGCGTGTTTGCTATGATCAGCGTGTTCTCTTGGCATAACTCTATTAGCCTTTGTCCTGCTTCATTCTGTACACCAAGGCCATGCTTGCCTGTTATCCCGGTGATTTCTTGACCTCCTGCTTTAGCATTCCAATCCCCTATGATGAAGAGGACATCTTTTTTTGGTGTTAGTTCTAGAAGGTGTTGTAGGTCTTCATAGAACTGATCAACCTCAGCTTCTTCGGCCTCAGTGGTTGGGGCATAGACTTGAATTACTGTGATGTTGAATGGTTTGCCTTGGATTCGTACTGAGATCATTCTATCGTTTTTGAGATTGTACCCCAGTACTGCTTTTCCCACGCTTTTATTGACTACGAGTGCTACTCCATTTCTTCTATGGGATTCTTGCCCACAGTAGTAGATATAATGGTCACCTGAATTCAATTCGCCCATGCTTGTCCATTTTAGTTCGCTGATTCCCAAGATGTCGATGTTCAATCTTGCCGTCTCATGTTTGACCACCTCCAGCTTACCTTGATTCATTGATCTGACATTCCAGGTTCCTAAACAATATTGTTCTTTACAGCATCGGATTTTCTTTTCACCATCAGACACATCCACAGCTGAGTGTCCTTTCAGCTTTGGCCTAGCCACTTAGCTCTTTCTGGTGCTACTTGGAAATACCCTCTGCTCTTCCCCAGTAGTATACTGGACACCTTCCGACCTGAGGGGCTCATCTTCCGGCATCATCTCTTTTAGCCTTGTGATACGTTCCATGGGGTTTTCTTGGCAAGAATACTGGAGTGGGTTGCCATTTCCTTCTGCAGTGGACTGGACCACATTTTGTCAGAACTCTCTGCCATGACCTGTCCGTCTTGGGTGGCCCTGCACGGAATAGCTTATGGCTTCACTGAGTTACGCAAGCCCCTTCGCCACAACAAGGCAGTGATCCATGAAGGGGCACACAACTCTACTAATATTTATTTCACTCTAACAGCCCCAGTCTATGTTCAGCTTAGCAACATTTAAATCTCCCTACCCTCACACTGTGAAGTGCTAGCAGACCTTTATGCTTGCACCAAATTGCACTAGAGTGTTAGTGCAAATGCGGACCTTGTTCCTATTCCTCAGCAAGTCCACTATAGTGTAGGGATGTCGGAGAATTTCTCCATGAATCTTCGGGAGGCCGAATGCCAACGCATTCGGCCCCCCGAACTTGGTGGGGAAATTCTCCAACACTCCCCCGACACCCCCCGGGATGGGACTTACCTCGCGCGAATGTCCTCGCGGCGGCAGGTCCCAGTGGCGGTTTGGCGGCGGTTTGATGGCGGCAGCAGCCGGTCTTCTGACCAGCTGCCGCCGCCGCCATTTCCAAGTAAAGTGTAAAAAAAACCAAGAACCACGTGATAGACTACGGCGAAAATAAGGGCAACGCAAATATTTTCTCCGTAGTCTACATAAATCTTTACGTAGCCAACCCGTGCCCAAATAAGGAAGGCAAATGGTGGCGCCCATGGGCACCGCCATTTGCGTATGCGCTTTTTTTTTCCAGTCAGCCGTGATAGGCTATGTAAAGATTTATGTAGCCTATCAAAGCTGACTTTGAAAATCTAGCCGTGATAGGCTACGTAAATCTTTACATAGCCTATCACGCTGTTGTTGTTTTTTTTACACTTTACTTTTTTCTTTCGCGGCCGGGGCAACGGGGCACTCCCCCCCATCCAGAATTTTGGTGGGGAGGGATTGGGCGCCTCCCCCCTGGCCAGAATTTCGGCCAGGAGGGGCAGGGCGCCTCGCCACCCGCCAAGAATTTCGGGGGGAGAACCAGAGCATCTCCCCCCCCGAAAAAAGCTGCGGGACCAGGTAAGGGACTTTCATCCATCCCTACTATAGTGTTAGATGAGAATTTTAGTTTGGTTCGCAAATCTTGCAAAAATGCCTCAGTCACAATCCTGAACACAAACATGAGCAGGAATGCTTTTTGCCTAGAAATTAGGGATGGCGGAGAATTTCTCCCCGAAACTTCGGGGGGGCGAGCGCCAATGTGTTCAGCCCCCCGAACAAGTTTCGGGGAGAAATCCTCCACACACACCCCGCAACCCCCCGGGATGGGACTTACCTTCGCCGAATGTCCCTCCCGGCGGCGGGTCCGGGCGGCGGTTCGGCAGGTGTTCGTGCGGGGCGGGAGCGGCAGCCGGTCTTTCGACCGGCTGCTGCCACCGCCATTCCAATAAAAGAAAAGAAAAAATGCCCCCGTGATAGGCTACGTGACGATTAACATAGCCTATCATGGCTAGATTTGCAAAGTCAGCCATGATAGGCTACGTAAATCATCACGTAGCCTATCACGGGTGACTTTAAAAAAAAAAAAGCGCATACGGATAATGGCGGCCCCCATAGAGAGCCGCCATTCCCGTTCCTTATTTGGTCGCTGTAGTCTACGTAAAGATTTACGTAGACTACAGTGACCAAATAAGGAACGGGAATGGCGGCTCCCTATGGGGGCCGCCATTAGTGTACGCGCTTTTTTTTTTTAAAAGCCACCCGTGATAGGCTACGTGATGATTAACGTAGCCTATCACGGCTGACTTTGCAGATCTAGCCATGATAGGCTACGTTAATCGTCACGTAGCCTATCACGGGGGCGTTTAAAAAAAAATAAAAACTTTCGAGTTCGCGGCCAGGGCGAGGCGGGAAGCCTCCCCCCCGGCCTGAATTTCAGCCGGGGCGAGGCGGGAAGCCTCCCCCCCGGCCTGAACTTCGTGGGGGGAGCAGCGAAGTGCCTCCCCCCCACCGCGAACAAGCTTCGATGAAAGGTAAGTGACTTTCGTCCACCCCTACTAGAAATGTTCACAAATTCCTGAATTTGTGATTGTTTTTTTTTTTAAAGCATTTTTATGCTTTCGCCAATAGGAAAAGTGCTTGCTTCTGAAAAATACACACAGAAATATGCACTTTTCCATATCCCCCAAAGCTTTTCTTGATAGTTGGGGGACACACTGAAACTGTACGGAATATGCCACGGAGGGCTGCAGGTAGGAAAACTGGTGAAAATCAGGAGCTTCACTCTGTGTGAGCAGAAGCATTTTCTGCTAGTACAAAGCCAATGCATAACCCAACCTAATACCTTGAGAGACACAACCCAGTATCTCGAGGGAAAGTACAGGAACACCCTTTCAGTCAAATGTCTTGGTATTTGTGGAACTCTGATGATGGAGAACATTTACCAGTATGTGCTCTTTTGTGATATTTATGTCAATCCCACGAAGTAATTCACTGAACCACTGTTGGACAGTTTGGTTGATTTTCCCAACATAGCTAAAATAATTCAGCAATATGTAAGATTGAGAGCTGAAAGATTTTCTTTTGTCATACAACAACTGAGAACAGGTTTTTGTTTTTTGTTTTGTTTTGGCAACAAGTGAAATACATAAATTGTCAAAATGTACATATGTGTTAAGCAGTTCCTTTAAAAATACAGACTGCTAACATGCATTTTGCTTGTTTTCACTTTGGGTGCAATTTTGTAGATTTTTTTTATCTATTTACAAAAATATTGCTGCATTGTAATGACATTAAACAAGTCTTAAACTGCATGGCGAATGGGCAGAATACATGCATGAAAGATAACCCACATCCATTTAAAATATGTATTTCTTATCTATTTTAGCATCACGTTCAGTTCTTTTCCACAGTATTTCAGAACACCTGTCACACCTGCTGCACTTTCTGCAATGATTACTACTGTATTGATTTTAGATTCCCGACACACTCTCGTCATTTCCAATGATGTCTTTGTTTTTTTGATCCGCTGTTGTCATGTATTTTTTCCATTCACTGTTTAATTTGTGCACTGGGAATTTTCTGATGCCTTGGAAACTTGTCTTTCAGTTTTTAACCCCTCCAAATTGAGCCCCTGAGTATAGTTGCTGTATATTTCTACTCTATTTTGAACAGCTCCACTAACACTCATAACAGGGAGCAAGCACACAATATGATGAAAAGCAAACACATTTTGAAATTACAGGAGGCTATCAATCTACTCTTTCGACATTTGACTTGTGTCATTCTTAATTTAATAGCTATCCCAAGTATCCCATATGATGAAACTAGAATTTCTGCACCCTGCGATGAAATCGGTGCTCTGGCAATCCCATTCCCAATACCTTTTTGTTTCACTTGTAAACAACATTATTCATCTGTAGGAAATGCAGTCTGCAGGAAAGCACCATGGATCAGTACTAGATACACTGGATATCAGACAGAAAATAATTTAGTCTGGAGTAGACCCTTAGAGACTGTTGTAGTGGTTGCTTTAGGCATTAAATAGTTAACTGTGCAATCCAACTCATATCTACCCAGTAGTAAGTCCCACTGAGTTCCATGAGGTTACTCTCAGATAATGCAAGACTGCAGCCTAAATAGTCCCCCACCCCTGCTAACTATTTACAGAGCAATCCTAACTGCCTCAAACAGCTGTCCAAAAGGGGTTAGGATGGGGTGGTGGGGAGGTGCCTGCTTGCCAATGGAAAGAAGTTCATCTGCCCTGGAGACCACACCTGCCACTGGTGGTGTTTCTGCTGGTGGTAGACAGTGGTAGGCCCTGAAATCGGGTGTCCTGGGAGCAGGACAGTGGAGGCTCTGTATCCACTGAAGCCAAAGCCACACCATTCTCCCATAAGGTTCCAGGACTGGGGCCCCTGTTGAAACCAACTGTAAGGCTTTTTAGAAAAAAAGATCTGCCAGAGTCCATTTCCACTCCCTGCCCTGGGCAATGGAAGCAGGCAGGGTTTTGGAAGTGGTGGAGATTCCTCAGCTTCACTCTCCCTCCAATTTAGGATTGGTCTCTTAATCACATTTCAAATTCGAGTTTTGGATTATTATTTTTAGTTTAATTTTTAATGAGCATGTGACTCTGAATGTCAAAATCACACTTAAGATGACCCTAGGGTATTGATCTGGAAAGGAGAACTTCAGAAAATGTATGAATTCCAGTATGAGCTTATAACTCAATTTTAGGAGACAAGGATTGAAAATACAGTTTTATATAGTAGCAGTAATGTAGCACTTTGACAGAAAGATTTATTACAGACATTTAGATCATTGATAAAATGCCAAGATTTATTTATAAAAATTACCACCTTCATTATGGGTCATTTTTCCACTGTGTATCCACTGGCATGATATTAATTCTTCTTGTTTGGATTTCATGGACACACACAGATTTTATTTTCATACTTTTCATTATTATTTTCTTTTAATGAATAGGGAGCGTGAATTCAGGTACAAGAACTGTAATTAGCAGCTCAAATTAGCAGCTAACACATCATTATGCAACCATGTTTTGATATCAACTAACAATTACACCAATAATTTATTGCATTTATACTTGGTTAACTAAGTATACAAAATCTGTACTGGTGAGGATTAAGACTATGAGAGGAAGAATAAATATGGTTCCTTGCCATTTCTAAAGCCAATTTGGAAGCAGAGCTCGAAGGGAACCATTTAGGGCCTTTTCAGATAACCAAGTTACAAAGGCTGTCTGAGGGTTGTTAACCTGAGATTCATCAACTGCAAAGAATCAATTTGTACAAGGGTTTTTAATCCAAACTTAAATGTATACAACCATCTCATTACAGTGGTGCTTGATTGCATCTAGGTCATCCTATCCACCACAGCAGCAACTTTTGCCTCTAAATATGTTTCTGTGTTATATGGCTCATAGATATATTTTAGGCTAAGGGCCTCTGTAGTATGTTTATATCCATACACCTATTTGGAAGAGAAGGATGGAATCTACTGTTAAAGTGTGTCCAGAGAGCCAGCCATTGGGTATAGTATTGGATACCTCTTCAGACAGCTATGCCGGTAGAGCTGCTATCTTTAAATCTTATTTGTTTAATTTATTTAAAATATTTCTTGGACGCCTTTCGTGGCAGAAGCCCCTGCAAGGCGGCATACAGCAATAAAACATATAAAACCAGCATGATATTAAAAATGATAAAAACAGTAAGAATATAATTAAAACAGCAAGAAAACCAGCAAGAAAAAGAGCAACAAAAGCAAACATTAGGAGAAGTCCAGCATAAAATAAAATATTTTCAAGGCCTTCTTAAGAGTCTACAGTGTTAGATCATGGTGGACCCCTGACAGCAACTTATTCCAGAGGTGTGGGGCCATAGCAGAGAAGGCCCTCTCACCTGTGGTCACCCCACAGGCCATGGCATGGACAACCCCAGCACCATCTTCTGAGACCACCCCTCCTGGAAGGACCAGAACCACTTTAAAATTGTGGTTGAAGGTATAGAAAGCTACTGAGAGGTCCAGAAGAACCAACTGGGTTGCACTCCCCCAATCCATTCCCCAGCATAAATCATCAACTAGGGCCATCTTGGCTGTTTCCATCCTATAATCACATCTGAAACCTGATTGGAATGGATCTGATTATTTAATCAGTATCATCCAATACCACTTGGAGTTGTGAGGCCACCACATCCTCTAGTACCTTGACCAAGAATGGCAAATTTGATACTGGGTGGAAGTTATCTGAAACCATAGGATCTAGATGTGGTTTCTTCAACAAGAGACTTACCACTGCTTCTTTCAAAGCTGCGGGGACCTCACCCTCCTTCAAGGAGGCATTTACTACCTCCCCTTTTCCAGCCCAGCTCTGGCAGATTTCACAAGCAGATTTAAGATAATGAAGTATGGACAACTCATTTTGCTATGTCTGTGGAGGCAAATATCGAGCCATCAAAGGGCTTTTTGTGTCCACAGTGTAATCACGGGTTCACAGAATTTTAATTATGAAATATAGAAATGAAAATAGGACACTGATGCCTGATGCGCTCATTGTAGCCCCTAATTACTCTCCACAGCAATTTCAGTTTTGTGGGAATGACAAAATAACACAGCTATACCATGTTGTTCAGTCGTTAAGTCGTGTCAGACTCTTCGTGACCCCATGGACCATAGCACGCCAGGCCTTCCTGTTGTCCACTCTCTATTTCCATAAATAACATATGCATCCTCATTTTTCATTTCTTTTCCTCTTGAAATCATACTTTATGATTTTCTTCGATGCCTCCAGAAGTCTTCCTTTTTTCCTCATAGAAACATTTTTTGAAACTGAGGGCAGAAGTGATTGAAGATTCACAATTCTGACTTCAAAACTATGGTCAAACTCAGTTCAGAGTAAGTTTTCTACTTATGACAGTTTTTAATATATTACGAATAAGCCATAAATATTCTGAAATGGTGGCTTACATGTAGGGCAGGAACTTGACAGTTCTGTGTAACACCACTATAACAACAGCAACATTCAAGGAGAGTTTAGCGAGTGGAGTAGGGATGTCAGAGAATTCCACCACGGATCTCGGTGAGGCCGAATGTCAGTGCATTCGGCCCCCCGAAATCTGTGGCGGAATGGACTGCCATCCCCCCACCCCCCCGCGGATCCCCCCTGGTACGAGACTTACCTGGAGAGGATCTTCCGGGCGGCGGCGGCTCCAGCGGCGGCTCCGGTGGCCGGTCTTCCGACCGGCTGCCACTGCCACCATTTCCAGGCTTGTGGGGAAAAAAAAAAAGACGTGATAGGCTACGTAAAGATTTACGTAGCCTATCATGGCTAGGTTTTAAAAAAAATGTAGCCTATCATGGTTGGGGGTGGGTTTTAAAAAAGAACAAACGCGTACGCAAATGGTGGCGGCTACGGCCACCTCCATTTGCATTCCTTCTTTTTACCATCTTAATCTACGTAAATATTTACGTAGACTATGACGGCGAAAATAAAGGGGAACGCAAATAGCGTAGCGGGCGCTATTTGCATCCCCTTTTGATTCGCCGTTTTAGCCTACGTAAAGATTTACGTAGGCTAAAACGGTGAATGAAAAGGGGACACAAATAGCACCCGTTACGCTATTTGCGTTCCCCTTTATTTTCGCTGTCATAGTCTACGTAAATATTTACGAAGATTAAGATGGCCCAAAAGAAGGAACGCAAATGGTGGCGGCCGTAGCCACTGCCATTTGCATACGGGTGTTGTTTTTGTTTTTTTTGTTTTTACCCAGAGCCCTCCGCAGCCGGAAATCCAGCTGCGGACAGCTCTGGCCTGGCCAAGCCGGGCCTGGCTGGCTGCTCCGTGGAGCTGCCGCGGAGCACAGCCGGCCGTTAGAGGATTCCGGGGGAAGGAACGGAGCACCTCCCCCTCAGCCAGGATTCTGGGGGGAGGGACGGAACGCCTCCCCCCCCACCATCAACATAATCCGTGAAAAGTAAGTCACTTTTGTACATCCCTAGAGTGGAGATGGGCAATAAAGAGACGGGTGCAAGTGCTTGGACTGAAATTGGGCCACATTAATTGAAATATCTGCAAAGGGAAAAACCTAGGATGGGCACTGAACTGTGCCAGCTGGCACTATAATGGGCAAAAACATACAGCATTGCCACCCCTCAGGACTACCCCTTATGGGGGAAGTAGACCTTCCCCTTTCCCCCCTCCCAGGCTGCAAAGCTCCTGGGTGAGTGAGGTGAGTCAGTCTCCCAGGCAACCCTTATCCCCCCACCACGCTGCAAAACCCATTCAGGAGGCCTCAGGCGTCACCTGTCACCATAACAGTGCCTCTGAATGCTCACCCTCCCTAAACTCATTCCCCCTTGCCCATCCTAGCCACCATCTGAAATGTGACCTATACTTAGGGATGGCAGAGAATTCCGCCACGGATTCCAGTGAAGCTGGATTCTTTAGAATCCAGCCCCCTGGAATCCGTTGCAGAACGGCCTCCTGCCCCCCGCCCCCCCGCGGAATCCCCCCGGGACAGAACTTACCTGGGGCAGATGCGGCGGATTCAGAAGCAGTGGTGGCTGCGCCAGCGGCTGGTCTCCTGGCCGGGCGCAAATGGTCTGTTGCAGCCGCCATTGGTGTCCTTGCAGCTGTGATAGGCTAAGTAAGTATTTACGCAGCCTATCATGGCTAACCTCCCCCCAAAAAAACAGCGTATGCAAATGGTGGCGGCTACGGTAGCTTGTGTTCCCTATTTTTTGCCGTTCTAGCCTACATAAATATTTGCGTAGGCTATTACGGTGAAAAAAAGGGGAACGCAAATAGTGTAGTGGGCGCCATTTGCGTTCCTTTTTTTTCGGCGTTCTAGCCTATGTAAATATTCATGTAGGCTATTACAGCAAGAAAAAAAAGAACGCAAATAGCGCCCACTACGCTATTTGCATTCCCCTTTTTTTCGCCGTAATAGCCTACGTAAATATTTCGGTATGCTAGAATGGCGAAAAATAGGGAACGCAAATGGTGGCCGCCATAGCTGTCGCCATTTGCGTACGCTGGTTTTTATTTTTTATTTTTTTTGGCTTGGCGTGATAGGCTACGTAAATACTTACGTAGCCTATCACAGCAGCCTCGCTGGACGCAAATGGCAGCCGCTACGGCAGCCGCCATTTGCATCCGCAGCAGCCCGTCCACGGACGGCCCTGGCCGGCTGCTCCACAGAGTCGCTGCAGAGTGGAGCCGGCCAGGCAGGATTCTGGGGGGGAGGACCAGATCGCCTCCCCCCCATTGAGGATTCTGGGGGGAGGGACGGAGTGCCTCCCCTCCACCGCAAATCACATCCGCGAACAGGTAAGTCACTTTCGTATATCCCTACCTACACTAAACAAGAATTAGACCACGTTTACCCAAAGGACTCACCCAACCCCATTAACAGTATGAAGTAGGTGAAAAGATGCACAGCCCAGGCCAATCAGACTGTGAGCCAAAAATTCCTACATGGCCCCCAAAAGGGCATCCAGTTGGAACCCACACTGCTTAAGGGCAGGCAGGAGGGAGCTGCTCGAACTAGAGGCTGTTGGGAGTGGTGCAGAGAGTAAAAACACCTCTCCGACTCCTCCCCTCCCCAGTGGTACCACAGGGGTTCCTGCAATGGCAGCCTTCCACGTCCTCTCACCCCACCCGCCCGCAATGCCCCCCCACACACACACACACGCAGCCAGGCAAGCCGGACGTGGGAGTAGGGCATATATGAAAAGAGAATTATATGTAGGAGCCATTTCACAACATAAAGCTGCTTTTTTGTCTCATTCAATAAACCTAGCAGGCAAGAAGTAAGAAAAAGAAGACTGATTAAAATGAGAACCTTATTTCTAGATGGCTTTCTGAATACTTGAAAGCTACTACATTGTAGCATCTACATGCCACAATATTCTTCAAGTGGAAAAGACAAAGTAAATGGAATAGTTTGTTCAGGCAAAGGACAAGCGTTCTTTTAAAAACATTATTTTCACAAGCTCCAACCAGAACAAGAACAATTTCTTATTGAAAGGCACTGGGTGTTAAATTTGATTCCCTAGCAAGGAGTCAGTGCTATATTTGGAACAAGTTAGTCAGCAGGGTTTACTTTTTATATTAAAATCCAATGTGAATCGAAGAGGCCAGCTGCTAGTTCTGGATGACAGAGAGTTTACGGAACAGGGAATGAAAATGGTTAAACTTACAAGAGAATGTTAACAGCAACCAAAGAAAGAAAAGCATTCACCTTTAAGACTAGAAGTTTGGAAAACCAGTCAAGCCATGAAAATGTACATTTGCTGGGGGTCCAAGATGGCTCCATCAATTAATACCTGAGGCTCCTTAGATAAATACAATCAAGGATCCAAAATACTGGATACTGAGGGATTCTACACACTCCCAAAGAGGTCTCAAATTGACAGTGGGAGATAAAAGAAGTTAGCAAAGTCACTCTCCAACTTCTGTGAGGAACTAGACCTTCTTACACAGCCACTCCCATCTCCAAAGGAAATAAATGAAGTATGAATAGGAATCTTTGCTACTGGAAGGAAACAGTGTTTAAAACAACAACTTAAGGGAAGAAAATAGTGGGATAGGGATTCTGTCTTCTAAAACAATATAATAATAAAATATATTCATTTAAGGAAGGGACAAAAGGCAAGACAATAGTCTAATCCCAATAAGTGTTGTTAGAATAAGGCATGCCAACTGTATAGCATAGTGAACTGTGGCATTACTGTGGGATGGTGGGATAGGGGCATTTATATATCTAGGATTAGGACCAAAGTGTGTGTTGAGGAAGGAGGGGATACAAAGCTTCCTCTTGTATAACAGCTCTTTAACACAGCTTCAGTGAATGGTCTGCATGCAAGACCTTTGTATCTGTGGTAAAAAAATTCAGATCCAGACATATTTTACTTAATGTACAAAGCAACTTGGGTCAGCGCCTGCCCTAGATACAGTATTTTGCTGCCTAAGCCGAAGCACAAGATGCGCTTATTCCACCTTCAGAATTTTGCCAGACTGCCATTTGAATCTTACTTCAACACTGGTGATGGGACAGCATCCTCCACCACACCTGAAAGTAGTGAACTAGCTAAAGGGGGGGGGCATCCTCTAACAACTTGCTGCCTCCCCCCAGCATCTGCTGCCTGAAGGGGGCGGCTCACTCTTCCTAATGATAGGGTCAGCCCCATCTTAGGTCTTATAAAGGGCTGTGGGTTTTTTTCCCAAACAACCTAAGTAAACAATATATGAAGCCCATCCTTATGCTTCTTGATTTGGAAGTAAGTCTCAAAGAGCTCAATGCATATGATTGTAGCCTTATTTTAATTAGGAAGATATGGAACCCATTTGAAGTTGTACCCCATGGTGCAAAGAAGGAATTTTTGTCTACCAGTCTTGCATCTGCACAGTATCATCCACTTCAGTTGTTCAAAGTGTTTACTGGGTTACTATATTCAGGTCCAGTCAATATGGAGTTAACTGTCTACAGTCCACTGTGACATGATACTGCAATGCATTTTGCAGATAAAAACACGCAGGCAGCAAGAAGTTAGAGGACAAAGGTGTGTGTGTACAACATGGCCTGATGTGCCGCCACCCACCCACCCCTTTAGCTAGCCTGTAATGTCCACAGTTAGGGCAGAGTCAAGCTGGAGGTATCATTAGCTTCCTTTTGTTGCAGTTACTAACATATGTTTCAGCTCATCTCATCTTCTAGATGTCAATAGTTTGGTGCATGCAGTCATGTAGATATTAGATCCTTATTCCTCCTGGCTTGTGAAAACAAGCTGGGAGAAATGAGTCTCCTTTTGTTCTCTTCTTCAGTGCTTCTCTGGGGAAGGAATCAATGCCAACTCCTTTAAAATGTCTGATTATTGAGCTAACTGCATATGCAGCACCTATAAGCAACAAAGCCACTGAAGCAGCGTGATGCACAGCAACGCACGCACACATACATAAATATACCTGGGGGCTGCATAATGTTAAAAATATTAAATGTGGGGGACAAATGTGACCACCCAAAATCTGTTAGGCCAATCAGATATTCTGCAGAAATGTGTGGATCACTACCAAGGTAAGCAATATTCCTGGCAGAATTCTCATCCTCACTTACATCTCGGGGAAAAGTGTACCAACATTTAAAAGACTCTTTGAGTACTCATTGCAAGGTTATCAGAAAGTTAACTTTCTGCAACATATTATTTGGCATTACAAGGGAAATGGACAATTAGCCAATAAAGTTTAATACTGCTGCAATGAACAAAGGGGTGAAGGTTTCTGTGTTCTGCTAGACTCATTTTAACTGATGTGCGGACATGGTTTATAACGTTGCCTACATAAAAATTAAATAGATTTTTTAGAAGCAATAACATTGACTGATTTGGAGAACAATGGCAAAAAGGAAGCTATTCAGAAAATTAAGTAACTTATACAAGCTATTGTAGAAGTTCATTACTTTGCACTTTTAATTGGAAAGACTAAAAAGTGAATAAATCACTTTCAAGAGCTTCTCTGCACCTGGTAGAGAAATGGTTACTGATGTGTCAAACACATGCAGTGCAATTAGGGATGGGCGAAAGTCCCTTACCTGTCCTCGAAGCTTGCTTCACGGTGGGGGGGAGGCGCTTCGGTTCTCCCCCCGAAGTACAGGCGAGGGGGGGGAGGCGCCCCGCGTCGCCCGGCCGAAATTCAGGGCGGGGGGAGGCGCCCCATCCCTCACCGGCGAAATTCAGGATGGGTAGAAGCGCCCCGTCTACCCGGCCACGAAAAAAAAGTAAAAAAAAAAACCACACACACACACACACATGATAGGCTACGTTACGATTTACGTAGCCTATCACGGCTAGATTTCCAAAGTCAGCCATGATAGGCTATGTAAATCGTCACATAGCCTATCACGGGTGACTTTGAAAAAAAAAAAGCGCATACGCAAATGGCGGCTCCCATGGAGACCGCCATTTGATTTCCTTATTTTGGCACGTCTAGTCTACGTAAAGATTTACGTAGACTACGGCGAAAATAAGGGCAACGCAAATAGCATTCCCTTATTTTCGCCGTAGTCTACGTAAATCTTTATGTAGACTAGACGTGCCAAAATAAGGAACGCAAATGGCGGCGCCCATGGGCCGCCGCCATTTACGTACGCGCTTTTTTTTTTCCAAAGTCACCCGTGATAGGCTACGTGACGATTTACGTAGCCTATCAAGGTTGACTTTGGAAATCTAGCCGTGATAGGCTACGTTAATCATCACATAGCCTATCACGGAGGCTTTTTTTTTTTTTCTTTTATTGGAATGGCGGAGGCGGCAGCCGGTCAAAAGACCGGCTGCTGCTCCCGCCCCGCTCGAACACCCGCCAAACTGCCGGCCGGACCCGCCGCCGGGAGGGACATTCGGCGAAGGTAAGTCCCGTCCCGGGGGGGCGGGGGGCGGGGGGGCGGCGGATTTCTCCCCGAAACTTGTTTGGGAGGCTGAACACGTTGGCGCTCGGCCCCCCGAAGTTTCGGGGAGAAATTCCCCGCCATCCCTAGCTGCCGCCGCCGCCATTACAAGGAAAGTAAAAAAAAAACCAAACAAACCTGTGATAGGCTATGTAACGATTTACGTAGGCTATCACGGCTAGATTTCCAAAGTCAGCCGTGATAGGCTACGTAAATCGTCACGTAGCCTATCACGGGTGACTTTGAAAAAAAAAAAGCGTGCACGCAAATGGCGGCAGCCCGTGGGTAGGGGTGGACGAAAGTCACTTACCTGTCCTCGAAGCTTGTTCGCGGTGGGGGGGAGGCGCTTCGCTGCTCCCCCCGCGAAGTTCAGGCCAGGGGGGGAGGCTTCCCGCCTCGCCCGGCCGAAATTCAGGCCGGGGAGGAGGCGCCTCACCTCGCCCGGCCGCGAACTCAAAAGTTAAAAAAAAAACACGCCCCCATGATAGGCTATGTGACGATTAACGTAGCCTATCATGGCTAGATCTGCAAAGTCAGCTGTGATAGGCTACGTTAATCGTCATATAGCCTATCACGGGTGACTTAAAAAAAAAAAAGCGCTTACGCAAATGGCGGCCCCCATAGGAAGCCGCCATTCGCGTTCCTTATTTGGTCGCTGTAGTCTACATAAATCTTTACGTAAATCTTTATGTAGACTACAGCGACCAAATAAGGAATGGGAATGGCGGCTCCCTATGGGGGCCGCCATTATCCGTACGCGCTTTTTTTTTTTAAAGTCACCCGTGATAGGCTACGTGACGATTCACGTAGCCTATCATGGCTGACTTTGCAGTTCTAGCTGTGATAGGCTACGTTAATCGTCACATAGCCTATCACGGGGGCATTTTTTTTTTCTTTTATTGCAATGGCGGCGGCGGCAGCCGGTCAAAAGACCGGCTGCCGCTCCTGCCCCGCACGAACACCCGCCGAACCGCCGGCCGGACCCGCCGCCGGGAGGGACAGTCGGCAAAGGTAAGTCCTGTCCCGGGGGGGGTGCGGGGGCGGGGGGTGCAGAGAATTTCTCACCGAAACTTGTTTGGGGGGGCCAAACCCATTGGCGCTCGGCCCCCCGAAGTTTCGGGGAGAAATTCTCCGCCATCCCTACCGATGGGCGCCACCATTTGCATTCCTTATTTTGGCACATCTAGTCTACGTAAAGATTTATGTAGACTACGGCGAAAATAATGGAACGCTATTTGCGTTGCCCTTATTTTCGCCGTAGTCTACGTAAATCTTTACGTAGACTACAGGGACCAAATAAGGAATGCAAATGGCGGCTCCCTATGGGGGCCGCCATTTGTGTACACGCTTTTTTTTTTCCCAAAGTCACCCGTGATAGGCTACGTGACGATTTACGTAGCCTATCACGGCTGACTTTGCAGATCTAGCCATGATAGGCTACGTAAATCATTACATAGCCTATCACGGGGGTGGGGTTTTTTTGTTTGTTTTTTCACAGCCGGGTAGATGGGGCGCTTCTACCCGGCCTGAATTTCGCCGGCGAGGGATGGGGCACCTCCCGCCTGGCCTGAATTTCAGCTGGGCGAGGCGGGGCGCCTCCCCCCCCTCGCCTGAACTTCGGGGGGAGAACCGAAGCGCCTCCCCACCACCACGAAGCAAGCTTCGAGGACAGGTAAGGGACTTTCGTCCATCCCTAGTCTCCCTGTTTTGTTTTGTGATGGTTCTGCCCAGCTATCTTTGAGCTCATTTTATGGGATTGTTATGATGGAGCTCTATTTTCTTGTTTTGTTTTTAAGTATAAGGCACCTTTGAACACTGTTTAAGTGGGAAGTTGAGATAAAAGTCTTGTAATAAACAAACACATGAATACATAAAACAAATTACAAATGCTTTGCAAGTTTCATCGGAAGTAAATACTACAAAGTTAAATGGAACTTACTGTCTGGAGAGGTTAGGGCTGCAGCCTTAGGATCAAACAAGGTGTGATGTAGGAGCTCCGTGTGCTTCCAATGCCTTTTACTTTCTGAAAACAGCTGCACAGGAAGATGGGGTGTATGAATTGAGCTCATGGCCTGGGAACAAAGGGTTGGATCCCCTTTTACCCGTGTGCTTGGACTCCAATCCAAATGCTACCTTTGTGGGTGATTTCTCAGAAAGTAAAGACAGCAGGAGCTTCAAAGATAGAGTTCCCACATCACATCTCATTTGACCCTGTGAAGGTTTGAGTCCTGCAGATAGGGATGGGCAGATTCCCTACCTGTCGTTCCGCGGAGGAATCTGCCCACAGGGAGAGGCAATCTGTCCCTCCCCCTGGAATCCATCCAGGGCAGGCCAGCTCCACTCCACGTCAATCCTGCAGAGCCGGCTGCCTGTTTCGCATCTCTGCCTAATGTCAATACGGCTGGGAGCCATTACCGTGCTGTATCGCTGTAAGTCTCCAGATGCAAATAGCATAGTAGGCGCCATTTGCGGCCATAAAGCTGGTAGGTTACCCTAACTGCGGCTGTAATTGCCTGCATTTAGGCTAATCTACCAGCTTTATGGCTGCAAATGGCGCCCACTACTAGGGATGTACGAAACACTTACCTGGTTTCGTCCAGGGACATCCGCGGTGGGGGGGAGGCGATCCGTTCCTCCCCCCAAAACCCTTCCTGGCTGGCTCCACTCCATGGCCAAGCCACGGAGCTGCCAGCCGGGCCAACCCACAGCGGGGCCTCCAGCTGCTGCCGGGCTGCTGTGGACGCAAATGGCGTCCTGAGTAGGGGACACCATTTGCGTCCCTATGGTAGCCCGTAATAGGCTACATAAATATTTACGTAGCCTATCACAGAGAAAATGGGAACGCAAATGGCGTAGGGGAAGCCACTTGCGTCCCTGCTTTAGCCTTTGTAGGCTTCGTAAATATTTACGTAGCCTATCACGGGCTACCATAGGGACGCAAATGGTGTCCCCTACTCAGGACGCCATTTGCGTCTGCAGCAGCCCGGAAGCAGCCGGAGCCGCCGCAGCCACTGTCGGAGCCCAAGCCGGAGCCAGAGCCACAGCCAGGTAGGGTCCGTTTCGCGGGGCTTTCGCGGGGTGGTGGGGCAGGTTGCTCCGTTCTGCCATGGATTCTGGGGAGCCGAATTCACTGGAATTCAGCCCCCCTGGGATCCGTGGTGGAATTCTCTAACATCCCTACCCACTATGCCATTTGCATCCAGAGGCTTGCTTACAGCGATATCGCACGGCAATGGCCGCCGGCCGTATCAACATTTGGCAGTGATGTGGAGCAGGCGGCTGACTCCACAGGATCGATGCCGACACGGATCCGACATGGACAGATTCTGGGGGGAGGCGGAGGTGAGTGATCCATTCTGCCATGGACTCCGGGGGGGCCGGATTCTTTAGAATCTGGTCTCATTGGAGTCCGTGGTGGAATTCTCCGCCTTCCCTACCTACAGAGGCAAAGAGGGAAACGGTCAGGCTGAGAGGCCTAGAGTTTTCTGTTGGGAGGGGTAACCCTGAAAGGAGTAGTTTCATTTCTCTGGTTAAGTGTCAGTTTCATTTTTCTCCACTTAAGTTCCATTTCCTCAGTGGTTTCAGCAGTATTTTGAAGCAGTAGTTTCAGTTTTGAAGGAGGAGGGTATATAAAGAGAGCCACTGAAAGAGAAACTGCCAGACCCTGAAGTGAGAGCAGACTGCTAAGAGGGAGCAGGAAGAAGCAGGCTAGAAAAGTCTAAGGGCAGCTAGGATAAACAAACTTTCATTTTCTTTTAATGCCTTTGTATCACTCATGTCTATTCTGTAAATAGCTTTAGTTGTAATTTGTTTGCTTTAAATTCTCTAGTAAACTGTTGTGGTTAAACCCTGTATCTAGAATGTTAGTCACCCCATGTCTACAGCCTAAATCTTTTTACTGGAAAAGGGAAGGTAAAAGGAGGAAGGTGGGACTCTTAAGGAGGCAAGAGATCTTTAAGGAGTTGTTCAGGGGGTCCAAGTCATAAGGGGAACCCAGACAGACCCTTAGATTCTCATCCAAGAGATCAGATTAATATATTGGGAATTAATATATTGGGAATGTCCCATCTCTTCCTAGCCACCCTTCCTCCTTTCCCCTACATGAATTTCCCCCCTCCCTTTTCAGTATTAACTTCACTTAGTATTATGTCTACACCAAGGTCAATCCTAATCACATCTAGCTTTAATCAGTGTATGTAAATCAGCTTTCAAAAACCTTGTTTAAAAGTTAGTTATGATTACCATTAACCCCTATACAGATATAATGCTACACCATCATTAATGCTGAGAACGAAAGGGAGGCAAGAATGCACACAGAAAGGGAGGGATAAAACCCACTGAGCACTCCATATTTCTTAGCCTAGGTTAAGAAATGAAGACGTGTGAATCTGCACTGAGACTTAGTGTTTCACTTAAATCTACATCCTATTGAAAAAGAAGTAAACAGGGCCTGAAGCTAAAGTATGAAGTAATTCATTCCCTTTCAAAGAAATCTGAAGTTATCTTTTCCTAATTTCCCTATGATTGTTGAGTTTGTGCAGCTATTAAAACACTGGCATGAGAGATCCTCATGAGGATCATTTTTTGTCTCTGAAGCACTTATCTACAAATGAAAATAAACTTTTACAAACAATCTGGTTTCTTCCCTCCTGGTGGGAATAGAGGCAAAATTGTCTAGCTTGAAAATGGGAGTTGTGTCTCCCGGGACTTTTATTCTGATGTTAAAAGGAAAGCAGTCTTTCTGTAGAAAGCTGTTTGTTTCTCTAGCACAGAGGGGAAAATTTTTCAAAAGGTATTTAAAAGAAATGCACATTCTTTAAGGTCGAGTCAAACCTAAAGTACTTTGCAAAGAGAGCAGCATCACTCACATGTCCTAATGAATATTGTTCAATATTGGCATTTTATTTTGCCTCTGGCCAATTGCATAGAGTATGCTATTGTGTCAGATTCTAGTACAATACAAATTCTTCTTCACCTAGAGGATTGCATTTCGCTAATTGGAATAAAAGGATAATTTTACACAATTAAAGGTATACTGGACAGACCATCTTTAATTTATTTATATAGAAATCCAGCAGGAGGCATGCCAGTGTGTCAATATGCCTCCATCTACAACCTAGAACTGCTGCAGTTGCGTGCTGAGGCTGGCTATATGTGTTGTTCTATACTTTGTATTGATTTTTTTTAATTGTTATTATAGGAATCTTACATTGTACGATGTTGCAGCCAGATCCTAAGTATGTTTATCCACTTTTTTCAAAGGGACTTACTAACAACTACTTCTTCATGGGATTACAATTTTAGAGCACAATCCTATTCATATTTACACTGAAGTAAGTCCCATTGAGTTTAGTGGGACTTGTACCCTGGTAAGCATGGATAGGATTTCTTCATTAGATAGTTAACCTCCTGCTGTGGGGCAGACCATCATTCTGAACCAAAGTGGTAATTTAAATTGTTCTCTGTGGCAATCTCAAATCCTTCTTTCTTAGACCAACCACATAGCACAGCTGCATGAAAGAACTTAGCATGACTTTCCCTTGAGTCATCCAAACATGCATTCTACATACAGTAGATCAAGGATGGCGAACCTCTGGTCTGTAGGACAAATGTGGCCCACCAGGCTGGCTCATCTGGCCCATAGAGTGAGGTGGCACCCCTTCCCCCAAACCCCACCTCCTGAAGGCTAGCAGGGAGGGGAATCTGAGAAGTGATCTCCGATCACTGATTGGAGATACCAGCAGCAATTCCCCTGCACACCACTTCTCCTCCCAATTGAGAAGACACCCTAACGGGGCAGGTGCAGGGCAGGTAAAGTCACCATGGTAAGGTGCCAGCTGGGGGAACACTCCTTCCGCTGGCACCTTCGTCAGGGACCTGTCTTTGCTCCAGGCAGTGCTCTGCTCCAGCCAGCCCCACCCCCTGGTGTCATTCAGTCCACAGAGGGCGTGTTGGAGAATCATCCAACCCACAAACAGTTCCCCATACCTGCAGTAAATGATGAAATCACAGAAACAAGACAGTCAAAATATGTGTTACAATGATTCACTGTAACTTATCAGAATACTGAGTAATAAGATTCGGTTTCTTACCATTGTTTGCAAAATGTATTTCGATGGGCAGGCATCTATAGAAGGAGGGTCTCTAAGGCAGCAATCACAGTACTGCACCTTTGGTGGGACATTTCCTGCTCCTCCCTCAGGTTTTCTGCCATTCCTGCTTCCCCCTCAGTTTTTTTGTGACAAGCGACAGCCTAACCACAGAGGCACTGCCTTGAAAGAATTTGCACAATTCTGTTTTTGTTTTTTTTATGAATCTTTCTCCAAATAATGATGACTTCTTGTTGTTGTTGTTATTATTATTATTAAACTTCTCTCTGCATAAAACACATTTACTAGTAATCCTAATATGCATATACCACCACATCAAGGTACATTCTGTATCTGTTGGTTTGTATCAAGAAATCATGGTGGCTGCTCAATATTCTGTTCAGATGCAATTCTTTAAGTTTAACCTCAAATTCCCTCAAATCTGAAAATTTCACGGCATATGCCTGTTTCTTTGAAGTAATTCTTACATAGTATACACAAGATGTAAATGGCATCAACAGAAATTTCAGAAGGATGCCAAAAGTACTTTCTACCTATTTCAGGAGGGAGAAATAGTATTAATAAATGATCTGCAACAAGTCATTAGCAATTCAAAATAACTCCCAAGTGGAAATGCCCTTACAAATGCTTTCCATGTTTCAGTTCCTAAGGAATCAAGAGTAACTTGCAAAATCTAAGGGTATCTGATCATAGCTTCATGTCCATCCTTGCATTCACAAATTTCCTCAACTGGTGTTTGAACTAAGATAACATTGTATGAATTCTCACTAGCCAAATGTATTTTTTTCTACTACTTTATCAATAAATGTATGCCCTAAATGGTACTCATTTTAACATTTCAAAAATGAAACTTGGGTTCTGCATTATGAATTGCAACTTGAATGAATGAATAATTGCAGCTTAAAACTCAAAGCATTATGTTGTGTTATTTATCCATCTATTTCTATATGAATCGTTTTTCTGCGCAGAAGGGCCCACAAGGTGATATACAACTTTAAAAACATGACATATCAAAGCAACTAAATTAAAATATCAAAACCACCTTTAAAACAAACCAAACAGCAGAGTTTAAAACCCATAAAAGCCATGTGGAACAGAGCAGTTTTACAGCCCACATAAAACTAGGCAAAGATGGAGCTAATCTGACCTCCTTAGGGAGGAAGTTCCACAATTAGGTGTTGTGTTGCTACAGAGTAGGCCCTGTCCCACATACCTCTCAAACTGCTATTTCCTGGTGGTGGGATATACAACAAAGCCTCTGAAGAAGACCATGATTTGCAGGCAGGCTCATATGAGAAGAGACGGTCTTTCAGATTTCCTGGGCCAAAACCATTTAGGGCTTTATAGGTAAAAAACAGCACCTTGAATTGAGCATGAAAACAAACTGGAGCAAAGGAAGCTGCCTTATACCAAGTCAGACCATTGGTCAGTCTAGCCCATTAATCGCAGTACTGATGGGCACTGGATCTCCAGGGTGTCAGCCCATGTAGGAATTGATTTTAAAAAAAAAATCCACATGTTTCAGTGCTATTCCTGTATCTTTACTTCTCGGATGTTATATGGGTTTGTCAAGATACATCTTTCAGACATAACAAACATCCTGTTCTGTTGGCTAATGGTGAAGATGCATTCTCCTCTCAATCTTTTCTTTCCTAGTATTTCCACTCTTTAGAAATGGGGTTAAATAAGAGATTTTATTTAACTACAAGCTTTTGTAGCTTCTTGTTTTTTAAAAGATGCTACATTTTTGTCCTTTTAAAAAGGAAATAAAAAATATGAAATATACCGTCAGACTATGGTATTACAGTCAGGGCCAGAAATATTGGAACAAGGATAACTCTTTTGGCAGTTGGCCTCTGTACACCACCACACTGAAGTTGTGGTGTGTTGAAAGGAAGTTTCAGTTTCAACTGAAGTTGAAAGGAAGCACCCCCAGATGGGAACGAAGTCAGGACATGATATGGTGGTCACCCAAGAGTCACTTAGTAACCAAACTCACCTTTTCTACATGGTGTGTGAAGAAGTCCTCACTGCAACCACACAGACATGGAGCTTTATGTGGAATGAAGCAGGGCCACAGCTAATTACCTGCAACAGGATTTTACCAGCACTATCCCAATCTCCTTCACACTGCAGGTGTTTCTTTGTAAGATGGGGGTCAGGAGGGCGATATCCTGTTCTCGTTCATATTGGGTGATCTCACCCTGCCTCCATTCGCACCAGCCACAATCTGATCCTTGCTCCTTACGATTCCAATGCTTTCAAGGAGTTGAGAGACCTCCAGATATCATCATTCATCTCAAGCCATTGAGGCTTTGAGTTCAATGAAGCTATCTGTGCCCTAGGAGAACCCCCATCTAAGATCCTTCATGCCACTCAACCTTGACGACTGATCTGAGTACGGTGGTCCCCAGTGGTGGCCAATACAATGGTCACCATTCTCTTGCTATGTTCTTTCTTCCCACAGTATACCTGCTAGTGAGTGGCCAACTACCAGAGCCAAACATCTAGCTCAGCTTCACCCATGACCAACAGCATGAAATAGGTGGGGAACAAAATTTCCCTACCAAAGCAAATCAGGTCAGGAGCAAAAAAAATCCCGTTTGGCCTCTAATGGACTGCCAATCCCAGACTGCCAATCCAAGAGTGGGCAAACAGGTGCTTTGCTTTGCACTGAGGCTTATGGAGAGAGGAACAACTCTTCACTCTTCCCACCTGACAGCCAGCCACCCAGCATATGGTATTTTGATGATGACGATATCATCCTGCCTTTTTTTACTCTTGCAAAGAACCCAAGGTATACCCTCCTCTTCTCCATTTTTATCCTTACAACAACCCTGTGAGTAGGTTAGGCTGAGAGTCAGCAACGGTGACTCCCAAAGTTCTGAATCTCCCGAGCCCCGGTTCAACACTGTAACCACTACTTCACTTGGCTTCTCCCACACCCCAATCTCATGCCTTTATCACTATTTTCAGTGTCTTCCATTATACGCATTTTTATTTCTTCCATTCTATCTGCTCCAGCATGACCACAAAAACCAGAAAGATAGAGAATTGGGGCTTAGTCCATAACAAGTAACTAACACACTTTCCTTCTCAGCTGAGAACTCTGCATTGCTGCTCATGAAGCTTGTCAGTCATTCTTTCTCTCAGTCATATTGCATGTTGCACTGGATTGTGGCTAATCTAAAATTTATTTACCATAATAAGGCAAGACAAGGTAAGGCAAACCAAGTTTGGGACCAGCCCTTCATATGACGGCTTTCCCCTAAAAATGTCTGTAACATGTAGTGTGGATGATAATTTGGCTCTCTTGTCTGACAGATTCTAAACCAGTGTCACTTAATGCCAGGAACAGGCCTGAATATCTGTTCTAGAGCTGAGCTGAAATTTCTCAGATCAGGAAACATTTTTTCTGAGAACCTTTCTGATACTTTTTCTTTTTCTCAACTCCTTCCTCCAATTTCCCTGAACATTCTCCAGCAATATTAGTTATTTATTTTGAGTGTCAGCTGCCATTCCATCACCACCACCACCCACACACACCTAATGCCCCAGAACAACACTAAGTCTGGTGCTTTGTGGAGGATACAAAATGGTAGCCAAGCTGCCCATGGCACTGGCAAACAAACAAACACACCTTAGGAAAAAAGAAAGAAGCTGTGTTGTTGCCACTGCTAATGGTGAGCCCCACCAGCAAGAAACTGCTGGAGAATTCTCCTCCTGTTGGAGAAATTCAGTAAAATCCCACCACCACCACCACCATTTCTCTTCCCACTGCATTCTTTTTGAAGTGATGCACATCTCTTATCTGGTCACCTTCAGATTCCTCTGTGTGATTAAAGTAATCTGCAGACTACACTAAAAGAACCACAGTCCTGCATTAAAACGTGTGCCAACAAGAAGCATGAATGTGGCCCATCCACAGAGTCTTCAGCCAAAAATGTAGTATGTCCTTACATCAACACCTGGGCAATTTACACCTATTTAAAGAAAAGCCTTTTCCACCCCAATCCTTGTTTTCCTAATTTTTGCTTTATTGCTGTTTTATGATCCCACCTTCAATATAGACATGATTTAGGCTGTATATGCATCTATGTGACATGAGGCACAACTCCCTCCAGTCTTGCATTCTAAAAAGAAATCCTCAGTATTTGTAATTACTAAAGTCCCCACTTTGTAAGCCACATCACCAAGCAATCAGATCAGTGTTATAAATATATAACCAAGAAGTTATGGTTCCAAATAATACCTCAATAAAATACTCTTTGCCATTCCTGGGAACAAAATTTAGAACAGAAAAGCAAATAGTGCTGACAGATCCACGATACCTTGTGGCGTAATCGTACGAGAGGCTGGTAGGGTCTGAAGTCATATCCTTCTTTTGCTGGCCATCCTTCTGCATCCAATACAGTGCATCCAAGGAAAGAAACAAGCATCCACCACAGAAACATCTTTTGAAGGCCTTCTCCCTAAGCAACAAGAAAGGAAAATGTTACTGCCAGAATTACAGATACCATAGATTTGTGAAAGTTCCTTATAAATAGGAACAATGTTTGAACTGAATATGTAGAGTTGAACAAGTGGTAGAAAAGCAACAGCTCAATGCAGCCACAAATAAATAAATAAACACGCGCACGCACACGAAATTGTGATTAACAAACAGAAAT
Source organism: Heloderma suspectum (assembly GCF_057233095.1). NCBI lineage: Eukaryota > Metazoa > Chordata > Lepidosauria > Squamata > Helodermatidae > Heloderma > Heloderma suspectum. Next base: position 72,006,693 of record NC_139462.1, read on the forward strand.
TTCAGTGGAACTAATAAAACATTTCGGCTTTCACCTTCATCAGCTGTTAAGATACAAATGCTATTTCCAAGGTTGCAGTTATAGAGCTGTGAGGATGGAACGTTCAGATCAATTGCAGATTTAAGCAATGTGTGTACTGTTTGTATAAAATATCTATATCTAAAATCATGCAATTAAGAAGGGGATTGCACTGCAGAAGAAGACTCTTAAAAATACTTGAAGGGCAAAGAAGGTAGGTAAGACCATGTAACCTTTTTTTGTTTTGTTTATGAACACATTCCTTTCCGATAATCTGATTACATTATTATTAATACAGGAAATCAATCAAAAACTGAGTATATTAACTGTATGCTCAGTGAAGAACAGGAGATATGGCACTCTTCCAAGCAAGTTGCTGCTATAAGGCTATGACAGGGAGCTCATTTATGCAGCACAACAAGTTGCCAATACAAGTCTTGGCAGAGACATGTTCTTCTTACGGATGTACGAAACCCCTACCTTCCACAGGGGTCCACACAGGGGGAGGCAATCCTTTCCTCCCCTCCGGAATCCTCCGGAGCAGCTCTGCATCCAGAGGATTTCGCGGAGCTGCACTCCGGCTCTGCAGTGCTGGCAATACGGCAATGGCAGCCACCATTACCATATTCCTTGGAGAAATACAGCCACAAATGGCATATTGGACACCACTTGTGGCCATAAAGCACTGAGTTTAACCTAAATGCAGCTGTTTACAGCTCTATTTAGGGTTTTTTTTTAAAGCGCTTTCCAGCCGCAAGTGGTGTCCAATATGCCATTTGTGTCTGTTTCTCCAAGGAATACAGTAATGGCAGCCGCCATTACCATATCACAAAGGAATCGGAGGAGCCGGAGTGCTGGTCTGTGGGGAATCCTCAGGAGGTGGACGTGAGTGGTGCCATTCTGCTACAGATTCCGGAGGCCGGATTCCAAAGAATCTGGCCTCATTTGAGTCCATGGCAGAATTCTCCGCCATCCCTAGTTCTTCTTAACAGGTAGCAGTAATGGGTGCTGAGACAAAATATGATGCATCCCCCCATCCCGAACATTCATAAAGCGATGACATAACCAGACTTTCCAATGTTTGGGGCGGGGGGTTTGCACCACTTTGTAAACTGGATTGGGATGAAATTTTTTACTTCTCTGTGGTGGCAGGCAATGAAACTGCCACACAGTGTGGCAAGACAGGAAACCTCGAACAACCGGGATGTGTTTGCTTCTCTCCCCATTTGAAGGGAGGGTTTCATTTGGCAATTCTTGTCATTTTGGATCTTCCACAATGTCCCATGCCTAGTATTCTTCTGAGGTATTGTGGGGGAGTGGGGAAAAGAATCACAGCTGCAACAATAAATGGAGAATATTCAGAGAAAATTCTGTAAACTGGCCTTTTTCTAGTGGGGTTAGAAAAAAGAAAAATCTCAGAAAGTTTCTCAGAAAACTATCTTCTGAAAAATTCAGCTCAAGTCTAGTTTTTACATGGTTTGCAAAGCCCCCAGGGTGCCAATTTTCAAGAATACTCTGTTGCAGCAGTTATAGCACAGTGGAGAAACAATAATACCATATTCTGATACTGTAACATCATATTGAGTTGTTTAATATGCTTATAGTTTTTATTTAAAATTATTTTAGACTGCCTTTTAAGGTGGAATCTTCCCAAGGCACTGTATAAAAGAAACAATACAAAACAATAACATTCAATAAAAACAGTGATTCCAAATAAAACCATCAGCCCAAAATTTAAGAAAGGGCCAGCAAAAACTGGTGGTTCTTCAGTTTGCCTGAAAAGCTGAAAAGAAGGGCCTGATGAACCCCCAATGAAACTACATTTCAGAGTTAAAGAGCCACTATTTCATTATTTTAATTTAAAAATATTTCTATACTACCTGTCATGTAAAACAAATCCAGGTGCTATACAGCAATAAACCATAATATAAATATGCACAAATAAATATGCAATATAACTAAAACATATAAAGTATAACCAATGGCCATTTCAAACAAAAACAAAAAGAAAAAATCAAACTGACAGTCATGACAAATCATGAAATGCCAAGGCAAATAAAAAAGTCTTCAGCATGTGCCCAAACTGCCTCAGAGTTGGGTTGGGACTTGTTTTATTTCTTGGGGGAGGTTATGAGGAAAACAACTCCCTCATCCCACTTCTTTTAAAGAACATGTTTGATTTTTTACTTCATTTTTAACTATGTTTATATTTCAGGGTAGGGGTGGACGAAAGTCACTTACCTTTCGTCGAAGCTTGTTCGCGGTGGGGGGGGAGGCGCTTCGCTGCTCCCCCCGCGAAGTTCAGGCCGGGGGGGAGGCTTCCCGCCTCGCCCCGGCCAAAATTCAGGCCAGGGAGGAGGCTTCCCGCCTCGCCCGGCCGCGAACTCGAAAGTTTATTTTTTAAAAAAAAAATACCCCCGTGATAGGCTACATGACGATTAATGTAGCCTATCACAGCTAGATCTGCAAAGTCAGCCATGATAGGCTACGTTAATCATCACGTAGCCTATCACGGGTGACTTTAAAAAAAAAAAGCGCGTACGCTAATGGCGGCCCCCATAGGGAGCCACCATTCGCGTTCCTTATTTGGTCACTGTAGTCTATGTAAATCTTTACGTAGACTACAGTGACCAAATAAGGAACGGGAATGGCGGCTCCCTATGGGGGCCGCCATTATCCATACGCGCTTTTTTTTTTTTTTTAAAGTCACCCGTGATAGGCTACGTGACGATTTACGTAGCCTATCATGGCTGACTTTGCAAATCTAGCCGTGATAGGCTACGTTAATCGTCATGTAGCCTATCACAGGGGCGTTTTTTTTTTTCTTTGATTGGAATGGCAGCAGCGGCAGCCGGTCGAAAGACCGGCTGCCACTCCCGCCCCGCACGAACACCTGCCGAACCGCCAGCCGGACCCGCCGCCGTGAAGGACATTCGGCGAAGGTAAGTCCCATCCCAGGGGGGCGGGGGGTGGAGGATTTCTCCCCGAAACTTGTTCGGGGGGCCGAACACGTTGGCGCTCGCCCCCCCGAAGTTTCGGGGAGAAATTCTCCGCCATCCCTATTTCAGGGCCTAACTGACCTTTTTCCACTTCTACCAAATCTCTTGGAATACTTTAAACAACCTAATAGCTTGGTATAAGAGGCTTAAATATGAGATGGGCACCAACATCAGAGACAGTATGAGCTATTAAACCAGTTGTTTATTGAAGGGATATTTTGATATTCAGACATCAGCTATCCACCTTCTCCTTAGCATTTTCCTGGTTCTCCTCTCACACCACACCAAGAGACTCTGAAAAGGTTGTCTCCCTTGTACTCACCGACTTAACTGCTCTTGCTGGCAGGCAAGTGAGAAGGGCCTGCCAGCAAGTGAAGGTGGTCAGGGTGAAGGCGGTCCTTCATGCAACTTCATGCAAAACCATTTAAGCTTTTAAAGGTTAAAATCAGCACTTGAAATTGGGCTCAGAAACACACTAGCAACCAATGCAGCTGGCGTAGTATCCGTGTCACATGAGCTTTTCTTACTTCATTCTGATAAACTGAGCTTGAATCCTGGCAAGATGGAAGCACTGTAGGTAGGGATGGCGGAGAATATCTCCACGAATCTCTGGGAGGCCGCATGCCAACGCATTCGGCCCCCCAAAATTGGTGAGGAAATTCTCCGCCGGCCCCCCATCCCCCCCGGGATGGGACTTACCTCCTTCGAATGTCCCTCTCGGCGGTGGGTCCCGGTGGCGGTTCAGCGGCGCTTCGGCGGGGGCGGCGGCCGGTCTTCTGACTGGCTGCTGCCGCCGCCATTGCGAAATAAAAAAGTAAAGTAAAAAAACAACAACACACACCCGTGATAGGTTCCGTAACGATTTATGTAGCCTATCACGGCTAGATTTCCAAAGTCAGCCGTGATAGGCTACGTAAATAGTCACGTAGCCTATCACGGTTGACTTTGAAGAAAAAAAAAAGCACGTACACAAATGGCGGTGCCCATGGGGAGATTCCAGGGAACCTCTGCCTCCTGCTGGACCATCGCGGAGCTGAATCCTCCTCGCTGGTGGCTCTGTTCCGCAAGAGATACAGCTGCCGTTGCTGTCTGTATCGCTGCTATGCAGAAACAGGAAGTGACCCGGAAGCAAATGGCGTCCGCTACGCCGTTTGCATCCCTGTTTTGTCACGTGATAGGCTTCATAAATATCTATGTAAATACAGACACGTAGCCTATCGTGGGGAAAAACAGGGATGCAAACGGCATAGCGGATGCCATTTGTGTCCAGATCACTTTCTGTTTCTTCTCAGCAGCGATACAGACAGCAACGGCAGCTGTATCGCTTGCGGAACAGAGCCACCAGTGAGGAGGATTCGGCTCCGCGATGGTCCAGCAGGATGCAGAGGTTCCCTGGAATCTGGCCTCATTGGAGTCCGTGGAGGAATTCTCGGACATCCCTAGGCTCAGGTGGCTTCAGTGGCTAGGAATGGCTATGAGCTTTTTACCAGCTTCGTTTGGTACATCTGTTCCTGGACTGTATAGTTTACAGGGGTGTACGAAATACTCACCCCATTCCGTTTTGTGGTTTCCACTGTGGGGGAGGCAATCCACCCCTCCCCCCTGGAATCCTGGCTGGCTGGGTCCACTCTGCGGCGATTCTGCGGAGCCGCTGGCCGGCTCTGAAGCCCCAGCGATACAGCCACCATTGCCGTATTGCTGGCTGGACTGACGTACTGTGGATGCAATCAACTGGTGTCGGCGTAGCGGACGCCATTTGCGTCCCTGCTCTTTGATGTGATAGGCTACGTAAATCTTTATGTAGCCTATCGCGTGAAGGAACAGGGATGCAAATACGCCATTTGCGTACCTGTTTTTTCACACAATAGGCTACGTAAATTTTTACGTAGCCTATCACGTCAAAGAACAGGGACACAAATGGTGTAGCAGACGCCATTTGCGTCTGCAGTCCATCAGTCCAGCCAGTGATATGGCAATGGTGGCCGTATCGCTGCAGCTTCAGAGCTGGCGGCAGGCAGGATCCGGCCACTGAGGACCACACGGGGAGGTGGAAGTAGGAGATCTGATCCTCCACAGACTTGTATTGAATCTGGCCTCATTTTGGTCCATGGAGGATTTCTCCGACATCCCTACTAGTTTAGCCACAGTGGTACAGGCATGGTACAGGTACAAGGCTGGATTATGGTAATGCACTCTTATGTGTGGCTCCCTTTGGGCTTGATCTGGAAGCTGTGGCTGGTGCAGCTGTAGGTTGCTAACTGTGGCCTCCTTGTAATGCCAAGCTAAAAGATGCCCTTGCTTAAAGAACTGCATTTGCTGGCAATAACCTACTGGGCCAAGTTCAAGGTGTTGTTGTTAACATATAAAGCCCTAAATAACTTGGGACCAGGTTGCCTTAGGTACCGCCTCACCCCTTATATCCCTGCCCAATCTCTGTGATCATCAGAGGGAGAACCTGTTGCAGCACCCACCCTCTGGAACACTACCAATTCACATTAGACAGGTTTCCACAGTTCTGATGTCCAGATGTCTTCTTACAACTCATCTCTTTACAAAGGCTTTCCCTGAAGTGTGACCCAGCCAGCTATGATTTGTAGCACACTGTAGAGTGTGCCGTTTTATTGCTGATTAATTTGTATGGTGTTGTTTTTGTTGTTATATTTATTGTTGTTTTTATGCCATTGTTTTTTCATCTTCTTGATACCTGTGTGGAAAGCTGTATATAAATCTGAAGGAGGAGGAGGAGGAAATCATTAAGCGTGTTACCATAAGTGACATAAACATGTTACTTCCCTCTTGTGTATGCCTCTTTGTGTGAGGCACTATATAAATGTGGAACTTTTCATGGTATGTATACATGCAAGTCAACAGATTTAGACTTAGAGGAATGTAAGCTCAAATGCCTATTCAAACACCAATTTTCTGGGTAGCCATAGGGAAGTCACCCTCTTCAGCCCCAATTCTCCATCAGTAAAATTGGAATATTAATGACTTGCCTTACTAAGTTATTCTGAAGACAGATAAGATCATTATTGTGTGATGGTTTTGCATATACAGAAATTTAACAGAAATGAACAGGAAAACCTAGCAAAACAGTTTTGCCTAGCATACAGGATGCTAATGTAGCTCTATCATGCAAGCCACTCTATGCATAACTTTAGTCTCAAGGTGTAAAATGGATTTTACAGGCCACTAGATAGCTTGCTTTCTTGTGTGGCATAAATAACATTTCATTTCAGCTAATGATATTTCACTGGCATGCTTCATCTTGAGGAATAATTGGAAAAAAGCAAGGCAGGCTGGTGTGGTTAGAGTGTTGGACTGGGAATGGGGAGATCCGGGTTTTAGTCCCCATACAGCTGTGAAGCTCACTGAGTTAGGCTAGGCTAACCTACCTCACAGGGTTGTTGTAAGGATAAAATGGAGAAGAAGAGAACCTTGTAAGCTACCCTGGGTTCCTTGCAAGAGGGAAAAAGCAGAATATTAATGTAATAACAATAAAAATAAATAAAAAGGAAGGTTTTATTTTTAAAAAAATCTGAAGTTCGCTTACAGCCATTTCTTTTTTGCGAAGGAATTTTATTTTATTTTTAAATAAAGTTAAAATGACAGGCAAGAAAAAAGAACAAACTATTTCTTTCTACAATTTTTTTTTAACTCCTAGTATAACAAACAAGCAGATATGTGAGAATAATTTCTCTGACAAAAGTTGTCTGGTAGCTTCTTAATGAGCTTTTACATCTCTGTATATAGACAACTGTTTGCATAAATAATGGCAGCTTGTTAACAACACAACACTGGCAAACATGCAAGACAGAGAAAACCCATTGACCAGAGAGCATTTCCACCAGTGTACTGAGATGTCATTGGTACAGTTTAGATTATAATTAATTCTCTCTCTCTCTCTCTCTCTCAACTGTAATTATGTGTTGCTCTTAGTTCATACAGAGATCATAGTATCCCCTCTCCCTTCTGATGCAGAGCAATTATTATGGCTATTACATTTTCCTAATTTGAGTGGGTTGGCTAAAATGGTTTGCACCCTGCTTAATTGTTTTCAGGCTTCATATAACCTTACAGCAGTGTGTAAGATGCAGGCTTTTTTTCCCAGGCTGTTTGATTATTAGATGGGGAAAAAATAACAGGACCAAATGTACTAATGGGGCCAAGACTCAGTTTGGGGAGGCAAAATGCTTTTCCTCATTCCAAGTGGAGAGTTGAGATGGATGACAACTAGAAGGGATCAGTTTAACTAACTACAAGAAGCACCAAATAATCTTTGGTCTGCATAGCTGATCAGACTGGCATAGCTGGTGGAAATGAGTTTGCATTAGTTTGTAACTCTTGTATTTTAAAACATTAATATGTGTGGAGAAACTGGTTGGGTCTTTACTTTAAGTGTTTGGTCCAGGTATCTCCCTTCCTGGATGCTAAAAAACATGGGGAAAACATGGAATCTCATAGATGTACAGAGACTCCAGTTGAAAGGAAGGTGATGATTATAGGAAGAGAAACCAGAGGTGGAAAATTATTAAGGTATGTTCTTAAGGTGGGTACAGGGAGATCCATCCTGGTACTTTATCCCATCAGTGGAGGTCAGGATCAGTCCAGCTCAATGAGCAGAATGAGTGACTCCCTGGAGCAACAGAATTCCAGTAGCCCCAGTACCTTCAAGGGGGGACACAACTTTTAATGATTTCCCTTTTCTGCAGTTCCTTTTCCCTTCTCCAATCTCCATGCAAGTGAATGGAGATATGCTACACTCATTTGTATGGAGCAGGAGAAATAGTCTGCTAGTGGAAGGACCTTTAATGAGTTAGACTGCAATTGGGCCTATGGCTCGATTGGAGTCCACCAGGAGAAAAGCCTTCCATGTGGTGGCCTCCTTCCTATGGAATTCCCTGCCTTTGGAGGTCAGGCAGGTGCCAACATTGCGTTGCTTCTGGCACCTCCTGAAAACACTGTTTACACAAAGCCTTCCAACCAGCCACAGTTTATATCAGAACTCAAGTTTATCAGAACTCTGTTTCTTGTTTAAAATAGTAATTATTTTAACATGGTTTTTATTCTATCTGCTGTTCACTGCTCCAAAATGTTTGGATATGGAGCAGTATACAAATATTGTAAATAAATAAAAAATAAATTGGGGAAACCTTCAAAGACAAAATAGTCTTCCTCTCCTTCTTCTCCTTCAAGGAGAAGACAAAGTTGTTCTCTCCATACGACGAGGTGCAAGTGGCAGTGGGGGAGGGGGGGAAGAGTGTGTGTGTGTGTGTGTGTGTGTTGCATTAAGCAGAATAATAGCATGAGTTTGCCCTGATGGAGTAGGAGTACAAATATGTCTCCTGCACTCCTGACTTCCAGGCCAATAGCTAGGAAGGGGTAAAAGAAAGACAGCCTCAAAAGCAAACCCTGCCATCAACTCCCATCTCAGCTTTTGACCGTTTATGGAATTAGATGACTTGAACAAGAGCTGGCTGATGAGAGATCTCCTTGGAATATGAAACAAGGATTTCTTCATTCTCTCTCATTCATCTACATTTTTTCCTGCCCACATGTGGCTCTGTTTGCTTGAGGAACAGTCTTGCTTTGCTCTGAAAATTATCAGAAACCATGCAGAGAATAGGCATCCACAAATGCCCCCATGAGTTTCATGTTGTACTTTGCTTTCCCATTTTTTTTATGTACACAGCTCATACACATGAAATATGGACTTCATCAGATTAATGAAGCGTTCTAAGAAACACAAAATAATTTATTCAATGTCAAGATGTAGTGCTGAATTACTTAGTACTCCTAGGAACCTAACATTGGATCACATCACAAAAAGGAAGATTCCTAACTTCATACTGAGACAGTCAGGAGGACTTCCTTCTGGCTCTTTTATTTTCTCAGATGTGAAATTTTGGCATTTAAAAATCCAGACCAAACTGAGATATAGGTTGTCCAGAGTTCTGAGGAACCTTGTGACATAGTGATGTCTTAAGAAAGATGAACATTTCTGTTCAAGTAAAATTTTCATAGCCTCTTCTAGTTTTGATTTACTGATTATTGTAAGCGCGGATATCGCCATGTTTGGCAGAATGCCATCTTTTGTGTATTTGGCCTGTTTCTAAATCATATTTGACATATTGCACAATTAAGGCAGATGCCATGAAAAGTGGATTCAGACAGTCTGAGCTACAATAATCAATAACTGCCTTGTTTCTTGCTACTTAAGGATGACATAGAAATAGATATACAGCCAAGAAAGCAATTTGCATACCTTTTCTAGAAAATTCTATTTAGGTTCAGCTCATTCTCCTATCTGTTCATTTTAGATAATTTCTCTTTGCCACAGTCCTACAAGAAAGGAAAGCATTATCAAATGCATTCAACAGGAAAAAGTAGTAAAAAATAGCATCTTTCAGTAATGCTCAAAGGACTCCAGAGATCTGAGAAAGTACTGGGAATCAAATTAAAATATCCTGTGTCCCACAGGGAGGACACAAACTCTTGTATTTTAAGAAGAAATGCCTTTATCTTAGCTACAAACCCTTCTGTATTTCAAAATATGTTTACTGTGGAATATACCCTGGAAGAACCAACAACAAACAACATCCCATTTAAATCCCTACTTCCTCAGAGCCACCTTGAGAGCTATTTAGTAGAAGTATAAATTTTCTAAAATAAATAAATGGCATATCAGCTTTGATTGTTTTTAAATAGGAAAGTAGGGGTGTCAATATGAAGAAATTAAAATTAATGAAGAAATATAATGGCCCATCCCATGTTATCCTCATCAACTACGTAACAGCATAGACTGAGTGTCGGGTGAGGCACCCCATCCTTTGGGATGGGAACAGCAACCCCCTTTCCTCCATCCAGGACAAATGCTCAGATCAGATTTACTAGTGATTTATTGGACCCTTGTTACCTTGTTACCTGACCTGCAAACTTTGACTCCATGAAGTAAGTATAAAGACTTTCGGTTCTGAATATTGTCACCCTAAGTTGGATACTGGTTCCCAGGTATGTATTTTCTTCCAGCAATGACATAGGCCTTGGCAGAAATAGTAAGCCTCTCCTCCGCCCATGGAAAAGACCTGGGAAAGGGATTCCCACATGCTTTCCTGAGTAATAAATGTTGGAGCCTGCCTCACAGAGCCTCCCTGTGGACCATTCCTTTCCCAGAATTTGCTTAAGGGTTAACAGGGACAGACAACTCTGTCAGTTACTCTTTCCCCCCATTCACATTTTTTAAAAAAAAATCTCAAGTTCTTTCCCCCCTGGATAGGAAGAAATTTGCAACTTTTTGGTAAATGTTTTTATTAAAACTGAAATGAAACAAAATACCCATCTGTACTGGCCAAATTCGATAGATACAACGATTCCCAGCATGGAAAGAACCATGTGCTGCCTGCCTAACATGCAGCTGTGAAAGAAGAGGAACCTGTCAGAAAAAGGAGTTGGCTGGCAGCCCTAATTCAGCACCACAAACATGGATGAATACACACAGAGACAAAACCAGCCTTTTAAGAGCCAAGTACTCAAAGCCCTGGGCCTGGATGGACCAATCAGTCATTCAGTTTGGTTTCTCCCACATTAGTTTTTGGTAGTTGTTTTATCTCACATTCTTTCTGTCCTGAATATGAAGAAATTTGCAAATGTTGGTAAATTCTTATCAAAAACAAACTTAAATGAAATTCTTATCCATCCCTGGGGTGGTTTGGCACTATATAGGGGTGTACAGCACTGTTAGTGGGTATCAGCCACAGTTGGCAATGGGACCCCCTCTGAGCTAGGGATGGCGGAGAATTCCGCCACGGACACCAGTGAGGCCAGATTCTTTAGAATCTGGCCCCTTGGAGTCCATGGCGGAACAGAGCAATCCCCCCTGCCACCCCATGAAGTCCCCGCAGACCGGATCCTACCTGCCTCCAGCGGTCCGGATCTGGCCACTGTTGGCCGCTGCTCCGATGTGCGGCCGCAAATGGCATGCTGCATAGGGGATGCCATTTGCATTCACGCTTTAGCCATGATAGGCTACGTAAATATTTATGTAGCCTATCACGGCTACAGCAGCGACGCAAATGGCGTCCCCTATGCCATTTGTGTCCCCACTTTAGCTGTGATAGGCTACGTAAATATTTACGTAGCCTATCATGGCTACAGCAGCAATGCAAATGGCATCCCCTACGCAGGACGCCATTTGTGTCTGCAGCAGCCCGGCTGCAGATTGGCCTGGCCGGCGGCTCTGCAGACACGCCGCGGAGCGGAGCCGGCCAGGGAGGATTCCAGGGGGGAGGACCAGATCACCTCCCCCCTGTCAAGGATTCCAGGGGGAGGACCAAATTGCCTCCCCCCCCCCCCACGGACCCCAGCAGAGCAAGGTAAGTGGGGTTTCGTACATCCCTACTCTGAGCTGCAGGAGCTCCTGCACTACTTCCCCAGTGCAAGCCTTCTCCTGCCTTCCTCAGATGACTCTCTTTCCCTTAAACTTGATGGCCTTAGGGTATTGATCTTCCATTTCTATCCATATCTGGATCCATATTGGGGTCCAGGCCAGGTTTTGGCACGGAAACAGCCTTGGTTGTCCTGTATGATGACCTATGTCAGGAGAAAGACAGGGGGAGTGTGACCCTGTTGATTCTCCTTGATCTCTCAGTGGTTTTCTACACCATCAACCCAGAAGGATACTGACCACGGTATCCTTCTAGGAGGGCTCTCTGAGTTGGGAGTTGGAGGCACTGCATTGCAGTGGTTTTGCTCCTACTTGGAGGGTCAGCTACAGAAAGTGATGCTTGAGGAATATTAATCAGTCCTGTGGATTCTCCAGTATTGTGTTCCACAGGGGTCAGTCTTGTTCCCCATGCTGCTGTTCAACATTGACATGAAACCGTTGAGTGCGGTCATCCGGAGTTTTGGAGTGCGCTGTCATCAGTATGTTGATGACATGCAGCTTTATTTCCCCTTTTCATCTTCTTCAGGTGAGGCTGTGGATCCTAGCTGCAACAATAGACTGGATGAGGGCTAATAAGCTGAATCCAGACAAGACTGAGATGCTATTGGTAGGTGGGTCTACTGACTGGATGGAGGGATGCAGCTGCACTCTCCCTGAAGGACCAGGCCAACAGCTTGGGGGCCCTCCTGGAACCATCTTTGTTACTTGGGGCTCAGGTGGCCTCAGTGGCATGGACTGCCTTCTACCAACTTCAGTTGGTGGCCCAGCTATGCCCTTATCTGGACAGGGATAACCTGGCTTCAGTTGTCTATGCTCTGGTAATCTCCAAGTTAGATTACTGCAGTGTGCTCTATGTGGGGCTACCTTTGAAGACTGTTCAGAAGCTGCAGCTTGTGTAAAATGCAGCAGCCAGATTGACAACTGGGACTAGAAGGTCCGCACATATAAGATTGTCTCTGGCCCACTTGCACTGGCTGCCTATATGCTTCCAAGCTCAATTCAAGGTGCTGGTTTTAACCTATACAGCCCTACAAGGCTTGGGATTGCAATACCTGATGGCACGCCTCTCCTGAAATGAGCATATCCATACTCTATGTGCAGCATTTAAAGCCCTCCTCTGGGTGCCTCCTCCGAGGGAAGCTTGGAAGCCAGCAATGAGAGGGAGGGCCTTCTCAATGGTGGCTCCTCATCTGTGGAATGAGCTCCCCAATGAGGTCCACCTGGCACCAACATTGTTATCTTTTCGGCACCAGGTTAAGATCTGTCTCTTTTCCCAGACATTTGGCAGCACATGATGACTTTTACTCAGTCCTAGATTACATTCCTGGCTACATTCCTAGTAAATACACTATGATTCATCCACTGAACCACACCTGGGTTTTTCAATCACGTGTATCATGCCAAAATTCTGTGGACAGGAAAGAGGAGACGATCAGCAGACCAGACTTCAATACCAGCTAGTATAAAGCAGCAGCAGCCAAGAAACATACCTGCTTTTTTTCACAGAAAATTGAACCTGCAGACAGAGGAAGAACTAGACCAGGAAAAGTGAAGCACGTTTGCATGCTTGCAACCTTGATTTTTGGCACATGGAAGCTGAACAGACCCTAATTAGACAGCACGCATCTAGTATGTTATAAATTTGTCCTGAAAATAGCACATAATCAACTTTTTTTCATTTTCAAGGGCCAGAAACTCAAGGCTTCTGAGCCCCTCTTCCAATAGCAATATTTGGCATTGGTCTACAAGCAAATTCCCAAAGCTGTCAGGAGCTTTGGGAGAAACTAGTATGCAGCTCAAGGAACTGCAAATGGGAAGTGGTGAACCCTGAGTAGAAGCACTTTTTAAGAGATGCTTTAAATCTTGGCCTCAGAGGTTAGGAGTTACACAAAGCCAACTGCGCACTAACCAAAGTGTTACTTTCATATGCATTGGAGAAATGTCTCAGATATACTGAAAATAAGAGCCGGAGGATAGTAGCTTTACATAATAGAGCCAGGATAGTCACAGGGCATCTCTACCCCAGGCTAAAATCCCGCATTTAAAATGGGGCTTTCTGCTTCCGTTTTAATTGTAGAATTACAATGGACTCCCTTTTATATGTGCTTCTTCCCCCCCCTTTCCCCCTCCTTCTCCCCCTTATCTGCATCTTCCATATGTTTCATTGGTCTAGCTCCTCTGCTGCGGGTTTTCCTTTTTCACGGAGGGAACTCAACTGGAACACAAGCGGGGTCATTTGATACCTCATTATCTCCGATCTATTTAAAAATGAAATAAACATCATTTAATGCAGAAGATTCCCTGGAGGAGGTTAATGACATCATCGAAAGGGCCTGCAAACTTGTGAATGAGCAATCTCAGTAGCAGGATAAAAGCTCCATATGTAGAAGCCCACAGTCTTCCACTATTTTCTGAATTGCATATATTTTAGTCTCGTGTGAAAGTAGAAATCCATTAGCATGTTTTTAAATTATCTGACCTTGAAGGGTTTTCTCCTCTATATTGGTCCAAAAGAAAGGGAAATTATTACTCATTCACTCTTCTGACTTCATAGCCTGTTACCTTGATGAGCATTTAAAATGTAAATTAAAGAACATTCCTGTTAGGACCAAGTCTGCTTAAAATCCCAGAGGTATGGTTTCTGCCGCTCCTATTTGTTGCTCTAGGAAAAATTATTTCATATTTTGTCAAAGTCATACAAAATGTTCCTTAAATTTATTGCATAATTCAATTGCCAAGGTGATTATTTCTTCCTTTAAAAGCCATTGGAAGGGAGTTCAGCTCTTCCTAAAACAATATCTGACTTTTATTACAGCTTTATTGTGTATAACATGGCTGGCATATTAATGCTACCTCTCCTTAAGGACCATGTTTCTAAATAAGAGAGTCAAACTGATTAGATTAGTTACAGTGGGTTTCTAAAATAACTTCATCTAAAATTCAATTTGTGTGATTTCCAATGTGTCCTTGAAAGTACTACACAGGATCATAATCTGGAACTAGATGCAGCACCAGAAGTTTACCTCAGCTCTGAGCTGACAATGCACAGCAACAAAACTGAGAGAAATGCATTCTGAGAAACAGAACAAAGTTAAGGGGAGTAAGGTACACTAAACAGCAAATACACTGGAAAATGCCCTAATTGTTGTCCACTGTCAGGGGGCACAGCCTACTTGACCAACATGACTTATTTCTTTTTCTGGCATGATGGTTACAGCTGTTATACCTGCTTACAGAAAAATTATGACATGGGCCTCACCCACAATTCAGTAGGGATGGCGAAGAATTTCTCCACGAACCTTGGGGAGGCCAAATGCCAACACATTCAGCCCCCTGAAATTGGTGGTGAAATTCTCCGCCACCCTCCCCACCACCACCCCCGGGATGGGACTTACCTCATGCGAATGTCCCTCTCGGTGGCGGGTCCCGGCGGTGGTTCGGTGGGGGCGGGGGCAGCGGCCGGCCTCCCGACCGGCTGCCGCTGCCGCCATTACAAAGTAAATGTAAAAACACACACACACGTGATAGGCTACGTAACGATTTACATAGCCTATCAAGGCTAGATTTCCAAAGTCAGCCGTGACAGGCTACGTAAATCGTTACATAGCCTATCACGGGTGACTTTGGAAAAAAAAAAAAAGTGCGTACGCAAATGGCGGCGCCCATGGGCGCCGCCATTTGCATTCCTTATTTGGACTAGGGATGGCGGAGAATTTCTCCCCGAAACTTCGGGGGGCCGAGCGCCAACGTGTTCGGCCCCCCGAACAAGTTTCGGGGAGAAATCCTCCGCACCCCCCCCCCTGCACCCTGCACCCCCCCCCGGGACGGGACTTACCTTCCCTGAATGTCCCTCCCGGCGGCGGGTCCGGCTGGCGGTTCGTCCGGTGTTCGAGCGGGGCGGGAGCGGCAGCCGGTCTTTCGACCAGCTGCCGCCCCCGCCATTGCAATGAAAGAAAAAAAAAAAACACGTCCCCTGATAGGCTACGTGACGATTCACGTAGCCTATCACGGCAAGATTTGCAAAGTCAGCCGTGATAGGCTACGTGAATCGTCACGTAGCCTATCTCGGGTGACTTTAAAAAAAAAAAAGCGCGTACGCGAATGGCGGCCCCCATAGGGAGCCGCCATTCCCCTTCCTTATTTGGTCGCTGTAGTCTACGTCAATGTTTACGTAGACTACGGTGAAAATAAGGGCAACGCAAATAGCGTTGCCCTTATTTTCGCCGTAGTCTACGTAAAGATTTACGTAGACTACAGCAACTAAATAAGGAACGCGAATGGCGGCTCCCTATGGGGGCCGCCATTCACGTACACGCCTTTTTTTTTTTTTTTTAAAGTCACCCGTGATAGGCTACGTGACGATTCACGTAGCCTATCACGGCTGACTTTCCAGATCTAGCCGTGATAGGCTACATGAATCGTCACGTAGCCTATCAGGGGACTTTTTTTTTTTTTACTTTCGTGTTCGTGGCCGGGCGAGGCGGGAAGCCTCCTCCCCGGCCTGAATTTCGGCCGGGCGAGGCGGGAAGCCTCCCCCCCTGGCCTGAATTTCGGCCGGGCGAGGCGGGAAGCCTCCCCCCCCTGGCCTGAACTTCTCGGGGGGAGCAGCGAAGCGCTCCCCCCCACCGCGAACAAGCTGCGAGAAAAGGTAAGTGACTTTCGTCCACCCCTAATTTGGACCCGGGTAGTCTACGTAAAGATTTATGTAGACTACAGCGAAAATAAGGGCAACACAAATAGCATTGCCCTTATTTTCACCGTAGTCTACGTAAATCTTTACGTAGACTACCCGGGCCCAAATAAGGAACACAAATGGCGGCGCCCATGGGCGCCGCCATTTGCTTACGCGCTTTTTTTTTTTCCCAAAGTCACCCATGATATCTATGTTACGTAACGATTTATGTAAATCGTTACATAGCCTATCACGTGTGTGTGTTGTTGTTGTTTTTTTACATTTACTTTTTTATTTCACGGCCAGGGAGACGGGGCGCTCCTTCCCGGCCTGAATTTTGGCCAGGAGGGGTGGGGCGCCTCCCCCCCCGGCCTGAACTTCGGGGCGAGAACCGAAGCACCTCCCCCCCACCGCGAAGCAAGCTGCGGGACCAGGTAAGGGACTTTCGTCCATCCTTACAATTCAGTCTCTGTACCCAGTTCAAGAACAAGGGTAAGACGGTAGGTGAGTGGCAGGTGTTATCGTTCGTTAGGGATGGGGGAGAATTTCTCCCCGAAACTTCGGGGGCCGAGTGCCAACGTATTCGGCCCCCCAAAGTAGTTTCGGAGAGAAATTCTCCGCCCCCCCCCCCCGGGATGGGACTTACCTTTCCCGAATGTCCCTCCCGGCGGCGGGTCCCGGCGGCAGTTCGGCAGGTCTTCGTCAGGGGCGGGGGCGGCAGCCAGTCTTTCAACCGGCTGCCGCCGACGCCATTCCAATAAAAGTTAAAAAAAAAAAAATGCCCCCGTGATAGGCTACGTGACGATTAACGTAGCCTATCATGGCTAGATTTGCAAAGTCAGCCGTGATAGGCTACGTAAATCGTCATGTAGCCTATCACGGGTGACTTAAAAAAAAAAAGCGCGTACGGCTAATGGCGGCCCCCATAGGGAGCCGCCATTCGCGTTCCTTATTTGGTCGCTGTAGTCTACGTAAAGATTATGTAGACTATGGCGAAAATAAGGGCAACGCTATTTGCATTGCCTTTATTTTCGCCTAGTCTACGTAAAGATTTACGTAGATTTACGTAGACTACAGCGACCAAATAAGGAATGCGAATGACGGCTCCCTATGGGGGCCACCATTTGCGTATGCGCCTTTTTTTTTTTAAGTCACCCGTGATAGGCTACGTGACGATTAACGTAGCCTATCACGGCTGACTTTGCAGATCTAGCCGTGATAGGCTACGTAAATCATCACATAGCCTATCACGGGGGCGTTGTGTTTTTTTTTAACTTTTTATTTCGCGGCCGGGCGAGGCGAGGCGCCTCCTCCCCGGCCTGAATTTCAGCCGGGCGAGGCGGGAAGCCTCCCCCTGGCCTGAATTTCGGCCGGGCGAGGCGGGAAGACTCCCCCCCGGCCTCAACTTCGGGGGGAGCAGCGAAGCACCTCCCCCCCCCACAAAGCAAGCTGCGAGACCAGGTAAGTGGCTTTCATGCACCCCTACCGTTCATACATTATGTATTACATATGAATGTATTCATTACTCCTGCATACCTATATCATGCCTGAGAAAGTTACATGTCCAATGACCCTGATATGTGAAAAAAATTAGACCAAAAGTGAAAATATGTCCTAAATCATCCAGCAGTTTATTTATTTCATTTATTTGTTATATAACATTTATATACCATGTTATTTGCTAAAAGCCATCAAGGTGGTGAACAACAATTTAAAACAATAAAATCTTAGCACAATAAAAACATCAAAAACTGTAAAAGTTTAAAACAACTCCAGAATTTAAAAAGCTAAAAGAAAAAGTTTATTTTTAAGTTGGCAGACCAGTTTCTTTAATGGAGCTTTTCTACACAAGGCTGTTAATCACTGTATCTACTTTTGGTTTTGTCGAAGAATTCAGATCTAAGCTCTACACAAAGAACTTTTCCTTTCTTGCTTGTCTGCTACATAACCTCTAGATGGTGCTGTGCTATAGCAGAATATTGCAGTTAGACAAGTAGGAAAATACCCGTCCTTTTGCTTTCAGAAATAATACTCCATTTTCCTTACTCTAAAAAAAAGACTGGGAAAGTGCTCTGAAAAAACAGAAACAAAACTGGAGGGTCATGACATCATTTAAAGAACCTGTAAACAACCATGAATAAAGAATCATGAGTGCACAATAAATACCTCATGTACCAAACTCATGGACAGGATTACAGCCAACATTCTTTGGCTAAGTCTACTCAGAGATCAGAGATTCATATACAATCAGAAAGACTGGAGACAGCTACTTTTTTTTTTTTTAATTTGTAGCCCAAACCTCCAAGGGCATGCCATCCATGCCCTTTTGTCCACTGTCACCATGAGTTAAATGATTTACTAGAAGCTAAATACTCAGATTTAATATAAATCCAATAATGCTGAACTAAGCTCTGCATCTATTTTCATGCAATAACATTAAAAACAGAATATTGAAAGATGCCAAGGTTAAAACCCTACCATACTGTGTATTGATTTCTATCTGAAAATACCAATTGACTTAAATGGGACAATGATTTCACCCTAGACTCTTTAGTTCCTATGACACAGATTTAAATGGAGTGTAATGAAACGGGAAACACTACAGACTTAACCCCTTCTCATTACACTGTTGAGATGATAATCTCACAGTCAGTTTTGCAATGCTGTAGGGAAAGAAACACGATAAAGGTATTATCCTTCAGAGGCCTCAGATGAGTATTTTTAATAGAATTGACTTGTGCCTGTTGATCTTATTTTCCCATAAAGCTCCATAGCTCAGTCTCATGAAACTACAATATTTACAGGTGTTGATATCGAGTCTACTAGGTAGAACCTATATAGTCACAGCCTAGAAGACTTCTTTCTTCTCTTCTAAACTGGATTTCTTCTTATTGCTTCTTCTTTAGTATCTGATGGTATTCATGAACATGAAGGTGGCACACTGGCCAGCACTATGCATTATGGGGATGTAACATAAATATTATGAGAAGGTTAATATTTCACAATATTATTCTGCCTTTTTTGTAAGTATTTTTTAAATAACAGGGTTAGTTCTTGGTGGAAGGGATGCTATTTTTCTCATTTGTGCTGCTCTGTGTATGTGCATGCCTCTTTTAGATTAGGGTTATCTGCCCTTAGCTTTTAGATATACCTTTATAATGGGAAGGCCAGAACCTTCATGCCCTGTCCCTGATATTCCAAAAGCATCTGGGCACCAATTGTTGGCAGGAGAATGTTGGATTGTGTGGATCTTGGCTATATCCAGCAAGGCACCAATGTAAGCTTTTCTCTCATTGCAAAAAGCAGGTATAGGAGTGGGGAGGAGATCCCAATCAGGAAGACCATGGTGGGGGGAAAAGGTTAACTCCCCCCCCCATATCATGGTCCCAATCCAGCTTCCTTCACACACACACACACACACACAGGCTATTGGTTTAAAAAAAAAAATCAGCCAAAAATGTGATTAATGCCACCTCTAATTTGGCTGTCAATGAGAAAAATGTGTAAATATTGAAACAATCCAAAATTGATCCAAGGAGAGTTCACCCATCATAACTTCCTGGTAGTGAGGAAAAGTACTAGTACAAACCAAAAACCAAACGTAAGTCCTGAATAAAAGCATATTTCTGGGGGAGCGGAATCACATTAGAAATACAGGCTCTTCTATTACAGCTAAGGTATATTCTGAAGAATGCATGAAAGAGAAGTGGGTGCTGGACAGGGAGAAATCTGTAAGAATAAGAAGGAAGCATGCAGTGATCTAGAAGTGCAGCTGGCCAAGTTTCAACCCAGATCACTCAGGATAACCAAGGAAATGGCCAATGGGGGAGGGGGATATTAATGGAAACTGTCAGGAGTGAGGAACCAATCATAAAAGGAGTTCATTAGTGGCTGCGCCACCCGGGAAAGAAAATGGGATGCTATGGAAACTGGGTAAGTAGTTAAGGAAGGAAAGTTACTAACGTAGAGGAAATAGGAACACTTCCTAAGTGGGGTGACAGAGGCAAAGGACACAAAGAACCGATCGATGGCATTCATTATCTGCCACATCCATGATCCCTCAACACACTGTCTGCCAGCCCATTAGAAGAATACTATTAGATCCCTTTGCAAGTATATATCAGGATAATGAGACCAGACACAGAAATATGGGCTAACCAGGGCCACAATTTTATTGAAAGTAAATAAAACAGGATCTATAACAACCAACATGTGGGGTGAATTGACTAAAACTCTGGAGACACCTGGTAACTCAACTTGCTTACATAGAGCGTCATGTTAACCCTTCCCCTGGTCTGGTGGTAGTCTGAAACTCTATCCCTTTCTCCAAGGGTAGGCAATATGGTGCCTGCAGGCACCAATATGCCCACAGAGACATTTCTTGGCACCTGCCAAGGTGCCAAACCACTCCCACTTAAAAAACAAACACACACATTTTTATACAAGTAGCTGGAAGCACTGTGGAATAGGTTTGTGTTCGTGCTGAAAACTGTGGGTTCATAGGAGTTGTTTGGTGTGTTGGGGCTCAAACCACACATCAGCCATTTACTCAATCTTTTGGGCAGGTTACTTGTCTTTTGCCATGCCTCCCATGGCAGCCATTTTAAGGTGGTGCCCAGGAGAGTTTCCCAAATAATTTGTCCCACATGCCCCAAAAGGCTGCCTACCCCTGCCTTTCTCAGTAGCCTCACATGTCCAGGAGTTGAGGGATGCTTTCCTGACTTACTCTCTCCCCAGACCCACAGCTCCAGGTAGGTGAAAAAGTTGACCTCACAGGTAATCTGTGCCCCATCCCCAACCTCAGGGTCTCACAGCCCTGAGTGGCAAGTCTCAGGAATCCTTCAAGGTGCCCTGGAAGCTCACTAATACCCCAATTTATTCAGGTCTTTTCCTACAAATCCCTGCCAAATTATGGGCTGAATTCCTCTTTGTGGAGCAGGACCTCTGGAACTAGCTGCCGATCAACAGCCCCAATCAGAGGTAGCAGCACAGACTAATAAAAAATCAAGCAAACCCCCCTAAAACTTAGGTCAATCTGCTTGCAGGCAACAACAGCAACAACAAATTCCTACTCAGCCCAGACATGACCAACTAGTCTTACACTGTAGCCTGGAGGGACAGTGTGCAGACACTGTGAACAAAAAGAGAGGCCTAGATAGGGATGGGGCAGGGTGGGCTTATATAGCCTTTAAAGCCCTGCTCCACGCTAGCATCAGTGTAACATGTGGCTGCATGCTGTGTGCCAACATCCCTCCACTCACATCTGGAGCACTGGCAAAGCTGCTCTCACCCACATTCTTCATGCTGGTTGAGGAAGCAAGCTTCAGCTTAGTTATATACATGTAGGATTACATATATATCACTGAACATGCACGTGCGCGTGCGCACACACACACACACTTATTTTTTAAGGCCTAGAGGAGAAATAAAACACTGTCTTACCTCTTAAACAATTGTAATCTTTTTCATACGAGTTAAGGACATAGAATCATAGAATAGTCATAGAATAGTAGGGTTGGAAGGGGCCTACAAGGCCATCAAGTCCAAGCCCCGTCTACGCTATTTGTGTTCCCCTTATTTTCGCTGTAGTCTACGTACATGTTTACGTAGACTAGACGTGCCAAAATAAGGAACGCAAATGGCGACGCCCATGGGCGCCGCCATTTGTGTATGCGCGGTTGTTGTTGTTTTTTACTCAGCTGTGATAGGCTACGTAAACATTTACGTAGCCTATCACGGCTGACTGCAGGGATGCAAACGGCAGCGGCTACGGCCGCTGCCATTTGCGCACCCAGCCGGCCAGGATTTGGGGGTGGAGGGATGAAGCACCTCCCCACCGGCCAGAATTTCGGGGGGAGGGACAGAGTGCCTCCCCCCCACCGCGAATCAAATTTCGTTAAAGGTAAGTGACTTTCGTACATCTCTAGAGATGTCCCTAGCAAAGGCTCTTTGCCTTTGCATCAGCTTAAAAGGGGAAGACATGACTGTAAAACACCCTCCCCAGATCCCTTGACAAACAAGGGCCTTTAGCCTTTCAACAAGACCTCTGTCTAAACAGGGTGTCACTGCTCAGCCCTCCAGCACTGACGCTTCAACCTGGGCGACCCTTCTGCAAACCCCACCCTGCCTCTGTCAGGTTCTCACAGACAGCTTCCAGCTTCCCTGCCTGCCAAGTTCAGACCAGGAGATGGGAAGGGAGAAGGATGACTCCCATGGGCTTTGCTCTGAGAGCACTGTCAGAGATAAGCTCATGCAGATTCTGACATTCCAGAGGCCAAATGGGCCCAAGCCCTTCCAGGCTACTGTTAATCAGATCTTAGCTATAAACTACAAGATCCACTGCAATGCTGAAGCTGGGCCTGACACCAGGTCCTTCTGGTCTGAGGCCTACTTCCTTGAACCTCATATCCTATCCACGCAATCCCCTGTATGTGCCACTCTCCCCCGACTCTGAGGAGTGGATCTTGGGCTCTTCTACTGAACACAAAAAGCCCAAGGAGAGGTCCCCAACCAGCTCCTCATCTCTCCAACCTTTCATCCGCAGGAGAAGCCAATGCCTTCACAAAAAAGCCATTGGTCTTGAGAGGGTGGAGCTTCTGGAAGTCCTCTCTTGGTTTGGCTATTAAAACCTGTGATTTACTCCGGCTCAGTGCTAGGGTAACTGGTCTATACCCTAGCTCCATGAGTGCTGTCCGTAGTCCTGAAATTAACTCATTTCTCAGATGTGAGAACTGCCTGTCCCAGATCGTTTCTGCTCACTTGAGCTATCATCCAGAGCAGAGCAGATGATAGAATCACAGATGAAGCACAACACAAGGAAAGTCGGGCCAATCCAAGTACTACAGATAATCCCATGACAAGCAAAATGGCTTCAGGATGCCAAATAGCTGAGTCACCTTTGTCCTGTTTTTTTCTCTGTTATGGCCCATCTCTGCCCTTTCCTGTGATGATGAGCATCTTTGTACTAAATAAATAAATACTGGTGAACTGCACCTGATGATGTCAACTCTCATTTTAGAGACTGGGAATAGTCACATGATATATGATACAGAACTGCAACAGTGTTTATTTTACTCCTTCCAGCTGCAGCTTTGTTATTGGTTTAATCCATAGGAACAGGCCCAGAGGTTGCACATCCTAAGCAAACCTCTATATAAATATGAATTATTGTCAATGTGACTGGTTTCCAGGTAAAGATTTTAGTATTAGGGTATTATGATGAAAGGATGTCCTTTACCATTTAGGCAGGTCTACTGTTATAAATCGAATGTATTGGTACAACCTGTGTTTGCATTTTATTATGTTATTGTAATTTCAATTTTATTTTGTTTTTATTTTGCAAGACCATTGTTGATGCCATGTAAGAATTTTTTCTCTACTGTTGTCTGCTCTGAATCACTTTTGTCAGAAACTTCATAGCTAACCAATATATTCCTAGCAAGTTTTAAGCGTTAGGTATCAAACTCTAGTCATAAAGCAAAGAATATGTTGTCAGGCTTCTTACATATGATAAAGTGCCAACAACTTTGCCCTGTAGATATAAGCAATTATTGAAATGCCTATGACCATAATGGGAACACAACATAAGCTTTCCAACCCTCCCCCTTTTGCCCTCTGTGCTGCTAGAGGGCCAAAGCTAATCGATACATTTTAATGATATGTGATATAGAATTTGATTATTATTTGCATAGGCAGTGATGCCAAGATTTAGCCAATATACAGGCTGCATATTTGTGATACTCTTATTTTTAAATGGTTAAACTTTGCTATGAATAAACTTTTGTCAACCTCTACATACACACACACACACACACACACACACTGATAGACAGAGAGAGAGACAGACAGACTAATTTTGATGTACTACTAGTCATTTAGGTACAGGGCACCCTTTTGTACAGTCACCTAAGGGGTTCTGACCTAAGGGGTTCAGCTTATGTTGCCCCTTGGAACCATTCTAGCTTCATGGTTCTGGGAGCCTTAGGATTCAAAATATGTTCATGGTATTAAGCTCATTATTGGGAACTACATTCATTAAAACCAACAGGTTATATTTGCAAATATACCTAGAACTGAGGTATTCATTACCTTAGACCACATCAGTATTCAAATTATTCATCTAATATGGACTTTATGAATCAGTTTAATTTTCCCTATTTATGGGGGGATATTTATCTCCAGTACAAAGATGCAGCTAACTCTTTTCCAGTGTCTGATACTGAATGGATAACAGACACGCATATAGCCAGTTTAATTTTATCAGCTACTGGGAGGAAAACAGAAGATAAATTTAGGAAAATCCAAATTAAAAATTTAAAGATTTCTTGATTTATTGGAAAGTACTGTTGGAGAAAAGAAGTACTGTCTAAAAGCATTAGCATTCCATTAGATGGTTATAGTCACAATCAGGAAGAAATGCAATGCTTTGAGCCCTTCCTCTGTGGCCATTGTGTAAAGGTTCTTGTCAGTTAGGTCAGATTACGCATGTATAAATCTACCCAAATTGACAGATTTTTCATATATGAAGGACAATTTCCATTACTGATTATTAACAAAAGTTTTCAGGGACATCAATCCATTTTTAAGAACATCAGTTGTTTCTTGATACTCAGTTTAGGGCACAATCCTATTGGAACTACTGTGGGTACTCATAAGCCTCTGAAGTCAGAGGCTTAGGAGTATCCAATGCAGAACGAGAAGCACAATGTGCCTCCCACTCTGCATTTTAGCTAGATGGGCGATTTCACCCATCTAGCAGAGGCTTTGTGGAGGGGGAGGAAAGGAGGTTGGGGGCAGCTGGGTATAATTTGAATCCTCACGTCCCCAGTCTCCTCCCCTCCCCGCCACCGGGAATACCACCTTTCACCTCCTATGCATTCACATATGCGAGCTTGTAGCAGCAGCCAGCATGGTTCTCTCTGTGCTGGCTACAAGGGGGCAAGGGAGGAGGCGGGGAGCATAGTTTCCTGGCTCCAAGCAAGCTCAGAACCCTGTCTCTGAGCTCGGAGCCTGGAAACCAACATACCCTATGTACTCCAGGTGCTGTCTAGGAGGCACCAAATCTTGCTAAAAAAAAAAAACACCAAAAAACAACCAGTAGAAATAAGTGTACTACTCCCAGTTGCAAGTGGGAACTGCATGACTGAAGGTGAAGCAGGCTTTAGTGTTACCAACACCTATGCAACTTATGGTTTGCTTTTCTCAGCCTGTAATACTAAACATACTTTGGGATGTACTTCTGAACAGAGCAAACATGCATAGGATCAAAATGCACATTTATGTTAACAAACTTGGGGGGGGGGGGTTACATCTCTGGTGCATATGTCCGGACTTACTGGCCCCAGATATTCGGGCCATTTTTGAAATAATGAAGTTAGTTGGGATTTTGTTGCTTTGACACTAGGATTAATGTCTTGGATGAGAAGTATCTGCCTGCTATTAATCTTCTTATGATTAATCTTTTGTTAGCTTCTAAGATTGCACTCATTCAATACTGCAAAAAGCCTATAATCTCAACAATTAATGGAATGGTTAATCAAAATCCTGAAGATTAACAAAATGGACAAATTAACAGATAAGATATACAGAATGCATTGATTCAGTTCCTGAGTTGAGTCTCAAGAGAAAAACGGATTTGAATTGAAAGGAATATTTGTTATTAGAATTGTAAGGAATATTTTGTGGCAATTTTTGAATAATAAATATTAATAATTAGTGTTTTATATCACATTAGAAAAAGGAATGCATTAATGAAATACACATTTCCTACAGTTACAATTGCATGTGTAATTCATTCAAGTTAATGGAACTTAAGCATGCAAAACAGTAGATGTTAATGGGACCTAAGCACATGAAACAGTGGATAACAGTGCAACCTAAGAAATTATGCCTAATGCAGATGATGAAATTACTGGGTTTTGAGTTTCTATTTTTGGCTAACTTCAAACTAAACATTTTCATCTTGGTCATCATGTACCACAGCACCTTATTTACAGTTAGGATGTTGTAATGGACTGGATGATTTTCAACCTTCTCTGGTGACTATTCTTAATATTAACTCCGATGCAATTTACGTTCTTTCTTCCCAATTATGTTTGTCATCTACCTCAAAATGATGTATTGAGGTAGACTGAAACATTTCCCTTGCATTAGCTTGGCACAATAAATGGAGAATGGGAACAAGCAAGCAATACCGCTCTCTGTTCTCAAGTATATTAGTTGTTGTTGTTGTTCAGTCGTTCAGTCGTGTCCGACTCTTCGTGACCCCATGGACCATAGCACGCCAGGCCTTCCTGTCCTGCGCTCTCTCCCGGAGCGTGCTCAAGTTCATATTCATTGCATCCATGATGCTATCTAGCCATCTCATCCTCTGCCGTCCCCTTCTCCTTTTGCCTTCAGTCTTTCCCAGCATCAGGGTCTTTTCCAGGGAGTTTTCTCTTCGCATTAGGTGGCCAAAACATTGGAGCTTCAGCTTCATTATCTGTCCTTCCAATGAGCACTCAGGGTTGATTTCCTTTAGGATGGACTGATTTGACCTCCTTGCAGTCCAGGGGACTCGTAAGAGTCTTCTCCAGCACCACAGTTCGAAAGCATCAATTCTTCGGCGCTCAGCCTTCCTTATAGTCCAGCTCTCACAGCCATACATTACTACTGGGAAAACCATAGCTTTGATTAGACGGACCTTTGTCGGCAAGGTGATGTCTCTGCTTCTTACTATGCTGTCTAGGTTGGCCATAGCTTTCCTCCCAAGGAGCAAGCGTCTTTTAATTTCATGGCTACAGTCACTGTCTGCGGTGATCTTGGAGCCCAAGAAAGTAAAATCTGTCACTGCTTCCATTTCTTCCCCTTCTATATGCCAGGAAGTGATGGGGCCAGATGCCATGATCTTAGTTTTTTTAATGTTGAGTTTCAAACCAGCTTTTGCACTCTCCTCTTTCACCCTCAACAAGAGGCTCTTGAGATCCTCTTCGCTTTCTGCCATTAGGGTGGTATCATCTGCATATCGGAGGTTGTTGATAATTCTCCCAGCAATCTTAATTCCGACCTCTGATTCATCCAACCCAGCATTTCTCATGATGTACTCTGCATATAAGTTAAATAAGCAGGGTGACAATATGCAGCCTTGTCGTACTCCTTTCCCAATTTGGAACCAATCGGTTGTTCCATGTCTGGTTCTGACTGTTGCTTCTTGACCCTCGTACAGGTTTCTCAGGAGACAGGTAAGGTGGTCTGATACTCCCATCACTTTAAGAATTTGCCACAGTTTGTTGTGATCCACACAATCAAAGGCTTTAGCATAGTCAATGAAGCAGAAATAGACGTTTTTCTGGAATTCTCTTGCTTTCTCCATGATGCAGCGAATGTTGGCGATTTGATCTCTAGTTCCTCTGCCTCTTCTAAACCCAGCTTGTACTTCCGGTAGTTCTCGGTTCACATACTGCTGAAGCCTAGCTTGTAGGATTTTGAGCATCACCTTGCTGGCATGTGAAATGAGCGCAATTGTGCGGTAGTTTGAACACTCTTTGGCGTTGCCCTTCTTTGGAATTGGAATGTAAACTGACCTTTTCCAGTCTTGTGGCCACTGTTGAGTGTTCCAGATTTGTTGGCATATTGAATGCAGCACTTTAACAGCATCATCTTTTAGGATTTTAAATAGCTCGGCTGGAATACTGTCATCTCCGCTAGCTTTGTTGTTACTAATGCTTCCTAAGGCCCACTTGACTTCCCTCTCTAGGATGTCCGGCTCAAGTTCAGTGACCGCACTATCATGGCTATCAGGGACATTCAGATCTTTCCTGTATAGTTCTTCTGTGTATTCTTGCCACCTCTTCTTAATCTCATCTGCTTCTGTTAGGTCCCTGCCTTCTTTGTCCTTTATCATGCCCATCTTTGCACAAAACGTTCCCTTGAGATCTCCAATTTTCTTGAAGAGATCTCTAGTCTTTCCCATTCTGTTGTTTTCCTCGATTTCTTTGCATTGTTCATTTAAGAAGGCCTTCTTGTCTCTCCTTGCTATTCTCTGGAACTCTGCGTTCAGTTGGGTATATCTTCCCCTTTCTCCCTTGCTTTTCACTTCCCTTCTTTCGTGAGCTACTTGTAAAGCCTCATCAGACAGCCACTTGGCTTTCTTGCATTTCTTTTTCTTTGGGATGGATTGAATTGCTGCCTCCTGAACAACGTTACGGACCTCCGTCCATAGTTCCTCAGGCACTCTGTCTATCAGGTCTAATCCCTGAAATCTATTCCTCACCTCCACTGTATATTCATCAGGGATATGATTTAGGTCATACCTGAACGGTTTAGTGGTTTTCCCGACGTTCTTCAATTTAAGCCGAAATTTTGCAAGAAGCAGCTCATGATCTGAGCCACAGTCAGCTCCAGGTCTTGTTTTGACTGACTGTATGGAGCTTCTCCATCTTTGGCTGCAAAGGACATAATCAATCTGATTTCGATATTGACCATCTGGTGACGTCCATGTGTAGAGTCGCCTCTTGTGCTGTTGGAAAAGAGTGTTTGCTATGATCAGCATGTTCTCTTGGCAAAACTCTATTAGCTTTTGTCCTGCTTCATTTTGTACACCAAGGCCATGCCTGCCTGTTATCCCGGTGATTTCTTGACTTCCTACTTTAGCATTCCAATCCCCTATGATGAAGAGGACATCTTTTTTTGGTGTTAGTTCTAGAAGGTGTTGTAGGTCTTCATAGAACCGATCAACCTCAGCTTCTTCGGCATCAGTGGTTGGGGCATAGACTTGAATTACTGTGATGTTGAATGGTTTGCCTTGGATTCGTACTGAGATCATTCTATCATTTTTAAGATTGTACCCCAATACTGCTTTTCCCACCCTTTTGTTGACTATGAGTGCTACTCCATTTCTTCTAAGGGATTCTTGCCCACAATAGTAGATATGATGGTCACCTGAATTAAATTCGCCCATGCCTGTCCATTTTAGTTCGCTGATTCCCAAGATGTCGATGTTCAATCTTGCCATCTCATGTTTGACCACCTTCAGCTTACCTTGATTCATTGATCTGACATTCCAGGTTCCTAAACAATATTGTTCTTTACAGCATCGGATTTTCTTTTCACCACCAGACACATCCACAGCTGAGTGTCCTTTCGGCTTTGGCCCAGCCGCTTCACTCTTTCTGGCGCTACTTGGAAATACCCTCTGCTCTTCCCCAGTAGCATATTGGACACCTTCCGACCTGAGGGGCTCATCTTCCGGCATCATATCTTTTAGCCTTGTGATACATTCCATGGGGTTTTCTTGGCAAGAATACTGGAGTGGGTTGCCATTTCCTTCTCCAGTGGATCACATTTTGTCAGAACTCTCTGCCATGACCTGTCCGTCTTGGGTGGCCCTGCACGGCATAGCTTATGGCTTCACTGAGTTACGCAAGCCCCTTCGCCACAACAAGGCAGTGATCCATGAAAGTATATTAGTACATTTGGCTTATTATCTGAAAATAAGTATAATAAGCTGCCTAATGTGTACTGTTTCAAAGTTGTCTGGTTTTCTACATTTATTGATTCACTTTCAAAGTAGAGCCATGGTTCCTTGGATTAAGCCACCCTGTGAAAAATATTGCCATGTGAATCCACCCTGAATATGGTCAGATCCTAGTAGAGTACTTTAACACCTGTCCTAATGTGGACAGTATAAAATGGTCAGCCATCTAGTGAAACATATAGTTCATAATGGGAAGTAGTCCAGGTTATTGTTGGCCTCTCTCATCTGTATACTCTACCTTAACTCTGGATATTGTGGGAAATTGATATTCACCCCTGCCCGTAAGGCTCTCTACTTCTTTTTATAGTGTTATACTTTAGTTTTTATCTTTCAGCCTTAGCACATAGTTTTGCACTGTAAAAGTGTATTCAAGACCAAATTTTAGTCAACTAACAAAGTTTCTTGATAACTTTATCTGGGATTATGAGTAACTTTTTTCACAATGGATTATGAATGGTAACTGGGGTTGACCAAGCCCTCTAGCAAATATATAGACATGGAAGTAGACATCTGTCATCATATCTCTTGATTGATGGGTAGTCACATGTGCAATGGATGCTATGCATGAATTTCCTCTTCCCAAGCCAACAGCTAGCATTGCACTCACATCTCTTTAAATGAGGCTGAAATTGTACCAATCAGCTGTTCAGGAAAGAATACTAGGAGACTGGATTTAGTTTCCCTCATGTACACCCCCTTCCCTGACAAACAGCTGAGTCTCAGGCCTGCTAGAAAGGCTATTCATGCATACAAAGCCCATGGTATCCCAACTGAGCCCTGTGGATTGGATTCAAAATATGTAATCATCATATACAGGCAAAACTGCTAATAAGTTTTATTTTCAGAGAGTGGAGGACAGGAAGGCCTGGTGTGCTATGGTCCATGGGGTCACGAAGAGTCGGACATGACTTAACGACTGAACAACAACAATCCAACAGTACTCCTGTGTACCTATTACAGAAGGAAACCATTTCACAAACTGTATCCCTGATGGGTACAGTTGATGCATACCAAAACAGAGTTCTTGTCCTGTTCCAGTGCAGGGTGTGTCATCTGATCTAGCTAATACCTCAAGTGAGAGAGCATGATGGGAGGCATCTGACTGGAGCAGGCTTAGGACAAAGCAGATTCAGGGCCTTGACCAGTATATGATTGCAGGCACCAGCCAGGTCCTGGTTTCAGTTTCAGGACTTCAGAGAGTGATCCTTCAGCTAGGGTACAGACAAGTTACCCCAGCACTGAGCTGGAGTAACTAACAGGCTTTAGGAGAGTCTTCCTGGAAACTCCAACCCCTCAAGTGCTGTATCTGGCTGTTAAATGGCCACTGCCTTTTTCAGTATAGTTGCTGGCATCTTGGGGATGGGTAAGGAGGGTTGAAGGAGTGAGGAGCAGATCGGGGAATGCTACTCAGGATCTCCATGCTCATTGGAGGAGTCTAAGGTCCACTCCTCAGAGTAAGAAAGCAGCAGCACCTCCCAGGATGCAGGATTCAATATGGAGGGAGAGCTGAAGTTCAAGAGGACCAGTATCTGGTTCTGATACCTCCTCAGTTGCTATTGCTGGAGAACTCAGTCACCAAGAGCTCTCCTTGACCATGACAGTTCTATTGCCAGGGATGTACGAAAGTCTTACCTGGCTCCGCGCCGGGCAATCTGCGGTGGGGGGGAGGTGCTCTATCCCTCCACGTGGAACCCTCCCTGGCCGGCTCTGTTCCATGGCAGCTCTGGAGTTCTGGCCACAGCGGGGCTGCTGCAGCTGCAAATGGTGGCTGTCGTAGCAGCCGCCATTTGTGCCCTTGCAGTCAGCCATGATAGGCTACGTAAGTATTTACATAGCCTATCACGGCAAAGAGCAGGGACGCAAATAGCAGCCGCTACGCCATTTGCGCCCCTGCTCTTTGCCGTGATAGGCTGCATGAATACTTATGTAGCCTATCACAGCAAAGAGCAGGGGTGCAAATGGCATAGTGGCCGCCATTTGCATCCTTGTTCTTTGACGTGATAGGCTACATAAATACTTACATAGCCTATCATGGCTGACTGCAAGGACGCAAATGGCAGCCGCTATGACAGCTGCCATTTGCGGCCGCAGCAGCTAGGCAGCAGCCGGGAAACCAGCCAGAGCCGCCGCCGCCACCACTCCATCTGCCGCCAGGTAAACTCCGACCCAGGGGGATTCCACGGGGTGGCGGGGGGAGGCCATTCCACCATGGATTCCGGGGTGCTGGATTCTAAAGAATCCAGCTTCACTGGAGTCCATGGCAGAATTCTCTGACATCCCTATTGCCTGGATACAGCATTTGCCATTTTCAGCATAGAAGCCTATAGAATGTTCACAGACTATTGCAACAGCATATTTTCAGTTCCAGTGTTTATCTTATGAATGAATGTGTGTTTTTATGAATGAACTTTGCTGATCTGTGGTGCTTGGTGAACTTCCCTGGCCTTTTCAGAATTGGGCTGGCCCCTTGATTTAATTCTGAACCCAATTCCAAATTTGAAAACCCTGTTGCATTCTCAGAAAGGTCATTGGGAATGCGATGATGTAAGAACATAAGAGGAGCCATGCTGGATCAGACCAAGGGTTCACACAGTAGCCAACCAGCTGTTGATGGGAAACCCACAAACAGGACATGACATTTCTGATTACTTCCCTGTGATTCCCCCACTAGTCTGTGAGCCTCTAAAACTGCCACCTCCCCCTTTCCTTCTCCTCAATTCACTTGGAGACTGTGGCAGCAGCAGTAGTAGATGGGACTTGTTTGGGATACCTAGAAGGCTGAAATAGCAGCATCCCAGGCACAGCCAATTCTGCAAATGGATTATCCCATGACTCCTGAGTCTGATGGCAGAGTGGCAGCACGATCTCCCTCCTTCCTTCAGGGCAGAAATATGTTACTGCATTTGTCACTATTTTATTGCTATTTATTTCTGTGGTGTTAATATGTTGGTTTAAAGCTGCCTTGGAAATCAAAGTTTGAAACATAGAGTAGAATTTTTAAAAATAATAATATATTAAAATAAATAAAAATGTTCTTGGATGACTAGGAATTGCAAAGAGATATGATGGATAGACAGAACAATTTATGTACACCTAAACACATCAGCCACTTCCTATAAGCTCAAGAACAAACAAACAAAATGATGGTCAGGGCTACCAATTTAAGCAAATCATGTGAGAAATATAAAAAAAAGGTTAGAAAACGAGTGGAAAAAACTAACATGATTAGTTGATCGGCTGGGGGACATAACAAAAAAGAGGAATCCAAGGTTGATGTCAAGAGAGTTGAGATATAGCCAAGCTACAAGTCTCATACAGGGTTGATACCTTAGATGCTTGTTAAAAGCAATGAAAAAATCATGAAGGTTGTTAACAAACAGCTTAGTATTCAAGGCATATAAATATTCTGAGGACTTAATTCTGCCTAAATACTATACACACAGGTGTAATAAACTGCAATTTGAATCCTTCTTCCATAAAGATATGCTTCATGAATGTAGTAGTGAAAATCACATTGCAGTCTCTCCAAAAATACAGTTGATGTTGTTGTTGTTGTTGCTGTTCAGTCATTCAGTCGTGTCCAACTCTTCGTGACCCCATGGACCATAGCACGCCAGGCCTTCCTGTCCTGCGCTCTCTCCTGGAGTGTGCTCAAGTCCATATTCATTGCATCAGTGATGGTATCTAGCCATCTCATCCTCTGCCGTCCCCTTCTCCTTTTGCCCTCAGTCTTTCCCAGCATCAGGGTCTTTTCCAGAGAGTTTTCTCTTTGCATTAGGTGGCCAAAATATTTGAGCTTCAGCTTCAGTAACATTTGATAGCAGTAGCTAACCTGTATTTCCCTACATGGAAATACAACAGAACTTATCTACCAAGCAAGACTCCACTGAGTGCAAACCTCATCGATCAGCACACAGTCACAATGCAACATTGCTTTGTAGATGTTATGTCATGTCCTTGAAGACGGTGAACATTGGTTTTTTGTTTTCCTTTTCATACTTTCTTTCTCTGAATAAACAGGCCAACTTAAGTGTGGGCCCATTAAAATTTCCCTTTCTAAGGGAATTATGCACTAGCCTATTGATGACCACCAGCTTGGTACTCAGATACGCGGAAGATACCCATTGTGGATCAGATGACAATGTTAATGTGAAGCCATACTGGAATACAGATTTGGTATTTGCTTTGGTTTTTATTTTGTGGAGTCTTCATAATAGACATGAAAAAAATCTTTGAAGAAGGTAAATACAATTATAAATAACTTATATTTTTTAATAGTCTGTTTAACATTATACGTAGGAGCCAAATAACAGTGCAGCTAATTCTGTACATCCAAGGGGGCCTTGGGCTTGTGTTTTTTGAAGAGCAGCCTCCTTCAGCAACATGGAAAATGACCTTTCAAACTGAGAGAACTTTGAAAAGCAACCTGTGATATGACATGAGGGCCTGCTGGTTAAATTTTAAAACAGTTATTTCATGGCATGCCTAAAGTAGCACTTTGGATCTCAGCCATAGTTTTATTTGCATTAAGAAGAAAAAGAAATGCATACCTAGAATTCTAGACTTATAAACCCAAGTGCTCAGTGCCCAAAGTTTCTCTCAGTATTAACACCAGTAGCTCATAACACCTTTGCTCAGTCCCAATACTTAGATGCCACATGACCACGATGAGCATGTTGAACGAAATTTTAACCATACTAATGTTTCACTCAAAATGACAAGGTTGGTTATATCTGTATCTGACTGAATAGCTTTTTCCAATAATTTGAGGTTATCTGCCCCCAATCTGGCAGTTCTTTTGAACTTAAGGAATGTTTCACTTCCATGGAAGTAGCTGCATGGACAGAAGGATGCAAATGTGAATCTGTCTCCTTCTTGAATTGAAGGGAGAGTCACTGTCTGAGGAGTTGCATCTGAGTACACAAATTCCTGAGTCAGGAGCATTGCATCTCTAGACAGATGCGCATTGACATCTCTTGGTCAATTTTCTGTGGAGCAGAGCCAGTGTTGTGCAACAGAGCCCCGACCAACTATTGCAACCCTCCTAAGTTTAAAAACAATTTGTGGAATCAGCACAGAAGCCAGTGGTGAGAAACTGAGTGGGCAATCCTGGCACTCACATGCTATTGCATATGTGCATTGTGAGTGTCACATCACTAGATCAAAGCCAGTAACACTATAATACATGCTTCTGTAGGGTTTCAAAATCCACAAATTTCGAAACAAAAAAAGGAGAAATATCATATTGCAGTAATAGACTTCTGTTATAAAACAAAACCAATGGTGCAACATGTGCCAAGCAGATGTACATGTAGCTTTTCTTCTTTATAGAAATGTCCTTATGCAAAAGGAAATTTACTAGCTGAGACCCTGGAGCAGCAGGTAATACCAGAGCAAGAAATAAAAATATGTAAAGGGAACAAATATGTTAATGCATGAGCTACTTGGCCTACAAGGGTGCCAGTTTTTAATTTCAGGAGCATAAAGAACTCAGCTAAAGTTTTAGATTAAAGCTGTAAGGTGCCTATAACACCACCACCCTGCTGCTGAAGGCAAAAGGATCGTGAAAATCAAGCCACTCTATTATGTCTCCCTGGTAATAATTCTCCAAATAACAATCTGGTATGTAGCTAAGGAACACAGAACATAGGAAACAACAAAATTGATCAAGACAATGTCACCAAGCCTAGCACTGTACTGCATAATACAAGGATTAACCATAATCAGTTATGTTATCCAGGTCCTAATGCCCCAGGTAAATAAATTAATATTAAACCAAATATTAACCAAAACATTAATATTAAATATACCATTTGCTGGAATAGACTATCACACTAGCAATAAGAAAACCATATACAAACAAAATTCGCCTTTGATTGTAACCACCAGATTACCACTTACTGAGCTGCTGAATGGATCGAGAATTTTAATATAATGCTAATGGATTACAAGAGCAGTGGAAGACCAAGGGTCTAAGGATTAATATTTTAGAATTGTAGTGGGTGAAGTCTTAAGGCTACAACAGTAGGCTGCATGACCTATCTATCTGCAAATATCCTGTGGGTTGCTTTATATGTTTAAAAAAAAAAACATCTGGCTGGGTCTTTATGAGTTGGGAGATTAGTACAAGGACAAAGATCCTTTCACTTTGAGGTTATTTGTTGCAACTGAGCCTTCAGCCTCAGTAGCTGAAAGTCAGTATGCCACCCCCAACAGCAGGAGCAAAATCCTAAGGCCCAGAAATCATTATTGCACAAGGGTGAGTGGAAGACAAGGTAAGAAAGATCATTCCAGCACTAAATACCCTTAAAAAAAGAGCCCAACTGATCATCACACAAACACTAGTCCCTTTCTGTACTGCTGTGTGAAAGTCAAAGAATAAAGTAAATGCATGCATGTGAACTCTTGCGGCCCAGTTTACAGAGAAGGTGAAGGACACAATGGGCAAAGCAAGGCACATTATTATAATAGGGATAAATTCTCACCTGTATGGACCTCAGACATGAATAGCTTTTGAGGAAATGAGGCAAATGGCAGAAATTGCCTACAGTGGCAGCTCCTGGCACCAGAGGCCTGCTTGGCTGGGCAAATATCAAAGCCAAGAAGCCAGTGCAGGGCCCACCACAAAAGGCTAACTGCCTCATCATTTCAACTTCATGCTAATCTACTGGGAAAGTCAGAAACAGTGCAAGACAACTCCTCTATGCGCTACGGAGCACTAGGCAAGCGCAGAGAGTGACTGATGTGCTAGACCTCTTCTTGGAGTATTTCCTGCTCTTCCAACCTTCTCTAGTTAACAGGAACCACTGGTCTTGCCTGATGGCCCACTGATCTTACAGCTGGCCTTGAGGAAGACCCCAGAAATCCATCTTGACTGAGTAGTGGAAACAGAAAGGGGCCTCTTTTCTGAGGCCTCCCTCAGCACATCCTGGCCTGCTTTCCATTCATCCTAGAAAGCGTAGGACACTGACGGAGGAAGTACATCAGGCAAGGGTCTGCAACAGTCTCCAAAACTATGAAGTGCTGTATTTTTCCTTTTTTTCTTATCCTCCCACAATGAAAGATGAAGCTTTTCCTCCCCAAATTATCTTTAGTTTGACTGACTTTGATCTCTGGAGCTAATATTACATCACCTTTCATGAAAACAAACGAGTCACCTAAGACCTATTCTACAGGGATCTAGTGGAGTCTGTCTCCTAAGTGAGAGCATCAACAATTAAAAATAAATAACAAGGCAGTCACTACTAAGACATGAAAACAACAGGTGGGATGCAATAAAATTAAATTCAAATAAAGCACTCAAAGAGAAAAGATAGAGTGGTGAGTGTGTGTGTGTGGTGGGGGGGTGTTTTTAAAGAACAATCCTCTTTTAAGAGAACAAGAATATAACCCCTTTCTCAACATGCACTGTGCACCTAGTGCTCCCATCCACAGGAGCACACATCTGAGAATCTGCAGCAGCTTGCAGAGAAATTTCTCCTATTTCTATGGTAGCAAAACTGCAGCTTCTATATTACTCACCTCTAATGTGTATGTCGCTGTTCAAAAGAGCTTCAGGTGTGCACAGCTTTCAGGGATCATCCATTTAAAAAAAAAAACAACTTTCCTGAAATCTCATTTACATTTTTGCACTTTACTGTACAGGATTTAATTTGCAAGCTCATCCTCTTGATTTTTTTTTTTTTTTAAGAGCTGATCACATTCGCCAGCACAGATGTACTACTATGTGTTGTATTGAACTATAAATATACTAGGAACAAAGTATTATTTTCCCATTCTAATTCCCAAGAACTGCATGGTAGCCTGGTCTATCAAACCCAATCTCCAATGCACCATGTTGACTCAGAGTGATTTAGAAAAATATGGATGGTTGTTGTGCAAAAAAAAAAAAAAAAATTAAAAAAAAGTTTCTTCCTGAAACTGGTCATGAAGTGGAATAAAACATGAAAGACTCACAACCACCACTACTGACCTTTCAGAAACCCATTTTTTCCACTTTGTAGAAAGTTTAGTCCACTGTCCTTTGAGTTCTTCAGTTCCATGGGAATCCTTCTAACCACTGATTACAAAGCCACTGTGCCACAATAAAAAAGTAGGTACTTACATGCATCCTAATGAATTGTTATTTCTCAGCTCAGGAGTGTTTCCATTTTTTGCAGAAATGTCTTTAAAACTTTGAAACCCCATCTTTGATTACTTTGTTCATGATTCAGTTCTGCTAAGTAATTATTTTCAACGGAATCAAATGGCAATGAAGGCTCACAGTTAATTATAGGTTGCATAAAGAGTACATTCTTGGTTTTAAATGTATTGCTTTTAAATTGAGTTGAATGTCTTTTGTAATGTAAGAAGGGCAATTGGAAAGAAGAAAAATTATAGCACTCATTCTTTTGGCAATACCCTACTTTCTTATTTATCCTTTTTTGGAGTAGGAGCAGTGGTCATATAGTCCATCTTGCCCATGATCAAGTATAACTCTCTTTTATTGGCAGCAAAGCACAATCAATCCCAATCTCCCAAGATTTCATTAAGACTGGCACTTCCCTGCCTATCCACTTGAGATCCCTTCACTGGAAATACTACTAGAGACTGAGGACTAATTCACAAGTCCATCAAGTTCATAGGGCTTTGATTGATTGATTGATTGATTGGTTGATTGATTGATTTTGCTGGAAATCTGTCTATAATTGCTATTTGCAACCAAGCAAAAGATATATATTTTGCTTGCTAACATAAAACATCTTAAATGTTGTCAGTTATAGCAGGTGTGAGCCAGGACATGAAGATGCCTATATCTGACTGACTGACTTCTTTATAAGGCTGCAGAAATTCCAGATTTCCAAGTCACCACTACATGCCCATTTACCATGCAAGGCAGAGTGAATCTAGAGCTTCATATGCAAACAATACATTCTGTATTGTTTGCATATAACCCCCGTCCATTAAACTATGGTCTTAATTTTCACATTTTGCTTGTTATGTTTCCACTTCCAGCTCTTCAGTGACTTTACTGACAGTAAGGCCTTGGTAAGAAAAAGTAGCAAGACAAGGATTGCACAGTATAAACCTAATGATGTTCAGTGGTTAGGTGAACTTTCTGTTGGTCTATTTATGACCCCATCAAAACTGAGGTCTGGATTGACATCAACTTCATCCATCACCATTTCCTTACACTGATGTCACTTCTGTGTGAAACACACATACATCTGTTTTGTAGTTGGATTGCTGTTCTTAAAGACAAACTGTCTTGTAAAGTGGAGTGTTGAGAAAGTTGGCCATACTTCGTTTAAAAAAAAAAAAATCATATACTGATCCCAAAGTGCCTTTCAGGTCCAGGGAGCTCCATCAGGCACATGGAACTTACCCACTGATAAGCACTTCTCCATTAACCTCAGTGGAGAAGGCAACCCATTGTGACAAGGGATGTGTGCCTTGAGCTACTCACGCCAATTAACTTAATTAAAGGCCTGAAGGTACTGAAATGTTGTGGATGCATTATGCACATGTATCAGACATGGGCTCTGGATCAGCCTAACCATAACTCTGGGAGGATCCATACTTCACACAGCAAACATAATTAATGCAAGTGAAGTCACATTATACTGGTGTTTCACACAGCAAACACGAACAGTGTTGTACAATAGGTACGTCATACTGGCATTTTTAAAGAGCCGTGTATCAGGGAGCCCCAGCCTAATCAGGGTGAATAGACACATGTATAAAGATATTAAAGATGTATGCCAAGCCACACATTATCTATTGCTACAAGAAACATTGGGTAACCACACGTCCACAAATTTTGGATTACCTTACTAACCAGCCATTATTTATGGCCACCTTCAGTCCTTCCTTCCCATAAGTCTTCTGCATGTGCCAGAACACTGTGGGGGATGCATTCATTTTACAAGGCACTTTTGCAAAAAGCAAAAGCGCTAAAAGTCTTAAGAATGGGGAGGAGAAGAAACACCACACGCTGGCAAGCTAGGGAGAGGAAAACTGGTATTCCTGCAGCAATTGTCTGCTTATAAACTGTGGAATGGCACCAAAGGACAAAGCTCAACCTTCCTCAACCTAGTGCCTACTAGATGCCTTGACTACAACTCTCATCATACCCAGTCAGCAATGACCACCCTCCGTGTGGGTGATGGGAGTTGTAATCCAACACATCTAGGGGGCACCAGGTTGAGGTAGGCTGACACCGACCAATATACTGATTTCATCATCAAGGTAATAATATTATAACAAACACTTTTTATTTGTAATGCATCTTCCTAAAAGACAGTTGCCAACGTTTACATTCTTTATTCTTCACAGAAATTGTGGGAGTTCAGCAACTTATACAAACATGTCAGTATAACATGTCCTCTCACAGTGTGTATGTATGTGTGTGTGTCCTCTCTCTCAGTCTCTCTCTCTCTCTCTCTCTCTCACACACACACACACACACCTGAAAATTCTACAAATCTTATCTCATAAGTGCACATTTTCTGATAACATTCAAAAATACTTTTGCACTGTGCTTATAAATAATCCTGAACATATTCCATTTAATATGTTCCAATACTTTTTAAGTACTTTACTACATGCCAAACACTTTTGAAGCTTCTTCCATAAAACCCTGCTGGACACCACACTCAATTAATTCAAATGAAAATAAATTGAACTTGAACTCACTTTAGGCAATCAGTTTTGCCAGCTGTAATTCACACTTAACTCTTTAAACTTAAAACTCCCATGAAATAAGATAACAAGGCACAGTGCTTCTAATATGACATGATTAAACACGGTCAAGAGAACAAAAGGAAATATACTTAATGGTTAAATTTCTGTAGCAATAAAAATATCCTAATCACAACCTTAATAATTCCGATCCCATAAGGTAAGGAGATCAAGGTAGGAGATCATCACTGCAATAGTGTAATATCAAAAACTCTGGTATTACTCTGACAATACCTATGTTCAGTCTCATATGCAGCAGGGTCAAATGTCATGTGTCGCTAAACACATCTTTGAGTCATGTGAATGGATTCTCCTTTCTATTTTTCTAACCAGGATCAACTGCACCTGTATCCAGACAAACACTACAGCATGGGTGGACAGTAGTTAATCTTCCCCCTGCCCACACCATTTTCCCCCTGTAAATTCCCTCCCATGCTTCTGTTTGCTGCTATTAGCATCTTTGAGGGTATGTGGCAGCTTTGGAAGTGCAATTTTTAAACCACCTTCCCGATGCCCCCACCAGGGACCAAATATTGTCATGGGGTGTGGCCGTACCCCTTTTGGTGTCAGGTGATATGGCCATACCCCCTTTGATGTCATTCCGCCCCCACAGGACTGGAGGGGATCATCCGGCTCTCCACCCAATTGTGGTTGCCTTCCCTTGCCATATGTCATGGTCCCATTGTGGATCAGGATGCCTGCCAGTTCAAAAAAAGAGGAGAATCCAGTCATGAATTGGATGTATTTAGCATCACCAATTGCTTATAGAAGGCATGCAATTTTAGATCCAATAGGGACCATAAGATTTCCAGTTTAGCAAGAGCTGCAGTCCTAACCACACAAGTTTGAATGTTCCGTATATATCAAGATAATCGCATTCTAGTTAAATATGTTTAGGGTTGAGGCCTGGGTTACACAGGTATACTCAGTACTTGATTGCTCAGCATTTGACTGTCATCCACTTGAGGACCGGCAGCTGTGTACTGACTAGTCATGATGTTTGAAATTATGTGAGGTACCACAATGGCATATTGTGGTGTTATATCTGTGATGGACCACGCATGCCAGTCATTTCTTGATGTTGCAGTTATCAAGCAAAGAAGATGTAGGTATGAACCAGCCTTTATGCTAAGAGAACAAACAACTAGTAATGAGGAACAATTCTTCAATTTCTCTTGTAAGTTGACAGTTAATAAT
The DNA here is from genome assembly GCF_057233095.1 of Heloderma suspectum. Taxonomy (NCBI): domain Eukaryota; kingdom Metazoa; phylum Chordata; class Lepidosauria; order Squamata; family Helodermatidae; genus Heloderma; species Heloderma suspectum. The sequence goes on from NC_139462.1 coordinate 72,048,254, forward strand.
TTCCTTTCCCAGCTCTTTTGTGTCCCTAGTTTCCAGAATACCATAAAGGCAGGCCAGATTTAAAGACACCCCCGTTCCACCCTGGCATCATTTCTGAATGTCTATTTTTGCAGTGTGTGCATATAATTGCTTGCTTTGAACATATTTTATTTGGGCCCAACAATGTGTCCTTTTATAATTTGGAATTCCACAAGAACAATAGGTTTGTTGTCAGTTCTGAACAAGGGCAACAATATTGCGTTCCTCTGCATGCATTTGAGATTAGATTGATCAGATGTTTGACCACGTAAATATAATTTTCATCAGACAGCAGACAACTATGTACTTTAGGGCTTTAATTGTTTTTTTTATTATTAATTGCACTGAACTAAGGTCTATTGGGAGAAAGAGAATTGGCTATACTGAATGTAAAAGTTTTCTAATCATACCAGCCTGCAGTCCAGAAATAATTTATTCCATACTAGATGTAGAATGCCCCTTCATGGATCACTGACTTGTTGTGGCGAAGGGGCTTGTGTAACTCAGTGAAGCCATAAGCTATGCCGTGCAGGGCCACCCAAGACGGACAGGTCATGGCAGAGAGTTCTGACAAAATGTGGTCCAGTCCACTGCAGAAGGAAATGGCAACCCACTCCAGTATTCTTGCCAAGAAAACCCCATGGAACGTATCACAAGGCTAAAAGATATGACGCTGGAAGATGAGCCCCTCAGGTCGGAAGGTGTCCAATATACTACTGGGGAAGAGCAGAGGGTATTTCCAAGCAGCACCAGAAAGAGCGAAGCGGCTGGGCCAAAGCCGAAAGGACACTCAGCTGTGGATGTGTCTGGTGGTGAAAAGAAAATCCGATGCTGTAAGGAACAATATTGTCTAGGAACCTGGAATGTCAGATCAATGAATCAAGGTAAGCTGGAGGTGGTCAAACATGAGATGGCAAGACTGAACATCGACACCTTGGGAAACAGCAAACTAAAATGGACAGGCATGGGCGAATTTAATTCAGGTGACCATCATATCTACTACTGTGGGCAAGAATCCCTTAGAAGAAATGGAGTAGCACTCATAGTCAACAAAAGGGTGGGAAAAGCAGTACTGGGGTACAATCTTAAAAATGATAGAATGATCTCAGTACGAATCCAAGGCTAACCATTCAACATCACAGTAATTCAAGTCTATGCGCCAACCACTGAGGCCGAAGAAGCTGAGGTTGATCAGTTCTATGAAGACCTACAACACCTTCTAGAACAAACACCAAAAAAAGATGTCCTCTTCATCATAGGGGATTGGAATGCTAAAGGAGGAAGTCAAGAAATCACTGGGATAACAGGCAAACATGGCCTTGGTGTACAAAATGAAGCAGGACAAAAGCTAATGGAGTTTTGCCAAGAGAACACACTGATCATAGCAAACACTCTTTTCCAACAGCACAAGAGATGACTCTACACATGGACATCACCAGATGGTCAATATCAAAATCAGATTGATTATGTCCTTTGCAGCCAAAGATGGAGAAGCTCTATACAGTCAGTCAAAACAAGACCTGGAGCTGACTGTGGCTCAGATCATGAGCTTCTTGTTGCAAAATTTTGGCTTAAATTGAAGAACGTAGGGAAAAACCATTCAGGTATGACCTAAATCATATCCCTGATGAATATACAGTGGAGGTGAGGAATAGATTTCAGGGATTAGACCTGATAGACAGAGTGCCTGAGGAACTATGGACGGAGGTCCGTAACATTGTTCAGGAGGCAGCAATTCAATCCATCCCAAAGAAAAAGGAATGCAAGAAAGCCAAGTGGCTGTCTGATGAGGCTTTACAAGTAGCTCACGAAAGAAGGGAAGTGAAAAGCAAGGGAGAAAGGGGGAGATATATCCAACTGAATGCAGAGTTCCAGAGAATAGCAAGGAGAGACAAGAAGGCCTTCTTAAATGAACAATGCAAAGAAATCGAGGAAAACAACAGAATGGGAAAGACTAGAGATCTCTTCAAGAAAATTGGAGATCTCAAGGGAACGTTTTGTGCAAAGACAGCCATGATAAAGGACAAAGAAGGCAGGGACCTAACAGAAGCAGATGAGATTAAGAAGAGGTGGAAAGAATACACAGAAGAACTATACAGGAAAGATCTGAATGTCCCTGATAGCCATGATAGTGCGGTCACTGAACTTGAGCCGGACATCCTCGAGAGTGAAGTCAAGTGGGCCTTAGGAAGCATTAGTAACAACAAAGCTAGCGGAGATGACAGTATTCCAGCTAAGCTATTTAAAATCCTAAAAGATGATGCTGTTAAAGTGCTGCACTCAATATGCCAACAAATCTGGAACACTCAACAGTGGCCGCAAGACTGGAAAAGGTCAGTTTACATTCCAATTCCAAAGAAGGGCAACGCCAAAGAGTGTTCAAACTACCACACAATTGCGCTCATTTCACATGCCAGCAAGGTGATGCTCAAAATCCTACAAGCTAGGCTTCAGCAGTATGCAAACTGAGAACTACCGGAAGTACAAGCGGGGTTTCGAAGAGGCAGAGGTACTAGAGATCAAATCGCCAACTTTTGCTGGATCATGGAGAAAGCAAGAGAATTCCAGAAAAACATCTATTTCTGCTTCATTGACTACGCTAAAGCCTTTGATTGTGTGGATCACAACAAACTGTGGCAAATTCTGAAAGAGATGGGAGTACCAGACCACCTTATCTGTCTCCTGAGAAACCTGTACGAGGGTCAAGAAGCAACAGTAAGAACCAGACATGGAACAACCGAGTGGTTCCAAATTGGGAAAGGAGTACGACAAGGCTGCATATTGTCACCTTGTTTATTTAACTTATATGCAGAGTACATCATGAGAAATGCCGGGTTGGATGAATCACAGGTCGGAATTAAGATTGCCGGGGGAATTATCAACAACCTCCGATATGCAGATGATACCACCCTAATGGCAGAAAGTGAAGAGGATCTCAAGAGCCTCTTGTTGAGGGTGAAAGAGGAGAGTGCAAAAGCTGGTTTGAAACTCAACATTCAAAAAACGAAGATCATGGCATCTGGCCCCATCACTTCCTGGCATATAGAAGGGGAAGAACTGGAAGCGGTGACAGATTTTATTTTCTTGGGCTCCAAGATCACCGCAGACGTTGAATGTAGCCATGAAATTACAAGACGCTTGCTCCTGGGGAGGAAAGCTATGGGAAACCTAGACAGCATAGTAAGAAGCAGAGACATCACCTTGCCGACAAAGGTCCGTCTAATCAAAGCTATGGTTTTCCCAGTAGTAATGTATGGCTGTGAGAGCTGGACTATAAGGAAGGCTGAGCGCCGAAGAATTGATGCTTTCAAACTGTGGTGCTGGAGAAGACTCTTACGAGTCCCCTGGACTGCAAGGAGGTCAAATCAGTCAACCCTAGAGGAAATCAACCCTGAGTGCTCATTGGAAGGACAGATACTGAAGCTGAAGCTCAAATATTTTGGCCACCTAATGCGAAGAGAAAACTCTCTGGAAAAGACCCTGATGCTGGGAAAGACTGAAGGCAAAAGGAGAAGGAGACGGCAGAGGATGAGATGGCTAGATAGCATCACTGATGCAATGAATATGAACTTGAGCACGCTCCGAGAGAGAGCGTAGGACAGGAAGGCCTGGCGTGCTATGGTCCATGGGGTCACGAAGAGTCGGACACGACTGAACGACTGAACAACAACAACAAAGATGTAGAATGACAATGTAGACAGGAATGGAAGTCTTAAAAGAGCCAGCACAGTATAGTGGTTCTTGTGTTGGACTAGCACTACAGAGATACATGTTCAAATCCCTACTCAGACATGAAAGTTAGCTGTGTGACTTTGAGCCAGTCACTCTCTCTCAGCCTAATCAACCTCATAGGGTTGTTATGAGGATAAAATGGGGAGGGGATAACCCTGCATGGCACCTTGAGCTCCTTGGAGAAAGGCCGTGATTAAAAAATAAATAAAGTAATAGCTCTGCCCTAAGAACAAGTTCACACATGGAGCACCAGTCATAATTCCCTCCACAAAATAACATTCTAGCTTTTTAGGGCCAACAGCCATCTGGAGATAGTCTATATCAGCCTGCTGCAACCTGATGCCCTTCAGATATTTTGGACGTCAACTCTCATCAGCCTCAGCCAGCATAGGCAGTGGTCAGGAATGATGGGAGTGGTAGCCCAATATATCTGTAGGGTACCAGCTTGGGGTATTCTGGTCTGTGTGAACCTAATGTACACATCAGCACAAGATTTCATGCAGTCCCAAAATTCCAGTGCCTCCAAAACATGCTTCTGAAATTGCAGGAATGACTGCAGTGCCATGCATAGTGTGCTTCCGGTTTATACAGGCCAGCTTCCAAATGGTTGTGGGCATGCACAAACCACACTTATCTTCAGGGATTATGGCAGGAATTATCCCAAAGTGGTACACAAATTTTAGCACTTCCTCTGCAGGAGCATTATTATTTTAGAACATGAGTAAAGACAAAGAACTGATGTTAGCAAAGACACTTTATATCGTGTGGCACCTTCTCCTAATTGCCTGCATACAGTCTTTTTAAATGAAAAGATCACAGCTGGCCAGGCTGGTTCTACTAGTAGGCAAGCAGATATGGCAGCCTTAAATGGTAGCAAATCATGGATTATTCAATGAATGTATTATTATTATTACTATTACTAGTATAACAATGTTTTGCCTCAGGCAACAACACCCTTTGGGCCACCTTTGGAGCTGTGAACAAAGAGGAAGAAGTATCAGTGTTCAGAGTCTCTTTACTATTTGATTCAAAAGTGCTGAATCTGACCAATAGAAAATCTCTGTGTGTGGTGGTACTGTTCATATCCATGCAAGTTCTTTTCAAAATTACTCCTAGAACTTTCTCTTCTTACTTTTCTAACTCCACTGAATATTAGTAAACTAGCCAACAAGCCCCTAAGAAAGAAGAGTAAAGCCAGAGAGTGGGAGACAAAAACACAATCTAACCATGCATTTCTGTCTTAGCTGTCTGAATTAATTAGTTAGTCCCTACTGTGGAACAATTTTCTCATATAGATGAACTTGGAACAGAAAACTTTTTCTATTTCTTCCAGGATTCATTAGAACATTGAGTTCTTTTTCAGAGTTGGATGTGTGCAACTTTCTAGAACGTAGAGTGTTTTCTGGACTGTATTAACACCAAAAGACATTCTCAGCCTTCTTGCACATGCAAAACATTCAACCAGGCTATCTGCATGAGAGCAATCATCCTTTCAAAATATGTTTACAAGCTCAAGCCCTCTGCATGTCTGTGCTGGGACTGCAAGATAACTGGCTCCTATGCTTTTCTTCATTTCTATAGTACGGTATAGTAACTAATGACAGTTTTACTTACATATTTGAAAACAAATGTCCTAACATCTCATATTCCTCCTTCATGTCCAAACTGAGGAATAAGATATTTCAAAAATGCTAATTTAATCTGAAAATTTATGGAAACCTAGAAATAGTCCTATTTTCAGAAATTAGCATGAATTTGTCTTTACACTGCATGTTTACATGTACTCCTAAAGTAAGAAAAGAGAAGGTCTGTTATGCAGGGAGAAACTACATTCATTATTTTTCAAGCTGAAATTTCAATACCAATTTAACATAGCCCAGGTACTTAGCATTCACAACTTTTCCTCACCGAATTAAGCAGCTGTTAATCTTACATCCTACTGTCTCCGAATTGCTGACAAACTCTTTGTATTATTATTTTAGCAGATGTTCACTCTTAGCATCACACTTCAACTTTGAGTAAAGAATATTAAAGCAAAAAGTTGTCATATTGCTTTGGAACATAATTGCCATTGATCTGTTCCATTCTTTCTAGCCCAAATGTTGTTGTGTGCTTTTAATTGTGATTAAAAAAAAAAAAAATAGGGGAACTGCTGGAACATGGAAATCATACAGATGATCTTGGTATCGTGTGGGTGTTCTAGAATATAAAGAAAAATTATCTTCTCAGATAGATTATTGAGTAATCTGCAATATGATGCAATACCGTCTGAGAACCTAATTTGCTTCAGTTCAGCCCTCTCCCTCCCAACTGGCTTTAAAATTTCCACTCTGGGATTAATGTTCAGCACACACAGAAAATACCCTGGCTTCTTCTCATTCACCTAGACAGAGAAGACTGGCAACTCACAGAAACTACCTTTCTTCAGTAACCAACCCTTGAAATGGTAAAGAGCTTTGCGAATGGTTGAACTCTTTGAGACATTTCAGGTGCCCATGTTTTCCCATTCTCTTCAGGTACCAGAAGCAGTGGTTCTATAATACAACATAATACCATATTACTAAACGAGAGTTCTACATTGCCATCCACTTCTAGCCTGGAGGAAGGCCTGACATTGACCGATCAATATTGTGGAACAAACAACTCGGAACTTTCAGTCCTTGGAGCTGACCTTGCAGGAGGAGGCACAAGCCCTTAATAAAACTGAGTTTCATAAGTTCTGTAGCAGACAGACCTTTGTTACGGTTATAATCACCACGATCATCACCATCCTTCTCCACAACCTCTAAGCATCAGTCCTGATCTCTCTCTCTCTCTCTCTCCCTCTCTCTCACACACACACGCACACATACGCAGACACTCCAGCAGCAGGGCACAGCAGGCATTTATTTCACAAATCCTCTGTAATTCTTGCTCTGCTCACTGCTTCCCAGAATGACCTTACTTACTCCCTCCTCCCTCTGTTCCCCCTCACTCACTCCCGTAGGAATCAATTAGAGATTTACTCGCCCCAAATGCTGCTGCCCTTCATTTGGAGTCTCTCCTTTAATGCGTTTTAATTAAAATCCAAAACGAAAGTCAATCCTCCTCTGTACACCTCGCAACCTTTCCTTACACCATGCCATAACATTTGTAAAGCCCCCCCAAGCCCACCTCTACAGAAAGAATGTGTGTGTGTGGAAAACTTTGCAACAAAACAGCACCCCTCCTCTCCCCACCTCATCTCACTCTCACGCTTCATTCTGCATTCATCTCTTGTTTACAAAGCCCATTATGATCCTTGAGAGAGGCTGAAATTCTTCCCGAGGGTTTCCTTCGCATTAATCTGTGGGGCTAACAAGCTCGCAACTTTCGCCTGCCCTTTTTTTCTTCTTTTGGGGGGAATCATCCCCAAACTTTGCCCACTTCCGCAGGAAAAAAAAAATGTATTATTAGTATTACTATCATTAAAACGACAGTATTTCAAGCCCAGTTCAATTCTCCTTCTGTCTTACCTGATCGAAGCGCCACTAAAGTCCCCGGAGGGGCGGGGGGCAGGGAGGGGGGACGTTCCGTCCTTTCCTTTTGTGTGTGTGTGGACAAGGGTCTCGTGTGCGCGAAGATCTCGTCTTTTGAACGCTCTGCTTGAAGAGCAACAAAAACAGCAAAAAAGACCCCAATGTAAAAACGTTGCGGAGGAAGGAGGAAGGGAAGGAACCCGACCGGCCGGGCTACTACAACTCCGAAGAAATTCCCACGTTTAGTAGGGCGCGACGGGAGGGAGGCGGCTTCGCGTCCGACGAGCTGCTTTGCCAAGTTGCTTCTGGCGGGGCGCGCAGAAGCGGGCCGGGCGGGGGCGGGCCGGGCCAGGAGGGCTGAGGAGCGGGCAGGCTTCCCAGGTTCAGCACCAGCGGCTCCGTGGACAGCACCAGCTCCTTCCCCCTCCAGGTCGTCTCAGGCACTGAAGCCGGCAGCTGCTCCCGCTCGCGCCTCCCTCGCCGCCGCCGCGACTCAGCTCCAGCGCGTCCCGCCTCTCTCCGCGCGCCACCCCCCGCTCCCCCGCCCGAGCCTCACGTCAGCCCGAGCGCTCCCCTCATTTGCATAGCAGCCGAGGAAGGGGCCCGCTGCAGACGCGGCCCGTGACCAGCCGGCGCTGCCCTGGCCGGGTGCGCTGCCGCCGGCCCCTGCAACTGGTAGCAGCGGCAGCCGGGCAGCGAGCGAGCGAGCGAGCACAAGCGAAGCGGGGCTCTCCCGTCCAGCCTGGGGGGGAGGGGGGAAGCTGACAGCGGGGGAGGCAGCCCCGTCGGAAGTAACCACGATGTTAAACGCTTATTGGGGGGGGGTAGGTGCTAAACGTCGCCACTTGGGCGAAGGAGGAGCAGATTGGAGCGGAGAGGCGATCAGACAGTAAACAGCAACGTCTCGTCATTCCCTGTAGCAGAGAGGGGGGGAGGGGGAGGGGGGACCGCCTTGGCAGGGAAGCCCCTTGGACCCCTCCTCCTCTTCTGAGTTCTGCAGCGTGCAAGTAAGAGGAAGCAGCAGCTGCTCCCATTTCCTCTCTCCTGCTCACCCTTTCTGGACATGATGTACGAAAGTCACTTACCTTTTCGAGGATTCTGTTCATGGGGGGGGGAGGCGTTCCGTCCCTCCCCCCCCCGGAATCCTCGACGGGGGGGGGGAGGCAGTCCGGTCCTCCCCCCCCCGGAATCCTCGACAGCCGGCTGTGCTCCATGGCAGCTCCGCGGAGCAGCCGGCCAGGGCCAGGCCAGGGCCATCCGCAGCCGGATTTCCAGCCGTGAAGGGCTCTGGGTAAAAAAAAAAAAAAATGTACGCAAATGGTGGCAGCTACGGCAGCCACCATTTGCGTTCCTTATTTTTCGCCGTCTTAGTCTACATCAATATTTACGTAGACTAAGACAAAGAAAAGAAAGGGGAACGCAAATAGCGTACTGGGCGCTGTTTGCGTTCCCCTTTCTTGTCTTGGTCTTAGTCTACGTAAATATTTACATAGACTAATATGGCGAAAAACAAGGAATGCAAATGGCGGCGGCCATAGCCACCACCATTTGCATACGCTTTTTTTGTTGTTGTTTTTACCCAGATGTCATAGGCTACGTAAGTCTTTACATAGCCTATCACGTCTATTGGGGGGGGGGGCACACAGACTGCGAATGGCAGCGGCTGGTCGGAAGACCAGCTGCCGCTGAAGCCGCCACTGGAGCTGCCGCCGTCCGAAACATCCGCCTCAGGTAAGTCTCATCCCGGGGGGGATCTGCGGGGGACGGGGGGGTGTCAGGCCATTCCACGATGGATTTCAGGGGGCCGAATGCACTGCCATTTGGCCTCACCAAGATCCATCACGGAATTCTCTGACATCCCTAGACATGAGCCAGGCAAGGAGGATTGGGTCCATGGTGCTGCCTAGAGGTCCTCTACCTGCGCTCGCTCTCTCTGGGTGATGCACCCTAGACAATTGATCTTAACGCTGTTTACACTTACTCCTAAAGTAAGAAAGGAGAAGAACTGCTACCTGGGGAGGAGCCAAATTCCTTATTTCTTCCTGCTGAAATGTCAGTACATTAATTTAACATCAGCAGCAGATAGCTCATCTTTCCATTGCCCATTGCTTGGGCAGTCAAAATCACATGAACAGTATTCACTCACCTGCGCTCTCTCCTTCAGAGTGGTGTGTGTGTGTGTGTGGGGGGGAGATTGGGTCCAAATAGCCTACTCCTCCACGCTACCCCATGAGAGAGTCCTTGGGAGCACAGAAAGGTGGTGGCTGCACCTCTTTTGCTTGCTTGCTCCCTTTGGATGGCTGCGCCCAATTCTTCTCACTGCTTCACCCAAAATAACGGGATGTTCAGGCAGGTAGAACAGGCTTCCCCAATCTGATGCCCTCCAAATGCTTTGGACTTCAACTCCCAGCAGCCCTGGCCAGCATGGTTAATGGAGTGCTGGGTATGGTGGTAGTCTGAAACATCTGGAAGACACCATGTTGGGGATGGCTGAGATAGAAGGTTTCAGAGGGCGAGGGCACATGGGCAGTCTGCTGGGGCGACAGCGGACCTCACTTGCCCAGGCCTTCTTGGTGAAAGAAGGAACAGCCCCATGCTTGTGTGGACTGGAAGGAGCTGCTGCTGCCTCCTCTCACTCACCTTCACTTTTTCACTCAATCTGGCTGTCATGCTTCTTGGAACAGGCAGAGAAGCATGCATGCAAGGGAAAACAGCAGCTGATTCTACCCCCTCTCTCTTGCTCAGCATTTCTGGGCATGCTGGCAGGGTGGATTGGACCCATGGTGTTGCCGAGAGAGAAGACAGCAGCCTCCTCTGCCCACTCACTGCCCTCCCTCTGGGTGGGGCAGCATACAGTGCTGGTCATGGAAGGAGCAGCCATCTCATCCTCTCACATGCTCACCTGAATTCTTCCTCTGGGTAGAACAGTGGCAAGGATTCTGGTTGATGAACCACATCCTCCCTGCTGTGCCATCCAGGCAGAGAGGGTGAAGAAGAGGAGACAGCAGCAGCAGCTTCTTGCATGAGCAGCAACAGCTTCCATGGATCCCTCAGCCTTTCTTGCTTGGCATCAAGAATTGGGCAAGTGATGGTTGCTGCTGTCTCTGGTTGCTCCACAAACCTTTCCCTCCACAAAGTCCACCTGCTTGCACATCCTCTCTCTTTGGGCAGGAAGGATTGAGCTCCGCAGCACCATTCAGAGGAAGAGAATGAGCCAAAGGAGCCAGTGAGCCACTAACTTGTACTTTTCCTCTGCCTGCTCCATTGCCCTCTCTCTCTGAGTGATGCAGAGGATTGGATATACATGGAGGCACACGAGGGAGCCAACTCTCTGAGTGCGAGAAGGCCCAGTGACGAAGCATCCCAGCCCCAGTGACAAAGCATCAGCAAACAAGCAAGTTAAGCAACTGTGCAAGTTTAGCAACAGGGCAAGGAAGCCAGGGCAGTTGACTCTTCCCTATTCTGTACTCGCAGTGAGTAACCATAAATAAATAACTATAAACAATTTCCCCACCTTCTCATCGTAAACAACTAAGTTTTCCAGGGAAAACATACCCAAATAAATAGCCACTTATGAAGGTAGAAAGACAGCAGGGAGGCAGGGGCTATCCAGTGTATTGCACTGAGTGCCACATGTACGACTATCTACCTGCTGGATGGAAGCTGTGGGTGTGTGTTTGGTGTAACAAGCTCCTGGCTCTCAGGGAACAAGTTTGTTCCCTTGGAGCCAAGGTTGCTGACCTGGAGAAGCTAAAAGATGCAGAGAGGTTGGTGGATGAGACCTTTAGGGACATATTAGCTGTGTCCCACTCCTAAGGTGACAGCTCCTCTGCTGTCATGGAGAATGAGAGTCTCGGGGAAGGCGGGCGTCATTCTGAGGAAGAGGGAAAGGATCCCTTAGAAGGGACCCATTCCTCGGAAGATGAACAAATATCCTCTTGCACAGAGGATGTGCCTCCGGCGGGAGGGGGACTTGTGGTAGTGGGAGATTCAGTCATTAGGAACATAGACAGCTGGGTTTGTGATGGGTGTGTGGACCGCATGGTGAATTGCCTGCCTGGTGCAAAGGTTTTGCATCTAGATAGCCTAGCAGATAGTGCTGGGGTGGAGTCAGTGGTTGTGGCCCATGTTGGTACCAACGATGTGGGGAAATGTAGTTGTGAGGTCCTGGAAGCCAAATTTAGGTTGCTAGGTAGGAGGTGGAAATCCAGGACCACCAAGGTGGCTTTCTCTGAAATGCTACCTGTTCCATGCACAGGGCCAGCTAGACACGCGACGCTGAGGAGTCTCAATGGGTGGATGAGATGATGGTGCAGGGAGGAGGGGTTCAGATTTATTAGGCACTGGGGAAAGTTTTCGGACAAGCTGGGCCTGTACAAAAGAGCTGGACTCCACATGAACCAAAATGGAACCAGGCTGTGGGCGCTAAACATAAAAAGAGTGTCAGACAAGCTTTTAAACTAAACTCTGGGGAAAGCTGACAGGACCTGGGAAGCATCTGGCTTGGGTTAAATCTTCCCAAAGGGATGAAGATGAAAATGTTTTTGATGGCCCAAATGTAGAAGGGGAGGAAATAGGCCAGGAGTACATCGTAGAACATAGTAGCCAATCAACGGGGCCAATGTCCCATAGCAAAAGATGCACATGCCAGGGGCATCTGGAGAGAGATACCATGTATAGGTGTTTTTATCCAAATGCTAGAAGCCTGAAATGGGAGAGTTGGAATGCTTAACTTTAAAGGACAACCTGGATATAGTGGGCATTACAGAAACCTGGTGGAGCAGAGAAAACCAGTGGGATATGGTCATCTCTGGATATAAACTCTATAGGAAGGATAGGGAAGGGCGTACTGGGGGAAGTGTTGCCCTGTACATCAAAGAGGGCATAGTGTTGAGCCTACTAGAACACCTAAAAGGGATAGGCTCTTCCACAGAAGCACTGTGGGTGACAATACCAGTCTCCAAAACTAATTTAGTGCTAGGAACATGCTATCATCCCCCAGACCAGAATGCTCAGAGTGACCTTGAGATGGAAAACAAAATCAGGGAGGCCTCCAAACAAGGAAGTGTTGTAATAACGGACAACTTCAATTATCCTCACATTGATTGGATAAATGTATGTTCCAGCCATGACAAAGAGGTTAAATTTCTCGATGCCCTAAGGCTAAATGATTTCTCGATGCCCTAGAACATGGTCATGGAACCAACCAGAGAGGAGGCGACCTTGGATTTAATCCTAAGTGGTGTCGCCCAGGACCTAGTATGAGATGTAAATGTTGTCGAACCAACTGGAAACAGTCATCACAGTGTGATCCATTTTAATATATATTTAAGTGGAAAATTGCCAAGGAAGTCCAACACAGTCACATTTGACTTCAAAAGAGGAAACTTCTATAAAATGAGAGAGCTGCTGAAAAGGAAGTTAAACAAGGGAGTCAAGAGGATTAAATCCCTTTGAAATGCTCGGAGATTACCCAAACCCACAATAATAGAAGCCCTGCCCAGCTAAAATGTATTCCACAGGTTAGAAAAGGTAGCACCAAGTCCAAGACGTTGTGGTTAACAAGCAGTGTTAAGGGAGCTATTAGAGAAAAGAGCTTCTTTCAGAAAATGGAAGTTTTGCCCAAGTGAGGAAAACAAAAGGCAGCATAAGTTTGCACAAAGACGATGCAAGCAGACAATAAGAGATGAAAGGTGGGGGGAAGCATTTTGAAGAGCATATCGCTAATAACATCATGGGCAAAAATAAAGAATTCTTTAAATATATCAGAAGCAGAAAACCAGCTAGGGAGGCAGTTAGAGCACTGGATGACAACGGAGTTAAAGGAGTACTGAAAGAGAACAAGGAAATTGCAGAGAAGCTGAATGAATTCTTTTCATCCGTCTTCACCGCAGAAGATATAGGACAGATACCTGTGCCTGATCTGATGTTTTCAGGAAGGGAGTCTGAGGAACTGAGGCAAATAGTGGTGACAAAAGCCTTATGGATTCTCAACCTTACTGATAAATTGAAAGCAAACAAATCACCAGGCCCAGATGGTATCCATCCTAGAATTCTCAAAGAATTCAGATATGAAATTGCTGATCTTCTAACCAAAATATGCAACATGTCCCTAAGATCAGCCTCTATACCAGGGCACTGGAAGATGGCCAATGTAACACCAATTTTCAGAAAGAGATCCTGGGGGGATCTGGGAAATTACAGGCCGGTTAGCTTAACATCTGTTCCAGGTAAATTGGTTGAAGGGATTATTAAAGATAAAATTAGTAAGCATATAGAAGGACAAGCCCTGCTGAAAAAGAATCAATACAGCTTCCGCAAAGGTAAGTCCTGTTTCACTAACCTTTTAGAGTTCTTTGAGAGTGTCAGTAAACATGTAGACAGGGATGATCCAGTAGATGTTGTTTACTTGAACTTCCGAAAGGCTTTTGACAAAGTCCCTCACCAAAGACTCCTGAGCAAACTTAGCAGTCATGGAATAAGAGGACAGGCCCTCTAATGGATCAATAACTGGTTAAAGAACAGAAAGCAGAGAGTGGGAATAAATGGTAAATTCTCCCAATGGAGGGAAGTAAATAGTGGGTCCCACAGGGATCTGTATTAGGACCAGTGCTTTTTAACCTGTTCATAAATGATCTGGAATTAGGAGTGAGCAGTGAAATGGCCAGGTTTGTTGGTGACACCAAATTATTTAGGGTGGTTAAAACAAAAAGTGATTGTGAAGTGCTCCAAAAGGACCTGTCCAATGGGCACCTAAATAGCAAATGTGGTTCAATGTAAGCAAGTAAAGTGACTCAAGTTGGGGCAAAAAAAACCCCTCCCAACTTCAAGTATAACCTGATTTTATCTGAGCTAGCAGTGACCGACCAGGAAAGAGATCTTGGGGTTGTGGTGGACTGCTCAGTGAAGATGTCAGCCCAGTGTGCAGCTGCTGGAAAAACAGGTAAATTCCATGTTAGGCATAATTAGAAAAGGAACTGAGAATAAAACTGCCAATATCATACTGCCTCTATACAAATCTATGGTATGACCACACTTGGAATACTGTGTCCAGTTCTGGTCACCACACCTACAAAAAGATATTGTAGAGCTGGAAAAAGTGCAGAAAAGGGCAACTAAAATTATCAAGGGACTGGAGAGTCTGGTTACAACAGCCGGGACTGTTTAGCTTGGAAAAAAGGAGGGTAAGAGGAGACATGATAGAGTTGTACAAAATTATGCATGGTGTGGAGAATGTAGATAGGGAGACATTTTCTCCCTCTCTCAAAATACTAGGGGTCATCTTATGAAGCTGATTGGTGGGAGATTCAGGACAGATAAAAGGAAGTACTTCTTCACACAGCACATAGTTAAACTATACCAATTCACTACCACATGGCCACCAATTTGGATGGCTTTAAAAGGGGAGTGGACAAATTCCTGGAGGAAAAGGCTTTCAATGGCTACTAGACTTGATGGCTATGTGCTACCTCAAGTACCAGAGGCAGTGAGCCTATCTACACCAGTTGCTGGGGAACATGCGTGGGTGCTGTTGTGCTCATGCCCTGCTTGTGGGTTTCCTGTAGGCAGCAGGTTGGCCACTGTGTGAACAGAATGCTGGACTGGATGGATCCTTGGTCTGATCCATCATGGCTCTTCTTATGTTCTTACAGTTGGACCCAATCCCCAGCACCATGCCAGTCAAAGGGACAGTGCAGGTTCAGGATGAGGTGTCTGCTCATTCAATGAGCAACCTTCTGTACTGCACTTTCCAAAGAGAGCAAGCAGAGACACCTGCGATTAGGCAGCATTGTGGGCAGAATCCTCCCTGCCATGATGCCCCATGAGGAAGGAATAAGAGATGGGAGCAGATAGGGCTCAGTAGGTGGGCACCACGGGTGGGTGGGGGGTATTCCTAGTCAGGGAGTCCCTCCCCCTTCTTTTTTTGCCCCTTCTGAAGAACAGAAGCAGGGAGAAGACATGGGCTGTTTCCTGTCTGATAGCCTTTCTTCACCAATCTGCTGTTCTTCCTTCAAAATTGAGGGGACAGTGTTAGGAAGAGCCAAACTGTGTGACCAAAAGGTGAGCCCTGCCAGAAAGTGAGTCCTCTTAGCCCTCCTTCTCAGCCTTGACAGGGTGGAGGGTGGGTAAAGGTCTCTGTCAGGATCAGATATTCCTTTCCCCCAGCCAAAGGGGTGAAAGAAAGAAAGAAAGAAAGAAAGAAAGAAAGAAAGAAAGAAAGAAAGAAAGAAGAGAGCAATTAGAATTGCCTGTGGAAGTTTATGACACATTGCACAGAACAGGTCAGACTATTTGCCCAGCCAGCCCAGTCTTGTCTATTCTGACCGGAAAAGTCATTTTCCATCCCCTGCTCCTTTCTAAGATGGAAACAGGAGGGACTGAACCCGGGACAGCTTTCTCCATCCAAGTATTCTGCCATTCAGCTATGGTGGTTATGGTTCGGTGACTTATCAAAGAAAAGTGAAACAAGGAAAATTGCACAAATTCAGGAACAAAACAATGTAACAGTCCCAGCTATTAGGTTTGGGCATCATGGCTGCTTTAAAACTGCTCCACAATGTGGCATTTAACACCATGCAATCCATTCCATATGGGATGTCATCTCATGTTATCTTTGTGGGAAGGGAGGAGGTACAGCATGGCTCCTTCCCAACTTAAGAAGGTACTTTCAGTCCTAAAAACCATCTAGTCCCTTTACACCCCAATGTCGCCCCTGTTTCTGAAAGTTGTAGCAAAGGGAGGATCTGCTGCAACGCTATTTGCATTGCCCTTATTTTCGCCGTAGTCTACGTAAATCTTTATGTAGACTACAGGGACCAAATAAGGAACGCGAATGGCGGCTCCCTATGGGGGCCGCCATTAGCGTACATGCTTTTTTTTTTTTTCTTTTCAAAGTCACCCGTGATAGGCTACGTGACGATTAACGTAGCCTGTCATGGGTGACTTTGCAAATCTAGCCATGATATGTTAATCGTTACGTAGCCTATGTTAATCGTTACGTAGCCTATCACAGGGGCGTTTTTTTATTTTTACTTTTCTTGTAATGGTGGCGGCAGCAGCCGGTCAAAAGACTGGCTGCCGCCCCTGCCCCTGACGAAGACCCGCCGAACCGCCGCTGGGACCCGCCGCCGGGAGCGACATTCGTGAAAGGTAAGTCCCATCCCGGGGGGGGGGAGAATTTCTCCCCGAACAACCTTCAGAGGACCGAATGCGTTGGCACTCGGCCCCCCGAAGTTTCGGGGAGAAATTCTCCCCCATCCCTAGATCTGCAGCATGGACTCCCCAGGCCTTAGAGCTAGCCTGAGGTGACTCAACTGACGTTACCTTTACAGTGCTGCCAAGGCTCCTGGGCCAGAAAGGTAATGTGAGACAGGGGTCACATTATGCATAATACAAATGGTAGACTCAGGTAGTAGAATTTTGAACTTGTTCCCCTTCTGACTACAGGTAGGGGATTGCTGATAAATAAAAAAGAAGCTTTTGAACAATAAAAAGCATAACAAAAACAAAGCTATCCTGTCTGCAGTAAACTTAGCACTTCGAGTAGTTTCCTCTCTGATGTGCTAGTTATTTACATGCATGTAGGTGCTTACATGGAGGAAGACTTAAACCGACCTCACCTGCAGTCACAAATGGGACTCCAGGGATGTTCGTCTGGCATGTGAGTTGTTTTCTTTTTGGTGCCAGGAAAAGACCTTTTCTCCCAGGCTTTTTACACCTTTACTTAAAGCTTGTAAGCAAGAGTCCTTTTTTTTTTTTTAATTAGCTCTCTCCTATCAATTTATTATTTTTTAATCTGCTTCTGTTGTTTTACTGATATTTGTTTTGCAGGTTATACACCTGAAACATAATCCTTTACAGGTCTACTTAGAGGTAAGACACATTGACATCAATGGTTTTTACTCCCTGGTGAGTATGTAGAGGATTGGAACTCAATAATAAATAACAAAAATTTATTTATTTATTCATTCATTCATTCATTCATTTCATTTCTATACCGCCCAATAGCCGAAGCTCTCTGGGCAGTTCACAAAAATTAAAACCAAACAACACACAATAAAACAATTTAAAATATATAGAACATTAAAACCACAATATAACAATACAACCACAATAAAACCTAGCAGCAGTGCAGGAGTTTAAAATACAGATTTAAAACAGCAAAGCTAAAAATTTAGAAAGCTAAAATGCTAAAATGCCTGGGAAAATAAAAAGGTCTTCACCTGGTGCCAAAAGGAATACAATGTAGGTGCCAGGCGAACCTCACTAGGGAGCTCATTCCAGAGCCGGGGTGCCACAGCAGAAAAAGCCCTCCTCCTAGTAGCTACCCGCCTCACTTCCTTTGGCAGGGGCTCACGGAGAAGGGCCGCTGACAATGATCTTAAGGTCTGGGCAGGCACATATGGGAGGAGGCAATCCTTCAGGTAACCTGGCAAACTAAGAGGTACAGTCCAGGATTCTCTCACTTACAATCTATATGGCATATGTAGAATGTTAGTAGAACATTATGCAACTCACAGCATGAATCAATGTGGAATGAGCAATTGTCTACACACTAGAACTTGTCTTTCTTTTTCGATGTCTGCATTGACATGGAGAGAATTCTGCAACCCTCATGGTGAGATGCTGCATACAAACAACTCATCAGATGGAGTAATGGAAGGGCAGCAAATTTTAACAGAAGTGACCAATATAGTGAGAGCATATTAATTATTTAGGCCAAACTACACGTCACACTTACTGCATAGTATGTAGCTATGTCTAACAAAATTTGTTTATTAAATTACACCCATGTGGGATGCAATTCATACTGTAAATGTAGTACACAGAGAGGGAAGGCTAACCTATTTCCTCCCCAGCACTGACCAGAACAAAAATTGCCCCTCCAACACAGCTAGGGCCTTTAGCAGGGGGGGGGGACCCATTGGCACTAATGGGTGATTTCTATTTTGACTGGGGCTTGGGAGGGAAAATATAAGCCCCCCCTTTACTATGTGCTACATTTAGGGCAGGAACCTCCCTTCCACACACACACCTGTAATTTAATAAACAAAAAAATGTAGATGTAATTACATGCTATGTAGTAAGGAAAACATGTTGCTTGACCTTTAGTTTCCTGTTTAGTAACAAGGTAGAAAATTTTAAAAGGCACCCAAATGAGAATTTGCTCACATTTTCACCTTTGATCTAAAAAAAAAAAAGAGGGGGGGGGAGAACTTTTTTTCTTTTTTTTCCACTGATAGCAACTCTGTCAGAAGGAACTAGTCATTATGAAATATTATCCCCACTATTCCTTCATCCACTATGTAGCAATCAAGCAATTAGGTCAGTACTCTTGAATGGATGGATTAAGAATTTCCTTTCATCTCTATCCCCCATTCTTTGGAGGCTTCTGGGCTAGACACATCATGAAATACCGAAACTGCTGAATTACACAAACAATGTGATCCTATATATGTCTACTTTGAAGTAAGTTCCATTGAGTTCAGTGGGGCTTATTCCCAGAAAAGTGGGTGTAGGAATGTAGTCTTAGGTATTTGAAATCCCAACTTCTTCTGCCTATATGATAAAACTGTTAAGGCTCAGAATAAAATGACCTCCCCCCCGCCCCATCAACAAATGGGAATGTATGCCTTTTTTACCATTTTGATTGTACTATACAGTTAAATACTTGCACTATTAAATGATATTAACTCCATTTGTCACTAGCAAGAATTCCAAACAATGCTTACAAAATATTTGGGAACTAACTTCTACACTTAGATACCAAGATACTTAGGTAATAAACCTACAAATGCTTCTGATGGCTTGGTTCATAATTTCTTGTCAAGGATCAAATAATGACTTGCATATGTGAATCAACCATCACAGATTAATGACTACAGACAAACCTTTCTTATCACATAATTTCAACTCAGTTGTCCAGTGGAGAACACTGACATGTTTAGCTGAGACTGAGTCATCAAGCGACGCGGCGTCAAGGATTGAAAATGCATGTGTGAATCTCTTCTGAGTGATAGGCTGAATAAGAGGCAAAATTATTCTCAAAAAATGCTAGTCTTCATTGCTGGATCAGAGGAAAATTATGTATTAAGTAACGTGATTTGCTAGATTTGAGCTCACATCAAACAGCAGAATAAAATTGGACTAAATTTCAGGTTTGCTCTACATACAGATACTGCCTATACTTATTTCTCTTAGTAATCCTCTTAATAGTTCTGTCAGAACCAGGTGGCAAATTGTTATCCTAGATGATGGGAGAAATATCAGCAGGTGTTATTGAGCTTTCTGAGTTAAAATGAGCATGCTCAGTAACAGAAAAAATATTAGAGTGATGATGAGCTAAGCAAAGGTTGTTTTTTAAAAAAAAAAAAAAAAAACATGCACAAGCTACTACTGCAGAATGTGCTTTTTTCTTCAAAAGTGTACCTTCATTAGATATTGCCTTGTACCAGAAATCACCTAAGATGTATAAGACTGATCAGCTAAGCACAGATGATTTACACGTATGTGTGTGTGTGCTGAAAACATGCTTTTATTGAAAGGAGGTGGAAATAAGAACTTATTCCCACTTCAGCTTTGAGCCATTAACTTTGTTTCTCTGAATTAGTAACCTGATATATGTGGAGCTCTTAATCAGACAACAAATTCACCATGGATTTTTCTGTGAGGTTCAACCTTTGGACAGATGCTCTCTCTCTCTTAGCAGTGCAATTATTACAAAACAGCAAATAGTTTCCAACTTGAACTCAGATTATATAGTGCTCCCATTCTCAAAGTGAATGGTAGTTATGAAATATTAATTGGATCTAAAACATCAGTTTGCAAGCCAAATGATCAAGAACACTGGAAAGCACTTTAACAGTCTGTAGCACTAATGCTTACTATCTCTATCATGCTGGGTATCCCAGTTCAGCATCAACCTGTAAAATCAAATTATGTACTTAATTCCAAGTGTTTGAGAAGTCCCTTTGACCTCCCCAAAGATTCTCATGGACTTAATGTTAAATACCACTATGAATCTTTAATATGCCAGAGCTTTCTGCGTATGTCCCATGGTGCCGTCATAGACACCATGATATATTAACTTACATGAAATAGTGTGTCTGTAAAAAGATAGAATGTGGGCTGTGTGTGTTTATGTGGGTTTAGATTAGGGATGCACAGATCAGCCTTGTATGTGTTCAGTCATAAGTCTGTTTCACCCTGTTTTCTATCTTTAAAAAAAGTACAAAAATACATTTAAGTTGTATGCATTTTCCCATAGAACACACATTTTTGTATACAATTTCCCCTGAAGTACACACTTTTGAAGTCATTCTCCCCTAATATTGGTTGGAGGGGGAGGGGAGGGGTGGTGGTTTGTGGTCCATATGGATTCCACCACCCTTGTCAGGAGGGCCAACACTGCATTGTTTTTGGTGCATTTCTTCTTGTCAGGTGAGGCCCTACAGGTGCTAGACTGGTGTCTGGAGGCAATAATGAGCTGGATTGTGGTCTACGGATGCAAATGGCGTCTGCTACACCATTTGCATGCCTCCTGTTTTGCCATGATAGGCTATGTAAATCTTTACGTAGCCTATCACTGCCAAAGGGAGGCATGCAAATGGCGTCTGCTATGCCGGACGCCATTTCCATCCTTAGACCAGTTGCAGCCGGAGGTCTGGCAGAGGTCCGCAGACTTGCCGCGGAGCAGAGCCAGATGGGGAGGATTCCGGGGGGGGGGAGGACCGGATCGCCTCCCCCTCCGTGGACCCCCCAGTGGACCCAGGTAGGTGGAGTCCATACACTCCTAGTTGGTGCCTGCCTGAACCAGCTTTGTCACTGGAGGCCCAGACAGCATCAGTGGCATGTGGTGCCTT
The DNA here is from genome assembly GCF_057233095.1 of Heloderma suspectum. Taxonomy (NCBI): domain Eukaryota; kingdom Metazoa; phylum Chordata; class Lepidosauria; order Squamata; family Helodermatidae; genus Heloderma; species Heloderma suspectum. The sequence goes on from NC_139462.1 coordinate 72,069,363, forward strand.
TGCTCAGTTTTTGGCTCATGTGCCAGCTGCAACCATTCATGGACAGAGACAGCTTAGCCACAATGACCCATGCTCTGGTAACCTCTTGTTTGGATTATTATTGAAATGTAGGGGCTGCCCTTGAAGACAATCTGGAAATTTCAGATGGCGCAAAATGCAGCTGCCAAGATGCTGTCAGGGATAGCTGTCAGAGATCATGTAACATGAATCCTGAAAGAGCTGCATTGGTTGCCTGTCTCTTTCAAAGCTGAATTCAAGGTGCTGCAAAACCCCAAAATACCTGGGTACCAAGTAATTTAGGGTTTTGTAGGTTGAGCAGAGTTGTAATTAAATTAAGGAGGACCTTTCTCTGTACCAGTCTACCCATGCTCTTAGATCTCTGGAAAAGGCCTGTCTTGTCCCACCACTGGGGGAAATATAGAGTGGTAACATGAGATAGTGCCTTCTCCATGGTGGAGCCATGATTTGGAATCCCCTCCCCCAAGAGGTATGCCTGGCACCAACTTTACTAACATTTCGGCACCAGCCTAAGACCCATTTCTTTATCTGGGCATTTATGAGCAGTAAGTAGCCACTGCAATGAATAGGATTGGATCTTCTGTTGAATATTTGTTTTCTGTGCTGGTTATTTATTGGTTTTAATAGAGCTTCTTGTTGTTGTTATTTGTTGTTGTATTTTATTGTTGGTTGTTGTTACCTGCCCTGGGTTTGTTTTTTTAATGAAGGTTGGGCTATAAATAGAACCAAATAGCATGCACACCACCACCACAAAGAGTTTTGTGGCACCTTAAAGACTCAGAAATTTATTATGGCATAAGCTTTTGTGCATGAAGTATTATCCTAATTTGGCATATACGCACAGACATGTGGGTGTAGAGAGAGAGAAAATGCAAACAGTAAGGTCAGAGGAAAAATGAATGTAAAAACAAATAGAAAATATGACAAAAATGTTGAAGCATAAAAGTATGTAAAATAAGCTCAGTGACATTCACAAAGCAGTGTTCATGGTAACACAGACATCCTAACATTGGCAGGGTGTGTGTATGTGTGAGTGAGAGAGTGTGTGTGTGTGTGAGAGAGAGAGAGAGAGAGAGTTATATGTTATTTATCTTGCCTTGGCAAGACGCATATTGATTTGAACAAGTGTCAGGATTTTTCTCACCATTATTTATAGGAATTACCTCACCACATGTTTAATAGACTATCTGGATTGATATCCTATCTAGGATCACAGGTGGTTTACTATGCTGCCAATAAATTAGTATTCCCCTTTTTCATATCCAGCCTCCAGTGGACCAGAGTTCCATTGCCAACCAAACATGTTCTTCATGTTCTGATCATCATAACCTATATAGCCACTTATAGTAAGTTGAATCAATAGAACACTGATTTTGAAGACAGCAATAGAATGGTATGAAAACATTCTGGTTTTTAAATTCTGTGTCCGCTGCAACATTATCATGTGGACACTAAATATATACACAAGAGAATGCAATAAGCATGAATTAGAAAAACTCATTCTCAATTCCCCCTGTATGTATAATGAATTATATTTATCTACTAATCCTGTTCTTGTTGTTTCTTTTCTATTTTTGGACTCTTACTGTGACATATAATTTTACAGGCTCTCATTTAATTATGATTATTTGTGTTCATTTGTTATACACAAACTTTGTTAATTCTTTCTTCTTTATGCATTGGTTATTATAATAGCATTTACTGCTGGTAGGGGGAAAACATGATTATTGGGGGGGGAATAACTCTGAATGCTACATCTAAGCAGCTAATGTAATGCGTACCATTGTTTCTGGTGGCACATTCTAGAAAAGTGGGAGCTGGAAGAAAATCTTTATGCAAATAAATTACTTGGCACTGGGGTATTTTTTTAAATCAAGGACTAGTTTGCACCGTTATTGCCATGTGTAGCTTATAGCTGAAGGGTTGAGGTCTACCAGGCCCCAGCTGTGCTACAGCATTAACTTTCTCTTGATTATATATTTGTACATCACTCTAATATAGGCATGTACTTTATGGTGAACATACGCAGTATTTCATAATTAGCCGCTAGGCAGAAGGAATTCCTAGTGCTTAGTTTCATGCTTTCCAGAGCTCTTTAATTTGGATAGTATTTGACAGTATCTTGCCAGATGCAATGTAATACGCCACATTTTGTAATATTCTTTACAATTTGTTTTATTTAACAGCCCCCAATGCATACTGCTTGGCTGTTCATGTTTGTTTTGTTTTCATTCTGCAGTCTTAATAGTTACATTCAGAGTGCTTACCAGTGCTGTGCAATAGCTGGATGCAACCTGTCTTTTTCATGGAAGGGTTTTACGATACATTATAATGAATTTCAGAGTATGGATTTGTGTACAAGAGAGCCATTACTCTTATTTAACATTTTATTTAATAAGATTTGTCTTTGAAAGGATTTAGGAAGGAGTAAGTCATTGTGATAGACAAGACACTGAAGATTCATTAGGCTGGAAGGCAAGAACTCCAAACGGGAATATTTGTTATATCTCCTTCTCTCACTTCTGCTGCATTGGCTTAAGTTGTGACAAATATTTAAAGTATCCTTCTGTTTGGCAGGCCTGCTGATATTTCTGCCATAGAAGTGTAGGGATCTATCTTGGATTCTCAGTAATCATACCAAATAAAGGTAAAAAAAAATCTGTCCCATGCTAGTAATCTGCCCCATGCATGGGAGCTTTGGACTGTATATGGAGTGTCCCCCACCCACATTTTCCCCATTCATTTCAAAGGAGAATCCAGATTGGTGTATGCATTCCTTCCCTCCAAGTGAATTAACTGAGAGGCTTGTGTGCACACAAGAAAGTGCACACAAGCATGTGTGCATCTGCATATCTACAGATATGTGAATTTCTTTTTCTTTTTCTCTGCATTTGTGTGAACCTAACATCTGGGCTTCTTTCTTGCCTCTCTGGTGCTGTGATCAATCAGCATGAAGAAAGAAAATTAGGAAACATTGATTGCCAGATCCTCCCACTCTTCTTCGTGATGAGTATAAATGGCTGAGTTAGAGTGACAGCCATCATACCTAATCTTGTTCCCGAATCACCATCATGTATAATAAAAGTATTCCACACTGATCTACCATTCGGAGCAGACTCTGCCATTCTTACTCAGGGCAGCAATATTCCTTGCTCCATTGCATTTTCTGTGCATTACTCAAATTGCAGAAGATAGATGGAAAGAAGAGAAGGGCCAGAAGATACTTTCCTCTCCTCAAGGGAGGTCTTTGCTCTAGGCATGCTGGCAAAGAGAATTGCAGCTATCACTCTACTACCTCTCCCTCCCCCCGCCCCACTTTTCCATCATGAAGATATAGGGAGCAGTGTGACGTAAAGGTATTTTGCTTTGGTCAATATTTCTCTGAATATCAACAGAACTACAAGGAAGCAGCTCTCACAGAGAATACTTCTCAAGCACTCTAACGATGCCCAGATGTCATTTTCAACTAGAAGCTGAATATCAACAGAACTACAAGGAAGCAGCTCTCACAGAGAATACTTCTCAAGCACTCTAACGATGCCCAGATGTCATTTTCATCTAGAAGCTATGAGAAGCTCAGCAATGTGCTTCTGATGAGGACCAGCAACCACAATCAGGCTGCAAGTGAGGAATACATGCTCAAATGCTCTCCCACAAAATAAACTTTCCAGCATGTTAAAAACAACAACAACTAGCATATTTTCATTTCTATATTTATTTATTTCATTTCTATACCGCCCAATAGCCGAAGCTCTCTTATCAGGGAGAAAGGTTCAGCTTAGCCTTCTCCTTGAAATTATTTGCCACTTGACTGTGCTGACAGCAGACACCGGCCCTCAGTCACTGCTAGGGATGGGTGAGAATTTTATTGGGTTCACATTTTTATGTGGGACTACCCAATTTGCACATCCCCACACAAGATGCAGTCCTCAACACAATTTGTGGTTGGGAATCCATATGTTTCTAAGCTTGTGGTGCATTTTACAAAACAAAACAAAAATGTGTCCAATAACTTGCACACATTTGGAAAATGTGCAAAGAAAAATGTGTACATTTCTAAAATGCACACAAGCAAACTCTAGTCAATTGGTACAGGAGCACAAAAATGTCCACTCAAAAAAGAGCACAAAAATGCACACATTCTAAAAAATATGTACATGAATTTCAGGGGGGGACGACAAAAACCTCTTACATAGAACTGGGATGGAATGAGCTTGGTGGTGGAACAATGACAACTGCATTATGATTGTGCTTGACTGGTTCACCTATCCCGAGTCACTGCTTCTAAAAGTGTTTGTAATATGGATTAAAAATCCATGGAATGTATGCAGTTAAGGCTGGCAAAAATGCTTATGAATGACAATTTGTCATAAATGAGAATGGCAGAGAAAAACCCAACCCTTTTGAATGCTGATTTGGGCCATAGCTCTGTGGTAAAGAAAAGCACATAATTTGCTTACAGCAGGTCCCCAGATTCAGTCCCTGGTATCTCCAGTTAAAAGTATTTCAGTGGCAGGGCGGTGAAAGGCCCTTGCCTGAGACCCTTTGCTGGTCAGAGTTGACAATATTAGGCGAGATAGAGAGAGGCTGGGTTCACACAGCACACTAACCCACAATCACTGGTTGAGTGTAGGTTGTTGTTGAACCATGGGTTGTTTGTTGAACCGTGGGTTAGCATGTTGTCATAAGCCACACTGCATGGTTAACAAGCCACCCTGCAGAAAAAGTCCTGGGTTCAGACAACATGTTAACCCATGGTTCAACAAACAATCAGTTTGTTCATTGAATGAACAATTTGTTCATTGCCCCCACTCATAAGATTCAGTGTGGTGTAGTGGCTAGAATGCTAGACAATGACTGGCAATACCTGACTTCAGATGCTACTGGGTGACTTCATGCTAGTCAGTATCATTCAGTCTAACCTACTTCACAGGATAATTCTGGAGATCAAAGGGGCAGGGCAAAGAACCATGTATCTTACCCAAAGCTTCTTGGAGAAAAGGTAGGATAAAATGCAATGAATAAACATAAACAGGACCTCTTCTCGAGGCTACCAGCTAGCTTGAATCAGCCTGAAATAATCATAATCATATTAGGGATGTGGGAGAATTTCTCCACGAATCTCCAGGAGGCCGAATGCCAATGCATTCGGCACCCCGAAATTGGTGGAGAAACGGTCCGGCACGCCCCCGCCACCCCCGGAATGGGACTTACCTTTGGCTAATGTTCCTGGCGCTGGCGGCTCCCGGCGGCGGTGCGGCGGCGGTGCGGCAGTGGCAGTGGCAGCCGGTCTTCCAACTGGATGCTGCTAGGGATGTACGAAAGTCACTTACCTTTTCGCAGGGGTGATTCGCGGTGGAGGGGAGGTGCTTCGCTTCTCCCCCCGAAGTTCAGGAGAGGGGGGGGAGGCATCCGCCTCACCCAGCCAAAATTCAGGCCAGGGGGGGAGGCGCCCCACCTCACCCGGCTGAAATTCAGGCCAGGGAGAAGCGCCCCGTCTCCCTGGCTGCGAAAGAAAAAGTAAAAACAAAAAACCCCATGATAGGCTACGTAACGATTAATGTAGCTTATCATGGCTAGATTTCCAAAGTCAGGCGTGATAGGCTACGTTAATCGTCATGTAGCCTATCACGGGTGACTTTGGGGGGGGGGGAAAGCACGTACGCAAATGGTGGCAGCCCATGGGCACCGCCATTTGCATTCCTTATTTTGGCACATCTAGTCTACGGCGAAAATAAGGGGAACGCAAATAGCGTTGCCCTTATTTTCGCCGTAGTCTACGTAAATCTTTACGTAGACTACACGTGCCAAAATAAGGAACGCAAATGGCGGCGCCCATGGGCCGCCGCCATTTGTGTACATGATTTCCCCCCCCCCAAAGTCACCCGTGATAGGCTACGTGACGATTTACGTAGCCTATCACGGCTGACTTTGGAAATCTAGCCGTAATAGGCTATGTAAATCGTCACCTAGCCTATCACGGGTGTGTGTTTTGTTTTGTTTTTACTTACTTTTTTATTTTGTAATGGCGGCAGTGGCAGCCGGTCGGGAGACCGGCCACCTCCCCCGCCGAACCGCCGCCAAACTGCCGCCGAACCGCCGCCGGGACCCGCTGCCAAGAGGGACATTCGCTGAAGGTAAGTCCCATCCCGGGGGGAGGGGGACCGGCGGAGAATTTCCCCAACACTTTCGGGGGGCCGAATGCCTCGGCGATCGGCCTCCCGAAGATTCGTGGAGAAATTCTCCACCATCCCTAGCTGCTGCCACTGCCATTTCCAAGTGAAAAAACAACAACAACAAGCAAACGTGATAGGCTACGTAATGATTTACGTAGCCTATCATGGCTAGATTTTCAAAAAACACCATGATAGGCTACGTAAATCCTTACGTAGCCTATCACGGCTGACTTTTGGGGGGGGGGAACGCGTACGCAAATGGCAGCGCCCATTGGCGCTGCCATTTGCGTTCCTTATTTGGGCACGTGTAGTCTATGTAAACATTTACGTACGCGCTTCCCCCCCCCCAAGTCAGCCATGATAGGCTACGTAAGGATTTCGCACCCCTGCGAAAAGGTAAGCCGCCATTTGCGTCCCGGCCGGCCAGGAGGATTCACGGCCGGAGGGACGGGGCGCCTCCCTCCCGGCCAGAATTTCGGCCAAAGGGACGGGGCACCTCCCCCCCAGCCAGAATTTCGGTGGGGAGGAATGGAGCGCCTCCCCCCCCACCACGAAGCAAGCTGTGGGACCAGTAAAGTGACTTTCGTCCATCCCTAAAATATTGCAACTATGGAATGTGATTACAATGAACACTTCGTTAAAAAATCACTGATTCCCTCGTCATGTAAAATTCAGTAAGGAGAATTTGATGTAATACTGGCAACTCCCCTCTTTTTTTCTTCTTTCTAGGAAAAGATGTATCTTTTTATTGAAGCCTGAAGTAAATTTAGAAGTGATAATGATGCATGACTATGTAAAATTGCATCTATTCACTATTTGAACAAGTAAAGCTAAAACGGATTCAAACAGTAATGAGATCACATGCTTAAAATCCATACTATATTTAAAACTATTATTGAAAATGAGTTTTGGGTGCAGATCCTTGTTAAATATTTAAACTTGTAACATGGAGCAGACTTAGGGCCTAATAGTCTAATTAGTCAATATAGAAACTCAGAGACATAATGACTCTTAAGTATGCAGAGAAGTATGCATTATAGCTATAGAAAAAGAAAGTTACTCCTTTTTTTTCCAGTGCCAAATAGTTTGATCTAAGAGAGATCTCTTAGGGCATCTATTGGCAAATCTTAGTATTGCATGGGAAAGAATAAGGTCTGTAGAGTGAATCTAGTCTTTTAATTTTAGTTCTCATGCATTTCATAATTCTATAAACTAATAATAGATTCTGACTTGCATATTAATGTTCTTATGCAGGTAATGTAGTATTTTACTCTGTAGTGTATTCTTTTTTCTATTTACACTTTTTGTTTTATAATAAAGTACAACAGCAAATTCAGAGTTGCTTCTTCTTATAACAATTCAACTAATTCCCTCCATCACTCTCTTTACCTCTCACTCACATATATCATAATAACACAGGCATCAAACTCTCCTCAGGCATGGTGCACGACACTCTTATCTATTCCTCATAAGTGAGGACTGCCTCTAGTTTTATCTCCGCTCAAGATTAAATTTGGTACATAGGAAACTGCCTTATACTGGGTCAGACTATTTGGCTATTGAGCTCTGTAATGTCTACTTTGATTCATAGTGGCTTGCTGTCCTCTTCCTTATTCTTCTAGCTGGAAATTCCAGGGCAGAACTTGGGGCATTCTGCGTGCCGTCTGCTACTGAACTATGGTTCATCTGCAAAAGTGAAATTATTAGCTGAGATTTGGTGAAATTGTTTAATAAGGCTGACATCCTAAGCATATCTACTACGTAGTAAGCCCTGCTGAACACAGTAGGACCAAATTCTAAGTAAACATGCATAAGTTTGTGCTACTTGACTATATTCCTAAGCACTCTTCCTATGGATGGAGTAAGTTCTGTTGAAATCAATGGAACTTTCTTCCAAGTAAGCCTGCTTACAATAGCACTGTAAGGAATTGCTTTCAGATCTTGAAAAGAAACTTGTGCATGGAGAATCTTAACTACAACATAGTTGACTTACCTTCAGAACTACTTTCTACCCATTTGTGCCTTTGCCTTCATTTCTTTTCTTCTTGTGCCGCATTGCTTTTCTCTCCTCTGACCTGATTGGAGTCCACCAGGAGAAGAGCCATCAGCATGGCAGCCTCCTTTCTTTCGAATTCCCTGCCCCTGGAGGTTGAGCAGGCAACAACACTGCATTTTTTTTTATTTTATATATTTATTTATTGCATTTATATCCCACTTTTTTTCCTCCAAGGAACCCAAGGTGGTGTACATAATCCTCCTCTCCATTTCATCTTCACAGCAACAACCCTGTGAGGTAGGTTGAGCTGAGAGTCTCTGACTGGGCCAAAGTCACCCAGTGAGCTTCCATGGCCGAGTGGGGACTAGAACTCAGATCTCCCAGCTCCCAGTCCAAAACTCGAGCCACTACACCACACTGGCTTGTTGCCGCTGCCTCTTGAAAACAACACTGTTCCAACGGGGTATCTTCATTTCTCCAGCGATTTACTCTGGGCTGGCTGTATGTTGAGGTCTTTAGGGATACATGACATTGTGGTAGGGATGTCAGAGAATTCCGCCACGGACTGAAATGGGATCAAATTCCCTTCAGTCTGTGCCACGGAATCCTCTGTGGAACGGCACCACGAGGTTCTGCGGAGCAAGCAGTCATGTGGCTTTTTTTTCGTCGTCCGCAAAGAGTCGTGGAATTTTCGTAAGTAAATACGCAGTGTAGTATATGCCAATAATAAATACGTAAGTTTTTTTAAAAAATGAATCGTGCTCACCGCCTTGTTTGTGGGTGTTCTTTTTAAATTGAAATCCTCTGCCTCTGTTTACTTTCAGCCAAAACACTTCCTCTTCCTAGGGGCTTCCCCAAAGAAGGCTGTCTTAGATGTGCCTGAGCAATAAACCCTTTGTTTAAAGCAATGCTGTTTTAAAGAACAAAAAAACTTTTTAAAATGACCATGCCACTCCTGGAGCGGCATGGTCATTTAAAAGGTTTTTTCATTCTTTAAAACAGCATTGCTTTAAACAAAAAGTTTATCGGGCGAGGGACAGGGGGAGTGCAACCCTGTTGATTCTCCTGGAACTCTCAGCGGTTTTCGATACCTTTGACCATGGTATCCTTCTGGATAGGTTGTCTGGGTTGGGAGTTGGAGGCACTGCACTACAGTGGTTCCGCTCCTACTTGGATGGCCGATTCCAGAAGGTGGTGCTGGGGGATTATTGCTCTGTGCCATGGCAGTTGTGCCATGGGGTTCCACAGGGCTCTATTTTATCCCCTATGCTGTTTAACATCTACATGAAACTGCTGGGGGAGGTTATCCGGAGGTGTGGGCTGAGGTGCCATCAATATGCGGATGACACCCAGCTCTACCTCTCTTTCTCATCAAAACCAGGTGAGGCAGTAGCTGTTCTGAATCAGGGCCTGGGCACGGTAATGGACTGGATGAGGGCCAATAAAGTGAAACTCAATCCAGACAAGACGGAGGTACTGTTAGTGGGTGGTTCGTCTGCCCGGCTAGGTGATATTCAACCTATTCTGGAGGGGGTTGCACTCCCCCTAAAGGATCAGGTTCGTAGTTTGGGAGTGCTCTTGGATCCAGAACTGTCACTTGAGGCACAGGTGAACTCAGTGGCATGGAGCACTTTTTATCAGCTTAGGCTGGTATACCAACTACGCCCTTATCTGGACAGAGATAGCCTAGCTACAGTTATCCATGCTCTGATAACTTCTCATCTGGATTACTGCAATGCATTATACGTGGGGCTGCCTTTGAAAATGGTCCGGAAACTTCAGCTGGTCCAAAATAGGGCAACAAGATTGTTAACAGGGACTGGCCTGCAAGCTCATATTACGCCAGTACTTTTCCAGCTGCACTGGCTGCCAGTCCATTTCCGGGCCCGATTCAAAGTGGTGGTGTTAACATGCAAAGCCCTTAACGGCTTGGGGCCAGGTTACCTGAAGGATCGCCTCCTCCCATATGTGCCTGCCCGGACCTTAAGATCATCGTCAGCGGCCCTTCTCCATGATCCCCTGCCAAAGGAAGTGAGGCAGGTGGCTACTAGGAGGAGGGCTTTTTCTGCTGTGGCACCCCGGCTCTGGAATGAGCTCCCTAGTGAGGTTCGCCTAGCATCTACATTGTATTCCTCTCGGTGCCAGGTGAAGACCTTTTTATTTTCCCAGGCATTTTAGCATTTTAGCTTTCTAAACTTTAGCTTTGCTGTTTTAAATCTGTATTTTAAACTCCTGCACTGCTGCTAGGTTTTATTGTGGCTGTATTATAATATTGTGGTTTTAATGTTCTATATATTTTAAATTGTTTTATTGTGTGTTGTTTGGTTTTAATTTTTGTGAACTGCCCAGAGAGCTTCGGCTATTGGGCGGTATAGAAATGAAATAAATAAATAAATAAATAAATAATCATTCAGGCACACCTAAGATAGCCTTCTTTTGGGAAGCCCCTAGGAAGAGGAAGTGTTTTGGCTGAAAGTAAACAGAGACGGAAGTTTTCAATTTTTCAAAAAGTATGTAAATATTACAAAAAATAGCGATTCTTATGGAAGTTATGTAGACTCACGGAGATGGCTGGGCACTGGAATTACAGTTTTCAGTACGGATTTATCTTCGTAATTTTCGGAGCGGAAAAAAAAGAGAATTCCAGGGGCTTGTGAATGGCGGAACGGAGCACTGGTTGCAAACTGCGGAAGTCAAGCAGCACTAAAGGTACACAATTTGTACATCCCTACATTGTGGCCATCCAGCAGCCACCCCAGAGCTTATCATGGAAAAACTGGTTTTTCTGAGACTGCTTAAAGTCTGATTCTTTTCCTTAAGTCGGGTTCTCCACAGTATAGTTGCTACGTGCTCCAGCTCCCACATTGACTTCAGGTATGCTAGCCCTGCCCAGGGGTGTGCCTTTCACTGTGACCCCAGTCAAGGGGGGTTTCCTGTGTGTTTCCTGTCCCTGTGCAAACCAATCAGTGTCTACTCAGAAGTAACTCCCATTGTGTTCAATGAGGCTTGCCCTCTGAATGCCAACATCAGAACTTACAAAGATCCCCATGAACTGAAGTTTAAAGCCCGTAGAGCGTTTCACCAAACCTGTGATTCTCCATTGTTTGGTTTATTGCCTTAGGAACTACTTCACAGCTTCGTTATAGAGATCCTATGCAGTATCAGTTTGGTTAGAAAGGGGGCTGGTTTCCCATCCCCGCATCTCCCCCCCCCTTTCCCAGCACAAGCATATGTGTGTCCACTTGGAAGTAACTCCCATTGTGGTCAATGAACTTGCTCCTGCAATGCAGGTGCATCTGGACCTTCAGGGGAAAGGAGAAAGGAGAGTGAGGGGGAAAGCCTCTCTTATTGGTTGAGCAGACCCTGCCAGTCAGATGACATTCACTCCAAACCCCACCCCACAAGGAAGTATGTTCTGTAAAGCAATTTTTACTGGTGCAGGGCACTCCTTCATGGAGTCCTGCATGGACCAAAGCCAGCAAAGCTGATTTGTTTTTTAAAATCCGGTAGTCCTCCATTCACTTCTTCTTCCATTGTCATGGAGACACGGTCCAGGAGGCATTCCTTAATTGACCAGTTATGGTTTTTATTGGAATTGTGTTTTTTAAAAGTATGATTTTAATGTGGTGTTTTAATCTTTGAAATTTTTTATCATTTTATTTCTTGTGTTCACCACTCTGAAATCTGTTCTAGATATTGAGTGGTATATAAATATTGTAACTAAATAACTAATTTTTATTTTCTTAGACCTGAAGTGTCCCTTCTTTCATCTTAGTTTTCTACCAATTTCTTTAATCTCTACCTGATCATTTATTCCTTTTTTCCTTATTCACTTAAGGTGATGACAGGCTTACTCTGTCCTGCATCAAAAAGAGTGTCGTTGGGGGTTTTTTAGCATCCAGCCGCACAGTCAGGTGAACTTCACCATGAAACAGGAACTAGGAATATCAGAGAAATCTGCCACAGACTCAAATGGGGCTGGATTCTTTGGAATCCGGCCTCCAGAATCCACGGTGGAACAGCTCACTTACCTCCGCTTCAGGAGGATTCCATGTGGAATGGCACACTGGCTCTGGAGTGCTGGTGATGCGGTAATGGCAGCTGCAATTACCTTATCGCCAATGGTATGGAGCCGGAGTGCAGCTCTGCGAAATCCTCCCAATGCAGAGCCACTCCAGAGGATTCTGGGGGGGGGGGAGGAATGGATCACCTCCCCCTGGGCGAATTCCCCACTAGACTGGAAGGTAGGGAATCCGTCCATCCCTAGCAGGAACACCACACAGTTGTGACCGATTGAAGAGGAAACTACAGTTCACTGCACTATGGTACAAACAACTGGTGCTTTGAAATCATCTTTGGAAGCCCTTCTCTGGGTCCCCTGCCGAATGAGGTGAGGCAGGTGACTACTAAGGACACGGCCTTTTTAGTGGTGGCAATCTGGTTGTGGAATGCCTTCCCCAGAGAGACTTGCCTAATGTCTACTTACATTGTGGTCTTTTTGGCACCAGGTGAAGACCTTTTGGGTTTTTTTAGTCTTGCAGGCCTTTTAATCTTCCAGTTTTAAAAACTGTGTTAGAGTGCAATCCTATGGAGATAGTTGTCAGCTTCCAAACTTGGAGGCTGATGACTCTCCAATGCAATCCTCACCTCCATGCTCTGGCCACCCTGCATTTTTGGCTAGCCAGGTAATTTCACCTGTCTAGCCAGGGAGCTTCGGAGCAGGACCAAGAGAGGCCATGCAGCACATAGGAAGCTGAATAACACAGCTTCCGTGGTCCCCTCCCACAGGACCGCCCTCTTTTCCATGCTCTGTAGCTGGCACAGAGAGAACTGCACCAGCTACAAGGGGGCAGGGGAGTGGGGTTTCTGGGAACTGAAAGCCCTGGTTCTGACCTCAGCCCAGAAACTCAAAAATCCCATGGCTGTCTAGACCAGTGGTCTCCAAAGTGGGGTAAGCGCACCCCAGAGGGTGTGCAACACAATCCACAGGGGTGCGTGAGCTGCCTGATCATTGAGCAGCCTCTCGCCGCTCCTATGAGGTGGGCGGTGGCAGCCACCACGGCGCAACAGCAGGATTGGGATGGGAGCTGAGAAGGAAGCTATGGGCTCCTGTCCTATTGAGAGCAACTGCTCGGGGCCATAGTGCCTTCCTGCTGAAGGAAAGCGGGAAGAAAATTAGCCCTTCCCACTCTCCTTTCACAGAATGAAGCCAAGAAGGAAGTGGGCACTTTCCTCTCAGCTTCCATCCAGCTGAAGGAGAGTGGGAAGGGTTAAAAGCCCAGGCCAAGCCACCAGTCGGCCAAGGAGTGGGGACTTTGCGCAAGGTGCGTGTAGGGCTGGCGACCAAGACTCCCAGCTCTGGTGCAGGCCAAGCACGCCTTTCCCCTCCTTGCAAGGAGACCTTTCCCCTCCTTGCAAGTTGACAGTGGTGCCCTCGTGGATTTACAGATTATCTAGTTTTAACTAAAGTAACCCTCACAAAATGGACAGGTGGCTTAAAAAGAGCTGAACTTAGTTAGAACCAGACCTTCAAACTGCTGTATCAGAAAATGTTAAACCAAGAGATTTTCAAAAATAATGAAGTATATTCAGTCACATTGCTCTCATTAAAGTGAAAGCAAAAAGGAGTTTTGTACTGTTAATAAATAAACAATATTTTTAAAATAGTTTTCTTTTAATTTCATCTTTATCTCATCCTGTTTAATTTTTATTTTTGTGTATGTTTTATAATGTGCATAATATATTAGTAAAGTAGTACATGCAAATAAGTTATAAATTAAATATACATATATTGGGGGGGTGCTCAAAATTTTTTCACTGATGGGGTTCACGTAGGGATGTACGAATTGTGTACCTTCCATGCCGCTTGACTTCCGCAGTCTGCGGCCAGTGCTCCGTTCTGCCATTCTAGGGATGGTGGAGAATTCCGCCACGGACCCCAATGAGGCCAGAGTCTAAAGAATCCAGCCCCCTGGAGTCCGTGGCGGAACAGAACACTTACCTCCGCCTCCCTGCAGAATCCTCTTCATCTGGAGCCTCCGGCTCCAGAGCGCCAGCGATATGGCCCCCATGCCATATCGCTGGCTGAGGGGGATTGCGGATGCAAATGCCGTCCAGGACGCCATTTGCAGCCGTAGAGGTCTTAGTTTAAGGTAAATGCAGCCCTAGCTTAAACTAACACCTTTACGGCCACAAATGGCGTCCTGGACGCCATTTTTGTCCCTGCTTTTTTTTTCACGCGATAGGCTATGCAAATATTTGCATAGCCTATCACGTGAAAAAACAGGGACGCAGATGGCATCCACTACTACAAATGGCATCCACTGTTTTAAAGAAAGAAAAGAAACTGGAGCGGCATGGTCATTTTAAAAGGTTTTTTCTTTCTTTCAAACAGCGTTGCTTTAAACAAAGAGTGCATCGCTCAGGCAGCCTTCTTTTGGGATGCCCCTAGGAAGAGGAAGTGTTTTGGCTGAAAGTAAACAGAGACGGAGGATTTCAGTTGAAAAAGAACACCTGCAAATGCAAACAAGGCAGTGAGCACAATTCATTTTTTTTTAAAACTTACATATTTATTATCAGAATATACTACGCTGCATTTTTATTTACGAAAATTTCGCAACTCTTTGCAGATGACGAAATAAAAGCCGCATGACTGCTGGCTCCTCAGGACCTCGTGGTGCTGTTCCTCAGAGGATTCCATGGCATGGACTGAAGGGAATTCAATCCCATTTCAGTCCATGGTGGAATTCTCTGACATCCCTAGGAACACGATCAAAAAAGTGTGGAGACCACTGCTCTAGGCAGTGCCTAGTGGCCACAGGGTTGCTCCCTCCATGTGTTTTTAGATCTTTGCACTTCTGCTGGCTTTTACCCTATATTAAACTTTGGTTTTATTCTTTTTTAAACTTAAAGGTTTTATATTATGTTTCATGTTATTATTGTATTTTATGGTTTTAGGTTTTGTGAATTTCCCAGAGAGCTTTGGCTCTTACATGGCAATGGCATCAAAATGTAATAAATAATTTTTTAAAAATATGATGCTGCAATTGCCATGCAGTGGTGTAAATATCAATGGGACTCACTATTATTACTACTACTACTACTACTACTATTATTATTATCAATTATTTTCATGTTGTTTACAGACTACTTTTCTACAAGCATACATTCAACGTGGTGGATATCAACTCAGAACCAAAACACATGAAAACACATTCATTTTAACAACAATGCAGTTTTGAAACAAGTAGTAAGAAGAACTGCATCTAACAAGCCATTATGGTAATCTTCCATGGTTCTGCGCATGCGTGCACACACAGACACACTCATACATAGTTTCCTTAGACCTTAATTAATTGTGTTTTTCTAGCTTGCAGATTACTCCACCTCATTAATTAGAAGCCTATTTGAGTCTGGTTAATTGATTCCGTTGTCATCACTGTGTGATTTTCCCGGAATGCTGTGCTGTTCTCAGCCAATAAGTGTATGTGTGTGTGTGTGTGTGCACGCGTGTGCACACACAAACGTGCATGCTTGCATATGTGTGTAGACGTGAATGTACACAGACATGCATGAAAGACATAGAATGAGAAATGGGGAACATGTTTGCATGCATATAGGTGAGGAATGGTGGTATGAGATGTTTGCGTAATGACAGGGAACCTACTGTAGGAAAGAAAATACTGATGAAAATTGGGGAGGTTCCTGCTGGGGAAATGCTTTTATATTTGTATCAAGGTGTGTCTCTATGTGTGCTTTCAAGAAATATGAAATGCCTGGGCCTCACTGGCAAGGTGTAAAAATTAAGAATTTACTTCCACAACAGATAGAAAATTAAGATTTTCATTTGGCTCACATATAGATCAAGGCATCCTGACTACTAGAAATATCTAAAAACAGGGTTTTTTAAAAAAAAAAATCTAGCACATAACATTCACAACATGAAGTCTATTTCAAAATGGTAATTATCACTACAGAGAGCATGCCAAGCCACTATTTTTGACAAAATAGAGGGGTGTGAGAGTCCTCCCATTCAAATACTTACACCATCCTCAGATGCAGGGGGTTGTTAATACACAGAAAGAGTTTGTGTGTGTGTCTGCTTCCAGAGAGAAGGATCCTAGTCCTCATAAATCATTGTTCTTCCACTGTAAGGTACAAATGGAATTGCAATTGACTTTCCAGATTGTTGGGGGATATTGTGGATTTTCTGTGTGTACTTCCCACTATATTTTCTATGTGTACATCCCACACAAACATTTTAGGATTTCAAAATATACTCTATGGAAGCTTCACCCTCTCAACTTAGCCCTCATGGACAAATCCCTTCTCATTTAAACAACCCCTTGCACATTCCCTTAGCGCTCCAACATTACCTGTTAGCCTCCCCTAAGCTACTTCATTATATCTCCCTCTCCAGCAAAAACGTCCACACACCCAGCTGGATTGAACCACACACAGGCATGTGCGCCCACACACACACAGAGTGGTGTAGTGGTAAATTTGGAAATGCAGGAGCTCATTGTGACAGTCTCCAAGGGCAGTCCAAAAATTTCAGGCAGCTGCATTGATCCATATCAACAAACCAGTTCTAGGAGTTTTCATCTCCACCAAGGGCATGTCTTTGGTAAAGCGAATAGTTCTTAATTGCCCATTCCAGTCCAGAATCGGACTCAAAGAGTGCTTATCAAGGGACTTTCTCAAACTGGGGAGAGGTAACGAGCAGGGTACCGCAGGGCTCAGTCCTGGGCCCAGTGCTCTTCAACATTTTTATGAATGACTTGGAGGAGGAGGTGCAGGGAATGCTGATCAAATTTGCAGATGACACAAAATTGGGCGGGATAGCTAATACCCTGGAAGACAGAAACAAAATTCAAAGTGATCTGGATAGACTGGAGCACTGGGCAGAAAACAACAGAATGATATTTAATAGGGATAAATGCCAAGTTCTGCACCTAGGAAAAAGAAACCAAATGCACAGTTACAAGATGGGGGATGCATGGCTCAACAACACTACAAGCGAGAAAGATCTCGGAATTGTTGTCGATCACAAGCTGAATATGAGCCAACAATGTGATGTGGCTGCAAAAAAGGCCAATGCTCTTTTGGGCTGCATTAATAGAAGTATAGCTTCCAAATCCCAGGAAGTACTAGTTCCCCTCTACTCAGCACTAGTTAGGCCTCATTTGGAGTACTGTGTCCAGTTCTGGGCACCACACTTTAAGAAGGATGCTGTCAGGGTGGACACTGAGCCCATAGAATCCCAGAGTAGTTCTGATTCTGAGGAAGAGCAGCCGCTTCTGGGAGAAAAGCACGCTCATCCTTCCCAGGGCCAACAGGTGGCAGAGATTCCTCCCACCAGCATTCCTGGCATAGTTAGCAGTCCTAGGAGTGAGAGAGCGTGGGAAGAAGACTTGCTGGATGCACGACGCCGACACAGGGAGCGGCGCCAAATGGAGGGCGCGGAAAAGGGGCTTAGTGCCCGGTTGGCACGCAAACAACGGTTGCGCCCAGAGGATCCAAGGGAAAAGGGGAGGGACTCTCCCTAGCCCATAATTTCAGGGTCTGCCAGTGATTCTCCTTCAAACGGGGACCAACTGTTCCAACTTAGGGCATAGGTACTCTGCTGCTCATAGCTAGTTGCTAACTGTAGAGTTGTTCAGTTGTAAAAGAGGAATAAAGCTTTGAAAAGAATCCCTTTGTCTGTGTCTGGACTTGGCTACTGGATTAGATTGAAAGAGGCCGCCAAGGAGCCCTTGCCAGATGCAGACAAACTGGAGAGGATTCAGAGGAGGGCAACAAAGATGATCAGGGGACTGGAAACAAAGCCCTATGAAGTAGGGATGTCAGAGAATTCCGCCACGGATCTTGGGGAGGCCAAATGCCAGCGCATTCGGGCCCCCGAAATCAGTGGCGAAACGGTCTGCCCCCCCGCACCCCCTGGGATGGGACTTAACTTCTGCGGATCTTCCTGGTGGCGGCGGCTCCGGTGGCGGTTCGGCGGCAGTTCGGCGGTGGCAGCTGCGGCGGCCGGTCTTCCCATCAGCTGCCGCTGCCGCCATTTCCAGTTAAAAAAACAAAAAAACAAAAAAAGTGATAGGCTACGTAAAGATTTACGTTGCCTATCATGGCTGATTTAAAAGAAAAAAAACGCGCATACGCAAATGGTGGCGCCCACGGGCGCCGCCATTTGCGTTCCTTATTTTGGCACGTCTTAGTCTACGTAAACAATTATGTAGAATAAGATGGCAAAAATAAGGGGAACTCAAATAGCATTGCCCTTATTTTCACTGTACTCTACATAAATCTTTACGTAGACTACCCGGGCCCAAATAAGGAACGCAAATGGCGGCGCCCATGGGCACCGCCATTTGCATTGTTGTTGTTGTTCAGTCGTGTCCGACTCTTCGTGACCCCATGGACCATAGCACGCCAGGCTTTGTCCTCCGCTCTCTCCCGGAGTGTGCTCAAGTTCATATTCATTGCATCCGTGATGCTATCTAGCCATCTCATCCTCTGCCGTCCCCTTCTCCTTTTGCCTTCAGTCTTTCCCAGCATCAGGGTCTTTTCCAGGGAGTTTTCTCTTCGCATTAGGTGGCCAAAATATTGGAGCTTCACCTTCAGTATCTGTCCTTCCAATGAGCACTCAGGGTTGATTTCCTTTAGGATGGACTGATTTGACCTCCTTGCAGTCCAGGGGACTCGTAAGAGTCTTCTCCAGCACCACAGTTCGAAAGCATCAATTCTTCGGCGCTCAGCCTTCCTTATAGTCCAGCTCTCACAGCCATACATTACTACTGGGAAAACCATAGCTTTGATTAGATGGACCTTTGTCGGCAAGGTGATGTCTCTGCTTCTTACTATGCTGTCTAGGTTGGCCATAGCTTTCCTCCCAAGGAGCAAGCGTCTTTTAATTTCATGGCTACAGTCACCGTCTGCGGTGTTCTTGGAGCCCAAGAAAGTAAAATCTGTCACTGCTTCCATTTCTTCCCCTTCTATATGCCAGGAAGTGATGGGGCCAGATGCCATGATCTTCGTTTTTTTAATGTTGAGTTTCAAACCAGCTTTTGCACTCTCCTCTTTCACCCTCAACAAGAGGCTCTTTAGATCCTCTTCGCTTTCTGCCATTAGGGTGGTATCGTCTGCATATCGGAGGTTGTTGATAATTCTCCCAGCAATCTTAATTCCGACCTCTGATTCATCCAACCCGGCATTTCTCATGATGTACTCTGCATATAAGTTAAATAAGCAGGGTGACAATATGCAGCCTTGTCATACTCCTTTCCCAATTTTGAACCAATCGGTTGTTCCATGTCTGGTTCTTACTGTTGCTTCTTGACCCTCGTACAGGTTTCTCAGGAGACAGGTAAGGTGGTCTGGTACTCCCATCACTTTCAGAATTTGCCACAGTTTGTTGTGATCCACACAATCAAAGGCTTTAGCGTAGTCAATGAAGCAGAAATAGACGTTTTTCTGGAATTCTCTTGCTTTCTCCATGATGCAGCGAATGTTGGCGATTTGATCTCTAGTTCCTCTGCCTCTTCTAAACCCAGCTTGTACTTCCGGTAGTTCTCGGTTCGCATACTGCTGAAGCCTAGCTTGTAGGATTTTGAGCATCACCTTGCTGGCATGTGAAATGAGCGCAATTGTGCGGTAGTTTGAACACTCTTTGGCGTTGCCCTTCTTTGGAATTGGAATGTAAACTGACCTTTTCCAGTCTTGTGGCCACTGTTGAGTGTTCCAGATTTGTTGGCATATTGAGTGCAGCACTTTAACAGCATCATCTTTTAGGATTTTAAATAGCTCGGCTGGAATACTGTCATCTCCGCTAGCTTTGTTGTTACTAATGCTTCCTAAGGCCCACTTGACTTCACTCTCTAGGATGTCCGGCTCAAGTTCAGTGACCGCACTATCATGGCTATCAGGGACATTCAGATCTTTCCTGTATAGTTCTTCTGTGTATTCTTGCCACCTCTTCTAAATCTCCTCTGCTTCTGTTAGGTCCCTGCCTTCTTTGTCCTTGATCATGCCCGTCTTTGCACAAAACGTTCCCTTGAGATCTCCAATTTTCTTGAAGAGATCTCTAGTCTTTCCCATTCTGTTGTTTTCCTCAATTTCTTTGCATTGTTCATTTAAGAAGGCCTTCTTGTCTCTCCTTGCTATTCTCTGGAACTCTGCATTCAGTTGGGTATATCTTCCCCTTTCTCCCTTGCTTTTCACTTCCCTTCTTTCGTGAGCTACTTGTAAAGCCTCATCAGACAGCCACTTGGCTTTCTTGCATTTCTTTTTCTTTGGGATGGATTGAGTTGCTGCCTCCTGAACAATGTTACGGACCTCCATCCATAGTTCCTCAGGCACTCTGTCTATCAGGTCTAATCCCTGAAATCTATTCCTCACCTCCACTGTATATTCATCAGGGATATGATTTAGGTCATACCTGAACGGTTTAGTGGTTTTCCCGACGTTCTTCAATTTAAGCCGAAATTTTGCAAGAAGCAGCTCATGATCTGAGCCACAGTCAGCTCCAGGTCTTGTTTTGACTGACTGTATGGAGCTTCTCCATCTTTGGCTGCAAAGGACATAATCAATCTGATTTCGATATTGACCATCTGGTGACGTCCATGTGTAGAGTCATCTCTTGTGCTGTTGGAAAAGAGTGTTTACTATGATCAGCATGTTCTCTTGGCAAAACTCTATTAGCTTTTGTCCTGCTTCATTTTGTACACCAAGGCCATGCCTGCCTGTTATCCCGGTGATTTCTTGACTTCCTACTTTAGCATTCCAATCCCCTATGATGAAGAGGACATCTTTTTTTGGTGTTAGTTCTAGAAGGTGTTGTAGGTCTTCATAGAACCGATCAACCTCAGCTTCTTCGGCCTCAGTGGTTGGGGCATAGACTTGAATTACTGTGATGTTGAATGGTTTGCCTTGGATTCGTACTGAGATCATTCTATCATTTTTAAGATTGTACCCCAGTACTGCTTTTCCCACTCTTTTGTTGACTATGAGTGCTACTCCATTTCTTCTAAGGGATTCTTGCCCACAATAGTAGATATGATGGTCACCTGAATTAAATTCGCCCATGCCTGTCCATTTTAGTTCGCTGATTCCCAAGATGTCAATGTTCAATCTTGCCATCTCATGTTTGACCACCTCCAGCTTACCTTGATTCATGGATCTGACATTCCAGGTTCCTAAACAATATTGTTCTTTACAGCATCGGATTTTCTTTTCACCACCAGACACATCCACAGCTGAGTGTCCTTTCGGCTTTGGCCCAGCCGCTTCACTCTTTCTGGCGCTACTTGGAAATACCCTCTGCTCTTCCCCAGTAGCATATTGGACACCTTCCGACCTGAGGGGCTCATCTTCCGGCGTCATCTCTTTTAGCCTTGTGATACGTTCCATGGGGTTTTCTTGGCAAGGATACTGGAGTGGGTTGCCATTTCCTTCTCCAGTGGACCACATTTTGTCAGAACTCTCTGCCATGACCTGTCCGTCTTGGGTGGCCCTGCACGGCATAGCTTATGGCTTCACTGAGTTACGCAAGCCCCTTCGCCACAACAAGGCAGTGATCCATGAAGGGGTAGCCTATCATGGCTGACTTTGGAAATCTAGCTGTGATAGGATACGTAAATCGTTACGTAGCCTATCACGTGTGTGTGTGGGGGGGTTACATTTACTTTGTAATGGCGGCGGCGGCAGCCAGTTGGAAGAACGGCCGCCGCCCCCGCCACCGCCGAACCGCAGCCGAACCGCCGCCGGGACCCTCCGCCGAGGGGGACATTCGAGGGAGGTAAGTCCCGGGGGGGGGCGGGCAGAGAATTTCACCGCCAATTTCGGGGGGCCGAATGCATTGGCATTCAGCCTCCCCGAGATTTGTGGAGAAATTCTCCGCCATCCCTAGAATTTCAGGGGGAGGGACGGAGCGCCTCCCCCCCACCACGGATGTCACCCTTCGAAAAGGTAAGTGACTTTCGTACATCCCTAGATCATAGGCTACGTAAAGATTTACGTAGCCTATCACGGCTAGATTTTTAAAAAACACCGTGATAGGCTACGTAAATGTTTACGTGGTCTATCACGGCTCATTTAAAAGAAAAAAACCACACACGTACGCTAGGGATGTACAAAAGTCACTTACCTGTTTGCGGATTATGCTGATGCTGGGGGGGAGGCGCTCTGTCCCTCCCCCCGACATTCTGGCTGGGGGGGAGGCGCTCCATCCCTCCCCCCCGAATCCTGGCTGGCCAGCTCCGCTCTGCAGGTACTCTGCGGAGCCTCCGGCCGGCTCCTCCAGCGGCCGGACATCCGGACAGCGGCTAGCAAGGACGTTTGTGTCTCTGCAGTCAGCCATGATAGGCTACATAAATGTTTACATAGCCTATCATGGCTGAGTAAAAAAAAAAAAAGCACGTACACAAATGGTGGCACCCACAGGTGCCGCCATTTGTATTCCTTATTTTGGCTCGTCTTGGTCTACGTAAACATTTACGTAGACTACGGCGAAAATAAGGGGACCACAAATAGCATAGCGTCTATGCTATTTGCATTCCCCTTATTTTCGCCGTAGTCTATGTAAATGTTTATGTAGACTGAGGCGTGCCAAAATAAGGAACGCAAATGGCGGCACCCATGGGCACCACCATTTGCGTACGCATGTTTTTGGGGGGGTTTTTTACTCAGCCGTGGTAGGCTAAGTAAACATTTACGTAGCCTATCATGGTGTTTTTTAAAATTTAGCTGTGATAGGCTACGTAAATATTTACGTAGCCTATCACTTTTTTGTTTGTTTTTTAAAAAAACTTGGAAATGGTGGTGGCAGCAGCTAGTCGGAAGACCGGCCGCCACCGCCACCAAACCACTGCCGGAGCCGCCGCTGGAGCCACTGCCGCCAGGAAGATTCGCCCCAGGTAAGTCCCGTCCCGGGAGGGGGCAGACCGTTTCGCCACTGATTTTGGGGGGCCGAATACGCTGGCATTCGGCCCCCCCGAGATTCGTGGAGAAATTCTCTGACATCCCTAGTGTACGCAAATGGCAGCGCCCATGGGTGCCGCCATTTGTGTTCCTTATTTTGGCAGGTCTTAGTCTACGTAAACATTTACGTAGACTAAGACGGCAAAAATAAGGGGAACGCAAATAACATAGACGCTATGCTATTTGTGTTCACCTCATTTTCGCCGTCTTAGTCTACGTAAATGTTTACATAGACTAAGACATGCCAAAATAAGGAACACAAATGGCGGCGCCCAGAGGCACCGCCATTTGCGTACGCAAGTTTTTGTTTTCTTTTAAATCAGCTGTGATAGACTACGTAAACATTTACGTAGCCTATCACGGCTGACTGCAGGGATGCAAACGGCAGCGGCTACGGCCGCCGCCATTTGCATCCCTGCTAGCCAGTGGCCGGATGTCCGGCCACTGGCATAGCCGGCCAGCGGCTCTGCAGAATCCCTGCGGAGTGGAGCCAGCCAGCCAGGGTTTGGGGGGGAGGGACGGAGCGCCTCCCCCCCACGAATGTCACCCTTCGAAAAGGTAAGTGACGTTCATACATCCCTACTATGAAGAGAGACTGAAAGAACTGGGCATGTTTAGCCTTGAGAAGAGAAGACTGAGGGGAGATATGATAGCGCTCTTCAAGGACTTGAAAGGTTGTCACAGAGAGGAAGGCCAGGATCTCTTCTTGATCATCCCAGAGTGCAGGACACGGAATAATGGGCTCAAGTTACAGGAAGCCAGATTCCGGCTGAACATCAGGAAAAACTTCCTTAGTGTTAGAGCAATACGACAATGGAACCAATTCCCTAGGGAGGTGGTGGGCTCTCCCACACTGGAGGCATTCAAGATGAGGCTGGACAGCCATCTGTCAGGGATTGAGCAGGGGGTTGGACTCGATGGCCTTGTAGGCCCCTTCCAGCCCTACTATTCTATGATTCTATGATTCTAAGTCATCCCAAATACTTTGCATTCCAACATGGAACAATATATTGTTGTTTGGAAAATTCATTTCTCCCCCGCCACACACACAGCTACAGTGAGCATTGCAGCTAAGCTCAGAGGGAACAGGGAATTCTGAGCAGGGTAGCAGATGACATCAGAGTCCCTGCTAATGAAAAAGTGCTGGGGCTGCATCCCTGTGAGCCCTGCCTCCACAACACCACTGTTAAATACTTACACTAGTAGCACTGACTTTAAGCTGCTAATGCTTTGAGTTCTTACACTATTCTGAAGCCTAAGCACATCTAAGTAAAAAAAAAATTGTTTTATCCATTTCTTAGCCACTTTTCAAGACCATAGTCTTCCCAAGGAGGCTTAAAGCCTAAAAAAATGCAGACATGAATTAAAACATATCAAATATACAACATTTTCAATTAAAAAAAAGTTTCAATAAAATACGATCTCAACAGATCCATTAGCAGTGGATAACAAAACAGTTTTCAATTAAAAGTCAGGGAGAACAGATGAGGTTTTAAAACCCTCTTAAAAGCAGCCACAGATGGTGCCAGCTGTATTTCTCTTGGGGGGGAATCCTTCAGGGTAGAAGCCACTTCTGAGAAGGCCCTGTCTCTAGTGCCTTCCAATCTTACTGATCTTGGTAGTGGGCCAACAAGCAGGACCTCTGCAGATGATCTTAAAACATGGGCAGGTGCATTAGGGTGTAAATGGTCCATCAAATAACTCTGACCTAAATCATTCAGGGCTTTAAAGGTCCAAAGCAGCATTTTGAATTGTACCTGGAAACGCACTGGCAACCAGAGCAGCTGGGAAATGATTGATGTAATATTCTCCAACCATCTAGCCTCAATGAGGACTCAAACAGAGACTTTTGGTACCAGCTGGAGTTTCCAAGTCCTCTTCAAAGGCCGTCCCACAAAGAGCACAGTACAATAGTTCAGTCTGGTTATAACTAAGGCATGCTTAACTGAGGCCAGGTCCACTTTCTCTAGATAGGGTCACTGATGATTTACCAAATGAAGCCACTAAAAGATCATTTCTGATATGGCAGCAGTAGATCTTTGATTAGATCTATTTAAAGATTTGGGGTCAGAAAGACAATCATTCTAAAGAGGCAGTAGATGCTTGTCCTTGGCAATAGTTCAATGCTAGAACTTGGCCAGGATGACAAACAAGTGATTCATCAGGCCAAATAGGTTACTCCTGTAGAAACCACTTTACTCTTCATTCCTTATAAGCAGATAATTGCTTTGGACCACATGTTTGTTTGCCAAATGTCCTTTATATTTCTCATGGGACTATACTAAGGAGGGCTGTGCTGAATTAAGTGTTTGTCTCTGCTCCTTGTCATCATTCTCCACCCCATCACTCATGCTGGGTGAGTAATGTCTTACAGAGAGGAAGGAGGTGAGGAACCAGGCTTCCAATCCAGAGTATGTGGTTTTCAGATCTCCTCTTATAATTTAATAGGGCAGATATTCTGCAAATTAAATAAAAACTTCATGCTGAGATATAAGTTGACTTCTATGTTATGAAATCATGCACTCTACACCAAAAATGAAAATGGTGTGTTTAAATCCTTCAACAAACAAGCATATAGGTAACTGTGAAACTGGGGACATTCTATACAAGGATTTTAAACTTGTTTTAGGGCACAATCCTATGCATGTTTAGACAGAAAAAAGTCCTACAACTTTTTGTTGCTTCCTGGGGAATGCTGGGAGTTGTAGGACCTTTTTCTGTCTAATCATGCATAGGATTGCACCCTTAAACACTGTTCAGTTCTTTTAAAGCAGTAAGGCAGTCATCCCACCAAGCTGTGATTACCAAAATGGATATGTTTCTTCTGCTGGTGCAAAAGATAATTTTTGAACCTTTCTGAGGACCAAACTCCCCTTCATGGATCACTGCCTTGTTGTGGCAAAGGGGCTTGTGTAACTCAGTGAAGCTATAAGCTATGCCGTGCAGGGCCACCCAAGACGGACAGGTCATGGTGGAGGGTTCTGACAAAATGTGGTCCACTGGAGAAGGAAATGGCAAGCCACTCCAGTATTCTTGCCAAGAAAACCCCATGGAATGTAACACAAGGCTAAAAGAGATGACGCCGGAAGATGAGCCCCTCAGGTCGGAAGGTGTCCAATATACTACTGGGGAAGAGCAGAGGGAATTTCCAAGTAGCGCCAGAAAGAGTGAAGCAGCTGGGCCAAAGCCGAAAGGACACTCAGCTGTGGATGTGTCTGGTGGTGAAAAGAAGTCCAATGCTGTAAAGAACAATATTGCTTAGGAACCTGGAATGTCAGATCAATGAATCAAGGTAAGCTGGAGGTGGTCAAACACGAGGTGGCAAGAAAGATTGAACATCAACAACCTGGGACTCAGCAAACTAAAATGGACAGGCATGGGCGAATTTAATTCAGGTGACCATCATATCTACTATTGTGGACAAGAATCCCTTCGAAGAAATGGAGTAGCACTCACAGTCAACAAAAGGGTGGGAAAAGCAGTCCTGGGGTACAATCTCAAAAACGATAGAATGATCTCAGTACAAATCCAAGGCAAACCATTGAACATCACAGTAATTCAAGTCTATGCCCCAACCACTGATGCCGAAGAAGCTGAGGTTGATCGGTTCTATGAAGACCTACAACACCTTCTAGAACTAACACCAAAAAAAGATGTCCTTTTCATCATAGGGACTTGGAATGCTAAAGTAGGAAGTCAAGAAATCACCAGGATAACAGGCAAACATGGCTTTGCAGTACAAAATGAAGCAGGACAAAGGCTAATAGAGTTTTGTGAAGAGAACACGCTGCTCATAGCAAACACTCTTTTCCAACAGCTCAAGAGGTGACTCTACACATGGACATCACCAGATGGTCAATATCGAAATCAGATGGATTATGTCCTTTGCAGCCAAAGATGGAGAAGCTCTATACAGTCAGTAAAAGCAAGACCTGGAGCTGGCTGTGGCTCAGATCATGAGCTTCTTATTGCAAAATTTCGGCTGAAATTGAAGAACATAGGGAAAACCACTAAACCATTCAGGTATGACCTAAATCATATCCCTTATGAATATACAGTGGAGGTGAGGAATAGATTTAAGGGATTAGACCTGATAGACAGAGTGCCTGAGGAACTATGGATGGAGGTCCGTAACATTGTTCAGGAGGCAGCAACTCAATCCATCCCAAAGAAAAAGAAATACAAGAAAGCAACGTGGCTGTCTGATGAGGCTTTACAAGTAGGGATGTCAGAGAATTTCACCATGAATCTCGGGGAGGCCGAATGCCAGTGCATTCGGCCCCCCGAAATTGGTGGCTAAACTGTCTGCCCCCCCGCCCCCCGGGGATGGGACCTACCTTGGGCAAATCTCCCCGGTGGCGGCGGTTCTGGCAGCGGTTAAGTGGCAGTTCAGCGGCAGTTTGGCGGCGCCGGCTGCGGCCAGTCTTCCGACTGTCTGCCGCCGCCGCCATTTCCAAGTTAAAAAAAAAACGTGATAGGCTACATAAAGATTTACGTAGCCTATCACGGCTAGATTTTAAAAAAATACCGTGATAGGCTACGTAAATGTTTACGTAGCCTATCACGGCTGAGTTAAAAAAAAAAATGTGCGTATGCAAATGGCGGCACCCATGGGTGCCGCCATTTGCGTTCCTTATTTTGGCACGTGTAGTCTATGTAAACATTTCTGTAGACTACGGCAAAAATAAGGGGAACGCAAATAGCGTACGCGCATTTTTTTGTTTTTTGTTTAACTCAGCCGTGATAGGCTACGTAAACATTTATGTAGCCTACCACAGCTGACTGCAGCGATGCAAATGGCGGCGGCTATGGCCGCCGCCATTTGCACACCCGGCCGGCAAGATTCACGGCGGGAGGGACGGGGCGTCTCCCCCCCGGCCAGAATTTTGGGGGGAGGGATGGAGCGCCTCCCCCCACCGCGAATCAAATTTCGTCAAAGGTAAGGGACTTTCGTACATCCCTATTACAAGTAGCTGAGGAAAGAATGGAAGCAAAAAGCAAGGGAGAAAGGGGAAGATATATCCAACTGAATGTAGAGTTCCAGAGAATAGCAAGGAGAGACAAGAAGGCTTTCTTGAATGAACAATGCAAAGAAATCGAGGAAAAACAACAGAATGGGAAAGACTACAGATCTCTTCAAGAAAATCAGAGATATCAAGGGAACGTTTTGTGCAAAGACGGGCATGATAAAGGACAAAGAAGGCAGGGACCTAACAGAAGCAGATGAGAATAAGAAGAAGTGGAAAGAATGCACAGAAGAACTATACAGGAAAGATCTTAATGTCCCTGATAGCCATGATAATGCGCTCACTGAACTTGAGCCGGACATCCTCGAGAGCGAAGTCAAGTGGGCCTTAGGAAGCATTATTAACAACAAAGCTAGCGGAGATGACAGTATTCCAGCTGAGCTATTTAAAATCCTAAAAGATGATGCTGTTAAAAGTGCTGCACTCAATATACCAACAAATTTGGAACACTCAACAGTGGCCACAAGACTGGAAAAGGTCAGTTTACATTCCAATTCCAAAGAAGGGCAACGCCAAAGAGTGTTCAAACTACTTTACAATTGTGCTCATTTCACATGCCAGCACGGTTATGCTCAAAATCCTACAAGCTCGGCTTCAGCAATATGTGAACCGGGAACTACTGGAAGTACAAGCTGGGTTTCGAAGAGGCTGAGGAACTAGAGGTCAAATCGCCAACATTCGCTGGATCATGGAGAAAGCAAGAGAATTCCAGCAAAACGTCTATTTCTGCTTCATTGACTATGCTAAAGCCTTTGATTGTGTGGATCACAACAAACTCTGGCAAATTCTGAAAGAGATGGGAGTACCAGACCACCTTACCTGTCTCCTGAGAAACCTGTATGAGGGTCAAGAAGCAACAGTAAGAACCGGACATGGAAAAACTGATTGGTTCCAAATTGGGAAAGGAGTATGACAAGGCTGCATATTGTCACCCTGCTTATTTAACTGATATGCAGAGTACATCATGAGAAACGCCAGGTTGGATGAATCACAGGTCAGAATTAAGATTGCCAGGAGAATTATCAACAACCTCAGATATGCAGACGATACCACCTTAATGGCAGAAAGCGAAGAGGATCTCAAGAGCCTCTTGTTGAGGGTGAAAGTGGAGAGTGCAAAAGCTGGTTGTACTCTCCACTTTCTATAGGCCAGGTCACTTCCTGGCATATGGAAGGGGAAGAAATGGAAGCAGTGACAGATTTATTTTCTTGGGCTCCAAGATCACCCCAGATGGTGACTGTAGGCACGAAATTAAAAGACGCTTGCTCCTTGGGAGGAAAGCTATGGAAAACTTAGACAGCATAGTAAGAAGCAGAGACATCACCTTGCTGACAAATCAAAGCTATGGTTTTCCCAGTAGTAACGTATGGCTGTGAGAGCTGGACTATAATGAAGGCTTGAGCACCAAAGAACTGATGCTTTCGAACTGTGGTGCTAGAGAAGACTCTTACGAGTTCCCTGGACTGCAAGGAGGTCAAATCAGTCAATCCTAAAGGAAATCAACCCTGACTGCACACTGGAAGGACAGATACTGAAGCTGAATTTCAAATATTTTGGCCACCTATTGCAAAGAGAAAAGTCACTGGAAAAGACCCTGATGCTGGGAAAGATGGAAGGCAAAAGGAGAAGAGGATGGCAGAGGATGAGATGGCTAGATAGCATCACTGATGCAATGAATATGAACTTGAGCACACTCCGGGAGAGAGCAGAAGACAGGAAGGCCTGGCGTGCTATGGTCCATGGGGTCATGAAGAGTCAGACATGACTTAACGACTGAACAACAAGGACCAAACTAGATGCAACATTAAGGATGTGATTGGCCATTGGATGATTGGCTTTCTACCTAGTAAATAGTAGCTGTGGTGACCCCAAGCTGTGGAAGCCCCAATCAGAAATGCATTGTGGGGAAAAGGGGCTGCCTCCATCTCAATATAGGTCACACCCTCCCAATGTGGCTAATATTTGCCCTTTGTGCCAATGCCAAATATTGCCATTGGGATCACAGTGGAGAGAAGGCTTGAATTCAGTTTCTCCCCATACTGTAGTTCCAGTTTGGGTTACCCATCCACTTGAGTAAACAAACACAAATCAAACACACAATGATAAATCATATAATCCCTAGGCATTCTCCTGCTTGCATGTATGGGACATGGGCACACACATAAGCTCTGCCTCCAATGTCCTTGTACCTCTGGCACCCAGTTAAACCTTCATGTATAAAGCATGAAGGTGTGAAGATGGCTCTGTAAATGCATTTAGCTGAACATTCTTACAGAGTTCCTGTGATCATGAAACCTGCATTATCAGGGTTTCTGATTGCAGGATTCAGCTAAACATGGTTACAGGGCCCTGTTCAGACCTTCGCACTTACTGCTTGAAGCTGGAACACAACACAGTGATGCCCAGGTTTGGGTTTACAGGCACACCCACATAGCCTTACACACTTTAGCCCTATATGCAAGCAGGCAAATGCCTGCACAGGGCTATACTTAATATCACATCTAGTTTAGCCCTAAACAATTTCTGACAAAGGGAAAATGTTGGCACCTGGATGCATAAACTCTAGACCAGGGGTAGGCAACCTAGTGCCCTCCAGATATTTTGGGCTGGAACTTCCATAATTCCTGACCCTGTGTTGGCTGGGGCTTATGGGAATTGCATTCCAAGTCATCTAGGGGGTATCAGGTTGCCTACCCCTGCTCAAGAGTAAGGTAGGTGGAGCAGGGAAACTCAGTGCACATTGGAATGTTCATTGGAAACTGAACAGCCATGTGCAATGTCCATCAGCATGTATTACTCCCAATAGGATGCACATTCTGATGGTGGATTAAGCTGCAAGTGGCCAGTGCTTAATATACAACATAAACAAGCACGAAAAAATCATTTCCAATGGTATCATTCTGCCATTGGTGTTTCCTGCAATCAACAGAAACACCTGGAAGCCTTGAGGAAGGAGCAGGCAGTTTACCAGATCATTGAGGTTCCATAACCGTAAATGTGAAATCTTTTTCAGATACTCATCCCAATTGAATGGAGATGACCCATGCACTGTTAAGAATTTTCCTGTAAGCACAAAGTGCTGCTGAAGGGACAGAGGTCTGTTAACCAGTAACCTAGGTTGGAGGGAATGTATATGGTGTTCCTCCACAGTGATATTGCTTCTGACAGTAGAGCCTGAGGTGATATGAACACCATCAGTCACACTGCTTTATGGATTACCTGCAGTATCTGAAATTGCACCTATTCATTTAGGAAGGGGAGAAAGAAAGAAAGAAAGAAAGAAAGAAAGAAAGAAAGAAAGAAAGAAAGAAAGAAAGAGGACTTAATTGTGTGCACCACTTGCTGACTGATTATAGGGCATCGGCAGTGTTATAGTCTCTAAGAGCCCCATGGGGACCATATTTGGATCCAGCCACAGTGCTGCAGGAGGGAGTCTGAGCCTCCTAACCCCAGCCCATGCCATGGCCTCAATCCTGATTACCTACCTACACACACACACACACAGAGAGAGAGAGAGAGAGAGAGAGAGAGAGAGAGAGAGCTGTCTTTAGCCTCAGAGAAGAAAACATACAGTCACAAAATAGGATGTTTGGTTTGGCCTTTAGGCAGGGTGTCCAGAAGTGAGAGAAGCATCACTTGTGGGAAGACGTTTGTTGTGCTTGTATTTTTTGGAATTAGAGAAAATGCCTGCATATTTTTAAACATGTCTCTGGAACTAATATAACAGGCAGATAAAAATTTGTTTAAATTAAAGCTTGGATTCTCAGGAATTCTACACTCATTTTCAGATGTTATAAAATCCCAAGTAAATAGATGCTTGGAAAATGGCCAGCCTTTTGCCATGCCACACTGTGGTGTACAAGTGATATATTTATTTTATATTTTTGATTACCTGCAAGCAAAGAGTGTATTTTTCCCTTTATCGTGTCAACTAACAATGCAGGAAAGTACCTCATTAGCACATCTGAGCAATTCAACACATTGGTTCACAAGCATAGCCAAAAACAATATACAAATCCTATTTTCAATGTCATGATACAGATTAGATTTATAACAGTGACTATATTTTCAGTGGTGGCCAGAAAAAAAAGGCAGAGTGGATTATGTGCAACTAAATGCAATTTGTTATTTCAGAGATTCTTTGATCCCCAATTCTATATTGTGTGATGACCTTGTCAATAACTGGCTTCTCAGTTCGGTATTTTAACTTCATTTTATGCTTATTATTGTTCATTAAGGGAGCAATCCTATGGCCACTAGACAGTGGCTAGACAGCCATAGGATATGTTATTTTCTGGGAACCGACCTCCCCCCACTTCTGCGCTGCCTCAGAGGCACTGTGGAACAGCCCCATCCTCCGTGCTCAAAAGAGGAGTGTGGACTGTGGAGTGGCCGAAAAGGGGTGTGACTGGGGGCGTTCCAGGGCAGGGAGAGCGTAACTGCCTGTACAACACATCCTATGTGTCATACAGCAGCCTCCTTCCCTGCTCCATCCTCCCGCAGCTAGACAGCCGCAATCAGCTGTCTAGCCGAAAAAGCAGGGCAGGAGAAGTGCGGAGGGAATGATCCCCTCCATGTTTCTCCTGCCCTGCTTTGGATAGGTGGTCGCCTCCGAGTTCAGAGGTGGCCACCTATCTAGATAGGATTGCTCCCTAAGTCTCGTATCTTATTATGACCTATAGTCTGAAACAAATAAAGATTTATCTGATCCAATGTTAATTTAGGAACTTGTTTAACCTTTACAGGCCACAACCTAAAACTAAGGGCCCTATGACATCTACCTATCATGACCTGACGTGTTTATATCACCCCTTTACTCTTCACTCATGTTGCTCCCAGGAATGTATAACAGCTTCTTGCCATGTGGCCTGGCTTCCTTGCATGTTTGTATAGAATGTACCTAATGTACCAAGCAAGCTGGTATTCTATAAACACATAAGGAAACTCAACTGTGTGATGGATGGTTTTATCCTTTCCCTGGAGTGACACAGGAGCACCACATTTCCCCAGATACATATATGCAGAAGGCCTTGGGTGTTTGAAGGAATGGTTCAGGAACTGTTGTTTGCAGGTGATTATACTTTAGTAGGTAATTCTCAAGATGATATATACAAGTAGTGATGGATAATTTTTCAGCAGCAGGTACACTTTTATTTTGAGCTAATCATTAGCCTGAAAAAGAGTGTTTTATATCAAACAACTCAGGTTAAGATTTATGTTCCACCAGAAATTACTATCGGAGACCAGCTGGAGAATACATTCACATACTTGGAAAGTACCTTGTCTCATGAATCAAATATTGATGATGAAATCGCAAATCAAATGGCCACAGGTAGCTTAGCTTGGGACAGACTTCATGAGTCCCTTTGGGAGAAGAGAGGTGTAAGCTGCGGTACTGACTTTCTTTCTTTATGCTTGTGAAACTTGGACAGCGTATAGCTGGCATATTAAGGCACTGAACCAATTTATCTGAGCTGCTTGAGAAAATGAATGAAAATGACATGGGAGCACAAAATTCGCCATACTGACATTTTGTCTGAGGCCAAGCTGGAAAGCAAACAAGAGTCAAGGTTAGGAAAGCTGAGTTGTGATAGTCAGAAATCTCATTTGAATTTGTAATGACAGTCTCCCCCAAAAGATCCTTTAGGGAAAATGCTACTCATCCTGGCATGCTAGATGGGGGAAGGGATTTTGCTTGGGACCTTTTACAGACGTGGAGCCAGGCGACTGCCTGCACTTCCTCATCACACCAGGTTGGTGTGCTGGCTAGGGTGAACCCTGAACAGGCAGCATCCTGCACTCCTCCTGGCTGAATCAGAGTAGGCCAATGCCCACCCCCAATAGTAAAGAATACACTTGAAATTCAAAGCCAATATGATGTTTCTCTCTTTTCTCCTTGAAGATAAAACTCTGGTCTTTCACTTAATTAGCATGAAGATAACACAGCCATTTTCCCCAAGGTTGGTCAAAACAGCTTATCAAAGGAATCAATTAACATGCCACAACAACGGATAATTAGAACTCTAGTGTACATGTCGAATCCTTTATGAAAAAGCAAGACAAATGATGAATTTAAGAATATGTAGACATTTTATAGGCAATACTTCAAGTTCCATGGCAACTTTGTTACTCTGTATTCATCTGTTTAAAAACGTGCAGCCAAACCAGTTTATTTGAGTGCATCTTGTCTGTTGGTGAGCTTATATGGACCTCAAAAAAAAAAAGGGTTGTACAAACTGTACAGTCTGAGGCTTTGGTCATAGGCCACTTAGAGATGTTGCAGGCTCCTGACTGGGTCCGGGAGTCTGTTGCCCCCCCTGAAACCCCCGGACTGTGCCCACCAAGCCACTGCCCTATCTCACTGCCACACGCCCCTGCTCACATCCTCCCAGACTCACTGCGATCCCATCCAGTGAGTGCCTGCCATTTTGCCTCGTTAAAAATGTGCATATTTAAATATGAGCAGTTTGGGGCCAGGAAAGTGTAATAGGTGCAATGTTAGAGGCATAATGCCTCTAATATTGTGCATTTTAAGCTTTCCCAGCCCCCAAACTTGCATATTTAAATATGCGCATTTTTAACACTCCCTTTTTTACGCAGTAAAAAAGGAGGCAAAATGGCAGGCACTCACCACGGTGAGTCTGTGAGGGCACAAGCAAGTGCGAGCAGGCACAAACATGGGTCTGGGAGGGCAAGTGGGGGCGGCTCTTCAGTGGGCACCTGGAAAACCTGAGCTGAGATGTGTTTGCACATCCCTAAGGCCGCTATGCACACAAACCAACATGTGAGCAGCATGTGCACAGAGGGGCAAGCACCATGATAGTGATACCACCACCCTGCCCCGACAATAAAATGAACATCTTCCTAGGGCTTTTGTGTGGATGACCAAACCTCACAAAGCTCTTTATCAAAAATATTTATTAATTCCTTTGTTTTGAGGAGTTATAGCCCACTTTTAATTGTGGGCTTACAACAGATTGCAATTGTACAAAATAAAACAACACCTCAGATATTTGGCACAACCCCTCAGCCCTTAGACCTTTAGCTAGGGCCAGGTGCAGCTTTCCCCAACAGGGTGCCCTCAAGATGTTTTGGACTTCAGCTCCATCAGCTCAAGAATGCAAGGCTCATGGTCAGGAATTCTGGGGATTATAGTCCAAGAACAGCAGGAGGGCACCAAGTTGGGGAAGGCTGGCCAGGGTCTGCTTCCCTCTAGTCTCATGGCAACTGGCAGTTGGAACTGAGACTGGGTTTGCATGATTGGCAGGCAGTTAACAAGCCACTACACTGTGCATGCAGTTCGTATGCCAGAGGATTTGCATAGTTACCTTCGGCAGTGCAGCTTGTTGTGTCATGCGAACCCAGCCAGGGTGGCTTTTTGCTGTGGTTGACAAGCCACCCAAAACCCATGGGCTGTTGTAAGGCACCAAGGAGGGACTCTTGAACAAGTCCTCCGATGGTCACCCAATAGCATCCTAGGCCCTGGACTATCAGCACTCTGAGCCCTCAGCCAGCAAGCCAGGTTAGGTGAGCTTTCCCCAACATAGTGCCCTCCTATAGTGCCCTTGTCCAGCCTGGTGCCCTTCAGACTTCAACCCCCATCAGTCCAAGACAGCATGGCCAATGGCCAGAAATGCTGGGAGTTGTACTCCAAAACATCTAGAGGGCACCAAGGTGAGGAAAGCTACTCTAGGAGGTGGTGGGCTAAGTTGTAGTGCTGGCCTGAGTGCAGTCCACTGCCCCCAACAACCTGAAGATGATCAGCTGAACTCCCCCCCCCAAAAAAAAATTGAAAGACACCAGGACATAAAGAGTCCTTCCTTCTAAGCTAGTCTAGTAGCCGATCAACTCCTCACCCTGAGCAACACAGAGACTCTCTTGGTCTCTACACCCTGTCTCTCTGGTGTTTGACTTCTGGTATGTCTATGGTTATGTCAACTGCCTCTGGCCCTTGGATCCTGTTTGCCTGATCCAGTACCTGACCTCCAACCTGTTCATGACCACAGTCATGCCTGCAGCCTCTGGTCCATGTGACCAACCCCTTATCTATGACAGACCTGGACCTTATGGCACAAGCTGAGCCACAAGACTGACACTTCCAAAGGGAAAGAGTGTTGCTGATACAAATACAAGCTATTCAAGTTCCCCTCCAGACACTGCCCAGATGTTGCTTTTTGACTTCATTGTTTCCATATGAATTACTATGATCACTGATTTTTAAAGGGTGAGCCACTTTGAAGACACTACAATGTAAAATGTGGCATGCACACAAAAATACTTAATATGCTTCTTAAAAAATGCCACCAACCAAATGCAGACGCTGTGGGTGCACTGGGCTAGTAGTGTTACATGTAATGTCAAAAGCTACCTTCAGACTGTTTGCTAATATTCAATGCATTTTACAAAGTTATTCATATGAGCCATATTGTTTAACCCAAGCTGTGGGTCTTACCTGAGGGGGTTTGTGTTATTATTTAAGGTGAGGAGTTGATCAGGCCCCTGGACTAGCCCAGAAGGAAAGACTCTATAGGTCCAGCTGTCTTTCAGGCTGACGGGAGCAGCCATCTGTACTCAGGCCAGCACTACAACTTAAGCTCCCCCCTCCTAAACCAGCTTTCCTCAACCTGGTGCCCTCTAGATCTTTTGGAGTACCACTCCCAGGATGCCTTTTTGGGGGGGGGGGGCATAAAAAACCATTCACGTAATTTGCGCAAATTACAGCTGAAATTTGCATAATTTGTGCAAATTGCTCCTGCAGTTTATGTACATTTCTTCACACACACACACACACGGACATCCACAAGCTTGTGGGAAAGTGAGCTGAGCTGACTAAATTTCGGTGGGCTTCACCACCACCCCCAGCAGTTTCCTCTAACCTGAAGAGGGAAAAAAGGCAAGATTAGGGTTTTAATACAGCTAATCATACAGCAAGCAACATACATGGAAAAGTAGGGTCCTGTTAATTTATTATTATACTTACTTATATCTTGCCTTCCAAGGCTGCTTACAAGTAAATTCAAAGTACATTCACAATAAAACAAGATCACTCCAGAAGAACAAGTCATTATGATCCTTCCACAGGGCAATTGGTGGTAGATGACTATGGGCTTGGGAACAGAGCAGAGGGAGGACGGGAGGACAGTCCAGAGGGAGCAGGCACTGAGATCTTCTTTGCCAGCCTCCCTCACTCTGGGACCCTTTGTCAAAAACAGAAATAGAAGGGAATTTAAATTATCATTCAAGTGTGAACTTGTGATGCTTCTTACTAAATTAGATAGAATAAGTGGGCTCTGCAACAAAGTGTTGTGGTGTTCCTATTCAGGACCCAGCCAGTCATGCCCTTTGCAGGATATTCTATTCCATTTGCCACAGTTTTCTGGGTTTTTTCCCTCTCAACAGATAGTTAGATTCCATGCCCACTGAGTATGCATAGTCCTTATTGGGTTGTTTGGGATCCCCCTTAGGTTCTTCTTTTTCCTCTCTCTCTCTCTCTCTCTCTCTCTCTCTGTCTATATGTATGTATATATATATATATATATATATATACTTCTACAAACAATTTCCCCAAGCCTGTTGATACCTCCTTCTTTTATGTGTATGGTGCCATTTTGGCAACATTAAGATCCATACTTGGAGAATGAGCTTGCCATTAGTACAGAGGATTTTCTCCACATTAATGAGTTCCATTGGACTGTGCAAATACTGCTGCTGCCTTGCCATGAAAACTGTCCAGTTTTAACTACTTAGCAACATTTCTTGATGACAGCATGCTGGAACCAGATTTAAGGCAAGCAAAGCTACACGAGCTTAAGAGACTGTAGAACTGAATCCACCGCCCTGCAGTGAATAAATTGAAGCACTCACTCAGAAAACTAGTAAGAGCAGGAATTAAGAGGTGTTGACAACATGGAAGATTAGCCTTGAAATAAGATTTGAAATGACATTAATGCAGCTCGCTTACTATGTTTACTGACAAAACATTAAAGGGATATTAAACAAATAAATAGGACTGAATCAGAAGCCAAGATAATGGTTTGGTTGAGCAAAAGAGTCATGGGGTGAGTACATGCTGGAGGATTGGGTAGTAAATAATGGAGAGAAAAGAGTGTATCAGGGGAGAAAATAGAAGAGGAGGAAATTGTTTGTCACATGCATGGGCCTCATTTATTCAGTGCAGTGGTTTAAAAATGGGTTTCAGGAAACCTGGGTATGCCTTGAAAGCTTATCAAGGCTTTTCAGTGAGGGGATTGGCATTGGTGGCTAGGCATCCCTGAGGATATCTGCCCACCAACACCAATCTTTCTCTGCAATGTATAGCCACAGGCAAGACTAGCCAAACCATGAGGGGGAGTGAGGCAGCCACCACTAGGTGGCAGATACTGAGGAGAGCGGAATGAATAGAGCTGCATGTGGCATTTGACCTACTCTATGCCCCTGAAACTACACCGCTGCCCTCTGGTGCAGTGGAGGATGCTGCCCTGTCGCCAGTGTTGAAATAAGATTCAAGTGCCAGTCTGGTTGGCTTTTGTGCACGCAGTGGGCTGGGGGGCGGGCAGGAGGAATCTTGTCCTTTGCCTCAGACAGCAATATGTTTTGGGATGGCCCTGGCCACAGGAGAGTTTTTGTGTATAAAGTTGTACTGGCCCTGCTCCTTTTCCTTTGACAGCAGCATTGGCAGCACCAGAAAAACAAATATATTGGACATGGAGCAAACTGCATTTTGAGGTGGGGTATGTGCTTCCCTCCCTTACATGTTATTTTTTCTGAAACAGAAATAACTAAGGATGTGCGATAGTCACTTACCTTTTTGAAGGGGTGATTTGCGGTGGGGGGAGGCGCTCCGCACCTCCCCGCAAAATCCTAACCTGGCTGGCTCTGCTCCACGGCAACTCCGTGGAGCCGCTGGCTGGGTGCATTCACAGGTGTGCAGAGCCTGTGGATGCAAATGGAGAGGCTATGGCGGCCGCCATTTGCGTTCCTGTTTTTTTGCCATGATAGGCTATGTAAATATTTATGTAGCCTATCACGGCAAAAAAAACAGGAATGCAAATGGCAGCCGCCATAGCCGCCGCCATTTGCGTTCCCTTTTTTTGCCGTAATAGGCTAAGTAAATATTTACGTAGCCTATCACAGCCTCTGCAGGGACGCAAATGGCATCCCTGCGTTAGCCATGATAGGCTACATAAGTATTTACATAGCCTATCATGGAAAAAATGGGAAAGCGAATGGTGACCGCAGACGTGGCCGCCATTCGCAAAGCAGCGTGAATGGAACGAGTTAAGTGCTCCATTTTCTGCGCCTTTTGTGGGGTGGTGGGGCGGGGGGGCCTTCGTTCCGCCATGGATTTCGGGGGACCGAATACACTGGCATTCGGCCTCACTGAGATCCGTGGCGGAATCCTCTGACATCCCTAGAAATAACTGCATGGTTCAGATTAATGCTCTCATCTTATTTTTATGAGGTTAACTTTAAAGTAAGTGTGCGTAGTGTCGTACCCTTATTTTAATGTCTAGTTTATGAATTAGTTCTCATTTGTCTGTAAACAGCCCTTTTCCTTCAAGTAACCACAAGGGTACCATTATAGAAGGGAGAACTACTTGTTTGTGAGAATGATGGCCCTCCATAACTGCTCCCCTACTGAAAAATTAAGAAGATGAAACTTATCATTTAATTTCCATTCTAGGAAAAACTTCAGTATGCTCAATTCCTTTTCTTTTTTATTTAAAGTGTAATTGGGCACAATCCTATGCATGTTTAAACAGAAAAAAGTCCTACAATTACAATGCAGGGATTTGTAGGACTTTTCTTTGTCTCTGAACTTGCACAGGATTGGGCCCTTAGGCTTTTAAATACAGGGAAATAACACCATCAAAGGGCACTCCCACAGTGATATCTAGCAGTCATGCTCTGCCTAAGGATACTGAGCACAGGCTACTTTCTGTGACAAATCTTTGCCTCAGAAGGCCTTGCATCATGCAAGACTCCTGCACCAACCTGCATAGTGATATCACAGGAGTCCAGGAAGGAGGTGAAGTCTGGTGGGCAAGCACCGTGGTCCCTGCTGGTCCATCGAGTTGCCGTTTTGTGTAAAAATGGCAGCTTGGCCTTTTTCGTGAATGCCGGCTGTAAAGGGGCCATTTACACAAGATTGCAGGCATAAATGGACCATTTACACCTGTAATCTTGCATAAATGGCCTCTTTATGGCCACTATTTGCATAAATGGACAATCACGAAGAAGGCTGAGCCACCATTTTTATGCAAAATGGCAGCTCAACAAGGGATCGAGCAGCCACACACACAAAGCAAACAGGACTGGGTGAACGGCGAGGGTCCAACAAGTGGTAAGTTGTGCAGATGGGGTTGAGATCGGCAATCCCTGCATAACAGGCCACCTTACAGATATTCATCCAAAACAGAGTTATTTGGTCTTCCACATATTTCTTATAAGTATACTTGTCTCATAGGTTTATCATTTTCATAAAGAAACAATAGAATATTAAGGTATATTCCTGTATGAAAGTTGAATCAGGTTGATTCTAACAGGAGCATTTTGACAGAAACATTTGTGCTGACATGCTGTGACTTTTGATGGAAACTTGCATCGATCTAGGAACCTGCTATGGGAAAGATGAAATTTTGCCAGCTGAACTCAGGAAAGGAGCAAAATGTGTTTCAGAAAAGAAAGTTAAAAGGAGGAATAACTGCTAGACAATGTACATGCAAATGACTTAAAATACTGTAAAAAGTAAACAGGACCTATGAAAGAGAAGCAGCTGGCCTCCTGTTTTGAAGGGAAGTATAGCTCA
Source organism: Heloderma suspectum (assembly GCF_057233095.1). Lineage (NCBI taxonomy): Eukaryota > Metazoa > Chordata > Lepidosauria > Squamata > Helodermatidae > Heloderma > Heloderma suspectum. Next base: position 72,110,364 of record NC_139462.1, read on the forward strand.
GAAAAGCTGACAAGTAATGAAATAAATACATTACTTCCCAAAAGCATAGCTGAGAACTTTAGGAAAAATAATAACTGTCAGAGAAATTCCTGTTTTGTGGGAAACATATACCAGCAGTAGATAAGAAATTGTTTAAATATGAGAGAGAAAATACAGGAACCAGAGAACATTCCCCCAGTCCTCACAGAGCCTAACATAACATTCTTACAGGATGCAATATCTGTTCTCAGAAGGACAATGGCACCAGTCCTCATTGACTTCTTGGCTCTGTTTTGCTCCTAGCTCAGAAATGTTATTGGGCAAGGGCACATTCCTCTGGAGATTGAAGTCAGCCTCTGAACTTGAAGGCTGACACCTATCCAATGCAGGGGGGCCCAGAGCAAGGAGGGAATCCCCTCCTCCATGCTCTGGCCACCCTGCATTTTTGGCTAGACACACGATTTCACATGTCTAGCTGGGGACATTGGAGCAGTAGTGGGGGAGGCTGCATGGCACATAGGAAGCCTAGTAAAGAGGCTTCCATGGTCTCCTCCCCAGCCCCAGGATTGCCCCTTTTTGCCCTCTCCATGCTCCATTCCTGAATGCAGAGAACCATGCGGACTATGAGGGGGAGAAGGCAGGGAGCGCAGGTCCCGGAAACTGAAAAATCCAATGGCCCTCTAGACAATGTCTACATAATTCTTTAAAACTTAATTGTGTTTTATTTGCAACCACTTTGTATCTTTGTTTGCTTAATGCTCTTATATCATGAATTGTAAAAACTGCTTGAGATTTTAAACTAAAAGATAAAAAGACATGCCTAGATCCCAAAGTCCTCTATTTCTAAAACCTGTGTATTAATGACAGGAATATTGTAAACTTAAAGTTCCTAGCTGACACCTTTGTACCTGAAATAAGCATAGGATGGTTACCTGCTGATCTGTGATCACTAAATATCCAAAGCCTATAGCATGATATCCCAAGACAAGGACAAATCTGTCACACTGTGTTCAGAGGAAAAAACGGCCTTAGTAGCTATATGGTGAGAACTTCAGCATGTAGCCCTGGGGTCACACTGGTTTCCTGCCTGCGATGAGTTTATTTACTTGTCCCATTTACCTTATTACTGGCTGAAAACTGGCCTCACATGTCAGAGCAATAGAATAACCATGAATAAGAATAAGAATAACCATGTGATCACTAAGCCAATTGTAATGGTCAAATTCATGTAATTGTCATGGTCAAATTCCATTCAGCTCAACTCAAAGTCTATTGTTGAGGGGGGGGGGTGTTTGTTTGTTTTTACCTTTCCTGGAGATTGTTTAAAAAAAAAACTTTGAGGGTTTTGTTTCCAAGTGAGCTTGGAGTGAGCCAAGCAAAACTTTTGGGGAGCCTCTCCTTAATTGGAAATGAGGCTCCTGGGGATGCTCAGGGGCATCATTTCATGCCAGGGAACATAGGATATGTAGTCCCCGCCCCCCAATTTCAACATCTAATTGCCAGCAAGAAATGGGACTTCTAGCTTTCTCTGAGACAGTTTGTATGTAATGAGAAACCACCATGGGTGAATTTTATTGTGATGCTGGCCACCATTTTGCAGTCCATAGCAGGGGCATGCTGCAGCTTGTCGAAAGGTGTGAACCTGGCAATGGTGGTGTGCTGGGGTACGTAACAAGCAACTCACAACCCTAAAACAAGCCATAGGTTCTGGGTGGCTTGTCAACCACCCCAACAACTCACACTTGCTGGGTTCACATGTAACAACATGCTGTGGCATGCTTCCACCACAGCTTGAATTTTTAAAATACAGAGCAGAAGGGGTGGGATGGGGAACCAAATTTGATGGTCTGCCCCCAGAGACTGATGAATCTGGATGGATTTTTGAGGTCTCTTGGGGATTTTCCTGCAGGCTTAGCCGGCGGTCCTGCCAAGGTCCTGGTCACTGCTTGGAATGAGGAGATGACCCAGGCTATCGATATGATCACTCCCAAATGTCCTTGACCTAGTTGTAGAACTGTGTCAGCAACTTGGTATTCTGAGGAGCTGAGGGCGATGAAACGGCGGTGCTGATGATTAGAACACAAATGGCAGAAGACTCGGAACGAATACGATCAAACACAGGTAAGAATCTACTTGCAATTTTATTCTGTGGCGGTGATAGTGGCGAAGAAATCCTGCTTCTCCACCACCACTGCATCTGCTCAGTGTCATCCAGCAGACCTCTTTTGTGTGGTTAAAGGCCTCTTGGGTGTAAGCCTTAGAACACAAGAACTTGAACCCTCAAAGGCCCACTGTGAACAATTTGCAAGACACTTTGCAAATTGCTCATATTCGTGCTGAGTTGGATGCCATTGTTTTCACAGAGTGTGATATGGACAAGACGGAAGTATTGTGGGTTGGGAAACCAACTACTTCGGATGGAGGTTTACAACTGGTCTTAAATGCACTCCCCCTGAAAGACCAAGTGTGCAGTCTGGGAGTCCTCCTGGACTCTGAGCTAACTGGGGACGCCCAGGTGGTCGCTGTGTCCAGAAGTGCTTTTTACCAGCTTAGGCTGGTACACCAAGTGTGGCCCTATCTGGAGAGGACTAGGGATGGCAGAGTAACCCTCCACAGGCTCCAGTGAGGCTGGATTCCAAAGAATATGATCTCCGGAATCCACGATGGAGCAGCTCCACTTATCTCTGGCTCCAGAGGATTTCGTGTGGAGCAGTTCCCTGGCTCCCTAGAGCAGGTGATACGCTAACGTAGGGATGGGGGAGAATTTCTCCCCGAAACTTCGGGGGGCCGAGTGCCAACATGTTCGGCCCCCCGAAGTAGTTTCGGGGAGAAATTCTCTGCACCCCGCACCCCGCACCCCCCCCGGGATGGGACTTACCTTTCCCGAATGTCCCTCCCGGCGGCGGGTCCCGGCGGCGGTTCGTCAGGTCTTCGTCACGGGCGGGGGCGGCAGCCAGTCTTTCGACCGGCTGCCACCGCCACCATTCCAATAAAAGTAAAAAAAAAACAACACCCCCATGATAGGCTATGTGACGATTAACGTAGCCTATCACAGCTAGATTTGCAAAGTCAGCCGTGATAGGCTATGTAAATCGTCACGTAGCCTATCACGGGTGACTTTAAAAAAAAAAAAAAAAAGTGACCAAATAAGGAACGCGAATGGCGGCTCCCTATGGGGGCCGCCATTTGCGTACGCGCTTTTTTTTTTTTTTAAGTCACCCGTGATAGGCTACGTGACGATTAACGTAGCCTGTCATGGCTGACTTTGCAGATCTAGCCGTGATAGGCTACATTAATCGTCATGTAGCCTATCACGGGGGCGTTTTGTTTTTTTTAAAAAAAAAACTTTTTATTTTGCGGCCGGGCGAGGTGAGGCGCCTCCTCCCCGGCCTGAATTTCGGCCGGGTGAGGCGGGAAGCCTCCCCCGCCGGCCTGAACTTCGGGGGGAGCAGTGAAGCGCCTCCCCCCCACCACGAACAAGCTGCGAGACCAGGTAAGTGGCTTTCGTGCACTCCTATGCTAACAGCAGCTGCCATTAGCCTATCGCTGGGAGAAATACAGACATAAATAGCATATTGGACGCTGTAAAGCCATGACTTTGACCTAATTGCAGCCGTTTAGGGCTGCATTTAGGTCAAAAACAGTACTTTAAAGCCGCAAGTGGTGTACAATACGCCATTTGCATCTGTATTTCTCCCAGCGATAGGCTAATGACAGCTGTCATTACTGTATCACCTGGTCTAGGGAGCCGGAGTGTTGCTCTGTGAAATCCTCTGGACACGGAGCCACTCCAGAGGATTTCAAGGGGCCATGAGTAGGGATGTACGAAACTCCGCTTACCTGGCTCCGCCGGGTTCTGCTGTGGGGGGGAGGTGCTCCATCCCTCCCCCTGGAATCCTGGCCGGCCGGCTCCGCTCTGTGGGGATTCCACAGAGCCGCCGGCTGGCTCCACCAGCAGCCAGGCATCTGGCCACTGGCTAGCAGGGACGCAAATGGTGGCGGCCATAGCTGCCGCCGTTTGCGTCCCTGAATTCAGCCGTGATAGGCTACATAAAGACTTACGTAGCCTATCACATCTGGGTTAAAAAAAACACAAAAAAAGTGTACGCAAATGGTGGCGGCTATGGCCGCTGCCATTTGCGTTCCTTATTTTTGGCCATCTTAGTCTACGTAAATATTTACGTAGACTAAGACGAAGACAAGAAAGGGGAACGCAAATAGCGTAGCAGACGCTATTTGCATTCCCCTTTATTTTCACCGTCTTACTCTACGTAAATATTTACGTAGACTAAGACAGCAAAAATAAAGGGGAATGCAAATAGTGTCCGCTACGCTATTTGCGTTCCCCCTTATTTTCGCCATCCTAGTCTACGTAAATATTTACATAGACTAAGACGGCCAAAAATAAGGAACGCAAATGGTGGCGGCCATAGCCGCCACCATTTGCGTACGCATTTTTTTTTTTAACCCAGACGTGATAGGCTACATATGTCTTTACATAGCCTATCACAAATGGGGGGGAGGAAACAGACTGCAAATGGCGGCGGCGGCAGCAGCCAGTCGGAAGACCAGCTGCCACTGCTGCCACCGCCGAAGCCACTGCTGGAGCCGCCGCCATCCGGAACATCCGCCCCAGGTAAGTCTCATCCTGGGGGGGATCTGCGGGGGGGGGGTGGCAGGTCATTCCACCACGGAGTTCGGGGGGCCAAATGCCCTGGCATTCGGTGTCACCGAGATCCATGGTGGAATTCTCTGACATCCCTAGCCATGATCAGCACGAACGGCCCCTCTGCAAATCCCCACCCCCAGACCGGAAGGTGGGGAGTTCATACAACACTAGAGAGGACGGACCTTGCCTCAATTATCCATGCACTAGTCAAGTCCAGGCTGGACTACTGTAATGAGCAATACATGGGGCTGCCTTTGAAGACGGTTTTTCTGCAGAATGCAGCTTCCTGAGTATTGGAGGGGGTGAGGCTATTCGATCACATAACACCTATACTGCACTAGCTGCACTGGTTACCAGTGCATTTCTGAGCCTAATTCAAAGTGCTGGTTTTGACCTTGAAAGCATTAAATGGTTTGGGACCAAGTTACTTGAAGGGCCACCTTCACCCATATCAGCCTGTCTGCACGTTAAGATCAGAAAGAGATGCCCTTCTCATTTGCCCACCTGTGAGAGCAGTCAGGTGGGTGGTCATAGGTGAGAGGGCCTTCTCTTCAGTGGCCTCACACCTTTGGAACAAGCTGCCATTGGAGTTCCGCCATGCCCTGTCGCTGAAGATTTTTAAGAAGGCCTTGAAAACATATTATTTTACCTTGGCCTTCTCTTGATATGACTGCTATTGTTGCTTTTACTGCTGTTAACATTGTTTCTGGTTTTATTGTTGGTTTTTATTGTTTTATCACTTTTAATATTTTAACTGTTTGTATGTGTTTTATTGCTGTAAGCCGCCTTGGGATGGCTTCTGCCCTGAAAGGCATCCAAGAAATATTTTAATTAATAAATAAGCGGCAAGCCCCACAAGGAAATTCACCCACAGTGGCTTGCCATTATGTGTAAATCATATCGAAGTGTTTCGCTTCAATTCAGGAAGCAAAAGATAATACAAATCCCATCTTCTCTGACAGGAAATGTGATTCCTGACCATACTCAGAGTATCGTTTCAGTTAAGAAGAATTAGGGATGAGTGTCCTGCTTGTGTGTTCCAGTCAACACATGGCTGGCCACTGTGTGAGCAGACTGTTGGACTAGATGGACCCTTGGTCTGATCTAGGGGTGGCGGAGAATTTCTCCCTGAAACTTCGGGGGGCCGAGCGCCAACGTGTTCGGCCCCCCGAACAAGTTTCGGGGAGAAATTCTCCACACACCCCGCCCCCCGCACACCCCCCGGGACGGGACTTACCTTTGGCGAATGTCCCTCCCAGCGGCGGGTCCAGCCGGCGGTTCGTCGGGTCTTCGTCCGGGGCGGGAGCGGCAGCCGGTCTTTCGACCGGCTGCCGCCGCCGCCATTCCAATAGAAGAAAAAAAAAAACGCCCCCCGTGATAGGCTACGTGACGATTAACGTAGCCTATCACTGCTAGATTTGCAAAGTCAGCCGTGATAGGCTACGTAAATCGTCACGTAGCCTATCATGGGTGACTTTAAAAACAAAAAAAAAGCGCGTACGGATAATGGCGGCCCCCATAGGGAGCCGCCATTCACGTTCCTTATTTGGTCACCGTAGTCTACGTAAAGATTTACGTAGACTACAGCGACCAAATAAGGAACGCGAATGGCGGCTCCCTATGGGGGCCGCCATTTGTGTACGCGTGTTTTTTTTTTTAAGTCACCCGTGATAGGCTACGTGATGATTTACGTAGCCTATCATGGCTGACTTTGCAGATCTAGCCGTGATAGGCTACATTAATCGTCACGTAGCCTATCATGGGGGCGTTTTTTTAAAAAAAAACTTTTAATTTTGCGGCCGGGCGAGGCGAGGCGCCTCCTCCCCGGCCTGAATTTCGGCCGGGCGAGGCGGGAAGCCTCCCCCCCCCGGCCTGAACTTTGCGGGGGGAGCAGCGAAGCGCCTCCCCCCCCACCGCGAAAAGCTGCGAGACCAGGTAAGTGACTTTCGTGCACCCCTAGTCTGATCAAGCAGAGTGTTCTTAGGTTCTTATGTGAGAATTTTGTTTCAGTTAACTTTTTGTAAGAATTTACCAAAATTTTCAAATTTCTTCATATTTGGGATGGAAAGAACTTGAGATTTAAAAAAATTAGGATGTGGGAGAAAGCAAAACAAGACAGATTCCTCCATCCCTAGAAGAGGTCAATAAGGCCTCTCCTGTCTCTAGTGAGCCCTCCCCAGCATTGGTTATTCCCTCCCCTTCTAAGTGAGGTGTTTTCTTTTGGTTTTTGCTTGAGAAGGGTATGTGGGAACTTTCTATACTGCCCAGCAGTGAGGGTTACCACAAATTCCATTTTGAGTTTGGAGGGGTCCAAGCACAGCTGAAACTAAAATGCAGCTTTTCAGTTCCGGATAGTTCATACTTCCCTCCAATTCCAAATTAGCCTTCTTTGCTAATTGCAGGCACACTGGCTATCACGGAAGCAGGGCTGATTTAGGTTATATAAATCAGCCTGCAGGTTGTCTCTGCTGGATGAGTAAATCAGTTCCCTATTAGTCATCTATCCAACTAACTACCCTAGGGACAATGCCTTACACTATACAAACACCCAAAGAGAGTTTTTATTCAGTAAGATAATCAGAATTTGAGGTCAAGTGTGTATGACTCTCAATTATCTATGGCTAATTATTTTTAAAAATTCATTTATTGTAATGCAATGATTAGAATTTGGTTCTCTGCCAGTGCCTATGGATTAATGAAAACCACTGCTAAAACTAACACAGAAATCAAATTTCATTCTTGTAGCTTTATACATGCAAAAGGTTATCTCTGCTTCTCCACAAAGGAAAATAATAGATATCAAGACTGCAGTACAGATACCGCTTAATCTCCATTCCGCCAGTGCATAGTCCCTTTCACAATTTTTTAATGAATACTTTAAAAGGGCCTGTTTTTAATTTTCTCTGGCAGGAGATGGGGCCATCTTCCTAATGCATCAACTTACATGCACATTTCATGTTGCTGTCCTTCCCTGAAGCTCATCCAGTACTTCTTCTCTCGTCATTTTCCTTTTTCTTGGTTATTAACAGTCTATTGGGATTAACACATTTTTCACAGTATAGTCAGAAAAAAGGGTAAAAAACAGTCTTGACATTCTCCAGACTTCGCATAGATGCCCCCTTTTAAAGCCTTTACCCAATTACCGTCACCCAACTCAAGTACACCTAATTTTTAAAAGACAACTGTTAACCAAATGGGGAGTTAATACAAAACAAAAAGCCAAACAACAACAAAAGTCCCACACCTTTGTGCACACAAAATCAAACTGAGGCTTAGTTATAGCACATTTTTAGAGCAGAAATTATTGTAAAATTGAACTGAATTTCTTCAATTTTTCTCTTCTGGAGTGCAAAATTCATTTCCTATTAATGGACATATCTAGCAGGTCTTTGCTCCATTTAGCAATCATAGGTGGAGATCAAGAGTTCTGATGCTGTACAATAAAGACCCAGGTTACCTAACCCTTGATGAGCTACAGCACCCACAGGCGCCACTTTGCATATTCAACCCTCACTCAAGGGTTGGCATATCATGCCAACCCAGCAAGTGTGAGTTATGCAAGGGTTAAATAACCCTCACATAACCCATGGTCTGTTCTAGAGTTATGTGAAGGTTGTTTAACCCTCACATAACCCATGCTTGCCAAGTTTGGACAACAAGACAAGCCCTGAGTGGGGATTGGATATGCAAAATGGTGGCCGCACATGTCCTGCACATGTTGCAGCCTCACCATGGGTTAAATAACCCTTGGTGGGCTGTTGTGTCACATGAACCAGCTGAATGCCTCTAGCAATGCTCTAGCAATGTAGAATATAATAGTTTGGGAAGCATCTATGGAAGGAGTTCTGTGCACTTAGAGTCAGCTGATGCTGAACTCACATTGGCTGGGGAGAATGGCATAGGTCAACTTCTAGGGGTTGGGATGCACATTCCCACTAGGTCCTTGAAGAGTTTGGTATCTGCACAAGTACCAAATGCCTGAATAGGGCTAAAGAAAATTCAAGTGTCAAGGAAAAGACCAAGGGTCCTTCTTGATGGAGGACTCCTAGAAAGAGAAATCAGAAGGTACTGTGTACCTATTCCATCTTTTCCTCCTTAAAGGATTTTTTCTGTTAAGAAAATGATAGAAGAAGTGGTGGGAAAACACAGGGCAGTTACAAACCAACAATGACATCTTGGGGACACACACAGAGTACAATTCCATGTTTGGGGCAGGATGGTTACAGGATTAATTCTACCAATCACATCTTTCCAAAAAACATTCAAAAACATTTTTTTAAAAAAACCATTAATGACAAACAATCCCAAAATATGTGAACTGGTTTGCATGTGGAAAACATTTGTCAGTTTTAAAAAAGATGCCTACACCAAAATGTTCTTTAGGATACCAGTGAGCATGGTATAGATTATGCCTAAATTATGATGAAGAACAGCTCTCAGTTATGGTTATGGAATGTTTTCCCCTGAATTTTGAATCCATTTCATTCTCAGATAATCCATGACTGGATTGAGGCCATCTGAAATGAATTTACAAAGTTTACTTTTGACCTCAAGAGACAGGATGAATCTTTTAAAAGGTTATGTATTTGGGAAGGTTTTCAAACTGCAAGTAGGTCAGGGCCAAACTTCTGAAACAGTACAACTGAATTGGATTGGTTTTTAAATTTCTGGTAAGGCTTACATAAATGAGCAGAACTCATCATGAGGACTAACTAATTAAGACAAACTGGAAATATCACATATCAGTACATTTTTCCACCAGATTTGGTTTTGGGTGATCCAAAAGTCATCCCTCCCCCTGCAAGTTTTGGAACTGCATACAAATATGGATCAAAATGGAGTTGATTTCTGCCTGCTTTTATGGCAAGGTTTTATGTCCTAGGGAAGGGCTATAGCTCAGTGTCTGTGCACATGCTTTGAATGCAAAAGGCCCCAGTTTCAATCCCTTGGATGAGTCTGAGAAATAGCTAGGTCTGAAACAATGATCATTGCCTTTCAGACCAGGTATGAGGGGACCTTCAGCCCATGGGTCAAATGCAGACCACAGGACCTCCCCATGCATCCCATGGTTTCCCCTCCTTGCCCTCCACACAACAATGAGGCTTTAAAAAGAAAAAGAAAAAAAGCTTCCATCGGTGCCAATGAAAACTTTTTAAAAAAGCTTACTGTGCCAGGAGAGGGGGGGGGTGTCCTCAGGTTAACATCCCACTCCCAGCATGCTGCAGTCCTCCTGAAAAAGCTCCCCCTCCACAGCATGGCAATTAGACTTGAAAAAAGCTCAAATGGAAAACTTTTCTCAAACCTCATTGTTGCACATGTCTGTGTGTGTGTGTGTGTGTGAGAGAGAGAGAGAGAGACAGAGACAGAGACAGAGACAGAATGAGAATCTAGATCTGTGCGAGCATCTCTGTAGGAGAATGGATGTGTCTGTGTTATTTGCAAGAATGGATGTGTGCGCATGCATGTGTGTGTGGATTTGTAGGATGAGAGATGGGGGGAAGGTTCTGCCCACTTCTTGCTTTGGCAGCCCTCACCTACCCTCTGGCATACAGCCACTGGAAGATTAGCCATGGGGGAGTGAAGCTTTCAGGTTGGAAAAGGTTTTCTACCCCTGGTAGAGGCAATACTGAGCTAGATGGTCTAATGGTCTAAGGCAGCATCCTAAGAAGCTTATTTAGGAAGTGTAAGCCTAGTGCTTCTGAACTCTATCATCTCTCTCTCTCTCTCTCTCAGTAGCTTTGCTCATTCCTACACTATCAAATTAGACAAATGAAAGCCACTTCTCTTCAGAGGCCATTGTTCACAGCTGGATCTTGTCTGATTCCTTCCCTCTCAAAAAGACCCTTCCTCCTAAGGAGACCTCTGGTAGCGGAGCCTCCTGGCAGCTAAATGAGTGCTCCTAAATGGACTCTGGGCTTCCCTCTGGCTTTGCTGTCACCAGTGGTAGAGTAGGAGAATCAGGGGTCAAGGTAGGGTCCAGGGCATGGTCAAAGAAGTTGTCAGAAGGTTGGGCAGGATGTCCATTAGACTAGGTCCATCAGGCTGCCTTAGAACTGCAATGGGTTTTTGCAGGTCCCTGACCATACTGTAGTTTTCTCCAGTGTCCCCAGGGACCTGGTCCGGTGGGATTCTGACAGGGATTCTGACATTTTTAAATATCCTGTTAAATAACAAGCATTGTGTCTGAAGCAGATGCTATATTACTGGCTGTGCCTTTGTTTGAATGATTCAATCAGTATATTTGCCTACCTGATCTTAATCAGTTCTTATAAATCTAGGTAGAAGAAAGGTATTCCTTAGTTATTATGCATGCTTGATTTTCCATCAACATTTGTGCTTACAACTTACAACAGAGCAATTATCAGCCGTATCTTTAATTAGACAGAGAATTCAGGATATACACTAGACAGAACGTGTTGGTTCAAGCTAACTGTGTTTGTTCACCTTTGGTTCATCAGCTGACATTTCCTAACTTGTTGCAAAATGTCCAATAGTTACAGAATCTGACTATCTCCAAGTGCCGTGTGGCTTTCACATTTGCAAGTTTTAGTATGATGCTGTTCCGACTTTAAGGCTAGATATGCACTACTGCTTTATAGCGGTACTGAAATGCACTGATAACTGTTGGGGTACATTACACAATCGATATACCACTTTGTAGTGTTATTTTCTGCTTTTTATTCTACATTATACAATATACTGCAACAAATGTCATTGTGTGTCCTAAGAGGTATAAATGTGCAAGAGGGATATAGTATTATCATGATGGGATTGTAATCATATGACATAAGGTGAGAAGGCCAATACGAAGAAATACGTATGTATTTATAAAACACAGACATTGGCCTCATACAGATAATAGGATAATTTGCTAACTTCCCCCCTTCACATTCCATTTTAAGTAGGGGAACATATTTACACCACATTGAGTCCTCCTACAGTGCTATTATTGCAACATCTGTTTCAGATTTTTCCACTGAAGATACAAAAGTAGATATGTTTTCCTCAGAAAGAGAAGCCAACCATACACTTTGAAGGAATGAGTCAGTGTCTATCTGTCAAAGCGATTAGCCTCCTACAAAAAGAATAAGAGTAATTAGGAGTTATATCTTCCTCCCAGAGTTCTCCCAGACATATCCCATGTTTTAAGAATATGGTATTTATAGGAATATGAAATTGGCAACATTGTGCCAATGGAGTATATCCATGTGCCCAATACCTCAGTGACCAGAATTAATATGTCAAATGAATATCTAGTAAGAAAGTTCAGCCCATAGGTAGGTTCAGCACAAAGAAGTGGGGGTGGGGGTGGGTTCCTCAGTATTACAGAAAATTCAGGGTTGTTGCTGATTGCAGATATTTTCTTCTATGTAATAGAACACTTGGGAAGTCAAACTCTTCTTCAGTTTAAATATATTGTGTGAGGTATTTCAAATGTTAATGACCTTTGTTAACTATCAGAGTGAACTATCAGAGTGACAAAATTTGAGTAAACCAACTTTTGCTTTACTTTCAGCGGCTAGACAGTGCCCCCTTCCTCTTGTTTCACTGGCTGGCAGAGCAGGACTCACAGCAGTATGGCTCCTGCCCTTGTTACCGCAATAATACTGGAGGAGACCATACAGGGGCTCCTTCCACATGGCCTGGGGATTCTCACAACTGTACAGAAAAAAATAGGCACATTGCAATATCTCCCACACCATCAGCTGATTAGAAGACAGCCAGTAACTAGTAGAGTGACTGCCTAGCACAGAGGTTAGCAACGTTTTTTCTGTCAAGGGCCTTGCAGGAAATTTGTCAGGGGTTGTACTGTCAGTGGCGGGCAAGGCCAAAGCCAGCCATTAGGGATGGCAGAACCATTGGTTTTTGCGTTTGCCTCAATTCTCTGAAATTCGCTTCGAACCTCATTTTGTCTCACTCATATTTTCATTTTTAACCTGCTTTTCAGCTTGTCCAAATGGGAAAAATATGCATTTCAAGGAGGAAATGTACACATTTCTGCATGTATTATTTCAAAAATATGCATTTACCTCCCATGGAGTAATGCATGAAAATAAGTAGGGGTTGTTGTTGTTTTTCATGTGCACTTCAAAGTGTACTTAAAAAAAAAAAAAGCATTTTCCAAACACGATTGCAAATTTGGGACTTTGCAAATATTCCTCAAAAAAAAAAAAAAAAGCTCTCCTACTCATATTCTCATTTGGGATTGTAAACAGGACATGTTTACATTATTTGTAAAGAGAAATGAAATTCTGGTAAATCCCTACCAGCAGTTGGCATTGCCAGAATAGACAGATTGCTCTCACCAGAGTTCTGGACTGATTGCCTGCAGAGGGCTTCTGAAATTAGGCTGAGGGCCACCAGTTGCCCATCTTTGGCCTAGTTAGTGGTCCAGCAAAAATACTTCTTACATGCTTTTTGAATCACATAATTGGTTTTGTATATTCTACAGATTTAGAAGCATCTCATTGTGGGAAATTAAACTGGCAGCTAGACCCAACCACATGGTGCTGCTCAGAACACTGGGACAGACAGATGTAGATGTAGGTATATGGCGGCTCCAGGACAGGCACAAATGGAAGATCACAGCAGTTACCTAAGGATCTCAGCTGCTGATGCTGGCCTATTTTCTCCATTCAAAAGGCGGATGCATTCCTGCTACCAACTGCCACTGTTGAGGCCACCAGAGGGAGAGGAAGCAGCATCCTTTCCATTGTGCTTAGAGTAGACCAGCTGAACTTTGTAACTAAGAATCTAGTGCCTGAGTTTGCTTTTTTCCTCCTCCCTCTTAATCCCTTTTCCTTTTGTGTCATGTCTTTTACAATGCAAGCCTGTGGGCAGGAATGGCCTTATTTCAGATTTTTGTAAGGCACTCCGGGAGACTTTTTAGTCGAAGAGCAAGGTAAAAATGTTTCAAATACATACATCATGGGCTACTGGAGGCCATTCTTGTCACAAATTGATGAGTAACAATGAAAGTAGAGGATAATTAAAAAGTGAAAATGGTATGCTGAAAATGGTGTGTGACCCTATTAATATACATCAAAGGCCTGACAGTGGAATGTACCAAGGGGGAAAAAAATATCTCCAACCTTTTAATAGGCATTATCTTTGAAATTAGCACATTCATGGTGTTTTCACTGATGACCCCAAACCATTTCTGTTTGTCAAGACATTTATTATTATGCTCTTCTAAGACATTCTGCAAGTTCCTAATAAGATTCTGTTATTACTTTCCAAGAGCTAAGTAGGAATTAAGTCTGAACCCTGCTGATCACAGTTCTAAATGGTTCATTCACATGACCTCAGCTATACTGCTTTTTATTATACTGCCTGAAGTGACGTTTTCATAACGATTATGTTTATCTGTAGAAATTAGTATTGATCCGGCAATCATCTTAAGAACACTTCTTAAACAAAAGCATCTCATTAAATGCTATAAGAATATGTGCATTTTTGCAAGTAGCACTGCGTTGAAAAAGAGTAATGGATATTGGCCTGCAGGAATGCAGGGCATTAGTTACCCATTCCCACTGCACACTATATTTCCCATTATGTTATGTACTCCCATTTGTGTTTTGAGATTTCACCGTGAGACATAGGATACACCGGGGGGGGGGGGAAGCAAATGCAGTGGGGGGAGTAGCTTGCTCTCCCCATGCACCTCCCCATTACTGGACTTACGTACATTACTTATATTACTGGACTTACTCCCCATTTACGTAGCCTATCACGGTGTTTTTTTAAAAATCTAGCCGTGATAGGCTACGTAAATCTTTACGTAGCCTATCACTTTTTTTGTTTTTTTGTTTTTTAAACCTGGAAATGGCAGTGGCGGCAGCCGGTTGGAAGACCGGCCGCCGCCGCCACCGCAGCTGCCACCGCCAGGAAGATCCGACCCAGGTAAGTCCCATCCCAGGGGGGTGGCAGGCTGTTCCGCCACATATTTCGGGGGGCCGAATGCGCTGGCATTCGGCCTCCCCGAGATCCGTGGTGGAACTTTCATACATGCCTATGCAAAACATGGCCCCTCCGAGAAATTCCTGACTTGTGTTGCTGGTAACTGCCTCCTACAGAAAGTAGAGGAAGGAACTAGAGGATCGGCTATCCTTGACTTGATCCTAACCAACAGAGATGACTTAGTGGATAAAGTAGGGGTGTCAGAGAATTCCGCCACGGATCTCGGTGAGGCTGAATGCCAGTGCATTCGGCCCCCCGAAATCTGTGGCGGAACGAAGTCCCCCCGCCCTCCACCCCGCGAAATGGGCCCGGAATGGAGCACCTACCTGCTGCTGTCCGTGCTGACTTGCGAATGGCGGCCACATCTGCGGCTGCCATTCACTTCTTCCATGTAGCCGTGATAGGCTACATAAATACTTACGTAGCCTATCACGGCTAATGCAGGGATGCCATTTGCATCCCTGCGGAAGCCATGATAGGCTACGTAAGTATTTACATAGCCTATCACGGCAAAACTAAGGGAATGCAAATGGCGGCAGCTACGGCGGCCGCCATTTGCGTTCTCTTTTTTTTTTGCCATTTTAGCCTACATAAATATTTACGTAGGCTATTACGGCCAAAAAAAAAAGGAATGCAAATGGTGTAGTGGCCGCCATTTGCATTTTGTTGTTGTTGCCATAATAGCCTACATAAATATTTACATAGGCTAAAATGGCAAAAAAAAGGGAATGCAAATGGCAGCTGCTGTAGCCGCCGCCATTTGCGTTCACTGTTTTTTTTTGGGGGGGGGGTCCATGATAGGCTACATAAATATTTACGTAGCCTATCATGGCAAAATACAGGGATGCAAATGGCAGTGGCTACGGCAGCTGCCATTTGCGTCCCTGCAGGCTGCCCAGCCGCTGGATGTCCGGCTGCGGGTGGCCCTGGCCGGCAGCTCCACGGAATCTCCGCAGAGCGGAACTGGCTGGAGAGAATTTCAGGGGGAGGGACGGAGTGCCTCCCCGACACTGCGAATGTCACCCTTCGAAAAGGTAAGTGAGTTTCATACATCCCTACGATAAAGTAGCAATTACAGAAACTTTGGGGGAAAGTGACCATGTTATACTTGTGCTCTTGGTTCTAAAGGAAGCAAAAGCTGAGTGTAGCCAAACATGTACTCTGGATTTTAGGAAAGCCAATTTTAATAAACTCAGAACAATGATAAGTAAGGTCCCATGGCAAGCAACTCTAATGAGAAAAGGAATCCATGATGGGTGGGAGTTTTTAAAAAATGAAATTCTAAAGGCACAATTACAAACAATTCCAAGAAAAAGAAAAGGTGGAAGACAACAGAAGACACTAATGTGGTTTCACATTAGTGAAGATCTTAGAGAAGATCTGAAAACAAAAAAAACAACACGTATTGGAAGTGGAAGGAAGGCCAAGCTACAAAGGAAGAGTACAGGCAGGTCGCACAGAATTGCAGGGATGGTGTCAGGAAGGCTAAAGCTGAGAATGAGCTGAGGTTAGTGAAGGATGCTAAAAGCAACAAAAAGGCTTTCTTCAGCTACGTGCATAATAAAAGATAGAGGAAAGAAATGGTGGTTCATCTATTAAATAAGGATGGCAAAATGATAACAGATAAAAAGAAAAAGCAGAAGTGGTTAATTCCTACTTCAGCTCAGTCTTCTTCCAAAAGAGGGTCTGTGTGATCCCTCTGGCAAAGGCGAAGTACAGGCTGAAGGGGCAGAACTGAAGCTTGAGAGTGATAGGCATATGGTCAAGGAACACCTAATTACTTTGAATGAGTTCAGATCTCCAGGACCAGATGAACTTCATCCTAGAGTAATAAAGGAACTGGCAGAAGAACTCTCAGAACCACTGTCTACTCTCTTTGACAAATCATGGATGATGGGTGAAGTGCCAGATGATTGGAGGAGGGCTAATGTTGTCCCTATCTTCAAAAAGGGTAAAAGGAGGAACCTGGGAACTACAGACTGGTCAGTCTGACATCAATCCCTGAGAAAATTCTGGAGCAGATCATAAAGCAATCCATCTGTAAGCACCTTGAAAACAATGCAGTGATTACTCGAAGCCAACATGGAATTGTCAAGAACAAATCCTGCCAGATGAATCTGATCTCATTTTTTGATCAGGTAACCTCCCTTGTGGACTGTGAGAATGCTGTGGACATAATATATCTCGACTTCAGCAAAGCTTTCGACAAAGCGCCCCATGATATCCTGATGAGCAAACTAGCTCAAAGTAGGCTAGATGAAACAACAATCTGGTGGATCCACAGCTGGCTACAGAATCAGACTCAAAGTGTGCTCATCAATGGGATTTTCTCAAACTGGGGAGAAGTAACGAGTGGGGTACCGCAGGCCTCAGTCCTGGGCCCAATGCTCCTCAACATTTTTATTCATGACTTGGATGAGGAGGTGCAGGGAATGCTGATCAAATTTGCAGATGACACAAAATTGGGCGGGATAGCTAATACCCTGGAAGACAGAAACAAAATTCAAAGTGATCTGGATAGACTGGAGCACTGGGCAGAAAACAACAGAATGATATTTAATAGGGATAAATGCCAAGTTCTGCACCTAGGAAAAAGAAACCAAATGCACAGTTGCAATATGGGGGATACTTGGCTCAACACTACTACAAGCGAGAAGGATCTTGGAATTGTTGTAGATCTAGGGATGTTCGAGAATTCCACCACAGACCCCAGTGAGGCTGGATTCAAAAGAATCCGGCCTATGGAGTCTGTGGCAGAAAAGATCCTTTACCTCCGCCTCCCTGCAGAATCCTCCCCAGCTGGATCCTCCTTGCTGCCGGCTCCGGAGCATCAGTGATACAGCCGCCATTGCCATGCCGTATCACTGGCTGAGGCTGACTCTGGATGCAAATTGTGTCCACTACAACACCATTTGCAGCCGTTATGCTCTTAGATTAAGCTAAATGAAGCCGTAAATGGCTGCATTTAGCTTAAACTAAGGGCTTTATGGCCGCAGATGGCATCCGCTACGCCATTTGCATCTGTGGTTTTCCATGCGATAGGCTAGCATTTAGCTTAATCTAAGAGCTTTATGGCTGCAAATGGCATAGTGGATGCCATTTGCGGCCAGAGTCAGCCCAATACAGCACGGCAATGACAGCCGCCTGTATCGCTGGTGATGCAGAGCCAGAGGCTGGCTCTGCGGAATCGCCGCGGAGCAGCGCCAGCTGAAGAGGATTCCAGGGGGAGGGACAGATCGCTTCTCTCCCCTGCAGAACCCCCCTGGAACAAAAGGTTGGGGTTCCACCCCTCGCTATGTAAACTGCAAGCTGAATATGAGGCAACAATGTGATGTGGCTGCAAAAAAGGCAAATGCTATTTTAGGCTGCATTAATAGAAGCATAGCTTCCAAATCACATGAAGTACTAGTTCCCCTCTACTCAGCAGCACTAGTAAGGCCTCATCTGGAGTACTGTGTCCAGTTCTGGGCACCACACTTTAAGAAGGATGCAGATAGGGATGGGGGAGAATTTCTCCCCGAAACTTCGGGGCGCCGAGTGCCAACGTGTTCGGCCCCCCGAAGTAGTTTCGGGGAGAAATTCTCCGCACCCCCCCCCCGCACCCCGCACCCCCTCCCCGGGACGGGACTTACCTTTCCCGAATGTCCCTCCCGGCGGCGGTTCGTCAGATCTTCGACAGGGGCAGAGGCGGCAGCCGGTCTTTCGACCGGCTGCCGCCGCCGCCATTCCAATAAAAGTAAAAAAAAAAAAAAATGCCCCCGTGATAGGCTACGTGACGATTAACGTAGCCTATCACGGCTAGATTTGCAAAGTCAGCCATGATAGGCTACGTAAATCATCACGTAGCCTATCATGGGTGACTTAAAAAAAAAAAAAAAAGCACGTACGGCTAATGGCGGCCCCCATAGGCCCCATAGGGAGCCGCCATTCACATTCCTTATTTGGTCGCTGTAGTCTACGTAAAGATTACATAGACTACAGTGAAAATTGCGTACGCGTTTTTTTTTTTTAAAGTCACCCGTGATAGGCTACGTGACGATTAACGTAGCCTATCACGGCTGACTTTGCAGATCTAGCCATGATAGGCTATGTTAATCGTCACGTAGCCTATCACGGGGGCGTGTTCTGTTTTGTTTTTTACTTTTTATTTCGCGGCCAGGTGAAGCGAGGCGCCTCCTCCCCGGCCTGAATTTCGGCCAGGCGAGGCGGGAAGCCTCCCCCCCCGGCCTGAACTTCGGGGGGAGCAGCGAAGCGCCTCCCCCCCACTGCGAAGCAAGCTGCGAGACCAGGTAAGTGGCTTTCGTACACTCCTAGATGCAGACAAACTGGAAAGGGTTCAGAGGAGTGCAATGAAGATGATGAGGGGAATGGAAACAAAGCCCTATGAAGAGAGACTGAAAGAACTGGGCATGTTTAGCCTTGAGAAGAGTGAGGGGAGATATGATAATGCTGTTCAAGTACTTGAAAGGTTGTCACAGAGAGGAAGGCCAGGATCTCTTCTCGATCATCCCAGAGTGCAGGACATGGAATAATGGGCTCAAGTTACAGGAAGCCGGATTCTGGCTGAACATCAGGAAAAACTTCCTGTTAGAGCAATACGAGAATGGAACCGATTACCTAGGGAGGTGGTGGGCTCTCCCACACTGGAGGCATTCAAGACGAGGCTGGAGAGCTTGGGATGTCAGAGAATTTCGCCACGAATCTTGGGGAGGCCAAATGCCAGCGCATTCGGCCCCCCGAAATTGGTGGCGAAGTGGTCTGCCCCCTCCGCCCCCCTCCCCGGGATGGGACTTACCTTGGGCGAATCTTCCTGGTGGCGGTGGTGGCGGCGCGGCGGCGGCACGGCGGTGGCGGACGGTCTTCAGACCGTCTGCCGCCACTGCCATTTCCAGCAAAAACAAACCCCTCCCCCAAAAACGTGATAGGCTACGTAAAGATTTACATAGCCTATCACGGCTAGATTTTTAAAAAATACTGTGATAGGCTATGTAAATGTTTACGTAGCCTATCTAGGGATGTACGAAAGTCGCTTACCTTTTCGCAGGTGTGATTTGCGGTGGGGGGGAGGCGCTTCGCTTCTCCCCCCGAAGTTCAGGCGAGGGGGGGAGGCATCCTGCCTCGCCCGGCAGAAATTCAGGCCGGGGGGGAGGCGCCCCGCCTCGCCCAGCCACAATTCAGGCCGGGGAGAAGCGCCCCGTCTCCCCGGCCGCGAAAGAAAAAGTAAAAAAAAAAGAGAAAAAACCCATGATAGGCCACGTAACGATTAACGTAGCCTATCACGGCTAGATTTCCAAAGTCAGCCGTGATAGGCTATGTTAATCATCACGTAGCCTATGACGGGTGACTCTGGGGGAAAAAAAGCGCATACGCAAATGGCTGCGGCCCATGGGCGCCACCATTTGTGTTCCTTATTTTGGCACGTCTAGTCTACGTAAAGATTTACGTAGACTATGGCGAAAATAAGGGTACACTATTTGCGTTGCCCTTATTTTCGCCGTAGTCTACGTAAATCTTTATGTAGACTAGACGTGCCAAAATAAGGAACGCAAATGGCAGTGCCCATGGGCCGCCGCCATTTGGGTACGCGCTTTTTTTTCCCCCCAAAGTCACCCGTGATAGGCTACGTGACGATTTACGTAGCCTATCACGGCTGACTTTGCAAATCTAGCCATGATAGGCTACGTAAATCGTTACGTAGCCTATGCACGGGTGTGTGTTTTTTTTTTACTTTATTTTTTTTTTTTGCAATGGCGGTTGGGGCAGCAGGAGACCGGCCGCTGCCCCCGCCCGCGACAAACGCTGCCGAAACGCCGCCGGGACCCGCTGCCGGGAGGGACATTCGCCAAAGGTAAGTCCCGTCCTGGGGGGGGCGGAGAACTTCACCGCCGATTTCGGGGGGTCGAATGCGTTGGCGCTTGGCCCCCCGAAGATTCGGGAAGAAATTCTCCGCCATCCCTAGTTTTTTTTTTCTTTTAAATCAGCTGTGATAGGCTACGTAAACATTTACGTAGCCTATCATGGCTGACTGTAGGGATGCAAACGGCGGCGGCTACGGCCGCCGCCATTTGCGGACCCGGACGGCCAGGATTCAGGGGGGAGGGACGGAGCGCCTCCCCCCCTGGCCAGAATTTCGGGGGGGAGGGACGGAGCACCTCCCTCCTGGCCAGAATTTCGGGCGGAGGGATGGAGCCCCTCCCCCCCACCTCGAATCAAATTTCGTTAAAAGGTAAGTGACTTTCGTACATCCCTATCAGGACAGTCATCTGTCAGGGACACTTTGACTTGGATTCCTGCATTGAGCATGGAGTTGGTCTTGTAGGCCCCTTCCAACCCTACTATTCTATGATTCTGTGATTCTACAGGCAACTTCCTGGACAGCATACTTCTTAGGCCCTTGGAAGGACCTCAGAGGTCCTTTTATGGATATTCCAGGAACTGCACCAGCACGGAAGTCATTGGAGAACAGCAGACAAGAATTTTCATTTAAGAAAAACACCCACACTACTCACTGTATTACTGGTAAGCACAATACTGTCCTCCTGTCCTTACAGAATTTATAAGAAAGTTGCTGCTTCCATAAATTGGTGCAAATGTATTTACGTAAATTTCAGAAATTAAAAAGAAAAGCTGCATGTCTGCGGAAACTGCCTGACCCACAGATGCTAGTCCAGTGTGTTATTTGTGGACCGGATTACGAGAAATCCAGACTCATTTGAGTTTGTTTCAGATTTGCCCAACATCCTGACTGGTGCCCTTTAGATGTTTTGGACTTCAGCTCCAATCAGCCCCAACCAGCTTGGCTAATGGTCAGGAATTTTGGGAGTTGTGGTCCAAAACATTTTGAGAATGCCATGCTGGGGAAGGCTGAGTTAACAGGTCTATATAGGGGAAGGTGATCTTTCAGGCACCCTAGTCTTGTTGTTTAGGGCTTTATATGTCAATAATACACCAAGCCTGGTTTGGTATTGCAGCAACTACCAACCCTCTCTGTGGGTAAGTATATGTAGGATGTGGGGGAATTCAAGAAAATGGATGCCATTGACTACTTAGAAAGACAGGGAAAAAAACCCACTTCTCACACCACCTGGAAATTATAGATGAGTCATAGACTGGAAATTAAATTCCTGTCAATTTCTTGTTAAAATAAGGCTGCAGTCCTAAGCGTGCATAATGGAAGTTAATTCCATCAAACCAAAAGGGCTTAATTTACTAATCTGGTCCTGGTTTGGTCCCTGAGCAGGAGGTGAGGGGGAAGCTAGGCCAGAGGATAGGAGAATGGCCAAACCCCAGAGAGTTATGGTCTCAGACTGATATCAGGTCAATCCAGGAACACAGGGTCCAGGAAAATCTGAGGTCTAGCACAGTCTGAAAACAGGCACAGACTAATAGTAGGGTCCTGAGACAAAGCCAAGATCAAACACAGTGGAACAGTCCAAGGTAGGCAGAATTCCAGGAGCAAAGGATCAAGCAGAGCAGGAACAATAAACTGAATTACCCCAGCACTTAACAGAACTCAGTTGAAGGATTATGTAGCTTAGCCTCCCCAAGCCTCACTGAAACTAGTTAGCTCAGCCTTCAAGGTTCCCAAGGAGCCCTGTATTCTTGAGGAGCCCCTTACATCTGAGGAAGACCTGTACTCCTAAGGAGCCTGGTCCTTCTGGGCCTTGAGGCATGTGCTCCATCAAAAGATGGCGCCTGCTCCTTTTCCTTCTGACGCCAGCATTTCCTGGGGTTGGGAGGTAGGCTGACCTTCCCTTCTGATTCTGCAGGTAAGGCAGCTGCTGTAGAGCAGTTGAGCACCCCATTCACAGGTCCCTCCAGATCCTCTGTTGCGGATGGGTCTGGCGTAGCTTCTCTTGAGATGCTGGAGGTCTCTGGGGTAGTGCTTGAGTCAGGGGGAACCACACGGTCTTCAAATGTTATGACATCAGGGTCTTCATCTGAAGAGCAGTCAGCGTGGCTCAGGTCTGGGTCAGGCATGACATGTGCCCTCAGAAAAATACATTTGCCATGATCCCAGGTGCTTGAGACGCTGCTGCAACAGTGTTGTACTGAAGAGACCTTCTTCAAGTTGCCACTGTTTTTGCTGTTGCTGTCTCCATGTCAGATATGCTGGAAGGCAGGAGGGAAGGAGTCAGGCAGGGATGGAGGAATTCTTCTCTGGTTCAGGTTACAATAGGAGCTAGGGAATGATTTACAGGGGCCCTAATGCTAATATTGAGTGAAGATAAGCATTACAAGTCACTGAGGTTCATATTCCAGACAAGGAAATTATGAATTTCAGCAACATCACTAAAATTTCCACAACATCACTGCTGACATAGTTTCATGTACGGATGAGATGGAATATGCAAAAAGAAATTAAAGCAGATATGAGGCACAGTGGAACAAAGCTTCATTCATGAACAGGTATTTTCAGTGCATTAGCTTGCTAGCTATCATCTCATGTGCCATATCACCTCTCCACGATGATAAAGACCATAGCCACTGGAGAGTTGGGTCAGATATTGGCACATGGAGGTTACCTCATATGGAAGAGCATATGCTTCTGAAACAAAATCTCTGGATAAGGCTTCATTTTCTTCATGAAAGATTACACCAGAAGCTCTTGTGGGAAAGAATAAACTGTAACCCACAGGTGGCAGACAGTAACCACAAGTAACCACAAGGATCTATTTGCAAATGTGTTTGACCTATGCTAGTTGCCACTGAAATGCCAGGCTTTGGAGAATTGAGAAAACTTTTACTAACATAGTTTAGTGACACCACTCTTACATTTATCACACATAGATGCAAATGATGTAATTCTTTTCCTTTTTAAGGTTTGATTTAAAACTTTGGAAAGAAGAATTTGAGAACGCAGTGCCAATGCCATAATTTAATTATTTTGTTGTTGTTAATACATGTATTTTTATTTATTATTATTTACATTTGAATACTGTTTTATTTGCGAAAAAGCCATCAATGTAGAGTGATTAGATGTTTTTTTTTAATCCTGCCAACTCTTCTCTTTTTACAACAGCTACTCTCCAGTTTCTCTAATACAGGTGTGGGCAACACCCCTGCTCTAATACAATGTAAAATATAAAATATTTGCTGATCATATTAATTAAATCACATCTATCCTATAGTCTTGAAATTTTAATCAATAAAGCTATTATTTTATGTTCTTTTAGTGATGTACTTTCTGACTGTAACCAAATCTTTATACTCTTCTGTCTCAGAAGAGCATAAAGATACTTCTGTCTCAGTTTTCAAGACAAACTCAGTTTTCAAGACTAAGCCTTTTTAACACAACACTGTTGCTTTAATCTGGCACTATCTTCCAAATCTTTCAAATAAGGACCCCCTATAAGTGATTTTAAGACCAGGGGCAAAGGTTTCCATTTCGATTTAGCTTATAGCTGTGCAATATTGATTTTCCTTTTGATCTTATTGTAAGGCACCTTGAGATTCCCTTATGATATGTCTCCATAAAAGAGTCTTGTATTATGTTTAGAGGTCTTTCACATATTTCAAGCATTTGCCTTCAGATTTAAGCTGTAATAGCATCAGTAATGTTTCTATAGGAAATCTGCCTTTTTGTTGTTGTAGCATCTTCTGTTTCATACTACTGAAAATTACACAGATTGTATGACACAGAAAGAACATATTTTTTTAAATGTGTAGCCTATTTTCAAAATAGCATGCAGAGCCTTCCCATTCATTAAATCAAGGGAGGGTTCCATGCATGCCAAAGGATGCACATAAATAGTTTCAACTGAAGTGATCATGCACAAGTGTTCTGCACATGTAAGAGAATGTACACAATGCTCTGGATCAGGGCTGTAGTGTTGTACACAATCATTCATCATTCTTCTGAAATCAATGGGACTTCAATATGCACATAACTGATACAGGATTGCAGCCTTAAAAAACAAACCCAAAACGACATGAATGCTGTAAAACATGCCTGGGTATTTATACCTGCATGTAAAGTATTCACCATGTTTAATAAATGCCATATTTTATTGCCCCACATGATAAAAAGTAGACATACGCTGTAAATTATTACATGGACTCCAATCAAGCACCCGGAAAAATATTCATTATAGTGAAGAGTGGCACTTTTCTCAAGTTAACATAAATGAAAATGTGAGAAGCATGCAAAGAGCATCATTCTTGGGATTTTAGCACATCACTCTGCAATTAAAATCTGGATTGCTAGGCAGCCAAATATTCTCTAGAGAAGTGCAGACATTTTAGATGTAATCATTTATCACACATATACTGCAAGGCCACTGCTGGGTTTTTCTTTATATAAAATTGGGTCGAACTGTATTTATAGCACGTTAACCACCACCACAAAATGTGTGCTTTTCAAGAGCATATTTGTATTTATTGGAAACTTTTGTTCTGTGGCTATAACACAAATTAAGTAATGTTTTATTCAGTTTATCTGCCTGAGTGTTGCAACAAACAACGCTGTAAAAACACTATTAACTTTGATGGTCTCTTGGCAATTGTCATTAAATAATTAAAGTTTTTAATGAACCCACTAAAATTCAAATCCATATATTTTTAAGGATTGAGAAATAGATTGCTTATAAATCATTGTCCTAGTTCATTAGTCTTCTCTTTAAAAAACAATTAAAAGTTCTTTGACAAATTACAAACCATGTATACTAGCTTTTCCAGATCAACTTCTGTACATGATGTTGCTGGAACCTCCCTCTGGAACATAATAAGGAAAAACTTCAGTTAAGTGTTCAAAATGGTTGCTATTTTATTTGCTCTGTTTCTAAAGCTTCCATATTTTAAATACACTTGTGGACTTGCATTGTCCAACTAATCCAGAAAGTCCTCATGTATCACTAGGGGTGTGCATCCCTTCAGACAAAGCCTGTCTTGCGGAATAATAAGAAAAGTCTTAGCAGAAGGTTCAACACAATGTCTGGGGAAGAGCTTAGGACAAGGAATTTGTGGCAAATATGAATAAGAAACTACCTTCCTGATTGGATGGAGTTCAGGAGGGAAAATATCTAACTTTAAGATAAAAGTCTAAGAGAGGCGGAGGACAGAAGGAGAAGGCCAGAAAGAAGACCAGAAACAGCCATAGCTGCTGGAAGTGGAGAACTGGATGAGATCTGGACTTATGACAATAAGATATTGCCTGGATGAGGGACCTGGATAAAATAGGGACACCGTCTAATTAGATTAGGTGGATGCATTCATCCCTGGTTATTTTATTACCCTATTGCTCATATGTTTTTTTTGGGGGGGGGTGTTTGTGTATCCATTCAGATATTTTGTAAATCCTATTCCTTCAGTAAGGGCACAATCCTAACTAGATAGGCGACTGCCTCCAAACTTGGAGACGACCACCTATCCAACGCAGGGCAGGAGAAGCACGGAGGGGATTGTTCCCTCTGCGCTTCCCCTGCCCTGCTTTTTTGGCTAGATAGTTGATTGTGGCTGTCTAGCCGCAGGAGCACTGAGCGAGGAAGGAGGCTGCTGTACAACACACTGGATGTGTCGTACACGCAGCTACGCAATCCCTGCCCCAGAACACCCCCAGCCATGGCCCTTTCCGGCCGCTCTGCACTCCTCTTGCGAGCACGGGGGATGGGGCTGTTCCATGCTGCCTCCAAGGCAGCATGGAAGTGGGGGGAGGTCAGTTCTCCAGGAACCAACCTCAGAGCACAGGCTCCGACGTCAGTTCCTGGAAAACACCATATCCTATGAATGTCTAGCCGCTGTCTATTGGCCATCGGATTGCTCCCTAAACTTTTAAACTTTGTTGTTTAAAAATTTGTGGTATCTTTTCATTTTGAGTTACCCACCCTCTGTCTAACAGCTGATCTCCACACGATATAAAGTAGATACCTGAGACCCAGAGAGTTTTAAGGTTGTTTTGGTGGAGGAAGCCAGAGAAAAAGATTTCCACCTGGTGGCAACAGAAAAGGCCATAGAAAGGTAAAGGTAAAAATGAGCGGGGGAACACTATTTTGCCTGTTCTTGCTCCCACTTATGGAACAGAGTGATGCTGGTCCATGACACTCCTGATCCACAACTCCATATGTACTTCTATGTACATTTGGAGTTCTCGTAGAAGCCTGCTTCCCACACTCACTTCAAGAGAAGTGCATATGTCTTTCCCCATTCAGAACTGTCTCCTCCATGAAGTGAATGGGAGAAGCAGCCTTCTGATGGATCTCTATGTTCTTGAGCCCACAAGGAATCACTGTTTCAGAAGTTCTGTCTTCTGTTCAAATAAACTGAAACTCCACACCTAATAAATTCACATTCTTGTCTTCAGCTGAATACACAGGAAAACAGGAAGCAGCAGCAAGTAAAAATGTGATACTTTAATATTCATATATTCACACCTGAAAATATTCTGGACATATACAAATTCATCAAGCTAGCACTGAATATTGGAACAGATGCAAAATCAGCCATCCTGAGAATATCAGCTGTTATTTTATAGGCACAAGAGTACAGCCTTCAATGCTGGGCAGCACAGATCCGAAATGAGCAAGCAATGTCTGGTGTAGGTTCAGAAAGTGAGTTGATTCACCAGTAGTTGTTGTTGTTGTGGCCATGCTTCAGTGTTCTCCACTACTTCCCATCTTTCCCATTTTCTAGGGATATTATTCTCTGTTCTTTTGCTTATCTATCACCATTTCCCCTGGCCTAGCTATTCCCTTTCTTCTCTACAATTTCCATGCCAGTTCCGCTTCTGACAAATACATTCCAAATCTTCTTAATCATCTGAACCTTGGATGCAGATTCAATTACAGAAAGCTATTAAATTACTTGCCTAATTTTAGGGATGGTGGAGAGTTCCGCCACGGATTCCAGTGAGGCCGAATGCACTGGTATTCGGCCCCCCGGAATCCGTGGCGGAATGGCCTCCTGCCCCCTCGCCCGCCCTACGGACCCCCCCAGGACGGCACTTACCTGGGGCGGATGTGGCGGGTGCGGCGGCGGCGGCACAGCGGTTGTGGCGCGGGAGCGGCAGCGGAAGGTGCAGGGACGGCAGAAGGTGCGGCGGCGGCAGGTGCAGAGGCGGGGGCAGCAGGTGCGGTGGCAGCGGTGGCGGTGGCGGAAGGTGCGGCGGGGGCAGCGGGGGCGGCTGGTCTCCTGGCCGGCCACGGCTGGGCGCAGCATATGCAAATGGCAGCGGCTACGGCGGCCGCCATTTGCGTTCGCTATTTTTAGCCATTCTAGCCTACGTAAATATTTACGTAGGCCAGAACGGCAAAAAATAGCAAACGCAAATGGCGGCCGCCGTAGCCGCTGTCATTTGCGTACACGTTTTTTTTTTTACTTTGCCGTGATAGGCTACATAAATATTTACATAGCCTATCATGGTTAAGTACAAGGACGCAAACGGTGGTGGCTATGGCCGCCGCCATTTGCGTCCCTGTTGCCCAGCGGCCGGATGTCCGGCTGCCGGCAGAGCCGGCCGGCGGCTCTGCAGAATCCCTGCGGAGCGGAGCCAGCCGGGCAGGATTCCGGGGGAAGGGACGGAGTGCCTCCCCCCCCCGTCGAGGATTCCAGGGGGAGGGACGGAGTGCTTCCCTTCCGCCCACGAAGCAGATCCACAAAACGGTAAGTGACTTTCGTACATCCCTAACTAATTTGCCTGATGTAATCTGAGCACAGAATTCAGCCTTTTCCTCATATAACGTTTGGTGTTGGTAATTGTATACTATTAGCATCACTTCATATATTACCTCTCCTAATGCAAATGTGACTATGTATTTGCCATGCATGTGAATTATGCCCTTTTGATAACATGGAGATTACCTTCCATTTCTGAGACAAGAACATGTGAAGTTATGTCTTTTGAATTATCATGAAACGTGGGCCATAAATCATTTACAAGACTTAAATGATTTATTACACTGATTACATTGAAAGAGTAGAAGAGGCACAAGAAGGGATGGGTGCCTACCCATCTGGGTTCTCTGGATACCTGCCCATCCCCCGCCCCACTCGTGCATCCCGAGACCCACGCTCGAGCTTCATGCCTGCTTGTCAAGCCACCTGCACTTACCCAGGCCCTGTCCTCCTCTGCTGTGATTGCTGTGTTTTGTAAAAACATAGTGATCACAGAACCACACACATAGACTTATATGCAAAATGGTGCCGTGAATCGCCCAATATGCAAGATTCATGGCGCCTTTTTGTGTATAAGTCTATGTGCACAGTATTGCAATTGCCATGTTTTTTCCAAACACGGCAATTGCCGCAGAGGTGGACAGGGCTCGGGTAAGTGCAGGTGGCTTGCCGAGCACGGGGGTGGTGGTGTCGAGGCCTCATTAGGAGTGGTTTGGGGGCACAGGAGTGGGCGGTCCACCAGAATCCCAGACTGAGACGGGCACCCATGCCATCCCTAGGCACAAGCATCTAAATAAATATTTGGATGGCTTTAAAAAGAGATTGGACAAATTCATGGAGGATAAGCCTGTCAATGGCTACTAGTCCTGATGGCTATATGCTACTTCCAGTATGTCTATGTATGCCAGTTGCTGGGGAACATGGGCGGGATGGTGCTGTTGCACTCATGTCCTGCTTTTGGGTTCCCTGTCAACAGCTGGTTGGCCACTGTGTGAACAGAATGCTGGACTAGATGAGCCCTTGGTCTGATCCAGCAGGGCGCTTCTTATGTTCTTATTTGGGGGAGACAGAATAGCTGGTCACATTAACTGCCTTAGGACTTTTGACTCCGAAAATGTGTCCAATATGTCCAATTCTTCAAGAGAATAATTAGAAAACAAAAGTAAACGAGATAGCCTGTTGATCAGCTATGTTTTCTTTACTAGGATCTAGAATGCTGGCAAATGATTTCTTTATGAAATCACTTTTAAAAATCAGTCACTCCTGTGGAGTTCTTACATTACAGAAATATGTTAGGATGAAGGGAAGAACATCAAGTTATAGGAAACCTCCTATTGGTAATGAGCCATTGCTCTGCATGTAAAGTGTGTTATTATAAAAGGGAGGCGGTGGCCATGAAAATTATTGGTGCAGGGAAACTAGACTAAGTTTATTGTAGGATGGAACCACTTTTCTATGTGTGCCTTCTATCCTTATGACCCCAATCATGCTCTCACAGATATCAGTGAGCAGGTTGTGAGTGCATAGATCTACTTAAACAAGCACTTTAAAACCTCAGTCACTACTTCTCTGAGTGTTATAGTGATATAAACAGTGATATAAGTTCTTGGGTAGGACACCTATAGGCAGTATGTACTCTAGCTGGCAAAAATACTGTATGTCCCTATGATCTTTGCAATAAGAACTCTCACAAGAATAAATGAAGGGCCTGGTCTGGAAGAACCTGATATTCTTGCCAAAAACACTGTATGTCTGTTAACTGTTTAGCCTTGTGTAACGTATGGCTGTGAGAGCTGGACTATAAGGAAGGCTGAGCGCCGAAGAACTGATGCTTTCGAACTGTGGTGCTGGAGAAGACTCTTACGAGTCCCCTGGACTGCAAGGAGGTCAAATCAGTCCATCCTCAAGGAAATCAACCCTGAGTGCTCATTGGAAGGACAGATACTGAAGCTGAAGCTGAAATATTTTGGCCACCTAATGCGAGGAGAAAACTCCCCGGAAAAGACCCCGATGCTGGGAAAGACTGAAGGCAAAAGGAGAAGGGGACGGCAGAGGAGGAGATGGCTAGATAGCATCACGGATGCAATGAATATGAACTTGAGCACGCTCCGGGAGAGAGCGCAGGACAGGAAGGCCTGGCGTGCTGTGGTCCATGGGGTCACGAAGAGTCGGACACGACTGAACGACTGAACAACAACAACAATAAGATAGTACTCATGGAAGTCCATCTGTAATGTCTGGACTTAAGAAAGAGATTAAACCTAGAGGTACCAAGCTTTTTTTGTTTTGTTTCTGAGCTGTATGGTTCTTTGATCTGTTTATAACATGGCAGGTATTGATCTATAGTTCAATAGATATTCAGAATTTTTAGATTGCATTGATCCTCGGTCAGAGGATAAAGGAGTTCCTCCTCGTTGGCATGATAGGGGAAGGGGAGAACATTTGAGATGGGACATGGCTATTTTCTTCAGTTTAATATAGGAAGGTATGCTTTTGGTACACATATCTAACCTCTGTTACTATCAAGATGAGTTATTCACATCCTGAAACCAGCACTTCCAGGACACAAAATTACAGGTGCTGTTTTGAGAGAACAGGACAATGAGTTACACAGTTGTCTTTATCAGTTTTCCTTACAGCAACTGTATGTTTGTGACCATGGGCAGTATCCAACTGTGTCATTCTATTAGCACAAATGACGTTGCAGTAGCAGAAGCTGGTTCTGAACTATGCACAAGAGGAGAATCCAACTAAAGTTACAGTCAGGGCCAGAAATATTGGAACAAGGATAACTCTTTTGGCAGTTGGCCTCTGTACACCACCACATTGAAGTTGAAAGGATTCAAAGGAAACACACCCAGATGGGAGCAAAGACAGGACTTTCAGCTGTAATTCAAGGGGTGTGACAAAAGTGGGGCACTACCCATTGAGGAAGTACAGCCAGTGGCATACACTAGGGATGTACGAAACTCACTCACCTTTGCTCCGTCCCTCCCCATGGAATCCTCGACGGATTTGCGTTCCTTTATTTTTCACCGTTCTAGCCTACGTAAATATTTACGTAGGCTAGAATGGCAAAAAATAAAGGAAGGCAAATAGCGTCCACTACGCTATTTGCGTTCCCCTTTTTTTTCACTGTTTTATCTTAGGTAAATGTTTACGTAAGATAAATCAGTGAAAAATAGGGAATGCAAATGGCGGCCGCCATAGCCGCCATTTGTGTATGCTGTGGTTTTTTGTGTGTTTTTTTGAGGTTAGCCGTGATAGGCTACGTAAATTTTTACGTAGCCTATCATGGTCCAAGGATGGCAATGGCGGCGGCAGCAGCCCTGCCGTGGCCGGCCAGGAGACCAGCTGCCGCCACCGGAGCCACCGAATCCGCCCCAGGTAAGTGCCGTCCCAGGGGGGATTCTGCAGGGGGGCAGGAGGGCAGGAGACCATCTGGAATCCATGGCGGAATTCTCCACCATCCCTAGCCATACACACATACCCATCCTTGGTGGCTCATAAGTAATGGAACAAACCAACATCATTTCAAACTGAAGGATTGCCTTTAAAACCTGGATGAAAATCCTTTGCAGTCAATGACTGCCTGAAGTCTGAAACCTATGGACATGACCAAATGTTGAGTTTCCTCCCTCGAGATACTTTGCCAGGCCTTTACTGCAGCTGCCTTCAGCTGCTGCTTGTTTGTGGGTCTTTCTGCCTTCAGTCATGTCTTCAGTAAGTGAGAAGTATGCTGTTTTGGGTTGAGATCAGGTGACTGACTTGGCCATTGAAGTCCCCACTTCTTTGCCTTCAGAAACTCTTGCGTAGCTTTTGCTGTATGTTTTGGGTCGTTATCCATCTGCAATATGAAGCGGCCTCCTATCAGTTTGGCAGCATTCGGCTGAATCTGAGCAGAAAGTCTAGCCCTATACACTTCAGAATTCATCCTGCTGCTTTTATCAGCAGTCAGGTCATCAATAAACACCAGTGACCTGGTTCCATTGGCAGTCATACATTGGCAGCCTCCACCATGTTTGACAGATGATGTGGTATGCTTTGGATCATGAGCTGTTCCTTTCCTTCTCCATACTTTCTCTTCCCATCATTCTGGTACAAGTTAATCTTGGTTTCATCAGTCAAAAGAATCTTATTCCAGAATTGGGCAGGCCTTTTTAGGTGTTTGCTGCAAAGGCTAATCTGGCCTTTCTGTTCTTGAGCGTTAGCAGTAGGGATGTCAGAGAATTCCGCCACGGATCTCAGTGAGGCCGAATGCCAGTGCATTCGGCCCCCCGAAATCTGTGGCGGAACGGCCTGCCACCCCCCCGCCACCCCCGCGGATCCCCCCCAGGATGAGACTTACCTGGGGCGGATGTGCCGGGCGGCAGCAGCTCCGGTGGCGGCAGCGGCTGGTCTTCCGACCGGCTGCCGCCGCCGCCATTTGCAGTCTGGAGGTTTTTTTGTTTTTGTTTTTACAGAGATGTGATAGGCTATGTAAAGATTTACGTAGCCTATCACGGCTGGGTTTTTTTAAAAAAACGCGTACGCAAATGGCAGCGGCTATGGCCACCGCCATTTGCATTCCTTATTTTTGGCCGTCTTAATCTACGTAAATATTTACATAGACTATTACGGTGAAAATAAAGGGGAACGCAAATAGGATAGCGGGCACTATTTGCATCCCTTTTTGATTCGCCATTTTAGCCTACGTAAATATTTAGTAGGCTAAAACGTAAATATTTTAGTAGGCTAAAACGGCGAATCAAAAAGGGATGCAAATA
The DNA here is from genome assembly GCF_057233095.1 of Heloderma suspectum. NCBI lineage: Eukaryota > Metazoa > Chordata > Lepidosauria > Squamata > Helodermatidae > Heloderma > Heloderma suspectum. The sequence continues at coordinate 72,143,346 of NC_139462.1, forward strand.
GCGCCTGCTACACTATTTGCGTTCCCCTTTATTTTCGCCATAATAGTCTATGTACATATTTACGTAGACTAAGATGGCCAAAAATAAGGAACGCAAATGGCGGCGGCTGTAGCCGCCACCATTTGCATATGCAGGTTGTTGTTGTTTTTTACCCAGAGCCCTCCGTGGCTGGAAATCCGGCTGCGGACGGCTCTGGCCTGGGCCTGGCCGGCTGCTCTGCGGAGCCGCCGCGGAGCACAACCGGCTGTCGAGGATTCCGGGTGGGAGGAATGGATTGCCTCCCCCCCCGTCGAGGATTCCGGGGGGAGGGACAGAACGCCTCCCCCCCACACCATGAACATAATCCGTGGAAAGGTAAGTGACTTTCATACATCCCTAGCTACCAGTGGTTTGCACCTTGTTGTGAAGCCTCTGTATTTACATTCATAAAGCCGTCTCTTGACTGTAGATGTTGACAATGACATACCTACCTCCTCAAGAGCATTCTTGACCTGGCTAGATGTTGTGAAAGGGTTCCTCTTCACCATGAGCGGAATTCTGCAGTCATCCACTTTAGTTGTCTTCCATGGTCTTCCAGGCCTTTTGCTGCTGCTGAGTTTGCCAGTTAATTCCTTCTTTTTCAGGATGTTCCAAACTGTTGTGTTGGCCACTCCCACTGTTTTTGCTCTCTCTCTCCATGGGTTTATGTTGTTTCCTCAGCCTAATGATGGCCTCCTTCACTGGCATGGACACCTCTCTGGACCTCATGTTGGGGGTTCCAGTGAACAGCTACCAAATGCAAATGTAACACTCAGAACCACCTCCAGGCCTTTTATGTGCTTGATTGGTAATGGGGTACCCAGGAAACAGGCCACACCTGGCCATGCAGCTGCTTATCAGCCATTTGTTCCATTACTTATGAGCCACCAATGATGGGGGTATGTGTATGCCACTGGCTGTACTTCCTGAATGGTTAGTGCTCCACTTTTGCCAAACCCCTTGAATTACAGGTGAAAGTCCTGACTTCGCTCCCATTTGGGTGTGTTTCCTTTCAACTTCAATGTGGTGGTGTACAGAGGCCAACTGCCAAAACAGTTATCCTTGTTCCAATATTTCTGTCCCTGATTGTATGTATGTATAAGCTAGGGATTTCGGAGGATTACTTCCAGAGGATGAAATGCACAGCTCGGCCCTCCAGACTCTGATCTGTTTGAGTCAGACAAGCTCGCAGACTTCCACCACCATGCACAACCCTCCCTCTGTCCCTCCTGGTGCCTACAGCGAGAGTGGGAGAGTTGCACACAGCAGCGGTGATAGCAGCAGCAGAGGGGGAAGAGAGCTGTGGCATGGCCCTCTCTTCCTGCCACTGCTGCCGCCATGCACAACTCTCCTGCTCTCCCTGCCAGTGTTGGCACTGGCAGGGAGAGAAAGAGGGTTGTGCTGGGCAGCAGCAGCTTTATTTCTTTTTTCCAGTAAAAATGGCAAGATATGCACATTGCAACCACAATTTGCATAACTTGGCAAATTACGACCATAATTTGTGCAAATTGTGGCCGTAAAGTGCTCAGTTATGTGCTAATTATGGCTGCAATTTGTGCATAACTAGGCACTTTATGGCCGCATTTTGCGCTAATTACGCTAATTACAGCCTTAATGAGTCCAAGTTATGCAATTTGTGTATCTTGCTGTTTTTACAGGAAAAATAAAAAAAACAGAAATCCACAGGTTCTAGCTGGAACCCTGCAGCTCAGCTCATGAATGCAAGCCGAGCCAGGGCTCCAGGGAAATCTATCAAGCCCCCAAACGGGTGGATTTCTCCATGATGGACATCCCTAGTATAAGCATTTGTGCAAGTGGAATGGGCAACCATTTGCACAACAGAAATATTTGGTGGAGCTCTGCTACAACTATTTGAGTTTGCAGAATCATGACACTGTTGGATATTGCCCTTGCCCTGTCCAGTCCCAGCTTCCTTGTGTAGTATGCGTGACCTGTTTGTTTAAGATACATGGCTGGATTCTACAGAAAACACACACACCCTTCCTTGGATGGGTGTGATCTTTTTCAAGATCCAGCCAGAATGAGTGAGAAGTCGCTAAGTTCTTTTGCTGGTGTCTGTTCCTGAAAAATGAAGTAACCCTGACTCCTGCTGCTTCTTACTTTAGGGAAGCAAATTGAAAAGTTAACTCACACAGTGAGTACTCTCCAGCATAGAAATGGGAAAATATGTCAAACTCAATTCAACTCAAGTTCCCATTTTTCCACTTTTAAGTTGTTTGGTCCTGTTTCCACATCTGTGGATGTCCTGTGCACTTTTTTACTTGAGAACTCTATCACAAATTTTGGAAAAGTACAGATTTTGACCTCTGGCTATGTTTAGGTTCAGGAAATAGAATTTGGTAAGTTCACATTGAAATGTGAGTCAAACAATTTTCTCACACTGCTCCTCTTCCATTAACCTCACAGGAATAAAAAAGAAAATACCTTACCTAGTGTGTTATGTATCTGAATGAAGGACCATAAGCCAGTGGTAGAGAATGTGTTTTTTTGCATGCCTGTGTTTCCCAGTTCACTTCTTGGTAGGGTGCCCACTTATACATTACCAAAACAGAGGAAACATAACAATAAAAAAGAGTACAAAACATGACATGGATTTGCATTATACATTTGTTTTCCAGTGCATGGATAAAACATTTTAGAGGTACACCATTAAATGTTAAAGTCAGCCCTCAACACAATTTCAGTGTCATAAACAGGTCCCTAGGGACTCTGCATCCTCTTTGTTGTACCCTGGTTTGTGTATCTTTACTGGACCAGAAGGAAGGGTGCCTTCCATTGTAAACTAATCACAGTTTGTTGTTTTGTCTGAACCAGGACAAGGTAGGGTTAGTTGCAACTACGGTTTGTCTGAGCAACCCAACATCAAACTGTGGTTTCTAAGGCTGAATCTACACACAGCAGTTATACCATTATCATAACTATTGCTACACATGACACCAATGGGCACCAATAGTTATGATAACGGTATAACTGCTATGTGTAGATTCAGCCCCATTTTGGTTTGTTTGGATAAATCAGAGGTCCCCAACCTTTTTGTGTCAATGAGCACATTTGGAATTTCGAGAGAGTGTTGTGGGTGCTCTCACAAAATGACTGCCATGAGGGGGGGCTTCCTCATTCATAAAATGGCTGCCATGGTAGGCATAGCCATTCGCAAAATACTCATTTGCCAGAAAGCAAACTAGCAAGACACAGAAAAGCACCTTGCCCAAGAATGGAAGTACAAGGGAAAGGTGGGGTCTAAGCTCCAAATCACAAAATGACTCTTTTTGAACCCAAATAAGGATTGCACTGGGGGACTTCGCTTTGCAAAATGCCAGCCTCCTAGTTCATTTTTTTCCCTTAAAAACTCTTAAGAAATAAAATAAGAAGCAGGACAAGCAGGGAGCCTAGTGGGTACCAAGAGAGGTATGCTCTTGGGAACCACATTGGAGATCCAAGGAATAAAACATAGTTAAAACTAACCACAAAATGGCAGGCTGCAGTTAGTTAAAAATGGGTGTGGATATTTCTGATCTTGCAGCAACACTTGAGAAGAGGGGAAACAGAAGCAGACTTGTTGGTGTAATGCAAAGCTTGATCTATCACAGCCTTCCCTGACCTGGTGTAATGCAAAGGCTGATTTATCACAGCCTTCCCTGTCCTGGTGTCCTTCAGATGTTTTGAACTTCAACTCCCATGAACCCTAGCCAGCATAGCCAACAGTCAGGAATGTTGGGACTGATAGGGACAGTTAGGGAAGGCTGGTTTATCATATATCTGAACCAGGTCATAGTCTGATCAGGTAAAAGGAAGCATCCTATGATGCCAGATGCAGCTGTATTATTATTATTATTATTATTATTATTATTATTGTCACCGTTCCTCCAGTGAGAACCCAGTGGCATGCATGGGGGTTACCCCATTTTTAATTCACAACAGCCTTGGGTAATTTAGGTTTGGAGGGAGTAACCTTAGCATTTGAATAGTGTTCTTGGATTGAGTGCTCTGGGATTTTATTTTGTATTGATGTTTTCCCAGGCATTTTAGCATTTTATCTTTCTAAATTTTTATCTTTGCTGTTTTAAATCTGTATTTTAAACTCCTGCACTGCTGCTAGGTTTTATTGTGGTTGTATTGTTATATTGTGGTTTTAATGTTCTATATATTTTAAATTGTTTTATTGTGTGTTGTTTGGTTTTAATTTTTGTGAACTGCCCAGAGAGCTTCGGCTATTGGGAGGTATAGAAATGAAATTAATAATAATAATAATAATAATAATAATAAAAATAATGTTTTAGTTTTGTTACAGCTTTGTTTACTATGACCACTCAGAACTGCTACATCACGCTATTATACATTTCAGAGTTGAGCCATGTCATTGAAAATAGCTTCAAAGGCCAAGTGCCAGCTCAGATGAAGTATTATGGCTTTACCATTCCATATTCCCCTATTATCCAAATACCAGCAAAGTTCCTTTGGAAAAGTCTGCCAGTGAAAGACTCATTGAAGTAAATAACGGCCTCACTGGCTTCAAAATTTGAAGAAACTATTTTATACTCTCTCTTATTTTAGCCCACTAAAATTATGAAACCATTTCCCCTCCTTCAGGGATCACACTTGGAGAGCTGGATTAACAATAGCACCCCAAATGGCCCTTTCTACAGATCAAGTCACTCCATGTGCTATGGAATAATGAAAGCTCTTTCATCCCTTTTTTGCTGTTTTCGTGTCATACCTCCATTCAGAAAGTGTAACAATAAAACACTTCCATTTTCTTTTGTCTTGTCTTCTCTATTGAGGAGGCTACGGTAAAGCCATGGGAATACCTTACATATAAAGATGTGCTTGACAAATTCTACTCTGGCGTTGTTCTGTATCTCTGATGCACAATTATATCTGGAATGACCTGCATGCAGCATACCATGCTGAGCGAGGGGTTTTTGTGTCTCCTTTCACTGTTTTTGAATAGTGTTTGACACTTTTGACCACAATAGCTGTCACTGGCATTAATGAATGCTCATGTAGGCCTTCTCCAGCACTTGTCTTTGTGCAATGTGGTTTACTCAGCAGACTAAAAGCCATTGTTTTGAGGCTTTATGTTTCTTCTTGCCGTAACAGTTTTCTCAGGCTCCCTGGGGACTTTTACTTTAACCTATTCTTTGTTTTCCTTTCATTTGCCTCCTTGGGTATTATTTATGCTTATAAAAGGTCTCCTCTATGATATGTATTAGAATTGTGTTAGCTTTCTCCAGCCCTAAGGCAGTGTTGAATAAATATGAAAATGGTGTTCTTTAGATACCTGAAAATAACAATTGGTGATTTTCATTTGGATTCAATATTATCGAGAAATGCAATCAGTGAGAGAAAAACCACGTGTGCCTGTGTTTTACAGTAACAGACAATTTGGATTTTGTTCAAGGTTCATACTTTGGGGGGGAGGACTGAAAATGTTATCAGGAATAATATATTAACCTAAAACTGCAAAATATGGAGCATCTTGGGAATTGCATTTTCTAAGGCCAAAAATGTGATATCCTGCACCCAGATTCCTGTGTGAGCTCCATTACCACCTAATTCATAAAAGTGCTTAATAAAACAGAGACAAGAGCTTTTCCCTGATGCATAGTAACAAAGGCTATTTATCCAACTAAAAGGCTCCCTTTCTCACTTTGCAGCAAAGGAAAGCTCTTACCTCTGAATGCTCTGATCAGCTGTTGATCAGAGATAAGAGCTTTTCCTTTCCAGGAGAAGGAGTGGGGCCTGGCCTGGGGAAGGAGCCAGCAAGCCAGGTGGGGAACCTCCATGGGTCATATCTGGCCCGTGGGCTGGAGCTTTCCTATCCCTGTGTTAAAAGATTCATACACAAAAGCCAACAAGGCTCTGACTGAACTGGACAGTATTTACATCCAATACAAGAAATTAAAAGTATTCCAGATATTCTAAGTGGACACAGTCTAGTGGATAGTTATGTCCACAAATCCCTTTGGAGCTTAAGGGGTTCTTAATAGTGCTTACGTGCTTGTGGGAATGTGGGGCAACCAAAACATGACCAACACCCGAAAGTGAAAGGTGAAAAGCAGCAAGAGAAGGGGCTTTGTCACTTAACTCTACCATCTGCTCCATGGACAGGTAGAAGAAGCAGAACAATGTGAAGTCCCCAACATGTGTGGACTGAAAAGACTGAACATTCATTGGGCCCTTCCAAACCTATTGCAGCCAACTTTTAATTTTTTTAGGTTTCAAATATTCTAATTGAAGTGCTTTGTTTTTATTGTAAATGACTTGAAAGCCTGTATAGCTGAAAGGGGGTCTATAAATACCGTCAGTAAATATGTAAAGGTGTACCTTCATCTGCATTAGACTGTGGTCTATATCTATAAAATGAAAGACAAAGTGTATAAGGACAGGAGGTGGGACTATGAATATTATACAATTGTGTCCTTTTACATGTAAAACCAATGGAAATATATCAATATATATGAGAGCATGTGTGTGCATAATTATGTGGTGGGCCATTATGGTGTAGCATATGGAGAGTGTTACAGTTAGATCAGAGAGACATGATTTCAGGTCCCAACTCAGCCATGATGTCCCTAAAGTCCTGGTTATATCTTCCCCTCCACATGCAGACTCAGTGGCCTGGTTTGCACATAACTCTAATCCACGGTTTCTTTAACCCATGGTTTGTTGCTCTAAGGTTTTTCTGGCAGATGATTGAACAAACTGTGCTTTGTTTTCTCAGTCCCTGGGTTGTTTGTTTCCCTCCTACTTGTTCTGCTACCTCCCTGTATCCCAAATGCCTTTGCAGCACTGAAATATTGACATGAAGAGTGGCTAGTTTTGTTTTGTTTGTTTGTTTACCACTCTTGCCTGCTGCCTCTGAAGCCTGGTTAAAGAACCCATGAAGAACCCACAGTTCTGGGTTCTCACGTAATGACAACCCATGGTTTAAACAACCCAGAGTTCACAACTCAGCAACAAGCCATGGCTTCTCTTTCTGTGTTGTTCATGATTAACAAACCATGGTTTGTTAGCACGGCTACATTCACACATCACAACACTCCAGAATCCAGCAATCCATATCACGGGTTAGCGTTATGTGCAAACCAGAGCGAGACCACCCTCAATATCACACACCCTGCCAGTCCCACTCCCAATGTCTGCAAAGGGGAACCTACACACATTCAGGTATACTCATATAGGTTGCTCTCAACAGATGTCCTGCTGAACATGCAGACCAGGAATAGGACCATCAGGACGGGCAATGTTGGGAGTAATGTCAGCATTTTAGTCCTGATCTTCTTTCTGTGGGTTGAGTCTTTGCATGAAGTGGAAGCTTACTTCTCAGCCTAATCTATCTCATAGGGTTCTTGTGAAGAGAATATGAAGTGGGGGAAAGACCCATTTGTGTTAGCCTTCTTGGAGGAAGGGTGGGAAACAAACAAGATAGAAGCTATAGACAGAAACACTGTATAGCCATATAGTGAGATCTATGGAAGTCAAACCATACACATATTTTCTAAGCCTTCAAAGAAATGAAAGTATCAGTTAAATTCCTGCATTGCTTTATAGATTGGAGTGCAGATTGAAATAGAAAGAAAGTTTTGGAATTTCTTGTCAGGAAATAGATATGCAAAGGGCATCATGCAGGCAAAATAAGGCACTTTTAATCCTCCTCAATTTGCCTTAGTAGTATATGGGCAGAAAGGCAAATAAATAAATAAATAAATATCAATCAAATAATGATACTTTTAAAACAGTTGGGCTCTTTTATAACATTTCAGCCAACACATGCATGTATCTAGGTACAAGACAAGGCAGCAATGAATGGCTCTGTATCCTCAATGGAACAGCCACATAATTTCAAACCAATTTTGTTTTCTCAGTACCTCTGCTGATTTCAGCTACAATCATGTCTATTAACTGAACATGGTATTCATCTACCAGTCATGTAAGAATAATTTGCATTCCATTTCCCTCTTAAAAAAAAATATAGGATAGCAAAACAAAAAACAATGTGTAATATTTGCAGTACCCTCAGTTTTTCACACAATAGCTCAGAGTGATTCCAATCTTAAAACCCATTAAATTATAGAAAACTGGCTACTTTCTACTCCAGTTCTGAAATAAAATGGCCTAAGCAAAGCACCACACTTAAAAACAATGTATTTAAGCCACAATGCCAACCACCCTAGCTTTTGAATGTACGTTTTTCAGTCTGATGTTGGGGCTGGGTGTCAGTACAAAAATAACATTTCACATCCTTTTTCAATGACATCACATCACTTCCACTTTCCTGATGAAGCAGTGGCATGTGTGTGTGTGTGTGTGTGTGTGCGCGCGCGCGCGCACATGGGGAAGGGTAAATCTTCAGAACAGGCATAGATATAAGTTTCCTTCCTACCATACTCTCTATTAATCCAAACACAAACTTCCTTGTTTATAAGGGTAGAAACATAACTAAGCCAGTAGGTTTACAGACCTGCACTAGAACCCCCTCATCATAGCGAAACAGTGGACCACTTGTGGCAAGAAGAGACACCTAATGGTGGATATCAGAAATATTATTTTAGTTGAGCATGACTACAGATGTTAAAAAGTAGAGGTATTCCTGTCTTATCTCTCAAGAAAATAATGCCTTGCCACAGGTGAACCCACCCACCCCCTTTTAGGGGAAATGCCTCAGCCTACTAAACCACAGGAAGTCATTTAGATGGTGCATACTTCCAGGAATACATGTAAAGCCCTCAATGATTTGAGGCTCTTTTGTACATCCTATAGAATGAGAGGTAAGACTGAGAGGACTCTGGTAGCATCCAGGATGTGGAACTCCCTATATAATACAATACTAGCAGATTTTCAACAATATATTTAATTCAAATGGACTAGCCTATATTAGAACAGCAGACTTTCAATCATCCACTGCTCTCCTTATGAGATTGTTTTTGGACTCTGCAGCCCTGTGCTTGCAAATGACTTGATCATCTGGCAGCAAGAACAGGCACATCCACCACCACCTTCTACCTACATGTGTAGCACAGGCATATGTTAATAATAGCAGGACTACTTTAGGAAGAACTAGCATAACAGATGAGGTGAAGGAAAATCTCAACCCTACAGGTACACAAGTCATCAAAAGGCAAGAGAGTGGATCTACTGGAGAGGGTCAGCAATTCCTCACTGCAGTAGTTGAGGAGATGATGAGAACAGGGATGAGCAGACTCACCCAAGTCCACCTCATGCGCCACCTGCCAGACCCTGCTGCCTGCCCACCCCTGCTCGATCTCTCAGCGAGCTGCTATTATGCCTGTAGTCTTGTGTAAATGGCTGCTTTATGGCTGCCATTTGCATAAAAGACCCATTACATAAAAGAACAAGCCACCATTTTTATGCAAAATGGCAGCTTAACAGACCAGTGAGGACCGCTGCACTTGCCCGACTTGGTGTATGCCAAGTCAGGCAAGTGCAGCAGTCCACGGACTGGAATCCAGGAGACCAAGCGGGGGGAAGTTTGCCAGCCTCCAGCCCCCTCTTGAACTCCCGCAACATCCCTAGATGAGAATTTACCTCAGGAGTTGCCTGTAGTTTTTCACTGAAGAGCAGTTACTGAACAGGAATTGTCAGAATGTCCTAAGAAGTTTGAAATACTGCAGTGTGTGACAATATGTCCACAACAGAGAGGTCTGCCTTGGGAACTACATCTTCATCAAGGGCTACATAAACCACTGATAAAGAGAATTCAATAACTATTGATCCAAATGAACATAGAACACAAGTGGGCAGACAAACTTGAAAAACCTTCGTGATTATTTGATTGTAAAAGAACCTACATCTTTGTTCAGCTTTAATATATAGGGTGGAAGGTGTATGATTGTGGATATAGCATCTCCAACCAGAGCTATAATATTTCTTTACTGTCTGTGTAGTGTTCTCTATGTTATAATTTTATTGTTCTGTCTTCAAAATGATCTGAAAGTTTAGTCAAGTTCTAGCATGTATGCTTTTGAAATGACTTGCAGAAGTTTAATAAAGCTCATTTTCTTAAGCCAGTATTACAGTATCCCTTTTTCAAAATAGGAAAGAGTCACAGCCACATTCTTCAACCTGGTGGCTGCAAACATAGCCATGCTTACTTGGAAACAAATTCAACTGAAATCAACTGTTACAAGTAAATTTGTTTAGTGCCTTAGGTCATAAAAATACTAAATTAAGGGCACAATCCTATGCATGTTTAGACAGGGGGGAAAAAAAGCCTATAATTCCCAGCACGCCCCACCTAGCCAGCATGCCCCACAATAGCTCTTAAAAAACCAACCACCAATGAAATAAAATAAATCAGTTATGATGTCTTTGTTCTGAATATACTTTTCAGCAGAAATTCATTTGCAAATTTTCAAGTGAATTAGAATCAAAGAGATTGTTTAAAATATACTATAGGTCAGAGGTGGGGAACTTCAGACCTGCAGGCCAAATCCAACTCATGTGAGGCCCCAATCTGGCCCTCCGCAGTTACCCAGATGCTCATTTCCCCTTCCCCTGTCCCCACTCGCTTTCTCCCGGCCACTGATCATTCAATGGTTTCCCAGGTTGTCATAGAAACATAGAATAGTAGGGTTGGAAGGGGCCTACAAGGCCATTGAGTCCAACCCCCTGCTCAATGCAGGAATCCAAGTCAGAGCATCCCTGACAGATGGCTGTCCAGCCTCGTCTTGAATGCCTCCAGTGAGGGAGAGCCCACCACCTCCCTAGGTAATTGGTTCCACTGTCATATTGCTCTAACAGTCAGAAGATTTTTCCTGATGTTCAGCCGGAATCTGGCTTCCTGTAACTTGAGCCCATTATTCCGTGTCCACCCACATTGTGTGTGGGTATTTCCCCATTCTAAAAGCTGGAAAAGTAAAAAAAAAAAAGTCTCTTCTAAGGCTTATTTACTGGCATGAAGAGCTTTATGTTAAAATAGGCTGGTATTCTTGTTTTGGCTAGCTCTGCCTCTTTTCCTTCAGTCCCACCCCCTTTGGCTTCAGCCCTGCCCACCAATGGAATTACAGGCCCCGAGAGCTTTTCTGAAGTTGCATTTGATCCTTGGGCTGTAAGAAGGGCCACACCCCTTATTTCTTCCCACCCCTACCCTAGGGAGAAAAATCAAAAGCAAAGCAAGAAGACAAAGACATTCACACTATCCTGACCTGCAACCCTGATGCCTGCAGAACTCTTCTTTGTCTCCTCCATTAACAGGCAGAAAGGAGGATGCTTGGCTATTGAGAGTTCCCCCTAATCAACAAGGGGTGTGGTGAACTTAATCCCCACAGTACATGAAATCTTTGTTCCAAAAAAGTTATTTCTGTTGGGAAATTCTGATGCAAGAAAAGCCCTAGCAATTGGCAGAGTGAGGGGGCCACCTCAGGAACCTTATTTGGGATGTCATGAAAGGGCAGGAAATGATTAGAGAGTTAGCTATTGGGTGGTATAGAAATGAAATAAATAAACAATAAGTAATAGTTAATTTATTGTGACTGTATTTTTACTGTCAGGAAGGGGACAGACACTTGCAGGATGTTTTTTTTTTTACTCAGGTGCCAACATGATTTGACTGGCCTTGAATACTATACACCTCAGTTTGGGGGAAGGGCAGTATTTGCTGCTTCACCTCAGACAGAAAAAACTGTGTTGGGCTGGCCCTGCCTATTTGGTATTCTACTAGTGGTCTTGGCTAGCTTAAATTAACTTGTCAGAGCTGGAGGAACTGCCACCAGCTCCAGTTAAGTCAGATACCTGTTGATATGCAAATCCAACCCCTCAGTCTATTGTTGAACATTTGTGCTAGGGATGTACGAATCCCTTACCTGGCTCCATCCTGTGGCGTCTGCAGTGGGGGGAGGCAATCTGTCCCTCCCCTCGGAATCCTTCCCAGCCGGCTCCGCTCTGTGGTTAGTCCGCGGAGCCACCGGCCGGGGTCACCCACAGCTGGACCTCCATCCACTGCCAGGCTGCGGCCACAAATGGCAGCTGCTGTAGCGGCCACCATTTGCGTCCCTGCATTGCCGAGATAGGTTACGTATGTATTTACATAGCCTATCACGGCAAAGAGCAGGGACGCAAATGACGGCCGCTACACTATTTGCATCCCTGCTGTTTTCGTGATAGGCTACGTAAATATATACGTAACCTATCACGGCTAACGCAGGGACGCAAATGGAGTCCGTGGCAGAATTCTCTAACAGCCCTAATTTGTGCTGTCTTGGAAAGTGGGGGGAGAGATGAGTCACATCAACATCTAGGGAAAAGAAGAAGGACCCAGAATGTCCCAGTGACTGAACCTGTGGGGAATTACTGAATGAAGAAGAGAAGAATCTGATAGGGAAAGCTATATTACTTCTCATATAGCTTTGTTTGCACTGCCCTGCAGCTAGAGAAATTACTGCAGTGCTCCAGCACGAATTGGAGCAGTACTTGTTGAAGAGCATGTGGAAAGCCTCTTTTGGAATAAATACAGTTGCTACAGTTGATACAAATGCTCTTCAGTTACTTCTCATTACATTTTTGTTGGAAGTAGTTCTTGGGGTTTTGTTGGAAAGAAGAAGAAGAGTAGAGGGGAATTCAGGAGCACCCATGTTCTACCCCATAAACAGGATACTTTAAGCATACTATGCAGCATACAACGTTAGCACCGACTAGAGGCATGCATTCATGTCAGAAATGAATGGAAAACAAAATGAACCACCCCCCCCCCAATTCATTTAATTCATTTTTTGTTGTAAAAACGAATAGCAATTCAAATGAATGAGTTCTGATTCTCCTTTTGTAAGCCCTTTGCTTCATTTGGAACTAGTGTAAACATGTTGAATTACAGGGCTCATTGAAGCAGGCCTCCTTGTTTCTCAGTCTGCTTCCTAGGGGGTGGGGGAGAGGAAGACAGATTCTCCAACTACTTCCCCATTTCCCACCATACAAAGCATCAGGTAAAGTGCAGTGAAGGGCAAGCAGAAAAGAGAAGGGACAGGGAGCCAAGCATACAAGAAGGGCAGCTGCCTCACCTCCTGTGTCTTTGCAAATTCAGCTGCTAATTGTGACAATTCTTTCTCTTTCATTCATTCCTGTGGAGCTGCAACACCTAAACCTGTGTCATATGAACCTTCCCCAAGTCAAGATTAAAACTGTTCCAGTAAACAGTAAAACTGTTTACTGTTAAAGGGTAATGAAGATGAGACAAAGGCAGGCACTTTGCCTGGCCGTGTTTACATTTGTCCAGGGTGTGTGAGAGAAAGCAGATCAATGAAAAACAGAGGGCTGCAGGGGCTCACAAGATGCTTTGCGCTGCCTGTGGAAGGAAGATGACAGAAATGAAGCACTTGCGTGGCCTGCGCACTAAGCTCAGTCATGCTAAGCAACAGCAAGGACAGCCTCCACACAACATATGGTGTCACCCTGCTGGAGAGAGGCTGGCACTCTGTCTCTTTGCTCACTAAAAACAGGCCTGAGGAGGGGCCAGGAGAGTGCTTTGCACTCCCTAAAGGGGAGTGCAAACAATCAATATGGCAGGAAGTACAAGAGAGGCGGTAAGTTTGGCACAGCAGCATTGTAGGGAGGGTGGCCGCTTACACAATACACATCACCAAAGAAGAGGAAATGCATCACTTAAACTGAAGACAAAAAAGGAAACCAATTTGCATAACGTTTGCATATGCTAATATTTATGTATAGATGCAAATTTAGAAATGGTCACTGTAATTAGAATCATAGAATCATAGCATAGTAGGGCTGGAAGGGGCCTATAAGGCCATCGAGTCCAACCCCCTGCTCAATGCAGGAATCCAAGTCACAGCATCCCTGACAGATGGCTGTCCAGCCTTGTCTTGAACGCCTCCAGTGTGGGAGAGCCTGCTACCACCCTAGGGAACTGGTTCCATTGTCGTATTGCTCTAACAGTCAGAAAGTTTTTCCGATGTTCAGCCGGAATCTGGCTTCCTGTAACTTGAGCCCATTATTCTGTGTCCTGTACTCTGGGATGATCGAGAAGAGACCCTGGCCTTCCTCTCTGTGACAACCTTTGAAGTACTTGAAGAGCGCTATCATATCTCCCCTCAGTCTTCTCTCCTCAAGGCTAAACATGCCCAGTTCTTTCAGTCTCTCTTCTTAGGGCTTTGTTTCCAGTCCCCTGATCATCTTTGCTGCCCTCCTCTGAACCCACTCCAGCTTGTCTGCATCCGTCTTAAAGTGTGGTGCCCAGAACTGGACACAGTACTCCAGATGAGGCCTAACCAGTGCTGAGTAAGGGGGGATTAGTACTTCCCAGGATTTGGAAGCTCTGCATCTATTAATGCAGCCCAAAATAGAATTGGCCTTTTTTGCAGCCATATCACATTGTTGGCTCATATTCAGCTTGTGATCTACAACAATTCCAAGACCCTTCTCACTTGAAGTGTTGTTGAGCCACGTATCCCCCATCTTGTAACTGTGCATTTGGTTTCTTTTTCCTAGATGCAGAACTTGGCATTTAACCCTGTTAAATTTCATTCCGTTGTTTTCTGCCCAGTGCTCCAGTCTATCAAGATCACTTTGAATTTTGTTTCTGTCCTCCAGGGTATTATCTATCCTGCCCAATTGTGTCATCTGCAAATTTGAACAGCATTCCCTGCACCTCCTCCTCCAAGTCATTAATAAAAATGTTGAAGAGCACTGGGCCGAGGACTGAGCCCTGTGGTACCCAGCCCATTACCTCTCCCCAGTTTGAGAAGATCCCATTGATAAGCACTCTTTGAGTCCAATTCTGTATTCAACTGTGGATCCACCGGATCGTTGTTTCATCTAGCCCACTTTGAGCTAGTTTGCTCATCAGGATATCATTGGGCACTTTGTCGAAAGCTTTGCTGTCAAGGTATATTATGTCCACAGCATTCCCACAGTCCGCAAGGGAGGTTACTTGATCAAAAAATAAGATCAGATTCGTCTGGCAGGATTTGTTCTTGACAAATCCATGTTGGCTTGGAGTAATCACTGCATTGTTTTCAAGGTGCTTACAGATGGACTGCTTTATCATCTGCTCCAGAATTTTCCCTGGGATTGATGTCAGACTGACTAGTCTGTAGTTCCCAGTTTCCTCCTTTTTACCCTTTTTGAAGATTAACATTAGCCCTCCTCCAGTCATCTGAAATATCAATTGAAATAGAACTAGAGCACATTTCACCTTAGCAGCAAAGGCTGACTAGATGGCCTATTTGCCTGCTCAGTGTGCCATTCAGGTGCTAACTAGGCCCAGCTCTCCTTTCTTCTGGTTCTTTGACTTTAAATCAGGGAAGATGTCCAGGGGCACCACATTGCCTACGCCTGGTCTAAACCATTAGGTTGTTGTAGATCAATACCAGCAATATTTATTTTGTTCTGAAGACATTAGAGAGTTTGTGTGGCACTGGAGGGCTATTATAATGTATTTCCTCTCAGTTTCTAATCACCATTATCAGTTAGGCCTCATTGTTCTATACCAATCCACTGATGTTTTCAAAGGATTGGATTCCAAATGCCCTCTGCATGAGTGAAAGGCACTTGCTTTGGGGCACAGGAGATTGCCTCTTTCCATTCATTTGTCCTCCTGTGCCATTTTACAGACTGTTCTAGAGGTTCCTCTGACCCTCATGAGTGGCTTTTCAGGGAGCACAATGATCTGGAGCAGAAAGACAGTGGGAAAGCCCCGCTGCATACATGGTGTTCTTTGGATCCAAATTAATGTTCAAGTGTAGACATAGAGTATATCATAGTAGCCTAGCCTTGAAGGAATGAAGGTATTTTTAAGTGTGTCCCTCTCTTGGGAAAATACGTATTGCCAGTGCCAAAGCATGATCTGAGGGCTCTGCATATATACACAGTATCTGGAATATCCGGTGAAATATAGGGCATGGGGGCAGGGGAAGACTGCAGATGCTCAGTCCAAGCTTATTACAGAATGTCATGAATACATTAATGAAAAGGGAAAGCTACATTTGTCACAATAATTGAACAAAACATTTAGCAATACATTATGCATAATGGCTTATTGCACTGGCCATTTAGGGCTTTTGCCTTTTTCAACTGCTGACCTCAATTAGAGCAAGATCAAGTAATTTCTTAGGACCTGATCTAATACCTAATGAAGTTAATAGGAGCACAGTCTTATTAAACAGC
Organism: Heloderma suspectum; assembly: GCF_057233095.1. Classification (NCBI taxonomy): domain Eukaryota; kingdom Metazoa; phylum Chordata; class Lepidosauria; order Squamata; family Helodermatidae; genus Heloderma; species Heloderma suspectum. Next base: position 72,159,522 of record NC_139462.1, read on the forward strand.
TAATTCAATAAAAGTAAGAAAATGAGCAAACTGTATAGCAAAAGACAAATGTAAGAGAGCCAGATTCTAGAATCAGTTAAACAATGGGAAAAATAAGTAACCCCGCTTTGGGATTATTTTATACTGAAAAGTGGGCAATAAAGTTCATAAATAAATAAATAAAACATTGAAGTCTAAATAATTATGTTTATTTGTTAAGGCTATTTATTGCAATGCTCACAAAATAGTAACATGACAGACAATGCCACAACGTAATAATTTAGAACATACATGATTCTAAAAGTATCTTCACTTTTTTCGATATATCATTAACTATTTACTGAGAATGATTATTTTAATTATTCCTAGTTTGCTTTAATTGGATATCTACTATTTGAAAAGTGCCTGATTGCTACTGCTTTTTGAATCTTAGGTTTTTAATCATATTATAGTAAACAATGGCATTCCCTCTCCATTCTCTGAACAATAAATGATATTGCTGTGCTAAGCAAGCTTGAAAATACACACCTTTTTCTTTGCGGGGTGGGGGGGAGTCATAGACAAGGCCACCTTGCTCTCCGTTTTTTAAATACATGCCTTTTAGTCAGCGACAAATGCCTGGTCTTTTTCATTCTAACACCAATATAAAACTCTCATTGCTCCCCTCAGACACATACTCTCCTTAGCACTTTTCTAACTTTCAGGTTCTCACACTATGCTCAGCACCACTCCTTACAAGAGCAGTAACCAAGGTGTGTACAGCTCTGTTACAAGTAGCTCCAGTCCCGGCATTTCCACTGGTGTTTGGAATACACTGTACAAACCTGGAAATGTTCCACAGAAAGTTTTTTGAGGTGTCAAGGTGCACTGATTCTGTGAAGGGCGGGGGTCATAACTCAGTGATAGATCACATGCCTTCTAAGCCAAAGGTCCCATATTTAATCCCTGGGGGCTGGGAATGACTCCTGTCTGAAACCATTGAAAACCACTTCCAGTCATCATAGACAATACTGAACTGAATGGACCAACGGTTTGACACTGTATAAGGCTTCGTACCTGAGAAGTGAGAACATATGCTGGATGGCAGATCTACAGGCCCTGGGGTCATTCTCATAAGGTTAAATGAAAGACAGAGGGTGTTTTTTGTTGGTTGCTGACTTGCTGCTAGTAGCACAATCCACTAGATTTGTGCAATAGAGTTGTGTATTCATACTACAAAGGTGTGCAATTACTAGTAGGTATGCAACTACTACATCCCCCACACGCATCCTGTGTGTGTCTGTGTGTATATAACCCCCCTGTACTTGCAATTCAGAACTAGAGCAGAAGAAGCTACTGTGTGAACATGTCTCTGGTGTGCATGTGTCTTAGCCCCCAAGGGTTTATCCTAAGAAATACTACACCAGCATGCATACTGTTCATGGATTCACTAGCCTTATTAATTTATCCTCTAACTACAACTCTTAGCAACTGCTGCGCATTGGGCATGTTCTATCCCTGCTGCAAGTGTGAGAGTGGATTCTCATAAAGTGCCTACCGAACTATTCTCCCACCTTCTCCCCACCCTGTTCTGCGAAATGTCAGTGGGTAAGTGTTGCAGGAGAGGGTTTAGACTGTGTGTGTGTGTGTGTGTGTGTGAGAGAGAGAGAGAGAGAGAGAGTTCCCCCACCTATTTTCATCTTGCAAGGAACCCAAGGTAGCTTACATGGTCCTCCCCCTCTCCATTTTACCTTCACAACAGCCCTGTGAGGTAGATTAGACTGAGAGTTAGTGACTAGCCCAAAGTAATGTAGTGAGTTTTATGGCTGAGTGGGGACTAGAAACCAGATCTTCTGAGTCCCTGTTCAACACTCTAACCGCTATACCATGCTGGCTCAGTACATCAACTGGCTAGAAGTATACTATGGCTTTGCTGGTTTGATAAGTCTCTTGGGAATGCAGACCACTATAGTGAGGACAGTTGTGATGTCTATGATAACCGTTAATGTGATTAGCTAAAATAAATATCCTTCAAATTTCTAGATTATTCACATATGATATAACTGGGCAGTTTCTCAAATATATTGTTTCCAGCAATAATCTCCTGAAAAGTTATGCACCGTATGACAAGATCCTAGGGGGCAAAACTGGGTATAATGTTGGTACCTAAAGATAGGTCCCTCCTTCACACACACACACACCTTAAATTTGCATTTCTCTATAGTACTGCATCTCATCCACACTGTTCTGTTATTGATACTGCACTGAGAATTGTGCAGTCTGTATAATAAACCTTTTCTTGGTCTCGCTCTCCTCTTTGTCCTCTGGCTTTTCCCTTCTCATTTGTTTAGACAAACAAGCTGCTGTCAACGGCAGGGTGAGAGAAGGTTATCTTGTTCCTTGGCAGTGCCATTTTGTGTTCTTCTAATAAAATGCTGTCCTGAGTGTCACTCAGAAATATTATCAGCAGGATCCCTTTTTTTCCAAATGAATGGACTATTTGGCAGTCAAATATGTTGAGACAAGAAAGGGGAGGTCATCCTCAAGGCTGTGTGTGACACAGAGAGACTGATGGAGGAAGGCTGTGAAAGTAGAGAAGTGTCGCGTGGAGTGTTAACATTATTGCAAGGACTTGAAATGGGGCAAAGAATGTCCAGAACTTTGAGTGCATATCCCATTTTTCATGGTTTTCACTTAAAAGGTAGGCCAAGAAGCAACTTTAAAATCATCTCAATTAATTTGAAGGTGGGGAAAACCTTAATGCTTATAAAAGTCTTTGGATAAAAGACACTGTAAGCATTTATTTACTCAGGAATGTATACGCTGCCTTTCAGGGCCGCCAAGGCAGTTTACATACATAATTAAAAGAATATGTAACATATTTTAAAAAAAATACATACAAAACAATCCAATTACAAAACTAAAAACAACAGCAATTTAAAAGCCCGACATAAAATGTTTAACAAACCCAGATTGAAACAAACAAACAAAGTTGTAAAGGTCCATTTAAAACAGGGGTGTTGAATCCCCTTCAGCCCGAGGGCTGAACTGAATTTCAGAGAAACTCTCAAGGGTAGGCAGGGCTGAAGACAAAAGGGAGCAGGGCCAAACATACCAGCATGTTGTAGCTAGTAGCTTACAACTTTTACTGCCAGTAACTAAGCCTCAGGAGAGGCATTTCAATTTTCAACCTTTTAGAAGGGAGGGGGTGGGGAGTGAGAAGGCCAAGAAACCACCAAATGATTGGCAGATGGGGGAAGGAACATAGCCAGCTAGGGAACCCCAGAGGGCTGGATTGGGACCTCAAGTGGGCCAGATTTGGTCTACAGGCCTAAGGTTCAACACAGCTGATTTAAAAGGTAGTAAAGACTATGCATGTGCTATGAAAACAAGCACAAATCCCTTCCTTGTTTACCCCTGCTATTCCCTTCCTCTGCTGTTTGTCCTGTACTGAATTTTAAATTATATGTTCCTCAGGGCATAGCCCTGTCCTCTTGCACACTCTGTAAAGTGCCATGTGCACTGATGCCATTATACACACATTTAAATAAGTAATCATAATCAACATCAGATCAGCCCATCGGAAATGTGTTCACTTGGATCTGTTGTGAACCCTTTACAAAATAGTCATTTTGGTTCTGGTTATCTCTTTGTTGTGGAAACTGGTAAAATCTAGGATAAGAAAGGGTTGATGTACTGGAAACACTGCTAGCTGAGACACTTCTAAACTTTCTGTGAATTCAGTTTGCTTCATTATGGATTCTGTTTCCTTTTTATGGGTATGATAATGAAATTCATTGGAAAGTGCCTGGTTGTGGCAGCAATCTTTGTGATGCAGAAAATCTACATCCGGCATAGCACACTGTTCTTTTCTATGTGTAACACAGAAATGGGGGAGGGGAAGGGAGAAAGTATCTTCAGGTGACCTTACTAAAACGTTATGATATAGATCTTATTTTTAAAATATATACTTAATACCTAGTACATTTTAAAATATAGGAATTATCACATTCATATTTTTTTAAAAAATACATTGACTCAAATGCCATTTTTATATGGATTCTTCATCATGCTTCCCTATCCTAAACACCCAGAATTTATGGTTCCTATCCCTTATTAGATCAGTTATATCTGATTACAAGGTATAGACAAGAGAAGTATATGGCTTTTAGAATAAGTTAGAGATCCCCAAAAGCAAAACTTGTGTTCTGAAATACGGTGGTACAAATATTCTTGTTCCTACATATATATTTTTTGTGTATTAGAAGTAAATTGTGTCATCGTTCAAGTAAATAAAACTGATTTTCTGCTGCAAACCTAATCTACATTCCTCTGTGAAAGGAAGGTTCTTTGCTTTTAACTTTCTGGTAAATTGCTGTTGAAATTGCAATCTCCAGTGTATCATTCAGCTGGCTTATCTCTCCCACATATCCCAAGTCTCTGAAATAAGGTCTGTATTTGTGGCAATGGTGCCCAGTGTCTCATTTCTTTGATAGTCTGATTATACTGCCTGGATGAATAAATCTTTCTCAAATCTTTTAAACATCAAGGCCAGTCCCATGTTTTAGGAAGCACATCATAATAATAACAAGGAGAGGAAACAGGATTTACTCTGCCCTCTTTTTACATGGAGTTCCATTCCTAATTCACCCATGCTGCCTAATCATTTATTTCTTTAAAAACATTTCTTAGGTGCCTTTGCACAACTTGGGGCAGGTTACTTGAGGCCAAAGCACTAAAGATGGCTTTTTAGAAAATAAGGAAGTGTATAAAAGTTAACAACAACAGCTTTATCATAGAATCATAGAATAGTAGGGTTGGAAGGGGCCTACAAGGCCATCGAGTCCAACCCCCTGCTTTAAAGGCGTAGCCAGCATCTACATCCCCCTCCACCTCCTTCTTTTTAAAGTGAGTGCATCAATCTACCCGCTAGTGTGGCGGTAGGTGTTTTGTTTGTTTTTTTAATCCTTTGCAGTTCAGACCCAGACTGGGGCCCTAGCTCCTGCCATTTATATTGCCAAATAGTGATCCATTTCCTGTAATGGACCATTATTTGGCAATATAAATGACAGGTGAAATTTTCAGTATTATTTGTTTTATTGTGTTGCATTTTAGGGTTTAAATTTTTGTGAACCAGCCAGAGAGCTTTGGCTATTGGCTGGTATGGAAATGTAATGAATGAATTAATGAATTAAAACAAGTCAAAGCAACAGTCATGAAAAACATAGACAGCAGCGCAGAAGTGACTAGCAAACAGAACTAAAAGCTAGACCAAATGAATGGCCCATTTATGCCTGTAACCCTGCATATATTGGCCATTCACAGCCCCATTTTGCGGAAGAGCAAATGTGTGCATATCTGCACCCACCTTTTTTCACAGAATGGTGGCTGCAGAGATCGCCAGATGGGCCTGGGGTGAGTATGGGCGGCTCGGCAAGTGGGGGAGTTGGGCGCAGGTCCAGGAGCACACGACTGGGGACAGGGACTTGGCGGAAGCCTAGAGAACCTGGACGGGGGGGGTGCCCATCCATCTTTCGCCACCAGTGGTGCTGGATATAGGATTTGACCAGAAGACCTTGAATCCCTGTGTCACAGTGAAGACATGGGATGATCTTGGGCAGACTAACCTGGGGACGGGGGGGTCCATTCAGAACAATGGAATGAGAAGCGTGTTGGAGCATTATCCAGATTTTCATGGAATTGGCTTTGGTCCCTCAAGCAAGCTGAGTGTACTGTACCTTTAAAATCTGGTTTTCATGGGTCACACGGTGCTTGAAAGGACCATACTTCTGGGTTGGGTGGGGGAAGTAGAACTGAATGTTATCAACCCAGCAGGGGCTGCTCAACCAATGAGAGAGGCTTGTTTCCTGGCCCATGTCCAAGCTCCCTGCTGCTACTACATTATTATGAATGGAGAGTGACTAATTCACTGTCGTCTAGAAACAGCCCAATTATCCAGTACAGCATCTGAAGGCTCCCTATGAGACTATGCCACTACCCCAATTTTGCCCCATGCCAAGAAACTGTCATGAAGATATTGCTCCCACCCTATTTTTCCCAATATGTACTCTTTTGCCTGAAGAAGCCAAAATCCTCAATTCGTGAGTGCAGCATCTGAAGGTTCTCCCTGAGAGCAGCCCCCATTTTGCCCCATTCCAGCAAACTGTCACAGAGTTATTCCTCTCCCCCCTTTCCCCAATGTGCACACTTTTGCCTGAAGAATCCAAAAACCCCAATTCTCAAGTGCAGCATCTGAAGACTCCCCCGGAGAGCATCCCACCCTCCCATATTCAACCATTCCAGAAAACTGTCACAGAGTTATAGCTTCCACACCCCCTTTCTCCTTCTCTGGGCACTTTCTTCCTCCTTACAATGACAGGCTCCCTTGATCCTGAGAACTCACCAGATTGCTACTGTGATAAAGCTCTTATGCATCAGAGAAGCGACTTTACACAACATCAGGGAAGCAATTTAACTAGGGATGGCGGAGAATTTCTCCCCAAATCTTCGGGGGGCTGAGCGCCAACGCGAAAATTCTCTGGCCCCCCGCCCCCCCCCCTGGATGGGACTTACCTTTGGCGAATGTCCCTCCCGGCGGCGGTTCGTCGGCCTTTCGTTGGGGGTGGGGGCGGCAGCCGGTCTTCTGACCGGCTGCCGCCACCACCATTACAAAGTGTAAAAAAAAAAAAAAAACCCGTGATAGGCTACGTAACGATTAACGTAGCCTATCGTGGCTAGATTTCCAAAGTCAGCCATGATAGGCTACGTAAATCGTTACGTAGCCTATCACAGGTGACTTTGGGGGGAAAAAAAGCGCGTACGCAAATGGCGGCACTCTATGGGCGCCGCCATTTGCGTTCCTTATTTGGTCCCAGTAGTCTACGTAAAGATTTATGTAGACTACGGCGTAGTAGATCTATGTAAATCTACGGCATAGTCTACATAAATCTTTACGTAGACTACCGGGACCAAATAAGGAATGCAAATGGCAGCGCCCATAGAGCGCCACCATTTGCGTACATGCTTCTTTTTTTTTTCCAAGTCACCCGTGATAGGCTACGTAACGATTAACGTAGCCTATCATGGCTGACTTTGGAAATCTAGCCGTCATAGGCTACGTTAATCGTTACGTAGCCTATCGCAGGTTTTTGTTTTTTTTTTTACACTTTGTTTAGCGGCTGGGGAGACGGGGCGCTTCTCCCCGGCCTGAATTTCGGCCAGGCAAGGCAGGAAGCCTCCCCCCGGCCTGAATTTCGGCCGGGAGAGGCGGGACGGCTCCCCCCCCCTCGCCTGAACTTCGGGGGGAGAAGCGAAGCGCCTCCCCCCCACCGCGAAGCACCCCTGCGAAAAGGTAAGTGACTTTCGTACATCCCTAAATTTAACACAACATCAGGGAAGCGAAGTAAGGCAAACATCAGAGAAGTACATCATCATGGAGGCTAATTAGTCCCACTGGCAAGAAAGAAGTGCAGGGCAATTCTTGAAGGCTCGAAACAGTGCTCTAGGGGTTTGATGTGCTGGAAAGGCAGGTGAGTTACTTTAGTTACCTAGGTTACCGAGGGCAGGGCCAGGTGAAAAGACACAACCCTACGAACACCCCAGTCATACCAAATTTAAAGTGGAGGGATGGGTACAAAGCAGCTGAACCTCAGGGGAGTCAAATTAAAGAAAAACAACAGAGTAAAAGTACTCTGTGGCTTCCCCACAGGTAAACTCCGGGGTGGCTGCAGAGTGGCCACGAAATCATGTGTCTCTAATGACTTTAAGTCACATCAGCATTGGAGAAAATCTCCCATGTAGACAGACCCCTAGTCACACAAAATTGTTGTGAGCATAAAATGGGACCGCCCCATGCATGCCACCCTTAGTTCCTTGGAGGAAGGATGGATTCCAGTAATGAATATGGATAATATTTTAATATTTGTACCTTAGATGAGGACAGAAAATATCTCATGCTTAACTATGCTACTTTCTGGGTTACTCATATCCAAAATTTCTTACAGAAAATGATCTAGATAAAGCAAATTTCTTTCACATTTAGAATTAAATGTTTTGACTCTGAACAGACCCTTGCATACAAATCCAGCTTTAAGTAAATGGCTTGGGAACATGGTGTATCATTGTTGAAGCTGAGTGGATACAGATCTGATCAGTGCCTTGATGAATGACCACTGGAGCGGCGCTGCTCTGTTCTTTCAAAAGGTACAGTGAAATAGAAAGAAAAATAAAACTCTTGTGTTCATCTTGGCCGTTATTTATTCCCTTTCCCCATTTTGGAGTTGGTATCACAGAGTATATGCAACGTGCTATTTTCTGTAAAGACCATTTGGCATCGCTTAAATGTCAAATCGAACTAAACTTGTGTAAAATATAACACAGCGAAATTGTGATTAAGTCAGATAATCATAATACTGTCCAAAGAAATGAAAACAAGAAACTATAATGACATTTACAAGGAACATATTCTCTTGATTAATATATAACATGCCTGTGAAGACACTTCACTGTCGGAAAGTATTGCACTAATACTTATTGACTACCATAGTCAATCCTGATTTTAAAATCTGCTTTTGGTTTTAAGTACTGACGTCCTCTAGACGTCTATAGCTGATAACCACAGCACTATTAAACTGCATATCAGCAGGAGTTTGACATCTTCCTAATGTGCTTTGTGCTTTTACACAAGGGCCCTAGACACCCTTGTGACCTTCTACCCAAGCATCTACTGCCTTTTTCAGAATGCAGCCCTGACATCTCCACCCCTTTTCTTTCCCCATGTGGCAAATGAGGCAAATCTTTCATATTTGCACCACCTTGCCCCCCCTTAAAATTAGGAAATTTTAAAAATTAGATTCCTCCAGCTGAATTCTGAATTAAAATATGAAATTCCAAAGCCCAGTGCAACTAATCTTGGTCTCTTGGTGCGAGTAATTAAGGATGCTATCCTATAGGGATAGTTGGCCGCCTCCGAACTTGGAGATGGCCGACTAGCCAATGCAGGGTGGGAGGAGTATGGAGGGAATCCTCTCCTCCACACTCTGGCCGCCCTGAATTTGGGGCTAAATGGAGCGGCGGGGGAGGCCGGAAGGTGCATAGGAAGTGCCATAACAGTGCATCCACAGTCTCCTCCCCTCCCCACCCTTGGGATCGCCCCCTTTTCACCTGCTCTGCACTGTGCTTATGAGCATGGAGACAGGGACGAACCATGCTACCTACAAGGGAGTGGGGAAGGGGGTGGGGATTGAGGTTTCTGGGAACTGACCTCAGAGCCCTGGCTCTGAGCTTGGTTCCCAGAAACTGAAAAATCCTATGGCTGTCTAGACACTGTCTAACGGCCATAGGATTGCTCCCTCAACACATACTCACGAGACAAGATGGGGTAAAAAAAAGATAAGATCTTGTGTCACAAACACACCTGTAATATGTTATAGAATTCTAAAATGTTTTATGGGTATGTTGTTATAGTCATTTAACTCAATAACAAGTAGTATAAGTTGATTTAAAAATAAAATGTATCCTTCGGAATGTAACTTAATAGAACATAATTAAATGAAGTAAAAACAAGCTAAACATATTTTGTAGCCTCCAAAAAATTTAAAAAGAAGAGTTTGAACATACAACATTGGAAGCTATTCTTTTGGATCAGCAGCTACTTCCACGTGTTGCCTATAAAACTTCTTGGTAAGTGTGAAACTACCTATTGTAGCTCTGCTTAGAAACCTTCACTTAAGATGATGTTGAATGTAACTTGTATTTGAATCTATTATGTATAAGCCATGCATTTAGTATTGTTATGCTAAACATTTTATAGTAAAGAAACAAAAGACAAATCTTGCCTACGAGAGTGATTTCTAGAAACAGAAAGCTCAGTATGCCCTATATCTAGAAGAAAGAATTTAATCTTACTCTAAGGTGGCATAAGGAATTTGAATATGTGTGGTTCAACAGGTACCCCAGGGTTGCCTACATACTGGTAACATATTTTGAAAGAAACTCTGAACCAGGGCATATGCCACACCCAATACACATTCTTCTTTGTTTTCTATAAGGTATTTATTTATTTATTAAATTTATTAATCGCCCATCTGACTGGTCACCCAGCCACTCTGGGCGATGTACAACCCACCATAAAACAATTTTAAACAATAAAATTTTACCATAATTTTTTTTTAAAAAAAATACCCTAACCCACCCCAAATGCCTGCCTGAACAACCACGTTTTTAATGCACGACGGAAGCTCATTAATGAGGGGGCATGACGGAGTTCCCTAGGGAGGGAGTTCCACAGAGTGGGGGCCACCACAGATAAGGCCCTCTCCCTCGTCCCCACCAGTCTAGCTGTCCTGGCTGATGGGACAGAGAGAAGGCCATCTGAGGCTGATCTTGTTAAGCGGCCTGTCTGGTGTTGCTGGAGGCGCTCCTTAAGATAGGCTTAAGTATAATTGCTTATGGATCCCTGGACTAAATGTGCTTTGGAGAGCACACCTGCTGGCTGACAGAACTCTCAGATGGACGTCCAGCTTGGCACCACATCAGTCCACATTCCTGCCCAGTGGCAGCCCTTATGTTGTCTGGGAACAACAGATCTTCCACACTTAATCTGCCACCAAGGCCTCACTCTGCCTTTCTCTCCCTCTCTGTCTAGGCATAGCCATCCTTGGCTCACTGCTTCTCCCCTGGCCTCCTTTCCCTTTTGGGATAGATTTCAGTTACTCACACCCTGAAACTAAAGTGAAGTTGTCTCTTATCTTCTAATACACTCTTTTAATGAGTTAAATCCAAAGTCTCAGCTCAGTTTTCGATTCCCATGACCTTTAGAGGTATGCTCACTATCTAAACTAAAGTCACCCATGCTCTGCCCCTGTTAATTTGGCAAATGTGCTAAATGATAGGCCAGCTCTACTAGACTAAGAGCAGCCTGACCTCTGCAGCAATAGAGCCAGCAACTGCAGAGGGAAGAGGTCCCCCTGGCAAAAGAGTAATTCTCCCAATCATCTGTGGTTCCTGAGAAGCTTATTCCCTAAATATGCAACAAGTAGTGTCAAGTGTGTGTTAAAGACACATGTCCTGAGCAAGCATGGTAACACAACAGGACCTACCTTTGAGTAAACATGTATAGGATTGCCGTACATGGCTGGAACCCTATGCACTCTACTTAGTTAGTAGACTTATTTCAAAGTACACATACATAGGATCAGGTTGTACAGCAACTACCGCATAGAACTGCGGCGGATTATTTGAGAGCCAGGCCGTTCTTCCTTCCAATCCCACTTTCTGCTATCTGGGCTCTCAGACAATTACCTCCCAGCAAGTAGTGTAGTTCCCAGCTCTGTGGATAACAGGCACTATTGTATCTAAGAATGTCACAATTCTACAACCATATTCAATAAACACAGGCAGATGGTTCAGTCCCTAAGTACAAATCCACAAACAGTGAATCTCTGACTATGATATCTTATGAGCCACACATACGTTTTAGCATAAATTTCATTTACATTTTCTTCAAAATAATTGTTTTGTTTTCTTGTGTATCTCAGTATTGCCAATATAAAAATGGTTTTCTCAGCATGAACATATCAGGTTTAATGATCACACAGAGAATGAAAAGCTAGCAGCAAGCCATATACAATAACAATTATGGCAGTATTTCTTATTGTTCTAGGTAGGGATTAAAAGCAATTACATGTTAAGGATTCTCAGGAAAGATGGATGTATACTTTGTCATTTTTGATAGATAATCAGTTAATTCTTGGAATAGTTAATTGTCTAGTTTCATTTTGGCTTCTCCTTCAAGTGTGCAAATTCAAAAGTAATGGTTTGATGAAAGGAAGGAAATGTTTTATTCATATTTAGAGGCAATAAGTGGAAGTGGTATTATTTGTATTTGTAAACATAATCATAGTAAAAATACTATGGGTTGTATCCAATGGTGGCTTTGAACTTTGGGTGCTGTTCCCCGCCCTGCTGCCCTCCAGATGTTTTGGACTACAATTCCCATCAGCCCTAGCCAGCATGGCAACTTGTCAATGATGCTGGGAACTGTAGTCCAAACACTTGGAGGGAAAAGATTGGAGAAGCTTGCACTACCATAAACCATTTCTGCATGGCACTCGATTTTTGCCAGTCTTCCCTACCCACTGCAGCCCTCATTCCCCCCCACACACACACCCCCCACCAAAAAGCTTTTCCTGAAGGTTCAGACCCTCTGAAATGGTATGGCATATAGCATGGAGTGCTGCTGTATGTAGTCGAGATCAGCAAAACCTGGGTACCTCACCTTGTGTGAGCAAAAACACTTTCTGCTACCACAAAGCTACCATTGGATATGCCATCCTATAAAACTTGGAATGCAGACATGATGATGTACAAGTCATTTTAGCCCTGTTCAGGTATTCATTCAGGTAGAAAGGAAGATGTGGAGGAGATAACTGGAGTCATACCTATTGGCCCTCCCTCTGGCTTCTATGAATTCATAGGTGATGTGTGTAGGCTCCTCTATGCATGCTCTATGCCCTCAAATTTCCAGAATATGAACAGCACATGTGGAATCTCATGAAAATAGGGGGCAAGAGCCAACAGGTGCAATCCCTTCCATAGTCATTTCTTCGTGAATAAACACTGGAACTGGCCTTTTAAATAGCCAGAAGCTACATATTATATTATACAGAGGGCTAAATACATCAACTGGAATCACATCAGTGGGAGCTTTCCTTCTGGGGCTAATTGTAGCTTTGGGTGGGAGTGGGGAGAAACAATTTTCACTGGGATTGAGGTGAGGAAAGGGTTATATTTTCCCTCCTATGTACAGTGATCCACACCTGCTGTTGATTTAAACTACAGCAACAACACTGGCATGATTCCAACGGACACATTTAGGCTGCCATCTTATACACACTTACCTGAGACCAAGTCTTATTCAACTCCATGGTGCTTACTTCTGAGTAAATGTGCACAGGATTGCACTGCTAGTTTGTCCCAAAATGGTTATCTACAAACCCCTGGATTTTAGGTAGACAAGCAATGAATTTTGGTATTAGTCTTCAATATATTGATGTTTTCCTTTGCTTCTGCTGAATGATAAAGGAAAGTACCTCAGACTTTGTAAAGTATTTAACACATTTTGAATTGTATGCTTATGCTGTATGCCAGAGTAATCCCTTCTTAGCAACAGCAGCTTTTTATGTAGGAGAAATTGCACTTTGGGTAGCTGAGGAGACCAAACAGTATCAATATGTCTAATTTCATTTCTGCCTCTTTTCTCAGATACTTTACCACCATTTCTCATGAAATAGTTGTAACTTTTGCTGGTTATTCTAGCATTAATTTAACACCAAACTACAATTCAAGTGCAATTTCTACAGCTGTAGACGCTTGTCCTGTAGTTGTACCAGCACTAAATCAATGTGAACATATTTTCTGAACCCCTCTACAGCAGTTGCCAATTGTGCTGTTAATAGGACCATATATCAGCAACATCATACATTTAGCTACCCAAAATGTATTATTTATTAATCAGCAATTATCCTGAAGTAATTGCTTAAAGTAAACACATTTTAAATCAGCTACTGCACTGCATGATAAAATATTCATTGATACAAACTGTAAAGAACTTTTTTAAGAGTGAAAATGATTTTTTAAATATGTTCATGCAATTCAATCATGCAGCAGGAGGGAATGGAAAGAGGGCAAAAGAAAATTAGTGCAGCCAGAAGGCAATACTTTGGGCCTGTTCACATGTCACACTAACCCATGGTGGGTGACAAGATATGCAGAGTAGGTTTTTTGGAAACAACCTGCAGGGCTCCCATCAGAAGATCATACAAGAAAGCTACACAGTGTAGTTTATTTCCTCCCCCTTGCCCCTCCTCCCCCTGTAGTCCTTCCACCTGGACAGGCAGGTATCCCAGCTTCCTTTGCAGTGGAAGCAATGTCCTGCCATCCCTCATGCTGCTGCTACATCAGGAGTCTGTCACCCATTGGTCCACTTCACATTAGGGTAGGGATGGCAGTTGCAGGGAAATCCTGTTCACTTTTGGCTCATCGGATTCCTGCGGCGCCCCCAACTCAGTGAGCATTTGCGAGCTGAGCAGCAGGTCAGTTCTTGAAACTCGGGAACTTTCCTGCCTTTTTTTAAATCTGTGAGCTGCAATTTTGTGCAATATGACAGATATAAATATTTACATAAATTGTGATTTATGTAAAATTATGGCTGTAAATAGCACAATCTGAACAAAATTGCAGGAGTAAATTACCATTTGAGCCTGCAATTTTGCACAAACTGTGCTATTTACTGCTGCCATTTTGTGCAAATCATGATTTCCATACATATTTATACCTGCAATTTTGTGCAAATTGTGATTTGCGCAAATAAAAAAGCAGAAAACCGTGAGCTTGCCCAACTCAATGTGCACTGAGTCAGGGAAGCCAGGGGATCTGCGAGCCAGAGTTCAGGGGGCCAAGCCAAGCTCTACCCCCCAACTGGATTCCTCTGTATGCTAGGGGCATCTTCTGCTCCCCTCATTCTCAGCCCCATGTCGATCCCTACCAACTGCCCCAAATCCCCACTGCCCCATCCAACATTGGCCTGATTTCCAAGGCCTTCCTTCCCTCCCTCTCCTACCCCCTCCTTCCCATCCACTGTCCCAATTTCCAAGCCGGATTTCCAAGCCTTTGCCAGGTCCCCTTTCTCCACCCATGTGCAACAAAAAAAAAGGGGGGGAGCCTCCAACTCTTTGAAAGTTTGCGGAAATTGGACAAAATTTAATATACAGGTTGCCCTTATGGGGAGCTACAACGTGCACTACCGGATAAATGCACAACTTTGCTTTTTTGTGGAAAGGAAGGATTTGTCCACACATGAAACAAACCCTCCTCCTGAGTATCCATGCTTAGGGATCCAAGGACTGTCTACAGTCTCCAAGTCCCCTTCATTATTACAATGAAGTCCCCGAGAATTGGCTCCTTCCCCTGTTGTGGCAAAGCTGTAACAGGTGAGTACAGATTAGGGCCCATGGGAAATGTACCAAAAAGGGTGGGGGCTGCAACTCCTTGAAAGTTTGCAGAAATGGGACAAAATTGAATATACAGATTCCCTTTATAGGGAGCTATCACATGCACTACTGGATAAATGCCCGATTTTGCATTTCCATGGAAAGTGAGGATTTATTTGTTGCTAGGCATATCTCAGGAACAGAGATCACTCAAGAGGAGAAGAGTGGTGGCAGCATTTTTGCCAAGCAGCTCTGTATGTGATGATCACTATAACCCATGGCATGCCAGATGACATGCTAACCCACCATTGGTAAAACAACCCCTACTGCAGACCATGGGTTCTCAGGGTGGGTTGTTTGGGGAAAACAAACCATTGTTGGCTGGCCTGTCATACAAACCCAGTCATTGATTTTGATTTGAGAAGACTAGAATTGGACCAGAACATTTGACCCAGGGTTTTTAGCATATGTGTGTGGAGGTGTGAAGAGTTCAGCCAAAGTCTGGCTGGGAAGTCAAATTCGGTACATTTTTTGAGATGAGGGGATTACCTATATGATTTCAGGTGGCAGAGGGTTTCCTTAAGTTTTTCTTCCTTTTAAGTAGATGGGGAAAAAAGTTTGTCACTGCTTGAAGCGGCAACAGAATTTTAATTAGCAGCCAGCTGGACTCTTCGGTCCTGAATGACAACAAAGCTAAGCCATGATGTAGCATAATTCCTGGGGCATCATTGGTTGAAAAGAAGAAGAAAAAGAAAAAGATGGCTGCCTCCACAGGCTAATGGAAGCAGCTATATTTTTCTTTCCTCTTTTTTTTCAAGATTATACAGTGGTTTTTAACTGAGAGTTTTGACATGACGTTAACAGTAAGGGCTTTGGGTCAGAGTAGTTCTTGGGTTGGTTTTCTTATATACTACAGTGTTAATAGTAGATTAGAAGTACTTGCATGTCCTCAGGGAGCTGACATTCACAATAAACCTGGGTAAAACTCTATTTCCCAGGTCTGCTTATAGCTGCTATGCTGCATATCAGTATGCTAGAATGTGTGAAGAAGAAGAAACCTTCAACTCCTACCACCATCAATAGCCAGCTAAGTGGGGGAAAGCGTAGGGGAGTTTGGACACTTGTGTGACTGGTGAGGGGAGAGGCAGGATGGAGTATGAACCGATTTGCATCAGTTTATAATTAAGCTGAGCCGCTTCCTCATTTTTGGATCAGTTTACCTCATTAGCCAATCCAAACTGAATCAGGGGAGATTCCCCATCACTATACCTAGTCAGATCAAGTGTGCTTCCTCTTTTTCTTTTTTACTTATGGCATTTTTTTTATGGACTATTAATGACATACTTGGGCTATTAATCCTCACTTAATCCTGAACTAATCCTAGAATCAACAAATTTCATCGAACTTTAACAACTGATACAAAATATATGCATCTCAGGACACTGCAACACCATTACAATTAACTGATAATGATCATGTCTATCAGGTTGCAAATTATTTACAGATCGACAGGATGACAATCTTTTTAAAATGCTGGAATACTAGGTATGAGGGTATTATTCATGCCTCAGTGTGTATTTTTCCTCTTTGATAAATATCTGATAAAAAATTAACTCTTAAAAGAAGATTTGAGATATATTTCAAGAACATAGCTGTTTCAGCAAGATCTCTGTTGCCTTTTTTAGAACTTCCATATTTAGACCTTTAGCTTGCAAGGACAGTGTAACTAGAGACTTGCCCTTAAAACTGAAAAGTGCAAACACTTGACTTACAATTGAACATTTGGTACAGGCAATGCTGAATGCTGTGTTATTAGGCTTTTTCACTTGGTTACTGCTGTCTCAAAATGGCTGTTTCTGAAGTGAAGTATCTGTAAAATCACTCTGTCTCTCTCCCCATTGTGTGCCCATCACTATTCCCTGTGCGCTACGATTCTTTAAAGTTCCCTGCATCATGGGAAGTTTCATTAGCACAATACAGGGAGATCAGTATCTTTCTTTGCAGCTGTAGGGGATGAAATAGCATAGGTATAGTCTGACCTGAGAGACAGCAATTTTCAGGAGCTCAGGGCAAGAAGGGACCCTTTCACGGGAGCCATAAACTGAAGGGCAAGATAGGAAAGCAAACTAGTAATCAGAACTGGGAATCGAGATGATGATCTGGCAGGCAAAGGTCAAGCAGGACAGGCTGGGGTTTTCACAATTTGTTCAAAAAATAAACTAGAGGGTAAAAGGTTGCAACATACTTTTAATATTTCACAGAAGGAAAATAGGGATGCTCTCATGTATCTGGACCGCTCCTGTTCTCATGCCAAGGAACACAGTCGGCACCTATGCCACACCTGCTCTTTTTCCATCTTGCTTCTTCTGATGCTTTGCTATCTAGCACAAGCCAGGTTGGGGGGTGGGGGGGAGGCATCCCAAATATCATTCCAAAGGGCAAAACAGTGAGCAAGTACCAGAGGCATGTATCAGAAAATAAGGACTGTCCTCTGTTAACTGGAACAGTTGAAGTGCAGGATGTAAGTTTAGAAGTGACTGTTACAGCAGATAGTGGACAGACTGTGGCTGGGATACAGTTCATCTCTAACTTCAGCAAGCTCAGCCTGTAGTGTGTTAGTGTAACCCACAATATCTCTGCATTAGATAGGAGAAGTAGGCAGGTTCGGTCTTTTCTGACAGTGTGATTCCCATCCATATTTGCAATGATAAAGAAATAAGCAACAACAGAGATCAAACTTAAATGTATATTGAAATAAAACAAATAATTCTCATTGATACACAAAACCGGTAAGTGATAGTAATACCCTTGGTATTACTAACAATCTAGTTGCTATTGCTTCATAGTAGCAAAGAAGTCACAGTTTTCTTCAGCTAGTAACAGGGTGCACAGAAGAAATAAACAATGAGCTCACAGTCCTTTTATAGTTGTTGTAGTTTTCTTGTGTGGGAATATAAATCTTCTTTCTTAGTTGCCTGTATCCTAAAAACAAGTAAAGCAGGCCTGTGAATAACATAGAGTCTGCTGGCCTTCCCTCTGGAACAGCTTTCTCCCCTTGGGCAAGGCTAGACTGCTGAAATCTTGTCTTTACATACATAATTCAAATATATTTATTTAACTAAACTATGTCTTCAAAATACAGGCAGTAACATTTTACAATATTACAAAATTATGACTCTGCTATTAAAGCCTATATTAATCCCACCAAAACAGTGTCTAACCATTCCCACAAATAATCTTTAACCCCTAAATCAGAGCTTTCCAAACTGTGCCACGACAGATTAGTGTGTCGGCGGCAGTGTGTAGGTGTGTCGCGCGAAATGCAGAAAATTGTGCGGAAGGGCACCGCAGAGCTCCCTTACTCGGGTTTGCTTCCCTTGGCCCCTCCCCTGGAACTTCCTAAAGCAGCTAATGTTAAAGCAGCTAAGGCTTAGCTGCTTTAACATTAGCTGCTTTAGGATCATGTGGCGTCTTGACGTAGGACACATGTGATTGGTGGTGTTGGAGCAGTACGGCGAGGTAGAGGCATGGGGCGAAGAGAGGGGAGGGGAGGCGCCGCCCTGGGAGCAGAGCTTGGCTGACGCCAGCGCGGAGAAGTGGCAGCAGCCACCAGCCCTGCGAGATTTCGAGCACACCCTTCGCGGACTTCTGCACCGCGCTCCTGTGCGGCCAGGCCAGAGTAGTGCACGGGTGGAAACGCCGCCTGGGACTGGGACTGCACCAAGCGGGCCATCTGCCATCTTGGCCAGTTGGAATGGACCTCAGTGGAGGCCAGAAGCCTCAGAATCAGCGTGCTCCCAATCACCCGGGCGAGCGCAGCTGCAGGCTGTCACCCAGTCAACCCACCTGCTGCTGGCTGAAGGGAGGCCACCCTCCCAAACCCAATGTGGCAAACAGCAAGCCACCCACCACGTGGCACTTATAATTTGATTTCTGCCATTTATTTTTATTTTTACTCTGCTGTAATTGTGGATTAACCACCCACTGGCAGTGTACCACCGGAGAGTGCGGGAACTGGACTCTGGATATAGGCATTGCAAATATTTACAGCAATATAGCCTTGTAGTGAGACATATATATTTACACCATTTTTGTTGGACTTTTGCTTCTGTACTTCATGTGTTTTTGCAGCTCCTACCTGGGCCTATGTGTCCTAATATGTATTGTAAATACTTTAGTTAATTTTGTTTATTTTTCACATTTTCTTGCACATATTTACATACTGTTACTCATAAATGACAACAATGTATGTTATTATCTTACAAATCATATATTTTTAAAAATATAAATGAAAGGTTTTCATGAGATATGTTCTATCCCCATACATTTCATTATTACAATTTATGTATGTGTCCGTATCTCTTATAACAGGTTAGTTTAACCTCCAGTTTGCTAGTAAAACTGAATTACCGTGTCATGAAATGATGCATGTCTAAAAAGTGTGTCACCAACATGAAAAGTTTGGAAAGCTCTGCCCTAAATAATTGGTCCCAGCACATCCCTAAAAATAAGTAAAGCAGGCCTATGAATAACACAGAGTCTGCTGGCCTTCTCTCTGGAGCTGCTTTCTCTTCTTGGACAGGGCTGGACTGCTGGAATCTTCTCAAACAAGCCAGCCCACCCAGAAGAGTACTTACTGAGCATGCCCAGATAGCTAGTTCTAGAAGGAGAGTGGGGAGGGTAATAACCCCACCCAGTGCCAGCAAACACAGGCATGCTAGATTTAGCATTCTTTTAACAATGCAGGGAGCAACAACTGAAGCATGGGTTACATTAGTCGAAGCACTCTGCTTGGCCTAATAGTTTATGGAATAGGGCTTCTTGCACTGGCCTTCAGGTATTAAGATTCAAGACGAGTGTGAAAGAGGGTTTGGCATACTCCCTCTTGTTTCAGAGGTTTAAGAAGGAAAAGTTAACAGCATAGGAAACTGCCTTATACTGTTATAGAAATTTCAGTTGTAGTATGTCTGTTATCCCATGATTTTATAAGCTAGGCTATGTCTGTTTTACCTCAGTGTGAGACTGCCATGCTAAACAAAGACACAGCGTCTTATCAGAGACTCAGGAATGCCAAGGATGTGTTTACTAGAGTACAAGGCTACCTCTCTGCGCATGCCTAGATATGTCAAAGGTGCTGCCTGTCTTCTGTTTCCCTCTCAGCTAGACAAAGAGATTAGTACAGCGCAAGCGTAAGACAGCCCCAAAGGTCTTGCCTATATAAACTTTTGAATCACATCACTTGATTGTAACCTTTGATGGAGCGTTAGCCCCAAGGGTTGCCTTATTCTGCAGAATAAAATCGTGTTGGACCAGATCTCTGCCTCCTCTCGTTCTTGGTAAACGAATTGGAAAGTCTACCAGGGAAAAGAACACAATTTTTGTAACAATACCACAGACCATTACTTCATTTAGCACAGAACTGTCTCTACTGACTATCAGCAGCAATCCAGATTTTCAGACAGGTCTTTCCCAGTCTGGAGATGCCAAGATTTGAACTAAGGGACATGCTGTGTGCAAAGCAGGTGCTCTACACTTAAGTTATGTATGCCCCAGCCCTCTAAATCAGGGGTCCCCAACCCCCAGGCCACGGATCGGTCCCAGTCCGAGGCCTGTTAGGAACTGGGCCGCAGTAGGGGTGTGCGAAACCCCCTTACCTTGGGTCCATGGGGGGGGAGGTAATCCGTTCCTCCCCCCCACCCCCAGAATC
Source organism: Heloderma suspectum (assembly GCF_057233095.1). Lineage (NCBI taxonomy): Eukaryota > Metazoa > Chordata > Lepidosauria > Squamata > Helodermatidae > Heloderma > Heloderma suspectum. The sequence continues at coordinate 72,180,177 of NC_139462.1, forward strand.
CTCACCAGCCCTGGCCGGCTCCGCTCCGCGGCGAGTCTGCAGAGCTGTCGGCCAGCTCCAGTCGCTGACGGACTTCCGGCTGCTGTGACGCAAATGGCATCAGCGTAGCAGATGCCATTTGCATCCCTGTTCTTCAAGTAATAGGCTACATAAATCTTTATGTAGCCTATTACTGCAATTTATGGTTTTTTGCATAGTTGCGTACCAGCCATTTGCGTGTCAGCAGCCGGAAGTCCGCCAGCAAAACCATCCTCCCCCTCCCCCCCCCGGTCCATGGAAAAATTGTCTTCCACGAGACCAGTCCCTGGTGCCTAAAAGGTTGGGGACCGCTGCTCTAAATGTTTCTTAATGCACTCTGGTATTATCTGTATGGCAATGAGAACATTGTGCAATAAGTTTGACAGATCATAGAATCATAGAATAGTAGGTTGGAAGGGGCCTACAAGACCATTGAGTCCAAACCCCTGCTCAGTGCAGGAATATGATGTGGCACCATTTGATACTGAGGGAAGTGCACAACTTTGCATATGTGTGTATGTGTGTTACTCCTTAGTTTCTCTACTGCTTCCTGAGGTACTCAAAGTGTCTCAACAAGCAACTACTTGAAGCTTCTTTTATGATTGTATATGGGGAATCTTTTATTCCCAGCACTGCCTCCTCATATGGGGAAACTGCTCCTTCCTTCCCACCTATGGTGTTTCTTATTTGTCTTTAGTGTATGTGTATATTTATGGGCCTAAGGAACAATCTTCCACTAAAACTCAAAGTTCTATAAGCTAACCTATTTCTGTTGCCACCAGTTCTGTTAAAATACTTTAAAACCTTCTAGTAGCTTGGTATAAGAGGCTTAGATGTGAGATGGGCATCACCACTAGAGACAAGATGAATAACAAGTTGGTTTATTAAAGGGGTATTTTGTACATAAGAGAATACTAATATTTATTTTGAGGTTTTCAAAAGAATGCTTGCCGATACTTCTTAAGGACTCCAGAGATACAGTTGCTATTATTAGTCTCTAGTGATGTACAAATCCCCTACCTGCCAGTCCGGTGGGGGGTTCCACAGGGGGGGGGGCAATCTTTTCCTCCCCCCGGAATGTGTGTATTCAGCCATAGAGAGCCTGAACCAGTGATTCTTCTGAATAAGGGTTGTTTTGCACTTCAGAGAAACCTCCAGCAGAGATTAGGGATAGTGACCTCTGCTTCAGCACACTATCCCTTCTGAGTTTGGTCTGAGTTTCTGGGAAAATCAAATTTCACCTGTGCCTAGCACAAAAGCCAGTGGGCCAAACTGCCTGAGATTTGGCAGGTGGACTCCCCTCCGGGTGGGAGGAGAGTTCCCCAAACTTCATGTCTGTATCAGAAAAACTGACAAAGTTATGACTGTTTGTGTTTTCCCATGCAAGTCAATGGGAAAACACCAAAAATGGGTGATCCGGATATCTGAATCTCGCTTCTGATTCAGATCTGAGTCGAAGCAGAGGGGGCCTAAATCAGTCTGCAGCAGATAGGGATTACTACAGAGGATCGGAAGTGGCATCCAAAGAGGAGCGGGGGGTCCATGCACAGCCTTTCTTACTAATATTAAAAAGGCCTTCAACACAGTAACAACACTAGGCCTTTGCCCTACAGAGATACATTATAGTTTCACTCCCCCCGGAATCTTCTTTGGCCAGCTCCGCTCCATGGCAATTCCGCGGAGCCGCCGGCCAACTCCGAAGTGCCAGCAATATGGCCACAATGCCGTATCGCTGGCTGAAGGGGACTACTGACTGTGGACACAAATTGTGTCCGGGATGCCATTTGTGGCTGTAAAGGCTTTAGTTTAAGGTAAATGCAGCCATAAATGGCTGTATTTACCTTAAACTAAGGCCTTTACGGTGGCAAATGGTGTCCTGGACGCCATTTGCATCCGTGCTTTTCATTAACGCGATCATGTAAAAGCAGGGTTGCAGGGATGTCCGAAGAGGATCTGGCCAAAGAAGATTCTACGCGGAGGGGGGGGGGGGTAAGTTTTCTGTTCTGCCACGGACTCCTCATTGGAGTCCGTGGAGGAATTCTCTGCCATCCCTACAAGCCTCTTAATTACTTCTTTTACCTCAGGCCAAATTTCCTAAACCTCCACTCCAGCCAAATGCACTCACAACCAAGTCCAGCTCTTGGTCACAGTCTTCTTCTGACTCCAAAGCTAGGGCCCCATCTGTACTGGCCCCAGGAGCATAGCCAAGTCATTTGTAGTGTTAGGGGGGCCTAGAGATCCATAATGCATGCTTAAGTTCATTATTGGTGCAAGTCCCATGCTAGTAAGCCTCTGAGCATGTGCAGATGAGTCAAAAGGCCGATAACAGCCTCCTCAGAACATTCCTTGCTAACGAGGAGAATGTCTTATCACTGATGTGCCTGAGAAGCAGAGTCTGTTTACCTGAAAGCTACAGGTGGCTGTGCTTGAGAACCAAACACTTCTAGCCTATGCTGGGAATGAATGCTAGGGGTGCTTGCTAGTGCTGTGCTGCCTCATCACTAACCTGTAGAGTATAAGACCCATTGTGCCCAGTGGCTCTGGGTTCAGAGAAGCTGTCTGATCCAACCATTGGGTACGCCTGTGTGCTGTAAGTTACCCAATAAAGTACTCCTTGTAAGTAAACCTTTGAGTCTGATGTATCACTATCTTGGCACTTCTAACCTAAGAGTTCAATGCCCACTGCAGGGTGGGCGACACACTATCTACATGAGCCATTTTCCCCAGTGCCACTTCGAAGGGAAGATCTTTCTGACAGATGATGCCGCTTTGCAGCCCAGTCATGGTTTTTATGGAGAAATCCGGGTTTTCTCAGAGTCCATTTGCTGCGAAGTTTTCACTTGCTTTGGGGTCACCGTGGTGGGTTGAGCTGACTGTCCCTTCCTTGGATTGAATTCCCGGCGTCGTTAGGGATGGCATCACTGTGATGCCTTCTTGCCCCTCCCTCTTCCTCCTTCACAGCTCCACAGTTACAGAGGCATGAAGAAGCGGGCTGGTGGAAGCCGCGCTGATTGGCGGAAAGGAAAGTGGCCTGGGGTGGGGGGAGAGCAGAGGAGCAAGCGTGTCTACCGGGAAGTAACTCATTGCCTTCACTTCTACATCGCTGCTTCTCTCCCTTTAAGTATCATGCTTGAGAGGGGAGACGTGCAGCTACAAAGGAGCACAGCTGAGAAACGCTACATGCCCGTGGATTCAAAGCTGCGCAGGTGAGAAAGAGTGGGTGCCAGGGCAGATGGTTTTCATAAACATGTACAGAAGAAGCACTTAATTGAGCCTGTGTTTGTGCGGGGGGGGGGGAGCCTATTGATTGGGCAGTTAATAGGCTACGTGCTCCTCACTCTCTCCTCCTCCCCAGCTCCGCGCTCTCTGCTCTCAGCACCAGCTCAATCTCCAGAGGCAGCGGCTGCCTGCTTGCCTGCCTGCAAGCAATGTGTACACGGGGTTTGTTATGAACATCTACTCGCAAGCAAGTCCTACATGCTAGTCACGCACCCTCCTCCCCTCCCCAGCTCTGTTCTTCCTGGCTTGGGAAGCCCACTTTAACCCTCCCATCTACTGCTCCAGTGGTTAATTTGCAGTGCTAATACTACACAGCTCCTACCAACCAAACAGTGAAATCAGTGCCATGTAGATGCAGCCTTGTTGTACTACAGGCTGCTTGGACAGTTTATCTGGTTTTTACTCCCTGCTTGTATAACTTTCTTCTGGTAGAATCTTAGGGTAGCCTCCTGGCATACCACCTCCTCGCTATTCCTGATCTTCTCCAGCCAGGTATGATTATCTCACAGAGAAGGAGTAGCTTAATATTCAGGCCATAGGTATTTGCCTTCTCCTCAGTCTTCCCCTGACCCTTCTATCACACAGCACACACCAACCACAGACTTTCTCCCTCACTGACTACCCAGTGACTAACTGAAACTCCGAGCATTTCTACACGAGGCTGTTAATTGGCTGTTGACTCCCTGTATCTACTTATGGTTTCATCACAGAATTGAGCTCTAAGCATTACATGAGCATTTCCTTTCCTGCCTTTTACTACATCACTTCTAGTTGGTACTGTGGGATAGCAGAACAGAGCAAATACACACATTAAAAAAGCATTTTCATTTGGTTTTACAATTAAATATTGCACTTTCCCTGCTCTAACAAAAACTCGCCCAAAGTGCGTTTTAGACACAAAAGCAAAGCTGGAGGTGCAGAACATTGTCCAATGAACCCGTAGAATCTGTGAGTAGGGAATAACGAGGACATGATAAATGCCTCGTGTAGAAAAGCCCTCTGTCTTCCTTAACTGTCATTTCCCATCCACCTTTTTCCACCTAGCTAGAAATCCCAGCCAAGCAGAATCTGATGTTGCCCACACCAATCAATACTGAATTTACATGATCCAGCCCTCAGCTAGGAATATTAAAAGTGATTGTCTCTCTCTCCCCCTTCAGAATCTGTCACCAAGTCCTTACTAATAGGGCTATGCACCGCCTCATTATGAAGCCCCAATAACAAGGTAAAAAACAGGCTGAACTGGGGGAGCCTCTTCATGATAGGAAGCAGATCAGAGCAGCACCAAGGCCCCCCAAGCTGAAGTGCCTCAACTATGAAGCGCCTCCTCCTCCTCATATATTCAGAGCTCTTCTTATGCCTGAGCAGTCCAGACAGGCTGTCTCCAAAATGTATCAACTTCTGAAAGCTCACTGGGGGGGGGGGCAGGAGGAGGAGGAGGAGGGAGTGTGCTTTGGAAAATGGGAACTCTCAGGCTGTAGCTATGCCAACAGTTGGCAATCAGAGAGAGTGATGGAGGAGAAGCTGTTTCATTGGGAGAGGGCTGGTATATGGTTAGATCTGGTGTGTGCGCGTGTGTGCAGTCATTACAGTTCCGTCTTCGATTCCTTAATTCTCCATTGCTATCAGGCTTTCCTAGATTTTTAAAAGCAAACACCTAGTATTGTGGGATCATTCCTTCACTCCTTGTGTGAGCAGTTCCTTTGGGACTGTTTGTTTCTGTGGCACCCGCTGCAGCTTTCTTACTCGTTCTGTGTATTCATTCCAAATGGTAAATACCATTTAGTTCTTTCTTTCTTTCTTTCTTTCTTGTCTTAAATAAAGGTATATTATAGCAGCCTATGCATTTAGTGTTTGGCTCCCCCCCCCCCCGTTCTGAAGTGAATTATCTTTTTCTTTTCTGTCTTGATCCTCCCAAAACATAATATAAAAGAGGGTGGTTTGTTTTTTTTTTTCTATTCTTGGTTCTTATCTTATTGCCTCCACCATCCTCATGTATTTCTTGAACTTTACCTGCCTTCCCTAAAAGAAAAGAAAACATAAAACAACAAATAAAAAACCCTTTTATTTGCTTAGGTTGTTCTGCTTTTCTTTTGCTCTTCTGTGTGTGTGTGTGTGAGTGTGTGCTTCCCTCTTGGTGGGCTTGAATCAGTTTGTATCTGCCTTTCTGGCCACAGGCCGCTCTTCCCTAGAAAATATGCCCTGGTGTTGTCTGGTTTGCAGCCCCAGGCCATTCTTCCTTACACAATATGCCCTAGTGGTAGGGATGTTGGAGAATTCCACCACGGACCCCAATGAGGCCAGATTTCAAGAATCTGGCATCATTGGTGTCCGTGGTGGAACGGAGTTAGGGATGTCGTGTTGGAGAATTTCTCCACGAATCTCCGGGAGGCCGAATGCCAACGCATTTGGCCCCCCGAAATTGGTGGAGAAATGGTCGGCCGCCCCCCCCCGCCATCCCCCGGATGGGACTTACCTTGGTCGAATGTCCCTGGCGGCAGCGGCTCCCAGCGGCAGGGCGGCGGTGGTTCGGCGGCGGGGCAGCAGAGGCAGAGGCAGCAGCCGGTCTTCTGACCAGCTGCCACCACTGCCACTTCCAAGTAAAAAAACAACAACAACAAATGTGATAGGCTACGTCAAGATTTACATAGCCTATCACGGCTAGATTTTCAAAAAACACCGTGATAGGCTACGTAAATCTTTACGTAGCCTATCACGGCTGACTTTGGGGGGAGGAAGCACGTACGCAAATGGCGGCGCCCATGGGCGCCGCCATTTGCGTACGCGTTCTTTTTTCCCCCAAAGTCAGCCATCATAGGCTATGTAAAGATTTACGTAGCCTATCACAGCTGACTGCAGGGACGCAAACGGCGGTGGCTACGGCCGCCGCCGTTTGCGTCCCGGCAGAAGACGAGGTTCGTGGCCGGAGGGACGGGGCGCCTACCCCCGGCCAGAATTTCGGCCGGAGGGACGGGGTGCCTCCCCCCCGGCCAGAATTTTGGCCGGAGGGATCGGGCGCCTCCCCCCCCGCCCAGAATTTCGGGCGGAGGAACGGAGCGCCTCCCCCCCACCGCGAAGCAAGCTGCGGGATCAGGTAAGGGACTTTCGTCCATTCCTAAACGGAGCACTCTCCTCTGCGCCCCTCCAGAATCCCTCCAGGCCGGCTCCACTCCGCGGTGATCCTGCAGAGCTGGCCACCGGCTCTGCAGCACTGGCAATATGGCCAGCCGCCATTGCCGTGCCATATCGCTGTGCTAAGTTCGGACGCAAATGGTGTCCACTACGCCATTTGCATCCCTGTTTTCACATGATAGGCTATGCAAATACCTATGTAAATATAATTTGCATAGCCTATCACGTGAAAACAAGGACGCAAATGGCATAGTGGACGCCATTTGCGTCCAGACGTAGCACAGTGATACGGCACGGCAATGGCAGCAGGCCGTATCGCCAGCGCTGCGGAACCGGCAGCCAGCTCCGCAGGATCACCGTGGAGTGCAGCCAGCCTGGATAGATTATGGGGGGAGGGATGGATCGCCTCCCCCCTCTGTGGACCCTCCCAGCCAGAATAGGGTAAGTGAACCGCCCACCCCTACCTAGTGGGCAAGGCATTGCACTTTGGTCCATTCATCTTTCTTTCTTTCATAGATCCTTCATTTAAAAAACCAATGTAACTATTCCCAAGGTTCATGGTCACTCCCCAGGCAGCTCTTCCCTATAAGAAGTTCCTGCCTGACAGAGTTGCTTTGTCTTCTTGCCTCTGTCAGAAGACCACTGAGAGCCTGAAGTCATCGGAGATCACCAACTGCATAAACTGGATAACTATGTGCACTTCCTACACTCTCAGTTCCTTTAGTTCCCCAGAATCAGGTTTTTAATTAAAACCTGTTTGAAATTTGGTGAGAGTGGTGTGGCCAAAAGCCCCCCAAACATTAAAATATAACATACATACAAAATACTCATTAAGGGTGCAATCCTTATGGGGATAAGCAGCCACCTCCAAACTCAGAGGTGTCCGCCTATCCAATGCAGGGCAGGAAAAGCATGGAGGGGATCGTCCCATCCATGCTTCTCCTGTCCTGCATTTGTGGCTAGACAGCTGATTTCGGCTGTCTAGCCACAGGAAGGCAGAGCAGGGGAGGGGGCTGCCAGATGACACATAGGATCATCTGGAACACCCCCAGAATGCCCCGTTTTGGCCACTCCGCACTCCTCTTCCGAGCATGGAGTGCGGGATAGTTCCACGCTGCCTGCAAGGCAGCGCAGAAGGGCAGGAAGGTTGGTTCTCCGGGAACCCACATTTCCTACGGCTGTTTAGCCTCTGACAAGCGGCCATACGATTGCTCCCTCCATGTGTGCTAGAAATAAACAAAAGCAGATAAAAAAACCCTCTCAGGTAATGTGTGTATTCAGCCATAGAGAGCCTGAACCAGTGATTCTTCTGAATAAGGGTTGTTTTGCACTTCAGAGAAACTCCAGCAGAGATTAGGGATAGTGACCTCTGCTTCAACACACTATCCCATCTGAGTTTGGTCTGAGTTTCTGGGAAAATCAAATTTCACCTGTGCCTAGCACAAAAGCCAGTGGGAGAAACTGCCTGAGATTTGGCAGGTGGACTCCCCTCCGGGTGGGAGGAGAGGTCCCCAAACTTCATGTCTGTATCAGAAAAACTGACAAAGTTATGACTGTTTGTGTTTTCCCATGCAAGTCAATGGGAAAACACCAAAAATGGGTGATCCGGATATGTGAATCTAGCTTCTGATTCGGATCTGAGTCGAAGCAGAGGGGGCCTAAATCAGACTGCGGCAGATAGGGATTACTACAGAGGATCGGAAGCGGCATCGAAAGAGGAGCGGGGGGTCCATGCACAGCCTTTCTTACTAATATTAAACAGGCCTTCAACACAGTAACAACACCAGGCCTTCAACACAGTAACAACACTAGGCCTTTGCCCTACAGAGATACATTATAGTTTCACAGAAGCCACATAGAGCACACACACACACACACACACACACAGAGAGAGAGAGAGAGAGAGAGAGAGAGCATTTGTTCACAATTCAAACAACAATAACATTATATCTGGATTTTCCTATGCAAGATAATGCAGAGACCAAAATGACTGCTGTGGTAATGCTGAAATCCAAACCCCAGTTTTGCAAGAGCAGACTAATACTGCTTAGTTTCAGATTCTAAGAGAAGTATAATTCACAGGGGGGAATGCCTGGGATTAAGTATTTCTTTGGTGATTATTAGTACTACTGAAGTGAATAGATAAACAGTTTTTTTACATACCAGTAGGGAATGGTTTGCTATATAATTGGCTGCTGAAATACTCCTAGATCTTTTAGTTTAAGTTCACTAACAAATCATGACAAATATTGTCATGATTTATTCAAACTGCTTAGCTGCAGATTCATCAACAGCCCCAATTATTACCTAAATCTCAAAAAGAGAGTAAGAGTTATTTTTTTCATGAGTAAATGTAGGCTTTGCCACTAGAAAGGAATAGTGGACAACCAGCTGAAAAAATCTATAATGATGACTGATAACCAAATAAAATATTCATGAAGACCATATGCATACAAGAGGACAGATATTAACGTGACATAAATGTGTTCAGTATGGAAGCCTTCAAGTCAAAATAATACGATTTTCATCTGAGTTTTGAAACTACCTGTGTTTGGGACTGACTATTGATATTTCTTGCACATTCACTCCAATTGTTAAAGAGCAAATAGGAATGAATTGTTTTCAAATATTGCCTATCCTGCCCTTGTTATTTAGTTCCCAAAAGAGGGTAGAAATAATCTCACCTGTCTCTGTTTACTGCATAGAATATAGAACAGTGGCTGATGTGCCCTCTGAATAAATATTTTTTTATCTTTAGAAAACAGTATCAAAACTACATACACACACACACACACACACATACACACACACCTTTACTTGGTTTTGACATGAAGACTGCAGTTTAACTTCTCACATCAAAATAATGGGTTGTACAATATTTCAAGAAGAACTAGAAGAAGAAAAGACTTTGGAGATTTTGAGTGGTTTCTCAAAGCAGAAGTTCAGCAAAAAATATGCAAAATACAGCTACATTTGGAGTATATATTCTGATAAAGGAATAGCTTTTTGCATTTTTTCAAAGAGCTTAAAAGAAAACTGTTACAATGCCTGTAAGGTAGAAAATTAAGGGTGCAATCCTATACATATTTACCTGTAAATTCCACTGAAATCAATACGACTTGCTTCTGGGTAGACATACCAGGACTGAACTATAGATTTAATTTATAGCACTTGCTTTTACTTTTATTGAAGTCACAGGCTTCATCATTATTGTTTACGGCATTTATAGCCTAGTCCTACTCATTAGTATATGGAAGGAACCAAGTTCCGCTGAGTTATAATGGGTAACACTGGCAGCCCCCATTGTCTCTTCCTTAGGGATGTCAGAGAATTTTGCCATGAATCTCAGAGAGGCCGAATGCCAGCACATACGGCCCCCCAGAATCGGTGGCGAAACGGTCTGCCACCCCCCCACACCCCCCGGGACGGGACTTACCTTGGGCGAATCTCCCTGGTGGCGGCGGCGGCTCTGGCGGTGGTGTGGCGGCGGCAGCAGCGGCAGCTGGTCTTCCAACCAGCTGCCGCCACCACCATTTCCAAGTTAAAAAAAAAAAACACGTCATAGGCTACGTAAAGATTTACGTAGCCTATCACAGCTAGATTTTAAAAAAATACCGTGATAGGCTACGTAAATGTTTACGTAGCCTATCTAGGGTTGGCGGAGAATTTCTCCCTGAAACTTCGGGGGGCTGAGCGCCAACATGTTCGGCCCCCCGAACATGTTTCGGGGAGAAATTCTCCGCACCCCCCCCACCCCCCGCACCGCCCCCGGGACGGGACTTACCTTTCCCGAATGTCCCTCCCGGCGGCGGGTCCCGGCGGCGGTTTGTCGGGTCTTCGTCAGGGGCGGGGGCGGCAGCCGATCTTTCGACCGGCTGCCGCCGCCGCCATTCCAATAAAACTAAAAAAAAAAAACACGCCCCCGTGATAGGCTACGTGACGATTAACGTAGCCTATCATGGCTAGATTTGCAAAGTCAGCCATGATAGGCTACATAAATCGTCACGTAGCATATCACAGGTGACTTAAAAAAAAAAAAAAAGTGCGTACGCAAATGGCGGCCCCCATAGGGAGCCGCCATTCCCGTTCCTTATTTGGTCGCTGTAGTCTACGTAAAGATTACGTAGACTACGGCGAATATAAGGGCAACACTATTTGCATTGCCCTTATTTTCGCCGAAGTCTACGTAAAGATTTATGTAGACTACAGCGACCAAATAAGGAACGCGAATGGCAGCTCCCTATGGGGGCCGCCATTTGCGTACGCGTTTTTTTTTTAAAGTCACCCGTGATAGGCTACGTGACGATTTACGTAGCCTATCACGGCTGACTTTGCAGATCTAGCCGTGATAGGCTACGTTAATCGTCACGTAGCCTATCACGGGGGCGTTTTTTTTTTTAACTTTTAATTTCGCGGCCGGGCGAGGTGAGGCGCCTCCTCCCCGGCCTGAATTTTGGCCGGGCGAGGTGGGAAGCCTCCCCACCGGCCTGAATTTCGGCCGGGCGAGGCGGGAAGCCTCCCCCCCCGGCCTGAACTTCGGGGGGAGAGCAGCAAAGCGCCTCCCCCCCACCGCGAAAAGCTGCGAGACCAGGTAAGTGGGTTTCGTGCACCCCTAAGCCTATCACGGCTGAGTTAAAACAAAAAACCGCGCATACGTCTACGCTATTTGCGTTCCCCTTATTTTCGCCGTAGTCTACGTAAATGTTTACGTAGACTAGACTTGCCAAAATAAGGAACGCAAATGGTGGCGCCCATGGGCGCCACCATTTGCGTACGCGCGGTTGTTTGTGTTTTTTTAACTCAGCCGTGATAGGCTACGTAAACATTTATCACGGCTGACTGCAGGGACGCAAACGGCGGCAGCTACGGCCGCCACCATTTGCAGACCCGGCCGGCCAGGATTCGCGGCGGGAGGGATGGGGCGCCTCCCCTCCGGCCAGAATTTGAGGGGGGAGGGACAGGACGCCTCCCCCCCAGCCAGAATTTCGGGGGGAGGGACGGAGCGCCTCCCCCCCACCGCAAATCAAATTTTGTAAAAGGTAAGTGACTTTTGTACATCCCTACTTCCTAACGATGCCCAAGGATTTCAGTCTTTTTTTTACAGATTTCAGTCTGTAATTACAATATGAACTGATCTGATCCACATCTTCTGGACTAATATGTGCATTAGAACTCAGTTATCCATTGGCTTTTGCAGTTCTTGGCTCAAGCATGTATCAACAACATACATTTAGAAATTTTTATTTTGACAGGAAATGTTTTGAAATGTATTTCCATATGCAAATTTTCAATCATAGAATCATAGAATAGTAGGGTGGGAAGGGTCCTACAAGGCCATCGAGTTCAACCCTCTGCTTAATGCAGGAATCCAGGTCAGAGCATCCCTGACAGATGGCTGTCCAGCCTCGTCTTGAATGCGTCCAGTGTGGGAGAGCCCACCACCTCCCTAGGGAATTGGTTCCATTGTCATACTGCTGTAACAGTCAGGAAGTTTTTCATGATGTTCAGCTGGAATCTGGCTTCCTGTATCTTGAGCCCATTATTCCATGTAATTTTCATGCAGAATTTTTTAAAAGTTGCAGATTTATCAGGAACAGCCAGGACATAATTGACGTACAGATGCACACAGCTAAACTGTAATGGACTGAGAATGGAATGATTCACCCATCCTTCTCTTTCCCCTCTAACCAGCAAATCTCACTTTGAATGTTGTAATTGGATACAGACAGATGCAACTCTTATCGTGTCTGATGTGTGTCACATGTCAAATTCCACTTATTTATAATTAAAGTGGCAATACAGGGAGGAGGATGGGGTCTTGCTTTCAAGGATTATAAAGGGTCAGCTGCTGAATTTCACTTTAAAAAAATCAGTTGGGGTTTTTTTTGTATTTAAGTACAAAGTGACTACAAAGTGAGAACTGTCCCTAAAATGCTCAGGCAGAAGACCATAATAACAGGCTGAAATGGATGCTCATGAGATAGTAAGAAGAGCTGTGCTGGATCAGACCAAAGGCCTATGTAGTCTAGCATTCTGGCCCCACAGTAAGAAACCAGGTGCTGACAGGAAGTCCAATAGCACCTCCACATTCATGTTCCCCAGCAACTGGTATAAAGAGGCATATTGGCTCTGATACTAGTAGCCACTGATGGACAAATTCATGGAAGACAAAGCTAATCCCCCTTTAAAGCTGTCCAAGTTGTGGCCCTCACTGCATCTTGTATTGGCAAATGTCACTGTGTGAAGACGTACCTCCTTTTATCTGTCCTGAATTTCCTACCACTTAGCTTCATGGGATGACCCCAGGTTCTAGTACCATGAGAAAAGGAGAAAAGCTTCACACTTAATGTGATCACCATAAATTGCAGTATGTGGGTAATCATTTACATGCCTTTACTTCCAGAGCTAGTAGTGACACATTCCAGAGACCACAGAATACCCAATGTAAGGTCAGGGTCCATTATAGATTTGGCTACTTTTCAGAAGCCAGTAAAAAGAGAATATCAAGAAATGAGCCATAAGTACTAACCAGAAATACAATACAGATCAGAAATGCAGAAGTCAGTGGAAAAAAATAAGTATAATACCAGAAAATACAAGGTTGTAACATTGCTCAAAAACTAGCAAGTTTCTGTTGTGACTCGATGGTAGGCTAGGAAATATGTTCATAGTGCTATAATCAGCAATAACCAGAGTTCAGATTAGAATTTAGTGACATAACTAATAAGTCTAATGGCTGTCAATCAGAACTGAACAAGGAATCTTTTCCAATTCTCCAGTTACCTCCTTATAAATAATATTCAAGTAAGGATGGATGAATCTGTCTATTTCCCATCCACATCAGTTTCACATGTATTCAACCATAAATCTGTTCCATCCAATTTCTGCAACAGTCCGCAATTTAAACACACACGCACGCACAGAGAGACAGAGAGAGAGATGGAAAGTTGCATTTATTTTCATACACAGTTTCCCCTAACGTGCATTTTGTGTGCAACACTGCTTAATGTCTGCATTTATGTATGCAACTTTCTCCAATATACACATTTTTGTACACAGCTTCCTCTAGTATACACATTTTTTTTCAGCACTCAATTTGTGGAGCTGAGAACTGCATTACAAAATTCAGAGAAGCACACATTCAAAGGATAACTGTACTATGATCTGCATATTAGTCAGAGAAGTGCAAATTAGGTTGGTTCGCTTATGAGGACCAAACAAAATTCTCCCCCATCTCTTTATTCAAGGCAACTGCATAATCTCCAACATTTCACAGATGAAAATTGGGATTCCAGGATGTTTATTACCCCTTTTCCCATGCCAAGGATCACAGCCTGAGTGCCCCTATAACATATTTCTGAAGGCTTGTCTTTGCTTGCTGTTTTATTCCACAATGACATGTTCTTCACTGGGTTTGGGGGCTGTAACAGATGAGGCAGTTCTGCCTCCTTTTTCTTTTCTTTGTTTCTCCCCTAAATTCCTGCCCAGACTGTTTTCATCCGTGATCCCCAAAATGAGCCAACATGTAGGTGCCAAGTTGGTTTTGCCTAAATACACATGAAGCATCTGGTAGGAAATGAAAGAAATATCTCAAATTCACTACTCTCCTCCCTCAACTCCTGAGAATGACCAGTGATAAACATTCATGTCCTGTATATCTGCAAACTTGAGTTAAGGATCTTATTTGATTGGGTGCTGGCTTTCCTCCAAGCCTGGTCCCCTCCCCACCACCACCCTGGGTCCCAACATAAAAATAGCTGATTTTGAACATTTTTTAAAAAAAATCTCCATTTTACCTGGGGAAACTCTTGTTCCCCCTGCACCCTCCGCCCCCGCCAGAACAAGTCCCATGTGGCAGAAAAATGCACTTCTTCATATGTAAGAAACTGAACCTGATCTTAGGATCTCTAAACTGTAAGAAAAACAGTTAGAAAAATAATGTTTTGGCTTTATTTTAATGCAGCCTACTACTTATCTTCCCACTTTATACTGACTCTATTTAATAAAACTACTTGAACTGAAAGCCTGAAATTCATCAAAGAGCTTTTACTTGGATTCTGTCAGCTGACTGCTCTGCCAATTGTTCTGCCTAAACGCTACTAAATATTAAATCCATAAGTAAACTCTGCCGGTCTGGATTTCCACATGTCCACATTATAGATATTTATCATGCTGGTAGAACTGACTCGTGTATAAGTAAGACACGGGTGGGTCTCCCGGCCATTTCTGTTAAGACAGAGAAGGTGGGAATGTAACCCCATCTATTACAGGGATTGATGTAAGTAAAGTAACCACAATAATTGTAATGTATTCATTTATTTGTTTCTAAATCCATATCCTGCTAATTGGCTCTGTAGAGTTTTTTTCCAAATTGTACAAAAATAGTGATGTTTGTCACTGGGAAATCAGGTTCTTTTTTGACTTGATGGAGTTTCACAGTGTGTACAGCTTGATTTGCATATGTGAGCTGAGCTGAGGGCTTTTCCCTGAACTCCAGGAACGTTTTTGCGCATTTTTCAAGGTCCTGCAATTTGCGCAAATTTCTGATCAATCTGTACACACTTATGAGCAATTTGTGCAAATTGCACAGAAATTTGCACAGATTTTGTGCAAATTATGGAAACTGTGGGGGGAAATATGTGCCAAATGCCTGTAAAATCTGCAAACTGGCCCAACTCACAGACCACGTTGGGTGCTGCAGCGGTAACTGGAATGAAGTTCAGGGGCCGGAACCTAGGAAAACTAATTGAACTCCAACCCTCAGACTGATTTCCCAAACATCCCTATACAAAAAGAGTAAGTCATAAGAATGTGAGTTTGCTAAACTTGCCAAGGTATGGAAACAACGTAATTCAGTGAGGTTCAAGAATTCTTCCAGAGCTTGATGCCAAGTGCAGATACACATTTAGGAGCTTTCATTCATTTGTGGATGAAAAACGCAGACTTTTGGTGCTTTTGTATTTCAATTTCATTAAGATAAAATGTACGATCACATTTTTATTTTACGAGTTCTAGTTTTGATAAAGATTTATTTTGGAGATTCCAGTCTGTTAATTTTATTGCTAGTATCTTTGCCCTTACGGATGCTTTGGAAATGCTATCTTCAAATGCTTCTTCTCAACAACTTCTTTCTTTGTGAACAGGCCACAACAACAACAACAACAACAACAACAATATAGATGACATTTGGGTTAGCTTCCAAGATTGATAGTAAATCTGCTTCTTGGTCTTCGTCTTCATCTTCGTCTTTGTCTTCATCTTCTTTTTTGCCTTCCCTGTGTAGGGAATGGGGTGGGTTTGCCCATAAAGGAAGAAAAACTAACAGATGTCCCCCACCCCAGATACTCATGGAACTTGGCCCTAGTTATACGAAGGAGCTTTCCAGTGCAAAGCAAACTCTACTCTGGCCTTTATAAGGCTGGACAGGCTTCTTCTTCAATGCAGTTGTCAGACACATGTAGTTGTTTGGGATTGCTGTAGGCTTTGAAAAGTGAACAATCCATATTTCAGCCCCTTCAGGATGACTGAGAGGGTAATCAGTGCTAGACAAATAGGGCCACAACCAGGATCCTGTCAGCTGCACATGCTCTCAACATTATTCCCCCACCTCATCATGATTTCTCCCAGTCCGAACTCACATTCGCAGACACTTCTGGGCTGAATGTGGACCCTCAACATGTTCGCAGCAAGTAATGTAGTAAATGGTTGCAAATGTTATGGGCCAGGCTCTCACTAAAGGAGAGAGACTATTGGTTTCAGCTTTTAATTAAGGGAACAAGCTATTAGGGACAGTCCCACATTGCAGAGCCAGTTTTAATCAATAATGCTGTGGCTTATGTGATTATAAATGGTAGCCATGTCTTCCATCCTGAGTATGCATGCAAAAAAGAAATTTCACAAGTTGAAGGACAATTTTGTGAGTCCTTCCTCCATTTTTACCCAATGTTTTTCAGTTAAACACAGGTGTAGCTAATTTGGCTGTTCTGATCTCATTGGTCCCAGCATCCTCCAAACTATAGCTGGGCAAGGATATTTCTCTAGCAGTGTGGAGAACAACAACTATTCATAGGTTGAAATGGGTTACATGTGCAAACAACTTTTAATTGGTTACAGCTCACAGAGTTTGGTGTGGCTTGGAGAAAGGAACCAGTCATTGCATCATCCAACTGCTGGCCTGTGCCAACATCCCAACCCACATGCTTGGATAAGGTGGATGGGAAATGGCAGGAATCTCGGGCCCACCACAGCACAAACTGGTAATATGGGTCTTTTCTGTGACCTGAGTGTTTGGACAGCATGCTAAACACTCAAGCTGAGCTGGGGCTTTAAGAGACACTCCAAGATCCCCTTTGGAGATCCCCAGTGGGGACAGGGAGCCCAGCCCCCACTTATCCCTGCTATGGATCCAGCCCAATACCTCCAACACCTGCAACAAGAAGTTGTGACCAAAATATAGAACAACAGTCTTGTTATGAGAAAGGCAAAAAGCCCACATTGCTGGGACCACTCACGATGTCATATGTGAGTAAAATTCCTGACTAGCCCTAGCAACCAGAGGCTAACATCAGTCCAGATAATGAGTGGTAATGACAAAGCTGCAGGTCAGGCCTTCTAGTTATGATCTGGGTGGACCAAAGGGAGAAGGATCCCACCCAGTTCTGTTCCAGAGTTCCACCCTCAGAAGCCAAATGATTGGCACAGCCAGTAGGCTCCTGGGGTAGTGCCTGAGCTACAGTGCAGCTGGGCAGCAAAGTAGATCAGTAAGCTACAGGCTGCATGAAGAAGAAGTGGATTCCCAGTTGCTCCCTTCCTCCCCCCTCCAACACACACACACACACGATGCACAGAGAGGTAAGCAAGGATCCATGTCTTAGGAGGTTATAGAGAAGTTGGTGTTCACAGTTTGGCTTTGCTTTGTTTACTGTGGCTTGCCCTGTCACTCTGCATGATTGAACCTGCCTTCTAGATCAGTTCAAATATAATGAGAAATTATTGTTGTCCTCTGTATGAAAGAGCTATAGTGAGCCTTGGGTTCACATGCTCCCCTCTCCCTTCTACTCTTTTTATCAGTGAGGATGAGATTGGATGTTTTTGCTTCTGATTTTAAATGAACAACCGTTTCCCCTGACATCTGAACTCAGAACACTATGGTTCATTGAAACCATGGTTAGTGAGAACAAGCCAGGATCAAATCATGGTTTCAAATCTTGGTTTCTTCAGAAACCATAGTTTAAACAACAGATTCCCAAATTTGGATGTCAGGGGGAATTGGGTTATTTTAAAACTAGAAGCAGATACTTCCAATCTCCTCCTCTGGTGTCTGAAAGAGGAAAAAAGGAGAGGGGGAGTGCAAGAACTCAGTGTGCTCCATTCACATAATGGGAAATCATAATTTCCTGTTATATTTGAACTAGGCCTTTGCGTCTTCTTGCCTTGTTCCTCTTGCATGCTCTGTTTCTGAGTCTAGTCTCCTTCCCAAACTTGTCCATGTCCTGTCTCCCCAATTTTTCTAATTTTGATAATGCCCCTTATCTAGTCAATGTGCCAAAGTTCTCAACCACAAGGGACAGAAATAAGATGTAATGTACATATAATATGCATATACAGTTCATATACACCAGGGGTGGGCAACTTGTGGCCCTCCAGGTGTTTTGGCCTGCAACTCTGCTCATCCCTCACAATTGCCTATGCTGGCTAGGGCTGATGGGAATTGTAGGCCAAAACATCTGGAGGGCCAGATGTTGTCCACCCCTAATATACAAAACAATTTTACATGGCATGTTCATGTGATGTGGCCCTGTGACTTCCCTGCTTCTGCTTCCCTCTCTTTTTTTCATAACTTAATTCAGGATTCCTTTTTGACACTTCTCAGTGGTTGCTTCCCATGTTAGTCCCTACTTAATTGCTTATCTTGTCATTTGGAACGGAAAAGTTGCTTTCAGTAGCAGAATTGTTTTAGATATGTTTCTGTGATGGCACATCTCAGCAGCAAATGTTGAGCAGCTGGATACTACCTAATTAGAACAGTCAGGGAAAAAAGGCTGTTTGAGCTGAATAATAATCACATCCATCACAATTGTAATTTTACTTGTTTATGTGGTGTACACCTGCGCCTTGTTGGCAGTCTATTTGATTTCAGTAGAAGAGATTCAGAGCTGGCCATGTATCTTTCTTCCCACCTTCTGTGAACCTTAAATAGCATTTGTGTCTTTGTTTAATTATATAGACAGTTTCATGTGCCCTGCTGTAGAAAGCACTCAAAACTCTTTCTAAACAAAGGGAAGAGGTTCAGTTTATACTGAACTTTTTCTTGGTGAAGATGCCAGAGGAAAAGACTGTAAGACGCCAGAGTCTCAAACAAGTGCCTGTAGCAGGAGAAAACACCAGGCACTTCACTCCCTGAGCTACCACGGCAGCTTGCAAAAAGCAGGAACTGCTGGCATGCTTCCACCACTGCTGCAAAAGGTCAGAGAATGAGATTACAGTTTCCAGGGATCAGGTGCACTATCATTCTGCAAATGAATTCCCACAGAAGGAATGATGTGAGCAAGAATATACGTACAGAGCAAATAAGGATAGTGCCACCTTCCCCAACCTGATGCCCTCCAGATGCTCGGGACTACACCTCCCAGAATTCCTGACCATTGGCTATGCTGGCTGGGGCTGATGGGAGTTGTTACCTCCAAATACTTTGGACTTCAAGGTTGGAGAATTACAAGGGTTAGTGTAATAAGGGTATTTCCAATCAGAATGCCTATTAGTATCCATAACCTGTTCTGCTCTGCCACTGAAAGCTAAGGGTTGCTGTTGTTGTTGTTCAGTCGTTAAGTCGTGTCCGACTCTTCGTGACCCCATGCACGCCAGGCCTTCCTGTCCTCCGGAGCTAAGGCTATATATATATATATATATATATATATATCTTTATAAAGGATGCTTGATTGTATTAAAACACAAATATTTAACAGCTTTGGAAGAGGTGCTTTGTGTATGACAATGAAGCTTTAAAACTGGAAGTGTGCACGTCTTGTGCTCTTTCCTCGCTTCTGTAGTAACACGGAAAGAGGGCCCCAAGATCTCCACTTCAGTGAAGCTCTCAGAGTCCAGCTAATTCCATTTCTCACTTTCAAGTAGAAGCAGAGAACAAGGAAATGCAAGTCATGCATACTTTGATTTTTGTCACTTCTTCATAACATATAAAGTGAACCAGCATGTAGACTTTGGTTACCAAATGCTTGTGTTCCTCAGCCACCAACATCTTATGTTGGTATTTGAACAGAGATACAAGGACCACATTCAGTCAGTTGAAACCCCTCTCCCTTCTCATACCATTTCCTTTTCCTGGAATCTGAAAAGTGGGGATTAAGAAACTGAGCAGCCTCCACTGTGTAGGATAGGCCACTGTGTAGTGTTTATTTCTGCAAACCATTTGTTGCCCGTAAACTGTAGAAGATACCCGGGATTTGTTTAATGTCTTGGGGAAAGCATTTAGAGCTTTCCATGAATTAATAACAGGATGGTTCTATCAGTGGCTATTACCAATGGAAACTCCAAGTTCAGAGGTGGTGTGCCTATGAGTAATAGTCGCCAATAAACAATGACGGAAAGGCCCTCACTTCCATGCCCTGCTTCTGAGTTTCCAGAGGCATCTTCCTGGCTGTGGCTGGAAATGGAATGCTAGACCAAATGGGCCTTGGTCTGATCTAGGCTATGCAGTTCTCATGTTCTTGATTACTTCCAAGGATCGTGTTGAGAATAAAAGTGTAAAATTATTGAGTTGTTTGTCCTTGTGAAAATGTCTTTGGAGATACAAAATGTTGATAAATCATTTTCCATCATGCTTTGGTCTATAATCTAATAATGATCTATTAGCATAGAATTAGCTAAAACTTTTAGCTTTGATGTTTTAAATCTGTATTTTAAACTCCTGCACTGCTGCTAGGTTTTATTGTGGTTGTATTGTTATATTGTGGTTTTAATGTTCTATATATTTTAAATTGTTTTATTGTGTGTTGTTTGGTTTTAATTTCTGTGAACCACCCAGAGAGCTTTGGCTATTGGGCAGTATAGAAATGAAATTAATTAATTAATTAAAATTAGTTGCAAGCCTAGGTTTAGTCTTTCTGAAACATAAAAGAACACAACTCTGGCCTGAACAGTTTAGAGAATAGTGACAGTGCCAACAAAGTAAAAGTGCTGCAGTGAAAGCCTATTGTCTGGCTTGATTTGCAAGCAGTTGACTATCACTTCGTTACAGGACAGGCCACAGCTCAGTGGTAGAGACATGTTTGCATGGCTAAGGTCTTGGGTTTTCTCCTCAGTATTTCCAGTTAAAAGATCTCATTATAGCTGGGAAAGAACTCTGCATGAGACCATAGAGAACTGCAGCCAATGGTGACCTAGAAGGGCTGGTGGCAGAGCCACCCCTACTATGCAACCTGCTTCAGATAGCACCATGAAGGGGAGAGGGATAGATAAGGCAGGAATCTGGTGTCTGAATGTGTGGGGATGGGCTGGGGTGTGGTGGGCAGGGCTCCACTTCAAGCAGCCATATGCCTTGTGCCAGCACTCCCTGGTGGCCTTCCTTCGTATACAGGGCAGTACAATATAACCTAGTACCTGGTTGCTGTATTTTCTGGTGAACCGTCTGGAATCTGTAGAGGTTTTTTTAGAGTAGGGAAAAAATAGTCAGATTTCACAGAACTAATTAGAGCAGGATTAAACTTGCATTTTTGACAACTAATTATGTTAATAGGCCCCATATTGATTCACTTGTCTGTTAATTAATGTTATTTTTTGTAGGCCAGATTATAGATATTTTGCTCATGTTTGCCATTTAAGTAAATGATAGGCATCCAGTGGTTCTTGTTCAACAGTGTGTGGGAGTTGCAACAAGGTATGGTTGGGCATGACAGGCGCTTTCACAACTGTTGATAATGTAGTTCTCTCATTAGCCCTAATAACTTCAGAGTGCAATTATTTTACCATCTGTCTTTATGTTTATTTCTGTCCTTCACAAAGGTATAAAGAGAACATTATGCACTTCTTTCCTCACATATAATAGTTAATTCCCTGTAATAGGTTTATAGTTACAATATGGTTTATAAGGGAGCTGTTGGCATAATTGTTTTTATTACACTATGCAGCCTTGCCAAGGAAATACATTCAGATACATTTGCTCCCAAACGTTGCAGAAACTTTGCAAATCATAATAATTTACTCGCTAACAATATAGGCTAAGGATCTAAATGCAAAAGTTAACTTATGCTGGGTTTGGGTTTTGTGGGGAAATCCATAACAACTTACTTGTCCAGGAACAAGAAGGCCAACGTAGCAATGCTATGGTGACAGTAGGAGTGGGGATGAGTGTAGTACCCATAAGGCCCACTTAACTCATGTAGTAATGTCATAGTATGTCTGATGTTATATGTCTCATTGTGGCAGAGTGAACAGAGATAGCCATATGCAGAAATGAGCTGCCTGCATACTGTTGCAGGACTTATTTATCCACAGCTACCTGCTAATCAAACTTTTGGTGCTCTCATCTCTAACAGTATTAACTATCTGTTTGGGTTTGGAGAGGGATACCATGACAGATCCATAGACTCTTGGAATAATATTGTGTTTCATTTGCCAATGCAATGTAAGATACCACTCTGAACATTCTGTAGTTTATATAAATGACAGTAGCCTTTTCCATGTCATGCCCTTCTGAGCCCTCTAAAAGCCAGGGAAATGGATATAATTTCTCACAATCTGTTCTCCATGTCATCCCTTTTGGCCTACATTTTGCCTTCTGTTGTTACAAGCCAATCTACTGTACAAGGTCACTTGAACCACCAGATCAAAACCCACACTGTAGCAGTTACACATTTAAGCTGTCCCTCTATATATACTAAGAGTTGTTGTAAATTTATAAGCTCTGTCATATCATTAGGAAGCCCAGCTTTGCAAAATCTCTCTTACATTTCTCTTTTTATATCCTCTTGTTGAGCATATTTTTAAAATAAATTGAATGGGAGGCATACAAGAAAGCAATCCTCTCTGACCTCATATTTTCACAGGGTTAAAACATCCTAACTTTAACTCTCCAGTTCTACAGTTCTGATTTGATGTAGAGTTTAAAGATCTGTAAAACCAGAAAAATAACATACATTTCTGTGCTTCAGAAAGCTGTTGCTATTAAACCATTCCTAATGAAGGAACATCACTTTATAAAAATTCCTTTTCTTCTCTTATGTTTCTTTTTTTTAACAAAAAAGTCTTCCACCCAAGTAGATAATTTCAATAATAGGCATATAGAGCATCTGTTACTATTCAGTTGTTTATCAAACATTGCAACCAATTGTATTGTTCCTTTAAAAGAAAAGAAAAAAGCAATGCAATCCTACATAATACCTAGCCATCTGGTAACTTTGCTGCATCTGGAAAAAAAAAAAAAAAACTTGATGTCAAGTCATGGTTGATCTGAAACACCTCCATGGATACAGTCTTCCCCAGGACTTTATTCTTACTTTGCACTGCTATTAGCAATTTAACCTCTAAAGCCAAGAAAAGACATGTGAATATTGTCACTGAGGTGTCCAGAGAGCTGGAAGATGGTAGAGTTGTCAGTAACGCTGGCTCTTGCATAAGTTTAATTGAAATGGCATGACCTGTGATTTTTTTTTATGAATATGACCATCTGCTATGATTCACGTAGCCTTTGCAGTCTTTGGCTAGTGGAAATTTAAAGGCTGTATTTTCGATTAATTAACCTTTCCCCTCAAATTGGCACCATAGATTTCCCTCATACTTCTTTTTCTTCTTCAGGAAGAAAAAAAAATGGTATTGATAGAGGGCCAGTACAACAATTGCTATTATATTCCCTCGGAAAGGAATGTTCAAGTCCCCAAGTGATCTTATTCACTTTTCTTCTCATTCATTCTCCATCAAATAATGATTTCTTGCTACACAAGGCTTCCCTTTCCCACTCCTGAATAACGAAGTATTCTTTAAGACCAATAAGTATTATTTAAGACCAATAAGCAAGTTCAAAGAAAGTCTGCATCATTGGCTAAAAACAATAATGGGAATGAAGGGGCAGGTAGCGGACATTCACAGGGGAGAATCAATGTGTGAGGGAGGGGTACTGTGCCCACATTAATTCTTCCCCTGCAGTGCCCCCTGAGGATCTCCCCTCCTGCCCCAGGCCAGATTTACTTCCATTTTTATAACCCATTTTTAGCCTTCAGTAACAAGGGGTTGATTTTGTATGGGAGAATCAGCAGGCAGGCATTGTTAAGCAGTAGCTCCTGCCTACCAGTTTTCCCCAACAAACCACAGTGGGGGAGCCATCTTTTTTCCACCTCCCCCTGCACCAGAGAACACCCTGGGAATAATGCTACATCATGATATAATATTCTTTCCGTTGGGCTATTATGCAGCAAATGGAAACACTGACCAGGTTCACATGACATGACAACCCGCCATGGGTGGTCACTCATGGTAGGTTGTCGTGATGTCTGAACCCAGTACAGTTTCCACAGGGTGGCTTATTTTTCATGAACAAGCCACCCTGAGAAAGCATGGCTTGTTGTTGGGTTGTTCTGTGTGGCTTATTTTCAGAGTGGCTTGCCATGTTGGCTGAACCTAGTGGGGTGACTTCATCATGTGTTGTTGGGAACGGCTAGAGAGCCACCCAAGAGTGGCAGAAACTGCTGCTGCTCCTCATAATCTCACTAGTGCCACGGCCACCACCATCCTCCATTGTCCCTTCTCAGTGCCCTCTGCCCATGCTCCTAAAAATCAAGAAGGAAGGATACCCAAGAGTGTCCTGAACGCATTCCCAAACTTTATAAAATAAAATTCAGTCTTGCACAAGAGCACACATTTGAAAGTCCACAGCTATGAAATGTGTGTAATTTCCTCTCCATGTTATTGCTCTGCCATGAAATTTGTATATCTTTACTGATCCTCCTTACACCCTGTTCTGCTTTGAAATTTGCATATCTTTACTGAACCCCACCATTGCTCTATAACCCATATGTGTATTTGACAGCTAACAATAGAGACCAGCAGAGAGGAATGACAAGCACAAAGTGGGGAGGGGATCTGAAAGCAGCTCGCTGCTGCAGGAGGAGATTTTCAGGCGGGTGTAATTTGTAGTATGTGAAGCAGCCTTTAACCAAAAAAGAGTTCGCTAGCCAGGCAAGACAAGGACATTGACAAGAGGGGGATATAGGTATGCTGGGCTAAATAGCAGACAGGCAATCCTGTGCTCTTGTGCACTTGCAAGAGACCCTCACTTAAACAAAACAAAAAAGTTTGCAAAAGCATTACTGCATTCTCAGTAAGGGCTCAGTAAGGGCTCAGGAAATTGATTCCATTTGGCCATCTGATGTAGGGTGGGAGGTTTCCTCGGTAGTTGGCAACCCCAGTGGAGCCACTGCAGAAAGGGTACTGATGCAGGGGCTGAGGAAATGAGGAGTTATGCCACAAAGGCTCCTGGGATACATTCCAGGAGCCAGTGGGAAGACTGAGAGGGGAAACAAGCCCCAGAGCACCCAATTGTATGCCGGGTTAGTGTGTGAACTACCAACCCATGGTGGGCTATTCTTAGGGTGGCTTATTCTCAGAGTGGCTTAGCATAATGTGAGACCTTGCCCATTGCCAGCCTGCTTTAAGCCTTTTTTCTTGTTTAAGGAAGAAAAAGGACAAAACCCTCAGCTGCCTCACCTTAAACAATGGCAGCTCTCCCGCCCCCGCACCCAGAAAAAAATAAAGGATTTCTGATAATCCCTCCCCCCCTTCCCCACCCCGCCCAAATTGTTGAAAATGCTCCTTTGCTCTCATGGGGCACGAATGGCTCTGCAATCATGGTGGGATATTTGGCTCTGCTTTAACAGATGCCATCAGCCCCTGCATTACAAGGAAAATGTGGATTGGAACACTGAAATTTCCTTTGTGAAATCGAGTCCCTTAGGGTCAAACTACAGGTTACATTAATTATATACAGCATGACGCTGACCCTCCTGCCAACTCAATTAAAGCAGTTAGCTTCAAATAAAAGCCTTGTGTAACAGCAATTAACAAAACAAAAAAAGTAGCATGCCATTATGGAATATGGACTAAGTTTTTCAGGTCTATATTCAAAGTGAATCTTGACAATGAATGGGATGAAATGAAATTTGCTGAATATATTACTATCACTTTAGAGGAAATATAAGGAAGATAGTACAACATCTAAAGGTGTAGGAGAAGGTCATGTGCAGCTGAATATATATCACTTATGTCTGTGGACTTTAAGCCTTCCCACCATGCACTTCCTTTGTAAAAATAACACCACCCCCTCCAGTGTGGGTGGTTTAAAAAAACTCCATTGGCCCCAGTGGAGGCTTTGGGGCACATTTCAGGAAGGAAGCAGAAGGGGAGTTTTAAACTCCTGTGTAGTGGTCCTGATTCAGATTGGAGGCCCATTTGTTTACTTGCATATAAAAAAATCAAGAGAGTCAGCTGCATGCTATGTAATCAATGTAATATGTATTTTGACCCTTAGACCCATGGACAAGCGATGCATATTCAGCTGCATAATGCTTTTTATATAATATTTTCTTATATCTTTAGACTTTGCACTATCTTCCTTCTACTTCCTCTAAAGTTATAGTCTCATTATATTCAGCACATTTTATTTCATGCATTGTAAGAATTCATTTTGAATATAGAATTGAAAAACCTAGTCCACATCCCATAATGGCATGCTAATTCTTTGTTAATTGCTGTTACAAAATACTTTCATTTGAATCTAACTGCTTTAATTAACTTGGCAGGACATTTATGCATGATATATATGCACAGCTTGATATTTTCCTCTGTTGAAGGAATACAGACAAATTTTTGTATTAATCTGATTTGTAAGACAGTGTGAAAATGGAAAGATCTTAAAGCAAAGTTGACAATGCTCAGGCTGTTTCAGATTTATACAAGCATTCTTTAACATTTACCAGCTTATATAGACAAACAAGATTATCTTGTGTTACAGTATTGAAACCTTACTTTATCTTGGACAATTTAACACAAAAATTGTTATGGCATAGAGTAATCAAAAAAATGAAATTAGGGCTTCTTACATGGTGTTGCAAAAGATGTAATTGTTATAGTGGCATATACTTTCTGAGTTGTATCTGATTGGTTCATAAACAAAATTACCATTCCCTTCACTTGGAATATGGATGAATGATCCTAGTTTACATAATTATAGTTGTGATAATGTTGGTATTTTCAATATGTTGCTCCTGCACTTCTATTACAAAATATACTCTAACACACTTCTGTCAATGAGGTTGCAAGGTATTCCAGAAGTTGTATCATCCCCTCCCCCATTTTTAAGCATACCATTTTATATCTCATTTATTCCTCAAGAATGAGGTCAATTGTGCCCCACTGTTCCCCTCCGCCCCCCACACACACAAGTTTTACTTTTGTTGTAAACTAAGGACAGTAACAGAACACAAGTTGATAGTGAAATTACTATAATCCCAAGTTTATGGGGTCATATTGGCCCCATGCACTTTGTAGACTTTTGTTTATTTTCTGTAAGGGCAGAGAATTTTCAATAAGGGCATTGGGGTCAATTATACCCCAAGTGGAAACTGGTTACCAACTTACACATTTACTTTATCTTCAGATTCTTTACATATAAATAAACCCTTCCATTGGGTGAGGTTTCCCTACTTATTTCTGACTTGCAAGCTTGTGTAAAACAAACAAACAAATCCTCTTATTTGTCTGATGGGGTCTGTGAATGTTTGAGGCCTATAGAGGCAAGGAAAAGAAAAAAAAGTTAGGCCTAGAGGTCTGGGGGCTTTTTGTTGGGAGGGGATAACCGTGAGAAGACTAGTTTCATTTCCTGGTTGGTTTCATTTTCCTGAGTTAGGTTTCATTTCTCCAGGTTTGAAATAGTACTTTCTGTTTTGGGGAAGGAGGGGATATAAATGGGGAGAGAGCCAGTGAAAGGGACAGCCAGAGAGAGGATGACCAGAGCTTGAAGAGAGAGCAGGAAGAAGCAGCCTGGAGAAGTCTAAGTGCAGCTAGGGTAGAGGAACTTGTGCTTTTGCAATCTTTGTTTCTCTTAATGCCTTTCGTCTCACTCAGCTCTATTATGTAAATACCTTTAATACCTTGCTTTAATTTACCAGTAAACTGTTGTGGTTAAAACCCAAGTGTCTGAAGTGCCAATTACCCCATGTCTACAGCCTAAAACCCCATGTTATTGGGAAGGGGAAGTTTAAAAGAAGGAAGGTGGGACTCTCAAGGAGGCAAGAAATCCTTACGGAGTTGTTCAGGGGGTCTAGGTCATAAGGGAAACCCTGACGGAGTAATTTTGATCCCCTCAATTAGTTGTTATGGCTCTTAGCCAAATTGATGCTGCATCTAGGGTCTCTGCTGTTTGCAAACTTTCTGTCTTCTGAGCTGTAGTCACCTTTGGGTCACCCTGAAAGTTGTTAACTGCTGCTGAGCCAAGGTTTGTTTTGCAGCCAGTCAGATTCCATTAAATTTGCAGGCGCAGGGAGAGAAAGAGTACATTTTAGAAATTAACTGCTACATTATTTGACTGTAGCTGACAGTTAAATGCTCTTAAGTTACTTGTTATGCTCTTAAGTTACTATGCTCTCATGACTTTGTTTAATCATACTAATTGTAAAAAGTTATATGAATGTTATATAGATGTTATGGTAAAAAAGATAAATCAATTTAACCCTAATGTTATTGCTGTCAGGATTTTACTGTTCACATGGAAGTAACCATGAGCTCAACAGCTTTCATGTTGGAACTGTATTTTTTTTTCCCAACAAACAAGAAAAGTTGCATTTTTTCATACTAATCTGGAGATGTATTTAAATCAATGGAGGGAGCAATCCTATCTGGATCGACGGTTGCCCCCAAGCCTGGGGGCGACTGCCTATCCATTGCAGAGTGGGAGGAGTGGTGAGGAGCAGATCTCCTCCTCGCTCTTCCCACCCTGCTTTCACAGCTAGACAGCTGATTTCAGCTGTCTAGCCACAGACCTTGGAGCGTGGAAAGCAGCGGCCAGACAACACATGGGATGTGTTGTACTGGCATTTCCGATCTCCCCGCCCCAGCCCACCCCCAGGAATGCCTCATTTTTGCCATTCCACTCTGCTTTTCTGAGCACTGAGTGCAGGGCTGATCTGCGCTGCCTATGAAGCGGCACAGGAGGGGGTGGCTCCAAGGTCATTTCCCAGGAACCAACCTATCCTATGGCTGTCTAGCCACTGACTCGGCTTGTGCCCTTAATTATTTTCCCCCAACTGTGACTGTGTATATCATACTCCAAATTAATTCTGTAAGTATTTGACATTTTACACCATGGGTGGTGTAAGCAGGCCATTCTTGTCTGGAAGTAGTCAGCTTCTTCTTGCCCTTGTATTAAAACATATTTCCACAAATCAGACCAACAGTGGGATTCTTATAACCAATCAGTATAGAAGGAGCAAGTTGACAGCAATCAAGTGCTGATTTATCTTTACATGATCTTATATGAATGACAATAACTTAAAAATCAAATATAAATTCTCATTAGGGGTGAAGGAGAAATTCAGTTCACATTTAAATGCAAATTTACCTAATTTCACACATCTGAACAAGTATGCAAACCCAAACTCAGTTATCCTTTCAAATTCGCAACTACAAATTTTGCAATAGAGCTCTCCAATCAAATAAGGCATTAAAAAAATGTGTATATTAGAGAAAACAATGTTCAAGATGCATGATATTAGGAAATGTGCTTGCAATAAATGTGCCTCAGGCAAAAATGCATACAAAAATGCATGTATTAGGATAAATATGTACAAAAACGCTTATTAATTTTCATGCTTTTTAAAAAAATCTCAGTGTTTAGGATGAACCAAACCTAAGACTGGAGACTTTCTCAAAGTTCAAGATGAACTGAACTTAAGAGTTTTTAAAAAATGGGAAACTGAAATTTACAGATTCATCCATCCCTAATTCTCATACATGCCATTTGCTTACCACTGCTAGCCTGTTAAAATTCTGTTAGGATAATTATTCAGTTGAACAGCTGGATTATGAAATATTGATCATGCATGATTCTTTACCTGAAAAGCCACTCACCCAAAAATGTGAAGTCAAATTAATTAATCTGAATGAAAAATTGCAAGTACAAAATCTGAAAAATCCCTCTGAATTACTCGTACTTCTATTCCAACTGAATCAGGGATACTTTATGCCGACATTGCTTTGCAATTGATGCAGAGCTTGCTCGTATTACAGGCTAGCATCAAGATGCTGATGTTGGGAGTTGTATCTGAACACTGAGGCCACATTCCACTTCAAAATATCTTAGATCTGAACTGTGAAGACAAGGATCTCAAAACAGAATAATAAGCTTGGAGGAACTAAAATCTAGCCCCAAGTTGAGGGTTGAGACTTGGGAATAAAGTGTTGTGTTGTGGGTTCGCATGGCAATCAACTGAGTGAACAAGTAACCTTTTGCTTGTGGCCTGGAAATTCTTATCTAGTTGTATGGCATCCTTCCTGTTGCTTTTGATTGGCAGAAACTGACTTTTGAATTTCACCTTTTGATGTAACCAGCGTGTGGGCCTGTAGCAGTGAGTTTCCAGAACCCTTTAAAAGAATCACCACCAAAACACTTCATTAACACATAAGTCCAAAACAAACAGGAACAATCACAAAAATCCAAAATAATAACTCCCCAGTTGGTGGGAAAACAAACCATGTTAAAGTCTGATTCATGGTGATTACTTGTGAAAAGCACACACACCCATATTTCCCCACTTTGACAACTAGATGTTCTATTCAGATAAGATTGACTTTGGCTTTTCTGTAACTTCCTTCCCTGTATGTTGTGATGCTAAAGAAGATAAACAGCAGAGACAGCAAGGATACTGCAGTCCTGTGTCAGACAATTCTGAAGGTGTTTGGAAGAGTAATGTCCCTGTAGATGAGAGAGGATATAAAGGTAGGAGTGGCAGCTGGTGCCCACTGGAGCTAGTGGGGTGGAAGGTGGGTCACCAGAGGTGGAGCAGTCCTAGCACCACATACCACAGAAAGGAGAAACTGAGGCACATGAGCTTTAAGATCATGAATGCAATGTGGGGGGGGGGGAATCCACAGAGACACACAAAAGCAGGCCTTAGAAATATGAAATATAGCAGCAGGTTATTCAGAAATCAAGTCTAGAACGCTAACATGCTACTGCTTAGACTTAAGTGTGTGCATTCAATGATAGTGCTGAGTTGGGAATCATGAGTGGGCACTGAAGAGCAACGGTGATACTGGCCTGATGTAGGACTATAAATGCACAGGGGATCCTTGTAGGACACTTAACAGGAATTAACATTAACGGGGGGGTTAGAGGTATGAAAATCTGTGTCACATTTTTATGGACATGCTGCTGTTCTACCTTCAGAATCTGGGCTAGACTGTTGTGAAGATGGATTGGCATGCCCAAGTTCTCTGAATAACTAGCACTTGCTTCCTATTCTGTTCAGTTCACTGAAGATTTCTGCTGAAGCCACTCTCCAGTTGCTTTTCCCTTTCAGGCATAAAACACAAGTAAAGCAGAAAAATGATTTATGGACTAGGGTTCCTGCTTCCTTTAGAACTTAAGTTGTTTTCATTCCGGTTGCTCATTAATATTCATAGATTTCCCAGAACCATTAGTCGTGTCTCTTATTATTTGGGGGAATGTTTGTTTTCTTTCAGTCCACATTTTAGCTCCCTCAAAAGACTATGACTGGAAAAATAGAGAAAAGATTGTTTAAATTACAGATAGCAATAAAATACATGTACAGTGCAATCTCATACATATCTATTCAGATGTAAGTCCCACTGAATTCACAAAGACATACTTCCAGGTAAAAGGGAGTGCTTTGGGCTGCCATCCTGTGCTCACTAACCTGGCATCAAGCCCCACTGAACTCACTAGGATGTATTTCTGAGTAGACATGCATAAGATTGCACTTCAAAAAGCACTATTCCTGCTATCAGTGTACCCCATAGTACCCAGCTGCTTATATGAAGCTCTGTTCGTATTGCTTTGGATTCAGTTATGTGGCCAGCCCAAAATTTACTGCAGGAATTTACTGCATTTACTGTGGGAACTTGAGTGGAAGTTGGATTTCAACATTTGTTTTTCTCTTTCTTTAAACCACAAAAGAGAAATGTGAGAGGAATTTCCCCTGCTCCACTTTCCCCAGCCCAGGAGAGCATGTGGTAACTTATAGTTGTCTAAGAGAGCTTAGGGGAGGGGAGAATTGATGGTTGGGTTTTGGAAGGTGGATGTATAAACAATGGCAGTGTTGGAGTGCAATAGGAGCAAGGCCAGTGTCAAGGGTAGGCATGGTTGGCACTAGGGATGGGGGAGAATTTCTCCACGAATCTTCGGGAGGCTGAGAGCTGAGGCATTCGGCCCCCCGAAAGTGTTGGGGAAATTCTCCGCCGGCCCCCTGTCCCCCCCCCGGGATGGGACTTACCTTCAGCGAATGTCCCTCTTGGTGGCGGGTCCCGGCGGCGGTTCGGCGGTGTTTCGTCGGGGGCGGGGGCGGCAGCCGGTCTCCCGACCGGCTGCCACCGCTGCCATTACAAAATAAAAAAGTTCAAAAAAAAAAACCACACACACCCTTGATAGGCTACGTGACGATTTACATAGCCTATCACGGCTAGATTTCCAAAGTCAGCCGTGATAGGCTATGTAAATCGTCACGTAGCCTATCACGGGTGACTTTGGGGGAAAAAAAAAAGCGTGTACGCAAATGGCGGCGGCCCATGGGCACCGCCATTTGCGTTCCTTATTTTGGCACGTCTAGTCTATGTAAAGATTTATGTAGACTACAGCGAAAATAAGGGCAACGCAAATAGCGTTCCCTTATTTTTGCCGTAGTCTACATAAATCTTTACGTAGACTAGACGTGCCAAAATAAGGAACGCAAATGGCGGCGCCCATGGGCCGCCGCCATTTGCATACGCCCTTTTTTTTTTCCCCCAAAGTCACCCGTGATAGGCTACATGACGATTAACGTAGCCTATCATGGCTGACTTTGGAAATCTAGCCGTAATAGGCTACGTTAATTGTTACGTAGCCTATCACGGGGTGGTTTTTTTTGTTTTTGTTTTACTTTTACTTTCGTGGCCGGGGAGACGGGGCGCTTCTCCCCGGCCTGAATTTCGGCCAGGCGAGGTGGGGCGCCTCCCCCCCCGGCCTGAATTTCGGCCGAGTGAGGCAGGACGCCTCCCCCCCTCGCCTGAACTTCGGGGGGAGAAGCGAAGCGTCTCCCCCCCACCGTGAAAAAAGCTGCGGGACAAGGTAAGTCCCTTTTGTACATCCCTAGTTGGCACCTACTAAGACCACACCCCAGCACGGGCCCACTCACAAAAGCCGCCCTGGATATGCTCCTCCTATTCACTGGTGCAACCTGTTTGTTCACCTGTCCCTCACTGTGGCCCAGATAACACTGGTGGTGAGAAGGAGTCCTGAAGTCCAGATCCAGACTGGAGGCCTCAGCGGCTACTTTTTACAGTTTGTTTGTTTTTAAAGGTTCATACAATGCCTACCCATGTATTTAACATCATGTGGCTCTTTGTTAAGAACCTGAATGGTAGAGTGCAAGGACAGAGAAAACAGATACATCAAGACCTGAGCTAGGGATTATTAGGAGAGTCAAGGAGCCAAATAAAGTGAAAAAGAGGTCTCATATTAATTAGTAATTTCCATTAGCCAAGCTGATTACACCACTGTAATTTCATCAATACATATTTGGGATGTATGGCAATACTAATGCCTCAAGGGCAGAAACCCCTTTCATAGAACACCGGGGGGGGGCTGCATTCTAATTTGGCTTCAGTTCTAACTTCTAAGAGCAATTATTGCCTTCTGAGCTGCAATGAGATTTAGGAGAGTTTGTATGGCCAACACTGTTGATTCCAAGCAGTTTCTTCTCCCTTGCTTATCCACACTGGATTTTTCATACTAGAAACCTGAAGAGAGTTGTCGATTGCAGAAGCTTTATGTTCCATGCCTGTGCCGGATCATTATAATGGAATAGAAAAAGAGAGAAAGAAAAATTAGAAATAAAATATACACACTTGGGACAAGGGGGGATGTCTGCATGCAGATGGAAGTCTCTAGTATATTAAGACTATACAGGATTTGTAGACTTGGTTATTTAACAAAGTACCATTTTCCATATGCACTTCTGCTTTTGTTTTGAGTCTTTGTACAATATATCATTTATTTGACAATACTGAAATACTCCAGTGGAAAATAAAGATTAGTCTCTCTCTTTTTTATAACAGGGGGATTATTTTCCCAAATCTAGAAGCTGTGGGCATGACTACCATGATGATGCTTCAACAAAGCATTCAGGCATTTTCCTTTCATCCATACAATTACCATCACATGAGGCGGAGAGTGGAAATCAGCCTGTTGATTGTACCCACCCCCACACCTTCCCACCACCCTTCCTGAAGCATAAGAACATAAGAAGAGCCCTGCTGGATCAGACCAAGGGGCCATATAGTCCAGCATTCTGTACACACGGTGGCCAACCAGCTGTCAACCAGGAACCCACAAGCAGGACACAAGTGCAACAGCACCCTCCTGCCCATGTTCCCCAGCAACTGGTGTACAGAGGCATTCTGCATCTGATAGTGCACATAGCCATCAGAACTAGTAGCCATTGATAGCCTTCTCCTCCAGGAATTTATCCTAACCAAATTGATGGCCATCACTACAACTTATGGTAGCGAATTCCATTGTTTAACTATGCACCGTGTGAATATAAACTTTCTTTTATCTGTCCTGAATCTGCCACCAATCAGCTTCATGGGATGAGCCAAGTATTATGAGAGAAGGAGAAAAATGTCTCCCTATCCACATTCTCCGGAGCATGCATGATTTTGTACACCTCTATCATGTCTCCAGGAAATCAACCCTGAGTGCTCATTGGAAGGACAGATACTGAAGCTGAAGCTCAAATATTTTGGCCACCAAATGCGAAGAGAAAAGTCACTGGAAAAGACCCTGATGCTGGGAAAGACTGAAGGCAAAAGGAGAAGGGGATGGCAGAGGATGAGATGGCTAGATAGCATCACCGATGCAATGAATATGAACTTGAGCATGCTCCGGGAGAGAGCAGAGGACAGGAAGGCCTGGAGTGCTATGGTACATGGGGTCACGAAGAGTCCGACACGACTGAACGACTGAACAACAACATCATGTCTCCTCTTACTATTTTTCCCCATCTTCAGTGGGAAGACTTTTTTTCCACTCAAGTAGGCTTCCCATGCAATTTAGAACCCTAATCGGATGTGCCAGGGTCGGGGTGGGGGGGACTGGGATAATGGGCTCATCTCTGCTCTCCCCCTTGTGCAATGGCAATCCCATCAGTGAGGGAGAATACCTGATTAGGTCTTTAGTATAGCTAACAAGTCAGATACCTGTTTTCTGGTACAAATGCATGCACAGTCTAGCACTTCCAATAATGTGAATTCTTTACATTTGAAAGGATGGCAGATTTTTTCTTTTTCAACACAGTAATAAGAAGGAAAAGACTGCCAGTCTTTAAAATAATAACAATTGGAGATCCCATTTCTAGCTCTTGGCATGCTATTTATATGCCAGCTGGCTTTGCCAATCACAGTCAAGGGTAGGCGTGACTGGGCACCTGCCAAGGGCCCAAACACAACAGAGTCCCACTAACAAGAGCCCCCTGGAGTTGTTCCTCCTCTTCACCATCGCAATCTGCTTGTTTGCCTGCCTCTCACTCTGGCCCAGGCAACAGTGGTGGTGGTGAGGAGGAGGAGGAGGAGGAGGAGGAGGAGGAGGAGGAGATAGCCCTGCCTACATGCTCACTGTCTCTCTGTCTCTCAAGCAAGCATGATGAGAAAGATGATGCGGAGCTATAGCAGCCAGTGACTATGGTGGTAAGAAGGTAGATTCACTGAGGGAAGGGCCCCGATGAGGATGTCTTGCCCAAGGGC
The DNA here is from genome assembly GCF_057233095.1 of Heloderma suspectum. Taxonomy (NCBI): domain Eukaryota; kingdom Metazoa; phylum Chordata; class Lepidosauria; order Squamata; family Helodermatidae; genus Heloderma; species Heloderma suspectum. The sequence continues at coordinate 72,215,625 of NC_139462.1, forward strand.
TCTCAAAAACCTGGAGCTGGCACTGGCCAGTGATGCAAAGAAATACATCTGGGCTTGTATGACTATCTTTTTCTTATTAGAGTTGTTAAAGGCAAGCTTTAAAATACAGCCAAAATGGGACATTTAAAGCAATTTTTCTCTTTACCTCTGAACAGACCAGCTGGGTTTAGCATAATGCCCCAGTTTAGCGCACACAGTGCAGCAGCCTTGCCTCCAGAAGCAAGCAGTGATTTCTGCTGAGCCTTTAGCTCAGGGATGTTCCATTAGGTTAAATCTATACCTGCAGAAAAGGCATTGCTTAAGCCAGTTCACCAGAAAATAAGGAGCAAGTTGCATGGGAAAATAATAATGGATTCAAATATTATGAACAAAGAGAATAAGGAGAAAAAATTCTAAGTGAACTTCTGTAGCCTCTCATCACAGTACCTGGGGGTTCAATACTACCTGTATTATATGTGCTTATGAATGTATGAAGCGGCCTTTGTACTGTGATAGACCACTGGACCATCTAGCCTAGTATTGTCTACTTACTGTGCCTGGCAATGGCACTCCAAGGTCACAGGTAAAGAGGCCTTTTCCATCACCTGTTGCCTGATCCTTTTATGTGGAGCTCTCAGGGATTAAACCTTCACTTTTCTGCATGCAAAGCATGCATTCTCATAGTTCTTGCAATGTGGGGATATAAACAATAGGGTCCCCAAGAATCTGTATTGGGACCAGTGTCTTTTTTAACTTGTCATTATCTGGAGTTGGGGTTAAGCAGTGAGGTGGCCAAGTTTGCAGATGACACCAAATTATTTAGGGTGGTGGAGATGAAAAATGATTGGGAATAGCTCCAAAATGATATGCGCAAACTCAGGAAATGGGCATTAAAATGATAAATGTGATTTAAGTGTAAAGTGATGCACCTTGGGACCAAAAAAAGGAAAAAAGAATCCTAATACATGGGCTGATAGGGTCTGTGTTAGGGGTGACAGACCAGGAAAGGAATCTTGAGGTTGTTATAGACAGTTCAATAAAAAACATTGACTCAGTGTGTGGCCACTGTAAAAAGGGCATATTCCATGTTAGGGATCATTAGGAAAGGAATCAAAAATTAATAAGGCAATATCGTAATGCCTTTATACAAATCAATGGTGTGACCACACCTGGAATACCGTGTGCTCAGGACTGAGGCCAAAAGAGAGAAGCAGCATGCCCAACATGACTAACAAACAATGTGATTCAGTATAATGGAGCTTGAAAATTTTCTGTAGGAATCTGAATGGCAGGTTTTGAATTTTGAAACACAATAATTTAATTTTCAAATGTAATATTTTAACTTAAAATTCTGGGTGCATGTTTTATGTTGGGAGTGGATTTAATCTTTGCATATGTGGGTGAGTGAATACCCTGAGAAGTCTACAGAAATATGTTTTCTAATTATATCATAAAGCTATGCAGCAAGAACCGTTAGAGCATATGAACTAAGCAAGGGGTAAACCATCACTGCTCTAGTATTTTGTAACATCTAGGTGGCCTTCCAGCTTTATTAACAATAAGCAATGTACAAAACATAGAGTAATGCTGTCAATGCAAGAAAACAATATGAACAATAAAGTATGCCTAGCTCTTTTCTATAATTTTTTTGTAATTCCCACAGAAAACTGGAAACACCCTAGATTTCCATTGCTATAGCCTGCATGTTCGCAGACCACAGCACTATAGAATTTAATAGCATTTATATTTCTTGATTTGGAAGATTCATTTTTTTCTGCTGAGTTACATGGGTTTAATAAATCTAGAGAGACATGATTGATGCAGTGGAGTTACTCTAAATTTCTATCACTATAACACATGGGAAAAAATGACCTAAAAATTGAATTTACTGTACATGCATTTTTCCAGGTAGTGCTCCAGTTGGTGGATCATACACATAAATACATAACATTTGGCCATGTTATGGAATATAACCCATCCTTAAAGAAAATGTATACTAACTAGGTTATTCCTTATATCATAAGAAAAAGCTGGTGAATACAACTATTGCAGTAGATAAACCAGCAAATATGTTATTCCTTATATCATAAGAAAAAGCTGGTGAATACAACGATTGCAGTAGATAAACCAGCAAATAAGTTGGTGTAGATGAATGGGAGAGATAACAATCATACCCTGGAACTGCTGTTCTATGGATATGAAACTACTCTTTGAATGATATAACATTTAACTACAATAGCTTTAATAGTTTCTGCTACTTAGAAACAATAGACGCAATCCTGCTGAATTGAAAATCAATTCAAGTTTTACCGTTAACTTCAGTGAGAAGTGGAACACACTCAATGGTTACAATCAAGCACAGTGGGTCCACAAGTCTTCTTGAAAGCAATAGAGCTTAACCATGTATAGGCCTGTGCTTAATTGTTGTCGATTTACCAAATCAGACAGTTGCTCAATCTGGGTCATTTGCTCAAAGACCAGCTCTTCGTTCCCACTAACAACTGCACCAGTGTGGACAGAAAGGAGAAACCCAACCAGTATTTTGCAGATATGTCCACAATCACAGTTGCTTTTTTCACCTCTTTTGGAGGAGAAGAAAGAATAGGAATTATAACCATAGTCACTGCTCCCAACTTATACAATTCATTTGAAAATCTTAACAGGGTCTGTGCACATAGAAAGCTATACCATGCTATTCTGTGCACAGAAACCATCTTTACCTCAGAACTTACCTTGTTGACTTGGACGCGGTGTGTGCCATCACTGTCCCTTCTCTCAAATTCCTCCTCAAACCCTATTTCTGTGAAATAGGGTTAGCTTGTTATTCTTCATTTATAAACAAAATGAAGTATGTATAAGTGCAGTATGGAGATGACTGGTGAAAAGATCTCATCTGCTAAATTTCCGTGGTTCAGGCTATTGTTAGAGCCAGTAAAAAATAAAAGTGGAACCTGAAAAATGTGAATATCAGGTGTGTTTAGTAAGCCCTACACATGTAACCAACCCTGTTAATGTTTCACCTTACACAATTTTACAGCACAGGAGCGCTTTATATTACTACTATGTCTAAATAGCTCATGTGGAAAGTATTTCTTGCTTACTCGGAGAGCTGTATATTCCACCAATAGGACAGTCTAACTGTTCCTGCAGGTTTGACCGTTTGAGAAGGTTTGGCAAAGAGCTCTCTAGTGGCTTCTCTCCTATCTCAGTGGACAAATGGGCAGGCTTATCCAGTAGTGGGCAACAGCAGGGCTTTGAAGCAATGCAGGGCAGCTGAGTATCACTATTTTAATTTCCCACAATTCCTCCGGTGTGGTGTCATTCTGGGGCATTGTGGTAAATTAACATGGTGTCTACCAGGCTCTGTCACTTTTAAAAGAGGTGCATCAGTAGGAGCCCCTCCCAGGGTGCTGGGGCTCTGAAAGCTGCCTAAGGATCCTAGATGCTGGTGCCCAGGCCTGTCTTCCTACATTGTAACTTTAGGCAGAGGAGTGTGTTGTTGGCACGTATCCTCCCTGTAAGAAAGAAAGGTGCAATGTAGAAGCTAGATGAAAACAAGCTTCCTCGATGATCCAAGCACACACTACCAGCCCTGTCAAAAGGGACTCAAAACCATGTTTCCCTGGTTTAAAATTAAAAGCCCCCTTTTTTAAAAGGATGCATGTTATTTAGTGGTTTTCTTTCTAACCTATGAATAACCTGAACTCGTCCCTTCAGCATTAGAGGTTTAGATGTCCTTATAATCCTTAACCACTGCCACTCTTCCTGGTACATTTCTACAGCAGCAACAACAACAACAATAATAATAATAATAAACCACATTGTTGCCTCTTACTCACCTGGGAAATGCCACGTCAGCCAAAGGTAGTTATGATCTACTCAGTGCTACCTTGAGCAGATCCAGGTCAGAGAGAGCCCTTTAAAAGCAATTAAATTTTCAGGTGGGGAATCATACGCAGACCTTACTGCAGTAATGCCAGGCTTGCTGTGTGCACATACCCAATCTGTTGCAGAAATGAAAGAGCCTAATGCTCATTTGTATATCAGTGCTGGCATTATTAATAGCAGTAGTGGTGCAGGCAGTAGTGCAAAATTCAAGGTGCCTAGTAGTGCCTAAAAATCTTGGACTGGGGACTGGTGCATGGGATGCTTGTAGCCAGAAAACAAGTTCCTCCTCCGAACTGGTTCCTAAATTTCCACCCTCCTGCCCTTCATTGCATCCAATATTGTTAATGTGGCTACTTCTTAGGTGTCTTCGGGCCAAGGTACTGGTCAAATCTTTAAACAAGTGTGCTTCACTTGGCCACTTTCATTTTGGAGAATAAAATGGATGTAGCACCCTGATCTTGAACATGCTCCCAACCTGGATTGGGGCCCTGTGCCCATTTTCTGCTAAACCCCTCCCTCCTGCCTGTCTGCTTTTTGTCTCCCAAAGGTGTTTTGCTCATGGAAAACCTTCTGGAAAGGTGGCTGAAGGACTAAGATGCATGTGTGTGTGGGGGGGATGAGCTTCCATCCTCTCCCAAATGCTATTTAACATCTATGTGACGCCGCTGGGGGCTATCATCAGGAGGTTTGGGGTGCGGTGTCATCCAAATGCGGATGACACGCAGCTCTACCTCTCGTTCAAATCTTCACCAAGGTTGGCCGCAGAATCCCTGTCCAAACGTCTGGAGACGGTGAGTGGCTGGATGGGGAGGAATAAGCTGAAGCTGAACCCTGACAAGACCGAGGTACTTTTGGTGGGAGACAAGAGGAAGCTAGGGGATGTTGACCTGGTGTTGAATGGGGTACGGCTACCCTTGAAAGACCAGGTCCGCAGCCTGGGGGTCATTTTAGACTCCCAGCTGTCCATGGAGGCTCAGGTGTCAGCTGTGAGCTGGACAGCGCTGTACCAACTCCATCTGATATGGCAGCTGTGCCCCTACCTTCCCTACCATCTGCTCCCATCGATAGTACATGCCCTGGTCCCCTCTCATCTAGACTACTGTAATGCGCTCTACGTGGGGTTACCCTTGAAGATGGTTCAGAAGCTGCAGCTGGTACAGAACTGATTAAAGGCAGCCGCCGGCGTGATCACATCACTCCGGTGCTGAAGGAGTTGCACTGGTTACCAGTTGTCTTCTGGGCCAAATTCAAGGTGTTGGTTTTGACCTTTAAAACCCTGTATGGTTCCGGCGCAGCCTATCTTAAGGAGCGCCTCCAGCAACACCAGACAGACAGGCCGCTTAACAAGATCAGCCTCAGATGGCCTTCTCTCTGTCCCATCAGCCAGGACAGCTAGGCTGGTGAGGATGAGGGAGAGGGCCTTCTCTGTGGTGGCCCCCACTCTGTGGAACTCCCTCCCTAGGGAACTCCGCCATGCCCCCTCTTTAATGAGCTTCCGCCACACATTAAAAACATGGTTGTTCAGGCAGGCATTTGGGGTGAGTTAGGGTATTTTTAGAAATGTGATGTTTTAAAGTAGAATTGTATTGTTTTAAAATTGTATTGCTGTACATGGCCCAGAGTGGACAGGTGACCAGCCAGATGGGCGATTAAGAAATTTGATAGATAGATAGATAGATAGATAGATAGATAGATAGGAAAGATGGAACTGCCCAAAGCTAGGTGCATTGGATTTATATTTGGATGTATATGGTATATGTAGATGCCCATGCCTCTTCTGCTTGGCTTTGTGTGAGAACAATGGCTTCCCTCCTACCCATGTGACTTCTGGTGATGTGGGAGAGGCAATTGTTCTTGGGATTGGGAGGAAAATAGTGGTAATGGCTGGAGATTATTTCTGTCTCCTCAACACTGCTGGGGTAGTTTAGAACTAAGCTTTGTTGTTGTGCTGGGTAGCCCAGTAAGTGGGAGCCCAATAAGCAGAGACAGAATAGAATATTTTAAGATGCAGGAAGGTGATCTTTACCAGCTGGTAGCAGTTTCAGCCATGTACTGGGAGCTCAGAAAAGGGGTCTGCACCAACAAAGTCAGTCACATTGGACAGTCTGGAATTATATACACTATTCCCCAACAGATGGGGCTTGTTTCATCCATGTACCTTATGACATAATTACTGGCTCCAAAAAGGGTGTTGGGTGGGACTGCCACCTCCTAAATGGCCCAGTAGTTGTGCATAAGGCTGGCAGTTTTAGAGATGCCACAACCGTGGTAAGATGTCCAGTCAGTCAAACCTTTTGTACCATATGATGAAAGTATTTTGACATAGACTCTCAGACTATGAGGTCTTGAGGTCCCTAGGCATGGATATAGTAATGCATCTCAAAATAAGTCAGGCATCTGTGTTTCATGCAGGTACTTATTTTAGATGACAGGATTGTTGCTAACTTCCTGTCATATTCCCAAAGCATTAAGAAAAAGGGAACACTGATGAGCATTGTCATATCATAAGCACTAGCCAGATGCGGGTGTGTTGTTTTTTGCTCCATCTGGTGCTACCAGATATGATAAATTTAAACAAATTACTATTATACATGATATGCAACACCCACCTGTGGGACTCATAAGGCCCATGGAGTTTTCTCATCTGGCCCACCAGCTCCTTCCTCTGTTCCTTCCTCCTCTGCCCTGGGGAAGAAGTTCTTATCTCCAAGAGCAGCTCCCTTTCTCAGAGGTTATCAGGGGAAAGCACTTATTTTCAATAAGATTTTAAGCAGCTATGTGGCTCTCAGTCATCTGCTTTCACCCAAAAGCACACTGAATGTCGTCTTTAAAAAAAAATACTTTGTTTTGTAGTCCATTGAAGGAATCAGAGCAAATGAAACCATTGTTGAAGTGTTAATGGCTCTGAAAGAACTATAGACAGCAGCTAAAATGTGACCATAATAACTGCTGAATGCATTGTACTAAGAGTTTCTTCAACCAGAGGGCATTCCATTATATGGAAGTATTCCCAGAGAAATAAGTAATCTGCTAGAAGGCAAGAATATTCTTTTAAGCAAAGTGTTCTGTTGAGGATTGCTTTAACTTAAACATGCATGCTGCATCCATTTAGTCCTCTTGAAACTCCCAAGCAGAGGAACAATGTGTGTGTGTGTGTGTTACAATTTTAAATATACTTTAAGACTGTTCTTTTTTGATGTACTTTAAGAATACAGTATATGTTATTGAGGCCTATAAGCTTCCTATGTCATAAAAATGATTCTTACACTTCTTATGCTTAGCCTGGAACTAGGGCTCTGCACGGACCCCCTGCTTTGCTTTGGATGCCAATTTGGACTTCCGAAGCAGCCCCACTTCACTTTGGACCAATTCAGACCCCATCTACTTCACTTTGGATTCAGATCTGAAGCAAGACTCAGAAATGCGAATCATTCAGATTTGGCGTTTTCCCATTGACTTGCATTGTAAAACAGAAACAACCATAGCTTTTTCAATTTTCATGATAAACATATGAAATTTGGGGATCTGTCAGCCCCCATGGAGGGGATCTCATCTGCCAAATGTCAGACAGTTTGGCCTAGTAGCTTTTGTGCTAGGCGCAGGTGAAATTTGATTTTTTCAACAAAAACTCTCAAAGCAAAGAGCTATAACTTTTTACTGTTTCCACAAAAGTGCATGAAATTTGGGGACCTCTCAGCCCCCATGGAGGGGATCCCACCTGCCAATTTCAGACAGTTTGGCTCAGTAGTTTTTGTGCTAGGCACAGATAAAATGTGCTGTTCGCAGAAACTCAAACCAAAGGCATAAAGGGATAATCAAGTTTGGTGTTTCAGCAGTGATTAGGAGGAGATCACTATCCCTAATCGCTGCTGGAGGTTTCTTTGAAGTGCAAATAACCCCTTTCCTCTAGTACTTTCCTATTCAGAATCACAGTCAATGACCTCAGGCTCTCAGTTGTCTTGTCTGACAGAGGCAGGAAGCAAACACAGCAACCCTGCCAGAAGGGCACATTGACTTGAACCTAGAGCAATGACGGGCTCCCCTCTTCCACTACAGAAGGAGATGCTGCTCCTTTTGTAAGAGTGCTGCAGAGGCTGCTCTCATTAACCTCCTCAAACAGTGACCTCCAGGCACTGAGACTGGCCTCTGTACTCTGCTGCTGCTCTACACCTGGAGTGGGGTGACCCAGCTTGCCTACTAGTGCTGCTGATCCCACCAGCCCCTCGCCCACCTCTAGTCCTGCCAAGGCCCTGAAAATGCCTCATATTGGGCTTGCTTTGCTGCACAGTGTAGTATAAAATTTAAATAATATATGTTAATGTGTGTAGTGATTTGCCCACTGTTTTTGAAATGTGGACTGTGTAGTGCTTTGGCACACGTGGTTTGCTTGTCCACAACACAAGCATGCACGCACACAGAAGAGCAAAAGAAAAGCAAATACTGAACTACCTACAAGCAAAGGGAGGGAGGGACTATCTATAATCCTAACAGAAGAGAAAAGGGTTTTTATTTTATTTTATTTTAGGGAAAAGAGATCAAAAATGGGAAGGGAAGGAATACAGGAATTGAGAAGGGTGGGGTGGTGGTAAAGGGGAGGCAAGAACAAGGAAAGGAAAGACAGAAATATCTAGACAGAAAGTAAGGGAAAACTAATGGTTGAGAACTGAGAAGGGGGGAAGCTAAAGAATGGGGCAAGACAAGGCAAACTAAAATACTTTTTATTTTTATTGTTTGGGTTTTTAAAATAATCAAGAAAAGAATGAAAGGTAAAACCTATTGGGGGGTGGGGGGTAGAGACAAAGAACCAGGCAATGAAAGGAGGAAACTCTAAGTACTTTTGAAATGTTTGGGTTTTTAAAATAAAGAATCTACAAAAGAGATAAAGGAATAGTTGAATTGGGAAGGAAGAAGAAAGACAAAGCTGCAGTACAAACACACAGACCACAGAGATCTAGCCAGATCTGTCTAACAACAAGTAAACCACCACCTCCAACTCTAACCAGCGCTCTCTCACACACAATGAAACGAAAGCAGGCTGATCTCTCCAATATATCCACTATCCCCACCACCACCATCACTGTCACTGACTAGAGACTGCTGGGTTAAGTTCAGCCCTAATTTGGCAACTAGGGTTGCCATTTGCCAAGGCTCACCATTTTCCCTCTCTCTCCTCTCCCTCTGTTCTCCTCCTCGCCCCCTCCCTGATCTTTCACAAGCTGATACATTGAGAGACAAGCTGTCTGAGTGGGAACAGCTTCAGTAGCTCTGAAGCTCCAAGGCAGACCAAAGCGCCTCAGCAATGAGCTGCTTCACTTCAGGGCACCTCAGTGCTGTTCTAATCTGCTTCAGATCACGCTGAGGCACCTCTGAAGCAGCCCACTTTGCTTTGTTATTCAGGTTTCGGACTGAAGCAGTGCACGGCCCTACCTCGAACCTATTCAAACATGGTCTGGAATGTTCAACATTGCATTTCTGTACAAATTTGGAAAAATAACATATGTATGACTGGGACAGGCAGGTCAGCAGAGGTGGGGGAAGAGTGTCCTATGGCAAAATCTCATCTCTGTTGTGCTGGGGAGCAGGAAAATGGGTAAGCCTTTCAAACACAACTGTCTTTTATTGCTATATAACATATCTGGAATAAACTCCCCTTATAAGCCGCTGCAACAAGCAAAGTACAGGAGCTCAAGAGGTCCAAAAAGCACTAACATTGAACCACAGCAACCCCTGGCTTACATAACAATAGGAATGTATCATACGTTGTGTTACAGAGTAAAAAATACATAGTGGAATACTAGTGAAAAGAGGATGAGGCGGGAAGGCAACAGAATTGCTTGAGAGAGAAAAAGCTCTCAAGCTTTTTGAGAGCTTTTCCTTTTTTCAATTTTTTCCTTCAATTCTTATTAATTATCTGGCTGTTTGAATGCACAGTATACTACAGGTTGCAATCCTGTACACCAAGAGTGGGAAACCTCATGCCTGAGGGCCAAATCCTGCCTGCCTGGGGTACTAATCTGGCCCTCCAGGGTTTCCCAGATGGCCATGCTGGATCAACCTCCTTTCCCCCAGCCACCAGTCATTTGGTGGTTTTCCAGCTTTTGCATGCTTTTTTCCCCATTCTGAAAGACTGAAATGCCTCTGCTAAGGCTTAGTTACTGGCAGTAAGCGCTTGACATTTCCACTCTGCTTCCTTTATTCAAGGCAGCACTTCTCCTTCTGGCTGGCTGGCTCATGCACCCCTTGTCTCCTCTCAGTCTAGTTGGCTAGGGTAGAAAATGAGTCCCTGCATTGCTTTAAGCCCCAGTGTTGGCCATTCTGTGTACAGGAGTAGCTCTGCGTAGTTCCTGTTGGCACTGCTTTGTGCTCTTAGTACACTCAACTTTGTACTTCTAGGTTGGAGAGCTCTTGTGATTATTAGAGATGTTGGAGGAATCCGTTGGCAGGGTGGAGTTCAGTGAGCTTTTGAGCAGCTTGCCCGCCCCCCGGACTTTAGCTCGTTTCCCCATGAGCTGGTCTGACTCGATCTACACTGAGTTGGGCCAGCTTGCAGTTTTTCTGGGTTTTTTTCTCTCATCAATAGAAAGTTGCACAAATTGTGAGAGCAATTTGCACAACTTCCAGCTGTAATTTGCTTAATTTGCGCAAAGTCCAGCTGGATTTGTGCAACTTTCTATTGATGCGGGGGGACACAAAAAGTTCCCACATTTTGGGAAAGGTCCTCGGCTCGTGAACAGAAGCCAGGTGGGCAGAAGGGATCTGTTGGGCCCAAAAAGGGCTGGATTTTCAAAGGACAGACATCCCTACAAAGCCCAAGTACCTACTCTCAAAAATGCAAAGGGAGACTTCGTAAGACCCTTATAAGAAGTACTGTAGTTCAGTGGTAGAGCACATCCCTTGCATAGAGAAGTCCCAACTTCACTCTCTGGCATCTCCACATACAACTGCAGAAGTCTCCTGTCTGAGGGCCAAAACAGATGCTACATTAAATCTGTAGAAGCTACATCCTTAAAAAAAAAAAAAAATGTTTACAGTAGGCATGGGGGGCTGATCCGGATTGGGATCCTAGCTTGGGGAATAGGGGAGCTTTTCAAATCCAGATTGGGAGCTTTGTGCCTACTCTAGAGTAAAAATGAAAAAAAGGCATAGCTGTTAGATACAGATTTAAAGTGTTGGCACTTTTCAGAGTCACTTGCTGATCAATGTAGAAGGTACTGACCTAGACGGACCAGTGGTCTGGTTTAGTATAAGGCAACTCCCTATGCTCCTAATACAAAACTTCAAGAAAGACTTAATGGCCTGTTAAAGGGGATGGAAACGTGTGGCAAAATAAGTGGGTCCTGCTATAAACCCTAGTCCATGTATTATTAGTCAGCTGACTTTTACTTGGATTTTGAACAACTCCCTGTTTAACTTTAAGAGCTGTCTGTGCCTGACAGCCCTGAAATAACTAAATAAAATGGCTTTGTGTTATACTACATTTGTACTCAATGATGGGTAAAAGGTTAGGTTCGTTAAATGAGACATACAGTTTTTACACTGTCATACAATTAATGATACACTAAAAAGATGCAACAGATACCGTGGAGCTGAGATTTCTCCTTGCTTCAGCTTTTCATTCGGTGCTATATAATTATTCTGAACTTGCAGTAATCATATCAACTTCAAAGAGCACAGAAATGTAATAACATTCAGACAAAACTGTAGTTCCCTTAAATGCTGTTTCTTACAATTGGCTGGGGAAACCGATAATATTTATATGCCCTATTCTGAAAGGACAGAGAGAAGAAAGAACCCTGAATGTCATAAGATTGCCAGGGCCCCATCTAGACTGGGCTTTTACTCTGAGGCGGGTATGAATCGAGGTCCATCATGATAGATGACGCAGTCGCAACTTCGCAGCCATCCATGGTTTTCGCATGGAAAATGCAGAGTTCCAAGGAGTCGTTTTACTGTGATTGTTTGCATTTGCTGCAGGCTCCGTTGCAGGCCATCTGTTCCTTCCCTGAACCGACTTCGGATTTTGCAGTGGGCGTGTTGTAGGCATGTGTAGTGTCTGCATCACTCTGTGACACCCCTTTGCTCCCCCCATCCCTTCGTAGCTGCGCAGTTACAGAGGCACAGAGGGACATTTTCATCTATTTAATCACACTTTTGCACAGTTTTGCAGCTTCGTATCTTCGCAGCAGTTGTGGACTCAGTACTCAAGGGCTGGGGAGTGGGGGTCTTGGGGAAGGACCAGCATCACTCCAGCCACCATTTTGGAGTGATGGGTAAGCACATAGTGGTCATGTTTGTGAGTACAAACCATCGCAAGAGTCTCAGGCTGGGGAACTGTCAAACTGATGGTGTGGAAATGAAGGCACACAAAACACCCACTTTTTACCTCAAAAGGGATGGAAAGACACAGCAGAGCCCTTCAAATACAAAACATTGTAGAGACATTGTGGCATCCAATAGATCCAAAGCAAAATGTTTTGGTAAATAAGACATAACCGAAGATCCATAGAGATATCTAATACAGATGCCAAAACAGCAGTCCATTGATTAAACAAAATAGGACATTCCAGTTCCTTATTCCATTCCTGCCGTAAACCACATGTATCATATTTGTTCATTGATAATAAGTATTTATAAACATGAATCGTAGGTTGATATATCTGGTCAGCTTCAATAAGTATTTCCAGTAACAAAGGAGACTTCACTCCAAGCAGTAAAAGCAGCAGGACCGAATCTAGATAGTAACAAAGGTTTCAGTTGCAAATAATGCCATTCCGCTGTAGCAAGCAAACCAAATTTATCTCACAATGTTTTATATAGCAAAAACTCATCATCTGTACCCACTAACTGATCCAGGGTAAAGATCCTTTTATCTATCCAGGTCCTCCATAAAAACATTTTCTTTCCAATTCTTTAACCTGGATTTCCCCATAAAGTCAATTTGGCATGGGAAAATGGGTCAAAGTGTAATTGGCGTGAGATTATACACCACACATCTCTGACTGCCATAATTGTGGGAGGAGCTCTGTCTGCCTTAATGTACTGAGAACCTAATGCCATCCATTTAAAGAGAGGCTCCAGACAGGACGATTCCAACACTGACCAAAGTGGAAAATCAAATCTGAATGGAAAAGACCAAAATTTGGTACATGTCAACAAATAAGCTTGATGGAATGTAGCTAGATCCAGAAAACCAAACCCACGTTCATTAATTGGAAGTTGCATCCTTTTCAAAGATATTCTTGGTGGATGTCAGAGAATTTCTCCACGAATCTCGGGGAGGCCGAATGCCAGCGCATTCAGCCCCCCGAAATTGGTGGAGAAATGGTCTGCTACCCCCCGCCACACCTGGGACGGGACTTACCTTGTTCGAATGTCCCTGGCGGCAGCGGCTCCGGCGGCGGTGCGGCGGCAGTGCGGCGGCGGTTTTCCAAGTAAAAAAACAAAACAAGCAAACGTGATAGGCTACGTAAAGATTTACGTAGCCTATCACGGCTAGATTTTAAAAAAACACCATGATAGGCTACGTAAATGTTTACATAGCCTATCACGGCTGACTTGGGGGGGAAAAAAGCGCATACGCAAATGGTGGCGAGGGCAATGCAAATAGTGTTGCCCTTATTTTTGCCGTAGTCTACATAAATGTTTACATAGACTACACGTGCCAAAATAAGGAACGCAAATGGCGGCGCCCATGGGTGCCGCCATTTGCGTATGTGCTTTCTTTTTTTTTTCTCAAAGTCAGCCATGATAGGCTACGTAAAGATTTACGTAGCCTATCACGGCTGACTGCAGGGACGCAAACGGCGGCGGCTATGGCCGCTGCCATTTGCGTCCCGGCAGGACTAGAAGATTCGCGGCTGGAGGGACGGGGCGCCTCCCCCCCGGCCAGAATTTCAGCGGGGAGGGATGGGGCACCTCCCCCCCGGCCAGAATTTCGGCGGGGAGGGACAGGGCGCCTCCCCCCCGGCCAGAATTTTGGGGGGAGGGACGGAGCGTCTCCCCCCCCCCACGAAGCAAGCTTCAGGATCAGGTAAGTGACTTTCATCCATCCCTATTTATGAAACAAAGCATTAAGTTTTTGGAAATATTTGGAAATATTAGTATAAGGATCCCACATATAACATAAATAATTCAAGGTGTAATATTCATCTTAAGTGTATTAACTTTACCCCATGAACTCAACTTTAAAGATGCCCATCTATCTATATCTTGTGAAATATCACTAATCAACTTATTTAAATTTAAACTAATCATCTGAGATATATCTCTAGGGATAATTATTCCCAAGTAAGTAATAGACTCTGGGCACCACCGAAATTGCCAATTGGCTAATAAACTAGTGTATATCCCATCTCCAATTGGCATTATTTCCAGCTTTGACCAATTAATTGAATAGCCAGACAATTTACCAAAAGTATTAATCAATTTCATCAAAGCTGGAACCAACGACTGGAGTTTTAAGATAAAAAGATGTTCATGTGGTCTCTGCTTATGAACTATAATTAGATTGTAAAGAATGGAATAGTTGAATTTTACCAAGAATGATGCTGGCACAGTTGCGAAATCATTCTTAGACCTTATGCCACCCTCTCCGTGCTCACCTTTGGCACAACCCTGCTTGTGGCAAGTGTTTGCACACTGCTTTCTCATCCCATATTTTGAAGGTTTACAAGCCCCATTTACACGTTACTCATGTAAATGGGCAAACCATAAAGAAATGAGCTATGGAGCTGCACCTCTGGCTCCATCTCTATTTATTATTTATTTATTGTTAACATTTATATACCGTAGGGGTGATCTGCCTTCTGCAGGAGGAAAGGCTCTGCTCGTGGAAGGTCCCTCTGTTTGATTTTTGGGAGTCCCCCCTGCACCCCAGCTCAGCCCCTTCACCAGGGTTTCCTGACTCTCTATGTAGTATTTCCAGGGGACTAGAGAGGCTTCCAATAGGAATGCAGGGGTGGAGAAGTCCACTTCCATCACTGCAGTTGATCCAGCATAAATCTGAATCCAACCCAGTCATATTTGCTTAAAATCCATCAAGGCAGTGATGTGGCACGTGGCTCCTCCTCGCCTTCCACACTTTAGTTTATGCTTTTCCAGGTCCTGGAATCTCCAGGTCCAGGTATCCTGCACAGTTATGGTTCCAAGGCCCGGGGAACCCTATGTGTGTAGGCTTCTCTACCTCAGATCTCCATGCTAATGTGTAGCTAGCAGAGGCATGAGAGCCATGCATCATCAGGGGCAGAGATGAAAGGCCCCCAGCCCCTTATTAGACACAAGCACAAAGTACTTCAGTTCTCATTCTACTTTTCATGATGTGAAGGAATAGCTGCATTATCCAACTGATTAGATTTGTTTTATGAGCTAATTGTTTTTCAGTACTTGCACAGATTCCATCACAACTCTCTTTTGCCTTGCATGCTGCTTCCCGAGACATAAAAACAAAGAGTCATGCTGCTCCATGAGCAAAGCATCCAAAATCCACTGTTTTGTTAGAACCAACCAAAATGCCACAAACTTTTGTGCATGCTTTCACATTTCCCAGAGCTCGTTTGGCTAGTGATATAAGGGGTAGAGCATGGGGGAAGACACAGACATGTTCAAATATTTGGCCAGATCTCATGGCCAGGTGGTCTGTAGATGAGACTTCGGTTTCAAAATGGTGAGTGCAGACTGAATGAGTCACTGGTAGGTGTTGTAGGTATCACATTACGCCTAGGCATTCTCGGACAAAGAAGCAAGAAGAACCCATTTCTGAAAACAATTCAGATCTATTTCTTGCCATAGCAAAGACATACAGATCCCAGAGTGGGCAAAGAGGAGCAATAAAGAGAAACATGACAATCTTTATATTAGCAAAGCTGGAGAGGTGCTGTACTAGATTTTTTTTTAAAGTCAATTGAAGCCAAATTGTGTAGCATTATAGTGACTGGAACATATGGAACCCTCGGAAGGTGAAGTCCTTCTTCAGATGGTAGGAAATCATCTTCCTTCTAGAGGTTGATTCCACCCTGAACAGCTAAATACTGTATTCCAAGGCACATAACAAGTTTCAAATAAACATTTTGCTGCTCATTTTAATGGCAGCCCTAATGCTAGGGTCTTTGCATCATGGGCATTTCTGTAGAATGATTTTTCCGCAAACAGTGTGTACTATGTGTATCTTAATTGTCTGCAAGGACATGGGGCTGATTAAGCTCAGTCTACTATGTGCAAAATAATAAACCAAGACTGCTTCCAAAGGCATCCGAAAAATGGGGCTGAATTCTTCACCCTTAAATTCTATCAGCTCATGGCATGCTTGCTACCACCCTTCCTCCCACAAGGCCAGAGGTACAGTTTTATTTTGTTTTCCAAAGCAACAGCATGCTTTAAGAGGCAATCCAATGAATGCTGGGTTTGTTCAATGCATTTTAATTTTTTTTTTAAAAAAATAATCTATATACTACTCTTCCAGGGTATAAACATAATCCATGCTTAATGGCCATTTGCAGAACTCCCATGTTTCCAAGGGCATAACCCCATGGGATGCCAGTAGTCCAGCCATACATAGTTTCCTGGAGCCTTTGGGGACTTCTGCACTGCTCTGTCTGAGCTGTAATTGTTATTCAGGCATTGATTTGGATTTTTAAAAATATATTGAATTTTGAGGAACAGATGCAGTTAGACACCCTGGAAAAAATGGAGGTTCTTTTTGACAATAACAGAAACGAAAGCAAAAGTTTAAAGGTGGGGGCAAGAGAGAGAAAGACTCTATCAACATTATGAGCCAGAAGAGAGAACTCATGGAAAACAGATGAGGTTTTCTAAATGCTTGCTGAGAAAGCTTGTAACTACTGAGCTGATTCTGAATTGAGCTGAGGGGACTCACCCATCACTACTTCTCTCATCATAGTCTTACTGGTGGCAATCTCTGTTCATGGTCAAACAATCTGACAGTCATTTCACTGAAAGTTTTAAAAGCAATGTGGGCAGAGTAGCTTCCATCCTACCACACCAGCATAGATTATGTGAACTGCACAAAGTTATCTTTAGTGTAATATCCAGTAGTGTAGTGGCAAATTCAGAAGTTGCAGCCACGCCCCCTCACAGTCACACCCCTTCTGAGATTGTACAACCTTGTAAGATATACAGCCTTCAACTGGGATCCAAAGACAGCGCAGCTGAGAGTAAGGCAGGGGTATTTCAATTGGACGTCTGAGAAAAAATGCAGGGGTGTTAATTTATTTCACCCACTCATTCACTCAAACACAAGCATTTTAGGTTTTCAAAATATGATATTCTATGGAAGCTTCACCCTCTCAACCCAGTCCTCATGGACAGACCCCTTCTCATTTAAACATCCCCCTTCCCTTAGTGCCCCAACATTACCCATTAGCCTTCCCTAAGCTCCTTCATTATATCTCTCCCATCCCGCAACACCCAGCTGGATTGAACCACACACACACACACACACACACACACACCCCTTCTTTCTCCTCTCCCCCAACTGATTTTTTTCTGTTTCCCTTCCCTCCACCAGGGTTTGTTTGCCCAGTCAAGTGGGCCTTAGGAAGCATTAGTAACAACAAAGCTAGCGGAGATGACAGTATTCCAGCCGAGCTATTTAAAATCCTAAAAGATGATGCTGTTAAAGTGCTGCATTCAATATGCCAACAAATCTGGAACACTCAACAGTGGCCACAAGACTGGAAAAGGTCAGTTTACATTCCAATTCCAAAGAAGGGCAATGCCAAAGAGTGTTCAAACTACCGCACCATTGCGCTTATTTCACATGCCAGCAAGGTGATGCTCAAAATCCTACAAGCTAGGCTTCAGCAGTATGCAAACCGAGAACTACCGGAAGTACAAGCTGGGTTTAGAAGAGGCAGAGGAACTAGAGATCAAATCGCCAACATTCGCTGCATCATGGAGAAAGCAAGAGAATTCCAGAAAAACGTCTATTTCTGCTTCATTGACTACGCTAAAGCCTTTGATTGTGTGGATCACAACAAACTGTGGCAAATTCTTAAAGTGATGGGAGTACCAGAACACTTTACCTGTCTCCTGAGAAACCTGTACGAGGGTCAAGAAGCAACAGTAAGAACCAGACATGGAACAACCGATTGGTTCAAAATTGGGAAAGGAGTACGACAAGGCTGCATATTGTCACCCTGCTTATTTAACTTATATGCAGAGTACATCATGAGAAATGCCGGGTTGGATGAATCAGAGGTCGGAATTAAGATTGCTGGGAGAATTATCAACAACCTCCGATATGCAGACGATACCACCCTAATGGCAGAAAGCAAAGAGGATCTCAAGAGCCTCTTGTTGAGGGTGAAAGAGGAGAGTGCAAAAGCTGGTTTGAAACTCAACATTAACAAAACTAAGATCATGGCATCTGGCCCCATCACTTCCTGGCATATAGAAGGGGAAGAAATGGCAGCAGTGACAGATTTTACTTTCTTGGGCTCCAAGATCACCGCAGACGGTGACTGTAGCCATGAAATTAAAAGACGCTTGCTCCTTGGGAGGAAAGCTATGGCCAACCTAGACAGCATAGTAAGAAGCAGAGACATCACCTTGCCGACAAAGGTCCGTCTAATCAAAGCTATGGTTTTCCCAGTAGTAATGTATGGCTGTGAGAGCTGGACTATAAGGAAGGCTGAGCGCCGAAGAATTGATGCTTTCGAACTGTGGTGCTGGAGAAGACTCTTACGAGTGCCCTGGACTGCAAGGAGGTCAAATCAGTCCATCCTAAAGGAAATCAACCCTGAGTGCTCATTGGAAGGACAGATAATGAAGCTGAAGCTCCAATATTTTGGCCACCTAATGCGAAGAGAAAACTCCCTGGAAAAGACCCTGATGCTGGGAAAGACTGAAGGCAAAAGGAGAAGGGGACGGCAGAGGATGAGATGGCTAGATAGCATCACGGATGCAATGAATATGAACTTGAGCACGCTCCGGGAGAGAGCGCAGGACAGGAAGGCCTGGCGTGCTATGGTCCATGGGGTCACGAAGAGTCGGACACGACTGAACGACTGAACAACAACAACAACAACAATGCCAGCCTTGTACCAGAAAGTGTAGCTGACAGAGCAGGTTGCATTTGGCAATTCTGCTTATGGTAGAAATTAATGTTTAAGAATTAAGAGTGCAATCCAGTGGGTGTTTATTTCAAATTAAATTTACAGAGATCTTGGGAAGGCAGCTAAGGCTGCAGTCCTATGCACACTTACCTGGGAGAAAGCCCAATTGGCAATTGAACACAGTGGGACTGACTTCTGAGTAAACATGCATAGGATTGTGTGATAAATCCTAAAAACTGGCACAAACCAGCCACCTGCCCTGCCCCAGAAGTAAATAATGGTGGCAGCATACACACACCCCACGCTCCTGCTGCTACCTTTATTGGCCGGTGTTGCAAGAGAAGCGGAGAGGAGAAGTGGGGCGGAGAGGAGAAGAAGTGGGCGGAGAAGCAGAGAGCTGAGGAGGAGAAGTGGGGGCAGAGGAGGCTGCAGAGCTCCCTCAGGCTCCCTCTTGCACTCACTCCCTTTGTCTGGCAGGCTCTGCATAGTAGATGAGAGACAGCCGCCCGCACTCCCTCTGCTCCCTCCTCTTTCCCTAGCAGACTGCAACCCAGCTGGCGGCTGGGCTGGATTCAAAAAAAGTGCTGGAGCTAAGCCCCAGCGCAACCTGCCACCACTACACTGCTGGTAGAATCAAACTGGGAAGCCTATTTAAAGGAGTATGTTTTATACTATAGCTTAAAGATTAGAGCCTATGTCAGTAAAACAATACGACTTTGGCCGCAATCCTATACTCACTCATCTGGGAATAAGCCCCACTGAGCTTAATGGTACTTACTTCTGAGTAGACATGTAGAGGCTTGCATTCAAACTTCAAAGAAGTAAAAAAGCACATTCTCAGCAACTCATTCTTCATTACATGACTGTACTACATAAGCTTCTGCTGTATTATATATATCATTGTAGAAGCTTGCATGCATCCATGTCAAGGATAGGTCAGGACAGTTTCATTTTACACATATCCAATTTTCTTCTTAGGAAAACTGCAGGCAATGCAAAAAGTTTGTAGCTACTCTTCATTCTTTTTGCTGGAAAGATATCAGACTATTGCTTGATACATTATGGGCAGTATCCAGCAGTGTAGTTCTCCTGCCAAGTTGTGTTCCCATCGGGTTGCACAAGAATTATGCACAACAGGTCACACAATGGTTTTCACAATGGGTTGCACAAGCATAATGCACAACCGCTTGTGCAACCGTGCTTGTGCAAACCTAACTTTAGTTTGATTATTCTCTTTTGCATTGTTCAGAACCTAGTTTCCGCTAGTATATCATTTGCACTAGTGGAATGACACAGTTGGATACTGCACTATGTTAGGATGGTTTTGAATGTTCACAGCATTTTCCACAGAGAATGCAAGATTTCAGGGAAGGGAAATACTCTAAAAATTCCCCTTTGAGCACATTGATTGTCCCTATAGAAGGGAACAAGAAGAAATATAGCAGAAATAAAACTTAATTCTGTAACTTGAAACAAATGGTGTCAGCATTAATGCAATGATCTGATCCCCACCCCATAATTAAATAATGCCCCCCTTTCACTAAAATAATTACAATCAGATAAACTGACCAGCATAACAAAAACACCCCATGTTCTCCAAATTCCCGGTTGCAAAGTGTTTCTGAAGCATGGCCATGCTGCCACACACAGAACACTTTTGCCCTCATTTGAGTCCTTCCTGAATGTTCAAACAAACCCTCCTCATATCAGTTCAGGCCTATTATATATTATTTCAATTAGGTTAAAAACCACCTGTTGCCTGTTTAGGTGTCTGCATGAAACTATTGACTTACTGCTGTTACAATCATGCAATGATCACACATACTTTGGGAGAACAATGTCAGCAATAGCATGTTTCAGACACTACACCTTTGGTGAGGAAATTGAGCTCCATGTGCGTGTGTGCTGGGGAAAGGCGTACAAGGTCTGGAGACAAGTTAACATGTCTATGCAGAATGTGCAGAGATGCTGAGGGACAGGAAACTGTGTTTGAAGAAGTTTGGGGAAGAAATAGAGCTAAAGAGAAGAGGTACAGAGACAGAGTAGCCAGAAAGAAGTGTGGGCAGCAGGCTAAGAAGAAACAAAATGAGGAAACAAGAAGTAGATATAGACAGCAATTTACAAAGTAATTCACTACAGTGTAGCTGGTCATCTGTATTATCCTGCCAAGTGGTGAGGAGAATCTTACCACACTTGAGTTAGAATTTAAGGATGGGTTGAATATTCCCCTCGCCACTTTACTGGGATTATTCATCTTCCACAGAAGGGGATATTCAGCTACCGGGGGGAGGGATATGAATTCTATAAAATTTCAGGGGGTGGTCTTATCCTTAAAGTGGCCAGTTGTCATCTTCTTGCCTGCCTGCCTGCTTGCCTACCTCCTTGCCTGCCTGCCCGCCTGCCCACAGCTTCAAAAACCAGCTTGACTGCCGGTGGTATTCTGGGACAGAATGCCCCAATGAGAATAATGTTACAATGCTTGAAGTGATGACATGGGGGTGAAAGAAAGAAAGAAAGAAAGAAAGAAAGAAAGAAATAAATAAATAAATTAGGGAGGGAGGGAGACTTGGCCATTTTATTTTTAAAGGTAAGACCACCACTATCATCTCAAGGATCTTAGGATCTTCCTACTTGAAGATTAATCTTAGGATCTTCCTACTTGAAGATTAATCCAATCTTGGGGGGTGTTCCCTCCTCTGAAATTTAGAGAAATTGTACTAGCCACTTGTGCTAGAGTCCTTAAATCAGTGCTATTCTGAGAACAATCTACAGACTTTGGTAATAAAGAGGTTTGGGTTAGTGAGTGAAGCAATGGCACACTCCCATACTTTTCTTCTCAACTTTAACCAGCATGTTTTATAGAGTTTGTTTCTATCCCTATTTTATTTATTATTTAAGAGGCATGCACAGCAGAGAAAAAGAGGTGCTTTCAAATGACATTAAAGGCAGAAAAGAAAGCTGATTCAAGGGAGAGGAATGCCATAAGGGAGCTGTTTCAGATGCTCAAGTGGCAGAGGAGAATAATTCAGAAATGTTATTTTACTTGCGAGAATTCTGAGCAATTACATTTCTCTGTGTTTTTGTAGTCTCTCTTAAAGAAGCAACATTTACCGGATGAGTTTCCTTTCGGAAACAGAGCACTGAACACTTGCAGTGTCTCTTTACCATGACAGGCAGATGCTGCTCATAATTCCATGTGCAAGGTGTGCTGAACCTCTGTCGAAATGGCAAAAGAAAGGAAGCAAAGTCAAAGTCAAGGCCAACTGATTTTGACTGTGCTTTCCCTCTTTTCAGATGGTGGCCAGAATGCAGGCTCTGAGGCTCACAGGGTTTGTTCCCTGCCTGCTCTTGCAGATGAGAGTTGATCAGCGCCTGGGTGCCTGTGCTCTGGGGACAGGGGTTGTGCAGGACAGCTGAGTCATGAGGCTGGCTGGCTGGCTACTAACTGATCAGTTACCCATTCTTTAAAACATTTCAGTAGCTTTGTTCTCCTGTGTCTTAGGATCAGGCAGCATGTAAATAGGAGAAATAACTGACCTGGAAAGTCCAGCTGTGATCAAACGGAGTGAGGAAAAATGGGGATATTCTTTCTTTTGCGAGGATGGAAGCGGGGACGCATGGGGAACACATTTCTCTGGGGCAAGCAGGGGTATCTCAGTGGGAATATTTGTTGGGAATTAATAGAGGGTTTGATGTTTAGGGCTCGGAGGAAATGAACTGGGAGTTTAATGTTCAGGATTCAGACTACACTTTTGGCTTGTACTCTATCTATGGTGTTTGGAAAGTCACTTGCCCCTCAGCCTCACTGGTTTGCTTCCTGTAAAATGGGTATCGTGCTGCAGCAGCCAACATTGGGTATTATTTGGATTTCAGATCACACCTCTCCCTTGTACAATTTTAACTGGTTCATCTCAGTGGAGCCATATTATACCAATTCTTAAGGAATGACATTAGCTCCCTATTCAACCCTAAGCCCAATTGAAGGTGCTGATTGTTACCTTTAAAGCCTTAAACATCTTGGGGCCCAAACACCTGGAGGACCACCTCCTCCCATACTATCTTGTCCATGCATGAAGATCTTCAGAGGAGACCCTTCTCTAAACATCATCAGTGGGAGACATACATTACGTATTTACAAAGGAGAGGACCTTCCCTGCGGTGCTGCCCCAACTTTGGAATGCCCTCCCGAAGGGGATATGATTGGCACCAACTTTGTTTTCTTTCCAGCACCAAATTAAAATGTTTCTTTTGTGCAAGCACTTTAACATTTTAATATTTTACAATTATACTGTTTAAAATTAAATTTTATTTTTAAACTGCATTGATCATTGGATTTGTTTGGTGGTTAGAGAGCTGTTGCTTCAATTTGCCTTTTAATGTGTAATTAACAGTTATTCTCCTTCATGAACATCCTATAGTTATGTCATGCATTATAGATCCGGCATTGAGCAGGGGGTTGGACTAGATGAGCTTCAAGATCCCTTCCTATTCTAAAATTGTATGATTCTATGAGGATGTAACCATCAATCACACTAGTACGTGGATCAGAATTTCTTGATAAGCCAATAAATTGGGAGGTGGGCAGGTGAGGGAGAGACTAAGAAATCACTATACAGCTTAAAATCAAGCTTGCTCATGCTCACTCGCTCTCTCACGTGCACACACGCACGAGTACATATGCACGCGCGCACGCACACACACACCATTAGCCATGAAACTCTATAGTTCAAGTAAATTCATTCTCCACCCAGTTTATTGCTAATTCAGAGGACTATCCAACCATATAAGAAATGGATCCTAACCTCCATAAGAATGTGCGTGTGAGTGCGAGAGAGAAAGCGTGAGAGAGAGAGAGCGTGCTTGATTTTAAGCTGTATAGTGAATTCTTAGTCTCTCTCCCACCCACCCACCTCCCAGTTTATTGGCTTATCAAGAAATTCTGATCTGCATACTAGTGTGGCAGGGGGGAGGGGAGATTACATCACATTTCTTGTAGTAATACAAATGAGAAAGCAACCACATGGCAGAAAAAAAAAGACCGTATAACAAGTTGGTCATCTGCATTGGCTCTATATATACTTTGCAAAATGGTTGTGGGCTAAAAGACAGCCAGGTGGCATTTGCCCCCACTGGTAGCAGTGGCTTATTTATTTATTTCTATTCAGTCTGTGGCCCCACTGTGAGGGGCTCCTTCTGCTCCCCAGTAGATAGGATGAAGCATTGTGAATACACACACCCTTCAGTCTTCCTTTATTCTTGTTTTCTTTTTTGCCTCATGTTCTTTGTCACAGGAATTTCTGATATGCCAAGAAATATGTAGCTAGGATGTATTTGAAAAGGGTTGTTTCATAAATTATTTTCCAGGAAAAAAATGTCATTCCCTGCTGCTCAAATATTTCGCAGAAGGTGAGGACCAACTTTTGTTACAGTGAACCATAAATGAGAGCTATGTGTTGTTTCCTTCCTCAGTAATGCATATTGCAGCCAGGAGGCATTTTATAAAGGCATGCCTGCTTGAGGGATGGATGCGGAAGGAAATGCATTCTTAATGATGTTTACTCAGAAATGTCTGGGAAATGTGACTTTAATTTGATTTTTAATATTAGAAACGGTTAACATTTTTTTCCACTTGATACTTTACATGGCACTAGGGTGGATATTATTGATTCCAAATTAAATACACCAAGCTGAGATGTAGCTTTTTGCATCGCTCTACAATAAGAAAATGGCCAGAGGAGTTGCTTAAATTAAATCTCATCTACTTGATTTCAAAGTCACTACTGCCATCTAGTGCAGACATAGCATAGCAAAATCTCTGATAGGAATAAAAATCAACAAGAGAATACGGTAATGACCTGGTTCACATGTAACGACAACTCAGAGTACAGGTTGATTATGGGTTGTTGTTTAATCATGGGTTGCTGTTGAATCATGGGTTGTTGTTACACGCAAACCCTGCACTATGGTTTAACTATGGCTTGTTAACCACAAATAACCCAGAGTTCACAACCCAGCAACAAACCATGGGTTCTCTACATGCAAACCAGGCCATTAGCTTTATTAGGACTAATTAAGGGCCAAACTAGACATGATGCTACACACATCACTTGCATACAGAACAGTGGTTTTTGGTTTAAATAGCAGGTGCATGGGAGGGGGGATTATTTTTGTTCCAGACTGCAGCACATAGGGAGATTTCCTCCCCTGGCTAATGAATTCCCACTCTGCAAGTTGTGGGAAGTAAGTCTCCTTTAGGCCAAATATCTAGTTTGGCCCTAACATGTAACAAAGTAGTGAGCAGGCTTTTGAAATCTCTAGAACCCATCATGTTCAGGCTGCATGTTAAAAACAACAACTCCTACATCAACTACAGGGTGAAGGGAAGCAGGCAAGCCTCAAAGACTGCAGTGCATAACGATAATAAGATGGAGTGCAGCAGGTCTTAGGCAGACTGTATTAGATAAGAAACAGGCTATGAAGACTAAATTAAAAAACAGATTTCAGCTTGCACCAAGAGCTCCTGAGACAAAGAAACAATCAGTGGTTGTTCCAGCATGCTTTCTTGGAATTATAATAGCCAGCACTTTGGGGGATGACTACTACTTCTTGGTCCTTTCCAACTTAGTGACAGGTGAGCTCTCCCACTCACCTAGAATCAATTAAACTGAGTTGATTTGGCTTTGATTCAACATGGGGCCTTATCAGGCATATCTAAATTAAGCCGCATTCTGAGCCAAGGCTTTATTGGGAGCATAATGGGGCTTAGGGCACAATCCTATGGGATAGGCGGCCGCCTCCAAACTCAGAGGCAACCATCTGTCCAGTGCAGGGCAGGAGAAGCACAGAGGGGATCATCCCCTCCATGCTTCTCCTGCCCCACATTTGCAGCTAGACAGCCAATTTTGGCTGTCTAGCCACGGGAAGGAGGAGCAGGGAGGAGGCTGCTGGACAACACATAGGATGTGTCATACCAGCATTTCTGACTTCCCCACCCTGGAACACGCACCGGAATGCCCCATTTTGGCTGCTCCACGCTCCTCTTCTGAGTGCCAAGTGCGGGGCTGTTCCACGCTGCCTGCGAGGCGGTGCAGAAGGGGGGAAGGTCAGTACCCGGAAAACCAACATATCCTATGGCCATCTAGCCACTGACTAGCGGCCATAGGATTGCCCCCTTACAGGCCTGCTCACCCTGCTGTGGAACCTGCCTTGCCATGTCTCCCAGTTTTTTTCTTAATAGCTGGAACCATGGTCAAAAGCTCTTGCTTCATTTGGGCTTTAAAGGACTGGTTTTGACATATTGATTTTAGAGTTACTCAGGCACTCCTGTACCCATTTACCTTAACACATGATCAGTGCTTGGGCCCACATGGAGGCCTCCCCTTGCAGACATCCGCAATGTCTGGGCAGTTTACAAAGATTAAAACTCTAAAAATCCAACATGAAACATAATTTTAAACACACACACACATTTGCATACACAAATATAAAATAATTTTGCACAATCAAAAATAGGTTGATTGCACAGGTGTCGGTCAGGAACCCATCAAGACTCAGCCCCTATGGTTATAGGTTTCATATCAGGAGGATGTCTTGTTAAGTGAAACACTTCAGGACTTCACCTCCCCTGCCACCCCCACCCCCGCCAGGGCTTCTTATGGCTTAAACACATTCCAGGTTCAGGTGAACTTCACCCTTGTCCTCATTACCCCTCCTGCTTCTTAGGATTCAGAAGACCATTGGACCTCCTTTTTCATGTTAAAGATCTTGCTACTCAGAGTTCTTTTGTTTCCATTGGGCCTCTCAGTCAGGGCACCTCTGCAAAAACGTCTGGCCAGTATCCAGTGGTGTCATTCCGCAAAGTCAAATAGCTCTAGTGGAGCTCTGCCAAATCTTTCCATTGTGCAAGTGGTTGGCCATTGCCCTTGCATAACCAGTTGTTCAACCAGTTGCACACCAGGTTCCACAAGATTCATGCTTGTACAACCGGTTGCACAAGTGAAATGCACAAGTGCTTACGCAACCACACTGGCACAAACATCACTTTAGTTGGATTCTCTTCTTGTGCATATTTCAGAATCAAGTTTCACTAGCACAATGTAATTTGCTTTAGTGGAATTTCACAGTTGGAATTCTGTTCCCACACCCTTTGGCTTCTTCTTTGGACTCAGCGATCTGCAGCTTCTGCACTCTGGAACCAACAGTACTAGTCCATTGCCTAGGGCTTGCCACACTGTCTTTCCCAGTCTTCAGCCTCCCTCTTTCTCACACTATCTCTCTGGACTTCCTTCTTCTCTTCTGTTTTTTTTGCTTATATTCTAAAGCCATTGACTCCATCCTTTGCCTTGGCTGGTTTTTACAGGGTTCGCCATGGACTCATCTTCCCCTCTTTGACACCTTCTGCCTCATCCTGAGCCATGTGCAGACCCGTCCTCTGGGAGGTTCCATTACCATGTGCTCTACAGCCCCAGTGAGACCTCCTCTGAAGAGGAGGAACAGAAGTCTGTGGTGGCCCTATGTAAATGGGCCTACTCTAGGGATTTAATACCCACTGAGGCCCCTTCCACAGTACATACCCCACCTAAGTAACCTCCCTTTCTGTAGACCACCCTGACCCTTATCAGAGCCCCAATCCCAGCTGTGGACTATCTGTTCATCACCTCCAGAAACAGCAACAACAGACCTGGATGCCACCCCTCACCTTCGCCAGGCCAAAGCTCAGGTCTGGTGACACAGTGCCCGATAGCAACCTGAGGTCTCTACCCATCAGGCCTATTCAGGGGGAGGAGGAGGCAAGCACCATGTATGTCCAGTTCCTCGCTGTGTGTCCCTCCAGGAGAGGTGGGGCCAACAGGACCTCTATAAGGATCATTAGCCCCTAGGAGCACAAATTAGGAGGACATAGGGGATGGAGCTTAATACAGACAGGAATATTTGGCCAGGTGCAGCATCTGATAAGGCCTTTGAGAGAGCAGGAGAGGATACCCAGATTCTACTCCAGCCTTTCCCAACCTGGTGTCCTCCAGATGTGTTGGACTTCAACTCCCATCAGCCCCAGCCAGCATATCCAATGTTTGGGAATGCTGGGAGTTGTAGTCCAAAACATCTGAAGGGCACCAGGTTGGGGAAGGTTGGTCTACCCCATCCTTCTCCCTTAGTGCTAACTTTGGTCTCTAAATAAGAATATCAAGGCAAAAAATATGGCAACGATTTGCCCTCTGTTTCTTCCTTCATGGGAAAGGATATAGTGCAGTGGTTACAGTATTTAATTAGGACTGGGGAGACCAGATTCAAATTCTTATTCAGCCATGAAGCTACCTGGCTGACCTTGGGCCAGTTACCCTCTCTCAGCCTAACCTACCTAATAGGGTTGTTGTGATGACTAAATGGGTGGGGGAGAGAAGGACCTTGTATATTGCCTCAATCTCTTTGGAGGAAGAGTAGGATATAAATGCAATAAATAAATAAAGGGTGCAATAAGCCAGTCCTCAAAGAAAGAAAAGCTGCTTGAAGGGATGGGGAATGGGATGAGGTGGTTATGAGAATGTGTGTGCTGCAGAGCAATCTAAAGAAGAGAAAGCTTGTAAAATGTGGCTCCAACAAAAGCTATAATAATCTCAGGACACTACTAAGGAATTATATTTGAGCCAAGATGAAATGTACAAAGGATGTTGTACATCCAAGAACTGTATTTATGACATAGAGATTCAGCATATATAAGAAATAGTTTGCTAAAGGTCAGATAGTTGCTTACATTAATGACTTGACATGAGAGAACTGATTAAAGGATATTACTGTAGAATGAGTTCATCCACACTAGTATTCATGTTACTGCATCAAGAAACGTGAAGGGGGAAGAAAGTGAAACGGATTGACAGCCATATTCTATACACATCTACACAAAAGTAAATCCTTCTGTGCTCAGTGGGGCTTACTCCCTAGTATGGGAGCAATCCTATGGCCACTAGACACTGTCTAGAGGGCCATAGGATTGTTGGTTTCTGGGAACCGAGGTCAGAGCCAGGGCTTCACGTTTCCCAGAAACCGCACTCCCTACCCTCTCATGGCCAGCGTGGTTCTCTCTGCACTGACTACATCTCTGCACTCAGAAATAGAGTGTGGAGACAGAAAAAAGGGGGTGGTCCTGGGGGAGGGGAGGGGAGGGGACCACAGAAGCTGTTTTACGCAGCTTCCCATTGGGTCTCCAGGCCCCTTCCCTCACCCTCCCTGAAGCTGCACCTAGACGGGCAAAATCACCCATCTAGACAAAAATGCAGGGTGGACAGAGCACAGAAGAGAGGATTCCCTCCATGCTCCAGCTGCCCCACATAGGATAGCTGTCAGCCTCCGATTTTGGAGGCTGGCAATTATCCAAATAGAATTGCACCCAAGCTGTATTTAGGATTGCAGACTTTGCTATGCCGTGTATCATCTATAAAAGCTACTGGGTTGGATTTAGGCAAATGTGACTGGGATGGCAGTAGTGGGCTTCCTTGCCCCCTTCTCCACAGCCCATTGCGACTGCTATACATAGGATCGAGGGAGCCTGCTGGATGGGCTAGGTTGAGAGGGGGGTAGGAGAATTATGGAAAATCAAGAAAATTGGGGAGGGTCCTTCTGCACCACAATCTGCCTCATTCAGCAGGGTCCCCAAACTTCTGTGTAGCATAGCCAGGGGGCAGAAGGGCTGCCTTGGGGAGAAGGGGAAGGCTGCTTCCAACAGACCAGTTGCATGCACCTAAATCTGAATCCAGCCCACTGAAACAAATAGCTCTGTACTTATATCTTCTGTAAAGCTTTTAAAGAATGCAGTCCTAATCATGCTTGGACTGATCAAGACTTATGTCTGGTCTGGATCAAGATGCATAGGATTTGCTTGTAAATAATTACTATGTATTCAGATAATCAGGGTTTCTAAACTAATTACTTCCTCTATAATATAAAAGTATTTGCTTTACACAGTATTTTATCAAACTTGCTTTCACTTAGCATGGATTCAGTTAGCTACCACTTTCCCAAGGTTATAAATATGCCTGTTTTCAGGAGGAAGCTATTATTTATCATCAGTGATAAATAGCAGCATAGATTTATTGTAACCCAGCCAAGTGTTCAATCAGATTGTACTCCAACAAATTAAAAAAGCATCTCACCATCCATTTTCTTTGAAGAGGCCTGGACTGAAGGGTCTTCTCAGTGGCAGCTCCCCAGTTATGGACCTCTCTCCCAAGAGAGGTTAGACTGGGCCATTCTTTTATGATTTTTAGGTGTGCAGTTAAAAAGTCTTTGTTCTGCCAGGCTTTTAATATATTTTATCCCTGCCAGTGGTTAGTTTCCTATGCAGTTTTTACTCTAGATTTTAAAACTGTTTTTAAGTTTGTTGTATTTTGATGTTTATTGTTATAAACTGCCTTAGGGATCTTTCAGGGCCAAAAGGTGTTATAGAAGAGTTTTTCTAAATAAATAAATAGGTTTAAATCCAAACCTATTAGAACCCATTGATCTTACAGCAGGGTCCTAAGCATGTTTACTCAGAAGTAAGGCTCATCATAGTAACATATGGCTGTGAGAGCTGGACTATAAGGAAGACTGAGTGCCGAAAAATTGATGCTTTTGAACTGTGGTGCTGGAGAAGACTCTTACGAGTCCCCTGGACTGCAAGGAGGTCAAATGATTTGCAAGGAAGGACAGATACTGAAGCTGAAGCTCAAATATTTTGGCCACCTAATGTGAAGAGAAAACTCCCTAGAAAAGACCCTGATGCTGGGAAAGACTGAAGGCAAAAGGAGAAGGGGACGGTAAAGGATGAGGTGGCTAGATAGCATCACCGATGCAATGAATATGGACTTGAGCACACTCCAGGAGAGAGCGGAGAACAGGAAGGCCTGGAGTGCTGTGGTCCATGGGGTCACAAAGACTCGGACACGACTGAACAATAACAACAACAACAACAAAGGCTCATCAGGTTCAATGTCACCTGCTCCCAAGTAAGTGTGCGTAGGATGGAATCTTTAGTCCAGCTCTGGTGATTCATATGTATCATAAAGGATCTCCTTTAGCATAGGCAGGTATCAATGAAATGTAGGTGAGCTCCTAAGGCAGTCTTCCCCAGATGTTTTGGCCATCAGCTCCCATCAGCCCCCATCAGCATAGCCAATGGTCAGGAATCCTGAGAGGGATGGTCTGAAACATCTGGGGGGCACCAGGATGGGGAAGGCTGCCCTGAGATTTGCTTCCCCATAACATAAGTGCTTGAAATGGGGTGCAGATGAGGCCTTAGTATGAAGCAGTTGCTGCAAGCAGCAGATTCCAAAGGAGGAACAGCTTGCCTATTTCCAACCACCATCTCTCTATGTGATGTTGACTTTTTGCTTAGGGGCAAAAATGGCTAAGGACTGATGGGCTGCATCCGTTGCTATGGCAGCCTACACCACCACCGCCACACCCCACCCCCAAGTCAAGCTGGCATTTCAGAATGTATACTAACTGGCAGAGAAATAGACTTGCATGCTTATCCTTCAAAAATGTCAGTAACAAGCACCAAAGTCATGCACAATGTAAAATTCAAGCTAAATCTCAAGTCACTGGGGAACAAAAGGCTATTTTAATCTAGTCAGCCCTCACATTCAAGTGATGTGCATGCTTGACATTTTGCATATATTAACCTTTTTTTGCTAAAAGAAAATTCATTTGTTTTACACAAGAATAACTTTATTACAATAACTGTTTGACTACATTTAACATCTGGATTACAGTGATGTATGATTCAGAACTTTAAAAGCCCCATGGCACCAGGGTTAACATGTTTTTGTCTCAGCTGGTGCATAAAAACACTATACTTTAGCAAAATCTTTATAAGCAGCTCACCAGTTTCCAAAGATTACAAAGATACACTCTCACTCTCTCTCTCTCTCTCTCTCTCTCTCTCTCTCACACACACACACACACACACACACATATATATATATATATATATATATAATCTCTGCCCTCCCTTAGAGAATTCTATGGCCAGATTGGTTTCTCCCTTATCTAATGTCAGGTACCATTTTGAATAAGGATGTATGAGAATTTCAGTTCAGTTCACAAATAATGCAAAAATCTCCCATTCGCAACTTTGAATGCGAACGTGAATGAGAGCACATGTTCTCCAAAAATGTTTGCACATTCCCAAACTTGCATTTGTGTTTGCAAAATGTGCACTTGAAAAATGTGCAACTCTCTCAGAATGTGCAATTTTCTCAAAATGTGCAACTTTTGAAAAATGCACAACTTTTGCCATTTGAATAAACCAGCAAACTGGTAGCAAATGAGAATGAGTATGAGCCAAGCCAAGCTTTGAAGTAAAGTTTGGAGAATTTCACTGAGTTCAGGCATCCCTGGTTTTCCCATTCATAATTTGGAATTTAAAAAATGACTTGGTTCAATTGTCAACTCATATAGATTTGCTTGTTTGGAGGCTTGCACATTAGTTCTTTGAGCTGGTATAAATTTCCAGCAAAATTCATCATGCCTGTAAAACTAAGAACTCATATGTATCAGCATCTTTTTCTTCAGAGTATATCAGCCTCTTTTTCTTCTGGCCTCTTCTAGGCTGGGATGGCCTCATTATCTCCACCAAGAAATAAGGAAAGAAAGAAGTCCCATTGCCACACCAACCACACACAAACACAGATACCAGCCTCCTTGTGCACTCTGATGAGCTTCTGAGACATTAGGCTTCTTCACACAGAGCTTTTATCCTGCTATTGAGATTGGTCATTCATGGAAGTTTGCGGGCCCTTTAGATGACATTGTCAACCTCCAGGGCATCTCCTACACTAAATGATGTTTATTCCATTTTTAAATAGATTGGAGATAATGAGGTATCAAATTACCCTGCTTGTGTTCCGCTTGAGTTCCCTCTGTGAAAAAGGAAAAGCCGCAAGAAGAGGAGCTGGACCAATGAAACATATGGAAGATGCAAATAAGGGGGAGAAGGAGGGGGGAAGGGGAAGGGGAAAGGAAGCGTGTGTAAAGGGCGTGTAAAGCGCGTGTAAAGTCCATCATGATCCTGCATTTAAAACGGAAGCAGAAAGCCCTGTTTTAAATGCAGGATTTTAGGCTGGTGTAGAGATGCTCATTGGGCTTCCTTTGGACTTCAGAATCCCCAGGAGTGCCACATGTATCATGGAGGACGAAACTGATTGTGTGTAACATCAGAAGACAGCTTCATTTAAAAGAACAGAGTAACAGTGGAGCAACAAAAAGTGGACAACGTGACA
Organism: Heloderma suspectum; assembly: GCF_057233095.1. Classification (NCBI taxonomy): domain Eukaryota; kingdom Metazoa; phylum Chordata; class Lepidosauria; order Squamata; family Helodermatidae; genus Heloderma; species Heloderma suspectum. The sequence continues at coordinate 72,248,821 of NC_139462.1, forward strand.
TTCAGACTGAAATAGTTCAGCAAGTAGACAGGGGGGATTAGCTTTAACAAGCTGAATTTTCACTCATAGGTTTGGTTTAGACTTGGAAACACATTAATATAGATTCATACTGACAAGGCAAACTGCTAGGAAAGGGGGGCATAGATAAGGGTATAGCCAAAAGCCTCCTCTAAGTCTTCCCTGAAATCTCGGTTTTCCCTGCTGAGGTACAGTCTGCAAAGTGCAGGGTGGGTGTGTTTAATTATCCCTGACTCATTTATGAAGAGGATAAAAACAACACCAGTTCCCAAAGACCTGACTGAGAACAGAGGGCTTCAACAAGCTCAGAAGCCTTCATTACAGGCAGCTGAAACAATTAGGGGGAGACCCCTCAGCTTTTCCAAAGCTCTCTAGGTTGCTGTCTTCTTTCCTCCCTGTGGTGCATTGTTCCTTTAGCAGAATTGTAGGAGATGTTCATCTGGAAAATGTGAAAGTAAAACTAGCAAAGGCTCCATCAGTGCTGGGTAGTCCTGGCTTGAGAGTGGTAGTTGAGGCCTTTCACATATTGGTCAGCTTAATAAATGCTGATGCTTATAGGAGGCTGAGGGTGGGATCCTATGGCTGCTAGTCAGTTGCTAGATGGCCATAGGATAGGTGGTTCCCCGGAACCAACCTCCACCCCCTCTTGCACTGCCTTGTAGGCAATGCAGAACGGCTCAGCTCTCAGAAGAGGAGCGCAGAGCAGCAAAAACAGGGCATTCCTGGGGGCGTGTCGGGGCGGGGAAGTTGGAAATGCTGGCATGACACATCCTACATGTAATCCTGCTGCTGCTTCCCACGCTCCAGGTTCCCAGAGCTAGACAGCTCAAATCGGCTGTCTAGCCATAAATGCAGGGTGGCTGAAGCACGGAGGGGAGGATCCCCTCCCCGCTTCTCCTGCCCTGCATTGGATAGGCGGTCGCCTCTGAGTTTGTAGGCGGATGCCTATCCCGATAGGATTGCGCCCTCCGATGTCCTGAGATTTATCTCAATGCATACATAAGCAACAATCATTACATTCCCTTCCCCATACTTATAAATGTGAGAAAATATGCAAAATTGGCATATGAGTGGGCTGTTCCCAAGAATTTTCCCAAAAAGCCTGGGAATGACCCAGCCCATTCCAAACTGACAGGGCCAGTGCTACAGACAGAGTGAAGCAGCTGTGTCAGGTGGCAGATCCTGCCCGGGGGGCAGGGGGGCAGAGAGTGTTGGCAAGTTGTTGGAGGACAGAGCTGGCCATGTACCACACAACCTGCCCTGCACCCCCTAAGCTATCCTGCTGCCCTCAGGTTCAGTAGAGGCAGGCAGTGTTGAACAAAGATTAAACTCCCAGTCTGGTTGCCTTCTGTACATGAACTGGTGGGGCACGGTTTTGTCTTTTCTCTCAGGCAGCAAAACATCTTGGGATAGCCCAGCAAATTTTGCTGAGTGAATTGCACTCATCCCTGGTTCCAGCTGATCTAAGCCATGGCTGTGCCGTGCTCATGTGGAGGGAGATAACGTATCAGCCGGGCATGGCTACATCTGACACTCATTTCCATGACCAATCTTGTCCCTACCCACCATAGTCCCTGCCAGTTACAGCCACATACCAGCAGCTCATTTATTCGTAGGAAGTGTGCCCAGTGACTGCCTAAGCATATTCACAATGGGCCACATGGTGGCAGCACAAGATAGAACACAAAAGAGTTGGAAAAAAACTCCATGCCTAACTAAGTAAATAATATATTCCAAGCTACAGGTCATGAGACATAATATTAAACTGAGCAACATCCACCCTTATCCATCCACCCTTATCTTATCCTTAACATCCATAAGACTTCCAAAAAAAGTGTGCTTGTGCATATGTAAGTTACCTAGGATTACATTATAAAAAATGCCCAGCAGTGCAACAGGATCCATATTTACTTGGAAGTAAGTCCACTATGTTTAGTGAAGCTTACTCCTAGGTAGGTTTACATAGCATTGCAGCCTTGGTTTATGTATTTATGCAGCTATTGCTGTGGAAATTAAGTTGGAAGCAATGTGGGCAAGTGTTTAAACTTGAAGATTTGTCTTCTGATGCAAACTTCCCTTCTCAGTATTTAGAACCTATTTTCTGATGCAGACAGGCTGGAATTTCAAATATGGGAATTCAGAGATCATGGCTTCGATCCAGGATCTGCCTTCCACACGTGGAAAGGATCTTCCACTCATAGAAGGTCCCTTTGTCTGAGTTTTGGGGATTGCCTTCACCCTACCCCACAGCTCATCCCATTCTGCAGGGTTTCTTGACTCTCTGTATAGCATTTTCAGGGGGCTGGAGGGGTTTTCATGGGAAGGAGAGCATGAGGAAGTCCACCTTCTTTTTTGTTTGTTTTGTATCATAACTTTATTTTGAAATAAAATACAAGTTCAACAAAATCAAGGCAACACAAATACGAAGAATATGCATAATTAATCAAGATCACTAAAGAAAGAAAGAAAATCAGTAATTATAATTCTTGGTCTATAACCAATATGGGTATGGAACAAGTACAGTAAAACAGCTTAATTAGGAGCTCAATACATCACAAAAGAGTAAAAATACAATTTATACAGCATGTAAATACATATAAATACAGCATGTGTGAGTGTGTGTTATTTTGTGTGCATGTGTGTATTAGTTGAAAAAATATAAGCAACTGTAGTTGGTTGGAATTTGATCAAAAGTCTGAAGAGCTTCAACACAGGAAATAAATGGAAATCATGGTGCCATAAGGTCTATCTTAAAGTTAGGATTCCTTGCTTGCCCACTTGCTGATTAAGTTCATACATAGTCATAGTCTCCCAAATTTTATCAACCCACACTCCTCTTTAGTTGGTTGCTTTGGAGACTTCCAATTACACCCTATACATTACTTTGCAGCAGTATACAATTGCTTAAGAAGGTCTTCAGGGAAGTCCACTTCCGTCAGCACAGTTGATCCAGCATAAATCTGGATCCAACCCAATACATGCTTTCACTTTAGATAGTTTTCATGCTTATTGGCGCGATGTTGAAGAAAGCCATCTTGCATCACAGCTGTCCTTAATACCTTGTAATCTCTGGGATCTTCCTCCTGCTAAGGAAGACACAGTGATGTAGAGGATGTCCAGAAGGGATGAAGCAAACCATTCCGTACAAAGAGATGCTAAACACACACACACACCCCTTTTGTTGTTGTTATTCAGTCGTTAAGTCATGACCGACTCTTTGTGACCCCATGGACCATAGCACGCCAGGCTTTGTCCTCCGCTCTCTCCCGGAGTGTGCTCAAGTTCATATTCATTGCATTGGTGATGCTATCTAGCCATCTCATCCTCTGCCATCCCCTTCTCCATTTGCCTTCAATCTTTCCCAGCATCAGGGTCTTTTCCAGTGACTTTTCTCTTTGCATTAGGTGGCCAGAATATTTGAGCTTCAGCTTCAGTATCTGTCCTTCCAATGAGCACTCAGGGTTGATTTCCTTTAGGATGGACTGATTTGACCACCTTGCAGTCCAGGGGACTTGTAAGAGTTTTCTCCAGCACCACAGTTCAAAAGCATCAATTCTTCGGCGCTCAGCCTTCCTTATAATCCAGCTCTCTCACAGTCATACATTACTACTGGGAAAACCATAGCTTTGATTATACGAACCTTTGTTGGCAAGGTGATGTCTCTGCTTCTTACTATGCTGTCTAGGTGTGCCATAGCTTTCCTCCCAAGGAGCAAGCATCTTTTAATTTCATGGCTACAGTCATTGTCTGCGGTGATCTTGAACCCAAAAAAATAAAATCTGTCACTGCTTCCATTTCGTCCCCTTCTATATGCCAGGAAGTGATGGGGCCAGATGCCATGATCTTAGTTTTTTTAATGTGGAGTTTCAAACCAGCTTTTGCACTCTCCACTTTCACCCTCAACAAGAGGCTCTTGAGATCCTCTTCTCTTTCTGCCATTAGGGTGGTATCGTCTGCGTATCTGAGGTTGTTGATAATTCTCCCAGCACTCTTAATTCCGATCTGTGATTCATCCAACCCGGCATTTCTCATGATGTTCTCTGCATATAAATTAAATAAGCAGGGTGACAATATGCAGCCTTGTCGTACTCCTTTCCCAATTTGGAACCAATTGGTTGTTCCATGTCCGGTTCTTACTGTTGCTTCTTGACCCTCGTACAGGTTTCTCAAGAGACAGGTAAGGTGGTCTGGTACTCCCATCTCTTTCAGAATTTGCCACAGTTTGTTGTGATCCACATAATCAAAGGCTTTAGCGTAGCCACTGAAGCAGATACAGACATTTTTCTGGAATTCTCTTGCTTTCTCCATGATCCAGCGAATGGTGATTTGATCTCTAGTTCCTCTGCCTCTTCAAAACCCCGCTTGTACTTCCGGTAGTTCTCAGTTCACATGCTGCTGAAGCCTAGCTTGTAGGATTTTGAGCATCACCTTGCTGGCATGTGAAATGAGCGCAGTTGTGCGGTAGTTTGAACACTCTTTGGCGTTGCCCTTCTTTGGAATTGGAATGTAAACTGACCTTTTCCAGTCTTGTGGCCACTGCTGAGTGTTCCAAATTTGTTGGCATATTGAGTGCAGCACTTTTAACAGCATCATCTTTAAGGATTTTAAATAGCTCAGCTGGAATACTGTCATCTCCGCTAGCTTTGTTGTTAGTAATGCTTCCTAAGGCCCACTGGACTTCACTCTCTAGGATGTATGGCTCAAGTTCAGTGAGCGCACTATCATGGCTATCAGGGACATTCAGATCTTTCCTGTATAGTTCTTCTGTGTATTCTTTCCACCTCTTCTTAATCTCATCTGCTTCTGTTAGGTCCCTGCCTTCTTTGTCCTTTATCATGCCTATCTTTGCACAAAATGTTCCCTTGATATCTCTGATTTTCTTGAAGAGATCTCTAGTCTTTCCCATTCTGTTGTTTTCCTCGATTTCTTTGCATCGTTCATTTAAGAAGGCCTTCTTGTCTCTCCTTGCTATTCTCTGGAACTCTGCATTCAGTTGGATATATCTTCCCCTTTCTCCCTTGCTTTTCACTTCCCTTCTTTCCTCAGCTACTTGTAAAGCCTCCTCAGACAGCCACTTTGCTTTCTTGCATTTCTTTTTCTTTGGGATGGATTGAGTTGCTGCCTCCTGAACAATGTTACGGACCTCCGTCCATAGTTCCTCTGGCACTCTGTCTATCAGGTCTAATCCCTGAAATCTATTCCTCACCTCCACTGTATATTCATCAGGGATATGATTTAGGTCATACCTGAATGGTTTAGTGGTTTTCTCTACATTCTTCAATTTAAGCCGAAATTTTGCGATAAGAAGCTCATGATCTGAGCCATAGTCAGCTCCAGGTCTTGTTTTTACTGACTGTATACAGTTTCTCCATCTTTGGCTGCAAAGGACATAATCCATCTGATTTCAATACTGACCATCTGGTGATGTCCATGTGTAGAGTCGCCTCCTGTGCTGTTGGAAAAGGGTGTTTGCTATGATCAGCGTGTTCTCTTGGCAAAACTCTATTAGCCTTTGTCCTGCTTCATTTTGTACACCAAGGCCATGCCTGCCTATTATCCCGGTGATTTCTTGACTTCCTACTTTAGCATTCCAATCCCCTATGATGAAGAGGACATCTTTTTTTGGTGTTAGTTCTAGAAAGTGTCGTAGGCCTTCATAGAACCGATCAACCTCAGCTTCTTCAGCCTCAGTGGTTGGGGCATAGACTTGAATTACTGTGATGTTGAATGGTTTGCCTTGGATTCGTACTGAGATCATTCTATCGTTTTTAAGATTGTACCCCAGTACTGCTTTTCACACCCTTTTGTTGACTATGAGTGCTACTCCATTTCTTCTAAGGGATTCTTGCCCACAGTAGTAGATACAATGGTCACCTGAATTAAATTCGCCCATGCCTGTCCATTGTAGTTCACTGATTCCCAAGATGTCAATGTTCAATCTTGCCATCTCATGTTTGACCACCTCCAGCTTACCTTGATTCATTGATCTTACATTCCAGGTTCCTAAACAATATTGTTCTTTACAGCATCGGACTTTCTTTTCACCACCAGACACATCCACAGCTGAGTGTCCTTTCGGCTTTGGCCCAGCTGCTTCACTGTTTCTGGCGCTACTTGGAAATTCCCTCTGCTCTTCCCCAGTAGCATATTGGACACCTTCCGACCTGAGGGGCTCATCTTCCGGCGTCATATCTTTTAGCCTTGTGATACGTTCCATGGGGTTTTCTTGGCAAGAATACTGGAGTGGATTGCCATTTCCTTTTCCAGTGGACCACATTTTGTCAGAACTCTCCGCCATGACCTGTCCATCTTGGGTGGCCCTGCACGGCATAGCTTATGGCTTCACTGAGTTACACAAGCCCCTTTGCCACAACAAGGAAGTGATCCATGAAGGGGACACACACCCCTACCTCAGTCCAAATCACTATGATAGTGAAGTTGGTATTTTTATCCCCTCATGTTAAGTCAAACCACCACCAGATGGCAAGCATTGCATACTGGTGAAGCCTACTCTTCCATATTATCACAAGCAGACAGATGCCAGAGAATTGTGGATTTCTGGACTGTGCAACTTGGAGATATCAAATTCCTCCTTTACCACCTCCAGTTCATGTAGGCAGTTTGAAAACTAACCTTCTCTCTTGTCTGGTGTCATAATTTCTACAGTGGTCCACACCTGAACTAGATCATGGCTAAGGGTCAAACAACAGAATATACATTAAATACATAACATGTATCCCACCATCTCTATTCTTTTACTTACATGTAAGCGTGCAGGCCCCAATCCAGATCAAGATCACCATGCATGGATAGCGGAGGTTTAAACTTTCCTCCACGGCTCCTTGTTTTCTGAAATTTCCACCTTCCACATGCAAGGGCTTTTTAAAAAGCCTCCATTGGTGCCAAAGGACTTTAAACCATGTACAGTGGTCTCACCTTGGATTAGGGCCCTGCATGTTTATTTCTGAGTGAAAAACAAAGAGAGGGTTAGGTGCATACAACATATTTAATGTATATCGTGTAGTTTGACCATGAGCTACATATCTTCATCAGGCAGCACTGTGATGCTAGAAACTACATCTCCTAGGTTGGCCATATATCTTCTTTACAGAGGATAGTCCTCTATTTGGTAGTGCGGTCCTGTGTCCTCTTTTACAGAGGATAGTCCTCTGTTCGAAGGGCTGTCCAGTCCAAGTCCAGTATAAAGATAAAGAACCATCAGGAGGAAGAGCTGGGCCTTGAAGTTGCCCATAAACAGCACCTGAACAGCAGGCTGAACAAGACACACAGGTCTTTCATGCTATGCTAAGATATAATGTATTTCTATTGCAAGTATAATTATAATTCCTAAATTTGCATCTATACATATAATTCAGCATGTTCACACTTCATGCAGACTGGTGTCCTCTTTTGTCCTCTTTTGGGGTGATGCATTTCCTCTTTGGGGGCGATTCATAAGTGGCCACCCTAAACTCACTGTCATGAACCTGTTACACTGGGATTCTCTTGGATCTGGGCTGGTAACCATAAGGGGGAGAACCACAGGTGGGGTAGAGGTATGGGGCTCTGGTTTGATAAAGCCAATGCTTTTGGTTGAAATGCAGCTATAGGTGTCACCCCCTCTGCCCTAAGTACAAGGACTTGCCAAGGGTTCAAGGCACTAGAGTTTCAGTATATCCTTTTGGGAAAAGATCCTAGTAAGGGGCAGCAGGAAACTGTGGGAAGAGGAAACGTTAAAAAGGAGATGAGGCCAGGTTTCCTGTAATTATTTTATTTTGAGTCCTGGAGCACACTTTCTTCTCTCTGCTCCATGGACTCATCCTGCCTGCACCTTTTCCCTGCAGTTGCCGTTGCCTATGAACTCTCACCTGGTTCCAGTAAGGTTAAAGGAAAAAGATCAGCTGTAGATTGTTGAAATCATCACTTAATGTTGAGTTAGTCATGAACCAATCACAGAGCACCTGCTGTGCTAAGAGTAGGGATGTACGAAAGTCACTTACCTTTTCGCAGCTTGGCTTCGCGGTGGGGGGGAGGCGCTTGGCTTCTCCCCCCGAAGTTCAGGCGAGGGGGGGGAGGCGTCCCGCCTTGCCCGGACAAAATTCAGGCCGGGGGGGAGGCTTCCCACCTCGCTTGGCCGACATTCAGGCCGGGGAGAAGCGCCCCGTCTCCCCAGCCGCGAAACAAAAAGTTAAAAAAAAAAAGACCCCGTGATAGGCTACGTGACGATTTACGTAGCCTATCATGGCTAGATTTCCAAAGTCAGCCGTGATAGGCTACGTAAATAGTCACGTAGCCTATCACGGGTGACTTTGGGGGGAAAAAAAAAAGGCATACGCAAATGGCGGCGCCCATGGGGCGCCGCCATTTGCGTTCCTTATTTTGGCACGTCTAGTCTACGTAAAGATTTACGTAGACTATGGCGAAAATAAGGGCAACGCAAATAGCGTGCCCTTATTTTCGCCATAGTCTACGTAAATCTTTATGTAGACTAGACGTGCCAAAATAAGGAACGCAAATGGCGGCACCCCACGGGTGCTGCCATTTGCGTATGCGGTGTTTTTTTTTCAAAGTCACCCGTGATAGGCTACGTGACGATTTACGTAGCCTATCATGACTGACTTTGGAAATCTAGCCGTGATAGGCTACGTAAATCGTTACGTAGCCTATCACGGGTGTTTTGTTTTTTTTTACTTTAGGTTTTTTTTTTTTTGCAATGGCGGTGGCGGCAGCCAGTCGGGAGACCGGCCGCCACCCCCGCCCGTGACGAACCGCCGCCGAACTGCCGCTGGGACCCGCCGCCGAGAGTGACATTCGCCGAAGGTAAGTCCCGTCCCGGGGGGGGCGGGGGGCTGGCGGAGAATTTCCCAACCAACTTCAGGGGGCCGAATGCGTCGGCGCTCGGCCTCCCGAAGATTCAGGGAGAAATTGTCCGCCATCCCTAGCTAAGAGTTTAAAGTTCTTTCCTGTTAGAAACAGGCCTTCTGACCAGGTATCTCCTAGGAATTACAGACAATACAGGGAGGCTGCCTTATACTGAGTAAGGCCATTGTTCCATCTACCTACATATTGTCTATGTCAAGAATTCCATCTTCTTCTTTGGCCTAGCAGTTTATACGTTTCCATTTTGCAAGGCCATAGCAGCCCATAGTGGCAAACCATCTCTGCGTGTATTATCTCATGATGTCTCTAGCACCAAGGACCCAGTTAAACGGACTGAGTGATCTCAGCTGTGTTCCTGTGGGAAATCTCACATTCCCACTAGGGGCCTGGGAAAACTGTTCCAGCCAACCCATATTGGCCTGAGCATATAACCAGAGGGGTCACAGCTGCCTATTGTCTTTGTCTTGCCTTTGCTTTGGACTCCAAGTATCTCCACTTGGTCCCTGTCCTGTTGGAAGACCCGTGCTTAGGTACTGTAAGTATAGGCAGGTTTAGGTAGCTTTGTTAGTTTTGCCTTGAAGTATTGTTTCCAGATGTTAGCCTGGTTCTTGTGTGTCTTTCATTCCCCTTTCCCCTTCCCAATAAACTCACTACCTCTTATGGGTGGTTTTCTTTGTGCTTCATTCTAGCCTCAATACTAAATCCAGAGTCTTCCTCTTGGTTAATGCTCCGATTTAAGGTTTCAGACCTAAGCCTTAGAAACAGATGGTGCTAGTTTGGTCCCCAATTTCATAAGCCTTCAGGGTGCCCTGTAAGGTCCGAGAGTCCCCTGGACATAAGGGGTGGTGGCAACCTACCATGCTGGGTTGGTGTTCAGCCTGAGCAACATTTTGTCCCTGCCTACACTGCTGCGAGTTAGGGCACCCCCGATTCCTCCTTTCACAGTCTACACTGACTGCCAGCAGCTGTCTGGGTTTCAGCCAGGACAGGAGTCTTTCCCACCCCTTCCTGGACATGCCAGAAATTGAATCTCACACCTTTTGTATCCAAAGCATGTGTTCTACCACTAAGTCTGGAGGGACTTAGGCCCAGCAAATTCACAGGTGGTGGTGGTGGCAGCAACAGTACAGAGGAATAGAGAAAAGTCAGTAGCGATCTCACTGACATTTGTCAGTCCTGGTTTGGAAATACAATTCTTGGGATGTCGTAATTCTCTCCTCAAATACAAGAGGATCATCATGACCCAGAGAGGTCTTATCTGCCTAAGATTTTAATCTGATCTGGAAAAGAAATCAGCTTCTCTCACCATGCCTATTAACCACCTCCCTGCTCATTTCTTCCACTCACCCAACTTTCTCCAAACTCACTCCCACCCACCTGTGCACTCACGCACCCATGTGCTCATCCATTTTCCTTGCTTCGTCCTGTTCCACTGATGCGGTGGGAAAGAAAATCTACCCCTACCTCTCTGGTTCCTGGCGTACTGCTACAGCTTTAATGTGGGTGCCAAGAACTCTAGGAAAACTGATACCCAGTACTCCTTCCACATGGCTCAAAGACATATCACTGTTCTAGTGACCAGAGGGCTGGAGAGGTGGGGTGGGTAAAGAGGCCTTTTCTTGTGGAGTAGCTGCAAATCAGGCAAGCAGTGGTAGGGTGGAGGCTCCTAAGGAAGGTTGGTAGAAGGATCAGACCCACTGTGCTCCCAATGGCATCATCAGGGATGCAACAGGGGCTGATATTTAGCTCACAAACTGAATTATTTTCTGAGTTTCCAGCACTAAGAATATTGTATTTAAAATTACCAAGGATGCTTGCAACATACTGTTGAGAGCCTGAGGGGGAGGAGGGGTTGGGCAAAGTAATATGTTGCCATGGGAACTAAGTTGTTAGCCAATAGCTTCTTGATACAGGATCATTTGGGGAATGTTCTGGGTGTGAAGAAGGGTCATAGAAAGGAGCAGACCATCCCCCCTCCCCTCAGTGAAGGATGGTATCATGCAAATGTTTTTATAAAAAAAATGGGAAACTGCAGTTTGAGTTAGATACAAAGGAAGAGACTGATAGAAGAGTTTCAGATCCTTAGGCATCTTAGAGTGCACTGCTGGCTGTCTCCTTAGAGAACTGATGTGGGAGCAGTTGGCTGTCTCTTGTAGTATTTAAGCTATGCTTCCAACCTATATATATTTGTAATTAAATGCAAATATCGCAAAATGCCAATAAAAGTCCAATGGCCACCTTCCAAAGGTAATCAAATGTGGGTAAGCACTGCACCCCTGGAACTTCTCAAACTGGGGAGAGGTAACAAGCAGGGTACCACAGGGCTCAGTCATGGGCCCAGTGCTCTTCAATATTTTTATTAATGACTTGGAGGGGGAGGTGCAGGGAATGCTGATCAAATTTGCAGATAACGCAAAATTGGATGGGATAGCTAATACCTTGGAAGACAGAAACAAAATTCAAAGTGATCTTGATAGACTGGAGCACTGGGCAGAAAACAACAGAATGACATTTAATAGGGATAAAAGGCAAGTTCTGCACCTAGGAAAAAGAAACCAAATGCACAGTTACAAGATGGGCAATACTTGGCTCAACAACACTACAAGCGAGAAGGATCTTGGAATTGTTGTCGATCACAAGCTGAATGTGAGCCAACCATGTGATGTGGCTGCAAAAAAGGCCAATGCTATTTTGGGCTGCATTAATAAAAGCATCGCTTCCAAATCCTGTGAAGTACTAGTTCCTCTCTACTCAGCACTGGTTAGGCCTCATCTGGAGTACTGTGTCCAGTTCTGAGCACCGCACTTTAAGAAGGATGCAGACAAGCTGGGGAGGGTTCAGAGGAGGGCAACAAAGATGATCAGGGGACTGGAAACAAAGCCCTATGAAGAGAGACTGAAAGAACTGGGCATGTTTAGTCTTGAGAAGAGGGGAGATATGATAGCGCTCTTCAAGTACTTGAAAGGTTGTCACAGAGAGGAAGGCCAGGATCGCTTCTCGATCATCCCAGAATGCAGGACACGGAATAATCGGCTCAAGTTACAGGAAGCCAGATTCTGGCTGTACATCAGGAAAAACTTCCTGACTGTTACAGCAATACGACAATGGAACCAATGACCTAGGGAGGTGGTGGGCTCTCCCACATTGGAGGCATTCAAGACAAGGCTGGACAGCCATCTGTCAGGGATGCTCTGACTTGGATTCCTGCATTGATCAGGGGGTTGGACTCGATGGTCTTATAGGCTCCTTCCAATCCTACTATTCTATTATTCTAAATTCTCACCACTCAGAGAAATTGGGTGTGCATAATAGTATTGTTAAAATAAATAACACTAACAGTTTTCTACACAAGGTATTTACTGTGCATTCGTCATTCCCTATTCACAATTGTTTACAGGTTCTTTAGATGATGTTATGACCTTCCAGTTTCGCTTCTGTGTCTAACCAGTGCTTTCGGGGAGTTTTTTTAGGGCAGACTTAATTGTGAATGCGGAAGAAAGAGTAATTTCCTCTTGTGCATTTGTGCTATTCCACTATACCACAGGGCCACCTGGAGGTTATGTAGCAGAAAAACAGGAAAGGAAAGATTCCTCATGGAGTGCACGGATCTCAATTCTGCAACAAAACCAAAAGTAGATACAGTGGATTAACAGCTGATTAACAGCCTTGTGTAGCAAAGCTCTAAAAATAATTAAAATAAATAAAGTAACAACATAAAAAAACAGCAGCAGAATCCTCAGGATCTGTTTAAACACACCAGACCACTAAAAGCCAATTAAAACCTGTTAAAGGACATTGACTGAGGTGTCACTACCAAGAAGGCCTTAACTCTGGTAGCAACTCACCTCATTTCAGAACAGCTGGTCTCTGGTGATGATCTTAACAACCAAGGCAGCTTCATACTTGTTGAACATCTTGACAGAACTAGGCTCATAAGCAAGAGTCCAAATTAGCAAGGTACAATGCTTTCTCAGACGTACAGAGCAAAGACAATTCACTGCTAGTTTCTCTTCTTAAGGCTACAACCCTAAACCAATTTACCTGGGAGGATGACCCATCAAACTTACTTCTGACTTTATTTCTGAGTAGACATATACTCGCTTGTACTGTAAATTGAGCTTTGACCATCAGCTGAGATTTTGTAAGAAACAACTCTCAGCTCCAGCCACAATGCCTCCTGGCTCACTTATTCGCACCCAGTGAGCATCTGATACCAATTTTTGCAGATATTCCCTTTTTTAAGTATTTAAACGGACTTAGTGTGCAAGCTTTTCCATTGGTGTGCAAGCTTAACCAACAGTTGTCAGAATATTCATGACTAGCACTTAATATAATTCAACAAGGAAGTGGGTACTTCATTCAGCATAGTATTTGCATGAATATATAGTAGCTCTATAAAAGTTGCCAGTTGCAACTTTTGGTCCCTTTAATTTGAAGGGAAAAATCGAATGCCTAGGCATGAGCATGACTAGCCACCAACTCATTTTACATAAATGAAACGGAGGCAGATGTCAATAGTTTTCAGTCTTTGTGATCTAGAATGAATTTTTAATCAGGTTTGTGTTTTTGTCTCTCAAATACATGCAGCTCCTAATAACTCTGCAATATATAACAAGAAGTCATTTTACATATTAAATCCCTTTGGTGTTAAATTCCTGCTTTAGCAATGGTCTCTAACAAGAATAAAAGACCCTCTCCCTTTCCTTCACAAGTGTTAGAGGTGTGCTTATTATTTTGCTTGCACTAAATGGTGTATTTCATACACAACAACTCTCAGATGAAAGCTAGTATCTCAGGGGTTTCATATTACATTTGGCATTGAACTCTAACACTAAACTTTAGAACACAGAGAGACCAACACTGTTAGTTCTTTAAAGTATTGAGTTAAATCCATCACATGAGTGGGCTTCTGCCATACTACTTCCCCTTGCTGTCTGCCCCGCTGCAGCTCCCTATGCACACCTCAGATCTGCTCCAGAGGATCCACAAACCCTCCAGAGCAGATCTGGGGACACATGGAGAGGGGGGGCTCCACAGGGAGGGCAATCCCACCAGCAGTTTCCATTCTGCTGGAGGATGGCCATTAAATCCAAACCATTATCACTCATAATCCAGCGTTGGATCGAAACCATTATAACTCATAAGCTTGGTTCCTAAAATAAGTTAAGGAAGCTCATCAAAGTTTTTGTCCTCTCCCCTCCCAGCCTCCTGCAATCCGCCCCCGCCCAATCCTCTCCAGCGTGTCAGGGAGCTCCTGGACACTGTGGGATGGGGAATGGGATTTTCTGGGGAAAGAGGGGAATGGAAAACTTTCCCTTAAGTCAATTTATCCTTGGATTCAAGGCTGATCTGGGCTGATTTCCCCTCCGCATGCAGCCTCTGATGCCCCTCATCTCATCAATCCTCTGGAAAGGTTTTTCAGTGGGTGCAGTTGGCTGCTGCAGGGGGAGGAGGGGATGGGAAGCTTTACTTCTATGAATCTCCTTGAGTTGTTGGGGTTGCTGCTGTTAATTTGATTTATATCCCACCCATCTTCACAAAGAGCCCAGGGCAACTAACAACCTATATAAAACAGGGCAACATATAAACACGGTTAAAATTGTAACTCTAAAATTACAAACATAATAATAAAATACAATAAAACCATCACTGAACAGATAAAACATTTGCCTATACCCCCAGATCCTGTGCAGACAAATGCATCTTTACCTGGTGCCTGAATGAGAACAGTGCTGGGCAAAGCTGGCTCTCTACTATAGGGGGTGAGGAACCTCAAGCCTGGAGGCCAAATCCTGCTTACCTGGAGTCCCCGTTCAGCCCTCTGCCTTCCCCAGATGGCTCTGCCATCTTCAAATCTCCTGTTTACTTGCACAGAAGGAAAAAAAGCCATTGGAGTGATTCATCCATTAGTTTTCATAGGAAAAGGAAAAGTCCCCCCTGCTGAAAACCAGCTGGGGTGGAGGCAAAGTCCAACAGGGGCAATAGGGTCCTTGATGGGGGGTTACCTTGGCCCCCTCTCCAGCTGGAGACGTACAGATTTTGTAAAATGTATGCTGTCTGCGTTTCGTAGATTTTCAGGTGCTTTCGTTCCATCATCCACACATTGGGGGAATCTGATTTTTTTCCCATTTCCCAAATTTACTCAAACTCACACTGGCAAAAATACACAAATCTCCCCCAAAATGCACAAATCCCCCCAAAATGTGCATGTTCGTAATTAGCCTGTGGGGGAAATGCACATTTTCAGCTGGTGATTTTTTAATTTCACGTATTTTTTCTATTACTAAATGTGCATAAAATTCTGTAAAGTAAGAAAACTGGTCTGCAAGCCCATGGAATCCATGCAACTGGAAAAGCCAGTCCAGTGCAGAATCTGTGGGTCAGATTCATAGAAATCTGAGCTCATTTGATTCCACCGCAGATTTCTCCAACATCCCTGCCTCTGATTTTCAGCAGAGGGGACTTTTCCTCTCCTATGAAACCTAATGGGCAAATCACTCAGCTGGTTTTAATAAGGAGAGGAAAAGCCCCCTGTTAAAAATGGCTGAAAGACGGTGAAGTCCACCCCACACCAAGGACCTTTGGGGCAACAGGATCCTTGGCAAGGGGTGACTTTCATCCTCCTTCCAGACAATTTTCAGCAGGGGGGCTCTTCCTCTCCCTATGAAACGAATGGAGTGACTGTCTGTTTCACTTTGTCCAAATGCCGAACGTTACATCAGCTCTACTATAGTCACCTTACAGTACTGGGACTTTTGCGAGGTCTTGTTTGCCTTTTGCTTAAAAATAAAAAGAGAGAGCGAGCAAATTTTTTCCTTTAGGTATATGTGTTGATTCAGGCGATGTGGCTACTGAATGGTCATTTTATGGATTTATTTTTTACTGTTGACATTTCTGATGAAAATAAGGTCATTCATTTAAAATGTACTATTTTTTGTTGAATATATTTGTATTTATTTTATCTTTATAAATGAAATAAACAATACCGAGAATACCAACAACCTGATCAATACTACAATTTCCCAGCAATACAATATTCTTTTGAGGACACAACAATAACAAAAAGGAAAAGGAAAAGAAGAAAAGAGGAAAAGAAGTAAAGAAAAAGAAATTTCTTTCCCTCCCCCTCCCCTTTAAAGGATTAAATTTAAACTCCAATACCCCCTGCCCTCCAATGCCATTGTATTTTAAAAACTATATCTATATGATTAACAATCTTATAGTTTAATAAACAACCTTACATTTCAATATCACATCATCAATCTTCTATCAAAGAAACAGGCCTACAGTTCATTCCCAGTAGCCTATATTATTATTATTATTATTATTATTATTAATGATGATGATGATGATTAAAAAGAAATATAGTGTTATATAATAATAAAACTTAAAATAAACCTTCAACAATCAGTAATATATTTTATACTAGATATATAAATGCATGTGCACAATACACCCTCAAACAATATATTTAAATACAGCATATCATATCTATTTTGGAATAAAGAAATAAAAAACAAAAGCAAGAAAAGAAGAAAGATGAAAGAGAATAAACGAATATATGTATAATCATTTATCTTCTGACCTAGCCTGGATCATGTAGACTAAACATAAACAGTTAACAGAGCTTGTTTAAAGATTCCAGTTCATGGGGTTGTAACAGAAATCTCATGCATTTTTATGTTCAGCAATGCCTCTGCCATTTCATGATTTAGAAACTTCATCTGACCTTCAGACACAATGCAAAGTGTAGCAGGATATTTTAAGTAATATTGTAAGTTCATTTGTTTTGCCATATTTTTCGCTTTGATGAATTGTCTTCTTTTATTCACCACCACTTTGATGTAGTCTAGAAATAACATAACTTTATCTTGTTTCCAGGAAAAGCTTCCACCCTCTCTTGCCAAACGCAGGATATAATTCTTTGTGGAGACTTTTGCAAATTGGACTATGATCATATAGTCATTCCCTTTAGCATTTGGCAAACGAAATGCCTGCTCAATATCGAGTAAATAATCAGATGGGACAGGGAGTATCTCATGCAAAAGTTTATCCATAAAAATAGGCAATTTTACATCATTAGGCAGATTTTTAATCCCAATAATATGTACATTGAATCGGTGCATTAAGGCCTCCAATTGAGAAATTCTGTCAGAGACATTTTTAAAAGAAACTTGTATTGTAGTTTCATTCCCTGCCACTCAGTCTTCTAGCTCGTTAATTTTCGTCTCCATTTTTTGCCAAGATGCATTAATTGATCCACAGCTTCTTGCAAGGCGGTGATGGAATTTTGGATTAAATCCAACCTTTTGGCTTGCTCCATAAATTGCGAAGATAAAGTCTTTATCAGAGTAAATAATTCCCCTATATCTTCTGTTTTTGAAACTTTTGACACAGGAGGTATGAGGGGAGCTGGCGGTGATGCCAGCCCCTTTCTTCTCCTCGGTGTAGCCATGTTTCTCTTCAAACAGTTCTTGCAGGTCCTCAGATGTTCTCAAATATTGTTAATAAATATAAACAATAATAAATATTGTTAAATCATCCATCAGGAGTTGTTGATATTTCTTAAAGCATAGCATATATTACAATGGAATACATCAGCCCTCTTTGCTCTTATTAAATAGGAGTTTCAGAAATGCCCTCACCCGGCGCCAGCTTGTCTGGCTAAAAGGGGGGGGCCATTGCGGGCGGGTGGGGTGACATGATGCAGGGGCATTTGATTGGTGCACCCCAGTGGCACCACCATGCAAGGAGGGGCAGGCTGAGTTGCCTTAAACTCAGCCCCCTTCTCAAACTCAGCTCTCTGGCTCAACGCAGCTAGAGAGAACTACAGCTCCGCCAGAAACGACAAAGGACACCGGCCTGCTGGAGACCGGTGTAGTCGCGCATGCTGAGGGCCCCGGCTCTTGAGGCTGCAGTGCGCCCGCCCCCTCCTTTCTCCTCGGTCATGACGAGGGACTCTGGCCTGCTGGAGAACGGCTTCGTCCTCGTTCCAGCCGCCTGGACCCAGCGTGCTTCTGCGCGCCAAAATCTTCGCTTGGTGATATTGTTCGCCTCCCTCCCTCCTTCGCCGGCTCCTTTCCTCTTGCCCACCCGTCCGCTCGGTCTCCTCGTGTACTCGCTCTCCTGCCTGCTCCCCCGCCCGCGCGCTCGCTGAACCCGCCCGCCCGCTCGCTCGCCCTGCCCGCACGCCCTGCCTGCACGCCCGCCGCGTGCTCGCTCAACCCGCCCGCCCGCCCGTTCGCTCACTCGCTCACGCTGCCCGCCCACCCGCCCGCTTGCCTGACGGGCCTGCCGGCTGCCGGGCCAGCTCACGGCCTGCCTGCCGGCCTGTCTACCCAGCCGCCGGCCTTGCCGGCCTCTTCCTCCTCGCCTTGCCGGCCTCCCTGAGGTGTTGCTCCCGGCGGGAGGCGTCGGCAGACGGGCGAGCGCGGCGCCGGTGTTTGCCAGCGGCAGCGCTCCAAGCGATGGTCTGACTGCCCCCCTCCCCACTGGTCAGCCGAGCCTGCCTGTTGGAGGGGCGCCTGGCTGCTGAGCTGAGTCGGGGCGTGTATATCACAGCCTGATTGGTCGCCTCCCATGGGCTTGGGACGTCTCCCCCCCACCCAAAAAATAAATAAATAAAAAAATAAATAATAATAATAAAAAAATAGGAAGAGCTGTGGCTCAGTGGTAGAGCACATGCTTGGCATGTGGAAGGCCCCAGGTTTAATCCCCAGCGTCTCCAGGTAGGGCTACGAAAGAACCCTGCCTGAAACTTTGGAGATCTGCTGCTGCCAGTCAGTGTCAACAATTCTGTGCTAGATGGACCCAGGGTCTGACTCAGTATAAGGCAGCTTCCTATGTTTGTATGAAAAGAAAGCTTTAATTAAATAAATAATAATATTAATATTAATAATAATAAAAATAAAAATTCATTAAATTACGATGATTAAATATTTAATTAATAAAATTGCGTGACAGCGGCGACTGCCTGTTTGGCGCCTCCCGTGACAGGGTGCCCTCGGCTGTGGGCGCCCGTGCTCAAACGCAGCTCCATCACCTTTTGCCCCTGGCTGCGCCTCTTGAAAATCTGATTTTCTATCTAAACTGTAGTGCAGCGCTCCCATCTTCATCCCCAGGCCTCTCGGTCTGGAACTCATACCTGCAGATCTTAAGACTGTGGGGTGGCTGCCTATTGTCTGGGGTGCCCAGCGGCTTTATTAACTCTTTGATGGTGTCAAGAGCTCCTTAGAGGGCTCTCTCAGTCTAATCCAGTAGCCAAGTCCAGACATAGACAATGGGATTCTTTTCAAAGATTTATTCTTCCTTTGCAACTTAACAACTCTACAGGTATCAACTAGATCTGAGCAGCAGCATCCCTATGCCCTAAGTTGGAACAGTTGGTCCCCATTTGAAAAGCAATTACTGGGAGACCCCCGAATATAAGGACTAGGGAGAATCCCTCCCCTTTTCCCTTGGATCCTCGGGGCGCAGCCGTTGAGTGTGCGCCTTCACTAAGTCTGCTATCTGTGCTCGGTCACTCCCTTGACTGCTAACTAAAACTAGGAATGTGGGGGGGGGGAAACTCCGTCAGCTGTTGGTCCTGGGAAAGAGGAGTGCACTCCTCTCCCAGGAGCAACTGCTCTTCCTCAGCATTAGAACTACTCTGGGATTCTATGGGCTCAGTGTCCACCCTGACAGATAGCTTGCTTAATTCACCTCCTGCATCATGCCTCCTAAGAAGGGCCAGGGTGGTAAGAAAGGGAATGGGAGGGCCCCGCCCCCCCCCAAAGTCCGCTGCCAAGGCCCGATTCTGACTCTGATGTGGACGCAGACCCGGTACTGGCATCAATTTTTTCTCGTTTGGAAGCTGCTGAGTGTTCCTCGGGGATCCCTCCTCCTCCCCTGGCCAGGCACAAAAAATCCTCAGTGGTCCAGCACAAGCGAACACAACAGCAGACCCAACGCTCGTTGCTCCTTTCTATTTCAGATCACCTGGACGCTATTGAGGCATCCACCTCCTCTTCATCGGCTCTTCCAGAAGGCTCACCGCCTTCAGCGGAGCTCCTCCCTTCTGCTGCCTCATCTACCCTGGGCGCACAAGCAACAACCTCGGTTTTTTCCAGCTGGGGATCAGAGTGTGCCCACGATTGGTACAGCTCGTCTCTGGGTTCAGGGCACCCGGACGCCATTGAGGCCTCCATCTCGCCTTCGCAGGTTCACCATGGCAGCACCCCACCACTGTAGGCAGTCCACCTTCCTGCGGCATCTCCGTCAGCAGTGATCCAAGCAACATCCTCCTCCTTGGGGTTTCGCCCAGGTGACACAGCACACCTGAAGGCGGTCCGCCCTCATGAGGCATCTCCATCAGGAGCAATGCAAGTGGTATCACCTCCCTTGCTCCCGGGGACCCAGACACGGCTGCCCTGGATATGGGTGAGATGACTGCACTTCACCCCAGTTGTTCAGACGGGTGACCCTTAGGGCTGTGGGGTTGCTGCCTTAGCTTACCTACCTGGGGGCGGCTGTCCCTCCCAATGTCATCTCCCTATATGACGCTCGGGCCGCCTGCAGCTCCGTCAGTCACACCCCAGTAATCCCAGCCGCTTAATGCATCATCTTACAGGGTTTTTTCCTGGATTAATTAGGATCCCTCACCTGCCCCCGCCCGTTTTGGACATCCACGTAAGGGGCGTATCAGATCCCTACGCTAATCTGGCGAGTTGTATAGTCACCAGGGCTACTCCTTCTCGTAATGTCTTTCACCCGAGGAGGTGTGCGAATGGCTTGTTGAGGCCTCTTGCAGGAGGGCCGCCATTGCCCTTCGCTGCGTAAGGACCTGTTTGACCAGGACCTTTCACTCCAATTTTGACTCCTTCCCAGCTGGGGTCGGCAACAGATCTGGCAGTGGCCACATTCACCAGGTGGTCTCCCGCACTGGCCCTCGGCCTATGGCGGGTCCGCTGCTTCAGCACTGCTACCTGTGCTGGGTGGGAGTAAAGCCCCAGTGGGCACATGCTCCCAGGACACGTGCAGCTTTCATCGTGAATGCTCCCTTGTAGCAGTCAGCACTCATGCACCTCTTGTCCAATGCTCGGGGAGGGGAGGGGAGGGTCCCCTTGGAAAAGCCGAGGCAGTAGGAAGCTCTGGATGGCCAATGCCTAGTAAGGTTGGCGCCGATACTCCGGCTTTAAGACACTACCCAACTGGGGGAATGCATCTTAACTTGGAACACGGTTTATGCTGGGTTCTAGGGCCCCCTAGCATTTTTTCTTTAGGTCAACATAGACCATCCCTACCTCGTAAGCAACGTTTCTCCTCGCTAGGCGTTGACAGGTTCAGGAGAGGTTAACAATGCAGTACTGGCAGAAGGGTTTTAGCCCCCCCCTTTTTTCCACACCCCGTTAGCTATTCTAGGGATCTCCCTTCTCGAAATGGTGCCCAGGAAATCCTCTAGGGAGTTTATCCTGATTCGTAACCTCTCTTTCCTGAGGGCCAGTCAATTATCACGAGATCCCTGATCATCTCTGCTCAGTGTGTCACACCTCTTCGATGAGGCAGCTGTCTTTGTCTGGGATCCCGGCCACGGGTCCCTGATGGGCATGTGCTCCATGGAGTCCAAAGATGGTGGTCATTGTTCTGACCTAATGCAAGTATTGCTTCCCCTTTTCTGTTACTTCGGTGCCCCTTAGCTCACAAAGGCTGAGGGCCTGTCTCCCACAGCAACATTCGGTGAAGCCAATCCGATACCCTTAGGTGTTATTCTCACCTCCCTCAGGACAATTTTCAGGTCCGTTAGGCACAGCTCCAATTAGTTACACATCAGGCATGGCTTCAACTTAGTAGGGCTTTAATGGCACCTCCTTTCGGAAGCGTGAGCCTCTCCTCAAAGCCGGACTGCGGACTCACATGGTTCCGCCCCTACCCCAAGGGGTTTCAGATTCTTAGGGCAGGTCCAATCGTGCAGTGGGTAAAGGCCTGTAGAGTGGAGGCTGCCGCCCCCGCCAACCACATTGAGGGACAACCTTATAGCCAAGTCAGTAACCCCCCCCCCTTCGCTATGACAACATGACCACGTTATTCATTCTTCGTCCTCCCGAAATTGGAGGGTCATGTCATGTGTCAATGTGTTCGTGCTCCAGAGTCAGTATTACAACACCTGGTTCTGGGTCCATCATGTGCTGGGTTAGGCAAACCCAATTGTCGATGCCTTGTCATGAAATTAGGTCAACATCTTCCGGGCCTTAGCCCCGTGGGTGCTCCATTCCCAGATCCCATCCTTGCAGTACTATGGGAGATCAGGATACTGAAGCCAGGCATGCCAGCCTGCATTCCATGGCTCTCCGTATAGGAGCCGCCTGTGACAGAGCAGGGTGTGTGTGCCGCGCATTAGGCAAAACCTCAGCGATAGGATTCATGGCCCTTATCTATAGATCATTGGCCACAATTTCATGCCTCCATAAGGAACAACAGACTATTTGGGACCATAAGTCGCAAGCTGGCCATTTAGCCTTCCAGCCCACAAAGGTGGGTTTCACTGACTCCATGTCAGAATTTAGGTTTCGGCGTGCAAGATAGTGTTGGGCACAGATGTTTGCCTGCATTAGTAAATTAACCACCCTCTCTCTCCGGATACCCCTTTCGGGCTCCGGGGTTAATGGCCCTCCATTTGAGCTTTCCAATAAGATGTTTCCCTGTTCCATGTAGCAGCCCTAACGGAATGCAGGGTTGGTCTGGGCTCACAAGGCCGACTTGTCCCAGAGGGCCTTGATTTTCTGCAAGGTACAGGTCTGGCCCAAAGTAATCCATTTACATATTTGGTAATCAAATTGATCGGCATGGCAAGTAGGGGTGGACGAAAGTCACTTACCTGTCGTCGAAGCTTGTTCGCAGTGGGGGGGAGGTGCTTCGCTGCTCCCCCCGCGAAGTTCAGGCCGGGGGGGGAGGCTTCCCGCCTTGCCCGGCCGAAATTCAGGCCAGGGAGGAGGCTTCCCGCCTCGCCCGGCCGCGAACTC
This sequence comes from Heloderma suspectum, assembly GCF_057233095.1. Taxonomy (NCBI): domain Eukaryota; kingdom Metazoa; phylum Chordata; class Lepidosauria; order Squamata; family Helodermatidae; genus Heloderma; species Heloderma suspectum. Next base: position 72,271,716 of record NC_139462.1, read on the forward strand.
CAAAGTTTTTTTTTTTAAAAAAAACGCCCCCGTGATAGGCTACGTGACGATTAACGTAGCCTATCACGGCTAGATCTGCAAAGTCAGCCGTGATAGGCTACATTAAACGTCACGTAGCCTATCACGGGTGACTTTAAAAAAAAAAAAAAAGCGCGTACGCTAATGGCGGCCCCCATAGGGAGCTGCCATTCGCGTTCCTTATTTGGTCGCTGTAGTCTACGTAAAGATTTACGTAGACTACGGTGAAAATAAGGGCAACGCAAATAGCGTTTCGGTTCGCCGAACCCTTTCCTGAGACGAGGCGCCCAGGTCTACCCGAACGTGAGCTCACGCAACCTTTTTTTTTTTAATCTGCCGAAAGTTTTACGAAGGTATTTACGAAGGCAACTTCGCAAATTAGGACGAAAGATGGCGAAAGGGATTTCACGAAACTATTTAATAAACATGCAGTTTCCTTTCCTGCTACGACGCGGCTTTCTTTTGCTGGGAGGGACGGGGTCACGAAGTGCACGTAGCCTGCCTGCCCTGAGGCTGAGCTGCATAGCCTCATCTTTTGTTTTATACTTTTATTGTATGTGTGAGGTCAGGTTCAGGTCAGGTGAGGTCACCTGAGCGAGATCCCTCCAGGCCACCCCCCCACCCCACCAGGAAGATAATTGAGCGGAGGGAACTCATCTACCATTTATCCCCTGGATTCCCGCCTTTAGTTCACATAGGACGGCGGTCGTGCAGCAGCCTCACTTGCTCCAAGCTAGACTCCAGAGTCCAGAGACAGACTAGAACAGGCGCCGCTGCTGCTCCGTCCCAGCTGCTGCAACTTTCTTTCTCTGCATCCCTGTGTTCTACAGCACTGCAGTTCGACCTTTTTTCTTTTTTCTTTATTACAGTGAAGGTATGTTTACTTTACCTGAATGTGCCCTTATGCTTAGTGATTTTGGGGTGAGATGGAGGAGCAGGGGGAACCCATGTGCCTGCCTGCCTATGCAATTCTTTCTGTAGAGGGGGGAGGGGGAAGGGGGAGGGGGGAGCTGGAAGGCCTCCATCCATCCCCCATCCTCCTGGGCTTCCCAGGATTCACCCATGTGCCTGCCTGCCTATGCAATTCTTTCTGGGGAGGGGGGAAGGCCTCCTGCAAGGACTCCATCCCCCATCCTCCTGGGCTTCCCAGGATTCACCCATGTGCCTGCCTGCCTATGCAATTCTTTCTGGGGAGGGGGGAGGGGGGAGCTGGAAGGCCTCCATCCATCCCCCATCCTCCTGGGCTTCCCAGGATTCACCCATGTGCCTGCCTGCCTATGCAATTCTTTCTGGGGAGGGGGGAAGGCCTCCTGCAAGGACTCCATCCCCCATCCTCCTGGGCTTCCCAGGATTCACCCATGTGCCTGCCTGCCTATGCAATTCTTTCTGGGGAGGGGGGAAGGCCTCCTGCAAGGACTCCATCCCTCATCCTCCTGGGCTTCCCAGGATTCACCCATGTGCCTGCCTGCCTATGCAATTCTTTCTGGGGAGGGGGGAGGGGGAGAGGGGAGGGGGGAGCTGGAAGGCCTCCATCCATCCCCCATCCTCCTGGGCTTCCCAGGATTCACCATGTGCCTGCCTGCCTATGCAATTCTTTCTGGGGAGGGGGGAGGGGGAGGGGGGAGCTGGAAGGCCTCCATCCATCCCCCATCCTCCTGGGCATGGATGGGCCACATCCTCCATCCTGGGCTTTTCAGCCTAGTCTGCTGTACAATATGCCCCTGTTTAGTTAGCACTGAATGGCTGGATTGGAGGGTAACTACTTCTACACTGTACTATATCTGCGATTAGGCTGTTCACATGATTTCAGCTTTGCCACATGCATTTATGTCTCCTTCTGCCCAGAGACATGAACATGGAGAAAAGAGGAACCCATGGTCAATCCGGCACTCAGAAGAGGCGTGGAGGCCTGGCAAGAACATACACCGCTGAGGTTGCATTTCAGCGGTATTTTAATAATGAGATGGAAGTGGAGGAAGCCCAAGGTGTGACCAGCAGCGACAGCGGCCCCAGCCCCAGCCCACCCCGCACCCGTAAGCAGCGCACACCGCCAATTTCCGCTACAGAAAGTGACACAGGCACAACCGGCCACAACTCCAGAGGAAGAGGAAGAAACTCCTTGGATGGTGAGCGGAAGGGCAGTGTCTCCAAACCCAAAGTGGATGAAAATATCCCCAAGGAGACTCTGCAGCGGCGGGATGAAAGTCAAGATATCTACCTCATTCCAAAGGATGAATCTGGTAAGACTCTTATCACCACAGGTGCTTGTGAATATCTGGATACAAACAAATGTCTTGAATAGTCCCTACATTAGCCTTCTGCAACCTGCAGCCTTCCAGATGTTTTGGGCTACTACTCCCAGCATTATTGACCATTGGTCATGCCGGCTTAGCCTGATGGGATTTGAAGTCCAAAACCTTTGGAGGGGAGCATTTGGGGAAGGGATCTTCTTCTTCAACACAACAAAACATACACGACTGTTTTACATTCATCCATATTCATTGCTGTGAACATATTTCATATTATTTAAATGTTACATGGTGCTCCAGTACGAAAGAAAACCCCAAGAGCCAGGGCCTGCAGGAGAAGCCACCACCACCACCACCACCGGGGAAGAGGCGTGCTTGCCGCCGCTGGGCCTGCTGCTGCCGCCGCTGGGCCTGCTGCCGCCGCCGCTGCCACCACCACCAGGCCTTCCTTGTGGACTTCTGCCTGGCAGACCGCCAGTCCCTGCAGGACCAGGCCCCCAGGTACCGAGCCAGCTGTGCTGCTCCACCTGCCCCTCCCTGGAGGGGCTACATAAGCTGGCTGGCTGAGGTGGCCTGGGAGAGCCAGGGCCTGCAGGAGAAGCCACCACCACCACCACCACCACCACCGGGGAAGAGGCGTGCTTGCCGCCGCTGGGCCTGCTGCCGCCGTCGCCGCCACCACCGCCACCAGGCCTTCCCTGTGGACTCCTGCCTGGCATTTTTAAGGGGATTTTAATTGTTTTGTTTGTTTGTTTTATTTTGTTGGGGGGGATTTTGTTGTGTTTTTAGGGGTGGGTAGCCTCCCTGATAGGCGGGAGCGAGGGGGCATGTGTCCACCTGATGGAGGCAGTGGGGGGAGTGTTGGGGGCCAGAACATACCGAGGCTGGGCGGCAGGCGCTGGCGGAGCGCTAGGGGCAGGCCATGCCAGCTAAGGGGAACAAGGGAGAGATGTGTAGTATCTGTCCCCTGCTACGGGCCTGTCCAGAGCCAAAGGATGGCTGGGGGAGGCGTGACCCCATCTTCTGGCCTTCGTTTGCTGCTCTGCAATGCCAGGTCTGTTACCCAGAAAACCTCCCTCATCCATGATATGATCCTGGATGAGGGTGCAGACCTGGGATGTATTACGGAGACCTGGCTGGCCGAGGCTGCTGCTCCAACCCTTGCAGCCATGTGTCCAGCTGGATTTTTGTATGCACAGCAGCCGAGGGCTGGGGATCGGGGAGGGGGAGTGGCTGTTATCTACCGAGAGTCCTTGGTCTTCACCAGACCCCCTCTCCGGGAGACCAAGGTTGTTGAGTGCATGTACTGGAGGTTGGGCCCGAAGGGCAGTCTGGGGATTCTGCTCGTGTACCGTCCACCCCGCTGCACGACTGACTCCCTGGCCGAGGTGCTTGAGGTGGTCTCTGATGTGCGTGTACAGTCCCCTAACTTACTGGTGTTGGGGGACTTCAACGTACATTCGGAGGCCATCCTCACGGGAGCACCTCGGGACTTCATGGAGACCATGGCCTCCTGGGAGCTGCACCATATTCTAACTGGGCCCACCCATGTAGCCGGTCATGCACTAGACCTTGTGTTTGTTTCTGGAGAAGCGGGGAGTGATCTGGAAGTCGGGGGAATATCCACCACCCCCTTGTCATGGTCAGATCACTATCTGGTGATGTTGGACTTCTCGGTTGCACAACCCCTCCGCAGGGGTGGAGGACCCATTAAAATGGTCCACCCCAGGCGTCTTATGGATCCAAATGGATTCCTGAACGTGCTTGGGGATTCTCTGGGGCATGCCAACGGCCACTCGGTCGAGACCCTGGTGGGTGGCTGGAATGCCGCAATCACTGGGGCATTAGATCAGGTGGCTCCAAAACGCACTCTCCCCCTGAACAGGGCTCGGACTGCACCATGGTTCAATCCGCGGTTACGAGCTCTGAAACAGGAGGTGAGACGGCTAGAGCGCCGGTGGCGGAAGTCTCGCTCCAAATACGATCAGACACGGGCTAGAGCTATATCTTCAGCCTATCACGTGGCGGTGAAGGCAGCAAAAAAGGAATATTATGCTGCCTCCATCGCGTCTGCAGAGTGCTGCCCCAGGAGGCTGTTCCAAGTGGTCCGGAGCCTGGTCGGTCCTGTGGCTCCGGAACCACTGGAGCATTCTAAGGCCTCCTGTGAGGCTTTGGCAAGGCACTTTGCAGATAAAATTGATCAGATTAGGTGTGTTAACTCTGCACACTGTGGATACAGCTAGTGAGCAAGAGGCGGCCTGTGGCAAACCGGTTTTGTGGGATCGGTTCCAGCTTCTTCCTCCTGATGAAGTGGACAAGGTGCTTTCATCTGTAAGGCCAACCACCTGCTTACTTGATCCTTGCCCATCTTGGCTCATTAAGAGCTGCAGAGAGAGACTGGGTGAGGGGATCAAGGCGGTGGTGAACGCCTCCCTTGAGGAGGGAGTGATGCCATCAGCCCTCAAGGAGGCAGTGATAAGACCGCTCTTAAAGAAGCCTTCCTTGGATCCTCAAGTTCTGAACAACTTTCGCCCAGTCTCAAATCTGCCATTTTTGGGCAAGGTGATTGAGCGGGTGGTGGCGGTGCAGTTGAAGGCACACTTGGAAGAAACTGATTATCTAGACCCATTTCAGTCGGGCTTCAGGCCTGGGCATGGGACAGAAACGGCCTTGGTCGCCTTGGTGGATGATATGAGGAGGGCTCTGGATAGGGGTGAATGCTCCTTCCTTGTTCTCCTCGACCTCTCAGCGGCTTTTGATACCGTTGACCACGGCATCCTCCTGGACCGCCTGGAGGGGTTGGGCATTGGAAACACTGTATTGCGGTGGTTCCAGTCCTTCCTCTCTGGCAGGTACCAGAGGGTAGCACTGGGAGAGGAGGTTTCGGACCCGTGGCCACTTACTTGTGGGGTGCCACAGGGTTCCATCCTCTCCCCGATGCTATTTAACATCTATGTGAAGCCACTGGGGGCTATCATCAGGAGGTTTGGGGTGCAGTGTCATCAATATGCGGATGACACTCAGCTCTACCTCTCATTCAAATCTTCACCAAGGTTGGCCGTAGAATCCCTGTCCAAATGTCTGGAGACGGTGAGTGGCTGGATGGGGAGGAATAAGCTGAAGCTCAACCCTGACAAGACCGAGGTACTTTTGGTGGGAGACAAGAGGAGGCTGGGGGATGTTGACCTGGTGTTGAATGGGGTACAGCTACCCTTGAAAGACCAGGTCCGCAGCCTGGGGGTCATTTTGGACTCCCAGCTGTCCATGGAGGCTCAGGTGTCAGCTGTGAGCCGGACAGCTCTGTATCAACTCCATCTGATACGGCGGCTGCACCCCTACCTTCCCGACCATCTGCTCCCATCGGTAGTACATGCCCTGGTCTCCTCTCGTTTAGACTACTGTAATGCGCTCTACGTGGGGTTACCCTTGAAGACGGTTCAGAAACTGCAGCTGGTACAGAACGCGGCGGCTCGCCTGATTAAAGGCAGCTGCCGGCGAGATCACATCACTCCAGTGCTGAAGGAGTTGCACTGGTTACCAGTTGTTTTCCGGGCCAAATTCAAGGTGTTGGTTTTGACCTTTAAAACCCTATATGGTTCCGGCCCAGGCTATCTTAAGGAGCGCCTCCAGCAACACCAGACAGGCCGCTTAACAAGATCAGCCTCGGATGGCCTTCTCTCTGTCCCATCAGCCAGGACAGCTAGACTGGTGGGGACGAGGGAGAGGGCCTTCTCTGTGGTGGCCCCCACTCTGTGGAACTCCCTCCCTAGGGAACTCCGTCATGCCCCCTCTTTAATGAGCTTCCGTCGTGCATTAAAAACGTGGTTGTTCAGGCAGGCATTTGGGGTGGGTTAGGGTATTTTTAAAAAAAAAAAATTATGGTAAAATTTTATTGTTTATGGTGGGTTGTACATCGCCCAGAGTGGCTGGGTGACCAGTCAGATGGGCGATTAATAAATTTAATAAATAAATAAATAAAGTCTTTAAAAGAACTGCAATACTACCTCAAACAATATTCCTTTTCGGTGGGAAAACACTTCAGTGTTTTGTGCTCGCTTGTTTCCAAAGCCATTCATCATAGTTTGCTGTCTTGTTTGGGCTTGATCTCTTTTAACTAGAGCTGCGATGTGAATTGATTAAGCAATTTCATTTCTGAGGATGGTTTTTAAAATGTTGCAGAAATCTTGAGTCAGAGACTTATTTAGTCCCTTTAGTCTGACCCCCGATATGGCTACTACAAAAAGAGGGCCTGACTAATCAGGCACTGCTCCTGGGGGACCACAAATGCACCCTTGAAAAAGGCAGTGGGATTCGCCAAGTATGTGCTCAGGTCAGGACCAGCCCTATCGTTAGGGAGCCTTGCAGCTCCTCAGCCAGCTTGTTGTCCTCTGGTGTGGTGGAAGAGGCTTTCCCATTGTCACTGTTCAAGTAAGAGATTCAGCTATCGCCCTATGTAGGATGGAGGGGTGCCATTTTACCCTTTGCCTCAGGAAGCAAAACGCGTTGGCCCAGCCCTGTGGGGGATGAGTCCCACACAATGGTATAATAGAGCTGATGAAAGGAGTGGACCTTGCAAGGGAGCCAGATATCTCCTCCCCCATGCTTTTCATGTTTTCACCAGTGAGGACACGTTTAGATAACTCTCGTTGAGTTTCCCAGTCTGTACAGTACCTTTTTTTTGCACCTAATGTGTTTTCTCAGTGCTCAGTAGTGCAGGAGTAGCTTACAACTGCACCTTGTGTCATGTGGATTGATTGCGAGTCCTCCAAGCTATGTTTCATAGATTGCTACAACAACACAGTTTTATTTGCTTGGCTATTACTCATGTGTAAAAGTCGCATTTCTCATGAAACTCTGCTTCTATGTATTTTGAATCTTTACAGAGACGCCCACAACCGTCCTCCCTGCATCCGACAGCGGAAGTGGGACAGGTGAACCAGGTCCACAGCTGCCTGCTGACGATCACCTCGTGGGCAGCGGCTCAGGTGATTTTGAAAAAAATGCTGGAGGACTTAGCGTCATCAGTGATCCGGACAGCGAAGATGATGAGGAGCTCTTCTATATCAATGATGTCCCTGCTGAGACTGGCTCTGACTCTGTTCTCCACTTCCAGCCTTCTGCGTTCTGCGGGACCAATCCCAAACCTCAGGAACAAACGTCCCCTGCCAAGCACTGGTCAGCACCATCAACAACACCATCAACAACACCATCCACAGATGAGTGGAAACATGCAGCTCCAGATGCCACCTCATCTGGAACCGAAGGCCCCATTCCCCAAAGAAGAAATGGTGGTGGCAGGGTGAGCTCCTATGTATGGTGCTTCTTCAAATATGCAGAGAACGACCGCTATGTCGTGATGTGCGGTATTTGTCGAAGCCGTGTGTGGCTAGGAAAAGAAGGGGGCTGTCCACGAGTGGGCACGTCTGCCATGAGGCGACACATGGAGGTGCATCATCCACTTCTTGTGCCCAAAGATAGCGACGGGAAGCCACAACCATCCAAAAAGAACAGTACCGCCTTTGCCTCATCTTCCAAAGACCTCACACAAAGTGGTCTGGGTGGGAAGGGCACAGAAGGCAGCTTTGCTAAGAGGCAGGTCTCACTGGAGAAATGCCTTGCGCTGACACAGAAATTACCCTCTGACAGCACCCAGGCACGACTGTGGAATCACCTCCTGACAGTGGCCATTGCAGCACGTGTGCTTCCCTTCTCCCTGGTGGAAGATGAAGACTTTTTGACCTTACTTAAGAGCATCTGCCCTCGGTGGGATGTCCCCTCTCGTCACTACATTAGTGGCGTAGCCATTCCAGCCCTGGCTTCTGCAATCAGACGGGTGATCCAACAGGATTTGAAATGTGCAGTTGGAGGAAGTGTACATTTAACGAGTGACACATGGACAAGTAACCAAACAAAGTCTTATCTGTGTGTCACTGCGCACTGGGTATCCATCAGTGCGAGCAGCCGACTGAGTCGTAGAACAGCGACATTGTCCCTCACAATGCTCTCTGGGACACACACAGCGGAAAACGTCAGCAGCAGCAGCAGTGGTGTTGTTCAGTCCTGGTTGGCCCCCTTAAATCTTACAGTGGGCTGTGTAGCAACAGACAATGCCTCAAACTACCTAAAAGCAGCCCGCATTGCACGGCTAAACCACGTTCCATGCATTGCGCACTGCTTGAACCTTGTGGTGCGTTCTGGATTGAGCAACGCCTCCCCAAAAATTGGCAAGCTACTTAAGGTGGCCCGATCCATTTGCACCCACTTCCGGCAGTCCTGCTCAGCAATGGAGGCAATCGGCGCCATCCAACATAGCCGTGGCCTTCCAGAACACAAATTCATTTTGGATGTGTCCACACGCTGGAACAGCACATTGCATATGCTTCAGAGACTCTGTGAGCAGAGACCAGCTATAAATGACTACACCACTGAGAAGCAACACCACTCCAAATTTTTTGTCACACCACATCAGTGGCTCTGGATGCAAGACCTGGTGGACATTTTAAAAATTTTCGATGAACGCACAGCAGTACTGAGTGCAGACTATGCCACACTGGACCAAGTGCTACCTGTGCAAAGGATCATAGAGGGGGTGCTGAGAAAACTCCATTCTGAGATTTGTGAGCGCACCAGTGCTGGAGGCAGGGAATTATTCCCCAATCCTGCAGTTAGGCTTGCAGAATTCCTTCTGCAGGAGCTGGGCACCAACAAACACATAACTTCAATCAGGGGGGACATGAAATACGTTGCTGCTGCATTCCTTGAACCACAGTTCAGGGATAGCTCAACAAGTGCGGAGCCTCCGAACGACAACCCTGACTTCCAAAGTTTAAAAAAATATTTGACTGAGAAAGTCATGGAGTGCTTCCAGAGAGATGGGCTGGATGAGAAGGAGCTGGGTGAGGCTAGTAGGACCACTACCTCCCCTGAAGACAATATCTGCAGCAGTAGCACCATCACCAGCAGGAGGGGCAATGATGACGCCACAGCAGCTGCACCACCAACAGAGTCAGACACAGGGGCATCTTGTCTCAAGTTCAGCTTGTACTCCTCAATGGCAGTGGAGCTTGGTGTAAGTGGGCGCAGGCGGGGGGAATGTGCCAAAGCAGCCAGGAAAGCATCAGCCTATGATGTGCTTGTCCGGGAACTTGAAGGTTATTCAAGAGAGAGTTTCTCAGGAACACAGATCAGCCCAGAGAGTGATCCTCTCCTATACTGGGACACAAAACGTGGCATTTGGCCACATCTGACCAAAGTCGCCATTTGGCATCTATCTTGCCCTCCCTCAAGTGTGGCCTCTGGAAGGCTTTTCTCCACCACAGGCAACATTGTCACCGCCCACCGAAGCAGACTCACGCCACAACATGTCTCCACCCTCGCCTTCATACGCTCCAACAGGGGATGGATTCCCAAGGAGCACCTCCCCCCACCACCACCAGCTGTCAGCAGCAGAGTAGAGCAGTCATCAAATGACGAGGAGGAACCCTGGGATGATGACACTGCTGCTAATGTGAGCCAGAGTTCTGAGGGACAATGAGGCAGAATGATACAACTTGTGAGTGATCACACGGAGGTGTCCCTCAGAACTTTGTCCAAACCTGCAGTCCCTGTCTGGCCTGGGCAGAGCCCAAAGCACTGGCGATATGTGGTGGAGCTTAATAATACCTCACATGCAGAATCCAGTTGCGCTACCCGACTGTGTGTGGCGGACTATGCAACAGCATACATCGCTACTACACACACACACACACACACAGAGTTCTCTATGCGGATGTACTCCGCTATCGACTGTATATGTGTATCTTTACCCCTCTGAATGTTAGTATGATTCTGATTCCCCAAATGTATGTATAGTTCTATTTCTCTTGATGTTGATGTATGCTTTTAATTCATTTAAAATTCTTTCATAAATCACGGAATTGCTTTCAAAGACTTTGTTGTGGTCTCTCCCTGGACTCCCTCAGCTTTTGGGTTTTCCTAAGGACCGAGAGCTCTATGTGAAAAGATCCCTCTGGTATGCGTCCAGTTTACATGTATGTGATATGCACCTACACGTAAAACAAAGCATACTTCATAGAATCGTAGAGCCACAGAACCATGGGGTTGGAAGGGGCCTACAAAGCCATCGAGTCCAACCCCCTGCTCAAATTAAGGTGTCCAAGTCAGAGCATCCCTGGCAGATGGCTGTCCAGCCTCGTCTTGAATGCACTCATTCATAACATCAGGGATGTGGACTGTCCATCTCCCTATGAGGGAAGCTGTTCTTGTTTGGCTGGGATTCTGGGGAGGCATTCTTGTTGCGGTTAACAGTAAGCAAACACAGAGATCATTGTGTACAATGATCTAGATTTAAGAAATTATATCTGTGGACTTGAACCAAGGGATTGTAACCTATTTTTTAGAAAGAACTTTATATACAAACAGAACAGATCAAGACAAAACACAGAAACAATTCAACAATTCAAAAACAATGCTGGGCTGGCTGGCTGTGGCTGCAGGCCTCAGCTCGTAGGAGGAGGATGGCTTTCCCGCTCCAGGGCCTCCACCCTCCTTCGAAGGTCATCACCTGTGTGTAGAAAGAAAGAGAAGAATAAAGCACAATGGTAATATGCATCTTGCAGGCAGAGTTGTTAGCTCAGGTCAGGTGCCATTCTGTAGTACTACTTACAGGTCCTCCTGAGCATCCGGACATCTCTTATCAGACGCGTCAGGATCACAAGAGGAGGGGCTTCATCTGTGGAAGAAGGGTGGCCTTCCTCCACAGATGCTGCTCCTCTTGCTGCTGGCTCTTCCTCTTCCTCCTCCTCCTCCTCTTCCTCCTCCTCCTCCTCCTCTGTCCTCTCCCTCTCCGCGGCCCTCAGTGCCTCCTCCACCAGCAAGGCACGATGCGCAGCTGTGGGATGTCACAGTAACAGAATGAATGCCTTTATATATGTGGTGAGTGAACAAAACCACAGTCACTGATCTGTCTATCACCATCCCCACTACCATAAGGACCACTGATTCTGTCCTCCCACCACAAGGTCTAATGATGAGGGGATAATTAGGGAGGCAGATTATACAGTACTGACAGTTTTGGTGTGATGGGGACTGTTGGACTTCTGTAAACATGCACAGGATTGCACTTCTAGTCACCCCACTTCTACATTTGCAATGCCATGGTATCTGTTCATTCTAGTAATGCATTGCATAAATGCCACCTTTTTTCCTAGCGCAAGGAACCCAAGGCGGCTCACATTAGCCTCTTCCTCTCCATTTAATGCTCACAACAACAACACTGAGGTAGGCTGGGGCTTTCTGACTGGGCCAAAGTCACCCAGTGAGCTTCCATGGCTGAGTGGACTATACCCAGATCTCCAAGGTCTCAGAAGAACACTTGCTCATGAGTTGACTGGAGTGCCAATGTCTTGGTAGAAAGTGGGGTGGGTGGGGTGCAAAAATTCAGCAATCACTACATGAAGAAGGAAGACGACACCGAGAGGCTGGCCCTGTTGCTGCTGGGCTGGTGCCAGTCCCCCTGTGTGCACTACAGAGGCCGGCAGCAGCAGCATTTCCCTGGAAATGGACAGTGTGTCAGTGTGTAATATGAGTTGTAGTAGCCAGGCCCGCATAATCCTATGCATGTGGTTGTACAGGGAAAAACAACGCAGTTCCCAGCATCCCTTCTTCAACCAGCCAAAGTGGCTGGAAGATGATGGGACCTTTTTCTGTCAAAAGTTCAGCAAGCATAGGATTGCAGGCTAAAAATGTCAGGATTTGTTTGTTTCTCCATGAGAGAGACCACAAAGAGATAGCTTCATTTTCGGTACACATCCTTGTCTTCATATTTAGTTGAGCTTGATGATGGGATAACTATAACTTACCAGGCATATACCTCTGCAAAAATGGGGGCCGGTCTGCTTGAACCCACACTCTGCGGATGCGCCAGTAGTAGGCGGGGGGGTTGGACAGCGGTGCCCTCCGCTCGGCAGCAGCAATCCCCTCTCTGACGAAGGACTGCTTGAGCGCCTTCCATTTGGACCTCAATTGTCCAACTGTGCGATAGTGGCCCGCTCACTCCATCCTCCTCTTTATCTGGGCCCAATAAAGTTCATTGCTGCAGGAGGAGCTGCCAAACAGCACTGCCACCGCCTCGCTGCGCTTAATGTTGCTGAGGAGGGCCTTGGTCTCCTCATGGTCCCACCTCCTGCCACGCACTGGTGCAACCATTTTGCAATTTGCACACAAACACACACACCAAGACAGCCACGTGCACAACCACCACTTAACTACACACACACAGACCAAACCATACAAAAACACCACAATGCACAACTACACACACACACACAGACCAGACAAAACCACAACAATGAACAAACAACAGAGGAAATCCAATAATAAGCAAGCACCACCACTAACACACCACCACCACCACACCACAGAATTCCACCCACAAATCCCCACGCAAACGCAAGCACAAATGCAGACGACATTCAGGAAGTTAGCAGGAAGTCGACGACAGATTTTGCGGAAGCGGAGCTGCAGCCCCGTTTTTTTTTTATTGTGACTGTGTGAGGCAGCTAGGTTAACAACAAAACCAGTAAACGCGAGGGTCATTAAGCACAAATACACAGAAATTAATAAAATCCCTGTCCCTGTCCGAGAAAAGAAGACAGCGGGGGAGTGCACAGAAGGCGGGAAAGTGGGAAACATATTTCGGGCAGCAAAGAAAAATACGTAAATAATTACGAGAATAGTGGAAAAGTTCTGGCCAAGGCAATCCACCTTCCGAGAGTACGGCGGAAGCAACGGGGGGATTCCCCCCTACGGAGGAAATCACAACGTAATATTTACAATATTTTACAATAACGTTGTCCTTATTTTCGCCGTGGTCTCCGTAAAGATTTACGGAGACTACGGGGGTCAAATAAGGGCAACGCAAATAAAGTTGTCCTTATTTTCGCCGTGGTCTCCGTAAAGATTTACGGAGACTACGGGGGTCAAATAAGGGCAACGCAAATAAAGTTGTCCTTATTTTCGCCGTGGTCTCCGTAAAGATTTAGGGAGACTACGGGGGTCAAATAAGGAACGCAAATAAAGTTGTCCTTATTTTCGCCGTGGTCTCCGTAAAGATTTACGGAGACTACGGGGGTCAAATAAGGGCAACGCAAATAAAGTTGTCCTTATTTTCGCCGTGGTCTCCGTAAAGATTTACGGAGACTACGGGGGTCAAATAAGGAACGCAAATGGCGGTGCCCCATGGGCGCCGCCATTTGCGTACGCGCTTTTTTTTCCCCCCAAAGTCACCCGTGATAGGCTACGTAACGTAATTTACGTAACCTATCACGGCCACGTGGTCTTTCCCCCCCCTTTCGTAGTTCGCGGCCCGGCGAGGCGGGAAGCTTCCCCCCCAGCCTGAATTTCGGCCGGGCGAGGCGGGAAGCCTCCCCCCCGGCTTGAATTTCGGCCGGGCGAGGCGGGAAGCCTCCACCCCTTCGCCTGAACTTCAGGGGGAGAAGCGAAGCGCCTCCCCCCCACCGCGAAGCAAGCTGCGAGACCGGGTAAGTGACTTTCGTACATCCCTAGATGGTGTCCGCCTGTCTCATTTAGTGAATAACATATGTCTGTCTGATCTGCAAAGGGGCCTGCAGGAAGTTCTTCTGCGCAGGTGGGGGGAGTTTCACAAGCTCTAGGCTTGTGACTGCTGTGGCAGCTAGGACGGGCAAAACAGGGAAGTAGGGATGGTGTGCATGCAGAGGCGCCTTATGGTGACAGGTGACGCCTGAGGGCCCCCCGAACGGGTTGTGTGGCTCGGCAGGGGGATAAGGGTTGCCTGGGAGACCAACCCTACTCACTCACCCAGGTGTTTCGCGGCACCGGCTTGGGGGTGACACCGGAAGGTCTACCTCCCCCAGAAGGGGCAGTCCGGAGGGATGGCGAGATCACTGCCACCCCTCAGGCTGGGTATGTTTTCACCCAAGAAGAGCCAGCTAGCCGCTGACACAGTTAGATGCCCATCCTAGTTACTCCTTTGCAGCTATTTCAATAAATGTGGCCCAATTTTCAACCCAAGCTTGTTGTCTGCATCTTCTTTAACCCATCTCCGCTCGCAAATGCCCTCACCCGGCGCCAGCTTGTCTGGCTAAAAGGGAGGGGCCATTGCGGGCGGGTGGGGTGACATGACACAGGGGCATTTGATTGGTGCACCCCAGTGGCACCACCATGCAAGGAGGGGCAGGCTGAGTTGCCTTAAACTCAGCCCCCTTCTCAAACTCAGCTCTCTGGCTCAACACAGCTCCCTCCCACCCTCCCCTAAGCAGTGTGGGTTTATTACCGGTTGCCCTTTGGGAATCATGTAGGAATTTTTTGGCTCACAGTTCGATTGGCCTATTACTGTGCGTCTTTTTTGCCTACGTCACACTGTTTTGCGGGTCGAGTGTGTCCTGTAAGGGAATATGGTCTTTATCATCAGTCACATTCCAGTTGGCGGCTAGGACGAGCAAAACAGGAAAGTAGGGATGGTGTGCATGCAGAGGCACCTTATGGTGACAGGTGACGCCTGAGGGCCCCCCGAACGGGTTGTGCGGCTTGGCGGGGGGATAAGGGTTGCCTGGGAGACCAATCCTACTCACTCACCCAGGTGTTTCGTGGCACCGGATTGGGGGTGACACCGGAAGGTCTACCTCCCCCAGAAGGGGCAGTCTGGAGGGATGGCGAGATCACCGCCACCCCTCAGGCTGGGTATGTTTTCGCCCAAGAAGTGCCAGCTAGCCGCTGACACAGTTAGATGCCCGTCCTAGTTACCCCTTTGCAGCTATTTCAATAAATGTGGCCCAATTTTCAACCCAAGCTTGTTGTCTGCGTCTTCTTTAACCCATCTCCGCTCGCAATGGCTTTTTGTGTTGGTAAAGCTCTGGGGAGATAATCCTGGAATCCAGCCCTCCCTCCCCGCTACCTTGTGGGGAGTACTTTTCTGCAAGATGTTATCCAGATGCTGCCTTGCCCCCCCTTTTAATTCCAGGGGGGAGATGAAAAGGTTTTTCAACGTTTTAAAAAGCTGTTTGAGAAAGCTCCCACGGAGAGACCGTGGGATGCTGCCAGGGCGACATTGGTTCCAACCAGAGGTCCCAAAATGTACTATTCTTATATCCTTTTGCTTTGAGTGTGTTCATGCAATATATCCTGCAAATCTACCATTTTCTTACTCAAAGAGCCCAGTTTTGCTTGAAATTAATAGATTCCAGGGCTGTCTGATTCCAGCGTAGTATCCTGTTCTGCTGTGGGTTGAGGTTCACAGGGTTGCGTCAATACAGGTCACTTGAACCAGAAATCAGGATAGTGGAGAACTCTTAGTGGGCCGCAATGGCTGACCTATGGAACAATGTTGCCTCAACAGGGAGCTGAAGCCATCTGAGGCAAGGTCTGTTCCACATTAGGTTCTACCTCCTTGAAGGAGCCAGCTGTGTTTATGGAAGAGCCCTTGGCTCATTCTGAAACCTACAGCGTCTGCAAGCTCTTGGAGACAGTCTGCTGGGAACTTGGCCTCTGTATCTGAGGAACCCATCCTCTGGCCAAGACAGCATGGGAGAAGGAGCTGAAGGTTCTCTCTGGGAGAAATGGCTGGAACCGCAACCTCATCTGAGTCTTTGTCAGAGCACTGTGGGATCCAAGGGCCACGGGCAATGACAGGGAGACTCTAATGATTGTTTCAGTGAAATGACATGACATGAAATGAAGCTCATGATGAGTTATTTCCAAAAGACATTGGAGGAGTCATTTCTAAAATGTAAGTTAAGAATATTAGAAAATGTATTTGTTTTGAAAACTCAACGAAAAGAAACCACTGGATGGAGGCTAGAAACAAGATCTTATATAAATGAGCCTAAAACATCTTGGTCATACTCAAGCATAAGACGTTTGCAAATGCAAAGCAGAGCAGATGCCCAAGCTACATTTACTCGTGTGGCTGAAAATAAGTGAATTATTTGCAAAGGTTTCAGTGTAATACTGCATATTACATTGCTCTTGATTGCCCATATTATGACTAAAGATTTTAAACTCGCATGTCTGAACCAAGACATTAAATCAATGTTTTGACACCCGAGTAAATGGCTTGAAACAGAAGGACTGAACACTTACATTTGAACATAGCAACACCACCTGGGGAAATCAATGCTTTCAATATTTAATTAAGCATGCAAGTCTGCCTAGAATGGAAATGTGTCAGCTTAGTCCTTGTCTTTACTTCTATTAACTAATCATGATATCGGATCATAAAACAACAATCATTCAGTTCACGGTCATTCATCCTTTGCTTTTTTTAGGTTACATAACTGATAATGATAATTTGTAAAATATTATGTCAATTGCTGCAACATGTTCCATGCGGCTGAAGCCAATATTATTGGCCTTTTTATTACTGTACTTTTATTTACAGATGGACTGCTTTGATTACCCCCAAGAGCTGTGCATCTAATGTTTTAAATATAAAAACAGATCAAATTAAGATGCACATGGTGCTGATATTCCTGTTTGAGCTGCAAAAGCCAAAAGTGATTATTAGTTTTGGAATCAGAATTCCAGCACTGGCATTGCAGTGTTATTGTCTAGCAATATTATATCGTGTTATCCTGCAAATTTGCAACCATTACTAATTATCTGTGAAGCTAGTCAAGGGTGGCTATAATCCATTGGACAAGTTTGTTTTTCATCATTATATTCATAGCATGTGTTGCATTCCAGATGACTTTAAATTTGAATGCATAATTTCTTGTGACTGCACAGGACCTAGGACAGTCAACCTTGACTCTCTTTTTTATTGTTTGCTAACATATTATTTCTTAGTGAACTTTCTCACAAATCTGAATTAACTGGGGCTACTTCAGGAGCCATGCATATTACATAAAGATATGTAAGAGTCCAAATAACCTTTACTGCTCATCATAGTATATAGCTTACAAGCAGCTAGATCACAGGTTTACCATGGGTTTATCATCCCAACCACCAAAACGTTGATGGAGGCAGTTGCAGTGTAAGTTCTTCTAATGAGCATGTAGTACTATGCACTGTCTGAATCAGCCACAGTAATGATGAATGAACTCCCTACATTTACTATTTTCTTGCTTGGTGTGCAGCACAATTGCCACAAATCCATCATTAGATGAACAGCACAGCTCATAATTCTTTACTGTCATTTCCTCACCATTCATTGGCAAAGCCAAGCTATAGGTTGATGTACCATAGCTCTGGGTGATTGGTATAATCATCTCCCAAATGGATGCATGCAAACAGTCGTTTGCTCCTTTATTGGGTAGGAAGGTGGCACTTAAGATTTAAAATATATTTTAAAAAGTAATAAATGTACTGGATAGACTGTGCAAATAGTTTAAATTGGGGCAGTATAGCACACAATCATGCAAATGCACATATTCTTCAAAGTTGCAACCAAAATTGCTGCCCATAATGCAGATAAGCTTTCTATATTTTCATCATCATCATCATGTAAAGAAACCACATAGAAGAGTCTAGGGAAACTCAATTTATTTCATTGTGGTTTGAGGAGCAGGGCTCTTGCACAAATTCCACACAAAAAAATGGAAAAATGGGAACAGTGCTTGCTGGGTTGTATCTATAAATTGCCTTTATTTATCTTTTTTAAAAAGTTAGAGCTCTTACGATTTTTTTCAAGTTTGTATCGTAGCAAGGAAATAAATGGTTTAGCAATAAAAAGTGACTTTTTTTGGTAAAATACCAGAGGCAGATCACTCTCAAATCATATCAAAGTCTTCTTATCCTAAGATAAGCTCATTGCAATAACCTGACGTTCGCTAAATTTTGTAATTTATTCTTTTAAGTCTATAGAAGAATTGAACAATTTATCTTGTGTCTTCAGTTCTCTCTCACACAGCAGGTCAAAATCTATATGCCAGATTATTTTCTGCCTATTATAGTTTCTCCAGGACATTGTGTGTGAAAGAATCTGTTTTCCTTTTCCCACAAATGCATTTCTTTGAAAACATGTGTATCAGACCTAAAGCAGCATACATTTGTTGAGGAAGTAGTTTGAACTTTTAATTCAGAGACAATTTTTTTAGTGCTTTATAGCAGCTACGGTACTTCTTCTAGTACAGACAACTGACCATTGAGGGCCCAGAGAGATTCCATTTTCCCCAACCCCTCTAATTAAGCATATCCACACATTACAATTGTTGCAGTGTTACACTGGCATTTTATGAAAGCAAGATATAATGCATGGCCATCATCCAACACCTATGTTTCCATACCTTTAAACACCTGTTTGAATAGATTTTCCATTATATATTCTAACGCACCCAGCTCCAAACTATTGCAACTACTGGATATTCTGTGTGTGTTAACAAGCTCGTAGTTTGTGCTTACAGCCATAGATTCTATGTAAAGCTTATATCCAATGAATGAGTATTCAGTAGCAGGCCTCTAGGCAAGACTCCTAGTGGCTCCACATGGACCTATGGCCCAACTGGAATCCACCAAGAGAAGAGCCTTCAGTGTGGTGGCCGGGCGTGGCCCCCTTCCCCTGCCTTTGGAGGTCAGGCAGATGCCAACGTTGTGTTGCTTCTGGTGCCTCCTGAAAACATTATTATTTCAGGAAGCCTTCCTTGAGTGACCAGCCGTGGTTTTATCAGAATTTGGTTTATCAGAACTCTGTTTCTTTTTAAAACTAGTCATTATTTTAACATACTTTTTATGCTTTTACCCTATCTGCAGGTTCACCACTCTGAAATCTTTGGATGTGGAGTGGTATACAAATATTTTAAGTAAGGAAAGGAAAGGAAAGGAAAGGAAAGGAAAGGAAAGGAAAGGAAAGGAAAGGAAGGCATAGCTGCTGGGCAGGCACAAGCCTACTCTTCCACCATGTGAGGCTGTGTCATTCATAGAGATCATCCAAAGCAGCCATGGAGCAAGTAAATTGATATTTTGCTTGATGGATTATGCTTTTAAATACTAAAAGGAATTTCTTGAATGTTAAGAGCAAAAAGGGAAATGAAGCTAAAAGGCCGAGACAGGAAAGCAGCCATAGGCAAAGTCTGTTTTTATTCTTTGTTCTGCTTATGCAAGACTTGAAGGAGAGTTCTGTATAACTTGCTATGTATGATTAGAGCAACTCCAGGGAAATACAGATTGAACAATGAGTTGGGGAATCATCTCAATGAAGCTTATGAATGTTTGTAGGACTGGTCTGAAGTAAATGGCTTGTGGAACTGTAGCCTAAGTAAGCAAATGTTATTTCCAATCTGTCTAAAGGCTCATAATTACACTTAAAATACTGATAATCACCTCCAGATATTTTCCTCCAGAGACTATACATTAGCAGTTTTTCTCTGCACATGAATACTAAGCAAATACCCATTCTCCCTTTATCCTTTTGTGAGTAAAGTATTTCTTTCTGGGTGTAATACATGTTTTTCTCATTTAAATGTAGGGATGTATGAAAGTCACTTACCTTTTCAGTGGGGTGATTCGCCGAAATCCTAATCCGACTGGCTCCACTCCACGGAGATTCCGCGGAGCCGCCAGCCGGGGCCGCCTGCAGCTGGACATCCTGCAGTTGGGCAGCCTTCCGGGAAAAAAAAAAAAAACAGCGTACGCAAATGGCGGCAGCTACAGCGGCCGCCATTCGCGTTCCATTTTTTTCGCTGTTTTAGCCTACGTAAATATTTACGTAAGCTATCATGGTGAAAAAAAAGGGGAACACAAACAGCGTAGTGGGCGCTATTTGCGTTCCTTCCCCCCCCCCGCCGTTTTAGCCTACGTAAATATTTACGTAAGCTATTACGGTGGGGAAAAAAAGGAATGCAAATAGCGCCCACTACGCTATTTGCGTTCCCCTTTTTTTCGCCATAATAGCTTACATAAATATTTACGTAGGCTAAAACAGCGAAAAAAAGGGAACGCAAATGGCAGCGGCCGTAGCCGCTGCCATTTGTTTACACTGTTGTTGTTGTTTTTAGCTTGCTGTGATAGGCTACGTAAATACGTACATAGCCTATCATGGCAGCCTGGCCGGACACAAATGGCAGCCGCTACAGCAGCCGCCATTTGAGTCCGCAGCAGCCGGCCAAGAGACCAGCTGCCGCTGCTGCTGCCGCCGCCACCACCGGAGCCACCGCCCCAGGTAAGCTTCATCCTGGGGGGATTCTGCGGGGGGGTGGGAGGCCGTTCTGCCATGGGTTTCGGGGGGCCGAATGCCAGTGCATTTGGCCTCACTGAAATCCATGGCAGAATTCTCTGCCATCCCTATTTAAATGTAAATCTCCTCCCCTGGAAGCATGTAAAGCTAGATTAAACATCTTTCCCAGGCAAGGTGAGAGAATAAGAACTGTTAAGAGATGTTATATACCATTCCTATGACTGATAAAAGCCAGTTGCTAGAACTAGGGATGTACAAATTGTGTACCTTCCGTGCCGCTTGACTTCCGCAGTTTGCAGTCAGTGCTCCGTACCATCATCCGCAAGCCCCCAGAATTCTCCTCTTTTTTTTCCGCTCTGAAAATTACAAAGATAAATCCATACCAACAGCCGTAATTCTGCATAACTTCCGTAAGAAAGGCTATTTTTCGTAGATATTTATTTATTTTTTCCCCTGCCCTGAGAGGTGCAGTAATTACTTTCAGCCAAAACACTTCCTCCTCCTCGGGGCTTCCCAAAACAAGGCTGCCCTAGGTGTGCCTGAGCGATGCGCTCTTTGTTTAAAGCAATGGTGTTTGAAAGAAAGAACGAAAAAAACTTTTAAAATGACCATGCCGGTCTGGAGCCCTGCACGAGTATTATTCCCCCTGCTAGGCTTTCTGTTTCCACATCCAGCCTTGTTGGTGACATTGTGACGCTAAAATGGAGAGGAGAACCAACTCTGTGCATGTCTACTCAGAAGTAAGTCTTACTGAGTTCAATGCAACTTACTCCTACGCATGTCAGCACCCCACTTGCCCCCAGCTCAGCTTTGTATTTCCACATCCAGCTCATTAGCAAACCTCCTGTTAGTTATCTCACTGGGTGACTTTGGGCTGGACTCTCACCACTACACCATACTTCTGTTATGAAACTCATGAAGAGAAAGAGACAGCATAATGGAAAGTTCTTTCTGAAGCAGTCACACTTCACTTGTACAAATGCAGCATGAAGGGAAAGATCAGCAACCTTCTCTTTGTTTGAATAAAAAGCACACTCTGCACATGCTCAGGGAATGGACAAAATGAAGAATAAATATACCATGGAATATGCAGAACTATATTCTTCCATTATGTGCGTGTGTGGGGGGGGGGAATCTCCCTCAATCCAGCTGTTCCCTGGGGAAAAAAAAAAACCATTCACCCAAGGGTCTTCTGAGATAACTAGCAGGAAGTCTGATAATGAACTGGATGTGGAAATACAAAGCTGAGCAGAGAGGAGAACCAACTCTGTGCATGTCTACTCAGAAGTAAGTCTTACTGAGTTCAATGCAACTTACTCCTACACATGTCAGTACCCCACTTGCCCCCAGCTCAGCTTTGTTTCATAACAGAAGTTTCATAACAGACGTATGAGTTTCATAACAGAAGTATGATCTAGTGGTTAGAGTCCAGCCCAAAGTCACCCAGTGAGATAACTAACAGGAGGTTTGCTAATGAGCTAGATGTGGAAATACAAAGCTGAGCTGGGGGCAAGTGTAGTGCTGACATGTGTAGGAGTAAGTTGCATTGAACTCAGTAAAACTTACTTCTGAGTAGACATGCACAGAGTTGGTTCTCCTCTCCATTTAGCCTCACCATATCACCAACAAGGCTGGATATGGAAATAGAAAGCCTAGCAGGGGGAATAATACTCATGCAGGGCTCCAGACCGGCATGGTCATTTTAAAAGGTTTTTTCTTTCTTTCAAACAGTGTTGCTTTAAACCAAGAGTGCATCGCTCAGGCACACCTGAGGTGGCCTTGTTTTGGGAAGCCCCAAGGAGGACAAAGTGTTTTGGCTGAAAGTAAATGGAGAGGGAGGATTTCAATTGAAAAAGAACACCCACGAACAAGGCGGTGAGCACAATTCATTTTTTAAAAAAAAAAAACGTACGTATTTATTATTGAAATATACTACTTTGCATTTTTATTTACGAAAATTTCGCGACTCTGTGCAGATGACAAAAAAAAAGCCGCATGACTGCTGGCTCCGCAGGACCTCGTGGTGCTGTTCTGCAGAGGATTCCATGGCTTGGACTGAAGGAAATTCGATCCCATTTTAGTCCGAGGCGGAATTCTTTGACATCCCTAGCTAGAACAACTCTTCACAGTTTTGACCCACCAAAGCCAGCACAGTCCCCCAATCATCTCAGCCCACTAGAGTTGAGAAACATCCTGTTTAGGACTACAGACAAGGAAGGGGTTGTCATATCCCAGCAGGCTGCATTGTATAGCTGGTAGCCTGTGTTGATTTTTGTGTGCCACAAAGGTGTGCAGGCCTCTATTAGAATATGCATCTTGCTAATCCCAAATATTTTAAATTGTATATACTGAAATGGCCACCTGCCTGCTATCATCTATGAGCTACAGCGATTGGCTGCACTGCTGTGATGTCACAGAACATTACCAGGGTAGCTACAGTGTGGGAAGCAAAATGATTGGTTTGGCTGTGGGGAAAATATCTTATAGACCCTATTGATAAGACAGACCACCTAGCTTCTTTCAGAAGTGCTGGCTGGGGCTTCATGCATTCATGGAGTCGTTCATGTCAAAGCCTGAGGGTCTTGTATAGAGAAGTAATCAGAGTACCAGAAGAGGCTGGACCAGGAAGCAGAAGGAACAAGAGTGCCAAGGTCTGTGTGTATGTGGGAAGGGAGGGGTGTACTTGCACAGGGCCTAGGGTAGGATCAACCATATGCTGTTAGTGGAGATGGGTGGACACGTAAAACACATCAAAGATCCTTCTCGTTGTTAAGTTTAAAAAATGGGGCTGGTAAAGAGAGAAGGGAAGAATCAATAAACCAATTGTTAAGTTTTGTGTGAGTCAATTCTATCTTAATTGATTAACAAGCTACTAGTGATGGTGAGGAATTGATCTTGCTGCTGCTGAGACTGTTTATACTCAGGCACAAGGAGTATGAGAATTGAGCCTATTTTGGTTTGATTTGAAAACTAGTAGGTAATCACAGAATAATTGGAATGTTCTTAAAAGTCCTCTATCCCACCCTCCTGTACTAATTTTCAGAATGTGCTGTAGCAGCCTCACCCAACATGGTGACCTCCAGGTGTTTAGGATTACAGCACCCATCATCTCTGACCATTGTCCATATTAGCCATGTCTGATGAACCTGTAGTCTAAAACATCTGGAGGGCACCATGTTGTGAAAGGCTTCCCTATAGATAGATTTGGATAGAATGGGATTTCATATTATGTACAGAGTTAAGAACATAAGAAGAGCCATGCTGGATCAGACCAAAGGTCCATCTAGTCCAGCATTCTGCTCACACAGTGGCCAACCAGCTGTCGACTAGGAACCCACAAACAAGGCAGAAGTGCAACAGCACCCTCCCACCTATATTCACCAGCAACTGGTGTACATAGGCTCACTGCCTCTGGTACTGGAGGTAGCACATAGCCATCAAAACTAGTAGCCATTGATAGCCTTTTCCTCCAGGAATTTGTCTAACCCCCCCTTTTAAAGTCATCCAAATTAATGGCCAACACTACATCCTGTGGCAGCAAGTTCCATAGTTTAACTATGCACTGTTTGAGGAAGTACTTCCTTTTATCTGTCCTGAATCTCCCACCAATCAGCTTCATAGGATGACCCTGGATTCTAGTATTTTGAGAGAGGGAGAAAAATGTCTCCCTATACACAACTCCATAGCATGCATAATTTTGTACACCTTTATCATGTCTCCCTTACCATCCTTTTTCCTAAGCTAAACAATCCCAGCTGTTGTAACCTTCTTTCATAGGGGAGATGCTCCAACACCTTGATCATTTTAGTTGCCCTCTTATGCACTTTATCCAGCTCTACAGTATCTTTTTTTTAGGTGTGGTGACCAGAACTGTATACAGTATTCCAAGTGTGGTCGCACCATAGATTTGTATGAGGGGAGTATGATATTGGCAGTTTTATTCCTTTTCTAATTATGCCTAACATGGAGTTTGCCTTTTTTTTCCAGCAGCTGCACACTGGGTTGACAACTTCACTGAGCTGTCCACCACAAGTCCAAGATCTCTTTCCTGGTTGATCACCGCTAGCTCAGATAAAATCAGGTTATACTTGAAGTTGGGAGGGGTTTTTTTGCCCCAACTTGAGTCACTTTACACTTGTGTACACTGAACCACATTTGCCATTTAGATGCCCATTCTCCCAGTTTGGAGAGATGCCTTTGGAGCTCTTCACAATCCCTTTTTGTTTTAACCACCCTAAATAATTTGGTGCAGGGAAGTACGAAACCCCACTTACCTGGCTCCGCCGGGTTCCACTGGGGGGGGGGGAGGTGCTCCGTCCCTCCCCCCAGAATCCTTGCTGGGGGGGAGGCACTCCGTGGCTCCCCCCGGAATCCTGGCAGGCTCCGCGGGGATTCCACAGAGCCGCCGGCCGGCTCCGCCAGCAGCCGGACATCCGGCCGCTGGCTAGCAGGGACGCAAATGGCAGCGGCCGTAGCCACCGCCATTTGCATCCCTGTATTCAGCCGTGATAGGCTACGTAAGTCTTTACGTAGCCTATCACGTCTAGGTAAAACAACAACAACAACAACGCGTACGCAAATGGCGGCGGCTATGGCCGCCGCCATTTGCGTTCCTTATTTTTGGCCATCTTAGTCTTATTTTTGGCCGTAGCCGCCGCCATTTGTGTACGTGTTTTGTTTTGTTTTTTAACCCAGACATGATAGGCTACGTAAGTCTTTACGTAGCCTATCATGAATGGGGGGGGGGGGAAGACTGCAAATGGTGGCGGTGGCAGCCGGTCGGAAGACCAGCCACCGCCGCTGCCGCTGGAGCTGCCGCCATCCGGAACATCCGCCCCAGGTTAGTCTCGTCCTGGGGGAGATCCGTGGGGGGCGGGGGGCAGGTCGTTCCGCCACGGAGTTCGGGGGGCTGAATGCACTGGCATTCAGCCTCACCGAGATCCGTGGCGGAATTCTTTGACATCCCTAATTTGGTGTCGTCGTGAAACTTGGCCGCTTCACTGCTCACTCCTAATTCTAGATCATTTATGAACAGATTGAAAAGCATGGGTCCTAATACAGATCCCTGTGGGACCCCACTGTTTACTTCCCTCCATTGGGAGAATTTGCCATTTATTCCTACTCTCTGCTTTCTGTTCTTTAACCAGTTACTGATCTATAAGAGGACCTGTCTTCTTATTCCATCACTGCTAAGTTTGCTCAGGAGTCCTTGGTGAGGAACATTTTCAAAAGCCTTTTTTGAAGTCCAAGTAAACAATGTCTACTGGATCACCCCTGTCTACATGTTTACTGACACTCTCAAAGAACTCTAAAAAGTTAGTGAGAAACCTTACCTTTGCGGAAGCCATGTTGATTCTTTTTCAGCAGGGCTTGTCCTTCTATATGCTCACTAATTTTATCTTTAATAATGCCTTGATTAGTTTAATAATTTATTGGTTAATAAAACCAATTTACCCTGAACAGACGTTAAGCTAACTGGCCTGTAATTTCCCGGATCCCCCCCCCCCCGGATCCCTTTTTGAAAACTGGTGTTGCATTCGCCATCTTCCAGTGCCCTGGTATAGAGGCTGAGCTTAGGGACATGTTGCATGTTTTGGTTAGGAGATCAGCAATTTCATATTTGAGTTCTTTGAGAACTCTAGGATGGATACCATCCGGGTCCAGTGAGTTATTTGCTTTCAATTTATCAATAAGGTTGAGCATTTCATATTTTGTCACCACTATTTGCCTCAGTTCCTCAGACTCCCTTCCTGAAAACATCAGTTCAGGCACAGGTATCTGTCCTATATCTTCTGCAGTGAAGACAGATGAAAAGAATTCATTCAGCTTCTCTGCAAGCTCCTTATCCTCCTTCAGTACTCTTTTAACTCCATTGTCATCCAGTGGTCCAACTGCCTCCCTAGTTGGTTTTCTGCTTCTGATATATTTAAAGAATTCTTTATTTTTGCCTTTGATGTTGTTTTATTTATTTATTTTATTTATTTATTAAATTTATTAATCGCCCATCTGGCTGGTCACACAGCCACTCTGGGCGATGTACAACATACAATAAAGACAGTTTAAAACAATAAAATTCTACAATAAAAACGTTTTCTAAAATACCCTAACCCACCCCAAATGCCTGCCTGAACAACCATGTTTTTAATGCACGGCGGAAGCTCATTAAAGAGGGGGCATGACGGAGTTCCTTAGGGAGGGAGTTCCACAGAGTGGGGGCTACCACAGAAAAGGCCCTCTCCCTTGTCCCCACCAGTCTAGCTGTCCTGGCTGATGGGACAGAGAGAAGGCCATCCGAGGCTGATCTTGTTAAGCGGCCTGTCTAGTGTTGCTGGAGGTGCTCCTTAAGATAGGCTGGGCCGGAACCATATAGGGTTTTAAAGGTCAAAACCAACACCTTGAATTTGGCCCGGAAAACAACTGGTAACCAGTGCAACTCCTTCAACACTGGAGAGATGTGATCTTGCCGGCAGCTGCCTTTAATCAGGCGAGCTGCGGCGTTCTGTACCAGCTGCAGCTTCTGAACGGTCTTCAAGGGTAACCCCACGTAGAGCGCATTACAGTAGTCTAAACGAGAGGAGACCAGGGCATGTACTACCGATGGGAGTAGATGGTCGGGAAGGAAGGGGCGCAGCTGCCGTATCTGATGGAATTGATACAGCGCTGTCCGGCTCACAGCTGACACCTGAGCCTCCATGGACAGCTGGGAGTCCAAAATGACCCCCAGGCTACAGAACTGGTCTTTCAAGGGTAGCCGTACCCCATTCAACACCAGGTCAACATTCCCCAGCCTCCTCTTGTCTCCCACCAAAAGTACCTCAGTCTTGCCAGGGTTCGACTTCAGCTTATTCCTCCCCATCCAGCCACTCACCGTCTCCAGACATTTGGACAGGGATTCTATGGCCAACCTTGGTGAAGATTTGAACGAGAGGTAGAGCTGCATGTCATCCGCATAGTGATGGCACTGCACCCCAAACCTCCTGATGATAGCCCCCAGTGGCTTCACATAGATATTAAATAGGATTGGGGAGAGGATGGAACGCTGTGACACCCAACAAGGGAGTGGTCACGGGTCTGAAACCTCCTCTCCCAGTGCTACCCACTGGTACCTGCAGGAGAGGAAGGACCGGAACCACTGCAATACGATATCTCCAATGCCCAACCCCTCCAGGCAGTCCAGGAGGATACCATGGTCAATGGTATCAAAAGCCATTTTTTTTTACTTTTTTTTTTTTTACAATAGCGTTGTCCTTATTTTCGCCGTAGTCTACGTAAATCTTTATGTAGACTACCCGTGCCCAAATAAGGAACGCAAATGGCGGCGCCCAATGGCGCCACCATTTGCGTATGCGCTTTTTTTTTTTTTTCAAAGTCAGCCGTGATAGGCTACGTAAAGATTTACGTAACCTATCACGGCTGACTTTGAAAATCTAGCCGTGATAGGCTATGTAAATCTTTATGTAGCCTATCATGTTTTTTTTTTTACTTTTTTCTTTCACGGCCGGAGAGGCGGGGCGCTCCCCCCTGGCCAGAATTTCGGCGGGGAGGGATGGGGCGCCTCCCCCCTAGCCAGAATTTCAGCGGGGAGGGGCGGGGTGTGTCCCCACTTGCCAAGAATTTCGGGGGGAGAAACAGAGCACCTCCCCCCCCAAAAAAAGCTGCAGGACCAGGTAAGGGACTTTCGTCCATCCCTACTGACAGGTTGAGGAGAACAAGGAAGGAGCATTCACCCCTATCCAGAGCCCTCCTCATATCATCCACCAAGGCGACCAAGGCCGTTTCTGTCCCATGCCCAGGCCTGAAGCCCGACTGAAATGGGTTTAGATAATCGGTTTCTTCCAAGTGTGCCTTTAACTGCATTGCCACCACCCGCTCAATCACCTTGCCCAAAAATGGCAGATTCAAGACTGGGCGAAAGTTGTTCAGACTTTGGGGATCCAAGGAGAGCTTCATTAAGAGCGGTCTTATCACTGCCTCCTTGAGGGCTGATGGCATCACTCCCTCCTCAAGGGAGGCGTTCACCACCTCCCTGATCCCCTCACCCAGTCTCTCTCTGCAGCTCATAATGAGCCAAGATGGGCAAGGATCAAGTAAGCAGGTGGTCGGCCTTACAGATGAAAGCACCTTGTCCACTTCATCAGAAGGAAGAAGCCAGAACTGATCCCACAAAACCGGTTTGCCACAGATAGGGGTGGCGGAGAATTCCGCCACAGGTTCCAGTGAGAATTCCAGTAATTCTACAAAATCCGGCCCCCCAGAATGATGGAATGGCCTCCTGCCCCCGCCCCCCTCGCAGAATCCCCCGGGACGGCACTTACCTGGGGCGGATGCGGCGGCGGTGGCTCCGGTGGTGGTGGATTCGGCGGCAGGTGGGGTGACAGCGGCAGGTGTGGCAGCGGCAGGTGTGGCGGCGGCAGGCGTGGCAGCAGGGGCGGTGGGGCGGTGGCAGCCAGTGCGGCAGGGGCGGCGGCAGTGGTGGCGGCAGGGGAGGCGCCGGCAGGTGCGGCGGGGCGGCAACGGCGAGTGCAGCGGCGGCAGGTGTGGCGGATGTGGCGGCGGGTGCAGCGGCTGGTCTCCTGGCCGGCCGCAGCTGGGCGCAGCGTACGCAAATGGCAGTGGCTACAGCGGCCGCCGTTTGCGTTCGCTATTTTTCACCTTTCTAGCCTACGTAAATATTTACGTAGGCTACAATGGCAAAAAATAGCGAACACAAATTTGCGTACGCATTGTTTTTTTATTTTGCTGTGATAGACTATGTAAATATTTCACGGTTAAGTACAGGGACGCAAACGGTGGCAGCTACAGCCGCCGCCATTTGCGTCCCTGCTGCCCAGTGGCTGGATGTCCAGCTGCGGGTGGAGCCGGCCGATGTCTCC
The DNA here is from genome assembly GCF_057233095.1 of Heloderma suspectum. Lineage (NCBI taxonomy): Eukaryota > Metazoa > Chordata > Lepidosauria > Squamata > Helodermatidae > Heloderma > Heloderma suspectum. The sequence continues at coordinate 72,301,004 of NC_139462.1, forward strand.
GCGGAATCCCCGCGGAGCAGAGCCGGCCAAGCAGGACTTTGGGTTGAGGGACGGAGCACCTCCCCCCCCATCGAGGATTCCGGGGGGAGGGACGGAGCACCTCCCCCCCCACCGCAAAGCAGATCCACGAAACGGTAAGTGACTTTCGTACATCCCTAGTCATAGGCCACCTCTTGCTCACTAACTGTATCCACAGTGCACGGAGTAACACTCCTAATCCGATCAATTTTATCTGCAAAGTGCCTTGCCAAGGCCTCACAGGAGGCCTTAGAATGCTCCAGTGGTTCCGGAGCCACAGGACCGACCAGGCTCCGGACCACTTGGAACAGCCTCCTGGGACAGCACTCTGCAGACGCGATGGAGGCAGCATAATATTCCTTTTTTGCTGCCTTCACCGCCACGTGATAGGCTGAAGATACAGCTCCAGCCCGTGTCTGATCGTCTTTGGAGCGAGACTTCCGCCACCGGCGCTCTAGCCGTCTCACCTCCTGTTTCAGAGCTCGTAACTGCAGATTGAACCATGGTGCAGTCCGAACCCTGTTCAGGGGGAGAGGGCATTTCGGAGCCACCCGATCTAATGCCCCAGTGATTGTGGCATTCCAGCCACCCACCAGGGTCTTGACCGAGTGGCCGTTGGCAATATGCTCTTCAAAATACTTTTTTGCATCTCTTATTGTCTGCTTGTATCACTTTTGTGCAAGTTTGTGCTGCCCTTTGTTTTGTTCACTTCGACAAGACTTCTGTTTTCTGAAAGAAGCTCTCTTTTCTCTAATAGCTCCCTTAACACTGCTCCTTAACCATGCCAGTGACCTCTTGGTCTTGGTGCTACCTTTCCTAACCTGTGGAATACATTTTAGCTAGGTATCCATTATTGTGGTTTTGAGTTATCTGACTTATCTCCAAGCATTTTGAAGGGATTTAATCCTTTTTACTCCCCATTTTAGCTTCAGTTTCACCAGTTCCCTCATTTTAGAGAAGTTTCCTCATTTGAAGTCAAAGACAACTGTGTTGGACTTCCTGGGCAATTTTCCACTTAAATATATATTAAATCTGATCACACTGTGATCACTGTTTCCAACTGGTTCAACAACATTTACATCTCATACTAGGTCCTGGGTGACACCACTTAGGGTTAAATCCAAGATCACCTCCCCTCTGGTCAGTTCCATGAACAACTGTTCTAGGGCACAATCATTTAGGGCATCGAGAAATTTAACCCCTTTGTCATGGCTGGAAGATGCATTTATCTAATCCCTGTGGGGGTAATTGACGTTGCCCATTATTACAAGACTTCCTTGTTTGGAGACCTCCCTGATTTCATTTTCCATCTCAAGGTCACTCTGAGCATTCTTGTCTGGGTGGTGATAGCATGTTTCTATCACTAAATTAGTTTGGAGCCTGGAACTGTCACCCACAGTGCTTCTGTGGAAGAGCCTAACCCTTTTAGGTGTTCTAGTCTGCTCGACACTATGCCCTCTTTGACGTACAGGGCAACACCTCCCCCAGTGCGCCCTTCCCTGTCCTTCCTATAGAGTTTATATTCAGAGATGACCAGAACCCCCTGGTTCTCTCCGCTCCACCAGGTTTTGTTGCAGAAAACAAAATGGCTGCTACAGTTTCTGTAATGCCCACTATATCCAGGACTTCCTTTAAAACCAAGCACTCCAACTCTCCCATTTTGGCACAGAGGCTTCTAGCATTTGCATAAACACAGCTATACACAGTGTCCCTCCCCAGATGCCTCTGGCGTGTGCATCTTTTGCTTTGGGATGTTGGCCCCTCTGATTGGCTACTATGTTCTACGATGTACTCCTGGCCTATTTCCTACCCTTCTACATTTGCGCAATCAAAAAACATTTTCATCTTCATCCCTTTGGGATGATTTAACCTGAACTGGATGCTTCCCGGCTCCTATCAGCTTCCCCCCAAGGTTTAGTTTAAATGCTGCTCTGCCACCCTTTTTATGTTTAGCGCCAGCAGTCTGGTTCCATTTTGGTTCAAGTGGAGTCCATCCCTCTTGTATAGGCCCAGTTTATCCCAAAACGTTCTCCAGTGCCTAACAAATCTGAACCCCTCCTCCCTGCACAACCGTCTCATCCATGCATTGAGAATCCTCAGCTTCATCGGTCTAGCTGGCCCAGTGCGTGGAACAGGCAGCATTTCAGAGAAAGCCACCTTGGTGGTCCAGGATTTCCACCTCCTATCTAGCAACCTAAATTTAGCTTCCAGGACCTCACAACTACATTTTCCCACATCGTTGGTACCAACATGGACCACAACCACTGACTCCACCCCAGCACTAGCTACTAGGCTATCTAGACGGCATGTGATATCCACAACGTTCTCACCAGGCAGGCAATTCACCATGCAGTCTATTGTTGTTGTTCAGTCATTAAGTCATGTCCGACTCTTCATGACCCCATGGACCATAGCACGCCAGGCCTTCCTGTCCTGCGCTCTCTCCCGGAGCGTGCTCAAGTTCATATTCATTGCATCCGTGATGCTATCTAGCCATCTCATCCTCTGCCGTCCCCTTCTCCTTTGGCCTTCAGTCTTTCCCAGCATCAGGGTCTTTTCCAGGGAGTTTTCTCTTCGCATTAGGTGGCCAAAATATTGGAGCTTCAGCTTCATTATCTGTCCTTCCAATGAGCACTCAGGGTTGATTTCCTTTAGGATGGACTGATTTGACCTCCTTGCAGTCCAGGGCACTCGTAAGAGTCTTCTCCAGCACCACAGTTCGAAAGCATCAATTCTTCGGCGCTCAGCCTTCCTTATAGTCCAGCTCTCACAGTCATATGTTGCTACTGGGAAAACCATAGCTTTGATTATACGAATCTTTGTCGGCAAGGTGATGTCTTTGCTTCTTACTATGCTGTCTAGGTTTGCCATAGCTTTCCTCCCAAGGAGCAAGCATTCTTTAATTTCATGTCTGCAGTCACCGTCTGTGGTGATCTTGGAGCCCAAGAAAATAAAATCTGTCACTGCTTCCATTTTTTCCCTTCCATATGCCAGGAAGTGATGGGACCAGATGCCATGATCTTCATTTTTTTTAATGTTGAGTTTCAAACCAGCTTTTGCACTCTCCACTTTCACCCTCAACAAGAGGCTCTTGAGATCCTCTTCGCTTTCTGCCATTAGGGTGATATCGTCTGCGTATCTGAGGTTGTTGATAATTCTCCCGGCAATCTTAATTCCAACCTGCGATTCATCCAACCCGGCGTTTCTCATGATGTACTCTGCATGTAAGTTAAATAAGCTGGGTGACAATATACAGCCTTGTCGTACTCCTTTCCCAATTTTGAACCACTCGGTTGTTCCATGTCTGGTTCTTACTGTTGCTTCTTGACCCTCGTACAGGTTTCTCAGGAGACAGGACAGGTGGTCTGGTACTCTAATCTCTTTAAGAATTTGCCACAGTTTGTTGTGATCCACACAATCAAAGGCTTTTGCATAGTCAATGAAGCAGAAATAGACATTTTTCTGGAATTCTCTTGCTTTCTCCATGATCCAGCAAATGTTGGCGATTTGATCTCTAGTTCCTCTGCCTCTTCGAAACATAGCTTGCACTTCCAGTAGTTCTCGGTTCACATGCTGCTGAAGCCTAGCTTGTAGGATTTTACTGGCATAACCTTGCTGGCGTGTGAAATGAGCGCAATTGTATGGTAGTCTGAATGCTCTTTGGCATTGCCCTTCTTTGGAATTGGAATGTAAACTGACCTTTTCCAGTCTTGTGCCCACTGTTGAGTATTCCAAATTTGTTGGAAGACTGTCATCTCCACTAGCTTTGTTGTTACTAATGCTTCCTAAGGCCCACTTGATTTCACTCTCTAGGATGTCCAGCTCAAGTTCAGTGACCGCACTATCATGGCTATCAGGGACATTAAGATCTTTCCTGTATAGTTCTTCTGAGTATTCTTTCCACCTCTTCTTCATCTCATCTGCTTCTGTTAGGTCCCTGCCTTCTTTGTCCTTTATCATGCCTATCTTTGCACAAAATGTTCCCTTGAGATCTCCGATTTTCTTGAAAAGATCTCTAGTCTTTCCCATTCTATTGTTTTCCTCAATTTCTTTGCATTGTTCATTTAAGAAGGCCTTCTTGTCTCCTTGCTATTCTCTGGAACTCTGCATTCAGTTGGATATATCTTCCCCTTTCTCCCTTGCTTTTCACTTCCCTTCTTTCCTCAGCGACTTGTAAAGCCTCTTCAGACAGCCACTTTGCTTCCTTGCATTTCTTTTTCTTTGGGAAGGATTGAGTTGTTGCCTCCTGAACAATGTTACGGACCTCCGTCCATAGTTCCTCCAGCACTCTATCAGGCCTAATCCCTTAAATCTATTCATCACTTCCACTGTATATTCATAAGGGATATGATTTAGGTCATACCTGAATGGTTTAGCAGTTTTCCCTACGTTCTTCAATTTAAGCTGAAATTTTGCAAGAAGCAGCTCATGATCTGAGCCACGGTCAGCTCCAGGTATTGTTTTTACTGACTGAATGGAGCTTCTCCATCTTTGGCTGCAAAGTATATAATCAATCTGATTTCGATATTGAGTGTTTGCTATGAACAGCATGTTCTCTTGGCAAAACTCTATTAGCCTTTGTCCTGCTTCATTTTGTACACCAAGGCCATGCTTGCCTGTTATCCCGGTGATTTCTTAACTTCCTACTTTAGCATTCCAATCCCCTATGATGAAGAGGACATCTTTTTTTGGTGTTAGTTCTAGAAGGTGTTGTAGGTCTTCATAGAACCGATCAACCTCAGCTTCTTTGGCCTCAGTGGTTGGGGCATAGACTTGAATTACTGTGTTGTTGAATGGTTTGCCTGGAATTCGTACTGAGATCATTCTGTTGTTTTGGAGATTGTATCCCAGTACTGCTTTTCACACCCTTTTGATGACTATGAGTGCTACTCCATTTCTTCTAAGGGATTCTTGCCCACAGTAGTAGATATAATGGTCACCTGAATTAAATTTGCCCATGCTTGTCCATTTTAGTTCACTGATTCCCAAGATGTCGATGTTCAATTTTGCCATCTCATGTTTGACCACCTCCAGCTTACCTTGATTCATTGATCTTACATTCCAGGTTCCTAAACAATATTGTTCTTTACAGCATCGGACTTTCTTTTCACCACCAGACACATCCACAGCTGAGTGTCCTTTTGGCTTTGGCCCAGCCACTTCACTCTTTCTGGCGCTACTTGGAAATTCCCTCTGCTCTTCCCCAGTAGTATATTGGACACCTTCCGACCTGAGGGGCTCATCTTCCGGCATCATATTTTTTAGCCTTGTGATACGTTCCATGGGGTTTTCTTGGCAAGAATACTGGAGTGGTTTGCCATTTCTTTCTCCAGTGGACCACATTTTCTCAGAACTCTCCACCATGACCTGTCCGTCTTGGGTGGCGCTGCACAGCATAGCTTATGGCTTCACTGAGTTACGCAAGCCCCTTTGCCACTATACGCCCATTATAAACCCAGCTGTGTTTGTGGCTAATGATTAAACCTCCCACTACCACAAGCCCCCCTCCCACCAGAGGCACATCCTTGCTGCGAGAGTTGGCATTGAAGAGAACTGAAGACAGGCAATTGGGCAAAACTGGGAGAAGGGCTGCCCATATTCCAGCCTAAGGTGCTACTCTGTTTATTGGTGGAACCTTGTTTTAGTTGATGGAAACAAGAATGAGGATCTTGAAAGGATATTCAGACTGCTGTTGTTTATTTACAATTTTCAGTATGATATGGACTTCACTCTGATGCAGATTGTTCCAGAATTTCATTTCTAATTTTTATGTATTATCTTTCTTCAGAGCACTGTCATTTCTGCATCATTTAGGTTTACTTGTAGTTTCTTTTGCAAACTTAATTGTCTGTTTAAAGGAAATATGTCCAAAAGTCATTTTCCCTTCTATAGTTATAGAATGTTATTTAAATGTTTCATCAATTTTATAGGAGCTGTAAATGCTGCAGAAAATTCTCTTGTGATGGATTGCAGGCTTCCAGGCCATTTGCCTCTGTCCACTTATAATACAAACTAAATTTAGTACCAACCATAGGAACAAAACAACTAGCAAACATTTTATTCATTTATGATATATTCCTCAGACCTTTGGAATGTATTTCAGAAGCATTTTGTGGTGTTACATTCAGTCACTTTTACAAGCTACAAGACACATTTTCTGTTTGCAATTGCCGTTTGTTTGGGGGTTGTTGTTTTTTAATCATCAACCCTGCGGGTGTGGGGAGGACTGGAACACAGCTCAGCCATTAACTGTCTGGGCTGCATTCCCCTTACCTGGCTAGTCCTCCTCCCAATGCAATGCCACATCTCCCCCTATCTGTCATCATTTCACTGATTGCCCCCCCCCCAGTCTTCCCATTTGGCCCCATATCCTCCCTCCCAGGCACATACTCAGAGCCTAAGAAGGGAACCAATTCCCCTCCATATCATGTCCAGCCAGTCTTAAGCACTTCATTGGATTGATTTTGCTGGATGAACTAAATACAGATGTAACTTTCTTTCTTTGAGATCAATAGGCTATAACTTCTCAATGCTGGCCATACCATGCCCTAAATTTGTATTTTGTAACAGCCTGGATCCAAAATCCCATAATTTTGAAACTCATGGAACAAACAAGTCCAGGCTAAATTATATTCTGTTGTTTTCAGTGGCGCTTGCTATGTAACTAAGCTGGACTGAGCTAATATTTTTTACTAGGTTACACATTCATTTTTGGTGTGGTGTGGTGTAAAACTACTGCAGAGGTGGTTTGAGAGAATGAGGACCAATACACATTAAAGATGCAACTGCTTTTGTCCTCTTTTTATTCTAGTGTAAGTACATGGGGTCCAATCCCATCTTTAACTTAATGAGTATCTCTACACCAGCATAATGCCTCTAATATTGCATAGACTAAGCTTTCCTGACCTAAATTTGTGCATATTTAAATATGCACATTTTTAATTAGCTCCTTCTTCATAAAAAAAAAACAAACCCCTCAGCAAAATGGTGGGTACTTGTGGACAGGTCTGGGTGAGTGCAGGGAGTGTCCAGGAGGGCGCAAGCAGGGGAGAGCGAAGCCAGGGGCTCGGTGGGCACGGTCCGGCAGTGTGGCTGGGGAGAGCCCAGTGGACACCCAGACCCAACTGGGCATTCATGCCACCCCTAGATACAACCAGTTTGAATTGTTTGACAACTAAAACTAGTTATGCCTGCTAAACATTGACTCCATCATATGCCATGTTCTACAGTTTTCATCTGAGGAGCATGGTAGGAAAAGTTATGAAAATGTTCTAAATTGTATCATTAAAGCGATTGTGCTTTCAGTGATTTCATGGATCAACAAATATTTCAGTTTGACATCTCTGTTTGATTGTTTACTTGATGTTGTTGAGCAGCTCATTATAGCTGTGAGCCTTGGCAGACCTGGTCCTCTTTTAGTCCAATAATGTACTCAATTCTATCAAATTATAAGTAGCATTTATCACAGTTCTAATTTCTGCAGTACATTAACTACGTTCTGAAGATAACATTTCATTTTTCATTCATTTATTTTTCATTTCTTACATTTCTATACCACCCAATAGCCAGAGCTCTCTGGGTGGTTTACAAAGAATAAAAACCTTAAATATACAATATTGTAAGATAATATAAAAGCCATTTACATGCAACATATGAACACACACACAGAGAGAGAGAGAGAGAGAGAGACAGCAGACAAGCAGACAAACTGGAGAGGGTTCAGAGGAGGGCAACAAAGATGATCAGGGGACTGGAAACAAAGCCCTATGAAGAGAGACTGAAAGAACTGGGCATGTTTAGCCTTGAGAAGAGAAAAGAAGACTGAGGGGAGATATGATAGCACTCTTCAAGTACTTGAAAGGTTGTCACAGAGAGGAGGGCCAGGATCTCTTCTCCATCATCCCAGAGTGCAGGACACAGAATAATGGGCTCAAGTTACAGGAAGCCAGATTCCCGCTGAACATCAGGAAAAACTTCCTGACTGTTGGAGCAATATGACAATGGAACCTATTTCCTAGGGAGGTGGTGGGCTCTCCCACACTGGAGGCATTCAAGACAAGGCTGGACAGCCATCTGTCAGGGATGCTCTGACCTGGATTCCTACATTGAGCGGGGGGTTGGACTCGATGGCCTTGTAGGCCCCTTAGAACCCTATTATTCTATGATTCTATGATTCTGCCTTAAATCAGTTTTATGAATACTGGAATCATGGAAGCAGGGGAAAGCCACAAGAAAAGTGGCTGGCAATAGGGATGGGTGAAAATTTTGTTTCAGTTTGGTTTTGATAAGAACGTACCAAAATTTACAAAGTTCTCCATATTGAGGACAAAAAGAACTTGAGATTTTTTTTAAAAAAAAATTACATGCGAGAGAAAGCCACAAAGGGCAGATTCATCCATCTAGGCAGAGGGCTCTGAGTGCTTTGCTCTTAAAAGTTTGGGTTTGAATCCCATGTTTGGGTGTTTTTTACCACATTAGTGCTGTATTAGGTTTTTCCACCTCTTTTTCACAGGCTGGCAGACTCTTCATCCTTAACAGGCTCTTCATCCTTAACAGCTGTTTGGCAGGAAGGTACAACATGGTCCTCTCCATAGTGGGAATACCTGTACCTGTTGAATTTGGTTGGTGCAGATGGGTGAGAATTTCATTTCAGTTTGTTTTTGATAAGAATTTACCAAGATTTGCGAAGTTCTTTATATCTGGGAGAAAAAGAACTTGAGATTTTGAAAATTCAAATGCAGGAGAAAGCAAAATGGTCAGATTCGCCCATCCCTAGCTGGTAGGAGGGGAGGGCACTTAACTATCTTCCTATGTGCTATATTTTTCCCTGCAAGCCCTCTCCGCATAATGATTAAACCCAATTTAAGGTGTGTGTTTTCATAGTGAAGCCTGGTAGGGATGTACGAAAGTCACTTACCTTGAATGAAATTTGATTCGCGGTGGGGGGGGAGGTGCTCCGTCCCTCCCCCTGAAATTCTGGCGGGGGGAGGTGCTCTGTCCCTCCCCCCTGAAATTCTGGCCAGGGGGGGAGGCGCTCCATCCCTCCCACCGAAATTCTGGCCAGGGGGGAGGCACTCCGTCCCTCCACCCCCGAATCCTGGCTGGCCGGGCCGCAAATGGCGGCGGCCGTAGCTGCCGCCGTTTGCGTCCCTGCAGTCAGCCGTGATAGGTTACATAAATGTTTACGTAGCCTATCACGGCTGAGTAAAAAAAAAAACCCGTGCGTACGCAAATGGCGGCGCCCATAGGCGCCGCCATTTGCATACCTGTGGGTTTTTTTTTACTCAGCCATGATAGGCTACGTAAACATTTACGTAGCCTATCACGGTATTTTTTTTAAATCTAGCTGTGATAGGCTACATAAATCTTTATGTAGCCTATCACTTTTTTTTTTTTTAACTGGAAATGGTGGCAGTGGCAGCCGGTTGGAAGACCAGCCACTGCCGCCGGAGCTGCCGCTGCCAGGAGGATTCGCCCAAGGTAAGTCCCATCCCAGGGGTTTGGGGGGGCAGACCGTTTCACCACCAATTTCAGGGGGCCGAATGCGCTGGCATTCGGCTTCCCCGAGATTCGTGGCAAAATTCTCTGACATCCCTACCTGGTAGTGTCAGAAGAATTGCCATCTCATAGTCCCACACTTGCCCTCCCCCAAAGTACAGTGATTAGAGATCCCCTTGCAAAATACACTGTATGCTTAGAATGTGGTCCTGTCAGTCACTCAGCCCCAATCCCTCCCTCCCTTCTCCCCTCATCAGCATTTAGAGCATGCTGCCCCTCCAGCCACCCAGTGCTGCACCCGCCACCTCCTGAAATTCAGGGGTACCACCAAAAAAATAATTAATTGGTTTTTTTATTTCTTTTTGCCAACAAAATAGTGTCCAGAGCTGCTACAGCATGCCAAAAGGGTCAAAATTAGCTTGTTTGCAAGCTAATTATGACCCTTTTGTCACTCCCTAGGAGCTCTGGATATCATTTTTTGAATTTGTATTATTATTATTATTATTATTATTATTATTATTATTATTTTCTCCCATTTGGGGCACTTGCAGGGTGTATCTGTGTTCTGTGTGCAACCCTTGAGGTGGTCTGGGTGTGTGTAAAAATGGTCCCCAAACCTCCTGAAGTTGCTCACCCCTAATTTAGAAAAGCAAAAGACAATATTTTTGGTGACACATTGTCTGCCTTTCCAAATCAAAATCCTGAAGAGAGGGTCATGCAGGGGCCAGCTTCAGTTCTGGTCACTTTCCAAAGGAAGCCTATTTTACCTCAGGAAGCACCAGAAATGGCCGAAAGGGGGCTGCTTTGGCTCAGACTTTAATCACGTCTGATTCACATCTGTTGGGTCTATGTACTTGTAACCCAGGAAATATTTCATACATCTGATGAAGTGGATTGTAGCCCATGAAAGTTTATGTCATAATACATTTGTGAGTCTTCAAGGTGCCATAAGACTCTTTGTTGGGTTTTCTGCAACAGACCAACAGGGCTACACCTTTGTAATTTGTTTTTAGATTGTCCATCCCAGAAGACAGGATGACAATTCACTAATACATCCTTATATAGATGAATTTTTGGATCTTACCTACTAGCTCTGACCCCATCCTCCATGTATTCACTCAAACCTGTAAACGGATTCTGCATACATGGAGATCAGGGAGACAGAGAGAGAATGGCGTCGCCATTTGCGTTCCTTATTTGGGCACGTGTAGTCTACATAAACATTTACGTAGACTACGGTGAAAATAAGGGCAACGCTATTTGCATTGCCCTTATTTTCGCCCTAGTCTACGTAAATGTCTACATAGACTGTTGTTGTTGTTCAGTCGTTCAGTCGTGTCCGACTCTTCGTGACCCCATGGACCATAGCACGCCAGGCCTTCCTGTCCTGCGCTCTCTCCCGGAGCGTGCTCAAGTTCATATTCATTGCATCCGTGATGCTATCTAGCCATCTCATCCTCTGCCGTCCCCTTCTCCTTTTGCCTTCAGTCTTTCCCAGCATCAGGGTCTTTTCCAGAGAGTTTTCTCTTCGCATTAGGTGGCCAAAATATTGGAGCTTCAGCTCATCTTCCGGCGTCATATCTTTTAGCCTTGTGATACGTTCCATGGGGTTTTCTTGGCAAGAATACTGGAGTGGGTTGCCATTTCCTTCTCCAGTGGACCACATTTTGTCAGAACTCTCTGCCATGACCTGTCCGTCTTGGGTGGCCCTGCACGGCATAGCTTATGGCTTCACTGAGTTACGCAAGCCCCTTCGCCACAACAAGGCAGTGATCCATGAAGGGGCTACATAGACTACACGTGCCCAAATATGGAACGCAAATGGTGGTGCCCATGGGCACCACCATTTGCGTACGCGCTTTTTTTCCCCCCAAAGTCAGCCGTAATAGGCTACGTAAACATTTACGTAGCCTATCACAGCTAACTGCAGGGACGCAAACGACCCAGCAGGAGACCCGGCAGGAGAAGAGGATTCGCAGCCAGAGGGACGGGGCGCCTCCCCCCCAGCCAGAATTTTGGCCGGAGGGATGGGGCGCCTCCCCCCCACTGCGAAGCAAGCTGCGGGACCAGGTAAGGGACTTTCGTCCATCCCTAGTTTGTTATCCTTGGAACATATACACATGAATTTGCGATATTTAATTATTTTTTTAGGAGATTTGAGAATCACCAACTGGGAGGATATTTTGGCTTTCTTCTATGAATCTTGCATTACTTTGTCTTGCCCACATACAGATACCAAATATATCCTCTTTAAACAAATGCCACTCTTTGTTGAAGTGAAAATTAAAAATATAAAGGTTGCAGTGAGATCCATAAAATTTACTTTCCCCTTGTATATTATCCTCACATGTTTCTCTTTCAAGGCTGTTTTGAAGGTATTTAATAACAGAGGCAGCTGCATACATAATGATGTGGGTTGACAAGAGCTCACAGCTGTTCTTATATGCATTAATTTTAGCTCCAACTTTAAACAAGAAGATAAACCCTAGAGGAAAACTGGCCATATAGGCCACTTGATTATGTCCTGGTTGAGCTAAGTCAGCAGAGGGGAACTTTTTGTTTGTCAAGGGCCACATTTCCTAGGAGGAAATCTATCAGGGGCCACATATTGGTGTGAGTGGTACCAAAGCCAAAAGTGGGCAAGGTTGTCTTCTCTTCCTCCTCCTCCTCCCCCACCCCCAATAACTGAAGTTACTGGCATTACTATAGGAATGCTAGGGTAACATGACTGCCTATCAAAGTCCAAAGACATATAGTGGCCAAGTAGCTAAGCTAAGCTACTTGACTAAGGGTGCAATGCTATGCATATTTAGGCAGAAAAAAGTCCTACAACTCCCAGCCAGCCATGTTTAAGGCTACATGAAGCCCTAGGGCAACAAGTTAGCCCAAGCCTGAGCTAAGTGATGGAGATACCACATGAGAAGAGCGCTGCTGGATCAGACCAAAGGGCCATCTAGTCCAGCATTCTGTTCATACAGTGGCCAACCAGCTGCCCACAGGAAACGCATGAGTACAACAGTACCCTCTGTTACCTCTTGGGGAGAGGTAACGAGTGGGGTACCGCAGGGCTCACTCCTGGGCCCAGTGCTCTTCAACATTTTTATTAATGACTTGGAGGAGGAGGTGCAGGGAATGCTGATCAAATTTGCAGATGACACAAAACTGGGCGGGATAGCTAATACTTTGGAAGACAGAAACAAAATTCAAAGTGATCTGGATAGACTGGAGTGCTGGGCAGAAAACAACAGAATGGCATTTAATAGGGACAAATGCCAAGTTCTGCACCTAGGAAAAAGAAACCAAATGCACAGATACAAGATGGGGGATACGTGGCTCAACCACACTACGAGCGAGAAGGATCTTGGAATTGTTGTCGATCACAAGCTGAATATGAGCCAACAATGTGATATGGCTGCAAAAAAGGCAAATGCTATTTTGGGCTGCATTCATAGAAGCATCGCTTCCAAATCCCGGGAAGTACTAGTTCCCCTCTACTCAGCACTGGTTAGGCTTCATCTGGAGTACTGTGTCCAGTTCTGGGCACCACACTTGAAGAAGGATGCAGACAAGCTGGAGAGGGTTCAAAGGAGGGCAACAAAGATGATCAGGGGACTGGAAACAAAGCCCTATGAAGAGAGACTGAAAGAACTGGGCATGTTTAGCCTTGAGAAGAGAAGACTGAGGGGAGATATGATAGCACTCTTCAAGTACTTGAAAGGTTGTCACAGAGAAGAAGGCCAGGATCTCTTCTTGATCATCCCAGAGTGCAGGACACGGAATAATGGGCTCAAGTTACAGGAAGCCAGATTCCGGCTGAACATCAGGAAAAACTTCCTGAGTGTCAGAGCAATACGGCAATGGAACCAATTACCTGGGGAGGTGGTGGGCTCTCCCACACTGGAGGCCTTCAAGACGAGGCTGGACAGCCATTTGTCAGGGATGCTCTGACTTGGATTCCTGCATTGAGCAGGGGGTTGGACTCGATGGCCTTGTAGGCCCCTTCCAACCCTACTATTCTATGATTCTATGATTCTATGATTCTATGATTCTATGCCCATGTTCCCCAGCAACTGGTGTACACAGGCATACTTCCAAACCCTATTTTTTTAAACTGCTGTATTTTTTCTTTTTTGTGAGCATTGTATTGCAAATCTGTTTGAACTCTCCATTATTAAATTACATTTTTTTTCTCTGCAGTTCAAAGTTCACCCTAGTTAATGGGGAACAGAGCACAGAGGACTGACAAAACCTTATTTTCATTGCAGTAAACACACATTTAATTAAACTAAAAAATTATTAAATATTATTAAAATGTATTTTCCCACAGCTTCTCTGCTCTTAGAGTTGTAAAGTGTCTAGTACTATTGTACATAAAGCAAGATTTTTCAGTTGGGGTATAGAGACTGAAGCTCAGCCCCAAAGTCTAGGAAATGGAAAATGTCTTTTGTTGTTGTTCAGTCATTCAGTCGTGTCCGACTCTTCGTGACCACATGGACCATAGCATGCCAGGCCTTCCTGTCCTCTGCTCTCTCCCAGAGCGTGCTCAAGTTCATATTCATTGCATCAGTGATGCTATCTAGCCACCTTATCCTCTGCCGTCCCCTTCTCCTTTTGCCTTCAGTCTTTCCCAGCATCAGGGTCTTTTCCAGGGAGTTTTCTCTTCACATTAGGTGGCCAAAATATTTGAGCTTCAGCTTCAGCATCTGTCCTTCCAATGAGCACTGAGGGTTGATTTCCTTTAGGATTGACTGATTTGACCTCCTTGCAATCCAGGGGACTCGTAAGAGTCTTCACCAGCACCACAGTTCAAAAGCATCAATTCTTCGGCGCTCAGCCTTCCTTACAGTCCAGCTCTCACAGCCATACATTACTACTGCGAAAACCATACCTTTGATTAGACGGACCTTTGTCGGCAAGGTGATGTCTCTGCTTCTTACTATGCTGTCTAGGTTGCCATAGCTTTGCTCCCAAGGAGCAAGCGTCTTTTATTTTCATGGCTACAGTCACTGTCTGCGGTGATCTTGGAGCCCAAGAAAATAAAATCTGTCACTGCTTCCATTTCTTCCCCTTCCATATGCCAGGAAGTGATGGGGCCAGATGCCATGATCTTCATTTTTTTAATGTGGAGTTTCAAACCAGCTTTTGCACTCTCCTCTTTCACCCTCAACAAGAGGCTCTTTAGATCCTCTTCGCTTTCTGCCATTAGGTGGTATCGTCTGCATATCTGTGGTTGTTGATAATTCTCCTGGCAATCTTAATTCTGACCTGTGATTCATCCAACCCGGCATTTCTCATGATGTAGTCTGCATATAAGTTAAATAAGCAGGGCGACAATATGCAGCCTTGTCGTACTCCTTTCCCAATTTTGAACCAATCTGTTGTTCCATGTCTGGCTCTTACTGTTGCTTCTTGACCCTCGTACAGGTTTCTCAGGAGACAGGTAAGGTGGTCTGGTACTCCCATCACTTTAAGAATTTGCCACAGTTTGTTGTGATCCACACAATCAAAGGCTTTAGCATAGTCAATGAAGCAGAAATAGATGTTTTTCTGGAATTCTCTTGCTTTCTCCACGATACAGCGAACGTTGGCAATTTGATTAGGGATATCAGAGAATTTCGCTACAAATTGGTGGCGAAGCAGTCTGCCACCCCCCCCCCCGGGACGGGATTTACCTTGTGCGAATGTCCCTAGCGGCAGCGGCTCCGGCGGTGGTGCGGCGGCGGTGCGGTGGCAGCGGCGGCGGCTGCAGCGGCCGATCTTCCAACCAGCTGCCGCCGCCACCGCCATTTCCAAGTTAAAAAAAAAAATGTGATAGGCTACATAAATCTTTATGTAGCCTATCATGGCTAGATTTTTAAAAAACACCATGATAGGCTACGTAAATGTTTACGTAGCCTATCACGGCTGAGTGAAAAAAAAAAACCCACGCTATTTGCGTTCCCCTTATTTTCGCCGTAGTCTATGTAAATGTTTACATAGACTACATGTGCCAAAATAAGGAACGCAAATGGCGGCGCCCATGGGCGCCGCCATTTGTATACACGCGGTTTTTGTTTTTGTTTTCACTCAGCCATGATAGGCTACGTAAACATTTACGTAGCCTATCACGGCTGACTGTAGGGACGCAAATGGCAGCGGCTACAGCCGCTGCCATTGATCTCTAGTTCCTCTTCCTCTTGGAAACCCAGCCTGTACTTCTGGTAGTTCTTGGTTCGCATACTGATGAAGCCTAGCTTGTAGGATTTTGAGCATGACCTTGCTGGCAATTGAAATGAGCGCAATGGTGCGGTAGTTTGAACACTCTTTGGCATTGCCCTTCTTTGGAATTGGAATGTAAACTGACCTTTTCCAGTCTTGTGGCCATTGCTGAGTGTTCCAAATTTGTTGGCATATTGAGCGCAGGACTTTAACAGCATAATCTTTTAGGATTTTAAATAGCTCAGCTGGAATACTGTCATCTCCGCTAGCTTTGTTGTTACTAATGCTTCCTAAGGCCCACTTGACTTCTCTAGGATGTCCGGCTCAAGTTCAGTGACCGCACTATCATGGCTATCATGCCTGTCTTTGCACAAAACGTTCCTTGAGATCTCCCTTTTTCATTCCCCATTTTAGCCTACGTAAAGATTTACGTAGGCTAAAATGGGGAATGAAAAAGGGATGCAAATAGCGCCCGCTACGCTATTTGCGTTCCCCTTGATTTTCGCCGTCATAGTCTATGTAAATATTTATGTAGATTAAGAGGGCAAAAATAAAGAACGCAAATGGCGGCGGCCGTAGCCACCGCCATTTGCGTATGCGTTTTTTCTTTTTAACCCACCCAGCCATGACAGGCTATGTAAAGATTTACGTAGCCTATCACGTCGTTTTTTGTTTTTTTAACCTAGTCATGATAGGCTACGTAAATCTTTACATAGCCTATTACGTCTTTCTTTGTTTTTCTTTTCTCTTTTTTTACCAGAGTGGAAATGGCGGCGGTGGCAGCCGGTCGGAAGACCAGCCACCGCCACCAGAGCCACCGCCGCCTGCAACATCTGCCCCAGGTGAGTCTCGTCCCGAGGGGGATCCGCAGGGGGGTGGCAGGCTGTTCCGCCACGGAGTTCGGGGGGCCGTATGCACTGGCATTTGGCCTCACCGTGATCTGTGGCGGAATTCTCTGCCATCCCTAGTCACAGCTTGGTTTGAAGAGAAAGGCGAATCGGGCTTCATTCAGTGGGAAGAGATTTGAGTATCCCCGTTTCTAGGGAGCACCAATGTTTATTCTGCTGAAATATCTACAGTAATATTTCTAAGAAATTACCAATCCTTACAGGCACTGCTAGGCCTGGACCATTAGGTGCAGCTCTAGGGTTCTGTATGGGTAAATATATATATATACATTTTTAACTCTTCAAGGGATGGCTAAAACACTCTTCAGTGCTATCTGATGGGAAAATTGTGCCTGTGTCATACAAGTCTTATCTGGTTTGAGTGTTGTGGCTCAAAAGACGTTTGGCTTTAATATGATATTCTTAGTGCATCTTCGAAGTCTTGTCTCTCCTTTGTTCCTGTGCTGGTGCCTGCCTGGTGGCCTGCCTTTCTTTCCTTCCTCAGTCCAGTCCAAGCCAAACACTCTATCTACTACACTGGCTCTCTCTGTTCAGTTGGAGTAGGTGCAAAAATGGGAGAAGTGTTAAAAATCTGGTATAAATATTTTGGACAGCAGTTACAGAACATTCAAGGAAATCAAAACAGATGTATGGAGGTTGTCAAGAGACCATATAGGCCTGTGTAAAAAATGCCCCTTTTTCCAGTTCGCTGCTTCTTCCATAGGTAGCAAATTGGGGAAGCATTTCAGAAATTTAGGGAGGGGGAATTTTCAAAATGCTTGGGAGGCTTACCATTAATGGTAAGTCTCTCTCTCGCTCGCTTTTTTCTCTTTTAACTGTATGTTAGCTCCTTGCATCTGCAGTGGTGATGGAGCTCCTTTCAGTGGCTCCAATATTTTCCCAGAATTCCCTAGAACAATGGCTGCCTGGGGCACTGTGGGGGAAAAAATGGTGACCGACAGTGAAGCTAACAAATGTTTAGAAAAAAGAGAAAAGGACCACCACCCTAAGCTTTTCAAATAATTTCCATCCTCTCCACAATTGCTCCATTTTTGAGTGCCCTGGATTTCACACACATGCGCGCGCACACGCACACACACTTTCCTGAGAGAGCTTTCAGCTCACTGTTACAAAATATAGTGATTTTGAATAGGTAGATTTGTGCTGTACTGATGCTGTAGTTCCCACTGTGAGGTAAATATGACACCTTGCAAATTTCATGAAGTATTTGAGTCACAGTTCCTAACTTCTTCCATCTTTCAAAATGGATGCCCATAGGAACTCTTTCAGTTAAATTGTATATCTCCTCTTACTGTTATACTCTTTATCTTCCTCCTGGAACTGCCTCAGGGCCCTTCCAATCACTGTCAGAGAGACAAAACTTCAACCATGTGTGATCCCTAGGTTTGGTTTTTGAAGAATTTTATTCAATTCTTTTAAAATTGATGAAACTCCACATTCAAGGAGACAGATACCCTTCACTCAGCTCCCTAATTATCATACCTTTCCAGATCTTCACTATGTTTAAATGTCAACAGTGATGGCCATTTCTTCAAGTAACACCTCTAGCTAGAGCTAACTGAATGCCGAGCATATATGCCTCAGGGTAAGGGACTTAACAAGGGCTCCAACACTGCAGATATTCATTTTAAGGCAGCTGATATTTATATCCCCAATTTTTCAGCAGTGAACAAAGCAAGATGAGCTGTATGAAAATACAGCAGTGAAGATGATGTTGATGATGATGGTGATGATGCAAACAGAATTCTTTAGCCAATTTCCTAGTCTACTAGTATTTAGTATGAAAAATAGGTCAGAGAGCTATAATGATTGCTTTGCAGGAAAATACGTAAATGAATTCAGTTGTAAATTCTGAATTCCTAAGCTTAAACCATTGACCTGGTTTGCATGACATGACAACTCGCAGTGGGTTGTCAGCCTTGTTGGTTTCAGGATGGCTTGTGATGCCCGAACCCTGCACGGTTCTCAGCATGGTTTGTTAACCATGTACAAGTTATCCTGACAACCCATGGCTTGTTGTTGGGTTGTTCAGGGTGGTTTGTTTTTAGAGTGCCTTGCTGTGATGTGCAAAGCACAAGGCATAATGGCTTGTGTGTGGCTTACTGGAAAGGGCTACAGAGGCACCTGGCAAGAACAGTGGAAAAATCCGGTCACTCCTTGTGATTTCATTTCAGTAGTGATATCCCCTCCCTATTATGTCTTAAAATGACATAAAATGACACTAGTCAATTTACTCCTCCACTTCATTATCTCCCTAGACAATGATACTTTTATTTTCCACTTTCAGAGAGATGTGTGCAAATTTAATGTTATTTTTTTTTTCACCTTTGGGGAGATTTGCGCATATTTAACTAAAAAAAAGACTTCGGGAGAGATTTGCACAAATTCGCGAAAGTGCAAGCAAAAACATGCAAGGGATGGAATATTGGGTTAGGTGAGATCTGTTGCCTCTTCAAAACGCTTGCATCAGTAGAGTCTGGATGTGGATTTCATTGGCAGCCAGGAATGTGCTTATATGTTTCTGAAATGAAAGGTTCATTTGTGCGTTTCATCATCTTTGGGTCTCTTGCCTTGCTCTTATTGCCATTACTGCATCCACAAAATGTTAAAAAGACAGTCTGTGGAAACAACATGTGTAGTGCACTCTCCACACTTATAGAATCTGCTGAAAAGATTATTGCTTTTTAATGTGGAACAGATGGGAGCTGTACTCTGCAGCAAAAAGATGGCATTATATTAGTGCCAAATGCAATACTCTGTTATATCAGCTTATCAAGATATGTCCTAATCACCCTTACGGAATGGAGTGAAATAAAACAGGATATACGAACTCTGTGCTATGGAGTTCAAATGCAATTCTGTTAAGATTGTTTTGCAAGATCTATTGGTGCATTTGGCAGAATCTTGAGCAAAACAGCATTTGGACTATGGCCAGCGATTGTGACGCATGATGTTGCGGCACGAGAAGGTTGACTGGAAAACTCAGCACAAGGATGGCTATTGTCAGATATTGTCCCAGTTGGCATTTCCTGCATATATAGAAGCTTGGACTTCTAGCAAGAAAGTCCAAGGAGGAAGAAAATGAGATGAGCTATATTAAATGCAAATGTCCTCAAACACTTGTTAAAAGATAAAAATATTGGCATAATCATGAGGTTTCTCTGTTACTTTTAAAAGCTGTACTAATTATGCAGACCTGTTGGAAGAGAAGTAAAAGACATCACTATAGCAACCACAAAATTTTAATTAGTGTAGTTTGATGTTGTTTCTGGATATTTAACCTGGGAAAAAGAAGATTCCTCTTAGTTTTCCATAATATACAATGAATATGTTTAAAACATCTTAGTACACAGTCTATCATAGAGTTTACATGTAGCACCTGCATGGAGGAAATCTCACAGGACTCAATAGAGCCCTGTTGCTTTTACACCACCCTTCCTCTCCACAGCAAACACACACATTTAGCTCATGGGGCCATTTTGGAAATGGGGAAATCTGCATGCCTCCTATATCCAGCCCTCATTCCTGGTTCCATCCAAATTACTCAAACTCAGATTATTCCATAAAGAAATTCCTAAACACGGAAGTGACACCTGCACTAAAATAGATTATGCCCTTGAATCAGGGGTGGGCTGCTTGTGGCCCTCCAGAAGTTATGGCCTACTCCCTTCAGACCTAGCGAGCTTAGCTAATGGGGAGGGATAATGGGAGTTGTAGGCCAAAACATCTGGTGGGTGACAAGTGGCCCACCCCTGTCTTATATCTTTCTAAAGATCAAAATGGTGTGATTTACTGAAAACATTTCAACATATGGAGCCTACTCCCAGCCAAGTCATTGCGTATTAGATTAAACATGTAGCTCGCAGTAAGTCCCACTGATTTCAGTGGGGCTTACCTCTGAGTAGATATGTGTAGTAGTACACTATCAATTAATCTGTTACATAGGGAATGCTTCTTCTGAATGATGCCTCCCCTGACAGACACACACAGGCATCATCTAAAAATAAAGCATGACTTATGCTTCAGAAATGTTGGTTTTACTCATTGCATTTTTTTTTCAGGGCTGCTGCTGTCAAGGTGGGAGGAGCAATGGAGGTGATCTTTGCTTCTCCATCCTCCTTTTTTTAAATTTTTGTCCATGTGAGCTTCTGAATCTATCTAGAGGAGTTGTGCTACCAGGGGCAGAGCTGGGAGTGGAGAGGCTATAGGATTTGGCATATCCTGGCCTCCCCCCCCCCCGCCCAGCAGAAAACCACTTTTTGATCTCTACAAGATCATCCGAGGTTGCTTTTGTGACCTCAGAAAGCAGGTACTGTGGTTCTTTCCACTGTGGCTGGGAGGGGGAGTGGATGGATTGGATCTTGAAGTCCCCCTCCTGAAATCATAGCAGTGTCTACACCTTTGGGAGGGGAGGATCTGATAAAGCCTATGGTCCCTGAGATGCTCTCCAATGACCAAAGGATTACATCCTAAAACTCATGTGATAAATTGACAAACAGTGCAATCCCATACAGGTTTATTCAGAAGTAAGTTTCATTGAGTTCAGTGAGCTTTACTCCCAGATAGGTGGGTAAAGGATTGCAGCTTAAGATTTCTATAATAAGGTGACAGTCCTATTCAAAATATTATTTATTTAATTAATTAATATCCTGCCTTTCTGCCCAGCATGGCACTCAAGGTGCCTAAGAATAATAAAATAGAGATTAAAAAGAAATTCTTAATTAAAGCATGACATAAAAACAAATCAATTATAAACACAACAATAACAGAAATAAGATAGCATCCTACCAATTAAAAACCACAGTATTGTTCAATTAGAGAGCAATCCTATGGTCACTAGACAATGTCTAGATGACCATAGGATTTTTCAGTTTCTAGGTTCCCAGAAATTGCACTACCTGCCCCCACCCCCTCATAGCCAGTGCAGTTCTTTCCACATTGTCACTATCTCCACATTCATAAATGGAGTGTAGAGAAGGCGAAAACAGGGTGTTACCAGGAGCAGGGAGGGGAGGAGACCACGGAAGCTGTTTTAGACAGCTTCCTATCTGGTACCTAGGCCCCTCCCCAAAGCTGCAGCTAGACACATGAAAACCTGTATCTAGCCACAAATGAGGGTGGGCAAGGTGTGGAGGAGAGGACCTCCTCCGTCCTCTTTCCACCATGCATTGGATAGTCGATAGCTCTGATTTCAGAGGCTACCAACTATGTCTATAGGACTGGGCCCTTTGTGAACAATATTGAACAATATTCTTGAAATTGTTGAGTGCAATAGGTAGAACACTATAAACATGATTACAATTAAAAGAAAGAAGATAAAATGAATTCTAAGGAACAAATGTTCTGTAAAGAGATTTAAGTATGAATTTATTTATTTATTTTAAAATACTGGAGAAAAGGAGAGGGGAAAAGCAATATTATTTAAGTAGCTAGTGTGGGCTTTGCCACTAGGTGGTTACCTAGAATAGCATATTGTCAGCATGTTGTTGACAGCAATCTTGCTGAAAATAGCTAGTGGAGAAAGTACGTTATCTTCCTACTGCCACCTTGATTTCATATGCCCCCTGGTTAAAAAGTGACTAGATAAATTTATGGAGGATGAGACTATAAATATCTACTTTCCATGATTGCTATATGCAACCTCCAGATTGCCCATTGCTGGGATCAACAATGCAAGGGACTTATTGCCCTCATGTCCTGTTTGTGGGCCTCCTGTAGGCATCTGGTTAGCCATTGTGTGAAACAGGATGCGGGATAAGATAGTCATTCGGTGCAGCCATCAGGATCTTCTTATGACCTTATGTTCTGTTCTGTTACTCAAGAATTACAGGGAGGAAGGAATTGAGTGGGACAACGCCAGGTACAATGGGTGCCTGGTAACCATATCCAGAATTGGGCAGAATAATTCACACCTTCTTCCTATTCACTTATATAGTGAGAGGTGGGGTTTTCAGAAACAGGAATAGGAAAAAGTACCTAGAGACAGAAGATGCATATCTATTAATCTGGAAAAATCAAAATATTTTTTTTTACTTCCTGTCTTCAGATCTGTGCCACAAAGTAAATAATTTTGGGTTTCCATTCATATTCCTACATTATGTAAATATTTTTTGGCTTTAAGAATGTAGGATGGTTTTGATCCCCTTTTGATCCCCTTCATGGATCACTGCCTTGTTGTGGCAAAGGGGCTTGCGTAACTCAGTGAAGCCATAAGCTATGCCATGCAGGGCCACCCAAGACGGACAGGTCATGGCAGAGAGTTCTGACAAAATGTGGTCCACTGGAGAAGGAAATGGCAACCCACTCCAGTATTCTTGCCAAGAAAACCCCATGGAACGTATCACAAGGCTAAAAGATATGACGCCGGAAGATGAGCCCCTCAGGTCGGAAGGTGTCCAATATGCTACTGGGGAAGAGCAGAGGGTATTTCCAAGTAGCGCCAGAAAGAGTGAAGCGGCTGGGCCAAAGCCGAAAGGACACTCAGCTGTGGATGTGTCTGGTGGTGAAAAGAAAATCCGATGCTGTAAAGAACAATATTGTTTAGGAACCTGGAATGTCAGATCAATGAATCAAGGTAAGGTGGAGGTGGTCAAACGTGAGATGGCAAGATTGAACATCGACATCTTGGGAATCAGCGAACTAAAATGGACAGGCATGGGCGAATTTAATTCAGGTGACCATCATATCTACTATTGTGGGCAAGAATCCCTTAGAAGAAATGGAGTAACACTCTATGATGCTATCTAGCCATCTCATCCTCTGCCGTCCCCTTCTCCTTTTGCCTTCAGTCTTTCCCAGCATCAGGGTCTTTTCCAGGGAGTTTTCTCTTCGCATTAGGTGGCCAAAATATTGGAGCTTCAGCTTCAGTATCTGTCCTTCCAATGAGCACTCAGAGTTGATTTCCTTTAGGATGGACTGATTTGACCTCCTTGCAGTCCAGGGCACTCGTAAGAGTCTTCTCCAGCACCACAGTTCGAAAGCATCAATTCTTCGGCACTCAGCCTTCCTTATAGTCCAGCTCTCACAGCCATACATTACTACTGGGAAAACCATACCTTTGATTAGACGGACCTTTGTCGGCAAGGTGATGTCTCTGCTTCTTACTATGCTGTCTAGGTTGGCCATAGCTTTCCTCCCAAGGAGCAAGCATCTTTTAATTTCATGGCTACAGTCACCGTCTGCGGTGATCTTGGAGCCCAAGAACGTAAAATCTGTCACTGTTTCCATTTCTTCCCCTTCGATATGCCAGGAAGTGATGGGGCCAGATGCCATGATCTTCGTTTTTTTAATGTTGAGTTTCAAACCAGCTTTTGCACTCTCCTCTTTCACCCTCAACAAGAGGCTCTTGAGATCTTCTTCGCTTTCTGCCATTAGGGTGGTATCGTCTGCATATCGGAGGTTGTTGATAATTCTCCCAGCAATCTTAATTCCGACCTCTGATTCATCCAACCCGGCTTTTCTCATGATGAACTCTGCATATAAGTTAAATAAGCAGGGTGACAATATGCAGCCTTGTCGTACTCCTTTCCCAATTTTGAACCACTCGGTTGTTCCATGTCTGGTTCTTACTGTTGCTTCTTGACCCTCGTACAGGTTTCTCAGGAGACAGGTAAGGTGGTCTGGTACTCCCATCACTTTAAGAATTTGCCACAGTTTGTTGTGATCCACACAATCAAAGGCTTTAGCGTAGTCAATGAAGCAGAAATAGACATTTTTTATATTTAAATAAAGTTTATGCCATAATACATTTGTTAGTCTTTCAGGGGCCACAGGACTCCTTGTTGTTTTTGATGCAACCGACTAGCTCAGCAACCCCTCTGGAAAATGAAACATATGGTCTCCTTCTAAGTTAAACTCAGTCACTAGCTACCCAAAATCAACCCCCAATGTCATTAAAATATGACTGAGCAAACATGTAGCAAAGGACATTGTTTGGAGAAGAACAATCATCATTCCCAACAAAAGGCATTCCAGGCAGAGATACTTTCATTATCTGGCGTTTACCATTATCTGGAAAGCTGCTCAGCACATATGCACTTGTGTTTTAAAATATTACAACATTTTTTGTTCAGTCTCAAGCCCTCAATACATTAATGGAAATAGGTATTCCTACTGACAGAAGACAGCTTTCTGTGTTACAAAAATAAAAGGCAATAGTCAGTCGGAGAACTGGCAGTGAATGCAGCACTGTAATTAAATGGAAACTATTCCAGTTTCCTCAAAGAAGTGGATTACAATTTCTGTAATAACTGTCCCAGTTCTGTCAATTCTAGCTTGCAGAATTCTATTTAACCAATTCTACTTTGCCTTAGGGCCAAACTACACATTATATGAGTGATCCAGGATTGGATCTCCTAATGTTTTTGTTTTTCCCTTCAAACCAGAGGACTCCAGATTTAAATTTAACTGGAGATTCTGGGGAGAGTGGTTAAACATTTCCTGGAGTGCTATTTTCCCAATCTAACCCCCCCCCCCGGTAAAAGCTGTTGTTAGCCCAATGGGAAAATATACAAATATAGGTACCACTGCTATGATTACATTTGGAGCCACACACAACAGCTGCTTTGAAGTAAAAACAGACAAAAAAGATTGGGAGAGCCAATTTCTGGTTTCTTCTTGCAAAACGTGCAATTTGGTGCTTAGACCAGTGGTTTTCAGATGTTTTACCCTATCAATTTCCTAGTGATAGGTTTGCCAAGAATCCCCTGTGCATTTCAAAATAATGGGGCCATTTCTAAAGTACAATATAGCTTCACACAGAACACTGCCCAGAGCCATTTTCAGACATTAAGAAGTCAGGGTCAGCAACTTGTGACCTTTCAGATAGTTTGGCCTATAACTCCCATCATTCCTCACCATTAGCTATGCTGGCTAGGGCTGATGGGGGTTGTAGGCAAAAACATCTGGACTGGAGGGCCACAGGTTGCCCACCCCTGAGAATGGGTGTGGTATAAGGGTGAAATTGCTGTAGCATTTGAACTATAGAATAGCATACCTGCCCAGATTCTCTTCCATTGAAGTGGTCTGTGATTAGATTTAAATGTGTAGTTCAAATTGGGAGCCAATTCTCTCCCCCCCCCCTCAAATGAAGACCTTGAGTCTGAAGTTTAATGTACATCCTAATCCAATGCATGTTTACTTGGAAGTAGGTTCCCCAAAGCTCAGTCTAGCTTATTCCAGAGTATGTATAGGTTTGCAACATTAAACTCCAAAAATGCTGACTGGCCAGCAATTTTTGTTTCTCTCCCACCCCCTTCTTTTTAAAGTCTTTTTGGATCTTGATCACAGGAGAATGAGGGAAAGGTACATTTCCAGTTCTTCCACAGACATTGTGGCATAAGGACATCTCCTGCCACATTGCCTTTTCATAGCAGAAGGAAGGCCATTGCTACAAATAATCAAGCCAGTTGTGTCAGAGAGAGCTTGGTCAGTTTCTTTTTATTACTGATTGTAGGCCCCAAGCTGAACCAATTCTGACATAAAATGGTTGAAAAATAACTCCCCCCCCCCCGAGCAGTGGGACAGTGTCTATGCCTTTTAATAGCTGAATATCATAAAAATCCAAGAAATAAAAAGTAATACATTCTGCATCTCATATAGGCATAGAGAGGGGGTGAGTGATATCAACCATTTTTACCTCTTTCAAAATGTTCAAGTCTCTTGAAAGCATAATAGTTGTTTTCATATCAGCAGAAACTTAACAGATGCAACTTTTTCCTAGTATGAAGGTATATTAGCTGACGTGCCTATTGCCACCTTCATTTTTGATCTGGCTCCTGTGCCTTTTACAATAACTTGAAATCCATAAATGAAACAAAAGAAGCTTTCCCCATCAGTTTATCTCAATGAGGGGACAGAGATGATGGCAGCAGCAGTTCAGCCTCTAGACCAGAGATGGGGAACCTCCAGCCTGCAGGCCGAATCTGGCCCACAGGAGGTCCCCAACTGGCCCACCAGGTTCCCTGCTGCCATTATTTCCAACTAATGATCAGAGATGAAGTATTTCCCCTCCTCCCTCTCATGCTGCAATGAGGCTTTTAAAAAGCCCCAATTAGTGCCAATGGAGGTTTAAAAGACTAATTGCAATGGGGGGGGTGTTACTGCTGTTGTGGGAATAGCTAGTCCTGCCTTCCCAATGCTGCAGCCCCCTTCAAAAAATAACTCCTCCCACAATTTGGGAGGTTTTTTAAAAGCCCTCATTGCAGCAACAGAGGTGTGGTGTGTGTGAGAGAGACAGAGAAAGAGAGAGAGGGGGAAAGAAAGAGTGATGGAGGGTGGGAGTGAATTGGGTCTGGGCAATCACACTGGGACCACAAGGCAGCAGTCAGGTAGCCCCACTGACTTTGGGGTGTAGCCCCACCACAGCTGACATGCAGCCCCCAACATGTCCAGAACCAATTCAGCCCTTGAGACAAAAAAGGGTTCCCACTCCTGCTCTAGACTCAAATTTAGAGGTCTTTGGGGATTGTAGTATACCTTGAAAAAGAACCAGCCAGGTATGCCAACTGACCACAAAAGCCCAGCCTGTCCTAGTACCTCTGATGAGCAGAAATTAGCTGGAACACCCTTTTCATGGCATGGAGATAAATACTGTCACCTGCTCTTATCTTACAAGATGTTTATTTTATTTTCAATATTGCTATGCTGCCTTTCAAGGAAAGCCATCACAAGGTAGCTCAAATGCGTTATTAAACATATAAAATATGACTGAAACCATATATTACAATTACAAAACAAAGGGTGCAAGCCTATGCATGTTTAGACAGAAAAATGTCCTACAATGTCCAGCATTCCCTAGACAGCCATGCATAAAATCAGATGAAACAATGACAGCAACAAGTAAACCATTAGAATACCCAGCCCAGCATCTTAATTAAAAGCAGGTTGAAACAAACAGACAAAAAGGTTTCCAAGGCCCATTTAAAAGCTGGTAAAGAAGGAGTCAGATATATACCACTTGGGAAGGAGCTCCACAAATGTGGGGCAGCCACCTTAAAGGCTCTCTCCCAAGTGCCTGACCACTAACCACCAAGTTGCTGTGAAAGGCACAGCTACAGGGTGCAGTTCATAACCTGGCAACATGGTGAAGTGGGTGGGGAGAGCTGTTGTGGTGAAGGAAACATACAGGGCCAGCGTTAGATGAAATGGTGCCCCAGTCAAAGAAGTCTTCAGCACTCCTCTCTATTCATTCAACTTTTCGATACATGTTACTAGTAGCCCCTTGCATGACTTCAGTGTGCAATTTGCATGCATATTTTATCCTTGCTGATCAGAATCACCACCATGTACCGCATTTCTTGATTGGGTAAATTTACACACACACACACACACAGAATGTTATATATAGAGAATGTTAATGCAATACTGACCACACATGTCAACTTTACAAGTGTCACTAGTTTTACAACTGAAGATGAATTATTTGTACTATTTTTTCTGCTGTTGAGTGGACAGTTGAGTTCTTAATCCATGAGAAATACCTCCCTCCCATGCCTGGTTCCTGCTCCCATGCCTGGCACCTCAGGCACTTCCCTGTCACTAAATCCAGCCCTGAAATGGGGTAGCATCAAACAGGGGTGTGTACTGACCACAAGATTCAGTCAGACCCTGATTAGGAGATTCAGAAAACAGCCCATTTCAGCTTGGAATGCTTCAGAGGCCACCCCATCCAACTCGGGAACAAATCAGAATCTTGCTTTGAAAATCCAGAGCTTCATACCTCCCCACTGGCAGGCATAGCTGCTCCTTCTAAGGGACTGAAACCTGGCAAATGTCAGGATGATAGATTTGGGGTGGAGGGAGGCACAAGAGCAGCCTTTTCAGTTTGTGGGTTTCCAAAAAGCGAGTTGCAGAAGCACAATCTTAGGCAGGTCAACTCAGAAGTAAGTCCTGTTAAATTGAATGGAACTTTCTCCTACCTATGTCTGTCTAGGATTTCAGCCTAGGTGCATTTTAGATATTTGGCATTGATCATTTCCCCCTTTCTGGGAATGTTTTTAATATGGGTTTAATGCTGCCCTTATGCTGAATTTAAGCTATTTTTGTTGGTTTTATGTTGGTAGTATTGATATTGAGTTAAAATTTATTTCTTGCTGTTAGTAGATTTTATTTTGTATTTTAGCAATTTACAAGTTTGTAAACTGCCCAGGGGACTTGGTTGATGGATAAAAATGGTGCAAATCTATAGATAGATAGATAGATAGATAGATAGATAGATAGATAGATAGATAGATAGATGCTGTCTTCACACCTGGCATTTTATCCCACTACAAACCGATGCTTTCAATTCCGGATCCTTTCCGGGATTTAGACTGGCCCTGTATACAAGCATCTCTCATAGCTCTTCCCTCCACTCTATACCTTTCCATGGCTGCATGGAAAAATCTGCTCCTCCACAGCAGGAGGGAAGCTGGAAGCCCTTCTAGTGACTTTAAAGGTGGAAGGAATCAGAGGAGCCCCTCCTTCCCTCCCTACCTCCCTGGCATGTGTGTAAAGGAGTGGGGGGGGGGAGTCTTGTCTTCATCTCTTAACTTGTGCTGTACTGTTTCTTTGCAGCCCCCAGGAAAGCTACGAGTTACTTTTGAGTAGACATAAGTTCATGCTGTAAGTCTGCAACCTTCGGCACACTTACTTGGAAGTAAGCCCCATTGAACTTAATAGGGTGCTCTGAATCAACAGGGAGTTGGGGGATCAGATCTGTCTTCCTGCATTGCCACTAAAATCATGGAGGCATTTTACCCTCTTTTCCCTCCAATCAAGAAATGTGCTCAAGCATTTACATGGCAGGCATGGAGAGAGTGCAGCCCACAGCCAACTAGACACAAGGGTTTCTTCCGCTATTGGAGAATTTCACGGGGAGGCCATGGCATTCCAGTTCTGTGGGCTGGAAAAAAATACCACGTTTTTGGAGTTGGGAAAAACTCGGGATAGGCTGGGGGAAATGGCAGGAGACACTCTGGAGGTTCACGGTGTCATCTAAAGAGCCTGCAAACTTCTGTGAAAGAGCCATCTCAATAGCAGGATAAAAGCTCCATGTGAAGAAGCCCAGACAAACAGACAGACAGACAGACAGACAGACAGGATGGCACTGTAAGACATGCTGCTCTGGGTCTTAAGAACATCAAGGAACATTGTGTATAAGGAGCTTTCCATGCACATTCTAAGTTAATTGTAAATGCTTACTCTTGTGTTCCTCTGAAGTGATAAAACACCAAAACAGCCATTTGGAACATTTACACTCAGTGCTTCTTAGTCACCTCTGCTGTGTAGTTGCTGAGTTCAATTTTTAAAAACAATGGCAAAGTCCTAGGAGCTTCTTTTCCCCTCCCTCCCCTGCCAAAAAGCCTCTCAAATGTTTTGAGGCTGTTTTCTATTGTGATGGCTCCATATTCTGGCCCTGAGCTTTCTAAGCCTTTGGCATTGTTTAGAGGGAGATATGACTTTTTAAATGAATGGCACTTCTCCTGACAAAGCCTGAAAACCCTTCCTATCCCCCCAAAATGGTCTTCTGGAATGACACTGCCATACCTAGGTGGTAATTCTAGCTATTTGGTTGTTGTTGTTTAATAACATGTAAGTACGAAGTCATACATGGTGGAAGAAAATCCTTAAGGATGTGAAGTTAATTAGTCAAATGCATTTTGGTGTCAGAAAATTTACATCACTGTCAATCTCCAGCTCCCAAATCTTGTCCTCTGAAATAGTGTCCAGTCCTGTTTCAAAAAGCAGTGTGACAGCTTCTTAAAATGGAACAGCTGTTCCATTTCTTCTCAGTATCTCACTGCATTATTGCCTAGCAGGTTTGGTTTCAATGAATGGAAAAGAACAGAAAAAAGTTGAATGGTGGCCAATGGATCATTACATGTGATGTGAAATGATGCAAGCGCATTTTCATGTTAAAGCCTAGATAATGGGAAATTCCTTCATCTGCAATCTTATACCCATTTATCTTGAAGTAAGCCCCCCTCCACTTAATAAATTGGCTACATTTTTCCATGATGCACACTCAGTTTCTAACCCAAAAAGATGGTGATTATCTGCAATAGAAAAACAAACAAATGTGACCACCATCCAGTCAAAGTGAAGCACTTTGAAATTGCATTGATTTCCTAGTCTTAATTGTCCAAGTATCCCCTGTCATGTTCCCCAGCCTTGACCTGTCCTCTGGCTCCAAAGAAGGGTCCAAGGCAGAGGAGACTCCCTCCATTAATCCAAACCCCCTTTTGTCCAGGGCCTTCCAGACCAGAGGATATGCCTCTACCTGACTCCTCAGATGCAGAGGACGCTTGCCCATTACAGCCTTCACCACCCCCATGCCATAGGAGCCAGTGGCTACAAATCAGGCTGTAGCCCTTTAAGAAACAAACTGCTCCTTTGAGGGGGTGGAGTTAATTCCAGGGCTTGAGCTGCTGGCCTTTATAAAGCTTCAGAAAGCCTTTTACTGTACTCCCTTTGCTTGAGTCTCAGCTAACTTGGAGCTGGCCAAGGTACTGGAAGACCCTTGCTTGGTCTAACTTGCCTGGCTTTTCAGCACCCTTAAACTGGCCTAGCCTGTTGTTGCTCAGTCGTTAAGTCGTGTCCGACTCTTCGTGACCACATGGACCATAGCACGCCAGGCTTTCCTGTCCTCCGCTCTCTCCTAGCCTGGATTGGACCTGACTTGCCAAGTCCTTGCCTGTACATGCCTTGCTGGTTTTAGCAGCTCTGGGTGCCTTGAGCCAAGTTGGACAGGGCAGCCCATTTCATGTGTGAATTGTGTGGAGTAGTCATCATGTGACTATTGGGGGGGTTGGTCCATGATGCTGGCCATGCCCCACTGTTGGCCCCATCCTGGAGATCCCTGTGTTAGTGTGGATGTTTCCAGTAAAGAAGCCTACACAGGCGCAGCTCCCAATTGCATGGGGGTCCTGGTTCATGCACAAAGGTGGCTAATAAAATGGTTGACAATTATCAAAAGGGCTTAACTTTGGTTCAGTTAGGATGCAATCTTATACATGTTTAGACAGAAAAAAGTCCTATAACTCCCAGCATTCCCCAGCCAGCATGGCTGGCTGGGGAACGCTGGGAGTTGTAGGACTTTTTCTGTCTAAATACGTATAAGAGTGCACCCTAATAAATATCCCATGTGTGCTTTTGTTACAGATCTCATCTAAATGTGTGTGTTTTTCTGGCCCTAACTGAATAAAACACCATTTTACATTCGAGAAATAAATTAAGAGCCCTCATTTTTCTAAATCTGTGACTTTTTAATACATAAAAAGAAGAACAGTTCCCATGGTATATAAAGAAACACTTCTGCAGTTTTCCATATTAAATAGCACACAGCTGTATTTATTTATTCAATAAGCCCATCCACTTTGCTCATAGTCATTAGAAGCTCCTGAGCTGTTTGGCTGTCCTTGTGTTCTTTTTCAGAAGTGATGAGACAAAAAATAACAGCCAAGAAAGTAAGAATGGCAGCTCAGCAGCTGTGAATATATGCTTGTGTCTGCATTTAGCAAACAAACCTTGTCCTGATTTGAATCATGCTGTCTGATATCCTAAATGGATGTCTCCCGAACATGGGCTGAATAAAAACATCTATTTTCACACTGTTTTTCTGCTTGTTCATGGAAACACGAAATGCTTATGGAACATATAAAGTGCCTTTGTCCCATATAACTTAGCCTGACATCTGGTTGGCCACTGTGGGAAACAGGATACTGGGCTAGATAGGCCTTCGGTCTGATCCAGTGGTGTAGTGGTTAGAGTGCTGGACTGAGACTTGGGAGATCCAGGTGTTCCCACTTGACTAGATCCCACTTGACCATGAAGCTGACTGGGTAACTTTGAGCCAGTCACTGACTCTCAGCCTAAAATATCTCGGGGGGGGGGGTTGTGAGCGTAAAACGGGGAGGATGAGGACCATGTATGCTGTTTTGGCTTCCTTGCAAGAGGAAAAAAGGCAGGATAGAAATGTAAACATAAATAATAAAAATAAATAAATAAATATGTTCTTAACCAAAGTGCGTTTTTATCTTTGTAGTGGTCATCATGACAAATGTGGCAATCTAAAGGAATCTAAAACTTGTGCATGTGCATATGCTATACATGCATGTATATTGCTTGTGAGAGATGGTGGCACAGATTTGGCATGGCATAAATCAGAGGAAATAAAGGCCTACAGCAACACAGAAACAGTGGAGCTTGGGTTCGCATACCTGCAGAGTGGCCTGGAAAGTCAGAAAAGAAGGACTTGAGAAAGTACAGAGACAGGGGGTATTTGGACAAAAGTACAAGAATATAACATATGATAGGAAGTTAGAGTTTTCACTAGAATGTACATTTACTAGGAGACCAGGCAGAGGGGTTGAACAAGTGACATTGGGGAGGGGCTATGGACCACTGAGGACAGGCAGGGACACAAGAGGAATAGGGACTAATCAGTGACAAAAATGGACAACATGACCATTCTTGGCTTTGGGGGTAAAACCATACTGAGACATGAAAGGGGAAGGGTGGCACGTCACTCCCACCTGGGGGTCACCAGCTAGCAGAAAGCTGTAATAAGTAATGTATGAGAGTTACCAGTGGTACAACTGGGGATGGACCTTGCAGTTGCCCCAACTGATCACCCAGGCAGCAGCAGGATGATCAGGGCATCAGGGTAGCAGAAGCAAACTCCATCTTCTTCCTATAGTTGGGATGGTGCTATGATTTAAATGAGTTAAAAATGCGACACTGCACATGCTCAGAGTATTATTATTTTTTATCAGAGTTGGCAAACAGTGCTGCTGCTGCTGTTGTTCTAATGTACTGGGAATGTAGAGCAGTATTGAAGCGCGGGAAGAGAAATGTTAGTTGTGTGCTTCACAACTGAAGTAATACACACGGCTGTCTAAAGTGCCCCCACCCCACCTCACCCCACCCCAGATCATTAAGTCCAGGGCACCTCAGTTAGCATGTATGTCATGGTCTCATCTCATGTTCGAGATGCTAATATGTTTTGATTGCTCTACATTCTGCTAGTAAACTAAACTAGATTCCTACATAAACCAGAAAAAATGCATTCCCATGATACCTTCTAGAACTTTTGGATGATGGCAAAGCACTTGTATTAGGTAAACACCCCTGTTTACCTAATACAAGTGCTTTGCCATCATCCCCTTGTTTTTGCTGGATCCTTCCTATACGTTCCATTTATACCGCCAGTAGATGGTGATGTTTTATTGCACAATTTAATTTATTACCGCATTTTCGGTGACTTATAAAATGGCAGATTCCTGCTTGAAAATGATGGGAGAGGCATCAGAGGTTGACGATGTCATGAAAAGGGCCCACAAATATCCATGAGTGAACAATCACGAGCACATGATAAATGCCTCATGTAGAGACCGCCTATGTCTCAGTATGATGTGCTATTGATAAATAACAGCCAAAGTGTTAAATATGCACAGCCATAATGATCAAGACGAACATAGATGGTTCATGGAGAATTATATGATGGTAAAGG
Source organism: Heloderma suspectum (assembly GCF_057233095.1). NCBI lineage: Eukaryota > Metazoa > Chordata > Lepidosauria > Squamata > Helodermatidae > Heloderma > Heloderma suspectum. Next base: position 72,335,117 of record NC_139462.1, read on the forward strand.
GCAAGACAAGATATTCTGCTGGCCGAAGGAAGAGCCGATACTCAGTGCCCTAGTTATTTATTATCTAGAGTGTTGTTTTCCAGCACTCTTATGATGGATGGCACTGGCTAAATCTAGCAAAGAAAACAAGTAGCGCTCCCAGTTCCATCAGTCAAAGTGGAAAATATGTCTCTCTTCATCTTACTTAACTTTTCTTCCTTGGAGCCCAAGAGACGGTAAAATGAAGGAAATGACAAAGTGTTCCAAATGCCTGAGCCAGCACTTCTAACCACTGTGAGTTGACTCATTTTGAGGCTTCTCAGTTAATCACCTTGGGCCTCACTTAACTCAATGGGAATTACTTCTGACTAGTCGTGCATAGGATTGTATCATTTCTTGCTTGATAGACTGATTGATTATTAATTAATTAATTAAATAAATAAATAATATTACAAAATATAAAAGTTCTAAAGGGGGGAAGCTTGCTTTTCGATGATGAGCATACTGTATATGGCACAGCAGGAATCCAAAAAAAGCATTTTTCCTTCTCTCACACATAGGAGGAAATGCCTCTTCTAAGACTGCACCTGCCAGTTGCTGACCAGTTAATTGGGGACACCTTTTTAATCGATCAAAAATATCTTAATCAATTAGTCTAGTTGATTAGTTGACTAAACATTGCGGCCCTAGTTTAAAGGAATTATAACAAACTTTTAGGCTTGACATATAAATCATACAGAACAAAAAAGACAAAGTCCCCCAGTAATAAACTCTAAATAAACACTCCAAGTGAAAGAAACCTGACACTGCACTAGACCAGTTAAATATTTTTGTTTTACAAAATTTATAATGCTTGATGGTACGGTTATGCCAGTTAGTTTTCAAAACGACCAGATAACTTGTTAACAGGCAGTTGATTTTTCAAGAACAACAATATCAGTTATATCTGACAGTCTACAGATCCCCAGTATAATTCCATTTCGATTTTGAAAAGTCTTCTTCAGGTACTGCTGTAGATGTAACACATTCTAATGACAATCTACAGCGGAGGTCATAGTCTTGTCATAACCCTAGATTAAGCTTTGTCACAGGTAGCTTCTGTGGTGAGGGGTGTCTTTCATAAGCTTGATGGTGAACCAGCTGCAGCCTCTCCTAGACAATAGCAAGTGTAATGTCTTGTACACAGGATTGCCTTTTGAATACTGTTCAGAAACTGCAGTTAGTTCAAAATACAACCACTAGGCTGTGGACTGGGACCAGTGAGTGGTAACATATATTTCCAGGATTAAAAGAACTGCACTGCCTTCCAGTTTATTTCTGTGTGCAGTTCAAAATGTTGGTGCTTACCTTTTAAGCCCTATACAACTTAGGAACCAAGTACCTTAAGGAATGCTTGCTTCCATTCCAACCTGTCCATGCACTGAGTAAGGTCATCTTTGGAGCTCTCCCTCCAGTTACTTCTATCATCTGAGGTAAGATGAATAGCAACCAAAGAGGGAGAGGGAGAGGGAGAGGGAGAGAGAGAGAGAGAGATTGAGAGAGAGTTATTTTTGTCAACTGCCTGGGAATCTTTGCTGAAGAGCACTACTATAAATCAGGTAGATCTTCAAATGTTTTGGACTTGAACGCCCAGAAGTCCTTACCACCATGGCCAACGGTCTAGAATCCTGGGAGTTAAAGTCCAAATCAATTGGAGATATGCTTTCTAACCACTCATGATATAAATCATTAAAACAAACAAACAATGGAGTGTACATGTAGTTTCTTTCATCTGAGGTAGAATGAGGTAAACAAGCAACCGAAGTTATGAAGCTACCACAGGGTTTTTGATTGTTTATTTTGGCATTGTAACTGTTTATATGAATGCTCTGACATCCTCATATCCACATGTCCACCCCTGCTTTGGATCCAACCTCATTAGGTTGGGTCCAGACTTAATCATGCTTAGAACAGACTCGTTGAAATCGGTGGGACGAGTGGGACAGTCCCTATCTTAGTCCCATTGATTTTAATAGGTTTAGGGAGCAATCTTATCACCACTAGTCAGTGGCTGGACCCCTATAGGATATCTTGTTTTCTGGGAACCAACCTTGGAGCCCACACTCCGAGGTCAGTTCCCAGATTACCAGCCTTCCCCCCAATAGGGATGTCAGAGAAGTCCGCGATGGATTTCGGGGGGCCGAATGCACTGGCATTCAGCCCCCCGAACAGCCTGCCACCACCCCCCACCACCCGCTGATCCCCCTCAGGATGAGACTTACCTGGGGCGGATGTTTCGGGTGGCGGCGGCTCCAGCGGCGGCTGCGGCGGCGGCAGCGGCTGGTCTTCCGACTGGCTGCCGCCACCGCCATTTGCAGTCTGTGTTTTTTTATTCTTTTTTCCCCCATAGACGTGATAGGCTATGTAAAGACTTACGTAGCCTATCATGTCTGGGTAAAAAAAAAAAAAAATGCTTACGCAAATGGCAGCAGCTACGGCCGCTGCCATTTACGTTCCTTATTTTTTGCCGTCTTAGTCTACGTAAATATTTACATAGACTAAGATGGCGAAAAATAAGGAACGCAAATGGCGGTGGCCATAGCTGCCACCATTTGTGTACGCTTTTTTTTTTTTTTTTTTACCCAGAGCCCTCCACGGCCAGAAATCCAGCTGCGGGCAGCCCTGGCCTGGGCCTCACCGGCTGCTCCGCGGAGCCACCGCAGAGCACAGCCGGCCGTCAAGGATTCCAGGGGGGAGGACCGGATCGCCTCCCCCCCATCGAGAATTCTGAGGGGAGGGATGGAACACCTCCCCCCCCACCATGAACAGAATCCATGAAAAGGTAAGTGACATTCGTACACCCCTACCCCCCAATTCCAAGCTGCCTCGCCGAGTTTGGAGGCAGCTGCCTATGTGCATAGGATTGTGCCCCTGCTCTATGACTACCTGGATCCAAGCCATTGTTCTTAGGAGACAATCTGAGTGATGTGCTGTTTTGTTCTGTATCTCTGGATTCCCTCTGGGGAAAAACTTATCTTTTCCAGTGATAACTTTCAGAGATTAATGTAACTGCTCCGTTCTAAACTAATTTAGAGATTGTTTCTGTAAAAGTATGAGATCAATTGAATCTTAATCTCTCATTACTGGATTTGTTTATATTACTATAGTAAATACCAAGTTATAGAAGAGTATTCCTTTGAGATTTTAAGATAAGGCAGCAATGTAAGTTGAACAGACCAGCTATATTCATCTAATTGAAGCAAATATCAGTTAATGGTAATGGAGATAAATTATCCTTTTTATAATGTTTTAAAATGGGGGGATTATTGTCCTGCAGGGAGGGGGTTGATGGAATATATTCATATTCCCTGCATTGTTTTATAAATGCCTTTGTAAATGCCTGTTTTATTAGTTTTCATTGTTTGCCTTACTTTTCATGAAATAAAAGATTGCAAAGGAATGTCGTCTTCGGCATCGTTAATCTGTTAATGAGATAATTCCACAACATCAAAGAATTGCTAGCTTGAAAAAGAAGCATCCTATTGCAAGGGTACAATCCTATGTACATTTAGACAGAAAAAAGTCTGCCCCCTGCCCCCAGTGGCTGGTTGGGTAATGCTGGGAATTGTAGGACTTTTTTGTCTAAACAATGCACCCTAACAGTGGTACATAGTCCCAAAGAAATGGCCTAATGGCGGCACATGATGGTGGTATATTATCAAAACGAAGCAGGATTAGGGATGGCGGAGAATTCTGCCACGGATTTCAGTGAGGCCCCAGAAATCCGTGGCAGAACGGCCTCCCACCCCCCGCCACCCCGCGGAATCCCCCCCGGACAAAGCTTACCTGGGGCGGATACTCCGGCGGCGGCAGCTCTGGTGGCGGCTCCAGTGGCGGTAGCGGCTGGTCTCTCAGCTGGCTGCTGCGGCCGCAAATGGCAGCCGTCATAGCGGCAGCCATTTGTGTCCTGTCAGGCTGCCGTGATACGCTATGTAAGTATTTACGTAGCCTATCATGGCAAAGAGCAGGGACACAAACAGCAGACGCTATGCTGTTTGCGCTACTGCTCTTTCCATGATAGGCTACGTAAGTATTTACGTAGCCTATCACGGTAAAGGCAGCCACGCAAATTTGGAACCCTGGCTGCGGGTGGCCCTGGCCGGCAGCTCCGCAGAGCAGCCATGGAGCAGAGCCGGCCAGAGAGGATTCCAGGGGAGGGACGGAGCGCCTCCCCCCCCACCGCAGATCCCCCCCTGCGGAGCCAGGTAAGGGATTCGTACATCCCTAAGCAGGATTCAATCAGCCTGGAAGGGAAACTGCCTGGGAGAATCATGTAAGCTGCTCTGTGCCTAATTAGCTAAATAAATGCTTCGGATATCCTGATCTTGGGAACTGATTTCAATATATTACTACTTCAGATGTTCTGGAGCTGCATCTGGGCACTGGGCACCTTCAAGACTGGCTCCAAGGCATTCAGGAAGGTACAGCCCTGTGCATACACTGTCCGAAGACTGGTGGGCTTGCTATTTTATCCTCACACTAGGGATGGTGGAGAATTCTGCTATGGACTCCAATGATGCCGGATTCTTTAGGATCCCCCCCGCCGAGTCCATGGCGGAACGGACCACTCCCCTCCGCTACCCCGCAAAATTCTCCCTGGATGGACCCTACCTGCTGCCGGCCAGTCTGGCCTGTCCTCTGCCATCCACTGCCCCGGTCTGCAGCTGCAAATGGTGTCCGGCGTAGCGGACGCCATTTGCATCCCTGCTTTAGCCGTGATAGGCTACATAAATATTTACGTAGCCTATCACGGCTAAAGCAGGGATGCAAATGGCATCCACTACACCAGACGCCATTTGTGGCCGCAGACTGGGGCAGCGGACGGAAGTCCGGCTGTGGATGGGCCTGGCTGGCAGCTCCGCAGACTCACCGTGGAGCAGAGCCGGCCAGGGAGGATTCCAGGGGGAGGGACAGATTGCCTCCCCCCCACCGTGGACACCCCAACTGGAACAGTGAATGGGGTTTGTACACTCCTATGTCACACTCATCCTCTGAGACAGGTTACAGTTCAAGTCCAACATTCTGGCCTGGTTTATTTATAATGGCAAACCATAATTTGTAGTGATATGTCTGTTTGTTCTTTTCACTGTGCTGCTTACTTCTGAGGAGTTATTAGAGAGGGGTGACTGGGGATACTCATGTAAAGAAATGTATGTTTGGATGCTCAGAATTTTCAGGCCATGCTTAATTCTGAGTAATCCAGTCCTTTTAGCTTCAGAGTAGGCATTTAAAAGATGGGTTTGGTTTTTTGCTTTCTGCTGTTGCTTGAGGGGGTGACTGAGATGTATGTTTGAACACTCAGAATGTGCTTGTGTACCATGCTTACCAGCATTTTAGATGCTTCTGTGTGTGGCTCTGGGGATTTATTACTAGTAGTAGTGGTAGTAGTAGTAATATTTCTCAGCATCCTCTTTTGCATTTGGCTAATCCTAGGTTCCAAAGTTTCCTTTACTGTATGGCTCTGAGGATATCATCATCTTCTTCATCACTCCTCTTGTGTGGCTGCACAGATTCTCCCACGCTGTTTTGCACTCATGATCCTAAAGGTACTTGACTCTATGTGCAATAGGAGTTGTTGCTGGAACAGGAGAATGTGGGTCCAAATAACCGCTATTGTGTGGCTGTGTAAATCCCCCACCCTCTGCACTGCGTTCTCATGTAAAGAGGTGGGGTTTGGATGCTGTGCAATGGCTTACTGCTGGTGAAGCAGGATAATGTAGGCTCAAAGGAATGTTTTCTAGTGGAGTTCTATGGATCAGAGACACCACAGTTCTTTGCCTCTTATGAATTCTTGGCTCCACCTCTTGTAACCCTTTGGCTCTGTTTCTCTGCCCCACCATTCACAGTGGCCACCAGCCACCAATGGTGGAAGCTAAATAAACTAGTCTAGACTTGCAGACGATGTGGCTTCACAGTCTAGTCACCATTTTCCCCCTCTCCATTCCTCATTTCCTCCCCTCCCCCCGCCACCTTTTATAACACCTTGCCTGAAGAGATCTGGGGATGTTGAAAGCTTGCACATTTGGAGTGTGTGCGATCTTTTGGTTGGCCTAATAAAGGTATTACAGCAACATGGATTTTGGACTTTTTCTTATGGTCAACATGGCTAACTTTGTTTTTAAATAAAAATTGTTATTGTGGAGACAGTATGCTGTTGGTCTGTTTTTGAGAGACCAGAGATATAATTGATAGTCAGTGTCTCCCCTTTGTCTCAGGCTGAGATCTTCCCCTGCTCTACTGTAATTGTTTTTAAAGTGGAAATGCCGGGATGAAACTCCTCACCTCCTACATTGAAAGTATGTGCTCTACTGTGAGCTATGCCTCCTCTTTCCTGTGCTATCTCTTTCTTGAACCAGAAAGAGCTACGATGGCTTATTCATCACCAAAAAAAAGAGGAAATGCATTACCAAAAAGAGGACAAAAAGGGACACCATTTGGCATATGCTCATGTATATGTAGAGATGCAAATTAGAAGTAATTGCTGTAATTTATATAGAAATACAATGTTTCTCATTATAGTGTGGAAAACTGTGACCAGGTGACTTGTGTCTGCTCTGTTTGCTGTCCAGGTGATATCTCTTGATGGATGACATCAAGGCTTCTGCTCTCCCTTCTTATGGTTCATGACTATCTTGAAACCAGGTGGAATTGTCTGTCAAATAGAGGAGACCTTCACATAGAGGTCTGTCATCTGTAAAGCAGGATGCATGGCTACTCTTAGGAAGAACCAGAACTCTGATCATTATACAGCTTCTTTCTAGGGTTAGTCAGGTTAATAAGCAATCACAACTTGCATTATTTAAGCCATCCTGAGTCATGTTGCATAGAAGATTAATTGGGTGGCCCACACACTGTTGAGAAAGGCTTGGCTGACACAACAGCCAGCATAAGAGCGCAGCTCTTTGAGGACTGGTGGCTTTTTAAATAGTTGCAGGCAAGTTGCAGGCAATACACAGACATTGCATCATGAACAAACACAAACCCACAACCCACTGAAGAGCTCACAGCCTATTAAGTGCTAGACAAGCTTGCTGGGGAGTTATGGGAGTTGTAGGACTTTTTTTCTGTCTCAGCATGCATAGGATTGCATCCTTAACATAGTAACGTGATGATGGATTGTAGCTGAATAATTAGTGCAGTCAATGTAATGCCTTTATTATATTCAAAGCCTGACATGTGTGGATATTACCTGCTAACTTGTTAGATCCTTTATTCAGGATCCAGACAGATTAAAAATTCCAGTAAATGACTGTTTCACAGCTTAATAAAAGAATATGTTGGTTTGGGAAACCACTTGCCACAGTTGTAACAACTAGTTTTGGAATTACAAAGAAAAAAAATCTGCTAAAGAAAAGGAACTAAGCACAATACAACTAGCAACAGATTAAATTGCTTTGTCCTTCCTTCTCCTCTTGCTCTACCTCTTCTTCATACCTTTCCTCTTGGGTAAACCATTCCTCTTGATGATAGACAGTTGCTCTTATAAGTATTGACAGGCCATCACCACCTTGTTTGCTCTTTAGGCTCAATCACATCCATCTCTTCTTTGGTAAGATCACAGCACAGCAGTTGTAAACATCCCTCTAGCTAATTTAGTTTGTGGAAAGTTCCAGCATTCTGAAGCATTTTTCACTCATTCACAACCCCAGCACATTTGCCTCTAGGCAGACTTCAAACTAGACCATCTCATCATGCAGCATACAAATCAGGTTCAGATTAGGGCCATCTGTGAAAATAAATGGAAAAATATTTATTGTCACCTTGATTTGAAGTGTGTGTGTTGTTAGCACTGTCCGCAACATGGCTGCAATGTCCTTTCAGAGCTCACATGACAATCACATTTTGTGATGCTACCCTAGGATAGTGATTCACATGCCCCATCCTGAGTACCAGTGTTAGATCAGGGTGTTAGAAACTTTTCTATAGCATGACCTGGTAAGATGGTCGTAGCCTTTCCTGCCACATAGGGATATGAACAATTTGTTTATTTATTTATTATTCAAATTTATTATTCAACCATCCTTGAAAACTTCAAGGATCAACTTCTTTGCTATGTTTTTAGTAAGGCTGTTCAGGAGCTTTGACAGTGCAGAATGCAGCTGCCAATGTACTGGTAGCAGTGGAAGAGTGGGAGCACATAATTTCTCTGTAACACACCATGTGGCTGCCTGTAAACACAACTCAAGACTCTACGTGACTGAGCTCTGCTCCCTTAAGGACTATCAGTAAGATCTTCAGAGAAGATCTTCAGAGGATCCTCTGCAAGTACCATCTATTTTCTCTGTTTAGGCAAGAGCAATGTTTTATTGGTTGTTTCCATGAGACTGCCTTATCACAATGACTTGGAATGTTTTGTGCATGGCAGGAATACCTCGTCTGTGTCTTGCAGTATGTGAGAATGCTGTGAATGTTTGTTTATTATGTTTATTACTTTTCCAACAGTATAATGCTCTAGGTTGATGTCCTCTTAAAACCGTTGTATAAAGCAGTCAAAACACTTCAAATAAATAAAGCAATAGAAACAAATTGATACACTCAGCAGTATCTATCAAAAGCCTTCATGGACAAATATGTCTTTATTAGCTGGCTAATAAACTGGTGATGGTGATGCTGAAATACTGAGTTTGCACTAAATAGAGAAGCCCTTGCTCTGGCCCCTCTCTGATCTATGACCTCCAACATTTCACAGAGGAAAACAGGTGGGCTCCTGTGTGCTGGTATTATACTATCTCTATTTTAACACCAAGAATCACTACTGCTGAGATCCACACCTCCACATACTATTACAGATTGGTGAAGGCTCTTCAGTACACTGGCATCTTGGCATCTTGTGGCCATCTGCACTAGGGATCTCTGTTTTTCTGTTCCATCTGTGCTTCACATTTTTCAAGTTAAATTCTGCTCCATTTCTATAAGGCGGATTGAACAAACCTTGATTCCATGTCTAGGTTTGCTAAATTATGTATAATAAGTCATACTTATATATACAGTATGAACCTGGTACTGCAGTTAACACATTTATATGTACCTATTTTGATCTTTTTTGCATCCTGATTTGCATCCTTGACCCAATGTGGCTCCCCACTTTCCTGTCTAACTTACTTCTCCCCTCCTACCTCCTTTTTGGAATCGGCTTTCACACCTTTAAATAATTTTCTGCATCTCCTCCTTGCTCTTCCTTCCCACCTGGCCAGCAGAGTGCCGCTTTCTCTGTGGTTTTAAATCAGTGTTATTGAAGCTTGCCAAAAAGCTTGCCAAGATGCTCCAATCTCCATTTTGAAGCTTGGATCACCTTGTGCCCATTTTGGATTGCAATCTGTTTTTCTTTTAATTTGGACAGGAACAGTGTGCATTTCAGTACACATTCTTTTTGAAAATGTGCACACAAATGTGCACTTCCCCCATAGATTGCTCCCGGTTGCATTTGGGGTTGCAAATGGGGAAAATTGAAGTTAAAAATGAAACAAAACGAAATTCTGGTATATCCCTTGTTTTAACCAGATAGTTGCCATTTAACTTATGCATTATAATATATGAATATATAGTTTGGAAACTGCATATTGGAAACTGCATCTTAGGATACAAAAAGTGTGTAAACTTGTAGAAAAAGACAGTTTGATTCATTTATCATACTTACAATGTGTATTTATAAGATTTTTTTTAAAAAAATCCATGCTGTGTGGATCCCTCAAGCATCCCTAATTGTTACAAAGTAGCTCTCTTTTGAGTGAACAGTGCTGACTCCATTTTGAGACAGCCACAAGGCCAGGCATCTTTATTCCCAGCCTCAGCAAAGGTGGGAGAAAGGCACAGGAATGGGGTTAAGAGCAACATGCAAGACTAGATCAAGCAATTCAGTTTCTAATGGACTGCTTAAATTCATCCCCCAAAGACAGGGGTCAAAATTCAGCAAAACATGAATGTGCTGGATAGCAAGAGTGATACCTGGGAAGTTACCTAGTCAACCACCTGCAATATGCTATTGTTGAACTCCAGCCTTGACACCTGTCTTTAAGGCAGTCGTTAAGATGCAAAGTCATCTTTTGTTAAGTGAGTAAGAGATAGCAAGTAGGACTTTTGTTTCCTGGTCCCCAAGCACCCTCTTTTGTTATACGGGATGGGAGGCCAACTCAGTCTTTCCCCCATAGCAAGCAGCACCATTTCCAGTGCCTATGAGCAGCGTCTGGCTCATCCGAGTTGTGATGTCACTGCCTTTCTCTGAGCTGTATAAGAAGCCTCTGGTTGCGGCAGTCCCGAGTCCCCCTCTTCCCAGAGGTTTGGGGCCATGCTGCTGAAATCACTAGGTGCCTCACCCCTCCAGGGTTGTGGTGCCACACTGCTGCTGAAATCACTCAGAGTCTCTCCTCCAAGAGGACAGACTCCATGCTGAAATTGCTAAAATCACTACGCTCCTTGCTTAAAAGAGCAAGGTGCTAACAGTGGGTGCTTTGCCTCCCCAGTTAAGGCGCTCTGCTTTCCTTCCTCTTCACCTGAGATCAGGAATTGCAACGTGCACTAGTTCTTGTCTGCAGGAAAGGACTTCAGCCCAAGGAAAGGTATATTGCTTTTAGAGGTTCTTCGTAGAAATTGTAGCTTCCCCTGCTCTCCCTGCCACCTCTCAGTGTGTGTGTGTGAGGGCTTCAAGCTTCAGGAAGACTCCTAACTTGGTGAAGGCTGGAGCATCCCCATTTGGTCTTAAGTGTTAAATCCATTTGCTCAGCTAATTCTCCAAAACTAGCTTGTGCATTTGAATCTTTGTAAACCCCAATAAATGTGCCATTGTGGCCTTATCCTCTCCAACAGTGTCTGAGTGTGAATCTCTTTGGGTGGGAATCGCCTTCTTAGCCATAGACACTCTATTGCCAATGTATAAAGATTCCTTATAAGCAGGTGTGTGAGTTTCACTAGAACATGTGCAAGTTTGGACACAGGTCTAACTAGAGCACATCATGTAACATAATCCACACAGGCAGCTGGTTGGCCAGTGTGTGAACAGAAAGCTGGACTAGATGGACCTTTGGTTTGATCGATCAGTGCTCTTGTTATGTTATTATGTGTTTCTCCCACTCTTGCCTCAGAGATTTATGTCTATATACCTGAGGAGGAGTTGTAATCTGGAGAACTGCAGTGCATGTGGGTGCATATTGACGATTAAAAGAAAATAAAAGAATCCATTGCATCTTTTCAAAGGGCAAAATACAGACAGCATTTTACCTCCAACAGGTGCCAAACACTCTTTTTTGGTGCAGAGAAACCATTCTATAAAATTGTGTTGCTGTATCTTTAAAGACAACTTCTTGTTTGTTGGAGCTACAGAATGTGAGCTCTGTGTGTGCAGAGAACAGTAGACCTACTTTGATGTTGGTCTCCAAATAAAGTTAGCTAAGACTGCATGATATCTTTGGTGTGAAGCCAACTAATTTGTCAGCAAATGTAATTCCCTGGGACCATTAATGAGAAAACCATGGGAGTGATGTTATTTTTTTTTTATTAGCTATATAGAGGACACATTTAATTGGTAGATCATTTACATCCTTGGCAGACACCTGGACAATAAAATGGCACCTGATAAGGACCCTCTTAGAGCTGGGGAAGAGAAAATGCTCCTCCAGTTGATCTATATGGATCAGCTGGAGGAAGTTGAGCTTCAAAGTGTGTGTGTGTGTGTGTGTGTGTGTGTGAGAGAGAGAGAGAGAGAGAGAGAGAGAGAGAGAGAGAGAGAGAATATTGAGGGCGGCCAGCAGTGGCTCCACCTACTGCTGGCATGCTGCTGCCCCTGACATCCAGGCCCAGGACTAACTTAGCCCCTGGGCTGAAAATGGTTATCCACCCTGCATTGGGGGGGTTAATAACACTGGCCAACCTGATCAGGCTTCTGTAAGGAGCTTAGTCCAGGGCATAGCCTGAAGGCACATGAAGCAGCCACCTTGCTGAAGCTTAGCAGGTCTGGGTCTGGTCAGTGCTTGGAGGGGGGACCACCCAGGAACACATGTTGCCACCTTGAGTTCCACAATGGAAGAAAGGTGGGATATAACTGTAATACATAAAATAAAAATGCTGTCCAAACTCTCCAATTCTGAACTTACATACAATAGAACTGTATATAAATGTGAAGTATTAGACTGAAGCTATCAAAATGAATTAAGTGAAGCTGAATAAGCATCTATGCTAGGAACTTGGGGATCTGCCTCATACCACTAGCTCCATATTGTGTCTAGTGGCGGGGCCCTTCAGGGTTTCCTTCAAACTGGGGTCTTTCCCAGTCCTACTTAGAGAGACTGGGGATTGAATCTGGGGCCTTTTGCATGCACAGCATGTGCTCTAGCGCTGAGTAAGGACCCTTCTCCATAAATGTTCAGTTCTCCTTTAATACACCAGCCTTTTTTGCTGTCAACCCTCTGTATCAATAATTCACGTAGCTCACCCAGGACTCAGAGTAATACAAAGAAAGCCTCCAGTGTCTTGAAATGCCAGGTTTTAAGCAGTCCATGAAATTTTAATAGTGCCTTTTTGTGCATATCAAAGCCTAACTCTGAACTTGGCTATCTCTGAAGGTCTTTATATCCTGTGTCTTTGGAATTAATAAATATAAAGTAGAATTTTGGCATACATATTTTGGTATTTATATTTTATTGCTTTACTCTTTTTGTAACCCATACTGGGAATATGATTGAAGGGGAGGAGTTATATAAATACTTATAATAAATAAATAATAATAAAGGAAAGGAAAGGTTCCTCCTGTGCAAGCACCGGGTCATTACTGACCCCTAGAGGGACATCTACTTGCGCTGGCGTTTTCATGGCAGACTGTAGCGGGGTGGTTTGCCATTGCCTTCCCCAGTCGTGACTACCTTTCCCCCAGCAAGCTGGGTACTCATTTTACTGACCTCGGAAGGATGGAGGGCTGAGTCAACCTGAGCCGACTACCCGAGACCCAGCTTCCGCTGGGATCGAACTCAGGTCGTGGGGAGAGTTTCGGTTGCAATACTGCCACCTACCACTCTGTGCCACATGAAGCTCATTATAATAAATGAACCAGTGGCTTAATAGATCCCTTGCTGCTCCTAAGAGGTACCGGAACATTTGGTACATATATTTGCGTAATGGCCGTGTAAGTGACCTGTCAGCTTTTAATGGCTTCCAAGGGAGGAAAAGCAATTTATGCTTCCATATTTCTTGAATGGTTCTAGAACTACTAGAAGCAAAAAACATACAAAAATTGTTTCCAGCTTGAGAATGCAAGAATGGGATGTACCTGAGCGTACCATTAAACTTTGCATTCATAATGTGCTTGCAAATGCTGATCCTTGATTCTGCTCATTTAACAGTAAGTGTATGCAGTTGCTGTCACTATACTCTCATAAGCATATATTTTTACTCGCATATGCATTTTCCATTTATTTGTAAAGCAATGTAAATGGTCTGTGGACTAAATTTTAAATAAACTATCTATTTATCTACTGATTTATGACTTCCCATAGAGAGAGGATGCTAGGAGGGAGGTATAGTTATGTCCAATCAAATTGTCTTTGGATGACTTGGTGGATGGGCTCACGGTCCATTGGGTTAACCACTATGCTAAGAATGGGTCTAACTTTTCCTTCACACCAGCTGATGAAACTGTTTGTGGCTTTTTTAAAATCTGCACCTGCAGCATGTTGCTTGGCTCATTTGCAGGGGTGTGGTGGTACATGTTGAACTGCAGGCACTCATCATGACAATCTCCATAACCACAAAGTAAAAAAAAAAATGCAGGCAGCTCTGTTGATCCGTAACAACAAGCCTGTTCTAGGAGTCTTCATCTCCACCTAGGGATGGGCGAACTCCCCTGCGCCCGTTTCGCACACTGCTTGTTTGACTCCTGTCACTTGCCCGACCCTGGTTGGCACATGGGGAGAACCGCCAGATGGCCCACAGGTGCCCAGTGAGAGCTCACAGTGTCCCACATACGTGCAAGCCCCCATTTTACACAAAATGGCGGGTAAGTTATTCATGGAAATTGCCATTTTGCTCAAAATGTTGGCCGTAAATAGCATGATTTATGCAAAATTGCAGGCCTAAATGGTCTAATTAGCTGGGCAAGCTCAGGAATCCACAAGCTGGTATCCAGGGGGCTGAGCTAGCAAAAACTCACGAGCTTGACCCCGAAACCAGATTCCTCTGACATCCCTATCTCCACCAGGAACAGGTTTTTTTGTAAAGCTAATAGGTCTTAATTACCCATTCAAAACCAAGGCACCCCAAAATACTTGGTATGGCACCAGGGAACAATATATTGTTGCTTGGAAACTTTGTTTCCCCTGAGCTTCTCTGAAGATTGCAGCTAAACTCAGAAGGGACAGGTGGTGGCGGCAGATGATGGTGGTGCTGGCAGATGATGTCAGCATCCTTGCTAATATAAAATGTGGCTGTGCTGTGTCCCTGCAAATCCTGGCTCCACTACACCACTGCTCCTTTGCATGTGCCGTCTGAATCTGTAATTCCAGAAGCGCCTCTTGCAATACAGCTGATTATTGCTTGTGTTATGCTGAGGTGAGGAGCTCCGATGAATGTACAAAGCTGACGTTTGCTCAGTCAGATCACTGGCCTGTCTAGCTCAGTACTGTCTGCTTTGACTAGGCTCTCTCCAGGGCTCATGCAAAGATCATTCTCATAAATGACTATGTGAGCTGTTTAGCTAGTGGTGCTAGGGATTGAACCTAGGACCGTCAGCATGCAAGACATGTGCTCTGCCACTGAGTGATCACCCCTCCTCATTCCTAATTTGGACAAGGAGTTACACTAAGTAGCCTATTGGTCCCCTGCACAACTAGGATTGCACACAGATATACAGTCAGGGCCAGAAATATTGGAGCAAGGATGTTTTGGCAGTTGGCCTCTGTACACCACCATATTGAAGTTGAAAGGAAACACACCCAGATGGGAGCAAAGTCAGGACTTTCAGCTGTAGGACTTTCCTGCCCTGCCGCGGCCGGCCAGGAGACCAGCCACCGCCGCCGCCGCCTGAGCCGCAGCTGCCGCTGCTGAATCCGCCACTGCCGCCGCCGAATCTGCCCCAGGTAAGTGCCATCCCGGGGGGAATCCGTGGGGGGGCGGGGGGCAGGAGGCCGTTCCGCCACAGATTCTGGGGGCTCTTCTTTAGAATCCGGCCTCACTGGAATCCGTGGCGGAATTCTCTGCCATCCCTAGGCAGAAAGACCTTCTGTGAGGGGAGCCCTTCTTCTCACAGAAGTCAGATCCTGGATCCAACCCATGGTCAATAACTACCTCTTGACAAGCTGTTATGGCTTTGTGTGGCTTCTTCTGACTAAACAGAGATTTGGAGAAACATTTCTTTTTCATATCATTGTATTACTGTCATGTTATTACAAACCCAAGATTTGATATCATATTATTACTGCCATCTTGGTGAAAATCCAATGTATTCCTTTCTAAGCAGTTTGGAGTGCAATCCTATGCATGTTTAGACAATTAAAAGTCCTACAACTCCCAGGATGCCCCAGCCAGCATGGCTGGCTGGGGAATGCTGGGAGTTGTAGGACTTTTAGGTGCATTTCTATGGGTTGCACCCGTGATCATTGTAAGTCCCTGCACTCAGAGGGTTACAATCATCCTATGAAGGGCAGGAAGAGCAACTGAGGTGATCTTCACCTCCCTGTCCTCCTGCCATGCATTTTTCACTAGACAAGCTTTTTTCACTTGTCTACCTGGTGCGCTTTAGAGGGGGGAGAGGATGGGGAGCCCTCAGGATAACTTATATCCTGGCCTCTCCAGTCTCCTCTGCTCCCCTCCCCACCCCACCCCACCCACCAAAATGCCCCCTTTTCCCATTCTCTGAGGTCAGAGAGCAGCCCTGTCTCCCACTTCAGAGCTGGGAATCCAAACTATCCTATAGCCTCTCAGACACTCCCTAGGGGCCATAGGATCTCTCCCTTAACTGTCTAAACATGCATAGGATTGCACTCTTTGGATGAAACTGTAAACACGTGGGAATAAGACCCCTCAAAATCAGAGAGGGTTATTTCTGAGTAAATATATTTGCTAGAATTGGACTTTAAAAAACAGTATTTTAAACTATTAAAATTATTTTATTTATTACATTTCTATACCTCTCATTAGCCAAATGTTCTTAATATGTCAGAAACCTTAGGAAATTATATATTAATTCTCATAAGGTTCAATAGTCAGCAATCACAGCTTGTATATGGACTGTAGTAGCTTGAAAGTGCTCTCTCAGTCTTTGTCGAGAGCTACGACAAGGTGATTTCTTTAGTACTAGCAATGCTAGCTGCTTCCATCCTCAGATCTTTTCCATCTGCTAGTAGCATTGTTTACATGAAGAGCTCAACAGCACCAGCGTGCATAAATCAATCCTTCCACTGGTACAGGCTCATTTATCTTCAGTTCTGGGAACTGGCTATTGTAGGTTGATAGTGCACTATGCCATCTGTATTATCCGATGAAATGATGAATGTCAGGTTTTCCGTTTTTCCTTTGCAAATAATGTCAGTTATAATTTTGATTTAGGACAGATTGATGCTGACAGATTGTACAGCTCCTATCACATCTGTGTTTAACATTTATTCAAGCCCCTGCTCTGAAATAAAACAGTGAATCTTAGGCAACCTGAAGGCGGAGCGGCACAATTCACAGCAACCTCACGGTAAAGGACACGTCAAGGATTTCAGCTTGGCACGGAAAAACTCTTGAGTAATTCTGAGGCAGAAAAGAACTGGTTTACTGGTTTACATAGGATTGTGGAGTCTACTGCATATGTTAGAAACATTTGAAAGCTTAAGTAGCACCAAGAAGCACAGAGAACTGTGTTGAAGGAATGCTACTCTGCCAGCCAATTTGATTAGTAAGTAGCTATGCTAGCAAGCCATGCCCAGCAGTGGGTAAGGGTAGGCAAAGTGTTGGCAGGCTGCTTGAGCACCAGAGAACACCAAGGAGCCACCTCAGCCCAGCGTTTTGCATGACATGCTATTGTCACTTCAAGATCAGCATGACCTGGTGCAAGTTAAAGCTTGGAGGTCTTACAGGGCCAGCTGACTGGAAAAGTACTGGATAAAGTAGCTTGCCATGAGGTCATTAGCATTTTGTCAGGTACCAGGGACAGAGACTTAGCAGAATCAATCAATAAAGGAGCACAAGATTAAGTTCTTAGCAATTAGCTCTGGCACAGTAATTAGGCGGTAGATGTTAATACACAGCCAGGCAAGGAGCCTTCTCTCCAAGGCACTGCACAATTATTGATAAGCGCAATGACTGGATGGAGGCTCCCCTCCCTTAACCACTGCAGTCTCAAACCACTATCTAGATTTAGCTCATCTGGACAGGATCTGGAAAAGAACCACTCTTGCTTGAGCAGAGACCTGAGCTATAGCTGCTAGGAGTGTTGACCAAGGCCCCCTTCTCCATAGTAATCCATGAGGATCCATGGGGGGGGGGGTCTCTGTACAATCCCACAGCTGTTCCTGATTGATTAGCAATAGCCAACTAAGGGCTTGTTAAACACAAGAAAAGGGAATCACAACAAAGACTCAAAGACTTTGAGTGAGAAGCAGGAAGTGGAGCAGAATCACAGGATGAAAGCCTGAATGCTAAAAGATCAGGAGGGGGGAAAGAGAGACAGAGCTGGAGCAAAAACACTCAGGATGAGTGGCTGGAAAGAGCTACAGGAAAGAAAAATTGGGCACAAAAAGGGTAGCAGAAACTAGGGGAAAATAATAGGGAAAAGAGCAGCAGGGCTTATTAGAAGCCCAAAGAGCTAAAGGAGAGGAATGGCTGCTAGGAAAGATAAGAGTGCAGCCTTCCAGTGCAGTCAGGAAAACACAAGAACAAATGGATAAGAAAAGACTTGCTCACTTCCACTGCAAACTCACTAACAGATCATCCTGTTTCTACAGCTACTCATCTACCACTTGCATCACTATGTAGGCATTATCTCTGGTCCTGCAGATACTTACCTTTATCACTACATGGATATTCACCATAGTCCTGCAGCTACTTACTGTGGACCTTCCTCTTGATCCTGTCATATTTACCCATATTGCACTGTAGACATCCAACCTGATCCTGCAGCTACTTACCTCACTCTGTGAGCATTTATCCTGATCCTGCAGATACTTACCCATATCTCCCTGAGAGTATCCATCCTGATTTTGCAGCTACTTACCACACTCAAATGAGCTTTCATCCTAGTCCTGCAGCCTCTAACTAGTATTGATCCAGGGGCTTTTCACTTTATCCTGCAGCTACATTATGATCCCCAAGAAGTGGGTCTGATCCTGCAACTACTAACTTGAATAATTCTGTGCTGTAACAAGGATTAATAAAGCATTTAGCTGCTGCATTTATGTGGTCATATCATTCATCTGAGATGAGAACAGGAAAAAAAAGGAGGAGACATGCCATGTAGCACCCACTCAGGAGGTTCCCTGCACCCCAGTGCTGTCTTCAGAAATGATCCGTCCGAATCACAGGACAGGTATCTTTCAGGTCTTGTTCTGTCTTCTGGAGTGTTACATATCATAGCTTCCAACCCTGTACCCACTTTCTCTTTCCTGTGCTTGTGCGAGTGTGTGTAGGAATGAGATCTGTCTTTCACCAAGTATGTGGCTGGAACACACTTTTTCATCCATGTTGGTCTTAAATAATGAGAGACAGCGATCAGGATGCTTAGCTACCTATAATGCTGCAGTCTTTTTACTTCATTCTTTCTTCATTAGGCATCAGTATTAACACATTCTGATCTTATGTCTTCTCTTGTAAGAGCAGCAAACCCAGACAAGTAGGTATCAGCCTACACATATATTGACAAGGTCTTTTAAAAAAAAACATGCTCATTCTTTAACAGACACTATAATGAACTAATTGGTCCATTTTAAAAAGGAATATTTGTGAAATATGTTTCCAGCAAATGGTGCTCAAGGCAGCTAACAATAAAATAAAATACAACGTAAAATACCAAGTAAATAACATAACATAAAAACCAATAGGTAAAACACCAAGAACACCAGTAAGAACAATAGCCATTTGACCAAACTGCACCACTTACAATAGCCATAACAGTCAGCTTATGAGGCCAAAGTCTTGTCTGAATGAAAACACATTGGCCTGCCAGTGGAAAGACATCAAATAAGGCCTCCTTTGGCAAAGAGTTCCAAGCTTGGAGCAGCCACCAAGGAGGCTGTATCTTGCATATTTCAGATGTTTGTGGGACAGAAAGAAGTGCCTCCTTTGGATATCTTAAACCTGGGCAAGCTCATATGGGACACCAAGGTCTTTTAAGGCACAATCCTGTGCATGTTTAGACAAAAAAAAAGTCCTACAACTCCCAGCCACCATGGCTAGCTGAGGAATGCTGGGAGTTGTAGGAGTTTTTTCTGTCTAAACATGCATAGGACTGTGCCCTCAGATAACTTGATCCCAAAACTTTTAGGGCTGGGTAGGTCGTAACTAGTGGTCGCCGGTCCTCAGAAAGACTCACCTGGTACCTACATTGTAGTCTTTTGGGCACTAGGTGAAGACCTTTTCATTTCCTCAGACTATTTAGTCCTTCAGTTTTGTTTTTAAATGTGTTACTGTGGTTTTTTATCTTTTTAGTGCTCCTGGCTTCTACTCGGTTTTTTTCTCTCCTTTGTTTTATACTGCTTTAAACGTTTACACATTTTATATTATGTTTTATCATGCTATATTTTAGGGTTTCAGTTTTTTGTGAACTGCCTAGAGAGCTTTGGCTATGGGATGGAATAGAAATGATATAAATAAGTAAATAATAAAACACTTCTAATTGTGCCAAGAAATGGACCAGTAGCCAGCAAAGCTGTGGTAACATGGGGGTCACATGATCTCCATAACTGCCCCAGTCAATAGTTTGGCTACCACATTCAAACCACCTGAAATTTCTGGAAGTTCTTAAAAATCACCCCCATATTACAGTAGTCTAAACAAGATGTAAGGCATGTATCATGGTGGCCAGATCTGGTGTCTCCAGGAAGTTGGCACACTAGCCTTAACAGTGCAAAAGGGCCCTGGGCAACAGCAGAAATCTGGGCATCCAGGTTCAGGGCTGAATCCAGGACTACATCCAAACTGTGAACCTGAGGGATTCCCAACATGGGGCTTTTATCCTGCTATTGAGATTGGTTACTCATGGAAGTCTGCGGGCCCTTTACGTGACATCATCAACCTCCAGGGCATCTCCCATGCTAAATCACTTTTATCCCATTTTTTAAAAGATTTGAGATAATGAGCTATCAAATTACAGTGGGTTGAGTTCCCTGTGAAAATAGGAAATCGCTAGGGATGGCGGAGAATTTCTCCCCGAAACTTTGGGGGGCCGAGCGCCAACGTGTTCGGCCCCCCGAACAGGTTTCGGGGAGAAATCCTCCGCCCCCCCCGCCCCCCGCCCCCCCCCCGGGACGGGACTTACCTTCCCTGAATGTCCCTCCCGGCGGCGGGTCCGGCTGGCGGTTCGTCCGGTGTTCGAGCGGGGCGGGAGCGGCAGCCGGTCTTTCGACCGGCTGCCGCCCCCGCCATTGCAATGAAAGGAAAAAAAAAAAACGTCCCCTGATAGGCTACGTGACGATTCACGTAGCCTATCACGGCAAGATTTGCAAAGTCAGCCGTGATAGGCTACGTGAATCGTCACGTAGCCTATCATGGGTGACTTTAAAAAAAAAAAAAAGTGTGTACAGATAATGGCGGCCCCCATAGGGAGCCGCCATTCCCCTTCCTTATTTGGTCGCTGTAGTCTACGTCAATGTTTACATAGACTACGGCGAAAATAAGGGCAACGCTATTTGCGTTGCCCTTATTTTCGCCGTAGTCTACGTAAACATTGACGTAGACTACAGCAACTAAATAAGGAACGCGAATGGCGGCTCCCTATGGGGGCCGCCATTCGCGTACGCGCTTTTTTTTTTTTTTTAAGTCACCCGTGATAGGCTACGTGACGATTCACGTAGCCTATCACGGCTGACTTTCCAGATCTAGCCGTGATAGGCTACGTGAATCGTCACGTAGCCTATCAGGGGACTTTTTTTTTTTTTTTTTACTTTCATGTTCGCGGCCGGGCGAGGCGGGAAGCCTCCTCCCCGGCCTGAATTTCGGCCGGGCGAGGCGGGAAGCCTCCCCCCCCGGCCTGAATTTCGGCCGGGCGAGGCGGGAAGCCTCCCCCCCGTCCTGAACTTCGCGGGGGGAGCAGCGAAGCGCTCCCCCCCACCGCGAAAAAGCTGCGAGAAAAGGTAAGTGACTTTCGTTCACCCCTAGAAATCGCACAATAAAAGGAGCTAGACCACACCACCATCTAGTGGCTGTATACATATAGAACAATGCACATAAGGGGGAAAGGACCCCTGGTAAAGTTGCGGGATTTTAGGCTGGCTGGTGTAGAGATGATCTGAGTCTTCGGTGGGACTGCAAGTCTGCAACCCTATCCAAGACAGAGTGAACTCCTATTCCTTGATCTGCCTTTCTGCTGACCAGGTGCATCTCTTTCTTATAAAACTTCAGTTGGTTCTCCCTCATCCATTCCATTACTGACAACAGACATGATTCAGCACTTGAACAGCTTCCTTTTAGGGATGTACGAAAGTCACTTACCTTTTCATGGATTCTGTTCATGGTGGGGGGGGAGGCGTTCCATCCCTCCCCCCGGAATCCTCAACGGGGGGGAGGCAATCCGGTCCTCCCCCCCAGAATCCTTGACAGCCAGCTGTGCTCCACAGTGGCTCCACGGAGCAGCCGGCCAGGCCCAGGCCAGGGCCGTCCGCAGCCGGATTTCTGGCTGTGGAGGGCTCTGGGTAAAAAAAAAAAAAATGCGTATGCAAATGGCAGTGGCTACGGCCACCTATTTGCTTTCCCCTTTCTTGCTTTCCCTTTTCTATTTGCTTACGGCACTATTTGCTTTCCCCTTTCTTGTCTTCGTCTTAGTCTACGTAAATATTTATGTAGACTAAGACGGCAAAAAATAAGGAATGCAAATGGCCGCCTCCATTTGCGTACACTTTTTGTTTGTTTGTTTTTTACCCAGTCTTTACGTAGCCTGTCACGTCTATGGGGGAAAACAAACAAACACAGACTGCAAATGGTGGAGGCGGCAGCCGGTCGGATGACCAGCCGCCGCCGCCACTGAAGCTGCTGCTGCCGCCGCCACCACCACTGGAGCCGCCGCCATCTGAAACATCTGCCCCAGGTAAGTCTTGTCCCGGGGGGGAATCCGCGGGGGGCGGGGGGTGGCAGGCCATTCCGCGATGGATTTCGGGGGGCCGAATGCACTGGTATTTTGCCTCACCGAGATCTGTCATGGAATTCTCTGACATCCCTACTTGGATTAGATGGAAAGGGAAGATAGAGATGGATGACACTATCATATTGGCAACACTGAATCCCAACACCTTGGACAACCTCACCTAGCAGTTTCATGTAGATGTTAAAAAGTAAGGGGGCAAGATGTAAGTTTGAAGAAGACCATAGGCTAATAGCCAAGGTATCAAACAGCACCACCTTGTGGAACCACCCCTCCAAGTAGGACTGGAACCATCATATAGCAGTGCCTCCAAGTCCCATCTGATCCAGCCAGTCTAGAAGGATACTGTGGTTCATTTCATACTATGAAAGAGTGCAGAGAGATCCAGCAGAGGGACTGAATACATCCTGTCCAGTTCCCAGTGTAGATTGTCCAATAGGCAACCAAAGCTGTCTCTGTCCTATAACCAGACATGAAGCCAAACTGAAGTGGATCTAAATAATCTGTAATAATGAGTTTCAGTTATTGAGGCCCAAGGATGCAGACAAGGTGCTTGGCCAAGTCCAGTCAACCACCTGTGTGCCTGACCCTTGCCCTTCATGGCTCATCACATCAAATAAGGAGGGGATATCTGGCTAGGACCGGGAAGTTGTAAATTCCTCCCTGAGAGAGGGAGTGGCGCCAGCCTCTTTAAAGGAGGCGGTAATTAGGCCATTCCTGAAAAGGCTTAACTTGGACCGGAGGGATGTTAACAACTACAGGCCAGTGGCTAACATCCCCTTCCTGGGCAAGGTGCCTGAGTGGGTGGGTGGAGAACAATTCCAGGCACTCTTGAATGAAATCGATTATCTTGGTCCAATTTTTAAGTGGGCTTCAGACCTGGTTTTGGAACTGCCTTGGTCACCCTGTGGGATGACCTTTGCCAGGAGAGGTACAGAGGGAGTGTGACCCTGTTGATTCTCTTGGATGCTCAGCAGCTTTCTATACCATCGACCATGGTATCATTCTGGACAGGTTGTCTGGGCTGGGAGTTGGAGGGACTGTGCAGCAATAGTTACGTTCCTACTTGGATGGCCAATTCCAGAAGGTGGTGCTGAGGGATTATTGCTCTGTGCCTTGGCAACTATGCTATGGGGTTCCACAGGGCTCTATTTTATCCCCTAATGCTATTCAACATCTACATGAAACCACTGGGGATAGTTATACAGAGGTGTGGGCTGAGATGTCATCAGAATGAATGAATGAATAAATAAATGGATGACACAATTTCTGCCCCCTGAATCCTGTGACAGCACACTCCTCCTTTCCATGTAGTTGCTCAATATGTACAATTTTCAGCAGTGAAAGTTATGGCCAGGTCAAGAAAAGAGCCTGCTTTGCACAGGGCTTGCTTAGCCTTATAAACGTGAATAAACTTGAAATCCTGATACCTACAAACATTCAATGGGAATACTTGGAAATAAGTCCAGCACTGCAGGACTGAAGCAAGAGTGCCTCAAATGCAGAATACACTGTTATTAGAAAGCTTTAACATCTGTATTTAAATCAGGACAGACATTTATGGCTGCCTTATGGGCATGCAATAAATGACGCAAGTGGCTCATTTATCATAAGCTTATGGACTGATAATACCAGATTACTTTTTTTAATTATCTGTTGTTGTGCCGAAGGAAGTATTTACTGCTTTGAGATTCCAAACTATGCCTGCAGCATATTTAGAGGGGAGGTATGCTAGAACACCTGTAAACTCTTGTGTATGTATTTGTGGCCAGAAAGAGGTGGAATACATGGTCCATGATATCTGTCATGGTATTGCTATCTGTTTAATTTCCCTAAGGATAGTTTTCTGAAAGAGATTCTTGAGAGCATTCCTTTTTTGAACAGTAGGGAGAAGATTTGTTCCCAGGGTGATAGGAATAAATACATTACATATAAGGTCTCTATGTTTGCCCTTGGGCCCAATGGATTAGGTACAAATTTATTATAGAGAATGTGGTTGAATGTGTTGGGAATCATCTATTTTGAAAGGTATCTTTTAATCTGATTATGTTGCATGTTTGTGATGACCAATGGTGTTTAGAAAATAAACCTGACAGGCTGATACATAAGTATAAAATTATTATGGACTGATACATGAGTACAAAAGAATGTGACAATAACCCAGCATTCCTAACCTCACCCCATGCCACACACACAAAAATTCTCCCAGTTTCAATGATACTGCTAGGGATGGACCTTGGAGCCAAAATCCAGGGCCTCACAGCCCAAGTGACCTCCAAATGACAATGCAGAGAATGGCAAGTGATGATAGCAGCAGCAAGTGATGATAGCCCAGCAGCAGCAGCCCCTAGGCTTGCTGGGACACACCAGAGCTGATGTTGGCCAACATAGCATCCTTTCTTAATTATTTTTTTTTTAAAAAAAACATATTATAGTTAGGGGGTGGCTGGTCAGGGATGTACATGCTTACAGATGTTTGTTTTACTATATTTATGTTAAGTACAGTCAGGGCCAGAAATATTGCAACAAGGATAACTGTTTTGGCAGTTGGCCTCTGTACGTTTTGGATTGAAGTTGAAAGGAAACACCCAGATGGGAGTGAAGCCAGGACTTTCAGCTGTAATTCAAGGGGGTTGACAAAAGTGGGGCACTAACCATTCAGGAAGTGCAGCCAGTGGCATACACACACACACATCATTGGTGGCTCATAGGTAATGGAACGAATGGCTGACAAGCAGCTGCATGGCCAGGTGTGGCCTGTTTCCTGGGTACCCCATGACCAATCAAGCAGATAAAAGTCTGGAGGTGGTTCTGAGTGTTACATCTGCATTTGGTAGCTGTTCACTGGAACCCCCAATATGAGGTCCAAACAGGTGTCAGTGCGAGTGAAGGAGGCCATCATTAAGCTGAGGAAACAACATAAACCCATCAGAGAGATCGCAAAAACAGTGGGAGTGACCAACACAACAGTTTGGAACATCCTGAAAAAGAAGGAATTAACTGGCAAGCTCAGCAACAGCAAAAGGCCTGGAAGACCACGGAAGTCAGCTAAAGTGGATGAACGCAGAATGCTGCTCATGGTGAAGAGGAACCCTTTCACAACATCTGGCCAGGTCAAGAATGCTCTTGAGGAGGTAGGCACATCATTGTTAGGGATGTACGAAAGTCACTTACCTTTCCGCGGATTATGTTGATGGTGGGGGGGGAGACGTTCCGTCCCTCTCCCCGGAATCCTCGACGGGGGGGGGAGGTGATCCGTTCCTCCCGCCCAGAATCCTCCACGGCTGGCTGTGCTCCGCGGCAGCTCTGTGGAGCAGCCGTCCAGGCCCAGTCCAGAGCCGTCCACAGCCGGATTTCTGGCCGCGGAGGGCTCTGAGTAAAAAAAAAAAACAACGCGTACGCAAATGGTGGCGGCTACGGCCACCGCCATTTGCATTCCTTATTTTTGGCTGTCTTAATCTACGTAAATATTTATGTAGACTATGACGGCCAAAAATAAAGAACGCAAATGGCGGCGGCCGTAGCCGCCGCCATTTGCATAAGCGGTTTTTTTGTTTTTGTTTTTTTACCAAGCCATGATAGGCTACGTAAATCTTCACGTAGCCTATCACGTCTTGTAAAAAAAACAACAACGACAAGACCGCAAATGGAGGCGGCGGCGGCCGGTCGGAAGACCAGCCGCCGCAGCCGCCACTGCCGCCTGGAACATCTGCCCCAGGTAAGTCTCGTCCCGGGGGGGGATCCGCGGGGGGCGGGGTGGTGGTAGGCCGTTCCGCCACAGAGCTTGGGGGCCGAATGCACTGGCATTCGGTCTCACCGAGATCCGTGGCGGAATTCTCTGACATCCCTAGTCATTGTCAACATCTACAGTCAAAGACAGCTTTATGAATGTAAATACAGAGGCTACACAACAAGGTGCAAACCACTGGTAACGCTCAAGAACAGAAAGGCCAGATTAGCCTTTGCCAGCAAACACCTAAAAAAGCCTGCCCAGTTCTGGAATAAGATTCTTTGGACTGATGAAACCAAGATTAACTTGTACCGGAATGATGGGAAGAGAAAAGTATGGAGAAAGAAAGGAACAGCTCATGATCCAAAGCAGACCACATTATCTGTCAAACATAGTGGAGGCAGTGTTATGGCATGGGCATGTATGGCTGCCAATGGAACCGGGTCACTGGTGTTTATTGCTGACCTGACTGCTGATCAAAGCAGCAGGATGAATTCTGACATGTATAGGGCTGTACTTTCTGCTCAGATCCTGCCAAATGCTGCCAAACCGATAAGGCGCCGCTTCATATTGCAGATCAATAATGACCCAAAACATACAGCAAAAGCTACCCAAGAGATTCTCCTAGGGATGTACGAAAGTTACTTACTGTTTCATGGATCTGCTTCGCGGTGGGGCGGGAGGCGCTCTGTCACTCCCCCCAGAATCCTCGACGGGGGGGAGGCGCTCCATCCCTCCCCTCGGAGTCCTGCCCGGCCGGCTGCGCTCTGCGGGGATTCCACAGAGCCACTGGCCGGCTCCGCCAGCAGCTGGACATCCGGCCGCTGGGTAGCAGGGACGCAAATGGTGGCTGCTGTAGCCACCGCCATTTGCGTCCCTGTATTCAACTGTGATAGGCTACATAAAGACTTATGTAGCCTATCACGTCTGGGTAAAAAAAAAAACATGCATACGCAAATGGTGGTGGCTACGGCAGCCACCATTTGCGTTCCTTATTTTTCGCAGTCTTAGTCTACTTAATATTTACGTAGACTATTACGGTGAAAATAAAGGGGAACGCAAATAGCATAGCGGGCGCTATTTGCGTCCCTTTTTGATTCGCCGTTTTAGCCTACATAAATATTTACATAGGCTAAAACAGCGATTCAAAAATCACGTCTATGTAAAAAAAAAAAGACGAGACTGCAATTGGTGGTGGTGACAGCCGTTCGGAAGACCAGCCGCCGCCGCCGCTGCCGAAGCTGCCGCTGGAGCCGCCGCCATCCGGAACATCCGTCCCAGGTAAGTCTCGTCCCGGGGGGATCCGCGGGGGGGTGGGGGGATGGCAGGCCATTCCGCCACGGATTTCAGGGGGCCGAATGCCAGTGCATTCGGCCTCACTGAGATCTGTGGCGGAATTCTCCGCCATCCCTAGTTTCTCCAGGCATAGAAGTGGGATGTTCCTCAATGGCCAAGTCAGTCACCTGATCTCAACCCAATACAGCATGCTTCTCAGTTACTGAAAACAAGACTGAAGGCAGAAAGATCCACAAACAGCAGCAGTTGGAAGCAGCTGCAGCCTGCCGTGAAAGCCTGGCAAAGCATCTCGAGGGAGGAAACTCAGCATTAGGTCATGTCCATGGGTTCCAGACTTCAGGCAGTCATTGACTGCAAAGGATGTTCATCCAGGTATTAAAGGTGATCCTTAAGTTTGAAATGATATTGGTTTGTTCCATTACTTATGAGCCACCAATGACGGGTGTGTGTGTATGCCACTGGCTGTCCTTCCTGAATGGTTAGTGCCCCACTTTTGTCAACCCCCTTGAATTACAGCTGAAAGTCCTGACTTCGCTCCCATCTGGGTGTGTTTTCCTTTCAACTTCAATGTGGTGGTGTACAGAGGCCAACTGCCAAAACAGTTATCCTTGTTCCAATATTTCTGGCCCTGACTGTATATATTTTCAATTTCTGCAACAAAAAGGTGCTCATGCCCAAGTCAAGGGGTAGAATCCAACTTAAGCACTACTTAGAGTAGAGCCATTGAAATGAATGGGACTTAAGTTAGTCATGACTAACTTAACCCCATTCATTTTAGTAGGTCGGCTCTAAGTAGGACTTTGGTTGGATTCAACACAATGTGTTTTAGCAGCAGAAGCAAACTCCATTTTATTCTTATAGTCATGGTGGTCCTATGATGTAAGTGAGTTTTAAACATGCACATCTGTCCACGGTCAGAAGATTTTTATTTTTATCAGGTTTTTCTGTTTTCTGCTCTAACAGATTAGGAATGTAGACACAGTTGTAAAGGGTTCATGGAATGGCTGTGGGGGAGAGGGAGAGAAGTGTTAATTGTGTGTTTCACAACTGAAGTAATGCACAAGGCCATTTAATGCCCCCATCCTGTAAGACCATGAAGTCCAAAGTCTAAAATCACCTAGCTGCACCACTACCCAGGCTTCCTTTCTCTCTCAGTCTCCTTCATGCTCCTGAACCACTCCCTCTTCTTCTAAGCTCACTGCTATTATTATGACAAATTTGACTGCAGCATCCTAGATAGCACATAATAATGATGGAATCCCATAATGTATTAGGCTCCTTCAGTGTTCCTTGTGAGTGAGGACTCTGAGATTATCATGGGAGCATTAGCACTTGAAGACACTTGAAGAGTGTCTCAAGCATTAGTGAGTGCTTCAAAAATGATCCTCTGTTAGAATGAATGAGTCATAACATACTAGTAGTATAGAATGGCCCTGCATCATTCCCTAATGGTGATGCGAGAAGATTCTGTGTAAGCAGGAGTAGGACTTCCATCAATTTATCCTTCACAGGGATTGCATTAGTATTCTATGATTTAAGTACAGTGATTTGCCCCAGACTCTTCAGGATGAAGCAGTTGAAAAATTCCAACAAACAGTGAAATAGTTTTGAAAGTAGTTGCATACGTTGAGACATCTCAGGCATATCAATGAAAATGCCGAAGCCTGAAGAACTGAAGTTGATAAAGCTGTATATAGGTAACTTGTAGGATCTCAGAATTGATTAATAGACAATAATATTCTGAAAAATAGATTTATAGCAGAATCACCGTTCATATGTGATTATGTGTCAGGCTCACCTTTGGCAATGTACAGTGTGCCACTATAGACAAATTGCTAAACTAATACAGAATGGGATGGAAAAGGAAGAACACTCAAAAGGTCACTATCAAGGCTATTCATACAACCCATATGTCAAGACTTGAAAGCACTTTCAATAGATTGAGGGTATATTTCCTTGGCATAGGGAAATTATGCTAGATGGTGAAGAAGGGGACATTTTCTTTAAAAAATATAGAAATTGCTTACTCTGAAATCCTCCTGATTATTTGCTTATTTGGAGAATAAGTGGCATGTAGCAATCATTCAATACAAATCTGGAACACTCAACAGTGGCCACAAGACTGGAAAAGGTCAGTTTACATTCCAATTCCAAAGAAGGGCAATGCCAAAGAGTGTTCAAACTACCGCACCATTGCGCTCATTTCACATGCCAGCAAGGTGATGCTCAAAATCCTACAAGCTAGGCTTCAGCAGTATGCGAACCGAGAACTACCGGAAGTACAAGCTGGGTTTAGAAGAGGCAGAGGAACTAGAGATCAAATCGCCAACATTCGCTGCATCATGGAGAAAGCCAGAGAATTCCAGAAAAACGTCTATTTCTGCTTCATTGACTACGCTAAAGCCTTTGATTGTGTGGATCACAACAAACTGTGGCAAATTCTTAAAGTGATGGGAGTACCAGACCACCTTACCTGTCTCCTGAGAAACCTGTACGAGGGTCAAGAAGCAACAGTAAGAACCAGACATGGAACAACCGATTGGTTCCAAATTGGGAAAGGAGTACGACAAGGCTGCGTATTGTCACCCTGCTTATTTAACTTATATGCAGAGTACATCATGAGAAATGCCGGGTTGGATGAATCAGAGGTCGGAATTAAGATTGCTGGGAGAATTATCAACAACCTCCGATATGCAGACGATACCACCCTAATGGCAGAAAGCGAAGAGGATCTCAAGAGCCTCTTGTTGAGGGTGAAAGAGGAGAGTGCAAAAGCTGGTTTGAAACTCAACATTAAAAAAACGAAGATCATGGCATCTGGCCCCATCACTTCCTGGCATATCGAAGGGGAAGAAATGGAAGCAGTGACAGATTTTACTTTTTTGGGCTCCAAGATCACCGCAGACAGTGACTATAGCCATGAAATTAAAAGACGCTTGCTCCTTGGGAGGAAAGCTATGGCCAACCTAGACAGCATAGTAAGAAGCAGAGACATCACCTTGCCGACAAAGGTCCGTCTAATCAAAGCTATGGTTTTCCCAGTAGTAATGTATGGCTGTGAGAGCTGGACTATAAGGAAGGCTGAGCGCCGAAGAATTGATGCTTTCGAACTGTGGTGCTGGAGAAGACTCTTACGAGTGCCCTGGACTGCAAGGAGGTCAAATCAGTCCATCCTAAAGGAAATCAACCCTGAGTGCTCATTGGAAGGACAGATAATGAAGCTGAAGCTCCAATATTTTGGCCACCTAATGCGAAGAGAAAACTCCCTGGAAAAGACCCTGATGCTGGGAAAGACTGAAGGCAAAAGGAGAAGGGGACGGCAGAGGATGAGATGGCTAGATAGCATCACGGATGCAATGAATATGAACTTGAGCACGCTCCGGGAGAGAGCGCAGGACAGGAAGGCCTGGCGTGCTATGGTCCATGGGGTCACGAAGAGTCGGACACGACTGAACAACAACAACAACAACAACAACAAAGCAATCATAACAGTTTTTTTTTTTTAAAGCCCTACCAAAGTTGTGTTAGGAGGTAACAGATTCTTACAGCTTTTTCTTTTTAGAAAGAAAGCCACTATCCCTTTATATAAGAATGTAAGAACATTCCTGGTGGATAAGATGAACAGTCCAGCATCCTCTTTCACCCTTAGCCAGCCAGTTGTTACTGTAAAGCCTCCCAAACAAGGCATGAAGGCAACAATCCACCCTCCACCACTCTGCCCACACAAGCAACTGATAGTAAGTGGCAGACTCCTCTGAATATAGAGGTTCCAATGAACTAGCATGATAATATAAATGTACATGTCTATCCTCTATTAATGTTTCTGATGATTGCTTTTTAAAGCCTGCAATGAGAGAGAATATTTTGGTAAAGGTTTTTGGGGGGTGGGCAAACAGTGGCCCCACCATTCCTTCCACCCAGGGCTGGCCCTGGGTCAAACACCACCCTAGGTGAGGAGTGCCTTTGGTGCCCCCACAGCCCCATAGTCAGTTTTGTACGGCCACCCAGAGGATTTATGGAGCCTGGTGCAGGTGTGACGTCCACCAGGATCAACATTGTTCAAAACCTTGATCTCTCAGCCACTGTGCTTCAGTTTGCAGGAGCCGGAGTTCGAACAGCCACATTCTGAGCAGCGGCAGTGCACTATGCAACACAGCAGGACAACCACAGGTTTTACTTATACTATTTTTTGTTTTGTAGCAGTTCCTATCTTTTGGTAAGCATTCTTTATTTTAGAATATCCATTATTTTTATCTTTAAAAATAGTAAAGAAAAGTTATAAATAAAAAACAGCAGACCTGTTATAGCTTATGGTTTTATTTTATTATTATTTATATAGTGCTTATAGTATTTACAGCATTTGAAGGGCTAAGTGCTTGGTAATGTTGCCTCAAAGTAACGCTGTGTTCCACTAATTTTTGCCTAGCACAAATGACATCAAAGTGGAAAGTGAAACATACTTTAAAGCTAATTGAAGGAAGACCATTTTTGTAGTTAGAATCCAAACAAACTGTAGCACCTTGAAAGAAACGTTACAGACACTTGCTTTTTGCCACCCTAGCTCACTGCATACAGTACATTCAAAAAACACAGTCACTGAGCTCAGCTTGGTGCCCCCCACAGTTCAGCACCCCCCAAGCAACTGCCCAGCTCTCCCACCCCTAAGGCCAGCCCTCCTTCCACCTTGCCAGCAAGAGTCTGGCAGGGCTTTGGATAGATTGGTGCCTGCAAGATCTGAGCACTCCATCATTCTGGCTCATTATCCTTAGGATTAGCTCTCAAAATACTAAAAAGCCATGCTGAACAAAAAGGTTTTAACTGACTGCCTAAAACTGAACAAAGCGGCCTGTATAACATCTTTAGGGAGAGTTAGACAGGTAGAGTACTAACACAGAGAAGACCCTATCCTGTGTTTCCACTAACCTAGTTTATCTTGGTCATGGGACACACAGATCTTAAACATCAGGGAAGTGGTTGTCTGCCTTTCAACAGGAAGCCATATTCAAGATGATGCAGGAAGGTGAAAACACATCTGTATGATAAAAACCACCATTCTAAAAAGAATTCAAATGAATTTAAACATAAACTACATTCTTAGTTCTCAATGGAATGGTAACCAGTTATCATTAGGTAATCACCTGCTTTAATAGCTGGTGACCAGTTCAATCATGTTTGTCAAGGTCTTGGATGTGGTTCCCAGTGCTATAGAACCTGCTATCTGAAGCTCAGGGCTAGCCCTCCCATGAACTGGGGTAAATCTCCCAACTCAGACAACGTATTGTGAAGGTCAGCAGCTCACACTCCCACCCCACCCCCAGCATCGATGCATGCCAATGGCTCACCCCCTCTCACCCCTGGTAGTGGCGCAGGCTTGCACTCCCCACAGCAGGGCTTCCCACAGCAGTGGCAGCATTGCAATGGGAGGTCTTGCACTGGCCCTACTAAAGCTGCTTCATTTCAGAGCTGCTGTTTTAAATTGGCACCATATTGCTGTTTGCATACAGGTCAGCGGAGAGGGACAGAGGAAGACTTTTCCTAGCATCATGTTAGAAGAAATGCCTTTTTTTTAAAAAAAAAAGTAGATTCTACTCTGTTCTTTTAATAATAATTCTTTTAATAAACATGCAGAAGGGGGTGGGAGGATGGATTTAGATAGGTTGCAAATAAGAAAATAATCACACACATACCAAACTCAGGTAAAACCCTGACTATAAAACAAAAGGTATTCATTATAGAGGCAGAAAGACTGTCAAGAAGAGACTGTTGCTGTAAATAAAATGTGCTAAGTGGGGAAGACAACATTGTTCCACTGAGCTTTTCATAGTTAATGCCACTCTCTGTTTTATTATTAATCCCCAGTTTTACTGTAAAAAAAGGTTTGTTTACCATTTTGGAGTTTATGCATATTTTATGACAAAATACATTCAGATGCATATTTAAATATGTATTTTCATGTGTGTTTTTAATGGCAGATTAATGTGGAAATGGGATGGAATGGACTTGTGAATGAACACATGTGAACCTGATGCAACTTGAAGTCAGCTGATCCATCCATCCTGACATCAAACTGGAATGCATGCAGCTCCTGTGACCCAACAGTCACAAACCTAAACTGTGTACCCATTGTGCTGTGAAAGAGGAAGAAGACAGACATTTATCTCACTTTGTCAGAAGAAGCAGGCTCCTGTCAGCTCTTGCTAACTTAGTATTCCATACTTCTGGCCTATCATAAATCAAATCACCGCTGAATCTTCTTTCAGCCATTCAATCAGCAGCAAGAGAAAAATTATGCTCTGCCTACATCCAAATCCTCTTCAATTGTTGTGAAAAATAATTCTGCTGCAGTTCTATTGATGTGTGCTACTAATGTGCTAAAGGGGGTGTATGGGTGGCTAGAAGGAAGGGTGGGAATGAAAGCAGATGTGTCAGAAAAGAGGCAATGGATTAGAACAGTTAGGCAGGGTGAACAGAAGCATGGGGAATGATGGATAGGTTCGAAGAGAAGAAAAGTAACATAAAAGAAGTTCGGATGAGGGCCAAATAATGTTTACAAATAACAAGCACATAAAAGAACAGCTGAAGTAAAATGGGAATGAGATCTCTACAATCTAGATAATAATAGGATTTGGTATCACATTAATTGTCATCTAAGAATTTTAATTCACAGTAATTGAATTTTTCTTAATTACCCAGAATAGAAGACTAATAAGCTGCAGTGTGTGTCCTTTAGTAACAACACTCACTCTAAATATACATGGGAAGCCATATTCACAACTCAATGAATCAAATATATTTTGATTCACTAATTGTTAAAACCAAGTTTTTAAATAGCTTGATATGATTGTGATCAAGACCTTTCATTTCTAAATAAAAATTTCTATTTGGACTTCCTTGGCTGTGAAGTGCCATTAAATCTTTAGTTGGTCTACATGGGATATCTCTTTTTTTTTTTTATGAAAGCAACTTGTAAGGATTTCTGTATTCCATGTCCCATATTCCTACACTGAAAACCAACAACAATTTTTAAGCTGCAATCCAATGGTCCCTGGGAGGTCATCCCTGGAGTGATAGGATCCTTTGGTTCTCCCCCTCCAATGGCAGGCATAGAATATAGAATAAAACTTTATTATGGTCAAAGACCAGCTCAAAAAAAGAACTACATTGAAATTATCTGCCATATATCCCCAATCAAATTAATAGACACTTCAACACAGTGTAGTACTAATGTAATGCATATCAGCCATATTGGGTGAATGGCATTACTCTCCAGACTTTGTCTTTCATCGAACTAGGTAAGTCCGAGCTCCCTCAACATCCTTCTTTGAACACCTATTGCGGCTGCAAAAAATTTGGCGACACTATACGTAAATGTCGAATTAGTGTCAGACAACAATATGTAGACATATTGTTGTCCTGTACGTCCTGGAAAGTGATTCATCAGTGGGGAGATGAGTGCGGCACGAATATCTCTATAAAATATACACCACAGCAAAACGTGCTCTGTAGTTGCTATCTGTTCCATGCCACAGGGACAGAGGCGGTCTGACCAGGGGATCTTTTTGTACCGTCCCTCCAAAACTGCCGAGGGGAGTCCAAGGCCAAGGTAAATGCCCTTCTATGTTTATGCAGTTCCAGTTGTTCAAGATAGGGTGCAGCTGTTACAATGTATCTATAATCCTCCCTGAGATAGAATTCTGGGGCACTATTGAGGTCACTTTGTCTCTCAATATCTGCAATGCGCTGCTTGATAGTCTCCATTGCCTGATCAAAACCCATATTTAATAAAGTCCGCAAGGGAAGCCCCAAGAAAGCTATTTTCTGTTCAGTTGACTGAATCCAATTGGATTTAAAATCGTCTTGCAAAATTAGTGGGGCAAGGCCAGTAGGAAAATATGACAGTCTAAGCCGGTACACAAGAATAGCCACCCAGACCCTAGCTTCAATTTTGATCTGGCCAGTCTCTAATCTTATTATTGGAGACATCCCTAGGAACACCCAATATTGCCCTCAAAATTTTTGATTGTACACATTCTAATGTTTGGGTATTCGGGAAAGGCCCAAATTGAGAGCTGTACAATAATTGTGCTAGTACTTTTGCTTGGTATAATTGAAGGGCTAAAGGGATATAGTGGTTGCCTTTCGTTCTCATAAATTGTGCTATTGCTGATGAGCTTCTCTGTGCGTTTAATGCCACATATTCACCGTGAGCCTTCCTGGAACCATTTGCTTGGAAGACTACCCCTAAATATTTGAATTGGGAAACCTGCTCAATCTTATGTTGGTTTATCATCCATGATCTGATTTTTGGTCTTTTTGCAAAAGTCATGATTTTTGTTTTTTGATCATTGATCATCAGATCTTCTTCCTCTCAGTATTCAGTCAACTTCCTCAATGCTCTTGTAAGCCCAGTTGGAGTCCTTGAGATAATAGCAGCAGCATCTGCATATAGTAAAGTGGTTATATGCCTCCCCGCAATTTTGGGGGGATGAAAATTGGTATGGTTTAGCTGGTCTACCATTGAATTGATGTAGAAGTTGAACAAAAGTGGGGCGAGAATGCAGCCTTGCTTGACCCCTTTTTTTGTTGGAACAGCCTTTGTAAGGTGGCCATGAGCACTACATCTGACCTTAAGGGAGGTGTCCCTATATAGAGTCTGAATGAGTAGGAGCAGGTGCCTATCAATGTTGGAGGCCTCTAATTTCTTCCATAGTTTGACCCTCGAGATAGAGTCAAAAGCTGCCTTAAGGTCTATAAAGGCTACATAGAGTGAGGTGACCTTGTTTGAGATGTATTTCTCAATGAGATGCTGTAGTACCAAGCATTGATCTATGGTAGAGCGACCCTCCCTGAAGCCTGCCTGCTCCTCCGCCAATATCATATCCTGTTCCAGCCAGTCTTTAAGCTTCCTATATAAGTGCCTGGCGTATAATTTACTGATAGTACTTAATAAACTGATGGGTCTGTAATTTGCGGGGTCATCTCTCTTTCCCTTCTTGAATATAGGAACAATAATGGCAGAGCCCCAATCTTCTGGTGTCTGCCCAGTCATGTCAATGTAGGAGAATAGCGATGCTAGAGCCGGGCCCCACCATTCTAAGTTATTTTTGACCACCTCTGGAGGGATCAGATCTTCGCCCGGTGCTTTGCCCGTTTTCATCTGGGCAACTAGATCATAGATTTCTGAAGCCAGGACCGGGGGCCAAGGTGGAGCATCTCCAAGTGCAATATTCCAGGCCACATGGGCAGCATCAGAATCCTTGTATAATTGATGGAAATGCTTCTCCCAAGCCTTTGGATGATGAATATAGCAGTCTGGCAATGTTGGTCCACAAATTGGCGAGATCTTTACCAACCGCCAGAATATGGTCGGATCCTTTGATTTGGCTGCTTGAATCAGTTTCGCAGAGTTCTCCTTCCAAGCCTTTTTTTTCTTTTGTATCAGTAGCTGTTTGTAGGATTTTTTCTGTTCAAGAAGATCTTGAGCCGCCTTCAGATCAGAACTAAATTTATACTTTTGATAGGCCTTCTGTAAGGCTTTTTTTGCTTGAACACATTCCCTATCAAACCAGGGCTTCGAGGGTGGATGGTGCCATTGTTGAGGCACCCTTACTCTCTGAGTGAAGGCTTGTTTCAATTCTCGGGCTAACTCCTGATATAATTCCACCGGGCTCATTATTTGGGTGTTAAGTATTAGAGATGTCTTAATGTTTTGCATGTTGTCTGATGCAAGAATGGCCCGTAATTCCATGTCCATCCTTGGGGTCCATTTGACATGACAGTAAGCTTCCCCCTCAGGGAGTATCATAGGCATATAGAGATTGGCACTTTGTAGATAGGGGTGCAGGGCTTTCCAATTCAATAAGACCGGGACATGATCACTGTGAAGTTTTGGGATGACCTCCATGTCCTTCAAAAAGGGAATCAAGCAGGGATGGGGGAGAATTTCTCCCCGAAACTTCGGGCGGTCGAGTGCCAACGCATTTGGTCCTCCAAAGGTTCGGGGAGAAATTCTCTGCCACCACCACCACCACCACCACCACCCCCCCGGGATGGGACTTACCTTTTACGAATGTCGCTCCCGGGGGCAGGTCCCGGCGGCGGTTCGGCAGGTCTTCGTCAGGGGCGGAGGCGGCAGCCGGTCTTTCGACCGGCTGCCACCACTGCCATTACAAGAAAAGTAAAAAAAAAAACAACCCACCCCTGTGATAGGCTATGTAACAATTAACGTAGCCTATCACAGCTAGATTTGAAAGTCAGCCGTGATAGGCTACGTTAATCGTCACGTAGCCTATCACAGGTGACTTAAAAAAAAAGCGCATACGCTAATGGCGGCCCCCATAGGGAGCCGCCATTCGCTTTCCTTATTTGGTCCCTGTAGTCTACGTAAAGATTTACGTAGACTACGGTGAAAATAAGGGCAACACTATTTGCGTTGCCCTTATTTTCACCATAGTCTACATAAATCTTTACGTAGACTACAGGGACCAAATAAGGAACGTGAATGGGGCTCCCTATGGGGGCCGCCATTTGCGTACGTGCTTTTTTTTTTTTAAGTCACCCGTGATAGGCTACGTGACGAT
Organism: Heloderma suspectum; assembly: GCF_057233095.1. Taxonomy (NCBI): domain Eukaryota; kingdom Metazoa; phylum Chordata; class Lepidosauria; order Squamata; family Helodermatidae; genus Heloderma; species Heloderma suspectum. The sequence goes on from NC_139462.1 coordinate 72,372,996, forward strand.
TAACGTAGCCTATCACAGCTGACTTTGCAGATCTAGCCGTGATAGGCTACGTAAATTGTTACGTAGCCTATCACGGGGCTTTTTTTTTTTTCTTTTGAAGTTTGCGGCTGGGGAGACGGGGCGCTTCTCCCCGGCCTGAATTTCGGCCAGGCAAGGTGGGAAGCCTCCCCCCCCGGCCTGAATTTCGGCTGGGCGAGGCGGGAAGCCTCCCCCCCCCGCCTGAACTTCGGGGGGAGAAGCGAAGCGCCTCCCCCCCACTGCAAAGCAAGCTGCGAGACCAGGTAAGTGACTTTCGTACATCCCTAGAATCACGTTTGTTGATACAATGAGATAGTCTATTTGACTCATTCTGGTTTCCGCCAGATAGGTAAATTCCGCTGTATGGTCTTTCCTGAATGCACCATTAAGAGTGTGCAGGTTGAACCTTGTAGTCAATTGATGTAGTAAGAGCCCAGAATAATTAGATTTTATATCTTTAGATTGTCGAGTAAATGGAAGGCCATTTATACTAGGTGTAGGGGGATAAGCTTTTTGTTGGGAATATAGGGCATGATCACTTGGACCCATCCTGGCATTAAAGTCTCCTCTCAAAATCACATATGTATTGGGATAGGATTGGAGGAGATCTGCTACATATGTTTCAAATTCTGCCCAAATTTCCCCAGTCTGTAATTTCTTCTTTTGAGGGGGAAGATAAACATTTATTATCAACAGATCCCATCGATCAAAATGAGCAAGGACAGCCATTGCATGTTGTTTATAGGATGGCAGCATCCTTGTGCTTACACACAAAGACGTAGCAATTAAGATTCCTAAACCTCCTTTACATCTTCCTTGTCCCTCCCCAGGGACTGCTCCAATAGAATATGATTGAAAACCATTAAACAGCAAATTCCCCTGGACCCATGTTTCTTGTAGCAGTACAATATCTTTGGAAGAGAGATAGTCTTTTGATTCAAGGTTCTGCAGGATTCCAGTCCAGCCGTTTATATTCCATGTTGTAAGGCCAATTTTATTTATATGCTGGTTGTTTGCGTGTCATTGGGACTCAGGAGTGATACTTTCCAACTCCTGGGCACTCTTTTTTTCTTCCCTCAGCTCAGTTGTTAGCTCTGAGGCCAGTCCAATTGAGGGGACAGGTGAGTCCATCCAATTCTCTCCCAATGGGGAATCAACTTGGGGATATAACACACCTGATTTTAAATGGTGTCCAGTCATCCCTTGAGGGCTGGAGGCACTGACTTGGAGTATCGGAGGGGCCTGGCAGTCTGCTTCTGCAGCATCATCTGGCTCTGTACTAAGCTGAATACTTGTTGAATTTTGTAATCCTTCTATAAGTTTCTCAGTAGAAGTCTGAGGCCTCCGGGTCTGGATCTCATCCAGTGTCGTTTCTAGGTCTATTGAAGATATTTCACACATAACATAGGAGTTGTAGTTCTTCCTTTCCAGTGCAGGGAGTGGCCTTACTGGGGTCAACTCCCTTGTCCCCATCAGTGCCTCCATCTCTAATTCCACTTCCCTGTCATCCATTATGACAGTCTGTGGCATACATAGCTCAGGTGAGTTTCCAGTGTCAGGTTTAGCCATTCTGCTATACGATTGTAGGTTTGAAATTGGTGTTATTTCTGGGGTCATTGTTACCATAGGCTTTTCCTTGGTCAATAAGGAGTGGAGCAGTCTATTATCCAGTCCCACATTATCAGCTGGTTTCATATCAGAGTCTAAATTATCAGGGGTGCCCAAATTTAGGTCCAGGGAGCTCATAAGGGCTAGACTTGTGTGGGTAAAAGAGTCAAGATCTAAAGTATCGCTATCTCTCTCCAAGGCCAGATCTTCTTCATGTAATCTGATTCTCATTGGTATTAGTAGCTCATCCAGTTTGTTCCTTAATTTTAAGAGTCCATCCTGCTCAACTGGGTGGTTAGCAGCCAGCTCATGGTAATTATTCTTTAACAGTTTATCTTTCTTTTCATGGCTAGACTCCTCCACAGCTGTCTGAATTGTCGATGATAAAGTGGTGCCATAGTTAACCCTTCTGACTCTGGCAAGGGCTCTAACTCCAAGCTCTTTAAAAACTCTCTGAGGGGTTATACCATATCCTCTTAGGTACTGTGCTGAGTGGAAAAGTTGCAAAGGCATAGTTGTTGACTTAAAGTCTAGGAATAATCTTTTGCAGTCCATTTGCGATGGCAGAAAGTGGAAGTGTTTTAAATCCAATGGGGGTATAACACAATTCAGTAATTCTGCCAGAGAGGTAAGGATTCTTTTCTTATTTGACCAAAGCTGTGCATCTTTCTTTGGGAAGCATATGAGGACCTGATTTGTTTGGAGTATTCTTTGTACTTTCCCTCTTGTCTTGTGTTGTACATATTGTGTTCGCTCAAGGTTAAAAGAGGGGGGCGTGTAACAATGGTGTCGTCCTCGTTCTCACCTCTTTGTTCTAACTTGGATACTGGGTGAGCATGCGTTTGGATTAAGGCTCCTAATTGCCCTTCAATTCTATTTAAATGCTCTAAAATTAAAATTAGAGTTTCTGCAGATATAAAGCAGTTTTCACCCAGCTGAGGAGGGCAATTTGGCTGGGTAGGGAAAGCATACTCTGCCTTCTGACTGTTTACTTTCCGTCCTAGCGATTTATGCTTTCCTGCATTCTCCTTCACAGGGGTTTTAATTAATAGGCTGCTTTCTATCTCTTGGCAGACTGAGGTGCTTATAGGGGTTGTGGCTAATGCCGCCAGTCCATTCTTATTACTGTTTTTGATACTCACGGCATACGTAGCCCCACTTGAGGGAAGAAAGCTTCGATTCTAAGCTGTTTCTTCTTCCTTTCCTTTTCCAACTTTTCTTCTCTGGGACTTATAGTTTGCCATCTCTTTCTTAATCTCCTCCTCCCTTTGGCTGTGAATAAATCCTTATTATTTTTCATGTTTGCAGCTTCACTTGTCCCAGTGTAGGTGGGAGCTGCGTCTAGTCAATGTTACTCCGTCGCCATCTTCCTCCCTCTGGCAGGCATAGAGGTCCGCCCTTGGAGGGGGAGATCTGACCCCTTGCAGCTTCAGTGAAAACATCTGCAGTCCTTACCTTCCCAATGTCAGGAAAAGGAGGGGCATGTCAGGGGCATGGCATGGATGGATTGGGGGAGGTTTTGGTTCCTGGACACACCTGCAACATGGGGGGAAATTTACACTAGCCCTGGAGCTGGCATAAATAATTTCCCGCCTATTGCTTGCAAAGGGAGGGAAATGGTTTTTGGGGTTGGTTTTTTAAAACCCACATGGAAAGGGGGGGGGGACAAAGCGAACACCTCTCTTCCATTCTTTCAGGTGCACACCAGCAGGGCTTCAGATGTCTCAGAGGCTCTGACTTTACAGCTTTCCACAGTGACACATAGGATTGCCCTGTCTGATCGCTATTAAGATCCTATGCTCAGTTTTGCACTGATGTTCTGAGTCTCTGGTATACCCCCCCCCCCAAATAAAGGCCATGAAGCCAGACATATTGGTCTGGAAGAGCTATAAAGAAACCTTTTTTTAAGAATGGATCGTTGCTGCCTTATGGTCAAAACTGAGTACAGATATATCCCTAGATGCATTATTGAGAACACACTTTCTCCAATTGCCCAGAGAGCTTTGGCTACTGGCCAGTATAGAAATGTAATAAATTAATGAATATGCTCCTATACCAATACAATTACAGCAGCCTTCAAAAGAACTACATCTGAGCCAACAGAATCCATCATTTATTTATTTATTTATTCATTCATTCATTTCATTTCATTTCTATACCGCCCAATAGCCGAAGCTCTCTGGGCGGTTCACAAAAATTAAAACCAAACAACACACAATAAAACAATTTAAAATATATAGAACATTAAAACCACAATATAACAATACAGCCACAATAAAACCTAGCAGCAGTGCAGGAGTTTAAAATACAGATTTAAAACAGCAAAGCTAAAGTTTAGAAAGCTAAAATGCTAAACTGCCTGGGAAAATAAAAAGGTCTTCACCTGGCACTGAAAGGAATACAATGTAGATGCTAGGCGAACCTCACTAGGGAGCTCATTCCAGAGCCAGGGTGCCACAGCAGAAAAAGCCCTCCTCCTAGTAGCCACCCGCCTCACTTCCTTTGGCAGGGGCTCACGGAGGAGGGCCGCTGACGATAAGGTCCGGGCAGGCACATATGGGAGGAGGCAATCCTTCAGGTAACCTGGCCCCAAGCTGTTAAGGGCTTTGAATCTTAACACCAGCACTTTGAATCGGGCCCAGAAATGGACTGGCAGCCAGTGCAGCTGGAAAAGTACTGGCTGTACTTTTCATCCCAGCACACCTTTAATCAGCATGCTAGAATATCAAAGGAGGAAGGAGGGACGGAAGAAAAACAAATCCTTCCCCTTGCTTCTGTTGTTGCTCATGCAGCCACACCAATTTGGAAGGGAAGGGAAGGGAAGGGAAGGGAAGGGAAGGGAAGGGAAGGGAAGGGAAGGGAAGGGAAGGGAAGGGAAGGGAAGGGAAGGGAAGGGAAGGGAAGGGAAGGGTGCAGGCTGACACAAACCACTTCTGTGGATGTCAGGTGGGCAATTTTTCTGATCTTCTCAGATTGGTTTGGATAAATGGCCTAATTTCCACCTTTGGATAATTAATGGAATTGGATAATGAATGAGTCGATCCACAGTGAGCTTTGGAGAGGTTGCACATCTCTAGAAATGACAGACTTTTAAAGCACTGGAACATTCTTCTTTTTTAATAGTGTTGCCTGGCCAATAAGGTGGTGACAGGGACAAGAAGGGAGTGTTTAGGTAGGACAGTTCCCTCCCCACTGTCTAACTTAAAGGTGATATCAGAGAAATAAGCAACCACCAGCAGGTTTGTTATTATTGTTGTTGATGACAGCACTGGATTTTGTGAATATTTAAATGAACATGATGGGATGTAACATTGACAGTCTCAGATACTGCCAAATATTACTACTGCATGGCATCTAATAAATCTTGTGAAATATTCCATGCTACATGTGTGATGCTGCCAAATGCTAACTGCCACATGTCAAGTTATGAAAAACGATTGTATTGCATACTAAACATCACTGCCAAATGTTGACTGCTGTATGTTGCATTATCATGTACTGACTGCTAAACATCAGTTAATGTCAAAAAGTGCTACTGCATGTCACTGTCAGCTATTGAAACACTGATGGCTTGCAAGTCAGATTTCATCAGATATTGATTGCTCCTGCATACCATCAGTCATCCTGCATACCATACCAATCCTCAGCTACCAATTGTGAATCTTGACAAGGAAATATTTTTCAAGTCAGCATTGACCCAAGACATGTTGCTGTCTAAAGCAAACAAGATGGATCCCCCTACCTATTCCACATACAGAATCTTACATCAAGCCTGCTGATTGAATAGCATCTTCCACCACACTTGAGGCAGCAGTCTAGATTAGGAGTTCCAGGTCAGGCCAAGGACTCAGGAGAAACAGCCAGGGGCTGCCACTGCTGCCCCTGCCCCCAGGATCTGCTGCCTGAGGCAGTTGCCTCACTCTGCATAATGGTAGGGCTGGCCATGTGTAAAGTATTTGCACACCCATAAAATTATCCAGCAAACTGTACAGAACATATTGCAGGACTGGGGAATTCATGTCAGCTGTAATACATCAGCCCCAAATACTACCCCAAATTCATCACCCTTGCCCTCTAATGACAATCAGTATGTTTAGTCAAGAAAATAATAGTATTCAAATATAATCTTTAAAGAGGTCTATAATCCAATCCCAACAAAAGTTAATACTGACTGACTTGGTGGCATTACAGGATCATTCAGTTCAACGTTGCTGATGCAAACCATTCACTAGGTGACAGTCTTGCACCAGTTTTCCTTAGAAGCATAAAGAAAAGTTATTTCATTGTGTTTGAGTGGTGATTTCCTCCCTTTTTGATGAAAAGCTCTTGTTGTTAATTATAGTACATAACTGTAAATTTGAATATGACATATACCAAAGGTTTAATGTTTAGATTTTTTATTAAAAAAAACCAAACCTGCATATTTCAATGGAAACATTTAACCCTTTGCAATCATGCAATAATGTGTCGTGGGTGTTTCTGGCTACAATTCTAAAGAGATGTACTAGGAACAATGGCCTGGTAACATTAAACACAGTGGAAGTAACTGTGTGCTGCACGTGCTATTCTTATCCCTCCCCGTTAAGGCAATCCCACTGAATTGAAGAATAAGGGCCAGGAGTAATATTGGATTGCAACATTTAAACATATGGTCTCAAACTGGAGGCAAAATTAACCTGCGGGATACTATGCAATAGCTCTGGTCCAGCATTAGTAGCTTGACAAATTAGAAAGTGGGGAGCCTCACTGCAGGGGGGGGGGGAGCCTGTGTGCTGTGCTTTCTTAATTGCAGCCACTACCCCATGTAGTGGGGTAAATCAACAGAGTGGCAAAATTGACTACATTTTGCAGCATCTGTTCTAGTCTCTTTTTCAGCACCTGTTCTAGTCAATTTCACTTCTAAGGAAAGCGATGCTGGTTGTCATTCGTTTTATTGGACTACCCAAGAACATGGAGATATAGAGACATACGCTCATCCTTTCATGTACCACCAGGGCCAGCTCCAGATTTGAAGGGGCACTCAGCAAAGTGCCCTATGGAGGGCCCCTTCCCATGGCAGCTGCTCCCCTGTGGGGTTACCTGGCAGCTGTAGCCAATAGCAGCATTGCAATCAGCCCTCGACAGTTTGAAGCTGCCATACTATATTTGCCACAATGCTCCCAATGGGGTGTTGCTCCAGGATGCTGTCGGCCATTTAAAGTGTGGCTCCAAACTGCTAGGCACTGGGGGCTCCGAGGCAGGCAGGAATGCAGTGATGGGCCCTGCCAGGTGCTGGGGCCTTGGCACCTGCCCAACAATGCCATGAGCTGACACCAGGCCTGCGTACTGAGGGATGCTGGAGAATTTTGTGGGCTCTTCCTTTTTAAGCTAACCCACCCTGATTTGCACTTCCCAAACCTATCCACAGACCAGAACACAGTTATCCTTTGGCTTGTGCACTTCCCTGAATTTTGTGATGCAGTTCTTGGCTCAAAATGTGTACCAAACTGCACATTTTAATAGGAAATGCATACAATTTGAATGCAAATTTTCATGCTTATGCAGAAAACATGAGGGAATGGACTTGTGATTGAATAGATACAAAACTGACACAGGCTGGAAATAGCCCAATCTGTCTATCCCTATGTGTGCTACAACATTTTTTTTTTTTAAGTTAGCAGTTGCAAAATTGCTCCAGATGTCAGGAGTGAGTCATACTCATTATTGCTGGTATCCAGCAGATACCCAGGACAGCTATACCCAAAGATACATGTGTTGTCTATAGATTGTAGCAGTCCCCCTAGTCACACTTGGTCTGGAGGTTAGTTTTGGCTTTCTTGTAGTCTGGCTTGAAGTGCTATGAAAACCTGCAACACCCGCTTGATAAGGGATTATGATGGAAGAGACAAAAATGTACACTGTTGACAGCATGTCCTCTGCATTACTCCACTGTGTGCACCCTACACCTATTTATGTTTACTCTAAGGTAAGTCCCACTATATTCAATGAGACATACTCTGAGGTAAGTGTGTACAGGATGTGATCTGAGGTCACAATACTATGCATACTCATTTGGGACTAAGCCCCATTGAACTGAGTGTGACTTCTGAGTAAACAAGAATAGGATTGGGAGGCAAGTCTTTTAAAAGCATTGGCTGTACACAGCCAAATGATGAAAATGTGTGTGCTGTGGACAACAACAGCTCTGTAATACTGCCTCCATCTGAATACAGGCTTGTTTCTCCATATTTTACTGAAGACAGCAAGACGGATGTTCAGCCCTATGGCAGAATGTAGACTTCAGTTTGAGGAGTGTATCAAGATCATATGCCTTCCTCTGTAAATTACGCTTTTAAATATCTTCTCTCATTTTTGTCCTTGACGGTTTGTGTTGCCAGCCCAGAAGGAACCCAAACGTTTCATAGTTTGCCTCTCTAAGTTAACATGTTTTTACATTTCCACTTGGCAGTATGAACAATATTGGCAGATGGGAGAAATGATTGCTGCTGCTGTATGTTCTAATTTTGTTCTAATTTATGTTCTAACCCAGCTTTGCCCTCAGCAATATCAGTGCACATTTAACATAATGCAAATGTCAGTGAGGGTTACTCGAGAATCAGATCATGCAACCATGCAATTGGCCACCTTTTGGGTATGCCAACAAGAGCAAGGGGAAATCGACACATTGAATCTCTTTTCAAGAGGAGAAGGGCAAGATTTTTTTTTTGTGGATAAATGAAAAATCTAAGCACAAAAGTTTGGATAAAATGATCTAAAGCTAAATTAACAACAAATGAATACAGGGTATAACTAACTGAGCTGGTTGATCATGCAGAGACAGAGAAAATGTTAATTAAATGCTCTGTAGTATGCCCCTGGATTGCCCAGTGGCATTTTGCTTATTAAGGATGCCCACAAATTTATGGGTTATCTCTTCTGAACACCAGGCGGGTGTGCAGTTAGGTTCTGAAACTGATAAGCACCTGTTCCATGCACACTACTACCATGCCCAGAATATCTCCCAGCATGGGCCTACTCTGTACTTGCCAGCTGCTGTTTCAGGCTGCATTCCAACAGTAGCTTCTCCATTTAGACTTTGTCTCAGGGAACAAAGCCTTGCATAGAACAGCTCTCCAATCTTCTTCCCAGATCTGAGCCAAAAGAAAGCCTTCCAAATGTAGCATGTATCTCCTACTTGTGTGCTCTGTCTGTCACTGGTAGGAGGAAAGCATTTGATCAGTCTTATGCCTCTAATTCCCAGTACACATGTCCTACTTGCAAGTACATCAGGCATGTGCTGTGAAGTGTCAGCTCATTTTATAGGGCATGATATTTACATTAGGAACATAGGAAGGTGCCATATATAGAATCAGGCAATAGGTCCATCTAGATCAGTTTGATCATCTAGGCAGCACTGCTCTAATGTTTCAGGCAGGGGCCTTTCCTAGCCCAGACTGGCAATGCCAGGGATTCAACTTTGGACCTTTTGCATGCAAAACAGGTGCTCCACCACTTAGTACTGGCCCGTCCCCATAAAAATCATGAACATGCAGAGTTCTCTCCCATCAGCAGACAGCAAGCAACAACCTCTGTAATATTTGATCTTCTCCCCCCAACCCCATTGTTCATTAGTAGACGTGCAGAACACCTTGAAGCCTTTTCACTGCCGCATTCCATTAAGTATATCATCCCTATTTATGTGGAACTACTCAGAAATGCTAAATGTTGAGCAATCAGGGGGCCATCTACAAAAGCCTTTTACTCCAGGGCGGGTGCGAGTGAGGTCCTTTTGATTAGACGACGCAGTCGTCACTTCGGAGCCAACCATGGTCTTCTCCTGGAAAATGCAGATTTCTAAGGAGGCGTTTTGCTGCAATGTGTTTGGTTTGCTGCAGGTTTCCCGCGGTTGTGAGCCATCTGTCCCTTCCCCAAACTGACTTCGCATTTTGCAGCGGGCATGCTGCAGGCATGCGTAGTGCTTGCATCGTTCTGTGACAGCCCTTTACTCCCCCCATCCCTTCGCAGCTGCACAGTTACAGAGGCACAGAGAGGCATTTTCATTTATTTAATCACACTTTCGCACATTTTTGCAGCTTCATATCTTCGCAACGATTGCTTTTGGACTTAGTGCCCAGGGCTGGGAGGGGAGGACCAACATCACTCCAGCCACCATTTCGGAGAATTTCAGAGAATGTTTTCCTTGGGGAGGGGAACAGGGTCTCCACATACCTTTTTAAAGTGTAGCCGATTCTTGAAGGGGTCTTCTTTCTATTTTTAATTAAAAAAAAAATCACCCCCTGCACCTGCAGGAGCCCAGGACTCTTCTCGAGCCAGGAGTTCTTCCTGGATGCCTATTGGAGAAAGTATGGTCACGTGGTCTCCTGGGAGTTCAGAAAGAACTCCCAGGCTGGAGCAGAGTCTTGGGCTCCGCTCCTGTGAGTGCAGGGGGTGTTTTTTAAAAAAATAAAAAATTGAAAGCAGACTCATCGAGAATTGCCTACACTTAAAAAGGTGTGTGGAAGCCCTGTCCCCCTCCCCAAGGAAAAAAGTCTCCAAAATTTTCATCTCTCCCAGCCTCTTTCACCAGAGTTTTCATTTCGCGCCCCCCCCGACAAAAATAGAAGAATCAAAATTTTCAGCACAGCACTAATACACACACACACACTGCTGAATAGTCCAATATATTTTACACTCTGACCATATGCACCTAGAACAGTCTATCCAGTACTTTCTACCTGTCTTCTGCACCAGCTGCTCCCTTTGCCACCTGTTCTGTTCCTTTGATGTTCCTGCACTCCTTTGGGGACAACCCTCCATAATTACAAAAGCAGCAGTGCATTGGTTTGGTCACTTTTAGGAAAAGATGGATCAGTGTTTGAGCTAGTGTTAGGGGCTATGTGAGGGAATTCTTGAATACTGAGTTAAACAGAGAAGGTGACAAGGTGACGACAGCTTGAAAGGATTCCATCTTGGTGGAGATGCTATTTACTTAAATGTTTCACAACCATTGTAAAGGCCTAGTTGGCAACAGGGTAATTAAATCAATAAGTCATGCTAAAACTGATATGGAAGATGTTCTGGGCTGTTCTTTCCTAGTACAAAGAAACCAAATGTGTGTTGCATTTTGCGGGCTGGGATTTAGATCCTCTTCTGTTTTGATTCATGATACATTTTGGGTGGAAGCTAACATAAGGCATAACTTTTCCCTAGGACTTTTCTTCAAAAGACAACGGCTTTGAGCTGGGTTTGAAAACTTTGAATATATCTTCACTATAGAAGTGACAATATGGATAAAATTCATGTGCACTATAACTTAGATTGTCAGGAGTTTTGTATAGTAACAAGCTGCACCCCTGATTTTTAGCCTAGCATATTCAATTGAAACCAATATTGTGTGCTAACAGCCATGTTTTACTATCAATGATATATAACAATTTTCTCGATTGTTAGCCCAAAGGCAACGATTGAGGCAGATGCTTCATATTGTGAGTCAGGGCCTGTGAAAAGTGTTGCTGAGAACGAATGATAAATACAACCTACTCACAGACTGCTTTTTTAACTAGGAATGTCAGAGGAATCCTGTTGTGGGTGGAGCTTGATAAGCTTTCATTGGCTCAGCCCCCCGGGCTTTGGAATGTCTTCCCCTAGCTGACCCAACCCAGTCTGCAGCGAGTCAGGCCAGCCTGTGGATTTTTTTTTACTTGCACAAATAGAGATTTGCAAAACTTTCAGCTGCAATTTGCGTAATTTGCATAAATTAAACAAATTGCAGCTGTACTTTGCATAAAACGCTATTTGTGCAATTTTTTTAAAAAATGAAATTGTTCCCAGATTTTGGGGGAAATCTGCAGCTTGGTCCACAAATGCGAGCTTAGTTGGGAACTCTGTTAAGGCAAAACCAAAATGGATTTCCTGGTGACGGATATCCCTAATTTTATTATATAGAAAGCTTTCCCAATACAGTGTAACCCAGGGGCAGGGGAACTGTGGCCCTCCAGATGCTATTGGGCTATAGTTTCTTTCATCTCTGACCATGCTGGTTGGGGCTGATGGGCCTTGGAGTCCAACAACATCTGGATGGCCACAGGTTCCCCACCCTCAGGTGTAAACAGTGGTGGCATAAAGATATGATTAATGGAAATGAATGTGTGTGTTTCTTCATTCTTCCTTTCAGAATAAGGAGCATTTGCTGAAGAGCTCTATTGTGAGAAAGCACAAACCAAAGGCACGGGCTCATGTGCTGATAAGAAAGAAGTATTCTCCAGAGGGTGAATCATCACTAAGGAACAGCTCCTGTGGAAATGTCAAACTTCTAGCCATTTCACTCATACTTTAATAATCTACACAGGCAGCATTCACTTCATGTTTGTTTGCCTGACATTAAAGTGTAATGCATGATAAAGTGCTGATTGATTTAAAACCTTTGTGATGCTACGGAAAACTCAGCAACTCTCCAGTTATCTTACTTATACTCATGCTGAGATAGGCCTGAAGACTAAAAGAGAAAATGTGATTGCAACACAGTAAAAGCATTCAGCCATTCTTTTCTGAGACTTGAGAGCTCTTTCATGTGTCCCTCTGTGCATAGGATAAGTCTGTGAAGGGGAGGAGTGGGTTCCCCAAAACATGGCATGCCTACAAGTGTACAGCTGTGCATGCCTTGGCACCCCTCTGCAGGCCTCTCACATGGGATTGCATAGATATTCAGGGTGGGGCCAATGGGATGCAGGAGCATGAGTTGGTAGGCACAATCCTTCTCCCACCTCCATGAGCTTAGCCTATGCATGGAAGAACTTATGAATGGGGCCCAGGATTTGTCTAGAAGATGGCATCCACCATCCCAACCCCAGTGGTGCAGGTAATTTTAGACCTTGGATTTAATGATATTAGGGGGCAGGGGGCTTTAGACTTCCATCTGTATTGCTTCAGTTGTGAAGCACACAGCTAACATTTCTCTCCTTCCTGATGTATTAGAACAACGACATTTAAAACTGTTTTCCAGCCCTGATTTAAAAAAAAAAATACTTTGAGCATGTGCAGTTCTGCATTTTAAACTCACTTAAATAATAGCACCATCATACCACAGGAATAAAATGGACCTTGTTTCTGCTACCCTGATGCCCTCACACCTGCCACTCTCTGGGTGGACTTTGGGGGGCCCTTGGACTGTGGAGCCCTGGACTTTGGTCCCAAGGTCCAGTAATAGTTACACCAGTGTGGACCAGCATTGCAGCTGGGTAATTTTAGACCTGGGACTTAGTGGTCTTATGGGGACCCACTTTAGACAGCCATTTTGTATTACTTCAGTTGTGAAGCACACTGCTAATATTTCTCTTCCTCCCTTCTGTCATCACCACCGTTCCATGCTTTATTTATTTATTTATTTGATTTATTTGTACCCCACCTCTCTACCAAAAAATGGCACTAAAGATGGCTTACAAAACAATTTAAAATAGATTAAAATAATAAAACACATTGAAATACAATAACAACATAACTATTACAGAATAAAAACAGCACTCGACCCACAGACCCACTTACAAGCCAAAGGCCTTCTTGAAGAAAGAGGTCTTTGCCTGCCATTGGATGGATAGCAGAGAGGGAGTGAACCTAGCCTCCCTTGGGAGGGAGTTCCATAGCCTCGGAGCAGCCACCGAAAAGGCTCTCCCTTGCGCCGCCACCAAACATGCCTCTGATGGTGACAGCCTTGAAAGAAGGACCTGAAAAAGGTTCCTCTGGGCAACTCTGAGCAGATGCAATGGTGATGGAGAAGTACAATTTCTTCACCATCTTCATTTCCATGGAGCAGGCTTTCAAATGAGCTCTAGCCCATGTTCAATCAGATTCATTCCGAGTTTTCTGCCAGCTTTGCTCTAGTTGACATCCCACTCGCTTCACCACCCACAGCACCTGGAAAACCAGGGGGCTCATTGGGGTCCACTCTGTAGGAGAGAATGCTCAGGAGTGATCATGTCAACCACATGGGCCATTTCTTTGTTCCAGAGGTTAACCAGGGCTTTGAGAGAATTGCCTGTGGAGATGACAGGAAAATCCCCAAGAGCCATAAGAAAGCCATCCAGTTCCATCGGTCTCTTGGGGTGGACCACCTTAATCAGGCCCCTGCCTCTGCAGAGCCTCCAATTCCAACTGTAAACCTCCACCAGGTAGTGATCTTTACAGCTGCTTCTGCATTCCTGATATGTTACAACAATAACAAAATTGTTTTCCAGCCCTGATTTTAAAAAAAAATTCTGAGCATGTGCAGTTTTGCATTTTAACCTCACTTAAACTCATATCATAACTACAAGAATAAAATGGAGTTTGCTTCTGCTGCCCTGATACCCTCATCATCTTGCTGCTCTCTGGGTAGTCAATGCTGCCCCCCGCCCCAGGATGTGGGGCCCTAGACTTTGGTCCCAAAGTCCAGCCCTAGCTGTACCACAGAAGGGCTCTGCAGGTAAGCAGTGGGGTGTGGTCCTTAGCAGGAGCCCAACAATGCACACCCTGCCCACTGATCAGGTGTCTTTCAATTAGGCTTCTCATTGTCAAACCTAGGTAGGCCAAAACTATATATTTTAGGTAAGGACACCATATCAGATTTCTGGATGTGTAGATTTAAGAGATTTCAGGGGGCAATGTTTTCACCCCATGCCCTCTCTAAAAGGTACCATTTAGGTAGTGAGAAGACGAAATTTTAAAAATGGCTTTGCTGGTCATTTCAAAACAAAAGGGATGCCGCCATGACATTCTGCCCAATGGCAGGCCTTCTCTGTAGTGTGGCACCCACACTCTGGAAAACCCTCGCCCATGCAGTTCGAGGAGCAGAAAATGTGGCATCTTTCAAGTGCCTCCTAAAAATGCATCTTTTCACCCAGGCCTTCCCTGGGCTAAAACTGCTGCTAGGTTTTAATTTGGCTTTACATGCTACTTTGAAACTTTGAAAAGCGTATATCATGTTTTGTCGTATGGTATTTTATGGTTTTAATTGTTGTGAACTCGCCAGAGAGCCTTGGCTGTTTATATACATGAAATACATTTATATACATGAAATAAATAAATAAATAAATAAATAAATAAATAAATAAATAGATTGAACAACAGCCATCTTCTTGAGCACTGATGATTACTTACCCCCTTGGGTGGAGTTACTTAGAATCCTCTTTCATAAACACAGGAATTGATCCTTACTAGCTTTCTCTGGTCAACCAGGATAAAAGTCAAGATCTCAAAAGGTTGCGGTCATATCCCCAAGCACCATGTCATCATTAGAGGCAGATACAGACTGAAAACCACCCAAGCAAGTGTAACAAGGAAAGCCGATGACACCTCAGGTATATAGATGCTTATCTTAACTGTGGCAAGTGTCATAGGAGTTCTGAGGGATTTTATCATCCAAGTGTCCCAAACCTGTCACAGTGAATCAAAGATGGCTCAGTCTCTGAGCAGGTTGAAATGGGATTCAACATTACACTCTCTACCCAAATTGCTATTAGCTACACTTGAGAACTCTGTACAGACATAACGAAGGCGGAGAAAAACATTCTCTTCACATCACAGCCATGGCACAATCCTGATAGCGTGCGTGAAGGTGTGTTCGCTCTATTTGTTGCCAGTGTGGCTTTTGATGAGCTAATTCTGGATCTTACACACCATTGCAAACACCATTCTCCTGAAAAGTATTGCAACGTTTATGCAAAGAATACACAATTAACAAGGTTCTAAACCTCAAAAGATAAAAGGTGTCACACAGTACCTGAGGAAACCACAGCAATAAGTTCTCCTCTCACATTAAAATTGCAGTCGCACATGCTATGTCTGTCAAAGCGTGTTTGGCCTATATTGAGTGAATGATTGTTTCCTCAAGCGAATCTCCCGTGACAAGATGATAGCTTCACAAATTACCTCTAGCAGTATCTACAATTCAAAGTACCTGTATTGTTCACTTCTTTTTTATCCTATACCTGTCAACTTGATGTCGACTAACAAAAAAGAGCAAAGGAGTATTTCCTGTTAGCAAAAAAGTAAAATACTTTTAAAAAAACTTTCATGGGCTTGCTTTTGGAAAAAGAAGAGAAATTATCAGGAAAAAAAATGCTTCCCCAAGATATCATAAAATGTATGTCACATCACAAAACATTCTGCTACACAAAACATTGTCATATAACAGCTACAATATTGTAGCTGTTATATGAGAAAACATTTATTCTTTGGTCTTGAACCTAGACAGTGTGGACTTGAAAGAAAGACCTGCCAAAGTGAATTGTATTAAATGATATCACCAAAATATCAATTTTGTCTTAGAATCTGATGTTAGAAATATAATAGTATTTGTGATCATTTCAGGGAAAGAATGTGCTAAGATGTTATGATGGCATCATGTACCCTGTCACCCCAGTAATTTAAGGTGCAGGATACAGGGAGAGAAAGGGAAACTGGAACTCCCAAAGGACAACTACATGTGGACTGAAACACCAGGGAGGGTTGTCCCTCTCCATAAACAGCAACCATGAAGAGGTGGCTTTATTCTGAAAATGGTCCTTCTCCAGTGATCTCACCCACCACTCAGGGCCTACTACTCCAGGGTTGAAGGAAAGTGGAAAAATGCCCTCTAGTGGCCAAAGTCACCCCACCATGGTTGGCTTACCAAATGCAGCAAGGGCAAGCAGCAACAGCAGCAGCATGATCTGTGCTGAGCAGCTATGAGCTGACCAGTATTTTAATTACCCACAGTACCCTGACATAACATTCCTCTGGGTGGCATTGTGGTAAATTTAAGTGATGGGCAGCTTTCAGACCCAACCATCCAGCCTGTGGGCCCAGCCAGGGTATTGGGGCCCCAGAGAACTGCTGGTTGCAAACACTGGTCCTGCCTAGGATAATATCTTCACACTACTCAGGAAAGTGGCACTGACTTGAAACTGAAGTAGAACAAGTCAAGGGTAAGTAAGCAGGAAGAAATATTAAGACATTCTATTAGGACAGTGGGAGGGGGGCTTTAAGGTACCAAAGTTTAAAAGAGAGGGCTTCAAGAGGAAGCCCATAACTCAGTGGGAGAACACAAGCACTGAATGCAAAAGGTCCCAGATTCAATCCCCAGCATCTTCATTCACAGGATCTCAAGTAGCAAGGCTGGGCAAGGACTTTTACTGAGGCAATGGGGAGCTGCTGCTGGGTAGAGGAGACCAAGGATGAGCAACTTGTGGCCCTCCAGATGTTTTGGCCTACATCTACCATCATCCATCACCACTGGCTATGCTGGCTAGGGCAAAGGGAGTTGTAGGCCAAAACATCTGGAGGGCTACAGGTTGCCTGGAGTAGACAATACTGGGCTGGTGGATTGTCTGACTCATAAGATAGCTTTGTATATTTCATACTATCAGGAGCACAGAGAATGCTGAGGGAGAAGATGCCTTCCTGGTTGATAACATTCCTAGTTTATGGCTGTTATTGCTGATGACCTTATATTATTGTGACCCTCCTGATTTACACTGTCCTGTTTGGACACAAGAACCTCCATAGTCAGCACTCTACATCCTAGCACAGATGTTTCACAGAATGAACACAACAAGATTCCCATGGGATTGTATTTGGACAGATGCTTACTCTCAGCCTAAGAGACCCAGTTGTAAGAGATTGGCTGCTGGGATAAAATCATGAAATATTAATGCAGAATATCCTTTGATACATTTGATCATGGAATCTCCCAACCACTCAGCTCGGTCAAGCTGAGCAATATGGGTTCCAACATTTGCCATGTGCTGTGCACTTCAACTCTGACTCTCTGGCTCTGTCCCTCAGCTCAACTCCTGGCTGCCAGCCCCAAATTCCTGGCTCACCTCTGACAATTGCCTATGGCTCAGCTCTCCGATGATGTGGAGAGGGACTGGGAAACCAGGGTCTGGCATCAGGTTTAATATGACTTTGAGTCGTTCCCTGACAACCTGCAGCAGCACTAGGGGACTACAGCAGAAAAAGATGGACTTGACTGAGCTGCCTCCAGACCCAGGCAGCCACCTGGAGTTTGCATATACCTGAGCCCCAAGCATATGGCAGCAGCTGTAGTAATCCATCCCTGAGCTGCCCTGTCCCTTTAAAGAACCTCAGGAGACATCTGCATTGCCTGTAGGGATTCACCCTCTTCTCTTATTGCTTCTTCATCAGTGGAAGCCATGCTGCTCTTCCATGCCCTACTTACAATGGATCTTCTGGTAAGCACACAATATATTGTCATGGCTTACCTGAGTAGGGCTATCAAAGTTGGTTGCCCTGAGACAATACCATGACTTACTTAGTTGCTTGCTTATTTCATTTATAAGTCAAAGTTCTCGGGGTGACGTACCTTGTAAAAACAGATGCAATAAAACCAGTAATAAAACAGTAACATCACTCAAACAAAAACAAATTATAATACAAATAACAGCAGCAAGCACAATGTTTTAAAAGCAGACGAGAAATATCAAGACAGCACAGAGGATAATTTTAAAATGCAGCCCCTTGACAAAGAAGTGGTGAGAGTCTGTGATGCATGTCCCGATGATCACTGATCAGGGCCATCCCAAGAGATTTTGCCATTTGAGGCAAAGGACAAGATGGTCCCTCGCCCCTCCCAGTCCCTATTCCATGTACAGAAACTAGCTAGACTGGAAGTTGACATTTACTTCAACATTTGTGATGGAATGTGGTGCCCTTCCCCAGTGTCATGCCCTCAAGATGTTTTGGACTACAACTCCCAGCATTCCTGACCATTGGTCCTGCTGGCTGGGGAAGATGGGAGTTGAAGTCCAAACTATCTGGAGGGCATTAGCTTGGGGAAAGCTGGAATCATGTCCTCTACCATACCTGGAACAGCAGACTACTTTAGGGGCCCAGGAGGACAAGCTGTACAGCATATACAGCTCTGTCTTCCAATGGACAGTTGAGGAGTTCTGAAGGGATATCTGGACGCCGCCATCATTCCCCCACCCCCACTCCCTGCATCACCATCTCACTCTGCAGACAGTTATGCTGACAAAGCTGTGGCCAATCCATGGGACATTGGACCAGTATGAGAAGTTACAACATTTGCTATTTCCTGCGACTGACAGCTTCACAAGTCTAGTGTGTTCTCATGTACCCTGATAGGGGCAAGGTTCACATCAGCTGTTTAAAACTCTGGAAAACCATTTTTGAAGATTTCTGCCCACCCAACATGTAATTCACCAGTCTAGAACTGAGTTTTCCAGTTGGCGTGTGAGGAGAAGGAAAAAGGCCAATAAGAAGACAGGAAATTTTAGGGCTGTCAGTGGATCAAAAAAAAAAAAAGTGACTGCACCCTGGCAGAGGGGATTCACTTCTTTCCTTTGTTTTTTTTTTAAATTATTATTATTAATTATTATTATTATATTCCTTTCTGCATAGCTCCAGTTTTTGCTAACAGATTTTTTGCTTGCTTGGAAGCCTTTTGGGCCATAGTTTGCATGTTTGCCTTCTTTTTGAAAGAAAGAGGGATTTCTTATTTTGACCATGTCCCTCGTTCAGTTTTTATGACTCCTGCTAGCCATCTTTAGCCTTTGGGGACTAGATTCCTAGTTCCTAAGAAGCTTGGCTTAGTCCTCCCCCACTCTGCCACACACACACACACACTATTTTCACCACCATAGAATCCCCACTATTCTATGGCTCCGCTATCACTTTAAAACGTTTTCTTTACTTTCTATCTAGATTAATTTTCCCATCTGGATTTTGCTGAGTCCTACACCTTAGACCCTGAGAGATCTTCTCCAATCTTCCTCTGCATCCACAGGAGCCTATTCCTCAGATTTCTGCCTAGAATAGGTAGCTATAAATTCCTTTCCCCCTTCCTTTTCCCTAAAGTTTGGACTACACTGCTATATAGTTAGAAATTTTAAGACTTACATTTAACTGGTCTGGACTGGTAGGAGTTTAAGCATAGGTAAGTATCAGTTCTAACTGCTGCTCGTTTGGCCTGCTATAACTTTGTATGTCATAGCTATTCCATTTGATACTCTAATGGTGCAGTCTTATGGGCTGCACCCTCATGAGATGGAAGTCTCTGAACTCGGAGGCTTCTGTGCATCCAATGCCCCATTGGGGTGAAGCTGGCAGAGTGGGAGGAGAAGTGGAGGTGATCTTTGCCTCCCCGTCCTCTGAACATGGCGTTTTTCACTAGACTGGCTTTTTTGCCATCTAGCAACGGTGCTTCAGAGGGGGAGGAAAAGAGGCTGGAATAGGATCAGGACAGCTCATATCCTGGCCTCTACGGTCTTCTCCCCTTTCCAAGGTTGGAGCACTGTCTCCAACCACAAAGGGGGATCCCCACTATCCTATGGCCCCTCAAACAATGTCTAGGGAACACAGCATTGCTTCCTTCTATAGTTTTCCCAATAGTCCTAGTTTTCTAATTGGCCTCAGCAGGAGTTAAACTGTAGTTTACTTTGCATGGTGTTACCTTTGCATGTAGGAGTCACACAGCATTGTGGTTCATGGTTACAATTATACCTACATATTTCACATTTTACTTTTGGATTGAGGGAAGGATTGATCCAAGCCCTTGGATCAATCCTTCCCTCCATAGCCTTATTAATTTTCTCGCTCTCTTATTTTGTGTGTATGTGCTCATGATTCCAGTCTTCTCTAGCATCATGTGCATGTGAAATGGTTAATTCTGCCAGTTTAGCAAGGTAATAGGCGATCAACAGTCACCTACACATTCCAAGGCATAGGTCCATTAACCCAGCATAACCCAGTATGTAGCAACTGAGGTACAAAGACATTAGAGCACAGAAAGGAACAGATAGATATGAATTGCAAACCAAAGCAGCACAGCTGGAAAAGCTGGCATATCTCACAAACGTCCCCTCCCCTTTTCTAATTGACTCAAGTGCCATGTTACTGTGCTCTCCTTAGATTAGGAACATAAAAACAATATACAGCTCTTCCTACTGTAGGAAGTACTTATGCAATAAACACATTGATCAGAAAGTCCACTTACATCTTTTTATAACACTCTACTGAAAAATCCATACACAAGAAGGAAAATCCTTTGAAGGGGAAGGGTAATTGATGGAACTGACCTCTGGAGCTTGTACTATGCAGGAACAGGTTTCTAAAGTAATTGTTAAGGAATCAAATAAGCCACCTTGTTTGCATTAATCTAACAAAGAGAGCATCTAGTCCTTGAATAAAAATAAATACATCAAAGAAAGAAAGAAAGAAAGAAAGAAAGAAAGAAAGAAAGAAAGATTGATTGTGACAAGTTTCCATGTGCCAACTCAACCCAGGTAGAGTGAAACAGGCAATCTGCTTGAACAAAAGCACCATGTGTATTAGCACCTGGTCCAAAAAACTAGGGATGTGCGAAAGTCACTTACCTTTTAGAATGGGGTGATTTGCGGTCGGGGGGGAGGCGCTCTGCGCCTCCCCTCGAAATCCTAACCTGGCCGGCTCCACTCTGCGGCAACTCCGCAGAGTCGCCGGCTGGATACATTCACAGGCATGCGGAACCTGCAGACGCAAATGGTGGTGGCTACGGTGGCCGCCATTTGTGTTCCTGTTTTTTTGCCATGATAAGCTACATAAATATTTACGTAGCCTATCACGGCAAAAAAACAGGATCGCAAATGGCGTAGCGGCCGCGATTTGCGCCCCTGTCTTTCGCCGTGATAGGCTACATAAATACTTACGTAGCCTATCATGGCAAAAAAACAGAGGCACAAATGGCGGCGGCTACGGCGGCCACCATTTGCGTTCCTTTTTTTGGTCATGATAGGCTACGTAAATGTTTACATAGCCTATCATGGCCTCCGCAGGGATGCAAATGGCGTCCCTGCATTAGCCGTGATAGGCTACATAAGTATTTACATAGCCTATCACGGCCTAAATGGGGAAGCAAATGGCAGACGCAGACGCCATTCGCAAAGCAGCGCAAACAGCACCAGGTAAGTGCTCCATTTCGCGCACCTTTTGCGGGGTGGGGGGGTGGGGGGCTTCGTTCCACCAGATTTCAGGGGGCCGAATGCACTGGCATTCGGCCTCACTGAGATCCGTGGTGGAATTCCCTGACATCCCTACAAAAAACCTGCTGACTGACCCATATCAATTCATCTTTCTTCAGTATGGGAAAAGCCCAGCAATGTGAAAAGTCAAATTGAGGTCTAGTGACAGACACACTAAAAGACAAAATATGATGAACTGAAATGACCATTAGTGAAGCAGAGCCAATTATATTTTGTGCCTGCCCTGTCTTGGTTTGTTTTAAACCCCTTGCTTAGGTAAGCTATAAACACAAAATACCGAACTATTGCAATAAATTAAAAATCAAGGAATGTACTCAGTCCACAAAGAGCAACTCATGTAACTCAACATGTGTAGGCAGGGAAAAATGAAAGGCAAATGAAAAAGCAAAGGAGGAGAATGAGGAGGAGGAGGAGATGAGGAACTGCACTCTCAGCAGTGAGAAGCAAGGCAAAATGTAATATACTCAACATAGCCAGCAAAGCAGATGTGGCCTGAGTCTTTGAAAATGATCCCAGTTGGAATGCAGTCAGAAAAAGTCAAGTAGTCCTTTTGCCTGCCCACAAGTAGAGTAGATATAATCCACCACAGATGAGCCAAGAATTCAGGATACATTTGAGAGCCCTAAATTATGGCCCTGACTTTGAGTCAAAGCTCAGCCAGCAATCTATTTTCAGGGTCAGCATTCAACCTTGGACCAGTTAAAGCAGAAATAAGAAAGTTAGTGCCTGTGAGTAAGTGCAAAATTCCTTGCTCACTATGTATTATTAAAAATACACTAGGTGTACCCATTGCAAAAAAAAATTCGACCATGTGTGTCTAACTTATGATTTAGTAACTTCATTAATCAACTGTTTTACCTGATCTTGAGATTCAGCAACTTTGATTTAAAATTTGTATTAAAACTATTACAGATAGACTGGTATAGTAAGTGAGAAAGTTGTTCAGTTTTGAAAGCTTTTTCAAAGTGAAAACAACCTGGAAATTGCTACGACCCACAGTTTTGGAGTTATACATAATAGAAAAATTAGTTTTTCCCATTATTATAAAATAAGCCCCCAAAGTGATTTTCGGTATTTTTTGCCATATCTGTGTGGTAAAAGCGTTAATTTTTAGCCAAGTGGAACTCGAGATATTGATTGCTAAAGAAATCGCTTCATGTAATAGATATCACGTGGTGAAGGATTTCATAGCGGAAGTGCATGTAAAGGATTCAAAGTACTAAATTCAAGTACTAAATGCAGATTTTACCAGTATTTATTTATCTCTAAACATCTTTGCCATTCCACATCTCCAATTAGTAAATTACGTGCTTGAGCTTCTTCTTTAAAAGTATCATATACTACCTCATTATATGTTCTGATATCTTCATAATTGATGGCACCAACAACATGTAGTAATAGTAATCTAAGAAAATATCTTTCTGTATTTGAAGGAGATACACCATGGATTCTCCCTAGCCAGGGACAGCCCAAGGCACTGGGGATTGCACACATCAGAGATGCAGAATCTCAGACCAGGGAGCCAAATCCAGCCCTCTTGGGGTCCCAATCTGGCCCTACAGGGTTCCACAGATGGCCACATAGCCTTTCCCTTGACCACCATTTGTTTGGTGGTTTTCCAGCTTTTGTGCAGTTTTCTCCCCATTCTGAACGGTCAAGAAGCTTCTTCTAAGGCTTAGTGACTGGTGTGTAAAAGTGTAAAGCTACAATAAGCTGGTATTTTTTGGTGTTTGGGCCCTCCCCTTTGCCTTTGGCTCCACCCACCACTGGAATGCAGCCCCCAACAGCTTCTCCAAAATGGAATTCAGCCCTCGAGCTCAACACCCCAGCAAACATCCTATAGCTAGGGGTGTACAGACTCCACCTACCTGGGTCCGCCGGGGGGTCCGCGGGAGGGGAGGTGATTCGGTCCTTCCCCCCAGAATCCTCCCTAGCCACAGCTGGACTTCTGGCCGCAGCTGCTCTATGGACGCAAATGGCGTCTGGCATAGCGGACACCATTTGCGTGCCTCCCTTTGGCCATGATAGGCTATGAAAAGATTTACATAGCCTATCACGGAAAAAAGGGAAGGACGCAAATGGCGTCCGCTATGCCGGATGCCATTTTGCATCTGCACAGGACAGCGGACAGACCCGGCTGGAGCCGGAGCCGGCAGTGCCAGCCTGCCAGGTAGGATCCAGCCAGGTCGGACTTCGCAGGGTGGCGGGGTCCGTTCGGCCTCAGACTCCGGGGGAGGGCAGATTCTAAGAATCCGGTCTCATTGGAGCCCGTGGCGGAATTCTCCACCATCCCTACCTATAGTATGCAGTAGGGGTGTGGAACCTCTGGTCCATGGGCCAAATACAGACCTAAAAAGGTAAAGGTAAAGGTGTCCCCAACTGGTTGTGTCCGACTCTAGGGTGTGGTGCTCATCTCCATTTCTAAGCCGAAGAGCCAGCGCTGTCCCAAGATGCTTCCGTGGTCATGTGGCTGGCATGACTGAACACCGAGGTGCACAGAACGCTGTTACCTTTCCCGCCGAGGCGGTACCTATTTATCTACTTGCAATTTCTTGCTTTCGAACTGCTAGGTTGGCAGAAGCTGGGATTGAAGACGGGAGCTCACTCCGTCATGCAGCACTCGGGTCTCGAACTGCTGTCCTGCCGACCTTCCGGTCTGCAGTTCAGCATCTTAACCACTAAGCCACCGCAGCCCCAAATACAGACCTACAGACCTCCTAATCCATACCTCCAGGCTCTTCCAAGGTTACACCCCTTCACTGGACCCACTCCAGGTTACTGATATTATTTATTCCAACTAACAGTTATTGATTCCTTCCAACTACAAAGAAAGGCTCACGCAAATTGGGGAAGGAGAATGCCAGGATGCAAATGTCTCCCCCCCCCATTGTGCACTGGACAAAATTAAGAATAATTTCAGTAGCTCCACCCTTTTGGCTCTGGCCACACCCACTTTTGGCTCTGACCCCACCCACTGCTGGAATGTGGTGGGAAGAACACTGCACAGCTTTTGACTGAGTGAATCCTGTTCTTTGGGAGAACAGGAAAAAGTTCTCCCAAATTATTATGAACTTTAATAATTGTGAAGCTATTTTCAGGGATGTGATTATTCTTCTGCAAATCTAGGCATTGGCAGCTTTAATTTGAGACTGTTCCGAACTTGATCAGATAATATTTAGGGGGTGAAATGGAGTGAACAAAAATTTGTGCTCTGTATTAATTAGGGATGGTGGAGAAATCTGCTACGGACTCCAATGAGACCAGATTCTTTAGAATCCGGCCCACCAGAGTCTGTGGCAGAATGGAATATGCACCCCCCCACATCCCCCAAAATCTTCCCCAGATGGACCCTACCTGCTGCCAGCTGATCCAGGTCTGTCCACTGCTGCCATCCATCCACTGGCCCGGACTGCGGCTGCAAATGGCGTCCGGTGTAGGGGACGCCATTTGCGTCCCTGTTCTTTGCCATGATAGGCTACGTAAATATTTACATAGCCAGAAAATGCAGGGATGCAAATGGTGTCCCCTACACTGGACACCATTTGCAGCCGCAGCCCGGCAGCATACAGAAGTCCGGCTGCGGACGGGCCTGGCCAGCAGCTCCGCAGACTCGCCGCGGAGTGAAGCCAGCCGGGCAGGATTCCAGGGGGAAGGATGGATCGCCTCCCCCCCCCCGCCCGCAGATGCCCGGACTGAAACAGGGTGACTATTCCGTACACCCCTAGTGTTAATATATAGATGTCAGTAGGGAGACCAGATGTGAAGGAGGAGAGGGTGTACCTATATTTTATTATTGTATTAAAAAGAGACTTCCTTCAAGGGCAGTTTTCCTCAACTCCGCATGAAGGGTACACTGCTGAATCTTAGTCTTCTACAAAACTATTAGAGGGTACAGGGATTATTTTCTTTCGTGCTTCGCACAAAGTTTGGGGTCGCACAAAGTTATCCTGATCATAAGATGTTATTTTATTTAGTTAGTTTTAACATTTATATACCTCTGTCTCTCTCTTTTGCTAAAAAGCCATCAAGGCAGTGCACAGCAACTTAAATGACAAAATAATAAAACACAAGGCCATTAAAAGCATTAAAACCATTCAGAGAGCAACCCTGTGGCCCCTACACTGCATCTGGGGTGCCAAAGGAAGTACAGATCACCTCCTCCATGCCCATAGACAGAGCTATGAGTGTGGAGATCCAGCTGTAGATCTTCCCTTCCCCACTCCCTACTCCCTCCCAGGCACTGCATAAAGTTCCTCTAATGCAGTTGCACCTATGTCCCCATAAGAGAAGTAGGAGAGGGAGAAAAGGGGTGCGCTGGTGGGTGGGGAGGGGAGATGCCACGATGAGCAACGTTCTACGGGCTGTCCAGTCCCTTCCCCACCCACCAAAAAGTAAGTCAGCTAGGTGGGCTCAGAGGCCCATCCAGCTTCTTTTTGCATTTTAAATGGAGGAATGGAGGCAAAATTGCCTCTGTCCCCATCTCGCCCTGTCTGGCTTTTGCTGGCAGGGCATAGGATAGGTGGAAGACTCCGAACCCGAAGCCATCCACCAGAAGTGCAACCCATACGATGGCGCCCTTAAGGGGATAAATGATACAACATCCCCAGCCTTCCCCAACCTGGTGCCCTCCAGATGTTTTGGACCAATTCCCATCAGCCCCAGCCAACACGGCCAATGGTTAGGAATCCTGGGAGTTGTGGTCCAAAACATCTGGAAAGCATAAGGCTGGGGAAGGCCAGTCGAAGTAGATTTATCATCTTGTTTTAGAAATCAAGCAGAAGAACCTTGTTAGTCTTATTTATTTTATTCTATTGATTTACACACCAATCGCCATATCTAAAAAATATCTTGAAGTGGTTCACAAAATCAGATATTAAAATACATCATAATATATACAAATACTCATCAAATAAAATATTTAGAACCAAAAAACTTTAAACACAACAGTGGACAAACATACTGGGCAGCACAATAAATTAGGGAAGGCCTGGGTAAAGAGAGGGGGGTTAAACAGGTGCCTTAAAAATACCACAGTTGGTGCATCCTGGATACCAGAGGGAGAAGGCGTTCCAGAAGGTGAGCACCACCATGGAAAGGCCTGCTTGCTGCAAGAGAGGAACCACCAAGACCTCTTCCAATTACTTTAGCAATCACACGGGTAGGGGAAGGCCATCTGCCAGGCAAGCTGGTCCCAAGTTGTTCAGGGTTCTATATGCCAGGAACAAGACCTTGACCTAGTACAGCTGCTTCAACACCAGTGTAATATGTGGATAGGCAGGTGTCCTACACAGGATCCTAGTTACCACACTCTGCACCAGCTGCAGCTTCTGGATCAAGCATAAAAGCAGCCCCACATAAAGCACATTGTTGTTGTTCAGTCATTCAGTCGTGTCCGACTCTTCGTGACCCCATGGACCATAGCACGCCAGCCCTTCCTGTCCTCCGCTCTCTCCCAGAGCGTGCTCAAGTCCATATTCATTGCATCAGTGATGCTATCTAGCCATTTCATCCTCTGCCATCCCCTTCTCCTTTTGCCTTCAGTCTTTCCCAGTATCAGGGTCTTTTCCAGTGACTTTTCTCTTTGCATTAGGTGGCCAAAATATTTCAGTTTCAGCTTCAGTATCTGTCCTTCCAATGAGCAGTCAGGGTTGATTTCCTTTAGGATTGACTGATTTGACCTCCTTGCAGTCCAGGGGACTCGTAAAAGTCTTCTCCAGCACCACAGTTCGAAACCATCAATTCTTCGGCGCTCAGCCTTCCTTATAGTCCAGCTCTCTACATTACTACTGGGAAAACCATAGCTTTGATTATGTGGACCTTTGTCGACAAGGTGATGTCTCTGCTTCTTACTATGCTGCCTAGGTTGGCCATAGCTTTCCTCCCAAGGAGCAAGTGTCTTTTAATTTCATGGCTACAGTCACCGTCTGCAGTGATCTTGGAGCCCAAGAAAATAAAATCTGTCACTGCTTCCATTTCTTCCCCTTCTATATGCCAGGAAGTGATGGGGCCAGATGCCATGATCTTCATTTTTTTAATGTTGAGTTTCAAACCAGCTTTTGCACTCTCCTCTTTCACCCTCAACAAGAGGCTCTTGAGATCCTCTTCGCTTTCTGCCATTAGGGTGGTATCGTCTGCATATCGGAGGTTGTTGATAATTCTCCCAGCAATCTTAATTCCGACCTGTGATTCATCCAACCCAGCATTTCTCATGATGTACTCTGCATATAAGTTAAATAAGCAGGGTGACAATATGCAGCCTTGTCGTACTCCTTTCCCAATTTTGAACCAATCGGTTGTTCCATCTCTGGTTCTTACTGTTGCTTCTTGACCCTTGTACAGGTTTCTCAGGAGACAGGTAAGGTGGTCTGGTACTCCCATCTCTTTCAGAATTTGCCACAGTTTGTGGTGATCCATACAATCAAAGGCTTTAGTGTAGTCAATGAAGCAGAAGTAGACTTCTTCTGGAATTCTCTTGCTTTCTCCATGATGCAGCGAATGTTGGCGATTTGATCTCTAGTTCCTCTGCCTCTTCGAAACCCAGCTTGTACTTCCGGTAGTTCTCAGTTCACATACTGCAGAAGCCTAGCTTGTAGGATTTTGAGCATAACGTTGCTGGCATGTGAAATGAGCGCAATTGTACGGTAGTTTGAACACTCTTTGGCATTGCCCTTCTTGGGAATTGGAATGTAAACTGTCCTTTTCCAGTCTTGTGGCCACTGTTGAGTGTTCCAAATTTGTTGGCATATTGAGTGCATCACTTTAATAGCATCATCTTTTAGGATTTTAAATAGCTCGGCTGGAATACTGTCATCTCCGCTAGCTTTGTTGTTACTAATGCTTCCTAAGGCCCACTTGACTTCACTCTCGAGGATATCCGGCTCATGTTCAGTGACCGCATATCATGTCTATCAGGGACATTCAGATCTTTCCTGCATAGTTCTTCTGTGTATTCTTTCCACTCTTCATCTCATCTGCTTCTGTTAGGTCCCTGCCTTCTTTGTCCTTTATCATGCCCATCTTTGCACAAAACGTTCCCTTGAGATCTCCGATTTTCTTGAAGAGATCTCTAGTCTTCACCATTCTATTGTTTTCCTCGATTTCTTTGCATTGTTCATTTAAGAAGGCCTTCTTGTCTCTCCTTGCTATTCTCTGGAAATCGGCATTCAGTTGGATATATCTTCCCCTTTCTCCCTTGCTTTTCGCTTCCCTTCTTTCATCAGCTACTTGTAAAGCCTCATCAGACAGCCACTTTGCTTTCTTGCATTTCTTTTTCTTTGGGATGGATTGAGTTGCTGCCTCCTGAACAATGTTATGGACCTCTGTCCATAGTTCCTCAGGCACTCTGTCTATCAGGTCTAATCCCTTAAATCTATTTCTCACCTCCACTGTATATTGATAAGGGATATGATTTAGGTCATACCTGAATGGTTTCGTGGTTTTCCCTACGTTCTTCAATTTAAGCCGAAATTGTGCAACAAGAGCCACAGTCAGCTCCAGGTCTTGTTTTTACTGACTGTATAGAGCTTCTCTATCTTTGGCTGCAAAGGACATACTCAATCTGATTTCGATATTGACCATCTGGTGATGTCCATGTGTAGAGTCGCCTCTTGTGCTGTTGGAAAAGAGTGTTTGCTATGATCAGTGTGTTCTCTTGGCAAAACTCTATTAGCCTTTGTCCTGCTTCATTTTGTACAACAAGGCCATGCTTGCCTGTTATCCTGGTGAATGACTCCCTACTTTGCCATTCCAATCCCCTATGATGAAAAGGACATCTTTTTTTGGTCTTAGTTCTAGAACGTGTTGTAGGTCTTCATTGAACCGATCAACCTCAGCTTCTTCGGCCTCAGTGGTTGGCGCATAGACTTGAATTACTGTGATGTTGAATGGTTTGCCCTGGATTCGTACTGAGATCATTCTATTGTTTTTAAGATTGTACCCCAGTACTGCTTTTCCCACCCTTTTATTGACTATGAGTGCTACGTCATTTCTTCTAAGGGATTCTTGCCCACAGTAGTAGATATAATGGTCACCTGAATTAAATTCGCCCATGCTTGTCCATTTTAGTTCGTTCATTCCCAAGATGTCAATGTTCAATCTTGCCATCTCATGTTTGACCACCTCCAGCTTACCTTGATTCATTGATCTTACATTCCAGGTTGTAAGATCTGGAATGAGTAAGTCTCATTGACTTCAGTGATTTGTATTTATGAATAGACACGTGCAGGATTGCACTGTAGGAATTGTAGACTATCAGAATAGTAATTATTGCATATTATAAAATCTTATAAGAGTAATTGGTAAATTCCCTGATTATGAATATGTTTCTGTTATGGCTTGTTAAGTATTGTATGGTATTCTAGGATGGAGCAATCCTATGGCCGCTAGTCAGTGGCTAGATGGCCATAGGATATGTCGGTTTCTGGGAACTGACCTCGGAGCCCACGCTCTGAAGTTGGTTCCCAGAGAACCAACCTTCTCCCCCCTGCGCTGCCTTGCAGGCAAATCAGGACAGCCCCATGCTCCATGCTTGGAAGAGGAGCACCAAGCAGCAAAAATGGGGCGTTCCAGGGAAGGCAGGAAGGCAGGAATGCTGGTACGACACATCTTATGTATCATCCAGCATCCACTTCCCCTGCTCCACCTTCCCATGGCTAAACAGCCGAAATCAGCAGTCTAGGCACAAATGCAGGGTGGCTGAAGTGCGGAGGGGATGATCCCCTCCGCACTTCTCCTGCCCTGCATTGGATAGGCGGTCACCTCCAAGTTCAGAGGTGGCCACCTATCCCCATAGGATTGTGCTCTTAATGTAACATTTTAAAGAGAGAGAGAAAGAGAGAGAGAGAGAGAAATCCTTGTTTGCCTACTCTATAACAATGTAAATTTAATCTAATACTTTGTTCAACACAAATGTTTCTTCCGAATAAAAAATAACCATGATCATAAGAATTAAGTTTTCTTCCCTTATACATGTTTTTTTTTTAACAGTCACAGTCACTGTGGGCTGTTAAGAATTCAGACTGCTGAGTTTACTTGATTCATTGGTTAACTTAATTAATTAAAAACCCTTTAAAATTAACTAAAAAGCACCCTGAATTTATCAGGCGACACATCCTTGTAAAAATGGTAATTACAAGGATGTCATAGGAGAAGTCTTTTGCTAAGATGGCATCTGCTGCAACATATATATGCACCATTTTTTAAAAAAAGGAAAGCATGTTTAAAAAAAAAAAAAAAGATTGTTGGGCAGGAAGATCCTGTGGTCCAACCTAAAATGGCTGCTGTCACTGGAACTTACACTGTCATAACTAGGTGGTATTTGTACTCTATTTTGGTCATATGAACAAAGCACAAGGAATTGGGGGAAGCCATCTTGGGCTCTTTAGTGAATTCAATAGGTACATATTTACTTTCACCATCTTCTTTGCTGTCATAATTTATACTGGTGAAAAGGTGGGATTTTATCATTGGAGGCCTTGGAATACAAATGGCCAATCTGCACTTCTTCCCACCATGTCCCACAAATCACCCAGTTCTTCCCCATTAGCTATGACAACATAAAGTTTAAAGTAACCTCATGCTAACTTCCTTATGCAAGCAATTTAATATTTAATAGCAATCCTATCCTGATTTGGATAGCATAACTCAAAGACAGGATTGCACAGTTAGTCATCTGTGAATGTAAGAGAATTTAGGGTGCAGCCCTATCAAGATATTCACCAGCCTCCAAAGTTGTAGGCTGTGATTATCCTATGTAGGGTGGCTAGAGCACAGAGGGGACCTTCTTCTCCACTCTCTGACCACTCTGCATTCTTGGCTAGACATGCGATTTCACACATCTAGCCAGGACTTCGGAGAGGGGGTGGGAATAGGCCTACTGACCCCACAGCAAGCAGCATAAAGGGGCTTCTTCAGTCTCTTCCCTTCCCCACCCTGGGTATGCCACCTTTTCACCCTCTCTGGGTTCCGTTTTACGAGGATGGAGAGGCAGCTGCCACGGTTCTCACTGCACAGGCTATGAAGGGAAGGGGAGTGCAGTTTCCTAGCTCTGAGCTTGGAGCACTGTTTCTGAGCTTGAAACCACCAAACCAAAATATCCTATGGCCCTCTAGAGAGTGTCTAGTGGCCATAGGATTGCTCTCTTAATTGAGTAAAACTCATTTGATTAATCAACTGAGATTTGTTTACTTGGATGATAGCCCTGATTAAAATTTCACAATCAAAGCTCCAGCACGGTGATGGCTGAAACAGTAGGATTCTATCCAACTATTATTCTTTCCTATGTTTCCTTCTAAGCAGATGGAAGGCGAGAAAAAGTCATTGATCTGTCTACATTGAAGAGGTTTAATTTTTAAGTGTGGTGTTCAGCTTAGTAACTTATGAGCTTGTGATTTGTGCATATCTGGAAGAACAAAACACATGGATCATCTCATCTTGAAAGACATAAGACCTCATCAGCCAATATACACCTATTACAGAGAGCTTGCTGACAAAAAGTGCTCTCCATCAGAAGAGCACGGAAAAGGCTATGTTGACATCGCTGTAGGGAATAGTCAAATGAAAGGATCAGTTGGAAGGAAGAGGGACATTAAATGTTAATGGTATCAATAATTGATACTTCCTCCATGTTTCATCCAGAACACTACCAAAACACTTTGCATACTGCTTCTATAGAGATCACCCAGCCATTTCAAAATTACAGAAAACTTCAGGTTGATATGCAATGACAACAGTATACTCGAACAACTAAAAAGCAGCAATACTTTTTAGGGCAAAGAATTTATCAAAGAACACAAAATGGAAATAATAGAAGGGGTATTAACAGAAAAAATATAACTACTTACAAATGGTTCGACTATAAGTCAACGATTTGTTGAAAACATTTCAAAGAATATTATTCCTAAAGCCACGGGGGGTGGGGCCAATTTACCATCTTTCTGACCCTGCCTGGCACTGTGCTGCTACCTGAGCAAGACGTGACCTCCGAGGCTGGAGCTAGAGAAAGAAAAACACTCCCTCAGGCAGATGACTGCTGATATGGGCCAGCTGGGCTCAAGGTGCCTGGGACGGATCTTGCTATCTGCCAACCCTGATAGGGGGTAGCAGCGCCCTGGTGGCAGGGGCACTGAAGGCAGCACTGCCAAGGATGGGGTCACCCCTTTGGGGGGAGCTGCTTTGGGGGGGGGCAAGGGCAAGGGCCACCCCCTAACACCTGGCTGACTGTAGCTTTGTATGTGGAGTTAGCTGCTCTCCAACAAAAACTTTGTTACAAGCCTGGGAGAGAGGGTATGGGGCCAGGTCAGGGGACTTGAGGGGCCCCCAATTAGCATGGTTACAGGTCAAGGGAGATATGGCGTTGGGAGGAAGACTAGCCAGTTCAGGGGAACACAGCCCAGACAGTTAATGGTTGTGCCGTGTTCTGGCCCTCCCCCCACCTGCAGGCATGGTGGTTGCCCTATCAGCCTGCTCTTGGGCCTCCAGAAGCTGCTGTTGAATGCCAGATCAGTTCAGAATAAGACCTTCCTCATTCATGATTTAATAGTGGATGAGGCAGCTGATCTGGCATGCATCACCGAGACCTGGGTGGGTGAGCAGGGAGGAGTTGGTCTCTCTCAGGTCTGCCCACCTTGCTTCAGCATCAGGGAAGACTTGAGGGTTGGGGGGGGCGGGTCGCTGTGGTCTATAGAAGTTCCATCTCCCTCTGCAGGCTCCCTGTCCATGTGACTACTGGTCTGGAGTGTTTTCATCTTGTGTTGGGCGAGTGGAGCAGATTGGGGATTCTGTGAGTGTACCGCCCACCCCACTGTCTTGGGTGTATTGTTGAGATCCCCCAGACTATTAGTTCTGGGGAATCTCAATGTTCATGCTGAGGGCACCTTGTCAGGGGTGGCTCAGGATTTCATGGCTTCCATGACAACCATGGGACTGTCCCAACATTTCATCGGCCCAACACGTGTAGCAGGGCATACCCTAGACTTGGTTTTGTCAACTGGACAGGGAGATGGTGATCTGAAGGTGCAGGACTTTGCTTCTGTCCCTCTGTCATGGTCAGAACATTACCTGCTGAAGTTTAGATTATGGCAGCTTTTCCCCTCTGCAAGGGTGGGGGACCTATTAAGATGGTCCGCCCCCAGAGGCTAATGGATCCGGATGGTTTCCAGAAGGCTCTGTGGAGCTTTCCAGTTGATATGGCTGGCTCTCACATCAAAACCCTGGTTGATCTGTGGAAAGCAGAAATGACCGATGCAGTTGACATGATTGCTCCTGAGCACTCTCTCCTGAGTAGAGCTCGTACTGCTCCATGGCACACCTCAGAGCTGACAGCAATGAAACAAAATGGGAGATGGCTTGAGTACAGATGGAGAAGAACTCCAAGTAGGTGCAATCGAACCCTGGTGTGTGCCTATGGTAAGGTATACTCAGGGGCAGTGATGGCAGCAAAGAAACATTTCACTGCCTCCATTCAATCTTCTATATGCCACCCAGCGGAGCTTTTCAGGGTTTTTCATGGCCTATCACATGCTGGCCCTAAGGAGACTGTAGAGCCATCTGAGGCCTGCTGTAATTCCTCTGCTAGGCACTTCCACGATAAAATCTCTTGCAAGATTAGACTTCAGTCTTACAGCAGGTGAATCTGGTGAGGTGTCCAGATCACCGTCTTGTCCTGTTTTCTTCAGTGAGTTTCAAGTGGTACAGCTCGAGGATGTTGACAAGGTGCTTTGACTGGTTCGTGCAACCACTGCCATATTGAATCCTTGCCCCTCTTGGCTTATAAAAACTAGCAGGGAGGGAAGTAACAGCTGGTTGGGCCAGGGAGGTGTTAAATGCCTCCTTGCAAGAGGGAGTGGTCCCAGGCTGCCTCAAAGAGGCGGTGGTGAGACCACTCCTAAAGAAACCCTCCTTGGACCCTGAATTTTAGGCCAGTGGCAAATGTTCCTTTCCTGGGCAAGGTTCTTGAGTGGGTGGTTGCCAACCAGCTCCAAACACCCTTGGATGAGACTGATTATCTAGATCCATTTCAATCAGGGTTCAGGCTGGGTTTTGGCATGGAAACAGCCTTGGTCACCCTGTATGATGACCTACATATGTCGGGAGAGAGACCTGGGGAGTGTGACTTTGTTGATTCTCCTTGATCTCTCAGCAGCTTTCGATATCATCGACCATGGTATCCTCCTGGAGCGATTGTCTGAGTTGGGAGTGGGGGGAACTGCATTGCAGTGGTTTCACTCCTACTTGGATGGCCAGCTCCAGAAGGTGGTTCTTGGGAGATATTTCCCAGCCCCGTGGACTCTCCAGTACGAGGTTCTGCAGGGATAGGTTTTGTCCCCTGTGTTATTCAACATCTACATGAAACTGTTGAGTGCGGTCATCCGGAGTTTTGGAGTGCACTGTCATCAGTATGCTGATGATACACAGCTCTACTTCTCCTTTTCATCTTCTTCAGGTGAGGTTGTGGATGTGCTAAATCGGTGCCTGGCTGCGACAATGGACTGGATGAGGGCTAATAAACTGAAACTTAATCCAGACAAGACTGAGATGCTGTTAGTGGGTGGTTCTGCTGACCAGATGGAGGGTGTTCAACCTGTTCTGGATGGGGTTCTTCTCCCCCTGAAGAAGCAGGTCTGTAGCTTGGGGGTCCTCCTGGAACCATCTTTGTCACTTGACGCTCAAGTAGCCTCAGCAGCATGTAGTGCCTAGGGATGTACGAAAGGGACTTACCTTGTCCCGCAGCTTTTTTCGCGGTGGGGGGAGGCACTTCGCTTCTCCCCCCGAAGTTCATGCGAGGGGAGGGTGTCTTCCCGCCTCACCCGGCCGAAATTCAGGCCGGGGGGGAGGCTTCCCGCCTCGCCCGGCCGAAATTCAGGCCGGGGAGAAGCGCCCCGTCTCCCCGGACGCGAACTTCAAAAGAAAAGTAAAAAAAAAAAAAAAAGCCCCGTGATAGGCTACGTAACGTTTACGTAGCCTATCACGGCTAGATCTGCAAAGTCAGCCGTGATAGGCTACGTTAATCGTCACGTAGCCTATTACGGGTGACTTTAAAAAAAAAAAAGCGCATACGCAAATGGCGGCCCCCATAGGGAGCCGCCATTCGCATTCCTTATTTGGTCCCTGTAGTCTACATAAAGATTTACGTAGACTACAGCAAAAATAAGGGCAACGCTATTTGCGTTGCCCTTATTTTCGCCGTAGTCTACGTAAATCTTTACGTAGACTACAGGGACCAAATAAGGAACGCGAATGGCGGCTCCCTATGGGGGCCGCCATTTGCGTACATGCTTTTTTTTTCTTCCCAATGTCACCCGTGATAGGCTACGTGACGATTAACGTAGCCTATCACGGCTGACTTTGCAAATCTAGTCGTGATAGGCTATGTTAATCGTTACGTAGCCTATCACAGGGGTGTTTTGTTTTGTTTTTACTTTTCTTGTAATGGCGGCGGCGGCGGCAGCCGGTCAAAAGACCGGGTGCCACCCCCGCCCCTGACAAAGACCTGCCGAACCGCCGCCGGGACCCGCCGCTGGGAGAGACATTCGTAAAAGGTAAGTCCCATCCCGGGGGGGGGGCAGGGGGGAGAATTTCTCCCTGAACCTTCGGAGGACCGAATGCGTTGGCACTTGGCCCCCCGAATTTTTGGGGAGAAATTCTCCCCCATCCCTAGGAGTGCCTTCTACCAGTTGGTGTCCCAGCTACACCCCTATCTGGACAGGGATAGCCTGGTTTCAGATGTCTATGCTCTGGTAACCTCCAAGTTAGATTACTGCAATGGACTCTATGTGGGGCTGCCTTTGAAGATGGTTCAGAAGCTGCAGCTTGTGCAAAATGTGGCAGCCAGACTGATAACAGGGACCAGAAGGTCTGAACATATAAGACCAATTCTGGCCTGCTTGCACAGGCTACCTATATGCTTCTGAGCCCAATTCAAAGTGCTAATTTTGACCTATAAAGCCCTACATGGCTCGGGACCACAGAATGCCTCTCCTGGCATGAACTGACCCATGCACTACACTCTGCATCAAAGGCCCTCCTCCAGGACCCTCCAAGAGAGGCTTGGAGGGTGGCAACAAGGAGAGGGACTTTTCGGTGGTGGCTCCCCATTTATGAAATAATCTCTCTGATGAGGCCTGCCTGGTGCCAACATTGTCATCTTTTCGGCACCAGGTTAAAACTGCCCTCTTCTCTCAGGCATTTGGCAGCATATAATGAGTCTCCGATTGTCTCTGGCTGATTGTTTTAAATTGTTTTAGGTATATGATGTTGTTGTGTGTGTTATTTGTGCACGCCTCTGCATTGTGCAGAGTGCAACACTAAGTGTGCACTTAGCATCACACTTGGAGATGCACTGAGTAGCACTTGAAGACCCACCTGCCACCTCTCCAGAGATACCAGCAGCCAGCTACTAGCAGCAAATAGCAGCAGCAGAGGGCAGCAGCTTTAAAGACCAGGAAGAAAGGGGTAACTGCAGATTTTATCTGCTCCTTCTTAGCTGTTTCTCTCTTTTATATTGTTTTATATTCCATATTTTAACATTTTTAATATGTGTCTGGGAAGGCCATTGAGTAACTCAGGGGGTCAGGGAGGTGCCACCATAACTGTGGTCACGGGTAGTGGGAGGTACGGCATTGGGGGATTCACAGGACAGCTGAGGAGAAGAGGGGCTAGACACCTTATGGCTATCCACTCTTCTGGTTCTTCCCCCAACCTGATGGTTCCTGGCAGTAGGGATGTACGAAAGTCACTTACCTGGTCTGGCAGCTTTTTTCGCGGTGGGGGGGAGGCGCTTCGCTTCTCCCCCCGAAGTTCAGGCGAAGGGGGGGAGGCTTCCCGCCTCGCCCAGCCGAAATTCAGGCCGGGGGGAGGCTTCCCGCCTCGCCGGGCCGCGAACTACGAAAGGGGGGGGGAAAGACCACATGGCTGTGATAGGCTACGTAAATCGTTATGTAGCCTATCACGGGTGACTTTGGGGGGGGGAAAGCGCGTACGCAAATGGTGGCGCCCATGGGGCGCCACCATTTGCATTCCTTATTTGACCCCCGTAGTCTCCGTAAATCTTTACGTAGACCACGGCGAAAATAAGGACGTTATTTGCGTTGCCCTTATTTGACCCCCGTAGTCTCCGTAAATCTTTACGTAGACCATGGCGAAAATAAGGACAACGTTATTTGCATTGCCCTTATTTGACCCCCGTAGTCTCCGTAAATCTTTACGTAGACCACAGCGAAAATAAGGACAACGTTATTTGTGTTGCCATTATTTTCGCCGTAGTCTACGTAAAGATTAACAATTACAACGTAATTGTAAATATTACGTTGTGATTGCTTACGGATTTCCTCCGTAGGGGGGAATCCCCCCGTTGCTTCCGCCGTACTCTCAGAAGGTGGATTGCCTAGAACTTTTCCACTATTCTCGTAATTATTTACGTATTTTTCGTTGCTGCCCGAAATATGTTTCCCACTTTCCCGCCTTCTGTGCGCTCCCCCGCTGTCTTCTTTTCTCAGACAGGGACAGGGACAGGGATTTTATTAATTTCTGTGTATTTGTGCTTAACGATCCTCGCGTTTACTGGTCTTGTTGTTAACCTAACCACCTCACACAGTCACAATAAAAAAAAACGGGGCTGCAGCTCCGCTTCCGCAAAATCTGTCGTCAACTTCCTGCTAACTTCCTGAATGTCGTCTGCATTTGCGCTTGCGTCTGCGTGGGGATTTGTGGGTGGAGTTCTGTGGTGTGGTGGTGTGTTAGTGGTGGTGCTTGCTTATTATTGGATTTCCTCTGTTGTTTGTTCATTGTTGTGGTTTTGTCTGGTCTGTGTGTGTGTGTGTAGTTGTGCATTGTGGTGTTTTTGTACGGTTTGGTCTGTGTGTGTGTAGTTAAGTGGTGGTTGTGCACATGGCTGTCTTGGTGTGTGTGTTTGTTTGTGTCCACATTGCAAAATGGCTGCACCAGTGCGTGGCAGGAGGTGGGACCATGAGGAGACCAAGGCCCTCCTCAGCAACATTAAGCGCAGCGAGGCGGTGGCAGTGCTGTTTGGCAGCTCCTCCTGCCGCAATGAACTTTATCGGGCCCAGATAAAGAGGAGGATGGAGCGAGCGGGCCACTATCGCACAGTTGGACAATTGAGGTCCAAATGGAAGGCGCTCAAGCAGTCCTTCGTCAGAGAGGGGATTGCTGCTGCCGAGCGGAGGGCACCGCTGTCCAACCCCCCCGCCTACTACTGGAGCATCCGCAGAGTGTGGGTCCAAGCAGGCCGGCCCCCATTTTTGCAGAGGTATATGCCTGGTAAGTTATAGTTATCCCATCATCAAGCTCAACTAAATATGAAGACAAGGATGTGTACCGAAAATGAAGCTATCTCTTTGTGGTCTCTCTCATGGAGAAACAAACAAATCCTGACATTTTTAGCCTGCAATCCTATGCTTGCTGAACTTGGACAGAAAAAGGTCCCATCATCTTCCAGCCACTTTGGCTGGTTGAAGAAGGGATGCTGGGAACTGCGTTGTTTTTCCCTGTACAACCACATGCATAGGATTATGCAGGCCTGGCTACTACAACTCATATTACACACTGACACACTGTCCATTTCCAGGGAAATGCTGCTGCTGCCGGTCTCTGTAGTGCACACAGGGGGACTGGCACCAGCCCAGCAGCAACAGGGCCAGCCTCTCGGTGTCGTCTTCCTTCTTCATGTAGTGATTGCTGAATTTTTGCACCCCACCCACCCCACTTTCTACCAAGACATTGGCACTCCAGTCAACTCATGAGCAAGTGTTCTTCTGAGACCTTGGAGATCTGGGTATAGTCCACTCAGCCATGGAAGCTCGCTGGGTGACTTTGGCCCAGTCAGAAAGCCCCAGCCTACCGCAGTGTTGTTGTTGTGAGCATTAAATGGAGAGGAAGAGGCTAATGTGAGCCGCCTTGGGTTCCTTGCGCTAGGAAAAAAGGTGGCATTTATGCAATGCATCACTAGAATGAACAGATACCATGGCATTGCAAATGTAGAAGTGGGGTGACTAGAAGTGCAATCCTGTGCATGTTTACAGAAGTCCAACAGTCCCCATCACACCAAAACTGTCAGTACTGTATAATCTGCCTCCCTAATTATCCCCTCATCATTAGACCTTGTGGTGGGAGGACAGAATCAGTGGTCCTTATGGTAGTGGGGATGGTGATAGACAGATCAATCAGTGACTGTGATTTTGTTCACTCACCTCATATATAAAGGCATTCATTCTGTTACTGTGACATCCCACAGCTGCGCATCGTGCCTTGCTGGTGGAGGAGGCACTGAGGGCCGTGGAGAGGGAGAGGAAAGAGGAGGAGGAGGAGGAGGAAGAAGAGGAGGAGGAAGAGGAAGAGCCAGCAGCAAGAGGAGCAGCATCTGTGGAGGAAGGCCACCCTTCTTCCACAGATGTAGCCCCTCCTCTAGGGGTGGACGAAAGTCACTTACCTTTTCTCGCAGCTTGTTCGCGGTGGGGGGGAGCGCTTCGCTGCTCCCCCCGCGAAGTTCAGGCCGGGGGGGGGAGGCTTCCCACCTCGCCCGGCCGAAATTCAGGCCGGGGAGGAGGCTTCCCGCCTCGCCCAGCCGAAATTCAGGCCGGGGAGGAGGCGCCTCGCCTCGCCCGGCCGCGAACGCGGAAGTAAAAAAAAAAACGCCCCCTGATAGGCTACGTGACGATTCACGTAGCCTATCACGGCTAGATCTGCAAAGTCAGCCGTGATAGGCTACGTGAATCGTCACATAGCCTATCACGGGTGACTTTAAAAAAAAAAGCGCGTACGCGAATGGCGGCCCCCATAGGGAGCCGCCATTCGCGTTCCTTATTTAGTTGCTGTAGTCTACGTAAACATTTACGTAGACTACAGCGACCAAATAAGGAACGGGAATGGCGGCTCCCTATGGGGGCCGCCATTATCCGTACACACTTTTTTTTTTTTTTTAAGTCACCCGTGATAGGCTACGTGACGATTGACGTAGCCTATCACGGCTGACTTTGCAAATCTAGCTGTGATAGGCTACGTGAATCATCACTTAGCCTATCAGGGGACGTTTTTTTTTTATTGCAATGGCGGCGGCGGCAGCCGGTCGAAAGACCGGCTGCCGCTCCCGCCCCGCTCGAACACCCAACGAACCGCCAGCCGGACCCGCCGCCAGGAGGGACATTCAGGGAAGGTAAGTCCCGTCCCAGGGGGGGTGCAGGGGGCGGGGGGGGAGGATTTCTCCCCGAAACTTGTTCGGGGGGCCGAACACGTTGGCACTCGGCCCCCCGAAGTTTCGGGGAGAAATTCTCCGCCATCCCTACCCTCCTCTTGTGATCCTGACGCGTCTCATAAGAGATGTCCGGATGCTCAGGAGGACCTGTAAGTAGTACTACAGAATGGCACCTGACCTGAGCTAACAACTCTGCCTGCAAGATGCATATTACCATTGTGCTTTATTCTCCTCTTTCTTTCTACACACAGGTGACGACCTTCGAAGGAGGGTGGAGGCCCTGGAGCGGGAAAGCCATCCTCCTCCTACGAGCTGAGGCCTGCAGCCACAGCCAGCCAGCCCAGCATTGTTTTTGAATTGTTGAATTGTTTCTGTGTTTTGTCTTGATCTGTTCTGTTTGTATATAAAGTTCTTTCTAAAAAAAATAGGTTACAATTCCTTGGTTCAAGTCCACAGATATAATTTCTTAAATCTAGATCATTGTACACAATGATCTCTGTGTTTGCTTACTGTTAACTGCAACAAGAATGCCTCCCCAGAATCCCAGCCAAACAAGAACAGCTTCCCTCATAGGGAGATGGACAGTCCACATCCCTGATGTTATGAATGAGTGCATTCAAGACGAGGCTGGACAGCCATCTGCCAGGGATGCTCTGACTTGGACACCTGCATTGAGCAGGGGGTTGGACTCGATGGCTTTGTAGGCCCCTTCCAACCCTATGATTCTGTGGCTCTACGATTCTATGAAGTATGCTTTGTTTTACGTGTAGGTGCATATCACATACATGTAAACTGGACGCATACCAGAGGGATCTTTTCACATAGAGCTCTCGGTCCTTAGGAAAACCCAAAAGCTGAGGGAGTCCAGGGAGAGACCACAACAAGGTCTTTGAAAGCAATTCCGTGATTTATGAAAGAATTTTAAATGAATTAAAAGCATATATCAACATCAAGAGAAATAGAACTATACATACATTTGGGGAATCAGAATCATACTAACATTCAGAAGGGTAAAGATACACATATACAGTCGATAGCGGAGTACACTGGGATGCATAGAGAACTCTGTGTGTGTGTGTGTGTGTGTGTGTGTGTAGTAGGGATGTACGCTGTTGCATAGTCCGCCACACACAGTCAGGCAGCGCAACTGGACTCTGCATGTGAGTTATTATTAAGCTCCGCCACATATCGCCAGTGCTTTGGGCTCTGCCCAGGCCAGACAGGGACTGCAGGTTTGGACAAAGTTCTGAGGGACACCTCAGTGTGACCACTCACAAGTTGTATCATTCTGCCTCGTTGCCCCTCAGAACTCTGGCTCACATTAGCAGCAGTGTCATCATCCCAGGGTTCTCCTCGTCACTTGATGACTGCTCTACTCTGCTGCTGACAGCTGGTGGGTGGGGGGAGGTGCTCCTTGGGAATCCATCCCCTGTTGGAGCGTATGAAGGCGAGGGTGGAGACATGTTGTGGCGTGAGTCTGCTTCGGTGGGCGGTGACAATGTTGCCTGTGGTGGAGAAAAGCCTTTCAGAGGCCACACTCGAGGGAGGGCAAGATAGATGCCAAATGGCAACTTTGGTCAGATGTGGCCAAACGCCACGTTTTGTATCCCAGTATAGGAGAGGATCACTCTCTGGGCTGATCTGTGTTCCTGAGAAACTCTCTCTTGAATAACCTTCAAGTTCCCGGACAGCCACATCATAGGCTGATGCTTTCCTGGCTGCTTTGGCACATTCCCCCCGCCTGCTCCACTTACACCAAGCTCCACTGCCATTGAGGAGTACAAGCTGAACTTGAGACAAGATGCCCCTGTGTCTGACTCTGTTGGTGGTGCAGCTGCTGTGGCGTCATCATTGCCCCTCCTGCTGGTGATGGTGCTACTGCTGCAGATATTGTCTTCAGGGGAGGTAGTGGTCCTACTAGCCTCACCCAGCTCCTTCTCATCCAGCCCATCTCTCTGGAAGCACTCCATGACTTTCTCAGTCAAATATTTTTTTAAACTTTGGAAGTCAGGGTTGTCGTTCGGAGGCTCCGCACTTGTTGAGCTATCCCTGAACCGTGGTTCAAGGAATGCTGCAGAAACGTATTTTATGTCCCCCCTGATTGAAGTTATGTGTTTGTTGGTGCCCAGCTCCTGCAGAAGGAATTCTGCAAGCCTAACTACAGGATAGGGGAATAATTCCCTGCCTCCAGCACTGGTGCGCTCACAAATCTCAGAATGGCGTTTTCTCAGCACCCCCTCTATGATCCTTAGCACAGGTAGCACTTGGCCCAGTGTGGCATAGTCTGCACTTAGTACCGCTGTGCATTCATCGAAAATTTTTAAAATGTCCACCAGGTCTTGCATCCAGAGCCACTAATGTGGTGTGACAAAAAATTTGGAGTGGTGTTGCTTCTCAGTGATGTAGTCATTTATAGCTGGTCTCTGCTCACAGAGTCTCTGAAGCATATGCAATGTGCTGTTCCAGCGTGTGGACACATCCAAAATGAATTTGTGTTCTGGAAGGCCACGGCTACGTTGGATGGCGCCGATTGCCTCCATTGCTGAGCAGGACTGCCGAAAGTGGGTGCAAATGGATCGGGCCACCTTAAGTAGCTTGCCAATTTTTGGGGAGGCATTGCTCAATCCAGAACGCACCACAACGTTCA
The DNA here is from genome assembly GCF_057233095.1 of Heloderma suspectum. Classification (NCBI taxonomy): domain Eukaryota; kingdom Metazoa; phylum Chordata; class Lepidosauria; order Squamata; family Helodermatidae; genus Heloderma; species Heloderma suspectum. The sequence continues at coordinate 72,416,467 of NC_139462.1, forward strand.
AGCAGTGCGCAACGCACGGAACGTGGTTTAGCCGTGCAATGCGGGCTGCTTTTAGGTAGTTTGAGGCATTGTCTGTTGCTACACAGCCCACTGTAAGATTTAAAGGGGCCAACCAGGACTGAACAACACCACTGATGCTGCTGCTGACGTTTTCCGCTGTGTGTGTCCCAGAGAGCATTGTGAGGGACAATGTCACTGTTCTACGACTCAGTCGGCTGCTCGCACTGATGGATACCCAGTGCGCGGTGACACACAGATAAGACTTTGTTTGGTTACTTGTCCATGTGTCACTCGTTAAATGTACACTTCTTCCAACTGCACATTTCAAATCCTGTTGGAGCACCTGTCTGATTGCAGAAGCCAGGGCTGGAATGGCTACGCCACTAATGTAGTGACGAGAGGGGTTATCCCACCGAGGGCAGATGCTCTTAAGTAAGGTCAAAAAGTCTTCATCTTCCACCAGGGAGAAGGGAAGCACACGTGCTGCAATGGCCACTGTCAGGAGGTGATTCCACAGTCGTGCCTGGGTGCTGTCAGAGGGTAATTTCTGTGTCAGCGCAAGGCATTTCTCCAGTGAGACCTGCCTCTTAGCAAAGCTGCCTTCTGTGCCCTTCCCACCCAGACCACTTTGCGTGAGGTCTTTGGAAGATGAGGCAAAGGTGGTACTGTTCTTTTTGGATGGTTGTGGCTTCCCGTCGCTATCTTTGGGCACAAGAAGTGGATGATGCACCTCCATGTGTCGCCTCATGGCAGACGTGCCCACTCGTGGACAGCCCCCTTCTTTTCCTAGCCGCACACGGCTTCGACAAATATCGCACATCACGACATAGCGGTCGTTCTCTGCATATTTGAAGAAGCACCATACATAGGAGCTCACCCTGCCACCACCATTTCTTCTTTGGGGAATGGGGCCTTCGGTTCCAGATGAGGTGGCATCTGGAGCTGCATGTTTCCACTCATCTGTGGATGGTGTTGTTGATGGTGTTGTTGATGGTGCTGACCAGTGCTTGGCAGGGGACGTTTGTTCCTGAGGTTTGGGATTGGTCCCGCAGAACGCAGAAGGCTGGAAGTGGAGAACAGAGTCAGAGCCAGTCTCAGCAGGGACATCATTGATATAGAACAGCTCCTCATCATCTTCGCTGTCCGGATCACTGATGACGCTAAGTCCTCCGGCATTTTTTTCAAAATCACCTGAGCCGCCGCCCACAAGGTGATCATCAGCAGGCAGCTGTGGACCTGGTTCACCTGTCCCACTTCCACTGTCGGATGCAGGGAGGACGGTTGTGGGCGTCTCTGTAAAGATTCAAAATACATAGAAGCAGAGTTTCATGAGAAATGCGACTTTTACACATGAGTAATAGCCAAGCAAATAAAACTGTGTTGTTGTAGCAATCTATGAAACATAGCTTGGAGGACTCACAATCAATCCACATGACACAAGGTGCAGTTGTAAGCTACTCCTGCACTACCGAGCACTGAGAAAACACATTAGGTGCAAAAAAAAGGTACTGTACAGACTGGGAAACTCAACGAGAGTTATCTAAATGTGTCCTCACTGGTGAAAATATGAAAAGCATGGGGGAGGAGATATCTGGCTCCCTTGCAAGGTCCACTCCTTTCATCAGCTCTATTATACCATTGTGTGGGACTCATCCCCCACAGGGCTGGGCCAATGCGTTTTGCTTCCTGAGGCAAAGGGTAAAATGGCACCCCTCCATCCTACATAGGGCGATAGCTGAATCTTACTTGAACAGTGACAATGGGAAAGCCTCTTCCACCACACCAGAGGACAACAAGCTGGCTGAGGAGCTGCAAGGCTCCCTAACGATAGGGCTGGTCCTGACCTGAGCTCATACTTGGCGAATCCCACTGCCTTTTTCAAGGGTGCATTTGTGGTCCCTCAGGAGCAGTGCCTGATTAGTCAGGCCCTCTTTTTGTAGTAGCCATATTGGGGGTCAGACTAAAGGGACTAAATAAGTCTCTGACTCAAGATTTCTGCAACATTTTAAAAACCATCCTCAGAAATGTAATTGCTTAATTAATTCACATTGCAGCTCTAGTTAAAAGAGATCAAGCCCAAACAAGACAGCAAACTATGATGAATGGCTTTGGAAACAAGCAAGCACAAAACACTGAAGTGTTTTCCCACCGAAAAGGTGTATCGTTTGAGAAAGTATTGCAGTTCTTTTAAAGACTTGGGGTTTTCTTTCGTACTGGAACACCATGTAACATTTAAATAATATGAAATATGTTCACAGCAATGAATATGAATGAATGTAAAACAGTCGTGTATGTTTTGTTGTGTTGAAGAAGAAGGTCCCTTCCCCAAATGCTCCCCTCCAAAGGTTTTGGACTTCAACTCCCATCAAGCCAAGCCGGCATGACCAATGGTCAATAATGCTGGGAGTAGTAGCCCAAAACATCTGGAAGGCTGCAGGTTGCAGAAGGCTAATGTAGGGACTATTCAAATATTCAAAGACATTTATTTGTATCCAGATATTCACAAGCACCTGTGGTGACAGAGTCTTACCAGATTCATCCTTTGGAATGAGGTAGATATCTTGACTTTCATCCCGCTGCTGCAGAGTCTCCTTGGGAACATTTTCATCTGCTTTGGGTTTGGAGACACTGCCCTTCCGCTCACCATCCAAGAACTTTCTTCCTCTTCCTCTGGAGTTGTGGCCGGTTGTGCCTGTGTCACTTTCTGTAGCGGAAATTGGTGGTGTGCGCTGCTTATGGGTGCGGGGTGGGCTGGGGCTGGGGCCGCTGTCGCTGCTGGTCACACCTTGGGCTTCCTCCATTTCCATCTCATTATTAAAATACCGCTGAAATGCAACCTCAGCGGTGTATGTTCTTGCCGGGCGTCCACGCCTCTTTTGTGTGCCAGATTGACCACGGGTTCCTCTTTTCTCCATGTTCATGTCTCTGGGCAGAAGGAGACATAAATGCATGTGACAAATCTGAAATCATGTGAACAGCCTAATCGCAGATATAGTGCAGTGTAGAAGTAGTTACCCTCCAATCCAGCCATTCAGTGCTAACTAAACAGGGGCATATTGTACAGCAGACTAGGCTGAAAAGCCCAGGATGGAGGATGTGGCCCATCCATGCCCAGGAGGATGGGGGATGGATGGAGGCCTTCCAGCTCCCCCCTCCCCCCGCCCCAGAAAGAAATACATAGGCAGGCACATGGGTGAATCCTGGGAAGCCCAGGAGGATGGGGGTGGATGGAGGCCTTCCAGCTCCCCCCTCCCCCCGCCCCAGAAAGAAATACATAGGCAGGCACATGGGTGAATCCTGGGAAGCCCAGGAGGATGGGGGATGGATGGAGGCCTTCCAGCTCCCCCCTCCCCCCGCCCCAGAAAGAAATACATAGGCAGGCACATGGGTGAATCCTGGGAAGCCCAGGAGGATGGGGGATGGAGTCCTTGCAGGATGCCTTCCCACCCAGTTCCCCCTGCTCCTCCATCTCACCCCAAAATCACTAAGCATAAGGGCACATTCAGGTAAAGTAAACATACCTTCACTGTAATAAAGAAAAAAGAAAAAAGGTTGAACTGCAGTGCCGTAGAACGCGGGGATGCAGAGAAAGAAAGTTGCAGCAGCTGGGACGGAGCAGCAGCGGCGCCTGTTCTAGTCTGTCTCTGGAGTCTAGCTTGGAGCAAGTGAGGCTGCTGCACGACCGCCGTCCTATGTGAACTAAAGGCGGGAATCCAGGGGATAAATGGTAGATGAGTTCCCTCCGCTCAATTATCTTCCTGGTGGGGTGGGGGGGTGGCCTGGAGGGATCTCGCTCAGGTGACCTCACCTGACCTGAACCTGACCTCACACATACAATAAAAGTATAAAACAAAAGATGAGGCTATGCAGCTCAGCCTCAGGGCAGGCAGGCTACATGCACTTCGTGACCCCGTCCCTCCCAGCAAAAGAAAGCCGCGTCGTAGCAGGAAAGGAAACTGCATGTTTATTAAATAGTTTCGTGAAATCCCTTTCGCCATCTTTCATCCTAATTTGCGAAGTTGCCTTCGTAAATACCTTCGTAAAACTTTCGCAGATTAAAAAAAAAAAAAAGTGCCGCGTGAGCTCACGTTCAGGTAGACCTGGGCACCTCGTCTCGGGAAAGGGTTCGGTGAACCGAAAGTGACTGTTTTCGAGCCCATTTCACTATCGAGATAATTTCTCTGACATCCCTACCTGGCAGCCTTACCAGCTTGCCTTCGGGTCTGGTGCTACTGCTGCTGAATGCCAGGTCGGTCCAAAATAAAATCTCCCTCATCCATGACTTGATTGTGGGTGAGGGGGCTGACCTGGTATGTATTACTGAGACTTGGGTCGGGGAACTGGGAGAGGTTACTCTCTCCCAGCTGTGCCCTTCTGGGTACTCAGTACAGCACCAACACCAACTCCAGGGTCGAGGGGGGGGGTTGCTGTGGTCTATAGGAATTCAATCCTTCCCTATAAGCTTCCTGCTCATTCGAGTGCAGATCTTGAATGTTCGTACCTTGTATTGGGTACCTGGGACAAGTTAGGGATTCTGCTAGTGTACCACCCACCCTGCTGCCCATCAGACTCCCTGCCTGAGCTGACAGAGGTGGTCTTGGACTTGGTGCTGAGGACCTCTAGGATGATGGTCCTGGGGGATCTCAACTTCCATGCCGAGGCCACTGTATCTGGGGTGGCTCAGGACCTCATGGCTGCCATGACAACCATGGGGCTGTCCCAACATGTCATTGGCCCAACGCATGTAAAAGGGCACACACTTGATCTGGTTTTCTTGACTGCGCAAGAGGATGGTGATCTGAAAGTGGAGGAATTAACATCTGTCCCTTTGTCATGGTCAGATCACTTCCTGTTGAGGTTTAAACTCTTGGCAGCCTTTCCCCTCTGCAAGGGTGGGGGACCTATTAAAGTGGTCTGCCCCCAGAGGCTAATGGATTCCAGATGGCTCTGGGGGATCTTCCTGCTGGTATGGCTGGTGCTCCTGTTGAATCCCAGGCCGCTCTGTGGAATGCAGAGATGACTTGGGCAACTGACACGATCGTGCCCAAGCACCCTCTCCCTCTGAGCAGAGCCCGGTAGGGTTGGCAGAGAATTTCTCCCCGAAACTTCGGGGGGCCGAGCGCCAATGTGTTCGGCCCCCCGAACAAGTTTCGGGGAGAAATTCTCCGCACCCCCCCGCACCCCGCACCCCCCCGGGACGGGACTTACCTTTCCCGAATGTCCCTCCCGGCGGCGGGTCCCGGCGGCGGTTCGTCGGGTCTTCGTCAGGGGCGGGGGCGGCAGCCGGTCTTTCGACTGGCTGCCGCCACCACCATTCCAATAAAAGTAAAAAAAAAAAACGCCCCCGTGATAGGCTACGTGACGATTTACGTAGCCTATCATGGCTGACTTTGCAGATCTAGCCATGATAGGCTACGTTAATCGTCACGTAGCCTATCACGGGGGCGTTTTGTTTTGTTTTTTTACTTTTTATTTCGCGGCCGGGCGAGGCGAGGCACCTCCTCCCTGGCCTGAATTTCGGCCGGGCGAGGCGGGAAGCCTCCCCCCCGGCCTGAATTTCGGCCGGGCAAGGCGGGAAGCCTCCCCCCCGGCCTGAACTTCGGGGGGAGAGCAGCGAAGCACCTCCCCCCCACCACGAAAAGCTGCAAGACCAGGTAAGGGGCTTTCGTGCACTCCTAGAGCCCGGCCAGCTCCTTGGTATACACCCAAGCTGAGGGCAATGAAGCAAGAGGGGAAACGGCTAGAACACAGGTAGGGGAAAACTCATGCTGAGTCTGACTGAACTAGGGATGTACGAATCCCTTACCTGGCTCGGCGCAGGGGCATCCGCGGTGGGAGGGAGGTGCTCCGTCCCTCCCCCCGGAATCCTCGATGGGGGAAGGCACTCTGTCCCCCCCCCGGAATCCTGCCTGGCCGGCTCTGCTCTGCAGCTGAGCCGCCGGCCGACTCCAGCCGCCGGCAGCCGGACATCTGGCCGCTGGGCAGCCCTGCAGGGACGCAAATGGCGGCTGTCGTAGCCGCTGCCATTTGCATCCCTGTATTGAGCCGTGATATGCTATGTAAATATTTACATAGCCTATCACGGCGGGGGGGGGGGGAAACCCCAGCATATGCAAATGGCGGTAGCCACCGCCATTTGCGTACGCTGGGGTTTCCACCCCCCCAGCGTAATAGGCTACATAAATACTTACATAGCCTATCACAGCCTCTGCAGGGACGCAAATGGGGTCCTTGTGTTAGCCGTGATAGGCTATGTAAGTATTTATGTAGCCTATCACGGCTAGGAAGAGGAGGAAGCGAATGGCGGCCAGGACGGCCACCATTCACAAAGCAGCGCGGACAGGAGCAGGTAAGTGCTCCGTTTCGCACGCCTTTCGTGGGGTGGGGGCGGCGGGGACTTCGTCCCGCATGCCTTTCGTGGGGTGGGGGTGGCAGGGACTTCGTTTCGCGATGGGTTTCGGGGGGCCGAAACCAAGATCCATGGTGGAATTCTCTGACATCCCTAGACTGAACACAGGTTAGGGCTCATTATCGAGGCTACTCTGTGGTGGTGAGGGTGGCAGAGAGACAGTTCTTTTCCACCAGCATTGCATCTTCTCAGTGTCGTCCAGCAGAGCTTTTCTGAGTGGTTCATGGCTTGACCCGAAGCTTGCTTTGGGTCTGGTGCTACTGCTCCTGAATGCCAGGTCGGTCCAAAATAAAATCTCCCTCATCCATGACTGTTATATTGTGGTTTTAATGCTTTCATATTTTTGTATTGTTTTACTGTGTACTTTTTGGGTTTAATTTTTGTGAACCGCCCAGAGAGCGTCAGCTATTAGGCAGTATAGAAATGAAATAAATAAATAGATAGATAGATAGATAGATAGATAGATAGATAGATAAACAAATTAAAATAAAATAAAATAAACTGGTAAAGCCTGGAAATGGCACAAAGGTTATTAAAATGGACTTATTTCAAAGTGATATGACAGCAAGTCTTAACAGCAGAGATAGATTGCCTTAATTTAAAAAATAGCATGAAGCACAAAGGAAGGTTGATGCTAAAAGTTTATCCCAGGCCTTTTCAGTATCCTCAGTGTGAGTTGGGAATTATGGTAGGATAACATGGGGAAAAAAGTTTGTCTCTTTTAAATAGAACCTGAAAAGATACATTTAAGATAAATTAAGAATATGTGTCAGAGAAATAGAGGCAATTTAGACAATGTCATTCTTTCGTTCATGAGCTTCATGAATTTCTGTGAAAAGCAAACAGAACAGAGAATCTTGTTTCCTTTGGGAACACTTGATGTTCAGGGAGCAGCTGAAATATTTGTGTGCAGGGAAGGTTTTTGCTGATGCATTATTTAATGGTGAATACATTGGTTTCATCTTTTTAAACAGCAGCTTCAGCAGATAAGGTTGAAAAGAAACTAAATGCCATGTTAGACTTCATTTGTCAATCATTAAGACACATTGTAAGCCACCTACATCTGTAATATTTATTAAACTGGGGATATTCCTTTGTCATTAATAATGTTTCTAGATGCCTATATTTCTCCACAACTGGAAAATTTGCACTTCTGGGATGAGATGTCATTGGCCTGAAGAAACATGAGATTTCTGATGAATTACCTGTATGTTGTAAAATAAAAGTGTTGTACCAAATACCTTTGGTTTCTTCTATATTTGACTAAGGGTGCAATTCTATGCATGTAGATAGGAAAATGTCCTACAACTCCCAGCAGCCCTCTAGCCAGCCATGCTGGCAGGGGCATGCTGGGAATTGTAGGACTTTTTCTATCTAAACATGCATAGGATTGCACCTTAAATCACTGGAGTGGGTTTGCATGTCATAGTTCACACATACACACACAGGTTCTGGAAATGGCAGAACTTTGGGGGGGGACACGTGGAGGCCATGGTTCTCCATTGCCCATCCTACCTACTTCTTAACCTAAAGTCAGTGGAGACAACCTAAGGAACCTAGGGATGGCGGAGAATTTCTCCCCGAAACTTCGGGAGGCCGAGCGCCAACGTGTTCAGCCCCCCGAACAAGTTTCGGGGAGAAATTCTCTGCACCCCCCCGCCCCCCGCACCCCCCCCCGGGACGGGACTTACCTTTGCCAAATGTCCCTCCTGGCGGCGGGTCCGGCCGGCGGTTCGGCGGGTGTTCGTGCGGGGCGGGAGCGGTGTTCGTGCTGGGCAGCATCCCACTTTCAGGGCAAGCAGTGGGATGCTCATGCACCCCACCTCACCAGGTCTCTATGTGTCTGAAGAATTGTTGATAATAATTAAACAACTAGTAGGTAACAGTTCTAGTATTGGATAAAACAGCAGATCCAAAGTTCTATTTTAATAGCCAAGAAAGGAGAGAAAAGTGTCTACAAAATGAATTTTAAATTTACCAGAAAAAAATCATACGGATACTAGAAAAATAAATGAGCAAATACAGTATTTCCCCTCCCCTCGCCCCATTATAGAAAAAAGCAAGAGTGAAGCAATTATTATGTGTAGGTCACTTTGAAGGGCACCACTATTAAATATAGGAAAGTTTAAGACTTTTGTGCAGATTATGTTGACTTGTAAAATATTTTTAAAATTTGAAATATAAAAATTTATAGCAATTTAAGTCTATGCCAATAGAATACAATACCTACAGTACAATATAATACAATACAATACAATACCAATAGTAGAATAGCTGTACATTTTAACCTCAGAAGGAAATCTTATAATTTTGGATCATCAATAAATACTAAACTATTCATCAATAAATAGCAATATACGTATGTGCAGAACATATATTCCATGTGTGATATTTACCATCATATATATTTAATACCACACATGCACTGGTTTGAAAGTGCGCAGAGATTATCACAGGTATGTAATAAGTCCATCTATCTTCTTAACGTTCCTACCTAGTATTTATTAATCCATGTACTGTTCTTTCAAACTAATTATGTTGATTATGAGTGGTGTTCTCCAGCTAGAATGTACATCTTCCATCAATAAGTTTTTGTGTTCTTATCAACAAGAGCAATTTGTAACTGTTACCACCAAGAACTCAGAAATGTTTCACATAGTTAATGCTAAGTGTTAGCGACTGATTCCACTTCCTTGGACTTTCCAGATCTTCTTCCAGTACTAAATAAAAATGCCAGACACGATTAAATGGATGCCCTAAAGTATATTCTTTGGGGTTGTTGTAAAGAGGAGGTTTATATAGGTGAGCGTCAATTCTCTTACCCACCAGGAATACATTTTTGAATATATCAATGAGAAACTATCATCATTTCCAAAATAATATTTATTTATTTATTTATTTATTTATTTATTACATTTGTATCCCTCCTTATTTCCTCTTTTAGGAACCCAAGACAGCCTACATAATCCTCCTCCTCCTCTCCATTTTATCCTCACAACAACCCTGTGAGGTAGGTTGGGCTGAGAGTCTGTGACTAGCCCAAAGTCACCCAGCGAGCTTCCATGGCTGAGCAGGGACTAGAACCCAGATTTCCCAACTCCCAGTCCAGCACTCTAGCCACTACACCACACTGGCTAATAAACAGGGGGATCAATCCTATGGCCACTAGTCAGCGGCTAGACAGACATAGGATATCTGGTTTTCCAGGTACCAGAGAACTGACCTCCCCTGCCCCGTGCTACCTTGCAGGCAGCGCACAATAGCCCTGCGCTCCATGCACCAAAGAGGAGTGCGGAGCGGCCAAAATGGCACATTCCAGGGGGCATTCCGGGGAGGGGAAAATTGGAAATGCCGGTACGACACATCCTATGTGTCGTCCGGCAGCCTCCTCCCCCACTCCGCCTTCCCGCGGCTAGACAGCCAAAATCAGCTGTCTAGCCGCAAATGCAGGGCAGGAGAAGCGTGGAGGCAATGACCTCCTCCATGCTTCTCCTGCCCTGCATAAGATAGTTTGGAGGCGGCCGCCTATCCCTATAGGATTGCACCCTGAGAAAATTAAACTACTCTGCTGCAACCATCTCCCTCAAAGTATTACCTGTTTCAGATACTGAATCAGGTTCCCATTTTATTATGTATGGTGTAATACTATGAATATTAACTTAGCACTCCGGAAGAGGTGACCATGAATTTATTTCCAACATTCTACAATAGGGGGAGGGTAAGAGAACTCAAACCCCTACCCTTCTCTCCTACTGCCATCATCCCTTCTCCCAGCTATTCCCTATCACTGTTTCCTGCTGTATTGTTGTTTTAATTTTATTATTGTGTTAGCCATCCTGAGCGCAAGATATGCATCCTGAAAAGGCAGGATGCAAATGTCTTAACCAGAGCTGGGAAGAAAGTGGATTTCCAGATGTTTTGGAATTCAACTGTAAAAACCTGCCAGCACAGCCAATGAGAGAGTCTTCCCCCCCCCCAAATCCAGGCTCTCCTTGTTGTTGTTGTTCAGTCGTTCAGTCGTGTCCGACTCTTCGTGACCCCATGGACCATAGCACGCCAGGCCTTCCTGTCCTGCGCTCTCTCCCGGAGCGTGCTCAAGTTCATATTCATTGCATCCGTGATGCTATCTAGCCATCTCATCCTCTGCCGTCCCCTTCTCCTTTTGCCTTCAGTCTTTCCCAGCATCAGGGTCTTTTCCAGGGAGTTTTCTCTTCGCATTAGGTGGCCAAAATATTGGAGCTTCAGCTTCATTATCTGTCCTTCCAATGAGCACTCAGGGTTGATTTCCTTTAGGATGGACTGATTTGACCTCCTTGCAGTCCAGGGCACTCATAAGAGTCTTCTCCAGCACCACAGTTCGAAACCATCAATTCTTCGGCGCTCAGCCTTCCTTATAGTCCAGCTCTCACAGCCATACATTACCACTGGGAAAACCATAGCTTTGATTAGACGGACCTTTGTCGGCAAGGTGATGTCTCTGCTTCTTACTATGCTGTCTAGATTTGCCATAGCTTTCCTCCCAAGGAGCAAGCGTCTTTTAATTTCATGGCTACAGTCACCGTCTGCGGTGATCTTGGAGCCCAAGAAAGTAAAATCTGTCACTGGTGCCATTTCCTCCCCTTCTATATGCCAGGAAGTAATGGGGCCAGATGCCATGATCTTCGTTTTTTTAATGTTGAGTTTCAAACCAGCTTTTGCACTCTCCTCTTTCACCCTCAACAAGAGGCTCTTGAGATCCTCTTCGCTTTCTGCCATTAGGGTGGTATCGTCTGCATATCGGAGGTTGTTGATAATTCTCCCAGCAATCTTAATTCCGACCTCTGATTCATCCAACCCGGCATTTCTCATGATGTACTCTGCATATAAGTTAAATAAGCAGGGTGACAATATGCAGCCTTGTCGTACTCCTTTCCCAATTTGGAACCAATCGGTTGTTCCATGTCTGGTTCTTACTGTTGCTTCTTGACCATCGTACAGGTTTCTCAGGAGACAGGTAAGGTGGTCTGGTACTCCCATCACTTTAAGAATTTGCCACAGTTTGTTGTGATCCACACAATCAAAGGCTTTAGCGTAGTCAATGAAGCAGAAATAGACGTTTTTCTGGAATTCTCTGGCTTTCTCCATGATGCAGCGAATGTTGGCGATTTGATCTCTAGTTCCTCTGCCTCTTCTAAACCCAGCTTGTACTTCCGGTAGTTCTCGGTTCGCATACTGCTGAAGCCTAGCTTGTAGGATTTTGAGCATCACCTTGCTGGCATGTGAAATGAGCGCAATTGTGCGGTAGTTTGAACACTCTTTGGCGTTGCCCTTCTTTGGAATTGGAATGTAAACTGACCTTTTCCAGTCTTGTGGCCACTGTTGAGTGTTCCAGATTTGTTGGCATATTGAATGCAGCACTTTAACAGCATCATCTTTTAGGATTTTAAATAGCTCAGCTGGAATACTGTCATCTCCACTAGCTTTGTTGTTACTAATGCTTCCTAAGGCCCACTTGACTTCACTCTCGAGGATGTCCGGCTCAAGTTCAGTGACCGCACTATCATGGCTATCAGGGACATTCAGATCTTTCCTGTATAGTTCTTCTGTGTATTCTTTCCACCTCTTCTTCATCTCATCTGCTTCTGTTAGGTCCCTGCCTTCTTTGTCCTTTATCATGCCCGTCTTTGCACAAAACGTTCCCTTGAGAACTCCAATTTTCTTGAAGAGATCTCTAGTCTTTCCCATTCTGTTGTTTTCCTCGATTTCTTTGCATTGTTCATTTAAGAAGGCCTTCTTGTCTCTCCTTGCTATTCTCTGGATCTCTGCATGCAGTTGGGTATATCTTCCCCTTTCTCCCTTGCTTTTCGCTTCCCTTCTTTCGTGAGCTACTTGTAAAGCCTCATCAGACAGCCACTTGGCTTTCTTGCATTTCTTTTTCTTTGGGATGGATTTCGTTGCTGCCTCCTGAACAATGTTACGGACCTCCGTCCATAGTTCCTCAGGCACTCTGTCTATCAGGTCTAATCCCTGAAATCTATTCCTCACCTCCACTGTACATTCATCAGGGATATGATTTAGGTCATACCTGAACGGTTTAGTGGTTTTCCCGACGTTCTTCAATTTAAGCCGAAATTTTGCAAGAAGCAGCTCATGATCTGAGCCACAGTCAGCTCCAGGTCTTGTTTTGACTGACTGTATGGAGCTTCTCCATCTTTGGCTGCAAAGGACATAATCCATCTGATTTCGATATTGACCATCTGGTGACGTCCATGTGTAGAGTCGCCTCTTGTGCTGTTGGAAAAGAGTGTTTGCTATGATCAGCATGTTCTCTTGGCAAAACTCTATTAGCTTTTGTCCTGCTTCATTTTGTACACCAAGGCCATGCCTGCCTGTTATCCCGGTGATTTCTTGACTTCCTACTTTAGCATTCCAATCCCCTATGATGAAGAGGACATCTTTTTTTGGTGTTAGTTCTAGAAGGTGTTGTAGGTCTTCATAGAACCGATCAACCTCAGCTTCTTCGGCCTCAGTGGTTGGGGCATAGACTTGAATTACTGTGATGTTGAATGGTTTGCCTTGGATTCATACTGAGATCATTCTATCATTTTTAAGATTGTACCCCAGTACTGCTTTTCCCACCCTTTTGTTGACTATGAGTGCTACTCCATTTCTTCGAAGGGATTCTTGTCCACAATAGTAGATATGATGGTCACCTGAATTAAATTCGCCCATGACTGTCCATTTTAGTTCGCTGATTCCCAAGATGTCGATGTTCAATCTTGCCATCTCATGTTTGACCACCTCCAGCTTACCTTGATTCATTGATCTGACATTCCAGGTTCCTAAACAATATTGTTCTTTACAGCATCGGATTTTCTTTTCACCACCAGACACATCCACAGCTGAGTGTCCTTTCGGCTTTGGCCCAGCCGCTTCACTCTTTCTGGCACTACTTGGAAATACCCTCTGCTCTTCCCCAGTAGCATATTGGACACCTTCCGACCTGAGGGGCTCATCTTCCGGCGTCATATCTTTTAGCCTTGTGATACGTTCCATGGGGTTTTCTTGGCAAGAATACTGGAGTGGGTTGCCATTTCCTTCTCCAGTGGACCACATTTTGTCAGAACTCTCTGCCATGACCTGTCCGTCTTGGGTGGCCCTGCACGGCATAGCTTATGGCTTCACTGAGTTACGCAAGCCCCTTCGCCACAACAAGGCAATGATCCATGAAGGGGAGGCTCTCCTAAGCTACCATTATTATCCCCAACAGCATCTGAAGGCTCCCCATGAGAGCATCCACCAGCACAACTTTGCCCCATTCCAGCCAACAGTCAGGGAGTTAGAGCTCCCACCCCTTTCTCTTTTTCCAGGGAGTAAATACAGGAATCTAGCTGCTTTACCCACTGACAGTCTGCAGTCTGCGTTGCCCAGTCATGAAAGCCCAGTTGTGCACTTCTAGGGAGTCATACAGCAATCTGGCTGCTTCATCCATTCTCATTCTGCAACCTCTGTCACCTGCTTTCCCCCCATTGAGAGTCTGTAGCTTCTTTTTCCCATTAAGAAAATCGGAGTGGCGCTGTTTCAAATACTAGCTATCTAGCAAGAGGAGGCAGCCAGGAGCGAGACTCTGCAGCTCTGGTATTTCATTGTATCAACAGGGCAATACAGTGAAAACTAAAGAATGCAGGAGGAGGAGGGACCAACAGAGGGAGGCAACTCCATCCAGACCTTTCCCTCCATGCAGAGAAGCAGCACCCACTGAGAAGAATAGGCTCACGTCCCCCCACAGCCCACCTTTCCGTGCTCAGTGACATGCGAGGAGACTTCCCCAACCTGGTGCCCTTGGGAAAAAAAATCAATATGGAGCAAATTAAATTAAAAATTAAACTGGAGTAATCATCTGTTCCCTTACTTCCGAGTAGGGATGCTGAGCTTGTGTTTACCCTTTGGAAGGAGTTCTGCTCTTTGCTCAAGTACACTTGAGGGCAATGAGTTCCCCAAACCCCAATGGCTGCCATTCCACAAAGCAGGGATGTGGTGGGAAAAAACAAAAGGGGCAGCAAAACACCCCCAAAAAACACATGTAAGAAGCCACATTTAATTCAGGGATATGGAGCACACTGCACCGGAAGTGGACAGAAGCTGGCTGAAAGGGGAAATGTGGCACAAAATCATCCCCATATTTCCAAGGTTTCATCTAAAGGGTTGTTATTCCCATTACTGTAGTAGTGATTCAGAATAGGATTTTTTAAAAGTCATCCAACTAAACTTACCATGTATTGCCAAATTACACATAAGTAACTTTGACATCACTGAGCAAAAATAAATAAAGTTACAGACACACCACTGAGTTCCTTCATAATTGGTTCAGATCAAGCACTTAAGTAAATTAATTGTAAGACTTAGGTTTTATTATTTATTTTTTATTACAAGATTTATGTCCCACCTTTTGACTTTAAGAAGTCCACAAGGTGTGTTACAAAAATAAGACTTCCAAGTTAAAGTCAACTTAGATTTGACCAATGTAAAGTAAGTCTTACATACTTTAAATGTACTCTAACATTTTAGCAGCAGAAAGAAAATAAGCTTGAAACATTCCCCTAATCAAATCCATGAGAACGTGCGTTTCAAGTACACCTCCTTTTTCATTTGCTTTACCATATGGATCAGTTGCCTCTTCAGGGTTGGATTTGGGGGAAGAGGCACTGGCACTGGGACATCCCTGCTTTTACGTGATAGGCTACACAAATATTTGCGTAGCCTATTCCGTTAATGAAAACCATGGACGCAAATGGCATCTGGGATGCCATTTGCGGTCGTAAAGGCCTTAGTTTAAGGCAAATGCAGCCATTTACAGCTGCATTTACCTTAAACTAAGGCCTTTACAGCCGCAAATGACATCCTGGATGCCATTTGCATCCGGACACTCACCCTGCCTACCCCAGTGATACGGCCATGGCGGCCATATCGCTGGGGCTTCGGAGCCAGCCCACGGCTCTGCGGAATCGCTGTGGAGAGGAGCTGGCCAAAGTGGATTAGATGGGGGAGGAACAGATTGCCTCCCCCATTGTGGACCCCCCCTCCCGGAACAGCAGGTAAGTGTTCCAGCCATCCCTAAATCCAGCGGACCTGCTTCTGCCCACAACCCCAAGCCCCGCTCACTGAGCCCTTGCCCCTGCTCATCCCCTGCCCGCGCTCAGCAAATGGTCTGCGCTCACCCCACTAGCCTTGTTGAGCTTCCTGGTCACCATTTCCTGAGAAATAAAATGGCGATCGCAAAAATGCACAAATTTGAGCACATGCGGAAATGTGTATTTTGCAAATGCGCATATTTGTGTATGCACGAAAATGTGTATTTTATGAAAATGCACATTTTCGTACATACACTGTGTGCCTTCACAAAAAAGCACCTTTCACACATGACAATTTGGTCACTCACAAAAATGCACATTTCGGCAAATACAAAATATGCACATTTTTGTAGGGATGTACGAAAGTGACTTACCTTTCGCGGATTATGTTGATGGTGGGGGGGAGGCGTTCCGTCCCTCCCCCCGGAATCCTTGAATGGCCAGCTGTGCTCCGCAGCAGCTCCGCGGAGCAGCCGGCCAGGCCAGGCCCGGCCAGGCCAGAGCCATCTACAGCCGGATTTCCGGCCACGGAGGGCTCTGGGTAAAAAAACAACACAAAACAAAAAAACCCACATATGCAAATGGCGGCAGCTACGGCCGCTGCCATTTGCATTCCTTATTTTTGGCCGTCTTAATCTACGTAAAGATTTACGTAGACTATGATGGCGAAAATAAAGGAGAACGCAAATAGTGTAGTGGGCGCTATTTGCGTCCCTTTTTCATTCACCGTTTTAGCCTACATAAATCTTTACGTAGGCTAAAACGGCGAATCAAAAGGGGACAGAAATAGCGCCCGCTACGCTATTTGCGTTCCCCTTTATTTTCGCCGTCATAGTCGATGTAAATATTTACGTAGATTAAGATGGCCAAAAAGAAGGAACACAAATGGTACGGTAAAACGTAAAAAGAAGGAACGCAAATGGTACGGTAAAACGGTAAAAGGAAAAAAGAAGGAATGCAAATGGCGGTGGCTGTAGCCGCCGCCATTTGCGTACGTGGTTTGTTTGTTTTTTTAACCCACCCAACCATGATAGGCTATGTAAAGATAGGCTACGTAAAGGCTACCATGATAGGCTACGTATCACGTCTTTTTTTTTTTAAACCTAGCCATGATAGGCTACCTAAATCTTTACGTAGCCTATCATGTCTTTTTTTATTATTATTTTTTTAACACAAGCCTGGAAATGGCACTGCCGCCGCCGCTGCTGCCAGAGCCGCCGCCGGAGCCGCTGCCACCCGGAAGATCCGTCCCAGGTGAGTCTCGTCCCGGGGGGGATCTGCGGGGGGGTGGCAGGCCGTTCCTCCATGGAGTTTGGGGGGCTGAATGCACTGGCATTTGGCCTCACCAAGATCCGTGGTGGAATTCTCTGACATCCCTACATTTTTGTGATTGCCATTTTATTTTTTTAGAAATGGTGTCCACAGAGCTCGACAAGGCTGCTGGGGTAAGTGCAGGCTGCTCGCTGAGAGTGGGAGGGGCTCAAGTGCAGTCCGGGGACTGGCGAGAGGGGGCAGGGGCTGGGCAGGAGTCTGGAGAACCCAGACGGGGGTGAGTTCACATGGTCTCATCGTCATGCATCCATGGCTGTATTATCACAGCCTTTGGTTGGCTAAGGCAGGCATCCCCCAAGGGGGTTGCAGTTCCTTCCCCTGTAGCATTGACAGCTGAACTAAGGAAGCCCCCTTCTCCCTCCATGTGATGCCCCTCAACATCTTCTCTTTCTTTTTTCCATCTTACCTGCACTGTATTTGCTGTGACTTGGTTGACCAAGTACGTACATGACCCTACTAAAAGGCGGAACTCCACTAGTATCTCAGTGTAGAGTAGGTGAAAAACCCTTATCCTATAGCCAATGTGGGTTAAAGGGTAGGAAAACCCCATTCAGCCCGAGCAGCTCCCAGCACTGAAGCTTGGGAGGCTGGCCAAGGGCCAAGCTGCATCAAATTGAGCTTCCACCTTTCAATTGCCCATCAGTGCCCATCTCCTATTTTCTGGGCCACATGAAGCCAATATGAATGGCTACTGGGACATCCTCCTCCCCTAAGAAATGCAACCAGAAACACATATCTATGCTTGTGTTCTGCGCTGGCTGGGTCAGACTCTGCATTAGGCAAATAAAGGGACAAATCAAACAGGCAAGTCAGTTAGGCAGGGAAATAATCAAGCACACAGGTATCAATCCAGTATGGGATCAGGCAGAAGGAATTCCGTCCCTCCCCCCGGAATCCTTGAAGGGGGGGGAGGCAATCCGTTCCTCCCCCCCGGAATCCTCCACGGCCGGCTGTGCTCCGCGGCATCTCCGCAGAGCAGCCGGCCAGGCCCAGCCCAGCCCAGTGCCGTCCGCAGCTGGATTTCTGGCTGCGGAGGGCTCTGGGGAAAAACAAAAACAAAACCGCGTACGCAGATGGCGGCGGCTATGGCCGCCACCATTTGCGTTCCTCATTTTTGGCCGTCTTAATCTACATAAATATTTATGTAGACTATGATGGTGAAAATAAAGGGGAACGCAAATAGCGTAGCGGGTGCTATTTGCGTCCCTTTTTGATTCACCGTTTTAGCCTATGTAAATCTATAAATAGGCTAAAATGGCGAATCAAAAAGGGATGCAAATAGCGCCTGCTACGCTATTTGCGTTCCCCTTTATTTTTGCCATCATAGTCTACATAAATATTTACGTAGATTAAGATGGCCAAAAATAAGGATCGCAAATGGCGGTGGCCGTAGCTGCCGCCATTTGCCTACATGGGTTTTTTTTTTAACCCAGCCATGATAGGCTACGTAAATCTTTACGTAGCCTATCACGTCATTGTTGTTATTTTTTACAAGACAAATGGTGGCGGTGGCAGCCGGTCGGAAGACCATCTGCTGCAGCCACCGCCGGAGCCACCGCCGCCCAGAACATCCGCCCCAGGTAAGTCTCGTCCCGGGGGGGATCCGCAGGGGGGCGGGGGGGGCAGGCCATTCCGCCATAGATTTCAGGGGGCCAAATGCACTGGCATTCGGCCTCACCAAGATCCGTGGTGGAATTCTCTGACATCCCTAAACAGGATACAGGCAGTGGACAAAGACTGTATTACAAGGTAAGGATGTGGTTTCCAGAAGAAAGGTCTGAGGGCTCAACCAAGACCCAAACAGGAACACACTCCAAAAAAACAGAGTCCCTCAATGGTGCAGAGGTCAAATACATGACACTGGAGCTAAAAGTAAGGTGCTGTTTATAGTACTTTGTAAGCTCCAACTGAAGGCTTATATAGCCAGAACTCCAGAGCTCTACCCAAGATGCAGCTGCAGTTTATTACAAGCCCTCTGGCAACAGTCCTACTCATGAGGAGGGCCTAGCTCCCAATGAGTCCTTTGTTCTTGAGGAGCCCTTCTTTGTAACTGAGCACTTCTGGCCTGTCTCTTGAGATGACGATGCTCTTAGGGGCTGAGTGGTCATCCAACCTCTGCCTCAGAGGCGGAGCTCCCCCCCTCCTGAAGAGGTAGACCAGTGGTCATCTCCCCCAAGGATCCAGGCTTCCCCAGGTCTCCTGATGTGGGTGGTTCCTTGACATCTATCTGAGGGACCTCTCCTTGGAGGAAAAAGATACCTCAGGTGTGGGCAGGACATCTTGTAAAATCAAATGAAAGTTTCCTTCACTAGTATTATGACAAGTTTGTGGAAAAGAGAGTAGGACTCAGGGATTCAATATGGCTAGCCTTATTTTTGTATGCTTTTGCTCTTAACGATTCCCTTGCAGCCTCCAATACTAGGTAGGAGCAAGACTGCACATTGTGAAATAAGCCAATTAGACTTAATTTAATTTGCATAATCAGAACACAGCTTGACTTATTAAACAAGTTATCCTGATTTGGGGCACTGAAGCACAGTACATGAGGGATAAGGATGAAGTAAATGTGGGGTACTCTGTGAACATAATCCTATGACCACTTCTCGGCATGCAGCAGATTATGGGTTAATTCAATCCTGTCTGCTAGGGTTCAACTTCAGACCATTCCTGAAAGTTGCCCATGCAATCTTCCTTTGAGAAGCTCTCCAGAAGGAAATGTTCCTGTTCACTTTTTGGAGTTTTTTTCATTTAAAAGATACTTTCAGCTAGGAAGCTTTCCCTCCAGAAATATAATGTAAGTCTACTGTTTTGCTACTTGAATCCATGATTTCTTTTAACAAATGTCATTCCCTTGATGCCCTTGCAAACAGCTATCATATTTATGGTGATCATTTAAACACTTGAAAATGTAGGGGCCCGGGGCCTAGTTCTCTTGTGTGTCCTTTTTTATTCTCATGTGTGTCCTTTTGGACAATTCTCTTTGGGCAATGACTCAGCAGCAACATTTTGTTGTTCGGTCGTTCAGTTGTGTCCGACTCTTTGTGACCCCATGGACCATAGCACGCCAGGCCTTCCTGTCCTACGCTCTCTCCCGGAGTGTGCTCAAGTTCATATTCATTTTATCGGTGATGCTATCTAGCCATCTCATCCTCTGCCGTCCCCTTCTCCTTTTGCCTTCAGTCTTTCCCAGCATCAGGGTCTTTTCCAGAGAGTTTTCTCTTCGCATTAGGTGGCCAAAATATTGGAGCTTCAGCTTCAGTATCTGTCCTTCCAATGAGCACTCAGGGTTGATTTCCTTTAGGATGGACTGATCTGACCTCCTTGCAGTCCAGGGGACTCGTAAGAGTCTTCTCCAGCGCCACAGTTCGAAAGCATCAATTCTTCGGCGCTCAGCCTTCCTTATAGTCCAGCTCTCACAGCCATACATTACTACTGGGAAAACCATAGCTTTGATTAGACGGACCTTTGTCGGCAAGGTGATGTCTCTGCTTCTTACTATGCTGTCTAGGTTGGCCATAGCTTTCCTCCCAAGGAGCAAGCGTCTTTTAATTTCATGGCTACAGTCACCGTCTGTGGTGATCTTGGAGCCCAAGAAAGTAAAATCTGTCACTGCTTCCATTTCTTCCCCTTCTATATGCCAGGAAGTGATGGGGCCAGATACCATGATCTTAGTTTTTTTAATGTTGAGTTTCAAACCAGCTTTTGCACTCTCCTCTTTCACCCTCAACAAGAGGCTCTTGAGATCCTCTTCGCTTTCTGCCATTAGGGTAGTATCGTCTGCGTATCGGAGGTTGTTGATAATTCTCCCAGCAATCTTAATTCCAACCTGTGATTCATCCAACCCCGCGTCTCTCATGATGTACTCTGCATATAAGTTAAATAAGCAGGGTGACAATATGCAGCCTTGTCTTACTCCTTTCCCAATTTCGAACCACTTGGTTGTTCCATGTCTGGTTCTTACTGTTGCTTCTTGACCCTCGTACAGGTTTCTCAGGAGACAGGTAAGGTGGTCTGGTACTCCCATCAATTTAAGAATTTGCCACAGTTTGTGGTGATCCACACAATCAAAGGCTTTAGCGTAGTCAATGAAGCAGAAATAGACGTTTTTCTGGAATTCTCTGGCTTTCTCCATGATCCAGTGAATGTTGGCGATTTGATCTCTAGTTCCTCTGCCTCTTCGAAACCCAGCTTGTACTTCTGGTAGTTCTCGGTTCGCATACTGCAGAAGCCTAGCTTGTAGGATTTTGAGCATCACCTTGCTGGCATGTGAAATGAGCGCAATTGTACGGTAGTTTGAACACTCTTTGGCGTTGCCCTTCTTTGGAATTGGAATGTAAACTGACCTTTTCCAGTCTTGTGGCCACTGTTGAGTGTTCCAAATTTGTTGGCATATTGAATGCAGCACTTTAACAGCATCATCTTTTAGGATTTTAAATAGCTCAGCTGGAATACTGTCATCTCCGCTAGCTTTGTTGTTAGTAATGCTTCCTAAGGCCCACTGGACTTCACTCTCTAGGATGTCCGGCTCAAGTTCAGTGACCGCACTATCATGGCTATCAGGGACATTCAGATCTTTCCTGTATAGTTCTTCTGTGTATTCTTGCCACCTCTTCTTCATCTCATCTGCTTCTGTTAGGTCCCTGCCTTCTTTGTCCTTTATCATGCCCGTCTTTGCACAAAACGTTCCCTTGAGATCTCCAATTTTCTTGAAGAGATCTCTAGTCTTTCCCATTCTGTTATTTTCCTCGATTTCTTTGCATTGTTCATTTAAGAAGGCCTTCTTGTCTCTCCTTGCTATTCTCTGGAACTCTGCATTCAGTTGGATATATCTTCCCCTTTCTCCCTTGCTTTTCACTTCCCTTCTTTCATCAGCTACTTGTAAAGCCTCATCAGACAGCCACTTGGCTTTCTTGCATTTCTTTTTCTTTGGGTTGGATTGAGTTGCTGCCTCCTGAACAATGTTACGGACCTCTGTCCATAGTTCCTCAGGCACTCTGTCTATCAGGTCTAATCCCTGAAATCTATTCCTCACCTCCACTGTATATTCATAAGGGATATGATTTAGGTCATACCTGAATGGTTTCGTGGTTTTCCCTACGTTCTTCAATTTAAGCCGAAATTGTGCAACAAGAGCCACAGTCAGCTCCAGGTCTTGTTTTTACTGACTGTATAGAGCTTCTCCATCTTTGGCTGCAAAGGACATACTCAATCTGATTTCGATATTGACCATCTGGTGATGTCCATGTGTAGAGTCGTCTCTTGTGCTGTTGGAAATGAGTGTTTGCTATGATCAGCGTGTTCTCTTGGCAAAACTCTATTAGCTTTTGTCCTGCTTCATTTTGTACACCAAGGCCATGCCTGCCTATTATCCAGGTGATTTCTTGACTTCCTACTTTAGCATTCAAATCCCCTATGATGAAGAGGACATCTTTTTTTGGTCTTAGTTCTAGAAGGTGTTGTAGGTCTTCATAGAACCGATCAACCTCAGCTTCTTCGGCCTCAGTGGTTGGGGCATAGACTTGAATTACTGTGATGTTGAATGGTTTGCCTTGGATTCGTACTGAGATCATTCTATCGTTTTTAAGATTGTACCCCAGTACTGCTTTTCCCACCCTTTTGTTGACTATGAGTGCTACTCCATTTCTTCGAAGGAATTCTTGCCCACAATAGTAGATATGATGATCACCTGAATTAAATTCGCCCCTGCCTGTCCATTTTAGTTTGCTGATTCCCAAGATGTCGATGTTCAATCTTGCCATCTCATGCTTGACCACCTCCAGCTTACCTTGATTCATTGATCTGACATTCCAGGTTCCTAAACAATATTGTTCTTTACAGCATCGGATTTTCTTTTCACCACCAGACACATCCACAGCTGAGTGTCCTTTCGGCTTTGGCCCAGCCACTTCACTCTTTCTGGCACTACTTGGAAATTGCCTCTGCTCTTCCCCAGTAGTATATTGGACACCTTCCGACCTGAGGGGCTCATCTTCCGGCGTCATATCTTTTAGCCTTGTGATACGTTCCATGGGGTTTTCTTGGCAAGAATACTGGAGTGGGTTGCCATTTCCTTCTCCAGTCGGGTATGCTAGCCGTGCCCAGAGGTGAGCCTTTCACCATGACCCCAGTCAAGGGGTGTTTCCTCCCATTGTGCTGAATGAGGATTGCACTCTCAATGATCACAGAAATAACAGAGAAGCCCCTCAATTGACATGGCACATTTTAAAGCCCCATTCCTTAAGTGTGATTAAGCGCGATCTCTACGCTCCGATTGCCTTAGGAAGTAACTACTTCACAGATTCCTTATAGAGATCCTGTGGGTTAAAATGGGGGCTGGTTTCCATTGTTGTGTTCCCCCCCACACTTTCCCAGCACAAGCATATGTGTGTCTACTTGGAAGTAACTCCCATTGTGGTCAATGGGACTTGCTCCTGAAATGCTGGTGCATCTGCAGTTTCAGGGGAAAGGAGAAAGCGGGGAGAAGGGGGAAGCCTCTCTTATTGGTTGAGCAGCCCCTGCCAGTCAGATGACATTCACTCCAACCCCCACCCCCACCAAAAAGTATGTCATGTGAAGCAATTTTTACTGGTCCATGGAATCTGCTCACGGAACCCTGCTCAAAGCAAAGCCAATTCCTTTAAAAAAAATAAATCTGGTACTCCTCCATTAGCTTCTTCTGTTGTCATGGAAACACAGCCCTAGACAACGCTGAATGTTCTTGTCAAAACATTATCTGCAGAAGAAAAAGAGCTTCACAATATGTTGGAAGGCTGGCCCTAGTTTAAAACTATGCCTTGCATATCAAGGCAGGAATGCTGTCAATTTGCCATATGTGGGCATTCCGCCGCTCTTGACATGATCACAATCACATGAAGAGGAGAGTGGGGCCATAGCTGCTGGTGCCAGCCCTTCTGTCATAGCCCTCCAAGCATGGGGTTGAAGGTCTGAAGTGGAGAGCTGTATGTGTAGGGAGCCTATGTGCATACAACAGGCCCCAGACCTTCAGCTCCAACATGTAGACTAAGGGAGGGTGGGGAGAGATGATGCCAGTAGGTACAGCCCTCCTCTCCTGGTCCATGCATGTGCAATCACATAAACCATAACACCTGAAGAAGGCTCCAGTCATTTACAATCCTGCACTATCACTTCTCTCTACTTTCAGAGAAGGGCAGTCTCATTATGGCCTTTATGCCTTTTGCATGCAATTGGTTGTTACTGGCAAAGTTCAACCCAGGAATTGCAGCTTCACATCTAAGATAGAAATACGTTGCTGGAATGGAAGTTGTCTGCTAGTTCAGTCCACTAAAGATATCGTACCTAAATATATTTGCAGTTCATTACTACAGTTTCTGCAAGTGTCTCTAATATCTATAGATCCTCTAGGAGTTCCAAATTTCAGGAAACAGGTAGTTCAGTGATCTTGATAAATAAGCAAAATGATCCAGTGCAATGTCTGAATGAGCTAACTTCTGGGACCCGAAGGTCATCTTCAAAGGGTCTTCTCTGCGCACCCCCACCAAGTGAGGCAAGTGGCTACTAAAGAGAAGGCTTTTTCAGTGGTGGTACCCCATTCGCTCATTCATTCATTCTGTTGGTGGAATGCCCTCCCCAGAGAGGCTTTCCTGGTTCCTACATTGTGTTTTTTTCAGTACCACATGAATACCTTTTTATTCTCCCAGGGTTTTTATTCCTTCAGTTTTTTTTAAAAAAATGTATTATTGCTTTTTATATCCTTGCATAGCTGTTGTCCTCTGCTTTGGGTTTACTTTTATTATTTCCTTGTGTTTTATAGTTTTAGCCTATATTTAACCTGTGAACTGAGAGCTTTGGCTATTGGGAGGTATATGTCATTAATAAAACAAATGAATAAATAAAATAATGGGAGAGGAACAGACTGATATGTACCAAATGTAATTCAAACAAAAATAATTTCTATTTCTACCTGACCTTAGGTAGCTTTGTACATTCATTTGTTGGCCTTTTTTGTCTCTTTTTTCCAGCTTTTTTTTATGCTCCCCATTATACATAGAGGCAAACATGAAAAGTCAATAATATCTATTTTTAACATTGTGCTTCCAGTTGCAGTACAAGCAGCAACAACAACAAAACAGCATCCCCGGACACATTATTTTATACAGTACTTACTTACTTTCCCCTGACCACTGTTTGGCTGGACTGAGTCAATTTAGTTTCATTTTAACATGGTGAGATGACAGAAGGCCATTGGCCTGAAGAAAGAGAGGAGAAATAGACTTCCACTTTCCTGCTTAGTATGTAGTGTCTGTCTCCATCAAGATTATTCATCTGTGAAAAGAGAAATGGAGGAAGTAAGGAAGCACAGCAAAGTAAGTATGGAAGGAAGAACAAGTGATTTTGCTATTCCAAGTCATTTTGCTGTCCCAAGAAGCTACACTGCATGAGCCAAGAGGATAGTCTCAGGCATCTTTGGCAACACTCCAAACGATCTGTGGATTCATCTCTAAGGTCGCATGCTGTTTCATGGGTTTTCCTAAAATAACCACTTGGATTACAGTTGACTCACGAACAGTTGAATCCAATTATTTTTGACAGATACATTTTTAAAGAAAAATGCTTTTCTTTCCCCACCAAACCATAACCACCACATTAAATCCAGCTAAAGGTATTATATACTCACTGTCCTTCTCCCCACAACCTGCTCTGAACTGAAAAATGATTTTGAGAAAAGAAATGTGTTTGATCAGTTTGAATAGAATCAGCAAATATGACAGACAGCACAACTGGGGAATCTTTCAGTAACCCTATATAATAGTAGCCTTTCAAACAGTGACTCAGAGAGTAAAATATGCTTTGATGAAACAGCTTTCCTTATAACTTCAGGGATTAAAGGAGTCAGCCTTAAAGACTACAAAGCTAACATAAGCTTGTTTGTGATATATTGCGCTGTTTTAGAGCCCTAGGAGTCATTGAGAGAGATCCTTAAAACCATAGGGGAGTTTAGCAAAGTTTCTGGGTATAAGATTAGCTCAGCTAAAACGGAACTGTTACCTTTTTATTTAACTCAAGAAGAAATTAGAAACCTATTTCTTTCTTTCTTTTTTTTTGCAATTAAAATAAACTTATCCAAAATATGGGAAATAGGCTTTTGCAGGGCCTTTAGGAATTAAGGGAGCAATCCTATGGCCCACTAGACACTGCCGAGAGGGCCATAGGATTGTTTGGTTTCTGGGACCTAAGGTAGGAGCCATTCTCTCTGCCCCCTCCCCCACCTCCTTGGGTCTGGCGTGGTTCTCCCCACACCAGTTACATCTCCATGCTTGAAAATGAAGCGTGAAGATAGGGAAAAGGGGGCAGTCCCGGGGGTAGGGAGCGGAGGAGACCACAGAAGCTGCTTCACATAGCTTCCTATTGGGTCTCCAAGCCCCTTCCCCCCCCTCCCTGAAACTATGCTTAGATGGGCGAAATTGCTCATCTAGGCAAAAATGCAGGGCAGTTGCCCTGCATAGGATAGTTGGCAGCCTCCGATTTCAGAGGTGGGCGACCATCCAGTTGGACTGCGCCCTTAATAAGGTTATCTGTGGTAAAGTGAAAGAAAAAATACACATTGAACTGACTAGGTGGTTGAAAGTGAAACTTTCTTGGTTTGTGCAGATGGCAGCCATTAAGTTGACTATACTCCACAAATATTTTTTGAAAGATTGGCAGTATATGACTGAATTTATTTATTTATTTATTTATTTATTTATTTATAAGAAAAAGGCAAGAGTTAAATTTCAAATAACGTGGCAGTATCTTATACATAACTGTTGTGTGTGTGTACACACACACACATACACTGGTTTATTAATTTCCCCAACCAATATCCAAGGCAAAATTGTTTTCCAATGTTATTTAAAAGAAAAGAAAGAATATTAACCATGGTATAGATCCAGGATCCACACAAAAGTTTCAGCAGAAATTCCCAAGCTAACTTGAGCACGCTCCGGGAGAGAGCGCAGGACAGGAAGGCCTGGCGTGCTATGGTCCATGGGGTCACGAAGAGTCGGACACGACTGAACGACTGAACAACAACAACTTACAAAGGTGAACACTGTGTTTTTTCACTGTCATCAGGACTAGCAACATCAAACAAGACTTATATTCTATGTCAAGTCCATTAGGTGCAATGGGGCAGGCATATCAGGTAGTAGTTTTGGGAGCACCATTAAAGGCAGCAGGTGTCAACGGAATGATTAGTACTGCTTTAAAACATATTAATGTATTTTAACTGTTCATTTCTATTTTATTAAAGTTCTTTACTGCAGCAGCCAAATCAATGTTCTTTGGCAATGTGTTATGTAAGCTAATTACTAAGAGGCAATAAAGTTGTCATTTTTCTGGAATCTGCTACAATAAGTAGTTCAAAGTAAACATGTATAGGATTGCATTTTGAGTGACCCTTGGGGTCCAATCCTATACTCAAGACCTACTGGCTATAGGATCTAACAAAAGCCCTGTCACACAGCTGAAACTAGCCCAGATATATGTCCAACATGACAGATAGGCCAGCAGAACAGCTAAAACAGGGCATGGTCAGGAGTGGAACATGGTCTGCATGGAAGGAGAGCAGACTTATACCATATCATATACTTTTCCAGACCATGGTCGTGCCCCAGGCAAGAGTGCAATTTCATACCAACCTGGCACAAATAATTTCCGTCAAATTGGTGTTAAAAATAGTTGCTTCTGCATCTACTATGGCCATATGCATATTGCGGTCCTGGTGCACATCCCATGACAGCACAGGAGATGGTGCATATTGTGGGAATATTGGGAAGCAGTTTGATAATCTGCAGATAGCAGTTGCAATAAACAGTCTGTTAAGACTTATAGTCAAGGTGAAAAAGGATAAAATCTTTATACAAGATTGAAAAAAGAACATATGTAATCATCTCAGCTGCTGGAAAAATAAAACAGCACCTCATTGAAGATGGAGGAGAAAAATGGGAGGAGGCAAGATAAGAAGGGAAGTGGTCAAGATATAGGAGAGGACAACGGCCAATTAAAGACAGGTTAAGCAGGTGAACCCCTCATTTAACCTCCTACCAGAGAGAGGACTAGTCAGCAAAGACAGAAAGATTATCATAACTATCACCTCCCAGACAATTAACTAACAAGCATTGTTGCCTTTTTCTAACATATATAAGAACATAAGAAGAGATATACTGGACCAAAGGCCTATCAAATCCAGCATTCTGTTTCAACAGTGGCCAGCCAGATATCTCTGGGAAGCCCACAAAAGGGCATAAGCAGAATAGCATCGTCTTGCTCATGTTCCCCTTGTACTGAGAGGCATAATGCCTGAGGAGGTAATGCATAACCATCACCAGCTTCATCATCCATGAATTTGTCTAATACCCTTTTAAAGCTGCCCAAGTTAGTGGCCATCACTACATCTTGACGTTTAAAGAAGTACTTCGTTTTATCTACCCTGAATCTCTTACAATCCAGGTTAATGGGATGACCCAGGTTCTAATATTATAAGAGGGAGGGGGAACAACCCCCCATCCACTTTCCCCACAGCATACATCATTTTATACACCTCTATCATGTCCCTCTTAATTGCCTTTTTTTCTAAGCTAACTATCATCCATTGTTGTTGTTTCCTCATAGGGGAGCTGCTCCAGCCCTCTGACCATGTTAGTTGCTCTTTTCTAGCTCTGCAATATCCTTTTTGAGGTTTGGTGACCAGAACTGTACACAGTATTCCAAGTATGTTCATACCATAGACTTACTGTATATAAGGGCATTATTATACTGGCAGTTTTATTTTTGATTGCTTTCCTAATTATTTGAAACATAAAATTCAGCTTTTTCACAGAAGCCCCACATGGGTTGACATTTACCGAGAGTCCTTGGTCTTCACCAGACCCCCTCTCCGGGAGACCAAGGTTGTTGAGTGCATGTACTGGAGGTTGGGCCCGAAGGGCAGTCTGGGGATTCTGCTCGTGTACCGTCCACCCTGCTGCATGACTGACTCCCTGGCCGAGGTGCTTGAGGTGGTCTCTGATGTGCGTGTACAGTCCCCTAACTTACTGGTGTTGGGGGACTTCAACGTACATTCGGAGGCCATCCTCACAGGAGCACCTCGGGACTTCATGGAGACCATGGCCTCCTGGGAGCTGCACCATATTCTAACTGGGCCCACCCATGTAGCCGGTCATGCACTAGACCTTGTGTTTGTTTCTGGAGAAGCAGGGAGTGATCTGAAAGTCGGGGGTATATCCACCACCCCCTTGTCATGGTCAGATCACTATCTGGTGATGTTGGACTTCTCGGTTCCACCACCCCTCCGCAGGGGTGGAGGACCCATTAAAATGGTCCGCCCCAGGCGTCTTATGGATCCAAATGGATTCCTGAACGCGCTTGGGGATTCTCTGGGGCATGCCAACGGCCACTCGGTCGAGACCCTGGTGGGTGGCTGGAATGCTGCAATCACTGGGGCATTAGATCGGGTGGCTCCGAAACGCCCTCTCCCCCTGAACAGGGCTCGGACTGCACCATGGTTCAATCTGCGGTTACGAGCTTTGAAACAGGAGGTGAGACGGCTAGAGCGCCGGTGGCGGAAGTCTCGCTCCAAAGACGATCAGACACGGGCTAGAGCTATATCTTCAGCCTATCACGTGGCGGTGAAGGCAGCAAAAAAGGAATATTATGCTGCCTCCATCACGTCTGCAGAGTGCTGTCCCAGGAGGCTGTTCCAAGTGGTCCGGAGCCTGGTCGGTCCTGTGGCTCCGGAACCACTGGAGCATTCTAAGGCCTCCTGTGAGGCTTTGGCAAGGCACTTTGCAGATAAAATTGATCAGATTAGGTGTGTTACTCTGCACACTGTGGATACAGTTAGTGAGCAAGAGGCGGCCTGTGGCAAACCGGTTTTGTGGGATCGGTTCCAGCTTCTTCCTCCTGATGAAGTGGACAAGGTGCTTTCATCTGTAAGGCCAACCACCTGCTTACTTGATCCTTGCCCATCTTGGCTCATTATGAGCTGCAGAGAGAGACTGGGTGAGGGGATCAAGGCGGTGGTGAACGCCTCCCTTGAGGAGGGAGTGATGCCATCAGCCCTCAAGGAGGCAGTGATATGACCGCTCTTAAAGAAGCCCTCCTTGGATCCTCAACTTCTGAACAACTTTCGCCCAGTCTCAAATCTGCCATTTTTGGGCAAGGTGATTGAGCGGGTGGTGGCGGTGCAGTTGAAGGCACACTTGGAAGAAACTGATTATCTAGACCCATTTCAGTCGGGCTTCAGGCCTGGGCATGGGACAGAAACGGCCTTGGTCGCCTTGGTAGATGATATGAGGAGGGCTCTGGATAGGGGTGAATGCTCCTTCCTTGTTCTCCTCGACCTCTCAGCGGCTTTTGATACCGTTGACCACGGTATCCTCCTGGACCGCCTGGAGGGGTTGGGCATTGGAAACACTGTATTGCGGTGGTTCCGGTCCTTCCTCTCCGGCAGGTACCAGAGGGTAGCACTGGGAGAGGAGGTTTCGGACCCGTGGCCACTTACTTGTGGGGTGCCACAGGGTTCCATCCTCTCCCCGATGCTATTTAACATCTATGTGAAGCCACTGGGGGCTATCATCAGGAGGTTTGGGGTGCAGTGTCATCAATATGCGGATGACACGCAGCTCTACCTCTCATTCAAATCTTCACCAAGGTTGGCCGTAGAATCCCTGTCCAAATGTCTGGAGACGGTGAGTGGCTGGATGGGGAGGAATAAGCTGAAGCTCAACCCTGACAAGACCGAGGTACTTTTGGTGGGAGACAAGAGGAGGCTGGGGGATGTTGACCTGGTGTTGAATGGGGTACAGCTACCCTTGAAAGACCAGGTCCGCAGCCTGGGGGTCATTTTGGACTCCCAGCTGTCCATGGAGGCTCAGGTGTCAGCTGTGAGCCGGACAGCGCTGTATCAACTCCAACTGATACGGCGGCTGCGCCCCTTCCTTCCCGACCATCTGCTCCCATCGGTAGTACATGCCCTGGTCTCCTCTCGTTTAGACTACTGTAATGCGCTCTACGTGGGGTTACCCTTGAAGATGGTTCGGAAACTGCAGCTGGTACAGAACGCGGCGGCTCGCCTGATTAAAGGCAGCCGCCGGCGAGATCACATCACTCCAGTGCTGAAGGAGTTGCACTGGTTACCAGTTGTTTTCCGGGCCAAATTCAAGGTGTTGGTTTTGACCTTTAAAACCCTATATGGTTCCGGCCCAGCCTATCTTAAGGAGCACCTCCAGCAACACCAGACAGGCCGCTTAACAAGATCAGCCTCGGATGGCCTTCTCTCTGTCCCATCAGCCAGGACAGCTAGACTGGTGGGGACGAGGGAGAGGGCCTTCTCTGTGGTGGCCCCCACTCTGTGGAACTCCCTCCCTAGGGAACTCCGTCATGCCCCCTCTTTAATGAGCTTCCGTCGTGCATTAAAAACGTGGTTGTTCAGGCAAGCATTTGGGGTGGGTTAGGGTATTTAAAAAAAAAAAAATTCTGGTAAAATTTTATTGTTTTAAATTGTTTATGGTGGGTTGTACATCGCCCAGAGTGGCTGGGTGACCAGTCAGATGGGCGATTAATAAATTTAATAAATAAATAAATAAATAAATAAATTTTCATTAAGCTATCCACCACAACGTCAAGATCCCTTTCTTAGTCACTTTCAGTTCATATCCCATCAGCATATATATATGAAGTCAGGATTTTTTCTCCAATGTTAGGGATGTATGAGAATTTTATTTTTCCTTGCAAAACATGCAAGCATGCCCCATTCGAAGTCCTGGACACAAGCACATGTCCACTGGAAATGTTTGCAAAATTAGGGATGTACGAAAGTCACTTACCTGGTCTCGCAGCTTGCTTCGCGATACGGGGAAGGCGCTTCGCTTCTCCCCCCGAAGTTCAGGCTGGGGGGGGAGGCTTCCCGCCTCGCCCGGCCAAAATTCAGGCCGGGGGGGAGGCTTCCCGCCTCGCCCGGCTGAAATTCAGGCCGGGGAGAAGCGCCCCGTCTCCCCAGACACGAACTTCAAAAGAAAAAAAAAAAAAAGCCCCGTGATAGGCTACGTAACGATTTACGTAGCCTATCATGGCTAGATCTGCAAAGTCAGCCATGATAGGCTACGTTAATCGTCACGTAGCCTATCACGGGTGGCTTTAAAAAAAAAAAAGCGTGTACGCAAATGGCGGCCCCCATAGTGAGCTGCCATTCGCATTCCTTATTTGGTCCCTGTAGTCTACGTAAAGATTTACGTAGACTACGGCGAAAATAAGGGCAACGCAAATAGCATTGCCCTTATTTTCGCCGTAGTCTACGTAAATCTTTACGTAGACTACAGCGACCAAATAAGGAACGGGAATGGCGGCTCACTATGGGGGCTGCCATTAGCGTATGCGCTTTTTTTTTTTTTAAGTCACCCGTGATAGGCTACGTGACGATTAATGTAGCCTATCACAGCTGACTTTGCAGATCTAGCCATGATAGGCTATGTAAATCGTTACGTAGCCTATCACAGGAGCGTTTTTGTTTTTTTTTTACTTTTCTTGTAATAGCGGCGGCAGCAGCCAGTCGAAAGACCGGCTGCCGTCCCCGCCCCTGACGAAGACCTGCCGAACCGCCGCCGGGACCCGCTGCCGGGAGCGACATTCGTAAAAGGTAAGTCCCATCCCGGGGGGGCGGGGGGGGAGAATTTCTCCCCGAACCTTCGGAGGACCGAATGCGTTGGCACTCGGCCCCCCAAAGTTTCGGGGAGAAATTGTCCCCCATCAGGGTTAGGGAGTTTCCCCTCTCTGCTCAATCTCGTATCCTGTGCTGCTGTCTTGGCACATGAATCAGTCAGTTAGGGCTTAGGGCAGGGATGAGGAGGAGGTGGAACTGAGGAGGGAGGGGACAATAAGTCCTGCTGGGATGCTACCCAGCAGGGCCAGCTTATTAGGCAAAATAGCAGGGGAGGAGTGGTCACATGAGTGCCATGCAGGAGCCACCCTGATTGGCTTAGGTGTGCCTGAGTACAAGGGGGGGGCATCCCTCCTTTCCTAGTGTGGGGCTATACTTGGGATTCAAACCTGGGATCCCCTGCATGTAAAATGTGAGATGTTCCACCTGACTCCTCTTGCAGCTTCCGTGCTCCTGGCATGGGTCTTGGGACTGGAGCAGGTAGAAGACAAATGGCCCATGGTATGTCTAGTTCCTGTCAGCTGCTATGACTGAGTGGTTAGGGAACTGCTCTGTGATGTTTGTACCATGGACTTGAGTCATGGGAGCATCCTCTTTTTTGCCCCCCCCTTTTTAAACCAGACATGTCAAAGGTGAATGTGGCCATATTTTCCCCTTCTCCCTGGTGGGACTCACAACTTCTGTTTCCCAACTGTGTGCCATAGGCAGTGAGCTACTGAAGGCTGTTGTCAGTGTGTGCCTGCCATGGTTGCATGCCCTATGTGCTCTGTGTTCCATTGATGCACGCCCTATGTGTTCTGTACAGGCCCCCTAGCCAGAGAGCTATGTGGGTGCTATGCAATCCTATGTGTCTCTAC
This sequence comes from Heloderma suspectum, assembly GCF_057233095.1. NCBI lineage: Eukaryota > Metazoa > Chordata > Lepidosauria > Squamata > Helodermatidae > Heloderma > Heloderma suspectum. The sequence goes on from NC_139462.1 coordinate 72,449,851, forward strand.
TCAGGGGCAAGTCTCATTGAATTCAATGGGACTTCCTTCCAGGTATGTGTGTATGGGATTGCAGCCTAATCCTACTGTTTGGTTTTCATTTCTTTATTATAGTCATAAAATCTTGCTCCTTCACATTATTAATAAACAAAATGTATTGTTACAGATCTGAACACTGAATTATAATTATAAAACAAAAAATCCATGTCTCATTTCATTTTATGTACATTGGAGGAGGGACAGAAAACACTTTAAGTCTGAAATGTTTTATAACACGTAGCTCTAAGTTATTCACATTTGCTAACAGATTGTTGCTTAAATCAAACTGTATAAATTGCTGCCAAAGCTGACGCAATAAAAGTGTACACATAAGTTTAATGTTGATTTGATAGTAACTGGTATTCAAGCTTAAATTATTATAGGGAAATAAAGTGAGTTGCAATGTAAAACAAGTGACATAATGTAAATATATTTACAATAATTTTATTTTCAGCATCCTGTATAGCAAATTCGTTCTTTGAATGCCAGTCATTATGTAGCCAAAATGCTACTACCCAAGCTCAAGAGGAAGGTATCAGCAGAGTTGGGGGAACCCCAAGGTTTATAGAAATACACAAAACATACTTTTTTTTTGCTGGGGCAGAACCCTAAAAGAGGCAGGGATCAAAACCATCCAATGAAGATAAGCATGCTTAGTGGTCACAGAATGCTGACTGTCTTTGGTGGGGATTGGAAGGGGGGATTGAATGGAGTATCCTGGAAAAGGGCATGGCTGTCTGGCTGGCACCCTGAACAGAAGCACTCACACTGCAACATTCTCTTGCAGCATGTCCCACTTCTATGCATATATGCTTTCTGCTACAGTCACATCTTGTTAGTGCCAATGAATAAGCGACATGAAATAGGCATTATGGCATACAATTGTACAATATGGCATAGAATTGTATGTGTGGTGTGGAGAAAATGGACAGGAATCCACGGACAGACATTTCTCTCACTCTCTCATAATAGTAGAAGTTGGGGTTATCCAATGAGGTGAAATAGTGGTGATTAGGGCTGTGCACCGCTTCAGCCTGAGGCCCCAAATCCAAGTCGAAGAGGGCTGCTTCAGGCCACTTTGAGCCCCTTCTGAGGCGAAGTGGAGGGGGCATGAAGTGACCCGGAGTGGGTCGGGAGCTTTCCGAAGTGCCTAAGTGCGCTTCGGAGCTTCGGCACCCCCAGCCCAGCCATGCCGGCACCTCCGGGTCCTTGCCTGAGCCGCCCATCACCACTGTCATCACTGCCGGTGGCAGCTCTGTCACCACCACCTCCATTGCAGCCGGCTCCACCGCCACCACCGCTGCCTACACCACTATTACTGCCGCCATCATGGCCGCTGCCAGCTCCTGAGGCCTGGGCGTGTGCCAGCTCTTATTGCAGGGAGCTGCCATTTTTAAAATGGCAACTCCCTGTAATAAGAGCCAGCACGTGTTCAGGCCTCAGGAGCTGGCAGCAGTGGTGATGGCAGCAGCAGAGGTGGTGGCAAAGGGAGAGGAGGAGGAGCCAGGGGAGGCAGCAATGCAGGAGGAGATGATGGAGGCAATTGAGGAGGAGGAGGAGGTGGTGGTGGCCCAGGTAAGGAGCTGGGGGTTTGTGCGGGGGCATCGGGGGGACGCTGAAGTGGGATTCGGCCATCTGAATCCCACTTTGGGTTCGGGGCCAAGTCGAGTCGGGGGCCCTGAATCAGCCTGAGCTGAATCGGGCTCGCCTCCAAAGCCATCGAGTCCAACCTCCTGCTAAATGCAGGAATTCCATGGACTTGAGGGCTGTTTTTTTTTTTCTTCTTTCCAGAATTTTACACAAATTTAATCATAAAAAATACATTGGGGGAAAAAAAAGCCAAAAATGTACATTTCCCCCATAGGCTAAATCATGAACATGCACATTTGGGGGGAGAGTTGCACATTTGGGGGGAGATATAAGCATTTTTGCAAGTGCAAATTTGAGCAACTGTGAATTTGCACAAATTCAGGAAAGTGGAAAAATCTGATTCAGTCAATGTGCAGACGATGGAACGAAAGGCACCTGACAATCTGAGAAATGCAGACAGAATAGATTTTACAAAATCCATACATCCCTGCACGTGTGATTCCTCATCTGGCTAGGGATATGCACACAGAAGTCTGCTTCCACACGCATATGACAGCAAATACATTAGCCCTATTTGGGCATTCAGTTCCCCCATGCAATTACATGTGAGGGAGAGTGGGTAGGTGTCTGCCAGCCTCCCACCTCTGTCATGTTCCTATCACTAGCCCTACTGTCCTCCACATGTTGGAGAGTAAACATGTGCAGCAGGGAGCCTGCTGTACTCCAGTAGGCTCAATGCATGATTTAGAACCTTGATCAGGGTTCCAAGGGCCAAGCTAAATGTTTTTCAGATCTCTGCCAGTCATAATTTCAAGAACGTTTAGTTTGGCCCTTAACTGTGGAGGGCCTACATGAATGCAGCAGACATTGGGCAAAATCCAATGTAAGTCCTACTTAGAGTAGACCTATTAATAACTAGAGCCAAGTCACGACTAACTTAACCCCATTCATTTCAATGGGATTACTCTAAGTAGGACTTACATTGGATTTTGCCCATTCACCATCCAAAGCGTTGGAGGGAGTCAGTGATGATGACAGGAACACACAGAGTGGGAGGGGCTAGCATGCATGCTCCCACTCTTCCTCACAAGACTCTAATGTGGGGGGAGGGGGTTGAAGACCCAAATAGGGCTATTATTTATTTTATATTTCGCATCAATTGATATTGGCAGAGCATAAAAATTCTATTCTTGTTCATTTACCTTCCATTTGAAAATGATAATATTTCCATTATGAAGCATTTATAGACCTCCAGTAATTATTCCACAGACAGCTCACCCCTAAGGGGAAGAAACACAAGAAGCTTCTCAACGCTTTTGATAGAAAATACGTCTCACAAACTGAATGCTATTTGGATAAGTCTGAACTAATGTCTAAACATTCATTTTCGTTCTCTAACTTTTTAAAATATGCCCTTTCAGTATGCCTTTGTGAGCTCTGGGAGCTCATGTCATGTAAATGGATAATTTAAAAAAGGAGGGGAATTAATTGAATTGGGAGTGCTAAAAGCAGACAGATTTAATTTAACTTGAAAATATGAAAAGAGTTTTGTTCCCAAAATCTTTGAAACAAATCTTTATTTCATTGGAGTGAATTGTGAAACTAGGAATGCCGTTTGTAAGCAAAGAGTAATTGCCAGTATGTTTCTAGATTGGACACTGGAACTGAGATGATATTTTTCAACCTGTCCATTTAACTAAAAGAAATGGCCCTCCTTCTTAGTAACCGACAACAATATTTCACAATCTCAGCGAGAATATTGGCAGGATAGACCATTGTCTAATGTAGTATAATAACATAGAAGAACCGGGGCAGAAAAAAAATATTCCTGTTTGATTCACCTGGCGAAGGATTCTAGAAACAAAAACATTTTAATATGTTTGTGCATGGAATAGAATACGCTATGGAATTTCCTCCCACGAGATATATGGCTGGGCCCATTTGTGGCTGCTTTAAAGGGTTTTTTAAAAATGCATCTCTTCTCCCTGGCTTTTAATTGAAAACTTTTATCTTATCTGCTGCTGATGGGTATTTTAAAACTGTATTTTATTGAAACTGGTTAATATGATTTTATTAATCTGCTTTATTGTTTTTACAATAAATTAATTTTAGTTAAAATGCCTTATAATTAATATCATTTTATGAATATGTTTGTATTGGTTTTCACTGATACTGGTTTTATTTAAAATGGTTCAGATTCACCATGGTTTTATTAATATGTTTGCATTGTTTTTATGCTGTAAGCTGCCTTGGGAAGAATATGGTCTTTGGAGGCAACCAAGACATTGGTTAAATAAATAAATAAATGTCCCCCTCTCTTTTTCTCTCCCTTTCCTCAGACTCACAGACTCAGGCATTATTTTCTAGGCTATCTAAACAGTAAGAGCGAAGAGAGTAGGGCTATATCTCCTGGCCCCACAACTGCAACAGGGGCCGGCAGCACTTACTTTTGAGCAGAAACAGTCCTTTAAAATGTAGCTGGTAGCTACATCTTTTAACTAACACACTGTTTGATTTTAAGACCCCATGGAGGATAAGGCCTAAATAGAGCTTTAGTTTGACTGCCATCCTAGGAAGTCAGTCCAGTTGGACACACTGGGACTTACTTTCAAGTGAATGCATACAATGCTGCACTGTTACATTTCTGCCAACATACGTTATGCTGCTCACATAAGCGACCTACTTGTGTGAACAACTTAACTAACCACAGAAGAGCAAAGACAGAAGTCGCAGCAGCAGCAGCTTCCATGATCAGGGATGTCTACATTCCCAGCATATCCCTCTCTGGGGCTTCCATCCAGGGACAGTGCTAGGTACCAAAAACATCCAGGCCTCTGGCCCATAGGACAAAAAAACGCACAAATTATGCACATATATGCAAATATATGTACATAATTAGAATTACTATCATTTTGATTTTGCCCAAGACAAACTGATTAACCTCTTGCTTGCTTTCAGGAGAGAACTGTGCAATGTCTCAAATTGTGCTTGCTTCAAACTTCCCCTCTGTGGACCCACACTTTTACTCGGTCTTTCAAGCCCAAATCCAGACAAGGAAGATGGGGTGCCTGGGACCAGCAAAGAGCTGTATGGCCCCTTAAACATTTACTAATTAATTGCAAACTGAACAGGGCATATTGGCAAGTGGGAGTGTGGGAATGTATTGTGGACGATAAAGACCCATGCTTTTAGGCTGCAAACTTACCCAATTACTAGGGAAGAACCACCACTAAACATAGTGGGATTTACTTCTCAGTAAATCCTCACCTACTCTTCTCCCCCCTCCCCCATCGCCACCAAGCCCAATACCACTGGATAGAGACCACAGACACTGCTTTGCTGCTCCTGGTCCCTGGACCAGGTGAGGAGGCTAACAAAACCACTGCCAAGAGTGGCTCCTGATTTTATTTCAAATACTTTATTTTGATGGTTTCTGGGATTCTAGAACACTTTTTTTTTATAGTTTTGGGGTTCTAATTTTTGGAAATCCTAAAATCTACACCAAATCTTTCAATGTTTCATTTCTAGACGCCTCATCATCATACAACCCTTAAAGTACTAAAATGTATCATTGGATACCTTTATTACAACCAGCCAAAATGTCTAATAAAGGTGTTGCCCAACTGTGGATTTGGGGATTTTATTTCTCATGCACCAGCATCGCTGCCTTTGTGTTTAGTTGTTTGTTTTTTAAATTACCAAAGCTATCAATCCCCAGGGGTTTTCTTTTCTAGATCCGGATATTGGAACTATCTTCAGGATAAGGCAAGTTGCAGCTCTGACTACATTTACTAAGGAGTAAGACTCCAATCCTACATGCACTTACCTGGGAATAAATCCCATTGAACTCAGTATGGCTTACTTCTGAGTTAACATGTTTAGGATTACACAGTAAATTTGATGTAATCCTGAACATGTTTCCCCATTCGCAGATACCGCAGTTGTTTCCCTAGCCCACATAATTTCCTGTACCATCTCAGCTACATTTTCCCACCACTCAAGTCTCTATAGCTATGCCCAAGGCTGATCCCAAAACATTTTGCTGCCTGAGGCAGAGAAGCAAATGGCAAATTCCCCCCAAACCCGGTCAAGGTGCATAGTAGTACTCAAAGCTAGCCAAGTTGTTTTGACCTTTGAGGCAGAGAATCATACAATATGTGAACTCAGTGAAAATACAATAATGATTAATAAATAAAATAATGAATAATTTTCTGCTTTTTCATGATGTCCCAAATCAGTTGTCTCAGGAAGCTGCCTCAGGCTCTAAAGTGTGTATGTGTGTGTGTCTTTAAAAGACCCTATCTCCTAAGTACACCCCTATTTGTAAAAAGGGACGTACGGACAGGGGAGAGGAGGGCATTTGATTTCAGAAAAACTCAGGCAGAAAAATTCAAGAGAGGCAGCAGGAGAGGAAGCACATGTGGGCAAAATCCAGCTAGTCCAATGAGGATCAGATGCAACAGAGATCATCAGGGCTCCTGTGCCTTTATTTCAGCAACTGCCATTTTCTCTAGCTACATGAAAAACAACATCTTTCAAAATAACTTTATGTACAATGGATTCCTGTCTATAACAGCTTTTTAGGCCATAGTGAATGTATGAGTCTTTAAGGTGCCACAAGGCATTGTGGCTTTTGAACACAAAAGAGCAAGAAGCCCCTACCCTCCTCCCACAACTCTTCACCTTTCTCTAACCTAGTGCAAACCCCTGATGCCAAGAAGGACCATGCACCCACCAGAATCTGGCCACATGGATAATGCAAAAAGCAAGTGCATTCCAGAAAGCTGATTGCAGAGCCAAGAAACTCCAGACACACTCCAGCAAGCCAGGGCAAGCCATACACTCCTACATTACCATGCCCCAAATTCAGACATTGCTACTCGTTCAAACCCCAATTGCAAGCAAACCCACTTCTATTTTCTCCCAAGGTAAGGGGCCTGGGCCAGCTTGGAGGAAGCAACAGATGAGGAAGGACTCTGGCACTTCATTTGATACGTGAGCAGCCAATGCGCCTGCTCTTCCACTTGTCAGGACCTCGCTGCCTACACTGGCCCAGGGCACAAGGGCAGTTGCCCAGTAGCAATTAGCTGGGCAGGTCTCTGTGGAGTCAGGCACACTCCATTTGCGTGGCTGCCTTTACCGTGATAGGCTACGTAAATACTTACGTAGCCTATCACGGCAAAGAGCAGGGGCGCAAATGGTGTAGCAGCCGCCATTTGCGTCCCTGCTTTAGCCATGATAGGCTACGTAAGGATTTACGTAGTACGTAGCCTAAGCAGGATGCCATTTGCAGCCGCAACAGCCCGGCAGCAGCTGGAGGCCCTACTGCAGATCGGCCTGGCCGGTGGCTCCGCGGCATGGCCGTGGAGCAGAGCCAGCCGGGCAGGATTCCGGGTGGGAGGACCGGATCGCCTCCCCCCCAGTTGAGGATTCTGGGGGGAGGCGACCAGATCGCCTCCCCCGCCCCCCAGCAGATCACCCGAACGGAACCAGGTAAGGGATTCATACATCCCTAACGGATTTTCCTGTCGCAGCGATTTCAGCGCAGTTTGGGAGTTGCGTGACCTGAACTGCCTTCAGTGCAGGCTGGGAGCGGGGGACAGTGCTGACTGACAGAAGGGAAAGCAGTGTCATGAAAGGGTGGACCCAAACGAACATAGCTATGAGGGAGGGTAGCAAGCGAAGGCTGGGAGCGGGGGGGAGCCTGTTGTTTCCAAGCTGCCCATTGCCCTCAAAGGAGACTTCCTTGTTTTGAAGTAACTCCTCCATTGCTCTTCATGAGCATGCAAAGAGAGGGGCGGGGGTGGGGGAGGCCTGTTGTTCCCAAGCTGCACAGCTACAAAGGAGAATAACAATATTAATTGCCCACTGTCCTCAAAGGAGCCTTCCTCCTCCTCCTGAGAAAGGGTGGACTCAGGGCTACTGGGAGAGAGGAAGGCACACACACCAGCATTGACTTGGACTGCATTTAATAGTGGAGCCCAGAAGGGGGGTGAGCCTATGTTGTGAAATATTGCTTTTCCAGAGGCATGTAGCAGCACACATTTGCATAACTTCACCCAGGCCTTAGGAGCATCGCTCCCACCAGGAGAGAGGGGTGTGGTCCTGCTCTGACAATGCCCCTCTGAGTTGACAGAAGATCAGAAGGCCCCCACAGGCTGGGCTGGAGTACTGGAGTTCAGAAAGCCAAGGACAGGACAAAAGTGCGGTCACGAAGCATACCAAGGGTCAGGAATCCAAAAGATGATAGGCGTTTGAAGAGTTCCAGGCAGCAAGCAATAAAACGAGGTCGTAGACAGTCCGGGTCGTAAATCAAGGATGACAGCAGAAGCAGCGATGCCAGGAACACAAGCTGAGGAAACAAGAGCTAGAACTGCTGAGTTGTTGCTAGCAAAGAGTCTTGTCTCAGCAGGGTTTTTCAAGGCTGGATGCATGTGGCTCCACCCACCCCACAGCTGCAAGTGATCAGAGACCTGTCAGATGCCCTCCGTCGGAGAAGACCTGGCTTGCAGCCGACAACTATACCTGAGTGGAGGCAACTGAGCAGCTCTCTTCAGTCAGCGTCCCTCCTGGGGAGTTATGGGAGGAGCATGCTCCTGCTCAGACTCCAAGCTCTCTGGTGAAACATGAGAGGGGCCTGGCTGTTCCCCATCAGACTGGCAGGATATCTCTGGGATTTCTTCTGCTGGTAGCTGCTTGGGTAAGGCCTCTCCCTCATCTGATGAGGAGTCTCCAAGCAAGTCACAACCAGGCGCTGTGGATCTCCACTGTGCCACCTGCTCGGCCCCCATGGCCCTGGCTGCTCCTGCTGAGCACACTGCTCAGGGCCACCAGGAGAAAAGAAGGTGCAGACAGGCATACCCACCAGGCATAGACTTGCACTGCATTTAAAAACAGGGCTGGGAAAGGAGGGGGAACCTAGGGTGTGAAATGTTGCTTTTCCAAAGACATGTAGCGGCGCACATTCGTATAACTTCACCCAGGGCTTAGGGGCACTGTGCCGCCAGGAGAGAGGGGTGCTGTGGATCCTCTGTTGCACCACCTGCTTGGCCCACATGGTCCCAGCTGCTTCTGCTGAGCACACTGCTTGGGGCCACTGGGAGAGAGGAAGCCACAGGAAGGTGCACATACGCATGCCCCTCTCCCTCGATTTGGGCATTGACTTCCATGGCACTTTAGTGCTGTGCTGAAAATTTCAACTCTTCCATTTTCAGTATTTCATGAGGTAGGGGGCACAAAAACTGGAGAAAGAGGTTGGGAGAGGTGAGAATTTCAGATAATTCTCTTTTGGGGAGGGGAACAGGGTTTCCACATACCTGTTAAATGTAGGCAATTCTTGAGGGGTCTTCTTTCTATTTTTTATTTTTGTAAAAATACTGTACCTGCTGCACTTCCAGGATCCCAGGCTTCTTCTCCAGCCCAGCAGGTCTTTCTGAACTCCCAGGAGACCATGTGACCTCACCATCTCCAATAGGCATTCAGGAAGAACTCGCGGCTGGTGAAGAGGTCTCAGCTCCTGGAAGTGCAGGGGTCTTTTTTAAAAAGTAAAAAAAATAGACAGAAAGCCCCTCAAGAATTGCCTACACTTAAAAAACGGTATGTGAAAACCCTGTCCCGCTCCCCAAGGTGAAAATTCTCTGAATTCTCTCCCTCCCTACAAAAGAGGCAGAAAAAAATAATACCTCTTTCACAGGGAGAGAAAAAGTTCCTGAAAATAGGGGGCATGTTTCGGCACAGCACTATGGCTCTTAACAGCTGGGCTGAGAGAGTGGGGAGAGCTTATGGTTTATTTTTTAAGGAAGCTTGTTAATGCTGCAAGACTCCATCCACAGTCTGCAATACAAAAGCAGTTCTTTTTGTTGTAGATACCCTGCTTTAATTGACTGCATGTGCCATGGGAGGAGGAAAGCCCATTTCACAAAAACACGGTTTTAAATAGAATCACTTTGTAAAGCGTCTCCATGTAGATGAGGCCCTGGAGTGGTGCTATACTGGGTACCATATAGGAAATTTTAACTGGTGGCTACTCAGACCCAGCCACATGGCATGAGGGGCTCAGGATAGACATCAATAACCAGCAGCTGCCCAAGGTTGCTGAGTGCTATATCAGGCCTGCTATCCCCCCACACTTATTATAGGACAGAATGTACATAAAAATGTGTATAACTCTTGTTCATGAAGAATTTGCTTACTAGCATGCCATTCAACTGGTAGTGAATTAATTGTCTGTCTAAGCAGGTCATGGAGGATAAGTTTGTTTTCCGGGCCAAATTCAAGGTGTTGGTTTTGACCTTTAAAAACCTATATGGTTCCGGCCCAGCCTATCTCAAGGAGCGCCTCCAGCAACACCAGATAGGCTGCTCAGCGAGATCAGCCCCGGATGGCCTTCTCTCTGTCCCATCAGCCAAGACAGCTAGGCTGGTGAGGACGAGGGAGAGGGCCTTCTCTGTGGTGGCCCCCACTCTGTGGAACTCCCTCCCTAGGGAATTCCGCCATGCCCGCTCTTTAATGAGCTTCCGCCATGCATTAAAAACGCGGGTGTTCAGGCAGGCATTTGGGGTGGGCTAGGGTAATTTTAGAAATGTGATGTTTTTAATGTTGAATTTTATTGTATAAACTGTTTTTATTGTTGTACATCACCCAGAGTGGGTGGGTGACCAGCCAGATGGGCGATTAATAAATTTAATAAATAAAAATAAATGAATAAATAAATAAGGCTACCAATGGCTACCAGTCAAGCTGACTATATATGACTTCCAGTATCAGAGGCAATATTTATATACCAGTTTCTAGGGAACATGAGGAGAAACTGTTGTATTCATGTCCTGCTGTGGGCTTCCCATAGGGATCTTGTTGGTTACTGTGTAAACAGAATGCTGGACTCGATAGGCCTTTGGTCTAATCCAGCACAGCTCTTCTTCTATTCTTATTAGTACAAACAGGCCTCATAACTGCTTGTAAAGCAAAATGATGAAACCTAGCTATTACTCTGCAGGGCTATTTCTCACCACAGAGAAACCAGCAGTTGTGATGACAGTAATTCAGTATTTAATTCAAACTATAGAGAGATAATAATATAAAAGTAAGGAGGCATTCATTTTGTACAGGGATGCTCAGCATGACATATTTAATGTAGCAGCCATAATTATTTCAGTAGCTGCACGCAACTACATGAATCAAGAAAACACAAAATGAATTCAGGAGACTAAAATAGTATGAGAAAACGTCAATACTACTCACAACATTTCTTGTTCAATTTGTTTTGCGATCTGAAGTCAACATTTGATTGAGAGCATATATTGACAAACCTTTGAAGTGTAGATGGGGAAATAAGGTTACACTGTGAAACAATAAACACTGATATCCAGCAGACACTGGGGATCTTGAAGAAGTTTGCTTGTGCAAAGTTAGCTTGGAAACTTCCAGGGCTCTAAGAAGATTACCTTGAAGGAGAGCAGAGCTGTTAAGTCACTCCCTTTGCTGGCCCCAGTATACCTTCTCCAGCTTACACCAATATCTGGGCAGAGGAAGGGCTCATCATAGCTTTGCTTCTGCTCCTATCCCAGCCAAGCCTCCGGCTCCCAAACCACTTTTCCCTTTTCCTTAGTTTCAAATGAGGAAAGGGAAAGGTACTAGCAGCAGCAATGAAAGCAGGGTGAAGGAAAATATTTCCTTCGTTCTCAGTATGCCGAGTTGCAGAACATATCAGGAAGCTGGAGGGGCAGTGCAGGGCTGAAGAGAAAGATGGTAAGGGGGAGGGGTAAGTATTCCAAGCCACTGGGATTGGCTCTGGATAATTCTCAGTCCCCCCCCCCCAATTTATGGGGAGGGACTCAGGAAAATCCACAGCCAATTCGAGAACCTCAGAGGATTCACCCATCCCTAGGTGAAACTAATTTTCATTTTCAGACATGCACACAATCATTTGAATGGTTCAGAAGACAGATGCTGCAATATAGTTATTAAATTTTAAGGCTGGGGTTTTCAGTTTGGTGCCCGGAGACATCTCTCTTGGCACCCACCCCCTCATGATTTTAATTTTATTTCTTAACATTAAAACAATTAAACTGGAAAGTTGCCATGCTGCAAAGAGCCACCCTCTAGCCCCATCTTTATTTGGGATCAAAAGAGTAGTTTTGTGTTTGGGAGCTCAGTTCCCACCTCTGCCTTATGCTTAGGTTCTTGGACAAATTATTTTTCTTTTAGTCTCGCCTGTTGCATTCTGGGAAACTGGTGTTTTGTGACTGGCCATGCCTACCATGGCAGCCATTTTATGAATGGACAAGCCCCCCTTCATGGCAGCCATTTTGTCAGAGTGTCCACAACACTCTCAAAATTTCAAATGTGCCCACCAACCCAAAATATTTAGGCATCCCTGTTTTAAAGTCATAATAATTTTTCAGATCCATCAGCATGGAATTAAGGGTTTTAAAGAAACATTGTTCAAATTACACTCTCCTTTCTTTTTTTTGCTTTGGAAATACATTGTCGACATATGAATACATCTGCATTTCCTATTAGAAATCCTTCTCAGTAAAAAGCTTCCTAACTTGAAGTAGGTAAGCATAAGGCTTTTGCTCAACTTGGATGAAAGGAGATAAGAACAGGTACTAGAAGGAAGCAGCCTGCAGGTAGTTGTCATCTAAGGGAGCTTAGTATTTCTAGTGTTTTCTTGGAAAGGAATACAGAAATGCCCTCACTGGCAAAATCAACATGCAATTACCAGTATAATGAAACAACGGCTTACCACAAAGAAAGCACCTTATCACTGGGGCATTGCTTAACTGCTACATGGGTCATAGGTGGGTCACGGGTCCAGAAGCCAGGTCAGTTGCCTGTTATGGATGGGGTTGCACTTCCCAGGAAGGAACAGATGTGTAGCTTGGGGGTGCTCCTAGATCCATCTTTGTAACTAAAGGCTTATGTGGCCTCAGTGGCTAAGGGTGCCTTTTCCCAGCTCTGGCTGGTTTGTCAGTTATGGCCATTCCTGGTAGAGCTGTGCACTGTTTTGGTCCAAATTCCGAAGAAGTTTGGGGTGACTCAGACTGCTGAAACCGAAGTGGGTCTGGAGGAGTCTGAAGTGGTCCGCACTTCAGATCACTTTGGACAATGCTGAAGCCCAGGCAGCCTGTCTGAGCAAATGCAACAACTTGCTAGAGAAGGGAGGGGGAGAGGAGGAGTTGGGAGGGGCAAACTGAGCCTCAGAAAGTGATGTCTCAGGGTGCTAATAGGGCTGAACTTTTAACCCAGCAGTTTGTTTTCTTGTTTTGCACTGCTTGTTCTTTGGCTCCCCCCACCCATCTCAATTACTTTTCCTTCCCTTCTCATTTTTAAACTCTCCATATTCTTATAAAAACCTGAAGAATACCCCCCCAACCCTCTTTTCTCTTCTGTTAAGCTTTAATGTTATTTCCCTTCCCCTCATCCCTTAGCTTGTGGGTAGTTTCTTTTCTTTCTGTATCTGCTTTTCTTTTGGTCGTGTGTGTGGGTGCTGTGTGAGTGCACCATGCACATTATTGTGCACAAGCAAACAGTGTGTGGCCAAAGCAGTACACCAATACACTGTCCAATATATACCGTGGGGCAAAGCACTACACAGTACCCATAATATGAAGCATCATCACTTTTGCTGATTTTCCAAGACACTTTGCCTGCCGATTGTTTTCCCTTGTGTACATCAAATGTCCATAAGAATATGATCAGGCTAGGCTATATGTGTTCATCTTACCCTTCCTGGGGAAAAGCGCTCCCAAAATGATCAGGGGGCTGGAACAACTCCTCTATAAAAGGCTTCAATGTCTGGGCTATTTAATTTAGAAGCAAGGCAAATAAGGGGGAAGGTTTATAGAAGTCTATTAAGTAGATAGTGTAGCAGTGCAATTAATATAAGCCCCACTGAGTTCAGTCAGTGTGACTTTTCCAGGTAATGTGTATTGCAATTTGCAGCCAAAGAGATGTTTAACTTTTCTTTCTTTCCTTAATGAGAGCCTCAGGTCAGTGGCAGATTCAGGGCAGACAAAAGGAAAATACTTCTGCACATCACAAAACAAAACAAAACCCTACACCAGAGATTAGGGATAGTGACCTCCTAACTGTCAATTTAAACACCTTCTGATTAGGATCTCTAATCCCTGTGTAGCTGACAGTTTTTTACCTTTTTAGTTTCTGAGAAAAGGAAATTTTATGCATGGCTAGCACAAAAACTACATAATCAAACTGTCTGAAATCTGGCAGGTTCAGTCACCTCCACAGGGGCTGCCAGGTGCCCAAATTTTATGCATTTCTGTGGAAGCACTGAAGAATTATGATTCTTTGTTCTGAGAGATTTCCTTGAAAAAAGCAAAATTTACCTGTGCCTAGCACAAAAACTACTGGGCGAAACTGTCTGAAGTTTGGTAGCCTCAGTCATGTCCATTGGGGCTGCCAGGCACCCAAATGTCATGTTTTTACCATAAAAACTGAAAAGGTTATGGTCATTTCTGTTTTCTAGTGTAAGTCAATGGGAAAACATAAAATATGAATAATTCAGGTATCCAAATCTCAATTTGGATCTGGATCCAAATCCGAAGCAAATCAGATCAGGTCTGAATTGGTCCAAAGTAAATCAGGTCTGATTCAGAAGATCCAAATCGGCCTCCGAAGCGAATTGGGGGGGGGGAGCATGCACAGCCCTAGTTCCTGGGCCATGATAGCTTGGCCACATACCATGGTTGTTCAGGCATTGATAATCTCAAGACTGGATCATTGTAATATGCTCTACGTGGGGCTAGCCTTAGGCTTGGTCCAGAAAATGCAGCTGGTGCAGAATGCTGTTGCAAGGCTATTAACAGGGGCTTCTTTTTGGTAGTGTGTTACACCACTGTTAAAAGTACTCCACTGGCTGCCAATAAAGTACCGGGCCAAGTTTGAGGTTCTGTTGTTAACATATACAGCCCTAAACAAATTGGGACCAGGTAACCTTAGAGATTGCCTCACCCCTTATGTCCCTGCCTGATCCTTCTGGTCCTCAGGAGGAGAACTTCAGATGGTGTTGTATGCTCCAGAGGTATACCTCAGGAGTACCTGTAGTAGAGAATCTAGTATTGCAGCAACTGCCCTCTTGAACATGCTCCCCAGTGATGCTAGGCAAGCATCTTCAGTCTTTATATTCAGACATCTGCTCAAGACCCATCTCTTCATGCAAGCTTTCCCGGAAGGGTGACCTAGCCAGTATGGCTATAGTGATCAGTGATTATTTTACTGTGCTTTTATAGTTATATTTTATTTTCCATGATCCTGGATCACGTGGAGAACCTCCACGCATACAGGAGACTCTCCTATTCAGACCATTGCCCTCCACGTGTACGTGGAAACAGAAATGGACAAGGACAAGAGCAGGGCTGGAGCACTCCTCACACATTCAGTGAAACCATGTTCAGAATGCCTGAAGAGAGCCACACACACACACACACACACGTTTCAGTTCTTATATAAACCAATCATTTGAACTAACTGTTTTTTTAAAAAAATTCCTTCTTGCTACTAGACAAATATAGATTTCCTGCTACAAATTGCTGATGAAGAAATGAATAATGTAACTCTCCCGTACTTCATCTCCTCCACATAGACATAACTGCCTTCCGACTTATACAATTAATTTCACAGTGAAGACCAATAGCTGTGGTTCATATCTGTGGTATAAGCCTTAGCTAACAATCTGTTCCAAGGGATTTTTAAAAGAAAAGTAGGAGTTCTGTTACATAAAGTGCCAGATTTTCACTTTGTAATGCCACATCTTCAGTGTTTTGATATTATTTGGCCATTCCTACTAAAAATTAAATACTCAGGGCTATTTCTCAACATACATTTAAAGACACAGAACTGGTTCCACAAGCCACTTCCATTTTGAATCTATCATATGTGAAGATTACTCCCAGAGTAAGAAGTTCAATCAATATACTTTTAAGTATTACTAATTTGCCAGGTGTGGAAAAATGTATTTTCATTTTGGAAAATATTAATCTGTGCCACCCCCACATATTATTTGAATTTTTGCCAATTTTATTTCCATAAAACCACGTTTTGAGTACTAAAAGCTTAATAAGTGATGCTCTGATGTAATTCAACACAATAACCTTAACGGTGTTAGAGCAACTTTTAAACATCCACTAGCTTTTTGCAAAAGCCCCACTTTCACTCAGTTTTAAGTGACTGCTAATAGTTATAACGAATTACTTCTGAAAATGCCTTATCTATGCTGACCTGAGAGACATCAATTATAGCAAAAGAGAACCAAATTCCAATGTTAAACTATTTCCAAATACATGATTAACATGCTAGCAAAAGAAACATCATTTGAGGATGATGATCTGTAGAAGTGTCATTAATTTTTGTCCTCTGATGAGTGTTCATTGAAACAGGTAGTAAGTTTCAACCTTCCACAAAACATTACCAGATATTATGAAATTATGTATGCCATTTCCATATTGTTTGTTCATATTATGAAAAGGGATATAATAGTAATCATGCTAATAACCTAGCTCATTGTACCATATGGACTCTGTGATTCTGTGAAAACCCAAATGGTGAGATTAGTATTTAATGCTTGCACTCATAACTATTGCATCTTATGAACATTCGCTTTTGACATTAGTCATGGAAAATTAAACTGTGAATATTTTGGAGTATCCTAAATTCTGAATGGACTGATGAATATAAGGCTGCATTCCTAAACTCACTTACTTGGAAATAAGTCCAACTGAAATCACTGAGACTTGTTTCTTATTAAGGCTGCAATCCTATATACGCTTACCTGGGAATAAGCATAAGAACATAAGAGCCCTGCTGGATCAGACCAAGGGTCCATCTAGGCCAGCATTCTGTTCACACAGTGGCCAACCAGCTGTCAACCAGGAACCCACAAGCAGGGCATGAGCTCAACAGCACCCTCCCACCTATGTTCCCCAGCAACTGGTGTATATGCTCACTGCCTCTGGTACTGGAAGTAGCACATAGCCATCAAGACTAGTAGCCGTTGATAGCCTTTTCCTCCAGGAATTTCTCTAATCCCCTTTTAAAGCCATCCAAATTAGTGGCCATCACTACTTCCTGTGGTAGCGAATTCCATAGTGTAACTATGCACTGTGTGAAGAAGTCCTTCCTTTTATCTGTCCTGAATCTCTCACCAATCAGCTTCATAGGATGACCCCGGGTTGTAGTATTTTGAGAGAGGGAGAAAAATACCTCCCTATCCATATTCTCCACACCATGCATAATTTTGTAGACCTCTAGCATGTCTCCCCTTATCCTCCTTGATCTCAATGGAACTTACTTCCAAGTAGACATGTATAGGATTGCGCTGTAAATATAGTTCAGAGAGGCTGGCTCAAGACATTTTGCTGTCTGAGGTGGAGAAGCAAATGGTGATTCCCCTCCACAAACACACACACACACACACACACACACACACAGAGCAAGATGCATAGTACCAAAGGCTAGCCAAGTTATTTTGATGCCTGAGGCAAAAAATCTCTCAAGCACCTACCTCTCCTGGAAGTAAAAAAATAACAGCAAGAACAACTGACAATTTGCTGCCCTTTCAAGACACCCAAAATACGCTGTCTGAGGCAGCCACCTAACTCTGCCTAATGGATGAGCCATCCTTTTAAATCTGAGGCTAGATCTACACTACTGTTTCATAGCAGTACTGAAGTGCATTGATAACTGTTGGGGCACATTA
Organism: Heloderma suspectum; assembly: GCF_057233095.1. Lineage (NCBI taxonomy): Eukaryota > Metazoa > Chordata > Lepidosauria > Squamata > Helodermatidae > Heloderma > Heloderma suspectum. The sequence goes on from NC_139462.1 coordinate 72,467,186, forward strand.
CACATTAGATATACCGCTTTTCTAGTGTTATTTCCTGCTTTTTTTTCCGCATTATCCAATATACCACAACAAACCTCATGGTGTGTCCTACAAGGTATAAATGCACAAGAGGGATATAGCATTGCCATGATGGGATCGTAATGATGTGACACAAGGTGTAGATCTAGCCTGAGATCCAATTATCCAGAATTTGTCTTTCACCAGATAGTTCTCATTAGAACTATAAATTAAAAGGAGGGGTTCCCATAAGACCCCAGTACATTTTAAGAGTGTCAGTACTCATGACAATTAGTCACATTGGCTAAAGCTTTCACCCTTATCTGAATCTGCTGACTTCCTGTGTATAGTTCTTCTTCATTCTGAATTCAGGAAAGCTATACATGGCCGGATATTATACATCTTGATGACCCAAAAGGCATCTTTCCCCTGGTTTTAAAAAGTGAACCACATACTGGCGGGAGCCCAAGGGCTCAATAATGGCTTCGGTTACTTCCAGTTCCAAACTCTGTTTAGAAAGTATACTGTGAAATAAATTGGATCCCACTACCGGATTCAAAATGCCTTCCCCCCGCCCTCCATCTAATGTCATTGCAGTTTTCCCTAAATAATTTCTCCCTGCCCACAGCCGAACACCTACTGCTGTAAACAGGCATAAATCCAAAATGAACTCATTCCTACAAGCTAAAATGGGAGAGAGAGAAATGATGATGGTGGTGGTGGTATTGTTACTTCTATTTTTAACCATGCAGCAGGCCACAAAATACTGAGATGATTGTGGGCCTTCTACCTGCTTATTAAAATAGATATCTCTTCCGAGAAATTCCTCCTTCTAACTTTGTTATTAAGTCTATTTTGTGCACACCTAAAGCATTGTATATTTTAGAGGCTCTCAGGATGAATAATGTGACTCTTGCATTCGGTAGCTAGAAATTCAGCAGCTTTTTCTAAAAGCTGCTAGCAGCTTATATGCTGCAGTGAGAGAGAAAGGCGGAATTTGACAGTAAACAGTATGTGACTCACAGCTAGTCAGAACAATTAGTAGAACTGCCAGTAAGCCTAGGCAGCCTTATGAGTAATTTAAGGTACAGTAGCATTTGATACAGTGGTGCTAAGAGCAGTACATTCTAGGGGAGGGCTGTGAAGTCAACAAAAGAGCTTAAGACGGACTAGTTTGTGCGGGGTGACGTTTCCCCCCCCCCCATCAAACTTAAAGCATGCTACAAGAAGAGCCACAATGCTGATGCCAAGGCTTGCTTAATGTAATAGAATAATGGTGAAGAGATTAGTAAACATTATCAAAAGGATTAAGGATCTTTACTAGTAAACCTGGAACAATTAATAAATATTAGCACTGTGCTAAATTGGAAGTGTTGTTGTTGTTGTTGTTGTTAAAAGGACTTTTAACAACAGCAAAACCAAACCAAAAATTCCTCGCTCATCTTTCAGGGACTCAGCAGGCAAGAAAGCCCCGAGGCGGGAAGTCCTGGTTAAGTCCTCTACGGGGCTTTCAGAAAGCTGCAAGGCAGGAGAGACTGCAAGGACAGAACCAGGAAAAAATAGTGCTGTGCCGAATCCTGCCCCCTATTTTCAGGAATTTTTTATCTCCCTGCAAAAGAGGCATTGTTTTTTCTGCCTCTTTCACGGGAGGGGGAGAATTTCAGAGAATGTTCTCCTCAAGGAGGACAGGATTCCAACATACCTTTGTAAGTTTAGGAGGTGGCTGAAGGATCTTTCTTTCTTTCCTTCATGTGAAAAATGCCCAAAGAGGCTTCTCCAGCCTGGCTGCGCTTCTTGAACTCCCATGAGACCATGTGACCTCAGCCTCTCCAATAGGCATTCAGGAAGAAGTCCCGGGTTGCAGAAGCTTCTTTGCAAAGAAGAAATGGGACTTTTGGAGCTTTAGAAAAATGCTTATCTTGCTTGCTCCATGTTGCAGCGAGGAAGAGCAGAATTCTTCTAAAGCTCTAAAATGCCCAATGGCTAGTGCTTTGCAAAGGACGTTCTGCAACCCCGGAGCCTTTCCTGAATGCCTATTGGAGATGGCAAGGTCACATGGTCTCCTGGGAGTTCAGAAAGAGCTGCCAGGCTGGAGAAGAGTCCTGGGCTCCTGCAAGTGCAGGGTTAAAAAAAAAAATAGAAAGAAGACCCCCTCAGCCACCACCTACACTTTAAAAGGTAAGCTGAAATCCTGCCTTCCTCCCCAAGCAGAAAGTTATTTGAAATTCTCGCCTTTCCCAACCTCTTTTGCCAGAGTTTTCATTTTGCAACCCCCCCTCCCCCGGAAATGCCAAAAATGGAAGACTCAAAATTTTTGGCACAGCGCTAATAAAAATGGTAAAATAAAGAGCCCATGGCCGCCAGCCACCTCCTTACAGTAAGGTAAGCACTGAAGCCCTGTATCCTGAGAAATATCTCTGGAATGCTAAAAATTCCTGTAAAAGAGACAGAAAAAGAACTGCCTCTTTCACAGGGAAACAAAGAGATTGTGAAAAGGCACGTGAAGTTTCACTAACAAATATCTATCCCTGTTGCACATCATGGCATGGATAACTAATAGGGCTGTGCAGGGACCCCCTGATCTGATTCAGAAGCCACTTTGAGGCTTCCGAGGCAGGCCTGATTCAGCTTGGGCAGATTGGGGGGGGGGGGGCGACCTGTCTTGGCCCTGAACCCAAAGCGGGATTCAGATGGCGAACCCCACTTCAGGTCCCCCGCGCAACCCCCCAGCTCCTTACCTGGGCAGCCGCCTCCTCCTCCTCCTCCTCCTCCTCCCCTCCTCCTCCTGACTCCTCCTCAGTCTGTTTCCCGCCTCCCAGCTGAGCAGAGCAGAGCAAGCTACTCCAGCTGGTCCAGGGACTACAGAAGCAAGCAAGCTCCCAGAGAGCGAGCAACCAGAGCGAGCGAACAGGGGGAGCAATCAGGAGTTGGCCAGGGAAGTTGCAGTGGTTGAAGAGACAAAAGAGACAAAGGAGACAGAGGCTAAGAGGTACGTGGGCTGCAGGAAGCCCAGGGAGCTGTCCTTTATCCTTCTGAGTGGCTGTGAGCTCACCAGGTGCTTCTGAGAGCTCCAACTGAATTGGGGTGTGTGGCCTGAGTACTCCCAGCAGCTGAGTGGGCAGGAAGCTTCAGTCTGTTTCCCGCCTCCCAGCTGACAGAGCAGAGCAGAGCAAGCTGCTCCAGCTGGTCCAGGGACTACAGAAGCAAGCAAGCTCCCAGAGAGCGAGTGAACAGAGCGAGTGATTAGGGGGAGCAAACAGGAGTTGGCCAGGGGAGGTCAAGGGGGAGGCCCCTAACAATTTTTTTTTCATTTTTTATTTTATTGTATTTTTTAACTAACTTTTTTCCATTTATTTGTCTTGTAACACACACTTTCACACAAGTGGGACTCTGCTTTTAACCTCTACTGAGTAGAGGAACAGGCACAGGCTAGTCTAGAACAATCACAAAGCTAGAGTCAAAAAGGGAAAAGAGGCTATGGAAGGACAAGACTCTCCAGTGGTGGTGACCTGCAAGGTGTGTGCAATGTTTGTTTTCTTGCCTGAGAACAACATGGCCTACACCTGCAACAAGTGCAAGTTGATCACGCTGCTGGAAGAAAAAATAAGTGGACTGGAGCGGCGACTGTCGACCCTCCGGGGAATAAGAGAACACGAAGAGTTCTTGGACAGAATGGGGGAACTACAGCAGCAAAGGGAAGACCAGAAGCTTGAAGAGCAACAGCAAGATGAGGCAGTGGGAAATGCTGAGGTGAAGAAAAATGGAGTAGAGGATACTCCTTGGAAAAGAGTGACAGTTAGGAGAAGAAGAACTAGATGCCACTCTGCACCAGTGGAAGCAGTGGAGCTGTGGAACCGATTCCAGGTACTTGCGGATGAGACTGGAGGACAGCCTGCAGAGGAAGAATCAGAGGGGAACCTACATGAGAGTGAGCAAGAGGCTGAAGGTCAGTCAAACAGAGGCGATGAAACCCAGGCCTACAACAACAAGAAGAGAAGAGTGGTAGTAGTGGGAGACTCCTTGTTGCATGGGATCGAGACCCAAGTATGTTGCGAAGACCCGTGGACTCGCCAGGTATGTTGTCTCCCGGGAGGATGAATTAGAGACGTTACTGAAAGGTTGCCTGCACTCATAAAGCCCACTGACAGGTATCCCTTTCTTTTCATCCATGTGGGAACAAATGATACCGCCAAGCGGAGCTACGAAGAAATCACGTCAGACTTTGAAGCTCTGGGAAGGAAACTCAAGAACTTTGGGGCCCAGATAGTTTTCTTATCCATCCTTCCAGTAGTTAAGGGAGGGATAGAAAGGGAACGAAAAATACTCCGGGTGAATGACTGGCTACGAAGGTGGTGCCGACGAGAGAGATTTGGATTCTGGGCCCACAGGCTATACTTCCTGGAAGATGGGCTGTTGGCAAGGGACGGGTTGCACCTCACAAATGCTGGGAAGAATGTGTTTGGCCACAGCATGAAGAACTTCATCAGGAGGGCTTTAAACTGAACCCTACGGGGAAGGGAGATGCAATGTTGGGGGTAACAATGGACGTAGGCGCATGCACTGCAACGGAGAAAACAGCTCTGATAGCGCCCAATAATAGATTTCAGACACAGGTAGGAAGAAAGCCAGACTATGAAGCACATGGTCTTCGATGTCTATATACTAATGCCCAGAGTATGGGAAACAAACAGAACGAACTTGAACTCTTAATACAGGAGGGGAATTATGACTTGATTAGGGATGGCGGAGAATTTCTCCCCGAAACTTCGGGGGGCCGAGCGCCAACGTGTTCGGCCCCCCGAACAAGTTTTGGGGAGAAATACTCCGCACACCGCCGCCCCCGCACACCCCCCCAGGACGGGACTTACCTTTGCCGAATGTCCCTCCCAGCGGCAGGTCCGGCCGGCAGTTCGGCGGGTGTTCGTGCGGGGCAGGAGCGGCAGCCGGTCTGCAACTTTTATTGCAATGGCAGCCGCCGCCATTGCAATAAAAGAGAAAAAAAGAAAAACGCCCCCGTGATAGGCTACGTGACGATTAACGTAGCCTATCACGGCTAGATCTGCAAAGTCAGCCGTGATAGACTACGTAAATCGTCACGTAGCCTATCACGGGTGACTTAAAAAAAAAAAAAGCGCGTACGGATAATGGCGGCCCCCATAGGGAGCCGCCATTCCCATTCCTTATTTGGTCGCTGTAGTCTACGTAAATCTTTACGTAGACTATGGCGAAAATAAGTGCAACGCTATTTGCGTTGCCCTTATTTTCGCCGTAGTCTACGTAAAGATTTACGTAGACTACAGCAACCAAATAAGGAATGCGAATGGCGGCTCCCTATGGGGGCCGCCATTAGCGTACGCACTTTTTTTTTTTTTTTTAAGTCACCTGTGATAGGCTACGTGACGATTAACATAGCCTATCATGGCTGACTTTGCAGATCTAGCTGTGATAGGCTACGTTAATCGTCACGTAGCCTATCACGGGGGCATTTTTTTTTTTTTTAAACTTTGGAGTTCACGGTCGGGCGAGGCGGGAAGCCTCCCCCCCGGCCTGAATTTCGGCCGGGCAAGGTGGGAAGCCTCCCCCCCCCAGCCTGAACTTCGCGGGGGGAGCAGCGAAGCGCCTCCCCCCCACCGCGAACAAGCTTCGACGACAGGTAAGTGACTTTTGTCCACCCCTAGACTTGATAGGTACAACTGAGACTTGGTGGGATGACTCTCATGACTGGAATACAGCAATTGAAGGATATAACTTATTCAAAAAAAACAGGGGGAACAGAAAGGGAGGTGGGGTTGCACTGTATGTGAAAAATACATATCTCTGCACAGAAATGCAGGAGGATGAGCTCAGTAGCCCCATCGAGAGCATCTGGATCAAAATAAATAGAGCAAAGAATAAAAGGAACCTAGTGGTTGGAGTCTACTACCGGCCACCCAACCAAGGAGAAGACGAGGATGAAATTTTTGAAAAGCAAATAGCCAATGTTTTAAGGAAGCAGGATGTAGTAGTAATGGGGGACTTCAATTTCCCCAATATTTGTTGGGAGACAAATTCTGCAAAACATGGCCCCTCCAGGAAATTCCTGACTTGTGTGGCGGATAACTTCCTCCTACAGAAAGTAGTGGAAGGAACTAGAGGATCGGCTATCCTTGACTTGATCCTAACCAACACAGATGACTTAGTGGATAAAGTAGCAGTTACAGGAACTCTGTGGGAAAGTGACCATGTTGCACTTGAGTTCTTGGTTCTAAGGGAAGCAAAAGCTGAGTGTAGTCAAACACGTACCCTGGATTTGAGGAAAGCTGATTTTAATAAACTCAGAACAATGCTAAGTAAGGTCCCATGGCAAGTGACGCTAACGAGAAAAGGAGTCCAAGATGGGTGGGAGCTTTTAAAAAAGGAAATTCTCAAGGCACAGTCACAAACAATTCCAACAAGAAGAAAAGGTGGAAGACAACAGAAGAAGCCAATGTGGCTTCACAAAAAACTTAGAGATGACCTGAAAACAAAAAAGGACACATATAGGAAGTGGAAAGAAGGCCAAGTAACAAAGGAAAAGTACAGGCAGGTAACACAGAATTGCAGGGATGGCGTCAAGAAGGCTAAAGCTGAGAACGAGCTGAGGTTAGCAAGGGATGCTAAAAACAACAAAAAGGCTTTCTACGTGCATAGTAAAAGGCAGAGGAAAGAAATGGTTGTTCAGCTATTAAATAAGGATGGCAAAATGATAACAGATGACAAAGAAAAGGCAGAGGTGCTCAATTCCTACTTTGGCTCAGTCTCCTCCCAAAAGAGGGTCTATGACCTCCCTGGCAAAAGTGAAGTGCAGGCTGAAGGGGCAGGATTGCAGCTTGAGATTGATAGGCATATGGTCAAGGAACACCTAATTCCTCTGAATGAGTTCAAATCTCCAGGGCCAGATGAACTGCATCCTAGAGTCATAAAGGAACTGGCAGAAGAACTCTCAGAATCGCTGTCTATTCTCTTTGAGAAATCATGGAGGATGGGGGAAGTGCCAGATGACTGGAGGAGGGCTAACGTCTAGGGATGTCGGAGAATTTCTCCACGAATCTCGGGGAGGCCGAATGCCAACGCATTCGGCCCCCCAAAATTGTTGGTGAAATTCTCCGCCCCCCCCCCCGGGATGGGACTTACCTCCCTCGAATGTCCCTCTCGGCGGTGGGTCCCAGCGGCGTTTCGGCGGGGGTGGGGGCGGCGGCCGGTCTTCCGACCGGCTGCCACCACCGCCATTACAAAATAAAGTAAAAAAAAAAAGTGATAGGCTACATAACGATTTACGTAGCCTATCACGAGTGACTTTGGGCTAGATATCATGGCTAGATTTCCAAAGTCAGCCATGATAGGCTACGTAAATCGTTACGTAGCCTATCACGGGTGACTTTGGGGGGGGGGAAATGCGTACGCAAATGGCGGCGCCCATGGGCACTGCCATTTGTGTTCCTTATTTGGGCCCGGGAAGTCTACGTAAAGATTTACGTAGACTACGGCGAAAATAAGAGCAACGCAAATAGCATTGCCCTTATTTTCGCCGTAGTCTACGTAAATCTTTACATAGACTACCCGGACCCAAATAAGGAATGCAAATGGCGGCGCCCATGGGCGCCGCCATTTGCATATGAGCTTTTTTTTTTTTTTCAAAGTCACCCGTGATAGGCTACGTAACAATTTACGTAGCCTATCATGGCTGACTTTAGAAATCTAGCCGGGATAGGCTAAGTAAATCGTTACGTAGCCTATCACGGGTGTGTGTTTGTTTGTTTTTTTACATTTTCTTTTTTATTTCGCGGCCGGGGAGACGGGGCGCTTCTCCCCAGCCTGAATTTCGGCCGGGCGAGGCGGGGCACCTCCCCCCCCGGCCTGATCTTCGGGGGGAGAACCGAAGCGCCTCCCCCCCCCCACCGTGAAGCAAGCTGCAGGACCAGGTAAGGGACTTTCATCCATCCCTACTAATGTCCCTATCTTCAAAAAGGGTAAAAAGGAGGAACCTGGGAACTACAGACCAGTCAGTCTGACATCAATCCCAGGGAAAATTCTGGAGCAGATGATAAAGCAATCCATCTGGAAGCACCTTGAAAACAATGCCGTGATTACTCGAAGCCAACATGGATTTGTCAAAAACAAGTCCTGCCAGACAAATCTGATCTCATTTTTTGATCAAGTAACCTCCCTTGTAGACCGTGGGAATGCTGTAGACATCATATACCTCGACTTCAGCAAAGCTTTCGACAAAGTGCCCCATGATATCCTGATGAGCAAACTAGCTCAAAGTGGGCTAGATGAAACAACGATCCGGTGGATCCACAGTTGGCTACAGAATCGGACTCAAAGAGTGCTTATCAATGGGACCTTCTCAAACTGGGGAGAGGTAACGAGTGGGGTACCGCAGGGCTCAGTACTGGGCCCAGTGCTCTTCAACATTTGTCTTAATGACTTGGAGGAGGAGGTGCAGGGAATGCTGATCAGATTTGCAGATGACACAAAATTGGGCGGGATAGCTAATACTTTGGAAGACAGAAACAAAATTCAAAGTGATCTGGATAGACTGGAGCGCTGGGCAGAAAACAACAGAATGACATTTCATAGGGATAAATGCCAAGTTCTGCACCTAGGAAAAAGAAACCAAATGCACAGTTACAAGATGGGGGATACTTGGCTCAACCACACTACAGGCGAGAAGGATCTTGGCATTGTTGTCGATCACAAGCTGAATATGAGCCAACAATGTGATGTGGCTGCAAAAAAGGCCAATGTTATTTTGGGCTGCATTAATAGAAGCATAGCTTCCAAATCCCGGGAAGTACTAGTTCCCCTCTACTCAGACTGGTTAGGCCTCATCTGGAGTACTGTGTCCAGTTCTGGGCACCACACTTTAAGAAGGATGCAGACAAACTGGAGAGGGTTCAGAGAAGGGCAACAAAGATGATCAGAGGACTGGAAACAAAGCCCTATGAAGAGAAACTGAAAGAACTGGGCATGTTTAGCCTTGAGAAGAGAAGACTAAGGGGAGATATGATAGCACTCTTCAAGTACTTGAAAGGTTGTCACAGAGAAGAAAGCCAGGATCTCTTCTTGATCATCCCAGAGTGCAGGACACGGAATAATGGGCTCAAGTTACAGGAAGCCAGATTCCGGCTGAACATCAGGAAAAAATTCCTGACTGTTAGAGCAATATGACAATGGAACCAATGACCTAGGGAGGTGGTGGGCTCTCCCACACTGGAGGCATTCAAGATGAGGCTGGACAGCCATCTGTCAGGGATGCTCTGACTTGGATTCCTGCATTGAGCAGGGGGTTGGACTCGATGGCCTTGTAGGCCCCTTCCAATCCTACTATTTTATGATTCTATGATTCCTCCTCTGCCACAGCTGTCGCCTTCTCTGCCGCCACCACACCACCACCTTCACCGCCGCCCATCGCTGCCACCTTCGCCTCACTTCCGCCACTACATTCTGCGGCACCGCCCACCACCATGCCGTCTTCGCCACCACTGCTGCTGCCTTCTCCGCCACCACCGCCACTAGCTCCTGAGGCCTCAATGCACAGCAACTCGTCTTCTTGCAGGAGGTCGCCATTTTTAAAATGGCAACCTCCTGGAAGTTCCAGGAAGTTGCCATTTTAAAAATGGCGACTCCCTGAAAGAAGAGTCACCGTTCATCCAGGCCTCAGGAGCTGACGGAGAAGGCAGTGGCAGCAGCAACAGAGGAGGTGGAGGTGGCGGAGAAGGCAGCGGCGTGGCGGCAGGCAGGGTGGGGGTGGCAGTGGCAGAGAAGATGGCAGAGAAAGAGGCAGAGGGGAGGAGAAGGCAGTGACAGCAGTGGCAGAGAAGGCAGCTCAGGTAAGGACCTAACTGGATCTAAGAACATCCCCAGACTTTGATCCTGTTCCTTTAGTGGGAGTGCAACCTCTCCAGAACCGGTTGAATATGCAGCTGGGCAAAAGAACCACCCACAAACAGTACCTCCATCTTGTCTGGGCTGAATCTCAGTTTATCGGCCCTCATCCAGTCTACCTCAGGACTGGTTAGGCCTCATCTGGAGTACTGTGTCTACTGGGCTCCACACTTTAAGAAGGATACAGACAAACTGGAGAGGGTTCAGAGGAGGGCAATGAAGATGATCAGGGGACTGGAAACAAAGCCCTCTGAAGAGAGACTGAAAGAATTGGGCATGTTTAATCTTGAGAAGAGAAGACTAAGGGGAGACATGTTAGTGCTCTTCAAGTACCTGAAAGGTTGTCGCAGAAAGGAAGGCCAGGATCTCTTCTCCATCATCCCAGAGTGCAGGACACGGAATAATGGGCTCAAGTTACAGGAAGCCAGATTCCAGCGGAACATCAGGAAAAACTTCTTGACTGTTAGAGCAATACGACAATGGAACCAATTCCCTAGGGAGGTGGTGGGCTCTCCCACACTGGAGGCATTCAAGACGAGGCTGGACAGCCATCTGTCAGGGATGCTCTAACTTGGATTCCTGCACTGAGCAGGAGATTGGACTCGATGGTCTCATAGGCCCCTTCCAACCCTACTATTCTATGATTCTATGATTCTACTGCCACACTTAAGGTGCAATCCTATATATGTTTAGACAAGAAAAAGCCCTGCAATTCCCAGCATTCCCCAGCCAGCCATGGCTGGCTGGGGAATGTTGGGAATTGCAGGGCTTTGTTCTGTCTAAACATGTATAGGATTGCACCCTTAGCCACTGATTCAGAAGACCCACTGCGTCACCTGGATTTGTTGAAAAATGTCATACTCCCGCTGGAGGAATCCTCCTCTGAGGAGAAGCTATTGCTCCCAGAGTCAGCCAGAACCAAGGAGCCACCCATGGCAGGAGCCCTGGGGGAGCCTGGACCCTCAGGGGAGATGCCCATGGTTCCATCCCTGCAGGAGTAGGGAGTTCTGCATCTAAGGCTGAGCAACCACATAGCCCCCGAAAGCACCATCTCCTCAAGAGGCAGGCCAGAAGGGCTCCTTTGAGATGATGTGCTCAAACAGAAAGAAGGACTCCTCAAGAATGAGGGACTCCTCAGGAGCAAGGCCTGTAACAAACTGCAAGTGAGCCCTGGGTAGGACTCACGAAGCTCTGGCAATATAAGCATGGAGTGTCTGTCTAGCCGTTGCTGGAAACGGTGTCTTCCACCAGCTCCAGTGCTTGTACCTCTGACCTTGTTCCATTACTGAACCTTTGTGCTACCATCCCGACCTTGGACTCTTGCTTGACTCTGCTTCTTGGACTGTGTATTATATCCGACTGCTTATCTGTTTGTGGACCTTGGCTGCTGTTCAGACCTCTCTTTTGGAACTCTCCCTTTTTCCTGGTAAAATTGTTCCTCTGACCACTGCCTGTTTATTGATTTGCTTTTGGGATGGCCTCTTAGTTTAACCTAATGCTGAGCCTGGTCCATCCATAGCACGACAAAAGGAGAGATAGAGCTTAGTGTAATCAGCGTACTGGTGACATCTTAGTGCATACCTCTGGATAATCTCCTCCAGCGATTTCATGTAGATGTTGAACAGCATACGGGATAAAAAAAATACAGCCCTGTGGTACCCTATGGCATAACTGCCAAGGGACAAAGCAATAACCCACCAGCATTCCTTTTTAGAATTGCCCATCCAAATGTACTGCAATGCAGTACCTCCAACACCCAGACCTAGAGATAGCCTATCTAGAAAGATACCATGATCAATGGTATTGAAAGCTGCTAAGAGGTCCAAGAAGAACAACAGAGTTATACCCCTTGTCCCTCTCTCAGCAAAGGTCATCTCACAGGGCAAGTTTCCATTCCAAAACTAGACCTAAAGCCCAATGGAAATGCATCTAGATAATCAGTTTCATTTCAAAAGTGTCTGGAGTTGACCTGCAACCACCTGCTCAAGCACCTTGCCCAGGAAGGGGTGTTGGCAACTGGCCTATTGTTATTAATATCTCCCAGGTCCAGGGAGATTATGATCTCCTTTAAAGTGGCTGGCAACTCTCTCTCTCCTCTTTCTAAACAGGCAGCCCCTTGGATAATACCACTGAAAATATGACACCCTGTCCTAAGATTATTATCTTGCCATCCATATGCACAAGGGCTTCTCTTCTAATGACCTGCAAGACCATGCCCTTTGCACCATGGCATCCACAGTCGTGTCAGACTCACAGATATGTGCCAGTCAAGGCACAACTCTCAGCCCTTCGCTCCTTCCCCTGAACCACCTAGCTGTCTGCCTCCCTGCAGACTCACACACAGTAGTTACATCAGGAGCAGAACTCTGGGTGTAAGGCCTGCCAAACGCTCAAAGAACAGGAGTGGAATATATTGGGTGGCTGTGCCTGGTTTGTGTTTTACCGCACGCTTGGCACAGCCATGGCCTGGGGGAGCATGTGAGGTGGGATTGCGCATTCCTTCCAGGAGAAGCTCATGTGCATCCTGTAAAAGATCAGGATTGCGGCCTAGGATTTAACTTTGCTACACCTACACCTAATGAGGTAACAGGTAACTTTGCTACAGGTAACAAAGACACTTCTTAACATCTTCCTGACACAGATTTTAGAAAAGTAAGGCTGTAGGGCTGCAATAAGAACATACGAAGCACCATGCTGGATCAGACCAAGGGTCCATCTTTTCCAGCATTCTGTTTACACAGTGGCCACCCGGCTGCCCACATGAAACCCACAAGCAGGACATGAGTGCAATGCTTCCCTACTCTGCACTGCAACTCCATGAGAGCTTCAGCTGTTGAGCAGTCTAGAAACGAATTAATTAATTAATTAAAGTGTGTGTGTCTGTAGCAAGCATTTCTCTTTTCAAGAAATTCAGGATAAGTAAGTTATTGTGTCTCAAGATAGACTTATATGCTATATTCCGGGCTCACATAAACAGTCACATTTGTGACTCATCCTCAAAGCGTATGCCCAATCCCTTATGTTACGTTAGGCAGAAAATGAGCAGATGCTACAGAATAGATTATTGGTATGTTACTCAAAACAATTTTCTTGTGGCTCTGCCTTTAGTTTTTACATCTCCCATTGGTACTAATTATAAAGATTATGATATTATGTGAGACTGTCATCCAGAAGCTCGCTTTATAACCATGTATGAATTGATGCTTCCTGGATAATGGTTTATCAAACTTACCTTAGCTAGTCAGTCCAGAGTCTACTTCCCATGGGACATTTCTTAGATAGAGACTCATCCAGAAGCTTCCAGCAAACACTGAATGAGTCCTTAGCAGTTAGCCCATTGCTAAAAGCTGCATGAGTATACTTGAGTCCCATTTTGACATTCACTGAACATGTGGTGAGGAGTAGAATCATGTGTGCTGTTCCTGCTCCCCAACTTCCACAAGTTCAACTGAAGGTCTGCAATGAATTTGCATGCATACAACTATATGGCCATAGGGTTCTCTCCTTGAGATGGAGGTTGTGCTGTTGGGTAGCTATCTAGTTGGTCTGTCAACCAGGAGAATTCCAGATTAGGCCAATAAAGCTGAGGTGGTTTTAATTGTATGAAAACAATCATTCATTATTTGCAATGAGAAACTAGGTTGGTCTACTCTGTGAATTCTTCACACAGTAAAGCAAAACCTTTTATTGCACTGCCTTAAAAATGTGGTGCTTTAGAACAATCATGCCTGCTAAGTATTCTCTGTTGAAAAAATAGTAACGTTTGCTGTCCAACTGTATGTAGTTGGTCCATAATGGACTTGTATGTACTCATAGTTGGGGAACCTCTTTCAATCCAAAGTCTGAATTCAATTTTGGAGAAGCTCTCAGGCTACATTCCAGGAGTGGGCAGGGCCAAATGCAAAACAGCTGGGGCCAGAATTACAAAAAAAAATACCAGCATATTGTTCCTTAGGAGAGGAAATTCAACTTGTTAGAATGGAGGGGGGATGCACAAAGCTGGGAAACCACCAAATGATTGGTGGTCAGGTGGCATGGAGAAGGAGTGTGGCCATCTGGGGAACCCCAGAGCAACAAACTAGGACCTCAGGAGGGCTGGATTTGACTCCCAGTCTTGAGGTTCCTCACTCCTGTCATAGGCTCTCGGTCCAGTTAAGTAGCTCATAACCAAAGTTGAATAGTTTGGATGTATTTTAGTGATTAACTTGCTAATATTACTCAAAACAATCTGTCCATGAGATATAACTGCATTTCACTTGGATTAACTGCCATCATTTACTGTCAAATAAGAGCATCAAAATAGCCTTGTTGGATCAGACCAAGGTTCATCTAGTCCAACATTCTGTTTCCAACTTGGCTGGGTGGATAATTCTAGAGGCTCATAAGCAGGCCATGAAAGTGATGTCCATCACATATTTTGTGTCCTCAGCACCTAATAGTCGGAGATATGCTGCCTCCCAGTCCCAACATAGAGGTTCAATTTATAGTCACTGAGGGTGCAATCCTAGTCCTACAATTCCCATCCTAGGGAATGCTAGGAGTTGTAGGACTTTTCTGCATACATGGGATTGCTCCCTGACAGAGTTATCCTCCATGGATTTGCTTAATCCTTTTGGGGTAAAGCAATCTAACTTAGTGGCCATCACCATACTCATGATAATCATAGAATAGTAGGGTTGGAAGGAGCCTACAAGATCATCAGGCCCAACCCCATTGAGGTTAATGATTGCCATAAGAGTGTTGTGTGGGCTGGTAACAGAAATCCACCAGAGGCTGTGCTGTTCTGGATATATTTTAATTTTCCCTATGCAAACAGGTTGCAATACTATACATAGTTGATTAAAGTACCCCCAAATCTGTGCTGAGTTGTGGGCAAACGATAAAACTCCTTTCTGTATATATCTTTTACTGAAAAGTGCAGAAGAATGAACGTTCAACTTAGACACTGAAATGAAAACAAACCTTTCATGACCCCAAATACTTCAAATAACAAGCTGATATTTTCACTGAAAGGAAATATAAAGCTAGGCTGTCAGTCCCTCTCATGCACAGCTCAGTAAAATACTGCACATTTTTTTCTGTCTATCACCTCAATATACAATGTCATGGATAACAAAAGGGGTTTTGTCTACCTCTCCACAGAGAATGTATTTCCATTTAACCTAAGTATTACAAATTTAGAATCTCATAATTCTGAAGTGCTATTCATCAGACTTTCCTGATCATTTCTGAAGAAAACCTAGCCAAGTGTGCAATGATTCAGACCTTCATGCTGACTTTTCTAACAGACTCCTCTATCATAAATAAATGTTGCAGAGATAGATAATATTCCTGTAAATTTTTGTTTACCAGGAGGATATATAGATACATTCAAACACTTTGGATTGTAATCCTGTATGAAGGCTGTTAGAATTCCATTGATTTCAATGGGATTTAAGCAACCCATCTGTGTGCAGTGATTAGCAGAACTATTCACATATGTTAGAAGTATTCACATATGTTAAACTACATAATATGGTTTTTGCAAGCTTGCAAAGATTGGACAATTACAGGCATATCTCATTTTCAAATAAAAGCAGGATCTTGTGGTTCAGGCATTCCCTTTTCCCAGTGCTACATGGAGCAAAGAAAGGAACAATGTGGCTACATCTGAGCTCAAGAATGACTCCCAGGTTACAGTCCTGGATGCAGGGATGGTGGTGGAGAATATCATCTGAAAAGGTCAAGCAGTCCAATTGTAGGAAAATCCATGAGCATATCAACTGTATTGCAGGATGTGTTCTTATTCTACACTATTTGTCAGCCATGCATCTGTTATTAGATCACCTCCATTTTGTTCCCACACTTCTGTTTGCCTTTCAGCTTCCATTGTGAATTACATGAGTTTCAGTTGTTGAGGCATGAGGATGCAAACAAGGTGCTTGAAGGAGTTTGACTGAACACTTGTATGCTTGACCCTTGCCATCTTGGCTTGTTATATCTAATAAGGAGGAGTTGGCCAGTTGGGTCCTAAAGGTTGTAAATTCCTTCTTGAGAGAGGGAGTGGTACCAGCCTCCCTAAAAGAGGCAGTAATTGGGCCACTCCTGAAGAAACCTAAGCTGGACCCAGAAGTGGAGGACAGCTATAGGTTGATTGCCAACATCCCCTTTGGGGGCAAGGTTCTCAAGGACAGGGTTGTTGATCGACTCCAGGCATTCTTGGATGAAGTTGATTTCCTAGATCCATTTCAATCTGCTTTTGGGCAGGAAACTGGCTTGGTCACCCTGTGGGATGACCTTTGCAAGATAGAGACAGTGAGAGTGTGACCCTGTTAGTTCTTTGGACCCCTCAGCAGCTTCAATACTATTGACCATGGAATCCTTTCAGAGCAGCTGTCTGTGTTGGGAGTTGGGGGCACCGTTTTACAGTGGTTCCATTCCTACTTGGATAGTCACATCCAGAAGATGGTGCTGGAGGATTATTGTTCTGTTCCATAGCAATTACATCATGGGGTTGCACAGGGCAAAGTTTTATCCCCCATGCTACTTAACATCTACATAAAACCGCTAGGGGAGGTTATCCCGGGATGTGGACTGAGGTGCCATCAATATGCCGATGACACCCAGTTCTACCTCCCTTTTCATCTAACCCAGGTGAGGCAATGGATGTCCTGAATTGGTGCCTGAGCAGGGTAGTGGACTGGATGAGGGCCAAGAAACTGAAGTTCAATCCAGACAAGACAGATAGCAAGTTGAGTGGCATTCAGCCTGCCCTGGAGGAGTTTGCACTTCTCCTAAAAGATCAAGCACACAGCTTGGGGATGCTCCTGGATTCATCACTGTCACTTGAGGCCCAGATGGCCTCAGTGGCCAGGAGCCTTTCATCAGCTTAGATCCTATCTGGACAGAGATAGCCTGGTGACAGTTATCCATGCTCTGGCAACCTCCTGGTTGAATTCCTACAATGAGTTGTACATGGGGCTATCTTTGAAGGCAGTTCAGTTAGTCCAAAACAGAGCTGCTAAGTTACTAACTGTCCTGCTCTAGAGCAATTCTTGGCTGTTTGCAAGCTAGTACAGGGCATGAGGCAATAGAGTAGTCAAGTTGGCAAGCAAATGGTCAAGCACACAGATTTCAGTGCAAGGAGTTTTAAGCTAAGGCAGGAGTTGTCAAAAACCAGGCAGGGGTCAGAACACCAGCAGTCAGGCAGGCAACAAGGATGAGGCAGCAGTGGGAGTAGTCCAGATAACAAGCAAGAGGTCAAACACCATAAATCATTCAGGTACATTATGCAGTCCAGAAGCAGGGTCGCTGAGCAGTCCAAAAGGTCAGGAAACAGAGCATCAGACGCAGGGCACAATTCAGGAAGCAAGGTGCACATAGCAGAGGCTAGGAAGACCAAGTTGTTCCAATACTGGTGGGGTTTCCAGTGAAGGCTTTTAATCCCCAAGCCAGCCTGACCCCACCCAGAGCTCAGATGTAGCAATCAGAGCTCCCTTTTGAGACCCTACTCCTGAGGAGTCCCTTTCTCCTGAGGAGACCCCTTCTGGAGGCGAGCCCTCCTTCCCACAGGAGCCCTGCTAGCCTGTCGCTTGAGGCGACGACACTCCTGAAGATCAGGGGGTGGCGCAACCTCTGCCTCTCTCCTGACAGGGATCGCCCTGCAGCCACTTCCCCCAAGGGTTCAGGCTCCTGTGGGTCTGGTGGCAGTCCCTGGTCTGGGGTATCCTGGGCTTCTGGGGCCTCTGGCTCCTCCCCTGAGGAGGGCTCCTCCAGTCGGGTCATGACACTAACTGGGACTGGCCAACATGATGATGTGATGCCAGTACTTTGGCCATGTCTCGGAAGGAGAAGGGAGGAGTGGCTTACCCACATTTTTCTAGCAGCCGCTTTTGGTCCAGACAGGGCTCCACACGGGTGTGCATCGCACCATTCCAACACGCATCACATGGATATGGAGTGGGGGTTGGCGTGAACGTCATCTGACTGGCAGGGCTGCTCAACCAATAACAGAGGCTTCCCCCCTCCCCTCCTTTCTCCTGAAGGTCCAGATGCACCTGCATTTCAGGAGCAAGTCTCATCGAGCACAATGTGGGTTACTTCTGAGTAGGCACACATATGTTTGTGCTGGGAAATGGGTGTGTGTGGGGAGAACACGGGGATGGGGAACCAGCCCCCATCGATGCACGCAGGATCTCTGTAACGAAGATGTGGTTCCTAAGGCAATAAACCAAACAATGAAGAATCAGACCCTTGAGATCATGCTTTAAAGCATTTAGGGAATTTCTGCTTTAAATGGTGCCATTTCAATTGGGGGGATCTGTGTAGATTTGGATGTGGGCATTCAGGGGACAATCCCCATTGAGTGCAATGGGAAGTACTTCTGAGTAGACATTAATTATTATTATTATTATTATTATATTTATTTATATCCCGCCTTTTTCTTAATACTGGGACTCAAGGCGGCCCTACAACGTTAAAACTACTACAGTTAAAACCTATAAAAAGAAATATAAATACAACTGTACAAATGTTAAAATATAATTAAATCATCAATATTAAAATTGTAAAAATATTAAAACATTAAAAGACAACAAGAACAACAAAAATGGTATCCATACATCACATTTTCCCAGGTCCAGACTAATTATCCCCGAAAGCCTGCTGGAACAAAAAAAGTTTTTGCATGCCTACGAAAACCTATCAAGGACGGTGCCACTCTCGCCTCCCTGGGAAGGGAGTTCCAGAGCCTTGGGGCAGCCAAGGTTTGTGCAGGGACAGGAAACACACAGGAAACACCCCTTGACCAGGTTACAGTGAAAGGCACACCCCTGGGCATGGCTAGCAGACCCGAGGCCAGTGCGGGGGTTGGGGCACACAACAACTATACCAGGGAGAACCCAACTTAAGGAAAAGAATCAGACTTTAAGCAGTCTCAGGAAATCCGGTCTTTTCCTGATAAGCTCCAGGGTGGCTGCTGGATGGCTACGACATCATGTATCCCTAACAAACTCCACACGCAGCTGGTTTGGAGTAAATCGCTGGTGAAGACACCCCCTTTGTCAGCTGCACTGTCTCCCAGTCCATTTCCAAGCCCAATTCAAAGTGTTAGAGCCTTAAATGGCTTGTGACCAGAGTATCTAAAGGAAATTCTCTTCCTGCATGTACCTGCTCAGACCCTTAGGACTTCTTCCAAGGCCTTCTTCTGGTGCCCTTGCTGAAGAAAGCTGGGCAGGTGGCTACAAGGGAGAGGGCTTCTAAGTTGTGGCACCCCACTTATGGAATACCTTTCCCAAAGAGGTTCACCAGGCGCCTATGCTGTTATCTTTTTAGCTCCAGTCAAAGACCTGTCTTTTCTCACACAAGTTTTGGAGACCTAGTTCTAGATTTTGATGGGTGTTTCATTGATTCCTGTGCTGTTTGTTGTTTTGCCTTGTCCTGTTTCCTATTCTTTAAATATTTGTATTGTGTTTTATATTTTATCTGTTTGTATGTCATTTTAGTCTTTTAAGTGTTTGCTCTGTCTGGAGAACATTGGTTATTGGATGGATTAAATATATAATACATAAATCACATTGTCTCTTTCCAGTTGCTAAAGTGGTAAATGGTTGTCACGAAGGACAAAGCTGCTTGACCAACAAGGCTGGTCACCATCATCTTTTAAAAAAGGGGGTATCCTAACCCTGAGTGCCATAAGCTATGGCACTTTTGGACTTGCAAAAGCCCAAATTCCCCTCCAAGCTAATGCAATCAGGACAACACCCTACCACTCATTCATTGGCAATACCAAGAACCCTGCATTCTTTTGTGACCTTCCACGTAGTACCACCCTCAACCTGTGTCTAGTGCGCCTCTTTTTAGAAAGTAGCCTCAGTTTCTCCAGTCATTTTGTTTCCCTAGAAAGCCCCTTTCAACAGACAGCCTGTTTTTTGTTTTCTAAGACTGACTGGACTCCTGAACTCACCAGACCAGATGACTGGTCAGCTAGCTTCCTAGTTATCTCTCCCTTAGTTGATATGATAGAAGCTTAACCATGGTTACTACTAACCATAGTTTGTGGTTTTAATCCTGCTGAAAATCACGAACATACTGTCATACCATAGTTTAATTGGCTTAGTTGAGTCCAGCTCCTAGAGGACATACATAGAAAGGTACATAAGAACATAGGAGCCTTGCTGGAGTGGACCAAGGGTCCATCTAGCCCAGCATTCTGTTCACACAGTGGCCAACCAGCTGCCTGTGAGAAACCCACAAGTAGAGCATGAGTGTGATATCACTTTCCCACTTGTGTTCTCAAGCAACTATTATGGCCCATAGGGATGCGCCTTAAAGCATTATGTCCATTGAGCCAATGAGTCTACTACAGATGATACGACTGAAAGAAAGCCTAACTCTCTAGTTATTGGGCCACAGTGACTCTGTTATGGGTCAATGGATGCATGAACATAATATGAAATGATAAAAAAATAATCAAGAATAATTATAACATGAAGAGTCAGTTTTATTATTCATGGTAAATACAATAAAAAGTTATGACCAATGTATTTTCAGCTGCTCAGATGTGAAAACAAGCAATGCATATTGTGAACAGCTGCAGACCAGTTTTTTTTCCTCCCTGTAATAGTTGTCAGGGAGTGAGCCAAAAACAGCAGAGTTGAAGCGTATGAGTAAGAAATCCAGAAAATTGCGCTATTGTCAGAGCAAGACCCATCCGCCTGATCTTCAGTATGTATTCCAATATATATACCTAACCAGTTAGGTGAGCACTTCATACCTCTGATAAAGTGGACTGTGACCAATGAAAGCTTATGCCAAAATAAATTGCCACAAGACTCTTGTTGCTGTTATGCAGTAAATAAGCCAAATCACCCAAATGAATGGCCCAACCAAATTAGATCAGTGATCCATGATATCTCAACCAATGTCCAAATGCATTCTGTCTTTCATTTATAAAGCAAACCTTCCTTCAGGGCTCAAGTTGTGTTACAGAGCAATAAGCAGCATTAAAATCCTTTCTGCTCTAATTAATCCAGCTATTTGGGATTTTAGGTTGGCTTTCCTTATTTTGGCTTATGAAACTTGAGAATGAATTTGACATGGTACCATGGAAAATTTGGATGCTTCATAGCAGGTGTCACAGTGGTAGAACTGGCATTCAGATAATGGCATGGGTTTTATTATCACAGCATGGTAAGTCTATTTTACCTATTCTGTAAACTATTTCCCATATAGTTGACCATATAGACCAAGGTGGCTATTTGCAGTGATGTGTGTACATGTGTTTCTCTTGATTCATAAAATGCTGATGGTCTGATTCGGTCCTGTAGATTATTCCAAAAGAATCCAGCAAAGATCAGTTTGAAAGAACACATATGCTGAACAGTGTTAATGTCTGTGGCATTTTTGTTTGTCTGCAAGGCAGCTGTAGTAGCAGCAGAGAACAATTCCATTTCAAGCTTTCTGAGAAGTTAAATGTGCTAACTACCACCAGAGCTGGCTGTCTTCCATGCTTGGTATTGCGAGCGGAGATGGGTCAAAGAAGAGTCAAACAACAAGGCTTGGGTTGAAAATTGGGCCACATTTATTGAAAATATCTGCAAAGGGGTACCTAGGACGGGCAGCTGACTGTGCCAGCGACTAGCTGACTGTGCCAGCGACTGGCTGGCACTTCTTGGGTGAAAGCACACCCAGCCTGAGGGGTGGCGTCGATCTCGCCACCCCTCTGGACTGCCCCTTGTGGGGGAGGTAGACCTTCCCCTGTCACCCTCTCCAGTGCCACACAACACCTGGGTTAGTGAGGAGGGTTGGTCTCCCAGGCAAACCTTATCCCCCCGCCGAGCCACAAACCTGTTCGGGGGGCCTCAGACATCACCTGTCACCATAAGGTGCCTCTGCATGCACACCATCCCTAATCTCTTTCTGCTTTTGCCCGTCCTAGCCGCCACAGGAGTCACAAGCCTAGTGCTTGTGAAACTCCCCCCACCTGCGCAGAAGAACTTCCCGCAGGCCCCTTTGCAGATCAGACAGAAATATATTATTCCCTACATTAGACGGGCAGACACCGTCCTGCCTGTAACGCTCCCTCCTTGTCCAAAGAATGTCCTGTGGGTGGTGCATCCATCACCCCATTCATATAGGCCAAAGCCATTTCTCCGTTCACTTTAGGGATGTCAGAGAATTCCACCACGGACTCCAGTGAGGCTGGATTCTTTAGAATCCGCCCCCCCCAGAATCCGTGGCAGAACAGCCCCCCACCACCCCTGGAATCACCCAAGGAATCCCCCTGGGACAGAGCTTACCTGGGGCGGGTGCGGCGGCTCAGGCGGTGGCTCCGGCTGGTCTCCCAGCCGCTGCCCGGTTGCTGCGGCTGCGAATGGCGACCATCGTAGTGGCCACCATTTGCGTTCTTGCAGGCAGCCGTGATGGGCTACCTAACTATTTACGTAGCCTATCACGGCAAAGAGCAGGGACGCAAATGGCGGCCGCTACGCCATTTGCACCCCTGCTCTTTGCCGTGATAGGCTACGTAAGTATTTATGCCATTTGCGTCCCTGCTTTAGCTGTGATAAGCTACGTAAATATTTACATAGCCTATCATGGGCTACCGTAGGGATGCAAATGGCATCCCCTATGCAGGATGCCATTTGCATCCGCACCAGCCTGGCAGCGGCTGGAGGCCCCGCTGCGGATTGGCCCAGCCGGCGGCTCTGCAGCATGGCCACGGAGCGGAGCCGGCTGGGAAGGATTCCCGGAGGGAGGACCAGATCGCCCCCCCGTCAAGGATTCCAGGGGGGGGACCGGATCACCTCCCCGCCCCAGCGAATGCCCTGACCGGAACCAGATAAGGGATTCATACATCCCTAGTTCCCTTTCCAACGTGCCCTGACAATGGCAACATCATTCCGAGCCTTCCAATTGATCCATGGGAGCAGTGAGAACCGCCATGGCTACTTCCGGCCAGGTATGCTGGACCACCTGCACATTAACCAAGGCCTGTTTGATCAGCTTACAGCCCAAGTTGTTCCTTCCATCGTGCAGCACCTGGACTTGTGGAGGAAGATTAACCAAACCTTGGTGGAACAGGGTGAGGAGGGGGGAGTCCCACCGCATGTCCCGTCTGCCAAGCCACTGGATCGTAACGTGTCAGGGCAATGAAAGCTGAGATCCAAAGGCCAACGTAGAAGCCCTTCGTGCAGCCCAAAACACCATACTGTGCCTAGGGATGTACGAACGTCACTTACCTTTTCGAATAGTGACATTCGCGGTGGGGGGGAGGTGCTCTGTCCCTCCCCCCAAATTTCTCCGCGGCAACTCCGCGGAGCCGCCGGCCGGGGCCGCCCACAGCTGGACATCCAGCCACTGGGCAGCCTGCACAGGGATGCAAATGGCGGCCACCGTACCCGCCGCCATTTGCGTCCCTGTATTTTGCCATGATAGGCTACGTAAATATTTACATAGCCTATCATGGCAAAAAAAAAAAGGGGAACTCAAATGGTGGCCACCGTAGCCACCGCCATTTGTGTTCCCTTTTTTTTTTTTTGCCGTGATAGGCTACGTAAATACTTACGTAGCCTATCACGGCCTCTGCAGGGACGCAAATGGCGTCCCTGCGTTAGCCGTGATAGGCTACGTAAGTATTTACATAGCCTATCACAGCTATAATGAAGAAGCGAATGGCAGCCGCAGATGTGGCCGCCATTCGCAAAGCAGCGTGAACGGCAGCAGTTAAGTGCTCCGTTTCGCGCGCCTTTCACGGGGTGGGGGGGTGGGGGGCTTCGTTCCGCCACGGATTTCTGGGGGCCGAATGCACTGACATTGGGCCTCACCAAGATCTATGGCGAATTCTCTGACATCCCTAACTGTGCCTGCATAAGAGCACCCATACCGGTGTACGTCGAGTTCCCAACCTGGTTTCCTCCAAATCTGTTGAACAACTCCAGTCCCAGCCAGCATGGTCAATAGTCAGGGATAAAAGGAGTTACAGTCCAAAATATCCAGAGAGCACCTGGGTGGGGAAGGGTGTCTGAAGGCATGGCGACCAGGCTGACCCTTTAAGCAGTCAGTGGGAAAGGAACTGCAAGGGGTCACTCACAAATAGGGATGTACAGGTTGTAAAGGGTAAAATGGTAAAATCCATTCTGTCTGTGTTTCACGGATTTTCAGGCGCCTTTCATTCCACCATCTGCCCATTGATGGAATCTGATTTTATTTTATTTTTTTAGTTTCCAAATTTGCGCAAATTTGCAAATTCCCCCCAAATGTGCATTTTCACACTTTAGACTATGGGGGAAATGTGCATTTTTGGCTGAGTTTTTTATTTTTCATATTTTTCTTTGACAAAATTTGCACAAAATTTGGGAAGGTTAGAAAACCACTCTACAAGTCTGCGGAATCCACCCAACAGGGGGAAAGCCAGTCCACTGCAGAATCCGTAGGTCAGATTCATGAAAATCCAAACTCATTTGCTTCCATTGCAGATGTCTCCAATATCCCTACTCACAACTAGAGTTAAAGGGCCATCTTAACCCCACTGACTGAGCACATTAGGAGAAAGAAAAAGATACAAATAATAAAGATGACTAATGTGCTGTTCACAAGAACACCCCCCATGTGGTATGCATGGAAGGGGCAACTGGATCACATCCGCTGGCCTTGCCCCTGATGTGCATGCACCTCCTATCCCCAGTGTCCCCAAAATATACTGAGTGGGGGTTCCTGATCAAGTGGAGAGCTTTCACGCATACAGCAGCACGTACATAAGTTCTCCTTTCCGATGTTCTTCTCAATATTGCGACATGGGAAGTGGGGCAAGAGGGTGCATACACTATACACATGGAAAGTTAGAATGTGAACAGCTCTTAATTGGGAGTACTTGGAATTCCAACAGCCCTACTTTCTGCCACTGAGATAGGACGATCTAGGCAAGTGGGAGCCCTGACCCCTGGCTCATCACTTCAAGGACACTGTTTGCTTCAAGAATGGACAGACTGCCCTACTGACACTATGGAGAGAGAAGGACTAGCCCTGGCTTTAATTTGTTTCAACCTGGCCATGGACTCATGGACTCCTCTGCTATAGGGAGGGTACTTGTGAGATATTACTCTTATTTTTACCTCCCTGCTGATAATTCAAGTGAGTTGAGGAAAGTTATTTGAAAAACTTGCTGACATTAAGTATGGATTAAAAAAAAAATCTGTTATTATTCCCAAGGGATAATGCCAATTAAATGCTAGCCAAAACCTATTGTATTAAATTCAGAGACTCCCTGCCAAGTTTGTAATCTGGAAAATAAACTAATGCTCTTATGAACTGTTATTATGACTGTCATTATTAGGCCAATAAATTAGCTAACCAAAAAGCCCTAAACGTGAGCCTGCTATACTTCTAGCAGAAAAATGTTGAGGCTTCACTGTATCTCATGAATGGGTAATCGATTTGTTTTACATGTACACTTCACTAAAATAAACTGCCAGCTTTATTTTTGTCAAAGCTGGGCCAGATGCAAGATGTGTTGGGAGTTGCTCAGCTGCAGACTTGACGATGAAAATCGTTACATTACACTATGGGGAAAGTGGATGGATTTATCTCATTGTACAAAACTGTAGTTTCACTGACTTGAAAAATCCGAGCTGAATTTGTGAGGTAAGGGAAGGTTGAGAAAGCCGAACCTGTTTAATGTCTTCAAAATCTCCCAGTCTAGCTGAAACAGGTTAAGTGTTTGGTTGTGTTCATTTCTATAGAATGTATAAGGGCGCAATCCCACTCTTAGAAGAAATCTATGGCAAAATATCTATTGTTATAAAGTAGTATTTCAGCTCACATTACCTGCACAGAAAGGAAAGTTTAGCAGGTACATAATAACCTTATTCAGACAACAGGCTCAGGGTCCATGCATACAATAAATGTACATATGGCAGGAGGCAGCAGACCTTAATTCCCGCTATGTACACATTTGTGTGTATACAGTCAGGGCAGTTGTTTTGGCAGTTGGCCTCTGTTAGGGATGTTAGAGAATTCCACCACGGATCCCAGAGAGGCCGAATTCCAGTGAATTCAGCCCCCCAGAATCCGTGGCGGAATGGAGCAACCTGCCCCACCCCCCGCGAAAGCCCTGCAAAACAGAGCCTACCTGGCTGCGGCTCCAGCAGCGGTGGCTCTGGCGGCTCCAGCCACTGCCAGGCTGCGGCCACTACACCGGCCACCATTTGCATCCCTGGCAAGCCGTGATAGGCTACCTAAGTATCTACGTAGCCTATCACGGCTCAGAGCAAGGACGCAAATGGCGTAGCAGTCGCCATTTATGTCCCTGCTTTTGCCGTGATAGGCTACATAAATATTTATGTAGCCTATCACGGCAAAAGCGGGGATGCAAATGGCAGCCGCTACAGCATTTGCATCCCTTCGCTGAGCTGTGACAGGCTACGTAAATATTTACGTAGTCTATCACGGCAAAAGCGGGGACACAAATGGCATAGTGGCCACCATTTGCGTCCCCGCTTTTGCCGTGATAGGCTACATAAATATTTACATAGCCTATCACGGCTCAGCGAAGGGACACAAATGGTGGCCGCTACGCCGGCCGCCATTTGCATCTGCAGACCTGCCGTGCAGATGCACCCAGCCAGTGACTCCATGGAGTTGCCGTGGAGCAGAGCCAGCCAGGGTAGGATTTCGGGGGGAGGTACGGAGCACCTCTCCACCACTACGAATGTCACCCTTCGAAAAGGTAAGTGACTTTCGTACATCCCTAGCCTCTGTACACCACTACATTGAAGTTGAAAGGAAACACACCCAGATGGGAGCAAAGTCAGGACTTTCAGCTGTAATTCAAGGACAAAAGTGGGGCACTAACCATTCAGGCGGTACAGCCAGTAGCATACACACACACACATCGTTGGTGGCTCATAAGTAATGGAACAAACCAACATCATTTCAAACTGAAGGATCGCTTATAATAACTGGATGAAAATCCTTTGCAGTCAATGACTGCCTGAAGTCTCGAACCAATGGACATGACCTAATGCTGAGTTTCCTCCCTCAAGATGCTTTGCCAGGCCTTTACTGCAGCTGCCTTCAGCTGCTGTTTGTTTGTGGGTCTTTCTGCCTTCAGTCTTATCTTCAGTAAGTGAAAAGCATGCTCTATTGGGTTGAGATCAGGTGACTGACTTGGCCATTGAAGAACATCCCACTTCTTTGCCTGCAGAAACTCTTGGGTAGCTTTTGCTGCATGTTTTGGGTCATTATCCATCTGCAGTATGAAGCGGCGTCCTATCAGTGTGGCAGCATTCGGGTGAATCTGATCAGAAAGTATAGCCCTATACATTTCAGAATTCATCCTGCTGCTTTTATCAGCAGTCAGGTCATCAATAAACACCAATGACCCGGTTCCATTGGCAGCCATACATGCCCATGCCATAACACTGCCTCCACCATGTTTGACAGATCATGTGGTATGTTTTGGATCATGAGCTGTTCCTTTCCTTCTCTGTACTTTTCTCTTCCCATCATTCTGGTACAAGTTAATCTTGGTTTCATCAGTCCAAAGAATCTTATTCCAGAACTGGGCAGGCTTTTTTAGGTGTTTGCTGGCAAAGGCTAATCTGGCCTGTCTGTTCTTGAGTGTTACCAGTGGTTTGCACCTGGTTGTGAAACCTCTGTATTTACATTCATAAAGCCATCTCTTGACTGTAGATGTTGACAATGACATGCCTACCTCCTCAAGAGCGTTCTTGACCTGGCTAGATGTTGTGAAAGGGTTCCTCTTCACCATGAGCAGAATTCTGCGGTCATCCACTTTCGTTGTCTCCTGTGGTCTTCCAGGCCTTTTGCTGTTGCTGAGCTTGCCAGTTCTTTCTTCTTTTTCAGGATGTTCCAAACTGTTGTATTGGCCCCTCCCACTGTTTTTGCAATCTCTCTGCTGGGTTTATGTTGTTTCCTCAGCCTAATGATGGCCTCCTTCACTCGCACGGACACCTGTTTGGTCCTCATATTGGGGTTCCAGTAAACAGCTACCAAACGCAAATGTAACACTCAGAACCACCTCCAGGCCTTTCCTCTGCTTGATTGGTCATGGAGTACCCAGGAAACAGGCCACACCTGGCCATGCAGCTGCTTGTCAGCCATTCATTCCATTACTTATGAGCCCCCAACGATGGGTGTGTGTGTATGCCACTGGCTGTCCTTCCTGAATGGTTAGTGCCCCACTTTTGTCACACCCCTTGAATTACAGCTGAAAGTCCTGACTTCGCTCCCATCTGGGTGTGCTTCCTTTCAACTTCAGTGTGGTGGTGTACAGAGGCCCACTGCCAAAACAGTTATCCTTGTTCCAATATTTCTGGCCCTGACTGTATTTCACCATACGTGCTGTTATAGGGCATGAACCTGGGGCTGTGGGGACATTTCACAAAGTGGTGTTCCCTGGAGAAAAGGCAACTTTGATCCTTTTATTTGCACTGCAGAGCTTTGAGGGCTCACTGTAATGCCTCCACAGAGGGTTACACAAAGAGGAGGGTGGGAAGGAGAGATACTGAAAAAAAAATACAGGGTGTGGGGTGAGTTCTATCACTCCACCCCAGTGGAAGTGCATCAAAATAAAGTATCCAGGAGGGAAGGAAAGCTTACACTTCAATTGCCTGCCACTCAGGCTAAGGCATGGTGGGCAACATGTGGCCCTCTAGATTTTATGGCCTAAAACTCCCATCAGAACTCACCCCACCCCCTGTACTTTTTTTCAGTATCCCTCCTTCCCTCCCTCCTCTTTGTGTAACCCCCTGCGGAGGCCTTACAGTGGGCTCCCACAGCTCTGTAGTGCACATAAAAGGGGTGCCTTGCTTACTTACTTCCAAATAGCTGCAAACCTCCATCTCTTCCTGCTACTCTTCCTGCCTCTTCCTCTCTTGGTTCCTCCTCACTTTGCCTTTCTTTCGGCAGATGCTTTCTGCTTGCTTGCTTGCTTGCTTGCCTCACTTGCCTGCAAGAAGATGCAGGGTTTTATTTCAGAAGCTGAAGGCTCCAGCCTCCTTCCTCAGACTGTTTGATGACTCTTCCTCCAAGTTGCCATCAACTGCTCTGCATTGCTTCTGAATTGCTGTGCAGTGCAGCCACAGTAGGAGAAGCCCAACATGTTTGCTAGCGAGACGACCGCTTAAAGGCAACTTTCATCCACCAGTCCTTCTGTCAGGATGGAAGTGACATCATCATGTGAGTAGAGCCAGCTGCTTGTCAACAATACTTATGCACGGTTGTACTATAATACAGAGTTCCTGATTATGCACAATGTTGTTTAAACATTACGCATAGGCACATTGCAACTCTGTTGCATAGGCACACATTTGCAACTGTGCCCACAGTGGTGGGTGGAGCCTGCTGCCTCCCACCATACAACAGTCTTCTGTTGTCTGAACAGGGCTAATGTATTATCTCAGCTAATGAAGAAATAGGGATTCAAGATCAGTCACATAATGATAACATTTCATATATTATCCAGAGCCAGTGTGGTGTAGTGGCAAGAGTGTTGGACTGGGAGCTGGGAGATCCGGGTTCTAGTCCCCACTCAGCCTTGGAAGCTCACTGGGTGACTTTGGGCCAGTCACAGGCTCTCAGCCCAACCCACCTCACAGGGTTGTTGTTGTGAGGCTAAAATGGAGAGGAGGAGGATAATGTAAGCCGCCTTGGGTTCCTTGCAAGAGGGAAAAAGGCGGGGTATAAATGCAGTAATAAATAAAAATAATAACTATCAGTTTTTGTGAAACAAAAGTGTACATTGGAATCTTTGACCCTGACATCTTAAGAGGAGCCACTTTATTGGCTAATCCCTGGGGGGCGAGGTACTACTTCAGTTGGCAACAAACCTCACCATCATAGCCATCAACAGCAATCCTTGCCTTTCTTCTATTGTTTCACTGCTGTCATTTGACAGGAGGCAGGAATGAAAGGGCTCATTAGCCTTTATATCAAATTTTCTTCTTGAATTACTCCAGCTAATGGAGAACATTGGTACAAATGGGAAGAATGAGAAGAAGAATGCCAGAACATAGTGGTAGAAATTGGTATTCAACCAGAATAAGTCAGCACTGTTGGAGGAAATGCTAAAAGTTTGTGTCTGTCATTATAAACGACAGGAGGTGGATTATTATTTCAGCCACCATATTTTGCATAAGATATGAGATGCTGTGGCAGCATAGTAAACTCGGAGCTATAGATGGTAATAAAACATCTGTGGATGGCTTTATAATGAAGCATATTTTGGACCTAATTAGAAAATGGAGGAATTAGAATTCTGACTCTGTGCCATCTGTCGACAATTTCATAGGCTTCCCTTAGGGACCTCAAGAACATCTAAGGGAACCATGGATTTCTCTGAAATGAGTCTTTTTCAGGTGCAGAATAATGATCAAAAAGGTATTTTTCCCCCTGCAGCAGAAATAAACTCCTCAGAACCATTTCTTGTGTGAGAAAGACATTTCTATATTTTCTGTTACTGAATAATGTTTAAAAGTAAACTTTGAAATGTATCTGTAACATGTTTTGCTAAACTTAGTTCAGCAGCAGTATTTAGGAACACAGTTGCCCTTCTATTGCTTTCTCGGTGCTGTGGGAATACTGTAGCATGTCTCCTTTCTTCCCACATCTGTCCAATGCAACAGGATCCCTGGTCCATGTAAGAAGCGTTTCCTTGCGACTCCTTCCTAAACTAGGGCTGTCCCAGCTCCCAGAACCATTACCGTCTGTAACTGGAGCTGTAGTGGTCAAGAAACACACTGCAACAGTTCCTAAGGGCGCAATCCTCCTGTGCATGTTTAGACAGCAGGAAGTTCTACAACTCCATGCTAGTAGTTGTAGGACTTTTTCTGTCTAAACATGCATAGGATTGTGCCCTAAACCACTGAGGTAACTTTGGAAGAGTCCTTGTGATGCCAGACGTCTCTTAGAATTTTGGTAGGAGTTACTGTCATTCTATCTCCACTCTGGATCCAACCATTTCTGTGCTTCATAGCGAATTTGTCATCTGACCATGATCTCTGTTGCCAAAGGAACAGCATGCCAATCCATGCCCCAGTGGCATAGGGCTTCACCACACCAGACTTTTTATCCCACAATTTACTGGGGCTTCTGCTTCTGGATTCTTTGCAGGATTAAGTCAGCCTGACATGGGCTGTTTTTCGGGGCTGTCTTTCTCAGCAAGTTCTCTGCAGCCTCTTTGCTACCTCCTCCGAATTTGCTGCCTCTCTGTGCTTGGTCTAGAAACTGGGGGTAGTGGGGGGGGAGAAAATGCTGAGTGGGAGGATGCTTTGTCAGAATTTGCTATGCTTTTTCTTTTCCTCCTCATCCTGCTGACTCCCCTGAGAAAGCAGAGAGGGCATCCCAATTTACCCAGTCAGAAAGGACCACCCAGAATATGTAACATCAACTCCATGGTGCATGTTTACCCTGCCATTTATCCTGCTGTTCTTCCAAAGAGCAGCATACATCATGTGTCCTTCCATTATAGAACAACCCTACAAAGTAGTTGCGGGGGGGAGACTAGCCCAGAATATCTTCCCTTCTTCCATGCTGGAGTAGCTTATCTTATGAAGCCACCCTATATTTACCTCATGGCACTGTGGTTATAGTGAAACTGCACAATATCACAGGGACATTAATGTGGATTTACATTTAAATACTGCATTATCTCCAATCGTTTTAAAAGTGGGATAAAGGTCAAACACCACAGGAGATGCCCTGGAGGTTGACAACATCATGTAAAACGGCCCACAAACATCCGTGAGTGACCAATCATGAGTGTGCAATAAAAGCCTTGTGTAGAAATGCTCATAGTGTTGTGGGTCAGTTCATGATACGAGTGTAATGTGATCTGGTAATATTTCATTGGCATTGGTATTGCTGAGGTCCATGTCCAGCTTAACCACTTATTGGCACAGTAACATATAGGAAGCCTCACTGTAACCACTGTACACAATTTTATTTTCTTGTGCTCGGCAAAAAAAATTTTAAAAACACCACACACAACCCTAGCTTTAAATAATAGAAAATCTATGCCAAAAAAAAATCCCACCCGGATGCTGTCAACATTTCATTCTCAGTTCACTTCTTCTTCCCATGTAAGTTTGGACCTCATTAAAGGGGTGTTACTAACCTTCAGGTAGTCTGAAATATCCCAAGTATTGATCATTCCACCCATTTTCCTGCCACTCCCCTAACCACCACTGCTCCCAAAAAACCACCCTCATTTATTTTAACCCTGACTATTTGACATCAAATAGTTGAAGGTATGTTGTGTGGATGTGTGTTTGATCTATCCCAGCTGCTGAATTAATCCAAAGAAGAAGGAGAAGAAGAAGAAGACGGCAATTTATAGTGCTCTATACCACAGCACATTCCAATTAACCCAAAAATATGCAACACAATATAAACTAAGTCAATAGTTACACATTAAATAAAGTACTAATAAAAAATTAACTACTTACAACCAATCAAAACAATGAACCAATTTTAAACCCAATTATAAACCAAGTGTTTCTCACTCCATACACCAACACTTATGGCTCTGACTTGAACAAATAAGTTTTCAGGCCTCATTTAAATTTGTCCAACTCTGGTTCCATACAGAGGTGTAAAGGGAGAGAATTCCACAATCATGGGGCAAGATGAAAACATGCCAGGAATCTAGAGTTTGCCATCTTAGTCCAAGGAACCACCAGGCATCCGGAATCTGTGAACAAGTTCTCCTAAGAGGAGGAGGCACACAACCAACTGCACCAAATAACTGGGAAGGGAAAGACGCAGGGCCTGAAAAGTCAAGACAAGGAGTTTCAAATGTGCCCTTGCCCTGACAGGCAACCAATGCAATGCCCTGTGATAGTGGGAAACACAGGAATAATGGGGCAAATCTAAGACAGCATGTACAGCGCTGTTCTGTACTAGAATAAGAGGATGGAGCGAAGAAGAAGGAAGACCTGCCAGGAGACGATTACAGTAATCCAAATACTTTGAAGGTCTTCTTCCCCCACCCCAAACCTTGTTTTGATGTTGTCTTATACTTCCATTGCATTATACAGTGCACAAGTGTCTATGAATATATTGTTGTTGAGTGTTTTGAATTAAACCAAAGAATAACCACCACCCCATGAAAGGGAAGTGCATAAAATGGCACTGCATAACAATAAGGGCATTCCAAAACATTATGAACTGTTAGAAAGGATGCAGGTACAGTAATGCACCTTCTATCTAAACCACTAGTTGCTTTGTATTAGTGATCTTGACTAGCCATGACATACTTTACATAATACAGGTTAATCTGTAAAAGGGCCATGTTGTAGGATTCATAGGAGCTGACACAGGAGAAGAAGAGGCCTCTTTGTTCCATATAGTTTAATTATTTTAGTAATATATCATTCCAGGGGTGCTTCCAAGTGGAGGACTCCTAGCAGTACTAGTCAAAAGGCATTGTGCTACTGTTATGTCTTTTTTTTTTCCTTAATGGATTTTCCGCTGTACAAAAAAAGATGGAAGAAGCAGAAGGAAAATATGGGAAGGTTACAAGTGGAGGAAGATATCTCCCGGACTTCCTGCAATATTCCATGAATGAGGCAGGGTGGTGGCACAATAGAAACCTTGTCTGGAAGCACCCTAGTAGGTCTGGAGGAATTTTGAGCCCTAGGGAAGACTGTCATCATCCAGAAGAATCTGCACACCCATATTAGCCACATAATTTCCTCAACTTTCCAGCTTCTATTAAGAATACTGCTAACAGCCCAACAATGAATACCAATCACCTGCAATCCAAGCATTCCACTGGGGGAAAAAAGCTGAGTGGAGTTGGACAGTAGTCGTGAGTTTCCAGATATTTGGAGAGAATACCTTGAAGCAAGGTTTTTAAGCAGGCATTAAAGACTCTCTTATTCTGGTAGGCCTTCCCTTTTCCTTTTGCTGACTTTTGTATACTGTTTTAAGCAGTGTTGTTTTAAGCTGTGTTTTATTGTTGGATTTTTTTAAAAAAATGTTTTTAGTTCAAAGTTGCTTTAAGTTATATGTTGTTTGTATATACTGTCCATATGTTTTTATGTAAACTGTTTTTAAACTTTGTATACTGTATTGTAATACTTTAACTTTTGTAAACTGCCCAGAGAGCAGTTTGGGGAAGAAACCCAAGGTGGGGGGAGAAGACCTTCGGCTATAGGGCGGTATAGAAATTATTATTATTATTATTATTATTATTATTAGAAGACTATGGGTTTATAGATTATTTTTCAGTGTTCCGTTTCCTTTGTTCCTTCTTCCTCTTTCCTCTTTTCCTTTCTCTAATTGGTTCCTTATTTTGGCTTGTGTTAAGATTTTATGTATTTATTTATTCATTCAGTTCGTAACCTGCCTTTCAATCAAGAAAATAGTGCTCAAAGTGGTTGGAGATGGGGAGGAAGATAAAGAAGACATAGTACCTTTGGTATAGGGAAGAAGTTTTGGAGTACTGTTTGCATTGTTTCAGAAAAATAAGAAAATGAGCTAATTTAAAAGAAAGAGGAGGAAGAAGGAAGGAAAGAAGGGCTATGAAGACACACACACACACACCTTGGGTTGTGGTGACTGAAGATGGTGGTGGGAGGAGGTATTTAGCCCTTTCTCCACCGGCTGTTTTCCTGCTCCAGATCACACATGTCCCAACATCTTTCTTCACCACAGTGTTTCAGAAGTTTGTTACATTCTCTGGGCCCTGGTGAGTCAAACCTAAGCCAAAAAAGCGTCACCTTAGGAAATCAGGAAGTTTGCATGCTACCAATCTCTATTTTTGCAGTTTCTCAAAGAAGTAAGCTGCTAATGTTCCTTAGACCTTCTGAAACAATGTGTTCCAAAAGAGTCCAAATGTCTTGCGCAATATGATCAGTGATGCATCATTTAAATTGCAACGTTGCATGACAGAACTGAAATAATGTATTTTTCTCCCAGGCACTCAAATACTGTAATTATAAATTTAACTGGAATCTGTTGGTGTAAATTCCCACCAACATGAACAAAACAGCAATTTCAAAAGAAAGAGAAATATATCCTACATAAAATCTCTCTTATGGAATTTAAGCGTCCTGCTGGGCATTTAGCGATTGAGCTGCCTGCAGCTGTATTAATTACTTTTGCATTCATATTTGTGTGCATATCAATTTTAAAAGCCTGTGGATTTCATAGAAATCGTTCTTCTGTGCTCTGTGCATTTTTAGTGATTTCAGTTATGAGCATGCACAACACTTGTTATTAAGGTCATGATCATCTCCAACATAGGCTTCAAGCCAAACCAAAATGAACCATTTTTCTTTGTGGGTGATTTCTGTTTTAGGACTGCAGTCCAAAGCATAGATGCTAGAACTACACTGAGCTCAATGAGACTTACTTGAAAGTAAACATATTTAGAACTGGCCTGGCTTTTCAATACATAAAGGCAAATACCACAATGGATCGGATCATAACAACTGAAAAGCAATACACGTCAACTACATCTTACTCATTAGGTACCCCACATGACTGGAATAAACATCACTTGTCTGAATGGTGAATTCAGTTCACAAGTTCTAAAATGTACAACTGCATGTATCACAGCAAGGGGCAATATTAATGCTAGTTACTAGCATATATTCTTAATGCTGTTCATTAATGCTCTGCAAGCTTCTCCAGCCCCCTCTGGCAGTTCCAGTCACTTGAATAAGAGAGTCGGCTTCCTTTGAGATTCCAAAACAGGTTGAGGGAAGTCAAATTCATGTGCTGTCTCACTAGGAGGTTAGTATGTTAATCAGTTGTAGGACTAAACCTTTTTTGGCCAGAACAATATTTGCCTATTCATTTACATGTTTGCCTATTCATTTAAGCTGTCTTTATCAATTGGTTTTCTTTGCTCTCAGAGATACTATCATATAGCCAAGTCTGATTGGCTACATAGTATAAAGATATCATGCCTGATTGGCTTTGATCACACCCATGTGATTAATCTAAGAAACATTGCCCTTGCTCTCAGTTGGTTTGGTTTGTCTTCAGTGATGTCATCACATAGCCAAATCTTTTTTTAATAAAATATTTTATTAAATGCTCATGTGAGTAACACAAATTCATACAAACAACAATATGGAAACACATGGAGCCTCTTACAGTTCCATGACTGAATTAAATTCCAAGTTCATTTATTTAAAAGACTTTTTATAAATGTAGTAAAGTAGATGTTCAGAATGTCAGAGAGGAATGGAATAAGGAGTTGGAATGCTCTATACAGTCTAACCAATGGAAAGTTGCCCTAGCTTCCATATGTACTCTTTTTGCAGATTGAAAATTGAGTCTGATTTTTTTTTTAATGATGTTTTGCATATATATTGGACACCACAGAGGTTTCTTAAGAAGAAGCTGACTAGCTCTGCCAGATGCTGGAGATGGAATGAGGATAATCCCTCATTGAGATATGATGTGGGCATGTCCTGTAGTGGCTTCCTTTTGGTTGAAAGTCATTGCTCATGCACATTTTGTTCTTTAAATACCTGTGATAATAGCAGACGTTCATGTGCTTTTAAATTCCATCCCTGTCTTGTGGCAATTAACAGATGGACAGCAAAAGTGGTTACTGAGAGTCCTTACAGACTACAGTTGCAGAGAGACTTCAAGCTTGGAAGGATAAACACCCACCACCCATCATTCAATGGACTGAAGATCTTACTGCTCTTGCTATATTTGGGCATATCTCTTACAGTCATCAATCTCATATGGATACTTATTTCAATGTATATGGGCTGCTTATATTAACATATAAATTTCCAGTGGAAATGTTAATTCCTTGCGAGTGGAGAGGGGAGAAATGACGAGACGACACCAATCAATTTGGGAAAAACAGGGCCACATTTATTGATAATTACAATCTGCGAAGAAAGCACCGGCGGGCACACCACAACAAGACCAACATGACAGGTGTAGAGTGAGGCATTCGTTGTCTGTGGCGAGGCGTCCGCCCTCGCCCACCAATCGGACATACCCAGTTCTGGGCTGGGAGACCTTCCCCTGTCACCCCCCCTCGAGCCACAGAACCCGAGTGGGTGAGGAGGATTGGCCTCAAAGGTAAGCCGTATCTCCCAACTGGGGCCACAAAACCCTGAGCCGGAAGCCTCGGGCCTTACCAGTCACCTGAAACGGTGCCTACGAATGCTCACCTGGCCACTCCCCCAGTGGAGAGCCCACCCGGAGCCGCCACAGGAGGGCAACAAGCCTCTGCTTATTCGCTCTCCCCCCACCTGCGCAGTAAACACTCCGAAATGCCCCTTCGCAGATCAGCCAAAAAGACATCATTGCCTAGTTCAGTGAGATGAACGCCGTCCGCCCTGTAGAGTATCCCCCAAGGAGAAATGTCGGGGTGGATGATGGTCCGGTCGCCCTGTTTGATCAGGAAGTTCCCGATCTCTCTTTTGACCTTTTTACGGGCCTTATCCATGGCACGAGGATCCAAGCCATCCCTCCAGACCACTCTAGGCAACTTGTTGGACCAGATAACGGTGATTCCCAGCCAGTGACGCCGAATCACCCACAAGTCCTCCCAAGCTTGAAGAATCAAGGCCTTGCCTTTCAGCAGGCCTAAATCGTTCCCCCCTAAGTGCAACACTAGAATCTGTGGGGGAACCTTCACCAGCCCTTGCTAGAATAACATGGGCAGGAGGCGCTCCCAACGCATCCCGCGTCTGCCCAACCACTGAATGGTGGCATAGCGGCTGAGCCCTAGCTGGGATCTGCAGCTGGAGGAGGCCCTCCGACCGGCCCAAAAAACCATACTGTGCCCGCAAATGAGCACCTTCATTGGATCACTCGCACTCCAGTGATCTAGAAGAACAAGAAAAGTAATGAATGGAAATGTCCACCCAAGCTAAGGGCCCGACGGTGGCCTCACGTATGCCAGATACGCCTTGGAGTGCCACCTACCAACCGACTGCACCTTAACTGGCATGAACCCCAGAGACGCAGCAGTGGAGGTGGCCCCAATCCAGAAGGAATGTGTGCCGAAACGAAGAGCACCCAAACCCAGCACCTTTAATGCTCACTGTGTGACTGCCCAAAATTGATATTTGGTTAAAGGAGAAGAGTCTGTATGGCAAAAAAGGGGGCCAGGCAGGTTTCCCCGAACCTTCAGAAAGTCCCTCAATGCCGTGACTGGGCAGAGGTCCTGCACGGGGGCTGGAAACAGGGACACGCTGACACCCCTTCCCCCCTGGTCAGTCTTGGACCTCCTAAGCTGGATAAGGGCTCCCTGCTGAGAAAACTGTAAGTCATTAAACTGCAAGGCTCGTCCAGAGAGGTCACCCTTAGCGGGCACCACCAACTCCGATATCCGGAATGCCCCAAAGAATGCTGTAAGAGCTGCAGCATGAAATAACAAGGCTTCTTGAGGGGATTTGCACAAGGAAGGCCACAGATCCCGCAAGCCCAGCAATATGTCTGGTGACAGAGGGCGTCTAGGGTCAGGAGGCACTGGGGACCCCCTGGACCAGCCCTGAAGCATCCGCCAGACCCGGAGGTCCATGGTGTTATCTGCTACACCCTTCATTTTAGACCAGAAGGCAAGTGCAGCAAGCCTACCCCCGATGGTCTGGGCCGCTAGGCCCTGCCTCTGGGCATGCATGCAAAACTGCAGTAGGTGATCGACCGGTATTGGCCAGCACTGTGGAAGATGTGCAGCCACCCAGAATGAAAAGAACTCCCTATGTGACCTGGCATAAGCCGCTCTCGTGCTGGGGGCTAAGGACTGCAGGATGGCCTTATCCGCCTCTTCCGGCCAACTTCCCACAGAGCGGCTGGCATGGTGTCCAGAATAGCCCGCGCCCAGGGGGCCAGTTCTCGGAAATGTTGCACCTGGTTTGTGACAATGCATCAGCCAAGGCATTATCCATGCCAGGAATGTGTCGTGCACGGAATAAAATATTAAAACGCAGGCACTGCAGAGTGAAAGCCCAAAGCAAGGACATGACCCTACTGTTGCGCGATGACAAAGAGTTAATGACCTGGACAGTGGCTTGGTTGTCGCACCAAAAATGCACGACAGAATTAGCAAGCTGGGCTGCCCACAGGTGCGCGTAGGGATGGACGAAAGGGACTTACCTTGTCCCGCAGCTTGCTTCACGGTGGGGGGGAGGCGCTTCGCTTCTCCCCCCGAAGTTCAGGCGAGGGGGGGAGGTGCCCCGCCTCGCCCGGCTGAAATTCAGGCCAGGGAGAAGCGCCCCGTCTCCCTGGCCGCGAAAGAAAAAGTGAAAAAAAAAACGTGATAGGCTACGTAACGTAGCCTATCACGGCTAGATTTCCAAAGTCAGCCGTGATAGGCTATGTAAATCGTCACATAGCCTATCACGGGTGACTTTGAAAAAAAAAAAAAAGCACATACGCAAATGGCGGCACCCATGGGGTGCCGCCATTTGCATTCCTTAGTTTGGCACGTCTAGTCTACGTAAAGATTTACGTAGACTACGGCGAAAATAAGGGCAACGCAAATAGCGTTCCCTTATTTTCGCTGTAGTCTACGTAAATCTTTACGTAGACTAGACGTGCCAAACTAAGGAACGCAAATTTCCTTAGAACGCAAATTTGGAAATTTCCAAATTTCCATTTGCGTACATGCTTTTTTTTTTTTTCCCAAAGTCACCCGTGATAGGCTACGTGACAATTTACATAGCCTATCACGGCTGACTTTGGAAATCTAGCCGTGATAGGTTACGTAAATCGTTACGTAGCCTATCACGGGTATGTTTTTGTTTTGTTTTTACTTTACTTTTTTATTTTGCAATGGCGGCGGCGGCAGCCGGTCAGGAGACCAGCCGCCACCCCTGCCCCTGCCGAAACGCCGCCGGGACCCACCGCTGAGAGGGACATTTGCCAAAGGTAAGTCCCATCCCGGGGGGGGGCAGGGGGCCGGCGGAGAATTTCCGCAACACTTTTGGGGGGGCGAATGCGTCAGCACTCGGCCTCCCGAAGATTTGTGGAGAAATTCTCCGCCATCCCTAGGTGCGCAGCAACATATATCGGAAAGAGCTCTACGAAAGTAAGGTCTCTTCCGACGCCTAGGGCTAACCACTCAGCCGGCCAACATGCGTGGCACCATCGATCGCGAAACACAACCCCAAAGCCTAGGGCCCAAGATGAATCTGAATGTATCTGAAGTTCTGCTTCCAATAGCAACTCCTTCCTCCAGAAGGAAACGCCATTGAATGCGTTAAGGAAATGCAGCCACACAAAAAGATCATCTTTCATGGCTGATGATACCCGAATGCGATGGTGTGGCAAGCGCAGGCCCCGCATGGCGTTACAAAGGCGTCTAAGGAAGGCCCTGCCAGGGGCAACTACCCGACAGGCGAAATTAAGATGCCCAACAACTTCCTGCAATGCCAACAGCGTGACTTTCTTAGAATGAAGCATGTGCTGTATCCTATCTTTTAGGGCCTGTAATTTGTCCACCGGAAGCCTACACAACTGATTCACGGAGTCCAGTTCTATGCCCAAAAATTTAATAGTGGGGGAAGGGCCTTCGGTTTTTTCCCCCGCCAAAGGTACACCCAGCTCATTTGTGAGGGCAGAAAATTCCTGCATTAGCCGTGCACACTGGGGGGTTCCAGATGGACCTGCAAATAGGAAATCATCGAGGTAGTGCACGATGCTATGGGACCTGGTTTTATCAATCAGAGCCCATTCCAAAAAGGAACTGAACTTCTCAAACATAGCACAGGACACGGAACATCCCATGGGTAGGGCCTTGTCGACGTAGAACTGACCAGAAAAACTGAATCCTAAAAGGTCGAATCATCGGGGGAAATTGGCAAGAGGCGGAATGCAGATTTAATGTCGCATTTTCCCATGAGGGCCCCAGGGCCCAGTGCCTTCACCATAGAAACTGCCGCATCAAATGGCGTGTAGTGAACAGAGCATAGGTGCTCAGGAATGGCGTCATTCACAGACTCCCCCCTGGGGAAGGACAAGTTGTGGATCAGCCAGTATTCACCTGCGGCCTTTTTAGGCACAATGCCCAAAGGGGAGACCCTGAGGTTGGGGAAAGGAGGGGAATCGAATGGACCAATGACCCGCCCCGCGACCACTTCCTTATTGATCTTATCCAAGACTAGGTGTTCGAAACCTGCAATAGATTTCTGATTCCGGCAAATTTGGGCCTGGCGTTGGCCCTGAAACGGAATCCTAAAACCCAGGGAAAATCCCTCTTCCAAGTAGCGGGCGTCCTTCCAAAGTGGGTAGTGTTTCAAAAGGCGCCATAGGGGCTGCAACTTAATTGGACTGGGTCCCTTTTGGCGAAGGTTGTGTGCTGCCCCCAGGCTTCCTACCACCCTGCCATTCATGATTTGGGCCCCACTGACCTTTGGCCTTTGGGCAGCCAATGAAGGCGTGTTGTCCCCCGCAAATAGAGCATGCGTGGCGAAATCTGCATGGGTTTTTAAAGCAGACGCCCTTGGAACCAAACTCCCAACAGAGAGCGCGGTGTTGAACCAGCTGTCCCACCCCAGCCTTAGGGGCTGAGGTGGGCGTCGGCTTAGCTAATATGTGCCCACTATCAGATCGCTCGCCAAAACCCGGCCTGGCAGGGGTCATAAACTGCAGCCAAAGATCCTGATCTTTGGTGTCCCAGCGCAACGTGGGGTTAAATGCCGCCCGCATACGGAAGGATTCGTCATAGGCCAGCCAGGCTCCGCCCTCGTATTCGGTGTAGGCCCTATATATAATATCCAAATACTTAGTGAGGACCCAACCACGCTCTGGGTGCTTTTGCTGAATGACAACCATATATATTAAAAAGCCGGGCAGCCAATTTGCCCAAGTGCATGACACCTTCTTACGCCTGACCCTCTCCTGATCCCTATCGCCAGATTTCTC
The DNA here is from genome assembly GCF_057233095.1 of Heloderma suspectum. Lineage (NCBI taxonomy): Eukaryota > Metazoa > Chordata > Lepidosauria > Squamata > Helodermatidae > Heloderma > Heloderma suspectum. Next base: position 72,508,943 of record NC_139462.1, read on the forward strand.
CCCTTCCTTTGTTTCAGACTCACGGAATAACAGGGAGAAGATGTCAACAAATTCTCCCCGGAGTATTTTCTCTTTTGTTGCTGGCAATAGGTGATATCCCAGGGGAGTGGATGTACCCCCGGTCAGGATTGCCCTATTCTTTACCTGAGCATAAGGGTCATTGCTGCCCACCCCAAGATCCTCGGAGCTCCTGCCTACAGGGCCTTGCCACACAGCTGCGCAGGCAGCCATGGTGGATGGGGTGTGCTGAGGAGCCACTCTGTCACCAGCTGAAGAAGGCTCAGCGGCCAGAGGGGCCGTGGGTGCTCCCCCCTGTAAACCCCACCTGAGAGGTTTGGAGCAGGGACAGGGACCCCCTGGGATTGGGCAGATGCAGGGATGCCCATCGTAATGGCGGCCCCACCCGGTGTGGCATGGCTTAGTGCTGGGAGTGTGTAACCAGAGCTGAAGCGGTGGGGTGGTACACCATGGTGAGGGAACCCTGGGATGCCCCCTACTGGGGAGTGAAAAGGCCAACTCATCCCCGCTGAAAAGGGGAACCACCCGTATGGCAGGAACTGGTTACAGCCAATCGTTGGCACAGACCCCCCAGGGACTGAAACCTCACCTGAACCAAGGTTGTTTGCCATGTCAGGGATCTGGCTGTGGTCTAAAACTGCAGGAGCCAGAGAGACAGGTGCCGGCGACCCTTGCACCGAAAGGGGCTGCTCCGAAGATGAGCATGCAAGCGCTGGGGCTGGGGCTGGTGCAGATGCTGTTTGCCCAGTGACGGTGATGACCTCCTTGGAAGCCTCAATTGCTGCCAACCTCTCTGAAATAGATATTAATAGATCCTTGCGAGCTTGCCCTCTAGTAACCCTTGAAGTCCGGGGAGCCCACCTGGCAGGGGTGATTAATGCAGGGATCCCTAAGTCCCGTTCAGCAGCCTCCAGTCTGGCCAGAATGAGGGCCATGTCTTGATCCTCATCGTCGGATGAGGAAGAGTTGGCCCTACGGAAGTGGCACTTAGCTGGGGGGCAGGGGGCTTTAGCTGGGGGGCAAGCGGCTTTGCCCTTGCCTTTTTTCCCCCCCAAACCCTTCTTGGGTGGCATCACTGTGTGTTGGGAGATCTGCCAACTGGCTTTCAATGGAAGCCTGAATGAAATGCGCTTACCTATGGATATATTTGGTATGTTTCCAATTTCTCTTTCTATAATTCTTATTTATTTATTTATTTATTGGTAATATACTATTAATTGCGTGTAAATTAATTTGTTTATTTGTTTGCTTTGTCTTTTGTTACTGTTATTCTTTATATTAAATCGCACCCTATACTTTCCAGGCGAAGCCTTGAGCCTCACTTGTGCCCCCCTTAAACAACTGCTCCCCCCCTTTTTTAAAAAAACCATTTATTTATTTATTTATTTATTTTTATAATTTATTTTCTCCTCCCTCCCCCTTTCTACCTTTATGAAGCAAAGGGGGGGGGGTTGAAGGCACAACAGGCCACTGGGGGCAGCAGCATGATAAAGAAAGCCCCGGAAAATCTCAAGGCAGCCACAGATAAACGGCCCATGGAGGTGAAAAGGAGGAGGTAAGCCCAGGCACCAGAATCCTTTCCCTTCCCTCACCTTAAAACAGCTTCCCGAAAGCGCTGGAAAGCCAACGGAGACCCCCCCAAGCCCACAAACACACGCAACTGGAAGGTGTTATGGAGTGAGAAAGGGGCAAAAACGAGATTTTCCCCTCCTGAAATCAGCTGGGGGGGGGAGAAACGCCGTGGAAACCAGAGCGGGGAGCACCAAAGAAAGGGGGAGGGAAGGGTGAAAAGCCTCTCGCTTGTCCTGGGGAAGGGGTGCAAACCATGCAGCTCAATAGCTGCCTTGTCCCGGGAATGCCGCCGCCGCTGCCGCCGCCGTGCCACCAAGCAGCTGCCTCATCCCGAAGGTACCGCCGCGCCGCTGCCTCGTCCCTGGGGTTGCCGCCGCCGCACCGTCGAGCCGCTGCCTCGTCCCTGGGGTTGCCGCCGCGCCGCCACCTCCTTGTCCCCGGAGTTGCCGCCGCCGCACCGTCGAGCTGCTGCCTCGTCCCCGGGGTTGCCGCCACGCCGCCACCTCTCGTCCCCGGAGTTGCCGCCAAGATCGAGGACGAGGGAGGACGTGATGTGCTGCCGCTTAAAAAGGGCACAAAAGTTCCAGCTGGAATAGCCGGAATGAGGAGGCTGCGGGGCAGCACGGCCTAAATAGTGGCCGGCTAGACCCGCCCCTTGGAGACCCCAGGGGCGAAGGCCAATGGCCTTCTAGTCCTCCCCCCGCCACCCGCAACAGCCCCCCCCCTGCGGCCAGGCAAGCCGGGCGCGGGGTGAGGGCACTTCTTTATCACTTTTTCTTTTTGTATAAAGTGTGATGTAAATTATTATTGTGCATGGATACGTTGTATGATATGGGCGGGGTGTTTCTCTTCTTTTTTCTTTTGTGGCCCCCCACTTTTTGTTTTTGTTTGTTATTGTATTTGCAGATAAAAGGCTTTTTTAAGTTGATTTATCTAAAGGAGTCCTCCCATACAGTTCTGTGTGAAAGTGGTGGTATTCTTTCGACAGCTTCATTTCTGATGTAATTCATAAAGCGATACTAAGCACCAGTAAAAGAGTCTGAGTCCTGTTGTCCTCTAAGTATTCTAACCTAGCGGCTAAGATTTTCACCCAGTACAATTGACCATAAACAACTGTACCATAGTTCTATGGTTAGAGGTTTGTCACTTTTCCAGTTAGTAGCTATCACCTATAGAGCATGAACTATCATAAAAGTAACTGCTTCTTTGAAAGGAATTGATTTGTTTTCCCCCACGAAAAGGGAAAGTAAAGCTAGCTTGGGGTCCAGCTGTATCTGAAATGTTATGATCTTCTTACCCTCATTAAAAGTGAGTTTCCAGAACTTTTGTATCAGATCGCATGCCTGCCATTAGTAAAAATATGCACCAATATATCAACAGTTTTGCAAAATACATAGGGCTTACAGATCTGTAGAGCCTAGTCAGCATTACAGGCATTAAATCCCATCTATACATCACTTTTCTATAGTGTTCATGAATTTTATCTGAGATTGACTGCAGAGTCTTTTTTGACCAGACAGTGGACGAAATACAGCAACAGCAATTTTTTGCTCACAAGGTAACTTTCCCAGCGAGCTTTGATTCCATCAGTAGACCCCATAACTTCTGCAATCAACAATTTATATATCAATGATGTTAAAACCTTTGTTTCACTTTCTGCTTTAACTGCTCTATTTGCATCAGTTGTCTAATACCCTGAGCTTGCACTGTATTACTGGAGGCAAAGTGAAGAATTTGATATAGTTGGTACCACAAATCTTATTAGCTGCATACATCATATCGTCATCTCATTCACTACAAGATCACTTAAGAGAACCCATGTGACTAATCCAGGAAGAAGAAAGAAACTATAACCAGGGGGAAGCTGCACTGAAGCAACAGCAGACAGAGCAAACAATGGCACGAAGTAGGATTTTTAATTATTATTATTATTATTATTATTATTAAATTTATTAATCGCCCATCTGGCTGGTCACCCAGCCACTCTGGGCGATGTACAACATACAATAAAAACAGTTTAAAACAATAAAATTCTACAATAAAAACATTTTCTAAAATACCCTAACCCACCCCAAATGCCTGCCTGAACAACAGCGTTTTTAATGCATGACGGAAGCTCATTAAAGAGGGGGTATGACAGAGTTCCCTAGGGAGGGAGTTCCACAGAGTGGGGGCCACCACAGAAAAGGCCCTCTCCCTCGTCCCCACCAGTCTAGCTGTCCTGGCTGATGGGACAGAGAGAAGGGCATCCGAGGCTGATCTTGTTAAGTGGCCTGTCTGGTGCTGCTGGAGGCGCTCCTTAAGATAGGCTGGACCGGAACTATATAGGGTTTTAAAGGTCAAAACCAACACCTTGAATTTGGCCCGGAAAACAACTGGTAACCAGTGCAACTCCTTCAGCACTGGAGTGATGTGATCTCGCCGGCGGCTGCCTTTAATCAGGCGAGCCGCCGCGTTCTGTACCAGCTGCAGTTTCCGAACCGTCTTCAAGGGTAACCCCACGTAGAGCACATTACAGTAGTCTAAACGAGAGGAGACCAGGGCATGTACTACCAATGGGAGCAGATGGTCGGGAAGGAAGGGGCGCAGCCGCCGTATCAGATGGAGTTGATACAGTGCTGTCCGGCTCACAGCTGACACCTGAGCCTCCATGGACAGCTGGGAGTCCAAAATGACCCCCAGGCTGCGGACCTGGTCTTTCAAGGGTAGCCGTACCCCATTCAACACCAGGTCAACATCCCCCAGCCTCCTCTTGTCTCCCACCAAAAGTACCTCGGTCTTGTCAGGGTTCAGCTTCAGCCTATTCCTCCCCATCCAGCCACTCACCGTCTCCAGACATTTGGACAGGGATTCTACAGCCAACCTTGGTGAAGATTTAAACGAGAGGTAGAGCTGCGTGTCATCCGCATATTGATGACACTGCACCCCAAACCTCCTGATGATAGCCCCCAGCGGCTTCACATAGATGTTAAATAGCATCGGGGAGAGGATGGAACCCTGTGGCACCCCACAAGTAAGTGGCCATGGGTCCGAAACCTCCTCTCCCAGTGCTACCCTCTGGTACCTGCCGGAGAGGAAGGACCGGAACCACCGCAATACGGTGTCCCCAATGCCCAACCCCTCCAGGAGGATACCGTGGTCAATGGTATCGAAAGCCGCTGAGAGGTCGAGGAGAACAAGGAAGGAGCATTCACCCCTATCCAGAGCCCTCCTCATATCATCTACCAAGGCGACCAAGGCCGTTTCTGTCCCATGCCCAGGCCTGAAGCCCGACTAAAATGGGTCTAGATAATCAGTTTCTTCCAAGTGTGCCTTCAACTGCACCGCCACCACCCGCTCAATCACCTTGCCCAAAAATGGCAGATTTGAGACTGGGCGAAAGTTGTTCAAAACTTGAGGATCCAAGGAGGGCTTCTTTAAGAGCGGTCTTATCACTGCCTCCTTGAGGGCTGATGGCATCACTCCCTCCTCAAGGGAGGCGTTCACCACCGCCTTGATCCCCTCACCCAGTCTCTCTCTGCAGCTCATAATGAGCCAAGATGGGCAATGATCAAGTAAGCAGGTGGTCGGCCATACCGATGAAAGCACCTTGTCCACTTCATCAGGAGGAAGAAGCTGGAACCGATCCCACAAAACTGGTTTGCCACAGGTCGCCTCTTGCTCACTAACTGTATCCACAGCGTGCAGAGTAACACACCTAATCTGATCAATTTTATCTGCAAAGTGCCTTGCCAAGGCCTCACAGGAGGCCTTAGAATGCTCCAGTGGTTCCTGAGCCACAGGACCGACCAAGCTCCAGACCACTTGGAACAGCCTCCTGGGACAGCACTCTGCAGACGCGATGGAGGCAGCATAATATTCCTTTTTTGCTGCCTTCACCGCCACGTGATAGGCTGAAGATACAGCTCTAGCCCGTGTCTTATCGTCTTTGGAGCGAGACTTCCGCCACCGGCGCTCTAGCCGTCTCACCTCCTGTTTCAGAGCTCGTAACCGCGGATTGAACCATGGTGCAGTCCAAGCCCTGTTCAGGGGGAGAGGGTGTTTCGGAGCCACCGGATCTAATGCCCCAGTGATTGCGGCATTCCAGCCACCCACCAGGGTCTCGACCGACTGGCCGTTGGCATGCCCCAGAGAATCCCCAAGCGCGTTCAGGAATCCATTTGGATCCATAAGACGCCTGGGGCGGACCATTTTAATGGGTCCTCCACCCCTGCGGAGGGGTTGTGGAACCGAGAAGTCCAACGTCACCAGATAGTGATCTGACCATGACAGGGGGGGGGGGATATACCCCCGACTTCCAGATCACTCCCCACTTCTCCAGAAACAAACACAAGGTCTAGTGCATGACCGGCTACATGGGTGGGCCCAGTTAGAATATGGTGCAGCTCCAAGGAGGCCATGGTCTCCATGAAGTGGTGAATATTCTTACCAAGGGTTTTTCAGGAGATATTTCCAGCCACCCTGAAATTCTTATTCATCCAAAAATTAAAATGGAAGAATATTTGCCACAGCCCTGGCATTCTGATCTCGTAACAGCCTAAAGAGAGCTCTACAGTGCTGTTGCCATATTATTTGTACATCTAGACACAGAGCTGCTGAGGGCCTCTACAATGTATACTGTATTCACTCTTGAATAATGACTGCTCTTTGGTAGGGTTGTGAGGATTTTGTAAAATCCATTCCATTTGCATTTTGTAGATTGTAAGGTGCCTTTCATTTTGTCATCCGCTCATTGACTGAATTGGATTTTTTCCCCAATTCCCTAATTTGCTCAAATTTGCATTTGTACAAATTTGCACTTGTTAAAATGCACAAATCCCCCCCCCCCCCGCCACCCATTTTCATGCTTTAGCCTATGGAGAAAATGTGCATTTTCTGCTGGTGTCCTTTTTTATTTTATGTATTTTTCTACAACTAAATTTGCTATAAATTCTGGAAAGTAAAAACATCAGTCTGCAAGGCAAGGCCACAGAATCTGTGCAACTCAGGAAAAGTGAATCTGCTGTGAAATCCATGAGTTGGATACATAGAAATCCAAACTCATTTGATTCCATTGCATATAGTATTCTCTGACTTCCCTACTCTTTTGGTCAAGTGAATTTCTGAACACTGTGTGACATTTTGAGGCAAAATAGTGTTTGGCTTCATATCAACATAATGCCTTGATTCATTAGCAACTGCAGTCATCTCCTCAAGACAACCAAGAATTTTCTAAAGGGTTATCTATAGAAAAATATGAGTTCATACTTCATAGAATAGTAGGGTTGGAAGGGGCCTACAAGGCCATTTTTAGATAAGTTCGTTATCTAATGAAATCATTCCCAGACTTGAGGAGAAGATGCAGAAGGAGGAAAGGTTGACCAAAAAAGCAAACAGTGCTGAGAATGGCAAGATTATGCAGTGTGACCTTTTGATGAACATTCAGTCAATGAGGTCCAGGAGAAGGGGCAGTCAATTCATAGTAGGTATGGATAGATCCATATGATACCATATCCGTATGGTAGAAGGGGAAGAAATGGAAGCAGTGACAGATTTTACTTTCTTGGGCTCCAAGATCACCGCAGACGGTGACTGTAGCCATGAAATTAAAAGACGCTTGCTCCTTGGGAGGAAAGCTATGGCCAACCTAGACAGCATAGTAAGAAGCAGAGACATCACCTTGCCGACAAAGGTCCGTATAATCAAAGCTATGGTTTTCCCAGTAGTAATGTATGGCTGTGAGAGCTGGACTATAAGGAAGGCTGAGTGCCGAAGAATTGATGCTTTCGAACTGTGGTGCTGGACAAGACTCTTACGAGTCCCCTGGACTGCAAGGAGGTCAAATCAGTCCATCCTAAAGGAAATCAACCCTGAGTGCTCATTGGAAGGACAGATAATGAAGCTGAAGCGCCAATATTTTGGCCACCTAATGCGAAGAGAAAACTCCCTGGAAAAGACCCTGATGCTGGGAAAGACTGAAGGCAAAAGGAGAAGGGGACGGCAGAGGATGAGATGGCTAGATAGCATCACGGATGCAATGAATATGAACTTGAGCACACTCCGGGAGAGAGCGCAGGACAGGAAGGCCTGGCGTGCTATGGTCCATGGGGTCACGAAGAGTCGGACACGACTGAACGACTGAACAACAACAACATGGATAGATCATTCTGTTTCCAGTCCATGTCAGCTTTGCATATGTTCATTCCTAAACCCATTCCATGCTATTTCTGCATTAATCTGTGATTTTAAAAAAAAAATCCGCACCAAAAATCATATTTAAATAGTGTTTAGTTATGTACTTTGAATGTACTTTCTCACAAAATACTTATTTCTAAATATATTTTCTCTCAAGGTATGTACTTCTAAATGTATTTCATCCTGAATGTGCATTTTATATGCATTTTGGTACATTTTGTTGAGTGGACAACTGCATCAGAAACTTTGGAGACATGAAGTCTGAAGGGAAACTGCACTCCAGTTTACAAATTAGTCCTGGAAGTGCAGATCAGATCAGTTTATTTTTTAAATGTGGACCAAATGAAATCCTCAAGCATCCCTAATGGCTGGGGATAATGGAAGTTTATCTGGAGGACACCAGGTTGGGAAGGCTAACAAGGGTAGTATTTAAGCAACAGGCAGAGGAATGGCTCCAGCTCTTCCCTCCATCATGCAAACAGCCTCCAGTATGAAACAGGCCTTGTGAATGCCTGTCACAGAAAGGATCATGTCACATGATTTCCCTTCCTCAAAAACCGGTGAGATGAATCATGCAACCTAGACACCGAAGTGATCAAATCTTCATGCATAGGGCTCAGTTCATGCTAGGTTCAATGGTAGAGAGGTGGGATTCATGCCACACTTCCATCATATTACTTCAGTGCCACCCTGGCTGAGCGCATGTGCCAGGTTATGGCTGGCATGCTGTTGTTGGCTGGGAAATTGATCAAATCACTCCATTTCTTTGTGTCTTAATTGTCATTCATTTTGCTGTCGTGTTAATTGACACAGCACATCTTCAATTGTGAATCACCGGGATGAAAAATTGCTGTACCCAAACGAACCACATATTTTTAAAGTGCTTTTGTTTTCCCATAAACACTAATTAAAATATGCCCATTTGTAAAGTGGTGTGATTAAGAACTCAGAAGGAAAGAAGTTTAAGTGTTCGTGGATAATCTTCCTCAAGTTGGGGCAGGAGGGTGTTCTGGAAGAAAAGCAGAGTACTCTGAATAACACCTTGTCTCTTCCTTACATGACGTAGCGCTGTTGTTTAGGAGATGCAAAGCCAAAAACCTGTGACGCACCCAGCTGAACAGAGCCCCACTAGGGGCTCAACAAACCACCTGTTTTTGCTGCCTCTCAGCACTGCAAAAACAGAGGATATTATCAAGTAGCTGGCACATCATAATACCTCTGAACTATAGTCTTACCCATGAGGCCCAAGGAGAAGCTAAAGGGGCATTTAGATTTACAAATCCGTATTACATAAAACAAAGTAAGCCATGCAGATCCATACGAAAAATGCCAACATCCACAATCCGTCAATATGTTTATTAGAACTAACAGAACATGCACAGAATTGTGGGCGAGCTTTTAAGATCTTCATCAAGCAAAATATTATAAAATGCAGGGTTGGGGAGAAGAGTTTTTTATATATGTAAAAGATTGATTTGATGTTGAGAGGTCATGAGGTTTGCATAGTCAGAGCCTTTAGATGGAGTGGAGGAGGAGCATCATGATTGGAGCATGACACATCTGCTCTATGCACTCTGTGGCCCACGGCCACTATTACAGCCCCTTCTGTTGCCAAAAACTGATGATAATATATTTGTCCAGGATCAAAAGTCATTCTGATCAGCAGGGATATTCCTGCCCACTCACAAATACGGCCAGAAGATGGAGTGTGAGCATAAGCACCAGAGCATATGAAGAAGAGCTATGCAGGACTAGACCAAAAGCCCACCTAGTCCAGCATTCTATTTCCAGTTGTAGCCAGCTGGAAACCTCTGGGAAGCTTGCAAACAGGTATGCTGCTTTCCCCAGCACCTGTTATTCAGGTGCATCCCTCCCACTTCTAAACAAGGACATTCCATGCCAAGGGAAACTCTCCTGAGGCACACCTCTACATATGGTGCCCCAATACATAGACCAGGTTCACAAGATCACAGAGGGGAGATAAGTCGCAATGACTTATTCCCCAGCCCTCCCACACATGCCAGGAAGGATTAGCATAATTACCCTCAGCAGCGTGGCTTGTTGTGTCATGCAAACCCAGCCAGAATGGCTTGTTGCTATATGTAGCAAGCCACACAGAACCCCACAACAGCCCATGGCTTCTGGATGGCTTGTTACCCATGACAATAAGCTGCCCTGGCTGGGTTTGCACAACACAAAAAGCTATGCTGCTGAGGCTAATTAAGCTAATTGCCCTCGGCATGTTACCGGCACATGTGGAGGAGGAAGAGAGAATACGCCAACATGGCTTATTTCCCCTCTGTGAGCATGCAAACTGGGCCATAGAGTCATGCAAGCCACACCTGCTGAAATTCCCTCTTCTACACAACTGTGAAAGGTGCAGAAAGAGTCCTGTCCTCTTTTGCAACTGGCCACCTTATGGGTACACCATCTGACTGATCCTGAATCAGTCACTGATTCCTGAGGAAGGATGAGAAAGTATTCAAAATCTTACATGAGGGAAGAATTTTTCTAACCATAAAATGTCACAGGTTTGGGTCAAACCACAAAATACATTAAATCTGTATGACCCTCCCTTTGCTTTTTATTCATAAGTAAGTGTGCAGGGCCCTGAACCAGACTGAGACCACCTTGCGCAAGTAGGGGAGGTTGAAACTCCCCTCCCCCTGCAAGTGGCTTGTTTTCCAAAATTTGCCAATATTTTGGCAAATTTTGCCAATATTTTGGCAATATTTCCTTCCCCCACCTTTTTTTAGTCCCCACTGGGAGGAGAGGATTTTGGCAAACAAATGGCTGGTAGGAAGGTTTAAATCTCCCTTTCCCATGCACAAAGGTAGAAAATAGGGATGTACGAAAGTCACTTACCTTTTCGAAGGGTGACATTTGCGGTGGGGGGGAGGCGCTCTGTCCCTCCCCCGAAATTCTCTCTGGCCGGCTCCGCTCTGTGGAGATTCTGCAGAGCCGCCAGCCAGGGCTGCCCGCAGCTGGACATCCGGCCGCTGGGCAGCCTGCAGGGATGCAAATGGCGGCTGCCGTAGCCGCCATTTGCGTCCCTGTATTTTGCCGTGATAGGCTACGTAAATATTTACATAGCCTATCACGGCAAAAAAACCCACAGCAAACGCAAATGGCGGTGGCTACGGCGCCGCCATTTGCGTTCCCTTTTTTTTGCCATTATAGGCTATGTAAATACTTACGCAGCCTATCACGGCTTCCGCAGGGATGCAAATGGCGTCCCTGTGTTAGCCGTGATAGGCTACGTATTTATGTAGCCTATCACAGCTATAGTGATGAAGCGAATGGCGGACGCGGATGTGGCCACCATTTGCAAGTCAGCGTGAACAGCAGCAGTTACGTGTCCCGTTTTGCGCGCCTTTCATGGGGGGGCAGGGGGGCTTAGTTCCGCCATGGATTTGGGGGGGGCGAATGCACTGGCATTCGGCCTCACCGGGATCCATGGCGAAATTCTCTGACATCCCTAGTAGAAAACAAAGAGAGGGTCAATTCCATGCTATGTATTTAATGTATTGTGTTGTTTGACCTTGAGTTACCCAAACCATAAGGAATCCACCATCATTATGAGGGAGGGAGGGAGGGAGGGAGGGAGGGAGATTGCTTGCCTGCTTCCATGGTTGGATGCTTGGTTGCTTGTTCTTTTGCTTGATTGCTTGGTTGGTTGCTTGCTTTTTTGCTTGTTCTTTTGTTTACTTGGTTGGATGGTTACATTCTTGGTTGCTTGCTTGCTTGCTTGCTTGCTTGCTTTCAACTGTTCCAGAATTTCATACAGCTAGCTTTTCAGAAATCAGGTCTTTTGCCTTTAAGATTTGGTTTTTTCTTCCCTCTGCTGCCCTTCTGCCTGACCATTTTATCAAGAGAGAAAATGGGCCACCTCAAGGTTCTTTTGCTAATACTGTTCACCACCTGTTTTCATGCAGTAGTGAAAGCAGTTATGATAATCTAGCATCTGTTGTGCAGCCTGCAATAAAATATTGACCAAGTACTATTCTACTTAGTGTATGTAATAACACTTGTATAGCTGAGCTGCAGAAAATGTATTGTGAAAAGTGGTTATGTTCCTGGCAGCTGAGATCCACAGTGAACCATAGGTGACCAGTTAATCATCAGTTCTTCAATTAACTGCAAAGTAACCATCTGAGAGTTACATTAAAATTGAGGTCTCTTATTCCTAGAGCATTATACTTGAGAGAGAAAATATCTAAACTGAGCTATTGAAAAGCATAGATGGTATGTCTGGCTTTGAAGAGGCATTGTGAATCGACAGAAATGCACCATATGTTTTAAAAAGATAAATGAATCAAAATAGCCTCTTGCCCTCCACCACTGGTTAGAGAAGGGTTATGACCCTTTAACTGTCAGTACTACAAGAACAATTTCAGTTGTGAAATGCTCTGTTCCCATTTAAGATATTGATTGTGGAAGTAACCATCCTCTGTAATTTGTAATGTACTTTTCACTACCTAAAGCTAATTTGTGTGTCTTGATTGAGGATTTGCCAGCAGAAATAAATAACATTAATAGGTTATTGGGTGCCATGGAGGAAGCAGGGCTTTGATAATCCAAGCTGTCAATAGTAAATCTCCAGAGGAGCCATCTTGCTCACCAAGGGTTGTTGCCATAATTACAATGGTGTCCTTGGAAATGATAACATAAAATGTTCATGGGGCAGAAACAGTACTGAGTAGAAGATGCAAGAGAACAATCCAGTAACCTATTGCATGGGCCAAGTTTAGTAGATACCCTGAAATGCCCAAGAACAATAGCAAGGTACAAGAACAATAGCCCAAGAACAAGAGCAAGATGCAATTACACTCATGGGGGAGGGGGCTGGAACAGAGGATGGAATGCCTGCTTGGAGACAGGAGGTGACTGGAACCCTAGCACTGGAGCACTCCTGTTAGGAAGTGAGGATATACTGTACATAGAGACCTTACTCAGGAAGATAACCATAGCTGTGCTGAATCAGACCAAAGGCCTATCTAGCCAAGAATTCTGTTCCAACAGTGACCAACAAGATACCCATGGGAAATCTGGAATCAGGACATGAGCACAACAAACACACATGTGTGCCTCTGCCTCTGATACTGGAAGTAGCATATAGCCATCATGACTACTAGCCATTGATAGCCTTGTCTTCCATTAATTTTTCTAATCCCCTTTTAAAGCCATCCATGTTGGTGGACATCATTATATTTTGTGCTGTCAAATTCCATAGTCTAATCATGGTCCCCATGATCAAGGATCTCCTTCTCTTTGTCCTGAATTTCCAACCATTCAGCTTCATGAGATGACCTTAGGTTCTAGTATTATGATAGAGGAGGGGGGAATACCAATTTCTTCCATCCCTGGAAATTACCAGTTACCTATTTCCCCCCACCATGCATAATTCTGCACACCTCTATCATCCCCCACACACTTGCTCCACTTGCTCCAACTACAAGTAAAAACCTACATCTCTGTTACTACAAAACAGAGGTTCTGATTTTATGTATGGGAGAACATTTTTGTTGCTGCTATTGCTGAACAATTGGGACTCAGAAAACCATACTACAAATCATTGATATATCTACCAGCAGATCCTGATCTCCATTTTCCCCATCCTTGTTCTAGGTTGCTGTTTCAGTTCAAACTGGGTGACAGTGAGGCCTACCTAGCCTGATGAGTGCCCTTTATGAACTGTCTGTGCACCCTAAAATACTCGCCCAGAATTCTCTGAGACATGGAGAGGTTCTGTGGCAAATCCACGGGGCATCCTCAGCAGATCAACCAGTGTGAAAAGCGTTCCTTGGAAGACAAAGTTTTGAAAACATTTTCCTTAAAGATGGAGCCCAAAGAGTTTAGTGATCATGGGGCTGGAGCAACTCTCCTATGAGGAAAGGCAACAGCATCTCGGAATGCTTAGCTTAGAAATAAGGCAAGAAAAGGGAGACATGTTAGAGGTGTACAAAATTATGCATGTTGTGCAGAAAGGGGATAGCGAGACATTTTTCTCCCTTTCTCATAATACTAAACCTGGGAGCATCCCATGAAGCTGATTAGTGGGAGATTCAGGACAGAGAAAAGGAAGTACTTCTTCGTACAGCACATAGTTAAATGACAGAATCCACTTCCACTAGATGTAGTGATGGCCACCAATTTGGATGGCTCTAAAACAGGATTGGACAAATTCATGGAAGATAAGCTTAGCAATGGCTTCTAGCCCTGATGGCTATATACTACTTCCAGTATCAGAGGCAGTATGCCAATGTACACCAGTTGCTGGGGAACATTCACGAGATGGTGCTGTTGCCTTCTTGTCCTGCTTGTGGGTTTCCCTTGGGCAGCTGGTTAGCCACTGCGTGAACAGAATACTAGACTTGACAGGCCTTTGGTCAGACCCAGCAGGGCTCTTCTTACGTTCTTACGCATTGCTGCTTTTCCTTCCTAAAGATTTCAGTGAAACATTACAAGGAAAGTACATATAAAGACTCAAGAGGTTACCAAGTATTAATTCTTCTAAAAGAAAATAAACCCTCACCCTTATATCACACTAGAATGGTAGCAATGTTGCTATGGCAACAGATAATTTAGGAGATCTGCATGATCCAAGGGTGAATTAGCTAGTGCAGAGATCTAGTCCAATTATTCTCTGTTTTTATAATTTTAAAGTCTGGATGCTACATTTTTCCTGTTGGAATGTACTCTTTCTTTACAAGTTTGGGAAACAGAACCATAGAACTGGATGAAGAAGAAAAAGTGATTCTGGTTTAAACAGTGCATGTCTACTCAGAAGTAAGTTCTGTTACGGCTTAATTAAACTTACTCCCAGGTAAGTGTGCATAGGATTACAGCCTCAATAATGTATGAACATTGGCTTTACAGATGCCTGCCTTTTCTGAGCGATAGCCACCCAAGATGTGCTGTTTTTTTCTGAATGAAGGGCATTGCACATGCATTGTTTTGTATGAAGTCAGTAGCAAACAAATATTAACTTCAGAATTTCACTCTGATAGTACAGTCCTATGCACAACATCTACTTCATATTCCACTGAGTTCAATAGGTCTTACTCTCAGGTAAGTGTGTATAGGATTCCAGCCTGAAGAAACCTTTCAGGACTATATACTAGGCAAGCTGGAAATGCTGGCATTATCTCCCTGCCCCCTTTCCACTTGAATCAACAATATATATTTTGCTTTTTAAAAAGGGGAAAGATAAATTAACCCTGTACTAGGCCTTGCCTTGGGATTTCTTTTGTGGCCTCATCCACTTATGCCCACATATAGATGCCCAGCAGGCTCCCAACCCCATTAGGGACTTGTGTGCCTACTCATGAGGTGAGTGGTGTTGCTGGGCCATTTCCCCCCACCCCTCCCAGTGCATGCACCTGTACAGCATTGTACAGCATTGGAGACAGCTGCACTCCCTGCAAGGGTGGCTTGTGGGGGGGATATTTACACAGGGGTTTACTCCAGCTCTACTCCGCCCCCAAGTCAATTGTGTCAGATAACGCATGTAGCTAGCGTGGCATTTCTTGTCCTAAATCCTTTTTTTCTTTTTTCTTTTTTACTATTCACGTTGTGACTTTTTTTTCCATCACAGCAGCTTCAGTGCAGTTTGGCAGTCTGTGTGACCTCAGCTACCTTTGCTGTGGGTTGGTGGAAGTGATGCTGATTGGTGGAAGGAAAAGTTGCATGGGGAGGAGGTCATGTGGAGAGCAGAGGGCTAAATGTCTACCTGGAAGTAACTCATTGCCTTCCATTGCTCTTTGCCTACAGGAGCAGAGGGGTCAGGAGAATTCCTTTGCCAGCCCTTTTCCTTAAAACTACTCTGTTGTGAACCTGGGTTCAATCACTGCCTTTCCCTTTAAATACTCATTCATTAAGTGCTGGCTTATCATAGAATCACAGAATAGTAGGGTTGGAAGGGGCCTGCAAGACCATTGAGTCCAACCCCCTGCTCAGTGCAGGAATCTAAGTCAAAGCATCATGCTTATCGTGCTTACTTGGAAGTAGGGATGGGTGAACTGAACCTCCAAATGTGCTGCTGCTGCTCTCAGTCATTCACTGCCAGGGCAATAGTAGCATCTGCTATTATTAGTAGTACGAAGGATCTGGTGCTTTGTAAAGATCTCTCTCTCTCTTCTTTCCCCGCCCCCGCCCCCAGGCAGCCACATCTACATGGGGCAAGGAGAGGAAAGGAGATGCAAGAGCAGCCTGCTATTAGTAGGAGTAATACTGCTGGTCAGTCATTCACAATATCGCTTTTCCGCAAGGGAGGAGGGGAGGGGGAGCAAGCCTGCACTCACTGGCTGCCCATTCATCTCTACTTGTGGGACTCTACCCTGAACTAATGCTGCTTCAATTTCCATTTACTCCACAAAAGCGGAGGAATACAGTGCTTTACTGGGTTGAGTGTGCTAATTCGTTTCTGTGAAAACACAGGTTTTGCCCAATTCGCTTCACAAAGGCATTTCTGTTTAGATTGGCCCTTTGGCCGTCATGTTGCTGTGAGTGAGACAGCCCAGCATTTGACCCAGAAGGGGAAGAGCAGCTGCACACAGGGTATTTGAGAGAGCAGAAGGGAAAGAGCCTCCGGGGGAGGAGATGTGGAGGAGAAAGATGCAGGGTGGGGAGTAGAACAGAGCAGGGAGAATGCCGGGCAAGCAGAAAGGGAAAAAAGCTGGAGGAGGAGGTGTAAACTGAGCATGTAAAGGCTATTTGCCTGAGCCTATCGTCACTGTGCCTCATCCAGCATGATAGGAGGACTGAGTTCCCCCTCCTCTAAGGATGGTCAGAGAGGGGCAGGGAAGCGCTACTATAAAATGCAGATCCATTGGCCACGAGGCTTCAGAGAGTGGGAACTGGAGAGTTGATTATAGTTACTGGCTTTGGAAAACACTTGTAGGCATCCTTGACAGGATAAGAAGGAGGGAGAGAGGTGGCAGGTTGCATTAGTGCCAAGAGGACAGTTATTTCTTTTTTTTCCGTGGAAGATTTGTTGGTTTACTCCGCAGGCTGAGTGTGGGTTGCTCTCTCGGTTTTGTACACAGAACCTCACAGTCCCTGGGCATTTTGTGCAGCCAGCTTTTCCTTACCAGAATACTGTAAAAATGTCTGTGCCCCTCTCATGGACAGGTTATTAATAAAGGCTGGTTCTCAGCAAGTTCTTTCTCTGCTGCACAGTCCAAAGCCAGCAAGGGGGCAGGGGGCGGGGGTTGAATGGTCATTCCACTGATCAGGTTTGTAGGAGAAATCTCCAAAAGTACTCTGAGGCCTTAGGTAGCATGCAGCCTGTACAGCTCTCGAGTTACCCCCAATCAAAACTTGGAGATAGGGAGCAATGCCTTAATAATTGGTACAATGAGCATCTCTGGTTCAGATGCTCATTTTCCAGTGATAAGGTTTTCTGCTGATCTTGCAGAATATATTCAAAGGAGGAACACAGGAACCACCTCCCTCTGCCAGTGGTTTCAGTAACTGGAAGACTGTTCAAGATTGCCCGTGCCCCCAAAGATCGTTCATGCATTGCTCATCCAAATCTCCCATTATAGCAATATATGTATAGGATGAACAGAAGCAGAGATCAGGTGCTGCATAACAAGGCAAATGCACTGGGAAATGTTGTCTACAAGTCTATGTTTACTTAGGGCACAATCCTATCTAGATAGGTGGCTGCCTCCGAACTCGGAGGTGACCGCCTATCCAAAGCAAGGCAGGAGAGGCGCGGGGGGATTGTTCCCCCCGTGCTTCTCCTGCCCTCCTATTTTCCGCTAGACAGCCATTTTCGGCTGTCTAGCCGCGGGGGCGCTGACTGGGAGAGGAGGCTGCTGTACGACACACTGGATGTGTCGTACATGCAGCTCCGCTCTCCCCACCCTGAAACACCCCCAGCCCTGCCCCTTTTCAGGCACTTCATGCTCCTCTTCCAAGCGCAGAGGATGGGGCTTCTCTGAGCTGCCTCCAAGGCAGCGCGGATGTGGGGGGAGGTCATTATTCCAGGAACCAACTTTGGAGCGCGGGCTCTGATGTCGATTCCCAGAAAAGAGCATATCCTGTGGCCCTCTAGACAGTGTCTAGTGGCCATAGGATTGCTCCCTCCAAGCTTTATCCCAGTGCTGTTTGACAAGGGGGATGCATCGGGTACCTTCACTACAAACAATTTTTTTTAGAGTTCATGATACCTCTTGTGCGAAGCTGGAATATAGCACCCTCCTGCATTAGTGCTGTCAAATTCCAGGGTCTGAAGATTTTCTCTGTGGGCCTCTAAATGTCATGGAATATCACTCTAAGCAACGATGCATGTGTCTGCACACACAAGGAAAATGCACTGGTTTGTTTTAGCCATGTGCGTAATGTACCTGCATTGCAATGACAAACCAAAAACAACTTGCCCCGCAGAATTTCTTATGCCACACCAAGAGAAATTTTCTGGATACATGCCTGAATCCACATAAAAATAACATGGTCATGTGTCCTATTTTATAGAGGGCAGTCCTCTATTTGAAGGCGTTCTCTGCTTGATGGGCTGCCCTATCCAATTCTTGTTTAAATCAAAGCACCGTAAGAAGGGAGGGCCATAGCAGGGGCCTTAAAGTTGCCCATCCACAGTTAGCACCTGGACAAAAGACTGAGCAGGCACACAGACCCCAGTTCACAGTCTCTCCCCCCACCCCACCCCCAGTGAAATATATTGTATTTCTATTTTGGGTAATGCATGTCCTCTTTTTTGGCAATGTGTAGATGGCCACACTACTCAACAGCAGCAACTCCGGAAGTGATGTGCAGAACGTAAATGCACCTTGATTCTCCCTTGTTCCTTTTTGCAGCCTTTTTCTTTCCTTCTGTTCTGTATTTAATTGCAGTGTTTCTCATATATCTTGCAGTCTCTCTTTTCACTGTACGTTTTCCCACCACAGAATCCAAAATCGGTTCTGTATAAAATGAGTCTTCATTGCCTTCTTGGAAATAATAACAAACATGGTCCTGTGTGTTCCATTTAGCAAAGTGTATAGCTATATCTGAAATGCAGAAAATCAGTTGCTGTGCAAATTAAAACAACAGAAGCAACAACAACAACAAGAACAAACCACTTGCTAATTATATCAATATCATAATTAAAGCAGTGCTACTGGCCATGAAGTAAGGAACATTCTCAGTTGCTGCTGGGCTGTAGAGAAGAAAAAAATCACAGCTTTTCAGCTTACACCATGCAGCAGGCAAAAGAAACACCCTCATGTCAGGTGAACTTGAGCTCATTAAAAAGCCATGGGGATGAGCTGTCAACAGGAAAAGAAAGTGAACATTTGTAAAGTGTGTTCAACTGAAGGTTTTCCAGCTTATGTGGGACAAAGTGGCTTTTAAGGAAAAGCTCTCGGAACTGGGGGCGATGGTCACAATGAGCCGATGGTGGGCAGAATGAGTTCCCTGATTAGTTACTTAGCCCTATAATAGATCCCAGCATGCCTATGATCTTCCTGGGATTGCTACCAGGCAGAAGAACTATTTTATTTATTTTATTACAATTATTTATATGCCACCTTTCAGGATACAAATCCTACTAAGATGGTAATATAAAAATAATAATATCACAATAAATAATCTTAACTATTAAAAAAAAAAATCAGGATCTTTCCCTCATGGGATTTGGTGGAATATGGCCCTGGGGCAGGAAGACTCCTTCTGGAACAGGAGCAGGTATCTAGTGTCATCCTCATCTACCTCCTTTTCTCTTGCCCTTTCCATCAGGCAGCATGGGAATCTGAAGGGAGTCTACCTATAGCAGGCCCTGAAGTTTCGCACATCCTCTCTCTTCTAGAATTGCTACCACAGGCCAGTTGATGGTAGATGGTTCTGTGGGGGTGGGGAGGGTCCAACTACAGCAGCCCCTGGAGTCTTAAATGTTTGATTTATGAATATATACTGCTGTTTTTTATTGTCCCTATATTCTTCTGGCCTAACCCCTGAAGAAGGCCGAAAATATATGGTACAGGGCCAAAATGCATTGAGCTACTTCAAAGGATAAAACTATATATATTGTCTCTACATGCTGAAATTTTGTCTCTTTTTTGCATCAGGTTATTTTGAATGTTATCCAGGTTTGTCTGACCCTGAGGTTTTCTATGCCTGCCTCTCTCCCCTCAGCTCTGTACACAATTGCTATGCACCTTTTTTCCCCACCAGGTTATATGATCATTAGTAAGAGAAATTGCACATTTTGACAAAATGTGTCACAGACAGTGCCAGCAACGAACTATTTCAGGCAAGATTGTACCATTTTGCAGAACAGATTCTCCTGGATAGCTTAAAATAAACATTAAAAAAATGATAACACCATTTGTTTCTCTACCATGGGAACTATTTAAAACTGCAGCAGCTTAACATCAAACAAGCTAAAGAACAAAAAGACATATTCTGCTTCACTTATTCCCAAGCTCAGTTAGAAGACTACTAGGAAAACATTTTCCCCACACTAATTGTAAACATTCTGAACAGGGAGTCCCCCTGGGAGACTATTAAACAGCCAAATATATCTCAATATAAAGATGACTTTTCATACTGTTCGGTCCACATGTCTTATGTTATCCATTTCTTCTGCAGTTCCTTCAATCTACCCTTTGCATTTGGTATTTATCTGCTATTTGAAGGCCGGGAGATTGTAATAGTTTATCTCTGTAATAATTTCTGTATTTCTGAGTCAGGCAATATCTTCCTGAACTAAAGATATTATGGCAAAAAGCACTCTGCTTTTATGACACTCATCATTCTGGGGAAGGAGGGTGAAAGGAATGCCAGTTACATAACACAGTAACAACCTTCAACAGCGTGATCGTTCCATGACAGATAGACAGGGACTTGTCAAGGATCCAGGTTGGTGGGACATAAATAAGGTTGCTACCACAGCTGCCACTATTCTGTGTCACAGTTATTAAAGAAGATGGTGTCCAGAAGAGTGGGCAATACAGAAATAGGGGATGACCAACCTGAAGGTTCTCCTGCATAAACCCCATTGGTGTAAATGTACTTGAGTGGCCCCCATTCATTCCCATAGGGCTTGCTCAGAATATATTTTAGCTGAATTGTGCCATTTTTGTATACTCCTCAGCATATCGGACACTGTGTTTAGTGGATATTATTATTCTAGGCTTCCATCCTAAGAAGCCCTTGCAGGGAAGGGTTGGCAGAACAGAGCTTTCCCATCCCCAACCCACTTGCAACTCCCTGAGTAGGGATGGGGGAGAAATTCTTTCAGTTCACGTTAATGCAAACTTACCTAATTTCACAGGTTTGTACCACTATATATTGAATCTAGGTTATCCTTTGAAATTCACACTTTTCTGAATTTTGCAATGGAGTTCTCCAATCAAATGACTGGAGAAAACATGTATATTCAAGAAAATAATGTTCGAATACACATTATATTAGAGGAAACTGCTTGCAAAAATGTGTATATCAAGCAAAAATGCATGCACTGGAGAAATAAGCACAAAAATACTTATGAATTTTCATGTTGTTTTTTAATTATCAGCGTTTGGGATGAATCAGACTTAGCAATGGAGAAGTCCTCAATGTTTGAAACAAACCAAACTTAAGACTGGAAAAATGACAAACTGAGAGAACCTGAAATGGACAGATTTTTTTGTCCATCCCTAGGTAAGACTGGGTGATACCTGGTACCTAGAGGGTAATGAGGAAGCAGTTCATCCCTATCCCTGAACACCTCGAAAAGCTTCTTCTGAGGGTCAGAGGCTGTCCTGAATTGGCTGGGCTGTAGTGGAGGAGGTGAGGGGGGAATTGCCCAAAATCAGGTGTAGGTACCTTCCAAGGGCAGAACGGACAGTCTCCCTACCCTGAGGAGAAACTGGGAGGGGGGGTCCTCAGGAGGCTGCAGTGGGGAGGAGAGTGTTGGAAAGCATCCCCTTCATCCAAAGCCTTTCCACAAGTGCTACTTACAGTCCAAGGAAGTAGTACTAGTGGTAGCATCGTTAGTAAAGTACTAGCAGTAGTAATGCCATTTTACATAAGTTGAACTGCCTTGACTTAATCAAGGTTCTGTACTGCAAAAAAAAATGCAGGTAAGACCATATTTGAAACTTTGCCAGGAAAGCTCCTTATTCCTTCTTGGGATGCCCCACACACTTCCTGCCAGGGCTAATGGATTCATTCACTGAGTGTTTACCTCCTTCCAGGATGTAGAGTGCTATATTTCTGCAGTATATAACACCAGCAATTACATATCTTAAAAGTGCAATAAGGGGAAAAGGGAAATGAAGAAAGACATGATCCTACATATGCTAAAGGCAACACATATACTGCCTTCACTCAAGCTGGCTGTCTCTGGCAAGCAGTTATCCTGCATACTTTTTAATAAAGCTGGAAATAATGATGGTGCAATTTTGTGAAACAGGTTACAGGAGTAATGTAGTGCTGTGCAGTTCTAATTAGCACCAGTACAAATAATGGTAAACCCCATTTAGTTCTCTTTAGATATATAGCAAGGAAGGAATCCATTTTCCATTAGAAAGGGAATTGATTCTACATATCCTGCCAAAGTTTAATTATATTTCCTCATATGATTAAATTGTAGAAAGGAACAGTATTGTGTCACTGAAAAATAACAGCCTTTAAATGACCATGAATCACTAGAAGTAGAAAGATAACAAAATTGTGTGTTCTGTACAATACTGCCATAGTATAGATCTTTTTTCTTGTGACAAACTGCCTGAAATAGACAAAATATAATGATTCCCACTTAGAGATTCAAACATTTATGCTAAGCCCTTTTTGTTCCATAATAGATTTTGGAAGGTTGAGAAGGTTGCCTGCTTCTCAATAAGAATTTTATCTAAAAGCGACATCTTCATAACAACACATGAAGAGAATCACCATGTTGCAGCAAGATGCAGAGAAAATGGATCCTGATCCACATGCCACTGATGGCAATGAAAACAATGGGCAGTACCCAACAATGTAAATGATGCAGTCTCACATAGACTACTCTAATGCACTGCCAATTTTTCAACACTGATCCCCAGGGAAATCAATGTGCCACCTAACGCAACTGGCATTGTGCTATGGTACTTTACGATAGCGCAATGTAATTTACATTAGTAGTTGTGCCCCATGGGATACTGCCCAAAGAGGCTAAGTACACATTACATGCTATCACACATGCTATCATATATTGCCCAGGCATTTTTAAAGAGCAAAGCAATTTTGGGAGGAGGGAATTTAGAGCAGAGACGTGGGGGAAGGGATGTGTAACCTTTCCCCTTGGCCATTTTTCCAATTTAAAAATAGTCTTCAAGCTTTTTTTCTCCCCCATGGGGTTTCAGATTCAAAATTTCATTAACTAAATTTTATTAAATGAAAAAGCAGATAATTATAAGAGCACACAGCCAAGCAAAAATAATGGCTCTCATGCTTATTGCAGAAAATCTGTGATTCATCCAAGTAATATTTCTATCCACAGTTACATATGCCATCTGTATAGATCATAAAACTGGACCCCATATTTCCCCCTTTATACACAAATGATTGCTGATATGTTGTTAATGTGACCATCTGGATTATATTCCCCAGTTTTAACAGCCATTCATGCTGCTTTTTGTCTCTTGCAGTTTCTATCATACATACTTTATACAGCATTCCTTTAACATGCATTATTCCTATGCTCTCTGACTACTATGATCTTCAGAGTGTCTACTCACGGTCTCCCAGCCTTCTGAGATGGAGTAGTAGCCATGAGAAAAAGGACCTTGCCAACAGTGGAAACATAGGAAAAATTTTCTAATGCTGCAATTTCCATTTGTCATTTATAATTTTCAATCAAACCCTTTTTAGCTTGGACCAGCCAACTCATACTCATGATGCTAAAATATCCATTATTTGATTGCACAACTCAAGCACAAATTTTAAAATAGGTGACTTGCAGTGCAATCCTTTACCTGTCTACTCAGACATAAATCCTATCCTACCCACAGATAACTGTGTATAGAATTGCAACTGTACAATTCAAAATCAGTTACACAGCCTAAAATCTGGCAGTTGAGTTTTATTGGATGGCCAATGCTGTCATATACACCTGGACACATTAAAACAAATGCAGCCAAGCCCAAAATCAATTTTTGGCCCCAAATCAAAGCTAACTGCACTTCTAAGAGTTAATTACATAGTCTGGAATTAGTTGTATAGGGCAGAATCAGATACTACAAAAACCAGCTGCAGGAACATATGAATATTTTTATTTCAGTCCAAGACCAGCGCATAAATAATAACAAACATACAAAACTCGTGCTGTCAGACCACATAAGCACAAGACAACATGATTAAAAACATACAATCCCAATATAAAAAATTATCACAATATTAAAATAATGTTGAAATAATATTATTTTGTCAACACCCTCCGGCAAGTGATAGCAGCTGCACAAAAACTGGCCACTTTTGCTGTTACATGGGGATTCTGATCAGATAAAAAATATGATAAGTAAAATAAAACAGATCTGCTAGGGATTTGTTGTAAAATCAGGGTAATAAAAGTGCATCGAAGATCACAATAAAAAGAACAAAAAACAAAATGTGTCCAACTGTCTCCACTTCCCCCGCTTCATAAGGGCATAAGCGTTCTTGATATGGGACCGTCTTAAATCTGCCTTCCAAGAGTGCAGATGCCAAAACATTGAATCTAGCCAATGTAAAAGCCTTTCTGAATTTGGGAATAATCAGATTTGACAAATAATTTGCAGGCAAGAGTGCCCTCCCATTGTCCCTGAAATCAGGGTATAGCATGGCTAAACCTAAAAGCTTTTGCAGTTTAATATCCCAGATTCGCTGATGGATAGTAACTTTGGCGAGAGCTACAAGGGCATTAGGGGAGAATCCCAGATTTCATAACTTTTCATTGAATGTCCTTATCCATTTTGTCGGAAAGGCATCAGTTAAAGTTAATGGGGCCAATCCCACAGGAAAGAAAATCTTCTTCAACCAAAGATTTATCTTATAAACCCATGCACGAGCTTCTACAGAAATTTGCCCTGCTTCTAATAATAAAATTACATTGGGCACACAACTCAGGACTCCAAATATGGCTCTCAAAAATTTAGTTTGTATGATTTCAAATGGGGCATAATTGCCATAAGCACATATCTGCAAGCCGTGCAGCATCTGAGCTATGGCTTTGGCTGTAAATACCTGAATGACTGATGGGATATGCTGTCCCCCTTTGGTGTAAAAAAAGCGAAGGAGTGCCTTTATACTCCTCTGGGCATTATCTGTAGCATTGGTTATTTGAGTTCTCCAAGAGCCGGATGAATGGAAAGCTACACCCAGATATCTATACAATGCAACCTGTTCAATAGGGTGATCATTTATCTGCCATCTGTGTTTGATTCTTCTTTTGGTGAAGACTACAACCTTAGACTTGGTGTAATTAATTACTAGGCACTCTTTTTTGCAATACACATCAAGTACCCTTAGGAGGCGTCTCAAGCCAACACTTGTTAGTGACAAGAGTACTGTGTCATCTGCTTAAAGAAGTATTGATAAAGATCTATTTGCCAGCTTGGAAGGGTGGGAATTTATTTCGGCTAAATCTTTCACCAAGGAGTTGATATAAAAGTTAGACAGGGTAGGAGCTAAAATACACCCCTGTTTAGCTCCTTTAAAGGTTGGTATGGGTCCAGATAAATGACCCGTACGACTGCATCTTATCCCCACACAGGTGTTTTCATAAAGGCTGAGCATGAGTGCTAGCAGCTGCCAATCAATATTTGTGGCCTCAAATTTTCCCCACAATCTATCCCTTGAAATGAAGTCAAAATCTGACTTAAAATCAATGAAGGCTGCACATAGAGCTCCGCTGCTGGAAGAATATTTCTCAACAAGATGTTGAAGAACCAATCCTTGGTCAACCGTAGATCACCCTGACCTAAAACCAGCCTGCTTGTCCTCCAGAATATTTCCTTGCTCAGCAGTCTTTCATTAAAATGGCTGGCATATAATTTGCTGATAATACTTAGCAGGCTAATTGGTCTATAATTTGCAGGATCTGATCTTTCCCCTTTTTTATAAATTGGGACAATAATAGCAAGCCCCCAGTCCTCCAGGATGGATGCTGAATGATCAATGAAGGTAAATAAAGCAGCTAGCCCTGGGGCCCACCACTCTATATTAGCCTTCAGCAATTCAGATTGAATGCTATCACCCCCCAGGGCCTTACCAGATTTGAGCTTAGAGATAAGGTTAGTAATTTCTGACTTAGAAATAGGCAGCCACTCAGGAAAACTATTTACATTAGTCTGTGTCACCTGTTGACAGTATTGACCTCTTGCATAAATATCTCTAAAGTAAGATTCCCAGACATTAACTAGAATATGATAATCCAGACAAACTGTTGTATTCTGCCAGCCCTTCGAGACAATCCTCCAAAATATAGCTGTATCATTTGTCCTTGATGCTTTTATCAAACATTGCCATGTCTTTATCTGGGCCTGTTTCTTTTTTTCTTTAATTAAGATTTTATAACTCCTTTTTAACACAAACCACTCTGTTGCGAGTGTTTTCAAATTCAATTCTCTGTAGGCCCTGTATTTTTTGACTAAAGATTTTTTCATGGCAATGCATTCCTGGTCAAACCAGGGTTTAGACTTATAGGTGAGGGCATATTGCTCTTGATGTTTTTTTATAATTCAAGCAATTTTGTAGAGAGAAAATCAGGTCTTGAAACAGATCCAGAACTTTTACCGAAGAGTCTGCTGCTAAAATGGCATTGCAAAATTGGATTCTGCTGTCGGAGTACGATAGCTCTCTTATGACAGTCTCAAGATTGGCAAACCACCTAATACGTGAAGCTCTTACTTTAGCCTCTAGATTTAGCATTGGCTCATGTTCCGCAAAAGCCATCTGGTTATTCAGATTTAAAGATAATACCAAGGGTAGATGGTCACTCTTGATGCGCTCTCCCACCTCATAGCTGGACACCAAATTTAGCAAATTATAGGAAAGTAAGAAATAATCAATTGTAGACGCACCCAAAGCAGGTAAAAAAGTAAATTCACCTGCCCTATCACCCTCTACTCCACCATTCAAAATAACTAGATCCAACCTGTTTACCATTTCCATAAGGCAAAGCCCAGCATAGTTGCATCTCATGTCTTTGGATTGTCTAAGAGGTAATGGGTGTGCCTCCTCTATTTCAGGCAGTAATACATGAAAATGAGAATACAAGTCCTCATCATTTTGCCCAGTCCAGGCATTAAAGTCCCCTGCCACAGTCATGGAGGCTTCTGGATACAAGACGGACATCTTATTAATATACCCCTCCAATTTTGACCAATTATCCTTATTTGATTATTTTTGTTGTTGCAGGGGCAAATAGACATTTATTATGAGTAGCCCCATCAATCTAAGATGAATTACTAAAGAGGTGGCAAGGTGAGACAGATGGACTAGTTTAATAATGGAGGTTCTGAGCTTAGTGGAAACCAGCAAACTCAGACCCCCTTTGGAGCATCTTCCCGTGTGACTAGATACCGCTTGGAGAGAGTATGTAGCGAAACCATTCAGATCTAACTCCTCCCTTGCCCCAGTCTCTTGTAGTAATAAAATATCAAATTTATTAATGAAATCTATGAAAGAAGAGTCTGATACTTTACTCAACCATCCTGCAATGTTCTAGGACAGAAATCTTAACTGGGAATTAGGTTGGCATTGTGTTTGTCAATCCAGGGTAGGTGGCAATCCGAAATTCATAGTGCTTCTCATTCCATCTTGATGTTTTTGCATTCCCCTCTCAAAAGCCCCCATCTCCTCTTCAAAATATTCGATTTCATCCATTGTTGGGCTCAACCTGCTGACATTTGAGATCATTGGATGGCCAGCATTTGTCTGGTAAACAGGAGTTGGTATCTACTCAGACTCGGCCAATTCCTCATCTGCTAAAAATATCATATCAGACCAGGTGGTAAAGTTTGGAACTACAGAATTTTCATTAGCTATTGTAGAAGCTAAGTCCCTCCCAGTACATTTTTGCTCACTTTTATTTCCTATTGGATTAATGTCTGTTACAATACAACAGTTCTGGGTACTCCTCTCCACCTCAGGGTTCTCCTGCTCAATTCTAGGGATGTACGAAAGTGACTTACCTTTTGCGGATTATGTTGATGGGGGGGGAGGCGTTCCATCCCTCCCCCCGGAATCCTGGCCGGGGGGGGAGGCGCTCCGTTCCTCCCCCCGGAATCCTTGAACGGCTGGCTGTGCTCCGCAGCAGCTCCGCGGAGCAGCCAGCCAGGCCCGGCCCGGCCCGAGCCGTCCGCAGCCGGATTTCCGGCCGCAGAGGGCTCTGGGTAAAACAACAACAACAACGCGTACGCAAATGGCGGCGGCTACGGCCACCGCCATTTTCATTCCTTCTTTTTACCGTCTTAATCTACATAAATATTTACATAGACTATGACGGCGAAAATCAAGGGGAACGCAAATAGCGTAGCAGGTGCCATTTGCATCCCCTTTTGATCCCCCGTTTTAGCCTACGTAAAGATTTACGTAGGCTAAAACAGTGAATGAAAAAGGGATGCAAATAGCGCCCGCTACGCTATTTACGTTCCCCTTGATTTTTGTCGTCATAGTCTACATAAATATTTACGTAGATTAAGATAGCCAAAAAGAAGGAACGCAAATGGCAGCGGCCACCATTTGCGTACGCATTTTTTTTTAACCCACCCTCAACCATGATAGACTACGTAAAGATTTACGTAGCCTATCACGTCTTTTTTTTCTTTTTTTTTAAACCTAGCTATGATAGGCTAGGTAAATCGTTACGTAGCCTATCACGTCTTTTTTCTTTCTTTCTTTTCACAAGCCTGGAAATGGTGGCGGTGGCAGCCGGTCGGAAGACTGGCCACTGCCTTCGCCGTAGCCGCCGCTGGAGCCGCCACCACCCGGAAGATCCGCCCCAGGTAAGTCTTGTCCCGGGGGGATCTGCGGGGGGGGGGTGGGGGGGCAGGCCGTTCTGCCACAGATTTCAGGGGGCCGAATGCACTGGCATTCGGCCTCACCAAGGTCCGTGGCAGAATTCTCTGACATCCCTACACAATTCCCTTCCTTTCCTTCAGGCTACTGTTTTGTTTTGCCAGGATAAGATCCTCTGCTACCCCAATGTACACCTTTTTTATCAGTAGATCCCTCTTGTTCTGCCTGCAAATCTATTAGAAGAATTCTCAGAACCTCCAAGCTCTGCACAATTTCATTTTGTGCTTCTACAGGCAGGGCACCAAAGGAGTCTAGGAGCAGTTTTTCCTCACTGGTTAATGGCTTCTTCCCCTCACCCAGTAACTGCCATACTTCTTGAGTGTTAACATCTTGAATACTAATATAATTGCAATGCACTTTGGCCCTTGAGTCTCAAGGATTTTATAGCTGGAGGGGACTTCCTCAATGGAGTCCAGATCAATTAGATCTTGAGTGCTGCTAGCTTCCTCAGCTCCATTACTTTTTATTTATGTGTAAGACTAGCCAGCTATAGCCAATGGGGGTACCTGGTTCTCAAAGAATCTTAAGACTGTTATCCCCTTTTCCAAGCATATGCCCCTGCTATTATACACAGTTTTGGCTAAACCTTGCTCTCGAAAGGTGACCACTGCATGAGTGCAAAAATAGTTGAAGTACAGATATTCCACATATACTAAGGCAATGATGGTAAACAAGTCTGGGAACACCATATCTAAGATCTGTAGAAGATGTAACTTACATTCCTTCTGTGTTAAGAACCCTTTAGGTTTAGGGCAGTTGGATAAAACTAGCTTATTACAGTTCAGTACTAAATTCCAGTTCTTGTTATTTAAAGACTTCTTCTGGCATATTTTTATTCCTGACAGCATAGGTGACCACGGACCCTGTAAGTTAGAGTCCTCATCTTGGGCTAGTATGGATGGATGGGGCTGTAGCAAGGACCCCTCTGCATTGTGAAACTGGGGTCTGGCATCATCATTTTTATTTTCTTTATTCCTAATTTCCATCTTAGTTGTCTGTTCTATTATCTGTTTTATTATCTAATAATTTTAAAAGTTTCTTAAAATCCATTTTCCTAAAACAAGTCCCCTTTATATTTTTAATATTTTTACTCTAATTTATTGCTCTCCTTCTTTCTAACCACACTTTTGCAAATCCTGCTCTTCCTCACTATTAGCTTATTTGCCTGTGATTTATATTTACTAGGCTTCATCCCTTGTTTCTCCTCTTTTTAGCCTGGGGTCAGCCCTTTTAAAGGTATCCACAAGTGTAGTCAGAAGTTTATTGCATTCAGACAGGAAGGGTTTAATGGGTTCCATATCCTTCATTACTAAAAAGAGGCAGCCTTCAATTGGTAGGCTGTTACTCTGATTGGAGGACTCTTTCTTGTTTGCTTTTTCATCACTGCGAGCTAACTCTGAGAGTTGTTTCAGCATCAATTTGTGCAGCTGATTATTGTTTACAGGTGGCTGCATTAACTCATGTGATGCTTTGTTCTCGGCAGCTGCCAACTCCAATGCAAGATTTACAGACTATGCATCCTCTTTTGGATCTCAAATGCTGCCTTTAAGACATACAGACCAGTCTAAGGGCCGATCTACATTGCGCCCGCCATCGCAATGAATTCAGTGTCCTGTCGGGTTAAACGCTCTCTCATTAAAATGTGATTATTCACCCTCACCCATTTTCCCCATTGCAGTGCTTCATCGAATGCATGAACTCGGTTCACACTCGAGTGTTGTGCTGTTTTCCTCCTGTTTTCCTGCGCGTGCTTGTCTGATCTCGGAAGCTAAGCGGGGTCGGCCCCGGTCAGTAGTTGGATGGGCGACCACCTGGGAATCAGGCTTCCTGCATTGAGCAGGGCGTTGTTCTGTCCCTTCAAATGAGACTAAGTTTTACCCCCTCCAATCCCCCACTCCAGATGTGTGTTTTTTTTAATTAAGGCGTTATCCTTGCAGAATTGGGGCTTCTCCGCAATGTTTTTTTTCTAATTCAGGCATGATCTTCAAAGATTTGAAGTTGTGAAGTTCCACAACTTCGAATCTTCGAAGATCATACCTGAATTAGGAAAAAAAAAAAATTGTGGAGAAGCCCCGATTCTGCGAGGATAACATCTTAATTTTTAAAAAATAACATCAGGAGCGGGGGATAGGAGGGGGTAAAACTTAATCTCATTTGAAGGGATAGAATAACCCCCTGTTCAGTGCAGGAAGCCTGATTCCCAGGCATCGCCCATCCAACTACTGACCAAGGCCAACCCCACTTAGCTTCCAAGATCAGACAAGCACACGCACATCTAACCCTTTGCTTGTTGCTAAGGAAATGGGGGCTGCTGAGGAAGCTATGCAATCAGTAGCCGGAAGAAGACATGGGGCCGTTGAGAGCTGTGATTGGACAGGAGGGAAATACAAACACTGCCATATATGGACAGGCGGGGGAGGGAACTACGACTGGATACGGTAGCGAAGGCAGAAAATCAGAGCACATTAAGGGGAAATACCGGGATATTAGGGTATTGAAAGCGGGAGCACAGAAGTGGGAAATTCTGGTTCCAATTCGAGGTGGGTACTACGTAGTGTGAAAGGCAGGCGGTGAAACCTCATTGGAAGCGAAAAAAAGTGGTAAGTGTAGATCTAGCCTAAGATGGAATTTGATGTGTGTAAAGCTTCATCATCCATCCCCTTCATCATCCGTCCCCTTGCTAGAAAGAATTGGGTAACCTTCATTTGATTTTTTCGGCCTTTTGGAGGGACACTCTCTATACTGGGTATGATCCCCAGGGTTCTGTATGCCTTTCTGGTGAGCTCCATTCCTTTAACTATTTCCAAAGTTAAATCCAAAACTAATGTAAACAAATAACACTTGCTGTGAAACACCATCTCCAACCGTTTGCACTCTCCTTTCTCTAGGGATGTACGAAACACCTACCTGGCTCCACGCTGGGCAATCCACGGTGGGGGGGAGGCGCTCTGTCCCTCCCCCCGGAATCCTGCCCGGCAGGCTCCGCTCTGTGGCCAAACTGCGGAGCCGCCGGCCGGCTCCGGCCACTTGCAGCCAAACATCCAGCCTCTGGGCAGCCCTGCAGGGACACAAATGGCGGCTGTTGTAGCCACCGCCATTTGCGTCCCTGTATTGAGCCGTGATAGGCTATGTAAATATTTACGTAGCCTATCACAGCAGGGGGAAAAACCCCAGCATACGCAAATGGTGGTAGCCGCTGCCATTTGCGTACGCTGGGAATTTTTCTAGGGATGGGGGAGAATTTCTCCCCGAAACTTCGGGGGGCCGAGTGCCAACGTATTTGGCCCCCCAAAGTAGTTTCGGGGAGAAATTCTCCGCCCCCCCCCCCCAGGATGGGACTTACCTTTCTCGAATGTCCCTCCAGGCGGCAGGTCCCGGCGGTGGTTCGGCAGGTCTTCGTCAGGGAGGCGGGGGCGGCAGCCGGTCTTTTGACCGGCTGCCACCGCCGCCATTCCAATAAAAGTAAAAAAAAAAAAAACGCCCCCGTGATAGGCTACGTGACGATTAACGTAGCCTATCACGGCTAGATTTGCAAAGTCAGCCGTGATAGG
Organism: Heloderma suspectum; assembly: GCF_057233095.1. Taxonomy (NCBI): domain Eukaryota; kingdom Metazoa; phylum Chordata; class Lepidosauria; order Squamata; family Helodermatidae; genus Heloderma; species Heloderma suspectum. Next base: position 72,541,282 of record NC_139462.1, read on the forward strand.
CTACGTAAATCGTCACGTAGCCTATCACAGGTGACTTAAAAAAAAAAAAGCGCGTACGGCTAATGGCGGCCCCCATAGGGAGCCGCCATTCGCATTCCTTATTTGGTCGCTGTAGTCTATGTAAAGATTACGTAGACTACGGCGAAAATAAGGGCAATGCTATTTATCACCAAGATCTGTCGCAGAATTCTCTGACATCCCTACCTTTCTCTCCCTTCCCCCAGTGAAGGAGAATTTTAAAACTCACACACATAGAGGAGCTGCTGAATCACAAGGTTCACAAGGTAAGGGCTTTCAGAGAAGCCTGCTTTCCATAAAGCACAGCAGGATTCTTCCTGGGTTTCCAGCTTTGTCTCCTATGCAGTTCGTATTTCTGGAACCACAATCAGCACAGCAACAGTAGTAGCCTCCTTGTTCTCTCTCCGGGTGGCTGCGGGTCTTGGCAAGGGCCCTGTGAGGCAGGCCACCCAGTGTAATGTAGATAGCCTCCTATGCGACGCCCAGTGCGACGCCCACTGCATTGCAGTTGGCACGTGGCCGAGGCGCTGCCTCTGGCAGCCCCGCCTTAGATACCTATTGGGCAGGGACAGAGACAGACACAGGCTCAGGCTCCGCTGGTGCAGCAGGCTCTGGCCAAGGTCCTCCCTCCCAGACTCTGGCCGAGCTCCTTCTCACTGCAGGAACACAATAGAGCCTTTATGTTTCAATAACTACATTTCACTAGTCAACTACTCTGCATCCATTACCAAATTACTTATCTCAGTTATAAATGATTAATCGGCATCTTAATTCATTGGACAGCTCAGTTCTATAATCAGTCAATCAATCATATGCACAGTTCATGAAGTTACTTAGCAATAGTCCCAGTCTGAATCGCTCCGCCCTTCCCTTATTTCTGCTGACTTCCGATATTAAATGCCAGACAGCCCATCTTTCTCCTTGTTTTGATCCAGTCCTTTCCCCGTGATCTCTCAAAGTGCATTCTCCAGGTGTGCACTAAGTAATGACACTCAGCATCAAGGGTGTTGCTAGGTCCCTAAAAGATGCAGGACACAGGCCTGTGACAGAAATTTGCATGCGCTAATGCATACAAAAGTAGAATGACTAGAATTAATTTACATTTCACCAATGTTAGCAAAAATAACAGTGAAATAAAGAGTGCTTCTGAGCATATGCAGAATGCTTTTCTCCTACCACTGAACAATTACAGCCTCCCTCTCCCCACACACTTCATAGTGATGGAATATACTCCACAAAGATTAAAACATCAGCATTTCTTTTTTAAAGATTAAGCACTGACACCTGTTGGAAGAAAACAACAACCATAGAATCATAGAACAGTAGGGTTGGAAGGGGCCTATAAGATCATCGAGTCCAACCCCCTGCTCAGTGCAGGAATCCAAGTCAGAGCATCCCTGACAGATGGCTGTCCAGCCTCGTCTTGAATGCCTCCAGTGTGGGAGAGCCCACCACCTCCCTAGGAATTGGTTCCATTGTCGTATTGCTCTAACAGTCAGGAAGTTTTTCCTGATGTTCAGCCAGAATCTGGCTCCCTGTAACTTAAGCTCATTATTCTGTGTCCTGCATTCTGGGATGATCAAGAAGAGATCCTGGCCTTCCACTCTGTGACAACCTTTGTACTTGAAGAGCGCTATCATATCTCCCCTCAGACTTCTTTTCTCAAGGCTAAACATGCCCAGTTCTTTCCGTCCTCATAGGGCTTTGTTTCCAGTCCTCTGGCCATCTTTGTTGCCAGATCACATTCATTCTGTTCCCCTCCACACAACATTCCCTTCTCATTTTTCAATCCTCCAGCAACTCTTCATAAAACAGATGTGTTTTTTTTGCAAGTCTTCTCTAGCTCCTCCTCATTATGTGCAACCTCTTGTTGACTCCTCCTCTCCATAATTTCCTTTGTGCCAAAATTTCACCAGGATTCAGCCAAGCAATCTGATTCAATACTATGGCTAAGTTATGGAGAAAGTACCTCTGACTATGTATCGAGTGCCTTTCATTCACCATTGATGCTAGAGTCCATGGAAAAAGAAAAATACACAAATGGCAAAATATGCATAGGATTGGGCTGAACAGGTAGCCATGTCAATGGAGTGGAATGTGGTGGGCAGTTTATTAAGCGTGCGGTACCACACTCACAACTCGACTTATTTCTAAGAAAACAAAAGTAACTTGGGCTGGAATCCCATGTACACTTACCTAGGTGTAAGCTATTGAACATAATGGGGCTTACTTTTGAGTAGATATATATATAGGATTGTATAAGTGAGCAGTATTTATTCTCCTCCTCCAAATATCTCCTGCTTTTATTAAAGCTTGTCATTCCATTTCTGGATGATGGCAACTGACAAACAAAACAGCCCCAGATTCCTTCAATTTTTTTTTCAAAGAGTTGGGGGAGGAGCTTAAAGTCAAATACAGTTCAGAAGAACTCCTCTTACCCACCCTCCTCTGTAGCTCAGTGGTCATGGAGCAGTGGAGGAGCACCTGCTTTGCATGCAAAAGACTCCAGGTTCAATCCCTGGCACCTCCAGGTAGGGCAGCAAAAACTCCAGCCTCACTATTTTTAATAAATATTAATAATAAATATTACAATAGTAATAATATTGGGGTGAGGGGGTGCCATAGCTTCTTAGTAAGTGCAAATCAGCCAGTGTTGATTATACTGGGCTAGATAGACCAATGGTCTGGCTCAGGATATGGCAGCTTGCTATGTTCCTATGATCCCTTCTTGAGAATTCCCCAAGACTTTCTAGCATCTTCAGTGTGGTGCCTGTGGACACCACTGTGCCTGCAAGGCCAGGCTGAGGTGCCCACCAGCAAGTGAATGGCGCTATTCATTCATTTGTATATGGAAGAGAAAATCCTCCTTGCCTAAAAATAGCTGGAGGAGGGCCAAAGCCCACCTCCACCAAACACCGCTAGGGAAACAAGATCATTGGTAAGGGGAGGTAGGCTCCTCCCCCCCGCCGCCAATTTTTTCATCCCGTGCAAATGAATGGAGAAATTGCTCCATTCGCTCACAGGGGGATGGGGAGAGAAAGAAAGAGAGAGTGGAGGAGCCAGAAAGGGTTAGGGTTAGAGGGAACCAGAGAGAGAGAGAGGAGAGGAGAGGAGAGGGGGAGAGGGAGGGAGAGAGAGAGAGAGAGAGAGAGAGAGAGAGAGAGAAAGAAAGAAAGAAAGAAAGAAAGAAAGAAAGAAAGAAAGAAAGAAAGATGGGCCAGAGGGGGGGGGGAGCCAGAGAGTGGGGGGAGTGAGTGAAAGAGCAGAAGCCAGAGAAGCCAGAGTGAGAAGCGCACAGAGAGGGTGCAGATTCATGCTCACACACAAACATAGATAAGGGGTCCAGCCTCAACATTTTTGTGATTGCCCCCCACTCCTCTACAGCAGCCAATTTTTGTGGTGATGTCCAGGGCACTTTTTCAAAATGCCAAATGTGCCCTCAGCCCCACAATGGTTGGGGACCCATGTTCTAGATGGAATAAAGAAGAGAAAGAAAGACCATGATAGGGGAGGGAAGAAGAAAAGAATGATGACTATAAATCGAGGCAGGAGAGAGAATCCCCCAACCTAAATGGATTCTTTCAAAGGGGTAGCCTTCAGAGAAATTAGGGAGGGGGTGAGAGGACTGTGCATACCTTATCAAACTTTATGAGGTGAGGTGATTTTATTATGTTTTTATTATGTTGTATTTTGGGTTTCAGTTTTTTAGTGAATTGCCCAGCTATAGGGCAGTATAGAAATCAAATGAATGAACAAACGAATGAAGCTGAGAACTTTTCCCTACTTTCTTTAAACCATAAAACTTAATGAAAAGCCCCACACTTGCTGGGAGAGCCATGAGGAACCCTCCATAGCACTTCCTGGAACATGATGTCCTAACCCCCTCTCCCCTCTGGCATAATCTGCTGCCTGCAGCTATGTAGGAGATGTTAAGGGTGGATGGGGAAAGAAGTTTGTGGAGGGTAATTAAATCCATTTCTGTGCTGAAGATTCTGCAGAAGCCAGAAGTTCCAGTTTGGGGCAGTCAAATCAGGTTACATGTGAAATGCCATATTTCACAGAGAGCTCTTCCTGCCCTTCCCCACCCCTCTTCAAACCTTATTTGCAAGCAAGCACCCAGCCATGGGCATGTAAGAGAAGAAATTTAGGAAGAGAGAAAAACAATGGGCAGAGTGTGGAAAGTAAGGTGGTAGTGTAGTTTATAGTTTCCTATAGTTTAGAAGGCTGCTGCCCTATTGGTCTGCTAAGGGAATGAGTCGTAAGGTCTCCTAGTCACCACAAGGCTATTGAGCTCAGAGGGAAGAGGCAGGCTTATATTAAGGAAGACAATGTCACTGGGGCAACTCAAAAGATCTGGGGCACAGCTCAAAAGATCCAGGGCCCTCTTCTAATAATGCCCATGCTTAGTGTGATAGGCACAGCCTTGGCACCTGCAAAGGCAGAAATAGAAGCTCTCCCAAGTATAGCACCACAGTCCCAGCTCTTGACCCAAGGTGGATGATAGAGGCAGCAGTGGATGATGGAGCACTTAACCCTACCTCAATTTCTCTTTGGCTCCTCCTCAGACACAGAGCTTTGTATATTCAGACACTGCTCCCAGTTCTCAATGTCATGGAAATGTTCACATAGACAACAGAGATGTACGGCCATAGACCACTTTCCCTGATGTTGAAGAGAATGGGGAAGGTACTGTTCGCAGGAACTTCAGAATCCATTCTATGATATAGTTACTGTCTATAAAAGAGCTTTCTTTTCCTGCCTGAATCTCAGTCACTATGTCTTCCTATGAAATCCCATCCAGTAAAACATCTGGTTAATGTTGAGTATATTGCAACTTTGTCTGCAAGCTACAGGAAGGAGACAGTGTTGCAGTTACTTCATGGGAATTTGAGCATAGCTAGCCTTAAGGGCTCAATAACATACAGTGTGATTTTGATCCTCTTCTTCCTACTCCCCCCCACTCTCCTCTCTCTCACTCAACCTTCTCCATTGCTGGGAGCATGTGTGTTTGCTCTCTCACTCCTGTCAGTGTTATAGAACAAACCAAATGAATTGAACAAATTGTCTTGAAACCCTACACTGTGCCTGCATTTGTATGTGCAAGAATATTTGTTAGTAAAGCTATTTTCTTTCCTTCACTAAAGGAAGAGTGTGGTCTCCTTTTTTCAGCTTTTTTGTGTACATGTGGGACTGGTAAACACTCATTCTGTTCTGCCTTTTGTTTTTCTCCCTGCTAACAGCCTTTTTAACAGGATGCAGCAATACCAAATAATCCCATCAGTTGATTAGTCCAGTTCTTTGTAATCAAGTACAGTTATCTTCTTCAAGCCTTTGTTTGACTGCATATGAGGTAAGGTATCTTGGAAGATGAATCCCAGTGTAGTCTTACTACCTTTACCCATCTGAAGGTGTAAGTGAATGCATACACTCTATTCATGTGCACACTGGAACAACCAGATCTGGGATGTTGTATTCAATATGATTTGCACTGGGCCTCTAAAGATTAAAACAGAATATAAATAGTTGGCCAGATGCCTCATCTATGCAGTTAAGTCATTTAATACCAGTAATATTTAAAATATATACTTAGAGATGCTGATGGCAAAATTAATTTCAGTGCATCCATCCAGACTATTTATGGGTTTGGTGACTATACGTCTAGTTACCAAAAAAAAGTAAATGCGTGTATTCTGTACTGTTCCTTGCATAGCCATATCTTCAAGTACATACAGACACAAGCTGTTCTCATTGTATTTGTATACACAGAAATTACATGCAGGAACACTCTGTGATCTAAAAATCTAAGTGTATGAGATGATTCCTGAGGCTTTTCCAGTAGTAAAGCTGCACAGATTTTATGGAAAAACATGCTGCTTCTAGCAACAGTGAATCCACTCATGGATAATTTAAATATGTGCTTAATTGTGAATGATTTGTTATCATAAAATTGTATTAGATATTTTACAGGAAGTGTTAACCAGGGATCTTCACAAAATACAACTGCCAGGAAATAAAACATGATGCTAGAGGTAAGTGAATCTCAATGGTGCCTGTGAGAACAGACTTAGTTTCTTCGTTTCTAAGAAAAGTGTAAAATGCCATCTTTTGAGAGCTGAGCTAGATGTTCAATAGCAAACACTTTTGGCATGAAAGGCAGTTAGGGACAAATATTATCCAAATTTTCCCCCAAATGCTTCTTACTTTCCTGCCTTTATACTGGTGGTATGCTGCTGTGTTGCCACTACTTCTTTTTCAAATCATTTTTCTCTTCCTGGAAACAAAGACATTACCACATAAGGGGTGTTTAAACAGACACCCCTCATGACCTGAGGTGGAAGGGTCCTGACTGACACACATACACACACACACACACCTGACGCACCTGTGGCCATGTGAAGGATGTTCCTCCATCCACATAATGAATTAGATGCAACGCTGCCATTCCACCGTCAGAAGTAAATTCATCAGTAGAATCAGAATTCCCCCTTCCTTCTGCAGCCCCCAGCTATGAATCCTATGAAATCCTCTGGAGCAGATTTTAGGGTGGCCCCGAGGGCCACAGAGGTGAGGAGAGAGGGAGAAAGCTGGATTTAGCCCATAGAGCTCCTCCATGCACATTCATGCAGTTAACATGGAACCTAGTTTAGCATCAGAACTAAGCTAGGAACCTAGTTAAGCATCAGATCAGGCCTTTTGAGGAAGAGCCAGGGTCTCCAGTCTTTCTCCAGAACTGCTCAACTGGGTAAAGATGACTGAGATACTCCAAGTGTGGAGAGATACATCTTACATATATGCTTTAATTTTTCTCTGTCTATTGCCGCTAGATATAGATATTGAGATATAATGTCTTTTAGTAAAACAACAATAGTAGGAAACCAAGAAATAAAAGTTCACTGAGGGGGGCATTCATAATGGAATTCTCATTGCCACTTCTCACCCATCTTCAAAATATTGCTAGGTGTCTGGCAGGACAGATCAAAGGCTTGTACACTCATACTTTTAACTGCGTTCTTCATATGTGAGTGTGACTAAGAGCTGGTTCACACTCTGACTGGCAGCCCACATGCAAACTGATCAGGAGCAAGGTTCACAAAGAAGTCCGGTTTGTGTGAACTTGTCAGGAACTGCTGGATCTGTGTGCAACTCCCCTGTGTGGTGCAGCCTTCTCAGTGAAGTGCATTTGGGCCTTGGGCTTAACTCCGCCCACTCGGGCTTTCCTTTGGATCCTTCTGGACAGGAAGGATATAAAGGGCCTCCTGTTCCAGCTAAGCCTTGCTTGAGGAACAAGGTCTTCCTGAGCTTTGCTGTTTATTCCTGGCTATTCTTTGGTCCTGATTTGTCCTGGTTATTTCTTGATCTTGCTTCCTGGTTGCGACTTGCTCTTTGGTCCTGACTACTGGCCTATCCCATGGCTTAAGGTTCCTGGCTCACACTTGACTGCTGTCCACAGCCCATCCCTAACCAAAATGGAACCTGCATGGGTGAATGTTTATAAATTTATGGGGTTCAGGTGCAGCAACTTCAAGGATCAATAAACCTCTGAAATGTTTCTTAGTAGACATTGTCTTGCTCACAATCTCTGAGGCCCTGACTGATATTTTACCCTTGTATCTTCAGGAATTAAGAATGGGAACACAAAGATTCTGCAGCATAAATCCATGAACTGGGTAGAGGATTAAACCTTCCCCACCACCATTTCCCCCAACCTCATCTCTGCTGCAGGGGGTTTAAAAAAATAGAAGAAGCCTCCATTGATGCCCATGGAGACCTGTCTTTTTATACACATACACACACACACACACACACGTGGGGGGGGGGAGTTTGAGGGGAAATGATGGGAGGGAGATTTAATTCTCCCCTCCCAGTGCATGGTGGTTCTAATCTGAACTGGGGCTAAGCATACTTACACCAGAGTAAATAAAAATCTAACCCTCAGCTACACACTATGTGATTAGCATAACAAGTAGTTCGGTTCTCAGGATCCAAGCCTGTATGAATAAACCCTAAATATCTCAGGCTGTTTGTTGTGCAGTTAGAGATCATCAGGCTATTTTCCTCAACCCCTTTAATAACATGAAGCAGTACTGGGATGTCTCACAGGTGTTTTAATACAGTCTGTCCATTGGTTTCATTCAAGCTCCTATATATGTTTTGTAATGATGTGAACCTTCAATTAATTTAATTTGAAGTATTTGAAAACAAAACCAGCTGATTCTCAGCTCTGGAATTAGCTAGAACCTAATCCTTTAAATATTGACTGGGGAAAAACATTGTGCTTAGAATAAAAGATTGATTATTTAATACAATAAGGGGAATCAAGTTAATTATGTGAAATTCTGAGGTGGAAAAAAGCCACAGCGTAACCATATTTATATAAACAATTTTATTTGGTTTACAAAAGCATGATATATCTGTAGGAAAAGAGCCTCTAAACCCATTTTTCCATCCATGACAAGAAGATTCATATAGATGAATATCTGATTTCTGCAATTTCCTTCTGTCCTTAATAATATCAGCAATAGCATTAGAAAGAAAGTCTTTTAAAAGTATGAAAAGCCTGATATTTCTTTTTTCCTTAAGCTTTCTTTTAGCTCACCCATATGAGCTAAAAGCGACCTCTATGCCCCTAAAAGTAATTTTGTTTGATCAAAGAGAATTAGGGAGGGGTGAAAAAGAAAATAATAATAATTTCATTTAAAGCTAGTTTCAGAATTCTACTGGGAAGATGAGATTATTACAGATCTATAGTGGACATTGTTGTTCTTTTGAAGGCATGGGAATTAAACTTCAGGCTGGATGCAGCATCAATGTGAGACATATCTGCAGTTATTCTATATAACAAGATAGATTCATTTTGGAGGAAAGTAAATTGCACACTCAATTTCCCATTCATTTTTGCTAAAAACTATTATCCAGCAAGTATATTTTTCAAAGAAAATATGCAGCCATTCAGTTCGTACTGAATCTTATAATACAAGATTCATAGTCAGAGCACAGTGTCCTGAAAACTCACAGAAATGTACCACATACACACACACACACACACACACACAATATTTTAAAGCTGTTGAATTTCAACTCTTCTATGTCTATTTTCCTTTCGATCCTTTTCATACCATTTGGCATTTTTGCCTTTAATTTGTTTACAAGCTCTTTGGTGGAAAAAATGAGAATTTAACCTCACCATTCTGAATACTTTCTTATAAAGAGGGACCTTGTTTCATAACTATGAAATTTTATATTAAATGTTTTGTTGTTTTTCTTAAATTATTCTCTGTTACAACAGAAATCAAAGCAACCTGAGTTTATGATCATTCGTGCTAGTTACACCTCTTTACCCATCATGATTTCCCTATGGTCAGAGTTGGAGTCTGAGGACACAGAAGATAGGGAAGATTCAGTGTGGGGACCATACACAGAAATCATCCCAGAAGGCCTGTCCCTCCTCTGACTCCTCCTCAGAATGCTTGGCAGTGCACAAGGACATCTCTCAGCTACCATACGACCTCCGGCAGTACTGGGCGGCCCCCTAGCTCTGCTAAAGCCAGTGCCTGCAGAATTCATAATGGTACAGCCCCTATAATCACCAACAGATTCCTCAGAGGGAGGAGAGCCAGAAAGACTAACATGACAGCAAGACTGCTTAACTCTGCATTGGTTCTTTGCTGGAGCAACATCCCAGCTGGCTGCTCTTGGGTGTCCTTTATCCAGCCTGACTCTGCACAGCACTCCAATGAGCTGACTGTGGTCTAGGCCCTCCTACCAAATTTAACCATTACTTGCTGTGGGCCCTAGCCTGGAACAGGATACTACCTTATCAAAAACTAAGAAGATGGATGTCATCCTACAGAATTAGAATTAAAACTAATTTGGCGACAGGGTTAATGATTTTTAAATAGTGTCGTGCACTGTTTTTTTAAAGGCCATATTATGCCACCATGAAACAGCCCTATTTACCTTTTGTTTAAATTTGCCATGTGCCACTTTGACTTTCTGGCCTTCGACCCATGACATTTGTTCCATGGAGTGCAGCAGTCACAACAAATGATCAGGATGTGTGTGTTGCATTTGCTAGCTGCCACGACCAAGTGGCAGTCAAGGAGGAAAGAAACTATGCTTTTCTTGTCTCCCACTGAGGAATGGTTACTGTGGAGGGCAAAGGGGGCACTGTTTGTGAATACTAAGCTCGAATTTGCCACTTTCTGGAGTTCAGAGTCAGATGTGAGACTGGGCATATATCTGGAAAATGCCCAATCAAAGTCCCTGCAGAGCTTTCCAAAGTACTGCCCCCTATGTAGACTAGCACAACAAACTAGCAGCTTCTGTATTTACCACAGAACTGGGACCTACGATACTAGCCACCAGTCTGCTGTAGGTCAATGGTAGAGTGTAAGTGTATGCATGCCTGGCATGCAAGAGGTCCCAGGTTCAATCCCTGCCATCTCTAGGTAGGGCTGAGAGACTCTAGGGAGACTTTGTCAGACAATACAGGCAGTTCTGAGCCGAGTGGACCAGAGTTCTGACTCCCTATGTTCTTATTTTAGAAACTGTTCCAGCTCATTTTGTGCCAAGATATATTTATTGACTCTGAGGGGCAGGGGGAATTGAGTAAGAAATCTAATTAGCTCAGCATCCATTCCTGCCAGAGGATATCCCAAAATTCCTTCTACAGTTTAGTCAGCTCTAATTGGAGAGGAGTGCATGTGTGTGTGTATCTATAGATATAGATGTAGATGTAGATATAGATGAAAGAGCTCATTTGTCAACTGTGCATTTCCCGTTCTTGATGGGATGGGATGGGATGGGATGGGATGGGATGGGATAGATAGATAGATAGATAGATAGATAGATAGATAGATAGATAGATAGATAGATAGATCTGGAAACTTGTCAGGTCACTTTGCAACATCCAGCAGATTTTAAGAGATGATTTAAGTTCAAGATGTACATCGTGCTCTGCACAGCTGACAAATGAGCTCTTTCATGTTCTCCTCTGACAGCTTGATACCTACTCACCAAGCCTAAAGCTAAGCTAGCCCAAATAGGATTAGCAGCTGCCTCATGGCTGCATTTGGAATGCTATAATATTACTGTTTCAGGCCAGTTAATTCTCACTTTTATTTGCTATTATACCAGTTCTTGGAGAATCTACTTATTTCCTAGGAAAATTACTTTGACCTCAAATAGAACATGGATCATAACTGAGCACACTTTTCAAGAATATCTAAATTCTGTGCTGAAGAAACTCAGATACTGAACTCTGAGTAAAGCCTGGGTAGTCACATGCATTTGTTGAATTTCCATGATTCAAGCCCCATGCAAATGTTTGCCTGCACATGTGAGAGCTAATGTGTAGAGGGGCTGTGTAGGGGGGCTGAGCCGTGCACACAAGTTCTGCTCCCCGAAGTCCCTGGGCACACAGACTCATTTAAAGACCTTCATGTGTTGAGCAGGAAGATCTGCAGGGGGGTTCTACTTTCAACACGCAGAGGCCTCTAAACACATTAAGTTTAACGCAGGTAGGTCTTAGTCCTCAATACAGGAGGGTCTTTCAAGGAGCTTGTGCCCAGAGATTTTAGTGGCAGTCAAGTAGACTGTGGGGCACCGGTGCGTTTTCATCTCCTTTGTGGAATGTGTCTGTCACTCAGCAGCGGAAACTTCAAATTCACCCCCTTTCATCCAGTTAGATAAATTATGCTATCTCCATTGCAATCTCCTTTGAGAGTGGTTTCCTAATTCCTGTCAGACTATCCTGTGGGGGTGTGAAATGTCCCTCTATCTTCCTTCAGCCTGATGAATGCTTTAGGCTGAGAGCATTTTCCTTCAAATTTTCCTTCTTTTACATGAGGAATGGAGACCACAGAGCCGTGTCAACTTATGTGGTTGGCTGTTACAAGCCTGGCTTGCATGTCATATCTGATCAATCACTCTACAATGTGTTGCCTTCCTTTCCCCAGGCTTCAGCAGATTGCGGGGGGGGGCGGGATTTTCATAACAACAGAATGAGAAACATGTTGGAGCATTATCCAGATTTTCATGGAATTGGCTTTGGTCCATCAGGGACACATGAAGCAAGAAAAGCTGAGTGTACCATACCTTTAAAATCCAGTTTTCAGGGGTCATACAGTGCTTGAAAGGAACATACTTCCAGGTTTGGTGGGGGGAGTAGAACGTAACATCATCAACTGGCAGGGGCTGTTCAGAGAGGCCTGTTTCTTGCCACTGTCAAGCCCCCACCCCCACTTTTGCATGAAGAAGCCAAAATCTCTGATTCTCCAGTACAGCATCTGAAGGCTCCCTGTGAGAGTATCCCCCTCCCCCAATTTTGCCCCATTCCAGCAAACTGTCACGGAATTAGGGATGTCAGAGAATTTCGCCACGAATCTTGGGGAGGCCGAATGCCAGCGCATTCAGCCCCCCGAAATCGGTGGCAAAACAGTCTGCCCCCCCGCCGCCCCCAGGACGGGACTTACCTTGTGCGAATGTCCCTGGCGGCAGCGGCTCCAGTGGCGGTGCGGCGGCGGCGGCGGCAGCCAGTCTTCCAACCGGTTGCCGCCGCCACCATTTCCAAATTAAAAAAAAAAAAAAAAGTGATAGGCTACGTAAACATTTACGTAGCCTATAACGGCTAGATTTTCAAAAAATACCGTGATAGGCTACGTAAATGTTTACGTAGCCTATCACGGCTGAGTGAAGAAAAAAAACCCTGCGCGTACGCACATGGCGGCGCCCATGAGCACCGCCATTTGCGTTCCTTATTTTGGCACATCTAGTCTACGTAAACATTTATGTAGACTACGGCGAAAATAAGGGGAACACTATTTGCGTTCCCCTTATTTTCGCCGTAGTCTGCGTAAATGTTTACGTAGACTAGACATGCCAAAATAAGGAATGCAAATGGCAGCGCCCATGGGCGCCGCCATTTGAGTACACACGGGGGTTTTTTCCTTCACTTAGCCGTGTTAGGCTACATAAACATTTACGTAGCCTATCATGGCTGACTGTGTGGACGCAAACAGTGGCAGCTACGGCCGCCGCCATTTGAGTTCCCGGCCGGCAGGATTCACGGCGGGAGGGACGGGGCACCTCCCCCCCAGCCAGACTTTTTGGGGGGGACGGGCCACCTCCCCCCTGGCCAGAATTTCAGGGGGGAGGGACGGGGCACCTCCCCCCCGGCCAGAATTTCGGGGGGAGGGACGGAGCGCCTCCCCCCCACTGCGAATCAAATTTCGGTTCAGGTAAGTGACTTTCGTACATTCCTACACGGAATTATTCCTCTCCCCACTTTTTCCCAAAGTGCACACTTTTGCCTGAAGAATTCTCAAGTGCAGCATCTGAAGACTCCCCCAATTTGAGTGCAGAATCTGAAGACTCCCCCTGAGAGCACCCCACCACCCCAATTTCACCCATTCCAGCAAACTGTCAGAGTTGTAACTTCTAAGCTGTTTTTACTGCAGATATCAGGGAAGCTAAGTAATGCAACGAGAAGCAGGGAATCTAAGCAACGCAATGAGAAGCAAGGAAGTGAAGCATTACAATGAAAAGCAAGGAAGCGAAGCAACATGCAAGAATCAGACAAGCCCTGAAGTAACACAAATATCAAAGAAGCAGCTAAGTAAGAAAGGATCAGATAAGTGCCCAGAGAAGCGAAGTAATGCAACACTGGAGAAGCAAATTAACACATCAGGCAAACATCAGAGAAACACATAATGAAGGCTCACAATGGGGGAAGCAAGGCTAGTTACTCCCACTGGCAAATAGGAAGTACAGTGCAATTCTGAAGGCTTGACAGAGCGCAGTAGTGCTTCGATGAGTCAGGAACTAGCTTTGATGAGGCTAGTTACTGTAGTTACTGTAATTACTCTCCCTGGAGATAGTAGTGCCAATGGGGAAAATGAGTGAAGGGGGGGAGGGGCAGCCCCACCACTTGACCATGTCACTGCCAGGTCACAAAGGCACACCCAGGAGTTAATGTGCAGGAATGCAAGACACTGCAGTGGACCAGTGTGGGAGCTGCTTTACCTGGGGGGGGGGAACAGAGTAAGAGGACTTTCAGATCATGAGTCTTTTCAAGACAGGAGCTGCTGCTTGGTAGCACACTAGCCATGATGTCATGTGCCACGAATGACCTCAAAATGTTCCCAATCCACAGGAAATCTCCCGTGAGGACAGTCCCCAGTACAGAAAACAGTGCAATCATCCTGTTGATAAAACATACTTCACATAATATCCATGTATTTTGCCATTTGTGACAGTAAATTTATTTTTAAAAAACCACTTTTGGCAGTGGTTATAAAAGAGAGGTATGCATGCTGAAGCATCTGACTCTGAGAAAAGCATGAGCAGATGGCGTTCCTCACTGAAACACCCTTACAATGACAGAGTAAACAATGAAAAGAACATAACAAAGATCACACAGATTAAATTACCAGTTGAGAAGAGATTATACTAAAAACATTGTGCATTATCTAATCATAAAAACACTACATACAGAATTTTTTAGTTGCAGGCCAAACGTAAAAGGCAGGGGAGAGGCTATCACAAGCATTTCAAAGGGTCAAACGACAATGGAATTCAGTGTTTCGCATGAGCATTGTAATGCTATAGATACAGTCAGGGCCAGAAATATTGGAACAAGGATAACTGTTTTGGCAGTTGACCTCTGTACACCATCACGTTGAAGTTGAAAGGGAACACACCCAGATGGGAGCAAAGTCAGGACTTTCAGCTGTAATTCAAGGGGTTTGATAAAAGTGGGGCACTAACCATTCAGGAAGGACAGCCAGTGGCATACACACATCCCCATCGTTGGTGGCTCATAAGTCATGGAACAAACCAACATCATTTCAAACTTAAGGATCACCTTTAATACCTGGATGAAAATCCTTTGCAGTCAATGACTGCCTGAAGTCTCGAACCCATGGACATGACCAAATGCTGAGTTTCCTCCCTCGAGATGCTTTGCCAGGCCTTTACTGCAGGCAGCTGCCTTCAGCTGCTGCTTGTTTGGGGGTCTTTCTGCCTTCAGTCTTGTCTTCAGTAAGTGAAAAGCATGCTCTATTGGGTTGAGATCAGGTGACTGACTTGGCCATTGAAGAACATCCCACTTCTTTGCCTGGAGAAACTCTTGGGTAGCTTTTCCTGTATGTTTTGGGTCATTGTTGTTGTTGTTCAGTCGTTCAGTCGTGTCCGACTCTTCGTGACCCCATGGACCATAGCACGCCAGGCCTTCCTGTCCTGCGCTCATCTGCAATATGAAGCGGCGGCCTATCAGTTTGGCAGCATTCGGCTGAATCTGAGCAGAAAGTATAGCCCTACAACTGCAGAATTCATCCTGCTGCTTTTATCAGCAGTCAGGTCATCAATAAACACCAGTGACCCAGTTCCATTGGCAGCCATACATGCCCATGCCATAACACTGCCTCCACCATGTTTGACAGATGATGTGGTATGCTTTGGATCAGGAGCTGTTCCTTTCCTTCTCCATATTTTTCTCTTCGCATCATTTGGGTACAAGATAATCTTGGTTTCATCAGTCCAAAGAATCTTATTCCAGAACTGGACAAGCTTTTTTAGGTGTTTGCTGGCAAAGGCTAATCTGGCCTGTCTGTTCTTGAGTGTTACCAGTGGTTTGCACCTTGTTGTGAAGCCTCTGTATTTACATTCATAAAGCTGTCTCTTGACTATAGATGTTGACAATGACATGCCTACCTCCTCAAGAGCGTTCTTGACCTGGCTAGATGTTGTGAAAGGGTTCCTCTTCACCATGAGCAGAATTCTGCTGTCATCCACTTTAGTTGTCTTCCATGGTCTTCCAGGCCTTTTGCTGTTGCTGAGCTTGCCAGTTAATTCCTTCTTTTTCAGGATGTTCCAAATTGTTGTGTTGACCACTCCTGATGTTTTTGCTATATCTCTGATGGGTTTATGTTGTTTCCTCAGCCTAATGATGGCCCCCTTCACTCGCATGGACACCTCTTTGGACCTCATGTTGGGAGTTCCAGTGAACAGCTACCAAATGCAAATGTAACACTCAGAACCACCTCCAGGCCTTTCCTCTGCTTGATTGGTCATGGGGCACCCAGGAAACAGGCCACACCTGGCCATGCAGCTGCTTGTCAGCCATTTGTTCCATTACTTATGAGCCACCAATGATGGGGGGGGGTGTATGCCACTGGCTGTACTTCCTGAATGGTTAGTGCCCCACTTTTGTCAAACCCCTTGAATTTAGGGATGTACGAAACACCTACCTGGTTCTGCGCCGGGTAGGGGTGGACGAAAGTCACTTACCTGTCCTCGAAGGATGTTCGCGGTGGGGGGGAGTCGCTTCGCTGGTCCCCCCGCGAACTTCAGGCCGGGAGGGGGAGGCTTCCCGCCTCGGCCCGGCCGAAATTCAGGCTGGGGGGGAGGCTTCCCGCCTCGCCCTGGCCGAAATTCAGGCCGGGGAGGAGGCTTCCCACCTCGCCCGGCCGCGAACGTGAAAGTTTAAAAAAAAAAATGCCCCCTGATAGGCTACGTTGTTTTTTTTTTCTTTCATTGCAATGGCGGCGGCGGCAGCCGGTCGAAGGACCGGCTGCCGCTCCCGCCCCGCTCGAACACCCGCCGAACCGCCAGCCGGACCCACCGCCGGGAGGGACATTCGGCGAAGGTAAATCCTGTCCCGGGGGGGCGGGGGGGTTCGGAGGATTTCTCCCCGAAACTTGTTCGGGGGGCCGAACACGTTGGCGCTCGGCCCCCCGAAGTTTCGGGGAGAAATTCTCCGCCAACCCTAGCGCCGGGCAATCCGTGGGGAGGGGAGGCGCTCCATCCCTCCCCCTGGAATCCTTGACGGGGGGGAGGCGCTCCGTCCCTCCTCCCCGAATCCTGCCTGGCCGGCTTGGCTCCGTTCCGCAGCCAAGCCGCAGAGCCGCCAGCCAGCTCCAGCTGCCCGCAGCCGGACATCAGTAGCCGCTGCCATCTGTAGCCGCCACCGCTGTAGCCGCCACCATTTGCATCCCTGTATTGAGCCATGATAGGCTACGTAAATATTTACATAGCCTATCACGGCAGGGGGAAAAACCGCAGCATACTCAAATGGCAGTAGCCACCATTTGTGTACGCTGGGTTCCCCCCACACACACCATGATAGGCTACGTAAATACTTACGTAGCCTATCACGGCCTCCACAGGGACGCAAATGGCGTCCCTGTATTAGCCATGATAGGCTACGTAAGTATTTACGTAGCCTATCACGGCTATGAAGAGGAGGAAGCAAATAGCAGCCACAGGACGGCCGCCATTCGCAAAGCAGCGCAGACGGGAGCAGGTAAGTGCTCCGTTTCGCATGCCTTTTGGGGGGTGAGGGCTGGAAGAGCTATGTAAATAGCTGGATAATAAAACGATGCTTTCTGAATTACAAATTTGCTGACATAATTTTTTTTTTGAAGCACTTGGCTTTATGCAGATTAGATGCTGCTCACTGTAAATAAAAATAGCTGTTCACATGCTGGGAGGGATGTACATCTGTAACAGTAACCTACAATCCTCCTTTCTATAGATATTTTCTTAGACATCAGTGAGATTTATTCCCAGGTACAGGTGTCCAGGATTGCAGCATCAGGCTGCAATCGACAATCTGCTCATCTGCAGTCCTCAAGAATGAATGAGCTGAGGATGGCAAGCTAAGTCTGCAACAATTGTACCTAGCTCCTCATGAACAAGTCCTACTGAAGCTTCCCTCTGCATAGCATAATTGCCCCTTGTATATTTCTAGAACATAATGGACAGTATCCAGTCGCTGACAGTCACCAGTGGCAATCACATTACACTAACGGGAATGATCGCTAGCACAATGGGAAGCTAGCACTTCCGCTGAAAGAAGAAACCAAGACACGTTTCCTAAATGGCAATGTTGCTCCTACTTTTGATCATTGTTATAATTTGAAGACAGAGATGAAAATTACCTTACCTTAACATAGCTGCAACTCCGGCATTAATGATTGCCAAGCAATGATCTTAACTGCCATTAACAGAACTTATTTCTGTACTATTTCTGCAATTAATGTGATCTCTATTTACATTTCTATTTTTGTATTTGCTTAACATATTAATTATCAGATGTCATTCTGAAGATTATATCTGCCAAAATACTCTTAAGAAATGGGTGCATTTGTAGGAGTTTCAAATATTCGTATTCTTCCAGAAATGTAGCAGGAGTCTGCTACGCTTCTACCCAAATCAAGACAGAAATGATAAAAGATATTTATTGAAGGAGAAATATATTTTACATTTTGAAAGCTTTTCTTTCATTTGCAGGTCTGGTATAGAGTGGTTTGGCTTTGAACTACGAATATTTTATTTCAGCAACTTCATTCTGCTAAACATTTTAATCTACATCAAAAGTTGACTTGTGTTTTAAGATTTTCTTGTACAAAAGGCATGCAATTATGATTTTCCATTTTCCCATGCTTGTCAAGTACCTTCTGGATACTGGAACAAGGTTTTCCATATTTATCAAGTACCCTTCTAACATACTGAGTACTTACAAGCCTTTTCTTTTGAAACAGAAAAAAAAGCATTGAAGCTGAGGGGTAAGACTAGGCATGTTGACACAATAGGTGGACTTCCTGGAACTATTGCGTCCCATCACCAGTGTGTATTAAACTGAGGCCTCTCAGATCAGTTGCGCAGTCCAGTGTGTTCCCTAATAAGTGAATTTAAGGTTGCAGCCTTCATTTTTCCAGGGTATTTGTCTGTTGTCTTTCCTACATAGGATATTTATAAGGGACAAAACAGATATTGCTTTAAATGTGTGTCTAGGGGCCAAATCCAGATCTTAAAAGTCCCTCTATCCCCTATGTTAAGGTCCCAATCTGGATCAGGGGCCCTGTGTCTGCTCTAGAGTAAAAATGGGGGAAAGGCAGAGCTGTTAGGCACACATTTAAAATAATGTCTGTTTTGGCCCCAAGACTTATTCCATGCATGATAGAAACAAATTGGCAGATACAAACTTCTGGTCATTGTGAATAATCCCAGATGTGGATTACTTCCATTCTTTTCTCTTCATTGTTTAAAAATAATGCCAAACTGAATTCCCTTGAAAGGAAAATTCCCATTAAATGTATGGCATACTGAAGGATGTGATTCAAGTCCGATCCCACTTAGGTGCTTCAGAAAGCTGGTCACTTTGCCACAGACTGCTTTATGCATGACCCATTTCACCTCAGGTCCTAAAGGGAGCCAGACTCGAAAGTCGAAGGCCACATATGTCTCAACATTGAATAACAGAGAAATAAACAAATGATGCTTTTTTTAATATAATTGGATTAAATAGTATCCCTTTCTGATACATTACAAAACATTAAATGTGTAGCATCTAGCCTCCCCACCTTTTTTTAAAAAAAAATTTTTGCTGTAAGTGCAGAGGGTCATGATATGGTCTGAGACAATAACACATGGGGGGGGGTTAAACCTTCCCACCCAGCTGCTTCCCTCCTTCCAAAAATTTCACCTCCGCCCATATAGGGGAGAAAGGAAGAGGGAACTCCATTGGTGCCAACAGAGTCCCCCCCCTTCTTTATTTGGGTGGAAAGTGGCTAGCTGGGAAGGTTTACGCCCTCTGGCCAATTGTGATGGTCCCAATCCAGATCAGGGGCCCTGGTGCTTCTACTAAAGTAAACAAAAGTTACGAGCAGCAAAAAGCTATGCATTTAATGTAACGTGTAGTTTAGCCCTAACTGAACCAAAGCTAGGCCCTTTTAATAATTGACAGTGGTTTCAATAGCCCCCTTCATGCATGGAATGGGACCCCCTGCACAATTGCAAGCTGCCCTTCTTCACTGCAAACATTCACACTAATGTGTGGCTGACCAGGGATGGGGCCAGCAGTGCATCCGACACCAGGGACATGACTAGCAGCATGGGCCCACTCCAAGCTTGCAAATGTCTTCATATTCTGGACAGAAAGAACTTGAAATTTAAAACATTCACATATGGGAGAAAGTGAAACTGACATGTTTGTCCATTGCTATGCTAAACACATTGCATTCTCAAGCTGCACTTTTGTGTAAGCATGTTCAAAAATTTGACCATGATCCAAAAGCTCAGAATATACAAGAGCTTTCTTTTGAGTTGGGCTCACAAATTATGCTTGACTCCAAATCACAGTTGTTAATGTTATATCCAAACCCTAAACTGTGGTTAATCTGAACTATGGTGGACTGAAACAAGATAGCTTCATAAACCACAGACTGAAGGTGGTTGGTTTTAGTAAGCCATAGAGAAGACCAGCCATAGTTTAGCACTGCATCTTAACAAGGCTATTTAGTATCTGTATGTGTATTTGC
Source organism: Heloderma suspectum (assembly GCF_057233095.1). Lineage (NCBI taxonomy): Eukaryota > Metazoa > Chordata > Lepidosauria > Squamata > Helodermatidae > Heloderma > Heloderma suspectum. Next base: position 72,561,621 of record NC_139462.1, read on the forward strand.
TGGGAAAGAGCTGAACAGGAGGGTGTACAAAAAAACAAGAATGTTATGTCTGGTAGAGATCCTGCAATCCCACAACAAATGGCATTTGCTGTACAAAAAGATGCAGCAAGGCACATTCAATATTGCTTTTATGTAAGGTTACAATGTTTGCGGTTCTATAAAAGACTTCAAAACTGGCTACAAAAGCCTTTCAGAGCTAGTTTGAGTTATGTTTGGGTTGCTTTAAAATAAAATTCAAGGGCATCTTCAGCCTCTATTATTTACTTTCATTTCCCGCCGCCCTCTCCTGAATCATAATTCAAGTCATAAGTAGGAGTCATAATTACATTAGCCAGTGTTAAGAATTCATTAGCATTGCTTTGACCTAAAAACCCAGACAAGTGGCTTTCACAACAGCTCTGATATATAGATATAGCTATAGGTATAGATGTAGCTATGGAGAAAGGGGGTGGGGGAGAGAGAGCAGGGAAGTGCTCATCTTCAGAGACAATGCCAAGCCATGTCAACTGAATGTGAACACACAAATGATTGAAAAGTTGTATTCTTTTCAAACAGACCTGGACAGAGATTGGTATAAAATGAAAGACTAACTCAAGGATGCTGTTCCAGTCCCTTTTACCTACAGGTACAGTGGGATTAGGTACATGGGGACCAGGGCATTTTAAATAGAGGGAAAATCCTCCCCTCCAGCCCGCATGAATTCCCCACTAGTGAACGCAAACATCCGTATCAGTAAATTGCCCTTTTTCAATTCAGCCAGCCTTTTTCTTCAAGCTAGGACATAGGGTTTTCTACATTAGGCTGTGAGCACTACATGAGGAGTGTTTCCTTTCCTCCTTTCCGCTATATAACCTCTATGTGGCACTCTCGTACAGTAGAATAGAACAAATAAACAAGAGGAAATCACACTTTCTTTCACCATCAGAAATAATACTCTATTTTCCCTGCTCTTAAAAAAAAAAAAAACCCTCACAGAAAGTGCTGTTTACAAACAGAAGCAAAACTGGAAAGTCACAATGTTGTCTAAAGAACCTGTAAACAACCACGAGTAGGAAATGATGAGTGTACAAACACCTCATGTAGAAAAACATTTCCAAACTTCAAAAAGAATCCTAAAGAACCTGGGAGGAGCAACATTTATGTTGTTTTATATTGTAAGCCACCTTGGGAATACTGCAGCCCTGAAACGCGGGTTAGAAATAAACAAAACTGAAATAAATATATAAATAAATAATTTGCCACCAATCCAAAGAAGACAGACATGACAATTTCCATTTCAGACTAATTTTGGTCCAGTGGAAGTTAATATCCAGTTCAAAAAGAGCTAGTTGGATCAGATTGTTCACAAAGAGAAAATGTACAGTGCAGATAGTATGCTCTAGCCAGCCCACATATAGAAACAGCAGTATTGTTTGTCAAAGTTGTAAAATAAAGCAAATTGTCTTCTTTCCTTCCATCTGAAATGCCAGCTCCTCTCCACAAGTGTTAAGCAACTGTGAGGGCACTAAAAACAAATAAGCAAAGAATTGAATGTGGCATATACATATATATGTATACACACACACCTCAAAACGTTAGCAATGTGAGAGGCAGACTCTGTTTTTATAAGATTTGTCCAGCCTAAAACTAATAATAGTTTTTATATAAACAATGTACAGAAGCCTGTCCTTGGAAAGATTTTATTCTCTTACCATGTCCTTGGAAAGTTTTAATTCTCTATATAGCAGCGAAGATTACTACTTTAGAAGAATGTCATGTTGGAGCAAAGGGCAATTTTTTGACCTGGTGGTTATAGGAGGTGTGATTTGTTAGGCACAAGCATGAAAACACAGTAAGAGTGCAACCCTGTTTTTTAGACAGTAAAAAAGTCTTACAACTTCCAGCATTCCCCAGCCAGCATGGGGAATGCTGAGAGTTGTAGGAAATTTTTCTGTCTAAACATGCATAGGATTGCATCCTAAGAAACATTATTGTCATTGACCATTTTACAAGAACATTCCCATAGCACTAATCTTTTCGTGTATTTTTAACATTCTTTACTGTAAAAGGGGTTCTACTTCAGAGAATTTGCTTCTGTTGCTGTTACAGTATTTACTTGAGCTACACTCATTAATGACACCCGTAGGGATCCTCTCTTTTTTTCTGATATTGTTGTTGATGGCATTTGCTTTGGTGAACTGAGTCTCTCTCTCTCTCTCTCTCTCTCTCTCTCTCTCTCTCACGCATGCACACACTCCTTTTCTGTTCTTCTGGCATTAGACTCTCCTAGCTACTATACGAGAAGTAATCCTATGTGTTGCACTTTTGCATTTTAAAAAGCAGGAAAACTCTTATCTTTTAAAGAACTGATTTGTCCATCACTTAAAAGGGTGTGTGGGTGGCTTGGATTTATTTTTTTGCTGGCTTAGCTCCTACATAATGCGAATGAAATGCCATCTTTAAACAGGGACTGTTTTTTAAAGGCACACATCCTTTTTTAAATTTCTGGTAATCAGAGATTCAGATGTCATTCACAAAGATATGTTTATTTAGCCGATCTGATGACCACTAGTGGAGCTGCTGCTTATTTTGATAAGAGGCGAATCTTCAGTAGAAGCCAGTTCCACACACACATGTATTTTGCTGTGTTTTCCCACACCAAACATTTGTTTGGAGATAGGTGCATTGAACCACACCTGTTGCAGGTAGCCAGGTTGAGGTATATGGATCCAAAGTAATTAAAGGACAACATATTAAATTATAAATCATACATAGCACATCGGAAATAGTCACTGAAGAATCTAATTTCCCTTTCAGTCAGAGATCCACGAACAGATCTATCATTAGACAACATGGTTACTGTGGGCCTATTGTGGAACCAGTACATGCCCTCTCATGCCATATTATCCAAAGCAAGCATTACCATTTGCTTCAATGGAAAAGAGGAAATAATTGGTGGAGGGACTCTCACACTCAAAAGAGTGACATTTACTGACTGGATAGATGTCCTTACTGTCACACTTCTAAGACACAACAGTGAACCATGGTTTAGCACTCTGTGCAACTAGCATTAGGCTGGTGCTCTTCCCTCACCCACTCTTCCAGCATGGCCACAAGAAGGAAATCAGAAGCTTTTGCTTCCCTTTTAAAAATAACCAGAGTTTCTCATGATGTCTGAACTGGGGTGGAGGGACTTCAAGTAGTTTAAACCAGCCGTCCCCAACCTCGTGCCTACCATATGTCTTGAACTTCAATTCCCATCAGCCCAACCAGCATGACAAATGGTCAGAAATGCTGGAAGCTGTAATCCGAAACATCTGGACCCACCACCACCCCCAGTTGGAGAAGTTTGGTTTTAGCTATTGTTCATAAATAAAGAATCATACATCACAGTTGGTGTCAGGATTGAGTCCAGGCCCTCTGGTTTGTTTTCAGACTCTGGTTCAGATTCGGAGACAGAGTCAGAAGAAACAAGGTGTGGAGGAGGACATTCCCCAAGATTCCTCAGGAGCAAGTGAAGAACCTTCCCAGGGGCTTGTCAAGGAGGAAGGCCAGGCTCAGAGAACCTCTTCCCCCCTCCCAATGGGAACCCAGGCTCTCTGGAGGTGGGGGAGCTTTGGGATTGACAGATGCCAGAACCTGCAGCTGAGTTAAGTGGGTGGTGTTGAGAGGAGGAGATAGGACGTGCCACACCAGATTGGCTGCCTGTCAAAAGTTGGGTCAGTAGGATCCTCCCTGAGGGCAGGAGCTAAGAAAAAAACAGCCAAACATGGTGGGAAACCTGTCCAGAGTTAAAAGGCTTCCAGTAGCTGGTAATTTACTTTGCAAATTAGGCCTAGAGGACAGCTCTATGTTTTTGTAGTCACTTGAGGGGTGAAGAAGTGCTATTAGCTGAATAAAAATTTTGTGGATTCCACAGCGAGTTTCTGCTGCCTCATTATGCAGCAGGAGAGCTTAGCATCCATGACAGTTGGATTGTAACTTGTGTAAACTAGGGGAACATCTGGCCCATGGAGGTTCCCCATCTAGCCCAGAGGCTTGGGCTCCCACCATGGGCCCCACCTACTCCCCTATCCTGGAGGTTACCAGGAGCTTGGGGAGGAGGTGGGGGGGAGATCCCTCTGTTATCTCCATTCTGTGATCAGAGATAACAAAGGGATTCCCCTGAGAGTACAGCCCATGAAATGCTGCACACTTGGCTATCACTTGCAGGAGCTCTTGCAAGTGCTGGCTGAGTCTGCTTCATTCCTGCTTCTCATTTTCCACATGGGAAATGAGAAACAGGAGCAAAGACAGCTTTGCACTCAGCTGATGCTTGCATGAGTTCCTGCAAGCAATGGACACGTTTGCTCAGTTCCCCAATCTGCAGTGTGCTACCCCTGCAAGCACCAACCAGGTGCACTTTGCTCCTGCTTCTCGTTACCTGTGGGAAATGGGAAGCAGGAGCAAGGCTGGCTGTGCACTCAGCTGGTGCTTCCAAGAGACCCCACAAGCACTGGCTGAGTTCCTTTCCTACATGCACCATTCACCACTCCAGTCAGGATGTTGAGCAGCACATGAAGGAAGTGCCGAACCAGCTTGGCTTCACCTGCCTACCTTCCTCAGCCAATGATCCAATGGGGGAAGCCCACCACCCATGTGCCATTAAGCCGGTACATTGGCCAGAGACCCAAGGACATCAGGGAGGGCTGATGTCATTTGGCCCATGGAGGCCAGGGAGCATCTGGCCCTCCAGCCAAAACTAGTAAATTAACTGGAGTGTGTGGAGTGTGTCCCTCCCACCCAGTTTGTACAGAATAAGAAACTGGGGATGCTTCTAGTGTCCTCATCATGGCTGCATAGGAGTAGTGGGAAAGGAATCATATCTGTCCAAGGCTTGCTACTGGGTATGGTGCTCAGAATGCTAAATCATCTGAACCAAGCAACTGACTCATTCTGCCCCAGATAAAAACAGACCTTCCTTATCACCCTTTTCGGGATACCTAAATCTGGTGGTTTTTTGCATCTCTTTAGAGATACAGTTGGCTTCTTGTTTTTGTGAACCTACAAACCAGTTTTTGAAGGCATCACATATTTCCATATGCTTCCCAGCTTTCACTTGTCTCATTACCATTCATTTCCAAAGCAGCAAACCAACTCTTAGCATTAAAAAAAATCCCAAAACAAATCCAATGTGATTTTTTTAAGAGTGTGATCTAAGGTATGGTGTTTAGAAGATTTCACAGTCATACAGTCATTAAGATTCTTTTTCATTTTAAACCACAATTTCCTATGTAAGAATATGCTAAAAATAATTTCAAAAAATGAAATCAGAAACTTGCCATATATTATATTCTACCACATTGTTTAGAATCTGAGAGACATCAATCTTCGTGAAAACAAGGCAAGAACTCACTGCCTTAAAAAAATGTGCCCCAACCCAGGGATCTGTGAGTGGAGCAGTGTGAGCTATACTTCCTGTCCTCATTTATACCATACAGGTCTGAAGAGGGGAACTAAGCCAAATTCCTGCATGGGAGATGCATGTACTCTATTTTGTACTCTAAACATGTGTGCACGCACGTGCGCGCACACACAGGGAGATGCACAGGCAGATGCACAGGGAGTTAATGATATGAAGCTACGTATATGCAAGCATGTCTTGCACTCAGGGCATGGGTAGGCCTGGGCCCATCTACATGAGCCATTTACTCCAGGGCCACTGCAATTTGAGGTCCTTTGGGACATATGACGCAGCCACCACTTCACAGCCTAACTGTGGTTTTCACCTGGAAAATGCAGATTTCCAAAGACACGTTTTGCAGTAGGGATGTCAGAGAATTTCGCCACGAATCTCGGGGAGGCCGAATGCCAGCGCATTCGGCCTCCCGAAATCGGTGGCAAAACGGTCTGCCACCCCCCACCCGCCCCCAGGATGGGACTTACCTTGGGCGAATCTCCCTGGCGGTGGTGGCTCTGGTGGTGGTTCAGCGGCGGCAGCGGCAGCGGTGGCCGGTCTTCCGACCGGCTGCCACCGCCGCCATTTCCAGTTAAAAAAAAAAGTGATAGGCTACGTAAAGATTTATGTAGCCTATCATGGCTAGATTTTTAAAAAATACTGTGATAGGCTACATAAATGTTTACGTAGCCTATCACGGCTGAGTAAAACAAAAAACCGCGCGTACGCAAATGGCGGCGCCCATGGGCCATTTACGCTATTTGTAGCATCTACGCTATTTGCATTCCCCTTATTTTCGCTGTAGTCTACGTAAATGTTTACATAGATTAGACGTGCCAAAATAAGGAACGCAAATGGCGGCGGCCATGGGCGCTGCCATTTGCATACGCACGGTTTTTTTTTTTTACTCAGCCGTGATAGGCTACGTAAACATTTACGTAGCCTATCACGGCTGACTGCAGGGATGCAAACGGCGGTGGCTACGGCCGCCGACATTTGCAGACCCGGCTGGCCAGGATTCGCGGTGGGAGGGACGGGGCGCCTCCCCCCGGCCAGAATTTCGGGGGGGAGGGACGGGGCGCCTCCCCCCGGCCAGAATTTTGGGGGGGAGGGACGGGGCACCTCCCCCCGGCCAGAATTTCAGGGGGAGGGACGGGGCGCCTCCCTCCCACCTCGAATCACATTTCGTCAAAAGGTAAGTGACTTTCGTACATCCCTATTTTGCAGTGATGTTTTTGGTTTGCTGCAGGTTTCCCATAGTTGCGAGCTGTCTGTCTCTTCCCCAATCAACTTTGCATTTTGTGGTGGGTGTGTGGTAGGCGTGCCTAGTGCCTGTGTCACTCGGTGATGCCCCTTCACTCTTCCCTATTCTTCCATGGCTGCGCAGTTACAGAGGCACGGGGAAGCATGCTCATTTCTTCAACCACACTTTCGCACACCTTCGCAGCTTTGTATCTTCACAATGACTATTTTGGAGTCAGTGGCCAAGGGCTGGCAATCTTGGGGGAGCAGAAGGTCTAGGACCAACTTTGCTCCAACCACCATTTTGGAATGATGGTTAGCACGTACCTCTCAAGGGCACACGCCTTGGCGAACCATTGTGAGAATCTCGAGCTGGAGAACTGCCGAATGAGGAATTGAAAGACACAAAAGAACCCCTAAAATACAAAACAGCCACTAAAACCCCAAGTGTCGCACCCCCACTCTCACATGCCTGTGCAGCTGCACAGTAAAACGTGTGTGTGCTGCAACAGAAGCCAATTTCCAAGCTGCAATGCTGCACAGTTACAACAAAGTGAAGGTTGAAAGCAGTGCCGTGTAGATGGCCCCCTGGGCCTATGGGGCTTGCCTTGAGCCCTGAATCTATTTTCCAGAGCCCTAAATGTCCCTTCACTACCCCCACTGCCACCCAAGCCCCTGGTTGATTTCTCATTTGATTGTAGCTGCCTGGGCTTCAATCAAAAGACAGAGCCTGCAAGAGCTGCTGCCCAGCCAGGCATTATGTAACCAGTACCCATCAGGGAGAAGCCACCTGCATATGGGGCAAGGACTTATATAGGTCTCCCCAAGTCTCACCTGAAAAAATTTCATTAAGGGAGCAATCCTATGACCACTAGACACTGTCTAGAGGGCCATAGGTTATGCTTTTTTCTGGGAACTGACCTCGGAGCCCGCGCTCCAAGGTCAGTTCTTGGAAAACCAACTGCCCCCCTTGTCCATGCTACCTTGGAGGCAGCATGGAGAAGCCCTGTCCTCCGCGCTCAGAATAGGAGTGTGGAGCAACTGCAAAGGGGCATTCCAGAGGGCGTCCCGTGGTGGGGAGAGCAGAGCTGCACGTACAACACATCCAATGTGTTGTATGTCAGCTTCCTCTCCCGGTTGGCTCCCCCGCCGCTAGACAGCCAAAAATGTCTGTCTAGCAAAAAATAGCAGGGCAGGAGAGGTGTGGAGGGAACTATTTCCCCCCCCCATGTCTCTCTGCATTGCTTTGGATAGGCGGTCACCTCTGAGGTCTGAGGTGGCCACCTATCTAGTTAGGATTGCGCCCCAAGTGCCACAAGACTTTGCCAAATCTCATGAGACTTTGCCTCACTTATATACACAAACATATACACAGTCGGGGGGGGGGGAGTTCCCATTAGTGCCGATATGAATTTTTTTTCTAAGCCTAATTGATTTTCACAGCTAGGGAGGGAAGAGCCTCCCCTCCCTGCACACTCAAACTCTCTCTCACACACACACATTGCCTCCCCCTCCCTACATGGCAATTAAACTTAGGGGGGAAAGCTTCCAATACTTGAGGTAGGGATGATTTTTCTCCAGGGCCATGTTGCCACAACAAGGGAAGGAGAAGCGAACGGAGGTGTACTGACTTTTTAAAAAGAAATCAGCTTTGCTGCACTTTGGTCCATGCAGGGCTCCATGGTCAAGTGCTCCACACCAGTAAAAAACACTTCACAGAACATACTTCCTGGTGCGGGTTGGAGTGAACATCATCTGACTCACTGGCAGGGGCTGCTCAACCAATAACAGAGGCTTCCCCCCTCCCCTCTTTCCCCTTCCCCCTGAAAGTCCAGATGAACCTGCATTTCAGGAGCAAGGCTCATTGAGCACAGTTGGAGTTACTTCCGAGTAGACACACATATACTTGTGCTGGGAAAGAGTGGGGAAACAGGGATGAGAAACCAGCCTCCTTTCTAACTGGAGGATCTCTATAATGAAGGCGAAGTAATTACTTCCTAAGGCAATAAACCAAACATTGGAGTCTCAAGATCATGCTTTACAGCACTTAGTGAATTGGGCTTTAAACAGTGCCATTTCAGTTGAGGGGGATCTCTGTAAATTCTGATGTGGGCATGCAGGGGACAAGCCTCATTGAGCACAGTGGGAGTCACTTTTGAGTAGACACTAGTTGGTTTGTGCAGGGTGGTAAAACACACAGGAAACACCCCTTGACTGGGGTCATGGTAAAAGGCACACCCCTGAGCAGGGCTAGCATATCCAAGGTAAATGCGGGGCATAGGGTACACAACAACTATATCGGGGAGAACCCAACTTAAGGGAAAGTATCTGACTTTAAGCAGTCTTAGGAAATCTGAGTTTTCCTTGATAAGCTCCGGGATGGCTGCTGGATGGCCACAACGTCATATATCCCTAACAACTTCCAAACGCAGCCAGCTCAGAGTAAACTACTCATGGAGACACCCCACACAGGAAGAGGGGAAAGAGACAGAGAGAACTGAAGGGAGGGACACAGAGAGAGAGAAAAAATTGACAGGAGAAACACACAGAGATCTGGGGAGGAGAGAGAGAGAGAGATGGAGAGATGAGTGCAGAAGAAAGAGAACATGTGATTATTCCCCTTCTGGAAGCTTAAATAATCTGAACAAGAGGGCCTTTGCCATGTACCTCGACTGTGTGTTAGATCCTGGTGTGCGTGTTTGGCTGGCTCCCTTTGATCTTTGTGCATCTCCCTGCATGAGGTTGTTGCACATAAAGAGGTGGCACTGTGGGGCTTCCTAGCATGCTCTGCTTGAGTCATTGTGTCTGTGTGTGGAGGGAAAGGCACAACCCTCACCATGTAGAGAGCGAGAAACTGCACAACCCCAGAAACTGCAGAGCAGAAAAAGGGACAGAGAGAGAGAGCACCATCCTTCCACCACCCCTGACCTCCTCATCCCTTCTCTCTTTCCAGGCTCCCTGTGTCTCTTCCATGCTGCCCAGTACTTGCTCCATCCTTGCCTGACTTCTGATCTCCACTCCCAAACCTGCTTCCCCCTCTACTCCCTAATTTTCCTTGCCCCCTTTCCTCTACCTCCTCTGCCTCACTCTCCAGCCCACATTTCTTCTCCCTCCACTCACCCATGCAACCAGCATTTTGAACCCCTCCCTCAAATGGAATCATGAACCCCTTTATTTTATTTTTAATTTAATTAATGTGGGTAATTAAGATGGATGGACAAGGTGTCACAGACTAGCAAACACCCTGTTGCATGAAAGGGATGACATTGCAATAGCAGAAACTAGCTTCCAAACTACGAGCAAGAGGAGAATCCAACTAAAGTTGCATTTGTGCAAGTCGTTGTGCAAAGCATTGTGCATTATGCTTGCACAGCCCATTGTGCAACCAGTTCTGCATAACTCTTATGCAACCGGTTGTGCATTCTCCTTGTGCAAACCATTGCGCAACTGCTTGCACAATGGATTCAGTGGAGCTATGCTACAGCTATTTAAGTTTGTGCAATGACACTTTTGGATAATGCCCAATGAAATGGTTCTCTCTGTACTTTTCATATTTATGTGGGTCTGCACCCTCTTTTGCTCATTTTTCTCAGTGGTGGAAAAAGAAGGAGAGAATGAATGAAAGGAGACAAAAGACAAAGAGACACCAAAATATAATTGCCCATCACCCTCTCTACTCCTCTGGGCTCCTTGCCTTCTCTATCAGCTTAGAACATACGAAGAGCCATGCTGAATCAGACCAAGGGTCCATCTAGTCCAGCATTCTGTTCACACAGTGGCCAACCACAAGCAGGGCATGAACTAGCTTCTCCTCCCTGGATGCTGCAGCCATGTCCTCTTCTCACCAGCCCCTTCTAGTTGATTCTATTTCCCTTTCTCCCTGTATTCTGTTCCAACTGACTCAATATTCCGTGGCTACTGAGCATGCCATGTGACACACACACACACACCACACACATAATTTCTTATGATTTTTTGGACTTCTGCAAACCTTGGGGCTTCTTCAAGCCTGATGATACATTCCTCTTGTTCATGGATGGTGCCGTTTTGACTATATAAGGACTGGCACTCACCCCTAAACTGCGAAAATAGAAGGAATGATACCAGCAATGCTGTTTCTTCAATGCAAAAGAAGTACACGTATGTCTCCAAGTATGTTCCAAAATTGCTTTTTAATATTATAATTATCATACAATAGTGCTAGGGAGTCTATTATATTATTATTATTATTATTATTATTATTATTATTATTATTATATAACAGACTGGGAGCCAGTGGAGCTGTTTTAACAGGGCAGTTGTATGCTCCCTGTAGCCAGCCCCAATCAGCAGTCTGGCAGCAGCTCTTTGAACCAGCTGAAGTTTCCGAACACTCTTCAGAGGCAGCCCCACATAGAGCATGTTAAAGTAATCCAAACGGGATGTAACTGAGGCATGTGTTACTGTGGCCAAGTCAGACATCTCAAGGAACGGGCACAGCTGGCGCACGAGCTTTAACTGTGCAAATGCACTTCTGGCCACCGCTGAGACCTGGGCATCCAGGCTCAGGGCTGAATCCAGAAGTACACCCAAGCTGCGAACCTGTGTCTTCAGGGGGAGTGTAACCCCATCCAGCACAAGCTGTATCCCTATTCCCTGCTCTACCTTTTGACTGACCAAGAGCACCTCTGTCTTGTCTGGATTAAGTTTCAATTTGTTTGCCCTCATCCAGTCCATTATTGCCGACAGACACCGGTTCAGCACCCCAACAGCTTCCTTGGAATTATTAGATGGAAAGGAAAAGTAGAGTTGGGTGTCATCAGCGTACTGGTGACACCGAACCCCAAAACTCCGGACAATCTCCCCCAGTGGTTTCATGTATATGTTAAATAGCATGGGGGAGAAAACAGAACCCTGAGGAACTCCACAAGCCAATGGCCAGGGAATCTAACAGAAGCTCCCCAGCACCACCTTCTGGGTCTGCCCCTCCAAGAAGGAATGGAGCCACTGTAAAACAGTGCCTCTGAATCCCATCTCAGCAAGGCGGCCCAGAAGGTTACCATGGTCGATGGTATCGAAAGCTGCTGAGAGTCATATGACTAAATGTTCAGTGAACATTTCATGATGGGAAATGTATTCAATAAAAAGAAAAACAAAGACCCAAATGGTGGTGAGACGAAACCTCCGATGGTTGCTCAGAGATGAAAATGTATTGGACATATCATACGTTACCATATATTTTCATTTCTGAGCCCCAGTCTGAAGGCCATACACCTCCACCCAATTTTATTGGGGGTGGAGTTCATTGGTGCTGCTGCTCCTTTTTTTCTCCTCTTTCCATGTAAACAACCTTTAAAGACCCTTTCAAAGGATGTCATGAAAATATATAATTTTAATAAATGCTTTCTAAAAGGTTTCCTTCTATTCATCCTAATGGAAGTTATCAATCTGGCAGAGAAAATTAGCTTTTTGAGCTGCAGGTTCAACTGAAATTAGATATAATGGCCTCAGAAGCCCAAACAGTCATTATTGTTGGTACTTTTTCTGCACTTCAGATCTCTCAAAAACATACAAGCTAAAAGCTCCTTTTGATCAATGAAATAGTAAAGTGAAATTGAAAATGTTACATCAGAACATTTCCAAATCCCATGGAAAATGGCAAAACATTTGTTTTGCCAATGTACACATGATCTTAAAAGTAATGAGGATCAATGCTTGATACAAAATATTTTCTTGACTTATTTTAGTTTTTTCACATCTACCTAAATTTTGTTTTGATACGAACAGTCCATAACTAACTGTTTAATACAAGGAAAGAGCCCAGTTCCCCCCCACACACACTTTTATTTCTGATGTTATTTTTACCTTACATCAAGAGTCTAATTTAGAATGCTTCCAATCAGACATCATGCCTAACCAAAGATGGTACAGCCGAACCATGATTTGTTTTTACATCTACATCCATGTTCTATTTTGGATGTAACCCTAATCCCTATTCAGTGCTACAAGAGTGAGCAGAAATGAGTCTTAGGCTTGCACTGCAGTGTCTCCAGGTGAGGGGCAATCCTAAACCAATCAGGAACCCCTCTTGTATTGAAGCACTCAACACATGTACTTCAGCACATGCCTATGGCCACTTCTTACACTTGCTAAACATAAATCCAGTTAGGAGAGGGGTGGCCAGCAGGTACTTTAGGGTACATTAGGTACAAATAATCATAGAATCATAGGGTTGGAAGGGGCCTACAAGACCATTGAGTCCAACCCTCAGCCTAATCCAGGAAGCCTGATTCCCAAGGGGTCTCCCATACAAGTACTAACCAGGGCTGACCCTGCTTAGCTTCCGAAAATCAGACGAGATCAGACACATCCAGCCCTTTGCTCAGGTGTCATTGTCATCATCATCATCACCACCACCACCATCATCATGCATTAGCACTGGGGGCAGAGCTAGCCCACAGAGCCCCACAACAACTGCACACATGCTTTTTTAAAATCAATGTTTTATTGTAAAATTTCAACAAAACTAAATCATAAAGAGGAAAAAAATTGTAGCTTCATAGATTTGAATATATCTATTTCAATATATGCATATGAAGTGTGTGTGTGTGTGTGTGTGTGTGTATGAAAATATGGCTCAGGATTGTAGTTAAATATCAACAAAGACAGACCATATATCCATATGTATATCTGATTGCAAGTGGCATCTATATACCACCCGCTCATAGCATTGTTTATTTATTATTTAGTTATTTTATTTAAAATATTTCTTGGTTGCCTTTCAGGGCAGAAGCCCTCCCAAGGCGGCTTACAACAATAAAATACATGAAAACAATTAAAATATTAAATGTTATAAAAAATATAAAAACAATAAAAACAACAATAAAAGCCAACAGTAAAACCAACAACGATGTTAACAGCAGCAACAGCAACAATAGCAGTCATATCAAGAGAAGGCCAAGGTAAAATAATGTTTTCAAGTCCTTCTTAAAAGTCTGCAATGACGGAACATGGCAGACTTCCAATGACAGCTTGTTCTAAAAGTGTGGGGCCACTGCACAGAAGTCCCTGTTACGTGAAGTCACCCACCTGACTGCTCTCACAGGTGGGCAGATGAGAAGGGCCTCTCTTTCTGATCTTAAAGTGTGGGCAGGCTGATATGGGTGTAGATGGTCCTTCAAGTAACTTGGTCCCAAACCATTTAAGGCTTTAAAGGTCAAAACCAGCACTTTGAATTGGGCTCAGAAACACACTGGTAACCAGTGCAGCTGGTGCAGCATAGGCATTATGTGATCGAATCACCTAACCCCCACTAATACTTGGGTGGCCGCATTCTGCACAAGCTGGAGTTTCTGAACCATCTTCAAAGGCAGCCCCATGTATAGTGCATTACAGTAGTCCAGCCTGGACATGACTAGTGCGTGGATATCTGAGGCAAGGTCTGTTCTCTCCAGATAGGGCTGCAGTTGGCATACCAGCCTAAGCTGGTAAAATGCACTCCTGGACATCGCAGCCACCTGAGCTTCCCCAGTTAGCTCAGAGTCGAGGAGGGCTCCCAGACTGCACACTTGGTATTTCAGGGGGAGTGCAACCCCATTTAAGACCAGTTGTAAACCTCTATCTGAAGTAGTTGGTTTCCCAACCCACAGTACCTCCATCTTGTCTGGATGAAGTTTCAGCTTGTTCACCCTCATCCATCCCAAAACAGCCTCCAGACGCTGGTTCAAGAGTCCCACAGCCTCCCTGGGATGTGCAGATGGAAACGAGAGGTAGAGCTGAATATCATCCGCATACTGATAACATTTCAGCCCAAACCCCCTGATGACTTCCCCCAGCAGTTTCATTTAGATGTTAAAAAGCATGGGGGACAAGGTAGAACCTTGCAGCACCCCACAGGCTAATGGCCATGGGGTAGAACCAAAGTTCCCCAGCACCACCTTCTGAGACTGCTCCTCCAGAAAGCACTAAAACCACTTTAAAACTGTGCCTCCCAAGCCCAATCCAGATAAATGATCCAGAAAGATACCATGGATGATGGTATCAAAAGCCACTGAGAGGTCCAGAAGAACCAACAGGGTTGCACTCCCCCCATCCATTCCCTGGCTTAAGTCATCAACCAGGGCAACCAGGGCTGTTTCTGTCCCATATCCAGGCCTGAAACCTGATTGGAATGGATCTAAGTAATCAGTTTCATCCAAAACTACTTGGAATTGTGAGGCCACCTCACACTCCAGCACCTTGCCCAAGAATGGCAAATTTGACACAGAGTGGTAAGTATCTGGAACCATAGGATCTAAATTTGGTTTCTTCAGCAAGGGCCTCACCACAGCTTCTTTAAAAGCTGCAGGGACCTTGCCATCTCTCAAGGAGGCATTTACCACCTCTGAGGTCCAGATATCCAGCCCAGCTCTGGCAGATTTCACAAGCCAGGATGGGCAAGGATCTAAAGGGCAAGTAGTAGGCCTCAGTCCTCCAAGCAGCTTGTCCACATCCTCAGGTTGCACAAGCTGAAAGGTATCCATAACATGACTAGATGGTGCACGAGCCCCGAACATATCAGACTCTGTCAAAACAATGTCATCCAAGTCAGCACCAATACGAGCGATTTTATCTGCAAAGTGTCAGCAAATTGTTCACAGCGGGCCATTGAGGGTTCGAGTTCTTGCGTTCCAAGGCCTACACCCAAGAGGCCTTTAACCACAGGAAAGAGCTCCACTGGACAACACTGAGCAGATGCAATGGTAGCAGAGAAGTAGGATTTCTTTGCTGCCATCACCGCCACAGAATAAGATCACAAGTGCATTCTTACCTGTGTTTGATCATATTCGTTTCAACTCTTCTGCCATTTGCACTCGAATTGTCAACACAGTAGTTTCATTGCCCTCAGCTCCTCAGAATACCAAGTTGCTGACACAGTTCTACGACTAGGTCGAGGACGTTTGGGAGTGATCATATCAATAGCCTGGGTCAACTCCTCGTTCCAAATGGTGACCAGGACCTTGGCAGGACCACCAGCTAGGGATGTCGGAGAATTTCTCCACGAATCTCTGGGAGGCCAAATGCCAACGCATTCGGCTCCCCAAAATTGGTGGAGAAATGGTCCACCTCCACCCCCACCATCCCCCGGGATGGGACTTACCTCGTGCGAATGTCCCTCGCGGCGGCGGCTCCCAGCGGCGGTGCAGCAGTGGCGGCAGCAGCCAGTCTTCCAACCGGCTGCTGCCACCACCATTTCCAAGTGTAAAAAAAAAACAACAAACATGATAGGCTACGTAAGGATTTAGCCTATCACGGCTGACTGCAGGGATGCAAACGGCGGCGGCTACGGCTGCCGCCATTTGTGTCCCAGCAGGAGACAAGATTCACGGCTGGGGAGACGGGGTGATCCCCCCGGCCAGAATTTCGGCGGGGAGGGATGGGGCGCCTCCCCCCCGGCCAGAATTTTGGTGGGGAGGGACAGGGCGCCTCCCCACCTGCCAAGAATTTCGGGGGGAGAAACGGAGCACCTCCCCCCTACCGTGAAGCAAGCTGCGGGACCAGGTAAGGGACTTTCGTCCATCCCTACCACCAGCTAAGCCTGCAGGAAAATCCTCAAGAGACCTCAAAAATCCATCTGGATTCATCAGTCTGTAGGGAGAGACCATCAAATTTGGTCCCTCATCCCTGCGGAGGTTACAGGTGGCCTGAAGGTCAAAATTGATCAGATAATTATCTGTCCATGCCAAAGGAGTCACTACTGGCTCCCCCACCCACAGATCATTTTCTCCCAATCCAGCACAGAAAAACAGGTTCAAAGTTTGTCCTGCCACATGTGTTGGGCAAGATATTATTTGAGACAGGCCCATGGTTGACATCACAGCCATAAAGTTCTGAACCACTCCTGACAAAGTAGGCTCAGCATTGTTAGGTCCTCAATCCATTGCATTATAGGAGGTGAGGGTTTATCCTTCCAATGTTGTATTATCAATCTATTAGATGCCAAAGGGGTTCAGAGAATCCATTTGCACTGATCATGCAGTAACTTCCAGGAAGCTGGAAGTAATTTTTTTAATCTATTTTTATTTGTATTTTATTTTTATAAATGAAATAAACAATACCAACAACATAATCAAAATCTTCAGTTTCCAACAATACAGTATTCTGGGCGGGGGGGGGGGAGGATAGCAAAAGAAGAAGGGAAAAAAAGAAAAAAGAAAAACAAAGGGATTATATCTAAAAGCAAACCAAATATAAATCCAATTGCAGATTATACCTATACAGCACTCTTCCAAACATTGCAGGTATTATTAAATCTTCAATCCGCTGCACCACAAATGATGAACCTTATCTTTCAGTGTCATAACCTCAGTCTTATAGCAAAGGAATGGGAGCAAATAATCCATTTCCATCGGACATATATTACCATTCAATTAACATGTATTAATAAACAGTAAAGGTTTAGCCAGCAAGGAATAGTAATAATCATAATCCCATAATGACATTAAGAAGAAGAAGAAGAAGAAGAAGAAGAAGAAGAAGAAGAAGAAGAAGAAGAAGAAGAAGAATTATTTTAAGATAAAGATAAAAAATAAAAAACAAAAAACAAAAGCAAACCATTTGTATATTTTAAGTAATATCATATCTAACAATATATTTATATGTGTACACACACATATACACACAAACAGGCATTTTATTACAATATAACATAAAAAATGCAATGAATATGAACTTGAGCACGCTCCGGGAGAGAGCGCAGGACAGGAAGGCCTGGCGTGCTATGGCCCATGGGGTCACGAAGAGTCGGACACGACTGAACGACTGAACAACAACAACAACATAAAAAAGGAGAAAGAAAACAGAAATATGCAAACATTTACTCTGGCATACTGCCTAGACATCTTATCAACTATAACCCAAGCAGCACTTCAAAAGAACAGTAAAGATGGCTAAATTCCAACTCAGGAGGCTGAGAGAGTTGTTTCCTTTCATCTGGCCTTCAAAAAGAATGCAAAATGTAGCAGGATATTTAATATGATATTGGAGGTTAATTTGCTTTGCCAAACTTCTCGCCTTGGTAAATTGTCTTCTTCTGTCAGCGATTTCTTTAGTATAATCAGGAAAGAGCATAATCTTGTCATTTCCTGGTCCCCACCAAAGCTCACCTTGTTCTCTTGCCAGACACATAAGATAATTTTTTGGAGAGACTCATGAAAATTGAACAATAACAGTCCCAGAAGTCCCTTTAGTGCCACATATTGAACCAGGAACATGATATACATGCTCAATGTCAAGTAGAAAATCAGATGGTGAAGCTGGAAGTAAATATTAAAGAGTGTTCCAATACAAAGTTTATCCGTATAACAACCTCCTCCCCAAAAGAGGCAAATATTGGGCATTGCCAAAAAGTATGTTTAAAAGAAGCATTAGCTGTGTTTCATCTCCAGCAATTAGCAAACTTAGACAAACCCTTATTAAAGAGAAGTTGTGGTCTCCAAGAGTTTTTTTCTGAATAAGACATAACCATACACACTTCATATACACATGTTAAAGTAGCAATCCATTGATTACGCAAAATGGGACAGTCCAGTTCGCTGTTCCATTCCTGCTTAACACCCTGCATATTATATTTATTCACCCTTAATATGTATTTATAAACATGGATTGTGGGTTGATATCAGGGTTCAATAAGTGCTTCCAATAGCGAAGGAGTCTCTGAAGCTGTAAAAGCGATGGGGCTAGGGGTGAACGAAAGTCACTTACCTTTTCTCGCAGCTTTTTCGCGGTGGGGGGGAGCGCTTTGCTGCTCCCCCCGTGAAGTTCAGGCCGGGGGGGGGAGGCTTCCCGCCTCGCCCGGCCGAAATTCAGGCCGGGGGGGGAGGCTTCCCGCCTCGCCTGGCCGAAATTCAGGCCGGGGAGGAGGCTTCCCGCCTCGCCCGGCCGCGAACATGAAAGTAAAAAAAAAAACAAAAAAACACGTCCCCTGATAGGCTACGTGACGATTCACGTAGCCTATCACGGCTAGATCTGGAAAGTCAGCCGTGATAGGCTACGTGAATCGTCACGTAGCCTATCATGGGTGACTTTAAAAAAAAAAAGCGCGTACGCGAATGGCAGCCCCCATAGGGAGCCGCCATTCGCGTTCCTTATTTAGTTGCTGTAGTCTACGTCAATGTTTACGTAGACTACGGCGAAAATAAGGGCAACGCAAATAGCGTTGCCCTTATTTTCGCCGTAGTCTATGTAAACATTGACGTAGACTACAGCGACCAAATAAGGAACGGGAATGGCGGCTCCCTATGGGGGCCGCCATTATCCGTACACACTTTTTTTTTTTTAAAGTCACCCGTGATAGGCTACATGACGATTCACGTAGCCTATCACGGCTGACTTTGCAAATCTTGCCGTGATAGGCTACGTGAATCGTCACGTAGCCTATCAGGGGACTTTTTTTTTTTTCTTTCATTGCAATGGCGGGGGCGGCAGCCGGTCGAAAGACCGGCTGCCGCTCCCGCCCCGCTCGAACACCGGACGAACCACCAGCCGGACCCGCCGCCGGGAGGGACATTCAGGGAAGGTAAGTCCCGTCCCGGGGGGGGCAGGGGGCGGGGGGGCGGAGGATTTCTCCCTGAAACTTGTTTGGGGGGCCGAACACGTTGGCGCTCGGCCCCCCGAAGTTTCGGGGAGAAATTCTCCGCCATCCCTAGATGGGGCCAAACCTAGATTCTAAGAAATGTTGCAGTTTTCTTTGCCATTCAGCAGGCAAATAGTATTTGGCATACAAAGCCAAGAATGATAAACGCTCATCATCAGCACCCACTAGTTGATCCAACGTAAAAAAAAAAAATCAACTTATTAGTCCAAGTCTGCCACAAAAACATTTTCTTACCCATTTTTAAATCTCAGTGGAAGCCCAGAGTCAATTTAGAAAATGAGAAAATGGATTGAAACGTGATTGAAATGTAATTGACATGACATTATATGCCACACGTCTCTAACAGCCATAAATGTAGGAAGAACGCTATCCATTCTAATGTGCTGAAAACCTTATGCCATCCATTTAGAGAGAGGATCCAGACAGGAAGATTCCAAACCTGACCAAGGTGGAAAAACTAATATAAGTGGAAAAGACCAAAAGTTAGTACAGGTCAACAAATATGATATCAAGTGAGATCCAGAAAGCCAAACTCACCTTCTTTAATTGGAAGTTGCATCCTTTTCAAGGATATCTGTGATGGGGAGTTGTTGTTGTTCAGTCGTTCAGTCGTGTCCGACTCTTCGTGACCCCATGGACCATAGCACACCAGGCCTTCCGGTCCTGCGCTCTCTCCCGGAGCATGCTCAAGTCCATATTCATTGCATCAGTGATGCTATCTAGCCATCTCATCCTCTGCCGTCCCCTTCTCCTTTTGCCTTCAGACTTTCCCAGCATCAGGGTCTTTTCCAGAGGGTTTTCTCTTCGCATTAGGTGGCCAAAATATTTGAGCTTCAGCTTCAGTACCTGTCCTTCCAATGAGCACTCAGGGTTGATTTCCTTTAGGATTGACTGATTTGACCTCCTTGCAGTCCAGGGGACTCGTAAGAGTCTTCTCCAGCACCACAGTTCAAAGGCATCAATTCTTCGGTGCTCAGCCTTCCTTATAGTCCAGCTCTCACAGCCATATGTTACTACTGGGAAAACCATAGCTTTGATTATGTGGACCTTTGTCGGCAAGGTGATGTATCTGCTTCTTACTATGCTGTCTAGGTTTGCCATAGCTTTCCTCCCAAGGAGCAAGCGTCTTTTAATTTCATGGCTACAGTCACCGTCTGCGGTGATCTTGGAGCCCAAGAAAATAAAATCTGTCACTGCTTCCATTTCTTCCCCTTCCATATGCCAGGAAGTGATGGGGCCAGATGCCATGATCTTAGTTTTGTTAATGGTGAGTTTCAAACCAGCTTTTGCACTCTCCACTTTCACCCTCAACAAGAGGCTCTTGAGATCCTCTTCACTTTCTGCCATTAGGGTGGTATCATCTGCATATCGGAGGTTGTTGATAATTCTCCTGGCAATCTTAATTCTGACCTGTGATTCATCCAACCCAGCGTTTCTCATGATGTACTCTGCATATAAATTAAATAAGCAGGGCGACAATATGCAGCCTTGTCGTACTCCTTTCCCAATTTTGAACCAATTGGTTGTTCCATCTCTGGTTCTTACTGTTGCTTCTTGACCCTCGTACAGGTTTCTCAGAAGACAGGTAAGGTGGTCTGGTACCCCCATCTCATTAAGAATTTGCCACAGTTTGTTGTCATCCACACAATCAAAGGCTTTAGCATAGTCAATGAAGCAGAAATAGACATTTTTCTGGAATTCTCTTGCTTTCTCCATAATCCAGTGAAAGTTGGTGATTTGATCTCTAGTTCCTCTGCCTCTTCGAAACCCAGCTTGTACTTCCGGTAGTTCTCGGTTCGCATACTGCAGAAGCCTAGCTTGTAGGATTTTGAGCATAACCTTGCTGGCATGTGAAATGAGCGCAATTGTATGGTAGTTTGAACACTCTTTGGCATTGCCCTTCTTGGGAATTGGAGTGTAAACTGACCTTTTCCAGTCTTGTGGCCACTGTTGAGTGTTCCAAATTTGTTGGCATATTGAGTGCAGCACTTTAACAGCATCACCTTTTAGGATTTTAAATTGCTCAGCTGGAATACTGTCATCTCCGCTAGCTTTGATGTTACTAATGCTTCCTAAGGCCCACTTGACTTCACTCTCGAGGATGTCCGGCTCAAGTTCAGTGACCGCACTATCATGGCTATCAGGGACATTCAGATCTTTCCTGTATAGTTCTTCTGTGTATTCTTGCCACCTCTTCTTAATCTCATCTGCTTCTGTTAGGTCCCTGCCTTCTTTGTCCTTTATCATGCCCGTCTTTGCACAAAACGTTCCCTTGAGATCTCCGATTTTCTTGAAGAGATCTCTAGTCTTTCCCATTCTGTTGTTTTCCTCGATTTCTTTGCATTGTTCATTTAAGAAGGCCTTCTTGTCTCTCTTTGCTATTCTCTGGAACTCTGCATTTAGTTGGATATATCTTCCCCTTTCTCCCTTGCTTTTCACTTCCCTTCTTTCCTCAGCTACTTGTAAAGCCTCATCAGACAGCCACTTTGCTTTCTTGCATTTCTTTTTCTTTGGGATGGATTGAGTTGCTGCCTCCTGAACAATGTTATGGACCTCCGTCCATAGTTCCTCAGGCACTCTGTCTATCAGGTCTAATCCCTGAAATCTATTCTTCACCTCCACTGTATATTCATCAGGGATATGATTTAGGTCATACTTGAATGGTTTAGTGGTTTTCCCTACGTTCTTCAATTTAAGCCAAAATTTTGCAACAAGAAGCTCATCATCTGAGTCACAGTCAGCTCCAGGTCTTGTTTTTACTGACTGTATAGAGCTTCTCCATCTTTGGCTGCAAAGGATAATAATCAATCTGATTTTGATATTGACCATCTGGTGATGTCCATGTGTAGAGTCGCCTCTTGTGCTGTTGGAAAAGAGTGTTTGCTATGATCAGCGTGTTCTCTTGGCAAAACTCTATTAGCCTTTGTCATGCTTCATTTTGTACACCAAGGCCATGCTTGCCTCTTATACCAGTGATTTCTTGACTTCCTACTTTAGCATTCCAATCCCCTATGATGAAGAGGACATCTTTTTTTGGTGGTAGTTCTAGCAGGTGTTGTAGGTCTTCATAGAACCGATCAACCTCAGCTTCTTCGGCCTCAGTGGTTGGGGCATAGACTTGAATTACTTTGATGTTGAATGGTTAACCTTGGATTCGTACTGACATCATTCTATTGTTTTTTAAGATTGTACCCCAGGACTGCTTTTCCCACCCTTTTGTTGACTGTGAGTGCTACTCCATTTCTTCTAAGGGATTCTTGCCCACAGTAGTAGATATGATGGTCACCTGAATTAAATTTGCCCATGCTTGTCCATTTTAGTTCGCTGATTCCCAAGATGTCGATGTTCAATCTTGCCATATCATGTTTGACCACCTCCAGCTTACCTTGATTCATTGACCTTACATTCCAGGTTCCTAAACAATATTGTTCTTTACAGCAACGGACTTTCTTTTCACCACCAGACACATCCACAGCTGAGTGTCCTTTCGGCTTTGGCCCAGCCGCTTCACTCTTTCTGGTGCTACTTGGAAATTCCCTCTGCTCTTCCCCAGTAGTATATTGGACACCTTCCGACCTGAGGGGCTCATCTTCCATCATCATATCTTTTAGCCTTGTGATACGTTCCATGGGTTTTCTTGGCAAGAATACTGGAGTGGGTTGCCATTTCCTTCTCTAGTGGACCACATTTTGTCAGAACTCTCTGCCATGACCTGTCCGTCTTGGGTGGCCCTGCACGGCATAGCTTATGGCTTCACTGAGTTATGCAAGCCCCTTCGCCACAACAAGGCAGTGATCTATGAAGGGGGTGATGGGGAGAAACATCCCTAAAAAAATGAAACAGAGCATTGAGGTTTTGAAAATATATGCCAGGTATAGATAGAGGAAACCCACATATAACATAAACAATGTGAGATATAATATTCATCTTGAATGTATTTACGCTACCCCACAAACTCAACTTTAAAGATGTCCATCTTTCTATATCCGATGAAATCTCATTTAAGAAACTTATTCAAATTTACCTGGGTCATTTGAGATATGTCTATGGGAATAAGTATTCCAAAATAAGTAATAACGTCTGGGCACCATTGAAATTGCAAGTCAACGAATATACTATGAGATATAGTATCTCCAATCAGCATCAATTCAGACTTTGACCAGTTAACTGGATAGCCAGACAAATCACCATCATTATTGATCAACTGCATCAAAGCGAGAACAGACAACTGGAGTTTCGAGATAAAAATAAAAGATCCTCAGCATAAAGAATAATTTTAAATTCTAAACAATCATGTACAAAACTGTGAATACTACTGTTCTGTCTAATACTACATGCCAGAGGTTCCAAACATAAATCAAATCTCCACGGAGAAAATGGACATCCCAGTCTGGTACCTCTCCCAAGTGAAAAGAAAGCCAAGAAGAGACCTTTGGGCATAACTCTAGGTCTTGGGGCTGAATATAAAATTCTGACCCATTTCAAAGATTCTACAGGAAAGCCAGAATTCCTCAACATAAGAAAAATCAATTTCCAATGAATTTTGTCCAATGCCTTTTCAGCATCTGAAGAAACAAGGGGAGCCTGCTCTGTTCTGTCAGTATTTGAAGCTATCAGATCAACAACACACACATGCTTTTAACACATAAGTGGTTTGTCTAAACCCGCCCTAAGGTGTACAGCAGGGTGGGCAATGTGTGGTCTGTGAGCTACATGCAGCCCCCACTGACCTCTGCTGCAGCCCCCCCCACCCCACAAAATTGTTTTTTTAAAAGGCATCCAGAGCAGCCATTTTGAACCTTTTGTGACCCTTTTAGTGCTCCATAGCAGTGCAAGGAGCAGAAGTGCAGCCCATAGGGGAGGTGGTTGCCTTGGGGACAAAAATGGCCTCCACACCTCCTGAAGTTGCCCATCCCTGGTGTACAGGGACAGCAGCTATGGACAAAAGGATATATGAATTGAACTTCGAAACAAATTGGCAACCAATGGAGCTGGCACAATATTGGAATTATATACTCAATTCAGCCAGCTCTAGTTAATAATCTGGTGGCACTCTCTTCAAAACACAGCTCCACCTAGAGTGACCTACAAGTCCAGTGGGGAAGTTAGCAAGGCATGAATGGCCCCACTAGAAAAAAGAGAGCTAGAACTGGTTATCATCAGTATATTAATGAGGCCTCTCCCCATTTCTCCAAGATGACCTCACTCAGCAGTGTTGTATAGATGTTAAAGAGCAATGGGATATAAGATGGACCCTTGCAGCACACAATAAGTAACAAGCCTTGTACTCTGCTAAGTAGTCATCTCCTCCCTTACCTCTGCAGGTAAATTGCCTGTTGGAGTGGGAGTGGGGAACTATCCATAGCCATTAAGAAACATTAACAGCATTTTGTCAAATTTCGGACTCTGATAAAGCATCACTTGAAAGTGAAACCATAGTAATAACCCTATTCTTGGTACTCAGGCAGCAAACTTGCATCAGTAATGCTTCCCTTAATGGATGTTGTCTTCTCCTTCATGTAACTACATTTAGTGTGTGTGTGTGTGTGTGTGTGTGTGAAACACATGCGCACACAGACACATTCGTTGTCATCATCACCACCACAGTGGAAGTTAGAAGTAATGGGAGTGAATAGGGGTAATGCCTAATGTTCTTCCGAATAGATACGCTAAAATGTATTCAATAAGGTAGCTC
Organism: Heloderma suspectum; assembly: GCF_057233095.1. Classification (NCBI taxonomy): domain Eukaryota; kingdom Metazoa; phylum Chordata; class Lepidosauria; order Squamata; family Helodermatidae; genus Heloderma; species Heloderma suspectum. The sequence goes on from NC_139462.1 coordinate 72,586,587, forward strand.
CATGTGCTGGCAATTTCCCTGGCAATTTCCCCCATATTCAGAGAGGTATCATTCACATTCTCCTAGCTTGAGCTTCCAATATTGTCATTTTTAAATCCTAATAATACTTAGAATTTATATGAACACATTTCATATGTACAACGTGCTTGTACAACGTGCTTCACCTAAATTATTTATGGAATGCTTATAACAGCCCTGAAAGGTTAACAAGTATTATTACCCCCAAATTGCAAATGTGGGAGGTGAGGCTAAAAGGCAGTGGTTTGCTTAAGGCAAAGGTGGGGAACCTTTTTCAGCCTGAAGGCCACACTGACTCTGGGGAAAGATGTTGGGGGCAGTATGCCAGAAGTGGGACGAGCCACAGCATTCTCCCTCTCTCACACACCATTCATACATATGCACACACATCAATTTTGCATGTATCATTCATAAATCCATTCCATCCTGGTTTTGCATTAATCTGAGATTTTAATTTTAATTTTAAAAAAGCATGGAAATTCATCTTTAAATACCTATTTCCTGAACTGCAAAATCCAAGGGGTAACTGCATTCTGGCTGACAGATTAGTCTAGGAGGTTTAACAGATTCCTTAAGCATCCCTGCCATTGAGTAAACCCATCAGATCAAACTTAAATGTACTCCGTATATAGTATGTGTTCCAACTTTATCTCAAGATTTTTGTTTTGCTCTGATTTCTACCTTATTAAGATCCCATGAGGTCTAAATAATGCTAAAAATGAAGAAATGCCCCATGATTAAATCTTGCATTTGAATTTGCTTGTGGCATGATTCCTTGCAGTAAACAGTGCATGCATGACCTGAGGCCAACTGTCCTGAAGCTCAAAGTTCAGCCACAGTATCTGAAAAATGTAGGGATGTCAGAGAATTTTGCCACGAATCTCGGGGAGGCCGAATGCCAGCGCATTCGGCCCCCTGAAATTGGTGGCGAAACAGTCTGCCAGCCCCTGCCCCCCCTGGGACGGGACTTACCTTGGGCGAATCCTCCTGGTGGCGGCAGCTCCAGCGGCGGTTCAGCGGTGGTTTGGTGGCGGCAGCGGCGGCAGCTGCGGCAGCCGGTCTTGTGACCAGCTTCCACCGCCGCCATTTCCAGTAAAAAAAAACAACAACAACAAAAAAAACGTGATAGGCTACGTAAAGATTTATGTAGCCTATCATGGCTAGATTTTAAAAAAATACCGTGATAGGCTACATAAATGTTTACGTAGCCTATCACGGCTGAGTAAAATAAACAAAAAACGCGCATATGCAAATGGTGGCGCCCATGGGCACCGCCATTTGTGTTCCTTATTTTGGCACGTCTCGTCTACATAAACATTTATGTAGACTACAGCGAAAATAAGGGGAACGCAAATAGCATAGCGTCTACACTATTTGCGTTCCCCTTATTTTTGCCATAGTCTACGTAAATGTTTACGTAGACTAGACGTGCCAAAATAAGGAATGCAAATGGCGGCGCCCATGGGCGCCGCCATTTGTGTACGCGCGGTTTTGTTTTTGTTTTTTTACTCAGCCGTGATAGGCTACGTAAACATTTACATAGCCTATCACGGCTCACTGCAGGGACGCAAACGGCAGCAGCTATGGCTGCCGCCATTTGCGTCCCAGCCGGCCAGGATTCAGGGATGGAGGGACGGAGTGCCTCCCCCCCGGCCAGAATTTCGGGGGGGAGGAACGGAGCGCCTCCCCCCCGCCAGAATTTCGGGGGGAGGGATGGAGCGCCTCCCCCCCACCGCGAATAAAATTACGTTCAAGGTAAGTGACTTTCGTACATCCCTAGAAAATGAAAGTGCCTGAGAAGAGAAGAGAAGAGAAGAGAAGAGAAGAGAAGAGGTTGTGCCATTTCTTCCCTTCCAAGTTCCCCTATACCAGGGATAGGCAACCTTTGGGGGCTCTGGGCACATTTGACAATTTGAGAAACTGTCCTGGGCACCACCACAAAATGGCTGCCATGCAAGGTGTGGCTACTCACAAAGGACAAGTAACCTGTCCAAAAGACTAAGTTCAAGGCATAGGTGGGGTCTGAGCCCCAACACCCTAAACAGCTCCTTTGAACCCATAGTTTTCAGCACCAACAGAAAACTATTTCATACTAATTCCAATTGCCAGCAAGAAAATGTGTTTGGTTTTTAAGTGAGAGGGTTAGTGCACCTTGGAGAGCACCAAGAGAGGTGTGGGGGGGTGCACAGGTGCCCACAGGCACCATGTTGCTTACCCCTACCCTATACAAAGCAAAAGGGATCAAAATTCCTTCCTTCCTTCCTAGGGTTTATATCCCACATTTTATTTTATAAGCTGCCAAAAATGCAGTTGGCAGCTTATAAAAATAAAATCAATAATAAAATCCAAATAATCTAATAAAGTATCAGGACAACAGCAATATAAAAACAGTAGCAAAACCATAGCAAATAAAACTCAATTCTGAACAACTCACAACAGCTTAAAAGGATTAAAAAGGAGTCTGATTCCAAAATAATAACAAGATGGACATCAGGCAGACCTTCCAGCGGAGGGCATTTCTCCGTTGGGGTGCCACCAGTAAAAAGGCTCCTTCATTGCTCATGATCCAGCTTTCTTTAGATGGCAGGGGCACCCAGAGGAAAGAACAGTGGGCAGGCATACTGAAACACGAGAAGATGGTCCAATAGATACCTGACTTGGGTGGGCAGAAGGTAGATTTGGATCTACAGGTAGATTCCAGGATGATCAGTAAACTATTTAGCAATAGTAACAACAAAATGGTCCCCCTTGTCCACCCACCCCACCACCAAGTAGGTTACTGAAATGAAGAAAACTTGAGGAGAACTCAGGAGTGGATTTTCAGTTCTGGTCCTGAAAATTAATTTCTGACAGAGCATGTACCTTAATTTCAGGTGTATGTCTGCTCTCCAGTCTTTTATACCTGGCTTCTAGTAAAAAAGAAATAGATCACACAAGCCTGAACTCTGCTAACCCTTGCCATATATGGATCTTTTTTTAAAAGGTAAGCACCAACACTTTGAACTGAGCCTGGAAATGACCTGGGAGCCAATGAAGTTGTTTCAACATGGGTGAAATTTCTTGCCAACTAGGCACTAGTTGGCCAACTAGGCTGGCCATGTGTCATTTGAAGGTGTTCTCTATTTGAACATCTGTCCAGTCCAGACTATTTAAAAAGAAAGAACAATAAGAAGTTGCCCATCAACAGTTAGAACCTCAACATGTCTATTCAAAAATGTGTTGGATTGTACTAGATGTGACTCCTAGAGAAAACTTCTAAAAAATAATACACAGTATATGTTTATAGATAGATAGCCAGATAGATAGACACACACACACACACGCATATATATATATACACACACACACACACACACACACACACACACCAGCCAGGATCTCTAGGATGTTCCCAGCAGTAATGCAAAGGTGCTGGGGGTGTAATGGTCAGGGAACCTTTATGGTAGCATTGCAATTCTGTTAAGGAATATTGGAAAAATGTAATAAACAGATAATAATCAGAGAAATTACAGGCTATGAGTTGCAATTAACACCAACCACGATACTCCATGGTGACATTAAAGATCAGATTCCTAGAGATTTAGTGTTGATGGTGAGTTCTGGGTTAATAGCTTCAAGAATCCTCTTAGCAAAAGCTTGGCAATCAACACAAATCCCATCTCTGGTACAATGGAAATAGAATCTTTGGCTGCCATGGTGATGAATAACACATTATAAGTTGCTAAGGGAGGAAAGAATGAACTCCTTCCAGACTTCCCAAAAAACTAGATACCATTTACAGTTATTGGAATAGGTTTCGGCCTGGTGATTTAGCAACTAGAGATATACGTACTATATATATGTTAGGTTGAAGTATCGTAACTGTCTTGAATGACAGTATTGGGAAACAAAATTTAAAAAGTTATATAATGGTGAAAAAAATAGCACCTGGACAAGAACTGACTGAGCAGGCACACAGATCTCCTTCCTCGCTATGATATTGTATTTCTATTGTAGATATTTCTACATTTGCATCTATACACAGGAATTAGCATTTGCAGGGCCAGAGTCAAGGGTGGGCATTGTCAAGCACCTGCTGAAAGCCCACACACCCCTGACAAGATCCCCCTGGAGTTGCTCCTCTTCACCATTGCAACCTGCTTGTTCACCTGCCTCTTGCTCTGGCCCAGACAAAGGGAGGGGTGAGAAGGAGGAGCTGTAACTGCCCCTGACTACTTCCTCACTGGCTCTCTGCCTGTTGAGCAAGCAAGTGGTAGCAACAATGAGAAAGAAGATGAGGAGCAATAGCAGCTAGTGACAATCATGGTGAGAAGGTAGACTCAACTAAGGGAGGAGGGCCATTGAGGGTGTCTTGCCCAAGGGCCCTCCAAACCAGAGCCAGCACTGAGCATATGCAAGTGTTATGCAAATCTCTGTCCTCTTTTTTCCTGTTTTGGCGATGCCTCTGTGGCCACTCTATAAATGCCAGCAGCCTCTCTCCTAAATGTCACAGAAGAAGAGGAGGAAGGAGGGCTGTGTGATCATTTGTTAGCAGTCTCCTCCTTCTCAGATGCCTGCACAAAGAGGCTCACCACCACCACCACTCCATGCTCCCTGCAACATAAAGCAGATGGGTGGAAGGTAGTAGATATCCTAGAGCTCTTTCTTCATCCAGATGAGGAGAGACAAGCAACTGGAGAACACACTGGTAGGGAAACTGAACTGGGAAAACTGGTGACTGGTGGAGGGGGGGGGGCTGATATTTGTTGGCCAGCTGTGACATACCCATCACCACAGCCAGGAGGCCTCAGTCCCTGCTGCCCTGTGCATTTATTAATTCATTCATTCATTCATACTAGCTAATAAGTGCCGCTGACTTCAGTCAAGCTTACTCTCATGGAAATATGCATAGGATTCACACCCGGGAGCCCAAAGAGGTAGTTGAAACTTCAGGATGCTTGGCTTCACACAGTAATTGAAATTTACCAGCCAAACCTTTGGGTGAAGGCCTCTAGTTGTTACATAGTCTTGCTTATTTTTTTCTCACCAGTTCTTTTTCTAAGTAATGCACTTATTTTACTTTCTCAAATTTTCCTGCTCCTTTTTCCAAAAGGTCCGAGATTCAACCAGGTTAAGAACAGCCTGGGCATTAAACTTTATTCATAATTTTCACTCTGAAACCAATACACGCCAAAGATTTGTCATTTGAAAGCTCATGTCCAAATGAGCTTTTATTAGCTGGCAATACAATACAATGTATCCTCTCACTTTATTTTTTTTCCCATTCTGTGAGTGCAGCACAGCTTCTGATATTCTGGTCACCACAACCTATAATCTCTACAGGGTAGGAAGATCCCAGAGTACCAGATGTGAGCAAATCTCTCTCCTATAGAAAGAGGACCATTGTTAATACCCAGATATGTAATAGATGTTGTTGTTGTTGTTGTTCAGTCGTTCAGTCGTGTCCGACTCTTCGTGACCCCATGGACCATAGCACGCCAGGCCTTCCTGTCCTGCGCTCTCTCCCGGAGCGTGCTCAAGTTCATATTCATTGCATCCGTGATGCTATCTAGCCATCTCATCCTCTGCCGTCCCCTTCTCCTTTTGCCTTCAGTCTTTCCCAGCATCAGGGTCTTTTCCAGGGAGTTTTCTCTTCGCATTAGGTGGCCAAAATATTGGAGCTTCAGCTTCATTATCTGTCCTTCCAATGAGCACTCAGGGTTGATTTCCTTTAGAATGGACTGATTTGACCTCCTTGCAGTCCAGGGGACTCGTAAGAGTCTTCTCCAGCACCACAGTTCGAAACCATCAATTCTTCGGCACTCAGCCTTCCTTATAGTCCAGTTCTCACAGCCATACATTACTACTGGGAAAACCATAGCTTTGATTAGACGGACCTTTGTCGGCAAGGTGATGTCTCTGCTTCTTACTATGCTGTCTAGGTTTGCCATAGCTTTCCTCCCAAGGAGCAAGCGTCTTTTAATTTCATGGCTACCGTCTGCGGTGATCTTGGAGCCCAAGAAAGTAAAATCTGTCACTGCTTCCATTTCTTCCCCTTCTATATGCCAGGAAGTGATAGGGCCAGATGACATGATCTTAGTTTTTTTAATGTTGAGTTTCAAACCAGCTTTTGCACTCTCCTCTTTCACCCTCAACAAGAGGCTCTTGAGATCCTCTTCGCTTTCTGCCATTAGGGTGGTATTGTCTGCATATTGGAGGTTGTTGATAATTCTCCCGGCAATCTTAATTCCGACCTCTGATTCATCCAACCCGGCATTTCTCATGATGTACTCTGCATATAAGTTAAATAAGCAGGGTGACAATACGCAGCCTTGTCGTACTCCTTTCCCAATTTTGAACCAATCGGTTGTTCCATCTCTGGTTCTTACTGTTGCTTCTTGACCCTCGTACAGGTTTCTCAGGAGACAGGTAAGGTGGTCTGGTACTCCCATCACTTTAAGAATTTGCCACAGTTTGTTGTGATCCACACAATCAAAGGCTTTAGCGTAGTCAATGAAGCAGAAATAGACATTTTTCTGGAATTCTCTTGCTTTCTCCATGATGCAGCGAATGTTGGCGATTTGATCTCTAGTTCCTCTGCCTCTTCTAAACCCAGCTTGTACTTCTGGTAGTTCTCGGTTCGCATACTGCTGAAGCCTAGCTTGTAGGATTTTGAGCATCACCTTGCTGGCATGTGAAATGAGTGCAATTGTGCGGTAGTTTGAACACTCTTTGGCGTTGCCCTTCTTTGGAATTGGAATGTAAACTGACCTTTTCCAGTCTTGTGGCCACTGTTGAGTGTTCCAGATATGTTGGCATATTGAATGCAGCACTTTAACAGCATCATCTTTTAGGATTTTAAATAGCTCAGCTGGAATACTGTCATCTCCGCTAGCTTTGTTGTTACTAATGCTTCCTAAGGCCCACTTGACTTCACTCTCTAGGATGTCCGGCTCAAGTTCAGTGACCGCACTATCATGGCTATCAGGGACATTCAGATCTTTCCTGTATAGTTCTTCTGTGTATTCTTGCCACCTCTTCTTAATCTCATCTGCTTCTGTTAGGTCCCTGCCTTCTTTGTCCTTTATCATGCCCGTCTTTGCACAAAACATTCCCTTGAGATCTCCAATTTTCTTGAAGAGATCTCTAGTCTTTCCCATTCTGTTGTTTTCCTCTATTTCTTTGCATTGTTCATTTAAGAAGGCCTTCTTGTCTCTCCTTGCTATTCTCTGGAACTCTGCATTCAGTTGGATATATCTTCCCCTTTCTCCCTTGCTTTTCGCTTCCCCTCTTTCCTCAGCTACTTGTAAAGCCTCATCAGACAGCCACTTGGCTTTCTTGCATTTCTTTTTCTTTGGGACGGATTTCGTTGCTGCCTCCTGAACAATGTTATGGACCTCCGTCCATAGTTCCTCAGGCACTCTGTCTATCAGGTCTAATCCCTGAAATCTATTCCTCACCTCCACTGTATATTCATCAGGGATATGATTTAGGTCATACCTGAACGGTTTAGTGGTTTTCCCGACGTTCTTCAATTTAAGCCGAAATTTTGCAAGAAGCAGCTCATGATCTGAGCCACAGTCAGCTCCAGGTCTTGTTTTTACTGACTGTATGGAGCTTCTCCATCTTTGGCTGCAAAGGACATAATCAATCTGATTTCGATATTGACCATCTGGTGATGTCCATGTGTAGAGTCGCCTCTTGTGCTGTTGGAAAAGAGTGTTTGCTATGATCAGCATGTTCTCTTGGCAAAACTCTATTAGCTTTTGTCCTGCTTCATTTTGTACACCAAGGCCATGCCTGCCTGTTATCCCGGTGATTTCTTGACTTCCTACTTTAGCATTCCAATCCCCTATGATGAAGAGGACATCTTTTTTTGGTGGTAGTTCTAGAAGGTGTTGTAGGTCTTCATAGAACCGATCAACCTCAGCTTCTTCGGCCTCAGTGGCTGGGGCATAGACTTGAATTACTGTGATGTTGAATGGTTTGCCTTGGATTCGTACTGAGATCATTCTATCATTTTTAAGATTGTACCCCAGGACTGCTTTTCCCACCCTTTTGTTGACTATGAGTGCTACTCCATTTCTTCTAAGGGATTCTTGCCCACAATAGTAGATATGATGGTCACCTGAATTAAATTCGCCCATGCCTGTCCATTTTAGTTCGCTGATTCCCAAGATGTCAATGTTCAATCTTGCCATCTCATGTTTGACCACCTCCAGCTTACCTTGATTCATTGATCTGACATTCCAGGTTCCTAAACAATATTGTTCTTTACAGCATCGGATTTTCTTTTCACCGCCAGACACATCCACAGCTGAGTGTCCTTTCGGGTTTGGCCCAGCCGCTTCACTCTTTCTGGCGCTACTTGGAAATACCCTCTGCTCTTCCCCAGTAGCATATTGGACACCTTCCGACCTGAGGGGCTCATCTTCCGGCGTCATATCTTTTAGCCTTGTGATACGTTCCATGGGGTTTTCTTGGCAAGAATACTGGAGTGGGTTGCCATTTCCTTCTCTAGTGGACCACATTTTGTCAGAACTCTCTGCCATGACCTGTCCGTCTTGGGTGGCCCTGCACAGCATAGCTTATGGCTTCACTGAGTTACGCAAGCCCCTTCGCCACAACAAGGCAGTGATCCATGAAGGGGTATGTAATAGATAATATTGGTTAACAATGAGACAACCCTTGACACATAAACATCCTGCTGCTTACAAAAACACACAGGCTGTTTTGTGCCCAGCCATAATACTTACAATGCAACTTTATTCATATTCAGAAATAGGTTCCATTGAGTTAAATGGAGCTTACTCTAAAGTAAGTGGCTATGGAATTGAAGCCTTAATCCTATGAAATGAGCTGAGAAGTCAGTATTAAAGAATACAGCTATGCCAATTCCTGCTCCTTAACTTAAAATACAAGAAGCTAAACCTGTTGGCAGCTTTCAGAGAAAAGGTATTCATTAAAATGTAAAGGTCAGTCAATTAAACTCTTCAGTACATTTGACAGGTTAGCCTGTATTAGCTATCATCAGCCTATTCAATGCTGGCATAATGCCCAGGCACAATTGCCAAGGGAACGATTTAGTCCTGTGTGAAATGACAGCCAAGACTAAACAGTTCCGCTACTATATCTCCCATTTACAACCTGCTATCTGCCACATGGCTTTCTGCTTTTTATTGGTTTTGCCAGATCTGCAGCAGTCATGTTAGTTCGATAGATACCATATCTTCCTTTTCTGCTTTAACTTATCATTATTTGCTTCATTTGTAACACTGGTGCAGCGCAAACCCAAACATGTTCATTAAAAGTCAGTCCCACAGAGTTTCTTGCAAGTAAGTGGACACAGGATTACAGTGAATGTAGTGATACGTAATCAGAAGTATGCCCAACTTTATTCAACTGATTGCATACTTAGGATCACTACATACCTCAAGGGTGCAATCCTATGCATGTTTAGACTAGGGATGGCAGAGAATTCCGCAACGGATCTCAGGGAGGCCAAATGCCAGTGCATTCGGCCCCCCGAAATCTGTGGCGGAACAGCCTGCCACCCCCCCGCCACCCCCCGCAGATCGCCCCGGGACGAGACTTACCTGGGGCGGATCTTCCGACCGGCTGCCGCCCCCGCCATTTGCAGTTTTTGTTTTTACACGCACGTGATAGGCTACGTAAGTTTGTACGTAGCCTAAAACATCTGGGTAAAAAAAAAAAAAGGCATACGCAAATGGTGGCGGCTACGGCCGCCGCCATTTGTGTATGCCTTTTCTTTTTTTTTTAACCAGATGTTTTAGGCTACGTAAAAACTTACGTAGCCTAAAATGACTGGGTTAAAAAAAAAAGGCGTACGCAAATGGCAGCAGCTATGGCCGCTGCCATTTGCGTTCCTTATTTTGGGCCGTCTTAGTCTACGTAAATAATTATGTAGACTAAGACGGCGAAAATAAGGGGAACGCAAATAGCTTCCACTACGCTATTTGCGTTCCCCTTATTTTCGCCGTCTTAGTCTACGTAAATATTTATGTAGATTAAGACATCAAAAATAAGGAACACAAATGGCGGCGGCCGTAGCCGCCACCATTTGCTTACTTGGTTGTTGTTCTTTTCCCCCAGAGCCCTCCGCGGCCGGAAATCTGGCTGCAGACGGCTCTGGCCTGGCTGGGCCTGGCCGGCTGCTCCGCAGAGCTGCCGCGGACCACAGCCGGCCGTGGAGGATTCCGGGGGGGAGGAACGGAGCACCTCCCCCCTGTCCAGGATTCCAGGGGGAGGGATGGAACGCCTCCCCCCCCATAAACATAATCCGTGAACAGGTAAGTGATTTTCGTACATCCCTAGTTTAGACTGTTAGGGCTATGCACCACTTCGGCATGAAGCCCGAGCTCTGAGTCAAAGTGGGGTGCTTCGGGCCACTTCGTGCTGCCTCCAAGGTGAGGCGGAGGGGGCACGAACCAGCCCAAAGCAAATCGGGTCGCTCTGAAGTGCTTCAGTGCACTTCGGCATGATCCAGAAGCCCAGCCGCCATACCGCCACTACTGCCGCTGCCCAGCCCCCAGCTCCTTACCTGGATCCTATGGACACGCACCGCCATCTTGTTGTTCCGGAGGAGGGAAGCCTTTTTAAAAATGGCAACTCCCTATATTTCTGGAAATACAGGGAGTCGCCATTTTTAAAATGGCTCCCCCTACCCCCTGGAACAACAAAGCTGCTGGCATGCATCCAGAGGGCCTAGGAGTTGGCGGCAGCAGCAGCTTCCCAGGCAGCAACAGCAGCATTGGTGGCAGCGGCAGCACTGGCTCCCTCAGCAACAGCACCCCGGCAGTGCTGGAAGCAGCTCCGCTGGTGGCAGCGGTGGCGGCTCCCTTAGCAGTGGCTCCCCTAGTGGCAGTGCCCCCCACACACCCAGAACAAGTCTAAGGACCCAGGTAAGGAGCTGGGGGCTGGGCGGCATGTTGGGGGGGGCGAAGTGGGATTCGGATGTCCGAATCCTGCTTCAGCTTCATAGGCTGAGGCGAGTTGGGCATGAATCAGCCTGAACTAATTCAGGCCTGCCTTGGAAGCCCTGACGCAGCCTCTGAGCTGGATTGGGGGAGTCCACGCACAGCCCTAGTTTAGACAGAAGAAAGTTCTAAAAAAAAGTTGTAGAACTTTTTCTAACTAAACATTAATAGAATTGTGCCCTAAACTGACAATCAAATATCTTCTCCAGAATCTTTCCAGTTTTTATAGAAAGGATCTAAAATGCTTAGCTTTGATATATGTATTGTATAAATATTATAAAACGTGCCAGATTTTAAAATGTACATCAAGGAAATACTCCATATACAGTGTATGGTAATGTCATTTGCTGGTGCTTCAAATTGTATATATATGGTTATAAAAAAATTCTATATCCCTTTTCCAGTTAAAAACAACATAGATGAAACTGGGTAGCAATAAATGAGTAGTCAAAAATTAAAATCTTTCTTATATACAATTACATCTACTCACAGATATTACACAATGGCCACAATACACAATGGGCCATAACCTCCATATATATATATACACACACACACACATGACCTGAGCACTCGCTGCTATATCATTAACATGATCTTTTCCCAGCGGGTTCCAGTCATGTGGGAAAGACTCATACAATTATCCCTGCCCATGCGTTTGGACTATCTACACACAGAGAGATCACTTCCCACTAGTATGGGACCACATGCCATACAGAGTGGTTCCCACACCACTGGGAGAGTGTGCAAAGGAGGTCTTCACCTAACTCTGCCATTTCTCATTTGCTTGTTAACCTATTTAATGAAATCAAATTAAAAACTGTCTACTACATAGTAGAGTAGAATTCACATTTCTTATACCCATGGAACACTTTCCATATTTAGTGTCTGTCTTAGAAATCTTACACATTTGCAGAGAATTGTGGAGTTCTATGGACCTCTCCGTTTGTGCTGTGTTTGGCCTTTTGGCCAAAACAGATATTAAATCTATATCTAGCAGCTACATCATTTTTTTATTCCTACTCTAGAGTAGGCTCAAAGGGCCCAACCTGGGCCCCATCTACATGGAAACACTTTCCAATGCTATTCTGTTTAAAACCATGTTTTCAACAAATTGGATTTGTTCCTTCAGTGGCAGACACAGCCAATTAAAGCGGCTTATATGAAAGAAAACAAACCACTTTTGCATGGCAGATTGCAGAAACAGCATTAGTTTCTGCAGTTTGGGCATATGTGGGTGGAGTCTCGCAGCATCAACAAGCTTCCCCTCAAAATTAAAAAAAAGCATTAACCTGCTGACTATAAGGCTCATTTGGGGAACAGCAAAGCCCGATCACCTTTTCATGTCATTAACAACAAACAAGGGGCAGCTGCTTGTAATGGCAAGTGATTGCCATCCCTCTCTCCCCCTTTTCCACCCCCTCTTCCAACCACCCCTTTGCCCTGTTGCTTCTCCTCTCAAGGAGATGGTGGGGAGGGCAGGCAGCAGTAGCAGAACAGCGGCTCCTTACGGCACCCCTTTGCCACCCCTTTGGCTTGCTTTTTCACCTCTGATCCTTACATCTGCATACCTTTACAAAGCACCAATCACAACTTCCTCCTAACAGAGCTTTTCCACCCCTTCTCTGTGCTCCTTGCTCTTATGGAAAAGAGCAACCATCTCTTATCTCTGCTCCTTACTGAATACGCATGTTTACAAAACACTGATCATTCTCTCCTGCACAGGTCTGTAAAAGTGCTTGTGAGTGCAACTTTGTGAGTGCTCCTTCATCTGTAAGCCCAGGAAAATGGCTTCCCACCCAGTCTCTCTGCTCCTTACATCTGAGTAGACATATTTAGCGGGCTGTTAAGGATCATTTAGGGAAAATAACGCAGCAGTCACATGCAGGTCCACTATTCTAGTGAAGCACTTATGACACCACTTTTCCTTCCTCCTGTCAGTGCTGCTTCCCCCACCCCGTGCCAAAGGCAGTACCGCTAGTTGAGGTCACACAGGCTCCCAAACCACACTGACGCTGGCACAATGGGAAAATCCATCACAAAATGACTTTGCAAAAATGTGGCTGTTATGGACGGAAAACATGCAGTTGCTGCAGGGAGGAGGGAACGTCATGTGCCATGTGTCTGTAACATGTGGTAGCGCTGGAGTAAATTCCCCATGTAGATGGGGCCCTGGATTAGGACCGAAGGATGGGGGGGCTTTAATCTATCCCCCCTATTATAGGCTCAATCAGATGGGGCCCTTGCACCTACTCTGTACTAAAAATGAAAAAAAAGACATAAGTGCTAGATACATCTTTAAAGTAATGTCTGTTTTGGCCCTTAGCTGTCACACCATGCCAGCTAGGCATATATATATGCTTAAGAACATGCCTAATGCTCCCTTGTGCCTTAGTGGAGAAACAGTTATTATCTCAGATTCAACAATCCCAAACAAAAGATTATTCTTTAGCTTATTTACTCAGTCAAAGAATACCAAGTGTTTTAGCCCCATCCTCTTATTTTCTGAAGGGTGTGCAGAACTCTATGAGCCTGAAACAAGTTATGAATTTTATCCTGCTCTGCAGTTCCAAGTTCTTGATCGGTGTCTTTTTACACAATGGGCAAATCTATTTACAATTAGCAGATTTGAGGATGTCTATATGAGTACACAAATGCAGTCCTTTTTGCCTGCATACTTGCAGCTTGCATTGGTGTGGGTGAACACACATCATTCCTTTCTCCTGGCATAATTACATCTTCCTTCCCTCTTTAATTACTGTTCCTGAATAGTTGCTGCCAATGTAGCTCCTTGAGGGGGAAGGGAGTAAGGGACACTGCCCAATGACAAAAATAAAGAAAACAGTGCCGCTGAATCCCTGGTTAGATATGAGGCACAATTCCCTATATAATGTTGTGTATAGGAGTGGGGTGAAGTAAAGATAATAGATGGAGGTGAGCTTTCCAAATACTTGTCAGGACAGTATCATCTATTATATTAAATAAGACGTCAGTCATGAGAGGCGACTTGCTTTCTCATTTTGTATTCAGAAAATTCTTGACACATCCTTTATACCATCACTTAAACCCCAATCAGTTCTTTTTAATCTCATTTTCAGAAAGAGCACTAAGGAGAATCCCAAGAATATAGACAGCGACAGTGGAGGCTGGTGAATCCGATGGCAGTGGGGCAGTGAATCCACCCTGGGTTTCAGTCAGAACCAGTCAAGACTCTAAAGGAGCTATCCAAGGCCTTTAGAGTTCTGACTGGTTCTGACTGAAACCTGGAGCAGAACCACCACCCCACTGACATCAGAACCACCAGCCTCCACTGGACAGAGGGCTCTGATTCCAGAGTCCTCCATCTATCCAAAACCCTGCTGGTGATAGCTAGGCACGTAGGAAGGAGAATGGAGGCTTTTACAACCTCCTATTCCTCTTATTATGATATTTACACCTAGATAGGCCTCTGAGCCCATTTAGCCTCCTTATCTTTAAGTGGATGGGGATGGGTGATGAAGAGTCTTGTGGATCCAGTGCAAGGGGGGAGAAGGAGAAGAATCTGAACTCAGATTCCCATCCCCGAGGTCATAGCTGTGTCTTCAGCCTCATGGGATGGGAATCTGCACCATCCTATGGCTCACCAGACACTGTCTGAAGAGCCTAAGATTGCTCTGCCCAGGTGCAATCCTATACACACTTACCTGGGAGTAAACCCCACTGAATTCAATGGGACCTAATTCTGAGTAGATGTGCATAGAATTGCACCATTAATATATGAACTGGGGCTATTGGAATATGGTTGGTATGGCTTGCTATGTTTGAGGCTGAAGGAGGAAGTGGAGCCTATGGTTGAGTTTAAACTGCTGATAGTTTCTACAATGCCTATGTGAATATAGAAAATATTCTATTTTCATATATTACATATAAAACCTGTAACAAATTTTTGCATTGTGATATGTTCCTATTCAGGGTTCTAGCCCCTCTACCAGTCAGTTAGCATTCTGTGATCACTGAGCATGCTCAATGAAACTTCATTGCGCTGTTTGGGCAGAAGGGGTTCCTGCCTGATGGTCTTTTGCCCTAAATATTTTTTGTACTTGGAGTTCTTCCAAACCTGCTGACCCCTCCCTCATGAGTGGGTGCTGCTGTTTTGATTACATAAGCAATGGCGCACACAAGCTAAATATCAGATACAGAGGGAATAAATTCCTCCACCTATTTTGCAACATTGCGGTCACTTACATTTCCTCCAGCATAATGGCCAAAAGTTTTCATAGCAAACAAAAGAAATGGTGCACCACAGAGCTCTATTTCATCCACATAGAAATGTTATAATTGCTTTACAGAGGACTCAGTCTTAAATAGGTGCACCGTTCAGCATTGCTGTTGTTGACAAAGCAATTCTGTGAGTACAGAGTTGTGACAAGACTCTGGAATTTTGTACTCACTAAGAGAAACAGACATAACATTACAGACACAGCTATATGTCATCCCAGCAAGAGACAAAGTGTTCCAAAATCCTTTTTCAGAGAACCTGATACAAACATATTAATGAACTTAATATGTGCCATCACTAAAATAAAGGTAAAAACTGAAGGGGATATATATTTAACTAAGTATGCCAGCATCCTAATCAAAAAATAAATTCTGTATTCCCATACAAGGCTACTGCTCAAGCAAATCAAGGAGAAACATTATCAACAGAACTGTGAGCTATTACAGTCCTTTACGTCTACTCTGCAGTTACTTGATGGAATCAATATTTTTTTCTACAGCTGAGTTCTTAGGAAACGAGACTCAATGTACAAAACAGTAAGTTGTCCTAATGGCTAATAATTTTACCCTTTATTGATGTATTCAATTTATATCCCACCTTTCCACTACAAATAGTACTCATGGCAGCTAAGAACAATAACATATAAACTAGAAAATTATAACAAAATTATAACAAAACAAAATCCTGGGTTTATAACCAGTGTGGTGTAGTGGCTAGAGTGCTGGACTGGGAGATCCAGGTTCTAGTCTCCACTCGGCCATGGAAGCGCACTGGGTGACTTTGGGCCAGTCACAGACTCTCAGCCCAGCCTACCGCACAGGGTTGTTGTTGTGAGGATAAAATGGAGAGGAGGAGGATTATGTATGCCACTTTAGGTTTCTTAAAGAGGAAAAAATGGTGGGATATAAATGTGATAGATATAAATAGATAGATTAGATAGGTAGGTAGGTAGGTAGGTAGGTAGGTGAATTTGCCCCAGCAGATGGTGGTAGTTAGTGTTACTTTTATATGCCTATCTCATCTTTCCTAAAAAAAATAGTCCAGTGCTTAATAGCCCCATTTCCATGGCTCGGGCTATTTTATCCCTATTTTCTCATGATAAAAAAATACCTACATAATGTCACTGAATGCAATTCATTTTATAAAATAAAAGTGTCAGTGTATTTAAGTGCTAGAAACCCTGGCCATGTTTCCACAACAATGGAAGATGAAGCTAATGGAGGAGTACTGGATTTTTTAAAAGGAATCAGCTTTGCTGCGATGTGGTCCATGCAGGGCTCCATCAGCAGGTTCTCCAGAGCAGCAAAAATTGCTTCACAGGACATACTTCCTGGTAGGGGTGGGGGTTGGAGTGAACATCAACTGACTGGCAGGGGCTGCTCAACCAATAAGAGAGGCTTCCCCCCTCTTCCCCCTTTCTCCTTTCCCCTGAAAGTCCAGATGTACCTGCATTTCAGGAGCAAGTCCCATTGACCACAATGGGAGTTACTTCTGAGTAGACACACATATGCTTGTGCTGGGAAAGCGGGGGGGGGGAACACAACAATGGAAACCAGCCCCCATTTTAACCCACAGGACCTCATTGACTACAATGGGAGTTACTTCTGAGGAGACACTAATGGGTTTATTGTGGGAAAGAGACAGAAACCATTTTAATACATCAGATCTCTATAAGGAAGCTGTGAAGTAGTTACTTCCTAAGATAATGAATCGGAACCTTGAGATTGCACTTCATCGCACTTAAGGAAATGGGCTTTAAAATGTCCCGTGTCAATTGGGGGACTTCTTGGTTATTTCTGTGGTCATTCAGAGGGCGAGCCTCATTCAGCACAATGGGAGGAAACACCCCTTGACCAGGGTCATGGTGAAAGGCACACCCCTGGGCAGGGCTAGCATACCCGAGCTAATTGTGGGTGCATAGCAGGGAGAAATGACAAGACAACACAGATAGAGTTGGGATAAAACTGGGCCACATTTATTGACATATTACAATCTGCGAAGGAAGCACCAGTGGGCACATAGAAAACAAGTAATCATGACAGGTATCGAGTGAGGCATTCATCATCTGAGGCGTGGCATCTACCGTAGCCACCCTGCAGATCGATCCACCCGATTCTGGGCTGGGAGACCTTCCCCTGTCACCACCCCTCGAGCCACGGAACCCGAGTGGGTGAGGAGGGTCGGCCTCAGAGGTAAGCCGTATCTCCCAACTCGGGGCCACAAAACCTGGAGCCGAGAGCCTCAGGCCTTACCAGTCACCTGAAACGGTGCCCACGAATGCTCACCTGTCCTCTCCCCCAGTGGAGTGCCCGCCCGGAACTGCCACAGGAGGGCGACAAGCCTCTGCTTAGTCACCCTCCCCCCCCCACCTATGCAGCAAAACACTCCAGGATGCCCTTTCGCAGATCCACCAACAAGAAAATATTGCCTAAGTCAGAGTTGACCACCATCCTCGGGGATCCCAACCATCATTCCATGCCCCTCCTGGCAGCAGGTTGGACCCAATGATGGCAATTCTGGGCCAGCAACACCGAATCAGCCGTAAATCTCAGGCTTGAAGAATCAGGGCCTTGCCCTTCAGCAGGCATAAATCGTTCCCCCCTATGTGCCAAACCATAATCTGCGAGGGAACCTTCACCAGCCCTTCCTGATAGAATGTGGGCAGGAGGCACACCAACACATGTCGTATCTGCACAACCACTGAATGGTGGCACACCGGCTGAGCCCCAGCTAGGCTCCGCCACTTGAGGAGGCACTCCGACTAGCCCAGACAACCATGCTGTGCCTCCAGATGAGCACCCATATCAGTTCCCTCGCACTCTGGACATCTGAAAGAACAAGAGACAAACATGTGAACACCAGTGTCCTCATGTCCGAAAAGGCCCAGCAGTGGTCTTGTGGAGGCCCGATACGCCTTGGAGCGCCACCTGCTGACGGACTGCACTTTGTCTGATGTGAGCCCCAGAGACGTGGCGCAAACCCAATGCCTTCAAGGCCGCAGAGTGACTACCCAGAATTGATGTTTGGTCAGGGGAGAGGAGTCACTAAGGCAGAAGAAGGGTCCAGGGAGACTCCCCCAGACCTAGAGAAAAGGCCCCCAGGGCGGTGACCGGACAAAGGTCCAGCACGAAGGCTGGGAACAGTGACGCGCTATCCCCACTCCCGACCTGGTCGGTTTGGGACTTCCTCAGCGGAATAAAGACCACCCGCTGGGGGAATTGCACATCACTAAACTGCCAAGCCTCGTGTGGTGTGGTACCCAAAGAAGGCCACAGAGCCCGTAAACCCAGCAATATGTCTGGCGGCAGAAGGGTTCTAGGAGTCTGGAGGCGCCAGGGATCCCCAAGACCAACCCTGGAGCACCTGCCTGACCCGGAAGTCAGCAGTGTTGTCGGCCACACCCTTTATCTTTAGCCCAGAAGGCAAGTGCAGCAAGCCTGCCCCAATAGTCAGGGCAGAGAGCCATGGTCCCTTTCATGGGCATTTGAAATTGATCGTAGTCCTGAATCAATTCCGGTTGAACAGGATGCTGAGGCCTTTGCTTGGGAAGAAGCTGAAGCCAAAACTATCGTTACTCTAGCAGGATACCCTATGGGTAGGGTGAGAGAAGAGCAAAAGAGCCTACACTAGATCTTACTTAAAGGCCAAGATTGGACTCATCTCCTGCACTGCCATAGCACTGGGCATAGTAAAGGAAGCTGAATAATAAGAAAACTCCTGCTATACATATAGGCCCAAACAGCTCCCACCAACTGCCACAGATAAAATCTTAACAATTTGTCATCTACTCTCCAAGACTGTCTCCATTCAAAAGTCACCAGGGGGAGCAACGTGAGGTAAGGTAAGTTAGAAGCCACACAATGAAACACAAAATGAATATTAGGACCTGTGTGTAGCATTCTAAATGTTTGTTAACCATTCTGCTACTTAATGCTGAAGCATAGCACAGCAAACCTCTAAGTTTTTTAAAAGAAGCTGGTTGATTTTTATTTTCTATTTAACACACAGGCTTATAAAATATCCAATTCTAAGGTCAGGGGAGAAAATTAACAACAGGAATTAGCTGCTGGGTACAGCTAAAACTGGAAGACTTCAGCTTTTGCCACCCTCGAGGTGATGCCACCCTGGCTTCAAACATTTGCACACCAAGTCGGTGTTCTGAGCTTTCCCTTGCCTGTCCACCATGAAGGTGGACTGAGGGGCCTGTGATTGTTCCAACCCATTGCCCCTGGTCGGCAACCGGTGAGGCAAATTCTGCTAACCACACCCGCCGAAGCTGGCGATGATATAAGTTGGCCCATTACCTTCTAGGAGGTGCTCCAAACACATGCTGCATCTGCCAACCACTGAATGGTGGCATACCAGCTAAGCCCGAGCTGGGATCCGCTGCTTGAGGAAGCCCTCCGACCGGCACAGAAAATCATGCTGTGCTCACAGACGAGCACCCGCACTGGTTCACACACACTCCGGCCATCTAACCAAGCGCATTCCTCCAGTTAAGTTGAGGAAGCAAGCCAGACCGATGATCATTATCGCTGGCAAACTGTGCTGCATGACCTGGGAAAGGTCCTTGCTTTTCCTACCCACAGGTTTTTCCCTATTAGATGCAGCACCAGAACCTGCAGGGGAATACGCACCAACCCATAATGGAATGGAGTGGGAAGAAAGCACTCTCTCTACAAGCTGCGCCGGTCAATCCGCAAACACATGCGCCCCGGAACAGGCTGCTCCGGGAGCTGCAGGCTAACCTATATGCGCTACGACTAGCTCGTAACACCATGCTGTGTCTGGGCATGAGTGCACGTGCACACGGGTTGACGTCCAATACATTGATCAAAGGAAAAAATAACTGTAAGGACAAGAAAAGAGATGCCGACCAGTAAAGTCCACACTTTAGGAATGGACACAAGACTATAACTGTAAACTACCGGGAGGGCTACAACTGTTGCAGTTGAATGAGAGGGCAACACCCCAGGGCTCCCTATCAACCCAGGTACAGAAGGCCCTTGTGATATGAGACATGAAGTGCAGCATGGCTTACACTACTTAAATACACAACACTTAACGAGAGCCTCTTAGCATGGTCTCTGGAATTTCCAGCAGCTGGGTATTAGATGAAACATTGGCACTGGCGCTCAACCTGCCATTTGTATGCCTCATGAGAAAACAGGTGTTACACAGGAGGTGTTGCAAATTCAGTACTACTACCCGATCCATAAAGATCAGATTGTGGGAGGACTGTGGTTTAATGACCTGAATGGAGGCCTGCCCCTCACACACAAGGAATTTAAGAATGGACGTAAAGCCTTGAATCAGCCTGCATAGGCAATGCTGTGTATAAGAGAATTTCGAAAAATGAGATATCAAGAGATCATAGGGCAGCCCTTGGGCGTGGCACTATGTACCAGATGATCCTATACATTGACTCTAACAGGGTAGTATTTCATACCTCCCTTGTTATTGCACAGTTGTAACCTTAATAAATTTAACCAGTTAGCTGAATTGGCACAGACTAGGGTTGGCGGAGAATTTCTCCCCGAAACTTCGGGGGGCCGAGCGCCAACGTGTTTGGCCCCCCGAACAAGTTTCGGGGAGAAATTCTCCGCACACACCCCCCGGGACGGGACTTACCTTTGGCGAATGTCCCTCCTGGCGGCGGGTCCGGCTGGCGGTTCGGCGGGTCTTCGTCCGGGGCGGGAGCAGCAGCCGGTCTTTTGACCAGCTGCCGCCGCCATTCCAATAAAAGAAAAAAAAATGCCCCCATGATAGGCTACGTGACGATTAACGTAGCCTATCACGGCTAGATTTGCAAAGTCAGCTGTGATAGGCTACGTAAATCGTCACGTAGCCTATCACGGGTGACTTAAAAAAAAAAAAAAAGCGCGTACGGATAATGGCGGCCCCCATAGGGAGCCGCCATTCCCATTCCTTATTTGGTCGCTGTAGTCTACGTAAAGATTACGTAGACTACAGCGACCAAATAAGGAACGCGAATGGCGGCTCCCTATGGGGGCCGCCATTTGCGTACACGCTTTTTTTTTAGTCACCCGTGATAGACTACGTGACGATTTACGTAGCCTATCACGGCTGACTTTGCAGATCTAGCCGTGATAGGCTACGTTAATCGTTACATAGCCTATCACGGGGGCGTGTTTTTTTTTTTAATTTTTTAGTTCGCGGCCAGGCGAGGCGAGGCGCCTCCCCCCCCGGCCTGAATTTCGGCCGGGCGAGGCGGGAAGCCTCCCCCCCCCGGTCTGAATTTCGCAGGGGGAGCAGTGAAGCGCCTCCCCCACACCGCGAAAAGCTTCGAGGACAGGTAAGGGACTTTCGTGCACCCCTAGCACGGACTCCTGCCACTGACTATGTAGAGTAAACAAAAAAGGTGGGGGGTGACCCTTTTTAGCTTCAGCAAAGCAGAAGCTGCCTGTTTCTCCAGAGCATGCCCTTGGAGCGAATGCTAAAGCCGCTGCCTCACAATATGAACAAAAAACAACCCTTACAATCAACCCAGTGAGGCGGGTTAGGCACAGAGCTAGGAATTGGCCTAAAGTCACACAGTGAGCTTTATGGCTGAGTGGGGACTAGAACCCATATCTCCAAGTCCCATTATGGCACTTTTACCACTCCACCGAGCTGGTGCTCTAAGCTGCCAGGAAGGTGTGAAAACAGGAGAACTCCAAACCCACATAGCTACTGGTCTTCCCACAAGGGGTTGGCAATGGCTCTACCAGGGCATGAGTCAAGATTCTCACCACGCCCTACCCAGGGAAGCTAGGTATCAAGCCTCAGACCTTGTTTAACAATAAAGGGGCTCTGTGAGATGCTCAAAGGCCAGAGTCTGAAACTTAAGCAAGGGGGGGGCCTTCCCTCTCCCCCCCCCTCACTTTTCTTTTCTTCTCATTTTCTTTTGTCCCTTTTCCTCCCCGTCTAATCACCAGGCTGCGCTGCAGCCACCCAGCATAAAAGATCCGAAACTATAGAAACGGGAGTCAAAGGTGAACGCCCTTCAAAAGTTGACCTCACCCTGCTTAGCTACAGTAAAGCAGGAGCCTAATGTTCCTTTGGACCTTGCACTCCAACCTGGAAAATTAAGACCACAATTCGAAGCTGCCTCCCCGCAGAAAGGAGACCCTCTATGTGGGGTGGGAACGGACAGAAACAATTTATTAATTTATTTATTTATTTATTTCTATACCGCCCAATAGCCGAAGCTCTCTGGGCGGTTCACAAAAATTAAAACCAAACAACACACAATAAAACAATTTAAAATATATAGAACATTAAAACCACAATATAACAATACAACCACAATAAAACCTAGCAGCAGTACAGGAGTTTAAAATACAGATTTAAAACAGCAAAGATAAAAATTTAGAAAGCTAAAATGCTAAAATGCCTGGGAAAATAAAAAGGTCTTCACCTGGCGCCGAAAGGAGTACAATGTAGGCGCCAGGCGAACCTCACTAGGGAGCTCATTCCAGAGCCGGGGTGCCACAACAGAAAAAGCCCTCCTCCTAGTAGCCACCCGCCTCACTTCCTTTGGCAGGGGCTCACGGAGAAGGGCCGCTGATGATGATCTTACGGTCCGGGCAGGCACATATGGGAGGAGGCGATCCTTCAGGTAACCTGGCCCCAAGCCGTTAAGGGCTTTAAATGTTAACACCAGCACTTTGAATCGGGCCCGGAAATGGACTGGCAGCCAGTGCAGCTGGAAAAGTACTGGCGTAATATGAGCTCGCAGGCCAGTCCCTGTTAACAATCTTGCTGCCCTATTTTGGACCAGCTGAAGTTTCCGGACCGTTTTCGAAGGCAGCCCCATGTATAACGCATTGCAGTAATCCAGACGAGAAGTTATCAGAGCATGGATAACTGTAGCTAGGCTATCTCTGTCCAGATAAGGGCGTAGTTGGTATACCAGCCTAAGCTAATAAAAACAACCCTTTGAATTGTAGAGGGGCATCTATGTCTTCACCTCCCCACCCAAACACAACTCCCCCTGCAGTAATGGAGCCACATGTACATGTCCCCGTTCCTTCCTATGTAGGTGAGAAAGGAAGAAATCTGCTCACAATGCATAGCCCTGGTGCTGTGTATTCATCTGGCCAAATAAAAGAAAGCCCTTATCTCTTCTTCCAGAGATCTTCTAAAAGATCTCTCTGGAAGAGAGGGAGAGACTAATAACAAACAAAATATGTGCACTTCCCATACAGAAGATGATAGCTGAATATCCTAGATACAACTTGGCACTTTCCCCCCCCTTCCTTTCCTTTTTTTTTTGTCTCCTCCTCCTCCTCCTCTTCCCACCTAAATACAAAAGACACTGGGCCAGCAAGGCCACCAAAGATCATAGAATCATAGGGTCGGAAGGGGCCTACAAGACCATCAGGACCAACCCCCTGTTCAATGCAGGAAGCCTGTTTCCCAGGCAGTCATCTAGCCAAGTATTAACCAGGGCTGACCCTGCTTAGCTTCTGAGATCAGACAAGATTGGGCGCATCCAGCCCTTTGACTGATTGCTTGGAGGCGTGGGGAAAAAACTCTGCCCCATGCTTCTTCTTCTTACTACTACTACTACTACTGCACTAAGGCCGTTCAGGGGGCGTAGGCGAACCCCACCCCTCTCTGGGTTGGCAAAGCCTCTCTGCTGCTACCCACAGCAAAGGCAATTCAGGCTGCTTCATGGCACTGAAAATTCCCCCTCCCTCTGCAGGGGTGGCAAGGCCATTTAGCTGCTGCCCGCTGAAATCCCCAGCCCTAAGGGCCTCTCCAGAGTTGCAGGAAGCGCCCGTTGAGCAGTAACGCCACACTGCTCAGGGGTGATTGCTAGCTGGGAGGCCGACCTGCTATATTGGCCAAACAGGCCACACTACCAACCAAAATGAGAAGATCGGGCCACAGAGGGAGCCCAGGGAATGAACCCCCATTGGCTGCAGCCACTCCAGGGTGCGGGAACACTCCCCTACCTCCCTGAGACAGCAAGGCCACACCGCCACCGCCGCCATCCTCGGCCAAATGGGCCGCTCTGGGGTGGAGGAAAAGCCCGACAAGAGGCAATTCAGGCACCACAAATGGTGGCCAAATGGGCCACTCTGGGGCATGGGAAAAATCCCCCCAAGAAAGGCAGCAATACAGGGGCCTCAGTCAGCGGCCAAATGGGCTGCTCTGAGGCACAAGAAAAAGCCCGCGAAGAGGCGGCAATTCAGGCGGGGCACAAGACAACTCCCGCCTCTTCCTGTTGGAGTGGGAGGCCGCCGCCACCACCAAGAACGGTGGCAATTCTGGGCTGCTCGGGGCGAGGGAAAACTCCCCCATTGGGCAAAATTGGGCCCCACAGGAGGCGCAGGAAGCACGGAGGGAACGAGCTGGGAGAAAATCGCACTGCTGGGTCGGCAAGGCTGCGCTGCAGCTGCCTGCTGCAAAGCGCAGCAGAATCCGGACCGTACGGGGCATAGGAAACTCCCCCCTCCCTCGATAGGCACGGCAAGGGCCTGCAGGGTCAGCCGCTGCAATCAGTGGCCCTAGGGGCAAGCGGGGAAGTGCAGGGAAATCCTCCCTCCCCCCACTCAAGGGCGATTGCCCCACGGAGATCTAGGTCAGGAAAAATGGCCCACCCTAACAGTGGCCGGCACCCTCTGGCGGCTCGCTGGAGCTGCCACTGCTGAGCACCGCCGCTTCCTCCTCAATGCTGCTGCTGCTGCTGCTGCTGCCAAAGCGGAGGTGGGCTACAAGCCAGAATGAATGAGGAAAGGGGCGGGGCAGCCTCAATATCGGCCGGGACATCGAGAGCAAAGGCCAATGGCCTTCGACCTCGTCCCGCCCTTCCCCCCCACCCGCAACATTCCCCCCCACCATGGCCAGGAAAGCCGGACGCGGGGTGAGGGGACATGCAGGGGTTGGGGCATACAACAACTGTACTGGGGAGAACCCAACTTAAGGAAAATAATCAGACTTTAAGCAGTCTCAGGAAATCCGGTTTTTCGCTGATAAGCTCCGGAGTGGCTGCGGTATAGCCACAACATCATCTATCCAAAACACCCTCAACACACAGCCAGCTCGCTGATGAACACACACACACACCCCTTGGCCAAGGAGAGATTAAATTGGTCTTGGGAAATCTGGATTCTGTGGTTTCCAACCATATGAAAAGGGCTTCTCCGAGCCCTGTGATACATGTCCTTTCACCATGCTTACTGCTACCCCTTTCTATTTCACAGAGTTGAAAATTACACACCCAAAGCACAGCCAATTAGAGGACACAGGAGTGGGACTCCATTGAAGAAAAGAGCAAAGGTTTACCTCAGGTTTACCTCAGATCTCTTCAAATCAGTGCTTCTGAGTCTTTTTCTTGTCTCCTTCTCTTTGAAAGACATTTCTAAGTCCAAGCTGTGCATATTTTATAATTTATCCTCATTTATATCCCGGCTTTAATGGTACAAATCTTTCCAAAGCAGCTTACAAGTAAAAGCAAAATACAATAATAAAAAGACAGAAAAACTTATCAGGATACTTTCCACAGTTGGTGATAGATGGCTCTGTAGGGGAAAGGGAGAGGAGAAAAAAATACAAGAGCTGCAAAAATGAATTCTTGTCACAGAAACGTGCAGGGCAATTTACTATTTTGTACAAGTTCCCTACATTTCTCAGTACCTTTTTGAGACTTGCCTTGCCTGTTGCCTCTCTTTTTTGCTCTACTGCCAGGGAGTGAGACAGTCCAACTGGAACAGGAACAGGCCTTTTGGGATTGTCTTTGCCTACATCCCTCTGTGAAACCAACCTATGTATTCAGAATAACTTACTAAGTTGTAACATGTAAATTCTGACAACCATTGAAAGTGAACAATGAGAATATCGCAAGCTTCCATGTGACCATGCAGATGCTACTGTTGTATAACCTCACCTCTGCTGGTGCTTTCTCTGCATGCAGCTAAAATCTAGCACTGAGCAATTTGCATGAAATTATTCCTCTGGTGTTTTATGGTGTCAAATGTTAACACCTATAACTACTGAGGATTAGAATGGTGTGTCATCTTGAAGGAAACCATCATCTGTTTGGCTTTCCACAGCAGATAACTTTGGCTCTGGAATAATGTGCAGTACCTGATGATATGCTTATCAAGAACCTCAATTAAAATGTAACCCACTAATTTAATTCAAACTGCATTTTGGGCACTTTTATTTGTCATTGTTGCAGTAAAATATTCAAGGTGAAAGCATAAGTTGGCTTCTTTCACCTTGAATATTTTACTGAAACAATGATGTCATGCAAAACCTTCTAGCATTAATCTAAGAGAGAATAACATTCTATCAGTATTCAGCAGCTCTTCTGGTATTAGTAGAAATTACAAATTTAGCTCTTTTTTTTAACTAAGCAGACTTATAAAAGGGCCAAACTAGTGATATGAGAAACCCATGGTCACTGTTCATCTGTTTTTTTAAAAAAAAGTAGATACAAGGGGTAGGGGCTGATCAGGATGGACCACAGCATGTGGATCCCAACCCTGCTCCCCACACCACTGACCAGATGAAAATATCTATCTTTCCCCCAAAGCTGCTATGCACCCAAGGAGGAAAGCTGCCAATGGCATGAAGCTGGGGTGCAAAACTCCAGTCAACCATTAAACTTAAAAATTGCCTTAAAAATTGACTCTGGTGGACTGGCACTTGGATTTTTGCAGAGGAGAAGAAGCAGATTTCACCTCCTTTCCAGCTCCTAGGTGGCACATGTTTCTCATTTTTACCTAAATATTGCCAGTGGTATTCCAAACACTGCATGCATTCTTCAATGAAACTTTCTTTCCCATAGGCCCTTTGACTACAAGAAATGTATTGAGGTATAAAAACAGAAGATTACATTCTCTAGTAGAATTATGCACAAATGAAAATATGTTGTTTTTTAAAAGATGCTGGCTGCTGATATTGCTTCTTAAAGTAAAAAGACCACATCTTTCATTAGATCTCCAACAGACTACCTGGATTAGGATGAAGCATCTGGCTCAGACTTCGTTCCTTTTGTTCGCAGATGACCAAACAAGCACCAACTGTCACAAAATTAGCAAACGCTATGGGTACTATTACTATATCAGAGCAACTCTTTGACTGTGAGCATCTGGCTTGGATCTCTGACTGCAAGATTGCAAGATAATCTTCCTGCTCATACAGGCACTGACTGTTACCAGAA
Source organism: Heloderma suspectum (assembly GCF_057233095.1). NCBI lineage: Eukaryota > Metazoa > Chordata > Lepidosauria > Squamata > Helodermatidae > Heloderma > Heloderma suspectum. Next base: position 72,614,017 of record NC_139462.1, read on the forward strand.
GCAGGAGGACCGTGGGCATCTCTACACCAGCCTAAAATCCTGCATTTAAAATGGGGCTTTCTGCTTCCGTTTTAAATACAGGATCACAACGACTCCCCTTTTCACCTGCTTCCTTTTCCCCCACCCCTTTCCCCCTCCATCTCCCTGTATCTTCCATTATTCCTGTATCTTCCTGTGTCTTCTATTATCTTTCATTGATCTCGCTCCTTCTTGCCGCTTTTCCTCTTTTCAGGGAGGGAACTCAAGCGGAACACCATGGGGTAATTTGATAGCTCATTATCTGCAATCTATTTAAAAATGGAACAAATGGCATTTAATGCAGGAGATGCCCTGGAGGTTCAAGGCATTATATAAAGAGCCCACAAACTTCCATGAGAGAGCCATCTCAATCGCAGGATAAACGCTCCATGTGAGGAAGCCCTCTGACTATAAGCATGCAAATCTACCTACGTTCCTGTGTGTGAATATAACAATACAAACCAACCATCTGCATGCTTGTTTCTTTTCTTCCTCTCACTGTGGCATCATCCTAATCAGAACAGGAGATTCACCAAGCTGAAGGCATACTTTGCCCTGCTTGCCTTCTCTAACAGAAATATCCAGCAACACATCTACAGTTCAGGGAAGGTAATCAGGCTTCATTGTTTGTGTGTTTAGTGTTAGTGTTCAGTTTGGATGTGTTAATATATCCTCCTGCCTTAAGAGATGGATCCACTTACAGATTTGGCTGCCTTCCCAGAATGGAAAGTCAGGTAAATACTTCAGAGTTAATCTCATTGCTCAAAAATCGCTACAGTATAAGTACGCTAACAGCAAGTTTAGATGAACTAAATTCGAGGAGGCTCAAATTCATAAAGAAGTTAATATCCTTAGGGAAGGGTTGAAGACTATTATTTTAAGTCACATACTTGGTTTTTAGACCTTTATTTTATTGGCTAGTTGACAAGTTAAGGCTCTCAGTGACCTATAGCTTTTCTACATGAAGCATTTATCATGCACTCATCATTCCTTACTCACAGTTCTTTACGGGTTCTTTAGACAATCCAGTTTTACTTCTGTGTCTAACCAGAACTTTTGAAGAGTTTTTTTAGAGCAGGGAAAATGCAGTATTTAATTGTGAAAGTGAAAGAAACCGCATTTTTCACTTGTGCATTTGTGCTATTCCACAAAGAGGTTATGTAGCAGAAAAGCAGGAGAGGAAACACTTGTTTTAGTGCTCGTATCTCAGTTCTGTGAGGAAACCAAAAGCATATACAACAGATTAACAACCAATTAACAACCTCGTGTAGAAAAGCTCATAGAAATCAAATTCATCTTCTTTTGAGGGTGCAGTTTTTATATGTCTTGTGTGTGGTATTGCTTAGCTACCCATGCCAGAAAATAGGCAGTTATTCCCAATGCTATTCTATTTGTTCCTCAACCTGTTTAATATTTAAATTGTATGGTACTCTTTGTTAGTAAAAACAAAACGTAGGCTAGATCTACACTACTGCTTTATGGCAGTATTGAAGTGCACTGATAACTGTTGGGGCACGTTACACATTTGATATACTGCTTTTGTAGTGTTATTTCTAGGCATGGCAGAGAATTCCGCCACAGATTCCAGTGAGGCCGGATTCTTTAGAATCCGCCCACTACGCTATTTGCATTCCCCTTTTTTTTCACCGTAATAGACTACGTAAATATTTACATAGGCTAGAATGGCGAAAAATAGGGAACGCAAATGGCGGCCGCCGTAGCTGCCGCCATTTGCATACGCTGGGGTTTTTTTGGGGGGGTTAGCCATGATAGGCTATGTAAATACTTCCATAGCCTATCACGGCAGCCTGTCTGGATGCAAATGGCGGCTGCTATGGCGGCCGCCATTTGCATCCTCAGCAACCCATCCGCGGCCAGAACTCTGGCTGCGGACGGGCCTGGCCGGCGGCTCCGCAGAGCCAGCTGGGCAGGATCCTGGAGGGGAGAACCAGATCGCCTCCCCGCCCGTCGAGGATTCCGGGGGGAGGGACGGAGTGACTTCCCCCCCCACTGTGAAAAATTCTGCAAAAAGGGAAGTGAGTTTCGTACATCCCTAGTTATTTCCTGGTTTTTATTTCACCTTATCCAAAATATCTCAGCAAATGTCATTGTGTGATCTACAGCGTATAAATATGTAAAAGGGATATAGTGTTACCCTGAGGGGATTGTAATGATATGACACAAGATGTAGATCTGGCCCAAAACAAAACAGGATTATACTCTTTGACTAGGGATGTCAGAGAATTTCGCCATGAATCTCGGGGAGGCTGAATGCCAGCGCATTCGGCCCCCCCAAAATCGGTGATGAAACAGTCTGCCCCCCCGCCCCCCCCCCCAGGACGGGACTTACCTTGGGCGAATCTTCCTGGCAGCAGCGGCTCCGGTGGTGGTTCGGCAGCGGCAGCTGTGGCAGCCGGTCTTCTAACCGCCGCCGCCATTTCCAGTAAAAAAAAAATGTGATAGGCTATGTAAAGATTTACGTAGCCTATCACGGCTAGATTTTTTAAAAATACCATGATAGGCTACGTAAATCTTTACGTAGCCTATCACGGCTGAGTAAAAAACAAACAAACAAATGCACGTACGCATATAGCGGCGCCCATGGGTGCCGCCATTTGCGTTCCTTATTTTGACACGTCTAGTCTATGTAAACATTTACGTAGACTATGGCGAAAATAAGGGGAACGCAAATAGCGTAGACGCTATGCTATTTGCGTTCCCCTTATTTTCGCCATAGTCTACGTAAATGTTTACGTAGACTAGATGTGCCAAAATAAGGAACGCAAATGGCGGCGCCCATTTGCGTACATGCTTTTTTTGTGTGTTTTTTTACTCAGCCGTTATAGGCTACGTAAACATTTACGTAGCCTATCACGGCTGACTGCAGGGATGCAAGCGGCGGTGGCTATGGCCGCTGCCATTTGCAGACCCGGCCAGCCAGGATTCGGGGGGGGGGAGGGATGGAGCGCCTCCCCCCCCGGCCAGAATTTCAGGGGGGAGGGACGGAGCACCTCCCCCCCAGCCTGAATTTCGGGGGGGAGGTACGGAGCGCCTCCCCCCCCAGCCAGAATTTCGGGGGGAGGGACAGAGCGCCTCCCCCCCACCTTGAATCACATTTCGTTAAAAGGTAAGTGGCTTTCGTACATCCCTATGAGAAACACAAAACATATCTATGCAACGTATTTCATGGTTCATGACCTATTTCTTAACAGTTCACAGAAGATTTTTCATCTTGCCAGACCTGAAGTGGTTAGAATTAACCCTGCAGGAGTTTGCATGTGTAGCAAATGAACTACATACTTTATTAAAGTGTTTAAGACTTTTTGAGGATCAAATCGCTACAACTTCTGCCCTGTCAGAAATGCTATGCGTCCCTAATGGTTTTTGTTGCCACCTTCAGGCATCATGGGACCACATAATTATTTCAAGTCAAGATGAAGAATGTCCTTTATGAGTACACTCTCTTTAGAAAACTGAAACAAGATAGTTCCTCCTTATCTAGCTCTCACATTCTAATGTATTTATTTTACTATTTGACTAAAATTAAATATATTCTCTATCCCACCTTTCCAGTTAATTTGGGGTCCACAAACTGAGTAACGCAACTATAAATTTCACACGAAATGAGCAAAAAATAATCTGGAAGATTTCCTCTCCCCAGCATTGCCACCACCGGTGGGGAAACTGCTCTTTCACTGGACAATCCCACCTATGTGGTTTCTTCTTTAGAACAAATGCTTATATTTCTGTGTCTAAGGAACTCTCTGCCACTATTACTCAGAGTTCCACAAGATGACACTCTTCCTCTGCACCAATTCTGTTGGAATACTTTAAAACCACCTATTATTTGGTATAAGTAGGGGTGTACGAAACCCCACTTACCTTGCTCCGCTGGGGTCTGCGGGGGGGGAGGTGATCCGGTCCTCCCCCTGGAATCCTCGACGAGGGGGAGGCGATCCATTCCTCCCCCTCGGAATCCTCCCCGGCCGGCTCTGCTCTGCGGCATGTCCGCAGAGCCCCTGGCCGGGCTGATCCGCAGCCGGGCTGCTGCGGACGCAAATGGCATCCTGCGTAGGGGACGCCATTTGCGTCGCTGCTGTAGCCATGATAGGCTCCGTAAATATTTACATAGCCTATCATGGCTAAAGCGGGGATGCAAATGGCATAGCGGACGCCATTTGCGTTGCTGCTTTAGCTGTGATAGGCTACATAAATATTTACATAGCCTATCACAGCTACAGCAGGAACACAAATGGTGTACTGGACACCATTTGCATCCCTGCTTTATCCGTGATAGGCTATGTAAATATTTACGTAGCCTATCACGGCTAAAGCAGCGACGCAAATGGCGTCCCCTACACAGGACGCCATTCGCGGCTGCACACTGGAGGAGCGGCCAGCAGCGGAGGCAGGTAGGATCTGGTCCGCTGGGACTTCGTGGGGAGGCAGTGGGGATTGCTCCGTTCTGCCATGGACTCCGGGGGCCGGATTCTAAAGAATCCAGCCTCACTGGAGTCCATGGTGGAATTCTCCGCCATCCCTAGGTATAAGAGGTTTCAGCGTGAGATGGACACCAATGCTAGAGACAAGATGAAGTCTTAAACGAATTAATGTATTAAAGGGATATTTTACACGTAAGGGATTACTAATATTTACCTTGGAGTTTTCAAGAGATTGCTTAGTAACAATACGTAATGACTCAAGAGACGCTGTTGCTATTACAAGCCTCTAATGACTTCTTTTACCTCAGGCCAAATTCCTTAAACCTCCACCCCAGCCAAACACACTTACAACCAGGTTCAGCTTCTGGGTACAGTCTTCCTCTGACACCCAAGCTCCTCCTGTTATATTTCCGGCTGCATGGACAGTTTATCTGGGTTTTTACTGCCTGCTTGTATAACCTTCTTCCGGCATAATCTTAGGCAGCTACCTGGCATAACACAGCTGCCTGCTCCCGACTCTTGATCTTCATCAGCCACATATGGTTATCCCACAGAGAAAGAATAGCTTAACATCCAGGCCTTTGCTATTCTTTTTCCCTTCAGCTTTCTCTTAGTCCTTCTAAAACACCCCACATTAGCAGATCTTCTCCTTCTCTGACTACCACAGACTGACTAACTCAACTGTCAATTGTTATACCTTAACTGTCGTTTACCAACCACTCTTTTCCACCTAGCTAGAAACCCCAGCCAATCTCTCTCCCCTTTCAAAATGTCACTCAGCAACCACTACACCGGCCTTTGACATTAACGAAACAACGACTCCAGCCTACCAAGATACACTGTAACCTCACAGAGGCCACACGAAGTAAACATTGCATAACACCATATAAAGGGAATTTCTTCACACACCTTAAAGCAGGGGTTCCTAATGCAGAGCCCATGGGTACTATAATGCCATCAAAGCTCAACACTCCCTGACACCTTCAAAAAAAAATTTTTAATTTAAAAAAGCTTGAAAAACATTAGAGCACCAGGTTCTCCTTCCCATTCCTGAACCTGCTACCGATCAGCTGTTCAGCAGGCAGGAACAGAAGAAAAGAGTTGCTATCTGGCCCCACAGACTTTCCCCCTTTGCTCTCTCTCTATCTTGCCACTCTCAGCTGCTAGACTTGCTATATCTATCCCTTCTCTGTCCCTAGCCTTCTTTCTCTCCCTTCCTAGCTCCTAGCCTTGCTGTTTTTCCCCCACTCACTCCTTTATCTTGCTGTTTCACTCAACTCCCACCTTCTAGCCTATCTATTTCTCTCCCTCCCACCTCTTTACCTCGCTCTCTCCCTTCCTAGCCTCACTCTTTCTCTTCCCTCTGCCTTTTTGCCTTGTTATTTCCCCATCCCACCCCGCCTCTAGCCTCACTATTTCTCCACACACACACACATACACACACGCACACACACACCTCTTTTGACTAGCCAGGCCCCCATGGCAGTTATTACACGACTAGCCACATTCCCAAATGTGCCCATGGGTCCAAAAAGGCTGGAGACCCTTGCCTAAACTAACAAATTTATTCTGGCATAAGCTTTCATGGACACTGTCTGCTTCGTCAGATGCATGAAATGTTAACCTCAAATTCGCAGATTTATATACGTATCCTTGGAGGGGTATGGGAGAGATGTTAACTGTGTTATCAATGGGCACCGAAATGAAGAAAATACAGACAGTGCTAATTACCTTAACAGTTGGCAATCACAAAACATTGCAGGGTGATAACACAAACATAATTGCAATGGTGAGCTGACACAAAATGAAAATATCAATTTAAAACCAGTTCCAAAATACATGTATAATAGCACACACACACACACAAACCTAAACAACAACAACAAAACCCCCAAGGTTTTGTCAAGCAAAAGGATTGCTGCCTGCTTTCTGAAGAACAAAAGGGAGCTTGTAGTGTGGGTCTTAAGGAGGAAAGCATTCCAAAGACAAGGTGACACCACTGAAAAATCCCCACTCCATGTGGATGCCAACCTCAGTTCAGCCAAAGAAGGCATTCAGAGCAGGGTCCCACCAGATGGTGTCATATGTTCTCGTCAAGAGTACTGGCCTGCTTTTCCACCATGAAGCTAGGCCTTGTTGTCACATCTGATGCAACCACCTGGGAGGGTGTTATCTGGAAGCTCCTTAGCCCTGCCGCTCAAGGCCAGGCTCAGCCCTTGTTAGCTGGAAAAGAGATAACAGCTGGGTTTGGTGGGAAGATCCTGCATCCTCTGGGGTGAGGGTGGTATACTCAAGGGCTGAGCTGGTGATTGGCTAAGGGAAGTCTGCCCTGGGTTGCCAGAGCCAGGCCTTAAAAGGAGCCGGGGCAGAGGCATAGTTGTCTCCCTTCGTTCTGGTGGTTTTGGGACCTGCTTGATGGCTGGACTCTGAGGAGGCCCTTACTTTGATATGTACAAGGATTGGCTAGTCAGCTTTGTTATTTTGCTTGGGTGTGTGGTTAAAAAGCTCTCTGTGTAGCCAGGTTTTCCTTTTAAGTATTTCAACTTTGTACCCCTCTGTACAATCTACTACCTCCATTCTTCCCTTCCCCCTTTATCCCTTTTCCCACAATAAAACATTTATCCAACCTAAGGTTGGTGTGATTCCTTCTGAGTAACATCAGTGCTAATTTCAGTGCCTGTTGGCCTGGAAGGGCAGCTCCTAGGGCTGCTGGAGAATTCCACCACGGACTCAAATGAGGTTGGTTTCCAAAGAATCTGACTTCCGGAGTCTGCAGCGGAGCAGCTGCACTTACCTCCAGATCTGGAGGAATTCACAAGGGGCAGCTCTCCAGCTCCCTATAAGATGCGATACGCTAATAGTGGCTGCCATTAGCTTATCTCAGGAAAGTTACAGCCATAAATGGTGTATTGTATGCCAATTGTGGCCGTAAAGCACTTACTTTGACCTAAACACAGCCATAAACAGCTGCAATTTAGGTCAAAGTCAGTGCTTTACGGCCACAAACGACATACAATATGCCATTTACAGCTGTATTTTTCCCATGATAGGCTAATGGCAGCTGCCATTAGCATATCTCGTCTTATAGGGAGCTGCAGAGCCACTCCACCAACTCTGGCAGACACAGCTGGGCCCTGAGCAGCCCGAATTGCCCCTCCACACACACACACACACACACACACACACACACAAACACACATCAGATAGTGGGGGGTTCTTACATCCCTAGCAGCTACTGAGTGCCTTTGGGGGGAATTGAGGCCAGGATTGTCCTGTCCGACCTTGCAAGAGGGTTGGAATTAGTTCCAGCGCTCCTTCACAGTTCTCAAAACAAAGCAGAATACAGCAGCAAGATTAAGTGCATGAGTTGAAATAAATAAAGCAAGTAAATCGACAGCAGAAAAAAAATAAAGTAGGCCACTAAGGAAAAAGACAGCAGATAATGATGAGTTCTTACCTGTCAACTGAAAGAAAGTAAAAATGTCTGTTTATCTTTTCCTACCACACCCCTGCTTGTGTGTACCTCATTTCACTTTGATTGAAAGCCTGACAGTAGGAACTGTGAATCCTTTGTGTCTTTTGCTTTGTTTTTCTGTACATTGTCTGGTATATATAGGCACTGTAGAAAATAACATTTAAAAAAAATATTGCAAATATAACAATAATAAAGAAAAGCAAAATGGGGGAGCCACAAAAGAAAATAAAAAAGAAGAAAAGAAGAACATACAGTAAAACAAAACCATACACAATAATGTACATCACCTTTAAAAAAAGAGAAGGAAAGATGGGGATTTGACACTTCCATTTCAAATATATACATTCATATAACAGCAGCGCATACATCCAACTAAGCATCCATACAAAACTGACAGCTGTAGGAGATGCATTCAAATGTAGCAAGAGCAGTAAGATCTCCAGCCCATTGTATGATAGGTGGTGGGTGTTTATCCTTCCAAGCTTGAAGTATACAGTAAGTCTTTTTGCAACTGTAAGGGCTCTCAATATCCACTTTTGCTGCCCATCTGTTAATCCCCACATCATAAAGATGTAATTTAAAAATGCATAAACATCCGCAATTATCACAGATTTTTCAAGAACAAAATTATTCGAGCAGTGACTTCCAACCAAAAGAAGCCACTACAGGACATGTCCATGTCATATGCCTCATTCCATTGCCAGCATCTGGTAGAGCTAACCTGTTTCTTCTTAGCAAGCGTCTGGGTGTCCAATATATGCAAAACATCGATTTTATTGTATCAGCCTCAACGATCCACAGAAATAGTACACATGGAAACTAGGGCAACTTTCCATTGGTTAGACTGTATAGAGCATTCCAACTCCCTATTCCATTCCTCTCTGGCATTCTGAACATCTACATTACTACATTCCAAAAGACTTTTATAAACAGCTATTGTAGGTTTAGCTTTCTGTAAAGAACCAATTAATTCCTCCAACAATGTAGGATGTACTGAAGCACTCATCGTTGATGGCCCATATATAGACTACAACAAATGCTATAGCTGAATATGCCAGCTAGCACTAGACAGTAAGTGATATCTAATCTACAATATTGAAAATGGTAAAAACTAATTATCTAAACTAAAGTATACATTCCACTATCAGTCCAATTCCTCCACATAAAAGGCCATTTCTATTTTCAAAACTGGATTCTCCCATAAAGTTAATTTAACATGAGAATATAGATCAAACTGGAGCTGATAAGACAGTGCATGCCAAGTCTCTCTCACTGCTAAAATCGTTAGTGGAGCCATTCTTTTCTTTTTAATATCCCCAGATCCTAATGCCATCCTGCCAGAAAGAGGTGGCAGATAATTTGACTCCAAAACTTCCGAAATGCTACATAAAGTTTTTGAAAATACATTTGGGGAATGTATAAAGGAATACTACGTCACAGATAAGTTATCCATGGCAAGACATTCATCTTAAATATGTTAACCTTACTACCAATACTTAAAGTGTTGCCCATCTTTGCAGATGAAGAGGTATTTCCGCCAATAACACTTATATCCAGTTTAACCATTGGAGAAATATCTCTAGACTCCAGTATACCAAGATACTTTATCACTTCTGGACACCAACAAAATTGCCATTGCGTGTCTTAATAGGCGTTATGAATGCCTAGAGATGTTTTGACCAATTAATAGTAACCCAAAAGTGTACCAAAGGTATCAATTAATCTTATTAAATTCAGTATAGAAGACTCTAGCCTACCAATGAATAACAACAAATCATCTGCATATAAAGGCATTTTATATTCAACCTTTTGTTGTTGTTGTTCAGTTGTTCAGTCGTGTCCGACTCTTCGTGACCCCATGGACCATAGCACGCCAGGCCTTCCTGTCCTGCGCTCTCTCCCGGAGCGTGCTCAAGTTCATATTAATTTATATTCAACCTACTCATTCACAAAACCAAAAATGTCTCTACTCTGCCCACCTGCACATACCAATGTTTCCAAGCACATATTCAATATCAAGAGAGACAGAGGACAGCCCTGCCTCATGCCCTGCTCCAAACAAAAACAACTTGAAAGAATTTATTTTGTCATCACTCGTGACACAGGAGAGATATATAAAATTCTAATCTATCTTTAAAAATACTGTAGAAATCCATTTTTTTCCAGGATCACAAACATAAACTGTCAGTATAATTTGTCAAACGCTTTCTCAGCATCAACTGAAATAATCGCAACTGAGTCCATCCTTTTAGAATTCAAAGCAATCAGATTTACTGCAAGCCTTAAATTATCCATATCTGTGTCTCTGGTTAATAAATTCCACTTGATCAGGATACACTAATATATGTATCATATGCTAAAGTCCATTAGCCAGAATTGCAACTAATATTTTATCATCCAAATTGATTAAGGAAACTGCCCTGTAATTTGCACAGTTGGTATGGCCTTTGCCAGTTTTAGGGATAACTGATACAAAAGCATCATATCAAGAGACTGGTAAAGTTCCTGATTTAAAAGGCTGCAATAAAGACAGACAAGCTTAGGAGTCAAAAAGTCAAATTACACTATATGCCATTCTAGAGGAAAACCTTCTGGCTCTGAACCTTTACCATTTCTCATATTCTCAATGACACGCTTAACCTCTTCCATCTGCAGAGGCTCTACAAGTAGCTCCTTTTGCTGCAAATCCAGTTGTGGAAGGACTTCGGGTGTCATCACATGGTGCAGAAATCCCGTGAGTATATACTGGAACTTTCTGCCTCCTTTTCCTTCACAGGATCATGACAAACTTCATTTCCCCCCATCTCCTCCTTCCCTTTTCTCCCTTTATCTGGGAGTTCTAGATGTTTCTATATGTTCATTTATGCAGCCACAAAATGGTGCTGTGGACTAGCTCTTCTTATCACAGTTTTTTTTTTCCCCAAGGAAAAATTGGGAATGGATTTGTTTGTTACTAGTTTATTTCCATTTCAAATTAATCTGCAAAATTGTTGGAAAGAATGAGAGAGGTGCTGGAGTTTGATGACGTCATGTACAGGACCCGCAAACGTCTATGAGTGACCAAGCTGAATCACAGGATAAAAGCCCCATGTGATGACACCCCTAATCTGAAAGGAATGTTTCAAATTTCTGACTTGTAGGCTCCCTATCCTTCATGTACAGTTCAGAATAAATATTTTTGACACTCGGACATTCATATCTTTGGGGACTATGTATATATATTATTATGGTTGATCTTTGATCAATGGAAGAGAATTACTGTTTTTTTTGGGGGGGGGGTTACAAGCTCTTACAGCCAGTAACTAAGCCTTAAGAGAGGCATTTCAACCTTTTAGAATGGGGAAAAAAACTGTGCAAATGCCGGGAAACCACCGTATAATCAGTGGTCAGGGAGAAGGGGTGGAGCCTGGGGAAGGGGGTGTGCCATCTGAGGAAACCTGGAGAGCCAGACTGCGAGCCCAGGATTGGGCCCTGAGGTTCTACACCCCTGTCATGGGGGAGCACTCGCTGGATGCTATACAACTTCTGCTTTGTAAGAAAACTGCTGGATATGATAAGCCTCCATAACATATAAACAGTACCCTGGTTTTAAAGCAGTTCAGATAATGGGAGTTGCTTACCAGCTTGTGTTCTTATTTAGTTCTAACTCAGTGATAGTCAAAGGGCAATTGCAAATGTCATCACTACATTCTTGATCATGGCAATGTTCAGCTGTTTAAATGTCACTGACTTGGGTTATTTGTACCTAGTTTAAGGTTTTGTTTCAAAGGGTGGCAAGTCTGCCTTTGGATTTTATCACCATTTGTAAGAGTAACAGCATTTGAATTTTTTTGTTTTGTTTAGTTTAGCAGAGACAAGATTGCACTCACCAGCTATTTAAAACGTAGTAAAAGGTAAGAGAACAGATAGAATGTGAGTCCCCATGTTTCCATGAAAAGAAAGCTTGATTTGGATTTGGGAGACCTGTGTTCAAGTCCAGGTTTGGCCACATACTTGATTGCGTTTGAGCAAGCCTCAGTTATCCATCTATAAAATAGGAATGGTTGCAACCTGATAAAGTTCCTATATAAGATAGGACCACTAGAGCAATTCAGCAGTATGGCTGAAATTGAGGATGTTTGTCACTATTTTACTGTCATATCCATGATTTTCCAAGGAAGAAACTGCTAAGACAGTTGTTAATTCAGGTTAGGGGAATTGTCATGATATGTCTGTTTGCATTATAGTCAATATGTTTAGAGTGGAAAGACCTGATGTTCCGGAAACATAGGAATTCATGAAAGTTCAACTGGTTGATTGTCAACTTACTAGCTTGCCCAGGTTTTAAGAGCTTTGGGGAAGGCCCTTCTCTTGGTACCACTGCCTTCAGAGGTGCATTTGGTGGTGACGTGAGAGGACCTCTTTGGTGGCTGCTCCCAGGCAATGGAACTCCCTGCTGAGGGAGGCTAGGTTGGCTCCCTCTCTGCTGTCCTTCTGCCAGCAGGCAAAGACAGTTTTATTCAGGCAGGCCCCTGGCGTCTAACCTGGTCTGTTTTTATTCTGTTACTGTTGTGTTTTTAACTGTGATTTTGATATACTTGTTTTGTCATTATTTTAACCAAGTTTTTATTTATTTTATTTTATTTTATTTTAGTTCTTATGAACGTTAGTCACCTTGCCATTTTCTTGGTGGAAAAGCAGGGTACAGGTCAAATGCATACACAAATAAATAAGCTTAATTATCTGTATTTGGTTTTATTTTTTATTTTTATTTTTGGTCATCTTATATTGTGCTTTGTAAGCATGCCATTTTATTTCCAAGCCAATTCAAATTTGGTCTGAGCTACCTTAACACTAACTCCCCATGAGCCCCCAAACCTCCACTGGATTGCAGAGAAGAAGAAAAAGGCTTGCTCAAAACATATTGCTGCCTGAGACAGCAAATAGGCCCCACCCACCCTCTCTCCAAGGCAAGGCTGGTCAAATTATTTTGGCAAGTGAGGCAGAAAATTCCACAAGCACTTCTCCCAGGGCATAAAAATTCAACATGCAAAATCAGATACTTGAAGCAGCCACACACTGCTAAATGGTAGGGCCTTTGCTGCAGCAGCACCTTTAGAAACACACAGCACTTTAGCAGCACCATCAAGAGCATCTGGGTTAAAATGAATGGAGCAAAGAATAAAAGGAACCTGGTGGTCGGAGCCTACTACCAGCCACCCAATCAAGGAGAAGACGAGGATGAAACTTTTGAAAAGCAAATAGCCAATGTTTCAAGGAAGCATGATGTAGTAGTAATGGGGGGGCTTCAATTTCCCCAATATTTGTTGGAAGACAAATTCTGCAAAACATGGCCCCTCCAAGAGATTCCTGACTTGCGTTGCTGATAATTTCCTCCTACAGAAAGTAGAGGAAGGAACTAGAGGATCGGCTATCCTTGACTTGATCCTAACCAACAGAGATGACTTAGTGAATAAAGTAGCAGTTACGGGAACTCTGTGGGAAAGCGACCATGTTATACTTGAGCTCTTGGTTCTAAAGGAAGCAAAAGCTGAGTGTATCCTAACATGTACCCTGGATTTTAGGAAAGCTTATTTTAATAAACTCAGAACAATGCTAAGTAAGGTCCCATGGCAAGCAACTCTTATGAGTAAAGGAGTCCAAGATGGGTGGGAGTTTTTAAAAAAGGAAATTCTCAAGGCACAATCACAAACAATTCCAACAAGAAAAAAAAGGTGGAAGACAATAGAAGAAGCCAACATGGCTTCACAAAAAGCTTAGAGATGACCTGAAAACAAAAAAAAGGACACATGTAGGAAGTGAAAGGAAGGCCAAGCAACAAAGGAAGAGCACAGGCAGGTAGCACACAGTTGCAGGGATGTCATCAGGAAGGCTAAAGCTGAGAAGGAGCTGAGGTTAGCGAGGGATGCTAAAAGCAACAAAAAGGCTTTCTTCAGCTACGTGCATAGTAAAAGACAGAGGAAAGAAATGGTGGTTCAGCTATTAAGTAAGGATGGCAAAATGACAAAGAAAAGGCAGAAGTGCTCAATTCCTACTTTGGCTCAGTCTTCTCCCAAAAGAGGGCCTATGACCCCCCTGGCAAGAGCGAAGTACAGGCTGAAAGGGCAGGATTGCAGCTTGAGATCAATAGGCATATTGTCAAGGAACACCTAATTTCTTTGAATGAGTTAAAATCTCCAGGGCCAGAGGAACCGCACCCTAGAGTAATAAAGGAACTGGCAGAAGAACTCTCAGAACCACTGTCTATTCTCTTTGACAAATCATGGAGTACAGGTGATGTGCCAGGTGACTGGAGGAGGGCTAATGTTGTCCCTATCTTCAAAAAGAGTAAAAAAGAGGAACCTGGGAACTACAGACCAGTCAGTCTAACATCAATCCCTGGGAAAATTCTGGAGCAGATTATAAAACAATCCATCTGTAAGCACCTTGAAAACAATGCAGTGATTACTCAAAGCCAGCATGGATTTATCAAGAACAAATCCTGCCAGATGAATCTGATCTCATTTTTTGAACAAGTAAACTCCCTGGTGGACTGTGGGAATGCTGTGGACATAATATACCTTGACTTCAGCAAAGCTTTTGACAAAGTGCCCCATGATATTCTGATGAGTAAACGAACGCAAAGTGGGCTAGATGAAACAACGATCAGGTGGATCCACAGTTGGCTACAGAATTGGACTCAAAGAGTGCTTCTCAATGGGATCTTCTCAAACTGGGGAGAGGTAATGAGCGAGGTACCGTAGGGCTCAGTCCTGGGCCCAGTGCTCTTCAACATTTTTATTAATGACTTGGAGGAGGTGGTGCAGGGAATGCTGATCAAATTTGCAGATGACACAAAATTGGGAAGGATAGCTAATACTTTGGAAGACAGAAACAAAATTCAAAGTGATCTTGATAGGTTGGAGCACCTAGGAAAAAGAAACCAAATGCACAGTTACAAGATGGGGGATACGTGGCTCAACAACACTACAAGCGAGAAGGATCTTGGAATTGTTGTAGATCACATGCTGAATATGAGCCAGCAATGTGACGTGGCTGCAAAAAAGGCCAATGCTCTTTTGGGCTGCATTAATAGAAGCATAGCTTCCAAATCCTGGGAAGTACTAGTTCCCCTCTACTCAGCACTGGTTAGGCCTCATCTGGAGTACTGTGTCCAGTTCTGGGCACCACACTTTAAGAAGGATGCAGACAAGCTGGGGAGGGTTCAGAGGAGGGCAACAAAGATGATCAGGGGACTGGAAACAAAGCCCTGTGAAGAGAGACTGAAAGAACTGGGCATGTTTAGGCTTGAGAAGAGAAGACTGAGGGGAGATATGATAGCAATCTTCAAGTACTTGAAAGGTTGTCACAGAGAGGAAGGCCAGGATCTCTTCTCCATCATCCCAGAGTGCAGGACACGGAATCATGGGCTCAAGTTACAGGAAGCCAGATTCCGTCTGAACATCAGGAAAAAAATCCTGACTGTTAGAGCAATACAACAGTGGAACCAATTACCTATGGAGGTAGTGGGCTCTCCCACATTGGAGGCATTCAAGATGAGGCTGGACAGCCATCTGTCAGGGATGCTCTGACTTGGATTCCTTCATTGAGCAGGGGGTTGGACTTGATAGTCTTGTAGGCCCCTTTCAACCTTACTATTCTGTGATTCTATAACTCTATGACTCAGACTCCTAGACCCCCTTGGGAAGAACGGTGGGTCCCACACCCAATTCTCTTGAGTAGTAGTCAGTACACCCAGGAAGGAAAACATAGAAAGTGAGACCCTAATGAAGGTCCACTTATATTGGTCGGGTGGGACTCAACCGGACTGTGTGGGACACAGTCTTAGAAAGACCATCCAGATGGCAGATCAGGTAGGTTCTGCAGAACAAAACTTCCCCAGGTTGGGTGGGACTCTACCATGGCTGGGTGGGACTCATTTGGTAGAAAAATGGTGAAAGGGGAGAAAAAGTAGTGAGGTTGGGTGGGACTCAACGTGTCCATCTTGTTTGTTCTGTGTTCCCCGTCGGTGCAGCTGCCCCACAAAAGACACTAGACCTCGCGGTCAGTGAGTTGTAGTGAACGCAAGGGCGCTGACAGGTGATATGTTGTCTGCTTCTGCTTTGTGTCAGAATTAGGGAAATGGATTCAAGTCAAAGCAAAGGAATTCCCCTACCCCCATTAGGGACTCCTGCCAGGTACATGTTTGACAACTATGGTCCTCGAACCTGAAAATGGTTAAATACAGTAAGTGCACTTTGATACCCGTGATGACCCCAAGTTAATTTCCAACTGTAGGGTCATTCTGATTAGATGTACAGTAATTGTTACAATGGATAACAATGGCTCTCAAAGTGATCTTGGATAACAATGGCTCTCAAAGTGATCCATTCAAAGTGGGATCAGGCGTTAAACAGGGATGCGTCATTGCTCCAACCTTATTCGCTATCTTCATCGCTACGATTCTACACCTTGTTGAAGGGAAACTTCCCACTGGTGTAGATATCATATATTGAACAGATGGGAAAAAAAATTAATCTCAGTAGGCTGAAAGCAAAAAGTAAGGTAATTACATCCTCTGTCATAAAACTTCAATATGCTGATGATAACGTAATCTCCACACATTCAGAGGGAAATCTCCAAACTATCCTAAACATCTTTGCAGAAGCATATGGAAAGCTCAGCCTCTCGCTTAACATCAAAAAACCCAAAGTGCTTTACCAGCAAGCACAAACCAATCCCTCTGTAGTGCCATCAATCCAGCTTAACGGTGTGATGCTGGAAAATGTCGATCACTTTTCTTATCTTGGCAGCCATCTCTCCACAAAAGCCGACATCAATGCTGAAATTCAGCATCGCCTGAGCTCTGCGACTGTAGCATTCTCCTGAATAAAACGTAGAATGTTCGAGGATTGGGACATTCGCAGGGAGACCAAAATGCTTGTTTACAAAGCCATTGTACTACCAACCTTACTGTACGCCTGTGAAACATAGACCATCTATAAACACCACTCCCAACTTCTCGAAAAATTCCACCAACGCTGCCTCCAAAAAATTCTGCAAATTACTTGGGAAGACAGACGGACTAATGTGAGTGTACTGGAAGCAGCAAAGACCACCAGCATTGAAACAATGATTCTCCAACATCAACTTTGCTGGATCGGCCATGTTGTTCGAATGCCTGATTATCGTCTTCCAGAGCAGTTACTCTACTCCCAACTTATGAATGGAGAACGGAATATTGGTGGACAGCAAAAGAGATTTAAAGATATTCTTAAAGCTAATCTAAAAAAAATGTAACATAAGCACTGAAAACTGGCAAGCTCTAACTCATGAGCATTCCAACTGGAGGTCAGCCTATATTAAAGGCACAATGGACTTTGAAGAAGCACAAGTACAGAGCAAACGGGAGAAATGAGTTCAGTGGAAGGCATGTCAAGCAAACCCTCATCGTGACCGCCTTCCACCTGGAAACCTATGTCCTCACTGTGGGTGGCTGTGTAGATCCAGAATCGGCCTTTATAGCCACCTGCAGACTCACTGCTAGAGATTAATGTGTTGATTGACCTATCTTCTATGAATGTCTAATCCTTTTAAAGAGTTATCCATATAGACTCTATCTTTGGAAGACAATCTTACTTGGTCACGAGTGATCGCCATGATGATGATGATGACAGTAATTGTCCATCTAAGGGGTGCTGTAGAACAACAGGGATCAAAGATCACCCAGAACCATTGGGACATATATTTTGACTGGTATGCAGAAGCTACCAAGCGACTCACTGATTCGAAGGTGAAAGCCCTTCAGATTGCTAACAACAGAAGTAACTTTGAAGTAAAGTTAGCCAAAATTCAGACTGTCTCGGTGGCAATTATTCTGAAATAAAGAAGCTTTTGCAAGTGTGGACTGGCCTGTGTGGTAAGAATTCTTTAATTCTCACTACTAGTCAGCCACAACAAAGGTAAACCAGGAATTATTCAGGAATTATTTAAGCAGGAAAAGGATGTGGGCTCCTAATGGTCACTTTTCCTTTGACACAAGCATGAAGAGCCCCCAAATCTCATTTCTGTATCTGAGCCTGGCCAGTGGTGCAGTTAGGGCTGTATCTCAGAGCCAGAGTCTAGGGCCTCCAAAAGACCACGGAGAAAGTGGAAGGTGATGGGGGCAGCAGCAAATATGGGAGCAGCAGGAGAATGCCAGGGCAGCATTTTTCCCTTATTTTTTTGTTTTGTTTTTAGAAAAAAACATGTATAGTCTGGGAGTGTCTGGCTAAGTATGAACATGGTTACAAGTGCTCATGTTATTCATTTATTTTACTTTTAAGATATATTATGTCTTTCTTCAACAAAAAATGGTTGCTACTTGGCTTATTCCCAGATGTGTTTGACATCAGGGTAGCAGAATCAAACTCCATTTCAGTCCTGTAGGCATGCATGACTGTGCTATGAGTGAAATGAGTTTAAAATGCAAAACTGTACATGCTCAGAGGTCAGTATCCAACAGGGCTGCTCCACCTCCACTGATTCTGTTGCAGCTGTGGGACCCAATGCTTGCATAGCAGGGCTTTTGCGTTTCTAAAAATCACCCCATAAACTAGCAGAAACACTCATTTCTGGATCGGGACAGGTCAGCTGAGCTCCCTTCTGTGAGCTCCGCTGACCTGACCTGTTTCAGAAATGAGCATTTCCATTCATTTCAGGTTATTTGTAGAATTGCAAAAATCCTGTTGCACAAATCGTGGGTCCCACAAGTGCAGGAGCACAATAGGATACTACCAAAGTATTTTTATCGGGGTTGGCAAATGCAGTGTAGGGGTGGAGAAGTGAAATGGTAGTTGTATGCTTGACAACTGGAGTAATGCACATGGCCATCTAAAGGGGCCCTCCATAAGACCAGTGAGCATGGCCAGCTTCACCAGCATCTCTATATAAAGCCCTTCTGGTTGATCAATAAACTGAACTGACTAATGAGGTTCCTGCAAGAGCAAATACAGGGATCACAAGAAGCACTGCAAGCCCAGGTCCCAGCTTACCTGGGACCCTCTTTGCACCAACACGTGGGAGACTGAACAAAGAGGAAGAGGCCACTGTGTATCTGGGGCCATGTAGCTATGTGGCAGACCACATGGCAGCTCTGGAATGCTGCACAGGATCTCTGCAAGCAGGGAGCCCTGAAGGAGTGAATCAGCATCGCTGGATGGCTCTGATAGGTGGAGCCCTGGAAGGTGGACCAGAGACAGGAAGGCCCCTTTCTTGTCCACTCCCAGGGAATAAAAGGCAGGCACCTGAGCAACACCTGGCAGGGCAGTTTTGGACTTCTGCAGCCCACCCTCCCAGAAATCACTGCTTTGGTATAGATTCTCGGTTAGCCACCAGTTGACAGGGCTGAGAAGTAATTTTACCTGGAGTGCACAACTGGCAGCAGTCCCCCGGATTTTTGCCTTCCTTATAGCAATCTGACAAAATGTTACACAGTTTTGTTTATTTGTTGTCTTGTTCCACCATCACAACTAGTTAGATGGGGCATGGTAGGCAGTGGGCTGGACCAATTTTGGGGACAAGCTGGTGGTGGGCACCCTGTGCCCCAATAAAATGGGAGTCCTCATGTGGAAACAGGGGAGACAAGGCTACTGCCCAACTCAGGGGCTGTATGCTCCTCCCACCCATTGTGAAGGGAAAAGGGGCCATGTGAACGGTCCACACCATACTAGGACCCCAATCTCCTATCTCCCATTATATTACCCAACACACAGGCAGGGAAGACAATTGGTCAGCAGGCAGCCTGACCAATTACCTGATCCATGCCCTATACCACACCAACCTCTAAGTTGTAAACAATAAAGTTGTGGCCATATTTAACCCATATAATTTGACTATGTGTTGTTGTTTTCACCTTCCTCACATCCGCTACCCAATAAGCACTGTTGGAGCAAATTAAAACCGTTTATAAATGATAAATAGAAGCAGGATTCAATCCTGCTTACTTCACAGAACACCACACAAAGACCCCATCCTCCTGGTGGAACATCCTATCAAATGAGATCCATGAGGCCCCAATGTTGTTTTTCAGGAATAGTTTTTATTTGTTCTCCAGCCTAGTATGTTAACATTGGTCTCTCATAACTGGTGTTTTTAGGAGTGCTGCTTGCTGTATATGAGGTTTTGCTTTGTAAACCACCTTGAATCCATTCTTTGGGAAAGGGTAAGATAGAGGCTTTAAAAACAAACCAACAAAATCTCAAGCCCATGTACAAAATTAGGCCGGTTTGCCTCACTTATGGACTGTTTGTATTCTGACAGTGTGGGAGACATGATGCCAATTCTAGAGCTTGGTGAACAGTCCAGATGGAAAAAAGGCTGTTTCTGCTCAAATTTTCTCAGAACCTCTAAGCAGTGAACATTCTGAATCAAGACTTCTTTGAGGAAATACAATAAAACAGGAAATGCTTCATCTTGAGGTTCAGTCAGGTAGCTTGGCAACAACTGAAACAGCTAACCTTTAAGGTACTATATTGATATATCTACCTAGGAGGTGGTGGTCTCTTGCTGAGCTGGAACTGCTGCAAGAAAGGACAGTACTTTATCTGCAATCACTGCTGATAAAGATAAAAGCCAAATAAATTAGAAATGTCTTACCAATAATGTCATTTTCTCAGTATTAAAGAATGCATTAATTTTCTTTTCAGCAGTTATGTGGACTTGTAAGTATCATTTACCAAAAATAAAATAAAAATGAATTCCTTTCTTTTGTCCTCCTTTTTCTTGTAAGAAGGAATTTCGATACACTTAGCAGAAGGGGAGCGGGGAACAATTTCATTTGCTGTCTAAGCCAAATGTAGATTTTACAAGACTGGTTTTGAAACTATTTACAAATCCATTTAAATTCAATATCACACAACGACAGACAGTGCAAATGAACCATGGTCTGACAGAACTGAGGCAACTGCTTGGTGAGTCAATGGCACATGACAATTTAGCCACAACATGTGGTGATAAATGGAGCCCACTGCATGCTGCTTCCCTTCCACCACCCCGCTCCCCTCTTATCTGATTTAATTGTATGCTTCAGAAATAGCTAGAAGACTGCAGATCAGTCTTCAAGTGGGCACCACACTTAAAATGTTAAAAATAGCCTTCCTGCACAAAGCAGAGATTTCTACCAAAGTTGAATTCAGAGTGACACTAATACTGCCTTACAAAGCATAATTATAGGTTTACATACCTCAGGATTATCTATGCAGCAGTCCTTTATTCTGATTTTTAACATTATGGCTATCATCCGACTGCTTATATTAGATTTGATCTGAGAGCCTCAGAAACTGCAGTGACCTCTTTCTTAGGAGAGTGCTTACAGAGCAACAATCTATATGAAATTTTAAAATAGAATAATAATTTGCAGAACTGAGCAAAACCCAGTTTGGTATTGGTATCTCAGAAATCACCGCTTCATTTACCATAGAAAGCAAGTAACCAGTCTGCTTCAAATAAAGCAATCTCTAAGCATTGGTAATAACAAATGCAAGAATGTTCTATGCCTCTCTCAATTGTGGGGGCGGGGGACATACATTAATAGGGAAGGAATGCTCATACAATAGCCAGGATTAGGAACATCATCACTGGTGCAGCTGGCTAATTTTGGAGCCTGGACTTAACTGTCTTATTGGAGCTAACTAACATTTCTCTTCTCCATGCTTTACATCTGCTTCGACATTCTTGCTATGTTAAGAACAACAGTTTGCCAAACCTGATTTTAAAAATAATGCTCTGAGTATGTGCAGTTTTCTATTTTAGAATCACTTAAATCGTAGCACCATTATGACTGTGGGAATAAAATGGAGTTTTCTTCTGTTGCTTTCATCATCTGCCACTTTCTGAGTGTTCATATGGGAGCCCTCTGGGCTGTGGGGCCCTGGACATCACCCCAAACTTCAGGCCTAGCTGCGCCGCTGACCATCATTAGACATTGCTCTATGACATCTTCAAGAGATCTGGTTTTCCCTCTTCTTTCCCTCCCTTCAAGAGCAGAGGCATACATACATAGAGATTTCCCCCTTGATCAAACAGGGTTCTGAAACCACACACAGAGCCTAAGTGTGTAGAGAAAGCTCCCTGCTTCAGATCCTTCCCAACCCCACAAACGTGAGGATGGGAGGGCAAGGTTGGTAAGAACATGGCTGCAGGGACAGTGTCAACTGATGGATTATTTAGTACTGATGGCTCCTATTAGAAAGGCAATTAGCAGAGAAAAAACAAAAGGCAGAAGAGAATGAGTGTTTACCAGTCCTACATGCACACAAGAATATCTTAGAATAAAAGGAGACCACACCCTTCTTTGGGCGTAGAAAAGGTAAAACAGTTTTACCCACAATATTCTTGCATATAAAATGCAGGTACAGCGTAGAGTTTGTTCAGTCTGTTTTGTGTTCCATTACACAGGCAGGAGTGAGAGAACAAAGAGATGTGCTCCCAGCAATGGTGGAGGTGGGGGGGGGGGAAGGTGAGGAGCAAAAGAAATCACAGGAAACCACACTGAAGGCTAGAGAGATTCTAAGGCTAGCTGTAGTCAACATTCC
Source organism: Heloderma suspectum (assembly GCF_057233095.1). NCBI lineage: Eukaryota > Metazoa > Chordata > Lepidosauria > Squamata > Helodermatidae > Heloderma > Heloderma suspectum. Next base: position 72,636,504 of record NC_139462.1, read on the forward strand.
CATGCATTAACTAACTGCAGCACTGCCCCCTTCTGGTAACTTGCAGATGGGGTTGCAATATTCCCAACACCAACAAGCACAGTCCCTGCCCTTCCCCATCAGAACACCTGAATAGGGCTAGAATGACAGTGAACCTTCATGGTTGAGTAAGGATTTGAATCCAGGTCTCTGTCCAGCATTCTGTTCACTACACTACACTGGCCCTTAAGTTGCCCATGCTATGAATCACTGGACATATTAACCACTTTAGCATCACATAGGATCTCCATGTCAAAAATGTGGAGCTCAGTCCTTCTAGAATCTCATGTGACTGGACTGGGAATTATGCCCATCTGAAAGCCAAAGCAGGCATTACTTTTAAAACATAGCTAGTAACTATGTCTTTTTTAATTCTTTACTCTAGAGTTTGATCCCAGGCCAGATCACGACCCTGCCATGACGACACAGGGGCTTTAAACCTTCACCACACTCACTACAATATTGGTCCAGATCAGGGGGCCTGCTGCAGTATGTACCTATAATAGTATGTACAGATAATTGATGCATTTGCTCCAAGCTACAAACTAAACAAGAAGGTTTTGAACAATTTAATATTTTCAAGTAATACATTAAGTTTCTGACTTTAACAAAGAATCCTAAATATTCTAAATTTGCTCTTGGCAAAGCTTCAGTCCAGCTTTTCAGCTCTCTGGAACTGTTGTCAGTTTAATGAAATTCATCTCATGTTTACTGTGGTAACTAATCTATTGTGTAATTTCTCCTGTCAGGGTTCCATCAAGGCCCTCTGCCTAATAGTCAAGATTATGCCTAAGATTAAATTCCATTTGTAAATTCCACTTCATAGGTATTTGTTCTATGGTAACAAGAGTTATCCTGCTGCTCTTCCACAGAAGATACAGGAGAGATTTATCCATCATTGGCATGCCTACCCTTTGCCTGTTTTGATCTCAGCATCCTTTTGTGCCACCAACTGTGAAACGCATTTTTCATGTTTTTTAGCTATGAAATTCATTTTTCTGTTTGCCCTTATTGATTAAAATCTCTGCATTGGATCCAGACTTAGTCATGCTCAGAGTAGACCCATTGAAATCAATGGGACTGAAGTCCCTCATAATTAGCTTTCCATTGATTTCAGTGAATATAAGCACAACTTAATCTGGATCCAACCCCTGCATCTTCCGAGACTTCCTCAGATTTGACCTTTTTATTGATTTATTTGTTTATTTGTCTTAAGAGCTTGCTGTACAGTTTTACTTCATTGTTGTTTTGCCGGTGTGATATCTCCATAACTTACGTCTATATCAGCCTGTGCTTCAGGAATAGTCTTTGCCTTAACTCCTATTCAAAATAAATTCTTGTTTCATTTGCATGTTTTGTATCATCCATCTGAAGTGGAAACTCCCTGATCACTAGGATTTGTAGTCCTTGGATGCTACTTGATCCTTTTCTACTCTTTTAAAAAATGCTAGAGTGTGATTGGTCTGGACCACTAACAATCAAAATGGTATCCCAGGGTTTCAGAATATTACTTTGATATTAAATCTGTAATAGTTGTTCCTGCTTACATAAACTCAGGACTTGACTGCTACAATATTTATTTATTTATTACATTTCTGTACTGCACATTAGCCAGGGGAGGCTGGTGGCTCTGATGTCATTGGGTCAGTGGATGTGCTCCAGGTTTCACTCAGAACACTAAAGGAGCTATCCAAGCTCTATAATGTCCTCTTCAAGCCATGGCAGTCCTTCATGACTGCTCAGAATCACACAGCTTTGCAGCCCTCCACATTACAGAACTAAACTACAGCTCTAGGGTCCTCCCTGGCTTCTAGGAACTGCTTGAGACATATAAAACCCTTCTAGATTATAAGCTCCTTGGGCCAGGGACCTGACCTGTCCTCTTGTATGCTGTAAAGCATTGGGCACATTGATGGTGCTACATAAATAACAGGACTTTTTATTCTATGCCACTTTGTCCTGTCATAACAGATTTTTCCTCAACATATTTTTTTCATATCCCTCAATGTGCAAGAAGCCAAAGGACCCTCATTGTACATGATTAAACTGAATCAGAAAATTCAGTAATAGAAAGTTATCATAACCTTGACACAGTGGACATGCTGTACTACACACAAAAGCAAGAGCATTTTCTGAATGCTGGGTTCATCTACCTTTTTGCCCTGGAAACATTTTGCTCATATTTTTACTCAAATTATAATACTAGAAAGTATTATAATTTGAGAAAATTGAATTGAGACCCATTATCATAGCAACATATGCCTGCAAAATCAAACTAAACCCAAAGCCCTTAAAGATGTGCAAATAAAATGATCAGAATGTTCATGTTTTTATACACCGAAAGCCCATTGTGATGGACGTGTTGGAGAGATGCCCACATCAAAACATTGTTCTCAGGGAAAGCATCTGAGGAACTAATTTGAGTAGAGGTGACAAAGGATAATGTTTGAGAGCTAACAGACAAATTACAAACTAGCAAGCCATCAGAGCAAGATGAAATTCACTCAAGTTCTGAAGAACCCAAATGTGAAATCACTCATCATCTAACAAAAATATCCAAGTTGTGACTAAAATAAGCCTGCACACCAGAGAATTAGAAAGTAGCCAAAAGAACACCACTGATTGAGAAGGAGAAGGAGAAAGTAATCCTATATGGACTGGGAAATTATAGTCTTATTAGCTTAATGTTCCTCCCGGGTAAATTAGTGGAAAGCATTACGAAAGCTAGAATTATTAGTCTGCTTTCAGACTGAAGGCTCATAGCACAACCAATCCCAAAGCATTGTGCAGCTAGTCCACCTTTCCCTCCATAACAGATTTTTTTGTGTGGTAAGAAAAAAGTTGGACTAAGTAGTAGGAAAAAATGGGAGAGTTACAAATGGAAGACTATGAAGTCTGAATCTCCATAAAATTCTGTTTGAAGCAAGACAATTGCATACTAAAAGCCTCATCTGAAAGCACCCAAGGACACAGAAGAACAAGCCTTGGTGAAGAAAAATCATGTTGTGACCTGTTGGTACAAATGGGAGATTCCCCCCCCCGCCGCCCCCTTATGTTCCTAGCTGTGTGTATGCAGCCCATGTTTTGGGGAAAGCCAAGGTTGTGTAAGGTATGTTTATGTTGCTGCCACTTAGTGGTCAGAGGGCAAAAGTGTTTTTTTTCCCCAGTAGAAAATTGAAACATGCTCCAGCTCTGTGCTTGTGGGTGTGGTTCCAAGATGGATGCAAAACTGAGAACCTGTAGGAAAAGAGACTAAGAAATAAAACCAGCTAATGTTTCACCTTACTGGTGTCATTATAGGTTGTAGCTGAGGAGAGAAATGATCAATTTACCCTTCCTATACACTGTGACCTAGATAAGAATTGGGCTTACCCTACACATATAATGAAAGAAAAAGTGGGGCTTTCAATGCAGGCTATATATTAAACATAATGTGTATTTGTCCCTGAGAGGATCCTGGTTTCCATCTCTTTTGGAGCTTCTTTATATCCATCTGAAATCCTACATTTAAAATGGGGCTTTCTGCTTCTGTTTTAAAGGCAGGATCATGACAGCCTCCCTTTAGAGGCATCCCCCCCCCCTTTTTCTCCTCCTTTCCCCCCTTATCTGAGTCTGCCATATGTTTCATTATACAGCTGCTACATGATGCTGTGGTCCAGCTCCTTTTATTGCAGCTTTTCTTTTTTCACAAGGGAACTGAAGCAAAACTCAAGTGTGGTTATTTGATAGCTCATTATCTCCAATCTTTCAAAAAATGCAATAAAGGTCATTTAGTGTGGGAGACACCCTGGAGGTGGATGACATCATCTAAAGGGCTTGCAAGTTTCTGTGAGTAATCAGTCTCAATAGCAGGATAAAAGCTCCATGTGAGGAAGCCCTTAGAGCAATAAGGGTCTTCGCCCAAAGAGATTGCTGGCTTTTTTGAGAATCAATGAGATACTCAGCTACTGTTAGCTTGGACAGAAGTGTATGAAGTATTTACCTTGACAGAAAGCAATTGGTCAGTGGGCTTGTCCTAAGAGGAAAGCTTTACAATTCCCTTTCTATAATGGACAGGAATGTTTGGCCAAAAGAAGCAAACTGAGAAAGTGAATTAGCTGGCAGTATATTTGTATGTTCACTGGTGGAGACATAGTTCACTTATGTGACTGTGAAAGTCTAACCTTGCAGGAACAAATAAATTTATTTGGATGAGCCTTCTGCTACAGGTTTGGCATATTAGGTCAACAATAGACATTACTTTAACTCTATATCTAGCAGCTATCTTTTTCACTTTTATTCTAGTGTAGATACGGGGGGGAGGGGCTGATCTAGCCTGAGACCATAGAATGGAGGGTAGGGTGGGTTTTAAGATCTGGATCAGGCCCTCTGCACTTACTGGATTGCCCCCCTGCATATACAGATGAAGATAAGTGCCCCTCCCCCGTGTCCGGCTTGCCTGCCCATGGGAGGGATGTTGCGCGTGGGGGAGGAAGGCGGGACATGGGCGAATGCCATTGGGCATGAGCTGTTGACGTCCGAGGCAAGGAGGAGTGAGCCAGCCATTTTGGGCTGGGCTGCCCACATCCTCCTCCATTCTGTTTGTAAGGCTCCACTTGCAAGAACTCCTTCTCCGAGCTATCAGTGGCAAGCGAGGCAGCAACGGAGAGCGGCAGCAGCGACTGGCAGCTCTCGATGACCAGCGGCAGTGATCGGTGGTGGCAGCGATCGGCAGCAAGCAAGGTGGCGGCGAGGGAGGCAGCAGTGATCGACAGCGAGAAGCAGCAGCAAGCAGTGCCTGCAGTGGTGGCGAGCGGTGAGAAGCGCAGCGGCAGTGAAGCGCTGCAGTGGCGACTGGTGGCCTGGTTTGCCAGGACGATGAAGTTCAGGCCGGGCCTCCCGAATAATACCAGGCCTATAGCTCCAGAGATTGGGCCGCCACGCTGGCCAGTAATCTGCCCTCCCCAAAGGACAGATACTGCCGAAGGTGCGCTATGCCAGCAAGCCGGGGGCTTCGCCCTGACATCCCCTGGGCCTACAGGCCCCACAGGCTGGGCTGCTAGGCTGGCCAGCAATTGGCCCACTCTGGGGGCAGGAAAAAGCCGAGGGTGGAGGCAGCTGTGCGCAGCGGCGGCAACTGGCTGCCTGATTGGAGAGGGGAGGTTCAGTGCGGGCTGGGCCTCCCCGACATACCCCAGGCCTACAGGCCCCACAGACTGGGCCATGAGGCCAGCCAGCAATCGTCCCGCTCCACAGGCGGGAAAGCAGGGCACTCCAGGGGCAGGTAAAACCGGGTGCATGCTCAGGCTGCAATCCACGGCTACCAGGCTGCTTAAAGGCCACTGCCGGGGAGGATCCTCAATTTAACTTGTGTGATTTGTGTTCGGAGGAGGGATAAGCTCCAGACTATTTTTTTTAAAAGCCACCTAAAAAGAGTGTCGGTGGGAAAAAAGGTAAAGGGAAGGCCACATGCCCCCCAGCGAAGCACCATTTCCACAGGGCAGATTCATCATCATCAGGGGAGGAAGACCCAAACATGGCTGAACTTCTGTGTAGGCTGGAGGAAGTAGAGAGAGACAAAGGGATCACGGCATTGGCTATCCTGGCGCCGCATGTGGCTCGAACCCCGGGGCCAAGGGTGATGAGATGGCAGGCCCAGAAAAACCTATTGCTCTCTCTTTCATTAAGGCTTCATGCAATTGGATGAATACAGCGCCAGGGCAAGAAGCAGCAGCAACAGGCCACATTTTCAGGACCCCTATAACTGTATAGCCCCCAGTTGCCTACACAGTCCCACACACTGCAGAGCCCGCTTGCACGACACCTGACCCCGGTCACGATCCAACCCGGGATGCAGCGACAGCGTCTTCAGGAACAGGTGAGGTTACAGGCACCAGGGCCCCACAAGGCTGGAATCCACTCTTCCCATGGAGCTGGTTTCCATGGTTGGCTGGTGCAGGTTGGCCATTCCCCATGCACAGGGGGGAATATCCCTACCTGTCCCCCTTTGGAGCTGCACCACCTAGGTTTGGGGGCTTTCCTTGTGTGTCCAGCCAGGGGATCATGCCCACAACCCACAGCCTTCTCAATGATGGGGGTCACCACTCCTGCACCAGTGGTGGGTCTGCCCCCCCATATCGGTGCTTCAGTCCCGGGCTCCTCTGGGGGGGTTGAATTAGAAACTTCCATGCTTCCCGGGGCCACGTTGCCACCTGTGCCCAATAGCAACGTGGACTCCACTCAGCCCTCATATGCGGTGGCTGCATGGGCCGTGGTTTGGTGTGGCTCCACAGCCAGTGAACTCTCGGCTGGATCCAATGGGGTGGGCGAGGATCTGTACGGCGCAGTAGAAAAGGGAGCAATCCCAACCAGGGCAACTTCTACCCTGCTGGCCACCAGGAAGAAGATATTAAAAGACGAATTCGTAGACATATTTTCCCTGTTATTCCAGGACTCAGAAGCAAAGGGGGGGGGGGAAATCCAGCGATAAGGATCAGGAGCATGTATGACATAAGAAAGTCTCCTGCACCTGGGCCAATTGGCTGCCAGGGTTTCTTATTTATATGGGCGTCATCCAACAGGAACACCCTGAGAGGGGTTGGGTCCTCACAAAGTATTTGGACACCATATACAGGACTTATACCGAATACGAGGGCTGTCCCTGGCTGGCTTACGACGAATCATTTCGTATGTGGGCCGCTTTTGACTCCGCCTTGCACTGGGACACCAAGGACCAGGACTTGTGACTCCAGTTCATGACTCCAGACAGTACACTACCTCGATTTTTTATTTGCGGGCCCCGGTGCCTCCTCCCAGTGTGCATATTTAATGTGGGAGTTTTCTGCCCTAGCTGAGGAACTGGGCATTCCTTTGGCAATGGAGAAGACCAAAGCCCCTTCCTCCTCCATCACATTCTTAGCAATTGAGATGGACTCCATGAACCAATCCTGTAGGCTTCCCGCTGACAAGCTCCTTGCCCTCAGAGGCAGGATCTGGGGTGTATTGAGAGCCAAGAAAGTAATGCTGCATGCCCTTCAGGAAGTGGTCAAACACCTCAACTTTGCCTGTAGGGTGATAGTACCTGGCAGGGCATTTCTCTGGTGCCTCTATGACACTATGAGGGGCCTCCGCCTACCACACCACTGAATCCGAGTATTGTCTGCCATGAAAGTCGACCTGATAGCGTGGCTGCACTTTCTCAACTCATTTAATGGCATCTCCTTTAGGAGGAGAGAACTGTTATTGGAGGCAGAACTGCAAATACACTCTGATGCATCTGGTGCCCTAGGCTTTGAGGTTGTTTTTAGGGATCACTGGTGCTCCGAGTGGTGGCCTCTGGAGTGGGTAGACACAGGCATTAGCAAGGACCTCACATTTTTGGAATTTTTCCCAATATATGTGGCAGCCCATCTATGGTCTGAACAATTATCTAATTCCGTGGTGCATTTTTGGTGCGACAATCAGGCCACCATCCAGGCATGCATTGGGAGCACCTCCTGCCCACGTTGTTCCAGCAGGGGCTGGTGAGGGTCCCCCTGCAGGTTCTGGTTCTACACCTGGAGGGGGGAATGACCTGGGCTTGCTGAAGGGCAAGGGCCTGATTCTATATGCTTTGGATGATGTACGATGGATACGGCTGCGCTGGCCGGGGATTGCCATCATTTGGTCCTGCCTGCTGCCGAGGCCGGCCAGGAGGGATGGTCTCGATTCCCAAGTGCTGGATAGAGCCCATAAGAACGTGAACAGGGAAATGGGGAATTTCCTAGCTAGGCAGGGCAATGGGACTATTGTGCAGCCGGATATTTCTCATACTCTGAGGGAGCTCTATAGGGATGACAGCGTTCATCTGACCGATGCGGGCAATGATGTCTTTCTGGCCAATCTGCGAAGGGGCATCTCTGTGTTGATTCAGCGCAGGTGGGGGGAGAACGTCTAAGCAAAGGCTTGTCATCCTCCTGTGGTGGTTCTGGGGTGGGCACGTCCGATGGGATAGGGACGGTGAGCATTCGGAGGCACTGTTTCAGGTGACTAGTAAGGCCTGAGGCGTCCGGCTCAGGATTGTGCGGCCCAAGTTGGGAGATATGGCTTACCTTTGAGACCGACTCTCCTCACCCACTCAGGTTCCATGGCCTGGGGTGGGGTGACATGGGAAGGCCTCCTGACACTGAAATTGCGGAGACCTGAGGAGTAGCGACAGATGACACCACCTCTGGGGCATCGAATGTCTCGCCCGATACAAGGCCAGCCTAGTCTGGTGTAGAGACGTGCCCACCTATGCTTCCTTCGCAGATTGTGCCTTTCAAATAAAATGTCGCCCAATGTTGCACCAAAAATACTTGTGTCGCCTCTAGGGGTGGACGAAAGTCACTTACCTTTCCTTGAAGGACGTTCGCGGTGGGCGGGAAGCGCTTCGCTGGTCCCCCTGCGAAGTTCCGTCCGGGGGGGAGGCTTCCCGCCTCGGCCCGGCCGAAATTCAGGCCGGGGAGGAGGCTTCCCGCCTCGCCCGGCCGTGAACGCGAAAGTTACCAAAAAAAAAAAAAAAAGCCCCCTGATAGGCTACGTGACGATTCACGTAGCCTATCACGGCTAGATCTGCAAAGTCAGCCGTGATAGGCTACGTCAATCGTCACGTAGCCTATCACGGGTGACTTTAAAAAAAAAAAGCGCGTACGCGAATGGCGGCCCCCATAGGGAGCCGCCATTCGCGTTCCTTATTTAGTCACTGTAGTCTACGTAAATCTTTACGTAGACTATGGCGAAAATAAGGGCAACGCAAATAGCGTTGCCCTTATTTTCGCCGTAGTCTATGTAAATCTTTACGTAGACTACAGCGACCAAATAAGGAACGGGAATGGCGGCTCCCTATGGGGGCTGCCATTATCCGTACACACTTTTTTTTCTTTTTTTTTTAAGTCACCCGTGATAGGCTACGTCAATCATCACGTAGCCTATCATGGCTGACTTTGCAAATCTAGCCGTGATAGGCTACGTGAATCGTCACGTAGCCTATCAGGGGGCTTTTTTTTCTTTCTTTCATTGCAATGGCGGCGGCGGCAGCCGGTCAAAAGACCGGCTGCCGCTCCCGCCTCGCTCAAACACCCGCCGAACCGCCGGCCAGACCAGCCACCGGGAGGGACATTTGGTGAAGGTAAGTCCCGTCCCGGGGGGGGTGCGGGGGGCGGGGTTCGGAGGATTTCTCCCCGAAACTTGTTCGGGGGGCCGAACATGTTGGCGCTCGGCCCCCCGAAGTTTCGGGGAGAAATTCTCCGCCAACCCTAGTCGCCTCGTCATTTCCCCCCCTCTTTTCACGCACAAAGATATAGCTGCTAGATACAACTGTAATGTCTGTTTTGGCTCTTAGAATCTTGTGGTTGCCAGCCAGCCCTGATCAAAAGGCACAGCTAAGTATCTAGAAGTGACTTCAAATCAAACTTTGTGTGTGTAACACTTGCTATAATAACTGCATTCCCATGGGTGATTGTTCCACAGGCTTCGTACTCACTTGTACCTTTCCAGACCCTGGAAATGATAAAACTAGAAAAATCCTATTTCATGGGGAAAATCCTAAAATCCAGTGTGAGAGACACTTGGAACATCTGTAATGAACTGTAAAAAGAAGTAATCTTCTTTGCTTACACTAGTGTAAGCACAGTCTGCCTGTAAGATGATGGTTCTTGAGCGGAAACAGATGGTAATGGATGCCTGCTGATTTGAAAGTCAGAAGCCATTTTCAGCAAAAGTTTGGTTCTCCAGGTATTTTGTTGCTGATGCTCAGCTTTAAGCAAATAAATGTCTTGGTTTAACATGAAGCTAGAAGTTAAATGATACGCCCATGCTTGCCTGAGACTGGAATCTCCTTGAATCCAAAAACTATCCTGAGCCCGAGAGTGAGTATTCAGCATTCTCATGCTTTGAAAGGCCAATTAATGCATAATGCTTCAGTAAAAATCTCCTTTAACTTTTACCCATTCTGTTTTATTAGAAGAAAGCAATAAATGTCTTAGCATTAAGCTACTGCTCTCAGGCAACAGAACTTCAATTACACGTGGAATGCCTTTTATCATAGGGATCATTTAGGATTTGTTATCCTTATTTCTTTCTATTGAGCTGACTCAGTCACCGAAATTATTTGCTTGAAACAGTAAAGCACAAAAATGTACCAAACTAAAATAAAGAATACCCCTGAGCTACAGTTACAGCTCAACAGCCAGCAATAAGCTACTCCAATATGATTATAACAAGGAAATTTTCAGCTTAGCTGTGAATTTCTATTCTTTTCAAGGGCAAGGGAACATTTGACATGGGAATCCAGCATGCTCTCCAGGTCAGGTAGGCAGAGTTGGAGAAGGAATGTTTCCTGCTCAAATCCCTAGATAAATGAAATTGAGAAAATCTGACAGAGCTGAAACTCAAATTACTGCAACATTCATTATGCAACATGAACACCCTAATCTGATGGGCCACCAATGCCATGGATGCTGTCTTGCCTAATGCACATTTCTTGAAGGAAGCAAAGAGATGTGATCAACATGGTTCTTTCTACATAATATTTGAAGGCGAACATCAATCATGTACCACTCCTATTCCTGCAAAGTAGAGGGAATTGGTGGGAAAGGAAAAGGGGGGCATTGGACATGACTTTCTGGAATTTCCAGGTATTAATTTAAATCTGTATTTAGTTGCTAGTTTTTCATTTTTACTCTAGAGTAGGTGCAGGAGGCCCAGTCTGGATTGAGATCCCAACATGGGGGCAGGGGGGCATTTAGAATCCAGATCATGACCCCGTGTCTTACTCTAGAATAAAAATATTGGAGGGGAGAGACACAGCTACCACACACTTTTAAAGTAAAGTGTGTTGTGACCTTTGGGACTTGGCAGTGGGGTTCAGGCCAGTAGTTACCTATGTTTGAAACTCCAGGAGGGGGATGTGGAGAAGCCTTGAGTGAAACCTCACCAACCAGAAAGAGACAGTGCAAGTAGTAATCATCCCTAGGAACCTGGTCAAGGACTGACAGTAAGTCCTGAAGCAATAACCAAGATGATTTACCAGTGACCTCAGGCAAGAATATCTCACTTGGGAAAGAAATAGCTGATCCATAGGGTGCTGATGACCATTCCTAGATGCAGAAGCACCTGCACCAGATCTAGCTGACCTTTGGCCCTGGTGCTCAGGAAGCTAACTGGCATCCACTGCCCCGTGGGAAGGCAGGAAGAATGAGGGTGACAGGAACAGACAAAGGGACCATCAAGGCCTGCTCCAGTTGGACTCCTCCCATCCCCTGCCAGGGCTAACACCTACTGCCCTACGGATAGAAAGGAGCATATACAGTCAGGGCCAGAAATATTGGAACAAGGATAACTGTTTTGGCAGTTGGCCTCTGTACACCACCACATCAGAGTTGAAAGGAAACACACCCAGATGGGAGCGAAGTCAGGACTTTCAGCTGTAATTCAAGGGGTTTGACAAAAGTGGGGCACTAACCATTCAAGAAGTACAGCCAGTGGCATACACACACCCTATAGGCACAATCCTATACCAACTCCCAGCGTGGCTGGCTGGAGGAATGCTGGGAGTCGTACAACTTTTTCTGTCTCAACAGGCATAGGATTGTGCCCTAAATAAATGAAACTGGAACTCTCAAGTGTGGAGATGGTGAATTTCAAGGCTTGTTGAAACTGCTTGGAACTGCTCAGAATACTGAAAGCAAATGAGATCGTTCTGGAGAGGATACCTGTGCATCCTTGCCACTCTGCGATAGGCTGCTTGGTGAAGAACCTAGAAGCCAAGAGGAGATCAAAGGGCAGGGCTCTAAATTGGAATGCCTGGTCCCCATATCTGGAGTGGAGGAATGTTCTGTGCGAAAGGCTTCTGAGCATCATACAGTTTGACATTTTTATTCAAAACTGTATTATGCTACATTCTAAATGTTCAAAATACAACGTAATTTTGTTAGTTTATGACAAGGTTTTAAAAGGCACAGCTGGAGCTATTGTTTTCAAGAAAAACTAAAGTATCCAATATATAAAAATGAACTTTATTTTAAAAGTCCAAAGGCATATTTTCTCCTCAAAGAAAGCATAAAGAAATGTGGTTGCAAAGCTTGGGGCTCTAGCAAAGATGCACAAAACATATTGGTTATTGAAGTGACATTTCAAAAATTGCATGCTACTGAGAGATGGACGATCAGGGACATTTTCTTTTTGACTATTCATGCACAACAACAATCAAATAGGGAAACAGTGCAGTGTCTGTAAACTGTTTCTTTCATATAATTTCTTTCAAGTGGCTAGTTAGATGAATGAAAGAAAGACACACAGAGATTTGGAGATTACTTGTCCGACACAGAGAGAAGAAAAAAGATGTAAAAAAACAAGTCTGAATTATGCAGCTTTGCACTTATTTCTTTCACTAATTTCTTTGAAAGACTGAATATGATAAAGAAAAATGAAATATACAGGGACCTGATTTATACAAAATAATTATGGTGGGATAGCAAATCAGATTCTGATTTGCTAAATGTTTATAGGCAATATCCAGTGTTGCTGCAGCACAAGTGGGAAACAAACACTAGTGCAACCCCAGAAACCAGCCCAAATTAGTGCTTCTTGAATGGGACAAGTCAGCATTGCTCTGGGAGCAGTACTGACCTATCCCATTCCAGAAGCGCTAATTTGGGCTAGTTTCTGGGGTTGCACTAGTGTTTATTTCTGCTAGGACAAAGGCAAAGCAGTGAGTGGGCTGGAGTAAGCCCGGGACTTTCCATTCTGAGTCGCCATGTGCTCACCGTGTGGTCCTGAGAGCTCCAATTGAATTGAGAGGGTGTGGCCTGATTACTCTAAGCAGCTGTGTGGGCGGGGAGTTTCAGTCTGTTTCCTGTCTCCTAGCTGAACAGAGCAGAGGAAACTGCTCCAGCTGGTCTAGGGGCTATAAAAGCAAGCAAGCTCCCAGAGAGCGAACGATCAGAGCAAGCAAACAGGAAGAGCAAACAGGAGTTTGGCAGGGAGTTCAGCAGGAGAAGTCAAGGGGGAGGTCCCTAACCATTTTTTTAAAAATTACTTTTCTTGTAACACACACTTCCATACCAGTGGGACTCTGCTGTTAACCTCCAGTGAATAAGAGGACAAAGCACAGGCTATCCCAGTACAATCAGAAAGCTAGAAACATATAGGAAATAGAGACTATGGAAGGAAAAGACTCTCCAGTGGTGGTGACCTGCAAGGTGTGTGCCATGTTTGTTTTCTTGCCTGAGAAAACATGGCCTACACGTGCAACAAGTGCAAGTTGATTACACTGTTGGAAGAAAAAGTAAGAGGACTGGAGCGGCAAGTGTCGACCCTCCAGGGAATAAGAGAAGATGGAGAGTTCTTAGACAGAACAGTGGAACTACAGCAGCAAAGCGAAGTACAGAAGCCAGAACAGCAACAGAAAGCTGAGGCAGAAGAAGAAAAAGCTGAAGCAAGGAAAATGAAGGAGAGGATACTCCTTGGAAAACGGTGACATTTTGGAGCAGAAGAACTAGAACCCACGGTGCACCAGTGGAAGTAGTGGAACTATGGAACTGTTTCCAGGCACTTGGGGATGAGACTGGAGGACAGCCTGCAGAGTAAGAATTACAAGGGACCCCCCATGAGAGCAAGTAAGAGGCTGAAGGTCAGTCCAGCAGAAGCAATGAAACCAAGGCCTACAACAAGAACAGGAGTAGTAGTGGGAGACTCCTTGCTGCATGGGATTAAAACCCAAGTATGTTGCAAAGACCCATGGACTCGCCAGGTATGCTGTCTCCCAAGAGGATGGATTAGAGATGTGACTGAAGGGTTGCCTACACTCATAAAGCCCACTGACAGGTATCCCTTTCTTCTCATCCTTGTGGGAACAAATGATACCGCCAAGCGGTGCTGCGAAGAGCTTTGGGGCCCAGATAGTTTGCTCATCCATCCTTCCAGTAGTTAGAAGAGGGATAGAAAGGGAAAGGAAAATACTTTGGGTGAATAACTGACTACGGAGGTGGTGCCAACGTGAGAAGTTTGAGATTCTGGGACCACAGGCTATACTTCCTGGAAGATGGACTGGTGTCAAGGGATGGGTTGCACCTCACAAAGGCTGGGAAGAATGTGTTTGGCCACAGCATGAAGAACTTCATCAGGAGGGCTTTAAACTGAATCCTACGAGGGAGGGAGACGTAAAGTTGGGGGTAACAATGGATGAAGGCTCATGCACCACAATGGAGAGAACAGCTCTAATAGCACCCAATAATAGTCTTCAAAAACATGTAGGAAGAAAGCCAGACTATAAAGCACATGGCCTTCGATGTCTATATACTAATGCCCAGAGTATGGGAAACAAACAGAACGAACTTGAACTCTTAATACTGGAGGGAAATTATGGGCTCCTTCACACTGAGCTGCTATTGTGATTGCTCCTTCACAGACATTTGCAGGCTTTTTACATGACACCGTGATTATTCAAGGCGTGTCCTGCACTAAATGCCCTTTGTTTCATTTTTAAGTAGATCGCAGATAATGAGCTATAAAATTACCCCATTCCGCTTCAGTTTCCTCCATGAAAAGAGGAAAAGCAGCAAGAAGAGGAGCGAGATCAATGAAGGATAAAGGAAGCCTCAGATACAGGGAGAAGGAGTCGGAAGGGGATGGGGGCGGAAGGAAGGAAGCCTGTAAAAAAGGCAGTTGTGATCCTGCATTTAAAATGGAAGCAGAAAGCCTCATTTTAAATGCAGGATTTTAGGCTGGTGTAGAGACACCCTATGACTTGATAGGTGTAAATGAATCCTGGTGGGATGACTCCTATGACTGGAATACAGCAATTGAAGGATATAATTTCTTCAAAAAGAACAGAAGGAACAGTAAGGGAGATGGAGATGCACTTTATGTTAAAAATACCTGCACAGAAATACAGGAGGAGGAGCTTGGTAGCCCCATCAAGAGCATCTGGGCTAAAATAAATGGAGCAAAGAATAAAAGGAACATAGTGGTCAGAGTCTACTGCCAGTGACCCAATCAAGGAGAAGACAAGGATGAAACTTTTGAAAAACAAATTGCCACTGTTTCAAGGAAGCATCATGTAGTCGTAATGGGGGACCACAAGTTCCCCAATATTTGTTGGGAGACAAATTCCGCAAAACATGGCCCCTCCAAGAAATTCCTGGCTTGTGTTGCTGATACGGATGGCGGAGAATTTCTCCACGAATCTTGGGGAGGCCGAATGCCAACGCATTCGGCCCCCCGAAATTGGCGGTGAAATTCTCCCCCCCCCCCCCCCGGATGGGACTTACCTCCCTCAAATGTCCCTCTCGGCAGCGGGTCCCGGCGGCGGTTCGGCGGCGGTTCGGCGGGGGCAGGGGTGGCAGCCAGTCTTCTGACCGGCTGCCGCCGCCGCCGCCATTACAAAATAAAGTAAAAAAAACCCAAAACCCACACCCGTGATAGGCTACGTAACGATTTACGTAGCCTATCACGGCTAGATTTCCAAAGTCAGCCGTGATAGGCTACGTAAATCGTTACGTAGCCTATCACGGGTGACTTTGGGAAGAAAAAAAAAAGCACGTACGCAAATGGCGGTGCCCATGGGCGCCGCCATTTGCGTTCCTTATTTGGTCCCGGGTAGTCTACGTAAAGATTTACGTAGACTATGGCGAAAATAAGGGCAACGCTATTTGCGTTGCCCTTATTTTCGCCGTAGTCTACGTAAATCTTTACGTAGACTACCCGGGACCAAATAAGGAACGCAAATGGCGGCGCCCATGGGCACCGCCATTTGCATACGCGTTTTTTTTTCCAAAGTCACCCGTGATAGGCTACGTAACGATTTACGTAGCCTATCATGGCTGACTTTGGAAATCTAGCCGTGATAGGCTACGTAAATCGTTACGTAGCCTATCACGGGTGTGGGTTTTGGGTTTTTTTTCACTTTTGTATTTCGCGGCCGGGGAGACGGGGCGCTTCTCCCCGGCCTGAATTTCGGCCGGGCAAGGCGGGGTGCCTCCCCCCCCCGGCCTGAACTTCGGGGGGAGAGCCAAAGTGCCTCCCCCCCCACCGTGAAGCAAGCTGCGGGACCAGGTAAGTGCCTTTCGTACATCCCTAGTTGCTGATAACTTCCTCCTACAAAAAGTGGAGGAAGGAACTAGAGGATCGGCTATCCTTGATTTGATCCTAACCAACAGAGATGACAGTGGATAAAGTAGAAGTTATGGGAACTCTGGGGGAAAGTGACCATGTTATACTTGAGTTCTTGGTTCTAAAGGAAGCAAAAGCTGAGTGTATCCTAACGCGTACTCTGGATTTTAGGAAAACCAATTTTAATAAAAGCAGAACCATGATAAGTAAGGTCCCATGGCAAGTGACTCTAATGAGAAAAGGAGTCCAAGATGGGTGGGAGTTTTTAAAAAAGGGAATTCTCAAGGCACAACTACAAACAATTCCAACAAGAAAAAAAGGTGGAAGACAACAGAAGATGCCAACGTGGCTTCACAAAAAGCTTAGAGATGACCTGAAAACAAAAAGAAGGACACATGTAGGAAGTGGAAGGAAGGCCAAGCAACAAAGGAAGAGTACAGGCAGGTAGCACAGAATTGCAAGGACGGTGTCAGGAAGGCTAAAGCTGAGAACGAGCTAAGGTTAGTGAGGGATGCTAAAAGCAACAAAAAGTCTTTCTTCAGATACATGCATGGTAAAAGACAAAAGAAATGGTGATTCAGCTATTAAATAAGAATGGCAAAATGATAACAGATGACAAAGAAAATGCAGAAGTGCTCAATTCCTACTTCAGCTCAGTCTTCTCCTGAAAGAGGGTCTATGACCCCCCTGGCAAAGGCGAATTACAGGCTGACGGGGCAGGACTACATCTTAAGATTGATAGGCATATGGTCAAGGAATGCCTAATTACTTTAAATGAGTTTGAATCTCCAGGGCCAGATGAATTACATCCTAGAGTAATAAAGGAACTGGCAGAAAAACTCTGAGTTCTATTATCTCTATCTACGTATTATCTTTGAGAAATCATGGAGGACAGGTGACATGCCGGATGACTGGAGGAGGGCTAATGTTGTCCCTGTCTTCAAAAACGGCAAAAAGGAGGAACCTGGGAACTACAGACCAGTCAGTCTGAGATCAATCCCTGGGAAAATTCTGGAGCAGGTTATAAAGCAATCCGTCTGTATTGGATGGATTGTTAATTAGTTAGTTAATTTTTGTGAACTGCCCAGAGAGCTTCGGCTGTTGGGCGGTATAGAAATTAAATAAATAAATAAAATCTGCAAGCACCTTGAAAACAATGCAGTGATTACTCAAAGCCAACATGGATTTGTCATGAACAAATCCTGCCAGACTAATCTGATCTCATTTTTTGATCAGGTAACCTCCCTTGTGGACTGTGGGAATGCTGTGGACATCATATATCTCGACTTCAGCAAAGCTTTCAACAAAGTGCCCCATGATATCCTGATGAGCAAACTAGCTCAAAGTGGGCTAGATGAAACAACGATCAGGTCAATCCACAGTTGGCTACAGAATTGGACTCAAAGAGTGCTTATCAACAGGATCTTCTCAAACTGGGGAGAGGTAACCAGTGGGGTACCGCAGTGCTCAGTCCTGGGCCCAGTGCTCTTCAACGTTTTTATTAATGACTTCGAGGGGGAGGTGCAGGGAATGCTGATCAAATTTGCAGACGACACAAAATTGGGCAGGATAGCTAATACTTTGGAAGACAGAAACAAAATTCAAAGTGATCTTGATAGGCTGGAGCACTGGGCAGAAAACAACAGAATGAAATTTAACATGGATAAATGCCAAGTTCTGCACCTAGGAAAAATAAACCAAATGCACAGTTACAAGATGGGCGACACCTGGCTCAGCAACACTACAAGCAAGAAGGAACTTGGAATTGTTGTAGATCACAAGCTGAATATGAGCCAACAATGTGATATGGCTGCAAAAAAGGCCAATGCTCTTTTGGGCTGCATTAATAGAAGCATAGCTTCCAAATCCCATGAAGTACTAGTTCCCCTCTACTCAGCAATGGTTAGGCCTCATCTGAAGTACTGTGTCCAGTTCTGGGCACCACACTTCAAGAAGGATGCAGACAAATTGGAGAGGGTTCAGAGGAGGGCAACAAAGATGATCAGGGAACTGGAAACAAATGTTTCAGTCTCCCTATGAAGAGAGACTGAAAGAAGAGGGCATGTTTAGCCTTGAGAAAGAAGACCGAGGAGAGAGATGATAGCGCTCTTCAAGTACTTGAAAGGTTGTCACAGAAAGGAAGGCCAGATCTCTTCTTGATCATCCCAGAGTGCAGGACACAGAATAATGGGCTCAAGTGACAGGAAGCCAGATTCCGGCTGAACATCAGGAAAAACTTCCTGACTGTTAGAGCAATATGACAATGGAACCAATTACCTAGGGAGGTAGTGGGCTTTCCCACACTGGAGGCATTCAAGACAAGGCTGGACAGTCATCTGTCAAGGATTTGACTTGGATTCCTGCATTGAGCAGGGGGTTGGACTTGATGGTCTTACAGACCCCTTCCAACCCTACTATTCTATGATTCTATGATTCTAGTACAATGTGTTTGGCAGTGGCAGATGATGGCATTGGTATCTGCCCTCTTTGATTATATCAGAGGCTTTTCCAGAGAGCCAAAAGTGTCAGCAATCACTTAAAAGTCCAGAGCCTCTTGTCTCACTCATTCTTTCTGAAGATAGGATAAAATGATCTGTAAATAGCAGGTATGATTTTTCTGGTGTGTGGAGCTCACATTTTCCTAGGGCGGCTTTCCCAAATGGGGTGCCCTCCATGTTTTGGACTACAACTCCCATCAGCCCAAGCCAGCATGGCCTAGAATTAGGGTCAGGAAGGCTGCCTTAGAGAAACAAGATGACCTATGAGTTGCCAACAATAATCAGCAAAGGGGTCTGGCTAAAACATCCAGGGATTCCTTATTTTGTCTCAACGGGGCATGTTATCTCAGAACAACTAATTTGATTGTGCGAAGAAGACCAGAAGGCGCAAATGCCTTCCAGCTTTGGTACTGAGAATTTTGCTGTTGATGACAGCAATACTCAAAGCCCAAATTTTGTTTTGCAATGAGGGATAAAGATACAATACAGTATGTTTTTCCAGGATCAAGATCTTTGCTTGAAGATAAAGGAAGTGTCACAAGAGAGTTGGAGAAGGTCAAAGCCAGTATGTAATTTGCTGCCTCACTAGTTCTTGAAATTAAGTCTAGCCTAGGAAGACCATTGTATTCATTGTCGCTCAAGGGAAACTTGCAGAAAGTGCACAGAGTCCATGAAAAGGAATGAAACAGCTGCTTGGACCTCTATGAAAAACAAGATTAATAATTGGAACAATATATGTTCTATTCTCCCTTCCTAGAGCACCAGGAACTTCTGGGCAGCTTCTACAAGGTTGTCATCCTTTGCAGGAGAGCTTACAAGCCAACCAGTTTACAAGTACACAGTCTGACAGAGAATAACAGAATAAACAGAAGCAGAACAAGGCGTGCTGATGTTTTCATATCCTCACTCTTGGCTCCCTGAACACAGAAATCCAAACTGCTTCTGCCAATCTAGTTAGGCAGCCAGAACCGTGCACATCTATAGTTTGAGGCCTAACAAAAATAAGTGGGCATCACTAGCCCTATTCAGAAATTCAAGCCCTGTTAGGAATTCTAGCCCTCCCTCATGTGATTAGAATCCCATGCGGGGAGAGCAGGAACATGCTAACTAGCCTCTCCCTCTCTGTCGCATCCTCACCACCCTCCAAGGGTCTGAGGGCAAAAGTCTGTAGAAAGTAGAAGGGTGGCCACTTACGAATCACCCAAAAAGAGGAACTGTATCACCAAAGAAGATGGCAGTGGTTTGCATAAAATTTACATATGCTAATTTAAATAAATACAAGTTTAGAAATTATTTAAATAGAAATATAGTACATCTCACCATACTGTGGAAGACTGTGACCTGCTGTGCACTTGCCTGTTCAGTCTGTTGTTCAGTTGCAAACAGTTGATGGGCAACAGCTCTTATGGCTCTTTATCTTTAAACCAGGATTGGACAGGACAGCCCTTCAAAGAGAGGATGCCTTCATATAGAGGATGATGCTCTGGAATCCCTTCAAATATAAGAGAAGACACTTGGCCACCCTCTACATGTGTATGATCAGGATTCAGAATCACATAGGGAGCCTACAAAAGCACAGCAGACTTCCCGCTGTAAAATCCTCCAATGTGTGGAGGGCAGCAGGGCCAGTGAGTGTGTGAGGGCCAGGACACCCAAAAAGGGCTACTGCTGTAATTATTAATTATTATGAATACATTCCCAGTAGATGACAACCGAGGCAGGGTAAAGCCTTTTTTTTCCCGAGAGTGTCCCTCATTTTAAAAGAAAAGAAAAACCAACTTGAAAAGCTGCCATTAATCATAGACTTCCACCACTTTAGGTGGAAAGTCCCAAAGCTATTTGGCTATTAAAATAAAATGGTGTTTCAGTTGATTAGGTAAATCAGCGACACAGGTAATACAATGGTATTTCAGTTGATTAGGTAAATCAGCGACACAGGTAAATGTAAGACCAAAAGCTTGCTCCACAACACTTAGAAAAGCACTCCAAAGAGCCATCTAGTCAATATGCTAGTTGGGCTACAATTTTGTAACAGATGTTAACTATTGGGGGATGCACAGAATCCTCCTCCTGTGTATGAATTTAAGAGATCCACAAGCGTTCTCTTGAAGCTCCCATTATTTTTGAAACTTATTAACATTGCACCAGCTTCATAGTAAAAAGAGTAGTTCATATATCATGATTTAAGGATAATATCAAAACAGTGTCAAAAACAAAATGCCACAGTTTCTACCTCTGTTAGCCTTCCAGTTTTATTAAATAGAGTGCAAGAGGCGTTTAGTTTCCCAGATTAAACTATAATGAGATTGGGGGGGGGGGGGAAGAGAAATTGAATGAGAAACCTGAAGTGGTTTTTTGCTGGCAACAAAGGAAGCATGGCACCATGGTAGGCAAAGTTTAAAACACAGATGAACCTGTGCTTGCTTGTGAATTATTCGTAACTGTTGGGATTCGGTTCCCTGCCTAGACAACAGCACAGTCCTCAGCTGGAAGAAAGAGGGTTGTCTTCCTCCCTGCCTCTTGCTTCCATTCAGGTCAGAACTGAAGAGTAATTCTCAGTCTGCCTCCACAAACACATATTTCCATATTCTTTCTTTTCTCTTTTAACATGATGTGCTGAAATAAAATTCAAAATACAGGCAACAAAAGGAAGATGACCACACGATTCAACAAGATTACTAAGCAAAAGAAAAGAGAAGGAATCTTACTGGTTACAGTCCTTGGGCTATATCCAGTGGTGTCATTCCATTAGGGCAAAGCTTCTACCACTTGCAGAAACCGTGTTTTTACCTTTGTGCAAGTGTCAAATCCAATACTTTGATTCTACTTGTGCAAGCTGTTGCACAACATAGAGTATAGGCTATCGCGCAAGCTGTTCCACAAAGCTCCGCACAAGACATTGGACAAGGAGTTGCAGTAGTTGTGCTCGTTCTGAAACAGCGGTTCTGGAACCACTAGCAGAACAAAACCAACTAGTCCTCTTATCCTCTTAGTGTAATTTTTCCACTACCATAACATTGGATATAACCCAGAACTTGAAGTCGTAATGAGTCGTGCGGTGGCTTCTGATTTGCAGATCAGCTTGTGAAATGCATTGTGTGACAATTTACGGAACAGCTTGCACAACAGCTTGTACAATGTATTCTGCAATACTTGCACAATACCTTGCACAATGCCTTATACAAGGACTTATGCAAGAAGAATCAAAGTATTGGATTTTTCACTTACACGAGAATAAACAGGGTTTCTGCAAGTGGTAGAAACTTTGTTCTAGCAGAATGACACCACTGGATACAGTCCCTTCGTATATATTCTTGACATACTCCCTTCCTCCACTACAAGCCCCTGCAAGATTCTATGATCTTACACCTATGGAAACATATCCCCATTGACTAGGAAGCCTGTGCTGAATGCCATGCCGCAATGGCGCCATCATTCTCCTTGAGGATGTCTGCACTGACCTTGCCATTGGTCCTCTGAGATGTCTCTGGATGTATCTACATTCACTTTCACTCCATCTCCCTCAGTCATACTAATACATTCTAAGTTCCAAGCTCTAAATATTCAAATCACAAAATGGAGACATATCTCATCTAGGCATTAATACATTTTTTTATTTATTTTTACCATTATATGCTTTTCACATTTGACTTCCATTAGCATGTTTAGGGTTGCACCAAATGTTCAGATGCAAACATTTTTGGAGCAAAAGTAATATTTGGGATGAGAAACAAATATTGCTCAAACCCTTTGCTCCAAATGAGAAACAAATATTGCTCCAGCTGACCCTTTTTTTGTCCTTGTCCAAAGTTAGCTCATTTGGCATCAATGTAAACAGGGGTCCCTCCATACTGACTATACAGATTCCAACTAATCAGGGAATACGCAGTCAGCATAACATAATGATGTTGCCTCTTAGCAAATTTGCACCTACTCTGGTGTAAATAGGGCAGGGGAAATGATGATTAATGTAACACGTTTAATGTAATGTCTGTTTTGGCCCTCAGAAAAGAGGAGAGGGGGACATGGGCTCAGAAGCAGGAAGGAACAGGAGAGAAGGTGGAAAACACCAAGAAAAAGCAGCCGTGCCTGCTTGCTTTTTCACTCACTCATTCCAGATGGTAAAATTGACAATAGATACCTACAGCAGGACCCGAAAGGCTGCTTAACCCCGCCATCAGGGTAGCTCCCTTCTGCATTGACACTGGTGGGTAGCTAATGTGGCAGAGTGTCTCAAACCACTCCCAAGCTTTACCCTCTTAGTCTGATGGCACAGTCTTGCATCAACCAAGAAATTGATCAAATGGTACTGAAGCAGTCAATCTTTAAAAATTTGGATTGGCTGTCATTTTGTTTCAAGATGGCAGATGAAATTTTTGCATGCCAAAACCCATCCCAGATAGGGGTAGAACAACTGCTGAAAGTGTCATAACTATTGGTTGTATGGTTTTTGAGGACATACAAACACTTCTGTTTATATAGAGAGATAAGATATGAGAAGGATTCGATAGGAAGTATTGTTCCCTCCTTCAGGAGGGATAAGAAAACTACCAAAATACAAACAGGCTCCTTCAACATTTCTTGTAGATTTGCTTCTCCCAAAAGTCGCTAGTCTGTGGCTGCATCCTCAGCCAGATAAGGGATATGCTGGCAATGGCAACTTAGCCAGGAGAAAGGATTGGGCTCTTCACCATGATGCTCTGCCATTTATTGGCCAGTAGCTGTTAAGCTGTGGCTGGCCACTGATATAAAAGGTTATTTTCTACTGCTACAGCTCCTATTGTTTCAAAAAGATTACACAGCACATTCTCTTGCCATTCAGTATTTATACCTGTTAATTCCTTTACTTGTCCTCCAATTTAAGTTACAAACTTAGTTTGCATTTCTTATTATTTAGGCTGAACGCAAGTCTATGCCAATAAAGGTAGTGTCACCAACTTATTAAGAAAGGGGACAAAGCTGAATTATTTCTGAAAATTATTTTGGAACAATTAAGATGCTCCTCAGCAGAAAAGGTTTCATTAGACTCTAACAGGTAGAATAATTGCTTCAAGTTGCTCTCATTTAAATCCGAATCAAGTTTGGCTTAGGAGCCAATTGCAATAATACACCCATACTGCAGTTACAGGACTGGATTTAGTACATTCCCGTCCTAAAATTTTATCATTATAAAAACAGCCTATTTCTTCCTGGAAATCTCTTTGTAACTGAGTATTTAATCATCACTGTACATTGTAAAGCACAAATTTTCCCATAAACATCTCCAGGCTAATCATGATTTTGTGGTGAAAACAAGAAACTACTTGCCACGTACATTCTTAATCATCTTGTACGAGGAAACCATATGAGAGGTGAATTGCTTCACAAGTTAAGCTGCATCATTTTTCAATCACAACACTAATGGAATTAAGATGTGGTAATATATTCTGGTAGGGTGACACTAGGACACCAAAGATACACTATAAATATGCAATCAATCTCTTCAACGTAGCAATAAATACCAAGTTCCATCAGCTTATCATCTCTTGATTATTAGCATGTCAAACTGTCAACAACAATCTAAGACGACCGCACTAATGAGAAATGGCTTCATTTTTAACATCAGTCATCATTTGTGTACGTTGCCAGATTATGCTATTGCCCATAATGGAAGACTTGTCAAACTAGCTTGGTTAAGAGATATACTTGTGATAAATGTATATGATTAAGGTGATAAATGTATATGATTAGGGAAATTCTGTATCTCTTATTTTGCCTTGCAATTAGTTGTAATAATCTTGGGGACAAGGAGCATTAGTTCCATTCTGATTTCACTCACATGGGATTTGCCTGGATGGCAATTTCTCCTTTGATTAGCACTTCAGAATAAAAGCAAAACTGGGGAGCTCACACACACGCACACAGAGAGAGAGAGAGAGAGAGAGAGAGGTACCAATCAGCATGCTGATTTTGCACAAGAGTTACTTTTGGGAATATATCCCCTACCGTGATCCTGGCAGTCCCTGGTCTGCTATTTGGACTAGCAGAGATAATTGGCAGTTCCTGTGGATGTCAAATGCACTCAATCAGCATGCTTGACACTGAAAAAACCCTCTGTCTGGAAGCCCCCTTCATCAGTAATATGACATAATAATATGATTTCACTTTATCAGTGTGAATACAGCTGTGCTGCTCTGTTCTTGATTATAACACACAATGTACTGACCTTAATAATACTCTACTGTGTGATTAGCGATAACGAGCACAAAGCACAAACCCTTCATTCACAGAGCTGTGCAAAGGAATGGAACTGGACCAATCCCAATATAGAATCATCCAAATAAAGGCAGGGAAGAAGCATCTTGCTACTGGCTTGAAACAGGTCATTGGGAGATTTCTTGTATTGCTCATTGAACTAAAATACATTCCAGTTCATCCCTTTACTTTTATCTCAGTTTTGAATGCCTAGCACTTTTTGGATTTACTGTAGATAAGGACAACCATCTTGCCATTTTCTGCCTAATCCTAACCCATATTCCTAAATATTATTAAATTTATTCCAGTAAGTCTTACTCCCTAGCAAATATGCTTTCCAAGTAAGGTCTTGTTTTGTGAACTGCCCAGAGAGTTTTTTGCTCTTAGGCTGTATAGGAATGTAATCAGTGAACAAATATGCACAGGATTGAAGTGAATAATAAACTTGCATGTACAAATATTTAGAAAATCATTGCAAAATATTTTTTTAAATATTTACACACACACACGTGTGTGTGTGTGTGTACACACACACACACAGAGTATTGCATTCCCAATACATGTTCAAAGTTGCTTACATAGAGGGAGGGAAGGATTAAACTATTATCATAAAAATCAATAAAACACAGCTAAAAGTTCAAGGGGGAAGCCAGTCACAAACATCCATCTAAGGGAAAATTCCAAAGGCCAGATTAAAAATGAAGGTTTTGTAAGTACTATGGGGAGGTGTCCTCTTTTCTACCAGGCTGCCTGGTATTTTACAGGCTGTCCAGGAAAGTGTCCATTTTTTATCTGTCTGGTATTGCACAAAAAGACCGAGAGGACGGCTTTTCTCTTTTAACATAATTAAGCTAGTGGAAAGGTAAGTCAGCAGCTGAGCTGCCTGATGCATGACATAAATTGGAACTTCAAATGCATCTAGGGAGGGAGGGAAATTGTTTCCGTTTGCATTTCCTTTACTCAATAAACACTCCCTTTCTCAGTGCATGGCAGCAGAATACAACTCTTATCTCCAATCAGCAGCTAATTGGAGATAAGATCTTTTCCCTGCAGGAGAGAAGGGGCTTCTGATTATTCAGTCCTGCTTACTTGTGAGCAGACATGTGGAGGATTGCCCTGCTTACTTCTGAGTAGACATGCTGCCCATGTTTACTTCTGGGTAAACATGCAGAAGTTTGGTATTTGGGATGCTATTTGAAAGTGCTGCTGCATGATTCATTCCTGCTTATTTCTAGGTACACATGCAGACATTTGCCCTAGTTACCTGTGAGCAGATATATAGAAGCTTGGTACTTGGGATGTTATTTGAAATTTCTATCTTCTATGATCTTTTGTCATATGTAAGGATATTGAAGTTTTTTCCAGAATGGTATGCATACCACAGACATTAAAGGAAGGCTGCAATTGATGGGGGAACAAGTTGACTAATTCACATAAACCTTACTCAAATGTTTCAGATTAGGGGTATCAGTAGTGGTCTGCTATGATATGTTTCAAGTTTAAATAACATGATGTTTATTCAGTCAGTTGCTTCCAACTCTTCGTAACTTCATGGACCAGCCCACGCCAGAGCTTCCTGTCGGCCGTCGCCACCCCCAGCTCCCGCAGGGTCGAGTCCGTCACCTCCAGAATATCATCCATCCATCTTGCCCCTCTTCCTTTTGCCTTCCACTTTCCCTAGCATCAGCATCTTCTCCAGGGTGTCATGTCTTCTCATTATGTGGCCAAAGTACTTCAGTTTTGCCTTTAATATCATTCCCTTAAGTGAGCAGTCTGGCTTTATTTCCTGGAGGATGGACTGGTTTGATCTTCTTGCAGTCCAAGGCACTCTCAGAATTTTCCTCCAGCACCACACTTCAAAAGCATCTATCTTCCTTCGCTCAGCCTTCCTTATGGTCCAGCTCTCGCCGCCATAGGTTACTACGGGGAATACCACTGCTTTAACTATGCGGACCTATGTTGTCAGTGTGATGTCTCTGCTCTTCACTATTTTATCAAAATTTGTTAGTGCTGTCCTCCCAAGAAGTAAACGTCTTCTGATTTCCTGGCTGCAGTCAGCGTCTGCAGTAATCTTTGCGCCTAGAAATACTATACTTATTAACATTTTGTTCATAGCATCAACTTTAACACATTTCCCGAATGCCTGTGGGGCAAACGATTGAACAACTTCATCTTGTGGGATTTTTAGATAATAGATTCCTCCCAACTGTCTGTAGAATGCACGAGGTACTGAGCCAAAACCATATGGACTACATTTCTACTCCTACAATGCTTAAAATATGTATGCAGAGGAGCTAGCATTTCTACTCCTACAGTGCTCAAAGGATGTACACAAAGGGTCTAGGGAACATACGAACCATTTGTATTGTTAGAAGTTTAGATAAATAGGATCACAGCTGACATAGGGTTAGATATGTGGGTGAAGAATGTTTGGATAATCATATTGATTCATATCATAATCAGGCTTCCATTATGCATAACATCTCAAACATGGCTGACAAAGATGATCAAAACATCTGTTTAAGGAATTTAGATATCAAAATATTCACATCAGATCCATCCATGCTCAATTGTTCAAAACTGAATTCCAAGCCATGGGAGGACTTTCATTACTTAACTGTAGTGCATCAGCTTACTTTTCTTTTACATAGCTTGAGTTCACCCTGACCTTTTCTATCTTCTTATAGACAGTTCCATTTTTTAAAAAAAAGTTCATATTATGAGTGAATTCAAAACAGTTTTATGAAATACAATTTTCGTTGAATATTCAAATTCAGTGACAAGTATATGTAGTTTATCTTCCTGAAAAGTGGACCTCAGAAAGCCTTTAATTGCACAATGTACACTCCATGACAAAGGCTTGGATCTGAAGTGAGCAGAAGGATGGCATAGATGGATGGCACTAATCAACCCGTCTGTAGCCCCTTCCCCACAGTGTACTGCATGCTATTTCACATACTTTCCCAATCTCCAAGAGCAAGTTTTCAGGGCACACGTGAGACTACAGCAGGAAGAATGCAGTGAAAGTCCAGTATTCTTTAGATCTAGGTCAATGTTATTCCCAAGCAGTGTCGATTCTTTCAGAACCAGAGCTCTAGACTGCAATCCTGTGTACACTTACCTAAAAACACATCCCCTTGACAGTTATAGGGATTGCACTGTAAATCATTCATCTAATGAGCTGAATTACTTTTACTAAATTCAGCTTGCACTATGCACAGACATCACAGCTACATAAAGACAAGCGTTAAAGAGCACTCAAAACTGATTGTCCCATTAAAATCATTAAAAGTAGTAGTGTCACTGCTAGTTGTATACCAACTAGCAGTAGCTCTCCAGGGCTTCACAGAGGACTCGTCCTCAGCCCTACCTGGAAATCTCAGGGACTGAATTTAGGACCTTATGTTCTGCCTCTGAGTTATGGTGCTTCCCCATAAAAAAGGCCATGCATAGAAAGCAACCCTCCACGATTACATGTAGGAGTGGCAAAGTCCAATAGCCATTTTGTACAGTTACTTCTCACTCAATGTCAGCAGTCCCTACCTATGATAGAATACATTTATGTGGTGAAATGTCTCCATAGTCAAAGGATTCCTGCACTAAGCAGAGGGTTGGACTTGATTGCCTAAATGGCCCCTTCCAACACTATGGTTCTATGTATAGGATTGCACTATTCAACACCCCAGATTTCCACGTAATTACAGGAGTGTGATTATGCTGGGTTAACTGAATGGCCAGAGGTTACAGCGGAGCACTTCATGGTCAAACCACCACAAAATAAGTTCTTAAGCTGCCCCCATGTGGTTATCAGTCATCTGTTCCTTCCTACTCATTAACCTACCATATCATTGAGGAATACTTACGGCTGAGATAGAACCATTTGTAGGAAAAGCTGTCATGTCTTCTTGCTTCAGCTCACTTGTTTGACCCCAAATTTTCAATCAACAAATATACTCTGCTTGATTCAAAAGGTTATCCTGAGATCATGCTGACTGTGATATGGTAAATGAGAGCAATTTGGCGTCATTTTTCAAAAAACAAAAGACCCAACCACCTCTTGCTTTCTTGGTGCCTCCTTGATACTCTCTCATTAAATTATTTGTCAAAGTATTCTGTAACAAAGCATTGTTCCCCATGAGAAAATGAAAGCAAAAGTATGATTGACCTTAGTTTGTTTAATTACTCAAAGAACTGCCATCTGAATCACTTATCATTCAATGCAACAGAAAATCATTGGCTCTCACAGCAAGCCTTGTTCATAGGAAAATTGAGATTTTAGATATTTTTGGTGCTAGGGTTTTCTAAACAGTACAACAGCAGCAAATAACATGTTATGCTCATTCCAAGTCTTCTGAAAGCTACTAATCCAGGCTAGATCATTTGTCTTCTATAGCAGCAATACTAGCCTGAAGTATCTTCTTGCCGTGCATTTTTTTCTCAACTACAGATTGTTTCTATCCTTGTTAAATGTAATTTCCACTTTTCTGTTTGTAAAAGTGCTCCCCAACCAGAGAGGCAGATAGTTACTTAACATTATTCATAATGGCTTTATGGTTCTGAATACTTTCCTCCTTTCATCTTTGAGACCTTTTGAAACAAAGCTTTGAATGTTGTTCTATCCAAATAGACTCACAGTATCAACATTCCCACTATTGCTGATAATTAGGTGTAAGTACCAGTACGTACATAGCCAAACCAGAAGCGCCCATGTAGAACAGCAAGGTATCATCAGGCTTAGCAAAACCTCGAAGTCTGCAGAAGTACAAAATAATCTTGTGGGGAAAAAAACCTAAACGTGGGTGTGTACCCCGGAACAAATACCTTAATGAGAACCGAGTATGCTCTGTGGCCTCAGAATGACAACTGATTGTTGCAGGGGGAAGGGGGTTGAAAAGCAAGTGGGATTGAGAGTGGAATATCCTAGAGGACTGACTGACTAGAACACTACATGGGAATATGCCATACAGGTCTCACTTACATACACCAAAAGTGAACACAATTCTGAGTCCTGGTCCTTACGGAGAAAAACCAGCACTGCCCATGAACAAGAGGTGTGAGTATGCTCAAGGTTTGCAGATATACAAAAAAATCAGGGCGGGGGGAGTCTAATGGGTACTGAGCATTCTCAGTGTCCATGGAATGCTGAGTGCTGGGCAGGGACTATAAAACCAGGCCAGAGGGGGAATGGAATGGTGTATCCTGAACAGGAGCACTCCACACTTTATTTTCAATATTTATATACTGTCTGTTATGTTACAGAAGTGTTAGAACATGTGGGTCTCCAAGATGTTGTTGAGCTGTAACTCCCATCAATCCTCACTATAGGCATAGCCTATAGCGAGGGTCAGGGTGGTAGTGGAACCTCAAAGTCCCCAGCCTCCATGGGTTCCAGTGAAGACAACGCAACACATCTCGCAAGAAACAAAAATCTGACTTTACTATAGCATTGTCCTGTTACAGCACAAGGTAAGAAAAGGAAACAAAGGCACACAAGCGGTTCCATTCTCTTCTCCAGGTAAGTAGGTGGAAGTACCTTCCCTAGTGCCTTCCATAGGGTAGAGGCAGAGGTCTTCCCCAAGGAAGGATGGTGTATCTCTTAAGTCCACATGACATTTACTGAGGTTAACTGGGTGGACCCAGAAGAACAGCATTTCATCCCCAATTCCCAAGGGCCCCTTAGGCCCAGCAGGCAGTATCCTTCTCAAGGGTGCAGAATCAGTACGTTGCTCTACCCAGCTAGTCTCTCTTCCATGGAGCTACTTCCATCTCTGCTTCCCCTCCATGTCCCCCCATTCAACACAATCTCCATTCTTCTCCTTGTGTTCCCCATCTTTGAGCTCTGCCACCTCTGTTTCAGTCTCCTCCCCCTTCCCTGGTCTGACAAGTGCTCCTTTGCTGGGCTCTCGTACTCCTGCTTCAAGCAGCATTTAAATGCTGGCACATTCCCATCCGATCCGGCCCACATCTCCTTGCCGCTCCATCAGGCCCAAAGCTGACTTGCATGTGAGGCAGCAGCCTTCTGCAGAGCGCCACTGCTGCTATAATGGGGCTCCGGCAGCAGCACATCAATAGGAGCCACCTCACTGCTGACATACTCACTGTCAAAATAAGAATTCTAGCTGACTTCACAGAAGAAGAAACACACTGTAAGCAACAAGAATTTCCTGCATAGCCTGTGGCCCAACAATGTTTTATTTTAAAAAGCCAAAGCGTAACCAGTCAGATGAGGAATGCTTATGAAAGACAGGCTACTTATCTCTAACCGTGGTTCTTTAAGTGGACGTCTGTGCTGTTGTAATGGCCCCAGGCCTGTGACCAAGTCACCTGTAGTTTTAGAGGGGCCTAGAGATCCATAATGCTCTCTTTAGGTTCATTATTAGTGCAATTCTCTTGCTAGTGGGCCTCTTGGCTGGTAAGATGCGTCAAAGGTCGATATCACTGCCTCAGCACATTCCATGCTAACGAGCTCTGGTAGCTTATCAGGGCCTGGGATGTGTCTGAGAAGTGGAGCTCTGTTTGTGCTTAGCTACAGGTGTCTGTGCTGGGAAGTTTCTGACTGTTTTCCTTCTGAAAAAGCACTGTTAGTCTATGCTGGGAAAGCTGCAGATGAACGCTAATTAACGCTTGCTTCTGTCATGCTGCCTCATTGCTAACGTGTATGGTATAAAACCCATTTTACCCCTTGGCTCTGGGTTCAGAAAAGCTGTCTGATCTTTGGGTACGCCTGTGGACTGTACCCAAGTACTCAATAAAGTCTCCTTGTAAGCAAACCTGGATCTGGCTTATCATTATCTCGGCACCTCCAAACCTTAACAGCCTACGGCCAGGGCAATACAGCTGTAACACATATGCATTCTGTGCCTGCACAGAGCAAGATTCAGAACCTTCTGAGCTGGGCAATAAAAGATTTTTGGTGGGAGGTCCAACCCCATGCTTCAGAGTACACACTCAAAGGGGCGTAACCCCATTCTCACTCAGTTCTTCCTTAAGAAACCATCACAGCAGCCTCTATATATAGGGAAGTGCCAGTGCAAGAGGAATTCACTAGACACACGGGCAGTGGAGAAGGGCAGCAGGCTGCGTGACTGGACAAATGACCAAAGAACCACACTTATAGATAAGCAACCTGTTTTTATTTATGGTCTCTGTGTATAGTCTTACATGTAGAATAGCAAGCTAGCTTACCCAGAAGTGGGATAGGTGGCATCAGACAATTACTGAGCTCAGCCCAGCTCACCCAAAAGATGAATCTGCTCACACCCAAATATCCAGGGTATAGTGGCTGATGAATATTGAGCACAGTATCACACAGTACCACAAATACAGTTCAAGAACGGAGACAACCCTGAAGAATGCCATGTACAAAGCAGAGGAAATCAGAAGCCAAGGCACAGGCTAATGACAGACAAGACCTAGCAAGCAAGAAAGCTGGGACAACACCACTCAGCCATTCCAAGAAACCTCATAGCAAATGGAGACAAGGGTCAAGATTATATGCAGTTGTTTTATCAATGTTAAAGGTCTAGCTTGCCATACATCCAGAGTATGCAGGAACACTCCAGGATTGGCAATGCTCAACACAAGAATTATAGGGGCCTGACCCCTGATTTCATCCTCACAGGTGTATCTGATGATCTGAGTCCCTCTGGACTCCAGAAAGGCCTGTCCAGGCTCAAGTCCCCAAAGAGAAAACATGCATTGAGAGCTTGTCCAAGATTGGCTGCAGGGAGTCTGTTGCCTGAGTGGCACCACACTGAGCAAAAGCAGTCTCCAGGGTTGGCTGTCTGACCCCAAAACACTGGTCTATTCCTGTATGCATTTTGTCTCTGCCTTCACCAATGAGGAAGAAAACTTAGCCTTGGACTTTTGCACCTGATGAGCCAAGTCCAGACACCTGCCCAGCATCAGAGAAACCGTCTCCAGTTGGTACCAAAGTAGCCACAATCATGCCCTATCTCAAGCCTGGGGCAACTCCCACGGCAGATGGGAGCTTAGCTTGGCTAGAGGGAAGACCGCCACAGCACTAGCCGTTGCTCTTGGATCAAAAGAGGCAGACTCAGCTATCAGGAATGAGTGTGACAAAACAAAACATTGGTATTCACCAAGAAGGTTCCTTCTGGGTTGGTGTGCAGAAGGCATC
This sequence comes from Heloderma suspectum, assembly GCF_057233095.1. Lineage (NCBI taxonomy): Eukaryota > Metazoa > Chordata > Lepidosauria > Squamata > Helodermatidae > Heloderma > Heloderma suspectum. Next base: position 72,669,504 of record NC_139462.1, read on the forward strand.
CCACAATGGGTTTGCTCCCCCTATTGCCCAGGAAAAGCAGGGTCCCATGTGATTGAGTTTTAAACACTCTATTGGTCAGAAGCTCCTCCTAGCCAGTTCCGTCCATGGCTGAAGCTCAGAAATTGAGGAAGAAAAGATTTATTTGTATCATAGGTAAGGAAGAACCACAGGGGAACAGATAATTTATTATGTATTATAAATACATAGACACCAATCTGCGAAAATACACTTTGAGGATCTTTAGGAGAAGTTCTGGTCAGCCAAGTGCAGAGATGAATGGACCAATTACCCTTGCAAATAGACTTGGTGGCATTGCAGGGTGTGGTTGGGATGCCTTCTGAACACCAACCCAGAAGGAACCTTCTTGTAAGTACCAATGTTTCATTCTCCAGGCTGGTGTGAGGAAGGCATCCCACAATGGGACATGCTAAAGCTAAAAACCCTTATTTGCAGGGGGGGGGGGGAATGACGCCAAGTCTATTGCAGTGCTACTACCTGCTGGAGGACTCTTCTGCCAAAGGAGGCACCCACTGAGACATAACGTGTCTATTCTGTAATGCCTTATGAAGGAATTAGGACTTGTCCAGGTGGCCGCCTTGCAGATTTCTGCCAGGGGAGCATTAGTACTTAAGGCGGCTGATATGGTTGGTGCCCTAGTGGAGTGAGCTGTAACTCCTAATGGCTTGGGGAGGCCTGAAGCCTCACAGGTAGGGATGGCAGAGAATTCCGCCATGGATCACGGTGAGGCCGAATGCCAGTGCATTCGGCCCCCCGAACTCCGTGGCGGAATGGCCTGCCACCCCCCCGCCCCCCTGCGGATCCCCCCCGGGACGAGACCGCCATAGCCACCATTTATGTATGCAGTTTTTTGTTTTTACCCAGAGCCCTCCGCAGCTGGAAATCTGGCTGCAGATGGCTCTGGCCTGGCCAGACCTGGCCAGCTGCTCCGCGGAGCTGCCGCGGAGCACAGCTGGCCGCAGAGGATTCCTGGGGGGGGGAGGAACGGAGCGCCTCCCCCCCCAGCGAGGATTCCGGGGGGAGGGATGGAACGCCTCTCCCCCCACCATCAACATAATCCGCGAACAGGTGACTTTCGTACATCCCTACCAACAGGCTGAAAAGTACATGTTTTTAACCACCTAGCTAAAGTAGATCTGGTAACCTTCTTGTCCACAACAACAGGGTGCAAGGAAACGAACAGTCAGCCAGAGTTTTGAAAGGACTCTGTCCTTCTTAGGTAAACTTTAATAGCTCTGTGGACATTTAGCTTGTGCCAGGCCTTCTCCTGTGGGTGAGAAGATTTAGGGCAGAAAGAGGGCAGAATAAGCTCCTGTGACTATAGAACAGTGTGCTGACTTTGGGGATAAGGGTCGGATCTCTTCAAACGATGACGGAATCCCTATGGAAGGTGATGAGGCCTTTTCTGACTGAGATGGTAGATACTCTGAGATTCTGCAAGCAGATGTGATGACAAGGGAAATAACTTTTTGTGACAGAATTCATAGCAGGACAGATCTAATTGGCTCAAATGGAGGTTTAGTCAGTGCAGAAAGTACAACTTGTAGGCTCCAGGAAGGCAACCTATGGACCGTGGGAGGACTCTTGAGAGCTGCTCCATGGACGAATCTTTTGATGTGAGGGTGTGAACTTTGTGGCTACCTACCCAGCTTGGAAAGCCTGATGACAGGCTTGATGTTTGTCTGCACATGGTGCCTGCTTTCAAGCCCATCTGGAGGCCTTTCTGGAGACCTGCTGCCCACAGATTACATTTTTCCCTTTCACTCCATCTGCAGAAGGCCTTCCAGGTTGTTTTGTGGATTCTGGAGGGGTAGTCTTTGCGGGATGCCAGGAGGGTACGTATGTCATCCTTAGAGTAGCCCAGGGTTAAGTAGATGGACCTTTTAGCAGCCAGGCGGCTATTTTTAGCCAATTTGGGTCTTGGTGGAGCGTTGGTCCCTGAAGCAAGAGGTCTGGATTCTGGGGCAGGAACCATAGTCCTTGTACTGCTAGGGCTAGGTTATTGGAAAACCAGGGTCGTCGTGGCCAGAAGCGGGGGCTACTAAGACTACAGGTCTACTGATGTCAAAAATTCCATTTTGTGAAGGGTTTCCTTGATGGTTTGGAATGTCTCCATATGGAATTGTCGGCATCTGACAAATTTGTTCATGTGTTGCTTTCTGATTTTCTGCAGAACTCTGGCTAGCAGGGGGATTAGAGGGAAAGCGTAGAGCCTTTCTTTCAGCCATTTGATGTACAGTGCATCTCTTCCTTCGGCTCTGTAAGACTGGAATCTGGAGAGAAATCTCAGCAGCTTGTGGGTGTGTCTGGATGCAAACAGGTCCAGCATAAGTGGGCCAAAGCAGTGTATGGTTTCCTGGAAGACTGCTGGATATAGGCTCCATTCCCACAGTTCTATTTGTTGTCAACTTAGTCCGCTGTATTGTTCAGAGTCCCTTTGATGTGTTGGGCTGATATGGAGGACAACTTCCGCTCGGCCCAAAAGAGCATGCTCTGGGCCTCCAGGTGGAGGGAGCGGGATTTGATACCCCTTTGAAACGTTGTGTGTGCCTATGCCATTGTGCTGTTCATTCCGACTAGGATGTGAGAATGTAACAATTGGCATGAGAAGGATTTCAGGCACAGCTGGACTGTCTTGAGCTCCAGCCAGTTGATGCTGTGGGATTTTTCCTCTGTGTTCCCTTTCCTTGGGCCAGGGGGGAGTTGCTGTGGGATCCCCATCCTTCGAGGCTGGCATCTGTCATCAGTGTGATCGTGTCTGGATACTGGAAGTGGCTGCCCACCTATAGATTTTGGAGGTGTTGCCACCATCTGAAGGAGTCCCTGACATGTTGAGGGAGATGTACAAGGCAGTGATTTCTCCTTGCTATTTGAGCTTGGAAGGACAGCAGTAACCATTGACAGGGGCAAAAGTGCAGTTTGGCACATGGGAGGATGCTGAGACATGAGATCATCAAAACCAGAAGATGTGCTGCATCCATTAAGCTGGTTATTCTTCGATGATGAACAGCCCTCAAACAGTCCTGAAGCTTAACTGTTCTCTCCGGGGAAAGGACTATGAAGCCCTTGGTGGTGTCAATGAGTGTTCCTAGATGAGGGAGGACCTGGGTAGGTGCTTGGTGGCTCTTCTTTCTGTTTATGAAAAAGTCGTGTCGGTCTTGGCATTCAACAGTTGTCTGCAGATCCTGTGAGGCTTTGTAAATGGAAATGGAACAGATAAGCTCATCCAAATATGGGTAAATATGCCTGCGTTTTAGCCAGAGGTGAGCTATTAAGAGACACCATGATCTTGGTGAAGGCGTGAGGCACCAAAGCTAGGCCAAATGGCCTCACTTTGTACTGGTAATGACAATTCAGGTAGGTGAAGCACAGGAATTTTCTGTGAAGCAGCAAGGTAGGAAAATGCAGATATGCCCCAGTGAGGTCTACTGATGTCAAAAATTCCATTTTGTGAAGGGTTTCCTTGATGGTTTGGAATGTCTCCATATGGAATTGTCGGCATTTGACAAATTTGTTCATGTGTTTGAGGTCCAGCCTAGATCTCCAGCCTTTGCCCTTTTTGGCAACCAAAAAGAATAGGGAATACCTTCATATTACGGTAGATATGATGTGAAAGTTGGTGGTGTATTGCAATGTTGGAGATGGGATGACCCGAGGAGGGGGTTGTTTCCAAAAACTCTATGAGATAACCTCAGGAGATGGCATCCAGGACCCAGCAGGCCTCTGTAATTGTTCCCCTGCTGGGAGGAAATATTGGAGTCTCCCTCCTACGACAGGTTCCCTGGTGTCAGAACTGTTGCCGTCTGGAAAGTAGAAGAGGGTTTGGCAGAGGAATTAAGAGGAATTGGTGCTTCTGGGCTGGAAGTGGGATCTGGACCATGCTGGTTTCGGGAACCTGTAGCTTTGGGATTGAAAACAATTCTGGTTAGTGCTCCAGAATGGGCAAAAGGACACATAAGGCCAGGCAAGGATTTTTTTTTTTAACTTCTCCTCTAAGGAAGAAGGCATAACCTTTTTCCACATCCTTAGTTTCTATGAGCACATCTTTTAAAGCCTTTTCCCCAGAAAGGTGTGCCCTCGTGAAGGGTATGGTGGAAGATTTCCCCTTGAGAGAAGATTAACATTCCAGTGCTCGAGCCAAATGGAATGTCTGGCTACGTCAGTAGCTGCTATAGAGTGGGCTGAAAGCGCATCTTGTGTGGCATTAGCCAGGAAGACAAAAGATGTAGAGAATTTGTCAGTCCTTTGTATAAAGTGGTCTAATCCAATTCTGTAATGTTTATTATGTCTTCCACCCATAAGATAGAAGCTCTTTACAAAATAAGATGATACTGCTCAGGCCCTCAAGATGAATTCTGAAGTTTCAGGTGCCTTTTTAAAAGCTGTATCAGACCTCTTTCCCCCATGGTCTTTTAGGGGAATGTCACCATCTTTTGGCATTACAGCACCTGAGAGCAAGGCCACCACAGGGTGTCTACTAAGGAGATTTTTAGTTCTTCCATCACATCATGAGGAAGAGTATAAGATGTCTGTGTTGTACTGATCCCTTTTCTCCCTGGTGGGGAGATTTCCATTCCTCTTTCATTAGTTTATTAAAGGAGTTGGGAAAAGGTACCTCTCTGGTGGTTGGCTTGGAGTCTGGAAACATTGCCACCCCTCTAAATAAAGATTGCTATTTCTCAGATGGTGCTGGGTCATGAGCTAGGGAGGCAATTGCTTTAGACAATAAGGGTAAAATGTCCTCTTTGTTGAAAAATCCATCAGATAAGGAATGCTCTGTAACCTCTATGTCTGACCATCCACCCTCATCCCTTTCTGAATTGGACTCCTGAAGCAAAATTATAGAGGAATCACTGTCAGGTTGGGGCTCAGCCAAGGTGGTCTTGGGCCTGTTAGTGTGACCTGTGGCTGTGGAGTGTGGGTCTGGAGTCATCCCCAGAGCCCACTGATGAGTGCAAATTATGGGTAGGGCAAACTGTTTTGATTTTAAAATCTTATTTTTATTTTTTTAAGTGCAGAGCAGAGGAGGAAGACTTGGAAGTGTGCAAGCTTCTGGTGCATTTTGCAAAATGGCTTGATCTCAAGGTTTATTTAATAAATAGTCAGATTGCCCAGTGCTGTCTTAGTGATTTGGAATAAGACTGATTTATCTAACTGAACCATGCTTGTGAGAGATGGTGGTGGGGCTATCACATTGTTCCCTGTCTGAGCAATGGAGGTGGTGGAGGGAGAAGGGGCTTCCCTTTGCAAGTTGGCATCAAAACTACAACTTGAAATGGCAACCCACTTTGGCCAGAATCCTCCGCATGGGGGAGAAAACAAAAATGAATTCCATCTCACACTTGATGTTGTTGGAGCATCTAGCCTTTGTTGCTCCATTACTTCCCTCTCCTGTTCTGAGTGGAGAGGGTGGCCTTCAGCCCCCCATACTCCCTCAGCCTCAGCCACTTTTCTTCTTTTGATACTGGGATCCCTCCTGACATCTGAAAGTAGCCTCCAAACTGGTGATATCATCTCGGAACACTCAGTAAGCAGCCAAAGCCATGGGGTATCCTGGCCGGTCCTCCTTTGGTCTGCTGATGGCTTCTAAAGGACTCTCACATGAGTCATTGTTTTCTTTTTCTTTTCAGGCTTTGAAATGGTGTTCTTTGCCTGAGGGGTCATGGAGAGGGATAGGCAAGTGGCAGAAAGAAGCAGAAACTTTTTTTTTTGTTTGTAAGGGAGGGTGAATAAATAAAGACTGGTTGTGAGGGAAGAAAAGACAAAAAAGTAAGGAATTTAAGAAATTTTAGAAAAAGAGATAAGTATAGGCGTGAGATAGGAGGAGATGAGAATTAGAACTGTCCTGGTCAAAAAGCAGGGACGAACTGGCTCAGAGGAGCTTCGGACCCATAAAGTGTTTAAAACTCAGTCATGTGGGTCCCTCCTTTTCCTGGGCGATAGAGGGAGCTAACCCCTTGTGGGATGCCTTCCTCACACCAACTTGGAGAACTGAGAAGTAGCAGTTGCATAGCCTTGTAAAATTCTAACTTGGGACATGGCACACACCACTAAAAGGGCTAGCTCCAACAAAGTCATCCGAAGAACACCGAAATCAAAGTAGACCGACCAAAGAAGAGAAAGGAATAAAAGACTAGCTTTTCAGTTTCCTCCGAGGGAAAAATAAAGAAGTCCCATCTAATGCAAGTGCTGCAGTGGTCAGGAGGGAACTGAGAGGGGAAGGCAAGGCCCATGTCCCTTTGAGCATGCATCCAAAGGGCAGACCACCCAAATACTTTTTATCACTTAGCTCTAGAACAGGGCTGGTGAACCTCCAACCCACAGGCCATATGCGGCCCTCAGGGCTTCCCCATCCAACCTAAAAGCTTTTTCTTATGTCTAGAAGACAGTATTTAAAGGCAATTAAACTTTAAAAACCCTGCACAGAATTGAGCTGAGCTTTTCCAGACACGGACTACTGCACTGGGGCTTACTCCTTAGTGGACTTGCTTAGAATTGAGCTATTCTGTGTGATTTGTAGGAAGAAGTCCAGATTGGTAAGAACTGCATCTATCCTTGTCTCCACCTATGCCCTTAGCTCCATCCACTGCTGAAATATGCCCTCCCCCATTCTAAACTGGAATTGGGCCCCCAGGCCCAAAAAGGTTCACCACCCCTGCTCAAGAAGATTCTGAACTTTTCTGTGTAGGTGCAGAACCGATGAGCAACTGCAAAGAGACCAGGAAGAATTTTAGTTGTTAACTACATGGTAACAATTTGAACAAAATGGGGTGTTTTTTTCCAATTTTATATAAGACAGAAAGGCTGCAAGTAAGACCTAACATTTAGTTTTTCTCTTGATCAGTCACATTAGGGCACTTAAGTCTTCCAGAAATCATATATAGTATCAGCCTTAGATGCTAAAGTGGATTTACTAGTAATCTTAGGCTATACAAGATGTTCTTCCAATGAGCTCATAGGACAAAACTACATCCTGCTGTATTATATATTAATAATGTAGTACAGAAATAATCATTCAAGCTATTTATTCCTCCTACAGCTTCCTTTGTCACTTAGTCAGAAAGGTGCTAACAAGGTCAAATAAATCTCTAAGTACCACCAGAAAAGAGCAAACGGGCTACTTCTGCTATTGTACTCCACTGTTCAGGTGTTAAACAACCCAACGTTAAGTCCACCAGTTTAAAATCAAAGAATTAAACATATGCCCACTCACCTTGATAGGACTAAAAACTGCTTAGCTTTTTAAAATTTTATGAATTAGCATTCATTTACATAGGAGAATAATGAAATGGTACACCGAGCATATAATTCAGAATGTCAGACATATCACATTTACTCTTGTTGGATAATATTTTATCCACAGATTCACCTCAAAAAGAAAATTATTTTTCTTTCATCACACTAGCAAATACATATTAGTTTAGATCTGCTACTCAAGAAATAATGGAGATTTATAATAAAATCTTTGCTTCCAACGATGTTGACTGTAAAAGTATAAGATAGACACATAGCCCTGTTTAAATCTTTCCATTATTTAAGTGTGACTTATACCATTTAAACTACTACACAATTCTATTAACAGTTCTCAAAAATGATGCAAACTTTGATTTCATAAAAAAATACTCCTTTAAATTTATATTTTTATATATAATTGAAAGTCTCCTCCACCCCATCAAGATACATAAAAAATACAAGATATGCAACATTCAGGTAGGAAGTTTGATCTTTTCCAGATCACTGAAAGGATTAAAGTACAACCTAACTAAGGAGGGGGAGCAGCAGATGGAGGTGGTAGTGGAGGCGGAGGCGGAGGAGGTAGAGACAGCAGTGACAACAATGGGTCATAAACATTCTGAGTACACCCACGAGGCCATGCCCATGTTATAGATGGGGGTGGAAAATTTGCCTCATTACTAACAGTTTCAAATGATGGGGGAGGAAAAGAATACTGATGTCTCCTCAGACTCTCTTGCCTCTGCTGCTGACAAAAAACTGAAGGGTTCCTCAGTTCTGTAAAGTCAGATGAGTAACGTTGTGGAGTCCTTGATTGTTGTCTAAAGAAATGTGGAGAAGCAGATGAATGAAGAAATCTACCCCTTGAGAAACTGGGTTTATGTTCCCCCCTACATCCACTTGAATAATCCAAACGATACTGTTGTCTGGGCTGATAATTAACTCCATTCTCATCTAAAGAAAGAGAGAACAAATTAGTGGCATTTGATAATTCATGGTCATTGTTGGTACAAGTGTGTTGACTCCAGTGAGTATGTACTTAATACATACTGGTGTACTGGTGGCAGATCTGGTACTCTAAATTGGAGCCTTACCATTCTTGGCCTGCCACACAGCGACCATGTTGTCAATGAAGGGTATTTATTTATTTAAGCTACTTCTATACTGCTTGACATCCCAGGATTCCAAATGGTTTAAATAAACACACATGATACAATATAAAAACCTATATAAAAACAGTATAAAGCAATAAATACCTTATATTACAACAAAAGCAGTAAAACAGAACAGTGTCATAACTGATTACAAGTCAGGGAAAGCTGGAGTGAGCAAATGAATTTTCCAGAGGCATTTGAAGCTCACCACAGTTTCTGCTTCTTGAACCACACATGTTGAATATTATACTTTTAACTATCAACCTATCCCCATCTTTTCTCCTTAAAATTTAGAGCCTGTGCCTCTAAAATACTGGGAACAGACCATCTGACTAGGAAGCCTAGTGGAAATAAGTGAAGCCATAATGAAAGGTAGGACTGGAATGGTGTTTGATGGGAGATCTAAAGTCTGTTGGTGGCCCTAGAGAATCCAAGGGTGAAGCCTGGAAGAAAAAACTGAGTAGTCCGAGACAGCTCATTATTGTTTCATCCAATGAAACATCACTGTTTCATACAATGAAATATTTTATGTCATATATGCAGGCCCTGCAGGTTGTCAGAGACAAGTGCATTTCAAGTAACAGAGACAAGTGCATTTCAAGTAACAGGGACAAGTAATAATCTAGTCCAATCCCTGCCCCACATCTTCAAGCAGTATCTTGAAAAATGTCAAGGAAAGGAATTCTACAAATCCCTCCACAGATTATTTACCTACTGTCCTAGGATATGTGACCTATATGTGTCACATATGTCACTTTTCTTGCAAAGTGCTAGGAACTTTTAACCCATATCATACTGCCTGGCACAATTACTGCTTACTTCAAGCTTGCATAATTTAAGAGATTATTCCCTCCTGCCCCCACAGGTTCATTCTTTCTATTTTGTACAGAAAGACAATATTAAATTTGAAAGGCTCTGACATACAAGTGCTAAAGTTCCCAATGGATTATACTGATACAATAATCCACAAGTGATACTGGCCTTTCGAGCTTTTATGTGAAGTCTGAAAGTCCAACACTGAATTTCTATATCAGCAGCTACTTACTGGAATTATCCTGTTGTGATCTGAACTTCTTTCTTCTTACATTTTGAGATTTCTTCTGCTGCTTGGCTGCTCTTTCTTTTTCATCATCACTAAAATCTAAAGCCTAGATAGGAAAACTTAAGTAAATAAACTGACAACTACACAAAAATACCAATGCTTCCATTTCACTGGCTATCACAGCAGGCAATACCAGGAAGCCTGAAGGTTCAATCATTCACCTAATGCTTAGAAATACTGGTTGACCTCCAACAGTACATTGGTAAAAAGGAGTTTGTGGAAGCTAACTTACCAATCCCTGCCTTCCCTACAGCACCCAGAACCCCGCAAAATGCTATAGAAGGTTGGGCAACCCCCCTGAACAGGGTGGCTGTAACACAGGGTTCTGAAAAAGAAGTGGGGAATCCCCCCAAACCAGGTGGCAGTACCCTTCACAGGCAGAGCTCCCACTCAGATTTTCAGGGATCCCTCTTTCCTGTCAGCCACCCATGCCTGCCTGCCTGCGTCTCTCACACTCAGTTCAGGAAGGTCTCCCGACCCTTGTGCTGGGGGGGGGGGGGGGGGCGCTCAAGGTAAGGAGTGGCCTGGGAAGTTGCCTTCCTGGAAGACACTTCCCATAGGGCAAAATTGGATGTCAGCCACTATTACTGCCTTTACTACCACTATAACTACTTAAAAAGAAAGAAAAAGAAAAATGATTTTTTTCTTAGGATTCCAAGTACAGAATGATATAAGTACTCATGTATATTGCCTTGATTTATTATTGACACTAAAAGGAAATCGTCTGAAACTGGACAAAGATCTGACTCATTACTGAATACATAGTCATACAGCATTTCCTTCATGACAGGCTATGGCCTATGGCTTAGATCCTATCTTTCCTATGAGAGTTCATATTTATGGACCAGGGCTCTCCCACCTCCCACTTCCTTCTGCAGCATTGTGAAAAATCTGTCCTTTGGCAATAGTAAGAGATATGGTGCAAAGGGCTGAAAAGAGGGAAGAATTGGTGGAAATTTCCCCCTCCCTTATGTGAATGAAGGAGCAGCTTAGGATCCAAGACAACTTAACTTCTTACTTAAGATGAACGAACTGAAAAACCTTTCAGATGAAAGAACTACTTTACTTTGAAAATCAGCATTCACAACATTGAAAATTGGTTCTCGAAAAGAACCAAAGATGCAGACAAGATTTACATAGTCCTAGCTCTAGAAGCAAAGAGGCTAACTACAAGTGACTGCTCAGACAATGAAGTGTCAAAAAGAAATTCATTTTCTGAAGGTAAAAACTGAACTCAACACCAGATACAAGTTAAGTGATTTCCTCTGCATATAATATTCCTTTAAATAAACCCAAAGTGCACTTTAAATTGGAACCACTTACAGACATTCAAGTGAAAAATCAGTACACAAAGGATGTACTTGCCTCAGGCGGTGGCTCTTCATCATTCTTCCATGAGGCATCAGATCCTCTCTCTCTAGAAAATGAGACAAAGTGAAAAAAGACTTTACAGACTGGACATTAGCGCTATAATATGAGATACTATTGCCCTCTAGAGAGTCCCCAGAAAGGATCAACCACATAACCCAAATACTAGATGTAGCCTGACTAATGCAGGATCAAGTTACCCAAGAACTTGTCAGAATCCTAGGAACGCATTTGTTCTTTTGGAGTTGCCTTCTTAAGGATGAAGAAAAAGCTTGAAAACCTCATGGCCAATTTTCCAATGGCTTGTTTTGTGAGGAAGACTATCCCATTTTGAGAGAAAATTACATTGCATGCCAAAATTGTTAAGAGCATGAGCCAAAAGCCAATGGTTAAAATGAGCACTGCCACAAATTTACTAGGTGGCCTTAGGCATTCAGACCAAGACTTCCCATCTTCAATACTGAGATAACACTGACCAATTTTACAAGACTGTTGTAAGAATTAGAGATAAAACATTTGTGAAAACAAATGTATTCATGAAAGCACTAGGAGTTAAAATGAAGCATGGAGATGCACAGTCACCTTAAAGTACAGAATAGGCTGGTTAGCACAATCAGAACAAGCCACAGTGGCCTGTTGTGAGCCAATGTGCATACTCACCACCCAGCTGTGTTATCATGTCATCCAATCCCAGGCTGCATGGCTTTTTTAAACCACCTTCAAATAACCATGTAACAACCCATGGGTTATCTGAGGGCTAACCCTCCAACAAGCCATGATGCCTGGGTTCAGTCAATATGATAAGCCACTGGGTGGTGATTATGTAAAATGTGCCCAGCACGCACCACACAACAGGACACCACAGGGTTGGTTCACATGTCACCCTAACCCACTCCAGAGAATAAGGCACTGTAGGTTGGTTGTTCATCTGCCAGGAGTAATGTGGGTTGGCGAGTGATCAGGTGTGCAGCGGCTTGGCATGGCTTCTTTCCCCCGTAGACCACCCCTGCACGTATTTCAGCGTCATCTGCATGGGAACCCATCTTATATCTTTGTTCCTACAGGAGTGAAGTTTCCCAGCCCCGCTCCCAGCTCCGATCATGAACCCTTTTTGGAGCACCCATTCACCACCTTTTTAAAACCTATCTTTTTGGTGCTTCCAAAGTACACAAATGGTATCATAATTATTGTGGGGGGTTTTCCTGGTCTTTTGCAAGTGCACAGATTTGCTCTTCCACTATATGTCAATTTCCTTGTACGTTAAAGCTGTCAAGGGAAGCACCAAAGTGCAGAAGGTAATGTACTAGGAGATCAACAAGGCAAGACTGCACATAGCCTAATCTGCACGCTTGCGAAGGACTGGGGAAAAAATACTAAGAGAAATATGAACCCATACGCGCAATGTAAAAGCATCAAAGAAAGGAAGAGCAGGTGATAAGATGTATATGGACCTCCTATTCTTTGCAATGTCCCCTTATGCTTTCTCTACACATACTTGTGTGTAGTCATGACATGGTCGCAGGGAAAAGAGGACTCTACAGAGCACAAGTGGAATCATCTGCAGATGGATTCTGTACCTACCATCAGACTAGGGATTAGAACACTAGGGATCAGACTACCAGCAGAGCAAGATTTGAAAAGCTGTAGCAGGACAGAGGTGTTTCATCTTTATTTTAGAGTGGGTTATACACCCTTCCAGGAGAAGATATAAAGCCAGATTTATACTTCTGACTGAAATAATTCAACGCAAGTAGATTTGTTCATGTGAAAACCTAAATCCAAAAGACTGAATTGTGCTCAAGAATTAGTTTTGTATCCTCTGGAGACAACACTGGACAAATCAAAAAGTAAAAGCCTTCACAGCAATGAGAGCTGTATCTTTCCATACCAAAACCATAGCTAAGAGGAAATCTTTAGAGGAACAAAATGAGGATCTCAGAAGAGATTTAGTCTTTCAAATGGAAAATCTGTATTACCACTTAGAAAGACACATTTATATATGGGGAACTAGAAGTACATGAAGACTAATGGCTAACTTTAATAGCAAATGTATATCCAAGCATGTTGGAAAGCATCACTAAAGATACCCTTCTAAGCAAGACTTGAGACGTTCAAGAAAAAACACATTTACAGAATCTAGACTTACTGTTTTAATTTTTCTGGAAATATATACTGGGTGAAGCTTTCAACCGATGGAGCAAAATACACAGCATCATGCATTTTAATACCTTTAGATTCAATATGCTCAGGACTGTTAAACTGTAGAACATAGAAGGGATGCGACACAGGACCAAATACCTCGAAGATCTGCAAGACAATGCATGTTAATAGCTTAAAAACAAATTCTATGATTATAGTATCCTGCTTGTGGAAAAACAACTACTCTGAGGCACCCAACACAAAATAAGGTAAATGTTTTCCTCTAAGTTCTGAAACAGCCTTAAATGTAGTATCCATGGAAAGATTTGTTTGTTTCTAAAGTTTTCCACATTTTCCATATTAAAAAGTTGAAGAATGCCTCCAATGAAGTGGACAGAGGTTTTTGAAAGACATGATTTCTTTTTTAGGGAGAATATACCCACATGCAGAGTTCTGACCTAGTTAGAGACGCTAGAAAACCAGGTCCAGCTTTTTATGAAACTAAGGAACTGTAACAATGCCACCGCAATTTCAGATTGCGGCATAAAGTACTACGGGCATATTTACAATGCAACTAGAATCTAGATCTTTCCCATCCAAATCCTCTCCCATAATATACTGTTGATGATATAACTGTATTAAAAATAAGGGTCCAATTCACCTATTATGTGTGGACCAGGAAGAACACCTGCTTCTGCATAGCTTGAAGATTGCGGGTGGCTGCAGGCCGATACTTTCACCTGCAGTATGCCCATTTTGTGGTGGTGCCTGGGACAGTTTCTCAAATTGCCAGATGTGCCCATGGGCCCAAAACAGTTGCCTGCCCTGTTCTGGAGCATTGCAAAGGGTACAAAATCTACCAAAGACCAGCTCCACTGACCCATCTAGCCCACCAGTTATGAAATTCCACTATTTTTATAAGAGAAAAATATGATATCTTATAAGATAATCTCCTGTTCAATTCTTGTATTGATCAAGATGCTGTACAATGGAGGGGTTAACTTTTTTTTAAAAAAAGAAGGTAGCCTATTCATCCATAGTATTTAAATATGTCAGCCACAATCCTGAAAATTGCACAACAATCATATGGGCCTATCTGGAGCTGATTATTATTATTATTAAGCACCTACAATCTAGGATATCCATTTGATCTCTAACCTTGTTTATTTTCTGCTGCCACGGTAAGACATTTCTATTTTAGATGGCCTTTTTAGATTAAATTGTTACATAAATTTTAATTGTAGATTAACATATTCCACTGTTTAAGGATCATACTGCTGTTATTATTTATGTAATTGATCAATTGTTTGTATTTTGTAAGTTTCAATCAGTGTTTAACTTCTATTTATGCATGTAATTCACTCACCTTTCCCACCTTCAGTGTTTAGAAAGGCAATCCAAGTTCATGTATTAAAACATTCAAATAAGTACTAGAAGGCTCTGTAGGCCCTGCCAACAGGCTCACAATCTAAGACAGACAAATAAATTTCTGACCTACATTTTATCAACAGCAGTCCCTGCCCCATATCATGGGAAGACATTTCTGTAAACCAGGTAAGCACATTAAGTATCTTCCAAAAGGTTGCTCTCTACTTATCTGGACAACCCCTTAATACTAGTAACAGTTGTACCTCTTCAGTTAAACTTGCCCCCGCCCAAATCCTTCTTGAATCCAGTAGCAATGGATAAGTAAAAATACATAGAAATCTACCACACACAGAGTGCAAAGCCAGAGCTACAATATATGCAAAGAATTTGCAACTTGCTCACCTTTCCAACTGAATGACGATCGTCTTTGAAAAGCACCGTATCTTCATTCACTGGAGGAAGCCCTTTCTGTGACTCAATTATTACTAAAAAAAATTATAAAGCTGAAAGACTTTTTCAAATCATTTTTAAAGGCTAAAGAGCACTAGTTTAAATCTCATGATCATTCGTTCTACTAGCCTCCTGGACAAATTGAACAGAACTGCTTCAAACTATAACGTTGATCTATAGCTACAAAGATGGGTCAAGCTTTTAATTAATATCAGAACCTAGCTTTCAGGTAAGGAAGCAAACCAGCAAGCACTTAAGTTTGCTTATATTGCAACATTTCTATTTCAGAACTATAAAGGGAACTTTCATGTTACACCAGAGAAATGGGGCAATTCTGGCCCTGCGATGAAGCATCCAATACTAACATATTCTTAGGCTTATGCAATTTATTGATGACATTTGTGGGTGCTGACAGCACTACAACAACACAGGACAACACAGCTTGCACTGTATAGGCCCTACATGAGTCACGAACTGGAGAGTGGAAAGAGAAGTGCAAGAAAGGGTCATTCATGCAAGAGGGCAAGCCATAAACATCTCAAAAGAAGGGCTGACAGCAGCACCCCTTTTAAGTACTATGATCAAGCAGTTGGGAGAGAATGACCTGGTTCACACATAGTAACAACCCGTGGGTCCTGCACAAGTGGGCACACTGCCTCCAGCATGTCCACCTTTTCCATTTTACAGCATCTCATGATCAGCTCCTTCGTAGGTGATGCAGCATGACATACGAACCTGCACCTCTGGGCATTTAGGGGCTAAACAACCCAGCAGTTAACCCATGGTTTGTTATTGGGTAACCACTGGGTTGTTTAGCCCTAAACAACCTAGCACTCCGGGTTTACATGTCATGCTGCACAACCTACGAACATACCAGTTGTGGATTGTGCTATAAAGCAAAAGAGGCAAGCACACTGCAGAGGGCAGGCACACTGCAGAGGGCAGGCACACTGCAGAGGGCATGCCCACTCTGTCCTGCTTGTCCCCAACAACCTATCAGTTTTTTAAGATAGGTTGTCATTACATGCAAACAGCCCCATACCACACATCATGTTCTCTTTACAGTTATTTATTGCTATAAATCAGAAAGTTCTATTGTTTCTACAGATTGAAATTTTAGCAGAAGTTAGCAGATGCCTAATTACAGATTACTGTAACTCTCCATTAACCATGATATTAACTAGGATGGTATAACTGAAGAATCATAAATCAGTAGCTTGAAGAAAAGCACATTACCTCACAATCATAACACTTCATTATAGAACTAGGTAGCAATGCTATCAATGGTGAATATCAGGCTTAACTGTTAACTGCCTTGCTTACCTATTATGTACTGTTCTGACAAACAGACTTCAGTTTTAACACCTGAAGTACATGGAACACTATGTTAAAATGAGTCAATTTCTAAAGAAAAAAATTATGTATGGCACAGATGATTTGACTTTTTTGAGATGTAAACTACTCGCAATTATCCAGAAAAAGTCTAATATTCACTGCTAGAGAAGCAATTAAATGTGTTTGCAACATTAATAGGAATTCATTTCCTGAAAGAAAGTCATGAATCTTCAGGTGGTATGATGTCCAATTAAATATTCACAGTCATATACTCCTTCACAAACTTGTGAAATGTGTATTTTGGCACTCTAACTCTCATTGTTTAGGCTTATAATATGTTGATCACATACTCCTACTATGTAAGCTTATACCTTCATTTATTGGCACATGCAAAGTGAAGAGCTGCCCTTTTTAATGCCAGTGCCTCTAAACATTTGCAGTGTCTTCCTTCTATATTTTAAATATATATTAGAATTACCAAATTGTTTTGTTCTTGTTGTGTTACTTCATAAGAGTAAACTGCATGTGTGTTTGGCTGTCAATCCTTGAGGAGAAAGGATATTGTGCGTACGTGGCGGGCTGATGACCCTTGGGGCTGGCAGAGGGGAAATGAGTGTATTGAGAGTTAACTGAATAGGAATTGGTTTGGGTAACACATTTGTGGAAATTGATTTGTGGATGAGCTTCCTGTTAATT
Source organism: Heloderma suspectum (assembly GCF_057233095.1). NCBI lineage: Eukaryota > Metazoa > Chordata > Lepidosauria > Squamata > Helodermatidae > Heloderma > Heloderma suspectum. Next base: position 72,686,367 of record NC_139462.1, read on the forward strand.
TGGGGGGACCAATATTTATTCAGAGATGATTTTGAAAATTAATTTTCTAGCCTTCTGAGTGTTCAGTTTACAGCACAAAAATGGGATCCAAGCAGTAGTTTGGGAGCATGTCATGAAGATATCAGTATTCCCATTTGTCCCCAGCATTTGGTATTCAGAAAAAGACAGACAGAGAGAATGTGTGTTACGGATCATTGTAGGAGTCACATCTGTGAATGAGGAAAAGAAAGCTGACATATACCCTGACCCAACAATAGGTAGGATTTCTAGAAAATATTCTACATATGTAATTTTTCATTCAAGACATACAGTCAGGGCCAGAAATACTGGAACAAGGATAACTGTTTTGGCAGTTGGCCTCTGTACACCACCACATTGAAGTTGAAAGGAAACACACCCAGATGGGAGCGAAGTCAGGACTTTCAGCTGTAATTCAAGGACAAAAGTGGGGCACTAACCATCCAGGAAGGACAGCCAGTGGCATACACACACACCCATCATTGGTGGCTCATATGTAATGGAACAAACCAACATCATTTCAAACTTAAGGATTGCCTTTAATACCTGGATGAAAATCCTTTGCAGTCAATGACTGCCTGAAGTCTCGAACCCATGGACATGACCAAATGCTGAGTTTCCTCCCTTGAGATACTTTGCCAGGCCTTCACTGCAGCTGCCTTCAGCTGCTGCTTGTTTGTGGGTCTTTCTGCCTTCAGTTTTGTCTTCAGTCAGTGAAAAGCATGCTCTATTGGGTTGAGATCAGGTGACTGACTTGGCCATTGAAGAACATCCCACTTCTTTGCCTGCAGAAACTCTTGGGTAGCTTTTGCTGTATGTTTTGGGTCATTATCGATCTGCAGTATGAAGCGGCATCCTATCAGCGTGGTAGCATTTGGCTGAATCTGAGCAGAAAGTATAGCTCTATACACTTCAGAATTCATCCTGCTGCTTTGATCAGCAGTCAGGTCATCAATAAACACCAGTGACCCAGCTCCACTGGCAGCCATACATGCCCATGCCATAACACTGCCTCCACCATGTTTGACAGATGTGGTATGCTTTGGGTCATGAGCTGATCCTTCCCTTCTCCATACTTTTCTCTTCCCATCATTCTGGTACAAGTTAATCTTGGTTTCATCAGTCCAAAGAATCTTATTCCAGAACTGGGCAGGCTTTTTTAGGTGTTTGCTGGCAAAGGCTAATCTGGCCTGTCTGTTCTTGAGCATTACCAGTGGTTTGCGCCTTGTTGTGAAGCCTCTGTATTTACATTCATAAAGCCGTCTCTTGACTATAGATGTTGACAATTACATGCTACGTCCGCAAGAGCATTCTTGACCTGGCTAGATGTTGTGAAAGGGTTCCTCTTCACCATGAGCAGAATTCTGCGCTCATCCACTTTAGTTGTCTTCCGTGGTCTTCCAGGCCTTTTGCTGCTGCTGAGCTTGCCAGTTCATTCCTTCTTTTTCAGGATGTTCCAAACTGTTGTGTTGACCACTCCCACTGTTTTTGCTATCTCTCTCCATGGGCTTATGTTGCTTCCTCAGGCTAATGATGGCCCCCTTCACTGACATGGACACCTCTTTGGACCTCATGTTGGGAGTTCCAGTGAACAGCTACCAAATGCAAATGTAACACTCAGAACCACCTCCAGGCCTTTCCTCTGCTTGATTGGTCATGGGGCACCCAGGAAACAGGCCACACCTGGCCATGCAGCTGCTTGTCAGCCATTTGTTCCATTACTTATGAGCCACCAACAATGGGGGGGGGGTGTATGCCACTGGCTGCACTTCCTGAATGGTTAGTGCCCCGCTTTTGTCACACCCCTTGAATTACAGCTGAAAGTCCTGACTTCGCTCCCATCTGGGGATGTTTCCTGTCAACTTCAGTGTGGTGGTGTACAGAGGCCAACTGCCAAAACAGTTATCCTTTTTCCAATATTTCTGGCCCTGACTGTATTATGTGGGGTATTCCAAGATTCCACCCACATTAGGTGTGCAGCAGTGTGCACAGACATGTGCACATTTTGTCCAACAACAACCTGCCCCAGAAGAATTTCTTTATCTCTACCAAGAAAAATTATCTGGATACATCCGTTTCCATGTAATACATGTACTTTATCACTGGCAACTGGAAATAAAATAGGAATTCTCAAGGGAAGATAATGTGTCGGGCACTGCTGGGTGGATGTCTTGGTGGAAAACAAAGAGATTAGTGAAAGTGGATAAACAATTGCAATGAAAACTTGGTCAGCACTAGCCCTTGGTTAAATGTGATGCAATAACACTCAGAGGGGGGAGGAGATGCAAGGCAGAAGAGACCTAGAAAGCATTTCTGATGGGCGAAGGGGGCATAAAAAGAAGTTGCAGGCATTTTTTGGATGGCTGTGCAAGACAAGGAGTTGATGCACAAATGTGTGAAAGAATAGTAGGGGGATGGAGAGAGAGAAGGTTAGGTTAAGTATAAGACTACTTAACCTAACCTTGAAAAGTCAAACCAAAGACAGGTCTACTAGTCAGAAGTTCTGCCTATCCCATTACACTGAACTGTACAACACCTCTGGCATCTACACACTTAGTGATACTGTACCACACTGATCCAAAAATGAAGCAGCTAACTACCCCTTAAGCAACATGAATAGGAAAAGATTATTTTCATTTAAAAAAAAAAAGAAAAAGAAAAAACATATCTTGCTTACCTAGGTGCTCAATGATGCTGGAAACTTTCCCAAAGGACATCAGTTCAACAGATTCAGGTAGAATTATCATCAAATCTTCAACAGGAAGTGGCTCCTGCTAAATAAGTAATTTTCAAGTTTCATTTTCATGCTAAGATACAAACCCTACTGCTTCCCATCCAGAATAATCCATTTATAGTTATATGTGACATACATGTAATCACAGACATCAAAGTCCAATTTATTGCTCATTGGCAAACCACTCTCAATGCTCATGAAGGGCGTATGTGGACATGCACTACGTCCAAGGGGAGCGAAGGTACACGAGGGGCTCTTCAAACCGTTTCCCCTCCAAATCCCCAGAACCGGCAAAAACTGTGCATGTACAGTATCCTCGTGCCACTTGATGCCTCTGGCAGTAGCATGAGGAGCTGAAGGGAAGTAAACAATCCACTACTTCCTTCCCTTTAGGCCAGGGCTGAGTGGGGGGCATAGCATGTATTTCTGTACAACACGTGGCTCGGCACTAGTTGACAACCCAGTTCACCTGACACAACAGCCCACTGTGACTTAAATAGCAGGGGCTGTCATGTTGCATCAGGTGCCCACAGGCACCCTTTTTCCATGGCACCTGCAGGCACAACTACTTGAGGTAGTTTGCCATGTCATGTGAACCCAGCAGCACAGGTTGTTTTGGGGGTGGACAACACTCAAATAACTCTAAAACAAGCTATGAGTTATCTGAAAGCTGTGTACCCCCTTAAACAACCCACGACACCAGGTTTGCACAACATGGCAAGCTATGAGAACATTGCTTATTCAAAATGGCACCTGGCACACTCCAAGCCAAGAAGATTAGCAAGTCAAAGGGGGTGGAGTGGGGGGAAGTAGCTGAATCCAAAGAAATATGTCCTTCCAGCCCAGTTTCTGATCCCAAAAGGAAAATGCCCCTTGTATAATTGCAGCTCACAACCCCTTTTTGGTCCAAGAAAAACTGCTTCAGCCACTTTCCGTAGGATTAGAAAGCGTAAAATATTCCTAAGAAGTGAAGGAAAGCTACAGACTGACATGTTGTCCCACTTTATGAAAATAGTAATTCAGTTGAGGGCATAACTAGATGTTATAAGGGGGAGACAGGGTTCCCAACCCAATGTTTTTCTTCTACATCTAATGCAGGTGTGGGGGTAGGGTCATTTGAGTCTTCCACTCACCTGTACTCCACTGAAATGGCCATGGTATAGACATTTGCATGAAAGAATCCACAAACATAGGAAGGTTTAAGGACTCTTCACTCTCACCATCTCCTCCCCTTGTTAAATATCCCTCTGACCACAAATTCCTATGATCTTGACAAAAGCAGGTTTGGATCATGCATTTCCCTAAGTAGCATCTAATTCTGCCCTATAATGATGATACAGAGAAGATTATTGGATATACTTACTTCAGACATCCCACCTTTTTTTCTAATGGAGGAAGAGTTATTTTCATTCTTATGTTGCTGATCATCATCTTCAGACAGCATCGGAAGACAGGAAGAAGAGGAGGAGACAGAAGATGAACTGTCTGTATCTGTATCGCTGCACAAGAGTGAAATTTTTATTTTTCAATGTATATCTTGCCATATTCTTCCAAAAAGGCCTCAGGGAAGGAATTATTGTATAATGGGAAAGAGAAAAAGGTGTGTGCAAGAGCACTGTTAGAATAATCACAGGGCTACAAGCTTTCGCTCCCTTTGGTAGCCTACTAAAATTTATGCTTGCAATCAAGTGGAAAGAAGGGTTTTCACTGTGAGGAATTAGAAAAACCTTATGCTTTTTTAAAAAGTTGGTAACAAGACAAGCAAAAACCTCTGATAGCACAGCAAACTATAGAAGGTAAAGTAGCAAGTAACTTGTATCCTTCTTCTCTATATAATGTGCAATTGCAGAACTGGAAACCACTCAAACAGCTTCTCTAGAATTTGAACTCTGCTTTAAAAAAGAAACTTATGCCTCCAGCCTTGAAGCCTCTAAAAAGTTAACCATAGCTGAATAACAAACAAATAGCATTTTTTCCTTTGCTACTTCCCTGGAAGTTTGAACAACCAAGTGCCTAAATAGCTGATTTTCCTGTAGTAACTTCCCAAAGGAGATCGTTACCTTGTCGTGGTGCTGGAGCTTGAGCATCTCAATGGCGTCGTGAGCTAAACCGTGAAGGGACACCCAAGACGGGAAGGTCATGGCAGAGAGGTCAGCCTAAATACGATCCCTGGGGAAGGAAACGGCAACCCACCCCAGTATTCTTGACATGAAAACTAAATGGATCAGTACAACCAGAGATATGTCAGTATACCATCAGAAGATGGGACTCCCAGGTCGGAAGATGGTCAAAATGCTACTGGGGAGGAACAGAGGATAAGTTCAACTAGCCCCAGATGTGATGACGCCGCTAGCTCAAAGCCGAAAGGACGGCTAGCAGCCGATGGTGCTGGTGGTGAACGATGAATCCGATGTTCTAAAGATCAACACACCATAGGAACCTGGAATGTAAGATCTATGAGCCAGGGCAAATTGGATGTGGTTACTGGGGAGATGTCAAGATTAAATATAGACATTTTGGGTGTCAGTGAACTGAAATGGACTGGAACGGGCCACTTCACATCGGATGACCACCAGATCTACTACTGTGGACAAGAGGACCACAGAAGAAATGGAGTAGCCTTCATAATTAATAATAAAGTGGCTAAAGCAGTGCTTGGATACAATCCAAAAAATGACAGAATGATCTCAATTCGAATTCAGGGTAAGCCATTTAACATCACAGTGATCCAAATATACGCCCCAACCACAGATGCTGAAGAAGCAGAAGTAGATCAGTTTTATGAAGATCTGCAGCACCTACTGGATAGTACGCCAAAAAAAGATGTTATTTTCATTAGACTGGAATGCTAAGGTGGGTAGTCAAATGACACCTGGAATTACAGGCAAGTATGGTCTGGGAGAACAAAATGAAGCAGGACACAGGCTGATAGAATTTTGCCAAGACAACTCACTGTGCATAACAAACACTCTCTTCCAACAACCTAAGAGACGACTTTATACATGGACTTCACCAGACGGTCGACACCGAAATCAGATTGACTACATCCTTTGTAGCCAAAGGTGGCGGACATCTATGCAGTCAGTAAAAACAAGACCTGGAGCTGATTGTAGTTCAGATCACGAACTTCTTATTGCACAATTTAGAATCAGACTAAAGAGAATAGGGAAGACCCACAGATCAGTTAGATATGAGCTCACTAGTAGTCCTCATGAATATGCAGTGAAGGTGAAGAATAGATTTCAGGGACTAGATTTAGTAGATAGGGTCCCGGAAGAACTATGGACAGAAGTTCGCAACACTGTTCAGAAGGCGGCAACAAAAAACGTCGCACAGAAAAAGAAAACCAAGAAGGCAAGATGGCTGTCTGCTGAGACACTGGAAGCAGCCCAAGAAAGGAAAGCAAAAGGCAACAGTGATAGGGGGAGATATGCCCAATTAAATGCGAAATTCCAGAGGTTAGCCAGAAGAGATAAGGAATTATTTTTAAACAAGCAATGCGCGGAAGCGGAAGATAACAGAATAGGAAGAACAAGAGACCTCTTCCAGAAAATTAGAAACATCAGAGGTAAATTCCAGGCAAAAATGGATATGATCAAAAACAAAGATGGCAAGGACCTAACAGAAGCAGTAGAGATCAAGAAAAGGTGGCAAGAATATACGGAAGATCTGTATAGGAAGGATAATAATATTGGGGATAGATTTGACGGTGTGGTCAGTGAGCTAGAGCCAGACATCCTGAAGAGTGAGGTTGAATGGGCCTTAAGAAGCATTGCTAATTACAAGGCAGCAGGAGATGACGGTATCCCAGCTGAACTGTTTAAAATCTTGCAAGATGATGCTATCAAGGTGATGCATGCCATATACCAGCAAATTTGGAAAACACAAGAATGGCCAACAGATTGGAAAATATCAACTTATATCCCCATACCAAAAAAGGGAAGCACCAAAGAATGTTCCAACTATCAACAGTGGCACTTATTTCACATGCCAGTAAAGTAATGCTCAAGATCTTGCAAGGCAGACTCCAGCAATTCATGGAATGAGAATTGCCAGATGTACAAGCTGGGTTTCGAGAAGGCAGAGGAACTAGAGACCAAATTGCCAATATCCGCTGGATAATGGAGAAAGCCAGGGAGTTTCAGAAAAACATCTATTTCAATTTTATTGACTATTCTAAAGCCTTTGACTGTGTGGATCATAACAATTTGTGGCATGTTCTTGGTGGTATGGGGATACCAAGTCTTCTTGCCTGCCTCGTGAGGAATCTGTATAACAAGCAAGTAGCAACGGTAAGAACAGACCGCGGAACAACGGACTGGTTTAAGATTGGGAAAGGAGTAAGGCAGGGTTGTATACTCTCACCCTACCTATTCAACCTGTACACAGAACACATCATGCGATGTGCTGGGCTTGACGAAGCCAAGGCTGGAGTTAAAATCTCTGGAAGAAACATTAACAATTGCAGATATGCAGATGATACCACTTTGATGGCTGAAAGTGAGGAGGAGCTGAGGAACCTCATGATGAAGGTGAAAGAAGAAAGTGCAAAAGCTGGGTTGCACTTAAATCTCAAAAAAACCAAGATTATGGTAACCAGCTTGATGGATAACTGGCAAATAGAGGGAGAAAACGTGGAGGCAGTGACAGACTTTGTCTTTCTAGGCGCAAAGATTACTGCAGACGCTGACTGCAGCCAGGAAATCAGAAGACATTTACTTCTTGGGAGGAGCACTGACAAATCTTGATAAAATAGTGAAGAGCAGAGACATCACACTGACAACAAAGGTCCGCATAGTGAAACCAATGGTATTCCCCGTAGTAACCTATGGCTGAGAGCTGGACCATAAGGAAGGCTGAGCGAAGGAAGATAGATGCTTTTGAACTGTGGTGCTGGAGGAAAATTCTGAGAGTGCCTTCGACTGCAAGAAGATCAAACCAGTCCATGCTCCAGGAAATAAAGCCAGATGGCTCACTTGAGGGAATGATATTAAAGGCAAAACTGAAGTACTTTGGCCACATAATGAGAAGACAGGATACCCTGGAGAAGATGCTGATGCTAGGGAAAGTGGCGGGCAAAAGGAAGAGGGGCCGACCAAGGGCCAGATGGATGGATGATATTCTGGAGGTGACGGACTCGACCTTGGGGGAGCTGGGGGTGGTGCCAGCCGACAGGAAGCTCTGGCATGGGCTGGTCCATGAAGTCACGAAGAGTCGGAAGCAACTGACCGAATAAACAACAAACAAAAAAAAAACTTCCTAATCCTGATGCTGCAGCCTTATCCTGATGCTCATATGCCACCTGGACCCACTCTGCCAACAGCTACAAGAATATGAAACTGCATACAGTTTACAAGCTTTATTTGCTTTACTAGGTGGAAAGTTGGGATAAAACAGTTTTTATACATCATCAGCTTGCATAGTGCTTTAGGATAATACAGTGCCTTTCAAATTAAATGACTAACTCCCCCCCCCCCCATACACACACACACGCACGCACCCAGGCTACATACACACACATACAACCTTGAAAATAACGAAGGGGGCGAGAAGGAGGACATAAATACTCCCTTCCCCAAGGAACTTACAAAGGTGCTACTGGGGGAGGAAGTTACCCACCTCTCCGTCTCAGAATCCGATTCAGGGCGGGTGTTGCTGCCTTCCATCGCCAACGCCGGGCCCGATCTGCCATCCAGCCCTCCTCCATCTTTAGGATCGCTGTTCAAATTCGCAAATGCAGCGGAGGAGGAGCTGTCGGAGGCGGGGGGCGGCGAGAACGGCTTCTCCTTCACTCCCCCCACCGCGACAGGCTTGTCTTCGCTTTCAGCAGGGGCCGCGGGCTCGTGGCGGAGCTTCTCACCAGGCTCGGCGTCCGGCTGCGCTCCCGCTCCGGGGTTAGACCTCGGCCACGTCCAGCCCCCCGAAGGGCCATTTCCGAGCGGAGGCGGCTCCCCTTCCGCCGCCGCGTCCCTAGCGCTGGGGTCTGCGGGGGCCACGGCGGGGGGCTCCAGCAGGCCAAGGCAAGGACCCGGGCGGCGCGCGGCTCGTTCCTCAACGTCGCCTCCAGCACGGGCGGCCCCGGCAGGCCCCGGCTCCCCGGGAGGCCCCGGCGAGGGCGCGGGGTCTTCCACTGAGCGACCCTCAGCGCGAAGCCCGGCTCCTTCCTCCCCTGCCTTCAGGGCGGGTCCCGGTAGGCAGGTCACAGCCGAGCTGGGGCTTCCCACAAAAGCGACGCTCAGCGTCTGCAGCTGCTCCGCCACTTTCAACCCCGCAAGGTCGGAGTCGCCGCTAACCAACGCAGCAGAGAACTCGTCCATGCTGCCGCCCTCTCTCCACGCGCAGCTACGCGCAGCAATAGCCACCACATGCACTCGCCCGCGACGCCACTTCCGGCCTCGTCGCCTTTCAAAACGAGTAACCCGCGCATGCGAGAAACCTCCCAGGGCTTCATTGTCGTCTACGCGCAGGCGCCACTTCCACTTCCCACCCTTGCCCCACCCACGCGCGCATCGGCCCAACGGCTGTATCAGCCGTCCCCAACCTGGTGCCCTCCAGATGTGTTGGACTACAACTCCCAGAATCCCCCAGCCAGCTATGCTGGGAGTTGTAGTCCAACACATCTGAAGGGCACCAGGTTAGGGAAGGCTGGCTATATAGTTATGTGTATTTATTTGCCTTAATATTTCCGAGCAGTATTTTTTCACCCATTGTTGTTGTTCAGTCGTTCAGTCGTGTCCGACTCCTCGTGACCCCATGGACCATAGCACGCCAGGCCTCCCTGTCCTGCGCTCTCTCCCGGAGCGTGCTCAAGTCCATATTCATTGCATCGGTGATGCTATCTAGCCATCTCATCCTCTGCCGTCCCCTTCTCCTTTTGCCTTCAGTCTTTCCCAGCATCAGGGTCTTTTCCAGGGAGTTTTCTCTTCGCATGAGGTGGCCAAAATATTGGAGCTTCAGCTTCAGTATCTGTCCTTCCAATGAGCACTCAGGGTTGATTTCCTTTAGGATTGACTGATTTGACCTCCTTGCAGTCCAGGGGACTCGTAAGAGTCTTCTACAGCACCACAGTTCGAAAGCATCAGTTCTTCGGCGCTCAGCCTTCCTTATAGTCCAGCTCTCACAGCCATATGTTACTACTGGGAAAACCATAGCTTTGATTATACAGACCTTTGTCGGCAAGGTGATGTCTCTGCTTCTTACTATGCTGTCTAGGTTGGCCATAGCTTTCCTCCCAAGGAGCAAGCATCTTTTAATTTCATGGCTACAGTCACCGTCTGCAGTGATCTTGGAGCCCAAAAAAACAAAATCTGTCACTGCTTCCATTTCTTCCCCTTCGATATGCCAGGAAGTGATGGGGCCAGATGCCATGATCTTTCTTTTTTTAATGTTGAGTTTCAAACCAGCTTTTGCACTCTCCTCTTTCACCCTCAACAAGAGGCTCTTGAGATCCTCTTCGCTTTCTGCCATTAGGGTGGTATCGTATGCGTATCTGAGGTTGTTGATAATTCTCCTGGCAATCTTAATTCCGACCTGTGATTCATCCAACCCAGCGTTTCTCATTATGTACTCTGCATATAAGTTAAATAAGCAGGGTGACAATATGCAGCCTTGTAGTACTCCTTTCCCAATTTGGAACCAATTGGTTGTTCCATGTCTGGTTCTTACTGTTGCTTCTTGACCCTTGTACAGGTTTCTCAAGAGACAGGTAAGGTGGTCTGGTACTCCCATCTCTTTAAGAATTTGCCACAGTTTGTTGTGATCCACACAATCAAAGACTTTAGCATAGTCAGTGAAGCAGAAATAGACGTTTTTCTGGAATTCTCTTGCTTTCTCCATGATCCAGCGAATGTTGGCGATTTGATCTCTAGTTCCTGTTCCACTTCGAAACCCAGCTTGTACTTCCGGTAGTTCTCGGTTCACATACTGCTGAAGCCTAGCTTGCAGGGATGGCAGAGAATTCCGTCATGGATCATGGTGAGGCCGAATGCCAGTGCATTCGGCCCCCCGAAATCTGTGGAGGAACGGCCTGCCACCCCCCCACCCCCCGCGGATCCCCCCTGGGACGAGACTTATCTGGGGCGGATCTTCCGGGCGGCGGCAGCTCCGGCGATGGCTGCGGCGGCGGCGGGTGGTCTTCCGACCGGCTGCTGCCGCCGCCATTTGCAGGTTTGTTTTTTTTACAGAGACATGATAGGCTACGTAAGTTTTTACGTAGCCTAAAACGTCTGGATAAAAAAAAAGGCATACACAAATGGTGGTGGCTATGGCCGCCGCCATTTGTGTTCCTTAGTTTGGGCCGTCTTAGTCTACGTACATATTTACGTAGACTAAGACGTCCCAAACTAAGGAACACAAATGGCGGCGGCCATAGTCGCCACCATTTGCGTACGCCTTTTTTTTTTACCCGGACGTTTTAGGCTACGTAAAAACTTACGTAGCCTAAAAAGACTGGGTAAAAAAAAAAAAAGGGCGTACGCAAATGGTGGCGGCTATGGCCGCCGCCATTTGCGTTCCTTAGTTTGGGCCGTCTTAGTCGACGTGAATATTTACGTAGACTATGACGGCCCAAACTAAGGAACGCAAATGGCGGCGGCCGTAGCTGCCGCCATTTGCGTACGCAGTTTGTTTTTGTTTTTTTCCCCAGAGCCCTCCGCGGCCGGAAATCCAGCTGCGGACAGCTCTGGCCTGGCTGGGCCTGGCCGGCTGCTCCGCAGAGCTGCCGCAGAGCACAGCCGGCCGCAGAGGATTCCGGGGGGAGGGACGGAACGCCTCCCCACCACCACCATCAACATAATCCACGAAAGGTAAGTGACTTTCGTACATCCCTACTAGCTTGTAGGATTTTGAGCATAACCTTGCTGGCATGTGAAATGAGCGCAATTGTACGGTAGTTTGAACACTCTTTGCATTGCCCTTCTTTGGAATTGGAATGTAAACTGAACTTTTCCAGTCTTGTGGCCACTGTTGAGTGTTCCAAATTTGTTGGCATATTGAGTGCAGCACTTTAACAGCATCGTCTTTTAGGATTTTAAATAGCTCAGCTGGAAGACTGTCATCTCCGCTAGCTTTGTTGTTACTAATGCTTCCTAAGGCCCACTTGACTTCACTCTCGAGGATGTCCGGCTCAAGTTCAGTGACTGCACTATCATGGCTATCGGGGACATTAAAATCTTTCCTCTATAGTTCTTCTGTGTATTCTTTCCACCTCTTCTTAATCTCGTCTGCTTCTGTTAGGTCCCTGCCTTCTTTGTCCTTTATCATGCCCGTCTTTGCACAAAATGGCAAGATCTCCGATTTTCTTGAAGAGATCTCTAGTCTTTCCCATTCTGTTGTTTTCCTTGATTTCTTTGCATTGTTCATTTAAGAAGGCCTTCTTGTCTCTCCTTGCTATTCTCTGGAACTCTTCATTCAGTTGCATATATCTTCCCCTTTCTCCCTTGCTTTTTGCTTCCCTTCTTTCCTCAGCTACTTGTAAAGCCTCATCAGACTGCCACTTTGCTTTCTTGCATTTCTTTTTCTTTGGGATGGATTGAGTTGCTGCCTCCTGAACAATGTTACGGACCTCCGTCCATAGTTCCTCAAGCACTCTATCAGGTCTAATCCCTTAAATCTATTCCTCACCTCCACTGTATATTCATAAGGGATATGATTTAGGTCATACCTGAATGGTTTAGTGGTTTTCCCTACGTTCTTCAATTTAAGCTGAAATTTTGCGATAAGAAGCTCATGATCTGAGCCACAGTCAGTTCCAGGTCTTGTTTTTACTGACTGTATAGAGCTTCTCCATCTTTGGCTGCAAAGGACATAATCAATCTGATTTCGATATTGACCATCTGGTGATGTCCATGTGTAGAATCGCCTCTTGGCTGTTGGAAAAGCATGTTTGCTATGATCAGCGTGTTCTCTTGGCAAAATTCTATTAGCCTTTGTCCTGCTTCATTTTGTACACCAAGGCCATGCTTGCCGGTTATCCCGGTGATTTCTTGACTTCCTACTTTAGCATTCCAATCCCCTATGATGAAAAGGACATCTTTTTGTTGGTGTTAGTTCTAGAAGGTGTTGTAGGTCTTCATAGAACTGATCAACCTCAGCTTCTTCGGCATCAGTGGTTGGGGCATAGACTTGAATTACTGTGATGTTGAATGGTTTGCCTTGGATTCATACTGAGATCATTCTATCGTTTTTGAGATTGTACCCCAGTACTGCTTTTCCCACCCTTTTATTGACTATGAGTGCTATTCCATTTCTTCTAAGGGATTGCTGCCCACAGTAGTAGATATGATGGTCACCTGAATTAAATTCGCCCATGCCTGTCCATTTTAGTTCGCTGATTCCCAAGATGTCAATGTTCAATCTTGCCATCTCATGTTTGACCACCTCCAGCTTACCTTGATTCATTGACCTTACATTCCAGGTTCCTAAACAATATTGTTCTTTACAGGAACGGACTTTCTTTTCACCACCAGACACATCCACAGCTGAGTGTCCTTTCGGCTTTGGCCCAGCCACTTCACTCTTTCTGTCACTACTTGGAAATACCCTCTGCTCTTCCCCAGTAGTATACTGGACACCTTCCGACCTGAGGGGCTCATCTTCCATCATCATATCTTTTAGCCTTGTGATACGTTCCATGGGGTTTTCTTAGCAAGAATACTGGAGTGGGTTGCCATTTCCTTCTCCAGTGGACCACATTTTGTCAGAACTCTCTGCCATGACCTGTCCATCTTGGGTGGCCCTGCACGGCATAGCTTATGGCTTCACTGAGTTACGCAAGCCCCTTTGCCACAACAAGGCAGTGATCCATGAAGGGGTTTTTCACCCATAGGCCTTCCAATTGATACAACCAAAGAGGCACCATCTTAAAGTATTGGCAGCCATCCAAGGCAGCCTCCTACAGTGGAAAGTCCCAGAGGAAGATAGTCTTATCAACTGCCTTGTTGAAACCAACAGTAACGGTCTGTTTCATATTAGGTACAGCCAGAGGAGCCCCTCCCCCCCAAGTAGCCGTCACTCCTGCAGCTGGTTAGAACCAGTTCCAGCTAGATCGGTTCCTGCCCAGCTTGCAAGGGCAGGTCAGCCATAGAGACATGTCAACTACGCATGCTTAATGAAGTTCATGAATATTATGTGGCCCACCCCGCATAGCTAATGAGGTTATTATACTGAATGTATATAAGCTGTACCAAAAACATCTAGGGTGTGGTTCTCCTTTGTGGCGTTAGCCGCGAGAATCCACCTGAACAGCGCTGTTTGTCTCCTACTAAATAAAACTGTGTTGGACTGAATCTCAGAGTTCTGTGTGTCTCTAAGGGGATATTGGCATACCCCTCCTAGAGGGAACAAACTTAAGCATAATTTGCACAACACAAGCAGCTAACCAAGTGAAAAATTAATTACAGTATTATTTATTGTATTTCTTTAGAGTATTTTACCCTGCTCAGCCAAAAAAAGCCTCCCAGAGCAGCTTATGATCAATCAGCAAAATAAACCAGGATATGAAATAAACCAGGCCTTAAAAGCACACTGAAACGCCTGCATTGTGAGGATACTAGAGACTTTAATAGTAATGTTATTACCATTAAAATTGTTCTTATTAACAATATTTAATCAGTGATTAATTGATAAGAACATAGGAAGAGACCTGCTGAATCAGACTAAAAGCCTATCTTGTCCAGCATTCTGTTTTGTACAGTGGTCAGCTAGATGCATGTGGAAAGCCCACAAGTAGGATGTGAGTGTAATAGCAGCCTCCTGCGTCCATTCTCCAGCAACTGCTATTCTTAGGCATGCTGCCTTTGATGCTGGAGGTAATATATTGCCACTGTGACTAGTAGGTACCGATATTATGCTCCATGAATGTGTCTAATCCTCTTTTAAAGCCATCCAAACTGTGGCCATCGCTACATCTTGGGATAATGAATTCCAGAGTTTATGTGCTGTGTGAAGAAGTACTTTCTTTTAGCAGGCCTGAATCTCCCATCATTCAGCTTCATGGGATGACCCTGGGCTCTATTATTATGGGAAAGGAAGACCCCTACCGACTTTCTCTGCACCATGCATAATTTTATACTCCTCTATTATACTCCACCATCTTTTCTAAAGCTAAAACAGACTGAATGTTGTAACATTTCCTCACAGGTGACTTGCTTCAGGCCCTTGGTCATTTTGATTACCCTCTTCTGCACCTTTGGTGGTGATGATGCCATGATGTTTATAATAAAAATAGACCGGTAAGGTGCTTTTGTATTTCATCTATACGTTTCTTGAACATTTATGGCACACCGAGGATGAGTGGGACATAACAGGGTTTTTACAGAGCCATCTCATGCTTTATATTATGCTGGAAATGGAAATGTGACAACTCTATACTGGCGGAACAGCTGCCGAATCGAAAGTGAGCCCAGCCTGGATGGGAGGGAAAAAACACAGCTTGCCACATTTACCATTCAAATATACTGCTGTTCCCCATGGGCATAGAATTTTATTTATTTATGTATGTATTTATTTATTTATTACATTTCCATACACCAAATAGCCAAAGCTATGTATGTGATATGTAGTGATAACTGTACAAAGTAATTTGGAGAATATTGCAAAACTTCCAAATAGTGATAAGAAAGTGTATAGCCCCATGCCTACCAGTATGGCAGCAGAATGGAAACATCCATGGAACACTCAGAGAAAGAGGGCGGTTTCTGTATACCTGAAGGGCACCCCAAATATAAAAGAAAAAGTATTTGGTTTATAAAGAGAAAGGATAATAAAAATAAGCTGTATTTCCTCTTGCTTCCCTTCAGCCAGGATCTAATGGGGAGAGAGAAAATTGGGTGTGACATTTTATTTATTTTTTAAAAATTATTTTTAGGCTGCTTTTAAGGGTGGCATGTCTATGGATGCATATCGTCAGTCACATATCCCCAAGCCCAGTTTCCCTATTCCACAGTTTTTAAACTGTTAGGGCGTCCACCTCATCTACAGGTTAAAAGTCCCTTGACGGTGATTAAATAGGATCAAAGACAATAGTATTTCCTAAAATACAAATTAAGCACCCATAAACACAAAGGACTAAGCCTATCTATTTGTCTACATAACCGTGCCCTGGGTTCTACATCTTGGGGTGGTTCCAAACAGACAGCTCCTAGCGCTACAAATCAAAAGGCAATGTGTAGCTATTCCATCTTTCCCTCCTTAACAATTTTTTTGTGGTAAGAAAAAAGACAGAAGAAGTGGTCAGTAAACACAGGAGGATTACAAATGAAAGACAATGATGTCTGGACCTCATAACATTCCGCAAATGGGGCAGGGCGAAGGCACAATAAAAGCCTTGTCTGGAAGCATGCTTGGTACAAAGCTAGAATGTGATAGAACTCTGAGAGTGGATGTTTTCAATCAGGGATGGGCAAATTGTAGCCTTCCAAATGTTTTGACCTACAACTGTCAACAGCCCTAGCCAGCATAGCCAATGGTGAGGGATCATGGGAGTTTGAGGGCCAAAAATCTGGAAGGCCGCAAGTTGCCCATCCCTGCTATATAGCAAATAATATCTGACCTAGCACATCCAAGGTTATAGGCACTGGGTTAGTTGCCCACCTCTGTTTCTGATAAACTATCAAAATGCTCATTATGAGGGGAGAAGGTTTGTATGTTACAAGAACACCACCTGCCACCCAAGTAGAGTGAGCTCTGCACGGAGAAGTGCATTGCAGCTCCCTAGGGGATCATCTCTACCATCAGTGTTGTCCTAAGACATTTTGCTATCTAAAGCGAAGCCAAAGCCCAGATGTCACCCCCTCACCCCATGAGGCCAAATGTGCAAAAGTCTTGCTCCATTCTGCATCATTCAAACAGTAGTTCATGCAAACAAATATTTCCCTACCCTGACCTGTCATGTTGCCACTTGAAGCAAGATGTTTCCCCCTGCTGCATGGTAGGACCAGCCCTGCCCATCAGTGAAGTAGGGTGGCATGGAGGGGATGCTTGCTTCTGGAAGCTGCATGGATTTCTTTTTAAAATGTCCTAGAGGTGTGTGGTCTTGACACCAAACTAGGAAATTATCAAATATGTTTGAGCAAAGCTGGAAAAGAATGACCTATCCTTGTGACTAAAAGGATTTACAATGGGTTTTTAATGTCCTTTGCTTTTCAGGGCCATAATTCCAGCTCCTCAACTGTATTCTGTAGAACTCCATGCATAGCCAGACAGCTCACACAGGGCCGATCTACACTGCGCCCGCCATCGCAATGAATTTGGTGTCCTGTCGGGCTAAACGCTCTCGCATTAAAACGTGATTATCCACACTCACCCATTTTATCCGTTGCGGTGCTTCATCAAATGCACAAGCTCGGTTCACACACGAGTGCTGTGCTGTTTTCCTGCTCTTAAAGACAGAGGCTCTCATTGGAGGATCAGAAACTCTTCCTGTTTCTGCTGATTCCACACCCACCACGCTCACAGCTCTCGACGGCCCCATGTTGCCTTCCAGCTACTGATCGCATAGCTTCCTCAGCACTCAATGTTTCCTCAGCAACAAGCAAAGGGCTGGATGTGCATGCGCTTGTCTGATCTCAGAAGCTAAGCAGGGTCGGCCCCAGTCAGTAATTGGATGGGCAACTGCCTGGGAATCAGGCTCCCTGCAATGAGCAGGGGGTTGTTCTATCCCTTCAAATGAGACTAAGTTTTCCCACCCCATCCCCTGCTTCGGATTTTTTTTTTTTTAAAAAAAAGGCATTATCTTCAAAGAATCGTGGCTTCTCCACAATTTTTTTTTTCTAATTCAGGCATGATCTTCGAAGATTCGAAAATTCGAAGATGTGAAGCTTCAAATCTTTGAATTTTCAAATCTTTGAAAATTTGAAGCTTCAAATTTTCGAATCTTCAAAGATCATGCCTGAATTAGAAAAAAAAAATCGTGGAGAAGCCACGATTCTTCGAAGATAACGCCTTAATTAAAACAAGAAATCCGAAGTGGGGGATAGGAGGGGGTAAAACTTAGTCTCATTTGAGGGATAGAACAACCCCCTGCTCAATGCAGGAAGCCTGATTCCCAGGCAGTCGCCCATCCAACTACTGACCGGGGCCAACTCTGCTTAGCTTCTGAGATCAGACAAGCGCACGCACATCCAGCTCTTTGCTTGTTGCTGAAGAAACATTGAGTGCTGAGGAAGCTAT
Source organism: Heloderma suspectum (assembly GCF_057233095.1). Taxonomy (NCBI): domain Eukaryota; kingdom Metazoa; phylum Chordata; class Lepidosauria; order Squamata; family Helodermatidae; genus Heloderma; species Heloderma suspectum. The sequence goes on from NC_139462.1 coordinate 72,704,287, forward strand.
GTGATCAGTAGCTGGAAGATGACATGGGGCCGTCGAGAGCTGTGATTGGACAGGAGGGAAATACAAACACCACCATATATGGACAGGCAGGGGAGGGGACTACAACCAGATACAGTAGCGAAGGCGGAAAATCAGAGCATATGAAGGGGAAATACCGGGATATCAGGGTATTGAAAGCGGGAGCACGGGAGCGGGAAATTCCGGTTCCAATTTGAGGCGGGTACTGCATAGTAGGGATGTACGAAAGTTCCGCCATGGATCTCGGGGAGATCCGTGCCAGAGCATTCGGCCCCCTGAAATCAGTGGTGGAACGGCCCGCCACCCCCCTGGGACGGGACTTACCTGGGGTGGATCTTCTTGGCAGCGGCTGTGGCGGTGGCGGCGGCAGCGGCGGCTCCAGCAGCCGGTCTTCTGACCGGCTGCCACCGCCGCCATTTCCAAGTTAAAAAAAAAAAAAAATGTGATAGGCTACGTAAACATTTACGTAGCCTATCACGGCTGACTGCAGGGATGCAAACGGGACGCAAACATTTGCGTCCCTGCTAGCCAGCGGCCGGATGTCCGGCTGCTGGCGGAGCCGGCCGGCGGCTCCGCAGATTCGCTGCGGAGCACAGCCGGCCGGCCAGGATTCCGGAGGGGGAAGAACGGAGCGCCTCCCCCCCGGCAAGGATTCCGGGGGGAGGGATAGAACGCCTCCCCCCGCACCCTCAGCATAATCCCCGAAAGTGATTTTCGTACATCCCTACTGCATAGTGTGAAAGACAGGTGGTGAAACCTCACTGGAAGAGAAAAAAACCCATAAGTGTAGATTGGCCCACAGTCAACAATGCAAAGCAAAGGGTTCTGAGTGCAACTCAGTTCATACTTGACAACCGGAGACCCCTCACTGTGCTTGTATATTCATTCACTGAATCATAGCCCTGGCCTGTAGCAGCAGCATTCAAAGTAAAAGCTAGATAAGATAAAGGTGCTGATATATCAACACATTTGTGGTAATTTAATTTCAGTAAAGAATTAAAAAAAAGGTGGGATCATGTTTAACAGATTAGAAGAATCACAAATGGTTATGGAATGATTAATGGATTAAGGCTGCGATCCTATACCCACTTACCTGGGTTTAAGTCTCATTGAACTCAATGGGGCTTACTTCTGAGTAGATATGTATAGGATTGCACTGGAGAGGCCATAGCTCAGTGGTAAAGCCCCTGCTTTGCATGCAGAAGGTCCCAGTTTCAGTCCCCAGCATCTCCAGGTAGGGCTGGAAAAACTCTTGCCTGAAAACCTGCCAATCGGTGTCGACAATACTGGGCTAGGTGGAGCAATGGCCTGACTCCATATAATGCAGTTTCCTATGTTCCTATGTTGTAGGGCTTCTCTACACCAGGCTTCCCCCCCCCCCCGCAACTTAACCAGGGCTTCTGCTTCCAGATTCTTTGCTGAATTGAGATCAGCACTTTACATGTCTTTCCCCTTTTATTCCCCCAAAGATGTCATTTCTTTGCAAGTTCTATATGTTTCATTATACAGCCACTAGATGGTGCTGTGGCTGTAGCATAACTCCATAATTACGCAGCGGGACTGAAATTGCCGTTTTTATAACACTGCTTTTTCCATATTACAAATAAAACCACAAAAATTGTCACAAAGCATGGGAGAGGCCCTGGGGGTTGGCAACTTCATGTAAAGGACCTGCAAGCTTCCATGAGTAACCAATCTTGATCGCAGGATAACAGCCTGGTGTAGAGAAGCCCATAGTACAGACTGTAAAGTAATAAATAAAAAAAGAAAATAAGATACTTCATGAATTGCCTGCTGTACAGTAGAATGAATTAATTTATAGGTAGTGTAGACTTAATAGAATTCCCTCCTGTATCACTGCTTATATTTTGATTATATTATGTGGTTGTATTACATGCATACTAATATTGTTAAGCATAGTACTATTTCAAGCAGGGGCCCTCACCCTTTCTGTATTCCAGCTGCCATCTTCATTCAGTTTCCGCTATCACAACATTTCAAGGGTAATGTTAAACAATCACAGTTTAATTTAATATTGGAGAATCATAACTTGCATCTCCCTAATTCTCAAATTCCCCAAAATACATTTTTAAGATCTTACACTTGTTTGTTCTGCTCATGGGTTGGGAAGAAACCATTTTTCAAAAGGGACAGAAGCACCAAGCAATTATGCCAACTAGTGCAGATGTTCCTGAAATGGGTCATAGCTCTGACACGATTTGGGTCATTACATTCAAGGCTAAACCACTATTCCTGATCATATTGGCTTGGAGCCAGACTAAGTTAGTCACACTTTAGTCCCATTGGAATCAAAGGGACAATGTAATCGTTTCCCTTTGATTTCAATAGGGAAAAGGCTGACTATTTACCCTGGAGCCAACTCATTAGTATTCTGAGACTGCAAAACAACTCAGGGTTATTTTAGAAGGCAGTTGGAATAAAGCGTTGACTGCATTACATCTCCAACAATTGGCCAAATTTGACAAACCTTTATTGAAGAGACATTGTGGTGTCCAATAGACCTGAAACAAACGTTTTTGCTGAATAAGGCATAACTGAAGATCCATAGAGATATCCGATACAGATGCCAAAACGGTGTCTATTGATTAAGACAAAATAGGACATTCCAATTCCCTGTTCCATTCCTGCTGTAGACCACATGTATCATATTTATTCATTGATAATAAATGTTTGTAAACATGAATCTTGGGTCTATATATCTGCTCAGTTTCAATAAGTTTTTCCAATAGCAAAGGAGGCTTCGAGGCAGTAAAAGCAGCAGGACCAAATCTAGATACTAACAAATGTTTCAGTTGTAAATACTGCCATTCCACTGTGGCAGGCAAATCAAATTTATCTTGCAAAGTTGAAAATAGCAAAAACTCATCATCAACACCCCATAATTGATCCAGGGTAAAGATAATTTTATCTGTCCAGGTCCGCCACAAGAACATTTGCTTTCCAGTTCTTAAATCTGGATTTCCCCATAAAGTCAATTTGGCATGGGAAAATGGGTCAAACTGTAATTGACGTGATATTATATGCCACATGTCTCTAACTGCCAAGATTGTCGGAGGAGCTCTATCCACCTTAATATGCCGAGAACCTAACGCCATCCATTTAGAGTGAGGCTCCAGACAAGAACATTCCAACGCTGACCACGGTGGAAAATCAAATCTGAGTGGAAAAGACCAAAATTTAGTATAGGTCAGCAAATAAGTCCAATGGTATGTAGCAAGACTCAAAGCCTGCTTTTCATTCATGCGATAGGCTATGCAAATATTTGCATAACCTATCGCGTGAATGAAAAGCACGGATGCAAATGGCGTCCAGGATGCCATTTGCAGCCGTAAAGGCCTTAGTTTAAGGCAAATGCAGCCATTTACGGCTGCATTTACCTTAAACTAAAGCCTTTACGGCCGCAAATTGTGTCCTGGACGCCATTTGCATCCACAGTCAGTCAAGTCCCCTTCAGCCAGCAATACGGCATGGCAGCCATATCGCTGGCACTTGGGAGCCAGCTGGTGAGGATTCCAGGGGGAGGAATGGATCACCCCCCCGGACGCCCCCCGGACTGGCAGGTAGGGGATTCGTACATCCTTACATTAGAGTATATCTTACCTCCAATCGGCATTATTTCTGACTTTGACCAATTAATTGAATAGCCAGACAATTCACCAAAAGTTAACAAACTGCTTAATTTTGACATCTCCTTCTAAGTTCTTCCTCTTTAATTTATCTCTGCTCATATCTCCTACTTGTCCTGTCTTTGTTCTTATTGCTTCAGATATGGTGCTTTCGTATAAAAATGCTAGTATGAAACATTCATCACCTTAATATAATACTGGCAAAGTGTTATTTTTCCTGAGCAAGGAGGGCAGGTACAGTGGGTTAGTTATTGTTTTGAACCTTGGCAGCTCCTGTAGAGTTGGGAGTAGCAACAGTGGGTGGAGCTTCTGCTAAGTTCTTTAGTTCTGTGTGTGATAAACAAAGGACAGTTGTGTTTGAGGCCTGCTGAGTCTTACAGTCATTCCCTCTACCTATACAACACAAAGTATTTTGACAGAGCATATAGAGAGAGGCGGGGGGGGGAGTTGGTTTAAAGTAGGGATGTACGAATCCCTTACCTGGCTCCGCGCAGGGGCATCTGCGGTGGGGCAGAGGCGCTCCATCCCTCCCCCCGGAATCCTGCCTGGCCGGCTCCACTCCACGGCCACACCGCGGAGCCACTGGCCAGCTCCAGCCACCCGCAGCCAGACATCCGGCCGCTTGGCAGCCCTGCAGGGACGCAAATGGCAGCTGTTGTAGCCGCCGCCATTTGCGTTCCTATATTGAGTCGTGATAGGCTATGTAAATATTTACATAGACTATCATGGCAGGGGGAAAAACCCCAGCATACGCAAATGGCGGTAGCCACCGCCATTTGTGTACGCTGGGTTTTTCCCCCCCCCTGCCATGATAGGCTACGTAAATACTTATGTAGCCTATCACGGCAAGGGGGCAAAATCCCAAGCATATGCAAATGGCGGTAGCCGCCGCCATTTGCGTATGCTGGGTTTCCCCCCCCCCCTACTGTGATAGGCTATGTAAATACTTACGTAGCCCATCACGGCCTCCGCAGGGACGCAAATGGCATCCCTGCATTAGCCGTGATAGGCTACGTAAGTATTTATGTAAGTAAGTAAGCAGCACGGACGGGAGCAGGTAAGTGCTCCGTTTTGCGCGCCTTTCGTGGGGTGGGGGCGGCAGAGACTTCGTCCTGTGTGCCTTTTGTGGGGTGGGGGGGTGGGGGCTTCATTCCACGATGGATTTTGGGGGGCCGAATGCACTGGCATTCGGCCTCACCAAGATCTGTTGCGGGTCAAATCAGTCAATCCTAAAGGAAATCAACCCTGAGTGCTCACTGGAAGGACAGATACTGAAGCTGAAGCGCAAATATTTTGGCCACCTAATGCAAAGAGAAAACTCCCTGGAAAAGACCCTGATGCTGGGAAAGACTGAAGGCAAAAGGAGAAGGGGACGGCAGAGGATGAGATGGCTAGATAGCATCACCGACGCAATGAATATGAACTTGAGCACGCTCCGGGAGAGAGCGCAGGACAGGAAGGCCTGGCGTGCTATGGCCCATGGGGTCATGAAGAGTCGGACATGACTGAACGACTGAACAACAGCAAATATATATAAATATATATATATACATACACATACATACATACATATATGCATGCGCAACCTGGAAGCCCACAGATTTCCAACTCCTGAATACAATGATTCTCAGTCATAAATCTATTGAACAAATAAAAATGTGCAATATATTGGCTTCATTTTTTTTGGTCAAAATATAATGCAATGTAAGAAAGCTGCGTTCAGAGTTCCATCTTCCAGTGACTGGGAATCTTCCATAGATTTGCAGTGCAGCACTAAGGGTGCAATCCCATGTGTGTTTAGACAGAAAAAAGTCCTAAAACTCCCAGCATTCCCCAGCCAGCATTCCTGGAATGAAATATTTATTAATCAAAGAGTGCTTTGATGTTTGATAAAAGATAGTTAAGTCATTTAGGGCACAATCCTATCGAGATAGGCGGCCACCTCCAAACTTGGAGGTGACCGCCTTTCCAAAGCAGGGCAGGAAGACGGAGGGAATCATTCCCTCCGTGTCTCACCTGCCCTGCTTTTTCAGTTAGACAGCCGATTGTGGCTGTCTAGCCACAGGAGGGGTGAGTGGGGAAGGAAGCTGCTGAACCACATATTGGATGTGCCGTACATGCAGCTATGCCCTCCCTGCCCCGGAACAGCCCCAGCCATGCCCCTTTTGGCCCCTCCACGCTCCTCTTGCAAACACGGAGGATGGGGCTATTCCGCGCTGCCTCGGAGGCAGCGCGGAAGTGGGGGGAGGTCAGTTTTCCTGGAACCGACCTTGGAGCACGGGATCTGAGGTCGGTTCCTAGAAAACAGCATATCCTATGGCTGTCTAGCCCCTGTCTAGCGGCCAGAGGATTGCTCCCTCCACCTCCTACTGCTTGTACAATTTTATGACAAGAAAAACCCATGAATAGTAAGACATTGCATGTGAAAGCTCCCATGTTCTGCTGCCTGCCATATCTCAATGAACAGAACTCTGATGTAAAATCTACACAGAGAACCCTCTTTTCTGTTGTCTTCCTTGTGTCATGCAGTCATGAGCAGCGGCCTCAATAGGATCAGCTTAATGACTCATTTAGAAGTAAGCTGTTTGTCCAAAGCGTGAGTTTTTTGAGCTCTCTCTTACTTTTTGACAAGGGTACACTGGCCTTCAACAGTACAGTTTGTTTACTGGTGAGCCAAGGTGATTATTTTTCTGCTTCCTCTGGCAAGTACAAAGATGCATACTTTGGAGATTATACCGGTAGGGCTCTGTGTGCTCCATTTTGAAGCAAAGTCGTCTTAACCTCAAGCTATTGTCTCAAGGCAAAGATACAAGAAGCAAATTATGTATTCCATGACCATTTTAGGAGGCTTTAAAAGACAATCGTATATGGTAGTGTAGCCTGAGAGATAGTTGTCACTCCCTGGGTGAATGTATGAAGCTACCCCAAACAAAATGGTAATTGGCCATCCAGAGTTAGCAAAGCAACTTTTCTCTTGGATCAGGTGTAAGATGCTACAGATCAAGAAAGATCCTAGAACGTACCCACCTACTGCCAGAACAAATACATCTAAAGATAACTCTCTTGATAGTCTGATTGTTTAGTGTAGTCTAGATGCTGGTGGGTTGGATAAAGAAGACTGAGCTAGTCCTATTGAAATAAATGGGAGGAGTTAGTTGATTACAGCATGACTAACTTACCGTGGAAAAATACCAGCCCAGTATTTTTATTTTGTTTACTGTATAACTTGTTTCACATTCTTCCCTTGTCTCATGTCATTGTGCTGTCTTCAGTAAACTTCTCCTTGGGTTTATTATAACTGGGCCCAGAGTGTTACAGAACAGGGAACTGAGGTGAAATGATAAGTGTTGCAATGATTTATCTTTGTGCGGAGAGGAGGCACAGACTACTCTTTCTAATTCGTTACATGCTACTTTCTTCTTGCTAGAGGTCCTAGATGCCCTAAAAGTGTCACATCACTTGGCGGAGCCCAGTTTGAATGTCTGCCAACTCTCCTCCTCCATATAATCTTAAGACTCTGACTACGCAGACATCCTGACTACAACATCCAGTCAGCCTTTTCTCCCATCCTATTCCCCCTCTGCCGCCACAAACCTGATTTTTGAAACTTCTTGCCTGATGAAGAGATCTGGAGGTAGGGCCAATGCCAGACTTCTGGGTGCCTTTGGGTGTGGTGCTGCCCAAGACCACTGTGACAAAATGCTGGCCATGTGGAGTTTATATTACAGTTTATATGTGTTTGCTGTGTTAAATATAACCCAGGCAAGTTAGGGTTAATTGTTTGGTAGAGACTGAGAGAAAGGTGGGAGGGACCTGTGTGTGTGTGTGTGTGTGTGTGTGTGAAGCCAGGGAGTTTATAAAAGGCAGGAGCAGGCAGTTAGTTGGATAGATAGAGACAGGTTTTGGAAATAGAGATAGGGCCTTAGGGTTTGATTAAACTACTTCTAGATTGTAGGGTTTTGAGAATAGGAGTTGGAAGGGGTAGAGTAGGCAGGGTGAGACGGAGAACTGAGTGATCAATTATAAGATGTAACATCTATTGTATTAAATAAACTTTAATTTGTTTGTTTTTACATTATAAAATCCCACGTCTTGTTCATCTTTCTGTGCTACCAATAGTGTTCATATTACCTGGGTACTTCTCCCGGCTGGGGAAAGGAAACCAATGTGGCATATTGGGTGTCTCTTTTACCTGGTGAATTTAGGGGCTGATGTTTGTGGGACAGTGAGGACAGCTGTCCCAAAGTGGAGGCAGATGGATCTGGGGGAGCGTTATGTCACAGCCACCTTCTCCTCCTACTCCCCCCCGCTTTCACCGCCATGTACCCCTTCCTGCCGCTGCCGCTGCCGCTGCCTCCACCAGCCCCCACATGCCACTACCACCCAAACCTGTCTGGAAATCTCGAAGGCTTGCGCATTTTTGGTGATCTTTGAGTTGCCCTAATAAAAGTATTGCACTATATGAATTTTGGAATAATTCTTTATACGCAGCTCCAAGGACTCCATATTCAGGGAGGAAATTGCTGAGGTTCCCTGGGGCAGGGGTTTGCAACCTGTATGATCCTCAGTGCTTCCTGACCAAGGGCTCCTAGCACTACCCATCAGAAAGCACTGTGCAGCAATGCCATCTTTTTTTTCCTTAAGAGATTTTCTGTGGTAAGAAAAAGAGGAAGTGGTGGGACAACACAGGAGGGTTATGAGTGGAAGACTACGACATCTAAAATCCCTGTAAAATTCTTTGGATGAGGCAGGGTGATGGTGCCATAAAAGCCTCATCTGGAAACACCCCCTCAGTCTAATTTCAAAAGTCCTCTGCAAGCGATTGGTTGAGACCTCTGGCAAGAGCTACCTGTTTCTCTCATGGCAACTCACTGGAAGGAAGAGAGAGAAGGCGTTGGCAGAAACAGAAGTGGCCCCTACATACCACCAGCATGCAGCCCTTGTCAGATTATGCCAGAGGGAACACAGCCATCAACAGAAAAAGGGTTCCCCACCCATATCCTAGCAAATATACACCAGACAGGTAGAGGTCTGATAACAACTTGCTGAGGTCAGTCTGCTAATGCCTGTAAGATTGCAGCAATAATTTCCACGGAAAGCAAGAATGGAATAACTATGTATTAAAAGTTTGCCTTTTAAAATTGGTTTCCACAATTGCTTTCCAACAGCTTTTATACTTGTTTCTATGGCTGGTATAAAAGGTTACAAAGAGGAAGTGGGAAAGAAAATTACATAGATTTTATCAAGTGCTGTAACTTGCCCTTTCACCTATGCTCAGATGAGCACCCTTCAATTTAAAAAAGCAAAAACACAACTAATGTGGATTCAAATGTACAACAAATCCTGCAATCTTTTCCACACTTACTTTGGAGTAAGTCCCATTGAAATAAATGAGGCTTACTGCTGAGCAAACACATATAGAATTGAACTTTATTTATTTATTACATTTCTAATCTGCCCAATAACTGAAGTTCTCTGGCTGGATTACAAACAGTTAATTGTTACAAATAGTAAGGGTGCAATCCTCTATTCACACTATGCCTATTAAGGGGCTTTAGGAATTGCCAAAAGTCCTGCTCCACTGGTGGAGATGGAGTTGCACCAGGAGTGTCTAATAGTGTCCTGCCATTTTTGTATTTATTTGGCATTTCTTTCTCTCCCCCCTCCCCCGCCCCGCTGGGGTGAGTTCCACCAGCATATCTACAGTGCATCTGCAGACATGGCATAATGAGAATATAGCATTACTGTGACCAGTATGTCTAGATGTTACCTACAGAAAGGTAATTCATCCACTAATCAATATCTCTTATTTTTCTTTTTTTTTTAACTATTTAAAAATGTGAAAACAAACATTACAATTTCAAGAAATTGTGCAGATTAAACATAATAGGTTGAAAGTCATGCTTAGAGAAGATCCATTGAAATCAAGATGACTTCAGTTAATCATGACTAAATTAAGTCTCATTGATTTCAGTGGATCTACCCTAAGCATGATTACATTTGGATCCAAACCAGTGTATAATATTAATGTGCTACTTCTAGAAACAATGCCAACTAGAAAAATAAAGTATTGCTATACAGCTGCTTTGAAATCTGTCCATTTCTAAATTTTGACTTTTGAGTTCTCCTGGCGATCTTTGAATTCCTGGAGAAACTTTTTTTGGGGAGGGGAGGCCATTTGCCATTGAGACAGGACAAGGAAACCCAGAACCAATTCAAACAGCAGTAGCTGAGAAAGTTGAGTGTATTACAATACTACTTTTTCTGACACTGTGAAGAAATAATGTCCATGATTTATAATACAAGCTGCTTGCCAATCTTGCTGTACATATATTTGTTTTTTCCAGTGACAGGTAATCATTTTGTTCATTTTATAAAAGAACTTTAAAGCACTTCTTGATGATTCATAATTTACTCAGAACAATGTGAATGTCTCTTTTCCATTGCAGTATAATTTTCCATTCTCCCTCCCATTGTATAGAATGTGAGTGAGTAGACAACAAAGGAACTCATTACTGTAGGCATTCTGTTTTTTACATGGAATGCCATTATAGAAGTAGGAATAGTTATCAACAGTGAGTCTGTGTTTAAAATGAATGGTGTTCCATATGGAAAAGTCTGTTCTCCAAAACCGTGCTGTCATTGCCTTCCCTGATCAATGCATGCTTTAAATACATTTCTTGATAGCAAATAACGATGGCATTGAAATTCTAAGCAAAACATTGCAAGAGATTTTTGTTAGAAATCTTAAGGCAGCAACTCTGCAAATGGTATAGCTTCCAAAGTAAGTGTTTTCAGACCCATAGGGTTCAGACTTAGGCTGTGTTTCCACCAGTGATTTACTCCAACCTGGCTGCATGGTGAGGTCTCTGTGTTTCCATGATGTCGTGGCCATTCAGCACCAGCCCCATATTTTAACATAGAAAAACTGTTTTTTCTGAGACTGGTTATACTCTGACTTTTCCAGCTTACTTCGGCTCCATTACTGACCTGTTTCCACAACCGCACTGGGTTTAGTATCATAGTCCTGCTCATGGGGCGTGTAGCCCAGCCTTTGTGGGTGTGTTGCTCTGACCTCAGTGACCCAACCCTTTCCCTCCCTGTTTTCCAGAAGTTTCATCGCCATTTTGGAGCATGATGCCAAGGGACCAACTTTTAAAACATCATTGAAAATAAGCACTAGAACACAGCCTACGACCCCAGTCAAGGGGTGTTTTCTCTCATTGTGCTGAATAAGGCTTGCCCTCTCAACGACCACAGAAATAACAGAGAAGCCTCTCAATTGACACAGCACATATCAAAGCCCTCAATTCCTTAAATCTGTTTAAGCATGATGTTGAGGCTCCGGTCCATTTCCTTAGGACATAACTCCTTCACAGCTTCCATATAGAGATCCTGTACGTTAAAATGGGGGCTGGTTTCTGTCTCTTTCCCACAAGAAACCCATTAGTGTCTCCTCACAAGTAACTCCCATTGCAGTCGATGAGGATTGCCTTTGAATGCCCACATCCGAACGTACAGAGATTCCCCCTCAATTGAAATAGCACATGTTAAAGCCCAATTCCTTAAGTGTGATTAAGTGATCAAGTGGGATTATGAGGCTCTGATTAATTGCCTTAGGAAGAAAGGACTTCATAGCTTCCTTATAGATATCCTGCGGGTTACAATGGGGCCTGGTTTCCCTTTTTGTGTTCTCCCCCCACAAGCATATGTGTGTCTACTCAGAAGTAATTCCCATTGTGCTCAATGAGGCTTGCTCCTGAAATGCAGGTGCATCTGGACTTTCAGAGGAAAGGAGAAAGGGGGATAGAGAGGGAAAACTTCTCTTCACAGCAAAGCTGATTCCTTTTTTAAAAAAAATCCAGTACTCCTCCATTAGCTTCTCTTTCTTTTGTCCTGGAATCATGGCTGAGGAGGTGGGAACACGCTCCTGACAGCTTGATCCCCGTTCCTCTTTTTTTTCTCTCTCTCTCTTCTCCTACTGCCGAATGGAGGATGCCAGGGACCCAGCAGTGCAAGCTCTGGCACAAGAGAACCAGATCCTCCGTGATCAAGTGGCTCAACTGACGACTGCCGTACAGAATCTACAAGCTGCGGTTCAACCCCTACCACCTCCGATTCCCCCCCGCTGCAAGTGTTCAGTGGCTTTGCCAGAGAAGTTTTCTGGGGAGAAAGGACTTTTTCAGATTTTCCGGGGTACATGCACCTTCGACCTGAGGATTTCCTGACGGAACAGGTTTGTGTGGGCTTCATCATTAACCTACTTTCAGGCATGGCAGCTAAATGGGCTTTGGGACTTCTTCTCGCTAATGACCCCCTGCTCAGGGACTGTCAAGGTTTCATGACAGTGATGGCGAGATTCTTTGGTGACCCCCTGCGCACGCAGACGGCTTCTCAGGAGATTCACCACCTCAGGCAGGGCAAGGACTCAGTTTCCAGCTCCACGGCAACTTTTCACTTGCTGATGCAGGATTTACAGTGGAATGATGCATGCTGGTGGCTCAGTTTTTGGACAGTTTGAATGACGAGATCTTGGACGAGTTGGTGCGCACACCTAGCCCGCCTACTTTGGAGGAACTCATCCAGACCTGCCTCCAGATAGATAGTCAGCTGGAGGGGCGCTGGCAGACTCGGCGGGGCGCCGGGGGCCGAGGTTTCCCTCCTCCCATTCCCCCCGTTTCCTGCCCCCTCCCCCACCCCCCACCCCTGCAGTGGGGGCGGAGGAGACCCTGATGCAGCTGCAAGCTACCCGAGCCCCACTGCCGCCAGAGGAACTAGAGCAGCGGCATGCTGAGCGCCGACGGTTTCGGTGTGGAAAACTGAGACATTTCACCAAAACCTGCCGTGCTAGACCCACAGCTCCTCTGCCTCCCTCTCCTTTCCTTCCTCCTCCTCCTCCTCCTCGCCCCCAGGCCTGACTAGGTTGCCCCCCAAGCCTGTTGGGGGTCTCCAGTGTGGGGGTCGGTTCCACATCCGGTGGGTGGCTTCCACAACCCCCCCACCCTCCCATCTGCTATTGCATGTTCACCTCTCCTCCTCCCAGTGGGGTGGGGTGGAGGCCCTGGCTTTAGTGGACTCGGGGGCTATGACCAGTTACATGGATGAAACTTTCGCCCTCTTCCACAAGAGTCCTACCCTGCCTCTTCCTGCCCCCTTGGCAGTGGAGACCATTGATGGGCATCCTCTTTCTTCGGGTGCGGTGACCCGGATTACAGCTCCGCTCACTCTGCGCGCCCAGTCCCATGTTGAGCAGATTCAGTTTCACTTGGCCAAGGTTCCCCAATACCCGATCGTGCTGGGTATTTCCTGGCTCTCTAAGCACAATCCTCAGATTTCTTGGGAGCTTCAGCAAGTGGAGTTTGCGTCTCCCTATTGCCGGGAGCATTGCCTCCCAATCGAGATGCCAGTCCCAGTCCAGGCCTTAACCTTTTCCTCCCCCTCCTCATCTGCTTCTGGCAGTTCTTCAGCTACCATGTTCCTCCCAGAGAAGTATGCAGCTTTTCAGGATGTTTTCAACAAGAAGGAGGCCAACCAGCTCCCGCCCCACCGCCCATTTGACTGTGCCATTAACCTCATTCCGGGGGCAACCATCCTCGCTGGCTGACTGTATTAGATGTCGGAGCTGGAACTTGGAGCTCTGCGGGAGTTTTTGGACACAAACCTCAGACATGGCTTCATTTGCCCTTCCTTCTCCTCCGCCTGCGCCCCTACCATCTTTGTGACCAAAAAATCTGGAGAACTCTGCCTGGTGCATGACTAAAGAGCCTTCAATTCGGTCTTGATCCCTGACAAGTACCCCCTCCCCCTGATCCCTGAGATGCTGGAGTGCCTGGGGGGAGCCAAGATTTTCACAAAGTTAGACCGGCGTGGCGCCTACAATCTGATTCGCATCCAGAAGGGGGATGAGTGGAAGACCTGTTTCGGCACCCGGTACGGAGCGTATGAATACCTAGTGATGCCGTTTGGGCTCGCCTGTGCCCCCCCCCCCCCACGTTTCTGCGTTTTATGAATGCCATCTTCCGGGACTATTTGGACACTTTCCTCATTGTGTATCTCGATGATTTACTTATATTTTCTGAGGACCCCCACGCCCATCAGCACCATGTCTCCGCCATCCTCCAGCGCCTCCGCGAGCACCATCTTTATGCCAAACTGGAGAAATGTGCATTTGAGCTAACCTCTTTGGACTATCTTGGCTACATTATCTCAGCTGACGGTATCAGGATGGATCCTGCAAAGGTCCAGGCTGTCCTCTCCTGGCAGGTTCCATCCACCAAGAAGGACTTGCAATGTTTTCTGGGGTTTGCAAATTTTTACAGAAAGTTCCTGCCCAGCTTTGCTCAGCTGACATCTCCCCTCACAGACCTCCTTAAGGGCAGGAAATCTCCTTTTCATTGGACGGCATCTGCCCAACAGGCTTTCAAGGAACTTAAGAAGCTTTTTAGTTCTGAGCCGATCCTGGTACATCCCGACCCCAGGAAGCCTTTTGTAGTGCAAACTGATGCCTCTGACTTTGCGGTGGGGGCGGTGCTTTTTCAGCCGGATCAGGTGGGCAGGGAGTTGCAACCCTGCACCTACCACTCCAGGAAGCTGAACATGTCTGAGAGGAATTATACATTCTGTTGGCCATCAAGTCTGCTTTGGAGACCTGGCGTCATCTGCTGGAGGGGGCACAGCACCCAGTTGAAGTTAGAACCGACCATCGCAACCTGGAACATCTTCAGACAGCCCGTGCCTTTAACCAGAGGCAGATTAGGTGGTCGCTTTTTTTCCCCCCTGACTAAGATTTGCCATGTGAAGGCCTCTGACAACCTACAAGCAGATGCTCTTTCTTGTAAGCTGGACCTCCAGCCAGGGGGTGAGGGAAATCCCCCCTTCTCTGATTCTTCCCCCCCAGAGCCTGGCGGCAGCTGCAGTGCCTCGCTCTTGGGAGGAGCTCCTTCACTCTGCACAGGCTCAGGATGCTTTTGTTTGCACAAAAGTGGAGGAATTGGGGCTAGCCTCTGCCCCCCCCACTCTACCCCCTTCTCCTTGCAAGGTGGCCTGCTTTACCACTCTGTCTGGGTCTATGTGATTTCTAGACCTCTCCGCGAGAAGGTCCTCCATCAGTGCCATGACTCCCCCACCGCTGGGCATTTTGGCTTCACCAAGACCCTGCACGGAGTGACGTGGGATTTTTGGTGGCCTTGTGTGTGTCAGGACGTCAAGACCTATGTCGCCTCCTGCCCAACCTGCCAGTGGGCGATGGCCCCCTCAGGCAAGCCCACAGGCTTGCTTCACCCCCTGTCTACCCCCTCAGGACCTTGGAAACTGCTCTCCCTTGACTTCATCACTAACTTGCCTCCCTCACACAGTAAGAACACCATTCTGGTGCTGGTGGATTTGTTTTCTAAGATGGCCCATTTCATCCCCTGCTCTGGGTTGCCCACAGCCAGGGAGACGGCGGAGCTGTTTTTGGTGCATGTTTTCCAGCTCCACGGATGGCCCGAGGGTCTCATTTCGGATAGGGGGCCCCAATTCACTGCCCATTTCTGGAAGGAGCTACTTGGGCTTCTCCATGTGATGCTCCGTCTTTCCTCCGCCCACCATCCACAGACGGACGGTCAGACCGAGCGCACCAATGCGACTCTGCAGCAATATTTGTGCTGTTATGTCAATTACCAGCAAGATGACTGGTTTTCCTTGCTGCCTCTTGCAGAATTTGCTTATAACAATGCCAGCCATGCTTCCACCCGCCAAACTCCATTTTTTGCCAATTTTGGTTACCACCCCAAGGCTTTCCCATCCACCTTAGCTTCCTCTTCAGTGCCAGCAGCCCATGACTTTTTAGAGAATGCGAGCAGTACACCACCTCTTACGGGACTCCCTCAAGCAAGCCAAGACAGCCTACATACAAGGCCTCTGCAGACCGGTGTTGCCAGCCGGGTCCTTCTCTGCAACTGGGAGACTGGGTGTAGTTGTCCACCCAATACCTCCCCTCTCACTCGCCTGCAAGGAAGCTTGCGCCACGCCGCACAGGGCCTTTCCAGATTACAGCCCAGATTAACCCTGTTGCTTTTCGCCTGGCTCTCCCCCTCTCCATGAAGATCCATCCTGTTTTTCATTAGTCCTTGCTGTCCCCCCTGGTTTCTGGCGACCCTCATTGCTCAATCGGTTTCCCCACGCCGCCAGTGCTGAGGGAGGGGGAGGGGGAGTTTGAGGTCATGGAGATTCTGGACTCCCACCTTTCTCGCAGCCGCCTGCAATATCTAGTGGACTGGAAGGGGTACGGGCCAGATGAGCGAACCTGGGAACCCGCGGAAAATGTGCATGCTCCGTTGCTGCTGAGGCGCTTCCACCAGCTGTACCCCCACAAACCCGGGGCCCCAGGGGAAGAGCACGAGGGGGGGCCTCATGGAAGCGGGGATGATGTCAGGGTGGAAACTGAGCCGATAGAACCCCAGAGCAGTTCTGATTCTGAGGAGGATCAGCAATCCGTGGGAGAGGAACCACCTCATCCCACACGGGCACAGCAGCTGGCAGAGATTCCTCCTGCCAGCATTCCTGAGATAGATAGTGATCCTAGCAGTGAGAAAGTGCGGGAGGGGGGCTTGCTGGACACTCGACACAGATGCAGGGAGCGACGAGTGATGGAGGGCGCAGAAAGGAGGCGTAGCGCCTGTTTGGCGCGCAAGCAATGGCCGCCTCCCATGGACCCAAGGGAAAGAGGGAGGATCTTTCCCTAGCCCATAAGTTCAGGGTCTTCAAGTGATTCTCCTTCAAATGGGGATCAACTGCCTACCTGGAGCATAGGCTACTCTGCTGTTCATTGCTTAGTTGCTGGTGATTAGCATCTGAAAGAGTCATTAAGTTGTAAGAGGATTAAAGCCTTGAGAAGAATCCTTTCATCTGTGTCTTGAGTTGGCTATTGGAGTATACTGAAAGAGGCTGCTAGGGTGCTCCTGACACCTAGGCTTTTGTTAATTGGATTTCTCTTCCAGCTCCATATTTTATTTCATATCACACAAGGACTTCATATCGATACCCAAAATTTAACCTTCTCCAATGGCAGTCTAAAATGGAGAAGACTCTTACGAGTGCCCTGGACTGCAAGGAGGTCAAATCAGTCCATCCTAAAGGAAATCAACCCTGAGTGCTCATTGGAAGGACAGATAATGAAGCTGAAGCTCCAATATTTTGGCCACCTAATGCGAAGAGAAAACTCCCTGGAAAAGACCCTGATGCTGGGAAAGACTGAAGGCAAAAGGAGAAGGGGACGGCAGAGGATGAGATGGCTAGATAGCATCACCGATGCAATGAATATGAACTTGAGCACGCTCCGGGAGAGAGCGCAGGACAGGAAGGCCTGGCGTGCTATGGTCCATGGGGTCACGAAGAGTCGGATACGACTGAACGACTGAACAACAACAACAACAAATGGCAGTCTAAACAGAATGTATGTGCAAAACTAGATGTGATGTTAAATGTGTTATTGGCAACCACATCATTTGAAATTTAATAGTATGGATGGGGGATCAATTTTCCCCTGTAGTATGTCAAGAACTAAGCAATCTATTGCTGTGAATGTACTCTGAAATTTAGTAATACCAATTTAAAAAATAGATCTTTCACAATCCAGTTTACTAGATTGAAAGGATATCTACAATTGTGGGGATCAGAACACACACATCATAACTCAATACATTCAGAAAAGGAAAGACCAACATCTGAGACTATACACTTAAATTCCACAGTCCTCCCTCCACTTGAGTGAGAAAGATACTGAAGTCATGAGGCCTTCCTATGCTCCCAAAGTTTATACAAGGGAAAAACTGGTTTTATTTGCTGCAGATGCTGTCTCCAAATATGAGAAGTAATCTGCAGCCTTTTTCTGTCAACCATCTTGACAGCTGTGATTATTTACTCATTCATCTCTCTGTTGAGAACAGTGGGAAGTAATTTAGTAATTTAACCTTTACATAGACTGAGACAAACATCAGGGAATAAAATTATACTGGGATAGTTAGAGACTCAGTTAAGGTTACTGGTGAGTAAAGAAGGGCAATTTGGAAGAAGAAGCTGATGGGATGCTTTTTTGTTCCTCTCTAAACTCCGTGTGTGTGTGTGTGTGTGTGTGTGCAGCATCTGAAGGTTCCCCACCCATGAGAGGTTCCCCACCACCACAATATCATCCATTCCAGCAAACTGTCATGGAGTTACTGTTCCCCCCCCCCGCTTCCCCAATGTGCGCACTTTTCAATGAAGAATCCCAAATCCCCAGTTCTCTAGTGCAGCATCTGAAGGCTCCCCCTGAGAGCATTCCCTGCCCGATTTTGGCCCATTCCAGCAAACTGTCACAGAGTTATTGCTTCTGTTGTTGTTGTTGTTGTTGTTCAGTCATTCAGTCGTTCAGTCATGTCCAACTCTTCGTGACCCCATGGACCATAGCACGCCAGGCCTTCCTGTCCTGCGCTCTCTCCCGGAGAGTGCTCAAGTCCATATTCATTGCATCGGTGATGCTATCTAGCCATCTCATCCGCTGCCATCCCCTTCTCCTTTTGCCTTCAGTCTTTCCCAGCATCAGGGTCTTTTCCAGAGAGTTTTCTCTTCACATTAGGTGGCCAAAATATTTGAGCTTCAGCTTCAGTATCTGTCCTTCCAATGAGCACTCAGGGTTGATTTCCTTTAGGATGGACTGATTTGACCTCCTTGCAGTCCAGGGCACTCGTAAGAGTCTTCTCCAGCACCACAGTTCGAAAGCATCAATTCTTTGGCGCTCAGCCTTCCTTATATTCCAGCTCTCACAGCCATACATTACTACTGGGAAAACCATAGCTTTGATTAGACGGACCTTTGTCGGCAAGGTGATGTCTCTGCTTCTTACTATGCTGTCTAGGTTGGCCATAGCTTTCCTCCCAAGGAGCAAGCGTCTTTTAATTTCTTGGCTACAGTCACCGTCTGTGGTGATCTTGGAGCCCAAGAAAATAAAATCTGTCACTGCTTCCATTTCTTCCCCTTCCATATGCCAGGAAGTGATGGGGCCAGTTGCCATGATCTTCGTTTTTTTAATTTTGAGTTTCAAACCAGCTTTTGCACTCTCCTCTTTCACCCTCAACAAGAGGCTCTTTAGATCCTCTTCACTTTCTGCCATTAGGGTGGTATAATCTGCATATCGGAGGTTGTTGATATTTCTCCTGGCAATCTTAATTCCGACCTGTGATTCATCCAACCCAGCGTTTCTCATGATGTACTCTGCATATAAGTTAAATAAGCAGGGTGACAATATACAGCCTTGTCATACTCCTTTCCCAATTTTGAACCAATCGGTTGTTTCATGTCTGGTTCTTACTGTTACTTCTTGACCCTCGTACAGGTTTCTCAGGAGACAGGTAAGGTGGTCTGGTACCCCCATCTCTATTGCTTCTACCACCACCCTATTTCTCCTTTTCAGGGCACTTTCTTCTGCTTGCAATGACAGGCTCCTCAGACTTTGCCAGGTAGGAGAAGCAACTTTATGTAACATCAAAGAAGTGACTTTACACAATATTAGAGATGCAATTTAACACAATAATGGAGAAGCGAAGTAATGCGTAGAGAAGTACATAATCACATAGACTAATAACTGGTGAAATGGGGGCTCACAGGGGGGTGCAAATTTGGGAAATTGGAATAAGTCCAATTCCATCAATGAGTGGACAATGGAACAAAAAAACACCCGACAATCTGTGAAATGCAGACAGAATGGATTTTACAAAATGTGCACATCTCTAAAAGGCTCCTCCCTTCCATGAAGCCTCCATCTTCCTAACCTTTTCTGCCCTCATAGGTGACTGCTTCTGTGTCAGTACGAAGAGAGGTGAGTAGACCACCTTCATCTGGCTGAGTTGGTACATTGTCTTGGGGTTTCCAAGTTTCATGTCCAATGAATGTTGGGTCTGGCGTTTGCAATGCCATGATGGGGCTAGCAGCATGGTGATGATGTGGTTTGAAGCATCCCACTGCATATCTACCTACAGAATATGTTAGACTGCACACACTCCCTGGTCTGTTATAAGCATCTTCATACACTCCCAGTCAGAACACTTCTTGTTTGTAAACAAAATATTCAGATAAAATGGAATTCACCAGCATACACAAGCTTATTATGAGCACAGGCTAAGACTTTTTACTAGATTTTCTCCAGGGTGCTTCAACTGTTCTACTCATATGGTGTTTTTGTGTGAAAAATTATTAGTTTTCTCCCTCTTTCCCCATCCCACCTGAACAGTAAGAGCAGCTATCTTCAGAGAGAACTAGAAAAATGAACAGTACCCTGATTTCCTTGTTCTCTCTTTCAAGAAATGTAAAGGGTAGCTACAAGGGTGAATGTGGAGTACCGGAAGGGGCTCATTCCTTGCCAGGAGCGCAGCGCAAGGCCAGGGCTGGAAGTCTTTCTAAATGTGGCTGCCTGAAGTGGCTGTCAGAGTCAACGGCCACTACAGACACAAGGAGGCTACTGTTACATGTGTTTCTCATTAGAAAAGTAACTAGCCTTAAGAGTAGCAATGGTTTTTCAGCCAGTGTAACAGTGCTATTGCTTGAATGTATGTAACAACCTGGCTGTTAAGGGAACAGAAAGCAAAGCCATTTACCCAGGAGTAAATCCCACTGATTTCAGTGAGACTTGCTGTCAGATAAGTGTGGCTCAGATGGAACACCTACCTTTGATCAACCTTGGAATCTTTACGTATGCATACACCTTTCAATCTCAGATCAGACTCATTAGAGCATTCCCAAGCCCAGAGATGTTACACCCTGGATTCATATTACTGAATTAATCAAGTCAGGAAATAAATGTGCAGGAGCATCCTACACATGATGATTCAGAAGTAAGCCCCGCTAAGTGTAACGGGGCTTGGTGCATAGCAGTGACAGTTGGTGATTCCAGTTCCAGAAGGGCTGTGATTTCTTTCAGGGTTTTAGTTACCACCAGCCAAAATTCTCCACAGTGCTATCCAAGGTGCTGAACCATATCCCAACATGGCTTCAGCACCTTGGATAGCGCCATTGATTCGGGCTGGTGGTAACTAAAACCCTCAATGGAATCACAGCCCCTCCAGAACTGGAGTCACCAGCTGCCAAGTACTGCAGCCTTCATAAAACAAAAATAGGCAAGTCATTTTTGTCAAATATTACCTTATTTATGAAAGCTTTAAAAACAGTACAGATTCATCCTTTGAATTCAGAACTGTAATTCATTGTTGCTGTTTTAAATTAAGCCTTGCCCTAGTACATACGATCAGGATCAGCTCATACTCAGCTTAGTGCTGTTCAGTGGCCCAGTGCACAAAATCACTACCATGTGGAACACTGTATGGTGCTGAGCAGACTCCATCCACAGCCCCTAAAGCTTTGGCAATCTTTATCCATGTCTTGTCCCAGGACTGCTCCTCCACTTTGCTGCTTCTGGTGATTCAAAGGAGCAATTTCAACGGATCCTCACTGTGCACTCCAGGTGTCTATGAGCTGTAAGCGACAGGATCCAGCTGGAGAATAGAATGCCCAGGAGCCATGTGGCTGAGCAGTCTCTGGGCCATAGTTATGGTTTCCATGGTTTGGGACATCTTTGCAGTGCTCAGCAGTGTTGTGGATCAGGCCCCAATTATTATAAATTCACATTTCCCTTTTTGCTGGGAATTGAGTTTGTTGTCTTAATCAGATGACTTGCAGCCCAATCTTATGCACGTTTACTTGGAAGTAGGTCACACTGAATTCAATGTGCTTAAGACTGCAACCCTATGCACACTTACTTGAGAGTAATTCAGTGGAACTTACTGAATTCAGTGGGGCTTACTTTCAAGTAAACATGCATAGGATTTGCTGCATGGCTGGAACCTTATTCACATTTACTTGGAAATAAGCACTACTGAACTCAGTGGAACTTATTTCCATGTAAACTTGCATAGGATTGGGCAGCCAAGCTTTAAGACAATATGCATATATTTATTGGGTTGGGTCCAGACTAAGTTAGTTGCACTTAGTTCCTTTCAGAACCAGTAGGCTTAAGTCGTGCCTAACTCATCCCGCTGATTTCCCATTGTTGAAATTGGAGATACATATGTGTGCGTGCACGCACGTGTGTGCATGTGCTGTCTGATTACATGTTTGTATGTAAACTGTTTTTATGTTATGTACAATATTGTACTTCTAAGGTTTTTTTAATCTCTGAAAACTGCCCAGACAGCTTTGGCTGTTGGGCAGTATAGAAATGTAATAAATGAATAAGGGCGCAATCCTATGGCTGCTAGTCAGCAGCTAGACGGCCATAGGTTAGGTTGATTCCCGGAGAACTGACCACCGCCCCCTCCTGCGCCACCTCGTAAGCAGTGCAGATTGGCCCCGTGCTCTGCGTTCATAAGAGCAGTGTGGAGTGGTGAAAACCGGGCATTCCCAGGGCCGGGCCAGGGTGGGGAAGTCAGAAATCAGTATGACACATCCTATATGTCATCCAGCTGCCACTTCCCATGCACTGAGGTCCCAATGGCTAGACAGCCGAAATCAGCTGTCTAGCCACAAAAGCAGGGCTGGGGGAGCAAGGAGGAGATCTGCTCCTCACCACTCCTCCCGCCCTGCACTGGATAGGCAGTCGCCCCTGCGGTTGGAGGCGACCGTAGAACTTGATAGGATTGTTGCCTCCATGAATAAATTGATTTCAATAGGCCCTAAGATCAACTCACTTATCCCCCCCCCACCCCCAGCAATCCTGTATTCACTTACCTGGGAGTAACCCAATTGACCTAAATGGGACTTATCTCTGAGTAGATACGCATGGGGTTTCACTGTTAGGTTGGATTCACTCATCCTGGTAATACTAATTATTGTAAAATCAAAGTTTTTATGATGAGACAGTTAATTCTTTTTATTGCCACCTTCTCTTTCATTACTAACCTTTGGAATAGTAAGCAGGAATAATTTTTAAAAAATAATATAGTAGTTTAACAAAAGGAGATGCAATTAACTAACATTTTGGATTTAGGCTTTATGGAAATAAAATCATAACTGAATGTACCATTTACAGGAACACTGACAAAATAGCAGAGGTCACACTAATAAGAACTGTGAACTCTCAGCACTTCACATGTTGAAGTAAACTGCAGTTCTCATTTAGCTTGCATTATTCAAAGTGTATATTGTAGAATGTATTTCTCTAATAGTGTAGTCATCTATGTGTAAAACAGTGACAACGTAGACACATCTGATTAAAAATTGGTTATTAACTGCTCAAATGTTTTATGAAATACAGTAAACATTTAAATAAGAAATCAATGAAGCAAACAAATTTGGGAATATGATAAAATTATTCATCCTGGTAGAGGAAATTAAAGATTGAAACAGATGAAGGATAAATAAGCAACAGCTGTATATTTGCCCAATAGATGAATAATCGTTGTAGGTGTTTTTCTTAATTTAACTTTTCAAAGAAATGGTTTATTTACATACAGAATTCGATATTGCACAGCAACTGAGCTGATCAATTATGAGTGACTATCAGTACAAATATATGGTTTAATGACTCCCTGTCCCTTCCCTGAGGGATGAAAAGTTCAAGGATAAATATTACTCCAACTTTAATGAAAAACAGCCTCTAGTCTGGAACAGGCTGTGGTTTTGAATGAGAGATTAATTTTAAAATACGTATAAGCTGCCTTTCAGGGTAAAACCCTCTCAAGATGGTTAATGAGGGGCTAATGGGGAAGGGCAGAGGAATCTTAAATCCTTTGCCCAAGTGTCCCCAAGCTGTTTCTCCTCTCATGGGGTTTCACTTGCATATTTACAAGAAATACACACAGTATCTGGAAGGGAATTATTTGTAAAGCTTTAACATCGGTTAGCCTCCGATAAATTAGGCAGCTTGGATTAGTAATAAACTCTGTCTAGCACTTTCATTCAGGTTGTTGGAAAGGATGGAAGTGGGGAAAGTAATTAAAAATTTCCAATTAGACCTCAATGAATACTCTGAGAGGAGAACAGTATGAAACCCAAATCCGGTTCATCTCATAGCCAAAGACATTTAACAAAAAACAGTCTGTTGCTAAATCAAAATGTCAGGCATTTAACCTGTTAGTCCCAAATACCTCAGCCTGCCTAGGACATAAAGGTACTGAAGTGTACTGAAAGTTCTCCCGCTGAGTCAGCTAAAACTACAGCCCTTTAAGTAAGCTTTATTCCAAGAGCATCAAAGACTTCTATTTCTTACAGATAAAGGTTCATGTTTCATCTGTTAAAATCCAGTCCGAAAGATAACATCAGATGGTAGCGAACACTCCAAAACAAATCCTATCAGATGATTTGGAGATCAGTAGCAGGGGCTAATGAAGTGATTGTCTTGTAGGAACTGACAGCTACCTTTGTGGGGTGACACAAGGAGGCAGGAATTGCCATCTGTACAGGTAGCAGGCAGGAGGTCATGGCAGAGGCAGGGGGCACCTCACTAAGCACCATGCAAGTGTGTAGTTGCCTGGTTGGCTGGTTGCAGGCTAGCTAATTACCCCTGGTATCCAGCTGAAATTACAGAGCGAGGCCAGCCAATCGATCAGCCACAGGCTTGCACAGATCTTACTAAGAAGCTTCCTGCCTTCACCACCACCTACCACTGGCTACTGGTAAGGGTGGGGATTTTTATCTTTTTCTCACTAATGCTGAACATGCAGCCACTGAGGCATGATCAGCAGGTGTGTCAGTGTGGGGGGTATAGCTACCAGGTGCAATCCTGCTCCCCACTCATGCTTCTCTGAATGCATGGGTGGAGTGTCTGAACACCCCTCAAGGAACAGAATGTCAAGCCCCAGCTGAGAGGTTCAGGTAGTAATCCTACTCCAAACACATAGAAGAGCAGACACCCCAATTTTTTAACAAAGAACTTGTAGATAAGCCCTGGAAAATTAAACAATAGATGTGATCTTATTAACCAATCATCTCTACGACATGTTAATACTAACACTAGATCAAGAATTGTCAGCTACCAGCTACATCCTGACCTGCATGTGGAAAGGAGACCAGACTAAATAGAATGCCCCACTCTTGTTGCTCTTCCCTTCCTAGTACTTTCCCCCTGACACCAGGTAGAATTCTTTGTTTTCCCCAGCTGCCTTACCAAACAGCCTTTAAAAACCCCTGCGTCTCTTGTAAATACCTTTAGGTAATTTAGCATTTGGGTTTTAAGTGTGAGTAGGTAACTCAACAAGAAAAGAGACCACAATTTTAAAAATTTACTGCAAAAGTATTATTATTAGGAAGAACATTATAACATTTTAATGGTTACACTACACACACACACACACACACACACACAACCATAACAGCAAAAGGGTGAAAAAATAAGCAGGGTAAATGCATCCAGCTAAACCTAATTAGGTTCTGTCCCAATTTTCCACATTTTTCCCAGCAATATCTTACAGTCGGAGTTCTTAGCTTCTCTCTAATTTTCTTTCTTTTTCTTATTCTTCTTTCCCTCCATCCTTCCTCTCTCTAATCCTTCCTTCTTCTCTCTTTCAGCCTTCCTATACCAAAAGCTGTCTTTTCCCCTCCACTGTTTATAAGCTACAGCTAGCCAGTACTTGTGAGCCCTCCTGAGAGGTCATTATATTTACCCTAAATTCTTTCTGCTGAGCAATGCACACATTTTTGCAAAAATCTCTGCATCTGATCTTATACCACAGAAACCTGTCTTTGGGCTCCTTCACATGTTTTTGTTTTTGTTTTGGTGCAGTTGTCATTCTTCATTCATGGTATTTCCCGCATACAATACACATTGTCATTGTCCTGCAGCAGCTATCGCTCACCTTCCCCCTGTTTTCTCTGTGATATTTCTGTACACAGAAAATGCAGTATTATTTGCAGCCACAGAAAGGATCTGCCATCACCACCTATGTACTGCTGACATCACACTACAACACACTTTGTGTAGGCAGGTGTTGGGCAGTGCAGTGTTGACATCACCTAACAACCATCAGGTGGGAGTGTCACCCTCCTGCGCCTCCCTTGACCTCCAGCCCCCTTGCCATTCTACCCTTGGAACAACACCGGGAACTTCAGAAGTGCAATATACTGACATTTCACTATTATAGCATGACAGAGACCGCTGCTGCTCTGAATGCCCACAATGTTGCAACCCCTTTCCACCCAATCCCCTCTCCCAGTATATACTGAAATGAGGAAAGTGTTACTGCTTGCTCTTACAAGGACAATACTGACTTGTGCACATGCAGGGGGTGGATTTTGGAAGTGCAGCATACCAGCGTTTCACTAGTGTAGCATGGCAGAAACTGACTTGTGCACAGGGGGCAGGTGGGGGGAGAGCAGACTTCTGACATTGTGAACATACTGTGGATTGTATATAGAAGTTGCCAAGGCAGGGTGGAGGCAATAGAAGTGAAAAGGAGAGGCAAAGTTTGAAATGGAATGTTCATGAGAAGAGTGGGGAGGAACTACCCCAGGTGGACAGGGGGCATACAACGCTGCTGACATCTGATAACATTCCACCAGGCTCCACCCATCAGTGTAAATGGGAGGTAGCATTATGTAGTAAAAAAAAAAAACCTGTGTAAAGAACCGAGTTAAATTCTGCAAAGAATCTGGAAGCAGAAGCCCCAGCAAGTTGCTTATAAAATGCCTGGTGCGGTGAAGCCTTTTCTCTCGGAACAGACATTTCTGAGCAAAGATTCTGACCTGTAACTGAATCTCCTATCCATTCTCTTGCTTTGTAGACTTACTGGCAAGTGCCTGAACTTTTGACCTTTTGGTTTTAGGAACTATAGAACGGGATTAACCCAATAATATTCAAGCCAAACTATATACAAAGTTATAAGACAGCTCTGTTCCTTCACAAGAATAACCACTGAAAAGTTACTTCTGTATCCTTCTTTGCCTGCCACCCTAAAGGGCTCGACGCGCCTGATCTCGTGTGATCTCGGAAGCTAAGCAGGGTCAGCCCTGGATGGGAGACCACCTGGGAATCAGGCTTCCTTCATTGAGCAGGGGGTTGGACTCGATGGTCTTGTAGGCCCCTTCCAGCCCTATGATTCTATGATTCTATGATTCTATTTACTCTTCCTTACAATCCTAAGCCTGTTTACTCCTGTTGAGGTGAATGGGAGTGAATACCTAGAAAAAGTATTTAGGACTTCTACCTAAATGACTTTGAATGTTTCTGTCTGTTACAGGTAGCAACTCAGCAGCATTTTAAAAAGCCCAGAGCATTACAATGATGTAGTATGGGGTTATATAATGAATGGGTTGTGGCTATGTAAATAGGAGCAAGTTTGTTTCTCAGTGGTTGGCGTCACTGAGCCTGCTCACCAGCAGAGGCAATGCACCCAGCAAGAAATGGCTCATGTCACCAGGCTGAGGAAGCAGATTTAGCCCCCACCACGGTGGTGTCTTGGAGTACACCCCTTTACTTTCTCCCATATAAATGAATGGTTGGCACTCATTCTTCTAGGGGAAAGCAAAGCACTTGCATTTGAGGATAATGTTGCCACAAGGACAAACACTGCTTTCTACCTTCAACACTGGGTAGCCAATGTTCCACTGGCAGTTATCCCATTGAAGGGTGCACCATGTCTCTGTGTCTGTCCCTCCCCACCAGGGTCCTTGCAGTACACAAGCCTTCCTTCCACACACACCCAGTCACCCAGTGTAATTACAGGCATCCTGATAATTAATAATAAAGCACACTCCTTTTAACAGCAGTGACTTAATGTCTCTTTGGCTTTAAGGTTTTCATCCATACAACACATGCATGGACTTTCCCTTTTTATTAGAAGACAGAAAGCAAATGAATGGACATATGTCAAATCTCGAGTTGGCATACTGAATCTTCTGGAACTGCTTGCATCCTCCATTAAAGCCACACTCAGGGGGTAATTCCTAAAAGAATGTGCAGATTCCTGGGTTCCCCATCCACCAGTTCATTTCAGCATCTCAGTGAAATGAAGAGAAACAGGGCCAAGAGTCCTTCTATGCTCATTTCAGTGGAGCTTAAACAAGAGTCTCCGTGGATTGTGTAACCTAGGACTCTTGAAGGAAGCAATCGGCATCCCTGGAAAGGGACAATATGCTAAAACGGGGGGGTCTCTAACTTTTTTGGGTCAATGGGCACATTTGAAATTTTGACAGAGTGTTATGGGCACTCTAAGAAAATGGATGCCGGGTGGGGGGCTTGCCCACTCCTGAAATAGTTGCCATAGTGGACATGGCCAGTGACAAAACACCTATTTCCCTGAAGGCAAACTGGTGGCAAACTGAAGGCAAACTAAAAGCAAGGCCAGCCCAATACATTTTGCTGCCTGAGGTAAATGACAAGATGGTGTTCCTTCCCATCCCATGGTCAAAAGATGAGCAGACTGGCAGTTGAATTTTACGTCAGTTGGCAATGGAACAATACACCTGAAGGCAGCAGGCTAGCTTAGGAGGTTGGAGCAGGCCTCTTGGCACAGAGCTCTTTCCTCCAACATCTTGCTGCCATCTCCCAGTCTCTGCCACCTGGGGCAGCTGCCTCTCTCTGCCTTAGTTAGGCTGGCACTAACGAAAAGAAAAGTAACTTGCCCATGAACCTAAGCCTGAGACAAAGGTCGATTCTGAGCTCTAAAATACAACAAAACCACTCTTGTGAACTTAACAGTTTTCCATCCTTTTCACAGAGTGCAAACTGATGAGGCTCAGGGATAACTTGGCTGAGGAACTGTGATCAAGGCAGAGGTGGAGTCAGATTCCCAACTGCCAAATACATATTCTCCCCCAGAAAGCACAACAAAATACCAATTGCACAGAAGTTAAACTGCTCATGCTCCGGGAATCACACACACAGGCAAAACACACCATGCCAAAATAGCCACCCACCATGCAAACATAATAACAACATCAAGAAGGAATATAGAGTCCTTCTTGAGTTGATGACATGGGTTTTTTTTTCTTGATTATATGGCTACACACTTTCTTTCTGGTGTACATTTAAAAATAATTGCCGTCACTAGCATAACAAGGTTATGAAATCACTCCCCATTAACTGCACCATTAAAAGGGAAGCCCTTTTCCATTTTTTAAATGAAGGTAAAATAACGTGGTTACTTTATTCAGTGATCATCAATGGATTCCAGTGCCATTAAAAGAGCAACCCAGCATTCTCACTTTCTCTTTAATGAACTATTCCCAGCGAAGAAGCTGGGGACTGTAGGAAAATAGAGGAGAAGGAAATTAAAATGCTGAGCAGCCCATTTGTTGACTTAATGATTGCTGATCAGTAATGCTGATGTGCTTGCAAACTAGGAGGGCATGGTAGGCACTACCATGCAAAGTGAGGACTCAAATTAAGGAAAGGTCAGTCCACATCTGGGTTATGTTCATTGATTGAGCAATATGCAGCCCATCACAAGCATAATGATTATGGCTTAAGGAAATTACATTCTTCATTATCATTTGCATAAATTAGCCAGCTGACTGGAAGATTTCTATGCAGTCCATTATATAAACTCAGCCTAATTTTATTTTAATATCTAACCAGATTATGAAACAAGAGCGGGAGGCCCGATAGATTATAGAGCAGCATAGCCAAAAATCTGATGTCACTAACTCTGAATGTCACACACAGGTTTAATTTCCTCCCACATATTAGTTCTGTCAAATAAAAGTGCATTTCAGAGGGAATTAAGACTAAATGGGGTTGCAGGATACAAAAACGTAACAACTTCAAATGCTTTTCTTAATACTTCCTCCAATTTGAGATCTAATTTAAGTCCTGTTCTACATTATTCTGTTTCAATCCATTCCACACATAATTGTACATAATCTGCTCTGTGAATGGTTCTTTCACAGAGACACTACTACCATAACGGTTGTACCAAATTGTGCCATTTGGAGTTAAGAATCCCCATGGGATCTAAACACCGCAGGGAGCAGCAATACATCATAATCTCCTGCCTAGTAATAAACAAACTCTCACAAAACTATGCTGGAATTAAGTTCCACTGAGTTTGGTGGGCCTTGTTCTCAACTAAATATGCATAGGATTACAGCCCTTAGTATACTTGGCAAGTGTATTTTCAGTGGTGTAGTGGTAAATGTTGAAGTGCAAGCACTCATCATGACAGTCCCCACAGACACACCCCCAAGGGAGTCCAAAAATTCAGGCAGCTGGGTCGATCCAGATCAACAAACCAGTTCTAGCAGTTTTATCTCCACCGGGAACAGGTATTTTGTATAGCTAGTGGATCTTGATTGCTCTTTCAAGGCCAAACCACCCCAACATACTTTTCATTACAACAGGGAACATTATGTTGTTGCTGGGAAAGTCCGTTTTCTCCCAGCTACTTTGAGAATTGCAGCTAAACTCAGAGGGAAGAGGAAATTTTGAGGGTGGGTGGCAGATGGTGGCAGCGTCCCTGCTAATGAAAAAGTGCTGGCACGGCGTCCCTGCGAGCCCTCGCTCCACTACACCACTGTGTATTTTACATTTTACCTTCCCTTGACAACTATAGGCTTAGTCCTCCTCCACTCGTAAAATACACTTTACTAATCAGAGATTTAGCCATAACTTTGTTTTTAAAAGGTGAGATGTATGACTCCATTTTAATATGAAAATATGACACTGTAAAGAAGATTTTTGTTTATAGTTGAGGGATACAATTATATTGGCTATTTGAAGGACCACCTATACCAGCCTTCCCCAACTTGGTGACCTCCAGATATTTTTGACTGCAACTCCCAGCATTTCTGACCATCCACCATGCTAGCTATGGTTGATAAGACATAACAGTTGAAATCTAAAACAACTAGGTTGGGGAAGGCTTGCCCATGAACTAAGACTTGCCTCAGAACCCCTGCTCACTGACTCATCACTAAGGTCAATCAGGTTAGGTGCCAGGAATAGGAAGAGCCTTTTTAATGGTGGCCCCACACTTGTAGAATTCCCTCTTCCAAGATCTCTGTTTGACCCCCTCAATTGTCACCTTTAAACAGACCTTAAAGGCTTTAAAAAAATTCTACCAATGTTTTTTATTGATTTTATTGCTCCCATTTATTTATTTATTTATTTATTTATTGTATTTCTATAATGCCTTACTAAGACCAACCAAGGCAGTTTACAAAAGGTCCAAAACATTAAAACCATAATAATAATAACAACAACAGTAACAATGATGAGGATGCAGAGCCTGAATCTGGGGTCTGAAATTACCACTGATGTTAACTCCTATGAATTAAAAACAGTGCTGATGCAGCACACAACTGGAAAAAGGTCAAAGATATGTATTAATGGGAACAAATTATTTGAACAAAAACAAATTGCTAAACAAATACATAACAAACATGAATCAAGATAATGGAGTAAACAAATTCAAAATATATAAAATACAAAAATGTGCATGTTGTATCCAGAATTGTAACATAATATAAGAGGAATCAAATCTTGATGAATCTTGAATCTTATCTTGATATAAACATGAATCTTAGTCATCTTTACAGGATCCCGGTAAAATCCTGTTTTGCAATAACCACTTCATCAGAAATTAAACTGAATAACTGTAAGAGATAACATATAACCTATACAGAGTTACACACATATCTTGAAACATAGGTACAAATGTTTAAATAACGAATACAACGTTTTAAGTGTTCCCTGTATGAGGCTACACATCACTAAAAGAAATACTTTCTATCTCGGAGGTGCAGTGTTTCATTTTCTCTCATTCAATTTACTTAGGATCAAAGTGAAATAAGATAAATAAAATTTCACACATGCTCACCCTCAGTGTGGTGGGGAAGGGCTGAAATACCATAGAACAACCAATCCCTTTATTGTCACAGAATACATGGTTTATTAGTGGTAGAAGGTAGGGGTAAAGGGTTCTATATATTGTATACACCTTTAAAGTCAGTTATGATATGACCCTAAAATGTTCATTTTTAAGGGACCTTACAATAAAGAGCAGTGCTTTCATCTAAATTTGAAATTGCTTTATTTGTTCCTACATCTGAGGTATGTATGAATATTGTTGAAATGGGAGTGTGCAGGAAATAGAATCTGCATTATGAATGAATGCTAGAATTCAGTTGTTAGCAGGTCACTTTGACAAATTAGACAGCTACCCAGCTATAATGACATAAGATTTCATCTGGGAAGTGACTGCCTTGTCCTGCACCCTCCAACCCCATTCCAGAGGGGTGTCTCCACCAGCGATTTACTTCGAAGTGGCTGCTTGTTGAGGTAGTTAGGGATACATGACATCGTGACCATCCAGCAGCCACCCTGGAGCTTATCAGGGAAAAACTGGATTTCCTGAGACTGTTTAAAGTCCAATTCATTTCCTTAAGTCGTGTTCTCCTCGGTATAGTATGCCCCAACTCCTGGATTTAAACTGGATTTCCTGAGACTGTTTAAAGTCGGGTTCATTTCCTTAAGTCGGGTTCTCCTCAGTATAGTATGCCCCAACCCCTGCATTTACCTCTGGTATGCTAGCCCTGCCCAGGGGTGTGCCTTTCACCGTGACCTTGGTCAAGGAGTGTTTCCTGTGTGTTTCCTGTCCCTGCACAAACCACTTAGTGTCTACTCAGAAGTAGCTCCCCTTGTGGTCAATGAGGCTTGCCCTCTGAATGCCCACATCAGAACTTACAGAGATCCCCCTCAATTGACATGGCACAGTTTAAAGCCCAATTCCCTAAGTGCAATAAAGTGCAATCTTGAGGCTCTGGTTCTCCTTTGTTTGGTTTCTTGCCTTAGGAAGTAACTACTTCCTTCACTAGAGAGATCCTGTGAGTTAAAATGAGGGTTTGTTTCAGTCTTTGTGTTTACTGCTCTCTTTCCCAGCACAAGCATATGTAACTCCCATTGTGCTCAATGAGGCTTGCTCCTGAAATGCAGGTGCATCTGGACTTTCAGGGGAAAGAAGAAAGGGGGGGAGAGTCTCTCTGATTGGTTGAGCAGCCTCCAACGTTCACTCCAACCCCCACCCCCAACAGGAAGTATGTCCTGTGAAGTGATATTTACTGTTGCGGAGAACCTGTTCATGGAGCCCTGCATGGACCACATCGTAGCAAAGCTGATTCCTTTTTTAAAAAATCCAGTACTCATCCACTCACTTCTCCTTCCATTGTTATGAAAACGCGGCCCAGATCTTTCCAAAAAACCGCAGTGTTAGCAATAGGGATGGTGGAGAATTCTGCCATGGATCTTGGTGAGGCCAAATGCCAGTGCATTCGACCCCCTGAAATCTGTGGCAGAACGAAGCCCCTGCCCCCCTCAACCCACAAAAGGCGTGCGAAATGGAGCACTTACCTGCTGCCATCCACACTGATTTGTGAATGGCAGCCGCCCTGCAGCCGCCATTCGCTTCCTGATCATAGCCGTGATAGGCTACGTAAATACTTACGTAGCCTATGCCTATCACAGCTAACGCAGGGACACCTTTTGTGTCCCTGCGGAGGCCGTGATAGGCTACGTAAGTATTTACATAGCCTATCACAGCAAGCAAAAAAGAGAAAACAATGTGTACGCAAATGGCAGCGGCTACGGTTGCCGCCATTTGCATTCCCTATTTTTCGCCATTTTATCCTACGTAAACATTTACGTAGGCTATTATGGCGAAAAAAAGGGGAACGCAAATAGCGCCCACTACACTATTTGCATTCCCCTTTTTTTCCCACTGTAATAGCCTACGTAAATATTTACGTAAGATAAAACAGCGAAAAATAGGGAACGCAAATGGTGGCCACCATAGCCACCGCCATTTGCGTACGCTGTTTTGGGGTTTTTTTGCCTGCCGTGATAGGCTGCATAAATACTTACGTAGCCTATCACAGCAGCCTGGCTGGACGCAAATGCGTCCACAACTTGCGTCCACAGCAGCCCGTCCGCAGCCGGAACTCCGGCTGCGGACGGCCCTGGCTGGCTGCTCCATGGAGCTGCCGCGGAGCAGAGCCAGCCGGGCAGGATTCCGGGGGGGAGGACCGGATCACCTCCCCCCCTGTCAAGGATTCCGGGGGAAGGGACAGAGCGCCTTCCCCCCCACCGCGAATCACATCCGCGAAAAGGTAAGTGACTTTCGTACATCCCTAGTTAGCAACAATTTTCCTTTTCTTTAGCAGGAGAGTATCATATTAACATGATAGCATCATCGATGCAATGAATATGAACTTGAGCACACTCCGGGAGAGAGGGGAGGACAGGAAGGCTTGGCGTGCTATGGTCCATGAGGTCACAAAGAGTTGGACACGACTTAACGACTGAACAATTACAACAAATCATATTAACATACCCTAAGTAATCTAATGACAATTCCTTTTTAACTTCACAAATCCTTACAAATGAATAATAAATGTAACTATGAAATGGAGTACGTTGCAGGACCCTATTTAGATATCTTATATATATATATATATATATATATATATACAAGTCAAAAATTGTGTGTGGGTTTTTGTGTTTGTGGCTGGATGCAGGGCCATCTGCAAGACAGGGCATAAGGGGGAGCTGCCCTGGGCCTAATCACACTGCAGGGGCCACTGAGCCTGCCATTTGGGCCCTAGAGTTCCTGCCACTTTTAGTTCATATTCTCACTTGTCGGAGTGTATGACAGGAGTCACTGGGTTACATTATTACTTTGTTTATACTTTCCCTTACTAACAGGTACACCCTCTCAATCATGGTACAGGCCAGGTTTCTGATTTCAGCTACCAGTCATCCTATTTGCCATCTTTCATTCTATTGGTCCCTCTCCCATTCACTCTGACTTCCTTCACCTTGGATTGGCTGGCTGCCATTTGTTCCCTCCCCTTTACTCATGGTTTCTTTTCTGACTGTGGAGAGCATTTAGTTTCTCTCTCCTGTTCCTGCAATATATCCAGCAAGGAAGCTTTTGCTGAACATTTTAAAAGTGGTATGAGATTCAGTGTGGATTATATTGTAGTAGTGCTTACAGATTCAGTCTCTTGCATTTTTAGTAGTGTTTTTTATTCAATCTGCTCATTATAATTGTGCTTTTTTAATCAAGTCTGGTGGATTCAACTTTTCACCTTTCTTATGGGGCCTTTCCTAGAAGCGTAAACCTACCTTAATGTGTTTCTAACAAATAGTGCCTATGACAAAATTACATCGTGGGCAACGCCGGGTATATCAGCTAGTTCAAAAATAAAATAAAAACACTCTGATAAGATTGAGAGAAAGATCAATAATAATGCCTGCAGGTTCCTTGAAAATTACAGATATAAAGAGGCAACTGAAAGCCAATAAATAGGACAGTTATGAGAATATTAAAATAGGCCATATAGTGCAACATTTTTTCTTCTGCTAAATAAATTCTATTCAAATCCTTTTGTGATGCAATTAGTAATGAATAATGGTTACATTACACTGTGCTTTCTTGCCCCTAAGGCAGGGCTGGGAAAACTGTTAAGAAGTGTGCTCTAATGTACATGGACTTCCATGTTATACACATGTACACCAAGACATGAGGGATCTTTTAGCTTTGAACTCTGAGCGCTTAGGAAAACCTGAGCCCCCCTCCCCAAAACTGAGAAAGTTAGAGACCACAGACAAGGTCCTTGAAAGCCATTCTTTGTTTTATTAAAGAAAAATTTTAAGTGAGTTAAAAATCACACATCAGGGGAGTTAGAATCATACATTAACACTGAGAAGGTTAAAAGCTTTTAACTGATTTAGACTCAGTAGTGAAACTAGGTACACTGAGGATGCATAGAAAATTATGTATGGGTGTGTCTATCCAAAAGAAAAGTTTTAATTTCTAGCAAGGCGTTTTGTATGTGTGCGCATGAATGGGTGTGTATGATGGAGAAGGTGGAAGAGTGGGGGAGGGGAAAAGTTTCAGCCTGAGATAATCTGAACAAGGGGAAAACAGACTGAGGGATTATGAGAGATTTTTAGTTAGAGCAAAGGCAGGGGGGTTTGGAAGAAGGTGATTAGAGACGTGTAAAAGAGCAACAGGGAGCTCTAAAGCCAAGGGTTTTTAGAATTTGGAATGCAGTAGAATATTAGGAAAAAGGGAGGAAAAGAGAATAATTGGAGTATGGACAACCTAGAAGAAAAATAGAAGATAATGATGATTTATCTCATTTCTATACTGCCCAATACCTGAAGCTGTCCGGGCAGTTCACAAAAATTACAAACCACAAATACAACATAATAAAACAGAGTATAAATTTTTTATCATACAAAATGTAGAACAATTTAAACAGCTAAAACAATGTCAGTAAGATAACAGACCTAATAAAGGCAGCTGACATAAAAGCCCCATCATATGCCATTAAATACCTGGGAGTAGAGGACAGTCTTAACCTGCTGCTGAAAAGATGGCAATGTTGGTGGCAGGTGAGCCTCAGTGGAGCGATTGTTCCATAATCGGACAGCACCACTGAGAAGGCAAAGGTTTACTTCTCTATATCTGCAGACTTGTGAAGTGATAGGAAGCTCTGTTGAGCTCCTTCTCTGGAAAAGAAGGGGAGACAGAGGAGGAAGCGGGGCTGCTCTTCTGAGCAGTCCTTCTTGGATGGATGGTATCATCTTTCCCTCTCTCTTCTAAAATCCATGGATTCAGGTTGCTTTTTTATCTCTCTTCTCTGGATTTAGTAATTAAAGTTCTTCCTCCAAGATTGCTCATCTGATGCTGGAAAATGGATTTTTAGGTGTCTGACATTGGGATGTTCACAATAATTACCCCATGGTGAATCTGCAGTGTGTGTAGGGTGTGTGTGGCTGCCATTTGGAATACTCAACCCGCACTCGGGTTGTGCTGTGCGAACCTGGTGAGTATGGGTTAGGTGAGGGTTAAACAACCCTCTCATAACCCATGGTCTGTTTGAGGGTTATGCGAGGGTTGATTAACCCTCACACAACCCATGCTCGCAAAGTCTGCATGACATATGCAACCCCCCTAAGCAGGGGTTGCATATACAACCTGCCCCCCCCCCTTGCTGTAGCTCATTGTGGGTCACTTAAAGAAGAAAGAAGACTGGTCATTTTTATACAAGTCATTTATTGTGCGCTCGTGATTGTTCGCTCACGGAAGTTCACTTTTCATGATGTCATGATTTCCTTTTCATGATGTCATTGTCAGAAATGGATCATCCTTTCCCTTCACAACCAACACCACAACAGACAAAGTTTCAGGCTAATACAACTTTATTTTGCTAGAGACTAGGCTCTCTACAAATGCAGATTCAAGGAAACTCTCAGACTGCCCCAGGCCCTAAACAACTAATCAACAATCTCTAAGCAGAGGAGATGAACCAGAGGGTAGAGAAAGTTGCTAGCAGTTTGGGTATGAACCTCACAGCCAAGCTAGCCCCTCCCTTAGGGTGGTTCCCTCCTATGCTGGCTTCCAAGAGTGGCTATCTGGGCAGAATACTTGAGCCCTGCCCCTAACTTTTCCTGCTTAGCTTTGCGACGCACTCTAGTATCTCTAAAGTTACGCCCCTCTTCCTTCTCCTCAGAAACTTGAGTTCCTACAGTGGAGAGAGGGGGCAGGGACTGAGCCTGGGCCATCTGTTTGTCAAGGCTTTTGGAGGAATCTCTCCCAGCATCTAGGCACTCTAGAGATGGTCCCTCCACCATGATTTGATCTAGCAGTTCTGACTATAACTCAAAATTAGAGCTGTCAGACATCTGAAAGGGCTGGGACTCATCCCTAGCAGTCATCAACCTCTGGGTGCCTCTCATCATTTTCTAGGTTTATTCCACCATTATAAAAACTGCCAAAAATGCAGTAACACCCCCTCCCCCACTGCCAAAAACTGCATAAAAGAGGTGGTGTACTTCAAGAATCACACAGTATTTTAGAAATCTTGTAGTACCATCTACTGACTATATAAATGAAACATATAGAACGTGCCCACAAAGGGACAGGGGGAAACAAGGGTGGGGAGGGGCACGTATTGTGCCCATTACAAACCTACAGAGACTCTGGAAGATGAAGCCCTGGTAAGACTGCGGGGGTTTTCCATCATGTAGAGAGGCTCAATGGCTTCCTTTTTCTTTTGTGATGTGAGGAAAGGGTAGGAGTTGAACATCTCTGGCTATCTCAGGTCCAGGTGAGCAAGACAGCCAGGGGGACTGAGTGATTGTCTGAAACAAAGGTGACAAGACTCATGTAGACATGTCCACTTACACTGGGTTTTTAGGGTCTCGCAGCTTTAAAGGGTGTTGGATTCTTAATTTTCCCTTCCATCTGGCTTCAACAGGAAGGTTAGAAACCAGCATAAAATATTTCATAGTGGGGTCTTCTGTGGTTGCCGTCTTGAGGCAAGATCTGAATTTTTCAAGTGTTAACACCATCCACTCAATATGGACAAGGAGGTGCAACTGCCCCCACCCCTGGATTGTAGTCATGACATTCTGAGCGCCATAGCAACTGCTGTGCTACAGCTTCCACATCTAACTCTATTTTCAGTTTCCAGCCACAAAGGCAAGGCTCAGGGCAGGACAGAAGGTCAGTCAGTTAAATATAGGGCGGATGCCCTCCAGTTCCCCTGGCACCACAGGAGTGCCTCCTCATAACGCAAAGAAGTAGTAGTAGAAAGCAGTATGACCAGGCTCCTCCATGCCGAAGCAGCTCCATTCTGAGAACAGCAAAGGCACTTTGTGCTGCACCTGCCTGACCCATCTATCTCTACTGTCCAATTCCCTGTAACATGGGCGGGCGAGGCCCAGCCAGGAGAGGTCAGTAAATTAAACCTGGGGGTAGGGATTCCAGTGGGGAATCCGCCCAGTGGGGAGGCAATCTGTTCCTCCGCCCCAGAATCCTCCGGAGTGGCTCCAGGAGGATTCCACGGAGCTACACACCAGCTCCGGAGCATTGGCGATACGGTAGTGGCGGCCATCATTACTGTATCGCCAGTGCTCCAGAGCCGGTGTGCTGTTCCACCTCCAATCCTCCTGGAGCGGAGGTAAGTGATCCGTTCCACCGTGGGTTCCAGATTCATTTGAGTCCGTGGCAGAATTCTCCAACATCCCTACCTGGGATTCCATTGAGCTCAGGTTGAGAGCAGCTGCAATGCAAAAGGTAGAATGTGGACCTGGAAGGGGCAGTGAGGCCAACTTTCTGGCAGGCCCAGTCAGACAGTGCTGCAGCCTGTTAGGCCCTCAGTTTGTAGCCTATAGAAGTGCCTGCTTTTAAAGCATCCCTGTGGCTATGCAAACCACCAACTTTGGGTCCTGTTCCACCCAGCATGGGCCCCTGGCTGAGTTCACTTTAATTTAAAGTGAACTAGTGAGTTGTTTTCCAGCCCACAGGTGAGGTGAGGTGTGGTGAGCTGAGGTGAGGTGGGAGAGAACACAGGAATGTTGCCCCTCTGGGAAGGGGATGTGTGTTGTTTGTAAGGACAATCCCTGCCAGTCCCAGAATCACAAGGAAAGATGCATTCCTTCTGCACACTGGCTTTTTGTTGCTTAACACCCCGCCCCTCTGTAAGCATGCATAAGAGTGGGCGGTTAATGTTGGTATGTGAAAGTACCTTAAAACCCTGTGCTTTCACCCACAAAGGCTGGGAAAGTGCTGAAGAAGAACATAAGGGAAAGGGAGGTGTTTTTTCCCTCTGGTTCCTAGGAGTATTTTTTATATCATTTACTCCAAATAAAGTTTTGTTGGAATTGATGATGCTTCTTGAATGTAACTCTCATCTGTATTAGTGCTATTGCATTCCCGGGATCTTCTGCTACTCTGTATAGGCTTTTAAATGTCATAGAATGTGATGCTAAGCAACAAAGAGCACAGACAAGGAAATTGCACAGAGGTGTTGCAACGGTGTGTGCTGTGCACACAAATTACAACCACAAACTGCTGTGCAGTTTTCACACACACATACACACAGGGAAAAGTTCCTGTGGATGCCCTTGCAATCAGAGCATAATGGCTGGCCAGAAAGTTGTTTGCAAGATGTCTGCAGCTTCACTTGGGACATTCAAGGCCTCAATACCTTACTATAACTTGAAGCATCTCTATACCAGCCTAAAATCCCACATTTAAAAGGGGGCTTTCTGCTTCCATTTTAAATGCAGGATCACAATGGACTCCCTTTACACGTGCTTCCTTTCCCCCCTCCCCATCCCCCTTCCTTCTCCCCCTTATCGGAGTCTTCCATATGTTTCATTGGTCTAGCTCCCCTTCTTATAGCTTTTCCTTTTTCACAGAGGGAAAAATAGCTCATTATTGTGTTTTTAAATGGACCGTAGATAAAGGTCATTTAGTGCAGGAGCCACCCTGGAGGTTCACAACACCATCTAAAGGGCCCGCAAACTTCTGTGAGTGAGCAATCTCAAGAGCAGGATAAAAGCTCCATGTGAAGAAGCCCTTGCTTTCCTGACCTTCTCCAAGATCAAAAACTCCT
This sequence comes from Heloderma suspectum, assembly GCF_057233095.1. NCBI lineage: Eukaryota > Metazoa > Chordata > Lepidosauria > Squamata > Helodermatidae > Heloderma > Heloderma suspectum. Next base: position 72,744,300 of record NC_139462.1, read on the forward strand.
AGTCTGCTTCTAGATACAGGCCCCTTCTTCCCGAAACAGCAGAATCTGTGGGTGCTTTGTAATACCACATTTAGTCCAAGAATTCCATTTCAGAGGAGCTGTGGGGGTACATGCCAGTGTTGGGTGGGGTCAAAGGCAAAAGGGGTGGAACCAAAAAAAACCCAGCATAAAAGGCTTCCTGCCGTCACTAAGCCTCAAGAGTGGCATTTCAACCTTCTAGAACCGGGAAAAAACTGCAGAAGAGCCAGTGGACCACCATGATCAGTGGTTGGGGGAAAGGGAGGGCAGGGGAAGAGAGTGTGGGACACCAGGAAACTCAGATTAGGCCCCAGGCCTGAGGCTCCCCACCCCTTCCCACCGCCAATAAGTTTACTGGGTGGCCTTGGCTCCGTCACTATTTCTAGGCCTAATCTACCTCACAGAGTTGTTATGAGGATAAAATGAAGGAGGGAGACCACGTGTATCACCTTGAGATCCTTGAAGGAAACATGGGAAATAAATATTATTTTTCTTGTTTGTTTTGTGTTTTCCTTTTTCCATATTGGAAATTAATTTTTAATTATCAGGATGACTCATTCCTTGTTTGCAGAACATAAAAGTAGAGCAGTGGTCTTTGCCTCCCTATTTGTAATTACTTTACATTTATGTCACCCTCCTGAGATAAGCCAAATATCATTAAAACAGGATTAACTGCAAAGTTCAGCCCTAATGCAACTGATGCAAATGGCTCCACTGATATATTTTGAAGTGCATCTTTAACTCCAAAAATAGTTATTGGGATGGGGGTGGCGAACCCATTGTAGCAAATTGAATAATTGTGTCCCATTGCTATAGCTATTTTAGAGTCTGTATAATCTATTCATAGAATCATAGAAGAGTAGGGTTGGAAGGGGCCTACAAGGCCATCGAGTCCAACCCCCTGCTCAATGCAGGAATCCAAGTCAGGGCATCCCTGACAAATGACTGTCCAGCCTCGTCTTGAAGGCCTCCAGTGTGGGAGAGCCCACCACCTCCCCAGGTAATTGGTTCCATTGGTTCCATTCATCTGGGGATTCTTGTAGATTTCCCCCCAATAGTTGTATAGAATATGATTGGCATTATTTTTACTAGAAGTACCATGGCAAAACTAAGATTGGTTAGTTGTGTAATAACAGAAGTTTCACATTTCTAGGTACGGTGACTAGATGCAAAGGAGGGCAATGTGCCAGTATCTTTAATAGTTTGGTGGAAAGGGGGAATTTCAGCTGGCTCAGCTTTTAATGTCATAATGTGCACAGATGAGAAAAGCTTTACAAACATAAGAAGAGCCATGCTGGATCAACCCAAGAGCCTATTTAGTTCAGCATTTGGTTTGCATAGTGGCCAATCAGTTACCTGTGGGAAGGCCACCAGCAGGACATGAATGCAACAACATCCTCCTTCTCATGTTACCCAGCAACTGCTATACATAGCCATACTGCCTCTGAAACTGGAGGTAATATATTGATAGCCTTATCCTCTATGAATTTGTCTAATCCCCTTTTAAAGCTATCCAAACTGGTGGCCACCTTGTGGTAGCAAATTCCATCGTTTAACCATGCACTGAGTGAAGAAGTACTTCCTTTATCTCCTCTCAGCTACATAACTTTTCACTGTACAGGAATTCTGACTATTCGTTGTTGTTTTGCATCTGAGAATGTGGCATTTCATATATCTCATGCAATTTAGTATGTAGCCATATTTAAGGGGACCCCAGTAACTGGTACCTAAGTCACTTACCACACTGATTATGCTACCATTTTAATATGCCCAGTTATGCATCTTGAGCATCACTGCTAACACATAGTTATTGACAATGAAAGGCAACAAAATCACTCTGGGTGACCTGGTTTATGCACATTCAGATTGCTTCATTGGAAGTGGGAGCTCCATCCGCATGAAGGGATACATGCTCAGAACTTCCTCATTCTGTTGAAGTGTATGAGGCAATCCTCAGGGATAAGGTAGTTAGTCTTCTGAACTGTCTGCTAACCTTCTGCAATTAAATCATCCCAAAGAGTGTTAGGTGAGCACATTAACTTGACTGAGATATAGATACAGATATAAAATTTCCCTAGGAAATTTAGAAGTGCTAATGGAAATCTGAACATTTGAGCACTCCTGTCAACTAGTAAATCAGTTGGGAACATATTCAAGGAACTGGTCCCAATCTCACATTTAGTGAAGAACCATCAGAAACCCATTCCATTAAAATTCTATTAAGCGTCTTTCCACGCTTGCTTGTTTTTTATATTATAATGAAGCAGGATTATTTTTATTATTTTTGGACAATATTATTTGGAGTTGTAGGGAGTGGAAGGGCAATCACTTAGTCATCAGATGTCTTGTTAAGTTTCTCTAGTAATAGCAAAACAGAGCAAAAGAGGAGATAGGTCCAAAGCACCAATCCAACAAGGGTATGTTTCCACACTATCACCTTCACTTCTTTTCCAACTTTGTTGAGCTGTTTCCCCAAGCACATTTTCTCTTGTGTGTGTTTCCATGTCCCCAAAGGACCCAGTCTATCATGGTTATACCCTGGCAGGCTGCGCTGTTTCCACGGAGCCCTAATCACGTTATTCTCTTGATGGCTGGGTGAAGCCTTTTTGGAGTGGGTTGGGTCTGCTTAACCAATGTGTTTTCCTGCCTCTTTCTGTTTCTGATTCCCCCCTCCCTTGCCCCTTCTGCCCTGCTGAAGTTAACTGCTCTGGCCAGTCTCCTCCTTGCCTTCCCAGCCCTTTTGTTTTGCTCTAGAGAAGGTGTGAAAAATCAAAGTGCTGTGTATGGAGCATCCCCCCCTTTAAACCTTCCTTGTTGCCCTTGAAATGGGGATTTAAAGCACAATTGTGCATTAATGAAGTGGCGAGCAATCAAAGCACTGTGTCTGGAGCATACCACACCCCTTTAAAACTTTCTTTCTTGCTCCTAAAATGCATGCTTGTGTGTGCATCTCTTCATCTCTGCCTGACTGCTCCTTCCAGGATTATTTCTCCCTCTCCTTCACACAACTTCAGTGTTCCCGCCTCCTCAGCCGTGTTTCCAGGACCACAAAAGGAGAAGCTAATGGAGGTAGAGAGGATTTTTCAAAAGGCTTTCCCCTTCTCCTCTCCTTTCTCCTTTCCCCTGAAAATCCAGATGCACCTGCATTTCAGGAGCAAGCCTCATTGAGCACAATGGGAGTTACTTCTGAGTAGACACACATATGCTTGTAGGGATGTACGAAAGTCACTTACCTTTTCGAAGGGTGACATTTGTGGTGGGGGGGAGGCGCTCTGTCCCTCCCCCCGAAATTCTGGCCAGGGGGGAGGTGCTCCGTCCTTCCCCCCTGAAATTCTGGCTGGGGGGGAGGCGCTCCGTCCCCCCCCCGAAATTCTGGCCGGGGTGGGAGGCACTCCGTCCCTCCCCCCCGAATCCTGGCCGGCCAGCTCCGCAAATGGCAGCGGCTGTAGCCGCCGCCATTTGCGTCCCTGCAGTCAGCCGTGATAGGCTACGTAAATGTTTACGTAGCCTATCACGGCTGATTTAAAAGAAAAAAAAACCCACGTGTACGCAAATGGCGGCGCCCATGGGCGCCGCCATTTGCGTTCCTTATTTTGGCAGGTCTTAGTCTACATAAACATTTACGTAGACTAAGACGGCGAAAATAAAGGGAACGCAAATAGCGTAGCGTCTACGCTTTTTGCGTTCCCCTTATTTTCGCAGTCTTAGTCTACGTAAATGTTTACGTAGACTAAGACGTGCCAAAATAAGGAACGCAAATGGTGGCGCCCATGGGCGCCGCCATTTGCATACGCGCGGGGTTTTTTTTTCCTTTTAAATCAGCCGTGATAGGCTACGTAAACATTTACGGAGCCTATCACGGTGTTTTTTAAAAATCTAGCCGTGATAGGCTACGTAAATCTTTACATAGCCTATCCCATTTTTTGTTGTTGTTGTTTTTTAACTGGAAATGGCGGTGGCGGCAGCTGGTCAGAAGACCGGCAGCCGCTGCTGCTGCGCTGCTGCCGCCAGAGCCGCCAGAGCCGCCAGGAAGATTCGCCCAAGGTAAGTTCCGTCCCGGAGGGGCGGGGGGGCAGACCGTTCCGCCACCGATTTCGGGGGGCTGAATGTGCTGGCATTTGGCCTCACCGAGATTCGTGGCGAAATTCTCTGACATCCCTACTTGTGCTGAGAAAAGGACGGGAGAACACAAAGAGGGAAACTAGCCCCCATTTTAACCCAGAGGACTTCACTGACCACAGTGGGAGTTACTTCTGACAAGACAATAATGGGTTTGTTGTGGGAAAGAGAGCAAAACCAGCCCCCATTTTAATGCACTGGATCTCTATTTGGAAGCTGTGAAGGAGTTACATACTAAGGCAATGGACAGAAGCCTCGAGATTGCCCTTAATCGCATTTAAGAAATTGGGTTTAAAAGTGTGCCATTTCAATTGAGAGGGAATCTTTTTAAGTTCTGATGTAGGCATTCAAAGGCAAGCCTCATTCAGCACAATGAGTGGGAGAATAGTGTCTCCTCAGAAGTAATGGGAGTTACTTCTGAGGATACACTACTGGGTTTGTTGTGGGAAAGAGAGCAGTAAAGACAAAGGCAGAATCCAGCCCCCATTGTAACCTGCAGGATACCTATAACTAAGCTGCTAAGTACTTTCGTCCTAAGGCAATTCACTAGAGCCTTGCTTGGTCCCTTCAAGGCATTTAAGCAATTGGGCTTTAATGTGTGCCATTTCAATTGAGGGGGAATCTCAGCCTCATCCACAGCAATGGGAGTTACTTCTGAGGAGACATTAATGGGGTAGTTGTAGGAAAGAGACAGAAACCAGCCCCTATTTTAATGCACAGGATCTCTATTTGGAAGCTGTGAAGGAGTTACTTCCTAAGGCAATGGACCGAAGCCTCAAGATTGCGCTTAATCGCATTTCAAGAACTGAGGGCTTTGATATGTGCTGTGTCAGTTGAGGGGCTTCTCTGTTATTTCTGTGGTCATTGAGAGGGCAAGCCTCATTCAGCCCAATGGGAGAAAACACCCCTTGACTGGGGTCATGGGCTGTGTTCTAGTGCTTATTTTCAATAATGTTTTAAAAGTTGGTCCCTCGGCATCCTGCTCCAAAACGGCGATAAAACTTCCGGAAAACAGGGAGGGAAAGGGTTGGGTCACTGAGGTCAGAGCAACACACCCACAAAGGCCGGGCTACATGCCCCATGGGCAGGGATAAGACAGTGAACCCAGTGCGATTGTGGAAACAGGTCAGTAATGGAGCTGCCATAACTGGGAAAAGTCAGACTATAAGCAGCCTCAGAAGAAGCAGTTTTTCAGTGATAAAATGCAAAACTGGGGCTGAATGGCCATGGCAACATGGAACCACAGAGAAACCCCACGGCACAGGCAGGTTGGAGTAAATTGCTGGTGGAAACACAGCCCAAGAGAACTAAGATCTCTACAGCAATAGTTTGAAACAAACAACATCTTAAAAATCAGATCCAATTAGGGATGTTCCTAACAGTAACAAGTTGATCAATTGGACAAATGGAGAGGGGGTGTAGATAGAAGCCGTCCTCATACTACCGTTGCACTGTCTCACAAATGTACAATGTGACATCATAATCTGAAAGACTTGGACTCTATGGATCCTAAACCTGAAAACCTCCGACTATCTACTGGAGTAATATAATTCAGAGATCAGCAGCATTAATAGCTGAGGGAAGGGTTTGCTATGGGGCCAGCCCTTTCATTAGGCAGAATAAGGCAACTGCCTCACATGGTAGATGCTGGAGGATAGCAGCAGTAGCACCCCTGTCTGTACCTCCTGAGCCATCCAGACATTCCCATGTCTCGGAGGGCAAAACGGCATGTGCCACAAGGCCTGTCCTGGGTCCCCGAAACTACCCAGCTGCCTCAGGGGTGGTGCAGGATACTATCTTGTTGACTACCAGTCCTGTTTGATTCTGTATGTAGAATGGGGAGCGGGCACTATTTTGTTCTTCACCTCAGGTTTGGTCCTGGTTTGCTACAGTTGTTCATTGAGAGTCTGCAGCTTCACCTGGGAATACCAGTTTCAGGATGGGTGGGGAATGTATTGTCATCTGAAATTTCATCAAATCTGCAGCCACTATGTGAAGAGACCATTATATATTTATATTTCAAAAGCACTCATTGTTCCAGCTTTTCTGACCTTGATTGCACACTTAGTCTTGTCAAGATGCTCCTTCTGGATGAATCAATATGGTTTTCTAGCAAATTACAGGGTGGTGGTGGTAGTTAGACAGTATTCTTCAGAGTAAAGATAATGAGTCTCAGCAAGAGTGCGCCTGTTACCTTGGCCTGCTGATGTGAAAAACTGATACTTCCAACAGGAAATTAATTACTCTAATAATTATCTCATGCATTTAACAATGAAAGGACAGCATAGATAAATGGAGTTATTTACGGGACGAGTAGGAAGACTGTTTATGCCATCTTGTCTTCATCCATTTCTTTGTACTATGTGTTCCCCACCCACCCCGAGCCTGAAGAAATAATAGTAAAGATAACATTTTAAGGATGTGCTGTTTTGTTTAGAAATAAATAGCACACCACTAGGTGCACTTATGGTTCTGCATCATGTATTAAAATGGAAGATATTTAATTTACTGCTTGTTTTCTTTCATCAGCTGGAATTTAAAATGCAGAGAGAAATTAAGAAAAAGTAGAAAGGAGACACATCTCTGAATCAAAGGGCTTCTCCACAGGGGGTTATACTGTGCGATCAGGATTGGTTACTCATGGACATTTGCGGCTCCTTTACATGATGTCATCAACCTCCAGGGCCTCTCCTGCAGTTTATGACCTTTATCCCACCTTTATAAAGCACAGGGAAAGTCCATTTTTTCCCTAGGAAGTGCCATGAAGTGCTTTACTTGCTGGGTGTACTTCTGTAATGGCATTATAACAGCAGCGCCATCTAGAGGCTATAAAATGAAACATATACAACTTGCCGAGAAATAAAAGCAGCACCTCTCAGCCTATGTAAAGGAGCAAATCTTAATCCCACAAAGAATCTGGAACTGAAGCCCCAGTAAGGGTGTGGGATAAAAGCCTCCTGTAGAAATGGTTGCAGACATATAATGGCACTATCCACACAGAGCAAAGGAAGGGAATCCTCAAGGCCCAACCTAGCTTGTTAATTTAAATTTCACAGATGCATCACCCAAGAAAAGATTGGGTGATGCATCCAATCACCCCTACACACACACACACACACACACACACACACACTTCTATGTATTTAAATGGGAAAGTCTAAGTATGCAGTGTCTACTGGATCACCCCTACCTACATGCTTGCTGATATCCTTGAACTTTATGAGATTAGTGAGATAGGACATAAAAGATAAAAGCAATTTTACTTATAGATGAGGGGAGCCTTTGCTGCCCCCCATAACATAGAACATTTAGTTTTTAAACAGTTTTACATTTGCTAATTACATCCCAACTTCCTTGATTAACACAAAGCCTCCAAATATCACGTCAGTACCTCATCGAGCTTATATAATTCCCATAATAATTCAGCATTATTATCAACATTAGGATGTCAGTTGTTCAGTCAGAAAAATGGAATAATGATGCTTTTACTCACGCAACTATTGTAAGGCTTAATTAACTGGTGTTTGTATAGCCCTTTGAAACAGAAAGCATTATGCATATAATTAATCGTATTATTCATCTAATAGTTGGTGAATGAATGGAAGCAACACAGACAGTATAATGAAAGTCATGAAAAGGCATAATGATAGTTTAAGAGGCTAACGTGAAATCAGAATATAAAAGGGAAATTAGGGTAAAATCCAACGTAAGTCCTACTTAGAGTAGACCCATTGAAATGAATGGGGCTTAAGTTAGTCATGACTAACTTACATTTCAGTCATTTCAATGTGTCTACTCTAAGTAGGACCAATGTTGGATTTTACCCTTCATATCCCACAAATTGCAGAATAAGTTAGGCTAACGTTATGTGTAATATAACTGAATCGGCACTACTGCTGCACAGTGATATGAGTAAGGACTAGGGATAGACAAATCTGTTTCACTTTCACCCACATTTGATTTTTTAAAATCTCAAATTTAACCTCAAGAAGAAATTTTCAAATTTGGGTAAATTCATATCAAAAGCGAACCAAAACTAACTTTTCACCCATCTACACTGGCCAAATTCAATAGATACAACTATGCCCAGCATGGAAAGGACCATGTTGCACCTGCCTGCCATTTAGCTGTTAAGGATGAGGAGTCTTTCAGAAAAAAAGAGGTGGCAACCCTAATTGAGCACTAACATGGCTGAATACACAGGGATTCAAGCCCAATATTGTTGTTGTTTTATTTAAGGGCTGCCTTTCAGGGCAATGTACAACAATAAAACCCACATAATAAAAACTGATTAGGTAATAAAAACAATAAAAACAGCACAAGAATAAAACTCACATAATAAAAACCAATACAGTAATAAAAACAGTAAAAGCAGCAACAGCAGCAGACACCCTAAAAACAATAAACACCAGCATAAAAACAAAACCTACCACGTACACCTTCATCTACAACCCTGTCCGATAAAACATAATCAGGGGAAGGCCAGAGTAAGGTAGTAGTAAAAAGAACTAATAACTCAAAGCACTGGGCCTGGATAGATGTATCAGTTAGTTTCACTTTCTCCCATATTTGAATTTTTTTAAATCTCAAGTTCTTTTCATATCCAAAAGGAAGAAATTTGCAAATGTGGGTAAATTCTTCTCTAAAACAAACTGAAACAAATTTGTCATCACTCTAGGAAGGGCACAATCTCTGTATATTTGTGGGATGAAAAACAATCTGTTTTGGCAAATGGGCTGTAAAAATTCATTTTCTTGTATTGCAAGTGGGCTAGAAAACGCTTTAAGATTGTGGGGTGCAGAGAAGAAAATCATTATTTGCCCGCGTATAACATCCCAGACTGTTCAAAGTGTTTCACATACTTTTTTTTTTTTTTTTTTACCACAGACCTATAGGATAGGGGAGAATGATTATCCCTATATTGCAAAGAAGGGCAGAGAGAGAGAGAGCAACCAGGTTTGGATGACATGCCATGGTTCGTCATAGGTTACCAAGATGCATGCAACCCTAACTTGGGGGTAGTTGTGTCATGTGAACCTGACAAGTGTGTGTTATGCGAGATTAAACAGCCCTTACATAACCATGGGTTACACAACAACCCCGGAGCTGGAGTTGAATATTCAAAATGGCAGGCACACAGTCTTGAACACTCCGCAGTCTTGCTGTGGGTTAATAACCCATGGTGGGCTGACATTTTGTGCAAACAGCCCCTGTGAGTCTTGCCTTAAGGCCACATAGTGAGTTCAGGTGATTTGTAGAATTATAATAATTGTGACGGTTATATGTCTGCCATCCTTGCATTTGCTCTGGGGCTACCTCCAGCTCCTGGTTATGTTTATTTGTGTATTTGCTGTCCCTAAGATAAGTAGACTATGCTACCACAGCAGTTATCGGTATTGCTAATAGCAAACAATTGGGACCACAGATAAGGCTGCCAACCGGCCAGAAAAGAACAAGCCATGTTTGCGCCTATCTGTTTAACAGAAATCAGTCAGTGAAGCTAAACATTACTATCATCTGCTATTTACTTCTCACTTGCTCACCTTTGAGGGCAGTTGCGTGGGCAAGGCCACGTGAGAGGGCCGTTTTCACAGTGGTCCCACATCTCTGGAACTGATTGCCATTGGGGGTCCATGAAGCCCTATCACTGCAAGCTTTAAGGAAGGCTCTGAAGACTTGTGTGTTTTCTCTGGCCTTTTCCTGCTTATGTTTTCTTGGGCTGCTCTGGGCTGCTCTAGCTGCAATTGTGTATTTGATTTTAGTACTATCTGGGCTAGATGTTTTATTCAATGGAGGCTGGTGGCTCAGATTCCAGTGGGGCCATGAATCCATTCCAGGTTTCAGTAAGAACCAGAATTATCCAAGGTGCTGAACCTATTTTGGAGATAGGGTTCAGCACTTTGGATAGTTCCTTTGGAGTTCTGGGTGGTTATGACTGAAACTTGGAATGGATTCATAGCCCCACCGAAAATGGAGCCACCAGCCTCCACTGGTTTTATTGGTGGCGTTATTATTCTTAATTTTTGTTGTTTTATCATTGCATGGGCTTTTATTGTGTAAGCTGCTTTGGGAGGGCTTTTGCATTTAAAGGTAGCCTAGAAATATTTTAAATAATACATTTTTTTTTTTAAAAAAACCCAAACACGAGAGAGCTGCTGAAGGGATAGCTAGGGGGACCGGTTCAGAAGCTGGTAACCCTAATTATGACTGGCATCAGCTCCTCATAAATGTAATACACTGTCTTATCTCCACCAGCCTCTTCCTAGCCAGTAAGCTTTCCCTTGTCTTGAGTAAACTCACATTACTACTTGTCCCTTGCCCCTCTCTAATTTAGCATGAATGAGATCCGACAAGAACAGAGGAACAGTCAGTTGCAGTCTGTTCATCCACAACGATTCTTCCTCATTCCCTCTGGCATCTCTGCTGGAACCTCACTGAAAATCAATTAATCTAAGTTTCTGCAGGAGCATAGCAGTTAGATCAATTAAGCATGCATGTACAGGAGACATTCATAGTGGATTTTGCCCGCACTATCTCTCAAAATGTTAGATTTGACCAAAAAGAAAGAAGGGGAAACTATCTGGATTAAAGTTTTTGCAATATATTTTGACTATAGCAAAAACATCCATTTAATGAAAAACACACACACACACACACACACAGCCTGCCAAATAACACTTGGATGTTAAGAAGAAATATCATTATCTTTAAAAATAAAAAAAGAAGTATGCATACCAGAGGCTAAGAAAAATGTCAGCCAGTCATATGGTGCAAAATCACTGAGGGTGCAGTCCTATCCAGATGCCCATCAGCCTCCAAACTCAGAGGCAGGCAGGCATCCTATGCAGTGCAGGGCAGAGGCAATCTTCGCCCCCACACTTCCCCCACTCTGCATTTTTGCTAGATGGCTGTTTTTCCCATCCAGCTAGGGCTCTACAGAGGGCAAGGAGGCTCAGAAAGGCTGGGGAAAGCCCATATCCCAACTTTACCAGCCCCCCCCCCCTCCCCCAGAACCACGCTCAGCTTTGCAACCTTGGACAGGCAGCCAACATGGTTCTCTCCATGCTGACTGTGAGGGGGAAGGGGAGGGGCGGGGAGCTTGGACTCCTGGGTCCAAGGTCAGAGCAATGTCTCCAACGTGAGATCCAGGAATCTGAAAAATCCTATGCTCCCCCCTCCTGCCCAGATGCTATCTAGGGGCCATAGGATAGCTCTCCCAGAAAAGGGTTGCAACTATTTTCCTTTGTCAGAATTCGTACACACCACACCAAAAACTTGAAAGTATTTTCAGTAGTGTTGCCATTTTTTCCTGCAGAGCTCCTCTACTTTTAATAACTGCATGACAACATGTATTTGAGCAGATAGCATTTTCTCCATCACTGCAACTGCATTTCACGAAAAATGTCACTTGCTGCATTTCTTTCTGGCATGCAGCTGTGATAAAAATGGCAACACTACTGATTTCTTTCAACACTATATTTAAAATATATTGCTTTTTTTTTGGTATGGGTAATATATTTTTCATACCAGCTGCTTTGATCAAAAGTAGTGCAGAAAATACAAAACATACATTGGCTGTATCTTTCTGCTGTTAATATTCTTTACATTCTAGCTCAGCCAAGAAAAGGAGGGTTGCATTAAACATAATCTACAGATCAGGGGTGCTGAACCTCTCTCAGCCCACAAAGGCCAAATTCCATTTTGGACAAGCTTTCTGGGGGACGGGCGGCATTCCAGTAGTGAACAGATCCAAAGGCAAAATGGATGCGGCCAAAATACCAAAAATATTTGGGGGGGGGGGGGTTGGCTTAAATCTCTCACTGTCGGTTGAAAGACATTTCAGCCTTTTAGAATGGTGAAAAAGGTGTACAAAAGCCAGGAAACCATCCAACAGTCAGTGATCGGGGAAAGCAAGTGGGGCTGGGGTAAGTGGGGCTGGGGGAAGGTGGCATGGCCATTTGGGGCACCCTGGAGGACCAGATGGGGACCCCAGGGGGCCAGATTTGGCCCCTGACACTGAAGGTCTGCACCCCTGCTATAGATGGATCTGGTATTCGGATTTTGTTGTTGTTGTTGTTGTTGTAATCTTACTGAGGAAAGCACTGTGTAATATAAAAATGCAAGACCTACACTGGAATACTCCACTATAATTTTGATCTAGATTAGGCTGAGAAAAGACTTCCAGTGCAATATGTCACTGTCTAATGTAACATTGCTTCCTTATCATCCCCCTCCATCCAGCTGAAATCCTTTCAGCTACAGAAATAATCCATATTGTACGAGCATGTTGTGGTACTGTGACAGATGCTGTAAAAATCAAAGACAATATTCAGTTTCCTTATTTCCCCTAGGATAGCACACAAGTATTTTTTTTGCGGGGTGGGGGATAATAAATTTCATGTTGTTATACATAATGTATACTTCTAACACACACTAAACCCACAAATGGCTGAAATGCTTTAAAGAGTCTCGACATGCACAAATCTGGCTGAGAACGAGTCATGTACATCCCCCAGCTCTAAAGTTTAGTTTACATGTTGATTGAAAGATTTAGCACTCATCCTGTGCAGATAAGTAAAGCTGGGCCAAACCTCTCAGCCATTCTTTTGGGCTATTAATGGGTGATTGAACCAAGAAAACAGCAAGTGTGGTGTAGTGGTTAGTGCTGGACTGGGACTTGGGAAATCTGGGTTCTAGTCTCCACCTGGCCATGAAGCTCACTGGGTGCCTTTGGGCCAGATACTAACTCTCAGTCTAACCCAACTCACAGGGTTGTTGAGTGGATAAAATGGAGAGGAGGAGGGGCATATAAGCCATTTTGGGTTACTTGCAAGAGGAAAAAAGTTGGGATATATTTTTTGTATAGTTCATTGCAGCCTCTTGTAGCAGACAGTGATGCTTCCCATCCAGTATCCTGACTGGGTTTTCTGGGATTTGACCAGGTGAGCGGAATGCCCATGGGGCTGATGCTACCTGGACATTCTTCTGGTCTGCAGTTGGGATGCTGCACAGACACCTACTATGAGAGACCATGATGCAGCTTTTTAAAAGCCATTATTAAAAAAAAAAAAGGTAAAGGATGGTAAACCCTCGGCCACCTCGTATAACAGTAAAGTAAGCCAATCCCTAATCCCCGCAAACAATTTTTTTAAGAACTTCACTGCCCACTTCCCAGAGCAGCCAACCCCTCCCCCCCTACTTTCATAGGGGATGGAGATTTTCACACTGTGGGGGAGGGAGATTTTCAGGACAGCTCTACGTTAAACTGGAAAGCAAACCATTTGCTGCGTGTAACCCTGACGTTTCAGAGGTAGTTAAAGGAGTTTTTGATTAAGCCATCTCTCACTACCCCTAAGTCAGGGTAGAATGACTCTCTAGGTATAGTTCTATTGTTCTTTTTGGTGGCTTTTACACAATGCAGCCACTGAAGTTGACATTTGAATTCTTGATCCTTTCTCCTCCCACTAGGTTCCCCCTCAGTGGCTTTTGCCTTCTCTGAGAGATATGTCCTCCCCTCACCCAGCACCAGTCTTCAAGTTGCCACTTCTGTGGCTGCATTCTATAAAAAGGAAAACTGCCCCCCACTCAAAAGAATCACAGAACGACATGGAAAATGTTGATCTGCACTTGCTTGGAGTACAGTCCTAGAGTGAGCCTTATGTGACTCAGCTGAAGGGTGTCTTTAGACTAGACAAGTCTCTTGAACCCTCATTTCTGCTTGCTTCACTCCTTACTAGCGTACTCTTGTAAACGTGCATCTGGGAAAAGCAGCTGGGCGGGAGGGGATGTTCAGTGGGAAAATGCTCAAAACTGCAGCATCCCAAGGATGTTTTTTCCTCTCCCCTTTCACTCATAGAAAAGAAGGCAGTGGGGCACTGCGGAACTATTTTCCCGAGTTCCTAGGAACTCAAAAGATTTCCACTTCTGGAATCGGGAACACAAGAAGGTTGCCTCGTTTAGGTTTCTAGGGAACAGAAGAGAAGTGAGACAGGAAGAGAATTCTGTGCAGATTCAGCCCTGTTCCTCTCAGTTCCTAGGATTGATGAAGAATGGTGAGGGCCTCCCAACTCATCCAAAAGCCTGCAAGCTATGGTGTTCACAGAAGCTAGTGCCAGTTCAGCCTTACTCCTATCATTCACTGTGAGTTTACAAATAGTGTTAATCTTATTTATTTATTTGCAAGATTTATATGCCACTCCGTATCTAACAGGATTCCTGAGTGGTGAACAATAACAGAAAGAAAAACCTCAAAATACAGATTTAAAATTCAATTAGGTCAATAAAACAGTGGCTGGTCAATCAGGGAAGCCTTTTTAAAAATAAAAATGTCTTCATCAGGCACCAAAACCAAAGCAACATTGGTGCCTGCCTGAAATCAACAGGCAGTCAGTTCCACAGAGAGGGAAGCAGAACCTGATGGTTCTACTCTGAGTGGATTCTGAACAGACTGCAGATCCATGCAGAACAGAACCCCCAAGAATATCTCATCTGATGACCTCAGTGACCGGGCAGGCTGGTAAATACCTTGCTAGTTCAGTACCTTTGCTAAATCTTCAGTACCTTTGCTAGTTATCTGTATTTTTTTAATAACCCAACACATACGGAATAAATGTACAACTCCAAGCTGAAATTTAACTTTATTAGCTTCCTGGATTTCAGTAGCCTTATCTTGGTTTGTTAACGTACATACCCACTGTAATGTCTTGTACGACAAATTGCTTAACCTGAGGTGTGTGGGGGGGTCACCATTCACCTCCGTCTATCTTCCTTGTTTTGTTAATCTGTTTGTTACTTTTCCTTACCATGAGTTAACTCATAAAAGGGTGATGTATTAGCTTAACTCATAATGACAAGGCTTTCTTCATTCCAGAGTTTAAGCAAAGGTATTACCGTCCAATGAAAAATTAGACTCCAGGGTCTAGACCGATTTTGCCTCAAGCTCCCTTGGAATGTTTCCAGAAGTACTACTCTCCTGCAAGGGCTAGGGGCTGAAAACATTTACTTAATCTAATTTAGGAACTACTCCAACTGCATGAGACAGCAGCTGTTGCTGTGGCTTATGTGGCACTAAATCAGAAGGGAAGAGTAAGGAGTACAGCCTGCAGGTCTGGGATAGCAAAGGGAGGCATTTGGCTATAATCACTGCTTTGGATTGTGCCACTCAAGCAGAGTCTGCCATCCAAAAGAGTGACCTCCCCATGTGTTTTACAGGTGTCAGGCATGCTAAGGGGAGGCCATTGGGCAAGCATGATGTCCCAATGGCCTCCAGACAGAAGAAGAGGGAGGCTGACTAGCCTGCCTCTCTCCCAAATCAGTGCCTGAAGGACAGCCTTCCGCAACATAGTGCCCTCCAGATATTTTGGACTACAGCTCCCAGGATTCCTGACCCCAAGTCATTCTGGCAGGGGCTGATGGCAGTTGTAGTCCAAAACACCTGCAGGCCCAGGCACCAGATTGGGAAAGGCTGCTGTAGGACCTTGCTCCTCACCAGTCATGCCCCACAAGACCCTGCATGGCTCTTCTTCCCCCTTCTGAGCTGGCCCTAACTAGAACCCTTCTTCGAGTGTTCAGTACCTGCAATTTTTGAGTGGGTCAGAGAAAGAAGAGGGGGCTAGTTCTGAGCTCTGGAAAGTGCCTTTTGGGGGCTTCCTGTCTGGAGAGTTCATGTAATGTAGTAAATGTGCTGCTGAGGTGTATAAGCCAGGGATAGGCAACCTTTTGGAGCTATGGGCACACTTGGAAATTTGAGAAACTGTCCTCAGCACAACCATAAAATGGCTGCCATGGATGAGCATGGATAGTCATAAAGGACAACTAACCTACCCAGAGGTATTCATGGTAAATTAAGAGCATTTCTACACCAGCCTAAAATCCTGCAACTTTACCAGGGCTTTCTGCTTCCATTTTAAAGCAGGATCATGACAGACTCCCTTTACATGCACCTCCCTCCCCCCAATGCTTTCCCCCCTTATCTACTCGTCCTATATACTATACAGCCACTAGATGGCACTGTGTTGTAGCTCCTTTTATTGCAGGATTTCCTCTTTTCACGAGAAAATTCAATATGCTGTAATTTGATACCTCATTATCTCCAATCTTTTAAAAAATGAGATAAAGATCATTTAGCTCGGAAGATGCCCTGGAGGTTGATGATGTCGTGTAAAGGACCCACAAACTTCCATGAGTAACCAATCTCAATAGCAGGATAAAAGCCCTGTGTGGAGAAGCCCTAAGATGGCAGCAGCTGGAGGCTCCCACTTCACTTTGAAGCAATCCCAGATGCCAGTAAGAAAGCATAAAAATATTTTAAATAAAATTTGTAAGGAGTAGAGTGTATTGGTGGGCACCAAGGGGGCACATTGGTCCTCATGGGCACCACATTGCCTATGGTTTAAGCTGTCTGCCTCCACCTATATGCAACCTGTAAATATACAGAAATATTTCAGAAGGCCTTTAGTCTCCAGTTATCCCCCATTCCAAAGAAAACCTAAGTGCTCTGCCCTTGGAAATTCTCATCGTTCAGGAAAGTGGGGTAAGCATAACACAATACACGGTTGTCTGAGACATATAGCCAGGATCCAAAGAACTGTGAAATTCGCTCTGTGAGCCTAAGGTGGCTTTAGAATTGATTTTCTTAAAAGAGCAGACACCCCACCCCCAATGCTGCAATGGCAAATTGCATTTGAAACAGAGGGGAGTTTCAAAAGTACCTTTCATTATTAATAATATAAAGTGAAAAATTCCATTGGGTTAATGTAAACTCCTGGTAGGGGCACAAGCAGCCTTTTGGATCCCAGAGATACTGGGCAGTACTCCAAGTACTGAGAAAGACCCGAGGTTCTTATATGATGAAATTAAAAGGCATTACTGACACCATGAAAGTACTCCAGCAAAAGTCAAATAAAGCTGATTGTTCTGCCCTATCCATAACACCAATGCTGTTTCTGGAATGCTGACATAATAATTCATGACTGAAACGGGAAGGGGGGTTCACCACATCCTGGCATGCTCCACCTCACCCAGCGTGGTGCCTTCCAGGTGTTTTGTTCTACAGCTCCCAGCAGTTAACATCCAAAAGATCTGGAGGGCCCCCGGTTGGGCTAGGCTGCTATGTGCTAGCATACTCTAGTTGTTTCCATCACTGGGCCTTATTGCTAGTGCATTGATTGTTTTATTTGAGGAAAAATGGTGTCGTTTGAGCATTCAATGGAGGGCTCCAAGTTTCCTCAGTTTGTGTGGATAGCTTGAGTGTACCTGCCAGGGTAGCCTCTTGAGTGACCTCATAAGCTTCTAGGTTAACCATTTGAATGTTTAGACACACGACAGTGTCCTTTGTTATTTGTAATTGCAAGGAACGTAGCCTGTAAAATGTGTCTGTTTTTATAAGCTTTCTTACTTTCTGATATACCTTTTACATACTAGACCATTTTTCATGTCCTAAACCACTAATGAAGACTTAGTGTCGAAATGCATCTGGTTTTGGTTTTACTTGGTACTGGTTACTTCTTGTATTGTAGGACATTACAGAACAATAATAGTGTGCCATCCTCTATTGTTTTAATATATGTTTTTAGCCCAAACAGATAAAATTATACCATCAAAAATTCTTGTATATATTTAGTTAGCCCATCCCAATTTTTCCACTGGCAAATGTGCACTGACACAATTATCAGATTTATTAAAATACATTTTAGCCCATGCTGTATCATTTTAGTTTACTGACATGCTTGATTTCAAAGTGGGTTTGCCTGTTTCACTGATAAAAGGGCTCGATCCAGTCAAAGGTAAGCACTTCTAAATCCCATTTATCTCAGTAGGGAAGATTTAAACAACTGCTCAGTTCATAGGCCTTAAATGTGTTTTAATGCACACTGACTTGGGAGTAAGCCCCACTGAAATCAGTGGTTCTTGCTTCTGAATAAACATGGATGGGATTGGGCTTCACATTTGACTGGGGGGATCTTCATGACAATGGAATGAGAAGTCCAAATTTTCATGGAATCGGCTTTGGTCCGTCAGGGACACACGAAGCAAGATAAGCCGAGTGTAGCGTACCTTTAAAATCTGGTTTTCAGCTATGGAAAGGAACAACTGGGTGGGGTGGGGTGGGGTGGGGTGGGGTGGGGTGGGGTGGGGGGAGTAGAACTGAATGTCATCAAACTGGCAGGAGCTCCTCAACCAATGAGAGAGGCTTGTTTCCCGCCCCTGTCCAGGCTCCCCACTACTACTACATTATGAATGAAAAACAACTAATTGTCCCCATGTGTGCAGATTTCCCTGAAGAAACCAAAATCCCCAGTTCTCCAGTGAACATGTGAAGGCCCTTGAGAGTTACCCCACCCCACCCCAATTTCACCACATCCTAGCAATCTGCTTCGGAGTTATTGCTCCCCCCACATTTTTCCCTATGTGTGCACTTTTGCTTATTGCTTCCAACCCCCCCCCTTCTCCCTGCTTGCAATGAGAAGCTCCCACAGAGCACAACGTTGCAATTGTGATTTAAGAGAGCATTAGAGAAGCAAAAGAGAGCTTCAGGGCGAGTTACTAAAGTTAGCCTTTAACCCTTTCACTGTAGGCGAGTGAGGTTTATTTCTTACTTCTGAGTAAACATGCACAGAAGTCGGGAATATGTTTAAAAGCAGGCTACCTAAGGTGACGGAGTGCCCCCACTACTGTGGTAATGTGACAGGTCAGTGCTGCACTCCTGGGGATCTTCTCACTGGTAATGGGAAAAACTACTTCCACTGGGGAAACAAGAGGGAATGGGGCATCCCACCCTCTTGGCCACCTACCTCATTGCCAGGTCACAGAGGCACGCCCAGGATTTAGTGCAGACACAGCACACTGTGGTAAAACCATCAGGGAGCCGCTTTCAGTAAACAAGTCGGAGCAGGAGTTTCAGAAAATGTGGCTTTTCAAGAGGGGAATGGGTGGCTGGCAGCGAATTAGTGACAAGGTCATCTGTTGTGAAGGAATTCAAACTGCTCTAACTTTGCACTAAATTGCTCATGAAGACAGCCCCTGGGTCAGACCGTAAGTGTTCTTTGGGATTTCAAAATGAATTGTGTTGATTATTCGGGCAGTCCCCCCACCCCAGCTGTGTTTGTCAACAAAAACACCATTGGAACATATGGCAGGCTGCAGAGAGAAGAACAAGAATTTGTAAGAGTCCCCGTTTTTAACATTTATCAGAATGCCACAAAGAAGAAATAAAGTTTTAAGCAAGCAGTGTTGAAACCAGCATGTATACTGGTGTACATTTTATGTACAGTATTTGTCTTGGTGTTTTTAGAAATAACATATGCCCCCCAAAAGGAAAAGATGCCCAACTAAAGTCTGATACTGGTACAAGGACACATCATTTTTCACACTCTATATTGTATTATTTTAAACATTGCACAAGGCACCATTTCATTTGAGACTTTTCAAAACACAGAGAAAATGTTCAGTATTTTCATCTCATAGGCAATTATTCTTAGCAAATTCATAATATAGGAAATTCACCATCTTTATAGATATGAAGTCTGGCTGTTACTTATTCTAAGCTCCTTTGTTATCACATTGATAATGAAAACAAAAGAGATTTCTAAATGAGCCTCTGGAGTAGGGACTGTCTGATGGGCCCTAGAAGATTTTTGTATTGACAGGCACTGATTTCTATGGAAATGTAGACTATAACCACACTAATAACTACTGCTATGAGAAGACAGTGTCTATTTGCTTCATGGAATTTATGTAAATATAGATCCCAGGATCTAGCTTTGTAATTTTATATAGCCAATGCGGGAAAGCCTTAATATATTTATATACAACACTGTACAATATAATTTTTCCCTGCAATCCTAAACTCTGCATGAGTCAGAGCCAGGGATGTTGGAGAAACCTGCAACGGATTCAAATGAGTTCAGATTTCTATGAATCCGACCTGCAGATTCCGGAGCAGACCAGCTTTTTCCAACTTGCATGGACTTGCAGACTGGTGTTTTATTTGGGGCGGGGGGCTTGCACAAATTTGCTCTTCTGCTAATGTGCATTAGCACTAATGCATACACGAGCAAGTGCAATGATACTCTCATACATCCCTAAAAAAAGATGTGATTCTGTCAATGAGTGAATGACGGAATGAAAGACAATCCACAAAACACAGGCGAAATGTATTAAACACAATCTGTGCATCCCCAGCCAGAGCATGCACTGAGTTTTGTGTGAGAAGGCGGTACCCCATTCATTTCAGTGGCTGGTGTATGCTCCAGGTGGATATCTCCTTTGCACACATGAAACATGGCCAGGGCTGTAGCTAGACATTTTGTGGGGAGGAGGTTACAGGAAGCCAGTTTTTGGCTGAACATCAGGAAAAACGTCCTGTTAGAGCAATGGACAATGAACCAATTACCTAAGGAGTTACCTAGGGCTTTCCCACACTGGGGGCATTCAAGATAAGGCTGGACAACTACCTGGTAGGGATGCTTTGACTTAGCTTCCTGCACTGAGCAGGGAGTTGGACTTGATGGTCTTATAGGCCCCTTCCAACCCTCCTATTCTATGATTCTATGAGGTTTAAGGATATATCTGTTGTTGGAGAATTCAATGTAGAACAGCCAAAAACTAACCATAAGTAGTTTAGAATGCAATCTTATGGGCTAGATGCCCAAATCACAGAGGCATCCAAGATTGGAGCCCTCTTTATGCCCTGCCAGGCTCTTACAGACAGGGTGAGAGGAGCAACGGAGGCTTTTTTTTAACCTCTTTGTCTTCCAATGCAGCATTTTCCATTCAATTGTCCTCTGAACCCATCTAACTCACTCGCCCTCCAGTGGCAGGGATGGGGGCTGAGAGGCCAGTGAATCCATGGCCTCTCCCTTCCCTGCACAGCGGCCCACCTTTGACAATCAATTTCTTCCTTTCTTGAGGTCAGAGTCCTGACCATGGGAGAGGGAGATGTGGCAGAGCTTTCAACAGTGGCTGGGAGGGGATGGCAGAGATCCACAATGAGATCTTCTCCTCTGAGGTAGGAGCTCTGTCTCTAGCCTTGGAGGGGGAGCTCTGCTACCTAGGGGCCATAGGATTGAGCTCTTAAGATGTTTAAAGTGATGTAATTGCATAAAATCGTATTACTTGTAAAAAAATAATAATAAGGATGTGCCGCTTGTCAGTTATTCCACTGAAAGACACAAGTTGGCCAGAAAACTGGAAGACAAGAGATGGTTTCCTTCTTAGTAAGCAATTCTGTCAAATACAGCTTGCATGCTTTTTTTCCTTTCCATCTCCACAAATAAAATATTTTTTTAAGGTGAAAATTAAGGGAAGGGGGATGACAGATATACAAAGTCATTAAAAAAAATACCAAAATCACAAAAAAGACAGCTGCACAGGTGGATAAGGTTTCCAGCACATTTCAAAGAAACTCTTTATCAAGGAAAAAGGGTTTTTTTTAATGCTTTACTAAGGATAGATTCCTGGGGTGGGGCTTCTGTTGCAGCACACCTAAGCTGTGCAGTCTGTCTGCTTCAGATTTGTGGGGTGCAAGACACCTTGTAGCTACAGCCCTGAACATGTCCTCAGTTTTATGTGATGGGGCAGCCCCTGCTAACATAAATGTCTGTGTTCCACCACAGAGTCGCTGCACCGTTGCTGCTGAACAACAAAGAGGCTTAAATAATTAAATTATTTCTTAATCAAAAGTAATAACAGATGCATTAGGAACTATATGCTAACCACAGCTACCTTTACAATAGGAAATTTGAACACAGACCATCACTTGATGTTGCAGTTATGCTACTGGCTTATGCTAATACATATGAATAGTATCAAGTCATCAGCAATATATTGTATTTAATAACCTGGTATTCCTTCCTTCCTTCCTTCCTTCCTTCCTTCCTTCCTTCCTTCCTTTCTTGTTAAACAGGATAAAACTGTGTGTTGGGATAAGAGTCAGCCTGCATACCGGGTGAATCAAATGTAGTACCTTAAATTAGTACTTCCATGAGGTCTGAAAATCAGTTGTGCTTTGGCACCTGTGTACATTCAGCTTTGCGTGCCATGACATGCTCACCTGTGTAAATTGAGCTATACTTCGGACCCAACTAGACATGACATTGGGAGATCTGTGATTGGATTTCCACTGTTTTTAAAAGTTTAAGGGCGCAGTCCTATGCATGTTTAGACAGAAAGAAGTCCTACCACTCCCAGCATTCCCCAGCTGGCACTGCTGGCTGGGGAATGCTGGGAATTGTAGGACTTCTTCCTGTCTAAAAATGCATAGGATGGCCCCTTAGGAGGAGTTGCAGGGCAGGGGAATGCAATTGGGATGGTGGCACCAGGGGAGCTGTGTTGGCCCTTTCTCTTTGCACCATTTCTCCAGTGAATCACCCCTTCTAGCTGCTATTAGTCCAAAGCATACACATAGCTTCTACCCACAACTCAGTCAAATGCATCTGTGGATATTTCTGTCAACAGAAGTACTGAACTATAACTAGTTACAAAAGGCATGATCTAGCCAAACAGTTACACAAGTTTAAGTGCCGCTGAGTTAAACGAGAGAGCATTAAATATGTGGTTAACTATCCCATTAATATATAACGGATATGCCATGAAACCCTAGCCATACTTACCAGGAAGTAAGTGTGACTTAGTTCAATGAGACTTATTCCCTTGTAAGTGTGCTTAAAACTGCAGCCTTAAACTACACATCTCAGGCTGGACTGTGTCCACAATTGGTTATTTCATTTCATTTAATCTTATTGATTTTGCATTTTGAATTATTTATACCTTTAAATAACTCAGATGCACACAGCAATTTGCTTTTGTTTAATCTGCAGGGGTAACACTTTCAAGACAATCTGTTGCTTTTGGCATATAGGACTTTTCTAAGAAGATTATAAAACAGCTGTTCAAAGCAGAATGACCTAATTCTGTACAAGAAATGTCTTTATGTTAAAAGCTTTGGGGAAAGCCTTATGTCTTTTTTCTGGGTAGTTTTATGTATTCCCAATGAAAGAACATTCTTTTAAATAAATACGGTAAATAAATCTTTGTGCAGAAATGTGTCAATGCACAAAGAAACAGATGGAAGGAAAAACGCTTGACGGAAGCTTCAAGGAGAAATGGGTCCAACATCCATTATATTATCAATTAGGTAGAACTGTGCTGCTTTTTGCAAGCAGCAAAAAAACCCCAACAGCAGCAGCTGGATAGCAGAGATATGAAAGTGACATTTTAGAGTTTCTTTGGGTGGGAGGAGAGATGAACATCTTTAAAAAGTTGTGCTTGTCCATAAAACTATCTCACCCACAACAGCAGTTTGGGGAGTTATATTTTTTCATCATCACTGTCACAATTTTTTTTTAATGTGATTGGGCTGGCTTGCTTCAAAGAAGTCTTTGAAATATCCGTGTGCATGGTGGACATGGCTATTGTCTCATAGTCATCGTCCCTGGTGTGGAAATCACAGAAGCGAAAGAAAACCTGCAAATCCCTCTGGAAGTTCTTGTTGAGGAACCCGTAAAAGATGGGATTCACACAAGTTGAAATCATAGCAGTGAGGTGGCAGATCAAGAACAACAAGTTATGGCTGCAAGCTGCTGGGAGAATTTCATGATTCCAGTCAAAGACTGTATTAAAGATGGTGAGAGGCAACCAGCATACCGCAAAGGCAACCACAATAGAGATAAGCATGATGTTGATCCTTTTTGTTTCAGTGGACCGGTATTTATTGTCTCTCATCTTGTCCATCATGTTGCTCCTTCTTTTTAACCGCATGTATATCTGTGAGGAAACAAAAATTCAAGAACAGTGGCATGACCTAAAGCTGTATAACCTAGAGGTATTTATTTGGAAAGAACAAAGAACAGGCAAGACACATCACAAAACAGGCTCTCACTTACCTTTAAGTAGCAAATAAATATGAAGCAAAGGGGTCCCAAGTACTGGATCACCAAGAGAGCTGTGGTATACGAAAGCCTGATCGACTCCACTGGAAACAAATCCAAGCACACGTACTTCCCCTTATATTCTTCTATCGTTAGATTTGTGAACGGCTCATCAGTCAGCACATGATATACGAGGAAAGGCAAAGACGAAGCCACTGCTAGAACCCAGATCACAGCAATCCCCACATAGGCATGCCTGTTATTTGGCCTCCAGCCCCGAGGGTTGATGATCAGTTGATGGCGTTCGATAGCGATGAGGACCAAAGAGAAAACTGAGACTGTGATGGAGACACACTGCACAAAAGGATTGAGCTTGCACATGATTTCCCCAAAAACCCAGTGGTCCATTAAGGTGTAGATGAACGTGAAGGGAAGACACATAATGGTAATGAGGAGGTCTGAGAAGGAAAGATTGACAATGAGGATGTTGGTCACGTTGCGCATCTCCTTTTGTTTTAAGATGATGATGATCAAGGCCAGGTTTCCAGAAATGCCAAGGAGGATAACAGCCCCGTAAGCCAGGGCCAAGGTGAAGACCATTGCCAAAGGCACGTGGCAGTCATCATCCTGAAAGTGTACGAGTCCGGCAGTCTCCTTTGAAACGTTCCGAACAGAATAGTTTCCTGCCGAGGAGAGAAGTGAAGCATTCATGTTGGGTTTTCCCCAATCTGGGACCACGCTGAGCAACAGTCTGAAGCTGCAATAGGTTTCTCAGGAGCACTTTCAATAGGTCAATTTTTTTTCTCATTACACAAACAACAGGCTACCAGAAAAAGCTGCCACAGACATTTTCATTCCATTGATAATCTTCCACAGTCTGCAGAGGCAAAAACAAAGAAACAAACTCATAACACACATTTATTTCTTTGGGTTTTAACAAATGGCAGAAGGCATTTTTACCCAGAGGAGTCCCTTAATCACAGCCCTGGGAATATTTATTTCCCATTGATGCCAGGAATATATAATTGTTTTCAATTATGAAATAATTAAAAAAACAAAACAAATTACCACTGCTGGACTAACATCCAGTCTTTGAGATCACCCGTTCCCATCCCCTACATGTATTAGTCCAAAATTATTTACAATATCCACCACATCTTTTCTAAAACATCCAGAGAAAGAGTCCACATCTTCTGCTTTACATTATGTTGAATTGCACTGCATTGTACCCAAAGACAGCAAGCAGTATCAGACTAACCCACAGGCATATGAAGCAATGACCTTCCCTGGGGATTCTTCAGACTTTGGCACAATAACTTAAGTAGATCTGCAAAGGTTAGTAGGCTTACAGCCAGTGGTGCAATTGTAAATTTTGAAGTGCAAGCATTCATCATGATAGTCCCCCACAGCTGTACCTGAAAGGAGAGTCCAAAAGTGCAGGCAGCTGTGTTGAACTGTTTGTGTGCCTGCATGCTCGTGTGTATTTAAATACACACACATAACATACCAAGGAGAAGCAGTAGATAGCGCAATACCCAGTTTATTAGGATCAGGTGACAGTCATAGTGAACTGACAAAGGACAGTGTAGTGGTTACCGTGTTGGACTTTGGCTGGTAAGGCCTGAGATTGCATGAGAAAGGGAAAGAGAGGAATATAACACGACCCTGGCAAAATAAGACCACCAACTCAAGACTTTTTCAGGAGCTTTTCCCCAGCACTAGGAAAAAATATGCTATCTCAAAGTCAACAAACCAGTTCTAGCAGTTTTCATTTCCACCAGTAGTAGGGCTTTCGCAAAGCTAATGGGTCTTAAGTGCCCATTCAAGACCAAACCACCCCCAAATATCTTGCGTTACAACAGGGATAGTTCACAATAATATATCGTTGCTAGGAAAATCCATTTACCCTAGCTAATGTGAGGATTGCAGCTAAGCTCAGAGGGAACAGGGAAGCCTGCCAGGGGGTGGAAAATGATGTCATTGTCCCTGTAAATAAAAAAGCCCTGGTGGTTCCACCCTGCGAGCCCTGTCTCCACTACACCACTGCTTACAACCCAGTACTACCCACTAAAGGTAAAGGTAAAGGTGTCCCCAACCAGTCGTGTCCGACTCTAGGGTGTGGTGCTCATCTCCATTTCTAAGCCGAACAGCCAGTGCTGTCTGAAGACGCTTCCGTGGCAATGTGGCCGGCATGACTGAACACCGAGGTGCATGGAATGCTGTTACCTTTCCCGCCGAAGCGGTACCTATTTATCTACTTGCAATTTCTTGCTTTCGAACTGCTAGGTTGGCAGAAGCTGGGACTGAAGACGGCAGCTCACTCCGTCACGCAGCACTCGGGTCTCGAACTGCTGTCCTGCCGACCTTCCAGTCTGCAGTTCAGCGTCTGTTTATTTAATATGTTTATTAGTAGTAAGTTCTACTTGAATTCAATGCAACTTAATCCTAAATAAGCATGTCTATGACTGCAACCTCAGTGCAGGCTAGGATGGAAAACAGGGGGTCTATTATTGTAAAGGACTGCTGCATAAAATTACAGATGGATTATGGTGTGATTACACCATATTTTTCATCCCCCCCCCCCCGAAATCAGAGGGTATTGAATTAATACCACAATTTGGAAATCAGACAGTGATGTCACATTTGGGATCTTTTATCCAAAATAAATGACATTCCAGCAATGACCAAACAAAATATTTGGTGAGTATTAACAAAACAATATAGGACATATTCTTGGCCAGTTCAAAACACTTCCAGGAATGTCTTAGTGTAGAATCATGTAGAACACTAGGGGCCCATTCACACATAATGGCAGCAAATCATGGGTTAATTAATTAACCCATGATTTACTGAGTCATGTGCCTGGCGTATGCCACTGCCACTTTGCATAATCAACCTCGATGGGCCTGAATAGAGATGGTTTCATGACATGCTAACCTGGACACTATGGGTTATTTGTGGGTTAAACAACCCATAGTTAACCTAAGAACTAATCATGGGTTAACATGGGTTGTTTAACACACAAATAACCCATAGTGTCCGGGTTCACACGTCACGAAACAAGTTCTGATAGGAGGTTGATTATGCAAAGCAGCTGCGGCATGCACCGGGCACATGACTTGACAAATAGTCCATTGTTTGCCACTATTACATGCAAACCGGGTAGAAGGGAGCATCTATCCCACTCAGCAATGGTAATGCAGGTTTGCTGTGAGTTGGCCAGGCATCAAAGAAACAAAATGGAGGGCTCATGAAAAATTGGTTGCCTACCAAACTGTGAGCTCATGCAAAATCAATGAAAGGTAATGGTTTCTTCCCTTTCAGTATCATCATCATCAGTATTATTATTTAATGTGTTGCTTCCCACCACAAAAAACAGTCTTGAAGGCACTTACAATACAGAAATACATGATTAATATCACAGAAACAACAACCCCCAAATCAACAGAAACTATAATCAGCACAATAATACAAATAAAAATCAGTACCATAAAAACATAATCTAAAAACAATACAATATGAAAAATGTTAATCCACAAATACACACAGTCATCCCCTAACAGCCTAGAATGAGCATCACAAAAGCAGCGCACAACAGTTGGGCCATAACTAATGTCCAAATGCCTGAGAAAATAAATAGGTTTTTTTTTTCCTGGTGCTGAGAAGACGACAGTGTCAGTGGTAGATGACATTTCTTGGGGAGAGTGTTCCATAAACACGGGGCTATCACAGAAAAGGCCTATTCCCATACTGACACCCCCTGAGCAAGTTTACTCAGAGGGGGCACACAGAGAAGGACCTCTGAAGCTGACCTCAGGGACCAGGAGTCCCCGAGGTATTGGGTTCCCAAGCCATGTAGGGCTTTATAGATAAAAACCAGCACTGGAAACAAACTTGCAACCAGTGCAGGTGAGCCAGAATGGGACTTGTATGTTCTGATCACCTAGTCCCAGCTGACAACCTGGCTGCTGAATTCTGTACTAGCTGCAGTTTCTGAACTGTCTTCAAAGGCAGCCTAGTGTACAATGCATTGCAGTAATCTAACCTAGAGGTTACCAAAGAACAGACCATTGATGTTAAGCTACCTCCATCCAGATTGGGGTAGAAAGCTGATATAAGGCACTCGGCAGCACAGAGGACACCTGAGCCTCCAATGACAATGGATCCAGGAGTACCCACAACCTGTGCACCTGGTCCTTCAGGGGAAATGTGACCCCATCCAGACAGAGGAACCACCCACCAGCAGAGCCTCAGCCTTGTCTGGATTGAGCCTCAGTTTATTGGCTGTCATCCAGTCCATTACCAAGGCCAGACAGCACCATACCTGCTTGAGGCGAAAAGGAGAAGTAGAGTTCTGTGTCATCAATATACAGACAACACCCCCCCAAACTCCAGATGACCCCACCCAGATGTTTCACGTAGCTGTTAAACAACATGGGGGACAGAATCAACCCTGCAGAACCCCACACTAGAAGCTCCATGGAGCGTAGCAATACCCCCAAGCACCACCCACTGGAAACTACCATCCAGGTAGGAGTGGAACCACTGCAAAGCAGTGCCCCCAACTTCCAACTTGGACAGCTGCTCCAGATTTCAGGTTTCAAGTTAAAATGGCTTCTAGCCTTGTAGATGCAAGTATAGGCTTGGATCTTCAATTATGACAGACACTATCACTGTTCTTAATGGGTTGGATACAGATTTAGGTGCATGCAACTGGGCTGGTGGAAGCAGACTTCCCTTTCTCCTCCTCTACACAGCACCCCTTCCAGACCTCTAAAAATGCTACGCAGAGAGTTGGGGGAAACCCTGTTGAATGGGGTGCAGTCAGCAGTGTAGTGGTGGCAGGTCGTGCCGGGGCTTCGCTCCAGCACTTTTTTTGAAGCCAGCCCCCAGCCAGGTCACAGTCTGCTAGGGAAGAGGAGGGAGCAGAGGGAGTGTAGGCGGCTGCCTCTTGGCTGCCTCTCGTCTACTACACAGAGCTGGACAGGCAAAGGTAGCGAGCGAGAGAGGGAGCCTGAGGGAGCTCTGCAGCCTCCTCTGCCCCCCCTTCTCCTCTTCAGCTCTTGGCTTCTCCACCCGTCCCTGCCCCATGCCCCCATGTCTCCTGCAACACCAGCCACCCGTTCAAGGCTGCTGCTGGCCACGGCAGCAGCAGGAGGTGGGTGGTGCTGCTGCCACCATTACTTCTGGGGCAGGGCAGGTGGCTGGTTTGTGCCAGTTTTTAGGATTTATCACACAATCCTATGCATGTTTACTCAGAAGTCAGTCCCACTGTGTTCAATTGCCAATTGGCCTTTCTCCCAGGTAAGTGTGCGTAGGACTGCAGCCTTAGCTGCCTTCCCAAGATATCTGTAAATTTAATTCAAAATAAAGACCCACTGAATTGCACTGTTAACTCTTGAACATTAATTTCTACAGTAAGCAGAATTGCCAAATGCAACCTGCTTTGTCAGCTACACTTTCTGGTACAAGGTTGGCATGTATCTAGGCAAACAAATGCTGGTAGAGGGGAAACAGAAAAAAATCAGTTGGGGAGAGAGGAGAAAGAAGGTAGGTGTGTGTGTGTGTGTGTGTGTGTGTGTGTGTGTTTCAGTCCAGCTGGGTGTGTGGACATTTCTGTTGCAGGATGGGAGAGATATAATGAAGGTGCTTAGGAAAGGCTAATGGGTAATGTTGGGGTGCTAAGGGAGTGTGCAAGGAGGTTGTTTAAGTGAGAAGGGATCTGCCCATGAGGGCTGGGTTGAGAGGGTGAAGCTTCCATAGAACATCATATTTTGAAAACCTAAAATGTTTGTGAGTGAGTGAGTGGGTGGGTGAAAAAGATTAACGCCCCTGCATTTTTTCCTCAGACATCCAATTGAAATCCCCCTGCCTTACTCTCAGCTGCACTGTTTTTGGATCCCAGTTGAACGCTATATATCTTACATGGTTGTATAATCTTAGAAGGGGCATGGGTGTGAGGGGGCATGGCTGCGACTGTCATGAAGGGACCCTGTACTTTGCCATTACACTACTGGGTACACTGTGGCATAAGGAGAAGGGGGAACCCCAAAAGGCGGCATAGCTCTCTGTTCAAGGAAGGTGCTGCCACCCAATTTTCAAGGATTCCTCCTGCACCACAGGACACTCCATTCAGCAGGGTTTGCCTGACCCTCTGTGCAACATTGTGGGGGAGGGGGAGAATGTCGGAACTGCTGTGGGCAGGACTGGGTGGGGAAGTCCACCTCTGCCAGCCCAGTTGCACACAGCTAAAGCTGAATCTATCCAGATGTAATGTTAACTCTACCTGTTCTTCTTACTTCATTATATTGTACTTTATATGGCAAATATATCTTTATACTGGTGCATACTGTGGTTTATATGAATTCTCTTCTGTGAAGATATGGGATATTAGTTGTTAAATAGTATGTATGTATGTATGTATTTATTTATTTCTAACATTTATATATCACCTTATTTGCTAAAAAGATGCCATGGTGGTGCATAGCAATTCAAAACAATAAAACCTTAAAAAATAAAAATAAGAACACTAAGGGAGCAATCCTACCGGTATAGGTGGCTGCCTCTGAACTCGGAGGTGACCGCCTATCCAATGCAGGGCAGGAGAAGTGCGGAAGGATCACCTCTCCATGCTTCAGCCACCCTACATTTGCAGCTAGACAGCCAATCTTGGCTGTCTAGCTGCAGAAAGTCACATTGGATGTGATGTACTGGCATTTCCGAGTGCCCTGACCCTGCATGCGCCCAGGAACACCCCGTTTTCACCACTTTGTGCTCCTCTTCCGAGCGCGGAGCGCAGGGCTGTTCCACATTGCCTGCAAGGCAGTGCAGGAGGGGGTGAAGGTTGGTTCTCAGGGAACTGACCTATCCTATGGCTGTCTAGCTGCTGACTAGTGGCCATCGGATTGCACCCTAAAACAGTGAAAAATTAGAACATTAAGGGAGCCATCCTATGGCCACTGGACAGCGGCTAGATGGCCATAGTGTTATAGAAATTTCCGTTGTAATATGTCTGTTATCCCATGATTTTATAAGCTAGGCTATGTCTATCATACCTCTGTGTGAGATTGCCATGCTAAACAAAGACACGGTGCCTTATCAGAGACTCAGGAATGCCAAGAATGTGTTTACGTAGTACACAACTATCTCTCTGCTGCCTCTCTCTACGCATGCCTGAGTATGTAAAAGTGTTGTCTGTTTCCTGTCTCCCTTTCAACTAGACAAAGAAAGTGGTAGAGAGCAGGCGTAAGACAGCCCCCAGAGACTTGTGTATATAAGCCTCTGGATCACATCACTTGATTGTGACCTTTTTTGGAGCGTTAGCCCCAAGGGTTGCCTTATTCTGCAGAATAAAATCGTGTTGGACCAGATCCCTGCCTCCTCTCGTTCTTGGTAAACAAATTAGGAAGTCTACCAGGGAGATAACACAATTTTTGTAACAATAGGATACGCTGTTTTTCAGGAACCGACCTTGGAGCCCACGCTCCGAGGTCGGTTCCCAGAAAACCAACCTCCCCCCACTTCCACGCTGCCTCCGAGGCAGCGCTGAGCAGCCCCATTCTCCATGCTCGCAAGAGGAGTGCAGAGGGTCCAGAAAGGGGCGTGGCTGGGAGCGCTCCAGGGCAGGGAGATCATAGCTGCCTGTACAACACATCCAAAGTGTGGTATAGCATCCTCCTTCCCCGCTCCATCCTCCCATGGCTACACAGCCGCAATCAGCTGTCTAGCTGAAAAAACAGGGCAGGAGACGCGCGGAGGGAACGATCCCCTCCGTGCTTCCCCTGCCCTGCTTTGGATAGGCAGTCACCTCCGAGTTCGGTGGCAGCCGCCTATCTCGATAGGATTGCGCCCTAAAACTGTGACATAATTTAAAAGGCTAGATTTAAAAGATGCATCTTCACTATCTTCCTAAAAGCCAAGGGAGTGGAGGCCAAGTGTAATTCTTGAGGGAGCGCTTTCCACAGCTTGGGAGCATGACATTCATTCAAAGTGGTTTTTCTCCTGCTCTTCAGCCAAACAGCCTCCAAGAGTGGCTTACAAAGATCAGAAATAAGGCAGTCCCTGCCCGCGGGCTGACAGACTAAAAGACTCAACACAAAAGGAAACAGGAATGGGGGGAGGAGGAAAAAAGCAAACGCAGGCACTACATTCTTGGTTACAAAGTCCATCTGGTTATGGAGTTGGATCTAAGCAGGATAGAAGAGCTACGGCTTCCTCTCCCTCTGATGGCCTCAAAAGCAGCAGGAGGGTGGGGAGGTGGGAGGGGGCCTCTCAGCTAGATCTGTATGCTGTTGCTTTCTCTCCCTCTGGTCATTTGTAATATTTACCAACTTTGTAGTTGTGGGGAGGGGGGAATCCAACCAATAGAAAGTAAAGCTTTAAAAGAAGTGGGAGTCTGCATTGCTTTCTGTCTTTCTTCCTGACTGCTCATCATAAGGTCAAAGAAGGACACAAGCAAACAAAAAACATGGAACCCTGCCTTGCATCACTTAGCAATTGCATTTTGAAAATAGTTACTCTGAACTACTTTATAAATACTACAATAAAGAAAAGAGTCAGTATATAAAATTATATCTTGCGTTGGACCAACATCGGTTCGTGTAGGAGTATGCAGCTTTATTTCACAGATCTCTTTTTTAGGTAGAAAACCTGGAAACCTGAATCCAAGTGAGTGAAAACATCTTCATTGCTGGTAATAAGCTATTTAGGGCACAATCCTATGCATGTTTAGACAGAAAAAAGTCCTACAGCTCCCAGCATTCCCCATCCAGCCATGCTCTGTTCAAAGAGAGTGGTGCGGCTGAGCCTGAAAATGCAAATCTATATGGGCTGGCCATATTATTTTGGCTATTGGTGGCCAAACATGGGAGGGTTACAAATAGAAGAATATGATGTCTGAACCCCCTGTAAAACTGTGAATGAGGCAATTGCATAATAAATGCCTCATCTGGAAGCACCCCTCTTTTCTTCTTTTTAAACTGACAGCAGCCATTGGGTGGGGAGCACAGCCTGGGGGAGGGCTCAAGCCTTTCTTTCTGCACTTTTTCTCTCCTGAAAATCTCTCCCTAAAGCTGCTATTGCTATTTGGTTTTCTAAGGGTGCAATCCTATGCATGTTTCGACAGAAAAAGGTCCTAGAACACTCAACATACATACAGAAACACTCTTCTCCCACATTGCAGTCCTGAGCTTGATTATTGCCCCTGCAGCTGCTCTAAGTGGTTTTTGTTTTAAAAGGAGATTTCCACATATGGGCTTCAAAGACATATCGGACATCATGTCTAGTTCGACAATAATATGTTGATTTTTAACACTTCTTGTTGTGCTGGTGATTCCCTTTGAACTGCTAACTTTTCTTTTATTTAACACTTTCTGCTCATTCCTTTTCCTTTGGGCAAAGCTTTTCTGCTATGAGGAGAGCCAAAGGACAAGCAGCCTGACACACTGGAGCAAGGCTCTTACAAGCAAATTCCTTCCCTACTTAATATTCCAGCTGGCCCCTGACAGAGCAGTAGCGGGCCAAACACAAGTAAGCTCTCCTGGTCACTTTAATCTCAGTCAGAATTGATGTCTAGCAAGGAAAGAGCAACCACTGAGGAGAGAGGCGCAAAAAGAAAGGGATGGAAAATTAAAGAGGGTTTTCAGGGGGAAAGAGCAAATCAATATTTATCTGTGGAACTGAAATAGACACACACACAACTGAACAATCTCTTCTTATACCAAACTCGCTGTTTATGAGGAAGGAGAGAGTGCACAAAAAACAAACCCCAAGATTCAAAAGAAACTTAAGCAGCACCCACTTTTGATCCACATCCTGGAATTCTCTGCCTGGAATTTGTCCCTCTTCTAAAATTCTCGCATATGATCTTATGGATGAGTTTACCAGCACAGTCTACAACGCCAAAAATCAAGAGTACTTGCTTCTCATTGGCTGAAACCCAAAGCAGTTTTGGTGGTCTTTGGAGCTGACTGCTCTGTAATTGGCTTGGAGTTCTGATACACAAAGACAATTGGGTGACATTTCTCATGGTCAGAATATGAGAATGAGCATGAAAGCTATATCAGTGCAGTGCGGCAGAAAAACACATGTTATCTTGAACTGGATATGAAGTTCACACACCAGCATCCACTATGGTTAGTTGGTTTTAATAAAAAGTCTTCCTAGCACAGGAGATCATTTGAACAAAGGACCAAACTTTCAAACGGGTTTTAGATCAGGGGGCCAGCCCTACCATAAGGTACAGTGAGGCGGCCATCTCAGGCAGCTGATCAGGGATATGATTAAAGGGCAGCAAATTCTGAGTTGTTTTATTATTGTATTTTTACTACCAGGAATGGGGCGCAATGCTTATGGGATTTTCTGCCTCAGGTGCAAAAATAACATGAAATAACATGGCCCGCCTAGGGTACTAAAGGTGGAGGCAGGGGGAGGGGGAGAGACACTATTTGCTTATTCTGCTTCAAGAACCAAAATACCTTAGTGTGATCCTGGATACCAGGACATAGCCCAAGAACAGAAAACAGGGTCTCTGAGCATGGGAAATGTGTGTGGGGTTCCATATAAGAGCTGCCTCATCTCTGAATCTGGGATGAAGGGGAAGGGCTTCCTAGTTAGATGGCAGAGTGACATCCAAACTCCACCATCTTTCATATTAGAAGTATGCAGTGCAGTCCTAACTAAGCATGTTTTTGCAGAAGCAGGGTTGCAATGTTTATGGCACAATCCTATGCATGTTTAGGCAGAAATAAGCCCTACAACTCCCAACATCCCCCAGCCAGCATTTAAAACATTTTGATCAACCAAGGGCACAATCCTATGGCTGCTAGACAGCATCTAGAGGGCCATAGGATTTTTCAGTTTATGGGAACCAAGTTTGGAGCCAGTGCTCTGAGCTCGCTTCCCAGGAATCGGACTCCCCACCCACCCCTGCCCCCTCTCCCTCGTAGGAGGTGTGGGTCGTCCCCGGCTCTGTGCTCATAAGAGCAGCGCACAGTGGCTGAAAAGGAGGCATTCCTGGGGGTGGGAAGGGGACCACAGTAGTGCTGGTAGACACTGCCTATGCGCAGTCCATCCCCCCGCCCACCTTCCAAGGCACCCTAGCTAGACAGCCAAAGTCAGCCACAAATGCAGGGTGGCCCTCTGCACTCCACCCACCATACATTGGATAGTTGGCTGCCTCCATGTTCGGAGGCAGCTGACTATCCCCATAGGACTGGGCCATAGGATTAGGCCAGGGGAACCTAAAAAGGTTCCCCTGGCCTAATTAATCAGCAGATCAAACATTTAATAACACTTATAAATCTTGCAGATGGCAAGCACCAACTTAGAAGAGACATTCCCCTATATGTGAGAGAGAAGACTGAAGGCCTTCCACAAATGCCAACTACGCCACATGCATGCTTGCATCTAGAAACAAAGGAAGCATATTCATTCCTTTAGAACTGTTGTAAACGTTCATTTATGCACACTGAATTGTTTAATCAACAAAAACTCATACAGTTGATTAAGAAAACTTAATCAACTGGCGGTTGGACTCGATGGTCTTGTAGGTCCCTTCCAACCCTACTATTCTACTATTCTATGACTTCTTTAACTGGGAGGCAGCCCTGCTTCTAAGTTCCATTGTGCGCCACTGTCTCTTGGAGTAAGTTATTCCCAATAAATGTGCTTACGTTGCAGCCTTAAACTGAATTCAGTGGGACTTATTCAGTAAACATGCTTGAGATGAGCCTCGCAGATGCAATCCGAAACACACTAACGCTGCAACCCTTCACATGTTTATTCAGAAGTAAATCCCATTAATTTCAACAGGGCTTACTTCCAAGTAAGTAGGTGTAGGATTGGAGCCTTAGCTATGAAATAGGAGTAGCATGCTTAAGATTACACTGCCTGCACTGTTTAATAATAATAATAATAATAATAATAATACTCACATCTTTCCTTCTTTTCTATCAGTCCAAACTTTCCTAAGTTGACTGCTCTGAGCAAAAGCTGGTCAGACAAGCAAGCGCAGGCTGTTCTTCGCAGGTGGAAATCAAACTCATGTTGGCGTCGCTTCCTATTTCTGCACAAGAACCTTGACAATCACCGCTAGCAACCAATCCCCTATTTTCAACCAGATGCAGGCGATTCCCTGTATCAAATGCAGCTCAGGAAAATCACAGCCCCTGGCGAAGTTGCAGCTAGCTTGCTTCATTAAAAGTGCAAAGAGGGAGGGGGAGCTGCTTGCAGACAAGGCAACTTCCATAACTCATAGCCCAGTCCAGAAGCCAGTTTAGCCAAAGTGCTCACAATGGGGCTAAGGCAGCAAGTCTGCACATGCTTACTTGGGAATCGTCTTCTTGCCTACCAGGGAACCTGTGTGTTTCGCATAAAGTCGGAGACAAATCCAAGTCACAACTGGATTAGTCCTAGCCAACCCAGTGCCCTCTGGATATTTTGGACTACAACTCCAATAATCCCTTACCCAAATTGTCGGGCTGGCTGGGAATGATGGGAACTGTAATCCAAAACATCTGGACATCACCATGCAACCCACCCATGTAAGTCTGCGCCTCCTCCTCCTGCTTCCATCTAAAGAGCGGCAGACCTCATGACTTCAACATTGTCAGCCTTCCCCCACCAGGCCTGTAGCCAGCCTAAAAGTTCGGGGGGAGGGGCCTGCCAAAAAATGTAGGGGGAAGTTCATCCGGTTTTCAGGCTTTTTAAAGACAAAATTATAAACTGTTTTTTTTAAAAAATTATTTGTATGCAAAAAAAAAATAAGGGGCAGAGACATTTAGGGGGGCAGGCCCCCCTAGCTCACCCCCGGGTACAGGCCTGCTTGCCCTCACATCCAAACCTGCTTTTTGCAACTTCTTGCCTGAAGGAGAGATCTGAAGATCTCGAAAGCTTGCTCACAACATTGTGCATTTTTGGTTGGTCCTAATAAACTTTATTAGATAAAGTTGTTAAATAAAGATATGGCTACTGAGCTCAGTGAGACTTCTTAGTAAATATGCCAAGGACTGAGTTGCACAACTGCCTCTCTAAGCATAATCACTTAGCAGAAAGTCCCACTGATATCCATGGAAACAGCCTCCAAATATTATTCATATTTGGGATTGTTAGGATCAGCCAGTAGTGTGTGATTCTGGGTATCTCAGCATTATTTTACTACATTATTTGACAGCAAGACTCCTTTTGCATTATTATTGTATTAATTAGTCACCTTTCTCTTTAAAAAGACCCAAGGCAGCTAACAACAAAATAAATGAATCGAGAAAATGTGTGTCTCCGATCCAGTGTACACTTACATGGGAGTAAACCCATTGAATCCAATGGGAATACACATACCTAGGGTGGGGTTGAACATAGCTTAGAGCATTAGCCAGAGCGAGATGTGGGACTTTGCCTTTCCCTCTTCAACTATGAAGCTTACAGGGCACCACTGGGCGAGTCATCATTCCTCAGTTTAGCTCACCTTGCCCTCCATGAAGAAAAGACAAGACACCCTCCCCCCCACCCCACACACATTAAGAAGTGTGTAGCTGGCAGACGAAACCAAGTGAACTCCAGATTAGAGAACTGGGATATAAACTGGCTTAAACCAATTAACTGTGGGTGGCAGTTTACATCACTCAAATTCTCTTCCATTTCCTATTACACCTCTTCTGTGTAACAAAGGCTTCTCCCAGTTTGTCTGTTTTATGCTTCTTCTTTTGCCCTACAAAGCTCCAAGCCTGCAGTGACAGACATGGCTTTGAAGAATGGAAGGTAATTTATTTGACATAATAAGGTTCCTGGATTGGGACACCCCCCCCAACACACACACACACATTTCTCTTCCATGGGGTAGGCAACCTGGAGCCCTCCAGATGTTTTAGACTACAGCTCCCAGAATCCCTTACCCATTGGCAATATCTGGAGGGCACCAGGTTGCCTACCCCCTTTTATACACAGTGTACTGTCATTTTTCTTCTGGAGACCTCATGGGCTCTTTATGCTTTGCACCATAACTTTACACCACCACCCCCAGGCCCCTCCAATAAAAGACCTGGGTCTCTACCTGCTTTAAATATTAACTAGAGGATGATCCCTGCAGCCAAATACAGCTGGATCAAGGTACAGTGGGAGGGGTCACGGTCCTTTGCTACACTTGCATGAAAATAAAGCGGTGGGGGGTAGGGCGGGATCGACCAGAGATCAGGCCTTAGGTTAGGGATTTCCTTCCCGTGGACTATAACGGAAAGAGAGGGAAATAACCAGGGTGGGTCACACTTTCCCTCAGTGGAGAATTCAGGGGTTAATCTCACCACTGGAGGCTGGTGGCTCTGATTCCATTGGGGCTGTGAATCCATTCTGGGTTTCAGTCAGAACCAGCCAGAACGCTAAAGGAGCTATCCAAGGTGCTGAACCTGTTTTGGGGAGCAGGATCAGCCCCTGGATAGTTCCTTTCGAGTTCTGGCTGGTTCTGACTGAAACCCAGAATGGATTCACAGCCCCACTG
Organism: Heloderma suspectum; assembly: GCF_057233095.1. Classification (NCBI taxonomy): domain Eukaryota; kingdom Metazoa; phylum Chordata; class Lepidosauria; order Squamata; family Helodermatidae; genus Heloderma; species Heloderma suspectum. Next base: position 72,782,793 of record NC_139462.1, read on the forward strand.
AGATCACAGCCGCCAGCCTCCGCTATAAAGACTCGAATTCCCATCCCTTCTCCCCGAGGCCAGTGAGCAGAGCGAAAGGGATTTTTCTGTGCGCTGGAAGTGATGATGACCCTTTCCCCCTCCTTCTTGAGCAGCAGCTTCTCTCCCCGGCTGACATTCCTCCCGGCTGGGTGGGAGAACCAGCCGGGCAGAAGATGAAATTGACCAGCGATCGCGCTCCGCGCCTTCCGGACCGCGGACGCTGCGGACGGAAAAGGCGCGCCCACCCACCGAGCGCGGACGGCCCTTTGCGCTCGCTCGCGGTGCGCCCCCGGCTTTTCCGGAGGAACCTGCGCTAGAACTCCGCTGCTCCTAGGGCTTGGCGAGGCGGATGGCGAGAGGAGAAGAGAACCGAGAAAAGAGCCGCCCGCCCCGCTTTTCCAAAGGTCTTGCTTCCAGTTTCCCACCTCTCCCCACCTGCCAAGGATCCGTTCGGAAGTTGGACGGCTTGAGACGCGTTCCGAAGGTGCGGAAGGTGTCAACCCGGCTGGGACGCTGTTCTCCGGGCGCGTCGCCATGATGACCCCTCATCCCAACGTTTCGGAGCCTGGGGTGACACGTGCCGGGTTTGCGGGCTGGCGCCCCCTCGGGCACAGCCCTTCGGTCGACGTGCTCCCAGATCTTTGGACAAGGTGTGCGTGTTCTTAAAAGGAAGAAGGAGCAACATATGAAACAGCCGTAAAAGATTCTCACCTGGCTCTTTCTTGCCTCCAGCTGCTGAAATCATGAAGAGGGGCTTGAAGCAGGAGGGCAGATTGCTGGCGGGAAGCAAGGCAGGAGGAGGGCAGACCCGCTGGCATTTGCCCACCACAGCTCCCGAAGACTGGTGAAGGGAGCAAGGAGGCGTCCCCCTTAAAGCTGAACTCCACCTTAGCCCCACTATCACATGGTGTGCGGTGAGGAATATGCAGATCCCAGCGCGCACACATCACCTTTAAACTACACATCTGGAGGTGGGTTGCCTAGTAATTCTGAAATAAATGTAATTAAATATTGGAAGTGCAGCAAAGGGGTGGGGTGGGGGATGCGCCGCGAAGAGCTCTCGGGAGCAGGAGACGGCGTCGGAAGGCTTCTGCGATCTGGCTTGCTTGGGCCGGCGTCGCGCTTTGCGCGCGAGTGCCGCCTCGTGGCCAGAGCCCGTCGCTACTCTGCCATTCCCGGGGCGTGCGCTTATGTAAAACGGTCATGAGCGGCGGCGGCAGGAGGCTGCTGGGACGTCTGAAGTGTCTCCTGTTCTGATCTTGTTTCAAATGCAAACAGGCTGTTCGAAACAGCGTGGATTTAATTTCTCTCTCTCTCTCTCTAATGGGAAAAATTCAGCTGACTGAGCTATCCAAAAGTGTGTGTTTTTTTTTAATTTCATTTCAAAAAGCACTGTCTGTTTGATGAAAAATACAAAGCGCATTAAAGAGTTACGGATCTCTCAGCTATGAAATTAAGTCACCAAGGGCGGAATTAAGTCACTAAGGGTTTATCCGATTATCCCGCGGGAATTGGAAGCCCGCAGACTCGGAGGCGTCTGATCATCCAGTGCAGGGCGGGAGGAGCCGGGGCGATGTTTGCTTCCCCGTCCTCCTGCCCTGCAGATTTCACGAGATGGCCTTTTTGGTCCGTCCAGTGAAGGCGTTTCGGAAGAGGAGGGAAGGAAGCTCTGGATAAACCGTATCCTGGCCTCTCCAGGATGCCCCCTTTCTTCCTCCTCCTCCGAGGTCGTTTTTCCAACCTTGGTTCGTTTCTTTCCACGCTGGCTGCGAAGGGGAGGGGGGAGGGTCAGATCTCTGACTCCCCCTTCCCAAGTCGGAGCTCTCTGTCTGACATCAGAGGGGTTTTACCAGCAATCCTATGGTCCCTGGGATGCTCACCCAGGAACCATAGGATTCCTCCCTAAAGGTGCAATTCTATGCACATTTGGACAGGAAACAGGCCTATAACTTTTAGCATTTCCCAGGCAGGGAGTTGTAGGGCTTTTTTTTTCCTGTCTAAACATAAATAGGATTGTGCCCTAAGTGTACAATCCGATGCAGCGGTGTAGTGGTAAATTTTGAAGCGCAAGTGCTTGTCCTGATAGCCACATCACCAAGGAAAGTCCAAAAATGCAAGCAGCTATCTTGTTCTAACATGAGCAAACCAGTTTTAGCAGTTTTCATCTCCATCAGGTTTAAGTCTTTTGTAAAGCTAATGGGTCTTCATTGTCCATTCAGGTCCAGGCAGGCCACCCCAAAATACTCGGAATTGTAACAGGGAGCAATATACTGTTGCTGGTAAAAAAAAATAAATTAAAAAATCCTCAGCTACTTGTGAGGACTGTGGCTAAGCTCAGAGGGAACAGGGAAGGTTGAGCGTGTGGCAAACTGGCAGGGGTCAGCGTCCTCGTGAATCACAAAGTGCCGGGGCTGGGTCCCAGTGAGCCCTAGCTCTGCTGTACCACTGACCCGATGTTCACATTGCACAAATAACTGGAGATACACAGCCACCATATCCAGTGCATGCTCAGCCTAGGAGAGAACACAACCAGAAAATAGGAAACTGACAGAAGTGCTCCCAGAATTCCTACGATCACCGCCACAACCCACCGGTGATGACACCCACATGCCTGCAAACATACAGAGGCAGCCAATGAAGGACAGGGACACCACCCACACACATGCCTCTTGCATCAGCACACCCAGAACACACAAGCTGCTGCCACAGAATCCCTCCTCCATCAGCCCCAATGGCACAGGCACTACCGTATGTCCCAGGCCTCCCTAGAGACAGGGGTTTGAACCCCTATACGGTTCTCACAACCACTGTCTTATGAGCACAATGCACACAAAGGGGAAGAAGACACAGAACCAGCACAATTCCCTGGGCAATGGAGGCATTATTAAGCAATTTAAGGCAAAATCCTGTGCATTTTCAGACAGAAAAAGTCCTATAACTCCCAGCATTTCCCAGCCATAATTGGCATAAAATTTGCATGTGCTAATTTATATCTAAATATGCAAATCTATAAATAATTACTAGAGTGTATTTAAATTTCACCGAAGGTAACGCCAGCCAATTAATTTCTCATTCAAATTACCTCAAATAAAATAAATTCTTCAGTTAATTTGCACCCTGCCACAGATCATCCCAGATCATTAGTTCCTCTTCAGTTACAAATAATTAGTTATCTTTCTTTTCCTCCCTCCCTTCTTTCTCTTTGCCTCTTGGAAAAAATTGCCCCCATGCCATGCAATTATCTTAGAAGAAAAGTTTAGATTGGCACCAATGGAAGGTTTTTTTTCTAAATTTGGTTACCATGCTCGGGGGGGGGGGCAGCTTGGGGGGATGTTGCAGCATGTGGGGAGGGCAGTATGTTAACCCTTCTCTCCCCATTGCAAACCCTCTTGAAAATCAGCCCTGGCACAGCAGGCAAGAAAGAAATCACAAGCAAGAAAGAAATCTTCCATTGGCATCAATGGACGTTCAGGGCTCTAAGGAATAGATCTGGAGACTGGGAAACAGGCTCTTGCCTAGGCCTAGCAACACCCCTACTTGGCAGGATACCAAGTGAGCACACTCCACCCCTTCTGGAGAAAGTTTTCAAGGCCCACCCAGGGAGGAAATGAACCTTTTGTTAAGCAACCAAGGTGAGGGGCCAGGCCAGATACACACTGACAGCAGTAACAGCCAGTGGTTCACTGCATAGGGCATGGAATTGGGAAGCAGGAAACAGAAATCTGAGCCCCACCTTTTGCATGCTTGGAGAAAAAAATAAAATCAATCATGTCAGGAATAAAAGAGAGCAGTGGAGGCTGCTGACTCCAATGTCAAGGGGCTGTAAATCCACTCCAGGTTTCAGCCAGAAGCGGTCAGACTTCCAAAGGAGCTACCCACGTTGGAGTTGTGATTGAAACCAGAGTGGATTTACCCCCCCCCACTGACACTGGAGCCACCAGCCTCCACTGAAAGAGAGGAAGCTCCCAGTACTTGACCTCACACTGTAAGCTCCATGGAGTGGTTCCCTAATCACTCTGCCCTAGCAGGAGGCAGGAATCGTACATATCATGGGGCATTTGTCTACCCCACCCTGCCCCCAACCTCAACAATAGATGCCAGGAGCCTGGGTTCCAAGAAAAGCCCTCGTGGCCTGGAAAGGCTCCCATTTTACATGTGGCAGGGGGAAGGTTTGAATCCAAGGTATGACCCTCACAGTGGGAAAGATGGGGAGGACGCCCACACATCCAAGCTACTTGAGCCAATTGGGATGAATGCTGTCTGGACCAATAGCCTGGCTTCTGCATGGGCCCGCCCCGCCCCGCCCCGCCCCAGACATGTTCATGCATCTGATGAAGTGGACGCCTATCCACGAAAGCTTAAGCCAGAATAAATTGGTTAGCCTTTAAGTTGCCACAAGACTCCTTGTTGTTTCTGCAACAAGTGTCTATCTGAAAAAGCCAGCAGCTTCCTAGTAGTAGCAACTACTGAACTTGATCCACCTTTCCTTCTTATTTTGCTAGGCATACCAGGGCCTGATTGACTGGGATTGGAGCCAATCAGAAGAGCATTGAATAACATCTTCCAGGTCATACCTGATCCCAGTCCTGACACTTCTAACCATTCTGTTGGACAGGTCTACATAACTGCTCCTGCTTGAGCTGTTTCCACCAGACTTGAGTTTGTCTGCTCTTCAGTCCATCCTGTTGTCTGTTCCTCGCTCTTAATGCAGTCTGCCTCTTTGGGCTGCCTACAAAGCCCACAGAACTCATCTTCTGACAGATTTGGTAACATGAACCCAACTGAATTCCTTGAACAACAAGGTTCCAGGCCTCCGCTTGAAAACATTTGCCTATTTAACTGATTTGGGCCCTAAATACCCAGTTTATCCTTGGTGTAGGTACTTCTGGATATTTAAAACGATCTGCAAGGATGTTGAAACAGGCTCCATCAGGGCCTGCAAAGTTCTGCCCTTGAGCTCCAAGGTCTGTGAACAGAGAGTCAGGGTACATGAATAATTTAATTATTTTGTTTAAGGTTGTCAGTTCTCTCTGACTGCCTAGCCTTGTTAGATTACCTGTTTCTTCCAATGGGGAGTTCAGTGTCTCCTGTATTTACTGTACAAAAAAGAAAGAAAAGGGACTGGTTGGTGTTTAATCCTGCACAGTGTGTGTCTGAAACAGGGAGGAAGGTTAGTGTGAACATTAGGTAGGCCATGTGGTGAGTCAGCAGCCCTCTCTGTAATTATGGTGTGACAACTGACATAAGTACAGCCATGACCACAGAGACGGCTTCCAGCTTTACACTAAAGAGCCATGAGGTGTAGTGGCCAGAATGCTGGACTGGGAGACCCAGTCCCATGAACCATGGGAGACCCAGGTTCTAGTCCCCATTCGGCCATGAAGCTCACTGGGTGACATTGGGCCAGTCACTGACTTTCAGCCTAACCTACCTTACAAGGTTGTTGTGAGGAAAAAATGGAGAGGAGGATGACCATTTAAGCTGCCTTGGTTTCCTTGCAAGAGAAAAAAGGGCAGGATATAAGTGGAGCAGGAGTAGTAAATGATGATGATGGGATCTTCACACCACCACCAATGGTGGTGTGAAGATCACCCTGGTCCACCCTCACACATTCATTGGTGTCAATGAATGTGTGAGGGTGGAGCAGGGTGATATCCACTGGCCATGCCCCACAGTGCTGACCATTTGGCCTAAGAGAGAAAGGAGCTCTACATACATAGGTCTGTATGCCTATAGGGCTCCTCTACCACAGCATGACAAATGTGTGCATCAGCAGGGGGATGGTCACTGTCACTGCCCACATCCACCCTGGTCAGGCTCCCTGGTAGTCCTACCCCTGACCAGAGTTCCCATCGGATGGAGGAGCCCTATGCACTTACCGCAGTACATACTGAGACCCCCTTTCATTGAACATGTGAGAGGGCTCAGGTGACGACCCCATCTTATGTTTCCAACCACCGTTATGTGCTCATGTTACATAACCTTGTGCAAGGATCTAGCAGAGTGATCTGGCCCTTGGTTTAGAGCAGGGGTGCAGAACCTCAGGCCTGGGCCCCAATCCAGCCCTCTGGGGTTCCCCATATGGCCACCTCCCCTTTCCCCGCCACCGATAGTTTGGTAGCTTTCCAGATGTTTTGCATGTCAAGAATGACAGCGTGTTTTCCACCATCAGATTAGGCTGGGCTGTCATGTCTGATGCAACCACCTGGAATAATACATTATCTAGAGGCTCCTGGGCCCTTTGCTCAAAGCCAGGTGCAGTCTCTGTTAACTGGGAAGTGCTAACAGCTGGTGTTGGTGGAGAGTTCCAGCCTCTTGGAGGCAAGGGCGGTCCACCCAGGGGCTGAGCCGGTGATTGGCTAAAGGAAAATTTGCCCTGGGTTGCCAGGGCTGGGCTTTAAAAGAGGGCAGAAGCATGGCATTTCCCTTTGTCCTGGTGGTTCTGGACCTGTTGATGGCTGGTTGCTATCCTGGGACACCCATACTTGGGTATTTTAAGGATAGGCCAGGTAGCTTTATTATTTTGCTTGGGTGTGCATTTATAAGGCTCTCTGTGTAGGTTTAAGTAATTTGGCTTTGTACTGTCTTGTGCAACTTGCTACTTCCACTCTTCCCTTTCCCTCTGCCCCTTTATTTTTACCTTAATAAACCTTTATCCAACCTTCAGTTGGTGTGATTTCTTTGCATAACCGCAGTGCCAATTTCAGTGCCTCTTGGCCTAGGAGGGTGGCTACTAAGTATTTGGAGGGACCAGAAGGCCAGGTTTGGCCAGTCCTATTTTGCAGGAGGGTTGGAATTAGTCCCAGAGCAGTCCTACCTTGCAGGAAGGTTGGAAATGGTTCCAGCAATACTTCACAGTGCAGTTTTTTGTCCATTCTAAAAGGTTGAAATGCTTTTTATAAGAGTTAATTACTGACAGGAAGAGCTTTAAGCTAAAATATGCTGGTGTTTTTGACCCTGGCCTGTTTATCTTCAGCCCCTCCCCTGGAATCCCCCCCCTAGCTTCTCTGAAATGGAATTTGGCCCTTTGGTGGAGGGAGGTTCAACATCCCTAGGTTAGAGGCAAAGCAAAGAGGAACTACAGAAGTATAATGTTCATTGATGGGACTGTGTGAACAACAGAGTGAAAAGTTATCTACAGAAATTCATGTAGGAGAAATGTTGGATGTGCCTAAAATGGTTTGTGTGAACACCAATCCCAAAACTTGATTCTGACACATGCAGGAAGCAAGAAACCAGAATGTGTTTGTTGATGGCTCTTACTTTACATCTACAAGCCTGAAGAAACATAAAATCTTTTTTTAGAAAGTGAAAGCTACTTGTTTTGTAGCTGTTGGGGTGGTCTTGAGCTTGTTAAATGTAATTGTCAGATGAAGGCTGTGAATAATCAGTCATACTCTCAGCAGACTCACATGAAGTTGATAGGTGCTGTCACTGCTGCAAAGACTATTGATTAAACAATAACTGAGAAAGGAAAGGAAATGTCAAATTGACCGTGGTGTTAACACAGAAGTGGGAAATAAAGACCATTTTAATATAAGCCTTTCGGCCATCCAGCATTTCTTATCCTGCTATGGCAAAGTGTACTGGCCAAAATGCTCTCTTCTGTGCTTATTAACAGTTGTGTAGAAGTCTCTTCTTCCTTTGCATAGGCTAGCCCTATTTAGACTACATACAGTTGCTTACACTTCAGAGACAAGTTTTGAATAACTAAACCCTAGGATCTCAAGTAACTTTACTGCTGCCTTGGTATCAAGTAGGGTATGATAATTATTCTTCTAAAAACTCACTCCTGCTTCCTCAAAAGCTGCAACCAATGCAGCCAGCCTGCTTGTGGGTCCCTATTATATGCATCATGTTAATCCCTACTTGTTTGGTCTACAGTGGCTGCCAACTAGTTTCCAAGCAAAATAAGTACAGTTTGGGCCAAGGTTTTCTTAAGGACCGCTTTCTCCCATAAAAACTTGCCCGCTTTTTGAGACCTTCAGCAGAGAGCTTGCTTCATGTCCTGCTATCATCAGAGGTATCGCTGTCAATGACACATGCCTTTTTGGTGGCGGCCCCTAAGTTGTGGAACTCCCTCCCCTGGAGCTGTATGGCTCCCACACTACAGACCTTTAGATCTTCCTTCAGCACTGTTAGACTTTGTCATGCCTTTGCTCTTGATGTCAATTTGGTGCTGCCCTGGGGTAAAATCCAATATAAGCCCTACTTGGAATAAACCCATTAAAATGGTGAGACTTAAGTTAGTCATGACTAAGTTAAGTCCCATTCATTTCAATGGGTCTACTCTAAGTAGAGCTTATGCTGGATTTTATCCCATTGTTTTCTGCTGTATTTGTGTTGCATTGTTTACAACAGGAAGTTGTTTTGCTGTTGCTCTGACTTTGACTGTTGTAATACAGAGTATTTTGGGGTGGCTTGGTCTTGAATGGAAAATTAAGACCCATTAGCTTTACAAAACACCTGCTCCTGGTGGAGATGAAACTGCTAGAACTGTTTGTTGATATGTATCAACACACTAGCCTGAATTTTTACTCTTCCTGGGGAACTGTCAACATTTGCTATCACCCCACTGTCTGTGATAGGAGCTATGTTCACACACACCCTTTTCCATTCCCCTATGCCATCAAATGTCAGAATTGGGCAGGTGCACAGATTATACATATTATACATGTATAATATGCTAAAAAATACATTCCACTGAATTCCATGGAGCTTACCCCTAAACACATATGCAGAACATTGCGGCTACGCAGAGCAATCCTTACTCAGAAGTACTGTATTTGATGGGGCTTATTCCCAGGAAAGTATGTATGAGATTGCAGCCCTAATTAAACTGGGCTTTGAAATTTCTTCTGAAAAGTGCAAAGTAAGCACTATGACTGGAAAACCAAACAGATCAAAGTGTATTGCTCCACCCTAACCATTAAAGGAACACTGAAGTAGCCTCACAGCTAATGTCTTCTGTGCATTAAAAATCCCTTACCAAAGTATTTTGTACTTCTATAACTCCCAGTCCTACTCAAACAAGTCCCTGCCAATTGACTTGCCAACTTCAGCTCTAAAATATAGTTGGAAAGTTTACTGAGTAAAGCAGACTATTGATTTGTTTTTTCTGAAACACCAAGGGGGGGAAAACACACACTTCAAAATCTGATCAAGAATTGTTCATTTTTTTAAATCCCCAGAGCTTGTGTTGGAAAGTACGCACTCTACCGCATATATAGAGGGGAGGGGGATTTGTTTTGCATAATGACTAACAGTGCAGGCCGATAAGTGTCTCATCAGAAGTAAATCCTACTGAGTTCAATGGGGCTTATTCCTAGGTGAGTGGAAATAAGATTGCAGCCTAAGAGGTATGCTCTCCAGCTGGAATTCAGCTCTCAGTCACAGGTGCATTGACGTCAGATACATGAGTTGCACTGGACTTTCGGGAGTGGCTTTTTGAAGGCTGCAAAACCCTGCAATTGGATAGGCCTGAAAACTCCTGGGCCCATTTTCATCCTGCCCATTATGTGCTAGATCATACCCTAACCCTACTGCTATAGAAGGCATCTGGTACTTCCACATTACAGAACATTTTGCCTACAGTGCCCAGTCTCATGTGTGCCACTGTGTTGACTGCATCTTGCCCTGTCAAATGCTGCACCCAGAATGGACAAGACGAAAGAGCGCCCTTCTTCAAGAATATCGGAAGATTACTGACCATCTCCAGCTACCAATATTAAATGATGTAACCTACTAGGAGCGAAAGAGGCTAAGATCGAGACATCCAGCCATTTCTACTGCTAAAGCTCTTCTAGAAGATGATTTTAATATCCACAACACATGGAAACAACATTGGCTAGGAAACCGTCCTCCACAATGCCGAAGCTTGCCTTGCATCTTGGAAAAACCACCTGGATTTGACCAGCCCCGTGCGATATGGACAACCTTGAACCAAATTTGCACAGGTCATGGTAGACGTGCAGATGCCCTTTACAAATGGGGCAAAATAACATCATCAAATTGTGACTGTGGGGCTGAAAAACAAACTATCCCACACATAGTGACAGAGTGTCAAAACCGAGCCTACAATGGAGACTTTGCTGATTTCCTGGCTATGACAATTGGAGCAAAAAAACCATATCTGTAACCTAGACATACGTCTGTGATCTTCCTATCTATATTATAAATATTTTATATTTATTATGCTCTATGTTTTTATTGTAATGTGATGTGAAAGTGCCATACGATAAATAAAAATACAGGCTGAGCATAAGTTGAGAGTTCACAGCATTAAGACTCCAATGCATTCCTGCTCCCTGTCAGATGACTAGGGAAACCCATAGTGCCAAAGGGTTCTCTGCAGCAAGCAATGTCAGCTCTCTGCCTCCTTTCCAAATCCAGTTTCAGCACAGACTACCTGCTATACACCTGGACTTCGGTCACCCACTCCCTTTGTCTAGTGGGAGGAAGAAAAGATGAGTCATTTCTGTCCCATCACCTATTCCTCCTTGACCCATCCCAGCTCCCACTGAAATACATCACCAGAATGTTACTGGCCATCTGCTCCTGATTACTTTAACAAAACCATACAATTCTATATCTGATTTTCAGGTGACATGACTTTTTTTTCTTTTTCTTTTTGGTAAACTGGAGCCACTGAGAAGGGATAGGTCAAGATGTATTTGATAATTTAGGATTGTTTTTTGGTTGAATGAGGGTTAGTTTTATTTCTATGTGTTGTGAATAAATGTATTGCTTTAGTTTGGTAGAGTTTAAATAGTAGTTTTGCAATAACTTTGTGTAATTGTATACAATTACACGGTTATATACGGTTATACGGTTATAACCGGTAAATATACGGTTGGCTCAATCCAGTCCACCCTAGACATGGCACCTGTCCATGAAGGGATGCCAGTGGGTAGACATGAGCCTCGTTCTCCTCTCCCCTGACATGCACATGTAACCACTTAAGGTGCAATCCTATGCATGCTTAGAGCTGGAGCTCTCAGAAACTGATGGTCCCCCTCATATCCGTCACTGTCACCAGACCAGGAGGAGCCTGGGCCCTCAGGGAAAATGGCGGAGGAGAGGCTAAGCAACTCCTGCCCCCCAGGAGCATTGTTGCCTCAGGAAACAGGCCAATAGAGCCCAAGGGAGGAGGAGTGCTCGCTTGCAAAAGACTCCTCAGGAGAAAGCAACTCCTCATGAGTAGGGCTCTGACTAGAGAGCTCTAATGTACTGCAGCTGGGCTCTGGGTGGGGCTCAGCAGGCTCTGGTGTTAAACAGCTTTCAGTGTCTACCTAGCCAGTGCTGGAACAACATCATTCTGTCAGCTCCTAGGTATGTCAGAGAAATCCACAACGGAACCAAATAAGTTCAGATTTTTATGAATCTGACCCACGGATCATAGAATAGTAGTAGAGTTGGAAGGGGCCTACAAGGCCAATGAGTCCAAACCCCATTCTGCAGCAGACCAGCTTTTCACCTGTTGGGCACATTCCACAAACTTGCGGATCATTTTTCTAAACTTTGGGCATTTTGCGCAAGCTTTGTTGTAGAAAAATACACAACCCCCCAAAAAAATCCCAGCCAAAAATGTGCATTTCTCCCATAGGCTCTAGCGTGAAGATGTGCATTTTGGAGGAATCTGCACATGAGGGGGGGTGATTTGTGCATTTTTGCATATACAAATTTGCATGAACTTGCATCTGTGCAAATTTGGAAACTGAAAAAAATCCAATTCTGTCAATGGGTAGATGATGGAACAAAAGTTGCCTGACAATCCGCAAAACACAGGCGGAACAGATTTTACACAAACCAGATTTTACACAAACCGTACATCCCTATCAGCTCCAGCACCTTGTTTTCTGGACCTTGCCTTGTGATTGACCCTCTGTGCTACTGACCCTTGGACTTCTGTTTGACCGTGCTTCTGGACTGTACAATGTATCTGACTGCCTGTGTTTTGACCTTTGCCTTCTATCTTGACCACTCCCGCCCTAGTCTGAACCCAGTGGACTGAAATCTGTGTGCTAGAACTTTTGCCTGCTTCATTACTTTGCTTCTTGGTACATCTGTACATCAGGCTAAAATGCTGCAACTATATTGAGGCTTTCTGCTTCTGTTTTCTCTGCAGAATTATGATGGGCTCCTTTAGACAACGAGCAAGTGATGCGGAATTGAAAACTTCCTTTCTCAGCAAATGGCATTGGCAATGCTCTATATGTTTAATGAAATAGTGCTATCTAGTGGTTGAATTATAGCGCTATGCTGGCATTACACACTGATGAAATCCCATGCATTTTTTTAAAAAATTCCAGCTTATCTCTGATCATTTTGAAAATGGGATAAATGGGGAAAAGCATGGGACACATCCTGGAAGTTGACGACATTGTGTAAAGGGCCCACAAACTTCTGTGAGTGGCCAATCACAATTGTGCAATAAATAGCTCCTGTAGAGAAGTCCTTTTTCTTTCTGTTTTTAAAGAATTTACTTTCAACTTTGCAAGTTTGGTATTAACAGTTGTACTTTAATGTTTGTGATTCAGCTAGAAGTTATACACAAAGGTCCAGCAATGGGGGTGGATTAAGCTAGAGAAAGCAAAAACAGGGCCAGCCCTACCATTAGGGAGGGTGAAGCAGCTGCCTCAGGCAGCTAATTTGGGATGTCAGGAAGAGGCAGCAAATGTTTAGTTTATTTATTGTTGTATTTTTATTGCCAGGGGCGGGGAGGGACACTTGTAGGATTTTCTGCCTTAGGTGCCAAGATTACTTGGCTGGCCTTGGGGAACCATGCACCATAGCCTTTGGGGTGAGGGGCACCACTGGCAGCTAAATATCTTGGGTTGGTCCAGGGGCGCTTCTCCCCTGGTGTTGCCTATGCCAGTAAGCTATGCCAATGCTGGCATTCATGTGTCCTATAGAATGACACAGAGAACGGTTCATCATCTGAACTGCAGGCCAGTTAGCTTCTGGGCACAATTCAAGATGCTGATTTTGTTCCATAAATCCTTAATGGCTTGAATTTACATATATTCTCCCATTTCTTCCACCATGACTTTTAAGCCTTCATGGCTGTATATAAACAAACAGTAACATCTTAAAACTTGAAGAAGATGAGAAGTGTTCTTGGTGGATGCCCTGCAACCGTGAAGCTACACTTCCATAGAGATTCACCAAAATCAGAGCTTGGGTACCTTTGGGAACACTGTACGCTTTCTTATTTTGACTGGTGAGATAGGATTAAACCGCATTCTCCCATACAAGTCTGCCTGGCTTTTAAGAACTTCGGGGGGGAGGTCCTTCTCTCGGTCCTGCTGCCACTGGAAACATGTGTCAGGGATGTGAGAGAGGGCCTTATCAGTAGCTGCTCCCAGGATCTACAACTGCCTGCCAAGGGAGGCTAGGTTGGCTTCCACTCTTGCTCTTCCAATGACAGGCAAATATGTTTTATTCAGGCAGACCTTTGGCACATAAGCTGGTCTGCTGTTGACAGGGGGTGGGGTGGGTAACTGGTTGGGTACTAGCTTTGTCTTTTTGTTGTATTTTTAATTGCTTTGCTTTTATCTTACGTTTAATCAAGACTGCTTTAATCTGAATTGTATTATTGTTAGCTGCCTTCAGTGCCATTCTAGGTAGAAAGGTGGGATATAAATTTAATAAATAAATAAATAAATCTCCCTCTTGTGTGTGGGTGGTGCTGTTTTTGCTATATAAGCATCAGCACATACACCTGAACATCACAAATAGCGGTAATGATAAATTAATAGCTACAGTTTAGCCAATATGGCCTAATTTTGGTTTGTTTTAATATAATATGTTCTACATTTTAATACATATTTTTATTTTATTGATTTGATTAGAGGGTTTAGCATTATTATCTGCCCCCAAACCTGTCAGATGGAACAGGAATACAAAAAAAATGCATTCACTTCAAAAGGAAGTTATGCTGCAATCCCATGCACATAGGAATAAGTCCTATTAAACACAGTGTGACTTCTCTCTAAATAAACCAGCATGGCTTTGCATCCATACAAGATGTTCTGGACATAGGTTATGTACACAGCACTTTCTTAAATGGACAAAGGGAGGCTGCTTCTAAATATATCCCTCCTTTAAAACAAGTATCACTTCTGTTCTCTTTGGTTGTGGAGTAAAATCTTGTTCCACGGGGGATCTGCTACCTTGGCAGAAATGCTATAGCTCTCACAGAATGTATTAGCTAAAGTTCAGGCTGAGTTCAATGTGAAACATTCAAAAGTCCCCAAAATGGCTACTTGAAAGATATGTAACTAAGTATTTTTGCACTTCTAACCATTTTTCTGAGAATTGTCCCTTTAACAAATCTCTCTGTCTCTGTCTGTCTGTCTGTCTGTCTCTCTCTCTCTCTCTCACACACACACACACACACACATACACTCAGACTCCTGCTTTGATGTCACCTGCAATGTCACAAACTTGGGTTTCTGTAGAGCTTAGGGTAAGTACTCCTCTTTAATGGTTTGTGCATGTGAGTTCTGGTAAATAAAGTTCACAGTCATAATGGTAGAGTTCCATGGTCAGAAGGGTCTACTTCAGCTAAAACGGGGGCAGAACCTCAGGCCTGGGGTCCCAATCCAGCCCTCCAGGGTCCTTCAAATGGCCCCACCCTCTTTCCCCTGACTTCAAATAGCCCCATCCGAACCCAGAAGTTTGGTGGCTCCTTAACTTTTGTGCAGTTTTTCCCCCATTCTAAAAGGTTGAAATGCTTCTCCTAAGGCTTAGTTATTGGTTGTAACAGCTTTAAGCTAAAATATGCAGGGTTTTATTTTTGCTCCATCTCTTTGTCTTTTGCTGTTAAAACAGCCTTCCCCAGTCTGGTGGCCCCCAAATATTTTGGATTACAACCCCCTTTTGTAATGGCTATTAGACACATACAATAAACTGTTTTTTGAATTTGACTACAGTGACCATTGATCATTCCATCTTCCTGAAGCTGATGAGAGTTGGAAGTCCTAAACTTCTGGAGGGCACCAGGTTGAGGAAGGCTGAGCTAAAAGCATTGAATAATATGAATTTAATGGAAACTGGGGATGGGGGGTGGGGAGATAGAAATATGAATGTAATTCAAGCACATTTATTTTGAATGCTTTCTTATATCTTATATTTTCTTTAAACCCACCGCTTATGCTGTTCCTGACAAACTGATTTCATTTGCTTCATTATCATGCAAGTGCTTAAAAAAATAAAATGAATCTGAAGTTGAACGAGAAGAAAATGGGTGATTTTAGTTTTCTCTCTCCCCCCCGCCCCTGCCATACACACAAATGAACAAGTTGCCCTTTCAAAATAATTGGATAATTTTGGGAAAGAGAATGGCCCTTATCAAGGGGGGGGGGAGAAGTGTCATGGAAAGGCTCTTTTAAACAGTACAATGTTCCAACATGGAAAAATCTTCTCTGTAGGAACTAGCATGCAGCTTGCATGTAGATCATTGGAATCATAGAAACATAGAATAGTATAGTAGGGTTGGAAGGGGCCTACAAGACCATCGAGTCTAACCCCCTGCTCAATGAAGGAATCCAAATCAGAGCATCCCTGACAGATGGCTGCCCAACCTCATCTTGAATGACTCCAGTGTGGGAGAGCCCACCACCTCCCTAGGTAATTGGTTCCATTGTCGTATTGCTTTAATGGTCAGGAAGTTTCTCCTGATGTTCAGCCGGAATCTGGCTTCCTGTAACTTGAGCCTATTATTCCGTGTCCTGCATTCTGGGATGATCGAGAAGAATGAGCATATATGTGTGTGCATGTTGCTGTGTGTACACAGATTGGGAAATTGTTGTTGACCATGGCTTCCAGCTGAATGTACACGCAATGATATACATTGATATACATACCATTTCCATCCAGGCCATTTTGATTAGAAACTCATTCTGGGCGAAATTTTGCTCATGGCCATTTTTTCTGTGGGGGCAACTAGGGCACCAAATTCTGTGGGCACCAGAACAACCCCCTGAAGGTGGCGTCAGTGCTTTAGCTTTTCTCCTATGCTGCCTGACCATCATCCATGCTGCCCAGAGAGTGAGGCTGCCTCGCCTGGTCTCTTACTCTGAGGAGTCTCCCAGAATGAAAGATCAGGTGGGCTCTCCAGAGAGCCATGGCTGGTGGCTGCACAAAGCAGCCGCAGCTTGCCACAGGGATGGCCATGCCCAAGTGCCACACTTTGTGGGGTCCTTCCTAAAAGTGAGGCATTCTGGGTCAGGTGGCTATGAAGATTGCCTGTGCTGCTGCAAGTGTACAGTTTTCATCAACACCTTTGCAGAGTCTCATGCTTTCCTACGTGCTGAAAGATTTAATTGAAGTGTAATGTGAGGAGGTCTAAAGGATTGTTTCACGTGTTAGGTGACAAATGTATTTTACTACGGCAACTGTTTTACTATATCATGCATGTAGCACTGTACAATTTTGGAAGTGCTTCATAAACATCATCCCATTTACACCAAAAACACCCCCGAAAGCATAATTATCCCATACTACAGGTGGCAGCCTGAGGCCACTCACCCAAGGCTTCTCCAGGCTCATATTCTTAGGCCTGGCACACACACGTAGGTGGTAAAGTCCTTAGGCGGTACAATGGACTGTGCCACTGCAGGGGGGGTTGCTATATTTTTGAATATTATGTATTTTGAATACTTATTTGAGGTGCGTTTTAAGCACCCCAAATAATTCTCTGCAGGTGAAGAAAAAAAACTAGCACAGCCCGAAGCTGGCTGGGCTAGAACCTTTTCCCTGCTGCTAGGTGGTGGTGGCTTTTACTAACAAGGAATGGTTGGGTGAGCATTCAAAAATGGCACACATCTCTCACCTACAGCCTGAAGTAAGTAGTACGGTCCACTCAGCTACCTCCCGCTTCTCCCTTTTACCACAACATCTCCAGCATATGTCATGTTTGGCGGGGGCAAGTTCACTCGCTCCAAGGACTCGCGGGTCCGTGTTGCTCCCGCTTATGTACAGGCAGACGCACCTTTCATCCCCGTCGAAAATCAGGCCGCTTTGCCGCACGGAGATGCAAAGAGCACATTTTGGAGTGCGAAGCGGCGAGGGGCCATTGGGAGTGCCACGCCGCCGGGGAATCGTTCGCGTCCTGCGGCTAAAAACGAGGCGAGACACTGCTCGACCCGCCCTGAATTAGGGAGTCGACGGGGAGAGGACGGAGATGGTTGATCTGAGGGAAAGTTAAGCGAGACGCCGCCGCCGCCGGAGAGCTAGCGAAGCAGCGCGCTGCTGTGCGCGCGTCCTTTGCGCTGCGGATACGGAGCCGGGCGGGTCAGCCTCTCGGTTCTGGCCACCTACTAGCCCAGGTAAGCCCTCCTGAGCGGGTATCATTCCCGTCTCAAGGCAGACGCCCAAGCGCTGCGCTCGTAATTCCAGAGTCGGCTAAAAGATCAGGGCCAAAACAGAGATGACTCTAAATCTAAGCTAGCGGGAGCGACGTCTTTTGTTCGCTGAGTGGGCGCCAGGGGCCGAGGGGGATCGTTAGAGCCCCTCTACCTGCCATGCTAGGGTGCCCTGATCCAGATCGCGCCTATTCTAAAGTAAAAAAAAAAAAAAAAAAGAGGGGGGGGGGAGATGAAAGCCGTAGCAGCTGCCAGCCACCGATGTAAAGTCACGTCTGTTTTGGCCCTCGGCGAGATCCTCGCTGGACGGAGGCGCTTCTTCCAGCGCCAGGGCCGAGCGTGGCCGCGGGAAAGGGCAAAAAGCGTTACGGCTCTGCAGGGGGCGCTGCTGCGGGCGGGGCGTGTGGCCGCCAAGCGCGAGGCGGGCCGGCACCGATTGGAGCCGCCGCCGCGCAAACCGGACGCGAGGCTGGTCTGCGGGGCGCTCGGGGGCGGTCTCCGTCCTGGAGAAGTTGGGGCCCTCGGGGAAAGAGCGTCCCGCTGGCTGGGCGAGGGACACACGGCCGCGGCGGCCCCGTCTTCGAAGCCGATCAGCGCGGCAGGGGTGCCGCGTAGGACGTGCAGGCAGCAGCCCGACCCTAGGCAGCTTTCCTCGGAAGAGAGTCCTGCTGAAGGGGTGGGTGGGTTGCGGGACCGCCGCAGCTTAAGGTCGCCATCCTGTGCGGGTTTAGACAGAAAAAAAAGTCCTACAACTCCCAGCATTCCCCAGCCAGTTATCTGGGGAATGCTGGGAGTTGTAGGACTTCTTTTCTGGCTGTACATGTAGAGTATTGCGCCCGGAATCGATGACATTTACGCGCAAACCCTTCGGCTTCACCGCTTTGTGTGGCTTGGTGGTCCGGCTGTCGAGGGCGCAGCTCACCATCCGCGCTTGCATTTTGAACGCGTTCCCATCCCTCCCCTAAAAAGAAAAATCACTGTTCGCCCTCTGCAAACGCGCCGGCTTAAGAGCTTGGATCGTGCGCGCCCAGTAGCTGCAGAAAACTATTTGGCTGGTGTTTGCGCGCGCCCGCATAAGCTAGCTTTCCCCAACCTGGTGCCCTGCAGATGTGTTGGACTGCAAGGCCCATCATTCCCTGCCAGCAGGGCCATACTGGGTGGGAATGATGGGACTTGCAGTCCAACACATCTGCAGGGCACCCGGTTGGGGGACGCTGCCATAGACGAAAAGAAACCGAGCGCCCCGCCGGAGCTACTCTTTTGGAGCTAATCCCCTTCGCCGCCCCCAAACCCTCCGTCGAGCCTCGGGTCCTCCTCTCTGCCACGCGGTTCTTTGGTGGGCGGAGGGGAGAAGGCGCCCCTGAGTAGCAGGCAGGATTGCAGCCTCGCCCTCTGTTCTTCAGCCTCAAGAATACGAATCAAACCTGCGGACAGGAGCAAACCCTTGCCCTGCCGCAAATGCTTTTGGCTTCGACCTTGTGCAATTAATTTAAATTCTTGTTCTTTTGTAGAAGATCAGGGAGGCTGTTTGATTTATAGGAGAATCTTCGTTTGATGTTTTGGGTGGTGGAGGAGTGATAAGATAATAATTTGGCTCATTGCAATCTACTTGGCTAATCTGCAGTTAACAGTTTGACAGTTTATATGGGCTCAAATGTTCCACTTATCTGTTAATATGTGTATTAGGCTGCAGTCTTGAGCACACCTGCCAACGTGTAAGTCCCATTGAAATTCACTGGAAGTTACTGCTGAGTAGATGTGACTATGATGCATTGTTAGGAAAATATTGAGGTTTAGACGCTTGGCAGCCTTTCCCCTCTGCAAGGGTGGGGGACCCATTAAAATGGTCTCCCTGCACCCCCAGGCTAATGGTCTCTGATGGATTCCAGAGCGCTCTGGGGGATGTTCCTGCTGGTATGGCTGGTGCTCCTGTCGAAGCCCAGGTCGCTCTGTGGAATGCAGAGATGACTCGGGCAGTCCACACAATCATGCCTTAGCGCCCTCTCCCTCCTAGCAGAGCCTGGCCAGCTCCCTGGTAGATACCTGAGCTGGAGGCAATGAAGCAAGAGGGGAGACGGCTAGAACGCAGGTGGAGAAAGACTCGTGCTGAGTCTGAACACAGGTTAGAGCTCATTATTGAGCCTACTTTGTAGCGGTGAGGGTGGCAAAGAGTCCGTTCTTTTCCACCAGCATTGCACCTTCTCAGTGTCGTCCAGTGGAACTTTTCTGAGTGGTTTGTGGCCTGCTACTTTCTGGGCCAGGGAGAGAGACTGTGGAACCCTCAGTAGCACACTGTGATGAGTTTGTACAGCACTTTGAAGATAATGTCACTCAGATTAGTTATGAATTGGACACCACGATTAATGCATTTCCATTGGTAGAGGCATTCAGAGCACTGTCTGGTTCAGTTTTATTGGATGAGTTTCAGTTATTGAGGCCTGAGGATGCGGACAAGGTGCTTGGCCATGTCCGATGGACCACTTGTGTGCTTGACCCTTGCCCTTCGTGGCTCATTACATCAAACAAGGAGGGGATGTCCAGCTGGGTCGAGGAGGCTGCAAATTCCTCCTTGAGAGAGGGAGTGGTGCCAGCCTCTTTAAAAGAGGCCATAATCAGGCCACTCCTGAAAAAGCCTAACCTGGACCTGGAGGATGTTAACTATAGGCCAATGGCCAAAATCCCCTTCCTGGGAAAGGTGCTTGAG
The DNA here is from genome assembly GCF_057233095.1 of Heloderma suspectum. Classification (NCBI taxonomy): domain Eukaryota; kingdom Metazoa; phylum Chordata; class Lepidosauria; order Squamata; family Helodermatidae; genus Heloderma; species Heloderma suspectum. Next base: position 72,802,887 of record NC_139462.1, read on the forward strand.
CGGGTGGTTGCAGGACAACTCCAGGCACTCTTGAATGAAATGGATTATCTAGAACCATTTCAGTCAGGCTTTAGGCCTGGTTTTGGAACGGAAACTGCCTTGGTCGCCCTGTGGGATGACCACTGCTGGCAGAGGGACAGCGGGAGTGTGACCCTGTTGATTCTCCTGGACCTCTCAGAAGCTCAGTCCAAACAAGGTGGAGGAGATTAGTGAGTGGGTGGTTCGTCTGCCCAGCTAGGTGATATGCAACCTGTTCTGGAGGGGGTGGCACATCCCCTAAAGGATCAGGTTTGTAGCGTGGGGGTGCTTTTGGACCCAGAACTGTTGCTTGAGGCACAGGTGGACTCAGTGGCACAGAGCACCTTTTATCAGCTTAGGCTGATAAACCACCTACGCCTTATCTGGACAGAGATAGCCTAGCTACAGCCACCCATGCTCTGATAACCTGTCATCCAGATTACTGCAATGTGTTATATGTGGGGCTGCCTTTGAAAATGGTCCGGAAACTTCAGCTGATTCAAAACAAGGCAGAGAGGTTGACCAGGCCCCATTAACAATGTGATCATATCATGCCAGTACTTTTCCAGCTGGAATGGCTGCCACTCAATTTCCAGGCCCAATTCAAAGTGCTGGTATTAACACTCAAAACCCTAAACAGTTTGGGCCAGGTTATCTGAAGGATCACCTCTTCCCACATGTACCTGCTCAGACCCTAAGTTCATCTTCAGGGGTCCTTCTCCAGGAGCCCCTGTCAAAGGAAGTGAGGCGGGTGGCTACCAGGAAGAGGGCCTTTTCTGCTGTGGCACCCTGGCTGTGGAATGAGCTCCCTAGAGAGGTTCGCCTGGCACCTATGTTGTGCTCCTTTTGGTGCTGGAGAAGACCTTTTTATTTTCCCAGCATTTTAGCACTCGAGTATTTTACCTCTGCTGATTTAAATCTGTATTTTAAATCTCTGTATTGCTGCTAGGTTTTATTCTGGTTGTACTTTTATGCTGTAGTTTTAAGCTTTCATATTGTATATTGTTTTATGCTGTACTCTGTGGTTTTAATTTTTGTGAATCGCCCAGAGAGCTCCAGCTATTGGGCGGTATAGAAATGAAATACATTTAAATAATGTAGAGCAACATAGGAACCTGCCTTATGGCAAATTAGACCATTTGGTCGTCGAGCTCAGTGTTGTCTACCCCAACCTGGTGCCCTCTAGATGTTTTGGACTACAACTCCCAGCCAGATGGGCAATTAATAAATTAAATAAATAAATAAACTCCTGTCAGCCACCCACCAGTATGGTCAGTGTCCAGGGACGATGGGAGTAAGTAATAGTCCAAAAGATCTGGACAGCATCAAGTTGGAGAAGGGTGGTCTACAGTCACTAGGCAGCTGCTCTCTAGGGTTTCAGACCCTACCCAGACTTGCCAAAGATTGGATCTGGGGCCTTCTATATGCAAAGCATGTTCTACATGCTATAGCCCTTCCCCTGAAAGCTGTAGTATAAGACTCTTGTCCACAGGATTGCCTCTTTTTAAATATCAAATATTTTGGAGTCTGAGAGTAATGTTTATTTTTCAGTATGTTACTTGCTGTCAGGGTTGGATGGGAGCCCATAGAGCCCCAAAGCCCTTCTGATTCTGAGGAAGAGTTAGAAACCGTGGGGGTGGAACCCGCGTGCAGTTCAGAGGCTTCCCGCCCTTTCCCTCCAAACAGAGACCAACTGATTCCCTAAGGGTAGAAACCCCTGGTAGGCAGCTCTCTTAAGTTTCCCTCATTAGGCTCAGGCAATCAGCATCTGTAAGCGTCATTAGGTTGAATGGGAATAAAGCCTTGGAAAAGAGCCCTATCGTCCACGTGTTGATTCTGGCTACTTGAGGATTTCAGAAGGCAGCAAGGGTGCTCCTGACACTTGCTGTCTTTTATTTGTGACAACTTTTGTGGGTCAATATGAAAATGCAAACTCTCAAGGTCCACTTTCAAGAAAAAAACTAGGCCAGCCTACTTGTTACTTCTGTGACGCCAAGGCCACTTGAAACACCCTCCATGCAGTGCATTCACCACATTCCCACTGTAACGAGTTGCACAGCTAGCCCTCTTCCATCTGGTGTGGAGGGTTTCTGGTCCAGCACTGTCTGCTGCTGAGGTATTTAGTGCTGACATGGTTGCTGTCCACGTGATGTGTGTAAAGAAGCGTGATGCCATCACGTGCTGTTATACAGTCAGGGCCAGAAATATTGGAACAAGGTTAACTGTTTTGGCAGTTGGCCTCTGTACACCACCACATTGAAGTTGAAAGGAAACACACCCAGATGGGAGCGAAGTCAGGACTTTCAGCTGTAATTCAAGGGGTTTGACAAAAGTGGGGCACTAACCATTCAGGAAGGACAGCCAGTGGCATACACACACCCCCATCGTTGGTGGCTCATAAGTAATGGAACAAACCAACATCATTTCAAACTTAAGGATTGCCTTTAACACCTGGATGAAAATCCTTTGCAGTCAATGACTGCCTGAAGTCTCAAACCCATGGACATGACCAAATGCTGACTTTCCTCCCTCGAGATGCTTTGCCAGGCCTTTACTGCAGCTGCCTTCAGCTGCTGCTTGTTTGGGGGTCTTTCTGCCTTCAGTCTTGTCTTCAGTAAGTGAAAAGCATGCTCTATTGGGTTGAGATCAGGTGACTGACTTGGCCATTGAAGAACATCTCCCTTCTTTGCCTGGAGAAATTCTTGGGTAGCTTTTGCTGTATGTTTTGGGTCATTATCCATCTGCTATATGAAGCGGTGTCCTATTAGTTCGGCAGCATTTGGCTGAATCTGAGCAGAAAGTACAGCCCTATACACTTCAGAATTCGTCCTGCTGCTTTTATCAGCAGTCAGGTCATCAATAAGCACCAGTGACCCAGTTCCATTGGCAGCCATACATGCCCATGCCATAACACTGCCTCCACCATGTTTGACAGATGATGTGGTATGCTTTGGATCATGAGCTGTTCCTTTCCTTCTCTATACTTTTCTCTTCCCATCATTCTGGTACAAGTTAATCTTGGTTTCATCAGTCCAAAGAATCTTATTCCAGAACTGGGCAGGCTTTTTTAGGTGTTTGCTGGCAAAGGCTAATCTGGCCTGTCTGTTCTTGAGCGTTACCAATGGTTTGCTCCTTGTTGTGAAGCCTCTGTATTTACATTCATAAAGCCGTCTCCTGACTGTAGATGTTGACAATGATGACATGCCTACCTCCGCAAGAGCATTCTTGACCTGGCTAGATGTTGTGAAAGGGTTCCTCTTCACCATGAGCAGCATTCTGTGGTCATCCACTTCAGTTGTCTTCCGTGGTCTTCCAGGCCTTTTGCTGCTTCTGAGCTTGCCGGTTCATTCCTTCTTTTTCAGGATGTTCCAAACTGTTGTGTTGGCCGCTCCCACTGTTTTTGCTATCTCTCTGATGGGTTTATGTTGTTTCCTCAGCCTAATGGTGGCCTCCTTCACTGGCATGGACACCTCTTTGGACCTCATGTTGGGAGTTCCAGTGAACAGCTACCAAATGCAAATGTAACACTCAGAACCACCCGCAGGCCTTTTATCTGCTTGATTGGTCATGGGGTACCCAGGAAACAGGCCACACCTGGCCATGCAGCCGCTTTTCAGCCATTTGTTCCATTACTTATGAGCCACCAATGATGGGTGTGTGTGTATGCCACTGGCTGTACTTCCTGAATGGTTAGTGCCCCACTTTTGTCACACCACTTGAATTACAGCTGAAAGTCCTGGCTTCGCTCCCATCTGGGTGTGTTTCCTTTCAACTATAATGTAGTGGTGTACAGAGGCCAACTGCCAAAACAGTTATCCTTGTTCCAATATTTCTGGCCCTGACTGTATGTTGCAGCTCTGGGATGAAGCTGCATCATGTGTTTTCCTGCAGTCTCCAAGTGGAGGACACCATCCATAGACTGGCACTCTTATCGTATCAGAACAGAAAATTAGAATGCAGTGAGCCCATATATTAGGTGAACTAATTAGCAGTGGCAAGATAGTGTGATAACGATAAAATCCCCAGTGGGATTTTAAACATGGGATCATGTTCATGTAGAGTACCTATGAGTCTTCAGCTGAATGCAAGTTGGCGGCCTTTTGCACAGTGGCATAGTGGAGTCGGGGCTCACAAGGATGCAGCACTGGCATTTTTTGATTAGCGGCGATGTTGATGTCATCTGCCAGAGCCCTCCCTCAGAATTCTCTGTTCCCTATGAGCTTAACTGAAATCTTCACAGAAGCTGGCAGGGAAAGAATTTTCTCAGCAACAACTGGCTGGTTCGCATGATCACAGAGGGGGAAATAAGCCATAGTCACTTATTTCCCCTGCCATGCATGCCCACAGTAACCCATGGGTTCTTGGTGACTTGTTACCCACAGCAACAAGCTACCCTGGCTGGGTTCACTTGATGCAACAAGCCACACTGCTGAGGGTAATTATGCTAATCCCACACACACACACACACACACACACAAGACAGGCACAGGCAGAGCGGGAAATAAGCCACTGTGGTCAATCATTCCCTGCTGTGATGCACAGTATTTTGGTGTGACGTGAAATTAAGACTCATTAGTTTTACAAAACACCTGCTTCTGGTAGAGATGAAAACTGCTAGCAATGGTTTGTTGATAAGGTCTAGATAGCCTAGTAGATAGTGCTGGGGTGGAGTCAGTGGTCGTGGTCCATGTTGGTACCGACGATGTGGGAAATGTAGTCATGAGGTCCTGGAAGCCAAATTTAGGTTGCTAGGTAGGAGGTTGAAATCCAGGACCACCAAGGTGGCTTTCTCAGAAATGCTACGTGTTCCACATGCAGGGCCAGCTAGGGAGGAGGGGTTCAGATTTGTTAGGCACTGGGGAATGTTTTGGGACAAGCCGGGCCTGTACAAGAGGGGTGGACTCCACTTGAACCAAAATAGAACCAGACGGTTGGCGCTAAACATAAAAAGGGTGGCAGAACAGCTTTTAAACTAAATCCTGGGGGAAAGCTGACAGGAGCTGGAAAGCATCCGGTTCGGGTTAAATCATCCCAAAGGGATACAAATGAAAATGTTTTTGATTGTCCAAATGTACAAGGGGAGGAAATAGGCCAGGAGTACATGGTAGAACATAATAGCCAATCAAAGGGACCAACGTCCCAAAGCAAAAGAGACACATGCCAGAGGCATCTGGGAAGGGATACTGTATAGTTATTTTGAGGAAATGCTAGAAGCCTCCGAGACAAACTGGGAGAGTTGGAGTGCTTGATTTTAAAGGAAAACATGTATATAGTGGGCATTACAGAAACCTGGTGGAGCGGAGAGAACCAGGGGGTTCCAGTCATCTCTGGATATAAACTCTATAGGAAGGACAGGGAAGGGCATACTGGGGGAGGTGTTGCCCTGTACATCAAAGAGGGCATGGTGTTGAGCATACTAGAACACCTAAAAGGAGTAGGGTCTTCCGCAGAAGCACTGTGGGTGACAATTCCAGGCTCCAAAACTAATTTAGTGCTAGGAACATGCTATCATCACCCAGACCAGAATGCTCAGAGTGACCTTGAGATGGAAAATGAAATCAGGGAGGTCTCCAAACAAGGAAGTCTTGTAATAATGGGCAACGTCAATAACGCGCACAGGGATTAGATAAATGCATCTTCCAGCCATGACAAAGGGGTTAAATTTCTCGATGCCCTAAATGATTGTGCCCTAGAACAGTTGTTTATGGAACTGACCAGAGGGGAGGCGACCTTGGATTTAACCCTAAGTGGTGTCACCCAGGACCTAGTATGAGATGTAAATGTTGTTGAACAGTGATCACAGTGTGATCAGATTTAATATATATTTAAGTGGAAAACTGCCCAGGAAGTCCAACACAGTCACATTTGACTTCAAAAGAGGAAACTTCTCTAAAATGAGGGAACTGGTGAAACGGAAGCTAAAATGGGGAGTCAAGAGGATTAAAGCCATTCAAAATGCTTGGAGATTACTCAAAACCACAATAGTAGAAGCCCAGCAAAAATGTATACCACAGGTTAGGAAAGGTAGCACCAGCATGGTTATGAGCAGTGTTAAGGGAGCTATTAGAGAAAAGAGAGCTTCCTCAGAAAATGGAAGTCTTGCCCAAGTGAGGAAAACAAAGGGAGCACAAGCTTGCACAAAGGCTATGCAAGCAGACAATAAGAGATGCAAAAAAGCATTTTGCTGAGCATATTGCTAATAATCAAAATGCTTTTTTGCATCATGGAACAACGGACTGGTTTAAGATTGGGAAAGGAGTGCGGCAGGGTTGTATACTCTCACCCTACCTATTCAACCTGTATGCAGAACACATCATGCGACATGCTGGGCTTGATGAAGCCAAGGCTGGAGTTAAAATCACTGGAAGAAACATTAACAATCTCAGATATGCAGATGATACCACTTCGATGGCTGAAAGCGAGGAGGAGCTGAGGAACCTCATGACGAAGGTGAAAGAAGAAAGTGCAAAAGCTGGGTTGCAGTTAAACCTCAAAAAAACCAAGATTATGGCAACCAGCTTGATTGATAACTGGCAAATAGAGGGAGAAAACGTGGTGGCAGTGACAGACTTTGTCTTTCTAAGCGCAAAGATTACTGCAGATGCTGACTGCAGCCAGGAAATCAGAAGGTTTACTTCTTGGGAAGAGAGCAATGACAAATCTTGATAAAATAGTTAAGAGCAGAGACATCACAATGACAACAAAGGTCCGCATGGTGAAAGCAATGGTATTCCCCGTAGTAACCTATGGCTGTGAGAGCTGGACCATAAGGAAGGCTGAGCGAAGAAAGATGCTTTTGAAGTGTGGTGCTGGAGGAAAATTCTGAGAGTGCCTTGGACTGCAAGAAGATCAAACCAGTCCATACTCCAGGAAATAAAGCCAGACTGCCCACTTGAGGGAAGGATATTAAAGGCGAAACTGAAGTACTTTGGCCACATAATGAGAAGACAGGATACCCTGGAGAAGATGCTGATGCTAGGGAAAGTGGAAGGCAAAAGGAAGAGGGGCCGACCAAGGGCAAGATGGATGGATGATATTCTGGAGGTGATGGACTCGACCTTGGAGGAGCTGGGGGTGGCGACAGTAGACAGGAAGCTCTGGCGTGGGCTGGTCTATGAAGTCATGAAGAGTCGGAAGCGACTGACCGAATAAACAACAAAATTGCTAACAATCTCAAGGCCAAGAATAAAGAAGTCTTTAAATATATCAGAAGCAGAAAGCCAGTTAGGGAGGCAGTTGGACCATTGGATGACAACGGAGTTAAAGGAGTACTGAAAGAGAACAAGGAAATTGCAGAGAAGCTGAATGAATTCTTTTCATCCGTCTTCACCGCAGAAGATATAGGACAAATACCTGTGCCTGAACTAATGTTTTCAGGAAGGGAGTCTGAGGAACTGAAGTAAATAGTGGTGACAAAATATGAAGTTCTCAACCCTATTGATAAATTGAAAGCAAATAAATCATGGGGCCCAGATGGTATCCATCCTACAGTTCTCAAAGAACTCAAATATGAAATTGCTGATCTTCTAACCAAAATATGCAACTTGTCCTTAAGATCAGCCTCTATACCAGAGGACTGGAAGATGGCCAATGTAACAACAGTTTTCAAAAAGGGATCCAGGAAATTACAGGCCAGTTAGCTTAATGTCTGTTCTGGGTAAATTGATTGAAGGCATTATGAAAGATAAAATCAGTAAGCATATAGAAGGACAAGCCCTGCTGAAAAAGAATCAACATGGCTTCCACAAAGGTAAGTCCTGTCTCACTAACTGTTCAGAGTTCTTTGAGAGTGTCAATAAACATGTAGACAGGAGTGATCCGGAGGACATTGTTTCCTTGGACTTCCAAAAGGCTTTTGACAAAGTCCATCACCAAAGACTCCTGAGCAAATTTAACAGTCATGGAATAAGATAACAGTTCCTCTTCTGGACCAGTAACTGGTTAAAGAACAGAAAGCAGAGAGTAGGAATGAATGGTAAATTCTCCCAACGGAGGGAAGTAAATAGTGGGGTCTCACAGGGATCTGTATTAGGACCAATACTTTTCACCCTGTTCATAAATGATCTGGAATTAGGAGTGAGCAGTGAAGTGGCCAAGTTAGCCGATGACATCAAATTATTTAGGGTGGTTAAACAAAAAAGGGATTGTGAAGAGCTCCGAAAGGATCTCTCCAAACTGAGAATGGGCATCTAAATGGCAAATGCAGTTCAATATAAGCAAGTGTAAAGTGATTAACATTGGGGCAAAAACTCCCAACTTCAAGTATAGCTGGATGGGATCTGAGCTAGCGGTGACCAATCAGGAAAGAGATCTTGGGGTTGTGGTGGAGAGCTCAATGAAGATGTCAACACATTGTGCGGCCACTGTAAAAAAAGGTAAACTCCATGTTAGGCATAATTAGAAAAGGAATTGAGAATAAAACTGCCAATATCATACTGCCCCTATACAAATCTACGGTGTGACCACATTTGGAATACTGTATACAGTTCTAGTCAACACACCTAAATATATATATATATATATATATATATATATATATAGTAGAGCTGGAAAAGGTGTAGAAAAGGGCAACTAAAATGATCAAGGGGCTGCAGCATCTCCCATATGAGAGAAGGTTACAACAGCTGGGATTGTTTAGCTTGGAAAAAAAGGAGGGTAAGAGGAGACATGATAGAGGTGTACAAAATTATGCATGGTGTGGAGACTGTGGATAGGGAGACATTTTTCTCCCTCTCTCACAGTAGTAGAACCCAGGGTCATTCCGTGAAGCTGTTTGGTGGGAGTTTCAGGACAGATAAAAGGAAGTACTTCTTTACACGCGCATAGATAAACTATGGAATTCACTACCACAGGATGCAGTGATGGCCACCAATTTGGATGGCTTTAAAAAGGGGTTGGACAAATTCCTGGAGGAAAAGGCTATCCATGGTTACTAGTCCTGATGACTATGTGCTACCTCCGGTACCACAGGCAGTGAGCCTATGTACACCAGTTGCTGGGAAACATGGGTGGGAGGGTGCTGTTGTGCTTCTGCCCTGCTTGTGGGTTCCCAGTCAACAACTGGTTGGCCATTGTGTGAACAGAATGCTGGACTAAATGGACCCTTGGTCTGATCAAGCATAACTCTTCTTATGTTCTTACGTTCTTACTAACACAGCGGCCTGCATTTTTGGACTCCCCTTAGGGGTGTGGCTATGGAAACTGTCATGATGAGCACCTGCATACCAATACACCACTGCCCCCCACCCCCCCCTCTGGAACCCAAATAATATCAAATGATATTTGGCTCCCAGCAGACACATCAAGTGGATGTTCCACCCTGTGTGTCCACTGGGAACTGGATTCATTTCACTAACATACAGGTCCAGGAAAAAGGCTGTAGCTCAGTGTTGAAGCGCATGCTTTGCATGCAAAAAGTTCCAGATTCAATCCCTGTCATCTCCAGGTAGAGCTAAGAAAGCTTTAGTATCTGAAAACCTGGAGAGGTGCTTCCAGCCATTGCAGAGTATACTGAACTAACTGGACCAGCGGCAGTTCACAGTGTGCCCTAGGAGAAAAACAGATGCTAGCCTGATGAGGTAGAGCTTGATGAAGAAGGGAATGGAGTCTGTATAGAAGTGAGTGGATGGGTGTGGTGTGTGTGTAAGGGAGGGTGTCTGCATGCGAGTGGGGTCCAAGCAAATATGCTGGGGCAGCCTCGTGGCAGTGGCCCTGCCCACTTCTCGCACGCGACCCTTGATGTGCTTGTCTGGACCCAATTCAGGCTGAAAAAGCTTCCTCGTTCCTAGCTAACCTATGAAAGCTCATGCTAAAATAGACTGAATTTGTCATTAAGGTGCCCATGCCATAAGTCTCCTTGTCCTTTCCTTTCCTTTCCTTTCCTTTCCTTTCCTTTCTTGCTACAGAAGCCATGTGATGTGCCAATAGAGAGACTCGCTGGGGCGAAGCAACGCTGGAAAGACTCCCTATTCAGCCAGTATCACTCATGTGGAATAGTCATTGTGCAAGATAAAGTGCTTCAATTTGGGGGAAAAGCTCAAGGAATCTGGCAATATACTTTGTCAATCCATCATCTCTGCAAAAAAACAAAAAACAAACCTTGATTCAGAAACCCAGAGCTTAACAGACCCTTGTAAAACTCCTGAGAACACAAGAGGTAGCTCTTTATAACCATGCAGTCCTTTCCGTGGGAAGAGTTTAGTGAGAATTCCCTTTTAAAAGAAAACAGCCAAATGTCCAAGTACCTAAAAGAGGTTTGCGGGTGGGGGGAGAAAGGGAATAAACAAGGGAAGTCAACAATCACACACACCATGCACAGAGAGAAAATTCCAACTAAAATCAAAATGTCCCTCTAGTTACATGTTACCTATCTGAATAGAGACGTGGGTTCCAGAGCATATGCAGAGTTCATTGCAGAGAGGATGGTTTGAGAGACAGAATCGTGGCCTCTACTTAGATGGTATACGAAAGCCACCCAAGGAGTGAACAATTTTTTACTTTTAGTTCAGTAAAAGCCAAGTCAAGACTGATTGTTGTTTTGTCCAGTAACATGATAGCCTCCATTTCTTTTCTTTCTTTTTTTAAAAAAATACTTTTTATTTTATTTTTTATCTTTATAAATGAAATAAACACTACCAACAACCTAGTCATTATCTACATCTTCCAACAATATGGTATTCTTAGGAGGACACAGCAATAATGAAAAAGAAAAAATAGAACAGAAGTAGGAAAAGGAAGACGAAAGCAAGAAAGAAAAAGAAAAAACATAAAAAGTTACTTAAAAGAATTAAATTTAAACTGCATTACACATAAACTTCAAGTGTCATTCTACTTAAAAGTTATACCTATAACATTGCCAATATTACAATTCAGTACAGCATAGATAATCAACCTTACATTTCAGTATCATATCTTCAGTCTTATAGCAAGGGAGCAAGCCTACAATTCATTCCAATAACCATATATTGCCCTTCAGTTAACATATAATAGTAAAGTTTAACAATTTAACCAGCCAAAAATATTACTAATCAAGGTCTCATAATAATGATAATAATAATAATAATAATGGAAATTAAAAAGGATAAGTAATAATAACTATGCTATCTATATTTTAGATAGTGTCATTTCTAAATCTGTATATGAATGTATATATATCTATCCACACACAAACAGGAAATTTATTATACAGTATATCATGTCTAATGTAAAAAAAGAGGAAGTGAGAAAAAAAGAGAAAAAAGGGGGGGATATATGTAAACAGTCCTCTGGACTGGCATACTGCCCGGACCTTATAACCCAAATAAATCCGAAGAAGAAGAAGAACTGAAAAGTTCCCAGCTCATGAGGCTGGGGAAGATGTCTCCCATGCCTTACTTTGAACGCCAGCTAGTTATGCCTCCACCATTTCATGATTTAATTTTTTTTTCATCTGGCCTTCAAAAAGAATGCAAAATATAGCAGGATATTTGATATGATATCGCAGATTCATTTGTGTTGCCTGATTTCTTGCCTTGGTAAATTGCCTTCTTTTGTCAGCAATTTCTTTAGTGTAATCCAGAAATAACATAACTTTGTCTCATGTTGGCCCCCCAAAAAGTTCTCCCACTTCCCTTGCCAAGCGCAAAATATTTTTTGTGGAAACTCTTGCAAATTGAACTATAACAGTATAGGTAGTCCCTTTGTGCCATGAACTCGACCTGGAACATGGTATGCATGCTCAATATCAAGTAAATAATCAGATGGCAGAGCGAGTAGCTCATGCAGAAATTTATCCAAGCATTTAAACAGACTTATATCAGCAGGCAGATCTTTGATACCAAGGATACGCAGATTCGCTCTATGAGTATATGCCTCCAGTTGGGAAGTTCTTGCAGACAGGATATTATTGGAGGCATGCATAGCCTCCATTTCTGATGTCAGTGGGCTAGTCAGTAAATCAGATAATTACTCAGTGGCCAGACCCACCTTCATAACAACTCTAACTTGCATCTCAAAGAGTCCAGCCAGTTTGAACCAGTTAGCATACTTTTTAAAAAAGAGCCTTTGGGATGTTTATTGGGAAAGAGATATCAACCTATTTAGGTTACCCGGCAGGATGCCAACTCCTCCCCGCCCCCCCGCCCCCACACATGTGCAGGGGGATTAAAAACAGGGAAAGAATGGTTCCAATGGTGTGGAATCAAAGAGAAAGTATGATATATGGGTCAGCGAGAGGTGAGGAAACTAGAATATTGATTTGCCCAGATTTCTTACATCCTCCAGTCTAGCCCTCTTTGCCTCATTAGGTTTAGGAGGACTTGGTTATTTAGCTAGTTAATGCACATTTACTATCTATTATTCAGACATAAAGTTTAAACAGCCAGTGATAATTTTACCATGTAGGAACTCTAGTTTATTTCACAGCTGGCAAAGAATGAGCAAAGTCTATGACTGAGATTTAGGCAATCAATAGCTGTTCTCACAACGTTACAATATAGCCTTCTGCTAGAGGAATTGAGCTACTGGTATGATCTCATGTATTTCTATTTCTTTTTCAAGAGTGCTGTGAGACTTAAATATCAAATATAGGACAATAATCTTGAGGAAATGTGTGATGTCCTTTAAAAACAAACAAAAATAAAATGATATTTTATTACCAATCCGTTTCAAGAAAAAGAGGATAGAGCTGGAAGTAAATCACAAAACCAGAATGTTAATTGTACACATAATCCCTCATCTAATCAGAAGAGTGCCTCTGTTCACTCTACTTCCAAAATCAAGAGCCATCTCTTGACACCACTGAAAAGTTTTCATAGTGCCCAGTGGGAAAAGTCAGCTAACAAAATAATTTCATTGAATGCTGTGGTAGTTTTTTTTTTTTTTTTAAGCGTTCCTATATTCCTTCCCAGCAGAATTATATACAAACAGACAAAATATATACCTATGGAAGACAATTAATATATTTCCTACTAATGACATAAATATAGTACCAACGTTGTGCCTAGAGGTGTGATTAGAATTAATGGCATTACAATTTATTTATTATTTGAGCACTTCTATTATACTTTGCCACATCCATTCTCAATAAAAGACTTGCTGAGGCAAGAGCTGTAAAAGTTTGTTCAAAGAAGGAAAGTGGTTTGTGCATACTAAAAGGCAGGCTAAAGGAAATATATGTATAAATAAATTAAGTGATTTATAATACAGAAATTATTATTATTAACTACCGTGTGTGTAGAGGACGTTGCCTGAGTTATAGGGGGAAAGGGGATTGGTAGAATAATACCCTGGCCTCAGTGATCCATGCTCTAGTCACCTCCAGATCAGAATAGTATAATGTGCTGTACATGGGACTGCCTTGAAGACTGTGTGGAACCTTCAATTGGAGGCATTCAAGATGAGGCTGGACAGCCATCTGTCAGGAATGCTCTGACTTGGATTCTTGCATTGAGCAGGGGGTTGGACTGGATGGTCTTATAGGCCCCTTCCAACCCTACTGTTCTATGGTTCTATGGTTCCAAATGCAGCTGTCTTGACTGGGAAAAAAAAAAGAGTTTTGACTGGAGCCAGCTAGCCAGTTCATATCACACCAATCTTGTACGAGCTACAGTAGTTGCTAATTTGCTTCTGTGGTTGTTTTTGACTTTTGAAGCCCTAAATCAAGGATGCAGAATCACATTTGGGCAGAGGTCTGAATTGTCCCCCACTGGGTCCTTCGCGGGTCAGATGACATTGGTTGGCATGGCCTTGCCTGCCCACTGATGGCAGTGAACGTGGTCACACCCACTAATGTCATCACCTGCACCCATTTTGTCCTTCTCCATGCTCAGCACAAAGAAAGGGAGTTGGCCGGTGTCAGCCGAGCCCCTGGCTTTGCACAGTGCACATTGTTTCCATGGGTGTGGCACGCGCTGCATGAAAGGACTTGGCCAGCAATGGGAAGAGTGGATGTTCCTCCTGGCTCTGGCTGAGTTCCTGGCTTTGTGTCATGCGTGTTGTCCCCATGGGTGTGGTGTGCACCATATGAAAGGACTCAGCTGGCACTGGGAAGAGCACACACTATGCCTAGTACCCGGCAGGTCCTTCACTGCCCGCATGGCTACTTTTATCTCCGGTCTGCAATTGAAGATAACAGCAGGGACTCCTCCAGTAAATGGGGCTTGGAGGCCAAATCCCATTCTCTGGAGGAACCCAAGGAGTCTCCAATGGGCCAGATGCGGAACCTATGCAGGCTGGAGGCTTTGAGAACTTCCTGTCTCTATGTAAGAACTTCCTCAAGAACTTCCTGTCTCCATGTAAGAACTTCAAGAATTTTGTTTTTCCTCTGAGGCCCTGCTTCAAGTTCTACCAGCCTTCAGCAGTATGGCAACTGGGTACTTGGGACAGGGCCTTTTTATCTATGGCACCCAAGATAGGGAATGACTTCCCTAGGGAGGTCTACCTAGGTTCCCTAGGGAGTTTCACTTTTAGACAGGCAGTGAAGACACCTTTATTTCAGTGAGCTTATGCAGATTATTTCTCTTAAGTTGATTTGATCCTGCTACTGCCTTTTTAACTGATTTTAAGGTGCAATCCTATACATGTTTCAATCCTATACGTTTTTTTCTGTCTAAACCATAGGATTGTAGCCTTAGGGCTAGAAGCCTATGCATGAGATTTATTTATTTATCGTATGGCACATTCACATTGCATTACAATAAAAACATAGAGTATAATAAATATGAAATATAAAATATAGACAGGAAGATCACAAACACATGTCTAGGTTACAGATACAGTTTTTCGCTTCAAGTTGTCACAGCCAGGAAATCAACAGTCTCTATTGCATGGCTGGCTGGGGAATGCTGGAAGTTGTAGGGCCTTTTTCTGTCTAATCATGCATAGGATTGCACCCTTAGCCTCTTTTCTTGAATGTATGTAAAATCTTCCTCCTTTTTCATTGTATATTTTATTTCTCTTGAATTGTAAACTCTCATGAATATTCTATAGCAAGGTGAGATAACAAGTTTTGAAAATAAATTTTAAAAAGTAATCTCTCAAAGATGATTGAGAAATCTCTGTTCTTTGAAATATTTAAGAATAGATTGGATCACACAGCTTTGGATGAAATACTGTTTTGGAATAAATTGTAAAATCAGTTGGGAAATCTTAATTAGGACCAACTCAAATGCCACAGAAAATAATACACTTGCCATTGTTGTAGTTAATATAATTACAGCACTAGATTTATTTTTAAGTACTAACCCCACACACACTTCAAAATTTTATTTGCATGGATGTCATTGTTGCTGCAGTTGCTAATTCTATTTCTTACTCTAAACAGGACTTTAATATGGATACAGATCTCAGAGACTATAGTAACAGGACACTTGCTTCGGAGAACATCTCTACACCTTCAAAGGGTTCTAATTTTCCTACCTGGGAAGACTACAAGAACAGTGTAGATGACATACAGTACTTTCTGATTGGGCTTTACACTTTGATCAGTCTTGCTGGGTTTATGGGAAACCTGCTTATTCTCATGGCTTTAATGCAGTGCAAGCAAAAAACAATAATAAACTTCCTCATTGGGAATTTAGCCTTTTCAGACATTTTAGTGGTGGTGTTTTGCTCTCCATTCACCTTGACATCTGTTCTACTTGATCAGTGGATGTTTGGCAAAGTCATGTGCCATGTGATGCCCTTCCTCCAGTGTGTGTCTGTCCTAGTTTCCACTTGGATGTTAATTTCCATCGCTGTGGTCCGATACCGTTTGATCCGCCACCCTCTTTCTAAAAACCTGACGCTGAAACATGGCTGTTACCTAATTTTGGCCATCTGGACTCTTGGTTTAGCCATTTGCTGCCCTTTGCTGGTTTTCCACAAGATCATAGATTTTCAGGACACCCTTGATCTAGAAGCACTGAAAAGCAAGCAATTGTGTGTCGAGTCGTGGCCATCTGATTGGTACAGAATCGCGTTCACTATTTTCCTGTTGCTCATGCAGTACATTTTGCCTTTGGTTTGTTTAACCGTAAGCCATACCAGAGTCTGCAAGTCCGTAAGTTCCAGACTGTCAGGTAGAGAAAACAAACTTGAAGAGAATGAGATGATCAACTTAACTCTTCAGGCACCCAAGAGTCACGGGCCTCCGGGACAGCTCTCTAGTTCTGAGAGGTGGAGTTACACTTTGGTCAGGAAACACCGAAGGAGGTACAGTAAGAAGAGTGCTAGCGTGACACCAGAAATCTTAAGGCACCATCAGGACGATAATCATTCTGGAGAGCTCCGTGAAACGTCTGCTACGGAAAGAAGTCAGCTTTCTTCATCCAGCAGATTTATACCAGGAATACCCATCTGCTTTGAGGTGAAAGCAAGGAATTCAGAAATGCAGGATGGGGTTACAGTAGCCCGAGCCACTACTCAGATTAAGAAAAGGTCTCGGAAGGTTTTCTGGCGACTTACGATGCTGATCTTAGTTTTTGCCGTCAGTTGGATGCCCCTTCATGTTTTCCACGTTGTTACTGATTTTAATGGCAATCTCATCTCAAACAAGCATTTTAAATTGGTATACTGTATTTGTCATTTGCTGGGCATGATGTCCTGTTGTTTAAACCCCATTTTATATGGATTCCTTAACAATGGCATAAAAGCTGATTTGATGGCCCTTTTTCCATGCTTACAAATATCATGATGCTCTATCAACTGACAGTAAAATGTAAACCAAATGTTTATGCCCACAGGTTCATTGGACTGTGAAATACTTAAATCTGTTTGGGATAATGCATTGTGGCATTAAATGGTTGGCCGTTTAATGTGAGAATGGTTAACACAATGCCCAGATGATTTGATGCATTTCTCCATATGCATATTCCAGATATCAAGGCTTGACTGGTCACTCGGGCTCATCTCATATTTCCTTCTATGATAAATCTTCAGGCCGGACACTCATACCAGGTTTTGGGTAAAGAGACATCTGTGTGAGGTACAGAAGATATACAGTTGTTAATATGTCCACTGTATGCAGAAATACAGGATCACAGCACTATTCCAAAAATTTCCATCCAAGGTTGCTTTAGAAGTATTTGAAACTTAAAATATATATATTTGAAGCTAACTAGAGGGAAAATCTTGCTAGCAAATATTAAAAGCAATGCATTTTTGTTATGCAGAATTCATCAAATTATTATTATTTTGCTAATAAACCATGTTTAAAATTAGACCAGTGCTCTTTACACAAGATTGTTTAAATATATATATATATATACACACACACACACACATACATACATACATACAGTGTTGGCTTGTACAAGTGAAGAAAGCAAATTTGGTATTTTTATTGCTTCGTGTAAAACTTAAGGAGAAAACTATGGACAAACTTGGTTAAAAAGAAGCCTATGCAGAAATGACAACTCAGAGGGCTCCTTCATATTATTGAGTAGTATTGAATCATACATGTACAACATAGCTCTTTATAGAGTTATCGTAAAAGAGACAGAAACATACAACCTAAATTGGGAGCCAATAGAGAGAAGAGAAGGAAGGAGGAGACAATAAGAAAAAACCAGTATTAAATTTTTAGCAGTACTCATATTGTACATACTAAAACATAACATTGATGTTCTAAGATATGCTTAAAACAAGTGCAATAGAATCATAAGTTTCGGGAAACTCTTGATCGGCCATGGCTCCCTATGGTATCCATGTACCCTTATAGGAAGACTGTGTTTTCCCATCCTAAGAGGTAGTCAGTGGCCCATAATCTCTTAACGGATCCTTTTTAATGTTCTTATCACCTGATTGGTTGATATCCTTTGGCCAGGCACTAGGTTATAATCCAAAGTCTGACACATACTTCATGTGCCAGCAGGCGCTAGCCCTGGAAGTTTAAATGGAGGAGTGATTTGCAGACATGCACCTTGCATTGCAAACCTGCACACCGGTCAGGAGAAGAGGCTCTTTCCCCCTTAAACAGTGTACCATGGATCCAGGGAACATGGCCTATTCTCCTTGTTTCTGTCTGGATTTGTGTCTCATGTTTAGTTTCCACTGCTACTCTAAGCTTGCAGTGAAAGAAGCAACAGCTATGGGAAAGAAGTGTGTCTATATAAAAAAAGTGGAACGGTTCAGACATCTCTCTTTTTTTTTTGACACAGTAAAGCAGCAGTGATGCTCACCTAGTGAGCATTGCTTCTGCACACACACCACATGATGAGAGCTGGTATTTGCCATGTCCTGGAGACCCACTTGCCATGAAAGTTCTCCCTGCTGCTGTAAAGAGCCACACTCAGAAGGAATGTTCTGCATGTGAAGATTACAAGGGAAGATCTCACATCATGGCATTACCATAGCATTTTAAAATATTATAGGAGCACCACGAGAGCTGTGTTTCCATGGATTTGACCCATGGCGTTGCTGTAATGTTTAAAGGCCCACAGCTATGTGGATGAGGCCAATTTTGTGGGTATTGCACTAGGAGGGCGGGAGTGGATTCCATTGGAAAGGCTTGCACAACTAGCCCTGCCTATATGGTTGTGGCCTTTATATGCCATGTTATAGGACAAACCCAGGAAAAGCAGGTTCCCTCTGTGCTCCTGTGGTGTTTAAAGGCAACTAAGTTAAAGGCAGATGTGAGAATCAATATAATGAACAATTTGCTCATGTGGAAATCTACATTCCCTTAATGTATCCAAATTCTAAAAGTCTATATAAATGGCTAATGCAAGGTCACACAGCAAGGGACGAGATGCACAACATAGTTGACATGTGAAAATTGTAGGTATTCTCAAGTGATAGCCAATATTAGATGTTTGTCATAAGCATGCTATCATTGATAGAGCTTCTAATTATGAGGATAGATTTATTTATTTATTAGATTTCTATTCTGCACAATATCCGAAGCTATCTAGGTGGTTAACAGTGTCTTTGTCAATGTCTTTGACCAGAATCTGTAGAATCACATTAGTTCCGCACATCCAACAGGGTTTGCGGCCTTCTGTTTTACAAACAGCAATACACACATAGCACACAGGAAACCATTTTGAAGGTGAGGGGATTTTTTAAAAAGCAAATCATCATATGGAACCAGACTCAGCTATTTAAAGACAGTTGAAAATCCCATTGGTCTTGTTCAAGACTTTGGCTATGCCAAAGTATATCTCCAGATCCTGGGCATTAATTTTCACTTAATACCCCACACTTCAACTGACTGTATGAGCTGTCTGTTAGTCCAGAATTACAGGAACGGATGTGACATCTCCATTCCAGAAACAGGACTCAGGACTCTGCTTTTCTGTATTCATTCAACATTCCATGGTTCATTTCTTTCTGCATATATTCAGGTTGGTTTATGCAGGTCTAGAGCGTTTTTCCAATAAATACTGAGTGTACAAGAAAACCAATAGAGTACTGGCAAATTTCAGTCAAAGCACTAGTCTGAAACTAGTTTTGCCAGGATACTACTTTAAGAACAAAGCAGGATTCTACCACCCATTCACAAAAGTAGCTTTCTGCCAAGTCCCATGACATCATCTGCCACTTCCTGTGCATACATGCTTTGCCCCTGTGTTGGCAAACAAGGACCAGACTTGGCCCAGGGGGCAGCCAATCCTTAAACAGAGACTTCCCAGCAAAACAATGTTATTCAAAGAAAGGTTTTCCTTGCTTACCTTTACTTTTGAGCTTGCAGACCCTATGAAAGTAGCCCTTCTGCTAAAATGCATCAGGAACTTTTCCTCTTATATAAGATTGTATTTTATTTCCCCCAAATTCTTACAGGTAAATATTTTGGGATTAAATTACATTTTTCCTTTCTTTCCTGTGTATTTGTTTATTTTCTAATAAACCATTCATAAAAGCCAAACCATTCCTTCCTTATATTTCAAATAATCTTCCATCAACTGTATTTCTGTGTGTTTCCCCCACCCCCCTTTCCTCTTGTTCAGCTATCATCTGCTAAGAAATCTACCATATCAAAGTAAGTCCCCATCCATCCGTCCTGTCCCCCCCAGGTACTGAACCCATGGTATTGCATTTCTTTTAGCCATGATAATCTTAAGTAATGCCTTTGTGAGTACATTCTCTGGGATGGTTTGTTACAAAAATGCTCAGGATGTTTCAGTGTGCAATTCAGCAGTTCCCACTGGAAGTCCTGGAGAAAAATGGTTAACCCTTTGGACATGATGTAATAAAATTTAAGCATTTTTAAGACTCATTGATCTCAATGGGAGAGTTAAGCATGTGCTTAAATCTCTTCCATCACAATTAGTGGGAATAAAAAGTGCTTAGGTTTGGCTGGATTTTGCTCAATCTCAGCAGCCAACTTCTAAGACAGGATGTTTTTACATGAGGCATTTATCATGCACTCGTGATTGCTTACTCATGGACGTTCATGGGTTCTTTTCATGACATTGTCAACCTCTGGTGCCTCTCTTGTTGTTTTTTAGGTTTATTCTGGCATTTTAAATACTGCCAAAAGTGAAGTAACACCCCCGCCCCCTCCCACAAAAGTTGCATCAAAGAGGTGGTGTAATTGAAGAATAGCTAGGGATGGACGAAAGTGACTTTCCTTTCGCAGATTATGTTGATTGGGGGGGGGAGGCGTTCCGTCCCTCCCCCCGGAATCCTGGATGGGGGGGAGGCGATCCGTTCCTCCCCCCCGGAATCCTCGATGGCCGGCTGTGCTCTGCGGCAGCTCCGCAGAGCAGCCGGCCAGGCCCAGTCCAGCCCAGAGCCGTCCTCAGCTGGATCTTTACGTAGGCTACGTAATCTTTACGTAGGCTAAAACGGCCTAAAACGTAGGCTAAAACGGCGAATCAAAATTTTAGCTTACGTAGGCTAAAACGGCGAATCAAAAAGGGATGCAAATAGCGCCCACTACGCTATTTGTGTTCCCCTTTTTTTTGCCGTCATAGTCTACGTAAATATTTACGTAGACTAAGACGGCCAAAAATAAGGAACGCAAATGGCGGTGGCCGTAGCCGCCGCCATTTGTGTACGCTTTTTTTTTTTAAAACCCACCCAGCCATGATAGGCTACGTAAAGATTTATGTAGCCTATCACATCGTGTTTTGTTTTTTTAAAACCCAGCCATGATAGGCTACGTAAATCTTTACGTAGCCTATCATGTCTTTTTTTTTTTTTTTTTAACAAGACTGGAAATGGCAGCAGCGGCAGCCAGTCGGCAGACCAGCCGCCGCAGCTGCCGCCACCCGGAAGATCCGCCCCAAGTAAGTCTCGTCCCGGGGGGGATCCGCGGGGGGGCAGGAGGGGCAGGGGGGGCAGGCCGTTCCGCCACGGAGTTCGGGGGGCCAAATGCACTGGCATTCGGCCTCACCGAGATCCGTGGCGGAATTCTCTGACATCCCTGAGAATTGCATGATACTTCAGAAATCTTGCAGCGCCACCTACTGGCTGAATAAATGAAGATATGGAACATGCTCACAAAGGGACTGGGAAAAACAAAGGGCCGGGGAAGCCTATGTATTGTGCCCATTGTAAACCTCAAAAGACTCTGGAAGATGAAGCTCCGGTAAGGTTGTGGGATTTGTCCTTAATGTAGAGAAGCTCTGAAAGATTTCTGAATTGTCACACCTGTAGTGTCATTACCAGCAGGAGGACCACGCACGGTGAAATTGCACAAAAAGTTCAAATCAAGCGTCTCCCTCAATCTGTTGGGCTGAATTATGCTGATACCATCAAACTCCTTACATTGAGGTAACTCTAGACCAGGGGTGGGCAACTTGTGTCCCTCCAGATGTTTTGGTCTACAACTCCCATCAGCCCTCACCCTTGGTTATTCTGGCTAGGGCAGATGGCATTTGTAGGCCAAAACAACCGGAGGGCAACCAGTTGCTCACATCTGCTCTAGACATTTGGTAAAATGTTTAATAGGTAGGTCCTAGGCCCAGGCTTAACTAACCCTACAGACAATCCAAAGTTTTTCTCCACTCCCATCCCAGAGTCCCTTTAGACATGCAGCTGCCACTTCCTTTTAAGACCAGCCTTCCCCGATGGGGCACCTCCAGATACTTTGGATTTCAACTCCCATCATCTCCAGCCAGCATGACCAATGATCAGGAGTCCTGGAAGTTGTAGTCCAAAACATTTGGAGGGCACCAGGTTGAAGAAGGATGGGTTAGATTGATTCTGATTGAGAGGTGATGACACTCTACGACCCCAAGGAAAAACACATTGGAACTAAGAACTGTGTACTTACAAGAAAGAAGCACTGCCATCTTTAGCACAGAGTATAAAGACAGACAATATTCTAAATTCTCTATACCACCACTTTTTCCTGGTCATAGAGCCACCTGGTATATGGAATCAAGGACTACAGTCAAATTATACTGATGTAAGTCCTAGCACTTTGGAATATCCATGTTGTGGATCGAGTTGTTATACTTTAATACCCAAGTTTAGCTCAGTGATAGGATGAATTTCATTTGGAAGGATTAAGATGTATTACCAATCTTTCTACTCCATGGCAGTACAACCTGGCCATGCCTCCGCTACAACCTCATTTGACATAATCCAAGTCAGGCAATACTGTCCAAACCTGCCCTTATTGCCTCTGTCAGCCCCCTTGCATAGCTTTGCTATGTTAACTTGCCAGTGTGAGCTTGTGCAAATAAGAGGGAGACAGAACCTAGCTCTTAGGAAGCCACGAAAGTAGCTCTGCCCTCTATAACAATAGATAGACCTTTCCATGGTGAGTTGATGGATAAGTGGTACCCAGCATAAGGACCGGGGGCCATCCCCAGAACATCCACTTGGAAACACAGTGTCCCCTTGCATTAGTGCTACACGTCCCCAATAACTGTTCCTGTCATGTACTGCTATTACACATAAGTGAATAGGATGATGTCCCCAGCCTCATTCTCACCATCAAGGTCTAGATGTAATGAGTACCCTAGTTGCACTATGTAACTAGTACATAAGAACAGAATCAGTACAGCAGCCTGCCTTAAGTGCACATGGCAGCTTTATTTTATGCACATAATCCAGTACAAAGTTAATCTTGGCAAATAAGAAATATCAACACAAAAAAATGGCACAGGGTTCACGTCTGACCACTGGGGGATGCTGAAGTGACCTCCCCATGGCAAAATGGGTGGTCCATCAGAAGTAATGATCAGAGATTCACACATAGACATTTGAAGGAGGTAGAGCAGGGCCCAACCCTCCCATTACACAGACCAACCACAGAGAATAACAGTATACAATGGGGTAATTGGCAATCTCCCAGGTGCCCAGCCATGCCGTGACCCTAATCTCACATAGACCTCACCATATAGAGATTGATATGGGGCCACAGCCCAGTGGAACAACAGATTTAGACGACCAAACCTAGATGTCTCCCAAATCTAAGGCAGTGGTGTCTGCTCATGGACCAACAGCCCCATTCAGGTCGCTGTCTGGCTCTTACATGCCTCAGGATGCCTGTCAATTTGTCCAGCCCCCAGTGCCAGCTCCAGGTTTTTGAGGGCTCCTGCACAAGACCCCCTCAATGCCCCCCTCCCTCACTGGCTAGTCTACCTTCTCACCGTCGTCGTCACCAGCTGCTTCTGCTCCTCATCCCCTTTCTCGTCATTGCCGCCACTTGCTTGCACGACAGGCAGAGAGCCCGTGAGCAAGTAAGCAGGGGCATCTCCTGCTCCTCCTCACCATCACCTTTGGGCCAGAGCAACAGGCAGGTAAAAAGCAGGTTGCTATGGTGAAGAGGAGGAGCAACTCCAGCAGACTCTTGTCAGTGGGCCCCTGCTGGGATGTGTGCTCTTAGCAGGTGCCCAACCATACCTACCCTTGGTGCCAGGCCCACCAGCCCCTTAATTCCATCTGTCCACATCTCCCCTGTGTTCATTTGGTCGATTACCAGAGCCTTCTGGTTACTGTCCCAACAAGCCTTGTCCCAGTCAACCCTCCCCATCCTCTCAGTGCTTGGCACCACACCAGCATAAGCAGGGGAAGGCAGGAAGGCAGTGAGCTGTTGGGACCCACTCTATTACCTCTGGTGGTGCTCCAGTGACCTGGTTCTGGACAAGTTTCAGGTCCTCAGCAGATGTGGCAGAACCACAGCCTCCCTCCCAGTGTGTATGCACCATTCTGAAGAGATGTGAGATCAGTAATGGAAGGATAGGATTTGCTTACTATAAAGAGAAGAGCAGCATAGCTAGAAAAGGACACACATTAAATAGCGTCAGTGGTTGAGGGAGTTCTCAAAGCATCATAAAACTTATGCCTTTTAACTATGCCAAAATTTGGTACCTCCTTACAAAGTTACCATTTTACAGTGTTTTACATCAGATTCATAGAAAAGCTCAAAGAAAGATATATCCCTTAAATGTCATATCCATGTTTGGAATCGCATCTATAATCACTGTCTCCTTTGCAACACTAACCATAAATTATTTTACAACCCCTCTTGATTGAACACTAATTAAAGGATATTATGATAAACATCTTGGACAATTTGCTTTAGTTATCTGGTTATAAAAATCAAATCCATTCCCACAGGAAAGAGAATGACGATCAGTACAACATCTTTAATAAGGCAGTCCCCATGAAGTGCAGAATTATTCCTCCATAGATGTGTTGTGATAAGACTTTTGGACCTGGGGAAATGTGTCAGGCAGTGACAAATGAGTAAGCCCAGCTGGAAAATTCTATCACATTCTAGAATCTAGAGGGTAACCTTCCGAGATTCTAAGAAACGAATTGCAGCAAAAGATATGCAGTACGAGTTTGCTATTAGTCTTTGCTCAATGTGGTGGAGAGGCTAATGATAAAATAAAATATTGTCCTCTTTGTTATATTGTCTGCTGGGTTACCCTAATCAAACTGCCTGATTATATCCAAGTAGCAATAAAAAAACTTGGCATAATAAAAAAAAAAATATACGGTATAATAAATGGTATAATAAATACGGCATAGTATATTTATTGATGGTATGGTATAATAAATATTTATTGAGGCATGGTATAATAAATATTATACCATGACTTAATAACTGCAACCCTCTCCATGATTCTGAGTACTAATATTGAATCTGTGCTTGAATCAACCTGCTTTCTCTTCATCCCATCTCAGCGGCAGATTATTATACCAAAGTTCTGAACAGCAAGATCCAGTCTGTTCTAGGATTTTCCCCACTGAGTGCACTGCTGTTCCATCTCACTATGGTTTTATTTTAAAGCAGGACAGAACTCAGTGGGAACACTGCATATGAATTAACCAGGCAGATACATTCAGCATGTGTACACAAATGCAGCAATGGACACTAATAAGCAAACAGCAGCAGCAGGCATGGGGTAAGTTTTAATGGTATTCCAAAGGGAGCTGTTTCCCTTTGCCAACATTTAAACCTTTGTCACTGGCATTTCTCTTCTCTGCCCTAAATTTATTAATTGCATAGGCTGTGTTAATGAAACAAATTTGGTGTTATCTGAAATGCAGAAATAACAGCTAGCCTGCTTACTCATGTAGAAGTGTGCTTTGCTGCAAAATGTCATTATCTTGTTACATTTTCACACACACAATCCATAATCTTTTCTAACCCTATCTTTAATCTATATCCCAATTCCGTGATATCATGAGACGATGGCCTGACCTTTATAAAATTTATGGATTAGGGAAACAAAGCAACTAAAATGGTTTATAGCTAGTTAAGTTTTGTAATGCAGATATGGCCAAGTGAATTTATGGAAGTTCTTTTTACAGGAGTGGTGACAGGGACATTGCCGGGATAGAACATGCTTGCTTAAATTTCCCCAAGAATGTATCTCAAGGAGAGTAAGAATGAGACAAGACAATTACCTATCATAAACCATTCCATTTTTAAAATAAAAAATAGCAAGTGAAGAATACTCAGCATCACAAATAAGGATGATCTTGTTTTCCACTGCAGTGTTTTATGTCTATATTAAGGCTGTTAGAAGAATTTACGATTATTATTCAGGGGTTGTTGTGTCAATTAATATTGTTAGTCCAAAGGAAGAGCCTGTAAATCTATTCAGAGAAAGGCCTTTAAAAAATTCACTGAAAGATCCAGCAACCTCAGGGATGCAGAATGTCTTTCAGCCCAAGGGCTTAATTCCATTGGCCACATTCCAGTGGTGGGGGTGGGGGTGAAGGCAAAAGAGGCAGGGCCAAAATATTGGCACACTGTAGCTTAAGTCCTTACTACTAGTAACTACTGTAAGCCTTAGGAGAGGCATCTCAACCTTTTAGAATGGGGAGAAAACTGCACAAAAGGGGGAAACCACCAAATGGTAAGTGGTTGGGGAAAGGGGCTGGGGCCAAAGGAAGAGGGCATGGCCTTCTGGGGAGCACCAAAGAACTGGATTGGGATGTAGGTGGGCCAGATTTGTCCCCCGGGCCTGAGACTCTGCACCCTTCAGCTAGCTAATATGTTGCATCAGGCAAAAGAATATAAAACCAACTGAAGGCAAGGTAGACATTTCATATATTAATACAGAGATAGTATCCAATTTATACTGAGGTTCTAAAGACAGCATGTAGCGCATAAATTCAGGTCTCCCTTATCGGCAGCCAGAGTGAGTCATTAGGTTGTCCCTGTTTCAAGTTTCAGGTGAGAATAATGGAATCAAGAACCAAATTTTGGAATCAAGGAACTTGGCATGCATGGGCAGGGCATCAGGAACTAAGAAAAAACAAAGATAGCCATGTTGGTCCACAAGGAAAAATAATAATCCAGAATCCATCTGGGCAATACACTTATTAGGAACAACCAAAAAGCTACAAGAGTGTGTGCAAGCTTTCAAGGAACTAAGAAGTCTATCCCAAGAGCAAAGACTGTAAACAAGATCTGAGTGAGATCAGTCACCACAGTCCAGATGGGGCATGAACTCCATTTGGTGATCTAAAGCCATTAGCCAACATGTTTTGAGAGCAGTGAGGAGTGGGACGTGGACAAAAGAAACCCAAGACATTTTTCTTCCTGAGACGAAGAACAAGATGGTACCCTCTCCCATTCCATGTACACCTGCTTGGACTGTTTCTTCAATGCTGTGTTGGGACAGCATCTTCCACCACGCTGGGAGGCAGCAGGCTAGCTTAAGGGGCACAGGGCAGGTCCCTTGGCCCACAGCTCTCTCCTCCAACACCTGGCTGCCATCCCGCAGCATCTGTCACCTGAGGTGACTGCCTCATTCTGCCTAATGATAAGGCTTGCCCTGCAAAGAAAGGCAAAGCCAAGTAGGGAGGAGAACAAGACACAATTCATGAAAGAAGACGGAAGCGCTTGAGAAATGGACAACAGAACCTGTTGCCGAGAGAAAGGATTGCAAAAGCCTTCATATCCAGCAGGGGTCACCATAGGCCAATCAGCCGCCTTGCTGGCCTTCCTGACAGGTCCCCCAACCCACGTCTTTAGTACCTGATATGGGAAGCATAGGTTTATGTTGGCTTCTGGGGTCTCTATGGACCTGGCAGACTCAGAGACGGGAGGATCCTGTTCCCTTCTCCCCACCAACTCAGTGCTATGCATGTACCACTGCATAGCTCTTTAATGCTGCAGCAGAACGTGGGCCAAACAGGCACTGTGGCACAAATTGTGGTGGCTACCTTGTCCACACTGGCATTAGAGCTTAGCCTTTACATAAGTGCAAGTGTACTAGCTGCACAGGACCAGCACAAGACAATTTGCTGTCTGAGGCAAAGAACAAGATGGTGCCTCCCTCCCTTTCACCTACAGAATCTGATGATGAGACAGCATCCCTCACTGTATCTGAGGGCAGCAGGCTAGTTTAGGGGGTGCAGGTTAGGCTGCCTGGAACACACAGCTTTGTCCTCCGACAGAAGGGAATGGCTAGCGGTCTGCAGCCACTGCTCCCTCCACACCATCTGGCATCTGCTACATGAGGCGACTGCCTCACTCTGCCCAGTGGTAGGGCTGGCCCTGCAGCTGCAGTCGCTCAGAGGATTGCCAGGTGATATAGTCTGATGCTTTCAAAATTAACTAAATTGTCAGCTAGCCTGCTGTGTGGTTAATGTCATTTTATAGTTTAGTCACTAGATGGCACTGGACTTAGTTGTATCTGGGTAAAGTCAGGAGCTTGCCCTAGCTGTTCTTTTTTAAAAAGAGTTTAACAAAAGTTCTTATCCACATTTTCTTGACTGATGTGTCCTCTAAGCTTTCCATAACAACTGCCTAGGGTTGCTAAATGGCATTTGTTCATAGCATGTAACAGAAAAATAATATGTGCTAATTTTATAGTGCTAGTCAAACAATGACCCAGCACTATTGTTTAATTCCCATTTATTGGGGTCATTTCAAAATCAATTAAAGCTTAATTTAGCATTGACGTATCCTACCTTCCCCAGTGAAGCCAATTTCTTAACTTGTCTAAATCAGCAGCAAATAGCTGTTGATAAGTAAGCCTGTTTTCTGAAATTAACCCAGCAATTGGCTGAGAACACAGTCATGTGAATGATGATTTCGAATAAGTAATGATGCCACATATTGGATCACCCACAAATTCTATTTCTAGGCTCAAGATCCACCAAACACATTATTGTTCTTGCTACTCATAATTGATATAACACGTTCACTTTGCAAAGTGATTTTCAGTCTATTAAACCAAATGAGGCTGATCTGGTACAAGTAGATTTTGAATTGGATGCCTCCTCCCTTTTTAATAAAATCCTGTAATTGGGAAAAAAAAAACCCAAAACTAAATATGACCAAATGATACAAAGTGTACCAGGGGTGCAATTTTGTATTCAAAACAAAAGTACGATCAGAACAAGTATATAATTATTTGAAAATGTGTATCAATCTTTTAAATTGGTAACCTATTTTTCAAAAAGATTACAATTTCCAAATGCCCCAGGGCATGCTGGCTGGGCATGACTGTAGCTTAAATGGTTTCAGTACTTTGTATTGGCTCTGAATGTTATTGTAAACGGTATTTGGTGCTCTTGCTAGGGCCAAAAGGCAGTGTAGAAATTATCTTATTAAACAAAAAATACAAGCACAGTGGCTAAGAACTTCTCTACATGAGAATAAAATCCAGTGCCCTTACCAGGGCTTCTGCTTCTGGATTCTTTGCGGGATTATGCTCGACTCCTTTATACGGGCTGACACAGGCCGTTTTGGGGGATTTCCTGTCTCTGCAGGTTCTGTATGTTTCATTATACAGCCACTAGATGGTGCTGCAGTATAGCAGAATTGTGCATTTTTCTGAGGTTTCTATGGCAGAATATAACAGGATAGAGAGAAAATACTAGACCTTCTTCGTCATGAAAAAACTCACAATAATGGTTACAAAGAGCAGGAGAGGCCCTGGAGGATGATGACATCATGTAAAGGGCCTGCAAACTTCTGTGAGTAACCAATCTTGATCACAAGATAAAAGCCCTGTGGGGAGAAAACCCTAAGAGTCTGAGCCTCTGAAGGACACCAAGGAAACCTGGCCTAGCCACTGTATAAGGCTGGCACTCAGTATCTCTTAGTTTGGTAGCATTAATGCCCCACACACCCCCGGAATCTGTACCCAGATCAAGTGAAGCATTCTATAATGTAAGTATAGGTAATTTTTGGCAAAGAGTATTGTAAATGAATTCATCTATAACTAAATCACACTTGATGCAATTTCATGACTGGCATCTGTAGTTACTGTAATCATGACTAAATCCAGGCCAATCTCTTCTTGAAGCTGTGAAATCTTCTTCATTATCCATTTCTCATCTCACACTTGCCATTTAGAAAAACCGCTTTTCAAAAAACCTTGACAATAGAGTAAGCATTATGTAACGCACCTCACACTTTCTCCACACCTAAATCAGGTTGGTTGTCTTTTTGTAGCTAGAGAATATGAAGCCTAGTAATCAGTTGCCTTGACAAGAATTCTGGACTCTGGAAAATACAAGATTGTGACCCTTTCACTCCTTGATATTACCACCCACCATGGTTTCCAGACTGAAAGCCAGAGAACATGCATATGTACTAGGGTTGAGCAAGCTGTGGCCCTCCAAATGTTTTGGCCCACAACTCCCATGATCCCTCACCATTAGCTAGGCTGGCTAGGGCTGATGTGAGTTGTAGGCCAAATCATCTCAATGACCACAGGTTTCCCACACTGGATACATACCTTTAACAGTGCAGTCCTAAGCATGGTTTACTCAGAAGTAAGTCCTATTCAATGGGACTTACTCTCAGGCATGTGATTATAGGGCTGTAGCCTTAATCTCTGCTTATGACAGCGCAAGCTCCCCTGCCCTTCCTTAGCTTGTCACAGGACTGTTAGGTAGAGTGAGGGAGCTGCCTCAGGCAACTGGCTTATGGTGTCATGAAAAAGCAGCAAATGGTGAGTTATTTGATTATTATTGTATTTTTACTTCCAGGGAGGAGGATAGGTACTTGTGGACTTTTTTGCCTCAGGTGCCAGAATTACTTGGCTGGCCTTGGGTTCTATGCACCCTGACTTGTATGGGTAGGGGAGGCATTTTCTGCTATGCCATGGGCAGCAAAATGTTTTCCGCCGGCCATGCCTGATTTATCCCTTCCCTGCTTACTCTCTTCCAAATAAGCAAGGTTAGGATCACAGGCTGTGTTTAAAAGCATAAGAGATAGTGGTATAAAGTCAGTGAAAGTGAAACTGGCCTCTGATCTTCTTCTAGACCAGAGCCCAAGTTTGTCTTTCACTGACTTTGTAACCACACACTTCTGCTTTTAAACACAGCTTGGGATCCTAACCTTGCTTATCTGGAAGAAAATGCATCCAATTAAAATGAATGGAACTTACTTGCCAGGAAATGCACTTTTGAGTGGGACCCTCCATTTTACTGATAGTCTTACAGGGATCAGATGAGCCAAGACTGCTAATTTTATAGATCTGGAGCAGGGGCGAGCAACCTGTGGCAGTCCAGATGCTTTGGCCTATAATTCCCATCAGCCTAAGCCAGCATAGCCAATGGCAAGGGACCATGGGAGTTGCAAGACAAAACATCTGGAAAGTCAAACATTTCCCACCACAATCTAGAACTTACATGTTTACTCAGATGTAAGTCCCACTGAGTTTGGTGTGGTTCAGGGTGCACAAGAATTGTGCTTATAAAAGATTTTATGGCTATGCTGATCTAAATAAATGAAAATAGGCACTTCAAAGTATTATAGATTTGCTTAAAAAATAAAAGGCTGGTAAGAATGATAGCAGTAGCCAATAACAAACTATAAGAATCATGTTCTGAAATAACAAACCTTGCTTTCTGTTTGTTTTTTAAGTATAACTGTGCAAAAGCTTGAAAACACTTCAAGCAAACCAAAGGGCCTATGCAGAGTTTCCTAAAGTAGCATTTCCTAGGGCAGCCTCCCCTAACTAGGTGCCCTCCAGGTCTGTTGGACTATAACTCCCATCAGACCCAGCCAGCAACCCATTGGCCATGCTATCTGGGGATGGTGGGAACTGTATAATCCAACACATCTGGATGGCACCCAGTCGGAAAAGGGTGCCCTAGGAGACTCTGGCTGGAGGAATGCAGCTGAATACTAGACCAATCCAACTTTCTCACAATACATAAAATTTGGCCACAAGAACATGCCTATGGAAGATAACATATAGTAGGCAGGGACTCTTGGTTTCTGTGGGCTCTTTATTACCAGTGCAATGGTTAGAGTATTGGTTAGAGTGGTTGGACTCAGGAAATCCAGCTTCTAGTCCCCACGTGGCCATGAAGCTGACTGGGTGACTTTGGGCCGTTACTGAAGCCTAACCTATTTCACAGGGTTGTTGTGAGAATGAAATGGAGAGGAGGAGGATCATGTATGTTGCCTTGAGTTCCTTGCAAAAAGAAAAAAAGGCGGGATATAAATGAAATAAAAAATACATTGCTGTTTAATTTTAATAACACCAATATAACCCTAACGTAAACAAAAGAGCAGGTATTCAGCCTTCTGCTACACTCTTGGTAGGCGATCTAACTAAAAATGCCATTTTTAAAAAATATAGAAATTATTGGGAAGTGCGGGGGACACACACCTATCGGTATAATGAATAAAATACACTTAAGTACTATTTTTTTTTTAAAAAAATGGTCTTCTCACTTGGTTTTCTTTCTTTGTGATAGCAGCCTGCTTTGTGCTGCCATAAGAAATACCGGCGGAGCCTGTGCCCTTCAAGCCCGCTGGAGAGCTCTACGCGCAGCGGGACTCCGCACCACCAGAACTCGCTCCGGAGAGCAGAACCCTGCAGGCGCGCAACCCAGCTAGCAAGCGCGCTCCGTCCCCCCGCTGATCACAGCTCGGAAACCGGGCCGAAACCGAGAAGCGTCGCAGGCGGCTCTCCAGGCAACTCTCATTGGCCAGAGAGAGCGGAACTGAGAGCTCGTGGGCTGTGGTGCCTAGCCGAGCCGGTCACGGTGTCGGACCAGGTCCTCCCTGCGCGTGGCCCGGAGAAGCGCGCTGCGAAGTCGCGTGCGAGGAAGCAGGATCTGGTTTTCCTCTCCGTGAACATGGTGAGCGCGGCGTGATGATGGTGGGGATGAGCGCGGCGCTGAAGCTACCTGTCACTGGGAGTAGTAGACATGGCTGAGCTTTTGGGGGAGCGCGTGCGCGACTGCTTTGACTCTGGCGAATACGGCCGTGTACCCGTCTGGCCCCAACAGAGAATCCCAGAGTTACTGTGACGTGCGTTTTCATGGACTTTATCTGAAAAAGTAGTCTGCAAGAGCTTATGCCGAAATATATTTGTTAGTCTTTCAGGTAGCCCAATATTCCCCCCCACCACACTTTTTTTCCCCCTTCTTCTTCTTCCTGGTATGCACTGTGACAGGGTGCAGTCCGGCAGACTACCCTGGGAGTAAGTTCCATTAAACTCAGTGAGGCTTACTTTGAGTTGACATGGCTAAGATTGCACTGCATAATGGTTAACTTTTGGTTACCGAGTAGTAACTTAATAATGCCCTCTCAAGGATGCTGTTGCCACGTGGTTCCTTGCACACACTGGGTAGTATCCATTGTTAGACCTACGTGGAGTAGACCTATTGAAATAATTACAACTAACTTAAGTCCCATTCATTTGAATGGGTCTGCTCTACGTAGGACTAACATTGGATACTACCCTTTGGTAAATTACTGCTTTGTACATGGTTGTCTGTATTAACTCTCTGTGTGAGCATTTGTTCAACCCAGTGATTTAAGAGAAGATGTGCATTGTCTGGAGAGCTGGATGCTGCTGCAGGAAATTAGGCTGAGGGCTGTATGTGGCTCATGGGTTCTCCATCCCAACTGTAAGATAAATCAGTATTATCACCCCACATTCTGCAGATGGGGAACTGAGGCTGAGTGGCTTGCCTAAGGCCACCTAGTGAGTTCATGGCAGAGGAGAGATTCAAATTGAAGACTTCTGGATTTGTAGCTCAGATTCTTGGCCATTGCGTTTGCAGTATTTAAAAAAAAAAAAAGATTTCTACAGACCTTTTGGCCCTAACAAGAGTCTCAAAGACAGTTAACAATAACATTCAGAGCTGATATAAAGTACTGAAACAATTTAAGCATTAAGCAGAATTAAAAACAGAGATTTACAGCCAATGAGGGTAAAGAAATTAAGGACACAATCTATGCATGTTTAGACAGGAAAAGTCCTACAATTCCCAGCATTCCCTAGCCAGCAATTCTTCAGTCTCAATTAGAGATCATTAAAGGGCAGACAAAATACAAATGCTTTTATTTTCTGCCAAAAGACTATTGGGGATGGGGCCAGTCTAATGTCTTTTGGGAGGGGTTAAGTAGTTGGGGTGCTGCCACAGAAAAGACTTTTCCCCCATCAGCTGAATTGTGTTCCCATCAACTGAATTATGTTCCCATCAACTGGAACAGGGTCGCAGAGGAAGACCATAATCTACAAATGGGTTCATATGGGAGAAGGTGGTCTTTCAGATATCCTGTCCATTTATGCCTTGATAGGTAAGAATAAGCACCTTGAATTGAGCCTGGAAATGGATTGAAAGCCAGTGCAGTTGATATAAGAATACTGTAATATGGTCTGAAAAATGCATGTCAAAATGCATTCTGGCCTCTGCATTTTGCATCTACTGCCGTTTCTGAACACTCCTCAGGTGCAATCCCACATAGTAAAGTAATCTAATCTGGAGGTGACCAAGGCATGTGGCATTGTGGCCAGGTTTATCTTCTCCAGGAAGAGGTGCAGTTGGTTCCCCAGCTGAAGCTGTGCAGATGTATTCCTTTGCTAAGCAAGGGTTACGGGGTAGCATGATGTAATGCCATTTGAACTACAATTGTCAACAGCCTTTACTTGGAAATAAGACTCATTGACCTGGTTTGCACAATCACTGAGGGTTAAACAAGCCACTGTGGGTTATTTGAGTGTTGTTTCCCTCTCAAACAAGCCATGCCACCTGGGTTCAGACAACATGACAAACCGTGCCTAGGTGAGTAATTAAGCAAATCACGCCCCGCACACACCACAGATTAAACAAGCCATAGTGACTTAGAATAATAGAATCATAGGGTTGGAAGGGGTCTGCAAGGCCATCAAGTCCAACCCCTTGCTCAATGCAGGAAGCCTGATTCCCAGGCAGTCTCCCATCCAAGTACTAACCAGGGCTGACCCTGCTTAGCTTCCCAGGCACATCAAACCATGAAGATCCCTTTTTGATTTCATAGACTTGTTTAACCCCCTGTGATCATGAGCTTATCTAGAGATATGAAAATGCGGGTGGGGGGAGGAATAATTGACCTGCTTCACATGATCACCACAGCCCACCATGGCTAATTAGCTGTGATGGGTTGCAGTGCCCTCGGCAACCCCTCATAGCTGATCTAAGCCCCCGCCGCTACAGCTTCTCATGTCATTCGAACCCAATGAGTGTGGCTTGTTGGAGTGGTTAACAAGCTACCCTACAACAGGCCAACAAGCCACCTTCACCAGGCTTGGATGACACGAGAAGCTGTAACTGGTGAGGATAATTATGCAAATCAGCCAGCACATGATCGGCACGTGCAGGGTGGTTAATAAGCCAGTGTGGGTTGTTAACCACCCTGTGATCATGTGAACCAAACTATAGATTTGGAAGGGACCTTGGAGGTAATGTAGTTCAACCCCTGCTCACTGCAGGATCTACAATGAAAGACGCAACTACAGCATCCTGACAGATAGCTGTCCATCCTCTGCTTAAATACCTCAAGCGAAGGTGAGCCCACCACATCTTGAGTCTGTTCCACTGTCAAACACCTCTTACTGTTAGGACATGTATCTTAATGTTTTACTGAAATCTCTGCAATCTCTACCCATTGGTTCTAGTTCTGCCCCCCAGAGCAAGAGAGAAAATGGTTGTTTTTTATTTTTCTTCCCCTGGGAGTTCCCACCTCCAAGCTTATTCTAGTAAATGTGTTAGCACTGCAGTCTGAAGGCTTAAATTCTGTGTATTGAAATCTGTGGGATTTGTGAAAAACATAGCTAGGATTGATCTGCACATGTACAGAAATATCTGCCGTCGTCTACTTTCCATCATTGCAAGTTAAAATGTGTATAACATTAAGTGTCTCTGAAGGGGAAGTGTAGTGTTTGGACTACATACAGAAGAAAAGAGGAGCTGTGATGAGAAATGCTACGAAGAAAATTGAGATACCTATGAATCTTCTGCTTAATTCCCCCTCCAAAAACTCATAGTAATACTGGACTGAACACAGAATAAAAAATGCACAAATTGCAGCCTGTTGCAATAATTTACAAAAGAGGCATTACATTTTTTATTTTAGTTCTAGCTCCATCACAGGTCTATGAATGGGTAGATGACAGCATTAAAATTAAAATATAATTAAAAACAGTTTAAAGCATTGATTAAGATACTAAACTTGGTTCGAATTGTATTTCCCTATTCTTGCTTAACCTCAGTCCTTCAAAGACCGCCAAGATGAATATGTATTTGGCAAGTCTGCAGTACAGGAATGTTGTCCATTCTTGAAGCAACTGATGAGAACATTTCTGTTTTCCCCATCATGGTACAGATTTAGTGCACACCTGATGTAGTCCAGTATTTCTGATTATCATGTTGCTCCTTTTTTTACTTTTTAAACTTGCCTCTCCTTTAAAATTTTTATGCTGCTTTTAGATAATGTTGTGATTATGGTTTTAAATTGTGTATTATATTTTTATTATGTAAGCTGCCTTGTAAGGGCTATGCTCTAAAACAGTGGTGTGCAACTTGTTGCTCTGCAGATGTTGGATTGCAGTGCCATAATCACTTACCATTAATCATGCTAACTGGGGCTGATGGGAGTTGGAATCCAATCACATCTGGAAGGCCACAGGCTGGCCATACACACACAACTGCTGTGTGTGTGCACGTGCGTGTGTGTGTGTAGAAATAAATAAGACATGTTCTCCTTGTCAGTCTTGGTAACTGCCACAGAACATAGCGGAGAAGGTATCTAGGGCTATTTACTCCAAATCTTCTCCTTGAATTGGGTATGGAAGATAATAGGAAGATTATGCCAATGAAATACGTTAAATTATGTTGGAGCCATGCTACATTTTCAAAAGAAAAATCCTTGTGGAAAGCTAGCATGTTAGGTAGAGTGGTTTGAAACTAGCCTTCGCCAAGCTGTGCTGATTTCTGAGTTCACAGAATTTTTCAAAAGGGGAGCATTCAGATATCCAGTGCCCACATTCAGTCTGATGGCTGAGGAATGGCCATCAGTGATTCTGTGATTCTTCTGACCTTGTAGATTGGCTCCAGTATGATTTAAGCATTGTGATATCTTTCTATGGTACCAGCATGGGAATAACTTGCTAGTCTGCATCTTAGAATGTTTCACATTTTTAAAAAGAATGTAGGAAAATACCTCTAGCCAAGGAGGATACTGTTTTACTGCTTTGATATTTAAAGATTAAAAAACTGCTATCTATGTTAGAGAAGCTGCTGATATTAGATATGTAATTTTGATTTTTCCTGCCTTGCCTTCTCAACAGTATTTTTTCTTTCTTTCCCAATTCTTCAAATGTTATTTATTATCTAGGGAGGTGCTAGGCAAATAAAGGGTGTACTTCAAAGTGAGCCAGTAGGGGCAGGCCTTTGGGGAGGAGCTTCACCAGAGGCCTTTGTGGTCCACATGGAGAGATCTGGCAGGCCATCCTGGCCCTATGCCTGCTGCAGTCCCTATTTCTCATAGGCCACAAGACCTGGCATTGTCACTTCTTACCTGGATTGTTTCAGTTGGTTTACCTCCATCCAGTGCCTAGTTGTTGATAGTAGGGATGTACGAAAGTCACTTACCTTTTCGCGGATTCTGTTCATGGTGTGGGGGGGGAGGCGTTCCATCCCTCCCCCTGGAATCCTCGACGGGGGGGGGGGCGATCTGGTCCTCCCTCCTGGAATCCTCAACGGCCGGCTGGGCTCCGCGGCAGATCCGCAGAGCAGGCAGCCAGGCCCAGGCCAGGGCCGTCCGCAGCTGGATTTCCGGCCGCGGAAGGCTCTGGGTAAAACAAAAAATAAAAAAAACCCGTGTATGCAAATGGCGGTGGCTACGGCCGCCGCCATTTGTGTTCCTTATTTTTCACCGTCTTAGTCTACGTAAATATTTACGTAGACTAAGATGAAGAAAAGAAAGGGGAATGCAAATAGCGTACTGGGCTATTTGCGTTCCCTCACCGAGTTCTCTCGGTGAGGGATCTCACCGAGATCCGTCGTGGAATTCTCTGACATCCCTAGTTGATAGGCACCAAGACTGCAAGACCTGAGCTACCTGTGTGTCATCAGTGTATTGGGGGAACTAAGCTCCATGTCATTTCACACAGCTGTCTTATATTGAAGAGGAGGGAGGGCAAAATGGGTGTCTGATCGTCCTCCCCCTGCATAATCAATAAAACAGAGACTCCTAGTTCAAGCTATTATGGCTTTATTATGCTAAAGGCAAGCCTTTCCACAATGCAGATTCAAGGAAACTGCCCTAGGCTCTAAGTGACTATTCTAAGGTCTCTATTAGGGAAGATAATCCACAGGGTAAATAAACCTGCCCAACAGTGATGCCCCCCCTTTAGGGCAGCTCCCTTCGACATTGGCTTCTATGAGTGGTTTTCCTGGCAGAGTGTCTTAGCCCCGTCACTAACTCTGCCCACTTCGACTTGCGAGGTGCTCTGGCTTCTCTCAAGTCACACCTCTCTTCCTCCTCCTAGGAAATGTGGGTTCCCACAGTGGAGGGGAGTGGCAGCAACTCAGCCTGGGCCATCTGTTTGTTAGGACCTTGGGAAGTTTCTCTCCCAACACCTGGGGTCTCTGGGGGACGTCTCCCCACCCCCCGTTCTCTAGCTGTTCTAGCGCTGATCAGAATCAGAGTCCTCAGAAATCTCAAGGGGCCTGGGCTCAACCCTGACAATGGGTCCTGCCGATTTCTACAGGAAATGCCACATGTCCAGGCCAGGCAGTTACCATTGGTACCCTAGGACCTTTCCAGCAGGATGCTTTTTGTATGTTCTGAATCAGCTCCCACCAATCAGCTTCATGGGATGCTCCTGGGTTCTAGTATTATGAGAGAGGGAGAAAAACTTCTCTCTGTCCTCTTCCTCCGCATCAAGCATAATTTTTTCAGTGTATGTCATGTCTTTCCTTACTCATCTATCTTTTTTCCTAAACTAAAAAGCTCAAACACGGAAGCCTTGTTTTTTTGTATTGAAGGTTCCCCAACCCTTTGATTATTTAGGTTTCCCTTGTGTGTGCCCTTTCCAGCCCTTCCATATTCTTCTTGAGATGGGTGATTAGAATGCCATTCACCTGTCAATCACTATGCAGAGATTGTCGACTAAAGCCACAAGTGCATCTCATTGTCACCCCCAGGGTGACAGCCAGTGTACCAGGGATTTAGAAAGCTGATGGTATCTAGGTGTGCCTAGAAGACAGCAAATCAATCAATGGGCAGTGCAGAGACTGGAAATAATAAACCTAGTGAAAGCAATGTTGTTGTTATCTCTGATACATATTCTGCCATGAATATAAGGCCCTTTGAAGAACTGATTAGGTATTATTTCTTCACTGTATCTTGTTCAAGTCCCGGTTTCTTTTTTTAAGCTGACTGAATCTTTTGCCTTGGATGCAGTAACTTAACAGGAAGCTTTTCAAGGGGAGTGCTTACAATGTCTCACTGTGCCTTTCTTCCGATTTCATTGTTTCAGCCAAAAGCGTCCAAGAGCAAAGGAGGTGGTCAGGAGAAGAAAGTCATCCATCCTTACAGCAGAAAAGCTGCTCAACTTACAAAAGAAGCACATAAAAAAGACAAAAAAGAAAAGTGAGTCTCTTTGTACCTGTGATGTTCAGTGGGAGGGAAGAGAAAATATGGACCTGCTGCTTTCTCAGGAGAATTTTCTTGCCCTAGAAATGTCAGAAAATACTGAGTTTGCAAAGCTTTACTTAAGTGCATTAAAAATGAGAAACATTTGCAGGTGCACATCTTGATGACAACCAATTACTGCTAAGACCCTAAACCCTTTCGCCTGTGATCTTGCAGGGTGGCTGACACTTTAGAGGCCATGACAGAAAACATCAAACTGATGAAGGTGCTGTTGAAAGCTGGTTTCATCTTGAGCGTACACAGTATAACCATTTTTTTCATGTCTGCAGCGGTGAAAGCTACTTTTAGGAATTCTTTCACTGCCTGTGATTACGTTTTCTATTTTTAAAAGAAACAGATGTGCGCGGTGTTTTGGAAGAAATGCGTTACCCCCTATGTATTATCACAACATCTCTATTAATAAATAAGAGGATGTTTTTTATTAATGGTGTAAATGTTCTACTATTTTGTGGTGCATATCCTCATTACAGGATCAACTGGCATCTCAATTACCCTTATGCATTGCGTCTTACAGTGATTTTGATGTGATACAGTTACAGGCTGCTATGCAAAGAACTGTGTAGCTAGGCTAGTGCATGGGGGAAGGGCTTTTAATTGTCTCCCCTTCCTTCCCCCAGCCTCCTCCCTTGCAGCAGGTGCAACAAAAATTGGGTTTTGGTTGCTTTCTGCTCACCTAGTCTAAAGAAACAGAGTGGTGTAATGTGGACACACTTTACATTCCCATCATTCTGGGTTTTTTGTCCCTTATCTGAGAATTCCTGCTGAGAAACAGAGCTACTAACAGGGCACAGCATCACCGCACACCAATCTGTTTTCTGATTTTGCTGCTGCAGTATTCTATATTATGAATATGTTTCCTTATGATTGTATCTGTTTCTTTATTCTACATGACTCCAAGCTTCTGAGGCATGATGAACAATCTCGCCCTTATCAGACATTCTTACAGATACGGATTACAAAAGTATGCAAATGTTCAGATAGAAAATTCTCTCAAATTAGGCACTACAATGTTAATTAGTTTTCAGCCCTGGAAAAGCATCGCCTGTGTGTAGGGAGACCTTCAGGAAAGGCTTGGAATGTGGGATGAGAGAATTGGGAGTGCAGATGTTGACTTAAT
This sequence comes from Heloderma suspectum, assembly GCF_057233095.1. Lineage (NCBI taxonomy): Eukaryota > Metazoa > Chordata > Lepidosauria > Squamata > Helodermatidae > Heloderma > Heloderma suspectum. Next base: position 72,843,305 of record NC_139462.1, read on the forward strand.
GCCCATCAGGTAGCTGATTCTGCCTCAGAAAAGGAACACTTGTGGCTCACCCAATTTTGTTGCCTTCCTAGCAGTGAGTTGGGACAGTGGAGGAACCTACATTTTTCTTGGAGTGGGAGCTGCACATGTGTGCCTGCTAGAGGCGCTATATGAAGGAGCAGATTGACTGAGCCTCTATGCCAGGGATGGGGAATGCGTAGACCTCCAAATGTTGTTGGACTGCAGCTCCCATCACCATTGGCTTTGTTGGCTAGGGCTGATGGGAGTTGCAGTCCAATAACATCTGGAGGACCACACTTTCCCCATCCATGCTCTATGCAGTACCTACTCTGGTTGAAATGGGCCCACTTCCCCAAGAAGAGAATGGAAGAAAAGAAAATGATGCAGCAATGGAGGACGGTAGTGGCAGAGGAAACCACAGTGGTTCCTATCCTTTTTCTCAACTGAGTAGGCCTCGCTAAATCATGCCCCATGGAACTCTACACACATGTCTGTTTGAGTGTGTGTGTGTGTGAGAGAGAGAGAGAGAGGTGTAGCCCAGAAAGAAAGGACAGGAATGGTTGGAGGACATAGGAGGAGTGGGTAGAAAGGAACCCATCTGCATTTTTGTGAGCCTTCCTTTGTATATTAAACTTTATGTAAAAGTTTCTGACCTTGAACAATATGCTGTTCCGTTAAATCGTTTTATAGCATCTTAAAATAGCATCTTTATTGCCAGTGAATCACTGATTCTGCACATACTTTAACGTGCCAGAACATTCCCGTAATTCATAAGCAGCAATATGACAACTCAACTTCTAATTGTATTTATACTCTAGAAATATTCACCTTTATGTTGACCTGTAGAACCTTCTTGTTTCGGAGCTTGCATCTTCTCATTTTGAGCAATGATGTCTTGCTTCCATTGACCATCAAGCAGGAAAGTATTTATGGCATTTGCAGGCCTGCAATGCTATTTCTGTTGTAAATATGCTTTCCTCATGTATTGAAATGCAAGATAAGCTAAATTGCTTTATGGAAAACCTTGAACTGACAGAAATGGACTCTCAGGAGACAATAGCAACTGATTTGTCTCTCTCTTTGACCCTCCCATTTTTTATTGCATTCCTAATCCCTTTACCTCTATAACTTTTTCAGAAGTTCCAGTAGCAGCTTCCCTGAAGTTTCCTCACATAAAATCTGAATTCCCAGTTGTAGAATGGCAGTGTTAATTTGCATAAGCAAAGGTGACATGATTTATTTTAATAAAGTGATTGTTATGTGGAAGGATCCTAAAAAGTGTTTTACAAACATAACACCTACTTGAGCGTTTCTGAAAAACACTAATTTCCAGGGACCAGTTTGACAGAAAGCAAAGTATATGTGGTGCATGCTGTCCCTCTTCCAGCTTAAAATTAGAATGAGGAGTCAGTGGTTTTGATATTGTTGAGGATGGAATTTATAGGACTGTGTGTGTGTGAATTAGTAATTTGACACGGTACTAATGCAGTATCACAAGTCTCTGTAATATCAATTTATAGAAAGGAAAGTGTTGGGTATGATGTAGGAATGCTGAAAGGAGGCATAACTCGGAGATTGCACTGGGACAACAGAAGAGGAAATGTGTATTAGAGCCATCCTGGGACTTCATCTTCGGAATACATGTGGAGAGATCCTTGCGATGAATGCTTTCCCTATTTATTTATTTTTATTTATATCCTGCCTTTATGCCAAAAAATGGTGCTCAAGGCAGCTTACAATAAAACATAGCCTTCTGTATGACCTGCGATTTCGTGACAAGCAGTCCATTTTTTTTTGTTTTTGTTTAATGCAGGAAAACATTAAAACTTGCAATTTTCCACTTGCATTCTGAAGTGGCACAGTCCTAGAAAGACTGTACCATGTGGTAATCATGAATGTGGACTTTGGATCTTCATCAGTTAGTACCTGGTGGATGGATAGTCCCAACAACACCAAAGAGTACCTAGCAGGTGCGTCGGAGATAGCCAGAACCCTATAAGGAACGGGCTGCTTCTTGGGTAAAGTGACCAGTGAGTAAATTCCAATGCTGCTGGTCACTGCTGTCTGGCTTTATACCTTTGTGGGGTCCAAGAGGTGTTTGTTGTGGATTATAGATGAATTTTCATTTTACTGTTCCTAGATCAATGGGCATCCATTGATGGCATGGATTTGGTAAAAGATTTAGAAATAAACATCGTTTCATCTAAATGCAGCTATTAATTTCTGTTGGATAAGGAGTACATTTGATGACTCTTCCGACAGCCCTTTTCATATATTTCTCAAATGGGGCCTAGCAGGCTATTCCGTCTCTAAGTAGAGTCATGCAGGTTGAGTTTTATGAACTAGGTATCTGTTAGATTTTCATAGTGCTGGCTACTCTGGTGGAAAAGCCTCCCTATATTGAGGAGTAAGTGCCTTCATATGTGAACAAAATTTGGTTAACATATGTTCAGGCATAGCAAGGACCTAGCCAAGTAGATATGGTATGTTAAATGTGTCTTTGCATTTAACAAGTAAGTTTTTAAAAAATTAAAGTGGAGGGAGGCTAATAACTGGGGCCGAACTGGGTATGGAAGGGAAACTCCGCTGTTTCAGTCTTGAGAAAAATCCTCTATTTGCATTGGGAGGAAACACCCCATTGGTGTCCTGAATCTTAATTTGTGCCTAAGTTGCATGGCACTCATGCTACATGATAATACCTTTCCTTTAGGAAATGTGATGTCAGTTGAACTTGTGACTGCTGTAGTGTCTTGTACTAGGACTTTGTTTTTGTCACTTGGTTATTGTAGAAAACAAATGATCCATAATGATCTGTGCCTTGGATCCATGTTTTCATGGTGGTACTGATAAATACCAGATCTGTGATATATTTTTTTTACCGTGCAGTCTACAGACACCAAGCTTTATGTTATAAAAACCATGCAATTCAGGAGAATCTTTTTATTCTACCCAGACCCAATTCAAAAAGCAAAGAGTATGTGTGTGGTGTGCTCCCTCTCGGGGGGGGGTGTGTGTGTGTCTGCTTTTTGTGTATATCTACTTTTGCCCTCCGTGTGTGTGTGTGTGTGTGTGTTTTCTTTCCCTGTTTATTCCTCTCACCTCCCGCCTGAGCTTACAAGGCAACAGTGGCCCATTTTCCTTTCCTCTTTTAACATTTTTACTGAGCACACTGCAAAGCAAAGTGCTGGCGCCCAGTCGCCGGCCATCTTCATTTCCTAAAGATGGGTGTGGGGCCCAGAGGCATTTTGGGGGAATGAAGGTAGCAGGCAACTGGGGCCACTGCCTTGCTTTGCATTGTGCCACTCCCCCCCGCCCTTGTAATTAAAAAAAAAAATTATTTGCAGGTGGGCCTTGCAAGCACTGAGTGAGGTGTCTGTGTGCCCTGTGTTGGGGGAGACAGGCTTCTAGTACCCTGGGGCAGGAACTCTGAACAGGAATACGCCTGCTAGGAGGTAAGGATACAGTGCAACATTTTTGTGGGTCCCACTTGTTGATCTTAATAGTAAGATGTCTGCTGGCTGTAGAGCAAATACTAAAATAAATTGTATATTGGGAGTTGTTTACTTACTGAAGTGTTTATATGTGCCATGAAAATGAAAGTTTTAATCTTACCTTTCCATTTGTTTCCTCCCTTGTGTGCCTGCGTTTGGTTTTTAATCTCAGGAATAATTAAATTTCAGCCATCCATTTTGCAGGTTGAAAAATGAAAAGGCCTTTCGTCTCAGCATTATAGGTGAGTGCAAAAATTACTTTTAAAAAGTTCCAAGATCTTCAGAACTACATTTTATGTAGTGTATCTTAAAGCCTTTAAACCTTTCTTGGAAAAAGGTAGCCTATTTTATGGAACATGTTTTTATAGCTTTTATAATACTTTATAAATGCTACTATGAGTTCAGTGCTGCTGGTAACACTTGGTTTCTTTTTATGCCTTTTCTTTAAAACACTTGTGGATTTCTCCATTTCTGCTTCTTGTAGCAGTGGTCATTTTCACATCCTTCATGTATATTGAAAGCTCTGTTCATGTGTGTGTGAGAAAGAGGGAGAAGTTTTAATGAACATTGTATGCTGATAAAGCTCTGACCAACAATATTTTCACCACACACATGTACATTTTTTATTCTTTTTACAGATAAGTGGATTAATTTTGTTATTTGCATTACATTGCCAGGGGTCTTAACTAGCAAATACTTTACCTTGGTTTTCTTGTCCTTCTATGTGGGAAATGGGAAAAGGTCAAAGCTCAGTGGTAGAATGCATGCTTCGCATGCACTCAGAAGCTTCCAAGTTTAGTCTAAAGGATCTTGGGTGGGCGAATCAAGGCATTACTGACCAGGCAGAATTGGGCTGACCATGAGGAAGTCTTGTACATTCAGTGTTAGGAACTGACATGGCTCCTGCCTACTGATGTTACTGATAGGAACCGCAGAGTAACATACTTCTGCATAGGTACAGCAGTAATCTGTGCTTGGAAAGTAGGGTAAGTCTTCCTTGCTCTGCTGGTTCTGTTCCCATCTCATAACAGGTCATTACAAAATACACTCAAGAAAAATAATGAGTTTTGCCACTTTTCTCTTTTGTAAGAAAAATAGAATCGGAATGTACAAAAGGTTCTCTAACTGAACTCCAGTTGAAGGCAAAAGATGGAATGTCATACCTAATGCATCCTAATAATGGCTCATCCAACCATCTACTGAAAACTTTAAATCAGCCTTTTCCATCCTTGTCCCCAGATGATGTTGGACTACAAGGTTGGGAAACTCTGGCTTCAATGAAAGTGATTCTTGCATTTCCTAGGTATCTTACTGTATTGTGGAGCTGCTCCTACTCATTTGATATTCACATTATCTATTTGTCTTTAGGGAGATCTGGTTCTTACATGGGGAAATGGTTGACATGTTTAATCCCCATAGCTTCCAGAAGACAGAAAAGCTAGGGCCCAGATCTTGCTGGTCACTTTCTGTAGGCTCACCCTCTTGAATCAAAGAAACTCAGTTGGAGTAACATGATCAGGGGGCCTATGGATAAAGTCAACGAGTGATTTCTGTGGCTGTGGATGCTTCCAAAAATCTTTGCTGGGTATACATCCCATGTACATCCTTGACACATTATATTTCCTCATGCAGCTGGCCTTTTTGGGAGTTCAGGTGCAACTGCATAGAGAACAATAGTCACTAGGCCTGATACGTGAAATGACTCCATGTATAAAGGGACTCAGCTCAGATTTATCTTCTCCTGTAATGTTTGAAGTATGCACCTCATATTTCAGATACTCTTGACTGAGTTAAAGGCTGTTCTTAGCAAATGTTGAAATAGTTGACAAAAGCTTGCAATCATCCATTCTGCCTCTTGAATGTAGATATGCTTTTAGACTTCTAGTAAATGCTGTGATCTTGATTGCCTTAAAAGTAGTTTGGTAATTTCTCATAATCTTGGCCTTCTAGCAGCAGTGTGCAGCTCAAGTCATACTCAAATGTTGACTGTGGGAAAACTACAGTGCTTTTAAGGAGCTTGTTTAAGGAGGGAAGACAGCATAAATTTGCTCCTTGCTTTCCCCCCCTTCCTCCCTTTCTGTTTCTACTTCAGCTTCCTATCAATCCTTTCTTCCTCTCCACCAATCCACCCCTCTTCTCCTGCCTGCCCCCCGCTCCATGCAGCCCCAGTAGTAAAGTGCAGCTCTAGACCAGCTGATCCACTATTCAAGGCATTTTGAAGGCACTGTTGGTTGTAGTGCAGCAGGAGGGGGAGATGGTGGAAGAAGGGCAGGAGGAGGTTGCACTGTAAGTCTGGCTACAAAGGGGTAGTTCAGAGCAGTGATAACAGCTTGATTTGCTAAGCAGCTAGCAAACCATAGCATGATCGAGGAAGGCTTAAAGCTGTAAATACAATAGCTTTCATTGTCACTCTCCTCTACCCTCCCGTTGTCTCACATCTTACCTTCACAAATGCAGCCACCCATGTACTTGTAAAGCAGCTACATTGGTTCGACCCAGTGTGGCAGCGTGTATGGCGGGGCTAGGCAGCCTTTTGGACCTGTGGGTATATTTGGACATTTGAGAAACTGTCCTGGGCATAAGCATAAACTGGCTGCTGTGGGTGGATATGGTTGATTGCAGAGGACAAGTAACCTGCCCAGTGGGATTCATGAGAAATTAAGATGGCAGCAGCTAGAGGCTCCCATATAGCTTTGAAGCAATCCCAGCTGCCAGTAAGAAAATATATATAAAAAAATTAAAATAAAGATTGGCAAGAGCAACGTGTCTTGATGGGCACCAGGGAAGGTGTCTGGGGCACATTGGTGCTTGTGGGCGCCATGTTGCCTGCTCCTAGTTTATGCAAGCAGTTGTGACTTTAAGGCCGCTATGAGGCATCTCGCCCCACCCACCCCAAGGCAATAATCACAATAGAATTATACATGGGAATTGATACTTAATTTGTCCTGACCAGGTGTAATTCTATTTACATCTGAATTTGTTTGAATAATTTAAAAATCTGAACATGAGGATGGCCATCTTGTTGCCAATAGATGCTTGCCTAAAATTCCTAAGCAAACGGCATCATACTGAGATGATACTGGCTCCATAAAGTAGGCTTGCAAATAGTCTTGTATTTGAGCTGTCGGGTCTCTCAGAACCATTCTGGAAGAGGTCTGGCTACATTTCTGATGTATCAGATTTTCAGAGCAGGCTGCATATTTATGCCCTGTCCTGTGCATGTCTACTTGGAGGTAAGTTCCATTGAGTTCAATGTATGTATGTTCCAAGTATGTGGATGTCTCTGTCTCTGTCTCTATCTCTCTCTGTCTGTCTCTCTCTGCACCTGTCTCTCTCATTTATCCTCCAACCTAAGGCCTCATTATTTTCCCTTGGCTTGCCACAAAAAGCTGCATTGCTTTCAGCTATGGCTTCCCTCTGATACGCATAAAATTTTGCTGGGACCTGCCCCATGGGAAATATACAATCAGTATACTTTGCAACATATAATAATGTTATGCCTGCATTATGAACATATGTACCTAACAGCACAATCCTAGGCATCTAAGTAATAAGTCCTACTGCTGAGGCTTCCAACATAGTGCCCACGGGCACCAATGTGCCCACAGACATTTACCTTGGTTCACACCTGCCCCTCATAATATTTATTTTATTTCTTAAGATTTTTTGATCAAAACAAATGTTTTTAACTGGGACACTGGCATGCTGCAAAACAAAGTATTATCCTCCAGCACCATCTTTATTTGGGTTCATAAGAGTGATTTTGTGTTTTAGAGCTCAGACCTCCCCCTCTGCTTTGTACTTAGATTCTTGGACAAGTTACTTTTTTTTTTTTAGTTTCACCAATTTGTTTCTGGGGAATGAGTGTTTTGTGACTAGCCATGCCCACCATGGCAGCCATTTTATGAGTAGGCAAGCCATCTTTCAAACTTCCAAATGTGCCCACCAAACCAAAAAGGTTGGAAACCCATGTCCTATTGAGTAATAAGTTGTACTGAGGTGTTGAACTCAGTACAACTTACTACTCAATAAGACATGGGTACCCAACCTTTTAAGTTTGGTGGGCACATTTGGAAGTTTGAAAGATGGCTTGCCTACTCATAAAACTTGAGCTATCGGATCTCACACAAACACTCTGCAAGAGATCTGGCTACATTTCTGATGTATCAGGTTTGCAGAGCAGGCTGCATAGTTATGCCCTGCCCGGTGCATGTCTACTGGGAGGTAAGTTCCATTGAGTTCAATGTGTGTAAGTTCCAGGTATGTGGATGTCTGTCTGTCTCTGCACCTGTTTCTCTCATTTAACCTCCAACCTAAGACCTCATTGTTTTCCCATTCTCCTAACGAAGTATACATAGAATTGCAGCATGAATCTTATTACATGATTACATGGCACTCATCTCACAAATTATTTACGGTGGCAAGCGATTTAATTGCATTGAATTGAACTGGTGCCTTCAGTGCTACTGTGCAGATGAAGCACTTAGCTGGAGGATGTCTTTCAAGCTTGTATTGTCAAAGTATACTTAGACCTTATAATGGCACTATGGCTAATACTAGTATTTCAAAATCTTACTATCTGCATTAGAAGGATATTTAATATTTCCTTCTTGATTTAGCGATGTAGTAGTTAAAAAGAAAAGTTGTTCTAATTTCTATTATTCATCTGGCAAAGGAGGAAGAAAACAGATTGCCACTTCTTTATGCCATTTCTCTTTAGCTGAGCATCTGGACTATGGATCATTTATACTGAAGGTCCAAATTGCATTCATTAGAGTTGGTGGCAAAAGTTCTGTTGATCTTTGTTTTAACTGTATCAGATTCCCTAGAGCAGGGATCCACAGCTGGTTTCCCTGGGCCAGATCTGACTGTCCGAAGGGGCATCATCTAGCCCAGTTGCCAGTCTAAAAGAGAGGTGTGTGGAGGGACTAGTGGCTGTGGCCAGAGATATGCTGGCAGCCCAGGGAGTTGGCCTCGACAGGCCCTAGATTTCATTCTTGGAACTCTTAAATCTGTGGGGGAAAGTTCTTATGGTTGAACTGCTCCTGTGAATTGTTGCAGAAACAGTGGGCCAGCTATTAACCCATTTGTGTTATATAACAGGTGTATGAAGCACCTGAGTGAGTTGTATGGGTTTTTTTTGTTTATTAGCTTGTTTTAACCTTTATAGGTGAAAAGCTGCTTTGGTTTCAAAGCCACCTTGATCCCAACCAAGCGGAATACACCAAAAAAGAAGCCTGTGAACTAGCAGAAAAGTAAGTTTGCAGCAGATGAGCAAACAGAAGGTCTGTCTTGTTGGAAGTAAGAGTGATGAGTTAATGTTCCCTGTTAGTGAACACCACTGGCATTCCCTGCACGTAATCCTGAGCACTTTCCCTGTTATGTGCTTGAGGTGCTTTAACAGTGCCAAAATTATGTCCTGTTGATGGTGTTGTACTGCTGCAGCAGTCTGCATATACCATCCTTAATGTTTATTTTGTATATAGTATGCTTTGTGTATTGTATGTTCTGTCCTTAACCATTATTGTAACACGTCACGTCTATTTAATTTTCATAAGTTAGTAGAAGACAGGCTGAGTTCATACAACACGACAAGCCACAGTGTGGCAGTTCACATGACATGCTGGGCTCATCGGCAGTTGTGTAACCTATGATGAGCTGCGGCAGTTGAATATGCAACCTCCAATGCAACATTTTGAATATGCAACTCCCGCTTTTGAATATGCAACCTTGTCATGGGAACCTGGCCTTGCAAAACCCTTGGTTTGTTGTAGGGTATGATATAGTGTTGTGCTTCATCTCTTTTGTTCCCTTCATAGCCTTTTCATGTTCTGTTGGGAGGAATCAATAGGTTGAATCCAATGTTAGTCCTACTTAGAGTAGACCCATTGGAATAAATGGGACTTAAATCATTAATGACTGACTTAACTCCCGTTTATTCCAATGGATCTACTCTAAGTAGGACTAACATTGGATTCAATCCAATTTATATGAGTCTCTTGGCATATGTACTATACAATTGTTGTTGTTATTGCTCTGTGCAGTTGTTGTTGATAAAGGCATTTAACACTGCTATATTGCTACAGTCCTGTACTCAGACTATCTAAATGCATTTACCACTTTGAAGGAGTGCTGTCACTTAGCCCCCACTGTCAGGGATGCTTCTTGGGGCTATTTCAGAGGCTTTGTAAAACCAACGCTAAGGTATAACATTTGAGCAAATAACTTTCCCACAACAATGTTTTACTGTGCTTCAGTTATTTGCAGCGATTCAGTGATGAGTTGGAGCAGATTGAACTGTGTAACAGCATTAAAGGAAGACAGGCAAGCCAGCACAGTTCGAGGGAAACAGTCATCAGACAGACTATGGAACGTGAAAGACAGCTGTATGAAGGGCATGGGCTAGGTATGTCCATTATAACTTACTGCACTGAAAAATCCCCCCCCCCCCCCGAATCTGTTATGAATAACTTCTTGTTGGCCAATTGGAATTTGGTACAGGACAACAGCGCAGTGGTTTTCTGCTTGTGGAAGTAAAAAACCCTTCTGTTCAATCTGTTGAATGTTTTTCTTAATTTCACTTATCCTTCCTTACCATGTGCTTCTCTCCTGCAGTTCCACCTTATATGCAGTTGTATTTCACAAGGACTTGGCCTTACCATACCAACCCCCAAGACCGCTTCACAAAAGTGGCTTTGAAATTCTGTGGGAGAAGCTGGTGTACAGATCATTGATGGAAAAAAACACTGCTCTGCAGGCCCTTTTGAATTGGAGCCACTGTGTAATAGTTATAACAGCCTTCCCCAACCTGGTGTCCTCCAGATGTGTTGGCCTGGCACTCCCAACATCCTCAGTCAGGCAGGGAATGATGGGAGTTACATCATTTGGAGTGCACCAGGTTGGGGAAGGCTGTTACAGCAGGAAGGGTGCATATAGAAGGTTGTTTCATAGAAATCTGGGGTCAATGTTCCCTTGCATCTAGTCCACAAATTAACATCTGGAGATGTAGCTGCTCCCAGTTTGAAAAAATGTGTTTGCATGTGAGATCACCCCCAAACTGTTTCAGTGTTGAAATGGCACATTTTGAAGTTACTTGGAAGTTAACAATATATTCACATACTACATATTTCTTTCTACATACTTGTAGTTTTTTCACTTATATCTTCTAGTTTGGGGTGGGGGTCTATAATAAATACATTTAAGCTATCCTCCCTCTAGTCAGTTTTACTGTGATTACATTTAAGCTACCCACCGCCCTCAGCTTTGATGTGAAAGGCTCAAGCACGTAAGGGAGACTTTTTGCATTCAAAAGTTTCAACCAAGCAAAATGGATTTTTTAAAGACGTTTATGAGGTTTCATGTTGTGCACAAGCTAGAAGGAAATCTAAGAAATACTCAGGAAGTATGATTTGTATTTCTTTGTTGTCTTTCCTTGTTAAAAAGTAACCTCCCATCATTCATTCCTTGTTAGCGGTCCTGTTGCAAATGCTTGCGCAGTGCCTTAACTGGGCTTCAATTTAAGGGAAATTGTTGCTGCTAGATAGTGTAATTAGAGGCGGCACTTTAAAGTCTAGAAATCAGCTATATTGTGTCATTAATAGGGTTTAAAATCCTCAGCATCACCAGGAAGCCATCCCCTGGCTTTTCTTTCTGTTTTGAGAAAGAATATTTGTAGGCTTGATTTAATTAGGTATTTTCTTTATGAAGATAAAGTATTTTTTTTCTGTGTGTGTGAGAGAGAGAGGGAGAGGGAAGATTCTCTGTAGTTGTAAAAGCGGGAATAGCTACATTTGTGTGTGCTTTTGAGTTCCGTGGTTATTAGGCAATGAACAAAGCATCACGGTCTGATCATTCAGCAAGCTGCATATGATCTTAAAAATAGTTCAGTACAAGCAGGGTGTCCAAGCAAATCAGCTAACGTTATTTACAATATCTTTAACATCAGAGATATTCAGGGGACGGGAGGCACGGGCTTCAAGATTTTCCCTAGGGAATGCAGCTTTTTTTCATGCTTTCCTTGGTGTCTGTCTCTGCCTGACTAGAGCTTCTAAGGGAAAAAAACACCGCTGCATGTTTTTGACACTGGTGGCAGGCTGTTGCTCTCCATTTGACAGAGTCCTTGGCTCCCGTGAGCTAATTGCTGAGGACAAACTGAATTAAAATGTTCACTGCGTACTTACGTCATGGGAAAGTATTATCTCCCTCCTATTCCAGTCAGCGTGGAATGTGGACCTCTGGGCTATCCACTTCCAATAGTCTATTCTTGTCTGTTTGTTTGTTTATTTATTTATTTATTTATATACCGCCCAATAGCCAAAGCTCTCTATTTGAAGCTCCACTGTTGCAAGCTCCTACCTCTGCATGCAGCAGAATGAGGTGATAGAAATCCTACTGTGATAGAGTGGACTGCATCACTTCAGGCTGCAGGTGGAGAATGTCAGTTCTGAGTGATTCCCCATATTAAAAACTTCCTTTCCTTTCCTTTTTTTTTTTTAAAGTACTATATTGGGGGAGAGGATCTATCCCAGTTTGCTCTCTCCTGTGCTAGTTTTCTACTTGCTGTGTGTGTGGGTTATGCAGGAGAGCATTAAAAAGTGGTACAGTCCATTGTGCCACCTGTAGTCTGGAGTGGGACTAGAACTTTGTACCACCTCACTTCCATCTTACTCGGCTGCATGTGTAGATCAGGCCTGCATGGCTGCCTCAGAGAGAATTCTGGGCTGGAGGAAAGATTCTTGAGATCTTTGTTTTGCAATGATTACAGTTGGTCAGTAATGGGGGTTGAGTTCTATCTAGGCTGGCATAATCTTGTGAAGTAGTTTTTGTGAAGTACCTAAGCTTCTCCTTCGCTATGCACCTAACTAGTCATTCAATTCCCATGCTTCGGGACTTCAAAATCGGGTGGCTACTTTTGGCGGGGTAATTGAGTTGAACTGCGATAATCTGTAATAATAAAAGAGGATGTTTATCAGCACCAACACTCCAAGGCTGTGAAACCTAGACACCTGAAACTTGACATGCATACAGAGGGGACCGTAGGGGTGTGCACCTCAGGCTTATTTTGTTTTTCAAATGCATAAATAAATGTAAATTAATTTAAATGTGTCCATGTGGTTGAAGCCTGCAGTAACATCTTCAGCCACTAGGTGGAAGACTTCCCTATCCAGCTCATAGCTTTGCAGTCAATACAGTTTGAAGCCAGGGAGAATAGTCTGAGGGACAGAATTATATGGGTGCTCCTTCTTGTGGGACAGCCCCCCCCAGGGGAATGGAGTAGACAGACCCCTCCCTCAAGGGGCTATAGGGGTACACTATGGCAAGGGCTGTGCCTGGGGTGCTAATGGGCATGACTTCACTCAGATGGGGCAGGCATAATGTGTCCAGTGTTGACAGCTGCATAACTTTGCATGAAGACTTCAATAAAGGCTATTCTCACCCATGCAAAGCCAGGTCCGTCCGTTGATATAAAGTAACAGCATTGTCACTTTGGTAATAGTCAGAATAAATTCAGAGATTCTCTGCCCACAGCCCAACACAATAACCATAGCCCAATATGGTTATAGGAATAGACTGTTAGACAACTGAACTTCGACAGTTTGATGTGCATTCCATCAGAACATTGAAGGAGAGGAGAATTGACCAGAATCAGGCTTGGATTCTAAGATAAGTTCACAGAAGGGAAAGTTCCGGAGGGCCCCCCAGTCCTCTGGAGAGGCTTTTTAGGGATCACAGGTGTCTGCAGGGGGAAGGAGGTGATGGGAGACTTTACTTTCAAGAAGTGCCTTAAGAATCCATGCAATAACAAACAGCATATTGGAAGGATTTTTGAAATTAATTTGTTAATTTACAAAGAGAACAAGCTAATGGCTGGTTAATTGGCTGCAAAACATCTGCCTGAAGTAGTGTTTTACTCTGGTATAGAGATTAATAACATTTTTTAGTGTAGTTCCTTCTGTGGCTTTGCTGTTATTCACTATAATGGCCAGTAATGAATCTCTTTGCCACTCTCTTGAACTGTTGTGTTCCGTGTTGAAGAGAAAGAATACAGGAAGAATATTGGAGGGGCAAGGCTTAAATAACACTAATAGTGCAATCCTATACATGTCTGCTCAAAAGTGAGTTCCATTGTTTTCTGTGGAGCTTACTCCCAGGTAAGTGCGTATAGGATTGCACCACAAGTCTAGAGTCCTAAATGCACTTACTAGGGGATAATCCCCATTGACCACAGTGGGATGTACTTGGAAGTAAACATGTGTAGGATTGCACTATAAGTTATACTGGGCTCCAGTATGTAAACCTGTTACAACGGTAGTATAAAGCTGTGCTGCATAGTAATCAAGAGTATTATATAATACTAGTAACATTTCTTTCTTTTTTTATTTCTTCCAGATTATTACGCTTTGCTTATGCAGTTCATTTGGGAAGTAGTTTGTGGTAGAGCAAACTGGGCTGTGGCTCAGTGGTAGAGCACCTGCTTTGCATGCAGAAAGTTGCAGGTTCAATCCCCAGTATGTCCAGGTAGGGCTGGAAAAAATTCCTGCCTGAACCCCTAGAGAGCCACTGCCAGTGTTGACAATACTGGTCTAGATGGACCAATGGCCTGGCTCCATATAAGGCAGTTTCATTTGTTCCTAGTTTTGAATAATTGCTTGGTTTTCTTAAACTTGTTCAGAGAGCCTCCACTTGTCATTTGATGATTAATGGCAACCAAAAAATCAGTAAACATCTTCATGTTTACTTTCAGTTCCTTGGAATGATAGCAGTTCCATGCTGATCCTGCTGTTCTGTTTGGATTAACAGAAGCTGGAACTGGGATTGTCTCCTTGCACTTCTGGTTTACTCACAAACCCTTGCATTTAGCTAGAAGTGAATTTCTCTAGTTTTGAATGCATCCTCCCATTATATTGGGCTAATGATCAAGCATCTAATAATGTTATTAAAAGATGTTACATAGGTCTCCCAAGTCACTTAGGTTTAATTATCTAAACTGTAATGTACCAGGTTTTTGTGACAGTAATTGGAAGTGTTCACAGAGAACAAGAAAACTATTATAGCTTTACAAATAATATAATTTCACCCTTCTTTGAAATGAAATTCTTTATTTGAGAAGAGGAAAGCTGCCTAGTTCACATTTTGGAAGGGAAAACAGTATATAGTATGTTGATGTGATGATGACCAGTTGTGCATGGTGCATGGTGTGGAGAATGTGGATAGGGAGACATTTTTCTCCCTCTCTCAAAATACTAGAACCCGGGGTCATCCTATGAAGCTGATTGGTGGGAGATTCAGGACAGACAAAAGGAAGGACTTCTTCACAGAGCACATAGTTAAACTATGGAACTCGCTACCACAGGATGTAGTGATGGCCATCAATTTGGATGGCTTTAAAAGGGGGTTGGACACATTTCTGGAGGAAAAGGCTATCAATGGCAACTAGTCTTGATGGCTTTGTGCTACCTCCAGTACCAGAGGCAGTGAGCCTATGTACACCAGCTGCTGGGGAACATGGGTGGGAGGGTGCTGTTGTGCTCATGCCCTGCTTGTAGGTTCCTGGTTGACAGCTGGTTGGCCACTGTGTGAACAGAGTGCTGGCCTAGATGGACCCTTGGTCTGATCCAGCAGGGCTCCTCTTATGTTCTTATGTCTTTTAAAATGTTATTATCAGTAACACAATGGAGGGACAGAATTCAAAGTATGAAGTGCAGCATCTGGCAGGGTTTTTCTTTTCAGAATTATATTTATACATAGATGAATTGATTTTTATCATTCTGCTAGCACCTTAATGTCTAGGGCTATGAAAGAATACCGTTTAAAACAATGTTTTGCAGAACTTCTTAGAAAACATACATTTGGAGACAATGGTCCTGTTCAAATGTTGGTCCATGGCCCTCTCTCCCTTTTCTTCCTGTCTTGCTTTGGCGGAGAGCTCCTGGCTTTCATTAAGCCAGAGTTCCCTGCTATATCCAGACCATGGAACTCTGGCTTGTTATGAGTCAGTGCCCAACAGGAAGAGGGGAGGATGTGTGCATGGCTTCATAACCAGCCTTCCCATCATCCCCAGCCAGCATAGCCAATGGTCAGGAATCTTGGGAGCTGTAGTCTAAAACACCTGGGGGCCACGAGGTTGGGGAAGGCTGCCATGAACCATGATTTATGAAGCTGTGGACAATGTCTGAATGCAGCCAGTAGCTCTGCTTTGCCAGGAGTAACAGTTCAGCTAAACCCTGTCCAATTTACTAAGAGTGCAATCCTATGGCCATGAAAGAGTGTCTAGACAGCCATAGGGTTTTCCTGTTTCTGGGAACCAAGCTCGGATCCAGGGGTCTGAGCTTGTTTCCCAGAGATCTGACTCCCCTCCCCCACTGTCTTGTAGGCAGCGTGGTTTATCTCTGGCTCTATGCTTGTAAGAGCAGTGCAGAGCAGGCAAAAAAAGGGGGGCGTTCCCGGGGGAGGAGATCGAAGTGTCGTTATGACACTTCCTATGCGCTATCCAGCCTCCCCCCCCCCCCCCCGTGCTCTGACACGCCACAACTAGACAGCTGAAATCAGCTGTCTGGCCGTAAATGCAGGGCAGCTGGAGCATGGAGGAGAGGATCCTCCATTGGATAATCGGCTGCTTCCGAGTTCAGAGGCGGCCGACTATCCCCATAGGATTGCACCTCCGTTAAATCTGTTTCAGGTAGATGACCAAGTATTGTGCTCATATTTACTGTCAAACTCTCTCAGTCCATATAATTAGCTTCATTTACTATTGATGTTCAGAAAAAAATGGTGGAGGGAAAAGGGAGAATTCTGTTTCCAGCATTGCTTCATTTTCATGTCTACAGAGCTGAATCAAGAGCAGCACGTGTACTATTTCAAGGGGCATTTGTTGGTCAAGAAACAGTACAATGCAGCTTCTCCGCTCCCTGAACTGTTTCCATTCCACCTGGTCATTTCATTGTAAGAACTACTGTTTAACGTTAAGAATTGGCACCTGAGCATGCTTTTTTCCTCTTCCTTCCTATCCCTTTAACCTTTTGTGTAGTGTCAGGGACTGACTTTTTGATTTGTAAGTGAGCTGCTCAGGGAACATTTTTGGCTAAAGAGCAGGGTATAAATGCTTTAAATAAATACAATGTGAATTAGTGAAATGTATGAAAATTGTTGTCTATGATGATATGCCATTTGGAGATCTTGCAAGATTTATTAAGTGGCCAGTAATATAACCATGGCTGTAAGCTGATGAACAAAGATGCTATAAGATAGATCTTAAATTGCAGTACTTCAGGGAATTGGGGTGGGGCGAGCACCAAATATGTCTGCGCTTTCCTTAATAGTTCTTTTTCTTTCATAAAGTCTAACTAGAATTCCTTATTGGAATTTCCTTCTCCAAAAAGGGGATTGATAACATTCCAAGATCTTTGCCTTGTTCGTGGAAGGTTTGGGGGTTGTGCTTCCTTCTAGGGTAGTAAGCATGAGAGCAAATGGGTCAATCTCATTCATACTATCAGTACCAGAAGTAGGCAATCCGATGTCATATTGACCTTTTAAAGTGTCCAATATCAAAGTTTCTATTGCTATTTGGCTGGCTGATCACAAACGTAATTGTTTCCAACAGATATCCCTGACATTGTGAACTGTAAGCACCTTAAAATTTTCAGGTGAGTTACTTACTTTAAAAAAAAAAAAAAGCATCCTGTGTTCATCCAATAAGATGTTTATTTTTAAATAAGGGCAGGTATGTCACAGTAGTCCCAAGTAAGCCAATATTATCAGCAAAACTTTGTATGGAAGGAGAGTTTGAAGAAAATATTTTATCCTGTATAATATAATTTAATGTTCTTTGCTTTATTAGACTTGTTTTTTTATTTATAAGTACCAAGACCTACAATGTGAAAATGTGCCATTTGAATACTTTTTATATGCTGTGTTCGGATGCAATGCTAAAGCAGGGGTGGGCAACACGCATGCCACAAGTGCCCCCCGGCCTTATTTGCGACACCCCTCACCCCCCCGCTGAGTTTGCCACTGCAGTGATGGCAGCAAAAAATGTGGCAGTTTTGCTTCCAAACAAGGCACACAGGGAGCTGTGGTCTGTTTGTTTTTTTGCTGCTGCTGCACCACCATATTTTGCTGGCAAATTTGGTGATGGGGGGAACATCTGGGGGGAGAAGCAATGAGGCTCCCAGATCCCTGGAAGCCTACCCCTGCACGAAAGCATGGTTTAGCAATTCATGAACAAGCCCTCTCGTCCTCTGGTGTGACCATGGGGAAATTAGAAATATCTGGCTCTGCTTTGAAGCTGCTAACCACAGTTCCCTCCTATGCCCAAACTTGGGAAGCTCTGGTTAGTTCAAACAGGCCAGGATCATAAACCATGGTCTGATCCTGGCTTGTTTTGAACTAACCTAACTAACCAGCTCTTCCACAAGTTTGGACATAATAGGAGATCTCTGATTAGTTTAAAAGCCAAAGTGGATGCTTCCCATCTCCTCATGGCTCTAACAGACAAGGAGAGAGGAATATGTATCTCCAACGCTTGTACATAGTTTAACGTTGTGTCCAAAAATGCTCTATATCTTTGTCAGCAGAGAATCACAAACACTGAATCAGTACCACTCAAGTCATGTAGCTTGGTTGTGGCTTAGAGGGAAAACAAGCAAATGCAGCATTTTCTCTAAATATGCTGGTTTTGTATGTCTAGCAAGCATTCAGACATTTAATCCCACATTTACATTTTGAAGCGTTACAGCTCAGCAGCAGGGACCACCTCATGTGTGGTTTCTGCCCATCTGTATCAGCTCTTATGCGTTTCTCGTGTTACAGTCTATCTAAATAGAGGTCCATTTGAATGGACTAGGCCTTTTTACTTCAGCACTTTCCTGTGTGAGTGGTGCTGGCCAACCTTGGCCAGCCAAAAGTAACAGGTATCAGCAGGCGCTTGAACCACAAGGGGTGTATATGCAGAGGTTTACCAATATTTCCCTGGCCACAGTCACTTCACACAACACACACAGCTGTTCTCATTGCTGCTGTGTACTAATAGTGTTGGAGATACAAGTTTAGCCACTTGCTGGGTCACTTCCAGATAGATGGTTTTTGAACATCAGGTGTGCTGATCCCCATGCAGCTAGGCCTAGTGGCAGGCTATTGATTAGCAGAATCGCTATCAGTGGTAATGCCCAAACTCCACAGTAATTGGCTTGTATCTTGAAATATCCTCATCACTTGTTTTAGCCCCAGAACATTAAACTGATCAACGAGGAAGCTCCACTCTATGAGTAGCTTAAAGCAGAGGTGGGCAGAATGCAAGTCTCTAGATATTTTAAACTTCAACTCCAGCATTCCTGAGCATTGGCCATGCTGGCAGGGGCTTCTGGGAGTTGAAGTCCAAACTTATCTGGAGCTCTACCTTCTGCTCACCCCTGGCTAAAGTGTGCCCTGCCCCTTTTGCCTGTTCCACATATCCGTGCACTAACTTTTAAACTCAAGTTCTCTTGCCTTTTTTAGTTGATCAGATTTAGTATTCTGTAGGCTAAAGTTTAGCCAAGCAGTGCGGTACTTGCTGTTGTAGCTCCCCACTCTACTTTGCTTGTTGGAAAGCAAAAGTAGTTGAGGATTGGGAACTGGTCTCAGCAATGTCTGTAACGTTTTCTAGAAGCATCTGTTTTAATTATCAGAATGCAGGGTAATCTGAGCTTGCTTCAGGGTAAAGATTGGTCACTGGAAGTCTTCCCTAATTCATTCAGAAATCTTAACTTGATTGGTAGGAGAAATGTTTGATTCACCATGTAGAGTGACACTTTCCATGGTCTAAACTTGTTGGCTTTCTCTCACCCCAACCCCCCGCATTTCTTCAAAGAGATTGGGATGGTGATCTGAAGAAACTGCCAAACATTAAAATGAAAAAGATATCCAGTAAAGATGCCCTTGGTAGTAAGATGGAGAAGGCAACCATTGAACCTGAAAAGGAATTGTGTGCTGCAAAGAACATGGACTAATGAGCACTTGCCTCTTTGGGAGACGAAAGGTGAAGCAGATTGCTAAGCTACTATTTTAATTATCAATGGGAGCAAGACTAAACCTCATTTTTAGTCAAATTGGAGAAGCCCCACCCATGGGTATATGACTAGTGGTGTAACTTGGCCTTCAGTTTATGTTGCAAGATGCTGGCACATGTTATGTTGTTGTCTTAAAGGTAATGAAGACTCTCCTAAGGAGAAAACTAGATGTGACTGATCACGCTAAATTCCTTGAAATCAGCAACGGGGCTGAGGGATTTAAAGAATGGCAGGAGAGAGCTGAACCCTCCCTATACATCTGCTGCCATAATGTCTAATTTGGTCCTAATTAATCTTTTTTTTATCTTACAGTGTGTTTTCCAGGACACACTTCAGTAGGTTTAGGGGAGTCTTTCCCATCCTGGCGTCTTCCAGATGTGTTGGACTGCAGCTCCCACAATTCCCAGGCAATGCTCATGTTGGCTATGAATTATGGGAGTTGCAGCCCAATACATCTGGAGGATGCCAGGCTGGGCAAGACAGGTTTAAGGGGATGAAGTAGCACCATCAGGACAGTAGCATTTATGCGCATAGTGCATTCTTAAGGGTGCCAGTACTGTTGCTGCTGTCCCCTTGTCACCCCACCTCCCTTTTCATTCCACCTTGTTCCTCTTTCTCCTTTGGAGGAAGTGTCTGAAATGTTTGACCATTTTTCCAGGACAGGCAGTTAAAAATTGTGAATTACCACTTCTCCTATTTCTCCTTCGTCGAATACCCCTTGGGTGCCAAGACGGTCTTAGTGGCCTGAAGCCCGTGCTAGTTGTTAGCCACTTGCTTATGCAAGTTTGTCAGCTCTTAATAGGCTTGGGCTTTTTTTCCTCTGACTGGGGTAGGGCAGTGGGGAAAGAAGAGAATGCTAGAAACTAACCTTGATTAACTGGAATAACATGGAGGCACAAGTCTAGAAAGAATATGAAATGCTGTTTCAGCATTGGAGTGCATAATATTTCGATTATATACCAGCTTTACATAATTTGCTACAACTGAAATATTTTCTACCATTCAGAATTAGTTCCACTGGCAAGCATTCTCTCCCTGACTCCCAGTTTAAAATGTAAGACAAAACATTTTTTGAACACTGTTATGATTTTATAATAAGAGCAACGTGGTGACGCTTAGGAAAGATATTTTATGAAATGACTTGTTACTACATCTTTGATATGAATTTGGAAAGCTATTGAAGGAGAATTGGTAAAAACAATTATAGATAATTTTCTTGGTGGGAGGAAGAAAGGCAAACAGTGTCCTTGACTCACCTAGTCTGTTGGTGTACAAGATGGACAGCATCATAAAATGTGGAAATAGCTTTCTGGGAAACAGTGGTACACATGCATATTATGAATGTTGTGATGGAGACTATTCTATTATTCCTTAAGGAAGTCCATTAAAATCAAAGGCATTGTGAAAATATATTTATATGCCTGAAGCTTAACCCTGACGGGTTCAATTGTTCTTGGAATAATGTGTTAAATCATTATTTTTTATTCTCATACTGTAGTCTTCTACAAATAAATGCTTGCTTGAATGCAGTGATTCACAAGTTGATTTACTTATTGGTGAACCTTCTTAATGGCTGGTGCTATAATCCTGTACACAGAGTGCTTAAATTCCTTCTGACATAAATATGATTTTAGTAGCTAAATGTGTACAGGATTTCAGTCTTCCTTTTTTCATGAGGGCTCATGTAGCCAAGTATTTTTGTTTTCTGCTGTTATTTTAGCATGGGTAGAACATTTCTTTTAAGGAGTGGGAAAGAACGGCTTTGATTGTAGCTGGAAAAAAAAATGACTGAAGGACCAGATCTCAGACTGCCTCATCCTCATGAGTCACACATAGATGGAATAAATTGGTGTTAGTTTTAATACAAAAAAGCAAACTAGATTCCCTGCTTTCTTGTGCATGTCGTTCATCAGCAAGGTTTGATTACAAAATTTCTGTTACTGATGAAAGAGATGAAAACTGCCATATTTTTACATTTTAGGTTGAGAATCATGATTAGGATTTGAGGTTTGTTTCTCCTAAAATTGAAAGATGGATAATTGAAATGACTACTCATGCTGCTAGGGAAAGAGTTGTACTCAGGAACACACATTTTGGAGATGGAGGAGCTTTTTAGATATTTTTCAGTTCAGGAAGAGACCATAGGTCAGTAAGCACATGCTTTGCATGCAGAAGGACCCATGTTTAATTACCAGCATCTCCAGGGATTTGTAAAAAAGAACAGACAGCAGGTGATGGGAGCCGAAACCCTGGAGAGCTCCTGTCAGGGAAATTAGGTAATATTGGGCTAAATGGAACTGATAGTGTGACCTGACATAAGGCACCATCTTATGTTTATATTTGTACAGGTGAAGGATGAACAGAAGACACTACAGGGGTAAAAAGGATAGGGACTTCTTTATGAATAATAAGAACTATTCAAGACCTATTGTTTGTTTGTGGTCTTCTGTGAAAACAAGGGAGCTAAAAGGGTGTACACATAATTTTGGGGGTATCTTTTTTAAAGACAGACCTGCATTGAATAAAGTGATTAATCCATGTGCTTAAGCACACGTCTATGTTGGTTTTTGGCCTTGTTGACTATAAAAAGGTAAAGGTGTCCCCAACCAGTCGTGTCCGACTCTAGAGTGTGGTGCTCATCTCCATTTCTAAGCCGAAGAGCCAGCGCTGTCCGAAGACGCTTCCGTGGTCATGTGGCCAGCATGACTGAACACCCAGGTGCACGGAACGCTGTTACCTTTCCTGCCGAAGCGGTACCTATTTATCTACTTGCAATTTCTTGCTTTCGAACTGCTAGGTTGGCAGGAGCTGGGACGGGAGTTCACTCTGTCACGCAGCACTCGGGTCTTGAACTGCTGTCCTGCTGACCTTCCGGTCTGCAATTCAGCGTCTTAACCACTAAGCCACCGCGGCCCCTAAGCCACCGTGGCCCCTTGTTGACTATGTATGTTAGTAAATATGCTATTAAAATCTGTGCTTCAGTTGCACAGTATTCAGTGTGGTAGGCTGCAACATGTTGGTATCAAAAGGATTAATGGCATGTGGACAAGCAAGAAGAATTTGAATACATTAGTTTAGTCTTCAGTGAACGTATAAATGGGCCTATTTAAACATAATATTCCTGGCTTAAAAACTGTACCCTATGAAGTTTGGAACAAGTTTGGTGCCTGCGTGCTCCCCCCCCCCCTTTGTGCACTGGCTTCAGTGTTTTGATACTAGTCTCTTTGATACAGAGTCCCCTGTTATATGCATAATGGGTAACTGTAACTTAATGTTCATTCACTAACCAGGATCATAAACTATGATTTGATCCTGCTTATTAGCCTGACATTAAACTACAGTTCTCTTTTTTTTTTTTAGAAAAGGATCAAAATGTAGAAGCTGGTGTTTAAGAGGAGGAGGTGAGGGGTGAGTGCAGGACCCTTTTTGGCCATTGCTCAGAGAAAACAATTCACTACCATTTTTATCCAGAACTTTTCTGGTTGTGTGCTACCAGAAACTCTCAGGTGTATGTAAATGTAAAATTGCTCAGTGCATTGTGGTGAGGCTGAGCTTTAAAAGAAGCTGCAAAAGCCATTGCAGGGTACCTTTAAACTTGCAGGATAAGGCAATTATATATGAAGATTCCTCACCTACTGACAGTTTGCAGCTTCTTATCATAAGTCTAAATATGTAACCAACATCTGTTGCATTCTAGAAGCAAATAACTTACAACTACCTTTGTGGCATTTGTTTAATACAAATACAAATTTGTTCCACAACAGTTAGTAGTTATATTACGTTTTTCCCCCCATCCCAAATACCTTTTTAATACACAAGTCACCCACAGAAGCATCTAAGCTCTTTTGCAAAAGAGAACTGGGTAAAACAAGTAACAAACTCGTAGGTCAAACGATGGTACACAGTAAAATATTTGCATCTTAGATTGCACTGCAGTGCAAGGGTCAGAATTTAACAGTTAATTTTGGTGATGGATATGTGTACTGATGTACATGTTTCAGAACCACACTACTGACTGCTTTCCAGCTGTAGCAATAGCACCAGTAGACTGCTTAGTTATGCTTATAAAGCTAACAGATTAATCCAGAGGGGAATGCCCTTGACAGCCCCATAGAAAGTTGTTGAGGAAAATTATTTTGGCATTTAACACTATTTTATGTTAAATTTTCATCGTCTTTGTTGTTTGAGGGGAATTTTATTCCACCATGTAAACATTATTTTTTTTATTATTTATATATATATATGTATGTGTGTGTGTGTATATATATAAAATCTTCTGGTATCTCTAATGTAGGTCATCTATAACTGGCACTAAAAAAGACAGATAACACTGCAATCTGTGTGTGACAACTAGTACTTTTTTTTTTTTTTAAAAAGAGAACTATTCTTTCATAGCTGCTTCAGCTGCCTGCATTGTTTCAGAAGTAGCATATTAAAATGCTTTCCCTTTTTAGCATCTAAGTAATGAAGCCAAAGACACTATTGGTCTTGATAATGCGGGCTGACATGCTTAGTCCATAAGCTCCTTTTGACTCTTATGTTGGGGTGATATAGACCATCTTTTTCCAATGCATGTTGATTTGTAGTCAGGCCAAGGTCTCCCATGAAACGAGTACTTGATTGGTATCAGGACATGGGATGAGTCAGATTCCATAATTTTACCATATGCATGGGAATCTGGAGCTGAAAACATGTTGGATCTTTATACAATCTTGTTGTATATGAATTCCATTGTAGGAGATCGGAACATTATAATTTGGAAAATTAGTTGTCTGAATCTGCAGCTATATTACTGGAATATATTAGGCAATTTACATTGTATTGGTGTCCTCTATTGTGCAACCTGTTACATCTACCTTAACTTTTAAACTGTTTATGCCATAGCTGTCAACTGTTTATGCAAAGCAATGGTATTGTCACAAATGTCTCCAGTTGGGCAGAAAAACCACCTATCACTCCAAACTATAATTAGATTATATCCAGATCTGTCTCCCTTAGTGAGAGAGATGTAAACAACCCAGTTTGGAATTTATTTCAGATTGCGATCATACTTTTTGTTTCACCTGTCCTGTGACATTAGTTAAAGTATGTAGCTTTCTAAAACCCACAAAGGGCTCATGAACGTAATTTCAACTGATCATTTTTGATGTTAAAATTCATTTCTCCATTTATATGAAAGACTTTGTTGACAGGTCACACTTATGAAACTTCTACTAAAAAGGACCTCCAACATTAACAGACTTGCTAAATCTGTCGTCTAACATTAATTGTATGGTTAATATATTTTAAACCAAGCCATGATTCCAATATGACAATGGATATTGTCATCCCATTAATTTTAATGAGGCTACCTACTTTTTGTAGTGCCTCAATGGATTCATAACATACATCTACTGAGTGTTTTCAAGATCAACAACTTACTGAATTTTTAAAATCTGAAGCATGAAATGTAGTCCTTTTTAAAATTACTTAATCCACTGCAGTTTGCCATCATACATTCCCCTCGTTACTAGTAGCACTGTTCTTGTATAACTCACATTACTTGGGCACAATTCACAATACATTCAACAAGCATAACAGTGGTATAAAGTAGGTACTTCTTTCCTTTTAGAGTATCCAATTATTTAGCCTTCTGAGGTACAAACTACTGAAATGAGATGCTAAACTTTTTTTCCACAGAAGTTATCCCTGCCAGGTGCACTATTATAGTGATATGTATCTTCTGCATTTTTTTAATTTAGTCACACTTCAGTTCTATATCAATATGCTAAAACCACAATAGTAAGAACTATTGGACCCTTAATAATTCAGCCTTTCCCCTGTATAGAAGATACTATATATATTTTGTCTATTAAGTGAACATCTGCAATATGGTAATGCTGCCTACATTGACTCTTCCAGGACAATCCTAACAGTTTCTGAGTCTGCTGTATCCTGATCTCTTAAAACAAAATAATAGATTTTAATCTTCCACTCTTTGCATATTTCGCACACTAATAAATAAATACTGAAAATGTTTCAAGGTCTTTTGCATTGAACTAAAATACTTCTCTGGTTTATAATACCTTTGATTATATAACATATTACCCTTTAGAGGTGGCAGGTATATTCTGTCAATTTTAGTTCTTTATTCGGCTTTTCAGAATAAGCAACAACCCAGATAAATATAATGACTTGCAAGGAAACCTTGGGGGAAATGATAATCTGTGCCTACTGCGGACCAAGGAAAATATTTCCAACTATCTAATTTACAAATACTCAAAATTTAAACGTATGTTTTAAATTACAACTTTTGGAAAGGTTTTGTCTTACGTAGCTTCCAAACCATAGATTCTATGGGTTAGCCATCTTGGTATTAAATTATATTATGAGGCTAAGTTAATTTGTGTTTTGATGCATATATTTTACATGATTTTAAGGGTTAATATGAGTCTTTAAAAATTTGCTTTGACAGCCCCCCTGCCCCACAAGATTATAATTAGCAAAAAGACCATAGTAGCAAATACTTATAAGGGTTTTCTCCTTGTAAACAGAACACCAGTAGTATATCTGCAACTGCAGTTCTTTTCAGCCATCAACAGTGGTGATGCCATGTTTGCTTGCCATTAGAAGTTGTAGTCTGCTGTATTTTCTTCTTTTCCACTTTTGACTATGCTTACCAGAAAAGTGAAAAATTGCTTCACAGTTACATTCCAGAGGTAATGTGCAACTTCTCTTGATAAGTTTTCCTGGTTATTTCCCTGCTTGCTCTTCATTCAGAAATACTTAGCGGTTTTGCCATTTTACTGTGGCTGGATAGTAGAAACCACATGACTTTGTTCTCCAATGAAGAAAAAACAACAACACTTCCATCAAACTGGCATGACATCAGAAGCAGTTTCTTCTCCTGATTGCTGAGAGTTTGTAGTTGTCTGTGATACTGGCACTACTACAGTGTCTTTGATCTCAGTGTTCTGAATAAAGGAAGAATTTTTCTCCTCTAGTTTTTTGGCAGTATCTGGGCAATTTTGAACAAATATCACTCGATTGTAAGCCTTCAGCCTTCGCCACAACTGAATGTAGACTTTACATTGTACGTACATGAAGACGAGACCTCCAGTGAACCCAATGGCCACCACAACCAATTTTGTCCAAAATGGCCACTCCAGGACACCTTTCAGGTTTAAAAAAAGAGAGAGTAGAATTAGTATCACTGTCATTTTTCCCTGGACAGTTGCTGTTTCTTCAATATGTTTAGAGATCATAGAACCATAGGGTTGAGAGGGGCCTACAAGACCATCGAGTCCAACCCCCTGCTCTCTGCAAGAAGCCTGATTCCCAGGCACTCTCCCATCCAAGTACTCACCAGGGCTGACCCTGCTTAGCTTCCGAGAATGCCGGCTTCTTATTAGAAGCTCACATGGATTACAATGACTCAGTTTGTACATCACGGCTACCCAGTGTTTGTTTAAACCTTGGATAGTCCTGAATGAGTGGAAGCGAATGAGCATGCTGGCTGCAGGCTGCCCACCCACTCCCGCAGAGCTAAACAACCCAGGGATGCTCCATCCTTGGTTTGTTTAGAGTGATGTCTGAACCTAGAATTGTGGGTTGAGAGAGACAACCCAGAGTTTGAACCCATGGTTTGTTATTGGATTCTAATTCCGGGTTGTCTGTTTTCCCATCAACCCACAATTCTGGGTTTGGACATCATGATAAACAACCCAGGGACAGAGTATTCTTGAGTTCATTAGCTCTGCCCAGCTGTAGCAGGAGCAATCGGGTGGCAAAAACTAGCTTGCTTGTTCCTGCTTCATTCCCAACAACCCACAGTTGTGACATGTGAACAGAGTCAATTATTCTAACTAAATTCTCGACTCTTATCTACGTGATTACTATGGCTTAGAGGTAGGCTTGCACCTTGATGTGAAGCTAGTGATTAGGAAACATGTGTAAAATCAGGTTTGAGCAGTAGACCTTGGCAAAAAGGCAGTAGACGTGCTGCCTAAAGCAGAAAAGATTAAAAGATTTTATGCACATAGAAAACTAGAGGCATTAAAACAGCCATCTGCACAAGAATATTTAAGGGCCAGTAATCTGCAGGAGGTAATATTAGTTTAGAACCCTCAGTAGTCCAGGTCAACTGATATACATAAGCATCTGCTTTGGAAGATTTGTGTGGTGGGGGACGAGAACCTGGGTTTTCTTGTAAATGTATTTGTAAGTGAAAGTAACCCCCAATAAAATAAGAATAACTCCTGTATTCTTGATGATCAGTGCCACTGACAAGTTCTAGCTTGTCTAGATTTTCTTATTTGGAAAAATCAGTTCAACTATGTTTCTCTGGCTTGCCTCCCACTTTCTTGAATTTTTACAAGTCTTCATCCTTTAATACTGGAAAAGAGTGCAAGTAGAGAAAGTAAAAACAACAACAACACCCTTCCATTCATAAAGGCTTGTAGATTTTGGCATTTCCTGTGTGTGTATTGGTAGATGTCATGCCAACTAAGTCTTGAGGAGAGGACGTGAAACCAACCGTTAAATTCCCATCTCTCTTGTGCTAAAAATACCATAGTTATTCAACCTATCTGTCAAATAGTGGCATGGTATAATTGTGACTGAGATTGGAAGCAGGCTGTGGCTGTCTTCTCAGCTGGGGAGAGTCTTCTGATGTAAATGAATCATAGGACAACAAAAGCCAAGTAGTGTCCATGCAAGGTGATGCACCTATGGCAACCCTTCCCAACCTGGTGCCCTCCAGATGTGTTGGACTACAACTCCTATTGTCTGTCACCATTGGCTGTGCTGGCTGGGGCTAATGGGAGTTGCAGTTCAACTTCTACAGGGCAACACGTTCTGCATCCCTCACCTATGGGCTGTTCTTAACTGACTTACAACTCACAGAACAGAATGGGGATCTCTCAAGACAACATGCCTCAGGAATGCTATGGTAATCTTAAGCCTGCTGAGATGTCCGGCAGCTCAAATTCAGAAGGGGAACAGCCAGAACAGGGAGAGGTGCCCTCCCTAGTGAGCTCAGATACAGCAAGACTTTGACACACAGATGGCTCAGCCTGAACGCCCCTCCCCCCTTCCTCCACCATGAGATCCCAGGTTTCGGAGGAGGAGGAGAGCGAGGAGCATAACTTGAGGGATGCTAGGATCCCCCGCAGAGCGAAGCGGGAAAAGTTAGAGGCAGGGCTCAGATGCTCTACCTGGTTTGGCCACTTATGGAAGCCAATGTAGGAGGGAGCCACCTTAAGGGAGGGGCATCCCTGCAAAGCTAGTCTCGCTGAGAAGTTCTTGCCCAGACTGCGGGCAATGTCTCTAAATTCCACTTCATCTCCTCTGTTGGAGAGGAGATGAATATCAACAGATATTCATATGAATATCAACAGATGAATATCAATCTGTTGATATTCGTAGCTGTGTGGATTCGCTGTTTCTTTGCAGTCTGAGAGTTTCCTAGAATCTGCATTTGTAAAGAAGCTCGTCCTTAACTAATAAAGTAGTGTAGCCTGAAGCCTTGTTTCCTGGAGTGCGTTGATTATGAAGGGCAAGGATGAAGGAACGTGATACCTGACTATGCTTTGGCTTGTTTCTAGAGTTCAGCTTTGCTTCTGACACCTTTAAAGGAACTATACAACTTTTCCTTGGACTGTGGAGCCATGAAGGAGAATGGAAAAACACATTTTTGAAAAGGAGTCTACATATGACTTTACTAGAGACCAACTATTAACAGAGATAGCTAATTAGCATTTTCTTTATAGCCATTATAATGCATTCTATAATGCAAATCAGAAATAACCTGTTCAATCCAAACCATGTAAATGAAAAGACCCAACTGAGCTTATTTGATGTTTGCTTTGTCCATCTATGTAGAAAAGTTGGGAAAACAAATATACTTTCTTAAATGTACAAATCACTCACTGTGTTATCTACTAGTTTGTTCTTAAAATACTTTTTGCTGATTTACTATACCATTAAACCAGGGGTGCATAACCTGTGACCTGGGGACTGCATGCAGCCCCCAAAGGTCTTAATTGCAGCTTGCAATGGTGCTCCGACCCCCCTTGCTGCCACCAAATTTCCCCCCCCAATGATCCTGATACAGATCACCTTTTCCTCCCTGGAAGGAACAATCTCTATCTGCAAAACTCCATTTTAAGGCTGCATTTTAAGGCTGCAAAAGCCTGGAAGTAAGTCACATTGATGTCAATATTGACATCAGTGTGACTTACTTCTGAGCATAGGATTGTGCTATCTGTTTAATAAACTGAATGATGTTATGCAGATATACTCAACTGTCTGTCTTTAGAATACCAGAACAACACAGTTGCTAGCTTTATCTTTCCCTATAACAAGGACTGTGTACACAATGCACTTAAATGAGAACTCGCTGAATTGTGTGAATTAAGCAACTTAACCAACTGTGAGTATATGGTTTATTTTGCATGATACTGTTTCTGCCAGTTGTGATGAGGAGCAATACTAACCCTATCCCCTGGAAATCCCACCCCCCAGTAGCTTCTTGCACTTTCATTATCCATTGCTCGCATGTTTTCAGGTCAGTTGCTTGGGGCCTTAAGTGCTGGAAATATGCTTTTATGGAAGGAAAAGCAGAGAATCTCGAAATGCTGTATGCTATGTAAGCAGCATGTCATGGGCCGAGGGTACATGAAGGCCCTCATATGCACATTGAAGGTCCATGGCTATGCTGTCTCAAAAGTAGTATAGTATTGCCAGGGGAAGAGGCACTGGCTTTATAGCAAGGGTGGGGAACCTCTTTCAGCCTAAGGAGAAGCTCTCCAGGGGCTGCATTCCAGTGATGGACAGTGTCAAACAGGCGGGGCCAAATGACAAAGGAATACCAACATATTTTTGCTTGAAGCACTCACTGCCAGTTACTACGCCTTAGGAGAGGCATGTCAACCTTTCAGAATGGGGGAGAAACCTGCACAAAAGCTAGGAAACCACCAAATGATTGGGCCAGGGGTGGGTGGGTGGCCATTTGGGGGACCCAGAACTCCCCCATCCCTGCTTCAGGGGAATTGCTTGCTATCTTTTTTCTGAAGTAGCATTATCTAAGAGAGGCAAAGGAGAAAATGATAAATGCACTCACCATTGTCATTGCCTTGCTTAATTTCCTCAGCCGTCCGATCTATTAGTACATACAATGACCAAACTACGCAGGTAATAGCAATAATGTGGAATGTGACTGAGCAGACGATCTTTCTCCTTTCACTTGTTGTCATCTGTAGTTTTTCCCACTGCAAATGGGAAAAAGAAATAGTTGGGTTTGCAAGGTTTCAAGAAAGGTCTCATGCCATTAAACATTTTCTGAAATTAGTAGTAAGGGCAGATAAGAAATCTCTTATATTTGTAGTACAGAATGGTATAGGTATTGTTCTCCAAAATACAGGGTATTCAGGTTTTCCTTAATATGTAAGAGTACCAGAAAAACCTTTTGATACCTATTTGTGAACTACGTCCTGTTTCAGCTCAGTGCCCAAGTACAATATTTGCTACAATGGGTGTTAGAACTATACAGATGAGGGCATTCTCACTAGGGCCCACCCCCTCTGATGAATTTGCAGGTTCTTGCTACTTTATGGTGTGGTAGTGGTTTGAACTGCATATAGCAAAGCTGTTTAGTTGTCCATTCCTCCCCCATGCTCCCTAGTGGTAACTCCTTTTATTGCACCTCACAGGAAACTGAACAATGTGCATTTAGATAACGTTACTGAATCTGCTTTTGAATAACATTTTTCCTCTTTTCTAAAAATACTACTTCAATTATCTAGACATTCCATAGAGTCGTGCAACTCTGCATAATATAGTAAGAGGAGGGGGAGAAGAGATGGCAAAAGTAAAGCCGTGCTTTATGGATGAAAGGAGCATTGCAGAGGCCAGTGCAACAACAAGGACATGAAGTGGCTGCCAGGGCTGGCTCAAGACATTTTGCTGCCTGAGGCAAAGGACAAGATGGCGCCCCCTCCCATTACACATACAACAGCTAAATGGACTGACAGTTGAATCTTTCTTTAACACCAGCAATGGGATAGCACCTTCCACCACACCTGAAGGCACAAGGCAAGGAGCACGGCCCACAGTTCTCTCCTCCACCACTTTGCTGTCACCTCCCAGCAACCACTGCCTGAGGCAACTGCCTCACTGTGCCTAATGACAGGGCTAGCCCTGGCAGCTGTCGTGAACTTAGATGCACAAAATGTCTAGCTGTAGCCACTATTGCAATGGGAAAACTTGCCACCTTTCAAGTTGGTGCAACTTTAAGAGGGATAGAACCAGACCCACAGCGGTAGCTCTAATATGTATTACACGTATTTCAAATAGATATTGGCAGGGGTGAACGTTTACTGTAAGCAAGGAGACTCAACTGGCTCTTCAGCATTTGTAACATATACACCCATCCAGAATTTCAGTGGAGCTTAGGTCCAATCCATGTGCTGTTAATCACAGGGTTGGTCCTTCTGCACTGACTTTTCCATTATTCAATAGCAGCTGAGGGTAGGGGGAGAGCTTGACCAGAACTGTGGCATGGGGCAGAGGGTGGGGCTTAAACCCTTTCCTCCTGCCATGGGCTCAACCTGGATAGCCCTCAATCCACAGCTGCTATTTAGTAAAGGAGAAAAAGCAAGCACACAAGGGCCCATCACATGGTGATTCAACACATACAGGGCGTTGAACTGATCCAACAACTGACCAGAAGAATTAAGCAAAAAGCTTGTTTTCTTCCTTCTGTAGATCAAATCAGATCAAATGTAGATGTTTATCCCAACACAATCATGTTTTCCTCTCTTTTATGAGCAGATTAAAAGGCCGAGTTATTGAAAAGTCTCAACTTTTGAGCATTAGTTTTGTTTCCCATTAAAATATCTCTGTGGTTGAAATATGCAATGCCACACCGCCGCCTTCCGGCTACTTGTAATACTGCATGGCTGAACAATGCAAAATTTTAGCTTATAAAGCATATTTCCCCACCCCACAGAACAACAACCCTGAATAGATGATAAAGCCATGACCGAAATAAACAGCACCTTGTAGGTAAGAGATGTCAAATAGGAAACAAGATGAAGGTTTAAGGTGAATTGTGCATGGCACTGAAATTGTTTCATAAGGAATTTGTACATAATTGTACTAAGCCCGTTCATCTGAAAATTGGTTTTTAAAAGATAGTGTGGTGAAGTTTCTAATGTAGAATGCTAAATATGCAGTGAAAACTATTTATATTCTTTATTATGTTTTGTAAAGATTTATATCTGCCTTTCCATGTCAGTTTAAAACAACACTCAGAACCATTTAAAGCACCATTTTCCAAAGGGATCATTGTGTTAGTCTATTGCAACAAAAATAACAAAGACTTGGCCTATCTAAAAGACCAACAGATTTATTATGCCATATGCTTTTGTGGATTACAGCCAACTTCTTTAGGGCACAATTCTATGCATGTTTAGACTGGCCTACAACTCTCTGGCATGGCTAGCTGAGGAATGCTGGCAGTTGTAGGACTTTTTTCTGTCTGAACATGCATAGGATTGTGCCTTTGATGCATGAAGTGTGTATGGCTTGGGGTGGGGGATAGCAATCAGTGAGGTCAGAGGGAAATGAAATGCAGAGAGTGATCATTATGTTATTAACTGTCCATGCACAGAACAGTTGCTGGCAATAACACAGACATCCTGGCATTGGTAAACTGTTACCAACAAATGTAAATGGCTGCTGTTGATAAAGTAATTATCACTATCACTCTCTGTACTTTCTAGAAGTCACTGACCTCATTGCTTACAATCTCCCTCTTCAACCTACCTCAGGACAAACTTCATAGATCTGATGAAGCCCAGGAAAGCTTGTGCCGTAATAAGTTTTGTTGGTCTTTAAGGTGCCACAAGACTCTCTGTTGTTTTAAAAACAACTTAATGGCAATAATGAAGCACCAGCAAATATTACAATGAAATTCCAGAAAAAGCCTGAATAGACAGAACAGTTTTCAGCCAGCAGCTGAAATATAGTGCTGGAGTGTGGCCAATGTCCTCAAGGAATACTGCACAAGCTGAGTTTCTGATAGGGAGAAAACCATGTTCTTGGCAGCGCCTCCCCACACCTCACCAGCCAAAGGAAACTGCAGCAATGTCTTCGTTAAAGACCTCAGTAAATGAGCAGATTTATATGGGAGTGGGTAGCCCTTTAGCAACCCTGGTTCTAGACCATTTAAGGCTTTATAGATGAAAAAAGCCAGCAATACAGCATTTTGAATTACACCTGGAAATTTGTATCTTCAGGACTGGCAAGATTTTGTGTCCACAACTAACACTGAAATGCTAAAACAAGAAGTACAGGATATTAGACACTAGAGGGTAGTGGAGGACCATGTACAAAAGAAATGCCGTATTTATTACCAATAGTGTATGTGATAAAACCACAACCATTCATACCTAGAATAATGTGAAGGCATGTTTCTTACTGGACTGTATCTGTGCCTTCCTACTTTGTTTAACTCTTTTTTTAAAGTTCTTGGATAAAGGATAACTAATGCAACATAGGATGACAAAAACAGAATAATAGAAAAGTTCATATATGCTAACAGCAACCTCAGTTCTTCAAGTGCCGGTCCGTTTGTAGCCAAAATGTACCACCTGCATAAAAGAGGTATGGGGCAACCCCGAGATTTGCAGAAGTACAAAAAATGTTTACAAAAAAGGCCTTAATGGGGCAAGCCCCTCCAATAGTCCAAATGAGGACTCCACATGTTCCGTGTCCATAGAATGCTGACAGAAAGTTGGGGGAACACCCCCCTGCAAAAAAAAACACAAAACAGATAGCAGGGTAATAGAATGGAGTGTCCTGGAAGAAGGGATGGCTGACTGACTGGGTCAGTGAAGACGAGCACTCCACACTGCAACATTTTGTTGCAGGCCCACTTGTACATCTAATGGACAGTATCCAATGGGACTGCTTCGCAACAGGGCTTTTGCGCTTCTAAAAATAAGCCCAGGAATGAGCGAAAACTCTGCTGACCCACCCCATTCTGGACGCAAGCCTCTCTTTTTTTTGAAGCACAAAAGCCCCACTGCACAAGGGGTGCTCCTGCAAGTGTACATGCACGAAGGAGACTCTACCGTAAACAGTACTTAATGATAACCACTAAATAAAATACATTTTTCTCATAACTAGAATTTCCTTATAGAATCATAAAATAATAGGGTTGGAAGGGGCCTATAAGATCATCGAGTTCAACCCCCTGCTCAATGCAGGAATCTTCTTCCAAACTGCATTAAAGGCAGGAAGCTAACCCATAGGATTAAATGCAGGAAGCTACCACACATAGGTTTTTATCTATACTGGTTTTGATCCACACAGGCCTAAGAGACTTGAACCTAACATACAGATGCAGTTCACATGACACGTGGGGCTCACCGTGGGTTATTTAACCCACGATGACCTGCAGTACATGCCAGCTGCCATTTTGAATATGTAAGCTGATGGGGTTGCAGCATGTTGTCCGAACCTGGCCATAGGTTATGCAAGGGTTAAACAAACTGTAGTAAACAACTCTCATGTAACCCTCTGTTTGCTGTAGGGTTATGTGAGGGTTGTTTAACCCTCGCATAGCCCCCAATGGCTAGGATCACACGATACGCTGCAACCCCATTGGGGGTTGCATATTCACGCTGGCACCCAGCATGCTCTGTAGTTCACTGTGAGTTAAATAACCCATGGTGAGCCTGGCGTGTCATACGACCCGGGCCTTACGCTCTAAAGTTAACCAAGAATACTATGAAAGCAATAGTGCGGTAAACTCCTCTGCTCCTTTCATACCCACATACCAAGTTGTAAAACAGATTTTTTTTTAGTTTGCTAGTCTACAGGGTTGCTGTACTGAAAATCTTTTTAAAGCACTTTGAGCACTAGGAAAAGTATGATAAATACTAAGCACTGGTGTCTTACTGATACATGTTAGGCTTGCCAGATGCATGGTATCTGAGTGCCCGTCCTTCCAAAGATGCACTCCTTCAGAACAAAAGTCACCATAATGTGACTGCCTAAAGCATCATTTCATGCCTGTGAAAATATTGTGATGAGAGTTTCTATTCATGCTGCTTTCTAAACAATACTGGCTAACCAATATACTGTAATGTGTCATTCAGTAACATCTGGAAAGATGGATTTTGTATTATGTTAAACAATACTGTTTCATAAAGAAGGGGAGTGATAGGCGCTCCAAGGGCTTTCCCAGCCTTGCTACGGAGAGCCTTTTAAAAGGATATGGCAGGGATTAAACCTGAGATCTTCTGCAATCTGCATGCAAAATATGTACTTTTTTCCTGTGCTGTCTTAAATAATTAGAATTACATTTATCAGCCACATTTCCCCAGGACCATGCAGGCATTTCCCCCCTTTGAAATATACTTTAAATTAGTGCAGGGCTGTGATGGGAGGGTTCCTTCCAGATGTTTCTTTATCAGCAATATTAAACCTCTTATTTAACTCACATTCTATCAAGGCCTCCCATAACCTCCAGCTAAGCAAAAAAGGTTTGTCTCATAGTAATTTACTTCTATAATTTGGTATATAATTACAAGCTTCCAAACCATATGCTATGTACATACTCAATTTTGTCATTTAGAGATGCGATCTGTGTGTGTGTGCGCGCACGTGTGTGTGTGAGTGAGAGAGAGGGAGGGAGGGAGGGAGGGAGGGGGAAGTGTATATAACTGGAAGTACAAACGTGGAGCCTTTTTGTAGCTATGGTACCCTAGAAATGCTTGCAACAGGGGAAAACTTACCTTTGTAGTGAGTTTCAAAAAGAATGAAGACAATAAAGAAG
The DNA here is from genome assembly GCF_057233095.1 of Heloderma suspectum. Classification (NCBI taxonomy): domain Eukaryota; kingdom Metazoa; phylum Chordata; class Lepidosauria; order Squamata; family Helodermatidae; genus Heloderma; species Heloderma suspectum. The sequence continues at coordinate 72,879,664 of NC_139462.1, forward strand.
GCTCCTGAATCACAGGAAATGCAGTTATCTGCTAGCAAAGGAGAAACAACAGCTCAAAGTCCAGGTCAGTTAGTGTCCTGGATATTAGTGGCATTGAAGTCACTCAGAGGACTGGGGTTCAAAGAGGACATTCTGAGAATGTAGCGCATGATTGCACAGAGAAAGGGCAAACGATTGCAGTGAGAAATGGCATCTGTAGATTCCATTATTTTCAGTGGCCTGTGCTTTTTGCCACATCTTCTAAAACTTCTCGTTAGGAAAATTCTAAGGGTGCTGAGTTATGAAAACAAAGTTCTTTGCTCATAAAAACCAATGCCCTTTAAATCAATTTATCTTGCCATTGAATGTAAAGAAGTAAAAATGCACCAACAAATTGTCTTGTAACAGTGCTGATCCCCTGCTGCAGAGATGAGCTTCCCAACATTTGAACAATGGTGATCATCTCTCTCAGCCATATGGCTGAAGATGCAGAAAGTGAAACCGGTTTTCACTTACTTTTCATATTTCCTAATCTGAGCTAATAGCATCCAAGCTTCATACCTGCCAATATTTCACAGTTGAAAATAGGGGCATGTTTATGTGTGAGTAGTTGGGGATAGGAGTGGTGCCTGGCAGTCCGGCAGCATGAGGGAGGGGGACAGACAGGGGGCTTACACGATCCAGACTCAAATGTGCCACAAGTAGGGACACAAACCAACCAAATTCACACTTCCCAGACTAATATGCAGATCAGAACACAGTTATCCTTTAGATTGTGCACTTCTCCAAATTTTGCAAAGCATATCTTGGCTGAAAAATGCATACAAAATGCATATTTTAGGGGACATGCGTATTTTAAGGAAAACTTAAATATTTTTAAGGAAAATTTGGGAAAATGCCAATTTTCATGTAGTTCTTAAAAAATTCATAGAAAATGGGACAGAACAGAGTTATGATTGAACACATACAAAACTGACATCAACCGGAAATAGACTGATCCATCCACAAGTAGAAAGTAGGAAGTAAAAGTGCATGCAAGCAGATGGCTCCTTATAACAAAAGGAGGCAAGCTATACTACACAACAAGAAACAAATGATAAAACATACATACATGCACTACATTGCATTTATACCATTTAAAGAGCATTGCTCTCTTTGTATGGCTCAGGAACACTGGGGCACAGAACTTAAAGAGCTCAGACACTTAGAGGGGAAGACACTAGGGCTTTCCTATAGAACAGTAACACTCTGGCACTTTGTATTGTTTTATTATAATTACATAGCTAGCATATTAGTCATCATCTGGCCCCCTTCTCACATTATGTTTTCTGACTGCAAACCACTGCAGCATGTTTCTTTCCTTTGCAGCTTGGGTTACATGCAAAGTCATGGGCCACCTGGGAGGAGACATGGGGAACGTCCACAGGAAGGTGCCAGGCTATAGCAATTTTGATTATTGTTGAAGCCTCATTTTTATAAAGGCAAAGCCGAGTCTAAAGCTTCATATTCTCCCTCTTTAAGCCTTTTGCTAAGAGGAACCTGAACCAAGATTTATATTGTGCAGCCTCTAGAATGAAAAAAGAAGAAACCTCACCCAGTGAGTTTTCTGGCCTATGACTTCCTGACTTCAGAGGCCGGACAACTCATTTGATGAGGTTTCTCCTTTTTCCATCACAGAGGCTACACAGTTGTGGTTGTATATTCTGAAACCAACATTCATACTGATTGTGTTACATCCTGTCATTTGTTGTTGTTGTTTTAAAAACACACACACACAAAAGGCTTTTGGCTCTGGATTTGTAGCATGTGTGATATCATATTTTCTTCAGGGTTTAAAAATGGCAGGGAGGGGAATGGGGTTGCTACATTATAATAAGAAATTGTACATTATAATAAGAAATATAACATTTCCTCAAATGCTACAGCACTGAGCCATGATAACCAGGGAAGGTACTGAACCTGGTCAGTAAGCAGCATTTCTGTTTGCTTTCATTGTTAATGTTAATTAAAGTAAATAAAATGTTACAGATTCAGCCACTTCTGTGAACTCAAAATGCAAACAAAAATGGTGTCAGCTCAATTATGAAGAGCAAAGCTTTTATTATATTTTTCTTTTGCTGTCGCTATTGCTGAATTATCATGCATGACCTGCATTCTGTGTATGTATGTATCCCCTCTCCATGATTTATCAATCCTTTTTTGGGCTGCCAAACATATCTCACCTCTGTACATATGTGTGTAGTCCTGGGTGAGGAATGTTGTCATGTGGTGGGCACCACTATGGATAGCAGCCTCAATGTAGGGCTTGACGCATTGCTAAAAAAGAGGTATTGCATCACCAAAATGGGGTGGGGGACACAAAAGATGTCATGGATTTGCATTCAATTTGCATATGCAAATTATATGTATAGGTGCACATTTAGAAATACTAACTACAGTTTAAACAGAAATACAAGACATAGTGTACTTGTAACACAGTGGAGAAGTCTAGCCAGGTGACTTGCACACCTGCTGCTCAGTCTGCTGTCCAGGTGCTGTTGATGAGCAGTTTCAAGACCCCTGTTTTTCTCCTTATGGTTCCTTGAGTTTAACCCAGACTTGGACCGGGCAGCCCATCAAACAAAGGAGATCTTCAAACAGAGGACTGTCCTCTGCCATGTCTCCAACATAAAGGCCTCTCTGTAAAGTAGGACACCTGGCCACCCTATCTCTATGCCATTCCGAGGTCTGAACTGGCACTAAGATGCTGAGCTGTGTGACCTATTTTGTTCAGAGGTGTGTAACAAGACTGTACTGTAGGAACTGGTAGTTTCCAACATGTATACACAAATTGGCAACAACTAGCAGTTTATTGCTAAATAACTAATAAAAATACAGCTCTCTGCTCAGTGTGAAGAGTCCTTGTTTCCTCAAGGCATCACAACAGGACCTAAATGCTACAGAATTAGTTTCACTTTAAAAGCTTGAATATACACATTTTACCATGGGCACCAAGTTCTATATAATGACATGACAGCCAGTGATTTAAGGTGGGCCATGTCTGAGGTACAGCTTACTATTGGAAAGAAAACACTCAAACTGGTTGCCTTGGCAACACACCCTATCTGCACTGAAAATTAAAGGAAACATAGGCTTCTCTGTTATGACAAAGGATTGCAAAGCATCCACCAAATTAGGTGAAAAGAAAACTAATCCTACAGCAAATCAGTGTTGCCTGTCCTAAGCAATATTAGCTATCACTTTTTATCATGATCCTTGTTATAAAATTGATGAGAAAGCAGAGGGATTTATAGTAGCTCAAAGTAATAGGCAGAACAACAACTGCAATACTTTATGGTGGTGATTGCTCAAAAGTTTCCTGTTTCTCCCAGGAAATTGAGCATTTCACTTGAGGTTCTGTGAGGAACCTAAAGCACTGGGGGGAAAAGAAGAGGATTCTAGTAGGGAGGAGTTTGATTTCTCAGCAGCAGCTCTCCCTGCGGGGAATAATGCTTTCAAGAACCAACACTGCACGGCATGGTTTTAAATAATGAGAGTAAATAAGAGTGATCAAAGTGAAGCTATGTTTTAAAACAAGACATCAATACCATTCAACAGCCCCGTTTCTCTGTAGCTTCCACTAACCAAGGCTTAATTTCCTCTGAAAACACTGAATTCTGAACCAGACCTGCCAATAAATTCTTACACTTCTTATTTGCTGCATTAATATTACTAACTTCAGGGTATTAACTTAACACAGTTTCAAACAGGAATAAAATCGAATTTGCTGAGTTTTAGTAACTTGGTATAATTCTTCTGTAGTGGAAAAAGTCTGGGTTTCTTTGTTATGTGCCTTACTCATGCTTTAGTTTACTGTGCAATGGATTGCCACTCTTGAATAAAAAGGATTTTTCCCCATAATACTAGGGGCCAGTACAGACATAACACCATTGTTTAACTATAGCTCTCTTTATTGTTGAAAACCTGTACAGTTAGGGTTCTGGATACCATAGAGGACTGTAACCACATTCAACTGAATGCAGCTACAGTTCCTCTTCAAACCTTCCCTGTCAACATGTGTGTGCATGTGTGTGCATCCCAGCGTATGTATTCCCATCTGTCCTCCACACTTAATTTTTGAATGCTAGAAGAGGGTTAATAAGGAATAGAACTGTGTCTCCCCCCCCCCCCCCGCCGAACACCAGTTCCTCCACCACGGTTACGCATGTTAACTGTTTCTTATGCGGCAACAGTTACCATAGGTAGGGTTTCTGCTTAACTCTAGTAAAGGGGTGAAGAATATTTTTGGCCTGAGAGCTGCATTCCTTTGTGTCTAACCTTTTGGGTGCCGAATACCACAGGTTGTGCCCCCACTGCAAAAGTAGGTGGAGTCAAAACCGCAGTGGGTGGAAACATCCACATGCATTCATACACATCCACACATAACACACTCTCACACAACATTCACCTATTCGTTCACACATACATACATCCATTTGCACATGTAACACACACACATTCAGACATATAGCACATATACACACAAGCAAACAACGGAACCCTTTCCTCCCCTGCTGCAATCCCTCAGCACTGAAACCAAGTTTAACTGCTGCACAAGATCAAGGCAAGGAGAAGAGGCCCTGTGAGCTGCATCCAAGCCCACAGGCTGGAGGTTCCCTACCTTTGCCCTAGAATCTGAAATGCTTTACAGTTAGTTTTAGATTCCGAGCTAAGGGGGAAACGCTGTTAGCTTTAACAATGATTAATGTTGCTGCAGATGTGATTAAGCCAGATCTAGAACTGGTTAAGAAATTGGGAACTTTCTAGTTAACCTGTTGTCATGATGGACAAACATTTTAATTTAGTGAATCATTCATCCTGGTTGCTGAGACATGGAGGTCTTCAGTGGCATTTCCTTCTTTCTCAGAAAGGGCTGTAACCTTTTAAGTAGGAAGTTAACAATTTCTGGTCTGCTGGTCGTAGAGGGTTAGCCAGAAGAAGAGAGAACGTGCTGAATGTACAAGGTTTCCTTTGACAGCTAGATCAACAGAAATATCAAGGAGTACTCTCAGTACCACTAATGGCCTCGTCACCTCCCAAAATGTGGAGTAACTGCATGCCAAAAAGTAATCAATATTTCTTAGCTGAGGAAGAATCAGCATGGCTTCCGCAAAGGGAAGTCCTACCTTATAAGCCTTTTAGAATTCTTTGAGGATATCAACATATTTGTAGTTAGGGATAACCACTTCCCAAAAGCTTTTGATAAAATTCTTCACCAAAGACTCATAAGTAAACTTGGCATTTATGGGACAAGAGAACAGATCCTCTTATGGATTGCTAACAGGAATCTAGAGGTCATTTTCACAAAGGAACTAAGAAAGCAGTGGGTTCACCCAAGGGTCTGTCCTAGGACTGATACCATTTACAATCATAATTCTTATGATTATGTTATAATCATAATTGTTATGATTATCATAATTGTTATGATTATCAGTCAGTGGTGAGCACTAAAGTAGCAAATTTGGATAAGACACTAAATTAATTAAAATGGTGACAATCCAAAGAGGAATGTGAAGAGCTCCAAAAGAATATATCTACAGTAATGCACACTGGGGCAATGCCACTTCATATATAGGATCCGAAGGTATTATGAATCTCAGAAAGAGAAATTGGGACTGTAGTGTAATGAGGGTTGTAGTGTAATCTGGAATACTGTGTGCTGTTCTGTTTGCCTCATCTAAAAAAGGATAGCCTAAAACTGGAAAAAGGACAGAGAAAAGGAACTAAAGTTATCAAGGGGGTGAGAATAATTTGCACATCCTAATTTATATGTATAGATTCAAATTTAGAAACAATGGCTATAATTTAAATACATTTCAATATAATGAGGAAGATTGTGACCAGCTGTCCTGTGTGGTGTGAGGCCTCCTCAGTCTCCTGTCCAGTGCTAACTGTTGATGGGCAACTTCAAGGCCCCTGATCTCTTTTCTTATGGTTCTTTATCTTTAAACTGGGCTTGGATTGGAAGTCTTTGAACAGAGGACACCTCTATTTATGTTTTAAACATTTATGTTTTATTTTTATACTTCATGATTTTAACTTTTATTTGTGTACTGCCCAGATAAACTTTTGTTGATGGGCCGTATAGAAATGCTGTAAATAAGATGATAGATCAATAGATAGATAAATGGGAAACCACTAAGCAAACAAAACTGAAGTTTCTGATGACTGTAATTAACTTACACAGTGAACCTATGGCCTGAATATACTGGGTCTGAATACTGCCTTCACCCACCAACTAAAATGTTGCTAACTAAAATCGTATTAACTCCCACCCCTTGTTTTGGAGGTGTAACATTATGCCATAAATCATGGGCAGGACTCTCCCATGGAATTTTGGCTAAGGCTACCTCTTTGCAGTATTTCATGACGATTTCCTCCTAATAGTGGTAGAGTCCTATGAGCACAAGGGTTACATTGATGGTAGTAATACAAGGGTATTACTATGTCAGTATAGCCTTGTGCTGAGCACCACTGGCCCAAGGGGGTGTAATAATGATCCTACCCCACCCAGTGGGTGTAACTGAATAACAGGACCACACTGTTAATGTCTGACGCTATAATGTAAGTTGCTAAAACATTGTCTTTCCCTGTTAAAGGACAGAATTGTCTTTTACTGTGGCTTCCTCAAATAAGCTAGACATATGACCTATCTTTTTTTGTGACTTAACTGCCTATGAATTTAGGGTCATCTGATATTGTTGCACTACATTGCTTTATGATCTCTATGTACTGCCTACTCTAATTTTGATCTTACTGTAGTTTAAATCTTTTATATATCATGTGGACTTTTCTTGGTAGATTATCTCCATGATTTAAAGGGCAAAACTGACTGCCTTATACTAGGTGGCTTATTCTCAGCTCTGTAGCATTATCTTTCTGATCTTCTGCCACTTGGCTTTTACGTATTGTTCAAACCCTGGGTTTGTTTGTTTGTTTTTTGCTTCCACGATCTAACTGTGTGTTGGGCATGGTATTACCTAGAGGACAGTACCAAGATATCCTACTGTCCTGCCTATTAACTTTAGCATAAAACCCTATGCATACTTTGATGTTCACTTGGAGCTAGTGCTGGCTCCAGGTTTTTGAGGGCCCTTGGGAAAGACACTCTCAATGGGCCCCTCCCTCACAGGGTCCATCTTCTCACCACCATTGTCACCAGCTGCTTTAAAGACATTCTTAAAGCTAATCTAAAAAAATGTAACATAAGCATTGAGAATTGGGAAGCTCTAACTCATGAGCGTTCCAACTGGAGGTCAGCCTATATTAAAGGCACTATGGACTTTGAAGAAGCATAAGTACAGAGCGAAGGGGAGAAACGAGCTCAGCGGAAGGCACATCAAGCAAACCCTCACCGTGACCGCCTTCTACCTGGAAACCTATGTCCTCACTGTGGGAGGCTGTGTAGATCCAGAATTGGCCTTTACAGCCACCTGCAGACCCACTACTAGAGATTAATGTGTTGATTGACCTATCTTCTATGAATCTGTCTAATCCTTTTAAAGAGTTATCTATATAGACTCTGTCTTTGGAAGGCAATCTTACTCGGTCACGAGTGATCGCCATGATGATGACTCCTCATTGTCTTTCGCATCATTGTTACCACTTGCTTGTTCGATAGGCAGAAAGCCAGCGAGCAAGCAGGCAGTGGCATCTACTGCTCCTCCTTCTCACCACCACTATTGTCTGGGCCAGAGTGAGAGGAAGGTGAACAAGGAGGTTGCAAGGGTGAAGAGAAGGGGCAAGTCTAGGAGGGTCTTGCCTGTGGGTTGTGGGGCCTCAGCAGGTTCCTGACCACTGATGCTGGCCCTGCGTATTGCTCCTGGACATGTAGTCTACCCAATTCCTCAATGGAGAATGCAGAGTTGCATGTGCTAAGGGGTGTGCATATGTAACAGCCCACTAGAAATGGGCAGGAACACCCTTGCCAACAGGGAGCCCTATGTACACATTAGAATTCCAAAATTTCAAAAGAAAGTCTCCATTTGAATATACTATAATTTCAAGGAAAGAAATATGACTATATTCCCCCACCCCCAAAGCCTAATAAAAATGGAAATTTCCTCTTTATTTCAGAGGAAATAAAAACACTCAGAGACCAAATGTCTTTAAATAAACACCAGCAAAGAATTATGAAAAGTAATTTGAAAAGTAGTCACAGCAAGATGCTTTGGGGAAATCTCTGTTTGAAGATATATTGCTGTGTTTATGCACATTTTAATTCTCTCAGCCATACCATATGGATCACAGTAGCATGTTGTCTTTGTTTCTATAGTGCTTCATGCTCCAAATATTGGATTAAATATACACGAAATACAGCTTTTTCAGTATCAACATCCACGCCTTTAAAAAATAAAAAGGAAAGGAAATAGATTTTTCTTATGGGTGTGGTAAAATGCCCAGATGGATGGAGATCAATAGAAAAGCACTAGAACAAATTGTGCAATTTTGATGCTTTGCACAGCATTGCAAAGCAACTTCCTAAGCAACTTCCTAAGTGATACATTTTCAGATACATAATGGGGAAAGCACATTATTATTATAAAGGCATTAATAAAGGTAATAAAAATAGAGAGGGGAAGATGATCAGGTACAAAAAGCTACTTTCCCCACATGATCCTGCTGCTGTCATCCTGAGGCCTTGCTCTGCATTTTTCCATCATCAGAAATGTGGTAGACAGGAACATGGAACAAGCCCTTCAAGTTACAATGCCCAGGCTGTTTCAAGTGGCCCAACTGGCCTCCTCTTTATTGGCGTTTGGCGTAGTGTTAAGATCTTTCTGTTTTGCTGTGCCTTTGGGTTGGTGTGTTTTTTCTCTCCTTCCTCGCTGTGACTTCAGGTAGATCGCTGTGCCTGTGTTTATGTTTTGTTGAGTGTTTCAATGGATTTTAATTGTTTAATTTGTTTTCGAACAGATGTTTTGTGGGGGTTGAAAGAATTTTGTTGAAATAAACAAGACCGGGCTGGGCGGGCTTTGGTCAAATACAAGTCCTTAAATACAAAGCTACCTAATCCTTATATATACATACAAAGTGTTGATCAAATGCTGAACTGACATTTCATGCAATACTGTGTGCAGGCAAGAGGTTGGTTTGTACAGATCCCTTAACTGCATTAGGACAATGCTGATTCGTGACAACAGCTGAACTGCCTGACGCTCTTGAGCCAGACACAACTCTATTTAATTGTTATTATGTACGGATTTATCAGATAAAGGGCTGATATCTTTAACTCTGTTGAAACTAAATGAGACAGGCATGTCTTTTTGGTCTGAGCATAAAAGCCCAGAATTTAAATTTTTTCTCCCATCCATCATGCTAAAATAATTTCCTCTTAATGGCAAGTCTACTTTTCTGATATCTATGAAGGCAGACAGTTTGATAACAATCTGAGCTTAGGTTCAATGTAATTACCAGGTATAAGAAAACAGCACTGGGAATGTTACAAGGATCTTATGATAAAGTCAACTGCAGTGGAAAAAACTTCAATCACCTGGTAAGGTTAGTGGCTATCAGAGGGCACAGACAAAAGGATATGCAGTATTTCACCTTCCATTTCCTGCTGCAAACATATATGTAGTGGTCAGCATAATGTCTACTCAGCATACAAGAAATTGGACTTCGGTGCAGAATTTATCTCTTTGGAGGGCCATCGTTTTGTTCTCTTTAAAAGGAGAAATATTTGTAGGCCTCAAGGCTGAAAAAAAGTGTGTGACAAGGCTGAAAAAGAATTTTGAAATGTGTAGTACCAGTGGAGTGTAACCCTGGGAAAGTCTATCGAGATGAACAGGAAGTGAGCGGAATTCATGCTTAGAGAGGTTGTTGTACCCAGTGACCCTGATGCAGAAACAGGTAGCCTTGCCTAAACAGAAAACTTTGTCTTGTTAAAATCAGTGGAGTTTAAGTTGGTTGCTACTCACTTAAGTCTCATTGACTTATTTTATTTAATTTTTGCATTTCTATCCTGCCCAATATCTGAAGCTCTCTGATATGATCAACATCCCCTGAGTCATAGCCAATGGGCTACAGCCAGGATCTGCCTTTCATGAACAGAAGGGAAGGTGCCTTCACCCAATTTTCAGGGATTACGTCCTTCCCCCACACCACAGTTGACCCCCATTCAGCAGGGTTGAACTTTCTCTATAGCATTTTCAGGAGGCTGGAGGGGCTGCCAGCCGAGTTCCATGTGCCTAAATCTGGATTCAAGCCAAGGTGTGCTGAAGGATCTGCTTTTTTTCTGGCACCCTCATATTAAACACTGACAACAGGATATTCACTTGCACCACCAGTATAAAGCCTTTGCAACAGAAGCATAGAGTCATTTTTAAAATTGTGATTTAGTAATCTTAGTAATCTGTATTGTCATTGCAAATACCTCCCCCCCCCCTTTCTCTCTCTCTCTCTCTCTCTCTCTCTCTCTCTGGTCAGACTAATCTTTGTGGAACTACATTTTTAGCCCAATCCAAACAGGTATCTTATTGAAATAAATGGATGGGAATCTTTTGGGGAACTAAGATGTGAAGAACTCAGCTGATGACCAGGGGAATGTGCTCATGACAGATTTCTGTAGAAAAATGAAGCTAGATGATTTACAGCAGCCTTCCCCAAACTGTTTTAGACTATAACTCCCAGCATTATTTACCATTGTCCATGCTGGCTGGGGCTGATGTGAGTTGAAGTCTTAAATATCTGGAGGGTACCAGTTTGGCAAAGAATGACATAGAATTACAACATATGTAACAAGTCAGTGGACATAGCTAACAATGCGCATGTTGGCTGTTTCTAGGATTTTCAGTTACTTATTGACCCTGGAGGTGATGTGTTCCACTTGATAAGAAAAGGCGATACGGATCAATGAATGCTGCTAGCTCAATCAATCAATCAATCAATATGTGAGATGGTTTCCTGGTGTCATTTAAAGCTATACCCTACAGTCAATCCTTGGTGGTACAATTGCAACAAGCAAGGACAAAACACCTAGGAACCTGGGCTGTCTGTCTGTCTTTCTTTCTTGTGCAAAGTTCTAGCAGTGGTTCAGAAGATGTGCTCAAAAGAGTACTGGTAACAATACCTGTTGAGATCTCAGAAGCCAGAGGATTTGCTGAGTAAGATTTCCAGTAATCAGAGTGTGGAGATTCAGTGCTCTGTAAAGCTCTTTCTCCTTTCTACATTTAACAGAAGCAGAATACTTTTATGCAAAACAAGAGGGAGAAATCATGTATATTGCAAAATGTACACAAGTTGCAAAATTCTGTTTTTCTGTGCACTGTGCATAGAATTTGAATTATCCTGGTGCCAAATTCTGTGCAGAGTACAAACAGGCATGATATCATCCTCAGAATTTCAAGAAATAGCACATGCCCATACCAGGAATGAAGACAAGCTATGGGAGCAGCTTGATTTATACAACCAAAGTAGCATCATGAAGTTTTTTCTGAAGTGGAGGGAGCACCAAGGAAGAGGGGATGGCAAAATCCTATGTCGGCCCTGCCCTCCCTCTGGCAGAAAACTTAATGTGAGTGGCAACAGCACATAGCTTGTCAATAAGTTCTTGTATGTTGGTCCAATTTCCATCTCTTGGCTCCATGGTCTCCCTAAGGGGCTGCCTCCTTATTGTGCTGTATTTATACCCACCATCTTTATTTACCTCTTCAAACTCAGTGTACATACAAGCCAGAAGGGAAGAAGGTTCTTTGATCTGGAAGCAAGTCAAAGATGCTGATCACTAAGATTAATCCACTGCCCCAATGACTACAATCATTACACATCCATGTGAAGCTCTTTATGGAAAGTTGCAGGTTTTATGGAGTTTTATAGGCTGGACTCCAAGCTAGAATTATTCACAAATTAGCCTTATGCATTTGGGGGCTGTTCTATAAAAGGATAAAGCTGTATATTTAAACCTATGCAACACTTTCCCCTGTACAAAGATACAATAGTATTGCCTATAAGATTGACTGGGTAGAGCAAGAAGAATTTATTGCAAAGACCAACAGGCTGTCTCTGTGACAAGCCGTTCCAGAAGGTAGCTTTTGGTGCAACATAATGCATTTTTGCCTGAAATGCTCATCCTCTTCCTATAATCATTCTGTATGTGGAATTAATCCAATAGTAGACAAGAAAAAAAATCTGCTAAAGAAGGTTTGATTCCTGTTAACATGACCAACAGAAGCTGGAAGCAAATTCTTACTGATGACAGTGTGAACAGATTCTCACCTACACTGAATGTTCAGGCAAATAGTCTGTGTGCTATGGAGAGGCAGGGGAGGAAGGTGCTGAACATTTCATACATCTGATATGCTCAAATGGCTGAGAAGGATTCGTGAACAGTTTAGAAAGATTACTGAGATAAATTGGGGACATCTGAAGTTCATGTAAGTTTAGATTTCAGCTTGTGTAACTGTCACAATTATTAACGCATACATGGTTATAAATGCAGAATGTTTTAATGGCTGATCAGTCTATGAAGCCTTCAAGTTCTGCTTTTGCAACAACAAGCAAAACACTTGGTTGACAAAACAAGCTTTTACTGTGTTTGTGACATGCTCAGTAGAGAGAAGAGCAATGTCATACAAGACAGACTGTGACCTGGTTCCACGATCAAAACAAGCCACTGTGGCTTAAGCTACCGTGGCTTGTTGTGAACCATGGCACATCCCAGGATGATTGGCATAATCACTGCCCAACAGCAGCTTACCGTGTTGTCTGAACCCAGGCAGCATGCCATGTTGGAGGGTTAAGCAACCCTCAGCTAACCCATGGGCTCTTGTAGGGTTATTTGAGGGTTGTTTAATCTTCCAAAAAGCCATGCTGCTTGGGTTTAGATGACACAGTAAGCTGCAGCCGGGCAGTGATGGTGTGAATTAGGCCAGGCATGCCCGCAGCTCACAACAAGCCACCATGGCTTATTTAAGCTATGGTGGCTTGTTTTGATCATGTGAATTGACCCACTGTAGATTATTTGGCACAAAGATGTAACTAGGGCTGTTTGAACTTGGTGCTAAAATAAAAGCAAAATTCTGAGCCATTTTCACAGAATGTCACATGAAACACAGCATTTTGCAACCTGTATACATTTTTGCAAAGTGAGCTGATTTTCTTGGTTTTTATACATAACTTTGTCCACTTCTGCCAGTTATGCAGACAGTGAACTTTACAGGGCACTGAAGCTCCACACTCTGGAAACTTCATTCAGCAACTCCTCTGGCTTCTGCGGGTTCATCAGCCATTGTAAATACACTTTAAAGGGTATTTTGCAACCATAAGAGCTGGAAGCACACTTGTTTTAAATGAAAGCCAAGAATCTTCAGAATCTGAAATCTGCTATTCCTGGCCAGTAGCAAATTCTGCTGCTTTTCTGGACTTCTATGGAATCATAGCACATATACCGTCCTGGATATAGCATTCTAAGAAGCTGTTAATAAAAGTATTGTTAACTTTCCAATGTGCAAAAGGAACTACTTTTCCTTTTCTTAAAATAATAAACAAAGAACTTGATTAAGCAACAGGGGCCATTCCCGACCTTGGAAACTTTTGAATGAAGGGAGAACGTTTGGGTAACAAATTTAAAGATTCTAGAAATACCTCTGATTTGGAAACTCTCATGGAACAGAAAGTCGTATGTGGTTTCTGAAAGCTAAGGTCTCTGTTTGTCCCTGGGGGCTACCCTAAAAATGAATGATAGAGGATAATGGTAGAAATGCAATTAACAAGAAGAGTAATGTGTATGACATTCAAATAATAATGTCATAGGCCCACAGGACTGTACTGTATAGTGTAAACAAGCTGCAACTGATATTGTGGGAGAAAACACAGGAGTGCGTAGCAAGGAGGCAAAAGGCTAGAAGCAGAATGAAAAGAAGTGAGGATAGCTCAAGGAAGAGGGAGAAAGACAGTGGGCTGAAAATAAGAGACCTAAGGGAATGATGAGTAGGTCAAGAAGGAACCAATGTGAAAGTGGATCTTGGGAATTTGCACGCATCTTGGGAAATGATGTGGCAAAGCGGAGTAGACGTCAAAAATGGAAAGTTTGGTTCAATGGGCCAAGGAATCCAAAATAGTTTATTTGCAGTGAGGGGTGCTGACTTTTATATATTGATTTCAACTAAGCAACAAAAGCTTTGGCTGTAGCAGATATGTAGAATATCCCTGATTACATTTACACAGATTATCAATCAACTCAAGTCAACAAGAAATGTACAACTGCAAGTACTGTAGTATAATGCCTCACATTTTAAACACTGTACAAGCATATGCATGCCAAATACATCATAACATTCCAGTTGAAGAAAACATGTGAAAATTAAAATAAATAGAAGGCATACTATTACAAATAATAGGACCCAAGATGCAATCTCATTTGGAGAATGGAGAAAATTGAGGCTAAATTGTAGATTATGCTTCAGGATATTTATGGAAACTTATTTCCCTATTGCTCAGATCTTGTGAGAGTTGCTTGAGCCAATCAGAACTAGTGTTATCAGAACAAGCAACATTCTGAACAGGGAGTTGCTGGCCTAGGCCCTTCTCTAGAAGAGGGAAAGTATGCTTCTGCAGTTAAACTAGGGCTTGTTGTTTGAGAGGCAGAGTTATTTGTGCTTTCCCATGTGACATACTCTTTGAAGAACTACCAGTCTAAGAGTTCCTTGTGCATAGGCGGGGAGGGGGTGGGGATAACTAGTATAAAGCACCATAATAATCAAGAACATTGATCCTAGGGACAGCAGGAACCAGTGCTTCTGGTAGGATTTACCAGAAACTTAGGCTTTTAAACTTAGGCTTTAAAATAAGTGAATAAGGGCACAATCCTATGCATGATTAGACAGGAAAAAGTCCTACAATTCACAGCCTGGCTGGCTGGGGAATGCTGGGAGTTGTAGGACTTTTTCTGTCTCAACATGCATAGGATTGCACCCTAAATGCCATCACACCCACCATGTTGCCATGTCTGGCTGTAATTTTAAATCAGGCAGCCAGAAAGGTAAGGATCTTAAATAAGGCTACTAAAAGAAACTAAAGGGCACCAATCAATCCTACAGTTTTTCAAAACAAAGCTCAGGCTGGTCTGTTAGAAGGATAAAAATTGCAACATCAGCAGGACAATACCTTTATTACCAAAAAGTTAGAAAAATCAGCAAATATTAGGTTAGATGTTATGTTAAACAAAAATAGTAAAGTGGGGGGCATGTTTGGAGACATGGAAAAAAGCTCAAATCTGGGGCACTGTGTAATTTCAGAAACGTAGAAAATGTAATTTCAGAATTAAAATAGAAATGTTTATTTCATGACTCATGGGACTGTATGCATGGGATGGTGTGTGCAGGCGGCAGGGGGGGCTTGTTACATGTTCATGCAGGGCCCCCCAAAATGATGCTTGGGCCCTGATTACAAAAGTGAAATACTGAATTGATCACACAAGATTGATAGATGTAAATAAACAAACCAACACAGAGGTGCATATACCAAATATAACCATAAACAGAACGACCTAGACTGGAAATGTATATATGACATCAGCTATGGCAGCCCACAGTTGGATGAATTATATTCCTAGCATCATACCTTTCGAAGAGGTTTGAGCTTGGTCTCCATTATAAAGTCATATTTGCAGAGTTCACAGCAACGTGTGTCAGAGCTCTTAATCCATTGATGCAGGCAGGCCTGATGAACAAAACGTAGGGTGCCTGTGCAGCGACATGGTGTGATGAGGGGGCTTTCGTCATCTCCCTCACAGTGACAGATCCTGACAGGAAGGACAGCAACAGTGAATGAGTGAAGTTAAAGCTTATTTGCACTGCTTTTCATGCTAAGAGTTGACATTCAAAATAATCAGAGTACACAACCTTTGAGATGAGATCCTAGAAATGTATTCCTTTTTCCACTTTGCCGCTTAGTTACTATGTATTCCACCTTTTTAGCATGACCCAGACATGGAAGAGTATGAAGTTTCATCCACTGCCACATAATTCATTTGATTTCTCTCATCTTAATATTTATATAATATCTTAGGAATAACACCCTTGACACTAAGCATACTAATGGTATGTAGTATGTATACTGGGCATGATTCAGCAAAGGGTTTTTTTTTAAGAGTTAAGCATTTTTAAGTCCCATTGGTTTCAATGCAAGAGAGTTAGGGGTGGCTCAGATGTAACACAATAGTTTGGTGTTACATGAGCAAGTAGTCAGGAGTTGCATGTTTCCTCCTTCTCTCATGCATTCGTGATTTCCTGCTTTCATATTCTGATTTGCAGTAAATTGTAGTTTAGGTTGCTGGTTCAAACAAAATGGCCACATATGGTTTGCTGCAAACCAGAGCAGGAGGCAGGGAATTGCTGCACAAAAATGACAGAGGGAGCTTGTGGAATTGCTCAAGGTTGCTGACTGCTGTTCATGTAGCCATGTTTTGATGTTACCAATGAACTACCACTTAAGCTTATGCTGTACTGTGCAATCCTACGCATGTTTAATTAAAAACAAACAAACCCCACTGTGCTCAAGGGGACTTACTCCCACGTAAGTGTGCACAGGACTGCAGCCTAACTCTCCCACTGAAATGAATAATCCTTAAAAGTTCTGGACTGGATCATCAAGCCCGCTATTCTTAATTAAGGCTCTCTTCACACCTTGGTTTTTTAGCAGGATCATTCTTCTTTAATCACTGGTTTTCATAGGAGCTTTAAACGACGACGCAGCTCTCCTGCTGCTATCTCACAACTTACCCTCCCTCTTCCCATGTTATCTGAGAATGGGGAAAACCGGCATTTTCTGTGCTTGCGACTGAAATTGCCATTTCCCCCCTGTGTATTTCCCCTTTAGTGCTTTGTCCTGCTTTGTGTGGGTGTGTGCTAGGGGGTGTTGCTGGGCAGTGTTGAATAACACTGTCATGACAACAAATCGGTGGGAGGGTGTGGGCCAGTCACTGATGATGTTTCCAGTGACCGTTTCTGCCTCTCTCCCAGTCCACTATGGGCGCTTGAACTGTAAAGTGGTTAACCATCCCAAATACTTCTCCGAGATCCCTCTGAACACAGTAATGCTTACTTCTGAGTAAACTCATTGGCTGTAAGTAAGTGCCATTGAAATCTGTGTGGCTTGCTTCTGATTAGGCATGCATAGGACTGCATTGTAAGTCTACTTAGAGTAGCAGTCTTAAGGTATCCCATTCCCTTCAATGCATTTACTTTGAACCTCCCACTCCTATGGACTGTTTCCTCGCCCTTTTGCTCACCAGATTGATGGTTTTTTTTCCCTCCCAGGGTGGATGGGGAAGTCTCCTTTCTCAGCCACACAGGAGAAAGGCTTGACAGTTAGGATTTCAATGGGTATTAAAAGTGCCTTTTCTCACCCCCTGAATAAATGCATCATGCAGAGCTTGGAATGGTCATTTTTAATGGTTTCATTTTGGGTGTGGTTTTATATAAGGCGGTAATGTGAGGGGTTTTTCCATAGTACTCCATTCCACCTAGCCAGCCACTCTCTCTTGTCCTAGCTCACCTTGCAGGGTCGTTGGGAAGCCAGAATAAGGGAGAAGAATAACAGAATAAGAAAAGGGGGGGCAAGCTGGGTCTAATGAAGAAGGTGTCCCCCATGAAGCAGTCACCTGGGGGCGGGTTGCTAGGGATGGCTTGGTGCATTGACTGTATACAAGTCCGTTTCTTACTTCTCTAGTTGGGAACCCTGAAAATTGGTATACACTTCAAACTCAGTTGTGCAAGCAATATATTGCATTTAATTCCACCACACACTAACATATTTAGAAGAGAAGGACTAGCAGTGCCAGCAACCTCGGGGTAAGCCATCACGAAGACTCTCTCTCCCTCACCACAAAGTTGGAGGAAGGAGGGGGGCAGGGGACCAGCTCCCATAGCCCACTATCCAGGTTACTAGCAGGGCTTCTGACTTCCCTCCTGCTGTGGAGGAGTGGAGGGATGGGCGGAGCCATCAATCATGTTACAGGAACCAATGATCAAGGGAGGGGAGGGGGCATGGGGCCAGCACCCCCCTTCTGTCCTGATTGTTCCATGCAGCTCCGCCCAGCCATGAAAAGGTGTAGAGTGGAAGGACGCACCATGAGAGATGCCTGTATACAGGGCCAATCTAAATTCCGGCAAGAATCAAAAGGACCAGTTTGTAGTGGGATACACTACAATGCCAGGTGTGAAGAGAGCCTAAGTTTCACACCCTGTGAAGATACTGCAAAGAATAAAGCGTTTAGATAGCAAATAATCTGAGGACAGAATAGAGTACAGATGGGTAACCCACAGCCTGCACTTTTCCTCAGCGTGGAAAAGACTGTAGTAGCTGCACTAGGACAGTGATTTTGATCAGGATTGTGGAGGGGAGGCCCCCGCCCCTGATCCTGATGCAGCCAAGATCACTGTTCCCCTGCTGTTAATAGCAGCTGTGAAACAGAGATCTGGAAGGGAGGAAGCTTTAACCTCACCTCCCTCTGCATGATCCTGATGTAGAGCTCACAATGATGCAGAGATTCTTGCTACACAAGCTCCTGCAAGCACAAGCACCAGTTGAGTGTGTATGGCCGGCTTTGCTCAGCCTGGAGTGGGCAGGGCCTGTGGAGGGTGTCCAAACCTCCATGGACTGGATTAGGCCCATGGGCCAGAGGTCCCCCTTCTCTTGTCTATGATAATCTTAAACTGTTGTCAGCCTGAAAATGCTGGTCTTTATTTAAATGCCTTAAAATAAATTGCTTAACTTTTGTACATTTTAGTTCTTAATAAATGGCATAGTCTTTTAAAGTCCTTCTCTATGATTTCTTAATTACTCTAAAACAAGGTGTCCACTTTCAAGAGGTATGCAGCAACTCAAAGTTGAATGATCCCTTACATGTGTTTAGGGTACATGTATGAGGTTACATGTGTGTTAGCAAGTAAATATGTTAACAGGTTCCAGATCCTCCCACCCTGAGCCTGCTATTTAGTTTTAAAAAGTAATTCATGCAATTGCTAAATTCATGAATGGTTTCTTGTCATAGTTTGGCCTGAGGATGCAGGTAATTCTGCAACATTACAGCATCTGATGTGATCTGAATGATCTTATCATTTCCAATGCAGAGACTCAGCAGAATTATCTGCCCCCAGAAAAAGTCACCTACTGTGTTACTGCATAATTCACTGCTCTGGGCTTGTCTCCTTACAGTCAAGAAGCACACCCAGAACAGCGACTGACACAGAAACAAAGGGAGTGGGCTCCTTCAAGGATGGGCTATTCTTGTTCCCACACATTAAAAAGGGAAATTTCTGCAACTATAACACTGGAACAACGTGGTTCCAATTTTAAGTCAGGAAAAAAATGTGCCCCGGTTATTGAAAGTTTGGCTGTGATCCCCCATGTGTGCATACATTCAACTGAAATCTATCGGATTTATGCATGAGTAACCATGGACACAATCCAGTTATCATTAGTTATAACAACAGTAAATGGACAAGTGAAAACCAACAAAAAAGGGGGAAAGAGATGAAAATAAATGAGTTTCCACATGACCCAATCAAGCTACACACCCATATTCTGGAGAAACAAAATTACTGAATCAACAGAATTTCATCCTTTACAAACGACGTAAAAATGGAAGTTTGCCTGGCATGCTCATGTCTACTCCCACAGATCCTGTCCTTTAAGGGCAATTTGTTCTTCATGGATTTCCTGTCTGCAAACAGTTTCCTTCAGTGTACAAAACAGCATGAAGCCCACGTAAGAGCATCACACAAATCAATCTACATATGGGTTTCACTCTATTTCCTACATAAAAGTGCTTTCCATACAGGAAATCCATAATGTGTGAAGCAGCTCTGAGTCCCCCCCCCCCGCCCCGAATACAATAGCCATGTGTAAAGTATAAACACCCCTAGCAGCTGATTAACTCTTGTGAATGTCATTATTTTGTCAGTGTTTCAATAGTACTTTCTAAGCCATACCCCTTGCCAGTTTAGATAAAACTTTTATCTCGGTGTAAAACATTACATGAAGAGCGCAACATCATTTTCTTTTTAAATTAAAGTCATTTCCCAAAGGAGAAATACAGGACTTTGTTCATTTTAATTCCAGCCATATATAATTTATTTTACAGACTTCAGTGTTTAAGCCATTTAGAATTTAGACAAATAAATTGGGTACCCAGGAGTCCTTTTCAACCATAGTCAGAATTGTTTTAAATTATTTTAAAAGCTAAAATATCAACCTAAGACTCCATTGGGATAGGCAAATAAAATGACTGAGCCACTTTGAACAGATCACAATGATTCTTCAGTAGAAACACTTAACACAAAACACTGACTGAATTATAAATTAAAAACATGTAATGAGAATACTGAACACTGTGGCAATAGAAATAATGTCCAGAGGAAATGATTATGGAAACAACTTTAAACGTATTAAGTGCTCTTGTCTTCTGTTTATTTTTGTAATTTATTTACTCATAAAAAGATTGGTTGAGGATGACAGACTTTGCCTAAGGACAATGGGGATTAATGTGTATATGCATGGCATGCAGAGGGAGGGGCAGATTGTGGGGAGAACTTGAACTACTTTGTGCCTTAATGGCTAGCTCCTTTGCCATCATTACTGAAGAGTTAAAATAGCTTGGGCAACACAACCAGCTTGTTTCTGTAATAAGGCTGTATAAATAAATGCCCCCTTGTATGCATCAATAAGAGATGCAGGTAAGGGTATACTATGGTGTATACATAAAATAAATAAATATACTATGATGACTGTGAAGATCTGTAGGTCCTCTCTCCTGTGATGATTGCAGTCCACTGCCGGAAACATACTCATGGGTTTTTAAGGGCAGAGAACATGAGAACATAAGAAGCACCATGCTGGATCAGACAAAGAGTCCATGTAGTCCAGCATTCTGTTCATACAATGGCCAACCAGCTGTTGATGGGAAACCCACAAGCAGGATATGAGTTCAACAGCACTCTTCTGCTTATGTTTCCCAGCAACTGGTGTGAATAGGCATACTACCTCTATTACTGAAAGTAGCATAGAGGCAACAGGACTAGTAGCCATTGATAGCCTTCTCCTCCAGGAATTTGTCTAACTCCCTTTTAAAGCCATCCAAATTGGGTGAGCATCTCTACATCTTGTGGTAGTGAATTTTATAGTTTGACTATGCTCTGTGTGAAGAAGTACTTCCTTTTATCTGTCCTGAATCCCCCACCAATCAGCTTCATGGGATGATCCCGGGTTTTAGTATTATGAGGGAGAAAAATGTCTCCCTAGCCACATTCTCCACACTATGCATAATTATGTACACCTCTATCATGCTTTTTTCCCTGTCGTAATGTATGGCTGTGAGAGCTGGAATGAGCGCCGAAAGGAATTGATGCCTTCGAACTGTGGTGCTGGAAAAGACTCTTACGAGTCCCCTGGACTGTAAGGAGGTCAAATCAGAGATCCTTTTGGAGCTCCTCACAATCCCATTTTGTTTTCACCACCCTAAATAATTTGGTGTCACCAGCAAACTTAGCCACTTCAGAAACAGAAAAGCAAATTAATGTTCATTCCAGGAGAAGCACTGTGCCTATATCCATGGCTTCTAGAGAGACTTTGCTCAGGTAGATCCACTAAAAGTGGGACAGGAATTGTTTACAGGAACCTGAAGTCCTATTAACTCCCTTCTGTATCACTCTGCAAAACATAGTTCAAGAAGACAGTTGGAGGATAAGAAACAAATGTATATAATGGAGGCTGATAGAACTTCCATGAACTGCAACAAATGTTTTAGCAGGTGAATCAGTCAATCCTAAAGGAAATCAACTCTGACTGCTAATTGGAAGGACAGATACTGAAGATGAAGCACAAATATTTTGGCCACCTAATGCGAAGAGAAAACTCATTGGAAAAGACCCTGATGCTGGGAAAGATTGAAGGCAAAAGGAGAAGGGGACGGCAGAGGATGAGATGGCTAGATAGCATCACCGATGCAATGAATACGAACTTGAGCACACTCCGGGAGAGAGCGGAGGACAGGAAGGCCTGGTGTGCTATGGTCCATGGGGTCACGAAGAGTCGGACACGACTTAACGACTGAACAACAACAAATGTGGCACATGACACCTTTATGGTGTGCAAGGCAACTCTGGTACAGGGATGTACTACAATATACTAGCTCAGAGTGCCGTCTTATACATATCTCCTCAGAAGTAAGTCCCATTGATTTCATAAGTGGCTACTGGATTGCAGTCTCAACATCCCATTCTACAGGTGGTACTTCACTGAAAGAAAACACAACCCTAACCAGGTTTATATGCAAAATCACTTCTAAACAAAAAAATAAAAATAAAAATGGGGAGGGCAGCTTTACTGCTTATTTTTAAGCTGTGTTTCAATGGCTCAAGCTTCAGAATCGTTTTCAGATGGTAGCACTGAGTCTAGAACCTGAGATTCCCAAATTCCATCAGCTCTGCTGGCTTCTATCACCAGGCTCAGTGAAGTGAGTACTTCTGAGAGTAGTTGCAGAGTATGCCTTCCTATCACAATAGAATAATCCAGTTTAGATGAGGAGTAGGGCTTCTGAGTCAGAAACCAGTACCTGTCATTTTTCAAATTAATTATTGTGGCTGCAATGACTAAGCTTAAAACAAACAAAACTGCAGTCAATTAAGCTCGTCAAAAATCTGAGAACAAACACTTGAACAGCTCAATGCCATGTTCCCTGAGATAGGGAACAAAAATATTTTTTTAACTGTACACCCTGCAAGCTCATCATGTGTCTCCTCCTATAATCCGAACAGCATATCCCTAGCATAAAGCAAATAAGAATGCATGCTTACTAGAGACAAGGGGAGATGTGTTTAAGGAAAACAGGACAAGAAGACAAAGCAAGGTCAATTACAGCCAATTACTACTGACAGAACATCACACTGAAACACTGTGGTGTCTGACAGATAAGAATCACTCAATTCCAAAGACTCATTGACAGTTTATGTGACAAATGAAAATATATGTGCACTTTTGTGTTTGGATGCATGAGGTGTATGTGTGGGGTGGGGGTGGGGGGAGGTACATTACCTAACAGTAAGCAAGGAGATAAAAAGGTGGCCATGATTTTTTTAAATGGAGGAAATATGTCTGGACGTGCGAAAAGACGAAAAGCAATTTCTAATCTCATCGTGAGGGAGATACAAGACAGACAGGTACATTGCACTAAGACATTGGCCCAGTTTGGACAATCATATCTCAGTGTATAGTGAGTCTTTTCCTCTTCACTTTGGAGCCTAGCGCTACAAAATTTCAAGAAGTGCTCTGCCCAGAGGAACAACTTCAGCAAACACTCCTTGAAAGATGTGAGTCATCCTAATAGCCAGAAGCTGCAGGAAGAGCTTGAGGCAGAAGAAGTTTGCTATACAGTATCTGTTCCTGGTTCTGACTTACTAGCTGGAGTAAAGGTTATATAAATTGACCTAAGGGAAAAGCCACTGGCTGCAGATATAACAAAAAGCCAGAACTACTGAGAATTGTGGTTTGTTACTGATGAACAGTGTGCTTGTGCACACTGTCCACTCACTCTTGGCTGGCTCCTCCCATAATGAGGAGTGGCGAAACTAACCAGAAATTAGCAAGGCTTGTCACTCCCCTACAGGAACAGGAACCAGTTTCAGACTCTGGTTTGTTAGGGGAGCAACAAACTAGGAGTCCAGATTTGGATAGAACAGGAAGCTTTTTCTTCCTCGTTAAGTTTCTAGGAAACGTAGCTGCACCTGCTGGCAGGAGGAGCTGGTAGTGGCAGTGATTGGGCAGCATGCTTTATTTATCATCTACGAGCACACTGCTCGTAGTTTATCATCTATGAGCACACTGCTCTTAGATGATAAACCAGAATTCTCAGAAAATTTGATTTATTGTTATGTCCAAATGTAGAAACTAAAAGCTTATTTAGTTGACAAAAACTCTTAAGTATTAGGACCTGTAACTAAGCATATATTGAACCCTGGATAACTAAGAACTAAGCAACCTCATCCTATCATCTGAAAAGCAACACTTTATTACACTAGCTAAACAATTCCCTTAATAAACATCTTAATTTTGTTCTCTGTATAAGTTTGTCCCTACTGGTGGTGTCAACCTCATGCCTACACACAGGAACCAAGCAACTGGGTTTCTATAAGGTACAGAGAGTTCATTTTGGTGGCAGTGGTTAAATGTTTTATAGCTAGAATCCACCATTCCCTGAGAGGTGCTTCTGAGAACTTTATGAGAGACTGTGGCGGGGAGTTCCAAAAACCCAAGCCATTTGTTGCAAAGGGGAACATAGGTGGGCTAGCAACACTGTTTCTTTACACTCCCATTCCAGCTATTTGGCTGATGTACAGACTACGTAAGAGAGCCAAAAATTCAGGCTAGACATTCTGAATGTCTAGCCTGAATTTGTTGTTCCTCTGGACAGAGCACTTCCAGAAAATTAGAAACATCGGAGGTAAATTCCAGGCAAAACTGGGTATGATCAAAAACAAAGATGGCAAGGACCTAACAGAAGCAGAAGAGATCAAGAAAAGGTGGCAAGAATATACGGAAGATCTGTATAGGAAGGATAATAATATCGGGGATAGATTTGACGGTGTGGTCAGTGAGCTAGATCCAGACATCCTAAAGAGTAAGGTTGAATGGGCCTTTAGAAGCATTGCTAATTACAAGGCAGCAGGAGATGACGGTATCCCAGCTGAACTGTTTAAAATCTTGCAAGATGACCCTGTCAAGGTGATGCAAGCCATATGCCAGCAAATTTGGAAAACACAAGAATGGCCAACAGATTGGAAAAGATCAACTTATATCCCCATACCAAAAAAGGGAAGCACCAAAGAATGTTCAAACTATCGAACAGTAGCACTTAGTTCACATGCCAGTAAGGTAATGCTCAAGATCTTGCAAGGTAGACTCCAGCAATTCATGGAACGAAAATTGCCAGATGTACAAGCTGGGTTTCAAAAAGGCAGAGGAACTAGAGACCAAATTGCCAATATCTGCTGGTTAATGGAGAAAGCCAGGGAGTTTCAGAAAAACATCTATTTCTGTTTTATTGACTATTCTAAAGCCTCTGACTGTGTGGATCATAACAAATTGTGGCAAGCTCTTGGTGGGATGGGGATACCAAGTCATCTTGTCTGCTTCCTGAGGAATCTGTATAACGACCAAGTAGCAACGGTAAGAACAGACCACAAATCAACGGACTGGTTTAAGATTAGGAAAGGAGTACGGCAGGGTTGTATACTCTCACCCTACCTATTCAACCTGTACGCAGAACACATCATGAGACGTGCTAGGGTTGATGAAGCCAAGGCTGGAGTTAAAATTGCTGGAAGAAACATTAACAATCTCCGATATGCAGATGATACCACTTTGATGGCTGAAAGCGAGGAGGAGCTGAGGAACCTCATGACGAAGGTGAAAGAAGAAAGTGCAAAAGCTGGGTTGCAGTTCAACCTCAAAAAAACCAAGATTATGGCAACCAGCTTGATTGATAACTGGCAAATAGAGGGAGAAAACGTGGAGGCAGTGACAGACTTTGTCTTTCTAGGCGCAAAGATTACTGCAGACGCTGACTGCAGCCAGGAAATCAGAAGACGTTTACTTCTTGGGAGGACAGCAATGACAAATCTTGATAAAATAGTGAAGAGCAGAGACATCACACTGACAACAAAGGTCCACATAGTGAAACCAATAGTATTCCCCGTAGTAACCTATGGCTGCAAGAGCTGGACCATAAGGAAGGCTGAGCAAAGGAAGATAGATGCTTTTGAACTGTGGTGCTGGAGGAAAATTCTGAGAGTGCCTTGGACTGCAAGAAGATCAAACCAGTCCATACTCCAGGAAATAAAGCCAGACTGCTCACTTGAGGGAAGGATCTTAAAGGCAAAACTGAAGTACTTTGGCCACATAATGAGAAGACAGGATACCCTGGAGAAGATGCTGATGCTAGGGGAAGTGGCAGGCAAAAGGAAGAGGGGCCGACAAAGGGCAAGATGGATGGATGATATTCTGGAGGTGACGGACTCAACCTTGGGGGAGCTGGGGGTGGCGACGGCCGACAGGAAGGTCTGGTGTGGGCTGGTCCATGAAGTCACGAAGAGTCGGAAGCGACTGAATGAATAAACAACAACAAAGACATTCTGAAGTTACGATTCTTCATAAGGCAAATTCAAGCAGGATATGAAAATGCAATTAGGTCATTCGACCCAAAGATGACCAATTTCCTCCAGAAACTATGTAGCACTAAACTTGTTCCTCTTCACTATACATATGCCAGCAACATATCTTATGGTAACAGCATTATATCGATCGACTCATTTGCAAGAGACTGAAATGCACCTCCACTTAATTCAACCACTTCATTCTAATACAACAATTTTTCATTCAAAAAGTACATGGTTCTGTTTTGAAGAGTCTACTACATTGCGATTGGACCATATGAAGATGTGGATGGAAGACATCTCTCTCTCACCTGGTCCCTAGAACAGTAAGTCTGCAGAATATCAGAGCAACCCAACAAATGTAGGTGGAATTGCACTGAGGAGGCAAATACACCAGCAGAATCCTCAATCTGCTTCCGACCGCCAACATTCAGAAGGCATCCCATGCTCTCCTCTTCTTCTTCTTCTTCTTCTTCTTCTTCTTCTTCTTCTTCTTCTTCTTCATTTCTATACTGCCCAGTAGCCAAAGCTTTCTGGGCAGTTCACAACAATTCACAAGTTAAAAATACAGCATAAAAAATAAATATAGCCACTATCCAATCCTATGTATTGGATAACAGCTATAAACTCTGCTCTGACTTGCTAACGTCTGGCCAGATATATCCAGAATACTCAGCTGGAACCATCTGAGCAATGAGTGTCCTAAGTTACCTCTCTAATCCCGTTCTTATAGTCTCTTCACCAAAGTAGGATGTCTAGGTAGCCCCCTGTCCAGGACCGGAGCCTGGCTCCTCCATCCTGTCCCCAGCTTGTAGCAGTAACAGTAGCACCGCTCAAAGGTAAGTGGTAAATTATGCGAAGGGCAATTCCCCATTAACCACTTAATAGTGGTTAATAAAATGTGATTGCTGGTGAGTGGCAATTGTTAACTGATGTGGCACTGGTATAGAACAGTTTTGCATCCAACATTCTTTTCACACCCACACAACTTACTTAACTGATCAGTTCCACTGAAAGGCAGTGGCATCAGGAGGAAGCAGATGCAATGGCAGTGTTGCCAGAGCTCTATTTTTAAATGTTCATGCCTGAACTCCTGACACTTCACTGCCTCTTTAAAAACTGCATACTCTTTTCAAGCTTGGCATGCAAGGTAAAATCATCTGGTGTTCAAATGAGGTTGTGTAGCACATATTCCCCACTCTTTTCTCAATGAATATTTTATTGCATGTTTTCTTCTTTTCAAAGGAAATGGTGACTATCAGAAAATAGACTACAAATTGACTTTTGATTCAGTGCAGGAATGTAGGTTCCCTAACAGCAAAATAGGTAAGCCTGTTTTTAGCTGAATCAGCATTATTGGGTCATAAATCTTGCTCTTATTTGTTCTCTGATAATTTAACATGGAAGATAACTTACTGGTGATAAAAATTAGCATGCAGCAGATTTTGCAGCATTTCCTCACTTACTACCTCCTGGGGTGATACATATAGGAATGATTAAAAGAAATATATCATTGTCCTGGAGAACTCATCTTGTGTGCCAGCATGCAAAAACAGTAGCCCAATTCTCAGAGCCTGAGAAATATCTCTGCTTGAAATGAGGGGATGGACCTCGACCCAGTCATAAAGCTGTGGTAGTTCCTTAATATTCTGAGGAGTTGAATGTGATAAAATTACAGGGTTGATCAACAGAAGGCACATGGTAGAAGACTTGTAACGAGTATGGTTGAACACAGACAAGAATCTGTCTTTGAATTTATTTTGTGGTGGCGATGGTCTCAAAGAAAGTAAGATTTTCTCTACTACCACTGTGCTGACTCAGTATTGTAGTTGATTGGGGTGGGGGGCGGTTGTTAAAGGCCTCTTTGGTGTAGGCTCTGGACATAATAGTTTGACCCCTTTAAAGACCACTGTGAGTAATTTCCTGGACATTTTGCAGATGAAGTCATGTCGTGGCAATGGATGCTATTGTTTTGACAGAGTCTGAGATGGATGGGGATAGTGCACCATCTAGTCCAGTGCAACCTGACATCATGCACAAACCGCTTGGAGGATTACCACTTGCTCTTTAGAACTGTTCTACATGTCAGTTTCACTTGTCTAATGACCCTACTTTGTATGTCACCTCTGCAGTTAGAACTGTCATAGTAGAAGCAGGGACTTTACATCAATTGCTCCAAAGGTGTGGAGATTTTATTGTTGTTTTTATTGTTTTTATATTTTTATCATTTTTAGTATTTTAATTGTTTTTATGTATTTTATTGTTGTAAGCTGACTTAGGAGGGCTTCTGCCCTGAAAGACAGCCAAGAAATATTTTACATTAAATTAAATAAAAATAAATTTTCCTCCCCCAGGGTGTACAGCTTGCCTTCTTTATGGTCTTTTCAGAGGGGGTATAAAGTACATCTCTTCCATATAGCTTTTGGCTTGGCTGGTTAATCTGGATTCTCTGGCACTTTTTAAAAATTTATTTTTAATTTAACTATATCATGTAAGAGTTGGAAAAGCAGCTAATAAATGCATTCATTCATTCATTCATTCATTTATTCATTTATTTATTTATTTATTTATTTAAACATTTCTATCCTGCCCTATATCATTAAGATCTCAGGGCAGCATACAGATAAAATCAATTTAAACAGTATAAAACAATAAATAATTTAAACACCTAAAAACATATTAAACTATTAAACAAGCTAATACCAGTTAAAATATAAAACAATAAACAGTTAAAACAATGTGCTAGGGAATACATTTAGCCCTCAAAGGCTTTTGTAAAAAGCCATGTTTTTACTTGGTGCTGAAATGAGACCAATGTCTGCACCAATTGGGCCTCCAAGGGGAGGGCATTCCACAACTAGGATGCCACAGCAGAGAAGGCCCTCTCCCATGTCTCACCATAGTGTATGTCTCATACTGGTGGGACGCAGAGGAGGGCCCCTCCAACTGATCTCAGTTCTTGGGCAGGCACATATAGGGAGAAGCTCTCCCTCAAATATCGAGGTCCCAAGCCACTTAGGGCTTAAATGTCAAGACAAAACCTTGAATTCTGACCAGAAGCGTATTGGCAGCCAGTGCAATTCCTTTAAAACTGGTATTATATGGTTTTTATGGGGTGTTCCAGTCAGCAGTCTAGCTGCTGCATTTTGCACTAGCTGCAACTTCCGAGTCGTCTTCAAGGGCAGCCCCACGTAAAGTGCATTGCAATAGTCTAATCGGGAAGTTACCAGCACATGTACTACTGTGGCTAAGTTATCCCTGTCCAGGAAAGGCCATAGCTGGCGGATCAGCCAAAGCTGGCCCCAAGTACTCTGGGCCACGTAGTCCACCTGGGGCTCCAGTGACAGGGATGGATCTAGGAGTACTCCCAAGCTATGCACCTGCTCCTTCAGGGGGAGTCCAATCCCATCCAGGACAGGTCACTTTCCCAATTCCTGGACTCGGGAACCATCAATCCACAGAGCTTCCATCTTGTCAGGATTTAGCTTCAGTTTATTGGCCCTCATCCAGCCCATTATAGCCTCCAGGCACTGGTCCAGCACCTTCACCATCTCAGCCAACTCCAACGACAAGGAGAAATAGAGCTGAGTACATCAGTGTACTGGAGTGTACTGGTGACACCACATCCCCAAACTCCTAATGACCTCTCCCAATGGCTTCATATAGATGTTGAACAGCATGGGGGATAGAATAGAACCCTATGGTACCCCACAGCTTAATAGCCACGGGGTAGAACAGGAATCCCCCAATACCATTCTCTGGAATCAGCCCTGCAAGTAGGAGTGGAACCACTGTTATTTTAATAACAAAAACATTTCTACAGTATGTTGGCTACATCATTTTTATAAAAATTGATGGAGTGATACATCTATATCAACACATTTTCCTGGAAGGTTAGCGAACCATAGCTTCCGTGTTTGTAATTCTTGATTGATTTAAATCAAGATTCCAATTTTATAATTCATATATTTCCTAACCAAGCATGCAAAGTGATCGGTTACTATAAAAATTAAAACAGACCCATTTGCAATACATGCAAGGATATTGAGAAAGATCACCTACTTGAGGAGTAATTGCCCAGAACTTTCCAGAAGCTAAGATCGGTAGTTACTGGTTACAATAGTGATTCTCTATGCAATAGAAAGTAAATGCTCAAGTCCTTTGATTTACTGTATCAATATTCAGTTTGCCCAATAATAAATAACAGATACATGACTCATTTTGTCATATGCCACCTTGAGTTCCAGTATTGGGAAAAAGGCGGGATATAAATAAATATAATAAATAAATAATAAATATTTGTAGTATTTGGCTTGAAAGGCTGCCTCTGTTTAGTTAGTTAATTTCTTTGCATAGAAATTTATGCATTCAATTTTAAGAGATTATGGCTTGGATCCAAACTTGCTCTTGTGTGAGTGGAAAGGCACTTATGCTTGAACAAGTTCCCTCGAAATTTCTGCCAATTGCCCCTCTGGCTGCAGTCCCCCACACCTCATCTTAAATTGGTCCAGAGGGTGTCCCAGCTCTCAAAAGCTGTCGTTCAGGGACACAAGTTACTACAGTAGGGAGATGGGAATGGGGAAGCTTGTTGAATACTAGAGTTCCACTCAGGGAACTTAGTTAGGATAGAAGCCTGTGTGTGTATACATTAACATGTTTGTACGACATTCAAATTCTATTTTAAAACAGGTAATGTTTAGGAATTTGAATTAAAAATAACTAATTTGCATGAAAGTTTTTTTTAATGTTATCAATTTTTTTAAGAATCATTGATCTTCCATGGTTTTCTGTGTATCTGAATTCATTCATCTTCCCTTCAAACATAAAAGTGTGATTGACATGCTATGGAGATAAAAATCTCAAAAGTCACCATTGACTCAATCTTTTTATATGTATGGCTTTCTTCTATTGAAGTCCATTGATTCACTACATATCACTACCAGAAGATATTAGCCAGCAGACTTTATGGTATTTACGCAATAGTAAATATGAGCACATGTACCACCATTAAATATACAGGCTGACACATACAATCAATCTTATCAACTCATAAGCACTTTTTGAAGCAACCACCCTGAGATACGAGATCCATCATGGGTCTTTCTCCAAGGCTCAAAATAATTCAACCAGTTAATTAATCCAGAAAAAAAAACCATGTTGTCCAAGAAGGTGAATATGGGCTGACTTTATAATAAAAGTCTTGTTCACTTGATAGAATTTGGTCACACATCTGTTAAGATAGTATGGAGTACACAGCTTAGGCAAGGGCCTACTACCTGGATGTGGGAAAGTCTTGCAGTCTGGAGGGAGGGGAAAGCTAGCACATTAAGTGATGCAACAATGTTAAGATCTCTTAGGCATATTATTTTTCTTTATGAAGTTCTAACTGGGTGATATTTTCACATGTTTCTCAAAATGAATTTTCAATATTTCATAGGCAATAGGTGCTATCTGAACTTTTAAAAAAAATCACAACTGCTTTTGTGCCTTCTTATCCACTTTCAGGGTATATAAGGAACATTTTTCTTCCACTCGTGCAGATTCCTGCTGAGAACATACCAACAAGAAACTAGCAAACCTTTCAACTATAATATATTAGACCTGGTTACACATTAAGGATATGGACTATTCACCAATGCTTGATAGAATTACTGAACTCAAAACTCTATTGCAGTGCTCTAAGGGAGTAAAGGGCTCTTAAGCTAGAACAGGAGAGTTCATTATCAGGAAACTCCAACAATAACAACAATTTCTGGTGTTTTATTCTTAGCAGGCACTTCCTCTATGTATCAATAATTTTGTATCATAACATTCTAACAATACTAATTTTCAGCCCAAAGCTACTGTATAGTCTGACATTGTCATAGCTTTCAGAGGAGAATATATCCACAGCATTCAGTTTCACAGATGTGCTGTTTACTGATTTAATGGTCTGATATTAGACTGAACATTCCGTTCTTTGATTGTTTCTCCAGGGGAACACTCTAATGAACTGGAGAGGGTTTCTTGCCACTATTATAACCTAGTATATAAAATAAATAAATCCTGTAAATATTTAATCCACTATCATACATTTATATGAGAATTGTCATATGAAAGGGGCCAGAATTAAACCCTGGAAAATGAATTACTCCATTTGTATGATATGCATCAGGATAAACACAACAAAGTAACTTTTCCTTGGTCTCTGTTTAATCCTGCATTTCTTGATAGTAGTAATTCATCAATGCAAATTAAGACAAGATTTTGTGGTACGCTTGCCTGACACTGGACAAAAGACCTCTAACTCATGTTATGAAACACATCGTGCAATGGCAAAACTGGAAACAAGCTCAAGAGCATCTATTCCATGGCTGCACAATGTGTGCCCCAGCAACCAAAGCACAGCTTGGCAGCCATGTATTGTGGACCACCAGGTGCTCAACACTTTCCCTGTTTTTGGCAATTCTAGGCAGTCGGCAAAAACAGGACACTTATCAAGCCCCTGGTGGGTTGCCACAAACGTTAGTAAGCTACATTTTTGGCTTAACCCAGCAAGCTGTGCAGGCCTGATATACTCCCAAAAAGCAAATGGTTCTTCACTCCAACACATTCTTAACAAATGATGCTATGTTACAGAGCCTATGTTTGATCTCCCAGAGTGTACTGTGCCATAAAATAGACAGCAGGAACCATGGCATATTTTGACAGTTCCTGCAGGGCAAAGGACACATTTAAGAAGATTCACTGAGACGTTGTAAGCACAAAAGACATCCCACAAGTAACAAAAGAAGACTTCCCATGAATTGCTAGAATAATAAGTAGACCATACTACTCAAAACTAGATATAGATTGTTGACCTAAGTCTAGGAAAGTGGGCATCATGTATAGTTTATAAATCATATCACCAGAAGAATGAAAGCCTTTCAAAATGACAGTGTCCTCCCCCTGTACACAAGTCTCCACATTTTTGTCAACAAGAAGAAAGAATTAGTCCTTCTAAGGAGGAATTTAAATCTTACTGCAGCTTAACTATTTTAAGATGGCCCATTATCATGTTTCAGATACTTGTTCTGATTTCATTATTTAAGTCTGAATCAACCTCAAATGGCCTTCTGCTGTTTAGCTGCCAAGCATGATTATACATATATAGAGTTGAAATTGCAGCATGAATCAGGGGTGGGGGGAGGGAGACACCCAGCAACCTCCACTCTGTAATTCATGGCAGTTGGCAATTCCTTTTGTATTAGGAGACAAACCTGCACACTTCGCAATCATCAGACAAGTCATCATAAAACACAGGAGGTTTCTGAGTGGCAAAAGTCCCAGCAGGCCCTGTCCCAGCAGGCACTCCATTTTCTGGAACTGACAAAGCTTCACTGCCTGAGCCTCTCTCTGAATCGCTTTCCGCCTTGCTTGCTTTGCCTCGTCTAACGCAAGGTGAAGGCTCAGGATTATCGTGGCTGTACTTGCCCTGGTGTTTTCCACATTGTCTCAACGAGTTCTTTGCCTCCACAGAGGACATGGAAGATAGTGAGGGGCACGTTTCTTTACACTTGGAAACCTTTCTTCTGCGGTGATTTAGAGCGTGGTTTCCAGGCACAGCCTTCTCTTCTTGCTTTTTTCCCCCATTTGGGTCCATAGTGACAAGTTCAAAGGCATTCTTACTGGAATACCCATCTGGCCGAGTGTTTGAAGTACTTCGACTTCTCATTCTTCTAGGCATTTTGGCTCTTTCTTTCTTTCTAATCAGGGCCCAGTGATTCTCATCTGAAGATGATGAATCGGATGATGCCTTGTGCAAGGCATTCCATCTAGGATTTGTAATCTTGGGATGCAACTTGCCATCCTTCTCGCTCCTTTGCTTTTCTGTGTGCTCATCATTTTCCTCAGCCTCCTTCCTTGGCCTTACCCTTTGCTTCACTTGTTTCTTAACAGGTTCTTTACTAGCAGGACTCAGCACCATGACAGAGGTTGATTTTTCAAACTTATCTTCTGATATGTCATGCAAGGTGGGAGATCTGAACAGAGCAGTAAGCAAAGGAGATGGATGGAAAATGATGAAAGAGAGAGAGAGAGAGAGAGAGAGAGAAAGCAATAAAATAAATAAAGGATATTGAAATGAAAACAAAATTGTGATTTAAATAGGAAAAAATGGAAAGGACATAACAACACTGAAAATGACAAACAAAAACTAGATCTGAATGTAAATCCATGAAGGGGGTTAGGCAAAAGCGAGATCTACAGTTCATTAGACAAAGAAGACTATATATCAGCCAGATTAGGAACACTCATTTAGCACATACCTACAGATGTCCTGAGTAGAAGGGCAGACAGATAACCGTGACTGGCTCCTCGGAGCTGTCCCTGTGGTGGGACTGCTTGCCTGTTGAAAGAAGTTAGATAATTTGGAATCATTATCCAAAAAATAAAGCGTAGAAATTTTACTGCTTTTCCACATGATTAAAATAAAAGTTAAACTTGTGCAGCTATTCACAGTCCTTTCGCATATGCACAGTTTATAAAATACAGGAAGCTGCTGCAAAAACAAAACCCTTTTGAGGAACTAAATATGTTCTAAGGGCTATAGCTGAACGTCACATACTTATTTTGTTTTGTTTTTTGAGGAACAAGCTTTCAGAGTCTACTGTTTCACTTTGCAGTTGGGTCTACTTGTGAGTGTGTGAAGGAAACAGCAGCTGCTAAAACTTAATAATGACAAAGCTTCTTATCAGAACATACTTAACTGCAATGATATTGTGCAGGCTGAGTAAGGTCTGAGGCAGAGTTGTCAGATCTTTATAGCGTGGGAGGGTCAGAAGCAATTTGAATATTGAAGCCTATTTTTAAAATGTACCACCAAGGCAATCCAGCTGACTTCCAGAAATTGAATGAATGTGAAATTGATGAGCCTCAGAAGGTCTAAAGTTCACACAAAAACTCGACAACATTATGGGCTCAAACGCTTCAAATAAAACACTTCCACTGTGGGAGCCCCATCACAAGGCTGTCACAGCAATTTGCAGACTAACTTGCTGAGTGCAAAGTGTGTTTTGATCGGAAAATAAGAAGATGGTTCCACTGTGGCTAGACGTTTACTGGCAATACTGTTTTGCACAAAGGCAAGACAAGCTCTGTTGTTACATGATCTGTTAATGACCTGGGTACTTATTGTATACATAAAATGCATCATTCTCAATGCTTTGAAATTAACCATAGCCCTTTCTGGTGCACGCCTTGCGACTGATCGGTGTGCTGAGTTGAGATATAGTATTGCAGCCTGCTATATTTGTTCCACTGGACAACATGAATGCCTTTAGCATTAAGAGCAGTTTCTAAAGCAAGTATCTTGCTTGTATGTTGGAAATCTGGACCACTTGAACATGACAAAGTTCTTTCATTGAAAATTCTTCTACAAAGGAAAAAGTGTACATCACCTGTGTGTAGATCATAACATGTGATGATTGCATATGCATGGATTTCCCTGAGGACAGGTGTTTAACGTACACATATTACAAGCTATACCCTTCATGGAAGTGTTTTCATGTTTGCATATTGTCATGTTGAAGTGGATCTAAAAGAGGAAATAATTGGGCCTATACAGTATCTCAAGGAACGCAATCATAGGCAACACTATTCTGTCCTCGCACCCCAATCCCTACGCTCATTTATCAGGACAGATCCACTCCATAGTTGTTCTGGATAAATGTTTTTATCTTGAAAAGAAAAACGTTAAAACCAAGAACAATATTATTTCATACATCTTCTACACTATTTCCTTTAAATAAATAGTTTTCATATTTTAAAGAGATGGAAAATGGAGTACTGAGAGGAAGGAAGCTAGAACACTTTCATATTTCTATCTCCTTTTTCATACGAACTTTCTTTTCTTTGTACATGTTGTCAATTTAAATAAACAACAGGTACAAAGAAAAAAAGCTGGTATAAAAAAGGAGAAGAAACAGAAGCTCTCTAGCTTCCTTCCTCTCAATCTTCAATTTTTAATCTTTAAAAAAATAATCAGATTATTTTAGGAAAAACTCACCAAAACTGCAATTACTGAACAAAACTATTTTAAAAAATTCAAATGGAATTTTGGCACCAGCTTCTGACATTGGTCAATCTAGTCACACTATTTACAACATATGAATTCAACAATAATAGCTAGAAAGATTATGGACAAATTCCTCAACTCTTCCTAGCAGGTTTCCTTAATTATGTGCCCCAATACTGCAATGGCAATCTGCATTTATAAGCAAGCTCTCTTGTGTATAGATAGCTTTCTTCACATATTGCTGATACAGATGTCTCTGTAAGCACTCATCTCTATTCACATCACAGTGCTCATTTGAGTTCCACCAAATTGCCTAGATGCATCTTTTGATGTGAATGGAGATATGTCTGCATACAGCACCACTAATTGTGGCTATGATGGACTTTTAGGCTGCAATCCTATACACAGTATGGGACCTTTAGACTACAATCCTATACATAGTTACCTGGGAGTAAGTCCCACTGAACACAGTAGAACATACTTCTAAGCAGACATGCATATGATTACACTGTTGGAATTTCAGGTTCATCTACAAATGTAAGTTTAATATCCCCTGAGTAAAAAGAACATTACAGTTCATTTATACATTTAACCATCCTGAAAGGTTTGGGGACTAAGGTTACTTTCCAAAAGTGCATATATGACATGTATGAGTTTGATTACTACTTTGTATTGCAATACGTTTCTTGCATGTGACACTTCCACAAACACATAAACCAGAGATTCCACTTTGTCAGCCAGATGTGTCACACTAAAGTGTGTGTAGCAGGATGTAAAACCTAGACATACACTGGGAGGGGGCAGGAAAGAATCATGTCATGCTCTTGGGCTTTTCTCCATATACAAACATTAAAATTAAACATTTCTGCATGAAGAGCCAGAGAATCAGAACATCAGGAGAAAGGCGAATGCTACAGATACTGGGAACAGCTGGTGGGTATATGACGCAGACTGCATTCTTTCTTTTCTCAACATCTGTGATCAGTTGTGGTGACTCATATGGGAGTTAGACATATGTATCTGGAGACAAATATGGCCTTTTTGTGTGTGTGTATATTCATTTTTTATGCTGCTGCAGTTTGTTTCTTATATTCATCCTAGAAAATAAAGGCAGATAAAGTAACTTGGGACACCCACTTTGCCTCAAGCAGCTTTTTAGACTACTTACTATTTCATCATAAGGAGAAAGGGAAAATTGGATTCACTTCCTTCCCATCCTGCATAATCAAGATGAGTACTGGACAAATTTTCAGGGAGTAAAAGCTATGCAATTGCCAGATAAAACTATTTGTAGGTACTGCAGTCCCTTGCATGCTTTCACAACTTTTCTAGTAGGAGGTAGGAATGATTTAGAAATCCAGTCCTTAAGAATTCTGAGTCAAAACGACACAATCCATATCCCCCCTCCCCAACAAATGTACAAATTGGAATTTTGTGGTCCATTGACTTTATGAAGTTCTCCTAATGTAGTTACACAGTTCTTGGCTGTTTATATATATATATATCTGGGGGCTTTGCCCATGGAAATGTAAAGATGTACTGCATTTTAATTCTGCAAATGCAAACGACTATGTTTTCTACATGATCACAAAATCAGTGTTGGCATAAATCACATGCACAATGCATGTAAAACTTGCAATATTCATTGATGTGCTTGATCATGTATAAAAATATCTATTTTGAAAGAAGCTTTTAGAAAGATCTGATTGCCGTCAATGGGATGGAATCATGGGTAAACAAATGCAAAGTGGAATTGAAGCAAAAAAACTTTGAATCATCCAACCCTACGAGAAGGTCCAAAGATAAGAGATTACAAAGTTTTTGGTTTGCAGTACTAATTTATACACTTGTGTTATTCATACTGAAGTCTAATTCACAGGAGTGTACTGCCCCTCCATCTACTAGCAGAAAGGAACTACACCTGGTTTACTTCCCAGGAATAGATCCACTCTAAAATATCATTTCCTGTCTATCCGTCTGTCTCTTTTTCTCTCCCTATCTCACACAAACCTTTCTAAAATTACATGAGACATTTTTCACTATGGGAATACTGGTTGCCCCTAAGTGTGAAAATATTGAAAAAAGTTTAAGACACATTTTTTCTGTCCTAAAAATTTGATATTGGGCATGAAAATACACTAAGGAATTGTGGAAATGTTATTTTTTTCTGGAACTCGGCAGCACGCCACAGAACACCTAGGTATGTGTGTTTTTATTTATTCACAGGCCATCTTGTACCAAAGTGTAACTCCACCACTTGCAGATGACAGAGGTTGACATCTATTCAGTGCCATTTCATCATGGTCATACTATGGGAGTATCAACCCAGGATACCATGAGTTAGCTGGGGGGTGGGGAGTGGGGGGGGGATGCTAAATGCTGGCCTAGCTTTAGCACTACTGAAATCAATCAGGTTATATGATGGGGTAGGGAACCTTTTACAGCCTGAGAGCCAAATTCCAATTTACAAAAGGTCTCGGGGGCCACATTTCAGCAATAAGTGGGGCTAAGGGGGAAGAGCCAAATCAAAATGGGTGGGATCACATGTAATTCATAACAATTTGGACATTTTTCCACAAAGCGTACAAAGCACAGCTTAATTGTATGCAAGTCTACTCAGAAGTAAGCAGCAGTGCAACAGCTTTCAGGCATACAGAGTACAGCTCAGTTCTATGCAGGTCTACTCAAGGATAAGCCTCAGAAACAGACTTATAAACACATGTCTCAGGTTTTCATACCTTCTCCTTACAGGACCAGCTTAAATGCCTTGGGAAGTATCCAATTTGACACAATCGCTAATGTGAATTACATTGCGCTAGCGTAAGCTACTTCCAGTGCACCACCAATAATGATTGTTGGTACAATGGGCTTTTTCATTAGTGTTAGTGTTGAATTGGATACTGTCCCTTGCTCTTTAAATATGTTTCAATTGTAACAGTATTTAAAGAGCAGGGTATTTAAAGGTTAAATTCCTTTAAATCCCCTCTAGTCTCCGATCATTGATTAGAGATGAGCAGGTTTTCCTGCACCTTGATGAAGAAAGGCTCTTTCTTCACGACTCAACAGGGAAATCCCAGCTCTTATCTCCAATAAGCTCTTATCAGTGATAGAAGATAAGAGTGGGGGCTTCCTGCACACTGCTGGAGGGAGAAGGGGCATGCTTGCAGGAGAAACTTGTGCGCTGGGTGGGGAACCCCTGCAGGCTGAATCCGGCCAGTGGGCCAGAACTTCCTATCCCTGGCATATGAGCACAGTAAATCAGGCCCAACTAAACTGTAACATGCACAAAAGTCTGCTGGATACTAATATAGATAAATTAGCATTTTCCTACAGCAGATATGTCCATGTAGTACATGGCAAGCAATTAAGTGACTTGGTACCCGAACAGAAGATTTTATATTCTCCCTCCCTCCCCATATTAATTTTTAATGGACAATGGTACACAATTTTAGTAACAAAGTTCTGTTCATTCAAAATCCTATAAGATCCACTGGCTGATGATGCTCAATTGAAAGGATGAGAGTTTTCAGATGGTTTATTCTAATGCAATTGTATCAAGAAAAGTGAATAGAAATATGTGCAGCAAATATAGCACAAATAGGCAAGATCAATACAAAAGTGTATGTTGTCACAATCTCTCATTTAGCGCATCATGATTCCTTGATTGGCTATACAAAAGGGTTCTATTTCACAGCATAATGAACTTTAAATGGCATATTCCTTTAATAGAAGCTTACTCAAAAGTGCCATTTAAATGAAAGAAAGTTACAGTAGAGGCCAGCTGTGGAAAATTCATCAAAGCAGATGATATCAGTAGCATAATTGCAGGCAGTAATACAAAATTATGTTTTATGGTAACACACTAACAAGCTATTCAGCTTATTTCT
Organism: Heloderma suspectum; assembly: GCF_057233095.1. Classification (NCBI taxonomy): domain Eukaryota; kingdom Metazoa; phylum Chordata; class Lepidosauria; order Squamata; family Helodermatidae; genus Heloderma; species Heloderma suspectum. The sequence goes on from NC_139462.1 coordinate 72,919,752, forward strand.
CTATGGGAGCTGGGCTTAACCTCAGGGACAGCACCAATTCTACAGGATTGGTTCTGGCATATTGAAAGTCATTATAAATGTTTTTGTTTTTGATGCTCTCATATAAAGCATTTATATAGTGCTTTAGAGCACAGGGCTTCTTTGACAGATGGGTATCTAAGTATACCTACATCTAAGTCACCACCCAACCTAAGGTGGGCCACAGCAATGCTGCTGCCCCAATTAAATACACACACCTAAAAAACAAAATCTTGGCTACTAGCTCTGGGCAGAGGATGGAGAAAGCTCAAAAAGGATATAGTAGCTTAGAGACTGGTTGGCCATGAGCAAAGATTACCCACCTTGCCTGTTTGCCCATCCTCTGACAGCTTATCCTGCACTGGGGAAGCACTTTCATCCTTCCACTTGTTGTTCAGAGTAACCCAGATGTCCAAAGGCAACTCCTGTGGATGGGCAGCAATAGGTTTCCATCTGCCTCCAATTCCACATTCCTCACCCCTCACCTCAAATCCTGCAGCTTCAGATGTATGTACCAGGGACTCAGTGTGAGACAGGATGGGCAGTAGCTCACATACAACATTCAGAAGACATTTTTGAATTCACAGGCTATTCCCTTAATTCCCCTCCTTTGCAGACAACTCCATAAGAATAACTCTTGAATGGAACTAACACAGGGATAATTGAGGCCCTGTGTAAAACCAGTACCTCTTTCATAGCTTTTTTCACTTTCCCATTCTCTCCCCAACTAATTTTTAACCATGACCACCATCCAATCACACAGAGTCTAGGTTAAAAATTCAGCCTATTTGGGATGTGTTGCAATTATGGGAAGCAGAAATTGAGAGAATCCAACTGAATAATGCCGACATTAAGTGGAATGGAGTAAGGGAGCTTTCTCCCTTTCCTATCCCTTTGGATTAAAGAAATTAATATTGAAAGGGAGGATTTTTCTCTCTTCCTCCCACCAATAGTGTGTAGCATTTAGAACAGGGTTCCCCAAAATGGTGTTCACAGGCACCTCCAATGGCTCTCGTGAAGAGGTCCTCAATGTGGGCCCCACAAAACTTTTTATTTTATTTTTTCCCATTTTTTTAAATATATTTCATGGATTTGTATATACCCATAGCAATGAATACATATGAAATGCATACACCTTTCTAGCAATTATTCATAGGCTTCAACAAAAGCAGACCAAATATCCAAATAAGTGATATCTATATGCCATGCGTTCAAATATTGAAAGCATTGTAAAGTCCTCAATCCATTGCATTATAGGAGGTGAGTGTTTATCCTTCCAGTGTTGTAATATCAGTCTTTTAGGTGTCAAAAGGGTATGAAGAATCCACTTACGCTGTCCATTCGTTAATTTCCATGACACAGGTAAATAATTTAAAAGAAAGTATATATCAGAGTATATTAAAGACTGTTCCAGTACAAAATGTATCTGTGTAGTAACCTCCACCCCCAAAAAAGCAACTACTGGACATTGCCAAAAGTATGTTTAAAAGAAGCATTACCTGTATTGGACCACCAGCAATTAGCTAAATTAGACAATCCCTTATGAAAGAGACATTGCAGTGACCAACAGACATGAAACAAGAGTTTTTGCTGAATACGGCACATCTCAAGATCCATAGATGTGACAGGTAGATGCCAAAGCGACAGCCCACTGATTAGGCATTTTGTGGTGGTGCCCACATCCTTTCTTCAAATTCCCAAATATGCTCATGGTCAAAAAGGTTGGGAACCCCTGATTTAGTATATGCTAAGATTTATGAGGTAAGGTTTGTCTTACCTCATAAAAGGGGGAAAGTAGCAGATCTGTGTAAAAGGCTAAGAATGCTGCTAAGAAGGTAGAAAAATATAACAGAACACAGATATGTGTGTGGAAAAATATTTAATTAATTAATTTATTTATGTATTTATATCCCACCTTTCAATTCAAGAAGGCACACTCACAATTTAGGGCAATGTGGCACAGAGAGAACATTTATGTGTGTGTTAGTAAAAACATGCACCCATAGCAAAGGGAAATAGAGCATATCTTACTAGAATGAATATTCTGAAAATAGAAAAAATGTGGTAAAAAGGAAATGTGTGTGCGTGCGTGCGTGCGTGCGTGCGTGAGAGACAGAGACAGAGAGAGTAATGAAAACTTACATTGTACAGCTTGAATTACTTATAAAATAAGGTTATTGTCACAGAAAAAGTGTGGACTTATATTATAAAGACAGAATAATGTGGCATAGTAACCCCCTGAGGAACCAACTATGAAGTTTGGGGGTTCTTCTGGACTGGGCACTATTTCTGGATGTGCAGGTGGCATGCGCTCTGATTTGGTTTGTCAGCTGTGACTATCTGGAGATGACAGATGTAGCCTCAGTTACTCATGCACTGATTATATCCAGGTTGGAGTATTGCAATGCTTGTCTACATGGGAAGCCTTTTTACAAAAGTTCAAAATTGGGCCAAAATGTAGCTGCCAGGATGCTGCTCAGAACAAGATGGTCAGCACACATTGCATTGATCTTACATCAACTGCACCAGTTACCAAGTTGTTTCTAGGCTCAATTTAAAGTGTTTGTATTAACATTTAGAGTTCCAAACAGGAAAAGGTTATCTAAGGATCTACTTGTGCCTGTATGAACTTACCCTAGCCCTAAGATCAACTCCAGAGGCTTTGCTCTCTAGTCAATCATCACATAGTATGAGATTGATGGGTAGCAGGAAAGGGGCATTTTCAGTGGTGGTGCTACAGTTGTAGAACAGCCCTGGGGAAGTCTGAAGAGCAATGCTGCAAAGACATTACACATGCTGTAAAGTCAATATTATCATCTCCATATTGCAGAAGAGAATATGGACAGAATTGCTGCTTAAGGACAGAGGCTATACTTCAATCACAAACTTCCTGATTTGTTGTTCAGTCTCTTAGCCAGTATGCTATGCTAGCTTTTTACCTTGACCACCTGGATGAATGCATGCACTTCAGTTTAGAGAGATGATGGGATAAAATGGCAGATAATAGTTATCCATAATCCTGTGGTGATTACTTATTATTTCTGTAGTCTTGACAATGCACATGTCTCTTAGCTAGGAAGTTACTGACATGGGAGAACAAGCATCCAACAAGAACCTAATTCTAAATACACCCCTTCCCAAATCAAAATGCCACAGAGAATCACTTGGGGATCAGGGATATGATATCTGATGGTATTTTAATTGCGTTGGCATGTTTATTACTTTTATATTGCTGATTGTTTTTACTGGGATTTTATTTGTATTTTTGTGTTGCTATGTTTTGTACAATGCCTAGAGAAATTTGTTTATGAGGTGTTTAATAAATTAAATACATGCATACATACATACATGCACACATACGAGCCCAATAGGACATGGATGGAAGGGCAATGCACAAGCAACCCAAGCCTGACACAGGTGGTAATATACTCAAACGTCATATCCTGACTAATTACAAGTTAACAAATCACTCAAAATAATTGCGCAAGTTCTACTGAAAAGTTCCAAAGATGACAATATCTTGGTAAATTCTCCAGATAGCCCCCACCTGGGTAAGCACATGCATTCCATACAGCTTTACATGTGCTGTATATACCGAAATACAGAAAGGTAGGATATAAATTATAGAAATAAAATTAATATATAGAGTACTCAACAGAAATCTGATCCTAGTAAACAACACTGTTCATAAATACACAAATACTTCACCTCCAGCCTCTCCAAAATATGGTCCAAAAGCAAGATAATCAATTACACTACATTCAGTTTTGGAGTTGAAATGTCTTATACAGGCATAAAAGTAGAATATGTCACATGCATTCATTCATCCCATGGCTGACATGTTAGATCACAGTTTTTCATTTCTACCTATATTTATGATTGTGACCAGTCCTCACCACCAAATTTGAAATGCAGTATTATATTCCTAACTTGTAATGTGTTCACTTATAATATTAGTGACAGCAGGGGGTGGGTTCCCTCTAAGACTATGAATGTGATGTGTACCAGAACAGCATTTGCTGCCATAGTAACAAGCTCTGCTCAAGCCAGCACCATCCACTTTAATGATGTGCTATTTGAAACTCTCACTGTCCACATAAATTTCATCATTTCTATGTAACACCAGAAATCAAAATAACACTTAAAAAAATCTTTCTAGAGGTTTCAGCACACATATTGATGAGGACTGACAACTATATTAGCATGAGACAGACACTTTTCTAAAATTATTAAATGGAACTTTTATCAAGCTTCATTAAAAAGGGCTAAAATAGTGGAAGTGAAAAAAATGAATATATGAAGAAATCAAGGCAAAAATACTTTTGAGGTCAATATGACTGCACAGAGGAATGAAGATGTTTACGAGGTTATTTTAGGCTTTCATTTTCATTTTAACAAATGGACTCATTAATTAATATTAATATTGTCATAGCTTTTATAGAGTGCATTTTGGGGATGTGCAAGTCAGCTGCTCAATTTAATACAGCATTGTTCACCAAACTGTTGGAAAGATATATGTAACACAGAAAAGTAACCACTTGTATCTCAATCCTTAACGTTGTGATTTTAACTGATGTAACCCTTTCTTGAGTAATACATATGTACTAGAAAGGCGAGGTATACATTTTCATATAATTAATAATGCTTCTATACAAAGTGCACACATACCAAACATTTAGCAGTTTATATAGATTGTTTCCAGGTATGTGTGTTCATGTGTCTAAGTCAAGACTAAATTACAGCAGGATTTTATTTCACACCTATTATATTTACAGTCATTATAAACATCTCCCACACCTTTTGAGTAAATAAGTCAGGCTCTATTGAATATGCATAGCAGTTTTTAAAATATATCCTCAGTTTTATCATAACATCAGTTTAAACAGGTCAAGTGTATCCAGGAACAAAATGCAAATGCTCCAATATAATTTTATTAAACTCTGAAGCTGCAAACCGATTAAAACATTCCATAAACTAGCTATAAAATATAGCAGCTTTAACCTTTTAATCCCATTAAAATCAATGGGCATAACTGGACCCAGAACTGCAGCTGCTGTATTCTTTGGGAGGAAAAAGAGAATTCAAAGTATGGGGGCAAGCAAGAGGGAAATGCCCAAAGTGGTTTAGAGAACAGACAGTGCACAACAAGCTTGCAATACTAGAGAGATCTGTTATTAGAGCAGGGAGACAGGAGTAGGAGGGGCCTCAGCCCAAAACTTTAAAAATTTAGCTCAAAATTTCACCCAGAATTTTACTGGTACACCATCTTTTCCTTTATTATTTGTTACGAGAAGGCCAGCTATCAAATGTTAAGCTTGTAGATGTGGACAACTGGCAGAGGGTCAAGTTAAAATAAACCAAATTGTTCTTTTCACTATAAGCTAAATTTTAAATATGTGCAGTAAAGAGCAGCACAATCATTTTAAGGAATCCACTTTCCTGAGAGAATATTCTAACATGAATAAAGCTATAACAATAACTATTTTTCAGAGCCCTTATAAAATAAATATATTCATCTGTTCAAGTTTTAAAAGCAAATATCAGACCATATATGATAAATCCATACGACCATTTATTAAAAATAAGCACAATATTTTTATGAATTCCTCTTTCTACAGTTTATACTTTCTTCTCTCTGAGAAGAAGCCCCTGAATTATGTTTAGCATGCAGAAAAATAATTAGCAGCATTTCATACAAGAAGCATTTCAGTGGAAGCAGTCAGTCAGTCCCACATACATGTCAACACATTCACAGCAGATTATATTGCAAACAGGAGATTTGTTCTACTGTATAGTCACAAGGGAAAGAAACAAATCAACCAGATCCTTCTCAAGTTGTAATTGTTCTTAGATCAGAGCAGGTAAAAAACAGAGCAGGTAAAAAAAGCATGCTACACACTATAAAATGGTTAGAAATGGGGCCCACCAGCATGGGAATCTCTTGGTGCACATGCAGAGCTGCAAAATCTCCATTTGAAAAATAAAATGTCTTAACATTTTGAGAAAAAGAGTTATCATGCCCCCACTCCCCAGGAGGCAGGGGGAATGAGCAATCCATGTATTTTAGTAAAAAGAAAGAAACACCATCCACATGTCAAAGTGCCAACTAGTGTATTATCAAGAAGAAAATTGGACACCTTCCCACTCTTCTGTCACTTGTGCTGCCGAATCACACACTGCCAAAGCAAGCTCTTTTACTGTGTGAACTTGTCATCAGAAGACTTGTCATCAAAAGAAAGCACTCCATTGTTTGTGCCCTCCTTTGAAGTGTGTATAAATGAGTATCTAGGGGAGCAGTAAATTTAGCATGTGTGTGTGTGCAGATGTGGGGGGAGAGATTTACAATGGCTTGCCTACATGGACAGGTTTACTCTAGAATGCCGCTGCTTTCACAAATTCCTAGTCGCTGCCATACTTGCAGGTGTAATACAGTCAGGGCCAGAAATATTGGAACAAGGATAACTGTTTTGGCACTTGGCCTCTGTACACCACCACATTGAAGTTGAAAGGAAGCACACCCAGAGGGGAGTGAAGTCAGGACTGTCAGCTGTAATTCAAGGGGTTTGACAAAAGTGGGGCACTAACCATTCAGGAAGGACAGCCAGTGGCATACACACACACCCATCGTTGGTGGCTCATACGTAATGGAACAAACCAACATCATTTCAAACTTAAGGATCGCCTTTAATACCTGGATGAAAATCCTTTGCAGTCAATGACTGCCTGAAGTCTGGAACCCATGGACATGACCAAATGCTGACTTTCCTCCCTCGAGATGCTTTGCCAGGCCTTTACTGCAGCTGCCTTCAGCTGCTGCTTGTTTGGGGGTCTTTCTGCCTTCAGTCTTGTCCTCAGTAAGTGAAAAGCATGATCTATTGGGTTGAGATCAGGTGATGGACTTGGCCATTGAAGAACATCACACTTCTTTGCCTGGAGAAACTCTTGGGTTGCTGTTGCTTTATGTTTTGGGCCATTATCCATCTGCAATATGAAGCGGCGTCCTATCTGTTTGGCAGCATTCGGCTGAATTTGAGCAGAAAGTATAGCCCTATACACTTCAGAATTCATCCTGCTGCTTTTATCAGCAGTCAGGTCATCAATAAACACTAGTGACCCGGTTCCATTGGCAGCCATATATGCCCATGCCATCATACTGCTTCCATCATGTTTGACAGATGATGTGGTATGCTTTGGATCATGAGCTGTTCCTTTCCTTCTCCTTACTTTTCTCTTCCCATCATTCTGGTACAAGTTCATCTTGGTTTCATCAGTCCAAAGAATCTTATTCCAGAACTGGGCAGGCTTTTTAGGTGATTGCTGACAATGGCTAATCTGGCCTGTCTGTTCTTGAGCGTTACCAGTGGTTTGCACCCTGTTGCGAAGCCTCTGTATTTACTAGGGATGTCAGAGAAATTCGCCACGAATCTCGGGGAGGCAGAATGCCAGCGCATTTGGCCCCCCCAAATTGGTGGCAAAACGGTCTGCCATCCCCCTGCCCCCCCGGGACGGGACTTACCTTATGCGAATGTCCCTGGCGGCGGCGGCGGCAGCTCCGGCGGCAGTTCGGTGGCGGCTGGTCTTCCAACCGGCCGCCGTCGCCGCCATTTCCAGTAAAAAAAACAAAAACAAAAAAACGTGATAGGCTACGTAAACATTTAAGTAGCCTATCACGGCTAGATTTAAAAAAAATACCGTGATAGGCTATGTAAATGTTTATGTAGCCTATCACAGCTGAGTAAAACAAAAAACAACCCCCCCCCCGCGCGTATGCAAATGGCGGCGCCCATGGGCGCCGCCATTTGCCTTCCTTATTTTGGCATGTATAGTCTACGTAAACATTTACATAGACTACGGCGAAAATAAGGGGAACGCAAATAGCGTAGACGCTACGTTCCCCTTATTTTCGCCGTAGTCTACGTAAATGTTTACATAGACTACACGTGCCAAAATAAGGAACGCAAATGGCGGCGGCCATGGGCACCGCCATTTGCGTACGCGCGTTTGTTTGTTTTTTACTCAGCCGTGATAGGCTACGTAAACATTTACATAGCCTATCACAGCTGATTGCAGGGACACAAATGGCGGCGGCTACGGCCGCCGCCATTTGCATCCCCAGCCAGCCAGGAATTGCGGTGGGAGGGATGGGGTACCTCCCCCCTGGCCAGAATTTCAGGGGGCAGGGACAGGGCACCTGCCCCCCACCACTAATCAAATTTCGGGCAAGGTAAGTGACTTTCGTACATCCCTAGTATTTACATTCATAAAGCCATCTCTTGACTGTAGATGTTGACAATGACATGCCTACCTCCGCAAGAGCGTTCTTGACCTGGCTAGATGTTGTGAAAAGGTTCCTCTTCACCATGAGCAGAATTCTGCAGTCATCCACTTCAGTTGTCTTCTGTGGTCTTCCAGGCCTTTTGCTGTTGCTGAGCTTGCCAGTTAATTCCTTGTTTTTCAGGACGTTCCAAACTGTTGTGTTGGCCACTCTCACTGTTTTGCTATCTCTCTGATGGCTTTATGTTGTTTCCTCAGCCTAATGATGGCCTCCTTCACTCTCATGGACACCTCTTTGGACCGCATGTTGGGAGTTCCAGTGAACAGCTACCAAATGCAAATGTAACACTCAGAACCACCTCCAGGCCTTTTATCTGCTTGATTGGTCATGGGGTACCCAGGAAACAGGCCACACCTGGCCATGCAGCTGCTTGTCAGCCGTTCGTTCCATTACTTATGAGCCACCAACAATGGGTGTGTGTGTATGCCACTGGCTGTACTTCCTGAATGGCCAGTGCCCCACTTTTGTCAAACCCCTTGAATTACAGCTGAAAGTCCTGACTTCGCTCCCATCTGGGTATGTTTCCTTTCAACTTCAATGCAGTGGTGTACTGAGACCAACTGCGAAAACAGTTATCCTTGTTCCAAATTTGTAGCCCTGACTGTATTACTGTAATGTTACCCTCTGATGTAGTATTCACAACCTTGTATCTTGCTCAGTAGCGTGGTCAGAGATGTTTTGTGGCATCAAAATGCAGCTATTTCTTCATTATTCACTTCTTTATTTTCATTCAGACTCAGGAAATTAATTTCTGTATTGGTTTATTCCAAGTGGTTTTCTTTTCTCATCTGATCTTCAGTCTCCCAGTGACCATTATTACAAATCATATTAATCTCCTTCCCTAATCTTCTGTGTCCTTGGCACCAGATACATTATTGAATGGACTGAATATCTATACTATGCTACCTTCTTTTGAAATGTCAACATATATGGCAGCAGTTTGTCAAGAGTTTACGAAATGAACTGAGATGCAACATATAAGCCAATTCATGTATTGGGAGAGGACAGTTTGTGAGAGTGGGGTTTCATGCACACTTGTGTAATATTCAGATCTAAAGAAATCACTTGACATTTTGATTTTGCTGTTGAATTCAGCAAGATGTGGCTTTTTCCCAGAGTGACACACAACAGCCTCGTTCAGACCATTATAAGAATTAGCCACAGCAAGCTCTGAGCTTGCACGCTCTTCCTTCTTCCCTCTCTGGTATGGCTGCAAGCAGGAATTCAGAAGCTTTTGCTTTTGTTTTAGATTAACTGCATAACATCCAAATCCATGCAAACTGTGGTTAAACTTAACTAGGGTTTGTTGAAACAAGTTTTTAAACCATAGTTTTTAAAGTTGACTTGCTTCAACAAACCATAGTTGAGATTAACCTCAGTTTAACATTCTGAAGACATGCCCTACTGCAGTAAATCTAAAACAGAAGTGGAAGCTTCCAATCTCCTTCTCATGGCCACAACCACAAAAGGAAAGGGGAGGAGGAGCATGTGAGCCCACGGGTTGCTGCAGCTCATTCTCATAACTCTAAACCACACTTTAGATGATGCCTGAATGCACTGGGTTAGTTTAGACATAGCACCAAGGTATCACTCACTCGCCCTCCCCTCACAAATGCTGATTAAAATAAATAAAAGTAATTTCTAAAAAATGTAGAGATAATTAGGAGATGCATAATGTAAATCAGAGATGTTCAACATCTTGATCGTGGGGGCCAGGTTCCTCTAGTCAAGATCTTCAGGTGATGAAGCCACCACACTATGATGTGGCCCTTCCCTCCAGCACTTGGCTGTGGAATCTAGCTTGCTTAGGTCAAGAATTTGACAGAGAAGGGCATCTGTCAGGTAGGCAATAGTGCTGTACTACGCACTCTTAATCTGGTCAGAGGAGGAGGAGTGAAGGTGAGAGTCATGTGCTGCTTCTTAGCTTGTAGAAACCCCTCTAACCAGGATCTAAGGTTACTCCAGATGCCTCTGTCTTCCTCATGTCATATCACATTAATTTTTACAACTTTGAAGAGTTGTCTTTGTGGTATGGAGAGCTACTTTTAGGAAGGGAAATTGTCTAAAGTCCAGCTGGTTATCTGCCACTAACTACAGAGTTTTTTCGATGGTGGCCATTTAATTGGAGTCACTAACTTAATTTTTTTTTTTTTTTACATTTTGTATATGCTTGCTTTCACTGATTAATATTTGTACTCAGAGGATTGAACTATTATATATTTAGGTGCAGTTCTGATTCAGGTTTATTAGTAGTCACACTCTACTTTGGTTCCAGTTCATACATTAACTTTTAAAAACTGTATTATAGCATAACCTTTCATTTACAAATTTAAGGATTAAGTGCAGAACACATATAGTATATCTGTTTTAGTTGTTCAGATGTTTTAATAAATTTGCATGAGTTTTTGTGGGTTCCAACCCACTTCATCAGATGCTATAAGTGAAAATGGAGGATTTCTGAAAAGACTGTTAGGCAGATCTTCAGCAAACATTCTATTTCCTTAAAGCGACAGTTACAAACCACAAAATGCAATAAAAGCCTTTATAATGTGCATAGAAACCATAGTCCCTATTGAGCCCCTGATTCACACAATCAAATGTCTTTATTATATCTTGTTCTGCAATCTCATATTCCAAGCAAGCCCCTGATTTCAATTTCTTTACAACTGTCACCCGGATGTCCGTAATGGTATGTCCAGAGAGGTTAAAGTGTTCGCTGACAGGCTTATTGATGTTCTTATGCCTGATGTCTGATTTGTGTTCATATAATCATTGTCTTAAAACAGTCCTGTTTGGTAGATATAAGTGACTTTTGCCCACTTGATCAGGAGATCAAACACACAACATTTGATGATGCACAAGTATATTTGACCTGGATGTGGTGGATAGTTCAAAGAAGAAGAAGAAGAAAGGTTGAGAACCAAAGGACACGCAAATCCTTGGACACACTTAAGTAGCTATTTGAACCCTGACCCAAATCTGTTATTACTAGACCATGAATGGGTCCCCAATGTGGTACCCATGGGCACCCCCATTTTATTTTTTCCATTTTTAAATATACATTCATGGATGTGTATGAATTGCAAAGAACTTTCTAGCAATTATACATGGGTTTCAACAAAAGTGGACCAAATATCCAAATAAGTATCCATTTGAAGGTGGTGTCTATAAGCCACCAACTGAAATACTGAAAGCGTTGTAAGGTTTTCAACGCATCAAAGGAGGTGAGTTTTTGTCCATCCAATGTTGTAATATCAGTCGTTTAGCTGCCAAAAAGGGTGCAGAGAATCCATTTACGCTTACCATTTGTTAATTTCCATGAAGCAGGTAAGTAATTTAAAAGAGCATGTAGTTCAGTAAATATTAAAGACTGTTTCAGTACAACATTTATTTGCAGAATAACCTCCTCTCCCAAAGAAGCACCTATTGGACACTGTCAAAACATATGTTTAAAAGAAGCATTAGCTGTATTGCACCAACAGCAATTAGCCAAATTAGACAATCCCTTATGAAAGAGCTGTTGCAGTGTCCAATAGACACGAAACAAAAGTTTTTGCTGAGTAAGGCACAGCCTAAGATCCATAGACACGAAAGGGAGATGTCAAAGTGGCAATCCATTGATTAGGCATTTTGTGGTTGTGCCGACTGGGAGTCGGGAGATCCGGGTTCTAGTCCCCACTGAGCCATGGAAGCCCATTGGGTGACTTTGGGCCAGTCACAGACTCTCAGCCCAACCTACCTCACAGGGTTATTGTTGTGAGGATAAAATGGAAGAAGGAGGAGGATTATGTATACTGCCTTGAGTTCCTTGGAGGAAAAAAGGCAGGATATAAGTGAAATAAATAAATAAATAAAAATAAATCTCAAATTTTCAAATATGCCCACAGATCCAGAAAGACTGGGGACCCCTGCAGTAGACATATACAACATGATGAAACTCTCCTGGAATGCAGTCTCCCAACTCCTTCATTCAATATTCTTTCTGCATTTTTTAACTGAAAGAGGCATTTTATATTTACTCTTGAACGTTAATTGCCATTCAAGTATTTAGCTCCATCTTTATGTAAGTAAGCCTTTTGTGTCTGAACATAAAATTTAAGATGATGTGACATGGAATCCTATGCATGTTTACTCAGAAGGAAGTCCTGAATTCAGTCAAGCTTACACCGAAGTAAGCATACATAGGATTGCGGCCTAAGACTGCCCATTCCCTAAGAATGGGAGTAAGTCCCATTGAACTCAATAGGATTAACTTTTGAGTAAAAAGGTGTAAGTTTGGGTTGGGTGAGCCTGATAAAGAGTAAAGCCAACACACAGTCTAAATTAGGATTAAACTAATAGAACTAGGCATCATTTTTAATTCAAACCAATTGCCCAGGATGAAAGGTACCTGAGATTTTTATTATTTTTTTGCTTTTATTAAAAGTGCTTTGCTCTTCCATGCCTTCTTTCATCTCAGTATTTCAGGGTATTTTACAAGCTTTAATTAAGCCTCACAAAACCTCTACCATAACTCTAAACCTATTATTTATCCTGCACTATAGTGCAAAGAATTGAAGCTTAATGTTCAAAATTAGAGGTAGAGCTCAAGCTTCTGCTTATATCTCTGGCTGTTCTTACTTAGTTCTAATAATACTAAAGTCCTAAGACTTCCTGTAGCAGTAAACAAGTGCTTAAGGCAGAATGTAGCAGGTATTATCATACAATGTATTATCATCATGTCACAAAAACATAAAAACACAACCCTATATTACAAACTGTAGCAGGATAGTTGTGCTAATCTCTTGTAGAATAAACAAAGAGTCTTGTGACACCATACGCCTAACAATTATATTGTGGCATAAACATTTATGGACTAGAACTAACTTTGTCAGATACACAAAGTGTTTATCAGTTGACAGATACAGAAATATACACAAAATGTGTAAACAATGGCTAACAATGCAAGAGGCACCAATAGGGCCGACTGATACATCTTGTGCAAAGTCCCCAAATATACCAGTTAAGAACAGAGTGAGCCCTCCACAATAGCAGTCACTGGTGATATATCGCAGTCACTGGTGACAGCATTTTTATTGCTGTGCTATTTTAACACTCAAGAGAGACAATTACTTCATGTTACAGGAAATCCAATCGCACTAGAGTCTAAATTCAATAACCATATTTAAACATCTCCATTCTGAACTGGGTCAGCCCATCACTAGTGACAGGTAAGGGCTTATATTCGCCTGCATATCTTCTAACCTTGAGCTCTATATTTTTAGCAGAAAAGCAGGACATAGATTATCTTAAATAAACTCAATATTGTACATCACTCGTTAACAATCTCTTTCTATTGTTTACATAGGGCAAAGACATTAGCCCTATGCAAGAGAATAAACAGACTCAAATCTGACATAAAAAAATGGCAGCACCCAGAAACCAGCGGGTGAACATTTTGGTCTCCTAGGAAAATCTGTTGTTGATCTGAAACTTACATGCTTAGAACAAAAATACGTCAAATGGAGGCATCAGTGTGAAATTAATGAATTATAATACATTATAAAATTTGATTCTATTGAATGTGGATGCCAATGAAATTGGGGTTGTCTTTCCTATTACATAAAGTAGCTGTCTCTCTTACATATTAAATTAGCACAGCAAAAAACCCTGTATCGTCATAGTGACTCCTGTTATGAATAGGACATTGTTCTTTTTTTGCATACTGTTGCTGTCCTTTATATTTCATGGCCCTTGGTCTTACTGTTTACAACCCTTTTCTCTTTGAATTCATGTGTGTGTATATTCTCCAGCTGAGGATATCATTTTATCCAAGCGTATGTCAAAATATTTTCTTTAGTCTTTCAGAGACAACATTACATCTTTTTTGTTTACTTTACAAATGTTATGCTAATACTGCAGGCAGATACATTATCATAAATGTTTGGATAGGCTATGGCATTAAGGCTACAATCCTATACATACTTATATACCAGTAACTCAGACTGAAGATGGTGGGACTTACTTTCAAGTAAATATGCACTGAGTTGTGCTGCATGACAGCTGCTTAACGCACTATATCACACAATTTACAAATATGATTATAATATGCTATAAAGTTGTTTAAAGCAACACAGGATACGTCATGCTTTTCTTTCAACAGTAGACACTTCATTTATCAAAACCACAGTTACACTTGTTCACAATGCTTTGTAGATCCATATCAGAGCAACATTTTATAAATAGATTTCTCATTTACTTTACCTTCTGGATGTCTGGATGTTATAGATGGAACTCGATTCACCCAGAAAAAAATACAAAGTACTAGTGTGTAGGTTGGGTTAAAAGTGACTTCTTAATATGTAGAACAAAATCTGGTTCTCAGCAATACTGCAGATAGACAGTAAATCCAAAGCGGATAATAGCATTCTTTCTAAATGTGTAACTGAAATTACATTAAGTCATTCTTATCTGCTATATTCAGAAAAGTAAAATTGGCTTTTAATATTAATTCTTGCTGTATCATTCTGACAGCATTTTTTTATCATATACACCGCATACTACACAATAGACCTGGCCTGATAAGTCCAGTTTATATGCCGCTGTTCTTATATCACTAGAATTAAAAATAGTCACTCTGATAGTCATGATATTTAAGAAAAAAATATTATATATAGTCATAATATTAAAGAAAAAAAATCTGTGCAGTAACATGAGCAAATGAATACATTTTTATCATAGTACCTTGAATTGTTTAGTTGCCAGAATGAATTTGACAAAGATCTAGAATAAGCTTTTTAATAATTTGCACACTTGTAGGCATATTCACATGTGCGTGCATGCGCGCACACACACAATGTTGATAAAATGTTTTGGGGTAGGCATGATTTACAGTATATTTTTTATGTAGGAAGAGCTGACAACAGATCTAGATTTAGTTTCAAGTTAGGCTGTGTTTTGGGAGTGAGACCTTACAGGTGAAGAGCCATAAACTTCACAGATTTTGTGAGGGTACCTCTTTCCTAATACCTTTAGGCCAGTGGTGGGGAACCTCTGGCCCTTGGGCTGGATCTGGCTCATCAAGCTTCACCACCCAGCTCACCACCTCTCCCCAACAGGACACACTCCCATTCAGTTATATGGTGATACAGGAAAGGTTCCTACATCAGGTTGCTGCTTTTGCCTCTCTGTGAACTAAGAAAGGGGATTCCCCCTTTTCACTGCACAAAGAAGAAAGCACTGCAACCTGACAATGCAGGAAGAGATGTATGTCTTCCTGCATCACCAGATCACTTGGTTTTCTGTCTGTGCACCAAAGAAAGGGTCAGCGCAAAGAGGAGAAACACAGTAAGAAAAAAAAAACTCTGGGGGAGGGAGATAGAGTGAGAGAAATGGGACAGAGAGGTAAGGGGAGAAAGGAAAGTGGGGAGAGAAAACAAGAGAGAGACAGGAGAGGGAGGGAGGAGAATGTTGCTTTGGCTCCACCTATATTTGGTTTTGACCATGCCCACTTTTCAGTTTGGTTATGCCCACATGTGGCAGATGGTGGCCCTGGGAGCGCTATGGAGAAGGAAATGCAACCCTCGGGCTGACAAAGTTTCTACATCCCTGCTTTAGGCCATTTGGAGCAAAGCTTAGAGATACATGGTTTAAAACAAACACAATACTTAGTGTGTGTGTCTGCGTGTGTGTGTAGGTGTTACAATGAAGGAAAGGTGGGCAAGAGAGGAGGTTCTACTGCAGGGATTTTGAAGGCTTCCTCTGATTTGAGTTTGACATTACTCAGAAGTTTTTAAGCCTTTGTGTATGACATTTTAAGAATAAATTTTGAGCAAATATGGCAATGGAACCAGATCTAAGGGATGTTCAGTCTAACCTGAGGGCAACATGTCCAATCAATTTTTAAAATTAAAAATATTAATATTTTTATTACTGCAACAGAATCACAGTATTACAAAGCCCATAGAAACATGCAGCCCAATCTTACGCATATTTACTCAGAAGCAGTTCCCAACTGTCTTGAGCAGGAGTCATTCCCAAATAAGTGTAAGTCAGATTACAGCCAAAATCGCGTGTTTGTCATGATAGGTCTCCCAGAGAATAACTTGTAACTCACCTTTGAAATGTTACTTGATCGACTTGCTGAGCGACCAGGAGATTTCTCATTCTGTAAAGAAAATTGTAAGATTTGCTTACTTTGGGGCTAAAACATAAAACTCAAATTTACAAGCATTAGTTTTGCCGTATCTCTCAGTTACAAGGTGTATATAACTGAAGAATTACTACTTGGAACCCAAACAATTACTTTAAGCATGCTCAAGAGCTCAGATGTACCCAGAGTGATTTTTAGTTTTGCACTCTCTCAACAACAGATCTTTATGCTATTGAAAATCCCTGCAGTTTCAAAAGTGGCTTCACATGGTAGGGAGAGCTATTGTTCAAGAAAAACAAGTCAGAAGCCCCTTTGGGGCTAGTTATGCATTTCTTTGGATAGAACTAGTTATGCATTTTTTTGGATATAAGCCATTATTAAAAATTACTTAATAAATGCAGCATTTAAGAGAGAGAAAGTAAGGCTGATGACGATAGAGAAAAGAAAAAAATGCAAAAGGGAAGAAGAATGCTCCACTTTTCACGCAAGAAGTTTTGAGAGATAAAATTCTAATGATGCAACTGCTACAGCAATCAGGAAGGAATTGAGCAGGGAGGTGGGGGCCATACGCCTTTGAGTATGTATCCTAAGGTTCTACGCAAGTATAGAACCCATTATGTTCAAAATTACTTAATAAAAGGTATGTACGCAAATCAAAGTACCAGAAAAAGATTAGTGCATATTCAAGCATAAAATTTATCTTGACACAACATTTATGATCTAGCGCTTTGAAGAAATTAATTTCATTTCTAATTTCCAACAGATAAAAAAATTAATTCTTGGCTGACATTATTGAGTCTGATTTTTTTTTTTTTTAAACTACTTAATAGCATCTCTGCATTACTATTTCATTTGAATTAACTCTAAGTAATAAAAGACTGAAGACACCCATTGAATATTCTCTATTTCATTACCTAGACAGAAATTCTAGAGCCTGCACTGTTCTATCTCAATTCTCAACCCATGCCTCTGCCTCATAAGAATTTTGTGGAATGATGTGTAAGTACATCTATATGAATACTGATGTGTTTCACACAAAGTGATAAGATATACAATGTGGCCTTGCATCATGTCAGATCTCTGGTCCTACTACTGCCCTCTGTGACTAGCGGCCACTCTCAAAGGTCTCAGATAATGGTCTTCCTCCTCCCTACTGAGATCCTCTTAATAGAAAATGCCAGAGATTGAACTTCAAAACCTGGAGACTTTCATTCCCCTGAGCAATGACACCCAACCATCCCGCTACACTAGGAGGATTTCCCAAATTGGCTGTAATGCTTGTGCAATAGATTCAGTCCTGCAGAACTTAATGGGGATTACTTCTGGGTTGACATGTATAGAACTGCACTGGTATAGAAAACAATAAAATACTCCAAGCACCAAATAAGAATATTATCTCAAGTTAAATAGTGCATATTCCTCAAACAGCCCCTTTGAATTCCACCTGTAAAAATAAGCTTTAATCCACCAAAACTAAGTCAGCAGAATCTAATCTAATATATTCTTGATTTTTAACTAAAAATTAAAAATAAATGAGGTTGGGGGCAATTTACATTCCTGTTTAAGGTGAATCAATAGAATACTGTCTATTATGGCAAAACAAGGTTTTATACCAATGCTTTATCTTCAATACTAAGCTCTATTTTCACGTTTTAAGAATGTGGTAATTTTTTCATTAAACTGACACACAAGGTTATGAATAGTTTCAAAACAGATTAGAGCTACTTAAAATTAAAATGAGCCTTACAACATCAGTCAATTCCTTTGCATAATATAATAAAGTAGAAGAGTCAATATGCAGTACTTGTCTCATATGAATGCAGCCTGAACCTAAAATATGGTTGGGAGTGGTTGCTGTCCATGACATATACACACACACACACTCATGCACACACAACCAGTGATGAAATAAATGTACTACCAAGAAACTCTCCTCATAGTGGAATGGCGCAGGACTCCTACTTGTGGACTATTTAGCTAGTTCAGAACATGGAGAAATAATGGAAACTAGTCAGTGAGAAAGCCTTTGAAGGTATAACTATAACTATAATAACAATAACAACAACAACAACAACTATAAACATTTGTTAGGATGAGCATAGCATGGGTATGACTTGGCATACACATAATGTTACCACATGGTTTATTTAGAGAGCTTTGGCTATCGGGTGGTATAAAAATATAATAAATAAATAAATAAATAAATAAATAAATATTTAACCCATGGTTCTTGCCCTACTGAGGGTTTGTCTGGGAGATGATTGAACGAATTGTGGTTTGTTTTCTCATTCCCTGGATTGTTTCCCTCCTCCTTTGCCTGTTCCTCCCTGTATCCCAAATGCCTTTGCGGCGCTGTACTATTGGCATGTAGGGTGGTTGAAGTTTTTTTTTACCACTCTTGCCCACTGCCTCTGTAGCCTGGTGAAACAACCCATGAAAAACCCATAGCTCTGGGTTCACACATAATGGTTTAAACAACTCAAGAGTTCATAACCAGCCACAAACCATGGGTTCTCTTTCTGGGTTGTTCATAGTTAACAAACCATAGTTTGCTAGCACAGGTGGATTTGCACATCATGACAACCCAGGATTCAACAACAGATGAGTTAAATAAACTATAGGTTAGCCTTATATGTGAATCAGGTATATTTCCAAAAATGAAGATATGCAGAGCCTGTTTCTTTTCATCCTGCGGATGAAACAACATTCTGAATTAAAGGGAAATACGAAACAATTAACAATTAAGATTGCTGGGAGAATTATCAACAACCTCTGATATGCAGACGATACCACCCTAATGGCAGAAAGCGAAGAGGATCTAAAGAGCCTCTTGTTGAGGGTGAAAGAGGAGAGTGCAAAAGCTGGTTTGAAACTCAACATTAACAAAACGAAGATCATGGCATCTGGCCCCATCACTTCCTGGCATATAGAAGGGGAAGAAATGGAAGCAGTGACAGATTTTACTTTCTTGGGCTCCAAGATCACTGCAGACGGTGACTGTAGCCATGAAATTAAAAGACGCTTGCTCCTTGGGAGGAAAGCTATGGCAAACCTAGACAGCATAGTAAGAAGCAGAGACATCACCTTGCCGACAAAGGTCCGTCTAATCAAAGCTATGGTTTTCCCAGTAGTAACGTATGGCTGTGAGAGCTGGACTATAAGGAAGGCTGAGCACCGAAGAATTGATGCTTTCGAACTGTGGTGCTGGAGAAGACTCTGACGAGTCCCCTGGACTGCAAGGAGGTCCAATCAGTCCATCCTAAAGGAAATTAACCCTGAGTGCTCATTGGAAGGACAGATAATGAAGCTGAAGCTCCAATATTTTGGCCACCTAATGCGAAGAGAAAACTCTCTGGAAAAGACCCTGATGCTGGGAAAGACTGAAGGCAAAAGGAGAAGGGGACGGCAGAGGATGAGATGGCTAGATAGCATCACCGATGCAATGAATATGAACTTCAGCACGCTCTGGGAGAGAGCGCAGGACAGGAAGGCCTGGCGTGCTATGGTCCATGGGGTCACGAAGAGTCGGACACGACTGAACGACTGAACAAACAAACAAAACGAAACAATTCTAGGAGGAAAAGTCATAGTTGGATGAAATATTATTGTGTTCTTGTACATATGGAGCAATAGGGACAGACAACTAAAACTGAGCTGAAATTTAAGAAAGGGAGAGAGACAGAGAAAGGAAGGAAGGAAGGAAGGAAGGAAGGAAGGGGAGAAAACTGTAAGAACTCAGGGCCAGGGGGTGCTTAGGAGGATACTCTTTTTAAAAAACTGAATTGCTTAATTTAAAAAGTTAAAACTTAATTTTAATTTTTACAAACTTAAAAACTGGTCCTAGCAATGATGAAGCTATAACTGGTTGTCCAGTAGACCACCATGTCTCCCCACAATGTCTCAGCTGAAATGACACTATTTCATGATGCAGTGTTGTTCCAAGTGAGGCACTGTAGGGTAACATGTTGGCCTGGAAGAACATGGGTTTTCCCCAGAAGCAATTACTGGAATCCTGCTACACTTTCATAGCTTTCAAATGGGATCGCAGAACTGGGGCAGCATATTTGGCTCAGCACTAATCCCAACACATGGCACATAACTCAATCCTACATGAATTGAATATGACAGCCACTTATAAAGGCTGTTAAAAAGGTTAAAAGATATGTTACGTGATGCCATGGATTCATATTAAGACAGCACTAGCCAAAGGTTCTAGGCTGAAGTAGGCTGTTATTGATGATGTTGTTAATAATAATATTTATATCAGGGGTATTTTGGTGTCCAGATGTTTTGGCCTACATCTCCCATCTGACCTAGCCAGCAAAGCCAATGGTGAGGGAGGATGAGAACTGTAGGCAAAACCAACTGGAGGACCACAAGTTGCTCACCCTGATTTATACAGTGCCGTAATATCCCGTTTCCAACCTTCTTTATCCATTGGGTTCAAGTTACAGCATGACAGCCATTCCCTTGTGAAACTTCAACTACTAAAGAGTTTGAAACAGAATAATTTTAGGAATTTAGGATAAGAATAATTTTAGGAAGTTTCATCCTGGGGATTCTGGGGATTTCCAGTCTCCAGTCTGGGACGACTCACTGCTGCCTCTCCTGCCTTTTTCACATGCCACAAGATAAGTTTCTTAGCGTTGATCCTGTTTGTAAGCATACAGGCAATAGAGCTAACTTTGTCAAGCATTGGTGCTCAAATGCTTGCGAAACCCATACCTAAATGTTACAAACCACTCGAAAAAAGTTCCATTGAACAACACTGATAAGATCCAATGGTGGAAAAGAACTCTCACTTTGCCACCATCTCTGCTGCAGAATAGGCTTGATAATGAGTGTCACGATCCTTCATCTTTCCCCTCCAGGGAATCAACACACTCCAGGAAACAAGGCTTCAAGCTATACGTCTTTATTAGTTAACAACTAGCTTCTTTACAAACGCAGATTTTAGGAAACTCTCAGACTGCAATGAAACAGCTAATCCACACAGCTACAGACATCAATAGAGGAGACGAAGTGGAAGTTAGAGAAGTTGCAAGCAGTCTGGGCAAGAACTTCTCGGCCAGACTAGCTCCACAGGGATGCCCCTCCCTTAGGGTGATTCCCTCCTTCATTGGCTTTCACAAGTGGCCAACCTGCCAGAGTGTCTGAGCCCTGCCTCTAACTTTTCCCACTTAGCTCTGTGACTGACCCTAGCATCCCTCAAGTCACACCCCTTTCTCTCCTCCTCCGAAACCTGGGTTCTGATGGTGGAGGAAAGGGGGAGGCATTCAGGCTGGGCCATCTGTGTGTCAAGGTCTTGAGAAGAAAGACTTGCCGTATCTGTGCTCACTAGGGAGGGATCCTCCCTGTGTTCAGGCTGTTCCCATTCTGAATCTGAGCTGCCAGTCATCTCCACACGCTCAGATTCATTCCTGACAATGAGCTCTAACCTGTGTTTGGTTGGACTCAGCACAAGTCTTCCTCTGCTTGCATTCTACTCATAACCTTTGTTGCTTCATTGTGCTCAGCTCAGACACAAATCATGGCTATTTAATCCCTCTTTAATTTCTTTCCATCATAGATTGAAAACTTTTCTTTTTTGACAGACTTTTAATGTTTAATGCTTATTTTTACTTTTTCTTTTATTACTGTGTCATTTGGGTTATTGGGCAGTTTAAAAGTGCAATAAATAAACAAATTTGTATTTTAGACTGCATATTTTAGCTTAATTAAGCATTGTGTTTTTAATAGCTATTGGAAAACCTAAATTAAACTTTTATTTCATCTAGGATACCTGAGAATTCAGAATCAGTACTTATTAGAAATACAAATTAATCCATAATGAATGTGTAAAAAAAAAAAAAAAAAGGAAAAACTTGTGCCCTGTATTGTATGGGAAAAATACAAATTACATACCACGTAGGTAAGAATGTCTTATATATCACTACATAAAAAGCTGGTCAGAGCATGTGAGGGAAAATATCTTTGATATAGGAATGGTAGATGTGTCTTCCACGTGGTAGTGTTCCAGAGAGCCAGGAATAACATTTGTATTTAACCGGCCATGCAAGTCAGTCCTTACACAACATTTCTAAGCCACCAGTAGCTCAAGATAGGTCTGGCACTGGAGTAGAGATGCTCCATGCAATTGGGCTGACTTGTGTAGCAAGCCCAGCATTATGCCTCCTGCATGGAGTGCATCATGTGAAACTGTGTAGAACCTCTGTGTGGAGTAATTAATATTTGGGAACAGATCAAGAAAGCCAGCAAGTCATAATGCTACATTATATCACTCTATTTCTCAGTGTTCAAAGCAACTGACTTATCAAGGGCTGAGCTTGGTCATAACACTAAATTTCATGCTCATGTGCTCTTCCCTCCTCTTTCAGTGCAGCCATGAAAGGAGTTCAGAACCTTTTGTTTCTTTAGACTAATCACAGCTTGTTGTGACCAGGGGCGGGGGGGGGGGGAGGTAGGATCCTCACGTCAATGGAATGAGAAGAGTATTATTCTGGATTTTCCTGGAATTGGCTTTGGTCTGTCAGGGACACATGAAATGCCGAGTGTACCGTACCTTAAAAATATGCTTTTCACAGGTCAGACAGCACTTGAAAGCAACATACTTCTGGGCTGGGTGGGAAGGAATAGAACTGAATGTCACCAACCCAGCAGGAGCTGCTCAGCCAATGAGAGAGGCTTATTTCCCAGCCCATGTCCAGGCTCACCGCTGCTACATGTTATGAATGGAGAGGTGAAAGACACCCCCCTAAGAATGCTGCGATCATACCAAATTTAAAGCAGAGGGATGGGCACACAGCAGCTGAACCACAGGGGAGCCGAATTAAAGAAAAACAATGGAGTAAAAGTACTCAGCAAAAATGCGGCTTCCCCACAGGTAAACTCCCAGGCGGCTGCACAGTGGCCATGATGTCATGTGTCCCTAACGACTTTAAGCCACAGCAGCATTGGAGAAAACCTCTCATGCACATGGGCCCTAGGACAAGCTGTGGTTAATCTTAAATATAATGAGTGGAAACAAACCAACACTAAGCCATAGTTTTTGAAGCTGGC
Organism: Heloderma suspectum; assembly: GCF_057233095.1. Taxonomy (NCBI): domain Eukaryota; kingdom Metazoa; phylum Chordata; class Lepidosauria; order Squamata; family Helodermatidae; genus Heloderma; species Heloderma suspectum. The sequence continues at coordinate 72,943,295 of NC_139462.1, forward strand.
TTGTTTTCACTAGCCACAGGGCATCTCTACATTAAATAAAAAAACTGCAGTCTTACCAGGCTTTCTTTGTTGAGGAGTCTTTCCATGTTTACCATGGGATCCTAGACGGTGACCACTTTTTTCAAATTTGAAAACTTCACCTCTGCAGAGAGGTGAAGTTTTCAAATTTCAATGCACCACTGTTTTCAATGAAACAGCGCCATCTAGTGGCTGTTTAATAGTGTAATGGGACTTTACATACTGGGAAAACCAGTGATAAATTTAAATAGTTCATTATCTCTGGATCTTTTTAAGGTGGAATAACACCTTAAAAATAGCTGGATGTGCCCTGGAGACAACATCATGTAAAGGATCCGCAAACTTCCGTGGGTGGCCAATCATGAGCGCACGATAAATGCCTCATGTAGAAAGATCCCCAGTTAAGGATCCCCAGTTAAGATTTAGGGTTGGGATGACATGTTAAATAGTGGTGGAAGCAGAAGCTTCCAATCTTCTTGGAAGAGCAGAGAGGAGAGGGAAGGGGAGTGTGTGAACCTGGGGAAAGGGTACACTTATTATCGCAGTTTAACATAATGTCCTAACACAAACTACTTCCAGTCTTATGAGGTTGGCCAGTGTTGATGTTGTAAGAACTAACGCTGTTCAAAAGGACAGAAGTAAAACATGAAATGCAGACCACTCTAAAGTGTACAGTATTAGTGTGCACATATGTTTAGGAAAGCGAGTTATCTAATCATAGGGAGATGCGGCTAATTGTTGCAATACATTTATATTAGGTTGAAAATCTGTGCAGAAAAATATTATATTTATATTACACAATGCATATGTAAATGTACTGGCATATACTTATCTTTACATATTTATCGATTTACATATGTTAAGAAATTGTTTCATGCTAGGACAAATGTTGAGTTACAAAATCTATGTACTGTTGCCACCACAGTATTATTTGTATATAGTATTGTTCCCCATTAGACATCTCTCTTATTTAATTCTTTAATTTCACTGTGGTACCCTACAATGTTAATTAATGCATCAAAGTGATAATAACTAGCAATCTAATTTGTGATATATCTCTGTGTGTCACAATCACCTTCTTCTCTTCTTTGCTAATGTCTAAATTACCTGGCAATTGTAAATGACCTGCAAGAGTACACCAATATTTGATGTCACATTTATTTAATACTAGTGACTAGCTAAGGGAGCTTGAACATGTGTTTGCTGTTCATTCAGATACCTCTCATATAACTGCAATATATGTTTTGGTGTTTTTCCCCCATCCTGAGAAGGCACGAAACCAATTAATTTGCTGTACAACATGCTGCAAGTAACACTAGCTTGACAGCTAAAATCCACTTTTCTAATCAAACTCTTTTCATCATGTTGCCCAGTGCAATATAAAAGCCATACATCAGAGCCATCCTGCTTTCTGGTGGAAGATAAAATATATGAAGACAGGCCCTGCAAATAAGAGAGAAAGAAGTCTTAGCTATTTTGTTCTTGGAGGATTTAGCTGGGCTCTCAATCCTTGACTTTCCGACTGGACAAATATCTTGCAATTTGTTTAAGGAAATGCTTTCAACCATTGGCTCCTAACAGAAGCTTATATTAATCTTCTCTGTATATGGCAGCAAACTACTGTGCATACAATTCTATTTTAGAATCCCAGAGATGGGGAATGTGTGGCCCTCCAGATGTTGGACTACAATCCCATCAGCCCACACAATTGTCTATGCTAGCTAACTTCTGGATGACTGCATGTTCTCCACCACTGCCCCTTTTAAAAAAATAATAATAATTTGTTTCACTAATACCAGGGAAATGACAAATTGTTAGAAAAAGCTGTTGTAAATGCTATGAATACCACAAACAGCATTTGCCAAAAGCCCAACTCAACACTGTAAATTTCAGTAGTTTATAAAACAACACCACAACATTTTCTCAGAGCCATGGGATATGAGAGATGCAGAAGTAAAGATATACAGTCAACACTTTTTCCATCCAAAGGAGCAACAGGTAAAGGTTTTCACTAGGACTGACTACAGGAAACTAAACAGAATGAAATGTATCCCCACAACTATCAATTTTAACCACCATTCTTCTTTTTTAAGGCTCACAATCACATTCAAATTTAGATAGACATTCCTCTTTCTATTCTGACTGAGCTACATTTAACCCTGCACTGCAGAATATGACATGTACAGAAGAGAAGGAATCAAAGCCATTTATCACCTCCTGTTCCATATTCCTTATTCAGAGCTAGCCCCAGCTCTCTATTTTCAGTGGAACATACACTTATCTACTCCCTACAAAATATCAATGTTTAGGTTGTTTAATCGGGAAGGCAAATTAAATTATTTTGGGAATAGAATAACTCACACTGAAATCCATTAGGTCATACTAATTGGCAGACAACAGTCAATTACCATCCAAGATGAAAGACTGGCCACGTACTTGACTAACAGCCAAAAGTATTTCAAAAAGAAAAGAACATTAATTAAATACATACAATGGAGGTGCCTCATTTTGTATAGAGCTCGAAGACAACCTTACTTGATTATTTTCTGTTCAGTATATAAAATGTGAGTCTTTTTCATAACCTATTAACAGATATGTCCTGGAAAAGCAGTAGGGTCATTTGATAGAATCACATTATTCAGAAAAAAACTTGGGGAGCAAGCATCTTTAAAATGCCTCTACTAGAAAAGAAACGGTTGCTGCCTCTGTATCTTTTCTGCTGATATAGCATAAAGTGTAAAATAAGCATAATCGTAAGATTTCTATATAAGCTGTTTTGTTACATAGTTTTATTTCGCACTTTCCTTCAATGACAAAACCGGAAGGCCACGATATAAATGGACAACAAGTATTTTATTATTCATAAGAATCTGGTAGCCCAATAGTTCCTCCAGGCCTGCTTCCAAATTCAGCAAGTCCCAGAGAGAACCACATTTACACCAGAAAAGCAAGAAGAAAACTGAAGCAAAGCTGGAATTTGAAGCAGGGCTGACGTCAAGGGTTGGCATGGTTGGGCAGTAGCCAAGGGCCCACATCCCAGCGGAGAGTCTGCTGACAGGAGCCCCCTGGACCTGCTCCTTTTCACCACTGCAAGCTACTTGTTCATCCTCCTTTCATCTTGGCCCAGATAATTGTGGCGGTGGAGTAGATGTCACAGCCTACTGGATCTATGTCTCTCTGCCTGGCCAGTAAGCAGGTGGCAGCAATGATGAGGAAGATGAGGAGTAAGAGAAGCAGCAGCATCTGGCAATAAAGCTTCTAAGAAGGTAGACTGGGGAGGGGGGACAACATCGAGAGTGTCTTGCTTTCTGTGTATAAGGATACTGTCTCATATGCTATATCTGTGTTATCTAGATGAACAGATTGCATTAATGTCTCTATATTGCATTTTTGTAAGAGATCACTGAAGAAGACCTTCGGGTTGAAACACATTTGGCTTTTACTTTGAACAATTGCAGCTGATTTTGGTTGGTTTTGATTTGTACAATGACAACAGATTTTGGCTTTCTGTATTATTATTCTGTATTATTATACTTTCTGTATTATAGTCATCTTCAGAACTTATAAAATTATTACCGTATGCTTTTGAAAGTCAGTTCATCAGCGTTTCCCAATATACAATATTAGTCACTTTATCCCATTTTTTTTGTCAGGCAGCCACAGTAAACAGGCCAGAGGATATGTAGATTGGTTTGTTTTAACAAGGTTAAAATTGATTCCTTTAAGAAGGAATTGAAGGAGCAGCGAGAAACAAAGTTAAGCTTGTGGCACGGGGACAATAAGAAGAGGAAGCATTGCCTTTTCAGTGATGTTATGCCTTTCCCTTATAAATATTTAAAAGATGCAGAACCTATTTTCTCACTTTATGAACAGATTGCTGTTGTATGCTGAATTTGTATTTAATACCATATCTTGCCCCACTGCCAGCTATATCTATTTGGCTACTCTCTAGCTTGCTAAGTATGTATACGAATGTGGCCTTACCCACGTGGCTTCTTTGATTCATTTTATAATCCACATCATACACATACCAAATGAAAGGCATCATTTACTTATTTTTATTTTTGCTTTGTTCTTCAAGATTAAGATGGCCACCAAAGACTACAGTTCCCATGTTAACTTGATGTTAAATTGTCTATTGTCTTCAGCCCAATAATGCGGATGATGTGATCCCCACCATGGAAACCACCATCTCTCTCTGCAAACTCAACCTCCATGTTCTTCAAATACCCATATGGGGACACAGCACATAAGCATCATTGCCTTTAGGCAAAGATAGCGAAACTTCTCTTCATGGAGTAACATAACACGTTAGAAGTTTCATAACTTCCTGCACTGTGTGCACTAAGAGCCCATTGCAGGTTCTAGCTGAAACGACTGTATGTAGTTTCAGTGCATCTGATCCCTGAAGTATACACAGGCAAAATAATTTAGCCCGTACCAGTCCCCCATTGGCTCATCAGAGATTCTTTAAAACATGCAGATTTTTTGTGTGTTTTTTAAACATTTTCTTCAGCACACATCTACAGAAATATCACGACAATCCTGCAGAAATTATTAGTCTCTTTCCCCTCCTATGTTTAAGGTATTAGGTCTAGGTCCAATGGAAAAAAAATGAGCAAAGATTATTTTCACCTTAGCCTTATTCAGTTCTTTCCCTCTCACACAATTAGAAATCCCATGAGTGGGAGATTTGGACTGTGCCCACTGGCCCCACCCACCCTGTTTCAACCTTGGAGGCTCCACCCCTGCCATCCCAAGCAGTGGGGGCATGACTATAGGGGGAAGTCTGCCAAATGAGTATAGGCTATCCTTCTAATCTGGAACCCTACGTGATCAGCATACATGTTTGGCAGGCACCACCTCTGGAGACATGCCTCCAATATGTGGACTGTGGGGCCACCAAGGATATGGCAACAGGGACTGGCCCCACTGGCCCATCTCATGAGACTGGTAATCAGGTGAGGGGCAAATGACTGAATAAAGCTCTTGTCTTAAGTAATTTCCTCCAATTTCTTTTCATAATCCATAGTGAAGAAATCATTGGTCTTTTTTACAAACAACAGGAAGTAATAGTCTGCATATGTTATCTTCTTCTCACATCCAATTATGTTGTAATATATGGCATCAAGGGATGTCTACATATATCTATATATGAATATCTATCGATGTGAAGTGTTGCACTGTAACTGTTGCTCTGTTCATGATCTGGAAGATAGGTCTCCATAATGTGAAACAGAGAGAAAGTTTGCTAGGGATGGGGGAGTAATCCTCCATAGACCCCAGTGAGGCTGGATTCAAAAGACTCCGGAGTCCGTGGAGGATCGGAAGACTTACCTCCACCTGCTGGAGGAATCCTCGCTGGCCAGCTCCGGAGTGCCAGCAATACGGCTGCCATTGCTGTATCGCTGGCTGGGCTGATTGACTGCGGACGCAAATGACGTCCACTATGCCATTTGTGGCTGCAAAGGTCTTAGTTTAAGAAAAATGCAGCTGTAAGTTTGCCATTTGCGTCCCTGCTTTTTCACACGATAGGCTATGCAAATATTGCTGGCGCTCTGGAGCCTGCCGGCAGCTCTGCAGAATCACTGCCGAGCGGAGCTGGCCAGCTAAGATTCCAGGGGGGAGGGACGGATCACCTCCCCCCAGCAGACACCCCCTGAACCAGGAGGTAAGCGTTCCGCCCATCCCTAAAGTTTACAAATTCAGTAAAACTCTAAGTGTAGTATAGTGCAGAATTCAAAACCACTCTTCAGGATGAATCTTTTCTGATTATATTATAAAGCCCTTTCCGCCAGAAAAGCCCAGGGGGGTACTTCCACCAGCGATTTACTCTGAGCCGGCTGCGTGTTGAGGGCGTTAGGGATACATGATGTCATGGCCATCCAGCAGCTACCTTGGAGCTTATCAGGGAAAAGACGGATTTTCTGAGACTGTTTAAAGTCCGATTCTTTTCTTTAAGTCGGGTTCTCCCCAGTATAGTTGTTGTATGTCCCAACCCCCGCATTTAGCTCGGTTATGCTAGACTAGGGATGTCGGAGAATTTCTCCACGAATCTCCAATTTCCCCCGAAATTGGTGGAGAAACGGTCCGCCCCCCCCGGAATGGGACTTACCTTTGGCGAATGTCCCTGGCGCTGGCGGCTCCCAGCGGTGGTTCGGCGGCGGTTCAGCAGCGGCAGCCAGTCTTCTGACCGGCTGCCACCACCACCATTTCCAAGTAAAAAAAACAAAAAACAACAACAAACGTGATAGGCTACGTAAAGATTTACGTAGCCTATCACGGCTAGATTTTAAAAAAACACTGTGATAGGCTACGTAAATCCTTACGTAGCCTATCATGGCTGACTTTGGGGGGGGGGGGAAAGCGCGTATGCAAATGGCGGTGCCCATGGGCGCCGCCATTTGCATTCCTTACTTGGGCACGTGTAGTCTACGTAAACATTTACGTTGACTACGGTGAAAATAAGGGCAATGCAAATAGCATTGCCCTTATTTTCACCGTAGTCTACGTAAATGTTTATGTAGACTACACGTGCCCAAATAAGAAACGCAAATGGCGGTGCCCATGGGCGCCGCCATTTGTGTACGCGCTTTTTTTTTCCCCCCAAAGTCAGCCGTGATAGGCTACGTAAGGATTTACGTAGCCTATCACGGCTGACTGCAGGGACGCAAACAGCGGCGGCTACAGCCGCCACCATTTGCGTCCCGTCAGGAGACGAGATACGCGGCTGGAGGGACGGGTGCCTCCCCCCCCCCGGCCAGAATTTCGGCGGGAAGGGATGGGGCGCCCCCCACCCCGCCCAGAAGTTCAGGGGGAGGGATGGAGCGCCTCCCCACCACCACAAAGCAAGCTGCGGGATAAGGTAAGGGACGTTCGTCCATCCCTATGCTAGACCTGGCCAGGGGTGTGCCTTTCACCATGACCCCAGTCAAGGGGTGTTTCCTCACGATGTGCTGAATGAGGATTGCCCTCTGAATGCCCATAGAAATAACAGAGAAGCCTCTCAACTGACACAGCACATTTTAAAACCCAATTCTTTAAGTGTGATTAAACGCAATCTCGAGGCTCCAATTCATTGCTTTAGGAAGTAACCACAGCTTCCTTATAAAGATCCTGTGGGTTAAAATGGGGGCTGGTGTCCGTCTCTTTCCCACAACAAACCCATTAGTGTCTCCTCAGAAGTAACTCCCATTGTGCTGAATGAGGCTTGCCTTTGAATAACCACATCAGAACTTACAGAGATTCCTCCTCAATTGAAATGGCACATTTTAAAGCCCAATCCCTTAAGTGAAATAAGGCTCCGATTCATTGCCTTAGAAAGTAACTACTTCACAGCTGTCAGGGTGGACACTGAGCCCATAGAATCCCAGAGTAGTTCTGATTCTGAGGAAGAGGAGTCGCTCCTGGGAGAGGAGCGCACCCTCTTCCTCAGAATGAGGAACAGCTTCCTTATAGATATCCTGCGGGTTACAATGGGGGCTATTTTCTGCCTTAGTGTTTACTGCTGCCTTTCCTACAACAAACCCATTACTGTCCCCTCAGAAGTAACTCCCATTGTGGTCAATGAGGTCTTGCAGATTAAAATGGGGGCTGGTTTCTGTCTTTGTGTTCTCCCCCCACCCTTTCCCAACAAAAGCATATGTGTGTCTACTCAGAAGTAACTCCCATTGCTCAATGAGGTTTGCTTCTAAAATGCAGGTGCATCTAGACATCCAGGGGAAAGGAGGGGGGGGGGGAAGCCTCTCGTATTGCTTGAGCAGCCTCTGCCAGTCAGATAACATTCACTCCAACCCCCACCAGGAAGTATGTTTTTACACACCAATTTTTACTGGTGTGGAAGATCTGCTTGTGGAGCCCTGCTCACAGCAAAGCCAATTCCTTTTTTAAAAAGTGGTACTCCTCCATTAGCTTCTCCTTCTATTGTCATGGAAACACGGCCCAGCATTCAGGTCGGAGATTATTCAAAGAGTTCCACTACTTCATTTTGGTTAGCAAAAAACCAAACAATCAGTGCTCAATACCGTTGCTCCATAGTCACCATATATAGTGTTTTTATGGCATCAGTACTGCTAAATTTGCTTTGTAGTTTATATTCTATAGCAGAGGTGGTAGACTTCAGGCCTGCAGGTTTTAGGTTTTTGCTAGAATCCTGAGGTCCATCAGCCAGCACCAGTACAAAATAGTGGCTCAGGCAGATGGACATATGCTAAGAATGAAAAAACAGGGTGCCTCTGAACAAATGCTCAGCTGAGGATGGGCTCTGAGGCCCATCTAACAGAATTTCCTTTAGAGGAGAGGCAAAAAATGTCTAGCCTGGCAGGGCTTAGGACAGGACAAAGCCTCCAAGATCAGAGTCCTCCACCAACAGAGCTCGTCATCCTTAGGATTGCTCAGTTAGACACCCCATTAACAACTGTGTAAAAAAAAAAATCAGGAAAACCAAAAATATTGATGAAATGACAGTTTTAATGTAAAATTTGAGCAGCTATTTATATCGTATCCCTTATACACACACACAAAGTGTATATTCAAAGGGTAAATTCAAATAAAGGATTGTCTCCTCCCCCTCTATGGCCTACGAAAGCTATATATTATGATCAAACATCGACCTCAGTCTCCCTTAAGATGTGGCTTTTACAGAGCTATGGCAGCAAACCAGTCACATAAGCAAGCTGCATGCTGATCTCCATGGAAACAAGGTTACATAGTCTACCAGTAAAAATGACTAAGTCCAAGGTTATTCTTTTTTCTTCTTCTTCCTGTACAACTGCCATAATGTAAAGGGAGTTTTAAACCTGAAATTATTAGCTATTCATTGTGAGATTAGCCTTAATGACAAGATAAATACAACCCAAAACTTAATGAAATAAAACACTGACATTTTATTTCTATTAATTCTGATGCATATTCCTTGTAGCTATATTCCTTTTTCTGGTCAAGTGAATATAACCAGTAATTCTACTAAAATCCTTTCATAATATTAATTTCATTACTCAGTTGATGCATCTGTAGCCTTTTTGTAACTGTAAACTCTGTGATAATATGTTTGGAAATACAGCAGAGAAAAATAACTCTACGCATTTATGTAACAGCAAACCATAGGCTGGCACTACATTAACAAGCAACCACAAGGATTGTGCTGGTATGGTTCCTCTTCCTCCCCTTTCCTGTACAGGCAAGAGGGGAGATCAGAAATGGTCTAACTTGGCAAACTATAGCCTTATGCAGTGTTCCACAAAGTATGTAACCTCTACATGTGAGGAGAGGGAGCAGGCAATACCACACTAGTTCTGCCACCTATTCCCATTCCTGTTTCCCTCCATGTGTAGAAGATCACTATCTGTAGCAGAGAGCCTCCTCTATCAATGGAGGTTCTTCATACAGTTTAGAACCCTGGAAACTCAGGGTATTAAATCTCAAGGAAAGCTTCAACAGATAGGCTCTTTGCTACAGTCACCCTGTAACACGTGGAGGGTGATGAGAATGTGGACTGAGGATGGAGAGCTAACACACTGGTGCCTGCTGTTCCTCCTCATGTGTAGAGATTACACACTTTACAAACACCTGCATCTTTGTGCAAACCAAAGGTTACCATGAAAAGATACAATGGAAAACTCTGGTTTGACTAATCAGCAGCAGAAGCTTCTAATCTCTCCTCACTTGCACAGGGGAAGGTGATGAGGGAAGGAATGTGCAAGCCCAAGACTTGTGGCTGTTCAAGCAAACCACAGTTTGCTATTACATCTGATTGCAAAAGTACTCTCAGAGAAATGGCAGACTTTCCATTGAAAGTGGAAGGGCTTTACATGTGGAGGCATTTTTATACTGTAGGAAAGAGCCATTTATGCTCTTCCTCTAAGTGTTTTCAGAATATAGCAGAATTCAGCCCCTCCCCCCAAAAGGGCAGTCCAGTCCAGTATGTAGCATTTTCCTTTGGCTCAGGAGATTCCTGAGTGGCCCTGGGCAAAGTTTCGCTCAAGAGTCAGACATTCATACCAGTACAAAATGGTAAACAGTAATGCCCTGGTAATCACAGTGGCATTCTTCCTGCTGGCAGTTAATGCCATAAAATACTTCTCTGACCACCATCCACTGGAAGTACGCAACAGGGATTTGCTTACTCTGTAGCTGCCTCCAAATTCTTACATATAATCTCTAAGGCCAGAGATGTACCTCCCACAACTTTTTATGATTCAGCAAGAAGTAGGTGTAGTGCTCATGAAGTTACGTTGTACCTCTAAAAGTAGAAACACTATGACATGTAAGTTACTTTTCAGGTTACTGCACAGTGGTGCAACTAAAATGGTGGCCGGACCACTTAGGGCCTAGATCCTCTGATTCAGTTGCACACTGTTGTGGAAGACAATGCACACACTCCCAGGCACAGTTGTGTGTGGATCGCATAGGCCTGTAGAGCACTGCTACACAGACAACCACTGGGGGTGACACCACATAAAACATGTGTTTCTTTCCTGCATTCATCAAGAATGCAGGAGCAGGAGAACTAGTCAGGGAGGAGAGGGAAAGCGATTTCTCCTCTCTGCCTGTACAGCAGCGACAGCAGATCTGTCAGAGGAAAAAGAAACCTAACTAGCATTTCTTCAGCTTCAATGAAAAGGAAAGTAGCTTTGCTTGGCAGACAAAGTCAGATAGATTAAACAGAAGTATGCCTCTGTTGACTCCTGTAACCATTCTAAATATGTGGCAGCCCTACATGTCTGTGGGTGTCATCACATGGGGCTTTTATCCTGTGATTGAGATTAGTCACTCACGGAAGTTTGTGGGTCCTGTAAATGATGTTGTCAACCTCAGCACCTCTCTTGTCCTTTCCAAGCAATTTTGCAGGTCAATTTGAAATGGAAATAAACTAGTAATAAACAGATCCGTTTCCAATTTTTCCATGAAAAAAACACACATGTTAAGAAGAGCTAATCCACAGCACCATATTGTCACTGCATAAATGAAACGTATAGAATTCCAGGATAAAGGGAGAAAACAGAAGGGAGGAGGGGGGAAGGGAGGGAAGCAGAGTGTGTCATGATCCTGCAAAGGAAACGGAGGAAGAAATTCCCAGTACAGTCATGGGATTTCTGCATTGTGTGATGACACCCTGTATGTGTTTGCAGAGATTTTTATTTATAATGACCAGGAGAACCTGTGACAAAAGGATTCCATTTATTTCATCTTTAATGAATAGAATCCTTTTGGGGAGTTCTGCTTACCTTAAACTAAGAGTGTCTCCAGGCACATCGTTTGAATAGAGGAACAGCGTCTCTCCCTCCCTGGCATGTGTGCAAAGGAGCAGGGGTTGGGGGGAGTCTTGCTTTCGTAGCTTAACTTGTGCTGTACTGTTTCCCCGCAGCCCTAGGCACACTTACTTGGGAGTAAGCCCCACTGAAATCAATGGGATGTACTTCTGAGTAGACATAAGATCACATTGTAAGTCTGCAACCCTCAGCACACTTACTTGGGAATAAGCCCCATTGAACTTAATGGGGTGCTCTGAATCAACAGAGGATGTTGATTCTGAGCTTGGTCGTGTGGAAGATCAGATATGTGTCCTTTCATTGCAGGGAGGAATTTTACTCTCTTCTCCCCCTAATCAGCGATCAAGAGACACATGATTTGAATTGAGGAAAGTCCTTCTTTGGCAAGTTCATGGCGCTAAGCTGGCATTACACACTACCAATATGGCTCCATTAACTTTTATTACTAGTTTATCTCCAATCTTTTTGAAAGTGCGATAAAGGGGACAATGTGTGTGATGGATCCTGGAGGTTGACAATGTCATGTAATGGACCCGCCAAATTCCAGGAATGACCAATCATGAGTGTGCAATAAATTGCTCATGTAGAGACACCCTAAGGGTTCTTCCAGACAAGGCTTTTATTGCACCATCAGCCTGCCTCATTCACAGAATTTTAGGGTGGGGTTGGGGGTCCAAACATCATCTTCCACTAGTAACAAGCCTATATTTTCCATCATTACTTCCTTCTTTTTTGTTAGCATGGGAAATTCCATAAGGAAGAAAATACTAAATAGCTACACAATGCCTTCTGATTGGTAGTGCTAGGACCCCTCTGTCTGGAAGCCTAAAGGAGTTTCTTCTTTTTCTGATTTAAAAGCTTAATGCTATATAAAACGCAGCTTCAAAAATTCTACCTAGTACAAAAAGGCTATGCTTGGGGGGAAATGAAGATGCAAACCAAGCTATTATGTTTAACAAGCAATCGCAAATGAAGTTAAATTGTAGTATAATGTCCTTAACAAAGGCACACTTTCCAAATTATGTATATTGTATTTTGTGCAAACTGCAATTTTGTATAAAATATAGATATAATTATATAGATACAATTATAGAATGTTTTCTAACTGAAATAAATTTTAATAATAATTAGCTGTGCCAGGGAAAAAAGTCACAAAAAAGTTGTGTGTCATGGAACTGGATGCCTCTGCTGACCACTAAATTTTAGGGAGCCTGAAACCAAGCAATATATGCTAGTGTAACGAGACATCAGATTTAAGATCTAATCAGTAGTCTACTGTCATTTCAATGACAGATTCCTCCATTTATTTAAGATTTTACAGATAAAAGCTTTTAGAAAGCTATTATCTTTTTTTTCCCCCATTAACCATGCAGTACACAGGTCTGCACAAATGATATTTATCATTTACTGCATGATGCTTTTCAAAGTACTCTGTTACAAAAGTACCTTCAGGATTGTCATGAAAGAATTTTACATATGCCACAGATAACTTGGAAAATTAAACATATTTATAAAAAGCATTTTTAATTCAAAAGATTCCCAAGTAGCTATAACACAAGGCCATTATTAACACAAGGCAAATTAATATTTGACTACAAATAATGGTGTAGCACCAGTAATATGATGTTGGGAAAAAGTCTTATGAACATGAAAGGTGGCATGATGTTTTCTTAGAAGTCAGAGCTTTTCTTGGGTGGTAGGCATAGATGTAAAGCGATGATAGGATTTCAGAGACATTGTTTCACACTAGGCCTCAGGATTCTGGAGTCCGCTAAAAATGGTAAAGTATTATAGAACTGTGCAATTCCAAGTGAGAGCTCATACAAATTTTGTCTTACTGGAACATGGGTCAGGTGTTGAGTGTAAGGGGTGTCAAATATAAAACCCAGGCATTTCATCAGGCCCTTTAGGAGTCCCCAGTACAGCTTGCTGCATGCCTATCACGCTTCATATACATTACTTGAACCATCTTCGGACAATGAGGCTGAGGGCAAAGCTACTGCTTTGTGCCTAGTACGTGTATTTATTTATTTAACACTTTTATATCCCACCTTTCCTCAATAGCGCTCAAATTGGCCAACAAGAAAAATGTAAATACATACACACACACACACACACACACACACACAAAAACATGTGGCAGAATACACGCAGCAAAATATCATTAAAAACAGCAGAATAAAAAGATGGAAGTACAAACTTCCATTATGATTGTTTATCATATAGCTAAGCCATTCAATGAGAGAGAATCTACTCATAGTCCAAAAGCCTTCTAAAAGAGAAAGGTTTTAACAACCCGGTGGAAGGCCATTAAAGAGGATGCAATGTGAGCCTCCCTCAGGAAAGAGTTCCAGAGCCTGGGCACAGTCACCAAAAAGGCACTTCCCTGGTTTCAAGTAAATGTATTTTTGAGAATGCTGGGACACAGGAGAGCCTCTGCTGAAGATCTCAATAGGTGGTCAGGTCTGTATGGAAGAAGGTGGTCCTTCAGATATCCTGGTCCCAACTTGTGAGGGGCTTTCCATGGTCCTTGAATTGAGCCAGGGAAATAAATTGGAAGCCATAGTAATTATTTCAAAGAGAGTCACATGTTCTCATTAACAACCTGGTTACTGCATTCTGGATACTTTTTATAGGTAGCCCTGCAAAGAGTGCATTGCAGTAATCCACACAGGATATAATGAAGATTGGTCACCATGGCCAAATCAGAAGTCTCCAGGCACAGGTCACAGCTGATACACAGTATAAGCTGTGTGAAGTTGCACCTGGCCACAGCTAACACCTTGGGCATCCACTGTCAAACCTGGGTTCAGAAGAACCACCTTTAGACTTACAAGACTTGGTTCCTACTCTGTCTCATTTCCATCTGGCTAGGAGGGTGTGGTTTGGCCACCTTCCTGCTAGAAAGGCTGCTGCTGCAGGTGTCTAAGAGGCCTGTTTTTCTGTTTGACTCATTTTCAGCTAGCCTGGGAGAGTGTGGGGCCCTGACTGCCTCCAAATACAAAGGCTGTTCCTGCTGTTGAAGGTGCTTAAGGAAAGACCATCAGAGTTTAGGTACTGTTTAGGGGTTATTGCTTGGTACAACATTTTGTCTTTGATAAAATGTCGTATGTTTGCTGCTATTTGGATTGTTTTGTATTTCTTTTGTTAGGCTCTAGTATAAATATTAGGGGCTTGTTTAATCTTAGTGTATAATTATTATTTGTATGACTGAAGCTGCCCTTCATTCCAAAACAGTTTCCCACTCCTGATCTAGACAATCTGTATCATCCAGAAAAAAACTGAAGCTGGCAGGCTACCACAGGTTCAAGCACCTTGCTGAAAAATGCAGTGTTATGACTGCTGGAAATACTTCAATATGGGGAGTTAAAGGAGAGCTTTTTCAATAAAATAGCCCAATTGTTGTCTCCCTGAGATGAAAATTAAAGGTTCGGTGCCAAATTCAGAAAAATGTCACATTTTAATTGAAAAATTATGCATGCGGCCTCTGTATGAATCAGAGGTGGAGAATTTGTCCCTCCATTCCATTTGAGTTTGACCAAGATCAAATGGAATGAAGGGACAAATTCTCCACCTCTGATTCATACAGAGGACACATGCACAATTTTTCACTTAAAATGTGACTTTTTTTCTTAATTTGGTACCGAGTTTGACCAAGATCGACTTCCGGTTGGAGATGGTGTCGTGATCGGCTCGTTGCTGCATCTCTCCCAAGTTTCAGCTTTAAAACTACCTCTTCGAGGTTGTCATATTATCTGGACCTATTATCGTCCATTTTTTACGTGCTTCCACAAAAGATTACCTTATGCGTTTAGCAAGAGAGTGGGGTGAGCTTCGGTGGGGGCCAGCAAACAACAAGATTATGCTCTTTCCTGATTATACTAAAGAAATCGCTGATAGAAGACAATTTACCAAGGTGAGAAATCTGGCAAAGCAAATTAACTTGCAATATCATATCAAATATCCTGCCACATTTTGCATTTTTATTAAGGCCAGATGAAGACATTTTTAAGTTCTGATCCTTCAGAATCATTTCTCACTGGCATTAAAATCAAAATGAGGGATCCGACTTCTTCAGTTTCTTGAGCTGGAATCCAGTCATTTTCTATCTTTTTTTTTTTTTACTGTTCCTCTGGCCGTATTCACTGTCAAGTTTTGTTTGGGTTATAGTTGATAAGAAGTCTGGGCGGCATGCCTGATCAAATGCACTGTATACTATGTATACATAATTCCTGTTTTTGAGTGTGTTAATTTATACATTTTGAGTAAATTACAGGTTATATGCAACTACCATATTATATTTACCTTAATAAGGTTATGTAGGTACATACATGTCTGTGTATGTATATGTATACACATATGTGCTTTTCTGTGTGTGTGTATGTATGTATGTACACATATGAATACATCTCCAGATATAACATTAGTTAAAATATCCAATTTGCTTTTTAATTTTTTAAAATTATTATTACTACTATTTCTTGTTGGTTAAATTTGTAATGTTTGTAACTTTGCTCTGTGTATTATTTAATATGCGGGAGGGGCGAAGCTGAGCATTGCAGTTACACATCGGTCCAAACGGAAGGCAAAAGTTTTTATTTTTTGTTTGTTAGGGGTGGGGGTTTGGGGGCACTTTTTATGGTAGGTGGACACAAATTGGATTGAGTTTTGTTTTTATTTTTTTCAATCTTTGTTCATATTTTGGAATAGCTTTTAAAAAAAAAATCTAAGTTTCTACATAACAAGAATTATTTTGATGAAGTTTGAAATGGTTAGTCCTAAATGTAAATTAAGGATGTACTTGTTATACCAATTATAGTATATAAATTTAGTTATTGTTTGTAAATCTAGAAAGATGTGTTTGTTTGCCCCTCCACCCAATTTGCTTTTGTTTTTTTAGTGACTTCATGGAATGTCAAGGGGCTGTGAAATGTAAATAAACAAAAAAGAGTTCTTCCCAAGTTAAAAGAGCTTAATGCTGACATGGTCTTCTTACAAGAAGCCCATTTGATGGCTGCGGATCGGCAGATGTTGTAAAAGGATTGGGTTGGGGAGGGCTATGCCACAGACACTTAAACACGGTGAAGAGGGGTTGCGATTTTAATCCATAAGCGACTATCTCAGTTCAACAGGTGATTTTTGATATTGAGGGGCGTCTTTTGATCTTGGTAGGAAGGTATATGGGCAAATTAATTGTTATGATCAATGTATATGGGCCAAATATTGATTCTCCAGCTATATTTCATTATTGTTTTGCTAAACTGGTTACCTATGATTATTTGATTGTGGGTGGGGACTTTAACGTGGTCTTAGATCCTTTGTTAGATAGGAGTACACCTTCTCCAAAGACTCAGTCTGCAGTGAGACTGGCATTTCAGGCTTATATGATGGAATACGGTTTAACTGACGCTTGGAGAATTGTACATCCTGCTGATAGAGAGTACAGTTTTATTTCACCAGTTTACCATAATTGCTTGAGGTTAGACTATTTTTTTGATTTCTACAACTTTAGTACGTCAAATCAAAGATTGCAAGATTAATACATTGGTAGTATCAGATCATACCCCAGTATGTTTGGAACTGCAATTTTCTGATACTCCTAGGGCCCCGGTCTTTGGTGTTTTAATGTTTCACTTCTTAATGATGAGAAGTTTAAAACTCAGATGTTAGCTGAACTAACAGAGTATTTCAATACTAATGAGGGTACAGCTGGTTTGTGCGCCACTGAATGGGAGGCTAGTAAAGCTTTTATAACGTGCCAAATTATCTCTTATGCTTCCTATCAAAAAAAGCTTTAAAAAACTCAACAGACGCACTTAAATAAGAAGCTGAAATTTCTCATAACTCAGTTTGCCACTTCCCCCACAGCACAACTTTATCAAGAGCTACAGAATAGTAAGTGTGAGTTGAATAATATCCTTTCACAACAGGCAGAATTTGCCTACAACAGAAATATTGAGAAAATGGTGAATGTCCTAGTAAGATTCTTGCACATCATCTTAAACAGCACCAACATCAAAATGTTATTTCAGCTATTGGATTTGGGATTTTTCGTGCCCTTTTGGTTGCTAAAAGACTGATACCACAATATTGGAAGGATAAAAACTCATAACGCAATGGACTGAAGACTTAACAACACTAGCAACATTTGAAAGAGTGGTATGTAGGCGTAACTTGCAAATGGACTTATATGCAGATATTTGGTCTGCTTTCCCTGAAGTTTATGTGTAACCTTTCCCACCCCCCACTTTTTTTCTCGAATATTGTAATGTTAAAAACTGAGGATGTTGAACATGTTGTTGTATTTTTATTTCATTCTTTAAAAAAAAAAAGTTTTGTGATGTTTTCAGTTTGTTTTGTTAAAATTCACAATAAAAGATTAAATAAATTTTTAAAAAAGAGTTTGACCAAGATAATTCAGTTTGTTCAAGATCATTCCTACAGAATTATTTTAGAGTTAACATAATAGGATCAGTTTACACATTACACCTGTCATATAACATCCCTGTTGTATCTTCTCCATACCATTTCCATAATAAGCACTGTGGTTCATCATACGATGCATGGAAGGTTTCCCCATCAACACTACGTATCTAACACCAGCAGCTGATGCTGGCATAGAAGCTCTCTCTGAAATCAGGAGAAGGGTCACACTACATGTTTCAGCTGCAGCATGAGAATGATATTTGAAGCTGGTTCCAAATGGAGAGTGCAACATGTACCTACAATGTCCAAATTACATTAATATTTTGGAAGATTTACACATCAAGAATCTGGATTGTATACAATGGCTTCCATCTGCCAGTGGAACAGGCACCATTGACATAAAGGATTCTTTCTCCCCCTGCACACCCCTCAAATTGCTCCAGGGGCTTGCGGTCCTTCTGGACAAGATTTGGTAGGGTGAGGGGGCCTGCGGTGGGGAGGAGAGGAAGGGTAACTCCACTTGCACAACATTGCATGTTACCTCATGTCAGGATTGTTACATACACATTATTACATACACCTACACAAGGAGTGTTACGTACACATGTATTTTGAACTGAATGTGATTAACTGTAGTGATTTCTACATCAGAGATGGAAAATCAGTTCAACTGCTGATTGAATCTTAATGACATTTTCAGACAAGTGATGGCATAAATTATTTGAGTATATATGGATTTTAAAATATATTTACATAGATAACTGAACAGCCAATGATGTTGAATTTAAGAGAAGTTGTAATTAAGAATGCAATTTGAATTTGGGTTAACCTCTGCCCATGTACCTATAAACATAGTGACTGTGTCCTTCTGTACAAAAAGAATCCCCACTTCGCAGTGATTGAGGAAGATCAAGGTGAAAACCAGTGCCATAGACTCTGGCAACTCAGTTGCTTTCATCCTTCTCTAACTGGAAGAGAAGCCTTAAATAGTTATGAATTTAGAGTAAACATGCACATAGGCCACTATTTTTCTGTGCCTCATTCTTTACCAGATGTCTGTGCAGTCTTTTTTGCCTCCTCTGTCAAGAGTTTCTATCATGTTCAATAGACTTCTACTTAAGAGAATCTTTTGCTTAAAGATCAGGGAGCAAAACAAGGCCCAGAAAAGAATGGGGGTTAGCCAAATACTCTTTGGGAAATGAGATCAGATGCTGAATGATAGTATAGGTATATAATTTTGCAGATTTTCATTACTGCAGCAAATTAAAGATGTGATTTATACAATATCAGTACAGACTCTGCGCACTATGACTCCCAAGGATAATTATTCTCTGTGCTCCAAAGGGCAAACTACTGTTCTAAAAAGGTCACTGAGCACTGTATAATTGTGTATGCTGGAACCTTGAGTGAACAGCCAATAGAATATCCAAGAACCTACAAAATGAGTTAAAATAAATTGTACTGTATTATCTGCATAACATGCATGCACACGCATTTTGCGTGTTATATAGTTATCTATTCCCCAAAAGGGGTCTGGCATCTAAGCACTAATTCTAACTCATTTTTTAGCATTATTAGATTTCTAGCTGGCTACCAGATAAATCAGCTTAGATAGCTAATAGAGCACAGAAATAAGAGATGTGCTATATTCATACTTGGTACCTAAAACTTTAACTTCACTCTTAGCCCTTGGTAACAACCAGGTTGCTCTTAGTGCTAAAGAGACATGATTTTAGGCTCTTTTCAGTCCTTGAGTGCTTGCTTTTCTTTAGTAAACAGCAACCATATGAGGGGATTCAGGTTGAGATTGTGGCATTGAGGGCAGAGGGGATTAGCCCTTTGATACTACCACAATCTAATATGGATGGGGTGGGGCTGCCTGCAACTACTACTTAGTATATTTTAGAAAAACACATGTCTACTTTGTTCCTTAGTCTACCATTCAGTGTCCAAATAGGAAGAGGGAATGCATCTGACTAATTCCACTGAGAGTAGTATTTTGATTTGTCCTAAATACACATGCATCAGCTCTAAGCATTCAGAATAGTTTTTGTTTAAAAATCTCCACCTGATCTTTTCATAATGAGCTCTTTTATGTTCTGCATAAATATTCAGGAATTCACATTATTTGACAGCTTTCTTTTCTATAATAGAAACCACAAAAAAAAAATATTCATTTTTTTCATAATCTGTCTCTACATTCCAAGTAAAAAATAAATAAATTAGTAACAACTTCAGAAAACAAGATTCAAGATTGATTCAAAGCTGAATTACTTATTTATCTCAAATACTTAAAAGATTTCATCTTGTTATCATTTTCTACATTTTGAAGTATATTACTGAAACACCTTGAGTAATTTATTTCTTAAATACTGTAAAGATTATTGCTCGTACCACTCTATAGAGTCCATGTGGCTGCAACAGTTTCTTTACTGTTCATATTTAACATGAATAATTTGCATTTGGAATCTTTTCAGTGTTTTTCAGACAAACTTAATTTTCGCCATTAAAATTGCCAAAGAAAAGACTCCAATTTTTTTTAAAGTTTAGGTGTTTTCTAACTCCCTCACTATAATTTCATAGTTTCTCTAAGCCCATAAGTTTTTCTTTTACGAACAGATCAAGTGATTGTTTTGAACCTACAGACTGCATCAGGAATGCTTTGGCCCCAGAGTATACAATCCATAATCAATATATGTAAATTAAAATTTACTGTTTGTTTCAACAGTAAATGTGAACTCTGCCACCCATATCAGGGATGAACTGGAGTCTAGGAAATTACATCACTGCTGGGATTGTCACAATAAACATAAGTAGCATAAAGTGCTACTAGATTATTCTGTCTACAGCATCCATAGGCTTAAGGTGAACTGAAAAAATATGAGGCATGTATATGAGCTAAAGGTACACCAGAAAATGAAAGGCACATGAAGTACCCAACAGACAAGACTGGTATATATGACATCAGGAAATATAATTGTGAGGTCCTAGAAGAGAAAAAATTAAGTTGCTAGGTAGGATGTTGAACTCCAGGATCTCCAAAGTAGAATTTTCAGTAATGCCAACAGTTCCACACACAGAACCAGCTAAACAGGTAGAGCTGCAAGGTATTGATGTGTGGATGAGATAGAAATATTGGGAGGAAGAGTTTGTGAGATACTGGGAAGGAGTTTGGAACAAGCTGAATGTGTACAAAAAAAGAGATGGGTTCCGCTTGAATCACAATGGAACTACAGTGCTGCTATTTCACATCAAAAAGGTCACAAAAGAAGCACTGAAAATTATTTTTCAGAAAAAGCCGCCAGGAGCTAGGGAGCATCCAGTTCACGTAACTCATCCTTACAGATGATAGTGTAACTGTTTCATCCATGTGGGGTTAATATAGAAGTTGGCAGCTAGCATACATAAAGAAATGACAGCCATTTAAAAAGACCAAAGGGTAAGAGAAATTGCACATAAATAGGACATTTAGGGCACCATCCTATGCAGATAGGCGGCTGCCTCCTAACTCGGAGGTGACCACCTATCCAATGCAGGACAGGAGAAGCACAGAGGGGATCGTTCCCTCCACGCTCCTCCTGCCCTGCATTTTCAGCTAGACAGCCGATTTTGGAAGGAGCAATTCCATGGCCACTAGTCAGCAGCTAGACAGCCATAGGATATCTTGTTTTCCAGGAACCGACCTTGGCTGGTTCCCGGAGAACTGACTTTCCCTTCCTTCTGCGCTGCCTTGCAGGTAGCGCGGAGAAGCCCCGTCCTCCACACTTGCAAGAGGAGTGCAGAGCGGCGGAAGGCCCAAGTGGAGGAGGAGGATGCCGGACGACACGTTGGATGTGTCATACCGGCATTTCCGCCTTCCCCACCCCGGAACGCCCCCTGGCACGCCCCGTTTCGGCCGCTCTGCACTCGTCTTGCGAGCACGGAGGATGGGGCTTCTCTGCGCTGCCTGCAAGGCAGTGCAGAAGGGAGGGAAGGTCGGTTCTCTAGGAACCAGCCTCGGAGCAAGGTCTCCAAGGTTGGTTCCTGGAAAACAAGATATCCTATGGCTGTCTAGCCACTGACTAGCGGCCATAGGATTGCTCCCTCCGAGAAGGATAAAATGTATAGGTGTTTATATGCCAATGCTAGAAGCCCAAGCCGAGCTGGAGTCCTAGGTACTAAAAGTGTACATATACCAGGGAGGGAGATTAGATAGATAGATAGATAGATAGATAGATAGATAGATAGATAGATAGATAGATAGATGCCCTGGTGGAACGGAGAGAATCACATCCCTAAATATCAGATCTACAGAAAGGTCATGGGAAGGCATACTGGGAGTAGTGTTGCATTATATATCACAAGTGACATAGAGTGCAATTAAGTAGAAGACATAAGAAGAGACTCAGAATAGCTGAGAATGAAAATACAGGCCCCCCAAAGTAATTTAGTGCTGGGAACACACAATTCCTCCCAATCTAAATTTGGGGGGAGATCTTAACATGGAGAGAAAAAATTGAGAGGAAGTCTGATGGGAAAGTGTTGTGATAATGGGTGATTTCAACTGCTGTCACATTGATAGGTTATATGTAAGTGGAACTGAAAGTTGTTCAGAAAGTCAACATGGTTACATTTAATTTCAAAAGGCAAAACTTCTCCAATCCCCCCAAATGGATTTTCTAGATCCATTTCAATTGGACTTTAGTTCTGGTTTAAGGACATAAACTGCCTTGGTCGCCATGTGGGATGACCTTTGCTGAGAGAGGGGGGAATGCAACTCTGTTGGTTATCTTGGACCTTTCAATTGTTTTTGATACCATCGACCATGGTATCCTTCTGGATGGGCTGGTTGAGTTGGGAGCACTGTTTACAGTGGTTCCATTCCTATTAGGATGGCCATTTTCAGAAGATGGTGCTGGAGCATGACTGCTCTGCTCAGTGGCAATTATGTCACAGGGTTCCACAGGGCTCGATTTTATCCCCCAAGCTATTTAACTGCCAGGGGAAGTTATCCAGGATGTGGGCTGAGGTGTCATCAATATACAGATGACACCCAGCTTTAAAAAGGTAAAGGTAAAGGTGTCCCCAACCAGTCGTGTCCGACTCTAGGGTGCGGTGCTCATCCCCGTTTCTAAGCCGAAGAGCCAGCGCTGTCTGAAGACGCTTCCGTGGTCATGTGGCCGGCATGACTGAACACCGAGGTGCACGGAACGCTGTTACTTTTCCCGCCGTGGCAGTACCTATTTATCTACTTGAAATTTCTTGCTTTCGAACTGCTAGGTTGGCAGGAGCTGGGACTGAAGACGGGAGCTCACTCCGTCACGCAGCACTCGGGTCTCGAACTGCTGACCTGCCGACCTTCCAGTCTGCAGTTCAGCGTCTTAATCACTAAGCCACCGCGGCCCTTAAGCCACCGCGACCCAGCTTTACCTCTTCTTTTAATCCTTAAAATTCTTTTAATTCTTGGGTGAGGAAGTGGGTGTCTTGACCAGAGGCTGAGCAGGGTAATGGACTGGATGAGGGCCAATAAACTGAAGCTCATTCAAGACAAGACTGAGTGAGTGGTCCATCTGCCCAGTTGGGTATGTGAGGTGGTTGCACTCTCCCTGAAGGAGAAGGTGCACAGTTTTGGGGTGTTCCTGGGTTCATTACTGCCACTTGAAGCACAGGTTGCCTCATTAGCTTGGAAGGTCTTTTATCAGCTTAGGCTGATATAGCATCTGCAACTGTATCTGGACAGAGATAGCCTGGTGACAGTTATCCATGGTCTGGTAGCCTCCCAGGGGCATTACTGCAATGTATTATACATGGGACTACCTTTGATAATGGTTTGGAAAGTTCAGTTAGTTCCAAAATAGAACTCCTACAATATAATATGATCATGTGTCAGCAGTGCGTCATCAGCTGCACTGCCTTCCAGTCCATCCAGGCCCAATTCAATGTCATAGAGCCATTTAAGACTCTAATGGCTTTTAGAGCCTTAAATGGCTAGGGGCAAAGTACCTAAAGGAATGTTATCTTCCATATGAACCTGTCATCTTTGGAGGCCCTCCCCCGGGTGCTCCCACTTAATGAAGTTAGGTGGGTGGCTACAAGAGGGCTTTTTCAGTTGGGGCATCCTGCTTATGAAATGTCCTCCCCAAGGAGGCTTACGTGGTGCCTACACTGTTATCTTTTTGGCACTAGGCATTCTTTCTCTCCCAAGTATTTTGGATTCTAGATTTTACAGTTTAGATATGCCCACAGAGTGCTGGAATGACTGCTTTAATATATTTTATATTGTATTTCCTGTGTTGATTATTGCTGTTTTTATTGTGTAGTGTTTCTATTCTTTTATCATGTAGTCTGCGGAGATAATTTTTTGTTATTGGGTGGACTAAAAATAGAATAGGTAAATAAATACATAAAAGTGACTAGATTCATTAAAGGAAAGTTGAAAGAAAGTCAAGATAGTCAAATCTCTTTACTAATCTTTCAGGTTATTTAAAGTCACAATAATACAAGATTTGATAGAAGTTATACCACAGATTAGGAAAGCTACAAACAAATCTAAGAGGGATAGAAATGTAACTGGCAGAGTCAAGTAAAGTATAAAAGGCAAGAAGGCCTTTTTCAAATGTGGAAGTCTTTCCCAACTGAGAAAAACAAGAGACGTTCAGAGATCCTACCAAACTAAAGTAAACAATGCAAGCTAAAAAAAGAAAAAGGAATATATTGCTAAAAATGTTAAGACATACAATAACAATTATTTAATTACATCATCAGTACAAAACAAGTGGGGAAGTAGTTGGACCGTTAACCCCCCCTCCCCCAAGTGTGAAAGGATTACTGAATGAAGATAAGAAACTGCAGAGGACCTGAATGGATTACTTGCATTGGTCTTCACTGTGGAATATATTGAATGGATACCAGCACCAGAACTGCTTTATTTCAGAGAGGCCAGTTCACACAATCACAGTGTAGTTAACAAGCCATGGTGGCTTATTTGCCCCACTGCAAGTGCTGGTTGCATGCTAGCCTTATTTCCCTAATTACTTTTGCTAGTGCAGCTTGCCGTGTCATCCAAACCTAGTGGCATGGCTTGTTTTGGGGGCTGGCAGCAACCCTGAAATAACCCAACAACAGGCCATGGGTTAACCATGCTGTGATCGTGCAAACCAGGTCAGTGTGTGAAGACCTAAGTCAAAATAGAGGTGACAAGAGACAACATTCTAGGGAAACGTAACAAGTTATCAAGTCTGGATGGCATACACCCAACAGTTCTTAAAAGCACTCAAATGTGAAATTGTTCTGACAAAAGTATGCAACTTGTTTCTAAATTGTCCTCTTTAGCAGAAGGCAAAGGTAGATAAAGTAATATTGCTTTCCCCCTTTTTAAAAAAGAAATATATATGAGGATTTAGGAAATTACAAGCAGGTTAGCCTAGTATCTGCCCTGGGTAATTTGGTGGAAAGCTAGAATTATTCAACATATAAAAGAACCAGCCTTGCTAAGGAAGAATCAACATGGCTTCCACAAAATGAAGTCCTGCCTCACTAAACATTTGCAGTTGAGAGTGTCAATAAGCATGCAGAATGTGTGATCCAGAAGACATTATATATTTGGACTTCCAAAAAACCTTTGAAAGAGTTATTTACCAAAGGCTTTGAATAAATTACAGCAAACTAGGTGGTATAAGAAAGAAACAAAACCTGACCATTATCACAGCTGCAGCGAACTCTGAATTTTATCAGAGCAGCAGCAGGGGAAAGGAATGCTTAAACAGCTGGGGGAAAATTTTGATCAGGAAAAGATTAAGTATCCTCCTGTCAGGGTGGAAACTGAGCCGATAGAACCCCAGGGCAGTTCTGATTCTGAGGAGGATCAGCAATACGTGGGAGAGGAGCCAGCTCATCCCTCACAGGCACAGCGGCCGGCAGAGATTCCTCCTGCCGGCATTCCTGAGATAGATAGTGACCCGGGCAGTGAGAGAGTGTGGTAGGGGGGCTTGCTAGACGCTTGATGCAGACGCAGGGAGCGACGAGAGATGGAGGGTGCGGAAAGGAGGTGTAGCGCCCGTTTGGCGCACAAGCAACGGCTGCCTCCCATGGACCCAAGGGAAAGAGGGAGGATCTCTCCCTAGCCCATAAGTTCAGGGTCTTCAAGTGATTCTCCTTCAAATGGGGACCAACTGCCTACCCGGAGCATAGGCTACTCAGCTGTTCTTGCTTAGTCGCTGGTGATTAGTATCTGAAAGAGTCATTAAGTTGTAAAAGGATTAAAAAGAATCCTTTCGTCTGTGTCTTGAGTTGGCTATTGGAGTGTACTGAAAGAGGCTGCTAGGGCGCTCCTGACACCTCCTCTATAACTATGCCAATCAAATTCAAAGCCCCCTGCAGCTGGAATGAAGTATAAATAAAAATGTGGATTGAGAAACAGGAAGTGCAGAGTAGAAGTACATGTGCAATTCTCATAATAGAGGAAAGCAAGTAGTGGAGGGACTAGTGTTATCCTATTTATCACTTATATTATTTTTAAATTATATATGATGTCGAGTCAGGCAGGGGTGAGCAATAAGGTATCCAAATCTGCAGTTGACACCAAATTATTTGGATAGTGAAAATCCAAGTAAAGTACAAAAAGCTTCAAACTGGGTGAATGGGCAACAATATGCAAAATTATGCTCAGCGCAAGAATTGTAAAGTGACACATATCAGGGCAAAATATACTAATATTCCATATACATTTATGAGATCTGGAGATCCTGGCTAACCAGGAAATAGATCTTGGAGTTATGATGGATAGTGAAATGAAAATAATTCAGTGCATGGCAGCAGTGAGAAAGACAAGTGTCATACTAAGCAATATTAGGAAAGGTACTGAAAATAAATTCATCAGTAACACAATGCCTTTATATAAAATCTTTGTGCAGTTCTGTTTACCCCATCACAAAAATATTATTGTAGAACTGGAAAAGTGCAAAGAAGAGCAACTTGGCATGCAATCCTGTATGTGTTTAGATAGAAAAATGTAGGATTTCCTCTGTCAGTGGGGCAGTGAATCCATTCTGAGTTTCAGTCAAAACCAGTCAGAACTTTAGAGTTCTGATTGGTTTTGACTGAAACCCAGAGTGGATTCACCACGCTACTGACATCGGAGCCACTAGCCTCCACTGCTAAAAATGGATAGGACTACACCCTCGCATGATCAAGGCATTACAGCACCTTCTCTATAAGGAAAGGCTAGAACCTTAGGGATTAGTTTTGACAATAAAAGTGTAAGGTAAAGGTTTATAAAACTATGAATAGTGTAGAGGAAGTGGACTGGCAGTAGAGTTAGAACAGATATCTTCACACAACACATACTTTATAAAATTCACAAATAAATGCTGTGATGCCTGCAGGCTTAGATGGTTTTAAAAGGGCTTTAGACAAATTCATGCAAGATAGGTCTACAATGACAATTAGCCATTAAAGCTACAGTATGCCATAAGTATTCCACTGAATACTAGTAGCTGGGAGAAGGATAGAAAGTCCAGATAACCCTTTTGCTTTGATTCTTTCAGCTGACCATTCACCATTGCTCAACTACAGATGAGATCATTCCCTAGTCTGATTCAACAGGGCTCCTCTTAGGTTCATGGTGTGAACTGACATCATGTATATAGTATCCTGAAATATGAGATATAAACATAATTGTTGAGGTGGGGATTAAAGATATGATTGCAATAAATAAAAATGAGATTCTATAGGGAGGCAGGGAAGAAGAGAGAAGAAAGGGTGGTCCAGTTCACCATCTAGATGTCTTTAAATGCCAAATATGTCAAGAGCTCTATACTTGAATCACAGTGAGCCTTGTCTTCTGCATTTTTCTCAGGGTCTTGCATTTTCATCACAACTAGTGGGTGTACTGCGTATTACTATGATTCTAGTATTCTCTGGAAAGAAGATAAAGGGAATTGGTAACTCATATCTATATACTCACTAATACTCAAAGGCTGAGTTCTCTAGCCAGAGGGCAACTTTTATCACAGTACACCTTCTTGTGGTTAGCAGCAAGGAAGCTCTTCAGCCTCCCTCCCCCTCCCTTCAAATCTAGAGGCATCTGGATATAAAAATGGGAGGCCTTCCCTTTCCTATTGACATCCTGAACTTTGCAAGAATCTAGCTGATTTGCATCAAGCATCCAACATTCCACCCTTACATTACCAAATAACATGTTTCTCTTATACTTATAGTTGACTATAGTAACTCAAAACCCTGATTACCAAAATCTTTTTCCAGATCAGTAATCACCATCTGTATTTATGTGTTAAATGTTTCCTGTCTATTATCAATAATTTTCTCAGTTGCTATGAAGGTCAGTAGCGATCCAAGAATATGTGGCTAAATGATTTTTATGGCACTAATAGTTACTCTGAAATAGTTACTCAAATATATAAGAAACTAAAGGCAAGGGAATAGGGCAAAGGGTAGGGAGAGAAAATATTTTCTAAATTATGGTAGGTTTCCAGAAGTAGCTCCAAGTACATCCAAGTGTCATTAACATGCATAACAATACCATAGTATCAGAAATGAGGATTCTGAACTCCTTCTATACAGATCTCTTGAATGGATGTCAATGTCACTCTTAGTAAGAATGTCACAGAACTCTTCACAAGATGCCCAGTCACCTTTTATGATGCTTACATGTACAGATGAAGAGGTAAGAGCAATAATGGAAGTAGAATAGATCATTTTGCTGCATAATGGTCTCCCGCTGCTGGTTAAAAGCCAACGCGAACTGGTGACTCACTCATAATTATTCAGAAGTAGGAGATATTGATCTTGGGGCAAATGGCTGCAGTGACATTTTTATTATTCCAGGATACTGAAAGAAGCATAGTCATTTGCATTGTTATAAGAACAAGGTAGGTACAGTGAAAAAAGTTGACTATTTTTCAATGTATTCTACTGCCCTCAGCAACAGACTAGAGTTCTCGACTTTGAAAATGGAAAACATTCTTCACTTCCAAAAGTATGGATTGTTATACTTTGGACTACTTTCAGACAACTACATGAACAAGTAATTTGGTGGCAGCAATATAAACTATCATGTCTCCAACCAGGAAACATCCCCCAGACACATATAACTACAAACAACACTGAATACATTGTAAAGTTATATACAAGAAAGCAAGCACTGTTATAAAGACAGATTTGCATATTAGTAATATATTTCTCATAGGAAGGTTTGATCATATAAAGGTTTTAATCTTATATAGGATTATTCTGGGTCTAACGTTTTGGAAAACCAAGTCATCCTTGTCCAAAAGGATAGAATAAGATGGATAGAAATGAGAGACATGAAGGAAGGGGTTCATTTTGGAAGGATTCTGGACAACGTAACAGGACCACTTGAGATTTTATTAGGTAAGAATAAGTTACGTAATTTGCAAGCAAAACTAGGATAAAATCTCCTAGCTTGCAAATTCAGCAAGTAGGTTTTACTATAGACCTAATAACTAGGAAGTATGACTTGGTAGAAAAGAAAAAGAATTGCCATTAATTCACTTCAATGTGTATACTCATTTATCATAATTTCTCAGATTTCTAAACTCTGTCTCTCTCTCTCTCTGCAGGAAGAATAGCAGCTGTGTGAGGTAGTTTATGGACAACTAGCTAAGGCTATGATCAAAGATAGATGCAATTCTGTAGCCACCTCAGAAACCAATGGCATGCTTTCTATATCCACACTCAACAGACAGAATGCTGGAGTAATATCCTTTGGTCTGAATCTAGCAGGGCTCTTCTTATGTTGTTCTTATGACACACTGAAGTAGATCTCATGGGTTAGGGATATCAGATCATACAACTGATTGCCTGACAAACACACTATTCCTGTTTGGCCTTATTAACTAAAATATGCAGGCCTAGTTTTCACTGAGAAAATAAAGCTGCCTTTGGACTGCACCAAGAATGCACATGAAGAGATCGCATGATCGAATGCTTCTCCATACACACACACACGCCCATGCACACATCCCCTTCTACACAGAAAACTAGCATGTCAGGAAGAAAGCTAGGTTTAGAACCTGCTAGATTTCTATGTTGACCGAGGCTGTGTGTATGTGCTGTGTGGGAGAACATTCAATCATGTGAGTTCCCCACCAGCTTTCTAAAATGTACAGCCCAGACACAAGCTTACCACCTCAGTAAGAGCTAGGCTAAAATACCACCGGGAACTTGGGCATTCTAATTCCAAACCATATTTATGACATGGCTATCTCATGAAATGATGAAAAAAACAAAATGGATTAGCTTATTGCTTTGTTAAATTGTTTTATATTCACTTATCAAATTCTAGAATTTATTTCCTCATTCAAGGTTGCTCTTCTAAATGGCTGTCAAACAATTCATGCAGAACAATTTTTTTTCTCTGATGGCAAAGCTGTTTTTTTGTAGGCTCTGTCTCAAATATGCTTAATAAAGTTTACTCTAGTACTGTTATAGCTGTAGGTGTAGTCTCAATCACCATAATTCCTGAATATCTCCTCCTGAGTAATGAAAAATATAAATAAATCATGCCATTCTCTGCTTATTAGCTGAAACACAACCATCTATACAACAATTGGTCAAAGTTACTATAATACATACTAATAGGGCCCTCATTTGCCAAGTGTGGATTCCTATGTAGCCAAAATGCAGCATAAACACACTAGACAGAAGTATCAGCAAGCTTGGAGAAACCCTGTGGTATATATGGCCTGTCTCTTTAAGTGACATGTGATTCCTTGGAGTTACTCTCAGTGGCCACCAAACACTGGCTGCCTGTTTGGGGGGTGCGAATGAAAAACTATGGGGGAGAGAAAATTGATGGAGTAACCTGGAGGAGGACATCCCTGGCTGTAACCTGAAAAGGATAACTCCACCCTATAGCATTTTGTTGCACATGCTACTTGTTCTACAGTTGTGAAAATAAAATGTTGGTTTGGATCCAGACTCAGTCATACTTGGAAATAAATGGATCTAAGCATGACTAAGTCTGGATCCAACATATTGCATTTAAATAAGGAAAATATATTTTTTCCTCTTAATCAATTGGACTGAGACTTACACTGTGTTGTAGCAGGCAATGTAGTCAAGAATATATAGTTTTATTTAAATTATAACATTTAAATATATATTGAACTTCTAAAGAAAGTACAATAACAACGAAGTTACAACAAGAAATAAATATCCACGCACTAGAAAATTCAAGGGATTGTACAGTTGTCATTTATCAATATATTTTAACATGTAATTATCAACTGATGTTTACATTTCTTTTCAAGTAATGCCATTTCCCCTAAATAATATTGTAACTGGTTTGAAACTCAAAAGAGCATCTCCACATGGAAGCTTCACATACTTCTTCCATAATGGATAACAGGAAGTCCAAGAAGCAGTGCCTCCAAAAGTAATAAAATGGGACTAAAATACCTTGTTGCTGTTGCTCATAGATTATTCTATTAAATATTTAATCTTTAATACATTTATTTAGGCAAATCCCAAATACTTCATTGCTGCTCCATATGTGCTTAGGAACATAAAGTAGCTAAAAATCTAGACTGTAAAAACTCTTGGTAACATAAAGGCACAATATTTAACTGATTTGTTAAATTCTGATAGTCTAGGAAGTTGACATCAAAACATATAAAGCTACTGCAAAACAAAAAAAATCATTAAATGCAATTTTTACTTACTGAAGAAATACATTTTTATACTGAGGATATTAACATGGATGACATAATTCTCATGAGTAAGAGGGATCACAGCAATCCTACAGATAGCAATCGAAATGTTATGTACTGGAATCTCACATGATATCAAAGGAACATATGGGAAAGTATTTTTGTACACAACTATAATGTTGCATATGCCTAATAATAGGTTTTTAACCTGTGTTTCACAAGGTAAAACTTCAGCATATGTTTTGGAGTAGGGAGAGTTAGGGCACTGCAACATTTAAAGTGTGTTTTGCCAGTACCGCAGACAATAAGTGCTATGACTTTGGCTGTCTCAATTATTGTGAATGGGCCTATCATTATGGTTTTGCGTAAATGTCACCTGAAAGAGACAAAAGGGCTGAATATTCCATAAAGGCTGAAACCCGCTCTTCCCTGACTTTGGAAGATAATGGGAGGGGCAGATAACAGTTTAATTGCAGATTGAATCTGAGACAGAGAGCAGGAGATAACTGTGAGTTAGCTAAAGTACCCCGGGGTGCAATTGCTCTCTTTAGAAATCTGATGCATTTAGAAGTCAGTTTGCTCCCAAAGCTATCTGTGTGTGCACTTGTAAACATGCATATTACAAAGAAACCATAAGACGTCAGTTTACTATAAGGTGGTAATATTGCAAATACTCAACAATCACGGTTTCAAAACTGTCTTTGAAAAAAGAAGAGTGAGATCAATATGTGAGACCATCATTATTATGCAGAGCTGTAACAAAAGCAAAAGGAGGCCCTAATATGGTAGTTTTGAACTAAAACACCCCAGAGGCGAACTGCAAATGTTGATAATTGTAAGGCACTGCAAAAAATGTATATTTAGGTTTTACACTGCAATCCTATACATGTCTACTCAGAAGTAAATCCCAATGAGTTCAATGGGGTTTACTCTCAGTTAAGTGGGTATAGGATTTCAGTCTTAATGAGCAAGAAATCTAAAGTTGCAATCCTAAGCACACTTACTAAGCCCCGCTGAACTCAGACTTACTTCTGAGTAAACATGCCTAGCACTGCATTATAAATGTAAAAACAAAAACCAAAAACCAAAATCAACATCTACAGGTTTGGACGCAGGCCTTCATTTAATTTTATTTTTATTCAGAGCCAGCGGAAGATGTCATGCTGTCTGAGGCAGGAGGGCTCTCCTCCTTCCTGTTTTTTTTGGGGGGGGGTCACATTAGTGGTGGCAGTGCAGGCAATCTCACTGTTCAATACCTTGCTTTGAGGGGTCCTTTCTTAGAGCAAAGTATGCTCTTCTCACCATGGGCCTGACAGGTGCTTCAGAGAGCTTCGCTGGCCACAACATTAGCAGGAACTCACATGGCAGGGGTCTTCAGGGTGCCTGCCAAATCCCTCACTCTGAGGAAGGACCCCTCAGAGCAAACAACGGGCCTGCTGGAAGCGCTCTGCCAGCCACTTTTCTGCTGCAGCAAATGCCATACTAGCAAATGGTGTCAGTGGTCTGGAGCAGCACCCGGCTAGGGAAATGTGGCTGGCTGTGGTGGCAGTAGGTGGCCCTTTGGACAGTGTATGCTGGGCACAATCTGCCACCCCTTCTGATCTGCTACCTGAGGCAAGGGTCTCATTCTGCCTCGAGAGAGCTGGCTCTCTCTCTTTTTATTTATATACTCATTTATAGGCTGCCTTTTAGGTCACCATCAACCTACATTATAATAAAAATATAAAAACTTATAATGTTTACGTAATGGTGTTTTGTTGCTCTTGGCTACTGTCTGTATATAGTCCTCTCTATACTCACATGTTTGATCCTCTTCTGTTTTGTGTTTACATCACATATGGAAGTTTCCATAATTATTTCCTTACAACGGTAAGCAATTATGTAGCCTTTGAACGTAATGCACAATCTACCTTAAAAAAATCTGTTATTGTATTTCAAAGTCTTTACACTGCTGCTGGTTTTTAGTTGGGTTTTATACTGTAGTTTTAAACTTTTAAAGGTTTTATGTTATATTTTATTGTGCTGTATTATATGGTTTTAATTGTTGTGAATTACCCAAAGAGCTTTGGCTGTCAGGTGGCATAGAAATGAAATGAAAGGAAAGAATAAATAAATAAATAAATAAATGGTAACCCAACTGCATGAATACTTTATTATAGACAAAAAAGTCAGCTTCTCTTGTAAATGAATCACATGAAGAAAGCTACTCTGAAGTATCACTATAGAGAAGGAGTGCACCAGGAAATACTCAGAAATGTAGAGCTAGAGCTGAAAAACAACCCTTTATTAGCACGATATGTTTTTGGCTTTTACAATTGAGTCTAGACAGCAAATACATCGAATAAATTAACCATTCAACAATCACAGCTGTTTGGGGGATTATTTAACAGGGCTTTAGTCCTTAAGGTAAAATAAAGATGTGTTTCACGTGACAGCAATAGCAACAAAAAGCCCAAGGGACATGACCTAGCATTTTAAAGAAAATATACAAACCAGTTATGTGTCCCCCCTGATTTTCTAAAAGTCAGTCAGGGCTGAAGAAGTTATCTACATATGAACAGTGATGCAGGACTAACCTGATTCTGGTGAGACTCCCTCTATTGCTGCTAAATAAATTTCTTCTCTCTGCCTCTACAAAGCAAGTTGCCACAGTACAAACACTTACGACATGATATTGCAAGCAGGATAAACTCCATTGCCAAAATATTTTTCTAGATTGAACACATGACAAAGAGGAGCTGACAGATGTGAATGTTAACACAGTCTCCTACTATGCATTTGAGAGACAAAGCCTCATAGGTTTGCCAGGTATGCACACTCATTAATTACAGCAGAATATGGATGAACCAATGTAATATCTCATCCTGCATCTTATGTAATCAATTACATTCCAGTGATGAAAAGATAAGAACAGAAAATTGTATTGCATTTTCTCATGTATAAAAGCATAAACTGCTTTCAATCTAAGACTCTCATTATTCTATTGAACAGTTCAGATTGAAAGCAACCCTATGAAATGACTAAACTAATTTTAAATACACATTTTAGGAGCTAATAAGCAACAGATTTCTAGAGAAAGCCACAGGAGAACCAACAGTAGAAGCTACCTCAGGTAATGCTACCTGGTGTACCATTTCTGTACAACAGGT
The DNA here is from genome assembly GCF_057233095.1 of Heloderma suspectum. Lineage (NCBI taxonomy): Eukaryota > Metazoa > Chordata > Lepidosauria > Squamata > Helodermatidae > Heloderma > Heloderma suspectum. Next base: position 72,977,828 of record NC_139462.1, read on the forward strand.
TTACTGTGGCTCCGTATCCAGTATTTAATATAATTACACCATATAAGTGCCTTTGTTACCCAACAGGAGAAATCACTGCATAATTAGCTAAGAGAGCATGAATTACTGTGCAGAGCCTAAAAAACAATCTTATACTTTTTTCTTGTATCGTGGGTAACCCAGTGAGAAAACTCATTTGGTTCCAACACAGATAGCAGCAAGTCGTGGCCCCCTTCCTATGGAATTCCCTGTCTTTGGAGGTCAGGCAGGCACCAACGTTGTGTTGCTTTTAGCGCCTCCTGAAAACATTGTTATTTCAGGAAGCCTTCCTCGAGTGACCAGCCATGGTTTATCAAACTTGGTTTTATCAGAACTCTGTTTCTTTTTTAAAATATTTAAATTATTTTAGCATGGTGTTTCTATACTCTATCCTGTCTGCTGTTCACCACTCTGAGGTCTTTGGATGTGGAGCGGTATACAAATACTGCAAATAAATAAATAAAATAAACAACACAGGACCCTGAAGCCCTACATAGGAAATCCCTACTGTCTCTACCAAAACAAAATTTTGATACTGCTACAGTCTGTCTGTTCTTCTACAAATCTGAACAACCCACAGATAAATCAAACCATCAACATTACTGCAATAGCTTCCAGAGTGTTCAGAAATTAGACTAGTGCCATGACATTGTAGAGTTAACCAATCAGTTTGGTCCCTCCTCACCACAGCAACATATCGCAAGTGATTCTAAATTTATTGGTATCTGTACATAAATTTGAAATCCATATGCCAATGAAATAACTACACTGCTTTTCAGAGCAAATAATTCTAAATTGTCATTCGAAGCAAACTTTGAATGCTTTGCCTGTATATTTACTTTTAATTTCTCAGAATGCCTCATTCTCGATTCCTAAGGGTCAAAACTGAAATCACATTAATCTGTATCTAGCAGTTACAATTTTCCATGTTTACTCTAGAGTAGGTACAGGGCCCCCAATTCAGATTGGGGCCCTAACTTGGGGGTAGGTGGAGCTTTTAAGTTCCAGATAGGGGGTCCTGTAACTACTCTAGAGTAAAAATGAAGAAGAAAAAGGTGTAGCTGCTAGATACAGATGTAATGTCTGTTTTGGACCCCACTGCTACTTTTCCAGAATTTTCTGGCAGCTCTATGGGCTCAAGGGTTATTTGTATGAAGATTTATTTTCTCTATAATGGTAACACATACTGTTATCTAGGGATGTACGAAAGTCACTTACCTTTCCGCAGATTATGTTCATGGGGGGGGGGAGGCATTCCATCCCTCCCCCCGGAATCCTCGACGGGGGGGGAGGCGATCCGTTCCTCCCGCCCCCCGGAATCCTCGACGGCTGGCTGTGCTCCGCGGCGGCTCTGCGGAGCAGCCGGCCAGGCCCAGGCCACAGCCGTCCACAGCCGGATTTCCAGCCGCGGAGGGCTCTGGGTAAAAAAAAAAAAGCCAGATTTCCAGCCGCCATTTGCGTTCCTTATTTTTCGCCGTCTTAGTCTACGTAAATATTTACGTAGGCTAAAACAGCGAATCAAAAAGGGATGCAAATAGCGCCCGCTACGCTATTTGCGTTCCTCTTTATTTTCGCCGTAATAGACTATGTAAATATTTACGTAGACTAAGACGGTGAAAAATAAGGAACGCAAATGGCGGCGGCCGTAACTGCCACCATTTGCATACTTTTTTTTTTTAACCCAGCCGTGATAGGCTATGTAAGTCTTTACGTAGCCTATCACGTCTCTGTAAAAAAAAAAATGAGGCAGACTGCAAATGGCGGTGGTGGCAGCTGGTCGGAAGACCAGCAGCTGGAGCTGCCGCCACCTGGAACATCTTCCCCAAGTAAGTCTTGTCCCGGGAGGGATCCGCGGGGTGGCGGGGGGGTGGCAGGCTGTTCCGCCACAGATTTCGGGGGGCCGAATGCACTGGCATTCGGCCTCACCGAGATCCATGGCAGAATTCTCTGACATCCCTACTGTTATCCAATAACTACAGTAGAACTATTGAGATGCTGTATGCCAGAAAAAACATCTGTACCATGCAGTTTTATTAATATACTGTAACTGTGATGACTGCTTTGAATTATGCATTTTCTTCATGGAAAGTACTTCATGAAAAAAGAAAATCACACGTGGCTCTGTTTCATCGCATGTACTTGCACTAGAATGCTGCAATTGGCTGCAGCTTCATAAAATCAGAGTTGGATGGGATCCTGTAGGCCATCTAGTACAACCCCCTGCCTGATGTGAGAAATCCAGAGCAAGAGCAGCCCCAACAAATGGCTCTGCTGCCTCTGACTGAAGACCTCCAGCGAGGGATAGCCCAGCACCCCTCAAGGTAAGTGGTTCCATTGTCGAACTGCTCTTACCATTAATAAATTTCTCCTAAAGTGTCTCCTCACTGAAGTCTACCCTCCTATAACTTAAGCCCATTAGATCTAGCCCTGCCTTCTGGGGCAGCAGAGAACAAGTCTCTGCCCTCTTCTATGTGACAGCCCTTCAGGTACTGAAAGGGTGCTATCATGTCTTCCCTCAGAGTTCTCCTCCCCAGTCTAATCATAACCAATTCCTTTAACATTTCCGCATAAGGCCTTTTTTCCCCATACCCCTGACCAACTTTGTTGTCCACTTCTGAACCTGTTCTAATTTGTTTACATCCTTCTTAAAGTGTAGCACCCAGAACTGGGCAAAATACTCCAGATGAAGTCTGAATAGGGCAGAGTGAAGTGGAAATATTACTTCCTGTGATTTGGAAACTAGAGCTTTATTAATGCAGTCTAAAACCACATTTGCATTCTCTTGCAGCCACATCATACTGCTGACTTCTAAGATCCTTTTCACATATACTGTTATCAAGCCAGGTATCCCCTGTGTGAACTACAGGTAGAGGCTTTTATTTTATTTTTTTATTTGTGGTATTTGTATACCACTGAATATAGTAAAGTCTAGCACCTGCGCACACCTGTGATAACTATGTCTGGGATGGCCCTGTGTCAGGGCTCAGCTATTCGAGCCAATGGAGACTTTTTTCTTTTAAAAAACACCCAAAGGGGGTGGGGATGGAATTTCACCAAAAAACAACAACTAGGTGGATGGGAAGTTTTAAACCCCACCCCCTCCTGGAGCACCACTATCCGGATCCAAATTGGGGCAGTGCTTGTTTGCAGGAGAGTAGGAAAAGCTAGCATGCATAGCTCCACTAGGCATTCTTTCTCAAATGTTTACTTTGGCCCATAGATGAGATGCAAACCAGAAGCTGCTCCAAGAGATCAGAGTTAAGAGACTGAAGATTAAATCAAAACTAAGCGACAAGCCAGGATTGAGAAGCAAGCCAGAGGTCAGGACCAAAGGGCAACCAAAGAACACAGGATACACCAAAGCTTAGGAACACCACGTTACTCAGGCTGGATCAGGAAGCTCTCTTATGTGCCTTCCTGTCCAGGAAATCCAGTGGATATCCTATGTGGAAGAGTCATTCCAGGGTCTAGGTCAGGGGCAAGCAACCTGATGTTCTACAGGTATTATGGATTATAGCTCTCATTAGGTCCAGCCAGGTCTAGAGCCTTGATCTAGACAGATGTTGCAACCTGTAGTTTGCTGGCTCACCAAACTGCAGATGAGCCACATAGAGGCAGCCACACACATACAGTCAGGGCCAGAAATATTGGAACAAGGATAACTGTTTTGGCACTTGGCCTCTGCACATCACCACATTGAAATTGAAAGGAAACACACCCAGAGGGGAGCGAACTCAGGACTTTCAGCTGTAATTCAAGGGGTGTGACAAAAGTGGGGCACTGACCATTCAGGAAGGACAGCCAGTGGCATACACACACACCCATCATTGGTGGCTCACACATAATGGAACAAACCAACATCATTTCAAACTTAAGGATCGCCTTTAGTACCTGGATGAAAATCCTTTGCAGTCAATGACTGCCTGAAGTCTGGAACCCATGGACATGACCAAATGCTGAGTTTCCTCCCTCGAGATGCTTTGCCAGGCCTTTACTGCAGCTGCCTTCAGCTGCTGCTTGTTTGGGGGTCTTTCTGCCTTCGGTAAGTGAAAAGCATGCTATATTGGGTTGAGATCAGGTGACTGACTTGGCCATTGAAGAACATCTCACTTCTTTGCCTGGAGAAACTCTTGGGTCGCTGTTGCTGTATGTTTTGGGTCATTATCCATCTGCAATATGAAGCGGCATCCTATCAGTTTGATAGCATTCGGCTAAATCTGAGCAGAAAGTATAGCCCTATACACTTCAGAATTCATCCTGCTGCTTTTATCAGCAGTCAGGTCATCAATAAACATCAGTGACCTGGTTCCATTGGCAGCCATACATGCCCATGCCATAACACTGCCTCTACCATGTTTGACAGATGATGTGGTATGCTTTGGATCATGGGCCGTTCCTTTCCTTCTCCATACTTTTCTCTTCCCATCATTGTGGTGCAAGTTAATCTTGGTTTCATCAGTCCAAAGAATCGTATTCCAGAACTGGGCAGGCTTTCTAAGGTGTTTGCTGGCAAAGTCATCCACTTTAGTTGTCTTCCGTGGTCTTCCAGGCCTTTTGCTGCTGCTGAGCTTGCCAGTTAATTCCTTCTTTTTCAGGATGTTCCGAACTTTTGTATTGGCCGCTCCCACTGTTTTTGCTATCTCTCTGATGGGTTTATGTTGTTTCCTCAGCCTAATGGTGGCCTCCTTCACTCTCATGGACACCTCTTTGGACCTCATGTTGGGAGTTCCAGTGAACAGCTACCAAATGCAAATGTAACACTCAGAACCACCTCCAGGCCTTTTATCTGCTTGACTGGTCATGGGGTACTCAGGAAACAGGCCACACCTGGCCATGCAGCTGCTTGTCAGCCATTCGTTCCATTACTTATGAGCCACCAACGATGTGTGTGTATGCCACTGGCTGTCCTTCCTGAATGGTTAGTGCCCCACTTTTGTCACACCCCTTGAATTACAGCTGAAAGTCCTGGCTTCGCTCCCATCTGGGTGTGTTTCCTTTCAACTTCAATGTGGTGGTGTGCAGAGGCCAAATGCCAAAACAGTTATCCTTGTTCCAATATTTCTGGCCCTGACTGTATTTCAGTTCAAGCCCTGGTAGATCCTTAAGCCTGGACATTTTGATAACTGAGATGGAAAATCTAAGCAGAGCCTGGCTGCCTTTTAATAGTATCCCCAAATCTACCACCTAAATCATTATGCATAATGGAAGGGCTGGGCCTAATCTTCCTTAAATGGAAATATATTATAAACAGGAAATATCTAAGGTATGAAGCAGAGAAAGCATGATTCTCAGAAAAACCATCACACCACCACACAGGAGAAATATATTACTGAAGAGAAGACTCAGGAGCATAGATAAAATAACTTTTTAAAAGCAAGTTAAATCTTTTACAATATGCATTTTAAAGAGCAATGCGGGCAGTATCTTCCTTACAAGCTTTCTCCTTTGTCCCTTAAAAGTTTTTATCTAAGTTTTCCCCAAATCCCAGAATAATTATAAAGTTGTGACAATATCCTCACCATGCTCATTTTGCCTGCAGGCTGTTGGCAGGTCCCCTTTGTTCTCAGGTAGCAAATTGCATTCAGGTTTGTCTCATCTCTGCTAAATGAGTAATAAAAGTCAAGTTCCAAACACAATGTCTGGAACTTGAGTGATAACAATGTAAAAACCAAGGAGTAGAAATGTAAAAATCAGTGGGACCAGATGCTAGTAATTACATCTAAGCTATTAGAAAGAAATGGAACAAAAAACAAGAAGGAAAAAAACCCCACACTTTATAGGAGAGAATAAAACCTGAGGACAATCAATAGTTTCAGATTGTTCCCCTGTGGTTTCAGGAAAAGTTCTGCGGGGCCATCTCTTTAAATTACACTGATCTTTGTGGAAAAAGAACTATACTTTGTATGCAGTAGAAGTTAACAGAAGAAGCATGAAGTGATTTGTTTTTAAAGAAAAATAGTAGGGTTTTTCAAATAATGTTTAAATATCCTTTAGGTCATGGGATGGCAACATGAGGCCCAAGGGCTATATGAACTAGCCCTGGCTTTAAGTGTGGGCCCCCACCATGACCACATTTGTTGTGGTGGTGCGCAGAAGTGGCAAAATAATCGGTGGTTTGCTGTCAAATTTCAGCAGCAAACATAATGGTGACCTAAAAAGAGCAAATTTTACTTCAAAGCCTTGGGTTAAATTTAGCTAAGTTTGGCCTTTTTAGTGCATCACTGAAATTTACCACAGAAAATTGGCAGCAAACTGACAATTGTTTTTACAATTGTAGTAAAAATGTAACCTAAAAGCCATTGTATGTGTCTTAAGCAGCACGTAGTATTGTAAGAGCTGTGCATGCCTGGAATGAGCAGACAGTAACCCTAAGATAAGGTTGCCAAGCAAACTGCTAGCAACCAATCAAAGTGACATGCTGGCTAAGGAATGCAAGCTGAGGTGATAAAACTGTAGCACGGGGGTTGCCCAGGGTCGACTCTGCTTTTGAGCGTGAGCTCCTTTGTCGAACTGTTTGCAAACAATAAAATCGAGTTGGACCCAGCCTGAAGTTGACTCTCCTCTTTGGGGCAAATTGGACTAGCCTCCAGGGGGCGAAACTAGCATTTTGTGCAACAATTTGGCGAGCCAGTCAGGAGTCCCTTGGACCACCCTGGGGTCAAACGACAGAACCGGCGAAGGTGCCTGTGGGGCGCGCTGGACCGCCTTTGAGGTCTGCCACGGCACCAGAGAACGGGGGTCGGGACACCCAGGAGGTTAAAGGCGTGGACTCCATTGATTGAGTCAACCAGGCTGAACGGGTCTGAAGAGACGGCACTAGGGTGCTGGGCAGAGTAAGTATTTGATTTCCCTTCTGTCTTTCTGTTTGAGTTGCCTTCGGAGCGTCTGAGGTTTGTCAGACTCTGTGTTAGCGTCTGAGGTTTGTCAGACTCCGTGTAAGTGTCGGAGGTTTGTCAGGCTCCATGTATGGTTTCAAATAGAGGTAGGCACAATAGGGTTGGGTAGCTCCCGTTTAGAAAGCTCTGCCACTCCCTTGGGATGCATGCTAAAGAACTTCAGTAAAGTCAAAGATAATTATGGCACTAAGATATCGAAAGGCAAGCTGGTTACACTCTGTCAATTGGAATGGCCGTCATTTGGAGTCAACTGGCCAGATATTGGCTCCTTTAATGAGGCCACAATTAGAAAAGTGCACGTTATTGTTGTAAATAATGGGCAATGTGATCAATTTGCCTATAATGATTGTTAGTTGAATTGGTACGGAAAGAATCCCCCTTAGTTACAGAAGTGTAAATGTGTAAATATGTTACTGGCAAAGGACCGCAGAGGCAAGAGACCCCGGTGCTGTCTGAATCAAGTAGTGAGATAGATTTGCCTCAGGGAAAGTGAGGTTATCAGCATTTGGATAAGTGCCGACCAAAATCCACTGAAGGCAAGAAAAGGTTGAATATAAAGTTCAATATTGTAAAGTCATGACGGTATGCTCCGAGGTGAAGCCCAAACCCCTGTTCTCCCTGATTCAAGCCCCACGGAAGGAGCTTGAAGACTGGGAGACCCTGCCCAAGGTGCCCTGAGCTCCCCCCGGTCTTATTCGGTCTGTTAGGTTGGGAGGAGAGGTTGTTGGGGGAGGGAGGGGGCCCTCCAGAGACAGTTTGTCTGCCACCATATCCAAGTTTGTTAGAAGAAGCAAAAGCAGTTGAAAAAGTTGCAACTTCTGAAGAAAGAGATTTGTTTGACGTCTTAAAGACTGTGGCAAAATCAAGAAACAAAGACAGAGCAAGTTCTTAAAATATCAGGGTCTGTGTAAGCTTATCTCTGTCAGCCTACTGAGAGCTAGGGATGCACGAAAGTCACTTACCTGGTCTCGCAGCTTGCTTCGCGGTGGGGGGGAGGCGCTTCGCTGCTCCCCCCGAAGTTCAGGCCGGGGGGGGAGGCTTCCCTCCTCGCCCGGCCGAAATTCAGGCCAGGGGGAGGCTTCCCGCCTCGCCCGGCCGAAATTCAGGCTGGGAAGAAGCGCCCCGTCTCCCTGGCCACGAACTTCAAAAGAAAAGGAAAAAAAATGCCCCTGTGATAGGCTACGTAACGATTAACGTAGCCTATCACGGCTAGATTTGCAAAGTCAGCCGTGATAGGCTACGTTAATCGTCACGTAGCCTATCACGGGTGACTTTGGGGGGGAAAAAAAAGCGCATACGCAAATGGCGGCCCCCATAGGGAGCCGCCATTCGCGTTCCTTATTTGGTCCCTGTAGTCTACGTAAAGATTTACGTAGACTACGGTGAAAATAAGGGCAACGCTATTTGCGTTGCCCTTATTTTCGCCGTAGTCTACGTAAATCTTTACGTAGACTACAGGGACCAAATAAGGAACGCGAATGGCGGCTCCCTATGGGGGCCGCCATTAGCCGTACGTTTTTTTTCCCCCAAAGTCACCCGTGATAGGCTACGTGACGATTAACGTAGCCTATCACGGCTGACTTTGCAGATCTAGCCGTGATAGGCTACATTAATCGTTACGTAGCCTATCACAGGGGCGTTTTTTTGTTTTTTGTTTTACTTTTCGTGTAATGGTGGTGGCGGCAGCCGGTCAAAAGACCGGCTGCCGCCCCTGCCCCTGACAAAGACCTGCCGAACCGCCGCCGGGACCCGCCGACAGGAGGGACATTCATGAAAGGTATGTCCCATCCCTGGGGGGCGGGGGGGCAGAGAATTTCTCCCCGAACAACCTTCGGAGGACCGAATGCGTTGGCACTCGGCCCCCCGAAGTTTCAGGGAGAAATTCTCCCCCATCCCTAGAGCAGAGCCAAGGGGGACTTGCCTAACCCCCCTTCGCCGTGGCTGGTTTAGCCTTAGCAAGCAGAGAGGCTGGAAGGTGTCTGTGAGGACCTGACAAAAGAGTGAGATTTGCAAAAAAAACAAGAAAAGCATCACAGCTGGAAAGCTGAGCAGCACTGCTCTGTTCTTATCTGTGGAGGAAACTAGAAGAGATGTAAGGTTACACCTTCCCCATTCGAACTGATGAAGAGACACAGAGCTTTTGTTAAAAACATCCCTTCTTTATGGCCCAAAGCCTTCTTTGTTAGAGGCACTCTGCACATGGACTGGAACTTTGGACAGTTAAAGACTTGCCATAAAAAGTACTGTGAGGCTTATCATAGCCTTAAACTCCCGTTGTTGTAGATTGTGTGTTTGTTTGTGATCAGCTCAGTGTACAGTTTGATTTGTGATTTCAACACTCAGATAAAAAGCTGCATTTGACTGAAAGAACTGGGTATATTTAGCCTTGAGAAGAGAAGACTGAGGGGAGATCTGATAAGCACTCTTCAAGTACTTGAAAGGTTGTCCCAGAGAGGAAGGCCAGGATCTCTTCTCGATCATCCCAGAGTGCAGGACACGGAATAATAGGCTCAAGTGACAGGAAGCTGGATTCCGGCTGAACATCAGGAGAAAGGTCCTAACTGTTAGAGCAATATGACAATGGAACCCATTACCTAGGGAGGTGGTGGGCTCTCCCACACTGGAGGCATTCAAGATGAGGCTGGACAGCCATCTGTCAGGGATGCTCTGATTTGGATTCCTGCACTGAGCAGGAGGTTGGACTTGATGGCCTTGTAAGCCCCTTCCAACCCTACTATTCTATGATTCTATGATTTCCAAGGCTTTGATTTCATTTACCCTAATGAAGCACACAGATGCAAATTGCTAGAGATTCACAGACTACAAAGGAAACAGCCTTCAAAAAGTTCAAAGAGAAACTATGAAAGTTAGTTTCTCTTTAAAAAGGGGGGCAGCAAATTCTCTTAAGAGGTGAGAGGGAAAGAGTCCCCCATTCTCCCATGATACTTCTAAGCTCAGCTGTGTTTCTGAAGCCTGAGAAAGTTCCTGCCCCATGTGTTCCAGCTCTTTCTCAAAATCTGAACTGTTCTGACGTTCCATTTGCTCAGAGGCAAACCTGACACTCTGCCAAAAATCATGCAGTGTGGAGTTGCCGATGCAAAAATGGTGGCTTGGAACTCTTTAAATGTAGGAGAATGCCCTTCCCTTGATCTTGATGGGCCCTGACCATGCAGTCAGAGGAGAGGTATAATTGTTAGATCTGCTCCACCATGCCCTACGATGCAAAACAAATGTTTTCCAGTCATGGTGTTAGATTTTAATGATATGAAAAAGGTATAAAAGAAGGCAGAAGAAAGTAGCAGACAAAAAGGCTTAAAAAAGAAAGAGAGCTTATCCCAAATGTGTGTAGTTGAGATTAGTAAGAAGATCTAAGCAAGTGAGTCTCTGTCGAAGCAATGGCAAACAGCCTAACTTGCAGAGAAGACAAAGAGTTAAAACTGGTGCATGGCACAGAGAATTTGAAACATGATCTGCAGAACAGGCAAGCCAAAAAATAAGTGTGCCTGTTACAAGAGGGAGGCTATAGTAGCCATAAAAAGGGGCAAAGCCCCCGTACGAAGCTTTAACAAAAATATTACCCACTAGAAGTGGACAATTAAAATAAGAAAGGCTTTTCTTAAATTGAAGCAAGCCTTAATATCACCGCCTGCTTTAGCCTTATCAGACCCCAGATCATGAAGTTTTTAGAGCTATGGTGCACATGAGAGCACATGAAAAGAGTGCCATTGCTGGAAAAAGGAAAAGGCAATGCTGGCAGCCACCATGGGCGGAGATATAAACCGCAGCTTGAGAGCACAGAAGCGACCAGAGGAGGGGGGCAGAAAAGGACAGGGCCGACCGGGGCTCAATAAATGTGCGTATTGCCGAGAAGAGACATTGGAAGATTGTCCAGAGCTGAAAGAAAAGAGAAAAGAGACTCACCCTGAAGGCTGCCAAATGCTGGCAGGGTCCTCCAGTGGGGGGGAGTCTAGCTGAAGGGCCACCACCCTACGAACAAACGCTCGGGAGAATCCCAAGGTAAAAGTAAGGGTTGGTGGCAAGGACTGTAAAGCCCTAGTAGATACTGGAGCCACATTTTCTATGATCCCTGTGAAGCCCCCCGGAGAGAGAAAGTGGAAAGCATGTAACTATAAAAGGAATTAAAGGGGGAAAAAAAACTAAATTGCCCATGTGTAAGCCCCTCCTCACGAAGACTGGAAATAACATACTGGAACATGCCTTTGTAGTTTCATCTGCATACCTGGTTGCCCTCTTGGGGCGGGACTTGTTAACAAAACTGCAAGCTAAAATCTTCTTCCGTGATAATCAGATTGTAGTACAGCTGCCAATAATGCAGGGCTCAAATTATCAGATGGCCCTTCAAGCAATCGAGATTGTGTCAGAGGCCAAAGGGACTGAGATTTTAGAGAATGTTAATCCATGTGTGTGGGCAGACAGAACCCCTGCCCAAGCAAATGCATAACACCAGTTAAAATCTTCTTTAAAAAGGGAGAGCCCTGTGTGCATGAGACAGTATCCTCTAAAGAAAGCCACCCGTGCAGGCTTGAAGCCACTCATTGAGAAGTTTAAAAATTATGGTTAGCTAATAAAGGGATCATCCCCCTTTAACACCCTGATTTTGGGTGCGCCCGAGGCAGATAGCACCTCCTTCAGGTTAGACCAAGACCTGAGAACAGTGGCTGACTGCCCTTTGTGCCTCAAAAACAATTCAAAAATGTTTGAGCCTCCAGCTCAAATGAGAAGTCGTCCATGGGCTTACTATCCTTTTCAGAGATTTCAAATTGACTTTTCAGAGTTGCCCCAGACTCATGGCTATCAGTACCTGCTAGTAATGATAAAAGCACTTGACTGCACCGCACAGACAGTAGCCAAGATCCTGTTAAAAAGTAATCCCTAGGCTCTTGTCACCTAAAGAGAGTGAATCAAATCAGGGGCCCCATTTTGTTGGACAAGTGACGCAAGTAGTGGCCCAGACATAACAAACTAACTAGAAGCTACACCCCCCTTGGAAACCTCAATCCACAAGTCAAGTTGAGAAGATGAACTGCGCCTTAAAGACAATGCTCATTAGAATTTGTTTAAAGATTAAGTTGAAAGGCCACAGGCCTTGCCAATCACCTTGACTCGAGTACGGTGCACTCCCAAGGGAAGTATTAAATTGACACCCTTTAAACGTTCCATAAGCGCCCACCTCGGATATTACCTATGGCTGACAGCTTAAATGTAAATTTAGAAGTAAGAGTTTTAAGATTCAAGATTGTGTTTCTGCCTTGCAGTCTGTTTTGTTTTCACAGGTTTGTGACACCTCACCAATCCTGGACTTTAGACGCTCCAGTGCATAATCTCAATCCCAGTGATTGGGTGCTAATCCAGTCCTAGAAAAATGAACTACCTACAGAGAAGTGGAAGGGTCTGTTTCAGAACCTACTTACCACTCCCATTGCTATAAAAGTCACCAAAGGGAAGAAGTGGATTCATCACACTGAATAAAGGCATCACCTGCACCAGAGAGGGTCACACCGGAAGCTGACCCACCTGAAGGTCACCATTGGAATAATGAACCCCTGAAAGGACTCAAGTAGCTCTACAGAAAGAGGGCACTCTCGTTTCAAGGGTTCCTGATGAACGGAACAAAACTGAGTTCCAAAAGTTCAAAAAAAATGTGTTTTTGTTGTCAACATTCTAATAGCTAGAACAAAGGCGTCCTAGGCCTCACTTGCTGTTTAGAGAAAACCGTCAATGCCACAGCGATAATAGTTTGCGCCTTAGTCCACCGCGGGACCAAGGAGAGTATAAATTTGAGAAAAGCCTTTTGAGGGGGTAATTGTAGTAAAAATGTAACCTAAAAGCCATTGTATGTGTCTTAAGCAGCACGTAGTATTGTAAGAGCTGCGCATGCCTGGAATGAGCAGACAGTAACCCTAAGATAAGGTTGCCAAGCAAACTGCTAGCAACCAATCAAAGTGACACGCTGGCTAAGGAATGCAAGCTGAGGTGATGAAACTGTAGCGCGGGGGTTGCCCAGGGTCGACTCTGCTTTTGAGCGTGAGCTCCTTTGTCGAACTGTTTGCAAACAATAAAATCGAGTTGGACCCAGCCTGAAGTTGACTCTCCTCTTTGGGGCAAACTGGACTAGCCTCCAGGGGGCGAAACTAGCATTTTGTGCAACACAATAGTGCTGTTGAAATTTGATGGTACACAGTGGGGGTGCACCCTGGGCAGGGATACAGGAGATTGAAATTGGCCCCCAGAGCCCCCAAAGTTGTCCAACCCTGTTTTAGTTTCTATTAGTTAACTCTATGGAAGGATGGGTGAAATATGACTCCCTAGGACCCATGCAGGTGTTTAAGCATTTTCATGTAGTTAATGGAAGTGCATGCAAGGTATCAACAGGCTGCCAAAGACCCAGTTCTCCTTCAACCTGGCTTATGATTTATTTTTCAGTGCTATATCCATCTCTGTGACATCTTACAGAGTGTAAAAACACCTGGATCTCTTTGATACTTTCAGAATTATTAAGAGCTAGTTGAAGAGTTCAAATGACCATTTTCTTAATATAAAAGCTATTGCAGTTTTTTTTGTTACATGCTGCTGTGTTCTATCTAATCAACATTATTGTACAGCACTCAAAATATTATTTTATTTATATATCGTAAACATTTATATACTTCCTTTTATCAAAAGATTTCAAGGCAGTTTACAAAAAACCAAAACAAATAAAATTATAATTAATACAAATCCAAGCAGCGGTTAAAAGCACAAGAAAGGGAGAGATAGTGGTGCATCATAACAGAATTACATGCCAAATGTTTCAGTATAAAATCAAAATTGCACCTTGTTGTGGGAATAGATAATGATGTATTTGCTCAAATTAATTGCATGTACAATAAGACAGAAGGCTCCAGTGAGCTATGATGAGAATAACCCTTTTCACCTTTTCCAACAGGCAGGTTAATTGCTTGGCCCTGCCTGATTTACTAATTTTCTAGAACAGATTTTCACAAATAAAAGGAAGATTGTGATATCTTACCCTTCTGTAATGCTACAGAGAAACCTTCAGATATGACTTGTTCTTTCTCTCTCTCTCTCCCAATTATTTTACCAACATATTAACTGAAATTGTATGAAAAACTAATATACACCAACCTGTAAACTCCCACAGAGATCTGGAAGGGTCTTGATGTTATGTCAACCATTCTTAGGTATGTGCTGCTATGGCTCCCCCAAGACTGACTGACTAATGTTTCACAAACTACACTTCCAAAATGCTTTTGGATTTAAATATAAATTCAGCCTGAATTTTGGGGCAGACCAAAGTTCTTCAGGGCTGTTTCAAGCCCCAAACTGAGAGACCTTTTCTATCTCATACACAGAGACCTCTGAACCAGGTTGCAGACAACCAAGGGTGCTTTTAAGTTTTAACACTTGTTCCTAGCATAGACCAAGAGGCTCTCATGTGACTACAAATGAGCCTGGTGAACTAAAATACAAGCAGCCCCTTTTACGTTATTGTGCCTGCGTTCTCCATCTAAAGGAACCCAGGGACAAGTGTTAAGATAATGCTATGCTTTATATTTCTATTTCTTTTCCAATGTGCTTCTGAATACTGTTACGCCTTAATAAATAGTTCATTGTTTGAGATTAAGAATTTCTTCGTGCAATTTCTTCTTCATGTAATTTCTTCTTCCAGGTGTAATGTTTGCTGCACCTGGGGCTTTAAGTAAGACTGCCAGACCTCTCTGTTAATATAGAGCCAAACTACACACTATGTTAATTGCATGATGCAATATATAGTTTTTTAAAATTTAAATAGAAGCCACGGGGGGGGGGGGGCAATCAATATGAGGATCATGGAGTTTCACCCTATCTCCAGACCTCAGTCACATTGAAAATCTGCCCCCGACACACACGCACAAAGCTGCTATTAGCCTGAGAAAGGAAGTTTCATTGGCACCAATGGTCTTCAGAGTGCATTACAGGAAGACTCATCACACTTGAGGAGTCCCTGAAAGGAAGAAGGTACGCCCTAGGCCTGTAAGAAATTTGTAAGCTGGAGGAGCGACAACTCTTCCTGTTTTAGCTGATCCCCCGCCCACCGTCCCTCTCCTCCTCTATCCCTGTGTGTGTGTAGGGATGGCGCGAGCATCCTGTTGGGGCTCGAAGCCCAGGCAGAAGTTGCCACTCTGCCACCCCCCCTCGGACACCAGTTCCCTCAGCAAGAAGAGGGGAAGAAGGCAGCGCCCCTTGTCCTCCCCCCATCATTGCTACAGCGGAAGTGGCGTGGGAGAGGCTGGTCATTCTCCATAAGTTCTCCTGGCCTCAGTGGAAATGACCAGCTTGTCCCTCACTGCCGCCGCTGTAGCAGGTGGGGGTGGAGGGAAGAAGGAGGCACCTATCCTCTTCTCTCCCCCCACCTGCTGGAGGCCAGGGCGAGAGGCTGGGAGGTGTCTCCCGATGCTCCTTTTCCCACGCCAGCCCTTGACAGCCCACGTGAGGAAGAGGGACAGCGGCGGTGGCACCCAACGCTTGGGTTTGCAGGGGGGGGCTGCTAGCGCCTTTGAAGCTTCAAAGACTGCCCTGTGTTTGTCCACCGCTCATGAGATGACGCTAAAATTGTCCATGGACATTTTTATTGATGTTAGTCCATGAGTGGTGATGACTGTCTGCCTGGATATGTGTGTGTTTCTTTCCATGCTGCAAGCATGGTGGGGGCTGTGAAAAAAATTACACTTGCCTGGGCTTGCCTGGGCAAGAGTGCAAAGAAATCGGGCTGGAGAAGCTAGGATTCTTTGAAGATTTGAAGAAAATGCCTTAATTTTTTTTTTTTTTAAAAAAAGGCCAAAGCAGGGGGTAAAAGGAGGTAAACCTTAGTGTCATTTGAAGGGAGAGAACAACCCCCTGCTCAGTGCAGAAAGCCTGATTCCCAGGCAGTCGACTCGCCCATCCAAGTACCGACCAGGGCCGACCCTGGTGACTTCTGAGATCAGACAAGCGCGCGCATATCCAGCCCTTTGCTGGTTGATGAAGAAACTTTGAGTGCTAAGGAAGCTATACAATCAGTATCCGGAAGTCCACATGGGGGCGTTGAGAGCTGTGATTGACAGGAGGGAAATACAAACACTGCCGTATATGGGCAGGTGTGGGAGGGGACTACAGTGACGAACACGGAAGAGCAGAGCACATGAATGGGAAATACAAGACTATCAGGGTACTGAAAGCGGTAGTAGGGAAGCGGGAAATTGCGGTTCCAATACGAGGCAGGGACAGCGTAATGTGAAAGACGGAGGGGCAAAACCTCATTGGAAGCATAAAAAACGTAAGCGTAGATCGGCCCTAGGCCTGGTAAGAGTAGATCACAAGAACATCGGTATATGTAATACACACATACACACACACACACGAAACAAAGATCTTCATGTAAACAAGAAACAAGGGTAATAGATCCACTTCATCCTCAAGAAGAATTTAATCTTGCAGCAGCTCATATGCTGGGTATACCAACAAGACAATGGAAGGCAAGGTTTTAAAACCATAATGCCACCAAGTAGCTATCTTGAACAATGTGGTTGCCAAGGCAACAAAATGCATTTATGCATGCACCCTGATATTCCTAACTGTATAGATATGCACTTTGTTGAGAAATGATGAACTGTGTACTATTTTATTATGACTATTAAATAGTGCTGTTTATATTGATTTGCAGAACACCATTCATTCAGCCCTGCAAAAGAGGCAGCATCTTATTTTCTTACCTAACATAACCGAGAAAACATCATTTAGAAAGACTGGCAAGCTGTGTGAGAAGTGGGTGAGTTGGATGTTTAGAATAAAAAAAAATGGATCTCTTTTATTTAGAGGATTACAGAGTTGTTAAATTTAGGGACCAATCCTACTGGGATAGGTGGCCGCCTCCGAACTCAGGGGCAACCGCCTATCCAATGCAGGGCAGGAGAAGCACCCCTCCATGCTTCAGCCACCCTACATTTGCAGCTAGACAGCCGATTTCAGCTGTCTAGCCAAAGGAATTCGGAGCAGGGGAAGCAGCGGGCGGATGACACACTGGATGTGTCGTACTGACATTTCCAAGTTCCCCACCCTGGCATGCCCCGAGGAATGCCCCGTTTTCGCCGCTCCGCGTTCCTCTTGCAAGTGCAGAGCATGGGGCCATTCTGCACTGCCTAGCAGGCAGCGCAGGAGGGGGTGAAGGTTGGTTCTCAGGAAACCAACTTTGGAGCGTGGGCTCTGATGTTGATTCCTGGGAACCAACCTATCCTATGGCTGTCTAGCTGCTGACTAGAGGCTATAGGATTGTGCCCAAAGTTGCATAAACATAAAGCTAAACCCTAGCACCACAATGGAATAAAACCTGAACTAGATTTAAAGAGGGTTTTTATGCATGGAATTCTGCAGATCTCCATTCACTAAGGTGGAGTCACAAGCTTATATCCCACTTACTATAATTATTTTCCACATTTATTTCAATATGAAAATAATTAGTACAACACCAAAATGGCTTGCTGCATTCGCTTGAACCATAAGAACTTGTTTGCTCTGCAGGCACATTGATTTTGTTTCTAGAGCTTGTCTATGGGATACCCCAGGAAAAAGAGATCTAGGTCAGACGATGGAACTTAAGATCTACTGGTCCCTCTCAGCCTGATGACTTAGCTTTTAGGATATTAAATTCCAGAGCTGGGAGCAGCCACTCTTCTCTATATGCCCTTATTGTTCACATATGACAAAGAGATCAGTCGAAAGACTCATGAAAGTCACATTTCAGGACACAATGGGGATAAGTGAGGAATCAAAGTGTTGGTTTTTATTAATATGCATTACCAAGATTGTTTAAGAATTTGTCAGTCGAAAGAACCACTTCTATTTTAGTGTATGACATGCAACCAGGATGCAATACAGATGCTAGTGCACTAAATGCTACACATAATAAGGAGCGAGGCTTCCATATTTATACTAGCTACAATTTTCAACCTTTACTATTTTGTTGCTTGATTCTGATTTTCAATACAACTCTATTCTTTCCAGGAAAACAGCAAGTTTGTCAAAGGACACACCAGAGTTAGGCTGGCAACACATGAATTCTATGGAAAAGTTAACCATTTATGTCATAAATTTTATCAGGTACTGAGTCATGTATTTAATTACTACTCCAGAAGGGTAGCCTAATTACCAATACTCTGGTGCCTAAGAGTGGCACCTGTGTTTCTCCTAATCTGTGCTGTCTGAAATGATTTAGAGAGCAAGAGATAGGGGAGGAGTGACGAAGCAGGAGAAAGAAAGAGAATGTTCCTTCTTTTCTCACTCTTGTCCATCTCTCCTTTTACAAGCCAGCTTCAGCTGGTTCGCCAACTAAGGCCTCTCCTGGACAGGGATATCTTGTCCACAGTGGTACAGGTGTTAGTAACCTCAAGGCTGGATTACTGCAATGCATTCTATGTGGGGCTGCCCTTAAGGCTGTTCTGGAAGCTGGAGCTAGCACAGAACACAGCAGCTCTGCTGTTGTTAGGAGCTGCCCCTTTTCAGCATGCAACACCTTTGCTGAGGGAACTGCACTGGCTGCCTATTCGCTACCGAGCTAGGTTAAAGGTTTTGGTACTAGTGTACAAAGCCCTAAACAACTTGGGACCAGACAGAGTGCCTTCTCAACTTGCCCGGTCATTGAGGTAATCAGTTCTGATGATTTAACATGGACCTATGGCCCAACTGGAGTCCACCAGGAGAAGAGCCTTCAGTGTGGTAGCCCCCTTTCATTGGAACTCCCTGCCCCTGGAGGTCAGGCAGGCGCCAACACTGTGTTGCTTCCAGCGCCTCCTGAAAACAGTTCTGTTCCAGAAAGCATTCCTTAAATGACTAGCCATGATTTTTATTGGCCTTCTGTTTTTAATTATTTTAATATGGTGTTTTAATCTTTTATGTTTTTTACTATCGTAGTTCTTGTGTTCACCGCTCCAGAATCTGTTTGGATGAGGAGCAATATATAAATGTTGTAAGTAAGTCAGTAAGTAGACAGACAGACAGACAGACAGACAGACAGACAGACAGACAGACTGACTTCCGGCTGGAGCCATGTCATCCTAGCAGTGACTTGCAGAACTCCGCAGGTTACTTATCTCAAACAGCTATGAAAAGGTTGAGAAACCTTTTTAAATTCCCCTGGAATTAAAAGGGGAATCTTACAGTACCATCTGGTTGAAATCTTGGAAGAACAGCTGCTTTTGCAGTGCAGCAAAAGGGCTGCAATCTAAGGTCAGTGGCTGGGAGTTTCATCTACTGAATGCTGTTTGAAACTCCTAAGCAATTAGGAGACTACAGGACTGACGAGCTCCAAAGAATATTTGTGAACTTAAACTACCAGCAATATCTGGGGACTGGCAATTAAATCTAATTAAGCCTTTGTTTTTTTCTGTTTCTGCAATTATACCTGCTTTTTTGTGCTTTTGGAAGTGGAGGATGGCAGTATCAAAGGGAAAAAGGAAAGGTCTGGGAACGCCACCTACCCCTCCCCCCTAATTGCTCCCCCGGCAAAGGCTTCTAGAAATGCCGGAGGTGAAGAGGAGTTGCTTGCTTTGATTAAAACTATGTCTTCTCAGCTATCAGTGTAGTCAAAGAAGCTTGAAACAATCCAGGACTCAATCACTGCCTTTCAAGGGGCTGTGGATTTAATTAATATCTCTCTTCAAAAGATGGAATCAAAGGTTAATGCTCTCGAAGATCGGGTTACTGCTCATGAACCTGCTATGCAAGCGTCTCACAATATTTTGTCCGCTCGAATTTCCCAATTGGAGGCTTTTACACGTAGAGCGAACCTTCGCATTCTTGGTATTAAAGACTTGGCTACTGATATCTGTTTGGCTGAATTTATGGATAAACTTTTGCATGAGTTATCGGTTTTGCCATCCGATTTTCTACTGGATATTGAGCATGCATATTGTGTTCCTGGCTTAATATGTGGCACTAAAGGGACTTTTGGGATTGTTATTGTTAAATTTTCACGAGTTCCTACAAAAAAATATCTTATGTGTCTGGCAAGAGAACGAGGTGAGCTTTGGTGGGGACCAGCAAATGACAAGATTATGCTCTTTCCTGATTATACTAAAGAAATTGCTGACAGAAGAAGGCAATTCACCAAAGCAAGAAGTCTGGCAAAGCAAAATAACCTATCATATTAAATATTCTGCTACATTTTAGCAGTAATATAAAATATAATAGTAATATCATATTAAATATTCTGCTACATTTTGCATTCTTTTTGAAGGCCAGATGAAAAAGTTTTTAAATACTGAGGCGGCAAAATCATTTCTCATTGGTATTAACATTAAAACAAGGGAGCCAACTTTCTCAGCCTCCTGAGTTGGAATTTAGCCATTTTTACTGTTCCTCTGAAGCCCTGTTTGGGGTTTAGCCGATAGGATGTCTGGGAAGTTTGCCAGACTAAATGTTTGCATATTTCTGTTTTCTTTCTCCTTTGTGTGTTGTATTGTATAAATTCCTGTTGGTGTGTGTATGTGTGTACACATATAAATATATTTTTATATATGATATTACTTAAAATAAATAAATGGTTTGTTTTTACTTTTTATTTTTTATCCTTTTCTTAAACTTTTTTTTAAATTATCATTAGTATTATTATTACTATCATTATTATGGGATTATGATTATGATTATTTCTTGTTGGTTAAACTTTTAATGATTACTAATATGTGTCAATGGAATGGTAATATATGGTTAATGGAAATGGATTGTTTGCTCCCGTTTATTTGCGATAAGACTGAGGTTATGACATTGAAAGACAAGGTTCACCGTTTATGGAGCAGCGGATTGAAGATTTAGTAATACCTGCAATGTTTGGAAGAGTGCTGTACGAGTATAATTTGCAATTGGACTTATATTTGGATATTTGGTTTTCTTTTATTAAAGCTTAGATATAATCTTTTTCTTTCTTTCTTTCTTTCTTTCTTTCTTTCTCTCTCTCTCTCTCTCTCTCTCTTCTTTTGCTTTCCTCCTTTTTCTTCCCCAGAATACTGTAATGTTGGAAACTGAAGATTGACTACGTTGTTGGTATTGTTTATTTCACTTATAAAAATAAAATATAGGTTCAATAAATAAATGAATGAATGAATGAATAAATAAATAAATAAATAAGATACATTGCAGATACCTTTATGCTTTCTGAATAGTTTGTGGGGTGGGAGTGGGGAGATACACATGCCTGAGCAACACACACATGCATCAAACATACTTTTCTCCTTCTGTATGCCTCCTTTTCAATCCCACCAACTCATTCAGGTAGATTGAAGAGAACAAGGGAAAGGGAAGAGTGTACAAATGATAAGTATGCAAGCAGTTCTGAGGAGACAAGGCAAGAGAAGGGCATGTAAGACAGGAGGTGGAGAAGCTAGGCAGAGAAGATGAAGCAGGCTAACTCATCTTGGTTCTTTTCCTTCTCACATGCAGTTTCATTCTCTTTTCTAACATAAGAACATGGTGTGTAACAGCTTCCGGGATGTCTGGAAGCCAGCAGTATACCACTTGGCCAGTTGCTAGAGCTCATGTGTCAACTGCTTTCTCTGCCATATGGGACATGGATAAGAAGGGTGGGGAAAGAGGATGAGAAATTACTAGACTTCTTCTGTAAAGAGGGGCATTTGACCAGCCCTCCCTTTCAAAATGCCCAATGGCAAAATTATCTGCAGATTAGGGATGTAGAAAGCCTCCTGCCAAGAGTTTGAAATATATCTAAAGAGTTTGCTTCTGTTCTCCTCAGAATTCAGCCCAGATTGCCTACACTGTCACCTGCCTTAGGAACCTGATTTTAAACAATTATTCACTTCTCTTCTGTTTTGATGTTGGTCCTTTCCCATTCCCTGTTCCAATGTTTCTTCTTGACAGTTCTTTAGTAATGCTTGACTTGATATGCCTGTCTCATGTAAAACACTAAAAATTTTAAACATTATGAAGGCAAAGAAAAGCAAGGTGTGAAAACTGACATACCATTTGTTTTGACTGACACCGCAATTCTCTATCACTTTTAATACAAGAATTTCGGGAAGAATTTCAGTTGGAATAAATGGCTCTCTTCACAAAATGCCCTAGACAAAAAAACTGAGAAGGCAGCTAAATAAAATGTGTTACATACTCAAATGCCATGTACCTCAGACATATTATAAAATTACAAGTCCATATAAAATATTATTTCAGTACAGCAAACGAACAACCAGTATTAAATCATTAACACACACATACGAATTGGCAAAGGGTTATAGTCTATTGCCACAATTCAAACCTACATACTGCTACTAATCTCCTTGATACCAAAATGATTGGGGCAGACCTTGCTTATGCATTGCTCTGTATGTGCACGAGAACTCCCAGCTCAAGACATGCCAAGGCAGGACATATACACTTTCTCCAAAATCCTCTTAAGCCAATTATAGGGCTAATAAATAAGTAAAAAAGATAAATGGGAGAATCTGAAACAATACTGGCTTCATCCCTCTCCCTTAACTCTCTATCTGCTAAGGGTACTGTGTCAAGACAAAATAAATGGGCTGGAAGAGAAAACACATCATTTAAGCCAAAGATCCAATGAACGAAGGTGCGACCACTGGACAAATGAGTATGTGACATATCACCCATCTCCCCTTTGTATTGACAGTTTGACACTGCGGCTTTCTGGGGATTAGGTTAATGGGCAGTTGGCAAAACTTCTTCAGAAATTTAGGCTGTAATCCTATATTCTAGCGTTGCCCAACCTGGTGCCCTCCAGATGTTTTGGATTAGAATTCCTATCCCACTGGCTATGCTGACTGGGGCTGATGGGAGTTGTAGCCCAAAACATCTGGAGAGTACCAGGTTGGGGAAGGCTGCTATACACACATAGCTGTAAGTATAGGGACTTACTTAACAGACATGTATAGGATTGTGCTGTCAAGTACCCAGGAACTTTAGAGAGATGCAGCCTCCTGAATAAGAGTGTACACTTCTGCAAAATATTTAAATGCCATAGATTTCAGTGAAATTCAGGACTGCAGTAGTCGCACAAACACTTTCTTCCATCAAAAACTAGGAATCATTTGCACACACAATAATTGCAGAACACTGTGATAATGGTACTGGGCTATATACAAAATAACATGAGTAAGAGTGATCTGGATCTAGTAATGAATTGTTTAATAGAGGCTCATAATGAAGTGGCATTTAGATGGAAACTCCCATTCACTACAAAATATGAGTGGCTGCTAAGAGCCTAGAAGAATCAGCATCCACCAAGTAAATATATTAGACTTGAGAATGGAAAAACAAGAGAGCAAATAATTTTCAGACTGAACAGATTGCATTTATTTTTATTACCATTCAGGACAGCAAAATATAGGCTGTATTAATTCAGTTTCTTGATTATATCAGTATATTCCTTAAAGAAACAACTGTTGCTTTGGGAAAAAAATATTTCTCTAATCATATAATTTGTGCTTTAAAACACACACACAAGAATGGAATGTTACTTACCCCATCTATGGTTAGTCTTTCCAACCCAGATAACATCCACCATATGGAAGATGTGAAAAGAAGAGTATTTCTAGAATGCATTTTTCTTATTTGTTCATATGATAGGCAGATTTATAAACCAAGCAAAACAGCATTTTTAAATAGCGCCCTACGGTTCATGTCATGCATGAAGGACTAGTAAAAATAACCAGAATGTTATAGAAGGAGACATTTATACCTTAACAATACCGTTGAAGCTGCTGAAAAGGATTTTTTTTTGTTTACAAGTTAAAGAGTGCAGCCCTATATTCTTCCTTCACAGAACAGCAAAATTATTTCAATAGCTACCGCATGCAAGACAAAAAAGGGCAATGAAAGGTGACAAAATGGGAAAACTTCAACACAGAAACGGTGCAGCGCATTCAAAACAAAAAGAAGCATACAAAAGCAAAAGTGCTTTCAGTTAAAGTACAAAAATGTGCTTTGGACAAGCACTACTATCTTATAAAAACTGATTTTAGAAACTTTCAAGGGTTGTTGGCTTGGGGGGGTGGGGGGATTGTACATGCCATCATCACGAAATAGAACATCCACTCACCAAGGCAGAGATATGTGAAGTATCACCCGTGACCTCAGGGGTTCTTGTGCTGTTTGGGAGTCTGTGAGGATTACGAGCTATCGCTTGGCACCAGCCCAACATTTTCTCCTTCCACTTATCCCCTTTCAATTTCTGAAATTCTGAAAATAATTTACATTCCCTGAAACAATGGTATTATTAGTTTCTTGCACGTGTGTCTCTGGGCATGCAGTTACATGTTTCATCTGTATAAAGATCATCAAACTATATTCATGGGGGAAGGGCAGAATACATGCACATCAATCCTGAACACATTTCTACCCAGAAACAAGTCCCCGTAAATGGGATAACAGCTTCCAGCATACTTCTAAAGTTTAAACTACATGACACTTTATTCTAAGTAAGCAGATTTAAAGTTTAAAATATTACCAGAAATATGTAGAAAAATGACTAAATACATACGCATGCACTTATATTATTTAATATTTAAATGCAAGCTCTCCCCAGATTCAAAATATCATGTTGAACTGTGCCACCAAAGTCTATACAAGGCCATCACAATTTACTTGTTTTAAAAAACAACCTTTCAGATTTATAAAAAGGTTATATTTTCCAGAATTATTAACCCCATTAGATTCAACATTACATTACTGACAGTGTGATTCTATACATGCCCATTCAGAAGTAAGACCTATTGAGTTCAATGCGGCTTACTCCCAGGTAAGGGGATCTAAGATTGCAGCCTAAATTTTTAAATTTTAGATTAAAAATGCCAGATCAACTGTCTTTAGACTCCAGATGTATAAAACATGTTCTAAATGCCCTAATATTGTATTCTGGAATAGATTGTACAATATCAAGAATACATTCTTATGCTTATACTTTTTAAAAACTCAGAAGCAACAAGACATTGGCCACGATCCTAAACATGCATAACTGAAGGTAAGCTCTCTTGAAACAATGTAGGTCTTACTTCTTGATTAGTATTAGGACCAATAAATGGGGGGAAATCAAGATATTGGGTTTTTTTAGTTGCATAAGCTTCATACTGCATAAACTGAGAAAAAGTTACATTCTACCTTGCATTTAGATAGCGTATTAAATATCACCAAATACTTTAAAGCCTGGAAATTAATTGCTTTTCACTTGGAAAAGTAATAATATGTACAGAAAGTGTTACAATAAGTAAGTACACCTACAGCAGTCTAATACTGGTTCACTTTTTTCTTTTCCTGAAATTCCCTAAGCTATGAGATCCTCTGCTTATGATAACCCGGAGAAGATGAAACATATAATTTGCTTCATCAACAGTTTACCTCACCAGCTTTTGTTTTGATCTACACTAACACAATTGGTGCTGACACTTATACACCCAAGCTACAGTCCATTGTTATACCCATATGCGTTTCCACCATTTTGAATTATAGGGCATTTCATGAACTTTAAAATAAGTATCCATGAAAGAGGTAGCTTTATTTACTGGTATGGAAACCTGGGTTATAGTCCCATTGTCCCATATCATATGCTTACTTTAGCTTTCCAAGGGTAATACCACCGAAATGCACGAAAGATGTGAAAATATGTGTGCAACCATAAATAATGATGAATAAAGTAATGAAGATGGTTATGAATACAATGGGGTTTTTTGAGCCAGTCAACTCTGGTATAGAGCTGGCAAAGTTACTACTGAAAGGAGTCCTGCAAGCATTCTAAGCCCAGAGATACACTGAGCCATTTTGCACAACCTGACAGCCCACTGTGGATTAATTTACCTTTGAAAAGCTGTGGTGTATGCCAGCTGCCATTATGAATACGCAACCTCCAACCGGGGGCTGTTGTGCAGTGCCAACTTGGCCGGTGGGGGTTATTTGAGGATGAAACAACCTTCTCATAATCCTACAACAGACCATGGGTTATGTGAGGGTTGTTTAACCCCCAAATAACCCCCACCGGCCAGGTTCGCACAACACAACTCCCAGGTTGTATAGTCATAATTGTGGCTGGCATGCACCGCAGCTCCTCAAGAGTATTAACCCACGATGGGGTGTCATGCGAACTGGGCCATTGCCTCTTTGTTCACACTGGGCCTTCAGGCCCATGTACATGCTCACTAGAGGACAGGAGGCTACTGTACACCAGAACTCTGTGAACTAGAATACTATACAGAATGGCCCAAAAGTAGGTATACAGTATAGTTTATTTGCATTTTATTACATTGTTTATTACATTTACATTTGTTTAACACTGTTTAATCTCGTAAATGCTTGAAATGTATTCCATCAGCGCTGCAACATTCCTCGAACCTGTCCAGCACATTATGACACACAGTACGACACAAATTCTGGTTCGCATCAATGTCCATAAATGCTTCAGTTGAGATGTGATAGTCAAATGAGGATTTTCATCTGCCAATACACACAAGTATGCCTGTTCACGTGGCCTGACAACTTGAAAGAAGCCTCATCTGACCTTGATCTTATCAAGAAGGTCTGGTTTGTTAGAGATTTGGTTACGCATCATCTCACAGAATTGCAACCGACGGTCTGGGTCGTCCTCCAGAAGACCATGTATCAGTCTTGGATGGTACGGTTTCAATTTCAATTTACGCATTAAGCGTTGCAAGGGACATTCTAGGTATGGATAGCTGCTTAGATGCATGTCCTGTGGACTGTTCACAAATGTCAGAGTGACTCTCATCTCATTTTCCTCTGTCACGGACATCCTAGGACATCCAGATTTCAGTGCATTAGCCACTGCACCTTTTGCTTCAAATTTATCTCTAAGACGATAAAAGGTCAGACGTGTTGGTGGAGGAGTGTCAGATGCTTCTTGCCACACTGTGCACACCCGCTCAGCATTTTCAGTCTTCCAGTACTGCTTTACAATCCACTTTCCTTGTTCTTGACTCAAGTTCACTTCCATCATTCACAGTATCAGTAAAAAAAATAACTAAACAACTAAACAACTGTGTACATACTTAAGGGCCTCACTCCCTTCACTCTCTACACTTAACTGATTTAACTGTCACTCCCTGTTACTCACTCTTCCCAACTGTCATTCTGACTCCACCCACACATCTTCTACTCACACATTCTCTCCCCCTCCCATCAACATTCTAAATAACTGTATATCTACTTTTGGGCCACCTGGTATATAAAATGTACTCTCTCTAATAGAATGTAAAACAAGCATAATAACTAGCTGAAGTTTCTTGTGTATCCACTATCCAGCTGATAAGAAAATGCAGAGCTGGGATTCTAGCATTTTTAACTGTGAGCATTACTCACAGGAAATTACTATGATCTTGTTCTAGGTGACAGGTTATCTTCATGCACACAAAGTTATCTGAAATTACTGTGGTCAACTGAGTCCCAATATACAAGTCTAGCAAATTCATATGAAGTAATGAATCTTGTAGATGGCAGTCCTTGGCCCAGTAGTGGCACTGAGAAAAACAGGGCAGGGGAGGCACATCAGAACTTAAGAAGAGACATACTGGATTAGACCAAGGTCCATCTAGCCCAGCATTTTGTTCATGCAGTGGCCAAACAGCTACCCACAGGAAATCCACAAGCAGGACATGAATGCAACAGGGCCCACCCACCCATGTTCCCCCGCAACTGGTGTACATTGGCATACTTCCTTTGATACTGGAAGTAGCATATAGCCATCAGGACTAGTAGCCACTGAAAACCTTATCATCCATGAATTTGTCCAATCCCCTTTTAAAGTCATCCAAATTTGTGGCCATCACTACATCTTGTGGAAGTGAATTCCACAGTTTCCATAAAGGAGCAAAATGCATTTCTGGGTGGGCAAGCTGTGTTTCACATGTTAGATTTCTGAAGGAGAAACATATTTCATATTAACATCCAGATCAGGGGTCCATGCATTTACAATACAGTAAAAAAAAAAAAAAAGTAGGATCAGTTACGCATTTAACATAACATGTAGTTTAGCCCTGAGACAGCAATTCTATTTGTGCTTACTTGGGAGTAAACAGCCCTGTAAAACTATAGAAAAGTGCTCTGAATATGTGATAAGTATTTTTCCTTCAATTAACCAAAAGGGTCCAGCAACTGGGGATGAGGGTGGGCATGCTACTTATCTGGGAGGGGTCATCCCACCCCCCTGGAGCCATGCCAGTCTTGGCAGCAGCTATGTTGGAATATCGTGAGCAACACCGAAAGTATACTGTCCCCTGAAAGTACAATTGTGTTCAAACTAGTATTTTACACAGCTCAAATGATACGTTTCAATAAAATGAAGAAAATTACAACATAGTGTCCACTTAACGACAGTAGTTTATTTTCATGTATGGTCAGTGGTGTGGCTCAGGACAGACATCTGGGCAGAAGTCCAGGACCCCGCAGCACTGAAAGCCCAAACACAGTCTTCCCCCCACCCCATGACTCTTCACTCCTCCACTCCCTCTCGGCATTCCCCTTGCTCCTCTCGTACCTCCCTCCCACTCACCTTTAACTTTTCTCCCCCTACCTTTAACTTTTGGAATAGTCCAGGCACCCTACAAAGGAAGCTACTCATGCCTGGCATGTTGATTAACCCTCACATAACCCATGCTTGTTGGGTTTGCATGACACAAAATCCCTGAGCAGGGGTTACATATTAGGGGTGGACGAAAGTCACTTACCTGTCCTCGAAGCTTTTTGCGGTGGGGGGGAGGCGCTTCGCTGCTCCCCCCGCGAAGTTCAGGCCGGGGGGGAGGCTTCCCGCCTCGCCCGGCCGAAATTCAGGCCGGGGAGGAGGCGCCTCGCCCGGCCGCGAACTAAAAAGTTTTAAAAAAAAAATGCCCCCGTGATAGGCCACGTGACGATTAACGTAGCCTATCACGGCTAGATCTGCAAAGTCAGCCGTGATAGGCTACGTTAATCGTCACGTAGCCTATCACGGGTGACTTTAAAAAAAAAAAAGCGCGTACGCAAATGGCAGCCCCCATAGGGAGCCGCCATTCGCATTCCTTATTTGGTCGCTGAGGTCTACGTAAAGATTTACGTAGACTACGGCGGAAATAAGGGCAACGCAAATAGCATTGCCCTTATTTTCGCCGTAGTCTACGTAAATCTTTACGTAGACTACAGCAACCAAATAAGGAATGGGAATGGCGGCTCCCTATGGGGGCCACCATTATCCGTACGCACTTTTTTTTTTTTTTAAAGTCACCTGTGATAGGCTACGTGACGATTTACGTAGCCTATCACGGCTGACTGCAAATCTAGCCGTGATAAGCTACGTTAATCGTCACGTAGCCTATCACGGGGGCGTTTTTGTTTTTTTTTCTTTTATTGGAATGGCGGCGGCGGCAGCCGGTCGAAAGACCGGCTGCCGCTCCCGCCCCGGACGAACACCCGATGAACCGCCGGCCGGACCCGTCGCCGGGAGGGACATTTGGCAAAGGTAAGTCCCGTCCCGGGGGGGGTGCGGGGGTGGGGGGGTGCGGAGAATTTCTCCCCGAAACTTGTTCGGGGGGCCGAACACGTTGGCGCTCGGCCCCCTGAAGTTTCGGGGAGAAATTCTCCGCCATCCCTATTACATATTCAAAATGGTGATTGCACATGGTGAAGCCTCACCATGGGTCGGCTGTCGTATCCTGAAAACAACCCCAGTGTCTCCATTTTTATTTGGGGGGGTGGACAGCAAGGCAACTCTTCTTGCTCCCTCCCTGCTGCAGGTCAAAATGTTTAGCATTACATCCAAATGCAGCCATTATTTAATCACTTTGATCCCCCCACCCCATCCCCCCAGGATGGAATTTTGTAGAGAAGCCTAATTTTCTTTTCTTTTAAAATTGTTGGAATATTTTAAAAGTTTCCCCAAGCTAAACATACCCAACTCCTTCAACCTTTCCTCATAGGACTTGGTCCCCAGGCAATCCCCATCTTCACCATCCTCCCTTGGACACATACTACTTTGTCAATATTCTTCTTAAACAATGGGGTCCAGAACTGGGCATAGTACTTCAGGTGAGGTCTTACCAAAGCAGAATAGAGTGACATTATTATTTCTCATGTTCTGGACACTATACCTCTGTTCCTGCAGCCTAGAATTGCATTAGCCTTTTTAGTAGTTGCGTTGCACTGCTGACTCGTGTATAGCTTATATTCTGCTAAAAAACTGAGATCTTTTTCACCTGTACTGTCATCAAGCCAGGTGTCATCCATCTTGCATTTGCATAACTTCCTACCTAAATGTAGAACTTCACACTTATTTCTGTTAAAATTCATTTTGTTAGTTTTGGCCCAGTTCTCCATTTTGTCAAGATCATTTTAAAAGCTGTTTTTTTGTTTTTGTTTTCAAAGGTATTAGCTACCCCACACAGTTTGGTATCATCTTCATCTACAAATTTGATGAACACCCCCTTCAGCCCTGTCATCCAATAAATTTATAAAGATGTTGAACAACACTCAACCCACAACAGAACCCTGAGGCAGGCTGACAAGAAGCTGGTGATAAGCACTCTTTCGGTACAGCACATCAGCCAGCTACGCATGCACCTAACAACAGCATCATCTAGCCTACATCTTAGCAGCTTGTCAACAAGAATATCATGAGGAACCTTGTTGAATGCTTTGCTTAAACATCAAGATATACTACATGCACAGCATTTCCCTGATCTACCAAGGAGATAAGGTTAGTTTGTCATGACTAAAATCAATAACAAGTACATTAAAAGCACATATAAAAATACACCAAAATTACAGAATAAGTTGACCAGTCAAGTAGTTGCTTGGATCCTCTACCCTACACCCCCCTTTTTTTAAAGATGGGGACATTTGCCCACCTCCAGTCTTGTGCACTTCACTGGTTCTCCAACAATGTTCAAGAATAAGAGGCTCTGAGATTACATCTGGAAATTCCTTTAATTCCTAGGATGCAACCCATCAGGGCCTGAAACCTGAATTTATTTAGAGTGGCTAGATGTTACCATACTACCTCTTTACCTATGGATTGCACCTCACAAGGTGGACTTCCACTCCTTCCCTCCATAATTTGACCTTTTTTTGCCTAGTTGAGCAGTTTCCCTTATGGAAGAAGACAGGGCAAAATAGGAGTTGAGCAATTCCACCTTCTCTCTCTGTTGCCTGCTATTGCTCTGTCTTCTGGTTGCAGTGGACTTACCACTTCCTCCTTCTTTTTGCACCAAACATTCCTCCTGTTGGTATTCTTAACACCCCTGTCAAGCCTAAATTCACTGCATGACTGGATTCACACACGATAATCCACGCTCATGGGTTGAGTATGGGTTGTCACTGAATCATGTTGTTGAAACGTGGGTTATTGTGTTGTCTAAACCCAAGGACAAACAACCACAAACAACCCACAGTTTACAACCCGACAACAAACCATGGGTTCTTTTCATGGGTTGTTTGTGGCTAATAAACCATGGTTTGTTATTGCGGCTGGGTTCAGACAACACAATAACCCATGTTTCAACAACAACCCACGATTCAGTGACAACCCACACTCAATATATTCACCCCTTGAGTATGGGTTATCATATTGTGTGAACCCAGTCTCTGCTTTAGCCCTCCTAACACTCTCCTTACAAGCTTTGGCTAATTTGTATTTGTCCTCCATGGTTTTGCCCCTCCTTCCATTTCCTATACATGTCCCTATTAAATAATCTCCTCCTCAAGGCAGCTGCAGGATTCTTTCCATCGACAGAGATCTTTGAGTCCTCATTTGTGCTCTGTAGAGTCTGGGGCAGTTCTTCTTCCAGTGGTGCAGAATCACTGTCTATGGGGAGGCCCAGTAACTGGCTGCACAGCTCCCAATTGGTTGCATAGACTCCTATAAAATTCAACATGTATGTCAAGATATAACTACCCCCCAAAATACTGTTCTGATCTTGTCAATCATGAATTCCCACTATATTTACTTTAAGAGAAAATTACCCCTTTAGTCCCTATTCTGTGTAGCGGTTGAGTTAATCCAGCATATCTTTATTCAACAACTTTTAAGTTCAGAGAATTGCTAAAAAAAATGAATGATCTAGAATCAAATAGTAGTACAGCCTTTATTTTAGACAGCTTGACAGAAGTCCTAATTTTATGACTTGCTGGAGTCCAAAATAATTGGATTTCATGAGCAAATGCTAAATATTTGTTATTGAAACTTGTCATTAGTGAATTTAAAACAGCAGCAACAAAGAATGCTAATTTTAGGGAAACTTTTCAAAGAAATGGGAAAAGGCTCTGGAGAACTAAATGAATATTGTTCTTTTGCTTATTAATATTTACAATTAGGATGGAGAAGCCAAATTCAAAATAAAAAACATTATTCATTTTGGCTGAAACTACAGGCTATGCAGAAAACATCTAAACAGCAAATAAAAACTGGCATCAATAAAAACATCACAGTTTAGCAAATAAGAGCATGGAGAAAAAAAAGTACTTTGTCTGGTGCCCAAGTGATGGCAAAGTAAGTGCCAGGTGAACCTCCATCGGGAGGGCATTTTAAAACAGTGTGCTACCACTGAGAAGGCTCTCTCCTCATCATCTGATGGCACCTGGATAAAGGCCTTGGTAGATGATCACCGCACATGGGCAGGCTATATGGAGGCAGGCATCCATTCAAGTATCCCTGCTATGCGGGGTTTTAAAGATAACTGTTATAGACTTGGCCTTTGCTGATCATTTTAGTTCCAATATTTAGGTACAGGACTGATTTGATTGAAATCAAATTGATTTAAATCATGATTTAAATCATGATTTGAATCACTTCTCTCAAGGGCTCAATTTTAATTATTTAAATCACAATTTAAATCACTACTGAGAAAGATTCTATTTAATCATAATTTTTTTTAGTAGAAGTACATTATTGTTTAATATAACTTTAATACATATTCAGAGATGTACGTTTCATTAGAAGGTAGGTACACAGTGGAGGATACATGGAGCAGAAGTTCCTTCAGGAGTCTGGACTACATGAATATGTTCTGTTCATTTTTGGTTTCATTTTCTATTCCCCTCCCCTATCCCTTGCATTTATATCCAGACTCTTCCTCCTTGTTCAGATCTACTCCATCTCCCCAAATTCTCTATTCACTGACCTTCTCTATCTTTGCACTTAGAGAGAGGCAAGGCCCTGAGAGACCAAGGGTGAGGAAGAACATGCACTCTGTACACCACCTGCAGTGCAGAATAGGGCTGATCAGGTTATCTCCTATCTCCATAAACTGTTTACATATTCATAGAATATAATTAGAAGTTGTATAACTAGTATTCATGATGATATCTTTGACCTAGGCTCCTTTCTAACCAGTTGTTTTAAGAAAATTTCAAAATCTGATTTAAATTTTTAAAAATCCAATTTAAATTAAAACAGCTTTTTTTTTAAATTAAAGAAATCATTGATTTTTATCAACCCTGTTTAGAAAGTCTTTGGATGCTGGTTAACTATCTATAGGTAGTTAATAAACTTCAAACAAAGGAAACACCAAAATTGTTCTTGATTGGTTCAGTCTTCGGTTTCACGCTAACAAGAATTGGCAAGGGAAAAATCTTTTGATTGGTTTTTCATTTTTATTAAAATATACTCTCGAAGTATAACATCAAAATATAACATACTGCATAGAATTTTTTAAAACCTTTTTATTATATAGGAGAGCATTGCTAAAGATGTTTAGATCTTAATATCTTAACAGGAAATAGTATTTCCCAAACATTTCTTGTTCTTAGACTTTTAATCCTAAAAGGAGATCTCTTGTCTAAGTACAATATTTCCTATTCAGCTTTGAATAAGTTATTCATCTGACAGGCCTAGTGAGCTTCTAATAAGAAGCTCCCTCATTCCAAAATCAGAACATATATTTTTCTGTAGAGATGACTTCATAGCTAATATAATCTTGTCTCAAAAATTAGGGCTTACTTATCTCACTTTACTAAAAGTTCTTTAAAAATCAAAATATACCAAAAAAGCTAAAATACACACCTTTCAGACTATATAGGATGAGTTCTGAATCATACCTTTGAGAAGATAACTAATTTGCTAATTAAACCCAAGTTTATAATTTTTTCTTGACATCTGTATATCAGGATTTTTACATGTATACCGTACAATGTTTTTTGCCCATTATCTGATAAGTGAAAACTGTAAGTATACTTCTGACCGGGAATAATACCTGTTCAATGCTCAAAATAACTCTTTAGTTCAAGTGATAGGACTTTAACTCAGCTTTTTCTCTTTGGATGCCACCAAAGAGATTATCTTGGCAGTTGATTTTGAAGCTAGTTACCAAGAACTCATTGTGAGGCCAGTTTTGTCTTTGTGTCTTCCCTTTAATACAATGGCACTTTTTACTTATCTACATCTCCAAATTCGTAATTATTTATCATTAAACATTTGGCATCTGCATTTCATAACAAGGAATCTTATACTGTTTTGAGGGAGGTGAGTTAGCAATGTCTCATTGCCTTCCCAACAATTCCAATGAGCAACATGGCAATTTTCCAAAAATCTGGGACACAGCAGCACTTTGAATTATGCTTGGAAAAGGACTGATTTATAATATAATAACCTACAGAGGTGGCATACATCCCACCTTATTAAAATTGCCAGCAGTCCTACTTGCATCATGTTCTGATTTTTAATAATTTTTACAGTATTCTCTCTTCCCATTTTTGTGGTGTATATTATTTTAAATGAATGGCTTCAAGTTCCAACATCTATTTCAATAAATGTAAAGACTAAAGCTGGAAGCCTTTTCATACTAGTGCCATACTTGCTTTTCTCAATCCTCTGCACTTCTGAATTTATCCAAACCTGTTTGGGAAACCAATGGACAAAAACATTACAATAACACTGGCTGCATGTCTACAGCCTGTCCTCACATCACAATACGCTGTGCTGAAAAGAAGCCATGGTGGGTTGGTTAATTGATCACTAAGCTACGCTGCTGCCAATAGACAATCAGGCGCTCACCAACTCAGGCACTCTCTGAGCATGAGAAGCCCCAGTGACTAAGCGTCTCAGCCCCAGGGACAAAGCGTCAGCAAACAAGCAAGTTAAGCAACTGTGCGAGGGAAAGGTAAGTGAAATTACTTAATTATCTATTAAATTACCTCAGGTAATCATGTAAAATTGATAAATAGCAGCTGAAACCAAAACAAGGGCACAGGTAAATCTCAGAGGGATAACCCCTTACAAACTTACAAGAGAACTAAATGGGAGGAGGGGGGGATCCAGCAAGAACTTACAGGCCTTCATTAACCAAGACCCCAGAGTGGTTGAAAAGAACCCCAGCTGCATATTTTAAACTAACAGCAAGCTTATAAAAAGAGAACAAGAGTCTGCTTAAAGCAGGAAAAAGTGCAGGCTAACCTCAGCTTGGCTCAGTTTAGGCCTGAAAGAGCAGTTCATTAAATAAAGCAAGTTTAAGGGTTCAGCATATTATAAGTTTTTTAAAAACACACAGAAAAAGAATCCAGACCTTGCAAGCCACAGCCTTCCCTTTCTTGCCTTGCGAAGCACCTACGTTCTCACACACACATTCAGATTGAGAGAGAGAGAGAGAGAGGGAACAACACAAAAAATCTGTGATACTAATCTTCGGAGAAGCGGGCTTACCTTATTTTTTAGGATGAGGTGGCTGAGGATTTTATTTTCTTTAACACAAAAAGCCTCCTTGGCTTCTCCTTGCACAGGAACAGTGTATGCGTCTCAATTTTTTGAGACGCATACACTGTGGGGGGAGGTGGCATGAAAATGGGGGGAGAGCTGAAATCCCCCCCTCCAAATCCTCATGGACCCAAATTGGGGCCACATGCTTTCCCAGAGGTAAGTCAATCACACACACACACACACACACACATAGTTGTGCTAGGAAGAGGAATGTCGCTATATAACTATAGTTTCTAAATCATGTTCAGGTTATATAAGAATAGCCAACTTTTTCAAGGTCGCTCAGTGAAGATAAGAGAAAATTGGCTCACAAGGGGAAAAAAAATAGTTGCTGTCAAATGAATTGCTGAGCTGGAGGAGGAGCAGAGGGCACTGATGAGGGAGAAGGGAAGGAACACTAGCGCACACTGTTGCCGGGCAGAGTTAAGCAACCGAGTTCAGGAGAAACAGTCAGGTTTTTCGCCACTTTTGCCAGGTATCTCTGTAGCCCTTCCAAACAAGCCACGGCCAAGCCATTGTGCTGGGTTTTCACATCACAGCAAGCCACTCTTTCAAACAAGCCAGGCTTAAACCATCATGCAGAGTTCAGACAAGCCACTCTGAAGCAAACAAGGCTGACAAAGCTTGTAAGGAGAGTGTTGGAAGGGTAAACCACAGAATGAATTTAGGCTTGACAGAGGTGTTAAGGACAACAAGAAGAAGCAAATGGTAAGTCCACTGCAACCAGAAGACAGAGTAATAGTAGCATGCAATAGAGAGAAGGTGGAACTGCTCAGCTCCTAATTTGCCCTGTCTTCTAACACAAGGGAAATTGTGTTCAACCAGACAAAACTAAATCAAATTATGGAGGGAAGGAGTGGCAGCCCACCTTGTGAGGTACAATCCATAGGTAAAGAGGTAGTATGGGAACACCTAGCCACTCTTCTTGAAAATTGTTGAAGACAAATGCCACAAGACTGGAGGTGAGCAACTGTGCAAACCAGGTCGATGACATGCTGATCACCGGCACCCACCGTGGCTTAAATAAATGCTGGCCACCATTGTGAATATTCAAGCTGAGGTGGGCAGTTGCCACAGTTTATCGTGACCTGCGAACATGGGCAGGGTGGTTTGTTGCTGTGGGTAACCCAGAACTTATGGACTGCAGTAGGCGCCAGCGATCATTTGAACTCGATGTGTGTGCATGTGTGTGCACGCACATTTGTGTATTTCTGGGTCATCCATAAGTGCTTGGCTGGTTCATTCATAGCTAGTTTTTTCTGTTTTTCCTCAACATGCTGTTAAATAACAACTAAAGTCACAAGATTTTAATTATATTCAAATTGTCCATACTGGGTTTTTTTCACTAATTAAAATATCAATTTAAACTAACAATGTGAAAACCTCAGCTATTATAATCCCATTAAGCTCTTTATCCTTCTAATTCATTAAGGGGCATATTTTCTCCTCTAATAATCCCTTTTTCTTGCAGGTGTTGTTAAAATGTATTCTCAACTACAGTATGTTGAGAACAGACATAACACTGTTATCTATAAGGCTAAAGAAAAACATTTTATGTAAGAAAACAAAATATAACATAGAGCCAGGGCCTGCAGGAGAGGCCACCCCCACCACTGGGGAAGAGGCGGGCCTGCTGCTGCTGGGCCTGGTGCTGCTGGGCCTGGTGCTGCTGGGCCTGGTGCTGCTGCTGTCGCCGCCGCTGCCGCTGCCACCACCACCAGGCCTTCCCTGGAGACTTCTGCCTGGCAGACCGCCAGTCCCTGCAGGACCAGGCCCCCAGGTACCGAGCCAGCTGTGCTGCTCCACCTGCCCTCCCTGGAGGGGCTACATAAGCTGGTTGGCTGAGGTGGCCTGGGAGAGCCAGGGCCTGCAGGAGAGGCCACCACCACCACCGGGGAAGAGGCGGGCCTGCTGCTGCTGCCGCCGCCGCCGCTGCCACCACCACCACCACCAGGCCTTCCCTGGAGACTTCTGCCTGGCAGACCGCCAGTCCCTGCAGGACCAGGCCCCCAGGTACCGAGCCAGCTGTGCTCCTCCACCTGCCCTCCCTGGAGGGGCTACATAAGCTGGTTGGCTGAGGTGGCCTGGGAGAGCCAGGGCCTGCAGGAGAGGCCACCACCATCACCGGGGAAGAGGAGCGCCTGCTGCTGCCGGGCCTGCGGCGGCGGCGGCTGCCGCCGCTGCCACCACCACCACCACCACCACCACCTGGCCTTCCCTGTGGACTCCGGCCTGGCATTATTTTTAAGGGGATTTTTAATTGTTTTGTGTGTGTGTGTGTGTGTTTTCTTTTTCCTGGGGGATTTTGTTGTGG
The DNA here is from genome assembly GCF_057233095.1 of Heloderma suspectum. Taxonomy (NCBI): domain Eukaryota; kingdom Metazoa; phylum Chordata; class Lepidosauria; order Squamata; family Helodermatidae; genus Heloderma; species Heloderma suspectum. The sequence continues at coordinate 73,015,773 of NC_139462.1, forward strand.
TTTTAGGGGTGGGTAGCCTGCCTGATAGGCGGGAGCGAGGGGGCATGTGTCCACCTGATGGAGGCAGTGGGGGGAGTGTTGGGGGCCAGAAGATACCGAGGCTGGGCGGCAGGCGCTGGCGGAGCGCTAGGGGCAGGCCATGCCAGGTAAGGGCAACAAAGGAGAGATGTGTAGTATCTGTCCCCTGCTCCGGGCCTGTCCAGAGCCAAAGGATGGCCGGGGGAGGCGTGACCCCATCTTCTGGCCTTCGTTTGCTGCTCTGCAATGCCAGGTCTGTTACCCAGAAAACCTCCCTCATCCATGACATGATCCTGGATGAGGGTGCAGACCTCGCATGTATTACGGAGACCTGGCTGGCTGAGGCTGCTGCTCCAACCCTTGAAGCCATGTGTCCAGCTGGATTTTCGTATGCACAGCAGCCGAGGGCTGGGGATCAGGGAGGGGGAGTGGCCGTTATCTACCGAGAGTCCTTGGTCTTCACCAGACCCCCTCTCCGGGAGACCAAGGTTGCTGAGTGCATGTACTGGAGGTTGGGCCTGAAGGGCAGTCTGGGGATTCTGCTCGTGTACCGTCCACCCCGCTGCACGACTGACTCCCTGGCCGAGGTGCTTGAGGTGGTCTCTGATGTGCATGTACAGTCCCCTAACTTACTGGTGTTGGGGGACTTCAACGTACATTCGGAAGCCATCCTCACAGGAGCACCTCGGGACTTCATGGAGACCATGGCCTCCTGGGAGCTGCACCATATTCTAACTGGGCCTAGGAGTGCACGAAAGCCACTTACCTGGTCTCGAAGCTTTTTGCGGTGGGGGGAGGCGCTTCGCTGCTCTCCCCGCGAAGTTCAGGCCGGGGGGGGAGGCTTCCCGCCTCGCCTGGCCGAAATTCAGGCCGGTGGGGAGGCGCCTCGCCTTGCCCGGCCGCGAAATAAAAAGTTAAAAAAAAATGCCCCCGTGATAGGCTACATGACGATTAATGTAGCCTATCACGGCTAGATCTGCAAAGTCAGCCGTGATAGGCTACGTAAATCGTCAGGTAGCCTATCACGGGTGACTTAAAAAAAAAAACAGCGCGTACGCAAATGGCGGCCCCCATAGGGAGCTGCCATTCGCGTTCCTTATTTGGTCACTGTAGTCGACGTAAATCTTTACGTAGACTACGGCAAAAATAAGGGCAACGCAAATAGCGTTGCCCTTATTTTCGCCGTAGTCTACGTAATCTTTACGTAGACTACAGCGACCAAATAAGGAACGTGAATGGCGGCTCCCTATGGGGGCCGCCATTAGCCGTATGCACTTTTTTTTTTTTAAGTCACCCGTGATAGGCTACGTGACGATTTACGTAGCCTATCACGGCTGACTTTGCAAATCTAGCCGTGATAGGCTACATTAATCGTCACGTAGCCTATCACGGGGGCGTTTTATTTTTCTTTTATTGGAATGGCGGCGGCGGCAGCCGGTCGAAAGACCGGCTGCCGCTCCCGCCCCTGACGAAGACCCGACGAACCGCCGCCGGGACCCGCCGCCGGGAGGGACATTCAGGAAAGGTAAGTCCCGTCCCGGGCGGGGTGCGGAGAATTTCTCCCCGAAACTTCTTCGGGGGGCCGAACACGTTGGCGCTCGGCCCCCCGAAGTTTCGGGGAGAAATTCTCCGCCAACCCTAACTGGGCCCACCCATGTAGCCGGTCATGCACTAGACCTTGTGTTTGTTTCTGGAGAAGTGGGGAGTGATCTGGAAGTCGGGGGTATATCCACCACCCCCTTGTCATGGTCAGATCACTATCTGGTGACGTTGGACTTCTCGGTTCCACAACCCCTCCGCAGGGGTGGAGGACCCATTAAAATGGTCCGCCCCAGGCGTCTTATGGATCCAAATGGATTCCTGAACGCGCTTGGGGATTCTCTGGGGCATGCCAACGGCCACTCGGTCGAGACCCTGGTGGGTGGCTGGAATGCCACAATCACTGGGGCATTAGATCCGGTGGCTCCGAAACGCCCTCTCCCCCTGAACAGGGCTCGGACTGCACCATGGTTCAATCCGCGGTTACGAGCTCTGAAACAGGAGGTGAGACGGCTAGAGCGCCGGTGGCGGAAGTCTCGCTCCAAAGACGATCAGACACGGGCTAGTGCTGTATCTTCAGCCTATCACGTGGCAGTGAAGGCAGCAAAAAAGGAATATTATGCTGCCTCCATCGCGTCTGCAGAGTGCTGTCCCAGGAGGCTGTTCCAAGTGGTCCGGAGCCTGGTCGGTCCTGTAGCTCCGGAACTACTGGAGCATTCTAAGGCCTCCTGTGAGGCCTTGGCAAGGCACTTTGTAGATAAAATTGATCAGATTAGGTGTGTTACTCTGCACGCTGTGGATACAGTTAGTGAGCAAGAGGCGGCCTGTGGCAAACCAGTTTTGTGGGATCGGTTCCAGCTTCTTTCTCCTGATGAAGTGGACAAGGTGCTTTCATTGGTACGGCCGACCACCTGCTTACTTGATCCTTGCCCATCTTGGCTCATTATGAGCTGCAGAGAAAGACTGGGTGAGGGGATCAAGGCGGTGGTGAACGCCTCCCTTGAGGAGGGAGTGATGCCATCAGCCCTCAAGGAGGCAGTGATAAGACCGCTCTTAAAGAAGCCCTCCTTGGATCCTCAAGTTTTGAACAACTTTCGCCCAGTCTCAAATCTGCCATTTTTGGGCAAGGTGATTGAGCGGGTGGTGGCGGTGCAGTTGAAGGCACACTTGGAAGAAACTGATTATCTAGACCCATTTCAGTCGGGCTTCAGGCCTGGGCATGGGACAGAAATGGCCTTGGTCACCTTGGTAGATGATATGAGGAGGGCTCTGGATAGGGGTGAATGCTCCTTCCTTGTTCTCCTCGACCTCTCAGCGGCTTTCGATACCGTTGACTACGGTATCCTCCTGGACTGCCTGGAGGGGTTGGGCATTGGGGACACCGTATTGTGGTGGTTCCGGTCCTTCCTCTCCGGCAGGTACCAGAGGGTAGCACTGGGAGAGGAGGTTTCGGACCCGTGGCCACTTACTTGTGGGGTGCCACAGGGTTCCATCCTCTCCCCGATGCTATTTAACGTCTATGCTGGGGGCTATCATCAGGAGGTTTGGGGTGCAGTGTCATCAATATGCGGATGACACGCAGCTCTACCTCTCGTTTAAATCTTCACCAAGGTTGGCCGTAGAATCCCTGTCCAAATGTCTGGAGACAGTGAGTGGCTGGATGGGGAGGAATAAGCTGAAGTTGAACCCTGACAAGACCGAGGTACTTTTGGTGGGAGACAAGAGGAGGCTGGGGGATGTTGACCTGGTGTTGAATGGGGTACGGCTACCCTTGAAAGACCAGGTCTGCAGCCTGGGGGTCATTTTGGACTCCCAGCTGTCCATGGAGGCTCAGGTGTCAGCTGTGAGCCGGACAGCGCTGTATCAACTCCATCTGATACGGCAGCTGCGCCCCTTCCTTCCCGACCATCTGCTCCCATCAGTAGTACATGCCCTGGTCTCCTCTCATTTAGACTACTGTAATGCGCTCTACGTGGGGTTACCCTTGAAGACGGTTCGGAAACTGCAGCTGGTACAGAAGGCGGCGGCTCGCCTGATTAAAGGCAGCTGCCGGCGAGATCACATCACTCCAGTGCTGAAGGAGTTGCACTGGTTACCAGTTGTTTTCCGGGCCAAATTCAAGGTGTTGGTTTTGACCTTTAAAACCCTATATGGTTCCAGCCCAGCCTATCTTAAGGAGCGCCTCCAGCAGCACCAGACAGGCCGCTTAACAAGATCAGCCTTGGATGGCCTTCTCTCTGTCACATCAGCCAGGACAGCTAGACTGGTGGGGACGAGGGAGAGGGCCTTTTCTGTGGTGGCCCCCACTCTGTGGAACTCCCTCCCTAGGGAACTCCGTCATGCCCCCTCTTTAATGAGCTTCCATCATGCATTAAAAACGTTGTTGTTCAGGCAGGCATTTGGGATGGGTTAGGGTATTTTAGAAAATGTTTTTATTGTAGAATTTTATTGTTTTAAACTGTTTTTATTGTATGTTGTACATCACCCAGAGTGGCTGGGTGACCAGCCAGATGGGCGATTAATAAATTTAATAATAAATAAATAAAATAAATAGTTTACTTACATAATGGCTCCTAGGTATTTAGGCGTTCACAGTTAATTACTGCCCTACTAGCCTCCCAGAATAATCACCTGTAAGAGCTTAAATAACTAAAATCCATTTATCCTGAAAAAATTAGAATCCACCATCTGCCATGATATTATGTGAACAGTGATGGGATTTTGAGTGGTGAACCTTAGACTATATGTGGCATGGCATATACATAAAAAGCAAGCTCAAAATGAACAGCAGCAGCAAAAAGGTCATCTGTAACCATTTAAGTCCCATTGATTTCAGTGGGTATACTCTAACAAAGCCAAGTCTGGATCAAGTTCATTGTTTTAAATGTTACATTTTATAATCGTCAGTTTAAAAATGGGAAAACAACTGCAGAAAGATTTTTTATGACTACTTAGAAATGGGTCAGGGAACTAACCCCAAAGAAGCCTAGTAGGCATAGTTGTTTAACTATAGCCTTACTCGGGCATTCCTGAAGCATGTTGCTTCAATATGTGAAAAGAGGGAGCAGCTAGCCTAGCCTCCTTCAGTGATCACACTCATCAACCTCTATATGTGGAAGGCAAGTTTGTGAAGAGGAAAACCTCTTCTATCTGTGAGTGCTGTCCACGCAATCTAGAATTCTGATTATCCAGCATTCCGGGTCACATGGAAAGCTCCAATAGACACAGGCTCTCCTCTTTGTAGGGATGTAGGAAAGTCACTTACCTTTTCGCAGCTTGGCTTCGCGGTGGGGGGCAGGCGCTTCACTTCTCCCCCCGAAGTTCAGGCGAGGGAGGGGAGGCGCCCCGCCTCACCCGGCCGAAATTCAGGACGGGGAGAAGTGCCCCGTCTCCCCGGCCGCAAAACAAAAAGTAAAAAAAAAAAAAAGACCCCGTGATAGACTACGTGACGATTTACGTAGCCTATCACGGCTAGATTTCCAAAGTCAGCCGTGATAGGCTACGTAAATCGTTACATAGCCTATCACGGGTGTTTTTTGGTTTTTTTTACTTTAGTTTGTTTTTTTTTTTTGCAATGGCGGCGGTGGCAGCCAGTCGGGAGACCGGCCCCCGCCCGCGACGAAACGCTGCCGAACCGCCGCTGAGAGGGACATTCGCCGAAGGTAAGTCCCGTCCCGGTGGGGGCGGGGGGCCAGCGGAGAATTTCCCAACCAACTTCAAGGGGCCAAATGCGTCGGCGCTTGGCCGCCCGAAGATTCGGGGAGAAATTCTCCACCATCCCTACCTCTTTGCAAAATTGCCGCCCACGTGTAGAGGGCAATGAGCACGATGATGAGGGGGGCAGGGCTAGGGCACTTCCCCTTCTTTGTGTATACAACCCATACTCTCTTCACTTCATTTGCATACAGGTACAGTCAGGGCCAGAAATATTGGAACAAGGATAACTGTTTCGGCATTTGGCCTCTGTACACCACCACATTGAAGTTGAAAGGAAATATACCCAGATGGGAGCAAAGTCAGGACTTTCAGCTGTAGTGCAAGGCGTGTGACAAAAGTGGGGCACTAACCATTCAGGAAGTACGGCCAGTGTCATACATTCACCCTCATCGTTGGTGGTTCATAAGTAATGGAACGAATGGCTGACAAGCAGCTGCATGGCCAGGTGTGGCCTGTTTCCTAGGTACCCCATGACCAATCAAGCACATAAAAGGCCTGGAAGTGGTTCTGAGTGTTATATTTGCATTTGGTAGCTGTTCACTGGAACTCCCAACATGAGGTCCAAAGAGGTGTCCATGCCAGTGAAGGAGGCCATCATTAGGCTAAGAAAACAACATAAACCCATCAGAGAGATAGCAAAACAGTGGGAGTGGCCAACACAACAGTTTGGAACATCCTGAAAAAGAAGGAATTAACTGGCAAGCTCAGCAACAGCAAAAGGCCTGGAAGACAACGGAAGACAACTAAAGTGGATGACCGCAGAATTCTGCTCATGGTAGGGATGTCAGAGAATTGCCAATGCATTCGTCCCCCCAAACTCTGTGGCGGAACGGCCTGCCCCCCCACCCCCTGCAGATCCCCCCTGGGACGAGACTTACCTGGGGCAGATGTTCCGGACGGCAGGGGCTCTGGTGGCGGCTCTGGCGGCGGCTTCAGCGGAGGCGGCGGGTCTTCTGACCGGCTGCCGACGCCACCATTTGCATTCCTTATTTTTGGCCGACTTAGTCTACGTAAATATTTACATAGACTAAGACGGCCAAAAATAAGGAACGCAAATGGAACGCTATTTGCGTTCCCCCTTATTTTTGCCTTCTTAGTCTACGTAAATATTTACGTAGACTAAGACGGCCAAAAATAAGGAACACAAATGGCAGCGGCCGTAGCCGCCGCCATTTGCATACGCGTTTTGTTGTTTTTTTAACCCAGACGTGATAGGCTACGTAAAGACTTACGTAGCCTATCACGGCTGAATACAGGGACGCAAACGGCGGCGGCTACAACTGCCGCCATTTGCGTCCCTGGTAGCCAGCGGCTGGCAGAGCCGGCTGGCGGCTCCGCGGAATCCCTGCGGAGCGGAGCCAGCTGGCCAGGATTCTGGGGGGAGGCGCAGAGCACCTCCCCACCCAGTAAGGATTCCGGGGGAAGGAACGGAGCGCCTCCCCCCCACCAGCGGAACCCGGCGGAGCCAGGTAAGCGGGGTTTTGTACACCCCTAACTCATGGTGAAGAGGAACCCTTTCTCAACATCTAGCCAGGTCAAGAACGCTCTTGAGGAGGTAGGCATGTCATTGTCAACATCTACAGTCAAGAGACAGCTTTATGAATGTAAATACAGAGGCTTCACAACAAGGTGCAAACCACTGGTAACGCTCAAGAACAGACAGGCCAGATTAGTCTTTGCCAGCAAACACCTAAAAAGCCTGCCCAGTTCTGGAATAAGATTCTTTGGACTGATGAAACCAAGATTAACTTGTACCTGAATGATGGGAAGAGAAAAGTATGGAGAAGGAAAGGAACAGCTCATGATCCAAAGCATACCACATCATCTGTCAAATATGGTGGAAGCAGTGTTATGGCATGGGCATGTATGGCTATCAATGGAACTGGGTCACTGGTGTTTATTGATGACCTGACTGCTGATAAAAGCAGCAGGATGAATTCTGAAGTGTATAGGCCTATACTTTCTGCTCAGATTCAGCCAAATGCTGCCAGACTGATAGGACACCGCTTCATATTGCAGATGGATAATGACCCAAAACATACAGCAAAAGCTACCCAAGAGTTTCTCAAGGCAAAAAAGTGGGATGTTCTTCAATGGTCAAGTCCGTCACCTGATCTCAACCCAATACAGCATGCTTCTCACTTATTGAAGACAAGACTGAAAGCGGAAAGACCCACAAACAAACAGCAGCTGAAAGTAAAGGCCTGGCAAAGCATCTTGAGGGGGGAAACTCAGCATTTGGTCATGTCCACGGGTTCCAGACTTCAGGCAGTCATTGACTGCAAAGGATTTTCATCCAGGTATTAAAGGCGATCCTTAAGTTTGAAATGATGTTGATTTGTTCCATTACTTATGAGCCACCAACGATGGGGTGTGCATGCCACTGGCTGTCCTTCCTGAATGGTTAGTGCCCCACTTTTCTCACACCCCTTGAATTACAGCTGAAAGTCCTGACTTCGCTCCCATCTGGGTGTGTTTCCTTTCAACTTCAATATGGTGGTGTACAGAGGCCAAGTGCCAAAACAGTTATCCTTGTTCCAATATTTCTGCAGGGATGGCGGAGAATTTCTCCACGAATCTTCGGGAGGCCGAGTGCCGACGCATTCGGCCCCCCAAAAGTGTTGGGGAAATTCTCCACCAGCCCCCCCCCCCCCCGGGATGGGACTTACCTTCGGCGAATGTCCCTCTCCGCGGCGGGTCCCTTCGGCGGGGGCGGCGGCCAGTCTCCCGACCGGCTGCCACCGTCGCCTTTACAAAATAAAAAAGTACAGTAAAAAAAAAAAAAAACACCCGTTATAGGCTACGTGACAATTTACGTAGCCTATCACGGCTAGATTTCCAAAGTCAGCCGTGATAGGCTACGTAAATCGTCACGTAGCCTATCATGGGTGACTTCGGAAAAAAAAAAAGCGCGTATGCAAAGGACGGCACCCCATGGGCGCCGCCATTTGCGTTCCTTATTTGGACAGGGGTAGTCTATGTAAAGATTTACGTAGACTACGGCGAAAATAAGGGAACGCTATTTGCGTTGCCCTTATTTTCGCCGTAGTCTACGTAAATCTTACGTAGACTAGACGTGCCAAAATAAGGAACGCAAATGGCGGCACCCATCGGGCGCCGCCATTTGCATATGCGCTTTTTTTTCCCAAAAAAAGTCACCCGTGATAGGCTACATGACAATTTACGTAGCCTATCACAGCTGACTTTGGAAATCTAGCCGTGATAGGCTACGCAAATTGTTACGTAGCCTATCACGGGTGTGTGTTGTTGTTGTTGTTTTTTACTTTTTTTCTCTTGGCCGGGGAGACGGGGCGCTCCTCCCCGGCCTGAATTTCGCCAGCGTGGGATGGGGCGCCTCCCCCCTCCGGCCTGAATTTCGGCCGGGCGAGGCAGGCGCCTCCCCCCCCGCCTGAACTTCGGGGGGAGAACCGAAGCGCCTCCCCCCCACCGCGAAGCAAGCTGCGGGACAAGGTAAGTCCCTTTTGTCCATCCCTATATTTCTGGCCCTGACTGTACATATATCCAATTATAGTTAGAAACCATGTTCTGGCTTTGGTGATGGAAAGATTAGGACAGCCTATTGGACTACATCCAACATTGTGCAAGCAGATTTACACTTCTGCAGTGGAACTTTCCCATTCCCTTCTCCCCCCAGAAGCACCCCACACCTCCCCCAAATCTGCTTGGGTGGGTTCCCTGACAGTTCAGGGCAGATATGGAGAAGGCGCAGGGGGTTTCAGGGGGAGAAGGAATCCACTCTGCTGGTAGATACTGTTCCATCAACAGATGGGCACAGTTAAGAGTTCATCCATTATTGGAAAATGTAAAGGGTGGTGCCAAAGCACCTCAGTGCAGTAGAGAACACTAGGTTCCCCAATACAATGCAGGATCTTGGGTTTTCCTATGTGAAAGGATGGCAGAATGAGCCACAGATAAGCAACAACCCATTCTGGTGGTCTTGGGCTAGAATCACGGATGGCTCTTATTTCCATACTGAATTGATTAAATTTCATCATCTGTAGCTCCCTGCATTTATACATTATTAAAGTAGAGCTGCAGCAACTGCAAGAAAGATCCCGGGCTCTTGCTTCTTCCTGTGACTGGTTCCAAGATCTCAAACACAAGTTTGATAACTTTTAATTTTCTTTTCATATATGGAAGCCATACATAACCAGTGCCCTAGAAGAGAATATCTAGTATCATAGCCCTAAATGGGTGTTCTTCCATCATGTAATTAACTTTGTATGAGGGAGAGAGCAAGGTTGCGCCAGCTAGGCTCACCATCACATCCTTGGCAGCCCCACTCCCCCCATCATCCACGTGTTGGGGAGAAGGTCTGAAGGGGAGCGGGGAGAAGGGATGCTGAACACATGAAGGCTCTCCCCGTGTTCTGGTAGCTTGTTTGAGCAGGGTTCTAGAACATATGGCAAAGAAGTCCCTCTTCTAACCTTTGCCCCCAACATATGGATGGCGGGGTGTGGTAGTGGGGTCAGCAGGCATAGCCATGCTCTCTCCCTCACACGATATTAAGCATGTGAGGGAAGAACACCCAAATAAGGTATGTTCCTGGCAATTCTGACTGGAGAGGGGGTTCTGTTGGAAGACCAGATTCTTCCCAGAACATGTGTTCTTGCAAACCTTGAGGATGAAAATTATTCCTTACCCTCAATTATCAGCCTTTGACCACAGAAGTGCCTCAACATCTCATCAGCACACAACCTACAAAGTTCTCCACTATAAGTAATTCTGCACACTGAAAGAAGTTCTGAGATTTCAGCTTTCAGTTACATGAGACATTTTAGGCAGCCTAAACAGGTTTAGTCTCACCAGTGTCAATACAGCTTACTTTCAAGCAAGTGTGCACAGCTTTGCAGCCTAGATAATTTAGTTAGGATCACAATATAAAACTGCTACAACATGATAAATAATGGGGGGGGGGACTGTTTTTTACTGGGACAGACAGGTCCCAATGCCTCCAGTTGATTTAAGAGCCCAAATTTACATTATTATCTAAGACACACATTGTAGTATACATTGCTTTTGTGCAACACAAGTGTTTAAATATTTCAGCCAGGTTTTGAAGTGCTTTTACAATGCTTACTGATTGTTGGCCCTCCACTTAATGAGAAAATTTCTGAAACACAATTTCCATCATAAAACAATTTGCATTCATTTATAAAAAGAGCCCTTGAATTACAAGCACCTGCCTTAGGAGACAGACTAATCCCAGGTGACCAGTATTCAGTGCTATGAAGAATACTTCTCATACCCCTTTGCTTTTCCTATGAGCTGATTATCTTGTCATTTTGCTTGTAAGAATTACCTGGTTTCTTCAGTCAAAAGTGAAAACGTAACCTACTGGCACTAGGATATTTTCTTCACATTTCAGTTCTTACCCATTCGGATACATAGAAGGAATCTTACTATCATAGATTAGGGATTCTGTTGGTGTACCGCCCACCCTGCTGCCCATCAGACTCCCTGCCTGAGATGACGGAGGTGGTCTCGGACTTGGTGTTGAGGACCCCTAGGATGATGGTCCTGGGGGATCTCAACTTCCATGCCGAGGCCGCTGTATCCAGGGCAGCTCAGGACTTCATGGCCGCCATGACAACCATGGGGCTGTCCCAACATGTCATCGGCCCAACGCATATAAAAGGACACACGCTTGATCTGGTTTTCTCGACTGGGCAGGAGGATGGTGATCTGAAAGTGGAGGAATTAACATCTGTCCTTTGTCATGAACAGATCACTTCCTGCTGAGGTTTAGACTCCTGGCGGCCTTCCCCCTCTGCGAGGGTGGGGGACCTATTAAAATGGTCCGCCCCCTGAGATTAATGGATTCTGATGGATTCCAGAGGGCTCTGGGGGATTTTCCTGCTGGTATGGCTGGTGCTCCTGTCGAAGCCCAGGTCGCTCTGTGGAATGCAGAGATGACTCGGGTGGTTGACATGATCGCGCCCAAGCGCCCTCTCCCTCTGAGCAGAGCCCAGCCAGCTCCTTGGTATACACCTGAGCTGAGGGCAATGAAGCAAGAGGGGAGATGGCTAGAACGCAGGTGGAGGAAAACTCGTGCTGAGTCTGACCGAATACAGGTAAGAGCCCACTATCAAGCCTACTCTGTGGCGGTGAGGGTGGCAAAGAGGCAGTTCTTTTCCACCAGCATTGCATCTTCTCAGTGTCGTCCAGTGGAACTTTTCCGAGTGGTTCTCAGCCTGTTACATTCTGGGCCAGGGAGAGAGACGGTGGAACCCTCGGTAGCACGCTGTGACGAGTTTGCACAGCACTTTGAAGATAAAGTCGCTCAGATTCGTCATGAATTGGACACCACGATTAATGCAGTTCCATTGGTAGAGGCGTTCAGAGCACCATCTGGTCCAGTTTTATTGGATGAGTTTCAGTTACTGAGGCCTGAGGATGTGGACAAGGTGCTTGGCCAAGTCCAATCGACCACTTGTGTGCTTGACCCTTGCTCTTCATGGCTTATTACATCAAACAAGGAGGGGATGTCTGGCTGGGTCCAGGAGGTTGTAAATTCCTCCTTGAGAGAGGGAGTGGTGCCTGCCACTTTAAAAGAGGCAGTAATTAGACCACTCCTGAAAAAGCCTAACCTGGACCCAGAGGATGTTAACAATTATAGGCCAGTGGCCAACATCCCCTTCCTGGGCAAGGTGCTTGAGCGGGTGGTTGTAGGACAGCTCCAGGCACTCTTGAATGAAACGGATTATCTAGATCCATTTCAATCGGGCTTCAGGCCTGGTTTTGGAACGGAAACTGCCTTGGTCGCCCTGTGGGATGACCTCTGCCGGGAGAGGGACAGGGGAAGTGCGACCCTGTTGATTCTCCTGGACCTCTCAGCGGCCTTCGATACCATCGACCATGGTATCCCTTCTGGATAGGTTGTCTGGGTTGGGAGTTGGAGGCACTGCACTACAGTGGTTCCACTCCTACTTGGATGGCCGATTCCAGAAGCTGGTGCTGGGGGATTATTGCTCTGGGCCATGGCAATTGTGCCATGGGGTTCCACAGGGCTCTGTTTTATCCCCCATGCTGTTTAACATCTACATCAAACTGCTGGGGGAGGTTATCCGGAGGTGTGGGCTGAGGTGCCATCAATATGCGGATGACACCCAGCTCTGCCTCTCTTTCTCATCAAACCCAGGTGAGGCAGTGGCTGTTCTGAACCAGGGCCTGGACATGGTAATGGACTGGATGAGGGCCAATAAACTGAAGCTCAATCCAGACAAGACGGAGGTACTGTTAGTGGGTGGTTCATCTGCCTGGCTAGGTGATATTCAACCTGTTCTGGAGGGGGTTGCACTCCCCCCTAAAGGATCAGGTTCGTAGTTTGAGGGTGCTCTTGGATCCAGAACTGTCACTTGAGGCACAGGTGAACTCAGTGGCACGGAGCACTTTTTATCAGCTTAGGCTGGTATACCAACTATGCCCTTATCTGGACAGGGATAGCCTGGCTACAGTTATCCACGCTCTGATAACTTCTCGTCTGGATTACTGCAATGCGCTATACGTGGGGCTGCCTTTGAAAACGGTCCAGAAACTTCAGCTGGTCCAAAATAGGGCAGCAAGATTGTTAACAGGGACTGGCCTGCGAGCTCATATTACACCAGTACTCTTCCAGCTGCACTGGCTGCCAGTCCATTTCCGGGCCCGATTCAAAGTGCTGGTGTTAACATTCAAAGCCCTTAACGGCTTGGGGCCAGGTTACCTGAAGGATCGCCTCCCCCCATATGTCCCTGCCCGGACCTTAAGATCATCGTCAGCGGCCCTTCTCCGTGAGCCCCTGCCAAAGGAAGTGAGGCGGGTGGCTACTAGGAGGAGGGCTTTTTTCTGCTGTGGCACCCCGGCTGTGGAAAGAGCTCCCTAGTGAGGTTCGCCTGGCACCTACATTGTATTCCTTTCGGCGCCAGGTGAAGACCTTTTTATTTTCCCAGGCATTTTAGCATTTTAAATTTTTAGCTTTGCTGTTTTAAATCTGTATTTTAAACTCCTGCACTGCTGTTAGGTTTTATTGTGGTTGTATTGTTATATTGTGGTTTTAATGTTCTATATATTTTAAATTGTTTTATTGTGTGCTGTTTGGTTTTAATTTTTGTGAACCGCCCAGAGAGCTTCGGCTATTGGGTGGTATAGAAATGAAATTAAATGAAATAAATAAATAAATACTATCTTCAACATAATTACCTGTCTGAAATAGGTCTAACTGATTAGAATACAAGGTCATCAGCTCCAATAAGGCAGTACCTCAAAACTCAGCCCCTCCATGTCTGGCCCTTTAACCAAGAGGAAAGTCAAGACATGCTGTACACAAGTGATTTATTTTACTCCCCCAAAGTACTTTCTTAAAATACTTAAGGTAGGAAACCTCTTTGAGGCCTATTGCTCCTTACAACAAAAGGCTCCCAGTCTTGTTTCACCACTAATTGATTATTTATACACTTTCAACTGCATCCTCTAGGTATAATCCCAGTTCAGGTTTTTGACTAGGTACTTCCTGTCCTGATGCTGCCTTGGTTTGGTAACAGGGATACAGATGTCAGAGAATTCCGCCACGGATCTCAGTGAGGCCGAATGCCAGTGCATTCGGCCCCCCAAACTCCGTGGCAGAACGGCCTGCCAACCCCCGCAGATCCCCTCCGGGTAGAGACTTACCTGGGGCCGATCTTCCGGGCGGCGGCGACTCCGGCGGTGGCTTCGGCTGCGGTGGCTGGTCTTCTGACTGGCCGCCACCGCCATTTGCAGTCTTGCCTTTTTTTCTTTTTTTTTTACAAGACATGATAGGCTACGTAAATCTTTACGTAGCCTATCATGGCTGGATTAAAAAAAAAAAACCGCATACACAAATGGCGGTGGCTACGGCCGCTGCCATTTGCGTTCCTTATTTTTGGCCGTCTTAGTCTACGTAAATATTTACGTAGACTATGACGGCGAAAATAAAGGAGAACGCAAATAGCGTAGCGGGCACTATTTGCGTCCCTTTTTGATTTGCCGTTTTAGCTTATGTAAATATTTACATAGGCTAAAACGGTGAATCAAAAAGGGACGCAAATAGCGCCCGCTACGCTATTTGCGTTCCCCTTTATTTTCGCCATCATAGTCTATGTAAATATTTACGTAGACTAAGACAGCCAAAAATAAGGAACGCAAATGGCAGCGGCCGTAGCCGCCGCCATTTGCGTACGCGGGTTTTTGTGTGTGTTTTTTTACCCAGAGCCCTCCGCGGCCAGAAATCCGGCTGCGGACGGCTCTGGCCTGGGCCTGGCCGGCTGCTCCGCAGAGCTGCTGCGGAGCACAGCCGGCTGTGGAGGATTCCAGGGGGGAGGAATGGATCGCCTCCCCCCCGTCGAGGATTCTGGGGGGAGGGACGGAACGCCTCCCCCCCACCATCAACATAATCCGCAGAAAGGTACGTGACTTTCGTACATCCCTATTACAGGGATGGACTAATCTGTTTTGGTTTCTACAAGTTTCTAACTTTTTAAAGCACAAACTTGTTCCATCCTCACATCAGTTTGCAACTTTTTTCATAAATAGGCCACAAGAAAATTCACACACATTTTGTATGCATTTCTCCCAATATACACATTTTTGTATGCACTTTTCTTAATGTATGCATTTTCGTGAGCATTTCTCCTAATGCAGGGGTGGGGAACCTCAGTCCCAGGGGCCAAATCAGACCCTCTAGCAGTCCCAGTCAGGCCATCTGGGTGCCCCAAATGGCCACGCCCCCTTCCCCTGGCCCCATCCCCTATCCACTGATTTCCCAGCTTTTCTGCAGTTTTTTCCCCATTCTAAAAGGTTGAAATGCCTCTCCTAATGCCTCGTACTGGCAGTAACAGCTTTACGCTACAATATGCAGGTACTTTTTTTCTTGTGTTTGTGGCCCTACCCTTTTGCCTCTAGCCCCACACCCTTTGCATCAGCTCCGCCCATCACTGGAATGTAGCCCCAGAGAGCTTCTTCGACATTGAATTCAGCTCTCAGGCTAAAAAATGTTCCCCACCATTGTCCTACGGAAATGCATACCACTGAAGTAGCACTTCAGAATGCAGGTGGGGATTTACATGACTGAATGGGCCTCCGCATTTAAAAAAAATCCTCTATGTAGGAATCTAACATATGAAGGAACAGGCTAAACTAGAACTTTTCTCTATGTACTGATTTTCTATAGGCAAGGATAACTGATTGGATTGATTGTATAATCCTTTTCTAGTGTTTGTAAGAAGTGAAGCTATGTCTGAAGCAGGTGTTGAAAGCTGCCCAATTTTCAACATATCCTGTTTTGGCCACCAAAGAAATTGGCTAGATTTAACAAGTATTTCAATGGGATAAACTGAAAGGTGATCATTTTGTACATATTGGCTGCACCCTTCGATCAACCATAAGCCATAATCAACTAGGAAACCCTTTAAGATTTCTTAGTCCTGCCTTCGCTGCATGCAATTTTCATTTAAGCAAGTAGCAATGCTTCTTTAGTGCTAACAGAGCTATACTGGGATCTGCTTTTCTGTCTAAATTAGTGTGATCAGTTTTATGTAGAATAAGAGACACTGGGTATCTGTGCTTAAGTGATTATTTCTAAAAGCCAGAATGGGCTTTAAAAATGTTTTCATATTTCAGTATCAGATCTATCAGTAATAAAATCTGCCATCTAAGGAATTTTAAAACTACATATGCTAGAGCAAGGCATTTGACTTGCACACCTATGAGAATACAGCTGGTGATTAGATTAGGACTTTTAGAATAAGCTATAGATTTCACTATTTCAAGCACATCCTAGAAAATATCTGAAAATCTCCCACAATTAGAAACATCTGCTTTTATAATTAAGTAGTTCAATCGAGTTTAGCAAGAACCATCCGAGTTTAAGCAGGAGGAAGATAAGCTATACCTTATAATTAACTTTTTGTCTGGTGTGCATTTTATAGACCATGGGACGCCACTCTTGAAACAACTTCATACATCTCTTCATTTCTGAGTCTAATTCAAGGTGCTTATTCTTATCTATGAAGTCCTAAAAAGCTTGGGGTCAGGATATCTGAGAGAACACCTCCTCCCATATGAACCTGCCCAGAGCTTACATTCTTCAAATGAGGCCCTGTTACATGTCCTGCTTCCTGAAGAGGGAAGCTTGATAGGGACCCAAAACAGGGACATCTAACTAGCACAGCGAGGTTAAGTTTGCACCCTCATTAGACAGCTGGTAAAAACATACTATTCTGGAAAGCTTTTACTGATTAAAGCTGCTTTCTATTATTTTAGAAGTTTCCACTGTTTCATTGTTACATATTTTATCAGTTTTGTTTAAAATTGTTCTATTTTATTGTATTTATAATTTTATTGTAAATCACCTCTGCCTATGCATTTGCCCACCCACTATATTCATCATTGGCTGCCTTGCTGTGTGCCCCTTTCCCTTCAGAGACTTGGCTGGCAAGGGATTCATGACACAGTCTTCTCAATAGAGGCACCCAGCTTATGGAACTCTGGTTGATACATGCTCTCTCTCTTCATTGGCTTCAAGACATTCTTGTTCTGCCAGGCATGGACTTACTTCATTTATTCTTCCACTGTTATGATTTGTGTTGTTGGTGCTCCTGTTTCTTTTAGCACTGTGGTCTTAAATGCATTTTATTAATGTGATTTAATCATATAAACTCATTAAATTGTTTTAAGCCTGGCATGGGAGCCTTGTTGATAAAAGGTGGGATAGCAATGTTATTACAGAAATGGAATAAAAGTGCCCCATGATATCCTGATGAGCAAACTAGCTCAAAGTGGGCTAGATGAGACAACGATCCGGTGGATCCACAGTTGGCTACAGAATCGGACTCAAAGAGTGCTTATCAATGGGACCTTCTCAAGCTGGGGAGAGGTAACGAGTGGGGTACCGCAGGGCTCAGTCCTGGGCCCAGTGCTCTTCAATATTTTTATTAATGACTTGGAGGAGGAGGTGCAGGGAATGCTGATCAAATTTGCAGATGACACAAAATTGGGAGGGATAGCTAATACTTTGGAAGACAGAAACAAAATTCAAAGTGATCTGGATAGACTGGAGTGCTGGGCAGAAAACAACAGAATGGCATTTAATAGGGACAAATGCCAAGTTCTGCACCTAGGAAAAAGAAACCAAATGCACAGTTACAAGATGGGGGATACGTGGCTCAACCACACTACGAGCGAGAAGGATCTTGGAATTGTCGTCGATCACAAGCTGAATATGAGCCAACAATGTGAGGTGGCTGCAAAAAAGGCAAATGCTATTTTGGGCTGCATTCATAGAAGCATCGCTTCCAAATCCCGGGAAGTACTAGTTCCCCTCTACTCAGCACTGGTTAGGCCTCATCTGGAGTACTGTGTCCAGTTCTGGGCACCACACTTTAAGAAGGATGCAGACAAGCTGGAGAGGGTTCAAAGGAGGGCAACAAAGATGATCAGGGGACTGGAAACAAAGCCCTATGAAGAGAGACTGAAAGAACTGGGCATGTTTAGCCTTGAGAAGAGAAGACTGAGGGGAGATATGATAGCGCTCTTCAAGTACTTGAAAGGTTGTCACAGAGAAGAAGGCCAGGATCTCTTCTTGATCATCCCAGAGTGCAGGACACGGAATAATGGGCTCAAGTTACAGGAAGCCAGATTCCGACTGAACATCAGGAAAAACTTCCTGAGTGTCAGAGCAATACGGCAATGGAACCAATTACCTGGGGAGGTGGTGGGCTCTCCCACACTGGAGGCCTTCAAGACGAGGCTGGACAGCCATTTGTCAGGGATGCTCTGACTTGGATTCCTGCATTGAGCAGGGGGTTGGACTCGATGGCCTTGTAGGCCCCTTCCAACCCTACTATTCTATGATTCTATGATTCTATGAATACAATGGTGAATGATGACAACCTGACAAATTTTGTAAATGCATTCACTTGTGTCCAGCCCTGCTTACTGGACATACACCAGGAAATTCTGACCATCTCACTTAGAAAATTGTCAACTTTCAATGAGTTTTTGAACATTCACAAACTTTGACTGGGAGTGTCAGCATTCATGTGTGAATGCCAACATTTATAAAATTTCAGACATTACAAATACATACACACTATAAACAGGGCATAATAGAAAGCTTGGTAAGCATTCTACATGGAAAGAATGGGGGGGGGGACAAAATGAAACAAAAAGCTAAAGACTTTAACCTAGGTATACAAATGTGGACATAGCTATAGTGATGAAGAAGCAAAACAGATGTCTCAATTAAATGTTTAGTTAATTTTTATGGTAGACTTTTGTTAAATTTCAGTCATTAGTGCTTTCCACATCATATAAAAAGCGAAGAGTTGTATCTAGTTGTGTCATTCTGCTAGCACAAAGCTTGTATCACTTGCAGAAACTGCATTTTTATTCTTGAGCAAGTGTTTGATTCTGCTCGCACAACCTGTTCCATGAGGTGTTGCACAACTCATTACGACTTCACTAGGCTGTGTTGCTTGCACTAGTTGTTCTACTACTGATTCTACAACTGCTAGCAGAACATCAACTCTTGTAATTTTTCCAAAATTGGATTTAACCCACAATGGCAGCCACATTGGTCCATAAGAAAAATTCCGAAATCCACAGTTGGACAATATTTTTATTTGGCCCAAATATGTCACGCAATAAGTGAGTAAGTGTTTGAGTTCTCCAGAACCATTCTTCAGGCTGAATGTTACACAAAACAAGGGGCAGTGGAAAGTGGGGGGAAACCCAAAAAAGAAAAATATTGGCTAGATATTGTAGACCTTATGGTTCAAATAAATGTACTGCCCTAGTGTGGATTTTGGAATCACTGGTTTCTGTCTCCTTATACTGCAATATCTCTAAAAGCTTATGCCAGAATAAATTTCTTAGTCTGTAATGTGCTACAAGAATCTTTGTTGTTTTTGCTGTAAATCTATGTTTAAGACCAGTAGAACAGCAGATTGCTTGAAGATTTACCATGCTAATGTGTGCTACACTGGTCAGTGATTCTGTGTTCATACAAATAATATGCCCTACAATATATATTCTTCAGGCAGTGAGGAATGTGGAAATAACTTCATAAGCAGCAGGCCCTTATCACAATATATGGAAAATAGTCCGTCTTTATTCTGTAGCTGTAGTGAGGAAACTTTAGAAGACTTTCCTCTGAAATGTATTCATGTAAGCAGTTTAATCTTATCCCACTGTGGCACTGTCTCCTTTGAAGTGATTTAATCTAAATTACACAAACACAACTTTACATTTTGTTAGAAGTCCTTAATTCTTCAAGCAATGTTCATTTGATGATGTAATGAATTATGTAACAAGGGAGAGGCCAGCACGACCCCTCTTTAGCAAGGAAACAGATACCAATACTTTATCAAGTCAACTGTGGAAAAACTGAAAGATGGAATGTGTGCTAAAATACGTGTTCCTGGTAAAGCAAATCCCTTTCTTATAAAGGCATTTTTAAAAACCTAATTTACACAATACACAAGAGGGTTTTTTTTTCCCCTATCCAGGATAATATTATTGTTTTGGAGATTTTCTAAATTGTCACAGAACAGAATGTTATGGCAACGTGAAGGAATGGGAGTCATTTATACTTTGATCACGTAACACCTATACTGTGCCAGCTGCACTGGTTACCAGTGTGTTTCTGACCCCAATTCAAAGCACTGGTTTTGACCTTTAAAGCCTTGAACAGTTTGGGACCAAATTACTTGAACGACCACCTTCACTCATATCAGCCTGCCCGCACTTTAAGATCAGAAAGAGAGGACCTTCTCATTTGTCCACCCGTGTGAGTAGTCAGGTGGGTGATCACACGTGAGAGGGCCTTCTCTGCAGTGGCCCCACACCTTTGGAACAAGTTGCCGTCAGAGGTCCACCATGCTCCGGTCACTGCAGGCTTTTAAGAAGGCCTTCAAAACATATTACTTTACCATGTCCTTCTCTTGATATGACTGCTATTGTTGCTGTTACTGACATTATTGTTGTTGCTGGTTTTATTGTTGACTTTTATTGTTGTTTTTATTATTTTTATAACTTTTAATATTTTAACTGTTTTTATGTATTTTATTGCTGTAAGCTGCCTTGGAAGGGTTTCTGCCCTGAAAGGCAGCCAAGAACTGTTTTAAATAAATAAAAAAAAATTAAAATGTACTTACCATATCTATAACTGAGTAATAAAATGAGGCACAAAGGACCCAGATGATGATGATAATGATGATAAAAATTATTGGTGTGGCTCCTGATCATCCTGGGTGGAGAATCTGCCTCTCCAACCTACTTGAATTTTATATCTCTGGCTTAAGGTATGCTTGCAACAATTCTCTCCATTCTCAGAACATGGTTGCCCAACTGTAGCAAAGCTAGCATCTCTTCCACTACCTGAGGACAAGATATTACACTAGTGGTGCCAGATTTGGACAAGCACAGGTATAGTGCCAAAAGAAAAGTCACAGGGGTGGGATTCAGGGTGATTCCGGCCCACTTTGCTATTATCTTTTGGCCTCCATTTTTAATCTTTCATTAACATTAAATTAAACGACATTTAAAATAAAATTTATTAAAATAAAACTTGGATTTATTTTAAGCGAGGGTGTGTGTGTATGTACACACATATGTATGTAAACTATCAAACAGACTACAGCAGGATCCTGAATGCTTCAGATAATTTCTCAAATGTTTGTTTGGCTTACCTCTTGGCATGACTTAATGCAGAATTATAGCCCAGGAGCCACAATTTGTCATAAAATTTTGGGTTAAATTTATGAACTGGCAGTGGGGTGGCCACATATGTATCAACAAGAAAGAGGAAATCCATCACCAAAAAAGAGGACAAAGGAGGATATCGATTTGCTTAACTCGTGCATAACCAAATTTAAATGTATAGGTACACATTGAGAAACATTAACTGTAATTTAAATAGAAAAACAATACATCTCACCATAGTGGACAAGACTGACTAGATGACCTGTCTGCTGTCCAAATGCTAAGTGTTGATGGGAAACTTCAAGGTCCCTGGCCTCCCCCTTTATGGTTCTTTGACTTTAAGCAAGAGTCCATCAAATAGAGCACATCTTCAAATAGAGGACTGTTAGAGATGGACAGATACCCCCATATCCAGGTCCTCTGGGCACCCACTGTTGCGTGCCCCTGGACCCACTCACACCCCCCTGTGCTTGCCAATCTGCCCTCACCTACCCTGAGCGATCCTCGAGAGCCAGGCCTGTAATATTGCGTAGACAGGGCCTTTATGCTCACTATGTGTACAATATTAGATTTACGGAAGTTCCTGAGGTGCCTTTTGCTTTTTTTTTGCAAAATGGTGACCGCAGGAACGACAGGAGGTAAAGGACAGTTCAGGGTAGGTGACGGTGCCTTAACGAACTTGGGGGGCCATGAGCAGGGGCAGCAGCTCGGTGACCACAGCCTGGAGGTGCAATTCTGGGGGTGTCTGTTGGATTCCCAGACTGAGTCTGGCACCCCTGCCATCCCTAAGGACTGTCCTCCGCAAAGGAGGACACCAGGACACTCTAAGCAGTTCGTTCACTTTCATGAAAATCGGGCAAGCAGTTGTTTAACGGAGATAGTGTCACATTCCTTTGTCCTGCCCCTTTGCAATCAACAAACTCCAGGACAGAAGGCTTCAGGCTCACTACCTTATTAGTTAACAACTAGCTTCTTTACAAATTCAGATTTCAGGAAACTCTCAGACTACAATGAAACAGCTAATCCACACATCTACGAATATCTCAACAGAGGAGCCGAAATGGAAATTAGAGAAATTGCCAGCTGTCTGGGCAAGAACTTCTTTGTCAGACTAGCTTCACAGGGATACCCCTCCCTTAGGGTGGCTCCCTCCTACGTAGGCTTTTGCGATTGGCCAACCTGGTGGAGTGTCTGGGCGCTGCCTCTTTACTTTTCCTGCTTTGCTTTGCGATGGACCCTAGCATCTCTCAAATCACACCCCTCGCTCTCCTCCTCCTCTTCTTCCAAACCCTGGGTTCTCATGGTGAAGGAAAGGCAGGGCCATTCAGGCTGAGCCATCTGTGTGTCAAGGTCTTGGGAAGACAGCCTTGCCGTATCTGAGCTCACTAGGGAGGGTGCCTCCCGCATTCTGAATCTGAGCTGCCAGACATCTCCACATGCTCAGATTCATTCCTGACAGATAGTAGAACATCTGTGGAGGCCTAGTTCTTAAATTAGAATTCCACCCCAGAAAAGTGTGTGTATGTTTTTATATAATCTGGACTCTAAGATTGCAGTGCTAAACACACCTAATTGGAAGCAAGTTCTACTTAAATATATTTAACTTTGGTGTATAAAATTTCTCAAAATCCCTATAACTTAAGTTTCAGCTATTGAACTTTTATCTTTCAGAACTAATGATGGCTGGGGTTTTTTTAAATGAGAAGTCATGCTCACATCAAAATGTTTGAACAGAACAAAACAGCCTTGGAAAGCTTTCAGCAAGTTTTTTAAAAAAGTAATTTGAAAAAGAAATGCTGTTTTCTTATTTCCAGCGAGTGCTTCCCTTTATCATTGATCAGCCCAGAAACTTCAATGTGTATGCATAATTTAAAAACAGCGAAATATAGTTCATTGTAGAGTTAAATAGTACCTACTGAAGAAAAGAACAAAATCCTTCAGAAATTATTAAAAAGAATATAAACTGCTGATTTAAAAAACAGTTTGCAAAAACTACTAGAAGCATCAAAATAAAGAAATACAATAGCTTAATGCTTCAACTAAAACTGTATTTGGTCAGGTGCCAAAGAATGGTGAGCCTAAGTTAGCCATACATTTCACAAACAGCAGCCCTCCCCTTCCACATGGCAACCTGGTTTTGAAATTATGGGGAATAAAAAAAAAAAAAAAGGAAGCTAGCTGTTCAAAGAAAACAGTTAAAACAGTTCCACTGGGCTATAGCAATATTGGACTGGACATCTGAACAGTCAAATGTTGGTTAAGTATTTTTAAATAAGTTAAATTTCAAGTCATCAACATGTTTGATATTTGGTCTCAGGACATGATCTGAGGGCTTTGACGCACCTAGTTTGCTGAACTAAGCAGGTTCTTCACTGCAAGGCCTGAGGGCCACTGGTGGCTTCCAATTACCTCAAGTGTGTCTCTCTGCTTCTCTCACTCACCCTCTCTTGTTTGCAGCAGCTGTTCAAACAAGGGACTCTCTACCTTTGCCTTGTTTGTTTTAGTGGCAGACCGGGTGCTGTACCCTGGGCTACCAGAGGAGGCTTCAAGGAGGGGAATCAGGAGACCTGGCTGACACCCATCAGCTGTAAGGTGAGTGGAGAGGAGAAGAGAATGCAGGAGCAATCAGCCAAATGGCTGTGGTGTGAGAGGGGGCCAAGATTCAAAGAGGCAACTTGCCTGGCTAGCTGCAGTGATGCAGTGCACAGCCGTTGGAGGTGGCGAGGGAATTTACTGTGCAGATGAGAAAGAGAGACGGAGGGTGAGCACGCAATGTGGACTTGTGTAGGGAGTGGCTCCTGCAGCAGTGCCTGGAGCCAAAGTGGCTCCTGCTTGAAAACAGTGAAGATTACTAGGTTAAAGCATGGATGGGGGAGTACCTGGAAACCCGTGTGTGCCACCTTGAGATCCATGATGAAAGACGAGCAGGACATAAACATATTAAAGAAATTTAAAAACAACTTCCACTGATTACAAAAAGCAAATCAGATAGCTGTTATTATGAAACAATGGCATTAACTTTAAAAGATGCAGTGGGTTAGGGAGGGGCCATAGCTGAATGGTAGAGCACAAGCTTTGCATGCAGAAAATCTCAGATTCAATCTGTGGCACCTCCAAGTTGGGCTAGGAAGGAATTCTGCCTGCATCCCTTGAGAGCCGCTACCAAGCAGTGTGAACAATACTGGATGAGATGGATCAATGGTCTGAATCAGTATAAGCTCCTGTGTTCCTTTATTACATTTTTATTCTGTCCTTTCCCAAGCAGGGCAGCACACATAGTTACCTTCCCTTATTGTACTCACAAGAATAAGCCTGTGAGGTATATTAGGTTAGTGTCTACTCAAAAGTAACTCCCATTGTGCTCAATGAGGCTTGTCCCCTGAATGCACACATTGGAATTTACAGAGATCCCCCTGAATTGAAATGGCACAGTTTAAAGCACAAATTCCCTAAAGGCTGTAAAGCATGACCTCGAGGCTCCAATTCTCCATTGTTTGGCTTATTGCCTTAGGAAGTAACTACTTCCAACCTTCGTTATAGGGATCCTGCTCAGCATCAGGTTAGAAAAGTGGCTG
Organism: Heloderma suspectum; assembly: GCF_057233095.1. NCBI lineage: Eukaryota > Metazoa > Chordata > Lepidosauria > Squamata > Helodermatidae > Heloderma > Heloderma suspectum. The sequence continues at coordinate 73,040,342 of NC_139462.1, forward strand.
GTTTCCCATCCCTGTTGTCCCCCCCCCGTCTTTCCAAGCACAAGCATATATGTGTCAACTCAGAAGTAACTCCCATTGTGCTCAATGAGTCTTGTCCCCAAAATGCACACTCCAGGAAGTGACTGAGATTCCCATTCCCATGAATCGAAATAATATATTTAAGAGCCTTAATGTTGAAGCTTCATCTGATCCAGCACAGCAGCTAGAACACCGTGTTCCTCCTCTACTGATTATTTAATGAAGTAAATAATGCATGGGAGGAGATAGAGAGAGAGAGAGAGAGAGAGAGAGAGGGAGGGAGAAGATTGTTCAGCAAGGAGAACATTCTGTTCTTTTAATGATTGTTGTTTAAGAAAGTACTTATTGTAGGTGCAAGGAGGGAAGAGAGAGAAGGAGTGATTTTTCTAGAGGCAAAAGGTATTTCCTGTTTCCCAGCACAAGCATATGTGTGTCTACTCAGAAGTAACTCCAGTTGTGGTCAATGAAGCTTGCTCCTCAATGCAGGTGCATCTGGAGCTTCAGGGGAAAGGAGAAAAGTGGGAGAGCCTAGGGGGAGAGCCTCTATTATTGGTTGAGCAGCCCCTGCCAGTCAGATGACGTTCACTCCAACCTGCACCCAGAATTATGTTCTGTGAAGTGATTTTTACTGGTGCGGAGCAGTCGCTCCTGGAGCCCTGCATGGACCAAAGCACAGCAAAGCTGGTTCCTTTAAAAAAAATCAAGAACTCCTCCATTAGCTTCTCTTTCCTTGTCATGGAAACACCCCTCCTGGTTCACCCTGGTCCTAAGTCTAACACTCAGCCTAATAGGCAGCAGCCTTTGCAATTGATGGATAATTGAGTTCCTGATCAGGGGTGACAGCAGTTATAGCAAGTGGCCACTAGGAGAAGTTTTGCTCTACTCTGTTAGGCTTCTTGCCCATCACTGTTACAGAGCTAGGGGGCAAGCCTCCCTCACAAATAACACTGCGATTAAATTAAAAAGGTCAGAGAAATCTACACAGTGATATTCTTGGAATATTTTACAATATCAGCTGAACAGCATGCCAATGCTACCACAATCTCCTTGCAAGAGCCTATGTTGTCCTTTGGATACAAGCCATCACATTTTATATATATATATATATATATATATAAATATAAATATAATTGCAGCTTCTTGTATACTATATATTTGCCATTCACAGCAGTTTGGTATTTCATTAAAAACAAATATTGAACACATGAAAAAATGCAGCTAGGTAAATACTATCTATCTACTTTTTAGTACAATTAGTGATGAATGAACACCCCTCAGTTCAGTTAAGAAAAGGACTACTAAATGGTGGAATTTGCATTGAATACCAATACATCTGGGAGAAAGTCTGTTGTCGCACCACAAAAGCTAAAAAGATCACAAAAGCATAGGCTATGGCGATAGCCAGCAAGCCTTTCCTCAACAGGCTATTTGCTTTAGGAACTTCACAGAGTTTGGTTTGGTTAGACAAGGTCTGGCCCTGAGAAATGTTACTGGGTTTGTTCACTAGTCTCTTAAAATCCTCTTTGGGGTTATTTCCTTAGCTCTGTGTGAACAGCAACAGGTGTACAAAACCTGGACTAAAAATAGACATCAGAAAAAACACACCACCACTATATGAGGTTGTACGGAATCTCATTTTCCATTCCAAGCTGTATATGAACTTCGAGGGAAATAACGTTCAATTCATATTGCTTCTGAGGCAAATTTGTATTCCAAGCTAGGTAATTACAAGTTTCAGTGGCATCACTACAATGAATGCATATTTATCAAAACAGGATAATTAGACCAGCCTCATGCATGAGGCCAGCCCACCTCATGAAAAGAAAGATACTTTTTCAGCACAGAGTCATAACATGTTATTGAGGTTGCAACTTATGATGTAAAAATTCATGCATTTTAATGGAAGACATTCATCGAAAAAGGGGCAGAGGTTCCAAAACGCTTTGTTGGGATTAAAGTCATAGCAAATATACAGAGTTAGGGAGCTCTGAAACATTATGTTCACCCCATGGCAAAACAGCTGCAAAGCATACTTTGGTATTTCAAAGATAGTCTTGGCTTATAAATCCAGAATATACTGGGTAGTATTCCAGAAGCAGAGAGAAGAGTTTACAAGTGCAACATAATTTTCTAGCATATCTACATCTTTAAAATAGTTAAGAAAACTGGATGTTGAAAACGTGTCAAAAATGTAGCCCATAAGTCTATACCATTAAACATTACATTACGGTAGAAAAAATATGGTAAAGACCTATGTATAATGAATTCAAGAGCGGAAGACTCAATAGTGAACGCATATTCAAATTATATTCCGGAGTCTGACAAATACTGTACAATTTTGTTACACCAGCTGTGAACATGTGGTCTTCCAGATGTTGTTGGACTTAAAACTCATATCTTTTCTGAGCATTGGCCATGATGGCTAGAGCTGATGGGAACTGCAGTCCAACAATATCTAGAGGGACACACATTTCCCCACCCATGTATTAGTTCCAAACCATTTTAACTGAGTAGCATTTTTCATGTAGGCGTATAGGCAATTAAGGAATATGTGGGCTGGTTTGCACGTCACAATAAGCCAGAATTGCTGAAAAATCTGGCTTGGCATGAATAAGTATGAATGCTGGTGCATGTTGATCAATCACTCCTGCTTCATTCCTCCTGCCAGTGGGAGTGGCTAAACAAACCAGGCAACCTCCATCTGTGATTCGTTTAGCATTATATCCGACCATAGATCCTTAGCTTGCTGCCCTCCTTACAAGCCAGAATCATAAGCCAAGACCAAACTTAGGACATGCAAACCTGCCCAATTAAATGCACACAGCCAAGTGCTTAGAATAAATGGTTTTATACTCATTATTCCTACATGTTATGTAAATCACCAACCCAGCAGTTTTGAAGCCTGTACATGGAATTCAAAAGAATTATCTATGGTTATATTTAATAGCTTATAATAGTCTTTATGGTAAAGCTTTATGTATGTTCTTAAATTTCCTCTGCTGAAGCTTGAAATGCATTGAGAAATGCATTAAGTCAATACATTCCATTTCACACCTATTATTTGTGGCTTTAAAGAAGTCTACAATGAAGCATGGCAACAAAAATGGTCAAAGAATCTACATTCCTGGCAGTAAAAAAAAAAATGAAGACAGAGTATTAGAAGAACCCACCTGGAGCACCCTGTTCATAGATTTAAAGTAATACACCTCATAGGGCCAGAGGGCACAATGGGGTACTAAACAAAGCATCCATTATCCTGGGCTCATATCAAAAAGCTCTGAACTCCCAGTTCCAAGCCATCCCAAAGAACCTAAATAAAATGTTATTCTGGGCAGTATTCAGTTCACTTATGCCTCCTGCCGATTGTTTTGCACTTCGCCAGTTCCCTTCCCCAAGTGATACATTATTTGCCAAAAAACAAACACACAAGCCCAGTTCTAAAGCTACCCAACAATATCCTAAATGAAAATGTTGCAATGCAACACCAGATATATAAAACTATGTCAATATTGATTTTATTTATATACCACCTTTCCATATATAATGTTCAAGGCAGTTTACATCAAAACTGACAAAATATAATACTAACAGCAAAAGCAATCCACCATGTTGTAATAACAATACAATTAATGATTCATAATAAGGCAATAATACATAAAGATATCAAACAAGAATCCATGGAACAGTTAATGAAAATATAACTGCAAAATATCAGTCAAGTCAATCACATAACAAATCAATGCACAATTGCGACATCTTAAATTCATTACTCAACAGCAACCTTTGCAGCTGGAGCCAGGCCAGCCGTTGCGGGTCAGGTTGAAATGGGCCAGAGGGCTCCTACTCTACTGCACTACCAAAAATATGCAGCATTTTGAAAATGGGAGAGTAGGGTAGAGTGTGATGGAGAAGGTTGTCTTTAACTTTGAGACCTCATCTATTTATAGAGAGAAAACTGACCAGGATATTCCATGAGAAAAGGCTATTAGTAGCCTTCCAAAATACACTGTGGCTTGAAAGCAGCCTGACACCCCATTGCTCCTTCAATTATATTACACACCCTTTCGAACAGAGAAGTGTGCACATAGTTATTCCTTCCCTGCCCCATTTGCCTTTAGTAAGTAATACAAGCTAGGGCAAAGTGTAACTGATTTGCAACTGATACTAATCCCCGGCTTCCAGACTTAATTAGCAGGAGTCTCAAAGCAAAATTTTTCTCCTTTTTATATGAAAGGTGTTTTCAAGGGTGTACGTATGTCTGAAATCACCTATCCTTAGGAATATACTGTCCATAACATTTCATATCAAGACACAAGTATGTCTATTTCTAGGCTGGTAACTTTCTGAGTCTAGCTTAGCCAATTTAGCTTAGCAAATTTATATCAATGTAAGGCCATGGTGGATAAGTTGTGATTTTCTTTTGGCTTCTTTTTCTAATTTGTCTATACTCATTCAACTATCTATGTCACTCTGTATGCTCAATAAATACACCATGTGCCTACGTGCTCAAGTAAGCATCTAGGTCTGAAGACAAGGTTGGAAAAATCTCACACATATAACTTAAGTGAACCACTTTGTCTATCTTTTTAAGCACTCTTTCAAAAGGCCTCTGCTTTCAAACAGAAATCATCTATAGGGATCTGCTTGCTATGGGAAATCCTAGAGGAAGATATTTAGTCAGAACTTGCAAGATAATATACAAAAGAGGGTGGTCAACTCCACACAGATAAGCAGGTCTGACAATGGAGAAGGTCCCATTATTTGACCTATCCTCAAGACTACAAACGTATGCCACTTCTAGTTCAAAGAATGAAAGAACAGTATTTCACTAACCATTTTGCCATGCTCCAAACGCCCTGAGAATGTCTTAAGTTATTTCTCAAATGCACATCTACAACATACTTGCTAGTAAATTATATTATGATTCCTAGTGAAGACCTCAACCGCACAGAGAAGTATGGGGTCTCCATTATGTGGAAGCCCCCTGTTGTTATCACATGAGGAGAGCAAGGAAGGAATGACAGGAACCATCTTCTGGGTGCACTGCCAGGTGCTTACTTTCCAGTTCACTGCCCAGCTGTACTAAAGCTAGGGACAACTGGCAGTGCTGGTTGTCTTCTGGGGTGGGGCTTTCTCCCTCTGGTTTCTCCCTCTGGTCCACTCTTACGTCATATTTAGGAAGCCCAGCCTATGGCTTCAGCATTTCTGTCTCTGAATTATCTACCCTTCCTGCATGGCAAGCGATAGAGGCACTAGGCTAGATCTAATGCAGGCGTAAACAGGAGTTGGGCTTTCCACTCAAGGATCCCAATAAGGGAACTTGGGAAGTGACTTTAAGGCCCCAGTCCAGGGGCTGACACACCTGTCATATACCCAGGTTGCAGGATGGGCCTACGTTATTGGTCTATACTGTGATGAGCAATTTGACAGGAATAAGACACGAGTGTTTGTTAGCACCTTTCTTATTCACTTAACATGAATAATATAGTAGATTATCTTCTTCCTCCTTCCCCTGAATCCACAGGAAAATGTGAGATCTCTATCTTCTTATATGCAGATGATATGGTCTTGTTATCCCACACACAGATAGGGATGTGTAGATTATTGGAAAAGCTGGATGTTCATTATACAACTGAATTTCTCAAAATCAGTTATAATAAAATTAAAATAGTGGTGTTTGCCAAAAGACCCCAAAGACATAAGTGGTTCCTGGATAGTCATTGCATTGCACAATGCTCGTCTTATAAGTATCTGGACATATATTTTTCAGAAGATCTGTCCTGGAAAGCACATACAGTCAGGGCCAGAAATATTGGAACAAGGATAACTGTTTTGGCAGTTGGCCTCTGTACACCACCACATTGAAGTTGAAAGGAAACACACCCAGATGGGAGCAAAGTCAGGACTGTCAGCTGTAATGCAAGGGGTGTGACAAAAGTGGGGCACTAACCATTCAGGAAGGACAGCCAGTGGCATACACACACACACCCATTGTTAGTGGCTCGTAAGTAATGGAACAAACCACCATCATTTCAAACTTAAGGATCGCCTTTAATACCTGGATGAAAATCCTTTGCAGTCAATGACTGCCTGAAGTCTCGAACCCGTGGACATGACCCAATGCTGAGTTTCCTCCCTCGAAATGCTTTGCCAGGCCTTTACTGCAGCTGCCTTCAGCTGCTGCTTGTTTGTGGGTCTTTCTGTCTTCAGTCTTGTCTTCAGTAAGTGAAAAGCATGCTCTATTGGGTTGAGATCAGGTGACTGACTTGGCCATTGAAGAACATCCCACTTCTTTGCCTGGAGAAACTCTTGGGTAGCTTTTGCTGTATGTTTTGGGTCATTATCCATCTGCTATATGAAGTGGCGTCCTATCAGTTTGGCAGCATTCGGCTGAATCTGAGCAGAAAGTACAGCCCTATTCACTTCAGAATTCATCCTGCTGCTTTGCTCAGCAGTCAGGTCATCAATAAACAGCAGTGACCCGGGTCCATTGGCAGCCATACATGCCCATGCCATAACACTGCCTCCACCATGTTTGACAGATGATGTAGTATGCTTTGGATCATGAGCTGTTCTTTTCCTTCTCCATATTTTTCTCTTCCCATCATTTGGGTACAAGATAATCTTGGTTTCATCAATCCGAAGAATCTTATTCCAGAACTGGGCAGGCTTTTTTAGGTGTTTGCTGACAAAGGCTAATCTGGCCTGTCTGGTCTTGAGCATTACCAGTGGTTTGCACCTTGTTGTGAAGCCTCTGTATTTATGTTCATAAAGCCGTCTCTTGACTGTAGATGTTGACAATGACATGCCTATCTCCTCAAGAGCGTTCTTGACCTGGCTAGATGTTGTGAAAGGGTTCATCTTCACCATGAGCAGCATTCTGCAGTCATCCACTTTAGTAGTCTTCTGTGGTCTTCCAGGCCTTTTGCTGCTGCTGAGCTTGCCAGTTCATTCCTTCTTTTTCAGGATGTTCCAAACTGTTGCGTTGGCCACTCCCACTGTTTTTGCTATCTCTCTGATGGGTTTATGTTGTTTCCTCAGCCTACTGATGGCCTCCTTCACTGACATGGACACCTCTTTGAACCTCATTTTGGGGGTTCCAGTGAACAGCTACCAAATGCAGATGTAACACTCAGAACCACCTCCAGGCCTTTTATGTGCTTGATTGGTCATGGGGTACCCAGGAAACAGGCCACACCTGGCCATGCAGCTGCCTGTCAACCATTCGTTCCATTACTTACGAGCCACCATGATGGGTGTGTATGTATGCCACTGGCTGTACTTCCTGAATGGTTAGTGCCCCACTTTTGTCAAACCCCTTGCATTACAGCTGAAAGTCCTGACTTTGCTCCCATCTGGGTGTTTCCTTTCAACTTCAGTGTGGTGGTGTACAGAGGCCAACTGCCAAAACAGTTATCCTTGTTCCAATATTTCTGGCCCTGACTGTAAATAGACTTGGGGGTTTCTAGACTGGTGAAAGCTTATTATACCTTCTTTGAAACTAGGGGAGGCCAGTTGGTGCAGCCAGCATTAAAAATATTTGAAATGGAGTATCGTAGCACAAACACTGCATGGTGGTATAGAGATTTGGGGGTAGGGTACAAGACTGTCTGGCAGTTATGCATAATCACTTTCTTAGAGGCATCCTAGCCGTTCCTCCTAGAACTCCAGCTGCTCTTCTTTGTGCTGAAGTGAGGCTACCATCAATGTCAGAGTGAACAAGGCAGTTTTATTTTATTTGAAAAAATCAACATGCCTGAACATCATTTGTCTAAACTTTTCTATTTAGAACAGAACAACAGGAGCAATTGGATTTCTTCCTGTTTTGAAAGACTGGCCTGTTTTTCTCTCTCACTGGCTTCCATTCATTTAAGTGAATCTAAGGTTAAAATTAGAGATGGGTTATACTCACAGGATGCTAACAAAGAAACCACTAGCAGGTGATACCAATGTTATTAGGGGTGAGTGATCTTTATCTAATTGACTTAATTCCTTGTCTCAGACCTAAGGAACACATTTATAGAATTAGATTTCCAAACCATGCAATTTGGATGGGAGGTATGCAAATATTCCCATATTTCAACATCTTCGTATATATGAGCTTCAACAAATACAGGATATATTCTTTGGTGAACTGTGCCAGGAAAAGATTTCTTGCAACTTCTTTGGGAGTAATGTCTGATAGAACTTTGGCTAGGCAAATGTGTAAACTACTTGTAGATACAGATCATTATGTAACCGATCAAGTAGCTTTATTCACGGTGGCAGCTAAAAGGGTTAGAGCAAAGATCCTAAAAACTGTTGCTCTATATTGTGCACATGATTAATTGATTTGATTGGCTAGTTCAACCTTTTTTATATTCTCTTTCTTTTTGCAACTATGTCTCTTCTTCAGCAAAATTGTAGGAACCTATCATTATATGCAATAGAACTGACTGACTGACTGAGATGGGCACAGGATTCCAATCTGTCCTGTCAATGGTGCTATGCTACGCCAAATTCTGTGAGAAGCAACTGATAGCCATTGTAACCATTTGTAATCCAATTCAGCCCATTTGTTGAATTACAGCTACCGTGGCCCATCCCCACTCCACACTGCTGACACAGTGTCATGAATTCCATTCCTGTTACCATAGTAAAGCCACATCCCCTTGGGGCATTTTAGCAGGCAAAAAAAGGCAAAAGCAATACCAGGTGTGTCTACGTCTCAAAGGATGTGAAACTAGTCCTACTGTGAGATGATATTAAAATGTGTATTGAAGAAGTATACTAATGGTGATAAAAAGTTGCTTTACTTCCCAGGATAATTATATGTAATCTAATTTCCTGAAAATAGGTTACTGCAACCCAATTATAATAGTTACTCCTTTTTAAGAATAACTTGTCCCCAAACACCCTGCAAAATACATTTACACATTACTCTTTTTCCCAGCAAGCAAGCTAATGTCCCCCCCGCATGCTGCTTGCTGTGATGAACATGCTAGTATCAAAAATAACCTACTGAAATTAGCACTAGATTTATGTGTTATACAGTTCCCCAGTTCTAATTAATTCTACAGAATTGTTCTTCCTTTCAACATTTTGCTTCCTCATAATCAAAGCAGAGCTGAAATCTAATCTGTATCTTATCTTGGAAACCCTACTGCTAAACTAGCAGCTACTAAGCTGTTGCGTTAAGTAGCTCATAAACGAATGAATACAAGCTCCATGTGAAACACCATTGTCGATACATGTATGTTCGCTTGAAAGCCCAAACTGACCAAGTTTTAAATCTCAAGATTTTGAGAGGGTAAATAATATTCGAGTGCATTTAACATTCTCCACAGCACCAGTTTTTAAACTTCCTACCAGCAGAAACCCCTTCATGGATCATTGCCTTGTTGTGGCGAAGGGGCTTGCGTAACTCAATGAAGCCATAAGCTATGCCGTACAGGGCCACCCAAGATGGACAGGTCATGGTGGAGAGTTCTGACAAAATGTGGTCCACTGGAGAAGGAAATGGCAACCCACTCCAGTATTCTTGCCAAGAAAACCCCATGGAACGTCTCACAAGGCTAAAAGATATGACGCCGGAAGACGAGCCCCTCAGGTCAGAAGGTGTCCAATGTACTACTGGGGAAGAGCAGAGGCAATTTCCAAGTAGCACCACAAAGAGTGAAGAGGCTGGGCCAAAGCCGAAAGGACACTCAGCTGTGGATGTGTCTGGTGCTGAAAAGAAAATCCGATGCTGTAAAGAACAATATTGTTTAGGAACCTGGAATGTCAGATCAATGAATCAAGGTAAGCTAGAGGTGGTCAAACATGAGATGGCAAGATTGAACATAGACATCTTGGGAATCAGTGAACTAAAATGGACAAGCATGGGCGAATTTAATTCAGGTGACCATCATATCTACTACTGTGGGCAAGAATCCTGTAGAAAAAAATGGAGTAGCACTCATAGTCAACAAAAGGGTGGGAAAAGCAGTACTAGGGTACAATCTCAAAAACAATAGAATGATCTCAGTATGAATCCAAGGCAAACCATTCAACATCACAGTAATTCAAGTCTATGCCCCAACCACTGAGGCCGAAGAAGCTGAGGTTGATCGGTTCAATGAAGACCTACAACACCTTCTAGAACTAACACCAAAAAAAGATGTCCTCTTCATCATGGGGGACTGGAATGCTAAAGCAGGAAGTCAAGAAATCACCGGGATAACAGGCAAGCATGGCCTTGGTGTACAAAATGAAGCAGGACAAAGGCTTTGTCAAGAGAACACGCTGATCATAGCAAACACTCTTTTCCAACAGCACAAGAGGCGACTCTACACATGGACATCACCAAATGGTCAATATCGAAATCAGATTGATTATGTCCTTTGCAGCCAAAGATGGAGAAGCTCTATACAGTCAGTAAAAACAAGACCTGGAGCTGACTGTAGCTCAGATCATGAGCTTCTTGTTGCAAAATTTCAGCTTAAATTGAAGAACGTAGGGAAAACCACTAAACCATTCAGGTATGACCTCAATCATATCCCTTATGAATATACAGTGGAGGTGAGGAATAGATTTAAGGGATTAGACCTGATAGACAGAGTGCTTGAGGAACTATGGACGGAGGTCCGTAACATTGTTCAGAAGGCAGCAACGAAATCCATCCCAAAGAAAAACAAATACAAGAAGGCAAAGTGGCTGTCTGATGAGGCTTTACAAGAAGCTGAGGAAAGAAGGGAAGCGAAAAGCAAGGGAGAAAGGGGAAGATATATCCAACTGAATGCAGAGTTCCAGAGGATAGCAAGGAGAGACAAGAAGAGATCTCAAGGGAACGTTTTGTGCAAAGACGGGCATGATAAAGGACAAAGAAGGCAGGGACCTAACAGAAGCAGATGAGATTAAGAAGAGGTGGCAAGAATACACAGAAGAACTATACAGGAAAGATCTGAATGTCCCTGATAGCCATGATAGTGCGGTCACTGAACTTGAGCCGGACATCCTCGAGAGTGAAGTCAAGTGGGCCTTAGGAAGCATTACTAACCACAAAGCTAGCGGAGATGACAGTATTCCAGCTGAGCTATTTAAAATCCTAAAAGATGATGCTGTTAAAGTGCTGCACTCAATATGCCAACAATTTTGGAACATTCAACAGTGGCCACAAGACTGGAAAAGGTCAGTTTACATTCCAATTCCAAAGAAGGGCAATGCCAAAGAGTGTTCAAACTACCGTACAATTGCACTCATTTTATATGCCAGCAAGGTTATGCTCAAAATCCTACAAACTAGGCTTCAGCAGCATGTGAACCGAGAACTACCAGAAGTACAAGCTGGGTTTCGAAGAGGCAGAGGAACTAGAGATCAAATCGCCAGCATTTGCTGGATCATGGAGAAAGCAAGAGAATTCCAGAAAAACGTCTATTTCTGCTTCATTGACTATGTTAAAGCCTTTGATTGTGTGGATCACCACAAACTGTGACAAATTCTGAAAGAGATGGGAGTACCAGACCACCTTACCTGTCTCCTGAGAAACCTGTACAAGGGACAAGAAGCGACAGTAAGAACCGGACATGGAACAACCGATTGGTTCAAAATTGGGAAAGGAGTACGACAAGGCTGCATATTGTCACCCTACTTATTTAATTTATATGCAGAGTACATCATGAGAAACGCCGGGTTGGATGAATCACAGGTCGGAATTAAGATTGCCGGGAGAATTATCAACAACCTCAGATACGCAGACGATACTACCCTAATGGCAGAAAGCGAAGAGGATCTAAAGAGCCTCTTGTTGAGGGTGAAAGAGGAGAGTGCAAAAGCTGGTTTGAAACTCAACATTAAAAAAACTAAGATCATGGCATATGGCCCATCACTTCCTGGCATATAGAAGGGGAAGAAATGGAAGCAGTGACAGATTTTATTTTCTTGGGCTCCAAGATCACCGCAGACGGTGACTGTAGCCATGAATTTAAAAGACGCTTGCTCCTTGGGAGGAAGGCTATGGCAAACCTAGACAGCATAGTAAGAAGCAGAGACATCACCTTGCTGACAAAGGTCCGCATAATCAAAGCTATGGTTTTCCCAGTAGTAATGTATGGCTGTGAGAGCTGGACTATAAGGAAGGCTGAGCGCCGAAGAATCGATGCTTTCGAACTGTGGTGCTGGAGAAGACTCTTACGAGTGCCCTGGACTGCAAGGAGGTCCAATCAGTCAATCCTAAAGGAAATCAACCCTGAGTGCTCATTGGAAGGACAGATACTGAAGCTGAAGCTCAAATATTTTGGCCACCTATTGTGAAGAGAAAAGTCACTGGAAAAGACCCTGATGCTGGGAAAGATTGAAGGCAAAAGGAGAAGGGGACGGCGGAGGATGAGATGGCTAGATAGCATCACCGATGCAATGAATATGAACTCGAGCATACTCCGGGAGAGCGCGGAGGACAGGAAGGCCTGGTGTGCTATGGTCCATGAGGTCACAAAGAGTCGGACACGACTTAATGACTGAACAACAACAACTAGCAGAAAATTCTAGTTGTACATTTACAGAAGAAGATTCTCGGGAGTATTTTAGGGTGCACACTCTGTACAAGCAGGGGACTGACCTGCAGCCATCGCCGTCATCCTGCAGGAAGTGAGTGCACACCCTAAAATACAAATATTCACCTATGCCTACATATTACAGGGGAGCCATCAGCAGGGGATGATAGCGCGTCTTTCAGGGAATCACCCATTACTGATCATCTCATTGAGGAAATCCTAATTAGCTTACAAGGAACTCCAAGCTTCACTGGACAAAGTCTGAAAAGCAAGAAACTCAAGGAGATAAATAAAATTCCAACACCAAGTTGGATCCTGGACATTTTAAAGTTATTAAAATTCTATCTTTATTAATTTGACTGGCAAACTCCCACAAGCTGCAGGAGAACTGGGATTTCACACAAGCTCTTTGCCAAAACTGATGTCTAAATTATCATTTAATTTAAAAACAAACATTCAAGGATCAGCAAATATAACCCACCCATGCACAATATCCTTTGCTTGTCTTCTTGTGTATTCTCTCACAATCACCTCTCTGTCAATTGCACTTTATTCACCAGACAATGGATAAACCTTTCAACTCTAACCTCTGTACGTACTTCAATACCAGCAGTGTACAGATCTGCAAATGTGCACAACAGAATCAGTGACAAAGGTGTATGTCAAGGGGGGAACAGAAAACCATACAGATTTATTTAGTTTAGAGACTAAAAAAATAAGTCAGAGGTGGGCAACTTGGAGGCCAAAACATCAGGAGGACCACAACTTCCATCATCCCTCACTATTGGCTATATAGGCCAGGGCTGATGAGAACATAAGATGAGTCATGCTGAATCAGACCAAGGGGCCATCTAATCCAGCATTCTGTTTACGCAGGGGCCAACCAGCTGACCACAGGAAACCCACAAGCAGGACATAAGTGCAACAACACCTTCCTGCCCATATTCCCCAGCAACTGATGTACGCAGGCATACTGCTTCTGATACTGGAGGTAGCATATAGCCATCAGGACTAGTAGCCATTGATAGCCTTATCCTCCATGAATTTGTCCAATCCCCATCCAAATTGGCGGCCATCACTTCATCTTGTGATGGGAAAGGGATGGAGAACCAGGGATGCTCGAGCTCACTGAAATTCTCCGAACTTTACTCCAAAGCTCAGTTTAGCTCGCTCCCATTCTCATTTACAACCTATTTTTTTCAGTTTGTTTGAATGGGAAAGGTGCACATTTTTTAAAAAGTGCGCACTATCCCCGCAATGACTAAAGCGTAAAAATGAATTTTATTATAAAAATGCACAACTTTAAAAATTCAGTTTAAATTGTGCATTTTAAAGTGTGCATTTCTTAATGTGTGCATTTTGAAGTGCACACTTTTCCTCCAATCAAACATGAAAATGAGTATTTTAAAGCATGCATTTTTTTTTTTACAAATGCAGGCTTTGTAAAATACCTTTTAAGTTATGCATTTTTTAAATTGTTCATATTTTTAATGTGTGTTTTGTGACATGAACCAAGCTCAGGCATTTGCGAACATTTCTGGAGAACACGTACTCCCGTTTGAGGTTGCAAATGGGGCATTTTTGAGTGATCTATAAAATGAAATAAAATTCTCATACATCCCTAGATAAGAATTGTAGGCCAAAACTTCTGGAGCACCACACACTGCTCACCCTGTCTTTATTTATTTATTTAAAATATTTCATGGCCGCCTTTCAGGGCAGAAGCCCTCTCAAGGTGGCTTACAGCGACAAAATACATAAAAACTGTTAAAATAGTAAAAGTGATAAAAACATAAAAACAATAACAAAAGCCAAAAAACTGTCTAAAGTAGTACAATTGTAAAACCATGTATCTTTATATTCTCACCGAGCTCCATCCTCTCTCTTTTCAGATATCATTCAAATTACAAAATGTAATGTGACCAAAGCGAGGTATCTCCTCTGTTTAAACCACTCTTCTGTGGAATAGGCTAAGATGGTGGGTGGCTGTAACCTCAACCAGAGCTCCCCTTCACAGTGTGCCCCCAAACTCTAAAAATGGTAATAAAGAGAAAGAAGTCCAGGGAGGGGAGAACCCAGTTGGCACTGCAACAATTGTCCCTGCATGATATGGCACCCACAGCCACAGGAGCCACACTGGAGACTGCGGTTTGACTCAGACTGTGCTTAAAGGTCATGGGGTGCAACATCAGCCTGCATAATTTGCACTATGCCATGCGCCTAGCCTGATACAAAGGCCTGCCTTACAGATTCTGACCAATTGACTCTGTCTAGCAGCAGGTTTTTGGAGTCAGAAACTTTCTTGACTCTGTTCTTTAAAATCCTTTGACTAGAAATACCAGAGGTTGAGCTTTGGACTTTGTTTATGCAAAACATATGACCTACTAGCATTTGTATTTCAAAGCAGGAATTAAACTACAAGGAATATGTTTTAATTGAAGTTATATTTTGTGGGAGTTTTTATGGGGGAAGATTATTAACCCATATATACAAAATAATTGAATTGTAAGTTGCTATGATGTATATGCTATTACAAAAGTAGGTAAAATATATGTACAGTGCAAACTTATACATCTCTGCTCAGAAGTAAGTCCCATACAACTGGGCTTACGACCATGTAAATGAGTATAAGGTTGCAGCTTTAAGCAAATACATGAGTAAAGTAAAATAAAAAGTTGTCCTACATCTGTCTGGATCATCAGAGCACTGCTGTAACCATTATTATTACTTTAGAACTAGAATAAGAAGAAAATAAGATATCCCCTTATTAACTTGCTGTTACCAAAGCAACATATGTGAACAGTAGGAGACTCAGAAAGATGCATAATTTTTCTTACATTGTAATGAGCTAATTATTTCATGGCCTTTGCTTTT
The DNA here is from genome assembly GCF_057233095.1 of Heloderma suspectum. Taxonomy (NCBI): domain Eukaryota; kingdom Metazoa; phylum Chordata; class Lepidosauria; order Squamata; family Helodermatidae; genus Heloderma; species Heloderma suspectum. The sequence continues at coordinate 73,055,743 of NC_139462.1, forward strand.
CATTATTTATTGCTGAAAGTTCTGCTCTCATTTCTCCCCAAACATCTCACTTTAATTGTATACCAGTTTTAGGACTTACTTCTTTAAGGAACATACTTCTGAAATATCCATTTGGCAGTCCCATCTGTACTCCATTGGTTCAAAAGGCTGAGAGATCACGATTCCCAATTTTTTAAGGTAAAACTCATGTACCTTATAAAACTACACAACAAGCTACAATTCAGCAGGTGTTGTTTTTCCCAGCATGGAGATAACAATGATCAGAAATGCTTCACCTCTTGGATTTCTGCTTCTCAGCTACAGAAGTGCTGCCAAGAAAAAGAGTTGGGCAGCCTTACTGAAGCAGTGGGTAACTGAAAATTTACAAGGAAAAACAGATCAGGTCCAATTAAACAAATGAGAATAAATATAGTAGGTCTGACCCTTGAAGGGTATCAATACACTGAAGTATGAATACTTTACTGGGCCTTCTTATTGGAAAAACACATATCAAAGCAGTTCATCCCCACTTTTAAGAATCTATTCTACTGACAGTATCCAATGGGGCAACTCCATTTTCACTGGTTCCATTGCGCTCATGGGACCCACCGCTTGCACAACAGGTCTTACACGGTTCTAAAAATAACCTGAGATGAGCAGAAATACTCATTTCAGGATTGGGACAGGTCAGTGGAGCTCCCTTCTGAGATCTCTGCTGACTTGCCCTGTTCTGGGTTATTTTTAGAACTGCAAAAGCCCCATTGTGCAAGCAGTAGGTCCCACTCATGCACAAGTACAATAGGATACTATACTATGAAATACTTGCTTGTTTATTGTAGTCACAGTAATGAAGCCATGGTTGTGGCAAAAAATAGCAATGGAGAGAAAATATTGTTGTGTATGTGTGCGTGGAATTCTAGGCTGCAAAACTAAACACATTTTCCTGTTTTCTGCAAGAGCAGTGAGTTCTTTTGAAATATTTTTGTCTACCAGCTCATTCACTCGTTTCTTTCCTCTAAGGCAGAAACAGTCAAAGTGAATTTTAAATTCAGTGAATCACTCCAACTTTGAAACTGTGTGTTTAGACATTTTTTTAAAAAAAAATCACTTTCAAGAATTACAATATGTGTTATAGAATGCTCATTAGTTTGATCTCTGGAACTTCAATATTCTGTCATTTCTCCATTATGTCCGTTGGTATTCATTCCGTTTGTTGTTATTTTGCTGTTTCTTAAAGCAACTCTGTATCTTGGTAATCTTATAGCACCAATGCTGAAAGTTGGTAATCAGGTGATCTTGCCTCATATGATGGATGATTAAATGAAGAAACAACCAAGCCAATAAATGGAAACTAATAAAGCAAGAGATTACATTTCAAAGCTTAGGAAGGGTACCAGTACAGAATAAGATATTAATGTCTATGTGTGACTAACTCAAATTAAAGCTTATTTCATTTATATTACTTTTTTACCTGTGACTTCTGAAATGTCAAGCATCTTCACTATTTATTTATATTAAAATTTATATTCCACTGTTCTGGGATATGCACCACTCCAGACAGATAACAATTAAAACTAATCATGAAATGCAATACAATTCCAGAAAGTGGTCGGGGAAACAACCATGTTATAATACAAATAGACAGATGTAGCAGACATCATAGAAACCTATCCATTTGCTATGTCATATCATTTGCTCTATTAGGTTTTTGGTTCTTCCTTTAAATTAATAGTACAGATATTTTCTTTCTAAAATAAACTACAACAGGGTTCAGTTCTTCAAAATGACGGACTGTGATCCATGCACACATCAAAAAGTAGGTGCAAACTCAAAGCTTTTCTGCAGTTCAGTGTAACAGTTCTCACCACTGAAGTAGAATCTGCTTTTGCTTTGCCATGTTTATAAGCAACTTTGATCCAGCAGTGGCAGTTTCTGGGCAAATTTCTTATTTAAAAAACACAAAGGGCTTCAACTTGATAGCATTAACTTTCTGTCCAGTTAATCAGTGTTGGTTTGTATTGCCTGAGAGTATGCATTTTTAGATGTCTTTTAAATATGACAGCATAACTAGATTCATGATTCAAGTTTTGCTGCTTGAAAAGCTTTTCAATTTTAAGTAGACCACAGAGAATATAAATCCCTATGAATTAATGGCACAAGCAGTTATGCTCACTGGAAGTAAGGCAGCACTGGTTTTAAATGAGTGTTTTGGCTTCCTAGAAACAAGCACATTTTAGTGAAATCTTGGATTTCACGGTATATGAGTTGATCATTGGTACATTAGTCATGTACAAAAGGCACAGCAATGGTTTAACAACTCCATGGTATCACTGCAGGTTGGAGACCTGCTTAGAGAAAGTAGAGATTACAACAGCAAGCGGACAACAGGCAACAGTGTGAGCTTCCCAGAGCGAAAAGTCAATGCCGGGCAAAACCAATGGGGACAAGAGGTCTACAATGGAGAGATGTGAAGGTGGCCATAAAACACACCCTACCTTTTGAGGATCCTACTGGCAATAATAACTTCTGAGGGGAAAAGTCATAGGTATCAGTATCAGAACCCAAGCCTCATGTTCCATTACCAAAAAACAAAACACCAACAGCCCTAGGAGCAGACAAAAATAAAACTGAGCCTATGCAGACTCCAAGCCCAAAATATCCCCACCCAATGCCATGCATTGGAGGGCTCCCAGCCATATAGCCTAGTACCATCAGGCAGACAGGCCTCCGTGTAGCTCAGTGGAACAGTACAGATGAAGCATAAATGAATTCAATCCCCAAATATAGAAAAAGGTGATGAGAGGGGAAAAAAAGTCAGGACATTGAGCTGCTAAAACCATCACATCAAGTTATAGGCAAGATGCAAACTGACAGCCCTAGTAAAGTACGGTGGGGAAGAACCCATCCCTTCCCTTTCCAGTGTGACTGAGTGTCCCATCATAGCAACATTTGAAGTTAGTAATAGGTCTCAGCAGGTGTGGAGGCAGGAGAGAAAATGCAGTGAGAACGGAGACACAGATGAAACAGATTCAGATTTTATTCGGCAGTATCTGTTATGAAATGAGTTCTGACAGAATCACAGAGGAACAGGGTTGCCAACTTCTTTGGGTCCTGCAGGAGCCCTGTGCTTCTGAAAAATACATAACCAAGAAAGAAGCCACAGGGACAGCTTTCCCCATCACTATGTCGAGGCTGGATAGGACTGCAACTGTAACATTACTGTCTGTCTGGAAAGACACGGGAGCCCTAGGAGGACAAAGATGGGAATTCCACAGAGGCACAGCTGGCTTTCCATTTGTCACTGCTGCTGCTGCTCCTGTAGGCCTTGCTGCTGGTCTGCATGGCACTGTTGAACCATGGACTGTGAACAACCTAGCCTCTGTGCATATTGAATGGCTGCTGTTTACCTCTGGGGAGACAAGAGAACCATGGGGATGGAGATGAAAAATGGATAGTAACTGCAATACAGAGGTCCAGGGACTATGATCTGTAAGTCTCAGCCTAGCTCCTACTCATGCCTAGGTCAGTCTCATAATGACTGTTTGGAGCCCCACCTGTTGAGGAACAACTTCACCTGTGAAGCAACAGCTTCACCTGTTGAATAACACAAAATTCATCCATCCACTGTAAGGTGTTATTATTTAGCTATATACCCTACCCTACAAATACATTATCACTTGGGCTGGAACTCTGTTTCCACTGTCTGTATGTTCAGCTCCATGTGCCCAGTTTCTTATCTTGCAAGAAAAAATGACTGATGAGATTTTGGCCAGCAGCAGTAATAGGTATAGTGGAATGTTTGATGTTCAGCAACAAAGGTGGTTATGTTCCTCACTGACTTCACCAGTGCATGATGGGGACTTACCTGTATTTGTTGGGTGTGGGGAAGTCAACAGGAGGCCCTTTCTACAAAGTGAATACTTACTCCATGTTCCCTGTGTCCTGCAGGACACTGGTACCACCCACTGAGTAAATAAGGGTTGTCATGTCATTGCATATTTTCCCCAGTATTGCAAGCAAGGGAGTTTCAAGGGAAGTGGAGGACCCTTTCCTAGCATACCTGTTTGGGATACCTTGTACTTGCAGCACCAGTTGCAGAAGTGGAGTTGAGGTTTTGGTTGAGTGGGCAAATTCAAGTAAGGATTCTGACAAGTCTCATTCACTGGTTATTTTTTGTTTTGAGGGGTTTGTGCAAAATGCTCCCTTTATCCAAAGGGCCCTGTCACAAAAATTCCAACTTTTCTGCTGCTAGTTTTCTAGACATGGGACACAGATATGTGGCCACATGTCTTGATATATGGGATTATACTCCCAGGTGGTGTTTTACATAGCCTTACTGGTGTGTGCAGAGTTAATTTTCTATTAGTGTTGTGCTCCTACAGCAGAAGGGGTTTTCTATCCCACTATCTAGTGGGTGTAATTTGAGAATAGGAGCACTCTTGTACTTTGTCCCTCCCTGCTTGTATTTTCACTTGCATCATCTCTTTTCCTTGTTTCCAAAATACTTCAGTGTTCTTGCCTAATGGGTACTTGACAATTGGTGGTGAAGTATTGTCTCTGAAACAAAGACATGGCAAACTTTTCTGCAGTACCTGAACTGTTTCTGCCCACTGTCTTTGGAAAAAGTTGATGTTGATTCACAGAATATCATGACCCAAGACTGTAAAAAAAAATTAGTTCTCCTATTGTGAAATTTTGCATAGAACTGGAAATCATATATATGGTTATCAGTCTCATGTATTACTTTGCATCCTTTTCATCAGATAGAGGAAAGATTGTACCCCTTCTTCCATACTGTTACATTTCAAGTATACTAGCAAAATGGCTGGAAACACAGCATCAGCCTCTCAGTTCCAACGCTGCTAATTAAAGATAAGAAACTAGGGACCAAACTAGCAATGACAACAGAGATGCATGAATTCATCCCCATATCTCTTTAAACATTTTGCAAAAGGACCAGCACCATGGTGTGGATATGTAGGTGCAGCAAACCCTTTTACAACATGACATTTTCCCACCCAAAATTGCTTTCCCCCATCTCCGTTTCTATATGCCCTTGTAGGAAAAAAATATACATGTGCACATTATGTACATCATTGGAACTACTCATAAAGGCAAGCTATTTGGAGAAAGGATTGCGGTGTAGCGTTTAGGAGAGCTTGCATAATTTAGGAGCGCTTGCATAATTTAGGAGGGGGAGAAAGTTTGAATGAACTGTTTAGACAATTACATAAGGCAGCACTGATTACTTTAAACACCTCCCCCCAGTAACTTCAAATGTAAAGCATTACAGTTCATGATAGTTTTTTAAATGGTTAATAACAAATTATACAACAGTGATGAATTCTTAATTTATAAATACACACTGTGGCTCTTACACTTTATGAGGGAGCTAGAATTTGGAAGGTCTCTGTTTGTATGCTGTGCATAATTTTACACCACTGCAGATAATTAACATTTTTAGTGTAATCATCTGTCTTGTTTTTAACTTTGAGCCAAAAGAAACATGAAATGAAAAGGATTTTGTTGTTGTTGCAGTGTGTGTAAACTTGAATTGGAGAGAGAGAGAGAATCTAAGATACTCCTATATATCAGTGGAATGACAGAGGCAAATCATTTTCCAGATGGCTCAAAACTGATCTATAAAATTCACTGCATTGGAAGTGCTGCAAAGAAGAATCAAAGAGCTACCCAAGGTACAGACATCTTTGTGGATGCAGACTGGGGGTGGAGAAGAGACTTCAGAGAACAAGCATAAGACACAAGAGTCCCTAAAGATAGGGGGATAAGGAGATTCAACAATCATGCCAAGTACATATTGCTGATCAAGTCCACGGGAAACTAAAAATATGCAAACTCAGGACTAGAACCAGAGAATAGAAAACAGCAGGCCAAAGTACAGAAAACAGAAAGATAAGGCAAACCAATGACAGATCATTCAAAGGAGGAAGGAGAAAAAAAATAAGGCAAGAGGAGCAAGGAAAGGAAATGCATGGTAATCAAGGTATATATACCTCAGTGAATACTTGGGGTATTCGGACGATAGCACTTGGGATATTTGGATGAAAAGAAGCCACTGGGGCTTCTCCCCCCCCCCCATGCATGTCGTGCACCCATTGTTTACATAATTACTCACACTGCAGCATGGGTTGGCGTGTCATCCAAGCTCAGCGTGACGAGTGGCTTCGTACCCACCCTACAACCCCTACTGCATGGCATGACTATAAATGTGTGCTTCCCCATGTGACATATTCTCTCAGGAACTACCAGTCCCAAAATGCCTTGTGCATTCGCAGGAGGGAGGGATAAAGCACAATAATAATCAGGGGCAATGTTCTTTGGGACAGTGGGAGCCAGTGCTGGATTACAGTCAGGATTTACAGGCCCAAAATATACGTGATGTCCTCTTCACAAATATTGTACAGCTTTTTCTAAAAAGTTCCCTTGTGAAATGCTGCATATAAAAAAAGAAGAAGTCTAGTTTTGGAAAACAATATGAACTATCCCCACATATCTTACTAAGGGAGATTTAAGGGGTGAGAGGGGGCCTATAACTCATTTTCAACTAAGCATGCATAGCTATACAGGTTTTTTGCACACTGCAAGTGATTGTGACAGAATCTGAAAGACGTTTCAAGCTAGCACTCATCAAAAACTGCATGTGTTCTACTGTGATGCAACAACGGTTAAAGCCACCAACTACTTTATTTATTGAGGGTGAACATGCAAGATAAACGGACCTTGGGGAAATAATTCAAGATTTTGCAATGAAAAAGGCCAGAAAAATACAGCTTTAAAATGAATTGGGACCAACTGCAATGCCATGGACCTAATTCCCAACTGACTTAGGCAATTCAAGAAGATGTGATTATTTATCATGACAAATGCTGCTGAGAGGCCCAGAAAAATGAGAAGAGCTAAATCCCCCCTGTATAACTAAATATCATTGTGCAGAGCAACAATCAGTTTCTTTCAAACCTTGCTTGAAGCCAGAAAATCCATGCTCTCCAAGAAAACGTGGGCCAGTCCCAGCACTGCCTGTTTGATCACCTTATCTCAAAAGGCAAATTGGAGATTAAACTATAATTATTCAGATCACGAGGGTCCAAAGAAGGATCTTTCAATAGAGGTCAAACTACAGTTTCCTTCAGTCTTTTTCTCTTCTTCTAGTGATATTTTCAGCATGGCTGATACAAGTGATTTTGGCCTTGGATAGCATTCACTGAAACTGATCCAGCAAAACTGGACAAACAGAAGCTTCAGTTTGGACACTCTTGAGAACACAAGCATCACTTAGAAGCACAATCAGACTGTTCTGTTTGTGCTGATGCTGTGCCATCATCTTTATTTCCTCCCTAAATTTGTCAAATGATTCCCAAGTACAAAACACTGTGTAATTTATGAAGCGATTAGTATGTTTTGAAATTGTGACTTGGCTGTCAAAATTCTTTACCAGGCCACAACTTGTATGTGCATTGCCACAATTCACACATGTTGCTATTTGTGTGTATTTTTGCACTCAGGAATCAGTTATTGAGTATAAATAAAATACTGTATGATAAAGACTAGAAGAAATGGTGAAGTGTGGCATTTATTCAGTGAGAGGGCTAGCTGTGATACTTTGAATTCTCATTTTCTTGCCTTGGCGTAATTGCTATATGTTGTGGCCCAGCCCCAGCATTACAGTGGGCCTTATAGTGTATAGCCAGAATCTGATCAGAAGTGGTCCAGAAGGGTTTGGGCCTACTCAGCTGGTGGAATGTCAGAATCAGTGGGAGCTCATCTCTGGCAGTGTTCTCAGAGGAAAGCAGGCAGGACTTAAGTTACTCCTGTCCAGCTGCTAGCTTTGTCCTTGACAGGGAAGGAAGCTGGCAGCCTCTCCGTGAGAACCTAACAAAAGGGGGGGGGGGTGTTCAGAGGTGTTACACAGGTGGAAATATCACCCCCAAAGGGCATAATGGAGATGCCCTGTTTGGGCAGTGGCCTCATTGATGGGTAAAATCCCTTGTCAGTTCACTTCACACCTTCACTTTTAAGCAGATGCCAAGGCTGGGAGTCTTTGCTAGGAACATTCTCATATTTACACCCCAAAATCTTCTCTGTTTGAAGTTACTACCATCTGAGCCTTTTAAGGCAGTCTTCACATGGACTCGCCATCCAATTTGGAATCTTGTCTCTTTGAATTTTGTATCGTTAAGAACCTGCCATGAAAAGTACTGCTATACTTTAAATAGACCTTGAATTCTTCTTTGCTATGGATTATGTATCTTCATCATCAATAGCCCAGAGCTGCCAGCTGGCTTGGACTGATCCTGACTCTTGGACTTTTCTATGCCTGGACCCATGTCGCATGGATATACCAAAGTGGAAGCTATGGTCATCGAAACCTCTGCATGTGTGGGATTACTCTGGACTTACTCTTGAACCTATGTTTTGACTGTTGGATTTGATAGGCCTTGACCGGTGTAGTGTGGAGGTTCCAACAAAGATTTCAGTGTTGGACTAAATCTCTGCATGTGTGGATTTGTTTAGATCTTTTTCTACAACCTTGTCTTGTTTTTCCTGGGATGGATTACCCCAGGAATCTTCTCAGCCCCTTGCCCTGCATTTGGAAATCCTTGTCTTGGATTGCCTAGGATGAATTATGCCAGGAATCTTTTGAACCCCTTGCCCTGTATTCTGAGCCATAGAGATTGCAGCAGAGAAACCAAGTTGTACAGATCTCTGACATGGTTATAGCTATTAGCTTTTGCCTGTTCTAAAATTACCTGGAACCTATAGCTAATTACCATCAGCTATATGATTTCTAGAGAGTTTAACCATTAAGCTTTTACTGTGGGATCTGCAACAATAAAAAAGTTTCACTGATTTGGGGTGTCCTGTGTCAGAATGCCAGAGTGTGTGTCTGAGCGATTGGGCCTATGACACTATAGATCATTACAAGGTTCTCAATTTTTGTCAAACCTATTATAACCTTCCTCAAGTTATCAGGATAGGGCTATATAAAAGGAAAAAATAAAATTGTTTGCTGTAAATGCACTTGTATAATGAAGCAAAATATATGAAGACAACTTGTTTGAGTATACATGTATATTATTAACCTTTTCTTTTTTAAAGGGTGAACAAAAGAGTGGGGGGAAACGTCTTCCATTATCATCCCTTATTTCTGTGCAGAATCTTCTTCACCTTAAACTAATAAACATATGTCACCTTATAACAACACTTTGCACTGCTATTTGAGAACTTCAGAGTGCTTTAAAAATACCTATGATGACTTCTTAAAAATGGATCCTCAGGGAGGGAGATATTTTGCAATCCCCATTGAGTACAGAAGGTTCAGATAAAGAAGTGCTAAAGCTACACGCTCGAGTCCTTACCTACATGAAACCTTAAAAGTCAAACCTTAATCACTCTGCGATGATTCTTTCTTTAACTTTCCCTTTCCCTGCCATTTCTATGTGCAGCATCACTTCTATAGAGTTCTTAGTAACAGGGGCCAATGACCTAATAAGACTGAAATATTTGCCACATAAAATACTGCAACATAATGGCAGGTATTTTATTAGCACCGCCTGACTTTTCCCCATAACACAGGTCACCCAGTCAGTCTTCTCCACTATGGTGAGATGTATTGTATTTCTATTTAAATTATAGTTATTATTTCTAATAGAAATTATTTGTACCTATACTTATCAATCTGCATATGCAAATGTTATGCAAATTGGTATCCTCTTTTTGGTGATGCTTAAGTTGTCACCCTACATCTGACTGACCACTCTTTGAAACCGGATGCTGGACTAGATCACACACATACACACTCTGATTCCAAACTGAAAATCACTCTGAGAATTACATTTAGGTCACTACCATTTTTGTTTCTCATATAACCACCAGGATACAAAGTTACTATAACTAATTTCTACTTCAACATCTGAGAAGCACCCACTGTGAAGCTATTTGCCAATGAATCTCTGCCTCCCCCCGCCCCCGCCCCGCAAGATAGTAAAATCTTGGTTATACACCAAGCTTCTGCCAAGAGTGTTCTCACTCCATAGGATGGTCCCTCCTTTTTTTACTGGGCAAATATTACATGTTACAAATATTACAACTAAATCTTTAGCTGCTTCCATATGGTGCACAGACTTTTTTCACCATATCAATCACCAATGCTGAAGTCTATAAGGAGTCTTTATACAAAGGAGTCAGCCAATAACATGCACCATTATACTCCAGAGAGGGAATCAGCTGCAATGAAACTACACATGAACAACTGGCACAGCTACTGCTAGGCACAAACAACTGTAATACCTTGAAACAACTAGCTGATCTAATAACAGCTAACAAAAAATTTCACCTGTTATATTCTTATGATCCTTTGCTTAAAGGATATTATGGTATTGGAAGTTTGGAGGCAAATTAATCAATTGAATTAAAGACATAAAGACATGACAGTAGGGTGAAGCAAGGAGCTGCTGATCCTAGATTTGAGGATCAAAAGCATGAAAACTTGAAGATGAGAGCAAACAACTTGCAGATCAGCTGAAGCTCAAGACCAAAAATCCAGTTTGAAAAGTTATCTGAAGTCTATCCAACCTCTTCAGAGGGGCATGGATGGGAATATCCCTTCGAGGAAACTGGTACTGCTGAACAGCTTAATGGACTTCTATAAGAGCCCCTCATATTCGCTACAATTATCAGAAAGGATTGAGCAGCCTCTGACACATTTGATGGGGAATATCAAATTCAAATCAGTGACCAACTGATCACTGGCCCCTTTTTCTTCTAATTCCTTGTCTCAAAAAAACGTTCTCCAAATTCTTCTGTGATAATGCCATTTCCATGAATGACTCCATGCAAATCATTTTAATTAACATTGCAAAATGGCAGTGTCATTCCTTCCCCCAATCATTTTGCATTTAGATTCCTATTGCTTTGAGAAAGAGAAGCATACAAAATCCTTAACCCTTCAGAAGCTTCAAATATTAAATGTTAAGTGCAAAAATACAGCTATGCAATTGCACAATGAACCTTGGCTGCTGTCCAATGTACTGAAATTACTCTTGTACTCGAAGTTTAAAAATCAATATAATCTCAAAGAACTATTTAGAAAGAAAGCTATAGTGTTTTAATGCTTCTGGTTTGAAAAGCTAAGGTTTTCAATGAACAAACAACATTTTAGTACATTTGTAAACTATACAGACCCTTCCAATTACTTTAACAGAAATACAAATTGGACTTCACATGTCATGTTTATCATACTTGAATCTTCAAGGAGCTCAAGGTGGTGCACATGGCTCTTCCCTTCCCACTGTACCTTACAGTAACCTTATGAGGTCAAATAGACTGAAAGACTTCCAGACAAGGTGCTTGCAGACAAGGCTTTTATCCTGCCATTGCCCTGCCTCACTCACAGAATTTTATATGGGGCCAGATGTTATCATCTTCCACTCGTCACCCTCCTGTGTTTTCCCACCTTTTCTTCCATCTTTTCTCTTACCACAGAAAATCTGTTGAGAAAAAGACAGAATAGCTCCGCAATGCCTTCTGAGCGATGGCACTAGGAGCCCTCCATCTGGAAGTACCCAGTGACTTGACCAAGGCCATCCACTGAGCTTCATCACTGAGAAGGGATTTGACTTGTCATCTGTATTCAACAGAACTTTAGTCACTTCTGTTTGTTCATGCTAGGTGACTGTTTTGCAACACTTCTTGAGGCACAGAGAACACTGTTAGATTTAAGTTATTTTATTAAGAATTTAGCAGAACAATTCTCACTGAGTTCAATGAGATGTATTCTTGGGTCATGTGCAAAGGACTGTCTTAAAGTAACTTACTGATGTATTTTTTTAAAAAAAATTATATCCCAAAGACAAGCATGGTGGAGAACAAAGGGCAGGATCCAATTGTGCCCTTATGCAGGCAGCCAGGTCCTCCAATCCCAGTGTGCACGCAGCCAGCCCCAGCACGCACACAGCCCATACCACTGGCGGCTGTGATATAGCGCTTCTGGGGGCAAGCCTCGAAACAAGTGGAAACGCTCATTTCTGGAAGGGGCACAACCTGCCCCTTCCAGAAATGAGCGTTTCTGCTCATTTCAGGCTTGCCCCCAGATGCACTATATCGCGGCCACCAGTGATATGGGCCACAGGTGCACCACAACTGGTGAACCTGGTCACCTGCACAAGGGCCCCATTAGAGCCTGCCCAAAATGTTAAATGCAAGCCATTTTAACTTTGGTATACCAGGTAGACTTACTTTTGTGCTTCAATTTTTTAATAGCCCCTTTTCTTTTCGTTGCTGGTATGAAGCACAACTCTAATGTTAAAGCATAACTAAATTGCAAGTTTTGGTTTTAAACTCCAGGACTGAAACAAATTTGGTCAACTCCATTTTAGGTCATTGAAGTCCAAACACAGACTATCTTAACACTTTCCTCAATGACAGCAAAGAACTTCTAGAAGTATCAAGACACATGCTTCTCGCCAGATCCAAAAAAAACAACTTCAGTTTTGAGAAAGGAGGCTTGTTGGGTATTGATAAGGCATGTATAGCTTTAGAACTAGTAACAGCAACAACTCTTAAATCTGTACTTTTCAAACCATCGTCAATACACTATTTGGATTAGCAGATTGTGCTGCTACTTGAATTGGTAAATTGTACTTCTATCATTAACTCTTTGTAAGAAACCTGGAAGTGCTCAGTCTACAATTACTTCCATTTACATAATCTCATTATTAAGCAAAACAGCAAATAAGAAATATCTGCAGCCAGGAATTAAACTGAAGTAAGAGCAGCAATTAATCCGTCCTTATATTAACTCCAGCCAAAAATACGCTATGGCTTACAGCAGGGGTGGGCAACTTGTGACCCTCCAGATGTGTGTCATTTCACTAGCATAAAGTATTAACCACTTGCAAAAACTCTATTTTCATCCTTGCACAAGTGTCAAATTCGGTACTTTGATTCTGCTTGCACGACCCAATGTGCAAGCCATTGCACAACCCATTCCACAAACCTTTGTACTAGTTGTTGCACCAGCCATTCTACAAGCTCTTGTACAAGCTGCTGAGGAGATCATCATCATTTATCATTTAAGCATCATTTAATCACCATCATTTAATTAAGCTACATGTTGCTTGCTGTAGTTGTTCTAGCTGTTCCACTAACAATTGTGCAACCACTAACAGACCACTGCCAACTCTTGTACTTTTTTCACTAGCATAATGTTGGATACAACCCAGTGGCACCACCAACTTGCCCATCCCTGTCATACAAGTTTATCATGTCAAACAGGCATAATAAGATTGTAAGGAGATAGGCATGTAACACAACATAGTAATTAATTCTTACCATTTATGTAGTGTTTCAGAACACTTAAAGTGCTTCACATCATTATATCACTGTATAAAATGTTCCAGAAAATTTTCCTATGCAAATTAGGCTAATTCGCATAGAATAAGTTGCATCAGAAACTTTTCAGATTGTCTCAATAAGTGATCTAATTTAACACATTTACTTTACTTTATTTAGTACACAAAGTCTTCCATGTTAATTTTTGTCCCAATACATCCCAAGTATTTGACCTGACATATTTGAGGTGAGTGGGTGAATTCAAGCACACTTAATATGGTTAAGTTATATTACATAGACAGTTATTATAATACTTGTAACATTTTAAAGACAATAGCACCTACTTCCCTTATAATGTTTAAATTTAAGAAAGAAACCAAAGCTATTAAAAACTGTTGACACACTAATTAATTTTAGCAACCCAAAGAACTGTGCGTTCCTTGCTGACAATCACTCATCTATTTCAACAGAGTTCAACTCTCTTCCACTGAGATTGTTGGGGCATCTTCAGTTTCACTATCATTCACTACTTGCTAGTACCATTTCACATTAAGACATATATGTATTCTAATGACACACATGTATTCTCTCTCATACTTGCTAGAAATAATCACCTGAAAAACAATTACAATGTTGAAACTTCCAAGCTTACCTAATACTGTATTTGCATTTGGCATCCATTCATGGTTACTAATGAACTTATGAAACTGGAAGTTTTCCACAGAAAAATAAAGCACTGAAAAATGTTCCATCCACATCACTGGCCACTATACTGCACAAGCTCTGATAGACCTCAACTTTATAGCAAAACACTAATATTCTGCTGCCTACTGCTACTGTCCTCACTAACACACAGCATGAAGAGCTATAGCTATCTATTATACTCTGTATAACAGATGGTAGATACACAGTGTCAGTGAGCTGGGTTGCACTGCCAAATTCCTCCACATAGTTGTGTATGTGGGTACATGGCCATGTGGAGAAATGCTAGCATGAACTTGAGGAGCTGGTCAGCCATTTTTGATCTTGGGAAAAAATGCAACTGCAATCACTGTAATAGCCAGTCAGCTCTCCACATGTAGAACTGGGTTCACAAAAGTTTATCTCCATATTATTATATATCAAAGTACATAATTGCAGGGAAGAATTTGTCAATGCAAACCACTCCCTGTGAACCATATACTTTTAAGTAGATTCCACTACTACTGCTTCCCACTAGCTTAATGGTGAAGCCACTATACGAAACCTAATTTAGATCCAATGGTTTCTGATAATTGCCACCCAGTGTCAAATTTGCAATTCTTGGGCAAGGTGTTGTGGAGTTCGTGGTGTCTTCTCAACTGCAGGTAGTAACAGATTATGCTGATTATTTGGGTCCATTCCAAACTGGGTTCAGGACTAGATTAGGGATGAAAACAGCCTTGGTCACCCTATGCTGGGGAATGGATGAGAGGAATGTAACCCTAATGATTCTCTTGGACTTCTCAGTGGCTTTCAATATAATTGATCATGGTATCCTTCTGGATCATTTATCTGGGTTGGGCATAGGAGGAACATTATTACTGTGGTTCTGTGTTTTTTTGGATGAACTGTCTCAGGTTGTGGTGCTTGGGGACTTCTGCTCTACCCCATTGGCCTGTGGGGTGCTACAGGGTTCTACCTTGTCAGCCTTACTTTTCAATATCTACATGAAACATCTGGGGGAAGTCATTTAGAGGCTTAGGATGAAATGCCATCAATATACAGATGACGCTCAGTTATGCCTCTTGTTTCCATCTAGCAATCTTAGGAAAACTGTAGAATTGTTTAACCAGTATCTGTAAGGATTTTTGAGATTGATAAGGAAAAACAAGCTGAGACTTAATCAAGACAAGATGGTGGTACTGTGAGTAGGGAAATCACCCAGACTGAATAGAGGAAAATGTTGGGTTTTAGATGGGGTGCACTCCTCCTAAAAGACCAAATGCACAGTCCAGAAGTGCTCCTGGACTTCCTAACTGAGGCAGCTCAGGTGAAGCTAGCCAGGAGTACTTTCTACAGCTTAAGTTGATATGCCAGTTAAGACCTATCTGGAGAGGACTGATCTTGCCTTGGTTATTCATGCTCTGGAGACACCCAAGCCAGACTACTGTAAGGGACTCTACATGGGGCTGCTTGGGGCCAAACTAAGTGTTCTACTAAATCTTGTGTAGAAGATCTGATCTCAGAAGCTAAGCAGGGTCAGCCCTGGTTAGTACTTGTATGGGAGACCACCTGGGAATCAGGCTTCCTGCACTGAGCAGGGGGTTGGACTCGATGGTCTGTTTGGCCCCTTCCAACCTTATGATTCTATGTGTGATTGGCTTCCTTTCTTGAGTGTAAGCACACACCACCCCAATTCAGATCAAGACCATGGCAATTCAGGAGAGGGGATTTAAGTTTTCCTCACTCCTGTTTCCATCTCAAAATTCCACCCCCCACCATGAGGGGTTAAAGAAAGAAAAAAAACCATCTTTATTGGAATCCATGGAGACATTTTTCTTCTTTTTTTTAACACCCCCACCCACCCCTGTAGGGGAGTGGAATTTCACAGGGGAAGCTTAAACCCCCCCCCCAAAAAAAATCACCATGGGCCCAACCCAAATAGGGGCCACACTGAGCTTACACTCAAGTAAGGAAGCTGTGCTGTGTGTCGTTAGCAGAACATTTACTTTGACCCTTATTCAGGGTCTGGGCAGACTATTGTAAGGCACTCTACATTGGGCTGCAGTTTGGAAACTTCAGCTGGTACAGAATATGGCCATGGGGCTATTGGTGGGGGCTGAGTGCTTGACTCATGTGACACCAATACTGTGCCAGTTGCACTGGTTGCCAGTGTGTTTCCAAGGCCAACTTAAGGGTTTAAAGGTTAAAATCAGTACTTTAAATTATTTCGGCTGAACTTCCTTGAAGGACTGCCTTCACCCATACCATGATGACCCTGCACGATCACACTCTGGGGTCATCAACAGAGACCCTTCTCACTTGCTCATTGCCAAGGGCAGTTAGGGTGGTGAGTACAGCAGAGAGGACCTCTGGAATGAACTGCCACTGGGGGGTTGTCAGGTCCCTTCTTTGAAGGTCTTCAGAAAAGCTCTGAAGCCCCATTTGTTCTCATCAGCCTTTTCTTAATCATATTTTTTAACTGCTGGTTTTATTTAATAGCTGCTTTTATGGATTGTTACTGCTTGGCATTCTTTTACTGTGTACACCACCTTGGGAGGGTTCCACCTTTAAAGACAACCTAAAAATAATTTTAAATTGAAAAAACAAATGACAGCTAGAATTTGGCATTGCAGTCTAAGACTGCAATCCTATGAATACTTTTCTGGGAGTGACCACCACTGAACACAGTGAGGCTTGCTTCTAAGTAAATATGTAGAGGATTGCACTTTAAATTATCTTGTTCTGTGCCTTAGTAAACTAGGTATTATGAAACATATCTTGCTCAGATGGGAAGCTAGTGCAGTGGTTTTCAAACCATGTCCCATAGTTTCATGGGGGCTTATCTGAAGTTCTGCAATGAAAAGATCAGTAGTGGCAGCCAAATTTTCTTAAAAGACACCTTGCCCAATCAAGATCAATCTTGTCCTGCAGAGAAAGTACTGGACATTTTGTAGGCCTCACTCTCAGTTTGCAGGAGACTCGGAAGGCCTTGCCAGCACTCTGTGGGAATTGAGTATATGCCCTAGATTCTAGGGCCTAGAAAAGGGGTAGGGAACCTTTGGGGGCTTGTAGACATATGTGGCAATTTGAGAAACTGCCATGGGCACCACCACAAAACAGCTGCCATGGAAGGTGTGGCTAATCACAAAGGAAAAGTACCTCTCCCAAAAGACTGAGTACAAGGCTGAAACTGGGTCTGAACCCCAACACACTAAACAATTCCTTTGAACCCACACTTTTCAACACCAACAGAATTAATTTAATGTGTTAATTTAAAAAAATTGGGAGGGGTAGGGCACCTTGGTGGGTGCCAAGAAAGATGTCTGGGGGCACATTTGTGCCCATGAGCACCATGTTGCCTACCCCTGGCCTAGAACATGCCCCCAAACCTTATTTAATCTGCAGGGGTTCCTCAGAAGACAACAGAAAGGATTCCCTCAAGGAAGAAAGTTTAAAAAACACTGAACTAATGGATTAAGTTTCCCCATTTTACCCACTACAGGTCAGAAACCTAGCATCCAACTTCCACTATTCAGAACTGAAATACAGCAATTCCATTCCATATATATATATATATATATGACAGAAATACTGAAGAGGAGAACTAGTAACTATGAGATCATTTCCATTGGTGAAAAATTAGTGCTCTTCCCCAGTCAAGTTGGAGTCCTTTGATGTGGCAGAGGTAAATAGACATCATGGAGCAAGAAAAAATGCCTGTCTGGCAAAAGAATGGCCAGACTCAAGTCCTGCCAGTCTTGCAAGGATTTTAGAGGAAAGATTCAGACAAATCACAGTTTCTCAGCCTCAACTAACTTATTAAAAGAAAATTTGACATGCATAGCATACTAATAACCTAGCAATAAGTAGCATTTGTTTGTTTCAACATCCCATAAACAGTTAAATTGCAAGAATGTGTCATCCAGCCTTATACTTCCACAGAAGAAACAGTGATAGGACACTAGACTCCATTACTGATTTGATCTGCTAAACTGACCCTGAGTCTGTACAGCATGGAGAGTGGAAGGAGTTCCAGTTTACCAACTTCGATAATAGAGATCCACACCTTGCTTGAGGGTATGAACAAGGGATCTTTTGGCAGGTGGGGCAGGGGAACAAACTCTGACAACTGTCAAAATAAGGGACTGAATATTTATTAGACATGTAAAACAAAGTTGGTACTATGCAAAATTGCATATTCTCCCTCAACATACCCTCCTGGAACAACTCACTTAGGTACATTGCTAATCTAGGCTGCACATCCTTAGAACAGGCTCTGTTCTTGACTACACAATGATTTCCAGACACCTGCACACAAACCTACCAGATTATGCTCATTATTATTGATTAATAATGTCATGTTGGGAGTTTTGTTTTCTTTGAAGGAGGTGTGAAGTGAGTGAACAACTGAACACATGAGAGATTCTACACAGAAGATAGCCTTGCCAGATACGTTTTTATTGACATGTTTAATCAAAATTGTGTTTTCCTACAGAATGGAGCTAGTACCTCCGTTAAGTTTACATTGTTTTCTGAATCCTCTTGAATACTGCTTCTATCCAGCCCCCATGAGGTCTTAAAATACAATGCATTCAGTAAGCAACTCAGGCATCCCAGATTAAATCCTACTTAGCACTTCATATAAAAATCCTTCCAAAATGGAGTGTACACATACACAAAACACACCATTAAAGCTTTCATTTGGGAGTGGGGAGGGGTTACATAATGAGTTCTGGACAACAGCTAGTTGCCTCACCCTAATACACAGATTGTGGATATAAGACTAATGTGTTGCTTACATAAGTGAGAATTATGCAGTTAACTCATAATTATACTTTTCCCATTTTCATGCCTATGGTTTCTTTCTTTGAATCACTTTCGCTTTAAACTGATTCTCAGCAAAGAAAACTCTATTCTAATACTTAGTGTTAGCAGCATGTTTGATAACACCAGTGAGCCAAGTCCATTTGGAAAAATATAATTTTATTGCTTGAGTAGGACTACATTAGAGGATGTTTGTACCTGAAAATGAGAGAGTAATAACCACTGCATTAGTTACAAGCCAACTGCCAGGCTAAAGGAGGATCTCAGCCAAGGGTCAATAAATCTACTGATATTTTAAACTACTAAGCAAATTGCAAATGCATGAGATTTTGATATCTGGAATTGAAAGAGGTCATATAAACTACGAAAAAGAGTTATAGTAAAGCACCACTGGGAAATACATTAAATTTCCCCCAATCAACCCTTAAAATAATCCCATTTGTTTTCTTTCAAGTCACAGTTAACAAATAACTGAAAATGCCTGTGAACAGTTAATCGGGCATGTTTACCAGGCAACATTTCTAAAAGGATGCAACCAGCTCAGCATTCATTTTCCATACACCATCAAAACCTTTAAGCAAAAAAGTCATCTGCGAAAATGTACTTTTCCAAGGTAACCTAATATCTCTGCCACAAAAATACTTCTGAAGACTTAAGAACAATAATGCCCTTGATGGTGACAGTGTGCTTCAGCAGTATAGGCATGAATACCTAAGATCCTAGAATTTCCTGTTCAGTTGTAATAGTGTAGTTTCTTTCTACTAAACCTTTTCTTCCATACCAGACAGGGAACAATGGAATGAGAACAAAACAGATGGATTTTACATGAAATGAAGAGTAAGTGATAGACTTTGTTGTCCATATTTCAGAAAGATTTATATCTACACTTAGCGGGCTGCTGGTATTGCTATTTTATTTGCTTTTCCATATAGCAAGGGATCTTTCTCTGTCATTCCCTTTTGTAACACTCCCCCCTCCGCATGAACAAGATACCCTCATGCCTTTTCGCATGCCATCTGAAAGTACAGAAGGAAAAATGCCCATTGTCTGCAGTCAGTGGACCATATACCTTCCTCCCCACACACCCTCCTACAAGGAGTTCCTTTTTAAGAGCCACAAACAGAACTGACAATCGCCATCCTCTTTTAGCAGCATCCCGATGACATGCACCGAGCGCCTATTCCTCCAATAATACGGAGATGCATTGGAGAAGCCTGCATGTAAGGCATTCACAAAGACTGCATTTCAGCATACTGCAACCATGTGTGCAGCTGTTCTCCAACCTAATTCCTCTCGCTGAGCAAACAGGGATTTCCCCTCCCTCCCATTTCAAACAGTATTTGCCCATTGCTCTATCGAACCAAACCTGCCTCGTCTTACCTCGACTTCCTTGTTCTTCTCTTTGTTTTTGCCCATTGAACTTCTCCCATTGCTGGCAGTCTCCCGCGCTGGGACGACAGAGATCCGTTGGAGAGGCATTTTGACAGGGCTGCAGGTTGCCAGAGCCTGATTGGACGCCTTCAAGCTTCGCTCCCTCTGAGTAGCCCACCTGTATAATTGTTCATATCCGTGCGTTGCCAGATTGTTTTAATTTGTTTTTTTTTTAAGTGTGCGCGTGTGTGGTTTGTGAAACCAGGTTTTGGGGTGGGGGGAGGCCCCAGGTCTTTCCCACCCAAAATACCCCCACCCCCTCCCGGTTAACCTACCAGGGCACAGGAGAAAAGCGGCCAAAAAAAGACATAATCCGGGGAGTTTGAAATTCTCACTGAGGCGAGTTACTGCGAGACAGAACTCCACTGCTTTGTCACTGGACCAACCTCTTCCCCACCCCCTTCCTCTCTCCAGAGCATTGTGGGAGACAATTCAATTTCTCTGTTACCTAATAACTGTCATGGAAACCAAGGAAAAGCTGGGCCCTGATTAAAAAGCGCTTGCTTCCTTCCTTTCCTTCCTTGCACGGCTCCTCGGGCTCTTCCATATTTGCAGCTGCAGCAGCTACACTCGGTTTCTCGGCTGCTTCCCTTCCTGGGGGAGCGCCCAGTCGGAGCCTGCCCCGGCCAGCACCGCCTGGCGCCCGCTCTCCTGCGCGCGCGCGCGCGCAGCCGAGGTAATAATAAAATAACGCGCGAGGCTGAAAGGCGGCTTAGCGTCCTATTTTGGAGCCAAATCTCCTCCTCGGGAAGCGCGGCGAGCTCGCGGTGTCCTTCATTCGCCTCCAGTAATCTGCTTAGGTTCAAAGAAGCTGCCTCGAAGGGCAGAGCGGCCGTTCCAGTATACAGAAATAAAAATAAAAGTGGCGCCGACAAAGGAAGCAGCAAGTACAAATGGGCCTGCCCGGGCGGCCAGGAGAAACTTTTAACCCGTTCCTTCCGCCTCCAACAGTCTCGGCAAAGGACGTAAAAAAACTCACACCGCGCACAGGCACTCAGGAGGATTTCGTCTAGGGTTGACACGACTGGAACATCTCCCGCTGGCATTTCCCAGGCAGGTCTAGTCTTAAACCAGGCTTCGCCTGGGATGCTGATTTTAACTATGGGAGTTCAGCCCCATGTCATTTGCCCCTGAGAATGTCCGGAGTGCCAGTTCCAAAGGGTTGATTTCGGCGAGCCTGTAGCTTCAGCCTGCTTAGAGTGACAGTTCTCAGGAGGACTGGAACATGTGAAATGCTAATAACTTGAGGCATGTACAGAGTGTTAATTCTCTTACCACTGAGTAATCACAACCTTACTTATCTGGGATTAAAGAACATGGAGACTTGAACCTTGCTATTTCTGGTTTTAGAAGTTATTAGGGCCTAGTTAAATGTGATGTTAAACTTGTATTTGAAAAGGGGTGCTTAACACTACTGCTTTTATTTTGAAGGAAAAGATGCTGGTTGGGTGAGAAGCCATCATCCAATAAACCTTAATGGCAATCAGTCCTTCTTTTACTTGCCCCTTAAATTTACCCTGGAAACCACAGAGGGAGAGACTCTGGGTCAGGAAGCTACCAGGTTGACCTGTCCCCATAGCCAAATCTCCCCTGAGCTTTCCCACATCTGGGTTAGATGGGGAAGTATGCAAGCAGGAGAGCAGTGGGTACTTCTGTCTCTTCTCTATCGCTCACCATTTCTGGGTACCATTGTGGGGAAGACTGGGCCCACAATACTGCCTAGAAAGAAAGGGCAAGCGGTCACCTCTGCCTGCTCACTTGCCTGTTGTCTTTCTCTGGGCAGTGCAGTGCAGAGGATTGGTCACTGAAGGAGCAGCCACCTCACTCACTCTGCTATGCTTTGCCTCTGAGTGCTGTGTTGCTGGGCCCAACTAGCTCCATCCTCCACACCACCCAGTGGGAAAAGGCAAATTAGCAGGCAGAGGTATGGCCACATTTTGCTCACTGGCTCCATTTCTTGCTCTGACTCCTCTACCCCAAGGCAAGAGAGGGCAGGTAAGAAGACAGAGGGACAGGGAGGGAGCAATCCTATGGCCCCTACAGTGGCTAGACGGCCATAGGATATGCTGTTTTCTGGGAACCAACCTTGGAGCCCACGCTCTGAGGTTGGCTCCTGGAAAACCAACCTACCTGCACATCTGCGCTGCCTCCGAGGCACCATGGAGAAGCCCTGTCCTCTGCTCTCAGAAGAGGAATGTGGAACAGCTGAAAAGGGGTGGGGCTGGGGGCATTCCAGCACAGGGAGAGTGGATCTGCCTGTACAACACATCCTATGTGTTGTACAGCAGCCTCCTCTCCCGCTCGCCCCTCCCCCCTTGGTTAGACAGCCAAAAATGGCTGTCTAGCAGAAAAAGCAGGGCAGGAGGAGCGCAGAGGGAACGATCCCCCCGTGCTTCTCCTGCCTTGCTTTGAATAGGCGGTCACCTCCAAGTTCAGGGGTGGTCACCTGTCTAG
Organism: Heloderma suspectum; assembly: GCF_057233095.1. Classification (NCBI taxonomy): domain Eukaryota; kingdom Metazoa; phylum Chordata; class Lepidosauria; order Squamata; family Helodermatidae; genus Heloderma; species Heloderma suspectum. The sequence goes on from NC_139462.1 coordinate 73,078,465, forward strand.
GTGGGATTGTACCCTAAGTGTGTGAGGCAGTGGCCATTCCTGCACGGTGCAGGCACTGCTTGCTCTCACTCTCTGTCTCTCTGGGTGGCACAACAAGGAGAATTTGGTTCATTGGGCAGAATCCCTACTACTGTGCTGCTCAGGTGGAGAATGCAGGTGAGCAAGTGAGAATGATACGGCTGTGGATTCCATGACCAATCCTGTATGTAGCACCACCCAGTAAGAAGGGAGGGGTGAGTGAGCAGGCAGAGGTGGCTGCTAGCACTCTTTCTAGGCCATACCACAGGCCCATTCCATCCCACCACAGTGCCAAGAGAGGGTCAGAAAGAGAGAAGAGGTAGGAGCACTGCCTTCTCCTGCTTGCAAAGTTCCCTGCCTGCCCCCGAAAGCATATCACACCTAGAGGGAGGGAGGATGTTTACTAGAGGTTATTTCACAAAGTTATTTCCCTATTCTGGGAAAAGAAAAGATTCACCTTTTTAACATCTCACAAATTCTGTTGGAAATTTTCCTTATCCATTATAAATGTTCTGCACTCGAGACCTCAGGATACAGCCACTCCTGTAGAGCTCCTCCACAACCACATTTTCTTGGATATGGAACCCTCTAAATACCAGTGCTAAGTCTTATTTCTGTAACATGAGAAATTAGCATACCTACAGTTCTTTATGTAACTGGCTTGAACTTGGATGTTATCGCATGTAGTATCACACATTAATCTGATTTAAAAGTAAATGCATTGTCTTCACTTTGGGAACCATACCAATAGTTATAAATAAGCCTCTCTATCAATCAGATCCCAGCAGGATTCAGCACTAATCAATTTAATCCATCTATGTCTCTTCGTGGGGAAGAGGGAGAAGGCAATTAAAAAGATGAGACAAACTTCCTCTGGCCTAGGCTAGGTCAGCAGCCTATTTTGGTTAGTGGAATTCAGTATCCTATGCTATTATTTATCTAAGGGAGGGGTGTACAATATTTTCAGCCCCAAGAGCTGCATCCGGTGTGCAACAGATCTGCAACAGATTTAAGATCTGCAACAGATTTTAGAAAGATAGCCATTTCATCAATTGGGCTAGGTTTTTTCCATGTGTACTATTGTTAAAATAAATTTTGAATCTGAATATAGTTTTTTGTTTTTGTGGTATGTTTTCTGAAAGAATCTCAAAGCAGCTTACAAACATGAATCCTCTCAAAACCAATGATGAAAAAATTGCTTCTGTCTCTCTTCCTTCTGTTTATTCCCCTTTCCATATGGTCTTGTCTTCTTAGATTGTAAGCCTGCGGGCAGAGTACGTTCTTTTTAAATGTAATCACTGTACAGCACCTAATTCTTGAACTGCTTTATAAATAATAAATATTAAGTAGTATTCCTTGTATTCCACCAATAAAAAAAAGTTGTGGAAGCTAAGTGAATATGTTCCCATAATAAATCAGTATCTATCTCTAAGAGAGAAATCCTATGGCCACTAGGCAGCCATAGGATATGCCGTTTTCCGGGAACCGACCTCAGAGCCTGTGCTCCGAGGTTGGTTCCTGGAAAACCAACCTCCCCCAACTTCCACGCTGCCTTGGAGGCAGCGTTGAACAGCCCCATCCTCCATATTCTCAAGAGGAACACGGAGGGGCCAAAAAGGGGCGTGGCTGGGGCCGTTCCGGGGAGGGGGTAGCTGTATGTACAACACATCCAATGTGTCATACAGCAGCCTCCTTCCCCGCTCCATGCTCCTGTGGCTAGACAGCCACAATCAGCTGTCTAGCCAAAAAAGCAGGGCAGGGGAAGCGCAGAGGGTATGATCCCCTCCGTGCTTCTCCTGCCCTGCTTAGGATAGGTGGTTGCCTCCGAGTTCGGAGGAGGCCGCCTATCTCGATAGGATTGCGCCCTTATTTATTTAAAAGATTTATATGCCAGCTTTTTGCCCAGATGCCTGAGAAAACATTTAAAACCAATAAAAAAAACAAACACACCTAGTAAATTAATATGAACAGCGGGTAAAGTAATAGAGTTAAAACCACAACACTAGGAGTAGTGATGAATCAGATCAACTACCAAAGGCTCCGAAGAATAGAAATGCCTTTATGTCGTGTTTGAAAGATTGGTAATGTTGGTGCCATCCAAGTGCCTTTGAAGAGGTAGTCTATGAAACGTCCTTCCCTGCAGTGCTGTTCTATTTCCGCCACTCACCTAGCATTTGAAGGCAGGGGCACCTAGAGCAGGGCCCCAAAAGATTATTTTAAGATGCAGTCCTATGCATGTTTAGAGAGAAAGAAGTCCTACAATTCCCAGTATTTCCCAGCCAGCACTGGTAGCTGGCCAGTGTTGGGAGTTGTAGGATGTTTTTCCGTTTAAACACACATAGGATTGTGCCTTAAAGAATGGAAAGCCCCATACAGTTTATAACTAGTAGCATGGAGCCTCCCAGTATACTCCCTCCTTGTGGTCATACAGTCAGGGCCAGAAATATTGGAACAAGGATAATTGTTTTGGCAGTTGGCCTCTGTACACCACCACATTGAAGTTGAAAGGAAACACACCCAGATGGGAGCGAAGTCAGGACTTTCAGCTGTAATTCAAGGGGTGTGACAAAAGTGGGGCACTAACCATTCAGGAAGGACAGCCAGTGGCATTCACACACACACATCATTGGTGGCTCATAAGTAATGGAACAAACCAACATCATCTCAAACTTAAGGATTGCCTGTAATACCTGGATGAAAATCCTTTGCAGTCAATGACTGCCTGAAGTCTGGAACCCATGGACATGACCAAATGCGGGGTTTCCTCCCTCGAGATGCTTTGCCAGGTCTTCACTGCAGCTGCCTTCAGCTGCTGCTTGTTTGTGGGTCATTCTGCCTTCAGTCTTGTCTTCAGTAAGTGAAAAGCATGCTCTATTGGGTTGAGATCAGGTGACTGACTTGGCCATTGAAGAACATCCCACTTCTTTGCCTGGAGAAACTCTTGGGTAGCTTTTGCTGTATGTTTTGGGTCATTATCCATCTGCTATATGAAGTGGCGTCCTATCAGTTTGGCAGCATTCGGCTGAATCTGAGCAGAAAGTACAGCCCTATTCACTTCAGAATTCATCCTGCTGCTTTGCTCAGCAGTCAGGTCATCAATAAACAGCAGTGACCCGGCTCCATTGGTAGCCATACATGCCCATGCCATAACACTGCCTCCACCATGTTTGACAGATGATGTGGTATGCTTTGGATCATGAGCTGTTCCTTTCCTTCTCCATACGTTTCTCTTCCTATTATTGTGGTGCAAGTTAATCTTGGTTTCATCAGTCCAAAGAATCTTATTCCAGAACTGGGCAGGCTTTTTTAGGTGTTTACTGGCAAAGGCTAATCTGGCCTGTCTGTTCTTGAGCGTTACCAGTGGTTTGCACCTTGTTGTGAAGCCTCCGTATTTACGTTCATAAAGCCGTCTCTTGACTGTAGATGTTGACAATGACATGCCTACCTCCGCAAGAGGAGGTATTGACCTGGCTAGATGTTGTGAGAGGGTTCCTCTTCACCTTGAGCAGCATTCTGCAGTCATCCATTTTAGTAGTCTTCTGTGGTCTTCCAGGCCTTTTGCTGTTGCTGAGCTTGCCAGTTCATTCCTTCTTTTTCAGGATGTTCCAAACTGTTGCGTTGGCCACTCCCACTGTTTTTGCTATCTCTCTGATGGGTTTATTTTGTTTCCTCAGCCTAATGATGGCCTCCTTCACTGGCATGGACACCTCTTTGGACCTCATGTTGGGGGTTCTAGTGAACAGCTACCAAATGCAAATGTAACACTCAGAACCAGCTCCAGGCCTTTTATGTGCTTGATTGGTCCTGGGGTACCCAGGCCATGCAGCTGCTTGTCAGCCATTTGTTCCATTACTTATGAGCCACCAACGATGTGTGTGTGTGTATGCCACTGGCTGTCCTTCCTGAATGGTTAGTGCCCCACTTTAGTCACACCCCTTGAATTACAGCTGAAAGTCCTGACTTTGCTCCCATCTGGGTGTTTTTCCTTTCAACTTCAATGTGGTGGTGTACAGAGGCTAACTGCCAAAACAGTTATCCTTGTTCCAATATTTCTGGCCCTGACTGTATATTCCAGAATTCCTCTTTAGTGTTGTAATCTGAGTTGTTCTTAGATTAATGAAAGTTGTCTATTTTCTAATCTTGACATTTTCTGAAAGGTTAAATGTTTAATAAGAATATTGTTTTTTTGCCTTTGTTAAATACGTTGAAACTATAATTACTGAGATGGAATTTTTTAATTACTGCTTTATTGAACGCGCGCATGTGTGTGTTATCATCTGCTTCTAAAGCTGCAGCCCTAGGTGCACTTACTTATGCTTATGGCCCATTGAAGAAAGTTGGAGCTTCTTTTTTCAATCTTATTACACTTAGCACCCTCCTCCCAAGGATACAAAGTGGGGCTTCTTAGTAAACATGGATAAGACTACACAGATTACAGCCCCACCCTTCCTCCATTTTATATGACCAGGAATGAAGGAAAAAGGAGTGAGGGGGAAGAGGAAGAGAAAGGAGATAGGATGCAGAAAGGAATGGATATCTAAATCTTGCTTCTTCCAAGAGCTTAATCAAAGTAGTTCATGAAGGAACCACAGAAAGCTTAAACTTGCCCAGTGCATCCTACTTGAGGATCAGTGTCTCCTTGGAGGCTACCATCCACATCTCTATCTCTGGAGGATATTGTGTTTTCCAGACCCTCAAAATCTGCCATTCATTCAGCCACATGGTCCTCCCTATGTACAGGGTTCTTAGCAGAAGGCAGATATCCAAATGCCTGGAGTTGAGTTACCCAGAAAAGAAATGTTGGAGACAGTGGGAACCAACAACATTTTTAAAAAATGGCCACACCACAGCTTCCTTTAAAGGAATTGAGACACAGCCCTTTAAAGGAATTTACTGCCTCCACCACCCAGCTGGCAAGTTGTCTTCTGGCAGCTTTTACTAACCAGTATGGACAAGAGTCCAAAAACAGGTGGTTGGCCTCACCCCTCCAGGCAACTTCTACACAAGTTGAATGTGTCATTAGTCAATAAAAAATATTGACATGAAAAAGTCTCACCCTCATTTCTTTTGCTGATCTGGAATTTGATGGGGTAGGCATATAAATGACAACACAGAATTAGAATTGCATAGAACACAAGCAGTAGGTGTTTAAATTGGCTGCTGCCTGCCTGCCAGATTTTAAAAGCAGTAAGATCAAAACATTTAGCAAAAAATTTAGCATCTTTCAAATTCACTGATGAACATTTGCTCTTCCAAATGATGATGGACACATGAAATTCAGTAAAAGCACTAAATTTGTTCTCTGTACTGAACTTCCCCTGTAACTTTCTCCGTAATCCTAGTGTAAAATGCATTGTGGTAGATACCATCTAAACGCCAAGGACATATTTATATTCTCACTATACCATTATCCTTAATAAATCTTTACTCTCTTTGCTGGCAGCAGTATGTAACATGCCAATAAGCAGCACTAGAACTTTGAGCTTTTATTCAATGTGTATATTTTCTTTATGTAGTGACTTACTATACCATTTTTAATTTAAAATGTATAGCAACTGTGTGTGAATACTGATACATATATTCCAACATCAAAATCCCTTTAGATATAAAAAATTGCATTTTTCTCTAGCTCAAGCCAAGAAAAAACAAACCTATAAGAGCTTTAACAGCTCATACCAGCCAAGATCCTCTTTTCCTCTTGTTAAAATTTCTGTTCTTTTAAATTCTGTTCTATTATCTCTTTTCTACAAACTAAAGATCACAGATCTTTATCTATGTGCTGAACAACTTGAACTACAAATGGGTTAGAATGGATACGCCTATGAGGAATATGCCACTTGTATTCCTTTAAATCAATTACGAGAGAGAGAGGGAGAGAGAGAGAGAGAGAGATTTTACATATTAATGTGTAGGTGAAGTATGTTTCCACTCTGGAACCAGATGTACACCTTGGAAAATTTTTGATAGCTTCAATGACTATAGCAGAATTCTATTGAAACACAATGTACAGGAATATACATTTCAGGAAATCCATTTATTGTGGTCGGAAATCTCCAGAACTGCTGCCAAATGAAGAGAAGCCTAGAAGAAACATGGCCCTGATGTCATACTGAAGCATAAAAAGGAAGTAAAATGAGGGATTAGAAGGCTGAAATCCTAAACTCATTTACTAATTATTCATTATTTATTTCAAACATTTGTATCCCTCCAAAATACTTCAAGGTGACTAATAGTTAACTAAAATTAGCAAAAAATAAACAATAACAATATCATTAAAAACTACAAAATTCAGAACAGCAGAGGTTGAATCAACAATCAAAATGTGCCCACTAAAACAGTTAAGACGGTTTCCAGTAGAAATGCTTATTCAAAAGCCTTCCTGAAAAGGAAGGTTTCTACAATGTCCAAAAGGCCATTAATGAGGTAGCAAGGCAGGCTTCCCTTCAGAGGGAGTTCCAAAGACTGCTACAGAAAAGGCCCTGTCCCTGCCTGGTCCCAACAAGATGTATTTCTGGAGTTGTGGAGACACCTAAGAGGGCTCTACCAAATGGACAGGTTCGTATAGGAGGTGTGGGAAGTAAAACCCACTGAAATCAATGGGAGTTTACTTATGAGTAAACATGCTCAGGCTTGCTCTACACCAGCTCTTAGTGGTGGAATTAAGACAATCAGAGAACATGTTTTCAAATCACATGCATAATTGGTGTTCTTCAGTTTTGCTTCAGTGCCCAATCAAATTCAAATCAGCAAAGGAAAAGAGCAGAAGTAAATGCAAAGCCAACAGGAAGGAAACCACTAAATAGTTTGGTATTAAAGGCTGACTGAGAAAAATTAGACAGCTGAAGTGTTAGAAGAATTCATATTGTTAAGGTAATGGATGTGGCTAAAAACACCCAGAATGGTAGGAAAACAAGTTTCACTGACTCACCTATTGTGCTCAGTCCTCATTATACTTTGATTATTCATCAGAGAACTATTTTTGCCCTAAGACAAAAAAAGACCCCCAAAACTGTTCAAGGATGGCTCATTATTCATTCAAACACAAGACATATATTTTTGTATGATCTGAGAGGGAATTTTTTAATATATCCTACTGACTTCAGTAGATAAGAATAAACTTAACAATATTATATTTTCAAACTGCTCCTAGCAAATAACATCTGAATTTGCAGTTCAATTGTTCCTCTGAACAATATTTCCAATAGGCAACACACTCAATGGATTTACTGATGACATATGATCTACGGAGACTCGGGGGGCAGGGGGAATCAACTCAATTCACTTTTGCCAGCTCCACCTGTTGTGTGGGATGACAACATGTAAATGTTTGTTGAGTGTTCATGTATTTTTCTTGCAAGCTATTTTTGAAATATGTAAATCTACCTTTAACATATGGCACCCAGTTTAAACTTCAAGGAAATGGCTACAGTTCTATGAATGACAACTAAGATGTGTCAACATTTCTCAAATTTTAGAGCAGTCAGAGCCTACATGTTATTTTAACTGCACATACTTTTTCTTTGTGAAGCTACTAAGAATGAGAACATAGGAAGTTGCCTTATACTGAGTCAGACCATTCATCCACCTGGCTCAGTACTGTCTACATCGACTGGCAGCAACTCTCCAGGGTTTGGGGCAGGATTCTTTCCCAGCCTTATCTAAAGAGGCTAGGGAATGAATATGGAGCTTTTTGCATGCAATGCATTTAGTCTACCAATGAGCTGGGATTTCTATAGGGATGTACGAAAGTCACTTACCTTTCCGAAGGGTGACATTCGTGGTGGGGGGGAGGCACTCCGTCCCTCCCCCCCCAAAATTCTGGCCGGGGGGGAGGCGCTCCATCCCTCCCCCCCAAATCCTGGCTGGCTGGCTCCGCTCTGCAGGGATTCTTCGGAGCCGCCGGCCGGCTCCGCCAGCGGCCGGACATCCGGCTGCTGGCTAGCAGGGATGGAAATGGTGGCGGCCGTAGCCGCCACCGTTTGCGTCCCTACAGTCAGCTGTGATAGGCTATGTAAATGTTTACGTAGCCTATCACGGCTGATTTAAAAGAAAAAAAACGCGCGTACGCAAATGGCGGCGCCCATGGGCGCCGCCATTTGTGTATGCGCATTTTTTTTCTTTTAAATCAGCCATGATAGGCTACGTAAACATTTACGTAGCCTATCACGGTGTTTTTTAAAAATCTAGCCGTGATAGGCTACGTAAATCTTTACGTAGCCTATCACTTCTTTTGGTTTTTTTGGTTTTTAACTGGAAAAGGCGGCGGCGGCGGCCGGTCAGAAGACCGGCCACCGCCGCCGCCACCAGGAAGATCTGCCCAAGGTAAGTCCTGTCCCGGAGGGGGGGAGTGGGGGGGCAGACCGTTCCGCCACCAATTTTGGGGGGCCGAATGCTCTGGCATTTGGCGTCCCCGAGATTTGTGGCGGAATTCTCTGACATCCCTAGATTTCTATGGACCTTCCCACTGAAATCATATGAAAAACAGCAATAAAACCCAAGGGTAATATCCAGTGGTGTCATTCTGCTAATACAAAAACTCTACCACTTGCGGAGACTGCATTTCCATCCTTGCACAAATGTCAAATCCAATATTTTGATTCCACAATGCTTTCGTAATCTAGGGATGTACGAAAGTGACTTACCTTTCACGGATTATGTTGATGGGGGGGGAGGCGTTCCGTCCCTCCCCCCGGAATCCTGGATGGGGGGGGAGGCGATCTGTTCTTCCCTCCCGGAATCCTCGATGGCCGGCTGTGCTTCGTGGCAGCTCCGCGGAGCAGCCAGCCAGGCCCAGCCCAGCCCAGAGCTGTCCGCAGCCAGATTTCCGGCCGCGGAGGGCTCTGGTGGGGGGGAACCACGTACGTAAATGGCGGTGGCTACGGCCGCCGCCATTTGCATTCCTTATTTTTGGCCGTCTGAATCTATGTAAATATTTGCGTAGACTATGACAGCGAAAATAAAGGGAAACGCAAATAGCATAGCGGGCACTATTTGCGTCCCTTTTTGATTCACCATTTTAACCTACGTAAATATTTACATAGGCTAAAACGGCGAATCAAAAAGGGACGCAAATAGTGCCCGCTACGCTATTTGCGTTCCCCTTTATTTTCGCTGTCATAGTCTACGTAAATATTTACGTAGACTAAGACGGCCAAAAATAAGGAACGCAAATGGTGGCGGCCATAGCCGCCACCATTTGCGTACGCGTTTTTTTTTTTAAACCCACCCAGCCATCATAGGCTATGTAAAGATTTACGTAGCCTATCATGTCGTGTTTTGTTTTGTTTTTTTTAAACCCAGCCATGATAGGCTATGTAAATCTTTATGTAGCCTACCATGTCTTTTTTTTTTTTTTAACAAGACTGGAAATGGCGGCGGCGGCAGCCGGTCGGAAGACCAGCCGCCACCGCAGCCGCCGCCACCACCCGGAAGATCCGCCCCATGTAAGTCTCGTCCCGGGGGGGATCTGTTGGGGGGTGGCGGGGGGGTGGTAGGCCGTTCCGCCATGGAGTTCGGGGGGCCAAATGCAGTGGCATTCAGCCTCACCAAGATCCATGGTGGGGTGGGGTGGGGTGGGAAGTTAAAACCTCTCCCAACCCCAGGTGATCCTGACTGAGATTGCGAGGGGGGGGTTGAAGAGGTTTTAACCTCCCTGGTGGTCAGCAATTGAGACTGAGATTGCTATTTCCCAGCAGTGATCTTGGCAGCACTGGGATTGCTGTGAGCAGGGGAACTTAAAGCCACTCCTACCCTCCAGCAATCCTGCCACAGCTGAGCTGAGACCAAACAGCAGACCAATTGGTAGACCAATAACTCATTGGTAGATGAAATGCATTGCAGGCAAAAGGTCCCATATTAAATCCCTGGCATCTTTAGGTAGGGCTGGGAAAGATCTCGGCTGTATCAAGATTGGTATGTGATAGGGGAGGATTTAACTCCACCTGCTCACCAACAGCAGTCCCGACTAAGATCGCTGAATTGCAGAAGGGAAACAGTGATCTCAGCAGCATTGGAAGCACTGGGGTTGGGGAGGTTAAAGCCTCCCGCCGCCCCTGCCGCCCCCATAGTAATCCCAACTTTGCTATATCATGATGTGGAGACAGTGATCTCAGATGCATTGAGATTGCTGAGTGGGGTGAGGTTAAAGCCTCTAACCCGCTGCCCCAGCCATCCTGCTGAGATCACGGTACTAGTGCTGCTAATAACTGTGCCAGAACAACAGTCTTGATGACTGATCAGCTGGGCTGCAGCAAAAAGCAGGTGGGGCTCTCCAGACCGCATGAAGATCAGCCAAGGGCCTTATGAGGCCTGTAGACTGTGGGTTGCCCACATGTGCCCCAAAGTATCAAGTTCATAGTTTGGAGTTGCTTGTAGATCATCTTTATCATTATAGGCACCAAATGCCTTGTACCAGCTAAGTCTGGTACACCAGCGATGACCTTACTTGGATACAGATAATCTAGCTTCAGTTCAGATCCATGCTCTGGTAACTCCCTCTTTAGATTGTTGCAGTTTTACATGGGCCTGCCTCTGAAGTCAGTCCAGAAACTTCAGGTTGTACAGAATAGGACAATTAGGGTACCAACTGGAACTGAGCATTATGTTCCTATTATGCCAGTATTATATCATCTTCACTGGCTCCCCATTCATTTCCAGACGAAATTCAAAGTGCTGATGTTAACCTATAAAGCTCTTCACAGTTTGGGGCCATGTTATCTGGAGGAGCACCTGCTCCGTATATTCCTACCTGAGCCCTGAAATTGTCATCAGAGACCCCACTCCAAGTGCCCTTGCCTGCTGAAGAATGGCAGGTGGCTACTCAGTAGCAGGCCTTTTCAGTAGTAACTCCCCAGTTAGGGAATACCCTCCCCAAGGGGGATCTTCACAACAATGGAATGAGAAGCGTGGTGGAGTATTATATGGATTTTCATGGAGTTGGCTTTGGTCCACCAGGGACACACACAAAGCAAGAAAAGCTGAATGTACCGTAACTTTAAAATCCAGTTTTCACAGGTCACATAGCACTTGAAAGGAACATACTTCTGGGTTGGGGGGGGGGGAGTGGAACTGAACATCATCAACCTGGCAGGGGTTGCTCAATCAATGAGAGAGGCTTGTTTCCCACCCCTGTTTTTCCCTCCTACTACATTATTATGAATGGAGAGTAAGTAATTCACAATTCCATTCCAGCAAACTGTCATAGAGTTAGTGCTCCCCTCCCCTTTCCCTAATGTGTACACTTTTGCATGAAGTCAAAGTCCTCAATTCTCCAGTGCAGCATCTGAAGGCTCCCTATGAGATCACACACACACCATTTCACACCATCCCAGCAAACTGTCATGGAGTTATAGCTTCCAACCCCCTTTCTTGCTCCCTGGGCACTTCTCCCTGCTTGCAAATCAATGACAGGCTTCTCTGCCCCATGTTCCTGAGACCAGGCTAGATTGCTACAGTGATAAGGCCCTTATTCATATCAGAGAAACAACTTCACACAACATCAGAGAAGCGAAGTAACAAACATCGGAGAAGTGCATCATCATGGAGGCTAGTTACTCCCATTGGTGAAAAGGAAGTGTAGTGCAATTCTGAAGGCTCAAAAGAGCCTCTAGCACTTTGATGTGTTGAAAAGGCAGACTAGTTACTTTAGTTACCTAGGTTACTGAGGGCATGGCCAGGTGAAAGACACACCCCTAGGAACACCACAATCATACCGAATTTAAAGCTGAGGGATGGGCACACAGCAGCTGAACCTCAGAGAAGCTGAAAAGGAAAAACAATAGAGTAAAAGTACTCTGCAAAAATGCAGCTTCCCCACAAGTAAACTCCGGGTTGGCTTTGGACTGGCCACAACATTATGTGCTGCAAAGGACCTCTAAACACTCCCAATCCACAGCAAATCACCCATGAAGACAGGCCCCCAAAGAGGCCAATCTGTTACCTACTTTGTTATATTCTTGGCACCAGGCAGCAACCTTTTTATTCCCTCAGGCCTTTTAATCTTCTGTATATTTCTATTACTATGTTGTGGTTTTAAGGAGGATTTTGAGATCTTGTGGTGGTGGTGGTGCCTGTAATTTTATCCTCTGCTACTTTTAATTGATTGCTTTATTTGCTGCTTCTAATTTGATGTATATGGATTTTATTTCTGCTTTTATTATACATCAGCACAAGAACTATTTGCCAAAGGGTGACTAGTTAAACTATGGAATTTGCTACATGCTACCTCCAGTATCAGAGGCAGTATGCCTATGTATCCCAGCTGCTGGGGAATGCTAGCAGGGGGGTGCTACTTGAGGGCATCCCACAGGCAGCTGGTTGGCCACTGAGTGAACAGAATGCTAGGCGAGATGGACCCCTGGTCTGACCCAGCATGACTCTTGTTATGTTCTTTAATCTAAAGGGGGAGAAAGGAAACCACTAGCAGAACAACACAGCCTCTTATACTTTTCCTGCTACTATTACATTGGATACACCCCCATAAGGATAAAGCCTATACATATTTAATTCCACAGTCCTTTACACAAATAAACAAAATCAAATCCTAACGTACTAACAGACTCACTTGGTCACATCAATATCTAAGAGGCAAAGGTAAGACCTCTGCATCTATGAGGCCCTCTGGTGGCTCATTTGCATCAAAATAATACCAACATATTGACGTGTTACTCTATTTAAACATAATATGTAAGGCCACAGAAGGAAAACGGAATGCATTTAAAAAGCACAATTATTTGCTCAGAACTTCAGTGACATTAAAAACTTACATAAAGCTTCCTTTCTTTAGGCAAAAGAAAGTTTGGAAATATCTTAGCCAAGGGGAGCAAGACTTAGTTGACGACTGTGAGGCCTCTAGGTTTCAGGAGCGCCTCGGCCGCCTCTTTCAGTAGATTCCAATAGCCAACTCAGGACACAGACAACAGGAATTCTTTTCAAAGCTTTAATCCTTTTACGACTTAATGACTCTTTCAGATGCTAATCACCAGCAACTAAAGCAAGGAACAGCAGAGTGGCCTAAGCTTCAAGTAGGCAGTTGATCGCCGTTTGAAAGAGAGTCACTTGAAGACCTAGAACTTATGGGCTAGGGAGAGATCCTCCCTCTTTCCCTTGGGTCCATGGGAGGCGGCCATTGCATGTGCGCCAAACGAGCGCTACGCCTCCTTTCCGCGCCCTCCATCGCTCGTCGCTCTTTGCGTCTGCGTCGAGCATCTACGAAGCCCCCCTCCCACACTCCCTCACTACCAGGGTCACTATCTATTTCTGGAATGCCGGCAGGAGGAATCTCTGCCAGGTGCTGAGCCTATGAGGGATGAGCTGGCTCCTCTCCCATGGATTGCTGTTCCTCCTCAGAATCAGAACTGCTCTGGGGCTCTCTGGGCTCAGTTTCCACCCTGAGCCACTAGGCTCCATTGTGATCCCACTTACATCATCAGAAGTGAGATAATAATGGGTTGTAGGCTAAATTACATCACTTTAGTTCACCCTATATCTCTACATGCACAAGCTAAACTGTATAGTACATGAATTTGAGATTTGATTTTGAGTTTGCATGTATTTTTTTATTTCAACTTGTTTTGAAATATATAAACTTACCAACAAAGTATATGTTGCATAAAAGACATTTAGAGTAACCAGAAGGAATCCACTAGAAAAAGTTTGAGTCTAGGGTTTAACTACTTTTAATGGGCTGTTCTTTATGTCGTATAGTATAACAAGAGAGAAAGCTACACCATGTTTAGATGCAAGTTAAGGTTTTTGAACAGAGCTTCAGGGTCTAGGAGCTATAGACCCCGTTCTGACCTTCCATGCAGGGTTGAATTTAGTGTTGTTTTATATATGATGTAGAACAGTATTTATTTATACATTTGTGCCTTTACACATCATTGATCCCAGGTTCTGCCTTTTGCTTGAAACTTTCCACTGAGCTTTGGGAATAATGAAACCTGTGAGAAGAATCCATTCTTTCTCTGGATCCATTGCCTTGTGATCAGCATTGCGATATCTGGAGTACTGGTAAATAATCAGCCAGGGCCAGTGACAAAGGTAAATATTTTTGGCTACCTGCCAAGGGCCCACACCCCAATAGGGCCCTCTGACAAGATCCCCCTGGACTTGTTCCTCCTCTTCACCCTTGCAACCTGTTTGTTCACCTGCCTCTTGCTCTGGCCCGGACAACAGTGGTCACGAGGAGGAACAGGAGATGCCTCTGCCTACTTGCTCACTGGTTCTCTGCCTGGCAAGCAAGCAAGTGGTAGCAATGATGGCAAAGAAGATGGGGAGCAATAGCAGTTCATGACAATGGCAGTAAAAAGGTAGACTCACTGAGGCAGGGGCCCACTGAAGATGTCTTGCACTCAAAAACCCGGAGCCGGCACTGTTAACAGCTACTATATATATATCTATTAAGACAATAAGTGGTTATGGACAAATATGTCAGTGAAAGCTATATTTATTTTCTATTAACTTTGAGGAAGTAAGCTTTAATCCACTTCATTTCTACCTCCAGGAAACCTTCCTTTCTTTTAATTAAAAAGATCTAATTAAGTGGGACAAATTATAATTTTTGATCTATATAAAATGGGCTAAATACTTGACCTACGTTATGATCCTATACATATCTACTCCGAAAAACACCCAGGTAAGTGTGCATAGGACTAAAGCCTGCAGCTTTCCCCCTTAAAAACAAATCTGATAACTGTCTATACTCTATAGTTCTACTTATTTTACTGTGCAAATCATGTTAAACAAAAAAGAGCAAGTCAGCTTAATATGGAAAATGAAAGTGAACTTTCCAGATAATACCTTTTATGTGATGAAGGACAATAAAGTCTTGGGACATGAGCTATACTTACACTATTATTATTATTATTGTTGTTGTTGTTGTTATTTCATTGGAACACAACCTTTTCTTAGAAATTGATCATTTGTGGACATGTCCTAAGGCATGGATGGGGAATCGAATTCTAATACTGAAAAGATCTGAGGGACCATATTCCATCTATGGGAATGGCCAAATACAAAGTAGGTGGGCCCAAAATGTGGTTCTTACCAATTTTAAGCTTGCAAGTGGAAGTTCACCACTCCTGCCTTAAGGTCATGTGGGGCTACTGGAGTAGCAGAAAGCCTAACAATGCTGTGTTTTGTTGTTTATTCGTTCAGTCGCTTCCGACTCTTTGTGACTTCATGGACAAGCCCACGCCAGAGCTTCCTGTTGGCCATCGCCACCCCCAGCTCCCCCAAGGTCGAGTCTGTCACCTCCAGAGTATCATCCATCCACCTTGCCCTTGGTCAGCCCCTCTTCCTTTTGCTTTCCACTTTCCCTAGCATCAGCATCTTCTCCAGGGTATCCTGTCTTCTCATTATGTGGCCAAAGTACTTCAGTTTTGCCTTTAAGATCATTCCCTCAAGTGAGCAGTCTGGCTTTATTTCCTGGAGGATGGACTGGTTTGATCTTCTTGCAGTCCAAGGCACTCTCAGAATTTTCCTCCAGCACCACAGTTCAAAAGCATCGATCTTCCTTCGTTCAGCCTTCCTTATGGTCCAGCTCTCGCAGCCATAGGTTACTACGGGGAATACCATTGCTTTCACTATGTGGACCTTTGTTGTCAGTGTGATGTCTCTGCTCTTCACTATTTTATCAAGATTTGTCATTGCTGTCCTCCCAAGAAGTAAACGTCTTCTGATTTCCTGGCTGCAGTCAGCGTCTGCAGTA
The DNA here is from genome assembly GCF_057233095.1 of Heloderma suspectum. NCBI lineage: Eukaryota > Metazoa > Chordata > Lepidosauria > Squamata > Helodermatidae > Heloderma > Heloderma suspectum. The sequence continues at coordinate 73,094,192 of NC_139462.1, forward strand.
ATCTTTGCGCCTAGAAAGACAAAGTCTGTCACTGCCTCCACGTTTTCTCCCTCTATTTGCCAGTTATCAATCAAGCTGGTTGCCATAATCTTGGTTTTTTTGAGGTTGAACTGCAACCCAGCTTTTGTACTTTCTTCTTTCACCTTCGTCATGAGGTTCCTCAGCTCCTCGACGCTTTCAGCCATCAAAGTGGTATCATCTGCATATCGGAGATTGTTAATGTTTCTTCCAGCGATTTTAACTCCAGTCTTGGCTTTGTCAAGCCCAGCACGTCGCATGATGTGTTCTGCGTACAGGTTGAATAGGTAGGGTGAGAGTATACAACCCTGTTGTACTCCTTTCCCAATCTTAAACCAGTCCGTTGTTCCGTGGTCTGTTCTTACTGTTGCTACTTGGTCGTTATACAGATTCCTCAGGAGGCAGACAAGATGACTTGGTATTCCCATCCCACCAAGAACTTGCCACAGTTTGTTATGATCCACACAGTCAAAGGCTTTGGAATAATCAATAAAACAGAAATAGATGTTTTTCTGAAACTCCCTGGCTTTCTCCATTATCCAGAGGATATTGGCAATTTGGTCTCTAGTTCCTCTGCCTTTTCGAAACTCAGCTTGTACATCTGGCAATTCTCGTTCCATGAGTTGCTGGAGTCTACCTTGCAAGATCTTGAGCATTAGCTTACTGGCATGTGAACTAAGTGCCACTGTTCGATAGTTTGAACATTCTTTGGTGCTTCCCTTTTTTGGTATGGGGATATAAGTTGATCTTTTCCAATCTGTTGGCCATTCTTGTGTTTTCCAGATTTGCTGGCATATGGCATGCAACACCTTGACAGCATCATCTTGCAAGATTTTAAACAGTTCAGCTGGGATACCGTCATCTTCTGCTGCCTTGTTATTAGCAATGCTTCTTAAGGCCCATTCAACCTCACTCTTCAGGATGTCTGGCTCTAGCTCACTGACCACACTCTCAAATCTATCCCCGATATTATTATCCTTCCTATACAGATCTTCCGTATATTCTTGCCACCTTTTCTTGATCTCTTCTGCTTCTGTTAGGTCCTTGCCATCTTTGTTTTTGATCATACCCATTTTTGCCTGGAATTTACCTCCAATGTTTCTAATTTTCTGGAAGAGGTCTCTTGTCCTTCCTATTCTATTATCTTCTTCCGCTTCAGCGCATTGCTTGTTTAAAAATAATTCCTTATCTCTTCTGGCTAACCTCTGGAATTTTGCATTTAATTGGGCATATCTCCCCCTATCACTGTTGCCTTTTGCTTTCCTTCTTTCTTGGGCTGCTTCCAGTGTCTCAGCAGACAGCCATCTTGCCTTCTTGGTTTCCTTTTTCTTTGGGATGTTTTTTGTTGCCGCCTCCTGAACAATGTTGCGAACTTCTGTCCATAGTTCTTCCGGGACCCTATCTACTCAATCTAGTCCCTTAAATCTATTCTTCACCTCCACTGCATATTCATTAGGAATATTCATGAGCTCATATCTAACTGCTCTGTGGGTCTTCCCTATTCTCTTTAGTCTGATTCTAAATTGTGCAATAAGAAGTTCATGATCTGAACTACAATCAGCTCCAGGTCTTGTTTTTACCAACTGCATAGATGTCCGCCACCTTTGGCTGCAAAGGATGTAGTCAATCTGATTTCGGTGTCGACTGTCTGGTGAAGTCCATGTATAAAGTCGTCTCTTAGGTTGTTGGAAGAGACAAATCTGTTTACTAGCCTTGCAGATTTAACATGTGTTTTATGCCACTCCGCATACTAATTTATATTCTCAAAGCCAAATTCATTATGTAACCGTCTCTTTTTAGAAATCAGAATTCAAGCTATTCTGAATTCTACTAATATAGAAGCAGACTCAGAGGCAATTAAAACAAATATATATGAACATTTACGTTATCAGTAATTCTAACACTTTCTTAATTTACTCTCAATAGTAATGATAATAATAATTTTAAATGTCCTTGAAACCTTGTCAAGATGTCCTGATAATCTGCCCTGAAGATGTAAGGATCTAGTTCTTTCTCTTTTGCAGGCAAGACACAAAAAGGGTAGAATCCACACAAAGAACACTGCAACATTTTTTTTAAAGAAAGAACACACTTGATGGCGTGCGCCCATATAATTTGGCATAGAGAATTACTGTCAGGCCCCTTTTGTTCTTTTTACAGAGCAATGCTAGGTTCCTGGGAGGGCAGCCCAGGGGCCATAGGAAATGGTAGGCCCCCCACCCCCCCACCCCCGCCCAAGGCTGCAGAAAGACCTATGATCTTAGGGGAGGGGAATCCAAGGGAGGACTCTCCACCCCCCAACACCAACACCACTCCCAGCTGCTGTAGAATGCCCTTCAGAGGCTCATTTTCTGAAACCACTGTTGCAACCTTGGATGAAGATGGCGAGGGTGGGAATGGGGCATGCTAGTGGACAGAGAGGGGAGAGGCCTTGTATCCACTGGATCCACAAGTCTTCCTGTTCCAGAGGCCCATCTAGCTCTAAATGTTTTTAAGGAAGAACAGGAGGTGAAAACACCTCCGTTGTTCCTCCCACCCTGCTTGGCTCTTACCAGCAGGACATTGAATTCTCAGAGTGCTCCAACAGAGTGCTCCGTTCTATGGGCTAGATGCCCATAGGATTGCTCTGTTAATCTCCAAATGCATGGTTTACCTGAGCGAAGATATTCAGGGTTCTAAATTAATCTTTAGAAAATTATTCTAAACTAGTGCTGCACTTTAAAACAAACACTGCAAAATGAACAGAACCAGGAAGCCCTCCAGGAAAAAAAAAACTTTACTGAGCATATGCAGCTCAATGTACTCTTCCCCCTATAACATAATGGGCCACACGCAGGCTGCTACGATGTTTCCTTCCGGTATGTTTTCCTACCGTATGCTTTCTGTGCAAGGCAGCCTGAAAACTTTTTTGATGGCCTTTGTTCAGTATATCTCATCTCTGTAAAACTGTACAAACAGACCACTCAACCTACTGAACTCCACAGATAATTTTCTTATGAAATTAATTTTGGAAATTATAATCTGAAGAAGACTTCAGATTATAATTTTAACCATATATCAACAAAGATAATTGTGCTCTCTCACTTCCATATTTTATGGTTATCTCCTCACTGACTCTCCGGTAGCTCTTGCTTTTGGAAATTACTCATTCTAGTGCCTTTTCCAGACTTCCATATAAACAACAACAGCAACAATAACAGAAGAAAGGAAAAAACTGTACTTTTCCCTATTTCATTCCAATCATCTAAAAAAGAGGAGTCTTGCAGATAAAATGTTTCTGGGCTGTTATTTTTAAAAACACCTGTGTAAGAAAGATTAGAAACGATAAAGAAAATGAGATCATTTGCAACAAGACAGCAACACATGTTGATGAGGAAGATAAAAAATCCAATATCTATTAGTTCTGTTGATTCATCTACAGCTTTGGGTGAATCTCAATGTATTATCAAGTTACACACCTGCATGCTAAAATATAAAGCAATATGAATTCTGTTATAAACATGTCCAAGTTTCACATAATAAAATCTCACAAAGAAATAAACTATGCAACTTTGCTTTATGCTATAACTCATCTGTGACCACACAAAAAGCAGTCACTTTTCAATGGAGTATGACATTCATTACCCGTCTGTCTTAGAAATCACTGTCAAAAGGTCATGACAACAAATACAATGCAGTTTTGGACTCCAGACCAAGGAGTTTCATTCTGGTTGTGATGAAGAGGAAGGATTTTGATACCTCTTTGTTCTGATTCTTCTGAATCCAGTTAGTAGTGGAGGTTTGAGTTTGCTGTTTGGTAAATGTGTCTTGTAGCTACCATGTAGGTCCCTTGTTCCAAAGATGCATTTGTGGTGCAGTTTGCTTTAATAGAGAAATTTTAATACCACCACCACCTTATCTGACATTGGACTCCTTCCTTGGGACAGAACTCCTGAGCTAAATTGGTACTGCTGAGAATTGCTGTCCTTTGGACTCAAATCCCTAAATGGCCCAATTCAATCACCACTATGCCTTCCATGTGTCAGGCAGGCACAGTGTTGTACAGACTTTTAATGACAACACCTTGCCCTATAAACATGAACTCTTTAAAAGCTGGTTCCTTTTATAACTGTTCCCTGGTGTTTTTTCTCAGAAAAAAATAGTGAAATATGGCAGATTTTCTTTTTTAAAATAATCTTTGAAGGTGCAACTTGTTCAAAACTAAGGATTGCCTTAGAAATGTATCACTAGCAAAAAGTTATGTCTGATTTTTCCATATGAAGTTGTATGTAATTATAATTTGCACATTCTTTTCAAAGCACACTTGATGGATATATTTCATTTGTTCCTCAATATTTCTATTTGGATTTTGCCATCCTCAGCATGAAAGATTTAATTCAGGTCTGAACTTCTCAGTTTACGTGCCACAGCTAAAAGCTCCACCAGGTTCTGATGTACTCACTGAACTCCATCTAAACCTGTCGCATTAACTTCAGCATCAGGAAATATTCTACAAATGCGACAGCATTGTGTGTGCCAAGCATTCATTGACATTTTAATGGATGGGAGACAATGCCTGCATCTACAAAACTGTCAGGGCTGGGTCATGGGTAGCAGTCTGATATGAGCTAGGAACCAGGAGCTGTGGGAAGAAGCCCGTATTCGGAACCAAACAATAAGACAGAAATGATGGACAAACCAGGAAGCAGGAACAAGCAGCAAGTCAGAACTCAGGACCTAAGATAAGGCAGAAGAACAAAATAGAAGGTAGGACCAAAGAGGAAGCCAGAAGTCAGGACCAAAGGACAAGCCAAGAGGCAGGATCAGGAAGCGTGCCACTGAAGGGCAATGAAAGGATACAGAAACACCAGAGCTTGAGAAGATCTTGTTGCTCAAGCAAGACATAACTGGAACAGGAAATCCTCTTTAGTCCTTCCTGTCCATGAAGGTCCATTGACCAGGCTGGGCAGGTTGAGTTAATCCAGGGCCTGAGGGTACTAATGCTGCCTAAGTAAATGTTGCAACATGAAATTCAGTGGCTTACCACACAGGGCAGCTGCACACCAACTCAATGGTTCCAGATTGAGCCCTGGCAACTACTGACAGAAATTCTATGCATAAACTGGAGCCCTTCTGCACACCAGAGTGGTGGAATTGGGACGAGTTGCAAAACTGGAAATTAAAGAAACGTAATAGACCTTGTAAGGCATTGCACAGATAGAACACTTCCCAGACACTGAAGTACATGGGAAACCCAACTCATGAAGAATTATGCATACATATCAGGACCAGAAATTTCCAAGAGTGGAATCTGAGAGTGAAGACACCCTAAATATTTTTAGAGAAATAATGAGACCATTCTGGAAATGTTCTCACCAGTTCAAAAGTATTTATTCTTCTGTGCAGCTGTGTTCTGATAAAAATGGTTATGCAAGTTTCAAGTAGAAGTTGGCTGTGCATAACACTGATTGGCTATCCCACTATGACTTCACAACAAAAATTGCCTTGATCACCAGATATGGTAAGTTTTGCACTTTAACAAAAGTTTTATTTATTTATTTAAAAGATAATAAATGAATGAATTCAATAATGTCCATATGGTATGTTTGTTTTGTTTGTTTTTAAAGAGCAGGCATAAGTAGGAACTGGACAGACACTCAACTCAACATTTGATTTGTTGGTTTGCGCATCTATCAGTTCTGTTGCAAAGCTGGGAGGAAGCCAGGCTTGCACTGCAGTTTCAGAATTTGCTGTGAGCTCTGTTTCATTATCTTTTTCTTAGTTTTCAGAATCAGTGGGGGTGGGAGTGTAAATAAAGGCATGTTTCATGTTTTCAGCCATTAATTAATTATATATTAATTATATAATATAAGGCCCTCTCTGCTCATAGCGTACGTATGTCTCGCACTGGTTTTATGCAGGCAGGCCCCTCCAACAGATCTCAGTCCTTGGGCAGGCATATGTAGGGAGAGGCGCTCCCTCAGATATCAAGGTCCCAAGCCACTTAGGGCTTAAAATGCTATCACCAGCACCTTGAATTCCAATCAAAAGCATATTGGCAGCCAGTGCCAATGAATCTGACTAAACCAAAGCTCGTTTTAGAGCCTATGACATGGTGGTAATGGTGGCAAAAGAGGTATCTTTCTAGCACCATTGCATCAGCACAGTGCTGTCCACTGAAGCTATTTTGGATTGTTAGGGGCATCTTGCATTCTGGCCCACAGAGGCAGATGGAATAACCTTCAGTGACCTACTATCATCAGTTTGCTCATATGTTTAAATGCGGATGTCACATTAATTACAGGTATGGATCTGGCCATTCTCCAGGTTTCTGCTTGTCCTGTTTGCTGAATTCCTAAAATTGTAATTATTCAGCAGGCGCAGACATGGGATATCCCAAAGACAGTCTTCTGAGCATACCTGAGCACTATGCAGACCCTTCTGTGTGTCTCTCCACTATCTGTAGTGTGATGGGTGGCCAGGCAGGATAGAACCTTTTCCATAGCAGTACAAAGGTTTTGGAACTCCCTGTGAAAGCGGATCCATCTTGGCCCATTCTTATTGTAAGAATAATAAGTAAAAGTAAAACAGTGCTTTTCCAGAAGTTCTTTGAGTTCTGAAATGGTGCTGTTGTTTATTTTGTCTGTTGCTGTATTGTTTCATGGGAATGTTTTCTTTTTATCTGCTGGCTGCTTTTGTTGTACTGTTTATTATTGTTATATCTGATGTTTTTAAACTTTCTTGTAAGATGCCCTTGTAGATCTACTGTTGATGGAAGAGCAGGATATAAATATTTAAAACAAACAAACAAACAAAGAGAGCAATGCTTCACATATCGAGGGTACACAGTGATGTTTGACATAGTGACATAGTTTCATAAAAGAGACATTGCGGCTTAAGGTACTCTCCCTCTTGGACAACTGGAATGGAATAAAGAGTAAAGCATTATGAGTTATGTTTCAATCCCAACTTTCCCTTCATTTCCTTTAATTAATCCACCTTTACAGGCACCTAAAGCTTAGTTTCATTGACAGAATTCTCAGAACACATTCCTCCTAATGTACCTTTGATAGCTTGACATGAATTTGCTCCAGAAACATCTCCTTGAAATACGCTTTTGCAAATATTAATGCTGAACATTTCCAGCTGTTCTCTGAATAGCCAGATATTTGACTATTTTCTATCCATAGTTCACACACAATTATATTTTATTTCAGTGTTTCATGTCTGACAATTGATAGAAGACTGTATTTGATATTTGACAGTATTGAAAGCTGTCAAACCTGATTTTCTAACTTACTATTTCAGTAATACTTTCCATATCAACTGGTTGGACACTGAATCACTGTATGGTGCAGTGGATTTGGGGGCATGCTCAAAGATGTGTGTGGGAGAACAAAAGGAGGGAAGCTACCAATCCAGAGGCAAAGGGGAAGGAACCTCAAGGTGCACAAAATAGTGTTTATTGCACAATGTGTTTCAAAGGAAATCTTCCACACGGGCAATGTGAAATGTATAAAAATACATTTGTTGTAGTCCTTAAGTAATTGCCAGTTACATGCAAGATTGCATGTAAATGCCAATTACATACCAAAACTGTCCATTTCATAACATGAAACCACTTGACGGAATGGGCATAATTAGAAAAGGAATAGAAAATAAAACTGCCAGTATCATACTACATTGATACAAATGTATGGTGCCACCACACTTGGAATATTCCATACCGTTCTGGTCACTCCACTTCAAAAAGGATATTGCAGAGTTGGAAAAGATGGACAAAATTGCAAACAAGGGGCTGGAGCAACTCCCCTATGAGGGAAAGTTGCAATGTTAGGGACTGTTTAGCTTTTAAAAAAAAAATATAATATGGGAAGACATGATAGAGGTGTACCAAATGATGCTTGGTGTTGAGAAAGTACTTAATACTAGAACCTAGGGTCATCCCATGAAGCTGAATGGTGGGAGGTTCAGGGCAGATAAAAGGAAGCACTTCCTCACACCCCACATAGTTAAACTCTGGCGATAACCACCAACATGTATTGCTTTAAAAGGTGAATTCATGGAGGATAAGGCTATCAATGGCATCCAGTCCTGATGGCTGAATATTATGGTATCTCCAGTATCAGAGACAGTATGAATTCTGGACTACATAGGCATTGGTCTGATCCAGCATTGCCTTCTCCTGTTCTTATGATACTTTTTGTCCAGTAACAGAACAAAATGTCAGTCCATTTTATGAAAAGAAGGCTGGGGACCCATCTACATAGGAGATTTTCTCCGATGCTGCTGTGGCTTAAAGTCATTAGGGACACATGACATTGTGGCCATTCTGCAGCCACCCTGGAGTTTACCTTTGGGGAAGCCACATTTTTGCTTGTACTTCATTGTTTTTTCTTTAATTCAGCTCTCCTGTGGTTCAGCTGCTGTGTGCCCATCCCTCCGCTTTAAATTAGGTATGATCAGGATGTTCTTAGGGGTGTGATTTTCACCTGGCCCTGTCCTCAGTGACCTAGGTAACTAAAGTTACTTGCCAGTAGGGATGGCGGAGAATTTCTCCACGAATCTCGGGGAGGCCGAATGCCAACACATTCGGCCCCCCGAAATTGGCGGTGAAATTCTCTGCCCCCCCGTCCCCTCCCCAGGATGGGACTTACCTCCCTCGAATGTCCCTCTCGGTGGCGGGTCCCGGTGGGGTTTTGGCAGCATTTCGGCGGGGGTGGGGGCGGCGGCCGGTCTTCTGACCGCTGCCGCCATTACAAAGTAAATGTAAACACACACACACACACACACACGTGATAGGCTACGTAACGATTTACGTAGCCTATCACGGCTAGATTTCCAAACTCAGCCGTGATAGGCTACGTAAATTGTTACATAGCCTATTACGGGTGACTTTGAAAAAAAAAAAAAAGCGCATAGGCAAATGGCGGCACCCATGGGCGCCGCCATTTGCATTCCTTATTTGGGCCCGCGTAGTCTACGTAAAGATTTACGTACACTACGGCGAAAATAAGGGCAACACAAATAGCGTTGGAAATCTAGCCGTGATAGGCTAAGTAAATCGTTACGTAGCCTATCACGTGTGTGTGTGTGTGTGTTTACATTTACTTTTTTATTTCGTGGCCGGGGAGACAGGGCGCTTCTCCCTGGCCTGAATTTCGGCTGGGCGAGGCGGGGCACCTCCCCCCCCAGCCTGAACTTTGGGGGGAGAACCAAAGCGCCTCCCCCCGACCGCAAAGCAAGCTGCGGGACCAGGTAAGGGACTTTCGTCCATCCCTAATTGCCAGCCTTTCGAACACATCAAACCCCTAGAACACTCTTTTGAGCCTTCAGAATTGTCCTGTACTTCCTTTTTGCCAGTGGGACTAATTAGCCTCCGTGATGATGCACTTCTCTGATGCTTGCATTACTTCACTTCCCTGATGTTGTGTAAAGTTGCTTTGTGGATGCATAAGAGCTTTATTTCAGAAGCAGTCTGGTGAGGTCTCAGGATCAAGCAAGCATGTCATTGTGAGCAGGGAGAACATGTACTTCCTTCAAGAACCTGAGCTGTTGTCCTGCCTCCCCCCTCCCCCTTTGCCTCAGTAGATATTGAGTCTTACAAAGCACTGGATTAAAATATAGGGACTGAAAACTATATGATCCATTACAATATCAAAGGAGCAACCCTGTTTTCATGTTTCATCCAGAAACATCTCTTATCTAACAAATGTGCTGCTTTAGAACTACTGTACTTCACTGGAGTCACTGCAGGATTTTATGCTTCATTGTGTAATATGTGCCAGGACTGTCAGAACAAGTATAAGAAGTGCATCAACACCTATCTTTGCAAGCAACACTTTTAAATTAATAAGATGTGACATCAGCTGAATGTACCTCAGGCAGCACCTTTTCCTGGCTGTTATTCCTCATTGGCCCTCATTGACACCCTGAATAATTGTTCTCGGGTATTCATTTATATTAAGGAGATAACAGTATGTTTCTTTACTGGTTTCTTAACTTTTGTAAACTGCCCAGAGAGCTTCAGCTACTGGGTGGTATAGAAATGTAATGTAATGTAATGTAATGTAATGTAATGAAAGAAAGAAAGAAAGAAAGAAAGAAATCTCCAGTATTAATCCAGCCTTCCCCATCCTGGTGTCCTCCAGCTGCTTTTGGCCTTTAACTTCCCTCAGCCCCAGCCAATAGTCAGGAGTGCTGGAAGTTGTAGTCCAAAACATATGGAGGGCACCAAATTAAGGAAGCCTCTATTACTCACTTGTTACCAGGAATCCAAGTGTTTTCCCTCTAGAAAACACTTTGGTTGCAGCAGGACAATGCTATTACCATTACTCAAAATGCAATATACTGTTGCTGGAAAAGTACAATCTGCTCCTGTCATCCCTCCTCCTGCAGCTAGTTCTTATTCTGATGGTTTGTGCAGTCTGTGCTGTAGGTTTAAAAGCTCACTTTAGAAGCTAGGTGCTCCCACAGTGTATCACAGAAATGTGGGAGTGATTATTAAGCCCTTTAATATGGCAGATACTAGTAAAAGTATCACCTCCCTCAAGCAGGGAGTGTTTAATCTTTTTGTGAACCTTGCTTGTTTCCTTCCACCAATACCACTGCTTCCTTATTTTAAAAATATAGTTCTTTGGTATCTGTGCACTTCCACTTTGTGGTGTAATCTCCCTAAAAGAGAAGAAAAGAAACACAAAAGCTGTCCACTCACAGAAAAGCTATCAGCCCTACTCAGTGCATTATATACTGTGCAGACAAGTGGGACCTGCTGCAACAGAACGTTGCAGTGTGGAGTGCACTGGCTCAAGGTTCCAGCCAACTATGCCCTCTTACATGATACTCCATTCCATTCTCCCTCCCCCTGGTTTTCCGCTCCCTCCTCCCCTGCAACAGTCAGCATTGCATGCCCACTGAACATGCGCAGGCCTCACTGGGCTATTTTAGTTTGGAGGGGTTTTTTCCTCTAAAGATTTTTAGAAGTCTTTTAGGGCCTTCCTCTAAAAGACTTCTAAAAAACAAGAGTTTTCCTCAAGCCTTCTGATACCTCCCTCTATTATTATTATTATTATTATTATTATTATTATTATTTGTATATCCCACCTTTTCCCCAGTACTGGGACTCAAGGTGGCTTTACAACATTAAAACTTGTACAACTGAAACCTATAAATAGAAGTATACAAAAGTTAAAAAATATAATTAAATTGTCAATAATATTAAAATTGTATAAAATATCAAAATGTTAAAAGACAACAAGAAATATAATATCCATCCATCATATTCTCACAGGTCCAGACTAGCTATCCCCAAAGGCCTGCCGGAACAAAAAAGTTTTTACATGCCTGCAAAAGCCTGTCAAGGAGGGTGCCACTCTCGCCTCCCTGGGAAAGGAGTTCCCTCTAATGCGTGGATGGTGCTCTTCAATTCTTCTCGGAGAACTGAGACTCCTGTTGATATATAGGATAGCACTAGCAAAACACATGTTTCTAATGCCTCTAGAAAGACCCTTGTTGAAAGTCAACATACAATGTCCACATCCCAGCTAGACCATTGCAACTGGAGTGGCAAATCACCTCCCAGGTATTTTAGACCACAAATAATGATGTCTCAGACAAGCACACTGAAGGCTGGTGTTATAAATGAACTGTACCCATGTGGTACATATAAATGTCACTAAGCATAAAACCCCTTTCTTTTAAAATAAGGTTGTTTTTCTCTTACGTTGATTTGCATGAGATATAAAGACGGAAAATAATCACAAGTGCTTCTGAAATACGTATGCACATCTTAATCTAAAATGTATAAAAAAAGCAGGGGCTATTCAACTTTGCTGAACCTTGCCCACTGTCCTCTATCTGAAATGGCTCTCCTATAGATACAGAGAGCCATTAGAGATATAGAACTATTCAGTGAAGTTCAAAATATAGTAAGGGTTATTTGGCCACTGAAATCTAAAGCAAATATTATATTTTAATAGCAAAAATAGTTTCAACATGAGAGAGATTTCCACCCTCTCATTGTTCAAACGTACTTCATTTTAAGATCAAATCCTCTCAAACTACACAAAAAAATTAGCTTTCTCCACTGAAGCCTGTCCAGTTATTTCACCTTCAGGAAGTCATAGTTCCCTCTCATTTTAACAAAGCATGAAATTATGTCTGAATAAAGTAAATTGTCCTTAGGAACACCAGGGACAGATGTTGCATTTCCTACTGCCATTGGTTTAGCTATATCAATTTATATTTTCCATTATATCCTATATAAAAATCTACATAATACATAATGAAGCAATAGATGGAAGACCTTTACAATAATTCACTTTTTCTTGACATGCTAGACAGCTTTATACTAGCTTATCATCAGAAAGATGGTTACTGAATGCAGAAAAGGGCAAAATTAAAATCTGATTTCTCCTTGACTGGAGCCCCACATCAAAGTTCCGAGCAAACTATTGTTTAAGTTCACATTTAACTTAGAACAGAACAAGCAAAGGACATTTCAAAAATAGAGTATTTTGTGGTGTCAAGTTTATTTATTTATTTTGCATTGTCATGCTTCTTCAGAAAGAAACCGGGAATATTTAACAAAACGCTATGGCCTCAATCCAGTGAAATTTACTTGTGATTAAGATTACAGGCAGATATTGGGAGATCTAAAGAATTCAAAGCCCTGCCAAGCTCATACCAGCAGAGTGAAAATAGATATGTACAAGAATTTTGTTTCAGTTGGCAAATCCCCCAAACTTGCCCATTTGCATCCCCAATCACAAATGTAAACAGGAGTACATTTTTTTCAGAAAATGTTTGTACATTCCTGAACTTAAGATCACATTTGAAAAATGCATTTTGAAATGTGCATTTTGAAATGCTCATTATTTTTAAAAAATGCATTTTCATGCTTTAGTGAATGGGCGGAAAGTGCACAGAAATACGCATTTTTCCCATTCAAAATGCACACTTCTATTTGAACAAACTGAAAAACAGGCCATGAATGAAAACATAAATGAAACGAACCAATCTCCAAACTGACACTTGAAGAATTTCAATGAGCTCGAACATCCCTGGTTCTCCCATCTCTAGGTGGAAATGAGAGGAGAGCAGCATTTTTGTTTCTCTTTCCCACCCCCTCCCTGGTTGTGTGTGTGTTTCTAAAATGAATTTCTTCCCATTGGTTTCAATTACAGAGAATGAAACTATGCCAGTTCCAGGGCTGACGTACATCAGCAGCCAGTTTGGGGGTGCAGCTCAGGACCAGGAGGGTATGAATCCTGCTGTTCCACAGCCTCTTGTGGCACACACACTGGCACACCTTGGACAAGCCTCCTTTCCCCCCCTTTCCAATGCCAGAATTCCAGTGTCAAAGAAAACCAGCCTTGGATATTTCCTACGTGGCTGTGGGACAGTGGTTTCCAAAGCTGGATCTCCCCGTCTGAGGGCAGATCTCTCTTGCCACTCTCAGAGGGGGAGATCTGACATTTCCTATGGCTGTCGGGATGCCCTCCCAAGGACCGTAGGATTGTAGCATTACTTGGTAGCAAGTCCTATTGATTCCAGTGGAACTTGCTTGTGAGTAAATGGGCACTGATATGGCTGCATCTGCCATTGAAATCAATGGAACAAGTCTGTTGATTAACTTATTGGCCCTGTTGATTTTCATGGGATTTAATCGCAACTACATTTAGCTTGATTGGGTCAAAATGTAAGGATGGACCCTCACAACTTACATCTTTTTATCCTGAATTGTTTCAGAGTTAGTCTTCCCTTCAGTTCCATTCTTCAGTCTTACTCATCAGACATGATCCTATCCAACGGCCCTGTTTCGCTAAACGTGCATGTTTGCTCCCTAATGTATTTGACTTTATGTTTTAAATTCATCACCCACATTTGTTTCAAGACATAATGTAAGGCGGGATTTAATCCTATATACACCAACCTGGGAGTAAGTCCCATCGAACTCAAGAGGGCTTACTTTTGTTCCGAGTCATCATTTATTATATTTGAGGTATTTGAGGTATTTTAAAGCCACTTCTCAGCCAAAAAGACTTACCTTTAAGAGTAAGTGATTACATATAATTAATTTTGTAAATTATGTTGTAAAAAATGTTGTACTGTGTGCACTGTAAAATACATGAGAGAGCAATCCTATGGCCGCTAGCCAGTGGCTAGCCAGCCATAGGATATGATGTTTTCCAGGAAATGACCTCAGAGCCCACGCTCTGAGGTTGGTTCCCGGAGAACCATCCTCCCCCTGCTTCCATGCTGCCTCCGAGCCCTGTCCTCCACGCTTGCAAGAGGAGTGCGGAACGGCCAAACAGGGGTGTGGCTGAGGGCATTCTTGGGCTGGCAGAAATGCCCGTATGACACATCCAATGTGTCCTACAGCAGTGTCCTCCTGCAGCTAGACAGCCACAATAGGCTGTCTAGCCAAAAATGCATAGCAGGAGAAGCGCGGAGGGAACGATCCCCATTGTGCTTCTCCTGCCCTGCTTTGGATAGGCGGTCGTCTCCAAGTTAGAAGGCGGCCACCTATCTGGATAGGATTGCACCCTAAATGATGTAAAATCACATAAATACAACTGCAGTTGAATTCTATTTTATAACTATGCGCTAGCTAATGCAGGATCCTCTGGCAATGGGTAGGGCTGCATCACCTGAGCAGAGCCCAGCAGTGATGCCTGGTTAGGGCCTCATTTAAACATTTTTTTCCTGTTCTTCCAATCAGCACTAGACAGTTAGGTCTGTCCACCATTTAAATTCCCATAATGCCTCTGATATAGCTTTGCTCTGGAGCATTGTGGGAAACTTAAATGGCATATCTCAGACCTAGTTGCCTGGTGCTGATTGAAGTGCTGCCTCCACCAGAGAAGCCCATAAGAGGGGACCCTTGGACACAGGAAGGGGTGTAGCAGGGACACATTACCAAGGGCTCTCTCAAAGCTGGAGCCAGCCCTACTAGAATGTATCAGTGGTAATAAATCTCCTCACTTCTCCTCACTTCAGATTAACACTATATTAATGTTGTGGGGCCCTATGTCCCACCACGCAGCTATGGGATTCTAACTGTAGATTCTTGATTTACTCCATCCCACCCCAAACCCAAGTCAGGTAAATATAAAACTGCTATGTAACAACACTGAGGTGTGTTGGATAACTATCTGTTCACCCTAAAAGCTTTGTTTGTTTTTCTTCACTTATTTTAATGGGCCTGCTTCTGCATGTCAGATGTTATTACGTATGCTTTTGTTTATGACTAACAGAAAAGCAAGGTCACAACAATTGCTCTGCAATTCAACACCAATTGTGGGAGAAAGACAGAACTGAACTGTTTTCTCCTTCAAATTCATTATTCCATTACGAATCTTGGAAGTTATATCAGTCTCTCTTGCATGAAAGGGTGATAATAGATGAAAATAGTACTATAGTGAAGCAATTATCAGCTGGATCTAAAAGCATAACAATACTATTAAACTAATTTGGTGGAGGGGTATAAGTGATATAGTCAACCTTTTTTAAAAGTTTAAATAAAAGATTAATACAGTTGAAATATATGTTAAGAAAAAGGCACAGAATTGTATCACCATTTTAATGGATAATATGTCACTTAAGACAATGTTATGTTGAGAGAGCAAAAGCATAAAACAGTAGCAAATGCCATCGAAGTTAGAATATGTTGAGGCAATTATCATGTTGAACTGTCAGTGATGGCCAGCCTTCAGTGCTTTATGTGCTTGGAGTTTATTTTCTGTAGGCATAATAATTCAGAATTGGGTAATGCCATTTTGGTAAGACAAACATTGGGCATGATTCTACCATTTCTATCATTCCCCCCCCCCCAAAAAAAAAAAACAATCAAGGAAACAGAAAAGGCAACTATGGGTGATCCAATTTTTTCCCTTTCAGTGGTTCCCGACTAAGCACATGAATCCATTTCCCACCTGTTAGAATGCTTTCAGAAGGTTATGAATGAATGCATCCTTTATTTACGGTCAACTGACCACCAGAGGAAGGCTATGGAAGCCATCCAAGGGCCTTGTTAGAACACTGAAAGTCAGCTGAAGGCGCAATCCCATGCATATTTAGACAGGAAAATAAAATCCTACAACTCCCAGCATCCCTTCAGCCAGCAGTGGTGGCTGGGGCATGCTGGTAATTGTGGGACTTTTTTTTCTGTCTAAATATGCATGGGATTGTGCCCTGAATGACATATCTTTTCACATATCAGCATTACCATATGATACTGAAGTGTAGAGGTACCACATAATCATGCACATGGTGCCCACTATAAATCTACAGACTAGAGCAACATGAGACCTACACCACTGTATCATCATTCCCAGCCATCTCCAGTAATATCTCAAATAGAGATATTTGATAGAGCCAGTTTGTGGCATAGGATTTGGCTCCAAGAAAAGAAGTGGAGTTGAAGAGAGTTAATAAATTGTATCAGGAAGAAAAAAAACCTGTTGGAAGCACAATTATCTGATTTTTCCCAGAAGTAATATATTATTGCTGTCAAAATAACAGTAAACAGATGTTTTGTTGAATAACAGAAAGCAATGCATATAAGAGAATTTAGTGTATTCAGGGACACTTTTTAAACAGCATAATCAGATATTTGTTCCAAAAGCTCTTATTCCTTTTGAACAAAATCAGCCTCATGTAAAAGTAGCCATCCATGGGGCAAAACCAAAAACCAAATTCAAAGGTTCAAAGAATTGTGGTAGATACATAGAGTGGACACTTCAAAAACATGTTCCAAGGTTCAGCACAATTTCCTCAGAACAAGAACAAACAAAATGAACTCTCACATCTTTCCTAACAAAATGACGGAAGATCAGATCATGGCATTCTTATTGCTGCTTCATCGTATGTTTTCAAAAGGGAAATGGCACTGAGATAGATAACGTAATTTAAAATAAAGGGGAAGTTTTGATGATACCTGAGTGCCACTTTGGCTTGAGAAGTCCTTCACAAAACCTTCATGTTTTACCAAAGTAAATAGTTTTTTCTTGAACCAAAATACTTCTGTCTCCCATACAAGAATCATTGTCAAGGTTTTATCGCTCGGATCCATTCTGACTTGGATGCTGTAGTTGATGCAGATCCTGTGGATGTTACTTTGGCTCCTGCTTCTTCAGTGTTGATGGATTCTTTTCAATTCGTGCAACTCCTTGGAGTGGTAAGAGCCACCACATGTATGCTGGATCCTTGCCCCTCCTGGCTTATTACAGAGGCCAGAGGAGGACTGGCTGAGTGGATAATGGGAGTGGTTAATGCCTCTTTGGAACAAGGTATTGTTCCATTATGCTTAAAAGAGGTGGTTGTGAGACCTCTATTGAAGAAGCCTTCCCTGAATCCCACCATACTAGATAACTATCATCCAGTCTCTAATGTACCATTTTGGGGCAAGCTATTAGAGCATGTGATGACCTCCCAGCTCCAGGGTTTCCTGGATGAAATGGATTATCTTGATCCATTTCAATCTGGTTTCAGGCCTGGGTATGGGACGGAGACAGCTTTGGTCGCCTTGGTGGATGACCTACGCTGGGAACTGGACAGGGGGAGTGTGTCCTTGTTAGTTCTGCTGGACCTCTCAGCGGCATTCGATACCAGTGACCATGGTATTCTTCCGGGATGCCTCTCTGAGATGGGACTTGGGGGTACTGTTTTATGGTGGCTCCATTCCTTTCTAGTGGGGTGAACTTAGAAGGTGGTGTTGGGGGATGCCTGTTCGACTCCATGGCCATTAGCTTGTGGAGTTCCTCAGGGTTCTGTTCTGTCCTCCATGCTATTTAATATCTACATGAAACTGCTGAGAGAGCTGTCCGGAGTTCTGGAGTTCGGTGCCACCAATATGCTGATGACGCCCAGCAATACTACTTCTTTCCACCAGATTCCAAGGAAGCTGTTTCTGTCCCTAACCAGTGTTTAGCAACAGTAATGGACTGGATGAGGGAGAACAAACTGAAATTTAATCCAGACAAGACAGAGGTGCTCCTGGTCAGTCAAAAGGCAGATCAGGGAACAGGGATTCAGCCTGAGTTGGATGGGGTTACACTCCTCCCGAAGACTCAGTTTCGCAGTTTGGGGGTGCTCCTGGATTCAGCCCTAAGCCTGGATGCTCAGGTTTCAGCAGTGGCCAGGAGTGCTTTTTCACAGTTAAAACTAGTGCGCCAACTGCGCTCGTTCCTGGAGATGTCTGATCTGGCCACAGTGACACATGCCTTAGTTACATCCCATTTGGATTACTGCAACACGCTGTATGTGGGGCTGCCTATGAGCAGCCAGATGGGCGATTAATGAATTTAATAAATTTAATAAACAAACAAACAGTGTTCGGGAACTGCAGTTGGTTCAAAGAGCTGATGCCAGACTGTTGACTGGGGCTGGTTACAGGGAGCATACAACTCCCTTGTTAAAACAGCTTTGCTGGCTTCCAGTCTGTTTCCGGGCACAATTCAAAGTGCTGGCTATGACCTATAAAGCCCTATATGGCTATGGTCTGGGTTATCTGAAAGACCGTATCCTCCCTTATGAACCTGCCTGTGTCCTGAGATCTTCTTGGAAGGCCCTTCTCTCAGCCCCACCACTGTCACTGGCACGTTTGGTGGGAACCCAGGAGAAGGCCTTCTCGGTGGTTGCCCCATGGCTGTGGAACACCCTTCCCAGGGAGGCTAAGATGGCTCCCTCCTTGATGTGTTTCCAGAGGCAGACTAAAACATTATTGTTCCAGCAGGCCTTTGGGACATAGTTGGGATCCTGGGGGTAAGCTGCTAAAATGCTGTTTTAAAATGCTGTTTTAATATAATTTTAATTGTATTGTTGTTTATTTTTTGGGAATATATTTTTATTTATTTATATTTTTATTTATTTTATCTTTATAAATGAAATAAACAATACCAAAAATACCAACAACCTGATCAATACTACAGTTTCCCAGCAATACAATATTCTGATGAGGATACCACAATAACAAAAAGAAAAGGGAAAAGAAAAAAAAGGAAAAGAGAGGAGGAAAGAAAGTAAAGAAAAAGAAAAGAAGATTCTTTCCCCTCCCCCCTCCCTCTCCCTACCCTTTAAAGAATTAAGTTTAAACTCCAGTACCCTCAGGCCTCCAATGCCATTCTATTTTAAAAACTATATCTATAACCTTAACAATCTTACAGTTTAATAAACAACCTTACATTTCAATATCATATCATCAATCTTCTATCAAAGAAACAGGTCTACAGTTCATTCCCAATAACCTAGATTATTATTATTAATAATAATAATAATAATAATAATAATAAAATATATTATATAATAATAAAACTTAAAATAAACCTTCAACAATCAGTAATATATTTTATATATAAATGCATATGCACAATTACCCTCAAACAATAAATTTAAATACAGCATACCATATCTATTTTGAAATAAAAAATATAAAGAAAAGCAAGAAAAAGAAAGAAAGATGAAAGAGAATAAATGAATATATGAATAATCATTTATCTTCTGACCTAGCCTGGATCATGTAGACTAAACACAAGCAGTTAACAAAGCTTGTTTAAAGATTCCAGTTCATGGGGTTGTGACAGAAATCTCACACATTTTTACGTTCAGCCATGCCTCCACCATTTCATGATTTAGAAACTTCTTCATCTGACCTTCAGACACAAAGCAAGTGTAGCAGAATATTTTAAGTAATATTGTAAGTTCATTTGTTTTGCCATATTTTTCGCTTTGATAAATTGCCTTCTTTTATTCGTCACCTCTTTGATGTAACCTGGAAATAAAATAACTTTATCTTGTTTCCAGGAAAGGCTTCCACCCTCTCTTGCCAAATGCAGGATATAATTCTTTGTGGAGACTTTTGCAAATTGGACTGTGATCATATAGTCAGTCCCTTTAGCATTTGGCACACGAAATGCTTGCTCAATATCAAGTAAATAATCAGATGGGATAGGGAGTATCTCATGCAAAATTTTATCCACAAAAATAGGCAATTTTACATCACAAGGCCTCCAGTTGAGAAATTCTGTCACAGACATTTTTAAAACATACTTGTATTGTAGTTTCATTCCCTGCCATTCGGTCTTGTAGCTCGTTAATTTTTGTCTCCATTTTTTGCCATGACACATTAATTAGATCCACAGCTCCTTGCAAGGCAGTGATGGAATTTTGGATTAAATCCCACCTTTTGGCTTGCTCCGTAAATTGCGAAGATAAAGTCTTTATCAGAGTAAATAATTCCCCTATATCTTCTGTCTTCGAAACTTTTGACACAGGAGGTACGGGGGGAGTTGGTAGTGATGCCTGCCCCTTTCTTCTCCTCAGTGTAGTCATGTTTCTCTCAAACAGATCTTGCAGGACCTCAGATGTTCTCAAATATTAACATTTCTTAAATCATCCCTCAGGAGTTGTTGATATTTCTTAAAACATATATTATTATGGAACACATCAGCCCTGTTTTCTCATATGAAATAGGAGTTTCAGAACAGCTTTTTGCATTGGTAAAGCTCTGGGGAGATAATCCTGGAATCCAGCCCCCCCCACACACTATCTTGTGGGGGGTACTTTTCTCCAAGATGTTATCCAGAGCTGCCTTGCCCCCCTTTTAATTCCAGGGGGGAGATGAAAAGGGTTTTCAACCTTTTAAAAAGCTGTTTCAGAATGCTCCCACAGAGAGCCCATGGGATGCTACCAGGGCGACACTGGTTCCAACCGGAAGTGCTCGTAATGTTGTTTAATTTATATTTTAACTTTTGTATATTTTCATATGTTTTAATTGTATGTGTTTTAATTTTTATAAGCCACCTTGTGTCCCAGTACTGGGGAAAAGGTGGGATATAAATAAATAGAATACAATAATATAAATATTTACTGAGATCTCCAGTAAAAGTCAAACACCAGTGTAAAGAAGAGTTGTTTTCATAAGTCAAAACATTAGCTCAGTGATCTTCACTATTTTTCAAGCAGCAGCCACTTTGGCTCCAGGTACCAGCACTGAGGGCACTTGGGGGCCTTTCCCAGGCTGTGGGAGCCCTCTCCTCTTCCCCCAGTCAAATGACAATGCTATGCACCAGACTCAGCAGGAGGCCTTTTGGGGCCTCTCCTCCCCATCTCCCTTCACATTGTCCAAGCTAACCAGTCTTGTTGATCATTGCCTCTTGGGCTCCTCCCCTACGATAGTGGAATGCTCCTCCATTCTCCTCTCCACCACCAGCCACCTTATAGCTGAGGAGCAGCAGGTCTTCTGACTCCTTAAATAGCCTCTAGTAGCCCAGATCACAACAGCCAGCCCATTGCTAAAGCAAACAAGTAAAGCTAGAGAGCCCCTCCTGAGAGTGAGCAGCTACTGTGTGTGTGTGTGTGTGTGTGTGTGTGTGAGAGAGAGAGAGAGAGAGAATGAGAAAAGTGGAGAGCCATGCTTGAGGTGACTGAGAACCACCAGTGGCCTTGGGCCTTGCTGTGAAGAGCACTGCATTAGCTGGTCAGGAGCAGCTGAAAATGTGATCCTTGAAGGGTAGGATAAGTGGAAGCCCCAGTCTTTTAATGTATTATTTTGAACTGATTTTCAATATACATCAAATACATTTCAAATATTCCAAAGTACAAGAACATGAAAAAACAATAACATTTACATTGATTCAATGATGTTTTGATTGTCCAGTAATTAATAAGCAGGGACCACAGGCCTTCAATGCTTTCCATGTTTTATTTGCCCTCCTCTATTTTACGACAGTGAATCAGCCATTCAGTCATAGAAGTTACTTTGGAACTAGGCCATTTGCTAGCCACTGATATTTTATTTTTTGTCCAGGATGCTACTTTAGTTGTCTAAGAAAACCACTGATAGGATTAAGAGTGTGATGGTTTTATGTTATGACATTGATTTCATGTAGCATTATCCTCCAAAATTCTTATTTCCAAACAGTCCCACCAAACATAAAAACAGCTTTATAACAACCACATCTCCATCTCCTGCATATTTGAATGGATTCTATTTAGTTTATGTAGACTTAAAGGTACAAACTATAACATAGTTTATAGTGGTTTTGTCTTAGATTACCTCATGGGGATACAGTTGTTTCATTTGTAAACATATTAAAACACATCAGCTCTGAAAAAATAAATCCCCCCCATACATACTTCAAGTTATTAACAGTGGTATCATTTAAGTGTGAAGTAGCATATTTAGGGGCAATATTCTGGCATGATTAGTCAGAAAAAAGCCCTTAAAAAAGGACTTGTAGGGAAAAGTTTGTATGACCTTTTTACAGGAACTTTTTCTGTCTAAACATGCATAAGATTGTTCCCTGAGTTGATTTGATGGTTCCATTTTGAAATGGAGCCTTTTAGCTGGAAGTATCGAGATCACCGTGGGTTCTCATTTCTCAGTTTTTCTTTGGCTTACATTCAGGTCAAGCAATGGCCATACTGAAGTACATCTCCAAAACTCTTAAACACCATTCTTTTCAGCTGCTTAGGCCAATCCATCTGATTTTGTATTTTTAACATGAATTTTTTTACATCTTAGAACTCAAAATGGAATGCTGGAAAATTCCACTCGATCCTTTTGTGAGTGCCCAGAAGGCACAATTTTTCCGCAAAGGCACAAAGGCACTTGCACAACATTTGCCTCCACAACCTCTGCTACTCCATTCCTTTGTTTCCAACAGCCCAGCAAATTGATTGTGTCAGTAAAGGCAGAGGAGGTGACAGAGGCGGGGGGGGGGGTGATCCCCAGCAAAGCCTCCATTTCTGCTTTGGATTGTACTAGGCCTGGAACCCTCAGCAGGAAAATGGCACTACTTGGCTCTGGTTCCACCAAGAAGCCCGACTAACACTTGGAGGAAATAACTGATAACATTTATATTTTCAAAGGGAATGTAGGCAAGCGTGCTCATCAATAGTTCCTCATCAAACTGGAGAGAGGTATTGAGAGTGGGTGCTGCAGGGTTCGGCTCTGGGCTCTGGACTCTTCAACATTTCTATTAATGACTTGGAGAAAAAGGTGGAGGGAATGCTTATCAAGTTTGCAGATGACACAAAATGGGCAGGGTAGCTAATACCTTAGAAAACAGAAACATTCAAAATGACCTGGATAGGTTAGAAAACTGAGTAGAAAATAGCAATGCAATTTAACAGAGACACATGCAAAGTTCTTCCTCTAGGAAAAAGAAATCAAAAGTACAGCTATAAGATGGGGGATACCTGGCTTAACAACAGTATGTATGAAAAGCATCTTCGAGCTGTAGTCGATCAGAAGCTGAATATGAGTCAGCAATATGATGTGGCTGCAGAAAAGGCAAATCCAACATTAGGTTTTATCAACAGAAGTAGTTTCAAAATTATGGGAAGTAATAGTTCCACTTTACTCTGAGCTGGTCAGTGCTCACCTTGGATGCTGTGTTCAGTTCTGGACACCACACTTTAAGAAGGATTCAGATAAACTGGAACCAGTTCAGGGAAGACAATAAAGTTGATTAGGGGACTAGAAAGAGTGTCCTATGAGGAAAGATGGAAGGAACTGGGTATGTTTAGCCTTAAGAAGAGAAGACCGAGAGGGGATATAATCGCTCTTTCAAATACTTAAAGGATTGTCATACAGAAGGGGGCTGCAACCTGTTCTGTGTCATCCAAGACTGTAGGACATGAAATAAAGGCTTACATTTCAGGAAGGCAGATCCCTGAACATCAGAAAAAATGTCCCATGGTCAGAGCAGTCAGAGAATGGAACCAACTGCCTAGGGAGGTGGTGGGCTCTTCATTGCTGAAGGTATTCAAGCAAAGATTGAACAGCCATCTGTCAGGAGTGCTTCAACTGGATTCCTGCACTGAGCAAGGAGTTGGACTCAATGACCTAAATGGCCCCTTCCAACTCTATGATTCTATGATTAATTGCTCCTTTATCCCAGCATGCCTCTCTGCAACCTAAGTTCTTTATGCACCAGGCACAAGATCTTTGCATCAGCCTTCCTCAACCTGGTACCCTCCAGATGTTTCATACATTAATTCTCATCAACCCAGTGTTCTGTTATGGTTGGGTCAAACTCAGTCCTGGAGCAAACTATGGGGAAAATTCATTCAGCAAAGTTAGGAGGTAGGCAAAGAACAGAAACACAGTATTACCAGCCAAGATGAAGGGCAGTCCAAAAGCAGGTCCAATGCAGAGCTGAAGTCAAGCAGTCCAAATCAAACACAACACAATTCAAGGAACAGGGTTTTCTCAGAAGTGAAGGCATCAGCAGCATGAGAGATCAGTCCAAAGAAGAA
The DNA here is from genome assembly GCF_057233095.1 of Heloderma suspectum. Classification (NCBI taxonomy): domain Eukaryota; kingdom Metazoa; phylum Chordata; class Lepidosauria; order Squamata; family Helodermatidae; genus Heloderma; species Heloderma suspectum. The sequence goes on from NC_139462.1 coordinate 73,118,453, forward strand.
GCATGGACTGGAAAGGTAGGTTGCAAGATACTGGAAGCTGAAATAAAGGTATCTTTCCAGCAGCCCTCCCTGCTATGACTAAGGCTTATAAACTGGAGTTTCCAGAGCCCTGCTCATTACTCTGCAGCTGCACAGAGATGTCCTCAACATGAGGGGGCCCTACTCATGGGGAGTCCTTTACTGATGAGGGGCCTTCGTTTGCAAGCAGGCACACTGTCCTTCTCACAGGGTTTGTTCTGGACTCCGTCTTGAGGCCACCACTCTTGGAGGCTAGGTGGTTGCTCAGCTTCTTCCTCAGGATTAGTTCCCCTCCTCTTGTATGGGTGGACTTGCAACCATCTCCCCTGAGGACCCAGGCTCATCCTGGTCTTCTGGCATGGACTACCCCTTGATGTTGTTTGTCTCTGAGACCTGTAGCTCCTCCTCTGAAGAGGATTCCTCCAGTGGGGGCATGACATCCAGCCAGCGTGGCCAATTATCAGTAATCCTGGGAGTTGTAGTCCAAAACATCTGGAGAGCACCAGGTTGGGGTTGGCTGGTCTAACCTAATTCAGTCTGCAAAGTATCTTCTCCATTCCATCTTAAAACCATTACAATCTGCAGACAGTGCCCTTTCGTCTTACCCAGCAACATCCTTTCTCTCTCCCCACCCCTCTTTTTGTTTCTTGTTTGCTTATCATTCAGCCTGAAGAAGAGTTCTGGTGAATTCAAAAGCTTGCTCACTACTTCATGTAATTTCATTTGGGCCTAATAAAGGTATTATACTATTGTGGCTTTTGGATTCCTTTTTCTAACAGATCAACACAACTTCCTGCGTTTTTGCCTACTGAATACAGAGACATTAGGAGACATATGCTATGGAAATATGAATTGAAGCATCTAGCACTGTGTTTATACAGATTCTTGGGAAATGAACGTTGCTATTAACATAGCTATTTAAATCTTTTCATAATTAGGAACATCTTAATTTAAGGAGTGTGGCAGAGACACACAATTACACCTTACTTTATTGAAAATCTAAATTAAACTTATATCTTGAAACATGAGAATGATAACACACCTCCAGAAGTCAAACGCTTTTATCTTTGAGGTTTACAAAATTGCTAGTTCACATGCTGAAGGGAAGTTTTAAACATTTTAACAAAATGGTGGTAATTATTATCAGAGGAGCAAATGTCACCCTAGTAATTTGCAGGAACCTTTGACTGTATTCTGTGAAATGAATAAAGAATTCATGGCAGAGTTTATCATAATACAAAAATTCCACAAAGTAGCTAGCACTGCTGAATGGCTCTTAAATGCATTTTTAGAGTTTGCCCTTAGCCATGTGCATCTTCTTAACACAGAAATGTTTGCAAGGCATTATAAATGATGTTTCAGCCATTTGAAGGCACCAGGTAGATTAATAGCACCCCCACCCCGACCATCAAATGGATGCAACTGTATTACATTTGCTTGTCAAGGCTTTCTCTGAAAATCGTTGATTATTCATGGGTTGTGTTGAAAGGTGACTCAAATCTTGCCTCTGCCATGATTTCACTAGTTGATCATACACAAGTCTCTCTCTCTCTCTCTCTCCCCCTCCCTCCCTCCCAACTCTGCCATTCTCTGTGTAACATGAGGGTGATAATAACAACCTCCTTCACGGGGTTCTTGTAAGCAATCCCAAGATAATGGATGTGAATCCTGTTGATTATTCAAGAGCAATATAAATGTTTATTTATTTATTTGTAATTCTAATGTCAGGAATTATCATTGCTTTGTAATTACAGTTTCCAACAGGAATTCTAAGGCTTCGTAGGAGCAACAGTTGTGTGGCAGCCACTTTAAATCCAATCGCATAGCATTGTTCAAGCATAACACTAAACACTAAAAGTGTTGGCAGTTTCATAAATAAGGAATATTTGCTGCAGGGAAGTCTGTAGAGCCACTGAAAGGGGAAGGAGAAGCTCACCCTTACCACTAACCATTGCAAGGTGGTGATGGAGGCAGGGCACAGCTTCGGGAGCACTCTGGTTGCAGGCTAGGGATGTATGAAAGTCACTTACCTTATGTCGAAATTGATTCGCGGTGGGGGGGGAGGCGCTCCGTCCCTCCCCCCGAAATTCTGGCTGGGGGGAGGCGCCCCGTCCCTCCCGCCGCGAATCCTGGCCGGCCGGGAACGCAAATGGCAATGGCCGTAGCTGCCACCGTTTGCATCCCTGCAGTCAGCTGTGATAGGCTACGTAAATGTTTATGTAGCCTATCACGGCTGAGTAAAAAAAACCAAAAACACCGCGCGTACACAAATGGCGGCATCCATGGGTGCTGCCATTTGCGTTCCTTATTTTGGCACGTCTAGTCTACATAAACATTTACGTAGACGACGGCGAAAATAAGGGGAATGCAAATAGCGTAGCATCTAAGCTATTTGCGTTCCCCTTATTTTCGCCGTCGTCTACGTAAATGGTTACGTAGACTCGACATGCCAAAATAAGGAACGCAAATGGCGGCGCCCATGGGCGCTGCCATTTGTGTACGCGTGGGGTTTTTTTGTTTTTTTTTTACTCAGCCGTGATAGGCTACGCAAACATTTACGTAGCCTATCATGGTATTTTTTTAAAATCTAGCCGTGATAGGCTACGTAAAGCTTTACGTAGCCTATCACGTTTTGTTGTTGTTGTTGTTGTTGTTTTTACTGGAAATGGCGGTGGCGGCAGCCGGTCGGAAGACCGGCCGCCGCAGCCGCCACCGCACCGCAGCCACACCACCACCGCAGCCGCCACCACCAGGGAGATTCACCCAAGGTAAGTCCCATCCCGGGGGGGGGGCGGGGGGGCAGACTGTTTTGCCACCGATTTTGGCCTCCCCGAGATTCGTGGCGAAATTCTCTGACATCCCTAGTTGCAGCTGATAAGAGAGGCTGCTAAGAACAGTGGAAGCTGCTAGCTGGGCCCCATCTACATAGCACCACTTTCACCCTTCACTCCGTCGCAACTGTGCAGCATTTCAGCTTCGAATTAACTTCTGCTGGGATACACATGCGATTTACTGCGGGCTTTCCCTAACAGGCTCCACTGTGCCCTTTTTTTGTCATTATACTTTAATGCACAGCTCTACAGGCCCATGAGCATGGGAGTGTGACACTTCAGTGGCTGTTTTGAATTTTAGGGGTTCTGTTGTGTCTGTCCATCCCTTGTTAGGTTAAAAGTGGCTGTTCTGTGCTCCTTCATTTCCACGCCATCTGTTTGTCAGTTCCCCAGCCTGAGACTCTCCTGATGGTTCGCAGTCACAAGGCGTGAGTGGTATGTGCCTACCTATCGCTCCAAAATGGTGGCCGGAGCAAAGCTGGTCCTCTCCCAAGACCCCCCTGGCCCTTGGGCACTGAGTCCAAAAGCAACCATTGCGAAGATACAAAGCTGCAAAAATGTGCGAAAGTGTGATTAAATAAATGAAAACGCCTCTCTGTGCCTCTGTAACTGCAGAGCTGCAAAGGGACGGGGGGAGTATAGGGTCATCACAGAGTGACTCAAGCACTACGCAAATCTACAACATACCCACTGCAAAATGCGAAGTCCGTTTGGGGAAGAGACAGATGGCTCGCAACCATGTGAAACCCGCAGCAAATGAAAAACATCGCAGCAAAACACCTCCTTGGAAACCCACATTTTCCAGGAAAAAACCACGAATGGCTGCGAAGTGGCAATTCTGTTGTCTGTCCCGAGGGACCTCAACTTGCAGCCATCCCAGAGTAAAAGGCTCATGTAGATGCACATTTGCCTAGTGCTGACTGAGATGCTCCCTGCCTCCATTTCTGCTTCCTGGTGGTTATTGGTAAGGGTGGTCTTTCGGACTTTCACATCTATATTGCTGTTTCAGTGAAGGCTGGTGGCTCCTATGTCAGTAGGGCAGTAAATCCAGCTTGGGTTTCAGTCAGAACCAGTCAGAACTCTAAAGCAGCTGTCCAAGGTGTATCTTATTTGTGCAGTGGCAAAATGTTAAAGACTTTGGCCAGTTTCCAGGATCTCGTAGGCTCACACAAGCAGCTTGTGCTATCCCACTCAAGTGCTTGACTTTGATTCTTTTGTTGAACAGCTAACATAATGCTGTGTCAAAGACTGGTTTTGAAACACCCCTCAGTTTTGAAAGCAGTTTGCTAGTCTGCATGGAGAGCTTCTATTGAATAAAACAAATGGAAAATCCCTTTCTCTCTTTGTATAATTATCATCATCATCAACATCGTCATAATCATCATCATCGACTGAGATTCTTTGAATCCTGGCCATGCTTTGGGAGTTCTTTTCTTGTGCACATTTTATGCTACCATGTCCTGTTGTTTGTCAGCATCCAACTGGTATGTTTGCAAACCTTTTCCACAGTTCTAACTGTGAAATGCATTTTGTGAATTAGAGACCTGGGGTTCTTTATGCAACTCATACATGAAATATTTGATAATGCCAGGGTAGAGTTTTGCTCATTCTTTCTTGGGGGGGGGGAATCTTTCATGGGAGCGATCTATCAAAATTCACTCAATGAAGCATAGCACTACACAATTTGGACTATACCCCTCTCAAACATGGTTCAGCATTAAAGAAGGGAAAAAAAAGGAATTCTGATGGCTGGTATCATTACAGCTCACAAGTTTTTCTTGTTTGATGAGATATCATAAAGGAATCATACAGGGAAGAATGTGTAATGAGTTCCTCACATTTTTTCCCCTCAGCATATTATCTATTTCTGCAATATCACCAGTTTTATGGAATAAAACACTTCTTCATTTGTAGGTTGCAAGAATTCTGGCTGCATTCTTGTATGACTTAATTGGGATTACTCATGGGTAACCAAGTATAGAACTGCAGCCACTAGTCAGAACCCAACGAATCTCGAGTATATCGGTTGATTACTTCACAATCTGTTTATCCAGTGAAGATGGTCATGCTGGATGGATAATTTCTGAAATGAGAGGTGCTGGAGCTCAAGACTCCACGATATGCAAGCTGACCTTCCCCCTAACTCCAGATGTTTGTGCGCTCTTGACAAGGTCTGTTCAGAAGAGCCCCTCAACCAACACATGCAGAGCTCAGCGGGGTTATGCCCGCTGGCCCTGAGGTCCATGCATGTGGTGCAATGTTAGGGTGGAGCAGTAGGTCTGAACCTCCCACTCCTCCACATGCTTAGGCTATATGTAAGGGAAATCTTGCATACCAGACTATTGTTTGGTGAAAATCTTCTAGTTGAGTTAGAATAGAGAAGTAGTAGTGAGGGCTATGTCTCTCGAAGCTGCATACAGTGCAGTGATATCATTGATTTGTAGTGATAGTGAATACATAGTGATTTGTAGTTGACTCTTCAACATAACATCAGTCCTGTGTGAATCCCACTTTTAAAATCCATTGATGGGATGGGTAACTTCCGACAGGCTATTGCAGTACTTTGGTTTGAAAAGGTCAGATTGGGGAAGTGGACACAGAAAACTATGTAGGATCTTTTTTGAAGTTCACGAGTTTCACATGGTGACAATTGGCCTTACTGTTCCCTCCAGTTTCTATTCCCACTATGACAGAGCTGGGCCACGGGCTGCGCAGTCTGAAGTGAGCCAAGAACCAGAAGTGGTGGGACATGCCAGCAGTTGCAACTGAAGAAAAAGTAAGGGCTGAAGGGCAAACCAGGAAGCAGGACTGAGGAGCAAGCTGGAAGTCAGGACCAAAGAATAACCAAGAGTACAGGAACATGCCAGAGCTCAGGAAGACCATGTGGCTCAATCCAGGCTCAGCTGGAACAGGCAGCCTTGTATAGGCCTTCCTGTCTAGAAGGAACCAGTGACCAGGCCAGGGCCTGTAGGCACTTCACTGAGAAGGCTGCCACCTGTAGTTCAGTGGTTCACCACTTTGGGTAGCTGCACACAGATCCAGCAGCTCCTGACAACATTCCTACAACATTTTCCCCATCTCTTACACATTCCTCTGCATTCTTACCACTATATTGGTCCCAAGAGCAGGCAAATATTTTGTGCAGACAGGTCAGCAGCAGATAATCTAAAGCAGGGATACAGAATGTCAGGCCCAGGGGCCAAATGTGGCACTCCAGGGGTACCTGGCCTCAACCCCTTCCTCCAGTCACTGATTGTTTGGTGTTTTCCTGGCCTTTGTGCATTTTTTTCCCTGGCATTTGTGCAGGTCAGTTTTTTTCCACCCAAAAATTCCCATCTAGCTAAAATGCAGAGTGGGAGCAGAGGTGAAGATCGCCTCCGCTGTGCCTCCTGCTCTGCATTGGATCCCCATCAGCCTCTGAGTTTGGAGGCTGACAGACATCCCAGTAGGCCTGGGCCCTTTAGCAATATTGATAACAATTGTATTGTATTGTTCAGTCATTCAGTCGTGTCCGACTCTTCGTGACCCCATGGACCATAGCACGCCAGGCCTTCCTGTCCTGCGCTCTCTCCCGGAGCATGCTCAAGTCCATATTCATTGCATCAGTGATGCTATCTAGCCATCTCATCCTCTGCTGCCCCCTTCTCCATTTGCCTTCAATATTTCCCAGCATCAGGGTCTTTTCCAGAGAGTTTTCTCTTTGCATTAGGTGGCCAAAATATTTGAGCTTCAGCTTCAGTATCTCTCCTTCCAATGAGCACTCAGGGTTGATTTCCTTTAGGATTGACTGATTTGACCTCCTTGCAGTCCAGGGGACTCGTAAGAGTCTTCTCCAGCACCACAGTTCGAAAGCATCAATTCTTCGGCGCTCAGCCTTCCTTATAGTCCAGCTCTCACAGCCATACCTTACTACTGGGAAAACCATAGCTTTGATTAGATGGACCTTTGTCGGCAAGGTGATGTCTCTGCTTCTTATTATGCTGTCTAGGTTTGCCATAGCTTTCCTCCCAAGGAGCAAGCGTCTTTTAATTTCATGGCTACAGTCACCGTCTGCGGTGATCTTGGAGCCCAAGAAAATAAAATCTGTCACTGCTTCCATTTCTTCCCCTTCTATATGCCAGGAAGTGATGGGGCCAGATGCCATGATCTTAGTTTTGTTAATGGTGAGTTTCAAACCAGCTTTTGCACTCTCCTCTTTCAACCTCAACAAGAGGCTCTTTAGATCTTCTTCGCTTTCTGCCATTAGGGTGGTATTGTCTGCGTATCTGAGGTTGTTGATAATTCTCCCGGCAATCTGAATTCCGACCTGTGATTCATCCAACCCGGAGTTTCTCATGATGTACTCTGCATATAAGTGAAATAAGCAGGGCGACAATATGCAGCCTTGTCATACTCCTTTCCCAATTTTGAACCAATCGGTTGTTCCATGTCCGGAACAACCCCAGCATGTATATATATATACAATAGATTAGGTAGCTGGGGAGGAGTACTGTGCACTTTGGGATTTTCAAGGCAAAATCTTGGTTGCCAGTCTATGGTGCAAATGTCTTAATATAACATTTGTGTATGCCAATACAGTTCAGAGGGAACATAAAAACTATCGCATAAACATTAGGTAATAGAATGCCTGTTGGAGGATTTTGTGGAGGAAAGGCAGAGGTATTTTGTTGAGTTGAAATGATTTTTAATATTTTCTTTAGCAGGTATGATTTAGGTCATACCTGAATGGTTTAGTGGTTTTCCCTACGTTCTTCAATTTAAGCTGAAATTTTGCAACAAGAAGCTCATGATCTGAGCCACAGTCAGCTCCAGGTCTTGTTTTTACTGACTGTATAGAGCTTCTCCATCTTTGGCTGCAAAGTACATAATCAATCTGATTTCGATATTGACCATCTGGTGATGTCCATGTGTAGAGTTGCCTCTTGTGCTGTTGGAAAAGAGTGTTTGCTATGATCAGCGTGTTCTCTTGGCAAAACTCTATTAGCCTTTGTCCTGCTTCATTTTGTACCCCAAGGCCATGCTTGCCTGTTATCCCGGTGATTTCTTGACTTCCTACTTTAGCAGTCCAATCCCCTATGATGAAGAGGACATCTTTTTTTGGTGTTAGTTCTAGAAGGTGTTGTAGGTCTTCATAGAACCGATCAACCTCAGCTTCTTCGGCCTCAGTGGTTGGGGCATAGACTTGAATTACTGTGATGTTGAATGGTTTGCCTTGGATTCGTACTGAGATCATTCTATCGTTTTTGAGATTGTACCCCAGTACTGCTTTTCCCACCCTTTTGTTGACTATGAGTGCTACTCCATTTCTTCTACAGGATTCTTGCCCACAGTAGTAGATATGATGGTCACCTGAATTAAATTCGCCCATGCTTGTCCATTTGAGTTTGCTGATTCCCAAGATGTCGATGTTCAGTCTTGCCATCTCATGTTTGACCACCTCCAGCTTACCTTGATTCACTGATCTTACATTCCATGTTCCTAAACAATATTGTTCTTTACAGTATCGGACTTTCTTTTCACCACCAGACACATCCACAGCTGAGTGTCCTTTCGGCTTTGGCCCAGCCGCTTCACTCTTTCTGGCGCTACTTGGAAATACCCTCTGCTCTTCCCCAGTAGTATATTGGACACCTTCCGACCTGAGGGGCTCATCTTCCAGCGTCATCTCTTTTAGCCTTGTGATACGTTCCATGGGGTTTTCTTGGCAAGAATACTGGAGTGGGTTGCCATTTCCTTCTCCAGTGGACCACATTTTGTCAGAACTCTCTGCCATGACCTGTCCGTCTTGGGTAGCCCTGCACGGCATAGCTTATGGCTTCACTGAGTTATGCAAGCCCCTTCGCCACAACAAGGCAGTGATCCATGAAGGGGATTGATAACAATACTGACAGCAAAATAGAAAAGGACATGTATACCTCAGTGAACAGTGTAATACCAAAAGATTAGATATCTAATTTTATATCTGCAATTGTGTGTGTGTGTGTGGAAATACACAAATAATATTAAAGTGGGTTGATTTACCTAATAATGCAATACATAAGATATTAGGATATACAGAATTACACAATATTTATAAGCTAAGCGTCAACAGGCCCATCTTTGTGATTATGGCTGGGTTAGCCAACAAACATGATATATTGCTTCTTCGTTACCCTGAGTATTTCCTGAAGTCTAATTGCATATCACCTGCAATTCAAACTGCATATGGAAAACCCAAAATGTTAAATAAGGACAGAAGTCTCAACATCTGTACTTTAATGTGAGAATAATATCTGTGGCCCCCATAAACATCTGTTTCTACAGTCTACTAGGAATTTCTCCTGTGCCCTATTGCAATCAATTTGCCCTATTGCAATCAATGGGTTACTGTACAAGAGCTCTCTATAGTAGATTGAACCCTCTGTCCATGTTCATACAATAATGACTGTTGGACAAAGGAGAACAAGTTGAAGCCCAGAAAAAAATGTAAATCTTAAATGTTCTGTGAAATAGATCCATAATCAAGAATAGAAAGGCAAACACCAGTTGCATTAATCAACTCATAAGCCTAGCTGCAGCAATCCGGTGACATGGTCATTTGCAGTTCGGCTGCAGCTTGAATGCAAAAGAGAGAAAACAAAGGCCCCTACATCTAGCAACTGACTTATGCATGTAGCGCTGGATGAGGAACTGTACACATACGGGTTCTGTTCACATAGCTATGGCTTAATTCTTGGTTTGATCCAGCTACTGGGGCTGGATATAGAATTCAACAACAGGGGAGAAGACTGGCTACTCAATTCACATGGAGTCCAGGCAGTTGGATTGAACTCTGGAGCTACAGTATAGCAAATCCACATTTTCATTAAGCAAAATTAATGGGCAATCAGAATGGCAGAATTAGGTTTTGAAATTGCAGAGGGATGTTCAGGGGAACGATGCTCTTGCATTGGTGCAGAGCCAACAATCTTCTTCATGCAAGGCTTATACAAAACAGAGTGGAATGTTATGTCTCCATCACAGTGCCTGAAGACCATACTGCACAGTAAGATGGCAATGCATGAATGCATCCCTGTCTCTTCCAGACTTTTACCAAAAGCAGCCACAGGAGAGTGGGTGGGGTGATCCTTGCAGTGGGGCATGCCAGTTACAAACTAAGCCTGAACTTCTAATGGGCCAGAGCCTGATTAGCAGTAGGCTAAAGGAGATTGTTTTGTGAAATAGATCCATCCACTATTCAGGATAGAAAATTAAAAAAGAATCGCTTTAAGCAACATCTTTCCAAGCCATTAAGAGTTTTGTTTTACTGCTGTTGCTAATGGCATCATTAGGTGATGAAGACTTTCTGTTGCGTGCTTGGTGATGTTTACCTGATAGCAGCCCCAGTCCCTTTTAGATTCTGGAATCTTGAAAAGAGTGGTAAAGTGGGGAATTGCTTTACTGAGATTTGCCAAACTTTGTAGAGGAGATTCCAGTGGTTCTAACTTTGCCTGACTTTATCATTTTGAATTAAATTACAAATGCCTCACTCACAATTGTGCTGTAAACTACAACAGCTTTTGTTCCATGGTATCATGTGTCTTCCTTTTTTGAGGAAAGCTGCCTAATTTTTACACAGAACCTGTAACTGTTTATGTAGCTGCAGCCCATCTGTTCTACAAATATTCTTGTCAAGCTGTCTCCAAAATCCCATGGCAACACCAAATAGCATCCAGATCCCTGCCTAAAAATATGCTGTAAAGGCTTTACTTTGGTTGTTGTAAGTTGCCTTGCATCTGCTTCGCACAGAAAGGCGGGAAATACATTTTATAATATATTGATTTCTTTATGATATTTATATGTTACCCTTCATCAAAAACAGATTCCTGGGTGATTCACAATAATATAACAATTAAAATTAGATACAACCTCAATAAAATATAAAAAGATATAAAACACTAATAAAACCATAAAACATAAAGATAAACGGTTACAGCTGACAGGCATATCATACTTAAAATGGGCCTGTATGAAGAAAAATGTTTTCACCAGGCACTTAAAAGTTAATAATGCTGCCTCTATGCTCTGTTCCATAACTGGGTGCCACAACAAAAAGAGGTTCTCTCTCTAGTTAATGTCTGCCTCACCTCTAAAGGAGGGGCCACTTGAAGACAGGCATCAACAGATGATCTTAAAGTATAAACAGCTTGGTATGGGAATAGGTGCTGCCTAAATAAGAATGTCAAGCCAAGTAACTTAATGCACAGTTCACCAGGGCCTTCTCCTGTACTGCTCCCATTAAAACAAGGATTTGTACAGCTGTGTTTGTAGTGTCCGCTCCATTCATTTCAATGGTGTTTTTACATGAGACCTTCCCAGTGAACTTTGCCCTGAGTGATGATGATAAACAATAAAATAACACACCATGTTTCTTTTTCAGCGCAATCCTATATATAATCACACAGAAGTAAATCAAATGTAAGCCCTCTTCAGGTGTGCTAAAAGTATCCCAGTTCAGTCATTTGCCTGCTTGTGCGTAGGGCTAAACTGTGTAGGGGAGTGAAGGTCTGCATAGAGTTCTGTAAGTAGGGTCAGCTGAGCGCACATACAGAAGTTCCATGATTGTGAAGCTTGTCTTATCAAGGCCTGGGAGCTTCCATGGATAGAAGAGGCTCCCCACTTCAGAAGTTTGTCCTGAACATGAGAAAAACAATGAGAACAGGGATGGGGGGAGGTGGAGCCAGCATGTTTGTCCCCATCCCCCTCCTCACATGTTGTGATAGCTAACCATTAGAACACCTGAAGAGGGCTTTAGTTCAATGGGACTTACTCCCAGGTAAGTGGGTATCGGATTGCAGCCTTAAAGTAACATATTCTACTACAATTATAAAAATCAGAGCTTTTTACTGATTCTAGGTGAAGGGATGTTTTTTTTTAGTTTTTGTGTTAGTGAAATAATTTTATTTCAGAAGAGCATTACAAGTGGATCATGTGTAACTACTATAAAGTAGGATTACCAGAGTATATCATAAACTGCAGCTACTGTGCTGATAGATTTTGCTCTGTTAAATCCTGCAAAATATTGATTTTATGGGGTGCACCACAACTGGTGAAAGAAAATATTATGCAGTACAAAAAGGTCACAATTGTAAAAGTTACAGGCTATGAGGTTACAGACTTTTAAAATGACTCCATCATTTATCCCTACTAAACAGACTCAAACAGATTGCTAATTATATACTTATTCTGGACTGCTGTTCCCATATTTACAGAGTATTAGCATATCTCAGTATTTTAGAAAGCTTGTCAGAAGGCACTTTTTATACTGAAATTACAGGACTGATTTGAAATTGTTGAGACAGTTTCCTTTTTTACACCTTGCTGATATTAACATTTTCCCAGTATTGCAGAATAAAATAAAACTCCAATACCACCTTGGAATCTTGGATACAACAATCCAGAAGTACACAACAGTCAGGTAGACTTAAAATAACCTCTACTTCCATAGAAATACAACTAATATATGAACAGAGTTCATAGAACTACATCAGATTTTCAACTCCATCTAGAAATAGCCTTTTAGTTTTCTGGCACCTTCTGACAGGCTTACATATGTATTATACTGAACATAGCAGAAGAGGAGGAACGTTACAGCAAGCCCCACCATCAGCCTATGGGCATTCGTTTGCATGTCTGCAGTGTGTGCACATGTGTATAAAGTGTACCCACACAGACTTGTACATGCAGTCAGGGACAATGCAGAAAGTACATTCTTCAGCTGCTCATGTGCACCAATGCACCTAGTTTGCATCCTTATATACACACTGCAGAAATGCAGACAAATATCTCTCCTGTGATCCCACACCCTTGTATGCATGTTGACTGAATGTGCATAGGCTTTTGTTTCTGTGCTACTTGCATTACAGATAGCCCCTCAAGCTAAAACTCCCACTCACCAGCAAAAACAGACACAGGAATTAACCCTGTGGTAGTCCCCAGGTCTACTCTGACAAAATATTACAAGACCTAACAAGGTCATCCACGGTATCGGGGGTTCATATACCTGCTCACCTTCCAATGTGGTATATGCTATTATCTGCTAGCAGCAATGACCTACCCCACTCTTAGTAGGGCAGTCGCTATGCAAAAGAATAAATGGACAAAAGTCTGACATCAGAAATGGCAATATTCAAAAACCAGTGGGAGATTTTAACCTCCCAGGATACTTTGCCACTGACTTTAAGGCAGAGATGGGTGAACTTACCCAGGTCCACCTCATGTGCCACTTGACGGATCCCCGCTGGCTGGCTGACCCTGTTTGGCATGGGACAAAAGCTTCCAGCCGGTCTGCAGGTGTCTGGCAAGCAGCATGCGGCTGCCTGCTCCCTCACTGAGCTGCCATTTTGAGGAAAATGGAGGCTCATTCTTTTATGTAAAGGAGCTTTTTTATGCAAATGGAAGCTGTAAATAAGACAATTTACACAAGATTACAGGCAAATGTTAAATCCTACAAATGTTAAATGAAAATCGGGGGGTGGGTTATTCTAACCTTAATAAAATTGAAAGGGTTTCACCAATCTTCCTAAAAATTGCATGTGCCAGACAGAAACGTCTATTTTACATAATCCAAAAATTTCAGGAAAATTGGTTAAAGACTGATGGGGAAAGGGTAGTTAACAGAAAAAATAAAATAAATACTCGGTCACACCATTTTTTCACTGATAACATGTCTTGGAAACTTTTTGTGTCCATCATTTCCCAAAATCCTGGAGGCCAAATATCAAAACCATATATGTTTTCCTATTCCATTTCTATTGTAGTTGGTGGAATGGAATTTCTTTTTTAAAAATTCAATTTACTTATTTTTTTTAAAGTAAAAATACAAGCTATCCCCTCAGCATAACCGGACTCTGCTGCTTCTGCTTACTGGTCTGCACTCCCACCCACTCCTGTTGTTCCTCTGCTCTCCCCGGCCCCTTAATCTTTATGTATTTATTTATTGCATTTATACCCCGCCTTTCTCCCTCTCGCAAGGAACTCAAGGCGGCTTACATTATCCTCCTCCTTTCCATTTCACCCTCACAACAACAACCCTGTGAGGTGGGTTGGGCTGAGAGTCTGTGACTGGCCCAAAGTCACCCAGTGAGCTTCCATGGCCGAGTGGGGACTAGAACCCAGATCTCCAAAATCCTATGCATGTGTAGACAGAGAAAAGGCCTACAACTCCCAGCATTCTCTGTCTAAACATGCATAGGATTGTGCCTTAAGTTCCCTTTTTGAATTCAAGTGCTGGGAACAGAGGGCTTAGAAGGAAGCTATGGAATGGAATGGGAGTGAAACTTTGCTTCTTAAACAGGCCTGTCTTTCCTTGAGGGCAGAAAGTTTTGCTGCCTGGAGTTGAGAAGCAGGCAATCATGCTGACAAAGCTGTGGTCAAGCCATGGAACAACGAGGAAAGATTCTGTTTGTTACACCCTGCAGCTAGCAGGGTCCTGAGTGTTCTTATGTACCCTGATCAGGCCTCCAGTAAGATCAGCTGCCTAAAACAATGAAAAACTGTCTCTGCAAATTCCCCCCCCTGTCCCATATGTCATTCAGAACCAATTCAGAACCAAGTTTTCCAGTTTGCAACTACAGAAAAGAGCCAATCAAAAAGCAGAAAATTGAGGGCTGTCGGGGGTTTAAAGAAAGCAACAGCACCCTGTGAAAAAGGCAAGAACCACATTTGTTCCAACCTGGTTTTCTTGCTTTTACTAGGGATGTCCGAGAATTCCGCCACGGATCTCGGTGAGGCCGAATGCGAGTACATTCGGCCCCCCGAAATCCATGGCAGAACGAAGCCCCTCCGCTCCCCCGCCCTGCGAAAGGTACACATAACAGGACACCTACCTGCTGCTGTTCGCGCTGCTTTGCGAATGGTGGCTGCGTCCGCGGCTACCATTCGCTTCTTCACTATAGGTTGCGTAAATACTTACGTAGCCTCTCGCGGCTAATGCAGGGATGCTATTTGCGTCCCTGCGGAAGCCATGATAGGCTGCGTAAGTATTTACATAGCCTATCACGGCAAAAAAAAGGGAACGCAAGTGGCGGCGGCTATGGCAGCCGCCATTTGCGTTCCCTTTTTTTTTGGCCGTGATAGACAAAAGAGAGGGGCACAAATGCCGTAGTGGCCACCATTTGTGCCCATCTCTTTTGCTGTAATAGGCTATGTAAATATTTACGTAGCCTATCACGGCCAAAAAAAAAAGGAATGCAAATGGCGGCCGCCGTAGCCACCACCATTTGTGTTCGCAGTTTTGTTGTTTTTTTGCCGTGATAGGCTACGTAAATATTTACGTAGCCTATCACGGCAAAATACAGGGACGCAAATGGTGGTAGCTACAGCAGCCGCCATTTGCGTCCCTGCAGGCTGCCCAGCGGCCAGATGTCCGGCTGCAGGCGGCCCTGGCTGGTGGCTCTGCGGAATTGCCACCGAGTGGAGCCAGCTGGAGAGAATTTCGGGGGGAGGGATGGAGGGCCTCCCCCCCACCGTGAATGTCACCCTTCGAAAAGGTAAGTGACTTTCATACATCCCTACTTACCTTTAGCTTAACTCTGAACTTTATTAGCAGATTTTGATTAGTTTTGAGAGCTTTTTTTATTCTTACCTCCCTTCTGGGAGAAGAACAGTCCTCTTTTCTCTTTTTGAACATGTTTTCTCTTGGGTTTGAGACTATTTTGGGCTATCTTTCCCCAAGCCCATTTCTCTGAGCCAGGTACCCGGCATCTGAGCAGCTTAAAATATTGCCTTCACTCTCTACCTGGATTAATTTTCCCTTCATGGGTCATCCCATGAAGCTGAGTGGTGGGAGGTAAAAGGAAGTATTTCTTCACACAGCATATAGTTAAACTATGGAATTCGCTGCCACAAGATGTAGTGCTGGCTACTACTACTATTATTATTATTATTAAAAATTATTAATCGCCCATCTGGCTGGTCACCCAGCCACTCTGGGCGATGTACAACATACAATAAAACAGTTTAAAACAATAAAATTCTACAATAAAAACATTTTCTAAAATACCTTACCCACCCCAAATGCCTGCCTGAACAACCACGTTTTTAATGCACGATGGAAGCTCATTAAAGAGGGGGCATAGCTGAGTTCCCTAGGGAGGGAGTTCCACAGAGTGAGGGCCACCACAGAAAAGGCCCTCTCCCTCATCCCCACCAGTCTAGCTGTCCTGGCTGATGGGACAGAGAGAACGCCATCCGAGGCTGATCTTGTTAAGCGGCCTATCTGGTGCTGCTGGAGGCGCTCCTTAAGATAGGCTGGGCCGGAACCATATAGGGTTTTAAAGGTCAAAACCAACACCTTGAATTTGGCCTGGAAAACAACTGGTAACCAGTGCTAGGGATGTACGAAAGTCACTTACCTGGTCCCACAGCTTGCTTCGCGGTGCGGGGGAGGCGCTTCGGTTCTCCCCCTGAAATTCAGGCCGGGGGGGAGGCGCCCCGTGTCCCCGGCCGCGAAATAAAAAAGTGAATGTAAAAAAAACCCAAAACACACACACGTGATAGGCTACGTAACGATTTACGTAGCCTATCACAGCTAGATTTCCAAAGTCAGCTGTGATAGGCTACGTAAATCCTTACGTAGCCTATCACGGCTGACTTCGGAAATCTAGCCATGATAGGCTACGTAAATCGTTATGTAGCCTATCACGTGTGTGTGTTGTTGTTTTTTTACATTCACTTTGTAATGGCGGCAGCGGCAGCCGGTCAGAAGACCGGCCGCTGCCCCCGCCCCTGCCGAACCGCCGCCGAACCGCCGCCGGGACCCGCCGCCGAGAGGGACATTCGAGGGAGGTAAGTCCCATCCCGGGAGGGGGAGGGGCAGAGAATTTCACCGCCAATTTCGGGGGGCCGAATGCGTTGGCATTTGGCCTCCCCAAGATTCGTGGAGAAATTCTCCGCCATCCCTAGCAGTGCAACTCCTTCAGCACTGGAGTGATGTGATCTCACCGGCGGCTGCCTTTAATCAGGCGAGCCGCCGTGTTCTGTACCAGCTGCAGCTTCCGAACCATCTTCAAGGGTAACCCCACGTAGAGCGCATTACAGTAGTCTAAACGAGAGGAGACTAGGGCATGTACTACGGATAGGAGCAGATGGTCGGGAAGGAAGGGCGCAGCTGCTGTATCAGATGGAGTTGATACAGCGCTGTCCAGCTCACAGCTGACACCTGAGCCTCCATGGACAGCTGGGAGTCCAAAATGACCCCCAGGCTGCGGACCTGGTCTTTCAAGGGTAGTCATACCCCATTCAACACCAGGTCAACATCCCCCAGCCTCCTCTTGTCTCCCACCAAAAGTACTAATTTGGATAGCTTTAAAGGGGCATTGGACAAATTCATGGAGGATAAGGGTATCAAGTGCCACTAGTCATTATAGCTATAGCTATCTCCAGTATCAGAATATACTGGAATATATTCAGAATAGTAGGCCTATTTACACCAGTTGCTGGGGAACATGGGCAGGAGGGTGCTGTTGCACTCATGTCCTGCTTGTGAGTTTCTCATGGGCAGCTGCTTGGCCACTGTGTGAACAGAATGCTAGACCCTTGGTCTTATCCAGCATGGCTCTTCTTATATTCATATTGAAATAGGACCTCAATGTTCAGAAGCACTGTACCTCTGATTGCAAAGACAAAGCAAGACAGACAGACAGACAAACAGACAGAGTGGTGTGTGTGTGTGTGTGTACACACACACACACACACACACCCCTTGGGAAGACATTTGCTTTTCAAAAAACAAGGAAATTCAATCATTAAAAAACCTAGTGGTTTAAAAGACCAGGCGATAAGGCTATCTCACGTTGGTCCAAACTCCACAAAGCTAGGAAATTGGAAGCTAAGACCTTATCTAACGTGCCCCATGATCAGTCATGATGTTGTGCAATGTCACAAATTGTGCTTGCTTACAACTTACCTTCCATGCGCCCACACTTTTCCTTGGTCTTTCATTCCCAAATCCAGATTGGGAGGATGGAATGCCTAGGACCAGCAAAGATGCTCCATGTTGTCCTGGTTCTGTATTGCTTTATGACATATCTCAGCCTTACTGTATTGCTAGAGAAATCCTACTGTGAGGTGATTCACACCTTTATTCTGTGAGTCGACCAATGTCTTTACCGGGTGAGTTTATAATGAGAGATGGGTTTTTCCTTTAACGTAGCTGGGCTGAGAGCAGTGCTACTGCTAACAATGGTGTGTGGTACATGTAGCTGTATTTCCTAGCCACACAGTATGACTGATGATGTTGCTTGTAATGGTGAAAATTGTCAAAGCAGGTTGGGGTGGAGGGTAGGGGAAATTGTTTCAAAGATTATTAGGAGGCACCAAGAAAAAGTGGAACTTGGTGGGGGTGAGGACCATAATGATTTTGAGCAGAACTTGGTTGCTACATTTATTAAATTGACATATGTTTGTAGAGCAGTACCTTCTCCCTACTAAAGGTATTCACAGAGACTTACACAGAATATGAAGTTAGACAATTGAACTTACAAACCTGAACCCATACATCTTGTGGTGAAATGATATTGGGAAGATGCTGTCTGATAAGTACACTACAAATAAGTGGTGTACTGGAAGAGGGTGTTTAAGCTTTCTACTAATCACTTGTTTTAATTACAGCACCATACCACCACATTGTTTTATCTTCACCAAGCATGTCAAGATCCAAAGCAACCAGGGGTAGGTCCTGCAGTATGCCTGCTAGTGGAAATCTCAATATGGTCGAGAATGAATATTTTCCTTTCAGGCTGCAATCCTATTCTGTCTCAACCAAACATCTTGTATTAGAAAGCAACCCCAAAAATCTTTCGGCATGCCTCCTGGTGGAAATTTGGTGTGGTGCTGAATGATTTTTTTTTGTCTCAGTCCTGATGGTGCAATAGAAAAACTAGAATAAAAAACTTGAATTACAATGTAATAAAGGCTTACCTTGTAGTGACACACAAAAATAACATAAGGATGGTGAGGGCTGCAAGAAGAGGGCTCCCTCTCACTGTTCAATCCATCCTAAAACCTACTGGTGTAAGCACCAAATAGGCATAGGTCACCTCACAGTAGGATTCCTCTAGCAATACAGTAAGGCTCAGATGCTTCATAAGGCAATACAGGACCAGGACAATGTGGAGTATCTTTGCTGGTCCCAGGCACTCCAACCTCCCCAATCTGGATTTGGGACTGAAAGACCCAGGAAAAGTGCGGGTGCATGGAGGGTAAGTTGCAAGCAAGCACAGTTTGTGACATTGCACAACATCATGATTACTGATCATGGGGCATGTTAGATAAGGCCTTAGCTTCCAATTTCCTAGCTTTGTGGAGTTTGGACCAATGTGAGATAGTCTTTTAAACCAGCAGGGTTTTTTTAAATGCTAGAATACATATATACATGTGACTCAACATAACACTTCATGATGTGATGGATTGCAGTTCATGAAAAATTATGCCATAATAATTTGTTGGTCTTTAAGGTGTCACAAGACTGTTTTATTGTTTGCTGCAATAGACTAGCCCTCTACAAAAAAATTTTTAAAAAATCAATAACAAAAGAACTTAACCAAGAAGCAGCAAACAAAGAGCAGAAGGGCCAGGACACAAATACAGATAAATTACTGAGCAGAAGATCTATCAAAAGCTTGCTAAAAAAAGTAATGTTTTCAAAAGCAGGTGGAACTGGCAAAGAAAGAGCCAAAAGATCTCCTGAAGCAGGGAGATCAACATCTTTGGTGCCATCACACCAAAGGCCCTCCCATGATTCCTGCTAACCATACCTCAGAAGGTGGTGGGAGTGGGATGCACAAAATGGTTTCACCAGATGATCTTAGTAGATGGGCAGATTCATGGGCAGATTCATTATCCTTTATTTATTATTACAAAAAGGTGGTGGGTGGAACCTACTATCTCCAAGAGCTGATATTAAAATACTAAACCAGAATGAAACCAGAATGCCCCATTTCATTTCCTTTGTAACAGAGAGGCTGTTTTGTTAATATTCCCATGGAGCTAGATCATATCTGTATGCTGAAATCAACATTTTAAAAACTCTTTATTAATCTTAATAATTTGCATTTCAGGTTGGTTCAAGACAGAGAACTGCTATAGAAAAAAGTAGCAATGTCAAAAGCTGCCTTAAATAAAAAAGGCAAGTTAAAAGCCTGATTTTAAATCATATTTGTGAATAAGAAGATGTGCAAGCACAAAGCAATTTTACATAGTTGCATATCCTGATTGGAAACCTCAAGAAAAAACCCCATTCCTCAGGGGCAAAACAAAACTCCACATTTATGTCATGGCCCATTCTTCTCATTTTCAAGAGTGTGTTTGGAATAGAATAAAATATCAGTAAGGCTGAATTGTCCATAAATAGATGGTAAATGTCCTTTCTTATCGAAGGGGGCTGCGATGATGAGGTGTTTCCCCCCCTAGGAATTAAAGCCATAGAACTGATGACCTCAGAAAGTTCAGCAATGACTGTCATCCATCAATCCAGATAGTTCTTAAACATTTAACTGAGGCTGCCATCCTCTGCTGGGGCTTTGTTATTTGCAAACCTGAGGGCTGGATCCAGATTTAGGTGCATGAATCTGGTCTGGTGGAAGCAAATTTCCCCATGCCCTCCCCTTAGCATTCCCTCCAGCCCCTTGAACCTGCTACACAGAGGGTCAGGGGACCTTGCTAAATGCGGGAAAGGGAGGAAGAATTGCTCAAAATTGGGCAGTGACACCTTCCATGAACAGAGCTTTCCATTCATGAAAGGCAGATCCCTGATCCAATGCCAGGATTAGATCCTGTATTTATTTATATAATTTATTGCCCACTTTTCATTATAAAATAATCCCAAAATGATAAAACACAATACAATCATACAGCATCAACTGATAAAACAGTAAGACAGGGGAGAAGCAAAACACAGACAAGTAAGTTTACAAGATGCAACAACACAGATTCAGTCAAAAGCCTGGGTGAAGAAATAGGTCTTTAGCTGGTGGCAAAAGCTTGTCTTGGAGCTGGCCATATAGATACGTACATGGGGAAGAGGGAATTCCACAACTAGGAACACCCTGTCTCAGGTTGCCGAGTACTTCCTCAAATGTAAGAGGTGGCCACAGGTCAAGATAGCAAAAATAATTACCCATATTATGGGAGCCAAATCCAGAATCTAATATCTCCTCACTTAAAATAGTAAAATATGTTGTTCCCAGATGTCATTCGAGTCGACGCAGTTGCCTCCAAAGGGTTTTGGCAGTCATCACTGACCAATTTTTAGAACATTTCTGACCTGTTCAGTATGACTAAGGGTGTATGAAACCCCACTTACCTGCGTCCACGGGGGGTCCGCCGGGGGGGAGGTGATCTGTTCCTCCCCCCGGAATCCTCTCTGGCCGGCTCCGCTCTGAGGCAAGTCCGCGGAGCCGCTGGCTGGGGCCACCCGCAGCCAGACTTCTGTCCGCTGCCGGGCTGCGGCCGCAAATGGTGTCCTACGTAGGGGATGCCATTTGCGCCCCTGCTCTTTGCTGTGATAGGCTATGTAAATATTTACATAGCCTATCACAGCAAAGAGCAGGGGCGCAAATGGCATAGCAGATGCCATTTGCATCCCCACTTTAGCCGTGATAGGCTATGTAAATATTTACGTAGCCTATCACGGCCAAAGCAGGGACACAAATGGCGTCCGCTACACAGGACACCATTCGCGGCCACAGACCGGATGGCAGACAGCAGTGGCTGGATCCGAACCCACCGGAGGCAGGCAGGAGCTAGTCCGCAAAGACTTCATGGGGTGGCGGTGGGGATTTCTCCGTTCTGCCACGGACTCCAGGGGGCCGAATTCACTGGAATTTGGCCTCACTGAAGTCTGTGGCGGAATTCTCCGCCATCCCTAAGTATAAGTGACTGTTCCATACAAGATGATAAATGCTTTTGATGATAAAACATCTTATAATTCAATATTTTCTTATAGTGTCTTTTTAAATAAGAACTTTAATGTGCACTGACAAACTTCCTGGGGGCTGTCTTCATGAGCAATTTAGTGCAAAGTTAGAGCAGTTTGAGTTCCTTCTAGGGTTGGCGGAGAAATCCGCCATGGATTCCAATGAGATTCTTTAGAATCCGGCCCCCCGGAGTCCGTGGCGGAATGGACTACTCCCCCCCGCCCCCCCGCGAAATTCTTCCCGGACGGACCCTACCTGCCGCCGGCCGGTTTGGGTCCGTCTGCTGCCGTCCACTGCCCCGGTCTGCGGCCACAAATGGTGTCCGGCATAGCAGACCTGCTTTAGCCGTGATAGGCTACGTAAATATTTACGTAGCCTATCACGGCAAAGAGCAGAGACACAAATGGTGTCTGCTACGCCAGACGCCATTTGCGGCTGCAGACCAGCAGCGGATGGAAGTCCGGCTGCTGACAGGCCCGGCTGGTGGCTCCGCAGACTCGCCGTGGAGCAGAGCCGGCCGGGCAGGATTCTGGGGGGAGGGACAGATTGCCTCCCCCACCTGCAGATGCCCCAAACCGGAACGGTGAGTGGGGTTCATACACCCCTAGTTCCTTCATGACAGAAGACATCACCAATCCTCTGCCAACCAGCCTCTTCCCTCTTGAAAAGCCACATTTTCTGAAACTCCTTTTACTCTGACTTAGGGATGTACGAAAGTCACTTACCTTTTCGAATGGTGATATTCGCGGTGGGGGGGAGGCGCTCCGTCCCTTCCCCTTAAATTCTGGCTGGGGGGCAGGCATTCCGTCCCTCCCCCCTGAAATTCTGGCTGGGGGAGGAGGCGCTCCGTCCCTCCCCCCCCGAATCCTGGCCGGCCGGCTCCGCAAATGGCAGTGGCCGTAGCCGCCGCTGTTTGCGTCCCTGCAGTCAGCTGTGATAGGCTACATAAATGTTTACGTAGCCTATCACGGCTGATTTAAAAGAAAAAAGAAAAAACGCGCGTACGCAAATGGCGGCGCCCATGGGCGTTCCTTATTTTGACACGCCAAAATGGCGGCGTTCCTTATTTTGACACGTCTTAGTCTACGTAAACATTTGCGTAGACTAAGACAGCAAAAATAAGGGGAACGCAAATAGCGTAGCGTCTATGTTATTTGCGTTCCCCTTATTTTCGCCGTCTTAGTCTACGTAAATGTTTATGTAGACTAAGACGTGCCAAAATAAGGAACACAAATGGCGGCGCCCATGGGCGCCGCCATTTGCGTACGCACATTTTTGTTTTTGTTTAATCAGCCGTGATAGGCTACGTAAACATTTACGTAGCCTATCACGGTATTTGTTAAAAATCTAGCCGTGATAGGCTACGTAAATCTTTACGTAGCCTATCACGTTTTTGTTTTTTTTTTACTGAAAATGGCGGTGGCGGCAGCCGGTCGGATGACCGGCCACCGCAGCCGCCGCTGCCGAACTGCCACCGGAGCCGCCGCCACCAGGAAGATTTGCCCAAGGTAAGTCCTGTCCCGGGGGGGCGGGGGGGCAGACCATTCCGCCACCAATTTTGGGGGGCCGAATGCGCTGGCATTCGGCCTCCCCGAGATTCGTGGCGAAATTCTCTGACATCCCTACCTGACTTTATTTTTACTGCAAGCAGCTTCCTGGTGGTTTTATCACAGTGTGCCATGTCCCCCCACATTAAATCCTGGGCATGCCTCTGTGACCTGGCAGTGACATGGTGAAGGGGGTGGGATGCCCCATTCCCTCTTGTTTCCCCAATGGAAGTAGTTTTTCCCATTGAGAAGATCCCCAGGAGCACAGCAGTGACCCCTCACATTACCGCAGTAGTGGGGACACTCAGTCACCTTAAGTAGGATGCTTTTAATCTTTAACTTATCCCCTCCTCCTTCTATGCATGTTTACTCAGAAGGAAGAAATAAATCTCGCTCCCCTGCAGTGAAAGGGTTAAACGCTAACTTTAGTAACTCGCCCTAAAGTGCTTTTTCACTTCTCCGTTGCTCTCTTAAGTAGCTATTGCGACGTTGTGCTTCTTTGATGTTTTGTAGTTTCTCTGATATAAAGTTGTTTCTCCATTGTTATATAAAGTCACTTCTCCGCTTTATCGCAGTAATGATCTTCCGGGTTTACAGGAACTTCTCATTGCAAGCAGGGAGAAGGAGAAAGGGGTGTGTGTGGAAGCAATAGGCAGAATTGCACAGAGGGGGGGAAATGGGGTGGGAGCAATAACTCTGCAGCAGATTGCTGGGATGTGGCAAAATTGGGGTAGGGGGGTGGTCTCAGGAGCCTTCAGATGCTGCATTGGAGAACTGGAGATTTTGGTTTCTTCCGGGAAATCGGCACATATGGGGACAATTAGTTGCTCTCCATTCATAATGTAGTAGCAGCGGGGAACCTGGACAGGGGAGGGAAACAAGGCTGTCTCATTGGTTGAGCAGCCCCTGCCAGTTTGATGATGTTCGGTTCTACTCCCCCCACCTCACCCAAAAGTATGTTCTTTTCAAGTGCTGAAAACCAAATTTTAAAGGTACGCTACACTTGTCTTATCTTGCTTTGTGTGTCCCTGATGGACCAAAACCGATTTCATGAAAATTCAGGTAATACTCCAACACACTTCTCATTCCGTGAAGATCCCCCCCTGGTCAGGGACAGGCACAAGAGTTGGGGTCCAGGGCTGATCTTCCCAGACCAAGAAGCAAATGCACCAAAATGGGAGTGAATGAAGAAGAGGGCAGGATCCCACACTCCACTTCTCTCCTCTTCCTTCTCCTGCTGTTACTGGGCTTCTGGCAGTGGATGTGGCTTCATAGGCCAACTCAGATTATGTGTAAACATTACCATACAGCAGCCTTCCCAAATGTGATTGTGTCCAGATGTGTTGGTTTACAGCTGCTGGGAGTTGTAGTCCAACACATCTAGAGGGCACCAGGCTGTGGAAGACTGGCATACAGTAACGGCTTGTATTCACATGGTTCTATTAATATACTGTTTCTAAAATGAGCCACTTTCTTATATGTTTACTATCTAGGTCAGACAAAGCTAAGTTGTTGAGTTAGTAGAGATCAATGTTATTATTCCTGGCAAATTGCTTTAAAATGGATTTTGTACTGTAAATCTAAAAACATTAATCACAAGCTTCCATAAAGGAGACATAGTAATAGTGGTTACGAAAAGTGATAAGACCCTGCTAATAATGTAATTGCTAGCAATCAATAATCAGTCCATGGAAGTGTGTTTTCTTCTCTTTTGTGACTTAATTACATTTCCTCAGTGACTTCCTATTATGCAAAAATAACAATTACATCAAAGTAGTAACTAAACCAAGAGGATGTTGCAAGAAACAAAACAAAACAAAACTTCGAATACCTTTCCCCATAAAGTGATTTGAAGTGAAACTGAAAATAGAAAATACATTAGTAAAGAACTAACATTTTCCCCTTCATTTTTATTGCAAAGATTGTAATTCTCTGAGTTATTAGAAACCACTCAGAGAATGGCTAAGCAACCACTACTGTATTCATTTATCCTTTTGTCCTTTTAGGCTTTCAAGCTACAGTGTATCCATAGTAACTCAGTCTTTTCACTCTGAAAACCATTAGCTGGATTCAGTTCTACCATAAAATCAAAGCCAAGAGATTTTTAAAAAGTGGTTTAAAAATGTATAACAAAGATTACTAGAAAAATCATTCCTTTAAAAGCTGTTTTAAAAAAGAAAATCTTAATACTGTTTATTAAATTATTTTTACTTTTTGTAATTGCAACTGTAAGCCAGAAGGTAATGAGCATTAAAGGACACTATTCAAGTCGGAATGTCAAACACATCATTGTCAGAATGTGCCACGTTTTAAGCTATTTCAGTTCAGAAAGCATAATTTTGCCCTAGAATGTCTGTTCAGTGTGATTGTCTTGAATTATATAATCAAATAGTACTAATATTTCCAAATAATTCCTGCATAATTCAAAGCCAAGGATTACTCACAAGAAAATAAAATTCAGGTTAAATCATATCCCTTTGCAAATTAAATATCTTGTTCTTAATTCATTACCTATTATCACACAGATGTAATTAAATTAAATATATCTAGAGTACTCATATATATATATATAAACCTGTTATTACCTTATACATGCCTGTATAGCACATCATGGGTTGGATCCAGACCAAGGATGCTATCCTAAACATACTGTACTTCCTAGGGAGTAAAGGCCATTGAACACAGTGGGACTTTCTCCCATGTATAGAATTGTGCTATAAATTAGGTGGATTTAGTCCCAACTGAAATAAATCAGACTTAAGTCATGGCTACCTTGTCCCATTGATTTCAATGATACCTAAGTTTATCTAGCAGTCTGGATCCAAGTCATTATTCAGTTGGTAGAATCCAGAAAAAGTTCCTATGACCCAGTTTGCACACCATAAAAAACAATGGTTTGTTAAACTGTGGGTTGTTGGGAATGAAGAAGGAGCCAGCAAGTATGCTAGTTCTTGCTGCTGCAATTGCTTCTGCTGCAGCTGGGCAGAGCTAAACAAACCGCGGATGCTCTGTCCCTGACATCCAAACCCGGAATTGTAGGTTGTTGAGGGAGAGACAATCCAGAGTTAGAACCCAAGAACAAACCATGGGTTCTAAGTCTGAGTTGTCTCTCCCCCAACAACCTACAATACCGGGTTCGGTCATCACGATAAACAACCAGGGACAAAGCATCCCTATGTTGTTTAGCTCAGCAGAAGCAGGTTGCCGGAAGCCAGCATGCTCACTCGCTCCCGCTTGTTCATGACTAACCAAACTGTAGGTAGGCCTGACATGTGAACCAGATTTATGAATGCTATGGAGATTATGTTGAAATGCATACGTACACCAGGTCAGAGTATTTATTCATCTTCTAGTCCAAGGGTGGGAAATGTGTGGCCCTTCAGATGTTGTTGGACTGCAGCTCTCATTAGCCCTAGCCAGAATAGGGAATGGTGAAAGATGATGGGAGCTGCAATTCAAACCCAGGTGGACTATTAAACCGTACATGAATAAAATTGCCAGACTGTGAAAAGCACTGGAATTTTCTTAAGAATTTTGGAGTACTGAATTATTCCAATATTGAGCAAATATGATAAAATATATCACTGAGGCAAAATGTTTAATGTAGTAAAATGTACACATTTAAGATTTTTATGATAGTTGAAAAGATATTGTTATTTCTACAGACTCACTCTTGATCTTCTGTAAGATGTTCGTAGTAATACAGATTTTGGTTATATGCAGTGGTGTAGTGCAGACAGGACTCGCAGGGATGCAGTGCTGGCACTTTTTGATTAGCAGGGATGCTGACATCATGTGCCACTGCTCCCCCCCCCCCCCGCAGACTTCCCTGTTCCTCCTGAGTTTAACCGCAATCCTCATGGTAGCTGGAGGGAAATTAATTTTCCTAGCATCCATACGTTGTTTCCTGTTGTAGTGCAAAGTACTTTGGGGTGGTTTGGTCTTGAATGGACAGTTCAGACCCATTAGCTTTACAAAAGACCTGCTCCTGGTAGGGATGAAACTGCTGTGGTTTGTTGATATGGATCTACACTACTGCCTGCATATTTGGACTCTCCTTGGGGGCATGGCTCTGGGGTCTGTCATGATGAGCACCTGCACTTCAACATTTTCCAATTCACCACTGGCTATACGATTGCATTTCTATGAAGCAATATCCCTGCTGTTAAGAAATAATATTCCTGGTACAAAACTACAGCATTACTTTGTTTAAAATAGGATTTTGACAAAATGTATTGGATTCCAGGAACATCACTGCAGATTACAGGGATATTTAATATTGTGCAGAAACTTTCACTCTGATCCTAAACACATTACAGCAATTTCAGTGGAATTTCTTTTCCATGCGATGGGTGAAAGAGATAACTTTTTCTTCCCACTCTGTTTTCAATAGGTAGTATGTTGAAAGCAATATTGAAAAAAAAGAGTATTTGATCAAAACTAAGCATAGAAAAGGTGTTTAGAGAAAATTGAGATAAAGTACAAACCTTTCTGCTCCTCAAAAATACAACACATATTTCTAAAGTAGAAAAATAAACACTGATGCTTCTCTGTTTTAGTAGCTGTTATGAAAGGAGGTACTTACTTATGATTTCTGTATTCTGAATTACACATCTTCTTGCCATTTATTCTGTTTTGACTTTGAGCAAATGCCTTCTTTGTGCCTCCACAAGGTGACTCTATTATAAAATATGCAGAACAATTTTTATTGCCCTTGGAATATGGTCAGCACCAGAGATCTTCAAACAAAAGTGTTTCATACATTAAGTACAAAATATTATTCACCTTTCCAAGGTCACCTAGGGATGTACACTTGTACCAGAACATATTAAAAAAAAAATCAAAACAACAATGATTGATACGCAGTGGTGTGGTGGTAAATGTTGAAGTACAGGAGCTCAGCATGACAGTTCCCATAGCCACACCCCCAAGGACAGTCCAAAAATGCAGGCAGCTGTGCTGATTGATATCAACAAACCACTTCTAGCTGTTTTCATCTCCATCTGGAGCTGGTCTTTTGTAAAGCTTCTCCAAAATGGGGCCCTCAGGCTGAGAGAGGTTGAGGTTCTCTTAAAAGAATGAAGTACCTGAAAACAAGCACTTCTCCTTTATCTGGCCTCCTGCCTGGCATGTTGTTGGGCACTTTTGCAAGAGGTAATTGATTTCTCAGGCTTCGGGAAGGCCTCCATGAGGGTCCTGGCTTGGGTTCCACAGGCTCCTAGCTACAAACCTCAGGTTCAATATCAGGTATCTAGTCCATTGTCCCGGAGCAACTGCTGTTCACAGTCATGCTGCCCCTAATCCTAGAGGTGGCATATAGCCAGCATGCCTAGTTGTAGCCACTGATGTATCCATGCCCTTCTGTTATTCTCTACCTCAAAGTCCTTATTAAATAACAATCTTTCTGCTTTCAAAGTCTGAGATCCAGTGCAGTGTAGTGGTTAGAGTGTTGTGCAGGGCAATCTGGGTTCTAGTCCCCACTCAGCCATGATGCTCAGTGGGTGACTTTGGGCCAGTCACTGACTCTCAGCCTACCTCACAGGATTGTTGTGAGGATAAAATGGAGAGGACGAGGACTACATAAGTCGCCCTAAGTTCCTTGCAAGAGGAAAAAGGTGTGATACAGATGTAATAATAAAATGTGTACAAGGAAAATAACATTTCCTAATTAACTCATTTTCTTAATACACAAAAAATTAGGTTATTTGAGGGCAAATTGATTTTTTTCCCTCAGAAAATACTCAACCCGGACAATGATGTGAAAGAGAATTGCTTCACATTAGGAATCCCTTAAGCCCCTCTACCTGCTGTTTCATTGCCTTTTTGGTCATGAAGGAAAAAATACAGCTATTGTATCCCAGAGAAAAGTTACTAAAGAACATGAAATATATTTTAGCTGCCTCATTCCAAGGCAGGAATCAAGTAGGCTGCACCATCTGGAGATCTAACCAACCCTCCCCTCACTAACAACAATACTATACTCATAATTTCTAAATTTGGCAATAATGAATCATTCTGGATTTTTTTTACAGTAACCCTGGGTATTAATTTTTAGTGCTATCTATTCCCACAGTGCTTTTGGTTCAGCTTTATCTAACTGTGAATGATGAGTGCTACAGCTGTCAAGATATACAATGAAGCACCTAGTCAATAAATAACATTTCTGTGATGTTTGCATGTGTGTCTGTATGTGTGTGCATGAGGGAAAAAAGGGGGGGCATGAGTAAATAATTATCTTTTTATATTATATAACATCAGAAAAATACTGCTTCACTATATTTGCATTTAAAAGTCTGATCAAACTCAACATAATCTACAACTTAGACAAAGCCAAATCTATAATAGCTGTTGGTTGTCCACCCACCCTCACCCCACCTTCTCCATGTAATTTCTCCTGGGCACCACCATCAAGAATGGCATAGATTAGAAGCCGGGAAAGCATTCTTGTCCCTGTCTGGTTTAACTGAGACCAGTGTACAAATCCGTACAAATCATAATCTCAGGACCAAACTAAACATTCTTTGAATCATGCATAGTGAAGCTATGTACGGTAGGTTTATGGTAGTGTGTGCAGCCCCAGTTCAGATTGGGACCGTGGTGCTCTGTGAGGGTGTGTGTGTTAAACATTCTGCCCCCACACCCATTTTTGTCCCCAAATTCCATCCCTCTCTAGGGGGAGGGGTGTTAAAAAAAGAAAAGCTTCCACTGACTCCAATGGAGATTTCTCTCTCTTTTTTTAACTCCTCCATGGACTTTGTGAAATTTTACGATGAAAATGGACAGAGAGGAGTTTAATGCCCCATCCCAAAGCACCATGGTTCCAATGCAAATTGGGGCCACGTGTGCTTACACTGGAGTAAAGATATCTATCATGCAGAGCTTCACTATGCGTGATTAGCAGAACATTTAGTTTGGCCCTCAGTACTGCCCAGCTTTGCACTAATCTAGGGCTTCACTGTGTGTGCTAAGGGCACACAGAAGGAGGTTTCAGCACCAGCACAATATCTGTTATCTTGGGGATGAAAGAATAACTGGGAAGCAGATTTAGACAAGAAAGCCTAAACAAGAAGCACATACTGTGTGGGAAATGATCCTGAAAGAAGAAAGCGTATTGGACATGGTGTTTCCTTTCTGTCATACTTTATATAAAAACAGTACTTATTTATTGGAATGCTTTATTTACATCCTGTGGCCTTGATCCAAAAAAGTGACATGCACACATGGAGCAGAACCATGCACAAGGTTAAAGCTTTGTACGATTATAGCCTATAAAGTAGCTTCCCCTGCTGAAAAAACAAGCCACAAACAAATTAAACAGTGGCTTGTCTGTTCAGCAGTGGGAACTACTGTGAAACCAATTTAAAACAAAATTCTACCTGCAGGCATTGCTCTGTCTTGTTCTGTCTTGCATGCTGTCGACACTTTTTGTTTCTTTGAATCATTTAGGTAATGGGATTTGCTCTATGAATAATTTTAAACAATTTTTCAAAATCAGATCAAGAGAAGTGCATCCAAATCCAAATAACTTTTAAGAAATGAAATGAGAATTCAAGAAATGCAAAGTTGCTGAAATTCACCTGACTCTATATCGTGGCCCAATATTTGGGTTTGTGCCTGAAAATCAGAATCTATTTAGCCTGTGTAATTCAAGACATGTCAACATACATAGTTCTAACCTGTGTAGAAGTTTTACTTTACTTTACTTGAGAGCTAGTGTGGTGTAGTAGTTAGAGTGGTGAACTGGGAGTCAGGAGATCCAGGTTCTAGTCCCCACTCAGCCATGGAAGCTCAATGGGTGACTTTGGGCCTTTCACAGACTCTCAGCCCAACCCACCTCACAGGGTTGTTGTTGTGAGGATAAAATGGAGTAGGAGGAGGATTATGTAAGCTACCTTGAGTTCCTTAAGGAGGAATAAAGGTGGGATATAAATGTAATAAATAAATAATACTCCTCTTGAGTGCTGGAGGGACCATCGCTCAGTGATAGAGAATATGCTTTGCATGCAGAAAGCCCAGGTTGAATCCATGGCATCTCCAGTTCAAAGAACCAGGGAGCAGGTGATGGGAAAATTCTCTGCCTCAGCTGATGGGAAAGTCCTCTGCCTCAGAGGACTTTCCCAGAGGACTCAGATTCTGGAGACCCACTTGCCTCTCAGAGTAGACAATACTGGGTTTAGGTCTGACCCCCGATTGACCAGTCAGAATTCTGTGGTCATTGAGTATGGTCATTGGCTGTTTTGGGGGTTCCACCTGCCTCAAGGGTTTTTTAAAAATATTTTTTGTACTTCTGTAAACCTCAGGGTTTCTCTGAGATTTCTAATACCTCCCTCGTGTGAATGCATTGTGCCATTTTGTCTACATAAGCTATGGCACTCATGCCTGAACATTGGAAATAGAGGGAATGATAATCTCTGCCGGTGATGTGGGGTGGTACATTTTCCATGGAAAAATTCCCAGTGCTTGATTTTCTTATGAAAACTTTCCATTTCATAAGTTCATTAATAACCATGAATGGATGCCAATTGCAAATACAATATTAGGCAAGCTTGGCAACTTCAAAGTTGTAATTAATTAGAGGTGATTACCTCTAGCAGAATACATATATGTCATTGGAATACATATCTGTCTCAGAGTATAATGGAACTAATAATACTTGTATTAATAATAATAATAATAATAATAATAATAATAATAATAATGACAGTACTGGGTTTAGGTAGCAAATAATCTGATCTGGAATAAGGTAGTTTCCTAGGTTTTGTTCATGACAAATTGTAATCCCTACCAGCTTGTCAGGCAGTGGTGGGGAGCCTCTGGCCCACAAGGACCCCTCATCCAACCCACCAAGGCCCCTCTGAATGCCCTCCCTGAAACCCTGCCCATGGCCCCACCATTGGCCCCTCCTGAAGTGGGGCTTACTGAGATGCCACTTGCCTTTCCCAATAGGGAAAGCAAGTGCGGAGCAGTACCTGCTCAGTCCTGAGCTGCTGCCTCAAGGCGCCTAGAGTGCCTTGAAACAGCTCCACTCACCCCTTGTTTTCCCAATGAAGTTTCTTGAAGTGATGGTTCCTGAAGGAGCAGGCCCTCTTCAACTGAGCTGAGCAGTGTGGGAGGAGGGAGGTCCTGGAGAACGGCCCTACCATGGGCAACTTCCTTCTCAAGGTGCCTGAAGAAACTTGAAGCAGTAGTTCCCAAAGGCTCCACTCACCCCTGCCTTTCCCAGTCAGAAAGGGGAGCAAAGCCGGCTCAGTCAGGAGCTGCCTCATGGTGCTTGGAGTAGCACTTGCCAATTTTTAAAATCTGTTTTCAACCATTCATTGTGGGGAAGACCAAAAAGAAATTCCACCCGAAAATTGTGGGAAGGGGTGAGAATTTCAGAGAAGGGTTTCAGTTTTTACCTTATTATATGGGGGTGGCTGAGGTGGGGCAGGGGCACTCTTTATTTTACATTTGTTCCTGTTCTGTCTTTGCGGTCTCTCTGGCTGCTTGAGCTTTCTGAGACGCCCCCCTAGAGCACTTAAACAGGACTCCCTCGGGGCTTTCCAGTGCTGCTGTCTGCTGAGTGTCTGAAAGCTGAGCGAGACATTTTAAAAATCCTTTTTTCATCAACAAGATGAAGAACTCCTCACTCAGCTTTTGGGCACTCAACAGGGAACAGCACCGGAAAGCCCCAAGGGAGGAAGTCCTGGTTAAATCCTCTTGGGCGGATTTTCAGAAAGCTCAAGCAGCTGAAGAGGCTACAAGACCAGAATGGGATAAAAATGGTAAAATAAAGAGCACACATGAACCCCTCAGCCACCTCCTCACAGTAAGCCCTGCACCCTGAGAAAATTCTCAGCATCCCTGCAAAAGACGCAGAAAAATGACTGGCTCTCTTTCAGAGACACAAGGAGGTTGCAAAGAGGTAGGTGGGGCATGGAACAGCGCTATCTTGGAGTGCCTTAATGCAGTGGGTCCTGGAGGAGCATACCTCTCTTCCAGTTGGGGAGGGATGTCACAGGGAAGGGGAAGTTTAAATCTCTACTTCCTCATGGCTTCCACCCTCTGTGCTGTTCAGCTCACTGGGAAGCAGCTGAGGTGGAGGGGGAAAGGGGGCTGTGGAGTCTTGTGACTCAGCTGCCATTATCCCCCTCCTCAGCTATTTCCTGCATTGCTGTGTGCATATGTGTGTGACAGAATGATGTGCATGATGGTGGTGTGTGTGGATGTGTGAGAGAGAAGTGTCCTTGGTCCAGCCACTGCAGCTCCAATCCCACCCAGTTTGACTTCGGCCTCACTCAGTGCTGGTCTCCAGCCCCATACAGTTTTCTACTAGGGCAATGCAGCCCTCAGCCAGAAAAAGGTTCCCCACCCTTGTTGCATGTAGCGTGGTCATACAAACTTCAGAAATGGAAAGCATTGCACTGAGTTTAAAGGGAAAAAAAGTAAAAAACTATACGGGAAACAACTACTATAACCAGAAAAATGAGCTCTTCTGGTTTTCTCTCTCCAAAGAACTTTGATCATTCCTTCAGGCAAATTTTCCTATCCTATTGTTCCCTCCACATTTATTCTGAGGCTTCATACATATGACCACTTCCTTAAAAGACATTAATGACTCCACTTTTAACACCAAAGGAATAAACAAAACACACCACCTTCCTAATATTGTCTCTAACAGAAGATGGTTTAACAGAAGGTGTCGTCTTTCTCACCTGACGACTGCCTGGGGGCTGTAGACACATCATATTTTATGCTAAACACATCAGGCTGAGGAAATACTACTATCGTCGAGGTGCAATTCACAAGCACAGCTTCTGTGCAACCACCATTTATCTTAATGCGCTAAAGAACTTTTAGCAACACATAACAGTTCTTATCTCTGAAGCTGAGAAGCCCCTTGAAGTAGGTCATACTTTCAAGGGACACTATTTCTTTTGAAAGAGGGATCATCAGACACCACTGATTTGATTCTGTGTTGCTTTCTCAGCAGTTACAGCAACATACTACACATCCAGTACAACCCACCTGGCTCTCACTTCGATGGGACTTCCACTGTGGGGATTTAAAAAGTGCTCAGTGCTCGTTTAAGTTGGGAATATGCTGATTCCTCCATTACATTTTGAGGTGTGCAAGAGCATACCTTGGTGAATTATACAATTTGTCAGTGACTCCACTCATTCTCCAGCTGGTGCCACCTCTTTCTCTTTCTTCAAATCCCTCATTTCACATGAAGCTTTTTGTGTAACACCATAGTCTTCATTCCTAACTGAGCAGAAGTGTAACTGCATCTGCTCACATTCATTCCTTGATACCTTCCCCTCCCTCCCTCCCTCCATTCATTTATTTTTGTCTCCCTTGTTATCAAAATTTAGATTGGAATCTCCTCAAGGCAGTGATATATCCTTTGTATATGTGTGCATGGATGTTCTCTGTGTGTGTGTGTGTGTGTGTGCGCGCGCATGTGCGTCTGAATGTGAATTTGCAATGGCACATAGTAATAATTACTACCACTGGTATATATAAGGTGTCATGTCTTTATAATTGATGAAGTGGATGGATGCTAAGTAGATGTGTTAGCTATCATGGTGCCAAATACTCTTAAGACACAATCCTATGCATGTTTAGATGGAAAAAAAGGCCTACAACTCCTAGCTTATGTGCTAGGAGTTGTAGGTCTTTTTTTCTGTCTAAACATGCACAGGATTGTGGCCTTAGTATATGAGTTAGAAAACCCTGATATGCTTGATTAAAATCAGAGCAGAAAGGGGATAATAATTATTCACCTTTACCACTGATTCTCTAGTTGAAGCTAGCTACTATAATACATGTTTATTTAAAAATACCCCACAAAAGAGGAAACCTGGGGGGAAAAACAAAGAATACCTGGGATTCTTATAACCTATGCCTGGCTTCTGGACTTTCTGATTCTTTCTGACTACTTTCTAATGCTGTAGACATGACATTTAGCTTGATCCAAGCAATAGAAGCAATATGAGGAAATGTATCCAGATGAACTTTAAAATAGAGATTTCTTGACATAGAAAAAAAAGGTGTACTTTCTCATAGGGATGCAAAGAAACACAGCATATAAAACTATTCAAAATAAAATATGAATTATGTTGCTACACTTTGACTTGACTAAAATCAACAACTATTGACACATGTTTCTTGGTTTTACAAATAATTCCAGGCAAGAGACTTTTGCTGGTTCAGCACCTTGGACAGCTCCACAGCAGCATCTGTTGGTTACTCTCCGAGAATAATTCAGTCTGGAGGAGAACCCACAATAACCCATTTCCGGGCATGTTTCAAGCTGTGGTGTCACCAGGTTTTGTGATAGCTAACATCATAATGCATTTAACTCTTTGGACCATCATAAAATATTATCTTCCCCTCCCTGATCAAATATTTATTTAAGCTTGCAAACTAGGATCTAACCCATTTGAAATATCTCAGTGAAAGCCATCCTCCCACTAAGAGCTGCACCTAGTATACAGGAGCTTGAGGAAATGGAAAGGAGATCCAGTTTTGGGCCAATTCAGTGCCAGTGTGGTGTAGTGGTTAGAGTGTTGGACTGGGAGCCGGGAGATCTGGGTTCTAGTCCCCACTCAGCCATGGAAGCTCACTGGGTGACTTTGGGCCAGTCATCAGCCCAACCTACCGCACAGGGTTGTTGTTGTAAGGCTAAAATGGAGAGGAGGAGGATTATGTATGCTGCCTTGGGTTCCTCAAAGAGGAATAAAGGTGGGATATAAATGTAATAAATAAATAAATAAATAAATAAATAAATAAATAAATTCCCTTTTCACAGGTCTTTTAATTAGAAAGTGGGAACTGCAACAAAATGTTGTGGTGAAGCATGCACTCAGTCCCCCACCCCTGACTGGCCAGTCAGAATTCTGTGGTCACTGAGTATGGTTATTGGCTGTTTTGGGGGTTCCACTTGCCTCAAGGTTGTTGGTTTTTTAAAGATTTTTTGTACTACTGTAAACCTCAGGGTTTCTCTGAGATTTCTAATATCTCCCTCTTATGAATGCATTGTGCCATTTTTGCAACATAAGCTATAGCACTCATGCCTGAGCACTGTAAATAGAGGGAATGATAATCTGTCAGTGATGTGGGGTGGTACATTTTCCATGGAAAAATTCCCTGTGCTTGATTTTTCTGTGGAAAACTTTCCATTTCATAAGTTCATTAATAACCATGAATGGATGCCAATTGCAAATACAATATTAGGCAAGCTTGGCAACTTCAAAGTTGTAATTAATTAGAGGTGATTACCTCTAGCAGAATACATATATGTCATTGGAATACATATCTGTCTCAGAGTATAATGGAACTAATAACAAATAGTGACAGTGAAACTGAAGGTGCCCCAACAACCTTAGTGGAAGAGAGTTGACCTCTGTTGAAGCAGATGAGTGGATGTCGGCATTTCGTCAGCTGCTAAAATTAATTAGTGTGCCAACAGTTTTTGGTACCTTTTTTTCCCTCTTACATTTAAACAATGTAAGGGAAGTACATGCTATCGTCTTGAAATTTTTTTACAAGTATTCAAAAATACATACAACATAATGGAACATTTCACATTAAAGGTGCAATCCTATGCATGATAGACAGGAAAAAGTCCTACAACCCCCAGAATTCCCCAGCCAGCACTTCGTTCTGTCTAAACATGCATAAGATTGTGCCTTTTTCCCTCAAAAATTTGGGTCAAGTACTTGTGGTGTACTGGGCCAAAAATTAACATGGGGTACTTTTTTAAAAGCTTTGTTCATTCCTAAATACAAGTATAATAAACATGCTAAGTTAGATCTCTCTAGGGCAGGAGTGGGCAACTTGTGGCCCTCCAGATGTTTTGGCCTGTGACTTCCATCAGCCCAGCATAACCAATGGTGAGAGATGATGTGAGCCGTAGGCCAAAACTTCGGGAGGGCCACAAGTTGCTCTCCCCTGCTCTAGGGCATCAGAACATTTCCCAGTGCAAACTGAAAATGTTCCTATGCAAATGACCCTATGCAAATTAACCTGATTTGCATTGGAAATTTTCCAGTTCAAAATTTTCTGGAAAACTCACATCACTGATCCTGGCTGGGGCCTAAGGTTACTTACATTTCTATTTGAGAGTGATGTTTGCTTGATTAAGGATTAACTCAGCATGTGTGTGAATCAAGGTTTGCATAATGATAGGGCAGTTTGACATTGAAGTGGTCAGTATGTGCTAGGTCAGTTTTTCCTTCTGACCACACTTTGGTTCAAATGAAAAAAAATTGCAGGAGTTAAATGCAAGGTAATGTACATCAAATGCAAC
Source organism: Heloderma suspectum (assembly GCF_057233095.1). Taxonomy (NCBI): domain Eukaryota; kingdom Metazoa; phylum Chordata; class Lepidosauria; order Squamata; family Helodermatidae; genus Heloderma; species Heloderma suspectum. The sequence continues at coordinate 73,156,077 of NC_139462.1, forward strand.
ATAATCATAAATACATTTCTGTCATAACAATAACTGAAGTCTACAAAATCAGGAGACATTTATCAGCTTGCAGAGATTTGATCTTAAAAAATAAACACAAGAGATGATTAATACCCACCAGCATTTAAAAGGGGGGGGGGATACCAAAAAACAACAACACCCTTCATCTGTTAGAATTTGGAGATGCTATTTCCTATAAAGAAGGATTCTACAGAAAATACGTTATTCGTGAGTCTTTGTTTTGCTTAGAAGTGTCACAGATTTTTTTTTAAACCCTTCTGTTATTACACTGATTTTAAAAGGGTTAGTGGCAGATAGGTTTTTTTCCAGACACTTGCATGGACCCAGCAAAGGAGTCCGGTAAACAGGCTTGTTTTCTGAATCAGGAACTGCAGGAGTAAACCTGCATTCAAATATGTGTCCAGATGTTCATCAGAATGTGAATCCAAGTGCCAATGCCATCTGTACTGCATTGCTTTCAATGAGATTTGCACTCAAATATACATCATCCATATTCTGCTGCAAATACTCGTCTATAAACAGCTTTTAAAAGTGAAATCAGATTGGGATCAGGATGAGCATACAGAAACTCAGGGCACAATCCTATCTGGATAGGTGGCCGACTCCGAACTCAGAGGCAACTGCCTATCCAATACAAGGCAGGGGCAGCGCGGAGGGGATCTTCCCCTCCATGCTTCAGCTGCCCTGCATTTATGGCTAGACAGCCGATTTTGACTGTCTAGCCATGGGAAGTCAGAGTGGGTGTGTGTGTGTGTGTGTGTGTGTGTGTGTGTGTGTGACACTGGACGACACATAGGAAGCGTTGGAAAGGCACATCCTCCCTCCCTGCCCTCAGGAATGCCCCGTTTTCACTGCTCTGTGATCCTCTTCTGAGTGCGGTGCACGGGGTCGATCCACGCTGTCTACGAGGCAGCACGGGAGCGGGTGGAGGTCGGTTCTCAGGGAACTGACCTTGAAGCATGGGCTCTGAGGTCAGGTCCAGGGAACTGACCTATCCTATGGCTGTCTAGCTGCTGACTAGTGGCCATAGGATTGCGCCCTTAGTCACTTATTATACAATTACATTTGACATTTCAGTTATTCTGAATGTGTCAGCAAAAGAATCGGAATTTTCAGATGGGTAGCAATCTTTGATAAAACGTTCATCTATGCAGATCTAGAACAACTGGCAGCTAATAGTCCATTTATGTATGTTTTTAATTGTACTGCAAGTTTGCAAACAGAACCAGAAAGAAAAAGGTGAGATACAAGTGCTGTATTAAACAACGGGCCACATGTCTTTAAATCTTAAACCAGGATCTGCAGAGAAGGTAAACTGTGTAGAGGATAACAGAACGTGAACATTATAGGCAACTAGCTTGAGATCTGTTGAGCCAAACCACACCCAGAGTGAGGGGTGGAGATTATATTCCCACCCTGTATCTTAGGCCACACCCCTGCAGGTGTTGAAGGTGGCCTCCATAAGTCATCCCTTCCCAGGGCCCCCAGTGAGACTGGTGAGCTCCAAATGCTACTTGTACCCTGCCCACAGGTCCCACAGCCCTGAGTGGAAAGTCACAGGAATGGCCAATTGCTATAAAGGTCCCTCAGAGTGCTCACCTAATGTATTTATTTATTTTATATCACTTTTATACTGCCCAATAGCCAAAGCTTTCTGGGCAGTTCATAATTGTATCCCTTCCCTTCCTGGTTAAACCAGCACATTCTGCCACATGTGACCAAATTAACTTGACAAATCAGTAACTCAACTAACTGTAGACCCAACCACTACATGTCCGTGCAAAGCAGGTGACCCCCCCCCCCCCGCAAACCAGGCCACTTTGCTGATGTGCAAAAATTTCCTGCTTGGCCCCCAAAGGGACAACAAGCCAATCCTGCATGAGAAAGAGAGTGGGTGAGAGAGCGGGCACCAGAAGGGAAAGTGGCCTCATGCTGGGCAGAGCTCCTTTAAATAGGCAAATGTCCCCGACCAGACAGAGAAGCTGGCCTGGGGAACAGCTATCAGCTCATACTCAGAATTCAGGCCACAGAGACAGTCAATGTCTCTGTCGATGCTGAGCCTCTCTCTTCATCTGTGCTTAGCATTATATAGCATGGAAATGTAAGTGAGCAACCCTTCTGTCAGAGATGAGTCCAAGCGCCTTGAGATGTTTTGTGAACCACCCAGAAAGCTTCGGCTACTGGGTGGTATAGGAATGAAATGAATAAATAAATAAATATGTCTGACAGCTCTGATTCTGAATCAGAATTGGAGCAGCTAGATCAGAGGCCAGGGGAGGGACTCTCCCTAGTGAGCCAAGACGCTGGGAGAGATTCCTCCGAAGACCTTGACATGCACATGGCCCAGGTTAAGTCCCTGGCCCCTCCCTCCACCATGAGAACTCAAGTTTCCAAGGAGGAGGAAGAGGGGAATGACTTGAGAGATGCTAGGGCATGATGCAACGCAAAGTGGGAAAAGTTAGGGGCAGAGCTCAGATGCTCAGCCAGGATAGCTGCTCTTGGAAGCCAATGTAGGAGGGAGCCACCCTAAGGGAGGGGCATCACTACGAAGCAAGTCTGGCCATGTGGTTCATGCCCAAACTGTCAGCAACTTCACTACCCTCCAGTTTGTCTCCTCTAATTAGGGATCACAGATTAGTTGTTTAGGGGCCTGAGGCACTCTGAGAGTTTCCTAGAATCTGCATTTATAAAGAGGCTAGTTTCTAGCAAAATAAAGTAGTACTAGTCTGAAGCTTTGTCTCTTTGTAGTGTTAATTGCGAAGGGGAAAGGACAATCCATTTCTGACACCTTCACTAGGCATAGCCAATTTCTCTCTGATTTTTTTGGTCCACAACTCTTCCAGAATGTTGCTCGTACCCTCTGGCTGTCCTTGTTCCAGTTACTGCAGGGGTGAGACACAAATTATCTTGTGTCTTGGTTTCATCCAAACCCAGATACTGTATTGGTCCTGGCTTGTCCAGTTTCCCTACAGCCAAATGACTGCCTGCTGCCTCCTCTTAGCTTACCTCTCTGGTAGCACTGCAGCACCAGTAGATTCACTGGATGATGAGGTGTAGAGTTCAAGATTCCACTGCACACTACTAGATCCTCTGAGCGAACATTCACTTCACAAAGAAAAAGAATGCAGCAACTTATTCTGAGGGGCTTTCAGTACATTTTGCCAGGTTTTTTATAAAAATAAAATAAAAGCTGAAAAGCACTCTGTGGCCCTCTCTCAGTGTGCACAGTGAGGTTTTTGTGTGTGATGATATACTATTCTCATGATGTTACATTGGAAGGGTCGTGTTGCCAGAACCGTGAACACATTGGGTCCTATGCTACACTGTGCAGCCCAGGATAGAGGGATGAGGAAGGTGTGGGTGGGTGGGGGTAGAAAGAGCCCTAGGTGACATGGGCCACATTGGAAGAACAGGTGTGCTTCGTGTTGAAATGACTGATTAGCCATCCTGCAGCCTAAACTCTGGTAGAAACTTCCAGAAGAAGAATTCATGTTGTTCATACAGGAGTTGAAATAGCTTTATTAATTAATTTCTAAAATCAAATGCCATGACCTTTAGCAGCAACAAAATTCAAGTTGAAATATTGTTTAATTTTTTAAAAAGAATATTCCCCCTAAACTAATAAATACAAGGAGAAAGCAACCAGCAGAGGCCTGGAAATGTTAAGAAGGGCCAAGAACTTGGTGTATTAGTTCAAAGAGCCTGTCAACATTTTGCTATTCAAGATCTCTGAGTAGAACTTCTCCAACCTAGGCCCTGCAATTATCCTTTCATAATTGCAGCATGGTATATGATAGTTAGATAAATATAGACTGCAAAGAGGTGCCGGACAAATCTGAGATTAGCACATTAACAAGTGCTTCTGCATCATTTCCTGTATGTAATGGCTCAGTCATTCTGCAACAGTTTTTGGACAAAAATCCCCCAAGTCACATTATTAAACACCTTTTTCCTCTGCCATTTGTCAAGGATTCATTTTCATCCTCATTTTGACATATGAATGATATCTGCTGCTCTATTTAAAAGAGTGGAGGATTTCCTAATTGACAACTCTCTACATCTCTCACACAGTCTAATTGGCACTCTGCTGGCAAGCCTATCAGCCAACTTAAATAAAGGAGGTAAGGGTTTAATGCTCTTGGAGAAGGAACTCAACTTTTGCTCCAAGAAATAGTGTGATCTCCCTGGATTGTCAGTTAAACTTATCAATAAGCTAGCAGGGGACATCAAATTTTATGCTAGTGATTTATGCTGGAGCCATGAGCATATAAAACAACAAGAATGGCTGGTTGCTCAACAATCTTCACAGAACATATGCTTAATAAAGAGAAAAATAATAGAAGCAAGTTGCTTCTTCATTAGGGCCCCTTAGCACTGTGGATGCATTGTTCTTTTGCTGTCAGCCGGAAATGCAATTAAAACGGTGGTTCTGCACAATCTATAACAATGTCTGTCCCCACCATAGTGCCAAGATTGTGAAACCTAGACACCTGAAGCTTGGTATGCATACTAAGGAGGCCCCTAGGGGTATGCAGCTGAGAGTTATTTTATTTTTAAAATGCTTTAATTAATTTTAATTAGTTTAATGTATCCATGTGGTTGGAGCCTGTAGTAAACTTTTCAGCCACTATGGACAGATGACCCTAACCAGCACATGGCTTTGCAGTCCATACACTTTGAAGCCGGGGAGATTAGTAGGCCAAGGGACAAAGTTATATGCCTGCTCCCACCCCCCCTGCTATGGGGCAGGCCCCTCAAGAGAATGAAGTGGACAGACTCCTTCCTTACAGTGCCTTGCATAAGTATTCACCTCCCTTTGTCCTTTCCACATTTGGTTGTGTGGAATTAAAATGGATTTAAGTAGGATTTCTTGTCACTGATCTACACAAAATAGTCCATAATGTTGAAGTGGGGGAAAATCTACATATTTTACAAAATGTTTTTCAAATAAAAAACTGAGAAGTCTGGATTGCATAAATATTAATATTGACCCCCTTTGCTATGACACCCCTAAATAAGCTCTGTTGCAACCAACTGCCTTCAGAAGTCACATAATTAGTTGAATGGAGTCCACCTGTGTGCCATTCAAGTGTCACATGATCACAGATTAAATACACCTTTTTCTGGCAGGCCCCAGAGTTTGTTGGAGACCATATCTAAACAAACAGCATCATGAAGACCAAGGAGCTATCAAAACAAGCTTGGGATAAAGTTCTGGAGAAGCACCAATCAGGGTTGGGTTATATAAAAAAACATGAAACTATGAACATCCCCTGGGGCACCATTAAATCCATTATTACAAAATGGAAAGAATATAGCACAACTGCAACTCTGCCTAGAGAAGGCCATCTACCAAACTCAGTGACCGGGTGAGGAGGGCATTAGTCAGACAAGCCTCCAAGAGGCCAATGGTAACTCTGAAGGAGCTGGAGAGATCCACAGCTGAGATGGGAACAACTATCTCCGGGATGCTCCACAAAGCTGGGTTTCATGGAAGAGTGATGAGAAGAAAGCCATTACTGGGAAAAAATGTATCAAATCCCAAAAGGCAGGTGGGAGACACAGCAAACATGTGGGAAAAGGTTCTCTGGTCTGAAGAGACCAAAATCGGACTTTTTGGCCTTATCACCAAATGCTATGTGTGGTGCAAAGCCAGCAATGCTCATCTTCCTGAGAACACCATCCCCACGGTGAAACATGGTGGTGGCAGCATCATTTTGTGGGGATGCTTTTCATCAGCAGGGACTGGGAAACTGTTCAGGATTGAGGGCAAGATGGATGGAACCAAATACAGGGCAATTCTAGAAGAAAACCTGTTTGAGTCTGCAGGGGACCTGGGACTGGGGTTGAAGTTCACCTTCCAGCAGGACAGTGACCATAAACACACAGCCAAAGTAACACTGGAGTAGTTTAAAAACAAGAACCTGAATGTCATAGAATGGCCCAATCAAAGCCCAGACCTCAATCTGATAGAGAATATTCTGTGGCAAGACTTGAAAATTGCTGTTCATCAATGGTCCCCATCCAACCTGACAGAGCTTGAGCAATTTTGACAAGAAGAATGGGCAAAAATTGCAGGATCCAGATGCACAAAGCTGGTAGACTTACCCCAAAAGACTCACAGCAGTAATTGCTGCCAAAGGTGCTTCCACCAAGTATTGACTCAGGGGAGTGAATACTTATGCAACCAACAAATGCCAGTTTGTTTTTGTTTAATTAACTTTTGTGGCACAATAAAAATATTTTGCACCTTCAGAGTGTTAAGTAGGTTGTGTAAATCAAATGGTAAAAATGCCAATTAAATTGATTTTAATTCCAGGTTGTAACACAACCAAATGTGGAAAAGTCAAAGGGGGGGGGATACTTATGCAAGGCACTGTAAGGGTTACAGGGGTGTACCTGGCAGGGGCCATACCTAAGGATGGCAAGGGCCACAGCTTTACTCAGACAGGGTGGGCACAATGTGCCCAGCTTTCTGATAGCTCTATAGGTTATGCTGTAGCAAACTAAGGGCTATTTAGTAGGCCAATGGACAGAGTTACGTAAATGCTTGCTCCCTCCCCACTACTGTGGGGCAGCCCCCCCTCAGGGGAATGGAGTGGGAATACCAGGGGGCTATGGGGGTGTGCCAGGGCAGGAGCCACATCTAGGGGTGGCAGCAGGCATGGCTTCACTCAGACAGGGGAGGCACAAGGTGTCCAGCTCTGAGAGCTACGTAAGGTTGATTGCAGCCTCCACTGTATCAACATAAGGGCTATTCCCACCTGTGCAAAGCCAGGTCCATTTGCTAGTACTTAATTCAGTGCTATATTCCTCATAAAGATCAGACAATGTCTATCCCCACTGGCATGATTCTGTGTATGTTTACTTATAAGTAAATGCCATTTTGGTTCAATGTATGTTACCCTAGAGTTACTCCCTAGAAAGCCAGAGTCTCCCCATTTCTTTTAAAATACTCTACTGTCATCCATTTAATTACTTCCTTCCTGTTCACTCCCAGGTTCTTCAGTACTGAATCAGTCCTTAAAGAATCTGTTAATGTTCCCTGCCCAGAGGTAGTCTTGAATTACTTTTTTTTTTTTTTGCAACAAGAGCAATTGCTCATTTCTTTTTTTTTTTTTTTTAAACGTATATTATCACAGTTTTAATTAATTTTTTTAAAGGATCAATTGCTTTGGCTGCAAAGAGGAAACAAGTAATTAAAGTCATTTTCCTCAGCAGAGAAGAGGAAATGTCTAACAAAGAACTAATTCACTACTACCGAAACCAAGAGTGAACAGGAAGCAGCTAATTAAAGAGGCAGTAACCCAGATAAATCTCAACAGTGCTTTGATAGTCCATACACAAAAGGCTGGTATTGCAATTACATTTAAAGTTTTAAACATTGCCACATATCATGTATAACAACAACAACAACTACTACAACAACAGTTGTTGCAGTTGTGCAGTTCGAGAGGCAGAAAATGTGTCGTCTTTCAAATGCCTCCTAAAAACGCACCTTTTTACCCAGGCTTTTCCTGGGCTATAACTGCTGTTGGGTTTTACTTTAGTTTTACATGCTACTTTTAAACTTTTAAGTTTTATATTGTTTTATCATGTTATATTTTATGGTTTTGATTATTATGAACAGCCCGGGGAGCCTTTGCTTTTGGGCAGTATAGAAATGTAGTGAAGAAATAAAGAAATAAAAACAACAACAATGGGAGGACAACATGGAAAACTGTGGATTGAAACAGTTTGGCAGCGACATTATTGGGACTTGGTGTAAAAACTTAGAAAACTAATTATGTCAAAAAGCACCATGTGGAAGCAACCAGAGTTTTATTGTGCAGATGTGTTACTTAGATGGGCAAGCTATAATGTGTCAGCAAGTAGCATGCTCTATTCAATGACAGCATGTTATTTCATTCCAGAATCCTCTATGTAACCAACAGCCATGTCCCTTCAAAATCTAGTATTAAACCTATGGTGAGAAAGATTATACAAATTAAGTCCAGTTGCAACCTTCAGTCCCCCAGTATTTTCTCTTGGGGCCAAGCTAAAGCTCCAGGAAAGCACGCATAGTGGAGCTTTGTATGGTAGCTTTCCCTACTCTCCTGTAAGCACATGCAGCCCTCATTTGGAGTGGGACAATAGGGCTCCAGGAGAGGGGTTAAACTTTTCCCACACCCATTTTTTCATGAAATTCCGTCCCCTTTTTTGTCTTTTTAATGTCTCCCCGCACACACACACACACACAGGTAGTGGCAGAATTCCACGGGAAAAACATGAGTGTGTGTGTGGAAGAAAAGTTTAAATCCACCTCCTGAAGTGTCATGGTCCTGATCTGAATTGGGGCTGTGCATGCTTACAGGAGAGTAGGGCAAGCTAGCACGCATAGCTCCACTATGCATGCTTTACCAAATGTTTAGTTGGTCCCAAGAGAATATACGAAGGGATTGAAGGTTGCAATTGGACTTAATTTGAATAATCTTTTCTCTCTTTTTCCTCAAGCTGTGCTTAAAACAGCAAGAACAATCTTATGGGCTATGTGTGCAAATGATGGAGGGCCCCATCCCTCCTAGGCTGATGCCTGGTGGGAGGAATGTTGCCAGAGGCTATTTTTGTCTCTCTGTCCTTTTTTGCAGCAATTTTCATTAGACGGGCCTCTGAGCTGGTGTAACATGTTCTCTCTGTCAGGGGTGGAGACAGGGGCTGAGAGGTTGTTGTATCCAGTAGATCCATGACCTCTCCTCTCCCTGACACACTCACTTTCACCCTCCCAAAGGCTGAAGTACTGGCCTTAGGAAAAGTAGCAACCGTGGAGCTATCTGTGTGGCTGGAAAGGACTTGGGGGTGGTGGGGAGATTCCTCATCTGTCTCTGGCCTCATAGGGGAGATCCGCTGCATCTTATAGGCCCTCAGACACTGGCTAGGGGCCATAGGATTGCTCTAATACTTCCTTACTATGGAGGGCCAGGTGCTTTCTATATGAAGCACTGTGCGGTCCGGATTATGTAAAGTATTCACTAAAGCTGATAGCTCAATGGGTACTCAAATGAAAGAAATGTGGCTTCATTCAGAGGCAGAAAAAAGAAGCATAATCAATGCAAAGGTCTGCAGTTGTTTCACTGCAACTGTCCCTTTGTGGGTATCACTAAAATTCTTTGTTTTAGCGTATGGATAACTATGAAAAATAAATTACAACGAACTGCAAACCATACAGTTTCCAACAGCTATGTATAGTAAGAATACTTGACAAAAAAAGGCATCTGCTGAATTCCTCTCCTGATTTTGGGCTCTATATTACTAGGAATGTTTACTGGAGTTGAACTCATAATGTCAGAATCTTCTGGAGTTGTATTTCTGGAATATGTCTAAGAAAAGTAGTAAAAGCAAACACTAAATTGTCACCAAAGTGGTTATTTATGAAGGGGTTTATGTTGGTTGTGTCAGTATGATGCTTCTTTACTGAACAGGAGCATTTGTGTGCTCCCATGGAGAGAAACCATTAAAATATTTCTTACAGGGTTCCCCCCCCCCCCACAATCAAACAGTTATGTCTTGAAGGGGGGTGTTTTAATTATTGGCGTTTCTATACTACATGAGTTCACTCATATGTTCCTACAGAAGTTTTGTTTTTTTGTTTTTTTATGCTTTTCAATAGAAAAATAATATTTGTGGTTGGGTGGTTTGTTTAATAGTTGATTTGTAGGTTTTATGCTGCATTGGAGCACGGGTGCATGCCTCTGGAAAGCGAATGAAAAAATAAATAAATCATTTTTCTTTGGGGGCAGCTGATAGGTTTCTTTTTAGTATATATCTTTATATAACTCGCAAGAATAAATACTCATTCTTGTACAAAATCCATTATCGAGATTCAAAAATTCTTCTTTCTTGTTGGAAAATACGTAACTGGAGTGGAACCCGAGACATAACTGTATCATCCTGCCCACGACCTGAGATCTGCTGGGGAGGACCTTTTATTCACACATGACTTAACAAAGTCTGAACCTCAAGAAATCATAAATTTCTTTTTAATGAAAATTTTAATGAAAATTTTAGGAATATTCACAAAATTCCATAAATTCCTCACTAAGTCAAAAACCTTCACCTGATGCATTTTTGAGTAGCTGCATGTCCTCTCAAACTAGGTGAATTCAAGTGTTATGCAGCAGCCATTTAAAAGTGTACCATATGGGCCTGTAATCATATGGGAAATAGTCATCTTTCCTGATTGCCCATTTAAACTCAGCACTACCACACCCTCTGTTGCTGTTTGAAAATACGGGAAAGCAATGCTAGGCTTAACTTGGTGGTAAGAAGCAATAGATAATCACCTAACTTGGCAGTAAGAAGCAATAGATAATCACCTCTCAACTGGTTACACATGCTGTACGGCAGTGGTGCAGAACCTCAGTCTCGGGGCTAAATCCAGCTTTCCAGCGTTCGCCAGATGGACACACCCCTTCCCCTGGCCCCACCTCCTTTTGCATTTGGCCCCAACCACCACTGGAATGCTGCCCCTGAAAGCATCTCTGAAATAGAATTTAGCCCTCAAGCTAAAAGATGTTCTGCACCCTACTATATGGTAAGCTTTAGGTGGCTACCAGTTGTCTGAAGCTCCCTGTGCAATTATCTTAGTCAGCATGGTTGCCACCATCTCTGCAATTGTTCTCATATTACTCCTGTGAATGTAAAGCCTTCCACCCATTATAGCTGGGCTTACTTGAAGTGTACATAACACTCAAGCAAAGCCTGTCCTTGAGATGTATGTCTCATGATGCACACACGAAGAAGCCAAATCACATGGGTGGCAGTTTTATACATTCCCAGAAGGGTGATGGGACCCAGCCTGGAAGTGGCAGCCCCTACATCATCTCAGTGATGTACAGAGGATACATAAATCCATCCATGTATTTACCTCTCATTCAGCCTGTGCTGGTCCCCTGACACCAGCATGGAACAAGGGGACTACAACTTAGCCAATACATACTGAACTAGCCAGACAACGTGCAGCTACATTTTTGAAGAATTTCACCAGAACCTTCAGACTGGCATTAAAAGCACCATACCGAGAAACATTATTTTGGAGATGCACTCATCATAGCATAGTCCCATTGACATCAAAAGATCTATTCTAGTTTAAGTAATTATTAAATCATACAGAAAATGTTTGCTGTGGTCTTGAGGTGCGCACATATACTAAATCAATGAACACATTTAAGACTCTTCCTTTAGGAGCAATCCCCAATATGGCTTGCTTGTGTGAGCTAATAAACTGCTTCTTATGACCTGGGCCACCCTTCCTGCACCTGGTGCCCTCCAAATGTTTTGGAAGACAACTCCCAGCAATCCTCACCATTGGACATCCTGGCTGGGGCTGATGGGAACTCAAGTATAAAACATCTGGAGGGCACCAGGTGGGGGAAGGTTGCCCTAAGTGGTTTGCTAGCTTACATGGCCCATGCTTTTTGCAGGGAGAAAGGGCTCTAATGACAGCAAAGTCCAAGCTGGAAGCCAGGCTCTGCTTTTATGGCTGAGAGACAGACCAGAAGGAGGAGGTTCTTTCTCCAGTGCCCTCAAAGACCCACCCCTAGGAGCCAACCAGCTTCCCTGATGGGATCCTGGGATGGGTCCTAGACCCCTGGCTGGCCCCCCTGCAGCTGCTATGAAGTGAATGCTGGCTGGACCAGCCCTCCAACCTTCACTGCTTTCCTCCTGCTCCTGCCCATGCACCCAGGAGAAAGAGAGGTAAGCAGGGAGCTGATGTTTCACCTCATCCCAAAAGAAGACTAGTGGGAGGAGCTCCAGTCATTTGTGTTGGCAGATTTCCCTTATGCAGAGAGATCTTAGGACTGCAGCTATCACGTTTAACTAGTAAAAGAGAAGTATCTGAAACTATGGGAGTTGGTGTGACAATCCCTTCTGGACAGGCTAAAAGCTCTGTCTTCTCCAGGCCATGTGCAGGTATAAATTAGGGATGGCAGAGAATTCCACCACGGATCTCGGGGAGGCCGAATGCCAGTGCATTCAGCCCCCCGAAATCTGTGGTGGAATGGCCTGCCTCCCCCCCGCCCCCCGTGGATCCCACCGGGACGAGACTTACCTGGAGCGGATCTTCTGGGCGGCAGCGGCAGCGGCTGCGGTGGCTGGTCTTCCGACCGGCCGCCACTGCTGCTATTTGCAGGTTTTTGGTTTTTTTTACCCAGACGTTTTAGGCTACGTAAAAACTTACGTAGCCTAAAATGACTGGATAAAAAAAAAGGCGTACGCAAATGGCGGTGGCTACGGCCGCCGCCATTTGTGTTCCTTATTTTGGGCCATCTTAGTCTACGTAAATAATTACGTAGACTAAGACGGCGAAAATAAGGGGAACGCAAATAGCGTCCACTACGCTATTTGCGTTCCCCTTATTTTCACCGTCTTAGTCTACGTAAATATTTGCGTAGATTAAGACGTCAAAAATAAGGAATGCAAATGGCGGCTGTAGCTGCCGCCATTTGCGTACACAGTTCCCCCCACCCCCAGAGCCCTCTGCAGCCGGAAATCCGGCTGTGGACGACTCTGGCCTGGCTGGGCCTGGCCGGCTGCTCCGCAGAGCTGCCGCAGAGCACAGCCGGGCGTGGAGGATTCCGGGGGGGAGGAACGGAGCGCCTCCCCCCCCATAAACATAATACGCGAACACGTAAGTGATTTTCATACATCCCTAGTATAAATTAAACCTGTACTTGAAGGTGTGCCATATCAGAGGTTTGAAGTCCTTGGCGAAGCAATGGCTTCTGAAAGACATTTTAGAGCTAAATACAGGTGCGGGTTGGCTTAACTCAAGCACAGCAGGTTGGTTGTAAGAAAAACAGTGCCATGCTTAAAAGTATGGTGGCCACTTGTGCAGTGCCTGAAAAGGGGAAACGCATCACCAGAAAAAAGGACAAAAGAGGACACGGATTTATATATATTAGGGATGTACGAAAGTCACTTACCTGTTTGCGGATTATATTGTTCAGTAGCATGAACAGTGAAAGTTAACTCCTTTTGTAATTCTATTAGAGTTTCCTGTTTTTGCCAGGAAGGTTTATGGATGGCCCCATTCTCATGCTATTGACAGGGATAGGCGAACTCCCCTGTGCCCCTTTTGGGCATTGCTTGCCTGACTTCCACTGCTTGCCCAACCCTAGCGAGCACATAGGACAAGCCGCCAGGTGGCCTTCAGGCACCCGGTAATAGCTCGTGGTTTCTTGCTTTTTTGCGAGCCACCATTTTGTGCAAAATCACAGATATAGCTATGTATGGAAATCTCAATTTGCACAAAATTGTGGCCATAAATAGCTTAATTTGCAGGTTTAAATGGCTACACCTGCGATTTTGCACAAAATGGAGGCTCACGAAAAGTGGGAAACTGCGAGCTTGCTTGGCTCGGCATGCGTTGAGCTGGACAAGCTCTGGGATCCACAAGTTGGCTTCCAGGGGACCGAGCTTGCAAAAACTCACTGAGCTTCACCCCCAAACCAGATTCCTCTGACATCCCTACTATCAACAGGCACTGGGCAGCCTGTTGATCAGCAGTGCCCCCTACTGTGGTGCAGAGGTAAGCAGGCAATCAAGCAAGGATGCATAATGGAAGAGCAGCACAATTTGCACCTGAGTGCCAGATCACAGCTAGCAGCTTTAGAGAATCAGCTAGAACTCTATTGGCCCTTTCTGGACCGTGATCCCTACTGAACTGGCAGCTGCTTTACCACCCTATTTTATTCTATTGATTTAAAAACATTTTCTACCCACCTTTTCACTATAGCCCTCAAGGATGCTTAGAACAGTAGTTTAAAATGGCACAGAATAAAATAAACAGTCAAATGCTGAAAACATGCACAGCTTTACAAGTATTAAATAATGACAACACTGATCAAATGATCAGTTAGCCTAGCAAACCACTAAAAACTTGGGCAACAAACTAATTTTTAACAGGTGCCTAAAAAGCATCAAAGTAGGCACCAGGGTAGTGAGTCCCACAGATCAGGCGCCACCACCAAAAAGGTCCTTTGTCTGGTAGCATCTGAATGATCAGGCAGATTCCCATGGGAGCAAGCAGGTCTGCAGAGACCCTGATCCCAGACTATTTCGGGTTCTACGGGTAAAAAACAGCACTCTGAATTGTGCCTGGAAATAAATTAGTAGACATTAAGATCTTTGGTTATTGGCAAAATGTGCTCACTCCTGCTTGTGCAAAGAGAATACAGACTTGCAACTGTATTCTGATTTAGTTGAATATCTAGGGATGTATGAAAGTCACTTACCTGTAACGAAATTTGATTTGCGGTGGGGGGAAGGCGCTCCGTCCCTCCCCCCGAAATTCTGGCTTGGGGGGAAGTGCTCCGTCCCTCCCCCCCGAAATTCTGGCCGGGGGGGGAGGCGCTCCGTCCCTCCACCCTCGAATCCTGGCTGGCAGGGCCACAAATGGCGGCGGCTGTAGCCGCCGCCGTTTGCATCCCTGCAGTCAGCCGTGATAGGCTACGTAAATGTTTACGTAGCCTATCACGGCTGAGTAAAAAAAACCAAAAAACCGTGCATACGCAAATGGCGGCGCCCATGGGCACCGCCATTTGCATTCCTTATTTTGGCACATCTAGTCTTCGTAAACATTTACGTAGACTACGGCGAAAATAAGGGGAACGCAAATAGCGTAGACGGTACGCTATTTGCATTCCCCTTATTTTCGCCGTAGTCTATGTAAATGTTTACGTAGACTAGACGTGCCAAAATAAGGAACGCAAATGGCAGCGCCCATGGGCGCCACGATTTGTGTACGCGCGGTTTTTTGTTTTTTTACTCAGCCGTGATAGGCTACGTAAGCATTTACATAGCCTATCACGGTATTTTTTAAAAATCTAGTCGTGATAGGCTACGTAAATCTTTTTTTATCACTTTTTTTTTTTACTGGAAATGGCGGCGGCGGCGGCAGCCGGTCGGAAGACCGGCCGCCACACCGCCGCCGCACCGCCGCCGCAGCCGCTGCTGCCAGGAGGATTCGCCCAAGGTAAGTCCCGTCCCGGGGTGGGTGGGGGCGACCGTTTTGCCACCAATTTCAGGGGGCCGAATGCGCTGGCATTCGGCCTCCCCGAGATTCGTGGTGAAATTCTCTGACATTCCTATACATCACACTACAGCGATCTAATGTGGATATGTTATGGGGTCATGGATAACTGGGCAGATCACATTTTCCAGGAAGGGTTGCAGGTGACACACCAACTGATGTCAGTTGAAGGCACTTCATTCCACTGACATTTGAATGTTCATCTGTGTGAAGAAATGCCCTGTATATAACTGTTGTTGTTATTTAAGATTTACTTAGTGAGGCCTCTGTGAGGTTACAGTGTATCTGAGTAGGCCTGAGGTCTTGTTTTGTTACTGTCAAAGGCCTGTGTAGTAGTTGCTTAGTGACATTCTGGAGGAGGAGAGAGAGACAATCACTTTTGTTAGATGGGGCCTGGATCAGGTAAATTCAGTTCTGATTGGCTAGGTATTCTAGTGGGCTGTGCACTGCTTCAGCTCCAGATCCAAATTCTAAGCCAAAGTGAGCCAATTTGAACTGCTTTGGTCCAGATCCGGAGTGTATCGGGATCAGTCTGGAATGGTCCAGAGCATTCAATCCAGACAGCTGCCCGCCCAGCTGCACAAGCCCCCTGCTCCTTACCTGGACTTGTGGGGAACACCAGCAGCCATTGCCTTCTTTGAGGGAGTTGCCATTTTCTTTTAAAATGGTGTCTCGTCTTTTCCGGAAATAAAATCTTATGCAAATGGTGGCCATAAGGCCATCATGTACACAACATTACAGGTGTCAATGGGCCATTTATGCCTGTAATGCTGCATACATACCCAAATCCCACTTTGGCTCCAGAGTTGGAAGCAGGTCGGACCAATGTGAATCAGGCCAAGGTGGATCGGGGCCAATTTGGAAATGCTGAATGGGGGGGGGGGCTGCACAGCCCTAGATTCTAGATAGGTGGAAAAGAGCAGTTGGGAAATGACAGTTGATAGTATGACAGATGACAGTTGAGTGTTAGTCAGTCTGTGGAGAGTAAGGGAAAAGGTCTGTTGGTTAGTGTGTGGTGTTATAGAGTGACTAGGAGAAAGCTGAGGAGAAAGTGAATAGCTAAGGCCTGAATATTAAACTGTTCTTTCTCTGGGGGATAACCATATGTGACTGGTGAAGCTCAGGAGTCGGGAGCAGGTGGCTGTTTTATGCCAAGAAGCTGCCCTAAGATCTTGCTAGAAGAAGGTTATACAAACAGGCAGTAAAAACCCAGATAAACCGTCCAAGCAGCCCGAAGTACAAGAGGAGGAGCTTTGTTGTCAGAGGAAGGCTGTATCCAGAAGCTGGACCTGGATGTAAGTGTATTTGGCTGGAGTGGAGGTTTAGGGAATTTGGTGTGAGGTAAGAAGTCATTAAGAGGCTTGTAAAGCAACAGTGTCTCTTGAGAGCTTAGGAACTGTCACTAAGCAGTCTTTCGAAAACCCCAGAGTAAATATTAGCAATCCCTTATGAACAAAAGATCCCGTTAATAAAGTACTTGTTTAATAGTACATCTTTTACCAGCTGCCAGGAGATTTTAAAATATTCTAACAGAATTGGTGGCAGCAGAAAAGGGTCAGCTTGTGGAACTTTGAGTTATAGTGGCAGAGTGTTCCATAGGCCCTGAAATACAAGCATTTGCTCTAAATTTGCTCTTTGATGAGCTTCTGGAGTGCTTTAAAAACCTGGCTGTTCAGGCAGGCATTTGGGGTGGGTTAGGGTTTCTCAGAGCAGTGTTGTTTTGTTCAGTTGATTATGTACATTTGTTGTATTTCGTGTTGTAGACTGCCTAGAGTGGCTGGGTAGTAGCTGGCCAGATGGGCAGCTAATAAATCTAATAAATATATAAAATAAATAAGAAACCACATAATTGGGTTTGCTTAGTGAAGGAGCAATTCCCCCATAGGTGGTAGTAGTGCAGGGAAGAGGAAGTCTCCACATAATTTGGGCAGAACTAACAGAACCCCCAAGCTAGTGATTCTGCTGCAGGGGAAGTGCAACTCCATCTAAAAAAGGATGAATCCCTGTTCCTAGGTCTGTTAATCACCAATGAGCAGTAGTTCAGTCTTTTGGGGACTGAGGTTCAGTCTGCTGGCCTTCATTCAGGCCCTTTGCTGGCACAGGCAGCAGAAAGCAGGCCAGCATCTCCTGCCTCTGGCAAGCTGCCTTGGTGGCATAGAGAGTAAGCTGCAATTCCCTTTTTAAAGAATCTTTGATTCGAGGACCCTAGACCTCTTGAACCATCTTCACTGCTCCTCCATTAAACATTGTGATTTTTCATGGTTGTGATTTTTCAAAACAACCACCACCCTGGAAAAATAGCTAGTAGCCTAGGGGAGAGGTTGCGGAATCTGTGGCCATCCAGATGTTGTTGGACTACATCTCCCATCATTACTGACCATTAGCCATGTAGTCCAACAACATCAGGTGGGTGGGGTTCTCTACTCCTGGTCTAGAAAAGTCAGTGGACAATGTTTATTATTTACCAAGTTTACCAAAATGGGAATTAATACATCATCTATACACACAAGCCCTATTCGTCTATTGTAATTACATGGATTGTAATTGCATGGAGAGGGCAAGTGTGGCTCTGCCTGCTGGCCTTATTTCGACTGTCATGTCCCTGACAACCCCCCCCATCCATACTTGGGGGGGGGGCATCTACAGATGGGAGTTTGCTTTATCATGTAAGCTCTGGCCATTTGGTGGAACCCTAGTTGCACAGGTTTCCCAATCTTACGAAACACCTATGTGCATACTGCAGGCTCCCTTTTACAGATTTTCCTCCCCAATTCTTGGATGGTGGGGGGCAGGTAGAACAGCTGGAATGGGATGGAGCTATGGGCAGGACATGGGCGACACAGAGCTGGTGCAAATAGTTTATCACCCCCCCATTGACTTCAGTGGGAAGGGGAGGGAGAGAAAATAGCTGCCCCTGTGTCAACAACCTCTCCGGAATATACTCAGTTAAAGCACTAAAACAAAATGCCGAAACTCAATACCCATTTTTAAAAACCATCACTCTACTGATAGTGAACATGAACAGGCAAGAAAGGTAACTCAACATCTCTTTGTTAAAAAACACTAATAGAAATTCCAAGCCGTTTGTTTCTCAAGACAGTATGTAATCTTGCAAATTCTTTGGTAAACTCAGTGAATCAAAAGCTTCTCTTTATATAAACCCTCAAAGAAAGAAAAAAAAGTTGCAAGGAGCTGAATAATAAAGCTTAGCACTGAAATGTCAGTCAGTTATTACTGGCTTTATTTTAATTCCTTGAATGGATGATACTTTCAATGAGAACACTAAGAAATGATTAAATAGAGAAGCATGTGAACCATCAGAAAGAAGAACCAATGACTGATGGTGACTCTGACAGGGCTTGTAGCCTGGTTACAGTCTGCGTTTCATTAAGGTACATGTGGCCTTCCAACCCTGTGACTCCAAATGCAAATATGTGATAATTAGTGAAAGAAAACATATTTTAAATAATACCATGGCTGTGATAACAGAACTGTCAGTAACATGCTGCACTTGGAATACATTTTAGAGCAATGCATAACTGTAGTGCTTTTACTTTTCGGAAAAATGCTTCAGATAATCATCTGACTACTTTTGAAACAAAAAAACATGAATTTCCGGAGCTTATTGGGTGAATATCCAGCTCTTGAAATGAGTCCTTTGTGAAGTTGAAGAAAAACCTTTCCACCAACATCAGGCGTGCAGAACCTCAGGGCCAGGGGCAGAATGCTATGTGCTGCCTCCAGTACCAGAGGCAGTGAGCCTATGTACATCAGTTGCTGGGGAACATGGGTGGGAGGGTGCTGTTGTGCTCATGCCCTGCTTGTGGGTTCTTGGTCAACAGATGGTTGGCCACTGTGTGAACAGAATGCTGGACTAGATGGACCCTTGGTCTGATCCAGCAAGGCTCTTCATATATTCTTAAAATCCAGCTCTCCTGGCATCACAATTCAGCCCCCTGGGGCCCCCTAGATGGTTCCACCCCCTTCCTCCAACCACCAATTGTTTGGTGTTTTCTTAGCTTTTTTGCAGCCCCCCCCCCATCCCTGTGACTGGTTCAGGCTCAGTCCTGAGGCCATCCATCTCAATGGTCAAAACACAGACAGAAATCAGAAACACAGGCAAACAGTCCAATGCAAGCACAACCCAAGAAACAGGGTGTCATCAGGAATCTAGGGCTAGATCTACACTAGTATGTTTTATTGGAATTGAAGTGCACTGATAACTTATAAATGCACAATACACATTCCGTATACTGCTTTTCTAGCATTATTTCCAGCTTTTTATTCCGTATCATCCAAAATACCACAAGAGACATTATTGTGTTCCCTATGAAGTATAAATGTACAAGAGGGATTTGGTATCCCCACGATGAGATCATATTGATGACATGAGGTGTAGATCTGGCCCAGGGTCAGCAGCATGGGAGATCACTCCAAGGAGAAGCAAGGTTTCAAGATACTGAGAGCTGAAATAAAGGTATTCGTTCCAGCACCCCTCCCTGCCTAGAATTGAGGCTTATTATAAGCTGGAGCTTCCAGAGCCCCACCTAGGCCTCGGCTACAGTACATCAGAAGCTTCTGGAAGAAGTCCTCCTCATGAGGATGGCCTTCCTCACAAGGAATCCTTTACTCATGTGGGAGAAATTCTACAGGTTTTCTACTTCACTCTGACTTCATATCAGGGTAATGCACACACACACACAAACACACACACACATGGCTGCCTTTTCTGCTGGGGGCCTGTATTTTCTTATCAGGTAAGAAATATTGGGAGCCTTCCAAAGGGCGTTGGCTGCCTCATGACTCAGTGCACATGCCTGACATTGCAGCAAAGATCAACCAGTTAGCTTCTAAGTCAATGATGCTCTGTATTTCTGTATAACAGTCAATGACACCGTCTGTTCAGGGTCCAGTCTGGGCCATTTAGGCTGTACCACACCTAGGTGCTTCTGCAATAAAGCTATCTGCTCGATTCCTGTCTCTGGTCCATGACTGAGAGCCCAGCAGAAGGGTAAAATTCTGCAACACTCACGAGAAGCTTTCCTTCGCAAATGGACAGTCCTTCACACAGGGGTTGTTCTGGCCTGCGTCTTGAGACACAACACTCTTGGAGGCTAGGTGGTCACTCAGCCTCTGTCCAGTCACTCAGTTCCCCTCTTCTTGTTGGGATGGACCCACAGCCATCTCCCCTGAGGGCTCAGCCTCCTCCTGGTGTTCTGGCATGGGCTGGGCTTTGATGCTGTTTGTCTCTGGGAGCTCTAGCGCTTCCTCTAAAAAGGATTCTTCCAACGGGGACATGATACCTTCTACAAGGCTGCAATGCCTCTCCTAAAAACTGGCAGTAAGAGCTTTAAGCTAAAATGAGCTTAAATGAGCTCCCCCCCCCCACCTTTGCCCTCAGCTACACCACCACTGGAATGAAGCCTCCAAGAGCTCTGGAATGGAATTCAGCCCCTGGGCAAAAAGTTGTTCTATATCACACAAGACTAAGAGAGGAACTACTAGGCAGGGGATAGAAGAAATGAGAGCATGATATTTCTTTGAGGTTCTTCACATCAAAATAAATAGTTCACTACCAATAAGAAAATACAAATTCTACTAATATACCTCAAATCAAGTTCTTAGTTGTAAAAAAAAAAAAAAAGTGGATGGGTGGATAGGGTTGCTTCATAGTTTCTTCATAGTATCATCTTAAACCTGCTATCATTAGAATTTGTGCACATCCTCAGAGCACGTGGCCATATAATAGACTGGTTAACTAAACCTGATACAGCCATTCTGCCTTTGGGAACTTCTTAAGGCCCTTAAGGCAGAGGTGGGAGCATAAAACACTTGCCTGGTTTGCTAAAAGATCTGTAATTTACCGGCTGTTTTCCCAGATTAAAAAATTGTGTGCCAAACCTAGCAAACAGCAGCATGTTGATTGGCCAATTCAGATACAGAGCAATGAAAAGGTTACAGCATTCTTTCCAGCTGTTCCCTTTCACAATACCCATAAGGATGCATTAGATTTCAGTTCCTGTTTTCTCATTTTTTGGGAACTTAAAAATAAAAGATTTCTAATACAAATTCCTTATAGTCCTTGAAGACTCCTTATCAAAGGGACATGATGGTAAATTCTGTTTAGGTGGGGGTTTGTTTTGTTTGTTTGCTGGTATAAAATAATGGCTGATCTAGCAAAAAAAGTTAAATTTATTAGGATTTATTAATACTGTAATCCTTTTGGCTAAAGCAGGTGTATTTCCCTCAAATCAAATATGTATACTTCAAATGTTCTAATAGTTGATTTCCCTTTATAAACCATCCAGTGGATGGCTTCTAATTAGAAGAGTTATCGGTATAATTGCTTCTCTGGGCCAAATGAAATCTTACGCTACCGTACTTTAGTATAAGCATGAGTGGGCCAATTTGGATCAGGCTGTGGCAATTCGGGTTTAAGCTTTTCCCCTCCTCCTTTTGTCCCAAACTTCCACCTCCCCCCCCCCCCACGGGGAGAGATTAAAAAAAGAGAAAAAAACTGTCATTGTAATTTTATTCAGGCAGCCTTTGGAGTGTAACCTGGTCTGTTCCTGAAGGGTTTTTTAATTGGTTGGGTGTGGTCTTTTTCTTTTATTGTTGTGTTTTTAATTGTGTTTTTATGGATCTGTTTTTGTGTTATGTTTTCATTAAATAATGTTTTTAGCCAGTATTTTATTATTTTCAGCTGCCTTGAGCACCATATTTGAGGGGGGATATTAATTAATTAATAATTTAAAAAAACTGTGCATGTTAAATGCAAAGATATATTTTGGGCATGATCCTATGCATATTTAGACAAAAAAGACGTCTTATAATTCCCAGTATTACCCAGCTGTATGACTTTTTTTTGTCTAAACATGAATAGGATTGTGCCTTAGGGTCACATGTAGTTTGGCCCTGAGTGGCAGCCAGTCTCCAGAATTTCAGACAGGGGCCTTTCCTAACTCTACTTGGAGATGCCAAGGATTGAATGTGGGACCAAATGAGAGCTTGATTTGAAGTCTTTTATTAGAATCGGTGTTTTCTTATTAGTAGGGAAGTACATATTTGAGCCCATTTCTGAGTATGACCAGGGGAGTTTGTTTCATCACTTCTTTGGAATCAATGCATCTCCTCCATGCCCAGTTTAGAGAATACTGTGAAGCTTTTCTATTTCAGGGTGGAAAAAATTGGGGACTTAAACACTACCCTGATCTTTTATTGTTGCCATGGAAATATGTATCATGTGTTTTGGTATGAAGATGTTCTTTTTATTGTTAGATTTTTTAATTGACGATTATATAAAAAGGAAAACGTAAAGTATTTAGATTACTAAGCAAAAGGCCTATGCATTGTTATTCCTATTATAATATGTTAGAAAGATTAAATAAGGTACAATATGGAATTCACTACCACAAAATGTAGTGATGGCTACCAGTTTGGATGGCTTTGAAAAAGGATTAGACAACTTCATGGAGGATATGTTTGTCAATGGCTTCTAGTCCTGATGGCTATATGCTACCTCCAGTATCAGAGGTGCTATCTCTATGTATACCAGTTGCTGGGAAACATGAGCAGGAGGAAACATGCTGTTTCCCTCATGTCCTGCTTGTGGGTTTCGCCACAGGCAGCTGGTGGGCCACTGGGTGAGCAGAATGCTGGATGAGATGGACCCTTGGTGTGATCCAGTATGGCTCTTATGTTTGTAATACATTGCACAAACAAAACATGATGAATCCAAAAAAGGGGAGGGGGAGAAACTGAAATGACATACACAATTGTATTTATAATAAATTCAGCATACCTGACATATTAGGTATGTGGTTTACTTTGCCAGTAACTAATAAAGGGAATGAAGTCATAAATAAATTATTACACTTTTGTCTTCCTCCTTTTGTTTAGAAAACTTGTTAAGTTTGACACAACAATACGATCACGCACCTTACATTCTCATATGGAGGTGTTTTATTGTTTTTAAGTTGTTGGATGCTGCCTTGGAATTTTAAGAAAAAGCAGCATAGAAATATTTTAACAATAACAATAACTTTCATCTATTCAATACAATCACGTCTTCTGAATTAAGGAGAATTACATGTTGGAACCTTGTTTACTGTAATCAAAAGGGTGTCATATGAACAGATACCAAGAGATTACCCTTGTACATTTTTCATTCTCTTTCTTGGCCCAAGCAACCCTTGTATTGTCTGCATTCCATCATGCAATTCTGTCCACAAGGAAGGCTTTTATGTCATTTGTGAGCAACACAAATAACAGTCCTCAAGCATCCAGATTTTGGGAAGGTGGGGTAGCATGTAATTGATCTGAAATGGAATGATAGTAAGGCATGGAAGGCTTCTTTCATTCAGCAAAGAGGGAATAAAAGGTATGTCCAAAATACAAAGGCCTTGATAAGCAGAGTTACCATAGTAACCAGGTTGCTGCAACAGAATAGGCATGTTAGGGCAATGTCTTTGCTCTTTTTAAAATACCCTCTAGATGAAATGATGGCTGACCTGGATTCACATCCCCATCCAGCTTTTGGTTCACTAGGTAACTGTGGGCAAGTTGTTGTCTCTCCATCTCAGGTTCCCACTGTAATGAAATTGTAATGGTTTCATTGGCTTGCCATGAATATGAAGAAAAGGAAGGGTCTGAAATACTTGCAAATGAAATGTAACCCAAAAATGAGTGTTGCAGGATTTAAGGTGGAATCCTTGCTTTGTGCTGAAGTCAAGAGTACTCTAACATTTCCAAAGCCCTACTGGGCTCCTACTGGCAGGCTGGAAGTGAGGGAGGGAGGAGTGGCATTCGCTGTTCTTTCTCTGTTTTTTTTCTTAACAGTTTAGGCTAGCTCTAGGACTGGCCTAACTGTTTCCCCATGATGAGGGCATGATTGGGGGCTGGCAGGTCTTTGGATCCACTCCACCTACACCCATGATCCTTCTCCCTTTCTCCCTCTCCAGTATTATCAGGGCTCCAGTGTTAGAGAAGTGAGGGCTGCAGATATTTCCATAGAGACTGGGAAGAAGAATCTTATTGCAACCTCGTTGACAAACTACTGGAAAGGGGCAGTGTTGCAGTTAGCTAGTTAATGCATGGGGACTTGGGGCATAGCTAGCCTTAGGATCTCTCTAGCCTACAGTTTCCTGCTCCTCCCCTTCTCCCCCCCCCCCCAGTCTCTGAACCATCCCACATTGCTGGGAACATGTGGCTTGCACTCTTTCTCCTGCCTGTGTAAAGGAACACAAAGAAGTGGACTGGAAGGGAAAACTCCTTTGAAACCCTATGCTGCACCTGCATCTTATGTACAAGGATACTTGTGAGTAAAGCTGTTTTTCTTTCTTCACTAAAGAAAAGTGTGGTCTCCCTTTTTCGCCCTTTGTGTGCATGGGGGACTGATAAACACTCATTCTGTTCTGCCTTTTGTTCTTCTCAGCTAATTGCCTTTTTAACAGGAGGGAACAATACCAAATAACATCATCAAATCTAACACTGGATCTTCCCCTTCCAGATCAGGGCTGTAGCTCCAACTTTGGAGAGGGATTTCCAATCTATCCTATGGCCTCGGGGACACTGCCCCAGGGTTCATAGGACTGCCCTATTAATCAATTAATTGGCATGATTATCAACAAAACCATTAATTTAAAAAAATGCAAATTGGATCTGTAATAGAGTTACATTAATAGAGTTGAAATAAGCAACTATTCCAGGTCCTGATGTTTAAAGACCCCGCCACCATGCAGGCCATATTGATTATTTGGTGCTCTCCTGTCCAGTCACTATCCCTAGAAGATAAGGAGTACAGTGAGGTGGAACAATAGGAAGTCTGCATGTCTCCAAACATACATGAGAACTCAAACACACATCAGGAGATCCAGTGATACCTGACCAATTCTTAACAGCAACAGAACAAAGAACTAAGTCTTCACCTCAGTGCATTAAATTAGATTTTGCCTTCACCACCTTGATGCTTGTGAACAAGATGCAGTACAATGAATAATGTAGGTGTTTACATGAAGAAATCTCTATTTTCCGCCCCTTCATCTACATTTAAAAGTAGAAAAATAAAAGTGATTAATAGATGTGTTAGAGCAAATACCCATATGGTAATGTTTGGAAGACTTCTGGATGACAGTTGTTGTTTTTAATGATAAATCTCAAATATGCAGACAGCCCTTGCTTCATGGAGATACGAAATACATTCTGTGAAGAAAAAGATGTTAACAGGGAGATGGTTTTTAACATTTAATGGAAAATGCAGCTGTTTCTAAATATCAAAAGTCATCTGTTACCATAAGATTCAATTTATAAATGTCTTTAAGTTGAGAGATGTTTTAATTAAAGGCTATATAATTGGTATAAAGCAGCCTTCCACAAACTGGTGCCCTCCAGATTCAATTCCCAGTGGCCACGCTGGCTGGGAATGATGGGAATTGCATTCCAACATATCTGGATGTAAAGTCAGCAAGACAGTACAGGGTGACAGATATATTCTTGCTGTGCAATTTGACAGATATAACCGGATATATACCTGGACAACTAATTCCAGATGCTGCTAAGCAGCTTTTCTGCCAGTTGCTATAGCTGCAGATTTATTTGATTATTGTGGACTTTAGTTCTGAATATTTAGTGACCACAGAATGGCAGTAAGGTGCTATATATTTTAGTTTTTAAAAGTTAGTTACATGGAAAAGAATGCAGCAATATGAATGTTGAACACCCAGTGTGAAAACAGGTACATCTCATCTATCCTCTTATAGCATCATACTCATCAACTTGCGCTTTCTGAAATACACCCTTAAGATTAAAAAAATTCTTTGTAGCAATTACATACTTACAGGATGCTGGTTTCTCATTGTCTGAGAAATTATATTGAGTGGCCAAATATCATCAGGGTACGTACAGGGTAAAGTTGTCTGACATTAGATTTAGATATGGACTAGCGAGGTCATTACCATTTCTACAATCTTAGCATTTATACTCTAGGCATTGCTTCCCGTTATAAGAGGCAGATGGTATCATTCAATAATCTTCAAATCCTCCTTTGGGGGATTTTCTGTCTACATGCTGAGATTGTTGCAGTCTTCTCTAAATGGGACCATATTTGGGCACAAGTAAAGTTGTCCTGTACAGGGCAGAAAGCTGAAGGAGGAAGCATATAGTGGCTGCCAAGTGAGGAAGGGAAGGGGGCTGCTGAGTGGGATGGTGGTGGAGGGAGTGACCCAGCCGAGTGAGCAAGCAAGTTAGGTCAGCAGCTGGCAGGGCACGCATACTGGTAAGGGTATTCACCCAGTGCCAATGTGGAAGGGCAGATGTCACTCATCCACCAGCTCCTGCACTAGTACTTCCCTTGTCCCAGGAAGCGTAGTGAGGTAGGCATGAGCCCTGGAGGACTATCCCTTCCATTAATGGGACCAGCCATCTCCACAGAGAAGCCATAGCACCTACTGGGTTTGCAACTGTGGTCTCCCTGGGGTTGCTTGTGAGGGCCAGGTGGGTGCCGCCTGCATTTCTCCCCACCTCTGCTAGTACCCAGGGTGTGCAAACTCTGTGTTAAGATCCTCCACACACACATGCTGTCATGAACCACGCCCACTGCATTCAGGAGCTAGTCACCTCACCCATGGGAGGTCTGGATGGTGGCAAGGGGAAATAGCACAAAGAGTCAAGCCTTCCATTCAGTGTACTGCCAGAGAGAAGAAATGGTGTTTGGCAGAGGCTGGACGGGCCATGGACCTCAAGTCTTATGGCAAATGTGAGCTTTCTTCACATATTTATCCTGCATCCATTTTCTATCAAACTCAAGTGGCTTCGTTTCATCTTGGTAATCAGAAGAATCTATTTTGGCTGGGACGTGACAGAATCAGGCCTCCAGATCAATACAGATGTCAGGGTGTCTACATAATTCAGAGGTCAGGGAGACATTGAGCCTACTTGCTGTCCTGGGCTGAAGGGTGTGGCTGGTTACTGTTGAAAAGGCAGGATATTAAATACTCCAAATAAATAAATAAATGGTGAAGTCTGAGCAGATCACGAAACGGCCTCAAGAGACACAGGGCAGTGATAAAATACTAGACCAAACCAAAGTCTACCACTGATTGAAGATCAAGGAAATACAAGTTTACTGGTGTTGTTCTTAATATTTCTCCTTTCCCATGAAGTTGAAGATCTGGATCTAAACTTCGTAGGAACTAATTAAGAAATTGGAATAGTAATTGCAATATTTCATCATTTAAATGTAGCGTGAGCATTTGAAGCCACATAGTCAAAACAAGATTGGAGCAAGGCAGTCACTGCACTCACAATCCATCTTTCTCTTTGTTCCTTCTCTGATCACTATGATGGCTTCAAAAATCTACCAGGGCACAGCTGGTAGAAATACATGATGACTTTGATGTAGCACCCTAAGCAAAATTCAGTGGGAGAGAAAAAGAATTTCATACAATCTGAAAAAAAAGCTCTGTTTATGTTTCTTGGGGGAAAGAATTAAATAAAGCATATTTGATATAAATACATATTTGTGTTTATTTTTAATTACTTGGTGTCTGTCAAAATATGTTTCCATTAGTGAGCAGCACATTCCCGTGGCCTGCATATTTTAGTTAATCTCCTGCCATTCTACAGAAAAACCTACTGGAATTCTACCAAATCCCTAACCTATCACAGCATTCTTGTGTTTTATAGTGTATTTTCAATAGATCAAAAAGCAAGTGGACCATTAATGAGCTCAAGGAAAGATGAAAGAGAACTGTATGATTTCAATGCTTAATGCTTGAAAGCTTGGACCCTACGTCCTCAGAGACTGCCTTCTCTCCTTTGTATCATCATGACCAATTTTACTGGTGTGTTTTACCTGCCTTGTTTTTATGTTTTTGATATGTATTTTATGTTGTATTTTACTGATGTTGGCCATCTTGAGCACCAGTTGGTGGAAAGACGAGTTATAACTGTAACAAATAAATAAATGTCCCTTAAGATCAAGTGTAAGTGCCTTTTTGACTGTACCATCTATAAGTCAAGTTTGACCAGCAAGGAGGGCACGAATAAAGGCATTCTTGGTTGTTGCCCCACAATTGTAGAATGTCCTTCCTTTGAGCTCCATAAAAGTCTGAGCATGAATAGTCTGTGGGAAAGCTGCAGATGTTTCCTCTTTGATTTGTCATTCCGTAATTAACACTGAGTTGTTGGGATTCAAATTTAATTGGGTATTTTGTGTTTATTGTGTGCATTTTGTTTATTTTGTTCCCCATTCTGTGCTATTAATAAGGGGCAGGATAGAAATGGAACTATTAAGAGGTAGTTAGTATTCTCACACTTTTATAGCATATCTCTCCTGTAGCAGCAGAATCCTGTACATATTTACTCAAAAGTCCCATTGGGGTCAATGGGGCTTACTCTCAGGAAATTGAATATAGAGTTACAGCCTTTTCATGATGGTTGGATGGCAAATTGTTTCTTCTAGTTCTTATTTAAAAACTGATTAACAGGGAAAATCTTATCCAACATTCTGCAGAAGAGAAGCATATAGCACATTTGGTCATTTGAGGAGAGATGGAAAGTAAAATGTAATTTCTCAAGTAAAAAAAATAAATGGCAACAACAGGCACTAAGGGCATGATCCCAAACCTACTCATTGAGAACTTAGTAATATATCAAGAATAGTCTTGCCCAACTTGGTGTCTTCTAGATTTTTTAGACTACAACTCCCAGCATTCCTGAGCACTGCCCAATAGCAGGAGCACCTCCCTCCTAAATGGGCTGGGGCTACAGCAGGGGCATGGGGCTAAACCTCTCTACCCCACCTTCTATTTACTCTTTTAAAAATATTCCAACCCATTTACACACTTGCTAATTGTGTGAACAATATCATGTCCAGTTTGGCCCTGAGGGTTGGCTGGTTAGTGCACAATGGGGATTTGAGTTGTGATCTCCTTAGGTAAAAAACAGCATTCCAACCACTGTACCACACAGGCTCTTATATCATATAGGATGGAGGTAGTAAATGAGGGGGGAGGTAAACTTCCCTATATTCTCATATTAACACTCTTACAGTATATATTAAAGCAGAGCACCTCTGCTAATAATTATCTCCTGAACAAGAAATCAACCAGAGCAAGGAAATGCATATGAAAGGTTAAAATGTTGATGTGATGAATTCTGGAATGTGGGAGGCACATGTCTGGTAC
The DNA here is from genome assembly GCF_057233095.1 of Heloderma suspectum. Taxonomy (NCBI): domain Eukaryota; kingdom Metazoa; phylum Chordata; class Lepidosauria; order Squamata; family Helodermatidae; genus Heloderma; species Heloderma suspectum. The sequence goes on from NC_139462.1 coordinate 73,185,351, forward strand.
ATTAATTAAGCCCTTCAACTTTTGAAAGAACATTTGCACTAAACCAATTGTTTTTCTATTTAGAAATGTTTTCATCTTGTACCTACTCCATTCTGTTGTATTTATTTTATTTATTTATTTATTTATTTATTTATTTCTATACCGCCCAATAGCCGAAGCTCTCTGGAATAAGAGAATAAGTTGTGTGAATAAGTTCAGGTTTTTGGCAAGAAATGGCCCCTTTCACAAGAACAAGAATACTACATGTAGTGGAGAGTGGTCGCAAGCCCCCTTTAGCTCAGCCTCTTCAGCTTATCTACTGGGGAAGGTGACTCTGAGAAACTCCTGAGTTTGCCAGCTGACCCCACCCAACAGAAACCAATATCTCAGGTGGCCACCATGCAGTTGAGCTCATTAATGAATGGTGGCAGCTTCCAGCAAGGGCCATGAGGGAGGAGAGATAAAAGGTCTCTAGATCACCAGCATGGGGTGACGGCTGTGGCGAGAGGGGGAAGAGACCAAGCCAGGACCTCCTGAGGCCTATCCAGTCTACCTGGTGGACACAGCATCAATGTCAAGACAGAGCTATAGCCCTGAAGCTCCCTTCTTAGTGGAAAGCTGTTCTCCTCCTAGCATCTGAGGCCATCATTGCTTGTTCTCATGGGGTACCGTGCCATCCCTCTGGTATGCCAGAGGAACATGCCCCCTTTTCCTGACCCTACCCCCTTTCCCCCACCTGACAATCGTTCGGTGGTTTCCTTGCTTTTGTGCAGTTTCCCCCCTCCATTTTAAAAATTTGAAATGTCTCTTCTAAGGCTTAGTTACAGACAATAAAACCTTTAAGCTAAGCTATGATGGGTTTGTTTGTTTGTTTGTATTTTTGGCCACACCCCCTTTGCCTTTGGCCATGTCCACCTCTGGAAAGCTTCTCCAAAATGGAATTCAGCCCTCATGCTGAAAGAGGTTCTGCACATCTGGCTTAAAAGGATCCAGAGGCTTCTAAGAAGGAAATGTTATCTCCTGTGTTTTCAAGGATCTGTGAGTCAGCCAATGTTTTCTTTAGTCCTGGTGATAATTTCTGTATTATATCTCCATTATTTTCTTGGCCTCTTCCAAGGCGCCTGCTATTAACACTGCCTCCATACTTTGAGTTAACTTGTAGGCCTTCATTTGGCACAGTGCCTAGTACCAAAGCCTAATTTTGTTTCAAGTCATCTGGAGGGAACCTAGCTATGGCTGTGGGTCCTTGCCAGACCATATGAAGTAAAGCAAGCAAGCATTTACTTGCAGTCCAGTTCCCTCTGTGGAAAGGCCTTTCCAGTACTAGCCTAGGCTGGTAGCACCACACTATAAATGTTTTATGAGCTTTAATCCTGATGGAACAATTCCCTTGGAAGTTATTATTTCCTCTTGGAAAAAACAAACAAACAAACAAACAAACCCAGCAGCAATACTTAGGATGAGTCAAGCCTTCAAAAATCATGAATGACAATTTTGCTGGGACGTGGGTTCCTATTTTATTCCTGTTGGCTGTTTTGTCTGCTATCAAGTCAGTATTGAGAAACGCTGTGAAGGTGGCAAAGGGAATCACATGGTACAGCTACAGAGAGACATAAAAGGCTGACTTGTCTATTCTGCAAAAGGAGCTGTCATTAGTTAAGCAAAGAAAAATGACACAGGGAAATTATAGCTTAGCTTATACTGATCTCTTTTTTTCCCCAGAACACTACCTGAAAAACCATTAATGACATTATTTGTGCCATGATTCTGAGTTTTTAAAATGTCTGGGTCTGAGGAAAAAAGTTAGCACAGGAAATATTCAAAGCCGTACAGAGACAAAGAGTTTGCTTTACGAAAAAAGCAGTATAATCTTTATACATTTTAATTATTTGAAATGTTAAAGTAAATGAGAGATTGGGAGAAGAAAACTCAGTTCTTTGATTAAAAGAGCATAGATCCTTGGATTAGGTTAATTGCTGATCAAGAAAACAGCACTAAGTTCCATTAGACGGAGCTACATAAGCATTCATTCTGCAATTGTCTTCCATTAATAGAAAGCTGAATACAACTATCTAGTCAAGGATCTAAGCTTTGATGTCTTTTTGTATTAGAATAGCAAGACATAAGCAAGACTTACTTGGAATAACAATGGAATAGGAAGCACCATTGATGACAATAACATTTTCCAATCTGGAAGTTTTTTTCTAAAATATGTTAAGGTACAATGAGGGTCTCTTTGGGGAAAAATGATTAAAATCTCTATCAAGTCTAACAGGGGCAATCATACTGAGATTGCACATTGAAGGTGTGGCTTTAAGAGGAAAGACAAAAATCATCTGAAAGCTTAATCTTCACAATAAAGATTTTTTAAAAAATCTAAATCAATTTAGCAAAAGCCTTCTCTTTTCACTGCCAAATGTTACACAGGATGTCAACATGAAAAAGGAGATTGACAACCACTTGTTTCTGCTGCTGCTGCTGCTCTCCCAATTGGCAATGTTGCCATTTTGGTACAATTCCCTAACCTGCTGTCTGGTCTCTCTAACTTCACTCAGTCAGACAAGATAACAGCCAGGCAGGGGGCAGGCTTTTTTTTTTTTAAGACAAGTCTTCTTCAGACATCTAGCTTATGCTTGGAGAGAAAGAAATGGAAATGATAGTTCCTGTCAAAGAAATTGATGTTTGTCCCTGGTTTGCAGCTCCTTGTTCTTGCTGTTGATGTAGGGCTTCTTCACACGGAGCTTTTATCCTGCTATTGAGATTGGTCACTCATGGAAGTTTGCAGGTCCTTTAGATGATACCATCAACTTCCAGGGCATCTCCTGCACAAAGCAAGCCCTATGAAAAGAGACTGAAAGAACTGGGCATGTTTAGCTTTGAGAAGAGAAGACTGAGGGGAGATATGATAGCGCTCTTCAAGTACTTGAAAGGTTGTCACAGAGAGGAAGGCCAGGATCTCTTCTCCATCATCCCAGAGTGCAGGACATGGAATAATGGGCTCAAGTTACAGGAAGCCAGATTCCAGCTGAACATCAGGAAAAACTTCCTGACTGTTAGAGCAATATGACAATGGAACCAATTACCTAGGGAGGTGGTGGGCTCTCCCACACTGGAGGCATTCAAGACAAGGCTGGACAGCCATCTGTCGGGGATGCTCTGACTTGGATTCCTGCATTGAGCAGGGGTTGGACTCAATGGCCTTGTAGGCCCCTTCCAACCCTACTATTCTATGAAATGACCTTTATTCCATTTTTTAAAATATCGGTGATAATGAGCTATCAAATTACAGTGCTTGAGTTCTGCTTGAGTTCCCTCCTGAAAAGAGGAAAACAAGCAATAAGAGGAGCTAGACCACAGTGCCTTCTAGTGGCTGTATAAAGAAACATATGGAAGATTCAGATAAGGGGGGGAAAGAGGGGAGAAAGGCGAGGGGAAGGAAGCATGTGTAAAGGGAGTCCATTGTGATCCTGCATTTAAAATGGAAACAGAAAGCCCCATCTTAAATGCAGTATTTTAGGCTGATGTAGAGATGCTCTTAGGTAAATTATGGCTGATGCAATTCATTCATTAGCCAAAGAGCACCCTTTGTCCTTAAAATGTGCCATACATGCCTATAAGGGCCCCCCACCCGATGGGTGACTTGTGAGCTTCACAGTCAGTCCTGCACTGGGATTTAGAGCTGAGTCCTAGTGATTCATGGGAACAACTTCAATATAAAATGGTATAAAATAGTGTCCAGCTTTGAAAACATTTGCTGATGCAATCTGATCTTCAAAATCCTTATAACACAATGCATTAGAGCAGACACAGAATATGTCTTCTGGATTAGACTAAAAATATCACTAGGGTTCAGAACTCATTTGGTCTTATCTAAGGGCTATGATGTTGCTAGTAAAATAGTTGGATAGCATAATCCTGTGTATATCGAGTCATACATATATCCCACTGCATTCAGTGGCGTTTGCTCCCAGATAGATGGGCATAAGATTGCAGCCTTAGAGTGAGTGCCATATGCAAACATCTACCATGGAACTGCAATATTTACATATGAAAACAGTTGACAAATATTGCTTTAATAGACTGGGGAATGTGGCTGTTCAGGGCTGGCATCGAGAGTAGCCATGGTTGGGCACCTGCTGAGGGCCCACACCCTAGCATGTCCCCATTGACAAGAGCCCTCTGGAGTTGCTTCTCCTCTTCACCACTGCAACCTGCTTGTTCACCTGCCTCATGTTCTGGCCCAGACAATGGGGGTGGTGAGAAGGGTGAGCAGAAGATGCCACTGCCTGTTTGCTTATGGGCTTTCTGCTTGTTAAGCAAGCAAGTAGTAGCAGTGATGGGAAAGAGGATGAGGAATAAGGGCAGATGATGACAATGGTGGTGAGAAGGCAGACTCGCTGTGGGAGGGGGCCCATTGGGGGTGTCTTGCCCAAGAGCCCTCCACGGCCTGGAGCTGTCACTATGGCTGTTCATGTCATTTCTGGTTTTGCAAGGACTACATCAAGGATTCTTAACTTGATTTTAATCCCTTTATATGACCTTCCCCACTTGGAGTGATTGTTGTAAACGATCTTGCACTATCATGCACTAATATAAATATTTGACACACTTGACATTCTTTCTGGTTATGGCTTCCAACCGACTCCACTCCTGTGGAAGTGTTAAGTTCTCTAGGCAGTAAAGCCTAGGTCAGGTCATTGTTAAAGCTGCACCTCCATCGTTTAAGGGCTTCATGAAGAGTTTAGTGTTTATATATTTCCCTTTGCTCTGTTAACCTTCCACCCTTCAATGTGTACTGCAGTAAATGCTTCTGCTTATTCCCAGGTTTACAACGAGGCAGTAAACATTCTTCTAAATGACTGGATATGGAAAACAATTTTGCACATTATTTGCAGAGGTCTGAGAGTTTAGAGATCACCAATGATCAATCCACTTGCTTCTGTTGCCTTTCACAGCATGTTTCTACTGGCTTCAGAATGCCTGTATAGCAGCTTATGCTTCACAGCTTTTTTGACATATGATGGAAGGTGTATCACAATTTTAACAAGCTAATGGGATGGACAATTTATTATTAATAAATTTTAGATGACAACACAAACACAGCATGATAGAACGAAAGGATGTGTTTACTGACTTCCATATCCAAACATTCCTAATAGATGAACACTTGAAAACAGATGGATTAATGATCCTCCAGAAATAGTATTTTTCTATGAGAAAAATAGTATTTTTCTATTTTTCTATAATAGTATGAGAGTTGCTTTACCCCTGGCAATTTATTCTGGTGGACAAGCTTTGGGTTATACAAATAATGAGAGGTTTTGCAAACCATCATTTCTTGCATGATGTATACAGGTTACATGCTAAGGAAAATATTCAAACAGAAACACAATTTATTTATTTATTTATTTATTTATTTATTGCATTTATACCCCGCCTTTCTCCCTCTCGCAAGGGACTCAAGGCGGCTTACATTCTCCTCCTCCTCACAACATTACTACGGATTCCAGTTTAACATGGATTTCATCATATCCAGACTCAAAATACTGAAGATATTTCAAGGGAACAAGTTGTGATAGGCTGCAGGAATGATCAGCAGCAGACCCAACTCCCAAACTTGTGCAAATAATGTGTAAAATTGCCCCAGAATGCCGCATCCTCTACATAACCAATGTTTAACTGCATAATAAACTGCTTGAATTGTATGTAGTCTGAATTATGTTGGCGTACATGATTTGTTGACCTCATTGTAGACATATACAAATGGACCTGGACCTGACACAGCAATGCTTATTTGAAGTATTTCAGACCACACTTGATGAAATGCAAATTACAGTTTTATATTAGACTGGATCTGTAGAAGGCCTCAGTTTGGAATCCAGATTGGAAAAATGTCCCACACACTTGAGCACACTTTGTTAGCAAATAATTCTGCCTTTTAGCCACCAGGAAACAACATATTCAGAACCTTATATTTGCCTGGAACAACTATCTGTTTGTTGTCAAGGGGGTATGGTTTGGGGGGTAAAGCTTAGGATAGGACTTTTTTTAACCACTCTTAGCCAGTATCCTAGTGTATATTCTTTTAAAGCAGGGGTGGTCAGCTTCCTCAACTTAGGGCAGGGGTGGAGAAAGTGTGGCCCTCCCAATGTTGGTGGACTGCAGCTGCTATCAGCCCTACCCAGTATAGCCAATGGTGAGAGATGATGGGATTTGCATTCCAACAACATCTGTAGGGCCACATATTCCCATCCCTAGCTTAGGGGGTTGGATCCCTCTCAGATATATATTTATAGAGTTTTATATACAGCATAGAGATAATTTATTTAATGTGGTAAGCAGTATATAAACCTATTAAGTAAATTAATAATAAATCAGTTTCCCTAGGCCTAGTTGGTTGAGAGGCAGAAACCACAGGGGTAGACAACCTGCTGCTCTCCAGGTGTTTTGGATGACAATTCCCATAATTGCTGGTGATTGGGCATGCTGGCTGGAGCTCATAGGAGTTGTAGTCTAAAACATCTGGAGGACATCAGCTTAACTGAGGAGAATCTGTCCTGCACCTCAACCCAGGCTGAAGAATACTCTCATACCTAAAGGAAAGAATGTGCCAAGGGCCTCATGAAAACACTAAGAGGAGTGCTGGCCAGCTATGAGAAAAACTCGAGATTAGAACTGCCTTTCACTGAGCATACAGTACCCTCAGGCTTCTCTCCTAGCTTGCCAGCGATATTTCCATCTCCCAGTGTTCTGGTCAATCAGTGAAGCGCATTTTACATAAATTACACCTTGGCTCTTGGCCTACTTGGCCTGGTATAATGCAGCTTCTTATGATCTTCCTCCTCTCTGGTTGACTCTCAGTGAGCATGTGCACCTATTACAGTGTGCTATCCACCAAAAAGAACAAGAGGGATGTTTATAGCTCCTGTACACTTACCCACCCAACCCTCCATTTCCTTTTCAGGGCATCAGGTCTAAAGTTATCCCAGATCTATGCCTGAAACCCAAATAGCTCATCCTGGCACAAGAGGAGTGGGTAGGATTGCGTCCCAAGCAATGTGGCTCCATCATGGCAGTGGACGTGCTTCCCACGTTCAACCCACCAGGTTAGTTGAGTGAAGGAAGTGGTGGTGGTGGTGGTGGTGGTGGTGGCGGCGGAGGAGGATGAAGTTCCTCTAGCCTTGAGAATCCACCCCTCCTGTTCATCAAGCAACTAGACATGACCTTGCTCCCATTAGGAAAGGATGCCACGAAAGAGTACAGGCATGTCTGAGTTATTCCTACAAAGCAGGCTGCAGAATAGAGTTTAGGTCCTGGCAGGGAGATAATATAGATATCTGGCACCAACTACAATGACATTATGTTTTTTAATCTGTACCAGAGATCTAATTAATCAATCAATCAATTATTCTGATTAAATAATTAATATTCTCAATCATATTTGTTAACCTAGCCTTCTTGATAGATTGCAGATACAGTCAAGGGAGAGAAAATACAACATACACAATTCAGAAAACTATGTACAAACTTACTCAGTGACTGAGTTCGAATGGTGATGTTGGTCAAAGAAGCCATCGTGGCTTCTCCCCTCACCTCTATGTGCGCAACCACCATTTGCATAATTACCCGTGATGCAGCACAGATTGCTGTGTTGTCTGAACCTGGCGTGCAGCGTGGTGTGTGTGTAGCTTCCTATCCACCCTACAGCCCATGACGTAGGGGTAGGGTTGGAGGGTGGATAAGAAACCACCCCTGTGTCAAGGGCTCCTTGGCCTCTTTCAGTCTAATCCAGTAGCCAAGTCCAGACACAGACAAAGGGATTCTTTTCAAAGCTTTATTCCTTTTTTACAACTTAACAACTCTACTATTAGTGACTAGCTATGAGCATCAGAGTACCTATGCCCTCAGTGGGAACAGTTGGTCCCCGTCTGAAGAAGAATCACTGGCAGACCCTGAACTTTTGGGCTAGGGAGAGTCCCTCCCCTTTTCCCTTGGATCCTCTGGGCGCAACTGTTGCTTGCGCGCCAACCAGGCACTACACCTCCTTTCCGTGCCCTCCATTTGGCGCCGCTCCCTGTGTCGGCGTCGCATGTCCAGCAAGCCCTCTTCCCACGCTCTTTCACTCCCGGGACCGCTATCTATGCCAGGAATGCCGGTGGGAGGAATCTCTGCCAGCTGTTGCCCTGGGAAGGATGAGCGCGCTCCTCTCCCAGGAGCGGCTGCTCCACCTCAGAATCAGAACTACTGGGATTCTATGGGCTCAGTGTCCACCCTGGCACCCTGCTGCACCACGCACCATGTTTGGATGACACGGCAACCCACACTGCATTGTGGGTAATTATGCAAATAGTGGTCGCATGCATGGAGGCAGCTGGAGAAGCCACGATGGCTTCTTTTATCAATGTGATAATCCAATCACAGTCAGTAACTATAGCAAGCAAGGAATTCTACTTTTTAAAAAAGATATTATTGCACCATTGAACACAGGAAGCTGACTTAAACTGAGACAGACGATTAGTCATCTAACTCAGTATTGTCGACACCGGCTGGTGGCTGCTTCTCCAGAATTTTTCCTGCCCTACTTGGAAATGCCGAGGATCAAACCTGGGACCTTCTGCATAGGGGTGTACGAAAGTCCCTTACCTGAACCCGAAGCTTGATTCACGGTGGGGGGGAGGCGCTCCGTCCCTCCCCCTGAAATTCTGGCCGGAGGGGGAGGCGCCCCATCCCTCCCCCCCAAAATTCTGGCGGGGGGAGGCGCCCCATCCCTCCCCCCAAAAATTCTGGCCAGGGGGGAGGCGCCCCGTCCCTCCGGCCGCGAATCCTCCTGTCCTGCCGGGATGCAAATGGCGGCGGCCATAGCCGCCGCCATTTGCATCCCTGCAGTCAGCTGTGATAGGCTATGTAAATGTTTACGTAGCCTATCACGGCTGAGTGGAAAAAAAATGCACGTATGCAAATGGTGGCGCCCATGGGCGCCGCCATTTGCGTTCCTTATTTTGGCACGTGTAGTCTACGTAAACATTTACGTAGACTACGGAGAAAATAAGGGGAACGCTATTTGCATACGTGCATTTTTTTTTTCCACTCAGCCGTGATAGACTACATAAACATTTACGTAGCCTATCACGGTGTTTTTTAAAAATCCGTGTTGTTGTTGTTTCTTTTTAACTTGGAAATGGCGGTGGCGGCAGCCGGTCGGAAGACCGGCCGCCGCCGCTGCCTAACCACCGCCACACCACCGCCGGAGCTGCCGCCGCCAGGGACATTTGCACAAGATAAGTCCTGTCCCGGGGGGGGGCGGGGGGGGAGACCATTTCTCCACCAATTTCGGGGGGCCGAATGCGCTGGCATTCGGCCTCCCCAAGATTCATGGAGAAATTCTCTGACATTCCTACTTCTGTATGAAAAGCAGGTGCTCTACCTCTGAGCCACTGCCCCTCACAGTTTCTATTTATTTCTTGTGTGAAAGCTCTTCAAACTTCTGATCAATGTTTAATCAAATACAGATGCTTATATTTGTTCTGACTAATTATATATGTATGTACACACTTTTTGTTGCCTCTAATTTTAAATTAGAAATTAATTTAATTAGTGGTGAACGCTTCCCTTGAGGAGGCAGTGATGCCATCAGCTATCAAGGAGGCAATGATAAGAAGACTTTTAAAAACGCCCTCCTTGGATCCCCAAGTTTTGAACAACTTTTGCCCAGTTCCGAATCTGCCATTTTGGGGCAAGGTGATTGAGCGGGTGGTGGCGATGCAGTTGAAGGCACACTTGGAAGAAGCCGATTATCTAGATCCATTTCAATCAGGCTTCAGGCCTGGGCATGGGACAGAAACGGCCTTGGTCGCCTTGGTGGATGATACGAGGAGGGCTTTGGATAGGGGCAAATGCTCCTTCCTTGTTCTCCTTGACCTCTCCATGGCTTTTGATACCATTGACCATGGTATCCTCCTGGACCACCTGAAGAGGTTGGGCATTGGAGACACCGTATTACAGTGGTTCTAGTCCTTCCTCTCTGGCAGGTACCAGAGGGTAGCATTGGGAGAGGAGGTTTCAGACCCGTGGCCGCTCACTTGTGAGGTACCACAGGGTTTCATCCTCTCCCCGATGCTATTTAACATCTATGTGAAGCTGGCTATCATCAGGAGGTTTGGGGTGCGGTGTCATCAATATGCGGATGATACGCAGCTCTACCTCTCATTTAAATCTTCACCAAGGTTGGCTGTAGAATCCCTGTCCAAATGTCTGGAGACGGTGAGTGGCTGGATTGGGAGGAATAAGCTGAAGCTGAACCCTGACAAGACCAAGGTACTTTTGGTGGGAGACAAGAGGAGGTTGGGTGATGTTGACCTGGTGTTGAATGGGGTATGGCTACACTTGAAAGACCAGATCTGCAGCTTGGGGGTCATTTTAGACTCCCAGACTCCCATGGAGGCTCAGGTGTCAGCTGTGAGCCGGACAGCACTGTACCAACTCCATCTGATATGGCGGCTGTGCCCCTACCTTCCCAACCATCTGCTCCCATCAGTGCCCTGATCTCCTGTCATCTAGACTACTGTAATGCGCTCTACATGGGGTTGCCCTTGAAGACGGTTCGGAAGCTGCAGCTGGTGCAGAATGCAGCGGCTCACCTGATTAAAGGCAGCTGCTGGCATGATCACATCACTCCGGTGCTGAAGGAGTTGCACTGGTTACCCGTTGTTTTCCAGGCCAAATTCAAGGTGTTGGTTTTGACCTTTAAAACCCTATATGGTTCTGGCCCAGCCTATCTCAAGGAGCGCCTCCAGCAGCACCAGACAGGCCACTTAACAAGATCAGCTTCAGATGTCCTTCTCTCTGTTCCATCAGCCAGGACAGCTAGGCTGGTGAGGACGAGGGAGAGGGCCTTTTCTGTGGTGGCCCCCACTCTGTGGAACTCCCTCCCTAGGGAACTCCGCCATGCCCCCTTTTTAATGAGTTTCCACCATGCATTAAAAACGTGGTTGTTCAGGCAGGCTTTGGGGGTGGGTTAGGGTATTTTTAGAAATATGATATTTTAATGTAAAATTTTATTGTTTTAGAACTGTTTGTATTGATGTACATCGCCCAGAGTGGCCGGGTGACCAGGCAGATGGGCAATTAATAAATTTAATAAATAATAATAATAATAATAAATATATTTCACAATAAAATAAAAATCCATGAGAAAATGTAGGCTTGTTCATCCAGATTGCTTGGCTCCTTTAATAGTGGAGAGGATAAGCTTGAAGCACATTTGAGACCAGAGTGCCAGGTAAAGAGAAACCCTTCTGGAATTAAGAATCCACAGGTGGGAAGGAGAGCTCTTGAGCTAATGCTGAGTGGTCTAATTGAACCTAGGATTATTCTCCTGCTACTTAGATATACTCATCTAGTCAAGTCCGTGCTCCCCTCTGCACTTAGGACTAGTTCCAAATATGTTCATCCTGTATAAGAAACAACTGTGGGATCTCACCATAACTGTATCATCAGTGAGCCCTCATTCCTCAGCCAGTTCCCAAATAGAATATAACGTAAATGAAAGAGGACCAGATGGAAGCAAACCAATGCAGTAAGGTATTTTTTCCCCTCCCTCCTTGTTATGATTAAGAGTCTTATGGCATCTAAACAGCTAAACACATTTACTATGGCATAAGATTTTGCAGACTCGAGTCCATTTGATCAGATGCACGGTCATGACTGTAATTGTCGAAAGGATGTTGGGGGTGAGGACGATACCCACCAGGCCCTTTCAAAATTCTGGGCTCCAAGCAGTCATCTTGTCTGTGCAAATATCCTTGGCTTTGGCTATTCCTACCAAGGGGACAGACTTAGAGGCAGAAAATCCCAGGTTCAACGCCTGACATCTCCAGTTCAGCACATAAGAAGGCCATGCTGGATCAGACCAAAGGTCTAGCTAGGCCAGCATTGTGTTCACACAGTGAAAGCAAGATGGCTTTTGAAAGTCCACAAGCAGGACATGCATGCAAAAATATCCTCCCACTTGTGCTCCCAAGCAACTGGTATTCAGAGGCACACTGCCTCTGATACTGGAAGTACTCTATAGTCATCATGACTAGGAGCCACTGGTAGCCTTCTCCTCCATGAATTTGTCTAATCCCTTTTAAAACCATCCAAGTTGGTGGACATCACTACATCTTGTGGTAGCAAATTTCATAGCTTAATGAATGCGCTTGTGAAGAAGTACTTCCTTTTATCTGTCCTGAATCTCCCACCATATAGTTTTACTGGGTTCTCTCTCTAGTATTATGAGAGAGAGAAAGAGAGAGAGAGAGAGAGAGAGTTCTCATCTCATTCTCTTGTCACCACGATTTGCCATAGTTCAGACTCCCTTCCTGAAAATATCTTTTCAGGGAATGAGTATCTGTCTACCCTTTATCTGTCATAAAGACAGATGCAAATTATTAATTTAGCTTCTCTGCAATCTCCTTATCCTCCTTTAGTACTCCTTTAACTCCATTATCATCCAACAGTCCAATTGTCTCCCTGGTCAGTGTCCTGGTTCTAATATATTGGAAGATTTTTTAAATTGTTGGATTTAATGTTATTAATGTTATGCTTCTCAGAATACTTGTGTGTGTCTGTGTGTGTGTGCATGCGCATTCCTTATTGCCTGCTTGTATTTCTTTTTTGCAGGGTGTGTTTCTTTTTGTTCACCTCATTTGGGCAAGACTTCCCATTTCTGAAGGAAGCCTTCTTTTCTGTAATTTTTTCCTTGACCCTTTTGTTGACCATGCTGATGAACCTTTGGACCTTGTGCTACCTTTTCCTGACTGTGGTATACAGTTCAGAGGACCAGGTCGCAGGTGGATGACCTTTGGATGAGAGTCTAGAGACCTGCTGCCAGTCTGAGCAGGCAAAACTAGGCTAGATGGATAAATAGTCTGACCTTGTAATAAAGCAGCTTTCTGTGTTCCTAAATCGTTCTGTTTCCTGGGGAAAAAAGTGCCAAAACTCAAAATCCAAGCTATTCAAAACAAAGTTTGAAACTTGGCATTTCACTTTCTTTAATGCCCCTAAAGAGACAGGCAGTGAGATTTTAACAATCCATTAAAACCAAAAGTTGCCAATTTTATATAGTTTCTAAAAACATGAGTTGCTAAAATATTTTTTCCTAACTGCTCTGAACAGTTCTCAAGTCTGCTGCTTACAAATACAAATAACAGATATTAGACATATTTTCCGAAACATACTTGCAAATTTATATTGTAAGGCAGCCCAATTATCTCTGCACTGAATGGCTCAGCTGGCTAAACTGAAGTTTATATCAGATGGCAAGAAATTCAGGATACATGAATGTTGAAAGAAAAAAAAATACCACCCACAAATCATTTTCATTTTTTAAACATAATAACAAACATCCTCTGAATCAGGATCAAGCTACATTAATCATGCTTTTAAAGCTATTGTGAAAGAAACAGAGGAGAATATGCTATTAGACAGGACTGTCAGCTTTCTCTGAATACAATACAAGATAATTACCTGCTAAAGAAAATATTAAAAATCATTTCAACTCAACAAAATACCTCTGCCTTTCCTCCACAAAATCCCCCAACAGGCATTCTATTACCTAATGTTTATGCGATAGTTTTTATGTTCCCTCTGAACTGTATTGGGATACACAAATGTTATATTAAGACATTTGCACCATAGACTGGCAACCAAGATTTTGCCTTGAAAATCCCAAAGTGCACAGTACTCCTCCCCAGCTACCTAATCTATTGTATATATATATACATGCTGGGGTTGTTCCGGACATGGAACAACCGACCGATTGGTTCAAAATTGGGAAAGGAGTACGACAAGGCTGCATATTATCGCCCTGCTTATTCCACTTATATGCAGAGTACATCATGAGAAACGCCGGGTTGGATGAATCACAGGTCGGAATTAAGAGAATTAAGAGAAGCCAGGAGAATTATCAACAACCTCAGATACGCAGATGATACCATCCTAATGGCAGAAAATGAAGAAGATCTAAAGAGCCTCTTGTTGAGGGTGAAAGAAGAGAGTGCAAAAGCTGTTTGAAACTCAACATTAAAAAAACAAAGATCATGGCATCTGGCCCCATCACTTCCTGGCATATAGAAGGGGAAGAAATGGAAGCAGTGACAGATTTTATTTTCTTGGGCTCCAGGATCACCGCAGACGGTGACTGTAGCCATGAAATTAAAAGACGCTTGCTCCTTGGGAGGAAAGCTATGGCAAACCTAGACAGCATAATAAGAAGCAGAGACATCACCTTGCCGACAAAGGTCCATCTAATCAAAGCTATGGTTTTCCCAGTAGTAATGTATGGCTGTGAGAGCTGGACTATAAGGAAGGCTGAGCGCCGAAGAATTGATGCTTTCGAACTGTGGTGCTGGAGAAGACTCTTACGAGTCCCCTGGACTGCAAGGAGGTCAAATCAATCAATCCTAAAGGAAATCAACCCTGAGTGCTCATTGGAAGGACAGATACTGAAGCTGAAGCTCAAATATTTTGGCCGCCTAATGCAAAGAGAAAACTCTCTGGAAAAGACCCTGATGCTGGGAAAGACTGAAGGCAAAAGGAGAAGGGGACGGCAGAGGATGAGATAGCTAGATAGCATCACCGATGCAATGAATATGGACTTGAGCGTGCTCCAGGAGAGAGCGCAGGACAGGAAGGCCTGGCGTGCTATGGTCCATGGGGCCACGAAGAGTCGGACACGACTGAATGACTGAACAACAATACATGCTGACTCCATGCATCTGATGAAGTGGACCTTTGCCCACAAAGGCTTATCCCTTGATATATGTGCTAGCCTTTAAGGTGCCATGAGACTCTTTATTGTTTTTGGTGCAACAGACTAACACAGCTACCCCTCTGGAAACTATTTATTTCCTTGTGTTTCTCTCCTTGAATTGCTGATTAGCATTGTTGTTAGCATATAAAGCCCTAAAATCTTGGGACCTGGTTATCTGAGAGACTGCCTTTTTCCCTATAGGCCCATTTGATCCTTGAGGTCATCTGGTAAGGTCCTCCTTGAGGTCATCTGGTAAGGTATGGTGCCACATACTTCTGAGGGCTGCTTTTCAGTCATTCAGAGCTGGGCATTTAGTATACTGGTGCCCACTATGTGGAATAATCTTCCCTCTGACATTAGACATGTGGCAACACTGTTTATTTTTAGGTGGATGTTGAAACCCATCTGTTTATGCAAGCCTTCCATGCATAGTGCAGCTTACCATCTTATGTAGATAAAATATACTCTATGTATTGGTCTTTATTTTTACGTTTGTGTACACCACTTTGATTCATGTACACCACTTTGAAATCTTTAGTTGTGAGTGGTTTATAAATACTTATAGATAAATAAATGTATGTTAGAAAGATATTATGGTCACTCTACTTCCCCTAATTAAAATAAGATTTTCTGCTGGTTTTGGAAGGACAGCACATATATGGAAGATGATTCCTTAAACTCACGTATGCATCCAGATTTTGTGAGGCAAGTCAGCAACCCTTTAAGTAGGCTGATACTAAAATAGTTGGGCTCTTCAACTGAAACTGTGGGATTTATATGATTCAAGCACTTTGTCCTCTTTCCAATGTACCAGCCTCTTTAACAACTTGTCATGACTCAATATTGACATTACACCAGTGAAGTCTTTTTGACAACTACATAAAACAGTTGGCATTTTAAGACATACCATCAGTATAATTACGATGGTGATGGTAGTGGGGAGGAAAAATATTTTCAAATTTAAGTGGAATGTCTTGAATGTCAAAACCTAGAATAGATAGGTTTATTTTGCACTATTTTAACTGTGTTCACATTATGATAACACTTTAGCAAAATATATGTATCCTAGTCATAAGCATATCTTTTCTAACTAATTGTCTTCACTTTGAACACCATCACCTTTATAAAACCAAAAGATAGCTATCCATTTATGGCCAATGCTACTTATTTTATTTCCCAAGAAATATGCACTTACATGAGTATTAACCTGCTTGTGTTGAGACAATAATAAATAAAGTTGACTATCTTTCTCTGGGTCTTGAAATGCAGATCAGTTTCTTAAGGTGAAAATGTTAAATTCTCAAGTCATTTTCTCATATATATAGCTTACAAAGTTAATATCATGTGGAAGTAAAGCACAAAAGCGGAAAAACAAGTTGTGATGAGGATGTTTAAATAACACTTATGTGGCCTTTAGTGAAAGTAGCTTAAATTTCCCTCCAATAAAATTATTTCTTTATTAAATGATTGACAACAATAAAAGGGGAAATTGTGGCTACATTGCTAAATATATGTCAGGATAATATTTGCAATTAACTTGTATTGTGTTGGTATATCATCTTCAGTATTTTATTTTTAATATCTTAACAGTGTAATCCTAAGGCATTGCATTGTGATAGACAAAAGGCTCCAAACTCGGATCCCTCTGTCTACCCTCTGCCCTGCTGGTAGGAGCTGGGTAGAGCAGCAGGTGGATAGGGGCAAAAATACCTTTGGTTCCTCTTTGTCTTTACAGCTTTTTTCTTCCCATCACACACACACACACACACACACAGGGAGAGAGAGACCATATCAGTATTAGTGATGAGCAACCAGAATGCATATTTCATTTTGTTAATGTAACACTACTACTACTACTACTACTACTACTAATTTATAGAAGGTGAGGTCAACCCTGCTACATCATTCAAACATGGTAGTGTTAAGTTCCCAGAAAAATGGTAGGTTTGTTTGTATGGATTAACAGTCCTTCTTCCTCTGTTAGTCCATTCATGATTCCTTGCCTACATACAGGAAGCAATGCTTTCTTTGTGATGCCATAAGATCAGTGCATGAGAGGCAAATAAATAAATGCTGTTGCCAACTGAAAGTCTCCTATTTGCTTCGGTGAGTTTTTGAATCAAGTTACGGCTACATCATTTTGGCTTCTAATGTAATCCTGATTAGGGTTTTTTGTTATTGTTGTTCTCTTTAAGATGTGCAGCCTCCATGGCATTGTACAGACTCTGAGTGTATTTACCAGGGCATCCATGGATCTGGAGAAGCATTGTGATGGGTGATGCAGTGGTTCTATTCACAGGAGGCAGAAAGGAGCCATGGAGAAAGTGCTGGAATTACTCTTCAGTGTGGAGACAGCTTTGGAATGGGGCTGCAGGAAGAGGAGGTCTTGGCCACCCCAGGGTGCAAGTGAATCTCTACTCTTTTAATGCAGTGGGTGAAATGACAACAAAACCTGACCTCAGATAAACAACAAAGAGCAAGAAAGCTCCAGCAGCAAACTATCTTGTAAAAAGAAGAAGAGAAGAACATACTGGATGTTCCTCCTTTCTGAAGCCAGCCATTTCTTCCCCTGGCTCAGGCAATGGGATAGGAAGGGTTATACTGGCATGCCTCCCCACACCCCCTCCTTATGGCTTCCTGGTGGGCAAAGATTCTGGTCTCTGTCATGGCTTGCCTTTTTTGAGCTCAGGCATGGCTGCTGCCAGCAAGCCTCTGCCCCATCCTTGGGGGCTGGGGGGAGGCAAAGACTGTTTAAAAGGGCTGGGCAGCTCCTCCCACTTCCTCCATGAAGTCCTGCCTTTTTTCTTTGTTCTTTTTTTGCCTTGGGCCTCCACAGCCAGCTCGGTCCTGCCTCCTCTGGTTCCAAAGGGCAGGTAGGTTGGACTGCATTGGACTGTGTGAGCATCTACTCTGGACTCTGGCAGCAGGGGCTCCATTGGTCCTCCCACTCTGCCTTAAGAGGTGGCTGATGGGGCTCATCTGGTGTGACCATAATTAGTAACTTCAGGCACTTGATAGGCCATGGGAGAAGAGCTGGCTTGCAGAATCCTTGCACCCCACAAAAGCAGAATGTATGAGATAACGGCAGAAGAAGGTATTAATTTAAATCAGGGGTGGGCAGAAAGTAGATCTCCAGATGTTTTAGACTTCAACTCCCAGTGTTCCTGACTATTAGCAATGCTGGCAGAGGCTTCTGGGAGTCGAAGCCCCAAACATCTGGAAATTTATCTTCTGCCCACCCCTGATTTAGATGATATTGGTCCCTTCAAAGAGCACCTCTAACTTAATAGGATACTTGAGTATAGATTGTAATGTTAACATGATTCTACATGTTAGTTTCTCAGTGCAAGAAGAGTACACTGGATTGCGGATTCCAGACATGAGAAACCTTTATGCTTGCATCACATGTTATGCCCTTCAGGTAGATTTTTGCAGATTATGCATGGAAATGCCTTCTGGGTAGGAGTCAACACAGCATATGTGCGTTATTAGAGTAAAATCCATGGAGTTGGCTACAAAGACAGAGGACGAAAAAGACGCTTAAGAATAAAGAAGCTTTGGGGTTGGGTTTTTTTTAAAAAAAAACATTTGTTAATGTCTTCTTCAGTTAGCAAACCCCTATTTCATAACTGGTCACAATGCCTGGTTCACTTCGTACAATATTTCATTTAAAAGGCCATGTAACTGTCCTAATGGCATCTTAGCTATTCCATGCGTTTATTCCAAAGATTAGTTATTTTGAGGGGGCAATCATTCCTTCCTGAATCACACTGAGGCAATTATCTTAGGCTTTGGGAAGCAGAACGTGAATGAACTGACTACTTAAAACTTTAATTGCATTCATGACATCATCTGAAATGCATTAAACTGTGCCCAAGATCTGAGGTGATAGAGGGGCAGCTCAAGTTTCTGCTTCAGTGGGTGTGTAATCTTGTTGAACAGCTACCAATATATCAAGTTCAATCCTACTTGTATTTCATGGCATGGGAAATAAGAAAATACAAGTCAAAATGCAGATTTTTCTACCTTTTTACATATCTTAATTAATGAACAAATAAGCAATGCAACGTCTGTCATAAATTATTTGACAACTTTAATTAAATTTCTCTGGAAATGAATACTTTGAAGTCATGTGGCACTTATTAATTTATGTTTTGGTTAGTATTTTCCTCATAATGCTAGCTAGATGTCTTATACATTATACTATATGATTCTATCCCCTTTTTGTTTGGTTCTTTTGGAAGTGGTTTGCTGAAATTGCTGAGTTCACACGACAAGCTAACATGGCTTGTTAACCATGGAGTGTGGCTTGTTAATCACCTTGAGCAACCCAACAACAAACCATGGGTTCTGAAGGTGGTTTGTTTAAGAAAAATAAGCCACACCACACAGTTAACAAGCTACTCTGCAGAAAATATCCTGGGTTCAGACAACACGCGAAGTCACAGTTCAACAACAACCCATACTCAACCACTGAATATGGGTTAACTTGTTGTGTGAACCCAGTCACTGGGTTCACACAACAAGCCACCCTGTGGGTGGTTAACAAGCCACCCTGTGGAAAATATGTTGTGTTCCGACTACATGATACCCCCAGTACAACAACCCACATTCAACCACTGAGGCTGGGTTAGCTTGTTGTGTGAACCCAGTCAGTCTGTAGTATCCATGAATCAGCTTCACTTTATATGCTCAGGAGGGAGCAGGGTGGTGAAAGAAGGCAGAGCAGCAGGATGGAAAAGGGGAGGAGGAGGCAGTGGAGAGGTAGTGAGTAGTGCCACAGCAGAGGATGGTGCAGTGACTGAGTTATGTGGCTCCTTCCAGCACCAACCAAGGGTGGCAAGTATGTCTGATTCCTCACACAAGGCTCCAGTGGGAAGTAGGCACTAAAACCAGACTTCACAAGGAGGATTGCACCAGGACAGCATGAGCATTCCCAGGAGCAGCTGAAGATTAACACATGCTCAGACATGAGTGGACCAATGGCAAACAGGCTGCTGATGTACTGAAGACTTGCCAGCAGTTGCCTGCCCTTCCATGCTGCAAAGGGTCCAGGGATACATGCTGGGAGCCATCAAAGAGGACAGAGGGAAATAACCCACAACCAGCAAAATAAGCCACTCTGTATTTGATTGCCTGGCAGCAGTACCATGACTTAGCTATGGGTAAAAACAACCCACCGTGGCTTAATTAGATCATGGGCTGTCATGTTGTGTGAACTGGCTCAGCATTTGATCATGGGCAGTATCTAATATCTGAAAGCCAGTGATAATGAATATCCTCCTCTCAGTTTATATAATTAGACAGGGCTTGGTTTTCCTCTCTCTTTTAACCAACTGAAATCACTTTTAGTTTTGACTTAATTCTAATTTATCTTAAGAAAAATATTTGTTCTCGTAGAAAGGCCTTCTTAAGCAATTGTATACAGCTGCAAAGTTACTGTATGTATAGCTTTGGAAGTCTCCAAAGCAACCAACTAAAGAGCAGTGGATAAATAAGACTTGGGAGACTATGAGTGTGTATAAACTCACTCAGCAAGTGCAGTGAGCAAGAAAGCCTAATGTGAAGGATGACATTATGACACCATGTTTTCCATTCATTTCCTCTGCTGAGGCACTTCAAACTTTTGATAATGTTCCAACAAATTACAGTTGCCTAATTTTTTTTGGATTACTATGCACAAACACACAAATGGCATACACTTGCACACGCTCCTTTGATATGTTGTAGAACTTGCATTTTTTTACTTTCATTAGAAATTGCGCTCCTATTTAGATTTATAATTACTGAATTCCTTTGTTTCTTTAGTGATTGTGATTTATTATTGTGCACATTCTTCTTTTTGTTGCCTTGAGTTTGTTAATCTTGTTTAAAAAAAAGAGTAGAATTTCATGATAAAAAAGAAGAGATCCTCCATGGATGAATTATGACTTCATTGCCTGACATTTAGCACAGCCTTCCTCAACTGGCACCCTCCAGATGTGTTGGACTGCAGTTCCCATAATTTCCATGCTGGCTGGGGAATACTGGGAGTTGTTGGCCTTTTGTCTGTCTAAACATGCATAGGATTGTGCCCTAAAAAGGCATTTCCCCTGTGTTAGACTTGTATGTCTAGAGCACAACATAATATGTGTTCCTGTTAATGCAACAAAACCAGTCAAAATTAATCACTCTTCAAGTCTCAGGGATCTCAATAGAAAGGGTTTAAGCATTTGTTTTAAGCATTTATTTGGAATGAAATCCTCTTAGGTATCCCTAACTTTGGCTGGATTATGCCTGCACGAGTAGGCTTCTCGTCACAAAGTAATGCATGATCTGCTTAACCCAGTTGAGCACTTTCCCATCTCATTGACTTTAATGGGAATATTAAGCACATGGTTGAGAGCTTCACCACACAAGGCTAAGATCCTGCATCCTTACTGGGGCTTCTGCTTCCCAATTCTTTGTGGGATTAAGCTCGACTTTACATGGGCAGACACGTGCTTTGAATTGGGAAATTCCTTTCTCAGCAAGTTCTGTATGTTTCCTTTGACAGCCACTAGATGGTGCTGTGGTTATAGTATAACTGCGCAATACACACAGCTGATATATTGAATTCATGTTCCTTATCAGGTTATCTCCGATCTCTTAAAAGTGGGATAAAAGTCAGAAAGCGTGGGAGATGCCTTGGAGATTGACAATGTCTGTAAAGAACCCGCAAACTTCCTTGAGTTACCAATCATGAGCGTGCAATAAAAGCCTCATGTAGAAATGCTCTGAATTTTCCCTTACAGCTTTTCTTCATTGCTACAGAGGTGCAATCTAACCATTCTATGCTTGAGTTATGAGCAACATCTGAGACATAGAAAGTTGTCTCTGTAGGGTAGAGGTGACTAATAATGCCATGTACCCAGGAAGGGGATTACAGTATTTAATCATTTGGAAAGAAGACCTGAAAATATGGCCCAAAAGCAATCACCACCCCATTTTGCCAGATGTTCCATTTGCTCTCAGTTTGGAAGTAGAGAAAGTAACTTCTGTCTCTGGGCCTGTCTACATGGGAGGTTTTCTCCAATGCTGCTGTGGCTTAAAGTCATTAGGACACATGACGTCATGGCCAATCCACAGCCAACTAGCTGCATCCCTCCTGAAAAGCTGCATTTTCTGAAAGTCCTTTTACTCCATATTTTTTTAACTTAAAATGGCTCCCAGACGGTTCCCCTGCAGTATGCCCCTCCACATTAGATCCTGGGTGTTTCTGTGATGTGGCTGTGACCTGGCAGTGGGGTGTTCAAGGAGTGTGTGGGGGGGTGTCACCCCTTCCCCCCTCCCCATTCACTCTTTTTTCCCATTGGCACTACAGTTGCCAGTGGTATCTACCTTGCCTTTCTCATTCATAAAAGTTTCTGGGCTCTCTAGGAGCCAGAAATCCTCCTGCTGCCTGGTTAGGAAAAGAAGAAACGGGGGGAGGCGGGGGCAGAGAGAGACATTGGCCCTTCCTTTAATAGACATAGGAAGTGGGGGGGGGTTCCCCAAAGTGGCGGTGAAGTGTTAAGTAACTCCCCGCCTATATCCACCTCCTCAGAATGAACTTGGGTTACCCCTTGGAGTGCCTGGGGAGAACCACCCACTCCAGACTCTTCTCCCCTCAGCTGCTGCCACCCTCCTTCTTCCATTCTTCCTGCTCCCATCACACCAATGCCCACAGCTCTTCTTCCTTTCACCTCCCTCAAAGCAACAACAAACACACCAAAATACCAGCTTGCCTCATCTCCTTTTTTTTTTTAAAGGCATCTTTCCCTTGAGAATCTGTAGCATTTTTTCCCCATTGAGAAAGCTGTACCGCTGCTTTCTCCCTTAAAGGTGCAGTTTAGCTATTTTGATGGGTCAGGATAGCAGCTTATTCATAGAATGCAATTTTCTCCCTTCTTAAACATGTAGTCTCACAATTCTGATGTGTCAGGATACTGGCCCCATAGAATCTAGGCTGTTTTCTCCATTCATAAAAGTGCAGTTCTAATCTTTAATCTTTCACATATCCCAATGCTGGATGAGAGTCTCTGTGAGGACACCATGACCCCCTCATGCGTGCATGTTTACTTGGAAGTACATTTTGCTCCACAGTAAGAAGTAAATATCGCTCCCCTGCAGTCTCAAGCAGGGGAGTAAACCCCACTGAGTTCAATGGGACTTACTTTCAAGTAAGTCTTCATGGAGATCATGCTCACAGTATCGATTTATCACAGTAAGCAAACAGTTTTGTTGTTGTTGTTGTTCTAACATATCTGGAATGTCAAAGCAGTTTTAAAGCATGGCATAGCTGTTGGAGGGGGTGGGGGGTGGGAAGGAAAATGTTAGTTGTGAAGTTATGCACATGGCTATCTAAAGCACACACACATCCATAAGACCATTAAGTCCAGGGTCTAAGATTACCTACCTGTACCACTAGGCTGAGCCCAACCCATTAATCTAATGGACTGACCATGGGAGGGATCTTCACGACAATGGAATGAGAAGCATGTTGGAGTATCATCCGAATTTTCAAACTGTTTTGACATCCCAGGTATGTTAGAACAACAACAAAAACAAAACTGTTTGCTTACCGTGATAAAAACAAAACTGTGAGCTTGTGAAGTTTTGCATTTTAAACTCACTTAAACCATAGCACCATCACAAGTACAGGAATAAAGTAGAGTTCGCGTCTCCTGTCTTGATGCCCTCATCATCTGCTGCTCTTGGGGTGGTCATTTGGGGGGGGGGGGCTGGGCTGTGGGCCCCTGCACTTTGACCCCAAGCAAGGTCCAGCCCCTGGCGGCATCACTGGATGAGCCTGCTTATGAATTTATTTTGTGCATTCCTGGGTTGCATGTGAGGCTAAATTTGCAGTTTCCAGCTCAATTTGGTTAGAATGTGATTGATCATCCTAACTAATGAAGCTACGCCCTCACTTTAAAAGGCTGGCCAGGGCATGTTAGGGGTTGAAGGCCCTTTTTCTGTCCAAACATGCATAGGATCGTGCCCTAAGGGTACTTCTAGATGAGGCTTTTATTATACAATTGACCTGTTTCATTCATGGGATTTTACAGTGGGTCCAGATGTCACTTGCCTTCCACTTGCAACTCCCCTGTCTTTTCCCTCCTGCAGCTTCTCCCCCCCCCCCCACAAAAGTCTGTTAAGGGAGAAAAAGTTGAAATAGCTGCCCAGTGTCTTTTCACTGGTAGCACTCCATCTGGAAACACCCTAATATGCTGACCAGATCCATACCTAGGATGGCAAAAGCCTGTGGTCTTTCCAGCACCAGATGAAGACCTATTTATTTTCCCAGGTTTTTAGGCTCTTGAGTTTTAAAAATTGCATTAGTGTGCTTTTAGATCTTTGCTCTGCCACTGGCTTTTATTTTGTTTACTACTTTGGTTTTATTGCAACCGAAACTCTCCCCACAACCTGAGTTCAATCCCAGCAGAAGCTGGTTTTCAGGTAGCTGGCTCAGGTCGACTCAGCCCTCCATCCTTCCGAGGTCGGTAAAACGAGTACCCAGCTTGCTGGGGGAAAGGTAGTCACAACTGGGGAAGGCAATGGCAAACCACCCTGCTATAGTCTGCCATGAAAACGCCAGCGAAAGTGGCATCCCTCTAGGGGTCAGTAATGACCCGGTGCTTATACAGGAGGAACCTTTCCTTTCCTTTACTATATTACTGTATATTATGGTTTTAAGCTTTGTCTTGTAAACCATTCAGAAACCTTCAACTAGTGAGCAGTATAGAAATAAATAAACAAATAAACAAATAAATAAATAAATCCCTGTTCTGCTGGCTAGAACAGGGGCTAGCTAGCCAATGTGTGGAGAAGAGATCAGGACGGTGGCTGCCGGCCATACCCCCAAACATCAAGTGTTCATGCAACCTTTTTGCACAAGTTGTATAGCTCTACATGAACTGTCTGGAATCCTGCAAAATGCAAGGCCTTTGTTTGTGCAGAGAGACAGAGACAGAGAGAAAGGGCTTTTCTACATGAGGCTTTTAACCTGCCACTTTACTGAGGCTTCTTCTTCTGGATTCTTTGTAGGATTAAGATCGGCTCCTTTACAAATGTTTTTCTAGGGCTTTTCTTTCTCTGCCTTTTTATATGTTCCATCACACAACCACTAGGTGGTGCTGTGGGATAGCGGAACTGCACAAATACACCAGGGTTTCATGTCACTATTCACAGAAATACCAGACTTTCCTCATTAGAACCCCCACCCCCAAATTGTTGCAAACAATGGGAGAGTCCTTGGAGTATGATGACATTGTGTAAAGCACCCACAAACTACCATGAGTGAGGAATCATAAGCACACAATCATGAGCCTCATGTAGAAAGGCTCAAAGTGAGTCTATACACATGCAAGTTGTATATGCATAGGCTCTACAAAGGAGAGCCAGATCAACATATGGAGGAGGTTAGTTGGTGTAATCACACCATGTATTCACTGGGTCCTGATTTAATTTCAATGGGACTTTCTCCCAGGTAAGTTTGATTAATACTGCACCCATAGCCAATCAAATGCAGGGAAGGCTTTCTGTAGGATCCTTTGATACCCTCTTTTTTTAGGACATGCAATTTTTGACATGAGCTTCTGCATCCATCAAACCATTTTTTAGTTCTCAATGACCTGGTTTGTATGTAACAACAGCCCATGGGTTAAACAGCCCATGGGCTGCTGTGCAAGAGTGGGAAAGTGCAGGTGCACTGCCTGTGGCATGCCTGCCACTTCTGCTTTTACTCAGCAACCCATGAGCAGCTCTGTTGTAGGCTGCTGAGTGTGTCGTCCAAACCCAGACTACTGGGTTGTTTAGGAGCTAAACAACCCAGTATTAACCCATGGCTTATTATTGGGTTAACTGCTGGCTTGTTTAGCTCCTGCTTGTGCACATCAGCTCATGAGTTGTTTAATCCATGGGCTGCTGTTATATGTGAACTGGCCCTATGTGTTCCTTAACGTATTTCATAGGCTTGTGTACAGGAATGTTTCTTGCAGTTTGGTCAGAGGGAAGCACCTCTTCTTCTTCTTCTTCTTCTTCTTCTTCTTCTTCTTCTTCTTCTTCTTCTTCTTCTTCTTCTTCTTCTAATGTCTATTGTACCCCTTGGAAGAATCTTCTTAGATCTGGTAATAGTCATCACAATTCAGGATAAAAAGGACTACAAAACTGATCTTTTGCAGATGAAACCACTGAAAGACTAGCCTCTTCTCATTCCTTTGACAAATTTTGGAAATCCAGCCTTTTTCTTATTTTAAAGTATGACATTGGCACACTGTGTTCCTAGGCATTCATCCAGCACGCTTTTATTTTACTTTCATCACATGCCAATTCAGCCCAAGAAGACAGAAATATTTGTATAAGGCTATAAGCATTATTCACTAAAGAACCACAACATTTTGACCTGTGGTTTCTTTACTATGTGGAGGTTACATTCATGTCTTCAGAGATGGCTTAATGTACTGTTATCCATAATTAAGCTAGCAACGTTTTAGTGGCATTTTACTCAGTCCTTTTCAAAACTTTGACATGAATATGTGCTTTGAAAACTGAGGTGGGGAAATGTAGGAATCTTATTCAGTGGTGCAGATTTGTGGCTGAAGTCCAGATCCCCTCTGCCAAATTATACAGAGTGTGTGGCAGGTGATGGGGATAATGGGAAACAGGTCTGGTGTCAGCACCTGCACTGGTATTGGCAAGCAGGGGCCTATCAGGGCTGATGCTGCTCACCTTAGTATCCTTTCTTCTCACTTAAAAAAAAATGTTATAGCCAGTACGTGGTTACAGATGCTCATGTTATTATTATTTTTATTATTTTTTATTCTTTACTTTAAAAACATACTGTTTTTTCCTACAACAAGATGGTGCTTATTGCCAAGCAGATGTGTTTAGCATCAGGGCAGCAGAAGAAAAGTCTGTTTTCTTCCCATAGTCATGGTGGTGTTACGATTTTAGTGAGTTTAAAATGCAAGCTGCCCGTGCTCAGAGGTGGTTGTTTTTTGGTTAGTGTTGGCAAACAGGTGTTTTTAATTTTTTTTGTTCTCTAACACATCAGGAATGTAGAAGCAGTTGTAAAGCATGGAATAAGGTGGGGAGAGAGAAGTAAATTAACAATATGTTCATTTGGTGCTTCACAACGGAAGTAATACACATGACTGTCAAAAGGGGAGCCCCCATAAGGCAATGGTTTAAGAGAAGTTGGGTTTAATAATTCAGCTTGGATTTTTACCTTCATTACCACTAAAATACGATCGTTACAGTGGAATCCTTACCTGGGAGTAAGTCCCATTGAACTGAATGGGGCTTACTTATGAATAGACATGTCCAGTATCTAGAATTACCTAGCTGTACCACTGGTGTGACTTGGCATGGGAAACACAAGCAGGAGGGTGCTATTACACTCATATCCTACTGTGGGCTTCCCATAGGCAGCTGGCTGGCTACTGTGAGAACAGCATGCTGGACTAGATAGACCCTTGGTCTGATCCAGCATGGCGCTTCTTATGTTCATGAAGAAAGCCCCCAAGAATCCACTCCATGAGGAAGGAAACTAGGCCGCTATTTTTTCTTTACTGAAGGAACAATTTATATTTATTCTAATATATTTAGGGTGCAATACTATGAATGTTTTGACAGAAAAAAGTCCTATAACTCCCAGCAAGTTGTTATTTTTGGAACTATGTTTAGAGAAATGCCAAGCAATAGCCTCATGTGGCAAAACCAAAGAGGTAGTATATGACTTTTTTTAATAATTCCAGTTCCAGACTTATATTCATATATATTTTTACCAGACACTTTGGTCGCACAGGAGAGCATACATCATTTAGTCATAGAACACTCTATTAAAAAAAGAAAGCCAACAATAAAGAAATTTCATGTGCTTGCTTTCCGTCATTATATATTGATCCCTATGCTAGGGATTCATAGCATTTCTCCTTAAAGTTAAAATGTGACCATGTATGTGCAATCTTAGACATGTCTGCTCACAAGTATGCCCAATTCCATTCAATGGGACTTACTCCCAGGTAAAGATTTAACTGTAACCACCATATTTAAGTGATAATGAAGGTAAAAATCCGAGCTGAAGTACTAAAGTTAACTTAAACTCATTCAAGACAATCAGAATGTTGTTAAGAGGGATGTTATAGTTCATCCTTTAGTTTAGAGTACTTCTGGTTGGGTACAAATGCTTCAGATGTAATGTATAGACTTAGCACTAGGGATGTACGGATCTTGTAAAATCTGTTCCATCTGCATTGCATGGATTGTCAGTTGCCTTTTATTCCATCATCTATTCATTGGCAGAATTGGATTTTTCCCAATTTCCTGAATTTGCACAAATACAGACTTGCAAAAATGAGCAACCCCGCCATGCACAAATCCCCCCTGCCAAATGTGCAGTTTCATGCTTTAGCCTATGGGGGAAGTGCACACTTTTGGCCAGTGATTTTTTATGTTACATGTTTTTCTACAACTAAATGTGTACATTCTAGAAAGTAAAAAAAACTAGAGCTGTGCAGGAACCCTCCAGTCTGCCTCAGAAGCTGCTTCAGCACTTCTGAGGTGGGCCCAATTCACTTCAGGTTCATTCAGGGGGGGCCTGTCCTGCTTTGGCCTCCAAAGCTGAAGCAGGATTCTGATGACCAAATCCCACTTTGCCCCCCCCCCCCCAGTGCACCGTGCGAGCCCCCAGGCAGATGTCTTGCTGTTTCCGGCAGTTGGAGTCGCTGCTGCCGCCACCGCCACCATCTCCTGGGCCCTTGGGATGCACACCAGTAGCCATCTTGTTGTTCTAGGGAGTTGTCATCTTTAAAATTGTGACTCCCCTGTATTTCTGGAAATAGATCCTGTGCAAACGGTGACCGTCAAGTTTGCTACATTAATGTTGCATGCTTGATGGCTGCGATTTGTGCAGGATCTATTTCCAGAAATACAGGGAATCACAATTTTTAAAATGCGGACTGTCTGGAACAACAAGATGGCTGCTGGTACGCATCCTGAGGGCCCAGGTAAGGAGCTGGGGGCTGGGCAGCAGCAGTGCATCTGGGCTTCCGGATCACCCCAAAGTGCATCGAAGCACTTTAGAGCGACCTCACCCATTTCATGTCCCTTCCACATCATCTCAGAAGCAGCCCAAAGAGGCCTGAAGCGCCCTGTTTTGGCTTGGAGTTAGGGCTTTGGGCTGAAGCAGTGCACAACCCTAAACAAACCCAGTCTGGAAGTCCACAGAATCCATGTAACTTGGGAAAACTCAGTCCACTATGGAATCCTCAGGTTGGATTCATAGAAATCCAAACTCATTTGATTCTGTTGTAGATTTTTTTCAACATCCCTACTTAGCACCAATATTTTGAATGAGTCAAACTATTTTTAATGCATTATATCTATTATAAAATATTTTGGGTGAAATCCTATGAGCGTTTAGAAAGACAGAAGTCCTAAAACTCCTAGCATACCCCATCCAGCCATGCTGGGAGTGGTAGGACTTTTTTTCTGTCTAAACATACATAAGATTGCATCTTTAGGGTGCAGTCCTATCAGTTGCACCTTTGATGATCAGAAGCTCCTTGCACTCAGAGGCTTCCAATCATCCAGTGCAGGACAGGAGGAGCAGAGGAGGCAATATTCGCCTCCTTGTCCTCCCACCCTGCATTTTCCGCTAGACAGTCTGATTTGCCTATCTAGCAATGGCACTTTAAAGGAAGAGGGAAGGGGGTGGGATACGGGGGTTGGATCTCTGCCTCCCCTTTCTGAGGTCGGAGCCCTGTCTCTGGCTGCGGAGGGCGGAATCCCCAGTATCCTGTGGCTCATCAGACACTGTCTAGGGTCCATAGGATTTCTCCCTTCGTATATTATCTTATTATTATAGTGAAGGGAGAGGGGGGTTGCCCAGACTCCCTGCAGTGTAGGTAGGGGCAAACAATTTTCGGCAGACTGCCACCACCTTACATCCACCTCAGTCTGAGCCAGGGGACTCTCAGACCTTGCAGGCCTCTCCTAGAGCTTCAGAAATATGAGCCCAAACCAGTACCCTCTATTTCAACCCCTAAGCCTTGTTAGACAGTAGCAAGACCAAGCAGAAGGCTCTTTAGCTGGAAGAAAGCACACACATAGCTCTAAAGGTAAAGATTAAGTTTATTTACATAGAGAAGGGGTAAATGATAAAAAGACGTACAGAAATCAAACCAGAAAAATGCTTTGGAAAAATGCTACATATAAAAATAACAAAGCAAAACCTAACCCTATCCTATACATTACCTAAGTAAGGGCCTTCCAGTAGGTCAGGGCCCGATTCAGGATCTAAAAGTTCACAGGCCTGAAGGCCAGTTAGCACATGCAGAGTAAGACTGAGGATCAGAATGGAGATGAAACTGAAGACAAAAGGCAACAGTAGCCCCCTTGCTTTATACCCCCCCCTTCCAGGCCCTTCTGACAATCATGAAGTGAGTCTCCTTAGCCAATCCCTGATTAGCAGAATAATTGATTCAGAGGTAAACCCCCTGAGATAATCACTAGCTGGCTGAATAGTTTCCTCAGACATAAGCCTGTTTGGCCAATCACTAGTGGGCTGGATACCTTCCTCAGCTTCCAAGAGGTGGGGGGTGGGGGTGGGGGTGGGGACAGAGGGAAAAGCTCTCACCACATCCCAGCTGACATTGCTCAGTCTAATTTGGGAAGGGTTCCACTCTGGTCGTGACAGACCTGGAGACTAGAACAACATGTGTCAACGCATGCAGGTGATTTAATGAATGTGTGCAGGCCCCTCCTCAAGAAATGGAGCTTCTTTCCAGGCAGCTAAACCTTAACAAAAAAGGGATTTCCATCATCATCATCATCATCATCATCAAAATGTATGTCCGTTCAAACTGTAACTGCCAGATCCCCAGCAGGGGACTGGTGGGGACCAAAGAATGGATCTCATGGATTGTTAGTTGAAGTACGCATTTGCAGAAAAATCCTTGGCGCATGCTAGAGCATCAAGATAGAATTGGTTGAAATCTATATTCCAATGAAATATGTAACATTTTGAATTCTGTTTGTCATTATGCATGCATGAAAGCACTTTAAGATAAGGCATTGCAATGCTGTGATATAATAGAAAAATAGAAAATATTCTTCATTCTATTTAAAGTTTATATTTCCCCCTCCCACAAAGGGGAACATCAACAGGAAATGAATATTAAACATATACATTAGTGCTGGATAGTAGTGGAGTATGATTTTCATTAATATTTTTGGTTTTATGAAATGTGCCCCCTTTGGGTGATTTTTCCTTACATTGTGTGTAAGGCAGGGGTGTGTGTGTGTGTGTGTGTGTGTGTCCATCGGTCTCCAAGCCCAATCAGAGTGAGGGCAATGCTACCTGTCTTCAAGCTAACATGGCTTTGTGACATTGGCTATAGGATGTCCAAAAGGAGCCAGTTTAGAGTAAGTGCAAGAAGCATTGCCCTTCCTCTGGTTTGGCTTTACAATGCTGGTGGCATCTCACCAGCTGCATTATCCATAATTGGCTGGGATCATGAAGGTTGTCAGAAAGAGTTGGAGGTGGGCTGCTGAAACAACAACCAATCTGAAATGCAGACATGCTGTGAAAAAGCAGTGGAAAGAGTGAATAATGGCAGAAGAGATTTTAGAAACATTTTGGCTAACCCAAGAGCCCTATTTCTGCGGTAAAAATGTGAAGATTCGGTGCAGCTCTAATATACATACACACCACAGTGTAAGGAATACAATTTGAATACAGAAACAAGCTACCATGGGAATGGCCAATCTTTCAATATTAGGGCTCCCATACCTTTAATAGTTGTAATGAAGAAGAAATTTCAGCAGCCTTGTGGCATAACAAATTGCTGAAATTCCATCTTCCTCTCCACTATTTAAAAAGTGCAGAATATCTAATGTTGAGCCTATCCATGGGCTACTATGTATTGATGTGCAAACATCTGCTATGTATGGAGGCAAGATGGTCATGGTCTCTGCCTGTTCCAACCCGACGCCCTCCATTGAGCTAGCTCTGCAGGTTAGGATTGCACTGTACATACCTGTATGAATTTTACAGAACATGATTAGAGAAACTTCTCAACGGGTAGAAGCTCTCTGATAAAGATGTCATATTGGAATCTTCCCATTTAGCTGATGCTAACAGGGCTGGGGAAGCTGTGGCCCTCCAGATGTTGTGAAACTACAGTTCACATAATTCCTGACCATTAGCCATTCTGGCTGGGGCTGATGGGAGTTGGAATCCAACAACATCAGGAACATAGGTTCCCCCACACACACATACACACACTATACTATCTGGCTCTAAATGATGCTATCTAAATAATTCATCACCATAGAAACAAATGGTACTAGCATTCCACATAGATATAATATACACTGGTCTCCTTAGGATTTTGATAGATCCTGGCAAACACATAATATGTCACCTTTCCTATTATTTATCTACTTTATTTATATTCTACCCTGCTATATAAGAACATTTCCAGGGTGGCTTTCAAAGATCATGCTAAAAACAAATAAAACAAACTTATAAAAAATAAACACAACAATAAAGCCAGTATGGCGTAGTGGTTAGAAATGTTGGACTGGGACTTGGGAGATCTGGGTTCTAGTCCCCACTTGGCCATGAAGCTCACTAGGTGGCTTTGGGCCAGTAATTGTCTCTCAGCATGGCCTACCGCACAGGGTTGAAGTGAGGATAAAATGGAGAGGAGGACCATGTAAGCTGCCTTGGCTTCCTTACAAGAGGAAAAAAGGCAGGTTATAAATGTAATAAGAAAGAAAGATTTCAAATAATCCAACCAAAACCTAAACGTTTTAAAAGTTAAAACCAGGGAAAATAAAATGGCCTTTGCTTGACACCACAAGGTTATCTGAGTTAGTGGACTGGTTTGCATGATTGCAGGGTGGTTAACAAGCCACCATGGCTAGTTAACCACCCTGCGTGTGCTGGTTGCATGCTGGCTGGATTTGCATAATTACCCTCACCACTGTGAGTTGGCATGTTGTCCGAACCCGGGCAGCATGGCTTGTTGGAGAGGGAAAATACTCTCCAATAACCCATGGGCTTTTGTTGGATTATCAGAGGGTTGTTTCCCCTTCCAGCAAGCCATGCCGCCTGGGTTCAGATAACACAACAAGCCATGTCCAGGCAGTAATTATGGAAATCACACCCTGCACATGATTTTAATAAGCCACCATGGCTTAAATAAGCTTATTTTGATCATGCAAACTGCCCCTACTGTATATGTCAAATATGTAGTGGGTAGCTTAGCCTCTCTCTTTCACTTAGAAGGAGGCATGCAGGGCCCCAATCTGGATTAGGGATGCAGCACAGAGGTAGCTGGTACCAATGGAGGGTTGTGGTTTTTTAGCCCCTATATGGAGCAGGGGTGGGGATTTAGGAAAACAGGCTCTGGGAGGAGAAGGTTTAAACTTCTGCTACTCACATTGTGGTTCTGATCGGAATCAGGGTGCCATGTATTTTCTTGTAAGTAAAAAGAAGAAAGATAAACTAAACTGCATGCTGAACTGTATTTAATGTACCGTGTAGTTTAGTTGTTTGAAGATGATAGATGTACTATCAGGCTTCTGTTGGAATAGGTGACCCTTCAGATATATATTGGCTTAAACTGGTAATCTATAATTTTTCTGCCTGATGATAGCACAAGATATTAAAACCTGAAATAAATGGTCTGAACAGGTCCTTTCAGAATGACTCAGAAAGTATTACAGTGCAGTGCAAACTGGGTGATTTACAGGTGTATAAAGAGTCTCTGTAAAGGTGTTGTGTAGGTACAGAGATAGAAAAGAGAAGATGAGAGAAGAAAGATAAAACTGGTGAGCCATATGTTCAACTGTCTTGCAAAGGAAAATTGCAGAACTCACAGCAAGACCCTGCAGATTCCTAAGGATGTGGAAACACCCGGTTAGAGTAAGAATAATTATTTTTCAACTCAGTGGGGGGAAGAGAAGACAGGAGGAAGATTTCACTTTTAGCAACAAAGAAGTTGGTACACAGGTCTCCACAGATGAGAAACATTTAAGTAAAACCATAAATGCAACATGCTTAGATTGCTAATTTAAGAAGCAACCTTCTCAAAACTGTACCACAGGAAGGATTAATTCTGAGGAGTGAAAAGAAATAGATTTTGGTCCAGACGGATTTGCAAGAGTCACAGAAAAGAAACAAAATAAAGAGCTTACCTGTCTAGGGAATAGGGCTGGGACGGTGTCATTACAGAGACTTCAGAAAGGGGAACAAAAAAGAAATAGAAAAGCTGAGTCTTGGACTGCCTCATGTTGCATGTTGCAGAAAAAAGTCGGTAAGTACGAAAACCAGGAGAGGGGAAAGAATGAATTAAAAAACAACAATTTTAATTAGCAAATGAAAAATCTAGGCTGAAGAAGAAGGGCAAAATTGAAGGAAGAATCAATACAAAACTATCAAACTCTCCCTGACAATATATCTGTTCAAATGCTGGTGGGAAAAATAGTGATGGAAAAGCAGGGAAATCAGTTTATTAAAATACATTTCACAGGTTTTTAGAAAACAAGTGAAAGAGAAAAGTTTATTTTAAACAGTTATTTTTGTATTTTAAGTGTGAAGGTATTGTATCTGAATCTTTCACTGAAAAATGACAACCCCCCCCCCCATGGAATACACAAAATGAAACATGAGAAATATATGTGGCATGCTAGTACTAACATTTTGTATTAGCATGCATCATTAAAGAAAAAAAGATGTAAACATCCAAAATATTGTTCATGCCATATAGCATAACCTTTTAATTCACCTGGATCTCCAAGCAGCCTTCAATACCATCAACCATGCTCTCCTTCGGGTCCAGCTGCCTAGGTTAGAAATTGGGAACCATATTCTGATGGTTCGATTCCTACCTGGCTGATCAATTCCAGAAGGTGGCACAGAGGGACATGTCCTGCCCTATGGCAATTGTGTTATGAGATTCTACAGGACTCTGTATTGTCCTCTGTGCTATTCAGCAGTGAAGCCAGTTAGAGGTCATTCAGATATGGGGTTAAAGTGCATTCAGTATGCAGATGACACTCAGTGCTATAACCTTATACATGCATTATTAAAACTAGAAAACCCACCACATGAATAGTTCGTGTTCCTTTTTGTTCTCTTCATTTCGGCAAGACTTCCATTTTTTTGAAGGAGGCCTTGTTTTTGTCTCATAGCTTCCTTGACACTACTCATTAACCATGCTGGTGACCTCTTGGACTTCATGCTACCTTTCCTGACCTGTCGTACACATTCTAGCTGAGCTTCTATTATTGTGGTTTTCAGTACCTCCAAGCGTTTTGGAGAGATTTAACTTCCTTGACTCCCACTTTCTAGGGCACAGTTGTTTAGGGCACTGAGAAGTTTAACTTCTTTGTCATGACTGGAACATACATTTATCCAGTCGATGTGGGGGTAGTTGAAGCCACCCATTATTACAACGCTTCCTTGTTTGGATGCCTACCTGATTTCATTGTCGATCTCAAGTTCACACTGACTGTTCTTGTCTCTAAGACAATAGCATGCCCCCCAATACTAAATTACTTTTCGAACTTGGTATTGTCACCCATAGTACTTCCACATTGTTAGGCGTGGTCTTCTGGAGAACCTTGGAGGGCCAGATTGGGCCCCCCAGAAGGCTGGATTCTTTTCTCCCCCTCTCAGGCCTGATGTTCTGCATCCTGGTCAAGTAGATCACTCCTATCTCCATGCATGTTGACATGCTCAAAGAATTTTAAAAGTTTGCAAAGGACTTTCTTTGCAAAAGCTATGCTAATTCTTCCTCAGCAATGCTTGTTCTTCTAGACGTTTAAACATTCTAGCTTTAATCATGCTTTCCACTAGGAATGTTTGGATTGTGTACAGTCTGCTCCATCTGCTTTCTGCAGATTGCCAGGTGCCTTTCATTCCACCATCCACTCACTGGCGGAATCAGATTTTCTCCTATTCCTTGAATTTGCACAAATTTGCATTTGTGAAAATGTGCAAGTCCCCCAAATGTGCAAATCCCCCCAGAATGTGCATTTTCATGCTTTAGCCTATGGGGGGAAAGTGCATTTTTGGCCGGTTTTTTATTTTATGTTATGTATTTTTCTACAACTAAATTCGTCTGAAATTCCAGAAAGTAAAAAAAATGGTCCACAAGTCCATGGAATCTGTGAAACTCAGGAAAAGCCAGTCTGCTGTGGAACCTGTGGATCAGATTCATAGAAATATGATCTCATTTGATTCCATTGCGGATTTCTCCAACATCCCTACTTTCTACTAAGGATGTATGGACTGTGTAAAATCTGCTCTGTCTGCATTTCACGGATTGTCAGGTGCCTTTTGTTCCATTGTCTGCCCACAGACAGATGCAATTTTTTTTCGTCATGCAGAAAAATATGCAAATAATTATGCAAGTATTTGCCTAAGTATTTATATAAGCATTTACATAATTTACATTAGTATGTAATATTTAGCGTATTGTCCCCTATTTCGTTCAACGTTTCCTCAGCATAAACATATGTATTTTCCTACGAATTTATATGCGTAAATTTTAGGGATGTCAGAGAATTCCGCCATGGATCTCGGTGAGGTCGAATGCCAGTGCATTTGGCCCCCTGAACTCCGTGGCAGAATGGCCTGCCACCCCCCCGCCTCCCTGTGGATCCCCCCCGGGACGAGACTCACCTGGGGCGGATTTTTCGGGTGGCGGCGGCAGCAGCGGCAGCCAGTCTTCCAGCCGGCTGCCGTCGCCGCCATTTCCAGGCTTGTGTAAAAAAACACAAGACGTGATAGGTTACGTAAAGATTTACGTAGCCTATCATGGTTGGGTGGGTTTAAAAAAAAAAAGGCGTACGCAAATGGCGGTGGCTATGGCCGCCGCCATTTGCGTTCCTTCTTTTTGGCTGTCTTAATCTACAGAAATATTTACGTAGAGTATGACGGTGAAAATAAAGGGGAATGCAAATAGCGTAGCGGGCGCTATTTGCGTCCCCTTTTGATTCGCCGTTTTAGCCTACGTAAAGATTTACGTAGGCTAAAACGGCGAATGAAAAAGGGACATAAATAGCGCCCGCTACACTATTTGCGTTCCCCTTTATTTTCGCCGTCATACTTTACGTAAATATTTCTGTAGATTAAGACGGCCAAAAAGAAGGAATGCAAATGGCGGCGGCCGTAGCCGCTAGGGATGTACAAAAGTCACTTACCTGTTCATGGATTATGCTGATGCTGGTGGGGAGGCGCTCCATCCCTCCCCCCCTGAATCCTGGCTGGCCAGCTCCGCTCTGCAGGGATTCTGCGGAGCCGCCGGCCGGCTCCGCCAGCAGCCAGACATCCAGCCACTGGCTAGGAGGGACGCAAATGGCAGCGGCCATAGCCGCCGCCATTTGCATCCCTGCAGTCAGCCGTGATAGGCTACGTAAATGTTTACGTAGCCTATCACAGCTGATTAAAAAACAAAAAAACAAAACGCACGTCTGCGCTATTTGCGTTCCCCTTATTTTCGCCATAGTCTACGTAAATGTTTACGTAGACTAAGACATGACAAAATAAGGAATGCAAATGGCGGCACCCATGGGCGCCGCCATTTGCGTATGCACGTTGTTGTTTTTTTTAATCAGCTGTGGTAGGCTACGTAAATCTTTACGTAGCCTATCACTTTTTTTGTTTTATGTTTTTTTTTAAACTTGGAAATGGTGGCGGTGGCAGCCGGTCGGAAGACCAGCTGCCGCAGCCGCCGCCGCTGCACCGCCGCCGCAGCCGCTGCTGCCAGGAAGATCAAGTCCCATTCCAGGGGGGGTGGGGGGCCATTCCACCACCGAGATCTGTAGCGGAACTTTCATACATCCCTAGTAGCCGCCGGCATTTGCGTACGTGGGTTTTCTTGTTTTTTTTTTTACCCAGAGCCCTCCACGGCCGGAAATCCGGCTGCGGATGGCTCTGGCCCGGCCGGGCCGGGCCTGGCCGGCTGCTCTGCAGAAATGCCGCAGAGCACAGCCGGCCATTCGAGGATTCCGGGGGAAGGAACGGAGCACCTCCCCGCCCACCATCAATGTAATCCGTGAAAGGTAAGTCACTTTCGTACATCCCTAGTTAGGGATGTAGGAAAGTTCCGCCACGGATCTCGGGGAGGCCAAATGCCAGCGCATTCGGCCCCCCAAATCAGTGGCGGAAAGGCCCCCCCACCCTCCCCGGGATGGGACTTACCTTAGGCGGATCTTCCTGGTGGCGGCGGCTCCAGCGGCGGCTCCAGTTCGGCGGCGGCAGTGGCTGCGGCGGCCGGTCTTCCCACTGGCTGCCGCCACCGCCATTTCCAGGTAAAAAAAACCAAAACGTGATAGGCTACGTAAAGATTTACGTAGTCTATCACGGCTAGATTTTAAAAAAACACCGTGATAGGCTACGTAAATGTTTACGTAGCCTATCACGGCTGATTTAAAAACAAAACAAAACACACGCGTACGCAAATGGCGGCGCCCATGGGCACCGCCTTTTGCGTTCCTTATTTTGGCATGTCTTAGTCTACGTAAACATTTACGTAGACTAAGATGGCAAAAATAAGGGGAACGCAAATAGCGTAGCGTCTACGCTATTTGCGTTCCCCTTATTTTCGCCGTCTTAGTCTACGTAAATGTTTATGTAGGCTAAGACGTGCCAAAATAAGGAACGCAAATGGTGGCGCCCATGGGCGCCGCCATTTGTGTACGCGCATTTTCTTTTTTTTTAAAATCAGCCGTGATAGGCTACGTAAACATTTATGTAGCCTATCACGGCTGACTGCAGGGACGCAAACGGCGGCGGCTATGGCCGCCGCCGTTTGCGTCCCTGGTAGCCAGCGGCTGGATGCCTGGCTGCTGGCGGAGCCGGCCGGTGGGTCCGCAGAATCCCTGCGGAGCGGAGCCGGCCAGCCAGGATTCCGGGGGGGGGGAGGAACAGAGCGCCTCCCCCCCTGGCCAGGATTCCGGGGGGAGGGATGGAACGCCTCCCCCCCAGCATCAGCATAATCCGCGGAAAGGTAAGTACCTTTCATACATCCCTACTACAACTGTGTACAGAATTTCTGGAAGGAAATGGTGGGGAGAGGTTTAACTCTCCCTCCTGGTGCACTGTTGTCCCAGTCCAAATCAAGCCTGTACACACTTACACTAGAGTAAAAAACAAAACCAAACAAGAAGCATCAGCTTCATGCTGCATAATTAACACTGCATAAAGTGGAGTTTGACCCTAAATAATTGAGTTCCTGAAGATCTCTTGATCGTAAACTATCTGGATATGCTGACATACAAATTTTTTAATTGGCCAGTTTGTCCTAGAGCTTCATTTCTTGACATTTTAAACTCTTCAGATGCTTTGCCTGGGGAAAAAATAGTACAGGTGTATCTGTCCAACAAATTCAAAATGCAAAAATTCATTCTGTATCTGCCTGAGAATCTACATACAGACATATGTGAATTTCTTTAGCATTTTCAAGGAATATGAAACATGGACAAAATAAAGATTTAAAGACTATGCTAAGAAATTGAAGAAAATGATGAGAGGAAAGGGAACAATGGAAGGAACAACATTAAAGAATCAGTTTAAATGGATGTACGTATGTACTATCCTGCGATGAAAAATCCGCATTGAACAGACAGGATGAAGGGATCCGAAGGTGTTCCACAAACTATATGAGTTTTGGGGTCTGACAGAGGTAAAGTAGTTTGCATCTTTTAGATCAGTTCAATTTTCATAATTAAATATAAATTGACAGACAAAGAGAAGATGGCAGTGAGACAAAGAACTTGGGTGGGAGCAGAATCCCAACAGGCTAATTAGTAGTGCCAGTGAGCCTTCTTGAAATTCATCCACCAACATCTCAAGAATGCTACATTATTTCAACATCGTGTAATAGATCCTAGCAACAATTACAGCAACAGTATAATAGTCAAATAATCTGTGAATTCTTGCCAAAAAAATTGTTTGTACTCCAAAGACATCACAAATCCAAAAACAGTTGGTGTGGGATTGGGAGCTACAATTAAACCAAGAAAATGCCTAAGATTTAATTTCAGTTGAAATTCTGTTTTTGTTCACACTGGAAAAAGGACAGAAAGCAAACATGCAGATTAGCTTCTGTGTCACACAGTACTTTATACAATTTTAGAATAACAGAGATAAGCTTTAATGGGGAAATCATCTTTAAAACTAAAACTGGAAAATGTTACAAAATTACACCTTGGAAAGTAGCACGTATACAGCCCAGTGATGAAAACTCAGTGCTATTCTTGGGCTGGGATTCAATGCACACTTTCCTGGAAGTAAGCCCCACTGAACTAAGCAAGACTTACTTCTGAGTAGAGATGCACAGATTGCATTGTGCATCCTATGCAAACTTTCCTGTGAGTAAGCCTATCAAACACAGTGGGACTTATTTCTGAGTAAACATGCATACAGGACTGCAGTATTTTGAGGTAGTTCTATTGTTTTGTTTTAAAATTATTATTAGGTCCCAAGACTTGGTCTGAAGGCACATGAGGCAACCACCTTACTGAA
Source organism: Heloderma suspectum (assembly GCF_057233095.1). Taxonomy (NCBI): domain Eukaryota; kingdom Metazoa; phylum Chordata; class Lepidosauria; order Squamata; family Helodermatidae; genus Heloderma; species Heloderma suspectum. Next base: position 73,225,664 of record NC_139462.1, read on the forward strand.
GCTAAGCAGGTCTGGGTCTAGTCAGGGCTTGGAGAGGAGACCTCCTGGGAACTACATGTAGACACCTTTAAAAAAAAAATTTTTATTCTCTTTTTATCTTTTTAAATGAAATAAACAGTACCAACAACCTAATCAGTAACAACAGTTTCCCAACAATACAGTATTCTTAGGAGGACACAGCAATAACAAAAGGAGAAAAAGAAAGAAAATAGAAAATAGAAGAAGGAAAGGAAAAAGAAATCCATTACACACCAACTTCAAATCCCATTCTATTTAAGAATTATACCTATAACATTGGCAATATTACAATTCAATAGAGCATAGCTAATCAACCTTACATTTCAATATTCTATCATCAGTCTTATAGCAAGGAAACTGGCCTACAAGTCATTTCCAGTAGCCATGTATTGCCCTTAAGTTAACATATAATTATAAAGCTTAACAATTTAACCAGCCAAAAATCTTACTAACCAGTCTCATAATAATGATAATAATAGTAATAAAAAGAAAGGAAATTTAAAAGGATAAATAATAATATCAAATCACTAATCAATTTTATAATATTATATAATAAAAACAACCTTACAGCAATCACTAATGTATTTTGTACTAGATATATAAATGAGTGTGCACATTTCTATACACCCTCAAACAGTAAATTTAAGTACAATATATCATATCCATTTTAAAGAGAAAGGATTTTTTTAAAGAAAAAGAAAAAGAGGCCTAGCCTAAATCTTGCAGACGAAACACGGTCAGTTAACAAAACATGTTTGTAGATTCCAGTTCATGGAGCTGGGACAGAAATCTCAAGCATTTTTCCATTTAGCCATGCCTCTGCCATTTCGTGATTCAGAAACTTCTTCATCTGACCTTCAGAAAAAAATGCAAAATGTAGCAGGATATTTTAAGTGATATTGTAAGTTCATTTGTTTTGTCAAATTTTTCGCCTTGATAAATTGCCTTCTTTTATCAGCAACTTCTTTGGTGTAATCCGGAAATAACATAACTTTATCTTGTTTCCAAAAAAGATTTCCGCCCCCTCTTGTCAAACTCAGGATATAATTTTTTGTGGAGATCCTTGCAAATTGGACTATAATCGTATGACCAGTCCCTTTGGCATTTGGCACACGGAATGCCTGCTCAATATCAAGTAAATAATCAGATGGCACAGGGAGTATCTCATGCAAAAGCTTATCTACAAAAGTAGACAAATTTACATCACTAATACCAATGATACGTACATTTGCCGTGTGCGTAAAAGCCTCCAGTTGAGAAATTCTGACAGAGAAATTGTTGAAAAAAGTTTGTGACGCAGTTTCATTCATTGCAACTTGATCTTCCAGCTTGTTAACCTTCGCCTCCATTTTTTGCCAAGAAGTGTTGATTAAATTCACAGCCCCTTGCAGGGCAGTGATGGAATTTTGAATTGTATCCAACCTCTTAGCCTGTTCAGCAAATTGCGAAGACAAAGTTTTTTTCAGAGCAAGTAACTCCCCTGTATCTTCAGTTTTTGGAAACTTTGTCAGAGGAAGTACCGGGGGGGGGGTGTGATCCAGATACTTTTTTTCTCCTTGATGTAGCCATCCTTCTCTTCAAACAGATCTTGCAGGTTCTCAAATATTGTTAATATTTCTTAAACCATTCCTCAGATATTGTTGGTATTTTTAATACATAAACTACAGCCCTGATTTCTCCTAATTAAATAGGAGTTTCAAAACAGCTTTTGAACGATTATTAAGCTCTGGCAGGCTGGTCTCGGAATCCAGCCCCTCTGCTCCTTCGCATCGAGGACTAATCCAAGACTTCATCCAGATGTGCTCTTTGCCTCCCCTTTTAATTCCAGAGGAGAGATAAAAAGGTTTTTCAACCTTTTAAAAAGCTGTTTGAGATAGAGTCCCGCGGAGGCTCCGCAGAATGCTGCTAGGGCGACATTGGCTCTGGCTGGAAGTCCCGGAACTACATGTAGACACCTTGAGTTCCACAATGGAAGAAAGATGGGATATAAGTGTAATCAATCAATCAATCAATCAATCATTACCTGAAGTTATCATGTCTAAATAGGCATAGCCATCAATGTTAAGTTTGAAAATTATGAGATATTTTATAGAAATGTTATTGAATTGTAAAACTTGCCTGTACCCAATTTCAGAATTGCTGCATAATATGTCTTGGTCACACAAAGATCTGGCCTGTACAAATTCTACAACTTTCTCAAACCAAGACTGATTATGAGCTGATATCTATGCTCTGTTGACTCCGCCATTTCTGTGCATGTCTTGATGTAGGTTGGTTTAATCCTTTACTTTTTGAAGGAAATGAAAATATCCTGTTTGCAACTCTCATCCTCATGGAATAATGTCACTTTACTTAACACTTTAATTACTGTTTTCCAGACCAATCAGTGCAACAGTTGGGATATGAAATCCTTCAACGAATTAATCACATTTGACAAACTAGCCATGTAGTTTAGTATCCACCACTTGTTCAACATTTCTTTCTCGCTCATGCCTTCGTGTCATTTCTGCACTGAGCTAGTCAACTGGGGCTATTTCTCCTGAATATCAGACAGAAGGTTTTTTTTCTCCCTTGTTTGGTAAGTGAAATTTTATTTTAGACCTGGGTGCTGGTGGTGGGTGGCACTGTGAGAGGATATTGGAAAGAGAATCTGAGGAGGAGGAGGAGTTGTTCAGGAGGGGAGCAGCACAGTCCAGGACAGCTGGTGGGTAAGAAAGAGATTGGGGCTTCAGCAGAGGGAGGTGCCTTTTTCACAGCTCCTCCTTTTGCCACTCACGCCATAATTGCTCACACCACAGCTGCTCCCTCTGGCTCTAACATCTTCATACCAAATGTAGGGTAAACAGTAGGGCACATGATAGCACCGAGATGCACTTTGTTGAACTTTCATCTGAGACTGGGCCACAGAATTCAGAACCTGATGAGCAAATTTCAATTTCTGTCATGGTAAGTTCACCCATCACTAAAGATGACTTTATCTAAATTGTGATTTTGTGGTAAAGTAAAAGGCTTCTGGAGAATGGTGAAGGAAACAATAATGGAAATGGCGAATGTCTATCTTTGATATTTTGATAATTTTGGTTTATTCTGTATGGTTACAAAACAGGTACATTACATTATGTCCTGGTGGCATTTAAAGTAAGAACTAAACCAAGTGCAACTCAATGGCTTAAAAACTTATGGATTTAGCTACTGTTGATGTGCATATATAGAAGTAAGTGGGGGTTACTCCCAAGTTAAGTGTGCATAAACTCTCATCTTAAATTACTTCATATTCCATGTCACTTTGTTTAAGTCCACAGCCTATCAAAGGTCTCTGTTGCAATACCAAATATCATAATATAGCATCAGAAGTACGTATTGTTAGCTTGGAATAATAGCATCTGATAATGTCTTATTCTTCTGGTATTGTTGTTTTATGAATAATGGAAGGAAGCAAAAGAAAAGAAAATTGTATCTCTGGTAATTAAACTGTGATGACTGATTTATATTATTCAAGTGATGAAAAGTTATGTATGAAAAGCCGAAAGGAATGAATAACCCTTAGATAGGTACTATGATGATTATTCCAAGACAAAAATGAAAATGTGACTGTAAAGCATAGCACTTCAGTTAAGGAGAGTGTGGGAGGCAAGAGTACACTGGTACACTGGTATGAGTGCTCTAAAACCGTACCAACATCAACAATCATAACATTCTTAAAACAAAAGAAACTGGAGGGGAAAGGATCAGAAGATTGTCATCATCTTTCCCTAACGTCATTTGCTGTTGGCAGTGTGTGTGTGTGTGTATAAAAGAGTGCAGGGCAGGACATTCGAAGCCCCATTGCCTCCCTGCCAGAGGCTGCTTATTTTTGTTGTTTGGCTTGGCAGTGGTAGCATTGTTGCTGAGTGTGGGGAAGAGACTATGAATGGCCTTGGGGGAGCTTAACAGTGGAAGATGTGTGGAGTATGTGACATCAGAGCAGAGGTAGTGGCAAGAGTGACAAACAAGGAATAATTTAATAGCAACACACACACACCCCTGCAAAGGTAAGCAGTTCAGGAGCAGGCTTTGGGACTGTCCAATGGGGAAGAGAAAGAGAGACTTGATCTCTTTTCCTAGTGATAGGGAGGCTCTGGTTTGATAATTCTGAGGAGAGAATTGATCCCTTGGCCAACAGGACCGCTCTAGCTGCCTCTTACAGTCCCCTCCAATAGCCAACTCAGGACACAAAAGACGAGGATTCTTTCCAAGGCTTTATTCCTTTATTCCTTTATGACTCTTACAGATACTAATCACTAGCGACTAAGCAAGGAACAGCACTGGGGTAGACAGCAGAGTAGCCTAAGCTCCAGGTAAGGCAGTTGGTCCCCGTTTGAAGGAGAACCACGGGAAGACTCTGAACTTATGGGCTATGGAGAGATCCTCCCTCTTTCCCTTGGGTCCTTGGGATGCGACCGTTGTTTTAGCGCCAGACGAGCAGAGCGCCTCCTTTCAGCACCCTCCATCTGTTGCCGCTCCCTGTATCTGCGCCGAGCATCCAGCAAGCCCCCCTCCAGTGCTCTCTCACTGCCAGGGTCACTATCTCTCCCAGGAATGCTGGCAGGAGGAATCTCTGCCAGCTGCTGTGCCTGTGAGGGATGAGCTGGCTCCTCTCCCACGGATTGCTGTTCCTCCTCAGAATCAGAACTGTTCTGGGGCTTTATGGGCTCAGTTTCCACCCTGACAACCGAGTCCCTGAGTAGTACCTCACATAGTACATGTGGAGAGTATTATTTGTAAGGAGAGGATTGCTTTGCCAGTGTGAGTGAGGAGGGGAGTGTGTGTGTGTGTGTGTGTGTGAGAGAGAGAGAGAGAGAGTGGGAGGTAGAGAACTTATTCCCTCTCAATAATTTTTTTTAAATCCCTTCTCTTTTTTACTGACAACAACAGAAAGAGGGGGAAAGTTTGGTTTAGGTGGCAGTTCAACAGATAAGTATTGTTAGGCAGATGTTCAACAGATGGGGAGGTCCCTAGTGACAGGTGGATATTCAATTGATAAGGTGTGAGAGTTTCATACCTAACATACATGTCAGGTGAATATTCATCAGGCTCAGTATGCACAACTGATATTCAACCAGTGCAGCATTTAATTAACATATTTTTAAGGGATGAGAGAAACAAGGAGGATAGTTCAGGGGAGGATGGGGTCTAAAAAGGCAGCTCAGAAAAGGAGAGTTTAAGAAGGACCCACCACAGAGGCTAGTGGAAAGAGAAGTTAATTCTTCAGGTGACAGTGAGGATCAGAAAGTGAGGAAACTCCTGCCTAGAATCAAGGAATTTGAGGAGAGGAGGTGGAGGAAAATTCATCACTGTGGCGGGGAATAAGGAGATTAGTTTAGATGAGATGAAGGTTGCCAAGAAAGATGCTGGTTGATCTTGCAGCTTGGGTGAAGGCACTTGTAGAGGCTGAGCTATACAGGTCATTCTAACCCCCCAGCAATATTCAGTGATGAAGTTAGACAAATTAGTCATCTGGGTGGGGGCAAATATCCTGTGGGGACTGGGGGCAATGAGGGAATGTTTCACAGGCAGTTGTAGTCTTGATGCCATGGCCCTGAGAGTGACCTTCAGGGCATGTTTGTGCAACCTGCAGTCTGCAAAGGATCTTGGATGGAAGCATAGGGAGACAAGCTGGCTATATGCAGTGTCTTGTGAGGAGTTCTTTCAGGGTTGTAAATTGAGCTGGCAAAGAATCCAACTCAGATGGTAATCTCTGGTATCCCATGACACCACCTTTGGGGGTGAGGGTTCAGGGCTGGCTATCTATGGGTCCCTGTATATATACCATCACAGGTGCATAGTATGGGAACCTTATCTTTTGGGGAAATGTCTTTGCCAATAGGTAGTCATATGTTGCAATCTAGAAAGGGAAAAAACTGGCAGCAGGAATATGTTGGTGTTTTATCCTTGTTACTTCATGAGTTGGAACTTAAGGATAAGGTGAGGGGGGAGGGAAAGGAGGGAGAAAGAAAATAATAAGGAAAAGCAGGATGACTGTAATTGGGTAAATTGGATCTCCATCTATATGATATACTATATAGGCGTGATGTTGCAGGCACAAGTATGGTATGGGCCTTTACTGGTGAAGTACTTGGATATCATACTTAGGACATTTTCAGAATGCATGCCTGTGGCATGGCTCAGGTATGATGAAACTTTCTGTATGAAGGCAGTGTTGGAGCCCATTCTTTCTTGGGTGGCTCTGGAGTTGTGGCTGAAAATAATGGGCTGGCATGGGAGATGACAGGGGAGTCTTCTGTTAGTGGGTATTTGTTGGCACATTCTTCTGTGGTGTGGTGGCTACTGTGCCAGCAAGGTAAGAGGTTCAACTGGGTCTACACTGTTGGGAATACAACATGCAGGGGAGATGCTTGAAGTGACCCTGTCACGTCCACTTTGAGTGCAGACCTTGTGGTGGGGCCCATCCATTTGTAACCTGGCCAGTTTCAGAGGCCAGGGGCCCATGAACACGGCAACATCAAGAAAGCAGAGGAAATTTATGTTCCAGCTGTGGCTGCAAAAGGCTAGTATGGTTAGATTGAGTGTTCTGAGGGTATTGTTGGTTGATTATTTTAACGGGGATGCATTTGGTACTTAGAAGAGGGGTTTTGTGATGGTTTAGAATACCATATGAGGGTCCAAGGTAGCACACGATGTTGGGAAACTCGAAGTTCATAATTGGACTTGAGAAGATGATAATATACAAGTGAAGAGTGCAAAAGAAGTTGGGGAATTTGGGGTGTCTGGCCCTTTGATACACTACCTTTACCTACTTTGAGGCCTTCCCCAGTGGGGGTGGTGCCAAAGGAGCCCTCTAGTGAGTATCAGGTCATCTATCACTTGTGATACCCATATGGTGAGTCAATGAATTATGTGATACCAGCACATCTTTGTTCAGAGAAGAATTCTTCTTTTGACAGTGCAGCAACCATGGTATGGCATTGTGTGGTTGGAGCGCTGATGGGAAAGTGGAATGTTAGGTCTCCCTTCTAACTTTTTTCTGAGCACCCTAGGGTTTTTGATTTCTTAGCATTTACTTTTGAGTGTAAGTTTAATGTAGATAGTGAGACCATAGGGAAAGCCCTATCTGTGCCACATTCTGCAGAATTCCACCTGGCAGCAACACAGCAATGGGCCTTCTCTATGGTAGCCCCCTCCCTCTGGAAAGACCTCCCCTCTGCAATACATCAGGCACTGACAATCAAGTGCTTTCAGTGCTTATTAAAAACTTGTTTACCCTGTCTTTTCCAAACCACTAGCTTGCCTAAACATTGTGAGCTTTTATAGCAATGTATGGTTTTATTATTTGCTGTAAACCATTTTGGGATTTTTTAAAAAATGGGAAGCAGTATATAAATATTTTAAATAAAATAAATAATATATAATGATCCATCTTATGTGCAGCTTTTGAAACCTTAAGCACTTTGCTGGAGCACTATGGGCATTGTGGTGTAGGATGGAATGTCTACCCGTAGTGCCTTATTTGGATGACTTCCTGTTTACTGGTTTCAAATATTTATGCCTGGCTCATGGAAGAGTTTGGGGGTGTTAGTCAGGGACCTGGAGGTTCTGTTAATCCCAGAGAAAAGAGAGAGGATTTACCTTAACCTTCCTGGGGACTAAGGTAACTTCCCAGTGTCGGATGTCCAGGTTGCCTCTTGAAAAGATGGAGGACCTGAGAGGCAGTTTGTCCTCAGCAGTGTTGTTGAAAAAGATCAAGCTAAAGGCATTTCAGGGCATTGCAACTTCACTTGCGAAGTCTCAATTTGAAAGGCTCCTACAGTCAGGGCCAGAAATATTGGAACAAGGATAACTGTTGGTTTGTTCCATTACTTATGAGCCATCAACAATGGGGGGGGGGTGCCACTGGTTGTACTTCATGAATGGTTAATGCCCCACTTTTGTCACACCCCTTGCATTACAGCTGAAAGTCCTGACTTCGCTCCCATCTGGGTGTGTTTCCTTTCAACTTCAATGTGGTGGTGTACAGAGGCCAACTGCCAAAACAGTTATCCTTGTTCCAATATTTCTGGCCCTGACTGTAACTATAGGACTCAGATGAATAGTGGGTATGAGAGAGGACTTGCAGGTTAGCTGGACTTTTTACACCAATGTAATGTGAATTCCTTTTGGAGAACCAAATTTCTTTTGGAAGCTGAACTGCAAGCCCACCCTCATGCTGCTGGGAAATTAGGTTTTAGAGTTTATTTATGTAATCAGTGTTGTAATGCATATTGGCCAAGGATTGGATGGTGGGAAGTGTAACTATGGACCTGAGATTCCTGGAGTCCCCCCCCCACCCCATTTTGTTGGCAGTGTTTATTTGCACAGAGGTGTTTTTGATCCAATAATCATCAGGGCATTAACATGCTGAGGAGTGAGGTTTGGGGGAAGATTTTTCATTTAGTTACCAAAGCCTAGCTCTTTTAACACACTTTCAGTTGGGGGGGTATCATTCAGAGGGTGATGCATCAAGTAGGGATCACAGCAGATGGGTTTGGGATACATTCATTTCAAACAGGGGTGGCATCTACTGATGTCAGTATTGGTTTGGAAAATTTTTGCATCCAGCTTCTACGTAGATGGAGGTCTACAGCCTTTGGATGGCACATTTGATGCTTTTATTAAGAACATAGGCTGCATTGTAGGATAATTACATTTTTATTGTTGTGTGCACTGCATTGTTCTGATACAGGTGTGTTTCAATTTTTCTGGCAGGTTTCAATAAGTACCAGGAACCTAAGCAACTCCTGATTTGTGGATACCGTATTATATTCTGTGTGTTTTGCAGAACATGCATCTCAGTGATTGAAACTGAGTTTGGTCTTAGTTTGTTAATGAGTATTGAGCCGTGTGGAAGACAAGACAAGCTTTGGGGTCACAGTCTCCTCACATTGCTTTTCCAGTTACATGCAGTGGCTCCATCTCAGGTTTAGATGATCCACCTGGGGGGAAACAAGTTGGGAGATAGGAATAGGGATATTGCAGGAGTCGAAGAGGGGGGGAGGAGTCCACCAGACTGCCCCCCCCCCCCGCCGGCCTCCCGGACTCCTGTTCACAGACTGCGACCGCTTACCTGCCATGTTTGGCTCTCTGGTTATAAATGCCCATAAAATGGCCATTTATGCAAGGTTACAGGCATGAATAGACCATTCATGCCTGTACTCTTGTGTAATGGCAGCTTTACAGCTGCCATTTATGTAAAACATCTTTTACGTAAAACAACAAGCCACCATTTTTATACAAAATGGCAGCTTACTGAGGATTTGGGCAGCTGACCACCTGCCAGCAAAACCAGGGAGCTGAACAGGGGTAGATAAATGACGGGGGTCTGACAAGTGGTGCCAAGGCAGACACGGGGTGGTTTGCCCAGCCCTAGTTAGGAAGGGCATTGATCTTCTTTTCTAACTTAGGGAAGGAAGAAGTTAGAAAAATTCTGGTTAGTTACCTACTGATAAAGATTGTTGGGTCTGAGATGCTACAGCATACAGTGTGGAGAATCAGTGACCCAAAACAGGTGGATGGGGTGAACCGAAAAGCTAACAAGCTTATGTGGTAGTTCTTGCTGGCCACTGGGAGTGGCCAGGAAGGGAATATACAACACCCAGTAATGTATGTTCTTTGCCACAATTGTTCCATGTTGATGGTGCATGATGGTGGTTATGACATGCTCCTGGGGTATTTGAGATATTTCTTTTTCCAGGGCAAGGGAAGTAAGCAAAGGCTATCCTCCATCCACTCCCATCTGACATGGCATTTGCAGTGTGGGTATTTGAGCAGATTGAATGATATCAACTTGATGAGTACCCTGAGGCACCACTTCGGGTGAAGGGAAGATTCAATTCCTCATACCTGCTCCTTTAATGACACATGGCTAGAATGGAAGGGGACAAGACTTCCACCTGAGCTATGCACCCCTGACTCAACTACACAAAGCCATAGGGCCTGTGCAGGGGTGAGGTGGGCAGACCCTCTTTGTCACTTGAATGTGAGGTCTGTAAAGGATCAAGGCTAGAAGAGAGGATCGCAATTGGCCCTGGGAGCTCACCCTGCAAAAGGCTGAAGTGGAACGAACGTTGCTCCTTCCTTCAGTCTGTTAAGGGCCAGGATGAAGGAAAGGAGTTAATTACTTGATTGTCTGAATATGTAGATCCCCCTTTGTACATTAATAAACTTTCTTACTCATTTGAATTCAAACAATTGACTCTCATTTCTTTGTTACTGGGCCTGGGTGCAAAGTAAAATATGGAACATAGAAAGGGTATTTAGTGGACATTTCAGAGCCCATGTTGCATAATGGCCTAACACATGGTTGTCAAAAAAGTTTAGAAAGGTAATTTCTCTAAAATGTATAACTAGAGGATTATGTTTCTATTAATATTAAAGTTTTAAAAGGATTAACACAGCACAGCATTGTGAAACTAAAGCATGTCATGTTAATTCATTCAGCTCCCTAAGCAGATGGAAAACCAGAACCTCAAAAACCAATGAAAGGAAACCACTAGAAAAGCTGAAAGAGCTCTGAAATACAATACTACCAGTACATACACCCTCAGCTCTCTTCCATTCTTTTCTAAGCTCAACTTTTCAAATAATTCAGTCTTATGCGATCAACATAAAAAACTATTCAAACTCTAACACTATGCACAGGTGATTGAAGGAATTTAAATCAAAATGTATTAGAAAGTCAGCTCTCTCAGTGGAAATTCCTGCAAGGGTTCTACCATTTGTGTTGAGTAGTTGAGCTACTCTCCCTGCCCCCATGCTTGTGTGTGTGTGTGTGTGTGTGTGTGTATGTTGTTGTTGGCAAGGAAACAGTAGAAAATAAACCCCCAAGGGCAATCAGTAAACATAAACCACAGCAATGGTCCTTGAAGTAGCTGGCTTAAAGAAAAAGCCTATTATACTGCTGGGAAGAAAGTAAAAGCCCCCGATAAACTGAGGTGTGCAACTATTAAGGCACAATCTGTCAGTTTTCTCATTAGAGCTAAAGTAACTTAAGCTAATAGAAAGGCACATCTAACTCTTTCACTTCCCATATCCTCTTTAATGCACTATCCTTTCATTTGGCTTTTTAAAGGGGCTCAGCCTTGCCTTCCCTATTCAGAACAAACCCTTTCTAATCCTATTTAAATGAACACATGCACAAAAGAAGGGAAAAAGAGAAGAAAAAGGAAGTGGCTAGTTTTGCCTTATTGTTTCCTGTACCCAAGGCCCATCAGTAAATATCACTCGGTACAACACGGGCCACATGCCACCCCAGTAGCCTCAAGGGTGGCTCCTACCTTTCCAAAATTCAGTGGCAGCAAAAAAACATAATGGTTTGTTGTCAAAATTCAGCAGCAGAGCACTACGGAGACTCAAAAATGCCACGTTTAGCATTTTTTCAATGGCAGTGGGAGTGTGGCCTCCAGATTATCCAAAGATGCACACCTGAACAGTACAACCTATGTCATATAAAGGCCAGATTAGACGACATTACAGAGATCTGTGATTGGTCCTCCTGCCTATTTAAGTGTTTGCAAATAATAGCTGTAAGGCGAAGCAGGGGGGGGAGGTGATCCAGATCAGGACCATGGCACTAGGGGAGGGGAGTTAACCCTTTCCCCTTAGACATTTTAGAGACACACACACACACATCGCCACTGCCAGCTTTTATTTGCCCCATTATGGAAAAGTTACATGGGAAATCTGTGGACATGCATGTTTTCCCTAATGGGTCTATTATTTCCATTGGGCGAATGACAGAGGGGGAAAGAATTAAAACTCCCATCCCCTAATGGTACTGTCCCAATACAGCTGAGCACCCCACCCATGCAGTAGGTGCTACTGATTTTTAAATAGGTATCATGGGAGATCTGTGATGTATCTCTATGATCTTGTCTAGTTGGGACCTGAATTGCATTAGAAATGGTAACCGAATGAATCAGAATCCGCGCCCCCACTCCCCAATATTTTTTTAAAAGAAAAGTGATGTCCAGTATCTGAACCCAAAATTACACTGGAGAAGTAAAGCAGGTGCCTTTGGATAAAAGATGGACCAGAATTTTTCCCAAGCCCATATTCAGTATGCAGATAGACGGAAGAGGATAATTTCTCCTGGCCATTCATATATTTTCTAGACTGTTGTGTGAGGTAATAACTGATATAGAAAGACATCTTAGGGCCCAGTCTTATGCATATTTGGACAGGAAAAAAAATCCTATGACTCCCCATGGCTGGCTAGGGAATGCTGGGAGTTGTAGGATGTTTTTCTGTCTAAACATGCATAGGATTGTGCCCTTAAAGGTAAGTGGTGCTTCTTCTCCATCTTACTGTTCTTCATAGTTTTGGGTTGGAGCAGAGATTGACAATGATTGCCATATTTCATGTTGCTGTTAACTGCAAAATCAATGAGACAGCAGTGTGGTTTGCATGAAACAGCAGCCCATTTCAGGCTTTAAGCCTGAACAGGATACAACAACACATTCATTCATTCATTCATTCATTTCTATACCACCCAGTAGTCAGTGCTCTCTGGGCAGTTCACAACAATTTAAAATCACAAAAGTACATCATAAAATACAATATTAAATTTAAAAGCTTAAAACTACATGGAAACCACATGGAAAGGTCATAGGGTCATGCATGCTGCCACCTCCCCCCCCCCCATGCCCACATACACCATCCACATCCTCTCAGGTCCTAACCTCCCATGTAAAGCAGGAAGGTTGAATGGGGGCCTTCTACATCTGTTTGCTTGAACCCAAATAGAAGCCTTTGTGCAATCAGGAACCTCAGTAAAGGTACCATCAACCATGGTATCCTTCTGGATAGGTTGTCTGGGTTGGGAGTTGGAGGCACTGTCCTACAGTGGTTCCACTCCTACTTGGATGGCCGATTCCAGAAGGTGGTGTAGGGGATTATTGCTCTGTGCCATGGCAATTGTGCCATGGGGTTCCACAGGGCTGTATTTTATCCCCCATGCTGTTTAACATCTACATGAAACCGCTGGGGGAGGTTATCTGGAGGTGTGGGCTGCGGTGCCATCAATATGCAGATGACACCCAGCTCTACCTCTCTTTCTCATCAAAACCAGGTGAGGCAGTGGCTGTTCTGAATCAGGGCCTGGGCACGGTAATGGACTGGATGAGGGCCAATAAACTGAAACTCAATCCAGACAAGACGGAGGTACTGTTAGTGGGTGGTTCGTCTGCCCGGCTAGGTGATATTCAACCTGTTCTGGAGGGGGTTGCACTCCCCCCAAAGGACCAGATTCATAGTTTGGGGGTGCAATTGGACCCGGAACTGTCACTTGAGGCACAGGTGAACTCAGTGGCACGGAGCACTTTTTATCAGCTTAGGCTGGTATACCAACTACGCCCTTATCTGGACAGGGATAGCCTGGCTACAGTTATCCATGCTCTGATAACTTCTCATCTGGAGTACTTCAATGCATTATATGTGGGACTGCCTTTGAAAACGGTCCGGAAACTTCAGCTGGTCCAAAATAGGGCAGCAAGATTGTTAACAGGGACTGGCCAATGAGCTCATATTACGCCAGTACTTTTCCAGCTGCACTGGCTGCCAGTCCATTTCGGGCCCGATTCAAAGTGCTGTTGTTAACATTCAAAGCCCTTAACGGCTTGAGGCCAGGTTACCTGAAGGATCGCCTCCTCCCATATGTGCCTGCCCGGACCTTAAGATCATCGTCAGCGGCCCTTCTCCGTGAGCCCCTGCCAAAGGAAGTGAGGCGGGTGGCTACTAGGAGGAGGGCTTTTTCTGCTGTGGCACCCCAGCTCTGGAATGAGCTCCCTAGTGAGGTTTGCCTGGCACCTACATTGTATTCCTTTCGGCGCCAGGTGAAGACCTTTTTATTTTCCCAGGCATTTTAGCATTTTAGCTTTCTAAATTTTTAGCTTTGCTGTTTTAAATCTGTATTTTAAACTCCTGCACTGCTGCTAGGTTTTATTGTGGTTGTATTGTTATATTGTGGTTTTAATGTTCTATATATTTTAAATTGTTTTATTGTGTGTTGTTTGGTTTTAATTTTTGTGAACCGCCCAGAGAGCTTTGGCTATTGGGCGGTATAGAAATGAAATAAATATATAAAAAATATATATAAAGCAGGGCTCGCAATCACATAGAACAGGGCTGGCTGGCTGGTGGCCTTCCAGATGTTTGGACCTACAACTCCCATCAGCCCTAGCCACTATATCCAGTAGTGAGGGATGATGGGAATTGTAGGACAAAGTGTCTGGAGGGCCACAAGTTCCCCACCCCTGATGTAGAGGCTTCTGCTTACATTCAAGCAACACACATAGAAGCCCACCTCAGACCTTCCCACTTAACGCATGAACATTGGAGACTGAGCAGATGGGGAACTCGGAGGCAACCGCCTACCCAAAGCAGGGGATCATTCCCTCCACACTTCTCCTGCCCTGCTTTTTTGGTTAGACAGCCTATTGCACCTGTCTAGCCACGGGAGGATGGAGCGGGGAAGGAGGCTGCTGTATGACACACAGGATGTGTCATACAGGCAATTACGCTCTCCCTGCCCCAGAACGCCCCCAGCCATGCTCCTTTCCAGCTGCTCTGCACTCCTCTTGTGAGCACGGAGGATGGGGCTGTTCTCTGGGAACCAACCTCAGAGCACAAGCTCCAAGGTCAGTTCCCAGAAATCCACATATCCTATGGCCGTCTAGCCACTGTCTAGCAGCCGTAGGATTGCTCCCTAAATGTGTTGCTGTGCCATTGTTCAACATAAGGTAAAATCAATGTATCACTAAGGGCTGATTCACACATACAAGTTCTAGTGTTCATGCATAAACTGCAGTGGCTTGGGATTGACTACAGTGAAAGAGGGAGGATTACCTATGATGACATGGGGAGGAGGCCTGTCCCATTCTCCCACCATTAGGGGAAGTATATTAGGTAGTAACACACGATAGGGCCTTCTCCGTGGTAGTACTCCAACTTCAGAATGCCCTCTCCCAATAGGTACACATGTGGCACCAAGTTTACTGACAAGATGTGCACAGCGACATTTGGGGTAGGGCTGCCCATTTACTTGGGCATTTATTACTGGTTAGTTGCTGCTGCCATCAGCCTCTCTGCTGATTGTTTCAGCTGGTTTTACTATATGCTTATTTACTGTATTTTATTTAGGGATGTACGGACTGTGTAAAGTCCGCTCCGTCTGTGTTTTGCGGATTGTCAGATGCCTTTTGTTCTGTTGTCTGCCCACAGACAGATGCAAATTTTTTTGGGGGGCATGCAGAAAAATACACAAATAATTACATAAGTATTTACATAAGTATTTACATAATTTACCTTGGTACATAACATTTAGCGTATTGACCCCCATTCCATTCAATGTTTCCTCAGCAGAAACTCACATATTTTCCTACAAATGTATATGTGTAAATTTTGGGAAAGTTAAAAAAAAATCATCCAAAAGTCCACAGATGCCACATGGCCTGAGGGAGTCACTCTGCAGCAGAGTCGGATTCTTAGAAATCTGAGCTCATTTTAGTCCGTCTTTAATTTCTCCAGCATCCCTAATTTTATTGCTGTTTTATTGCTGCTGTTTTAACATTGTTGTTAACCCGACCTGGGATTTTTATGAAGACCAGAATATAAATAGAATGAAATAAATCAATAAATTGTGCCTCCCACGCTACAAGTGTCTGAATGGGGTCTGAGTCATGTTTTCTGTAGGATAATTCTGGATACAATCAACCTAGGACTGGGATTTGGGAGCTGTCTCTTCAAAAGCTTTTTCCTTTTACTACACAGTTTCTCCGACTTGTGCAATGTACACTTACTTAGCAGTATGTCTCACTTAGCATTCAGTGGGGCTTACTTCCTAGTATGTGTGTTTAGGATTGCAGCTTAAGAATATGTTCCTGTGTTCCATCTTTGTAATGTTTTAAAGGAGATGGTGAGCCTTCATTTAAATCTGCTGAGAATTAAGCCAATATATAATAAAAATCCACATTGTTTTCCAGGTAATCTCTTCTCAGACCTATGAGAGCTTCCATCCCCAATACAGTCCTCTTGCCATTCCATTTTAATTCTAATTGCTGGGAAGTACTGAATGCATTTCCTCTCACACTACCTCTCAATGCCATCACTGCTTATTATAGCATTCTAGCTTTTCACAACAGTGAAAAGAATGTGATTTAGCCTTCAGATTTTTAGTTATCTTGAGAGTACATTCAAAGTGAAGAATCCAGGTGACTTTGATATCCCAAAATGCATTTTCAAGGTAGGTTCCTGACTCTTAAATAAATAATGATATGAACTGTATCATTATTTGTACTGAACAACTGAAGGATGCCAAAATATAAATTGTTGTTCAGTCGTTAAGCCGTGTCCGACTCTTCATGACCCCATGGACCATAGCACGCCAAGCCTTCCTGTCCTGCGCTCTCTCCCGGAGTGTGCTCAGGTTCATATTCATTGCATCGGTGATGCTATCTAGCCATCTCATCCTCTGCCGTCCCCTTCTCCTTTTGCCTTCAATCTTTCCCAGCATCAGGGTCTTTTCCAGGGAGTTTTCTCTTCGCATTAGGTGGCCAAAATATTTGAGCTTCAGCTTCAGTATCTGTCCTTCCAATGAGCACTCAGGGTTGATTTCCTTTAGGATGGACTGACTTGACCTCCTTGCAGTCCAGGGGACTCGTAAGAGTCTTCTCCAACACCACAGTTTGAAAGCATCAATTCTTCGGCGCTCAGCCTTCCTTATAGATATAGTCCAGCTCTCACAGCCATACGTTACTACTGGGAAAACCATACCTTTGATTAGACGGACCTTTGTCGGCAAGGTGATGTCTCTGCTTCTTACTATGCTGTCTAGGTTTGCCATAGCTTTCCTCCCAAGGAGCAAGCGTCTTTTAATTTCATGGCTACAGTCACCGTCTGCGGTGATCTTGGAGCCCAAGAAAATAACATCTGTCACTGCTTCCATTTCTTCCCCTTCTATATGCCAGGAAGTGATGGGGCCAGATGTCATGATCTTCGTTTTTTTGATGTTGACTTTCAAACCAGCTTTTGCACTCTCCTCTTTCACCCTCAACAAGAGGCTCTTGAGATCCTCTTCGCTTTCTGCCATTAGGGTGATATCGTCTGTGTATCTGAGGTTGTTGATAATTCTCCTGGCAATCTTAATTCCGACCTCTGATTCATCCAACCCAGCGTTTCTCATTATGTACTCTGCATATAAGTTCAATAAGCAGGGTGACAACATGCAGCCTTGTCGTACTCCTTTCCCAATTTTGAACCAATCGGTTGTTCCATGTCTGGTTCTTACTGTTGCTTCTTGGCCCTCGTACAGGTTTCTCAGGAGACAGGTAAGGTGGTCTGGTACTCCCATCTCTTTCAGAATTTGCCACAGTTTGTTGTGATCCACAGAATCAAAGGCTTTAGCGTAGTCAATGAAGCAGAAATAGACGTTTTTCTGGAATTCTCTTGCTTTCTCCATGATCCAGCAAATGTTGGTGATTTGATCTCTAGTTCCTCTGCCTCTTCGAAATCCCACTTGTACTTCCGGTAGTTCTCGGTTCACATACTGCTGAAGCCTAGCTTGTAGGATTTTGAGCATAACCTTGCTGGCATGTGAAATGAGCGCAATTGTACGGTAGTTTGAGCACTCTTTGGTGTTGCCCTTCTTTGGAATTGGAATGTAAACTGACCTTTTCCAGTCCTGTGACAACTGTTGAATGTTCCAAATGTGTTGGCATATTGAGTGCAGCACTTTAACAGCATCGTCTTTTAGATTTTTAAGTAGCTCAGCTGGAATACTGTAATCTCCGCTAGCTTTGTTGTTAGTAATGCTTCCTAAGGCCCACTTGACTTCACTCTCGAGGATGTCCGGCTCAAGTTCAGTGACCGCACTATCATGGCTATCAGGGACATTCAGATCTTTCCTGTATAGTTCTTCTGTGTATTCTTTCCACCTCTTCTTCATCTCATCTGCTTCTGTTAGGTCCCTGCCTTTTTTGTCCTTTATCATGCCCGTCTTTGCACAAAACGTTCCCTTGAGATCTCCAATTTTCTTGAAGAGATCTCTAGTCTTTCCCATTCTGTTATTTTCCTCGATTTCTTTGCATTGTTCATTTAAGAAGGCCTTCTTGTCTCTCCTTGCTATTCTCTGGAACTCTGCATTCAGTTGCATATATCTTCCCCTTTCTCTCTTGCTTTTTGCTTCCCTTCTTTCCTCAGCTACTTGTAAAGCCTCATCAGACAGCCACTTGGCTTTCTTGCATTTCTTTTTCTTTGGGATGGATTTCGTTGCTGCCTCCTGAACAATGTTACGGACCTCCGTCCATAGTTCCTCAGGCACTCTGTCTATCAGGTCTAATCCCTTAAATCTATTCCTCACCTTCACTGTATATTCATAAGGGATATGATTTAGGTCATACCTGAATGGTTTAGTGGTTTTCCCTATGTTCTTCAATTTAAGCTGAAATTTTGCAAGAAGCAGCTCATGATCTGAGCCACAGTCAGCTCCAGGTCTTGTTTTTACTGACTGTACAGAGCTTCTCCATCTTTGGCTGCAAAGGACATAATCAATCTGATTTCGATATTGACCATCTGGTGATGTCCATGTGTAGAGTCGCCTCTTGTGCAGTTGGAAAAGAGTGTTTGCTATGATCAGCGTGTTCTCTTGGCAAAACTCTATTAGCCTTTGTCCTGCTTAATTTTGTACCCCAAGGCCATGCTTGCCTGTTATCCCGGTGATTTCTTGACTTCCTACTTTAGCATTCCAATCCCCTATGATGAAGAGGACATCTTTTTTTGGTGTTAGTTCTAGAAGGTGTTGTAGGTCTTCATAGAACCGATCAACCTCAGCCTCTTTGGCCTCAGTGGTTGGGGCATAGACTTGAATTACTGTGATGTTGAATGGTTTGCCTTGGATTCATACTGAGATCATTCTATCGTTTCTGAGATTGTACCCCAGTACTGCTTTTCCCACCCTTTTGTTGACTATGAGTGCTACTCCATTTCTTCTAAGGGATTCTTGCCCACTGTAGTAGATATAATGGTCACCTAAATTAAATTCGCCCATGCCTGTCCATTTTAGTTTGCTGATTCCCAAGATGTCGATGTTCAATCTTGCCATCTCATGTTTGACCACCTCCAGCTTACCTTGATTCACTGATCTTACATTCCAGGTTCCTAAACAATATTGTTCTTTACAGCATCGGATTTTCTTTTCAGCACCAGACACATCCACAGCTGAGTGTCCTTTTGGCTTTGGCCCAGCCGCTTCACTCTTTCTGGTGCTACTTGGAAATTGCTCTTCCCCAGTAGTATATTGGACACCTTCCGACCTGAGGGGCTCATCTTCTGGCATCATATCTTTTAGCCTTGTGATACGTTCCATGGGGTTTTCTTGGCAAGAATACTGGAGTGGGTTGCCATTTCCTTCTCCAGTGGACCACATTTTGTCAGAACTCTCTGCCATGACCTGTCCATCTTGGGTGGCCCTGCACAGCATAGCTTATGGCTTCACTGAGTTACGCAAAGCTTTTCGCCACAACAAGGCAGTGATCCATGAAGGGGAAAATATAAATAGCTACAAAAACATGTATATAAGCAGATCACTCCACTGATCTGTAGGCAGTTCACTTGCATTCCTTTTCATATTTTCCTGCTGTCTTTGCTGTTTATACTATGGATACTCGGCCTGAAGAAAGCTGTGTTAAGAGCTGGATGCTATATATACACAAAAATAATCAAACACTGTTAAATCCCAGGGTTGCTGCTACTAAGATAATGCACTGTCTTGCCATAATTGAAATGGGAGACTGGCTATCTCTGCATGCACTTTCTCTTGTTTCTTCACTGGGTCATACACTGCTAATTAACTACACTGTCTCCTTGCAAGAGAGGAAGATAAACATTCTTAAGCAGATTATTATATTGTGTGCTGAAAAACAACTGATCCTCTTTCTGGCACAGTCTCAAGAAGTATGTGATAATGTCACATACAGTACAAATAAAAGCAGTTCCTTTCCCTAATCCTATTGGACTAGGTTCCTATCTCACTGCTCGTGCACCCATTATGTTTTCCCTATTGGCTGCTGTTCCAAACAGTAACAACAGAACTATTTACTGAGCGTGGTGTGCAACACAATATTATTTGAATTGCTAGCGATAATGAGATCCTCATTTCTAACTTATTTCTGGGTTATACGTGGGTTCCAAAGGCTGAACGTGGCTGATAATAAGCAAAAGTAATTTACTCAAAAATTGCCAAGTATGTGATCGGAGGGATGCACACTTCTTCACAAGTCTGCCATGGTCTGGATCTCATGGGCAGGATCCATTTATTTATTTATTTATTTATTTATTTATTTATTTCTGTGCCGCCCAATAGCCAAAGCTCTCTGGGCGCTTCTGAAGCTCTCTGGGCTGTTAGGCACTAGCACCAATGTGAATTACACTGCACTAGCATAAGTTACTTGTAGCACATGTGGCATTTGCTGGTACGATGGGTGTCCCCAGAAAGCCTGTTGTGTCAGAAAATGCTGTTGGTGTTGTGCTAGAGGTTGCTTATGCTAGCGCAATGTACTTTACATTAGAGCTAGTGCTGAATTGGATCCTGCCTCATGTGATCCTATAAAATGGCTTGCAGAGTATCTGAAATCACCATGCCCAAGAAAATGGAATGGCTCAGAGTGGGGTGGGATGATTTCAAGAGGTGATCGAGAACACTGCTTGATGTACATTTCTACCTAGTTAATTAAACACACACACAACAACAACCACCACCACCAGCAGCAGCTATGAGAGATCAATTTGTGCCTGTGCTGTTCCCTTGTGTTCAGAACATAATAAAGCCCAGGATAATAGGCGTTGTCTGGAAAGCCATTACAATGCAAGGCACAGTAAGTCAAACTCTTTTCCAAGTGGTTCATGGCCTGTTACATTCTGGACCAGGAAGAGAGACTGTGGAACCCTCGGTTGTACACTGTGACAAGTTTGCATGGCACTTTGAAGTTAAAGTTCCTCAGATTCGTCAAGAATTGGACATCACAATTAATGCATTTCCATTGGTAGAGGCATTCAGAGCACTGTCTGGTTCAGTTTTATTGGATGAGTTTCAGTTATTGAGGCCTGAGGATGTGGACAAGGTGCTTGGCCAAGTCCGATCAACCACTTGTGTGCTTGACCGTTGCCCTTCATGGCTTATTCAATCAAATAAGAAGGGGATGTTCAGCTGGGTCCAGGAGACTGTAAATTCCTCCTTGAGAGAGGGAGTGGTGCCTAGGGATGGTGGAGAATTTCTCCCCGAATCTTCGGGAGGCCGAGCGCTGACGCATTCAGCCCCCCGAAGTTGGTTGGGAAATTCTCCGCCAGCCCCCCGCCCCCCCCCCGGGACGGGACTTACCTTCGGCAAATGTCCCTCTCGGTGGCGGGTCCCAGCGGCAGTTCGGCGGCAGTTCATCACAGGCGGGGGCAGCGGCTGGTCTCCCGACCGGCTGCCACCGCCGCCATTGCAAAAAAAAAAAACTAAAGTAAAAAAAAACAAAACACCCGTGATAGGCTACATAACGATTTACGTAGCCTATCATGGCTAGATTTCCAAAGTCAGCCGTGATAGGCTATGTAAATCGTCACGTAGCCTATCATGGGTGACTTTGAAAACAAAAACAAAAAGCGCGTACGCAAATGCGTTCATTTGCGTTCCTTATTTTGGCACGTAAATAAAGATTTACGTAGACTACGGCGAAAATGAGGGCACGCTATTTGCGTTGCCCTTATTTTCGCCGTAGTCTACGTAAATCTTTACGTAGACTAGACGTGCCAAACTAAGGAATGCAAATGGCGGCGCCTCATGGGCGCCATTTGCGTACACGCTTTGTTTTTTTTTCCAAAGTCACCCGTGATAGGCTACGTGATGATTTACGTAGCCTATCATGGCTGAATTTGGAAATCTAGCTGTGATAGGCTATGTAAATCGTCACATAGCCTATCATGGGGTCTTTTTTTTTTACTTTTTGTTTCGCGGCCGGGGAGATGGGGCGCTTCTCCCTGGCCTGAATTTCGGCCGGGCGAGGTGGGGCGCCTCCGCCCCTGGCCTGAATTTCGGCCGGGTGAGGTGGGACGCCTCCCCCCCCTCGCCTGAACTTCGGGGGGAGAAGCGAAGCCAAGCTGCGAAAAGGTAAGTGACTTTCGTACATCCCTAGTGGTGCCAGCCTCTTTAAAAGAGGTGGTAATCAGACCACTCCTGAAAAAGCCTAACCTGGACCTGGAGGGCATTAACAACTATAGGCCGGTGGCCAACATCCCCTTCCTGGGCAAGGTGCAGAGCAGGTGGTTGCAGGACAGCTCCAGGTACTCTTGAATTAAACAGATTATCTAGATTCATTTCAAGTGGGCTTCAGGCCTGGCTTTGGAATGGAAACTGCCTTGTAGGGTGACCTCTGCTGGGAGAGGGACAGGGGGAGTGCGACCCTGTTGATTCTCCTGGACCTCTCAGCGGCTTTCGATACCATCGACCATGGTATCCTTCTGGATAGGTTGTCTGGGTTGGGAGTTGGAGGCACTGCACTGCAGTGGTTCTGCTCCTACTTGGATGGTCGATTCCAGAAGGTGGTATTGGGGGATTATTGCTCTGTGCCATGGCAATTATGCTATGGGGTTCCACAGGGCTCTATTTTATCCTCCATGCTGTTTAACATCTACATAAAACCACTGGGGGAGGTTATCTGGAGGTGTGGGCTGAGGTGCCATCAATATGCAGATGATACCCAGCTCTGCCTCTCTTTCTCATCAAACCCAGGTGAGGCAGTGGCTGTTCTGAATCAGTGCCTGGGCATGGTAATGGACTGGATGAGGGCCAATAAACTGAAACTCAGTCCAGACAAGACAGAGGTTCTGTTAGTGGGTGGTTCGTCTGCCCAGTTAGGTGACATTCAACCGGTTCTGGAGGGGGTTGTACTCCCCCTAAAGGATCAGGTTCATAGTTTGGGGGTGCCCTTGGACCCGGAACTGTCACTTGAGGCACAGGTGAACTCAGTGGCACTTTTTATCAGCTTAAGCTGGTATACCAACTATGCCCTTATCTGGACAGGGATAGCCTGGCTACAGTTATCCATGCTCTGATAACTTCTCATCTGGATTACTGCAATGCGTTATACGTGGGGCTGCCTTTGAAAATGGTCCAGAAACTACAGCTAGTCCAAAATAGGGCAGCAAGATTGTTAACAGGGACTGGCCAATGAGCTCATATTACGCCAGTACTTTTCCAGCTGCACTGGCTGCCAGTCCATTTCCAGGCCCGATTCAAAGTGCTGGTATTAACATGCAAAGCCCTTAACAGCTTGGGGCCAGGTTACCTGAAGGATCGCCTCCTCCCATATGTGCCTGCCCGGACCTTAAGATCATCCTCAGTGGTCATTCTCTGTGAGCCCCTGCCAAAGGAATTGAGGCAGGTGGCTACTAGGAGGAGGGCTTTTTCTTCTGTGGCACCTGAGCTGTGGAATGAGCTCCTTAGTGAGGTTCACCTGGCACCTATATTGTATTGCTTCTGGCGCCAGGGAGAAGACCTTTTTATTTTCCCAGGCATTTTAGCATTTTAGCTTTCTAGTATTTTAGCTTTGCTGTTTTAAAATCTGTATTTTAAATCTTTGCATTGCTGCTAGGTTTTACTCTGGTTTTATTCTTATATTGTGGTTTTAATGTTCTATATATTTTATACTGTTTTACTGTGTGCTTTTTGGTTTTAAATTTTGTGAACTGCCCAGAGAGCTTTGGCTATTGGGCGGTATAGAAATGAAATGAATGAATGAATGAACTCTTAGCTTACCCTGTTTGACAAAGACAAATATGCAGACATTCTTCCTCACAAGGAGGGGTGGAACAGGACCATGTCCAGTGGCCCTGCTCCAGTGTTGGTGTGCCTGCTGGACCCATCCTTATGTCCATATGTTCGGCATGCATAAAGCCCCTGTACATGCATAAAGCCCCTTTCACATTCATGCTGAATATACAGACATCAGGGTAAACCCAGCTCACCTTCTGTGCATTCGAAACAGGTGTGTGTGTGTGTGTGTGTGTGTGGTGCATCTGCACACTACTGCATTGATTACTGATGGAAACGATTGGCAGAATGACTGACAGGATTCATTATGAAGTGAGAGACCTGTTCATCATCTGTGTACAATATTTATTGGTTATATTATAACTCTCCTTGCAAGACTCTAACGAGCTCTACTGAAATAATATTAGTCAGCCATAGCAGCTATTGCCATTTAATGCTGGGTCATCTGAGCACGGCTGAAAGAAATATTCATAGCTCCTTGAGCGGGCCACTAGCTTGCAATGAGTTGAAACTCCTGTAGAGAATTGCATCTCATCAGCTCTACTTACACTTTTGAACTGCAAAAGAAAAATTCTGACTATCAACGCTGGTTGGGAAAAGAGGATCTTACTTAATATATGCATTCCAATATTTAATACAATTATGTCCCTTATTATTCCAGTCTTAAAGGACAACCTGATTAAAGAGCTATAGTTTCAAATGTACATAAATCTTATTCCACCACCACAGATCTCCTGTCAAAGTCCTCTTTGGGTTCTGGAAAAAGGAAAAAGTTTGGGTGGTTGACGCAATCACCTCTAGGCATCCTCTCCCATTGACTGAGGGCCAGACTAAACATTCTGCTAATCATGCATAGCAGAGTTATGTGCGATTGCCTTACTTACTTGAGTGTAAGCATGCATGGCCCTGATTTGGATCAGGATTGTGGTGACTTGGGAGGGGAGATTTAAGTTTCCCTGAAATTCCAACACCCACACCCCCATGCAGGGGCAGGGTTAAAAAAAGAGAGAGAGAGAGAGAGAACCGCTTGCCTCCTTCTCCTGCCACCACCACACTTACCTCCTCTTCCTGACCAAAATTTCCTTCCCCTTCTGCTGCCACCTTGCTTCATCCACCCCCACCGCTGCTCTCCCACTGTGGCCATGCTAACTTTCTCCTCCTGCCCCAAATTTACACACACACACACACTACCGCCACTGCCTGAGAACACTGAGAACAAGTTTCTGGAATCATGAATGGACTGCATTAGGCTAATACATTGAGACTCAATCCAGACAAGATGAAGGCGGTGTTTGCCTTGTTCTTGATGGGCTTGTGCTTCCTCTGGTTATTTTTTCTTTTATTATTATTTATTTATTTATTACATTTATATCATGCCTTTTTTCCTCTTTGAGGAACCCAAGGCGGTGTACATAATCTTCCTCCTCTCCATTTTAGCCTCACAACAACAACCCTGTGAGGTGGGTTGGGCTGAGAGTCTGTGACTGGTCCAAAGTCACCCAGTGAGCTTCCATGGCCGAGTGGGGACTAGAACCCGGATCTTCTGGCTCCCAGTCCAACACTCTAGCCACTACGCCACACTGGCTCTACTCTAAAAGATCAGCTCTGTGGTTTGGGATGATATTGAATTGGATTTTGCATACCCAGGTGTTATCTGTAGCTTGGGCTGCATTTCATCAACTCTGACTGATACACCAGTTACATACCCTTTTGCATAAGGAACACCCACATTAGATTAGTATAATGCATTCTACATGGGGCTGCCTTTGAAAAACATTGAGAAGATTCAAGCGGTTCAGAATATAGCACTCAGACTTTTAACTGACAATACCACCAGAATGTATCACCACTGTGCCTAAAATCTGCACTGGCTCCTATGGTTTCTGATGACTGTTCAAAGTATTGGTGTTCTTGACCTATAAAGACCTTAACTATCTGAAGTCAGGAGATACATATATGAAGGATCAACTTCTCCCATATCAAGCTGCCTGTGTACTACACTCATCAACAGAGGACTTATTCTGGGTGCCCCAACCAGAAGTTAGAGAGATAGTGACAAAGGGCAGAGCCTTTTCAGTAGTCCAGATGGAATTCCTTCTTCCCCAGAGAGATTTGCAGTGCTCAATCTCATCTTCCTAGTATCAAGCCAAATCAGTTTTATTTAGATGACCTTTTGAAGAGCAAAGAAGCTACTATTTACCTAGTTTTTATTTCTACTGCTATTCTCGGATTCCTTTTTAGATAATTTTTGGAATGCATTTTTTATCATAAGGCTTTTATGTGATCTTATACTATCTGCTATAATTATTATGTTAGGCTGTCTTGATTATGGTGGCAGGAAGACAGGATATAAATATTGTAAATACATACATACATACATACATACGTTATGTATTTCCTCTGAAAATGAGAAGATTCACCCTCCATTCCTCCCAAAATGTAAGTTGATATTAGGACATGTAACCAATATTAGGAAATACAATCTAAATTTGTTCCCTCTCACCCATTCTGCCCCAAATATGACAGTTCACCAATCAGTAAACCTCTATTTTCTTCAAGCTAAGGCCTGTTCTCTGGGATTGTGATAAACAAGCATAGTTTCAACTTAAAGTAGTAATTCTATCTGTTTTTCTGACCAGTTCAACTTGTACTGTAAATACAAAGGAACACTATAATAACTGCGTTCTGAATGTTTCAAGTCTTGGATAAAGTCACTCTTGGAAAGCTAGTTGCCTTAGCAACACAGCCGTCTTTCTGTCCCCCCAATGATGTTGTTCTCATGTCACCTTTCTCCAACCCTCCTTTGCCTCTCGTATTTCCCCACCCCAAATGTGATGCTATTGCCCTTGTTTTCTTACCTGCTTGGCCCTATGCTATTACAGTACAGTTAGAATCCTTAGGGGCTCTGTGCATGCCACCCCTAGATTTTCTATGAAGAAGGGCGTGTAAGAATGTGTCTCTGGCTATTTAGCTATAAATGTGTACATGTCAATAAACATAACCGAATGGTTTATAATGATAACATAAACTTGTGGCTTTTATTGTACAGTTTTGTCTTTTAGGTTTTGTTGATATTTGTATGCATGGCTTAGCACACTAAAACCTCCTCAGAAAATGTAATTATACTGTTTTAAGTTAACTGTCTAACAGTGCAAACTTAACTTCCTAGGACAGCCATCGGGGGGGGGGGGTGGAGTTAGGATGGGGCAGGGGTGCATCTCCACTAGGGTAAGAGGCATGTCTGTCCTGGTGGCTCCCAGAATACTCATAGAAAGCCCTGTAAACCTCCTGCTGGTGGTGTTCCTTACAGCAATAGGCCCCAAACCAGGATGCAGGTGATTTTGTATTCACTTGATCAAAGCCTATCCATTGCTCCTAGAGGACCAATGATCGGATGCCTTGACTATGACAGCCCGGAGTTGGCAGAGCTAATCCCCCCCACCCCCTCTGATATTGGTTTCAGCTGGGGAGGGGTAACTCTGAAACAAAAAGATCTGCCAGGATGAATAGCTTGTTCTGCTGACCTCCTGTCTGACTGGCCAGGATTAGGAAGTGGCAGAGGATCCACCACTTTACTCCCCCTACTCATTAGGATTGCTCTGCAAGTTCCTTCCTACAAAAGAAGTTGACTCTCTAAATGTGGAGGACAGGAAAGCCCTTGCTCGTAAATGGAGTACCCCATCATATCCCCACCATATAGGAAGTCCATTTAAGTCAATGCATTTTTTTTTTTTTAGTTATGCTCTTATCAGCAAATCAAAGATAGTCATATGTGATCCAGCTGTGTCAAGAGTAAGAAGAAAATTAATGCCATCTTCCATGTCGGGGGGGGGGGGAGTGCCAGAGGTAAAACTGTCTCGTTTTTTGCTTTCATGGTAAGGCTAGAGATGAAACAGAGATAGCAAACCTCTGAATGAAACTTTGGATGAATGGGAGAAAAATATGCCAGACATGAAGAGTGATTATTCCAAGCTATGGTGCTCAAAAAGTTAATTGTGCTAAATCCCTTGGAGACAGTTGCCTAGAGCTTGATCCGTGTTGTCACATCTAATCAGGAAATCAAGGATTCTTGACATATTTTATTGCTCTACACTAAACATATGATGGCATTCCATTTCACTTTCTCCCATCAAATAAGTCAAGAATGGAGTAGGGATGTCAGAGAATTCCGCCACGGATCTCTGTGAGGCTGAATGCCAGTGCATTCGGCCCCCCAAAATCTGTGACAGAATGAAGCCCCCCACCTCCCCTCCCCACCCCACAAAAGGCACGCGAAATGGAGCACTTACCTGCTTCCGTTCGTGCTTTCTTCATTATAGCCATGATAGGCTAAGTAAATACTTACGTAGCCTATCACAGCTAATGCAGGGACGCCATTTGCGTCCCTGCAGAGGCCGTGATAGGCTGTGTAAGTATTTACGTAGCCTATTGAGGCAAAAAAAAAAGGAAACGCAAATGGCGGCGGCTACAGCGGCTGCCATTTGCATTCCCTTTTTTTTTGCCGTGATAGCCTACATAAATATTTACGTAGGCTATTACGGCAAAAAAAAAAGGGGGGGAACGCAAATGGTGTAGTGGCCGCCATTTGCATTCTCTTTTTTTGTGTGTGTGCCATAATAGGCTATGTAAATATTTACGTAGCCTATCATGGCAAAAAAAAAAAAAAGGAACGCAAATGGTGGCCGCCGTAGCTGCCGCCATTTGCATTCGCTCTTTTTTGTTTTTTGTTTTGCCATGATAGGCTACGTAAATATTTACATAGCCTATCACGGCAAAATACAGGGATGCAAATGGCAGCGGCTACGGTAGCCGCCATTTGCATCCCTGCAGGCTGCCCAGCAGCTGGATGTCCGGCTGTAGGCAGCCCCAACCGGTGGCTCCGCGGAATCTCTGCAGAGCGGAGCCGGCCGGAGAGAATTTCGGGGGGAGGGACGGAGTGCCTCCCTCCCACCATGAATGGCACCCTTCGAAAAGGTAAGTGACTTTCGTACATCCCTAGAATGGAGATACTGAAAATGTTTAAAAAGAACCACAATGGCTTCTTCATCAAATGTGTCTAATCAGTTTGAAAATGATAATGACCCCAACTCAGTTTATGCCAAGCTGATCTTAGGTTTCTTATAAGTGTATCTTAGCAACAGTCTTCCTTTGTCATCACTGTGTGTTATTTTATTGTCCAGAAGCTCTAATACCTAATTAGATGGTCAGGAGAAATATTTTTGTTAGCTGTGTGCTGGGACTGTAAGCCAGTTTTTATTTTGTATACCATAGTTAATATACTACACTAGTCCATCAGCAGATAATTATGCACATTAAATAAAATGGTATTTGTAATTGATTGCAGCTGCTGCCAAAACACAGAAATATGCTTAAGAATGCCATTGGCTTGAATCCTCTTTCTATGCAAGTGGCTAAAAAATTAAATCATAATGACCCTAATAATTTTTGAACTTTTCTGATTCCCATTTTAATGACAACAAAACAAAATCATTTCTGCAGCTTTCCTTGTCTGAAAAAGATCTACTTACGTAGCTCTGTACATACCGGTGCACAGGGTTAGTCACTTGGTGGAGTGGGGGAGGTTTAAAAGTGAGACATATATGTAGTACATTGTCAGAGCTGGGATGTACGCAGTTGCCATGTGAGAGCCAGGACTGAGTCACATACCAGGTTGCCAGCAGTCACAACTGGTATTGCAGCAAGGGGGAAAGGAGCATTTAACCCAGGGATGAGGAACCTCTTTCAGCCTGAGAGCTGAATTCTATTTCAGAGAACTGCTCTGGGGCTGCATTCTAGTGGTAGGTGGGGCTGAAAGCAAAGGGGGTGGAGCCAGAGGCAAAAGGGGTGGGGTCAAAATACCAGCATATTAAGCTTAAAGTGTTACTGCCAGTAACTAAGCCTTAAGAAGCTCTATGTCAGGTTTCCCGATCCCCCAGTGCACATGCTCCGGCAATCTGACACCAGACACCCAAATCAGTGAGATTTCTTTACTGCAGGAAATCCCATGGCAAAAGCTTAATGGTCACACTCTTCAGAAATCATATAGCTGATGGTCAGTAGCCATAGGCTCAATGTAATTCCAGTCCAAAGCTAAACACTACTGCCATGACTGAGGTCCTCAACAATGTGGTTTCCCTGTTGTCATTCTCCACAGTTCTGAACATAAGGGATGGAATGCTGGATTCCTGGGTACCTAACCCAGGCAGTCCTTTCATGGGGTTCCTACCCTGGACATGGAAGGGAATGGTTCCTGGAATGAACCCATCAGGCAATCAAGGGATAACTTCTTGAAGGGCCTAAACAAACCACACCCATAGAGAGTCCAACTTTGAATCTTTTGTTGATAACTCCAAGCTACATGGTCAAGGCCTATCAAGATCACAGGAAGGGTAAACCCAGACACGCAGGGAGTTCCGTGTCACTGCTTTTGCACTGGTAGCTCCACACTGTCCAGGCAGAGGAAAATCCAAAAGTTGTAGATCAAACCAAGCCTGCCAGTATGTTGAGCTGATGACAGACAGACACAATCCACAGCAAAGATAGTTCAGTCTATGAAAAGCCTCACAGTACTTTTCATGGTAGGTCTTTAGCAATCCAAAGTTCCAGTTAAGGGAGAGTCCATATGCAGAGTGCCTCCAAAAGCCCCGACGAAGATGGAACCAGACAGAGAAGCCTTCAGGCAATGAAGATGAGATGTTCCTATTAAAGGCTCTTCACCTTTGCATCAGCCTGAAGGGAAGGTGTGACTGTAAGACACCCCCTCTTGATCCTTTGACAGACAAGGGCCTTTAGCCGTTCAGCAAGGCCTCTGTCTAAACAGGGTGTCACTGCTCAGCTCTCCAGCAGTGACACTTCAACTTGGGTGACCCTTCTGCAAACCACACCCCACCTCTGTCAAGTTCTCACAGACAGCTTCTAGCTCCCTGCCTGTCAAAGCCAGACCAGCAGGTAGGCAAGGAACTGTGTGACTCCCCCTGGCTCTGCCCTGAGAACACTGACAGAGATAAGCTCCCACAGATTCTGATATTCCAGAGGCTGAATAGGCCCAAGCCCTTCTAGGCTACTTCTAATCAAATCCTGGCTATAACCTACAAGGCCCACTGCAGTGCTGAAGCTGGGCCCTGACACTCTATGGGCCGATCTACACTTACGGGTTTTTTCGCTTCCGATGAGGTTTCACTGCCCATCTTTCACACCACGCAGTACCTGCCTTGAATTGGAACCGGAATTTCCCGCTTCCGTGCTCCCACTTTCAATACTCTGATATCCCGGTATTTCCCCTTAATGCGCTCTGATTGTCTGCCTTCGCTACCATATCTGGCCATAATCCCCTCCCCTGTCTGTCCATATACAGCGGTGTTTGTATTTCCCTCCTGTCCAATCACAGCTCTCAATGGCCCCATGTCGTCTTCCAGCTACTGATCGCATAGCTTCCTCAGCACTCAATGTTTCCTCAGCAACAAGCAAAGGGCTGAATGTGCACGTACTTGTCTGATCTCGGAAGCTAAGCAGGGTCAACCCCACTGAGTAGTTGGATGGGCCTGGGAATCAGGCTTCCTGCACTGAGCAGGGGGTTGTTCTATCCCTTCAAATGAGACTAAGTTTTACCCCCTTCTATCCCCCGCTTCGGCTGTCTTTTTAAATTAAGGCTTTATCTCCGAAGAATCATGGCTTTTCCGCGATGGTTTTTTTTAAAATTCAGGGATGATCTTCAGAAGATTCGAAGATCGTGCCTGAATTAGAAAAAAAAACATCACGGAGAAGCCACAATTCTTCGGGGATAATGCCTTGATTAAAAAAAAAAATCCGGAGCTGGGGATAGCAGGGGGTAAAATTTAGCAGGAAGCCTGATTCCCAGGTGGTCACCCATCCAACTATTGACTGGGGCTGCCCCTGCTTAGCTTCCGAGATCAGACAAACACGTGCACATCCAGCCTTTTGCTTGTTGCTGAAGAAACATTGTGGTGGGCATGGAATCAGCAGGAACAGGAAGAGTTTCTGATCCTCCAGTGGGACTCTCCATCTTTAAGAGCAGGAAAACAGCACAGCGCTCGAGTGTGAACCGAGCTCACAAATTTGATGAAGCTTCGCAACAGGGAAAATGGGTGAGTGTGGATAATCACGTTTTAATGCAAGAGCATATAACCCGACGGGACACCAAATTCATTGCGATGGCGGGTGCAATGTAGATCAGCCATAAGTAAATCCTAAGCTGGTAATTAAGCCTTTTTAAATTGGGGGAAAAAACTGTACAAAAGCTGGGAAATGAGCCAACAATCGGTGGTTGGGGGAAAGGGCCCTGGCCTTCTGCAGAACCCTGGAGGCCTGGATTGGGACCCCCATGAGGGCTGGATTTGGGCCCCAGGCCTGAACTTCCCCAGTCCTGTTTTAACCCCTTCCCCTTACACCATGGATCCTGCAACCTACCCCCTTCCTACCAACATTTGGAGCTGTGGAAAGGGGAATTATTTATCCAGCTACAGAAAGCCCTTTGGATTCTGGAAATCAGGAAGCAGAGTTGCTATTCCTCTTGCACCTTCAAGCTGATCAGTCCTGCTAAATCATTGTCCATGTCTGGAGTCACCTTTAGAAGGAACTAACCCAGCTCATATACCATGGCTTGGCCAATCTAACAGCACTTCTGCACAAAATGGACTCATACCATTTTGTCATAGCTTTAGAAGTACTTTGTGGCATGATGATACTTGATACTTCCAACCATAGAAGAAAAGCATGCCCTACATTCTGTTTGTCACTCTGTGTGAGTGGAGAAGGGCTTTCCCAAAAGATTTGATCATTGCTAATAAAGACAACACCATAAGCCTTCACAGCCAGCTTGGCACTGTCTGTGTGCAGCTCATGTGCACATGCTCACAAACACAATGAATTTATGATAAGCAGCCCCATTCCAGCCGAGTCCCTTTCTTTTTCAGATAAGCATGCAATTCTCACACTAGAGAAAGTACCTTTTCCAGGGGGAAATACAGAGAGGGTGTTATGATGCTATTGAAAGGAATAATTCACCTAGAAAATCTTTTCCTTCTTGGCCGCAAATACATGTTTGAAGCACATTGAAGGGTGGACCCATCTGTTGGCTATTCAACAGCTTCATTTCAGTGCAAAATGAGCTGGTAGGACAATCCAGCTCTTGCAAATGGCAAAAAAACAAAACAAAACACCCTCCACTTTTTCTATAAGCCTCACCAGCGAATCAAAAGGAGTAAACAAGCTGCTCCTTTGCCTTCACAGATGGATTAAGATATACAAAGAGGTCAGCCTGTTCTCCTAACAACATTATTTTTTTTAGTAGGGACAAGTAGAAGACCCTCATTGACCTGGGGCTTCTTCACATGGGGCTTTTATCCTGCTATTGAGATTGGTCAATCATGGAAGTTTGTGGGTCCTTTAGATGATATTGTCAACCTCTATGGCTTCACCCACACTAAATGACCCTTTTCCCATTTTTTAAAAATCAGAGATAATGAGCTATCAAATTACAGCGCTGCAGTTTCCATGAAAAGAGGAAAACCCGCAACGAGAGGAGCTAGACCACAGCGCCGTCTAGCTGCTGTATAATGAAACATATGGAAGACTCAGATAAGGGGGGAAAGGAAGCATGTGTAAAGGGAGTCCGTTGTGATCCTGCATTTAAAATGGAAGCAGAAGGCCCCATTTTAAATGTGGGATTTTAGGCTGGTGTAGAGATGCTCCTGGTTCACACAATCAAAATAAGCTTATTTAAATCATGGCATGGGGAGTGATTTCCATAATCAGCACTTGGGTGCAGCTTGTTGTGGCATCTGAACCTGGGTGGCATAGTTTGTTGGAGGGGGAAACAACCCTCCAATAATCCATGGGCCATTTTGGGCATTGGAAGGTTGTTTTCCCCTCCAACAAGCCATGCCGCTTGGGTTCAGATGACACAACAAGTTGCACCTGGGTAGTGATTAGGGAAATTATGCCCAGCAGGTGCCCTGCACACGCCATGAATTAATAAGCTACAGTGGCTTATTTTGATCATGCAATTGGCCCAGTGTCTAGTTCAGCCAATCTGCTCTTGTTTACACAGATGGAAAGTCATGGTTACTAAAAGCAACAATAAAATAAATACGTAAGCAATAGGTTTCATCTTGTAAGATTTACTGAACTGCATGCAGCTTCTGTGGAAGAGTACAAGTTCTCAATTCCCCCTCACCCCATAATATTTTCAGCACTGAAGAAAATGATCCTATGTGGGGGAGGAGAGATAGGATCCAAGGATTGATTAAAAAAAAAAAGAAAAGCTCAAGGCAGCTAACAAAAAAAAGTCCAGATTCAAACAAAATCTTAGTAAAAGTATAACATAAAAACAAATGAATTAAAAACACAACAATGAAAGAAATAATCAGCACCAATCAATTCAAAACCTCTTCAGCAACAGCCCAGCTTACAAGCCAAAGGCCCTGTTTGAATAAAAGTATATTTGCCTGCAGGTAGAAGGACAATAGAGAGGGGGCCAACCCTGAAACTGGATTGAAATGTCCAGTTTCAGTCTAAAATCCCTGGTTACAAAACAGCTGTCTTTTAAGTGTCTTCCAGTAAAATATGCCGTGTTGTCAAAAATTTCACTGGTGAAAGAGACATATAATCAGTATAGTAAAGGATACCTGAAGACAACTTCAAGCTACTGAGTGAATTGTACCTGCCATTTCTGACCACTTCACAGTACTACAGGAGCTGATTACAAGCTTGATTTAGTAGTTTCACTGAATACAATATCAGCTTGAATACAAGGTGATTTAGTAATTTCACTGAAAATAGAAGACCGAAAGCAAGAGGGATCATGGCTTGATTGCATTACAAACTGAGAGTTGCAGTCATAAGAATCAGCAGTGAGTTACGATCTATCAAGGAAAATCTGAGTTTGACACTGCAGTAGCAAGAGTTAACCAGATAGTGGTACTGATATTGATACCAATACTGAACAAGAGTTAATGAGAGCCATAGGAAGAAATGTATCTCATGAATAAGATTTAGTCAGACTGTAGATGATGTCAGACTGTAGATGGGATCCCATATGATCGAATTCTCTCCCATGTGGGTGGGGGAACATTCTACATAGAAAATTAACATCTCAGGGAGAAAGCTAGGTAGAACCCTTCTCCCTGACTTCTATATTTCTACGTGCAATGTAGAAATATTTTGGGAGATCTTTCAGTCATGTAAGCCCCCAACCTCAAGTCTAAAGCAATACAATTTGTTCACAGGTTTATGAAGTCGCAAATAGCGTTCCCTTATTTTCACCGTGGTCTACGTAAATCTTTATGTAGACTAGACATGCCAAAATAAGGAATGCAAATGGCGGCACCCATGGGCCGCCGCCATTTGCGTACGCGCTTTTTTTTTTTCAAAGTCACCCGTGATAGGCTACGTGATGATTTATGTAGCCTATCATTGCTGACTTTGGAAATCTAGCCGTGATAGGCTATGTAAATCGTTACGTAGCCTATCACAGGTGTGTGTGTGTTTTTTTACTTTACTTTTTTTTTTGCAATGGCGGTGGCAGCAGCCGGTCGGGAGACCGGCCGCCGCCCCCGCCCCCGACGAACCGCCGCCGAACCGCCGCTGGGACCCGCCGCCGAGAGGGACATTCGGCCACGGTAAGTCCCATCCGGGGGGGGGGCGGCAGAAAATTTCCCCACCAATTTCGGGGGGCCGAATTCATTGGCATTCGGCCTCCCAAAGATTCGTGGAGAAATTCTCCGCGATCCCTAGCTAGGGATGGACGAAAGTCCCTTACCTGTTCTCGAAGCTTGCTTCGCGGTGGGTGGGAGGTGCTTTGGTTTCCCCCCGAAGTTCAGACGAGGGGAGGGAGGCGCCCTGCCTCGCCCGGCCGAAATTCAGGCCGGGTAGAAGCGCCCCATCTACCCGGCCGCGAAAAAAAAAGTAAAACACACACACCCGTGATAGGCTACGTAACGATTTACATAGCCTATCACGGCTAGATTTCCAAAGTCAGCCGTGATAGGCTATGTAAATCGTCACGTAGCCTATCACGGGTGACTTTGAAAAAAAAAAGCGCATACGCAAATGGCGGCTCCCATGGGGACTGCCATTTGCGTTCCTTATTTTGGCACATCTAGTCTACGTAAAGATTTACGTAGACTACGGCGAAAATAAGGGCAACGCAAATAGCGTTCCCTTATTTTCGCCGTAGTCTACGTAAATCTTTACGTAGACTAGACGTGCCAAAATAAGGAATGCAAATGGCAGTGCCCATGGGCCGCTGTCATTTGCGTAAGCACTTCTTTTTTTTTCCCAAAGTCACCGGTGATAGGCTACGTGACGATTTACGTAGCCTATCACGGCTAGATTTCCAAAGTCAGCCATGATAGGCTATGTAAATCGTTATGTAGCCTATCATGGGTGTGTGTTTGTTTTTTTTACTTTACTTTTTTTTTTTGCAATGGCGGTGGCGGCAGCCGGTCGGGAGACCGGCCGCCGCCCCCACCTCCAGCGAACCGCTGCCGAACCGCCGCCGGGAC
Source organism: Heloderma suspectum (assembly GCF_057233095.1). NCBI lineage: Eukaryota > Metazoa > Chordata > Lepidosauria > Squamata > Helodermatidae > Heloderma > Heloderma suspectum. The sequence goes on from NC_139462.1 coordinate 73,262,045, forward strand.
CCGCTGCTGAGAGGGACAATCGGCCACGGTAAGTCCCATCCCGGGGGGGGGCCGGCGGAGAATTTCCCCACCAATTTCGGGGGGCCGAATGCGTTGGCATTCGACCTCCCGAAGATTCGTGGAGAAATTCTCCGCCATCCCTAGTCCCACCCAGAGCACATTGCAGTAATCTAAGTTGCCCAACAACAGCATCTGGACAGCAGATTGAGCAAGGCACACAGGTCACCTGGTTACACAATTCTCAACTAGGGTGAGATGTACTGCATATATATTTAAATTATAGCAATTCTTTCTAAATTTGCATCTATAATTGAAATGAGCATGTGCACATTTTATGTAAATCCAGATCCTCTTTTGTCCTTTTTTTGGTGGTGGTGGTGGGGATGTGTAAGTGGCCACCCTAGGAGGAACTAGGCCTGAGATTCAAGTCCCAAATATTAAAAGAAATGAAATGCCATAACTCAGCAGTAGCAGATGTTTTTATTCCATAGCACATCTGCCAACTGGATTTTCTGTATGGCCCATTATACTGTAGACCTATTCAGACTGGATGCTATAAGTATGTGGAACAGACAACTGTTTTACAGACACAGTAAATGCCAAGGAAGGTCCTCTAGTCTCAGGTACCAGCATGCCAGCGGTCATGCATAGCCTTTCCAAAATTAACACACTCTTCAGTGAAAAAGTGGTCCATTGCACCAGTTTCTGATGGTGATCAGCTTAGGTACACTGAACTACAAACATATGGCACTAGAACTGCCAACATAAAAATATCCCTGGCACACTTTGTCTTTTTCCTCATTCAGTCAGGGCAAACATCCTCTGGAATAGCTTCTGGGGATAGTATTGATTTCACTACCAAAATCTCCTCCTCCACCACCAACTCCTAGCACCATTTCACTACCATGATCTCCTCCACCATTGGTCCTAATGTGCAGCTAGGTGGACGAAGGGATTAATTTAGAACAGCGGAAGAAGAACAAGCCCTCTTGTAATTCTGTTGCTCTTCACTTTCTTGCACTGCTACATGGATGGCACTTCTGCAGAGGGAAAAGTGGAGCCTGCATGTACAATGTCATGTGTGATGATTGCACACATGTATATTTCACTGCATGTACACATAGGGAAACAATGGCTTCCATGCCAATATACACTTCCTAAAGAGATATATAGTATATACACAGTGCTGAGTAGATAACATGCAAAACTCACAGATGACAACATGTAGCATACATGCCTTTACATGTAGCATAAATTAGCAGGAGTGCTCTGTTTGAATCATGTTTGAAGAAGCTCTTTGAAACCAGTTTTCTCACTCTCATAAGAAAGTGTGCTGTAAATTAATGGTCATTGTGGTAGACCATCTGTATTTGCTATCACACAGGGGATATTTTTCGCTATTTCTCAAAGAAATTCAATAATTCATGTAAGAAAACAGGAAAGGCTTAAAAGGAAGAATATGGTCATGCAAATTAGCTGTTTGGCAATGTCTTTTGCTGTACAACACGGTAGTGTTGACATTCAAAGCTTTTTCTAATGCCTTCTAACAGCTGTTGTGGCCAGCAATATGAATTGCAAAATGAAGCACTGATAACTGTCTTTGATTTTAAAATACCTTACTTTTATTTTAAGATTACCAAGGGTCCAACTCTGTACATACTACCAGGGAGTAAGTCCCATTGATGTCAGTGGGACCTACATATGTCTGAGTAGGCATGCATATGATTGCACCATAAGAGCCACTTCACACATTACAAATTCAGGTGTACAACTAAAAATGTAATAGGAGAATGTGATGAGCAAGTGTTTACAAACATATGCATCATACAGGTACATTTATCAGGCAGCTATGATTGGCTGCAGCTCCCTTTGGAGTGTTTGTTCAACCTCTGGGCTGATTAGTTTAAATTCCATGCTGGCTCAGGGTCATGATGAAGCATTTCTGCAATTGTTGATCCATAAACCAGCTAAGATGTACACATATTTTTCAAGATGTACACAGATTTTAGGGCATAACTGCAAGGGCTTGTGATAGCAGATAGGCTATCTGGCACCAAAGTCACTTCAGTGCTGCCAAGAAACCTCCCGCAGTCCTCCCGCTCTGGAGCCTTTCTATGTTTATTGCAGGCTTCCAGACAGTGACCACGTGATTGCTGAGATGGGAAGCTTTTAATTTGCAGTGTTCCATAGACCTCAATGAAACAGCGCCATCTAGTGGCTGTTTTAATCATGTTACATTCTGAGTTTAAAACATGGTTCATTAGTTCCAGATCTATTTGAGACGGGAAAATCAGGAAATACCTCTGGATGTGACCTGAAGGTTAACAATGTCATGAAACGGACCCACAAACTTCCATGAGCGAGCAATCTCAATAGCAGGATAAAAGTCTGTGTGAAGGAGCCCCAGATCAGCTCTATTGACATTATAATTGGCTCTTGAATAAATACTAACCTTTTCTCTATTTCTTTGATTAGGAGTCATGAGCACTGAATGGTATACTTTCCATTCTATGCAGAGTTACGGTCTGTTAAGATCTTCCATGTCTATTACATACTCTACAAGTTGCTTTAAATATACTGTGTGCTTTACTGTGTACAATTACCACTGGGCTACAGTAGACAGCTTGTTAGGGCTTCAGTTTGTTAAGCATCACGTTAATTTCATTCTAGCTTTGTTATTTTTATTCCCACTGGAACTATGCAGTTCCACATCCTCTCTTGACAACTTGATAGTTTGGATTACATTACAGAAGCAGGAAATATAAGTAGCATACACAAGGGGTAGCATGTATTTGGAGCATGTTCGTATGGCAGATTATTGTATGGATCTACTATTCATGTTTTCCCCAATCATCATGTTTAAGCTCTGTTAACTCCCACTATTTTTTGAAGATGCATGTGTTACAATGAATGTCCAAAATGTGGCAGGTACTATGATTCAGATCTGAATGTTGACAATCCCAGGTGAATTTTCTGAATGTCCCAAAAGTCAAAGATATGCCAACAGTGTAATGCTATGCATATCTACTCAGATGTCAGTCCAGCTGAGTTCAATGCCGCTCACTCCCAGGTAAATAGATACTGAATTGCAACCTTAGGTGACTAATAACCCTCATCAGTGTGATTTTCAAGGGAGAGAGACAGGGAGAGAGAGATTTATTTCCAGGTATTCACAATATTTGTGTGGGATTATTAACACTCACATACAAATGTCAAGCTTTTGATGCTCATTATATGTGTATGCCATTATTCTTCCTGTAAACATTTTAACTTATTTAAATAAGGAAATGAAATTGTTAAGCATCATTGTTTAGCTCTGTTATGCCATTTCCCCATACTTATTCTCAACCAAAAACAGGAAATCAAGGGCCAAACAGATCTATTTTTAAAAAAATGTATTTGAAAAGCATTTTTCCGGGAAAATGAGTATGTCTATAAAAATTATTAAAGAAAATGAAAATCCTAATTAACCACAATTTTTCCCTGTTTGTGATTATAATTTTTAAAAGAATCCTATTCCTTATTACTGGCTAATTGGGCTTATTCAGTTTAATTAGAATTTTATAAACTTGGCCATATGTAAGTGCTTCATTAAAATTAACTAAAACAGTTGAGAGAATTACTCAAGTGTCTACTCAATAAGCTACTAATTGCTTATTCAAACTTTTCAAGCTCCTTCAAAACAACTGCCAAAACATTTTGGGATTTGGCACGGGCAACACCCATTTTTCATTGTGGTGGCAGGGTCCAAGAGCTCCTTCTGATTTTCACAAATAGAAATTCTATAAATATGGAGACAGAATTAAGCATGATGGCCATGGTTCCTTTACATGCATGAGGCAGGAGACTGTGTATGTTTACAGAACAGACTATTTTCTTTGCCTCAACAGCTCCTCTCGCATATTGCAAGCCACTTTTTAAATTTGGGGAGTGTAAAAAGCACCTTGCAACAGGCTGGGTGGAACTGTGTTCAGAAAAAGAAAACAACATCCTTCCTACATGTGCAGATCTTCCTACACACTTCTTTGGAGCATAATCTGTTGCCTTGACTTAGTGAGAGAGATCCTCACATGGAAGCAGGCTTCTGTACATGGTTTTCTTGCCAACTAAAGAACTGCCTCTGTAGATCAGGTGTGGATATGCATCTGCATAACAGTACACATCCCCCAGGCAAAATGCAGGGGTCCTGGGAGGCATGGACTAATGCCTTTACTCCCAGCCTTCTACAGTTAAAGCATAAGCCTACCCACCCCTCCTCTCTGCCCTGCAGTGGCCTCAGGTGATCAAACTAATGGCAGGCAGTTTCTTCCAAGGCAAGTGGGCTGGAGGTAGGCTGCAGCCTGGTAGCATGACCTGGAAGCAGAGGAGAGGAAGAACACTGAGAAGAAGGTGGGAAGCAGTCTGGATGTAGCCTCTGAACAGGCTGGCTGGAAGCCTGGCAGCACAGCTGGTATTACAGGTCAGCATAGTCAGGCACCTGCCGGTGTCCACACCCCAGCCCACTGACAAGAACCCCCTGGACCTGTTCCTTCTCTTCACCATTGCATCCTGCTTACTCACCTGCCTCTTATTCTGGCCCAGACAATGGCGGGGGTGTGAAGGAAGGAGAAGCAGTAGATACCACTGCCTGTGCGCTAGCTATCAAGCGAGCAAACGGTAGCAGCAATGAGAAAGAGGATGAGAAACAATAGCAGCTGGTGACAATGATGGTTGGTGAGAAGGTTGGCTCACTGAGGGAAGGGGCCCACTGAAGTTGCCATGCCCGAGGGCCCTCAAAAATCTGAAACCAGCACTGTCTGAAAGGACAGAGGGCGGGCCCCAACATGTGAACTGTTCAGCCTAAGCACAGAAAAAGAGCAATTGGCCCTTCAGCATCTCCTGATTTGCCATGCTAGAACGATCATGGGCTACTTTAGCAAATCCCCAGCTGGAATGGCCTCAAATTTCCTTCTTCAGCCAATAATGCTGGTGGTGCAGGGAGCCAACTGATCCACAGGGCTTCTGGTTGAAGTTCCATAGGCCTGACATAGCACCTCAGGGGAAGGAGGGACCAAGCTCAGTGAGAGAGCACATGCTTTGCATGCAACGTGTCCCAGGTTCAAGCCCTGATATTTCCAGTTTCAAGGGTTAGGTAGGATGTGATGCCAATGACCTCTGTTAGAGACCTTACAGAGCCACAGTCAGTCAGAGTAGACAAATAGTCTGACTGTATAATACGGCAGCTTCCTATGTACTCTATGACAAGTTGCTCTACGGCCATTTGCCTTAGTGGCCAGAAATGGAGTGGGGTGCAGGCCTAGCTAGACCCCCATCCTGAAACATGCTCTAGGTGACAAGTTCAATTTTTTAACCATGGAAATAAAAGTAAATTAAACATACTACTAACAACAACAATTCCCTTCAGAATGAGTCTTGTTTCAATAACCCTAGGCAGGGTGTTCTATATCACTGAGTTGTCTAACTGTTAGCTCTCATCTGTGTCCCATTTGTTCTTGGATAGAAGCAAGACACTTTCCTAATTTAGCCCCAGAGCAGACTTGCAGGCATTCTTATTAGCACTTTAGTTAAGTATAGTACCAGGGAATGAATAAAACGTATTATTCCCAAAGTCAATTTTCTGCATGGAATGAAATTACTAGGAACTGACACATGTTTGAGTAACATTTAGACAGCCAAAAGATAAAGCAAGAATGATTTAATTGAAACCTGGTTGAATGGGAAAAGTAAGAGGCAATTGATTAGAGCAGCTTTTATCAATCTGGTGCCCGCTCGATGTGTTGGACTACAATTCCTGTAATTGCCAGCCAGCATGGGCAATTTACATGTGCTAGTTTATATGCATAGATGCAGATATAGAAATAATTATTATCGTTTACATAGGAATACATCTCACCGTAGTGTGGAAGGCTGTGACCAGGTGATCTGGGTGCTTTTCTTAGTCTGCTGTCCAGGTGCAACTGTTGTGCAAATGTGCGTCCTCTTTTTTGGTGATGCATTTCCTCCTATTGGGTGATGTGTAAGTGGCCACTAACTCCCACTGAGGTTTCCTCATATCAGGGAGCATATGGAGAAAATAAGCAGCCAGCTCACAGGTGTGAACGGGACCTTACTTATTGGTGTATAGATACTGCTAGTTATCTTTTTCATTAAACCTTCCTTACCAGCAACCGTATGGGGTGGCGGGAACAATGGTGCCTGGCTTCATACAGGAGTGACATGAGGGAGGGAGAAAACTGCTGACCCCAAACAAGCATGCCGTTTGGGGTCAGCAAACCATATGCCAGTCTGTTGACCTCTGATCACCTTATGGCTTTCTTTCATTTTATACACTCTTTCACATTTTCTCCTCGAATTATTTTATTTTGGAAATACTTCATTTATTTTCTTATAGAGCCATTTATCCTCTGGGTTTGCTTTCCCATGACATTTTATTTTTGACATCTCATCACATTTTGAAATGGTATTTGATTGTTTTTACGATCTCATATTGTACATGAGATAGAAACAGCTTGTGTTTTGCTACTTCTAAGATTTCACCAACCAAACATAATTTCCATTAGGAAAGCTTTGTATTTCCCCAGACAGAGGTAACTTAGAGTCACCTTGTGGTCTACATCCACACACAACCAACCATTATGTATTGCTCAAAAAATAAGAGGTCATCCAGATTTGGAAGTCTTGGCAAGTTGGGCAATAATTTGTACATATATCAAGCCATTCACAGGACCTAGATGTATATACATATCCACCCCATTGTAAGAGGTTGAAATGTCTCTCCTAGGGCTTAGTTACTGGCAGTAAAATATATTAGTATTTTTGGTATTTTGTCCCTGCCCTTTTGCCTTTCACCTTGGGTTCAAGGAGGTCTAGCAGCCCTGATGTTACCAAAGCCTTTGAGGGCTAATTGAATTGCCTAAAATTGTACACTGTTTTAACTGTTTTACTGGTCTAGATTTTTGAACTGGTATTAGCTTGTTTAATATGATTTTAGCGGTTTACATTATTTATTGTTTTATACTTTTTAAATTGATTTTATCTGTACATCACCCTGAGATCTTAATGATATAGGGTGGGATACAAATGTTTTAAATAAATAATATATGTACATGTTTGAAGGATGGCTGGGCCAAGATCCAACAACCCTGCAAGGTAGGACAGGCCAAACCTGGCCACAGTTCCCCACAATAACCTAGTAGCCTTCCACCTTGGCTAATAGGCACTGAAATTAGCACTGAAGTTATGCAGAACACACACACACACACCAACTAAAAGTTGGGGGAAGTTTCTTAAGGGAAGGAACAATGGGGAAGGGAAGGGGAGAGGTGGTAGTTTGTACAGGAAATTACAAGCAAGGTTACAAGTACAAAAATACTCAAGAATGCTGAGAGCCTTTATACGCACCCCCAAGAACAAAACAATAAAGCTAGCTAGTCTATCTTATACATACCAGAGTATGAGCCTTCCAGGTAGGGGTTTGATTGGACCTCCTTGCAGTCCAGGGGACTCGTAAGAGTCTTCTCCAGCACCACAGTTCGAAAGCATCAATTCTTTGGCGCTCAGCCTTCCTTATAGTCCAGCTCTCACAGCCATACGTTACTACTGGGAAAACCATAGCTTTGATTAAACGAACCTTTGTCGGCAAGGTGATGTCTCTGTGTCTTACTATGCTGTCTAGGTTTGCCATAGCTTTCCTCCCAAGGAGCAAGCGTCTTTTAATTTCATGGCTACAGTCACCGTCTGCGGTGATCTTGGAGCCCAAAAAATAAAATCTGTCACTGTTTCCATTTCTTCCCCTTCCATATGCTAGGAAGTGATGGGGCCAGATGCCATGATCTTCATTTTTTTAATGTTGAGTTTCAAACCAGCTTTTGCACTCTCCTCTTTCACCCTCAACAAGAGGCTCTTGAGATCCTCTTTGCTTTCTGCCATTAGGGTGGTATCATCTGCGTATCTGAGGTTGTTGATAATTCTCCCGGCAATCTTAATTCCGACCTGTGATTCATCCAACCCGGCCGGCGTTTCTCATGATGTAGTCTGCATATAAGTGAAATAAGCAGGGCGACAATAAGCAGCCTTGTCGTACTCCTTTCCCAATTTGGAACCAATCGGTTGTTCCATGTCTGGTTCTTACTGTTGCTTCTTGACCCTTCTACAGGTTTCTCAGGAGACAGGTAAGGTGGTCTGGTACTCCCATCTCTTTCAGAATTTGCCACAGTTTGTTGTGATCCACACAATCAAAGGCAAGAAACCGTTAGATAACACTTAACCCCAGGTGGCTGATTTGGACGTGACAGCCTAGCCTATTCTCATGGCAGAAAGCAGGCCTTCATTCTTGACAACATGTATATATAATATATGGAAAAAATAGTTGGATTTATTCATGTATATTCTGTCCACCCATACTTTTGGATGTGCGAGTTACCACAAGATGATTTCACCAGGTTGGTTTCATGGAATGAATGTATTTGAATTTAATACAAACACTATACCTCGTTTTCAGGCATTCACTCCGATTGGGTAAATCCTGGGTCTTAACCTGTGTGAAGAGAAGCTAGTACTAGTTGCAACCTCTACAAGGTAGGACAGGGCACTTCTGGCCTTCAATTCCCAAGAAGCACCCAGCAGCCACCCACCCTGGCCAAAAAGCGCTGGAATTAGCACTGAAGTTACCCAGAAGGAAACAGAGCCTCTTGTGGCACAGAGTGGTAGGCGGCAGTATTGCACCTGAAACTCTCCCCATGACCTGAGAAGCCGGGTCTCGGGTAGCTGGCTCGGGTTGACTCAGCCCTCCATCCTTCCAAGGTCGGTAAAATGAGTACCCAGCTTGCTGGGGGAAAGGTAGTCATGATGGGGGAAGGCAATGGCAAACCACCCTGCTATAGTCTGCCATGAAAATGCCAGCATAAGCGGCGTCCCTCTAGGGGTCAGTAATGACCCGGTGCTTGCACAGGAGGAACCTTTCCTTTCCTACCCAGAAGGAAGCACACCAACTTGGAGTAAATAGATGTTTATTTTAAAAGGGAAGGTGGGAGATAGTAGATTGTACAGAGGAATACAAGTCCTCTGTACAATAAGGAAAATGCTTGAAAACTGGGAGCCTTTTAACAGCACACCCAAGCAAAATAACAAAAGCTAGCTACCCTAGCCTTATATGTTAGCAAAGGAAGGACCTCCCAGGATAGAGCCAAAAAGGTCCAAAGACCACCATAACAACGGGAGACAGCCACACCTTTGCTCCAGCTCCTTTTAAGGCTTAGCCCTGGCAACCCAAGGCAGATTTCCCCAGCCGTTCATCAACTCTGTCTCTGGACTCTCCACCCTCACCTCAGCAGGAGGCAAGATCTTTCCACCAGGTCCAGCTGTTAGCACTTTCCCAATTAATGAAGGCCGAGCCTGGCCTTGAGCACCAGGACCAAGGAGCTACACAGAGAACACATTCACAGGTGGTGACATCATATGTGAGAGCAAGGCCTAGCATCATGGTGGAAAAAGCTGGCCTGTATTCTTGACACTGTGTATTTCAAACAACTTTCTATTTATTTTATTTGTTTATTTTATTTATATTCTGCCTTTCTACCAAAAAATGGCATGCAAGACAGCTAAACCCCATATGACATTGGTATGATAAATTCTCCTCATAGTGATCTCACCTCACTTTGACTAATGTAATGTGAGAACCAGTCTTAATTATCTTCTTCTGTGGATTTAGAATTAAATAGTATTTCCTGATGTTGAAAGTCATAACCATATTTCTAAGAATAGCTCTCCATTAAAAAAAACCCTCAAAAGCTGCTGATAAAGATAGTAAGTAGGTCTGCTATTAGAACCTGATGGTCAGGACACATTTTGCAGGGTTTGAGTGTCTTACAAAAGTTCATATCTTCTTTGGAAATGAAAAAGGTATACTTTGGGCATCTCTACACCAGCATAAAATCCTGCATTAAAATGGGGCTTTCTGGTTCTGTTTTAAATGCGGGATCACAACGAGTCCCTTTTTCACATGCTTCCTTTCCCTCCTCCCCTTCCCTCTCCTTCTCCCCATATCTGAGTCTTCCATTATCTTTCATTGATCTTGCTCCTCTTCTTGCCGCTTTTACTCCTTTTCACAGCGGAAACTGAAGTGGAACACAACGGGGTAATTTGATAAGCTCATTATCTGCAATCTATTTAAAAATGGAACAAAGAGTCAGTGCAGGAGATGCCTTCAATGATCATGGTGTCATGTAAAGAGCCTGCAAATTTCCATGAAGGAGCAATCTCAATCGCAGGATAAAAGCTCAATGTGAAGGAGCCCTTTGCCTCCCTTTCAGCTGTAGGAACAAAGCCATTCATTGCTTAGCACTATAGAGCTTTTAACTTGAGCACTCCCAGATCATTCTCTGGCCTGTTCCACGGACATACTAAGACCATATCTGTGTGGTGTAGAACTATCTAGCAAGACAGAGGGCCGATGTCAAATTTATAACTAGCTTACTATCATTTGTAAGATGTTACCATCACTTTTGCATGCCACTAGCTGCAGAGTTTGAGCCTCAGTTCAGACTTAAGCGGTCGTGCTCAGAAACTAAATGGTTGTATAATGCTTTGAAACTAGGTATGTCATCTGTGTTCCTGCCTTTAATAACCAATTCGGCATGGGGAAATTCAACAGGTGCAGTTTTGTGCAGCTGTGCAACATTATAATGAGACAGGTGGTATCTGCCAAACATCTCTCTACTGCACAGCTGTTAAAGCCACATGCATGGGCATATTGGGCATAACTAGAATTTGGGAAATAGAACATATTATTTCTAAGTACCACACTCCACAACCCAATTGGGTGAGTTCAGATGTCAAATATTGTACAATCCTTCAGTGGGCATTGCCAGACATGCCCGCTTCTGCCACATCCCATATTTTGAAGATTTTCTAATAGCACAATTTTATGCAATCCAGCTCAAAAAGTAAGCCCCACTGAGTTAAGATTGCATCTTAAGTGGTGGAGAGCTGCAGTCTGGACTTGTGTCAAAGCTTGTACAAGAACTGAGGATGTTCATCATGCCACATAGTTGGAGAGTGCGACTATGGGGATAGTCGGCCACCTCTGAATTTGGAGGCGGCCGACTATCCAATGCAGCGTGGGCAGAGCATGGAAGGGATCCTCTCTTCCACACTCCGGCTGCCCTGCATTTGCAGCTAGAGAGCCGATTTCGTCTGTCTAGCTAGGGCACATCGGAGCGGGTTGGGGGGAGGCTGGAGAGTGCATAAGAAGCATCGTAATGACACTTCTCCAGACTCCTCCCCACCCCACCCCTGGGAATGCCCCCTTTCACCCACTCCACGCTGCTCTTATGAGCGCAGAGCCAGGGACAAACCATGTTGCCTATGAAGTGGAGGGGGTGGGAGCGGGGAGTGAGGTTTCTGAGAACTGAGCTTGGAGCCTTGGCTCTGAGCTCAGTTCCCAGAAACCAAAAAATCCTAAGGCTATCTAGACACTGTCTAGCAGCCATAGGATTGCACCCTAATTCACAATGGTTGCATCAGATCTCCATGGCATTCAAAAAGGCTTATGTGTATCAGTCACTGTTAAATATGGGGAAATTATTTGCCCAATATATAGAGTTCTCCATTCTAAGCATGGATGGGGGGGGGGTTGGGGGGGAATACCTGTCCTGCCACATGGCCCAACAGGCCCACAGGGTAGCTACAGAGTTCAAATAGAATGCATTGAGGTTTCACTCATAATTTTTTAAGAAGTATCCAAGGACATGATCAAGCCAACATTAGGCATAAGTAAATCCCATTGATTTCACTGGGAGAGAGTCAAGCATGTGTTTAACCTCCCTCTCTCTCATTGATATCTATGGGACTTAAATGCGCTTAACTTTGAGTGGATCAAGTCCCAAATAATTGATTGCAAAATGTTCAAAATACCATTTGAAACTTAAACTATTTTTTTATATATATCTCCACTACAAGAAATAAGGGCATGACTTTCCTCATTCATGATTTATTTTCTTCTCCAGTCTGGAAACTTCCTTTTTTCTTCTGTCAAAGTGTCTCATAATAGGTCTTGGAGCATCACTCATCAAAGTTCTGGAACTTAGATAAATACCTCATTTGACTGTCTTACTTAAAAGAAATATTAACACGAGAAGTAAGTTTGGAAGTTTAGCGCTAAACGTAGGGGTGAAAACCCTAATTATAATCTGGACTTGGCCTGAAGCATCTAATTTGCTCCCAGCTATGTAATGAAGATCTTCTGCCTCTGTCAACAGTAGCTGATCAGCAGTAAAAGTGAAGCTGCATTGAAAGAAATCTTCTCTTAGATGGAAAGGGCTTTTTGACCACACTGGAGGCACTACTCTTAGATTAATGCAATTACTACAGGAGCACAAGCAACAAAGCGAAAAATAATTAAATGGGTTTCCAGGTCCTCGATATACCAGCCTGGAGGTTGGCCTTCACAGCAGGTTAATGGGGAAGTGGGGAATACAGTATACATAGTGAAGGAGAAACACATTACCTTCCTCTGACTACTGAGAGCAATTTAGACTGTATGAATTTATAATTCAATTTCATTTTCCTTTTTTCACCTTGTCCTTGTACAGATGTAATAAAAGCAGGGAAAGGAAATGGAGGCCAAGGAGTAAATGTTTTTTTTAATCTAATACTTGAGGAGAGAGACTTTGGAGCTCCCTGCTACTGGAAAGCTATCTCACCCCTTTTCTGGTGGCCTTCCACCCTTGTGTTAAGACATTACTTCTTCCTCAGGCATTAGACCTGGTAATTTGTGGATTTTATTCTCCTTAGTGAGGTAATCGAAGTGTTTTATCTGCTGCTTCTTCTCTCTTTTATTATTGTTTTGCATTTTATCACTGTTGTTTTTAAGAAGTTGTTTAGAGTGTTAGCTGTCTTGAGCATTTATTTTAATTGAAAGGTAGGATGCAAATACTTTAATGGGCAGCTTCCAACCCAACACTCTGCAGTTTCAAACTGAAGGAGGTGGTTGACACATCAGTATAGTCCACAGATAGGTGCAAGCTGGGGTATTTCAATAGTGTTCTTAAATGGTTGAGTTTATCCCTTCTGTATGTATGATATTAGGCTTTGGTATCATCTCTGAAAGGAGCCTTCTCCATTGCCCTATCAGGAGGACCACAATAACATTAACACATTTCAGTGCACAAATACCCCAGTAAGTGACTGACTGTGAAACTAATATCTAGTAAAAGTATATACGGGTCTCACAGTGTGAATCCTACACACACTAGTGCTTGGTGGACTTATCCCGAATGCGTTCATTATTTCCTCAGAAAGTAATGCATTCATTCATGTAATCTCAAATGAGAGCTTTTGTTCAATTCAAGATCTCATTCTGTGTATATGAGTTTTGTTGTTGTTGTTGTTTATTCATTCAGTCGCTTCCGACTCCTGACAGATGATCACCCACTTGGTGGCTTGCTGAGGCTTGTTTCTCCCTCAGCCCCTCTCAGTCCTCCAGACTGCTGGCACATATCCCAGGGACCTTTGCGGCTGAAATCCTCTTTTCTTCATTCCCTATGTCAGGACTCTTTCTGCAGTTGGTCCGCTCGGGTTGTCAGCTTACAAGGGAAATTCCCCCCTCCTGCATCAGATCACCAAAGGGATTTAAGTTTCTGAGCCCTTATGAATGCGGGAGTGCATTTGCAACCTTTAAAAAAAATGGAGGGGGGTCTTGTGCAAGTGCGCAAGACTGTAAAACCATCCATCTGCAATTCAGCCAACCATACTGATATCCCCCTCTTTTCAATGTCCTTGTCAATTTCATCCTCCACCTCATCAGTTCCCTTGCTAGCAAACACATTTTTAAAGCTTCTTCAAGGTCTACTGAAATAATAGCATCCTGCCCCTAAACTCCTTCTCTCCTGCAGCTGCCAGCTGCTTTCAGCTCTTCCCCCCCAACACACACCGGTTTGTGCTCGTGGCTTCCCGCCACTGGTCTTCGTTGCTAGCTGTCAGATGTACATGAGGGTTACAGAGCAGTAAGCAGGACCACTATACATATACAAATTTCAAGGCAGAACAGGGACTGAGTGGGTAAAGATACGCAAATTTCAAGGCAGACAAGAGAGGCAGATCACTAAAAATATGCACATTTCATGGCAGAGCAGTAAAACAGAGGGGGTAATTGTGCAAATTTCATGGCAGAGCAGTAAAATGGAAGGTAAAATTGTGCAAATTTCATGGCAGAGCAGTTAAACCAAGGAGGAAATTACACAAAATTCCTAGCAGCAGACAGTCATTCATGTGCACTTGAGTGCACATGATTGGGGGGGGGGGATTAAATTGTGAATGGATTTGGGACTCTCTCTGGTGTCCTTTCTTCAAGATTTTATGAAAATATTAAAAATGCATCCTGGGGCAGAGGGCACTGAGAAGGGATGAAGGAGAATGGTGGCAGAACTAGCAAGATCATGAGGAACAGCAGCGGCTTTGACTGCTCTTGCCGGGTGGCTACTCTCTAGCTGTTTCTGACAACCCATGATAAAATTGCCTTGCGGTGTTCAGACACCACAACAAGCCACCCTGAGAACAAGCCACCCTAAATAGCCCTACTACACTGCATGGGTTCTCAGGGTGGTTTGTTTGCAAAAAAAACACCTCATGACAGAAAAAAAACACTGTGGGTTCAGACATCATGCTAAGCCACCCTGAAACCACCCACAATAACAAGCCACCATGGCTTAGCTTGACCTGGGGACCAAGTCAGTGTGTTACAGTGGTGGTGGTCAAAGCTGTTAGTTTGCCTGATAAATCCAACAGTAAAAAATCCTTGTGGGGGAGGGAAGGCATGACTGCATGGTACAACTTTTGTGGATGCTATCCTGCATACCACCACCTCAGCCCCAAAAAATTCACAGCCACCTCCCAGTCAAGTGGCCTATCTCCCCATTTCTTGGAGGAAGGCTGAAATGATGGGCAAACAGATCAGAACAGGCTAGATCTGGCTATACAGTTCATAGTGTGGAAGGAAGAATAGTGAAAAGAATTAATACAAACAATCTCAATTGCTTTATTATAATATTTCTCCAAAATATCTACTTTTCTGTTCAGCATTTTGTTAATGCATGCAGCAAATTGCTACAGCTGCACTATTTGATTCCCCACCCCCAGCAGAAATAAAGATGCTGATAACGCCAAACCCTGGCCTCAGCAACAACAGACTAAGTCCATGTAACACACAATACAGAAGTAATAACTCTTTTCATTCAGAACTGTGGGTGCTGCTTTTGTTATTGTTAGCAGAGTAGGAAGAGGTAATTTTAAACAGAAAGGAACAGCAAGGAAAAGCAACTTTTCTGAATGCTGGCAAACGTGGCAAACATAGACAACGAATTCATTTCCCAAAGGAAAAGGCATAAAATGTGTCTCATGGATATTTTACCCTTTCTCCTTACATCACCATGTCAGTACTGCCACCACCCGCATTTCTATGCATGTCTTTCTGTCGCATAGTTTGTATGAACAGGCGTAATCTTGCAGTCAGTTTCTCATAGACACTGGAACATATGGAAGGCAGGGCAGAAGGTGAAGACAGACACATATTCTAAGGGCTTCTCCACATCAGGTTTTTTATTCTGGAACTTTACCAGGGCTTCTGCTTCTGGATTCTTTGCGGGATTAAGATTGACTCCCTCACACAGACTTCCTGGGGGGGTTTCAGGCAACTGGCTTTATCTGCAAGTTCTATATGTTTCATTATACAGCCACTAGATAGTGCTCCTGCTATAGCCCCACTTCTGATTTTCACACACAAATTGAAACAGGATCTTTTTATTACTTCTTTATCTCCATTTCAAATTAAGATACAGAAATGGTTGGAAAGCACAAGAGAGGCGCTGGAGGTTGACAATGTCATGAAAAGTACCCGTAAACTTCTGTGAGTAACCAATCTCAATCACAGAATAAAAATCCCATGTGGAGAAGCCCTAAGAGTGGGGAAGTGGTTTGAACATTCATTCTCTTCCCCCCGAAAACAAATGACCCAGACTGCCATGAATGTGTGTTTCCAAACGACTTCCACCAACTTAGAATGCCTACTTGTTCTCATTTCAAAGACCCCAGAAGATGACATAGGGTGGCCATGTGTCCTACTTCATAGAGGACAGGCCTCTATTTGAAAAGCTGTCAAAGGACAGGCCTCTCTTTGAAATTGTCTTTTATTTATGTATGTATTTATTTACATATCTATATCACCCAGGTTGAGTCTTGGGGGTGGGCGAGCTGAGTGGTCACCCGGGGCGGCAAACTGAGAGGGGCACCAAACTGAGCTCAGTGGCTGTGTTTTTTTAATGTACTGTCTGTGGAGAGCTAGGGTGGCAAAAAGCACATTTCTGTAACCTTTCTTTCAAGGTTCTACAGGTTATTTGGGTACTAACTACAAAAATCATCTTCCTTCAGTTGTTGGTGTTTATTCGGTCAGTCACTTCCGACTCTTTGTGACTTCATGGACCAGCCCACGCCAGAGCTTCCTGTCGGCCGTCGCCACCCCCAGCTCCCCCAAGGTCGAGTCTGTCACCTCCAGAATATCATCCATCCATCTTGCCCTTGGTCGGCCCCTCTTCCTTTTGCCTTTCACTTTCCCTAGCATCAGCATCTTCTCCAGGGTATCCTGTCTTCTCATTATGTGGCCAAATTTAAGATCATTCCCTCAAGTGAGCAGTCTGGCTTTATTTCCTGGAGTATGGACTGGTTTGATCTTCTTGCAGTCCAAGGCACTCTCAGAATTTTCCTCCAGCACCACAGTTCAAAAGCATCGATCTTCCTTCGCTCAGCCTTCCTTATGGTCCAGCTCTCGCAGCCATAAGGTTACTACGGGGAATACCATTGCTTTCACTATGCGGACCTTTGTTGTCAGTGTGATGTCTCTGCTCTTTACTATTTTATCAAGATTTGTCATTGCTGTCCTCCCAAGAAGTAAACGTCTTCTGATTTCCTGGCTGCAGTCAGCATCTGCAGTAATCTTTGCGCCTAGAAAGACAAAGTCTGTCACTGCCTCCACGTTTTCTCCCTCTATTTGTCAGTTATCAATCAAACTGGTTGCCATAATCTTGGTTTTTTTGAGGTTGAACTGCAACCCAGCTTTTGCACTTTCTTCTTTCACCTTCGTCATGAGGTTCCTCAGCTCCTCCTCGCTTTCAGCCATCAAAGTGATATCATCTGCATATTGGAGATTGTTAATGTTTCTTCCAGTGATTTTAACTCCAGCCTTGGCTTCATCATGCCCAGCACATCGCATGATGTGTTCTGCATGCAGGTTGAATAGGTAGGGTGAGAGTATACAACCCTGCCGTACTCGTTTCCCAATCTTAAACCAGTCCGTCGTTCCGTGGTCTGTTCTTACTGTTGCTACTTGGTCATTATACAGATTCCTCAGGAGGCAGACAAGATGACTTGGTATCCCCATATCACCAAGAACTTGCCACAATTTGTTATGATCCACACAGTCAAAGGCTTTAAAGTATTTTCTTTTTCAGTTTCCACTTCGATGTCATTTGCGCTAAGTAAAAGTCAGTAGAACACAGCTTTACTTTGAAGCAACATTACCGAGCTCTTAGCACTTCAAATAGTGTAAACCCTATAATCCCTATATAAATAATAATAAAATAAAGCTGCAAGCTGTAAGAGGTCAGCTGGATACCTTTATTTATAACTTTTCTTTACTATTTTTTAAAGATAAAAAATGGATGTTCTAAAATAAAGAATGCTTACCAAAAGATAAGAACTACTACAAAACTAAAAATATTGTAAGTAAAACCTGACATTGTCCTGCTGTGTTGCATAGTGCACTGACACTGCTCAGAATGTGGCTGTTCGAACTTCAGCTTGTGCAAACTGTAGCACAGTGACTGAGAAATCAAGGTTTTGAGCAATGCCATTCTCAGTAGACATCACATGTGCACCAGACCCCATAAATCCTCTGGGTGGCCCTGCAAAACTGATTACAGTGGTGGCGGCAGGCGGGGGGCACCAAAGGCCCTCCTCACCCAGGATGCTATTTATCCTAGGGCCAGCCCTGATACCATCCAATAGCTGAAGCTCTCTGGGTGGTTCACAGCAATTAAAACCAAACAATACAACGTAAGATAGAATATAAAGGTTTAAAAGTTTAAAACTACAGTATAAAAGAAAAGTAAAAACCAAGATAAAACCTAGCAACAATGCAAAGATTTAAAATACCTTAACAGATTTAAAACAGCAGAAATGGAAAGACTTAAATCCCTTGAAAAATGAGGTCTTCACCTGGTGCTGGAAAGAGCACAGCGTAGGCACCAGGCAAGCCTCTCTGGGAAGTTCATTCCACAACTGGGGGCCCACAGCAGAAAAGGGCCTCTTCTTAGTAGCCACCCACCTCAGTTCTCTTGGTGTGGATTCCAGGAGAAGGACCGCTGAGGACAATCTTAGGGCCCAGGCAGGTATATATGGGAGATGATTCTTCAGGCTTCCACACACTTAGAATATTTGAAGGGCTGTAGAGCCCAAGTCTGGTTTAAAGAATCAGGAGAGCAGAGGCCTTGACGCTTAACATCTGGACAACAGACCGAGCAGGCAGGCACCCCAGTCACCCAGTCACAGTCTTCTGCGTTACAATGAGATATATTTTATTTCCATTTAAATTATAGTAACCACATCTGCATTTGCACATGTACATCTAAATTAGCATATCCAGACTGAATGCAAATCCATGTCCTTTTTTGTCCTCTGTTTTGGTGATGCATTTCCTCTTTTTTGGCAGTATGTAAGTGGCCACCCTATAAATGCGATGAGGTAGAATTGAACAGCATGCTTCTGTGAGCATCCCATGGATCCATTCCTCCAAACCCTAGATTACTGAAAGGGCTGAAGGGGTGGTTCAAACTTTACATGCACTTTTATTTTCTTTGTACATATGCAACATACGCACAACTTAACAAATACAGGCAGAATGCCAGCAGGGACCAACCTCATATCTACTACTCAGTAGAGGCTTCAGGACTCATCTGTGCTGAGCTTTTGACAGGACTGGGAAGAACATCTCATGCACTTTCAAACCCTGGTTCTGTTCTCACTCACTCACTCACTCACTCACCTCCATTCTGCTCATGTTCTGTTTCCCCTTTGGTTCCTAGCAACTCATTCTGCAGAAAGGGATTTGTCGGATCAACATCAGCATTGCTGCCTTTAGAATCAGTTCCCTGATTTCAAAGGAGGAGTGGGGGTAATGTTCTTTACCGAGGACACACTTTCAGTGCACTCTGAGCTCTGCTGCTAAGCCAGGTGGGCAGAAAATTCTTATGCCCTGACAGAGCTCCAACCATCCATAGTAGGGTTGCTTCTCATGTTACAATTTCATACACACAATAATCCAGAAATACTCATGTATTCTTTAATACATGAATGGATGGCTATGTGCATCTAAAAGTCAGTCCTTGCTTTCATTCCAGACTGGCATATTATTAGGCTAAAATGATCTGTTCTGGCCATTCAATCGTAGCATGAAGAAGAGGGGTGTGAATGAATAAGTCTTGTTAATATTATTTTCATATTCTTAGCAAATTGCTGGTCCATTAAAGGTTATGATCTCATCCTACCCTGTTCCTGCAACCAAGTAGGTTTCTTTTATCACTCTAAAAATAAGCACTTCTTTCCTCCACCTTGTCACCACAATTATTTCCCCCCTCTCTCCATTCAGGAGCAGATCTAAGTCATATTTTCCATTTAATATCTTTTCATATTCACTTCCATTAAACACTGGTGATCCCCACCTACTGTGTCTTAGAGGAGAAATTAGAGTTGCCCTTGCCCCTTCAAATCCTTAGCTTTGAGAACACAGCCATAGCAAACATTTGCTCATTTCACTGAGGGTTAATCTTATTCATTCAGAACTATTTGATTTCAATAGGTATATTGAGTGAAATTACTCTTAGGGCAGAGCAAACGCAAGGGATAGAAGAAAACAAAGGACACCCGGGTGCTTCCAAATGAACTATGAAGCCCATTTTCAAGTACAGAGAGGCAAAGCAATAGACAAAATGTCCTTACTGAAATGGAAAATAAACAACCAAGAGAGCAGATTATAACACTTCCATTGCCTTGGATCCTGGTATCCTGTACCAGCAGTAACAGAGAATTCTGAATAATAAAAAGTAAGTTATGAACTGTATCTTAGCGCTCTAAGACCCCCCTGTTCTGGCATTATATTCAGAAATTACACATTTTCCTTAGAGAATTGGTATGTAGCTATTATGCCCTTTATTTATTTTGTTGTATTTTAATTTGTCCATCCATATGGTGCATTCTCATGTAAATTTTCTAATTGCAGTCATGTACTTCCACATTAACACTTACAGTAAACAACTTCACTTTTCTATTGTTTATATATGTTTCCACCTACAGGGGGATAAAATGACATTGTTTTACTACCATCTCAAGGGGAGAAGAAGGGCTATCCCATAGTCCCACACCTTGTGTGGGAAGTTTCCTATGCCTGAAAAAATATATTACATTATTTCTTTCTAGATGGAAGGCAGAAGTAGTTAGAGGTAGCACAGAATCCTCTACTTTATCTCTTGACCTGAACTTATGTGGGACCATTCAGCAGTATCATAATATCAAACTATCATTGTTCAAGCTGACACTGTAAGAACCCATCCATCGGCTTAACAGGAACGACCTGCACTTCCCTCAGACTGTTGTTGTTGGTGGTGATAATTCCATTTGTATTCTCTCTTTCCTAAAAGGAGCTCAAGTCAGCAGACACTGATATTATCCCATTGTATCCTCACAACAACCCTATGAGGTAGGCTAGGCTGGGAGAGAGCACAGCTGGCTTTAGGTAGCAGTATGTTTCATGGCAGAGTGGGGATTTCAACCCAGGTTTCTAAGCCCAATACTCTATCCCAGGAGTGGGGAACATATGGCCCTCCAGATGTTGTTGGTTTGCATAACTCTCACCATTGGCTATGCTGACTAAGGCTGATGGGAATTGCAGTCTAGCAACATCTGGAGGACCACAGGTACCATGCCCCTGCTCTGAACTGACACCACATTGGCTCTTATATGCTGCATGGAAAGTTTAAAGATTGGAGGGGGAAGGGGGGATATTTATGGCTTCCTATATATTTTCAGCTGACTTGTTCTCTAACTAATGTTGCCTTTACAGGAAAAGCAAAGGACAAGGGAAAAATATTAGCCCAGGTGCTATATGCTAACAGAGAAGAACCATGCGATAGATAAACTGCTGCAGCTGAGGCTCAGGTGACAGAACAACAGTATCTAATTGCCATGCAGGTACCAGAATGCACTGAAAAGCATGGAAGAAATAAGCTAGCTGGTGTGTCTGTGAGAATAAAGGAGAAGTTGGGACCTCGACAAACCACAGGATGCAGCAGCATAGGTGGGGCTGTGATCTGAGTTCTGAGATCCATCATAAAAAAGCACATCACACAATAACAACGACATATTGATTGTGAGAAGAGGAACCACAGTGGTAGATAGGGTGGCAATTAGCACATTGCCAAAAAAGAGAAAATGCAACACTGAAAAAGGGGTGGGGGGAGAGACACATTTGCATGAAGTTTGCATATGCTAATTTATATGCATAGATGCAAACTGAGAAATAATGACTATACTTTAATTAAAAATACAATACATTTCACTGTAGTGGGAAACCTATGACCAGCTGCCCTTGTGCTATGCCTTCTCCGTCCAGGCACTAACTGTTGATGAGCAGCTTCAAAGCTCGGTCTCTCCTTTCTCATGGTTCTTTATCTTTAAACTGGACTTGGCCTGGACTGCCCTTCAAAGAGAAGACCATCCTCTGTAAAGCAGGACACCTGATCTCCCTCATGGTAGAGCATATGTTTTACATAAAGAGAGCCCTAGTTTCAATCCCTGATACCTCTAGTTGGAAGGATTAGGTAGCAGCTAATGTGAAAGACTTCTGTCTGAGGTCCTAGAGACCTGCTGCCAGGTTAGATAGACAAATAGTCTAAGTTGGTATAAGGCAGCTTCCTATGAGCTTGTTCACATATTACTTTTGCTGGCCCTTGTACATTTTACCTTGTACCTGTGTGAGCAGCATAAAAAAGAGAAGGAAACTCAAAGAAGAGTTTGCTCATGGAAGTAGTTCAGCTTCTTGAATAAAAACTTCAAGTTTCAGAGCATCGACCCCACACAGAAATTGAACTGTGAACTTCTGCAAGCTTCCTTTTTTGCCACTACACTCCCTCATACAAATAGATAAATGTGCTAGAGAGCTGCTGAAGGTAACCTATGAACCAACTTTGTCAGCCAGATTTATATTAGATCAGGGGCCAATCTACACTTACAGGTTTTTTCGCTTCCAATGAGGTTTCACCACCCGTCTTTCACACTATGCAGTACCCACCTCAAATTGGAACTGGAATTTCCCACTTCTGTGCTCCCACTTTCAATACCCTGATATCCAGGTATTTTCCCTTAATGTGCTCTGATTTTCCGCCTTTGCTGCCATATCTGGTCGTAGTCCCCTCCCCTGCCTGTCCATATATGGCGGTGTTTGTATTTCCCTCCTGTCCAATCACAGCTCTCAACGGCCCCATGTCATCTTCCAGCTACTGATTGCATGGCTTCCTCAGCACTCAATGTTTCCTCAGCAACAAGCAGAGGGCTGGATGTGCACACGCTTGTCTGATCTTGGAGGCTAAGCAGGGTTGGGCCCAGTCAGTAGTGGGATGGGCGACTGCCTGGGAATCTGGCTTCCTGCATTGAGCAGGGGGTTGTTCTATCCCTTCAAATGAGACTAAGTTTTACCCCCTTCGGCTTTTTTTTTTTTTTTTAATTAAGGCATTGTCTTCGAAGAATCGTGGCTTCTCCGCGATCCCCCCCCCCCATTCAGTCATAATCTTTGAAGATTTGAATCTTCAAAGATTCAAAAATTCGAAGATTTGAAGTTTCAAATCTTTGAATTTTCAAATCTTCAAACATTCGAATCTTCGAAGATCATGCCTGAATTGGGGGGGGGGATCGCGGAGAAGCCACGATTCTTCGAAGACAACGCCTTAATTAAAAAAAAAAAAAAAGCCAAAGGGGGTAAAACTTAGTCTCATTTGAAGGGATAGAACAATCCCTTACTCAGTGCAGGAAGCCAGTGCAGGAAGCCCAGGCAGTCTCCCATCCCACTACTGACCAGGCCCGACCCTGCTTAGCTTCCAAGATCAGACAAGCGTGCACACATCCAGCCCTTTGCTTGTTGCTGAGGAAACATTGAGTGCTGAGGAAGCTATGCGATCAGTAGCCGGAAGATGACATGGGGCCGTCAAGAGCTGTGAGCGTGGTGGGCCTGGAATCAGCAGAAACAGGAAGAGTTTCTGATCCTCCAATGAGAGCCTCCAACTTTAAGAACAGGAAAACAGCATAGCGCTTGAGTGTGAACTGAGCTCGCGCATTCGATGAAGCACCGCAATGGGGAAAATAGGTGAGTGTAGTTAATCACATTTTAATGTGAGAACGTTTAACCTGACAGGACACCGAATTCATTGCAATGACAGGCGCAATGTAGATCGGCCCCAGGTGTCCATCTTGTCTATTCAGATAGTTTGTTTTTACTTTTAATTAGCTTTAATTGTTCTTTTGCAGTATCAGTCTATTTTCCATGGGTTCACAGTGGTCTATTAGCAGAAGCTTTATAAAAAGTTTCAAATGTAAGGCAGATTATTCTTTTTTTCTCCCCAAAGAAAGCAAATATTTGGAAATGTATAACTAATATATTCCAGTTCCTTGAAGTAAGCTGAGTGATATGTGATATAAACAGACTTAACATTGTTGGGATGGTTTTCAGAAAGAAGACATTATTCCCCACTGTAATACACACACCCAAACCACCACTACCCCACACACCCTTGAGGATTACCATCTATTCACACTGATACAGCACATAATTACCTGGCTACAAAGAGATGCTTTATAAAATTAAATAATGAAGAATATGTGATAAAGAAAATAACCAAAAACATGGAATAATAATGGCACCTTTGCTACATTTTTGCTGGTAGGACATTTCCCAGCTTACAAGCTATCCATTATGTAATATTTCCTCTGAGCCACAAGAAAAAAGGCGGTCTTATCTCTTCCCACCTTTTCTTTAACTCAGAATCATATTTGAGGTGGGAGAAAAAGTATTCTAAAGCATGCAGCACTCACATGGTGAAGTGTTTATAGTTCTGCTTTTATTAACACTCTGTTAAAAGACATTTCCCCCTGTTAAAAATTGCCCCACTCAGAGCCCAGGAGCCAAAACATTAGGACTTTGATCAGGAATAAAATAAACCACTGAAAAACCAAAGAACTCCACATATGTGGCTATAAGGAAATAATTGACATATGCTGCAACCTGACTTTTGTTTCAAACAACAGCAAGTCACCTTTGTCATGCTAAGAAAGAGCTCCTCCATTTAGATGTTTAAGTGTAGATATTTCCCCACAGAGACATTCCTGGAGGCGCTGTGAAGAGAGAAGCTCTCACTCACAGACTGATATTTTAAAAAAACATACAAAGCAATAAGAGGAGTCCCTACAGAGAGCACTTTTAATGGGAAACATCCAAACAATCCGCAGTGCTTCAGAGATTACATTTGCTTGAATTTTTAACACCGGGTAACACAGCCCACTATGCACCAGCTGCTCCAAATTAGGTTGCCAACTTTTGTTTTTAACAGTTCTGGCACAAGCAAATCCTATGTGACTTTGATTCAGAGACGGTTGTATGTTCACTATTTTTTTATTTTAATGGACCTAAGTATAGGCGGCTTCTGAGAATTTGCTTATGACCTTTCCCATCCTTTTTTCTGTTTTTCCCCTGACAGAATTTTCCTGACAGTGTCTATAAGAATTGTGTGACAGGCAGAAGTTCATCAGGTGCTGTTTTCTCCATATTGTATCTACTACACTGCTACCCGTCATGCAGCAGTTAACACAGTTGCATCAAGAACAGCTACAGCTACAACAACACTGTGCAACATGGCACTTCACAGATGGGTCCCTGCCCAGAGAGGCTTACAGTCTAAAACTCAACATGGGGAAAAAACAGAGAAAGGACTGGCAGGGATCAACAGGGGAAGAACACTTAGGCTTAGTTTCAGTAGAGCATGGGAGATAGGAGGTCTTCACACGTAATGCTATACACATGGGAGCCCTGCTCCATCAGGGTTTTGGTTCACATGGAAGCTTCCACCCTAACAGCTACATGCACAAAGACCTTCCCCTGCAGATGTTTGCTGACCCTACTCCAAATGAAATGATGCCTGCGCTTGCTCATCTTCATCCTGTTACCCTTGCCTATTCCTTTCCTACCTCCAAAGTCCCTTCCACTGTCTAAACTTAGGATGTGAGCTCTGTGTCTGTCTGTCTCTGTCTCTGTGCTACTTCTTAAAGTGCTACAAAACGCTAATAGGGATGATGATGATGATGATGATCATTATTAGCACATTTCTCCTTACATTTTGACAACTATAAAAGCTAGAGACATATTTATTTTTAAAGCTGAAAATTCTGGCTTACCAGACCCTTCTGTCAAATAGCCAGCAAAATGAAATTCCAGTTGGGCTAATTCAAAACGGATCACCTAGCTCTGAAGATTACACAATTATTCTTGTCAGTCCCAGCTCCAGGTTTCTGAGGGCCCTTGGGCAAGACACCCTCAGTGTGACCCTCCCTCAGTGAGTCTGTCTTTTCACCATCATTGTCACCAGCTGACCCCTCATCCTCTTTCTCCACATTGCTACCCCATGCCTGCTTGACAAGCAGAGTAGGCATTGTGAGCAAGTAGGCATTGGCATCTACTGCTCTCCTTCTCATCATAACCATAGTCTGGACCAGAGTTAGAGGCAGGAGAACAAGCAGGTTGCAATGGTGAAGGAGAGGAGCAAGTCCAGAGGGCTCTTGTCAGTGGGCCCTGCTGGTGTGTGGGCCCTTGGCAGGTGGCTGACTATGCCTATTGTTGATGCTGGCCCTGATTTCTATAGGTCCCCATATGTGAAGCACCTCAAAGGATCAATAGCCCTTTCCCATCTTTCCTTACTGCCTTGCCTCAGGCATTTCTTAGGTTCTAAGTAACATTCAACCCAAACTTCTCATTGGCCTGGAGCCCTATATAATCTTTCCTTGTATAAGGTCAGCCTGAGCCAGGGCCTGCACCAAGGGTAGTAGACATGACTGGGCACCTGCCAAGGGCCCACACCTCAGCGGGGGCCCATTGACAAGAGCCCCCTAGAGTTGCTCCTCCTCTCTACCATTGCAACCTGCTTGTTTACCTGCCTCTTGCTTGGCCCAGACTGGTGGTGAGAAGAAGTAGGAGCAATAGATGCCTCTGCCAATTTGCTCACTGACTCTGCCTGTCAAGCAAGCAAGTGGTACAGTGGTAGCCATGATGAAAAAGAGGAGGAGGAACAACAGCGGCTGGTGACAATGGCGATGACTCCCCGAGAGAGGGCCCATTGAGGGTGTCTTGTCCTAGGGCCCTCAAAAATCTGGAGCTGGCATTGGCCTGAGCCCAGATCATTTAGGACCATCTTCTTCTTTTAAGGTTCAGGTTGCAAGGTCCTCCTTCTGCTGTTTGCTCTCTATCACCAGACCACTTCACAACATACTTAAAGAAGCCCCCACAATGTTCAGTGACACATCAAATAAGTAGATATTTAAAAATGCCTGAAATCTGCTTGAAAATGTGCCTGAAAAAGAGGCAACATTCATCACATTCTCACTGCTTTAATCCTCCTGGTAAAAAACATTTCCAAGGGCCCTGCAAGTTACTGATGGTTAGCTGTTCTCTTAAAGGTTTTAGGGATTCATTTATTTAAAAGATTTTTGAATTGCGCCTCCATTCAATGAGTGCTCAAGGCAATTGCACATAATGTGCTTTCCGAGCTGACTACAGTGCAGAATATCGATGTCTTCACTATGCACTGTAGACCTACTTCAGTGTCTGCGCTAACAAAACAGATGCTGCACAAAATAAAGTTAGTATCTGAATGTTATAGTCAAGTTTATTTCAATAGTCCATAACATTTATCACTTCAGTATGTTTTTGTTTTCTTAAGTAGGCATGTTTAAACTTTCCAAAACTGAGATGAGCAACATCAAAACCATACCAATTTTAGACCATGCATGAGACCCATGATGCTCTCAACCTCATGCACAAAATAGCAGGAAGCAATGGAAACCCCATGCATTGTGCAGTGTGGGAGGAACAATGAAATTACTAACAAAATTCCTTCAGCAGGTTTCATGTATCCCTAGAGCAGGGGTGTTGAATCTCTGGCCCTCGGCCAAATTTGGCCCATGTGGGAAATCAATCTGGCCCTCCAAGATTCCCCATATCGCCATGCTCATTTCCCCTGGCTCACCCCCTTCCCTGGCTTTTATGCAGGTTTTCCGCCCATTGTAAAAGGTTGAAATGCCTATCCAATGCGTTAGGTACCGGCAGTAACAGCTCTAGTAAAATATGCTGTTATTTTTGGAAGTTTGGCTCCATCCCTTTTATTTTTCGCCCCACACTCTTTTGCCCCCCGCTCATGGAATGCAGCCCCCCAAGAGCTTGTCTGAAATGGAATTTGGTCCTCAGGCTGAAAGGGGTTCCACACCCTTGCCCTAGACATTCTTGTGGTTGTTGTTCAGTCGTTCAGTCGTGTCCGACTCTTCGTGACCCCATGGACCATAGCACGCCAGGCCTTCCTGTCCTGCGCTCTCTCCCGGAGCGTGCTCAAGTCCATATTCATTGCATCAGTGATGCTAAGACATTCTTAAGCTACTCTAATTTAGCATGCTCTCACCACAGGAAATCATAGAATCATAGAACAGTAGGGTTGGAAGGGGCCTACAAGGCCATTGAGTCCAACCCCCTGCTCAGTGCAGGAATCCAAATCAGAGCATCCCTGACAGATGGCTGTCCAGCCTCCTCTTGAATGCCTCCAGTGTGGGAGAGCCCACCACCTTCCTAGGTAATTGGTTCCATTGTCGTATTGCTCTAACATTCTGGAAGTCCAACCACACAGTGTGGGTGCTCACTAAGACACAGGTGGGCAGGCCACTGATGACATCAGTGGGGGATGTGGTGCATCTGTTTCTGGACTTTGGCCAGGAAGAGAAGCCACAGCAAGTGAAAGGTGGAAGCTTAGCTCTACCAGCATGGCAGGGAGTGAGGATTTTAAGGTGGCAGTAAGAACTGGCATCCTGTGAAAATCTGTCAGGGTGCCTGACCAAAGGAGCCAAGAGAGGGCACCATGCCATCTCCTAGGCTGCCATAGCCAGGATGAGGCAGACCAAAATAAGGATTATCCCTCTCCTGAGGGTCATGATGCAGGCAACTCTAAAAAAACCAAAAAACAAAGCAGCAGTTAAGACTATGTGGTACTTCAGCTTTATGATGGAACACAGAGCCTAGCAGCTGTATTTTTTTGTATCTGCAAATCTCACTAAAAGACAGTTAGCTAGGCTGGTGAAGACAAGGGAGAGGGCCTTCTCTGTGGTGACCCCCACTATGTGGAACTCCCTCCCTAGGGAACTCCGCCATGTTGTTGTTTATTCGGTCAGTCGCTTCCAACTCTTCGTGACTTCATGGACCAGCTCACGCCAGAGCTTCCTGTCGGCCGTCGCCACCCCCAGCTCCCCCAAGGTTGAGTCTGTCACCTCCAGAATATCATCCATCCATCTTGCCCTTGGTCGGCCCCTCTTCCTTTTGCCTTCCGTTTTCCCTAGCATCAGCATCTTCTCCAGGGTATCCTGTCTTCTCATGATGTGGCCAAAGTACTTCAGTTTTGCCTTTAAGATCATTCCCTCAAGTGAGCAGTCTGGCTTTATTTCCTGGAGGATGGACTGGTTTGATCTTCTTGCAGTCCAAGGCACTCTCAGAATTTTCCTCCAGCACCACAGTTCAAAAGCATCGATCTTCCTTCGCTCAGCCTTCCTTATGGTCCAGCTCTTGCAGCCATAGGTTATTACGGGGAATACCATTGCTTTCACTATGTGGACCTTTGTTGTCAGTGTGATGTCTCTGCTCTTCACTATTTTATCAAGATTTGTCATTGCTCTTCTCCCAAGAAGTAAACGTCTTCTGATTTCCTGGCTGCAGTCAGCATCTGCAGTAATCTTTGCACCTAGAAAGACAAAGTCTGTCACTGCCTCCATGTTTTCTCCCTTTGTTTGCCAGTTATCAATCAAGCTGGTTGCCATAATCTTGGTTTTTTTGAGGTTGAACTGCAACCCAGCTTTTGCACTTTCTTCTTTCACCTTCATCATGAGGTTCCTCAGCTCCTCCTCGCTTTCAACCATCAAAGTGGTATCATCTGCATATCGGAGATTGTTAATGTTTCTTCCAGCGATTTTAACTCCAGCCTTGGCTTCATCAAGCCCAGCACGTCGCATGATGTGTTCTGCGTACAGGTTGAATAGGTAGAGTGAGAGTATACAACCCTGCCGTACTCCTTTCCCAATCTTAAACCAGTCCATTGTTCTGTGGTCTGTTCTTACCATTGCTACTTGGTCATTATACAGATTCCTCAGGAGGCAGACAAGATGACTTGGTATCCCCATCCCACCAAGAACTTGCCACAATTTGTTATGATCCACACAGTCAAAGGCTTTAGAATAGTCAATAAAACAGAAATAGATATTTTTCTGAAACTCCCTGGCTTTCTCCATTATCCAGCGGATATTGGCAATTTGGTCTCTAGTTCCTCTGCCTTTTTGAAACCCAGCTTGTACATCTGGCAATTCTTGTTCCAGGAATTGCTGGAGTCTACCTTATAAGATCTTGAGCATTACCTTACTGGCATGTGAAATAAGTGCCACTGTTCGATAGTTGGAACATTCTTTGGTGCTTCCCTTTTTTGGTATGGGGATATAAGTTGATCTTTTCCAATCTGTTGGCCATTCTTGTGTTTTCCAAATTTGCTGGCATATGGCATGCATCACCTTGATAGCATCATCTTGCAAGATTTTAAACAGTTCAGCTGGGATACCGTCATCTCCTGCTGCCTTGTTATTAGCAATGCTTCTTAAGGCCCATTCAACCTCACTCTTCAGGATGTCTGGCTCTAGCTCACTGACCACACTGTCAAATCTATCCCCGATATTATTATCCTTCCTATACAGATCTTCCGTATATTCTTGCCACCTTTTCTTGATCTCTTCTGCTTCTGTTAGGTCCATCTTTGTTTTTGATCATACCCATTTTTGCCTGGAATTTACCTCCGATGTTTCTAATTTTCTGGAAGAGGTATCTTGTCCTTCCTATTCTATTATCTTCTTCCGCTTCAACGCATTGCTTGATTAAAATAATTCCTTATCTCTTCTGGCTAACCTCTGGAATTTTGCATTTAATTGGGCATATCTGCCCCTATCACTGTTGCCTTTTGCTTTCCTCCTTTCTTGGGCTGCTTCCAGCAGACAGCCATCTTGCTTTCTTGGTTTTCTTTTTCTTTGGGACGTTGTTTGTTGCCGCCTCCTGAACAATGTTGCGAACTTCTGTCCATAGTTCTTCCGGGACCCTATCTACTAAATCTAGTCCCTTAAATCTATTCTTCACCTCCACTGCATATTCATTAGGAATATTAGTGAGCTCATATCTAACTGCTCTGTGGGTCTTCCCTATTCTCTTTAGTCTGATTCTAAATTGTGCAATAAGAAGTTCATCATCTGAACTACAATCAGCTCCAGGTCTTGTTTTTACCAACTGCATAGATGTCCACCACCGTTGGCTACGAAGGATGTAGTCAATCTGATTTCGGTGTCGACCATCTGGTGAAGTCCATGTATAAAGTCGTCTCTTAGGTTGTTGGAAGAGAGTGTTTGTTATGCACAGTGAGTTGTCTTGGCAAAAATCTATCAGCCTATGTCCTGCTTCATTTTGTTCTCCCAGACCATACTTGCCTGTAATTCCAGGTGTCGTTTGACTACCCACCTTAGCATTCCAGTCTCCTGTAATGAAAACAACATCTTTGTTTGGCGTACTATCCAGTAGGTGCTGCAGATCCTCATAGAACTAATCTACTTCTGCTTCTTCAGCATCTGTGGTTGGGGCGTATATTTGGATCACTGTGATGTTAAATGGCTTACCCTGAATTTGAATTGAGATCATTCTATCATTTTTTTGGATTGTCTCCAAGCACTGCTTTAGCCACTTTATTATTAATTATGAAGGCTACTCCATTTCTTCTGTGGTCCTCTTGTCCACAGTAGTAGATTTGGTGGTCATTTGATGTGAAATGGCCCATTCCAGTCCATTTCAGTTCACTGACTCCCAAAATGTCTATATTTAATCTTGACATCTCCCCAATAACCACATCCAATTTGCCCTGGCTCATAGATCTTACATTCCAGGTTCCTGTGGTGTGTTGATCTTTAGAACATTGGATTCGTCATTCACCACCAGCGCCATCGGCTGCTAGCCATCCTTTCGGCTTTGAGCTAGCTGCGTCATCACATCTGGGGCTAGTTGAACTTATCCTCTGTTCCTCCCCAGTAGCATTTTGACCATCTTCTGACCTGGGAGTCCCATCTTCTGATGGTATACCGACATATCTCTGGTTGTACTGATCCATTTAGTTTTCATGGCAAGAATACTGGGGTGGGTTGCTGTTTCCTTCCCCAGGGATCGTATTTAGTATGACCTCTCTGCCATGACCTTCCCATCTTGGGTGTCCCTTCACGGTTTATCTCATGACGTCATTGAGGTGCTCAAGCTCCAGCACCACAACAAGGTAATGATCTCCATTGCTGAAGAACTCCGCCATGCCCCCTCTTTAATGAGCTTCTGCCACGCATTAAAAACGTGGTTGTTCAGGCAAGCATTTGGGGTGGGAAATCCATCCCAAAGAAAAAGAAATGCAAGAAAGCAAAGTGGCTGTCTGATAAGGCTTTACAAGTAGCTGAGGAAAGAAGGGAAGCGAAAAGCAAGGGAGAAAGAGGAAGATATATCCAACTGAATGCAGAGTTCCAGAGAATAGCAAGGAGAGACAAGAAGGCCTTCTTAAATGAACAATGCAAAGAAATCGAGGAAAACAACAGAATGGGAAAGACTAGAGATCTCTTCAAGAAAATTGGAGATCTCAAGGGAACGTTTTGTGCAAAGACGGGCATGATAAAGGACAAAGAAGGCAGGGACCTAACAGAAGCAGATGAGATGAAGAAGAGGTGGCAAGAATACACAGAAGAACTATACAGGAAAGATCTGAATGTCCCTGATAGCCATGATAGTGCGGTCACTGAACTTGAGCCGGACATCCTCGAGAGTGAAGTCAAGTGGGCCTTAGGTAGCATTAGTAACAACAAAGCTAGCGGAGATGACAGTCTTCCAGCTGAGCTATTTAAAATCCTAAAAGATGATGCTGTTAAAGTGCTGCACTCAATATGCCAACAAATTTGGAACACTCAACAGTGGCCGCAAGACTGGAAAAGGTCAGTTTACATTTCAATTCCAAAGAAGGGCAACGCCAAGGAGTGTTCAAACTACCGCACAATTGCGCTCATTTCACATGCCAGCAAGGTGATGCTCAAAATCCTACAAGCTAGGCTTCAGCAGTATGCGAACCAAGAACTACCAGAAGTACAAGCTGGGTTTCGAAGAGCCAGAGGAACTAGAGATCAAATTGCCAACTTTCGCTGGATCATGGAGAAAGCAAGAGAATTTCAGAAATATGTCTATTTCTGCTTCACTGACTATGCTAAAACCTTTGATTGTGTGGATCACAACAAACTGTGGCAAATTCTGAAAGAGATGGGAGTACCAGACCACCTTACCTGTCTCCTGAGAAACCTGTACGAGGGTCAAGAAGCAACAGTAAGAACCAGACATGGAACAACCAATTGGTTCAAAATTGGGAAAGGAGTACGGTCCTGCTTATTTAACTTATATGCAGAGTACATCATGAGAAACGCCGGGTTGGATGAATCACAGGTCGGAATTAAGATTGCCGGGAGAATTATCAACAACCTCAGATATGCAGATGATACCACCCTAATGGCAGAAAGCGAAGAGGATCTAAAGAGCCTCTTGTTGAGGGTAAAAGAGGAGAGTGCAAAAGCTGGTTTGAAACTCAACATTAAAAAAATGAAGATCATGGCATCTGGCCCCATCACTTCCTGGCATATAGAAGGGGAAGAAACGGAAGCTGGGACAGATTTTACTTTCTTGGGCTCCAAGATCACCGCAGACGGTGACTGTAGCCATGAAATTAAAAGACGCTTGCTCCTTGGGAGGAAAGCTATGGCCAACCTAGACAGCATAGTAAGAACCGGAGACATCACCTTGCCGACAAAGGTCCGTCTAATCAAAGCTATGGTTTTCCCAGTAGTAAGGTATGGCTGTGAAAGCTGGACTATAAGGAAGGCTGAGCGCCGAAGAATTGATGCTTTCGAACTGTGGTGCTGGAGAAGACTCTTACGAGTCCCCTGGACTGCAAGGAGGTCAAATCAGTCCATCCTAAAGGAAATGAACCCTGAGTGCTCATTGGAAGGACAGATACTGAAGCTGAAGCTCCAATATTTTGGCCACCTAATGCGAAGAGAAAACTCTCTGGAAAAGACCCTGATGCTGGGAAAGACTGAAGGCAAAAGGAGAAGGGGATGGCAGAGGATGAGATGGCTAGATAGCATCACTGATGCGATGAATATGAACTTGAGCACACTCTGGGAGAGAGCGCAGGACAGGAAGGCCTGGCATGTTATGGTCCATGGGGTCACGAAGAGTCGGACACGACTGAACGACTGAACAACAACAACAACAAGGGTATTTTTTATAATGTAGAATTTTTAATGTTTTTTATCAATTTTATAATGTTTTTAATGTAGAATTTTATTGTTTTAACTGTTTTGTTGTCGTACATCGCCCAGAGTGGCTGAGTGACCAGCCAGATGGGCGATTAATAAATTAAATAAATAAATAAATTCATAAATTCACTTGTCTATACTTGCCTGTTGGGCATCTTCTCTAGCATGGGTCTTGTAGGCTCCAATCCCATGACAGCCATATACTTCTAACTGTGTATTCTGTATGAAATTCACTCTAATCCAAAGGTTAATCACAAAAGGCCTTTCACAGCCTTTAAGCTCCTTGGCTAAAGGTGCTCTGTGTCATCTCTGCAAAAACTCACATTCTTTCCCTACTCTCTTCACTGCCCCCCGGCATTCATTTGGATGTGCATCAACTGGAGATGGGTTTATATCCTTGTCATATATTATCTGATATTTTCCTCACTGAGTCCAGAAGGAAAGCAACAATAATGTTTGAAGTGAAGAAACACAATGAAACTAGCAGCCTGTCTTGCATTTACAGTTTAAATGTTCCAGCTGGTGGCCTTTGAAAAAAAATGATATTTCCCTATGAGACTAGTGGCCTGCTGCTAAAGATTTACAAGTGGCATGGAAAATTCTTTGCCTTCAGCCTCCTGCCTGCTTCTGTGAGCATGCTCCCTGACCCACAGACTCCAAAATTCCCCTTGTGCATTGTTCACTCTACTACTTGGTGGATGTCAACAGCGCAGAACTTCTCCAGTGTGTCTTTCTTTTGGCCTCTCTTTCCTACCAACCTTTGTCCCTCTTTTTTTCATATGCTCTCTTAGGGTGACCACTTAGAGATCACCAAAAAAGAGGACAAAAGAGGATAACAATTTGCATAAATTTTGCATAGGCTGATTTACATATATGTATAGATGCACATTTAGAAATAATAGTTATAACATATAGAAATGCAATACATCTCACCATAGTGTGGAAGACTATGACCAGATGACCTGTGTGTGTGTGTGTGTGTCTGTCCTGTCTGCTGTCCAGATGCTGTTGCTGGGCAACAGTTTCTTTGGCTCTTTATTTTTAAACCAGAATTGAATACACCTTTCAAATAGAGAACACCTTCAAATAGGGGGTGGTCCTCTGGCAGCCCTTCAAATCCTATGTAGAAGAGGACACAATCATTTTTATTACTGCTCCCTTCAGACCGTTCTTCCTCTGGAAGCAAGGGAGTCTGTGATATTGGTCTAGGATGGCCACTTACCTATTGCCCCAAAACAGGGAACACATCACCAAAACAAAGGACAAAAAAGGATGTGGATTTGCATTCAATTTGCATATGCTGATTTAGATGTATGTGTGCAAATGTAGACACGCTTACTATAATTTAAATGGAAATAAAATACAACTTACCATAATGCAGAAGACTATGACCAGATGAATCGTGTGCCTGTCTGTTCAGTCTGTTGTCCAGGTGTTACACTTCAAGGCCCCTGCTCTCCTGGTTCTTTAAACCATATTGGACTCTACAGCCCTTCAAATAGAGGACTATAAAGTAGGACACATGGCCACCCTATGTTGGACATAGTGGGGAAGAGGAAATTCCTGAGGTGCTACTGATGGATGCAGGCTGTGGGGGGTTGGGAGACAAGGAAAACCTTGTGGGGACCAAGAGGCTACCTTCTTTTTATTTCATTTTTATACTAGACTTCTGCTAAGGCCATCTGGAAGGCCAGATGTTCCTCACCCCTGTTCCTCATCCCTGTTCTAAGGCGCTCAGGATGGTACAGCTGATCCTCTCATTTTATTTAGCAACAACCTGATGAAATAACTTCGGCTGAGAGATGGTGACTTTCTCAACTCCATCTAGACAGCTTCATGGTGACTGTTTCCTCCCCACACCCCATGGAAAAACAGCCCTCTAGCCTCTGCACCACACTGGTTCTTCCATTTCCATACATACATGCCAATGATGCCATAGCACAGTAAACTGAGTCTTCTGGTGAATTATGGACGGGGGGTGGCAGGTGGAAATCCATCTAATCGATCAGAATCTACTTTTAATATTCTTCTGAAATTTGTGTGCATAAATAACTTCAGTTTTATAAATACCCTAATAACTTTGGGACCATTTGAATATATTCATTTTTTAATTCCAAAATGCTTTGACTTCTTTTTTAAAAAAAAGCACCTATGAAGTAGAGATAGACTCTCTCTCTCTCTCTCTCTCTCTCTCTCACACACACACACACACACACACAAAATACAACTATAGCTTTCACCAACCTGGTGCCCTGCAGATGTGTTGGCCTGCAAGTTACTTCCATCATCCCCAGCCAGCATGGCCAATGAGTAGGCAGCAGAGATGCCAGTGGTGGTGGCAACATCCACTGATGTTGTCTGGTTCACAGAAGGCCTGGGGGGCCACATTTGGCTTCCCACCCAAAAACTGTTCTGCACCTCTGGCTTAACACCTCGCCTGCTTAAAAAACAACCTGACTAGTGATAACTTATGCAAGAAGTAGCCTCCGAAGTACTTCAGCTGCTCTGCAGGCTGCTCCATGGCAGCGTGAGTGTTGGGCCTGTAATGTTACTTGCACAAAACAGAAGCTGCTACAAACAAGAATATTTTTTTCCCATTCTGAAAAATCTTACTTGAAGCCAGTCTCTGATGACTGAAATTTCACAGTGTATGCAAACCTTATTTTCCATTTCATCTTGTTACTAAGAAAACACTTATCATTCTGAAAAACCACAGGGAATGTGAGGGAGCGATTGAACTACGTATTTCACATACATTCCACCCCGCCTCCTGAGAATTAAATTTGTTCCACAATACAACTGAAACCTATGGAGTTTAGAGAGAACAGCTTGCACTTCTTAGAATTCCTGGGGCTGAGGCATCATTTTAATGACAAACTATATTACGCAGCCTAAGAAGTTGAAACAGATAAAGCAAAAGCTGAGACCTTTTGGATTAAGGAGAGAGAGAGAGAGAGGAGGTACTTCAATCTTTGGAAACAGATAGCAGCAGTTTTTATGCCTGAGAAAAACCCAATAGGAAGGCACTGGGGACGGGCAAGGAACTGCTTAGTAACTCTTTGAGGGATTTCCAGTTACAGCACCTTTCAAAAAGTAATTGTCATGGCTGTACATATGTTATGGTCTATGCATCTTATCAATGTTTTGTGAACAGCAACAGGCCATAAGCTCATAAGACACCCACTGAAAGCTGTAGTGTATGTAGAGTCACTAGGGAAATGTGCAGTCTGCTGTGCTTATTAAATCTGGCAGGTGCCAGCTTCCTCTTCCTGGACCTTTTCATTAAGAATTTGACTTGAAAAATTAGAACTGTTGTACTTGAGAAAACAGGAAAGATGTCCAGATCTCAGCCCATTTTGCAATCCTATGTACGTATACTTAACTGAGAGTAAGCCTAGGACTGATATCAAGGGTAGGCATGGTTGGGCACCTGTTGAGGGCTCACTCCCCAGCAGGGCCCCCACTGATAAGACCCCCTGGAATTGCTCCTCCTCTTCACCACTGTAACCCGCTTGTGTACCTGCCTCTCACTCTGGCCCCGACAACAGTGGTGGTGAGAAAGAGAAGAAGCAGATGATGCTGCCTACTTGTTCACTGCCTGTCAAGCAAGCCAGTTCCAGATTTAGGAACAAGCCAAGTAAGCCATGTCTTAATGCCTCATATTATGAGGGGCCTCTAAATACTTTGGAGATAACTAAGATTTATTATAATTGAAATACTTTGGCTTAAATAACTTCTCAGATACAATCCACCACCAAAACTCTGAACCCTGACCTCCACATCCCAGTCCACACCCAATCCCATCAACTTCCCTTCCAGCGCTGCTAGACAACTTGCATCATCCACAGGTTGCCCAACCTCACCTCAGAGGGGACAATGAGAGCTAGCCTACCAACACATCCTAAAGTCCCATTCCACATAGCGTCTCCGCTAATCCCGTCCTGGCCACTTTCCCACCCCCACCCTTTTTGCAAGAACTATGCTTTGTTTGGTTGTTTCTCATTGCATCTTTACCTATGTATATATGCAAATAGAATGGTTTACCTTTCTATTGTAATGTAATACATTTTTTTTCTTTATTTTTTATGGCATGGAGCCTCTGAATCTTGACATGTCTTAGGGCCTCAGCATTATGACATGCTTTCAATGATGAGAAAGAGGAGGAGGAGGAGCAATAGCAGGTGGTGGCAATGGTGTTGAGAAGGTAGACTCACTGAGAGAAGGCCCCATTGTCCAAGGGCCCTCAAAAGCCTGGAGTCAGCACTGAGGAAATCCCACTGGGTGTAGTGGGCTGTTCGTCTATGTAAACATGCATAGGACTGTGCTGTCAGTATATTCTCATGTAAGTCCTCATATAAGGTTTTCTATAACTGAGTGGTGTTCCACCAGGTTTCTGATTTCTCCAACTTGGTGCCCTCCAAATGTGTTGGATTGCAACACCCATCATTCCCAGCCAGCATGGCTGGAGTAAATGCTGATTTAGTTATCCACTCTTTTTAGGAATGACTTCTTGTTCAATACAGTCTGCTTTCTTTCCAAATATTACTATTCAAACACAGAAAGTCCCAGACAGCCTCCCCCACTGGTGGGCACAAAATAAATTCTGAGTGCCGCTATTGCTTTCCCCCCTGTTTCTCCCCCCCCCCAACGTTGTGTTCTATAGTCAGTCACTGTTTCTAACTCTGGACTGCTGCATACCCAACGCAGGGCTCCATAATTAACTGCACCTGCTTGTCAATTAAGTTACATCCTTGTTGAGGCATTTGCTATAGCTCACTGCACAGGAGCTATTAACCCTCACCTTGACATTCATCAGCAACTCACTGTATGTGCTTGCTTGCATGCAGACTACAAAAAGATATCACAGAATAGACATTTATTATCCTGTGGGTAGAATGCAATACCATGATAACTTTATGAGTATTTATTACTACAAATACTATACTCAGGCAGAGGTCTGGTCCATATAATATACAAGTGGCCTAAATTACTAACCCTAAGACCCTTGTACAATTATTGTCATGTGCCTGAGAGCCACAGAGTGCTCGGAAGTTTGGAAAGCAGCATAGCTCAGAAGGAGAGGATTTGCACGCAGAAGGCCCCAGCTCCAATCCTTGGCATCTTCAGTTAAAAGGATTAGGTAGCAGGTAGTGGGAAAGAACTCTGCTTCGGACCCTAGACAGCTGCTACCAGTTGGAGTAGAAGTTCTACTCTTCCAAAGAGCTGCTCACTACTTCATTGCTTCACCCACTCTACTACCCCAATAGCCCTTCCTTTCAACCAAGACTGAGGTTGTTCCATCATCTGGTCCCCTACACCAATCCAAACCAACCTTGAGAACTCCAAGCAAGCCTCATGCATGTACAAAACCAGACACTTACAAATATCACAACTTGCCCATGCTGTGTTGCCATATGGAAGCAGTTTACATCAGGCTGGGTTGTTTTAAATCAAGGTCGTTTGTATCATTGAGTTAAATCACCAAAAAAGAAGAAAAAGACCAATTTAAACTATTTCAATCAAGTTTCTCCTTTTTTTGAATTCATATACTTCCTGAAGAAGCATGCATACTAACTGGTTACTATAGCAATTAAAACATATTGGTTTGCAATGAAATATAACCTTCATACAACCAAAAATTTAAAAATGTTATTCATGCACTTCAAACTGAATTATATCTGCTTAAAGACTGATTTCTATTTGGCTTCTGCTGTATGCAGACATGGATACTAAGCAAAATCACTTACTTGAAGGGTAAGGTTGCAACTCTATGTATGCTTATTTTGACTGAAGTTGCTCAGTGCTCACATATTTCAGTTGCAGTTTCATATCTATAGATATACAATGACTTTGCTCACCAACCCCCTATCATTACAATTCTCCTTCTGACACATATACTTTCTGAGCATAAGAAACAGAACATTGCAAGAGGCAGAGCCTTTATCTGCCTCAGACCATATTTGATCACATTTTTAACAGTAAATATTTTAGCTGTATTTGCAAAGCTTAGCAAGTTTCTTAGCTATGACCTTTGACTATGTTTGATGTGGTTAACAGCTATGATCATTTTATTTCTTTCATGTGTAAAATTAGAAGTTCCCCTCTACCATTACCTTCCTAGTCATTTCTGGCATTATTCCTTAATCTAGGGGCAAAATACATAGATAATATTATAAATATTCTTTCCATAATATACACCACATGCAGCTGAGTGTTAAGTGTTAAGGAATTATAATTATTTTTTGTGAACCACCCAGAGAGCTTCAGCTATTGGGTGGTATAGACATGAAATTAATTAATTAATTAATTAAAATAATTTCAGAATGTCATCCCAGGGCTATAGTGCTAGCAGAGCCTCTGGAAAGAGAATTGTGTGTGTATATGTGCATGCATGTACCACTGTTCACATTGCACTTAAAAAAGCCTTAGGAATGTAGAAAATATAAAGATAGTACACAAAGCCTGGGCTGAAGCTAAAGCCAAATGGTCCTCATTTTCTGAGAAATAATATGCAAAGAGTTTCTGCTTTATAGGTTTTACTTTCATGAAAAGTTTGTGTATATGCATCCTGTTGCCCATAGAGGAAAAATCGGCACTCACTCTGGTATTCATTACAGTGTACATTACTGAGATATGTGTTTATATGTGGAATTACCAAACTGACTGTAGAACATGGACAACAAAGATGTGGGTAATTAACTGAGTTTAAGGGGAAACACTGGATAGAAGATACCAGATAAGATAAGCCCCGAGCTCAATAATTCAGGAATGTTGCTAACAGGTAGAATGATAGTTGTATAAATTTCTGAGGGAAAATGTGATGTCCTTCAACATCAAAAAAAGAAAAGAAAAAAAGACATTTCCAAAATAAACAAGATAAGCCCAATTAATGTACAACCAAAACATGTGGTCAAAGAACATGTTTTTCCACATCGTGCAAACACTTGAGGAAAGAGTATATAGGATACATCAAAATCAGCAGAACTCTGAGGAAGTCATAAACACCAGAGAAGCAGGTAGCATGCTAGCACACCTCCTGCTTCTGAATACTGTATATGACCTGGCTTGGCCACCAGGTTCTGCTGCTCCAACATTGGTAACTATCTGAGTGAAGGTAGAAAGTGAGAATGAATTAAAATTAACTGTATCCCACCCCCTGACTCCATCCATTCGTAACAAGTGTATTTAGGAGGAGGGAGCTCCATGCAATAAAGAAGGCCCATGCAAGGGGAGTGGAATTTTAGGAATCAAGAAGGTGAGGAGCTGTGGGTAGTGATCCTGATACAGACCACACATACAGATCCTGATACAGATCCTGATACAGGCCACACATACTTACTGTAAAGTAAAAACAAAGAGAATGGTCAATTCCATGCTACAGGATTAACTACTTTGATTCTTAGAGGACAACCAGTCAGGAAACTAGAAAAGAATATTGTATCTCTCAACCAAGAATCTGACTCCATCCAGATTCAATTAAGTCCAGTGCCATCTAGTGCCTAAATGATAGAAAGACACTATCCACGCTAAGTCTAGTGCAGGACGGAGGAGCTGAGGAGCTGTGCAGTTTGCCCCTTGATTTACTTCACAAGTTTCTGCATCTAGTAATGTGCCAAATTGTCAGAGCAACTTGTCTGCAAAGCACTCTCTGCCTGCCCTTCTCTGCAGTCCATGAAACATTAACACAAAATTCTATCTTGCTTTAAAGGGGGGACACACTCACACACACTTCAGAAGGAAGGACCTAAAATAATTTGCTCTGTTGTTTGCATAAGGCACATTTTGAAAATCTCCCTCAAAGGTTTTCCATCAGATGGCAAACTTTTTAAAAGATAACCATAATCAGTGGGAAAAGGTCAGGATGATTCCACTTCAGAAAGAAGGCACACCCAACTCCCCTTCATCCAAATAATCACTACACTCTGGCTATTTCCCAAGATGTGATTTCAGTTGCCCTGTGTTTAATTAAAAGTGATCTCATAGAAAGATCTCCATTAAACAATTTGGATGTAAAATGTCTCTCTGCTTTGTTCTCATCCCTTTTGTTAGTACAGTTCTGTTTGACCACATAGATATTGTGCTTTTTGCTGCAAAAAAAAAAAAAAAGCATTTCCCCCTGCTAAAGGCCAGACTGTCTGCAGTGCTGAGCAGCATCCTCAAGCTGCAGCTCACCATGGTGTCAACAGCTAATTAATTTCATTCCCATCCTCAGATTTCACAGTGCACCTATTATATGAGTTACCATTGGTTACTGTGGCCTCATCCCATTATTCCCCATGCAAATGATGACTTGCAGCTTGAGTGCTGGCTGGTGACAAATTCTACAAGGTCTCAGGAAGAGTGTGAAATTAGCATGCGTCTCTCAGCTGTTCCACACAAAATACATGATGTAAAGTTACTGCCCTAGTTTCTGGAGAGACAGAGAACTTTTAAATAGATTATCTGCCACCACCGGAAATGCAGAGAGGTTTATCAAGGGAAGAAACAATGGGCTATGCATGGCAGATCCAGCCCAATACAATGGAATAAGGACACATCTGCAGAACACCTGCTCATTGACCACAGTTGTCAGTGTAGTGGGCAACCAAGAGCAATGTCCTTAGAAGGCCGCCCTGCCCCGATTATACAGAGTCATGCAGACTGAGCAATCCATGCTAATCCTGCAGACATCCTTAGCAATGTAGTGGGGCAAGAAACCAGCACAGACTGAATTGACCTGAAGGGACTAAATCTTCTACAGGAGCATATCCAATCCCGAAATAAGTAATGTGCAGATGTACCATCACAGAAGTCTCTGGAAGACTATCTTATTTACTCATTGAGTTAACTTTTCTGCCATCGCCAAATGAGCTAATTAGTATTACATTCCACCTGGAATCTTATGTCCATAAAGACAAAACATATTTTTTTTTATTTGCTGCCTTTCCTCCAAAGAGCAATGTTCATGGTTCTTTTCTCAGCATATACACACCATTTTAATCCTCATTATAACCCTGTGAGGTAGGTTAGGCTGATCCAAGGTCACCCAATGAACTTCATGGCTGAGAGGAGACTTGAACCTGGGTCTTCCCAGCCCTAGTGCAATGCTCTGACCCAGCCTTTCCCAAACTGATGCCCTCTAGATGTTTTGGACTTCAAGTCCCATCACCCTAGCCAGCATGGCCAGTAGTTAGGAATGCTGGGGATTGCAGTCCAACAAACCTGGAGCATACAAGGTTGGGGAAGGCTGCTGTAACCACTACACCACACTAGCTTTAGAAGAAGCATATATGGAATAATGTTTGAAAAGGGGGCTCATGGTTCTTTTCTTCCTGCTCAATGTATTTTTAATTCCCTATACATCTGATGCATGTAGGTGTATGCTACGCTCTACATTTCCAAAAAATGCATGGGCCCCATGCAGGCATTTGCCTGCAACATGTGAGGGCTAAACTGGGGAGGGGACATGGCATGGGTGTTGGCCTATCTTAGCAAACCTTTCCAAACATAGTCCACTTAATTAGACTTAATTAAGCCCTGCCTGTAGAAGTAGTAATCACTGATAATAGCCTCTTCAAGACCGCTCCTACTCACAGCAGGTTTTTAGGCAACTTTTTAGGGTTGCCTAAAAAGCTAAAAGTCAAGCAGTCTAAAAGTTATGCCAGGCAAAGTTCTGAGCTTGCTATCTAGACAAGGCTGAGGCATGAGGCAAGTCAGGTCCAGTCTTAAGGTCTAAGAAGGTCCAGTTTCCAAGGCAGAAGGTCAGGATCACTGAAGACACATGAACATAGGAAGTACACCAAAATGATGTGCTCAGTGGGGAAGCTCAGCTCTCTGGCTTAGCTTTTGTAGTAGCTGCAGCTGGGACACACCCAACTCCGAGCTGAAACTCATTAGCAAGCTTGCCAGCAAAGCTGACTATAAAAAGGAGTCTTTTACAGACCTGAATTCCTTGCTTTTCTAGAGAGGCTGAGTTTGCTGCCTACGTTTCATTCTTCATCACGCTTGAGGGCTGGGTGGTCTTGCCATGTCTGAGTCATTCTAGGACTAAACAG
This sequence comes from Heloderma suspectum, assembly GCF_057233095.1. Lineage (NCBI taxonomy): Eukaryota > Metazoa > Chordata > Lepidosauria > Squamata > Helodermatidae > Heloderma > Heloderma suspectum. Next base: position 73,305,883 of record NC_139462.1, read on the forward strand.
TCAGAGGAGAGAGGCCTCCATTGGGCACTCTAGACAGGCCTGCCTCTTCTTCAGCTGCATGACCACTATTCTCCTGCAAAGCTGCCTCTGGAACATCGTCGGGGAAAGGAGAGCTCTCGACCTCAGGTAAGGCAAGTTCTTCATCAGAAGAAGATTCTTCGGGGTGGGAGTTACAGGTGTGCATGCAAGCAGAGCCCCCAATGGCCCCACACACCCAAGTCCTGTTAGATCTTTGCTCATTTAGTGCCAAGCTTTCTTACCTTTCATTCATGATTGAGGCTAGGGTTCTAAGTACATTTAGCCAAACACTCACAACCCCCTTTTAGATGTTCATGCTAAGTACATGAAGATCTCAAAGAGCAACTGCATGTACAGGAATATGGGGGGTGAAGCTTACATGCGCACCCAAATCCCCTCCTCAGTTTGGCTCTCATGTGTTGCAGGTGAATGCCTGCACAGGGCAATGGTCTACTCCTCCTATCTTCTTCCTCATTTCTCTTCTCTTCCCTTCACTGAGAATTAGTTATTGCAGACTGTCCTACATGGAATGTCAATTCTGTTATCTCAGTTTGGTCCCTTAAGAAAACAGGTTATTTGAAAAAGAAGAAGACACGCAAATAGAACATAGATTAAGTACAAATCATGTTAAAGATTCCAACTATTTCCTATTTGCTCACAGTTCAAAATTATCACAGAATATCAATCGATAGAGCAGTACTTGTACTGGGAATTGGGGGAAGGAGGGTAAACCCTCTTTCATCTGTACACAAAAGTGGACACCTTTTAAAAGGAAGCCATCTAGAAGTAGGGCTGAAATTCCTTTAATCAGGATGTTCCTTAAGAAAGGAGGTAAATAAATCGACAACTCTTAACTTCTGACAGTCGAAGGAAAAAATGCACAATGAAATTCCCTATTGTTTAATTAACTTGAATTCTGTTCAGTGAACGGTTGCACATTTTGCATGAAGTAACCGAATGCTTCGCAGATGTATTTTTCCCCTTGTTCTTTCCCCCCCACAAAGACTTGAAGGACAAGATTCTGTTGATGTTTGGTTAGGGAGCTGTCAGTCCTTGACTGCTGCACAGGGAAGTGCCCTTGGGGAGCAGCAAGTGAATGACACCTCACAAAAGCCTTGATTCAGATTGGACTGCTACATATGAATGCATGAAGCTGGCCTATAATGAAAGTCAGATCACTGGTCCATCCAGTGCCAGCCACACATTTCTGAGGGCCCTCAGGCAAGACGCCCTCAATGGGCCCCCTCCCTCAGTGAGCCTTCCGCCTCAATGCCATTGTCACCAGCTGCGATTGCTCCTCCTCCTCTCTCCCTTCATTGCTACCACTTGCTTGCATGACAGACAGAGAGCCAGGAAGTGAATAAGTAGTGGCATCTGCTGCTTCTCGTTCTCATCACCACTGTTGTCTGGGCCAGAGTAACAGGCAGGCAGGGATGTCGGAGAAATCTGTAATGGAAGCACATGAGTTAGGATTTTGATGAATCCAACTGAGGATTCTGCAGCGGACCAGCTTTCCCCCATCAGGCAGATTCCACTGACTTGTGGATGGTTTTTCTAACTTTCCCAATTTTGCGCAAATTTTGTCATAGGAAAATATGCAAAACATAAAAAACAGCCAAAAATGTGTATTTTCCCATAGGCTAAGCATGAACGTGCACATCTTGGGTTATTTTGTGCATTTGGGGGGAATTTGCACATTTTTGCATGTGCAAATTTGCACAAATGTGCATTTGCACAAATTTCGGGGACTAAAAATATCAAATTCTATTGCTGGGCAGACTATGGAATGAAACGTGCCTGACAATCCGTGAAACACAGATGGAATGGATTTTACACAATCCATACATCCCTAGGATTAGCATACACCAGGACGGAACATTTAAACCTCTCGCCCACTCATTTTTTTCCTGAAATTCCACCCCACCACCACCTGGGGTGGGGTTAAAGAAAGGAAAAAAGTCTCCGTTGGAGTCTTTTTCCTTATGATGGAAGTCTGAATGAAACAGATTACCACAGATGGGTTTATCATACTCTCAGCTGCTGTAGAGCATGACTCCCTGAATATTCCAAGCTACTTTATTTAGGGAGGGGCTTTAATGTGTCAGAAATTCAAAAGGAGTTTAATCCCATAGAATTGTAATCTTCACAGACGCTATCCTAACTGGGGATGTACAAGAATTTTGTTTCTATTCGCAAATCACCAGAGTGTGCCCCATTTACAACCTTGAATGTGAAAGGGAGCACATTTTTTTGAAAAAACAAAACAAAAACCTCACACATTCCTGAGCTTGTGATCATGTTTGAAAAATGCATTTTTAAAAAAAAAAAATGGGTACCTTAAAATACACATTTCTAAAAAAACAGTGCGTTTTTATGCTTTTGTCAATGGGGAAACATGCACACTTTAAAAAGATATGAATGGAAATGCTTCTCCTGTTTGAAATGCGCACTTCAAAATATGCACATTTGAACAAGAAAAGTAGGTTGTGAACAGAAACGGGACCAAAGCAAAACGAACTTTGAAGTGCACTTCAGTTACATGGTGTCAAAGAAGGGGAGCACTCGGCTTCTAAGGAAGTAAATAAAATACATTTTAAAAGGTCACAATATGATTCAAGCATCTGAAGGAGGGAACTATTTCACTTATCATCAGTATGTGTCACCACGTCATAGGCACTAGCCAATAGACCAATGGGTGCTCAATGTGAGGACATTGACTGGAGGGAAGAAGAAGGAGAAGGGAAGACACCGTTTAATGAAACTGGACATCGAGACTTCATTCAACAGCAGACATGAGGTCTGTGAGTTGTGGGGAAACCTATCTCATATAGGGAGAAAGCCAAGATCTGGAGATGAGAAACAAACAAAAACTATTTGTACCCTGTGAACAGGTGAATCTTTTTATGGGAAGAAGTACTCAGAAGCTAGACTGGGACTGGTTCTTCTGATGCTACATGTTTTGATAGAATAGAGCCTGACCTATCATCATCATCATCATCATCATCTTATAAAGCACCTACATTTTTCTAAGCACTGTACAGATATGAAAAGATAAGGCAATCACTACCTTCAGACTCACACTCCAATAGACTCAATACAAATGGGAGAAAATGGGGAGGAAGGATGGGCCCAGGCTGGTTTTTTTGTTGCCATGATGTTCTTCCTGAAAGGCAGGGGACGTATCCTCCCAGTGGCTCTAGGTCCCCTGGCTAAGCCTGTCAAACTCAGGTGTTGTGCTTTGACTGTTGGGAAAACAGTAACTCAACAAATGCACGTGTGTAAGGATGCTGCTTGAAATTAGGCAGTTCATTGGTAGACTCTGTTATGTTTGTAATGCCCATATATACACCAAGTTTGGATGGCTATTAAACATAAGCATTTCTGTTGTTCCAAGAGTGATTGATTACAGGTGCCTGCATAGTCTGCATAACTGAAGCATCTAAACACTGCCATTTCTGCACATGTCCTGATGTTGGCTGGTTTAACCCTTCACTCTTAGAAGAAAATGTAAATGTCTCGTTTGCAGTGCTCATGCTTGTGGAATGATGTCACTAAACCCATTAGTTAATGTTTTCCAAACCAATCAGTGTAAAAGTCTGGATCTGAAATCCTTCAGGAAGCCAATCACATTTGAAGAAACTGCCACATAGGTTAGCGTCCACCCTGTGTTCAACATTACTTTTTCAACTTGCGACTTGGTTTTGTTTCTGTACCCAGCTGATCAACTGAGACCATTTCTCTCTAGTATTGGACAGAATTGTTTCCCTTGTTTGGTAAGTAAATGTTTACTTTAGACCTGGGTGCTGGTGGGTGGCACTGTGAGGGGATATGGGAAATGGAATCCAAGGAGGACGAGGTCAGGAGGGGAGCAGTGTAGCATGGGGTAGTGGATGGGAGGGAGATCTGGGATTCAGCAGATGGAAATGCCCCTTCCACAGTTTCTGTGTCAGGAGCATCCTAGCTGCCTCTTGCAGTCCCCACCAATAGCCAACTCAGGACACAGACGACGAGGAATTCTTTCCAAGACTTTATTCCTTTATTACTTTATGACTCTTTCAGAATACTAGTTGCTAGCGCCAAAGCAAGGAACAGCACTGGGGAAACATAGCTGAGTAGCCTAAGCTCCAGGTAAGGCAGTTGGTCCCCATTTGAAGGAGAATCACGGGAAGACCCTGAACTTATGGGCTAGGGAGAGTTCCTCCCTCTTTCCCTTGGGTCCTCGGGACGCGACCGTTGTTTGCACGCCAAACGAGCACTACGCCTCCTTTCGGCGCTCTCTATCTGTTGCCGCTCCCTGCGTCTGCACCGAGCGTCCAGCAAGCCCCCTTCCAGCACTCTCTCACTGCCAGGGTCACTATCTATCCCAGGAATGCTGGCAGGAGGAATCTCTGCCAGCTGCTGTGCTTGTGAGAGATGAGCGAGCTCCTCTCCCACGGATTGCTGTTTGTCCTCAGAATCAGAACTGCTCTGGGGCTCTATTGGCTCAGTTTCTACCCTGACATCCTGCTCACACCACAGTGGCTCAAACCAGGTCAATGCCAACTGTAGGGTAAATAGTAGGGCACATGACACTCAATCAGAGGGGAGAATGTAATGTCACATGCATAAGATCACACCCCATAGCATGATGCCATACTACTCTTCCCCAAATGCACTTTGGCGATGCACATGCGCAACAATTTGTATGTATACAATGAGATCTCAAAATAATGGAGAACTGTCTTCCGAGATTGGACAGAGGAATTCGTAACTTGGCGAACAAATTACCATTTCTGCTGGGGTACGTTCACCCATCACTACATGTGTGTAGTGTGCATGTGAACAAAGATGTGTGCAAAGGCCCTTATGCTATGTTACAGCATAATAGCAGAAAGATGCTGGATCTGAATCAAAATAAGCAGGTGCCCATTTTATTGATGTACTAACTGGACCGGGATTTGAAGCACCTTCTTTATTTAATGAGAAAATGTTATGGGCACAGGCAAGGTACCCTTCTGTCACACACTCATCAGGCTGTGCTGCATTGCCAGAGCCTCTTGAGCCTTACAAGTTACCAAATAAAACAATTTTGCTCTGTCATCAAGTTCCTCTGTAGTGTGTAGATGCAGTGATCAAATTACGGTAATTGGTGATATAAAGCCTTTTACTAATCACAGGAGATCCTGTGTGTAGATATAATTAGATTTCTGGACTGCACTATGTTTAACCCTGTGTTTTATAGTAAAAAATATTAACCAAAGTGAGAACAACAGTTCCCTATTAGCTATGCACCATGCCATCAGATCATTCTTTTGACATGATTAGCAAAGAGACAAAGCTCTAGTACCAAGAATGACTAGAAACAAATCTCTCTAATTACTGTAATTATGATTTCTTATTTGGTAGAATGCATAGCAAAGCTGGTATCAAATACCCTGCAGATACATTCCAGAATGTTAATTCACTTTGGTTCTGTAATAACAAAGCAAGCTGCAGTGACAAGGGGGGGTTCAAGGTAGACTATGAAACACAGAGGACCTGATCCAGAAAGATGCACTTGCATGCAACTGTGGGTTGCCCATATGCTGCTGTATATTCCTAATCATCCAATAAATGTTCCCTATTCAATATGGGCTTTAGACAAATTGCAGTCTAGAGGATGGACAGACTTCACGGAGTCTGTGCTCACTGGGCACTTGAGCAGCTGCTGCCGCTGTTCACCTGCACAGGCCAGGCTGTGCGAGCCCCTGGGAGGCTTGGCGTGCTCTCCAGGAGTGCACTGCAGCTGCTTCTACAAAATTAGAGGCCTCTAATGTTGTGGAAATGGCCCTTTCCAGCCACCATTATGTGCATCAGTAAATACAGGGAAACATAGAGCCCCATCTTGCATAAAAGGGGCTCTGTATTTTTGTTTAATGGTAGCTGGGATGGGAGGGGGAGAAAGCATTGATCCTTTCTTCCCCTCCCTTCCCAGGCCAGCTACATGGGGGCAGGGGCTTGACAGGAGGAGGATGGTGACAGAAGCTTCCCTCTCATCTTCTTCCTGCCATCAAGCCGCTGCCTTTGTGAGAGCTGAGATGCGGGGGGGTGGGGATGGAGAAAGGATAGTTCCCCCACCAAGCCGTGTGCCCACAGCCACTGTAGAAATGGCGACTTGCTATTTTTTGTAAATTAAATCTTGCACACAATGGCCAGACAGGAAGTGCCAGCCCTTGTGCGCAAGATTGAATTGACAGAAAATTGCAAGTCACCATTTTTACATATAACTGCAACTTGAGGACAGACAGCTGTGGGCGCTCACAGGCAGGACTGGTAAGTCCCAGTGGCTCACACAGCTTGGCGGTGGGGGCGCGGGGGGCTCGGTGGACTCCTCCCCCTACATGGACACTCGCAACATCCCTAGTCTAGAGTGAGTTCAGTCAATTTATATTTCTCATCTGGATTCCCATCCAGCCTCTGTTTCACACAGCTGTGGCACAAGCTCTCCCACTGCCTGATGTGAGCACCTCACCCTGTTTCATGGGAGGGCTGCCCTGGCCTCACACTCTGGGATCTAGTTTGGATTCTGAATAGGTTTGGCTACTAGGACACAGAACTGGCAAACAGAAGGCTTGGGGCCTTCATCAGGCTCTTTGGAGTCCCATATGAGGCCTGCAGCACTTAACCACAGTTCTATACAAAATTACTGAACCACTCCATCAGCTAGGAAGTTATGCCTTTAGTTGAAGGAAGAGACCAATGGCTATTAGCTGCATCAACTTCTTCCCTCCATTCCATTTAGATTCTATTTGGCATGGGCATTCAGGAGAGCAGAGAACGCAAAACCTGCCATTTGTCAAAAGGTTGTAGCCTAGAGTAAAGGCTGTGGATTGGGTGGTAAGCCCTGGGCGGTGCGGAATAGGAGACTTGGAAGTTAGAGAACTTCAGGCTTACAGAATGGGGGAGTGAGGGCCATTTTTGGTAGGCTAGAGGATTGTGGATTCTGGAAAGGAAAGCTTGGATGACAGTGAAGTTTAAGCTTCTGGAACCAGGGAGTGTGTGAGTGGGTGGGGCAGGGGAGCTCTTTGGCATGTCCAAGGATTTCAAAGATCAAGCAGTGGCTTCCCTCAGCCTTCCCCAATCTAGTGCCCTCAAGATGTGTTGGACTGCAACCCCCTCATTCCCATGAAAGCTAGTGGGTGGGTGGGTGGGTGGGTGGGAGATAAACATTATGTGTGGCTTCCATGCATCTGCTGGATGGGTGGGGGAGTATGGCTAAATGGAATTTCCAAGTTCAGGTTCAGTTTGCCACTGAATACCAGTTTCTGGGAGAAATGAAAGTGGAGGGGGAGCTGCATGTGCACTTCCTGGGGTCTTCTGTTTGGCCACTATGGGAAGCTAGATGCTGGACTAGATGGATCCATAAGAACATAAGAGCCACGCTGGATCAGACCAAGGGGTCATCTAGTCCAGCATTCTGTTCACACAGTGGCCAGCCAGCTGTCGACCAGGGACCCTGGTGCAACAGCACTCTCCCTCCCATGTTCCCCAGCAACTGGTGTACATAGGCTCACTTCCTCTGGTACTGGAGGTAGCACACAGCCATCAAGACTAGTAGCCATTGATAGACTTCTCCTCCTTGAATTTGTCTAACCCGCCTTTTAATGTCATCCAAACTGGTGGCCATCATTACTTCCTGTGGTAGTGAATTCCATAGTTTAACTATGCGCTGTGTGAAGAAGTACTTCCTTTTATCTGTCCTGAATCTCCCACCAATCAGCTTCATAGGATGATCCTGGGTTCTTGTATTTTGAGAGAGGGAGAAAAATGTCTCCCTACCCACATTCTCCACACCATGCATAGTTTTGTACACCTCTACCATGTCTCCCCTTACCGTCCTTTTTTCCAAACTAAACAATCCCAGCTGTTGTAACCTTCTCTCATAGGGGAGATGCTCCAGCCCCTTGATCATTTTAGTTGCCCTTTTCTGCACCTTTTCCAGATCTACAATATCTTTTCTTAGGTGTGGTGACCAGAACTGTATACAGTATTCCAACTGTGGTCGCACCATAGATTTGCATAGGGGCAGTATGATGTTGGCAGTTTTATTCTCAATCCCTTTTCTAATTATGCCTAACATGGAGTTTGCCTTTTTTACAGTGGCTGCACACTGGGTTGACATCTTCATTAAGCTGTCCACCACAACCCCAAGATCTCTTTCTTGGTCAGTCACCACTAGCTCAGATCTCAGGCTATACTTGAAGTTGGGATTTTTTGCCCCAATGTGCATCACTTTACACTTGCTTATATTGAACCGCATTTGCCATTTAGATACCCATTCTCCCAGTTTGGAGAGATCCTTTTGGAGCTCTTCACAATCCCTTTTTGTTTTAACTACCCTCAATAATTTGGTGTCATCTGCAAACTTGGCCTCTTCACTGTTCACTCCTAATTCCAGATCATTTATGAACAGATTGAAAAGCATTGGTCCTAATACAGGTCCCTGTGGGACGCCACTATTTACTTCCCTCCTTTGGGAGAATTTACCATTTATTTCTACTCTCTGTTTTCTGTTCTTTAACCAGTTACTGATCCAGAAGAGGACCTGTCCTCTTATTCCATGACTGCTAAGTTTGCTCAGGAATCTTTGGTGAGGGACTTTGTCAAAACCCTGTTGGAAGTCCAAGGAAACAATGTCCTCTGGATCACCCCTGTCTACATGTTTATTGACACTCTCAAAGAACTCTAAACAGTTAGTGAGACAGGACTTACCTTTGTGGAAGCCGTGTTGATTCTTTTTCAGCAGGACTTGTCCTTCTATATGCTTACTGATTGTATCTTTAATAATGCCTTCAACCAATTTACCCGAAACAGACATTAAGCTAACAGGTCTGTAATTTCCTGGATCCCCTCCTGGATCCCTTTTTGAAAATTGGTGTTACATTGGCCATCTTCCAGTGCTCTGGTATAGAGGCTGGTCTTAGGGACATGTTGCATATTTTGGTTAGAAAATCAGCAATTTCATTTTTGAGTTCTTTGAGAACTCTAGGATGGATACAATCTGGGACTGGTGATTTATTTGCTTTCAGTTTATCAATATGGTTGAGAACTTCATATTTTGTCACCACTATTTGCCTCAGTTCCTCAGTCTCCCTTCCTGAAAACATCAGTTCAGGCACAGGTATCTGTCCTATATCTTCTGCAGTGAAGACAGATGAAAAGAATTAATTCAGCTTCTCTGCAATCTCCTTATCCTTCTTCAGTACTCCTTTAACTCCACTGTTATCCAGTGGTCCAACTGCCTCCCTAGCTGGCTTTCTGCTTCTGAATTTAAAGAATTCTTTATTGTTGGCGTTGATGTTGTTAGCGATATGCTCTTCGAAGTGCTTTTTTGCATCTCTTATTGTCTGCTTGCATCACCTTTGTGCAAGCTTGTGCTCCCCCCCCCTTTGTTTTCCTCACTTGGGCAAGACTTCCATTTTCTGAAAGAAGCTCTCTTTTCTCTAATAGCTCCCTTAACACTGCTCGTTAACCATGCCTGTGCCCTCTTGGACTTGGTTCTACCTTTCCTAACCTGTGGTATACATTTTAGCTGGGCTTCTACTATTGTAGTTTAGAGTAATCTCCAAGCATTTTGAGGGGATTTAATCCTTTTGACTCCCCCTTTTTAGCTTCCGTTTCACCAGTTCCCTCATTTTAGAGAGGTTTCCTCTTGAGAAGTGAAATGTGACTGTGTTGGACTTCCTGGGCACCTTTCCACTTAAATATATATTAAATCTGACAGCACTGTGATAACTGTTTCCAGTTGGTTCGACAACATTTACATCTCGTACTGGGTCCTGGGCGACACCACATAGGATTAAATCCAAGGTCGCCTCCCCTCTGGTTGGTTCCATGACCAACTGTTCTAGGGCACAACAATTTAGGGCATCAAGAAATGTGACCTCTTTGTCATGGCTGGAACACGCATTTATCCAATCAATGTGGGAGTAATTAAAGTCTCCCGTTGTTACAGCACTTCCTTGCTCTGATTTAGTGAGGCTCTTTTCCATGTTGAGTCCTCCTAGCCACGCTGTCCCACTTTATAGAGGACAGTCCTCTATTTGAAGGGCTGCCCTGTTCAAGTTAAGTTTAAAGGTAAATAACCATAAGAAAGGAAGGCAGTGGCCTTGAAGTTGCCCATATGCAGTTAGCCCCTGAGCAGCAGACTGAGCAGGCACACCACAAAGGACACCTAGTCTCAGAAGCTAAGCAGGGTCAGCCCTGGTGAGTACTTGGATGGCAGACGGCCTGCGAATCAGGCTTCCTGCATTGACCAGGGGGTTGGACTCGATGGTCTTGTAGGCCCCTTCCAACCCTATGATTCTATGATCTATCAAAGCCTTTCTATGTCAAACAAGTATGGGTTTAATCAGTGCATATTTCCCATGGTTTTCCTTGACCTGTGAGGGACTCTGTTACTATCCTGTTATTATAGTCCTGGAATGTTTATCATGTTTCAATTATTTGTTATTTTATCTGGGCTGCTGCATTGTTATGTTGTATTTTAATATGAACTGTTTAGGGACTTTATATTAAGTGGTATAAAACTATTTTTATTAGTAGTGTTATATTTCTATTTAAATAATAGGCATATGTCTATATTTGCATCTATACATATAAATTAGTATATGCAAATTGCATACAAATGTGTGTCCTCTTTTGTGGTGATGTATTTCCTCTTTTTAATCAATGTATAAAATGGCCATCCTAATATACAAACACCAGTTATGCCACAATGGGACCAAGTGTAGTCACAGATAGCACTGTGTACTGTTTTGGGACTTGCCTAGAAGCCTGTACCATCCTTCCTGCTTGTAATGAATCCATAACTGGAGAAAATGCAACAATAGACCCCTGACTTTCACAAAATGCGAGCATGGAAACAGCCTCAAGCTGTTTCTATAGGTCATCCAGGGGTATAGCTAGTAGTGTACGAATGCTTCCTTACTTACAAGAAATCCTACATTGTTTAACTGGGTCTTCTGTGTACCATGTTAATTACTCACCTTTCCAGCTTTACCTTCCACCTCAATTCTACTGAAAATTACTTGTGGGAAAGCCCCATGTATTTAATATATGAGCCATTGTCTTTATAGTGATTGGTGGTTTTGATTAGCAGCAATTTATGTCACTGAAGAGTGTGAGTTTTTCACAACACAAACTTATGCAGCTCAATGGAATTATGAATTTTCCTTTGTCTATGGACTGAGAAAAGAGGATACCTTGTTGGAATGAAATATAAATGCTGGAAGACGTGATCATTTCCATGGAGGATAAGAATTATTCACAGGCAAGCATGGAGTGTATGCAGTTGAAGGTGGCCTTAAAATTAATGAAGCATTGATATGGCTCCTGGAAGAGTTCCCCAGTGATTCTTCTTTGGCTGTGACAGTACATAAAAATGTAGTCAACCATAACACTCTAATGTATAAATCCAGCCTACTCAGGTCTTCTGGACAAAAGAATGCTAAGGAAACCTTAGAAGGCTGTGAGCACATTTGGTAACAAGATGGCTAGAGAACAGAATTTCTCTAGAACAGAATTTCTCTAGATGGCTAGAGAACAGAATATAGAAATTGGCACTCTTGCCAGTTTTCCTTGTTCTTCAAGATAGCAGATTCACACACACACACACGCACACACACACACACACACGTACGTACGTGCTGGATTTAATTCTCTCATTTATAGGACAGTACTGAATGCACACAGACATTTCCATGGGTTTTTGAAAGGTAAACCATCCATATAAGATGGAAGCTAAGCAGGCCAGAGCTCTTCTGTCCCAAAGGGTCAGGGATTATGATCTACAAGCTTTATGTTCCACAGCAGATAGAACTTGTTCTCCTCTGTTTTGGGGTGCAAATCTGAGTTATGGGCTGGTAGAAGCGAAATATCTCTCAGTCCTTAACATTCCCAAATATCGGCGTGCACTTACTTTAGCAAGATTTAATGTCTTACCCTCTGCTCTGTTACAAGGGAGGTTTCAGAAAACTAGCCTTTTAGATCGTATATGCCCATGTGAAAGGAATGAAATCGAATCGGTTATTCATGTTTTACTTTGCTGCTCCTTTTATTTAGAGATTAGAGAGGATCTACTGTCTGACACTAGATCAGATATAAATGTACTTCTCTACTATTTTAGGACAACAGAGGATGGGGATACAATCAAGGCTTTTGCTAAATTCTTCTTGAATGCCAAGAGAATAAGATCTCTTCAGAACTGATTTTACTGTATATTTCCTGAATGTGTTTGTAGACCCTTAGTATTTTTGTATGTTCAAAGTGTGTTCAGAGACCATAATAAAGATGATGATGATGATAGGTAAACCTTCACAATAGATTAAAAATTTCCCATCAGTCCTATCCAAAATTATTGTGGATCTCCCGGATGAATTGTAGATCAGAGCCCTAGTTTGGAGGCTTCAGAGTTCGCTGTGCCTCTCCCTTCATGCTTCAAGCCCTCCTTATCCTCACAGAGTTATCCAGGTGATGGGAGGAACCCAGTTCATGCCATAGGGGTTTGGATCCTTCTAGGTCCCACCACTTACTCTTCAATGTCATTGGCCAGGCTATAGCCCTCTGGGAAAGCCAGTTTTGGGGATAGTTTCAGACCCATTTCAGATGTATGATGATGTATGATTCCATCTTTGCTTGCAAAACATGAAGGCATGCCCTGTTCGAAGCCCTGAACACAAATGCAAGCCTGCTGAAAATATTCAAAAACTGTCAAACACAGGCTTGCGTTCATCTCATCCCTGATTCCCAGTTCAATTTGTGCAAATTTCTGAATTTGCACAAATTTCTTCAGTAGAGTGCATCAACCCTGCTTTAGTCTATGGAAGACACTTGCACAAATTAGGGAATTTGCATGCATTTGGGGAGATTTGTGCAAATCTTCTGTTCGATGGCTGCTCGAGCAGCGATTGCAGTTGTGAACAAGAATCAGGCATGAAATGAGCGGTGAGATGATATTCAGAGAATCCTAGTAATCTCAAACATTGCTTGTTCACCCATCTCTAATTAGGAGGAGGCGGCACCATTTTGACCTTTGCCTCAGGCAGCAAAACAATTTGGGCTGGTCCTGCAAGCATGGGTCTGAAAACTGTGCCACCTGCCCCCTGCCCTCTCAGGCCAAAATCTGGCATAAAAATCTGGTTGAATCAGACTTCCCCATCTACTCTGCCATAGATACCACATGTATTGCATGAATTCTTGTGTGTATATTATGTCTTAGTTCTGTCAGTCCTCACTGATGATTTGGAATGTGGGTCCTCTTACTACCTTGAGTACAAAATCAACATAACTCTGTGAGTTGGATGAGGCTGAAGAGATTTCTTTTCCTCCTCTGTTCCGTCTGTCTCTCTTACATTTCAGCAACTGTTTGTTCCCAGGACTGCTTCCTGTGTCTTTGTTCATGCGGGTAGATTCACATCTGAACACGTGTATGTGAAGGACACCAAAGCACTTGGATGTCTTGCAGAGAGGCATGACACATACATGCACTGTGCTGGACCAAAGTGAGAAAATGAGATCACTGACAAATTCTTAAGAATGAATACATGTTTTATTTATAAATTGCTGTATAAATACAATGAATATTTATAGAAAGAATCATGAGTGATTCATACACCACTCCATAACACCAGACCAGCAGATGGTTACTTATCACAATAGTGCAAGAGAAGATGGAGGTGGGGAGTTATGGTCTGACAAATATGGAGTGGGAAGGGTGGTAGAGAAGTGGTGAGGCAGTCTTTGGAGGCCTAATCTCAACAGGAATACCTCAAGTCTCAATAGTACAGGGTGGGCCATGCAAAGGACAGAATGGATCAATCTAGAACAATATCAGGAGAAAGAGGAAAAAGAACTGAAATCAGAGCAGGCATATTTATTTGTTTCAGAGGAATGTGGAAAGCACAGTGCTTCACCTTCTGGTTGGCCACAGTTACATGGAAACTCACAGCAGGCACTGGCTACCCCCTGACCTGCAAATGTCTGGTCATGGATTTACTTTGGCGTGATCACCTCAGCCTGAAAACCCAAAGTGGTTTCTGTTCTCAAGTGAACAAAGGCTATAAAAGGCAATGATGGGGACTAACAGTAGGCTGTCATATAAGGAGCACCTGCGCCCCACATGGCGTGGAATGCAGGTCACTATTTAGCATGGAAGGCTCTAAAGAAATGCCTCTCTGGGGTTCCTGACTGACCCAAAGGAAAACAACACCCTCAGAAAGTGTGTGCCAGGAAGTGGAGCTAAGGGAGGAAAACTAGCTATGTTTTGGATTGCGTCTGGGGCGAGACTCTGGAAAACCTTAGTGCAGTGGCCTAGCTTGCCAGCTTGTCCACCAGAAAGCAAACCACTGAGCTTAATGTCTGCAACCTTAACAGCCCTATTATCCCACTGCAAGACTCAGTAGCCCCATAGGTCTGAGAGGGTAAGCCACTAGTATCTGCAGCGCCACAAGAACAGCTGTGCACATGAAGTGGAGGTCCCCTCCCACAGCCCTAATGACAAGCAACTGGCCACTGTAGCTGAATTTGCTGTTATGGCAGCATTGGCAATAGTAAAAGGATCGGCAGGTGTGTGTAAAGCCTTTAAACCAAAGCTTTCAAGCAAATGTTAGCCTTTTTAGGCCACCAGTGCAGTTTGCTGCTGGAATTCAGCAGTAAACCACCAATTGCTTTTAATTCTGCTGCCAGCAAAATTCAGCAGTGTGTTATGGCACCAGTGGGGGTGTGGCCCCCAGGGGTTCTCAGAGGTTGAAATAAACCTCTGGAGCCCCCCAAGTTGCCGACCTCTGTGTTACAGGTTGCCACAAGGAAGCTAACAAAAATGGCATCCCCATGACAAATCATGCCTACTCTGGCTGTAAAATGTACAAGTATTCAGTCATGATATGGACTGGTGCCATCCTATTGCAAGGCTCCTTGCCCCATTTCTAGGGATGTATGAAAGGCACTTACCTGTTCCCGCAGCTTGCTTCGCAGTGGGGGGGAGGCACTTTGGTTCTCCCCCCGAAGTTCAGGCCAGGGGGGAGGTGCCCCGCCTCGCCCGGCCGAAATTCAGGCCGGGGAGAAGCGCCCCGTCTCCCCGGCCGCAAAATACAAAAGTGAAAAAAAACAACACACACACCCGTGATGGGCTACGTAACGATTTACGTAGCCTATCACGGCTAGATTTCCAAAGTCAGCCATGATAGGCTATGTAAATCGTTACGTAGCCTATCACGGGTGACTTTGAAAAAAAAAAAGCATGTACGCAAATGGTGGCGCCCATGGGCGCCGCCATTTGCATTCCCTATTTGGGCCCGGGTAGTCTACGTAAAGATTTATGTAGACTACAGCGAAAATAAGGGCAACGCAAATAGCGTTGCCCTTATTTTCGCTGTAGTCTACGTAAATCTTTACGTAGACTACAGGGACAAAATAAGGAACGCGAATGGCGGCTCCCTATGGGGGCCGCCATTTGCGTATGCGCTTTTTTTTTTTTTTTTAAGTCACCCGTGATAGGCTACGTGACGATTAACGTAGCCTATCACGTCTGACTTTGCAGATCTAGCCGTGATAGGCTACGTAAATCGTCACGTAGCCTATCACGGGGGCGTTTTTTGTTTACTTTTTATTTCGCGGCCGGGCGAGGCGAGGCGCCTCCTCCCCGGCCTGAATTTCGACCGGGCGAGGCGGGAAGCCTCCCCCCCGGCCTGAATTTCGGCCGGGCGAGGAGGGAAGCCTCCCCCCCCGGCCTGAATTTCGGGGGGAGCAGCGAAGCGCCTCCTCCCCACCGCGAAGCAAGCTGCGAGACCAGGTAAGTGATTTTCGTGCACCCCTAGCTCCAACTTTTAAGTCTCCAAAATCTTCTGTTCTCAAGCACAGATGGATGATAACCTTATTGTTGGGAATATTGCAACCTTGACTGCAAGCTACTGGAAGGGGCAGTGTTGCAGTTAGTTAGTTCATGGGAATTTCAACCACAGCTAGCCTTAGTATCGCTATAGCCTACAATGTGGTTTCCTATGATTTCTTCCTTTTGCTCTTCCCCTTCCTTCCTTCCTCTCTCTCTCTCTCTGTCACACACACACACACCCCCCTACCTTTCACCATTGCTGGGAGCATGTGTGTTTGCATTCTCACCCCTGCCTGTGTAATGGAACACAAAATGGACTGAACAAACTCTTTTTGAAACTCTATGCTGTATCTGCATTTTATAGGCAAGAACATTTGTGGGTAAAACTACTTTACCTTTCTTCACCAAAGAAGGGTGTACACTCCTTTTATTCTAAGATAACCTTGCATGCATGTGGGACTGGTAAATACTCATTCTGTTTTGCCTTTTTTTGTTTTTCTCTGCTAATTGCCATTCTAATAGCAGGCATTATTATTAAATAATCCCATCACTTATTTCAGTCTTGTCATGGAATATTGGTGTGTCAGTAATAGGGATGTCAGAAAAATCTGCAAAGGATTCAAATGAATTCTGATTTCTATAGATCTGACCTGCAGATTCTGCAGTGGTCTTTTTCTAAATCATACAGATTCCACAGACTTGAGGACTGTAATGTACACTTGCACAAATGCATACATGCTAATGTACATACACTTGCACAAATGGGCATTTGTGCTAATGCTCATGAGTATAAACGTGCATTTGCAAATGAACAAAATTCTCATTTGAGTGGACAACAGGATGAGACAACCGACACTCCACAAAACACAGATGGAACAGACTGAACAAAATCTGTACATCCCTGGTCAGTAACAGTTAACAGTTGTGTGCCTGCAATAGTGTCAAATATTTGAAGTTATGCAATAATTCACATTAGCCAGTTGTTTGAAAGTGTTGCTCTCTACAAGTGATGTTTGAGGAATGGAGGGAACTCCAGATATTAAAAGACTGGCAACAAGCCTGTAACTTTGTTACAGAATGAGATCAATTTTTTTGAGGCCATGCATGCTAAGTTGATTGGTCTCCTTGTGTCTTTTTATGGCGTTTTACCCCCAGGTTTGAACTAAATGTAGAGGCCAGAAAATAAAACTGTTAGAGCAAAACTCTATCACATATACTCTTGAGTCAGTGGTCAGGAAGAAAGGATTAAAGACTTAAGGAAGAAAAATATGCGCCAGATCCCCAGCTGTTAAATTTCCTAAGTACTCTGCAGGTGTTCAGCTGAGCGTACATCCAGCTTTATCTCTTTCTCTATTTAAAAAGCCATAAAGCCCCATTCTACACAGTGTGCATTGAGTAATTAGTATATCCTTAGTTAAGCTACATAATCTAATAAAACATCTTAGCAAAGTTTCCCTGCCACAGAATGTTGTAATCTTTGAATGGGGGCCAGGGGGATGTTTAAAAGTTTGTGTTGCTATGGCCCAGACTAATCACAGACACACACGCACACCTTTTCTGCTTGGAAGGTAATCATTTATTAATTAGTGAACAGGAAAACTGCATCAATGCTTTATGACGGTTTTCAAAACCATATTTTGGCACCTGTTAACCTGTAATTCTCCTACATTAACATAACTAATTGTGCTAATCGTGTTTTGATTCCTCAGGCAAAGGAACCAGGAAACAAATTTGCCCTATTAGAAAAAGAAGATCTAGGAAATCACTCTTCATTGTACACCATAAGGCAAAAGTGCACACTTGGAAAAAATGGGGAGGGAAACAAGCCTCACTCATTGGTCTCCCCACCTTTTTTTAACTCTATGTCCACCCATCCCATACCCCACCTGTAAATAACTCCGCTCCCCATAGGCAGCTGTAGTTGTTGGAACTGGAGAGCTTACTTTGGGTTCATGATGTTGCGGCCGTGCACTATTTCTACATTGCACTTTAGTCTTTAACGCAATCTCAATTTAAGGGGATATTTTTTTTAAAGGTAGAGGCTGTGGAGTACAGCACACCTATATTTGGGGGGGGGGGATAATGGCTGCCAGAGGTTAATGATAGGCAAGGCGAAGTAAATACCATGAGGTAATACAGAACACCTGAAAGGCCAGCTGCAAAATGGCAAAAATATCAAGGAAACACAGGGAGAAGAAACATTGGGGGAATGCCCCTTGACTGGGGTCAGTGAGGTCATGGCCAGGTGAAAGACACACCTCTGGGCAGGGCTATCATGCCAAAGTAAATGCAGAGGTTGGTACACACTGCAACAGAAGTGCAGACAAGCCAAATTAAGGAAAAGAATCAGACTAAAAGCAGTCTCAGGAAAAAAAAAATTTCCATGAAAATCTTCAGGATAGCTGCAGGATGGCTATAATGTCATGTGCCCCAAACAACCTCCAAATGCAGCCAACTCACAGCAAATTCCCCACGCAGAAACCCCCCTGGTGAGGACTTGAAAGCTTGCACACTCTTTTGTGGCATTTTGGTTGGTCCTAATAAAGATATGGCCAAACTGTGGATTTGAAGTTTTTTCCTCATTAACCAGCACAAATATCTTTGCTTTTTATGTGTCTATGTTACAGAGTGCTTCTTGGGCTCCCATGTCTGGCTCAGTAGTTATGGCCATAACAAGTTTCTCATGCTGGCGGTTGATAGCAAAAATGAACCCAAATGGTGCTATTTGGCTATTAGCCAGAGTCCACACCAGGAAGAGTTTCTGCCTGCTGGTCAAGTTCTTGACCATACCCATATTTGGTTTACATTGCTACCAATGCAATGAAAAAACTGTGATGTCAATCAATCTCCTTCATTCTGATCCTAGTGGTACACTTCATCTCTGTAGAGAAAGAGACACAGAATGTATTTACCAAGCTTGTTTTTATGCTATCTGGCATGCATCTGCCAGTGCCAACTTAGTAAGCATCCTCCTCTGATTGCTCTAGGCTAGGACAGTAAATCAAAATACTTCATTTGTGGTCTCCTGAAACATCATGTAGGACAGCTGCCATCTAATTGAATTGCTAAGTTACAGAATTCACTGCTAGCAAAGCACCGGAGAATCTTATTTAGTTACTTCCAAAAGGAATTGTGGGAGGGGTGAAAACCAGAGCCCTTATCCTTGTGTGCCAAATGCAAAGGAAGTGCAACGACATACTATTTAGCTAAGAAACAACTCATTACTGGATCAATGATCAGAAACTGAAAGTTAAGTGGCATTGCATTCTACAACAGAAAGAGTTGTCCATCTTCCAAGGTGGTTGTACTAAGCAAGCAGAAAATTAAAAATTATAAAGTTCAAATAGATGAATAATGGTAATAATATTAAGTCTTCTCAGCTTTGGAGCGCTGTAAGTGTCTAAAGTTCCAAAAGCATGAATATAAACAGAAAGAGAACAAACCTGTGGTCCCTTTGAGCAAACCTGTGGTCCCAGGGGCCATAGCAGATGGTGGATTTCCCACTCCCTAGGCCATAGACAGAGCTACGACCCTGGGGAGAATCCTCACTTGGATTTTCCTCTCTTCAGGTAGGTGTCATGACCTCAGAAAAGTACGGAGAGGGAGGAAAGGGGGCGTGTCAATGGGCAGGAAAGGAGAGGACGTGGATCCACAAGCCTCTCTGTTCCCATTCTCACCCACAGCAAGGTAAGCAAGCTAAATGAGCTCAGAAGCCCATCTAGCATAAAATGCTAAAGTGGAGGATGGAGAGACTGTAAAAGCCTCCATCGTTTCTCCTGCCCTGCAAGGCTCTTGCTGGCAGGGCTTAGTATGGACAGGGGGGCCCTAGATCAGAGCCCTCCATCTATCAAGCATGAATTGTGTTGGATTGCATTTGCACTCAAAATATAAATATATATTTATGAATTAGAAAATTAAACCCCCACCTATAAGGGGAACGGTACACTTTGGTCAGTGCCAGAGAACTGCAAATTTACAGAAGCAAAGCTTCCATTTATAAGGCTTATCTAAGCCATTTCACACACCACTTTGTCTTACATGGAGATTATTTCTTTTTAAGTAATGTATGAATATTGTAATGTATGAAGGGTGATGCCTGTATTATTGCATCATGAGCATATGTAATGGGAAGATGATATGTATAGTGAGTGGCCAGTTCAATGAGCCAGTGTGGTGTAGTGGCTAGAGTGTTGGACTGGGAGCTGGGAGTTCCAGGTTCTAGTCTCCACTAGGCCATGGAAGCTCATTGGGTGACTTTGGGCCAGTCACAGACGCTCAGCCCAACCTACTTCCCGGGGTTGTTGTTGTGAGGATAAAATGGAGAGGAGGAGGATTATGTACGTCGCCTTGGGTTCCTTGGAGGAAAAAGGTGGGATATAAATGCAATAAATAAATAAATAAATTCATGTACATATAGCAAAACACAAAACAAAAAATTTATCATGTTCTTGAGCTTCATACAATAAAATACAAGCACATATTCCTACACAGAGATAATACCAATGCAGAGAGAGAGAGAGAGAGAGAGAAAGAGAGCAACCCCAAGCAAGAGCTAAAACATGCAGCATTTTAAAATACCCAGTTTAAAAATGGGTATTCTTCCTTTAAGGAGCATCCTAATTAAGATGTTAGCTATTCAAGTAATTGAAAATGTATCAAAAACACAGATTGCTTCAAGTATTCATTTCAGCTGACCTACAATTCAAGGGCTATTCAATTGACCTTTGGGGGATCTTGTTTTAAATGAGGTTACATTCCTCCCTCTTCTCCCCCACTCCCCATCACCCTACCTTTGATCAGCCTGTGGCAACTGGAGTCATGAATATGTTCAGTGCATGCTAAGAATCCAGAATGCCTGCGAGTGATTTTCACTTTTTTTGCACAAAATTGCTCTTGGGGCCAGAATTGCTCTACACTGACAGAATAGGAGAATGAACATTCAATGTTGGCTGTTCAAGCCATGTTGAGAGAAACAAACAAACAAGCCCAACAGCCTTGGATCAGACTGTGTTGTGGGACTGCTTTCAAAAATGTTATTTGAGAATCCCTCTAATCAACACTCTGAAGTAAACCTATCAAATCCTGTTCATGCCAGTAGAGTTACTCCATGATGACTACACAAAAGCCCACCCCCACTGCAGTATTTGCCACCAGGGAGGGGGAGGGTCGTGGTGGCCTCAAAGAGGTGGCACTGGTGGTCACAGCACCTCTTGGGGGCAAATGTCACAATGGCCACCACAACTTGGCCATGGAGACACAAAATGGAGGGCAAAACCCCACAATGGCCAGGATCTGGCAATGTCATGAGATTTCATGGCAAGACCTGGGATGAGGCTATAAAAGGCCTCATCCCAGGTCTCCCAGCCTATATCAGTGTCTGCCTCTTTATTGTTGCTGCAAATAAATGGTCTGAAGACTATTGGCTAAATTCACTCACCCCCGCAGATTGGTATCTTAACTCTAGGCAGCTTGCTTCTTTTTCTGAGCTTTCTGAACAAGTTCTCAGGAAAAATCAGTGTCTTTCCAAGAAGACCAGTGACTATCATAGAACCACAGCAAGTCTTGGACCCACTTCATCTGTCTCCCTACCAAGAAAAAAACAAGCCAGAACCACATCCCAGGTCAGTGGACCATGTTGGGAAATAGACATGGATTCCTTGGAGGAACGGTGGGATGCAAAAGCAGTGAAGTAACTCTGAAGCAATTAGAAGGGTCATGCACCCCAGTAATGTTCATCAGCTTTAAATGTGAATTTGTGACTAGGAATTATTTTCCTGTTGGATTTTAAAGCTGAACCATCAGTACAAAAAGATTCGCTACACTTTCTCAGTTGAGCCACAGCATCATAACATCATTCATACTGTTAGCGAAATGGAGAAGTTTATTACCACTTGCAAAGTTACAAAAGACATCTAGCTCTCAGGAGGTTTTGCCCTTCCTCTAAATGCCTAATTCATCAACTCACAAGGTTATATGCCTGCCAGTAAGCATCGCTCCTTATGTAGCTCTTGCTTTAGAGTATTTTCTAAAAGCAAGCATCTTTCTCTGCCTTTATTCTTTTATAAAGGGCTAACTACACTCATTCTCTGGCCTCTAACAAAAATTTCTTCCCAGTTTTTGGTGTATGTGTTGTTAGAGCCTGTGGATGAGGCTTGCAATGCACTGTCCTGACCCCCCAGCCCTGTGCCACCGAAGAGCCAGCTCACCATAGCCACAGCTGGAGATGACATCAGTCATGGATGCCAGCAGGCCAGAGGCTGATCTCGGAACTGAAAATAGGGCCAAATTGGTGAAAGGGCAGAGAGTGGGTGGGTAGCCTTGGGCAGGGCTGCTACCCTTTGTTTCCTTTTAAATGGACTGAGGCACAGCCAACGGGATGGAGAAGAGACAATTGCAGGCTAGCTTGACTTCTGTAGGGCATGGTAGACCTGACCAGGGCCAACACAGCTCAGTGAGAAGCTCTGTAAAGGGCAGATACATGGCAGTCTTCTTCCCCCCATGAAGGAATAAGAGTGGGAGCAGTATCCCATATGCTAATCATAGAATAGTAGAGTTGGAAGGGACCTACAAGACCATCAAGTCCTAATGTATATGTACAGACACAAGTTTAGAAATAATTGTTATAACCAAAACAGAAATACAGTACACACTTTTTGTGTTGAAGACTGTGGTTACCTGTGTGCCTGACTCTTCAGTCTGCTCTCCAGGGGCCCATCTACACCCAGCTTTTACTCTGGTGGGGGGGGGGGATGAGTCAAGGTCCCTTGTGATAGATGGCACAGTCACGACTTTGCAGCCATCTGTGGTTTTCACCTGGAAAATGTGGAGTTCCAAGGAGTCGTTTTGCTGCGATGTTTTTCGTTTGCTACAGGTTTCCCTGTGATTGTGAGCTGTCTGTCCCTTCCCCAAACTGACTTTGCATTTTGCAGTGGGCATGTTGTAGTCATGTGTAGTGCCTGCATCACTCTGTGATGTCCATTTACTCCCCCCATCCCTTCGCAGCTGCACAGTTACAGAGGCACAGAGGGGTGTTCTCATATTTAATCACACTTTCACACATATTTGCAGCTTCATATCTTCGCAATGGTTGCTTTTGGACTCAGTACCCAAAGGCTGGGGGGGGGGTCTCGGGGGAGGAAAAACATCACTCTGGCCACCATTTCGGAGGGATGGCTAGGCACATAGCACTCACACTTGTGAGTGCGAACCATCACGAGCGTCTCAGGCTGGGGAACTGACAAACTGATGGTGTGGAAATGAAGGAGCACAAAACATCCAATTTTTACCTTTAAAGGGTCAGAAAGACACAGCAGAGCCCCTCAAATACAAAACAGCCACTGAAGTGTCGCATCCCCACACTCACGGGACTGCACATCTGCGCATTTCAGTATAATGGCAAAAAAAAAAGGGCATGGTGAGTCTGTTAGGGAAGTGCACAGTACATCATGAGTGTATTGCAGGGCATGGTGATTCGAAGCCGCATTACTGTGCAGTTGTGACAGGGTGGGAAGTCAAAGCGGTACCATATAGATGGGGCCCAGGTGATAACTGTTAATGGGCAACAGTTCTAATGGATCTTTATCTTTAAACCAGAATTGGACAGGGCAGGCCTTCAAATAGAGGACACCTTCAAATAGAGGACTAACAGAGAACACATGGCCACCCTATGTGGATGTGTCAGTCATTTTTGCACCATTTTGTATTTTCTGGTTGTGTGTTTATCCCCTTCCCTCCTGGGCTAAGCACTGGGCTAAGTTCCAGCATAATATGAGTATAGTATTACTCTACCTGTAAATATACTCCCACATACAACCTGCTTCTGAATAATTTTATTTATTATCTAATCAGATTCATTTAATGCAATTCTGCCTTTCCTTAGACTTCACATACAAAATAAATATCACTTTCCTCCTAGGTACCAACTTGAAATATTCCTGAATTCTATAACACAAAAACACAAGCTCATTGACCCATGAGAAAGTAATTGCTGAAGACAATCTACAAAATTGCTTTCAAACATTACATTAATTCTGGATCAGCAAGTTTATTTCTTAGCAATTTCCCAATGGTGACATTTATATATTCCTGTCCTCACATTTTATTATGCACCTTTAGATAATCCAGAGCCTCAGTTAAGTATCCAACTCCCCCCCCCCGCCCCCCAGTTTGTATTCCTTATCAGGATACAATTCTAGCTTAGACAAATAATGATAAGAGAAAGAAAAATCAGCAAGACAATGCCTGCTCTTTGCTACACAGCCAATTTGCTACAAAGGGTAATTTATTGTTGCATCTAGCATCTAGTGATTGTACAGTAATGTAGGCATAACATAATGTTAAGTACTAAACTTCTAGATTTAAAAGCACTCATATATGCTTTCCTAGATAGGAGACCCATCCTCTCATTTCAGTGATCCCAAGTGTGTGTGTGTGTGTGGGGGGAGATGGATGGTTTCATTTCAAATTAGACCAGACTCAATTTAGCCTGTGGTCCATTCACCATATTTATAACAACATAAACCAGCCATCCCCAACCTGTTGCCCTCCAACAACTCTGTCAACATTTGTAATAGAGTGGCCCAGGCCCAAATCCAGGGAATATGTACTGTTTCTAGGGAAGCAGCACATATTTAGAGGACATGTTATACATTTACCCTGATCCAACTAGGACTGTTTGCTATGCAGAAGGAGGGTGCCACAGCCAATCCTCTTCTGGATGAGTTCCCCCATGTAGGACCATTGCAGCCACATGTTCTATCATATTGTTTTATCAAGACAATGCTGTATGGCAGCCATTCCCAACCTGATGCCCTCCAGATGTTTTGGACTGCAATTCCCATCAGTCCCAGCCAGTGTACCCAATGGTCAGGGATGAAGGGAGTTATAGTCAAAACCATCTGGTGGTCAACAAGTTGGGAAAGGCTGGCATAAACAATTTGCTCAAAAGCTTGATTAAATATATCCACACCTCAAAATAATTACAGTCAGGTCAGAGCTCATTATCAAGCCTATTCTGGTGGTGGTGATGGTGGCAAAGAGGGAGTTCTTTTCCACCACCATTGCATTATCTCAGTGTGCTTTAGCAGAGCTTTTCCAAGTGGTTCATGGCCTGCTGCAATCTAGGTCAGGGAGAGAGATGGTGGAAACCTCGGTAGCATGCTATGACGGGTTTGCATGACACTTTGAAGATAAAGTCACTCACATTTGTCATGACTTGGATCTCACAGTTAACACAGTTCCATCAGTAGAGGTGTCCAGAGCACCATCTGGTACAGTTTTATTGGATGAGTTTCAGTTGTTGAGGCTTGAGGAATGCAGACAAGGTGCTTGGCCAAGTGCAGTTGATTGCCTGTGATCCTTGATCCTTGCCTTTCATGGCTTATCATATCAAATAGGGAGGGGATATCTGGCTGGGTCCAGGAGGTTGTAAATTCCTTCTTCAGGGACGAGGTGGTACCAGCCTGTTTAAAGGAGGCAATAACTAGGCCGCTCCTTAAAAGGCCTAACCTGGGCCCAGATGATATTAACAACTATAGGCTGGCTGCCAACATCCCCTTCCTGGGCAAGATGCTTGAGCGGGTGGTTACTAGTCAACTCCAGACACCCTTTAATGAAACTGATTATCTGTATCCATTTCAGTCTGGCTTCAGGCCTGGTTTTGGAATTAAAACTGCCTTGGTTTATTTATTTAGGAGTGTTTTTACCCCACTCTTCAGCTGAAAAAGGCTCCCAGAGTGGCTTACAAAGATGAATATTAAGACAGTTGTCCTGTGTGAGAGGGACAGTGGGACTGCAAACCTATTGGTACTCTTGGACCTCTCAGCAGCATTCAGTACCATCAACCACAGTATCCTTCTGGAAAGGCTGTCTGGGTTGGGAGTTGCATTTCAGTGGTTCTGTTCCCACTTGGATGGCCAAGTCCAAAAGTTGGTGCTGGAGGATTATTGCTCTGTGCCTTGGCAAGTATGCTATGGGGTTCCACAGGGTTCTATCCTATCCCACATGCTGTGTAACATCTACATGAAACCACTGGAGGAGGTTATCCAAAGATGTGGGTTGAGGTGTCACCAATATGTGGATGACATCCAATGCTATGTCTTATTTTCATCAAATCTAGTTGAGGCAGTGGGTGTTCTGAATCAGTGTCTGGGCATGATAATGGACTAGATGAGGGCCAATAAACTGAGACTCAGTCCAGGCAAGGTGGAGGTACTCTTAGTGGGTGGTTCATCTGCCCAGCTAAGTGATATTCAACCTGTTTTGGAGGGGGTTGCACTCCCCCTAAAGGATCAGGTTCATAATCTGGGGGATTCTCATGGATCCAGCACTGTCACTAGAGGCACAGGTGGACTTGGGGGCATGGTGCATCTTTTATCAGCTTAAGCTGATATACCAACATAGTCCTTATCTGGACAGAGTTATCCACATTCTGGTAACATCTCATCTGGATAACTCCAATGCATTATATGTGGGGCTGCCTTTGAAAACAGTCTGGAAACTTCAGCTGGACCAAAATAGGATGGCATGGTTGTTAATGGGGACTGGCCAATATAAACATATTACACCAGTGCTTTGTGATCTGTGCAGGATGCCAGTCCATTGCCAGACCCAATTCAAAATGCTGGTATTATCTTTCAAAGCCCTCAACAGCTTAGGGCCAGTTTACCTGTAGGATAATCTCCTCCCATTTCTACCAGCCCAGACCCTAAGATTTTTTTGTTTTTGTTTGTTTATTTCATTTCTATACCGCCCAATAGCCGAAGTTCTCTGGGCGGTTCACAAAAACTAAAACCAAACAACACACAATAAAACAATTTAAAATATATAGAACATTAAAACCACAATATAACAATACAACCACAATAAAACCTAGCAGCAGTACAGGAGTTTAAAATACAGATTTAAAACAGCAAAGATAAAAATTTAGAAAGCTAAAATGCCTGGGAAAATAAAAAGGTCTTCACCTGGCGCCGAAAGGAGTACAATGTAGGCGCCAGGCGAACCTCACTAGGGAGCTCATTCCAGAGCTCTGAGAGATCATCTTCAGAGGGACTCTTCCAAGTGCCCCCACCAAATGAGGTGAGGTGGATAGCTACGAAGAAGAGGGCCTTTTCTGTTGTGGCAACCCAATTGTGGAATGAGCTTCCCAGAGAAGCTCACCTTGAACCTACACTGTGGTCTTTTCGATGCCAGGTGAAGACCTTCTTGTTTTCCCAGGTATTTGAGTCTGTCAGTTTCTGTTGTTTTAAAATCTTTTGTTGTACTTTTAAACCTTTACACTGCTGCTAGTTTGTACTTCAGTTTTACACAGTAATTTTAAACTTTTAGACATTTTATATTATGTTTTATCATGTTGTATTTTACTTTTTTTAATTGTTGTGAACCACCCAGACAGCTTTGACTATTGGGAAGTATAGAAATGTAATAAATAAACAAATAAATACATAAATAATCAATTATTACCATGAAACCAATACAGCTACTACAAATGAAGTCAGGGCCATTAATAAAGGTGGACTAAGATAAGGCATTACATACCTTCAAAAAAAGGTTCCAGATATTTTCATTGGGTAACTGTGTGTACTTCCTCACTGCAGGGGCAGGGTAAGAAGTGTTGTCACTATGATGATGGTGAGGCCTAACCATTGTCTTACATACTCTTCTGGCTTTAAAACTTGAGGCGGAGGGCCAACCCAGCCGATGTATGTCAGACTGGATGCTGTCTTTAGTAATATGGAGTTTCTTACTGGAGTGATAACACTGATACTATTGAACACCTGCTCAATGATCGGAGTATTAACTGCTGCTTTACATGGCCAAAGATTCTTTGAAAGGTTGTCATAATTAGCACTCATATCAATGTAGTCTTGAAAGGCATGTAGGGCGAACGTCTAACATCTCACCTTGCTCAGGGCAGGCCTGTTTGTGGAGCTGAGGGCCAAAAAGCCATTACTTTAAATGTGTGGCTCAGAGCTATGTCTTCTTTTCATTTTTACTCTAGAGCAGGTGCAGCCCATCCAGATCTTAAAAGCCCCCTACCCTCACACTCAGGTCTTGATCTGGGTTGGGGTCCTTGAACTTACTCTTGAGTAAAAATGGGATAAGATGTTCTGAAACATATCCACGAGATGTGCTCTCAGCCTAACCTACCTCACAGAGTTGTTGTAAGGATAAAAGGCAGGGGGGACACCATCTGCACCACCTTGAGCTCCTTGGAGGAAAGGTGGAAGAGAAATGTAATCAGTATGTTTTATCAAAGTTGCTGCTCAACTCTTCCAAAGTTAATGCAAGTAATAAATCTTCCAAGGGGAAGAAAAGCCCAGATACTTATTTTCTGTGTGTGATTACCAGGGCACCCTCACAATCAGTGATGGCTGCTGGCTTAGAAGATTTCCCCATCTGTGAAATGGAATGGTTTGTGCAGTTGTGCTCCCAGTCAAGAAAGAAGATTTGCTTGAATTCTGCAAAGGTGTTCTCATTTACTCCAAACCTTCCTCCCCATCAGAGAGAGGCTGGCATGAAGGCTATAAGAAAGGAAATAGTCTATTTTAGAGACACAAGGCATTATTCTAGATATATTGTTGCACACACACCGCTATTGCCTCCCTTCAGGATACGACAGGGACATTGTTATCTGTGGTGTACAGACTCATTTCCTTTGTCCCACTGGTATCTCTGAATAAGTGTGTACACCACAGGCAACGATGCCCTTGTTGTACTATCCTCAACACCCTTAGAAGTTTGAGACTGCAGAGAGGGAAATTTTATTCCTTCCTTTCCGTGCATCTTCCAGGGAGTCCCAAGAAAAATCACATCTCAGAAGATGCTATTTGTCCTATGAGGGGATCTGCTATTGGTGCCAATAACAATTGTGCATTTAACATAACATGAATGAGACAGGATATTAAGTGTTTTGGAACAGTCTTTGACTGTAAGATAAGATCTTTGACTTAGGAGTCTCTTTTCAGTTTTTAATATAGCCCTATAACAATCTGTATACTCTGTCCAAAGCTAGTAGAATGGAGGAACTGTTCCAAGAACTATAAATCTCAATCAGCTCACAAATCAATAGCCTGACAGAGTTGGGCTGCTCTGAAAGTTCCTAAGCACATACGTTAGGATTAGCCTGTGTTGAAATGCTTGCCTTCATACCATTGTACCAGACACAATGGTATAAATTCCATTTTGTTCAATGAAAAAAGGAGTCTGTATAGCTGATATTCCTACTCATTGCTATTTATGTCAAAGTCTTATCAGTTTATGCCCAATGATGGGGCTGTAGCTCAGTGGCAGAGCACATGCTTTCTATTAAGAAGGTCCCAGTTTCAATCCCCAGCATCTCCAGGTAGGGCTTGAAAAAAATCCTATCTGAAACCCTGGAGTGCTGCTGCCAGTCAGTGTTGACAATACTGGGCTAGATAGACCAATGGTCTGACTCTGTATAAGGCAGCTTCCTATGTTCCTGTGATGATGTGCAACCCCTCAGTTGATGACCACATCACTGTAGGCAGGCTCTCATTCTCAACTCCTCATGAGAAACATTTAGTGTGGTGATGATGAGAGTCTAGCTGGATGATATATTCAAGTAGATTTCAGGAATCTCAGTGAACTCTAGAAGGGAGGTGTAGGCTGGAAAACCCATGACAAGTAGAATATGTGATATCCTTTGAACTACTGCAATAAAAATAGAAACATAAAACTGCCTTATGCCAGGTCAGACTATTATTTGTTCATCTAGTCTAAGATTGTCTACTCCAGCCTTCCTCAACCCGGTGCCCTCCAGATATTTTGGATGAGAACTCCCAGGATTCCTGACCATTGGTCATGCTGGATGGGGCTGATGGGAGATGAGATCCAAACCATCTGGAAGGCACAAGAGGCCAGTCTACTGTGACTGGCAGTGGCCCTTGAAGGATCTTCTCCATCACCTACAACCTGATCCTTTTAACTGGAGATGCTGGGCACTGAACGTGGGGCCTCTTCTGCATACAAACGATGTGTTCTATCACTGAGCTCCCCTTAATCGAGTTTCTATTCTGGACCAATGTTTTAGCTGTTGTCCATATTTTAAATTAAAATAGTTATAGGCAGAAGTGAGCAGATGCTTATATTCAAGTTGCTGAATGCTTTAAAGGTCTAAAAGGTCTATAAAGACCAGTAAAGGGCAGTTGATCTTTGGTGACCATCTGTACATTTTTACTTTCCCTTTCTCTGTTTCTTGTCCAATTATAAGCCTTCTAGGTCATATGGGTCTAGAGAAAGCTGCTGTTGCTAGTCCTTGGGATAGGATTGGAAATAAATGTAAATAAAATCAGACCTAAAGCCACTCTAGAAAGTAACAAACTGGCAGTGCAGGACAAAATATTGGTATTCTGCTCTGAGCCCATTTGAAAAAGTACAAATGCATTCACTTGTAGAGCGAAATAATTATCCAATCTTGTCACACAGGGAAGGAAACTGATAAGAAAATTACTATGGGAGAACAGCCAACATGATGCAAGGGACCATCAAAGGGAAATTACAGGAACTGTAGCAGTGGCAAAACACCTGCAAAGAAAAAAGCTAGCAAAGGCCTGAAGATGTCTGTTTTTTCATTACTTCTTTGTTACTTCCTTTGTGTTCTCATTTAAACTTCCCTTTGCATTTTACTTTCAGCCCCTTTGCATTGTACTTTCAGCTGGCTTATCCTCTCTATATTTTACTTTGCTATTCAAAGTCTGTAGCCAAATAAAGAAGAGTCCCATTTGAAAGACTGACACCATTTCTGTCATAATGACAAAATCTCTGAAGACATTGGGACTTAATGTGAATGGAAAGGATAGCATCTATTTTCTCTCTCAAGGTGTATGCATAAACTAGTTCATGGGTTATTGGTTGCCTGGTTTCATGTTACTCTGGAAATAGGCTACATTTATTGTGTGTTCCCTGGCAAATTCTTGATCATCTGTAGTTAATTACCTATAGAATCTTCTTTTGGTTGCCCTGAAAAAGGTAGTAGGGCGGTGTAGGCTGGATTTTGGGAATTTTCTTATGATCAACATGACTACCTTTGCTTTTTTAAAATCAGTTCAACTGATTTTACACTTAGTAGAGCAATCTAGGGATAAAATGGCATGTGTGTATCATCTGTTAGTGGGTTATAGCATGAGCATAAGAACATAAGGAGAGTAGTGCCAGATCAGACCAAAGGCCCATCTAGACCAGCATTCTGCTTTCTCACTCCATATGATTGATATTTACATGAACCGAACACCTGAATAGATCTATTTTATCCATTCATTCAATATTTTTATATCCCTTCCTTCTTCCAATTCTGCAACACTGGGTGGCTAACAGCACAAACACAAAAACAACTATCAAATACCTCCCTACTCTTAAGTCATAGTATATAGTCAGTTCACATTCACTACTCATTAAGAGCCCTTAACTCAAGGTAAGAGAGAACTATGATTACTCTGGGATTGTGAAGTCATGTACTTTAACAGACAGTGGATATTAAACCCCCCATTGCTATTCAGGAGGTGTGAAGCTGTGATTCCCCATTTCCATTCCAGGTTTTGTCTCAAGAATGAAGTTGAGGACATGGAACGTAAATCCCAAAAGTCACACCACTTGAAATTTCCATTCCTAAGCATCAAGATAGCCTCCATATTCTTTCAGCTTCATTAGGACTATATCAGATCCAGTTGTGAAAAGAGGGGGTTGAATGGGGATGGGGTGGTGGAATTTCATATATAGTACTGTTCTTTTCTTTCTCAGACTTGCTAACATATGCATTGGGGGAACAAGGTGTCTCTAACTAAGGAACAGACAAAGTATGACTACTGATGCACACTTGTACCACACAAAATGTTAGAATGAATTCTAACTCTTATTGGCTTGTGGGATTACAGGAACACTGCCCACAATCCATACTGCAAATTCTCCTAGATGGAGGAATCTTCCAGAATCTCATTTCATGCCTCTAAGAGAAATTACAGGCACACTAGAAAGAAAGGAGCCATGGCCCTTGATGATGGAAAGGATCTCCTTCATACTGGATAACTTGAGGCTTTCTAAAGATATAGCCTCAAGATAATTTAATGCAGTTCTCCCCTTGAAATCTGTTTAACCACCCATTAACCACAATCTGGGTCAATACAGAGTTATACAGGTCCAGTCTTCCAAAGCATGCATACTGTATATGTGAAGTGAAGATTCTAATCCATGTTGTTGACTAATTCCCCCTAGCTTCATATTCTTCAGCATTTGGTGAAAGTCACTGGTTAGAAACAGTAGGCTGTGTTAGTCTGAGTGAAGAAACACTGCCTTAATGGAAAAATTCCAGGACAAAGCTAGAACTATGTGTGCATTTAAATGCACACACACACACACGGGAATGGCTGAGTTGCTGATTCACAAAGGGAGATAGATATAGATTTGTGTGTGTGTGTTTCCATACCATCAAGAAACTTAAAACTTGGTGTGCATACAGTCCAAGACACTCTGCTTACTATAACTTCCTGTAATTGGAATATTTTAACATCTAATGGTCTAATGCAGGGCTGCACAATCTGGGGCTACATGCAGCCCTCAGGCACTCTTTGGCCCACAAATCTGGCAAAACCCCACTCAGTGATCAGCTGGGCTGCAGGGCACAAAAACTGCTGTTCTATGGCTTTGGAGATCTCTGTTTGCTGCTGCTTGTAGTAGTGGAGAAGCAACAATCTCAGTGGCAATCACTGGGGGATGGGAGATGGGCAATCCCCTCCACTCAGCGGTCCCTAGATCTCAGTGGAACAGAAGGGGAGGTTTAAAGCTCCCCATCCAAGCATGCTGAGATGTGGGGAGAGGGTGGCAGGGAAAGGGGAGGAAGTGTGCATGTACAGCACCCCCACCACCCCCACCAAGCCAACACTGGATGCAGCCAAGTTTATGCACCCCTAGTCGAATGGCTGCTGGTGATAGTTCTTGTCTGAGGACATTTTGAATCAAGAAGAGCAGATGGCACAGAGCGTTGCTTGTAACAAGAGACTAGGAGATTTATTTCTTTGCCTTCTGGAACAAAGAGACCACTGATCCTGCCTGGTCCAGGAGCTGGTTTGCTTGCTAAGGAGCTGTGAGAGCTGTTTTGAAGGTTCCAGAACCCATTTTTTCAGGCGAGAATGTGGTGGCTTCCACAGAATTGGAGTTTGGTGGCTGGTGCCACCAAAGCTGAGAGTGATTATCCTTTGTTTTTGAGATGCTACTAGACCAGGACATCTGTGGCCAAACCATCCATGGACAAATGAGGAATTTTGCAAAGTCATTCAGGTGATTGTGCTTGGTTACCCTCTAAAGGACTCTCTGGGCTGGTTCACATAATTAAATAAGCCACCATGGATTATTTTAATTAGGGCAGGTAAAATAAGCTACAGTGGTTTATTTTATTGTGTGAACTGAGTCACTGAGGTTGTCCCTATATGTTACTCTGCTGGTTTGGGTTATTTATACTTCATGTTGTGCTTCAATAAACCTGTTGTTAATTGATTTATCCTTGTCCAGATGTGTGAGTAAGCCAAGCTGCCTTGTTTGTAAGTAGTGAGATTCAAGTTACATTATGAAATGCAAATGCCAGATGGTTTTTCTGTTAATATTATAAGGTGAACCTGTCATATCTTAGAGATAAGTGTGTGTGGGGGGGGATTAACTAAAAGCTTAACTGCTTTCACTTTGAAAATGAATGAGAGGCCTAGTGAAACATGCATAATGACTGAAGGCTCTGCTTATATTTCATTAATGTTTCACTCAGCTTAATCTGAACAAGGCATGATAACAACCACAACCCAACCTTGTTCTAATTCAGGATCATTACTAGATTGTGTGAAAAAGCAACACTCTGTTATTTCTTGGAGAAACACTGAGTAACAAGTGACTCAACATATTGGACATTGAAGCTGTTTTGTCAGGAGATAAGTGGGTGTTCCAAGGGAGTCACAAAATTGGGATTGATGGAAACCTAGTGATTATGAAACGAGTCATTATCCCCACATCTGTGATGCCCACAAAATACACAACATAATTCCCTATCCTATCTCCATTTCAGGAACCATTTTAGCATGGAGGTCTGATAGCCAGAAGAGGATCTTCCAGTGACACCAACCTGTAGGCATGGCGTTTCTCATCACTGCAGCCCCATGTCAAAAAAATTCTTTGTGGAAAAGGAATTACAAAGCCATTCTTCAAATCAGACTTGCAGCCTGATTCTAACTACCTCTATTTGAAAATGAGTCCCACTGATTGCAATAGAATTTGTGTCCAAATAAGAAACTTTTCAGTGGTGGGGGGAGTGGAAGATATCTGGCTGTTGAGGCATGTCAAACCATCGTTTTGGGGAATTGAGATGTTGAACCCCATCCCTGCTAGGCACTGAGCCAAGGTGATGAGAGAGGAGTGTTCTATGGATGGAGACTTGTTAGTGTCTTGTGGGAGAACTGCATGTATTTACTGTAGGTGCAATGTTGGGGATGGATATAAAAAAAGCATTTCAACCTTCACTGTAGCAATATATTGGGGACCAACTTTCCGATTCCAACATAGATTGCCTCACTGGCCTTGGTGCAGTATGTTTATTTTTGTCATGCCACAGTAAGATGTGGCATAGAATCATAGAGTTGGAAGGTATCTTGGAAATCATCTAGTCCAACTCCTTGCATGGATAGATACTTAGGGGAAAAAGAGTAACAAAAAAGCTTTGTTGGCAGAATGGCCATAATGGAATTGAACACTCAACTTTATGGGAAAAGTCATTGTTTTTGTTTGCTGAGTGTGGTAGGCTGCAGTGCAGGGAAAAGAGAGGGATCCCTCCAAATCAGGTGGACCACCTGTACCACGACCAGTCAGCAGAATTTCCTGACCCTTCTGTGTAACACTTTTGAAGGGCTGGGGGGGGGGGCTGCCATGGGGAGGAGGGGGCAGGGAAGTCTACTTCTGCCAGCCAGGTTGTGTACACCTAATCTGGATCCAACCCATAATATTTTTCCTCTAGTACCACTCTTGGTGGTAAAGCAGAGACTGCTTGAGTCACATCATTTTTTTACTTTATGACATGACATTTGACAGATAACTATTGCTGCAACGTATAGTCAGTTAATTGCAATGTATAGTCAATTCATCAATTTAAAATCTGATGATTAAAATATCATCCCCAATTAGTTGGTCAGCAGATTTTTTTTTAATGTTAATTATCTCAGTTGTTAAATACTAACAAATCTTGAGGTGGTAGGTGCTTTCTTAAAAAAGGCATTCCTCCTTTCCTTACACAAAGGAGGAAATAACTCTTCAAGGCCAGCCCTACCATTAGGCAGAGTGAGATGGCCTCCTCAGGCACAGATGCTGGGGTGTAGGGACTGCGCCAAACGTCGAGCAAGCCCCCCTCCAGTGCTCTCTCACTGCCAGGGTCACTATCTATCCCAGGAATGCTGGCAGGAGGAATCTCTGCCAGCTGCTGTGCTTGTGAGAGATGAGCAAGCTCCTCTCCCACTGATTGCTGTTCCTCCTCAGAATCAGAACTGCTCTGGGGCTCTATTGGCTCAGTTTCCACCCTGACATGTATGTGGAATAGAGGGAGCACCATCTTGTTCTTTACCTCAGGCAAAAAAAATGTCTTGGGCGAACCCTGGATGGTATTTGCTGTGAAAAACGTATGCATCACCTAAAACAAATTAAGAATACTTCTTTCTTCAGAACTATGCAAATGTATGCATTCTCATCACATTAGTTTCAACTTATTTGATTGAATTGGGATACCTTTGTCTATACATATCAGTGAAGATTTCTTTAATCGAGCAACAGCCCTACAAAATGTACTGCATTCCACTTTTTGTTTTCCCATTAAGGTCTTCCCCTTCATATTCCATCCAAAGTGTTACCTTCACAACACGGGTTCATACACTATAATAACCATTGAGGAAGCAGGGGCAGTGGGTGGAGGGGGAGGCTCAGCTGAAAAAATAAAGATCATAGAAATTATAAACACAACTTGCCCTTACTTCAGTGATAAAGACATAGGGATGTTTGACTTCCCTTGGATGGGTTTCAATAGGAGCTAAAATTTGATTTTATTGTATAGTACCACTGTTCCCTGTTTTGTTATGGCTAGCAGCCCACAAGTTACAAGCATGGAAAAAAGGAAAGCATCAGCTCTGAAAGGTTTCCTTGGAACACCTGAGGGTGCTTAACAAAACACTACTGCTTATAAGACAGCAGAGATGTTAAAGCAGAGCAGCCTTGACATTTTCAAGCACATTGTCAAGAAGCCTCAGTTTCCATTAAAAATTAAAAATCGAATGCAGTGGAGGATGCTGAGAATCTAGCAAGAGTGGCCCTCTGCTTTTCATTCTCCCACAAAGGTTCTGCTTTGTGCTCTGACCTCTCTGGTTTATCTGCTCTGCTTTCACAGGGGGTCTATGTAGGCCGGGCTGGGCAACACACAGCCTGCAGGCCAATGTGGGCCCCTCATCCTTTGTTGCAGCCCCCAAATGGCCACCGCCGTGCTGCCAAATAGCCACCAAATTTTGGCAGCACATAGCGGCTGTGAGAAAAAAAGCTGCATTTTTGCTTTAACACAAGGCACATGGGGAGCATGTGCCATGCCTTAATGCAGAGTTGCACTCCCCTGGAGCTTTGGGAGCATAATTTTGCATTACAGCAATGCACATGCTACCCAAACAACAATGTTACTTTTTTTCTCATCACTGAATTGTTTCCAAAATTCAATTTCATGGAGAGAGAGGATACAGTTTCTGGTGAGTTCCAGGGGGCAGAAATTGCCCCTAGACCCTCCAAGGTTGCCTACCCCTGCTATAGGCAAAGATCTCATGACCCATCTGGGTGCCATTACCTTAGATCAATTGTCTCCAGCCTGGTGCCCTCCAAGGTTTTTGGACTACAATTCCCATCATAAGAATATAAGAAGAGCCATGCTGAATCAGGTCAAAGGCCTAGCTGGCCCACAATTGCCAACCACATGCCTCTGGGAAGTCCACAACAGGTCATGAAGGCAACAGCACCCTTCCATTCATGTTCCCTAGCAAATGGTAGACATGGGCATACTGCACCTGTTAGTTAGTTAGTTCGTTCGTTCGTTCGTTATTTGGAGTAGGCTCCATTAAACTCTGGGACTTATTTCTGAGTAAACATTCATGCAGTGGAGGCTGGCAGCTCCAATATCAGTGGGGCAGTGAATCTGCTCTGGGTTTCAGTCAGAATCAGTCAGAACTCTAAAGGAGCTATCCAAGTACCTTAGATAGCTCCTTTAGAGTTCTGACTGGTTCTGACTGAAACCCGGAGCAGATTCACCACCCCACTGACATTGGAGCGGCCAGCCTCTACTGCATGTGTAGGATTGTGATGTTATCCTGTGAGGATTAACTGTGGGTGCTTTGCTTATTCTCAAGTATAACAGGTTTAAATATATGAACATTTTCCACATTTATTTATTCAATTGCCCTCATCCTCTGTCCTTTAGAAATTGAAAGCATGAAAATTGAAGGAGGAAAGATAAATATTCTACACACAGCTTTTTCTCACCTCAGAATGAAAAGTACACTTCTGCACAATCACCCTCCTTTAGCATGGTTGTTTCTCTGAGCACCTAACAAATTAGCCACATTGAATCTATGATTCTCCAGAGATACCTACACCTAGTTCTTGCACCCAATTAAATGCATATGTAAAAGACAACATCTGTTTCTGCAGTTTAAAGGAAGGATTTCATTCAGCAATGTTGACAAGTGGTATGACAGGTTGGCAGTTTTTACTATATATAATAATGAGCAGATCAGTCAAAGACTTCAAAAATGAACACGACTGAATGTGATTCTTATTATGCATATTTCATCTTGTGCATAATCAAATGTACGTTGCTCATATTTATTTGTTTATTCCAGCCCCAGGGCATGTACTCTTTTGGCTTTTCAGATGGAGGGGGCACAACAAATCTGCAGTTATTTTGGTGTCATGGGAGGGATACAAAGATTTCCCCTCAAGGCAGCACTTTAGTTGTGGCTGCAGAAAACAATAGTATTGTAATGGATTTAGACATAATGGAAACATCTAAATGACCTTTCAGGGATCCCTTATAAACCAGTAACTTGGATGGTGAAAGCTCAGGGAATTGCTTGAGCAGAAAAACAGGTTTCAAGATCTTGCCTGGGCATGTCCTGTGTCAAAAGGGGTGTCATCACATCAGCTGCTAATTTTGTGAATGCACCAAAAGGGTGGGAAGATGATTCAGCTAGGTTCCCCCTGTCCTGCTCCAACAAGGAATGGGCTAATTGAGTCTGGGGGATGATAAAGCAAGTGGCTTGAGTATGAAGAGGATGTATGTAGGCATGTAAAGCTTCTCTGTTGCCCAATCAGGGTCCCCACATACATGGAAGAACTCTACACACATACATTGGAATGCATAGCCCTATTCAGGTGTTCTCTACTTGGATGGATCAAACATGGAGGAGGGAAAGCGCTCCAGCCCCACCCCTCTCTGTCATCATGTTTGTCACCCTGTAGACATGGAGGGTTACAGTCTGAAGAGGAGAGCATTCTGGCTCGCATGGACAGAGGAGGCTGTCCTCTTCAGACAGTCACGCTCCACAAGTACAGGGTAACAAATGCAATGGTGGAGAGAGGTGGGGCTGGAGCACTCCTCCTCACCCGTTTGCCCTATTCAGGTTCAGAACGCCTGAATAGGGCTCATGCAGAGCCCTTTCACAGACTGGCTGATCGTTCAGATGGCAGGAGGCATGGCCACTGGGCACACGGGCAGTGGGGGAGCAGTGTTAGTCCCTGTTGTCCTGTGCTCCCATTCATACATTCTCTAATTGTATGGGGAGGGGGTCATCTGAACCCCCTCATAAACACAAGCCTTTCACAAACCCCCAAACAGTTCTCTCACCACCACCACCGCCCCGCCAAACATACACACGGACATCCTCTCTGGCCATCTTCCTAGACAGTGGCTTGCTCCTCAGTGTTATAGAAGTCATCTTTGTTTAAGGAAGAGGCTTCACCCAAGAGAACTCAAATCAAGGACTGAGCAACCATAGATAAGTTTTGCTCCCATGGAAAATTTAATTGATTTGCATTGAGGTTTTTAAATGCTTTAACTTGATAAATGCACAATATCATTTTTCAGCAATGCCCCCCCACACACACACACACACACTGCAAGTTCTTCACATTTTGGGATGTATTTAAAGAGGCAAGGGGGTGGGGAACAGAAGTTATGGTATGCCTGATGAAATAATGATCATAAACAAGAGAGATTTGCCCAAAGAGGACATTTCTTTAAATTGCTGTGCCTTGGGGGAATCTTCATGACAATGGAATGAGAAGCATGTTGGAGTATTATCTGGATTTTCATGGAATCAGCTTTGGTCCATCAGGGACACATGAAGCAAGAAAAGTTGAGTGTACCATACCTTAGAAATCTGCTTTTCATGGGTCACACAGTGCTTGAAAGCAACATACAGTATTTCTGGGTTGGGTTGGGGAAGTGGAACTGAATGTCATCAACCCAGCAGGGGCTGCTCAGCCAATGAGAGAGGCTTGTTTCCCACCCCTGTTCAAGCTTCCCCCTGCTACTACATTATTATAAAAGGAGCGTCACTAATTCACAATTCTGAAGGCTAGAAACAGCACTAAAAAGGCAGGCTAGATACTCACTCCCCATGAGAGCCCCCCACCAGCACAAATAAGCCCTATTCCGGCAAGCAGTCATAGAGTTATAGCTTTTAGTCCCCTTTCTCCTTCTCTGGCCACTTCTCCTTGCTTACAATGGCAGGCTTCTCTGCTCCCGTGATCCCGAGACTGTAGTAGATCGCTACTGCGATTAAGCCCTTATGTGCATTTGTCTAATGCTTCCCAACCCATTTTTACTGCAAGTATCACAGAGAAATGAAGTACTGTGCCATCAGATAATTGATTTAACACAACATCAGAGAAGCTAAGTAAACAACCAGAGAAGTGCATAATCACAGAGGCTAGTTACTCCCACTGGCGAAAAGGAAGTGCAACACGATTCTGAAGGCTCAAAAGAGCGCTTTGATGTGTTGGAAAGGCAGGCTAGTTATTCTAGTTACCTAGGTTACTGAGGTCATGGCCAGGTGAAAGCCACATGCCTAGGAACACCCCAATCATACCAAATTTAAAGCAGAGGGATGGGCACACAGTAGCTGAACCTCAGGAGAGCCGAATTAAAGAAAAATAATGGACTGGCCATGACATCATGTGCCACAAAGGAGCTCCAAATGGTCCCAATCCACAGTGAAGATGGGCCCTTGGATGTTCCTCAGTGGAAATGTCTGTGATTTGCCAAATGTCAGACAGTTTTAACAGTATATTTTATAAGCAGTTAAAACACATCTGGGCAACTGTTGGAGGTCTGGGGCCATTTTTATTCCCCAGACCTGCCCCCCATGGGCCACATGCTATGGTACACCAATAAAATAATAATATTTGTTTTAATGGTATCCATAGCATTATAGAGTGCCAAAAGGGTCAAAATTAGCTTGTTTTCAAGCTATATTCAATCCTTTGGTACTCCCTAGCAGTTCAAATCCTCACTCAGCTATAAAGCTCACCGGCTGATCTTGGAGCAGTCACTATCTCTCAGCCTAATCTACCTCAGCAGACACTATGAGGATAAAATGGATGAGTGGGGGGGAACCACGTCAGCTGCCCTGAGCTCCATGGAGACAGGGCAGGAGAGAAATAGAACTAAAAATAAATAATAAATCACTATTTTGTTTGTTTATTATTTCTGTCCTGCCCCTCAAATGAATTCCCAGGGTGGTGTACAATACTAAATCAAAAATAGAAGAAAAAGCATTTAAAAGCATAGAAACAGAACAGGCTAAAAGCAGCATGATCCAAAGTCTAAAAAGAAAAACATAAGAAAGGAGTAAGACCGCTTAGGTAAGCATGTTTGGAAAAATAAACACATTTATGACCTGGCTGGCACTGTTAAATGACATCATTGTGGGCACCAGACAAAGTGCCCTGGGCTGAGCATTCCACATTCAGGGCGCAGCACCGTTACTGAGGCCCTCTGATATACAGTACCGTGCAAAAGTCTTAGGCCACCACCAGCTTTGTTGTTTTAGCAACAAAGTTTTAATGACCATCCATAATTATTTTTCGGTCTCTGTATTAAGATACAAACAGAAAATACAGGAAATATGTACAGGCAAAAGTCAGTATTTAGTGTGACCTCCCTTGGCTCTAAGCACATCTTGAACTCTTTTGGGGAGACTGTCCTGAAGTTTTCTGAAGTAATCTTCTGGTATATTATACCAGGCTTGTTTCAGCTGTTCCCAGAGTTCTTCTTTAGGTGTAGGTTGTCTTTTATTTCTTTCTCTGTCCAGGTGATCCCATACTGCCTCTATAATATTCAGGTCTGGACTCGGTGGAGGCCAGTCCATGACTGTCAGTGTTTTATCAGCTGTTTTCCTCGCTAAATATGATTTCACTGCATTAGCAGTGTGCTTGGGATCGTTATCATGCTGAAAAATGAAACCATTCCCAATCAGGCGCTTTCCAGAAGGAATGGCATGACGAATTAAAACCGGTCTGTACTTTTCAACATTCATGATCCCATCAATACGGACAAGATCGCCAACACCACTGGCAGAAATGCAGC
Organism: Heloderma suspectum; assembly: GCF_057233095.1. Classification (NCBI taxonomy): domain Eukaryota; kingdom Metazoa; phylum Chordata; class Lepidosauria; order Squamata; family Helodermatidae; genus Heloderma; species Heloderma suspectum. The sequence goes on from NC_139462.1 coordinate 73,347,405, forward strand.
CCCAAAACAGGACAGACCCTCCACCATGTTTCACTGAAGGCCGCAAGCACTCATTCGTCCATCTCTCTCCAACTCTTCTTCTCACATATTGTCGACAACTGGACCCCAAAATTTCAAACTTGGATTCATCACTCCATAATACTTTTTTCCACTGATCCTCATTCCAATCTTTGTGAGCTTTAGCGTATCTTAACCTTTTCACCCTGTTCCCCTTCCGCAAAAGTGGTTTCGTGGCTGCTACCCTTCCACGAAGACCATTCCTGGCTAGGCGCCTGCTGTTACTCTAGTGTAAGGGGAGGTCACACTAAATACTTGTCACTTTAGCCAATGGAAGCTGTTTTTTCTGATTTTTTTTCTATTGTTGAATACGGCATACAAATTTCCTGTATTTTCTGGTTGTATTCTAATGAAGAGACTGAGAAATAATTACATATGGTCATTATACCATTGCTAAAACAACAAATCTAATGGTGGCCTAAGACTTTTGCACAGTACTGTACATCGGAGGTGGGAACAAGCAAAATACAACTTGCCAGGAACATGTGCAAAGCAAGAAAAAGGTGCAGTAAAGAAGAGCCTGAATGGCCAAAGCTAACAATGTTCACTGCAACAGAATGAGGATTGGGCCTATTATCATCATATAGTAGAGAGTGCAGCTATAGTGCTGAACACATACATGAATCACAGCCAGCTGCACGTTGACTAAAGCAAGCAGCACTTAGCAGCAGAGAGAATGAATCCTGGTACTTATGGAAGAAATGGAGCATGCCTTAGTTTTAAGTAGTGCCACAAACATAGCAGGTTCTCAGACTCTTTGAACTCTACCTGCATTTAATTGTACTGGTAGGATATAGAACAGCCTTCCCCAACCTGGCACCCTCCAAATGTGTTGGACTGCAACTCCCAGCATCCCCAGCTGGCATGGCCATTGGCTGTCCAACATATCTGGAGAACACCAGGTTGAGGAAGGCTGATACCAGGGCTGGCCCAAGACATTTTGCTGCCTGAGGCAAAGGACAAGATGGCGCCTGCTCCCATTCCATGTACAAAAGCTGACTGGAGAAGCAGCTGAATCTGTCTTCAACACTGGCAATGGGATAGCATTCTCCACCACACCTGAGGGCAGCAAGCAAACTTAGGGAGCACAGAGGCCTCTCCTCCAACATCCTGCTGCCACCTCCCAGCATCTCCTGCCTGAGGTGACCGCCTCACTCTGCCTAATGGTAGGGCTGGCCCTGGCTGACATATATGCAATTGCAAACAAAAATCCAGCTTCATTTTATAGAAAGCCTGGTTCATTGTTGATACAAGTTAAGTAATAGTACTTCCCCCTAGAAATCACCTGCAAATAAACCCATGTGTGATTCCAAAAATCCTGTATATCATCAACAAGAAGATTCCTAGAATAGCTGAAGATCACAAGTACTTGTGCACTGACACCAAACTAGATGTGATGGGCAGCAGGCCTGTGTGCAGAACTGGGTCTGTTTTCATATATCTATAAAGGGGAAAGGAGGGGTGACTAAAAGCACAGGATGAGTGGGCAGAAAACTGTCTCTTCCCCATGATCCCCTCATCTCAACTGAGGGTGGAACTGCACAGATCCATGATTCATGCCACGGATATTTCGTTTTACAAAACACAGCTGTTGAAACTGTAATTGGAAAGGTGAGACAAGCATGGGAGGGAGGAGCATCCATAAACATTCAAATGTGCACATGCACATGTTATGCTACCTGAAAGCCTGCCTCCTCACGTAGGACCTTGCCCGGGTCTGAAGATCTTCAGGAGAGGCCCTTCTTTCGAAACTGCCACCTTCAGAGGTGCATTTGGTAGTGACATGAAAGAGGGCCTTCTTGGTGGCCACTCCCAGGCTGTGGAACTCCTGCCAAGGGAGGCTAGGTTTGCTCCCTCTCTGCTGTCCTTCCACTGGCAGTCAAAGACCATTTTATCCAAGCAGGCCTTTGGCATATAAGTGGGTCTGTTGGGTTGGATGCTATTTTATTCTGTTATTGTTCTGTTTCTAATTGTGTTTTAATGCATTTGTTTTATTATTGTTCTAATCAAGTTTTATTTATGATAGTAAGCTGCCTTCAGTACCATTTTTCTTGGTAGAAAGGTAGGGTACAAATTAAATCAAATCAGCCAATCAGTAAGCAAATTAGTGCCCTCTTTTGTCCTCTTCTTTGGACTAATGCATTTCCTCTTTTTTGGCAAATGTAAGTGGCCACCCTATTGTTCCCCCTTGAGGTATTTTCCCAATGAAAATTGCCCCCTCCAAAAGCTGCTTTAACCACCAGATGGGAAAACATACAAACACTAATATCTTGAGGGTAAAAGCAGCTGGTGTGGGGATGAGTGGCTTTTAGTGGGAAAATAGTGAAAGGAGAAAGAATTTAGAAGTTTTGAACAGCAGATTATATTTTTAAAGTAACAGACATGCTACTTACCAGGGACAGCGATGGACAAATCTATCAATTTTATTTTCTCATTTTTCCAATCTTAAATTTAGTTCATTTCAATCTTTGAGTATTTTCCAGTCTTAAGTTTGGTTCATCCCAAACTTTGAGATTTTTTTTGTAAATTTACATGAAAATTCAAAAGCACTTTTGTGCATATTTCTCTGAATACATGCATTTTTGTATGCATTATTGCCTAATATACACATTTTTGCATGCAGTTTTCCTAATATAATCCATTTCTGTACATATTTTTTGATTGGTGAACCCCATTTGTAAAATTTGAAGAAGTGCAAATTTTAACAGATAACTGAATTTCAGTTCTCATAGCAGTTTGAAAGTATGAAATTAGGTAAGCTTGCATTTAAATGTGAACTGAGTAGATTTCTCCCCCCGCCCTAACTAGGGGTGTTTCTGGACAGAGGGTCCAGAATGCTACCTGGCAATCTATACATTGTATAGATATTCCATTTCTTCTTCCTTAACATATTTTCTTTAGAGGAAAGAAAAAAGATGGGAAGAAATGGTGGGAAAATGTAGGAGGCTTCCAGCTTGAAGATATCATTATCATCATCATCATCATCTGGATCTCACATACAATTCCATGAATGAGGCAGGGTGATTGCATGACAAAAACCTCATCTGGATGCACCCAAAGAAGGAATGCAATGGTCCTCATTGACTGAGGTAATGCCTTTTCTTGGACCAGTGGCGAATACTAGCTATATACAGTCTGGAAGCTTGCTGTTCCTCCTAGTCTTATGAATGGTATCATCTGAACTATATTGGTCCCTTAGTGGTTAAGACGCTGAACTGCAGACTGGAAGGTCGGCAGGTCAGCAGTTCGAGACCCGAGCGCTGCGTGACGGAGTGAGCTCCCGTCTTCAGTCCCAGCTTCTGCCAACCTAGCAGTTCGAAAGCAAGAAATTGCAAGTAGATAAATAGGTACCGCCTCGGCGGGAAAGGTAACAGCGTTCCGTGCACCTCGGTGTTCAGTCATGCCGGCCACATGACCACGGAAGCGTCTTCGGACAGCGCTGGCTCTTCGGCTTAGAAACGGGGATGAGCACCGCACCCTAGAGTCAGACACGACTGGTTGGCGACACCTTTTTATATAAGGAACAGAAGCAAAATTAACCGACTGAGCATTGGTTAATGTTGTCTCACTGTATTGATGCCATATTACATCTTGCAATGGGATATACTTTCCAAATATTTACACGTGTGACAATAATTTTGCTTTAGTGCTGTCATCAGAATAGCTTCAAAAGCATCAAGGTTTAGTATTTTATTACAAGAGAAAGCAGGATGAGAGAAATTTATTGGTAATCAAGCAGAGACATTAAGAAAACAGCAGCTGACAGTTTGTTGATGAAAGTAAACAAAACATCTGGATGAATAGCTAGAAAAACACAGTACATAGGTGCTGTAAAATTATCACACAAAAATGTTCAGTGCACAGAACTGAGGGCTATACTTTAATCATATGTATGTGGTAACTTGCTTTGTGTTTGGGGGAAACAGTTACATAAATATCATTCAGCGGTTGTAATTAGTCATGAGTTCCCATTGCCCAAGTAATATTCTAAATCTGAAATGGATATTTTTATAAGAAACTTTAAAGAAAACAAATAATAGGCTCAAATTGATTATATTATTAATTTTGATAGAGACACACCAATCATTGGACTGGTGCTATGAAGCACTTTCGGAGTCCCCATGCTGAGTTCCCATTTTGCCAGTTCCAATGTTAGCCCCCAGGCAAGCCGTACTTAATACTTCCAAATCTGAATCTCTGTCTAACCACTTCTTCCTTATATCCTCATGATCCATGTGGACTTGTTATGTACCCCTCCCCCAGGCCTGGATCAGATGATACTCTCCCTGGGCCCATATGTGTGGTGGGAAGAAAGAGGGTGAGAATCATCCCAACCCATCCAGCATGCATGCTCCACCTCTGACATCCCTGGGTGTCCAACACACACAGGGCTATTTCATAATCTCAATTTTCTATGTAAAATACAAATTACTGTTAGCTGCTTTGAGCACCATTTTGGTGGAAAGACAGGATATAAAGTTGATAGGTACATACATACATAGTCAACTGCATAGAATCATAGAATCATAGAATAGTAGGGTTGGAAGGGGCCTTCAAGACCATCAAGTCCAACCCCCTGCTCAATGCAGGAATCCAAGTCAGAGCATCCCTGACAGATGGCTGTCCAGCCTCGTCTTCAATGCCTCCAGTGTGGGAGAGCCCACCACCTCCCTAGGTGAAGCAGAGCTCAAGGCAACCTAGGAAACTGGGGGTCCGACTGAGCCCCATTTGGGACCAGTGTCAACACCTTGGTCAAAGTCAGCAGGAGGAATGGGGGTGGGCTGCTGCCTTTCGTGCGAACTTCATCACTAGGTGCTGAGTGCCTTGGCACACCCAGCCATTTAAAGTAACTGAACACACGCAAACAATGAACAACACAGTTTGTGTTTTGATTTTCCCTTCTGGAAGAAATGGACATGCGAATCCCCTTGCAGGATCAGACTAAAGAGCCACATAACCCCCTCCTCTCTTTCCCAAGAGTGGCCACCCAGATGTCTCTCAAAGCTTACAAGGGAAAAAAGGAGGTCAACTGCCATTGCCTAGGCTTTCTTCACAGGGAGCTTTTATCCTGCATTGAGACTGCTCCTTCATGGAAGCTCGTGGGCATTCCACATGACCCGGAGACCCTCCGGGTCTCCGGGTCATGATCTAGCAAGCAAGCATGATCTAGGCTTGCGCATACTGGATTTATGCACATAGCCACATTCAAATCTTATAGTGCAGCATGGATGTATAGGGCTGTTGGAAGTGGGACAGGTGCGCTAGGTGGGTGGGAACAGCAGGTGTACTCCCCTTCCTCTCACACGTATGGGCCAGATAAGAGAGAGGTGTTGTCTGATCTGAGCCATAGTCACTCTACTAAATACATTCCCCTGTAAACAAGTGTCTCTTTCACCTTCTGTTGGAAACACCAAGCCCTAGAATACCTGGCGGCTGCCAGTGGTGCACTCAGTAAGGCTGGGATCTCCAACATGGCACCTGTGGGTGCCAATGTGCCCGTGGACACCTCTGTTGGTGCCCACCAGGCTCCCTGCTCCTCCTGATCTTTGTTTTATTTCTAAAGTTAAAAAAAAAACACTGGGAGGTTGGCATACTGCAAAGTGAAGGGCTGCCATCCAGCACCATCATTATTTGGGTTCAAAAGAATAGTTTTGTGTTCTGAAGCACAGATCCTACCTCTGCCTTTTACTTAGGTTCTTGGGCAAATTACTTTTCTTTTAGCCTCACTGGTTTGCCTTCTGGACAGCTGTTTTGTGACCAGCCATGCCTACCATGGCAGCCATTTTATGAATGGCCAAACCTCCCCATGGCAGCCATTTTGTGAGAGCACCCACAACACTCTCTCAAAATCCCAAATGTGCCCACCAACCCAGAAAGATTGAGGACCCCTGGGGTCCACATATCTAACGACAACACAATTACTTGCACCACTCATGACTACCAAGCAGCTTCCATTTTCCCCAGTGTGTTAAATAGATTGGCTAGTCCCACACTATTTGTTCTAAAGAATATGTTGTTTTGTGAGCATCAGATATCCTCAGAGAAATGGGTTTTGTATTATATATTGCAGCAATATATCATCAGGACAACCTTATTCAAACAACGATCCATGGTCACGTATCCCACAAGGCCCTATTTCACACTGCTGCTGCTGCTTTAATAGTTATTATTTGTCATAACTGAGCCACATGAAAAATACAGAAAGCAAAAGCTTTAAAAGACAGAAGCAGACCTTTTGCCCTCTGTATTTCATGCTGCTGTTCTAAAATAAATGTTTTATATATTGAATGATGCAATGTGTAATATAATGGGGACAAAGCACACTGAAATGGTGATAAAAATGGAAACTTTGCAAAATCACCCCCGTAAATGAAGACAAAATATATCATAGTGGTGTCTGCCAACATCGTAAGTCTCCAAAACTCCCAATCTTTCCCATACATCTGAAAGCACTGAGCACTTAACACTCTCTTAAGAGTCTCCACCACCACCCCTCTTTACAACATCCTAGCCCTCTTGCTGACCGTACTGCTGCTGCTACAGCTCCTCCAGTGGAAAAAAGGGAAGAGGTCTCACTTTCCTCCTGATCTTACTGGGTGCCCTGTGCTCATTGCTACAGTAGCATGCCTGCTGCCAGAAGTTCTGGGAAATGTAGTAATGATCAAATATATTGATCAGGAGCACTGGGAAAACAACATTTCTCACACCTCCTGGTAGTTGGTTCATTGATGTAGCTCCAGCTGTCAGGGAAGCATTGAGAGAGAGAGAGAGAGAGAGAGAGAGAGAGAGAGAGTTCACTCTCTTCTCAACCTCTGGAACCAGAGAGGCAGCTACAGGGTAAACAAGTGGTTGGTTGGTTGGGATTAGGAGGCTCAGTGTGGGTGGGAGAGAGTCAGACTCACAGGTGTGTGTTTGGGAGGATGCTTGGAAGCTCAAGGGGGAGTTGCAGAAGGATTGCATACTACTGTGCCACTAAATGGAGATTCAACAAGTTCCAATTTGACTCAGCTTGGGTTGAGGGAGGGAGTCTGCTGGGTGTGTATAGGATCCTAACTATGCTATGATGATATTACGCTGATGTTAGTGCAATAGTTAGTGTTAGTCAGCTGCTATAGTGGGGCAGAGGATTGCACTGTAACGACACTAATACACACATTATTCAGTAAAAATAATTGCTGTGGAAGAATAAATCTGAAGACTGTTCTGTTTCAGGCAGCAGACCCTGCTGAAGGAAGGGTCTAGCCCAGATGGAGCCCTACTAGAGGCTCCAACTGTGCTAGAGGGGAAATTCCAGAAGCATAGTCAGACAAGCCCAAGGTCAAGCCTTGGATAGGCAGAATAGAAGTGGGTAACACCATGGAGAGCTCCAAGTGGGGTGAATTTTCTGTGCAAGAGCAGCCTTTACAGCAGGGGTGTACAACCTCTTTCCTATCTCAGAAGACATCCTCCCTGAATCCCAAAATGGCTTCCGCCCTTCCAGGGGGACAGTGGATAAGATCTTCACCGCATGACAGCTCCAAGAAAAATGCAGGGAGCAAAACCAACCCCTGTACATGGCATTTATTGATCTGACTAAGGCCTTCGACACTGTAAATCGTACTGCTCTCTGGACCATCCTTCTGAAAACCGGATGCCCTAATAAATTTGTGAACATCTTGTGGCTCCTCCATGACGACATGACGGCAACAATCTTGGATAACAATGGCTCTCAAAGTGATCCATTCAAAGTGGAATCAGGCTTTAAACAGGGATGCGTCATTGCTCCAGCCTTATTTGCTATCTTCATCACTATGATTCTACACCTTGTTGAAGGGAAACTTCCCACTGGTGTAGAAATCATATATCGAACAGATGGAAAACTTTTTAATCTCAGTAGGCTGAAAGCAAAAAGTAAGGTAATTACATCCTCTGTCATAGAACTTCAATACGCTGATGATAATGTAATCTGCGCACATTCAGAGGAAAATCTCCAAACTATCCTAAACATCTTCGCAGAAGCATATGAAAAGCTCGACCTCTCACTTAACAACAAAAAAACCAAAGTGCTTTACCAGCAAGCACAAACCAATCCCTCTGTAGCGCCATCAATCCAGCTTAATGGTGTGATGCTGGAAAATGTCGATCACTTTTCTTATCTTGGCAGCCATCTCTCCACAAAAGCCGACATCGACACTGAAATTCAGCATCGCCTGAGCTCTGCGGCTGCAGCATTCTCCCGAATGAAGCGTAGAGTGTTCGAGGATCGGGACATTCGCAGGGAGACCAAAATGCTTGTTTACAAAGCCATTGTACTACCAACCTTACTGTATGCCTGTGAAACATGGACCATCTATAAATGCCACTCCCAACTTCTCGAAAAATTCCACCAATGCTGCCTCCGAAAAATTCTGCAAATTACTTGGGAAGACAGACGGACTAATGTGAGCATACTGGAAGAAGCAAAGACCACCAGCATTGAAACAATGATTCTCCAACATCAACTTCACTGGATTGGCCATTTTGTTCAAATGCCTGATTATCGTCTTCCAAAGCAGTTACTCTGTTCCCAACTTACGAATGGAAAATAGAATATTGGTGGACAGCAAAAGACATTTAAAGAAGTTCTTAAAGCTAATCTAAAAAAATGTAACATAAGGATTGAGAACTGGGAAGCTCTAACTCATGAGCATTCCAACTGGAAGTCAGCCTATATTAAAGGTGCTATGGACTTTGAAGAAGCATGAGTACAGAGCGAAGGGGAGAAACGAGCTCAGCAGAAGGCATGTCAAGCAAACCCTCACCGTGACCACCTTCCACCTGGAAACCTATGTCCTCTCTGTGGGAGGCTGTATCAGCCTCCCACAGAATCAGCCTTTACAGCCACCTGTAGACCCACTGCTAGAGATTAATGTGTTGATTGACCTATCTTCTATGAATCTGTGTAATCCTTTTAAAGAGTTATCTATATAGACTCTGTCTTTGGAAGACAATCTTACTCGGTTACGAGTGATCACCATGATGATGATGATGACAACCTCTTTCAGCTAAATTCCATTCCACTGGTGGGTGGGACTGGGACCAAAGGTAAAAGAGGCAGCACCAACACCCAAACCTACCAGCATATTTTAGCTTCAAGATATTACTGTCAGTTACTAAGCCTTGGGAGAGGGATTTCAACCTTTTAGAATGGGGAGGGGGGACTGCCCCAAAGTCAGGAAACCACCAAACCATCAGCAGTACAGGGGAAGGTTGTCTGGCCCTCAGAGAACCCCAGAAGGCTGGATTTGGTCCCCAGGCCTAAAGTTCTGCACCCCTTCTTTACAGTTTTGGGATTTCTAAAGCATAATGTACTTATCCCCCCACATTCTTTGTGGGATTTTTTAAAATAAAAATGGCACACAGCATAGAGGTGGACCTAGCTACAAAATTTGCAAAATTTTGGAAGGATAAGTGTAGTCATTGTCATGGAAGGGGAGTCTTCAAATCTGGTGTGTGTGATTTCTTTCCCCTCTCCACTCTCTGGGTTTTGGGGGCAATTTGTATGAAAATGGCATGCATGATAAAAGTATCCCTAGGCAGGAAACCTTTAAAAATTCAGAATGTGTACAGGGTGTTATGATGATCTACCAAATCTTTCAGAATCAGCCCAACTCAATACAGAATCCATTTGCATCTGAAGCACACCCCCACAGCTACTGTAGCTATGGTAAATGGCACTACTCTTGCTTCAGGAGCTCACAATAACCCTATCCAAGCCCCGAGCTCTTCAGTTCTGAGCTTTACATTTTGGATCAATATTATTGGCCATTTACAAATGTCTCCAAATCCAGCACTTGGATCTTCCCTAATTCATCAAGGAGCAAAATACATTCATTCTTGCTAGAAGGGTGTTAGTATTGGTGAAAAAAACAGTCATCCTCACACACTACATAACTGTTTTTAGAAAACCTTTACTGCAACAGACTGTAAGCAGCATTACACATCATGACTTGAGCAGAAAAAAGCAGAAAGAAAGTGCTTGGATCAGAGAAAGAAACAGAAACAAATATGTTCTAACTTCTAAAAGTAACAAGGCAGATTACAGCTCCATCTACAGTTACAGCAGACCCATTGCACCTTTAAATCCATTGTCATGTTGTAGCTTCTCCAACACCCTTTCCTGAAAGCCTGTGTACTATTCCATAATGTTAATCTTCCTTTGTACATTCCAGTGGTGATCTCTGGGCAACAGAGTGTCTGCGATCATTCCATCAGATGGACAATATTGCAGGTCAATGATTCCTTGTTTTTGCGTGTATTTTAGGAGGCAATACTTGGCATCAGTGTACTGGGTTTGAGAGCTAATCCAGCCTTATTTACCTTGTGTGTCCTCAAAAATTGATATTGCTTCAAGGCCACCCAGCCCTAAATCTAACAACTGACAAATCCAAATGGCAGCTTGACATACTTGTGCATCTGCAGCTTCTGTGGATGAAAGTGCAACAGTTTGTTTTCGACAAGCCCAGCTGATAGACCCTTCTCCATATTGAAACAGGTATCTGCTGGTTTGTTTGTGATTGGTGGCATCCCCAGTCACCCATCCAGTTAACTTCAAATCTGCTGTAGCTGGCAGTCATGATTTCAAGAAGATCTTTCTTTTGAGATACCACTCTTTTCAATGCATTCCAATCACTTTGGTTGGTGCTGCAACTTTCCTGCACAAAAAACCTGCAGTTGCAGATATGTCTGGGCTTGAACAGTAGCTGTACAATAGTTTCCAATTGCCTGTTGATACTGATCATTGTTTGGCAAAGGGTTTTGGCTTCCATCACTTTTTCAAGTAGTCTACATCCATGGGATTTCTCATTTGCTTGGCATCTTTCATGCCAGCATTTCAGTGATTATTTCTGTTTTGTTTCTGTTTAATGAGAAAGTTCTCATCTTCCTCTCTTTCTATCTAGATGCTGAGATAATGTGGGATGTTTACCAGATCTCTATCATTTCAAAAACTTGAACCACTTTGCAGATTATGGCATCATTGTCTTCTTCATGTTCAAAACACAGAATGTCAGTGTTGGCTTTGCATCCAAACACTCAAATATGCCCTATGTTGTTTGGATTCATGCCACTGTTCACATGGAGTGCCCTCAACTGCTTTCTATGGTAAACTATGTTGTAAATATGTTGCCAACCTAATTGCTTCATCCTAGTTCTTACATAGGTCACCATCCAATAAGATGCAGCTGCCCATCTGAACTAGGGTATTTTTTTTTCCTTTCCACTACTCCATCTTGTTTAGATGGGTATGGCACAGTCGTCTGGTGTTCAACACCCTGTTCCTTTAGATATGCTTCCACTTCCTTTCCTATGTATTCCGCTCCATTGTCTGTGTGGCGTATTTGTGACTTCTCTCGGAACTTGTTGCTAGTCACAGCCACAGACTACAGTACTTGTCCAAGCATCTCATATTTCTGCTTCATGAGATATGTGACAGTGTAGCTGGAATAGCCATCAATGAAAGTCACCAGGTATCTGTTCCCATTTGGTGTGTGATTCCTCATGGGCCCGCAAATGTCATTATGGACCATTTCCAAATCCTACGTGGTCTTGCTTTGGCTGCTTTTCAGAAGGAATGTGTGTGATGCTTTCACTTTTATACAACATGTGCACATCATACCTGTGTAGCATGATGACATCATCATGTTCTTTGTCAAATACCATTATGTGAGGTCTTCTATGGCTTATGGATGTCTCTGTCCTTGGTGTCTGTGCCACAAGCACATATCATGACAGGCTTGGGTAGTGATTCTAGATGGCTCATTCTGCCAGATGAGCCTGTACAGGTGTTCACTCACAATTCCTCTGGTTATCACCTGTTCTCCCTCCTTAATCATTCATTATTTCCTTGGAATTGCACCATGAGACCACTGCTAGCAAGGCACTTCACTGACAGAAGGCTTCCCTCTATGTTTGTGACATACAAGACATATTCCGTGGGGATCTTGTGTGTGCCAGTTGTGTGTACAACTTCCCTGCAGTGCCTTTCCCCGCAGCAGAGGAGATGGCAAGGAAGGGCCTGGAATTCTCAGACAAATTAGAATAATGCTCTATATGTTATTCCAATACTTACAGAAAAGAATTATTTGGGGGAATTTATGAAACTTCTCAAAGGTGCTATGATTTTTTAATGTTTTTCTCAGATGCAAGTTGTGAAAACAGTTACAAATTTAGAGAAATACTTTAATGGATAATAAAGTACAGAAGTGTAAACAAAATCAAAGGAAATGTTATACATGGTGTTAATGTTACATGCTTCCATGTACCATCTTTACCTGCCTGGATATAAATAGAAGTCTAGGAATCTTTATCTGCCTGGATATACATAGATGAGAGAGGAGTGGCAAGTACCCTGTTTGGTTACCCTGAGGTGCCAGCTTGAAAGCCAGTTTGCCTATTCACCTCAGAGCTGTTTTGTGAGTTGCAAACCAGTGCATATCACAGTTGACTGCATCTCACCTTGGCTGTTGGTGTTGTAGAATTCTCATCCTCATGACTGAAATAATTATGCAAATGAATGCAGTTCTTAGAGACTACATCACTTCAGTAGAATCATGCATGACAAAACCTTTAAAGGCATCTCACAGTGTCATACACTTCACATTCATTGTGTATGAGTAGTCAGGGTCCCTGGAGAAAGCAAAGCCCCCCACCATGCGTACAGCTCTGTGTGTGTACAATTTGTACATATGTAGGGACTGTGCCAATCTAGTTAACACACAGTGGTCAGGGGCTGGGGCTTCCCCCCTAATCCCACTTTCCCCATGTGTGTTCACCATATGTGCAATTGTCCTATGAACAGTACTTCTGAAGCACATTTGAAATAATTACTCATGATCAGGAGGACTCACAGACTTGCTCCTGATTTGTATCAATTCATATAAAGCAGGGGTGCAGCACTACTTGGGGGGGGGGCAAATGACACCCCCCCCCAGCCTCCATGAGCCATGTGATGGCAGGTAGGCATGGGTGTGCCCCTGACATCAGTGGTTGTGGCCATGCCCATGTGACATCATTTCCTCCACCCAGCACTTGGGCCAGGTTTTGCTGCACATGGACTTTTCTGGTTAGGGAAGCCCCATGTGCAGTGAAACTGTGCTGGACTAGCCCCCATCACTACTCCGATGGGAACCAACGGAGACTAGCTCAGCTCTCCCCAGCCTTCACATGCCCTGTCTCCTTCCTGCAAGGGCATGTAGGCAGGGTGCATGGAAAAGAAATGGCTGAGTCCCCTTTGCTTCTCTCACAGAGGAGCAAAGAGGACTCAACCGTTCTGCCCACTCCACCTCCTTCCCCAATTGCAGGAAGGAGTTGGGGTGGGCTTAGCAGAAGGGACTCACCCACGCTCAGGGAGAGCGGCCTCATGGGGAGGGTGATGTGGGTGGGTCCCAATTCCACTGCCCCTCATCCCCCTGCTGCTATCTCCAATCAGAGATAGCAGGAGGGGTTCCACTGCTGGCACGTGCCAACAGAGTCATCCCCACTGTTATCTCTGACTGGACACAGCAGCGAGGGGATGTCCTCCAAGGGAATTCCTCCAGGGAGCAAGGCTTGGAGCCCAAGCCCCACCCCCTGGAGTAACCCCAAGAGGGTATGGGGGTCAGATTGGGGTGACCCGTGCGCCACATTACATCTGCGGGCTGGAGGTTCCACACCCCTGATATAAAGCAAGCATTGAATGCCCAAGTAAAGAAAGGCATAAAAAGAAAGTCACAGATGGAACATTGCCAGGAGAATCATCGGAAGTTCCTTCTTTTTTATGGGAAGCAGCATAACAGAGACTGTGGAGAGCTGAAATGCACAGTCTTGAGGGCAGTGTGTGGCCTATTACAGAATGCCTGAGATGAAATTGACAATCTGTTCTTGAGACCTCTGGGCACCACCTCTATATGGAGCAGAATGATCAAAGGCCACCTACGATTTAACATTCAGGCTGAAATGCCTGTCAAATTTCAGATACTGTTTATGCGGTTCTGAAGACGTTGGCTGAAAACGGTGGTAGAGATCTTGGGGAGGAGAGTGTGTGTTAAATTTTCCAGTTCTTTAATCTTGAGGACTTTGAATTCATTTATCACTCAAGGCAGGAAAAAATATAGTGTAGATGCCTCCTGAAGATATATAAACTACTATAGATAGACCATATATATTACAAGAATGCTGTACACACCTCTCTCAATAAAGATGCTGTGACACTTGCTTTAATAAATCTTGCCAGTCAGCAACCAGATATGATGAATGGAGTTATTCTGCAAGGTAGAAAAATGGAGGCAGTGACTGAAAATCTGTACATTTTGTAATTTATGTCGTGTTCTGTAGTCCCTTCAAAGGCTGTGATGGGATGATCTGAGGCCTGTTCGACATTCGGTCCTAGCATTAAAAGGATCATTTGGGCTGAACTCTCAGCACAGCACAGCTCCTCACATACCTCAAAAGGTGTCCCTGTGTGAAGAAAAAGCCATTACAGGACTTGTTTTTAAAAATGACGCAGTGGTGCAAAGGCTCAGAGACCTGTTATTTAAATAGACTTAATTCAGTTCAGTGGTTAAACTGAGATTAAAGGAGAAAGCAACACAGAAGGCTTTGTTTGTGTGAAAAGAACCTGAAGATTTTTGTCGGCATTCAAAAGTTAAGAAATATAGCACCATCTTCCTAGAGCTAGAGCAGGGACCATATCTCAGCAGTAGAACATGGGCTTTTAAAATTATTATTAATTACTCCACATTTTCTCCAAGGAGCTCAAGGCTCTCCCCATTCCACCCCCACACACACACACAAACATTTTAGACTCACAACAACCCTGTGAGGTAGGTTTGGCCAAGAGATAGTGACTGACCCAAGGTCACCCAGTAAGTTTCAGGGCTCAGTGGGGATTTGGCAGCCATCCAGAAGGGTGTTGATGAAGAAGCAAGAGAGTAGAAAAGAGGGCCTCAGAGGAGAAAAACTTTGAGAAGCCCCCATCTGCAACCAATGGGGCAAGTTTGTACACACTCAGCTGCTTCTCCAAGTCCCATCTGTCAACACACATGCTTACAGGCTGACCACCCTTAAGCAGTGTGGAAGTAAGTATGACTGCAGTACTTAGGGATTCACTAGAGCTATAGGACTGCTTATGCTTGCCTTTGCTGCACATGCATGATTCTTTCAATAAAAGTTGCATACTGTTCAAGGTGTTTTAACTATAAATGTTCCTGCTGGCTCATTCTCCCTAATAAAGTCAGCGCAATTGAATAACAATTAAATCAGCTAAAAGTAGTGTGTAACAGAAATGGCAGTATTCAGAAACCAGCGAGGGAACACTTCACCCTCTTAGGACATGCTGCCATTGATCTTAGTTGGCTGTTGTGGAGCAAAGGAACTTCAAAGAGAGATCGAGCAAGAGTATTGCTGAGTTCAAATTCATCAACAGGTTTAATTCTATTGCCAGAGGCTTGAATCAGGTTAATGATTTTTTTTTTTATCACACTACATGTGTTAGTTGGCTTACCTAGTGCCAGGATGTTTGTTAGCAGCAACAGTTCCACTGTAAATGACCACTGTTAATAATGTGATTGTATGAAAATGACCAATAGTATATGATACTGTTTTTCAAATATAACACCTTAAATGATTGAATCAAACAATTGAGGATTACTAAGAACTTATTAAGACAGAAACCTGCTGTTTTCATGTTTCAAGAAACACACATCAAAGATACTACAGCTTGGGACCTTAAAAACACCTGGGTTTATAGTCAATCTGTATGGTAAGTGGATCTTCCCTATCAGCTGGACCATGCAGGCACCCATAAAGCACGGGTGGGGAAGCTGTGGGCCTCCAGATGTTGGTGGACACCAACTCCCACCAGCCTAGCCAGCCTAGCCAATGGTGAGGAATGATGGGAGTTGCAGGGTAAGAACATCTGGAGTGCCACACATTCCCCATTCCTGCTATAAGGGAACTCTCTTCCGGAAGGAGCACAACCAGCAAACATCCCACAACACCTCTCTCTCTCTCTCTCTCTCTCTGTGTGTGTGTGTGTGTGTGTGTGTGTGTGTGTGCTTTTGAAGTCTTTGATAGGCTAGAATGGCCTCTTTTTTTCTTTTTCTTTTACTCAGATTGCTTGATTAGTTGAACTTTGTGGAGGGGAGAGAGACTCTGAGCTTGCCAGGGCTGCATCCCCAGCCCTAGAAGTATTCATAAGGAAGCTACTGCTGCTGGTGGTGCTTTTGGGATGTATGGAGGTGTTTGTGTGGTCTCAAGGACAGCTTGGGGACATCTGTCCAGGGAGAGGCTTTTTCCATCTTCCTCTCCTGGTACTCTGTTGCCAAGAGACAGCCAGGGAGGGAAGATGTCCATGAGGATGAGGGTGCCCTTTCTTTGCTCAGGATATGTGACCCTGGAGAGAGGAGAGTCTCTGTCTGCTGCTTGAGCATGAGCTGTCTGAAGTGCTTGAGGGTGGGGTGGGGGTGGGGTGGTGTCTTTCCCTTTTTTGCTGTGAGTTCAATGTGAATGAGGTATCTTATGGTTAGGTCTCTTAAGATGACCTGTTTAATGAATTGTTTAATGCAATTATATGTTGTTATTGGTACTAGATATCGTTAACCGACCTACTGGTATGTCTTGCACTTATTTATATGTTTTAAAAGCACTGTAATTGAGTTCATGTATTATAATTATGGTAGTTTTTCATGAATTGTGGAAAATGTGGTATATGAATAAATTGACTATGACTATGACTAGTTTGAACGTACTTCATCGATTATATTCCACTTCAGGAGCTGTGAACCATGTAAATGTGTATGTCTCACAGCAGATACCCCTATTAACTAAACAGGGCTGCCAGTTATCACCACTACTATTTGCCACAGGGACTGAAGTCTTAGCAGATGCAATTTAGTTGAAGCCCAAAATAAAAGGAGCAGAAATCAATGGACAAGGACATCCCAGTAATGTATCCTCTGACAATGAGTTAATATTTCTAAGCAGCCCTCATGAAGCTGTCCGAAAGTTCAAAACTCTTCTTTCAGATATCCAGAAAGTGGCAGATCTAGAAATCCATTATTCAAATCTGAATTGATCTGTTTAACATCTCTCAAGAAGTACAAAACAAAATGCAATAACTATCCAATTTAACATTGAAGTCCAGTGGTTGAAAACAATTTAGACTGGAAACAACTTAAAGGGATTTGAGCAATTTAGGAAAAGAAATCTAGATCCCTTAGAACTTTTATCATGGCTAGGCAGAATGGCTGCCATAAAAATGACGATTTGGGGCAAAATCTCATTTTTCTTCCAAACACTCCCAATGGTGATTCCACTGAACTACTTTAAAGAATGTAATAATATAATAAGAGCTGTGCAGGATCAGACCAAAGGTCATGGGGTACCCAGGAAACAGGCCACACCTGGCCATGCAGCTGCTTGTCAGCCATTTGTTCCATTACTTATGAGCCACCATGATGAGTGTGTGTGTATGCCACTGGCTGTCCTTCCTGAATGGTTAGTGCCCCACTTTTGTCCAACCCCTTGAATTACAGCTGAAAGTCCTGACTTCACTCCCATCTGGGTGTGTTTCCTTTCAACTTCAATGTGGTGGTGTACAGAGGCCAACTGCCAAAACAGTTATCCTTGTTCCAATATTTCTGGCTCTGACTCTATTTGGCACCCAAATGATAGCCCACTTAGACCATAAGCCCCTAGAAGCCATTTTTGCCAAGCTCATCAGGAAGGCTCCAGCATGTCTACTGAAGATGCTACTACAACTCCAAAAGTATAACATCCCAATCTTCTAAATGAAGGGTGAAGAACATGTTGCTGGCAGACACATTTTCCAGAGCTATGACATTCCTGGCTCCCTCTGGGCCTGATCCCAGCTATGGGGTGAGGATGAGTTATAATCTGGCAGACATGGAGCCCACTCAGTGATCAAGCACTATGGCAGTTAGAAGAACACACAAGGACTGATAGAGAACTACAGGCCCATCAAGCTCAGCATCTTCAGGGATGACCACGCAGGAGGAAGCAAGTTGAAGCCAACCTCAGAAGTGATACCAGAGTCAGACCAGCAGGAATAAGAGGTCTGCCACACCTCAGGCATTCCACCACCACTCACAGAGAAACTTGCTGAAGACATGCAGACAAGACTGGAGATACGGTGAAGTTGCCTGTCAGACTTAAAGACTGTGTGATGTGTTAGCGGTAAAGGTGATACCCCAACACAGTGCTAAGCGCTAGCAACCTCTGGCTCCACCATTCTATAACATCAAGTTGTTATGGCCGTTGTTAAGCTTTTAATGATATTAAGTGGACAAAGTAGCGTAAAACAGGGGTGTGTGGTATATAGAATGTATTTTTAAGAGGCCTGTGATGGAAAAGTCCAATTTCCTCTCTGATATTTGTCTGGGGTGGTTTAGTCCCACTGGGTGCTGCTCTTGCTTGTTCTGTCTCTGTGTGTGTGCGCGCGTTGTAAGGCTGTATGTGCTGCTGTGCCTTAGTGCTTCCATATGTTGTTCCTCATAAAAAGGAAGCTGCTTATCAGCCTACCTGCGTCTGCCGAATGCTGACTTGAAAGCAAAACCTATTGGGGGCATGGATACTTGAGTAAGTACTCCACCCCTGGAACTCACAGGCAAAGAGGAAATATTGTAAGTTTTTAATATGTAAATCCACCATTGTGTGTGCATGTATGTGGTCTTATTTTTTTTATCTTTTGGAATAGCCACACCAGTGGATTTTTTAATTAATCCAGTACAGGCTAAGGACCACTAAGGACAGTGGGGGGAGGCTGGGAGGAAGCACTTGACTTTTAAGTATTTCCCAAAATATCTCTAGATGTGTGAACATTCCTTTTGTGCAGGGGTATATAGAATGACAGGGACTGCGGTGGCTTAGCGGTTAAGACGCTGAACTGCAGACTGGAAGGTCGGCAGGTCAGCAGTTCGAGACCCGAGTGCTATGTGACGGAGTGAGCTCCCGCCTTCAGTCCCAGCTTCTGCCAACCTAGCAGTTCGAAAGCAAGAAATTGCAAGTAGATAAATAGGTACCGCCTCGGCAGGAAAGGTAACAGCGTTCCGTGCACCTCGGTGTTCAGTCATGCCGGCCACATGACCACGGAAGCGTCTTCGGACAGCGCCGGCTCTTCGGCTTAGAAACGGGGATGAGCACCGCACCCTAGAGTCGGACACGACTGGTTGGGGACACCTTTACCTTTTTACCTTTTATATAGAATGACAGACTGAATTTAGAAAAGGTTTCCGTCTCCATCATCCTACGATTATCCTCATGTTGCTGAAGTTACATAAGAGCTCTCCATCCCTTATGCCTTAACAGAACAATAACACTAAGATAAACTAAGCTTGGGGAAGCTTAGATAGGAAGCTTCCTTATAGTAACTCAGATCATTGGCCCATCTAGCTTAGGGCTTCTCCACACAGAGCCTTTTTATCCTGCAATTTTACTGGGGCTTCCGCTTCTGGATTCTTTGCGGGATTAAGATCGGCCCTTTACATGCACTTCCCCTTTCTCCCCTTTAACTGCAAGTTCCATATGTTTCATTATGCAGCCACCAGATGGTGCTGTTGTTATAGCACCACTTCCTCTTTACATGGACAAATTCAACCCGAATCTTTGTATTAGCTCATTATTTCTGTTTCAAATTAAGCCACAGAAATGGTTGGAAACCACAAGAAATGTGCTGGAAGTTGATGATGTCATGTAAAGGACCCATAAACTTCAATGAATAACCAGTCTCAATTGCAGTATAAAAGCCCCATGTGGAGAAGCCCTTAGTGTTGGCTACACTGGCTGGCAGCAGGTTTCCAAAGCAGCTTTCCTTTCCAGACAGGAGACTATCCCAGCCCAGCATGGACTGATAGTGGGATCTTTTGCATGTGAAGCATGTGCTTTAGCTATGGTCCCTCCTCTACCACTGAGCTACAGGAATGAGCTAAGAAGCAATGCCGCATGCTATCTTTGCATAGTTGGACATGGGGGTAACTATATTTGGCAAGGCTCAGAGCTAAAAGGAGGGGGGACCTAAAGATTTAATTCCTCATTTTATATTGGGCGGATTCAGATCCTCCACAATTTAATGTAAATCAAAGGCCATAAGAACACAAGCATATGTACATGGCTTTAGGAAAAATGAAACAAGTGCCAGATGATGAACTGGTAGAAACATATGCTCAAATACTGCACTCCTTGAGCCCCATGAAAGTATTTTACCATTTAAAATAATATTTTAAATGAATTGCATAGCTTAGAGGGGAAAGAAAAGTTGTAAGAATAGATATTTAGCAATACCTGCTGCACACTTATTTTTAAATTCCTCAAACATGCACAGTGAATGCCTGCAAACCAGTTGGATCCAAGCCTAATGAGATGCAAACACATTACAGTCTTTCCTCGCTTTTCATCGTCAATTAAAAATCCCTGGTGCATATGATCGCAGACTCTTAGAATCAAAGCTGTGCAGTCCTCTTTGTATGCGATGTACTTTCAGAATGGTTGCTAATCTAGTGGAAGATTAACATCAGACAGGAGCATTTGTTCTGAGCACCCTTTGCTCCATTAAAATGAGAAATGACACAAGAATATACAGTTGTTGACAGGGACAATGTTTTACAGTTATCACTCATCAGAACAGAACAGCTAGGCTCAATTGTATACAAGAACTACTGAATTATTTCTTCCACATGAGAGTGACAGATGGCATGAAGAACTGTTATTTACATATCTGCCCAACACTGCAACTTCAATTCAGAAAGTTAAAAAATTCCATTAGTCTCTTTTAAACACATCATTGTTCCAGGTGTTTTAGCAGAACAATGGATTTCATACTTCAAAAGGAATTAGCAGTCAAAAACCTGCTAGCTGTGAAATAGCTTAGGTATTGCAACATCAGCATGCTGCACTGCATTTTATCCCCCCTCCTTTTTTTTTTTGCTGCAAAAATTGAGACACACAAAGGCTGTGCAAGAAAGCAGAGCAAGATGAGAAGTAGCTGGGTGTGAGAAGTAGTCGACAAAGGGAATTTAAAGAAGTTTAACAGGAAGGGAAATGCAGAAACTGGATTTTTAAAATGCTATCAAAAGTAAGACAAAGTTGGGAGAGGAAGATGTTGAATTAAATTCACAAAGCAAGAATAATACAATTGGTCAGCTGTTGTAAGGATAAAAAAAGCTATGTAATACACCCAGTTCTCTAAGAGCTTTTCTACACAAGGCTGTTAATCCACCTTATCTACTTTCAGTTTTATCACAGAATTGGGATCCGAGCACTACACAAAGAGCATTTCCTTTCCTGCTTTCCCACTACATAGCCTCTAGGTGGCACTGTGGTATAGCAGAATAGCCCAAATACACAAGTGGAAATAGCATTTTCTTTCACTTTCTTTAAATAATACTGCATTTTCCCCGCTCTAAAAAAAACCTCACTGAAAGTACTATTTAAAAATAGAAGTTAAACTGGAGGGCCACAACATTGTCTAAAGAACCTGTAAACAACCATGTGTTGGGAATGATGAGTGCACAGTAAATGTCTTATATAGAAAAGCTGTAAGACAGCTACATACCGACTTTAAAATCATAATATAAAATCATTGCAGCTTGGTGGCCAAGAGGCTGAGCAACAAATTGGGAAGTCTCTGGTTTGAATTCCATCACTGCCATTACTAGATGCCCTTTGGAAAGCCAATCTCAGCCTCTCCCCATCCACCCACCCCACCCCCCACCCCGCTGAATATCTTCAGTATGGGGACAATAACACTAAACTGCCTTATAGAGCTGTTATAAGAATTACCACATGATAATGGATTGGATCCAGACAAAGTTTGTTCAGCTTAGTTCCCACTGAAATCAATGGGACAAATTAGTCACAACTTAAGTCCTATTAATTTCAAAGGGAACTAAGTTCAACCAGTTTAGTTTGGATCCAGCCCACATATACACAGCACATTGAATATTCAAAATGGCTATGTAAATACAAAATATTGCTATAAGTGATCAAAGATGGATGAAAACAGACAATACAGCTTCATGTAGCACTCAACACTTGTTGGATTCTACATTTCCTCTTACAATGTGTTGCTAGTAAACACTGATGACTGCTTATGGGTTTGTCAGCAACAGCAGAATGACAATTTCTTAAGATATTGTTAACGCAGTAAAAATGCCATGCTTTTTTTTCATACCTTTTAATTGTAACATATTGCATACATTTTTCATGTCTACAGTCTCAAGATTTACTCCTTCACTAATACAATGGACGCTACCCAGCAACAGTTGGTTGGAACGAAAATCCATTGAAATAGATCAGGAGCTGGTATAGACGCCTCTTGCAAAATAATATGCTTTTCTTTTAGGGGCTCATGTTTTAGGAGTTCCCTAGACACAGGAAGTGATGTTCTCAGTTTACAGTGTAGAATTATTTGACAGCATTTCAACATTCAGGGGTGGGAGGAGAACAATCAAAAACATTGTCCTAAAGATTACAGAGCCATTAGAGAGAAAATGATATGTAAAAATGTTTCTAAATTGCCCCATCATTCAGATTTAACATGTTAAGAACAAAATATGTAGTATTATACATTGCTTTTCAGCACACATCTTCTTTGTCACTTTCATCATGTCTAAGAGCTTTTCAACAGGAGGCTCTTAATCTGCTGTATCTACTTTCTGTTTTGTTGCAGAATTGAGATTGGAGCACTACACAAGAACATTTCCTTCCCTGTTTTTCTACTACATAACCTCTAGGTGGCACTGTGGTATAGTGGAATAGTGCAAATACACAAGAGGAAATTGCATTTTCTTTCATGTTTACAATTAAATGCTGCATTTCCCCTGCTCTAAAAAAACCCTTGCCGAATGTGCCAGTTAGACTCAGAAGCAAAACTGGAGGGTCATGCCATTGTCTAAAGAACCTGTAAACAACCATAAGTTGGGAATGAAGAGTGCACAATAAATGCCTTGTGTAGAAAAGCCCTGAGTTGCACCATTTACATAGGAGACAGTTGCCTATGTTTACATGAGGAAAATACCAGTTTATGAGTTTAAAATACTGTACTAGGTATCAAAAGATCTGATCTGATCTAGATCTAGAAAGTCAAAAGTAACCACAATCTTAGTAACTCCATCCCTGCCTAGGCATACCAGGCTATTGTTCATTTTTACAGCTTTTTTATTATGGGAAAAGGTGCTGTGATGAATAAACACTCCTTTAGAAGTGGACCGCATGCTTGGAAAAGAGTTCACAGTTAGCATTTCCATCCTCCCAGCAGCCATCTGTAATCCCCCAATAGGTGGCCAGCAATAGGATAATGGCCATGATTGCAGACTTGTGATGCTCAGCAATAAAAGACAGTTGTACACTGATATTATGTTGTCCAAGAGCTGTCAAAGCAGAAGTTGATTTATCGTGATGAGCTCTGACACAAGCAGCTTGCAGAGGAGCAGGCTGAAATTGACTGAAGGTCACTGATGGCCCCAAATTTGTAAAAAACAATAGGCAAAGACATGGAGACCCAATCAGTAATGAAATGCAGTGCAACTGCATCTTTGTTGATTCAACACTTTCTGTTACTGAAACCACAGCTGTCCAACATAGACTTCCACAGAAGTGCCTGGAGCTTTGCCTCTTGTGTGCTTAGATGGCAGAGTGCTGTGGACATACTTGCCACTGTAGCAGCCTAATGGCCAAAGTTGGATGTCCTATTATGCTGAAAAAGCTACAGAGGACTGCAACCAATATGTTAGCCAATGGCTTAAGAGACTTAGGGCAGGTGACATGTATATAGAGGAGTATCAGTAAAGGTATGCACTGCAATCTTGGGCAAGTCAGTTCTGCTCTTACATTGATCATTAGCATTCCTATGACATGCTTATTTCAGTTTGTCAAGGACATAGAATTCAACCAAATTTTGTATAGGCAGCATTTAGCTGGGTCCAGGTGGCGATGGGAAGGGAACAAATTCGACACACAGAGCCTCTTCACATGGAGCTTTTATCCTGCTATTGAGATTGGTTACTCACAGATGTTTGTGGGCCCTTTAGATGACATCATCAACCTCCAGGGTATCTCCCGCACTAAGTGACTTTTATTCCATTTTTTAAAAAGATTGGAGATAATGAGTTATCAAATTACAGTGCTTGAGTTCCGCTTGAGTTCTCTTGAGAAAAGAGGAAAACCGGAAATAAGAGGAGCTAGACCACAGCGCCATCTAGTAGCTGTATAATGAAACACATGGAAGACTCAGATAAGGGAGATGATATGAGGAGGGCTCTGGACAGGGGTGAATGCTCCTTCCTTGTTCTCCTCAACCTCTCAGCGGCTTTTGATACCGTTGACCAAGGTATCCTCCTGGACCGCCTGGAGGGGTTGGGCATTGGAGACACCGTATTGCGGTGGTTCCGGTCCTTCCTCTCCGGCAGGTACCAGAGGGTAGCTCTGGGAGAGGAGGTTTCGGACCCGTGGCCACTTACTTGTGGGGTGCCACAGGGTTCCATCCTCTCCCCGATGCTATTTAACATCTATGTGAAGCCGCTGGGGGCTATCATCAGGATGTTTGGGGTGCAGTGTCATCAATATGCGGATGACACGCAGCTCTACCTCTCATTCAAATCTTCACCAAGGTTGGCTGTAGAATCCCTGTCCAAATGTCTGGAGACGGTGAGTGGCTAGATGGGGAGGAATAAGCTGAAGCTGAACCCTGACAAGACCGAGGTACTTTTGGTGGGAGACAAGAGGAGGTTGGGGGATGTTGACCTGGTGTTGAATGGGGTATGGCTACCCTTGAAAGACCAGGTCCGCAGCCTGGGGGTCATTTTGGACTCCCAGCTGTCCATGGAGGCTCAGGTGTCAGCTGTGAGCCGGACAGCGCTGTATCAACTCCATCTGATACGGCAGCTGTGCCCCTTCCTTCCCGACCATCTGCTCCCATCGGTAGTACATGCCCTGGTCTCCTCTCGTTTAGACTACTGTAATGTGCTCTACGTGGGGTTACCCTTGAAGACGGTTCGGAAACTGCAGCTGGTACAGAACGCGGCGGCTCGCCTGATTAAAGGCAGCCGCCGGCGAGATCACATCACTCCAGTGCTGAAGGAGTTGCACTGGTTACCAGTTGTTTTCCGGGCCAAATTCAAGGTGTTGGTTTTGACCTTTAAAACCCTATATGGTTCCGGCCCAGCCTATCTTAAGGAGCGCCTCCAGCAGCACCAGACAGGCCACTTAACAAGATCAGCCTCGGATGGCCTTCTCTCTGTCCCACCAGCCAGGACAGCTAGACTGGTGGGGACGAGGGAGAGGGCCTTTTCTGT
The DNA here is from genome assembly GCF_057233095.1 of Heloderma suspectum. NCBI lineage: Eukaryota > Metazoa > Chordata > Lepidosauria > Squamata > Helodermatidae > Heloderma > Heloderma suspectum. The sequence goes on from NC_139462.1 coordinate 73,372,766, forward strand.
GGTGGTCCCACTCTGTGGAACTCCCTCCCTAGGGAACTCCTTCATGCCCCCTCTTTAATGAGCTTCCGTCGTGCATTAAAAACATGGTTGTTCAGGCAGGCATTTGGGGTGGGTTAGGGTATTTTAGAAAATGTTTTTATTGTAGAATTTTATTGTTTTAAACTGTTTTATTGTATGTTGTACATCGCCCAGAGTGGCTGGGTGACCAGCCAGATGGGAGATTAATAAATTTAATAATAATAATAATAATAATAATAATAATGGAGAAAAGGGGGGGAAAGGGGGGGAAAGGAAGCGCTTATAAAGGGAGTCTGTTGTGATCCTGCATTTAAAACGGAAGCAGAAAGCCCCATTTTAAATGCAGGATTTTAGGCTAGTGTAGAGATGCTCACAGACTTAGCTGGGATAATAAATTGGCCACACCTTTATTGACTTTCACTTGAATATGCTTGACAGGAGCATAGGGCATGGATCCTGTCAGTGGCCAGCCCACCTGCTCTCCGATTCCCCCTTCCTGACCTACACACCAGGAGTGCTCATGGTGGATGGCAGGGCTAGGGGCTCACCACGCCAGTGCAGAAACTGTCAAACCCAGGCCTGCTCCATTGCTGCAATGTCTCCTGGATTAGCTCAAATGCCAGTATGACCTCACAACATATTAGAAATACATGCACTGGTGCATCAATCCATGTATTTGTCTTCAAGTAAGCACTCCTTAGGACTGGACTGTTACTGAAGCAGGGAACATTGTAGGGGTAATAAATTAATCCAAAAGTGTATTGGGATTTTTAAACTTAAATAACAGTGTCCCCAGTAGATCAGGTAACTATAGCATGGGAAACATGGATTCTTTGGTTCACCCTCGGACTTAAGCAACACAGTCATTTTATAAATAGATGCACATATTGTATTTTAAAACATTTGTTAACAAAAAGCATACACATTTAACACAATTATAGACAGAAGATGGGTATCATGGTACCAGTTAAGTTTAGAACAAAAAGCTGAAGACACAATTTACAAGCTTATAAGAACATACATGTTAAAGCTTTCTGGTAGCAGAGGTAACTCTCTGCTAGGAGCAGTCATGCCCAGTGTCTCCTCTTTACTTTTATAGTTTCACACTTCGACATGATATATCACGTGATCGGTTACTGTAGTCAGATTGGTTACTGTACTCTTTTACTCCTACCTCTTTACATCTATGCATAGTCCCCTTTGCTTGACTTGTTACCCCTTTCTTCTAGTGCCCCTAGTCCTCACCAAAAGAATTGCATTCCAGCTATGTTCGTGTATCCTAGTTTTAACCGCAGAATGACACACCGTGGTAAATGTTCAGCATATCCTGCTTACAAATCACAATTTTTCTCTTGCTTCCTTTTTCTGCTTTTCAATTTTCCATCTTTACTAACATGCCTACTCCTGGGTTTTTACTTACTCTCTCCACATGCTAACGTCAGCTATAGCCACATCCACAGCAGACCCCTTGGGTGGACTTTTGGTTCCCTTTTTCCTGTCTTCAGAATCATTTCCACCTCAGTTTAATTAGCCTGTTTGTAGTTCAGGCTTTTCATTTATAAAGGCCCCTAACTTTGGGCAAGCCAAACTTTGGTCCATTTCAATATATTGATCTTTTACATTCCATCCTCTCCCCTTGCTATCACAGGTCAAAATATTCTGGGCCAAAATAGCATTTCATTTGCATCCATTTTTAAGTAATATATTTGGCATAATTCTGTTCCACATTTGTTTTGTTTTTCCAGAATTTTTCTGGTCTATCAAGCCATAAATAGCAACATAAATTTATAACACATAGATGCATGTGTTTTTATGACACACTATTTGTATTGGTAATAATAGATTAAAAGGCTTAATTTTTTTATTCTTGTTCTTAGGGGACTAGACATGTAGTAGATCTCATTTGAGTACACATAAGGTCCAACAGTCTTTCAGAGCTTCAAGAGTGAATATAGGGAGAAGCACACTTTACATCTGGTCTGGTCCACCATCTCATCTAGAACTGTAGCTCTGTTTGCATCTCTGCATCTGTTCTTTCCATACAAGAGACACCTCCGTCTTTTCTGGTCACCAAAGAGATACTCAGACTTGTCAGAGATTCTGGACTGTAGTGCTCCCTCTATTCAGTGGCTTGGCTGATGTGGACTTCTTTTCAGTACGTTCTACTTCAAGTAGAATCATTAGTATTGTCCCCTATTTAAGGTCTAGCTCAGCAAATGGAGATCTTATACCAATTAGGGCAAATTTCTTTAACCCATGTCTGTCACTTACCAATACATCTTAATTTCTTAACCAATACCACACTACCCAACAGTCTCCCTACCTGATCTGACAGAGGCAGTCTCAGATGTGATACTGAGGTCCCCCAGGCTACAGTTTGGGGGGGGACATCAATATTCATGATCAGGGCACCTTGTCTGGGGCAGCTAAGGATTTCATGGCTTCTATGACAACCATGGGACTGTCCCAACATGTCATCAGCCCAACACATGTAGCAGGGCACACTTTAGACTTGGTTTTTTTCAGCCAGTCATGGGGATGGGAATCTGAAGGTGGGGGACTTTGAATTGGTCCCTTTGTCATGGTCAGATTACCTCCTGCTGAGGTTTAGACTGATGGTGGCTTTTCGCCTCTGCAAGGATGGGGGACCTATTAAGATGGTGAATGGAACCAGATAGTTTCCAGAAAGCTCTAGGGGGGTTTCCGGCTGTTATGGCTGGCACTCCTGTTGAAGCCCTGGTCGATCTGTGGAATACAGAAACGACCCAGGCAGCTGACACGATTGCTCCTGCAGTACAGCTCATACAGTTCCATGGTACACCCCAGAGCTGAGAGTGATGAAACAAAATAGGAGACTGCTTATCTATCATCTGTCTGTCTATCAATCATCTCTCTCTCTCTCTCTCACACACACACACACACACACACACACACATTTCTATACCACCCAATAGCCGAAGCTCTCTGGGTGGTTCACAAAAATTAAAACCACAAAATACAGCATCAGATACATTATAAAAAACTAAAAGTTTTAAACTACAGTATAAAAGAAAATAAAAACCAAAATAAAACCTAGCAGCAATGCAGAGATTTAAAATATAACAGCAGGTTTAAAACAATAGAGCTAGAATGCAAATGGAGAAAAACTCCTAGGGGATGCAATCAAACAGTGTTGTGTGCTTATAGTCAGGTATATTCGGGGCAGTGAGGGCAGGAAAAAACAACAACTTGCTGTCTCTATGTTCTGCCCAGCAGAACTTTTCAGGGTCGTCTTGGCCTATTACACCCTGGCCCCAGGACACTGTGCATCCATCTGAGGCCCAGTGTAATACACTTGCTAGGCACTTCCAGGATGAATCTCTTATATCCACCAGGACTTAGACTCCAATGATACAGCAGATAAATCAGGTGAGGTATCCAGAGCACAGCCTGGTCCAGTTTTCTTGGATGAGTTTCAGCTGGTACAGCTCAAGGACACTGACAATGTACTTGGAAGGTTTGTACAACCACTTCCATACAGGATCCTTGCTCCTCTTGGCTTATAAAAACCAGCAGGGAGGGAACAGCCAGCTGGGCCGGGGGGGGGGGGTGATTAAAGACTCCTTGTGAGAAGAAGTGATCCTGAGCTGTCTGAAAGAGGTGTGGTGGTAAGACCACTCCTGAAGAAATCCTCTCTGGACCAAGAAGATCTTAACAACTGTAGACCAGTGGCAAATGTTCCTTTCTGGGGCAAGGTCCTTGAATGGGTGGTAGCCAACCAGCTCCAGACACTCTTGGATGAGATTGATTATCTGGGCCCATTTCAGTCAGTGTTCAGTTTGGGTTTTGGCATGGAAAAAGCCTTGGTCACCCTGTATGATGACCTATATCAGGAGAGAGACAGGGATAGCCCCTCTCTGGTCAGGGATAACATGGCTTCAGTAATCAACGCTCTGGTAACCTTCAAGTTAGATTACTACATTGCAATCTACATGGGGCTGCCCTTGAAGACAGTTCGGAAGCTGCAGCTTGTACAAAATGTGGCAGTCAGTTTAATAACTGGGACCAGAAGGTATGAGCATATAAGACCAATTCTGTCCTGCTTGAATTGGCTGCCTTTATGTGTCCGAGCTCAATTCAAAGTGGTGGTTTTAACCTATAAAACCTCTGGCTCAGGAACGCAATACTGGATGAAGTGCCTCTCCCAACATGAACATGCACAACATTGTGTACCCAGACACTACAATGGACATCTGAGGCCTTCCTCCATGTGCCTCCTCCAAAAGAGGCTTGTAAGGTGGCAACAAGGGACAGGGCCTTTTCAGTGGTGGCCCCCCACTTATGGAATGATCTCTCCACTGAGGTCTGCCTGGCTCCAACACTGTCATCTTTTCAGCACCAGGTTAAGACTGTTCTCTACTCCCAGGCATTTAATGGTATAAGATGGGGATTTATGTCAGCTGTCTTTATCAGGCCTAGTATGTTACTGAAATTGTTTTTAGCTGTTTTAAGTGTTTTAAATTTATGTATGTATGTTAAATGTATGTTAAAAAAAATTATCTTGTATTTTTTTATCTTGTATTTGTAGTTTGTAATTTTTGTGAACCACCCAGACAACTTTGTCTACTGGGTGGAATAGAAATGATGATGATGATGATGATGAAGATGATGACGATGATGATGATGATGATGACGATGATACATCCCTTAAAAAAAAAAAACCACTGCTGTTGGTCTTCCTTGTTCTAAGTTTTTGTTCTTATAAAAAAATGGCAATGCTCTGTAGACTAAATTGACAGATGATCCACCTGATCTTTTCCTCCAGCAACCTTATTACACCAGAACAGAGAGTTAGGAATTTCAACAGTTTAATTATGCTATATTTTCCTTCATTTTTAAGCCCTCCATTTTTCCTTTGAAAGTTCTACTTATGCAATTCTAAAAGACAACTCATGATTTTCTTTTTTTCTTCTTGTAACACTGTTTGAAAAACACAATTCTATACACACACACACACACACACACACACAGAATTATCAGTAAGATCCAGCCACTTCCCCTGGATTGTATTATAGATTCCCCCCCTACACTTTTGTATTTTTACTGTGTTTACAATTTAGAATTTTGTTTGCTGAGTTTCCCTTCCATCCTGATTCAGAATTCCTCAGTGTCTTAGGATCTGTCTTCATATGTTTAAATTTTTGTAAGCCACCTTGTGTCCCGGTACTAGGAAAAAGGCGGGGTATAAATATAATCATGATGAGTGATTTGGTGCAAAGTCAGAGCAGTCTGAGGTCCTTCATGATAGATGACATCACCAATCCACTGCCAACCAGCCACTTCTGTCTTGGAAAGCTGCATTTTCTGAAGTTCCTTTCACTCTAACTTCTTTTACTGAAAGTGGCTCCCTGGCAGTTTAGCCACAGTGTGCCATGTCCCTCTGCCCCGTATTAAATCCTGGGTGGGCCTCTGTGACTTGGCAGTGGCATGGCCAAGGGGGTGGGATGCCCTATTCCCCGTTGTTTTCCCAATGGAAGTAGTTTTCCCCATTGAGAAAATCCTCAGGAGTGCAGCAGCAAGCCCTCACATTACCGTAGTATGGTAACATTTTGTTGTTGTTCAGTCATTAAGTCGTGTCCGACTCTTCGTGACCCCATGGACCATAGCACGTCAGGCCTTCCTGTCCTCCGCTCTCTCCCGGAGTGTGCTCAAATTCATATTCAATGCATCAGTGATGCTATCTAGCCATCTCATCCTCTTCCATCCCCTTCTCCTTTTGCCTTCAATCTTTCCCAGCATCAGGGTCTTTTCCAGAGTGTTTTCTCTTTGCATTAGGTGGCCAAAATATTTGAGCTTCAGCTTCAGTATCTGTCCTTCCAATGAGCACTCAGGGTTGATTTCCTTTAGGATTGACTGATTGGACCTCCTTGCAGTCCAGGGGACTCGTAAGAGTCTTCTCCAGCACCACAGTTCAAAGGCATCAATTCTTCAGCACTCAGCCTTCCTTATAGTCCAGCTCTCACAGCCATACATTACTACTGGGAAAACCATAGCTTTGATTAGACGGACCTTTGTTGGCAAAGTGATGTCTCTGCTTCTTACTATGCTGTCTAGGTTTGCCATAGCTTTCCTCCCAAGGAGCAAGCGTCTTTTAATTTCATGGCTACAGTCACCGTCTGCGGTGATCTTGGAGCCCAAGAAAGTAAAATCTGTCACTGCTTCCATTTCAGGAAGTGATAGGGCCAAGATGCCATGATCTTAGTTTTTTTAATGTTAAGTTTCAAACCAGCTTTTGCACTCTCCTCTTTCACCCTCAACAAGAGGCTCTTGAGATCCTCTTCACTTTCTGCCATTAGGGTGGTATCGTCTGCGTTTCGGAGGTTGTTGATAATTCTCCCAGCAATCTTAATTCCGACCTCTGATTCATCCAACCCGGCATTTCTCATGATGTAGTCTGCATATAAGTTAAATAAGCAGAGTGACAATATGCAGCCTTGTCGTACTCCTTTCCCAATTTTGAACCAATCGGTTGTTCCATCTCTGGTTCTTACTGTTGCTTCTTGACCCTCGTACAGGTTTCTCAGGAGACAGGTAAGGTGGTCTGGTACTCCCATCACTTTAAGAATTTGCCACAGTTTGTTGTGATCCACACAATCAAAGGCTTTAGCATAGTCAATGAAGCAGAAATAGATGTTTTTCTGGAATTCTCTTGCTTTCTCCATGATCCAGCGAAAGTTGGCAATTTGATCTCTAGTTCCTCTGCCTCTTCAAAACCCAGCTTGTACTTCCGGTAGTTCTCGGTTTGCATACTGCTGAAGCCTAGCTTGTAGGATTTTGAGCATCACCTTGCTGGCATGTGAAATGAGCGCAATTGTGTGGTAGTCTGAACACTCTTTGGCGTTGCCCTTCTTTGGAATTGGAATGTAAACTGACCTTTTCCAGTCTTGCGGCCATTGCTGAGTGTTCCAAATTTGTTGGCATATTGAATGCAGCACTTTAACAGCATCATCTTTTAGGATTTTAAATAGCTCACCTGGAATACTGTCATCTCTGCTAGCTTTGTTGTTATTAATGCTTCCTAAGGCCCACTTGACTTCACTCTTGAGGATGTCCGACTCAAGTTCAGTGACCGCACTATCATGGCTATCAAGTACATTACTATCATGGCTATCAAGGACATTAAGATCTTCCCTGTATAGTTCTTCTGTGTATTCTTTCCACCTCTTCTTAATCTCATCTGCTTCTGTGAGGTCCCTGCCTTCTTTGTCCTTTATCATGCCCGTCTTTGCACAAAACGTTCCCTTGAGATCTCCAATTTTCTTGAAGAGATCTCTAGTCTTTCCCATTCTGTTGTTTTCCTCGATTTCCTTGCATTGTTCATTTAAGAAGGCCTTCTTGTCTCTCCTTGCTATTCTCTGGAACTCTGCATTCAGTTGGATATATCTTCCCCTTTCTCCCTTGCTTTTTGCTTCCCTTCTTTCCTCAGCTACTTGTAAAGCCTCATCAGACAGCCACTTGGCTTTCTTGCATTTCTTTTTCTTTGGGATGGATTTCGTTGCTGCCTCCTGAACAATGTTACGGACCTCCGTCCATAGTTCCTCAGGCACTCTGTCTATCAGGTCTAATCCCTGAAATCTATTCCTCACCCCCTTTTAAAGGCATCCAAATTGATGGCCATCACTACATCCTGTGGAACCTCCTCTCTTGGTTCCCAAGTAAAAGTTGGCCACATTGAATGGGATTTGGTCATATAAGACATAATTAACATTCAAGAAAACATTTTCCAGTGCTCAGTTCAATGTGTGTGTGTGTTTGTTTGAAATTCATAACTAATAAGTGAAATAATCCAAGCATAGAAAACATTTTTCCTACTGCAATTTGTTTGATAAGACTCAATAAATGAAGACTCAATAAATGAACAGGCTGAAAAGCAGGGGAAAACTGTATATACATTTAAATGGGCATTGAATTCCTCTGGTGGGATGGAGAGCTGGGGTGATGTGGTAAATTTTGAAGTGCAGCTGCTGCTCATGACAGTCCCCATAGCCACCCCAACCCAAGGAGAGTCCCAAAATGAGGCTACTGTGTGGAGTCATCTCAACAAACCAGTTCTAGCTGTTTTCCTCACCACCAGGAGGAGTTCTTTTGCAAAGTGAGTGGGTCTTCATTGCACATTCGAGACCCCCACACACACTCTCTGCACTCCCGTGCTTGTTAAGTCAATAGGAGGCACTGAGTTACTTTCACCCCTGTTCTCTTTTCTGTGCTCAGTCAAGTGAAATGGACGAAAACGAGAGGGGCTTCTCCACACAGGGCTTTTATCCTGCTATTGAGATTGATTACTCACAGAGGTTTGCGGGTCCTTTTCATCACGTCATCAACCTCCAGGGCGTCTCCCACACTAAATGACCTTTATCCCATTTTTTTAAAAGGTTGGAGATAATGAACTATCAAATTACAGCATGCTGAGATCCCTCGTGAAAAGAGAAAATCCCACAATAAGAGGCACTAGACCACAAGCACCATCTAGTGGCTGTATGATGAAACCTCCATGCAGCTTTGAATCAACAGGCTTTCTCCCCACTTGCTTGTGTGCAATGGAGGAGGTACTTCTAAGTAGACGTGTGAACATCCTCCCTCCCCCCCCTCTTGTGGTGGCAGCTGCTCCTAAGTGCGCAACAATGCTCCTCTGGAAAAGCGATATTTTGATTGCCTGAGTAGCAGCAGTGCTAATAATAATGATGATGATGATGATCACTGCCTTGCTGTGGTGAAGGGGCTTGCGTAACTCAGTGAAGCCATAAGCTATGCCGTGCAGGGCCACCCAAGACAGAGAGTAATTCAAGTCTATGCCCCAACCACTGAGGCCGAAGAAGCTGAGGTTGATTGGTTCTATGAAGACCTACAACACCTTCTAGAACTAACACCAAAAAAAGATGTCCCCTTCATCATAGGGGATTGGAATGCTGAAGTAGGAAGTCAAGAAATCACCAGGATAACAGGCAAGCATGGCCTTGGTGTACAAAATGAAGCAGGACAAAGGCTAATAGAGTTTTGCCAAGAGAACATGCTGATCATAGCAAACACTCTTTTCCAACAGCACAAGAGATGACTCAACACATGGACACTATGGTTCAGCACCTTGGATAGCTCCTTTAGAGTTCTGGCTGGCTCTGACTGAAACCCAGAATGGATTCACAGCCCCACCGAAATTGGAGCCACCAGGGTCTACTCCCTGGTGCTCTAGAAGTTCTCACTGCTTCTGCTTTGAAAAATGTCCCAGACTTGCACTCTCTGCATTCGCCCTCCACTACACCACTGGTTGCCATCTACACATTCATCTGGGAGCTGTGGATCTGGTCAGTTCATATTAGAATTTACAAATATCAAATTCCTCAAGCATCCCTACCCAACACTGAGAGAAAACCAAACCCTTCCACAAATCATACAGCCAGAGAAACTTGTAAAGCTTTAGCATTCTTAGATACTCCAAATTCCAGGCATGTGATGCACTAATATTTGAGTCTCTTGTCTTGATCTTGTAATGCTGCTCTGAAATACAGCTGCTTCCAGTCAAGATTCACACACTTACTAGCTTGGCTTCTTCTCTCTGGTCCAGTACAAAATCACGTTTGAAGCACAAACATGATCAAATTTGGTCACACTGTGTAAATATGTTTATTCCTGAACTATGTTATCATTCAATATATGTTATGGTTATGCACAGTTTGGAACACTGAGCCTCTCTCTCATTAGAATTTTTAGTTTTGTTAAATAATTACCTTGCTATTGTTGTAATTATGTTGTATATACATATTTTTAAAATACAGGGACATGTTTAAAGTCTATTATATACATTTTGTACAGTATTCTATAGATTTTTCTGAAGAAGAACCTACATGTGGTCCAAAACACATTGGAACTGTTTAATTTTGTGGAATAAAATACATCTTTTGCTTACTCCATTGCCTTTTACTACTTATATTTGAGCCTGACAGTTACCATTAACTTTGGGATGATCAGGACCATGGCCTACATGTGCTTTTGAAGAACATATATTAACACCAGCTTATATTTTGTTGTGATACCATTAATCCCACTGTACCCCACAGTGCCTTTTCAGCAAATACTTTAGAACACTGTATGGATGGAGTGAGATGCTGCTGCACAACCCGGGGAGCTGAAAACGATTAAACCACTCATGGTCATGCCAAAGTAATAGTATTCACAGCTTGTAATTTGCAATGGATTTTGCTATCATCACAGCTAATAAAGAAAAGATTGTTTCCTCTTCTGAGCAGACAATCACAGTGGCGCACAGGAGACTGCCATGGAAAGCTTCAAGGAAACAGGAAAGCTATTCACATTCCTGTGGAATTAAATGAGAAGCCACAGATGATATGCTGTTTGCACTGCGGCTAGTGGCATGCGCTCTCATTTGGTACTGTGCATCCTTACAGGTAATTGGTTTCCAAGTGCACCTTATCAAACATGTCTGCTTCTGAAGAGCTTGTGAGTGAAATCTGTTTATGGGAAGATGAGCGTCAGTGTTCAGGTTCTTAAAATCCAATGCTTTGTTTTGAGAAAATGGTAAAGAAAATGGCACAAAGAAGTAAAATAAGCACAAGATTAATTCACAATAAGAATGCCTCCACATGTTCCTAGCTAAGCTTCTGAAAGGTAATCATACAACCAGAGAGTAAAGATGGCCTGTTAAATCACACGAAATCCAATTTTACTTTTAATTTCCATAGCTACATTTGTCCCAATTGTTTTTGAAAACCAGGATGTGGATATACAACAGATGAAATAGTACGATGGGGCAAAAATATAGAAAAGCTAACCAGGGCTGCTATATTATTTGATATATGATTATGCTGATGAAAATATGTCTGTATCACTGGAGTGACATAAACTTTGTCACATTGTAAGAGATCAATATATAAAATTAACCAAAGTTTAGCTTGACCAAAGTTAGGGGCCTTTATAAATGAAGAGCAAACAGACTAATTAAACAGAGGTGGAAGTGATTCTGAAGACAAGAAACACTGAAAAGGGGAAGACAAGAATCACAGAAAAGGGGTCTGCTGTGAAAATGGCTATAGCTGAAGTTAGCATAGTAAGGAGCAAGTAGAAACCCAGGCGTCAGGATGTTTAAAATTAGAAAAGATGGGAAGTTGAGGAGCAAAAAAGGGAAGTAAGAGAAAGCTCATGATTTGTAAGCACAATGCCATTTTTTTTAATTATTATTTATTTCTATACCGCCCAATAGCTAAAACAATACCAAGATGTGTCAAGAGGTGGGAGTAAAAGAGTAAAGTAACCAATTGTAGTACAAGAACCAATCACATCACATATGTTCAATTATAAAACTATAAAAGTAAAGAGAAGCTACTGGGTGTGATTACTGTCTGCAGGGAATTGCCTCCGCTAGCAGAAAGCCGTAACAACTGGTAATGTACATTCTTGTAAGCTTCTAAGTTGAGTCTTCTAAACTTAACTAGTACCATGGTACCCATCTTCTTTCTATAACTGTCTTAAATATGTTTGCTTTTTTAAAACAAATGTTTTAGAATACAATCTAAATATATGCACATTTATTTTTAAAATAACTGTATTGGCTGAGACTGAGGGGGAACTAACCGAAGAATCCATTTTTCCTGCACTAGACAGGGCTATCGGAAGCTGATCTCAGTGGTGCAGCTAGGTAGTTATAGACCTTGGAATTAACCGTCTTATGGGGGGCTTCTTTAGATGGCCATATGTATTACTTCAGTTGTGAAGGAAGGATACAAGTAACTGTTTCTTCCCCCCTCCAACCGCCATTCCATGCTTTAAAACTTCTTTTAAACTTCTTTAAAACATGCTTCTACATTCCTGATGCTAGGACAACAACAACTGTTTGCCCACCCTGATTTTAGAAATAATAATACTCTGCGCATGTGCAGTGCTCCATTTTAAAGTCACTTAAATCAGAGCACCATCATGACTACAGGAATACAATGGAGTTTGCTTCTGCTGTCCTGATGCCCTCATCACCTGCCATTCACTGGATGGTTGTTTCGGGGGCCTTGGCCCTAGCTGCACAACTGCCTGATCTACTGGGGACACTGTTACTTAAGTATGAAAATCTCAAACAAGGTTTTGGACCAAATTATGCCCCCTTCATTTGGAGACACTTGCTGGGATTTCGGGTTTGGTTTTGCCATGACTCAGAAAGTACAGTTGGTTTGCATGATTTGTGTGAGTTGTAAGGAATTCTGTTGACTGATAATAGATGATTTATTAGAATTGAATAAGGGAGGGTTTGTACTCTGTCTTATAAAGAGAACAGATTTGTAAAGAGTGTAGAGATAAGTATTTGTATGTACCAGGACCGGACAGTCCCTTTTTGCTTGCCCCTGGGTTGCTCTCAGTGATGGCCAAGGCTGGAACTCTCAGGGTGTCTGGTTTTGCTGCCTCTGTAAAGAACTGCCACAAAGTATTACAGGTTGTGTAACATCACAATAGTTTGATAGTTGTGCAAGGCTGCAAAAGAAGAAGTAGGGAAAACTTGCAGAGCAAGCAGGGATTTTAGACCTTTTAAAGTGCATAAATAAGTTGCTCATATCTTCATAAATCTGAGAACAAAATAAAAATAACAGTAACTGTGCCTCTTGGTTAGGATCAGTTTTGCTACATAAGAACTCAGTTTCCCAGTGCTGTTCTACTGGACCACCTTATTTGCTGTGTTTGCCCAAAGAAAACAGTTTGCCAACCTTAACAAAGTGCTCAATGAGATCCCAAACTGGGATTTGTCTAGGTGAAGTACATTCTGATTTAACTTGTGACTCCAGTTTCAGAATGACTTGAAAAAGCTCTATTCAAAACCTATACTTTGAGATTCCCTATTCAAAACCTATACCTTGAGATTCAACCCTGCCCCCTCCCAGTATGAATCAAAACCGCTGATTTCAAAGTAGGTGGCTGATAAATGGTTTCAAGTAAATGAAAAATCTTCATAGTCAATTGCATTAATGTAGAAAGAACCCTATTGATAAGGCCTTATTCTTAAAGCAATTTACAAAATAAAAATTGTGGTAAAATGTCATTAGAATGAGAAGCATGTTGGAGTATTACCTGGATTTTCATGGAAACAAGATAAGCTGAGTGTAGCACACCTTTAAAATCCAGCTTTCATGGGGCACACAGCACTTGAAAGGAACATTCTTCTGGGTGGGGTGAGGGGACTAGAACTGAACATCATCATATTGGCAGGGGCTGCTCAACCAATGAGAGAGGCTTGTTTCTTGCCCCTGTCCAGACTCCCCCCTGCTACTACAGTATTATGAATGGAGAGCAACTTATTTTTTCCCCATGTGTACAGATTTCCCTGAAAAAGCCAAAATCCCCAGTTCTTGAGTGATGCATCTGAAGGCTCTCCCTGAAAGCACCCCCCCCCATTTTGCAGCATTCCAGCAATCTGCTGCGGACTTGTTGCTTCCAACTTTCTCCTTCTCCCTGCTCGCAATGAGAAGTTCTCATAAACCTGAAAGATCGCTACTGCAATAAAGCCTTCACATTGGAGAAGGGATGACTTTACATCAGAGAAACTACAGAATATCAAAGAAGCACAGCACGGAAATAGCAATTAAAGAGAGCATCAGAGAAGCGAAAGAGTGCTTTAGGGCAGGTGTTGAAAAGGCAGGTGAATTGCTATACCCTTTAATACTTTAGCACTTTAGCAAAATACCATAGCTCTGAATACATAGGGATATGTTAAAGATTAAAAGCAGGTAACGTTACCCTGCGAAGAGAAAACTCCCTGGAAAAGACCCTGATGCTGGGAAAGATTGAAGGCAAAAGGAGAAGGGGATGGAAGAGGATGAGATGGCAAGATAGCATCACCGATGCATTGAATATGAATTTGAGCACACTCCGGGAGAGAGCGGAGGACAGGAAGGCCTGGCGTGCTATGGTCCATGGGGTCACGAAGAGTCGGACACGACTTAATGACTGAACAACAACAAAACGTTACCATACTACGGTAATGTGAGGGCTTGCTGCTGCACTCCTGAGGATTTTCTCAATGGGGAAAACTACTTCCATTGGGAAAACAATGGGGAATAGGGCATCCCACCCCCTTGGCCATGCCACTGCCAAGTCACAGAGGCCCACCCAGGATTTAATACGGGGCAGAGGGACATGGCACACTGTGGCTAAACTGCCAGGGAGCCACTTTCAGTAAAAGAAGTTAGAGTGAAAGGAACTTCAGAAAATGCAGCTTTCGAAGACAGAAGTGGCTGGTTGGCAGTGGATTGGTGACGTCATTATGAACTTGAGCACGCTCCGGGAGAGTGCGCAGGACAGGAAGGCCTGGCGTGCTACGGTCCATGGGGTCATGAAGAGTCGGACACGACTGAACGATTGAACAACAACAAAAGGGAGGTAAAGGGGGGTTTGACAAATTCTTGGAGGAGAAGTCTATCAATAGCAACCTATCCTGATGGCTATGTGCTACCTCAGGTATCAGAGGCAGTATGCCTATGTACAGCAGTTGCTGGGGAGCAAGAGCAGGAGCATGCTGTTGCACTTGTCTCCTGCTTGTGGGTTTCCTGCTTGACAGCTGGTTGGCCACTGTGTGAACAGAATGCTGGACTAGATGGACCCTTGGTCTGATCCAGCATGGCTCTTGTTATGTTCTTATTCTCTCAAGCAACAGCTCTATCTAGGTACCCTTGAGTTAACTGACATGGACCTCCTGAGTTCATGCATGTTATTTACAGGTTAGCCCCAACTGGAATCCTATGTACAGACTACAAAAGAGACTTGCCCCCAGACCCAAGGAAAACAGACACAAGACAATATGTATGTTTAAATGATTTTATTTAGATTTTATTAAATTTGGATTTAGATTTTATTTAAATCTAATCCTGATGCTAAAGCATCCCCTTTAACCTGTCTAGCGCTACAAGTCAAGGCCCAGGCCCAGCAGCCCAAGACAGTGACAGTGCAGGGAAGGCAAAAAACTGTTTCCCTCCTGGGGACAATTTCAGTTCAACAGGGGAAAATTCTTTCTTGGCTCCAGTTCAGGCAACCAGCTACACCTGCACTGCCAGGTTAAAGCAGGCAGGCCATTTCTTCAGCTAGCCCTGGCAAAGATCCAATGGAAAAAGAGCTTAGCTTGTCAGGTCTATCTGAGGCCTCATTGAAGAAAATCTGTATCTGAGCTGAGATGCAGCCCAAACACAAAGGGACCTGACTAATCATTTGGCCTACAGCTCCTTGTTTGACATTCTTGACCCACATTGGTGGGTCAAGAATGGGATCCACTGGGTGCCATGCCAACAGAGAACCACAGCAATGGAGGCACTCAACAATCTCCATGATGGCTACCACACACTGTCCTTTGTCTTCATTGACTGGCTTTCCAATGTCTTCTGGCAGTCCTCACCTCTGGCTGCATACAGGATTAAGTTCAGGAACTAGCCTATTTATAAGAGTTGCTTTATGACCTGGGGCATTGTGAGAAGGGAAGAAGGGAGAGGTAGGTGCAAGGTTTCATTATGACAGAAGAACCCCCTCCCTCAGAACATATTTGGCTAAATTTTGATTGACTATATATGATTATATAGTCAAATAATTTGATGGAAAGTTTCTATTGTTTTAAATCTGTTACTGTATCTTTGCATTGCTCCCAAGTTTTATTTTGGTTTTTACCTTGAGTTTATACTGTAGTTTTATTAAAAAATAAATAAATCTGAAGACAGGTATCATGTGTGGTATGTGTGTGGGAGGGGGGTGTCCTGCATCTTAATCATCTCCTCTCCAGACTGAACATACCCAGCTCTTTGAGCTGTTCCTCATAGGGTTTGGTTTCTAGACTTATCACCATCTTGGTTGCAATTGAAAGAACCATTTGAAATTTTTTCTTCTCCCCACCCCCCTTGCAACACACCTACTTTGCAGTACAGAAGAATTGCCCAGGTATAAGCCAAATCCTGCTGGGGGTGGGTTGTGTGCAAGTCTGTCTGTCTGCACATCCACAGCAATTTAATTCAAGTACTTTAATTTACCCCAACTTCCCCTGAGAGAGGGAGCATGTGTGGAGATGTGTTTGCTAAACATGCCTACTAAGAAGTAAGTCATGCATGTCCATTACATTTGACTGAGGAGGGAAAGGAGAACTACAAGCCTCTGCTCATTTGCTGCTCCGCACCTGCGCAATTCATGACATCATTCTACTCACCCACCCAAGCCCAAACTAACCTGGCTTCAGATGCCATTTGCCCAGTGCAAGTGGATTTTTTTAAGGTATGCATCGCTTTATTGGCTACCGTGTGCTAGGGATGTCAGAGAATTCTGCGACGGATCTCAGTGAGGCCGAATGCCAGTGCATTCGGCCCCCCGAAATCCATCGCGGAACAGCCTGCCAGCCCCCCGCCCCCGGCGGATCCCCCCCGGGACGAGACTTACCTGGAGCGGATGTTCCGGATGGAGGCAGCTCCAGCGGCGGCTGGTCTTCCGAACAGCTGCCGCCGCTGCCATTTGCAGTCTGCCCCTCCCCCATAGACGTGATAGGCTACGTAAAGACTTACATAGCCTATCACATCTGGTTTTTTTAAAAAAAAACACGTATGCAAATGGCAGCAGCTACGGCTACTGCCATTTGTGTTCCTTATTTTTCGCCGTCTTAGTCTACATCAATATTTACGTAGACTAAGACGAAGAAAAGAAAGGGGAATGCAAATAGCGCCCACTACGCTATTTGCGTTCCCCTTTCTTTTCTTCGTCTTAGTCTACGTAAATATTGACGTAGACTAAGACGGCGAAAAATAAGGAATGCAAATGGTGGCGGCCGTAGCTGCCACCATTTGTGTACGCGTTGGGTTTTTTTTACCCAGAGCCCTCCACGGCCGGAAATCCTGGCCTCGGCCTGGCCGGCTGCTCTGCGGAGCCACCGCGGAGCACAGCCGGCCGTCGAGGATGCCGGGGGGGGGGAGGACCGGATCGCCTCCCCCCTGTCAAGGATTCTGGGGGAAGGGACGGAACGCCTCCCCCCCCATGAACAGAATCTGCGAAAAGGCAAGTGACTTTCGTACAAACCCTACCGTGTGCTGCTGTAGAAGCAAACCCGAATTGATGAAATTGCATTAAACCGGAAATGGATCATAAAGAATCTCCATGTGGATGGGCCCCTGTTCTTAGGGGGGAGGTTATATCCCTTACTCCAAAATAAAGTTTAACTGGAGCTTATAATGCCTCTTAAGAACATCAGAAAAGCCCTGCTGAATCAGACCAAGGGTTCATCTAGTCCAACATTTTGTTCACTTAGTGCCAACCAGCTGCCCACGGGAAGCCCAGAAGTAGGATCACCTCTCACTCGTGTTCCCCAGTGACTGGTGTACATAGGCATACTGCCTCTGATACTGGAGACAGCATATAGCCAGCAGGACTATTAGCACTTAATAACCTTATCACAAATTTGTCTAATCCCCTTTTAAAGCCATCCAAACTGCTGGCTATCATTACATCGTGTGGCAGTGAACTCCGTAGCTTAACTATGCGGTATGTGCGGAAGTACGTCCTTTCGTCTGTCTTGAATCTCCAACCAATCAGTTTCATGGGATGAAACCTGAGACCTAGTATTATGAGAAAGGGAGAAAAACTTCTCCTTATCTACTTTCTCCACACCATGCATAATTTTGTACACCTCTGTCATTTCCCCCCTTACTTGCCTTTTTTCTAAGCTAAACAATCCTAGACATTGCAACCTTTGCTCAAAGCGGGGTTGTACCAACCTCTCAATCGTTTTAGGTGCTCTTTTCTGCACTTTTCCCAACTCTACAATATTCTTTTTCAATGGCAGTGATCAGAACTATACATAATATTCTAAGTGTGGCCACACAATAGATTTAAGGACAGAATGATATTGGCAGTGCCTGGCTGGAAGGCGTGTTGATTCTTTTTGAAGGCTTGTTCTTCTATATGCTTACTAATTTTATATTAATAATGTTTTCTACCAATTTACCCAGAACAGACATTAAGCTAAATGGCCTGTAATTTCCCAGATCCTCCTCCAGATCCCTTTTTTAGAAATTGGCATTACATCTGTCATTCTCCAGTGGCTGACCTTAGTTATGAAAAAATATGTTTCATATTTTTGTTAGAAGATCAGCAATTTCTCATTTGAGTTCTTTAAGAGCTTTAGGGTGGATACTATCTGGATCCTATGATTAGTTAGCTTTTAATTTGTCAGTAAGGTCAAGAACCTCATCTCTTGTTACCACTGTTTGTCTCAGTTCCTCATAAGCCCTTCCTGAAAATATCAGTTCAGGCACAAGTATCTGTCCTACATCTTCTGCAGTGAAAAGAGAAGAAAATAATTCATTCAGTTTCTCTGCCATCTCATTATCCTCCTTTAGTACTTCTTTAACTCCATTGCTATCCAACTCTAACTGGCTTCCTGTTTCTGAGATATTTAAAAAAAAAAACTTTATTGTTGGCTTGATATTATTAGCGATGTGCTCCTTAAGATGATTTCTTGAAATTCTAATTGTCTCCTTGAATGTCCTTTGTGCATATTTGTGTTCCTCTTTGTTCTCCTCTTAAGGGCAAGTCTTCAATTTTTGGAAGGAAGCCTTCTGTTTTCTAATATCTTTCTTGACACTGCACATTAACCATGCTGGTGACCTCTTGGACTTGGTGCTACCTTTACTAACCTGTGGTATTCATTTTAGCAGAACTTTTATTATTGTGGTTTTGAGTAACGTCCAAGCATTTTAAAGAGATTTAACCCTCGAGTCCTTTTCACCAGTTCCTTCATTTTAGAGAAGTTTCCTCTTTTGAAGTCAAATGTGACTGTGTTTGACTTCCTTGGTATTTTTCCACTTAAATATATATTAAATTTGATAGCACTGTGGTCCCTCTTTCCAGTTGGTTCATTAACACTCACATCTACCACAAAGTCCTAGGCAGCACCACTTAGGATTAAGTCCAGGGGTGCCTCTCTTGTGGTCAGTTCTATAACCAACTGTTCTAGGGCACAGTCATTTAAGACATTGAGAAATTTAACCTCTTTGTCATGACTGGAACATGCATTTATCCTGTCAATATGGGGGTAACTGAAGTCACCCATTATTACAACACTTCCTTGTTCGGATACTTCCCTGATTTTATTTTCCATCTCAAGTTCACCCTGAGTGTTCTGGTCCAGGGGACAATAGCATGTCTCCAGTACTAAATTACTTTTGGAACTTGGTATTGTCATCCACAGTACTTCTGAGGATGAGTCTGCCCCTTGAGGGTTTCTGGTCTACTTGACACTATGCTCTCTTTAATATACAGAGTGACACCACACCCAGTATATCCTTCCCTGTTTATCCAGGAATGACAGCATCCCACGGGTACTCTCGATTCCATCAACAGTTTTCTGTTATGCCGACTATGGGCGTCTCTACATTAAAGAAAAAAACCGTATTCTTACCAGGCTTTCTGCTTGTGGAGTCTCCCCACATTTACCATGAGCTTCTTCAGACAGCAACCAACAGCAACCACATGATTGAAAACTGAAAACCCCTCTCGGCAGTGCCATCTTGTGGCTGCTTAATAGCACAATGCCAACTTTACACACTGGGGAAAACCTGCAGAAAATTTAAATAGTTCATTATTTCTGGATTTTTTAAGGCGAGATTAATGGGGGAAGGCACAGGATCTGTCCTGGAGGTTGACGACGTCGTGCAAAGGACCCGCAAACCTCCATGAATGGCCAGTCACGAGTGTGCAATAAATTGCTCATGTGGAGAGGCTCTATATCTAGGTTCTCCTTTAAAACCTGGCACTCCAACTCTCATGTTGATGTATGACTCTTGTGTGAAGTTTAACTAGAATACTGTCCTGCATTAGTGCTGTCAGTACCCAGGATTTTCTTCCATTTTGTATAGGCTTCTAAATGTCATTGAATATGATCTGAAGCAACAAAGTATGTACAGCCATGCAAGGAAAATGCACAGGTGTGTTGTAGCAGTGCATGCCATGCATGAGAATTACAATCACACACCCCCATGCAGCTTTGCCCCTCCCACCCCAGGAAAAATTCCTGTGCATGCCCAGCCTCCTATTATCTTAAACGTCTTATTAACTGTGAATGAAGTAATGATATGACCACCAGTTTTGCATTTCCCTAGTCATTTATGCACCATCTGCCAGTTTCAATTGAGCTAAAGATGTGTGCACGCACGCGTGTGTGTGTGTGAGTTTAGAATGTAGGTGTATAAAAATATTTAGCAAGAGAGAATTTGTATGTCAATCATTATGGAAACAAAGTACTCAGGTGGTTTATCTGAATTTTCCCAACTGAAAGAATTTCTGTCAGTCATTGTGGCTGGAGATTATTAGCACTGTAACAAGACAAGAGTAAGCTACCTTGTTTGTGGGATCAGGACCTTGTCTGTCTTGTGATCTATCCCAGTGGGATTCAAAGTACATAAAGTATTTATTCTGACAGAATAACTGAAAAGATTATTCATCTGGATGACTATTCATTTAATGGTGAATCATTATCTGAGAATGCAAAAGGGGGTCGAGAGCCTACAGCAACCTTCTGTTAACAACACAGGATTTTAAATATCGTGTTTCACAAAGTAGATTACAGGCATTTCAGTACCCAGAAGAGAAGCCTGATGCTTAAGATCTAGAGACAATGACATGCAGCCACTACATTCAGCAAAGAATTTACAGAAGATTCTTAATTCCAAGGGAGACTTCCCTGTAGATATGGAAACAAGAACATCTATCACAGCTTCACTGTTGCAATAAAATGTTTCTGCGTCATCCCTGTGGTAGGCAACCATTAGGGTTGGCCCTCGCATTAGGCTGCAAGGCATCCACCTCAGGTAGCTGATTTTGGATGTCATGAAATGCACCACATGGTTAGTTATTTAAGGTGCAATCCTATGCAGGTTTAGAGGGAAAAAAAGTCCTACAACTCCCAGCATGCCCCAGGCAGCATGGCTGGCTGGGGCATACTGGTAATTGTAGGACTTTTTTCTCTCTAAACTTGCATAGGATTGCTCCTTCAATGTATTGCTGTTGTATTTTTACCAACAGGGAGTGGGAAAGCCATTTCTGGGATTTTCTGCCTCAGGTGTAAAAAAAAAAAAAAAAAGCATTAGGCACTATGCTTCTTGACTTGTGAGGAGGCGGGTGCCATTTGCTGTTCTGCCTCAGGCAGCAAAATGTCTCGGGCCAGCCCTGATAGCTATTAGGCTTGACAAATTAAGTCTTGGCATGCTTTTAGATAAAGAAGTCTGTGTGCTGCAATAAACAAGTTTGCTTGCTTCAATAAACAGGTACCTTCATTTTCCCTCTGGAGATAGGCTTGCAAGTACTGTTAAAGTAAATGTACAAATACAATATGGTTAACCCAACATGTAGTTTTAGATTTCTCTACACCTAAAATATTGTTCTTTCTAGAAGCTAGGAGTCACCAGTTCTGATTAAGAAGTCTTAAAACTGAGAAACGTGGTGTCATAGATTTTCTATGATCATAGCCACAATGCTGTTATTTGCACCCTGACATCTAAATGCTACATTCATTGGACCAGCCTTCCCCAACCTGGTGCCCTCCAGAAGTGTTGGACTGCAACTCCCATAATTCCCAGCCAGCCAGTAGAACACACTCAGTTCGGAGCTTCAACCAGCCACCATTGCAGAGGCTGCCTCCATCCACAGGTTAGTCCATGGCAACAAGCCAACTTTCCAGTTAAAATCACACACATTGGTCTCAACTTCGGGACTAATGATAGACATGGAATCAACTTTAATTCAGTCTCTCCTTATTTGTGTGATTCACTTTCCAAGTGAAGGGAGCCTATTCACTTATTCCATGTTTTCTGAAACTGAGCATCAGCTGCATATGTCAGATGCCTCTTTGCATCCTTTTAGGGAGGATGTGATACGGCTGTCACTAGCGCACACTACTACTTAACAAATGGTGAGTGTAAGCTTAGCTCGTGAGCTGCTCTACCAGCTCAAATTCAACTGAGTGGAACAGGGCTGAAGCCTTTGGAGAGGTGCAAGATGTGATCTCGTTACCATCATAATGGAGAAGTAAATGTATGGTATGTTTCTGTTTGCATGAAATTATGGTTAATATTAAAGCTAATTCTAGACTGTTGAGAAGTAGTGGGTGCACAAATTGGATAGTTCACTGCTAATGCAGTTCTGAAGAATCAGTGCATTGGCACTTAATATCCCACAATTGGTCTCTTGGGGGTGAGGGGGTGAAATGGGAAATAGTCTCTTGGTAATGTTCTAATTATACCACTGCTATCCAGTGGCTCTAATTATGGCCTTATATGACCTGATGGGTCAAGCTATGGCCATGCAGACACAATACAAGAGATGGGAACTATTCTAGTGAAACAGGATGCATCAGATATCCAGAAAGAGTAGATAAATCCAGCAATTTTTTAAGGCAGCCTGTGACTGAATGTTAATTGGCATTTGTATATACGCCCCCCAACTTCTGACGAAGTCGCTTCTAGTCAGAAATTAAGGTTTTCCGTACTCCTTGTACCACAGATTGAATCCAGATTATCCAACATGCCTTAGCCAACACTGTCTCACTTCATCCCCAACTTGTTTGTCCAGGTTCCATTTATCCTACCCTCCAGTCTCCTCTGCATCCCCCCAATTCCTGAAGTGCAGTTGGCAGAGAGGCAGGAGAGGGTCTTCTCAGTGGTAATGTCCCAGTTCCAGAGCTCCCTCCCAGGGAAGGTTCATATGGCGCTCTCTCTTCCAGCCTTCTGATGAACTGCAAGGACGTTTTTATGGGCAGCACTTAGTTGAGCCTGGGTAGTGAAGGGAAGACAACAAATTAGACACACAGACTTAGCTGGGGTAACATATTGGCCACAACTTTATTGACTTATGCTTGAATAGCCTTGGTGGCATCATAGGATGTGGATCCTGTCATTGGCCAGCCTGCCTGCTGTCCAATTCCCCCTTCCTGGCCTGCATGCCAGGAGCACTGATAGTACATGGCAGGGCCATGGGATCACCACGGCATAGACTGCTAATGTGAACCCATTTCCACACACACTCAGATGTGGCCAGCTCACAGCCCCCATGCTGGACAGGAGTTGGTGCCATGTCCCCAAGATCCTTTACAGGAATTCCAGCTGTGGGGGAGCAGGGAGCCCAATCCTTCTCCCCCTCACCAATGGATCCAGCCCAACGCCTATCATGCCTACATAATTGTGACAAATGTTATAAAATGAAGCACCCACAAAGGATTTACTGGCAGTCCAGGTCAACTTATTTACAATGGAATTGGTCATGCATCGGGGAAGGCAAAACACCCTGCACTGTCTTTGCCAACTGGCATGCAGGTAAAATCCTTTCCCAGCCCCATTAACTACTTCTGCCACTGCAAGACATCTTGCCACCTGGGGTGGGTGGGTGGGGAAGTCAGCGACTGCAATGCTGCAGCCATGCGGGGGGCCTGCTTTTCGGGGCTTCAGGTTGAACCGGAGTGAGAACAAAGGACAGAGATCCGCTCCGGTGGGCCTGCCCCCTTGCCCTCGTCAAGCCCATCGGAGTGCCAAAAGGCTCAGCAGGCCTCTCCCTGGGAAGGCGCTGAGCAGCCACTCCTCACCAGCCTTTTCTCCCTTCTCTGCCTGCCTGTGTGCCTGCACAAATCACAGCTCCCTGGTAAGCAGGGAACTTAGCTTCTGCTCTAGCAGGTTTTTGACCTGCAGGACTGATTCATTTTCATTTGGGTCACCTCTTTTTATTCTGCTGCAATGTTCACTGGCTCCTCTTTGTTTATCTGCGGGTGCGGGGTGTATGTGTGTGTGTGTGTTTTGGTAAGCCTTATGATAAGTGATTTAATTGTGTCTTTACAGTTCTTGGGCACCTACTATGGAATGGTGGGATATACTGTAAATTCTAATCATCAATAATCAATAAATAGCCTTGCATCCTAGGACACCTGCCTTTCCAACAATTTATTTATTTACAACATTTATATACTGCTCCACATCTAAATAGTTTCTGGAGCAGTGAACAATACAGGATAAAAAGAATAAAACACGATATTAAAAGTTTTTAAAAACAGAAACCCAGTAAAAACCATGGCTGGTTGGTCAAGGAAGGCTTCTTGAAATAAAGATGTCTTCAGCAGGCAAAAAAAAAGCAACTGAAGCTCTATTTGCATCTCAGAACAGTAAACTCCTCTGATCAGGGTTAGAAAACTAAACTATTTCCTTTGAGCCAACTTGGATCCCATCTGACCCCCCATTGGAGGATCCAATCCCTCCCCCAACTTCTCCCCCAGTCATCAGCCTCCAACACTCCTCAGTCCTTCTTCCATTTATCTTTGTGCCCACTTGCCTCCATCCCTTCAAATCCTTCTCCCTCCCATCCATTCACTGGTTCACCTGGCTTTCTCCTTTGACATAAAAGCATAAGAGCCATGCTAGAGTTCAGTAGGTCAGTGGCAGTGTGATGGAGAAAAGAACCACAGCCAGGTGTCAGGAATGCTATGTAATGTAGTTTCCCCAGCTCTCCTGGCAGGAGGTTCTGAGTGTAATTCTTGCCTTGTAGCTCAAGAGAGCATTACACCCCGGGTCTGAGCCAGTGATTGGCTAAATGAAAATCTGCCTTGGGTTGCCAGGGCTGGGCTTTAAAAGAGCGCCGAGGTAGAGGCATGGCATCTCCCTTCATCCTGGTCATTCTGGACCTGCTGATGGCTGGTTGCTATCCTGGGAGACCCATACTTAGGTAAGTTAAGGATAGGCCGGGTAGCTTTATTATTTTGCTTGGATATACGTTTGTAAAGCTATCTGTGTATGTTTGAGTAATTTGGCTTTGTACCCTCTTGTCTTGTCTCTTGTGCAACTTGCTACTTCCATTCTTCCCTTTCCCTGTGCCCTTTTATTTTTACCTTAATAAATCTTTATCCAACCTTTAGTTGGCGTTTCTCTGCATAACCTCAGTGCTAATTTCAGTGCCTCTTGGCCTAGGAGGGTGGCTACTGGGTATTTGGGGGGACTGGAAGGCTGGGTTTGGCTAGTCCTATTTTGCAGAAGAGTTGGAATTAGTTCCAGAGAGGTCCTACCTTGCAAGAAGGTCGGAACTGGTTCCAGCAATCCTTCACAAGGACGGTATGGAAAATGCCAAATTCAACATCCCTTGTAATAAGAGGAATGATACTAGTCTGCAGTCCTTGAAATGTCACATTAGCAAAGTCTTTGCAACAGGGGTGTAGAATCTCAGGTCTGGGGCCAAATCCAGCCTTCTTCCAATCTGGCCCTCTGGGCTTCCCCAGATGGCCATGCCCCCTACCCTTGACCCTACCTCCTTTCCCCTGACCACCAATCTTTTTGTGTTTTCTAGGCTTTGGTAGAGATTCCCCCTCTCCCAATCTAAAAGGTTGAAATGCCTTTCTGAAGACTTACTTACTGGCAGTAAGCCCTTTAAGCTAAAATATGCTGGTATTTTGGCCCACCCCTTTTGCCTTCAGCCCCACCCCTTTTACCTTTGGCTCCACTTGCCACTGCAATGCAGCCCCCAAGAGTTTCCCCAAGATGGAATTTGGCCCTTGGGCTGAAAGAGGTTCAGCACCCCTGCTTCAGAAGAACAAAAGCCAGTGTTTGCTGTTGTCGCTGTTATTACTGTTCTATTAGTATATCAATTTTTATTATGTAAGTTTTATTCTTATGCACCACCTTGGGTGGGCTTCTGCCCTGAAAGTCAGTCAAGAAATATTTTAAGGGTGCAATCAAGGTGAACTCAGAGGAGGACGACTATCCAGTGCAGGGTGGGTGGAGCACGGAGGGGATCATCAGCCGATTTTGTCTAGCTGCAAATGCAAGGAATGCCCCCTTTTCACCCGCTCTGTGCTATGTTTACAAGCACAGATACAGGGAAGAACTGCACCACCTCCAAGGCAGTGGGGAGGGGGAGGGGGAGGGGAGGCGAGCATTGTTCCCAGAAACTGAAAAATCCTATGGCCATCTAGGCACTGTATAGTGGCCATAGGATTGTTCTCCCCATAAATAAAATAAAATAGTGGGCCTGATAGCAATGGCCTTGAAACAGCCCATAAGCTGGAGAATTTAGCTGAGTTCTCATCCTTTCAGCAGTGCTTGAAATGGGGTAGTGATACCGTTCCACTCCATTTCACGTGGACATAACTGAGTGTGTCCTAACTATCCCACTTCTTCTTTTTCCCCTCCCACTTCAGGCACTGCCTTTAGGTGTTATTGCTGAGGAATCAGAGCTACTGGAATAAACTGGAGACTTACAGCACAATCCTATACAAGTCTACTCTGAAATAAGCACCACTGAGTTCAATGGGGCTTTCTTCCAAGTAAATGGGCATAGGATTGCAGCCTTCGTTTGGTAGGAGTGGAGCCAACCAAACAACCTTCATTGCACATGTCCTCTAAAACTTCTAGAGCGGGCAACTGTCAGAGATGGACTATTGAGAAAATCCCAATGTCTAGGCTGCCAATGACAAGATAGCTGAGGAGCCAACTATATGTTAAACCTTTTACTAGACCAGATTCCATGATGATCTCACCACAAGATAGTTACAAGTAAATAAGCCAATAAACCAGCCCTTAACAGAGAGGAGGGGAAACACAACCCTATCTGGTCTATTAGTCTTCACTCAGGTGGACTTTTTGTCTCAGCCAATAAGACTCCTGTTATATTGCAGGGAGATGGAAACTCTTGAATTTCAAATAACCAAAGTCATGTCTTCATTGCAGATACAAGACAAAAATCAAGTGCATTTGCAGCAAAACCAATAAATGTATGAACTACATGTCAATGACACATTCAACATTTTGGCTTGATAACCATGAATTATCCAAATATGCCACATTAGAAGAAAAAAAATCAACTCTTGAAGAACATACCATAATTTAGAATATACCCCAGATACAACCAGGAACTGAGCCTGCCAAAGGCAAATCACATAAATGTGATTACTATAAAACTAATATTAATTCATTTAAGATAGGCTTCCAAAGCGGCTATAATGGTTGATCATAGTAATACATTACTTGTGTATGTTTTGCCTAGGTAGTGATTTCTGTCATTAATTATTTTCATTGCTATAATGCTATAAACTCTATAAACAGATTGATCTAGTCTAACCTCAGAAAAGGGAGGCATGATTCCTTCCAAATGGATTGTTGCCTGATCTACATTCTTGCCTCCTACCCAGCTCTCACTTTTATTACATTTTAAACCAAAGCTTCTGAATCCAGAAATAGATCTGAAAGTGTACCCTGTAATCATTTATAGATCTACTTTAAAATTTTAGTAAACAGGATTTTTAAAAAAACTCACTGGCTTAACTGAAATAAAAATGCAATAATTTTTTTCTTGAAACTATCATTTGGAAAGGGCGCCCTGGGGACTGGTTTGTTTTGCACAATATTAAGTAGCTGCTTAAGGAAGCAATCCTATGGAACTTGGGAGAATGTCCTAGGGACATAGGACATTTCAGATTCCCCCTCCTGAACTGGTAGATACTCCTATGACTTTGGGAGGGGACTCCAATATTGAATCCCTCCCTTGCCCCTCACAGCAGTGCCTGCTTTCCAACATTCAGACACACATTCAAATCTCAGCTTAATGCCTCACCTAAAGCATAAGAAGCTATTAATTTATTAAAGACTATTAATTGCTTATACTAAAACCCCTTACTTTGTCCTCAGCATACAACCCATGGAATATAGCATGAACTAGGGCATTCTGGAACTTGGGGGCGGGGGGAAGTGTCAATACTTTGGCTATTAAAACTGATTTCTCCATAGTACAAACTTATAATCACTTCCATCATTTATTTAAATTTCAAATTACTTCCACATTAATAGCACCATGTTTCTTTACCATGATGAGGAAATGCATCATTATGTCTCCTGGGGTGTTGCTGCAATGTATCATTATGTCAGCGCTTTTCATTATTGATGGGTTTTGGCACCTTTATCCAGAAGCGTCAGGGAAGATGTGAAAGAGTATGCCCATCACTTCACCAAGCACAGAGACAAGACACAGACAGATGATTTCAGAAAGTGGACTTTGCTTCGATGAAATAAAACAACGATGCTGTACTGAAACACAGAGTTAAGCTGCAGTCATACACCCACTTACCTGGGAGTAAGCCCCATTGAATTCATTGGGACTTCTGGGTAGACATATGTAGGATTGCAGCGTTAAGCACTGATTCTGAAAAAAGAAGAAGTATTAAACACATTTTTGCTTTTAAAAATGTACAAACATATTTCATCTTAAATGGTCTTCCTACTTGGCACCTTTTCATTAAAGAGATCTTGCCTTTAGAACAAATGACTAGGAGGTTATCCACATGGAAATTTTGCTGTGAGTTTGCTACATTTGGAGGTTGTTTGGGGCACATGACGTTGTAGCCAGCCCACAGCCACCCCAGAGTTTTGTGCTGAACAACTGTTTTTTCTGAGACTACTTTTAGTCTGATTGTTTTCCTTAATTCAGCTTGTCTGAGATTCTGTTATGGAGTGCACCAACCCTCCACATTTGCTTTGGCATGATAGCCCTGCCCATGGGGTGTGTCTTTCACCTGGCCATGACCTCCCTGACCCCTGTCAAGGGGTGTTTCCCCAGTGTTTCCACTATTTTGCAGCTGGTAGTTCAGGAGTTCTGAGCTACCTCATGGTATTTACTTCGCCTTGCCTAGCTCTAAACTCCATCCCCGCAAAGTGTAGGTGTGCTCCACCAAGCAGCCTCTAACTTTTTAAAAAAGTAAGGCATAAAAGCGTAATGTTGGAATAGCACATTAGCGCTACATCGTGAACCCAAAGTAAATGCTCCAGGTTCACCAACCACAGCTGCCTGTCTACTGTAAAGTGTATTGATCTTGGACATTTAAAGTCGCTACTGCTGGAGTACGCTAAAGCGTATTTATTGGGCAAACTAGTACAGAGGGTTTCAGGGGCTAAGGCTTACACTGGTAAAAGTGCCTTGAGGAATATATATACTTGGCCAGATCTCAGTTCCCGAAGTAGTTACTGCAGGAGTCCACAATGGCGCATTTAAAAGCTATTCAAATAGCACCTTTGTACAGCAATACATATACTCGCTATAGCGCTACAGCAAAATTACACCACACCACCAGTGGGACACTGAGTAGTGCTGATCGCAATTGCAGCTAAGCGAAATTGTGCTTTAGGTGCACCTTCTAAAGTACTTTGAAAGGCACAAACACAACTACAGAGGCAGGGCAAAGCTCTCAGGAAGGAACTACTCCACCCGATGGTTCCACCACCCCAAATTAAATGAAAACAAGGTTCTGCGCATTTATGCCTGTTGCTATTGTGGTTTTAGAGGGAGAATGATTTTTAAAATTGGGGGGAGCTGGCCATAGGTTGGGGAGGCAGGCACTAACACAAACTGGTCAGAGAAAGCAGAAAGGG
This sequence comes from Heloderma suspectum, assembly GCF_057233095.1. NCBI lineage: Eukaryota > Metazoa > Chordata > Lepidosauria > Squamata > Helodermatidae > Heloderma > Heloderma suspectum. Next base: position 73,402,213 of record NC_139462.1, read on the forward strand.
CAGACAAATTAAGTCTTGGCCTGCTTTTAGATAAAGAAGTCTGTATGCTTCAATAAACAAGTTTGCTTGCTTCAATAAACAGGTACCATCATTTTCTCTCTGGAGATAGGCTTGCAAGTACTGTTAAAGTAAATGTACAAATGTACAAGGTGAGAGTGGGAGGGAGTGGGAGGGAGGGAACAGGTCTCTAAGTGATGACATGGATGAGATTCCATGTGACTTGCCCAGAGGCCCAGGCTAGCTTTGGGATAATGCGAATTTTCAAGCCCCATGTGTCCCCAGACATAGAAGATACGACTTTAGTAAAAAGTGCAACAAAGTACAGAGCAAACTAAACCCGTTGCCATGAAGGTTCCCCCTACGTCATTTGCACCTCATAATAATACTTCTCAAGACCAAAACATTATTTTAAATGTACGTATATCTAGCAGCTATGCTTTTTTTTACTCTGGAGTAGGCACAGGGGCCCCAATCTTAATTCCATCACTAGACTGCTCAGTTAGGACTCATGAGATAAATCCTTATTTTACTCTGTTCCTGGGTGTCCCATGGAGGCAAGCCACTTGCAGGGTGTATCTACATTAGCAAAACCCCTACAAAACCCCCACATCCTTACCTGGGCTTTCTGCTTTCAGTTTCTTTGTGGGATTAGGTGAGGCTTTACATGGCAGACAGGTGGTTTGAATCAAGGGAGCACCTGGCATGTGTGCAAAGGAGTGGCAGGGGGGGGAGGCTTGTTTTTGTTGCTTAACTTGTGCTATACTGTTTCTTCACAGCCCCCAGGAAAGCTACGACTTACTTCTGAGTAGACATAAGACTGTACTGTAAGTCTGCAACCCTCAGCACACTTACTTGGGAGTAAGCTCCATTTAACTTAATGGGGTGCCCTAAATCAACAGAGGATGTTGATTCTGAGCTTGGTGGGGTGGGGGATCAGATCTGCCTTGCTTCATTGCAGGGAAGTATTTTACCCTCTTCTTCCTCTGATCAAGAAATGAGCACAAGCCTTTACATGGCAGACTGAATCAGCCTTGGTCGCCCTGATGGATGACCTTCATCGAGAGAGGGACAGGGGGAGTGCAACCCTGTTAATTCTGCTCGATCTCTCATTGGCTTTTGATACCATTGACCATGATATCCTCCTGGATCGACTCCGTGGGATGGGTATTGGAGGCACTGTGCTACAGTGGTTCTAGTCCTACCTACAGGGCCGATTTCAGAAAGTAACATTGGATGACTATTCCTCGGCCCCTTGGCAATTGAGCTATGGGGTGCCACAGGGTATCATCCTGTCCCCAATGTTGTTTAACATCTATCTGAAGCCGCTGGGAGCGGTCATTAGGGGATTTGGAGGGAGCTAATTGCCATCAGTATGCTGATGACACGCAGCTCTATCTCCCTGTGACATCTGAATCAGGAGAGGCTGTGCAAGTCCTGAATCAGTGCCTAGACTCAGTGATGAGCTGGATGAGGGCCAATAAGCTGAAGCTGAATCCTGGCAAGACAGAAGCCCTGTGGGTGAGTGGTTCCCGGGTCCGGGAGATAGGCTCATTGCCTGTTCTGGATGGGGTTGCACTCCCTCTGAAAGATCAGGTCCTTAGTCTGGGGGTACTCCTAGATCCATCATTGTCGCTGGAGGCCCAAGTGGTCGCGGCAGCTTGGAGTGCCTTTTACCAGCTTCGGCTGGTTCGCCAGCTATGGTTTGTCCTGGACAGGGATAGCTTGACCACGGTGGTACAGGCATTAGTAACCTCAAGACTGGATTACTGCAATGCGCTGTATGTGGGGCTGCCCTTAAGGCTGGTCCGGAAGCGGGAGCTAGTGCAGAATGCAGCAGCTCGGCTGTTGTCAGGGGCTGCCCCTTTTCAGCGTGTAACTCCTTTGCTGAGGGAACTGCACTGGCTGCCTATTCACTACCAGGCCAGGTTTAAGGTATTAGTACTAGTGTACAAAGCCCTAAACAACTTGGGACCAGGATACCTGAGAGAGCTCCTCCTTCCCTACCAACCTGCCCAGTCACTGAGGTCATAAGAGGGCATGTTCCTGGTGGTTCCACATGGACCTATGGCCCGGTTGGAGTCCACCAGGAAAAGAGCCTTCAGTGTGGTGGCCCCCTTCCTGTGAAATTCCCTGCCTTTAGAGGTCAGGCAGGTGCCAACATTGTGTTCTTTCCAGTGCCTCCTGAAGACATTGTTCTTTCAAGAGGCCTTCTTTGCATGACCAGCCGTGGGTTTTTGAATTCCACTTCGTTGGGATTTGTCTTTTTAAAAATGTTTTAACTTTTTAAACTCTTTTAACCATTGTTTTATTCTTATGTTGTTCACCACTCTGAAATCTGATGAGGAGCGGTATATAAATATTGTAAATAAATAAGTAAATAAGTAAGTAAGGCACATGGTTTGAATCAAGGAAAATCCTTCCTCGGCAAGTTCATAGCACTATGCTGGCATTTCACACTGCTAATATCCTGCTTTTAAAAAATATTCCACTTATCTCCGATCTTTTTGAATGCAGGATAAATGGGAAAAGGCATGGGAGATGTCTTGGAGGTTAACAATGTCATGTAAAGGACCCGCAAACTTCTGTGAGTGGCCAATCACAAGTGTGCAATAAATTGCCGGTGCAGAGACAGCCACGGTCCATCTACCCAATGCTAACTACTCTGCCCAGAACTGGCTTTCCCAAGTCTCAGAAGTCCTTCCCAGCACCATAACCTGAAATCCTTTTCACTGAATATGCCCCAGACTGAACCTCACTGAATATGTTCTCCACTCTGCTTTGTTTGTCTGGCTCCCTCTGCTGTTGGGTTCCCTCTTCCATCTCCTCTATTTAAATACCACTTGGCTACAGTTTATACAAAGGACAGCCAAAACTACATCTCCTGAGCTTCTTTAGTGCCTCCCGTCACCCTCCTCCCTGACATAACATAGGTGTCAGGGCCCAGCGTCAGTACTGCAATGGGCCTTGTAGATTATAGCCAGGATTTGATTAGAAGTAGCCTGGAAGGGCTTGGGCCTATTCAGTTTCTGGAATGTCAGAGTTTGTGTGAGCTTATCTCTGCCAGTGTTCTCAGAGCAGAGCCAGGGGGAGTCACCCAACTCCCTGTCCACCTGCTGGTCTGGCCTTGGCAGGCAGGGAGGCTAGAAGCTGTCTATGAGAACCTGACAGAGGAGGGGTGGGGTTTGCAGAAGGGTCTCCCAGGTTGAAGCATCACTGCTGAGCACTGCTCAGCTGCCCTGTTCAGACACGGGCCTTGCTGAAAAGCTAGAGGCCCATATCTGTCAAGGGATCTGGTGGGGGTGTCCTACAGTCACATCTTCCCCTTTAAGCTGATGCAAAGGCGAAGAGCCTTTGCTAGGATCATCTCGTCTTCATTGCCTGAAGGCATCTCTGTTTGGATCCATCATCGTCTGGGCTTTTGGAGGCACTCTGCACATGGACTGGAACTTTGGATTGTTAAGGACTTGCCATGGAAAGTACTGTGAAGCTTTTCATAGACTTGAACTCTCATTGCTGTGGATTGTGTGTCTGTGTTTGTAGCCAGCTCAGTGTACGGCAGGCTGGGTTTGATCTACGACTTTTGGACTTCCCTGTGCCAGAATTCTTGCAGCGTGGAGTTGCCACTACGAAGTTGCCTGGAACTCCTTGCGTGTGTGAGTATGACCTTCCCTTGATCTTGATGGGCCTTGACCATGTAGCCTAGAGTTATCAACAAAAGATTTAAAGTTGGACTCTTTATGGGTGTGGGTTGTTTAGGCCTTTCAAAAATTTATCCCCTGATTGCCTGATGGGTTCATTCCAGGAATCATTCCCTTTCCATGTCCGGGGTTGGAGCCCTGTGAAAGGATTGTCTGGGTTAGGTACCCAGGAATCCAGAGTCCCTTCCCTTGTGTTCAGAACCGTGGAGATGGCAACGGAGAAACCATGTTGAGGATCTCAGTCACAGTAGCAGTGTTTAGCTTTGAACTGTTCTGGATGGAATTACATATAGAGCCTATAGCTAGTGACCATCAGCTACATGATTTCTGAAGAGTGTAACCATTAAGTTTTTGCCGTGGGATTCCCTACAATAAAGAAATCTCGCTGATTTGGGTGTCCAGTATCGGACCACCTGAGCATGTGTGCCGGGGGGACTGGGAAACCTGACAATAGGAATTTCACTGCTTCTGGCTGGATATCTGCAACAGTGTGATTACTCTTAAGGATGCTGAGTACATCTAAGTAACAGACCCCTTCCAAATGTGGGTTTACATGGAATTATCCTCTCCTAATGGTCCACCATGCTATCCCTGACTAGCTATCAATGTATCTATTGATACTCACTAGAGTAGCTGTAGAGTGGTTGTCCTCCTGTAGAGCCACATAATGATTTTAGTATTTTAGTCACTAACTAGGAATTTCTTGGCACAAATAGTAGTGGCTGCAGCTTATTTTATGTTACAATATCAGAAAAACTTTGAATCATTTATCTGGAGTCACATATTTTTAATAACTCAGTTCAGCTGTTTGATTTTAGACAAGACAAAATGTCAAAATGTTCATTTAAGGATATGATTTACTTGCTCCAAGGTGGTTCACAAGCCATCTATCAAGCATCATTTGGGCTCAATATTATCATCTAACTTGAGCAAGGATGAAATTAGGAGTTAACAATAAAATGAACACTGCAAATAAACCAACCAGGAATAGAATGAAAATAATAGATAACATGTTAAAATGTACTACTTACATCTCAAAATTATTGCGTATTTTCCCCATTTGAATAAATGTCCTCTTCAATCTTCATTTAAAAAAAATAGTTTGCCATTGATTGCCCATAATTTAAGTTGTTCCATCATGCAAAATAATGGTTGAACTAAGCATTAGCAAGAAATACTCAGTGCTGGCATCATTTTATGTATTTATTTCACACAATAAATACAGGCCTAATAAAAGAAATGCAAAATCATGTTATCTAAATTGCTAAAATGCACACTGTCATTTGCCTTGTAAATTTTGTGACACTGTGAACGAGTTACAGCTTTAATTAGAACTGAATTAAGTACTGCAGTTTTAATCAAGCTGAATATCCCAGAATAATAGAGTTCTGGCAAATAGAATGTATACTCTGCAGAATTCTGTCGTTGCCTGGGGCAAATCATTTTCTGTTCTCTATAACACATTGGACCTATGCAGATGTTCTAAATTTGGGGAGCATTAGTGGGTGGGTGGGGTGATTGGGATTGTGCCTACCAGCCCAGATCCTGACATCGTCCCATTGATTCAATGGTATGCATGGAGCCTAGGTGCACACAAGTTGTGTGAACAATATATAACCCCTCTTCATATGTTAATCAAATGAAGGCCCATCATGCCTGGAAAGGGACTGCAGAATTCCTCCTCTGGTCCAACCATGACCAAGTTTGCATGGCACTTTTGCCCTGCTTCTAACATCCCCAATGTCCACCCATTAGGCATGGATGTCTGCAGGAGACATGTGCATATGATCTCTATGTGCATAGAACTGCTACCCAGCAGGGCTGCCCTATTAGGAAAAATGGAGGGAGTCGATTGGTCTTGTGAGTTGCCAGGGGGAGGAAGTGGGCCAAAAGGGCCATTTAGGAGTCAGGTGGCTGTTGGCCCACGCAGCGGGGGGGGGGGGGGTTCCCGCATTTCCTAGTGTGGATTTGTGCCCAGGGATCAAACCAGACACCTCCAGCATGTAAAACATAACCCTCTCCGCCAGACCAGGGCTCCTCCTGATGTCTATAACTGGGTCCTAAGGCTATGGGCGGGGGAAAACAAATGCCTCATGATGTGTCTGATCCCAGTCTGCTGCTTTAGCTAAGTTGTATGGGAGTTCTCTGTGGAGCTTGCAGAGTGGGTTCAAGTCCTGGGAGCTCCTTCTCTTTTGCACCTGATATGACATTTTATTTTGCTAGACGTGCCAAAACTGAGTGGGAGCATGTTCCCATGGTGGGGCTCAACAACTCCTCTCCTGCTTCCGAGTCCTATCCCCTATGCCAGGAGCTGTTCCTTTAAGTCAGAGTAGGCAACCGTGGGGGCTGTGGGCAAACCTGGCAATGTGAGAGACTGTCCTGCCATGGGAGGCACTGTAAAGGACAAGTAACCTGCCCCAAAGATGGCATACTAGGCAGAGGTGGGACTTCAGCCCCAGTACAACTCCTTTGAACCTGCAGTTTCTAGCACCAACAGAAGTGTTTTTCACAGCAATCGCAGCTGCCGGTAAGGAAATAAGTTAATTTAAATAAATAAAAATAAAGTGGGAGAGGTAGGGCACCTTGGTGGGCATCAAGAAAGGTGCCCAGGGTGCATTGGTGCCCATGGGCACTATGTTGCCTGCCTCTGCCCTATGCAGCGAGCCACTGGAGGAAGGTATGCTCAATGCATGCTGCGGCTGCCGTTAATGTGTGTCCTGGCCCCTCCCTTTGAGTGCTTGGCTAAAGGTCTTTCCGCCCTGAGTGGAACTTGAACCTTTGTCCCAGGGAGGACTGTGTGTGTTCCGCACAGGCCCCATGCCCAGCGAGGCATGCGGCTGCTGTGTGGTGCGCCATCTTCTTCTTCATCCTCTGCTTTGTGAGTGGTGTGCTCATAAGGCAGTGCATGTGAGGATTCTGCGCCACTGGGGCTGATGGAGTGGGGGTGCTCTAACGCTGATTAGCATGTTGTGTGTGTGATGCTGCTGCTGCTGCTGATGATGATGATGATGCAGGGGGTGTGCTGTGGGCCTGGCCCCATTGTCATTAGTTCATTGGCTGCCTCCATGTGTGGGTGGCAGCGTACCCAGCACAGTACCCGATTAGCGAGCACTGTGTATATCCAGGGATGCTGTGGGTGTTTCTGTCATGTTTACACCATTTTTGAATTTTCTACTTCTATGTTTTTCCCCTCCCCTCCTGGGCTGTGCACACATTAGATACCGCAGCTGCTCCACCAGCACAGCAATGGTATAACTCCGATCCCAGCATAAGAACATAAGAAGAGCCCTGTTGGATCAGACTACGGGCCTATCTAGTCCAGCATTCTGTTCACACAGTGGCCAACCCGGTGCCTGTGGGAAACCCCCAAGTAAGACATGACTGCAATAGCACCTTCCTACTCATGTTCCCCAGCAACTGCTGTACATAAGCATACTGCTTCTAATACTGGAGGTAGCATATAGCCAACAGGACTAGTAGGCACTGATAGCCTTATCCTCCCTGATGTGAATATAGGATTCTGTAATGTGGGTATAGGATTGTTCTGCCCGATCCCTTACTGCCAGTCTTTTCAATCAACACTCTATCATCTTTCCATTGTTCTAAGTTGGAAATTCATCCCAAGTCACATATCTATCCAATTTTACTCACTATCTCATTGAAATGGACTGGCTGTATACGTTTCAGCTAGCTCTTGAACTGGATCCGGGTTCTCAAATTTAGTATATGGGGGGTTGGGGTGGGGTCTTACCTTTTCTTCTTAGGTTTGTTCTTAATCCTGACCTCACGTGATTTTCCTTTTGGCTTACAGTTTGATCAGGAACTTTTCACCCAATTCCACACTATTCATGTGCTGAATGATTTAGTCTCAGTCTTTGAGCATATGACAAACTATGCATGTGAACTGGTAGCTGATAAAATCATTCAACACATGAATTAAAGAGAAAAGAAAGAGAGGAGTAGAAACATCATTAAACAGCCTTCATTTAGAGGAGCATGAGCTCCTGTTCAATTGCTCTCTTTGTACATATAAAAACTTCCCACTGATTATTATCATGATGAAGTCTCCATGTAACCGAAAATTCTCATGATCACTCTGCGCTTTGTCAGATCATTTCCGCCGTCTTCACAGATTGAGCCATAATCATGCCAAACTGAATTGTTTTCCACCACTCAGACCTCATGGGAAGTTATGAAGCTGCTTTATGTTAATCTGGTACTAAAGAGGGTTAACAAAGAGAAAAGAGGGCTGATTTGATCTGCAGGAGGCCTACAAGAAGAGCCCCTAGAAGACCCCAGGTTCATAACCAGCTTTATATTCCAGACTCTTGACCCCTGGGCAAGAAGACCATGAAGTTTGATTCTATGCTAAATGATGTTATTTCACTAACTGAGACTCTAACTGAGATTTTGCAGGACTGTCTTTGAAGAAGAGGGGGGAAAAATGCAGTTTCACAGAGCTTGCTCAAGCAGCTTCGCAGAGTTTGCTCAAGGCCACGATGTGCTGGCAGAGTGTCTAAGTGAGATGAACAGCAGAAATGAGCATGCTCAGATGCCTACTGAGAGGAGGAAAAGTACTGTTTTGACATCTCATGGTGTACACCTGCTGATAAGAGAATGTCTTCTCTCGATGCTAGTTGAGTGGTGAAGCGTAGCCCTGAGCACGAGCGACAACTAGAGGAGGTGTTTGGGCGGATGTGACCAAAAATGGCCAAAGATGACTGGGAGTTCAAAGAAGATATACCAAAGAGAAATGCATCAGTCAAGATAACATGCCCAGATGGCAGACTTTGGGTCATATTTTTGGAAATTTCAAAGTAACCCGTTTGCAATGGTGCCAGACACGTTCCCCAGACACATGAAATTGTGGGAGATAGATGAGACACCTTGCTTCTGATTGGTGGGCAAATGCTCTAACCATGTGCACCCCATTTCTATTGGAGGCTGATCATCTCATTGCTCCTTGGGCCCCACCTTTGACCAGAGCAAGGGTATAAAAGCCCAGAGAATGGGAGTTCCAGGGTAGTGCTTTTTGTTCCTGCTGCTGCTGCTAGTCCACTTCTCTCTTTCTGCCGTGCCACCAGACCCATAGATTTAGGTAACTATAGGACTCTTAGACTTTGGAAATTAGGAGGTTTTCTGAAAGTAGAACTTAGAATTATTTCTGAGTTTGAGACTTAGAGTGTTTCCTAAGCTTGGGACTTGGAGGTTATATCTGAGGAGGGGATTTGGAATCCCATCTTCAGAGGTGACAAATGGAGTTATTTCCAGGTCTTGGGTTTTCCGTTCACTCTAACTCCTACTTCTATCCTTCATATGCCTAGAGGAACTAGGGATGTACAAAAGTCACTTACCGTTTCGCGGATCTGCTTCACGGTGGGGGGGGGAGGCGCTCCGTTCCCCCCCCCCGGAATCCTGCCTGGCCGGCTCCGCTCCACGGGGATTCTGTGGAGCCGCCGGCCGGCTCCGCCCGCAGCTGAACATCCAGCCGCTGGGCAGCAGGGACGCAAACGGCGGCGGCCATAGCCGCCGTCGTTTGCATCCCTGTACTTAACTGTGATAGGCTACGTAAATATTTACGTAGCCTATCACGGCAAAATAAAAAAAAACGCATACGCAAATGGAGGCAGCTACGGCGGCTGCCATTTGCGTTTGCTATTTTTCGCCGTTCTAGCCTATGTAAATATGTACGTACGCTAGAATGGCGAAAAATAGCGAACGCAAATGGTGGCCGCCATACCCGCCGCCATTTGCCTACGCTGCGCCCAGCCGCAGCCGGCCAGGAGACCAGCCACCCCCGCCGCCACCCCCGCCCCTGCCGCCACACCTTCCTCCGCCACCGCTGCCCCCGCTGCCGCCGCATCTTCCACCCCCGCCGCAGCACCTTCCGCTGCCGCCACACCTCCCGCCACCGCCGCCGCCCCACCGCTGCCCTGCTGCACCTGCCGCACCTGCCACCCCCGCCGCCCCCGCACCTGCCACCCCCGCACCTGCCACCCCCGCAGCCAGACCTTCCACCACCGCCGCACCTTCCACCACCACCCTCGCTGCCGCCCCCACCGCCCCCACCCCCACCGCCCCTGCTGCCCCCGCACCTTCCACCGCCGCCGCCCCTTCAGCCGCCCCCACTGCCGCACCTTCCGCCACTACAGCCGCGCCGCTGCCAACGCACAGCCGCCACACCCGCCACCGCATCCGCCACGCCACCGCCACCGCACAGCCGCCACACCTACCACCGCATCCGCCCCAGGTAAGTGCCGTCCCAGGGGGTTCCGCGGGGCGGGGCGGGGGCAGGAGGCCGTTCCGCCACAGATTCCGGGGGGCCGAATGCCAGTGCATTCAGCCTCACTGGAATCCATGGCGGAATTCTCCGTCATCCCTAAGGGGAACTTAGTAATGCTTTAGCTTTTTGTATTCAAGTAAGAAGCAGGAAGCGGTAACGGGAGGGTTAACACATAGGTTAGATTATTTTTGTTTAGGTTTGAATCACAAGTAGTAAACAGGAGTAAATTGGAAGGAGGAGTCATAACAATGTTAGAAGCTCAAGCCATTATCTTATTGGCTAAGTTCATAGTACCAGCTTTGCCAACTGCGATTCTTTTGCTTTATCTTCTATTTTTGTTGTATTCTCTTTCCCTGTAATTGGAGAGATTGTTTCTAACACTCATATAACCACCATGCCACTTTCTTTATTTTGTATGTTCCTGAATTTTCTGCAATAAAGCCATACATTTAGTTTCAATTTACAATCTCGTCTGTAGTGGTGTCCTGTGGTGTTGTTTATCCATTGAGATTAGCTTGGTTACCCACCGGGGTGCTTCGGACCCATTTGGTGCAGGTTCTGAGGTTAAGCCAGACCGAATTTACACTTTATACCAAGTCAGAGCATTAGTCCATCTAGCCCAATAGTGTTTACTTTGACTGGCAGCAGTCCTCTGGCTCTCAGTGCTAAACAATTCAAGGCATTTTATGTAGCATGTTGTTGTTGTTTATTCGGTCAGTCGCTTCTGACTCTTCGTGACTTCATGGACCAGCCCATGCCAGAGCTTCCTGTCGGCTGTCACCACCCCCAGCTCCCCCAAGGTCGAGTCCATCACCTCCAGAATACCATCTATCCATCTTGCCCTTGGTCGGCCCCTCTTCCTTTTGCCTTCCACTTTCCCTAGCATCAGCATCTTCTCCAGGGTATCCTGTCTTCTCATTATGTGGCCAAAGTACTTCAGTTTTGCCTTTAAGATCATTCCCTCAAGTGAGCAGTCTGGCTTTATTTCCTGGAGGATGGACTGGTTTGATCTTCTTGCAGTCCAAAGCACTCTCAGAATTTTTCTCCAGCACCACAGTTCAAAAGCATCTATCTTCCTTCGCTCAGCTTTCCTTATGGTCCAGCTCTCACAGCCATAGGTTACTATGGGGAATACCATTGCTTTCACTATGTGGACCTTTGTTGAAAGTGTGATGTCTCTGCTCTTCACTATTTTATCAAGATTTGTCATTGCTGTCCTCCCAAGAAGTAAACGTCTTCTGATTTCCTGGCTGCAGTCAGCGTCTGCGGTAATCTTTGCGCCTAGAAAGACAAAGTCTGTCACTGCCTCCATGTTTTCTCCCTCTATTTGCCAGTTATCAATCAAGCTGGTTGCCATAATCTTGGCTTTTTTGAGGTTGAGCTGCAACCCAGCTTTTGCACTTTCTTCTTTCACCTTCATCATGAGGTTCCTCAGCTCCTCCTCGCTTTCAGCCATCAAAGTGGTATCATCTGCATATCGGAGATTGTTAATGTTTCTTCCAGTGATTTTAACTCCAGCCTTGGCTTCATCAAGCCCAGCACATCGCATGATGTGTTCTGCGTGCAGGTTGAATAGGTAGGGTGAGAGTATACAACCCTGTTGTACTCCTTTCCCAATCTTAAACCAGTCCGTTGTTCCTTGGTCTGTTCTTACCATTGCTACTCGGTCGTTATACAGATTCCTCAGGAGGCAGACAAGATGACTTGGTATCCCCATACCACCAAGAACTTCCCACAATTTGTTATGATCCACACAGTCAAAGGCTTTAGAATAGTCAATAAAACAGAAATAGATGTTTTTCTGAAACTCCCTGGCTTTCTCCATTATCCAGCGGATATTGGCAATTTGGTCTCTAGTTCCTCTGCCTTTTCGAAACCCAGCTTGTGCATCTGGCAATTCTCGTTCCAGGAATTGCTGGAGTCTCCCTTGCAAGATCTTGAGCATTACCTTACTGGCATGTGAAATAAGTGCCACTGTTCGATAGTTGGAACATTCTTTGGTGCTTCCCTTTTTTGGTATGGGGATATAAGTTGATCTTTTCCAATCTGTTGGCCATTCTTGTGTTTTCCAAATTTGCTGGCATATGGCATGCATCACCTTGACAGCATCGTCTTGCAAGATTTTAAACAGTTCAGCTGGGATACCGTCATCTCCTGCTGCCTTGTTATTAGCAATGCTTCTTAAGGCCCATTCATCCTCACTCTTCAGGTCGTCTGGCTCTAGCTCACTGACCACAACGTCAAATCTATCCCCGATATTATTATCCTTCCTATACAGATCTTCCGTATATTCTTGCCACCTTTTCTTGATCTCTTCTGCTTCTGTTTGGTCCTCGCCATCTTTGTTTTTTTAACTTTAGTGTAAGTGTGCAGTGCCCTGATCTGGATTGGGACCACCACATGCAGATAGGGAGGTTAAACTTTCCCACCCAGCCACTCCCTACTTAAACTACACACACAAACATGTAGGGGCTGAAGAAAGAAATTTCCTCCATTGGAGCCATTGGAGAGGTTTTTCCTTAGCTTCCATACATGCAGCAGGGAGGGAATTTAGGGGGGGAAGTGGCTGGGTGGGAAAGCTGAACTCCCCCATCCCTACAACTCACAATAGTCCCAATCCAGATCAGGTGCCTGCATGCTTACACTAAAGTAAATAACAGGACAAGCTACACGCTACACATTTAGCATAGTGGATCGTTTAGCCCTCAAACAGATGACTTTCATATCACCCGCTGCCCAGGATCCTTCAAGGAAAGATGCTATGGTTTGAACCTGAGACTTTTTGCATGTGAAGCATGAGCTCTTCAGTTGAGCTATGCTCCCTTCCCAAAAGATACAGACACCTGAAATGGAGAAAAATGGGATGTGGACTCTTGGCCGTAGGGGCACAAGCTAAGGGCACTTATAACAACTACCACACTGCAACAGTTGGTAAAATGCAGCTACCCAGAAAGTAAAAAACAAAACGCAGCCAGCCTTATGTGGTGTATGTGTGGGTCAACAGACATTATCTTAAGTCTGTGTCTAACAGCTAGCTTCTTCCCCTGCCCCTGCAATTTTTATTCTAGAGTAGATGTAGGGAGCCAGATCTGGATCAGGACACTGGGGTTTGTGTGTGTGTGTGTTTGTGTGTGTGGGTATTTATTTATTTGTTTGTTTGTTACATATGTAACCAGCCTTTCCTCCAAGGAGCCCAAGGCAGCATACACGGTCCTCCGCCTTTCCATTTTATCCACACAACAACCCTGTGAGGCAGGGTAGGCTGAATGTCAGCGGCTTGCCCAGAGTCACCCAGTGAGCTTCATGGCTGAGTGGTTTCTAGAACCCAGGTCTTCTGAGTCCCACTCCATCCCTTTAACTACTACACCACACTGGATTTTAAGATCTGGATTGGGCCCCTTGCACCTACCCTAGAGTAAAAATGGGGGGAGATGTAGCTGCTAGATACAGGTTTAAAGTAATGTCTGTTTTAATGCTGTGTGGTGTTGTCGCATGAACTTAGTCCTAAATCTCAGATACAAGATTACCCATATTGTTGAATAGCGTGATTGAACAGCGGCAATAGCAACTATGCAATTCATATTAAGCTCCCCAAAATAGAGTAATGAATGTTCTTCCTTTTGCAGAGTTTTTTTCAAAATGTGATGTGTTAGTTCCTGTGCCAGTTCAAATGATATATAAAGGCATAAAAGACAAATAAGCTAAACATGTACAAAAACAAAAACAAACAGACCTGGTTTTTCAATAGACAAACTGTGACATGTTTAGACTGGCACATACTAATACTCATATATTCTAATGTGGATAAGCAGATTTCCTACCAATATTCTTTTACCCAATGCAGCAACTCATGTTTGATGCATTTGTGTTGAAAGCAAAACTATTACAGGACCCTAAAACAGTTATAATTTATGTACATATTTACTATAAGACAGTTCCACTTCACAGGCCTAACTTCAACAGTTATTACAATAATAAAGATATGTTTACATTATGTATGGGGGAAGGTTATACTTCTTCAGTGTGTTGGCTGAGATTTTGCAAGATGCTGAAGTGTAAGGAATGTTGCAGTTATGAGTTCTGCATTTACCATAATTCAGTGACAACATCCATACATAGCAGTACTAGATTTTATATGGGTAGCCTTAGGAAGGCACAACTATTCCATTTTGTTTGCCCTGGGCCACAGACAGCCATGGAGCAAAAGCCAGGAGCCACAAGCCAGGAGTTCAACACAATAGGGTGTTTCTACATTAGGCAACACTCCTCCCCACAATCCACATTCTTTCCGGAGCTTCCTGCTTTCGGTTTCTTTGTGGGATTAGGAAGGGCTCCTTTACAGGGCAGACATGTGGTTTGAACTGAGGGAGTACCTTCCTCCCCCCCTGGCATGTGTGCAAAGGAGTGGGGGGTGGGGGTTCTTGTTTCCATAGTTTAACTTCTGCTGTACTCTTTTCTTGCAGCCCCCAGGAAACCTCTGACTTACTTCTGAGTAGACATAAAATGTAAGATTGTGCTGTAAGTCTGCAACCCTTGGCACACTTACATGGGAGTAAACCCCATTGAACTCAATGGGACTTGCTTTTGAGTAGACATAAGATTGCCCTGTAAGTCTGCAACCCCCAGCACACTTACTTTGGACTTAATGGGGTGCTCTGAATCAACAGAGGAAGTTGCTTCTGAGCTTGGTGGGGTGGGGGATCAGATGTGTCTCCCTTCATTGCAGGGAGGCATTTTACCCTCTTCTCCCTCCAACTGAGAAATGTGCTCAAGCATTTACATGGCATACACCTGGGAATCGAGGAAAGTCCTTTCTCAACAAGACTTGAGAGGAGGCAGGAGTTGCAATCAACAGGCAATTCTTGCCCTAGCGCCTGTCAAATCTACTCCTGCACGCCCCACTCCCATTCTCAATGCCTTTGTCATCCTGACCATTTGTCAACCGCCCAGAGAGCTTCGGCTATTGGGCGGTATAGAAATGAAATGAAATAAATAAATAAATAAACCATGCATGCCCCCAGCAACTGAAGACAAATGGCCACACCAGGCAGATAGAGCAGTTTCTTCCGCTATTGGAGAATTTCACAGGGAGGACATGCCGCTCCTGTTCCATGGGCTGGAAAAAATACCACATTTATTGCGTTTGGGGAAAACATGGGACAGGCTGGGGGAAATTGCGGGAGACACCCTGTAGGGTAACAACGTCATCTAAAGAGCCCACAAACTTCCGTGAGAGAGCCATCTCAATAGCAGGATAAAAGCTCCATGTGATGAACCCCATAGATACTGTTGTTGCCTGAACAAACTCCCAGCCTCACCTGGAAGTCTTTATAGTCCTTCACGGTCAGTGAGAGAAGATGGCCAGCATGAGTGGGTAGAATCACTCCATATCCTAAGAACGCTGCCAAGCAATCATGAGCATCTGCAGAGATTTTTCCAGGGGGTGGGAGCAAACCTGCACAGTGATGTGTGATGGTAATTCCTATGCATGGCATGTGCTGCTATAACAGACCTGTGCATCTTCCTTGTGTGTCTGCACATGCTGTGTTGCTTAACTCATATTCCATGACATTTAGAAGCCTACACAGACTGGAAGAAAATTCTGGATATTTGACAGTACTAATGCAAAGGAATCATACATCCACGTGAGAGACATACATTAACATGAGAGTCACACATGATGGTGACCTCTTGGACTTGGTGCTACCCTTCTGAAAAAGAATCAACATGGCTTCCATTCAGGCAGTGCCAACATCATACTGCCCTCATACAAATCTATTGCGCAATCACACTTGGAATACCGTATACAGTTCTGGTCACCACAAATAAAAAAGGATATTGTTGAGTTTGGAAAAGCATGGAAAAGGGAGAAAATGATCAAAGGGCTGGAGTAACTCCCCTATAAGGGAAGTCTGGGACACTTTAGCTTAGAAAAAAGGTAACTAATGGGAGACATGATAGAGATATACACAATTATGCCTGGTGTGGAGAAAGTGGATAAGCAGACATTTTTCTCCCTCTTTCATAATACTAGAACCCGTCATCATCCCTTCAAATTGATTGGCGGGAGATGCCAGACAAATAAAAGGAAGCAGCTGTATGCTACCTCCAGGATCAGAGGCAATAAGTTCACCAGTTACTGGGAAACATGAGTGAGAGTGTTATTGCACTCATGTCTTACTTGTGAGTTTCCACAGTCAGCTGGTGTGCCACTTTGTGAACAGAATGTAGGACTACATGGAACATTGGTCCGATCCAGCATGGCTCTTATTATGTTCTTAAGAGGCATCATGAGCTGCAACAGAACTTTATTTTGGAGTAACGGATATTTTTAAAAACCCTAAGAACGAGAGGGAACATACAGATGCACAAACACAAAACAGCAGTCTTAAGGATGCCATATTGGATATTTTATGGCATCACTGTCCTTATAACATTGACAGATTTATAAGCTTTATATGCTTTATATGCTTAAACAAGGTTTAGGTTTCTACAGGAGCCTGGACTACTCAGTTTTCACATTGGAATCAGCCACTTTTTATTTCAGCATAATGCAATGTTTGCAAAGCTTGGGTTTTGAACTGCAGGCATGTTTTTTTGGAACTAGATACAGTATTTTTTCCCCTGGAACTATACATTTTGTGGGTGGTTGCACATTTTGTATATGTAAACCAAACAGAAGTAGCTATGGTGGTCCATGAGAAAAATATCCAAAATCCACGTGGATACCTGTATTAGGACCAATGAAATTGCACAAAATAGTACTAGCGTTCAAGTTCTCCAGAACTCCTCCTCAGGCTAAATGATACAAAAAGCAGGGATGGGAGAAGAAATGAAGTCCAAAAATTTGGCTACTTGTTATTGCCATGGGGTCTGCTGTTTAGATGGACTCAGTCACAAAATGGAAATTTGCAGTCTGAACGAATTAGTCAGTGGTAGGGATAGAACCAGATGAAGATTTTCTACCACCTGAAGAGAGACTTTGCACTGAGGATTCCACCCCCTCCAACCACTAGGTAATGCTCACAATTTGACCTCACTTGACCTTTTGTGACCTAAGGCACCACCTAAAATTAATCTCCAGCTCTGTTAATATAAATGTCACGTTTCTCTGCACTTTTGCTTTATGCCACCTCAGGAACCTGTGTGTTTCACCAAAGGCAAGAGGCAGATAAGTTAGAGTCAGCCTTAGTGTTCTCAGAAATGGAAATCAGCCATTGCTTCTCCTTCCCAATATGCATTACTAGGTGTAATCTGATACCTGCAACACCTACCACTGACCAATGGAGAGAGCTATCCTGTGTCTCCTAGTCAGCAACTAGGGGAGAGAAGATTTTTCATTTTCCCTGCTATGAGCTCATAGACAGCACTAGGAGCTGGGAAATTGCGCTCTCATAGCTGGGGCAGAGAACACCATACTACTGCCTTTGTGCTTGTAACACGGAGCACAGAGGGGTGAAAATGGGGCGTTCCTGGGGGAGGGGAGGGGAGGGGAGGGGAGGGGAGGGGAGGAGACCACAGAAGCTGTTTTAGACAGCTTCCTATGTGGTCTCCAGCCCCATTCCTGCCCTCTCCCCAAAGCTGCACTTAGGTTTGCGAAAATGCACATCTAAGGCAAAGTGCAGGGCAACTGCAGCACAGAGGGAATCCTCTCCTCTGTGCTGCTTCCACCCTGCACTGGATAGGTGATCACCTCCAACTTCAGTAGAGGTCAGAGGCGCCCGTCCATCTCTATAGGATTGCGCCCTTATTTAGACTGCAAATCTTTCTTTTCAGACCTCTGTTGTTTCTCAGTAGATAGACAGGGTGTCCAGACAAAATCTACCTACCTACAACTGAAAGCCTCAGTTCTTTACCTGGTTCCCTTGACTCCTGTAATGATCCTTGGGCCAAAGGCCACTAGAAGCATGAAGGGCAGGGTTAATATCAGGGTTGGGGTACGGGCCATATATGTCGCAGTTGGGGATGCTCCATATATGTCCCAGACCGCTTCTTCTGCTGGCTATACAGATTGAACTATTATTCAAGACCGAAAATCTAGTGGCTGCATGGTTCTCTGTTCTGGATCATTTGAAACATTCTTCAAGTGAATTATGACACACATCCCTCTGACACAACTTCCAAGTCTTCCACACCACCTACATGGCAACTCATAATTGTAGGATCAAATTGTAGGACTCTGGAGACTATGGGTCCATTCCACCAACTGGCAAGGTTGTCCTCTCTTTCCTCATTTGTCAGCACCACCCAGGTGGCTCACGTTTTTCTGTAGTTAAATTAGGCACCCTTCCTCTTACAACAGGCCTTACAGATTCAGAGGCCATCCTTATATTTTAGCACTTGATCCCAAAATCTTTACCTGAATAAGCCTCACAAAATTTGGGAGATAATATTAGTAGGCATGTTTTTTCCTCTGGGATGAGAACAGAGGCAGAGGGCTTTATTATTAGCACAGCCAAGAGAGGTCGAACTTATCAGATTGCTTTATTATATTGTAATAGGGATTCAGTTCTCTGGCTTCCACTAAAAATGGATACAGGTTATTGGTAGTTAATTTAAACGAAGATTAATTTCTTGTAGTAGAAAGCACAACTGAGGCCTAGAGCCTCTACCTACCATCAGCCAACCTAACAATAACAACTAGGGGATCTTCTTCCCATGCTGCCTCTGGGAGGCAGATGGCCACTCCTACAAATTTTCACTCTCCATTCACCACAGTAGTGTTGCATGCATTTGACCATATATTACCACTAACTCACAAGTAAAGCTGTCCCTTCCTGATAACATCATCCAGCTAAACAGGTTACCCTTTTCTACTACATTTCTCTTTTCTCTGGAAAGGGTTGAAACATATAACAGGAACTCTGTTCAAACTTTGCCTACAACACTTGGGGATGTACTTTTCCAAGGGCTTTATTACAACTATCTTGCAAACAAAGCTGTCCTTTCCTGATGACATCATCCTGCTTTCTACTACAAGGGCCAGTGAATAAATGGAGGGGTCACCATGTGTCAACTGGCACCACTTGGAGAAATTTAAAGCAGCAATCTATACAGGGTTGTCTAGTGAGGCAAGTTGTCTTGGAGTGAGGCAAGCTGCCTTAGGCGGCAGGTGCTGGAAGGCAGGGAACAGCTGTGTGTGTGCCATGCAACCTGCCCTGCACTCCCTCTAAGCCTGCTTCCCTGAGGTGTGGTGGAGGATGTTGTCCCATAACCAGTGTTGAAATCAGATTCAGCTGCCACTACAGTTGGCTTTTGTATATGGAATGGGAGGAGGGTGCCATCTTGTCCTTTAGCTCAGACAGCAAAATGTCTCAGGCTGCCCTGGATTGGCATAAGATGTGTCCTAGCTCAATGTCGAAGACAGCTTAAAAACAATGCAAATATCCAGCTTTAAGTGTGAATGGTTCTACTGAAGCCAGTGGAGTTTCTGTATTCTGCCCAAACCCATCCAGTTATATACGGCAAAAAAAAAAAAAAAATAGTCCCTCAGAATCCCTCTTGAGTGCAATCTTTAAGAAGCATCTTGTCTCACAAAGCAGTATTCCCAGCTACAGTACGTGCCTCTCTCCCTCTCTCTCCGCACATGCCATGTGTCCAAGTTACAGTTGCTGTGGCAACTGTGACATGAAATTCTGTATCATGTATGAATCTGAGATTTCAACATTGATCCTGCCTTTGTGAGTAAAGGTTTGGAGCAGGTTGTTGTTTTGTTCACTCCCTTATTGAGGTTTTTAAAAGAAAAGGGAAAAAAACATGAAAGGAAATCATTTGCAAACAAATTCTTCTTCAAGGACAGCATACATTTAATTGCACCATTTTATCATTTTGGAATACTAATGTTTATGTAGATTTCCCCAATTAATAGCAAATTTATCTTTCATTTGTTTATAATGTTAACCAGCTAAAATTAAAAACATTTATAGGAATATGTGTTACACAAACCCTGAATGTGTCAGAAAGAGTTAACTGACTTATGTAAAATCATCAACTGCACAACCATCTGATTTAGAAACCTATAAATAGCTCCCTCATGTCAGAGATTTATTACTTCTTCATAGTCCTTCTAAAAAAAAAATGACTCCAAAGAAGTGTGATGTAAGTAACTTGGGAATGATACATGCTGCTTGGTACTGATTTAATATGTAGAACACCAGCACTCTTCTTTCTTTGATATATCACCTACAGTCCTGGTAATCTTCTGGTTTTATTTGTGCCTTGTGTTCTGTGGTGGAAGGCCATCTTTTATACAACTAAATGTCATTATGATGGATCACAAACTGAGGTCTCAGTTTGGTGTTAAATTGAGAATGTTTT
Source organism: Heloderma suspectum (assembly GCF_057233095.1). Lineage (NCBI taxonomy): Eukaryota > Metazoa > Chordata > Lepidosauria > Squamata > Helodermatidae > Heloderma > Heloderma suspectum. The sequence continues at coordinate 73,422,511 of NC_139462.1, forward strand.
ATGCACAAACGGGATTCCTTCCAGGGTTGAATGTGTCTAATAAATATTGTAGAATTATATGCAAATGGCTTGCAACTGTAATTTAAGGGTGTTGAGGGCTCACGCCTCTCACCAATAAGCCGGTGTGTGAAAAATACAAGAAAGACGTCATGTTCAATGAGTCTGTGCTGATGTGAATAGGGTAAGGCACATGCACACACACATTGTCTTGCTAATCTCAGACTAGTCTAACACAGTCTTTCAACTTTGCAATGAAGTTCCTAAGTGCAAGAGCAGAAGAAAAGGCAAAGGTAGAGAGGAAGTGCTTCAAGTTAAATATTTGCATAGGGTTCCCCCCCCCCGCTTCCATTTTGGTGTAACGTCCCTGCAACAACAAGACAGTGTCATGGTTTATGGTAGGGGTGGGCCACATGCAGCCCCTGTCAACCCCCACTGCCTCCTGCCACCTCACCACCAAAATTTTCAGTGGCAAAAAAAAAAAAAAAAAATCATCCACTTACCACTATGGAGTGGTAAATGGGTCAAATTTAGTTTGTTAATTTCTTGCTGCTGCTGCATGGTGCATGAAGAATTCCATGGGACACTGGCAGGAGTCCAAGGGAATAAAAATGGTCCCCAGATCCCCCACAGTTGTCCACCCTTGGGTTATGGTGTCATATTGGTGCAATGACACAACATACTTAAGAAAGTTTTTGCTGGTGTAAGTGTTCCTCAGATAAGGCCTTTAAAGGGGTACTTAAAGAATAAATAAATGACAGTTGTGTGAATCCATCACTGTCACTTAGCCATAGAGTTGTACGAATCCCTTACCTGGCTCCGCACAGGAGCATCTGCGGTGGGGGGGAGGTGCTCTGTCCCTCCCCCTGGAATCCTCCTTGGCCAGCTCCACTCCGCAGCGGCTCCACGGAGCCACCAGCCGGGGCCGTCCACAGCCGGAGTTCTGGCCGCAGCCGGGCTGCTGCAGCCACAAATGGCAGCCGTCACAGCGGCCGCCATTTGCATCCTTGCAAGCAGCAGTGATAGGCTACATAAGTATTTACGTAGCCTATCACGGCAAAGAGCAGGGGCCATTTGCGTCCCTGCTCTTTGCTGTGATAGGCTACGTAAATACTTACGTAGCCTATCACGGCTGCAAGGACGCAAATGGCGGCCGCAGCAGCCCAGCCGCAGCCGGCCGGGAGACCAGCCGCCCCCACCACTGCTGCTGCCGGAACCGCTGCCAGAGCTGCTGCCGCATCCGCCCCAGGTAAGTTCCATGGCAGGAGGATTTCGGGGGGGGGGGGGCGTGAGGCCGTTCTGCCATGGATTCCAGGGGGCCGGATTCTTTAGAATCCGGCCTCACTGGAATCCGTGGTGGAATTCTCTGACATCCCTACTTAGCCACTTATTGGATGCCAATTTATATCAACAGAAAAGAATATCTATCTGTTGCCACACAAACCTTTGCTTATGAGTCCACTTAGTAGTGTCACTTAGTGATGATAATAATAATATATGATCCATTTGCAAGAGTGTGGGAGTTCTTGGACCAAGGAAATCAGGGACAAAACCACAGATTAATCATGTACTTAATGGGTAGCTTTGAGCAGCAATCTCTCTCTCTCATGGTCTTTTTTTCCACATTTGTAAAAATTGATAAAATAATGACCTGACCCAGAGATGTAGTGAGATAAACATTGTAAGCGACTTTGTACACCAAGGAAAGTTGAAAAATAAATACTTGTTTCTACAAACTGGAAGTGATTAAATCCTAAAAGAAAATTTATAGACAACCAAGCATCACAGCAGTTTCTGGCAACTGCTGTTAAGGCACATGTAATAGTGTTTCTTTGACTAAAGGTCTCAAATACCAGTGACGTTACAGCAACAGGATCACACACACAAACCCATTACAACTTGTCCTAGGAAGCTGCATTATACTGAATTACTGATCTATCTAGCCCAGTATTATCTACAGAAACCTTCCCCAATCTGGCGCCAATGGCCATGCTAGCTGGTGATGACGGGAGTTGTAGTTCAACATGTCTAGAGGGCACCAAGTTGGGGAAGGCTGGTCTACACTGAGCCAGTCTAGATGGAAATGGGTTTTGAGGTGGTTCCATTTAAATACAGATGTTCATGAAATCGGGTTAGCTCCTCTCAGGGCGAACGGGAGGCAGTAATGCAGCATATATATTAAACAAATCTGTTGGAATGGGGCAAACAAGTAGAACTGAATGTCATCAAATGCCTCGTTATGCTCCCCTCCCCGCTCAGAGAATATTTAAAGAGACAGGCACTGACTGAGCTCAGGGTCAAAACAGCATCGTTTCAAAGCAGCTCCCCACTCCTGACCTCAGTGAATATTTAAAGAGGCAGGCAGCGACTGAGCACAGGGTTAAAACAGTGTCCTTTCAAAGCAGCAGGGCTGACTTCGGTCCCCAAGGCAATAAGTTACTTCCCGGTAGACAGAAGCCCCCTCCCGATGCAACTCTTCCCGTCCACACATCAGCGCCGCTTCCACTAGCCCATGCTGAAGCCTGCTGAGGTCACATGAACTCCCAAACTGCACTGAAGCCGCTGTGACTAGAAACCTCCCCACAAAGAGAGTTTCAAAAACCCCTGAATTTAGGACAAGAAATGCAGCATTAGCTATGGGAGGGGTGTACGTCATCTGACATGATCGACTTGGGGGCAGAGCAGAACCGGAGTAAAAGCCTAGTACAGATGCGCCCACGATCTGGTAGCAACTCTTCAGGTTTCAGACAGGAGACTTTCCCAGGCCTGCCTAGAGATGCCAGGGACTGAATCTGGGATCCTCTGCATGCAAAGCAGGTGCTCTACCACTGACCTGTGCCCCTTCCCGAAGGATCTATAAAGGGAAATGCTTGTATCAGAACCTCAAATTATCACCAATGGTATCATGCCAGTGATTGTTTTACCAGCACATGTCTAGTGGAGTTATACATTCTCAGATTTACTTCCTTGAGAGTACATGCACAACAAATGAATTAGAAATGTCCCAATGTTATTCCCTTACTGCCAAATTGTGCTGGGTGTGTGTTTGTATGACTTGGACTAGAATTAAGACCCATTAACTCTACGAGGGACCTGTTCCTGGTGGAGATGAAAACTGCTAGAAATGGTTTGTTGATATGGGGACTGTCATGATGAGCGCCTGCACTACACCACCCATCACTCACCACAATATTCAAGATGGTGCCAAGAGCTGCTACAGTGCCACAGCTGGGCTCAAGGTCTAAACCAAGTGTTAGTGTATGAAGATATGCCATCCCTTGAACAGTGCTGGGACTCAAGCACCAGATTCTTGTTACTGCTTCTGCAGTACCAAAGCACATAGGACTGGGCTGAAACTAAAATGGTACAAGTGAGATCCACAACAAAATGTTGTAGTATGGCATATCTCTCTTCACTGTTCCTATCAGTCTGTTATGTCCTCTTCCACAATACTGCAGTGCCCCTCCTTCCTGGGTTTCCGTTCCCCCTCCTAACAGTTACTGGGCCAGTTCTCATGTAATGACAATTCATGGGTTGTTTATCCCAGGAATTGTTGGGGCCAAGGAACAGCGAGCAAGCAAGAGGGCTGCCTCCTCCATCCTTGTCACTTCCACTTTCAATCCACAACCCAGGAACGCCTCATTCCTGGGTTGTAATCGTGACATCCGAACTGAGAACTCTGGGCTGTTTAGGGGTTAAACAACCCAGAGTAAACCCAACAATTGCCCATGGTTTGTTGATTGAAAGTGGAAGCAGCAAGCACACAGGAGGTAGTGCTCGGCCCTGTCAATTCTTGGGTTAAACAACCCAGGAATTGTCATTACATGTGAACCAGGTCAGTAAGTCAGCATTCGATGCCCTCTGAGCATGCTCAGTGAGGTGCATAGGAATTTTTCCCCTAAAGGTTGTGTGTGTGTGTGTGTGTGTGTGTGTGCGCGCGCGCGCACGCGTGTGCTTGGCACTTCTGCAAACCTCAGGTTTCTCCGAGTCTGCTGTGTACGGGTGGTGCCACTTTGACAAAGCAATGGCACTCATACCTGAATATCAGAAATAGCGATTATTGACAGGCATCTGTTGGTTAAAAAGAAAAATCAAACTTTCATATCTTTGTGATGCTTCAAAGATTGGGTGCCTTCAAGGGAGAAATGCTGATCTGATAATACCCACTTACCTGTTCAGGCTGACATTCTGCCAATGTTTGAAAGAATGTTCTCCTGATGCTATTGGAATTGGCTCCCCCTTGTGACTAGTTCATCAAATGACATGGGTTTGGGGAGAGCTGCTGTGCTGTGTCTGTGTGACTGAGCAATCTGGTGGGGATTAAAATTTTGGTTCTGTTCTTTTGAGAATTAGGAAGTCTATTTATGTATCCATATCGTTCTCAATGAAAGAGCTGGTAATGACCTTCTACCTCAAAATAGTACCACTGATTTGAATCTAAGATTTTGTCTTAAACCTTTAAACAACCAGATTTAAACAGAACAAAATCTAATAGAATGGAGGAACACAGAGATCAAGACTTGGAGGACATGAGGCCTTTATTTGTAATCATATATGATTGTGATAACTCAGCTATTGCTGTAAGCTTAATTCTCCTAGGGTGGCCATGTGTCCTACTTTACAGAGGACAGGCTTCCATCTGAAAGGCTGTCAGAGGACAGGCCTCTATTTGAAGGAATTGGGAGGGGTCACTCTCTCCCAGCTGTGCCCTCCTGGGTACTTGGTGCAGCACCAACACCAACTCAAGGGTTGGGGAGGGGGGGTTGCCGTGTTCTATAGGAATTCGATCCCCCTCTCTACACTTCCTGTTCATTTGAGTGCAGATCTTAGGTGTCTGTACCTTGTGTTGGGTATCTGGGACAAATTAGGGATTCTTCTGGTGTACTGCCCACCCCGGGGCCCGTCAGACTACCTGTCTGAACTGGCAGAGGTGGTCTCGGACTTGGTGCTGAAGACCTCTAGGGTGATGGTCCTGGGGGATCTCAACTTCCATGCCAAGGCCGCTATATCCAGGGTGGCTCAGGACTTCATGGCCGCCATGACAACCATGGGGCTGTCCCAACATGTCGGCAGCTCACCACATGTAAAAGGACACATGCTTGATGTGGTTTTCTTGACTGGGCAGGAGAATGGTGATCTGAAAGTGGGAGAATTAACATCTGTCCCTTTGTCATGGTTGGATCACTTCCTACTGAGGTTTAGACTCTCAGCAGCCTTTCCCTTCTGCAAGGATGGGGGACTTATTAAAATGGTCTGCCCCCAGAGGCTAATGGATTCCAGAGGGCTCTAGGGCATTTTCTTGCTGGTATGGCTGGTGCTCCTGTCATAGCCCAGGTCACTCTGTGGAATGCAGAGCTAACTCGGGCGGCTGACACAATCGTGCCCAAGTGCCCTCTCCCCCTAAGCAGAGCCCAGCCAGCTCCTTGGTATACACCTGAGCTGAGGGCAATGAAGCAAGAGGGGAGACAGCTAGAACACAGGTGGAAGAAAACTCATGCTGAGTCTGACCGAACACAGGTTAGAGCTCATTATTGAGCCTGCTCTGTGCCTGTGAGGGTGGCAAAGAGACAGTTCTTTTCCACTAGCATTGCATCTTCTCAGTGTCATCCAGAGGAGCTTTTCTGAGTGGTTCTTGGCCTGTTACATTCTGTGCCAGGAAAAGAGACTGTGGAACCCCCAGTAGCACACTGTGATGAGCTTGAACAGCACTTTGAAGATAAAGTTGCTCAGATTCATCATGAATTGGACACCACGATTAATGCAGTTGCATTAGTAGAGACGTTCAGAGCACCGTCTGGTCCAGTTTTATTGGACGACTTTCAGTTATTGAGGCTTGTGGATGCAGACAAGGTGCTTGGCCAAGTCCGGTCGACCACCTGTGTGCTTGACCCTTGCTCTTCATGGCTTATTACATCAAAAAAGGAGGGGATGTCTGGCTGGGTCCTGGAGGTTGTAAATTCCTCCTTGAGAGAGGGAGTGGTGCTGGCCTCTTTAAAAGAGACAATAATCAGGCCACTCCTGAAAAAGCCTAAGCTGGACCCAGAGGACATTAACAACTGTAGGCCGGCGGCCAACATCCCCTTCCTGGGCAAGGTGCTTGAGCGGGTGGTTACAGGACAACTCCAGGCACTCTTGAATGAAAAGGATTATCTAGTTCCATTCCAATCAGGCTTGGTTTTGGAATGGAAACTGCCTTGGCCACCCTGTGGGATGACCTCTTCTGGGAGAGGAACAGGGAGAGTGCAACCCTGTTGATTCTCCTGAAATTCTCAGCGGCTTTCAATACCATCAACCACGGTATCCTTCTGGATAGGTTGTCTGGGTTGGGAGTTGGAGGCACTGTACTAAAGTAGTTCCTCTCCTACTTGGATGGCCAATTCCAGAAGGTGGTGCTGGGGGATTATTGCTCTGTACCATGGCAATTATGCCATGGGGTTCCACAGGGCTCTGTTTTATCCCCCGTGCTGTTCAATGTCTACATGAAACTGCTGGGGGAGGTTATCTGGGGGTGTGGGCTGAGGTGCCATCAATATTTATTTATTTATTTATTTATTTCTATACCGCCCAATAGCTGAAGCTCTCTGGGCGGTTCACAAAAACTAAAACCAAACAACACACAATAAAACAATTTAAAATATATAGAACATTAAAACCACAATATAACAATACAACCACAATAAAACCTAGCAGCAGTAAAGGAGTTTAAAATACAGATTTAAAACAGCAAAGATAAAAATTTAGAAAGCTAAAATGCCTGGGAAAATAAAAAGGTCTTCACCTGGCGCCGAAAGGAGTACAATGTAGGCGCCAGGCGAACCTCACTAGGGAGCTCATTCCAGAGCCGGGGTGCCACAACAGAAAAAACCCTCCTCCTAGTAGCAACCCGCCTCACTTCCTTTGGCAGGGGCTCACGGAGAAGGGCCGCTGATGATGATCTTAAGGTCCGGGCAGGCACATATGGGAGGAGGCGATCCTTCAGGTAACCTGGCCCCAAGCCGTTAAGGGCTTTGAATGTTAACACCAGCACTTTGAATCGGGCCCGGAAATGGACTGGCAGCCAGTGCAGCTGCAAAAGTACTGGCGTAATATGAGCTCGCAGGCCAGTCCCTGTTAACAATCTTGCTGCCCTATTTTGGACCAGCTGAAGTTTCCGGACCGTTTTCAAAGGCAGCCCCATGTATAACGCATTGCAGTAATCCAGACGAGAAGTTATCAGAGCATGGATAACTGTAGCTAGGCTATCTCTGTCCAGATAAGGGTGTAGTTGGTATACCAGCCTAAGCTGATAAAAAGTGCTCCGTGCCACTGAGTTCACCTGTGCCTCAAGTGACAGTTCTGGATCCAAGAGCACCCCCAAACTACGAACCTGATCCTTTAGGCGGAGTGCAACCCCCTCCAGAACAGGTTGAATATCACCTAGCCGGGCAGACGAACCACCCACTAACAGTACCTCCGTCTTGTCTGGATTGAGTTTCAGTTTATTAGCCCTCATCCAGTCCATTACCGTGCCCAGGCACTGGTTCAGAACAGCCACTGCCTCACCTGGTTTTGATGAGAAAGAGAGGTAGAGCTGGGTGTCATCCGCATATTGATGGCACCTCAGCCCACACCTCCGGATAACCTCCCCCAGTGGTTTCATGTAGATGTTAAACAGCATGGGGGATAAAATAGAGCCCTGTGGAACCCCATGGCACAATTGCCATGGCACAGAGCAATAATCCCCCAGCACCACCTTCTGGAATCGGCCATCCAAGTAGGAGCAGAACCACTGTAGTGCAGTGCCTCCAACTCCCAACCCAGACAACCTATCCAGAAGGATACCATGGTCGATGGTATCGAAAGCCGCTGAGAGGTCCAGGAGAATCAACAGGGTCGCACTTCCTGCTCCAGCTGGTCCAGGGACTACAGAAGCAGGCAAGCTCCCAGAGAGCGAGCGAACAGAGCGAGCGAACAGGGGGAGCAAACAGGAGTTGGCCAGGGGAGTTGCAGTGGTTGAAGAGACAAAGGAGACAAAGGAGACAGAGGCTAAGAGGTAAGTGGGTTGCAGGAAGTCCAGGGCGCTGCCCTTTATCCTTCTGACTGGCTGTGAGCTCACCAGGAGCTTCTGAGAGCTCCAACTGAATTGGAGGGGTGTGGCCTGAGTACTCCCAGCAGCTGACTGGGCGGGAAGCTTCAGCCTGTTTCCCGCCTCCCAGCTGAGCAGAGCAGAGCAGAGCAAGCTGCTCCAGCTGGTCCAGGGACTACAGAAGCAGGCAAGCTCCCAGAGAGCGAGCGAACAGGGGGAGCAAACAGGAGTTGGCCAGGGGAGTTGCAGTGGTTGAAGAGACAAAGGAGACAAAGGAGACAGAGGCTAAGAGGTAAGTGGGTTGCAGGAAGTCCAGGGCGCTGCCCTTTATCCTTCTGACTGGCTGTGAGCTCACCAGGAGCTTCTGAGAGCTCCAACTGAATTGGAGGGGTGTGGCCTGAGTACTCCCAGCAGCTGACTGGGCGGGAAGCTTCAGCCTGTTTCCCGCCTCCCAGCTGAGCAGAGCAGAGCAGAGCAAGCTGCTCCAGCTGGTCCAGGGACTACAGAAGCAGGCAAGCTCCCAGAGAGCGAGCGAACAGAGCGAGCGAACAGGGGGAGCAAACAGGAGTTGGCCAGGGGAGTTGCAGTGGTTGAAGAGACAAAGGAGACAAAGGAGACAGAGGCTAAGAGGTAAGTGGGTTGCAGGAAGTCCAGGGCGCTGCCCTTTATCCTTCTGACTGGCTGTGAGCTCACCAGGAGCTTCTGAGAGCTCCAACTGAATTGGAGGGGTGTGGCCTGAGTACTCCCAGCAGCTGACTGGGCGGGAAGCTTCAGCCTGTTTCCCGCCTCCCAGCTGAGCAGAGCAGAGCAGAGCAAGCTGCTCCAGCTGGTCCAGGGACTACAGAAGCAGGCAAGCTCCCAGAGAGCGAGCGAACAGAGCGAGCGAACAGGGGGAGCAAACAGGAGTTGGCCAGGGGAGTTGCAGTGGTTGAAGAGACAAAGGAGACAAAGGAGACAGAGGCTAAGAGGTAAGTGGGTTGCAGGAAGTCCAGGGCGCTGCCCTTTATCCTTCTGACTGGCTGTGAGCTCACCAGGAGCTTCTGAGAGCTCCAACTGAATTGGAGGGGTGTGGCCTGAGTACTCCCAGCAGCTGACTGGGCGGGAAGCTTCAGCCTGTTTCCCGCCTCCCAGCTGAGCAGAGCAGAGCAGAGCAAGCTGCTCCAGCTGGTCCAGGGACTACAGAAGCAGGCAAGCTCCCAGAGAGCGAGCGAACAGGGGGAGCAAACAGGAGTTGGCCAGGGGAGTTCGGCAGGGGAGGTCAAGGGGGAGGCCCCTAACATTTTTTTTTATTTTTTTTTACTAACTTTTTTTCATTTATTTGTCTTGTAACACACACTTCCACACCAGTGGGACTCTGCTTTTAACCTCTACTGAGTAGAGGAGCAGGCACAGGCTAGTCTAGAACAATCACAAAGCTAGACACAAAAAGGGAAAAGAGGCAATGGAAGGACAAGACTCTCCAGTGGTGGTGACCTGCAAGGTGTGTGCAATGTTTGTTTTCTTGCCTGAGAACAACATGGCCTACACCTGCAACAAGTGCAAGTTGATCACGCTGCTGGAGGAAAAAGTAAGTGGACTGGAGCGGCGACTGTCAACCCTCCGGGGAATAAGAGAACACGAAGAGTTCTTGGACAGAATGGGGGAACTACAGCAGCAAAGGGCAGACCAGAAGCTTGAAGAGCAACAGCAAGATGAGGCAGTGGGAAATGCTGAGGTGAAAAAAAATGGAGTAGAGGATACTCCTTGGAAAACGGTGACAGTTAGGAGAAGAAGAACTAGACGCCACTCTGCACCAGTGGAAGCGGTGGAGCTGTGGAACCGATTCCAGGTACTTGCAGATGAGACTGGAGGACAGCCTGCAGAGGAAGAATCACAGGGGAACCTGCATGAGAGTGAGCAAGAGGCTAAAGGTCAGTCAAACAGAGGCGATGAAACCCAGGCCTACAAGAAGAAGAAGAGAAGAGTGGTAGTAGTGGGAGACTCCTTGCTGCGTGGGATCGAGACCCAAGTATGTCGCGAAGACCCGTGGACTCGCCAGGTATGTTGTCTCCCGGGAGGACAGATTAGAGACGTGACTGAAAGGTTGCCTGCACTCATAAAGCCCACTGACAGGTATCCCTTTCTTCTCATCCATGTGGGAACAAATGATACCGCCAAGCGGAGCTACGAAGAGATCACGTCAGACTTTGAAGCTTTGGGAAGGAAACTCAAGAACTTTGGGGCCCAGATAGTTTTCTCATCCATCCTTCCAGTAGTTAGAAGAGGGATAGAAAGGGAACGAAAAATACTCTGGGTGAATGACTGGCTACGAAGGTGGTGCCGACGAGAGAGATTTGGATTCTGGGACCACGGGCTATACTTCCTGGAAGATGGGCTGTTGGCTAGGGATGGGTTGCACCTCACAAAGGCTGGGAAGAATGTGTTTGGCCACAGCATGAAGAACTTCATCAGGAGGGCTTTAAACTGAATCCTACGGGGAAGGGAGATGTAATGTTGGGGGTAACAATGGACGTAGGCGCATGCACTGCAATGGAGAGAACAGCTCTGATAGCGCCCAATAATAGTCTTCAGACACAGGTAGGAAGAAAGCCAGACTATGAAGCACATGGTCTTCGATGTCTATATACTAATGCCCAGAGTATGGGAAACAAACAGAACGAACTTGAACTCTTAATACAGGAGGGAAATTATGACTTGATAGGTATAACTGAGACTTGGTGGGATGACTCTCATGACTGGAATACAGCAGTTGAAGGATATAACTTGTTCAAAAAGAACAGGAGGAACAGAAAGGGAGGCGGGGTTGCACTGTATGTGAAAAATACATATCTCTGCACAGAAATACAGGAGGAGGAGCTTGGTAGCCCCATCGAGAGCATCTGGGTTGAAATAAATGGAGCAAAGAATAAAAGGAACCTGGTTGTCGGAGTCTACTACCGGCCACCCAATCAAGGAGAAGACAAGGATGAAACTTTTGAAAAGCAAATAGCCAATGTTTTAAGGAAGCATGATGTAGTAGTAATGGGGGACTTCAATTTCCCCGATATTTGTTGGGAGACAAATTCTGCAAAACATGGCCCCTCCAGGAAATTCCTGACTTGTGTGGCGGATAACTTCCTCCTACAGAAAGTAGAGGAAGGAACTAGAGGATCGGCTATCCTTGACTTGATCCTAACCAACAGAGATGACTTAGTGGATAAAGTAGCAGTTACAGGAACTCTGGGGGAAAGCGACCATGTTGTACTTGAGTTCTTGGTTCTAAGGGAAGCAAAAGCCGAGTGTACTCAAACGCGTACCCTGGATTTTAGGAAAGCTGATTTTAATAAACTCAGAACAATGATCAGTAAGGTCCCATGGCAAGCAATGCTAGCGAGAAAAGGAGTCCAAGATGGGTGGGAACTTTTAAAAAAGGAAATTCTCAAGGCACAATCACAAACAATTCCAACAAGAAGAAAAGGTGGAAGACAACAGAAGAAGCCAATGTGGCTTCACAAAAAGCTTAGGGATGACCTGAAAACAAAAAAGGACACATATAGGAAGTGGAAAGAAGGCCAAGTAACAAAGGAAGAGTACAGGCAGGTAGCACAGAATTGCAGGGATGGCGTCAGGAAGGCTAAAGCGGAGAACGAGGTGAGGTTAGCGAGGGATGCTAAAAACAACAAAAAGGCTTTCTTCAGCTACGTGCATAGTAAAAGGCAGAGGAAAGAAATGGTTGTTCAGCTATTAAATAAGGATGGCAAAATGATAACAGAGGACAAAGAAAAGGCAGAGGTGCTCAATTCCTACTTTGGCTCAGTCTTCTCCCAAAAGAGGGTCTATGACCCCCCTGGCAAAGGCGAAGTACAGGTTGAAGGGGCAGGATTGCAGCTTGAGATCGACAGGCATATGGTCAAGGAACACCTCATTACTTTGAATGAGTTCAAATCTCCAGGGCCAGATGAACTGCATCCTAGAGTCATAAAGGAACTGGCAGAAGAACTCTCAGAACCGCTGTCTATTCTCTTTGAGAAATCATGGAGGACGGGGGAAGTGCCAGATGACTGGAGGAGGGCTAACGTTGTCCCTATCTTCAAAAAGGGTAAAAAGGAGGAACCTGGGAACTACAGACCAGTCAGTCTGACATCAATCCCTGGGAAAATTCTGGAGCAGATCATAAAGCAATCCATCTGGAAGCACCTTGACAACAATGCCGTGATTACTCGAAGCCAACATGGATTTGTCAAAAACAAGTCCTGCCAGACAAATCTGATCTCATTTTTTGATCAAGTCACCTCCCTTGTAGACCGTGGGAATGCTGTAGACATCATATACCTCGACTTCAGCAAAGCTTTCGACAAAGTGCCCCATGATATCCTGATGAGCAAACTAGCTCGAAGTGGGCTAGATGAAACAACGATCATGTGGATCCACAGTTGGCTACAGAATCGGACTCAAAGAGTGCTTATCAATGGGACCTTCTCAAGCTGGGGAGAGGTAACGAGTGGGGTACCGCAGGGCTCAGTCCTGGGCCCAGTGCTCTTCAATATTTTTATTAATGACTTGGAGGAGGAGGTGCAGGGAATGCTGATCAAATTTGCAGATGACACAAAATTGGGAGGGATAGCTAATACTTTGGAAGACAGAAACAAAATTCAAAGTGATCTGGATAGACTGGAGTGCTGGGCAGAAAACAACAGAATGGCATTTAATAGGGACAAATGCCAAGTTCTGCACCTAGGAAAAAGAAACCAAATGCACAGTTACAAGATGGGGGATACGTTGCTCAACCACACTACGAGCGAGAAGGATCTTGGAATTGTCGTCGATCACAAGCTGAATATGAGCCAACAATGTGATGTGGCTGCAAAAAAGGCAAATGCTATTTTGGGCTGCATTCATAGAAGCATCGCTTCCAAATCCCGGGAAGTACTAGTTCCCCTCTACTCAGCACTGGTTAGGCCTCATCTGGAGTACTGTGTCCAGTTCTGGGCACCACACTTTAAGAAGGATGCAGACAAGCTGGAGAGGGTTCAAAGGAGGGCAACAAAGATGATCAGGGGACTGGAAACAAAGCCCTATGAAGAGAGACTGAAAGAACTGGGCATGTTTAGCCTTGAGAAGAGAAGACTGAGGGGAGATATGATAGCACTCTTCAAGTACTTGAAAGGTTGTCACAGAGAAGAAGGCCAGGATCTCTTCTTGATCATCCCAGAGTGCAGGACACGGAATAATGGGCTCAAGTTACAGGAAGCCAGATTCCGACTGAACATCAGGAAAAACTTCCTGAGTGTCAGAGCAATACGGCAATGGAACCAATTACCTGGGGAGGTGGTGGGCTCTCCCACACTGGAGGCCTTCAAGACGAGGCTGGACAGCCATTTGTCAGGGATGCTCTGACTTGGATTCCTGCATTGAGCAGGGGGTTGGACTCGATGGCCTTGTAGGCCCCTTCCAACCCTACTATTCTATGATTCTATGATTCTATGATTCCCCTGTCCCTCTCCCGGCAGAGGTCATCCCACAGGGCGACCAAGGCAGTTTCCGTTCCAAAACCAGGCCTGAAGCCCGATTGAAATGGATCTAGATAATCCGTTTCATTCAAGAGTGCCTGGAGCTGTCCTACAACCACCTGCTCAAGCACCTTGCCCATGAAGGGGATGTTGGCCACTGGCCTATAATTGTTAACATCCTCTGGGTCCAGGTTAGGCTTTTTCAGGAGTGGTCTAATTACTGCCTCTTTTAAAGCAGCAGGCACCACTCCCTCTCTCAAGGAGGAATTTACAACCTCCTGGACCCAGCCGGACAACCCCTCCTTGTTTGATTTAATAAGCCATGAAGGGCAAGGGTCAAGCACACAAGTGGTTGATCGGACTTGGCCAAGCACCTTGTCCGCATCCTCAGGCCTCAGTAACTGAAACTCATCCAATAAAACTGGACCAGACGGTGCTCTGAACGCCTCTACCAATGGAACTGCATTAATGGTGGTGTCCAATTCATGACGAATCTGAGTGACTTTATCCTCAAAGTGCCGCGCAAACTCGTCACAGCGTGCTACCGAGGGTTCCACCGTCTCTCTCCCTGGCCCAGAATGTAACAGGCTGTGAACCACTCGGAAAAGCTCCGCCGGATGACACTGAGAAGATGCAATGCTGGTGGAAAAGAACTGCCTCTTTGCCACCCTCACCGCCACAGAGTAGGCTCGATAGTGGGCTCTTACCTGTGTTCGGTCAGACTCAGCACAAGTTTTCCTCCACCTGCGTCCTAGCCGTCTCCCCTCTTGCTTCATTGCCCTCAGCCCAGGTGTATACCAAGGAGCTGGCCAGGCTCTGCTCAGAGGGAGAGGGCGCTTGGGTGCGATCGTGTCAACTGCCCGAGTCATCTCTGCATTCCACAGAGCGACCTGGGCTTCGACAGGAACACCAGCCATACCAACAGGAAAATCCCCCAGAGCCCTCTGGAATCCATCAGAATCCATTAATCTCCGGGGGCAGACCATTTTAATAAGTCCCCCACCCTTGCAGAGGGGAAAGGCCGCCAGAAGTCTAAACCTCAGCAGGAAGTGATCTGACCATGACAAAGGGACAGATGTTAATTCCTCCACTTTCAGATCACCATCCTCCTGCCCAGTCGAGAAAACCAGATCAAGCGTGTGTCCTTTTATATGCGTTGGGCCGATGACATGTTGGGACAGCCCCATGGTTGTCATGGCAGCCATGAAGTCCTGAGCCGCCCCGGATACAGCGGCCTCGGCATGGAAGTTGAGATCCCCCAGGACCATCATCCTGGGGGTCAACACCAAGTCCGAGACCACCTCCGTCAGCTCAGGCAGGGAGTCCGATGGGCAGCGGGGTGGGCGGTACACCAACAGAATCCCTAATCTGTCCCGGGTACCCAACACAAGGTACAGACACTCAAGATCTGCACTCAAATGAGCAGGAAGCCTGGAGAGGGAGATTGAATTCCTATAGACCACGGCAACCCCCCCTCCCCGACCCTCAAGTCGGTGCTGGTGCTGCACCGAGTACCCAGGAGGGCACAGCTGGGAGAGAGTGACCCCTCCCAGTTCCCCCACCCAGGTCTCAGTAATACATGCCAGGTCAGCCCCCTCATCCACAATCAAATCATGGATGAGGGAGGTCTTATTTTGGGCCGACCTGGCATTCAGCAGCAGCACCACCAGACCCGAGGGCAGACTGGTAAGGCTGCCAGGAACCATCAGGTTGGGGGAAGAACCAGAAGAGGGGACAGCTGTAAGGTGTCTAGCCCCTCTTCTCCTCAGCTGGCCTGTTAATCCCCCAACGCCATACCTCCCCCTGCCCGTGACCACAGTTATGGTGGCACCTCCCCCACCCCCTGAGTTGCCCAATAGTCCTCCCAGGCACATATTAAAATATTAAGATATAAAATATACAACAGTTTAAAAGAATATTAAAAAGATAAAAGAGAACAGCAGCTAAGAAGGAGCAGATAGTCCACGTTTGCCCCTTCCCCTGGTCTTTAAAGCTGCTGCCCTCTGCTGCTGCTGCTATTTGCTGCTGGTGTTGTGGCTGCTGGTGTCTCTGGAGAGGCAGGTGGGTAGATCTTCAGGTCCTACGCGACTCCAAGTGCGACGCTAAGTGTATAATATATACTATATATATATATTATGTATAATATATACATAATATCTGTATGACACCCACCTCTATCTCTCCTTTTCATCAAACCCAGGTGAAGCAGTGGCTGCTGTGAATCAGTGCTTCGGTATGGTAATGGACTGGATGAGGACCAATAAACTGAAACTCAATCCAGACAAGATGGAGGTACTGTTAGTGGGTGGCTTGTCTGCCTGGCTAGGTGAGGTTCAACCTGTTCTGGAGGGGGTTGCATTCCCCCTAAAGGATCAGGTTCATAGTTTGGGGGTGTTCTTGGACCCAGAACTGTCACTTGTGGCACAGGCAAACTCAGTGGCATGGAGCACTTTTTATCACCTTAAGCCAGTATACCAACTACACCTGTAACTGGACAGAGATAACCTGGCTACAGGTATCCATGCTCTGATTACCTCTTGTCTGGATTATTGCAATACATTATACGTGGGACTGCCTTTGAAAATGGTCTGGAAACTTCAGCTAGTCCAAAATAGGGCGGCAAGATTGTTAACAGGGACTGGCCAATGAGCTCATATTATGCCAGTACTTTTCCAGCTGCACTGGCTGCCACTCAATTTCCAGGCCCAATTCAAAGTGCTGGTATTAACATTCAAAGCCCTAAATGGCTTGGGGCCAGGTTATCTGAAGTATCGCCTCCTCCCATTTGTGCCTGCCCAGACCCTAAGATCATCCTCGGGGGTCCTTCTCTGTGAGCCCCTGCCAAAGGAAGTGAGGCGGGTGGCTACTAGGAAGAGTGCCTTTTCTGCTGTGGCACCCTGTCTGTGGAATGAGCTCCCTAGAGAGGTTCACCTGGCATCTACGTTATTCTACTTCCAGCACCAGGTGAAGACCTTTTTATTCTCCCAGTATTTTAGCATTTTGGCTTCCTCATCTTTTAGCTCTGGTATTTTAAATCTGTATTTATTTATTTAATTTCTATACTGCCCAATAGCCGAAGCTCTCTGGGCGGTTCACAAAAATTTTAAATCTCTGCATTGCTACTAGGTTTTATACTGGTTGTACTGTTATATTGTGGTTTTAAGCTTTCATATTTTATATTGTTTTATGCTGTGCTTTGTGGTTTTAATTTTTGTGAACCATCCAGAGAGCTTTGGCTATTAGGCAGTATAGAAATAAATAAATAAATAAATAAATAAATAAATAAATAAATAAATAAATAAAATATTGGAAGGCCTATCTGGTCCAAATCCAGCTTAAAAATAAAGAACCTTATGGAGGGATAGCAGCCCATCAGCAGTCAGCATCAGAACAGCAAACTGAGCAGCAAGCACACAGGTCACCATCTTCCCCATTATGGCAAGATCAATTGTCTTGCTATTTAAATTATAGTAATTCTGTCTAACTTTGCATCTATGCACATAGATTAGCACTTGCAAATGTTATGCAAATATGTGTCCTCTTTTAGGGGGATGGGTAAGTAGACATCTTAATTCACCCTCTGGTCCTGCTGCCCACAGTGAGCATCTCTTGGCTGAAGCTCCTTCTATAATTCAGGATCCCACAGGAAGAAGAGGCAAAGATTCTGTGATAAACAAGACCTTATGCTATATTTACAGTGCAATCCTATCTTCAATGGGGTGGCGTGAAGTGGTGCCCGATCCATCACTTCCAAAGCCCTCCCTGCTCATGTTTCCCCAGTCAGGAGGGGTCTGTGTATGTGTTTCTTTGTCTTCATTGCAGGAGCTCTTTATTTCTATTTACCTCCCATTGGATTCATTGGAGAGGGGAAAATACATCCTCTCCAAGCTGGCAATAGTTGAGGGGCCCATTCCTGGCACCTCTCAGATGAACAAAGGGGCTTTGGATCCAGCAGATCCTAGGGCCAGTGGTGGAGTGGAGCCAGGGTTCACAGGGACACAGCATGAGCACTTTTTTTATTAGCAAGGAGCTTAACTGCAATAGTCACAGTGTCAAGTTGCCAGCCTCAGGTCTCTTTTGTGATTGATCCGAGAAGTCCATGTGCAAAACAATTGCTTTTATTATGCAAACTACAGTCAGATCAGCAGTGCCTCAGGTTACAATCGGAATCCATGAACAGCAGTGAAGCACTAAGTCTCTAGACAGCTTTGCATAATATAGGACCTCTTAGGCTACAAGGCCCTCCCCTTGGTTAACATACTATGTTAGATAGTTGCAATGAAAACTGGCACTGGACATCTCTTTGACAAGCTGAGTGCCTGGCTAAGCCCCTCCCTTAGGGTGGGTCTTTCCAGACGGACCTTTCCTGTGTGGCCAGCCATTTGAGTCCCACTATTGGGAAAAAGGCGGGATATAAATAAATATAATAATAATATAATAATTTGGAATGCCTCACAAGTTGGTGTTGTGTCAGGATTGAGCCCAGGCTCCCTGTTGAGTCTGAAGATTCTGATTCAGAATCAGAGGTGGGGCTAGAAGTTCAGCTGAGATGGGGGGGAATTCCCCAAGACTCTCCAGGAGCCAGCAAAGAACCTTCTCAAGGACTTATCATTCAGGAAGGTCAAGGACAGATACCACCTCCCCCTCCCTCACACCCAGTGGGAGAACAACTTGTTTCAGAAGAGGAGGAAGGGCATGAATTGGCAGACACAAGAGTCCGCCGCCGATCCAAGCGGGAAGTCCTTATGGGGGGAGGAAGGTGCTTTGCCAGGTTGGCTGCCCACCAGAGGCAAGGCAGAGAGGACCCACCCTGAAGGAGGGGCAGAGAAAACCATCCAGGCATGGTGTAGTAGCCTATAGTTAGTTTAAGAGGCAACCATCTCTCCTACTAGCAGTCCTTTCATCTAAAGATGCTACTTAGTTAATTAGGTCCTGGATTAATCAACACAACTACCTGCATTTTTGGACTCTCCCTGGGGGCGTGGCTATGGGGACTGTCATGATGAGCACCTGCATTTCAACATTTGCCACTACACTACTGCCTAGGCCACCTCTGCCCCTGTTTGGGAGCCTAGTGCCAGCAGAAACACCACCAGTGGTAGTTCTGCACCAGCCTTCTCCAACCTAGTGCCCTCCAGATGTTTTTGACTACAACTCCCAGCCTTTCTGGCTATGGGGCATGGTACCTGGAGCTGATGGGAATGGAAGTCCAAAACATCTGGAAGGCACTAGGTTGGGGAAGGCTGATCTATACCCATGGACCTTTCCATAGGCATAAATGGGGCCTCTGGCATGGACCTGCCCCCCTGCTGGTGGAGAGGCAGATCTGCTAGTGGATCTGGTGATTGGGATTGCTGTGGATGCTTTTCTTTGGCAAAGGGGATGCAATTTATTCCTTTTCAAACACTGGTTGTTAGTCAGGTGGAACAAAAACACTTTTGTCAGCCTGAAGCATCAACAACAAACAAATTAATATTTGACTTCTCGTTTCAGATGTGTGTAGTCTAGGAAGACAGCTTGAACAAGCTGGTGAGCAGGTGATGGAAATATAGCTGATCTCATCATGTTGTGTATTTTATTTATTCATTATCCTGCAACCTGAACCCTTTCTTTTCTTTTTAAACCCCCCCCCCACACACACACACACACTTCTCTTTGTCTGCTCTTCCTGACTAGTTTCATTCAGCTAGAGTTTCCAAGCCAAAACCATCAGCTGTCTGACATTTAAGGAGAGGTGGCAAGGGTGGGGGGAATAACAGGCTGCAAAAAAGAAAAAGGGGACTGTTTATGGGAACTGTTCTATACAAAGTAAGCATGCTCTGGAGTGCCAAGCTAACCCAATCTGTAGTCATATTATATTTTTATTACTACTACCCAGGAGATATGATTGGTCAGTCACCACAAATAACTTCAGTCATAAACACTGGGAAATGGTGCTACTTATTATGAATAAACCGTGCCCAGAATCCATACATGCTAAATGCCATGAGTCATATAACACTATATTACCTTCACGTAGAAATTGCAAAATGGTTCTTCGGATGTGGACTCAGGTGCTCACGGCCGCTTCATAAATAGTTGCACATCACATATAACATCAAAGCTGTCAACCCTCACAGCAAGAAGACTGACCGCTCCCTGCATTCAAGAGCTGGAGGAGTGGGCACACCTTGACAGGAATTTTGTGGCTGAATGTCAACATCTTCACAGAGCAGTGGCTTTGAAGCAGGGGTGGTTGAACTTGAAGCATCAGAGTGGCTTTAACAGCTGGGTAGAAGAGGGCATTTCAAGAAAAGGGGAAAGGATCTCCTGGGAGTGGGGAGGAGTATTTGGGTCCCCATAGGAGCCTCAGAGAGGCTGGAGCAAGCATGCACTGGCTGTAAGTGAAGAACTGCCTTCCTGGATCAAAGCAAAGGGCCATCTAGCCTAGCACTGTGTTGCCAGCATTGGTCAACCAGAGGTCCCTGCAAGCTCATAAACAAGGCATGAGAGTAATCATCATGTCCTTTTGTTGTTGTCCAGTATCCGGTAATGAGAGGCTGGCTGCTTTTGAACATGGAGGTTTCATTTTAGCTCTTTAGGGTAGTTATCATTTATGTCCCCTTTCAGCCCAAGGGCCAAATTCAATTTTGGAGACGCTCTTGGGGGCTGAAAGAAAAGGGGATCAAAGGCAAAAGGGGTGGGGCCAAAAATACAAAAACATAACAGAATATTGTAGCATAAAGCTGTTACTGCCAGTAATTGAGTCTTGGGAGAGGCATTTCAACCTTTTAGAATGGGGAAAATCCTTCACAAAATCCAGGAAACCACCAAAGGGTCAATAGTTGGGAGATAGGGCTGGGGCCAGGGAGGGGGAACCAGATGGGGCAGACGGATTGGGCCAGGAGGGCTGGATTTGGCCTGCATGCCTGGGGTTCCCCACCCCTGATTTATCACCTCCACTCATTTGTCAAACTCCCTGTTTAAAAACCATTTAAGCTAGCTGCTATCATGGCACATTTCCACAAGGAATGTCATAAGTTGGAGATAGATATAGATATAGATATAGATATAGATAAAGATAAAGATACACACACACACACACACACTGTATATATTTCTATCCCGCTTGATTAGCCTCACACTAAGCTTTTGGACCCCTTCATGGATCACTGCCTTGTTGCGGCGAAGGGGCTTGCATAACTCAGTGAAGCCATAAGCTATGCCATGCAGGGCCACCCAAGATGGACAGGTCATGGCGGAGAGTTCTGACAAAATGTGGTCCACTGGAGAAGGAAATGGCAACCCACTCCAGTATTCCTGCCAAGAAAACCCCATGGAACGTATCACAAGGCTAAAAGAGATGACGCAGGAAGATAAGCCCCTCAGGTCAGAAGGTGTCCAAAATACTACTGGGGAAGAGCAGAGGGAATTTCCAAATAGCGCCAGAAAGAGTGAAGCAGCTGGGCCAAAGCCAAAAGGACACTCAGCTGTGGATGTGTCTGGTGGTGAAAAGAAAATCCGATGCTGTAAAGAACAATATTGTTTAGGAACCTGGAATGTCAGATCAATGAATCAAGGTAAGCTGGAGGTGGTCAAACATGAGATGGCAAGATTGAACATCGACATCTTGGGAATCAGCAAACTAAAATGGACAAGCATGGGTGAATTTAATTCAGGTGACCATCATATCTACTACTGTGGGCAAGAATCCCTTAGAAGAAATGGAGTAGCACTCATAGTCAATAAAAGAGTGGGAAAAGCAGTACTGGGGTACCATCTCAAAAACAACAGAATGATCTCAGTACAAATCCAAGGCAAACCATTCAACATCACAGTAATTCAAGTCTATGCCCCAACCACTGAGGCTGAAGAAGCTGAGGTTGATCGGTTCTATGAAGACCTACAACACCTTCTAGAACTAACACCAAAAAAAGATGTCCTCTTCATCATAGGGGATTGGAATGCTGAAGTAGGAAGTCAAGAAATCACCAGGATAACAGGCAAGCATGGCCTTGGTGTACAAAATGAAGCAGGATAAAGGCTAATAGAGTTTTGCAAAGAGAACACACTGATCATAGCAAACACTCTTTCCCAACAGCAAAAGAGATGACTCTACACATGGACATCACCAGATGGTCAATATCGAAATCAGATTGATTATGTCCTTTGCAGCCAAAGATGGAGAAGCTCTATACAGTCAGTAAAAATGAGACCTGGAACTGACTGTGGCTCAGATCATGAGCTTCTTATCACAACATTTTGGCTTAAATTGAAGAACGTAGGGAAAACCACTAAACCATTCAGGTATGACCTAAATCATATCCCTGATGAATATACAGTGGAGGTGATGAATAGATTTAAGAGATTAGACCTGATAGACAGAGTGCCTGAGGAACTATGGACGGAGGTCCGTAACATTGTTCAGGAGGCAGCAACTCAATCCATCCCAAAGAAAAAGGAATGCAGGAAAGCAAAGTGGCTGTCTGATGAGGCTTTACAAGTAGCTGAGGAAAGAAGGGAAGCGAAAAGCAAGGGAGAAAGGGGAAGATATACGCGACTGAATGCAGATTTCCAGAAAATAGCAAGGAGAGACAAGAAGGCCTTCTTAAATGAACAATGCAAAGAAATTGAGGAAAACAATAGAATGGGAATGACTACAGATCTCTTCAAGAAAATTGGAGATCTCAAGGGAACGTTTTGTGCAAAGACGGGCATGATAAAGGACAAAGAAGGCAGGGACCTAACAGAAGCAGATGTGATGAAGAAGAGGTGGAAAGAATACACAGAAGAACTATACAGGAAAGATCTTAATGTCCCTGATAGCCATGATAATGCGGTCACTGAACTTGAGCCAGACATCCTAGAGCGTGAAGTCAAGTGGGCCTTAGGAAGCATTACTAACAACAAAGCTAGCGGAGATGACAGTATTCCAGCTGGGCTATTTAAAATCCTAAAAGATGATGCTGTTAAAGTGCTGCATTCAATATGCCAACAAATTTGGAACACTCAGCAGTGGCCACAAGACTGGAAAAGGTCAGTTTACATTCCAATTCCAAAGAAGGGCAATGCCAAAGGGTGTTCAAACTACCATACAATTGCGCTCATTTCACATGCCAGCAAGGTGATGCTCAAAATCCTACAAGCTAGGCTTCAGCAGTATGTGAACCAAGAACTACTAGAAGTACAAGCTGGGTTTCAAGGAGGCAGAGGAACTAGAGATCAAATCACCAACATTCGCTGGATCATGGAGAACGCAAGAGAATTCCAGAAAAACATCTATTTCTGCTTCATTGACTATGCTAAAGCCTTTGATAGCGTGGATCACAACAAACTGTGAAAAGCTATGGCAAACCTAGACAGCATAGTAAGAAGCAGAGACATCACCTTGCCAACAAAGGTTTGTATCATCAAAGCTATGGTTTTCCCAGTAGTAACATATGGCTGTGAGAGCTGGACTATAAGGAAGGCTGAGTGCCGAAGAATTGATGCTTTCGAACTGTGGTGCTGGAGAAGACTCTTATGAGTCCCCTGGACTGCAAGGAGGTCAAATCAGTCCATCCTAAAGGAAATCAACCCTGACTGCTCATTGGAAGGACACATGCTGAAGCACAAATATTTTGGCCACCTAATGCGAAGAGAAAACTCACTGGAAAAGACCCTGATGCTGGGAAAGATTGAAAGCAAAAGGAGAAGGGGGCAGCAGAGGATGAGATGGCTAGATAGCATCACCAATGCAATGAATATGAACTTGAGCACACTCCGGGAGAAAGCAGAGGACAGGAAGGCCTGGCGTGCTGTGGTCCATGAGGTCACGAAGAGTCGGACATGACTTAACGACTGAACAACAGCAACAAGCTTTTGGCTTTACACTCCATGCATAAAGAATAGAATGTGATAAGCTCATACAATCACACTCAGAATTTAACAATGCAGCAAGACAGCTAACTGCAACAAAATGAATTGTGGAATAAAAACAAAAGCCTCTGTCCAAAGTCCTTCTTGAAGAGGAAGGTTTTTGCCAGGCTTTTTGCTTTTGCTGAAGACAGTGGAAATCTTGGAAATCTTTTGCAAATGTATTTTAGCTGGCAAGATCATGCATTCTGGGAAATCAACTGGGATGGTTAATTCTCAAAGTTGACTACACGTTCATTCATGGGTCTCTGACATTCTCCCAGGGCACAAACCTGGAGGGTGGAGGGGGGACTTTGAGCCCAGAGGTCTAACTCAGGAGTGGGCAACTTGTGGCTCTCCATATGTTGTGGGATGGCAATTACCATCAACCCTCACTGTTGGCTATGCTGACTAGGGCTGATGAGAGTTTTAGGCTAAAACATCTGGAGGGCCACAAGCTGCACCCTCCTGATTTAAAGGAAGCCATCTATACAGGGCCAATCAAAGACATTCTGCTGCCTGAGGCAAAGGATAAGATTTCCCCCTACTTTGTTCCATGTACAGGAGTTGACCAGACTGGCAGCTGACTCTTCCTTCAGCACTGGCAACGGGACAGTGTCCTCCGTTGCACCTGAAGGCAGCAGGATCGCCTAGGGAGTGCAGGGCGGGCAATGCACAGCTCTGTCCTCCAGCACCACCTCACTGTCACCCATTCAGTACTCCACTTGGCACTTGCTTGTTTCCACTCAAACAAATGCTCAGGCCTGCTACCTCTCTAGCTGCTCGCTTGATCAGGGATATTTCCCAGCGGTGCTCTCTGTGGTGTCTTGGGAGAAGGTGACAAGGCAAAACAGCCGGCTGGCCAGCCCAGGCCAGCAACACTTGCTGCCAACAAGCTGCTGGCTCTGGAGAATGAAAATGGCCCCCAGCATCTGCCACCCAAAGTGGCGGCCTCGCTCTTACTATCTTTCAAATGTGATACAGTAATTCAAACAGGAGGTCACCATGATGTGTCCTACAGTGGTGAGGCTTTTGTTTGAAAACAAAGGGTGCAGTTGGCACACCAGCTATTCTTGGAGGAAGGGATCCTGCAACCTGACAACAAAGCAGCAGCCACAGATCAAGGACCACCCCAAGCTGCAAACCTGGTCCTTCAGGGAAGAGTGTGAACCTGTCAGGCCAACTACCAATTCCCAGATGAACTGAGCTATTCACCATCCACACCATCACCATCTTATTGGGAGGGGCAACTCGATGAGGCTGTGATCACATCTATTCTTTAAAAGGCTAAATGCAGCTGGAATGGGACCATAATATGTGGGGTGGGGGATTAGCCCTTCCTCCATGCCATTTTTCTGATCTAAGTGCTCCCTCCAGATCTGCTATTTACCCCAGAGGGCAAAACATACAGGTGCATGCACATGCACAGCTCTGAGGGGGAGGTAATTCAGACTGGGAAAATGGCAAAATTGGCCACCCCCAATATTACAACCCTGATCCAAACAGGGAGCTCTGTCCATTGCACTTATCCATTGAAAAGAACACTACAGAAAGATCTGGTCTGGTTTGGTCCTCAGAACAATGAACATAGGCTGCAATCCTATACCCACTAACCTGGGGGTCAGCTCCATTGAATTCAGTGGGGACTTACATCTGAGTAGACAAGCAAAGGATTGCACTATTAACAATGCACTGTGTGAAGAAATGCTTCCCTCTGTTTGTCCCAAACCCACTTCTAGTCAAGGCAAGATTTCCTAGAAGAAAGTAGTGCAGAAGGCTGTTTCTCATTTTTTGGAGCATGAAATCATGCTCCAATGCTGCAGCATGAGCCTCTGCTTGCGTCATTGCAATGTAGGATCAGGGAGGCAGACACGTAGTACTTGTCTGTTTTTATATGCACATTTGTTTATGGATAGTTTAAGAAATGCTAACTCAGCTGACATTGTTATAGCAAGCAACATTTCAATGGGTGACTTTTAACTATTAAAAAAAATAAATAACCAGCTCCTAATTAGTTTCATTTCATGAGAAATGCCGGGTTGGATGAATCACAGGTCGGAATTAAGATTGCCAGGGGAATTAACAACAACCTCAGATATGCAGACGATACCACCCTAATGGCAGAAAGCGAAGAGGATCTAAAGAGCCTCTTGTTGAGGGTGAAAGAGGAGAGTGCAAAAGCTGGTTTGAAACTCAACATTAAAAAAACGAAGATCATGGCATCTGGCCCTATCACTTCCTGGCATATAGAAGGGGAAGAAATGGAAGCAGTGACAGATTTTACTTTCTTGGGCTCCAAGATCACCGCAGACGGTGACTGTAGCCATGAAATTAAAAGACGCTTGCTCCTTGGGAGGAAAGCTATGGCAAACCTAGACAGCATAGTAAGAAGCAGAGACATCACCTTGCCAACAAAGGTCCATCTAATCAAAGCTATGGTTTTCCCAGTAGTAATGTATGGCTGTGAGAGCTGGACTATAAGGAAGGCTGAGCGCCGAAGAATTGATGCTTTCGAACTGTGGTGCTGGAGAAGACTCTTACGAGTCCCCTGGACTGCAAGGAGGTCAAATCAGTCCATCCTAAAGGAAATGAACCCTGAGTGCTCATTGGAAGGACAGATACTGAAGCTGAAGCTGAAATATTTTGGCCACCTAATGCGAAGAGAAAACTCTCTGGAAAAGACCCTGATGCTGGGAAAGACTGAAGGCAAAAGAATAAGGGGACGGCAGAGGGTGAGATGGCTAGATAGCATCACCAATGCAATGAATATGAACTTGAGCACGCTCCGGGAGAGAGAGCAGGACAGGAAGGCCTGGCGTGCTATGGTCCATGGGGTCACGAAGAGTCGGACACAACTTAACAACTGAACAACTACTATTAGTTTCAGTGCAACCATCTAACAGACTCTGCTAATATCTGTTGGGAGTTTACAACTCCCGTTAATCATGTCAGGATGCTTAAAAAACATTTTGAAAACACAATCTTGCTACAAAATTGCTCTCATATTTATGTCTTGCAGTTGGCAATAGTCACCTTTCAAAGAAGAATGAAGGTGAAAATATTAGAGCCGTAGAATCATAGAGTTGGAAGTGTCCTCAGAGATCATCTAGTCCAACCCCCTGTTCAATCCAGGCTGTGCACTGCAGGGTGCAGCTAAAGTTTCCCTGACAGATGGCCATCCAGCCTCCGCTTAAATACCCCTAGCAAAGGAGAACCCACCTCTTCCCGTGGTTCTCTGCTCCACTGCTGAAGAGTTCTCACCATTAGGACCTCTTAAACCTCATAAACTGTGAGGTTTCACTGAAACCCAGAAAATTCAATGGCACTTTAAGCAGGCCTGGGGTTTTCTCCCCAAACAAAAATGGTACACACTTGAGAATTCAGACAAAGGGATTTTGTCCATCGCTAACTATTAGTGGTGACAGAAATAGGCCTGTGAAGCACCATTTCTGTGTGAACCATGAGTTCATATAGTATTACAAATTATGAACAGCAGAGCAGCCTGCAGCAGCCACAAAGAATATGAGTTCCTCTAGATAACTTGATGTAATGCAGAAATTATTTAAAAAAATGAACAGCTCCTTCCCTTGATTCATTCATCAGGGCCTTTGCTTTAAAAATTATCCAAAACCCATCTGAAGAATCAATGGCAGCTACATGGCATTCATGGCACCAGTCACTATGTGAGCTATGTGAGCTCTCAAAATGACTCCATTGACTTTACAGAGGCCGATGGTAAAAAAAGAAGAAAAGAAGAAAAGATCTGGAGGGATTTGACAGGTCTGTCAGTGTTTATATACAAGGAGACAAATGTTTTGCCAAAGAAATAAAATTGCTATCGAAGGATCAGATGGTTGTACACATTTTTCAGCATGTCCCTCTACTTGCTGTTATCCCTTGCTCTTTTTTTCAAACTTTCTCAGGTCAGATCCTGTCTTTATAATGTGTTGCATTCAGGTGTCGGTATTCCATCATGCAAACTTTGTGTATTTGCTTAAGGTGTGATTAAGGGAGTGAGTTCAAGGGGCCAGTTCTCATGGTGAGGCCCAGGGAATGAACTAGGAGCCCCTGATGGTAAAGCTAAGCAGATGTGGACCTAACTATTCACATGATGAGAGATCATTGGGAGCCTCATGTAAGCAGCTTTGAGTGTTCTAAAGGAACAGTGGGGTATGCATATATAATAAAATAAATAGGATAACATAGGAGGCTGCCTTATCCTGAGCCAGCCCATTGGTCCATCTATCTCGGTATTGTCTACACCAGGGGTGAGCAACTTATGGCCCTCCAGATGTTTTACCCTACAAGTTCCATCAGCCCTGGACAGCTTAGCCAATGGTGAAGAAGGATGGGATTTGTAGACCAATGCATCTGGTGGACCATACTTTGCCCGCCCGTGGTCTACACTGTCTGGCAGGAGTTCTCCAGAATTTCAGGCAGGAGTCTCTCCTAGGCGCACCTGGGAGTGCTAAGGAGCAAACTTATGATGGCAGCACCTAGCTAATTAAGAATATAGAAAGATGCCTTAGACTGAGTCAGACCATTGGTCCATCTAGTCCAGTATTGTCAACAATGACTGCCAGTAGCACTCCAGAGTTTCAAGCAGGCATTTTTCCACTCACACCTAGGGTTGCCAGGGATTGAACCTGGGACCTTCTCCATTCAAAGCATGTATTCTATCACTGAACTATAGCCTCTTCCCTAAAATTGCTGCCATAGTTGCACTGCCTGGTTCACATTTATCTTTCTCCAAGTGACTGTGGGTCACATATGATTGAAGACGGCTCAAGAGGAAACTCTCATTTGAACTGGCCTTGAATTCTCTTCCACATTGTACCAGTATAGAACAGCCTTTAATGAGATACAGCCATGCTTGAAAGGAAGGTTTGAGGTCATTTTATATTTGTCCAGCTGTGGCAGCTGCAAAGTGGCTGACCCAGGGTTCCACCAGGTTAACAATTACTATTTCTGTCTATGGACTGATGTGCTGACAGAGCTTAACATAAACAGCTCCTCTGGTATTGGGTGCATTGATTTGACACAAATAACCCAGGCTGCAATTGCTACAGTTAGAAATGTATGAAGTATATTGCTATACTATTAAATGCCAACGGTACAGAACAAGTACCATGCCGAGAAAATGAGAACTATTTGTGGACAGGTTGCAACACATGCATTGCCATTTTCTTGGGGAAAAACAGGTCTCCATCAATAGTCTAGCACTACAATCGTATACATGTCACCTCAGAAATACATCCCACTGAGTGCAGTGGAGCTTACTTCTCAGTGAGCCTTAGCATTGGAATTGACATGAAAGCATAAACATGTATAGGACTGCACTGTTAATCAACATATGGAATACATACCCTTATTGCAAAGCAAAAAATACCAATACCACACTCCTTTTACATGGTGAATGTTTTGGCCCATAGTTGAACGAACCTGAAAATAGGATTACATTGTTACAAGTTTGACATTTAAAAAATTGTGTTAAGATTTTGAAAACAATCACAAATTCAAGGCCTAATGAATTGTATGCCATATTCTGCCTTTCCTCCAAGGAACTCAAGATGGCACCATCAGAGGGCTTGGTGCTGTCAGAGGGCTGGAAATATATTCTCTTGTCCTGTTATATCATTTTACGAGAGTTCTATTAAGTTGTTCAATACCCCTGGGTTCCGAATGCGTGAATGGGCCTTCAAGAGCGTGCCCAGCTAACCCTGCCCCCTAAATGCCAACATGTGTTCTAACCATGCCATCTGGCTGCAGGGCTGGACCTCCCATGAGGTGTGATGAAGCCCCTGCCTCAGACGTTCGAGCGGCAAATTGTGCCGCTCCCCCCCGACTCCGTCAGGAGGGCCCACCACCTCCAGTGGGTGTTCCAAAAAGCCCTGCCAACTGCTGTCCTGCTGGATCTCCTGAGACACCCCTCCCTTGCCTGGCTCTGAGGAAGAACCTCCCAGATCCAGGCATTATTGTTTTATACTGTTTAAATTGATTTTATCTGTACGCTGCCCTGAAATCTTAATGATATAGGGTGGGATACACATGTTTTAAATAAATAAAATAAAAAATGAATAATTTCAATCTGGCCAGCTTCTTCCTCCGGCCCTGTGGCTCATGGTGGTAAAGGTAAGGGGAAGGGGGCAAGAAGTGGTAGCAGTAAGGGGTGCATGATGTGGCAGCAGGGGTAAGGGGGAGTGGGAACACGAGAAGGGAAGAAAATAGGGGCATGATGGGGCGTCAGGAAGGGGAAGGGGGTGGAGGCGCAACCTGGCAGTGGCATGTTTGCTGCCTCACCTCAGGCGACAGGAGAGCTTGCACTGGGGCTGCCTGATGGACATGCACTCCGTGTCAGTATAAACGGGGCCTACGCACATACCGATGAACATGCATAGGGTTCCCTCCATTGGGGCACAAACCCTGGAGACAGCCTTAACCATGTACACATGGCTCAGACTGATGCCAAACATGCATCAGCAGGGGTGTGGCTACTGTGAGCATTGTCATCTAGTGGGCAGGGTTAGCCTGCTCATACATGGGTGCCTCTACACGGCAGGGCTGAGGAGTCGCTTTTAGTGATGATTAATAACATATTGTGATATTAATCATCACTAAAAGGCTGCAATCCTATATACACTTACCTGACAGTACACTGCATTGAAAACAATGAGACTTACTTCAGAGTAGGAATGTATACAATTGCACTCTAATATATGTAACCTTCCTGGAAGCATGCCACTCTCTTCTTCCCCCAAGGGACCCATTTTATGAGATCTTTAAACACAACCCTTTCACTAAAATGTGAAAACCTAAGAATGTTTTGGCAAGTTTCCTCTGGGCAATTCCAGAGTTTTGCTTCTGATATACAGGGCTGAAGTGTTATTCTGTGGCCTATAGACCATTTAGAAAGATGTAAGTCATTTGCCACTGGAAGAAAATTCCTATTTCAACCTCCCCCACTCAACCGCTATTTATAGTTTCTGTAAATTATCTTTCAGTTTTATTGTTTCATTTGGCAAAGGTCATGGCTGCCTCAGTAATGAGGCAGTGGGGAGAGAACATATTTAAGAGCTACATTCAGGGAAGTGTTTGTCCTACATTTCTGAAAGTATCAAGATAATGTGATATTGATGGAATATATCAAAAACCTCATGCTGAAGACAGATAAGACCTAAGTGCAAATGCACAAGATTTTGAAATGTAGAAACAGCAGCACTTGATGTCATTTCTCCTCATATGACAGGCCAATTTCTGCATCTCACTACAAGCAAACATCAGCACAATGGAATGGCAAAGAAAGGAAATAAAACATGTCAGAACTCCAGTCCACACTGTAACACTGGATGACATTGAGCCATGGGCCAAAACCATGCACTTATATTTTTCTCCAAAGATGATCCTGTGTCCAGTTCTGGGCACCACACTTTAAGAAGGATGCAGACAAACTGGAGAAGGTTCAGAGGAGGGAAACAAAGATGATCAGGGGAATGGGAAAAAAGCCCTATGAGGAGAGAATGAAAGAACTGGGCATGTTTAGCCTTGAGAAAAGGGGAGATATGATAGCGTTCTTCAAGTATTTGAAAGGCTGTCACAGAAAGGAAGGCCAGGAGCTCTTCTCGATCATCCCAGAGTGCAGGACACAGAATCATGGGCTCAAGTTACAGGAAGCCAGATTCCAGCTGAACATCAGGAAAAACTTCCTGACTGTTAGAGCAATACAACAATGGAACCAATTACCTAGGGAGGTGGTGGGCTCTCCCACACTGGACTGGAGGCATTCAAGACGAGGCTGGACAGCCATCTGTCAGGGATGCTTTGCCTTGGATTCCTGCACTGAGCAGGAGGTTGGACCCGATGGTCTTGTAAGCCCCTTCCAACCTACTATTCTATGATTCTATGAGGTTCACTCAACTGCTTCTTTGCATTTTTCCTGGTCACAGATCTCTTGTCTCAAAGTTTCCCAAACCTGCTTTGACTTAAACACTATGTCATTGTTGGCTTTGGCATTCAGCTGACCACTCTGCTTCAGTTCCTTCTATTTCTTCATGATGTCCTTTCACTTATGCTCATTTATAGAGAGAGTGGGCCAGAGATAAAGCCATTATGTGTATAACAGTCCATGTCTGCTACGTCACATTTAAATGCACTTACTAGTACATGTGCTGGCCCACTGTTGTTGTTGTTCAGTCATTCAGTCATGTCTGACTCTTCGTGACCCCATGAACCATAGCACGCCAGGCCTTCCTGTCTTCTGCTCTCTCCCCGAGTGTGCTCAAGTTCATATTCATTGCATCGGTGATGCTATCTAGCCATCTCATCCTCTGCTGCCCCCTTCTCCTTTTGCCTTCACTCTTTCCCAGCATCAGGGTCTTTTCCAGGGAGTTTTCTCTTCGCATTAGGTGGCCAAAATATTTCAGCTTCAGCATGTGTCCTTCCAATGAGCAGTCAGGGTTGATTTCCTTTAGGATTGCCTGATTTGACCTCCTTGCAGTCCAGGGGACTCGTAAGAGTCTTCTCCAGCACCACAGTTCGAAAGCATCAATGTCATATTAGCAATGCACCCATGTAGATCATCAGTTAATGGTGCCATAATGTTACAAGCTAATGGACTAGCACATGTGAGTGGGTGTGCATGAAACACTTACACATGTAAGTAAGGTGGCCATATATCCTTCTTCACAGAGAACAGGACTGTGTTGGAAGGGCTGTCACCAGTCAATGCCTGGTTTAAAGATAAAGAACTGTAAGGAGCGAGAGCAGCAGGGCCTTGAAGCTGCCCATCAACAGTTAGCACCTGGATAGTGGCTGAGCAGGCACACAGGTCACCTGGCCTCAGTCTTCCCCACTATAGTGAGACGTATTGTGTTTCTATTTAAATTACATAAATTGGATCCAAACTTAGTCATGCTTGGATTAGACCCACTAAAATCAACAGGACTTAAGTTTGTCATAACTAACTGAACACATTGATTGAGGTGGGTCTGCTCTAAACATGAATATGTCTGGATCCAACCCATTACATGCAATTTTTATGCCACCTGCATTCTGTGATGCATGTCCTCTTATTTTTAATCCTCTTACTGGGGTTTATTTAAGTGGAACTGACAATTAGAATTACACAAGCACAATTAACCATCAGGGATACTTGTGCCCTTTGTATTACTAGTAGTCTGGCTTCTTTAACAAACTACATTGAGACATGCAAGAGTGTGATAACACAACAGTTATTTTAAACTCTTTTGCACTGAAGGATACACTAATCCCATGAAACTGTTGCCTCCAACAGTCCAATCAGGAGACCCTTGTAGAAGTCCAAATTTCCATCTTCATCATCATTTCATTTTGAAATCGAAATCCAACAAAATGTTCATAAGTAAACATTGCTCACATTTAATCTTCTGTAGATATTCACATTTTATTTTAGCATCCTTTTGATCTCTCTTACAATGCAAAAGATATGTCATTATTCTTTTGTAAATTAACATAGCAGCTGGAACACAAATGTGCCAACGTGCAGTGTTTAAGTACTAGCTGTTATTTGCATGATTCTATTTAAATCAATGACGTCTTAACAGTTTGCATTAATTGGGAACATGGTATGATATGGCTTGTTGGAGGGGAAATGCAGAATAAATATCTTTGCCTTCTAGAAATATATTTGTCTCCTAGGAAGACACCTTATACAAGGAGTGAAGGATATAATAACTGGAAATACAGTGTAATAGCCAACAGTGTATATATTCCATTCTGCGTAAGATAATTAGTTTGTTAACACCGTGATTGCTTACAAAGATCATATTTGCTCAGCCTAGTATGAATAAAAGTAATTGCTATGTGTTATCAGCTTTAACTAACAATAACTGAGTTCAAATGGAAGTTGAACACGTCACACTCTCATAGTCTATATGTTGAACCTTGTACTTAATTTCTGACAAGGACTGTATGGTTTTCTGTAGTCAGTGGTACTGTCGATTCCACCAATTTCGTGAAAGGAACCAAAAGAAATCTGAAAACCACATTTCCTGCTTTTTCAAGAATATCCACTAGGTTGAAGTTCATTGTATACAAGTTCTAGCTTTTACATCGCTGTAAACGTCACTCACAAGAAGAAGATAAGAAGACCCATTACCTGATGAACTTGCAAATACATATGTGCTAAGTTATTTTAGGAGTGCCCATCCAGCACAGAATCTACTGACAAGAGAAAGGTTTCCGTTTTATTACATGTAGAAGTATTGTCCATTGGTAAGTAGAAACAACATTCTATTGAAGGAGAAAAGCATCATTTGAGGTATGTGTTATTTATTGTTTATTGATTTTTTTAAAAAAAAATTAAATAGAATCCCTCCTACCTTTCTCAATCATTTCTTGGTGATATAGGATATATCCCAGTAAGACTGCAAACATATACACAGTTGCCTGAGAATAAGTCTCATTGGACTTACTGCTAAGTAAAGATGGGAAGCAGAGGCTTACAGTGTAATCCTATACATGTTCCCTCTTCTGCTACATCCCTCCCCTCATCCTTGCCCCCAGGTCACTGACAGGTGTAAAGTTTGTTTGTTTATTCATTTATTTACAATATGTGTATTCTGCTCCATATCTAAAATAGAGTTTAGAACAGTGAACACAAAAGATAAAACAGTAAAAGAATAAAAAGATTAAAATACCATATTAAATTTTAAAAAACAAACAGAATGCCAATAGAAACGGTGGCTAGTCAATTAAGGAATGCCTCCTGGAACAGTGCTATTTTCAGGAGGCACCAGAAACAGCACAGTGTTGGTGCCTGCCTGACCGCCAGGGGCAGGGAGTTCCAAAGAAAGGGGGCCACCACACTGAAAGCTCTTCTTCTGGTGAACTCCAATCAGTTCATAGATCCATGTGGAACCACCAGGAGAAAGCCCTCCAATGACTTCAGTGACCAGGCAGGTTGGTAAGGGAGAAGGTGCTCTCTCAGGTATCTTGGTCCCAAGTTGTTTAGGGCTTTGTACACTAGTACTAAAACTGTATGCCTGGCCTGGTAGCGGAGAGGCAGCAAGTGCAGTTCCCTCAGCAAAGGAGTTACATGCTGAAAGGGGGCAGCTCCTGACAACAGCCGAGGTGCTGCATTCTGCACTAACTCCACTTCCGAAGCAGCCTTAAAGGCAGCCCCACATTGCAGTGATCCAGTCTTGAGGTTACTAACACCTATACCACTGTGGCCAAACTATCCCTGTTCAGGAGAGGCCATAGTTGGCGAATCAGCCAAATCTGGCAAAAGGGATTCCAAGCCACCATGGCCACTTGGGCCTCCAGCAAAAGTGATGGATCTAGAAGTACCCCAAACTACAGACCTGATCTTTCAAAGGGAGTACAACCCCATCCAGAAAAGGCAATGAGCCTATCTCCCAGACTCAGGAACCACTCACCCACAGGGCTTCCACCTTGCCAGGATTCAGTTTATTGGCCCTGATCCAGCCCATTACTGAGTTCAGGCACTGGTCCAGGACTTGCACAGCCTCTCCTGATTCAGATGTCACAGGGAGATAGAGCTCTGTGTCATCAGCATACTGGTGGCACTTGGCTCCAAATCCCCTAATGATTGCTCCCAGCGGCTTCAGATAGATATTCAATAACATTGGGGACAAGATGGTACCCTGTGGAACCCCATAGCTCAATTGCCAAGGGGCCAAGGAATGGTCACACAAAGTTACTCTCTGAAATCAGCTCTGCAGGTAGGACCAGAGCCACTGTAACACAGTGCCTCCAATACCCATCCCAAGGAATCAATCCAGGAGGATACCATGGTCAATGGTATCCAAAGCCGATGAGAGGTTGAGCAGAATTAATAGGATTGCACTCCCCCTGTCCCCCTCTCTCGGTAAAGGTCATCCATCAGGGTGACCAAGGCTGATTCAGTCCCGTAACCAGGACGTAACCCAAATTGGAAGGGGTCTAGTTCTGTGTCTTTAAATACTGAACATTTTACACCTGCAGCTGACACATATACTGATTTGCCTGTTATCATTGTGTGTCTTTTTCATTGGAACAATGCCTTATAACTACTTCAATGTTCCACTGAGAGAACCATTAAATCCTCAGAATTCATGTTAACAAACACCTAGGCAAAGAGGAGTATAACAAATACATATATGGCCCATCCTTCAAATGTATTTGGTATTAATTAATCCAAGTGTTCATATTTGGTCTAGTATTAATACAGGCATTGTTTTGGCAATGGTAAATGTTTTGCAGCTATAGGGCTGTGAAGAATTTGGCACTACTGCTAACCTAAATTATGTTGCACTAGCATTAAGTGACCTCTACCACAATGCCAACAGTGTTTGCTGGTTTGACGTGTTAATTTACATTAGTGTTAGTGCCGAATTGGATACAGCCCATAGATTTTGATAGATTACATATGATGGCAAATGGCTACATTCATATTTAACATTAATAGAATGGCATGCTGGTTTTCAGTCCCCAAAATTCTTAAAATAGTACTTCGTATAAGATTATCATGCAGCTGAGTGGTCTTTCTAGAGTTTTGCCAGTAGATGGCTCTGTTTAGTATTTATTCTACACTTGGAAAAAAGAGTAAGGACTAAAGCATAAAGAGGTCATTGGGGCCATTGGAAAGCTTTTCCAAGCCAAATTACTGCAAAGGGGCGGGGGGGGGGAGAAAGTCGGGAAGTTTGGGGCTGGTTGGGGAGGCTGCACAGGGAAAGGTTTCCCACTCCTGCCCAACATTATTGATTCAATCATCTCTTTCCCCCTGTGTGCTTTGTTTATAGCCTCAGTTTCAATCTCTCATTGCAGGGTACAACTAGTAGGATGCAGAAGGTGCGGGATCATATATATATATGATATATATATAATGTTCTAAATGCAGCCATGTATGGGTGGGGATTCAGATTTTCCTGATCTGAATCACTTCTATCCCCCAGGCCCCCAAGGTTGCTATTTGCCCTGTGGTAGGAAACATGGGTATCTGTATGTTTCTCCCCATGGGGCGAAGAGGGACTCTGGGGTTGAAATTCAGGTTAGGAAACTGGATATTGGAGAAAGAGTTAGTCTCCCCTTCCCAGAGCTGTGCCTGTTTTCTGAAACAGGAGGACCCCTGCAGCTGCATTTACCTGTTAAAAATAAGGAGATCCAATCATGGATTTCCTCCCGTCTTGACAACTTCAGCCTATAATATCCAGTTTACCAATATCCTTATTGTTGTATTGGAGATATTTATTGACATATCTTCTGGGTAGATTCACTTCAAAGGGTGGGCGTACTCTGAGCAGAGCCTAATAGGCGGTCCTTCAGATATCTCAGTCCTAAGCCATTCAATAATCAGTTTGATTACATTTCTATCCCACCATGCCTTGGAGGAGCCCAAGGGAGCACACATGTTTCTTCCTTCCCCTCCCACAATTTTATCCTCATGACCACCTTGTAAGGTAGGTTAGGCAGAGAGATAGTGACAGACCCAAGGTCACCCAGTGAGCTTCACGGCGAATAGGGATTTGAACCTTGGTCTTGTCAGTCCTAGCCTGACCCCCATGCTTGCTAAAGCCCTAAATGTAGAACTTCATAGATCAATGCCACCGTCTTGAATTGCTTTAAAATGCAATATATCTTCTATGTACATTCCTTGCATAGAGATTGGTGGCCACTCCAGACTTGAACCCCTCTACAACAACTGATGACTTTCCATTTTGAAGGTTTTCTACACTATTTGTCCCCCTTGAGGTGAGATTTTTGAAATATGCCTATTTTGACTTCAGTGTTAATGAAGCTCCGGTATATGGCCTAAATCCAACAAAGAGTTAGAGTTGCTTAAGACTATTTATTTCAATGGGCTTCAGCAAACTTTACTCAGTGTTGGACTTAGGCCAATATAAGCAATTACTTTAGGGAGTGCAGTTTCTCCCCTTCTTTTGTTCTTTCTTCTTTGGACGGCCTTATCTGAACTATATTCAACATGAAGGAAAACAAAACACATGCTTTCATAAAGGCTGTCCTTTAACTTTAGACAAAAAAGGTAGATTAAAATTCCATGAATATATATTCTTTCTGCTATATAATTGTTCCAAAAACTCCTATTCATTTCCTCTCCATCTGTGCCACCATTTCTTGGGAACTATCCCAAAAACCTCATTAACGGGATTTTCATGGCAACTTTCATGGTAACAGACTAAATACGATCCCTGGGGAAGGAAATGGCAACACACCCCAGTATTCTTGCCATGAAAACTAAATGGATCAGTACAACCAGAGATATGTTGGTATACCATCGGAAGATAGGACTCCCAGGTCGGAAGATGGTCAAAACGCTACTGGGGAGGAACAGAGGATAAGTTCAACTAGCCCCAGATGTGATGACGCAGCTAGCTCAAAGCCAAAAGGACGGCTAGCAGCCAATGGTGCTGATAGTGAACGACGAATCCGATGTTCTAAAGATCAACACACCATAGGAACCTGGAATGTAAGATCTATGAACCAGGGCAAATTGGATGTGGTTACTGGGGAGATGTCAAGATTAAATATAGACATTTTGGGAGTCAGTGAACTGAAATGGACTGGAATGGGCCACTTCACATCAAATGACCACCAGATCTACTACTGTGGACAAGAGGACCACAGAAGAAATGGAGTAGCCTTCATAATTAATAATAAAGTGGCTAAAGCAGTGCTCAGATACAATCCAAAAAATGACAGAATGATCTCAATTCAAATTCAGGGTAAGCCATTTAACATCACAATGATCCAAATATACGCCCCAAGCACAGATGCTGAAGAAACAGTAGATCAGTTCTATGAGGATCTGCAGCACCTACTGGATAGTATGCCAAAAGAAGATGTTATTTTCATTACAGGAGACTGGAATGCTAAGGTGGGTAGTCAAACGACACCAGGCAAGCATGGTCTGGGAGAACAAAATGAAGCAGGACATAGGCTGATAGAATTTTGCCAGGACAACTCACTGTGCATAACTCTCTCTTCCAACAACCTAAGAGATGACTTTATACATGGACTTCACCAGACGGTCGACACCGAAATCAGATTGACTACATCCTTTGTAGCCAACGGTGGCGGACATCTATGCAGTCAGTAAAAACAAGACCTGGAGCTGATTGTAGCTCAGATCTCAACCTTCTTATTGCACAATTTAGAATCAGACTAAAGAGAATAGGGAAGACCCACAGATCAGTTAGATATGAGCTCACTAATAGTCCTCATGAATATGCAATGGAGGTGAAGAATAGATTTAAGGGACTAGATTTAGTAGATAGGGTCCCGGAAGAACTATGGACAGAAGTTCGCAACATTGTTCAGGAGGCGGCAACAAAAAACGTCCCACAGAAAAAGAAAACCAAGAAGGCAAGATGGCTGTCTGCTGAGACACTGGAAGCAGTGCAAGAAAGAAGGAAAGCAAAAGGCAACAGCGATAGGGGGAGATATGCCCAATTAAATGCAGAATTCCAAAGGTTAGCCAGAAGAGATAAGGAATTATTTTTAAACAAGCAATGTGCGGAAGTGGAAGAAGATAACAGAATAGGAAGGACAAGAGACCTCTTCCAGAAAATTAGAAACATCGGAGGTAAACCAGGCAAAAATGGGTATGATCAAAAACAAAGATGGCAAGGACCTAACAGAAGCAGAAGAGATCAAGAAAAGGTGGCAAGAATATACGGAAGATCTGTATAGGAAGGATAATAATATTGAGGATAGATTTGACGTTGTGGTCAGTGAGCTAGAGCCAGACATCCAGAAGAGTGAGGTTGAATGGGCCTTAAGAAGCGTTGCTAATAACAAGGCAGCAGGAGATGACGGTATCCCAGCTGAACTGTTTAAAATCTTGCGAGATGATGCTGTCAGGGTGATGCATGCCGTATGCCAGCAAATTTGGAAAACACAAGAATGGCCAACAGATTAGAAAAGATCAACTTATATCCCCATACCAAAAAAGGGAAGCACCAAAGAATGTTCCAACTATCGAACAGTGGCACTTATTTCACATGCCAGTAAGGTAATGCTCAAGATCTTGCAAGGGAGACTCCAGCAATTCCTGGAACAAGAATTGCCAGATGTACAAGCTGGGTTTCAAAAAGGCAGAGGAACTAGAGACCAAATTGCCAATATCCGCTGGATAATGGAGAAAGCCAGGGAGTTTCAGAAAAACATCTATTTCTGTTTTATTGACTATTCTAAAGCTTTTGACTGTGTGGATCATAACAAATTGTGGGAAGTTCTTGGTGGGATGGGGATACCAAGTCATCTTGTCTACCTCCTGAGGAATCTGTATAATGACCAAGTAGCAAAGGTAAGAACAGACCACGGAACAACGGACTAGTTTAAGATTGGGAAAGGAGTACGGCAGGGTTGTATACTCTCACCCTACCAATTCAACCTGTATGCAGAACACATCATGCAATGTGCTGGGCTTGATGAAGCCAAGGCTGGAGTTAAAATCACTGGAAGAAACATTAACAATCTCCGATATGCAGATGATACCACTTTGATGGCTGAAAGCGAGGAGGAGCTGAGGAACCTCATGACAAAGGTAAAAGAAGAAAGTGCAAAAGCTGGGTTGCAGTTCAACCTCAAAGAAGCCAAGATTATGGCAACCAGCTTGACTGATAACTGGCGAACAGAGGGAGAAAACGTGGAGGCAGTGACAGACTTTGTCTTTCTGGGCGCAAAGATTACTGCAGACGCTGACTGCAGCCAGGAAATCAGAAGACGTTTACTTCTTGGGAGGACAGCAATGACAAATCTTGATAAAATAGTGAGGAGTAGAGACATCACACTGACAACAAAGGTCCGCACAGTGAAAGCAATGGTATTCCTCGTAGTAACCTGTGGCTGCGAGAGCTGGACCATAAGGAAGGCTAAGCGAAGGAAGATAGATGCTTTTGAACTGTGGTGCTGGAGGAAAATTCTGAGAGTGCCTTGGACTGCAAGAAGATCAAACCAGTCCATCCTCCAGGAAATAAAGCCAGACTGCTCACTTGAGGGAATGATATTAAAGGCAAAACTGAAGTACTTTGGCCACATCATGAGAAGACAGGATACCCTGGAGAAGATGCTGATGCTAGGGAAAGTGGAAGGCAAAAGGAAGAGGGGCCGACCAAGGGCAAGATGGATGGATGATATTCTGGAGGTGATGGACTCGACCTTGGGGGAGCTGGGCATGGCGATGGCCGACAGGAAGCTCTGGCATGGGCTGGTCCATGAAGTCACAAAGAGTCGGAAGCAACTGACCGAATAAACAACAACAAATCCCAAAAACCTCATTAACAGGATTTTCATGGCAATTTTTATTTTTATTTGTTGCACTGATTATCTTCTATATTAAAACAAGAGAAGAGCATAAATATGAAACGTGTATTCATTAATGTAAAGTTTGATCTGAGAACTTTTTGCTGTGGCTAATAGAAGAACCACTGGAGAAAAATAATTTTTGACAGGAAATGGTAAGATGGGTCGAAGCGAGGCTAGTAGATGCTAAGCTAATTTCCTGTGGAAACCATGTTTGACAATAGCATCAACAGTGATAAAATGGAATCAAGACTTCCTTCCCCTTATAAATCATACTTTAAACATGCAAATGGAGGCAACTGGACATCTGTATCCATCTGATCTGTTATAGAGAAAAGAAAAACAGTGGATGTTGTTTAATCTTCCAAAAACTTTGAAAAAATGTATGTTCTAACTCAGGGGTGAGCAATTTATGGCCCTCGAGATGTTTTGACCTACAACTCCCATTAGCCCTAGCAAGCATAGGCAATAATGAGTAATGATGGGAGTTGTAGGCCAAAACATCTGGAAGGCCACAAGTTGCCTCCCCCTGTTCTAAAGGTACGCCATGGGTAGGCAACATAATGGTCTCCAGATTATTAAACTACAACTTCCCAAATCCCCAACCATTCGCCATAATGGCTGGGTGTTATGGGTATTGTAGTCCAAAACATCTGGAGGGCACCAGGTTGTCTGCCTCTGATATACGCTGTTAGTCCCAGAGACATTTAGAATGGCCGCCAGACTAGGCTATTTGACAGAGAATTATTTAAAACAGAAGTCAGCTCAGGATATTGGTACCGAAGAAATATTTAAAGAGCCACTGTTGGTGCCAGTGTGATTTAGCATACTGCTTCAGATAAACAGCTCTGCAGCTTAAGCTTTAAAACTGTGACAAACGTGTCTTATCAAATAGTGAGCAGCATAACAATAGTACATTATCATCAGAGCCGGCTCTACTATTAGGAAGAGTGAGGCGGTTGCCTCAGGCAGCAGATGCTGGGAAGTGGCAGCAAAGTGTTGGAGGAGAGAGCTGTGTGCCCCACAGCCTGCCCTGCACCCCCTGAGCTAGTCTGCTATCTTCAGGTAAGGAGGATGCTGTCCCATCACTAGCGTTGAAGAAAGTTTCAACTGCCAGTCCACCAGTAAGGTTTTGTACATGGAACAGGAAGGGATGCCATATTGCTCTTTTCCTCAGGCAGCAAAAGGGGGCAGCCCTGATTATGGCTGTAATCCTATGCCCACTTACCTGGAAGTAAGCCCCATTAAACTCAGTGGAGCTTACTTCTGTGTAAACATGAATAGGATTTCATTGTAAGTGATGGTAGAATTGACCATGATGCTCTTTTCCAATTTTCTTATTTAAACTCTGTCACTTATTTAATGTCCCTCCTTTTTCAACTGGTCAGCCAATGAAGATCAGAAGGCTTGGGATAAGCTGCCACTATGCTCTTCCTCCAAAAGTGCAGTCAGCATCTCTCTCCCCTAGACAATTTCATTGTGGTGGGATTTTGGTATCCCAGACAGTTGCCTGTTTTGTCTTATGACTGGGCCAGCCCTGGAATCCTCCTCTGCTATGCAGTACAACTCTGGAAGGGAAAGAATGCATACTGTTTTTGTACAAAGGCCTCAATATTGGGCAAAACTGCACTGATTTTCCTAGAATTATTTCTATTATACATCAATGTGAGATCAAAATCCAATCCTCTGAGCTCTACTTCACTGACATTATTCCCCCACCCCACCCTTTTCACTGAATGTCAGTCATTGTCAAGAGCCAATCTGTACAATATTTTTGTTAAGTGATAAAAAAAGTTCCACACTAGACTTTTAAGACACAGTAGTAAGACACCTACACAAAGGCTCACTTAAACGCCTTTAGACCTAGGGGGGAGGGGGGGAGGAGCCTTCTCATACACACTCCCTCTGGAATTGCAGCAACTCAGATAAAGCTTATTCGCACACATTCACATTAATTCCAAATTAAATTAAGCAATACTTCATATGCCTATCACTTAGGCGTTTGATGAGATAATGGCTCCTCAGGAATATCTATATTTTAAATCCAGTCTTCTCACTAAGGAATGTGCTCATGCTGATATGCAGTTGGGGTTGAAGTATCCCTGAAGACTAAATAAATATGTCAATCATACTTTTATTGATATGAAGATCAGGTGAACCTTATTTGGAAGAATGAACAGATGTGGGTAACATTTAGATGGATTAAAGCTGCAAAGCTATGCACACTTGGAAGTTAGTCCTATTGAACAAAGTGGGATTTACTTCGGAGTAAACTCATGGAAGATTGGGCTTCACATTGCCCAAGACCTCTATTCCTTTCTCCCTCTGCTTTCCCTGTTGCAGGACTTTCTCAGCCCAAGGGCCAGACTGCCACCTGGGAAACCTCCAGAAGCACATGGCCACAGTGGGTGTAGCCAGACTGTAAAGTGGGCATGGCCCTATCTGTCTCACACACACTTACGCACTCCATTCATACTCCACCTGTACACACACAGACAAAGGAGGAGATGCTCCTTCATGAACAGCCCCTTCAAGGCATTCCTGGCCAATGGTAATCTTTTAAGGCATAGAATAAAACAAAATATACTATAACCAAGGTTTTTTGACAGAAATACAGTCAGGGCCAGAAATATTAGAACAAGGATAACTGTTTTGGCAGTTGGCCTCTGTACACCACCACATTGAAGTTGAAAGGAAACACACTCAGATGGGAGCAAAGTCAGGACTTTCAGCTGTAATGCAAGGGGTTTGACAAAAGTGGGGCACTAACCATTCAGGAAGTACAGCCAGTGGCATGCACACACACCCATCGTTGGGGGCTCATAAGTAATGGAACAAATGGCTGACAAGCAGCTGCATGGTCAGGTGTGGCCTGTTTCCTGGGTACCCTGTAACCAATCAAGCAGAGAAAAGGCCTGGAGGTGGTTCTGAGTGTTGCATTTGCATTTGGTAGCTGTTCACTGGAACACCCAACATGAGGTCCAAAGAGGTGTCCATGCCAGTGAAGGAGGCCATCATTAGGCTGAGGAAACAAAATAAACCCATCAGACAGATAGCGAAAACAGTGGGAATGGCCAACACAACAGTTTGGAATATTCTGAAAAAGAAGGAATTAACTGGCAAGCTCAGTTTGGCAACAGCAAAAGGCCTGGAAGACCACGGAGGACAACTAAAGTGGATGACTGCAGAATTCTGCTCATGGTGAAGAGGAACCCTTTCACAACATCTAGCCTGGTCAAGAACACTCTTGCGGAGGTAGGCATGTCATTGTCAACATCTACAGTCAAGAGACGGCTTTATGAATGTAAATACAGAGGCTTCACAACAAGATGCAAACCACTGGTAACGCTCAAGAACAGACAGGCCAGATTAGCCTTTGCCAGCAAACACCTAAAAAAGCCTGCCCAGTTCTGGAA
This sequence comes from Heloderma suspectum, assembly GCF_057233095.1. Lineage (NCBI taxonomy): Eukaryota > Metazoa > Chordata > Lepidosauria > Squamata > Helodermatidae > Heloderma > Heloderma suspectum. The sequence continues at coordinate 73,466,652 of NC_139462.1, forward strand.
TAAGATTCTTTGGACTGATGAAACCAAGATTAACTTGTGCCAGAATGATGGGAAGAGAAACGTATGGAGAAGGAAAGGAACAGCTCATGATCCAAAGCATACCACATCATCTGTCAAACATGGTGGAGGCAGTGTTATGGCATGGGCATGTATGGCTGCCAATGGAACTGGGTCACTAGTGTTTATTGATGACCTGACTGCTGATAAAAGCAGCAGGATGAATTCTAAAGTGTACAGGGCTATACTTTCTGCTCAGATTCGGCTGAATGCTGCCAAACTGATAGGACGCCACTTCATATAGCAGATAGATAATGACCCAAAACATACAGCAAAAGCTACCCAAGAGTTTCTCAAGGCAAAGAAGAGAGATGTTCTTCAATGGCCAAGTCAGTCACCTGATCTCAACCCAATAGAGCATACTTTTCACTTACTGAGGACAAGACTGAAGGCAGAAAGACCCCCAAACATGCAGCAGCTGAAGGCAGCTGCAGTAAAGGCCTGGCAAAGCATCTTGAGGGAGGAAACTCAGCATTTGGGCATGTCCATGGGTTCAAGACTTCAGGCAGTTATTGACTGCAAAGGATTTTCATCCAGGTATTAAAGGCGATCGTTAAGTTTGAAATGATGTTGGTTTGTTCCATTACTTATGAGCCACCAATGTGTGTGTGTATGCCACTGGCTGTCCTTCCTGAATGGTTAGTGCTCCACTTTTTCCAAACCTCTTGAATTACAGCTGAAAGTCCTGACTTCGCTCCCATCTGGGTGTGTTTCCTTTCAACTTCAATGTGGTGGTGTACAGAGGCCAACTGCCAAAACCGCTATCCTTGTTCCAATATTTCTGGCCCTGACTGTATAGGTCATGTTTACACACACACACACACACACACACACCAAGCTTACCTGAGAAAAACCTGCTGCCAGAAAAGGCCAAATCCTTCCTTTTGTAAACAAACAGCTTTGTTTCCTTCCCTGCACAAGTCACTCAACCTGTTTGACCAGGATCTAGTGTCCTCTCAGACAAAGCTAAGTAAGTTGCTCTACTCAACCAATACTTGTGTTCTGAAAGGCTTATGCCAAATAACTGTTGTCATTTTATTTAGGTAACGTTTCATGGAGCTGCCATTCACAAACCTTGAAGGAGTTTTCATCTTGCTGGCTTTTGTCATCTTCACCTTGTTTATCCTGGGTTCTATCTACAGTGATCCTGATGCAAATGATGCAGGTAAATAATGCAGATTCTTTTGCATTCATTGGTAAACAATACTGTGCATTCCTCTTTAAGCTACCGTGGGTTTGTCAAAATGTGACTTAGGGTGCAATCCTATGCATGTTTAGGCAGAAAAAAAGTCCTACAACTCTCAGCATTTCCCAGCCAGCACTCCGCCTTTAGATGCTGTTGTGCTAAAACTTCAAAGCTGCCTAGTCATCTCTTCTACCGGATGTGTTGATAAAGATCTCATTTCTTAGGATAAAGAAGTATTCTAGCCTTGCTCTGTATTGCAATCAACTGGATTTATTGTTGCACACACTTATTTTCAACTCAACCCACAATACCAAGTTGTGATATGGACTGATAGTTTGATGTAGGAGCTGGATAATGTGAACAGAAACCCGGTCCTAGACATATAGAAGCAAGCTTTCAGAATAATTGTCTGTAGTTCCAGTTTACCCAGTTGTGAATTTCATTTTATCCATCTCTCACTCTGACCCTTTGGTGTACCATCCCCCAAATGGAGGCACCACTAATGGGCCAGTTTAAGCATTCCCTTGCCTGTCATGTGGGGCAGGCAGAAGGTAGATCAGGATCTACTGGTAAATCTCAAGGTGGTTTGCAGTAGCACAAGGAGGGTCCCAGTAGTTAAGCAACAGCAAATCAAATTGAAAATTAAAACCAATATCACAGCCATGGCCAGCCACATGCTACTCTTAGCCCAGGGGTGCAGAGCCTCAAGCTTGGGGGCCAAATCCAGGCTTCCTTCCCTTGGCTCCACCCTCTTTCCCCCAGCCACTGATCATTTGGCAGTTTCCCCCGCCCCCATTTTTAAAGACTGAAATGTCTCTCCCAACTCTTAGTTACTGGCAGTAGGGAGCTTTATGCTAAAATACGCTGGCATTTTTGTCCCCGCCCATTTTGCCTTCAGCCCTGCCCACCACTAGAAAATGGTCCCCAAGAAATTCGGCTCCTGGGCTGAAAGAGGTTCTGTACCTCTGTCTAAGCCTCAGTGTCCCCTACCTGTAAAATATTAGTATTGTTGGGTTGTGTTTGACCTGGAGCGCTTTTCTGATGAACTGCTCCCAGCACTACCAATAAAAAGACATTTTGCAGCAGTTCTGCCACTCCCTCCTTAATGGGTTTTTGTGTGTGTGGTAAGAAAAAAAAAAGACTAAAATAGTGCTGTGGACACACAGAAGGGTTACAAATGTAAGATAGTGATGTCTGGACCCCTCATAAAATTCCATATTGTATAGTAAAGCATTGTCCGCCTTTAAAAATTATTTGGAAACTGCATTTGATCCAAAACAGGGTTGCTATTTAACCATATTATGCCTGTACTTCATCAGCTGCACTAACTCCCGGTTTGTTTCTGGGCCCAGTTTAGAGTGCTGAGTTTTTTAATCTTTGAAGCCTTAAACAGCTTGGGACCAGGTTACTGAAAGACCACCTTCTCCAATATGTACCTACCTGACATTAAGATCTTCCCCAGAGGCCCCACTTTGAGTGCCCCCACCTAATGAAGTGAAGCGGGTGACTACCAGGCAGAGAGCCCTTTAGGTAGCGTCATCCCAGTTATGGAACAGCCCTCCCAGATAGGTCCACCTGGCGCCATCCTTGTGGTCTTTTTTAATACATCCAAGTCTTTGAAATAAAACATGTATTCTGAGTCTCTCAATTTTAAAATCTGTGACTGAGTTCACACAACATGCTAACCCACACTCAGTAGTTGAGTGTGGGTTGTTTTGAACTATGGGTTGTTTGTTGAACCATGGGTTATCTTGTTATCTGAATGCAGCCAGGTGGCTTGTTCACCATGCAGTGTGGCTTATTTTCTTGAACAACTCACCTTGAGAACCCATGGTTTGTTGTTGGGTTGTTCAGGGTGGTTAACAAGCCATCCTGGCTGCATTCAGAAAGCACACTAACCCACCCTGCAGAAAACATGCTGCGTTCAGACAACACGCTAACCCATCATTCAACAAAATATCCACAACAACCCACAGTCAACCACTGAGTGCGGGTTAGTGTGTTGCGTGAACAGCCCCTGTGTGTTTTATCTTGGGATGCTGTTAGTCTTGTTTTGTTGTTGTTGTTGTTGTTGCTTTTTTATTTTATGGTTTTGTGTTATATTTTACATTTAAACTGTGTTTTTTTGTAAAACAATTGTTTATTGTAAGACACCCAAAAAATGTTATGTTATGAGATGGCATACAAATGTCATAAATATATAAATAAGCATCCCAGGTCTTTGTGCAGCTCTACTGGACACTTTGAGAGTTTGGGGTTAGAATCCTGGTCTATAGCAACTCAGATGTAGATTTGTATTAGTATATACTAGGGATGGGCAACTGTGGAGGTTGTGGGCTATGCATTGGACCCCCTGGAACCTTCCAGGGGGCACACTCCTCCCTTGCCACACCCACCACCACAACCAGTAATGGTCAAGCCACAACCAAAAATGGCTGTGTGGCTGTATTCTGCGGGGAAACAAGGCTGTTTGGCAGGCTGTGGGGAGTGCGATTCTGCAGAGGAAACAGGCCACACAATCTTCATGCACCCTGTTTCTCTGCAGAAATGGTGATTCTGCTGGGAATCTGGCAGCATGGCAGTGGTGGGTGCCATGCTGTGTAGGCAGGGAACCCGATGGGGGCTACAAAACTCCCCCTGGGAGCTGCATGCAGCCTGCAGGCTGCATGTTGTCCACCCCTGGTGTGTGTGGCTCATGGGAAGCAGTGGGTAATTGACTCCACTGGCACCTTTGCCCACCTCTCTCTCTCTCTCTCTCTCTCTCACACACACACACACACACACACACACACAGAATTTTGCACTTGGCTCTGATTAATAGACCTCAAGGTATGAGGTAAAATAAAAATAGACCCTAAAAGCCCAAAGTCTGCCCACCCCTGTGTATCACAGCTATTCCACTACTGCATCAGCTTCAGCCTTATGATAAAACTGGATTATATGTTGTATTGTACATTGCATAAAGTTATACTGAAATTCTACACTCACTTTCACTGCGGTTCTACAATAATATGACATACTATATCAGTATCCTGGCCAAGGGAAGAGTACATGCACTTTTGTCCTGGAGTCTGGAATCCTCAGTGTGAGCCTGGATAGATGAGGCAGAAGTATAGTGTATTTTTCAGCTGGCATCCTGGCAGTAGCCAGATTCTGTCATAACTTGTGTTAGGGGCCTTTGGAGAAAAGAACTGAAGTGATCATATTTATGAACTGTTACCTTTCTCTGTCCTGATAGATCTGTGGGGTGGGGGGTGGGGAATCTATCTTTCTTTCACTGGACAATCTTGAAGGCAGTGAGCATGAAGTAGTCTAGTTAAAATTACCAGAGGCTGCCGGGTACAAACCAGAGAAAATGTATCCTGACACCAATGAGGCTTGAGAACACAGTTACGAATTTGATTCCTGTTGGCTTAAAGGGATTTGATTTCAATAGGTTTAAGAACTTCTGGTGTGCTTAATTTTCTCTGGATTACACCCTATATAAACTGGATGTATCTGCTGGGTTTGCTCAGACTTGATCAACATAAATGGGCACTGGATAAACCTCTAAGAGTTAATTTTGTGCAATATAAAAATAGAATCTCTCTTTCTGCTCCTCCAAACTTGTTGCTTAGCAGCAATGGCCTGCTAATAAAGAATTATTCTCAGTGCACTTGGTGGTATAGTGGAGTGGTCACTCTCAACAGGAGGCTGCATAACAAAGAGCCGTTCTCTTCTCTAGGACTTTTTCCCTCCAATTATGCAAATATATTAATCAACATGCAAATAGGAGACAATTGGGAAAGTGTTTAAGTGTTTAATTTGCAATCATTTTTATACAGATTCAGATAGGATGAAAAAAGTGGGGGAGAGACAAGGAGTTGCTTTTTTGTTGTTGTTTTTGCAGATATGTGGTCTGGCTTCATTCAAAGAGTTATGTGCAAAGAGGACTCATCCAGGGCATTTAAGTGATCTGCTTTCAAATTTTTCCGCACAATAAATTCTGTTGTACTTCCATAATCTACAAAATTATACATGTTTGCAACCTGATCCTATGCAGGTTTATTAAGAAGTAAGCCCTACCCTGTTTAATGGGGCTTACTTCAGAGTAAATGGACCGGTTCACATGATCACTGCAGCCCACCGTGGCTTATTTAAGCCACGGTGGGCGGTGGTGCATGACAGTGGCCATTTTGAATATTAAACCCATGGCAGGGGGCTGCCATGGTTTGCCGTGTCAACGGAACACGGGCAGCAGGGGCTGTTGGAGGTGGAAACAACTCTCAAGTTACCTATGGTCTATTGTTGGGTTATTTAAGAGTTGTTTCCCCTGCCAACAACCCTTGCCACCCAGCTTCAGATGACATGGCAAACCATGGTAGCCCCGCACTGAGGGTTGAATATTCAAAATGGCCACCAGCACATACCACAACCCACCATGGCTTAAATAAGTCATGGTGGGCTGCGGTGATCATGCAGACCTGGTCAATATGTATAGGATTGCCACCTTAGGCACCCCAGACTTATGCCAAAATAGGTTCTGTCAATTTCAAGAGGTCTTTGTTCCCCTGAACAACCATATCTGAATAGCTGCCAACCTTTCCCACATCCATTAACCAAGCCTCATTCCTGAGGCCCTTTAGAAAAAAGTCATTCTCAACTTTTATTGTAATTTAATGCTGCTGACATTTTTGCTCTGCCATCATTTGTTCTATATTTTAATAGTTGTCATTGCTTAAGTGCTTGCATGACATTATCTTATATTGTGATTTTCTATTTTTAACTGTCTTGAAAATCAATATGCTTAAGAGGCGAGATATAAAATACTTAAAATAAATATCTACATTACCAATTTATATCAGTTTTATACTAACTGAACTGTCATGGCTTCCACCTTCCTTGGTGAAGGTGCTTAGAATTCTCTCCCAGAGACCCCTGGCCCCTATCACAGAACTTTGGTGCCCAGGAATTACAGAGAATCACTATAAATAAATGAGTGTGACAGAGCATTTCTCACCTTCTCGGACAGCTGTCCAAGAGGGGTTAGGATGGCACAGAGAGGAGGTAGACAAGAGCTCTACCTCTAGCTCTGTGGAGGGTAGGGGGGGAGCATGTCTGACATGGAGACTCTTGGTATACTTGCAGAAAACTCCATGGGTGTTAATGTGCTGCCAGTAGTGTTCCTGCCCAGTCGTAGGCCCCAAAATGGGTGCAGAGGAGACACAGGAGGCCATGAATCCACTAGATCCAAGTCTCCTCCGTTGTAGCTCAGTAGTAGAGCACAGGCTTTGCATGCAGAAAGTCCCAAGTTCAATCCCTGGTATCTCCAGGTAGGGCTAGGAAGGAATCCTGCCGGCAACCCTGGAGGGTTGCTGCCAGTCAGTGTCGACAATACCAGACTAGATGGACCAATAGTCTGACTCAGTATAAGGCAGCTTCCTACGATCCTATGTTCTAAGAGTCCATAGGATCATGCTATGCCTTAGGCCAGCATAGGTATTTCCCCTTTTGTTGGAACCAATGCAAGGGGCATTTTAAAAAATACTGGCAATAAAAACAAAAAGGTAAATCCACCCTGTGGGTGGTGTGAACTAGTCATGATGGCTATATATTACCACCAGTATCACAGGCAGTGTGTCTATGAATAGCAGTTGCTGGGGAACACAAGCATGAGGTTGTCGTTGCACTCATGTCCTGCGTGTGGGCTTCCCAAAGGCTGGGCCACTGTGGGAAACAGATTGGCCTTTGTTCTGATCCAACATGGCTCTTCTTATGTTGTCTCTTTGGAACTGGCAGACAATCTGCCACATCAGTCCCCCTGTAGTTTAGATATTCTCTATGTCTTAACAAAATACTGGCATATCCCTTCTGTGACGACTCATTTTTATTCTTTTTCCATTCAGTCATCATCTTGCCAAGGCAGTAATGTTACACTCCAACACTACGGTGATTCTATACAAGAGGACCTCATTAAATCAGCAGCTCTTACACACCTCTCTAAAAAAATTTAGCATTGTAGCAGAATTGACATGAAGTCATGTCCCACTTTATTAGACTTCTCTGTGCCCCTTGACCTCTGTGGATGGCAGCTCCTTGGATTTTAAAGGGCCTGTAGCCAGTACCAGAACAGCAGAGCCAGAACACAAAGAGGGACTTATTTCCCAGAGAAAAGCCTGAAGAGTTCCTCTTTAGCAGCACTGAGGCCTAAAATGAAAGATTGTGGGGACCTTTCTGTGGGTTTCTTTGAGATTTAAGGCCTGTGTAAATTCCCCTGTTTGTCACCATGGGGTTATTCCTGCTGCCTCTCCTAGCCTTTTCAATAGGACACACAACATTGATAGGTGAGCTGTGGAACTCTTTCCAATGAGTAAAAAGGGTAATGCAACACACCACAGTGCTTGTGTTCACTCTTTTCCTTTTCCTTTATTGGTCTGAGTGGGAAAAGAGCACAGCAGCGGAGACAGTGGGGATGCGGATTATGAGTCAGCAGGAGGAGAAAGGGGGAGGTGGGGGAAAGGAGAGGCAAGCACAAATTGGCAGTTGTCTCAGGCGAGTGACAAAGCTGCACTTTGGCTAATGCATTTACTGCCACTGCTAACAGCTGCCTCCTGGCCCTCAGGTGAGACTGGATGTAGCAAAGGGAACCAGTCAGCCACTGCCTGTGCCAGATTAGCTCTGCTGGCTCTAGAGAACAAGGGAGTAAAGTAATGCACTGTCAGAAACTTGCATCTAAGTGAGGCTTTCTATATCTATATACATATAAAGGAAGGCATATAAAGATATAGACAGACAGACAGACAGACACATACAGAGGCAGACAGGCATATAAAGATTAGATGGACAGACAGATAGACGGACAGACAGAATCAGTCAACAGACCATTTACATTTCTTTACAAATAAAAAGAAAATGCACACAGATAAAAATATATGTTTGTAGTAGTATAAGGACAACAATTGCATACACTTGATGTTAAATGACCAAAGTCAATGTTCATCATTTGCAAGCATCATTGGTCTATTTTTAAAAACTATATTTAAACACATTGCAACCTTCCTGGTATGTTGATATTACACCCCTCCAGACACATTAGAAGTTGCACCACATCCGAACAGCTAGGATAGGATGCCAACACGGGCTGAATAAATTTTGCTCTAGCTCATTGATAAAAGCTAGAATAAAACATCATACGTATCAGTGTTTCAATATCCCCAGAATCACAAGGACGGATTCTTAAATATGGAGGTATTCCTCCATATCGGCTTCTAACAATCAAGACTGCGGCACATTAAACCTGGCTAATGTAAAAGCTACATGGTACTTGGGGGTAGTCAGATTCTGTAACTACAGAGCACTTTGCAGCATGTTAGAAAATGTTAGCTGAAGAAAGGCAGTATATTGGCAGTGAAGTACTTGGCTGCTAAATGGAGTGAGGAGCATGTCGGTGCCTCATCCAGAGCCTCACAAGTACTCCACAAGACAAAATATTTCTATAAAATCAGAGTGTTGGAACAGACCTTGAAAGGCCTGAAGTGGGAGAATTTCCTAGACTTAAACAAAAAGATGTTCACCCACATTGGCTTTAAAGACCTCCACAGAAACAGCTCCCAACACTGACTGACCTAGACAACTTGTACCATTGCCTAACCACTCTTAAAAAGTTGGACAATGTTCCCTCCTTGTTGATTTCCAGCCTAAATCTATCCTATTTTGGTACAAGAAATTCAGATTAATTGCCAATAGAAATGGCTGTTCTTAAATATGGTGGTATCAATGTGGTATCACGGTGCCCACTCCAGGTTTTGGAGGGCTCTGGGCAGACACCCTCAGTGGCCCCCTCCCTCAGTTACTCTGCCTTTTTACCAGCATTGTCACCAGCTGCTGCTGCTTTTCCCTTTTCCTCATCATTGATACCACCTGCTTGCTTATAGGAATGTCAAAGAAACCTGCAATGGAATCAAATGAGTTCGGATTTCTATGAATCCGACCCATGGATTCTGCACCAGACCAGCTTTTCCCCAGTAGGGCAGATTCTGCTGAGTTGCAGACCTGTTTGTTTTACTTTCTGGAATTTTACGTTCCAGAAATTTAACTGTAGAAAAATACGTAAAATTAAAAAAACACTGGCTGAAAATGCACATAGAACAATACGTAAAATTAAAAAAACACTGGCTGAAAATGCACATAGAACAATACGTAAAATTAAAAAAACACTGGCTGAAAATGCACATAGAACAATACGTAAAATTAAAAAAACACTGGCTGAAAATGCACATAGAACAATACGTAAAATTAAAAAAACACTGGCTGAAAATGCACATAGAACAATACGTAAAATTAAAAAAACACTGGCTGAAAATGCACATAGAACAATACGTAAAATTAAAAAAACACTGGCTGAAAATGCACATAGAACAATACGTAAAATTAAAAAAACACTGGCTGAAAATGCACATAGAACAATACGTAAAAGTAAAAAATAAAACTGGCTGAAAATGCACATAGAACAATACGTAAAATTAAAAAAACACTGGCTGAAAATGCACATAGAACAATACGTAAAAGTAAAAAATAAAACTGGCTGAAAATGCACATAGAACAATACATAAAGGTTAAAATAAAATAAAAAGACTGGCTGAAAATGCACATTTCCCTGATAGGCTAAAGTATGAAAATGTGCATTTGGGGGCGGACTTAGGCATTGGGGGAATCTGACATTTGGGGGGGATTGCGCCTTTTCACAAGCACAAATTTGATTTGCACAAATTTGGGAAATTGGAAAAAATCCAATTCCATCAATAAGTGGAACAGAAAGCACCTGACAATGTGTGAAATGCAGACAGAATGGATTTTACAACATCCATATATCCCTACTTGCTTACCAGTCAGAGAGCCAGGGAACAAATAGGCAGTGGCATCTACTGCTCCTCCTTCACAGCACAATTATCTGGGCCAATGCATGATCAGGGTGAACAAGCAGGTTGTGAAGGGGACGAGGAGGAAGAGGTCCAGGGGCTCATGTCAGGAGACGTTCTGCTGGGGTGGGAGCCCTCTGCAGGTGCCTGACCTTTCTGACCCTTGACTGTAGGGCCACTGGTAAAAGTTGCATTGGTGCAGACTAATTTTTTTATGTTAAAACAGAGATAGGAATAAACTGTAGACCTAATCATTTGTATTTATTGTTGTTCCAAGTGTATGTTTCACTAGAGAATTCTGTCAGTAATAACAACCATGAATGTTACAAGTGAAGTGCATGCCACTCAATGCAAATTCTGTTCTAAAATGAGAAATGCCTCCCACAGTGTTATGAAGGAGTCAAAGGCATGTCATCAAACAGCATATACTATTAACAAAAGAGTCAAAGGAATCCAAAAGCATATTCTAGTAACATAAAACTGCATTTTCTACTCATCAGAAAAAAAATCACTTCTTCAAATACAGTCTCCAAAGCTCTCACTGGGTGGAGCTCTCTAATCGTTATGGCTTCCATCTCCGCACTTTACAGGGCTGGAGGGAAATGCAGATTAACATTTCAATCTAGGATTCGGCAAGTAGCTTTGTTTCCACAGTATCAGTCTATTCAATTTACAATTGCGAATATTACAAAGGTTTTGACATGGCTCACATCTCTGTAAATATGGCAAGAACATTAATCAGATTCAAATAAGAAAGAAACATGAAGCACATGTATAAAAACACCCTAACTAGGCCATTCCTGGGGTATGCCATTCAGATTGGATGAAGATGCTTACCATTGCTCCATGGCTTCTGGGGAGCAGATATACCAACCTATGGCAGTTCAGACAATACTGCAGGGATTCGATCCTGGCATGGAGCTGGCCCCACCTTCTCTATCCACACAGGGACAATGTGTTCAAATGGATCCTATGAGTGAACAATTCCATATGCATAGACCAAAGCTGCACAATCAATTCTCCAGATAAAATCTGGGAATCAATCACATGATTTTGGCCTATGCACATAGAATTGTACATACCTAGGCCTCATTCACACCTGCCATCTCCACTTGGATGGTCAAGTCAGGACTGTCATGCCAGTTCCATGTATAGGGCCGGACCAGATCTCTGAAGTCGCTTCCAAAGCAGCCGTGGGATTGTTTCAGGGATCCAATTATCCACCTTGCAGACAAATCTATGTCCTTGGCTCATGACTCCAAGTTCAAAATCCAAACAGCAAGTTTTCTTTTAAATATAAAATAAATAAAAATCAGGGATTCCAGTTTGAGGTGCTTTCTTCCTGAATGAGATCTGCCAGGTCTGAAGCCTGCTTAGAAGACATGGCCTCTGTCCTGGAAGCCCTTTTCATCTAATTCCATCAATATACAGCAGAGGGGAACAAACATTTTGGCCCTGAGGGCCGCATTGGGTGTCTGCTGAGCCACACATCTGCACACATGGGCATGCATGTTCACATACACATGCATGCATACACACACATGCAACACTCATTCACATTCTCAGATACTCATTCTAATACTTAGAGACATGCAACATATTCAGACACACACAACATACTCATTCACAATCCCCCAAATACAGCCATAGACACTCTCCCTATCCCCCAGATAAGACTTTCCCTTATCTCTGATCTATTAGGAGAGATCAGAGATAAAGGAAGAGCGTCACTTGTTAGTGCTAGTGGTAGTACTGGCAAGGGAAATTCCAGGTGTTACCTTGTTAGTGCTAGTGCTAACAAGGAAAACTCTGAGCAGGGTCCCCATGTCTCTGCAGGCTGCACTGGAAGCAGTTGAGGGCCACATATGGCCCATGGGCCATGAGTTGTGTACCCCAGATGTACAGGCTGACTGTGGCCCAGAGCTAATTCTTGTTGAGCCTTGGCATAAAGTCCGTCAGTTTGACTTCCCAAACCTTCATTCTTTCGCCACCATCACCTTCAAACATATGGTCATGATCCAGAGCTCGGGGCTCAGAGGAGGGGGTTGATGTTTACACAACACTTCTAAACTATTTGGCCTTTGACAAATAGTCAAAGTTCCATTTAAAATAATAAATGGAACATATTAAATATAGTGCTGGTCTACTCAGAAGACCATTTGTGACAAATGCTACAAAGATATCAATAGGTGTCGAAGTTCGAGAATCCTAATGTGCTATTTAATGCGTTATTCATAGTACAGGTTATTTACAGAATTTACAGCAAATATCCAATGGTTATATGCTGAATATACATATTTTAGCTGTGATTCAGGCATCCTTCACTTCCTCCTTCACCACCTCCCATATGTGCTTGTTCCACATACTAAAGTTTACCCCCCCTGCCCCCCAGCACACCTTGTCGGCAGCTTTCTTGCAAGTGGAGAGCTGTGCTTCTATGACAGCTGTAAGGAACCAGCTGGCTTGACCCCTAAGTAACTTCTTCCTGAGTCATACACATAAATTTGTGGGGGCCATAATTTAGAAAATACTTGCTAGGGTTTAGGAAGTAACTGCTTGCAGGCCCCTTTCCTTTCAATTATATCCTTCAGAAATTTACTTGATGTGGAGCCAAGCTGTAAATGGCCAAGTTCTTAGAATTATAGAATAGTAGGGTTAGAAGGGGCCTATAAGACCATCAAATCCAACCCCCTGCTCAATGCAGAAATCTAAGTCAAAGCATCCCTGACAGATGGCTGTCCAGCCTCATCTTGAATGCCTCCAGTGTGGGAGAGCCCACTACTTCCCTAGGTATTGCTCTAACAGTCAGGACATTTTTCCTGATGTTCAGCCAGCATCTGGCTTCCTGTAACTTGAGCCCATGATTCCATGTCCTGCACTCTGGGATGATCAAGAAGAGCTCCCGGCCTTCCTCTCTGTGACAGCCTTTCAAGTACTTGAAGAACGCTATCTTATCTCCCCTCACTCTTCTCTTCTCAAGGCTAAACATGCCCAGTTCTTTCAGTCTCTCTTCATAGGGCTTTGTTTCCAGTCCTCTGATCATCTTTGTTGCCCTCCTCTGAACCCTCTCCAGCTTGTCTGCATCCTTCTTAAAGTGTGGTGTCCAGAACTGGACACAGTACTCCAGATGAGGCCTAACCAGTACTGAGTAGAGGGGAACTAGTACTTCCTGGGTTTCAGAAGCTATACTTCTATTAATGCAGCCCAAAATAGCATTTGCCTTTTTTGCAGCCACATCACATTGTTGGCTCATATTCAGCTTGTGATCGACAACAGTTCCAAGATCCTTCTCGCTTGTAGTGTTGTTGAGCCACATATCGCCCATCTTGTAACTGCATTTGGTTTCTTTTTCCTAGGTGCAGCACTTGGCATTTATCTCTATTAAATTTCATTCTGTTGTTTTCCACCCAGCACTCCAGCCTATCAAGATCACTTTGAATTTTGTTTCTGACTTCCAAGGTATTAGCTATCCCGCCCAATTTTGTGTCATCTGCAAATTTGATCAGCATTCCCTGCACCTTCTCCTCCAAGTCATTAATAAAAATGTTGACGAGCACTGGGCCTAGGACTGAGCCCTGCAGTACCCCGCTCATTACCTCTCCCCAGTTTGAGAAGGTCCCATTGATAAGCACTCTTTGAGTCCGATTCTGTAGCCAACTGTGGATCCACCGGATCGTTGTTTCATCTAGCCCACTTTGAGCTAGTTTGCTCATCAGGATATCATGGAGCACTTTGTCGAAAGCTTTGCTGCAGTCGAGGTATATGATGTCTACAGCATTCCCACGGTCTACAAGGGAGGTTACTTGATCAAAAAATGAGATCAGATTTGTGTGGCAGGACTTGTTTTTGACAAATCCATGTTGGCTTTGAGTAATCACGGCATTGTTTTCAAGGTGCTTCCAGATGGATTGCTTTATCATCTGCTCCAGAAGTTTCCCAGGGATTGATGTCAGACTGACTGGTCTGTAGTTCCCAGGTTCCTCATTAGCCCTCCTCCAGTCATCTGGCACTTCCCCCGTCCTCCATGATTTCTCAAAGAGAATAGACAGTGGTTCTGAGAGTTCTTCTGCCAGTTCCTTTATTACTCTAGGATGCAGTTCATCTGGCCCTGGAGATTTGAACTCATTCAAAGTAATTAGGTGTTCCTTGACCATATGCCTATCGATCTCAAGCTGCAATCCTGCCCCTTCAGCCTGTACTTTACCTATGCCAGGGAGGTCATAGACCCTCTTTTGGGAGAAGACTGAGCCAAAGTAGGAATTGAGCACCTCTGCCTTTTCTTTGTCATCTTTTATGGTTTTGCCATCCTTATTTAATGGTTGAACCACCATTTCTTTCCTCTGTCTTTTACTATGCAGGTATCTGAAGAAAGCCTTTTTGTTGCTTTTAGCATCCCTCACTAACCTCAGCTCTTATAAATATAGTGTATTAATGAAGCATATATTTTTGTAAAACATACCTTAGCCAAAAGCAAACTGGAAAACTGAGAATCCTGAAAAAGTATTCATTAAACAGAACTGGCCTCTGTTGAAAAACAAGCTTTTCTTGCAATAATTCAAAGACACGGTAGCATTTCAAATGGCATTCAAACCATTTTGATTCAACTTTTTCCCATTTCATATTTAAGTTGGCCAGGAGGTGAAAGGTCAAGCTTCTGTATTTCAAGGTACATCAGGGAAAGAAAGGTTGGGTGAACCTTTGCTGTGGGAGGCCTCCATATCCTTCCTATGAGGCAGCCTAGAGTAGGTGTGGGCAGAAGGTAGATCTCTAGATGTTTTGGACTTCAACTCCCAGAAGCCCCTGCCAGTAAGGCCAGTGGTCAGGAATATTGGGATTTGAAGTACAAAATATCTGGAGATCTACTGTCTGCCCACCCCTGCTCTAGAGTGACAGCCTTCTTTTTGACATGATCATTTCCTATATGTAGGAATATTTTTTCATGGGGGAGCCTTCAGTCATGCCCTACCTACAGTCCCCACCTTCAGTCTGAAGTAATTGCCTAACAGTTCTGCCATGTGATGAGCAGAGCAGAGCTGGCCCTACTGTTAGGCAGAATGAGGTCATCGCATCCGGTGGAATACAATGGGCGGTGTGGGATGTTCCCTTCGGCTGTAGGACAGAGCTATGTATTCCATGCAGTCTGCCCTGAACCTGCCCGCTCAGGTGACGTGGACCATGCTGTCACTTCATGAGCGTTGAAGTAAGATTCAACTTCCAATCTGGTCAGCTTCTATAGGTAGAATTTGGGGCGCAGGGGAGGTATGCCATCTTGTCCTTTGTTCAGGAGGCAAAAATTCTTGGGCCAGCCCTCGTGATGAGCTGAGCCGTGTATAAGGGCCAATCTACACTTATGGGTTTTTTCACTTCCAATGAGGTTTCACCGCCCATCTTTCACACTATGTAGTACCTGCCTTGAATTGGAACCAGAATTTCCCACTTCCATGCTCCCGCTTTCAATACCCTGATATCCCGGTATTTCCCCCTAATGTGCTCTGATTTTCCACCTTCACAACCGTATCTGGTCATAGTCCCCTCCCCTGCTTGTCCATATACAGCAGTGTTTGTATTTCCCTCCTGTCCAATCACAGCTCTCAACAGCCCCATGTCATCTTCCAGCTACTGATCGCATAGCTTCCTCAGCAGTCCCTATTTCCTCAGCAACAAGCAAAGGGCTGGATGTGCATGCACTTGTCTGATCTTGGAAGCTAAGCAGGGTCAGCTCTGGTCAGTAGTTGGATGGGTGACTGCCTGGGAATCAGGTTTCCTGCACTGAGAAGGGGGGTTGTTCTATCCCTTCAAATGAGACTAAGTTTTACCCTTTCGTATCCCCCGCTTTGGATTTTTTTTTTTTAATTAAGGCACTATCTTCGAAGAATCGTGGCTTCTCTGCGATTTTTTTTTCTAATTCAGGATCATTCTCTAATGATCTTTGAAGATTCAAAGATTTGAAGCTTCAAATCTTCAAATTTTAAAATCTTCAAACATCATGCCTGAATTAGAGGAGAAAAAAATCACGGACAAGCCACGGTTCTTTGAAGATAATGCCTTAATTAAAAAAAAAAAAAATCCAAAGCAGGGGATAAAACTTAGTCTCATTTGAAGGGATAGAACAACCCCCTGCTCAATACAGGAAGCCTGATTCCCAGGCAGTCACCCATCCAACTACTGAACGGGGCTGAGCCTGCTTAGCTTCCGAGATCAGACAAGCATGTGCACATCCAGCCCTTTGCTTGTTGCTGAGGAAACATTGAGTGCTGAGGAAGCTATGCAATCAGTAGCTGGAAGACGACATGGGGCCATCTAGAGCTGTGAGCATGGTGGGCATGGAATCAGCAGAAACAGGAAGAGTTTCTGATCCTCCAATGAGAGCCTCCATCCTTAAGAGCAGGAAAACAGCACAGCGCTCGAGTGTGAACCGAGCTCGCGTATTCGATGAAGCACCACAACGGGGAAAATGGGTGAGTGTGGATAATCACGTTGTAATGCGAGAGCGTTTAACCCAACAGGACACTGAATTCATTGTGATGGCGGGTGCAATGTAGATCGGCCCTTAAGTCTATAACATCTGAGTTATCAGCCTCCAGGTCCCAGCTTTTATGAATGAAGCTACAGCTGAAAATTCCTGTTTACCTGGCTACTTGGTCACCACATAGACATGTTCAAAAGATGGCACCAAGCAGTGCTTTCCTCTCTAAATAGGAGAAAATATGGAAGGCCATTTTAAAAGTTGTCTTCCCCAAGGATAAATCCTAAGACAGAAAGGCCCAGTTCAGACAAATATGTCTGGAGGTATATATGTATGGAGGAGCTACTATAAAGGAGCAGGACTGTGTCCATCTGCCATTCCCTCCCATATGTCTGCCCTTCTTCTCAGCCTACTGAACATCCATGAATAGATGTAACATTTGTGTAAACTGTACACACATACAGTCCCATTCATGCAAGACTTAACCACATGATCAATTCTGATTTTATGTGTGGGTTAAGGACTGCACAATTTGAGAATATGCACCTTGGATTGTCATGTATAAGCTTATCTTACCACTGCTGAAGTAAGATTCAACTGCTGGTCTGACAGCAAGATGTCTTAGGCTGGTCCTGCCCTTCCTTTGGCATTGAACCAGGAAATAAAAAGACATCTTTTCTTAAAGTCCTTTGCCAAGAGGAGGGGAAATTAATGTATTTGCATCTTGACAATTGCACAATCACCACAGATCCTTCACAATTGTGTTTGGTACATAATGGAAAGTCAACTACTAACTTTTATAAGAGCTCTATATACATCCATTGCACATCTGATACACTTTATAATGTCTGTACATTATACAACAGGGATGAGCAACTATGGCCTTCCAGATGTTAAGGCCTGCCCTATCTGGCACAGCCAGTGGTGAAGGAGCATGGTAGTTGTAAGCCAAAAGATCTGGAGGGCCACAAGTTGCGCACCCCTGTTATAGAGGAAAGCAATGCAGTGGCAAAATTATCCCCATTAATTTTACCCTAGAATTTTTAAAAAATAACAGGATAAGTTGCAGTAGAGTGAAAATGGGAAAACACAGATGCCAGTGCCCAATATGCACAGAGTTGAGGCACATTTCTATGTAAATTAAGCTCAGCATCTGGAGGCTATCAAAGAGAAGTGTCCAAAGAGTTGTAAAAAGCATTGTCAAAGCATGCAGTTAGAGGTCAATGGCCTGGAGACCCAATGTAGGCTCAGAATATCTAGACTGCAAACATTCTGGCAGCAAGGAAAGAACCTAATCCCATTTATCTTTATTATAAAGGAAATGCTCTCTATATAAGCAAGATTAAAGGTTCTAACTTTTAGACAGCATCTATTATATTTAGAAAAAGGAATGTGAAAAGGCTTCCCTAAAATCCAACCCCAACGACAACTGAAGGAGCATGAAGATTATTGCTTGATGGAAAGAATGCAGGGAAATGAAATGTCGGAGATCAACATAACATAAAAATGACATGGCAATTGTGGTGGGGGGAATTCTCCATCACAATCACAGAGAGCAAAAAAATGTATATAAAGCAATGTGAACGTGTAGGTCTACTTATATGAGAATACAGAGAAGTGCTATGGATAAGAGAAAAAGTTAAGGCATATCCCAACCCTCAAAGCCTCAACCCCAACCAAAACCAAAACAAAGTCTAAGCACATGTAGCTGCATTTGCTCGCACCCATCCTATGTTATTCTGGCCTCTCCCATTCATTCCCTCTTTGTTTGTGCTGTCTGATACCTTTGCCTCTCTGTGTCCACCCACCATAGTCTCCACTACTGTAGAAATTTAGATCACTTTGAGCACAGTGTGGGGAAAGGTGGGGTTGAAATGTAATTAATAAATAAAACTCCCTGGGGCAGAGACCTACCTGGTTATTTTAATAGAAAAGGGGGTATACAAATCTTTGAAATAAATTAATACATTAACAACGACAACAAGTTTCATAAGTTGTGTTACATCTACATGAGCAATCAGGGCACCATCCCCAGCATCATTCCCATTGTCCTCAAATTGGCTTGGAATGAGATGAGCTATTCCACCACCACCACCCCATGCAAAAACACACACCAGGAAATAGCCTGGTTTATTCTGAGCCAGTTTGAGTTAAAGCAGCTCCCTTTACATCCCCATCACAAGAGGGGGAGATCACTCCCCAATCCTAGTGTGAACCACCAGCCCCGCCCCCCTCACCACAGCCGCTGCATACACACACTTTCCTTATAGCTGCTGTTATTGCAGTACTGCCCCCAGTGGAAGGGAGGCCTTTGTCTTTATCCATGCACTTCACTGCCTCAGCATGTGACAGTGACTCTGTTACCACACTGAGCAAAGCATTATGAGCACTGGCTGCTGACAGCAGCAGCAGCAGGAAGATAAGAGGGAGGGAGGGAGAGCAGGAGAGGTTGAGCTCTTCTCCAGCTCACACTAAAACCCAAGCCAAAGAAGAATTGGTGTGTTGTCATTCTCATCTTGTACTTGAGGTGAGCACAACACATCACCAGAGTTCACCATCCATACCTGAGGATTTGGAATGTTGGAACCTTCTCTAATGTACATTGATATTGCTATATCATAACCAATGACAAGAACAAAACTAACATAATAAGAAATAGGTAAGAACCTTGAACCTAACAAATGTTTCAGTGTATGTAAGGTTAAAATGGGATTCCATTTTTATGGAGGGGCGGGGGAATCAAAGGATAGAACAACCTGGAAATATCTACAATGCATGGCCTCAGAGACCACTGAGTTTTCCTGAATCTACTTTCACTGCCTTTCTAGTAATGTGTTGAGTGACCTAGTTTTACGCAAATGTTGCATATCTATGCCTCTCCCTCAGGAGGACCAATTTCAGAATCTACATGAATGATATAATGTGCTATACAAATAAAAAACACACAGCTGCCACGAGATTCTGAAGGTATCCTGCTACCACGCATCGGATTTTATTATGGTTATAATTTCATTTTTTACTTCCTAGGATGCTAAGGCTCCCCATGATAGATGATACTGTGCAATATTACAAATAAATGTTGAATGATGCTGTTGCTGACAATGCCTGGGTCTTTAAAAATGAATCATAGGCTTTTAACATACCTAATTTATCCTTAGGCATCATCATGCCATCCAGCTGTTTGAGCACCCAGAGCTCTATACACCCTGCTCTATTCCCTATACAACTTCCATTTATCTTAGTGGGTCTTGTGCTGGAAGAGGAAGTGGCAGACTGTGGCTCAGGAGCACAATCCTCCAAACACTTTTGTTGCATAAGCCCCATAGAAATTAATTCAGATGGCATGAGTTTCAGTGGTTTCAAGACAGAGAGAGATGCATTTAGGAATACTAAATACCTAGATGAAGTGCCACTTGTATGACATGTCAAACAATCTTCTCTGTATGCACCTTTCTGCTGTGCATCACATTTTTGCTCATGGCATATGGTGGACCGGCAAGCATACGCTGGGTTGAATCCAAACTTAGTCATACTTAGAGTAGACCCATTGAAATCAATGGGACTTAAGTCTCATAGGATAGACAGTTCTGCTTCACAGGAGGGGGTTAAATCCAGTCATTGGTTGATCCCTCCCAACTCCATGATGTTTTAGGATTTTTATTCTAGCGCTCCAATTTTTGCCTGCTAAGGCTATAAACTTGAATGTTATCCCAACACAGTGCCAGAAGTAGAGAGAGTCTATCGTGGAGGGGAGGGGAAGTAGAAGTTGTTTTGCGCTCCAATAAAACATTTTGAGGGGGAAGACTCTGGCGCTTTTTATATGTTATGACAACAATGTGAGACACACTTCTGCTACTGCTACAATGTTCAAAAGGTCTGACACCATGTAGGCCGGGCTAATTGTGTGGGTACTTTCTCTGTGTGGAGTTTTGCTCACTGCTTGGATCATCTAGACTGCAGGTGTGGGCAACTTGTGGCCCTCCAGATCTTTTGGCCTAGAACTCCTATCATCCTCACCATTGGCTATGCTGTCTAAAGCTGATGGGAGCTGTATTACTCCTCTTGGGAAAGAAAGTGGAAGAAATGAATTATATAATGAATCTGGTATCTAAATTATACATAGCTCAAATGTAACATTAAAATTACATGCTCATGTCTGCCACTGCTGCCAGTGAAAGCAGTCAGCATCAGTTATGTGCCAAGCTACAACTAACAGTGATTCTCTTTCAGTTCCCCTGATGTGAAGGGTACCATTCGACTTGTGCCCAGGCTTAATTCTGAAGGCATTTCTGCCAAAAGCAATTCCATCAAAAATGATCATATAAACCTGCCTGAAACAAGATGAAATAACTGCTGACAAAATCAAAGAAGCATGACTATATGGGAGGGCTTCTGCCCTGAAAGGCAGCCAAGGAATATTATAAATAAATAAATAAATGCATCACAGTTGGGCAATATATTTATTAGGACAAACCAAATATGCACAGAATTCTGGGGAAGCTTTCAAGAACTCCAGATCCTTTCACCAGGCAAAATGTTACAAAAAGCAGGTTGGGGGAAAAGGCTGACGATGTTGAAGCCATAAAATCTGCTTGGTCAGAGAGTCTTAAGATGGACTATGCAATCCTATGCATGTTTAGACAGTAAAAAGTCCCACAACACCCAGCATTCCCCAGCCAGCATAAATATGCATAGGATTGCACCCTAAATGGATTAGACTGTACTCAGTGTCTTGCAGGTTTCAGATCACACCTTGGACTGTTGGGATGACCAGACACACTTTGCTTTTCATAGCATCTTGCCTGATGAAGAGATCTGAGGTGTGCCCAAAATTTTTGCATATGTGGTTGGTCCTGATAAAAATAGTGCCTGACCATTGCGTTTGAAATTTTCCTTATGGACCAACACAGCTTATTTTGTTTTATATCGGGTCTTCTGACAAGATATGGGCAGTATCCAGTGCTGGCAGTTTGCCAGAGCTAGACACATTGCGCCAGCAAAAATGAACACTAGTGCATTAGGGAACTAGCACTTGGTAGCATAATCCTGTGAACCTGTCCAAATTAGTGCTTCTGGAATAGGAAAAGTCAGTAGAAGTCTGCTAACTTCCCCTATTCTGGAAGCACTAATTTGGGCTAGTTTCCAGTTGCGCTAACAAACACTAGCTCCCCATTTTGCTAGCATTTATTTCCACGGGGAAAGTCGATGGCACTCTGGTTAGCAACACATTTTACTGGAGGGCCATTTTGGAGAGAGTGGAGAACTAAGACTCTACTCATTGTTGTCTAGCAGGCACAGCAGTTTAATGGGTATTGCTGCAACAGTGTAAGAAACAAAGCGTAAGGCTGGGTTCCAGCATCAGAGAAAGGGAACAAAGGTGCATTCCTTTGTGGCAGGTCCTATATTCCATTTCTGCCATGCAGTGAATGGGTGATAGGATTGGGCCATTAATTGGGGGGGGGGGGACCATAGCTGAGCAGTAGCTTTCCAGCAGTAGCTTTTGCAGAAGATCCTGGATTCAATCCCTGCCACCTCCAGTTAAAAAGAATCAGGTGAGCAAAGACCTCTGCTGAGACCTGGAGAGCTGCTGTTTGTCAGAGTAGCCAATATTAGGTTTGCTGGGCAATAGATATAACACAGCTTCCTATGTTCTACAAAGACATATGGCATGCAGTTTCTTATGAATAAATATGTCCTTGAAACAAGTGGGCACCATTGTCCTTTCTGTGGGCTTTCTTAGTCTTTATATTATCCATTTCAGTATAATTTAGTCATTGTTGGAATAAAACATTTAAACATTCTGACAACAAACATGGCTATTAAGCAGATCCTTAACAATGCAATCCTATACATGTCTACTCAGAAGTAAGTTCCATTGAGTTCAATGGGGCTTACTCCCAAGTAAGTGGGTATAGGATTGCAGCATAATAGTATATTAACTAAATCCTTGGAGAAATTCTGAAGTTTTACAGTTTGTTGAAAATGATTGTTTGGGAACCAGGCCTGTTGACTGTTACATTGATGTTCTGTTTTTATTTTTATTTTTATGGTAGGATAATTTAATCACATATATGGGAATTTAAAGAAACGTTTTTGAGGCAATACTACATAAGAGCCAGAGAAAACAGCCATATGGTACATCAAGGTTTACCCTTATAAACTCAGCAAATGCCATTAAACCTATATTTCTTGATCTTCAACTCATAAATGAGTCCAGCATCTTTGTGATTTGATTTACGTTCCACATTTGTTGCTGACTTCAGCACTTTGTTCCAGCTTCTAACCACCCATCGTGCTAATCAGATTAATGTTTTAGCAACACAGCATTTTTTTTAAGGTATCTCTTTTACTCTTGAAGTTAAGGAGGAGGATCTGTTTATCAACAGGAATTATGGTCCATCAGATGTTAAGCATGAAAATGTGAATCCAATTAAATATGTAGTAGGTTTTTTGCAATACAACCAGCAAGCTAAGAATGATTATGCCCTGTGTTGCTCTTTCAGTGACAATCCAGCACTTCATTCACACCAGAATATATCTATAACATTTGATGTCTATGAATCTTAGGCTGCATCTTATTCAGCAAAATCTTTTGTTTCGTGTCTATTGGACACTGCAATGTCTCTTTAATAAGGGATTGTCTAATTTGGCTAATTGCTGACAGTGCAACGTAGCTAATGCTTCTTCTAAACATATTTTTTGGCAATGTACAGTACTTGCTTCTTTTGGGGAGGAGGTTATTATACAGATAAATTTTGTACTGGAACAGTCTTTAATATTCATGGATGTAGATGCTCTTTTAAATTATTTACCTGCTTCATGGAAATTAATAAATGATCAGCGTAAGTGGATTATCTGTGCCCTTTTGACAGCTAAAGCATTGGTATTGCAACTCTGGAAAGATAAACACTCACCTCCTATAATGCAATGGATTGAGGACCTCCAGTGGTCTCCAGAATCCATGGAATGTTGAGTGTCACTTGGGAAAGAAAAAACAGAAAACTGGGTGGGAGGAAAGAGGACCTTACAACGCTTTCAATATTTGAATGTGTGACATATAGACACATTCTTATTTGGATATTTGGTCTACTTTTGTTGAACCCTATGTATAATTGCTAGAAAGTTGTATGCATTTCATCTGTGTAGTCTTTGCTATGAATACATAGCAATGAATACAGAGCTATGAATATATACCGCGTCAGAGGGGCCTGTGTTACAAAGACTACTGCTAGTAATAACTTTCAGCACACAACATGTTTCACAACAGCTTTTTTGAGGTAGTCTGCTACTGTTCCCCTTTTAAGATTGGAAGACTCCAGCAAAGAGTTACCATTCACTGATTGCCTACCTGAATTTAGAACCCAGGGGCTCAGATCTAGCATTCTATTCAATATAACGTGGTGGGTCTCAGTAGGCCACACACACACACACACAGACACACACACACACACACACACACACACACACACAATCATTCCCTCTAATAACAAACATGGGTGACTGAGTGCCTATGAGTTTGGAAACAAAAGGCGGCCACCCAAATATAAGGTAGTGGTTTCTACAAAGAAGGCTCCCTAAGTATAAAGAAGTATATAAATTTGTCAAAAAGTGCTGGCATTGACCTTTGAAGCCCTAACAGTTTCGGTTATTTGAAGGACCACCTACACCAATACAAATCTGTCCATACCTTATGAATGGCTTCAGAGGCCCTGCTCATTGGCCCACAATTAAGAACTCTTAGAGTGGTGGACACTAGAGACTAGAACTCTTCACTGCACATTTGGAACTTCCTCCAAAGGAATATATGTATGGTCCTTTCTTTTTTATCTTTTAAACAAGCTGTGCAAACTTTTCTATTCCAATCTACTTTTAATTAAAGGGCTGTGCTGACTTTTTACTGTTGTACATTTTTGCTAGTTTTCATTTTTAATTAAACGGTTGTGTTGGGTTTTATTTGTAACAGCAGCCGCTTAGTTTTTCTAATTGTTGTTAGATGCCTGCTATGAAATTGTTATTTTATTATTGCTTTAAATTATATTTCTTTTCTTTAAGTTGTTGGGCCAGTTCACAACATGACAGCCCATTGTTGGTTAATTTACCTTCAAGGAGCTGTGGTGTGTGCCAGCCACCATTATGAATATGAAACCGCTGACCGGGGATTGTTGTGTCATGCCAACCCAGCCAGTGGGAATTGTTTGAGGGTTAAACAACCCTCATATTGGGGGGGGGGGGAGATTTAAATCTACTTATCGACAGAGAGTAGTACATTTAACATATATGTATATTTTTCCCTTTTCCTTACAAACCAAGATATATGTGGAATCCATATGTTGCTTAGAGTTTTCTTTATAATTCTTCATAATAAATGAAATGTAGTCTCTTTTCCATAGTCTGAGGAAAGGTTTTGATAGGTACTGCTGTGTATATCCCTGATTAGAATATAAAATAACAACCCTCACTTAACCCAACATTTGAACTACTAGCTAGGGGATGCTGGATGTTGTAGTCCAACATATTGGGGGCACCAGGTTAGGGAAGGCTGCTCTACTTGGTTGATGAAGATCAGCATATGATTTGCAGACTGCAAAGTATGCTTCCTACTGTTGCTACACGAACAGTCTGGGAGAAGAAGCACCTCTCTTTCCCCAGGAGAGTTTAACCATGGCTCTCACTGTACACTATAGCCTTTCAATCAGGATTGCAGCATCCATCATCTGGATGAGAGCTAATGAGGGCAGAACAAGCTATGTTAGGTGGATGAAGTAGAAGGATATGCTGGATGTGGGATGCTGGGAGTTGTAGTCTTAACACATCTGGAGGGCTCCAGGTTGGGAAAGGGTGAAATAGAGGGAGAGAAATCAGAAGACACTGAGCCCAGTAACCCTTAACTGCGGAACTGAAGGCACTAACAACAGTGCTCAAGACCACAAAGGAAAGTTGTCTGCTCAAGTCCTTCGTATTCACTTCTCTGGCATAATTGATGATAATGACTTTCAAGGCACAATCTTGCTTGACTGAAGGTCCTCTGGAACTTGTCCAAAATCTGTCAGTAACCATTTTGCTTTTTAAATAATATATATGTCTCTTTCTTCCCAGAGGAGGAGCCCCATCCACAGGAAAAGAAGAGAAGGAAGAGAAAGTCCAGCAAGACAAAGGCTTCTGTGGACTCCAGTGCCGTGGCAGAAGTTTAACATATGAGGAACTCCTTAGCCTTGTTGTTGAGAGCACTCTCTAAAAAGGATCAACAAAGGAGCTGGTCCCCTGGAGACGCTGCAAGACAAAGGACATGAATGAGAATGGAGTGAACTCTTCAGTGATCAAAAGGAATCCAGACCTGATACCACAGCTTAATGGACCATGTCATGCGAAGCAGTGTGAGCCCCTTTTTATAACATCACTCTATTATTACCTTAATAATAAAAACTATTGAGGCTTTTTACAAATGGCATCTGCTCCAGTTGTTTGAATGACCAAAGGATGGGAGCTTTATTTTGATCTGTCCCAGTTTGGAGACAGCACTGAGCTGGCTGAGGATGTGAAGCCATAGTTTGGCGGCATTACATGAGCAAAGAGCTTCTGAATGTTACTACTATGGCTGGTGCTGGAAAACTTGGCACAGGGGTGTGACATCCCCATTTAAATGTTACATGCACTCTGGGCTCTGGATTTGCACATAGCAGAGGAAACTGGGCATGTTCTTGCGCTGAAATCTTCCCTACCAGCAGTTTGCAGCTGGCTCCCTTGCTCAGAAGCTGGCAAAAAGTACTACCTTGAGAAGTTGTCATTTGGTATAACAGAGTACAAAGAAATCCGTACAGATTATTTTGCTGCAGTCCTCAGGATTACATTCATCATTCTCTCCACCAGCATCAGGTAGTTGAGTGCCAACAGGACTGGAGCCAAAATGGGGCTACTAATATACAGGGAAGGGATATAAGGATGCTTGGTTGAACCCTGAGATATGCAGAAATAGACAACATTTTTTGAAAACCCCAAAGGAGGCCAATTCCACACACACACATCTCCCCAAAACCCAACACTATGAGAAGTGGATGTGCTCAGTGGTCTCCAGAATCCATGGAATGTTGAGTATCAGTTGGGAAAGAAAAAACAGAACACTGGGTGGGAGGAAAGAGATGAAGAGTAAATTGGCATGTTTGAGCACCTTACAGTTTATAGCATCCTGGAGGAGGGCATGGCAAGCTGGCACCCTGAATAGAGCACTTCTGTGAGGATACACTACACCATTTTGTTGCAGTTTTCCATTTGTTATATTTCTGTGTAACAACATTCCATAACAAGGATGCTGTTTCCTTTTACTGGGCCTAATTGGGCTAGGAATTGAAATATTTAAATTCCATTTCTCTTAGGCAGAAGTGGTTGGAGTGTAATGACCTTTCCAAAACCTTTCCTATGATAAATTGTTAAGGGTATAACATTGCTATATGCTGTGGATCAGTATCTTTCAGTTTACATTTCACAAAAAGCCCCTAAAGGTCAATATAATATCTCTGGAAAAATTATTGACTGAGCACTGGAGCACACTCATCCATTCCTATCCCATCCACTTCTCCACTGCTTTCCATATTATGATCAGGGATGAATAAACCAAAATCAGAACTTGCATCAAAGATCTGTGGGACTAAGATGAGGTTTAAAGTCCACAAGACACATTCATTAAATGATTTCGTATTTGAAGTACAGTATCCTTCAAGAAAACTGGTAATTTTTATAATGCTGTTGTATAAAATTATAATCCATGCAAGAAAATGTCTAAAAAGCAATTCAGTATTTCTCAGTTCTGGGTCTTTCCTAGCCTATCTAGGTAAATGTGTCAATAGGGGAACTTTGGGATGTTTTGAGCTATGGTTTCTATGGCTTTTGCTTTAGATCAAAAAATGTGTCACATTCTTTTCTTCCTTTTTTAAGTTTCCAACATTTTTCTTGGAAATCGAGCATCCTTTTGATATCTTAATAGCCTGATCTTATGGGCTGCTATGTTTAGGGGCTTATCTGATCAATGGGATAAGATCCCAGTGCCAGTATAGGGACAGCAGGCTCAACTTGTCCTTGAATACTTAGCTGTAAATTTATATAGCTTCAGACCAGTAACAACTCAAACAGGAAGGATAACTTTTAGTTTGATTAGGTGACAACAGTTACTGCACTACACCTGTCTCAGGTAATAGACCATTTCACTACCTGGTAAACATATAAAGTCAATGTTCCTCAGGAATTGCTTTGATCCCAAATGTACCGCTTAACATGTGTTGGAAGTAATTTAATTATTTGTCCTCTTGGCTGAAGTCCTTTGATGTGACACATTTCAGGAGACTAAAAGCAGTGGCATACAAAGAATGTAACTATTCCATTAGCAGTAGTGATTTTGCAATACAGTGCACAGCTTACACTAAGAATATTCAAACATCTACACTCACAAAGGCTCGAGCGCCTCCGTGACTTTGTTTCCCCCCTGAAATTAATAGGAATTAGCATTACTTTTTCAAGCTAACTTAAAGAAAGGAACAAGAGCAAGACTGCCTCAAGACTGATCGGCATGTTATATACAAGTGTAACCAAACTCTAATGGTCCTCCCCCCACCCCCTCAAGAAAAGCTGCTTTCAGGGGTGGCAGGGAATACTTGACCCCTTTTCTGTCCTGCTGCTTCTTAATGCTAAACCAGAGGTGAGCACTGTCTGGGGGCCAATCCCCACTCTGGAACCCACAGCTGCAGCTGGACCACCAAATTTGCCAAGAAAATTCAGCAATGCAGCACCACAGTAGCAAAAAAAGGGGCTCATTTTTCCCTGTTTTGCTGCTGTGCTACCCAGTTTTGTCAACACACTGTTGCTTGTTTTTGCATAACATGAGGGAAAATCAGCCCTTTGAGGCTGCCTCACTGCCAAATTTCTGTGGCAAATTCCGCAGCAGTGAGGGGCTGGTGGGAAGCTGCAAAAAGACCAGGGACACTTGTCTGCGGTCTGTGAGCCATGTGTTGCCCATGCCTGTTCTAAACCTATCCCTCACACTCCCTCCCTCAGCCTTGTTGCAAACATGCATTTGGAAACTTACCTGGGGAAAGTGGCTCTGAATTATTTGAAGCACAGTAGTGTTAAGCAATCCCTCTCCCTGCCTCTTCTCTACTTCAGACTAACCCATCCCCTGCCGAAGTTGCTTTCCCTGGAAAATACAGGCTATCTGGGTTTGGTTCCATGCATTTGAGTGCAATGTGTCCTTAGGCCTTCTATAAAAACACATGTCCTGAGTCTGACTCCAGTTCTTTAAGTCCTAGAAACTTTTTATTCATATATGCATTGTTAGATGCCTACAGCACCTTCCCCAAAACAGTTCATGGTAAGAAGCAAAGACATTTCATTGTGCTGCATCAATTACTCAGTCCACCCAGCACTGATGTTAGCCATCCTTCTGTTGTTTCAATGGAAGGAAAGGAGGCTGAATAGCAGCAGAACCTGGGGAGCTATTCCCCACAGGTCTACGCATTGCTTTTGTGTCCTGATTTGTGACGTTTAAAACCGTGCTTTTGTAGGCCAGTCCTAAGCACATGGAGCCTAATCCATAGATCCTCACCAGTGGCAGCATGCTGCTCCCACACTACTCTGAAGAAGGTTCTTTGCATTAATACCTGAGGAGCTGATAGCTAGCTGCTCAGATCACCAGTTGGGGGACAATGGGAGAAGGAGCTGCATTCAGCCCTAGCCAGCCATTACAACCCAACCAAGCTCCTCCTCCACACAGAGAGATGCACATGCAAAGCAGGGTCACTGGAGCTATTTTTAGGAGCAGCCATGCATCCGCATTGCATGCCAGCAAATATTGGCTTTGCACATGCCCTGTTGCAGAGGTTTCCTCCTGGTGTGACAAGAGAAAGCAGGGGTGGGCAGGGGGCTAGGGAATGCATATGCCAAACCACCCTTAAATTTATTTGGAGGCATAATTGCATAACTGAGACTCAGGGAGATGTTTGGAGGATGACCGTTTCTATCACTGTGCAAATATGCAATAGCACAATTCTTCCCAAAGGTGTTGTTGTTGATGAGGATGAGGATCATGGAGGGTGACAAGAAACATCAGCAGACTTTAACCACAATCCCCAAAGAATAGCCACATGAATATTCACAAGATGTAGATAGAAATGTAGATATGGGAAAGGATGAACCCTGTTGTGTAACATACCGGGGGATATGAACAGATTGAGCAAGGGAATAGGATTCTCTGTGCACACACACACACACCCCTCATCCAGGCATTCCTCCAAAGGTGTAAACAGAACCTACACATGATCAGTGACCCTGAAAAATGGGAATATACCAATAACCAGCATACATGGAATTTGTACACATGCAGGCTCTGTTCACAGTTTTGGATTAATTCATGGATGGAGGACCACACCAGTGCGGAGGACCACTGCTTCCCTCCCAGTTCCATGCATTCACATGCCCAGATATGTTTTTCTTTTAAGTATTTTTATCCCACTCCTCAGCCAAAAAGCCTCCTGAAGCAGTTCACAAATAAATACTAAAAGAAGACAGCATTCTGGTGACAGCCTTCCCCAACCTGGTGCCCTGTATATGTATTGGACTGCAACTCCCCTAATTTCCAGCCAGCATGGCCGTGCCAGCAGGGAATTAGGGGAATTCCAGTCCAATGCATTTGCAGGGTACCAGGTTGGGGAGAGCTGTGTTATGGGAAAAGGGCTAGACTATGAGCTGTTAATCTGCTGTACCTACTTTCGGTTTTGTTGCAGAATTGAGATCTGAGAACTACATGAGGAGTATTTCCTTTCCTGCTTTTCTGGTACATGACCTCTAGGTGGCACTGTGGTATAGCGGAATAGCAGAAATACACAAGAGGAGATGGTGCTTTCTTTCGCTTTCAAAATTAAATGCTGCATTTCCCCTGCTCTAAAATAAAAACTCGCCACAAGTGCTGGTTAGACACAGAAGCAAAACTGGAGGGTCATGACATCATCTAAAGATCTCGTACACAACTGTGAGTAGGGAATGATGAGCGCACGATTAGTGTCTCGTGTAGAAATGCCCTATACAATAGATTCATAGAGATAAGTTATAGCACATAAGGGGAAGGAGAACCTGACGTGTACATGATTGCAATAGGACTGTTGTGTCCTCTGAGACTGCACCATATTTGAAGGAAGTTTAATGCTCTGGTAAGTGATCTGAAGATTCAATTGTAGGACAGTATCTACCACCAACCACTCTTTAGAACCCACATTCACTTCAATGGGACCTTGAAAGGAATAAGACTTGTTGAATTACATCATTCAAGAAGATTATATATGTGTGCATATATAGTTTTAGTTCAACCATAGATTTTGCCTCCCCACTACAGTAATAAACAGATGAAGCCAGTGGCCTGTGGTATATGAAAGTCAAAGTAAATCATTTTAATTATTCTGTCTGGCCTTCAAATCTGTGAATGCTTACATACATCAGTGGTTTAGGAGGCTTAATTAATTACAGAATATGGAGCTATATATAAGCCAAATATTATTTATGAATAGCAATTATAAACCTTATTTCAAAAGTTATTTCAGCTTCTTACTAATTGGCCTTTAATAGATTTCTTTTCCAGAAAATCCCAGGCAGTGCCAGGACCTTTCCAAGTTTATATCTTGATAGATTTAGACATCTTTCAACAAGCAATTTCTAACATTTCCCAAAAGACAATCTGCATGTCAAGTGTTCTGAGAATTTTATCTGCTCTGCAACACAGAGCACTCTCCTGCCTTCAGGATTCATTTTAACAAAAAATAAAATTAGCATGGACGCCCCCCCCCCCAATTATGTTGGTTAGATCATTGCTTGTTTTTCATCAGGCATGGGTTGTGGGTTTATAGCTTGTGGGTTTTCTTAATTTCCCCTTCTTGCCAGAACACTATCTGACCTCATGTAGACTGAGGGCTGTTGCATAGAAGACTCCAGAATGATGTTCAAGTACAACATTAACATGTGTATTTCTTACTGCTTGACTCTTTTGAAATGCATGCATGGATCAGGTTTGCAGGTATTTTAAGGCAGCAAAAAATACACACGCACATTATATCTTATGTACAAGACATGCCTTTGTATTTGGATATTATGTCCAAGTTTAACCCATCCCACCCCCACCCCACCCCAAAAAAACTCTTACATGTAGAGGTCTCTAGGTCGGTACTGTAGGATATTCCCATTTTTTTTAGTGGCATTATTATTTGCATTGCTTACAGCTCATTGCTTCTTCCTACGCTCCCTTATCTACTGCATATTTCTCCCTTAAATCTGTATCTGTTGGATGTGGACAGGCCTGGCAGGAGAGGAAGAAAGGGGCCAGGAACTGAAGATGCTCTGTAACTAGTTGTTTAAAATAAAACTAGAAACTTGTTTCATAAAGGTCAGGTTCCATTTGATACAGTGGGGAAAGGCAGGGCCAGCACAAGACATTTTGCTGCCTGAGGCAAAGGGCAAGACAGTGCCCCCTTCCATTCCATGTACAAAAGCTGACTGAACTGGCAGATGAATCTGTCTTCCACACTAATGATGGGACAACGTTCTCCACTGAACTTGAAGGCAGCAGGCTTAGGGGGTGCAGAGTAGGCTGCAAGGCTCATAGTTCTCTCCTAGAACACCTTGCTGCTGCCTCCCAGCATCTGCCACTTTAGGCGACTGCCTCACCCTGCCTAATAGTAGGGCCTGGGAAAGGCCTCTTAACCAACCCAGCTATCACAAAGCCCAAGACAGACACATCCTTGCAGGTAAGTCCACAGAGGTAGATTTCAGCATATGACTTTAGCCCAAGTTATAACATTAGTTCATCTAGCCCACTGCTGTCTACACCGACTGGCACTATTAGGGGGTGGGGGGCAGCAGCTTCTGCCCACCAGCAGCCACCGCCTGATGCTGCCACTTCACTCTGGCTAAATGTAGGGTAGTTCCTACAGTGTGGAACTTTCTGCACACAAAACGTGCCCTACCACAAAGCTACTGTCCCTCTCTAGACCCAATGCAAATCTGTAGTAGCTCACCTGCCCACACATACTATTTGGCTTGTCATGACATCTAAGCGAGGGTGAGTTGCTGACACGGTTAACAAACCACGCAGAGCCCATGGGCTGTTTTAGGGTTGTAGGTGGTCTGTTAACCACTCCAGCAAGCCACCCTTGCCTGGTTTGTAAGTCATGACAAGCCATGATTGCCGCTTGAATATTCAAAGGTCACCCAAAACATGCAGGCACATGCCACAACTCACTGTGGCTTAAATAAGCCACCATGGGATGCAGTGATTGTATGAACTGGGTCATTGTGACATAAAAGTGGGAGGGAGGAAAGTATGGCCTCTCTTCCAATTTATAAATGCTATGGGTGGCTGGTTGCCTGGAGACAATGCTTGCTTACAACAGTTGTCTAGGTAAGTGGCTATTTGTAAACCTCCATATGGGCCTACACAATTAAAAGTAACAGTATGGCTATAGCACAGACAAATGCTGTGCCTATTAAAGCAAGGCAGGGATGGGCAACTGCAGGAGGTCTGGGGGCCATTTTTGCCCCCAGTGGGCTGCACTCTGCAGGGTGCCACACAATCTGTGGGGTGCCCCACAAAAAAAACCTTACTTAGCAGAGAGAGAGAGAGAGAGAGAGAGAGAGAGAGAGAATGAGAGAGAGATGCCAGTTTGCCACTGAAATTAGGCAGCAAAATGATATATAATCCCACAGAGAATAAAAGGGTTAAGCTGTTTACATTCAGCTGTTTCCCAAGCTAAATGGGAAACATTTAGCATTACATTTAGGTTACATTTAGCTGTTTCCCAAGCTAAATGTAACCATTTTGGTGCTCTGTAGAAGCTACAGATGCCAATTTGGGGGGGGGATTTTTTAAATTGGGGGGCACCAAACAGGCTGGGGGGGTCAAGGGCTGCGCCATGTGTTGCCCATCTCCTGAAGTAAGGGAAGGGAAAACAACCAATTTCCCTCAAACAATCAAGGCAAGTAGTCTATTGATTTTTTTGAATGCATGGGAAGAACCAAACATTTTTAAATGGTTACAAAGTATTGTGATACACAGGTATCGAATTCAACATTAATCTTCTGGTGACTATGCTAAATGAATTCCTAATATTGGTCTTATACCTTGAGGCCATTTCTGCATACTGAGCATCTGAGTATTGGTATTACCCAGCCTTGTACAAAATATCCACTTTCATCAAGGAACTTGTTTCACTGCATGAGTTCCCCTGGGAAATGTGTTGTGATTGACCTGGAATCAGATTTTTAAAGTTGGATGTATCTACTAGGGAAGTTCAAGTGCCTTACGCTGCCTGTGGCACAGCCAAAGAAGGGAATTGTGCTAGCCTTCAAAATTGGGTCTAACTGGAAACGTAACACACACATCCCCCCAAACAAATTAATCCCAATCTAATAGCTCCATGATGGATATATGGCTGATATATTATGTGCTTCAGCATTCATTTTAGTGTTGGAAATGACCCACAAGTCCACAGCAGAGCACTATCCAGTCCATAAGTGGATGTGGAAGCCACTGAAGTGGATTGTGGAGCTCTGGCTGCACTTTAGAACCCGACAGAGGTTATTATTTTCATTCATATCATTATTGTTGTTGTTGCCTGTGGCACAGTCAATTATCAATAGTGATATAAAGAAACAAATTGAGATCTTTACTTTTCTGGAGATTTTTCAACATACAATGACAAGTTCTGAAAGTTGTCAGCTTTCTGATAGCCAAAGACCCTGATCCTTCCGAGTACCTATATGTGGGGCCGCAGTGGCTTAGTGGTTAAGACGCTGAACTGCAGGCCAGAAGGTCGGCAGGACAGCAGTTCGAGACCCAAGTGCCGCATGACGGAGTGAGCTCCCGTCTTCAGTCCCAGCTCCTGCCAACCTAGCAGTTCAAAAGCAAGACATTGCAAGTAGATAAATAGGTACCGCTTCGGCGGGAAAGGTAACAGCGTTCCGTGCATGGTGTTCAGTCATGCCGGCCACATGACCATGGACGCGTCTTCGGACAGCACTGGCTCTTCAGCTTAGAAATGGAACCAATTCCCTAGGGAGGTGGTGGGCTCTCCCACACTGGAGGCGTTCAAGACGAGGCTGGACAGCCATCTGTCAGGGATGCTCTGACTTGGATTCCTGCATTGAGCAGGGGGTTGGACTTGATGGCCTTGTAGGCCCCTTCCAACCCTACGATTCTACGATTCTATGAGATGAGCACCACACCCTAGAGTCAGACACGACTGGTTGGGGACACCTTTACCTTTACCTTTATACATTTGTACTTGCCTCTTTACAATGCCCATGTTCAACGTGTGGCCTGAATGCTGAGGAGGCCAGGGCAGTGACACAACAACAGTGGCAGGACCGGGAATAAGGCCCTGTTTCCCAATATTCACATGGGGCTGCTTTACACAGCTAATATGTGAATTAGGACTCCAGTATTGCCTATCATTTACATCAGTGTTTCTCTGCAAGTACAATGTTCAAACTTTTTGACAATCATTGTGTCTGAGAGGGTAACCCATTTTGTTTCTACTTACTGGCTGCCATGATTTGGGCAGCAGTAAACATTGAAGTGATCAGTAGTAAATAATAGACTAGTTACATGCTATAAGAATTAGATCAGGACGAAAAATGGTAAGGTCCCTACATGGATTATCATAGAGCAACCTGAGCAGGGGAGAAACTATTTGCCTAAACAGAACTCTTGGCAATCAGATACTCGTTGCAAAGGTAGGTATGTACTATAAGTTGTGCCTATGTTAATCATAAGGCCTGGGAACACAGGGACAGCAGATCTTTCCTTGCCCAAGATTATGATATGTAGTCATGTTTTTTCTCTTTTTGTTATAACTAACTCACAAAGGCTTCCTTGGTCACAGACAAAATGGGAACAACATAGCTCAGTGATTTAGAGCATAGTCAAAAACCATATAAAATTGGTAGGAAATCTTTTGACATGATTAAGCCCTTGATCAATGGGGTGGTTTAAGAGGAACAGACACACAAGAATTCTGAAAATGTTTGATGTTAACATTTGGCTTCTCCAGCCCGAGCTGAAGTGGAGGAGTTTCCTGCCCTGCAAGAAGTTGTTTTGAAGTCTTATGCTATACTTTAAAAAATCTTTAATTATAAAAGGGATTAAAAGAAGAGTGCAAGTGCCAAAGCTAGCAAAGCTGTCAGAGAGATGAAAGTTCAGTATTTCAAAAACATTCTACTGTAGTTTGAGGTATTCAAGGAGTGCAGGCATAATGAAAGTAAGGTGTGACCATTGAGATTATTGCATTTAAACTCCTAGCCTAAGATACCTCTGCATCCTGTGCTAACCTGCAGGGGTGTTGCTAGTCCTGGGCTCATGGGGCCCTGGCCCTGGCTCTATTCCCCAAGGCCCCAAGTGTCCATTGGTGCCAATGGAAAGTGGGTTTTTTTCTATCAGCTTAATTGTCATGGAGGGGGTAGTTTTCAAGGGGGTTAGCAGCTGGGGAGGGGAGAATTAATGCAGCTCATGCTGCTATGCTGGACTCACTCTACTCGCCCTTTATCAGAAATCCTGTTAGCTAGAAGGTGTTCAAGTTAATTAGAGTAGAATCCTTGAAAACTGTCATAGCAGTCTTAGAGGACACACCAGTCAAGAGGCTAGACAAAAAATTATCTCTGTTAAGCAAAAACAGAAGAGCAACAAGAAACTCCTGACTCCACCCAGATACAACTAAGTCCAATGCCACCTAGGGACTGGACCATATAATGGCATTATCCATACACAAACAATCAAATCAAATCAAAAACTCTTTATTAAGGTCATTTAGACCTGTTCAAGTCCATACACAAACCATTTCAGGACTCTAGTTTAGCTGGCAAACACAGGGATATTTGAATAGGTCATAGACTAGTGACAGAAGCATACAGAAGCCATTCCTTTTGTGGGGGGAAACTTTGGAGATGGGGATAATAAAAGAAATTACCAGGTACAGTATTCCACAGTATTCCTAAAGCTGCTACATTTGGGTGTTTGAAAAATCAGGTTTTAGAAGATGATCTTGGATTGGTCACAAACCATAGAAGCTCTTTGGTAATCACCAAAAATTCCTCCTCTTTAGACTGTATGGATGAGTATGGCAGTAACTTTCTTAACCAAGCTTCCATACCACAGAAGAGCCAAGGAAGCAAAGCACACGGATTCATCAAGAAAGGGCATTTGTTTATAAATCACTGAAATGACAAATTTCATGACTATGTACATATATCCCTGTACTTTATTTTATCTTATTTGATGTGATGAATCTGGGGTGGGTTAGGGTATTTTAGAAAATGTTTTTATTGTAGAATTTTATTGTTTTAAACAGTTTTATTGTACATTGTACATCGCCCAGAGTGGCTGGGTGACCAGCCAGATGGGCGATTAATAAATTTAATAATAATAATAATAATAATAATAATAATAATGTATTAACTATATATATTTTGTGTTTCTCAGCTTCATCCTTTTGTAATTGTTACCTTTTGGTGATATATATTTCAGCACTTAATTTTGATTATTATTAGAGTCTTCATCTTTTAAAGAGTGTACAGAGGTCTTCTCTCTGCAGCCTGTTACAGTGCAACCCTATACATGACTACTCAGAAGTAAGCTACATTCAATTCAAAAGGACTTACTCCCAAATAAGAGTGCATAGGATTGTGGATTGCACCTTTAGGGTGCAATCCTATCCATTAGACAGAGGAAGTCCTACAATTCCCAGCATTCTCCAGCCAGCCATGATTTTTTTCTGTCTAAACATGCATAGGATTGTGACTTTAATGTCTGTCAAAATTGGGGAACATCACAATAGATTGGAGATGGAGTGGGAAGCTCTCAGTATGTCCTCTCCTCCTATCTATATCATCAATCCATTTCTAAGGGGTAGAAATCAGGGAGAAACGACTGAAGACAGGAGCAGATCTCTCTTTCTGCTTTCAGAATGGAGGAAGAATATGTATTTGTTGTTCAGTCGTTAAGTCATGTCCGACTCTTCGTGACCCCATGGACCATAGCACGCCAGGCCTTCCTGTCCCCCGCTCTCTCCCGGAGCGTGCTCAAGTTCATATTCATTGCATCGGTGATGCTATCTAGCCATCTCATCTTCTGCCGTCCCCTTCTCCTTTTGCCTTCCATCTTTCCCAGCATCAGGGTCGTTTCCAGTGGCTTTTCTCTTCGCATTAGGTGGCCAAAATATTTGAGCTTCAGTTTCAGTATCTGTCCTTCCAATGAGCAGTCAGGATTGATCTCCTTTAGGATGGACTGATTTGCCCTCCTTGCAGTCCAGGCGACTCGTAAGAGTCTTCTCCAGCACCACAGTTCAAAGGCATCAATTCTTTGGCACTCAGCCTTCCTTATAGTCCAGCTCTCACAGCCATACGTTACCACTGGGAAAACCATAACTTTGATTAGACAGACCTTTGTTGGCAAGGTGATGTCTCTGCTTCTTACTATGCTGTCTAGGTTTGCCATAGCTTTCCTCCCAAGGAGCAAGCGTCTTTTAATTTCATGGCTACAGTCACCGTCTGCGGTGATCTTGGAGCCCAAGAAAATAACATCTGTCACTGCTTCCATTTCTTCTCCTTCTATATACCAGGAAATGATGGGGCCAGATGCCATGATCTTCGTTTTTTTTTAATTTTGAATTTCAAACCAGCTTTTGTACTCTCCACTTTCACCCTCAACAAGAGGCTCTTTAGATCCTCTTTGCTTTCTGCCATTAGGGTGGTATCATCTGCGTATCTGAGGTTGTTGATCATTCTCCCGGCAATCTTAATTCCGACCTGTGATTCATCCAACCCAGTGTTTCTCATGATGTACTCTGCATATAAGTTAAATAAGCAGGGCAACAATATGCAGCCTTGTCGTACTCCTTTCCCAATTTTGAACCACTCGGTTGTTCCATGTCTGGTTCTTACTGTTGCTTCTTGACCCTCGTACAGGTTTCTCAGGAGACAGGTAAGGTGGTCTGGTACTCCCATCCCTTTAAGAATTTGCCACAGTTTGTTGTGATCCACACAATCAAAGGCTTTAGCGTAGTCAATGAAGCAGAAATAGACATTTTTCTGGAATTCTCTTGCTTTCTCCATGATCCAGCGAATGTTGGTGATTTGATCTCTAGTTCCTTTGCCTCTTCGAAACCCAGCTTGTACTTCTGGTAGTTCTCGGTTCATATACTGCTGAAGCCTAGCTTGTAGGATTTTGAGCATAATCTTGCTGGCATGTGAAATGAGCGCAACTGTACGGTAGTTTGAACACTCTTTGGCATTGCCCTTCTTTGGAATTGGAATGTAAACTGACCTTTTCCAGTCTTGTGGCCACTGCTGAGTGTTCCAAATGTGTTGGCATATTGAGTGCAGCACCATCATCTTTTAGGATTTTAAATAGCTCAGCTGGAATACTGTCATCTCCGCTAGCTTTGGTGTTAGTAATGCTTCCTAAGGCCCACTTGACTTTACTCTCTAGGATGTATGTATAGACATCTCCAATTTACAAAAAGAAGAGGATGCACTTGCTCTCTATGCTATGGTCAATGCAAAGATATGTCTACTAGCAAAAGGACTTGCTTCATCATCTTCACTGGAGCATTGCTGCATCTCCATTTGCCCAACTGTGTTGTCAACAAAGCTATATACCAGTGATAACTCATCCACAATCAATGACCAGGATCCAAAGAATGGGAGAATTACCTCCAATGCCCAAGAGGCTTTGGGCTTATGATTCTCAAACAATATGCTTTGGAGCAAATAACTTTTTAACTCTGCAAAATGTAGGGTTAAATCCAACATTTCACTAGCAGATGTCTGCTAGTGTGTCCCTCTAAAACACCTGAAAATCTGCTTTAGCGAATTTCCCAAACCTCTGGAGAAGATTTTGAGGGTGTGGGGGGGGCAGGTTGCAAGGGGGGGAAGGAATCACTCCCCCCTTCTTCGTTCTGTTGATGGAACTGCTTCCATCTACAGAAGAACACATTTGGATTCAACCCTTAGAATGAACGAGGGCCCCTGCTGGATCGGACCATTTTCCAAAGTGGCCAAAATGATGTTTCCCAAAGCCCCCAAATATGGCAATGCCCCCCCCCGAACTCCGGCAAATGGTATTCAGAGGCATAACTCCTCTGAGGGGATTTCTATACCAGCCTAAAATCCTGTATTTAAAACAGGGCTTTCCACTTCTGTTTTAAATGCAGGATCACAACTGATTCCCTTTACACATGCTTCCTCCTCTGTAGATGACCATTCCCATAGCGTTATGTTTCCGTGAAGAGGCATTACACATGCTCCAGGTTCAGCAATACTTGCTCCTGGGTTCCTGCCCCTTTCCCTCCCCTTGCACATCACTGCTGGATGGGGACTGACACGCGGACTGCGCCCCCACAGATCTCCCCGGGGCCCTCCTCCCTCTTCCATGCTTTTGCCCAGTCCCTGCCGCTCAGCCCTTCTGCTGCTCCTCTGCTCTGCCGCCCCCCTCCCTCGCTGCTGCTCTGCTGCTCTGTCGTTCCTCTGCTCTGCCGTTCTGCTGCTCTGTTTTGAACAGGCAGGCTGAAAATGGTGAGGAGCCAAAATGGCGCAGGAGTGGGAAGGCTGAACACCCATCAGACCTTCATCACCACCTTCAACATCATGACCACGCCCCCAACAACCACACTCAGCGCTTCATTCATGCTAGGAGAGAAATACACGGGGAGGACATGGCGCTCCATTTGCACATATCTGGAAAAATGTCCAATTTTTTCCGTTTGAGGAAAACACAGGATATGTGGGAGGAAACAGTGGAATAATGACTGGACAACGACAACGTCATGTAATGGACCTGCACAATTCAGTGACTGAGCAACCATGAATGCGCAATAAACTTGAGCTGTAGAGATCCCCTGACTCTAGGGGTTCCCTATAGCCATCATGATTCATAGACAGATCCATCCTCTGTGAATTTGTCTAATCCTTTCTTAAGGGCATCTAAGCTAGTGGCCATCTCTATATCTTCTGGCAACGAATTAAAGAGATTACTTATAGGCTTTTCTTTATCTTTCCAAAGCAGTTTGCAATACAGCTTGGAGGTCTGGAATTAAAAGGAGGGAAAACATTGAAAACTCAGTAAGCGTGCCCAACCAGAGAAGCTCTATGGTTCCCGACCAGTTGTATATACACAAACATATGCCAGGGATAGTGTTGACTTATACTGGGGTTATTTAGTCATCTATATGGACTGGAACCATGGTTTCCTTACATTTCTGAATCTGATACTGCTGTTTTTCAGTCCTATATGTATTGACCAAAACAACAAGAGTTCTGTATTGCTGATTCTCAAGCCAATGCAAATTATTTCACTTACCAGATACAATGGCCTTTGAATTTCATCCACTTGGGATTCCATTGTCATTTGTTGCAGCTCCTGTTTACAACCATTTCGTTATTGAATCTTACATAAAGAAAAGTAAAAATGCATTACAGTATGAATAGCCTCATTTTGACCATTTTTCTCTCTTTTAGATTAATTGAGGGGGGGATGTTCTGTCCTCATAATACAGACATGCTTTTAATGTAAACACCAATCAGCTAAGTCGGAATGGAGGACTGAGAAACTGAAACTAAAAAATGACCAATTCTTGAGATTTAGGTTTACTTAAGGTCAAACCAGACATGATTGCAATAGATCTGCCACAGCACTGTTCCACTTGCTTTGGGTATGATTTTTACAAAAATTCAAATTAGTGACTTTCCATATATCTTCACCTAACAGGAGATTTAGAATGATACATGGTCAATGCTTCCAGGTGCTTGGCAGTCTTCTCATAACATAAACTCTAAACAGGTCAAGTAGACCCCATCTTCTCAAAATATCAGTGCTCCATGTTTCAGAGGAGACCAGTTAATCTCGGAATATGCTGAGTCAATTACACAGCAAGTAAATTTTCTTCTGACCCTAGAAGTAATTGACCTATACTTAGAAGCAGGGGATTAATTAGATCACCTTTATAGACATTGCTTGCATGCCTAAATTTGTCATAAATGGTAATAAAAATTTCCAGCGCCATTTTAATTACAGGAACGCACTCCTGTATTTCTAATCTGCTGATGCTATCTACACTGCAGAAAAAGTGTACAGCATATTTGTATTCCTACCATATTTTACCTTTTGGAATTATCCTAAATCGCTTGTGCTGTACCTACTTTGGAAGCGTATTAGACCTGAAGTCATTTTCAAAAGCCCCTTTTGGAATTCCAGAGCTTCAGTTTTGAATGTTGATAAGCCAAAATTGATAACAGAAGAGAGTCATTTACATCAAATATAAATGTTAATCAATGTTGTTGTTGTTGTTG
The DNA here is from genome assembly GCF_057233095.1 of Heloderma suspectum. Lineage (NCBI taxonomy): Eukaryota > Metazoa > Chordata > Lepidosauria > Squamata > Helodermatidae > Heloderma > Heloderma suspectum. The sequence continues at coordinate 73,508,623 of NC_139462.1, forward strand.
TTTAAAAAAAGAATTGCAAAAAATGCAAAATTCAAGTACTATTTTTAGGGTGGCTTCAGATGTTATGCAGAAACAGATGGCTCGCAATTCCTCTTTTCGTGGTATAGTATGCAAAGAGGGAACTTGTGCAGACACATGAGCTGTACCGATACCACGCAATAAGTGGTTCCGATCAACTTGTGCAGCCAGGGCCAGGCTAGTCATAGAGGTTAACAAGGCACTGCCTGGGGCACCTTCCTCAGCTGTGTAAACATTTTCCTGAGAGAGCTTCTGCCTGCCTTTCAGAGGAGGAATATAGGACCATCACAGATGGGGGCGGGGGCGACGACACATTTTAGATTAAATGGAGCATGTGGGGGATGGGAGTGAAACCCACCTCCTGCACCTTACCTCCTCATGCTCTGATGCTTTAAGACTCCCCTGTCCCACCACAACTGCTAACTTCTGGTATGAGTGCCAGGCTTGGAAAAACAACGAGAGTTTTTTTAAAAGCTGTAAAAGTTAAAAACAAAAAAGAAAGCTGAACCAATATATTGTTCCAGATGCATTTTACAATGTGTCTCTATCAAGGGAAACTCAAAAATGTAATACAAAGACATATTTTAAAAAATCTTTAAGAACAGATCTACATATCCTGAAAAGAACACTACCACAACTATGACAACAATTTATATAAAGCATAATAAACTATATCAAACTATTTCTGTAAATTGTAAAACTTAAGACAATTTACAGAAATTTAAAAAACACACAAAGTTATACTGTCATACTCTACACCCAGTACATAATTTGTAAAACCTACATTTTCAATATCATAAATCAAAAAACTCAAAACTTCTGCACTTCCTTCTAAAATGTCTAAAGCAGACTTCTTCAACCTGGAGCCCTCCAGATATTTTGGACTACACCTCCCAGGATTCCTGACCACTGGCTACACTGAGTGGGGCTGATGGGAGTAGAAGTCCAAAACATCTGAAAGGCACCAGGTTGGGGAAGGCTTGCCTAAAAGCTTCTAAAACCTGGGCTCAGAAAACAAGTGTTAAACTTTAAGACTGAAAACAATGGAATGCAGGGAGGTAAGGTGAGGGAGATTTCGCTCCCATGTCCCGAGTGCTCTCCATTAATCTAAGAAATGATGCCCCATCCACACTTTATGTAGATGGTGAACTGGTGAACGCATACGGTGAGGCACACGCATGTCTATTTTGGCCCTTAGAAGCAGCATAGCAGTAGTTGAGTGTTATCCCTGCATTTCAAGGGCCACAATCCTTGTAATCTTCACTGGCTTCTTGGAGCTTAAATACAATAGTAAAGCGGGAGGCGGGGGGAGAGATGAAGAAGCAATGGATGATAGTCATTTCATAATGATAATGACAAATTAGTATCACAGTCAACTCTTGATAATTTCGGCTGAAATCCTATGCAACCCTCTTACCTGGGAGTAAGTCTCATTGACCTCAATGAGACTTACTTCTGGGTAGACCTGCATAGAACTAATATGCTACTCAGCATACAGTAAGACATGGGGGGGGATAGAGCAGCAAAGAAAACTTTGGGATGGCTATGGACTCAGGTTCCTTATAAAACCAAACTAGACAGATTGGCAATAATATATAATTGCATACAAAGGGTGATGTTCAGTTTCTTTCTGGGCATCATTTAAATCAGTCTGAGCCATAATCATAAATCAACTAATATTGATAAAGTGCCTAAACTATGAACCAACATAATCTATTTTAAGCAAACTAGTCCAATTCCAATTGCATTGAAGAATGCACATGCAAATGTTATGTTGAAACACAAAATTCACATTGATTTTAAATTCCAAATTGACCTTTGCCAATATGTGCTCCTCCAGCTATACTCTTCCATGAAGGAACAAAGGTCACATTGGAACCAGCCTGGCTTAAAATTGGAAAAGCCCACAAATGTATTTATTTTTGTTATTGTTATTGTTGTTGTTATTGTTATTAAGGGCCTCTGTCTCCTCTATGTGTGTTTCATTCTATGCATTCAAGGATCACTGCATTTGGGGGTCACAGCTAATTTGCATGACACTTGCTTAATTCTCACCACCTAAAGGAAGGGTCAGAGGTTGATACTAATTTTAACTGAACAGAAAAGGAAATCCCTCTGGAAACCAGTCTAATTTTCCTCTAGACTTTGTATGGACATGCAACTGCCAAAAGGAAATAATAATATAGAATTGCAAAGCAAAATATTTGAACTCCTTCTAGGCGACAAAGCAGCAATAATTCCCTGTCCAGATCCCTGAGCTAATTACCACTTGTTCTCTGCCTGCTTTTTCTGCTGGCTTGCAGTACTCACACACACCTTAGGTCATCGGTCAACTACTGTTGTTGAAAGTAATAGACTGCTGTCCCATGCAATAGAACAGCCTTCCCCAACCGGGTGCCCTCCAGATGTCTTGGCTTCAACTCCCAGCAGCTCAGTCAGCAAAGCCAGTAGTCAGAAATACTGGGAGTTGTAATCCAAAACATCTGTAGGGCACCAGGTTGATGAAGGCTGAAGCAGATAGGTTCATACAAATAGGTTCCAGGAGTCATTGCATTCAGTACTAGCAAAGAAACAAATGCCAGAGTCAGGAATATATCGGAATGATATGTTTCTAGAGCCAGGTGAACACCTTTTTATTTGCCCAGGCCTTTTAGATTTTAATTTTTACTCCGTTTTAACACTGACTTTTCTACTGCTTTAGATAGATGTCTTTATGGATTTGATCATTATTGCTGTTTTTAAATTGTGTGAGCTGCTTTGGGAGTCTTTAGCATGAAGAATGAGTTATTAAAATTACGTAATAAATGAATACATAAGCAACAGTGGGCCACTGTTTTTTTAAACACCATCATTGAGAAAAGGTGGCAAAACAAATGTTCCTTTTAAACCCTCTTTGTTTTTCAAGTCCACCTGTTAAGCTGAGAGTGGCAGTTTTCCGTGTCTGCTACAGAATGAGTCTGAGCTTGTGCTTTGAGTCTCAGCTTTACCTGCAAATACAGGCATGTTCACTGCGTCCTTGCATCAGCCATCATACCAACACACGTACTTGGCATATTCACAGAGATTTGGAACAGCATTACCTTGAACTGAATTATGGTCTGATTGCGAGTATAATGAAGTAACAACAACAACATACTCATGCCAACCATACAGTCCAAGCTGCTTCAAATTTGAGGGGAAAAGATAATTTTGAAAACATTGTACCCAGACACAGTTGCTGCTGGCCAGCTATGCACTTCAAGCCTGCAGATGTGTCAGATGAGGAGAGGCCATAGCTCAGTGGTAGAGGACCTCCTTTGCATGCAGAAGGCCGCAGATTCAATCCTGGGAATCCCCTGCTAAAATGATCAGGTAGCAAGTGATGAGAAAGGCTTTTACCTCAGGCACTTGCCAGTCAAAGAAGACAATACTGGGTTAAATGGACAAGTAATCTGACTTTGTAACACAGCAGCTGCCTATGTCAAATTTGTTATGATGACCAAGTACGTCTTTCAGATCACCGTGAAGCACTATTAACATTGGAGCATCATGTAAGAAAACTTCACATTTCCAGAGAATAACAGACTTTTCTGTTGTTCCAGAGCTGGAAGATATTTAATAGTGTGCTTTATTGTTTGTGGCACTGCATGAATACTTTGGGTTGTGACTCAGAGGACTTCACAGAGTTTGGGGTTTCCACTGTCAGCTAGGGAATGGCAAAAACCTCATGAGCTCGCAAGAAACTTCTGCTTTCTATAAACAGCTTGGGAAAACCAAGATTGTGTGCATGCATGAGACACAGAGAGAGAAAGAGAGAAATTTCTGTGAACTGCACCACCATCATTATGACTAAAAGGTTCTGGTTTACCAATCAGGCTGTATATATTGCTGGGTGCAAAAAAAAAACCCTGTTGGGTGAAAGTTGAGGACACATTGGCAATATTGCAACTGCTCAGGGCCAGCCTGAGATACTCGGCTGCCTGAGGGAAGACAAGACAGCACCTTCCTCACATTCCACATACAGAAGATGTTTTGGACTATGTCTCCCAGCATTCCTGGCCATTGGCCATGTTGGCTGGGGCTTATGGGAGTTGAAGTCCAAAACATTTGGAGAGCATCAGGTTGGGGAAGACTGGACTATGGGTTGCTCTTCAGTCTTAATAATTGATTCTGACAGAATACAGGAAAGAAGACAGACTGATGAGCCTAGCCTACGTATTTATTTCTATTTTGGCCCACCTGATTCTATAGGCTCCAGAAGGGCAACAAAACAAGATGGCCAAGATCAACATCAGTACCTGGAATGGTTCCTGGAAGGCTTTAGGGAGAACTGAATTTGTAATTTAAAAAAATCTAACTTATATCCTATTCACTGGGCCTGTTAGCACATCATGACAAGCCACTGTGGGTTAATTAACCTGTGGAGCTTCATGACACACCTTGGCCACCATTTTGAAGATGCAAGTCATGGTGGGCACACACCATGGCTTGTCATGTTGTATGAACCCAGGCAGCATGTGTTATGCAAGGGTTAAACAACCCTCAGATAACCCTAGAACATCCCATTGTTTAAACCTCGCATAATACACAACGACCTCTGATGTGGCTTGCATATTCAAAATGGTGGCAGTATGCACCACAAGCCATGGTGGGCTGCAGTGATCATGTGAACTGGATCAGTGGGCTCACAATTTAGGACACCAATTTAGAACATACATATAGCTTGTTTCTAAAACCAGTATACAGATACAAACCAACTCACATCCTAATGAAATGCATGTTGTTGTAAGAGGGATTAATGTTGCATAGGAAAGGATATTTCATTCCTGCTTGCCTTTCCGCCACTCTGGAAAACTGAAGCAATTCTGAATGATTTTCTTTGCATATTATCCCCAAAGCTCAAATAAAGTTTTGGTTTTTTAAAAAATATCCAGATGATCATACAAAATTCAGTTAAAAGCAACCACAGAGCCCCATAAAAAGAAAAGGACATTGTCATGGTAGAGAAGGAAGGAAATGTCTTTCAGCTGGAATATGTGGGAAATATATGGCAGAGGCTGCTCCAGATGGCAGGAGAGATAGTTTACCCTCTATTATTTATTAACTCTGTAAATCATTTTGTAATATAGTAGGCAGACTGTAAGTGAAGAAAGCAAAGCAAGGAGAAGAGAAAGGATATGCATATTCGACAGAGAAAATCAAAGGTCCAAACGGCAGACTGGAATCAGTCCTAGCAGAGATTTTATCCAAAGGCAATTCTGAAGAACAATAACAAAAATCCTCAAATACTCTGAAAGCCAACTAAGGCAGGATTGGGGCAGAGAACTATTCTGCCTTGTAAATGTGCACCAGAAACCCTAGACTATATTTACACTCACCATTTGTCTCGCCAGTTTCAATATGTATTTTGGCTGGCTGAATGTTCACCTGCAACTGCCTGGTATCACCGGAACTGTCCCATGGTAGAAAGCAGTGTCCATGTTGTATGACTGCATACTACACTGTATCTCTCTGATTCCAGATGGGAGGCTCCTAGTGCTATTGCATAGCCATACTGTCTTCTCTACCTTAATGTTTTTGGTGTGTGTGTTTTTGTAGAAAGAAAAAAGACAGAAGATGTGGTGGGAAAGCACAGGAGGTTTACAAGTTGAAGAAGACGATGTCTGGAACCTCAGTAAAATTCTCCAAATGAGACAGGGTGACTGCATGACGAAAGCCTCATTCGGAAGCATCCTAAGTCTAAATATGGAGGCAAAATTCCTTCACTTTCCTATCTGTTCCCAGAAGACATGGTCAAAATTCTCAGCATAAGAGGCTTCATTTATTTTGGTATGTGGCATGGCAGCATCTTTTCCAGACAATGCTACTAGGATTTACAATATACTTTAACATTTTGGAATCCGACCAGGCTGGATCCCACACAGTGAATAAAGTACAACACCATAAAATCATAGAATCATAGAAATGTAGGGTTGGAAGGGGCTTATAAGACCATCGAGTCCAACCCCCTGCTCAGTGCAGGAATCTAGTCAATGTATCCCTGACAGGTGGCTGCCCAGCTTCATCTGGAACGCCTCCAGTGTGGGAGAGCCCACCACCTCCCTAGGGAATTGGTTCCATTCTCATATTGCTCTCACAGTCAGGAAGTTTTTCCTGATGTTCAGCCGGAATCTGGCTTCCTGTAACTTGAGCCCATGATTCCGTGTCCTGCACTCTGGGATGATGGAGAAGAGCTCCTGGCCTTCCTCTCTGTGACAACCTTTCAAGTCCTTGAAGAGCGCTATCATATCTCCCCTCAGTCTTCTCTTCTCAAGGCTAAACATGCCCAGTTCTTTCAGTCCCTCCTCATAGGGCTTTGTTTCCAGTCCCATCAGAGTTCATCAGATATCATCTGTTTTTACAAAAGCATGCAGCTGATCCAGTTCCCTTCCAGAACTGTGTGTGACCATAGGAACTAAGGATGTTACCCAATCCTTCCAGCACCTTTATTATTTAACAGATGCATACTCTGTCTTATTACATGCTTTCAAAATAGCTTATCATCCTGGTATTGCAAGATGAAAGGCGTTATAAAATATTTTTAGGGCGCAATCCTATCCAGATAGGCGGCCACCTCCAAACTTGGAGGCGACTGCCTATCCAAAGCAGGGCAGGAGAAGCACAGAGAGGATCGTTCCCTCCGCACTTCTCCTGCCCTGCATTTTCGGCTAGACAGCTGATTGCAGCTGTCTAGCCGCGGGAGGGCTAAGTGGGGGAGGAGGCTGCTGTATGACACATTGGATGTGTCGTACAGGCATTTCCACCCTCCCCGCCCCAAAACGCCCCCAGACATGCCCCTTTTCAGCCGCTCCACACTCCTCTTGTGAGTGCGGAGGATGGGGCTGTTCCATGCTGCCTCTGAGGCAGTGCAGAAGTGTGGGGAGGTTCTCTGGGAACCAACCTCGAAGCGCAGGCTCCGAGGTCGGTTCCTGGAAAACAGGATATCCTATGGCCATCTAGCTGCTGTCTAGCGGCCATAGGATTGCTCTCTGAACCCTTAAGTAAAATACTATAAAAATTACAATAGTTGAATACTAACTTCTAAAAGAGCTGGTTCACCATCAAATATTAGGTCTGGAGCATCATGAGGACTAGAAACCTGAATATATCTCATTAAATTGGAAAACTTTGTTGCTAATCCATAGCACTAACACAGTTGCACCTTAGCTGAGCAACCACGGGTAGCTTCACCTTGCACCAAATACTGGGGTGTGTGGTGGGTGGGACAAACTTAGATTTCTTTTTTTATGTGATGAGTGCAAAATGTGGGGCGAAATGTGCAAACTCTAGATGTGGTAACAGCTTATGCATTCTCTCCCTGCCCCCATGTAAGATACTTCTTTGAACAATACTCCAGCTGCACGGAAATTCAATCATGCTTCCACTGCTCCTACATCCAGTTAAGTTGTGCAGCTGCTGCCTGTTTTTGCTTGTGAGCAATTCATGTACAGTAATCTTTATCGTATATAACCAAAGGCCATTACAGTGAAATAAGATTCTATAAAATACAATTGAATATAACCAATATTCAAAAATTCAATGGTAAAACAAAAGATGATAACATTAAGTAATGTACAATTGCCTTCAACCATTAGGCCATACTGCCATAGTCTATGGTCTCAGAGAATAAATAAAATTGAGTCCTAAATTTATCAATTAGGGCCACTGACATTTTGAATAGAGCTGGAACATATCTTCTTGGTTGCCACAACAAATAAGTAGTATATGGCTAATTGTCAGCCAATAATTCCACCATCAAATTATAGGAAGATTGATCAGTGTATTGCTGAAGTATATATGACAAGAATTTTTCCCTAGGGTCCAGATACAAGGAGCAGAACATCAAATAATGCACCAGAGCTTCAGTCTGATTACAACCAAAAATACATTACTGTTCTGCTGATGCAATTCCCAAGTATCTCCCCTCAAGAAATTCAGAAGGCTAAGAGCATTTCTACATGAAGCTTTTATTGCACGCTCATAATTGGTCACTCATGGAAGTTTGTGGGTCCTTTACATGACGTTGTCAACCTCCAGGGTGTCTCCCGTGCTTTCTGACCTTTATCCTGCTTTTTAAAAGATCAGAGATAGCCCAATAAGGAACATTAATCCAATATATCGGCAGTGTGTAATGAAAGAGTTGCGCTATAACCACAGCACTATCTAGTGGCTGTAAAATGAAACATATAAAATGTTCTGGGAATTTGTTGAAAAAGACAGCCCTGAAAGAAACAGCCCATGTCAGCCCATGTAAGGAGCTGATCTTAATCCTGCAAAGAATCCAGAAGCAGAAGCCCTGGTAAGCTGCGGGATAAAAAGCCTGTCATGGTGAAGCTGATAGTCTGGAACATAATTTCCATGAAAGCTCTGCAAATATGTGGGAAGGTCAGAGTCTCAAAATAATGTTGGATTCCCCTGGATCAGAGCTGGCCTCAACAGCAGGCATGGTTGGGCACCTGCTGAGACCCCATACCCCAGCAGGGGCCCATTGACAAGAGCCCCTTGACAAGAGCCCCTTGACTTGCTCCTCATCTTCAACATTGCAACCTTCACCTGCCTTTTGCTCTGGCCCAGACAATAGTGGTGGTGAGAAGAAGGAGGAGTGGATGCCACTGCCTACATGCTCACTGGCTCTCTGCCTGTTGAGCTAGCAATGAAGAGAAGGAGATGAGGAACAATAGCAGCTGGTGACAATGGTGTTTAGAAGGTAGACTCACTGAGGGAGGAGGTTCATTGACAACGCATTGCCCAAGGGCCCCCCGAAACCTGGAGCTGGTACTGCCCTGGAAGTCAGTCTCTGCATATCAAGAGATTCAGGGAAGACATCTGTTAGGATTAAGGAATTAATGTTTTCAACCTGAACTCAGAAGGAAGTTTCATTCACCCCGACATCCTGAAATAAAACCCTTCAGCAGCTGTCAAGACTTGAAGGGCAAGTGATAAATGCTATGCTTTGCTCGAAATAGGGTCATGATCAGAATCTACCTGCTGGAGGACTAGGGGCAAAAGATGAAAGTGAAGTTGGTCTAAGATGAAAGTCCTTACCTGCCTTTAAGGATTAATCTTTTATAGATACGTTGTTGTGACGTAATACAGATTGGCCTCAGGCCTTCTAGCTGTCCCCAGTCCTTTTCTACATGAGTAAAAAAAGGACCCTTTCACAAAGCAAATTCTTCACAGACCATTGTCAACAGGAACTGCCCTCACCAAAAGTAATGAACCAAAGAAGTGCATCTAGGGAAGGGGAAAAAACAAACCTCAATAACTCAAAGAGAAACAGTACTTGTCGCCTCTTTAGCTAAAGGATCTACTTTCCCTGTTATTATATTAGGGTATCCTCACAATTCTTTAAATAAAACTGGCACTCTGCCAAATGTGGATTGGATGTTGCATCCAAAGTGTCTGTAGCATGAGTGTTTCCACATTGTCCAAAATTCTATGTGATGTTGGGGTTTTTTGAGACAGAACTATTTGTAAAAGAAAAAAAGAATATATTCTTCAAAATAAACTAAATTAATACTTAAATGTATTCTGAAGACCTTTTCCTAGATGAAATATTACCTATGATAGCAAATTCAGAATTCACATCAACGTCTACCTCCCAAGTCATTTTTACTATCTTTACTTACTTACTTACTTACTTAATAGATTTATATACCGCTGAACATATTTAAGAATACCTCTAAGTGGTTTAAGACACATATCCAATATTCCCACAACAGTTTTATGTATTTATTTTATCTAACATTTTAAAGCTGCTGTGAAGGATGGAACCAGTTCAAGGCAATGTACAATTAAGATCAAAAAGCATATATTCCATACAAATCCATAAAAACAAAGATTACCAATAAAAATAAATGAAAACAGAAACAGTTTCTACTCTTTACTATTGTATCAAATATATTTATATATTTAATTAATTTCTTAGGCAACTTTCAAGACCATAATCTTCCTAAGGCAGTTTGCAGCATAAAAATAGTTCCAATAAAAACCAAACAAATATATAAATAAAATCATATTAGTAAAATCATAATGGGAGTTTGTCTACCTACTTACCTGGAAGTAAATCAAGAACTCAAATGGGAGTACTTCTGAGAAGACATGTATAGGATTGCACTGCAAGGCTTCCATTAGTAAAGAGATGCAAAAACTCTGAATTAGGACCGAGTGTATTCTACGGTATCATGCACAAATTGGGCAATGCGATAGAAAAATAACAGGCTTACACATATTAGAATTCAATTTATTTTAAACCATACAGCATATAGAGAGTGATATATTCATATTTGTTATATCTCAATGAGGGAATTTATCTTTTAAGACACATGTACTATCTTTCTTCCAGCTGCAGCAGAAGTGGGGCCTGTTGCACCCCCTGCAGAAATCACCCACTCATGAGAACAATTTAATGGGTGAGCGTTTGTGACTCTCAGCCGCAACAGTTTCACAATCTTCAGTTTACATTTGAAAGCATCAGAGACCATCTAAAGTGCTATGGCTAAGATTGTTGAGATAGGGATTCAAATTGCCCATGTGAATTCCTGTCGTCCAAGAGTGCCATAAGTGACCCAAAGGAAGGCGTGAAGAACCTGCCTCTATGCCTTCCATGTTCTTTTTCAATTGCCACAGTTGCAAAACCTTTAATCAGGACTGTGGGTATTCAACCATTCTAGGCACGTGCAGAAAAAAACACTGAAGTTGATACTGGGAACATGATCGTCTATAGCAGCCTTCCCCAACCTGGTGCCCTCCTGATGGCCTGGACTACAACTCCCACTATTCCTGAACACTAACCATGCCGGCTAGGGCTGATGGCAGTTGAAGTCCAAAACTTCTGGAGTGCACCAGGTTGTGGAAGGCTGATCTGTAGTTTCATTTTTTAAAAAAAGTTTCTAGCCCTCATGACCATGAAAAAAAACCCTTGAAAATGTGAGCACAATGTCTGATAAAATCTGTGAAGCCAAAGAGGGGCTCAGTAGAAATTCCAAAGGTTAAAGGGGGCTTCAGTGAACTGTAACACACCTTGCCCTTCCTAATTAGTAACAACTAACTGAAGGAGAATTATGCAAAATAAAGAAAAATATACACATTTGCTTAACTTGCAAGATTCATACAGGATTTTAATTTTTATATGAATAAAATATATCCTGAATATAAGCTTAAAAACTAATGAAGTGATAAAAAGGAAATGATCTAATTGCATTTTATATAAAGTGATAGCACACATATTCATTGAAGGAACAGAAACATTTTATTTTTACAAGGGCTGGATTACCGATATCATTTAGGGCGCAATCCTATGGCTGCTAGTCAGTGGCTAGACGGCCATAGGATATGTCAGTTTCCGGGAAACGACCATGGAGCCCATGCTCCGAGGTCAGTTCTCAGAGAAACGACCTTTCCCCCCTCCCGCGCTGCCTTGTAGGCAGCACGGAATGGCCCCGTGCTCCGTGCTTGGAAGAGGAGTGCGGAGTGGAGAAAACGGGGCATTCCGGGGGGCAATCCGGAGCAGAGAAGGCGGAAATGCTGGTAAGACACATCCTATGTGTTGTCCAGGAGACGCTTCCCCCGCTCCACCTTCCTGCAGCTAGACAGCCAAAATCAGCTGTCTAGCCACAAATGCAGGGGACGATCCCCTCTGCACTTCTCCTGCCCTGCATTGGGTAGGTGATCGCCTATCCCAATAGGACTGTTCCCTTAGATGCTAAATTCTAATAGATGTCATGAACAAGTCTTATGTATTTAGTGACATATAATAAATAGCCGAACGTTGCATTGCATTTTCGTAGTCAGCTAGGCTACCTGAAGTCTTACAATATTGCTACATTGAGATTTAGGTACATATGGGATCCAAATAATTTTGTAACAGCAATCTAAAAAGCTGTGAGAGAACATGGAAAAATTCTGAACAGCCCCACCTCTGGGTGAGCTTTGGATCTTCACAGAAGGAAGCAGGGCCCAAGTCTATATATAGACCTGGTTCGCACAATCACTGTGGGTCAAACAAGCAGCTTGTTTAAGCCGTGGAGCATGCACCATTTCCCTTATCATCTGCCCAGGTGCAGCTTGCCATGTCATCCGAACCTGGGCAAGCTTGGCTTGTTGTAGAGGAAAATAACCCTCAAATAACCCATGGGTTATTTGAGGGTTGTTTCCCCCACCAACAAGCCATGCCACCTGGGTTCAGATAACATGACAAGCCACACCCGGGCAGGTGATTAGGCAAATGGTGCACGATATACACCATGGCTTAAACAAGCCACCAATTGCCTGGACACCATTCACTTCAGGTGAATGTTTCTGGCCCACCAATGGAAGGAGGAAGAGAATTTTGGATCCAATCCATGAAAGACAGGGAATAAATTCTATAAGTAAACAGGGAAGATTGTCATCAGAGGTGATTAGCTTTCCTCAGTCAACCACCAAAAGTGGCTACTCAAATCATGTTTCAAAGGGGAATGGATTCAGCATAGACACACACATAACTGTGAAATCTTGGCACCTCCGCTCATTTCTAGTAATATGGGACCTGTTGAGATTTAACTTAAACATGTAAAGACAGAATGCAATAAACATAAAATAAGCTCATATTGGGAGGCCCAGTAATAACATGGTGGCACAAAATATTTTGCAATTTTCTTTTACTTCAGGGATGGGAAACCTCTAGCCCACAGGCTGAATTTGGCCTGCCAGGCCACCAATTCATGGGACTTCAGGTGAGGCTCCTCCACTCCCCCAAGCCCTGCCCCCTGAAGGGAGAGGAATCTCCATGGGGCAGGGGGAGAGGAAGCCTGCTGTTATCTCCAATTAGTGACTGGAATAACAGCAGAGATTCTCCCTTAGCACATCACTTGCCATCCAAATTGGGGGCGAGCAGCATGCTAAGTGCTCCACCAGCACCGCTCCATCCTCCCAGATGAGGAAAAGTATAGGGCAGGTGAAATCAGGTGGCTGATTCCAGCTGGCCCCTCTGTCAGTTGTGGAAAGTCTGTGTGCAGCAAAGCCAGTTCCTGACCAAAACTTTGCATCGCCAATATATTGACACGGGAGTCAATCTTTTGCTGAAAAAATTCTGCAGACTTTTTTCTTTGCCCCATGAAGAAGGCCTAAAAATAAGAAAAAAGGCCGAAATGCATTGGACCTCTTACAATAAAATCAATTTTGCAACCTGAGAACCCATTTCTCTTCTTTGTGACCTACATCCCCTGACATCATCTAGGCTGTGGAGGGCTCAGAAAGGGGTCATCTGTCCCTCCACCCTAACCCAATTTGATACCTCTGTTTTACTTTCAGCAAAGGCAGCAAATCAATCAAAATTAATTCATTCTTGGTAAAAACATACATTTACATTGTGACCTGGTTCTCACGACAGGGCTGGTTCATCATGCGTTATTTAACCCATGATTAGCCCCGACATACACCATGGCCGTTTTGATTGCAGAACCCCCGCAATGGAGATGATCAGGTATTGTGCCATGTCATCCGAATGCAGTCATTGTGGGTTATCTGAGGGTTAAACAACCCTTGCTTAACCCAAATTTTGCAGTAGGAGTTAAGCAAGGGTTTTTAACCCTTGAAAAATCCATGATGACTGGGTTTGGACAACACAGCACAACCCCCAACCAGCCCAATCAAGGGCTGTGCTATCAAAATGGCAGCCACACACACCCAGCACACCACAGCTCATTGTGGGTTAAATAACCCATGATGAGCTGGCCGTGTCACACAAACCAACCCTGTGCCAGAGACTACAATAATGTTCCCCTTCCCACAAGGAAGACTGCAGAAATGAGAGAAAGCCTGAAAGGGCCTTGGGGTGGGTACCATTATTTTCATGTATGTACCGTGGTTATCTGTTGATTAAGCTGCATGTCAGCAATTTGGTTTTTAGAGAATCATTCTTGGTCCAATATTTTAGTAGCTAACAGCCAGCAAAGAGGTCTTCTGCACCATCCAGACTTTGCCATCCAGCCATTTACTCCCCCCCCCCGTTTGTATAGCGCATGGGTGGCCATAGATGCCGGGAACTGAGCATCAAGTTTTGACATCCCCTACTTTCAGCAAACCCATTGCCCTCTCAAAACATTCCTGCGGGATATGCTGAAGACAGCTTTCCTGCTTCCCAGCCCACAAAATTAGACACTCTAAGGAGGCCATTTCAGCAAGCAGTTCTCTAACACCACATGGATTGTTATAACACCACATTGTTATTCCTTTCCTTCTTTATGCGGACTACAATTTAACATACAAACTCACTAGCTACTGCAATGCAGTAGCATCTGCCAATCTAAATTATGTGAATACAACTGGAGAAGCTATGATGAGAATGTAAAAACCATGCATTTATAATGTCTGAAAGTACCAAGGTCTTTTTTTATGAGCAGCTGGTATAATAAAGGCAACTTTATTATGTGTGCGTGTTATAATCCCAGTTTCATTATCATCATGCATCCTATCAGGTTCATGTACAACATTCAGGCTGCAACCCTACACATATTACCTGAGAGTAAGCCCCACTGAACACAGAGGGACTTAATTCTGAGTAAATAAGTATAGGATTGTGCTGTCAGGCAAGGGTTCCTCCCCATCACTGTCACATCTGAAGCTGCCCTTAGAGTAGCCAATCATGTTACATAAATAGAGTCAAAGGCTAACATGAGGCACAAATCTCGTGCTTCCAGATATGGGTGCTTTGCCTCATCCCCAAGATGTCTTCACTGTCTTCCGCTCACAACTCCTCTGTGTTTTCCTACTGCTGCTGCTTCTGTATTTTTTTTTTAGGGCATGAATCCATTAAGGAGAAAAAGATGGAATAGCTGCACGGTGCCTTCTAATTGGTAGCACTAGAAGCTCTCCATCTGGAAGCAACCTATGTTGGCTTTTAAAAGGGCATAACAGTGATTTCAAAAAGCTACTATTTACTCACTGCCTCTAACACAGAATGGGAAATTCTGCACTATGCAGTGGTAAGTTATTATGACATCAGCACCATTCAGTTCAGTTGCTGAATGCTTATACAGCTGTTAGCACAGTATTGGTTAATGTATAACCACTATTTTCCAGTCAGCTATCAACAGCTCGAATAACTTCAGCTAAATGCTTTGGAGTCACAAAACCAGCAAAAGAATGGCCCAGTTTGTGTGAGGCCACTGTGGTTTGTGACATGTGCTGGGTGCCCGCAGGTACCCATTCCATAACCCAACCTCTGCTCGTAGGTTGTTGTGTCATCCGAATCCAGCGAGAGTAGGTTGTTGGTGTAGTTAATAAACCACCCACAGCCCATAGGTTCTCGGTGGTTTGTTAACCATGGAAACAACCCAGCCTGGCTGTGTTCAGACAACATGACAACCTACAACTGTGGGTTCAATTATGGAATGGGCAGCCATGGGTGCCCAGCATGTGCTGCAAACCATAGTGGCTTATTTAAGCCACTGTGGGTCTAAATGATCATGTGAACCAGGTCAGAGTGTACAATGTTTGGGATATCAAAAGAAAAGAAAAAAAAACACCCAAGATCTCCCTGAGCTTTAATTATTTTAAAATCAAAGAGGGTTTAGTAAAATAAATATGAATATTGCACATGAATTCGAAATGCAAATACTCATTTTATATCAGCGGGCCTTTAAAAATTCTGAAGGAGGAACGTATCACATATATTTGCATATATTAATATATGATGCTATTTAACAATAAAGCCAAGGACAGTTTGATTAATTAAAGATTGTGTTGTCACTCCAAGGACAATTTTCAAACTGGAATACATAAGCTTCCACCTTGGCTGGATTAATTGGCAGAACAACAAGGTGATGACCGTCCTCATTACATTGTCCCACCTCGTTTCTGGACCCTGTCTAACTCCAACACATAACAAATAACATTCAGTAGGGTAAACATAATGGGTACTATCTGGAAAACTATGCAGCCTAGCAGTGCGTGAATTGGGGAGGGGGTAGAGGAGATAGGGAACTCATAAGGAGATCTACGAGGCCCACCAGAATGTTAGCCAGTCATGACCTCCTTGTAGCCTTCTAAAAACCTAAGGAGGCTGATGGAAAATGTATGGGGTACAGGTTCCCTCTGCCCACCACTCTGTAATTTGAGCACTGTAACAGGGCTTCCAACCCAAGTAGATGGAATCCAATCCTGCTTTGAGTTGTTGTCTGATGGATATTTGAGTTGGACTCAGCTGGTGGCGACTGACCAAGAAAGGGATCTTGGGGTTACAGTGGATAGATGAAAATGTCAAGCCAATGTGCAGCTACTGTGAAAAAGGCAAATGTTAAGTTGGGGCTCATTGGGAAAGGAATTGAAAATAAAACTGCCAATATCATAATGCCTTTATACAAATCTATGGGGCAACCACACTTGGAATACTGTGTACAGTTCTGGCTACCACATGTCAAAGAGGATATTGCAGAGCAGGAAAAGGGGCAAAAAGGGTCAACCAACATGATCGGGGTTACAACATTTGGGGCTTGTTAGCTTAGAAAAAAGATGAGCAAGGGGTGGCATGAATGATGTGTATAAAAACAGGCATGTTGTTGTGAAGAAGGTGGATTATAGTACGTCATAATACTAGATCCTAGAGGGATGTTGGCAGCTGGGACCCTTGGAGTGTAGTAGGATTGAAAGGAGGGAGTAGCTAACCATATAAGGTAGTGGGTTGCAGGTGGGGGATGGTCCTCTGCAATTTGAGCAATGCAACCTAAATCATACATACCAGGGGTGGCAACTTGTGACCCTCCAGATGTTTTGGCCTACAACTCCCATCAGACCTAGCCAGCATAGCCAGTGGTGAGGGATCATGAGATTTTAGGCCAAAACATCTGGAGGGCCACAAGTTGCCCACCTCTGATATACACAATGGGATTTTCTCCTTTGTCTGCTTAACTTTATCATATTTTGGAAGTGCAGTACAGTTTGCACCCTTGCACCACATAGCATGTAAATTACAACTTAATAACATGGCAGATGTCAACACTTTTCTGATGGCAATGTTCAGTCAATAGTTCTATCTAGTGGTTTGTAGGCTTATTTGAGTATCTGACTGTAGTCATTTGCTGCAATCAGACTGCAACCATCTGGTTGCAAATGGTTTATGTGGATATCATGTGTGCAGCATCCCGAAGAGATATCTTAACATAAAAACATCATTATACCTATCTGTAATGCAACTTGATGGCACACGTGATAGTTTGACAGCTTTGATTTATCTAGATATTTCAACAGACCACAACCAAAGTTTGAACAGAAGCCAAAACAAGATAAATAATTGGGGAGGGAGGGGAGAAATAACATCAGTGTATTTGTGTTTTATATATTTCTGGAGGACAGTTAAGTGGGGGAGGAAGTGAGAGACGATTTGGATTATATGGATGGATGATGAAGCATACAGCTGCCTTGGAGCAATAAATTACTTATCTTGCCTTAAACCTTTCATTGTTCTACAGCAGCAGTAACTCCAAAGCAAGGTTGGATTTGCTGTGTTGCAACTTCGACAGCAATGAGTTGGTGGGGCGGCGTTTGTTTGCAGCCAGAAGACAAAGGCCTATAATGCAGTATCACTTAGCCTTCCCCAGTCTGGTGTCCCCGAGATGGGTTGGAGTAAAACTCTCATCACCCTCAGCCAGCATGGCCAACTCAGAGTGAATATGGAAGTTCATGGACCCAAAGTAGTAATCTAAATTTACCATTCAGTCACAAGGGAGCCAGTGCTCATTCATAGCAACCATCACTGTGGAGTGGCATTTTCTACCACTCTCCTGTTTCCCGGAATCAAGTCAGTGCAGAATGTGCAGAAAAACTCCTCACCAGGCAGGGTGGATGTTACCGCCAACCTTCTTTCCTTTGTTATATTCTGACTTACAACTTGCTAAATGGTCATCTGTACTCACTTTGTGTTATATTCATATTTTTAAAAACTCCATGATAAAGGAAAGTCACTGTATGTGGGTAGCAGAAAAATATATTTGTAATAAACTGAGGTCCAATCCAGTGTAGTTATTGGATAGAATGTTGGACTAGAACCAGGGAGAACTGCCACCATGGCAAATTCAGTGCCAGCAGCAGCAATTTCAATGATGGGGGGATGGCCCCATGAGGGGGGGCGTTCTGGAGAGAGATTGCCCCCCGCCCCTGGAAATTGCCTACCAGGTTGCAAAAAAGGGGGCCTACTAGCACGCTGTCTCCTGATCCATTCAAAATGTACATACATGGAATCACCCAAGTGAGTGGCTGCTTAAAGCACAACTGTATGGAGAGTGCTCCCCATGGCATAAGAAGAGGCTCCCAATATGGGTTACCCACTGTAAATCCCTTCTTTCTTTTTCCTGTTTGCATTTGCATAGTAAAAACTGGTTTCCCTTGCTGAACTGTGTGGGAATCGGCTCACGCAAATGACTTGCCATGGGAAACAGCCTCCATGCGGTTGGTTTCCAAGAGGCTGCTTGCACGTACGAACGAGGAAATAAAAATGGACTGTGGAGGAAGGTTGTGTTTCCTCAAGTAACCACTTGCCATGTTCCTCCCACTTGAAAACCACAAATTCCTATCTTTGGTCATGTTGTGGGAAAAAAAACATTTAAGAAATGAAGGTTTTGAAGTGGGCCTAAGCATTTATACTCTTTTCTCAGCTCACATTGCACCAAGATCATTGTCTTAGGTAGTACTAGGCATACATGCCAGATGGAAAGACTCAAGAGCTACTTCAGCTAAACAAACAAGGCCAAAATATATAGTTCCACAACAGGCCATAACACAAAGGCCTTTATACAATTGGTTTTGAATTCCAGAAATCCCTGGTTGTTTCCACTTCACTCTCGCCTCATGCCCAGCCCCATCTGTTTTTGTGAATTGCGTCTACACTGGCAGACTGGGCCATCTTACAAATCCTTTAGGTGTGGATTGTAAACAGAGACCAAAATCATCTATGCAGTGATTCTTTTTTGCTCTTGGACATTTTTTTGTTTGTCCCCTCTTTTCATCATTATTCGGAGACTTCTGCAATATGTGTTGCCTTGAAGATGCTATTGATCCTTAAAAGCAAACTGAGTATGGGAATCAGTACAGAGTTATTAGTAAATCCAGCCCAATAATGGTGTGAATGCCACTTCCACTGGGGATGGATTTGCCCTGCCCATCAAGTAGAGCAGAAATGAGGGCCTGTTATGATTGTAACCCACATGGGCACATGGGGGGGGGGGCAGGACTTGTGTCCGTGTGGCTTTATAAGGCAGTGCTGCCCAATCAATGGCCTCTTTATCCATGCAGCTACCCTCTCTCCCACTCATTGTTTAGTGTGAGATTAGCTAGTTGCCCTTTTGGGGGGGTTGGTAGGAATTTGTTGATGGGCCCTAACACTGAGAGTGTGACCAGCTGGTTTTAGGATTTGGCTAAATGGCTGTGTTCTTGATCACAACTGGCAGATGGTTCAGGTACCAAGGGAGGTGAGAGACACTACCGTGGTGAACACCCTGAGGCACCTGGAGGGTTAGGTGATGCTGACTCAGTCTACCTCTCATTGACGCCTGGCTTGAGGGTGTGGTTGGTTGGGAGCTGCCCTTGACCCATGCAAGTTCATGCTCATCGGCTACCAGCCAGCAGTGATGGGCAGGAGCATTTCATGGCCCCCTCAATTCACCTAGATGGTGGTCAGGCAATGAAAAGTCCAGATCGCCTTCAGGACTTACCGGCAGACGCCTTGCTAGGTCTGGGCCCATGGTAAGGCAAAGCATCAGCTCCTCAGAGGAAGGGCAGGATAAAAATGAAATGAATAAACCATAATACATTTCAAGTTCTAACACCAGCTCAGCCTGTGCACCCCTTTCCAAATGGCAGAGAGGAAAATGTAGAATGCAATGCAATGCAGTCTTCCTCTTGAACCCTGAGACATCAGGATGAAAGTTAGCTATGCTTTCATGGTAAACATGAAACCCCATGTCTGTTTACAAGGGTGATAGGAAAGATGTGGAAAACAATGCAGTGGGATACGTATTTCCCTTGAAGATGGAGGTATCAGAATGAAAATGGGTGTGTATGTTCAGAACACGATTCTGCATCGCAATTACAAACCCCAGCTTGACCTCTACATGCATTTCAAAGGAGGGGGCAATATCTACAAACCAGATCAGTCTTCCCCAACATGCTCTCTCTGCTTCAGCTCCCCACCTGAACTATGGTGATAATAATACAGACCTGCTTTACAGGGCTTGTTATAAAGACTACAACGAGAGAATGCATGTGAATGCATGCTTTATATACTTAGTGCTATATAAGGACATAAGAAGAGCCATGCTCAATCAGACCAAGGATCCATCTAGCCCAACATGCTGTTCACACAGTGGCCAACCAGCTGCCTGTGGGAAGTCCACAAGTAGGACATGAGTGCAATAGCACCCTCCCGCTCATGTTCCCCTGCAACTGGTATACAGAGGCATACTGCCTCTGATACTGGATGTAGCATATAGTAGCCACTGACAGCCTTATGCTCCATGAATTTGTCTAACCTCCTTTTAAAGCCATCCAAGTCAGTAGCCATCACTACATTTTGTGGTAGCAAATTCCATAGCTGAACCATGCGCTGAGTGAAGAAGTACTTCCTTTTATGAATGCCAAGTAGTGGTATATTACATAGTGTTTTCAGAAGGTTGAGAAAGGAGTGACTCAGGCTCTCCGTGGTCACATCAAATGAATAATTCCCCTTCAGAGGTTTCACAGGTACAGGTTTTAGCAGAGGACAAAAGTTTTATGACCCTTACTGCCTTGCCTCCCCCCCCCCACTTGTGACAGTGGTATTAGCAGATGTTTTTTACCCAGAGTGGACAAAGAAACAAATCCGTCAGAGAGTCTCAGCAGCAGGTCTAAGAAGACAGGAGCCAGCCATGCATTGGAATGGCTTTTTACTTTCTATAGAAGGCGAACTCGAAAGAGGAAGCTATCATGGTACTTCCAATAAAAGCTGAAGGGAAGATTCATATGTAAAATGTATTTGACACCTTGAGGCAAGGGTGGTAATTGTTTTTCGAATTTAGAAAAAGATGATGCTTAAGACTGATAGACCTAGACTTTTACAGATGTAGATATTTTTGACCAGGCTTTAATAGGCAATCATTAAATCTGGCTCTACATGCCAACTTGATTTCTGGATAACAGTGTTGCTTTATAATAATGTGGAGCAATACACAAATTGTTAAATTACCTTTGCAAAACCCATTTATCTTCCTTTTTAGATGGAAAACAAAGAGTTGAAGTAATCAGGAACACTTGTGTACGCATGAACATCCCACGGTAAAGTAGATGATATTTTACGTTGCAGCCAAGAGTGGAGGAGAGAGTGGGGAAATGTTACCCTATTCCTCCTTGTAAATCTTATCTTTGGTTAAAGGATCTGGCCCATGTTCTTCTAAAGTTAATGGACCAAATTTTAGAAGTCTGCCAAGACTTTTATCCTCTTGGCCAGTTGCTAGAAATGGAAGCGATAAAATCTGGTGTGGGGGCGGAGTGTCTGTCAATGTGCTCGTTGTGAGCCTAGGTAAGTGTGCTAAAGAACTAATAGGAAGGGAAGGGGAAAGACCATTTTCTCTGTTGTACTCAAGTGACCAGAGCTGGCACATAGCAGAAGTGTGCAAGGTGGCTTGCACTATTTCTATCATGCTGTCTCTCAGTATACATGCATGCTTAGGAACATAGGAAGCTGCCTTACACTGAGTCTGACGCTGGGTCCATCTAGCCCAGTATTGTCGACGTTGACTGGCAGCAGCGGCTCTCCAGGGTTTCAGGCTGGATCCTTTCCTAGCCCTACCTGGAGATGCGGGGGATTGAACCTGGGACCTTCTGCATGCCAAGCATGTGCTCTACGCCCTGAGCTATGGCCTCTCCCCAGGCTTAATTCTTCCTGAGTCATTGCAAAAATCAGACTATAGCAAAACCACATAGACAGATTCTGGGCCTGATTTCGATCTTCCACTTGCTGTGTTTCCATAGAACATTAAACCACAGTTAGCATTATGTGCGTGAGCCTCAGGATCCAGAACTCCCCCTCCCCCCCCACCTCTCCTCCTCCAGCACAGCTGCAAAAAGACTGGAAACTCTCATTCTGACTTCAGCTAACCACCGTTACTCATTACATCTGAACTGGGACAAATTATGGTTAGTATTAACTAACTTTTAGTGAAAAATAACTTCTGCACCGTCAGCATGTACTTGTTGTTTTTTAAAAAGCAATTAACCTATATTATACCTATATACTGGGTGTGACAGGTGATGTCTCATTGCTGAAAGATTATAAATAACAGTGCAATCCTGTATTTGTCTGCTCAGAAGGTAAGTATGGGATTGCAGCCTTGGACAGATTGGAAAACCGTGTAAAATTTACAATGTAAATGTCAAACTTTTTAACATATGAAAAGCTGGGGTGGGGGTCCTTGGGACCTCCCAGGTTCCAATATTTTCAAGCAAGACATACGGCAATGTCTCAATGCAGAAAATGTAATGGATTCAACCCGGTGGATTGAAGAAGAAAAATTATTGTAAAATATTGATTGGCACTAACAAAACTAGAGGCATTATATGCAGTTGTATGCTTTATTATTAGTACTGAGTGTGATGTCTTGTACTTATATGAAAATGTGGATGAAGGATTTGGGACAAGAGCTCCAAGTGAAGGAATGGAACTGGGTGTGGTGGAATACCTTGACTAAAGGAGCGTGAGCTGCTCTGAAATAACGTTTTTAAGGGTTTAATATCAATGGTATGTAAGTCCTTATAAGTGAAATCATATTTATAACTTGGCATGGAAGCCTTGTTCATGATATAGGTTTGATCACACAGATTTCCTGCGTTATTTATTGGTTTGCTTGCTCAGTTGTCCTGTAAAACAGTCTTTTTTGGACTAATATTTTGAATTTGATGAATGAAATGACTGCCTACTCTAATATCACAAAATCCTAAGACAGTATTATTGTGTTATCTTAAGTACTTGGTTATGACACTGACCTTGAAATTGTTGTAACCTTACAGCAGCCAAAATTTGCATAGCAGCCAATTGGATGAAGACAGTTGCTCCATCGGTTTCTGAATGGCACAGCTTTCTAGCCCTTCTGTTTTAAAGATTGTAGTAGTACACTTTTATATCTTTGCACTGCTGCTGGCTCTTATTTTAGTTTTTGCTTTGCTTTAATTGTGTTTTAAACCTCTGTTTTTTTATATTGGGGTTTACTATGTTATTGTATTTTATGGTTTTAAGTTTGCCTTGTGAACTGCCCGGACAGCTTCGGCTAATGGGCGGTATAGAAATCTAATAAATCAATATATGGTAGAACGTGGAATACTGCAATTTTGCCAAAACTACAAAAGATCAACTCCTGGACCAGAGACAAATACATTTATTGAAAGGTGCACTTTGCTTGCAATCTTCTGAAAGGAGTTCATATCAAGACAATATTTGACCATGTATTTCCTTTTCCTGTTGTACAGTCATTTCCCCATGTTTATTTTCATTTTGTTTTAGTTTGTGGTTGCCATTTCTTTATTTTATATTTTAAGTTTAGGTAATAAAAATAAAAACATGTAAAAAAACCAACTTCAAACCACGCTTAATGAACTTGCCTTGTTTTACTAAATCCGGGGGGAGAGGGTGTAAACTAGTTAAGGATGGGGGACGTTCATTAGTTAACAGTAAGCACAGTTCCCAGTTCAGGCATAACAAGTAGGTGCAGTTAGTTGAAAATGGAAGCAAAAGCTTCTGATCTCCTTGTACCACACTGGAGAAGGAGAGGGGAAGCAAGGGTGCACACCAGCCTAAGGCTCCTACACATTTTAACAGTACATGTGAACCAGGCCAATCCATGTATCAGTGCCTGGAATTGCCTCTCAGTTGCATTAGGGCCCAAAGAGACATTACTTTAAATCCAGACCCAGACCTCTGTCTTTTTTCATTTTTATTCTAGAGCAGCTGCAGTGGGCGCAGTCCAGATCTTAAAGGCCCCCTAGCCCCACACTAGGAGCCCAGTCTGGATGAATCCCCCTGCACCTACTTTAGATTAAAAATGGGAGGGGCGGGCAGAGAAGGCACTAGATACAGATTTAAAGTAATGTCTAATTTGGCCCTTATAGTGCAATGGCTGTGGAGTTACCAGGAAGATGGTTAAGGCAGCAGGTAGCCCACATTCCGTTTCCCTCCTAGGTAGTCCCTGAGGCAGCCATCCCCTACTTCAGCCATCCCCAACCAAGTGCCCTCCAGAGGGGTGGGACTACAAGTTCCATAATCCCCCAGCCAGAAGAGCTAACTGGGGATTATGGGAGTTGTAATCCCACCCCTCTGGAGGGGAACAGGGTGGGGATGGCTGCCGTACTTGGTGCACTCCAAATGTTTTGGACTTCAACTCTCATCAGCATCAACCAGTTCAATCAAGCTTTAGGCCTGGGCATAGGACAGAAACAGCCTTGGATGCCTTGGTGGATGATATGAGCCGAGGAGGGCTTTGGGTAGGGCTGAATCCTCCTTCCTTGTTCTCCTCGACCTCTCAGTGACTTTTGGACCTCCTGGAAGGGTTGGGCATTGGAGATACCGTGTTACAGTGGTTCCGGTCCTTCATCTCTGGCAGGTACCAGAGGATAGCCGTGGGAGAGGCGGTTTCGGACCCGTGGCCACTCATTTGTGGGGTGCCACTGGGTTCCATCTCTGCCCGACACTATTTAACATCTATGTGAAGCCGCAGGGGGCTATCAGGAGGTTTGGGGTGCGGTGTCATCAATATGCGGATGACACGCAGCTCTACCTCTCGTTCAAATCTTCACCAAGGTTGGCCGTACAATCCCTGTCCAAATATCTGGAGATGGTGAATGGCTGGATGAGGAGGAATAAGCTGAAGGTGAACCCTGACAAGACCGAGGTACTTTTGGTAGGAGACAAGAGGAGGTTGGGGGATGGTTACCTGGTGTTGAATGGGGTATGGTTACCCTTGAAAGACAAGGTCCGCAGACTGGGGGTCATTTTAGACTCCCAGCTGTCCATGGAGGCTCAGGTGTCAGCTGTGAGCCAGACAGCGCTGTACCAACTCCATCTGATATGGCGGCTGTGCCACTACCTTCCCAACCATCTGCTCCCATTGGTAGTACATGCCCTGGTCTCATCTCCTCTAGACTACTGTAATGCGCTCTACATGGGGTTACCCTTGAAGATGGTTCGGAAGCTGCAGCTGGTGCAGAATGCAGCGGCTCGCCTAATTAAAGGCAGCCGCCGGCGTTATCACATCAGTCCGGTGCTGAAGGAGTTGCACTGGTTACCAGTTGTTTTCTGGGCCAAATTCAACGTGTTGGTTTTGACCTTTAAAACCCTACAGGGTTCCAGGCCAGCCTATCTTAAGAAGCGCCTCCAGCAACACCAGACAGGCTGCTTAACAAGATCAGCCTTGGATGGCCTTTTCTCTGTCCTATCAGCCAGGACAGCTAGGCTGGTGAGGACGAGGGAGAGAGCTTTTCTGTGGTGGCCCCCACTCTGTGGAACTCCCTCCCTAGGGAACTCCGCCATGACCTCTCTTTAATGAGCTTCCGCCATGCATTAAAAACATGGTTGTTCAGGCAGGCATTTGGGGTGGGTTAGGGTATTTTTAGAAATACGATATTTTAATGTGGAATTTTATTGTTTTAAACTGTTGTATTATTGTACATCGCCCAGAGTGGCCGGGTGACCGGCCAGATGGGCAATTAAGAAATTTAATAAATAAAAAAATGGCCAATGGTCAGGAATGATGGGAGCTGTAGTCCAAAACATCTGATGGCACAAGGCTGGGAAGGCTGCCCTAAGATGTGCTAGTGAAAAACTAAAGAAGTGAATAATCCTTTAAAAAGAGGGAGGTCAGGCATAGGAGAGTGTGTGTGCATGACAGGGAAGAGAACCACCAGCAACTCTTCCCTCCACTTGCCTGTAATGGGACATAAGGCTCAGCACGTGCAACTTGTCCCAAACTGGCAATGCAGGGATGGAAAAGCTCACTGAAGCTGTCTAATATCTGCCTGGCATAAATCTGTTAGAAACACAGCACCTCAAAAAGGGAACATTTGCTGATTATATTATGTTTTGCTGCAAGATAGGTTGCTTCAGCAAAACAATTCTTAGACATATTGCAACACTTCAAAGAAAAACCTGCAGTTTAATTTGGCAGTCAGCCATTGTTTTTCCGCTTGGCTCTTCTTGTATTTTCAGCTTGCAGATTTCTAGCAACAGTCAGCTAATTTTATATTGATGTGGCCCATGAACAGATCCTGAGAACACTGGCCTCAATACTGCAGTAGAGGAGGTGCATACGATCCCATCTATAACTTTAGCAGGTTTAGATTAAATTCCAAAAGGGAGTTTAGTTTATATTCCATAATGTAGTTTTAATTAATAGTTTTAATTTCATCAGTTTAGTTTTAATTCTAAAAGAGAGTACAATTTGGCAAGGCACAAGACCTGCATCCTATAGCATTGGTATGATTTATTGTATTTTGTTCGTGCAACCATTGGGAAATCTCACAGCCAGTGGCTACAGATATCCAGCACAAAAAATCAATGGGCTTATGCTTGCTTACCTCTTTGCTTCAGACTCAGTTCCCATCAGTACAGTGGGAATCATATCAATGTCCCTTGCTGCATTGCTGTCAGGATCACGTGAAACAGAAACCCTTTTCAGATGCAATTCTGGTTGGAATAAAGATGCAAGAAGGTGGCATCAAAGCAACAAGCTCCCCCTCTGATGCATGCCCACTCATTTCAATGCCATTCTAAAGTAGGGGTCTCCAAACTTTTCGGGTCAGTGGGCACATCTGGAATTTTGAGAAAGTGTCTGGATGCCATCACAACATTGTTGCCATGGGGGCATTCACAAAATGGCTGTTGCGATTGGTGTGGCTATTCACTAAACACCCATCTCACAGAAGGGCAAGATGGTGAGGCTAAAAGACAGGTAATTTGCCCAAGAACCTGAATACGTAATAGAGGTGGAGTCTGAGACCCAAAACACAAAAGCACTCCTTTGAACTCAGTTTATTTTATCTTTTTATTTATTACATTTATATCCCACCATTTTTCCTCTTGCCAGTCTCTGAGTGTGGATCCTGTGTAGTCAGTATGGTACTAGTTATGAACAAGAGGGCAGGTTTTGGAGGAAACCTCGAGGACTGCAGAAGTACAAAACAACTTTAGGGGAAAAAAAACTTTAAAGGGAGGTGGGGGCAAAAGCAGCCCAATGAGGACTGAGCATGTGACTGGCTGTTAGGAAGAGGGGGATGGAATGCAGTATTCTGGAAGAGGGGCTGGCTGGCTAGAACACTGAAAAGGAACACTTCACACTGCAGTGTTTTGATGCAGAGCCCACTTGTATACCTCTGGTTACATGATGTTGGGGACAATCAACATTTTCATCCTTTGCCAGGGAACTTTCAGAAGCTTTCTTACTGCCCACTGTTGGAAACAGTATATGGGACTAAAATGACATTTGGTCTGCCTGAACTATCAAGGCAATTTCTCTCCCCCCGACCCCCCCAGCCCTTTTAAAACTATATTTTTCTTTAAAAGGAAGCCAATTTCATACATTTGTTTTAGGGAAGATAAACAACGCTGTACAAAAATATAACACATCGAACATGGTAAGAAAGACACAGAGTCAAGCATATCTTTATAATGGTAATTAAGTTACTTACAGTCTTACACCATAAGGATATCTGACCACAATAGCATAGGCTTCTCAAGAAAACGTTTAACCAATGGCTCATTAATAGCCATCATCCATAAAGGAGTCTAAATCACCTCACTTTTTACAGGCATGAATTTGGTTTTGCTCATTTATCCACTAAAGTTTGTCTACACTATCTGACTATACTGTTGTTTTACTGTTGTAGGGGAATCCTGGTCCTTCCAATGGCATGCTGTTTCTGGTCTTCCTAGAAAAGAGAATGACAACTGTCTGTGCTGGTGCAGCATAGTGACGAAGGGCTTCTCCACATGGGGCTTTTATCCAGTGACTGAGATTGGTTACTCACGGACGTTTGCAGGTCCTTTACATGACGTTGCCTCTCCCGTGGTTTCCAATCATTTCTGCGACTTAATTTGAAATGGAAATAATGAGCTAATAAAAAGAAGCACTTTGAATTGGGTTGAATTTGTCCATGTAAAGGAAGTGGTGCTATAACAATAGCACCATCTAGTGGCTATATAATGAAATATATCAAACTCACAGATAAAGGGAGGAAAAGGGGGAAGGGAAACGTATGTAAAGGGCTGAGGTTAATCCCGGAAAGAATATGGATGCAGAAGGCCCAATAAAATCACGGGATAAAAAGGAGAAGCTCTAAGAGACTAATCTGCAGTTCAGGAAGTCCCTGGTTTGAATCTTGCCTTTGCCATGAAGTCGCCAGGTGGCCTTAGGCAAGCTGCTCTCTCTCAGCCTCATTCCTCCCATCTGCAATACGGGGGATAATAATACTGTCCTACCTTACAGGTTGTTGTTGTTAGGATTACTACAAGACAAGGTGTAGTGAGTGGTTAGAGTGTTGGACTGGGCCTCAGGAGACCTGGGTTCTAGTCCCCCCACTTGGCATGAAGCTTACTGGGTGACTTTGAGCCAGTCACTTCCTTTCAACCTAATCTTCTTCACCCGGTTGTTGTGAAGATAAAATGAAGAGGAGGAGGATCATGTATGCCACCTTGGTTCCTTGGAGGAAAAGGCAGAATATAAATGTAACAATTAAATAAACAAAGCAAAATAAATAAATAATACACATGAAGCACTTTGAACATTATTTATTTATTTCATTTATGTCCTGCATTTTTTCCTCTCGCAAGGAATCCAAGGTGCTTCACATGGACTTCTCCATTTTATCCCCACAACAACCCTGCGAAGTAGATTAGGCTGAGAGTCAGTGACTGGCCAAAAGTCACCCAGTAAGCTTCATGGTTGAGTGGGGGACTAGAACCCAGGTTTCCCAAGTACCAGTCCAATACTATAATCACTACACCACGCTGGATCTCAAGCAAGGGTATTGTTATTAGAAAGAATATTGTGCACAGCATCCTGAAGTTCCTGTCCAAAAATAATTGGTATAGCCAATTGAGCTGTAGGTAAACGTTATTGATTTATTGATTTTATCAAAAACATGCCTCCAGAAACCATTGGAGACATTACATTCCCATCACATCTGAAAATATGTTACCATGCCTCCACAGCCCCTCTAAAATTTTGGAGAAACATTACTATATAAAGACGGTGAACTTTTAGCAAATACAAGTACAAATAATGGATTACCTTTACTGTCTTATCTCTGGTTCTAGCTGAGACAGTTTTGAATGGCTGTTTTTCCCCCTACAGCCCTTGCCAACTTTGTAGTGACATTGCTTCTCCCAAATCTGCTACCACTCCCAAATCCCCACTAGACCTAAGTATTAGTATGTTCTAAATATTGGAGACCACTCTTGGCTGTTTGAGAAGTCTGAATCAGTAATTTCACAAACTCAGGGCACAATCCTATGCATGTTTATGCGCAAAAAAAAAAAGGCCTACAACCCCCCAGCATTCCCCAGCCAGCATGGCTGGCTGGGGAGTGCTGGGAGTTGTAGGTCTTTTTTCTGCCTAAAGATGCATAGGACTGCACCCTGAGTGAGTGAAAACAATAGTTTGTTGAGGTGAACACTCAATTAGACATGCACTATCACCCTATCTTTTGTCAGAGCAACATAAGTAACTGGTAAGTATTCTCCATTTAAGAGGCAAAGGCTACCACCAGACATCACTAATGCTGCTAATTTAACTTGAACTTGTGATGCATTAAAGTGTTCCTTGTTTTCTGCAAACAACCTGGAAAATGATCTCCACAATTTCTGTTTGGAGAATTGATTATATTTGTGTTCAGTGAACACACACACTTGGGGGGTGAGGTGGGGGTGGACCACAACCTCCAATACTCACCAGAATCAGAGCAATGGAATGTCTGGGCTAATGTGACAGCGCGTGTGCTACTTCATGGCTAACAAATATGGAATATATGATTGACCACCCAGCACTGCGTTGAGCACTAAACTTCCTTCAGACATTTAACAGACCTCTTTCCCTTTCCCTCACTTCATGACAGATGCTCTAAGACAGAGGCAGGCAACCTGGTAGGTGTTTTAGACAACAACTCCCATAATCCCTTACTGCTGGCTGGGCTTGATGGAAATTGTAGACCAAAACATCAGGAGGGCAGCAGTTTGCCTACCTTTGAGTCTACGGGAGCAATCCTATGGCCACTAGACACTAGACTCCTCTCCAGCAACCAACCTCAGAGCCCGCACTCCGAGGTCCGTTCCCGGAAATCTGACCTCCCTCCTTGTCCACGCTGCCTCAATGGCAGCGCAGAGATGCCCCATCCTCCATGCTTGGAAGAAGAGTGCGGAGCAACTGAAAAGGGCTGGGGGGCAGGGAGAGGCAGGGAGAGCGGAGCTGCACGTACAACACATTCTATGTGTCGTACGGCAGCTTCCTCTCCTGGTTGGGCCCGCCACCGCTAGACAGCTGAAAACAGCTGTCTAGCGAAAAAGAGCAAGGCAGGAAAGGCACGGAGGGAAAAATCCCTGCCCCCATGCCTCTCCTGCCTTGCTTAAGATAGGTGGTCACCTTCGAGTTCGGAGGCGTCCACCTGTCTAGTAAGGATTGCGCCCTAAGAGATTTAGGTAAGGCTGGGGATGAGAATAGCCCAGTCTTGGAAAAACTGACCTACTGAAATAGGAAAGTAAAATGCCCAGTAAATGCATTTGAGTAACTTTTAAAAAAAATGACAAAGACGTTTCCCGTAGGGTTGTTAGATATTCTCTATTTTACAAAATGTTCTGTTGTGGGGCTTTATATGGGGGCATCACTGGCTTCCTTCAGAGAACTAGTATATGGCCTTGTCTCTGTTTGAAATAAAACTGTTATCCTTGAAATTGTTGTAGCAGCTAGCAAAATACTTGTAGCACAGGGGTCATTCAATCTTTGTTTCTTTTATCAAGGGAAGAGCATGGGTAGAAGAGGGAATGAAAGGGAAGGGAGAAATCATTTGTAAAAAATGCGATGCAATCATTTGTTTGGGTGCAATACAGATGAACCTAAAAGCAAGGGCTGCTGTATTGTAGAACTGTATGAATAGGATTGTCGTCACTCAGACATACCTATTCCATCCCAAGGTCAAGATCAGGGGAAACTGGTTCTGCAAGTTGGAACAGAAGCCAGGTGATTGGCAGGTGGTTTTTTGATGTCACAAATCCATCTCTCAGGAGCAGTATTATAATGGGGGGAAAATGACTGAATGGTGTTTTTCTTTAAGTGTCATGTGAATTTTTAATCATATAAACCTCCAAGCAGCATTTTAACAAATTAATATGGGGGGGGGATGGACAGCCCACCTAAAGCATGGGGAGGTGCGGGAGGGATAAGCCAACAGCTGAGTGTTGGTAGTTGAGGTAAGCACATCTGTTACTTCCAGTATCAGCGGCCGTATGCTTATGTACACCAGTTGCTGGGGAACATGGGTGGGAGGGTGCTGTTGCACTCGTGTCCTGCTTGTGGGTTCCTGGTCGATAGCTGGTTGGCCTCTGTGTGAACAGAATGCTGGATTAGATGTGGATCCTTGGTCTGATCCAGTATGGCTCTTCTTATGGTCTTGTGTTGATAGCAGCATGAACACAAGGGGAAGCTGAGCTTGCCCACTGGAGGAAAAAAGATGTGCCTGTTCCTGCTTCTAGATCTATCTGTATGCACCTTTTGCTTCTCTAGCACAGATCGTTGATGCATTGAACTCCATGCTTTGCTTTCCTTTGACTCCTGCACTCTTCCTGTCCCACTATCCCAGTCTTCCCCAACCTGGTTCTCTCTAAACTACAATATCCATCATCCACAGTCAGCAGAGCCATGGGGAAGGCTGCAGTATTTCTTTTTGCCTTTCCTACTCTATCTCCTCACTCTGCTGTCCCTGTGTTCCAGTTATTTTCTCCATGTCTTGGTTACCACCATCTCAAAATATACGAAGCCCACACAGGATGCTCCCAAAGCTTGATTCTTTGTTCTTCAGGTTGAAGAACCCCTAAGGATGGGAAAAAATGCCCAGGGTTGTATCCGATGGTGTCATTACACTAGTGCAAAGCTTCTACTGCTTATGGAAACCCCGTTTTTTTCTCTGCACAAGTGTCAAATCCAATACTTTGATTCTGCTTGTACTTGCTATTGTACAATGTGTTACACAAGCTGATGTGCAATGCATTGCTCAAGCAGTTCTGCAAACTGTTGCACAATTCATTATGATTTTATTAGACTAGGTGTTGATTGTACTAGTGCTAGTTCTTATAATGGCTGTGCAACCACAGAGTTGCTAACTCTTGGATCTTTTCCACAACCGTAACATTGGCTATATGCTCCAATCTGCAGTTTTCTTTACAGAGTCAGTAACTCTTACCTAGCAATAATATTTCACTTCACAGGGAGCAGAAATGATGCAAATAAAAGAGACATTCCTTACATTAATAAACAGTGGTGTATACATCTCAAGTACTACAATGGGCCGCAAGGGTGTCATGAAGTGTAAGTGATTCACTTTGGCAGTGGTGATGGTTCTACATGAGAATTAAAATTATGGTTGGGGGGGGGGCCTGCTATTTTTTTTTCTCTTTAATATGATGGACTTTATGGTCCTCCAGTCAATACCCATTTCATCAACCTCAAGTGTCCTATATACCCAAACTAAGATATTTTGGCTTCTTAGAAAACACTTGCCACTACAAAAGATGCACATTAGCTTGAGCTGCTTATATTCTCCCCCACCCCAACTTTGAATAGATGCTACTTTGCAGCTAGTTGAGAAGGGATAAAGATTTGGGGTATGAGGCAAGAAGAGGGGGCCCCACATCGCTTGTGCTGCTCTTAAGCATGCCCTTTCAGAGCGGGACAAAAGGTCCAGCTTCCTGCCCCTTCCATGGCGTTTCTGCATGTGGGCAAACGCAGCAGAGCATAAACAGTTGCAAATGGGAGGAGGAGGAAGGGCTGTCCTGGCTTGCTTTGCATATTTCTCCTTGCCTGGAATGAATCGAAAGGGAAGTTGGACCATTGTTCCCCGGGGCAGGGGGGCGGGCTCCCTGTTTCACCGACGTTGACAGAAACTGCAGTTTACACGCGGGCTTCCCACCACCCTCTTCTCCTTCCTGTTGTTTGCTTATGGAAAACAAGTGGGAGTGACAAAAGAAAGAAGAGAGGGAAACCCGGGGAGGCGCTGACTGACCACAGCGCAGAAAGAGTAACCTTGTCTTCTGCGGTCATTAACCTTGCTGCTGGCGGTTCCTTTCTCGAAAGCTTGTCAGGAGAATGTGAGCTCAGCCAGAGAGCTACTGCAGACAGGCGCACACGTTTCCGGGAGGGTATCTAAATTGCTGCAAGTGTTAGAACTCCCGGATCCGTGCCGAGGGTGTGGTGGGGTGGGCGCGCCTGCAAACATGAGATTCCAACGGCTCCTTTTGACCTGGGTTTTGCTCCTGACTGGGGTGCTCCTTATCGACGGACAGAGGCCAGGTGGGTACGACTTGTTCTCTGAGGAGGTTGCACGTTCGTTGGACTTCCCTATCCAGCGCGTAGGATTGCTGTGGTAGCTATGTTGGAAGCCTCGCTCTCGCTGTTTAGCCATAGTATTGTTAAAGCCATAACTCTCCAACGCTGCAATCCTATGCATACTTACTCGATGGAACTTACTTCCGAGTAGACAACATACAGGATTGCACCGCAAACGAATGCTGAATGAATAGATGCTGCATCTACATGCGCCTTTTCAGATCCAGTGCAAAGCCATTTCTTTTGCCCGCTCGTTAGAAGATGGCAAATTAACCATTGATGATAATCCTGCCAATGATTAATGATAATCATGTGTGGTGCAGCTTAAAACGCTTTCTTGAAATGCTACATTCGTCTAGGCTCAAATTGCTGTTTTACCGTAATAAATGGAATGAAAGTGTAAACGATAGGTTTATTTATATTTAGATACGTCAATTTTTAGATCCGTCAAGCACTGCAGCCGTAACATGACTAAATTAGAACGTTTAAGGAACAAAGCTTGAGTCGTGCAGGTTGTGCTGATGCAAATATTTATAAATGGCTGTTCTGTGCATGTGTATGTGCAATGCAATCACTTTACCGTTTTCCATTAAACTTGATCTGTAATCTTTCGCTAATATCTGCCTGGACTGCTCCTTTATTGCGTCCTAGGATGGTTTGATAGTTCTTTGATTGCCTATATCAGAGAGAGAGGGTGGGTAGTCCTAAGCCTTTTTCCTTTGCTGACCCAGAAATACACTGTCCCACGTTCCTACAGCACTCAACAAATTTTAGCCAAGATTTGAAAGAACAAATCAGTTCTAATGTACACATGTACAGAGAGGTTCGGCTATTGGGCAGTATAGAAATGAAATGAATGAATGAATAAATAAATAAAAAAAATTCTCTAGGATAGTAAATACTTGCATAATTGCCATCCTCACCCTCCAGCAGACTTTTTAGTGGGGAGATTCATTTTTCTGATTAAAGTGGACATCCTCAAACCACTAACCCTGCAGTGTAGTCTCATTAGCTATAACTCTAGAGCAAATAGCTTGAAGTGGATTGCAGCCTTGGGCAAAAATGAGCATTACCTGAGCACCAGCTGGTGGTTAACATACTTTTCCAGTCCAATTTGGCTGATAGCAAAAAAGTTCAAAGTGAAGCAGGGACAGGACAGGAAGATAAGAAAAAACTATTCCACCACAATTCCAACCTGTCCTTTCATGCATTAATGAAATGACACCATGGCGCTGAAGACATTTTTTTTTGTTTCTATGGGGAATTGAGAAAACATACCAAAGGACTGAGTTATCCAGAAGTCATTTGGGGTTGCAATCTGCAAAGCAGTTCTCTTTATTGGGTAGTAGGGAGAAGAGGACCTGCTGAAAACACTTTTCTAGACAATTTCTCAAGCATCCAGGACCTTGCAGAGGGTTTAATGGGACCTGGAGTAAGTGTGACATTGGCTCTGCCATTAGGACCTGTGTGTGTGTGTGTGTGTAGGGGTCTCTGGTGAACAATGTGATGGGGCTGGGACAGAGGACAATAACATGCACAGGAGGTGAGGCAGGGGGTCTCCTGATCTGCAGGGGCCTAGGACACATTTCCCCTGTTAACACCCACCCACCCACACACACACCTTGGGGGCAGCTCTGCCAGTACCTGGGAGGATGCTGGGGTAAAATACAATGCAGTTTTCCCTGGGATATACCTAGGTCTGCTTAAAGCTTTTTAGGCCTATAAAAATACAGAATAGTCACTCGGGGTCAATTGTCTATCCATCCTGCTATTCCCAACAGTGGGTCCAGAGGCTTTTGTAATATTAATTGCATTTTGATTTTTTTAGGAAAATAGAGAAGCATTCTACATTTGCAACTTTTGGGAGACAGCAGCTTGCTGAGGTCACCCACTGAGCATCAGCTGAGCTTTGAATGAGCATTTCCCACATCCCAACCCAGATCTTTACCTATTACACTGCCCTGTGAAATGAACACTGTTCGTTCTCTGTCTCCTCTCTTTACAGCAGCTCAAGGTACAGTGATGCATCAATAGTGCTTAGTATTTATACAGCACTTTCTCCTAAGTGCTCAAACATGCTTTGCATACACTACCTTACGATAACCCAGTAAGGTAGGCCAGTGTTACAACCCCAGGGCCAAAACAGGCATTAGTTTAAATCTAGCAGCTACATCTTTTTAAATTTTTTTACTCTAGAGTAGTTGCAGCGGGCCCAATCCGGACTCTGTCATGGGGGTGGGGGCTTTTAAAATCTGGATTGGGGGCCCTGCATCTACTCTAGAGTAAAAATAAAAAATACAGTTGCTAGATAAAGATTTAAAGTAATGTCCTTGACCCCCAGGGAGAAGGATTAGGGTTACTGTATTTAACTTATATGCAGAGTACATCATGAGAAATGCCGGGTTGGATGAATCACAGGTCGGAATTAAGATTGCCGGGAGAATTATCAACAACCTCCGATATGCAGACGATACCACCCTAATGGCAGAAAGCGAAGAGGATCTCAAGAGCCTCTTGTTGAGGGTGAAAGAGGAGAATGCAAAAGCTGGTTTGAAACTCAACATTAAAAAAACTAAGATCATGTCATCTGGCCCTATCACTTCCTGGCATATAGAAGGGGAAGAAATGGAAGCAGTGACAGATTTTACTTTCTTGGGCTCCAAGATCACCGCAGACGGTGACTGTAGCCATGAAATTAAAAGACGCTTGCTCCTTGGGAGGAAAGCTATGGCAAACCTAGACAGCATAGTAAGAAGCAGAGACATCACCTTGCCGACAAAGGTCCGTCTAATCAAAGCTATGGTTTTCCCAGTAGTAATGTATGGCTGTGAGAGCTGGACTATAAGGAAGGCTGAGCGCCGAAGAATTGATGCTTTCGAACTGTGGTGCTGGAGAAGACTCTTACGAGTCCCCTGGACTGCAAGGAGGTCAAATCAGTCCATCCTAAAGGAAATCAACTCTGAGTGCTCATTGGAAGGACAGATAATGAAGCTGAAGCTCCAATATTTTGGCCACCTAATGCGAAGAGAAAACTCCCTGGAAAAGACCCTGATGCTGGGAAAGACTGAAGGCAAAAGGAGAAGGGGACGGCAGAGGATGAGATGGCTAGATAGCATCACGGATGCAATGAATATGAACTTGAGCACGCTCCGGGAGAGAGCGCAGGACAGGAAGGCCTGGCGTGCTATGGTCCATGGGGTCACGAAGAGTCGGACACGACTGAACAACAACAACAATTTCTGTTGTCCATGAATGTGGCTTATCTTTTCCAGGGAACTCCACCAATATATTGTTAGCTTGGAAAAAAGGAGGGCAAAGGAGACATGATAGAGGTGGTACAAAATTATGAATGGTGTGGAGAATGTGGATAGGAAGGCATTTTTCTCCCTTACTCAAAATACTAGAGCTCTGGGTCATCCCATGAAGCTGATTGGTGGGAGATTCAGGACAGATAAAAAATACATCTTCACACAGCGCGTAGTTAAACTATGGAATTTGCTACCACAAGATGTAGTGATGGCCACCAACATGGATGGCCTTAAAAGGGGGTTAGACAAATTCCTGGAAGAGAAGGCTATCAATGGCTTCTAGTCCTGATGGCTGTGTGCTACCTCCAATACCAGAGATAGTATGCCTATGTACACCAGTTGCTGGGGAACATGGGCAGGAGGGTGCTGTTGCACTTGTGTCCTACTTCTGGTTTCCTGGTCGACAGCTGGTTGGCCACTGTGTGAACAGAATGCTGGACTAGAGGGACCCTTGGTCTGATCCATCAGGGCTCTTATTATGTTTTCATTAGCCACTGCTATTTCTAGTGGCAGTTCTTTCCTGTTTTCAAGCATTGTATTAATATTTATCAGGTGCCTCCTATCATTATTTATTCTATTTTCCAAACACCTTTTCCCATATAAAATACTCTCTAGGTGACATACAGGATTTAAAATGCTTAAACCATGAGCATTTTCTGAAAGGTTTTAAGAGCTCTTCTATACGAACATTTTCTTCCATGTGCTAAAACCAAAGAACACAAACCAGCCAAGCATAAACACTTAATAAAATTCAATGGGTTGTGCAGGGTTTACTCAGAAGTAAGTCCAGTTGTGTTCACTGGGGCTTATACTATAGTAAGTTTGTGTAAGGCTGCAGTCCTGTACACACTTACCTGGGAATAAGCCCCATTGAATATAATGGGATTCACTTCTACATTAGCATGCATAGGTTTGCACTATTGGAGTACTTGAGTTTGAGTGGATCATGCCCATGGACAGCTAAAGTTTCTGTAGTTTACATGAGTCTAGCAAATGGCTATTATGTGGAGCAATTTCGGGGATGTGCTGGAATGGCTTCTTCTGAATGAAGGCAGCTTTGTTACTGGAAACCCATATATGACTTTGTGCTTAGCAAGAAAATGACATTATCGTAATAGGAATCCTGTCCATGCAGAAGCTGGCAGAAAAATGGCATCTTGCTGCAAGTGGACATGCTTTATGCCCCTTCCAAAAGTACTTCGGACATCAGGTAGTAACCTTTCCTGCTTACCTATTGTTAATTTTTTGAACTCTTACTCTTTCAATTTTCTCCTGTCTTCCAGCTAACTTGGCAAGACGAAAACTGCACAGACATCACTGTTCCCACCGGAGATGCATGCCCCTGCATTCCAGAGTGCCCTTCCCATGAGGTATCGCAAATTCTACAGCTCTCGGGCTAAATTTTGGCGTGGGCCATTCATAAGTGTGTGGTAATAAAATCAGGCGCCAGCAGGATTACGATTGTCCAAGCCTGCCCCTGTAGCTTTGCTTAGGAACACTGTGTGGATAATTGAATAGGTTCTCCAGCATATACCCATTTACAAATTATACTTTCATTTCCAAACAGTTTGGGGAGGAGGGCATTTTGCTAACCCCAAACCACAAACAATTTCCTTTGGGCTCCATTCTTTGTGATTTTATTTGTTCTGAAAATAGAGCAAGGAGGAGGGAACGGCGGGGGGTGGGAATGAACTAAAGGGGGAAGCAGCACAATAAAAGTACTTGTTTTATGTGAACTCCAGGGCATGGTTCCAAATGAGTGAGTAGTACTGGGCTCTCTGTCAATTATTTCACTCTCTGAGTGAAGCTACACAGAGAAGGGGACTCATTTGACACCCTGCTGTCCTGCTGTGGTTTGCTATGAGCCAAAGGCAAACGTTTCCTCTTGCCTTGCCCATGAAATGATGAATATTTCATTACAATAAAACCTAAACAATGTATCCCTCCAATGGAATTCCTTCCATATATGTATCACTTAAAAATAAGATGGATAAAGCCGATAATAAACAGGGTCATGTGAGCTTGCTAAATAGCAATGCTTTAGTCCAATCTTCCCCAACCTGGCACTCTCCAGATGTGTTGGATGACAATTCAGAGTTGTCATCCAACACATCTGGAGGGCACCAGGTTGGGGAAGGTTGTGTTTAGCCCGATGTCATTGCATGCCCTTATGAGTATATATTTTCCCCGCAGTCCACCTATGGCAGGATTCACATGAAACTGTGTCAAGAGTTCAGTAATCTTTTCTTAAGATTGCCACTGTTTTTTGTCTTTTACTGATCTCCATCTGTGCTTTAACAATAGTATGACACATAGCTGAAAACAATCCACCCTGAACAACCCAACAAGAAGCCATGGGTTC
The DNA here is from genome assembly GCF_057233095.1 of Heloderma suspectum. NCBI lineage: Eukaryota > Metazoa > Chordata > Lepidosauria > Squamata > Helodermatidae > Heloderma > Heloderma suspectum. The sequence goes on from NC_139462.1 coordinate 73,547,913, forward strand.
TTAGGGTGGCCTGTGCATGGTTAACAAACCATGCTGAGGAAACTATGCCAGGTTTGGACATCACAACAAGGCACACTGAAATAAACAAGGGTGACAACCCACCATGGGTTACCGTGTCGTGCAAACCAGGTCACAGAAATGTAGCAGGGAATGCATCCCTAGCACGGCAATAATGCTATGCCAGAAGCTTCACCTAGTGAATTTCTTCATGCCAGGCTGCTCTTAAAATAGGCAGCAACTGGGTGTATTAAAAAGAAGATGGTTATTATCATTTAGCACCACAACAATCAAGCTTTTCTGAATGTGCAGCCTTTCAACATGGCAATTCCACACTGATTTCACTACTGTTGTAGCTGCAGCCATGGACCTGAGTAGTTGCACCAGAGAAATGTGTTTAATAGCTATGGATTTTTTAAAAACACAATCCAGGACAGTGCAACATTTATTTAAAATGTATTCCACTAGGCTGATTTTTGTAATAATGGAGGAACTCAAATGCCCTTTCACAAGAGTTCCAGAAGAGCAGCTAGGTTAGTCTAGAGCACCAAAAAGACAAAGGCCGAGGAAGACACAGATCAGCCTTCCCCAACCTGGTATGGGGAGCTATGTTGAACTATGACTCCCAGAATCCCCAGCCAGCCATGCTGGCTGGGAATGATGGGAGTTGTAGTCTCACATGTGGAAGGCACCAGGTTGGGGAAGGCGGACAGACTAACAAGTTTGTTGTGGCGAGAGCTCAGGTGCCATTCTATTCAAAGTAGTCAGTAGCAGGCGGCTGCTGTGAAGAACTGGAAGCTCTTTGGCTTTTGATTGCATTCCTCTGTACTGAGCTGACAGCATACTTTTTAACCCAAATGGGGATCCTACACCTTAAATAATGGGAGGTGCAAAGGACCAATGCTCTATAGCAGGAGTAGGCAAACTGGTGCCGTCCAGATGTTTTGGACGACAGCTCCCATAAAACCTAACCACTAGCCATGCTGTGCTGGGCTTATGTTAGTTGTAGTCCAAAACATCTGGAGGGCACCACATCGCCTACTCCGGCTCTGCAGTCTATGGCAGCATCTCAGTGCCAATCCTTAGCCCCTCCAGAACTATACAGATAAAACATGTAAATATACCACACTAAGGATCAAAAGCCTGCCAAGTTTCTTTTCAGGGAAGCACACCATTTACAGATGAATAAAACATGCTGTTGATAGCTTTGCGTCTGGCAACATCTCTTCTTATGTATGGATAATGGCATGGCCGTAGGTACTTTGGCTGTAATAAATAAAACATGACAGAGGCGATAACCCAGCATCCATTCTCTTAAAAGTTAGCTCCTTGGAACTAGTAAGACTAATCAAGAGTGAGGACCTTTAAGTTCACCTGGACAGTTCACCTTTGCCACGCATGTAGATTCAAAGAAAATGGCTGGGACTGTTTAGCTTAGAAAAGCGGTGGATATGGGGAGATGTGATAGATGTGTACAGAATTATGCATGGTGTGGAGAAAGTGGATAGGGATATGACAGGTATGTATTCCCTCCAGTATCTGAGGCAGCATGCCTCTCATACCAGTTGCTGGGGAACACAAGTGGGAGGATGCTGCTGCACTTGTGTCCTGCTTGTGGACTTTCCAAAAGTTGGCTGCCCTGAACAGAATGCTGGACTAGATGGACCTTTGGTCTGATTCAGAGCGACTCTTATGTTAGAAACTGAGCATGGAGTTTCTGCCAGTGCCATAATTTTTATGAATTCTGTCTATGAAGAAGCTGGGAGGCAGGGGGAAATAGGATTTTGCAACAAGCAGACATGCTCTGCTATGGCCCTACCAAAATACTTCTGTCACCACACAGCAGCCATTATGGTTTGCGTATTATTTATTCAGCATTATCAATGTGTGTGGTATGCTACAGGGTATAAAAGTGCTGACAATCTATAATTCTACACAAGGGAGACAAGAGAACAGGGGTGGCCAACTTGTGGCCTTCCAGATATTGTTGGACTGCAACTCCCATCATCCTAAAACAGCATAGCCTATGGTGAAAGGTGATGGAAGTTATTGACCAACAACATCTGGAGGGCCACAGGTTGTCCACTCTTGCAGTAGAGGAAGGGGGAGGGAAGTGAAGGCAGGGGAAAACTGGGAAAGAATGGGTGTTATTTCAGCTATACATACTTAAGCTAAATTACAGTAGTAGACAGGAAACTGATGCAGGAATTCAATAAGTGATTTAGAATCATAGAATCATAGAATCATAGAATAGTAGGGTTGGAAGGGGCCTACAAGGCCATCGAGTCCAACCCCCTGCTCAATGCAGGAATCCAAGTCAGAGCATCCCTGACAAATGGCTGTCCAGCCTCGTCTTGAAGGCCTCCAGTGTGGGAGAGCCCACCACCTCCCCAGGTAATTGGTTCCATTGCCGTATTGCTCTGACACTCAGGAAGTTTTTCCTGATGTTCAGTCGGAATCTGGCTTCCTGTAACTTGAGCCCATTATTCCGTGTCCTGCACTCTGGGATGATCAAGAAGAGATCCTGGCCTTCTTCTCTGTGACAACCTTTCAAGTACTTGAAGAGCGCTATCATATCTCCCCTCAGTCTTCTCTTCTCAAGGCTAAACATGCCCAGTTCTTTCAGTCTCTCTTCATAGGGCTTTGTTTCCAGTCCCCTGATCATCTTTGTTGCCCTCCTTTGAACCCTCTCCAGCTTGTCTGCATCCTTCTTAAAGTGTGGTGCCCAGAACTGGACACAGTACTCCAGATGAGGCCTAACCAGTGCTGAGTAGAGGGGAACTAGTACTTCCCGGGATTTGGAAGCGATGCTTCTATGAATGCAGCCCAAAATAGCATTTGCCTTTTTTGCAGCCACATCACATTGTTGGCTCATATTCAGCTTGTGATCGACGACAATTCCAAGATCCTTCTCGCTCGTAGTGTGGTTGAGCCACGTATCCCCCATCTTGTAACTGTGCATTTGGTTTCTTTTTCCTAGGTGCAGAACTTGGCATTTGTCCCTATTAAATGCCATTCTGTTGTTTTCTGCCCAGCACTCCAGTCTATCCAGATCACTTTGAATTTTGTTTCTGTCTTCCAAGGTATTAGCTATCCCGCCCAATTTTGTGTCATCTGCAAATTTGATCAGCATTCCCTGCACCTCCTCCTCCAAGTCATTAATAAAAATATTGAAGAGCACTGGGCCCAGGACTGAGCCCTGCGGTACCCCACTCGTTACCTCTCCCCAGCTTGAGAAGGTCCCATTGATAAGCACTCTTTGAGTCCGATTCTGTAGCCAACTGTGGATCCACTGGATCGTTGTTTCATCTAGCCCACTTCGAGCTAGTTTGCTCATCAGGATATCATGGGGCACTTTGTCGAAAGCTTTGCTGAAGTCGAGGTATATGATGTCTACAGCATTCCCACGGTCTACAAGGGAGGTGACTTGATCAAAAAATGAGATCAGATTTGTCTGGCAGGACTTGTTTTTGACAAATCCATGTTGGCTTCGAGTAATCACTGCATTGTTGTCAAGGTGCTTCCAGATGGATTGCTTTATGATCTGCTCCAGAATTTTCCCAGGGATTGATGTCAGACTGACTGGTCTGTAGTTCCCAGGTTCCTCCTTTTTACCCTTTTTGAAGATAGGGACAACGTTAGCCCTCCTCCAGTCATCTGGCACTTCCCCGGTCCTCCATGATTTCTCAAAGAGAATAGACAGCGGTTCTGAGAGCTCTTCTGCCAGTTCCTTTATGACTCTAGGATGCAGTTCATCTGGCCCTGGAGATTTGAACTCATTCAAAGTAATGAGGTGTTCCTTGACCATATGCCTGTCGATCTCAAGCTGCAATCCTGCCCCTTCAGCCTGTACTTCGCCTTTGCCAGGGGGGTCATAGACCCTCTTTTGGGAGAAGACTGAGCCAAAGTAGGAATTGAGCACCTCTGCCTTTTCTTTGTCATCTGTTATCATTTTGCCATCCTTATTTAATAGCTGAACAACCATTTCTTTCCTCTGCCTTTTACTATGCACGTAGCTGAAGAAAGCCTTTTTGTTGTTTTTAGCATCCCTCGCTAACCTCACCTCGTTCTCCGCTTTAGCCTTCCTGACGCCATCCCTGCAATTCTGTGCTACCTGCCTGTACTCTTCCTTTGTTACTTGGCCTTCTTTCCACTTCCTATATGTGTCCTTTTTTGTTTTCAGGTCATCCCTAAGCTTTTTGTGAAGCCACATTGGCTTCTTCTGTTGTCTTCCACCTTTTCTTCTTGTTGGAATTGTTTGTGATTGTGCCTTGAGAATTTCCTTTTTTAAAAGTTCCCACCCATCTTGGACTCCTTTTCTCGCTAGCATTGTTTGCCATGGGACCTTACTGATCATTGTTCTGAGTTTATTAAAATCAGCTTTCCTAAAATTCAGGGTACGCGTTTGAGTACACTCGGCTTTTGCTTCCCTTAGAACCAAGAACTCAAGTACAACATGGTCGCTTTCCCCCAGAGTTCCTGTAACTGCTACTTTATCCACTAAGTCATCTCTGTTGGTTAGGATCAAGTCAAGGATAGCCGATCCTCTAGTTCCTTCCTCTACTTTCTGTAGGAGGAAGTTATCCGCCACACAAGTCAGGAATTTCCTGGAGGGGCCATGTTTTGCAGAATTTGTCTCCCAACAAATATCGGGGAAATTGAAGTCCCCCATTACTACTACATCATGCTTCCTTAAAACATTGGCTATTTGCTTTTCAAAAGTTTCATCCTTGGCTTCTCCTTGATTGGGTGGCCGGTAGTAGACTCCGACCACCAGGTTCCTTTTATTCTTTGCTCCATTTATTTCAACCCAGATGCTTTCGATGGGGCTACCAAGCTCCTCCTCCTGTATTTCTGTGCAGAGATATGTATTTTTCACATACAGTGCAACCCCGCCTCCCTTTCTGTTCCTCCTGTTCTTTTTGAACAAGTTATATCCTTCAACTGCTGTATTCCAGTCATGAGAGTCATCCCACCAAGTCTCAGTTATACCTATCAAGTCATAATTTCCCTCCTGTATTAAGAGTTCAAGTTCGTTCTGTTTGTTTCCCATACTCTGGGCATTAGTATATAGACATTGAAGACCATGTGCTTCATAGTCTGGCTTTCTTCCTACATGTGTCTGAAGACTATTATTGGGCGCTATCAGCGCTGTTCTCTCCATTGCAGTGCATGCGCCTACGTCCATTGTTACCCCCAACATTACATCTCCCTTCCCCGTAGGATTCAGTTTAAAGCCCTCCTGATGAAGTTCTTCATGCTGTGGCCAAACACATTCTTCCCAGCCTTTGTGAGGTGCAACCCATCCCTAGCCAACAGCCCATCTTCCAGGAAGTATAGCCCGTGGTCCCAGAATCCAAATCTCTCTCGTCGGCACCACCTTCGTAGCCAGTCATTCACCCGGAGTATTTTTCGTTCCCTTTCTATCCCTCTTCTAACTACTGGAAGGATGGATGAGAAAACTATCTGGGCCCCAAAGTTCTTGAGTTTCCTTCCCAAAGCTTCAAAGTCTGAAGCAAAGGACAAAGTGGCTTGCACGGAGATACCTCTGGGAACCCCACACACCAGAAAACACCTGATGCTTGTAAGCCTCCGGTAACCATAGTAAACAAAACAAAAAAATCCATCCATGTTAACTATAATCTTTACTTATGTGCTATGCTTTAAGTAACAAATGTATTTAAAATCCTCACAACCACAGCTACCATCATAATGACTTTTCTAAGATCCAAACTAGTTACATCACTGTTAGGTTTTTAAGGAGTTTATTATATGCATGTTATTTAGACAGATGATCAAACAAGGTTTTATTGCCAAGGCCCACCTGTGTGTCGATTTCAACAGACAGCAGATTGAGAGCTCTCAGTTGTGTCAGCAAAAGAATGCCTAGCCAAAGCAATCACATCAGGTCACTCAGCACATAGAAATTTAGGAGCAGGATGGAATTTAGAGGACGTCTCATTGAGCCACTGCTGCAAAAGTAATTCACTTCTTCTCCCCACTTCCAGCATTTCATGACTGTGTGGACAGTCTCTAATGTGATTTGAAATTTAATGCATTTGAGTTAATATTGCAGAGCCTGGGTGATAAATATGCACTTAGGTGGATTCCCCCTTCCCCCTCTTACAGAATATTTATTTGCAAGACTAAAAGCTATTTTGTAGCTAGTTCCGGTGAGGGAGCTGCTTGCTTGTAACACCAACCAGCATTGAGCAGGAACACCAGCTCTTTCTTAACCAAACATAACCTGGTCTGGAGATACGATTTTGAACAGCTGAAATGGTTGGTGTGTCACGCAAGGGAAGGATTGGATGGGGTTCAGCAGTTCAGATTTTCCTGTGAAAGTGTCGTGGTGTATTGTCTACACTGATATGGATCTGGCAACTTGCTGCTGCTGTGGAAAAGGGAAATTCCATGTTGGGCATTGTTAGAAAAGGGATTGAAAATAAACTGCCAATATCATTCTGCCTTGAAACATATCTATGGCGTGACCACACTTGGAATACGGTTCTGGTCTCTGCCTCTCAAAAAGGATCTTGCAGAGCTGGTAAAGGTTCAGAAAAGGGCAACAAAATGATCAAGGGGCTGGAATATCTCCCCTATGAGGAAAGGTTACAATGTTTGGAGCTGTTTAACTAAGAACAAAGGCAAGTATAAGAAGACATGATAGAGGTGTGCAAAACAATGCATGGTGTGGAGAAAGTGGATGAGGAAAAGTTTTTCTTCCTTTCTCTTAATACTCGAACCCAGGGTCATGCCATGAAGCTGATTGGTGGCACGTTTAGGGCAGTTAAAAGGGAGCACTTCTTCACACAGCACATTGTTAAACTATGGAATTTGCTGCCACAAGATGTGGTAATTGCCGCCAGCTTGGATGGCTTTAAAAGGGGAGTGGACAGATTCATGGAGGATAAGGCTATCAATGGCTACCAGTCATTAAGGTTATATATTACTTCCAGTATCAGAGGCAATGTGCCTATATATGCCAGTTCCTGGCAAACACAAGCAGGAGGTATTTTTGCACTTGTGCCCTGTTTGTAAGCTTTCCACAGGCATCTGGTTAGCCATTGTGGGAAACAGGATGCCCAGCTAGATAGGCCTTTGGTCTGATCCAGCATAGCTTTTTTTATGGGTTGTATCCAATGTTAGCTTAACTGCGATGTCATTCATTTCAGTGGGTAGAACTAAGTAGAACTAACATCGGATACAACCCTATGTTCCTTTGCTGTGCATGGGTTAGTATAGAACTCATACATTTTCCAAGCTGACCACTCACAGGAATACTAATTTTCTTAAACATTAAGCATGTGCAGAATCTATCTATGGTTCTGAATTGGCTGATAGGGCACTGCTACTGCCCCTTACAACTTGACTCACCCGAGTAATAGGTATTTGAGCTCATACTGCCTGTTTTACAGGCAGTAGCACCTTAGGATAAAATGCAGCCGTGCCAAACAAGAAGGCTCCTCCTAGATACTTCCCTACATGAGCTTGATTATTAAAGGCTGCTAAGGTGCCTTCATCACTCATTATTCCAGTTTCGCTGATAGCTCATGAGGCTCAGGACCATACTTGTAGCTAACTACTTGGAAATAAGAGTAATGTCAATTCCCACACAATTGTCAATCTTGGAGGAGGGAGGAATTACATATTAATATATGTTTTATTGAAAGTTGAAATATAAGTTAAACTAGCCCAATAATGAAGAATGCTGTTTGGGCACTTTCACATTCTACTTTGGAGGGGAAATACTTAAACCTCCTAAAGGAAAAAAAAATCAGCTGAGCTCTCTAATCAGTCATTGCACTGGCCTAATTCTAAGATTTAAAATAAGCAAATATTTCCCTGCCAGACTTCTTTTACTGTGACAGCAGATTCATAATGTCTTTCTAAATCCTGGCCTGCTCCTGGAGGGTGAGGAAGAATTGCCTGCAGACAAGATTAGAGGCATCAAAAGGTCAAAGCCATGTTATGGCGCTCAAGTGCAAATAGGCTCCACTGAATTTAACAGGGAACAGAAAGATTAATAATATTGATACCATGTCATGATCAGTGTACAGTGTACACTGTACATGGCACCTGACAGTTATATACACACAATCTAGTCAAGTCCCCACTCACAAGGAGCTTACAGTGTTAAATACACTGTCATCAAAATTCTGCAGACCCTATAAAACTGCCCCACGCCATATTTTAAAACAAAGTTCTCATCATATAATGGACCCAAAGCTGGTATGATCTTTAGTGGTTACGGTGCAAGATCACCTGGAGCAACAGTTTAATGTACAGATGTAAGAGGCTCACTCATACTTCCATATAACTGCTGGTCTTCAAAGGCTGGGAACCACACAGGTAGGTCACACCAATGGCATCACAAGATTTGCTTAAAGAAGAAAAATGACATATGTTCATGCCATTTATGTCCAAGTTGATGAAATGTCAAAAGGAATGTCCATTCAATAGATGGAAAAGTCACTTGCAATCCTAGCAGTTGTAAAATCCATAGAATAATTAGGAGACTGTATGGATTTTACAATGTAGCCCCTGACCTGAAAAGGCTTATGCATGCCTGGGGTAGAGCATCCCAACATTTAGTCCGAACTTTTATAACACCTGATGCTTTCTACAGTTAAAGTAGTAGTAGAAATAGGGGGCGGGGGGAGGGGAGAGATTGTAGGTCTGCACTGCAAATTGATACTGGTTCCATACTAGTTTAACTGTCATAGTTCTCCCCAACCCCAATCAGAAAGTTCTGGAAATTGTAGATTACTACAGGTGGTAGGAATTGTGGTGGAGAGCTCCACAACCTACCTGCCCCCACTGCATGATTACGATTCCCAAGATTCCTTAGGGCGGTAGAATGATGATTAAACCAGTATTGTCTGCAGTGTAGTTCCATCCAGGGAAAGGGCATATACATTAACAATAAATACAATTGGGTACTGTTTGTTTCAGGTTGACTTTAAAAGTGGGTCCTGGGTTTGAAAAGGCTGAAGGCTACTGTTCTAAATGTAATATTTAACGCATCATGGACTAGATGATTTCTGAGTTCCTACCAACCCTATGATTCTATCTTGCATGTGGATTTCTTTCCCGTTTATAATAATGAGCCTCGTGTGGAGCAGAGTGGTGGGTGGCAGTATTGCAACTGAAAGTCTCCCCATGACCTGAGTTCGATCCCAGAGGAAGCCGGGTCTCGGATAGCCGGCTCAGGTTAACTCAGCCCTCCATCCTTCCGAGGTCGGTAAAATGAGTACCCAGCTTGCTGGCGGAAAGATAGCCATGACTGGGAAGGCAATGGCAAACCACCCCACTATAGTCTGCCATGAAAACGCCAGCACAAGCAGCGTCCTTCTAGGGGTCAGTAATGACCCGGTGCTTGCACAGGAGGAACCTTTCCTATTGTTTATAATACAGAGTATAGATGACTAGATGACCATATATAAAAATGATATCCCTTGCAAAGAATTTTCTACCTAAGCATGCATTACTTCTTTTTACAGACAGGAAACTGAGGTTCAGAGTATTGGGCATGATGCTATCAAATGTTCAACAGAAAGCTTGTTCAACAGAAAGCTTGGCAGGAGCTCTAAATACATCCCAACCCCATATTCATTGCAAGTTTTCTACCTGTCTCACAAGCCAAGTCTTCTGGACATGCAGCAATTTGCATGTTTGCTCAAGTATTATCCTTCCAAGGGTCTCAACTGAACACCGTCAGACTTGAAGACTCCTCTAAGCATCGGCAAGCACCAATTACTGTTTGAATAACGTACCTATTTAACTGGTTTCTAAACAAAGTGAGAGAGGATTGGACAAATGTATCCTGTTTATCTGATCCAGATCTACTGGTGCAAGCAAACCAGTGACTCCTGCACTTAAAACCTCCTGAGTGCCGCTGAAAACAGCCCACCGGAAGAGAGTATAAATGAATGACTCCAAATTTACTTTCCTTAACAGTTCTTTTAAAAGCTACACATGCTGCATGATACAGGGCTATACATGAAAAGAGGAGTTGAACAAGATAAATGCACTTAGTCTCCTTTGATAACAAGTGAGGAATATTTGCCCTTTCATACATTATGGTTCCTTGCAATCACACAACAGATGCAATTTTCTTCATGATGCAGTAATGATTGTGAATGGCAATTGTGGCTTTTCCCTGGCCACTAGAAAGTCAACTTCTACTAATTAATTGTGTGAAGCTCAACTGTTCCCAAACATCAGTTCTTCACCCTACCACTTTTAAAAGTTGAGCGCTATACATCTACCAGTAAAACCTGCAACAAAATGTTGCAGTGTATCCTCACGTCCTAACAAGAATATGTCTACTCATGGTGCCAGTCAGTTATGTCCTCCTTCAGGAAACTCCATTCCATTCTCTCTGTATACTTGTTGGCTCCCCCCCCCCACCTCGACACTCAACATTCTCTAGCTACTGAGCTTGCTCAATCCTCATTGAGGTGTGTGTGTGTGTAGTTTTGCCCCATTTGATGGTTTGAAGATTTGGGGGGGGGGGTACTTCTGCAAACCTTGGGTTTTCCCTGAGCATGCTAATACTTCCCTTTTGTTTCTTTCTGCCTCTGCTTGGCTTTGTCAGCGCTCACCACCCGAGTTCAGTAGCAGAGAGGAGTGGTATTTTTTTTGTAAAAAAAGTTGACTATCTCAGTACAATAATTTTAAATCCAGTCTGGTTTACTCTCCCCCAAATACAGTTCCTACCAACTGCTGGGAAGAGGAATGAAGTGGAGAAATCCAAATGACAACATTTGATAGCAGCACTGTTATAATCTATGCAGGTGTCCCATAAGCCATCATCAGGAAACATTCAACAACCTTATTATAAGCCTGTTGGAACAAGCTTCACAGGGGTTTAGGGTTTCTCTAAACAGGGGGAAAACAACGAAGAACAAAGTGATCCTATCTGGGAGCTTTGGAGAACCATCCGTGCAATATGATAGGCATTCTTCTCTACATGTCAACACAGCACTCTAGTAGCCAGGAAGGAAATTTTACAATATTAGAACAGTTATGGTGTCATTTAAAGAACTATTGGTGTATTGTTTATTACTTAACCATTCACATGTCTCTATATCTTTAATACCATAGCTAAGAATATGCAAAAATTAAGCAATTGTTTCGTAAATATGATTGGTTAATATTTATATTAAAAATGTGTATTCGATGTTGAAAGCCACAGTTATTCAAGCAACTTTCTCATTATCTCAAGTCGGAGATGGTATCTATTGACATTGCTGGTGCATTCTTGTTTTCAGGTGGAAAATTCTTAAATACTAATTAACCTTAACTGGAAAGACTTAACAAGTATGTCTGAACTTTACTTTGGAGCTCTGCTCATACCAGTAGAAATATACCAAGTAAAGCTATGCTGATAAACCTGTGCAGGATCAGGGTCTTAGCAGATCAGTCTTCCTTAAAATATTCTTGGTTGTCTTTGTACTAATTTTAACATGTTTACAGCCACTGTAGAACATATGGTGAGATTCAATTATTTCTTCAGAGCATGTTTGTAACTGTATATGTTGTAAAAATTGTACTTCAAATAGCATTGTCATATTAAATCTTTGTACAATTTTTTTTAATTTTTGTATTCTGTAAACACATGGGAATGACCCACCTCCAAAGACAAATAAAATATTTGCCTAATCTGTTTATAAATTTCATAAGGGATCAGTGTAAACTTGAATAATCTGTATAGCTAAATAAAATATAGCTTAAATCTCGCTATTTCTTTGATTTTATTTTAAGTCACAAAGTTTATAGGATTTAGGCAGTTAAAGCCACACTATTTTTTTTAAGTGTTCTTATTTCACTTGGATCTAGATAGGCACAAGTCAAGTGTAACCACCACCACCCCTTTTCGAGATACATACGGAAATTAAAAATATTGTTTTTTGTATGCCAGCACACTATATTTCATGCACATCACTCACAGTAAAAATATTGGGCTCGATCCAGATTATGTCATACCTAGTCTAGACCCATTCAAACCAATGCAACTTAACTCAGTCATATTATCTCAATTCTGTCCCAGTTCCATTGGCTGCTTATTTGTTTCCAGGCCCAAATTAAAGTGCTGGTCTTTGCCTTTAAAGCGCTAAACCAAGGGTGGGCAACACATGGCCCATGAACCACATGCAGCCTGCCACGGCCAGTTGTGCACCCCTGGTCCCTACTGTTGTTTCCCCACCAACCTGGAAATCACAGCAATTCTGCTGGGAAACGAGGTGCACCAAGGGTTTCCAAGATTATTGGTGCTGGAACTAAAGTAACTGCCGGTGCTGCCCACAATTGTTGTGGAGCTGTTTGCTCATTGCTAAAAATAAGAAAGCTCCAGAGCAGCTCTCGCCCTTCTGCAATAAAGCTTTGCATTTGATTTCAAACTTCTCATGCATCGCTTCAGCACATGACATAAAACAGCATCTCCCTGAGCAAAAGATGCATTGCACCTACAAAAGATGCAGCCCTAGTTTTTTATAATAAGAAGAATAGTGTTCATACACAGGGTCAGCTTTTGGTGTTTTTCTAGGCATCTCGTCCACCAGTATTTGCTATGTAATGTAGTGACCTATTTGAACGTGACTAATGTACAGGTGTTTGAAGAATAGGGGTCAAAAGGACAATTCCCCTTGGGATGTAGTCCCGATCGCAGTTGTCAGACAGACTTGGGAAGGAAGACCTCAAATATTTTTCTCAAGCAAATGGAAAACCAGTTGATATCCATTCCCATCTGTATACTGAACAAGCATTTCCCAGAGTCTAATATTTACACACAGGGAGCCAGTTCTGCCTCCAAACACATTGTAATGCATCTGAGGCACTTAACTGGTTCCCACAGTGACACTGCTTTTATGTCTGTTGGGTTATCTCAGGATTAGGCTATTGATAGCCTTATCCAGCCAGATTGCTTTTCCCTTTAATTACCCTTCACTGAAGAGAAATGAAGATGTTTGCCCCAAGCTCTATAGACAGTTCTTGAGCAGACTGCATTCACATTTAAGGCCTACAAAGAAATGGGCATAAGTGTTTTATGGAAAGTTAATCAAGAACAGCACAAGTTCATAGAAAGAAAAAATCAGAAAGCAAACATCCAAGGGTGCCATGGAAAAATTACGTGTATTTTGACATTTACCTACTGCATTTCAAGCTTTCAGCTCTTCAACTTGTCTTTTATTAAAGGAATTACAAACTTTGATAAAGAGCAGGGAGATCAAAATTCATTAGGTAATTTTTTAAAAATAACTTTTAATGGTACCTTTGGATGTTTTCCTATTTTTTCTTAGAGAAGATTAAGCCAACCCAACATTTAACCATACAAACCCTTCCATGTGGAAGCAACAATCCCCATTGCTAAATGTTATTTCTACATGACTTACCTATGGGGCACAACCACTATTTAAGTTCTTATACCTTGGAGTCAAGTATATAAGAATTCAGTTTTGCTTTGTGCTTTAACTCCAGCAATGTAGGAATGGGTAATATACCATCAATATGTATGCACCAACAATAAGTTGCATCTACAGTATTCTAGCTTTAAATTAATGCTTCTAGCCCACATGAATATAAACATTGGAAAAATGGCAATAAGGCTAAGAAAAGCTAGTTGAGCCTCAGTTTTGTTTCTCAACTCCTGGAATTTCTAAATACATATAATGATTTCCCCACCACCGCCACCACCACAAGTCAGGGAGTCACATTTCCAGACAATGTCAAGATAGGAATTTCATAGTGCATCATGCTGACCCATTAGAGTTCACATTCATAGAGACATGAAAAAACGAGAACTAATGACATACATTATCTACATTAGTTTAAATCCTTCCAACTTTGTTCTGGGAATAAAACATATGTAAACATTTTGTATGGCAGACACTTCTTCGTCCCCTGTTCATGGCTGTACCTAAGCATATTACCTCTGCGGGCTCAAGATCTGAGTTGACTTAGTGGAGCTTCAAGCATTTCTTTCTTTCTTTCTTTCTTTCTTTCATTCATTCATTCATTCATTCATTCACATTCTTGTACTTACCTTTATACATTGTTTTTGCATTCTTGTGCACACATTTATACACTGAGATACCAGCATGTCTCTTAACGTGTGTTAAGAGTGCCACACAACTGTGGTGCCCATATGAACAACTTCCCTTCTTTTGTTCCTCTATCCAGCTTTTCCTTGCTGTAGTTGAGAGACACAAGGAAGCCCCTGAGATGGGAGAAACCACTTTTGCGTTACATTTTTAGGTCCCAGTTATCTATAAATTTAGGTAAGAGACAGATTTCTCACACCTAAAGTTGGCAAGTTACCTTCCAGGAAAAGCAGTGGCTTGAGAGCCATCTCACACCCACTGCCTCTTCAGTCACAACACATTTCCTTCCTTTCAGACTTGGCCATCTTACAGAATACCTAAGAGATTCAAATAGCGCCCCCCCCCCCGATTCCCACTTATCCACATCCCACCCCATGTGCCCCTTTATCTACACCTGTTTTGGGAAGAAGCAAGCTCAGGAGGAATTGCTGCAGCTTTGTTCTAATGATTCATCCCTTCCACCCACAGAAACCACAGAGGGACCTAGGATGTGCTGTTCTATTCCTCCAATGCCAGTTTTAGATTAGTATCCCAAACCACAGATCCTCACAGGCAGCATGCAACTGGACATGATAATCCCTAACTTCATCTGTGAAGCAGATTATTGGTGTTGCATGAGAATATCAAGCTAGTGGAAGTTCATTGAAAGCTTTGGGAAATGGTGCCCTGCATTTTAAATACAGAAGACCCTTTAGGCTGTCCTGAGCACTTTCACTGCCTTATTAGCAAGTTGAAAGTATTTTGTAATGCATGACTGGAACTAGGGAGACATAGGCACAAATCCCTACTCAGTTATGACCCTTGAGCCAGTTGCTGTTATCAGGACCAAAAAGATTATGAGCTCCATTACAAAGTAATATGAAGTGAGGCACAATTTAAACTGCAGTAGGGGGCGCTGAGCCCTTACCTGGAACCTCTGTCCATCCCAACACACTTCCAGCTATTTTTCTCCTGGCCACAGAGTTCCACCAGAAAAAAGACCATTGCGTGGGTAAGATCCAAGCCCCCTACTGAGGGTGATTAAAGGGATTCGAGGAGGACCCAACTCATGCATCTTGCAGTCCTTCTAAGCTACCTCAGGGCATTGAGAAAGAATTAACTGGGGAAACCCAAGGATGGCACCCTGACCTTCCTGGTGGACCTGTGAAAAATATATAAAAGGTAAAGGTGTCCCCAACCAGTCGTGTCCGACTCTAGGGTGCGGTGCTCATCCCCGTTTCTAAGCTGAAGAGCCAGCGCTGTCCGAAGACGCTTCCGTGGTCATGTGGCCGGCGTGACTGAACACCGAGGTGCACGGAACGCTGTTACCTTTCCTGCCGAGGCGGTACCTATTTATCTACTTGCAATTTCTTGCTTTCGAACTGCTAGGTTGGCAGAAGATGGGACTGAAGACGGGAGCTCACTCCGTCACACAGCACTCAGGTCTCGAACTGCTGTCCTGCCAACCTTCCAGTCTGTAGTTCAGCATCTTAACCACTAAGCCACTGCGGCCCTTTGTGAAAAATATATACAAATATGGTAAATCGGAGGTGTTGAACCTCCTTCAGCCTGAGGGCCAAATTCCATTTCAGAGCAGCTCTCGGTAGGCACATTCCAGTGATGCACAGCACCGAAGGCAAGAGAGGCAGGCCCAAAATACTAGCATATTTTAGCCTGAAGCTCTTAATGCCAATAACTAAGCCTTAGGAGAGCCATTCAGACCTTTTAGAATGGGAAAGAAACGGCACAAAAGCTAGAAAGCCACCAAACAATTACTGACCTGGGGAAAGGAAGTACAGCCTAGGGAAGGAGGCACAGTCACCTGGGGAACCCTGGAGAACTGAATTGGGACCTGTGTGTGTGTGTGTGTGTATGTATGAGAGAGAGAATGAATTTGGCCCGCAGGCTTGAGGTTCAATACTCTTGTGGTAAATAAAGGCTCTGTTGTAACAGCTGCAGTGGATGATGGCTCTGCAGTTGGAGCAAAGCAGTTGGTCTCATCCTTCTAAGTCGAGTAAGAAATGGGGTTCATTGCAACTGAAAGGGCTTAAAAAAAGCATCTGGAGGGCAGATTAAGCTCTGTGGGGTGGCCATATGTAAAGAGTTCAATTTAACAGACTAGGGCCCTACATGATGTGCAAATTCTTGCAGAAGTGACCAACATTCCATATTCTAGAAACAAACTTTCAAGTCGATGTTGATTTTCTAATGGTACCAGGCACTTAATTGCAGCTTACCCTGCTAAGCAGCAAGATCAATATAAGAACAGATATTTACTACCGATGAAGGCATCCATTCTCTTGTGTCCCACCTCGATACAAAGACAAAAGCAGCTTTATCTTTAATTAGTGATAGATTAATGACTGGGGTTTGTTGCATTTTATTATTTCACCACATTTAGTACAAAAATATAGGACGAGTTACATACAAATCACATCAAAACCTGAGTGTCCTTTAAAAGGAAAGTTACACATACTCCTTCCTCAGCTTCCATATAAAATCCTAGCTGTGTTTAAGGCACAGCTAAAAAGAAAATAACCTATTAGTGTCAGATGTGGCCAGTTGCAGTATTTTTATACTGTCCCTTACACAATACTATATACATATTTCACTGAGAAGTGGATTAAGTCCATTCACATCCAGCATAACAGTGTGTTGCTTCTGTTCTTCCTAAACATGATCACAGCACACATTCAGAGAACCCCCACTTGTTTAAATGCTTATCCTTTTGCCAAAATAATGACTAGAAAATTCACACCAAAGAACAGCCTTTGTTGGCAGCAAAGAGGTATAAGCAGACAACTGACAACTGTTCGTACTGGATGGGGAACTTAAAAGCAGAACACTTCCCAACCGCTATCATCTATAGAGTTCAACAGAACCTAGCGACCACGCAGTCAAAGCAGACTTGAACCTATAAACGATGTGAAGGTTGAGCTAGCCATTTGACTTTTGGGGGGTGGGTGGGAGGGGGAACTCTTGACACTTTCAAAGATCAGTCACCAAAGGGCGAAATCGAATGTCAAAGGAGCAAATGTCAGCTAGCACAATGGGGCTTTCTCTTCTCCCCTCAAAAACCTGCTCTGGAGGGTCTCGTTGTGTGTGTGCGGGGGGAGGCAAACAATCCCTCCCAGTTCCACTAACAGAAGCCACTGTCAGTAGAATGGAATCAGATTCTACCCAATATACATAAAGCATTTGCAGCAATCATTGTGGCAGGTTCAAACTGGGGGAAGAAAAAGGCTTTTCTTTTAAAGTTTACTTTAATCCGTTTCCAAAGTTCAGGATGTGGAAACTGCTTCAAACAAGATTTCTGTTTCTTCCATGTTTGTATGCAACCCATATGCATGATTTTAATAGGTATAT
This sequence comes from Heloderma suspectum, assembly GCF_057233095.1. Lineage (NCBI taxonomy): Eukaryota > Metazoa > Chordata > Lepidosauria > Squamata > Helodermatidae > Heloderma > Heloderma suspectum. Next base: position 73,565,360 of record NC_139462.1, read on the forward strand.
CAGAAGTAGCTTTTCTGGAGAAGGCTATTTAAGCAGGACAGACACTAATGGTTTGTTCACAGTATAAGCAGCAGCTCACGGAAATCTCCTAATGAAAGCACAACCACTTAGGATGCAAATACTTTCCCTGAAGTTTGTTAATGTGCATATTCTTAAATATATACACGTGCACTTTCCTTAATTATGCTCATTTATCTCCTGCTAGCACAATATGCAGAAATGCATAAGCAGTTCATAAAAAAAAAAAAAAAGCTGGAGGCAGTGAGAAACTAGTGTTGATAGCTTCAGTATGCCACAATTTCCTGACCATGGGATGCCGGCACTGTGGACAAGCCAGAAGAACTCAGTCAGGTTGTCAGCCTCGTCTTTGTAAACTTGAGTTACACACTACTCTAACTGATGCTCAATGTGTTATATCTACACAAATGTCTTTGACTAGCCACTGAATCCTTCACTACTCTCCATCTTCTTTCCCACTTGTATGGGCAGCCTTCACCAACCTAGCGCTGTCCAGATAATTTGGACTTGAACTCCCATCAGCCCCAGCCAGCATGGCCAATGGCCAAGAATCCTGGGAGTTGTAGTCCAAAACATCTGGAAGGCACCACATTGGGGAAGGCTGGTGTGGGGTGTTGCCTCCACTCCTCTTTGGATCGGCTGCTGAATTTACAATGCTACATCGTCTTCAATGCATTTACACTGGATTCAACAAGCTTTCAGTGGTCACAGTCCCTTTAGGACACTGGTCAGCTTCCCAGCAACCCATCCTATGGAACTGTCATGGTAGCTTCACCCACCACAGCTGCAGTACAGACACTAATAACCTTTGATTCTTTAGCTAGACATTTACATGATGGCTCTACTGATTACAATACAAATGCACAGGATATTAATATTTTGATACTTCAGAAGGGAGGATGTTTACTCCATATCAGCTGTAGGAAAGGACTGAATACCAAATCACTATGAAGATTTTTGGCAATCTGCAATAGTTTCAATTAGAGAAGTTCAAGAACCATCAATAACTGACTGAGGAAGAGAGGTTTTCCCTGACTGATGTCATTTTCCTGTACTGCAGGAATTTTAGAAAACACTCTTTTAAAATAAATGTCCTTTAAAAACGAAGACATTTTAGCACCAAGCCAGGAGAGGTCAGAGAGCTGTTCAGAACTTGGACTGGAGGTTTGCAGTTCAACTTGTGTGAGATGCATTTTCTTTCAGAGGATGAGTCAAGATTTAGGTTGTTCCAGCATTTTAGTCTGTCGTTCAGCCCACTGTTTTCTGTCCACCACTAGCCTCTGCCCTCCTGGGATGTTAATGCCAACAATCTCTTGCTAAGCAGGGCATTGTGCCGTTGAAGGTATTCAATCACATCGCCTTGTTTTTCAACTATTTCTTCCAAGCTTGAGGTGTCCCTGAAATGCAGAAAATGCATACCAAGTCATGCTTACAGCATCATTGCTGCCTTACTCAGCTGGAAGTAGGGATAGCAACACAGGCAACTGCTTTACGCCGAGTCAGATCATCGGACCATATAGCCCAATATTGTTGACACTGACTGGCAGAGGTTCTTCAGAGTTACAGGCAGGATTCCTTCCTAGCCCTACCTGGAGATGCCGGGAATTGAACCTCAGACCTTCCACATGCAAAGCATGTGCTCTCCCACTGAGCTACAGCCCCTCCCACTGAGCTATACAACAGCTCTTCCCCTACTGGTTTTCATCACACTCCTGCTCCCCCAACCCTACTTTCTCTACTATCAAGAATCATGAGATCTAATCCAACATGAAACTATCAGGGCTGGAAAGACACAAGAGTCTGTGTCAACGATACAGCTGTGCCCAAACAGTTTTATACAGATAAGCCACATTCGATTGTCAACTGTAGTCCAACATGAACCATTAACCAGAACAGTATCAAATTACACAGGTACCAGTTGGATCTATTGCTACACCATGAAACACCAGTACAAGAACTGTTGACATCCATCAAGAAGTCAGAGTTTCTAGTTGCTTCAGGTATTATGTTTCCAATAAATGTCATTTGTTAACTGGTACACAGAAATAACAACAGCAGGGGTTACCTGAATCCAATTTCTGAGGTAACGTGATTAGGATACGCATATATCTTCTCTTCTTCTATTACATCGGGTCTTGGTTTTGCCCGGTTAAAATTGTTTACCTTCACTGTGATTAGAAAAGAAAAATAGCTTTCTTAAGGCACATTCTGATATTGGTATAATATACTGAAGTTTCTTAAGATTTTTAAATAAGGTTTTTATTTATACAAAAATGTGTTTCCTGCTTTTCCCATTCAAAAAGGATTTGCTCAAAGTAGCTAACAAAGTATTCCAAAACAGATATCAAAATAAATATAATCCAACATTAAAATGAGACTACCAGTCTTTGATCAGCATCAGCCAAACCAATGAATAAGTTAAAGCAACAGAATCAAGATCTTGCTTAAAAAGGAATGTGTTCAATTGCTAGAACAGAAACTGAGAGGAAGATAACCTAACTTCTGGCGCAAGAAGCTTGATATACAATGTGCTACCACAGAGAGGGCCCCTTGCATGTTGCCACCAACTATGCCTCAGAAGGCAGTAACGCACATAAGAGGCACAACAGCTCATCTGAAAGGACGGGCAGATTCACATGGGAGGAGATGGTCCTTCAAGCAGCCAAATCTCAAGCTCTTTAGGGCTTTAAAGGTAATAAAACCAACAAGAATGGGACAGCACGACAAACAGGAATAAAAGGAGGAAGGAAACTCTAGATCATGAGAATTGTGGGTTTTTTAAACGTAGGCCCAGTTTTGGAAGATCCTTCTTCAGGGGCACATATTCTACAATGATTCACTGCAGTGTCCCTTGTATCATTGTACAAACATGTCCATGAGGAAGTATCATCTGAAATGCATTGTGCCTCCATTAAAAATGGAAGAAGGAAATATTCTCAGCATCTTTCGTTTCTTTACTTTTTCCCTTTACAGGTAATAACCAGCACCTCCAGAACCTTTGTCATAGGAGAAATGGTAAATTGAAGATAGTTTGTTACAATCAGACTTTTCTTCTGGTTCTGTTCTGTACACCAGGTACAGCTGACTTAAGTTAAAACATGTAGTAACTGGGGTGGCGGCAACCGTGGGGTGAACACGAAAGCCATGCTCTTCTAGATCTTGACCTCACCCCATTCAAATGAGTGGGTGTCAGGTGGCCTGTATTACTTTTGGGTTAGCTACAAGCAACACTGTTATTATTTGCCTTATTTATGTAGCACCATCAGTGCACAAGGCCCTTTATGGAGGGCAAGTCCCTGCCCCAAGGAGCTTACCATCTAGAATTTGACACTGAAGACAGAGGAATGGCAGAGAAGTGGAGACAGCCAAACAGGGAGGCAAAATGCAATTCTTTCACTTATACATAGAATCATAGAATGGTAGGGTTGGAAGGGGCCTATAAGGCCATCGAGTCCAACCCCCTGCTCAATGCAGGAATCCAAATCAGAGATCAATGCTTAGGTTTAGCTACAGACTGACTTATTACCCTCAGCTAACCGAAAAGCAGCCCTTGCTGATGGGTCTGCTTTTGTGATCGTATGTTCTGCCAGGAAACATGGGGACATTGTCTGCATGGTACCCTGAGAGCTATGTTTTCCAGTATTGGAGTCCGACCCCAATGCCTTTTTAATCTGTTTAAATACCAAAAAAAGGAAGGAGGTGGTGTAAGCACCAAAGAGAAATTTATCCCCTTCATTCTATGAGAAACAGAGAGCGCAGAATGACATAGATTAGAGGAAAGCATGCTAACATGTTCCTACACCACTTTGGGTCAGGACAACAAATGTGTAGGCAGGCTGAGCTTATAGACTATCATGTCTTTCATCCCCACTTCGAATCTTTAAATATGTATTTAGAGTGTGTGTTTGAATTCAGTCAGACATTTTATTGTGTTTGACTAACAGTCATTACAAACACAACTTAATACATCATACAGTAACAGAACGTAGACAGAAATGAAGTTAATGATTTTGAACTCAGCTCTTCTCTTTAGTAAAAGATGGTGGCAAGTGAACATATCGGCGGGGAGCAAGTTATTTTTTTGTACGTTCCCATATCAACACACTGCTTTATTCTCGTCTATTCAGTCAGCACCTCCTTGTGAAAAGGACCTCTGTCTCCTAGGATTGCTTTGCAAGACCACCTGCTGTGTACAAGCAGGTTGCATGACTGATCAGAGGAATAACTAAGGCAGATGTGTCAGCAAGCTGCAAAGTAATCAGATGAGTTTAGCTCTCAAACCACTTCAGAATTCAGCTTTCCAAGACTGGATCAGATTCTGGCAGCACATGCATGCCAGGACAGTTAAGACAAATGCAAAGCAACAAGTATTCCAAAGGATTCATATGGACAATTTTGGATACATACTGGAAGGTGGGTGATATAAAAAGATCATTAAAAAAATAAGATGGGCAAGTTAATGACTGATAATGATCATAATGAGATAAGGAAGATGATACCTGAGTAAAGCAAAATACTTTATCCCAAATGCTGTAAGACTAACAGCAAAACCTGAAAGACATGGTTATGATCCAGATCGGTATCTGAAGCATGAAATAGACCGTGGAGGAGGATACATACACAGAGAAGGGAAGTGTCAGGGAAAAACTTTTGCAAGGCAAGACTAAACGTGGAATATTAAAAACCACAGAGATACCATACAAAAGTTAAACAATGTACGTAATGAGTTTCAGTTCTGGGGTCAACAAGTCAATGGCCCACTTTGGATGTAATATATTCATGCACACTGCCTGATCGCTTCTGCTGCAAGTGGGAGGAGCTAAACCATGGACCTTCCAGCCATGGTTCTTCATTACGTGTGAACCAGGAGCTCTGATTTGTCTCTCCCCCAACAAGCCAGAGTCATACGGCGACAGCAAGCCACAGCTGATGACTGCAGCTTGTTTGGGGGGAGAGACAAGGCACAGTTCCCAGTTCACACGTAATGATACACAAACCACAAGTGGAAGGTCTATGCTTTGTTTACCCACTTCCACTTGCAGCAGGAGCAATCGCACAGTGTGCATGAACATGCTGCTCATAAACCGTTGGTTCATTACATCCAAACCAGACCAACAGATGTACACAGACCTATCCTTCTGCACTACAAAGCCCATTCTAGAATGAAGCCGTCCCCTTCACCCACCCCCAATGGAGGTTTCCAGCACTCTTGCATAAGAACAAAATGGGAAAATGGCAAAGGCAATGGCAAAGGAAAATGGCAAAGATAGGTGTCTTTAGAAAAACCACGTCATTTCTATTCTTCCAATAGGGAAACAAAGGCAGTGCTCTCGCTGGCTGCTAGCTAGACCCACATACGTAATTCATTCGAGGTACTACCTGCTCTTGTCACATGTAAAGGGTGGCTTTGGGAGCTGGCCAAAGTTTGTGCTCGTGTGTCGCTTGCGACATCATGCTGACCTCTGGACGTGCTTTGAGTGCTTCTAAGGCACAGTGCGCACACAGGGGGAGGACCCCAACTGCGCTGAGCCACGGAGAAGATCAAAGCACACAAAGACCGAAAGAACCGTTGCGTTAACTCTTCTATCTTAAGAACGTAAGAGGCAGCTCCTCTAATGCAGGAGCTTACAGATGAATTATTCACACACAGGGCTGGTCTGCTGACACCACTGAAAGTCAATGCAGTCTCTCTGGCCTGGCTTTAAAATCAGCACCACTACAACATGCTTGCCCCCTGGCTCCTTCTCTGCAACATTGCATCAAAGTCCTTTCTCGCCTCACTGTCAATACTGTCTCGTTGGACAATCTTAGTTTCTTTTTCCTAAGTGAATCAAGAACTTTGTTATCCAGCACCAATGGCACAGAAGCTCTTTCAGCCCAAGGGCCAAATTCCATTTCAGAGAAGCTCTCAGGGGCCACATCCCAGTGTTGGATGGTGCCAAAAGGCCAAGGTGAAGCAACCATAAATACCAACATATTTTAGCTTAATGAAAGCTCTTCCTGCCACTCACTAAGCGATAGGAGAGGCATTTCAACCTTTCAGAATGGGGAAAAAACTGCACAAACCTGGGAAACCACCAAATGGTCAACAGTCAGGGGAAAGAAGTGTGGCCTTCCGGGGAACGCGAGAGGGCCGGATTGGGACCCTTGGAGGGCTAGATTTGGCCCCCAGGCCTGAGGTTCTGCACCCCTGCTCTATCGCCAGCATCCTGTTGAACTTGAGCTTTATTAGATTATTCATGTACTTTATTTATTTACAAAATTTATATACCGTTCCACATCAAAAGATTTCAGAGTGGTGAACAAAGATAAAAGAACAGAACACCATATTAAAACAATTAAAACATTCTTAAAGAAACAAATTCTGAACTTAAGAAACCGCAGCTGGTCACTCAAGGAAGGCCTCTCACAATAACAAGGTCTTTCGGGGGTGCTGAAAGCAACACAACATTGGTGCCTCCTGGCCTCCAAAGGCAGGGAGTTCCACAGAAAGGAACTCCTTGCCTTTATATCCACCTTTCTCCCAGAAATGGCACTCAACATGGCTAACAATAAAACACAGATCAAAAACAAAATCTTAATTAAAACCTAACAAAAACAAATACATTAAAAACACAACAAAAGAACAAAACAGAAAAAGCCTTCAGCAACAAATGAGCTTATATGCCAAAGGCCTGCCCGAACAGAAATGTCTTTGCCAGCCAGCGGAAGGAGACGGTTCTGTATATTGTCCAGGTGCCTCTCGCCAGAAGCATCTTGCCTCCTTCCTCAGCTACCATGTGTACAAAAATGAAGAGCCTTGCACTATGTGGGCAGAGATGGAGCTGCGTATCAGTGCCAGGCAAGAAACCCCTCGAAACAGCTGCTCCACCACAAAAGATGGCTCTCACTGCCAAGTGAGGAATTTTCTCTATCAACAGCTGCATTTTGTGTGCTCTATTTTTGTGCTGTAAACTGCCCCAAGCCCTTGGGATAGGGCAGCGCAGACAGTGAAACAACATTTTAATGTCATGCAGACAATTGTTTTTGGGGCTCCTCATATGAGCATTCATAAGAATTACTGAAATGGTACAAAGTTAGAAATGCTTGAGTAAACTTCGGTGACTTTGGTTTATTCTGTTGTCAAAGGGCTTTTCAAGCATTTGAAATACACATTTTTAGTCAATGCAGAACAGAACAATGTGAAATTGGCTGTTATCACAATACCACATGCCATTTAACTACAGGCTGTCAGCTTTCTAATACTTACCACCAACCTTAGGTCAGGCCAATCTTAATTATGCATCGCAAAAAACAAACAAACAAAAGGAATAATGTGACCTGAAGGGCAATCCTATGTCCCCTAGACAGCGTCTGGGGGAGATAGGATTTTCCGGATTCCCAGCTCTGAGCTCGTAGACAGTGCTATGAGCTCACTGCCAGGAAACAGTGCTCCCCGCCCCCTCCCAGTTGGGGCGGAGAGAACCACGGCGGCTGCCCCCGTGCCTGTCCGTGTTTATAACACGGAGGATGGACAGGGCGAAAAGGGAGCATTCCCGGGGGCGGGGAGGGAAGGAGACTGCGGAAGCTGTTCTAGACAGCTTCCCATGCGGTCTCTAGCTCTGATCCCACCCCCTCCCTGAAGCCGTGCTTAGACACCCCAAATCAGGCATCTAAGGGAAACTGCAGGGAAGCCAGAGCACGGAAGGAATCCTCTCCTCCATGCTGCTTCCGCCTTGCATTGGCTAGGTGGTCGGCTCTGACTTCAGAGGAGGATGGAGCTGACTGTCTATCTCAATAGGGTTGCATCCCTAATTGTTATAGAAAACAAGCAGCCTACACTAAGCAAGGCAATGCTGCAATTCTTACCTGTGTAGACAACCAGGCATATCAATGAACATATTAGTTCCACACTCAAGATTCCGAGAATGAAGCAGAGATACATTTTATTGTGCTCAGGAAAGGAATGTTGTACTGTCAATATCACCAATAACGCAGCATTGCCTATTAAAAAGCAGATGTGAATGTAAGAAACCATGCCGTCTCAGATTTCCCAAAGTGGCTCAATATTATCCCCACAGAACTACACACAGAACAGCATTAACTTTGAACTAATAGACAAACCCCACTAGAAGAATAGACTGAAAATAGGCACTGTTCACTTTGCTCCCAAGACCACTAAAAAACTATGCTTAGCCTCACTAAGATGGCCAGTAATAGCATCTACCCAGGCTCTGGATTTAATCCTGCCTGCCTTGAACAATGTACTTTTATCACTAGTAGTTTGAGTGAGGGTGCCAGATCAAGATTTTTGGGAGTGGGAACCACCTCAAGGCCGCACACCTTTCTCGTCGCAGTGGGGCCCTTCTGTTTATTTCAGCTGGATTTCCACCAGACATGCTACCTTTCTGCTGACGTTAAAGTATTCTAAGAAAACAAAGTATTATAGTTTTCTAAGAGACTGATGGCAGCAGAAAAGCTTTAGTTTGTGTAACTCTAAAATATAGTGACAGGGAGTTCCTAAGGCCCTGAAATATAAACATTGTTAAAAATAAGAAACCCTATAGGTGGGATTGTTTTCCCCACAGGTAGTGGGCATTAGTGGTGGAATACCCAAGTGCAGGATGAGGCCTCCTTCTACAACTGCTTTCAGTACTGGGAGAAAATTCCCCACAGTCATCAACAAGAGGGTGTATTCACACGCATATACAAAGAATCAGCATTTATGTTTAAAATAAATGTCTGGCAGAACGCATGACTCAAATGTAAATCCAATAGGTTTCAATGGAACTACCTTCATCTTATGTGCTTAGGGTCAACATCGAAGTGACACAACTTTATTAGGGTTCCTATAGTATATACTTAAGAATATGCACATTAACTCAAACTGAAGTGCTAGTTATGTCTAGAATGCATTAAATTATACAAATTATTAGACCATTTTCTCCAGCTCCTTTCCCTGACATACCTATAATCTGAGAGACACGAAGACAAATGACGGGAGTCATTAAACCTTACTTTTTTAACCTTATTTTATCTTCAAAATCTAAGTCAAATCAAAGTCTTCCAAGAACAGCAAAAGTCTACGGCATCCTTGAGGAAAGTATACAAATAATCCCATACACATCATGGCTGTTTAGAGAGAGGATGTGCTAGTCAGAATACTATGCTGGTAAAAGGCTAAAGTTTGAAGCTAGATTCACTTAATTTTTGGCAAGTTGCGACTTAGACTATTCTTGATAGGATTAAGTGGTAAAATTACTTAAAAGCCCAGTGCTGGCTAGTCTCTTCACAGATGTGTTGGGTGATTTGTCAACTGCACCTCACAATTCAAGCAGCAAGTATTACTTTGAATTTGAAAGTAAATCCATTATCTCCTGTATCAAATTTATCTAGCAGTAGCAAAGGTATCTAAACCAGCTTTTGCCAACCTGCCACCATCCAGATGTTTTGAACTACATCTCCCATCAGCCCCAGCCAGGGGGAAAAATGGTCAGGGATCATGGGAGTTCTAGTCCAAAACATCTGTAGAGTACCAGGTCAGGGAAGGCTGTTCTAAACCAACATCTTATCTTTATCCCCAGAGCTCTACCTAGTGGCAACATCTTAATAGCGCACCTATAATGTGGCAAACTTGAAAAGTGAAAGTTGTTAAGACCACAGATGAGACATGGATTCTCACTTTCGTTGTTACAAAAATAATGGGAGTTTGAAATGTTGGACGCTTGTACGTTTTTTCTCCCTATCAATGCTGGAGCTGTTCAGTTAACAGATAACAGAATTGTTCAATTCTACCCAAAGCAGACTTCTTTCCAAAGTCTGGCACATTCATTTATGAGTACTAAATGACTAGTACTAAATGACCAACAAGTGACTAAGTGGACTGGTTCGCACATAACACTAACCCATGGTTTACTTAACCCATGGTTTGCTGCTCTACCCAGGATTTCTCCGGAAGGTGATCAAATAAACTGTGGTTTGTTTTCTTAATCTCCGGGTTGTTTGTTCTCTCCTCTTTCGCCTGCTCTCTCCCTGTATTCTAAATGCCTTTGCGGTGCTATAGTACCGGCATTTAGAGTGGCTGGGTTTTGTTTTTTTTTACCGCTTTTTTACCACCTCTATAGCCTGGTGAAATAACCCATGAACAACCCACAGTTCTGGTTCACACATAACAGCCCATGGTTTCAACAACCTAGAGTTCACTTTGTGAGGTCCAGGGGCCATTTCTGTTCCCCAGAGGGCTACACGACACAGGGCTCGGCGCAGTCCATCAGACACCCCTCTCCATAAAAGCAACTCTAAAAAACTGCCAGCTTGTTGCCAAAATCTGGAGGCAAATGCTCTGTAGCATTACACAGTACTACAAGCTAAATGTAACCCTTTGGGCAAACTGTAGTGACTACAGAGTAACAAAAGGGCCAAATTTAGCTTGTATACAGATGCCAATTTTTCTGTATTTTTTTTTTAACTGGGGGCGGTAGGTGGCCTACATGTTGCCCACCCCTCTGTGAAAGGGTTGTGACTATTGATCTAACTTTCAAAAAAAATCCTGTAGGCTTGCAAAAGATAGCAGGTGAATTACAAGGAGTGGCTACTTTCATTGGCCAAAATGCAACTGGAACTTGTAAATTCCCATGTACTTGACTAATCTGGATCAATAACAGACTGAATCTCTGATGTGAACAGGGTTCTCTGTTATTTTAGGTTTTGTCTAAATGTAAATATGAACCTTTTTGAAGGTGAACATGTTATATGGTTGAAGCTTCTTTAAAAAAATAGTCTATCTTCTAAGTGAATTGTTGCAATAAGATTGGGAAAGATTGTTTGACCCCTGCAGATGACAACTATTACATACCACAACAAATGTTTATTTCCTGTACATCAGTTAGAGGCGCTGCCTCTCTTTTTAATTTTCTCTCCTTCAGGGGTCATGTCCCTAGTGCACCGCCAAATGTTGGTACACTCAAGAAAGAAGAAAATTCTATAAAGTATTTAAGGGAGCAATCCTATCTAGATAGGTGGCTGCCTCTGAACTCGGAGGCGACTGCCTATCCAAAGCAGGGCAGGAGAAGCAGAGGGGATCATTCCCTCCGTGCTTCTCCTGCCCTGCTTTTTCGGCCAGACAGCCGATTGCAACTGTCTAGCCACGGGAGCACAGCGGGGAAGGAGGCTGCTGCACGACACATATGATGTGTCATACAGGCAGTTACACTCTCCCCGCCCCAGAACACCCCCAGCCACGCCCCTTTTCGGCCGCTCCGTGCTTCTCTTGCGAGTGTGGAGGACTGGGTTGTTCCTTGCTGCCTCTGAGGCAGCGCGGAAGTTGGGGGAGGTCGGTTCTCCAGGAACTGACCTCGGAGTGTGTGCTCCAAGGCCCGTTCCCAGAAAACAACATATCCTATGGCCGTCTAGCCGCTGTCTAGCAGCTATAGGATCCCTCTGTAGGCTAAAATGCCTACTGTTTCCTTGACACGTAGATCCATTGCTTCCCAAAAGCTAACTACAGATAGAGGCAAGGAATACCCTGGACACTATTAGGACAGCACAATACCAATTTCCATGACAGAAAAGTCTCTTGGGTTAGCCTACCCATGTGAACACTGTTCTGCAGCTGTGTGAAAGTGTGCTTTAATATGCTTTTAAGATAAAAGCATATTAAAATAGAATAGCCCTACCAGAATGGGGTGGGATTCACTTTAAAGGCTCCAACTTACCTGAGCCAAATAAAACATTAGAAAGCCACGGCTAGGGGGCTGGAGGTGCCCTGCTTCCATGACCACATGACATGCTTAACACATGCAGAAGAAATCAAATCTATTTATTTATGTTATTACATTTTATGCGGCCCAATAGCAGAAGCTCTCTGGGGAGTTCACAACAGTTAAAGCCATAAAATAAGACATAATATCAAACTTTTAGAAGTTCAGAACTACAGTATAAAATCAAAGTACAAGCCAGCAGCAGCATAAAGAGCTCAAAATAGACCACCACATTTAGAACCAACAAAAGATGAAGGACTAAAATCCCTGGGAGAATAAAAAAAAAGGCTACACCTGGCACAGAGAAGACCACAATGCAGGTGCCAGGTGAGCCTCTCTGGGGAAGGCACTCCACAACCAGGGTGCCACAACAGAAAAGGCCCTCTCTTTAGTAGCAACCCGTCTCTCTTCATTTGGCGGGGGCACTCAGAGGGCCTCTCAAGATGATCTTAAGAGTCCAAGCGTGTGTGCGCATGTGTGTGTGTGCGCGCGCGCGTGTATATATATATATATATATATATATATGGCTCATTTCAAAGTGCTGGTATTAAACTGCCTGGACCAGGTTACCTGAAGGGGTGTCTCCTCCCATATATATATATATCCCATATATATATATGGGAGGAGACACCCCTTCAGGTAACCTGGTCCAAGCAGTTTAATACCAGCACTTTGAAGTGAGCCCAGTAATGGACTGGAAGCCAGTACTGGACTGGAAGCCAGTACTAACAAAAGGTTGATATGAATGAACAAGCAAGTTCAGGCTCACCTGTGGACTGAATTAGTAGTGGAAGCCTTTTGAGATGTCTTGTGGTCCTGTAGATCAGGAGGTAGCCTTTCCTTCTGACCTTGCTGTGGTGGAAGTGAACATACCGTTCAAGCAACACGTGCAGGATCCAGAGAATTACCTTGGCAATGATGGTAACAGTCTGCACTTTAAGTGGGTATGTGTAATTTCCAGGACACACATCTTCACTTGAATCAGAGTAAGAGCAACACACGCCTGCTACAAAAGCCAAAACAACAAAAGTGACCTACAGAAGGAATACAGAAATCAAATAATTAACATTTTAGGGGACTGGCATATCACCAAAGCCAAATACTGCCAATATTGTCACGTGTAATCTAACCTATTTTATGGAACCATCACCATTTTACTAATTTATTTCCATGAAGAGGCTTTTGTTAAAAAGAATTCCCATTGAAACCTGAATCATGTTATCATTCCAACAAGAAATGCTTAAGTTTCCCCATTAGGAAGCAGCAGCAATATAAGCCAAATACCAACACCCTACCCCACTAACGTTGTCACATTCCAGCATGGTCAAGTAGCTTGGGTGGGGCTATGCCTACTGTTTGAGATGATTTATAACAAGTCAGGGGCCTGTGAGAACTCCAGGCGCTCCAACTCCCTCATTCCTCCACCCCAAAGGAACCACTGGAGTTGGTAAAAGGTAAGAGGAAAACAGCAGGGGATGGCCTCCAACCTGAGCAGTCCAATACAGCAAAGGAACTGGAGTACTTAAGCATTTGGGGGAGATACTTGCATAGGACAACAGGTGGTGGTGTGAGTGTTATCTCATTACTCCCTATGCTGTTGGGAAAGTTTTTCTCCATTGTCAAAATGGGGTAAAGGGAGGAGAATTAGCCCCATAAAGCCAGTATCCATCCCCTTCTGCTTTTGTCACTGGTAGGGGTTATGACAGTTCCTATGGAAGGAACAGCCCTCATCAAGACAGGGGTTTCATGTAGGGTTTTTCTGGTCTTTTTCAAACAAAGCAAATTTGTTTTGCTGATGCGGGGGTCCCCAAGTAAACAGAAATGCCTACTTCGTCTCTGGGTGGCTCTTTTCATTTTCCTACTGATCAGCACAAAGCCACAGAGTTTGTTGTTAGAGCGAAGGATTGTGCAAGCTTGCTCCTCACTGGCTAGGGTCAACAGGGGAAAGGAGCAATGTGGATGGTGTCAGTTATATAGAAGAGGGATGCACAGCCTTACTGCCATTCAGTTCCATGGGGTAAGTAAAGCTCTGCCTTTGGGATCCTTGTTGCTTGCTTGCCTACCATCACTTGCTACAGACACACGGCATTTCCCTAGTTTTTAATAATGATGACATGATTTAACTGAATCAGTACAAGACTTCAAGGTGTGAGTCAATGAAGTCGTAACATTCAGGTCCATTGTTCCAGCTTTTCAAAGCCTGTCTACCCACTTGCAACGACTTATCACAGCTATGCATATGGTCTCCCCTGGCCTTAAAACGAGCTGGGAGAGGTGGCATGCCACCAAGATGACACAGCACAGCACTGGAAAGGGCTCAAAGGGGACCCATCTGGGTGTCTGCACCACCTTTAACTGGTCAAGAAGCAAAGCTTGGATAGCTCTGTGCCACACTTTTGTGCTGGGGAGGGAGCTGCTCAAGTGGTATTGCAAGTGGTGCTAGAGGAAGTGGCTGGTGCCACTGTATGATTGCTCAGCTAAAGGCAACAACTGCCCTTTGCACTTCTGCCCCTTGGTCTAAGCCATATCCTTGCAACTTACATGTAGAAGCAACAAAACATTTGCAAAGCAGACCGTAGGGATAGTGTGGAAGCTTGGATGGAACCTGGAATACAATGCCTGGGGTGGAAGAAGGGGTGCATCAAGTAGAGGGTCATCATCCATACTCTGCGTTATTTCCAGAGACCCCTGAAATAGATTTAACATGGCATGTAACCAGAAAGCCAAGCAAACTTTTTACACTTGAAGGAAAAGACAGGCTGAAGTGGCTACATATGCATAGGCAAGTTTTATTTACTTACAGAATCAAGATCCTTCAATAAATAAATTCCTAAAGTACTTTCAGCAAAATCCTATGTATGTTTACCTGGAAGCAAGACCCACTGTGTTCAATGGGATTTAGTCTGATATGCATCGGACATGGGAGGCAAGCCACAACCTGCATGTTTTAGACTTCAGTTCCCATCACATCAGCCAGCGTGGCCAAATGGTCAGGAATGCTGGGAGTTGTAGCCTAAAGTATCTGGAGGGCATCAGTTTGGGAAAGGCTGCACTAGAGAATATCAAACTATTGGGCATTAGAACATGAAATACAGGACTATCGGAATTATAGTATTTCTCAGTTTAAAACCAAATTCTACACATATTCACCTGATCATAAGTCCAATAGTTTTCAATGGAACTACCTTCATCTTATGTGCTTAGGGTCAACATGTAAGTGACACAACTTTATTATGTTTCCCATAGCAGCCACATCTACCTTTTCCATAGCCTTTACCTGACAAGGCTTTCATAGAGCTGACAAGTTTAAGCAAAAACTATAGTATTCTGCGTTGCCATTACAGTTGCCAAATCAAATCTTTCCAGAGCAGCAATAGCAAGGATTCCAGAACTGGGCTAGTTATCCTTTGGGAGAACCATGCCTAGAAGTTGCTTAAGCATTTCATAGACTCCATAAAAGGATGTACCAACACTGCTTTTCCAAATTGACAGGAGACAGCAAGAAGTCAGTTTTAGGAGTGCAATCCTATACATGTCTACTCAGCGGTAAGTCCTATTGCATTCAATGGAATTTATTCATAGGTACTGCAGCTTAATGCCTCTTGTTCTAACCAGTGTTTCAGCACCCAGAACATGAGAAAAAACAGAGCAAATCTATACCTGTGGCTGGACCAACTAGTCCTTAAACTGTTGAAATCAAACTTTTGAATCAGATAGAACACTTTTTTCAGATGTAGCTATTCAGTGCAAAAATAAAGCCTGTTGCAAGGCCAATGTGAGAGGCACACAGGCTAGCAACACACAGAAAAGCACTACTGCCAGACACACCCTCCTCCTCAAGACTACAGAAAGGGGAACCTCTTTTTCATCCCAGAGCTTATTTTCAGTGCCACAGGTCAGCCATGAAATATATGCACCCCCCATGCCACCCTGCTTAAGTCAGTTGTGCCTATACCTCAGTCAAAACAAAAAGCAAGAGTTAGTCGTGACTAGTCCCACTGTTTCCCAACAGTACTCAACCACAATTAATTTTAACTAGATGCTGCTGCTGCCAATAATAGAGGCTCATGTTGCTACCCCCTACACCAGGTTCAAGCAATATTAGACAAGTGTGATCAAGCAAGTCCTTTTTCCTCATCACTGGAACAACCATAACTAGTCCCCATGCAACTATTAGCAGGAAGCGAGGCGCGTCTGCAGGAAAACCTGAACCCCCTTGGGGAATTTAACCAGTGCCACATGATTCAGGCCAATGCGTACAATGAGAAGAACTGGCAGACTTCAAAGCTCACCTTATGACAGCCCCGCCCAACTTGGCGCCCTCCAGATGTGCTGTCCGCAACTCCCATCATCCCCAGCCAGATGATGGGAGTTGTAGTCCAGCACATCTGGAGGGCCTCAGAGTGGGCAAGGCTGTGCTATGATCTTAAAAAAATATTACATGCCTCTCAGTCACGCTGGCTGGGAATGGCAGGAGTTGCAGCCCAACACAGCTGGACAGCCTCATATTGGGCAAGGCCGCCCTGTGATCTAAACCTAAAAAAAATCACGTGCCTCTCCATTTCCAGAGGAGACAGTCTACGATTCCCCGCATCACATGATCAGGGCACGCTTTCCACCCGCCCCATCGCTGCTGCGCGTCCTCGCCGCAAACGGCGCTCCGAAGAGGAGCACCGCGGGCCCCGGGAGCAAAATAAGCCACGCGCGTTTCCCGCCTGGGCCACCCACTGCACGGCGCTGCAGAGCCGCCCGCGCCCAAGGGCTGCGGCGCCGGGCTGGCCACGGCGCTGCGCGCGCGAGAGCTCCGCCGTCGCGACTCACGTTATCCTGCTCTCGCAACGGCCGTATCCCCGCCGCCGCTGAGGCGTTCGCCATCGTGGGCTGTTAGCGCCGACACTTCCGGTCCTCCAGCGGCCCACGCCCTCCTCGCGGGAGGCGCTCCGCGAAAACGGCCCCGCCCCCGGCGACCCTGGCCGCGCAGTGCCGTCTCGGGCCTCGTTCCCACCCCAAACTCCGCCCCTTCCCCACCCGCGCTGCTGCGGGAGCGGGTTTTGCTCTCGAATAACCGCCTCCCTCGGCAGTTCCGCCCCCCTCCTGCCCAAACCCTTGCGGAGGTCGGTGGGAGAAAGAAATGCATCCAGTGTTAGGTCTATTGAGCGTAGACCCACTGAAATGAATGGAACTTAAATTGGATTGGTATTGGATGTAGAAAGAAAGGCAGGCAGGCAGGCAGGCAGGCAGGCAGGCAGGCAGGCAGGCAGGCATCCATTGCTA
Source organism: Heloderma suspectum (assembly GCF_057233095.1). Taxonomy (NCBI): domain Eukaryota; kingdom Metazoa; phylum Chordata; class Lepidosauria; order Squamata; family Helodermatidae; genus Heloderma; species Heloderma suspectum. The sequence goes on from NC_139462.1 coordinate 73,582,390, forward strand.
GTCCAAGTGAGAGTAAATCCACTGAGATGAATGGGGCTTAAACTAGACTAGCATTGGGTATAACCCAGAAAGAAAGACAGACATGTATCTAAAGTTGGTCCTCCTGAAAGCAGACCCACTGAAATGAATGGGATTTAAATTAAACCAAGATTGGATACATCCCAGAAAGAGAGGAAGGCTTTGATGCTGCACGGTGCAAAGGCGAGTGATTTCACCTCTCTCCACGGTGTAGCAGCAGACTGAGAAGAAACGATGACTCTGGAGTTGCTGTGAGCAAAAACATGCAGACTGCAGGCAGGTGGGTCCTTCAGCTCTTGCATCCAGACAGTGGGAGCTCCGAAGACTAAGGGCACAATCCTATGCATGTTTATGCAGAAAAAGTCCTACAATTCCCAGCCGGCTGGGGAGAATGCTGGGAATTGTAGGACTTTTTCTGTCTAAACATGCATAGGATTGTGCCCTAAGAAGATAAAGTGGAGAGAGCAAAAGGGGCTTTTCAGAGAAGATGAAAATTACCTTGGTGGGACAAGGCCAATAGAACATGACAACAACTGCTGTTTCTTGCTGCTTGTCCCAAACAGCTGGGACTGAGATTTAGTACCACTGGACATGGAAGTTGTTCTGTTTAGGAATTTGGTATGGATAGACCTACCCTCTGTGAATTCCTCTAAGGACACAATCTTATGCATGTTTAGACAGACAAAAGCTCTACAACTCCCAGCATGCCCCAGCCAGTCATGGGGCACGCTGGGAGTTGTAGAGCTCTTTTCTGTCTAAACATGCATAGAATTGTGCCCTAATCCATTTAATAAGCCATTTGAACTATCATAACCACCTTGCATTGATAAATTCCATGTCAGTTCTGAATCTACTGCCTATTAGTTTCACAGGATGATCCTAGTGTTGAATGAACCCTTGTCCCAGGAGGGCTGGACAGAAGCTTGTCAGTTAAGTGCAGGCTGTATTCCACAAGCCATTTGCAGTCCAATCCTATTCATGTTTACTCAGAAGTAAGTCCAACAATTGCACTCATTTCACATGCCAGCAAGGCTCAAAATCCTACAAGCTAGGCTTCAGCAGTATGTGAACCGAGAACTACCAGAAGTACAAGCTGGGTTTCGAAGAGGCAGAGGAACTAGAGATCAAATCGCCAACATTCGCTGGATCATGGAGAAAACAAGAGAATTCCAGAAAAACGTCTATTTCTGCTTCATTGACTATGCTAAAGCCTTTGATTGTGTGGATCACAACAAATTGTGGCAAATTCTTAAAGAGATGGGAGTACCAGACCACCTTACCTGTCTCCTGAGAAACCTGTACGAGGGTCAAGAAGCAACAGTAAGAACCAGACATGGAACAACTGATGGGTTCCAAATTGGGAAAGGAATACGACAAGGCTGCATATTGTTGCCCTGCTTATTTAACTTATATGCAGAGTACATCATGAGAAACTCCGGGTTGGATAAATCACAGGGTGGAATTAAGATTGCAGGGAGAATTATCAACAACCTCAGATATGCAGACGATACCACCCTCATGGCAGAAAGCAAAGAAGATCTAAACAGCCTCTTGTTGAGTGTGAAAGTAGAGAGTGCAAAAGCTGGTTTGAAACTCAACATCAAAAAAACTAAGATCATGGTATCTGGCCCTATCACTTCCTGGCATATAGAAGGGGAAGAAATGGAAGCAGTGACAGATTTTATTTTCTTGGGCTCCAAGATCACCGCAGACGGTGACCGTAGCCATGAAATTAAAAGACGCTTGCTCCTTGGGAGGAAAGCTGTGGCAAACCTAGACAGCATAGTAAGGAGCAGAGACATCACCTTGCTGACAAAGGTCCATCTAATCAAAGCTATGGTTTTCCCAGTAGCAACGTATGGCTGTGAGAGCTGGACTATAAGGAAGGCTGAGCACCGAAGAATTGATGCTTTCGAACTGTGGTGCTGGAGAAGACTCTTACGAGTCCCCTGGACTGCAAGGAGGTCAAATCAGTCCATCCTAAAGGAAATCAACCCTGAGTACTCATTGGAAGGAAAGATACTGAAGATGAAGCTGAGATATTTTGGCCACCTAATGCAAAGAGAAAACTCCCTGGAAACGACCCTGATGCTGGGAAAGATTGAAGGCAAAAGGAGAAGGACGGCAGAGGATGAGATGGCTAGATAGCATCACCGATGCAATGAATATGAACTTGAGCACACTCCGGGAGAGAGCGGAGGACAGGAAGGCCTGGCGTGCTATAGTCCATGGGGTCACGAGGAGTCGGACACGACTTAACGACTGAACAACAACAAGAAGTCCAACTGAGTTCAATGGGACTTACTTTCTAGTAATTGTGCTCAGGATTTCAGCCTGAAACAGTTTCACTGGATTTAACTGGGTTGAAAAATATACTGACTGATGTCTCATTTCGTTTATATTTGGTTTAGAAACCAAAGACTGAAAGATGGGGCCACACATATTTTGATTATTTGTTATTTACCTGGAGTAAAATACATCCCTGGTAAGAGTGAGGGCTTAAATGAATGCTGTCTGTGGTGAAGGCACTATGACCAGAAGTGACCAGAAGATGGCACTATGCTGCACACAAAAATCATTTGATCTATAGTTCGTAAATTGTACAAATTAATATGTACAATTAATTTTATCTGTGAATACAAACCTCTGTATGTTCTTATATTCATATGGTAACTAACATCATTCCCACTAATTTCATTAATTCATTGAGTACAGACACCTGTAAATATGCATGTTACCCTGCGCTGATTGCTGTCTATAAATGCTTCACATGATAGGATAGGGTATTAACAGCCTGGAACACATATGGAAATGATATTTCCCTTTCCTTCAGGAGGATTGCACTCCAAGAGTTAGGGAATTTTGTGTGCAAGTATTTGGGAGCCATGTTTTAGCTTCTGTTTTTTCTCCCTGATGTGGGGGAGGGGGAGCAGTGTTTGTCCCATTTTTGCTGTCACTGTTACAATGACACCCTCCACCTGAGTCACTGGACTGAAGACGCCTGCACAAGCAACTAGTGCTGAGATCTTATGTATACACTCTTGGCTGGTAGTACAGTCTACTGAACTCGGTCTGATTTACTTACAAATGAACATGCATAGGATCACAGTGGGCAAGATACACAATGCATCATATTTGTGATATTTGTGAGACAGATTTCCTGGGTGTGTTCAGCATCAACAATACTATTTATTTTATTTATTACATTTCTATAATGTCCAATAGCCAAAGCTCTCTGGGCGGTTCACAAAAATTAAAACCACAAGTACAGCATAAAAACAATATAAAATATAAAAGCTTTAAGCTACAGTATAGAAGTACAATCAGCATAAAACCTAGCAGCAATGCAGAGATTTAAAATACAGTATCAGATTTAAGACAGATTTAAGACAGCAGAGCTAAAAAACAGAATGCTAAAATACTAAAATTCCTAGGAAACTAAGCCTTCACCTGGCGCTGGAACAAGTACAACGTAGGCGCCAGGCACACCTCTCTAGAGAGCTCATACCACAACCAGGATGCCACAGCAAAAAAGGTTCTCTCTGGTAGCCACCATTCCATTTGCATTGTATTATTCCATCAACGGAAATATGTCTGCACTTTTCTTTCCTCAGATGTATTACTATAGGCACAATTCACCCAAATACCACAGACAAACTGTAGCTCTACGAATCTTAGGTCACTGCCATTCAAAAACAAACTGCAATGGTGAAGGAAAGGCACTCTGCCCATGGTTTGAGGCACTTTCTCATTTACTAGCGTTACATTATTATCTATTCATTCTTCATGTGTCCCAGTGCAACTGTCTCAGTGGCTGCCATTGTGGTTCCAACCAAACTAGCAGTGAAGATGATCATTGGTTGGCTGGTTTTCATATTCATAGAGTTATAGAACCATAGGGTTGGAATGGGCCTACAAGACCATCGAGTCCAACTCGCTGCTCAATGCAGCAAGCCTGATTCCCAGGCGGTTGGTCTCCCATCCAAGTACTAACCACGGCTACTTCCTTTGGAGGATTTGCCATGGTTCATTTTTCAAAGATCCGCAGTGAGAACTAGCTTGGTGTTGCAGACGGTGAACTGGACTTTGAGTGGGAAGCCATATGGTGCAGTCCTAAATATGTTTAGGGAGGCTGCAATCCCATACCTACTTACCTAGGAGTAAGTCCCATTGAACTCTATGGCACAGACATATACAGGATTATATGGCTAGTAAGATTCAGATTTCATTGGGTTGTTGAGTGCAAGCCTATGCATTTTTACTCAGAAGTAAGCTCATTAACATTAGATGAGGCTTACCTACATGTTTAGGCATGTTTAGGACTGTAGCTTTACTCCATAAATGAGTCTAGAATTGCAGTCCAAGATTCAAATCCTTGCTCAGCCAAAGGTGGCTTTGAGCAAGCCGCAACCACTCAATATGACATACTTCACATAGCTGTTGTGAAGATAAAATGGAATAATTCAGTTACACCAGTGTTCCCCAAACTGGTGCCCTCCAGATGTTTTGGACTTCAACTCCCATCAGCCCCAGGCGGCATAGCCAATGGTCAGAAATGCTGGGAATTGTGTTCCAAAACATTTGAAGGAAACCAGGTAAGGAAGGCTGATTTACACTGTTCTGTTATTATCATTTATCTGTATGCTGCCCTGATCTTAATGATATAGGGCAGGATAGAAATGTTTTAAATTAAAAAAAACGATTAATATGTATAACATAATATTATATAGGAATATAGTGCCATCAGTCTGGTGCTTTTACAGAGGAGAGAAGGACTTGTCCCTGCCCCCAAGGAGCTGACAATATAAAGTTTGAAATAGGGGAAAAAGGGAAAAGGGAGGCAGGAGTGAACAGGGAAAGAATACAAACATGGTCAATAAAATAACAGGGGATAGTGCCATTTTCAGAGAAAGTCTAGTTCTGACCACCAACATGGTCAATTTGTGAATTTAGCCAAACCATCATTTTTTCAGCCCCAACTGGCAATGCTAATCTGCCTGGCCTACTGCCTTGATTCAAATCCGGGCAAGGCAATTCGTGCCTCCTCTCACCCATCGATGTTTTCGACCATAGCTCCCAACACTTCACCGGGCAATTGGCTGTGTTGGCTGGGGATGATGAGAATTGTAGTCCGCAGCACCTGGAGGGGCTAGGGTTTGGGGAAAGGAGGGAAGGCCTCGCATCTCAACCAACAATTCTCAAAGCAGCAAAGAACCGCCCCCCTCCCGGCCTCCCCCCCCCTTCTGGGCTTTCGCCCCCGCCCGGATCCACCCGCAACACCAGCCGGTTCTCTTGCAAACTGCGCGCGCGCCTCGTGGACCACGCAGAGGAGGGGGCGCACGTAGGAGTTCTTCTTCCCCCCGGCCCCCCTCCCGCTCCAAGTTGCGTGTTGACGTCACCCTCCTCCTGTAATGATAATCGGGTTGGGTCCACTCCGCCTGGACCCCGGAAGTGGCGGATTGGCGGCGGCTGGGGGAAAGCAGAAGCGGCAGCTGCAAGTCGTCTCCGCTTGGGCGGGGGCAGCGGCGGCAGCGGCACCGTCGCCTGTGCAGTGGCACTCGCTCGCCGGAGAGGCCAGGCTGCTCTAGCCCAGGCAAGCCTTGCCTCTCTCTGGGCGTTCTGCCGGGGCTGCCCCAGCGTTCGCGGCTGGAATGGTGCTGGCGCCGGCGTTCGGTGCCTGCGTTCTGAGGAGGGAGCAGCCCGAGCGGAGGAGCCGCGATGGACATGCTGCTACTGCAGCCGTTGGGGTGAGTGTCAGGCGCACGTCAGGCAGGGGTGTGTGTGTGTGTGTGTGTGATGCGTGGATGGGTAGATATAGACTAGCCGCCCCCCAAAAACAAACCCTGGTGCTCTCCAGATGTGCTGGGCTACAACTCCCAGCACCCTCCAATCAGCATGGCTGGCTGGGGGATGCTGGGAGTTGGAGTTCAGCATGTATGGCGGTCACCCGCTTGGAGGGAAGGCTGGTGCAGACAGACAGAGTTGGCTGGACTGGGCTTCTCATAATGACGTGAGGGAACCTGGGGAGGATGCGGGGGGTTGCCTTCTCCCCCCACTCTTCCTTTCCTGAACCTGGTCTTGGCCCCGCCACCGGTTTGGAATGCCAAAGCTTCTGGAACATACGGAACAATGACTTCAGTGTATCTGGCCATGTGCAGAGTGCAGTTTCAGCTCTACAGTAGCCTGCCCGAAGGCACCTGAGGCTATAGAGGGTAGAACAGTGGCTCATCTCGCGGGTGGAGGAGAAACGGGAGTGATGCAGCTATGGCCCCCTTGGTAGCTATGCTTTTTTTGGATGGCAAACCCAGATTTGCTCCCTAGCCTCAGTTCTTTGGAAGCTGGCTGTGGTCACTTGTCTGGGAGTGGAAACATGTTCTGTATGGTCAGAGGTGCTGCCCTTATAATTCACATATTGCAGGGCAGGGACCTGATGTTTAAAACAGCTTCTGGGGATGAACCCTGGCTCAAATGTAAGGACTGCATTGCTTAAATAAAACTTACAGTCTAATTCTAGATGAGAGGGAGCAGCTTGCTGGCAGGCTGACCTCCTGCCTTTTTCTGTGTCTTGGCTGCCCTTGGTGCCAACCCATCTGTATGCACTGTGCTGAAACTCAGCTGTGGGTCTCGGGCAGGCTGACACAGAAAGAGCCTTGGAAGACTGCAGGCTTTCCGTTGTTTATTCACTCCTTTTTCTTTGCATGAAGTTGATTACTTCTTTTTCCCCTTCTAGGCATGGTTTGAATAATAATAGACATTTATTTAGCAGCATGCAAAGTGCTTTATAATGCACAAAAATGATGGTCTCTACCTGGGATGGGTACAGACTTGGTCTGCATGAATAGTTTTACTCTTTATCCTGAAATAACTGCCAACCCCCCCCCCCCCCGCTTTGTCTGCTACTAATGACTGTATACTTTGTCCAACTTGAATGCCACCATTTTGACAGAATCCGAGATGGATGTAGCGGTGGCACCATCTGGTCCTGTTGTTATGGATACTTTTCTGCTTGTGCAACCTAAGGATGTTGACAAGCTGCTTGGAGGACTGAGGTCTACCAGTTGCTCTTCAAATCCTTGCCCCTCCTGGCTAGTGAAATCTGCCAGGCCTGGGCTTACAGCATGGATATCAGTACTTCCATTAACCATGAGGTGTTTCCAGTAGTCCTGAAAGAGGCAGTAGTAAGACCACTGTTGATGAAGCCAGGTCTTTGTTCCCTTGGCTATGGGGAATTATCGCCCAGGTTTAAATCTACCATTTCTGAGCAAGGTCTCATGTCATGTCATGTCATGTAGACTCCAGACAGATTTGGATGACACTGATTATTTAGATCCATTCCAGTCTGCCTTCTGGCCTGGGTTTGGGACAGAAGCTGCCTTGGTTGCCTGGTGGATGACTTGTGCTGGGTAATAGATAGTGGGTGTGTGACCCTATTGGTTCTCCTAGCAGCTTTTGATACCATTGACCATGGTACCCTTCTGGACCATCTCTCTGGAATGGGACTCGGGGGCACAGTGTTGCAGTGGCTCCAGTCTTCGGTGTGTGTGTGTGTGTGTGTGTGTACCCAGAAGGTGGTACTAGTGAACTTTTGTTCCACCCTTTCGCCATTGGCATTTGGGGTGCCTCAGCATTCATCTTGTCCCCCATGTTTTTCGATATCTAGATGAAACCACTGGGAGATGTCATCTGGAGGTTTGGGCTGAGGTGAGGAGGACCAGGATCTCTTCTCAATCATCCCAGAGTGCAGGACGTGGAGTGGTGGGCTCGGGTTGCAGGAGGCCAGATTCCAGCTGGGCATCGGGGGGACCTTCCTGACTGTTGGAGCGATGCGACGGTGGAACCCATTCCCTGGGGAGATGGTGGGCTCTCCCACCCTGGAGGCATTTAAGACGAGGCTGGACAGCCACTTGTCAGGGGTGCTTTGACTTGGATTCCTGCACTGAGCAGAGGGTTGGACTTGATGGTCTTATAGGCCCCTTCCAGCCCTACTATTCTATGATTCTATGACATCAGTATGTGGATGACACTTAGCTCTGCTGCTTTTTTTCACCATCTAATCCCAGGCAAGCAGTTGAAACCCCAGGTGGGTGTTTGGGACAGGACTGGAATGGATGAGGTCTGACAAGCTGAAACTTAATCCAGATAAGATGAAAGTACTGTGGGTTGGAAAATCTGCTAATCTGGATGGAGGTTTAGATCTGACTCGGGATGGGTTCACACTCCCCCTGAAGGGCCATGTATACCGTCTGGGAGTGCTCCTGGACTCAGCTCTTTCTATGGAGGCACAGGTGGTGTGAGCCATGGTCTTATCTAGAGAAAGCCACAGTGACACTTTTATTTATTTATTCAATTTGTAACCTGCCTTTATTCGAAATACTCCAGGTGGCATACAGAGTTAAAAACAATTTTACAAAAAAACAAACCTAAAATAAAAACACTACAGCCTAGAAACAGTATATGACAATCAGCAAAGAGAAAGAGGGATTCTAAAAAGGGAAGGCCTGCCGGAATAATAGAGTCTTTAAGGGCTCAATCCTATGCAAGCTTAGACAGAGAAAAGGCCTACAGCTCCCAGCATTCCCCAGCCATCCTTGCTGGCTGGGGAATGCTGGGAGCTGTAGGCCTTTTCTCTGTCTAAGCTTGCATAGGATTGCGCCTGAAAACATTCAAAGAGGTCAGCAGGCACATTTTAGCCAGCAGGTCATTCTACAGCTGAGGGGTGGTGAAGGAAAGTGTCCTCTCAGGTGTGGCTGCCAATCTCACATTAGGCAGCTGCAGCAGATAACCCTCAAGAGGACTTTAAGTGGTGGACTGGGACATGGGGGAGGAGGTGCTCCCTGAGTACCTTGGACCTAGACTATGTAAGGCCTTAAAGGTAAGAACCAGCACTTTATATTTTGCCCAGAAACAAATGGGTAGCCAGTGTGAAGATTTTAAATCCTTGAGGTAAATGTACCTCGATTACATCCAGGTTAGATTACTGTAATGCGTTCCACGTGGGATTGCCTTTGTAGATGATTTGGAAATTGCAATTGGTACAGAACGTGGTACCCAGAACATTTGTGGGAGCTAAGTTCTCTGATAAACTTACTTCTGTTCTGTATTGTTAACATTGGGTTCCTGTTAGTTTCTGGGCCCAGTACAAGTAAAACCAGCACCTTGAAAAGCCCTAAATGGTTTTGGACCATGTTATTTGAAGAATTGCCTACACCTGTGTGAGCCTGCCCAAGCACTGAGAACAGCATTGAAGGCCCTACTCTCTGGCCCACCAGCAAGAGCCATTAGACTGGTGAGTACCAAGGATAGAGCTTTCTCAGTAGTGGTCCCACACCTTTGGAACTCCCTCCGTTGTTGTTGTTATTAATTAATTAATTAGTTGCATTTATATCCCGCCTTTTTTCCTCTTTCAAGGAACCCAAGGTGGCTTACATGATCCTCCTCCTCTCCCTTTTATCCTCACAACAACAACCCTGTGAGGTAGGTTGGGCTGAGAGTCTGTGACTGGCCCAAAGTCACCCAGTGAGCTTCCATGGCTGAGTGGGGAGTAGAACCCGGATCTCTGGGTTCCCAGTCCAACACTCTAGCCACTACGTCACACTGGCTCTCCAGTATTATTATTATTATCCAATATTATTATTATTATTATTATTATTATTATTAATAATAATATTTCTATACCACCCCACAGCCGAAGCTCTCTGGGTGGTTTACAAAAGTTAAAACATTAAAATACAATAGACAAAGTTTAAAAACCTTTTACATAAAAACATATGGACAGTATATACAAACAACGTATAACTAAAAGCAACTTTGAACCAAAAACATTTTTTTAAAAATCCAACAATAAAACACAGCTTAAAACAACACTGCTTAAAAATTATATGCAAAAGTCAGCAAAAGGAACAAAAATTCTAAAAAGAGAAGGCCTGCTGGAATAATAGTTTTTCATGCCTGCTTAAAAGCCTTCAACGAGGTCAGCAGGCACATTTCAACCGGCTGGTCATTCCAGAACTGAGGGGCGGCAAAGGAAAAGGTCCTCTTGCGTGTGGCTGCCAGTCTCACATCAGGCAGCCGCAGCAGAGAGCCCTCGGAGGACCTTAGGTGGCGGACTGGAACATACGGGAGAAGGCACTTCCTAAGGTACCTTGGACTTAGACCATGTAAGGCTTTAAAGGTAAGAACCCGCACTTTATATTTTGCTCAGAAACAAATTGGCAGGCAGTGTAAAGATTTTAAAACTGGTATAATATGGTCTCCACGGGATAACTCCCTAAAGTACGTATGACTTCATCACCGCTGGCTTTTAAAAACCAAACCAAACTTGAAGACTCATTTATTCCAGTCAGCATTTGGTACTTAAAATCATTAGCTGCTACTGTTGTGTGTATATTTAACTGTAATTGTATGTTTGTGTTTTTATAATATTGTAAGCTGCATTGTGGGGCAGTGTGCCCCGAAAGGCAGGTTAAAAATCTCCAATATAATAATGATAATTAATTAGATGAGTAGAAGAATATAAACATGCATTCTAACATGTTTCAACAATATAGATGCAGGAACTCCAGGTAGCTAAGGTATGTTTAAGGGTACCTATTCTGTGTTATGAGTTTGCAGCTTAACTCGGTGTCCCTCAAACTGACATGCTCAAAGTGGAGACCAGTTAATTAAAGACTCCTTGTTCCCAAATGGATCTGGCTGTCAGTTTAGATCATCATCTGAGGCCATTCCCCTGGTGCCTCCAGAATCGGAAGTTAAATGACAGTGACTAGGGAAAGGGCCTTCTTTGTTGTAGCACTTTGACATTAGAATGTTCTCACCTGGTGCCTAGTTTGAGGAGTTCTAGGTGCTGGGCCACAGCCTTCTTTTCCTGTGATTTTAATTTCATGTGAAATTTCATGTAAAATTCAAGTGAATTTCATGCTGCTTCTTTGAGACTTTATTACTGTTTTTAACTACTGCTTTTGTTTATTGTTTGTATTAATATTTAAAATTTGTTAGTAAGATTTTTGTAACCCACCTTGAAAATAAACTACTGCAGATAAACAAAATCTGACAGGGCCCAGGTGTCTTTTCCCCATGCTTCACAAAGCTCATCTTCAGTCTGAATGATGTTGCTGGGGAACATCAAGGCAGCTAAATATATAATGTATGAGGCCAATAAAATGTGTGTACTGTAAGATGCTGATGTACAAAGTGTGGACATGCTAAAGCAGCCACAATTTGCTGGGCTCTGCTGCGTGAACATTCCTCTCCATAGCATGTCATGTAGCCCTAATCATGTTTGGAGGTTGTCTGCTACTTTTCCAAGGCATTAGGCCTAGCCTGAATGGCCGGGAAGCAAAGTTTAGGGGATTGTGGTGGTAATCTCAATGAAGTGGGGAGGAACAGTTTGGAGGGGATAGGAAGCTGGGATTGAAGCAGGTAAGGCAGCTCATATGCTCCCCTGTGATTTTCAGGAGTTCGAGAACATACTAGAAGAGACTGTGTATTTATAAATTACTAGTCTGTATTGTTCAAGAATTGCCAATCCAAGTAATGGATAACTACCACTACAATTAGTGGTGTGAGATGGGAAAGTAGTGATAGAGTTGTAACAAAATTCCATGGCTTAAAGGGTTGTACGACACCCAGAGTTTCCAAAAGGGTTGTGTTAAGTTTCCTCCAAGTCCTGTTCCCAGTAGTTAGTAAAGTGAAATGTATTATAACAAGTTTAATGATCTAATGTAGCAAATTATCCCTGGGGAAACAGTTTGTCATTAAACTGAGCAGTGTCTTCTATGTGAGACAGTTCTGGATATGATAATGGAAAACTTGCATGTATGTATGGGATGCACACCCATACTGTGTTACGAACAGAAGAAGAGCGCTTATGGATCAGAACAATAGTCCATCTAGTCCAGCGTCCTGCTTTGCAAGTGGCCTGCCAGTTGTCTTTTGGAAGTTAGGCTTGTAAAAAAATTGTATTCAAAGGCTACCAAGTTCTGAGCAGCTACAGAAAGACATATAGCTAGATCAACAAAGAGTCTTGTGGCACCATAAAAACTAACACATTTATTGTGGATGAAGGTTTTGTGGACCACAGTCCACTTCCATCTGTTGAGGTGGTCTATGGTCCGTGACAGTTTATGCCAGAATAAATGAGTTGGTCTTTAAGGTGCCGATCTTTGCACAAAACGTTCCCTTGAGATCTCCAGTTTTCTTGAAGAGATCTCTAGTCTTTCCCATTCTCTTGTTTTTCTCAATTTCTTTGCATTGTTCATTTAAGAAGGCCTTCTTGTCTCTCCCTTGTCTATTCTCTGGAAATCTGCATTCAGTTGGATATATCTTCCCCTTTCTCCCTTGCTTTTAGCTTCCCTTCTTTCCTCAGCTACTTGTAAAGCCTCATCAGACAGCCACTTTGCTTTCTTGCATTTCTTTTTCTTTGGGATGGATTGAGTTGCTGCCTCCTGAACAATGTTACGGACCTCCGTCCATAGTTCCTCAGGCACTCTGTCTATCAGGTCTAATCCCTGAAATCTATTCCTCACCTCCACTGTATATTCATAAGGGATATGGTTTAGGTCATATCTGAATGGTTTAGTGGTTTTCCCTACGTTCTTCAATTTAAGCTGAAATGTTGCGATAAGAAGCTCATGATCTGAGCCACAGTCAGCTCCAGGTCTTGTTTTTACTGACTGTATAGAGCTTCTCCATCTTTGGCTGCAAAGGACATAATCAATCTGATTTCGATATTGACCATCTGGTGATGTCCTTGTGTAAAGTCGCCTCTTGTGCTGTTGGAAAAGAGTGTTTGCTATGATCAGCGTGTTGTCTTGGCAAAACTCTATTAGCCTTTGTCCTGCTTCATTTTGTAGACCAAGGCCATGCTTGCCTGTTATCCCGGTGATTTCTTGACTTCCTACTTTAGCATTCCAATCCCCTATGATGAAGAGGACATCTTTTTTTGGTCTTAGTTCTAGAAGGTGTTGTAGGTCTTCATAGAACCGATCAACCTCAGCTTCTTCGTCCTCAGTGGTTGGGGCGTAGACTTGAATTATTGTGATGTTGAATGGTTTGCCTTGGATTTGTACTGAGATCATTCTATCGTTTCTGAGATTGTACCCCAGTACTGCTTTTCCCACCCTTTTATTGACTGAGTGCTACTCCATGTCTTCTAAGGGATTCTTGCCCACAGTAGTAGATTTGATGGTCACCTGAATTAAATTCGCCCATGCTTGTCCATTTTAGTTCACTGATTCCCAAGATGCCGATGTTCAATCTTGCCATCTCATGTTTGACCACCTCCAGCTTACCTTGATTCATTGAACTTACATTCCAGGTTCCTAAACAATATTGTTCTTTACAGCATCGGACTTTCTTTTCACCACCAGACACATCCGCAGCTGAGTGTCCTTTCGGCTTTGGCCCAGCTGCTTCACTCTTTCTGGTGCTACTTGGAAATACCCTCTGCTCTTCTCCAGTAGTATATTGGACACCTTCCGACCTGAGGAGCTCCTCTTCCGGCGTCATCTCTTTTGATACGTTCCATGGGGTTTTCTTGGCAAGAATACTGGAGTGGGTTGCCATTTCCTTCTCCAGTGGACCACATTTTGTCAGAACTCTCCACCATGACCTGTCCGTCTTGGGTGGCCCTGCACGGCATAGCTTATGGCTTCACTGAGTTACGCAAGCCCCTTCACCACAACAAGGCAGTGATCCAAAAAGGGGAAACATGGCTACTCCTCTGGATATAGTTAGATGTATATCTGCTTTTGAATTTTTTTTTTACACATCTTGTATCCCCAAGCGACAAGTTTAGTTGTTACTGTGTAGTCTAATGATTAAAAAATGGCAATAGTCTCCTTCCGTTCCCCACTTACCAACTGAGCATCCTGATGTGGAGGGGAAGAACATAGTGCTGGCTGTTGTCTTATAATCAACCATCCACTGCTAAATGTTAACTTGTTTATCAGGCTAGATTCCTGGAATAGTGGGTGTAAGGATATAGAAATGGGTGCCAACTGTATGTTATCTCCTTTTAAAAAAGAGTTACTGGACCATTCTGAGAATAGGTTTAGCACAACATCATTCCGAAGTATACAGAGATAATTTTACTGGAACAAGTTACAAAATTGTTGATTACTTTGCCAGATATTTTTTTCCAATTGTGACCATCTCTTGTAAAAACATACAGGAAAGTAGCAACAAGAAAATGCAGATTTATTTGGGTGAACATCCACTTCTAGAGACTACAGAGGGTTGGAGAGAGGGAAGAGTGCCCAACAATTTGGAATCCATCCCTGTGCCCACTCACTCTTCCATATTGTTGGGCACTCTTCCCTCTCCCCAACCTTCTGCAGTCCCTAGAAGAAACAAGTGCTGAAAATAATGGGGCAGTTCGCACATAACAGCCCATCGGTTATATAAACCGTGGGCTGTCAGGAATGAGCAGGAGAGAGCAGGTGTGCTGCCACTTCTGCTTTTAATCAACACCATACAATTGACTTGTTGAGTGTGATGTGTGAGCCTGGATCCTTGGGTTGTTTATGGGCTAAACAAGCCAGTGGTTAACCCAGCAACAAACCATCAAGCATGTCACGCTCAACAACCAATTTGATGGTAGGTTATTGAGTAAAAGCAGAAGTGGCTGATACATGTGAGGTAGCATGCTCTCTCTTTCCTGCTTGTGCATGATATCCCATGAGTTGTTCAAACCATGGGTTGTCATTACATGCGAACACGGTCAATTAGTCAGGGCTGATGACTTTAAGTGCCTTTATACACTTTGAGTCCCTCTGTCAGATACATCTCAGTTAAAGGTGGCTTTTCTATGCAAATGAAGATCATTTCTCAAGTCTGAATATTAATACTCTGAGTGTTTCATGACCTGATGGAAATGAACTTGTCTAGTCTGCCCAGTCATTATCAGACCTTACTTCTACCTATGAGCCATCAGCATTTCATATTTGTTTGCTACCTTGTTTTTGTGAGGGCTGGGCCGGGCCAAGAAAGTGTGAACCAGAAAGGAGCATCACTGGAAAGAAGACGAGAAGACCAAATTGTCCAGTGCACAAGTTCCTATGTGCCCATACTTAACCTCACAAATTGTCATGACTTTCCCCTCTATAGATTAAAAAAAAAGAGGAAAGCCTACAAAATGTACACAGTGCAACAAAAGAGGTTGCAGGGCTGGGTTGTAAGATTAAAACAGTGTAAATAATCCTCTGTTTTTAAATTAAGATGATTTAGTGGTCAGTATTGCACCATTGTTTAGGGAAATATGTGGAGAAGTGTTAATGGGAAACGTTAATTTAAATCACTGCTGGGCAGAGCAATCCTAAACCCATTGGACAACTGTCTAAAGATAGTTAGAATGGGGTGGAAATGCCCCACTGCTAGTGGCGAGGACCTATGCTGGTGGGTCAGCATGTTCATTCTGAGGCCTCTAGAAGACCCACGGAAAGCTCCATGGATCAAGAATACTACTAGCCCACAAACAAGGAACTCTGAGAGGTTGTAGCCCCAGGATTGGTCTTGCCAGCTTGGAGTTGGTTTAGTTGGTTTCCCTCCCATTGAAACCAGTGGGGGAAATCTTACCAAAAAAAAAGGCAGAGGGAAGATGGAACACCCCCCCCCCCCGCTGGCAGGGTGTTGAAAGTGACAGATCGACTGTCACTTTGCTCCCCGCTACCCCACTTGGGATTACTCTGTTAAACTACCTTGATTTAAGTCAATCCACTCTGATGCCTGAAAAGTTAAACACATAAATACATTTGCTTAAAAAGTTAATTAAAACTTTGATTTAGTTTTAATTGGCATTGTATCCATTCCAGTTGCCAATCTGACTTTTGTGTTCAGTTATTTTGTGACTAATTAATCCTATGGAACAGTCTTATAAATGTACTTATAAAATTGTTTGTTTTTTCCTGTGGAAAAACATCCACCTCACGTTACAAGAATTGTGCGTAACGGAGACTACAGCAGCCTTAAGGGTCTACAAAGGGACATTACTCCCCTGCTGTGGTGGGTTGCTGAAGGATATGGTTATGAAAGGGCTACTTGGTGTTGTGTAGTTAGCAATTGCTGTCTCTGTTTTTAAAGGTATGAACCTAGAAATGGCAGCTGTGTAACAGCTGTTTTTCTTTGGTATTCAACCAGTGGATTTCATGCATATCTAAAGCACACTCCATTCGTTCCAATTCTCCACCACCACCTTTGGGCTTGCTTAGATGAAATATCCTGCCTTGGATTGCTCTTCTGTGTCTGGATATTGTAGTGCTGCTTTGATTAGAAAGACACTTAGCTAATAATAACTAAGTTATTTGGTGGGATCCAAAGGATAGCATGTGCTGGGACTTCTGTGGGCTTTCTCTTCTCCACTGCACCATGTAGCATTTGGCTGAAGAACTGTTTCCAAAAGCCAGGGTACAGCATGAGGATCTGTGTTTAGAAGTACACATTGGGGAAGCAGTGGAGTGTGTACCTGTACTAAGGCACGCACACACTAGAATGTTTTGATCCACTCCTTATTAAGCATCGTGTAGGATTTTATTAAAATCCTATTATTTATTAAAATTTATTTTTAAATTTATTAATTTAAATTAATTTAAATTATTTATTAAAAATTATAATCTTAATTTTAGGGGCCACGGTGGCTTAGTGGTTAAGACGCTGAACTGCAGACTGGAAGGTTGGCAGGTCAGCATTTCGAGACCCGAGTGCTGCGTGACGGAGTGAGCTCCTGTCTTCAGTCCCATCTTCTGCCAACCTAGCAGTTCGAAAGCAAGAAATTGCAAGTAGATAAATAGGTACCGCCTCGGCGGGAAAGGTAACAGCGTTCCGTGCACCTCGGTGTTCAGTCATGCCGGCCACATGACCACGGAAGCGTCTTCGGACAGCGCTGGCTCTTCGGCTTAGAAACGGGGATGAGCACCACACCCTAGAGTCGGACACGACTGGTTGGGGACACCTTTACCTTTAGGATTTTAAAGTGGATGGGGCCCCTTCTAGAATTGGCATAATTTAAGAAAAGTACACACCTCAAAAAGCATAAGGGATAGGAAGAGAAAAAGTGATCAAACTCCAGGAAATTCAGATACTCTCCCTTTGTGTAACAAAGTTGTTGGTATATAGAGGCAATTTCCTTGGAAGAACCAGCATGAGAGACTTTAGTTAATTAGAGGTTTTGTGATAAATGGCAATGATGCCTAATAAAGCTGGCAAGAATGATGCCTTGGGCTGATCTGCTTTCCAGATATTCCTTCCCTTTTATCTATTTGGGTGCATGGACACAGATATTTGAAAGAAGACTCTGCATTTGTTGACTTAAGTGTTTTCTACCACTGATTGTTCAAAGGACAAACCAATACTGGTAAATCACATGGTAGCAAGACACTGTGGAATAATGCCTGTGCTTGCCTCTCCACTCTGACCATTTGCTTTTGAGAAATTACTAAAATGATGAGTTTGGTTTCAGAGCAGTTCTGTTTGATCAAATAAAATATTTTCAGTGATTGGTCTTGCCATCTCTATTGGCAGGTGGCGGGGTGGTGGTGGTTGCCTGAATGAACTGCTTTGAAAAATATGATACTAGCACAATGACTGGTACATTTTAACTCTAGTGATTGTTTGCAGGTGTAGGTAAGTCTTGGTGTTGGGACTTTTTTTGGCTTACAGCTCCCATGATCCCGTATCATTGGCTATGCTGGCTAGGGCTGGTGGGAGCTGTAGGTCAAAACATCTGGAGAGTCACAAGTTGTCTACCCCGGGCTAAAGCGTACATCACCTTTTACCTCTTTCGCTGCATGCTGTTAGCACGTCTCCAGTGAGGATCCTTCCGTGTGGTGTTTTAAATGGGTGCTTATTGTGATCTTCCACCAATGTTTGAATCTGATTAAATATATTTAGTCTTGGGAGTCTTTCCATGCATGGATGTAAATTGCTTAGGGTTTGGGTTGTTTGTCCCAAGCATCAGGGGTATAGTCAAAGCAAAGTTCTGAAAGTGCATTTCACTTGTCTGACTTCCTCCTGGGAGTGTATAGGAGTTGCCGAACCATAAAAAGTAAGCCTTCAATCTGCGTTGGTGACAGACTCTCAAGGAGAGTTATTGAACTAGCCTTTCTCATTTGCAGATGTACCAAACTCTGCCAGCAGAAGCCTCTGGATCTGAAAGATGATAATACTGAAAAACACTGTCCTGTTACAGTGAATCCTTGGCATATGAAGAAAGCTTTCAAAGTTATGAACGAATTAAGAAGGTATTATTTCATTCTTGAAATACATGTACTCTCTTTGCTTATCTGGTTAATGATTTTCTGAAGTTACTTTACCTCTGTGATCGTTACCAATTTTGCAAATGACTATGTCATCTCTCTTGCTATTTCCTTGGTAATATGTACTACTTTGAACAGACCCAGAGAATAGATATCCCTACCTTCAAATGATTTTAATTCAGCCTGTGTCAGGGTAGGGCTTTAGGGAAAAGGTCAAGATATTGAGACTGTGTATGGTTCTGGTACAGTAATGAGAGCATTGGATTAATGTCTTTGAGAGGTGATTTCAAGGCTCACTTCTGCATTTACCTCATTGTGTGAAGCTAGACATGTTTGGTTCTCCATCTGCAAAATGGGAATAATGGTGACCTACCTCCAAGCCCGTTCAAATGTGCGAGAGGCTGTATGTGCATTGGGTGTGGGGAGCTGTACAGCCATGTGAGACTCCAGTGTTATATGGAGGCCTCCAAGGCAGAGGGCTTGAAATCTGTATTCCTTTTGCATCCGTGTGCTAGCTTAAGTTTTTTATTCTATATCAGCTGCTGCAGTGGCCTCTCAAATGAAATTGGTTTGAATTAACGCTTTGGTGTGCAGAGAATTCCCATTCTTTTATATGTGGGGAAAGGGATGGGGTTATGTGCCTAGGGATTTTCTGATGTATATGTAAAACAGATGTCTCAGGAAAAGAACAGGGAAACATGAATCTGTAGGGGTTTGATTGTGGATCTTTTAAAATTATATGTTCTGTTCTTCTACTAAAAGTATCCAGATAATGTGGTCTTCCATATAGACTGATACTGTGTATTTAGGGTATGAGCCTCCCTTGTACTCTGATTCTGGAGTGGGATTACCTGGGTGCAGGATTCAGCATGACCCACAGTGTGTGCTTCAGAATTTGAGATGTACTCAGAGTTAAGTATCACTGCTGTTTGCTGCTTAAATATGAGCAGGGCTGGCAGCAAATGCTGAGGAGCACAGAATGAATAGAGTTGTTATGTGCCACGTGACCTGCTCGGTGCCGCCGTCTGGTCACCCTTTGTATATAGAAGAGATGGGGGTGGCGCCATTTCGTCCTTGCCTCAGGCGGCAAAATGTTTTGTGCTGGTCTTGGCTATAAGTTAGTGTTGCTGATCCATTTTGGATCCTTATGAAATATAACCAGGTTTTATAATGAGACCTTCAGTAATTCTGGAAGCTAGAACATGTCTTTCCTGATGCATTTCAGGAGGAAATCTAGAGAACTGTTTTTTAAAAAAATCACCAAAACTCTGAAGTACGATGAGCCTTCAGTCTGAACATGGAAAATGCACCTTGCTTGATTGTTGGAGAAGGGAGCATATCCTTTAATTATGTGCCTTACCTTTCTGCTATACTTCTACTATGCAAACAAGCTTGTTCTGGTTTGGGGGCTTTAAACCATGTGACTAGGCTTTTTTCTTTTGTTTCTTTTTGCTACTTGTCACTGGACAATATTTTGAACCCTATCACAACGCATGATTACATTTGGACAATCCAGTAAGGATTGAAGGTTACTCTCTAGCAGGAGAAAATAAGTGACCAAGAAGCTAGCAGTGCTTCATAAAATGGAGGTAAAACTACTGGGGAACTTCAGATGCGATACAATACAAATGGGACAAGATAGGTGCAGTAATAGTGACATATCACTAGCAAGGGGAGCAGTAGGCATCTGAACTCTGGCTGTCCCCCACTTACTTTATAAGATTATGGGGGGTATGAAATTACAGAATTTGTGGGTTTTACCAAAGCTCCCTATACCTAAGCAATAGTCTTCAACAAACTGGTCAACAGTTATTCTTTTTAAAATATGTCTGAAAACCACCTTGAGAAGAATGAGTATGTTCTCTGTCTTGCAAATCATGTGTTATTTACAACTCTGTTTTTCTGCTGTCTTTTCCCATGTAGTCAAAACTTGCTGTGTGATGTTACGATAGTAGCTGAAGACATGGAAATTGCAGCTCATAGAGTTGTGTTAGCAGCTTGCAGCCCATACTTCCATGCCATGTTTACAGGTACCACATTTTCCTTATTGCTTGTTGCAGTTGAAACACAAATGGTCCATTTTGGAAGACATAACCAAGATATTTGGGAGGCTTTCCTCAATGATACACTCCCTCAATATCTGCAAGAACAAAGGGCAGGTCAAAATGTTTTAATAGTAAGTAAGTAATCAATCTTGGGGCTGGTTTACACATACATGTGCAACACCCAATGAATATGTAAACTATATCATCTTGAGTTGATACTAGAATATGACAGTTTTATCTGATGGCTCACTTATACATGCAAGATCACTTGATCATCTTCAGTGAGTAAAACATGCCTGCATGAATAGCTGATCTTCAAGGTCAAAAGACTGCAGTGAAAACAAATATAGAAATGCGGGTGGGAGGGAGTATTGAGGCACCAGTTATAATATTTGGAGATGGAAAATATTAACACACATGGAAGATGTGTGGCGGTCTGCCCATGTATACCAGCTGCTGGGGAACATGGGCGGGAGGGTGTTACTGCACTCATGTCCTCTTGCAGGTTCCTGGTCAACAGCTGGTTGGACACTGTGTAAACAGAATGCTGGACTAGATGGACCCTGGTCTGATCCAATAGGGCTCTTCTTATGTTCTTAAGATTTAATGGCTTTGGCATCTTATTGCTGGAGTGCATGTTCTAGTGTCTTTTTTTCATAGCTACACATGACAGCTGGACAGTAAATCTGGCCATATGTTTTCTATGCCAGCTGAATTTTTGCCTGTTCACGCTCCGCACTGACCATGCTGTGTGTTTAAGGGAGGAACGTCAGTGGCATTGCAGGATCCAAGAATAATTTACATTTGTGTTGTCAGGTCAGTTGCTTTAGTGGACTTCAGTGTGGCTTATGATAAATATTCAGTCACTCATCAGGAGAGTATTAATATTGAAGTTATGAATTAAGCCTCCCTTCTCTTTACGCTTTAGGAGTTCCTCTGTTTTAGATCAAGTCATCTGATATGTGCATTATTTTGATTTGAGTGTTCTCCTAAATGATATGGCTATAGATAATAAAAATTAAAATATGGGATCCTCATGCAACCTACGGATTATTCTGTCAACATACTGCTTTTGCCAAATGTATTTAGTTAAATCCTAGAGGGACCACTGATATGACAGGCTGTGAGTGTGGCTGAAAAACTTTTCTGATGGCCCTGCTCTCCCTTTACGCTCTGCCTCTTCTGTTTTATTCTGGAAAATTTCTTCTCCATCTTTGGGCCCCCAAGGCAGCTTCCCAACAAAAATACAATAAAATTGAAAGTTGAAAAATACAATAAAAATAGTGAAACAAAAACACATCGATCAAATCATTAAAAAAGCAACAACAGATGAGCATAAAACAACTGGATCAGTTTAAAAATGCAGTTCCACAGCTGTGTTATCGTCTGCCTGCCCTATCTTCCAGTGCCATTGAATGATTTGCTCTGATATCACAACAGGCTTTGCAGGCAGGAGTATCAACACCTGTTATGTGTAGGTAGATGTGGAGGGTTGGAGTTTGGCTCCAGCTCAGAAAGGGTATCCAAGAAAGGGGTGAGATACCAGGTCTATGTTACTTGGTGTTACTCTCAGCACCTGGCTAGTACTCAAGTTTAGAGAGAATTCCTTCCTTCCTTACTTTCCCTTGCTTGTAATTCTATCCCGTATTGCCAGTGGCTCTGGGGCTGTGCTCTGGATTGTAAGAGCTGCCGTGGAGCAGCACTCATTAAATATGCATTGGACTTTTGCACTCTGAGTGGCACTGGATTTTCTGGTCTCGAAGACTTGTTCTGAGTCCTCTTTTGTCAACATTTATCCTGGCACTGCAGATGGCCTTTCTGATCAGTTGTCCAGCCTCCACAAGCTGGTACGCTGTTTCCCCTTTCTTCTGAATAGAGGTGAAATGGTTTTGAGGGAGGATGAGTCGAGTGTTGCTAATCTTAATCCTCTTGTATGGTGCTGGAATTTTCTAGGACAGTTTGTACTGGTATCACTTAAACTTATTAAAATTGTTCCTATCAAGTTGCTGATGTGCTCCTGAGCTTGTGAATACTTCACTTTGTCTTCCTTGCCACGTGGGATTATCACATAGAACTGACTTATGTGCCCATGCAGATTCTAGCCCTGGAATAATGAGTGGATTTAGAAGCTTGATGAGTACCCAAGTTTTTGAAAGATTTATGCATCCCCAGCAGGAGGTGTAGCTCAACTTGATCTTTGCTCCTTAATTCAAATATTTTTCCAGTACTGCATGATTCTTGGGAGGTGGGCCTGTCTGTTTTCTTTCTCTTGGAGGAAATGGGGAGCTGGATGTTTGTGCTAGCTGATAAAGCCGCCTGTGATAAACTGCAGCATGTTGATGCCAATTGCCAGTATCTGATTAGATTAAATTAACAGATTTATACAATTGTGTATTATAGGTGAAATGAGCGAGAGTCAGGCCAAGAGAGTTCGAATAAAGGAAGTTGATGGCTGGACCCTTAAGATGCTCATTGAATATGTTTACACTGGGGAAATTCAGGTTACGGAAGAAAATGTACAGGTGAGTGGGAGGATTCTGTTGGCTCATCCTGTAATGGTATGCATGATGACACAAACAATAAGGCAAACTTCTTTCCCCCATGAGGGTAATGACATTTATTTTTAGCAACTTAGTCACAAGAAGGATATATGCATTTTAATAGTAATTGCATGATCTTGTGGCACTGCTTTCTTTAGTACAAAGTCATTGATACCTGATCTTGAACTTGTTTGCACTTTAAAGTCACCTGCTGTGTTATAGCCCTCAACAGGCTGTTTTGTTAATTGTGTAGCAAACGTAATCGCAAGCCCTGGAAAAGCTAGACAAAGCAATAGTTTGAAAGGGTCACATTTAAAAATATGCTGCATTCAGCTATAAATCACTGCTAATACTTGCAGGACTTTTTGGTGTAGCAAAGGTGCTAAGGCCTGTAGCCCAAATAACTTAGCGAAACATAAGCTCACCTGTATCATTCCTGCATCCTTCATGGAGTTGGAGAAGAGCTGATTTCATGCCTGATGCTGATGCCTTAGGTGGCTTTGTATGAAAGGGGCAAATGCAATAATTGCTTATTGGAAAAAGTGAGAGAAGATTACATTTGGAAATCACCAGGAAAATAATATTGGGCAAATATTTCCATGTGTTAAAAGATGATGTAAATCAGGCACTTTTCAATCTAGAGAACATAGTGAATACTGCAATTAGTCTATTATAATTAGAACTAGATTCTCTTAGAATAGGTATATTGAACCTCAGGCCCATCGTCCCATTCCAGCCCTACGTGGTTCTCCAAATGGCCACCCTGTCTTAGAATATAACTCTTTCTCTCTTTTCAATCAGGGTGACTTGTGCATAGACAAGAAAACAGCAGAAAGAAAAGCCTAAGAGGGGGTTTCTGAATACTGGAGGGACAGGAAAATACATATGTTTATGTTTTATTTCTTAAAGTTGCTTCCAACTCGAGCTGTAGGAATTAAGGCCTGTGCACGTATACTGCCTGTCAGTGAATGTTCGGAGGAGAGTAGATCATAGATAAAAGCACATATGTGGTGAGGGCTGGCGTTTACCCTGAAAGGAAGCAAGGGACCTGCTCTTTGCTTCCGCTCAGCATGGAGCCCAAAGGGAGAGGAGTGAATTGGCTAGAGAGGATACTGTGTGCCCTTAGGCATGAGTCAGTCCTCTGAGCCCAATTTCTTCTCGCCATAGGAACTGCTTAAGTTACAAGGCAGACTTTCCCCTTCACAGCTGAAAGGGTGAGGTGGCTAGAACCATGTTGGCTGAGGAGCCAGTGGGCAAAAGGAGAGGAATCCTTTAAGAAGTTGCAGGGAGTCAGGACAACAAGGGTGGGGATTGGCCTTAGAGATAATGCCTGTGCTCAAGCAGCTATTTTTGCTCCTAGTCCTTGCCTCCCTGTAGGGCCATGGGTGCACAAGCTTTTTGGCCTATAGGGGTACATTGGGTGTCCGTCAAGGGTGCCGGGGGCTGCACATGTGTGCTTGCATGGGTGGGCATACACTCTCAGACTTGGGAGAGGTTGGAGATAAGGGAAGTGCTTCCTTCACTAGCACTAGCTAGGGAAATCCCAGACTTTCCCTTGCTGGCGCTAAAAAGAAAAACTCTGTGTGGGGCCTTGGAAGCGGCTGTGGGTTGTGCACCCATGCCGTAGTGTCAGACTAGGGGTAAATGAGATGCATATTTCATTTTCAGGCTTCTCAGCTGAAGTGCTGCAGCTATGGATTGCTCTCCCCCCAGAAGCCTGACTGGTTCTGGCATATTTGGCCTTACTTTAGCACCAAGTTAAGATCTGGCTATGTACCCAAGTTTTGGGGTCATTGACTATAGCTCAGTTAATATTGTTTGGATTGTTGCTGATGATACTTGATTGGTCTTATGTTAAAGTTGTTTTTATTAATGTTCTCCACCTTGAGATCAATGGATATTTGGAGGGGGGAGGGGCTTAGAAATATTTTAATAAATATGTTGCTGAGTGTACATCTTATTGAAAGCCATGCAGTAGAGTGGGTATCTGCCTCTCTACAGACTATGAACATGTTTTACTGGTGTCTCACCAGTTGAGACATTTGCAGTGACTAAGTCTCAAAAGCCAAGTTAAATCAAAGTTTTACACAACAGTATTTAGCAACAGAATAGAGTGGGATGATATCAAAACCCACGATATTAATCTTGATTTTTAGCGTGATCATATTTTTAACAAAGAAGCTAAGATGACAAAGGGAAACAATCCCTGACTAAATGAAACCTAGAACCAATATAGAAGCCAGGAACAATCTATTACAATATATTCAACAATTTTTACTCAGTTTGCTATTACTTTATACATAACCAAATGTGTTAAAAAAACAAAATGTTTAAAATACGCTCCTTTGAATACATCGTTAATAAAATAATGTCCTTATTGCAAGGCAGAGAGAAATAAATCTAATCACCAATACACATGAGTAAGAATTCCAGTTGCCAGGTGTGTTCCAACTTTGTAGTCTTCAATGACATATAAATGTCAATTAGTGGATTAGCATCAGATTCTGCCTTGCTTAAATCAGGAATTATTTTCTTGAAACAGAATAATGCAAATGTAATTTTTTTAATGTATAAACCTTACTTGCAACCCCCCGCCATCTACCAATACAAGTATACTATGGGTTGGGCTACATAGAGGAATTCACTATCTTTCTTTAAACATACTTATAATGGAAAATCCTGTACTCTCCAGACTCCCCAAGTCTGGGCCAAAAGTTGATCTAATTGCAGTTCCCAAGCCTCCTTCACAGTGGATTTGGAAGGATGTGAGAGTACACATTTTATCTTGTTTGTACTCATCCCTGAAAGTGCCCATCGATATGCAATGTACATGTGGCAATTTTTAAATGATATGTAAATGAAATGTTGTGCATCGTACTTGCAGGCTTATGTACAGTGATGCCAACAAACCCTTAGCTGTGATGGCCCCTCATGTAATTACCATATCCTTTAAAATATTATTTTTGAACACCACCACTTACGTTTGTCTAGGCAGCTGCTGTGCTGACATATAACCACTGCATACGAATGGACCAGTGCATATTATTAGTACTTACTATGGAAATAATCTTTAGCTGCCATAATGTATATATGTAGTGCTGCTGCATGTGGGAGGGCTCATATCTAAATTGTTCCCTAGTCAATAGGCGGCCTAAAGATTCTGTTCTACTCACCTTCAGCCACAATCAACTGGCTTCCTTTTTAACAGTTACCAAAGATATAATTTGGGAAAATAAAACTTCCCAACTGAGAATCTATGCAGCATTAACAAAGAAGGACTTATTACTGTTGTGATCATGTTTCCTTAGTACTTGGAATCCTCCAGGGATTCTAGTACCCGGAAGGAGCTTCTTGGGAAACTTTATCCAAAGATACAATTTTACAGGTGGTGTTCTTAGTTTTTGTCCCTCTTTTATGATGTAGAAAGCTGCTTTATACTAGGTCAGACTATTCAGATAGCCCAGTACTGGCAGCACCTTTCCAGCACCTGTTATGAGACCCCCTTTTAACTGGAGTTATCGAGGACTGAACCTTGGACATTCTGCATGCAAAGCGTGTGCTATACCAGTGAACTGCGGCCCCTCCATCTGTTGTGTTTATGCTCAGCCTGAAGGATGGAAATTGTATAATTGTAGCAACTGTATTTCTTACAGCAGTACTGCAGCCTTAACAGAGCAGGATCACTTTTCCATTGACTTGATGCTACCACATCTTTACTAGTTGAGAAAGAAATGTGGTTACTATTGTAGCTCCATGTTTGTGCATCCCTAAGAATAAGAAACTTGTTGGCTTAAAAACTTACTAAAAACTCAGATGCCAAGTTCTTTAGTAATTTAAGGGATTTGGCTTTCACTCTGTAAATGCTGGTTTCTCACCTTCCTAACCTTGCTGTGATCAGTGTTCAGCGCATGTAATATCATTACATGTTGACAAACTGCTGTGTTCAGTCATAGTGGAGACCTTCATTGAGTGATATTGTCAACTATTCTTTTTAAAAGGAAGTTCTTCTTTGTTGCTGTTTAAAGTCCTCATTCAGCTTTAGATGCTGTTATCAGTCTGTTTCCTGAACATTGACCTAGATGTCACTATATTCTAATGCAATGTTGATAATAGCAACTGGGGGAAATCTAGCAGAAGTAAAAACTAGGGCTACAGATATTTGTGTCCAGTATCACCTGATGTTTGCAGCTAACCTTAAAATCTCCCAAGAAGAGATTTTACTCTTCTAAGATGCTGGCTTATACTATTTATGCTCAATAATTATTCAGCTGCCCTATTCATGGAACTGTGAGTTCGATATGACTACAGTCATCTGCAGGCCAAAGCTGAAATAAATAGAATTCTTAGTTGCTGATATTAACAGAGGTGTATAACTCTGTGTTGTATGTTTAGGGCTGAGGCAATAAATGAAGCATGTTCTGTGAAAACAATTTCACACATCCATGCTGCTATTTTGGGGGACGGAAGGTCTGGGCAACAGGAAGAAAAGTGCATCCATTGAGAGTGAGGGCAGGAAGAATCTTCCTCATTCTGACAGTGGTGTCAGACCATATTCAGAGTGGTGGTAATTGTAAAGGAGTGACGATTATCTAGACCCATTTCAGTCGGGCTTGGGCATGGGACAGAAACGGCCTTGGTCGCCTTGATAGATGATATGAGGAGGGCTCTGGATAGGGGTGAATGCTCCTTCCTTGTTCTCCTCGACCTCTCAGCGGCTTTTGATACCGTTGACCAAGGTATCCTCCTGGACCGCCTGGGCATTGGAGACACCGTATTGCGGTGGTTCCGGTCCTTCCTCTCCAGCAGGTACCAGAGGGTAGCACTAGGAGAGGAGGTTTCGGACCCGTGGCCACTTACTTGTGGGGTGCCACAGGGTTCCATCCTCTCCCCGATGCTATTTAACATCTATGTGAAGCCACTGGGGGCTATCATCAGGAGGTTTGGGGTGCGGTGTCATCAATATGCGGATGACACGCAGCTCTACCTCTCATTCAAATCTTCACCAAGGTTGGCCGTAGAATCCCTGTCCAAATGTCTGGAGACGGTGAGTGGCTGGATGGGGAGGAATAAGCTGAAGCTGAACCCTGACAAGACTGAGGTACTTTTGGTGGGAGACAAGAGGAGGTTGGGGGATGTTGACCTGGTGTTGAATGGGGTACGGCTACCCTTGAAAGACCAGGTCTGCAACCTGGGGGTCATTTTGGACTCCCAGCTGTCCATGGAGGCTCAGGTGTCAGCTGTGAGCCGGACAGCGCTGTATCAACTCCTTCTGATACGGCGGTTGTGCCCCTTCCTTCCCGACCATCTGCTCCCATTGGTAGTACATGCCCTGGTCTCCTCTCGTTTAGACTACTGTAATGCGCTCTACGTGGGGTTACCTGTGAAGACGGTTCGGAAGCTGCAGCTGGTACAGAACGCGGTGGCTCGCCTGATTAAAGGCAGCCGCCGGCGAGATCACATCACTCCAGTGCTGATGGAGTTGCACTGGTTACCAGTTGTTTTCCGGGCCAAATTCAACGTGTTGGTTTTGACCTTTAAAGCCCTATATGGTTCCGGCCCAGCCTATCTTAAGCAGCGCCTCCAGCAGCACCAGACGGGCCGCTTAACAAGATCAGCCTCGGATGGCCTTCTCTCTGTCCCATCAGCCAGGACAGCTAGATGGGTGGGGACGAGGGAGAGGGCCTTTTCTGTGGTGGCCCCCACTCTGTGGAACTCCCTCCCTAGGGAACTCCGCCATGCCCTCTCTTTAATGAGCTTCCACTGTGCATTAAAAACATGGTTGTTCAGGCAGGCATTTGGGGTGGGTTAGGGTATTTTAGAAAATGTTTTTATTGTAGAATTTTATTGTTTTAAACTGTTTTATTGTATGCTGTACATCGCCCAGGGTGGCTGGGTGATCAGCCAGATGGGCAATTAATAAATTTAATAATAAATAAAATAAATAAAGACGGTTGTAAGGTAGGTTGCTCTGCTCCACTCAGGTTTTGGGTGGGAGTTAAGGGTTAATAGTAAAAGGCATTCTGTTTTCATTAGAATGTCATGTTTTCTAATCAAGGAGCTGGCTGAGAAGATTTGCAGCCTTGGGGCACTTGGAAGGAGGGAGGCTTGCATTATCTCCTGACCAGCTAAGGCCTTTATCTTTATTCAAGGTCATAAACCATCTTGGACCGCCAAGTGGGGGAGCCACAGCTGGAAAATGCCACATCCTCATCCCTTGAAGAAGGGAGTGGGGGTGAATTGGAGAGTTGGGTTTGAAATGAAATAAAGCTTAGGGAGAATCTCCAGCCTTTAGTCTTTTGGTTTCCATTCAGTCTGGTGGAAGGTCTGGGTTGCTGGCTATGTCTCAAAAGACCGTACTTGGAGTAAGTAGTCAGGCTAGCTAGTTTTATTGTTTTACCTTATTGGGTCTCCAATCAAGGGTTTGGTTTTTGTGTTTCCTTTCTGTATTTTTCAATGCTCTTCCTATTCCCTTACCCCGAACTTATAAATAAACTTTCTGCCTCTTAATTTGTGCTGCTAATTCTTTCAGTGGCTCAGTGCTAAATCCAGCAGGGCTATTGCCTAGGGATACCTGGCTCTGGGTGCTGGGACATTACAGAGATTTCCTTTAAGTCTCAGGTGTAAGGAGACCTGTGGAGATGGTGGCAGTGGGAAAGCATGGTGGCTAGAGCCACCATGTCCAGTCTACCTTTAGAGTAATGCTTCCTGCTTTCATTCTTACTTGGCTGCATAATGATGTGACATCACTGACTATGTAGTTGGTTGGGATTGCCTCAAAAAAGTGGTGCCAAAGGTCTAGATCAGTGACTGTCATACCAACTAAGCAGAAGATTTATCTTTTTTGTTTTCATTGATGTTTCTGAATCAATACCTTTCTATTTGTATATTGTCCTCACCTACAGTTTCAAAAATTAAGATTTTTGAATTGGGAATAATTAAAGGTCTCTTCAGTTACAGCTATGTCTGGCACTGAAGTTCTGCAACTAAACCCTTTGTCGCTAGTACTCAAAAGACACAACATTGTAGCAAGTCACCAAGGTTCATTAGATGTGAAGAATGTCTTGGCTTGAGCTCCATCCCAACAGGCATTATGTGGTTCTTGTTGCTGAGGCTGCAAGGTCTCAATGGGAAGTCTTGGAAGGAAGCGATAGCCCTGCTCTGCAAGACAGCTGAGCTTCTTGTAAAGCCCCACAGGCGGCTGCTAATATGTGTCACCGTGGAATTTAGTGAGATTTTAATGTGGGAAAGCTATACATGCATGGTGCACACTGCAACACAAAGAGGCACAGCTGCAGGTACAGAAACCCGAGGACTGCAGCTAAAAATGCCCCCCCCCACCTTATTCCACTTGCAGATAATAGATTGGGCAGTCTGTTCCATTTGTAAAGACATGCGATTTATACTCCTCCCTCATTTTCAAATTGTGGTGTAAATGTCCTTTGTTCGCAATCTGGAACAAGCGTGATAGAGGACTGTTGCCACTCTGGAAGGTAGAGTGACTTCATTATATACAGTGCTCTAAAAATAGCTGCTATCTGTTACTGAGGTATATAAATGGTGTGTGTAATAGCAGTGATCTAATGATCTCTTGCACTGCAGATCACGTTCTACTTCCTGTTGTTAGGTATGACTTGCCAGTATCTTTCAGCTCGTTATCTAGTACAGCATGTAGCATTGCTAACAACCTGTTTGGCCAAATGTTCACTAAGCGCTACAAAATGTCTCAAGCTGTTGAGTAGTCACACTTATCTGCAGCAATAAGGATTTTTAACAACTATTATCTTGCTGGGTTTAAAAATCTTTAACTGTTGGGATGGGCCTGACAGTGGCATAGATTAAACCATTGCAAGGAGCGCCATGCTACTTTCAATGAACACCAGTTTCTTTACCTTTGAAAGTGGCTTTTCGCATACATTTGGAGCTTCCTTGCTAGAGCCTGGGCTGATTCAGTGCAGTCAGTGGCTGCTCTGAGGCTCCCTGGATCTGCTAGGCTGAGCTGCAGTTTAACACCAGTGTTAAATTATTAGGAGTGGCCTGTGGGGAGGAAGATGTGGCAGGATGGGATCACCTTTGAGAACCTAAAACAGTTTCTGGTAGCTTGTATTTTTATGGGAGCATTTGAACTACAGTATGCCATGAACTCAGTGACTTACAAGTAATGCTTCCATGCCATTCGTTTTGTCACTTTAAAAACATACTGGGTTCAATCCTGTCTAAATTAGCTGCCTTAACTAACTAATTTCAATGGGAGCTAAGCGTAACTCATTTAGTCTGGATCCATCTTGTTGTTGCTATTATTATTTAGAGATCAGTACCCCACCTTTCAACAAAATACCCAGGGTGGCTCACAAAATTTCAGAAGGCAGTAAAACAAATTAAACCACACACAACAAAAACATACAAAAATATACTAAAATATACTAAAAACAATAAAATCAAGGGGGGCAGCATACACAGTTACTGCAGCCTAGATAAAACAGAACTAGATGACAAGGGCCATAGGAAATATCAGATCTCCCCCTCCGAAGTCCCAGGGAGAGCTCTGCTGTCTAAAGAGGAGATCCAAGCTCAGACCACCCATCCTGTGGAAGTATCTGCAGTACTCACCTTCCCAGTGTCAGGGCAAGGTGAAAAGGGGGGCGGATCAGGATATGGTGTGGGCAGAAGGGGATAGCCTTGGATGCACAGGATCAAAAGCCTTCCCAATCCCTGAACATGCCATCAATATGTGAAAATTCATGGCAGCCCTAGGGTTGGCATAAATAATTTTGCCCTTGCTTGCAATACCAGGGACGTAGTTAAGAAAAAAAAGTAACACTGGACAGAATGGAGAACATCATTTCTTCACTTCCGCCCTGCCAGCAGGAGGCTGGAAAGGCTTTAGATATGTTAGATATTCCAATCTCAGTGTTCCAGCTGAGGAACTACAATTGGCCTGCAGATCAAATGTCAAAATCTGAGAAAATGAAAAGCTGTTTGCCTATTGCTGAAATGACAGTGGGATAGGCACTGGGAAGAGCATTTCACAATTGTGGCAGCACCATTAAGGAGGCACTTTCCCTGGTAGCCTGCTGGTGTAACTCAGATGGTGGGGGACCTGGGAGAGGAGGATATAAGCTTCCCACCCTCCCCCATTTTCATCCTGAAATTCCAGTCCCCCCGCTCCATTGGAATCAATGGAAACTTTTCTTTTTTTAAGCTCCCCACCCCCACTGCCCACCAGTGTGGGTGGAATTTCTTGAAACAAATGCATGGGGAGGAAGCTTACACCCTCCTCTCCCAAAGCACCATGGTCCAAATCAGAATTGGGGCCGTATGTGTTTGCAGGATAGATGGGGAGCCCATGTCAGCTATGCATGATTAAAGGAGTGTTTATTTTGGCCTACAGTGAACTGACAGAGCAAATGAGAAACAGCAATACTCCATACAATCAATTGAGTTTTTCTCACCAGAAAATAATACTTTTGCCTCTTGTCAGACACTGCTTACTAATAGTGCTATCCTTTGCATGTTTACTCAGAAGTAAGGCCCATTGAATTCAATGAAGCTTTATTCCCAAGTAAGTGTGTTTAGGATTGCAGCCTAAACACTGAATCAATGTTCCTCCAGCTGTGTAGTATCCAACACATTTACTTTGCATTAGTCTAAATTCTTGGAGCCATTGCAGATATCAAGAGTGGGGTCATGGGGGGTAAGCAGGCAGTTCTGCAGACACACCTTGTGAAATATAAATGCCAAGCATGCCCTGAATCAAGGTATTTTATGAGAGTATCAACAATAGAAGTATTTTGCAAAGTAATTTATGCAGCCAACCCGGTGCCTTCCAGATGTATTAGATTATACCCCCTATCATCTCAACCCAGCAGGCTATTTGGCATGCTGGGAGTTGTAGTCCAACACATTTAGAGGGCGCTACATTGGGAAAGGCTGAAATACACTACATGGAAGTGGCACAATAAATTTGCTGTGTTCAGCCTTGGAGCCTGTAGGTGAAAGTAGTCCTTGGCAAGACCCTAGAGCCATCCCTTACCATTGGGTATGCTGGCTAGAGCTGATGGGAGTTGTAGGCCAACAACCTCTGGAGCGCCACATGTTCTCCACTTGTGTCCTAGAGCATGCAGTCCATTTGTAAAGAGCTCCCACATGTATAGATAACAACTTCTGCCTGAAAAATGCATCCCAGTGGGGTTCTTAATTAGTGCTTGCATGTGTTTTAGACATAAGGTGGAGTAGTTACTCTGTGTATAGAAGTTTGGATCTTTTATTTTGCATTCTTAACCCCACTCCTAAAAACTGTAGTAGTGTGTGCCCAGTAGAGCTGTGTGTAAATGGTCTCTCAAAGTTATCCAGCGTATTTGTGGGCAGAGAAATTGGGGGGACAATTCCACTGAATTTTTTCTAGGGGAGGAGAAATTCTCCAGCAGTTTCTTACAGATAGGGCTCACTAATGGCAGGGGTTGTAGCACAGCTTCTTTCTTTTGTCCTAAGGATTTTTGGTTTATTGCACTGCTCCTGCAAGTGGCAACAGCATCAACTATGTTGAGGCTTCCACTTTTCTGAGGCAGAATTTTAAATTTCTTTTGGCTGTTGAGCTTACCTAATCACTGTGAGGTGGCTGAGAGTGCTGTGTGTGTTTTCTCTCTGTTATTACACATCTTTCTGTTGCTCTGCAGCCTCCCAGGCCACCTGCACTTCCTGAACTGAAAAAGCCCCATGAGGGGAATTGCCTCATGATGTCCTCCTCGTGATAGCTTTCATTGAAGTGTAGGAAGCCGAGGAGGCTACAGGCTGCCACAGAGATTATTGTACAATGACAGACAGGGCACTCATGCACACTCCTCAGCCACCTCATAAGTAAGGTAAGCACAAGAACCCCAAACCGAACCCATGAGAATTTCTCCAAAATTTTCTCTCCTTTGGATTTCTTTACAAAAGTAATTTCTATCAAATTGAACGAGAGTAGTAAAAAAATGTGGGAGACATTTTCAGCACAGCGCTATTTTTAGACAGAGTCCACTGTTTTAAAACATACTGATGCCAGTCTCTTGAACTAATGCCAGAGGATTGCATGCAACATGGCACAAGCCCAGGTTTAAAATGTTTGTTGGGAAGGAGACAATGTGAAAATGTTATACAGGGTTACATGCTCAGTGTATAATACTTGGTTTTCAAGCAGAGCTGAAAGCTGATTGCTAAAAGGTTGTGTTTTAGAAGACATTATGCAAGATACTTGTAGTGAATTGTTCTTAAAATCATTTACATCTGAAATGAATGAGTGCTAATAATTTTCTTGGGTGCAATGTAAAGTGTTAGCTTTTAGCTTTGTGTTACAGATGTCAAAATGTATTTTTAGCTTTCTCCAATGCCACCCACCCACCACTACAGCTGTTTATCTTGACTCATGCTTTCTTGAAAGACAGGTGGTACAAGTCTAAAGTATTTCTGCTTGAGGCAATTTCTGCTGTTCTGTGTTGGTTCACTGAACCCATTGGAACCTGGAAGCATCATCTTTAATATATCACTGTCTGAGTGAAATTGAATAAGGGCTAGGTAACTAGCAGTACCTGTTCTCTGAAAGGTGTTTCTGTTAAAAACTAGCAATCCTTGGTCCTGTATTTGAATTTGCAAATACAACATGCAAATATTGGCAGCAGTACAGATCAGCAGAGTTT
The DNA here is from genome assembly GCF_057233095.1 of Heloderma suspectum. Classification (NCBI taxonomy): domain Eukaryota; kingdom Metazoa; phylum Chordata; class Lepidosauria; order Squamata; family Helodermatidae; genus Heloderma; species Heloderma suspectum. The sequence continues at coordinate 73,616,913 of NC_139462.1, forward strand.
GTGTACAAGGAAACCAGTTTTGTGCAGTAGGTGGTGTGTGAAGATTTGGTGTAGATTCCAATTCCTGCTTGGACAGCCCTGAGATCATCCAAAAAATAACAATGCATGTTTTCCCCATTTTGGTATGAACATTTTAATAAATAGGAGTTGCATGCAAATGCACTCCATATTGTGAAAACCTAACGAGTGTAGCAAATCCCCATTTAACCTTGGGTGAATCCTCTAGGGCTTGTGACCCTATAACTGGGTGTCCTGAGGCTTGATAAGCGCATGATCTAACTTACTTCCCCTAACAGTCTGATCTGAGCACAGTAGTAATGGGAGGCTGTCAAACAGCTTTTCTAAGTGTGACTGCAATGCCATTTATTGGGATCATCATTTTAAAAGAATGTAGGTTTAACGATTTTTTATTTGTATGGACTCACGTTAAAGGCTTTTAGAAATGTTGAACAAAGCCATGTAAATGAAACAAGATAGGAAGAAGAAATCATGGCAAACAACCTTTCTTCCCTACCCGCCCCCATGGTGCTTTTCATAAGTTGCTATTAGAAGAAAATCAGTCAGTACTAAATTGCTTCTATTTTCATTGCACTGTTGCAGTGGATATTACTAGGTTCTCACAAATCAAAGTGAGTATGCAAGTAGAGGATTAGCATTCTTGGGCGGGGGGGGGGGGGAATTATTTTTAGTCCTATAAAATGTAAATAACTATTAAAGAAAACCAGGCTTTGAATGTCCTAAGATCAAATTGCCAGTTTCCAACCAAGCTCAAAATTTCTGCAAAATCATTTTATTATCCAATCTTTTCTATCTCAATGGTTATTTGAAAGATTTTGAATGGTACAATGAATGGTATGTTTGAGATTGACTTAATGGGTTGACTCCATCCAGTAGTAACTTGCATTCATGGAACACCAGTGAAACTTTTGTATCCTCTGGGAAGCTATGGCTAATGGCTACCAAAAAACCCAGGATTTGGAGCCATGATTTAAAGGTGGCTTCTGAATCTTAGTTTGTTTGGTAGTCATTAACCATTGTTTCACAGTTCAGACATAACAGATTGTTATGTCGGATTATTTCCCTGCTCACACTAAGGGAGAAGTGAAGTGAGAGCAAACGGGCTGTCAGAAGGTGCATAAAGTTTGCACCTTAGTAAGCCAGGATTTGATCATCTGAATCCAGTTTCTAGTTTAAGAGGCCAGATGAGTAACTGCTTTTTTGCAGTGATCCATTTCTTGGCAGCTAAACTAGATTCTAAAGCTAATGAGGCATATTAACAAGGAAGCATAAGATGAATAGAAATACCAGTTGTAAAATAACTTCCCCAGAATAGATTCTTCAATAGCAGTCTTCACAAAACACTAGTAAAGCAAGGAGGTGATTTTGAAATGCAGACCTCCATCAGTCATGGCCTCTCTGTAAATTCTAATACTACTTCTAATACATGTGCATTAGTTTTAAGGGTTTTTTCTCTTTTTTGTTGATAGTAACACTGACTGCATGAACTCACATAGTTTTGGTTATTGTAGGTACTTCTCCCGGCAGCTAGTTTGTTGCAGTTGCAGGATGTAAAGAAGAGTTGCTGTGATTTTCTGGAAACCCAGCTCCATCCTGTCAACTGTTTGGGCATTCGTGCTTTTGCTGACATGCATGCATGCACAGACCTCCTGAACAAGGCCAACACATATGCAGGCAAGTGCGAGACCAATTCTAAAAATAACTTAATCAGACTGTGGTTTTATTTATTTATTTATTTATTTATTGCATTTATACCCCGCCTTTTTTCCTCTTGCAAGGAACCCAAGGCGGCTTACATTATCCTCCTCTCCATTTTATCCTCACAACAACAACCCTGTGAGGTGGGTTGGGCTGAGAGTCTATGGCTGGCCCAAAGTCACCCAGTGAGCTTCCATGGCTGAATGGGGACTAGAACCCAGATCTCCCAGCTCCTAGTCCAATACTCTTGCCACTGCACCACACTGGCTCTCTAATGTATTTCTGTCTAATGTGGTAGCCTTTTAACATTGCATGCACAAAAATGGAATTTAAGCCACAATGTTGGGAAACAGATAATTCCTAAAACTGTCCTGACATTTTGTAGGCACAAGAAAAATTCAAGAAGCAGCTGGGAAACTGAATATATTTCAAAACCAGTACTGAAAACACACAAAAATGATAGGCACCCATATCAGATCTTTGTGTTCAGGCAACCAAGCACCTAGAATTTTCCATCCTGTCCAAAATATTGATAATGCAGTAATTATAGACAGAAATTTGTCAGTATACGATAGTTACTGTATAGAGAGCTTCGGCTATTGGGCGGTATAGAAATAAATAAATAAATTTACTATAATAGCTAACAAAAGGCAAGAACAACTGTAACCTTGTCAAGTCAGTATCTGTGTTTGGAAGAATGCACGTCTGTGTTACTATGAATTTTCACTACGCTTATACTTCTAAAGGCTTGCATGAATGGAAGTTTCTCTTCACTATGTTAGCCTATTTTTCTTTATTTTTTATGTGAATTAGTTATGTGAACCAGTTTTTAATACTTAAATGATGATCCCATTTAAGAGGCCAGTATTTAAGTAGTTATTTTATCAAACATAAAGAAACCAAAAACTCTTTCCCATGTTTTCTGGTGTACTTTAAACTCATGTACTCAGACAGCCATACTTTTACTGGTAAAATGGCTATAATATTTTAAATTAAGGATTTAGCGTTGGTGATAGCAATGGCCTTCCTTTGAGAAGATATTGCACAACAGTTTCAACCTCCTAATTTTGGGCCAAGAGGATAAAAATGAAATACAACCAGATTTTCTTTTAATCTGGATATTCACATCAGTAGGTATGTTCTGTGGGGATAGATGACAGGAACGGCTAAATTCAAGTATCATGGCCAAACTGTCATGCATACAGATTTCCATGAATCAGGAAGTGAAGGAGACAACTGTAGTTTGCCATGACACCTGAATTGGGCAAACGTCGATTACTGCTAATCATATACCTTGCCTGCAAACCAGAGGCCTGCTTCAGACCATGAGTGGTCACCATAGTTTACCTGATTTGGATGTTGTGGAAACTGTAGTTTGCCACAACATCCAAACAACATCCAGAGCCAAAAGTAGAGGCGTGAATTGGCATGCATTAGGGGGGAGATGGAGCATGCAAGCATATTCCTGACCTTTCTGAATTGAGCCAATGACTCGCCAAATGCATTGCTGTTGAGATGAGTGTATGGAGACTGATTTGATTCTTCATGGTGCTTTAATCTTGTTCCCCTTGTTTTGTTTCTCTTTGGGAATCTAGAGTACAGAAAGACCCCTTCAAGGGGGGAGAGCAGGGGGACTGTATTGATGGCCTGGAAGGAATTGCAGGGGAAACTGAAGATATCCCTCATTTACACAAACGCTGAGTCAGCACTTTGCACATCAGCTCAACATATTAACCACAACACCACGTTAGCTGTCATGTTGAAATCAACATGACAGCTGGTGTGGTCAATGTGTTGATGTTCTCATTTGATCTGCAAAAGCCTGAAATAGGTTTGTGGCATCTTCAGTATTTGACTGCATTGCAGACACTTCCACCTACTTTGGGAAGCTCCCCTCAAACACGTGCCACGACATTTGTTGTTCCCCATCTGCAATTCTAGTTGCTGACTTGGATCCAATACAGAATGCGTGTACAAATCGAGCTAGAATGGACTTCCAGGCTTTATTCTCAAATCCTAGAGACCATTTTAGGGGCATTATTGTGGGGGATTACAAATTATGCTCATTTTAATTTGTGTGTAAGTCCTCCCCCATAGCCTGCCTTATCCTGTGGATATTTCTGCCCATAATTAACTGTGTTAATTTATGAATAAAATGGACTGGGTTGGGAGGACAGCAAGAGGGCAAATCAGAATAATGAATTAAAATCTCAGTTACGGGAATCTTTTCCATTCTGTGCTGGATATGGCTGCACAATCTCCATCACCACAGTCAAGTGCGAACCACTTTAGTATGAACTGTGGCTGCTTCAGAACTCGGTAGCACCTTTAGTCTCATCAGATGCTGGCTGCATTCTTACTACTTATGGCAGCCATTCCCAATATGATACACTGGAGGTAATTGGCAAGGTCTTCTGTTGTATAGGGCATGTAATAACTGAAGTAATGTCCTGGTAGCAGATGGTAATGTTCTCTTGTGGAGTTGTCTTGCATAGACAGTGTTGTTGTTGTTGTTCAGTCGTTAAGTCATGTCCGACTCTTCGTGACCCCATGGACCATAGCACGCCAGGCCTTCCTGTCCTCCTCTCTCTCCCGGAGTGTGCTCAAGTTCATGTTCGTTGCATCAGTGATGCTATGCATAGACAGTGACCTACCTGTAAATGTAGAATTTTCTAAATATTCTTGAAATCCATGAAAAAGTCCTCAAATCCTAGCATTTCATCAAATCAGCCACTAACTACGACTTTTTTGGAGCAATAGCTTCTGTTGCTATGCTGTTCTAGCTTTGTTACTATGGTTTTTATTCTTGTACGTGGTACTTAAAACACAACTCAAAGAGATGAGATATTTGAGTCTCCTTTGCTGATTTTAGACCTTCTGCTTGCCTACTAAGTGGAGTCATGAGACTTAGATTATGGCAGTACTTAAGTACCAGTGGGATAAATCTTTGATATATTTATGGGATCTATAATGGAAAGATCCCATGACTGCCTTGTTGCCAAAGAGCAATTTCTTCCCCTACTCCAAAAGGCATTCAAATGTTATGGTGAAGAGAGTTTTGAACTTGATCTTCTCCCTTTTTGTAGTAGGATTTTACAGATTTAAGCCATTTTGTTCTGATACCAAGTAATACACCTTATTTATTTTTTATTTATTGCATTTATATCCCGCCTTTTTTCCTCTTGCAAGGAACCCAAGGCGGCTTACATTATCCTCCTCCTCTCCATTTTATCCTCACAACAACAACCCTGTGAGGTGGGTTGGGCTGAGAGTCTATGGCTGGCCCAAAGTCACCCAGTGAGCTTCCATGGCTGAGTGGGGACTAGAACCCGGATCTCCCAGCTCCCAGTCCAACACTAGCCACTATACCACACTCCTTATGTTTATGTCACTAGAGGGTATTGCCCAGAACGCAGTTACCCCTTGGTAGTTACCCCTTGAGAAATGGCAGTCACTTGAAAAGTGAAACAGTAGGATTGGGCATCTCTCTCAACATAATATCTGAAACTTATTTCTCTTTCTCTTTATCCCCTGGATTTCTGTAGAAAATTGGTCTCTGCTGCTATCGTGTGTGTGAGATAGATAGATAGATAGATAGATAGATAGATAGATAGATAGCTCGTGTGTGTATGCATATGTATATGTGTGTATTTGAGAGAGAGTGTCAGAGAATACTGCTTCCAAAGCTGCTCTTGCTAGATGGGTGCTTTTCTGTACTTCTCTTTTCACCTTGAGATTGAGTGTATGAGTTAGGTTCTTGGACCTTCCTTCTTTGACCAAGACTTCTGCTCGCTTCACATATCTGTGCCAGAAATCAAGACAGCAAGATGTTCTTGGTCATGGTTTCTGTGAGAAAGGGTAGGGAAGTGCATGAGATCTTGGTGACCAGATGTGGCTCTGCATGAATTAGACTTGTTGCAGCATTTTGAAATATAGAGAGGGTGAACTTGGTCCCTCAAAGATTAGTGACTGACTTTTGAAGCAGCCAAGGTGTAGAGCATCCTCCCTGGACTTCTTCCTGTTGTCCTCCCACCTCTACATCCCCACCCAGCAGCAGCTTGGATGAAATGCTGGGTGCTGGGGAAAGTACTAACAGTAATTATAGTACAGGAATCTTTGGATCCATTTTTTTTCTTTTATTGATACAAATATAAGTCCCCAGTTAAAATATAAGTAGTAAAGTACGTAAAAGTAATTAAAGCTATATTTCCTAAGCATTTCTTGCTGTCACAAAAGAGAGCATTGCTGAGTCCGTTTGGCGTCCCAAGACTTCTTTATAGAATTGTCTGGCAGTATCACAGGCAAGGAGCTTCAATATCAAGGAAGCTATTTAACCCCTGAATCAGAACATATGTATAGTTTCTAAAATACTACTTCACTGCCAGTATGTCAGCTGCCAATTGCTGTTTCATAAATCTAAGTTCACAGTCTTGACTTCTAAAAGAATCTTTGGTGATCAAAATACACATACAAAAACTTAAACATATACTTTCCAAGTTAGATACAATTAATTTTGATATATGTCTTTGGCAAAGCAATTTCTTACTCAAAGTTTACTAATTAAACCTAAGTACATAAATTTTTCTAGACATCTATATATCACATTTAATGCTTATACTTTACACAATATTTTTTGCTCATTAATTGATAAGAAAAATCTTTAGGTTCACTCTGACCCTGAATAACACAGTTTTAATATCTCTCCATTTTTTACATAATCCTTTTCATCTCTGGTGATGAGTTATAATTCAGCATTCTCTTTGGATATTATCCAAACCGCTTTGCCAGTTATATGTTGATAACAATTACCTAAAGTTCATTGTGAACGCACTTCGTATCTTCCCTGTTGGTACCAGCTACCTCCTTATTTATATAATTCTCTTGATTCCTAATTACCTTCTATGCAACATACTTAATTGCCTGGGGCTTGCAACTGCAAGACAAGGCAGCTTTTGTGCATGTGTGTGAAACAGTCACTTTCTTCAGTAATCATTTTGAGCACATTGAGAACTGTGCCACCAAGTTTTTGTGGCAGATCCATCACAAGTTGAGATATATAGAAGTGGCAGAAGACTCCTTTCTTACATGTGACGCTGAACAACTGAGGAATGGAGCGTTCCTGGATTGTTTCCTAAACCAAATGCAAATCAAACATGGTGAGCAAGCAGGAAGTAGCACACTTGTTCGCTCCCAAGCAGCCCCAATCATCCATGGGTTAATTAATTGGTTGTTACGTGCGAACCGGCTCAATAGGTGAAATTGGGTGCTCTCACTTCCTTAGTGCTAACAGCACTACAATATATCCTGGCCCTAAGGCCTGTGTGAGCACTCCCCCCCCCCCCGGGCCCCACAGTTTCAGGACCCATTATCTGCAACCTGTGAGGCTCAATGGGCCCTGTATTATCAGTTTAGATTCATAAGTCAGTATTATTTATTTAGCTGCACTTCTTTCCTTACAAAAGGAGATACATCAAACAGTCAACAAGATCTCCTAGGCAACCAGCTAAATTTTGAGCAGGTGGCTGATCATAGCATTGTCTCTTCAGATGCCTTACACTATTTCCTGGGGAACCTGAGGGAATACACAGAGTAACTGTGTATGAGAGAGTATGTGTGTGAGAGAGAAGCACCACTACTGTGTTTGAATAGCATCACCACTTAAGAGATTGCTCCCCTGAAACTGCTGAATTTGTAATGGATTGTTTCGGTTTATAATGCTTCTGTTCTAGTGTTCCATTCTTTCAGGCAGCCCTGCCTTCCTCCAGGATGCTCTTTTCCATTTCCTCTTCCACCCAGTTATCTGTGTCTCCCCCAAAACCCTGCTGCCACCACCGCCAATCAGTCAGCGTTCTACAAATTACTGACCACGCGCACTCCTCGCTGGACTGTTTTAGTTCAGATTTTTTTAATCAGATTTTTTGTATGAATCTTGGGGTCCCACTGAGCCTGCAGATACATCCCGCTTGTGTGTGGATGGTGCCGTTTTGGCTACATAAGCATTGGCACATGCCTGAACAACAGAAATAGAGAGATTGAGGGAATGATCCCAAATTTAAGATTGCGGAATACTCTAGCTGTAGAGTATTCTGCCAACCTCTGCTCTTCCTGTTCTTAGATGGTGGTTTTAGAACTGTTATTTCAGTTAGCTATTAATATGTGGTCAGCTGTTTTTAAAGAATTGTTAGTTCTGCTGCTTTTAAACGGTTAGCTTCAAATTGTTTTATTGAAGTTTTAGTGCTTTGTTTTAGTGTTTGTTAATCTTTAGATATAGTGCTTGTTAATCTTTCTTTTTATTGTAACCTGCTTTGGTTGTGTTAAACAGAAAAGCAAGGTGAAAATAAATAAGAATTGACTTGTTTGTTGGCCCTCAGGCTCTATTTCCTGCTGCTGCAACTGCCTCAGTCTTTGCTGTCCCTGAATCCTTTTTTTTTTTTTTTTTGTACTCTATGTCATATTTTGGAACAATGATCTTATTGTCAGTCATAGTTTCTGAAACTGGGGAAACTATTTTATGGGAAAGATTATTGTTCCTATGGTTCCATAGTAATCAAAATGGATTTGTTTTATAAATGGGATTTCCATATTGTAGAATGCACTGAAGTGCTTCATATATATGAAGTTCGTGCTCCAGCAAGTAGTCATAGCAGCTGGAATGAAAACTAAATGTGTATTTATTGAATCTGTATAAAGATGAAATAGCTCTCTTACTGCTGCTTACATTCCAGTAGTGTGAGATTTTAAATATTTCCCCGCCTCTTAACAGAACAGCACTTTACCGAGGTCGTACTTGGTGAGGAATTTCTGAACCTTGGTGTGGAACAAGTGTGCAGCTTGATTTCCAGTGACAAACTAACAATAGTATCAGAGGAAAAGGTAAGATAACTTCTGTTTAATTTGGAAGCAGTTTTATGGATTGTTGAAGCCTCGGATAGCCTTCTCTCTGTCCCATCAGCCAGGACACCTAGGCTGGTGGGGACGAGGGAGAGGGCCTTTTCCGTGGTGGCCCCCACTCTGTAGAACTCCCTCCCTAGGGAACTCCACCATGCCCCCTCTTTAATGAGCTTCCACCATGCATTGAAAACGTGGTTGTTCAGGCAGGCATTTGGGGTGGGTTAGGGTATTTTTAAACAATGTTTTAATTTATAATTTTAGTGTTTTAAATTGTACTGTTGTACATCGCCCAAAGTGGCCAGGTGACCGGCCAGATGGGAGATTAAGGAATTAAATAAATAAATCAGATACAATGGAACAATCATGCAGATGTCCATCGATTTACTCTTACTAAACCCTAACCATAAAAGCAGCACATGGGGGAAGCTTGTTTGCTTTCTTGTTCACTCACTCACTTATTTATTTTATTTATTTACTAAATTTATAAATTGCACCCTCTACCTATTAGGAGCCTGGGGTGATGTTAAGTAAAAATATTAAAACATCAAATGATATATAGGAGCACATGACAATAAAATAACAGTGGAATTAATATTAAAATGGGAAAGTGACAATCTTTACAGCCTATTTTTAGCGGTTAGAGTGTTGGACTGGGACTCAGGAGACCTGGCTTCTAGTTCCCGCATGGGCTCTTTGGAAGAAAGTCGGGATATAAATGTAACAAATATAAACAAAATAAGAAAGGAGCCAATCTCACCTTCCCTTGGGAGGGAATTTCATGGTTTGGGTTTTGCTACTGAAAAGGCCTTATCTTGAGTGCCCACCAGCCTTGCCTCTCTGGGATGCTCGAATTTTCCTCATCCTTTCCCCTCAGTCTCCCGCTGCAGCCACTCTTCTCAGTTCTGGCTCTAATATCAGAAATGAATTGAGCACAGAACAAAGACCTGAGAGGAGGCAAGGCCACAGGGGGAGAAGGGGTTCATTGCCCTCTTCCATGCACTCCTTTTATTGTTAGAACCTCCATCCCCTGTTTTATGGACGAAACTGAACTACTATCACATCTGGTTTGGCTCTGACTTTTGAGGATAAGTTTGCTATCCAGTCAAACGTCACAGATTAGTCAAAAGCCTTTCAGCGAAATTTGCCCAAGGTAGCTAATGAGAGACACTAAAAACGACGCAAAATCATATATATTAAAAGATGTAAAATGGTTAAAAATGCCCTGTTCATTAGTGTTAGGTAACTGACTCATCAAATATTTGTGTCGTATCCATTGGGTTGTATCTTGTGTTAGTCTGGCTTAGGTCTCATTCATATCAATGAGTCTACTCTGTGTAGGGCTAACATTGGATACAGCCATTTGATCAAAGATTTTTAAAGCATTAACGTTGTGAGAACATCAAAGAAAATGGCCATCAACAGGTTTGGGACTTACGCAAGTGCAAAGAAAAAGAAACTGGTTATGAGCATATTTTATTCTGCCCTTCCAACAAGGTGCTCAGGGTTTCCAGTATATAGTTCCCCTACCTTATACTCACAACAGTCCTATGAAGCAGGTTAGGCTGTGTATGTGTGTGACTGGCACAACGTTGCCTCACAAGCTTCATGGCTGAGTAGGGATTTGAACTTGAGTCTGCCTATTCTTTGTCTGACCCACTGTACCGAGTAAGAAAGGGCAATGACTACTTGCATTCCTGATTGGGTCACCTAAGAATGTAAGAAGAGCCATGCCAAATAGATGCCCATGGGAAGCCCACAAGTAAGACATGACTGCAATACCACCCTCCCACTCTTGAACCCCAGTAACTGGTGTACATAAGCGTGCTGCTTCTGATACTGAAGGTAGCACATAGCCTTCATGATTAGCAGCCATTGGGCAAGTTTGCATGACATGAAAACCCACTCTGGTGAACAAGTCACGCAGTGTGGCTTGTTCACAGAATAACAGACAATGAGCCCGACAGACGATCAGGCTCACTGTGGGTTGTTCTACCCCTCCTTTCGCCTCAGTCCTCCAGCCTGCTTCTGCATGTATCCCAGGGGACTTTGTGGCAGAACCCATCTTGTCTGCCTGTCCCATCCCCCTCCCCGCTCAGATCATGACCCCGGCTTTTTTCGTGCCCTGACATTTGTGCAAATGGGTCTGGAATACTTTTTTTTTTTGGCCCCAGAAATTTGCCCAAATGTCTTTGCTATTTTTTATTATTATTTTTGTTGACTTTTCACAGTTGCCTTACAGCTGTCAAAAATATATATAGCCTTGCCTATTGCCTTGTATGTTTCAACTGTCAAAGGCAAGGAACTGCAGTAGGAAACATACAAGGTAATTGATAAGACGGGAATGCATATAAGCAACTTTGACAGCTGTTAACAGTTGACAGCTTGGGGAAGTTGATAGGTCACCCCCTTAGCAAGGTGATCCCCAGGGCTCTAAGTGTTGAACTGATGCTTGGGGGTGTCCTGTTTCCATTTGCAGTAACCGGAGCCACAAAGTGGGGTCGGGGGGAAGCGTAGATCTCCCTTAAAAGGACTTGCTGGAAACTCAGAGGAGTGCGGAATGGAAGCAGGGTGCCCCCAAGCATCAAGTCCCAAGTGTGCAAACCCAGTCTGACAGCCTTATTCTCCATGAATTTGTCAAATCCCCTTTTAAAGCCATCCAAGTTGGTGACCATCACTACATCTTGTGGTAGCAAATTCCATACCTATAGTATAACAGGTAACCAGTGGAAGAAGCTTTACTGTGCTTCCAGGTTTGCCCTTGCCTGCTGCAGCGGGGGGGATGGAGATAAGCTGCCGTCACTTCTCTCCTCACTTCTGCCCTTGCTAACAAATGACACTGTAATGAAATAAGGTAAGTGCCATCGTCCCAGTGGCATTCTTCGAATATTTAACCAGTCAAATAATAAGCAGTCAATGACAATATGCCAAACCCTAGTTTAAATGCTAAGTAGAAGTCATTTTTTATCATTAAAACTGTCATTGTTTTCCAAACAAAAGAGTGAGTACATAACAAAACAAACAAACAAAATCCCTTACAGTTCTCCTCTCCTCTGCACCCAGGGCCGGCCCTAGGATACTCCTCAGTGTGAGGAGTGCCTTTGGTGCCTTGCCCTCCATGGTCACTTTTGCAGGGCCTCTCAGGATTAATGGGGCCTGGTGCAGGTGTGATGTCCATCAAGAATGACATTGCTCAAAACCTGATCTCTCAGCCACTGTGCTACAGTTTGCACAAGCCAAAGTTCAAAAAGCCACATTCTGAGCAGTGGCAGTGCACTATGCAACACAGCAGGACTATCACAGGCTTTACTTACAATTTTGTTTTGTTTTGTAGCAGTTCCTATCTTTTGGTAAGCATTCTTTATTTTAGAATATTCATTATTTTTATCTTTAAAAATAATAAAGAAAAATATAAATAAAACAGCTTACAGCTTTATTTTATTATTTATATAGTGCTTATAGAGTTTACAGTATTTGAAGTGCTAATTGCTCGGTAATGTTGCCTCAAAGTAAAGGTGTTTCACTGATTTTTGCCTAGCGTAAGTGACATCAAAGTGGAAACTGAAAAAGAAACATACTTTAAAGCTAACTGAAGGAAGATCGTTTTTGCAGTTAGTACCTAAACAACCAGTAGAACCTTGAGAGAAAGGTTACAGACACTTGCTTTTTGCCACCCTAGCTCACTGCAGACAGTACATCCAAAAACATAGCCGCTGAGCTCAGCCTGGTGCCCCCCTCAGCTCAGCTTGGTGCCCCCTTCAGTTAGGCGCTCTGGGCGACCGCCCTGCTCAGCCACCAGCCTAGTGCCAGCCCAGCCTCCACCCTAAACCACCAAGCAGAATAACAACATCAATAATAAAACACTACCAGTCCAGTTTTTTTTTTTCTTTTAAGAAAAAAAGGAAGGGGAAATGGAAAGTAGGAGGGGGAGGAGACAGAGGGGAGGATGAAGGAGGGGAGAAAAGGCAACAGTGGAATCAGACTAAGAATGGAAGAAAGATGGCGAGATACTGCTCAGGGTAGAAGCAATATTAATCATAGCAGCAGAAATGAGCAGAAGCTAATAGGTGCAACCCCAAAGCCCTCTCAAATATATTTCTTTAATTGATTCAGGGTACTTGAGAGCAAGAAAGATAGAATCACAAAAAAACCCCAATAAACACCATGAAACAATTACAGAATGAAAGCCACAATAAAATAGGATAGTACATTTTCAGAAAATAAACACTCTGGGAATATCTGGAACCAGAAAGACATTAAAGTAAGCACTAGGTGAACCTCCCTGGTGGGAGGAGGGCAGTTCCATAAATGGGTGCTATAACAGAGAAAGCTGGCCCTCTCCCTGGTCGCTACCACCGCACCACAGATGGTGGGGGCATCTGGAGAAGGGCTTTCAAAGAGTGTTGTAGTACATGGGCTGGTTGATGTGGAAGCAGACAATCCTTTGGTTCCCTAGGTTCAAGGCTGTGTAGGCTCCGAAGGTTAGCATCAGCACTTCGAATTGGGCTCGGAAACTGACAGGTAGTTCTTTCAACATGGGCGAGATGTGTTCCCAACAAAGGTCCTTGTTATTATCCGAGAAGCTACATTTCATGAGAGAGCCCCATGTACAACACTTTGCAGTAGTCCAATCTGGAGGTTTCCAGAAGATGGATAAATGGATTAGAGGATAAATACATCCTATGTAAAGGGGGGGAAACAGTGTGCAAAGATAGCATATACCTAAACCACCCAAGGCAAGGTCATATGACACTGAACGTGGGCCGAGATGTAGGCTATTCAAACTATGTGCCGAGTTTGGGCATATGGAGAAACTGTTGTGATTGTTTTGTTTTGCCACATGCCCAGGTCGTGTGTGGGCGTCTTCCCTCAATAAGGGCTGACACTTTACTGCACAATCACAATCTGACTCTGAGACTTGGCAGTGATGCGGTACTATCAGCCCACATCTAAGCCTGCTTTTAGAGTTGTGTGACTCTTATCCTTCAATTAAATCCTCAGCAGATTTTCAGGACCCTAATTGCAAGCTGAACTTAACTTTTATGAAACATCCACATAGACTGCAGATATGTTTAGTATGGTAGTTCTATATTTGTTGTTGTTGTTCAGTCGTTCAGTCGTGTCTGACTCTTCGTGACCCCATGGACCATAGCACGCCAGGCCTTCCTGTCCTGCGCTCTCTCCTGGAGCGTGCTCAAGTCCGTATTCATTGCATCAATGATGCTATCTAGCCATCTCATTCTCTGCCGTCCCCTTCTCCTTTTGCCTTCAAGTTCTATATAAAATCCTTCTAATAGCAAACTCAGGTGGTGTGTGCCAACAGGATTGTAACCAAAGCAAGATCACTCAGAAGCAAGAGGGAGGGTATCAACATGCTCAGAATCTTGTACTTGCAAAGTACAGAACCCTTTGCAGGAAAAAAAGCCCTAAAGGCTTAAACACACCAAAAACATCCAGTGAGGACTGAGTATGCTCATTTAACCACAGAATGTTGACTGTCAGCTGGAAAAGAGAAACAGAAAACTGGGATAGGGGAATGGAATGGCCTACAGAAGGCATTGCCAGCTCACTGAAATCCTGAACATGAGTATTTATATTAGGAGGAAAAAATACTTTGCAATATTTTTTGCATGTCCCATTTATAAATAAAATTGAGTTAACTGTCCAGGTTTTTTGTTGATTCCAGTGCATGAATGGAAACCACCCAGGGAGTTTCAGCTAATGGGCTGTATAGAAATATAATAAATAAACAAACAAACAAACAAACCATAATGAGCAGTTAAAGGTGAAATCCTATACACGCTTATCTGGACGACTTGGTGGGACCTACATTTGAGTAGACATGCATAGGATTGTGCTGTAAAATAACTGAGGCCTTTTAGCAAATACATTTGAAAGTGCATCTACCTGGCTTTCTGGAAAGGAGTAGCAAGCATACGTAGAAGTGATAGTGGTGCTCGGACCTACAGATAACTTGGCTATGCTTTTTATTAAAATTTTTATTAAAAAAAATTGTTTTGCAAAAGCAACTTATAATTAATAACTTCAGTGTGTAAGAAACATACTAGTTTATCACCCTGTGTATGCTAAACCTATGAGTGGTATGAAATTAAAATCCAGTACTAGAAAATTGCTTTCTTCATAGTTCAAGATTTTTAAATTAGTGTCCATGCTGTGGTTCTCGTTAGGACTGTCAATAGTTAAAGAAATTGTAGTTTATTAACTAACTAATAGGCAAATGTTTAATCAGTGAAAATTTAATGCCTTCATATATTGTCAGAATTTCAGTATATATACCTTTTGGAGATAGAAGTGTAAAAACTCATAATTTACTAAACCAAAGGTATCATTCTTAGAAGGGACAAAAATCTGTCTTTGACCCAAAAAATCAAAGAAGCTTGCCATTAACTTACAGCTCCAATTATTACAATCTGCTCCCCTTCATTGATCTATAGGTTATGCTTTTTCAAGCTGACAGCCTTAATTATTTTAATACCAGGTGTTCAGTTGGGTCACATTACTAGGCCAACAAGCCTTGAGATCTAGCTAAATAGCTGCTGTAGAAATCATGACGTTATGTAGTTGCATGTTCTGGTTAAGTAATATGAGGTTGTAATCCTACACACACTTACCTGGGAGTAAGTCCCACTGAACTCAGTGGGGCTTACTTCTGAATAGACATGTATACGGGTTGCATCGTGAATCATGCCTTATAAGTCCAGCCCCTTCATCTTCAAAGTTCACTGCTAGAGATATAACTTGTGAAACCTTTACAAACTGAAGTGGGTACAATGATTTACACAGGTTTCTAGCTGTTGTGAAAGTATGGACCACATCACATGTCATCCTCTTAATGAAGGAACACACATGCATCTTAAGTTCCATCTGCCTCTATTAGCAGCTTTGAAGCGCTTGGTGTTACCTCATCTTGTGTCCCACTCCTGACAAGGAGAGATTCCTAGCTTCCCTGATGCCTTGCTCATTCTGTTGGCATCTGCTCTCTCCTGAGCAACGTTTGCACAGGGGAGAGCAGCTACTGCCTATGATCTGCTCAGGGACAAGGCTGGTTTGGTATGGCATCCTTTCTAACTTCTTTCCAAAGTTAGGTTTATGTTGTCTTTAAAAGGTTGGATTTTGCTGTGGATGGGTCAGCAAGTATTCAGGAGCTAGGGGGCAAGGCTGTTTCATCTGCCTCTCTAGCTTCCTCTCTTGTACTGGCACGTTGTGGAAGCATCTCGCTCCTCCATCCTGAATCCCAGAACTGGCAGAGTACGACCCATTAAGAGAGTACTGTGTGAATCTGCCCAAAAAGAAAATATGCAAAACTCATAGCATTCCTTATGTTGTGCAAGGTTTTTGAAGCAGTGATAGCGTGGGTGAACCATGATAAAGATGTGAGACAAGAACTCATGGCACGGCTGATGGAACATGTTCGCCTACCATTGCTCTCCCGAGAGTATTTGGTTCAGGTAAGTAAAAAGTAAGCATTTCACGCACTCTCTCTCTACTGTGATTCTGTAAGATAAACAACTGCATTGTAAGAGGGTAGACTAATAACCATAGGAATAAAATCTATGCCATTAAGGAAAGGAAATTACTTACCCATGAGCAGCTTTTCTTGTAAAATTCTACTAATTTATTTCCGTCATCTGTAAATCTGGTGATGCTATTTTAAAACATAATCTTTTTTTCTCGTTTCTGTTATGCTTTGTGGTGAACATAATATACTTTGAAAATATTTAATAGTGGCAATGATAGCGTGCTCTTAATTTGGAGAAATAGATTTATCAATCTAACTAGCAACAATCCCAAATTTAAAGTAATGTACCTCACATGGCTTTTGCTAAGAGGGTCTGAACTGGCAACTATACTAGAACAAAATACCTTGGTGTATTGTGTACAAGTGTATGTATTTTCCTTTCTGTTGAAGAGTTTAATATTTGCTGTTGGTGTTTCCAAAGACAAATATATTTGTATAGTTTAGAAAAAGCTGGGATTTTTAAACGCATCTTAACAAATTAGCAATATTAATTCTTCTAGTTTTGTTTTCCTTGGGTTCATTTGTTTAAATAAGTTATCCTGATGGTTTCCAAATAGGTTTTGAAGAAGTATTTGCATGGCAAAATCTGTACTGTTATAGAACAAAATTCCGAAGGGTACTTAATAAATAAAAATAGGCGTGGTTAATAATACTGCTTTACCTTTTTGCCATGGCATGGCTTCTGTTTTATTTCTATGTTCTGATATCTAGCTTGTCAGCCTACGTCCTTGAATTGGTTTGCCTTCTAATTTTTTGGAAAGCGTTGTGTTTACATTTCTTATTGAACAAAGAGACCTGGCAGAAGACTAATAATGAAATAGGAGCTGGATTCTCCAACCACTTATATTAGTCAGTGTGCACTTATATAGCAGGACTTTCTAAAATTGTGTCTATATGTCTACCGTGCAGAGAGTCGAAGAGGAGGCACTTGTTAAAAACAGCAGTGCTTGTAAGGATTATCTCATTGAAGCAATGAAGTACCATTTGTTGCCACTTGAGCAAAGAGCTCTGATGAAGACCATACGAACAAGGCTAAGAACACCTGCCTGTCTTCCAAAAGTAAGGCCCATCATCGTTGGTTGGCTGGCTTGCTTCCCTTTTGCGTGGCACTGCATTCTGTGAGGAAAAGTTAAAATATGCAATAGCAATGTAATGTATGAATTAAATCCTGTGGTCTTTTTATTAAAAATTCTGTCACTTCAGAATAATTTAAGGTATCAAAATGACACCATGAAATCATTAAACCAGAGAAAGAGGTATGCCACTCTCCAGTTGCACCCAAATGGGTTCTGTTCTGTTCTGGTGAGGGGGAGAGCAATCCTATGGCCACTAGACTTTGTCAAGATGGCCATAGGATTTTTCGGTTCCCAGAAACTGTGCTTTCCACCCCCTCCTAGCTGGCATGATTCTTTCCACGCTGCTGCTGTCTCCGTGCTCATAAATGGAGCGTGGAGAGGGCAAAAACAGGTTGTTCCCAGGGGAGCAGAGGAGCTGTTTTTGACAGCTTCCTGTCTGGCCTCCAGGCCCCTTTCCTCTCCCTCCCTGAAGCCAGTTAGTCACATGAAAATGTGCATCTAGCCACAAATGCAGGGCAGGCGAGGAGCAGAGGAGAGGATTTCCTCCATCCGCCCTGAACTGGATAGCCAGTAAGCTCCAATTTCAGAGGCTACTGACTATCTCAATAGGATTGCTCCCTAAGTGTATTTAGACACACAAACTCGAGCAGGGGTGTTGAAGCTCTTTCAGCCCAAGGGCTAAATTCCATTTTGGAGATGTTTCCAGGGTGAGGCACATTCAAGTGGTGGGGCAAAATGCAAAAAATGCCAGCAAATTGTAGCTTAAAACTCTTACTGCCATTGAACCACCCAGAGCGCTTAGGCTATGGGGTGGTATAGAAGTATAAGAAATGAAGTAAATGAAATGAAACTATTTCTTTCTTTATTTCATTTCTATACCATCCAGTTGCCGAAGTTCTCTGGATGGTTCAAAAAGCTAAAACTTAAGGTACAGCATAAAACAATATAAAATATGAAAGCTTGAAACTACAGTATAAAAGTACAATCAGAATAAAATCTAGCAGCAATGCAGAGATTTAAAATACAGATTTAAGAAGAGCTAAAACACTAGAATTCTAAAATGCTGGGAAAATCTAAAGGTCTTTGCCTGGTGCCGAAAGGAGCACAGCATAGGCTCCAGGAGAACCTTAGGAGAGCCATTTCAATGTTTAGAATTGGAGGGGGGGGGGACTGAACAAAAGCCAGGAAACTACCAAACAATTGGTGGTTGGGGGAAACTGGGTGGCGCTATGGAAGGGGGCATGGCCATCTGGGGCACCCCTGAGGCCTGCATTGAGACTCCAGTTGGGTCAGATTTGGTCCCTGGGCCTGAGGTTCTACACCCCTGATCTAGAGCATGCTCCTTATTTCTGAATGTCATACTTTCAAATTTCATCAGTAGGGTTCTAGCTTTTCCTAATTGAATGTTAAAGTATTCATCAGGAGGGTTCTAGCTGTTGTCCAGGACAATTTAGAAACCATTAAGTAACTGACATAATGGAAAGATGGTGAAATCATGCATTGAAATAAATAAAGACATGTGAGTGAGATTGTTCAGCAAAGAGACTATTCGGCTTGTTTAGAGTATCTACCTTTTAGTCAAATGTTTCTAGAGGTATTTGGTGCCACACACATGGACAGTCATTTAATAATAGTGTTACAAACCATGTAGAGGCTAGTCTCTCCTTGCCTCCGAATAGGTGATGTACATACAGTAGGTGATGTATGTATGAGAGTGGAAAGACATCCTCCTTTTCATTGGGGATTTTGGTGGTAGAACTCCTGAGAATTTCCTTGGGAAAAGTAGTCTCAAAATAAAAGAGGAATGCAAGAAGTTAAAGATGACTCTCAAGAACTTCCTCCTTCACCACCTTCTTCTATTTGGTGAGGTGGCAAATCAACAGGTATGGCCATAATTTATTCACATCTGCAACTGGATGAACCACTCACCCCTGTCCCATTTCGTAATAGTGGTAGGTATGTCACTCTGAGACATAAAATGGCAGGTAGTCTGTGCTTTCTTTATCATGTTGGTTGTTTCTGTAAGAAATTATAGCTTTTCAGTTGTGTTTTTTTGTTTCCATTCATGTGGATAAGTAGTTAGGTTACTTACTAGGTATTGCTTCCTTTGAAGCTGATGGTGGTGGTTGGAGGACAGGCACCAAAAGCTATCCGCAGTGTGGAGTGTTACGATTTTAAAGAAGAACGTTGGCACCAAGTTGCTGAACTGCCTTCCAGAAGATGCAGAGCAGGTAGTTATTTCTCTTCTTAAATTGAAAATACTGCCAAATGACTTCTTAAATATTGTTGATAATGTTTAAACCCATGTCAACAGTGTCCTCTGAAGAAAGATGGGTTGACATAATGTATGAATGAAAGAGCATACAGCTCGTAGGATTTTAAAGTATGGTTTGCAGAGACTGAACTCTTAAATATAGGTGGTGAAGCAGAACATCCTCTCTTTCAGGAGTGGTATACATGAGTGGCCTTGTCTTCGCTGTTGGTGGCTTCAATGGCTCCTTGAGAGTTCGAACAGTGGATTCATATGATCCAGTGAAGGACCAGTGGACAACTGTTGCTAATATGCAAGACAGGAGAAGCACTTTGGGAGCTGCTGTATTAAATGGGCTCCTCTATGCTGTGGGAGGATTTGATGGAAGCACAGGTATAAAATCTTTGAATAATAATGTACTGGCCTGTTTGGGTTGTTTCTTTCGAGGAGGCAATCTTCTAGATTGTGGAGTTTTTCTGAAATATTATTTTCATTAGCCTTTTCTCCTGAAGCTAATGCTTGAAACACATTGGGATGTTGAGCTTTTTAAAAAAGAAACACTACAACAACATAAGACACCTCTGCTTAAATTGAGACCATAAAAGATCTACCACTTGAATTATTCTAAAATCCTTTTTTTCACTGCCTTTCTACTGCGTTTCCTCCTCCAGCCCTGCATTTTCAGTTAGAAAAAAATCATATTGGAACCTGTTCCACATTATATATATATATATATATATATATATATATATATGCACACGCACACACACACACACACATTCTGAATGAGTTTTCTATGTGTTTTCTGTGAGTTTTCAGTTGAAATATTGCAAACAGTATTTCAACTGAATAAGACCAGCAATCTAATGTTACTATCATATCTGTTAGTAGCTAAATGATATTTGTTTATTCCATGAACAGGAAATAGTTCATAATTCCTATTGATTGTCCAGAAAATTAGCCTAAATAATACCTTCGTTCTTCCTGGCTTTGCATACTGCTTTATTACAGGTTTATCCTCAGTAGAAGCTTATAATATGAAGACTAATGAATGGTTTCATGTGACTCCAATGAATACAAGGAGAAGTAGTGTTGGTGTAGGTGTAGTTGGAGGTAAGGTCTCCTCGTAGGTCTCAGCTGAGTTCGCTGTCTATGTGACATACTGTTTTTTCTTTCTTTTATTTATTTATTCAACTTGTGAGTAGGCCTATAGATGAAGCTCAGGGTGATGGATGTAAATACAAAATAAAATACAAAAAACGAAGAGCAGCCACAAGACAGTTTAAAATAGCAAAGACTAAAATATCTAAAACAACAAATACCAAAAAGATCAAAAAATATCCACAGTGATTAAAAAAAGAAGAAGCTCTAACCTTAAAGATACCTCTGGGCAGTAGAGTGACTGTATAGCAAATCAAAAGGCTTGAGAGAATAAAAAGGTCTTAGTCCAGTGCTGAAAAATCAACCAAGTAGGAACCAGATGGAATTCTCTGGGGAAAGCATTCCACAATTGGGGGCAATCACTGAAACGGCCTGCTCATGCGTAGCCACCTACTGAATCTTAGTATGCAGGAGCACTCAGAGTAGGGCCTCTGATGATCTCAGAACATGGGTAGGGACATACAGGAAGATGTGGTCTTTCAGATATAGTGCCCTAAGTTGTGAAGAGCTTTATAGCTTAAAACCAGCACTTTGAATTGAGCCTGAAAAAGAACCAGCAGTTGTCAACATTACATATTACATTCATACTTTGTGACAAGATTCCATTATATTTCATAGGAGTGCAATTTATTATTATCTGTTTGTGCTTCTTGTAAGTGCAGAGTTATTAGTTTTTATATATGCTATGAGCTAGCTAGCTTTAAGTGCTAAATGTGTTCTTGGAACTGGGACAAGGGAGTATGCCATAGGTGCAAAGTGAGTTCTTGGGGAGTGGGGGAGAGAAAAGCTCCTTAACTCAGGAGGAGACAGATCTTCACAAGGGTGTTTCTGAAATTAGCTGTAAGCCTGGGCTGTACAGGGGGAGGCCCTCTTGAAGTTGGCTGCAGGAATTATGACTGGGACTTTGAGTCAAGCTGCTTAGATATTTGTTTAAGATAAAGGCCCTGAGCTAATGTTAGGTATAATATTATAAATAGTAACATTTTGACATAGTTGAGCAGAGAGATCCTGGGGGAACAGGAAGTCTACCAAACATGATTATCTGAGCTCTGCCAGCCATGCTTGCTAGTTAGGAATGAATCTCTCTCTCTCTCTCTCTCTCTCTCTCTCTCTCTCAATGACAACTGTTTTGTTAAGAGGAATAAGAATTTAAACTTTAATTGTATTAAGAATATGCTAGCCACTACGTCTATTGTGCTTCTAAGATCTTAATTGTATTGTATATGGTGATGTGTCTTGCTTTTTCATCATTGCCAAGTTTTGTTATTCTGTAAGATTGTTTGGTGTGTGTGTGTAGTGGTACCATTTTGTGTTCTCTGGCTTGAAGGATGCTTCAAGGACCACCACCCATAAATTGTTATAATTCTTGAAGCCCAGAACACTCAGCTGGGATTTGTGAATAGTTGAGTGGGGTCTGTCCATATAAACACCATTCTCTCCCTTAGACAGGTGAGTCTCAGACACACCTGTTCAGGTAAGGGAAATAAGCTAGTCAGATGGAGCAGAAGTGACTCACCCATCTCACAGCCAGGCAAGATGGTACTATGCTGGTCTGATACTGTAACATCCAGTTCCAGTCAGTACTCTTGCCACCATATTCTGTACTATCTGAAGTTTTTGGACCGTTTTCAAGACAGTTGTCTTCACAAGCTTAATCCTAAATGCCCCCATTTAGTCACCATATATTTTTCAAAGCAGACTAATAATTAGGGATGGGAGCATCACCGATGTTTGAGACTGCCAAGATTCTCCAAACTCCACCTTGAAGTTCAGATCGCTGTGTTCCCATGTTCAGTTGCAATCTGGTTTTCTTTTCAAACACAAAAAGTCCATATTTTGGTACACTGTTTTTGAAAATGTGCACCCAAATATGCACATTCCTGCCCTAGACTAAAATGTGAAAATCTGTACTTTGGGGGACATACCCACTTTTTAAAGTACAGATTTCTAAAAGTGCAGATTTTTCAATGTGAGCACATGTTTAGGGATATGAAAGGTCCCCCCCCCCCAAATGTGCTCGCATTCGTAGGTGCAACCAGGGTAAATTCGAGTAAAAAATGAAACAATGTCAAACTCTTGTATATCCCTACTAATAATTTCATGAAGGCAGAGTACAGTCCCATCCTCAGATGCAGTATTAGGCTCTGGAGTGCCCTCTGCTGTGATCTGTATGAATTTCCTTTCCTATTCACCTTATCTTTTGCTTTCCTTGTGGCTAGAAAAAATTAGAGTACTGCCTGCTGTAGAAACAAACAGCTATAGCAGTCACTTTTATTTATTTTGGCTTCAACTAGGAAGCTAAGTAGTACCTCTTACGAAATAGCTGCTCAGGTTTCAACAGGCTTTCTTGAGTAAATTAATATTAATTTAGGGTGCAATCCTAACTAGGTAGGGGGCCGCCTCCAACCTTGGAGGCGACCGCCTATCCAAAGCAAGGCAGGAGAGGCACGGGTGGGATTGTTCCCTCCACGTCTCTCCTGCCTTGCTAGTTTTCGCTAGACAGCCATTTTCAGCTGTCTAGCGGCGGGGGGGCCAACCGGGAGAGGAAGCTGCCGTACGACACATTGGATGTCCAAATATTTGTGTAAACTGTTTTGAGACACAAAGGATTCCATGATTAGTTTCTCATACTGCAGATCACATTGATAGATACTTTATTTTGATAGATACTTTATTGATAGATACTTTATTTTGGTGGTACATTAGACCATATATTACAGTTTAAAAACAAAATGAACATTTCCATTAAAAAATAGAATAGACTAAAAATAACAGTTCCAGTTTAAATTGGAGACAAGACAATTTCTCAACTATGTTGTTTATTTACTGTTAGCTTTTCACAGCTCCCCCCCCCCAAAAAAAAAAGATTATTTGGGGCTTCTAGTTTAATAAGAGAGAACTGTCATTACTGCATAAGCAAGGATTTCTTGTAATTCCCATTATAACAACCAAAAGCTGTAGGGAAGAAAATAAGCTTGCTCCTGTAAAACTCCAGTAGCAAATACAAATGTCAACTCTATAAGAATTCCCTAAAGTATAATCCACATATAAGCAATCATTGCTGTGTTGTTTATGTACAGATAAAAGTAATATAATTCAGGCTGAAACCCTGTCAGGGTATCGTTTGCTAGACGGAAGCCTCCAAGATTCCTGCCGGGCTGCTGTGGGAGAAGCGATGGAAGCGACTTTTGCCTCTCTGTCAACTTTTTAATTTTTTTTCCAGTATATGGGCCTCTGAATCCATGTAGTGGAGTTGTGCTGGTAGGGGAAGGCCTGAGGCTAGAGAGGCCAAAGGATACAGCATATCCTGGCCTCTCCCTGCCTTTGTCTGGGGTCATGACACTGACTTTGGAAGAAGAGCCACCATGGAACTTGCTGCAACAGCTGGGGGGTGTGGGGGTGAAGATCTGAGTGGTCATCTCTGATGTCTTTGCTCTGTCTACAGCCTCAGAGGTGAAAATCCCCAGTATCTGATCAGTCCTCAGACAACGTCTCGGGGCCATAGAATTGCACCTAGTAGATGAAAACTCTTGCTTAAGAGATTGTGAAAACAAATTGCCGACAATATTGTGAAAGCTGATTTGCACAAAGCATTACCTGCATCTGTCTCCTGTAAATAGTTTTACAATGTTTCAGTTCTTCTTCGTGGTCTCTGTGCATCACACATATGGGCTCTGAGCCTGTGCTGAATTTCATTCGGGAAGCTTCCATAGCTGAGGAATGTTTTGGCGGAAACCCTTGCCCCACTGTCCACTGCGCATGTCCCAGCATGTTCCTGCCCATTCCCTCAGTTCTCTTTCGACTGCCATAGAGTCTTCTCGGAGCTTCCTCTCTGCTAGAAAGACAATTGCTGAGGTCTTATTGTTACTGTTACATTTGTTGTTGTTCATCTTCCTTGTCTTCCACATCGTCTCCCTCTTCATCAACGTCCACCAGAAAAAAGAAATTCCTTCATTGTCTTAGTCGTTTGTCCATCTCTCAACCGCAGCTGTGGTGCCATCTTATGGCTGCAAAAGCATTTTTTCAGAAGTGTGTCAAGTGTGGGAGTAAGTTGCCCCCCACTGACCCTCACTCCCTCTGCCTTTTTTGCCGGGGTGAAGGACACCTCCCTGATTCCTGCTCCCTGTGCCAATCATTTGCTAAGCAGGCACGGAAGAACAGAGTGGACAGACTTAAGGCAAAGCTGTGGAGGAGAGTGTTGTTGGCGACAGACCCCAAAAATGCTGCAGGGTCTTTTACAAGTGACAAACTTGAGGCGATTATGTCTTCCTCCAAGCTGAAGTCTCCTTGTCCAACTACCTCAGTTGAACAGACTGATCCTCTGACCTGGGGCCACTCCTTAGCACTCTCAGTTGTGAGAAAAATCACAAAAAAAGACAAAGATTCCAAAATCGGGACCAAATGGCCTGAAAAAGCATAAGAAAAAGAGGATGGCTGAAAACTCTTCAAAACTGACTATCCCAGCACCTCCTCTGTTGCTGGACTCGTCAGTTTGTGTACTATCACTGGCACCTGCCGTGTCCAGTCTGCCGCACCAGTCACCACTCCAGTCGACTGTGTCCGAGGGTGAAATCCTGGAATTTTCCCCTCCGCTATCAGTCTCTCGGGATCAAGAGATTTCTCCATCAGGAGACCGTCACTCACCAATAAGGCATGAAGCCCCACGTCGCCATCTCCTGTTCCCTCCTCGGGATCGAGAGCATCCGTTCCATTCGGGGTCGTATCGTTCTCCTTATTGGGATCACTGTTTCAAACTTCACTACAAGGACAGATCAAGATCTCTCCAAGGCACTTGGGACAAATGCTTGGAATGGTCTTACTCTCCGCAAGGGTCTTAGCATTTTGATGAATGGCATGCTGCTCAGAATCGAGCATATTTTTCAAAGTGCTCCAGGTATGCTGCCCTGCACTCCACAATTGACTGCCCTGCAATCAGCCTCTTCTGCCGAGGACTGTGTTCCATCCTCCTGAGAGGAATGAGTTTCTGGTGCCTCCACCTGTGCCACCTTGTTCCTCTTTGCTGCTGAGGAGCCAAGTGGAGCCATCTAAATTGGTGCACTTGATCCCGGCTTCGGTTCCACAACCGTTTCCATCAACAGACTGTGCACCATGAACAACTTTACACCATGACTCTGTTGATGACTACCAATCAGATTCCTCTTCTTACTCATCTGTCCCACCATCCATTCCATCTCCAGATGATGTAGTGGGCTCCCATGACAGGGCATCCTCCTCTGAGGATATGTTTAACTTTGCTGAGCAGGTCAGCAGAATGGCACATTCCTTGGGCATCGAAGTACAACAACTGGAGGAGCATATACAGGACCCCGTTTTCGACGCAGTCCACGCCAAGTTATCGAAACCGATAGTGGTGCCTTTCCTCCTGACCCTTCTACAGACCATCCAACAGTCTGGGAAGATCCCCTCCTTCATGGCTCCAACATCTAAGTGCTTTGAATCCCTTCATAGGGTGCAGGAGAAGGACGTGGAGTTTCTGTATTTACATCCGCGCCCCAAATCCATCATCGTGGAATCGGTGCAAGGTCGATCGCAGAAATCTCATGCATTACCTGTTGATATGGAAGGAAGAAGGTTAGACTTCCTGGGTAGGAGAATGTACTCCATGGCTGCTGTAGGGCTCCGAGTGGCCATTTACCAAGCCATCATGCCCAAGTATCAGTTATTCTTGTGGGAGAAGATGGACTCCCTTTGTGCCTACCTCCCAGAGGATCAAAAGGAACTTGCCAGGATCTTCCATGCTGAAGCTGTCAAACTATCTAGGCAGCAGATTAATACCTCTAGGCATGGTGCAGATTGCAGTGCCAAATCGATGGTTGGTTCCATTGCCCTCAGGAGGCATGCCTGGCTGAGGTCTGCGGGAATGACTCCTGAAGCTAGGTCCCAAATAGAAGACCTGCCTTTTGATGGAGAGGGGCTCTTCAATTTAAAGACGGATGAGCAGATGGACTTTGTTCAGGAAGCCAAGACAACTGCCCATAAGATGGGCCTGGCTCCTCAGCCAGTACAGCAGAAGTACAGGAGTCGCAGGTGGTTTTGGCCCCAGCTGTACGCGACCAAACAACAGTTCGACCAGTACCAACATTACCAACCTACTCAACACCAGAAGAAACAGCATACTTCGACTGCAAAGTTTTTTCAGGACCGCAGCAGGATTGACTCATCCTCAGAGCCTTGACTTTGACTCTCCAACATTCATTGCTCCCATTCTTCCCACCCACCCCCTTTTCGGATCCGTTCTGACACGCTTCCTACTGACCTTCTTAATACAGGAGGGAAATTATGACTTGATAGGTATAACTGAGACTTGGTGGGATGATTGTCATGTCTGGAATATAGCAATTGAAGGATATAACTTGTTCAAAAAGAACAGGAGGAACAGAAAGGGAGGTGGGGTTGCACTTTATGTGAAAAATACATATCTCTGCACAGAAATGCAGGAGAATGAGTTTGGTATCCCCATCGAGAGCATCTGGATCAAAATAAATGGAGCAAAGAATAAAAGGAACCTGATGGTGGGAGTCTACTACCGGCCACCCAACCAAGGAGAAGATGAGGATGAAACTTTTGAAAAGCAAATAGCCAATGTTTTAAGGAAGCATGATGTAGTAGTAATGGGGGACTTCAATTTCCCCGATATTTGTTGGGAGACAAATTCTGCAAAACATGGCCCCTCCAGGAAATTCCTGACTTGTGTGGCGGATAACTTCCTCCTACAGAAAGTAGAGGAAGGAACTAGAGGATCGGCTGTCCTTGACTTGATCCTAACCAACATAGATGACGTAGTGGATAAAGTAGCAGTTACAGGAACTCTGGGGGAAAGCGACCATGTTGTACTTGAGTTCTTGGTTCTAAGGGAAACAAAAGCCGAGTGTAGTCAAACGCGTACCCTGGATTTTAGGAAAGCTGATTTTCATAAACTCAGAACAATGATCAGTAAGGTCCCATGGCAAGCAACTCTAACGAGAAAAAGAGTGCAAGATGGGTGGGAGCTTTTAAAAAAGAAATTCTCAAGGCACAATCACAAACAATTCCAACAAGAAGAAAAGGTGGAAGACAACAGAAGAAGCCAGTGTGGGTTCACAAAAAGCTTAGAGATGACCTGAAAACAAAAAAGGACACATATAGGAAATGGAAAGAAGGCCAAATAACAAAGGAAGAGTACAGGCAGTTAGCACAGAATTGCAGGGATGGCGTCAGGAAGGCTAAAGCTGAGA
The DNA here is from genome assembly GCF_057233095.1 of Heloderma suspectum. NCBI lineage: Eukaryota > Metazoa > Chordata > Lepidosauria > Squamata > Helodermatidae > Heloderma > Heloderma suspectum. Next base: position 73,644,780 of record NC_139462.1, read on the forward strand.
ATGAGCTGAGGTTAGCGAGGGATGCTAAAAACAACAAAAAGGCTTTCTTCAGCTACGTGCATAGTAAATGGAAGAGGAAAGAAATGGTTGTTCAGCTATTAAATAAGGATGGCAAAACAATAACAGATGACAAAGAAAAGGCAGAGGTTTTCAATTCCTACTTTGGCTCAGTCTTCTCCCGAAAGGGTCTATGACCCCCCTGGCAAAGGCGAAGTGCAGGCTGAAAGGGCAGGATTGCAGCTTGAGATCGATAGGCATATGGTCAAGGAACACCTAATTACTTTGAATGAGTTCAAATCTCCAGGGCCAGATGAGCTGCACCCTAGAGTAATAAAGGAACTGGCAGAAGAACTCTGAGAACCGCTGTCTATTCTCTTTGAGCAATCATGGAGGACGGGGGAAGTGCCAGATGACTGGAGGAGGGCTAATGTTGTCCCTATCTTCAAAAAGGGTAAAAAGGAGGAACCTGGGAACTACAGACCAGACAGTCTGACATCAATCCCTGGGAAAATTCTGGAGCAGATGATAAAGCAATCCATCTGTAAGCACCTTGAAAACAATGCAGTGATTACTCCAAGCCAACAGGGATTTGTCAAGAACAAGTCCTGCCAGACGAATCTGATCTCATTTTTTGATCAAATAACCTCCCTTGTGGACTGTGAGAATGCTGTGGATATAATATACCTCGACTGCAGCAAAGCTTTCGTCAAAGTGCCCCATGATATCCTGATGAGCAAACTAGCTCAAAGTGGGCTAGATGAAACAACGATCCGGTGGATCCACAGTTGGCTACAGAATCGGACTCAAAGAGTTCTTATCAATGGGACCTTCTCAAACTGGGGAGAGGTAACGAGTGGGGTACCACAGGGCTCAGTTCTGGGCCCAGTGCTCTTCAACTTTTTTATTAATGACTTGGAGGAGGAGGTGCAAGGGAATGCTGATCAGATTTGCAGATGACACAAAATTGGGTGGGATAGCTAATACTTTGGAAGACAGAAACAAAATTCAAAGAGATCTGGATAGACTGGAGCGCTGGGCAGAAAACAACAGAATGACATTTAACAGGGATAAATGCCAAGTCCTGCACCTAGGAAAAAGAAGCCAAATGCACAGTTACAAGATGGGGGATACATGGCTCAACCACACTACAAGCGAGAAGGATCTTGGAATTGTTGTCGATCACAAGCTGAATATGAGCCAGCAATGTGATGTGGCTGCAAAAAAGGCAAATGCCATTTTGGGCTGCATTCATAGAAGCATAGCTTCCAAATCCCGGGAAGTACTAGTTCCCCTCTACTCAGCACTGGTTAGGCCTCATCTGGAGCACTGTGTCCAGTTCTGGGCACCACACTTTAAGAAGGATGCAGACACGCTGGAGAGGGTTCAGAGGATGGCAACAAAGATGATCAGGGGACTGGAAACAAAGCCCTATGAAGAGAGACTGAAAGAACTGGGCATGTTTAGCCTTGAGAAGAGAAGACTGAGGGGAGATATGATAGCGCTCTTCAAGTACTTGAAAGGTTGTCACAGAGAGGAAGGCCAGGATCTCTTCTCGATCATGCCAGCGTGCAGGACACGGAATAATGGGCTCAAGTTATGGGAAGCCAGATTCCGGCTGAACATCAGGAAAAACTTCCTGACTGTTAGAGTAATATGAGAATGGAACCAATTCCCTAGGGAGGTGGTGGGTTTTCCCACACTGGAGGCATTCAAGATGAGGCTGGACAGCCATCTGTCAGAGATGCTCTGACTTGGATTCCTGCATTGAGCAGGGGGTTGGACTCGATGGCCTTGTAGTCCCCTTCCAACCCTACTATTCTATGATTCTATGACCTGGCAGATAATAACATCAGATACCTGGGTGTTGGACATAATTGCTCCATATATAATTATATAATAAAGTTTCACACTCTTCCCCGCCAGGGACTGTTTGCGTCACACCACCATCGCAGGCCCTCCTTCTGGAGACACCCACCCTGCTCCAAAAGGGAGCTATTCAGAGAGTCCTTCCATTCCAGCTGGACAATGATTTCTTCTCCTGCTACTTCACCATACCGAAACGGGACTGAGGCCTTCACCCTATCATGGATTTAAGGAAGTTGAACAAGTTCATCAATCCCAGAAGGTTCAGAATGATCACTTTGGCCACAATCCTCCCTCTCCTTTGAAATAATGTCTGGTTTGCTGCCATGTACCTGAAGGACACGTATTTCCACATAGCGATTGCGGACACCCACCGTTGGTACCTGCGCTTCATCATTGGTACCGACATGTTCTAGTTTCGGGTCCCGCCATTTGGCCTGGCAATCGCCCTGAGAGTTTTTATGAAGTGCACGGCGGTCGTGTGCATGTACCTGAGGCTGCAAGACATTGAGGTTTGTCCTTATCTCAATGATTGGCTCCTGGTCTCGGATTCAAAGAGGCATCTTTGTCGTGCCATTGGGATTGTTCTGAACCTTCTGGGCACATTGGGCCTTTAAGTCAACAGAGAAAAGTCAATTCCGGAACTGACTCAATGACACCAGTTCATAGGAGCACTACCGGATTCGATGGTTGCTCATGCGTACCTCCCTCAAAATCAACAAAAGCAATTAACTGCCCTTGAGGAGACTGTCGTCGCCCGTCGTTTGGTCACCGCCTGCACCGCCCAAGTTCTCTTAGGCCACATGGTTACTACGGTCTCAGTTGTCAGGTGGGCAGGACTTCAGCTACAACCACTACAAAATTGGCTGTTCCGAAACTTCACTTCCAGCTCGGATGCTCGGTGCTGTCGCCTTTCAATCCCAAACGTCCCTTCTCTGGTGGATGCAGCTGTACAACTTGGATTAGGGAATGCCTTTCGTCTAGCTGCCTCCTACACAAATCCTAACAACGGATGCCTCACTTTCTGGATGGGGAGCCCACTGTGGTCTGTTGCAGACTCGGGGCTTATGGTCTGCAAAAGAAAAGAAATGCCACATAAATCTTTTAGAGCTTCTTGAGACTTGGAAAGCAATGCGTGCTTTCGAACCTTACCTTCAAGGCAGACATGTGCAGATCCTGACAAACAATACATTGGTCTTCTGGCACATTCGGAAGCAGGGCAAGATGCGCTCTTCACGACTTGTCAGCCTCACGTTGGACATCTTTCAATGGGCAATTCAGTGAGGCATTCTCTTGAGTGCTCTTCTCTTCATATTGCCAGAAAGGACAATGGCTTAGCAGACACTCCAAGCCGAATGTACCAGTCTCCTCATGAGTGGCAGATGTTGGCTTGTATTCTGGATCTCCTCTTCCAGCATTGGGGCAATCCAACAACATACTTGTTCGCCACTCCGGCGAGTGCCATATGCACCCACTTCTGTACAAGAGCGGAGGTCAGTTGATTATCTTTCAGCGATGCATTCCAGATTCAGTGGCAGGGAAAACTTTTCTATCTGTTTCCACTGTTTCCCCTCCTCTCCAAGGTGCTGCAGAAGATAGTGCATGATGGGACGGACTGCATTCTCATTGCTTTTTGGTGGCCGAGACAGCCATGGTTCCCAGCTTTACTTTGTCTATTGAGGAGACAGTTCCTCCACCTTTCATAGGATCTGGACCTGATAGCTCGAGACCGAGGCAGGATTCGTCACCCAGATCTTGACACATTAAAGCTCACAACTTGGAGGATCCAACAGTGATTACTCCTCCTCGAGTTCAACCCAGAGTTCAGGCAATCCTGGATGTGGCAAGGAAGCCAGCTACCCGTCCTTCCTAAGCTGCAAAGTGGTCGTCCTTTCAGTCCTTTGCCAATCTTCATGCTTTCGATCCTCTTCAGGCTTCTTTGGAGAATGTTCTTTTTTTCCCCTAGTTTGTTTCAAAAAGGTTTAAGATGTTCATCTTTTAGAGTTTATCTAACGGCTCATTCTTGTTACAGAGGGCCAGTTCAAGATTTCTCCCTCTTTACTCACCCTGCTATTCACCAGTTCCTGTGGGGTCTAAAGAACTTGGCCCCTCCAGTTCGAACTTTGGTTCCTCAAAGAAGTCTTTCAGTGGTCTTTCATGCTCTCCTCTTGAAGCCCTTCGAACCTTTGGCCATGACAGACCTTCGCCTATTCTCATGGAAAGTTGTCTTTTTGGTCGCCATCACATCCTCTAGACGTTGTCAGTGAACCCTGTTCCTTGAGGGTGGACCACCCTTACACGATCTCTCTTAAGGACAAGGTTGACCTCAGGCCGGATATTGATTTTCTGCCCAAAGTGGTCTCTGACTTTCACGTCAACCAGACCATATCGCTACCAACCTTTTTTCCAGACCCTTCTTCTTACCTGGAGAAGAAATTGCATGCTCTCAATGCCAGGAGGGCATTGGCTTTCTACAAATCCAGGACAGCATCGTTCTGTACCACGCAACACCTTTTTGTTTGCTACGGCAGTCCCAAGAGGGGCTCTCCTGTCTCCTCCCAAAGACTGGCTTCCTGGATTATGCAAACCATTGGCTTGGCCTATGATTTGTTGGGATTGGAATACCCTCATCACCTTGGAGCGCATTCCACTTGAGCAGTAGCCACATCTATAAATTTCACCAGAGGCTCACCGCTGTCGGACTTGCACAGGGCAGCAACATGGTTGAAACCGTTGACATTTGTGAAGCACTACGCTGCGTGTTCAAACACGTTCGGACTTTGCTTTTGGGCGAGCCGTGCTATCATCAGTCTTGGCTTAAGACACCTACCTGCCTCTGGTAAGTGAGATTGTTAATTGCCCATATGTGTGATGCACAGAGAGCACGAAAAAGAAATGCAGGTTGCTTACCTGTAACTGTAGTTCTTTGAGTGGTCATCTGCGCATTCACACAACCCTCCCACTGTCCCCGCTTCGGTGTCAATGTCGCATTCAGTGTTGGTACCGAGGCGCGATTGTTTTCCTTGCGTCCGAGGCCACATTAGGCGGTCTCAAGGAACTGAGGGAATGGGCGGGAATCTGCTGGGACATGCACAGTGGACGGTGGGGGAAGGGTTCCCACCAAAACATTCCTCAGCTACGGAAGCTTCCCAAATGAGATTCAGCGCAGGTGCAGAGCCCATATGTGTGAATGCACAGATGACCAGTTGAAGAACTACAGTTACAGGTAAGCAACCTGCATTTATGCAGAACATCAATCAAACTGCATTGCTTCTTTAACTAATTTACATGAGAGCATCCACTTTCTGATCAAAATCAGCCGCTTAAATGATCTTCAGAGATAAATGTTTCTTGATGTAATCCTCAGCACTGTTTACAGAAGACATATAGTATATTGTGACAATCTACGTATGTGTATATGAACATATACATAATTTGCTAATCATATTTCTAGGTATGCTGTATGCAGTTGGTGGCTATGATGGTGCATCACGTCAGTGCCTTAGTACAGTGGAATGCTATAACTATAGTTCAAATGAATGGACCTATGTTGCAGAAATGGGCACTAGGCGTAGTGGAGCAGGTGAGCACGCAAAACTTAAATGAGAGCTAATGTTAAGAACTGTGTCATGGAAGAATACGTGGGTGGATGAATGCGTCACATGTTGGTGGTCTCCGATGCTCAGGTGTGGTGCCAGTTTTGTTCCAGTAATTGCAGCTCTTCAAACCTCCAGTGAGGTCCAGATTACACTACTGCTCCTTGAACGTATATACATACAATGAGTTTGGGGACAGGTCTCTCATTTGCACGTGCCTCCTCCACATTGCATGTATATAAGTCCTGAACCAGGAAAGTATTGCATTTATCTGAATGTGTGATCTGTCTGATCCAGATGAATTTTGAAATCCAGGTTTTGAGTTGTGGGATCAAGGAGGTCTCATGATATCTCACAGTTCAAGTGTCACCATTCTAGAGGTGAGGAAGGGTGGTAGGTACACAACCTAAAGATCCACTGCTGCCACATCCCAAACCAGACCCTAGTGTAGATAATGTATTATTTATTTATCGTATTACATTTGTATTCCACCTTCCTTCCATCATGGAACTCAGGTTGGCTACATGTGGTTCCCAGGTGGTGTCCCCTCCAAGCACTGACCGGACTCAAACCTGCTTAGCTTCACAAGGTGGCTGCCTCATGTGCCTTCAGACTATGGGGTATAGCTAGCTCTCATGGTATGATGTACCCAACAAAGCTGCTGGGTCTACTTGAAATTCTTACCATCTTTGTAGACGACTACAATTCAGAGTAAGTGTAAAAGTCCCTTAAAAATTAAGGAAGTACATGAGCAACTCTCTGGATTGCAGTTCATACTACATTTAGGGTGCAAGCAGGAAGCACGCACAAACTGCACAGTGTTTCCCATCTGTAATTTTCTGTAGCTAATCATTAAACTGCTGCTTAATCTCCCCTGCCTTTTCAAAGCAATTTGTAGTTTTGATGTAAGAGGTACTGGTCGAAAAACAATACTATTCTTTAAAAAAACACTTATTTAAGCATTTCTGTCAAAAGCTTCCAGCAACACTCCCAAACTACTCCACAAATACATTTTTTAAGCACCTTCTGGTTCTGCATGAGACTTGCCAATAATTCTTTTGTGTGCATGTCCCTGGATTGCAACCATGCACTAGGCTCATTTTCAAATATGAACAAGGGTTTTCTGATCTCCCCACCATTTTTTTCAGCAGTTTAAAATCTTTCTGTATAATTCCTCGGTTTTATCTCATTAGTTCAGCTTGGGAACATTACTTTTCCTATCTTATTGTCCCTGTTAGCAAGTGTTTTACACTTGTAGTGTTATCCTAAGTATATTTACTCAGAAGTAAGCCCTGCTGAATTCAGTGGGTTTTACCCTTGGGCAAGTGTGCATAGGGTTGCAGCCTCAATCTTGGCAGGTTCTGTTGACATTTTTGTTCATAAAGCACCTCATGGTTTCTAAGTGCTGGACAGGTATTAAAAGATAAGACAGTCCCGTCCTGCTGGTTCACAATCTAATATAAACAGTACAAAAAAAAAAAGGAATGGGGAGGGAAAAGGAAAGCAACCATTGGAGCACTGCGCCTTCACTGGCCAATAGATGAGGTCAGGTTGGTCTCCCCCTTGCCATGATATTCTTCATGGGAGGCAAGAGGTGCAACTTCCCAGTGGCCCTTGCTTTCCAGACTGGTGGCAGAGGCTAGAGTATGCCTCTCTTGCACTCTGCAGTTTGTTTGGTATACACCTGGTTTCCAAAAGAGCTTACTTCCACTGCCTTTTTATCCTTGTTAAGCTATATTTTCTTGACTTGGATAATCTGTTGAAGGACGCCATAGTTCTTGCATCCAATGACCTGTACTGAGTTAATAGCTTGGTACAAGATGGAAGACCCAAGAACGGCTGTAGGATAGTGGCTAAGAGTCCGTTGTGAACCAGGAGGTCATTGGTTCAAAGCTCACTCCTCTCTCAAACTCACTACGTAGGCTTTAGCAAGCCACACGCTCTCAGCTTCATTATTCCAGCTACAGTATGGGGATAAAAATACTGAACCATCTTTCAGGTTTATTTTGATTAGTGAAAACTGTGTGTAGACACTTCAAACACTCAAAGTTCTGTATAAATAGAAAGTATGTGTGTTTGTCAGTGTGAAACTCAATATTTGTATGACTTCTGTTGTAACTGAAAATATTTCTGATGTAATTTCCCTGGACCCCAATTCTCAAGGTTCGTCAAACTTGATAGCACTCCAAAACGTGGACTTTTCTGAACCTAATGTTAACTGATTTTATATTTTCTCCTTACAGGTGTCGGTGTCTTAAACAATTTATTGTATGCAGTAGGGGGGCACGATGGCCCTTTAGTTAGGAAAAGTGTTGAAGTATATGATCCAACCCTCAATACATGGAAACAGGTTGCAGATATGAATATGTGTAGGAGAAATGCAGGTAAATATTACAGCTGACAATGAATTTTTCATATAGTATTAAAAAGAGCAGACATTAGCTTGCAGGAAGGCGTAAAATGCTCACATAGCACCCGAGGCATATTTGTGTGCCTGACAGGATTTGGTTTTGGTTACTGAGAAACTGAATGTTATCCAATAACATGCTCATTCACCCACATTCCTCATGCACCCACATTCCTCATAAACCAAACAGCAATGGGCATAATAAATTTCTGCAATTTTGGATATTGTGAAAAGTCACTAGTTCCAGATCTAACTTTGGGGAATACATACATATACCATATGACAAGTAAGAACTGTGCATTCACTGAGTCATAGACTGATAACCTAGAAAGGTCTTAATGCTGACTGCTTTTGATGCCTTCTGGCAACAAATATTGCCTGGGTAGCTAAGATACCAAACAATCACACTATTTTTGCTTTTTATTAGGAGTTTGTGCTGTAAATGGGCTCTTATATGTAGTTGGAGGAGATGATGGTTCCTGTAACTTGGCAACAGTGGAATATTATAATCCAACAACAGATAAGTGGATGGTTGTATCATCATGTATGAGTACTGGAAGGAGCTATGCAGGTATTTTTATTTATAATATTGCTAGGTCACTTTTAAGAAAAAAGCCCTCCCAATGCTGCTTATATAATAACATTCCATACAATAAAACCGCAGAAAGTAATAAATACCAGCAATAATAACAAACATCCAGTCAAAACAGTGCTAAAATGTTAAACAGTTGCAGATAAAAGCCACAAATGGTCCAATAAAACACAGGAAAAGGACAAAAACCAAAACCTGAATGGATCTTCAGGGCTTTCCTAAAAGCTGGCAATAATAGTCAGACCTGCAGCTGGCAACCAATTCCAGATGTGCAGAAAAGGCCCTCTTCCTTGTATTTCCAACTTAACTACCCTCAAAGGTGGGCAAGTAAGAAGGACCTCCGTTGCTGATCTTTAAGTATGGATAGGCTGATATAGATGAAGGCAGTCCTTCAAGTAACTTGGTTCCAAACCATTTAATGCTTTAAATGTTAAAACTAGCATTTTAAATTGGGCCCAGAAACACACTGGCAATCAGTGCAACTGATGCAGTATAGGTGTCACATGAGCCCGACTGCCTTGTCTGCCACCAACACTTGGGCAGTTGTATTCTGTACTAGCTGAAGTTTCCAAATTGACTTAAAAGACAGCCCCATGTAGAGTACATTACAGTAACCCCGCCTGGATGTCACTAGTACATGGATAAATGAGGCAAGAACTGTCCTCCCCAGATATGGCTGCAGCTGGCATAACAGCCTGTACTGACTCTGGGATCCTGAGTTACTTAGGTCCCTGTCAAATGTGATTCAAAGGTTGCCAAAATGAAATGAGGTCACAGATGCATCAGATTAACAGTTTATTGATTACACACAGGCGATAAATGGATGCAGAAAGAAATGCAGATAGTTCACATGGCCCTTCAGCCAATCAAAACTGGCCATCACAGCTAGTGGTGTGCCCAGGTCCCCACAGCACACAGGGTGTCACTCCCACAGACCCAAGTTCCTCCAAGCTGGCTGTGCATGTTTCCTCTTGGAACGAGACCAAGTTGCTCTTGGTATGAGCTTATATAGCTCCCTCCCACTTTCCAGAAGGAGCCTGAAGCATTCCAGCTGGGAGATAAGTCTCCCCTTTCTATGAGAAAGGGCCACAACATTCCAGCATGAGAGGGAAAGTTTCTCAGCTTTTCAGTAAGACTGGGCAAAACATACTACCTTGGAGGGATGAGGTAACTAGGCAAAGGCCAGGCAGCTCCAGGATTGTTGACATGTGAAGCTGTTAAATTACCTTGTTTCCTACTTAATTAACTGAAATCTGCCCACTATGTTAGGCTGTACAGGTGTCTATGCACTCAAACAGCATTTAGGATGCTGTGTACATTCACACGTGACTCCTTGTCTTTCTTCCGATGTCAAACTCACTACACAGCCTAAGCTGGCAAAAAGCACTCCTGACAAGTGTAGTCACTTGAGCTTCCCCAGTTAGTAAAGCACATGGTCTTTCAGGGACAGTGCAGTCCCATCTAAGACAAGTTGTAAACTTTCATCCAGAGTAGTTGGTTTCCCTACCCACAACACTTGGATTAAGTCCCAGCTTGTTCATCCTCACGCACCCCAAAACTGCCTCCAGATGCTGGTTGAAGAACCCTACAACCTCCCAAGAACAAGTAGATGGAAACAAAGATAGAACTGGATATAATTTGCATACTGATGTCACTTCAGCCCAAACGTCCACATGACTCCCTTCATCTGGGAGGAAAAAAGGAGGCATTTCCCTTCTTCTGGAGGCTAATAAAGGGCAGTTCACTTGATTATACTCCCTCAATAAGTGTAACATATGAAATGGCCCTTGTAAGATGGATGGGGTAAAAATGGAATTAAGCATAGTGTCTGGACACAATGGAAGGAAATTCGTATCTGAAATGAGCTCAGGACAAAATCTTACGTTTTGATTTCTATTTTTCTTTGGAATCTCCTCTTCAGAAGGTTAGATGAGTACTTCTCAGAGGTGTCTATGTCATTTTATAAAAGAGCAACAGCAAGAAATGCTGTAACAACTAGGGTTAATCTTGCATGGAACAATGCCAAATTGCTGACTGCTAATTAGCCTAGCCTAAATGTTCTTAGAGAAAAAGGGACCAATGAATGTATAATATAAACTAACCAATTTCCATAATTTGTTGAAATAACATTGCAGCTTCTGTCATATATTAGTATTTCTGAGGTATGTTAAAACTTTGTTTCATCGTTGTAGAGTGACCTTTAGCAAGCTGCTCCCTTTACAGCAGGGGTCTTCAGTGCAGTGTCCATGGGTGCCACTGCACTCCCAAGGCCAGGCTGAGGTGCCTGCCAAGCTGTTTACCCCTCTGCGAGTGAATGGAGTGATTCTGCCATTTCCTTCACATGGGGACCCCCCCTGCAGAAAACAAGCTGGAGGGGCTGTGATATCCACCCCTCAACTAAGGATATTTGGGGCAACAGGTTTTTTGACAGGGGGTGACCTTCAGCCCACCGTCAGCCAATTTTCAGTAGGTGAGCTTTTCCCTTCCCTATTAAAGTCAATGCAGCGATTAGTCCATTGGTTTTTAATAAGGAGAGAAAAGAATCCTGCCAAAAAACAAATTCTTCCCACTGCCACCAAGGACCCTTGGACCAACAGGGTCCTTAGCAGGACCCTTAGCAGGGTTCTTGCCCCATTTCAGCTGATTTTTGGCAGGGGACTTTAGCCCTCTCCATTAAAGCCAATGGAGCAATTTATCAATTGGTTTTAATAACATCCCGAAAAACAGCTGAGGGGGTAAAGTCCATCAGCTGCCAAGGACCCTTGGGGCAACAATAGGGGATGGCCTTTGCCCCCCTCTCCAGACAATTTTTGGTAGGGGGTTTTTTCGTTCCTATTAAAGCCAATGAATTAATCGCTCCATTGTCTTTAATTAGGAGAGGAGCGAGGGAGGGAGGGAGGGAGGGAGGGAGGGAGGGAGGGAGGGAGGGAGGGAAGGAGCCAGAGAGAAAGAAGGAAAGAGGAGCTGGGGGCGGGGGGATGAGACACAGGAAAAAAAGGAAGAAAGAAGAGCCAGAGAGAGAGAAGCCAGAATGAGTAACGCACACACAGGATGCACATTCTTGCACACATACAAACACAGATAAGGGGAGCTCACAGCATATTTGTGATTGGCCCTCCACCCCCCTACAGCAGCTAATTTGTGGTGGTGCCCAGGGCACTTTTTCAAAATGCCAAACGTGCACATGGGCCCAAAAAGGTTGGAGACTCCTGCTTTACAGGGTTTTCATAACGATAATGCATGTGAACTGCTTGAACACAAGTGCTTAGTAGTATTAGGGTACCCAAATAGGAATGTTACCCTAAACCAGAGTTCAAATCTTGCTTCTCTCTCTCCAGGTGTTACTGTTATTGACAAACCATTGTGAGTTGTTGGCGTAAATATTTTTTCACCTTGATTATGCACTAGAAGCAAGCTTTAACAAGTGGTATTGAAGTGGTCAAGCATCAAAGCACTTCTCAACTTGTCGCTGCACATTGGGACATATTGGATGCTGTGATCTGCTACAATTAAGGATGAAAATGAAGATTATTCTAGGTTGAAGCAATGTGTAGCATTATTTGACATAAAGCTGCATCTGACTAAGGTGTAGTGAAGTTGTATGGACCACAAGTTCTTGTTTGCTAGATATCTGGACAAAACTCCTTAAGGACCAATCATGTCTGTCATGGTTGACTATGGATTTTTTTTTAGTGGAAAATGAAGTAGTGTGACCTAGTGAAGGTAAACTTGTCTTTTTTCCAAAGAAAAAGGGGAATATCCATGAGCTATAGGTTTTCTGGAGGGGTATTGAATCCCAGTTTAGTAGTACAAGCTGGCATGAGAGCCTGGTAGCTTTTCTAAACATCTTTGGTTACATTATTATTGTGTGCATATTTAAGTGTGTGTAAGTACCTTTCCTTTATACCTGTTTGGAACTTGATGATACTATTTATAATTGGCATGGTACTTTGAAGTATGCCAGTACTATGTTGTAAAACAGAGGTGTATATTTTGATATTTACCAATGCTTTAAAACAAATAAATGCCACAGAAAACATAATGCCAAAACATTTTTAACTTACATATTGGTGAATCTTATTTATTAAGATCTCCTTTGTTATGTTTTGATGTATCTATCTTAACTCTGTCATAGGGGTTAATACCTGGCATGGACATAATTACAGGTGTAAAATGGATGTATGGAGCTCTGTTTTACTTGCATGTCATTTAAAACTATTCCTGTGTAACTCTAGCTGCTATTAATGACTGTGTACTATATGTGAACATGTTCATAAAAAAATCAGTTAATTCCTGGATGCTTTAAATATGACCAAAATTATTGTCATTTTGACCTATTTTCTTTAATAAAACTTTGCATATTTGTTTTTCCTAAAGCTTGTTTGGGACTTGTATTTAATCACGATGCCTATACTCAGTAATAGTGAAACCTCATAAGATCATGACTATTACTTTGCAGATAGACTGAAGGAACTAGTTGTATTTTGACTGGAAAAAATATGAAAGAGCCGCATGTTGACCATTCTCAAGTATGGTTCTCAGAAGAGAGCAGTTTTTCATCCTGCCATCTGATAAGACAAAAAGTCTCAGTTTAAAGTATGTTGTTGTTTATTCGGTCAGTCGCCTCCGACTCTTCGTGACTTCATGGACCAGCCCATGCCAGAGCTTCCTGTTGGCCGTCAGCGCCCCGAGCTCCCCCAAGGTCGAGTCCGTCACCTCCAGAATATCATCCATCCATCTTGCCCTTGGTCGGCCCCTCTTCCTTTTGCCTTCCACTTTCCCTAGCATCAGCATCTTCTCCAGGGTATCCTGTCTTCTCATGATGTGGCCAAAGTGCTTCAGTTTTGCCTTGAATATCATTCCCTCAAGTGAGCAGTCTGGCTTTATTTCCTGGAGGATGGACTGGTTTGATCTTCTTGCAGTCCAAGGCACTCTCAGAATTTTTCTCCAGCACCACAGTTCAAAAGCATCTATCTTCCTTCGCTCAGCCTTCCTTATGGTCCAGCTCTCGCAGCCATAGGTTACTACGGGGAATACCATTGGTTTCACTATGCGGACCTTTGTTGTCAGTGTGATGTCTCCGCTCTTCACTATTTTATCATAATTTGTCATTGCTGTCCTCCCAAGAAGTAAACGTCTTCTGATTTCCTGGCTGCAGTCAGCGTCTGCAGTAATCTTTGCACCTAGAAAGACAAAGTCTGTCACTGCCTTCACGTTTTCTCCCTCTATTTGCCAGTTATCAATCAAGCTGGTTGCCATAATCATGGTTTTTTTGAGGTTGAACTGCAACCCAGCTTTTGCACTTTCTTCTTTCACCTTCGTCATGAGGTTCCTCAGCTCCTCACTTTCAGCCATCAAAGTGGTATCATCTGCATATCGGATATTGTTCACGTTTCTTCCAGCGATTTTAACTCCAGCCTTGGCTTCATCAAGCCCAGCACGTCGCATGATGTGTTCTGTGTATAGGTTGAATAGGTAGGGTGAGAGTATACAACCCTGTTGTACTCCGTTCCCAATCTTAAACCAGTCTGTTGTTCCGTGGTCTGTTCTTACCATTGCTGCTTGGTCATTATACAGATTCCTCAGACTTGGTATCCCCATATCACCAAGAACTTGCCACAGTTTGTTATGATCCACACAGTCAAAGGCTTTAGAATAGTCAATAAAACAGAAATAGATGTTTTTCTGAAACTCCCTGGCTTTCTCCATTATCCAGCGGATATTGGCAGTTTGGTCTCTAGTTCCTCTGCCTTTTCGAAACTCAGCTTGTACATCTGGCAATTCTCGTTCCATGAATTGCTGGAGTCTACCTTGCAAGATCTTGAGCATTAGCTTACTGGCATGTGAAATAAGTGCCACTGTTGGATAGTTGGAACATTCTTTGGTGCTTCCCTTTTTTGGTATGGGGATGTAAGTTGATTTTTTCCAATCTGTTGGCCATTCTTGTGTTTTCCAAATTTGCTGGCATATGGCATGCATCACCTTGACAGCATCATCTTGCAAGATTTTAAACAGTTCAGCTGGGATACCGTCATCTCCTGCTGCCTTGTTATTAGCAATGCTTCTTAAGGCCCATTCAACCTCACTCTTCTGGATGTCTGGCTCTAGCTCACTGACCACACTATCCCCAATATTATTATCCTTCCTATACAGATCTTCCGTATATTCTTGCCACCTTTTCTTGCTCTCTTCTGCTTCTGTTAGGTCCTTGCCATCTTTGTTTTTGATCATACCCATTTTTGCCTGGAATTTACCTCCGATGTTTCTAATTTTCTGGAAGAGGTCTCTTGTTCTTCCTATTCTGTTATCTTCTTCCGCGTCCGCACATTGCTTGTTTAAAAATAATTCCTTATCTCTTCTGGCTAACCTCTGGAATTTTGCATTTAATTGGGCATATCTCCCCCTAGCACTGTTGCCTTTTGTTTTCCTTCTTTCTTGGGCTGCTTCCAGTGTCTCAGCAGACAGCTATCTTGCCTTCTTGGTTTTCTTTTTCTGTGGGACGTTTTTTGTTGCCACCTCCTGAACAATGTTGCGAACTTCTGTCCATAGTTCTTCCGGGACCCTATCTACTAACTCTAGTCTCTTAAATCTATTATTCACCTCCACTGCATATTCATGAGGACTATTAGTGAGCTCATATCTAACTGATCTGTGGGTCTTCCCTATTCTCTTTAGTCTGATTCTAAATTGTGCAATAAGAAGTTCGTGAGCTGAACTACAATCAGCTCCAGGTCTTGTTTTTACCGACTGCATAGATGTCCGCCACCGTTGGCTACAAAGGATATAGTCAATCTGATTTCGGTGTCGACCATCTGGTGAAGTCCATGTATAAAGTCGTCTCTTAGGTTGTTGGAAGAGAGTGTTTGTTATGCACAGTGAGTTGTCTTGGCAAAATTCTATCAGCCTATGTCCTGCTTCATTTTGTTCTCCCAGACCATGCTTGTTTGTAATTCCAGGTGTCGTTTGACTACCCACCTTAGCATGCCAGTCTCGTGTAATGAAAATAACATCTTTTTTTGGCGTACTATCCAGTAGGTACTGCAGATCCTCATAGAACTGATCTACTTCTGCTTCTTCAGCATCTGTGGTTGGGGCGTATATTTGGATCATTGCAATGTTAAATGGCTTACCCTGAATTTGAACTGAGATCATTCTGTCATTTTTTGGATTGTATCCAAGCACCGCTTTAGCCACTTTATTATTAATTATGAAGGCTACTCCATTTCTTCTGTGGTCCTCTTGTCCACAGTAGTAGATCTGGTGGTCATTTGATGTGAAGTGGCCCATTCCAGTCCATTTCAGTTCACTGACTCCCAAAATGTCTATATTTAATCTTGACATCTCCCCAGTAACCACATCCAATTTGCCCTGGCTCATAGATCTTACATTCCAGATTCCTATGGTGTGTTGATCTTTAGAACATCGGATTTGTCGTTCACCACCAGCACCATCGGCTGCTAGCCGTTCTTTCAGCTTTGAGCTAGCCGCGTCATCACATCTGGGGCTAGTTAAACTTATCCTCTGTTCCTCCCCAGTAGCGTTTTGACCATCTTCCGACCTGGGAGTCCCATCTTCCGATGGTATACGGACATATCTCTGGTTGTGCTGATCCATTTAGTTTTCATGGCAAGAATATTTGGGTGGGTTGCCATTTCCTTCCCCAGGGATCGTATTTAGTCTGACCTCTCTGCCATGACCTTCCTGTCTTGGGTGTCCCTTCACGGTTTAGCTCATGATATCATTGAGGTGCTCAAGCTCCAGCACCACAACAAGGTAACAATCTCCTTTGCTGAAGTTTAAAGTATAGCGACTTTAAATATTAGGAATTTCTAATTATGAGCAACTACTAGAACAAGTTTATTGGGAACGCTATGGAGTCTTCCTTGGAGATATCCAGAGGGTAGCCATGTTAGTTCACTGCAGCAAAAACAAAGAATTTTGTGACATCTTAGCTAAAACTTTTGCTATAACACCCCATGCACCTGATGAAGTGGGCTATGCTTCATGAAAGCCTATGCCAAATAAGGGCGCAATCCTATCAGGATATGCGGCCGCCTCCGAACTCAGAGGTGACTGCCTATCCAATGCAGGGCAGGAGCAGTGTGGAGGAAATCATCCCCTCCACGCTTCAGCCACCCTGCATTCACGGCTAGACAGCCAATTTTGGCTGTCTAGCCATGGGAAGTCAGAGCAGGGGGGGCGGGCCCTGATCGACACATAGGAAGCGTCAGAACGGCACTTCCGCCCTCCCCACCCCAGCACGCCCCCAGGAACACCCCGTCTTCGCTGCTCCGCTCTCCTCTTCCATGGCCTATAAGTCAGCATGAGAGGGTGGAATCTCAGGGAATCAACCTATCCTATGGCTGTCTAGCTGCTGACTAGTGGCCATAGGATTATGCCCTAAATGTGTTAGACTTTAAAGTGCCACAAGACTGTTTTTCTGTGATATTCAAAAAAAGTTGAACCAGTATTTGTTAAAGATGTTTTAAGCAGAAGGTGGCAGGGGGAAAATGTTGGGACAGCATAATTCAAGAATCCCCAAACTCTTTGTATCAGTTGGTACATTTTGAATGTTTAGGGTGTTACGGATGCTCTCATAAAGTGGCTGCAATGGCGGGCTTGCCCATTCATAAAATGGCAACCCTGCTGGGCATAGTCAGTCCCAAAACACTCATTTTCCAGAAGGCAGCTGGTGAGACTAAAAGAAAAGTAATAATGGTAGAGATGGGGCCTGAGCTCCAAAACACAAAACCACTAATCTGAACACAAAGATGGCACTGGAAGGCATTATTTGCCCAGTTAAAAGAAATATAATTTCAAAAATCTGAAGAAATAAAATTAAAATCAGAAGGGGCAGGGAGCCTGGCAAGTGCCAAGAGAGGTGTCCATGGGCACACAGGACCTAGTGTGATAACTATTTCTCAGCATACAAGATCTATTTTGCTACTATTTATTGATGTATTAATACTTACATACCACTTAATATACTAAAATACCTAAGTGGTTTACATATAAATATTAAAAATCACTGTTTAAAATATAGTATTAAAAACAATTTCAGCTATAACAAAAAACAATATTATGTCTAATAGCCACTGATAACTAGATCCTGTATTATTCTTAGGGTGCAATCCTAACTAGATAGGCGGCCACCTCTGACCTCGGAGGCAACCGCCTCTCCTGCCTTGCTCTTTTTCGCTAGGCAGCCGTTTTCAGCTGTCTAGTGGCAGGGGGGCCGACCAGGAGAGGAAGCTGCTATATGACACATAGGATATGCCGTACGCACAGCTCCGCTTCCCCCCCCCCCGGAACGCCCCCCCTAGCCCTGTTTCAGTTGCTCCACGCTTGTCTTCTGGGCGCAGAGGATGGGGCTTGTCAGTGCTGCCTCGGAGGTAGCGCGGATGAAGGGGGAGGTCGGATTTCCAGGAACCAACCTCTGTGCGCGGGCTCTGAGGTCGGCTCCCGGAATAGAGCATATCCTGTGGCCCTCTAGACAGTGTCTAGTGGCCATAGGATCACTCCCTAAATCTTTTTAAAATGTTTTGTTAAAAGAACAATTGGCCACTACTTGATTTATAAGTAATACATTTCATTGACTGAAGCATATGTTGTGTGAAGCATAGGTTCCTTTTTAATTTATTTTGTATTTTACTACATTTACAGTCAGGGCCAGAAATATTGGAACAAGGATAACTGTTTTGGCAGTTGGCCTCTGTACACCACCACATTGAAGTTGAAAGGAAACACACCCAGATGGGAGCGAAGTCAGGACTTTCAGCTGTAATTCAAGGAGTGTGACAAAAGTGGGGCACTAACCATTCGGGAAGGACAGCCAGTGGCATACACACACCCCCATCGTTGGTGGCTCATAAGTAATGGAATGAATGGCTGACAAGCAGCTGCATGGCCAGGTGTGGCTTGTTTCCTGGGTACCCCATGACCAATCAAGCAGAGAAAAGGCCTGGAGGTGGTTCTGAGTGTTTCATTTGCATTTGGTAGCTGTTCACTGGAACACCCAACATGAGGACCAAAGAGGTGTCCATGCCAGTGAAGGAGGCCATCATTAGGCTGAGGAAACAACATAAACCCATCAGAGAGATAGCAAAAACAGTGGGAGTGGCCATCACAACAGTTTGGAACATCCTGAAAAAGAAGAAATTAACTGGCAAGCTCAGCAAAAGGCCTGGAAGACCATGGAAGACAAGTGGATGACCACAGAATGCTGCTCATGGTGAAGAGGAACCCTTTCACAACATCTAGCCAGGTCAAGAACGCTCTTGAAGAGGTAGGCATGTCATTGTCAACATCTACAGTCAAGAGATGGCTTTATGAATGTAAATACAGAGGCTTCACAACAAGGTGCAAACCACTGCTAACGCTCAAGAACCAAAAGGCCAGATTAGCCTTTGCCAGCAAACACCAAAAAAAGCCTGCCCAGTTCTGGAATAAGATTCTTTGGACTGATGAAACCGAGATTAACTTGTACCAGAATGATGGGAAGAGAAACGTATGGAGAAGGAAAGGAACAGCTCATGATCCAAAGCATACCACATTATCTGTCAAACATAGTGGAGGCAATGTTATGGCATGGGCATGTATGGCTGCCAATGGAACCGGGTCACTGGTGTTTATTGATGACCTGACTGTTGATAAAAGCAGCAGGATGAATTCTGAAGTGTATAGGGCTATACTTTCTGCTCAGATTCAGCCGAATGCTGCCAAACTGATAGGACGCCACTACATATTGCAGATGGAGAATGACCCAAAACATACAGCAAAAGCTACCCAAGAGTTTCTGAAGGCAAAGAAGTGGGATGTTCTTCAATGGCCAAGTCAGTCACCTGATCCCAACCCAATAGAGCATGCTTTTCACTTATGGAAGACAAGACTGAAGGCAGAAAGACCCCCAAACAAGCAGCAGCTGAAGGCAGCTGCCTGCAGTAAAGGCCTGGCAAAGCATGTCGAGGGAGGAAACTCAGCATTTGGTCATGTGCATGGGTTCCAGACTTCAGGCAGTCATTGACTGCAAAGGATTTTCATCCAGGTATTAAAGGTGATCCTTAAGTTTGAAATGATGTTGGTTTGTTCCATTACCTATGAGCCACCAACGAGGGGTGTGTGTGTATGCAACTGGCTGTCCTTCCTGAATGGTTAGTGCCCCACTTTTGTCAAACCCCTTGAATTACAGCTGAAAGTCCTGACTTCGCTCCCATCTGGGTGTGTTTCCTTTCAACTTCAATGTGGTGGTGTACAGAGGCCAACTGCCAAAACAGTTATCCTTGTTCCAATATTTCTGCCCCTGACTGTATATCCCACCTTTTTTCCCTCCGTAAGGAACCCAAGGCGACGTACATAATCCTCCTCCTCTCCATTTTATCCTCACAACAACCTTGAGAGATACGTTGGGCCCAGAGTCTGTAACTGGCCCAGTATCACCCAGTGAGCTCCCATGGCTGAGTGGGGACTAGAATCCCAGTCTCCCAACTCTAGTCCAATACTCTAGCCACTACATCACACTGGCTTTTTGGCCTAGTTCTCACTGAAGAAGCATGCCTGTCTCTGGACCAGCCTTCCCCAACCCTCCAGATGTGTTGAATGCCTCCCAAAGTTTTAAATGACAACTCCCACTATTTCAGATTATTTCAGATTATGATGGGGCTGATGGGAGTTGAAGTCTAAAACATCAGGAAGGCACCAGGTTCAGGAAGGCTGCTCTGGGGGGTATGACTTGCAAGCTCATGTTTAAATGTATCTCTTTACCCACAGGTGCCCTCACTACACAGTGGTGTAGAACACAGTGCTGTGTTCTACTACACAGAAAAGTAGATTTTGGGGAGAAGGCTAGGATCTACATTTTTCACGTGTGTGTGTGTGTGCATGTTGTGTTTTTAACTAGGGGACTAGGCACTTTCACTACATTGTCAAAAGAGAAGGCAGTAGGGCAGCACACTGTCTTTCTGAAGTAGGGCTGCAATCTAAAGCAGTTGTTGCACAAAATGCTAGTTTCGCCCCCTGGAGGCTAGTCCAATTTGCCCCACAGAGGAGTGTCAACTTCAGGCTGGGTCCAACTCAATTTTATTGTTTGCAAACAGTTCGACAGAGGAGCTCACGCTCAAAAGCAGAGTCGACCCTGGGCAAACCCCGCGCTACAGTTTTATCACTTAGCTTGCATTCCTCAGCCCGCGTGTTACTTTTGATTGGTTGCCAGCTGTTTGCCTAGCAACCTTATCTTAGGGTTACTGTCTGCTCATTCCAGGCATGCACAGCTCTTACAATACTACATGCTGCTTAAGACACATACAATGGCTTTTAGGTTACATTTTTACTACAATTCCCCCTCAAAAGGCTTTTCTCAAATTTATACTCTCTTTGGTCCAGCGGTGGACTACACACTTAAAGGCGCAAACTATTATTGCTGTGGCATTGACGGTTTTCTCTAAACAGCAAGTGAGGCCTAGGACGCCTTTGTTTTAGCTACTAGAATGTTGACAACAAAAACACATTTTTTTGGTGTAAGTCTGGAATTTGAACTTTTGCAACTCAGTTTTGTTCCGTTCATCAGGAACCCTTGAAACGAGAGTGCCCTCTTTCTGTAGAGCTACCTGAGTTTTTCTAATTAAGGCAGGCAACAAAGTAAAGTTTCTGACAGTTGATGGGTGTTTGTAATGGACAGCAAAACTATCTCTATTCTGCTTAAACGTAAGTTCAACATGCCTCTTAAACTAATGTTTTTTGTTGTTGTTTTTTACTTGAGTGGGGAGTGTTGAGGCAACTAAACTTAAGAAGGAGAGAATAATGCGCATGATTAGGAGAAAGCTCTCTCATGAACAAATACTTGAGTCCTTCCAGGGGTTCATTATTCCAACAGCTGCCTTCAGGTGGGTCAGCTTCCGGTGTGACCCTCTCTGGTGCAGGTGATGCCTTTATTCAGTCCAATGAATCCACTTCTTCCTTCAGCGACTTTTATAGCAGTGGGAGTAGTAAGCAGGATCTGAAACTGGACACTTCCGTTTCTCGGTAGGTGGTTCATCTTTCTGGGACTGGATTAGCACCCAATCACTGGGATTGAGATTATGCACTGGAGCGTCTAAAGGCCAGGATTGGTGCGGTGTCGCAAACCTGTGAAAACAAAACAGACTGCAAGGCAGTAACATAATCCTGAATCTTAAAACTCTTACTTTTAAATTCACATTTAAACTATCAGCCATAGGTAATATCCGAGGTGGGCACTTATAGAATGTTTAAAGGGTGTCAGTTTAATACTTCCCTTGGGGGTGCACCGTACTCGGGTCAAGGTGATTGGCAAGGCCTGTGGCCTTTCAACTTAATCTTTAAACAAATTCTAATGAGCATTGTCTTTAAGGCACAGTTCATCTTCTCAACTTGACTTGTGGATTGAGGTTTTCAAGGGGGGTGTAGCTTCTAGTTAGTTTGTTATGCCTGGGTCACTACTTGCGTCACTTGTCTAACAAAATGCGGCCCCTGATTTGATTCACTCTCTTTAGGTAACAAGAGCCTAGGGATTACTTTTTAACAGGATCTTGGCTACTGTCTGTGTGGTGCAGTCGATTGGTTTTATTATTACTAGCAGGTACCGATAGCCATGAGTCTGGGGCAACTCTGAAAAGTCAATTTCAAATCTCTGAAAAGGATAGTAAGCGCATGGGTAACTTCTCATTTGAGCTGGGGGCTCAAACATCTTTGAATTGTTTTTGAGGCACAAAGGGCAGTCAGCCACTGCTCTCAGGTCTTGGTCCAACCTGAAGGAGGTGCTATCTGCCTCGGGCGCACCCAAAATCGGGGTGTTAAAGGGGGATGATCCCTTTATTAGCTAACCATAATTTTTTGAACTTCCCAATGAGCGGCTTCAAGCCTGCACAGGTGGCTTTCCTCAGAGGATACTGCCTCACGCACACAGGGCTCTCTCCCTTTTTAAAGATTTTAACTGGTGTTATGCATTTGCTCGGGCAGGGGTTCTGTCTGCCCACACACATGGATCAACATTCTCTAAAATCTCAGTCCCTTTGGCCTCTGACATAATCTCAATTGCTTGAAGGGCCATCTGCTAATTTGAGCCCTGCATTATTGGCAGCTGTACTACAATCTGATTATCACGGAATAAGATTTTAGCTTGCAGTTTTGTTAACAAGGCCCGCCCCAAGAGGGCAACCAGGTATGCAGGTGAAACTACAAAGGCATGTGCCAGTATGTTATTTCCAATCTTTGTGAGGAGGGGCTTATACACGGGCAATTTAGTTTTTTTTCCCTTTAATTTCTTTTACAGTTACATGCTTTCCACTTTCTCTCGCCGGGGGGTGGGGGCGGGCTTCACAGGGATCATAGAAAATGTGGCTCCAGTATCTACTAGGGCCTCACAGTCCCTGCCACTAACCATTACTTTTACCTTGGGATTCTCCCAAGCGTTTGTTCATAGGGTGGTGGCCCTTCAGCTAGACTCCCCCCCCGCCGAAGGACCCTGCCCGCATTTGGCAGCCTTCAGGGTGAGTCTCTTTTCTCTTTCAACTCTGGACAACTCCAGTGTCTCTTCTCTTGACAATACGCACATTTGTTGAGCCCCGGTCGGCCCTTTCCTCCCCCCCCCCCCGTCGCTTCTGTGCTCTCAAGCCGCGGTTTATATCTCCGCCCATGGTGGCTGCCAGCATTGCTTTTTCCTTTTTCCAGGAATGGCACTCTTTTCATGTGCTCTCACGTGCACCATAACTCTAAAAATTTCATGAACTGGGGTCTGATAAGGCTAAAGCAGGTGATGATATTAAGGTTTGCTTCAATGTAAGAAAAGCCTTTTTTATTTTAATTGTCCACTTCTAGTGGGTAATATTTTTGTTAAAGCTTCGTACGGGGGCTTTGCCCCTTTTTATGGCTACTATAGCCTCCCTCTTGTAACAGGCACACTTATTTTTTGGCTTGCCTGTTCTGCAGATCATGTTTCAAATTCTCTGTGCCATGCACCAGTTTTAACTCTTTGTCTTCTCTGCAAGTTAGGCTGTTTGCCATTGCTTCGACAGAGACTCACTTGCTTAGATCTTCTTACTAATCTCAACTACACACATTTGGGATAAGCTCTCTTTCTTTTTTAAGCCTTTTTGTCTGCTACTTTCTTCTGCCTTCTTTTATACCTTTTTCATATCATTAAAATCTAACACCATGACTGGAAAACATTTGTTTTGCGTCGTAGGGCATGGTGGAGCAGATCTAACAATTATACCTCTCCTCTGACTGCATGGTCAGGGCCCATCAAGTTCAAGGGAAGGGCATTCTCCTACATGCAAAGAGTTCCAAGCCACCATTTTTGCATCGGCAACTCCACGCTGCATGATTTTTGGCAGAGTGTCAGGTTTGCCTCTGAGCAAATGGAATGTCAGAACAGTTCAGATTTTGAGAAAGAGCTGGAACACATGGGGCAGGAACTTTCTCAGGCTTCAGAAACACAGCTGAGCTTAGAAGTATCATGGGAGAATGGGGGACTCTTTCCCTCTCACCTCTTAAGTTAAGAGAATTTGCTGTCCCCCTTTTTAAAGAGAAACTAACTTTCATAGTTTCTCTTTGAACTTTTTGAAGGCTGTTTCCTTTGTAGTCTGTGAATCTCTAGCAATTTGCATCTGTGTGCTTCATTAGGGTAAATGAAATCAAAGCCTTGGAAATCATAGAATAGTAGGGTTGGAAGGGGCTTACAAGGCCATCGAGTCCAACCCCCTGCTCAGTGCAGGAATCCAAATCAGAGCATCCCTGACAGATGGCTGTCCAGCCTCATCTTGAATGCCTCCAGTGTGGGAGAACCCACCACCTCCTTAGGTAATGGGTTCCATTGTCGTATTGCTCTAACAGTCAGGACATTTCTCCTGATGTTCAGCCGGAATCCAGCTTCCTGTCACTTGAGCCCATTATTCCCTGTCCTGCACTCTGGGATGATCAAGAAGAGATCCTGGCCTTCCTCTCTGGGACAACCTTTCAAGTACTTGAAGAGCGCTATCAGATCTCCCCTCAGTCTTCTCTTCTCAAGGCTAAATATGCCCAGTTCTTTCAGTCAAATGCAGCTTTTTATCTGAGTGTTGAAATCACAAATCAAACTGTACTCTGAGTTGATCACAAACAAACACATAATCTACAACAATGGGAGTTTAAGGCTATGACAAGCCTCACAGTAATTTTTACGGCAGGTCTTTAACTGTCCAAAGTTCCAGTCCATGTGCAGAGTGCCTCTCGAAAGTCTGAACAATGATAGATCTAAACAAAGAAGGCTTTGGGCCATAAAGAAGGGATGTTATTAACAAAAGCTCTCTGTCTCTTCATCAGTTCAAATGGGGAAGGTGTAACCTTACACCTCTTCCAGATTCCTCCACAGATAAGAACAGAGCGGTGCTGCTCAGCTTTCCAGCTGTGATGCTTTTCTTGTTTTTTGCAAATCTCACTCTTTTGTCAGGTCCTCACAGACACCTTCCAGCCTCTCTGCTTGCTAAGGCTAAACCAGTGGGGCGAGGGGGGTTAGGTAACTCCCCCTTGGCTCTGCTCTGAGTAGGCTGACAGAGATAAGCTTACACAGACCTGATATTTTAAGAACTTGCTCTGTCTTTGTTTCTTGACTTTGCCACAGTCTTTAAGACTTCAAACAAATCTCTTTCTTCAGAAGTTGCAACTTTTTCAACTGCTTTTGCTTCTTCTAACAAACTTGGATACCGTGGCAGACAAACTGTCTCTGGAGGGCCCCCTCCCTCCCCCAACAACCTCTCCTCCCAACCTAACAGACCGAATAAGATGAGGAGGAGCTCAGGGCTCCTTGGGCAGGGTCTCCTAATCTTCAAGCTCCTTCCATGGGGCTTGAATCGGGGAGAACAGGGGCTTTGGGCTTCACCTCAGAGCATACCATCATGACTTTACAATATTGAACTTTATATTCAACCTTTTCTCGCCTTCAGTGGATTTTGGTTGGCACTTATCCAAATGCTGATAACCTCACTTTCCCTGAGGCAAATCTATCTCACTACTTGATTCAGACAGCACCCAGGGCCTCTTGCCCCTGCGGTCCTTTGCCAGTAACACATTTACACATCTGTAACTAAGGGGGATTCTTTCCGCCCCAATTCAACCAACAATCAATATAGGGGAATTGATCCCATTGCCCATTATTCACCACATTTTTATATACAGCATTTATAAGATTTACATCGAAGGATCCTATGTCTGGCCAACTAATTCCAAATGCTGGCCAGTCCAGCTGGCAAAAGAAGGTCAATTTACCCTTGGCCATCTTAATTCTAAAATCTCTTTTGAACTTCCTAAAGTTCTTGAGCATGCATTCCAGTGGGGTTGCAGAGTTTTCTTAACGGGAGCTACCCGACCCCATTGTGCCTACCTCTATTCAAAACCATACACGGAGCCTGACAAACCTCAGACACTCCGAAGGCAACTCAAACAGAAAGACACAAGGGAAATCAAATACTTACTCCACCCAGCACCCTGGCGCTATCCCTTCGGACCTGTTCAGCCTGGTTGACTCAGTCAATGGAGTCCACGCCTTTAACCTCCCGGGTGTCTCGACCCCCGTTCTCTGGTGCCGTGGCAGACCTCAAAGGCGGTCCGGCGCGCCCCACAGGCACCTTCGCCGGTCCTGTCGTTTGACCCCGGGGTGAACCGAGGGGACTCCTGACTGCTCGCCAGATTGTTGCACAAAATGCTAGTTTCGCCCCCTGGAGGCTAGTCCAATTTGCCCCAAAGAGGAGAGTCAACTTCAGGCTGAGTCCAACTCGATTTTATTGTTTGCAAACAGTTCGACAGAGGAGCTCACGCTCAAAAGCAGAGTCGACTCTGGGCAACCCCCGCGCTACAGTTTCATCACCTCAGCTTGCATTCCTCAGCCAGTGTGTTATTTTTGATTGGTTGCCAGCTGTTTGCCTAGCAACCTTATCTTAGGGTTACTGTCTGCTCATTCCAGGCATGCGCAGCTCTTACAATACTACGTGCTGCTTAAGACACATACAGTTGCTTTTACTACACAGTGGTGGGCAGAAAATAGATCTCCAGATGTTTTGGACTTAAACTCCCAGCGTTCCTGACCATTGGCTATGCTGGGAGTTGAAGTCCAAAACACCTGGAGATCTACCTTCTGCCCACCCATCCCTGATCTAAAAGCATGCTTACTATGAAACAAGTCCCCCTTGAGGCCCAAAAACGTTCCATACGACTTGAAGATGGACTCCTCTTGCCAGCAAAAAAAGGGAATTTAAGAACCAGTAAGGGTGCAATCCTATCCATGCTTATCCAGAAAAAATTCCTACAGCTCCCAGCATGCCCCAGCCAGCCATGCGGGCCCCAGGATGCTGGGAGCTGTAGGGCTTTTTCTGTCTAAAAATGCATAGGATTGCACCCTAAGTTAACACAATACCCCATTTCTGTTTAGGAGGGGGAAATGCTTACGTTGCATAGGAAAGTAGCAATGATATGCAGCCGCACTTGGAAGCAAGTTCTAGTTAAACATGTATGGGATAGGCTTGGCCTGAAAGGCTGCAAGCAGATTTCATCCAAGCGAACGTGCTTGAACGTGCATATAGCAGGAAAGAAGCAGTCGTTCTCCGGTTTCCATGGTAACCTTCCGCCTCAGGCAGCCTCTTGCCTCCTGCTCTTCTCCTTCTCGTCGTCGTTGGACCGACTCCCCATCCGATTGGCTACCTCCGGAAATCTGACTATCCTCACTCCATCCCTTCTTCCAATGGCAGCCCGCGGGACCTCCTGTGTTCTCGGTCCGGCGCACGCCTGACCGCGACGAATTCTCGCGCGGTAGCCAATCGGAGCGGCGAAGGCGGCCCTCTGCGGCCAATGGAGAAAGCGTATTTCAGGAGCTGGTGTTGAAGGCGGATATTGTTGTCGGGTGTCGAGGAGAGCTGGAGCTTGTCGAGGTAAGTGGCTGCCCAGGTTAACTGGTGAACGGCGGTGGCCCCGGGGTGGGCTGGTGGCCTCGAGGGTTCGGCCTGTGGTGCTCTTGCTCCGTTCCTAAATTCTGTGGGCAGCCTAGTGCCTTTGTGGCCCCTGAAGTAGGTGCCTCCGGGAAGCCCACAGGCAGGACATGAGGGCAATACGCCCCTCTCGCTCTTGTTTCCCAGAAGAAACTGGTACTCCGAGTCCTGCTGCCTCGGATCCTCCAGGCAAGCTATAGCCGACATGACTAGTGCCATCGGTTCTAAAAGCAAGTTCTAGAAGCCAGCATGATATTAGTGTTGCAGGTGTTCAGTGGGAGATTTCTCAAATGCATATTTTGTTTATGCAGCTCGGATTCTTGTTGTATCATGCTAAAATGCCTGAGGGCATGGTAGCGTTTGGGAGGAATGGGACGCCATCCTCCCAAAAGACTCTTAGGGGCACTGTGTGTGGCTGTGACACATTTGCTTTGAAGATGGATGTCTTGCCATCCTTGCCCCCCGAAATCACTGTTGGCTCCATATTGGGGGAAGCAAACCGCCCATGGGCTGGAAAGAAGCTCTCCCCTTGACGCAGTGGAATCTTCAAATCCAGCAGTTTGCTTTTCATCATAGGAGTTGGTGACTGAAATTGAAGCGTTTGACTTTCATTGGGATGAGGACTCTGCTGAGGAATGGGGGCAGGGTTTTTTCATCTTTCAACAGTGACACAGATTACACTTTCTTTGTCACACAGTACCCAGTAGGAGACGTTTGAGTACCAAAGCTCATCCCTACTTGCATAGCCCACTAGAATGCAATGTGTTTGGTGGAGAGTGTAATCCTGAGAAATGTGGATACATTCATTCCTCAAGGGAATTCTGTTATTTCTTTATTGTGGAGTTTATACCCAGATCTTCAGACCTTAGCTCCTAGGATGGCTAACATAAAATTCTCTCCTTTCTCTTCTATTGCTGATGCCAGCGAAGAGTGCTGGTACCTATGAAGAGAAGGAAAAAAGTCATATAACTTGATTTTATTCCTCATCTAATAAAGGTTAATGAATAACTGTGGAGTCCAGCTTTCAGTCCGATGCATTAGTAATGGCCTCATGGGGTAAGGGGTAAGAGTTTGCTAGTCCAGTAGATAAGAACATAAGAAGAGCAATGCTGGATCAGACCAAGGATCCATCTAGCCCAGCATTATTTTCACACAGTGGCCAACCACCTGCCAACAGGAAACATACGATCAGGACATGAATGCAAGAGCACCCTCCTGCCCATGTTCCCCAGCAACTGATATACATAGATATGCTGCCTCTGATACTGGAGGTAACATATGGCCATCAAGACTAGTAGCTATTGATAGTCTTATGCTCCATGAATTTGTTCAACTGCCTTTTAAAGCCATCCTAATTGGTGGCCATCACTACATCTTGTTGCAGTCAATTCCATAGTTTAATTATGCACTGTGTGAAGAAGTACTTCTTTTTGTCTGTCCTGCATCTCCCACCAATCAGCTTCATGGGATGACCCTGGGTTCTAGTATTATGAGAGGGTAAGAAAAATGTCTCCCTGTCCACTTTCTCCACAACATGCATAATTTTGTACACCTCTATTATATCTTCCCTTACTTGCCTTTTTTCTAAGCTAAGCAAGCCCAGGTGTTGTAACCCTTTTCACATAAAGGAATTTATCCAGCCCCTTGATTATTTTAAGGCACAATCCTATGCATGTTTAGACAGAAAAAAAGTCTTAAAACTCCTGGCCAGCTAGCGAATGCTGGGAGTTTTAGGACTTTTTTTTTGTCCAAACATGCATAGGATTGTGCCTTTAGTTGCCCTTTTCTGCACTTTTTCCAACTCTACAGTATCCTTTTTTAGATGCGGTGACCAAAACTGTACACAGTATTCCAAGTGTGGTTGCATCATAGATTTGTATAAGGGAAGTATGATCTTGGCAATTTTATTTTCATAGAATCATAGAATAGTAGGGTTGGAAGGGGCCTATAATACCATTGAGTCCAACCCCCTGCTTGATGCAGGAATCTAAGTCAAAGCATCCCTGGCAGATGGCTGTCCAACTTCATCTTGAATGCCTCTAGTGTGGGAGAGCCCACTACCTCAATAGGTAATTGGTTCCATTGTCATATTGTGCTAACAGTCAGGAAGTTCCTGATGTTCAGCTGGAATCTGGCTTCCTGTAATTTGAGCCCATTATTCCGTGTCCTGCACTCTGGGATGACCAAGAAGAGCTCCTGGCCTTCCTCTCTGTGAGAAGCTTTCAAGCACTTGAAGAGCACTATCATATCTCCCCTCAGTCTTCTGTTCTCAAGCCTAAACATGCCCAGTTCTTTCAGTTTCTCCTCACAGGGCTTTGTTCCAGTCCCCTGATGATCTTTGTTGCCCAACTCTGAACCTTCTCCAGTTTGTCTGCATCCTTCTTAAAGTGTGGTGCCCAGAACTGGACACAGTACTCCAGATGAGGCCTAACCAGTGCTGAGTAGAGGGGAACTAGTACTTCCCGGGATTCAGAAGCTATACTTCTATTAATACAGCCCAAAATAGCATTTGCCTTTTTGGCAGCCACATCACATTGTTGGCTCATAGTCACCTTGTGATCTACAATTCCAAGATCCTTCTCGCTTGTAGTGTTGTTGAGCCAAGTATCCCCCATCTTGTAACTGTGTGTTTGGTTTCTTTTTCATAGGAGCAGAACTTGGCATTTATCCCTATTAAATGTCATTCTGTTGTTTTCTGCCCAGCACTCCAGTCTATCAAGATCACTTTCAAATTTTGTTTCTGTCTTCCATGATATTAGCTATCCTGCCCAATTTTGTGTCATCGTCAAATTTGATCAGCATTCCCTGCACCTCCTCCAAGTCATTAATAAAAATGTTGACAAGCACTGGGCCCAGGACTGAGCCCTGTGGTACCCCACTCGTTACCTCTCCCCAGTTTGAGAAGGTCCCATTGATAAGCACTCTTTGAGTCTGATTCTGTAGCCAACTGTGGATCCACCGGATCGTTGTTTCATCTAGCCCACTTTGAGCTAGTTAGCTCATCAGGATATCATGGGGCACTTTGTCGAAAGCTTTGCTGAAGTCGAGGTATATTATATCCACAGCATTCTCACAGTCCACAAGGGAGGTTTGTTGTTGTTCAGTCGTGTCCGACTCTTCGTGACCCCATGGACCATAGCACGCCAGGCCTTCCTGTCCTCCGCTCTCTCCCGGAGCGTGCTCAGGTTCATATTCATTGCATCGGCGATGCTATCTAGCCATCTCATCCTCTGCCGTCCCCTTCTCCTTTTGCCTTCAGTCTTTCCCAGCATCAGGGTCTTTTCCAGAGAGTTTTCTCTTCGCATTAGGTGGCCAAAATAGTTGAGCTTCAGCTTCAGTATCTGTCCTTCCAATGAGCACTCAGAGTTGATTTCCTTTAGGATTGACTGATTTGACCTCCTTGCAGTCCAGGGGACTCGTAAGAGTCTTCTCCAGCACCAAATGAGATCAGATTCATCTGGCAGGACTTGTTCTTGACAAATCCATGTTGGCTTGGAGTAATCACTGCATTGTTTTCAAGGTGCTTCCAGATGGATTGCTTTATAATCTGCTCCAGAATTTTCCCAGGGATTGATGTCAGTCTGACTAGTTTGTAGTTCTCAGGTTCTTCTTTTTTGACGATTCAGTTCCTTTCCTTATTATTCCTAACATGGAATTTGTTGTTTTCGCAGCAGCCACGCACTGGGTTGACATTTTCATCAAGCTGTCCACCACAACCCCAAGATCTCTTCTCCTCCTACCAGTTCCTTCAGTTTAGAGAAGTTTCCTTGTGAAAGTCAAATGTGACTATGTTGGACTTCCTTGGCAATTTTCCACTTAAATATGTATTAAATTTGATAGCTCTGTGGTTACTGATTCCAACTGGTTCAACAACACTCACATCTCATACTAAATGGCGACACCATTTAGTATTAGATCCAGGGTTGCCTCCCCTCTGGTCAGTTCCATGACCAACTGTTCTAGGGCACAGTCATTTAGGGTATTGAGAAATTTAACCTCTTTGTCATGACTGGAACATATATTTATCTAGTCAGTGTGGTAGAAATTGAAATCACCCATTATTTCAATACCTGCTAGTTTGGAGGTCTCCCTGATTTTGTTTTCCATCTCAAGATCACACTGAGCATTCCAGTTTGGGAGACAATAGCATATTCCTAGTACTAAACGAGTTTTGGAGCCCACTGTTGTCACCCACAGCGCTTCTGTGGAGGAGTCTGCCGCTTTGGGGCTTTCTAATCTGCTTCACACTTTTTATTCTACAAGGGAGCACTAACAAGGTCCACCCATTTCTGTACAGGAAGAACTAATTAAACAGCTGTATCTGACCTTTGTTCATCCTAACCTGGACAAGAGCTTACTCCCCACTTGTTCATATACACTGCTGGAGGAGGTTTTATGTAGGGTGAAGGTTGCACTTATTCCTGCTGGTTGATCTTCTAAAATATCTTCTTGGTTATTGAGTGTTATCATTAATTTTTGATGTATTGCAGAGTCATAGAAATCCTGTAGAGAAGCTACTTGTGTGATGTTCCAGAACTGAACGATGGCAACTAACAACAGTGGCATATTTAATTCCGCTTACCTGGCTGTAGAATACATAGACTCTTTCTTGCCTGAGAACCCGCTACAACAGCCATTTAAAAATGTTTGGGTATATATGCTGAATAACTACACTAAGTTCCAGATTGCAACCTGGGGATCACTTCTCATTCATGAACTTTCCTATTTTTTACTGTGTCTGCCTGGATTTATATTTCAGTTTATACCTTACATGCAAAAGTATAAAATACAACAGGTAAGAGGGAACTTTTTCTCACATGAGAAATTCCAGTCCTAACCTAGCTCTAGCAAGTGGCACAACCTTGGAAAGGTAGTTTCACTCTGCTCTTGTAGTAAACCTGTTATTTTATTTTATGCAATTCTTGTCACTTATATTTTGGTGGGCCATTCTTTTCATTACTAATCACTTTGGGTGGTGTTTAGCTTTGTGCAATGCTATTCTTTGGTGCTGTTGGAAGACTGGCCTCTAGCTTGGATGCTTTCGTTTAAATAAATGCTTGTGTTTTCTGTTTTGTCCTGTCACGAAATTGTGGAAAATAGAAGGGTGAAACAAGATTGCCCCAGATTACTTGTTATGTTGTTAGGTGTTCGTTATTACCTTGCTCAGTACCTCAAAGAGGAGCTAATGTTGCCAAGTTTATTAGGCTGCAGTTCTGTGCACACTATGGAATACACCCCATTGAAAGAATGACAGTTACTTATATATATGCAACGAGTGAACATGCAATCATGCGAGTGAACATGCAATAGGATTGTGTTGTTAAAATAGTAAATTAAGGAAGGGGAACATATTGGATCATCACTAATTTCCCTTGACTGGCTAACTGGAAGCTTCAAAGCAGTTAGAGCGTTGCCCCTGTAAATCGGGGTCCCCAATTTTTTTGGACCTGTGGGCACATTTGGAAAATTAAGACCACCACAAAATGCCTAATCAGTGGATCACCACTTTCGCATCTATGGATCTTAGGCTACATCTTATTCAGCAAAAACTTTCATCTCATGTCCGCTAGGTATCGCAGAATCTCTTTATTAAGGGCTTATCTAATTTGGCTAATTGCTGGTGATGCGATACAGCTAATGCTTTTTTTAAACCTTTCTTTTGGCAATGCCCAGTAGTTGCTTCTTTTGGGGAGGAGGTACATTCTGTACTGCAGCACTCTTTAATATTCACTGATGTACACACTCTTTTAAATTATTTACCTGCTGGTCAGCAAAATGGATTCTTTGCACCCTTTTGACAGCTAAAAGACCAATATTACAACACTGGAAGGATAAACACTCGCCCCCTATAATGCAATGAGTTGAGGATCTTACAATGCTTTCAATATTTGAACGGATGACATATAGATGCCACCTTCAGATGGACACTTATTTAAATATTTGGTTCACTCTTGTTGAAACCGATGTATAATTGTGAAAAAGTTATATGCAGTTCATACAAATCCATGTATATTAAAAATGGGGGGGGGGGAGTTAAAATTAAAAAATACATTTTGTGTGCCTGTAGGCACTACGCTGGGGACCTATTTGCAGGCACCATTGGAGGTGACTGCAGGCACTGCATTGGGAACCCCTGCTGTAAATAGCACCAGCCTGAAGCACTCTTACTAGTTTTTAACAGTACGGTGCTCGTGAAGTACACTCAAGGAAGCTGACCTGATATCTGTACAGTATATATATATATATCACCATAAATGTTGACCGTTACAGCAACACATCACAGAAAATACTAAATCAGGACATTTTGTATCACATATCATTCCAGTGATGTCTCCAGTATTGACTGAAAGGTAGTCCCATTTCAAGAGAATGAAGGGGCCTTCCAGTGTTTTAGCTGGTATAGAATATGGTAGCTGACTTCTGTGTGACAAGGCCACCACTAGTATGTTACGACAGTGCTTAAGGGGCCGTGATGGTTTCCTGTAGCCTTCTTGGAACAGTATGCTCACCCTAAAGCCATAAATGCCTTGGGCCCTACATACTGTAATTGCTTTCTTTTGACCTGAAAATAGCAGTGAGCCTGCATTTGCAATGTTGGTTCATTACAATAAACCCAGGCCACATGGGCAGTTGTGGTGCTGTTTCCAGGTTGAAAAAAATCTATATATTCCAACAGTATCTTAATACTCCTCATTCTTGTCTGCCATAAGAAATCAAACAGTGCTGAAACAGAAATCTGGACTGGAGTAGTAACTTGGGAATCAACAGCTGAGATGCAGTTCTGAAACACTGTTAATTCCAGTCACCAGTACACCTACCTTTTTCCAACTGACTTTCACTGATCCATAATTTCATTTCCCCAGAGTAAATCTGCTGCTTTGTTGGGTAATATCAATTGAAATTTATCCAGACAGACGTGGCTGAGCTTTTGTTACTTTTTACCGGCGTTTCTCAACCTTGGGTCTCCAGATGTTGGACTATATAACTCTCATTACCACTGGCCATGCTGACTCAGGCTGATAGGAGTTGTAGTTCAACAACATCCAGGCACCCAAGGTTGGGAAAAGCTGCTTTAAACAATAGCTAGTATTTCTTCCCTTGTATATTTGCATCTCAAATATTGGCATCAGAGTGTTCTGTTCTGTTTCTATTGATAAACTATGCATCATATAAATCCCTTTTTGTTACAGGATAAGCCAGAAACAAGGGAAAGACAATGGAAATGTTTCAAAACACTTATGTTCAATCACTTTTTTATTCAGCTGCCTCTGATATGTGGCACCTATTATTTCACAGAGTACTTCAATATTCCTTATGAATGGGAAAGCATGCCAAGATGGTAAGTAGACAGAGTTTAGTTATGTTAATAATCTTATGCAATGGAGGGAGCAATCATGTGACCACTCAACACTGTTTTTTCTGTTTCTGGGAACTGAGGTAGGAGCCAGGGCTCTGACCTCGGTTCCCAGAAACTGCTCCCCCGCCCCCTTGTAGCCTTTGCGGTTCTCTCCATACCAGCTATGTTGCCACACTCAGAGACGAGGAAAAGGGGGCGGTCCTGGGGGAGGGGAGGAGACTGCAGAAGCTGCGTTATGCCTCCCTCCTGCTCCAAAGCTACCTGGCTACACAGATGAAATCTCCTATCTAGCAAAAAATGCAGGGTGACCAGAACACGGAGGCGAGGGTGCTCTGGCCACCCTGCATTGGATAGTTGTCAGCTTCCAAGTTTGGAGGCTGACGGCTATCTCCATAGGATTGTGCTCTAAATTATATAAGGTGGTCTTCCCCAACCCAGTGCCTTCCAAATGTGTCAGATTATAACTGCCATTATCCCTTGCCAGCATGCTGGGAGTTGTAATCCAGCACATCAGGTTGGTGAAGGCTGGTATTTGGCAATATACTTCAACAGAGCAGCGTTTCTCAAGTACTACTTTGGTCAACCATTGGGATAAATTTTTCATCTTTCTGTGCTTTAAACTACTCACTAGTCTACTGTTCAATAGTTTCATGCTGAACTTCCTCTGTGGCTCATAAAGTGTTCTTGTCATTACAGATTTGATATGTTTCTGATAAAGTCACAAGGCTTGGCAGTGCCAGCTTGCATTATTACGTATCATAGCAAATACAGTACAACTTTCGTCTCTCTAAATAGAAGAGATTTTATTGCATTTGAAACATTTTTCCTTGGTTTCTTGGGAACAGAGTAGTAATGGATCCCATCAGCATCTACAGTCAGGGCCAGAAATATTGGAACAAGGATAACTGTTTTGGCAGTTGGCCTCTGTACACCACCACATTGAAGTTGAAAGGAAACACACCCAGATGGGAGCGAAGTCAGGACTTTCAGCTGTAATTCAAGGGGTTTGACAAAATTGGGGCACTAACCATTCAGGAAGGACAGCCAGTTGCATACACACACACCCCTCGTTGGTGGCTCATAGGTAATGGAACAAACCAACATCATTTCAAACTTAAGGATCATCTTTAATACCTGGATGAAAATCCTTTGCAGTCAATGACTGCCTGAAGTCTGGAACCCATGCACATGACCAAATGCTGAGTTTCCTCCCTCGACATGCTTTGCCAGGCCTTTACTGCAGGCAGCTGCCTTCAGCTGCTGCTTGTTTGGGGGTCTTTCTGCCTTCAGTCTTGTCTTCAGTAAGTGAAAAGCATGCTCTATTGGGTTGGGATCAGGTGACTGACTTGGCCATTGAAGAACATCCCACTTCTTTGCCTGGAGAAACTCTTGGGTAGCTTTTGCTGTATGTTTTGGGTCATTCTCCATCTTCAATATGAAGCGGTGTCCTATCAGTTTGGCAGCATTCGGCTGAATCGGAGCAGAAAGTATAGCCCTATACACTTCAGAGTTCATCCTGCTGCTTTTATCTGCAGTCAGGTCATCAAAAAACACCAGTGACCTGGTTCCATTGGCAGCCATACATGCCCATGCCATAACACTGCCTCCACCATGTTTGACAGATGATGTGGCATGCTTTGGATCATGAGCTGTTCCTTTCCTTCTCCATACGTTTCTCTTCCCATCATTCTGGCACAAGTTAATCTTGGTTTCATCAGTCCAAAGAATCTTATTCCAGAACTGGGCAGGCTTTTTAAGGTGTTTGCTGGCAAAGGCTAATCTGGCCGGTCTGTTCTTGAGGATTACCAGTGGTTTGCATCTTGTTGTGAAGTCTCTGTATTTACATTCATAAAGCCTTCTCTTGACTGTAGATGTTGACAATGACATGCCTACCTCCTCAAGAGCGTTCTTGACCTGGATAGATGTCGTGAAAGAGTTCCTCTTCACCGTGAGCGGAATTCTGCGGTCATCCACTTTAGTTGTCCTCCGTGGTCTACCAGGCCTTTTGCTGTTGCTGAGCTTGCCAGTTAATTCCTTCTTTTTCAGGATGTTCCAAACTGTTGTGTTGGCCACTCCCACTGTTTTTGCTATCTCTCTGATGGGTTTATGTTGTTTCCTCAGCCTAATGATGGCCTCCTTCACTGGCATGGACACCTCTTTGGACCTCATGTTGGGAATTCCAGTGAACAGCTACCAAATGCAAATGTAACACTCAGAACCACCTCCAGGCCTTTTATCTGCTTGATTGGTCATGGTGTACCCAGGAAACAGGCCACACCTGACCATGCAGCTGCTTGTCAGCTGTTTGTTCCATTACTTATGAGCCACCAACGATGGGTGTGTGTGTATGCCACTGGCTGTGCTTTCTGAATGGTTAGTGCCCCACTTTTGTCACACCCCTTGAATTACAGCTGAAAGTCCTGACTTCACTCCCATCTGGGTGTGTTTCCTTTCAACTTTGATGTGGTGGTGTACAGAGGCCAAATGCCAAAAGTTATCCTCGTTCCAATATTTCTGGCCCTGACTGTATAAGTGTGATCTTCCCATATGTTAAATCTTTAGTTTATTTGATTTTAGCCCCATGTCATATACTGCAGCCCAGCCAGATTAAATTAATTCATTCAAAATATTTGAGGCTGCCTTTAAGGGCAAGAAGCCTCTTAAGACGCCTTCCAAGATAACAATACAACAGTACACTTCAAATTATTAATAAAAGCATGGTGATAATAAAAACAATCATCCAGTCTCAAAATACACAAAAATCCAACTAATAATTACATTGTAAAATCTACCATCTTATCTATTCAATGTGGGTCTAGCCTTGTTTCTAGGTGTGTGCTTTGTTCATAGATTTTAAACACAATTAGTTGTTTGTCTTCTTTTTAAGAATATGATAACCAGGATCTGGTGTGCGTTATCCATGAAATGAGTGGAAATGTAAAGAGATGGGTGCTTAAAACATGTGTATGGTGCAATACAACTGCTGCACTTTAAGCAATTCTTACCCAACCTGTCTTGGAGAGTGCAGGATACATAAACAAACCTTGAACAATAATTTCACTGTGCTCATTGCCCTCTGGTTAAGGGATGCTGGGAGTTGTAGGACTTCTTTCTGCCTAAGCATGCATAGTATTGCACCCTAAACATGTGAAGTTCCTATTTCTTGCTGAATATTTGTAAGCTTCTCCCCTTGCAAGCAATTGTTTCTTAAAAACAATAGTACCAGTTTTATGGCCAGAAATAGAATTATACAAGAAAAAGGTGGGTTTGGGCTGTTTTACCTCTCCTTCAATATTTTTTCCCCTCAAAAGGTATGGGCTGCTTGCCCAGTGTCTTGGATGTGCTGTGGTTGAGGATACCTGGCATTATTTCCTGCATAGACTCCTGCATCACAAGAGAATATATAAGTACATCCACAAAGTGCATCATGAATTTGTTGTATGTATTGTTGTAAGTTTATGGATTGCATAGTTAATGTATGAGTCATGGGCATATACATTTGTTGGAGGGGGTGTTAATTATTGTTTTGGAGACAGAGAGAACAAACCAGCAGGTTGGGCAAGCTATTTTCATCAAGAGTTTTATAGTGCTATAGTTCAGACTTTGAAATTGCAGTGATTCATCTCAGCCAATGCTGGTGGATCACTAAACACAGAAATAATTAAATATCTTGGGTAAAATCCAGTGCCACTGCTGGTGGCCACAATGTAGCGCTTCTGGGGGTAAGCACCAAAACAAGCAGAAATGCTTGTTTCTGGAAGGGGCAAGTTGCTCTCCTTGCAGAAACAGGTGTTTCCGCTCATTTTGGCACTTACCCCCAGAAGCACTACATCACGGCCGCCAGTGGTAGGGGCTGCACACTTGCTGCCACCACCGGCAGTGTGCCTGGGATGCCCTTGCAAGGGCAGCATTGGTTTCTACCCCTTAAGTGCAGTTCTGTAGACATATTTCTTTCCATACCAATGGTAGCTACAAAACAAATACGGAAAACCTCTTTGCAATGATCTCCTTAAGCAGCCCTATACTAGATCCTGCTATTTGTTCACTAGCTTTGTATTATGAACTCTGAGTGGCAGTGACGCTCGAAGTTCTCAGGTCTTTCCCATCACGTGCTGCCTGAGATGCTTTAAGTGGAGATTCCAGAGGTTGAACCTGGGGCCGTGTGCATGCAAAGCATGTGCAGTATAACTAAGCTATGGTCCCTCACTAAGGGTTCCAGCTTGCACTGGATTGTAAAACTGTTCTGTAGTGTAAAGTTTTTCTTGAGTAGCTGACTTCTGTTGCTGACGTAACATTTCCAGTAGGGAGCATAAAGCAGAGATTCAAACAATCGCTTGCATGACCTTAAAAGATGTCACTGAATAGATATAGTGTATCCAGCTACGAGTTGCTTCTGTTCTAGCTGTTTTGCTGGGGCTTCTTACTATGGCTGTCCTTAGATGAGGCATTTATCGTGCACTTGTGATTGGTCACTCATGGAAGTTTGCGGGTCATTAACATGACACTGTCATCGTCCAGGGCACATCCAGCGGGTTTTTTAATCTTTATCCCACAAAACCCAACCCAGAAGATAATCCGCTATTTAAATATAAATCTGCTTTAATGGCTGTGTGTAAATGTGTGGTTTTGCTATAACCACAGCCTGGAAAGTAGAAGTCATTGGGCTAGCAGGAAAAGCACAATTGCCCTTCCCCCTTCCTCCAGCATGTCTTCCCGTTGACCTGGGCTAGGAGGAGAGTTTTCTTGGCTGGGTTAGGAGAGGCTCAAAGCGAGCGTGGAGCTGGCTGTGGAGGAAGAAGAGGGAGATGGCAACCCACCATGTAAACAGCTGACGGCAACAAAGCCACACACTCTCCCTGTGCTGCTTTGGAGAGAGAGGAAGAGAGATACTTGAATCCCTTGGGAGACCCACTGATTCACACTCTCTGTCTCCCCCCCCCCGCCCCCCAGCTGCAGAAAACGTGCCTGTGTAAAGAACTGATCTTTATCTCACATAAAATGCAGCAAGAGCAGCCCCTGTACATTGCAAAACAAAAAGCTTTGTGTGATGAGGCTCTTAGTCTTCTAAGTCTTCATTATATACTACTGGATGGCTATAGTGTTTCAGGAGCAGTCTGGAAAATTCTTAGATTTAGAGATGGGGTTATCTCAATGTATTCATTCCTGCTTTTCCTGTGGTAAACCCAGGGTCTGACCACTAGAGGGGAGAGAATTCTGCTAAAACAGGCTGGTCAAGTAGGAAGCATAGATTTCAAACTTAAATTACTTGTATAGTTGTATGTGTCTTGGTGGGCAGCAAAATTGATGCATTTTTCCTTCCTCCTTAGGCTCCATTTGGGATGCAGGCTGAATATGCACATCCTCTAGAAACCCTTATCCTTGGGGCTGGATTTTTCATTGGAATAATAGTCTTTTGTAATCATGTGATTCTTCTGTGGGCGTGGCTAATTTTTCGCTTGATGGAGACCATTGATGTCCACAGGTAATCTCCTTTTGTTACTTAGTAATGATTCCTTGTGGTCACATGTAGAACTACACATCCACCAAGTAATGACCGGAAAGATTTTTTTTCAATTCTTAATTAAATGTTAAGGACTCCCTGTAAACATCTTTATTGTACAAGTCTGAATTTAAGGATAGGGGATGTGTCTCAGTAATTGATCACATGCTTTGCAGACAGAAGGCCCAAGGTCCAATCCCCAGCATCTACAGGTAGCGCTAGAAAAATTGGGGTCTGAAACCCTGGAGAGCTGCTACCAGTCAGTGACCTACTTCACATGTAACAGCAATTCTTGGGTTGTTTAACCCAGGAACTGTCAGTATTTAGTGGGAGCAAGCATTCCTGAGTTGTTATTCTGATGTCAGAACCTGGAAACTCTGGCTTATTTGGCGGATAAGCAGCTCAAAGTTAACCCAACAATAAACCATGGTTTAACTCTGGTTTGTTTAGCCCCTGTACAGCCCAGATTTTCTGGGTTTAGATTTCACAATAACAACCCAGTTCACTCGCTGCCACTCAGCCCCAACAACCCATGGGCTGCTGTTGTGTGCAGACCTGGTCAGTGTTGATAATTCTGAGCTAGATGGACCAAGGCTCCAACTTGGTATAAGGCAGCTTCCTATGTTCCTAAGTCTGGAATCCTAGTAATAAGTTTCATTGAATTTAATGGAGCTTGCATATGATTAAATATACATAGGTTTGTGCTGCACATAGTTTTTCAAAGAGTGAGTCTACACATTCTCAACCACAAGCTTACACATTATTTTAATTTATTTGGCAAAGGAAGGTCAACTGAAGTTCCACATAAGTGAACTATAAAAGCTGCTCCATGATACTTCACAGTGTGATTGATAATGGTTTGATTCAGGCATAATGGAAGACCATGCAATCTGGATAAGCCTATATAAGATTTGGACTCACAGTTGTCGTCGTTGTCCCCTTCACATGGCACAGAGGAGATAAAAAGCTTCCACTTTTGATATTAAACTAACCACAGGTCCTGTGAACCAAGCTAATGACTAGAGCATATGGAATACTTTAGCAAAACCTGGAGATTCAGGTTATTACACCTCAACACGTCACTGTCATCTGATAAGCAGCCTTCAGCTTCTTCTGGTTCATTCCCCTCAATCAGTCAATTATATTTTGTGGATGGAGTTTGTCATACAGCATATGCCTGGAAAACAAAAGTGAAAACCCTATTTCTGTTTTAAAATGGCACTTGGGAAGTACAGTAAGATGCCCTTAAAAAGATGTATGTAGTTCTCCTGTCTCACTGCTTAGGAAGGACCTAATCTTTCTCATGTTCAGGACATGGCAAATGCTCAGGTCACCAGAGCTGTCAGCCAAAATTAAGCACTTTTATGTCCTATTGATTTCAGTGGGAGTGGTTTAAGTACATTCTTAATTCTCCTACTTAAGGAGACAGATGTTATGCCTGTTTATGCTGCAGAAGTGTATAGTACTCAATGAACTGTGCCCTAATTCATATAACAGTATCTTCTGTTACTTCTCCCTGGAGAGCCCACATTCATTCAAACAGCTCCCTCATTTCTCTGCCTGGTATAGTGTGGAAAATGTTAAAATATTCACATAATCTTCTTGCAGTACAGCATGTATGAACAATACAAAAATAAGAGAGAGACTCCTTAATAACCCCCTGAAGGGCTTTTTTTCTACATCGATAATTTCAGAAGTATATTGTCCAGTGGCATAGTCTTTGAACTTCAGAGGTTTTAAAACCAAGTTGATACTGAATGAAGAAAATGTCTAAGGCTGCAATCTCAATACCCATTCATCTGGTAGTAAGCTGCACGAAACGCGGGGCGACTTACTTCTGAGTAGACATGCATAGGATTACACTGCGCGCCTTTAACACTAGTTCATTAAACAGAGAATGTGAGAATTGTCTTTGGATCAGTATTGAAATATGCCTCTTTTTCTCTAGTGGCTACGATGTTCCTCTGAATCCTTTGCATTTGGTGCCTTTCTATGCTGGGGCTCGCTTTCATGATTTTCACCATATGAACTTCATTGGTAACTATGCATCAACCTTCACGTGGTGGGATAAACTCTTTGGTACAGACTCTCAGTTCAACTCTTACACAGAGAGAGTGAAGAAACTGGAGCACATGGTGGAAAAGAAGACAAAATAA
The DNA here is from genome assembly GCF_057233095.1 of Heloderma suspectum. NCBI lineage: Eukaryota > Metazoa > Chordata > Lepidosauria > Squamata > Helodermatidae > Heloderma > Heloderma suspectum. Next base: position 73,687,219 of record NC_139462.1, read on the forward strand.
ATTTCCCACTGGAAACAGAAGGGGGAAGCACTCAACAGTTGCAAATGGCTGCAATGTGCTTTTGGGTAAAACTGGAAGATTTTAACACATGTTGCAATGCAAAGCAAAATACTGCTTTTAATTGAAGTCTAAAGGGAAAGCCTACTGAGTCTTGTCTGTATAGTAGGAAAAAACATTAACTACTGCATCTTCCTAATGGAAATGTTTTTTCTATTTTATACATAAGTAAAGCATATATATATATATTTGAGTAAAAGGTAAAGATGAAGGCCATGAATTTGAAAGTTTGTAAAGAACAGTATTTCCATTAGAGTTTGATAGAACTATTATAATTTTGGGTGGCATGAATGTTAAACTCTCTTTAAATGTGTAAAAACCAGTCATGAAAACTGATTTTGCCAGCTTTCTAAATGTGAATTACTAAGTAGAACTTCCTTGGGAGCAAAAATATTGGGAAAAGAGTGTTTTGGCAAATTTGCACATGTTAACATCCATTTTAAAACGTTTCCAAGTCTGGTGTTAGAAGATTTTTTAGATTTGAGAGAAGACATTTTTTCATAATTTGCCAGGAGGAGCCGGTTTATTCTATTTTAATGAATCTACTCTGTCAGTGTAGTTAGTGTTATACATAACCGTGAACTACTGAATTGTTGCTATATTTTGCGCTTGTGGCTGACAAAAAAAAAAGTAGAGATGCTCTGACATTTTCTTACGTTTACCATGCAACAAATAAAACCATATTAGGATTCGAACTATATTTCCCTGTCCTTTCATTAACTTTTCACGTTCAGAAAAGATGCTGATGTGTGACTAATGTTTGAGAATATAGATCCACATAGACTAGCACTTCGTAGTTTTATCTATGCATGCTCTCAAGCAACATTATGAGTTACTTTTCTACAACAGTCACATTAGTAAGCATAGATTGAAAAACTATAGTTTTCATAGCAGCTGGTTTTATTCTGAGTAGATAATGACCCCTGCTGAGCTGTTGGAGAAGAGTGTGGCTACTGAAACTAGACTCTGGAGACTACAGGTTAGCCTTCTCCAGCCCTCATGCCCTGGCTGTCAATTTATGAGAGTTGTAGTCCAACACATCTTGAGGGCACCAGGTTTGGGAAGGCTGCAATAGATAATTAAAAAAAAAAGTAAAGGTGTCCCCAACAAGTCGTGTCCGACTCTAGGGTGCGGTGCTCATCCCCGTTTCTAAGCCAAAGAGCCAGCGCTGTCTGAAGACGCTTCCGTGGTCATGTGGCCGGCATGACTGAACACCGAGGTGCACGGAACGCTGCACCTTCCCGCCGAGGCGGTACCTATTTATCTACTTGCGATTTCTTGCTTTTGAACTGCTAGGTTGGCAGAAGCTGGGACTGAAGACAGGAGCTCACTCCGTCACGTAGCACTCGGGTCTCGAACTGCTGACCTGCCGACCTTCCAGTCTGCAGTTCAGCGTCTTAACCACTAAGCCACCGTGGCCCTACGCAATAGATAATAGGCTCTATTAACTCCACCCTACCTCCACACACAATCTAAATTATTTCTAAGTAAGTGGTTTGGTAGCTATCAAACAACAACACTCGTGTTACCATGGGTGTTGGCCATAGATTGATCTTGGATAGTCTTCAGCTTACATTAGTCCTTAGTTACACAGATGTAGGGGCATCATACATAGGGGTTGCAGGGCTGCACTGCTGGGCCTGCCCTCAAGTTTGAACAAGTTCCTTGCCTCATTCTCCCCCTCCAATATGCACATGTTAGGCACAGACATCTGCAGGGGGGAAACTACACACATCTAGCTGTGTGAGCTAGAACCCTGATCATACAGGGTTCCAGCTCATGTGGACTTCCCCTGCAGATGCAATGGAAAAGAAAAGGCTAGTATGGCATTAAACTGGGACCCAAGGTTTCCTTGGGTGGAGGCTTGAACCAGAACAGTAAAATGGAAAGTAACTCCTATATTTGAATCCAGCCATTGATTCTGATTAGGGATGTCGAGAGGAATCTGGATTAGGGGGGGGGGGGGGGCTTGCCAAGCTTTAGTCAGCTCAGCCCCCCAAGCTGACTAAACAGCTTTAGAGTGCAATCCTATGCAAGTTTGGACAGAAAAAAGTCCTACAACTCCTAGCGTTCCTTAGCCAGCATGGCTGTCTGGGGAATGCTGGGAGTTATAGGACTTTTTTCTGACTAAAGATGCCTAGGATTTCACCTTCAGTTTAGCTCGCTTTCCCGTGAGCTGGCCCGACTTGATCTGCCTTGAATCAGGTCAGCTCATGGATTTCTGGGGTTTTTAAAATGTGTGTAAAGCAATTTGCGTAAAGTTCAGCCATAATTTGTGTAAATGGCTTTTTATGCCAACCTCCACCCCCCCAACAACCCCTGACAAAGCTCCCAGATTTTTTTTAGGGGGGGGACCCAGCTTGGCTTGCAAGTGCAAACTACGTCAAGGGCACCACAGGAATCCATCAGGTCCAAAAAAGGCTGGATTTCCCAGCAATGGACATCCCTAATTCTGACCCATGGATTATAGAGAACCCCATTTCTCCAGCCCTGATTTTAACCATTCACAGTTCTGTTCTCCTTGGGTTATACAGTAATTAATAATGCAAATGAACTGGTGTGCGCTATATACATATGTATATGTATGTGTATATATTTTCTACCCTTCACTCAACTTGTATGCCTCTCCCCAGACAAGCAACCAGCCATGTGATTGCAAACATTCTGCTTCACTTAGAGGCCTCCTGTTCACATTTAAGAGAGCGGACACAAAGCACCCATTAAAAGGAAATTAAAACCATCTGTGATCTGAAGTCAAAGAAAATTCAACTAGCTGTAGCAACACTTGCAGTTAAGCAGAATATGGAGACATTTCGCTGTTTTGATTTTGTATATTAAAGTATGAAAACTATGTATGACTAAATCATATGCTGAAATGTATTAACACACCTTCAGATACGTTTTATGTGCTTGCATATCACTGCACTTGGAGGGTTTCCCCTCTATAACAAGATAGAGAACTTGATAAAATCAGACACCACATGGTTACTTTAGCAACCAATGGGTTAATTTGGTCCGCTCTTTTAACTACTGTCTGTTCTCTAGGTTCCCTTCTTGATGAGATGTTAGCTCACAGGTGAGGGGATCTTCAGCAGCAGAATAGTCATATTTATTTAAGACATCATCCCATATTGAAATAGTGCAAGTCTTATGTATTCCTTATAAATACAAAGCTTTTTAGTGGGCATGTAGTTATATATTATAGGTCAGTACAAAAAAACTTAGTTACTCCAGCTGTATTACACACACTATACTTGATCTTAGCCAAAAGGCCGAGAAGCGATGCCAGCTGTATTATTAAAATTTTCACCTTTTCCTCATCTGTTCCTACATTCCTACATTTGTTTCATAACTGATTCAGAACCATTTCATTTGTTTTTGTAACTTAACATTAATTTTGTTTGCCATCAATTTCAGTGGGAGACCCTGCCAGTTTTCTTCTGCCTGTAACTTTGGTATTTTGTATCTTATTGGTGTGAATTTTATTAGACATCCTATTACTTCTCCAGGGTATTGGTCCTGCCAAATATCAGACAGAGAGAACAAAAAAAAAAATCCATATCCAATTAGCTTCTCATGGCTTTCAGTGGGGGAAGACAGCTGCTCTTCTGCTTGTAGCTTATGTGTTTTGCGTCTAATTACATGACATGTTAGTTCTAGAAGGTGTTGTAGGTCTTCATAGAACCGATCAACGTCAGCTTCTTCGGCCTCAGTGGTTGGGGCATAGACTTGAATTACTGTGATGTTGAATGGTTTGCCTTGGATTCATACTGAGATCATTCTATCGTTTTTGAGATTGTACCCCAGTACTGCTTTTCCCACCCTTTTGTTGACTATGAGTGCTACTCCATTTCTTCTAAGGGATTCTTGCCCATAGTAGTAGATACAATGGTCACCTGAATTAAATTCGCCCATGCTTGTCCATTTTAGTTCGCTGATTCCCAAAATGCCGATGTTCAATCTTGCCATCTCATGTTTGACCACCTCCAGCTTACATTGATTCATTGATCTTACATTCCAGGTTCCTAAACAATATTGTTCTTTACAGCATCGGACTTTCTTTTCACCACCAGACACATCCACAGCTGAGTGTCCTTTCGGCTTTGGCCCAGCCGCTTCACTCTTTCTGGCGCTACTTGGAAATACCCTCTGCTCTTCCCCAGTAGTATATTGGACACCTTCTGACCTGAGGGGCTCATCTTCCAGCGTCATATGACCCTGATGCTGGGAAAGACTGAAGGCAAAAGGAGAAGGGGGCGGCGGAGAATGAGATGGCTAGATAGCATCACCGATGCAATGAATATGAACTTGAGCATGCTCGGGGAGAGAGCGGAGGATAGGAAGGCCTGGCATGCTATGGTCCATGGGGTCACGAGTCGGACATGACTTAACGACTGAACAACAACATGACATGTTATGGCATCATACGATGCCCACATGGCACCAAACCTACCACATTTGAGACAGATAAGACAGTGCCCCCATTTTATAGGCAATTTTAAAAGGCATACAGATACAGTCTAAATACTTCTCTCTTCCCCTCTCTCTGTGACCTTCCTGTTATGTATGCAGGCTGTTCCAGCAGGACTCCAATTAAAATAAATGAGATGGATATATTTTGTGGGTGTGTGATGACGATGACGCCATCAGTGTGCATGGTGTGTTTTACAGAGTAGTGTGGTTTGGATCCAGAGAAAGCTCAGTGGAATAAATTCTGGTGGTGGCGAGGTTCTGCAAACTGTTGTGCGGGAGGTAGCAGAAGACTGCACAATATGGACTAGCACAAGCATGTGCCTTGAGACATCGCATAAGACCTTGTTGCATGAGAGTGATCAGTGCCTTCTACAGGACCAATTGGTAGCATGCGTCTTGAGACTTTGTGCATCACATTGCTCAACGCGTTGTGCTAATAGCAAACCACTGGACTGCTGTTCTCCTTTCTCATGCAAGGATCTTGCACTAAGTTGAGAAAAGCTCTTCCATTGACAGATGGGCACCTCTTGATCCAACCCTATATATTTTGAGTGAATGAACTTTTTCATAGATACGATGAGTATTTTGAAATATGCTTTGCTTCTTTTAGTGCTAAGACAGGTATCCACTGAAACATGTCAGGCATCTTAATGCTGCTTTGAGGCTTTGTCTCATTTTTGTTTTGCTTTGTTTTCTTATGCTCCCTCCTCACCTCTTTTCTTTCCTGTCTCAGCTTACAAGTCACAAGTTTTGCAGGTTTGTCTATTGTACTCATGCTACATGGATGAGTTTTTCATTGCAATGAAAACTTTGCCGTTCAATAAAGGGAAAACCTTTTTCTTTCAATGGGGAAAAAACAGAGAGAAAGAGGGCGGGGTTGCTTCTCCCCCAGACCTGGCCTGGAACTGAACTCTCCTCTCTGAAGCTAAGACTTGCAAGGCTGTGTGTTCTAACTTGCTTCTGCTGCTGCCTTTCTATTGCTGATCCTCTCCATAATCTTGCCAAGTAAGTAGCAAATGCTCGCTATCTTAATGAAACACATAATCTAGTAAAAGCAATCCATGCACGTATCTGATGTGTGTGTAGATAAATCACCAGATCTCAGTACACTTCCAGTTTCCACTAAACTCGATGGACGTGACTGATGCAGATGGAATAAAGCTTCGGCTATTGGGAGGTATAGAAATTAAATAAATAAATAAATAAATAAAGATGGGGATTGTGCCTCCCCTTCAGGGAACAGCCTCATACAACAAAGCACAACTAGAGTTGAATCAGGGTCAGAGACAATAGACATTTCTTGCTGTGGCTGGTAACCAACCAGCCCTGGCAACCTTGTTCTCCACAAATAGTGCTTGCCTCATAACAGCCCCTTCCAGACTGACTCCTACACATGCGCGCACGCACACACACACACACACACACCTTCCTCCCAAGCTCACCACATGAAGTTAACAAACAATCTCATTACTCAAAACTTAAAGAATGTTGGAATCAAAAGTTAATATGAGAACCAGGCCTCAGCTTAGTGTTAAATGCTATCCAAATAACAACTGAGAAACCAATGGCAAGAAAGAGAGATAAATGGCAATCCTAAGTGAGAGTACCTAAAAGGTGTTTGTTTATTACATTTCTATACTGCCCAATAGCTGAAACTCTCTCGGTGGTTCCTAACAATTAAGACCATAAAACACAAGACAATAAAGTACAATATAAAAATGAAAAAGTTTAAAACTACAATACAAAAATAAATAACCAAACAGAACCTAGCCGCAGTGCAAAGATTTAAAATACAATACCAGATTTAAAAAAGAAACTGAAAAACTACAATGCCTTAGAAAATAAAAAGGTCTTCACCTGACACTGAAGAAAGCACAATGTAGGCGCCAGGCAAACCTCTCTGGGAAGGTCATTCCATAACCAGGGTGCCACAGCAGAAAAGGCCCTTTTCTTAGTAGCCACCCACCTCACTTCCTTTGGTGGGGGCTCCTGGAGAAGGGCTGCTGAGGACAATCTTAGGGCCCAGGCAGGTATATATGGGAGGAGACAATCCTTCAGGTAACCTAGGCCCAAGCCGTTCAGGGCTTTGAATGTTAATACCAGCACTTTGAATTGGGCCTGGAAATGCATTGGCTGGCAGCCAGCGCAGCTGGAAAAGTACTGACATAATATGATCATGTTGGCCATTTCCTGTTAACAATCTTGCGGCCCTATTTTGGACCCGCTGAAGTTTATGGACCGTTTTCCAGAGTGATGCACATTCTGATGTTATGAAATGTACTAAACGGTGTCCTGAAAGTCAGGATGTTTTAAAAGAAAAGGGACTAGAGTACAATTGTTAAGTACATCTTGGTGCTTGTTCATGCCTTATGTGTAAATCTATATAAATGTAATATACATACCCACATTTTCTAACCTCGAGGCAGGGCAAACAAGCTGCTTTCTTAATAAAGAGGGCAAGCGAAGTTAAAGCTGCTTCATATCCATCCAACTCACATGTAACAATAGCAGCCTCTCCCAACCTGGTGCTCTCTGGATATGTTGGACTGCAACTCATATTTCCAGCCAGCAAAGCATGCAATACACCTTTGCATTGGGGTTTCTTGGGGGAGGGAGGGCATGTTTGAGGGTTTTGTTGGTGGGAGAATTGGTCTGTAATACTTCACCTTACCAGAAAGTGGGGCATAATCCTTTTCTCAGCATAATTATGAACTTCCCTTCCCAGTTTTTGTTTCCGATTATTATCTACTGTGTTTCTCCCTCTGTGCTGTATTGCTTAGTAGAGCGAATGCCCTCTGAGGTCTCTTTCAAATTCACACAAAGTGCGTCTATCTACTGTTAGCAAGGAGAAATCCTTTCATAGCAAAGAAACTTTACTATGGGATACCTTCATATTACCTGGCTGAACACAATCTTCTCAGAGAGAATGAGTGACTGGGTTCACATGATATGCCAATCCATCATGGGTGACCACCCACAATGGGTTAGCGCGTCATCCGAACCAAGGCAGCTTCCCACAGGGTAGATTAATTTTTTAAAACATGCTATGGCAACAACCAATTCTAGGGGTTGTTTTACCCACAATGGGTTGGCATGCCATCTGAACCCACAACACCCAGTCCTTTGCAGGTTGAGAAAAGCAGTGAGCAAGTCAGAGAAAAAAAGGGGGGGGACACTTTTCTATGAAAAAGGGGATGCCAACTCAGGGAGGTGTGGACTACAAGGGGGAACCACCCAGGGTTGGGTCCCCCTTTAAATGCTGGGCATCCCCTCAGTAATGTGAAGTGCTTCCCCCCCTTTTCTTTCCTTTGTGGCACTATAGTGCTGTTCTGAATGACAGGCTTCTCTGGCCCCATACCAAGACTGTGGTAGATCACTACTGCGATTAAGCCCTTATGCGCATGAGGGCTTATACCCTTAAGCCCTTACTACAAGCATCACAGGGAAGCAAAGTTATGAGACATTAGAGAAATGACAACACAACATCATAAAAGCTAAGTAATGCAAACATCAGAGAAGTGCATACTCATGGAGGCTAGTTACTCCCACTGGTGAAAAGGAAGTGCAGTGTGATTCTGAAGGCTCGAAAGAGCGCTCTAGGGCTTTGATGTGTTGGAAAGGCAGGCTAGTTACTCTAGTTACCTAGGTTACCAAGGTCACAACCCGGTGAAAGGCACACCCTTAGGAATGCCCTAATCAGACTGAATTTAAAGCAGAGGGATTGGTGCACAGCAGCTGAACCACAGGGCAGCTGAACCACAGGGCAACAGAGTAAAAGTACTCTGCAAAAATGAGGCTTCTCCACAGGTAAAATCTGGGGTGGCTAAGGACTGGCCATGATGTCATGTGTCCCTAATGACTAAGTCACAGCAGCATCAGAAAAAACCTGCCATTTAGATGGGTGCCAATGGTCAGTTTCATCCCCACTCTGGTCAGCTGCTTTCCCCTGTAGTCTGGAAGCCCCCTATATGACATTGTAGAATGTCTTTACTGCTTAAGTTACATGGCACAGAAGGTAACGTAGGAGGCTTTGCTTAAAATGTCCACAATTTGCAGGTGTGAATAAATTGGTTAAAAAAAAAAATGGAGGGAGGTTAATCCTAGATTTCTATATACATTAGAATCTATACTGCAGCCTTCCCCTGCCTGGAGCCCTTCAGATGTGTTGGACTACAACTCCCATACTTCTCAGCCAACCAGTTGGCAACAGCTCCTCCTCCTCTTCTTATATCAGGAATGGGGGTGATGGAGGGCAGGGGGAGTGAAATTTTAGTTGTGTGCTTCAAATTTGAAGTAATATGTAAAAGGAGAGGCCTGTATAACTATTAAATCTAGGATCTAAAATTACCTAGCTGCACTATTTCAAGTTTCTTTCTTTGCCCTTGAAACAGCTGCTAAGGGTTATGAGCTTTAAGCACAATGCAATTCAATGTATGATGTCATAGAGGTATGTATGTATTTTAACTTTAAAAAAATGCTTGCTTAGATCCAATTTTAGTCATGTTTAGAGAAGACCCACTGAAAGCAATGGGACAACTTAGTCATGACTAACTGTAAAATCCCATTGATTTCAGTAGGTCTGCTCTAAGCATGACTAGGCCTGGGTCCAACTCTATTATTGAAACCCAAAGGTTACAAAAATCCCAGTGTAGTGGAGAAAACAAAATATTAGCAATTCTCTCCGTATCAGTTGACTACGTTACTATCCAAGAATTTCTCACACAGCTTAACAGCTAGTGCCGTTGCCAAACCCAATAAAACAATCACTTTGGTGATGTCTTTTTCTTTGCCTGTTTATATATTCTGTTTTCTGCTGACTAGACCAACTCTGGATCCAGCTAGAAATTAAATCATGATAAGAATGTAAACCTTATATCCTCGTAAATATGGCTGTTCAGCAAATAGTAGGGGAGGTCTTCTATTAACCTTTTCCCTGCAGATATTTTCCCCGCAGAACCTTTTCCTTGCAGATATCCCTGCAGCAACTAGGCTTGTTTCTATATTTAAGATATATTGATAGGCTGTCTTTCATTAATATCCCTGCCTCTGTAAATGATTTATTTCATTTTAAAAGGGGAAAAGAAAAGATGATTTCCATTTTGGGAACTGTCCATTGAATCTCAGCAGAGGATTAGAAGTAATCTTCTAATAGGGCTATTGTGGATACTGAGATGGCTGAAGGGTATTTGCATAAAATTATCTTAAAGGCAGCTGACAATCTTTGACTGTATTTCTCATTAGCACTACACCAAACAGAAATTAGCACTGAGGGTACTGCACAGGCAGCATCTGGGACACACAGTCAGGATGTGTTCCACATGTACATGGAAAGACACAATGAAAACCCACAATTTTGTTGTCACTGGCACAAGCTATTGGGTTAAGATTAGGGATGTCGGAGGAATTGTTTGGGGGGTGAAGCTTGACGAGCTTTCATTGGTTCAGCCCTCCGGACTTGCTTCTGTTTTCTGCTGCAGAGTCTGACTCAGTCTGCAGTAAGTTAGCGGGTTTTCCATGTTTTGTTTTGTTTTCCTTTCTGCAAGTGATGGCTGAATTCTGTGCAAATTTGCATAATTTGCTCAAATTGTGCAAAGTACACCTGCAATTTGTGCAAATTACACAGATTTCCACAAATTTTGGCCACAATTTGCGCCAATCTGTATTTGCACACATTACAACTTGACACACACAAAAATACACAAAAAGTTCCCAGAGTTTGGGGAAAACCATAGCTCGGCCCACAAATGCAAACTGAGTTGGGCATGCTGTGGAACTCCGTAGAGCCCCAAAAGGACTGGATTTCCAAATGACAGACATCCCTAGTTATGATAGTGTTTAAGAGAGCTCAGCCCCCTGTTATTTGCCTGGTATTAAGGGTGGGCTGATTTGGAGTATGATAGTTGGACAACGTGACCCGTGCTGCTTGGGGTAAGAGCCTAATCAGTGAAGGGTGGGAGGGAAGGAGGGTGACTGGTAGCCTATTTAGTATTTATTAACACTGTTTTTTAACAGTCATTTTTAACAAGTTTGTATGTAAACTGCTTAGAGATGTTATATTAAGAGGTATGCAAATATTAATAAATAAATACATATTTTAAATTAAAAATACAAAAATACCAGGGATTGTAACCCTCAGATAGCTACAGCCACTATCTAGGGTGGCCAGGTGTTCTCTTTCGCAGAGGACAGTCCTCTGTTTGACGGACTGCCAGAGGACTGTCCTTTATTTGGAAGGTGTTCTCTATTTGAAGGGCTGTCCAGTCCAAATCGAGTTAAAACATAAGGAACCGTCAGAAGGATGAGCTGAGTCTTGAAGCTGCTCATCAACAGCACCAGGACAGCAGACGGAGCAAGGCACACAAGTCACCTGGTCACAGTCTTCCACACTGTGGTGATAGGGATTGTATTTCTATTTACATTATAATTATTATTTCTAAATTTGCATCTAAGCATATAAATTAGCATATGCAATTGTCATGCAAATCAGTGCCTTCTTTTTCCTTTGTTGATTCACATGTGGCAACCCTAAGTGATTCATACAGAGCTAAAGGAGAAAGCGTCCATGTAATTTCAATCTGATCAGCTGCTATGGTCACAGTATGATTATAATGTTAATACGGTGTCTTATTCTTTTATCTTGTTGTTCACCACTCCAAAATCTTTGATGTAGAGTGGTATATAAGTATTGTAAGTAAGTACACAAACAAACAAACAAACATTTCAAGAATGCATAAAGGTTTTGCCCTCACTGAAACATGTGTTCTTTACTATTATAGATACGTCATCCTTCCTACATGCTAGTGTCAAACAGCCAGGACACTTGTGTCCAAGCATGATATTTTCACACTACAAAGCCACTGTTTCATAATACATGCATTTTCAACAGTAAAATCCTGCCCGAGGTAAAATCCTGCCCTAGGAGCACTATTCATTGCTGAATTTCCACAGACGTAGAGCTACAGTGTAGTCCTTCCTAGGACACTGTCACTGGAACAATAATAGCCAATGTCCCCAAATGTCAGCCATTATAATTTACAGTGGGTGTTTTTTTTTCTTTCTGTGCACAAAAAGGACTTAATTATATGTCAATATATGGGGGGTTATATTGTGTATCATCCTCCAGTCTTATTAACATTTCTGTACAGTTGCTATGCCCCTTCATGGATCACTGCCTTGTTGTGGCGAAGGGGCTTGCGTAACTCAGTGAAACCATAAGCTATGCCGTGCAGGGCCACCCAAGACGGACAGGTCATGGCGGAGAGTTCTGACAAAATGTGGTCCACTGGAGAAGGAAATGGCAACCCACTCCAGTATTCTTGACAAGAAAACCCCATGGAACATATCACAAGGCTAAAAGATATGATGCCGGAAGATGAGCCCCTCAGGTCAGAAGGTGTCCAATATACTACTGGGGAAGAGGAGAGGGAATTTCCAAGTAGCGCCAGAAAGAGTGAAGCGGCTGGGCCAAAGCCGAAAGGACACTCAGTTGTGGATGTGTCTGGTGGTGAAAAGAAAGTCCGATGCTGTAAAGAACAATATTGTTTAGGAACCTGGAATGTAAGGTCAATGAATCAAGGTAAGCTGTCAAACATGAGATGGCAAGACTGAACATTGACATCTTGGGAATCAGCGAACTAAAATGGACAAGCATGGGCGAATTTAATTCAGGTGACCATTATATCTACTACTGTGGGCAAGAATCCCTTAGAAAAAATGGAGTAGCACTCGTAGTCAATAAAAGGGTGGGAAAAGCAGTACTGGGGCACAATCTCAAAAACGACAGAATGATCTCAGTACGAATCCAAGGCAAACCATTCAACATCACAGTAATTCAAGTCTACGCCCCAACCACTGAGGCCGAAGAAGCTGAGGTTGATCGGTGCTATGAAGACCTACAACACCTTCTAGAACTAACACCAAAAAAAGATGTCCTTTTCATCACAGAGGATTGGAATGCTAAAGCAGGAAGTCAAGAAATCACCGGGATAACAGGCAAGCATGGCCTTGGTGTACAAAACGAAGCAGGACAAAGGCTAATAGAATTTTGCCAAGAGAACACGCTGATCATAGCAAACACTCTTTTCCAACAGCACAAGAGGCGACTCTACACATGGACATCACCAGATGGTCAATATGGAAATCAGACTGATTATGTCCTTTGCAGCCAAAGATGGAGAAGCTCTATACAGTCAGTAAAAACGAGACCTGGAGCTGACTATGGCTCAGTTCATGAGCTTCTTATTGCAAAATTTTGGCTTAAATTGAAGAACGTAGGGAAAACCACTAAACCATTCAGGTATGACCTAAATCATATCCCTTATGAATATACAGTGGAGGTGATGAATAGTTTTAAGGGATTAGACCTGATAGACAGAGTGCCTGAGGAACTATGGACAGAGGTCCGTAACATTGTTCAGGAGGCAGCAACGAAATACATCTCAAAGAAAAAGAAATGCAAGAAAGCAAAGTGGCTGTCCGAAGAGGGTTTATAAGTATCTGAGAAAAGAAGGGAAGTGAAAAGCAAAGGAGAAAGGGGAAGATATATCCAACTGAATGCGGATTACCAGAGAATAGCAAGGAGAGACAAGAAGGTCTTCTTAAATGAACAATGCAAAGAAATCGAGGAAAACAACAGAATGGGAAAGACTAGAGATGTCTTCAAGAAAATTGGAGATCTCAAGGGAACGTTTTGTGCAAAGACGGGCATGATAAAGGACAAAGAAGGCAGGGACCTCACAGAAGCAGATGAGATTAAGAAGAGGTGGCAAGAATACACAGAAGAACTATACAGGAAAGTTCTTAATGTCCCTGATAGCCATGATAGTGCGGTCACTGAACTTGAGCCGGACACCCTAGAGAGTGAAGTCAACTGGGCCTTAGGAAGCATTATTAACAACAAAGCTGGCGGAGATGACAGTATTCCAGCTGAGCTATTTAAAATCCTAAAAGATGATGCTGTTAAAGTGCTGCACTCAATATGCCAACAAATTTGGAACACTTAGCAGTGGCCACAAGACTGGAAAAGGTCAGTTTACATTCCAATTCCAAAGAAGGGCAATGCCAAAGAGTGTTCAAACTACCGTACAATTGCACTCATTTCACATGCCAGCGAGGTTATGCTCGAAATCCTACAAGCTAGGCTTCAGCAGTATGTGAACCGAGAACTACCGGAATTACAAGCTGGAATTACAATTACAATTTGAAGAAGCAGAGGAACTAGAGATCAAATCGCCAACATTCGCTGGATCATGGAGAAAGCAAGAGAATTCCAGAAAAACATCTATTTCTGCTTCATTGACTACACTAAAGCCTTTGATTGTGTGGATTACAACAAACCGTGGCAAATTCTTAAAGAGATGGGAGTACCAGACCACCTTACCTGTCTCCTGAGAAACCTGTATGAGGGTCAAGAAGCAACAGTAAGAACCAGACATGGAACAACCGAGTGGTTCAAAATTGGGAAAGGAGTACAACAAGGCTGTATATTGTCGCCCTGCTTATTTAACTTGTATGCAGAGTACATAATGAGAAACGCCGGGCTGGATGAATCACAGGTCGGAATTAAGATTGCCGGGAGAATTATCAACAACCTCAGATACCAGACGATACCACCCTAATGGCAGAAAACGAAGAGGATCTCAAGAGCCTCTTGTTGAGGGTGAAAATGGAGAATGCAAAAGCTGGTCTGAAACGCAAGATTAAAAAAACGAAGATCATGGCATCTGGCCCCATCACTTCCTGGCATATAGAAGGAGAAGAAATGGAAGCAGCGACATATTTTATTTTCTTGGGCCCCAGGATCACCGCAGATGGTGACTGTAGCCATGAAATTAAAAGACGCTTGTTCCTTGGGAGGAAAGCTATGGCAAACCTAGACAGCATAGTAAGAAGCAGAGACATCACCTTGCCAACAAAGGTCCGTCTAATCAAAGCTATGGTTTTCCCAGTAGTAACATATAGCTGTGAGAGCTGGACTGTAAGGAAGGCTGAGTGCCAAAGAATTGATGCTTTCGAACTGTGGTGCTGGAGAAGACTCTTACGAGTCCCCTGGACTGCAAGGAGGTCAAATCAGTCAATCTTAAAGGAAATCAACCCTGAGTGCTCATTGGAAGGACAGATACTGAAGCTCAAATATTTTGGCCACCTAATGCGAAGTGAAAAGTCACTGGAAAACACCCTGATGCTGGGAAAGATTGAAGGCAAAAGGAGAAGGGGATGGCAGAGGATGAGATGACTAGATAGCATCACCGATGCAATGAATATGAATTTGAGCACACTCTGGGAGAGAGCAGAGGATAGGAAGGCCTGGCGTGCTATGGTCCATGGGGTCACGAAGAGTCGGACACGGCTTAATGAGTGAACAACGACGACAACAGTTGCTATGACAAGTACATATCTAAGACCATGATTCATTAAACTGTAAAACCATAAAGAACAAAATCAATGAACAATTCCATAATGAGGTGTAATTAGAGGGATACGTTTTTAATAGTCCTGTGATGCAGTAATGTTTTGAGTCATCTGTGTGACAATTCCTTATTTATGTAATAGGATCTGTAGCAACAATGACGATCTATTCAGCATAATTACTGATAACTTTGCATAGTGTCTTGTACAGCTAGTGTGCTAAATATAGCATTTCTAGGTTGAAATGAAGCATCAATTACCTGTGGAGCTCCTAATTACTTCCAGTCTCTCTCTCTGAATTGCTTACAGTTAATCATAAAAACAAATGAATAGTGTACCTATAATTAAACGTCTATGTCATAGTGCTAGGAGTACCAGAGGCTGATCATGTGACTCTAGAAGCTACAGGCTGTTCTTGAAAGAAGGATTATTTCAAAGTAACGCAAAGTGCAAGGACCCAGGCTGAGTAGTTGAATGAATCCCATTGATTCCAATGGGTCTACTCCAAGTATGAAATAGTCTGGATCCAACCCTATGTAAAAACGATAACAGTTTCCTTTGAAAATGAAGACCCCCTTTGCCATCATGACTTGTAGCCATTGATAGACTCCTCCATGAATATGTCTAATCTGCATTTACAGCCTTCCAAACAATTCGCTATCACATATCTTGCAGCAGCATGTTCCATACATTTATTGTGTGCTGTGTGAAATACACTTTCACCTGCCCATCAGTTTCATTGCATAGGTCTGAATTCTAGTATTATGAAAGACTTAGAAAAAGACATTCCCTGTGCCCTCTTCATCCACACCATGTATAATTTTCTATCTATTGGGTTCTCCCTTAAGGGCACAATCCTACTGGATAGATGCCCGAACAATGGAAATCTCTGAGACTGGAGGCCTCCATCTACCCTATGCAGGGTGGGAAGAGTGACAGGAGTGACAGAGGATTTCTAGCCACTCTGTCCTCCTTTCCTTTAGTTTTTGCAAAAAAATTGGCAACTTGGGAACTTTAATATTGCACACATAGTGGCCGTAAAGACCCCATCTACACAAGATTACAGGTGTAAATGAGCCATTTACATCTGTAACATTGCGTAGATGGGGCCTTTATGGCCACTTTGTGCACAATATTACATTTACGGAAGTCCCCGAGTTGCCATTTTGCGAAAAAAATGGCCATCACAGGAACAAGGGGCTCTTGGGAACAGCTCCAAGTAGGTGCCAGCATCTTGGCAAGCATGGGGCGGGGGTGAGCAGGGGCAGCAGCTCGGCGGGCACAGCCCAGAGGTGCAAGGGGGGGGGAGTCCATCGGACTCCTGGGCTCAGCCAAGTGCCTGCGCCATCTCTAGACACGGGATCAAGATAGATAAACTAGAATGTATAAAACCACTAATTACCATCTAAAATGTAAAATATATGGCACGTATATAAGCTAGGGAAGAAGCATCACAAATTTAGTTTGGGCAGAGAGAATCCTTTTATGTGCCTTTGCAGCCCCCACTATTTCTGTTACCCCCACCCCCATATCTGTTAGTAAATAAACCAGATACCACACAAAAGTCGTATTTGGGTATTTTAACAGGATATGAGTCAATCATCTTTTTAGTCATCTTTATAGAAACTATATACAAAAAAAACACACGGACTAGTGTTTGTATAGCATAGCCCCATTTCCACAGGGCCAGATAGTTAAACCTAGCCCGGGGGGGGGGGGGAGGAATGAAATGGTATTTTACGTTCTCCAGATAATTTGCATGGACTTTTGAAAGGTCAAAAGACAAAGCTAAATGGAGTGGAGAACAAATTTTCCAGGTTGTGGGCATAGAGTACTGTTAGTCCATATCCTTGATCCAGCAATTAACAATGGAATTTGCCTGACAGTGGCCCTGTGGGAGCAGAAAGTTTACAGACGAGCCTAAAAATTGTAATTTGTTACTGAAGGCCTTGCACCATGAGCTGACATATTGATCCTGCTGAAGAAGCTGCGAATAACCCACAGTTGTATCAGTAAAGACCAGTTTTAACCAAAAACTAAAGGATAGAGACCATGTTCTACATTCAACAGAAGAGAGCTCAGCCTCCAAGCAAAGGATTGCTGCTGCTACAAATCTAGGCACACCATAAAGAGAGCAAAAAACATTGAAAGAACACGTTCAGCCTTGGGGGTCAAACCCCAGTATCCACATGGGAACACAATACAATACCTGGACCAAAGCTTTGGCATTCAGCATCTGAAGAGCAGCAGGAATCAGCTGCCCTTGTAGAGGACCACAAGGTGCCCACCCATGTTCTAAATGACCCTTCTACAACACTTTAGTTTTTTCCTCTCATCAGGAATGGATTCCAGAGCCAAGGCCATCATTTCCAGAAAGACTTTGGCTCCACATTTCTAGTTGTTAATATGGATGGAGGGATCAGTCTGTCTCCAGTTCACATCTTTTTTTTCATGTGTGTGTTTATATGTCCCATCCGATTTCCACCTCAGCCTGCTTTTTTAAAAAATACACATACACGTGAAAATTCAGGTTTAAATTGAACACCCTTCTCCCTAAAACAAGGATGGGGAACATGTTGTTGCTCTGCCACTCCCATCATCACTCACCACTGGTTATGTCGGTAGGGTTGATGGGATTTGCAGTCCAACAACATCTGGAGGGCCACATATTTCTTTATGAGGAGAGGGGCTAGACACCTTACAGCTGTCCCCTCTTCTGGTTCTTCCCCCAACCTGATGGTTCCTGGCAGCCTTACCAGTCTGCCCTCGGGTCTGGTGGTGCTGCTGCTGAATGCCAGGTCGGCCCAAAATAAGACCTCCCTCATCCATGATTTGATTGTGGATGAGGGGGCTGACCTGGCATGTATTACTGAGACCTGGGTGGGGGAACTGGGAGGGGTCACTCTCTCCCAGCTGTGCCCTGCTGGGTACTCAGTGCAGCACCAACACCGACTTGAGGGTCGGGGAGGGGGGGTTGCCGTGGTCTATAGGAATTCAATCTCCCTCTCCAGGCTTCCTGCTCATTCGAGTGCAGATCTTGAGTGTCTGTACCTTGTGTTGGGTACCCGGGACAGATTAGGGATTCTGTTGGTGTACCTCCCACCCCGGTGCCCATCGGACTCCCTGCCTGAGCTGACGGAGGTGGTCTCGGACTTGGTGTTGAGGGCCCCCAGGATGATGGTCCTGGGGGATCTCAACTTCCATGCCGAGGCCGCTGTATCCGGGGTGGCTCAGGACTTCATGGCCGCCATGACAACCATGGGGCTGTCCCAACATGTCATCGGCCCAACGCATATAAAAGGACACACGCTTGATCTGGTTTTCTCGCCTGGGCAGGAGGATGGTGATCTGAAAGTAGAGGAATTAACATCTGTCCCTTTGTCATGGTCAGATCACTTCCTGCTGAGGTTTAGACTTCTGGCAGCCTTTCCCCTCTGCAAGGGTGGGGGACCTATTAAAATGGTCTGCCCCCGGAGATTAATGGATTCCGATGGATTCCAGAGGGCTCTGGGGGATTTTCCTGCTGGTATGGCTGGTGCTCCTGTCGAAGCCCAGGTCGCTCTGTGGAATGCAGAGATGACTCGGGCGGTTGACACGATCACACCCAAGCGCCCTCTCCCTCTGAGCAGAGCCTGGCCAGCTCCTTGGTATACACCTGAGCTGAGGGCAATGAAGCAAGAGGGGAGACGGCTAGGACGCAGGTGGAGGAAAACTTGTGCTGAGTCTGACCGAACACAGGTAAGAGCCCACTATCGAGCCTACTCTGTGGCGGTGAGGGTGGCAAAGAGGCAGTTCTTTTCCACCAGCATTGCATCTTCTCAGTGTCGTCCGGCGGAGCTTTTCCGAGTGGTTCACAGCCTGTTACATTCTGGGCCAGGGAGAGAGACGGTGGAACCCTCGGTAGCACGCTGTGATGAGTTTGCGCGGCACTTTGAGGATAAAGTCACTCAGATTCGTCATGAATTGGACACCACCATTAATGCAGTTCCATTGGTAGAGGCGTTCAGAGCACCGTCTGGTCCAGTTTTATTGGATGAGTTTCAGTTACTGAGGCCTGAGGATGCGGACAAGGTGCTTGGCCAAGTCCGATCAACCACTTGTGTGCTTGACCCTTGCCCTTCATGGCTTATTAAATCAAACAAGGAGGGGTTGTCCGGCTGGGTCCAGGAGGTTGTAAATTCCTCCTTGAGAGAGGGAGTGGTGCCTGCTGCTTTAAAAGAGGCAGTAATTAGACCACTCCTGAAAAAGCCTAACCTGGACCCAGAGGATGTTAACAATTATAGGCCAGTGGCCAACATCCCCTTCCTGGGCAAGGTGCTTGAGCAGGTGGTTGCAGGACAGCTCCAGGCACTCTTGAATGAAACGGATTATCTAGATCCATTTCAATCGGGCTTCAGGCCTGGTTTTGGAACGGAAACTGCCTCGGTCGCCCTGTGGGATGACCTCTGCCGGGAGAGGGACAGGGGGAGTGCGACCCTGTTGATTCTCCTGGACCTCTCAGCGGCTTTCGATACCATCGACCATGGTATCCTTCTGGATAGGTTGTCTGGGTTGGGAGTTGGAGGCACTGCACTACAGTGGTTCCGCTCCTACTTGGATGGCCGATTCCAGAAGGTGGTGCTGGGGGATTATTGCTCTGTGCCATGGCAATTGTGCCATGGGGTTCCACAGGGCTCTATTCTATCCCCCATGCTGTTTAACATCTACATGAAACCGCTGGGGGAGGTTATCTGGAGGTGTGGGCTGAGGTGCCATCAATATGCGGATGACACCCAGCTCTACCTCTCTTTCTCATCAAAACCAGGTGAGGCAGTGGCTGTTCTGAACCAGTGCCTGGGCACGGTAATGGACTGGATGAGTGCTAATAAACTGAAACTCAATCCAGACAAGACGGAGGTACTGTTAGTGGGTGGTTCGTCTGCCCGGCTAGGTGATATTCAACCTGTTCTGGAGGGGGTTGCACTCCCCCTAAAGGATCAGGTTCGTAGTTTGGGGGTGCTCTTGGATCCAGAACTGTCACTTGAGGCACAGGTGAACTCAGTGGCAAGGAGCACTTTTTATCAGCTTAGGCTGGTATACCAACTACGCCCTTATCTGGACAGAGAAAGCCTAGCTACAGTTATCCATGCTCTGATAACTTCTCGTCTGGATTACTGCAATGCGTTATACGTGGGGCTGCCTTTGAAAACGGTCCGGAAACTTCAGCTGGTCCAAAATAGGGCAGCAAGATTGTTAACAGGGACTGGCCTGCGAGCTCATATTACGCCAGTACTTTTCCAGCTGCACTGGCTGCCAGTCCATTTCCGGGCCCGATTCAAAGTGCTGGTGTTAACATTCAAAGCCCTTAACGGCTTGGGGCCAGGTTACCTGAAGGATCGCCTCCTCCCATATGTGCCTGCCCGGACCTTAAGATCATCATCAGCGGCCCTTCTCCGTGAGCCCCTGCCAAAGGAAGTGAGGCGGGTGGCTACTAGGAGGAGGGCTTTTTCTGTTGTGGCACCCCGGCTCTGGAATGAGCTCCCTAGTGAGGTTCGCCTGGCGCCTACATTGTACTCCTTTCGGCGCCAGGTGAAGACCTTTTTATTTTCCCAGGCATTTTAGCTTTCTAAATTTTTATCTTTGCTGTTTTAAATCTGTATTTTAAACTCCTGTACTGCTGCTAGGTTTTATTGTGGTTGTATTGTTATATTGTGGTTTTAATGTTCTATATATTTTAAATTGTTTTATTGTGTGTTGTTTGGTTTTAGTTTTTGTGAACCGCCCAGAGAGCTTCGGCTATTGGGCGGTATAGAAATGAAATAAATAAATAAAATAAATAAATAAATAAAATTTATGCATTTTTGAGCCAAGAACTGCATCTCAGAATCCAGAGAAAGGCGCAACCTGAAGGTGAACTGTCTTCCAATCCACCTATTAGTCCAAGAAGTGCAAATGAAGCCAGTTTGCTTGAAAATGGGACCAAACAAAATCCTCCTGCATCCCTAGATGTTACCCACCGAGAAAGGACCAACAACCAGTATGGAGTAGAGGGGAGGGCTGAATTTCACATACTGATTCAAAGTAATGTAGGCAAAACCCCATAATCATTCAGGTATGACCTAAATCCTATTCCTTATGAATATACAGTGGAGGTGAGGAATAGATTTAAGGGATTAGACCTGATAGACAGAGTGCCTGAGGAACTATGGACGGAGGTCCGTAACATTGTTCAGGAGGCAGCAACGAAATCCATCCCAAAGAAAAAGAAATGCAAGAAAGCCAAGTGGCTGTCTGATGAGGCTTTACAAGTAGCTGAGGAAAGAAGGGAAGCGAAAAGCAAGGGAGAAAGGGGAAGATATATCCAACTGAATGCAGAGTTCCAGAGAATAGCAAGGAGAGACAAGAAGGCCTTCTTAAATGAACAACGCAAAGAAATTGAGGAAAACAACAGAATGGGAAAGACTAGAGATCTCTTCAAGAAAATCGGAGATCTCAAGGGAACGTTTTGTGCAAAGACGGGCATGATAAAGGACAAAGAAGGCAGGGACCTCACAGAAGCAGATGAGATTAAGAAGAGGTGGCAAGAATACACAGAAGAACTATACAGGAAAGATCTGAATGTCCCTGATAGCCATGATAGTGCGGTCACTGAACTTGAGCCGGACATCCTCGAGAGTGAAGTCAAGTGTGCCTTAGGAAGCATTAGTAACAACAAAGCTAGCGGAGATGACAGTCTTCCAGCTGAGCTATTTAAAATCCTAAAAGATGATGCTGTTAAAGTGCTGCACTCAATATGCCAAAACATTTGGAACACTCAACAGTGGCCGCAAGACTGGAAAAGGTCAGTTTACATTCCAATCCCAAAGAAAGGCAATGCCAAAGAGTGTTCAAACTACCGCACAATGGCGCTCATTTCACATGCCAGCAAGGTGATGCTCAAAATCCTACAAGCTAGGCTTCAGCAGTATGCGAACCGAGAACTACCGGAAGTACAAGCTGGGTTTCGAAGAGGCAGAGGAACTAGAGATCAAATCGCCAACATTCGCTGCATCATGGAGAAAGCAAGAGAATTCCAAAAAACGTCTATTTCTGCTTCATTGACTACGCTAAAGCCTTTGATTGTGTGGATCACAGCAAACTGTGGCAAATTCTTAAAGTGATGGGAGTACCAGACCACCTTACCTGTCTCCTGAGAAACCTGTACAAGGGTCGAGAAGCAACAGTAAGAACCAGACATGGAACAACCGAGTGGTTCAAAATTGGGAAAGGAGTACGACAAGGCTGTATATTGTCGCCCTGCGTATTTAACTTATATGCAGAGTACATCATGAGAAACACCGGGTTGGATGAATCACAGGTCGGAATTAAGATTGCTGGGAGAATTATCAACAACCTTCGATATTCAGACAATACCACCCTAATGGCAGAAAGCGAAGAGGATCTCAAGAGCCTCTTGTTGAGGGTGAAAGAGGAGAGTGCAAAAGCTGGTTTGAAACTCAACATTAAAAAAACTACGATCATGGCATCTGGCCCCATCACTTCCTGGCATATAGAAGGGGAAGAAATGGAAGCAGTGACAGATTTTACTTTCTTGGGCTCTAAGATCACCGCAGATGGTGACTGTAGCCATGAAATTAAAAGATGCTTGCTCCTTGGGAGGAAAGCTATGGCAAACCTAGACAGCATAGTAAGAAGCAGAGACATCACCTTGCCGACAAAGGTCCATCTAATCAAAGCTATGGTTTTCCCAGTAGTAATGTATGGCTGTGAGAGCTGGACTATGAGGAAGACTGAGCGCCGAAGAATTGATGCTTTCGAACTGTGGTGCTGGAGAAGAGTCTTACGAGTCCCCTGGACTGCAAGGAGGTCAAATCAGTCAATCCTAAAGGAAATCAACCCTGAGTGCTCATTGGAAGGACAGATACTGAAGCTGAAGCTGAAATATTTTGGCCACCTAATGCAAAGAGAAAACTCTCTGGAAAATACCCTAATGCTGGGAAAGATGGAAGGCAAAAGGAGAAGGGGACGGCAGAGGATGAGATGGCTAGATAGCATCACCGATGCAATGAATATGAACCTGAGCACACTCCGGGAGAGAGCGCAGGACAGTAAGGCCTGGCGTGCTATGGTCCATGGGGTCACGAAGAGTCGGACACGACTGAACAACTGAACAACAACAACAACAACAACAACCAGCCAGTTCTTTGGCTTCTAGTATGTTTTAAATGCCTTGCCCAGTGAAAGCATGGCATATTCAATACCAGTCTCCCTAATCAGTTCAATATCTCTGTTCTATGAACTTTGCTCATGGCTTAACTAACTGGGACCTTCTTGCAAACCAGTTGGCTGGTATAATAACTTCACACTGGAATTGCTCATCAGGTCATGGTGGGTACAGAAAATGAGCAATTCAGGTTCTGGTGGAGATGCTGAGCAGGGTGAGATGCACGAAGATGTTGTTGTTATGCTTTCTTTGAAGCTGCTATGGACCACAGGAGCATAAACAGTGTACAAAGCAGCAGTGCAGAAATGAAGCCTGTTTATTTGTGCAGATAAGTAACATTTCACCCTGCCAAAGAGGAAGCAATGAAACAAGGGCAAACTCAGCTGTGGGTGCCAAAGCAGATACTAATCTCAATTGAGCAGGTGGTGGAACACAGTCCAGCAAGGTAGAGTAGCCAGGGCTTCATCTAATTGTCAGTTTCACAAGCAGGCGCTTGCATAGCAGTCACTGGGATGCTGCTGCATGCAAGAATTCATCAGATGCAGGAGGATGGGCTAATATTTGGCTTTGAATTTCTCACTTCGTTTCTTTTTACTGCCATGCCCAGGAGGGGTACCAGGCCATTCCTGCACCGACAGACCCAAGTGTCTAGTCAAAGGATGAGGCAAACATCTATTTATTTCATAATTCTATCCCACCCGTCCAACCCATCATGGATGCATCAACAAAGCAACTAACTTTTTTTAAAAGCAATTTTAAAATAGCAAACAGCTAAAACTGCAGATAGCACATATTCTAGAAGCCTGGGGATAAGTAAGCAACTCAGGATCTGATCATGTCAAAGGCATTTATTTGTCTTTCACTTTGAATACTGTGTCCAGTTCTGGATACACTTTAAGGAGGTTTCAGATAAATTGGAATGCATTCAGAGAAGGGCAACAAAGATGATCAGGGGACTAGAAACTAAGTCCTGTGAGGAAAGCCTGAAGGAGCTGGGTACATTTAACCTATAGAAGACAAGACTGGGGGGGGGGGGAATATGATAGCACTTTTCAAGTACCTAAAAGGTTGCCATACAGAAGAGGGTTGCAGCCTGTTCTCCTTTCCAAGACTGCAGGACACACAGGACACAATTAAGTTACAGGAAGGCAGATTTCATTTGAGCCCAGGGAAAAACTTCCTAATGATCAGAGCAGTCTGACAATAGAACCAACTGCCTAGGGAGATGGTGGGCTTTCTGTCATGGGAGGAATTCAAGCAAAGACTGGACAGCCATCTGTTTGGGATGCTTTAAACTGGATTCTTGCACTAGGGATGTCACAAGTGCCCATCTGGGTCCAGGAAGCCAGCAGACTCCCCTGTGCCCAGCCCCGCTCGCTGCACCGTGGGGTGCTGATGGACCTGATCGCCAAGTGCCCCAGAGCTTGGTGAGTGGCTGGGAGCCACCCAGGTTGTTGCGCACATCCCAATCACTCTCGCTATCTCCTTCTTGCAAAGAGCATATGGTAAGAGAAGTTGGGGCAAGAGTGGTTCTGAGGACACATCCTGCCCCCACTGGCTGTCAAGCCCTTAACATCCAGCTGGGGCAGGATGAGGCCTTTCAAGGAGGAGATAGCAAGAGTGGTTGGGGCACATGCGGCACCGAGGACTCTAGCAGCCGAGTCCTTGTGTGCATAAGGGCTTGGCTGCTAGAGTCCTCATTGCACAGAGGAGGGGTGGCTCACACAGCTTGGTGGGCAGGGGCAGGGCGAGCAGGGAGGCTTGCTGAGCAGGTCCAGGCTGTGTGAGCTTGTCGAGCTCCCGTGCAATCTGGACAGAAGTGAGTCCACCCATGCCTATTCTGCACTGAGCAGGGTGTTGGGCTCAGTGACCTAAATGGCCCCTCCTGATTCTGTGATTCTATGATTGAGATAAATCCCATCAAAGATGTAGTCATTCAGATCAAGTTCCATAGCCTAGGTGGCACAACAGAGAAGGCCCTCCCTTGTATGCCCAATCTCACCTCTGCTGTCAGTCCATGCCTCCCCCCACACACAATTCTGCTGATAATTTGGAAAGCCAGCAAATAGAGTGAGGGCAGGAAGCAATGAACTCACTGATTTGGCTTTGAGATGTTTTAGCCAACTATGCTTGTCTGCATAACACCATGAAGTCACCACACTGGCCACATGATTGCTGATTAGCTGGGTAACATTGCCATCAAGAAGAACCCTTTAAAAAAGTACTGCAAAACAATTGCCAAGAGGGATAGCAAATAGGAGCAAATGCTGCAATCATCATCATGGTTTCCAGGGGTATTCTGCTGAGAATATTTTGGATCCATTTTTCATATAAAAAATGTTTGGAAGTTAACATTCAGCTCACCCCTACTTAAAAGCAGAAACAGGCAAGGACAAATCTAAGCAAAGTCCGTGACCTGTGCATGGGGACATTTTACTGCGCAGACAAGAGTCTGCCGACTGGAAGGGAGAGTTCTACAGGAAGAAGAAAGGGGAGATACAAGTCACAGTGACTAACAGTGGAACATGGCAAAGAGCCTGTAACGTTACTTGGACTTGAAGGGCTATCATTTTTTTCCAAAGTGATGCAGTGATTTGAAGAGGAAAGCTCCAATCCAGCTGTCAGAAAGCCTGCACCTAAGACCAGAAATGCTGGAGAAACCTGAGATGGACTAAAATGAGTTTAACTTCTAAGAATCCAGCTTGTGGAATCCACTGTAGAGCAGCCTCCTTGGGCCATGCAGTCTGTGGACATTTGGATCTTCTTTTTTAAACTTTCCTGAAATGTATGCAAATTTATTTGTAGGAAAATACATAAGTTTCTGCTGAGACATATGTCATGCTGGAAAATATATATGGAGAAAAGTTGAATGGAATTGGGGACAATACGCTAATTGTTACATACTAACACATTTTGTAAGTTGTTGCGAACCCTCTTATGGAATTACTAGCATATTTTCCACATACGAGGAAAAAAGATGAATCTGTCTGTGAACAGACACCGGAATGAATGATACCACACTTGAGAACTTGAGAAACTTGAGATTTCAATAGAACTGAACATGAAATGAAGAAACTGAAATGGATGGATCTGCTCATCCAGACCAAAGACTTTGAGTGCATTGCTCTTCAAAGTCTGGGTCTGAATCCCTGTGCATTCAAACCATGTTCATACTTAGACTTGCCACCTCCTTTTTCTGATGGCCTCCTCATCTTTAGCAGCTGTGTGGCAGGCAGGTACATCATGGCCTTCTCTGTGCTGGGAAAAGTTGTACCCATTGAATTTGGCTGGTGCAGACTGGTGAGCATTTTGTTTCAGTTCATTTATGAACAGGATTTACCAAACTTTGCAAAGTTTGCCATGTTTGGGAGAGAAAGAACATGAGATTTAAGAAGTCTGAATGCAGGAGAAAGCGAAAGCAGCAGATGTGTCCATCCCTAATCTAGAGCTGTCTGGCACATAGATCTCTTCTTAGCACCTTCTGTTAACTTTTATGAGTTTCACCAGTGACCTGCTGGACTATATGAAGGACTGCGACTCATGAAACACAAGTTCAGACCCCCATTTGGCACACAGAATTAAAAGAATATGAAGTTGCATTATACTGGGTTAAACGATTTACACATCTAGCCTAGTACTTTGTACTCTGACTGGCAGTGGATCTCCAGGGTCTCAGAGGTCTTTCCTATCACCTGATCCTTTTAAGTCAGAGGTGGGCAACCTCAAACTTAGGGGTCAAATGTATCCTACAGGGGTTCCCCAGTTGGCTAAGCCCCTTTCCCCTGACCACTGATTGTTTGGTGGTTTCTCAGCTTTCATATTTTTCCCCATTCTAAAAGGCTGAAATGCTTCTCCTAGGGCTTAGTTATTGGCAGTAAGAGCTTTAAGCTACAATATGCTGGTGTTTTTGGTCCTGACTCTTTTGTCTTCGGTCCCACCTGCCACTAGAATGTGGGCCCCCGAGAGCTTTTCCAAAATGGAATTTGGCCCTCAGGCTGAAAGAGGTACAACACTCCTGATTTAACCGACGATGCTGCCAGGGATTGAACCCGGGACCTTCTGTATACAGACCATGCTGAGCTATGGTTCCTCCATGATTATTAATTACCCAAGATTAGATTTCAACATTTCGTGCTGGTTTCTTTCCAGTTCAAGAATTTGGCAGAAAAGAGATGGAGAGAGCAATCCTATGGCGCCTAGACGGCATCTGGGGGGCCGTAGGAAAGTTCAGATTCCTGGATCCAAGGTCGGAGGCAGTGCTGTGACCTTTGCCCCAGGAGTCAGAGCTCCCTGCCCCTCCTCCTTGCAGTTGGTGCAGAGAGAACTGTGCCAGTGACCTTGGAGAGGAGGGAAAGGGGATGGTCCTGTTGGTGGGGAGGGGACTATGGAAGCTGGCTTACAAAGAATCCTCCAGCCTCCTTCCCTCCTGCTCTGCAGAGCCCCAGGTAGGGATGTACGAAAGTCACTTACCTTTTCGATGGGGTGATTCGCGGTGGGGGGGGGAGGCACTCCGCACCTCCCCCCGAAATCCTGATCCAGCCAGCTCCGCTCTGTGGAGATTCCGCAGAGCCGCTGGCTGGGGCCGCCTGCAGCCGGACATCTGGCCGCTGGGCAGCCTTCCGAAAAAAAAACAGTGTACGCAAATGGCAGCGGCTATAGCAGCCGCCATTTGCATTCCGTTTTTTTCACTGTTTTAGCCTATGCAAATATTTACATAAGCTACTACGGCGAAAAAAAGGGGAATGCAAGTAGCGTAGTGGGCGCTATTTGCGTTCCCTTTCCCCCCCACCTTTTTAGCCTATGTAAATATTTATATTGACTCCACAGCAGCTGGCCAAGAGACCAGCTGCCACTGGAGCCGCCGCCGGAACATCCGTCCCAGGTAAGCTTTGTCCCGGGGGGGATTCCGTGGGGGGGCGGGGGGGAGGCCATTCTGCCACAGGTTTCGGGGGGCCGAATGCCAGTGCATTCAGCCTCACTGAAATCCGTGGTGGAATTCTCTGCCATCCCTAGCCCCAGGTAGATGAGCAAAAAAGCCTGTGTAGCAAAAATGCATTGGGTTGTGCCTTAATAGTGCTAGGTCTTACTTTATTTCAAAAATCATGTTAAAGTAGGACAGAAGTGCATAGGATTGCACACAGTAAAATAAACATGCAAATTAACAGATGTTAATACCAATTCCCCTCCTACTCCTTACTGTATTTTTTTTTAAATGGAACAGCAATTTAATGTACCCCTCAGATGAAAGAAGCAGCCCTAATGCAATCTGCAATAATTTTGAACAAATATAGTTCTAGAGCTCTTGGTACGGTACGAATCTGAGTTCCAAATTAGTATAATTGTTTGTATCTAATTGCTGACAATTCTAATTCTCTCTAAAAGGCAGAAGGGACATAAATTGCCTTTGACAAACTAAGTTGTTCATCTGCCTTGGCCTCTCGTGTCGTATTCTAGTTTTTCCTTCATTGTCAAATACATGAGCCTCATGGGAGCGTTTCATATCCAGATAATGTGTTCATTTCCCTTTCAATTAAAGGCAAAATTATCTGTATAAACTAAGGGTCTAATGGACTGAATGAATAAATCAAGTGCCTATAGAAATATACACCTCAATGGAAGACTAATAGATCATTATTATAATTGTCATTATCATTGGTTTTACTATTTCTAGTGATCAGTATATTTAAACGTGGGGTCAAGGTGAGAAACTGAACTTGACAGTATGGAATAGTGGTTAGTATTGCATTTTGATGACAGATATCCCACTTCCATCCCTGCTCAGCTCCAATGTTTACTATGAAACTTTGAGCTTGTCATCGTCTCTACAGCTTAAGGATTGTTGTAAGAATAAAGGGGGTGGGTAGGGATGTATGAGAATTCTGTTTTGGGGGTGAAATCTTGACTGATTTTTATGGTTTGGCCCTGGTGGATTTCATTGTTATTCCCCACTGGCATCGACTCAATTTGTAGCAAGTTGTTCCAATACACGTATTCCATGTGTTTGTTTTTAATGGCAGCAACTTGTGCAACTTGGATCTTTTTTGGGTGGAAGGATCTTGAAATTTGCACAAATGGGTTCGTGTTTTGTATTTCTTTAAAAAAAAAACTGGCTATCTTGTGCAAGTGTGCACAATTGCAAGACCACCTGTCCACTATGTAGCCCCACAGAGGCATATTCCCATCTTGTAAATATTGTTGTCAGTTTCATCCTCTCAACACACTACTTCATTTACCCCAGCAGAGCTATATTCTCTACTTGTCAAAGGACTTGTCAATTTCATCCTCCACTTCCATGCTTCCCAAGCAAAAGGGTGGAGGGAACTGACACATTCTTTGCGAGAATTTCAAGATTTTCCCCTCCAAAAAGATTCAATTTACACAAAGTGCCATTTGCACAAATACCAAAATATTGGGCAGAATATTTCCGGAATCGGGGGGGGGGGGGGGAATCAATTACAGTCCACCATGACTTATCAGAATAAAAACACTGTGGAATCCCATTGGGCTTAAATGGAATGGAATTCTCAGCATTGCACATCCCTAGGGGTGGGTCATGTTGGCTGCCTTTACCTTCTTGAAGGAAGGGTAGTTTAAAAATTGGCATATCAGACTCTGGAAACATGAATTGCAAAGGGATGAGAGATACTGATATATTGAGGTTTTCCATTAACCCTCCAAGTGTAAAAATACATTTTTTTATTTTACAGAATGTATTTTACAGAAAATACATTTTATACCCATTCTCTCTCATTTCTACTTCAACCTTTTACCTGTAGACTGAGAGATGACCTGATTCCCAACTTTAACATTGCTGTAGCAGATTTTGTCCCACCTCCAGCTGAGGGCAACATACGTTAGCACAGCTTAGAGATCCCTAGGGATGTATGGATACACATCAACACCGGGTTCCATCTTTGACTGACTTCTATACCCCATCCCTTGCCCAGTTTTTACTGCTTTCAAATCTCTCCTCAAAACCCCCCATCTTTTCCAGGAACATTTAACACAACTGCTTAGTCTCCATAACTACACTGTAGCAATGCCTCAGTATTTGTAACTAAAATAAATGTATGCTCTTTCCCCATTTAAACCACCCCCCCCCCTCTAATCTCCCATGTTGAATTTTAGATTGTAAACCCACAGGGCCACATGTCCTCTTGTAGGATTGGGCAAATATGCAAGGTTCGAGTTTGTTGAGACTCTCCAATCTATTCCTCGAAGCTCAATTTGTCTCAATATACAAGCATATCATATGTAGAGACAAGCAGCAGGCACTCCTACAAGGTGACAAATCCACAATCCCAGTGTGCTTGTGGGAGAGACCTCCCCGCACTCTGATGGGCATCTCATTCAAAAATAGGTAGTTGCTAACTATCGGGTGACTGTCTCCTGATCATTTGCTTTCATTTAGGAAACATCAACCAACCATTCTGGGCTATTAACCAGCCATCTGCCAAACAAAAAGAATGGCTAGGCAGTCACAGTAAAACCTGATATACTATATGGTGTTGAAACCGGCATAAATAATCAAACCTGTTATGGAAAATAGGCAAACTGTTGAGAAGTTGCCAGAAAGCAATTACAATTACAAAATGTTTTCCACACTCTCCTACTTCTCAGAGCAGTAGGGAAATAATTCTGTAGCTTTCCTTTAAATTCTGAACATGTTGCCTTTTTCCAAGGTAGGTTTATATTGATCTAGAAATCAATGGGGAATGGGAAATAGTTCTGTGGTGGGAGTTCTATTATGGATCATTCTTTGGTTCCCTGAAGGAATTCGTGAGAAATGTGGTCCATCTGTTTGGGTTTTTTGAGGGGGGGAGGAGTCTAATTTTCTGCACTACTTAGAAATGGATGCAGACTAGATGGAATTTATATCCAGAAGTTCATACATTTCCAGACTTGGGATGCTTGCTTTCCATGGACCAGGGAAAAAGCATCCCCCAAAAGGTGGACATTTGAAAAGTGTATAAAGTATGAGTATATTTTAAAAATACATTAAAAGATGCGGTCATCAATGGGTGGTTTGCATAAAAAAATCTACACAATTTGAAAAAAGGTGCACATTTTACAAATATGCAATCCGAACAGATTTTTCTCTATACAAGAAAACATCTTCCTGGAAACCCCCTAGAGCTGACTTGAGACTGGAAAAAGAGGAAGTCTGTGCATCACTTGTTGTCTGTTATTTGATTCCCAAATACTCAATTTATTATTGTTCAATCTTTATTCACCACTGAGTGCTGACCTCACTCAGATATTTGATTCAATTAAGAGAAATCAGTTGTGGATGAGACAGATGCGAATTAATATAGATTGTAGGCTTTTTATTCTTCTGATAAATTCATAGCATCAAAATTATGTGGAGATTTGGTCTGGGACTAAAAGCTAGCTTTTGGATCCAGTGCCTATGGTGACAGGGTTTACCAATTTAAACAGAAATCTCAGGTGAACAGCCTGAAATTGCCAGGACCTTAGGACAAAGAGTTAGAAGACCACACCAAGGTTTCTAGTTCTGAAGATTTATTAATGAAGACGTTAGAAAGTGTGGGATGCCTATGCTGAGCTTACCACATGAAATAAGGCATGCCAGGCTTAGTGAAAACTAGCTCTAACCTGAGGAATCCCCCAGGCTGGACTGTGTGAAAATCAGCTCCAAGCTGGGACATTTTCATTAAGACGAGACCTGTATGCTGTGTGCACCGCACCTAAAACCTGAGCCATACCTATACAGAGGAGGCTTGCAAGACTCATGAGAAAATGAACTGCAGAAGTGTTGAGAAGACAGAACCAGCTTCATGGCTCTCATATGCAACAAATGCTTGATACCACATGATGCTTTTCTCATCGCTTGGACCTGGGGAGGAAAGAAAATGATGGTGAGGTAGACATTTGAAACATACTATGAAGCCCATGGCGACAGTTCTCAGGACACAGAGGTGTGAGAACAGTGCGAGTCTTCCTCCCCACTGGAGGCCTGGTGCAGTTACTGTTGCTGTTTGCTTTCCCCTGGTATTTCTTCTAGGGAAAGAGCCCCTGGGCAAGGACTGACTGCTGCCATCTCTGTTGGGTCCTAGTGCCATTCCACAGAGATCTTCCATTTACCCATAGCTTCCTCTGGGGAAACATGAAAACACTGTGCAAGCATAGTGCCTGCTCTACTTCAGTCTGGGTAGTCACAACTGAAGAACCAGATATTGGCTGTGGGCAAACTTCAGGAACTTCGGAGGGCTGTGCGTCTGAGCGCTGAACTCCTGCACTTTTATCCTGAATTCCCAGGACCTTTTGTGCTTTTCTGAAAAGTGCTGGGAAATTCCCAGCTGCAGACCATCCAATTGGAAGTGGTTTAGTTGGGACTTGACCACAGCTTTCATAAACAAGGCATAAGTTGTGTGAGCCCTGTACCCTCCAGTTGCACCTCTTCTGAGCCATTGGCAGTTGGGAGAAAACTGTGGAGACACAGAGGACGAATGTCTTCATTTGTGGCTTCTCCAACAGAACACTGCCTACCCAAAGCACAAGAGGTTCTTCACCAGATGAAGAAATCTGAGAAGAAAAAAGGTCCCACCTTTCTGCGGGTAAAATAGCAGACAGCTGAGGAATGACACAACAAAGAAATGAGACTGGGGTTCCCGCCTTTCTGGAGGTAAACGCTCCTAAATTTAACTTTCAATTCAACTCCAACACTACCATGCTGGTTTAATTTCTTTAACTAAAATTTGGAAAATCCAGAAACAACCCTAAGATGCAATGCTGAGCCTCTCACAGGGGAGGACAAGAAACCCAAGGGAGTGGCAGGTCTCACCAAGTGGGAAACTGGGTACTGCGCTCAATGTCCCGCTCTGCGGAGAAATAAGCACCAGGGCAAATCCAACCCGCTACGTGGAACCTCACCTCATCTGTGAAGACATCCTGGGACTGGTAAGACTCCTTGGAAGCAGAAGAGCAGTCAGCAACGAAACCGGCTGTCGTCGGTCCTGACCAGGGGCCTCAGAGAAATGTCCTTGCTTGCTCCATCGGATATCTTTTCACAGGTCTTCCAAAGTATCAAAAGGCAGCATGGGCCTGCATCACTAGCATTTTTGACAAGCAGCTCATGCCTCAAACATCCCGATGAAGGGGAGCCTTGCAATGCGTGTGTGAAAAACATCTCAAGGGTGACACAGTCCAACCAAGGAGAGGCTAGCATGGGCAGGGGAAAACATCCCCATCCCCATGAAGAGGATGGATGACTGGCAAAGACAAAACCAGCGCTAACCTCATGCCTCCCCATGAAAAGGAGACATGATTACCTTGGTGAAACCTACTTGTAACCTAAACCCTCCTCATGAAGGGGAGGCTACCATGGACTGGTGAAAACATCCCCATCCCCATGAAGAAGATGGTTGACTGGCATAGAAAAAACCAGCTCTAAGCTCATGCCTCCCCATGAGGAGGAGACATGCCTGCCTTGCTGAAATCTACTTCTAAACGGAACTCTGCCCATGAAGGGAAGGCTACAATGGAATGCTGAAAACAACCCCGTCCACATGAAGAGGATGGTGGAATGGGAAAGACAAAAGCAGCTCTAAGCTCAGGCCTCCCCATGAAGAGGAGAAATGCCTTCCTTGGTGAAATCTACTTCCAACCTGAAACCTCCCCAGGAAGGGGAGGCTAGTACGGACTGGTGAAAACATCCCCATCCCCATGAAGAGGATGGTGGACTGTCAAGGACAAAACCAGCTCTAAGGGCATAGACAAAACCAGCTTCCCCTTGAAGAGGAGATATACTTGCCACAGTGAAATCTAATCCTCAAAAGAACTCTCACAATGAAGGGAAGGCTTGCATGGACTGGTGAAAACATCCCCGTCCCTATGAAGAGGATCGTTGACTGGCGAAGGCAAAACCAGCTCTAAGCTCATGCCTCCCCATGAAGAGGAGACATGCATGCTTTCCTGAAATGTACTTCTAACCTGAACTCTCCCTATGAATGGGAGGCTTCCCCATGAAGAGGAGATATGCTTGGCTCAGTGCAATGCAATCCTAAAACTGAACTCTCCCCACGAAGGAGAGGCTTGCATGAACTGGGGAAAACATCCCCATCCTCATGAAGAGGATGGTGGACTGGCATAGACAAAACCAAATCTGAGGTCATAGCTCCCCATGAAAGGGAGATATGCTTGCCTTGGTGAAATCTAGTCCTAACCTGAACTTTCTACGCAAAGGGAAGGGAAGGCTTGCATAGGCGGGTGATAGTAACCTCATCCGCATGAAGAGGATGGTGGACTGTCAAGGACAAAACCAGCTCTAAGCGCATAGATAAAACCAGCTTCCCCATGAAGAGGAGATATGCTTGCCTTGGTGAAATCTAATCGTAACCTGAACTTTGTACGCGATGGGGAGGCTTGCATGGCCGGGTGATAGTACCCCCATCCCCATTAAGAGGATGGTGGACTGACAAAGACAAAACCAGCTCTAAGCACATAGACAAAACCAGCTTCCCCATGAAGAGGAGATATACTTGCCTCAGTGAAATCTAATCCTCACCAGAACTCTCACAATGAAGGGAAGGCTTGTATGGCCTGGTGAAAACATCCTTATCCCTATCAAGAGGATAGTGAACAGGAGAAACAAAACTAGCTCTAAGCTCATGCCTCCCCATGAAGAAAAGACATGCCTGCCTTGCTGAAATCTACTTCTAACCTGCAATCTCCCCATGAAGGGGAGGCTAGCATGGACTGGGGACAACATCCCCATCCCCATGAAGGGGATGGTTGACTGGGAAAGACAAAAGCAGCTCTAAGCTCATACCTCCCCATGAAGAAGAGACATGCCTGCCTAGGTGAAATCTTCTTCTAACCTGAACTCTCCCTATGAATGGGAGGCTTCCCCATGAAGAGGAGATATGCTTGGCTCAGTGCAATACAATCCTAAAACTGAACTCTCCCCATGGAGGGGATGCTTGCATGGACTGGTGAAAACATCCCCATCCTCATGAATTGGATGGATGACTGGCATAGACAAAACCAGTTCTAAGGTCATAGCTCCCCATGAAGAGGAGACATGCCTGTATTGGAGAAATCGACTTCTAACATGAACTCGCCCCATGAAGGGGAGGCTGGCATGGCCTGGTGAAAAAATCCCCATCCATATGAAAAGGGTGGTTGATGGGAAAGAAAAACCAGCCCTAAGCTCATGCCTCCCCACGAAGAGGAGACATGCCTGCCTTGCTGAAACCTAATTCAAACCTGAACTCTCCCTATGAATGGGAGGCTTCCTCATGAAGAGGAGATATGCTTGGCTCAGTGCAATGTAATCCTAAAGCTGAACTCTCCCCATGAAGGGGAGGCGTGCATGGACTGGTGAAAACATCCCCATCCCCATGAAGTGGATGGTGGACTGGCAAAGACAAAATCAGCTCCAAGCTCATGCCTCCCCATGAAGAGGAGACATGCCAGCCTTGCTAAAACCTACTTGTAACCTGAACTCTCCCATGAAGGGGAGGCTAGCATGGATGGGTGAAAGCATCCAATCCCCATGCAGAGGATGGTTCACAGGCATAGACAAGACCAAATCTGAGGTCACAGCTCCCCATGAAAGGGAGATATGCTTGCCTTGGTGAAATCTTGTCCTAACCTGAACTTTCCACACGAAGGGGAGGCTTGCATGGCCTGGTGATAGTGTCCCCATCCCCATGAAGAGGATGGTGGACTGTCAAAGACAAAACCAGCTCTAAGCGCATAGACAAAACCAGCTTCCCCATGAAGAGGAGATATATTTGCCTCAGTGAAATATAATCCTCACCAGAACTCTCACAATGAAGGGAAAGATAGCATGGCCTGGCGAAAACATCCGTATCCTTATCAAGAGGATAATGAACAGGAGAAACGAAACCAGCTCTAAGCTCATGCCTACCCATGAAGAGGAGACATGCCAGCCTTGGTGAAATCTACTTCTAACCTGAACTCACCCCATGAAAGGCAGGCTAGCATGGACATGTGAAAATATCCCATCTGCATGAAGATGATTGTTGACTGGTGTAGGCAAAACCAGCTCAGATGTCAGTGCTCCCCATGAGGAGGAAATATGCTTGCCTTGGTCAAATCTAATCCTAATCTGTATGTTGGACATGTAGGGAAGGATTGCAAGGACTGGTAAAACCATCCCCATCCCCAGGAAGAGGATCATTGACTGGCAAAGACAAAACCAGCTCTAAGCTCATGCTTCCCTATGCAGAGGAGAGATACCTGCCTTAGAGAAATTTAATTCTTACCTGAAGCGTCGCCATGGAGGGGAGGCTGGTATGTCCTGGTAAAACCATCCCCACCCCCCACAAAGAGGATGGTTGACTGGCAAAGACAAAACCAGCTCTAAGCTCATGCCTCCCCAAACAGAGGAGACATGCCTGCCTTTGCTGAAATATACTTTTAAGCTGAACTCTCCCCATGAAGGTATGATAGCATGGACTGGTGAAAACATCCCATCCCCAAGAAGAGGATGGCTGAATAGCAAAGATAAATGAGCTCTTACCTGATGCCTCCCCTTGAAGAGGAGATATGCCTGCCTTGGTGAAATCTACTTCTAACATGAACTCGCCCCATGAAGGGGAGGCAGGCATGGCCTGGTGAAAGCATGCCCATCTCTACGAAAAGGATGGTTGATGGGAAAGACAAAAACAGCCCTAAGCTCATGCCTCTCCATGAAGAGGAGACATGCCTGCCTTGGTAAATCCTACTTCAAACCTGAACTCTCCCATGAAGGGAAGGCTAGCGTGGACGGGTGAAAACATCCAATCCCCATGAAGAGGATGGTTGACTGGCATAGACAAAACCAGCTTCCCCATGAAGAGGAGAGATGACTGCCTTGCTGAAACCTACTTCAAACCTGAAATCTCCCCATGAAGGGGAGGCTAGCATGGACGGGTGAAAACATCGAATCCCCAAGAAGAGGATGGTTGCCTGGCAAAGACAAAACCAACCCTAAGGTCATTGCTTCCCATGGAGAGGAGATATGCTTGCCTCGGTGAAATCTGATCCTAACCTCCACTTTCCACGGAAAGGGAAGGCTTGCATGGCCGGGTGATAGTATCCCCATCCCCATCAAGAGGATGGTGGACTGACAAAGACAAAACCAGCTCTAAGCGCATAGACAACAACAGCTTCCCCATGAAGAGGAGATATACTTGCCTCAGGGAAATCTAATCCTAACCAGAACTCTCACAATGGAGGGAAGGCTCGCATGGCCTGGTGAAAACATCCTTATCCCTATCAAGAGGATAGTGAAAAGGAGAGGAAAAACCCGCTCTAAGCTCATGCCTCCCCATGAATAGGAGACGTGCCTGCCTTGCTGAAATGTACTTCTAACCTGAACTCTCCCCATGAAGGGGAGGCTAGCATGGACTGGGGAAAACATCCCCATCCCCATGAAGGGGATGGTTGACTGGGAAAGACAAAAGCAGCTCTAAGCTCATACCTCCCCATGAAGAGGAGACATGCCTGCCTAGGTGAAATCTTCTTCTAACCTGAACTCTCGCTATGAATGGGAGGCTTCCCCATGAAGAGGAGACATGCCTGCCTCGGTGAAATCTTCTTCTAAACTGAACTGTACCTATGAATGGGAGGCTTCCCCATGAAGAGGAGATATGCTTGGCTCAGTGCAATGCAATCCTAAAACTGAACTCTCCCCAAGAAGGGGACGCTTGCATGGACTGGTGAAAACATCCCCATCCCAATGAAGTGGATGGTGGACTAGCAAAGACAAAACCAGCTCTAAGCTCATTCCTCTCTATGAAGAGGAGTCGAGCCTGAGTTGGAGAAATGTACTTCTAACCTGAACGTTCCCAATGAAGGGGAGGCTTGCATGGCCTGGTGAAAACATCTTCATCCCTATCAAGAGGATAGTGAACAGGAGAGACAAAACTGGGACTAAGCTCATGTCCACCATGAAGAGGAGACATGCTTGCCTTGCTGAAACCTACTTTAAACCTGAAATCTCCCCATGAAGGGGAGGCTAGCATGGACGGGTGAAAACATCCAATCCCCATGAAGAGGATGGTTGACTGGCATAGAAAAAATCAACTCTAAGGTCACAGCTCCCCATGGAGAGGAGATATGCTTACCTCGGTGAAATCTAATCCTATCCTCCACTTTCCACGCGAAGGGAAGGCTTGCATGGGCGGGTGATAGTGTCCCCATCTGCATGAAGAGGATGGTGGACTGTCAAGGACAAAACCAGCTCTAAGCAAACAGATAAAACCAGCTTCCCCATGAAGAGGAGATATGCCTCCTTGGTGAAATCTAATCCTAACCTGAACTTTCTACACGACGGGGAAGCTTGCATGGCCGGGTGATAGTACACCCATCCCCATCAAGAGGATGGTGGACTGAAAAAGACAAAACCAGCTCTAAGCGCATAGACAAAACCAGCTTCCCCATGAAGAGGAGATATACTTGCTTCAGTGAAATCTAATCCTCACCAGAAGTCTCACAATGAAGGAACAGCTTGCATGGCCTGGTGAAAACATCCTTATCCCTATCAAGAGGATAGTGAACAGGAGAAACAAAACCAGCTCTAAGCTCATGCCTCCCCATGAAGACATGCTTGCCTTGCTGAAATCTACTTCTAACCTGAACTCTCCCCATGAAGGGGAGGCAACTATGGACTGGGGAAAACATCCCCATCCCCATGAAGGGGATGGTGGACTGGCAAAGACAAAATCAGGTCTAAGCTCATACCTCCCCATAAAGAGGAGACATGCCTGCTTAGATGAAACCTTCTTCTAACCTGAACTCTTCCTATGAATGGGAGGCTTTCCCATGAAGAGGAGACATGCCTGCCTAGATGAAATCTTCTTCTAAACTGAACTGTACCTATGAATGGGAGGCTTCCCCATGAAGAGGAGATATGCTTGGCTCAGTGCAATGCAATCCTAAAACTGAACTCTCCCCATGAAGGGGACGCTTGCATGGACTGGTGAAAACATCCCCATCCCCATCCCCATGAAGAGGATGGTGGACTGGCGAAGGCAAAACCAGCTCTGATGTAAGTGCTCCCCATGAGGAGGACGTATGCTAGCCTTGGTCAAATCTAATCCTAATCTGTATGTTGGACATGGAGGGGAGGATTGCATGGCCTGGTGAAAACATCCCCATCCCTATGAAGAGGATCGTTGACTGGCGAAGGCAAAACCAGCTCTAAGCTCATGCCTCTCCATGAAGAGGAGATATGCTTGTCTTAGTGAAATCTACTTCTAGCCTGAACTCTCCCCATGAAGGGGAGGCTAGGATGGATTGGTG
The DNA here is from genome assembly GCF_057233095.1 of Heloderma suspectum. Classification (NCBI taxonomy): domain Eukaryota; kingdom Metazoa; phylum Chordata; class Lepidosauria; order Squamata; family Helodermatidae; genus Heloderma; species Heloderma suspectum. The sequence continues at coordinate 73,726,634 of NC_139462.1, forward strand.
TAACATCCCCATCCCCATGAAGAGGATGGTGGACTGGCAAAGACAAAATCTAATCCTAATCTGTATGTTGGACATGTAGGGGAGGATTGCATGGCCCGGTAATACCATCCCCATCCCCAGGAAGAGGATCGTTGACAGGCAAAGACAAAACCAGCTCTAAGCTCATGCCTCCCCATGAAGAGGAGACATGCCTGCCTTGCTGAAACCTAATTCAAACCTGAACTCTCCCTATGAACGGGAGGCTTCCCCATGAAGAGGAGACATGCCTGCCTAGGAGAAATCTTCTTCTAACCTGAACTCTCCCCATGAAAGGGAGGCAAGCATGGACTGGGGAAAACATCCCCATCCCCATTAAGAGGATGGTGGACTGACAAAGACAAAACCAGCTCTAAGCACATAGACAAAACCAGCTTCCCCATGAAGAGGAGATATACTTGCCTCAGTGAAATCTAATCCTCACCAGAACTCTCACAATGAAGGGAAGGCTTGTATGGCCTGGTGAAAACATCCCCGTCCCTATGAAGAGGATCGTTGACTGGCGAAGGCAAAACCAGCTCTAAGCTCATGCCTCCCCATGAAGAGGAGACATGCATGCTTTCCTGAAATGTACTTCTAACCTGAACTCTCCCTATGAATGGGAGGCTTCCCCATGAAGAGGAGATATGCTTGGCTCAGTGCAATGCAATCCTAAAACTGAACTCTCCCCACGAAGGAGAGGCTTGCATGAACTGGGGAAAACATCCCCATCCTCATGAAGAGGATGGTGGACTGGCATAGACAAAACCAAATCTGAGGTCATAGCTCCCCATGAAAGGGAGATATGCTTGCCTTGGTGAAATCTAGTCCTAACCTGAACTTTCTACGCGAAGGGAAGGGAAGGCTTGCATAGGCGGGTGATAGTAACCTCATCCGCATGAAGAGGATGGTGGACTGTCAAGGACAAAACCAGCTCTAAGCGCATAGATAAAACCAGCTTCCCCATGAAGAGGAGATATGCTTGCCTTGGTGAAATCTAATCGTAACCTGAACTTTGTACGCGATGGGGAGGCTTGCATGGCCGGGTGATAGTACCCCCATCCCCATTAAGAGGATGGTGGACTGACAAAGACAAAACCAGCTCTAAGCACATAGACAAAACCAGCTTCCCCATGAAGAGGAGATATACTTGCCTCAGTGAAATCTAATCCTCACCAGAACTCTCACAATGAAGGGAAGGCTTGTATGGCCTGGTGAAAACATCCTTATCCCTATCAAGAGGATAGTGAACAGGAGAAACAAAACTAGCTCTAAGCTCATGCCTCCCCATGAAGAAAAGACATGCCTGCCTTGCTGAAATCTACTTCTAACCTGCAATCTCCCCATGAAGGGGAGGCTAGCATGGACTGGGGACAACATCCCCATCCCCATGAAGGGGATGGTTGACTGGGAAAGACAAAAGCAGCTCTAAGCTCATACCTCCCCATGAAGAAGAGACATGCCTGCCTAGGTGAAATCTTCTTCTAACCTGAACTCTCCCTATGAATGGGAGGCTTCCCCATGAAGAGGAGATATGCTTGGCTCAGTGCAATACAATCCTAAAACTGAACTCTCCCCATGGAGGGGATGCTTGCATGGACTGGTGAAAACATCCCCATCCTCATGAATTGGATGGATGACTGGCATAGACAAAACCAGTTCTAAGGTCATAGCTCCCCATGAAGAGGAGACATGCCTGTATTGGAGAAATCGACTTCTAACATGAACTCGCCCCATGAAGGGGAGGCTGGCATGGCCTGGTGAAAAAATCCCCATCCATATGAAAAGGGTGGTTGATGGGAAAGAAAAACCAGCCCTAAGCTCATGCCTCCCCACGAAGAGGAGACATGCCTGCCTTGCTGAAACCTAATTCAAACCTGAACTCTCCCTATGAATGGGAGGCTTCCTCATGAAGAGGAGATATGCTTGGCTCAGTGCAATGTAATCCTAAAGCTGAACTCTCCCCATGAAGGGGAGGCGTGCATGGACTGGTGAAAACATCCCCATCCCCATGAAGTGGATGGTGGACTGGCAAAGACAAAATCAGCTCCAAGCTCATGCCTCCCCATGAAGAGGAGACATGCCAGCCTTGCTAAAACCTACTTGTAACCTGAACTCTCCCATGAAGGGGAGGCTAGCATGGATGGGTGAAAGCATCCAATCCCCATGCAGAGGATGGTTCACAGGCATAGACAAGACCAAATCTGAGGTCACAGCTCCCCATGAAAGGGAGATATGCTTGCCTTGGTGAAATCTTGTCCTAACCTGAACTTTCCACACGAAGGGGAGGCTTGCATGGCCTGGTGATAGTGTCCCCATCCCCATGAAGAGGATGGTGGACTGTCAAAGACAAAACCAGCTCTAAGCGCATAGACAAAACCAGCTTCCCCATGAAGAGGAGATATATTTGCCTCAGTGAAATATAATCCTCACCAGAACTCTCACAATGAAGGGAAAGATAGCATGGCCTGGCGAAAACATCCGTATCCTTATCAAGAGGATAATGAACAGGAGAAACGAAACCAGCTCTAAGCTCATGCCTACCCATGAAGAGGAGACATGCCAGCCTTGGTGAAATCTACTTCTAACCTGAACTCACCCCATGAAAGGCAGGCTAGCATGGACATGTGAAAATATCCCATCTGCATGAAGATGATTGTTGACTGGTGTAGGCAAAACCAGCTCAGATGTCAGTGCTCCCCATGAGGAGGAAATATGCTTGCCTTGGTCAAATCTAATCCTAATCTGTATGTTGGACATGTAGGGAAGGATTGCAAGGACTGGTAAAACCATCCCCATCCCCAGGAAGAGGATCATTGACTGGCAAAGACAAAACCAGCTCTAAGCTCATGCTTCCCTATGCAGAGGAGAGATACCTGCCTTAGAGAAATTTAATTCTTACCTGAAGCGTCGCCATGGAGGGGAGGCTGGTATGTCCTGGTAAAACCATCCCCACCCCCACGAAGAGGATGGTTGACTGGCAAAGACAAAACCAGCTCTAAGCTCATGCCTCCCCAAACAGAGGAGACATGCCTGCCTTTGCTGAAATATACTTTTAAGCTGAACTCTCCCCATGAAGGTATGATAGCATGGACTGGTGAAAACATCCCATCCCCAAGAAGAGGATGGCTGAATAGCAAAGATAAATGAGCTCTTACCTGATGCCTCCCCTTGAAGAGGAGATATGCCTGCCTTGGTGAAATCTACTTCTAACATGAACTCGCCCCATGAAGGGGAGGCAGGCATGGCCTGGTGAAAGCATGCCCATCTCTACGAAAAGGATGGTTGATGGGAAAGACAAAAACAGCCCTAAGCTCATGCCTCTCCATGAAGAGGAGACATGCCTGCCTTGGTAAATCCTACTTCAAACCTGAACTCTCCCATGAAGGGAAGGCTAGCGTGGACGGGTGAAAACATCCAATCCCCATGAAGAGGATGGTTGACTGGCATAGACAAAACCAGCTTCCCCATGAAGAGGAGAGATGACTGCCTTGCTGAAACCTACTTCAAACCTGAAATCTCCCCATGAAGGGGAGGCTAGCATGGACGGGTGAAAACATCGAATCCCCAAGAAGAGGATGGTTGCCTGGCAAAGACAAAACCAACCCTAAGGTCATTGCTTCCCATGGAGAGGAGATATGCTTGCCTCGGTGAAATCTGATCCTAACCTCCACTTTCCACGGAAAGGGAAGGCTTGCATGGCCGGGTGATAGTATCCCCATCCCCATCAAGAGGATGGTGGACTGACAAAGACAAAACCAGCTCTAAGCGCATAGACAACAACAGCTTCCCCATGAAGAGGAGATATACTTGCCTCAGGGAAATCTAATCCTAACCAGAACTCTCACAATGGAGGGAAGGCTCGCATGGCCTGGTGAAAACATCCTTATCCCTATCAAGAGGATAGTGAAAAGGAGAGGAAAAACCCGCTCTAAGCTCATGCCTCCCCATGAATAGGAGACGTGCCTGCCTTGCTGAAATGTACTTCTAACCTGAACTCTCCCCATGAAGGGGAGGCTAGCATGGACTGGGGAAAACATCCCCATCCCCATGAAGGGGATGGTTGACTGGGAAAGACAAAAGCAGCTCTAAGCTCATACCTCCCCATGAAGAGGAGACATGCCTGCCTAGGTGAAATCTTCTTCTAACCTGAACTCTCGCTATGAATGGGAGGCTTCCCCATGAAGAGGAGACATGCCTGCCTCGGTGAAATCTTCTTCTAAACTGAACTGTACCTATGAATGGGAGGCTTCCCCATGAAGAGGAGATATGCTTGGCTCAGTGCAATGCAATCCTAAAACTGAACTCTCCCCAAGAAGGGGACGCTTGCATGGACTGGTGAAAACATCCCCATCCCAATGAAGTGGATGGTGGACTAGCAAAGACAAAACCAGCTCTAAGCTCATTCCTCTCTATGAAGAGGAGTCGAGCCTGAGTTGGAGAAATGTACTTCTAACCTGAACGTTCCCAATGAAGGGGAGGCTTGCATGGCCTGGTGAAAACATCTTCATCCCTATCAAGAGGATAGTGAACAGGAGAGACAAAACTGGGACTAAGCTCATGTCCACCATGAAGAGGAGACATGCTTGCCTTGCTGAAACCTACTTTAAACCTGAAATCTCCCCATGAAGGGGAGGCTAGCATGGACGGGTGAAAACATCCAATCCCCATGAAGAGGATGGTTGACTGGCATAGAAAAAATCAACTCTAAGGTCACAGCTCCCCATGGAGAGGAGATATGCTTACCTCGGTGAAATCTAATCCTATCCTCCACTTTCCACGCGAAGGGAAGGCTTGCATGGGCGGGTGATAGTGTCCCCATCTGCATGAAGAGGATGGTGGACTGTCAAGGACAAAACCAGCTCTAAGCAAACAGATAAAACCAGCTTCCCCATGAAGAGGAGATATGCCTCCTTGGTGAAATCTAATCCTAACCTGAACTTTCTACACGACGGGGAAGCTTGCATGGCCGGGTGATAGTACACCCATCCCCATCAAGAGGATGGTGGACTGAAAAAGACAAAACCAGCTCTAAGCACATAGACAAAACCAGCTTCCCCATGAAGAGGAGATATACTTGCTTCAGTGAAATCTAATCCTCACCAGAAGTCTCACAATGAAGGAACAGCTTGCATGGCCTGGTGAAAACATCCTTATCCCTATCAAGAGGATAGTGAACAGGAGAAACAAAACCAGCTCTAAGCTCATGCCTCCCCATGAAGACATGCTTGCCTTGCTGAAATCTACTTCTAACCTGAACTCTCCCCATGAAGGGGAGGCAACTATGGACTGGGGAAAACATCCCCATCCCCATGAAGGGGATGGTGGACTGGCAAAGACAAAATCAGGTCTAAGCTCATACCTCCCCATAAAGAGGAGACATGCCTGCTTAGATGAAACCTTCTTCTAACCTGAACTCTTCCTATGAATGGGAGGCTTTCCCATGAAGAGGAGACATGCCTGCCTAGATGAAATCTTCTTCTAAACTGAACTGTACCTATGAATGGGAGGCTTCCCCATGAAGAGGAGATATGCTTGGCTCAGTGCAATGCAATCCTAAAACTGAACTCTCCCCATGAAGGGGACGCTTGCATGGACTGGTGAAAACATCCCCATCCCCATCCCCATGAAGAGGATGGTGGACTGGCGAAGGCAAAACCAGCTCTGATGTAAGTGCTCCCCATGAGGAGGACGTATGCTAGCCTTGGTCAAATCTAATCCTAATCTGTATGTTGGACATGGAGGGGAGGATTGCATGGCCTGGTGAAAACATCCCCATCCCTATGAAGAGGATCGTTGACTGGCGAAGGCAAAACCAGCTCTAAGCTCATGCCTCTCCATGAAGAGGAGATATGCTTGTCTTAGTGAAATCTACTTCTAGCCTGAACTCTCCCCATGAAGGGGAGGCTAGCATGGATTGGTGTAACATCCCCATCCCCATGAAGAGGATGGTGGACTGGCAAAGACAAAATCTAATCCTAATCTGTATGTTGGACATGTAGGGGAGGATTGCATGGCCCGGTAATACCATCCCCATCCCCAGGAAGAGGATCGTTGACAGGCAAAGACAAAACCAGCTCTAAGCTCATGCCTCCCCATGAAGAGGAGACATGCCTGCCTTGCTGAAACCTAATTCAAACCTGAACTCTCCCTATGAACGGGAGGCTTCCCCATGAAGAGGAGACATGCCTGCCTAGGAGAAATCTTCTTCTAACCTGAACTCTCCCCATGAAAGGGAGGCAAGCATGGACTGGGGAAAACATCCCCATCCCCATTAAGAGGATGGTGGACTGACAAAGACAAAACCAGCTCTAAGCACATAGACAAAACCAGCTTCCCCATGAAGAGGAGATATACTTGCCTCAGTGAAATCTAATCCTCATCAGAACTCTCACAATGAAGGGAAGGCTTGTATGGCCTGGTGAAAACATCCCCATCCCCATGAAGAGGATGGTGGACTGGCAAAGACAAAATCAGCTCTAAGCTCATACCTCCCCATGAACAGGAAACATGCCAGCCTTGGTGAAATCTACTTCTAACCTGAACTCTCCCCATGAAAGGCAGGCTAGCATGGACATGTGAAAACATCCCATCTGCATGAAGTGGATTGTTGACTGGCATAGGCAAAACCAGCTCTGATGTCAGTGCTCCCCATGAGGAGGAAGTATGCTTGCCTTGGTCAAATCTAATCCTAATCTTTATGTTGGATATGTAGAGGAGGATTGCATGGCCTGGTGAAAATATCCCCATCCCTATGAAGAGGATCGTTGACTGGCGAAGGCAAAACCAGCTCTAAGCTCATGCTTCCCCATGAAGAGGAGATATGCTTGGCCCAGTGAAATCTAATCTTAAACTCAACTCACCCCATTAAGGGGAGGTTTCGATTCCCTGGTGAAAACATCCCTATACCCATGAAGAGGATGGCTGGCTGGCAAAGTCAAAACCAGCTCTAAGCTCATGCCTCCCCATGAAGAGGAGATATGCTTGTCTTAGTGAAATCTACTTCTAGCGTGAACTCTCCCCATGAAGGGGAGGCTAGCATAGATTGGTGTAACATCTCCATCCTCATGAATTGGATGGTTGACTGGCATAGACAAAACCAGTTCTAAGGTCATAGCTCCCCATGAAGAGGAGACATGCCTGTATTGGAGAAATCGACTTCTAACATGAACTCGCCCCATGAAGGGGAGGCTGGCATGGCCTGGTGAAAAAATCCCCATCCATATGAAAAGGGTGGTTGATGGGAAAGAAAAACCAGCCCTAAGCTCATGCCTCCCCACGAAGAGGAGACATGCCTGCCTTGCTGAAACCTAATTCAAACCTGAACTCTCCCTATGAATGGGAGGCTTCCCCATGAAGAGGAGATATGCCTGGCTCAGTGCAATGTAATCCTAAAGCTGAACTCTCCCCATGAAGGGGAGGCGTGCATGGACTGGTGAAAACATCCCCATCCCCATGAAGTGGATGGTGGACTGGCAAAGACAAAATCAGCTCCAAGCTCATGCCTCCCCATGAAGAGGAGACATGCCAGCCTTGCTAAAACCTACTTGTAACCTGAACTCTCCCATGAAGGGGAGGCTAGCATGGATGGGTGAAAGCATCCAATCCCCATGCAGAGGATGGTTCACAGGCATAGACAAGACCAAATCTGAGGTCACAGCTCCCCATGAAAGGGAGATATGCTTGCCTTGGTGAAATCTTGTCCTAACCTGAACTTTCCACGCGAAGGGGAGGCTTGCATGGCCTGGTGATAGTGTCCCCATCCCCATGAAGAGGATGGTGGACTGTCAAAGACAAAACCAGCTCTAAGCGCATAGACAAAACCAGCTTCCCCATGAAGAGGAGATATATTTGCCTCAGTGAAATATAATCCTCACCAGAACTCTCACAATGAAGGGAAAGATAGCATGGCCTGGCGAAAACATCCGTATCCTTATCAAGAGGATAGTGAACAGGAGAAACGAAACCAGCTCTAAGCTCATGCCTACCCATGAAGAGGAGACATGCCAGCCTTGGTGAAATCTACTTCTAACCTGAACTCACCCCATGAAAGGCAGGCTAGCATGGACATGTGAAAATCTCTCCTCCTATGCAGAGGAGAGATACCTGCCTTAGAGAAATTTAATTCTTACCTGAAGCGTCGCCATGGAGGGGAGGCTGGTATGTCCTGGTAAAACCATCCCCACCCCCACGAAGAGGATGGTTGACTGGCAAAGACAAAACCAGCTCTAAGCTCATGCCTCCCCAAAAAGAGGAGACATGCCTGCCTTTGCTGAAATATACTTTTAAGCTGAACTCTCCCCATGAAGGTATGATAGCATGGACTGGTGAAAACATCCCATCCCCAAGAAGAGGATGGCTGAATAGCAAAGATAAACGAGCTCTTACCTGATGCCTCCCCTTGAAGAGGAGATATGCCTGCCTTGGTGAAGTCTACTTCTAACATGAACTCGCCCCATGAAGGGGAGGCAGGCATGGCCTGGTGAAAGCATGCCCATCTCTACGAAAAGGATGGTTGATGGGAAAGACAAAAACAGCCCTAAGCTCATGCCTCTCCATGAAGAGGAGACATGCCTGCCTTGGTAAATCCTACTTCAAACCTGAACTCTCCCATGAAGGGAAGGCTAGCGTGGACGGGTGAAAACATCCAATCCCCATGAAGAGGATGGTTGACTGGCATAGACAAAACCAGCTTCCCCATGAAGAGGAGAGATGACTGCCTTGCTGAAACCTACTTCAAACCTGAAATCTCCCCATGAAGGGGAGGCTAGCATGGACGGGTGAAAACATCGAATCCCCAAGAAGAGGATGGTTGCCTGGCAAAGACAAAACCAACCCTAAGGTCATTGCTTCCCATGGAGAGGAGATATGCTTGCTTCGGTGAAATCTGATCCTAACCTCCACTTTCCACGGAAAGGGAAGGCTTGCATGGCCGGGTGATAGTATCCCCATCTGCATGAAGAGGATGGTGGACTGACAAAGACAAAACCAGCTCTAAGCGCATAGACAACAACAGCTTCCCCATGAAGAGGAGATATACTTGCCTCAGGGAAATCTAATCCTAACCAGAACTCTCACAATGGAGGGAAGGCTCGCATGGCCTGGTGAAAACATCCTTATCCCTATCAAGAGGATAGTGAAAAGGAGAGGAAAAACCCGCTCTAAGCTCATGCCTCCCCATGAATAGGAGACGTGCCTGCCTTGCTGAAATGTACTTCTAACCTGAACTCTCCCCATGAAGGGGAGGCTAGCATGGACTGGGGAAAACATCCCCATCCCCATGAAGGGGATGGTTGACTGGGAAAGACAAAAGCAGCTCTAAGCTCATACCTCCCCATGAAGAGGAGACATGCCTGCCTAGGTGAAATCTTCTTCTAACCTGAACTGTACCTATGAATGGGAGGCTTCCCCATGAAGAGGAGATATGCTTGGCTCAGTGCAATGCAATCCTAAAACTGAACTCTCCCCAAGAAGGGGACGCTTGCATGGACTGGTGAAAACATCCCCATCCCAATGAAGTGGATGGTGGACTAGCAAAGACAAAACCAGCTCTAAGCTCATTCCTCTCTATGAAGAGGAGTCGAGCCTGAGTTGGAGAAATGTACTTCTAACCTGAACGTTCCCAATGAAGGGGAGGCTTGCATGGCCTGGTGAAAACATCTTCATCCCTATCAAGAGGATAGTGAACAGGAGAGACAAAACTGGGACTAAGCTCATGTCCACCATGAAGAGGAGACATGCTTGCCTTGCTGAAACCTACTTCAAACCTGAAATCTCCCCATGAAGGGGAGGCTAGCATGGACGGGTGAAAACATCCAATCCCCATGAAGAGGATGGTTGACTGGCATAGAAAAAATCAACTCTAAGGTCACAGCTCCCCATGGAGAGGAGATATGCTTACCTCGGTGAAATCTAATCCTATCCTCCACTTTCCACGCGAAGGGAAGGCTTGCATGGGCGGGTGATAGTGTCCCCATCTGCATGAAGAGGATGGTGGACTGTCAAGGACAAAACCAGCTCTAAGCAAACAGATAAAACCAGCTTCCCCATGAAGAGGAGATATGCCTCCTTGGTGAAATCTAATCCTAACCTGAACTTTCTACACGACGGGGAAGCTTGCATGGCCGGGTGATAGTACACCCATCCCCATCAAGAGGATGGTGGACTGAAAAAGACAAAACCAGCTCTAAGCGCATAGACAAAACCAGCTTCCCCATGAAGAGGAGATATACTTGCTTCAGTGAAATCTAATCCTCACCAGAAGTCTCACAATGAAGGAACAGCTTGCATGGCCTGGTGAAAACATCCTTATCCCTATCAAGAGGATAGTGAACAGGAGAAACAAAACCAGCTCTAAGCTCATGCCTCCCCATGAAGACATGCTTGCCTTGCTGAAATCTACTTCTAACCTGAACTCTCCCCATGAAGGGGAGGCAACTATGGACTGGGGAAAACATCCCCATCCCCATGAAGGGGATGGTGGACTGGCAAAGACAAAATCAGGTCTAAGCTCATACCTCCCCATAAAGAGGAGACATGCCTGCTTAGATGAAACCTTCTTCTAACCTGAACTCTTCCTATGAATGGGAGGCTTTCCCATGAAGAGGAGACATGCCTGCCTAGATGAAATCTTCTTCTAAACTGAACTGTACCTATGAATGGGAGGCTTCCCCATGAAGAGGAGATATGCTTGGCTCAGTGCAATGCAATCCTAAAACTGAACTCTCCCCATGAAGGGGACGCTTGCATGGACTGGTGAAAACATCCCCATCCCCATCCCCATGAAGAGGATGGTGGACTGGCGAAGGCAAAACCAGCTCTGATGTAAGTGCTCCCCATGAGGAGGACGTATGCTAGCCTTGGTCAAATCTAATCCTAATCTGTATGTTGGACATGGAGGGGAGGATTGCATGGCCTGGTGAAAACATCCCCATCCCTATGAAGAGGATCGTTGACTGGCGAAGGCAAAACCAGCTCTAAGCTCATGCCTCTCCATGAAGAGGAGATATGCTTGTCTTAGTGAAATCTACTTCTAGCCTGAACTCTCCCCATGAAGGGGAGGCTAGCATGGATTGGTGTAACATCCCCATCCCCATGAAGAGGATGGTGGACTGGCAAAGACAAAATCTAATCCTAATCTGTATGTTGGACATGTAGGGGAGGATTGCATGGCCCGGTAATACCATCCCCATCCCCAGGAAGAGGATCGTTGACAGGCAAAGACAAAACCAGCTCTAAGCTCATGCCTCCCCATGAAGAGGAGACATGCCTGCCTTGCTGAAACCTAATTCAAACCTGAACTCTCCCTATGAACGGGAGGCTTCCCCATGAAGAGGAGACATGCCTGCCTAGGAGAAATCTTCTTCTAACCTGAACTCTCCCCATGAAAGGGAGGCAAGCATGGACTGGGGAAAACATCCCCATCCCCATTAAGAGGATGGTGGACTGACAAAGACAAAACCAGCTCTAAGCACATAGACAAAACCAGCTTCCCCATGAAGAGGAGATATACTTGCCTCAGTGAAATCTAATCCTCATCAGAACTCTCACAATGAAGGGAAGGCTTGTATGGCCTGGTGAAAACATCCCCATCCCCATGAAGAGGATGGTGGACTGGCAAAGACAAAATCAGCTCTAAGCTCATACCTCCCCATGAACAGGAAACATGCCAGCCTTGGTGAAATCTACTTCTAACCTGAACTCTCCCCATGAAAGGCAGGCTAGCATGGACATGTGAAAACATCCCATCTGCATGAAGTGGATTGTTGACTGGCATAGGCAAAACCAGCTCTGATGTCAGTGCTCCCCATGAGGAGGAAGTATGCTTGCCTTGGTCAAATCTAATCCTAATCTTTATGTTGGATATGTAGAGGAGGATTGCATGGCCTGGTGAAAATATCCCCATCCCTATGAAGAGGATCGTTGACTGGCGAAGGCAAAACCAGCTCTAAGCTCATGCTTCCCCATGAAGAGGAGATATGCTTGGCCCAGTGAAATCTAATCTTAAACTCAACTCACCCCATTAAGGGGAGGTTTCGATTCCCTGGTGAAAACATCCCTATACCCATGAAGAGGATGGCTGGCTGGCAAAGTCAAAACCAGCTCTAAGCTCATGCCTCCCCATGAAGAGGAGATATGCTTGTCTTAGTGAAATCTACTTCTAGCGTGAACTCTCCCCATGAAGGGGAGGCTAGCATAGATTGGTGTAACATCTCCATCCTCATGAATTGGATGGTTGACTGGCATAGACAAAACCAGTTCTAAGGTCATAGCTCCCCATGAAGAGGAGACATGCCTGTATTGGAGAAATCGACTTCTAACATGAACTCGCCCCATGAAGGGGAGGCTGGCATGGCCTGGTGAAAAAATCCCCATCCATATGAAAAGGGTGGTTGATGGGAAAGAAAAACCAGCCCTAAGCTCATGCCTCCCCACGAAGAGGAGACATGCCTGCCTTGCTGAAACCTAATTCAAACCTGAACTCTCCCTATGAATGGGAGGCTTCCCCATGAAGAGGAGATATGCCTGGCTCAGTGCAATGTAATCCTAAAGCTGAACTCTCCCCATGAAGGGGAGGCGTGCATGGACTGGTGAAAACATCCCCATCCCCATGAAGTGGATGGTGGACTGGCAAAGACAAAATCAGCTCCAAGCTCATGCCTCCCCATGAAGAGGAGACATGCCAGCCTTGCTAAAACCTACTTGTAACCTGAACTCTCCCATGAAGGGGAGGCTAGCATGGATGGGTGAAAGCATCCAATCCCCATGCAGAGGATGGTTCACAGGCATAGACAAGACCAAATCTGAGGTCACAGCTCCCCATGAAAGGGAGATATGCTTGCCTTGGTGAAATCTTGTCCTAACCTGAACTTTCCACGCGAAGGGGAGGCTTGCATGGCCTGGTGATAGTGTCCCCATCCCCATGAAGAGGATGGTGGACTGTCAAAGACAAAACCAGCTCTAAGCGCATAGACAAAACCAGCTTCCCCATGAAGAGGAGATATATTTGCCTCAGTGAAATATAATCCTCACCAGAACTCTCACAATGAAGGGAAAGATAGCATGGCCTGGCGAAAACATCCGTATCCTTATCAAGAGGATAGTGAACAGGAGAAACGAAACCAGCTCTAAGCTCATGCCTACCCATGAAGAGGAGACATGCCAGCCTTGGTGAAATCTACTTCTAACCTGAACTCACCCCATGAAAGGCAGGCTAGCATGGACATGTGAAAATCTCTCCTCCTATGCAGAGGAGAGATACCTGCCTTAGAGAAATTTAATTCTTACCTGAAGCGTCGCCATGGAGGGGAGGCTGGTATGTCCTGGTAAAACCATCCCCACCCCCACGAAGAGGATGGTTGACTGGCAAAGACAAAACCAGCTCTAAGCTCATGCCTCCCCAAAAAGAGGAGACATGCCTGCCTTTGCTGAAATATACTTTTAAGCTGAACTCTCCCCATGAAGGTATGATAGCATGGACTGGTGAAAACATCCCATCCCCAAGAAGAGGATGGCTGAATAGCAAAGATAAACGAGCTCTTACCTGATGCCTCCCCTTGAAGAGGAGATATGCCTGCCTTGGTGAAGTCTACTTCTAACATGAACTCGCCCCATGAAGGGGAGGCAGGCATGGCCTGGTGAAAGCATGCCCATCTCTACGAAAAGGATGGTTGATGGGAAAGACAAAAACAGCCCTAAGCTCATGCCTCTCCATGAAGAGGAGACATGCCTGCCTTGGTAAATCCTACTTCAAACCTGAACTCTCCCATGAAGGGAAGGCTAGCGTGGACGGGTGAAAACATCCAATCCCCATGAAGAGGATGGTTGACTGGCATAGACAAAACCAGCTTCCCCATGAAGAGGAGAGATGACTGCCTTGCTGAAACCTACTTCAAACCTGAAATCTCCCCATGAAGGGGAGGCTAGCATGGACGGGTGAAAACATCGAATCCCCAAGAAGAGGATGGTTGCCTGGCAAAGACAAAACCAACCCTAAGGTCATTGCTTCCCATGGAGAGGAGATATGCTTGCTTCGGTGAAATCTGATCCTAACCTCCACTTTCCACGGAAAGGGAAGGCTTGCATGGCCGGGTGATAGTATCCCCATCTGCATGAAGAGGATGGTGGACTGACAAAGACAAAACCAGCTCTAAGCGCATAGACAACAACAGCTTCCCCATGAAGAGGAGATATACTTGCCTCAGGGAAATCTAATCCTAACCAGAACTCTCACAATGGAGGGAAGGCTCGCATGGCCTGGTGAAAACATCCTTATCCCTATCAAGAGGATAGTGAAAAGGAGAGGAAAAACCCGCTCTAAGCTCATGCCTCCCCATGAATAGGAGACGTGCCTGCCTTGCTGAAATGTACTTCTAACCTGAACTCTCCCCATGAAGGGGAGGCTAGCATGGACTGGGGAAAACATCCCCATCCCCATGAAGGGGATGGTTGACTGGGAAAGACAAAAGCAGCTCTAAGCTCATACCTCCCCATGAAGAGGAGACATGCCTGCCTAGGTGAAATCTTCTTCTAACCTGAACTCTCCCTATGAATGGGAGGCTTCCCCATGAAGAGGAGATATGCTTGGCTCAGTGCAATGCAATCCTAAAACTGAACTCTCCCCAAGAAGGGGACGCTTGCATGGACTGGTGAAAACATCCCCATCCCAATGAAGTGGATGGTGGACTAGCAAAGACAAAACCAGCTCTAAGCTCATTCCTCTCTATGAAGAGGAGTCGAGCCTGAGTTGGAGAAATGTACTTCTAACCTGAACGTTCCCAATGAAGGGGAGGCTTGCATGGCCTGGTGAAAACATCTTCATCCCTATCAAGAGGATAGTGAACAGGAGAGACAAAACTGGGACTAAGCTCATGTCCACCATGAAGAGGAGACATGCTTGCCTTGCTGAAACCTACTTCAAACCTGAAATCTCCCCATGAAGGGGAGGCTAGCATGGACGGGTGAAAACATCCAATCCCCATGAAGAGGATGGTTGACTGGCATAGAAAAAATCAACTCTAAGGTCACAGCTCCCCATGGAGAGGAGATATGCTTACCTCGGTGAAATCTAATCCTATCCTCCACTTTCCACGCGAAGGGAAGGCTTGCATGGGCGGGTGATAGTGTCCCCATCTGCATGAAGAGGATGGTGGACTGTCAAGGACAAAACCAGCTCTAAGCAAACAGATAAAACCAGCTTCCCCATGAAGAGGAGATATGCCTCCTTGGTGAAATCTAATCCTAACCTGAACTTTCTACACGACGGGGAAGCTTGCATGGCCGGGTGATAGTACACCCATCCCCATCAAGAGGATGGTGGACTGGCAAAGACAAAATCAGGTCTAAGCTCATACCTCCCCATAAAGAGGAGACATGCCTGCTTAGATGAAACCTTCTTCTAACCTGAACTCTTCCTATGAATGGGAGGCTTTCCCATGAAGAGGAGACATGCCTGCCTAGATGAAATCTTCTTCTAAACTGAACTGTACCTATGAATGGGAGGCTTCCCCATGAAGAGGAGATATGCTTGGCTCAGTGCAATGCAATCCTAAAACTGAACTCTCCCCATGAAGGGGACGCTTGCATGGACTGGTGAAAACATCCCCATCCCCATCCCCATGAAGAGGATGGTGGACTGGCGAAGGCAAAACCAGCTCTGATGTAAGTGCTCCCCATGAGGAGGACGTATGCTAGCCTTGGTCAAATCTAATCCTAATCTGTATGTTGGACATGGAGGGGAGGATTGCATGGCCTGGTGAAAACATCCCCATCCCTATGAAGAGGATCGTTGACTGGCGAAGGCAAAACCAGCTCTAAGCTCATGCCTCTCCATGAAGAGGAGATATGCTTGTCTTAGTGAAATCTACTTCTAGCCTGAACTCTCCCCATGAAGGGGAGGCTAGCATGGATTGGTGTAAAATCCCCATCCCCATGAAGAGGATGGTGGACTGGCAAAGACAAAATCTAATCCTAATCTGTATGTTGGACATGTAGGGGAGGATTGCATGGCCCGGTAATACCATCCCCATCCCCAGGAAGAGGATCGTTGACAGGCAAAGACAAAACCAGCTCTAAGCTCATGCCTCCCCATGAAGAGGAGACATGCCTGCCTTGCTGAAACCTAATTCAAACCTGAACTCTCCCTATGAACGGGAGGCTTCCCCATGAAGAGGAGACATGCCTGCCTAGGAGAAATCTTCTTCTAACCTGAACTCTCCCCATGAAAGGGAGGCAAGCATGGACTGGGGAAAACATCCCCATCCCCATTAAGAGGATGGTGGACTGACAAAGACAAAACCAGCTCTAAGCACATAGACAAAACCAGCTTCCCCATGAAGAGGAGATATACTTGCCTCAGTGAAATCTAATCCTCATCAGAACTCTCACAATGAAGGGAAGGCTTGTATGGCCTGGTGAAAACATCCCCATTCCCATGAAGAGGATGGTGGACTGGCAAAGACAAAATCAGCTCTAAGCTCATACCTCCCCATGAACAGGAAACATGCCAGCCTTGGTGAAATCTACTTCTAACCTGAACTCTCCCCATGAAAGGCAGGCTAGCATGGACATGTGAAAACATCCCATCTGCATGAAGTGGATTGTTGACTGGCATAGGCAAAACCAGCTCTGATGTCAGTGCTCCCCATGAGGAGGAAGTATGCTTGCCTTGGTCAAATCTAATCCTAATCTTTATGTTGGATATGTAGAGGAGGATTGCATGGCCTGGTGAAAATATCCCCATCCCTATGAAGAGGATCGTTGACTGGCGAAGGCAAAACCAGCTCTAAGCTCATGCTTCCCCATGAAGAGGAGATATGCTTGGCCCAGTGAAATCTAATCTTAAACTCAACTCACCCCATTAAGGGGAGGTTTCGATTCCCTGGTGAAAACATCCCTATACCCATGAAGAGGATGGCTGGCTGGCAAAGTCAAAACCAGCTCTAAGCTCATGCCTCCCCATGAAGAGGAGATATGCTTGTCTTAGTGAAATCTACTTCTAGCGTGAACTCTCCCCATGAAGGGGAGGCTAGCATAGATTGGTGTAACATCTCCATCCTCATGAATTGGATGGTTGACTGGCATAGACAAAACCAGTTCTAAGGTCATAGCTCCCCATGAAGAGGAGACATGCCTGTATTGGAGAAATCGACTTCTAACATGAACTCGCCCCATGAAGGGGAGGCTGGCATGGCCTGGTGAAAAAATCCCCATCCATATGAAAAGGGTGGTTGATGGGAAAGAAAAACCAGCCCTAAGCTCATGCCTCCCCACGAAGAGGAGACATGCCTGCCTTGCTGAAACCTAATTCAAACCTGAACTCTCCCTATGAATGGGAGGCTTCCCCATGAAGAGGAGATATGCCTGGCTCAGTGCAATGTAATCCTAAAGCTGAACTCTCCCCATGAAGGGGAGGCGTGCATGGACTGGTGAAAACATCCCCATCCCCATGAAGTGGATGGTGGACTGGCAAAGACAAAATCAGCTCCAAGCTCATGCCTCCCCATGAAGAGGAGACATGCCAGCCTTGCTAAAACCTACTTGTAACCTGAACTCTCCCATGAAGGGGAGGCTAGCATGGATGGGTGAAAGCATCCAATCCCCATGCAGAGGATGGTTCACAGGCATAGACAAGACCAAATCTGAGGTCACAGCTCCCCATGAAAGGGAGATATGCTTGCCTTGGTGAAATCTTGTCCTAACCTGAACTTTCCACGCGAAGGGGAGGCTTGCATGGCCTGGTGATAGTGTCCCCATCCCCATGAAGAGGATGGTGGACTGTCAAAGACAAAACCAGCTCTAAGCGCATAGACAAAACCAGCTTCCCCATGAAGAGGAGATATATTTGCCTCAGTGAAATATAATCCTCACCAGAACTCTCACAATGAAGGGAAAGATAGCATGGCCTGGCGAAAACATCCGTATCCTTATCAAGAGGATAGTGAACAGGAGAAACGAAACCAGCTCTAAGCTCATGCCTACCCATGAAGAGGAGACATGCCAGCCTTGGTGAAATCTACTTCTAACCTGAACTCACCCCATGAAAGGCAGGCTAGCATGGACATGTGAAAATCTCTCCTCCTATGCAGAGGAGAGATACCTGCCTTAGAGAAATTTAATTCTTACCTGAAGCGTCGCCATGGAGGGGAGGCTGGTATGTCCTGGTAAAACCATCCCCACCCCCACGAAGAGGATGGTTGACTGGCAAAGACAAAACCAGCTCTAAGCTCATGCCTCCCCAAAAAGAGGAGACATGCCTGCCTTTGCTGAAATATACTTTTAAGCTGAACTCTCCCCATGAAGGTATGATAGCATGGACTGGTGAAAACATCCCATCCCCAAGAAGAGGATGGCTGAATAGCAAAGATAAACGAGCTCTTACCTGATGCCTCCCCTTGAAGAGGAGATATGCCTGCCTTGGTGAAGTCTACTTCTAACATGAACTCGCCCCATGAAGGGGAGGCAGGCATGGCCTGGTGAAAGCATGCCCATCTCTACGAAAAGGATGGTTGATGGGAAAGACAAAAACAGCCCTAAGCTCATGCCTCTCCATGAAGAGGAGACATGCCTGCCTTGGTAAATCCTACTTCAAACCTGAACTCTCCCATGAAGGGAAGGCTAGCGTGGACGGGTGAAAACATCCAATCCCCATGAAGAGGATGGTTGACTGGCATAGACAAAACCAGCTTCCCCATGAAGAGGAGAGATGACTGCCTTGCTGAAACCTACTTCAAACCTGAAATCTCCCCATGAAGGGGAGGCTAGCATGGACGGGTGAAAACATCGAATCCCCAAGAAGAGGATGGTTGCCTGGCAAAGACAAAACCAACCCTAAGGTCATTGCTTCCCATGGAGAGGAGATATGCTTGCTTCGGTGAAATCTGATCCTAACCTCCACTTTCCACGGAAAGGGAAGGCTTGCATGGCCGGGTGATAGTATCCCCATCTGCATGAAGAGGATGGTGGACTGACAAAGACAAAACCAGCTCTAAGCGCATAGACAACAACAGCTTCCCCATGAAGAGGAGATATACTTGCCTCAGGGAAATCTAATCCTAACCAGAACTCTCACAATGGAGGGAAGGCTCGCATGGCCTGGTGAAAACATCCTTATCCCTATCAAGAGGATAGTGAAAAGGAGAGGAAAAACCCGCTCTAAGCTCATGCCTCCCCATGAATAGGAGACGTGCCTGCCTTGCTGAAATGTACTTCTAACCTGAACTCTCCCCATGAAGGGGAGGCTAGCATGGACTGGGGAAAACATCCCCATCCCCATGAAGGGGATGGTTGACTGGGAAAGACAAAAGCAGCTCTAAGCTCATACCTCCCCATGAAGAGGAGACATGCCTGCCTAGGTGAAATCTTCTTCTAACCTGAACTCTCCCTATGAATGGGAGGCTTCCCCATGAAGAGGAGATATGCTTGGCTCAGTGCAATGCAATCCTAAAACTGAACTCTCCCCAAGAAGGGGACGCTTGCATGGACTGGTGAAAACATCCCCATCCCAATGAAGTGGATGGTGGACTAGCAAAGACAAAACCAGCTCTAAGCTCATTCCTCTCTATGAAGAGGAGTCGAGCCTGAGTTGGAGAAATGTACTTCTAACCTGAACGTTCCCAATGAAGGGGAGGCTTGCATGGCCTGGTGAAAACATCTTCATCCCTATCAAGAGGATAGTGAACAGGAGAGACAAAACTGGGACTAAGCTCATGTCCACCATGAAGAGGAGACATGCTTGCCTTGCTGAAACCTACTTCAAACCTGAAATCTCCCCATGAAGGGGAGGCTAGCATGGACGGGTGAAAACATCCAATCCCCATGAAGAGAATGGTTGACTGGCATAGAAAAAATCAACTCTAAGGTCACAGCTCCCCATGGAGAGGAGATATGCTTACCTCGGTGAAATCTAATCCTATCCTCCACTTTCCACGCGAAGGGAAGGCTTGCATGGGCGGGTGATAGTGTCCCCATCTGCATGAAGAGGATGGTGGACTGTCAAGGACAAAACCAGCTCTAAGCAAACAGATAAAACCAGCTTCCCCATGAAGAGGAGATATGCCTCCTTGGTGAAATCTAATCCTAACCTGAACTTTCTACACGACGGGGAAGCTTGCATGGCCGGGTGATAGTACACCCATCCCCATCAAGAGGATGGTGGACTGAAAAAGACAAAACCAGCTCTAAGCGCATAGACAAAACCAGCTTCCCCATGAAGAGGAGATATACTTGCTTCAGTGAAATCTAATCCTCACCAGAAGTCTCACAATGAAGGAACAGCTTGCATGGCCTGGTGAAAACATCCTTATCCCTATCAAGAGGATAGTGAACAGGAGAAACAAAACCAGCTCTAAGCTCATGCCTCCCCATGAAGACATGCTTGCCTTGCTGAAATCTACTTCTAACCTGAACTCTCCCCATGAAGGGGAGGCAACTATGGACTGGGGAAAACATCCCCATCCCCATGAAGGGGATGGTGGACTGGCAAAGACAAAATCAGGTCTAAGCTCATACCTCCCCATAAAGAGGAGACATGCCTGCTTAGATGAAACCTTCTTCTAACCTGAACTCTTCCTATGAATGGGAGGCTTTCCCATGAAGAGGAGACATGCCTGCCTAGATGAAATCTTCTTCTAAACTGAACTGTACCTATGAATGGGAGGCTTCCCCATGAAGAGGAGATATGCTTGGCTCAGTGCAATGCAATCCTAAAACTGAACTCTCCCCATGAAGGGGACGCTTGCATGGACTGGTGAAAACATCCCCATCCCCATCCCCATGAAGAGGATGGTGGACTGGCGAAGGCAAAACCAGCTCTGATGTAAGTGCTCCCCATGAGGAGGACGTATGCTAGCCTTGGTCAAATCTAATCCTAATCTGTATGTTGGACATGGAGGGGAGGATTGCATGGCCTGGTGAAAACATCCCCATCCCTATGAAGAGGATCGTTGACTGGCGAAGGCAAAACCAGCTCTAAGCTCATGCCTCTCCATGAAGAGGAGATATGCTTGTCTTAGTGAAATCTACTTCTAGCCTGAACTCTCCCCATGAAGGGGAGGCTAGCATGGATTGGTGTAACATCCCCATCCCCATGAAGAGGATGGTGGACTGGCAAAGACAAAATCTAATCCTAATCTGTATGTTGGACATGTAGGGGAGGATTGCATGGCCCGGTAATACCATCCCCATCCCCAGGAAGAGGATCGTTGACAGGCAAAGACAAAACCAGCTCTAAGCTCATGCCTCCCCATGAAGAGGAGACATGCCTGCCTTGCTGAAACCTAATTCAAACCTGAACTCTCCCTATGAACGGGAGGCTTCCCCATGAAGAGGAGACATGCCTGCCTAGGAGAAATCTTCTTCTAACCTGAACTTTCCCTATGAATGGGAGGCTTCCCCATGAAGAGGAGACATGCCAGCCTTGGTGAAATCTACTTCTAACCTGAACTCTCCCCATGAAAGGGAGGCAAGCATGGACTGGGGAAAACATCCCCATCCCCATTAAGAGGATGGTGGACTGACAAAGACAAAACCAGCTCTAAGCACATAGACAAAATCAGCTTCCCCATGAAGAGGAGATATGCTTGCCTTGCTGAAAATGAATCCTTACCAGAACTCTCACAGTGAAGGGGAGGCTTGCATGGCCTGGTGAAAACATCCTTATCCCTATAAAGAGGATAGTGAACAGGATAAACAAAACTAGCTCTAAGCTCATCCCTCCCCATGAAGAAAAGACATGCCTGCCTTGCTGAAATCTACTTCTAACCTGCAATCTCCCCATGAAGGGGAGGCTAGCATGGACTGGGGACAACATCCCCATCCCCATGAAGGGGATGGTTGACTGGAAAAGACAAAAGCAGCTCTAAGCTCATACCTCCCCATGAAGAAGAGACATGCCTGCCTAGGTGAAATCTTCTTCTAACCTGAACTCTCCCTATGAATGGGAGGCTTCCCCATGAAGAGGAGATATGCTTGGCTCAGTGCAATACAATCCCAAAACTGAACTCTCCCCATGGAGGGGACGCTTGCATGGACTGGTGAAAACTTCCCCATCCCCATGAAGAGGATGGTGGACTGGCAAAGACAAAATCAGCTCTAAGCTCATACCTCCCCATGAACAGGAAACATGCCAGCCTTGGTGAAATCTACTTCTAACCTGAACTCTCCCCATGAAAGGCGGGCTAGCATGGACATGTGAAAACATCCCATCTGCATGAAGTGGATTGTTGACTGGCATAGGCAAAACCAGCTCTGATGTCAGTGCTCCCCATGAGGAGGAAGTATGCTTGCCTTGGTCAAATCTAATCCTAATCTTTATGTTGGATATGTAGAGGAGGATTGCATGGCCTGGTGAAAATATCCCCATCCCTATGAAGAGGATCGTTGACTGGCGAAGGCAAAACCAGCTCTAAGCTCATGCTTCCCCATGAAGAGGAGATATGCTTGGCCCAGTGAAATCTAATCTTAAACTCAACTCACCCCATTAAGGGGAGGTTTCGATTCCCTGGTGAAAACATCCCTATACCCATGAAGAGGATGGCTGGCTGGCAAAGTCAAAACCAGCTCTAAGCTCATGCCTCCCCATGAAGAGGAGATATGCTTGTCTTAGTGAAATCTACTTCTAGCGTGAACTCTCCCCATGAAGGGGAGGCTAGCATAGATTGGTGTAACATCCCCATCCTCATGAATTGGATGGTTGACTGGCATAGACAAAACCAGTTCTAAGGTCATAGCTCCCCATGAAGAGGAGACATGCCTGTATTGGAGAAATCGACTTCTAACATGAACTCGCCCCATGAAGGGGAGGCTGGCATGGCCTGGTGAAAAAATCCCCATCCATATGAAAAGGGTGGTTGATGGGAAAGAAAAACCAGCCCTAAGCTCATGCCTCCCCACGAAGAGGAGACATGCCTGCCTTGCTGAAACCTAATTCAAACCTGAACTCTCCCTATGAATGGGAGGCTTCCCCATGAAGAGGAGATATGCTTGGCTCAGTGCAATGTAATCCTAAAGCTGAACTCTCCCCATGAAGGGGAGGCGTGCATGGACTGGTGAAAACATCCCCATCCCCATGAAGTGGATGGTGGACTGGCAAAGACAAAATCAGCTCCAAGCTCATGCCTCCCCATGAAGAGGAGACATGCCAGCCTTGCTAAAACCTACTTGTAACCTGAACTCTCCCATGAAGGGGAGGCTAGCATGGATGGGTGAAAGCATCCAATCCCCATGCAGAGGATGGTTCACAGGCATAGACAAGACCAAATCTGAGGTCACAGCTCCCCATGAAAGGGAGATATGCTTGCCTTGGTGAAATCTTGTCCTAACTTGAACTTTCCACGCGAAGGGGAGGCTTGCATGGCCTGGTGATAGTGTCCCCATCCCCATGAAGAGGATGGTGGACTGTCAAAGACAAAACCAGCTCTAAGCGCATAGACAAAACCAGCTTCCCCATGAAGAGGAGATATATTTGCCTCAGTGAAATATAATCCTCACCAGAACTCTCACAATGAAGGGAAAGATAGCATGGCCTGGCGAAAACATCCGTATCCTTATCAAGAGGATAGTGAACAGGAGAAACGAAACCAGCTCTAAGCTCATGCCTACCCATGAAGAGGAGACATGCCAGCCTTGGTGAAATCTACTTCTAACCTGAACTCACCCCATGAAAGGCAGGCTAGCATGGACATGTGAAAATCTCTCCTCCTATGCAGAGGAGAGATACCTGCCTTAGAGAAATTTAATTCTTACCTGAAGCGTCGCCATGGAGGGGAGGCTGGTATGTCCTGGTAAAACCATCCCCACCCCCACGAAGAGGATGGTTGACTGGCAAAGACAAAACCAGCTCTAAGCTCATGCCTCCCCAAAAAGAGGAGACATGCCTGCCTTTGCTGAAATATACTTTTAAGCTGAACTCTCCCCATGAAGGTATGATAGCATGGACTGGTGAAAACATCCCATCCCCAAGAAGAGGATGGCTGAATAGCAAAGATAAACGAGCTCTTACCTGATGCCTCCCCTTGAAGAGGAGATATGCCTGCCTTGGTGAAGTCTACTTCTAACATGAACTCGCCCCATGAAGGGGAGGCAGGCATGGCCTGGTGAAAGCATGCCCATCTCTATGAAAAGGATGGTTGATGGGAAAGACAAAAACAGCCCTAAGCTCATGCCTCTCCATGAAGAGGAGACATGCCTGCCTTGGTAAATCCTACTTCAAACCTGAACTCTCCCATGAAGGGAAGGCTAGCGTGGACGGGTGAAAACATCCAATCCCCATGAAGAGGATGGTTGACTGGCATAGACAAAACCAGCTTCCCCATGAAGAGGAGAGATGACTGCCTTGCTGAAACCTACTTCAAACCTGAAATCTCCCCATGAAGGGGAGGCTAGCATGGACGGGTGAAAACATCGAATCCCCAAGAAGAGGATGGTTGCCTGGCAAAGACAAAACCAACCCTAAGGTCATTGCTTCCCATGGAGAGGAGATATGCTTGCCTCGGTGAAATCTGATCCTAACCTCCACTTTCCACGGAAAGGGAAGGCTTGCATGGCCGGGTGATAGTATCCCCCTCTGCATGAAGAGGATGGTGGACTGTCAAGGACAAAACCAGCTCTAAGCAAACAGATAAAACCAGCTTCCCCATGAAGAGGAGATATGCCTCCTTGGTGAAATCTAATCCTAACCTGAACTTTCTACACGACGGGGAAGCTTGCATGGCCGGGTGATAGTACACCCATCCCCATCAAGAGGATGGTGGACTGAAAAAGACAAAACCAGCTCTAAGCGCATAGACAAAACCAGCTTCCCCATGAAGAGGAGATATACTTGCTTCAGTGAAATCTAATCCTCACCAGAAGTCTCACAATGAAGGAACAGCTTGCATGGCCTGGTGAAAACATCCTTATCCCTATCAAGAGGATAGTGAACAGGAGAAACAAAACCAGCTCTAAGCTCATGCCTCCCCATGAAGACATGCTTGCCTTGCTGAAATCTACTTCTAACCTGAACTCTCCCCATGAAGGGGAGGCAACTATGGACTGGGGAAAACATCCCCATCCCCATGAAGGGGATGGTGGACTGGCAAAGACAAAATCAGGTCTAAGCTCATACCTCCCCATAAAGAGGAGACATGCCTGCTTAGATGAAACCTTCTTCTAACCTGAACTCTTCCTATGAATGGGAGGCTTTCCCATGAAGAGACATGCCTGCCTAGATGAAATCTTCTTCTAAACTGAACTGTACCTATGAATGGGAGGCTTCCCCATGAAGAGGAGATATGCTTGGCTCAGTGCAATGCAATCCTAAAACTGAACTCTCCCCATGAAGGGGACGCTTGCATGGACTGGTGAAAACATCCCCATCCCCATCCCCATGAAGAGGATGGTGGACTGGCGAAGGCAAAACCAGCTCTGATGTAAGTGCTCCCCATGAGGAGGACGTATGCTAGCCTTGGTCAAATCTAATCCTAATCTGTATGTTGGATATGGAGGGGAGGATTGCATGGCCTGGTGAAAACATCCCCATCCCTATGAAGAGGATCGTTGACTGGCGAAGGCAAAACCAGCTCTAAGCTCATGCCTCTCCATGAAGAGGAGATATGCTTGTCTTAGTGAAATCTACTTCTAGCCTGAACTCTCCCCATGAAGGGGAGGCTAGCATGGCCTGGTGAAAACATCTTCATCCCTATCAAGAGGATAGTGAACAGGAGAGACAAAACTGGGACTAAGCTCATGTCCACCATGAAGAGGAGACATGCTTGCCTTGCTGAAACCTACTTCAAACCTGAAATCTCCCCATGAAGGGGAGGCTAGCATGGACGGGTGAAAACATCCAATCCCCATGAAGAGGATGGTTGACTGGCATAGAAAAAATCAACTCTAAGGTCACAGCTCCCCATGGAGAGGAGATATGCTTACCTCGGTGAAATCTAATCCTATCCTCCACTTTCCACGCGAAGGGAAGGCTTGCATGGGCGGGTGATAGTGTCCCCATCTGCATGAAGAGGATGGTGGACTGTCAAGGACAAAACCAGCTCTAAGCAAACAGATAAAACCAGCTTCCCCATGAAGAGGAGATATGCCTCCTTGGTGAAATCTAATCCTAACCTGAACTTTCTACACGACGGGGAAGCTTGCATGGCCGGGTGATAGTACACCCATCCCCATCAAGAGGATGGTGGACTGAAAAAGACAAAACCAGCTCTAAGCGCATAGACAAAACCAGCTTCCCCATGAAGAGGAGATATACTTGCTTCAGTGAAATCTAATCCTCACCAGAAGTCTCACAATGAAGGAACAGCTTGCATGGCCTGGTGAAAACATCCTTATCCCTATCAAGAGGATAGTGAACAGGAGAAACAAAACCAGCTCTAAGCTCATGCCTCCCCATGAAGACATGCTTGCCTTGCTGAAATCTACTTCTAACCTGAACTCTCCCCATGAAGGGGAGGCAACTATGGACTGGGGAAAACATCCCCATCCCCATGAAGGGGATGGTGGACTGGCAAAGACAAAATCAGGTCTAAGCTCATACCTCCCCATAAAGAGGAGACATGCCTGCTTAGATGAAACCTTCTTCTAACCTGAACTCTTCCTATGAATGGGAGGCTTTCCCATGAAGAGGAGACATGCCTGCCTAGATGAAATCTTCTTCTAAACTGAACTGTACCTATGAATGGGAGGCTTCCCCATGAAGAGGAGATATGCTTGGCTCAGTGCAATGCAATCCTAAAACTGAACTCTCCCCATGAAGGGGACGCTTGCATGGACTGGTGAAAACATCCCCATCCCCATCCCCATGAAGAGGATGGTGGACTGGCGAAGGCAAAACCAGCTCTGATGTAAGTGCTCCCCATGAGGAGGACGTATGCTAGCCTTGGTCAAATCTAATCCTAATCTGTATGTTGGACATGGAGGGGAGGATTGCATGGCCTGGTGAAAACATCCCCATCCCTATGAAGAGGATCGTTGACTGGCGAAGGCAAAACCAGCTCTAAGCTCATGCCTCTCCATGAAGAGGAGATATGCTTGTCTTAGTGAAATCTACTTCTAGCCTGAACTCTCCCCATGAAGGGGAGGCTAGCATGGATTGGTGTAAAATCCCCATCCCCATGAAGAGGATGGTGGACTGGCAAAGACAAAATCTAATCCTAATCTGTATGTTGGACATGTAGGGGAGGATTGCATGGCCCGGTAATACCATCCCCATCCCCAGGAAGAGGATCGTTGACAGGCAAAGACAAAACCAGCTCTAAGCTCATGCCTCCCCATGAAGAGGAGACATGCCTGCCTTGCTGAAACCTAATTCAAACCTGAACTCTCCCTATGAACGGGAGGCTTCCCCATGAAGAGGAGACATGCCTGCCTAGGAGAAATCTTCTTCTAACCTGAACTCTCCCCATGAAAGGGAGGCAAGCATGGACTGGGGAAAACATCCCCATCCCCATTAAGAGGATGGTGGACTGACAAAGACAAAACCAGCTCTAAGCACATAGACAAAACCAGCTTCCCCATGAAGAGGAGATATACTTGCCTCAGTGAAATCTAATCCTCATCAGAACTCTCACAATGAAGGGAAGGCTTGTATGGCCTGGTGAAAACATCCCCATCCCCATGAAGAGGATGGTGGACTGGCAAAGACAAAATCAGCTCTAAGCTCATACCTCCCCATGAACAGGAAACATGCCAGCCTTGGTGAAATCTACTTCTAACCTGAACTCTCCCCATGAAAGGCAGGCTAGCATGGACATGTGAAAACATCCCATCTGCATGAAGTGGATTGTTGACTGGCATAGGCAAAACCAGCTCTGATGTCAGTGCTCCCCATGAGGAGGAAGTATGCTTGCCTTGGTCAGATCTAATCCTAATCTTTATGTTGGATATGTAGAGGAGGATTGCATGGCCTGGTGAAAATATCCCCATCCAAATGAAGAGGATCGTTGACTGGCGAAGGCAAAACCAGCTCTAAGCTCATGCTTCCCCATGAAGAGGAGATATGCTTGGCCCAGTGAAATCTAATCTTAAACTCAACTCACCCCATTAAGGGGAGGTTTCGATTCCCTGGTGAAAACATCCCTATACCCATGAAGAGGATGGCTGGCTGGCAAAGTCAAAACCAGCTCTAAGCTCATGCCTCCCCATGAAGAGGAGATATGCTTGTCTTAGTGAAATCTACTTCTAGCGTGAACTCTCCCCATGAAGGGGAGGCTAGCATAGATTGGTGTAACATCTCCATCCTCATGAATTGGATGGTTGACTGGCATAGACAAAACCAGTTCTAAGGTCATAGCTCCCCATGAAGAGGAGACATGCCTGTATTGGAGAAATCGACTTCTAACATGAACTCGCCCCATGAAGGGGAGGCTGGCATGGCCTGGTGAAAAAATCCCCATCCATATGAAAAGGGTGGTTGATGGGAAAGAAAAACCAGCCCTAAGCTCATGCCTCCCCACGAAGAGGAGACATGCCTGCCTTGCTGAAACCTAATTCAAACCTGAACTCTCCCTATGAATGGGAGGCTTCCCCATGAAGAGGAGATATGCCTGGCTCAGTGCAATGTAATCCTAAAGCTGAACTCTCCCCATGAAGGGGAGGCGTGCATGGACTGGTGAAAACATCCCCATCCCCATGAAGTGGATGGTGGACTGGCAAAGACAAAATCAGCTCCAAGCTCATGCCTCCCCATGAAGAGGAGACATGCCAGCCTTGCTAAAACCTACTTGTAACCTGAACTCTCCCATGAAGGGGAGGCTAGCATGGATGGGTGAAAGCATCCAATCCCCATGCAGAGGATGGTTCACAGGCATAGACAAGACCAAATCTGAGGTCACAGCTCCCCATGAAAGGGAGATATGCTTGCCTTGGTGAAATCTTGTCCTAACCTGAACTTTCCACGCGAAGGGGAGGCTTGCATGGCCTGGTGATAGTGTCCCCATCCCCATGAAGAGGATGGTGGACTGTCAAAGACAAAACCAGCTCTAAGCGCATAGACAAAACCAGCTTCCCCATGAAGAGGAGATATATTTGCCTCAGTGAAATATAATCCTCACCAGAACTCTCACAATGAAGGGAAAGATAGCATGGCCTGGCGAAAACATCCGTATCCTTATCAAGAGGATAGTGAACAGGAGAAACGAAACCAGCTCTAAGCTCATGCCTACCCATGAAGAGGAGACATGCCAGCCTTGGTGAAATCTACTTCTAACCTGAACTCACCCCATGAAAGGCAGGCTAGCATGGACATGTGAAAATCTCTCCTCCTATGCAGAGGAGAGATACCTGCCTTAGAGAAATTTAATTCTTACCTGAAGCGTCGCCATGGAGGGGAGGCTGGTATGTCCTGGTAAAACCATCCCCACCCCCACGAAGAGGATGGTTGACTGGCAAAGACAAAACCAGCTCTAAGCTCATGCCTCCCCAAAAAGAGGAGACATGCCTGCCTTTGCTGAAATATACTTTTAAGCTGAACTCTCCCCATGAAGGTATGATAGCATGGACTGGTGAAAACATCCCATCCCCAAGAAGAGGATGGCTGAATAGCAAAGATAAACGAGCTCTTACCTGATGCCTCCCCTTGAAGAGGAGATATGCCTGCCTTGGTGAAGTCTACTTCTAACATGAACTCGCCCCATGAAGGGGAGGCAGGCATGGCCTGGTGAAAGCATGCCCATCTCTACGAAAAGGATGGTTGATGGGAAAGACAAAAACAGCCCTAAGCTCATGCCTCTCCATGAAGAGGAGACATGCCTGCCTTGGTAAATCCTACTTCAAACCTGAACTCTCCCATGAAGGGAAGGCTAGCGTGGACGGGTGAAAACATCCAATCCCCATGAAGAGGATGGTTGACTGGCATAGACAAAACCAGCTTCCCCATGAAGAGGAGAGATGACTGCCTTGCTGAAACCTACTTCAAACCTGAAATCTCCCCATGAAGGGGAGGCTAGCATGGACGGGTGAAAACATCGAATCCCCAAGAAGAGGATGGTTGCCTGGCAAAGACAAAACCAACCCTAAGGTCATTGCTTCCCATGGAGAGGAGATATGCTTGCTTCGGTGAAATCTGATCCTAACCTCCACTTTCCACGGAAAGGGAAGGCTTGCATGGCCGGGTGATAGTATCCCCATCTGCATGAAGAGGATGGTGGACTGACAAAGACAAAACCAGCTCTAAGCGCATAGACAACAACAGCTTCCCCATGAAGAGGAGATATACTTGCCTCAGGGAAATCTAATCCTAACCAGAACTCTCACAATGGAGGGAAGGCTCGCATGGCCTGGTGAAAACATCCTTATCCCTATCAAGAGGATAGTGAAAAGGAGAGGAAAAACCCGCTCTAAGCTCATGCCTCCCCATGAATAGGAGACGTGCCTGCCTTGCTGAAATGTACTTCTAACCTGAACTCTCCCCATGAAGGGGAGGCTAGCATGGACTGGGGAAAACATCCCCATCCCCATGAAGGGGATGGTTGACTGGGAAAGACAAAAGCAGCTCTAAGCTCATACCTCCCCATGAAGAGGAGACATGCCTGCCTAGGTGAAATCTTCTTCTAACCTGAACTCTCCCTATGAATGGGAGGCTTCCCCATGAAGAGGAGATATGCTTGGCTCAGTGCAATGCAATCCTAAAACTGAACTCTCCCCAAGAAGGGGACGCTTGCATGGACTGGTGAAAACATCCCCATCCCAATGAAGTGGATGGTGGACTAGCAAAGACAAAACCAGCTCTAAGCTCATTCCTCTCTATGAAGAGGAGTCGAGCCTGAGTTGGAGAAATGTACTTCTAACCTGAACGTTCCCAATGAAGGGGAGGCTTGCATGGCCTGGTGAAAACATCTTCATCCCTATCAAGAGGATAGTGAACAGGAGAGACAAAACTGGGACTAAGCTCATGTCCACCATGAAGAGGAGACATGCTTGCCTTGCTGAAACCTACTTCAAACCTGAAATCTCCCCATGAAGGGGAGGCTAGCATGGACGGGTGAAAACATCCAATCCCCATGAAGAGAATGGTTGACTGGCATAGAAAAAATCAACTCTAAGGTCACAGCTCCCCATGGAGAGGAGATATGCTTACCTCGGTGAAATCTAATCCTATCCTCCACTTTCCACGCGAAGGGAAGGCTTGCATGGGCGGGTGATAGTGTCCCCATCTGCATGAAGAGGATGGTGGACTGTCAAGGACAAAACCAGCTCTAAGCAAACAGATAAAACCAGCTTCCCCATGAAGAGGAGATATGCCTCCTTGGTGAAATCTAATCCTAACCTGAACTTTCTACACGACGGGGAAGCTTGCATGGCCGGGTGATAGTACACCCATCCCCATCAAGAGGATGGTGGACTGAAAAAGACAAAACCAGCTCTAAGCGCATAGACAAAACCAGCTTCCCCATGAAGAGGAGATATACTTGCTTCAGTGAAATCTAATCCTCACCAGAAGTCTCACAATGAAGGAACAGCTTGCATGGCCTGGTGAAAACATCCTTATCCCTATCAAGAGGATAGTGAACAGGAGAAACAAAACCAGCTCTAAGCTCATGCCTCCCCATGAAGACATGCTTGCCTTGCTGAAATCTACTTCTAACCTGAACTCTCCCCATGAAGGGGAGGCAACTATGGACTGGGGAAAACATCCCCATCCCCATGAAGGGGATGGTGGACTGGCAAAGACAAAATCAGGTCTAAGCTCATACCTCCCCATAAAGAGGAGACATGCCTGCTTAGATGAAACCTTCTTCTAACCTGAACTCTTCCTATGAATGGGAGGCTTTCCCATGAAGAGGAGACATGCCTGCCTAGATGAAATCTTCTTCTAAACTGAACTGTACCTATGAATGGGAGGCTTCCCCATGAAGAGGAGATATGCTTGGCTCAGTGCAATGCAATCCTAAAACTGAACTCTCCCCATGAAGGGGACGCTTGCATGGACTGGTGAAAACATCCCCATCCCCATCCCCATGAAGAGGATGGTGGACTGGCGAAGGCAAAACCAGCTCTGATGTAAGTGCTCCCCATGAGGAGGACGTATGCTAGCCTTGGTCAAATCTAATCCTAATCTGTATGTTGGACATGGAGGGGAGGATTGCATGGCCTGGTGAAAACATCCCCATCCCTATGAAGAGGATCGTTGACTGGCGAAGGCAAAACCAGCTCTAAGCTCATGCCTCTCCATGAAGAGGAGATATGCTTGTCTTAGTGAAATCTACTTCTAGCCTGAACTCTCCCCATGAAGGGGAGGCTAGCATGGATTGGTGTAACATCCCCATCCCCATGAAGAGGATGGTGGACTGGCAAAGACAAAATCTAATCCTAATCTGTATGTTGGACATGTAGGGGAGGATTGCATGGCCCGGTAATACCATCCCCATCCCCAGGAAGAGGATCGTTGACAGGCAAAGACAAAACCAGCTCTAAGCTCATGCCTCCCCATGAAGAGGAGACATGCCTGCCTTGCTGAAACCTAATTCAAACCTGAACTCTCCCTATGAACGGGAGGCTTCCCCATGAAGAGGAGACATGCCTGCCTAGGAGAAATCTTCTTCTAACCTGAACTTTCCCTATGAATGGGAGGCTTCCCCATGAAGAGGAGACATGCCAGCCTTGGTGAAATCTACTTCTAACCTGAACTCTCCCCATGAAAGGGAGGCAAGCATGGACTGGGGAAAACATCCCCATCCCCATTAAGAGGATGGTGGACTGACAAAGACAAAACCAGCTCTAAGCACATAGACAAAATCAGCTTCCCCATGAAGAGGAGATATGCTTGCCTTGCTGAAAATGAATCCTTACCAGAACTCTCACAGTGAAGGGGAGGCTTGCATGGCCTGGTGAAAACATCCTTATCCCTATAAAGAGGATAGTGAACAGGATAAACAAAACTAGCTCTAAGCTCATCCCTCCCCATGAAGAAAAGACATGCCTGCCTTGCTGAAATCTACTTCTAACCTGCAATCTCCCCATGAAGGGGAGGCTAGCATGGACTGGGGACAACATCCCCATCCCCATGAAGGGGATGGTTGACTGGAAAAGACAAAAGCAGCTCTAAGCTCATACCTCCCCATGAAGAAGAGACATGCCTGCCTAGGTGAAATCTTCTTCTAACCTGAACTCTCCCTATGAATGGGAGGCTTCCCCATGAAGAGGAGATATGCTTGGCTCAGTGCAATACAATCCCAAAACTGAACTCTCCCCATGGAGGGGACGCTTGCATGGACTGGTGAAAACTTCCCCATCCCCATGAAGAGGATGGTGGACTGGCAAAGACAAAATCAGCTCTAAGCTCATACCTCCCCATGAACAGGAAACATGCCAGCCTTGGTGAAATCTACTTCTAACCTGAACTCTCCCCATGAAAGGCGGGCTAGCATGGACATGTGAAAACATCCCATCTGCATGAAGTGGATTGTTGACTGGCATAGGCAAAACCAGCTCTGATGTCAGTGCTCCCCATGAGGAGGAAGTATGCTTGCCTTGGTCAAATCTAATCCTAATCTTTATGTTGGATATGTAGAGGAGGATTGCATGGCCTGGTGAAAATATCCCCATCCCTATGAAGAGGATCGTTGACTGGCGAAGGCAAAACCAGCTCTAAGCTCATGCTTCCCCATGAAGAGGAGATATGCTTGGCCCAGTGAAATCTAATCTTAAACTCAACTCACCCCATTAAGGGGAGGTTTCGATTCCCTGGTGAAAACATCCCTATACCCATGAAGAGGATGGCTGGCTGGCAAAGTCAAAACCAGCTCTAAGCTCATGCCTCCCCATGAAGAGGAGATATGCTTGTCTTAGTGAAATCTACTTCTAGCGTGAACTCTCCCCATGAAGGGGAGGCTAGCATAGATTGGTGTAACATCCCCATCCTCATGAATTGGATGGTTGACTGGCATAGACAAAACCAGTTCTAAGGTCATAGCTCCCCATGAAGAGGAGACATGCCTGTATTGGAGAAATCGACTTCTAACATGAACTCGCCCCATGAAGGGGAGGCTGGCATGGCCTGGTGAAAAAATCCCCATCCATATGAAAAGGGTGGTTGATGGGAAAGAAAAACCAGCCCTAAGCTCATGCCTCCCCACGAAGAGGAGACATGCCTGCCTTGCTGAAACCTAATTCAAACCTGAACTCTCCCTATGAATGGGAGGCTTCCCCATGAAGAGGAGATATGCTTGGCTCAGTGCAATGTAATCCTAAAGCTGAACTCTCCCCATGAAGGGGAGGCGTGCATGGACTGGTGAAAACATCCCCATCCCCATGAAGTGGATGGTGGACTGGCAAAGACAAAATCAGCTCCAAGCTCATGCCTCCCCATGAAGAGGAGACATGCCAGCCTTGCTAAAACCTACTTGTAACCTGAACTCTCCCATGAAGGGGAGGCTAGCATGGATGGGTGAAAGCATCCAATCCCCATGCAGAGGATGGTTCACAGGCATAGACAAGACCAAATCTGAGGTCACAGCTCCCCATGAAAGGGAGATATGCTTGCCTTGGTGAAATCTTGTCCTAACTTGAACTTTCCACGCGAAGGGGAGGCTTGCATGGCCTGGTGATAGTGTCCCCATCCCCATGAAGAGGATGGTGGACTGTCAAAGACAAAACCAGCTCTAAGCGCATAGACAAAACCAGCTTCCCCATGAAGAGGAGATATATTTGCCTCAGTGAAATATAATCCTCACCAGAACTCTCACAATGAAGGGAAAGATAGCATGGCCTGGCGAAAACATCCGTATCCTTATCAAGAGGATAGTGAACAGGAGAAACGAAACCAGCTCTAAGCTCATGCCTACCCATGAAGAGGAGACATGCCAGCCTTGGTGAAATCTACTTCTAACCTGAACTCACCCCATGAAAGGCAGGCTAGCATGGACATGTGAAAATCTCTCCTCCTATGCAGAGGAGAGATACCTGCCTTAGAGAAATTTAATTCTTACCTGAAGCGTCGCCATGGAGGGGAGGCTGGTATGTCCTGGTAAAACCATCCCCACCCCCACGAAGAGGATGGTTGACTGGCAAAGACAAAACCAGCTCTAAGCTCATGCCTCCCCAAAAAGAGGAGACATGCCTGCCTTTGCTGAAATATACTTTTAAGCTGAACTCTCCCCATGAAGGTATGATAGCATGGACTGGTGAAAACATCCCATCCCCAAGAAGAGGATGGCTGAATAGCAAAGATAAACGAGCTCTTACCTGATGCCTCCCCTTGAAGAGGAGATATGCCTGCCTTGGTGAAGTCTACTTCTAACATGAACTCGCCCCATGAAGGGGAGGCAGGCATGGCCTGGTGAAAGCATGCCCATCTCTATGAAAAGGATGGTTGATGGGAAAGACAAAAACAGCCCTAAGCTCATGCCTCTCCATGAAGAGGAGACATGCCTGCCTTGGTAAATCCTACTTCAAACCTGAACTCTCCCATGAAGGGAAGGCTAGCGTGGACGGGTGAAAACATCCAATCCCCATGAAGAGGATGGTTGACTGGCATAGACAAAACCAGCTTCCCCATGAAGAGGAGAGATGACTGCCTTGCTGAAACCTACTTCAAACCTGAAATCTCCCCATGAAGGGGAGGCTAGCATGGACGGGTGAAAACATCGAATCCCCAAGAAGAGGATGGTTGCCTGGCAAAGACAAAACCAACCCTAAGGTCATTGCTTCCCATGGAGAGGAGATATGCTTGCCTCGGTGAAATCTGATCCTAACCTCCACTTTCCACGGAAAGGGAAGGCTTGCATGGCCGGGTGATAGTATCCCCCTCTGCATGAAGAGGATGGTGGACTGTCAAGGACAAAACCAGCTCTAAGCAAACAGATAAAACCAGCTTCCCCATGAAGAGGAGATATGCCTCCTTGGTGAAATCTAATCCTAACCTGAACTTTCTACACGACGGGGAAGCTTGCATGGCCGGGTGATAGTACACCCATCCCCATCAAGAGGATGGTGGACTGAAAAAGACAAAACCAGCTCTAAGCGCATAGACAAAACCAGCTTCCCCATGAAGAGGAGATATACTTGCTTCAGTGAAATCTAATCCTCACCAGAAGTCTCACAATGAAGGAACAGCTTGCATGGCCTGGTGAAAACATCCTTATCCCTATCAAGAGGATAGTGAACAGGAGAAACAAAACCAGCTCTAAGCTCATGCCTCCCCATGAAGACATGCTTGCCTTGCTGAAATCTACTTCTAACCTGAACTCTCCCCATGAAGGGGAGGCAACTATGGACTGGGGAAAACATCCCCATCCCCATGAAGGGGATGGTGGACTGGCAAAGACAAAATCAGGTCTAAGCTCATACCTCCCCATAAAGAGGAGACATGCCTGCTTAGATGAAACCTTCTTCTAACCTGAACTCTTCCTATGAATGGGAGGCTTTCCCATGAAGAGACATGCCTGCCTAGATGAAATCTTCTTCTAAACTGAACTGTACCTATGAATGGGAGGCTTCCCCATGAAGAGGAGATATGCTTGGCTCAGTGCAATGCAATCCTAAAACTGAACTCTCCCCATGAAGGGGACGCTTGCATGGACTGGTGAAAACATCCCCATCCCCATCCCCATGAAGAGGATGGTGGACTGGCGAAGGCAAAACCAGCTCTGATGTAAGTGCTCCCCATGAGGAGGACGTATGCTAGCCTTGGTCAAATCTAATCCTAATCTGTATGTTGGATATGGAGGGGAGGATTGCATGGCCTGGTGAAAACATCCCCATCCCTATGAAGAGGATCGTTGACTGGCGAAGGCAAAACCAGCTCTAAGCTCATGCCTCTCCATGAAGAGGAGATATGCTTGTCTTAGTGAAATCTACTTCTAGCCTGAACTCTCCCCATGAAGGGGAGGCTAGCATGGCCTGGTGAAAACATCTTCATCCCTATCAAGAGGATAGTGAACAGGAGAGACAAAACTGGGACTAAGCTCATGTCCACCATGAAGAGGAGACATGCTTGCCTTGCTGAAACCTACTTCAAACCTGAAATCTCCCCATGAAGGGGAGGCTAGCATGGACGGGTGAAAACATCCAATCCCCATGAAGAGGATGGTTGACTGGCATAGAAAAAATCAACTCTAAGGTCACAGCTCCCCATGGAGAGGAGATATGCTTACCTCGGTGAAATCTAATCCTATCCTCCACTTTCCACGCGAAGGGAAGGCTTGCATGGGCGGGTGATAGTGTCCCCATCTGCATGAAGAGGATGGTGGACTGTCAAGGACAAAACCAGCTCTAAGCAAACAGATAAAACCAGCTTCCCCATGAAGAGGAGATATGCCTCCTTGGTGAAATCTAATCCTAACCTGAACTTTCTACACGACGGGGAAGCTTGCATGGCCGGGTGATAGTACACCCATCCCCATCAAGAGGATGGTGGACTGAAAAAGACAAAACCAGCTCTAAGCGCATAGACAAAACCAGCTTCCCCATGAAGAGGAGATATACTTGCTTCAGTGAAATCTAATCCTCACCAGAAGTCTCACAATGAAGGAACAGCTTGCATGGCCTGGTGAAAACATCCTTATCCCTATCAAGAGGATAGTGAACAGGAGAAACAAAACCAGCTCTAAGCTCATGCCTCCCCATGAAGACATGCTTGCCTTGCTGAAATCTACTTCTAACCTGAACTCTCCCCATGAAGGGGAGGCAACTATGGACTGGGGAAAACATCCCCATCCCCATGAAGGGGATGGTGGACTGGCAAAGACAAAATCAGGTCTAAGCTCATACCTCCCCATAAAGAGGAGACATGCCTGCTTAGATGAAACCTTCTTCTAACCTGAACTCTTCCTATGAATGGGAGGCTTTCCCATGAAGAGGAGACATGCCTGCCTAGATGAAATCTTCTTCTAAACTGAACTGTACCTATGAATGGGAGGCTTCCCCATGAAGAGGAGATATGCTTGGCTCAGTGCAATGCAATCCTAAAACTGAACTCTCCCCATGAAGGGGACGCTTGCATGGACTGGTGAAAACATCCCCATCCCCATCCCCATGAAGAGGATGGTGGACTGGCGAAGGCAAAACCAGCTCTGATGTAAGTGCTCCCCATGAGGAGGACGTATGCTAGCCTTGGTCAAATCTAATCCTAATCTGTATGTTGGACATGGAGGGGAGGATTGCATGGCCTGGTGAAAACATCCCCATCCCTATGAAGAGGATCGTTGACTGGCGAAGGCAAAACCAGCTCTAAGCTCATGCCTCTCCATGAAGAGGAGATATGCTTGTCTTAGTGAAATCTACTTCTAGCCTGAACTCTCCCCATGAAGGGGAGGCTAGCATGGATTGGTGTAAAATCCCCATCCCCATGAAGAGGATGGTGGACTGGCAAAGACAAAATCTAATCCTAATCTGTATGTTGGACATGTAGGGGAGGATTGCATGGCCCGGTAATACCATCCCCATCCCCAGGAAGAGGATCGTTGACAGGCAAAGACAAAACCAGCTCTAAGCTCATGCCTCCCCATGAAGAGGAGACATGCCTGCCTTGCTGAAACCTAATTCAAACCTGAACTCTCCCTATGAACGGGAGGCTTCCCCATGAAGAGGAGACATGCCTGCCTAGGAGAAATCTTCTTCTAACCTGAACTCTCCCCATGAAAGGGAGGCAAGCATGGACTGGGGAAAACATCCCCATCCCCATTAAGAGGATGGTGGACTGACAAAGACAAAACCAGCTCTAAGCACATAGACAAAACCAGCTTCCCCATGAAGAGGAGATATACTTGCCTCAGTGAAATCTAATCCTCATCAGAACTCTCACAATGAAGGGAAGGCTTGTATGGCCTGGTGAAAACATCCCCATCCCCATGAAGAGGATGGTGGACTGGCAAAGACAAAATCAGCTCTAAGCTCATACCTCCCCATGAACAGGAAACATGCCAGCCTTGGTGAAATCTACTTCTAACCTGAACTCTCCCCATGAAAGGCAGGCTAGCATGGACATGTGAAAACATCCCATCTGCATGAAGTGGATTGTTGACTGGCATAGGCAAAACCAGCTCTGATGTCAGTGCTCCCCATGAGGAGGAAGTATGCTTGCCTTGGTCAGATCTAATCCTAATCTTTATGTTGGATATGTAGAGGAGGATTGCATGGCCTGGTGAAAATATCCCCATCCAAATGAAGAGGATCGTTGACTGGCGAAGGCAAAACCAGCTCTAAGCTCATGCTTCCCCATGAAGAGGAGATATGCTTGGCCCAGTGAAATCTAATCTTAAACTCAACTCACCCCATTAAGGGGAGGTTTCGATTCCCTGGTGAAAACATCCCTATACCCATGAAGAGGATGGCTGGCTGGCAAAGTCAAAACCAGCTCTAAGCTCATGCCTCCCCATGAAGAGGAGATATGCTTGTCTTAGTGAAATCTACTTCTAGCGTGAACTCTCCCCATGAAGGGGAGGCTAGCATAGATTGGTGTAACATCTCCATCCTCATGAATTGGATGGTTGACTGGCATAGACAAAACCAGTTCTAAGGTCATAGCTCCCCATGAAGAGGAGACATGCCTGTATTGGAGAAATCGACTTCTAACATGAACTCGCCCCATGAAGGGGAGGCTGGCATGGCCTGGTGAAAAAATCCCCATCCATATGAAAAGGGTGGTTGATGGGAAAGAAAAACCAGCCCTAAGCTCATGCCTCCCCACGAAGAGGAGACATGCCTGCCTTGCTGAAACCTAATTCAAACCTGAACTCTCCCTATGAATGGGAGGCTTCCCCATGAAGAGGAGATATGCCTGGCTCAGTGCAATGTAATCCTAAAGCTGAACTCTCCCCATGAAGGGGAGGCGTGCATGGACTGGTGAAAACATCCCCATCCCCATGAAGTGGATGGTGGACTGGCAAAGACAAAATCAGCTCCAAGCTCATGCCTCCCCATGAAGAGGAGACATGCCAGCCTTGCTAAAACCTACTTGTAACCTGAACTCTCCCATGAAGGGGAGGCTAGCATGGATGGGTGAAAGCATCCAATCCCCATGCAGAGGATGGTTCACAGGCATAGACAAGACCAAATCTGAGGTCACAGCTCCCCATGAAAGGGAGATATGCTTGCCTTGGTGAAATCTTGTCCTAACCTGAACTTTCCACGCGAAGGGGAGGCTTGCATGGCCTGGTGATAGTGTCCCCATCCCCATGAAGAGGATGGTGGACTGTCAAAGACAAAACCAGCTCTAAGCGCATAGACAAAACCAGCTTCCCCATGAAGAGGAGATATATTTGCCTCAGTGAAATATAATCCTCACCAGAACTCTCACAATGAAGGGAAAGATAGCATGGCCTGGCGAAAACATCCGTATCCTTATCAAGAGGATAGTGAACAGGAGAAACGAAACCAGCTCTAAGCTCATGCCTACCCATGAAGAGGAGACATGCCAGCCTTGGTGAAATCTACTTCTAACCTGAACTCACCCCATGAAAGGCAGGCTAGCATGGACATGTGAAAATCTCTCCTCCTATGCAGAGGAGAGATACCTGCCTTAGAGAAATTTAATTCTTACCTGAAGCGTCGCCATGGAGGGGAGGCTGGTATGTCCTGGTAAAACCATCCCCACCCCCACGAAGAGGATGGTTGACTGGCAAAGACAAAACCAGCTCTAAGCTCATGCCTCCCCAAAAAGAGGAGACATGCCTGCCTTTGCTGAAATATACTTTTAAGCTGAACTCTCCCCATGAAGGTATGATAGCATGGACTGGTGAAAACATCCCATCCCCAAGAAGAGGATGGCTGAATAGCAAAGATAAACGAGCTCTTACCTGATGCCTCCCCTTGAAGAGGAGATATGCCTGCCTTGGTGAAGTCTACTTCTAACATGAACTCGCCCCATGAAGGGGAGGCAGGCATGGCCTGGTGAAAGCATGCCCATCTCTACGAAAAGGATGGTTGATGGGAAAGACAAAAACAGCCCTAAGCTCATGCCTCTCCATGAAGAGGAGACATGCCTGCCTTGGTAAATCCTACTTCAAACCTGAACTCTCCCATGAAGGGAAGGCTAGCGTGGACGGGTGAAAACATCCAATCCCCATGAAGAGGATGGTTGAC
Source organism: Heloderma suspectum (assembly GCF_057233095.1). Taxonomy (NCBI): domain Eukaryota; kingdom Metazoa; phylum Chordata; class Lepidosauria; order Squamata; family Helodermatidae; genus Heloderma; species Heloderma suspectum. Next base: position 73,767,656 of record NC_139462.1, read on the forward strand.
TGGCATAGACAAAACCAGCTTCCCCATGAAGAGGAGAGATGACTGCCTTGCTGAAACCTACTTCAAACCTGAAATCTCCCCATGAAGGGGAGGCTAGCATGGACGGGTGAAAACATCGAATCCCCAAGAAGAGGATGGTTGCCTGGCAAAGACAAAACCAACCCTAAGGTCATTGCTTCCCATGGAGAGGAGATATGCTTGCTTCGGTGAAATCTGATCCTAACCTCCACTTTCCACGGAAAGGGAAGGCTTGCATGGCCGGGTGATAGTATCCCCATCTGCATGAAGAGGATGGTGGACTGACAAAGACAAAACCAGCTCTAAGCGCATAGACAACAACAGCTTCCCCATGAAGAGGAGATATACTTGCCTCAGGGAAATCTAATCCTAACCAGAACTCTCACAATGGAGGGAAGGCTCGCATGGCCTGGTGAAAACATCCTTATCCCTATCAAGAGGATAGTGAAAAGGAGAGGAAAAACCCGCTCTAAGCTCATGCCTCCCCATGAATAGGAGACGTGCCTGCCTTGCTGAAATGTACTTCTAACCTGAACTCTCCCCATGAAGGGGAGGCTAGCATGGACTGGGGAAAACATCCCCATCCCCATGAAGGGGATGGTTGACTGGGAAAGACAAAAGCAGCTCTAAGCTCATACCTCCCCATGAAGAGGAGACATGCCTGCCTAGGTGAAATCTTCTTCTAACCTGAACTCTCCCTATGAATGGGAGGCTTCCCCATGAAGAGGAGATATGCTTGGCTCAGTGCAATGCAATCCTAAAACTGAACTCTCCCCAAGAAGGGGACGCTTGCATGGACTGGTGAAAACATCCCCATCCCAATGAAGTGGATGGTGGACTAGCAAAGACAAAACCAGCTCTAAGCTCATTCCTCTCTATGAAGAGGAGTCGAGCCTGAGTTGGAGAAATGTACTTCTAACCTGAACGTTCCCAATGAAGGGGAGGCTTGCATGGCCTGGTGAAAACATCTTCATCCCTATCAAGAGGATAGTGAACAGGAGAGACAAAACTGGGACTAAGCTCATGTCCACCATGAAGAGGAGACATGCTTGCCTTGCTGAAACCTACTTCAAACCTGAAATCTCCCCATGAAGGGGAGGCTAGCATGGACGGGTGAAAACATCCAATCCCCATGAAGAGAATGGTTGACTGGCATAGAAAAAATCAACTCTAAGGTCACAGCTCCCCATGGAGAGGAGATATGCTTACCTCGGTGAAATCTAATCCTATCCTCCACTTTCCACGCGAAGGGAAGGCTTGCATGGGCGGGTGATAGTGTCCCCATCTGCATGAAGAGGATGGTGGACTGTCAAGGACAAAACCAGCTCTAAGCAAACAGATAAAACCAGCTTCCCCATGAAGAGGAGATATGCCTCCTTGGTGAAATCTAATCCTAACCTGAACTTTCTACACGACGGGGAAGCTTGCATGGCCGGGTGATAGTACACCCATCCCCATCAAGAGGATGGTGGACTGAAAAAGACAAAACCAGCTCTAAGCGCATAGACAAAACCAGCTTCCCCATGAAGAGGAGATATACTTGCTTCAGTGAAATCTAATCCTCACCAGAAGTCTCACAATGAAGGAACAGCTTGCATGGCCTGGTGAAAACATCCTTATCCCTATCAAGAGGATAGTGAACAGGAGAAACAAAACCAGCTCTAAGCTCATGCCTCCCCATGAAGACATGCTTGCCTTGCTGAAATCTACTTCTAACCTGAACTCTCCCCATGAAGGGGAGGCAACTATGGACTGGGGAAAACATCCCCATCCCCATGAAGGGGATGGTGGACTGGCAAAGACAAAATCAGGTCTAAGCTCATACCTCCCCATAAAGAGGAGACATGCCTGCTTAGATGAAACCTTCTTCTAACCTGAACTCTTCCTATGAATGGGAGGCTTTCCCATGAAGAGGAGACATGCCTGCCTAGATGAAATCTTCTTCTAAACTGAACTGTACCTATGAATGGGAGGCTTCCCCATGAAGAGGAGATATGCTTGGCTCAGTGCAATGCAATCCTAAAACTGAACTCTCCCCATGAAGGGGACGCTTACATGGACTGGTGAAAATATCCCCATCCCCATCCCCATGAAGAGGATGGTGGACTGGCGAAGGCAAAACCAGCTCTGATGTAAGTGCTCCCCATGAGGAGGACGGATGCTAGCCTTGGTCAAATCTAATCCTAATCTGTATGTTGGACATGGAGGGGAGGATTGCATGGCCTGGTGAAAACATCCCCATCCCTATGAAGAGGATCGTTGACTGGCGAAGGCAAAACCAGCTCTAAGCTCATGCCTCTCCATGAAGAGGAGATATGCTTGTCTTAGTGAAATCTACTTCTAGCCTGAACTCTCCCCATGAAGGGGAGGCTAGCATGGATTGGTGTAACATCCCCATCCCCATGAAGAGGATGGTGGACTGGCAAAGACAAAATCTAATCCTAATCTGTATGTTGGACATGTAGGGGAGGATTGCATGGCCCGGTAATACCATCCCCATCCCCAGGAAGAGGATCGTTGACAGGCAAAGACAAAACCAGCTCTAAGCTCATGCCTCCCCATGAAGAGGAGACATGCCTGCCTTGCTGAAACCTAATTCAAACCTGAACTCTCCCTATGAACGGGAGGCTTCCCCATGAAGAGGAGACATGCCTGCCTAGGAGAAATCTTCTTCTAACCTGAACTTTCCCTATGAATGGGAGGCTTCCCCATGAAGAGGAGACATGCCAGCCTTGGTGAAATCTACTTCTAACCTGAACTCTCCCCATGAAAGGGAGGCAAGCATGGACTGGGGAAAACATCCCCATCCCCATTAAGAGGATGGTGGACTGACAAAGACAAAACCAGCTCTAAGCACATAGACAAAACCAGCTTCCCCATGAAGAGGAGATATACTTGCCTCAGTGAAATCTAATCCTCATCAGAACTCTCACAATGAAGGGAAGGCTTGTATGGCCGGGTGAAAACATCCTTATCCCTATAAAGAGGATAGTGAACAGGATAAACAAAACTAGCTCTAAGCTCATCCCTCCCCATGAAGAAAAGACATGCCTGCCTTGCTGAAATCTACTTCTAACCTGCAATCTCCCCATGAAGGGGAGGCTAGCATGGACTGGGGACAACATCCCCATCCCCATGAAGGGGGTGGTTGACTGGGAAAGACAAAAGCAGCTCTAAGCTCATACCTCCCCATGAAGAAGAGACATGCCTGCCTAGGTGAAATCTTCTTCTAACCTGAACTCTCCCTATGAATGGGAGGCTTCCCCATGAAGAGGAGATATGCTTGGCTCAGTGCAATACAATCCCAAAACTGAACTCTCCCCATGGAGGGGACGCTTGCATGGACTGGTGAAAACTTCCCCATCCCCATGAAGAGGATGGTGGACTGGCAAAGACAAAATCAGCTCTAAGCTCATACCTCCCCATGAACAGGAAACATGCCAGCCTTGGTGAAATCTACTTCTAACCTGAACTCTCCCCATGAAAGGCGGGCTAGCATGGACATGTGAAAACATCCCATCTGCATGAAGTGGATTGTTGACTGGCATAGGCAAAACCAGCTCTGATGTCAGTGCTCCCCATGAGGAGGAAGTATGCTTGCCTTGGTCAAATCTAATCCTAATCTTTATGTTGGATATGTAGAGGAGGATTGCATGGCCTGGTGAAAATATCCCCATCCCTATGAAGAGGATCGTTGACTGGCGAAGGCAAAACCAGCTCTAAGCTCATGCTTCCCCATGAAGAGGAGATATGCTTGGCCCAGTGAAATCTAATCTTAAACTCAACTCACCCCATTAAGGGGAGGTTTCGATTCCCTGGTGAAAACATCCCTATACCCATGAAGAGGATGGCTGGCTGGCAAAGTCAAAACCAGCTCTAAGCTCATGCCTCCCCATGAAGAGGAGATATGCTTGTCTTAGTGAAATCTACTTCTAGCGTGAACTCTCCCCATGAAGGGGAGGCTAGCATAGATTGGTGTAACATCCCCATCCTCATGAATTGGATGGTTGACTGGCATAGACAAAACCAGTTCTAAGGTCATAGCTCCCCATGAAGAGGAGACATGCCTGTATTGGAGAAATCGACTTCTAACATGAACTCGCCCCATGAAGGGGAGGCTGGCATGGCCTGGTGAAAAAATCCCCATCCATATGAAAAGGGTGGTTGATGGGAAAGAAAAACCAGCCCTAAGCTCATGCCTCCCCACGAAGAGGAGACATGCCTGCCTTGCTGAAACCTAATTCAAACCTGAACTCTCCCTATGAATGGGAGGCTTCCCCATGAAGAGGAGATATGCCTGGCTCAGTGCAATGTAATCCTAAAGCTGAACTCTCCCCATGAAGGGGAGGCGTGCATGGACTGGTGAAAACATCCCCATCCCCATGAAGTGGATGGTGGACTGGCAAAGACAAAATCAGCTCCAAGCTCATGCCTCCCCATGAAGAGGAGACATGCCAGCCTTGCTAAAACCTACTTGTAACCTGAACTCTCCCATGAAGGGGAGGCTAGCATGGATGGGTGAAAGCATCCAATCCCCATGCAGAGGATGGTTCACAGGCATAGACAAGACCAAATCTGAGGTCACAGCTCCCCATGAAAGGGAGATATGCTTGCCTTGGTGAAATCTTGTCCTAACCTGAACTTTCCACGCGAAGGGGAGGCTTGCATGGCCTGGTGATAGTGTCCCCATCCCCATGAAGAGGATGGTGGACTGTCAAAGACAAAACCAGCTCTAAGCGCATAGACAAAACCAGCTTCCCCATGAAGAGGAGATATATTTGCCTCAGTGAAATATAATCCTCACCAGAACTCTCACAATGAAGGGAAAGATAGCATGGCCTGGCGAAAACATCCGTATCCTTATCAAGAGGATAGTGAACAGGAGAAACGAAACCAGCTCTAAGCTCATGCCTACCCATGAAGAGGAGACATGCCAGCCTTGGTGAAATCTACTTCTAACCTGAACTCACCCCATGAAAGGCAGGCTAGCATGGACATGTGAAAATCTCTCCTCCTATGCAGAGGAGAGATACCTGCCTTAGAGAAATTTAATTCTTACCTGAAGCGTCGCCATGGAGGGGAGGCTGGTATGTCCTGGTAAAACCATCCCCACCCCCACGAAGAGGATGGTTGACTGGCAAAGACAAAACCAGCTCTAAGCTCATGCCTCCCCAAAAAGAGGAGACATGCCTGCCTTTGCTGAAATATACTTTTAAGCTGAACTCTCCCCATGAAGGTATGATAGCATGGACTGGTGAAAACATCCCATCCCCAAGAAGAGGATGGCTGAATAGCAAAGATAAACGAGCTCTTACCTGATGCCTCCCCTTGAAGAGGAGATATGCCTGCCTTGGTGAAGTCTACTTCTAACATGAACTCGCCCCATGAAGGGGAGGCAGGCATGGCCTGGTGAAAGCATGCCCATCTCTACGAAAAGGATGGTTGATGGGAAAGACAAAAACAGCCCTAAGCTCATGCCTCTCCATGAAGAGGAGACATGCCTGCCTTGGTAAATCCTACTTCAAACCTGAACTCTCCCATGAAGGGAAGGCTAGCGTGGACGGGTGAAAACATCCAATCCCCATGAAGAGGATGGTTGACTGGCATAGACAAAACCAGCTTCCCCATGAAGAGGAGAGATGACTGCCTTGCTGAAACCTACTTCAAACCTGAAATCTCCCCATGAAGGGGAGGCTAGCATGGACGGGTGAAAACATCGAATCCCCAAGAAGAGGATGGTTGCCTGGCAAAGACAAAACCAACCCTAAGGTCATTGCTTCCCATGGAGAGGAGATATGCTTGCTTCGGTGAAATCTGATCCTAACCTCCACTTTCCACGGAAAGGGAAGGCTTGCATGGCCGGGTGATAGTATCCCCATCTGCATGAAGAGGATGGTGGACTGACAAAGGCAAAACCAGCTCTAAGCGCATAGACAACAACAGCTTCCCCATGAAGAGGAGATATACTTGCCTCAGGGAAATCTAATCCTAACCAGAACTCTCACAATGGAGGGAAGGCTCGCATGGCCTGGTGAAAACATCCTTATCCCTATCAAGAGGATAGTGAAAAGGAGAGGAAAAACCCGCTCTAAGCTCATGCCTCCCCATGAATAGGAGACGTGCCTGCCTTGCTGAAATGTACTTCTAACCTGAACTCTCCCCATGAAGGGGAGGCTAGCATGGACTGGGGAAAACATCCCCATCCCCATGAAGGGGATGGTTGACTGGGAAAGACAAAAGCAGCTCTAAGCTCATACCTCCCCATGAAGAGGAGACATGCCTGCCTAGGTGAAATCTTCTTCTAACCTGAACTCTCCCTATGAATGGGAGGCTTCCCCATGAAGAGGAGATATGCTTGGCTCAGTGCAATGCAATCCTAAAACTGAACTCTCCCCAAGAAGGGGACGCTTGCATGGACTGGTGAAAACATCCCCATCCCAATGAAGTGGATGGTGGACTAGCAAAGACAAAACCAGCTCTAAGCTCATTCCTCTCTATGAAGAGGAGTCGAGCCTGAGTTGGAGAAATGTACTTCTAACCTGAACGTTCCCAATGAAGGGGAGGCTTGCATGGCCTGGTGAAAACATCTTCATCCCTATCAAGAGGATAGTGAACAGGAGAGACAAAACTGGGACTAAGCTCATGTCCACCATGAAGAGGAGACATGCTTGCCTTGCTGAAACCTACTTCAAACCTGAAATCTCCCCATGAAGGGGAGGCTAGCATGGACGGGTGAAAACATCCAATCCCCATGAAGAGAATGGTTGACTGGCATAGAAAAAATCAACTCTAAGGTCACAGCTCCCCATGGAGAGGAGATATGCTTACCTCGGTGAAATCTAATCCTATCCTCCACTTTCCACGCGAAGGGAAGGCTTGCATGGGCGGGTGATAGTGTCCCCATCTGCATGAAGAGGATGGTGGACTGTCAAGGACAAAACCAGCTCTAAGCAAACAGATAAAACCAGCTTCCCCATGAAGAGGAGATATGCCTCCTTGGTGAAATCTAATCCTAACCTGAACTTTCTACACGACGGGGAAGCTTGCATGGCCGGGTGATAGTACACCCATCCCCATCAAGAGGATGGTGGACTGAAAAAGACAAAACCAGCTCTAAGCGCATAGACAAAACCAGCTTCCCCATGAAGAGGAGATATACTTGCTTCAGTGAAATCTAATCCTCACCAGAAGTCTCACAATGAAGGAACAGCTTGCATGGCCTGGTGAAAACATCCTTATCCCTATCAAGAGGATAGTGAACAGGAGAAACAAAACCAGCTCTAAGCTCATGCCTCCCCATGAAGACATGCTTGCCTTGCTGAAATCTACTTCTAACCTGAACTCTCCCCATGAAGGGGAGGCAACTATGGACTGGGGAAAACATCCCCATCCCCATGAAGGGGATGGTGGACTGGCAAAGACAAAATCAGGTCTAAGCTCATACCTCCCCATAAAGAGGAGACATGCCTGCTTAGATGAAACCTTCTTCTAACCTGAACTCTTCCTATGAATGGGAGGCTTTCCCATGAAGAGGAGACATGCCTGCCTAGATGAAATCTTCTTCTAAACTGAACTGTACCTATGAATGGGAGGCTTCCCCATGAAGAGGAGATATGCTTGGCTCAGTGCAATGCAATCCTAAAACTGAACTCTCCCCATGAAGGGGACGCTTACATGGACTGGTGAAAATATCCCCATCCCCATCCCCATGAAGAGGATGGTGGACTGGCGAAGGCAAAACCAGCTCTGATGTAAGTGCTCCCCATGAGGAGGACGTATGCTAGCCTTGGTCAAATCTAATCCTAATCTGTATGTTGGACATGGAGGGGAGGATTGCATGGCCTGGTGAAAACATCCCCATCCCTATGAAGAGGATCGTTGACTGGCGAAGGCAAAACCAGCTCTAAGCTCATGCCTCTCCATGAAGAGGAGATATGCTTGTCTTAGTGAAATCTACTTCTAGCCTGAACTCTCCCCATGAAGGGGAGGCTAGCATGGATTGGTGTAACATCCCCATCCCCATGAAGAGGATGGTGGACTGGCAAAGACAAAATCTAATCCTAATCTGTATGTTGGACATGTAGGGGAGGATTGCATGGCCCGGTAATACCATCCCCATCCCCAGGAAGAGGATCGTTGACAGGCAAAGACAAAACCAGCTCTAAGCTCATGCCTCCCCATGAAGAGGAGACATGCCTGCCTTGCTGAAACCTAATTCAAACCTGAACTCTCCCTATGAACGGGAGGCTTCCCCATGAAGAGGAGACATGCCTGCCTAGGAGAAATCTTCTTCTAACCTGAACTTTCCCTATGAATGGGAGGCTTCCCCATGAAGAGGAGACATGCCAGCCTTGGTGAAATCTACTTCTAACCTGAACTCTCCCCATGAAAGGGAGGCAAGCATGGACTGGGGAAAACATCCCTATCCCCATGAAGAGGATGGTAGACTGGCAAAGACAAAATCCGCTCGAAGCTCATGCCTCCCCATGAAGAGGAGACATGCCTGCCTAGGTGAAATCTTCTTCTAACCTGAACTTACCCTATGAATGGGAGGCTTCCCCATGAAGAGGAGACATGCCTGCCTCGGTGAAATCTTCTTCTAACCTGAACTCTACGTATGAATGGGACGCTTCCCCATGAAGAGGAGATATGCTTGGCTCAGTGCAATGCAATCCTAAAACTGAACTCTCTCCATGAAGGGGACGCTTGCATGGACTGGTGAAAACATCCCCATCCCCATCCCCAGGAAGAGGATGGTGGACTGGCAAAGACAAAATCAGCTCTAAGCTCATACCTCCCCATGAACAGGAAACATGCCAGCCTTGGTGAAATCTTCTTCTAACCTGAACTTACCCTATGAATGGGAGGCTTCCCCATGAAGAGGACAAATGCCTGCCTTGCTGAAACCTAATTCAAACCTGAACTCTACCTATGAACGGGAGGCTTCCCCATGAAGAGGAGATATGCTTGGCTCAGTGCAATGCAACCCTAAAACTGAACTCTCCCCATGAAGGGGAGGCGTGCATGGACTGGGGAAAACATCCCCATCCCCATGAAGAGGATGGTGGACTGGCAAAGACAAAATCAGCTCGAAGCTCATGCCTCCCCATGAAGAGGAGACATGCCAGCCTTGGTGAAATCTACTTCTAACCTGAACTCTCCCCATGAAAGGGAGGCAAGCATGGACTGGGGAAAACATCCCCATCCCCATGAAGAGGATGGTGGACTGGCAAAGACAAAATCAGCTTGAAGCTCATGCCTCCCCATGAAGAGGAGACATGCCTGCCTAGGTGAAAGCTTCTTCTAACCTGAACTTACCCTATGAATGGGAGGCTTCCCCATGAACAGGAGACATGCTTGGCTCAGTGCAATGCAATCCTAAAACTGAACTCTCCCGATGAAGGGGACGCTTGCATGGACTGGTGAAAACATCCCCTTCCCTATGAAGAGGATGGTGGACTGGCAAAGACAAAATCAGCTCTAAGCTCATACCTCCCCATGAACAGGAAACATGCCAGCCTTGGTGAAACCTACTTCTAACCTGAAGTCTCCCGATGAAAGGCAGGCTAGTATGGACATGTGAAAACATAGCATCTGCATGAAGAGGATTGTTGACTAGCATAGGCAAAACCAGCTCTGATGTCTGTGCTCCCCATGAGGAGGAAATATGCTTGCCTTGGTCAAATCTAATCCTAATCTGTATGTTGGACATGTAGGGGAGGATTGCATGGCCTGGTAATACCATCCCCATCCCCAGGAAGAGGATCCTTGACTGGCAAAGACAAAACCAGCTCTAAGCTCATGCCTCCCCATGAAGAGGAGACATGCCTGTATTGGTGAAAACCTCTTCTAACCTTAACTCTCCGCATGAAGGGGAGGCAAGCATGGACTGGGGAAAACATCCCCATCCCCATGAAAAGGATGTTTGACTGACAAAGAAGAAATCAGCTTCAAGGTCATAGCTCCCCATGAAGAGGAGATATGCTTGTCTCACTGAAATCTAATCCTGAACTTTCCATGCGAAGGGGAGGCCTGTATGGCCTTGTGATAGTATCCCTACCCCCATGAAGAGGATGGTGGACTGGCAAAGACAAAACGAGCTCTTACCTGATGCCTCCCCATGAAGAGGAGACATGCCTGTCTTGGAGAAATCGACTTCTAACATGAACTCACCCCATAACGGGGAGACTGGCATGGCCTGGTGAAAACATCCCCATCCCTATGAAAAGGGTGGTTGATAGGAAAGAAAAACCAGCCCTAAGCTCATGCCTCCCCATGAAGAGGAGACATGCCTGCCTTGCTGAAACCTAATTCAAAACTGAACTCTCCCCATGAAGGGGAGGCAACCATGGACTGGGGAAAACATCCCCATCCCCATGAAGAGGATGGTGGACTGGCAAAGACAAAATCAGCTAGAAGCTCATGCCTCCCCATGAAGAGGAGATATGCCTGCCTTGGTGAATTTTACTAATAGCCTCAACTCTCCCCATGAAGGCAAAGCTATTACGGACTGGTGAAAACATCCCCATCCCCAGGAAGAGGATGGTGGACTGGCAAACACAATACGAGCTCTTACCTGATGCCTTCCCATGAAGATGACATATGCCTGCCTTGGTGAAATCTACTTCTAGCCTGAACTCTCCTCATTAAGGGGAGGCTAACATGGATTGGTGAAACCAAACCGATCCTCATGCACAGGATGGTTGACTGGCATAGACAAAACCAGCTCTGAGGTCATGGCTCTCCCCATGGAGAGGAGATATGCTTGCCTCGGTGAAATCTACGTCTAACATGAACTCGCCCCATGAAGGGGAGGTTGGCATGGCCTGGTGAAAACATCCCCATCCCTATGAAATGGGTGGTTGACTGGCATAGAGAAAATGAATTCTAAGGTCATAGCTCCCCATGGAGAGGAGACATGCCTGCCTTGCTGAAGTGTACTTCTAACCTGAACTCTCCCCATGAAGGGGAGGCAACCATGGACTGGGGAAAACATCCCCATGAAGAGGATGGTTGACTGGGAAAGACAAAAGCAGCTCTAAGCTCATACCTCCCCATGAAGAGGAGACATGCCTGCCTAGGTGAAATCTTCTTCTAACCTGAACTCTCCCTATGAATGGGAGGCTTCCCCATGAAGAGGAGATATGCCTGCCTCGGTGAAATCTTCTTCTAAACTGAACTCTACCTAAGAATGGGAGGCTTCCCCAAGAAGAGGAGATATGCTTGGCTCAGTGCAATGCAATCCTAAAACTGAACTCTCCCCATGAAGGGGGGGCGTGCATGGACTGGGGAAAACATCCCCATCCCCATGAAGAGGATGGTGGACTGGCAAAGACAAAATCAGCTCGAAGCTCATGCCTCCCCATGAACAGGAAACATGCCAGCCTTGGTGAAACCTACTTCTAACCTGAAGTCTCCCCATGAAAGGCAGGCTAGCATGGACATGTGAAAACATAACATCTGCATGAAGAGGATTGTTGACTGGCATAGGCAAAACCAGCTCTGATGTCTGTGCTCCCGATGAGGAGGAAATATGCTTGCTTTGGTCAAATCTAATCCTAATCTGTATGTTGGACATGTAGGGGAGGATTGCATGGCCTGGTAATACCATCCCCATCCCCAGGAAGAGGGTCGTTGACTGGCAAAGACAAAACCAGCTCTAAGCTCATGCCTCCCCATGAAGAGGAGACATGCCTGCCTTGCTGAAACCTAATTCAAACCAGAACTCTCCCTATGAATGGGAGGCTTCCCCATGAAGAGGAGATATGCTTGGCTCAGTGCAATGCAATCCTAAAAGTGAACTCTCCCCATGAAGGGAAGGCGTGCATGGACTGGGGAAAACATCCCCATCCCCATGAAGAGGATGGTGGACTGGCAAAGACAAAACCAGCTCGAAGCTCATGCCTCCCTATGAAGAGGAGACATGCCAGCCTAGGTGAAATCTTCTTCTAACCTGACCTTTCCCTATGAATGGGAGGCTTCCCCATGAAGAGGAGACATGCCTGCCTCGGTGAAATCTTCTACTAACCTGAGCTCTCCCTGTGAATGGGAGGCTTCCCCATGAAGAGGAGATATGCTTGGCTCAGTGCAATGCAATCCTAAAACTGAACTCTCCCCATGAAGGGGACGCTTGCATGGACTGCTGAAAACATCCCCATCCCCATGAAGAGGATGGTGGACTGGCAAAGAGAAAACGAGCTCTTACCTGATGCCTCCCCATGAAGAGGAGACATGCCTGTCTTGGAGAAATCGACTTCTAACATGAACTCACCCCATAACGGGGAGACTGGCATGGCCTGGTGAAAACATCCCCATCCCTATGAAAAGGGTGGTTGATAGGAAAGAAAAACCAGCCCTAAGCTCATGCCTCCCCATGAAGAGGAGACATGCCTGCCTTGCTGAAACCTAACTCAAACCTGAACTCTCCCCATGAAGGGGAGGCAACCATGGACTGGGGAAAACATCCCCATCCCCATGAAGAGGATGGTGGACTGGCAAAGACAAAATCAGCTAGAAGCTCATGCCTCCCCATGAAGAGGAGATATGCCTGCCTTGGTGAATTTTACTAATAGCCTCAACTCTCCCCATGAAGGCAAAGCTATTACGGACTGGTGAAAACATCCCCATCCCCAGGAAGAGGATGGTGGACTGGCAAACACAATACGAGCTCTTACCTGATGCCTCTCCATGAAGATGACATATGCCTGCCTTGGTGAAATCTACTTCTAGCCTGAACTCTCCTCATTAAGGGGAGGCTAACATGGATTGGTGAAACCAAACCGATCCTCATGCACAGGATGGTTGACTGGCATAGACAAAACCAGCTCTGAGGTCATGGCTCTCCCCATGGAGAGGAGATATGCTTGCCTCGGTGAAATCTACGTCTAACATGAACTCGCCCCATGAAGGGGAGGTTGGCATGGCCTGGTGAAAACATCCCCATCCCTATGAAATGGGTGGTTGACTGGCATAGAGAAAATGAATTCTAAGGTCATAGCTCCCCATGGAGAGGAGACATGCCTGCCTTGCTGAAGTGTACTTCTAACCTGAACTCTCCCCATGAAGGGGAGGCAACCATGGACTGGGGAAAACATCCCCATGAAGAGGATGGTTGACTGGGAAAGACAAAAGCAGCTCTAAGCTCATACCTCCCCATGAAGAGGAGACATGCCTGCCTAGGTGAAATCTTCTTCTAACCTGAACTCTCCCTATGAATGGGAGGCTTCCCCATGAAGAGGAGATATGCCTGCCTCGGTGAAATCTTCTTCTAAACTGAACTCTACCTAAGAATGGGAGGCTTCCCCAAGAAGAGGAGATATGCTTGGCTCAGTGCAATGCAATCCTAAAACTGAACTCTCCCCATGAAGGGGAGGCGTGCATGGACTGGGGAAAACATCCCCATCCCCATGAAGAGGATGGTGGACTGGCAAAGACAAAATCAGCTCGAAGCTCATGCCTCCCCATGAACAGGAAACATGCCAGCCTTGGTGAAACCTACTTCTAACCTGAACTCTCCCGATGAAAGGCAGGCTAGCATGGAGATGTGAAAACATACCATCTGCATGAAGAGGATTGTTGACTGGCATAGGCAAAACCAGCTCTGATGTCTGTGCTCCCCATGAGGAGGAAATATGCTTGCCTTGGTCAAATCTAATCCTAATCTGTATGTTGGACATGTAGGGGAGGATGGCATGGCCTGGTAATACCATCCCCATCCCCAGGAAGAGGATCGTTGACTGGCAAATACAAAACCAGCTCTAAGCTCATGCCTCCCCATGAAGAGGAGACATGCCTGCCTTGCTGAAACCTAATTCAAACCTGAAATCTCCCCATGAAGGGGAGGCTAGCATGGACGGGTGAAAACATCAAATCCCCTTGAAGAGAATGGTTAACTGGCATAGACAAAACGAATTCTAAGGTCATAGCTCCCCATGGAGAGGAGACATGCCTGCTTTGCTGAAGTGTACTTCTAACCTGAACTCTCCCCATGAAGGGGAGGCAACCATGGACTGGGCAAAACATCCCCATCCCCATGAAGGGGATGGTTGACTGGGAAAGACAAAAGCAGCTCTAAGATCATACCTCCCCATGAAGAGGAGACATGCCAGCCTAGGTGAAATCTTCTTCTAACCTGACCTTTCCCTATGAATGGGAGGCTTCCCCATGAAGAGGAGACATGCCTGCCTCGGTGAAATCTTCTACTAACCTGAGCTCTCCCTGTGAATGGGAGGCTTCCCCATGAAGAGGAGACATGCTTGGCTCAGTGCAATGCAATCCTAAAACTGAACTCTCCCCATGAAGGGGACGCTTGCATGGACTGGTGAAAACATCCCCTTCCCTATGAAGAGGATGGTGGACTGGCAAAGACAAAATCAGCTCTAAGCTCATACCTCCCCATGAACAGGAAACATGCCAGCCTTGGTGAAACCTACTTCTAACCTGAAGTCTCCCGATGAAAGGCAGGCTAGTATGGACATGTGAAAACATACCATCTGCATGAAGAGGATTGTTGACTAGCATAAGCAAAACCAGCTCTGATGTCTGTGCTCCCCATGAGGAGGAAATATGCTCGCCTTGGTCAAATCTAATCCTAATCTGTATGTTGGACATGTAGGGGAGGATTGCATGGCCTGGTAATACCATCCCCATCCCCAGGAAGAGGATCCTTGACTGGCAAAGACAAAACCAGCTCTAAGCTCATGCCTCCCCATGAAGAGGAGACATGCCTGTATTGGTGAAATCCTCTTCTAACCTTAACTCTCCGCATGAAGGGGAGGCAAGCATGGACTGGGGAAAACATCCCCATCCCCATGAAAAGGATGTTTGACTGACAAAGAAGAAATCAGCTTCAAGGTCATAGCTCCCCATGAAGAGGAGATATGCTTGTCTCACTGAAATCTAATCCTGAACTTTCCATGCGAAGGGGAGGCCTGTATGGCCTTGTGATAGTATCCCTACCCCCATGAAGAGGATGGTGGACTGGCAAAGACAAAACGAGCTCTTACCTGATGCCTCCCCATGAAGAGGAGACATGCCTGTCTTGGAGAAATCGACTTCTAACATGAACTCACCCCATAACGGGGAGACTGGCATGGCCTGGTGAAAACATCCCCATCCCTATGAAAAGGGAGGTTGATAGGAAAGAAAAACCAGCCCTAAGCTCATGCCTCCCCATGAAGAGGAGACATGCCTGCCTTGCTGAAACCTAACTCAAACCTGAACTCTCCCCATGAAGGGGAGGCAACCATGGACTGGGGAAAACATCCCCATCCCCATGAAGAGGATGGTGGACTGGCAAAGACAAAATCAGCTAGAAGCTCATGCCTCCCCATGAAGAGGAGATATGCCTGCCTTGGTGAATTTTACTAATAGCCTCAACTCTCCCCATGAAGGCAAAGCTATTACGGACTGGTGAAAACATCCCCATCCCCAGGAAGAGGATGGTGGACTGGCAAACACAATACGAGCTCTTACCTGATGCCTCTCCATGAAGATGACATATGCCTGCCTTGGTGAAATCTACTTCTAGCCTGAACTCTCCTCATTAAGGGGAGGCTAACATGGATTGGTGAAACCAAACCGATCCTCATGCACAGGATGGTAGACTGGCATAGACAAAACCAGGTCTGAGGTCATGGCTCTCCCCATGGAGAGGAGATATGCTTGCCTCGGTGAAATCTACATCTAACATGAACTCGCCCCATGGAGGGGAGGTTGGCATGGCCTGGTGAAAACATCCCCATCCCTATGAAATGGGTGGTTGACTGGCATAGAGAAAATGAATTCTAAGGTCATAGCTCCCCATGGAGAGGAGACATGCCTGCCTTGCTGAAGTGTACTTCTAACCTGAACTCTCCCCATGAAGGGGAGGCAACCATGGACTGGGGAAAACATCCCCATGAAGAGGATGGTTGACTGGGAAAGACAAAAGCAGCTCTAAGCTCATACCTCCCCATGAAGAGGAGACATGCCTGCCTAGGTGAAATCTTCTTCTAACCTGAACTCTCCCTATGAATGGGAGGCTTCCCCATGAAGAGGAGATATGCCTGCCTCGGTGAAATCTTCTTCTAAACTGAACTCTACCTAAGAATGGGAGGCTTCCCCAAGAAGAGGAGATATGCTTGGCTCAGTGCAATGCAATCCTAAAACTGAACTCTCCCCATGAAGGGGAGGCGTGCATGGACTGGGGAAAACATCCCCATCCTCATGAAGAGGATGGTGGACTGGCAAAGACAAAATCAGCTCGAAGCTCATGCCTCCCCATGAACAGGAAACATGCCAGCCTTGGTGAAACCTACTTCTAACCTGAACTCTCCCGATGAAAGGCAGGCTAGCATGGAGATGTGAAAACATACCATCTGCATGAAGAGGATTGTTGACTGGCATAGGCAAAACCAGCTCTGATGTCTGTGCTCCCCATGAGGAGGAAATATGCTTGCCTTGGTCAAATCTAATCCTAATCTGTATGTTGGACATGTAGGGGAGGATGGCATGGCCTGGTAATACCATCCCCATCCCCAGGAAGAGGATCGTTGACTGGCAAAGACAAAACCAGCTCTAAGCTCATGCCTCCCCATGAAGAGGAGACATGCCTGCCTTGCTGAAACCTAATTCAAACCTGAAATCTCCCCATGAAGGGGAGGCTAGCATGGACGGGTGAAAACATCAAATCCCCTTGAAGAGGATGGTTAACTGGCATAGACAAAACAAATTCTAAGGTCATAGCTCCCCATGGAGAGGAGACATGCCTGCTTTGCTGAAGTGTACTTCTAACCTGAACTCTCCCCATGAAGGGGAGGCAACCATGGACTGGGCAAAACATCCCCATCCCCATGAAGGGGATGGTTGACTGGGAAAGACAAAAGCAGCTCTAAGATCATACCTCCCCATGAAGAGGAGACATGCCAGCCTAGGTGAAATCTTCTTCTAACCTGACCTTTCCCTATGAATGGGAGGCTTCCCCATGAAGAGGAGACATGCCTGCCTCGGTGAAATCTTCTTCTAACCTGAACTCTACCTAAGAATGGGAGGCTTCCCCATGAAGAGGAGATATGCTTGGCTCAGTGCAATGCAATCCTAAAACTGAACTCTCCCCATGAAGGGGACGCTTGCATGGACTGGTGAAAACATCCCCATCCTCATGAACAGGATGGTGGACTGGCAAAGACAAAATCAGCTCTAAGCTCATGCCTCCCCACGAAGAGGAGACATGCCTGCCTCGGTGAAACCTACTTCTAACCTGAAGTCTCCCCATGAAAGGCAGGCTAGCATGGACATGTGAAAACATACCATCTGCATGAAGAGGATTGTTGACTGGCATAGGCAAAACCAGCTCTGATGTCTGTGCTCCCCATGAGGAGGAAATATGCTTGCCTTGGTCAAATCTAATCCTAATCTGTATGTTGGACATGTAGGGGAGGATTGCATGGCCTGGTAATACCATCCCCATCCCCAGGTAGAGGATCGTTGACTGGCAAAGACAAAACCAGCTCCAAGCTCATGCCTCCCCATGAAGATGAGACATGCCTGTATTGGTGAAATCCTCTTCTAACCTTAACTCTCCCCATGAAGGGGAGGCAAGCATGGATTGGGGAAAACATCCCCATCCCCATGAAGAGGATGTTTGACTGACAAAGAAGAAACCAGCTTTAAGGTCATAGCTCCCCATGAAGAGGAGATATAATTGTCTCACTGAAATCTAATCCTAACCTGAACTTTCCATGCAAAGGGGAGGCCTGTATGGCCTTGTGATAGAATCCCTACCCCCATGAAGAGGATGGTGGACTGGCAAGGACAAAACGAGCTCTTACCTGATGCCTCCCCATGAAGAGGAGACATGCCTGTCTTGGAGAAATCGACTTCTAACATGAACTCACCCCATAACGGGGAGACTGGCATGGCCTGGTGAAAACATCCCCATCCCTATGAAAAGGGTGGTTGATAGGAAAGAAAAACCAGCCCTAAGCTCATGCCTCCCCATGAAGAGGAGACATGCCTGCCTTGCTGAAACCTAACTCAAACCTGAACTCTCCCCATGAAGGGGAGGCAACCATGGACTGGGGAAAACATCCCCATCCCCATGAAGAGGATGGTGGACTGGCAAAGACAAAATCAGCTAGAAGCTCATGCCTCCCCATGAAGAGGAGATATGCCTGCCTTGGTGAATTTTACTAATAGCCTCAACTCTCCCCATGAAGGCAAAGCTATTACGGACTGGTGAAAACATCCCCATCCCCAGGAAGAGGATGGTGGACTGGCAAACACAATACGAGCTCTTACCTGATGCCTCCCCATGAAGATGACATATGCCTGCCTTGGTGAAATCTACTTTTAGCCTGAACTCTCCTCATTAAGGGGAGGCTAACATGGATTGGTGAAACCAAACCGATCCTCATGCACAGGATGGTTGACTGGCATAGACAAAACCAGCTCTGAGGTCATGGCTCTCCCCATGGAGAGGAGATATGCTTGCCTCGGTGAAATCTACGTCTAACATGAACTCGCCCCATGAAGGGGAGGTTGGCATGGCCTGGTGAAAACATCCCCATCCCTATGAAATGGGTGGTTGACTGGCATAGACAAAACGAATTCTAAGGTCATAGCTCCCCATGGAGAGGAGACATGCCTGCCTTGCTGAAGTGTACTTCTAACCTGAACTCTCCCCATGAAGGGGAGGCAACCATGGACTGGGTAAAACATCCCCATCCCCATGAAGGGGATGGTTGACTGGGAAAGACAAAAGCAGCTCTAAGATCATACCTCCCCATGAAGAGGAGACATGCCAGCCTAGGTGAAATCTTCTTCTAACCTGACCTTTCCCTATGAATGGGAGGCTTCCCCATGAAGAGGAGACATGCCTGCCTCGGTGAAATCTTCTTCTAACCTGAACTCTACCTGAGAATGGGAGGCTTCCCCATGAAGAGGAGATATGCTTGGCTCAGTGCAATGCAATCCTAAAACTGAACTCTCCCCATGAAGGGGACGCTTGCATGGACTGGTGAAAACATCCCCATCCTCATGAACAGGATGGTGGACTGGCAAAGACAAAATCAGCTCTAAGCTCATGCCTCCGCATGAAGAGGAGACATGCCTGCCTCGGTGAAACCTACTTCTAACCTGAAGTCTCCCCATGAAAGGCAGGCTAGCATGGACATGTGAAAACATACCATCTGCATGAAGAGGATTGTTGACTGGCATAGGCAAAACCAGCTCTGATGTCTGTGCTCCCCATGAGGAGGAAATATGCTTGCCTTGGTCAAATCTAATCCTAATCTGTATGTTGGACATGTAGGGGAGGATTGCATGGCCTGGTAATACCATCCCCATCCCCAGGAAGAGGATCGTTGACTGGCAAAGACAAAACCAGCTCCAAGCTCATGCCTCCCCATGAAGATGAGACATGCCTGTATTGGTGAAATCCTCTTCTAACCTTAACTCTCCCCATGAAGGGGAGGCAAGCATGGATTGGGGAAAACATCCCCATCCCCATGAAGAGGATGTTTGACTGACAAAGAAGAAACCAGCTTTAAGGTCATAGCTCCCCATGAAGAGGAGATAGTATCCCTACCTGATAGTATCCCACCTGATTCCTCTGCATGAAGAGGAGATATGCCTGCCTTGGTGAATTTTACTAATAGCCTCAACTCTCCCCATGAAGGTAAAGCTAATACGGACTGGTGAAAACATCCCCATCCCCAGGAAGAGGATGTTTGACTGACAAAAAAGAAACCAGCTTTAAGGTCATAGCTCTCCATGAAGAGGAGATATGCTAGTCTCACTGAAATCTAATCCTAACCTTAACTTTCCATGCGAAGGGGAGGCCTGTATGGCCTTGTGATAGTATCCCTACCCCCATAAAGAGGATGTTTGACTGACAGGGAAGAAACCAGCTTTAAGGTCATAGCTCTCCATGAAGAGGAGACATGCCTGTCTTGGAGAAATCGACTTCTAACATGAACTCACCCCATAACGGGGAGACTGGCATGGCCTGGTGAAAACATCCCCATCCCTATGAAAAGGGTGGTTGATAGGAAAGATAAACCAGCCCTAAGCTCATGCCTCTCCATGAAGAGGAGATATGCTAGTCTCACTGAAATCTAATCCTAACCTTAACTTTCCATGCGAAGGGGAGGCCTGTATGGCCTTGTGATAGTATCCCTACCCCCATGAAGAGGATGGTGGACTGGCAAAGACAAAACGAGCTCTTACCTGATGCCTCCCCATGAAGAGGAGACATGCCTGTCTTGGAGAAATCGACTTCTAACATGAACTCACCCCATAACGGGGAGACTGGCATGGCCTGGTGAAAACATCCCCATCCCTATGAAAAGGGTGTTTGATAGGAAAGAAAAACCAGCCCTAAGCTCATGCCTCCCCATGAAGAGGAGACATGCCTGCCTTGCTGAAACCTAATTCAAACCTGCACTCTCCCCATGAAAGGCAGGCTAGCATGGACATGTGAAAACATGCCATCTGCATGAAGAGGATTGTTGACTGGCATAGGCAAAACCAGCTCTGATGTCCTGTGCTCCCCATGAGGAGGAAGTATGCTTGCCTTGGTCAAATCTAATCCTAATCTGTATGTTGGACATGTAGGGGAGGATTGCATGGCCTGGTGAAAACATCCACATCTCTACAAAAATGATGGTTGATGGGAAAGACAAAACCAGCACTAAGCACATGCCTCCCCACTAAGAAGAGACATGCCTGCCTTGCTAAATTCTAATTTAACCCTGAACTCTCCCATGAAGGGGAGGCTAGCATGGACGGGTGAAAACATCCAATCCCCATGCAGTGGATGGTTGACTGGCATAGACAAAACCAAATCTGAGGTCATAGCTCCCCTTGAAAGGGAGATATGCTTGCGTTGGTGAAATCTAGTCCTAACCTGAACTTTCTACGTGAAGGGAAGGGAAGGCTTGCATGGGCGGGTGATAGTAACCTCATCTGCATGAAGAGGATGTTGGACTGTCAAGGATAAAACCAGCTCTAAGAGCATAGATAAAACTAGCTTCCCCATGAAGAGGAGACATGCAAGCCTTGGTGAAATCTACATCTAACCTGAACTCTCCCCATGAAGGGGAGGCAACCATGGACTGGGGAAAACATCCCCATCCCCATGAAGAGGATGGTTGACTGGCAAAGACAAAACGAATTCTAAGGTCATAGCTCCCCATGGAGAGGAGATATGCCTGCCTTGCTGAAGTGTACTTCTAACCTGAACTCTCCCAATGAAGGGGAGGCAACCATGGACTGGGGAAAACATCCCCATGAAGAGGATGGTTGACTGGGAAAGGCAAAAGCAGCTCTAAGTTCATACCTCCCCATGAAGAGGAGACATGCCTGCCTAGGTAAAATCTTCTTCTAACCTGAACTCACCCTATGAATGGAAGCTTCCCCATGAAGAGGAGATATGCTTGCCTTGGTGAAATCTAATCGTAACCTGAACTTTGTACGCAACAGGGAGGTTTGCATGGCCGGGTGATAGTACCCCCATCCCCATTAAGAGGATGGTGGACTGACAAAGACAAAACCAACTCTAAGCACATAGACAAAATCAGCTTCCCCATGAAGAGGAGATATGCTTGCCTTGCTGAAAATGAATCCTTACCAGAACTCTCACAGTGAAGGGGAGGCTTGCATGGCCTGGTGAAAACATCCTTATCCCTATCAAGAGGATAGTGAACAGGAGAGGAAAAAACCCGGTCTCAGCTCATGCCTCCCCATGAAGAGGAGACATGCCTGCCTAGGTGAAACCTACTTCTAACCTGAACTCTCCCCATGAAGTGGAAGCAAGCATGGACTGGGGAAAACATCCCCATCCCCATGAAGAGGATGGTGGACTGGCAAAGACAAAATCAGCTCGAAGTTCATGCCTCCCCATGAAGAGGAGACATGCCTGCCTAGGTGAAATCGTCTTCTGACCTGAACTCTGCCGATGAATGGGAGGCTTCCCCATGAAGAGGAGATATGCTTGGCTCAGTGTAATGCAATCCTAAACTGAACTCTCCCCATGAAGGGGAGGCTTGCATGGACTGGTGAAAACATCCCGATCCCCATGAAGAGGTTGGTGGACTGGCAAAGACAAAATCAGCTCTAAGGTCATAACTCCCCATGAAGAGGAGACATGCCTGCCTTGCTGAAACCTAATTCAAACCTGTAATCTCCCCATGAAGGGGAGGCTAGCATGGACGGGTGAAAACATCAAATCCCCTTGAAGAGAATGGTTAACTGGCATAGACAAAACGAATTCTAAGGTCATAGCTCCCCATGGAGAGGAGACATGCCTGCTTTGCTGAAGTGTACTTCTAACCTGAACTCTCCCCATGAAGGGGAGGCAACCATGGACTGGGCAAAACATCCCCATCCCCATGAAGGGGATGGTTGACTGGGAAAGACAAAAGCAGCTCTAAGATCATACCTCCCCATGAAGAGGAGACATGCCAGCCTAGGTGAAATCTTCTTCTAACCTGACCTTTCCCTATGAATGGGAGGCTTCCCCATGAAGAGGAGACATGCCTGCCTCGGTGAAATCTTCTTCTAACCTGAACTCTCCCTATGAAAGGGAGGCTTCCCCATGAAGAGGAGATATGCCTGGCTCAGTGCAATGCAATCCTAAAACTGAACTCTCCCCATGAAAGGGAGGCGTGCATGGACTGGGGAAAACATCCCCATCGCCATGAAGAGGATGGTGGACTGGCAAAGACAAAACCAGCTCTAAGCTCATGCCTCCCCATGAAGAGGAGACATACCAGCCTTGGTGAAATCTACTTCGGACCTGAACTCTCCCCATGAAAGGGAGGCAAGCATGGACTGGGGAAAACATCCCCTTCCCCAGGAAGAGGATGGTGGACTGGCAAAGACAAAATCAGCTCTAAGCTCATACCTCCCCATTAACAGGAAACATGCCAGAGGATTGTTGACTGGCATAGGCAAAACCAGCTCTGATGTCTGTGCTCCCCATGAGGAGGAAATATGCTTGCCTTGGTCAAATCTAATCCTAATCTGTATGTTGGATATGTAGGGGAGGATTGCATGGCCTGGTAATACCATCCCCATCCCCAGGAAGAGGATCCTTGACTGGCAAAGACAAAACCAGCTCCAAGCTCATGCCTCCCCAGGAAGAGGAGACATGCCTGTATTGGTGAAATCCTCTTCTAACCTTAACTCTCCGCATGAAGGGGATGCAAGCATTGACTGGGGAAAACACCCCCATCCCCATGAAGAGGATGTTTGACTGACAAAGAAGAAACCAGCTTTAAGGTCATAGCTCCCCATGAAGAGGAGACATGCCTGCCTTGCTGAAACCTAATTCAAACCTGAAATCTCCCCATGAAGGGGAGGCTAGAATGGACGGGTGAAAACATCAAATCCCCTTGAAGAGGATGGTTAACTGGCATAGACAAAACGAATTCTAAGGTCATAGCTCCCCATGGAGAGGAGACATACCTGCCTTGCTGAAGTGTACTTCTAACCTGAACTCTCCCCATGAAGGGGAGGCAACCATGGACTGGGGAAAACATCCCCATGAAGAGGATGGTGGACTGGCAAAGAAAAAACCAGGTCTAAGCTCATGCCTTCCCATAAAGAGGAGAGATGCCAGCCTTGGTGAAATCTACATCTAACCTGAACTCTCCCCATGAAGGGGAGGCAACTATGGACTGGGGAAAACATCCCCATCCCCATGAAGGGGATGGTTGACTGGGAAAGACAAAAGCAGCTCTAAGCTCATACCTCCCCATGAAGAGGAGGCATGCCTGCCTAGGTGAAATCTTCTTCTAACCTGAACTCTCCCTATGAATGGGAGGCTTCCCCATGAAGTGGAGATATGCTTGGCTCAGTGCAATGCAATCCTAAAACTGAACTCTCCCCATGAAGGGGACGCTTGCATGGACTGGTGAAAACATCGCCATCCCCATGAAAAGGATGGTGGACTGGCAAAGACAAAAAGAGCTCTAAGCTCATACCTCCCCATGAACAGGAAACATGCCAGCCTTGGTGAAACCTACTTCTAACCTGAAGTCTCCCGATGAAAGGCAGGCTAGCATGGACATGTGAAAACATACCATCTGCATGAAGAGGATTGTTGACTGGCATAGGCAAAACCAGCTCTGATGTCTGTGCTCCCCATGAGGAGGAAATATGCTTGCCTTGGTCAAATCTAATCCTAATCTGTATGTTGGACATGTAGGGGAGGATTGCATGGCCTGGTAATACCATCCCCATCACCAGGAAGAGGATCCTTGACTGGCAAAGACAAAACCAGCTCTAAGCTCATGCCTCCCCATGAAGAGGAGACATGCCTGCCTTGGTGAAATCTTCTTCTAACCTTAACTCTCCCCATGAAGGGGAGGCAAGCATGGACTGGGGGAAACATCCCCATCCCCATTAAGAGGATGTTTGACTGACAAAGAAGAAACCAGCTTTAAGGTCATAGCTCCCCATGAAGAGGAGATATGCTTGTCTCACTGAAATCTAATCCTACCCTGAACTTTCCATGCGAAGGGGAGGCCTGTATGGCCTTGTGATAGTATCCCTACCACCATGAAGAGGATGGTGGACTGGCAAAGACAAAACGAGCTCTTACCTGATGCCTCCCCATGAAGAGGAGACATGCCTGTCTTGGAGAAATCGACTTCTAACATGAACTCACCCCATAACGGGGAGACTGGCATGGCCTGGTGAAAACATCCCCATCCCTATGAAAAGGGTGGTTGATAGGAAAGAAAAACCAGCCCTAAGCTCATGCCTCCCCATGAAGAGGAGACATGCCTGCCTTGCTGAAACCTAACTCAAACCTGAACTCTCCCCATGAAGGGGAGGCAACCATGGACTGGGGAAAACATCCCCATCCCCATGAAGAGGATGGTGGACTGGCAAAGACAAAATCAGCTAGAAGCTCATGCCTCCCCATGAAGAGGAGATATGCCTGCCTTGGTGAATTTTACTAATAGCCTCAACTCTCCCCATGAAGGCAAAGCTATTACGGACTGGTGAAAACATCCCCATCCCCAGGAAGAGGATGGTGGACTGGCAAACACAATACGAGCTCTTACCTGATGCCTCCCCATGAAGATGACATATGCCTGCCTTGGTGAAATCTACTTTTAGCCTGAACTCTCCTCATTAAGGGGAGGCTAACATGGATTGGTGAAACCAAACCGATCCTCATGCACAGGATGGTTGACTGGCATAGACAAAACCAGCTCTGAGGTCATGGCTCTCCCCATGGAGAGGAGATATGCTTGCCTCGGTGAAATCTACGTCTAACATGAACTCGCCCCATGAAGGGGAGGTTGGCATGGCCTGGTGAAAACATCAACATCCCTATGAAATGGGTGGTTGACTGGCATAGACAAAACGAATTCTAAGGTCATAGCTCCCCATGGAGAGGAGACATGCCTGCCTTGCTGAAGTGTACTTCTAACCTGAACTCTCCCCATGAAGGGGAGGCAACCATGGACTGGGTAAAACATCCCCATCCCCATGAAGGGGATGGTTGACTGGGAAAGACAAAAGCAGCTCTAAGATCATACCTCCCCATGAAGAGGAGACATGCCAGCCTAGGTGAAATCTTCTTCTAACCTGACCTTTCCCTATGAATGGGAGGCTTCCCCATGAAGAGGAGACATGCCTGCCTCGGTGAAATCTTCTTCTAACCTGAACTCTACCTGAGAATGGGAGGCTTCCCCATGAAGAGGAGATATGCTTGGCTCAGTGCAATGCAATCCTAAAACTGAACTCTCCCCATGAAGGGGACGCTTGCATGGACTGGTGAAAACATCCCCATCCTCATGAACAGGATGGTGGACTGGCAAAGACAAAATCAGCTCTAAGCTCATGCCTCCGCATGAAGAGGAGACATGCCTGCCTCGGTGAAACCTACTTCTAACCTGAAGTCTCCCCATGAAAGGCAGGCTAGCATGGACATGTGAAAACATACCATCTGCATGAAGAGGATTGTTGACTGGCATAGGCAAAACCAGCTCTGATGTCTGTGCTCCCCATGAGGAGGAAATATGCTTGCCTTGGTCAAATCTAATCCTAATCTGTATGTTGGACATGTAGGGGAGGATTGCATGGCCTGGTAATACCATCCCCATCCCCAGGAAGAGGATCGTTGACTGGCAAAGACAAAACCAGCTCCAAGCTCATGCCTCCCCATGAAGATGAGACATGCCTGTATTGGTGAAATCCTCTTCTAACCTTAACTCTCCCCATGAAGGGGAGGCAAGCATGGATTGGGGAAAACATCCCCATCCCCATGAAGAGGATGTTTGACTGACAAAGAAGAAACCAGCTTTAAGGTCATAGCTCCCCATGAAGAGGAGATAGTATCCCTACCTGATAGTATCCCACCTGATTCCTCTGCATGAAGAGGAGATATGCCTGCCTTGGTGAATTTTACTAATAGCCTCAACTCTCCCCATGAAGGTAAAGCTAATACGGACTGGTGAAAACATCCCCATCCCCAGGAAGAGGATGTTTGACTGACAAAAAAGAAACCAGCTTTAAGGTCATAGCTCTCCATGAAGAGGAGATATGCTAGTCTCACTGAAATCTAATCCTAACCTTAACTTTCCATGCGAAGGGGAGGCCTGTATGGCCTTGTGATAGTATCCCTACCCCCATAAAGAGGATGTTTGACTGACAGGGAAGAAACCAGCTTTAAGGTCATAGCTCTCCATGAAGAGGAGACATGCCTGTCTTGGAGAAATCGACTTCTAACATGAACTCACCCCATAACGGGGAGACTGGCATGGCCTGGTGAAAACATCCCCATCCCTATGAAAAGGGTGGTTGATAGGAAAGATAAACCAGCCCTAAGCTCATGCCTCTCCATGAAGAGGAGATATGCTAGTCTCACTGAAATCTAATCCTAACCTTAACTTTCCATGCGAAGGGGAGGCCTGTATGGCCTTGTGATAGTATCCCTACCCCCATGAAGAGGATGGTGGACTGGCAAAGACAAAACGAGCTCTTACCTGATGCCTCCCCATGAAGAGGAGACATGCCTGTCTTGGAGAAATCGACTTCTAACATGAACTCACCCCATAACGGGGAGACTGGCATGGCCTGGTGAAAACATCCCCATCCCTATGAAAAGGGTGTTTGATAGGAAAGAAAAACCAGCCCTAAGCTCATGCCTCCCCATGAAGAGGAGACATGCCTGCCTTGCTGAAACCTAATTCAAACCTGCACTCTCCCCATGAAAGGCAGGCTAGCATGGACATGTGAAAACATGCCATCTGCATGAAGAGGATTGTTGACTGGCATAGGCAAAACCAGCTCTGATGTCCTGTGCTCCCCATGAGGAGGAAGTATGCTTGCCTTGGTCAAATCTAATCCTAATCTGTATGTTGGACATGTAGGGGAGGATTGCATGGCCTGGTGAAAACATCCACATCTCTACAAAAATGATGGTTGATGGGAAAGACAAAACCAGCACTAAGCACATGCCTCCCCACTAAGAAGAGACATGCCTGCCTTGCTAAATTCTAATTTAACCCTGAACTCTCCCATGAAGGGGAGGCTAGCATGGACGGGTGAAAACATCCAATCCCCATGCAGTGGATGGTTGACTGGCATAGACAAAACCAAATCTGAGGTCATAGCTCCCCTTGAAAGGGAGATATGCTTGCGTTGGTGAAATCTAGTCCTAACCTGAACTTTCTACGTGAAGGGAAGGGAAGGCTTGCATGGGCGGGTGATAGTAACCTCATCTGCATGAAGAGGATGTTGGACTGTCAAGGATAAAACCAGCTCTAAGAGCATAGATAAAACTAGCTTCCCCATGAAGAGGAGACATGCAAGCCTTGGTGAAATCTACATCTAACCTGAACTCTCCCCATGAAGGGGAGGCAACCATGGACTGGGGAAAACATCCCCATCCCCATGAAGAGGATGGTTGACTGGCAAAGACAAAACGAATTCTAAGGTCATAGCTCCCCATGGAGAGGAGATATGCCTGCCTTGCTGAAGTGTACTTCTAACCTGAACTCTCCCAATGAAGGGGAGGCAACCATGGACTGGGGAAAACATCCCCATGAAGAGGATGGTTGACTGGGAAAGGCAAAAGCAGCTCTAAGTTCATACCTCCCCATGAAGAGGAGACATGCCTGCCTAGGTAAAATCTTCTTCTAACCTGAACTCACCCTATGAATGGAAGCTTCCCCATGAAGAGGAGATATGCTTGCCTTGGTGAAATCTAATCGTAACCTGAACTTTGTACGCAACAGGGAGGTTTGCATGGCCGGGTGATAGTACCCCCATCCCCATTAAGAGGATGGTGGACTGACAAAGACAAAACCAACTCTAAGCACATAGACAAAATCAGCTTCCCCATGAAGAGGAGATATGCTTGCCTTGCTGAAAATGAATCCTTACCAGAACTCTCACAGTGAAGGGGAGGCTTGCATGGCCTGGTGAAAACATCCTTATCCCTATCAAGAGGATAGTGAACAGGAGAGGAAAAAACCCGGTCTCAGCTCATGCCTCCCCATGAAGAGGAGACATGCCTGCCTAGGTGAAACCTACTTCTAACCTGAACTCTCCCCATGAAGTGGAAGCAAGCATGGACTGGGGAAAACATCCCCATCCCCATGAAGAGGATGGTGGACTGGCAAAGACAAAATCAGCTCGAAGTTCATGCCTCCCCATGAAGAGGAGACATGCCTGCCTAGGTGAAATCGTCTTCTGACCTGAACTCTGCCGATGAATGGGAGGCTTCCCCATGAAGAGGAGATATGCTTGGCTCAGTGTAATGCAATCCTAAACTGAACTCTCCCCATGAAGGGGAGGCTTGCATGGACTGGTGAAAACATCCCGATCCCCATGAAGAGGTTGGTGGACTGGCAAAGACAAAATCAGCTCTAAGGTCATAACTCCCCATGAAGAGGAGACATGCCTGCCTTGCTGAAACCTAATTCAAACCTGTAATCTCCCCATGAAGGGGAGGCTAGCATGGACGGGTGAAAACATCAAATCCCCTTGAAGAGAATGGTTAACTGGCATAGACAAAACGAATTCTAAGGTCATAGCTCCCCATGGAGAGGAGACATGCCTGCTTTGCTGAAGTGTACTTCTAACCTGAACTCTCCCCATGAAGGGGAGGCAACCATGGACTGGGCAAAACATCCCCATCCCCATGAAGGGGATGGTTGACTGGGAAAGACAAAAGCAGCTCTAAGATCATACCTCCCCATGAAGAGGAGACATGCCAGCCTAGGTGAAATCTTCTTCTAACCTGACCTTTCCCTATGAATGGGAGGCTTCCCCATGAAGAGGAGACATGCCTGCCTCGGTGAAATCTTCTTCTAACCTGAACTCTCCCTATGAAAGGGAGGCTTCCCCATGAAGAGGAGATATGCCTGGCTCAGTGCAATGCAATCCTAAAACTGAACTCTCCCCATGAAAGGGAGGCGTGCATGGACTGGGGAAAACATCCCCATCGCCATGAAGAGGATGGTGGACTGGCAAAGACAAAACCAGCTCTAAGCTCATGCCTCCCCATGAAGAGGAGACATACCAGCCTTGGTGAAATCTACTTCGGACCTGAACTCTCCCCATGAAAGGGAGGCAAGCATGGACTGGGGAAAACATCCCCTTCCCCAGGAAGAGGATGGTGGACTGGCAAAGACAAAATCAGCTCTAAGCTCATACCTCCCCATTAACAGGAAACATGCCAGAGGATTGTTGACTGGCATAGGCAAAACCAGCTCTGATGTCTGTGCTCCCCATGAGGAGGAAATATGCTTGCCTTGGTCAAATCTAATCCTAATCTGTATGTTGGATATGTAGGGGAGGATTGCATGGCCTGGTAATACCATCCCCATCCCCAGGAAGAGGATCCTTGACTGGCAAAGACAAAACCAGCTCCAAGCTCATGCCTCCCCAGGAAGAGGAGACATGCCTGTATTGGTGAAATCCTCTTCTAACCTTAACTCTCCGCATGAAGGGGATGCAAGCATTGACTGGGGAAAACACCCCCATCCCCATGAAGAGGATGTTTGACTGACAAAGAAGAAACCAGCTTTAAGGTCATAGCTCCCCATGAAGAGGAGACATGCCTGCCTTGCTGAAACCTAATTCAAACCTGAAATCTCCCCATGAAGGGGAGGCTAGAATGGACGGGTGAAAACATCAAATCCCCTTGAAGAGGATGGTTAACTGGCATAGACAAAACGAATTCTAAGGTCATAGCTCCCCATGGAGAGGAGACATACCTGCCTTGCTGAAGTGTACTTCTAACCTGAACTCTCCCCATGAAGGGGAGGCAACCATGGACTGGGGAAAACATCCCCATGAAGAGGATGGTGGACTGGCAAAGAAAAAACCAGGTCTAAGCTCATGCCTTCCCATAAAGAGGAGAGATGCCAGCCTTGGTGAAATCTACATCTAACCTGAACTCTCCCCATGAAGGGGAGGCAACTATGGACTGGGGAAAACATCCCCATCCCCATGAAGGGGATGGTTGACTGGGAAAGACAAAAGCAGCTCTAAGCTCATACCTCCCCATGAAGAGGAGGCATGCCTGCCTAGGTGAAATCTTCTTCTAACCTGAACTCTCCCTATGAATGGGAGGCTTCCCCATGAAGTGGAGATATGCTTGGCTCAGTGCAATGCAATCCTAAAACTGAACTCTCCCCATGAAGGGGACGCTTGCATGGACTGGTGAAAACATCGCCATCCCCATGAAAAGGATGGTGGACTGGCAAAGACAAAAAGAGCTCTAAGCTCATACCTCCCCATGAACAGGAAACATGCCAGCCTTGGTGAAACCTACTTCTAACCTGAAGTCTCCCGATGAAAGGCAGGCTAGCATGGACATGTGAAAACATACCATCTGCATGAAGAGGATTGTTGACTGGCATAGGCAAAACCAGCTCTGATGTCTGTGCTCCCCATGAGGAGGAAATATGCTTGCCTTGGTCAAATCTAATCCTAATCTGTATGTTGGACATGTAGGGGAGGATTGCATGGCCTGGTAATACCATCCCCATCCCCAGGAAGAGGATCCTTGACTGGCAAAGACAAAACCAGCTCTAAGCTCATGCCTCCCCATGAAGAGGAGACATGCCTGCCTTGGTGAAATCTTCTTCTAACCTTAACTCTCCCCATGAAGGGGAGGCAAGCATGGACTGGGGGAAACATCCCCATCCCCATTAAGAGGATGTTTGACTGACAAAGAAGAAACCAGCTTTAAGGTCATAGCTCCCCATGAAGAGGAGATATGCTTGTCTCACTGAAATCTAATCCTACCCTGAACTTTCCATGCGAAGGGGAGGCCTGTATGGCCTTGTGATAGTATCCCTACCACCATGAAGAGGATGGTGGACTGGCAAAGACAAAACGAGCTCTTACCTGATGCCTCCCCATGAAGAGGAGACATGCCTGTCTTGGAGAAATCGACTTCTAACATGAACTCACCCCATAACGGGGAGACTGGCATGGCCTGGTGAAAACATCCCCATCCCTATGAAAAGGGTGGTTGATAGGAAAGAAAAACCAGCCCTAAGCTCATGCCTCCCCATGAAGAGGAGACATGCCTGCCTTGCTGAAACCTAACTCAAACCTGAACTCTCCCCATGAAGGGGAGGCAACCATGGACTGGGGAAAACATCCCCATCCCCATGAAGAGGATGGTGGACTGGCAAAGACAAAATCAGCTAGAAGCTCATGCCTCCCCATGAAGAGGAGATATGCCTGCCTTGGTGAATTTTACTAATAGCCTCAACTCTCCCCATGAAGGCAAAGCTATTACGGACTGGTGAAAACATCCCCATCCCCAGGAAGAGGATGGTGGACTGGCAAACACAATACGAGCTCTTACCTGATGCCTCCCCATGAAGATGACATATGCCTGCCTTGGTGAAATCTACTTTTAGCCTGAACTCTCCTCATTAAGGGGAGGCTAACATGGATTGGTGAAACCAAACCGATCCTCATGCACAGGATGGTTGACTGGCATAGACAAAACCAGCTCTGAGGTCATGGCTCTCCCCATGGAGAGGAGATATGCTTGCCTCGGTGAAATCTACGTCTAACATGAACTCGCCCCATGAAGGGGAGGTTGGCATGGCCTGGTGAAAACATCAACATCCCTATGAAATGGGTGGTTGACTGGCATAGACAAAACGAATTCTAAGGTCATAGCTCCCCATGGAGAGGAGACATGCCTGCCTTGCTGAAGTGTACTTCTAACCTGAACTCTCCCCATGAAGGGGAGGCAACCATGGACTGGGTAAAACATCCCCATCCCCATGAAGGGGATGGTTGACTGGGAAAGACAAAAGCAGCTCTAAGATCATACCTCCCCATGAAGAGGAGACATGCCAGCCTAGGTGAAATCTTCTTCTAACCTGACCTTTCCCTATGAATGGGAGGCTTCCCCATGAAGAGGAGACATGCCTGCCTCGGTGAAATCTTCTTCTAACCTGAACTCTACCTGAGAATGGGAGGCTTCCCCATGAAGAGGAGATATGCTTGGCTCAGTGCAATGCAATCCTAAAACTGAACTCTCCCCATGAAGGGGACGCTTGCATGGACTGGTGAAAACATCCCCATCCTCATGAACAGGATGGTGGACTGGCAAAGACAAAATCAGCTCTAAGCTCATGCCTCCGCATGAAGAGGAGACATGCCTGCCTCGGTGAAACCTACTTCTAACCTGAAGTCTCCCCATGAAAGGCAGGCTAGCATGGACATGTGAAAACATACCATCTGCATGAAGAGGATTGTTGACTGGCATAGGCAAAACCAGCTCTGATGTCTGTGCTCCCCATGAGGAGGAAATATGCTTGCCTTGGTCAAATCTAATCCTAATCTGTATGTTGGACATGTAGGGGAGGATTGCATGGCCTGGTAATACCATCCCCATCCCCAGGAAGAGGATCGTTGACTGGCAAAGACAAAACCAGCTCCAAGCTCATGCCTCCCCATGAAGATGAGACATGCCTGTATTGGTGAAATCCTCTTCTAACCTTAACTCTCCCCATGAAGGGGAGGCAAGCATGGATTGGGGAAAACATCCCCATCCCCATGAAGAGGATGTTTGACTGACAAAGAAGAAACCAGCTTTAAGGTCATAGCTCCCCATGAAGAGGAGATAGTATCCCTACCTGATAGTATCCCACCTGATTCCTCTGCATGAAGAGGAGATATGCCTGCCTTGGTGAATTTTACTAATAGCCTCAACTCTCCCCATGAAGGTAAAGCTAATACGGACTGGTGAAAACATCCCCATCCCCAGGAAGAGGATGTTTGACTGACAAAAAAGAAACCAGCTTTAAGGTCATAGCTCTCCATGAAGAGGAGATATGCTAGTCTCACTGAAATCTAATCCTAACCTTAACTTTCCATGCGAAGGGGAGGCCTGTATGGCCTTGTGATAGTATCCCTACCCCCATAAAGAGGATGTTTGACTGACAGGGAAGAAACCAGCTTTAAGGTCATAGCTCTCCATGAAGAGGAGACATGCCTGTCTTGGAGAAATCGACTTCTAACATGAACTCACCCCATAACGGGGAGACTGGCATGGCCTGGTGAAAACATCCCCATCCCTATGAAAAGGGTGGTTGATAGGAAAGATAAACCAGCCCTAAGCTCATGCCTCTCCATGAAGAGGAGATATGCTAGTCTCACTGAAATCTAATCCTAACCTTAACTTTCCATGCGAAGGGGAGGCCTGTATGGCCTTGTGATAGTATCCCTACCCCCATGAAGAGGATGGTGGACTGGCAAAGACAAAACGAGCTCTTACCTGATGCCTCCCCATGAAGAGGAGACATGCCTGTCTTGGAGAAATCGACTTCTAACATGAACTCACCCCATAACGGGGAGACTGGCATGGCCTGGTGAAAACATCCCCATCCCTATGAAAAGGGTGTTTGATAGGAAAGAAAAACCAGCCCTAAGCTCATGCCTCCCCATGAAGAGGAGACATGCCTGCCTTGCTGAAACCTAATTCAAACCTGCACTCTCCCCATGAAAGGCAGGCTAGCATGGACATGTGAAAACATGCCATCTGCATGAAGAGGATTGTTGACTGGCATAGGCAAAACCAGCTCTGATGTCCTGTGCTCCCCATGAGGAGGAAGTATGCTTGCCTTGGTCAAATCTAATCCTAATCTGTATGTTGGACATGTAGGGGAGGATTGCATGGCCTGGTGAAAACATCCACATCTCTACAAAAATGATGGTTGATGGGAAAGACAAAACCAGCACTAAGCACATGCCTCCCCACTAAGAAGAGACATGCCTGCCTTGCTAAATTCTAATTTAACCCTGAACTCTCCCATGAAGGGGAGGCTAGCATGGACGGGTGAAAACATCCAATCCCCATGCAGTGGATGGTTGACTGGCATAGACAAAACCAAATCTGAGGTCATAGCTCCCCTTGAAAGGGAGATATGCTTGCGTTGGTGAAATCTAGTCCTAACCTGAACTTTCTACGTGAAGGGAAGGGAAGGCTTGCATGGGCGGGTGATAGTAACCTCATCTGCATGAAGAGGATGTTGGACTGTCAAGGATAAAACCAGCTCTAAGAGCATAGATAAAACTAGCTTCCCCATGAAGAGGAGACATGCAAGCCTTGGTGAAATCTACATCTAACCTGAACTCTCCCCATGAAGGGGAGGCAACCATGGACTGGGGAAAACATCCCCATCCCCATGAAGAGGATGGTTGACTGGCAAAGACAAAACGAATTCTAAGGTCATAGCTCCCCATGGAGAGGAGATATGCCTGCCTTGCTGAAGTGTACTTCTAACCTGAACTCTCCCAATGAAGGGGAGGCAACCATGGACTGGGGAAAACATCCCCATGAAGAGGATGGTTGACTGGGAAAGGCAAAAGCAGCTCTAAGTTCATACCTCCCCATGAAGAGGAGACATGCCTGCCTAGGTAAAATCTTCTTCTAACCTGAACTCACCCTATGAATGGAAGCTTCCCCATGAAGAGGAGATATGCTTGCCTTGGTGAAATCTAATCGTAACCTGAACTTTGTACGCAACAGGGAGGTTTGCATGGCCGGGTGATAGTACCCCCATCCCCATTAAGAGGATGGTGGACTGACAAAGACAAAACCAACTCTAAGCACATAGACAAAATCAGCTTCCCCATGAAGAGGAGATATGCTTGCCTTGCTGAAAATGAATCCTTACCAGAACTCTCACAGTGAAGGGGAGGCTTGCATGGCCTGGTGAAAACATCCTTATCCCTATCAAGAGGATAGTGAACAGGAGAGGAAAAAACCCGGTCTCAGCTCATGCCTCCCCATGAAGAGGAGACATGCCTGCCTAGGTGAAACCTACTTCTAACCTGAACTCTCCCCATGAAGTGGAAGCAAGCATGGACTGGGGAAAACATCCCCATCCCCATGAAGAGGATGGTGGACTGGCAAAGACAAAATCAGCTCGAAGTTCATGCCTCCCCATGAAGAGGAGACATGCCTGCCTAGGTGAAATCGTCTTCTGACCTGAACTCTGCCGATGAATGGGAGGCTTCCCCATGAAGAGGAGATATGCTTGGCTCAGTGTAATGCAATCCTAAACTGAACTCTCCCCATGAAGGGGAGGCTTGCATGGACTGGTGAAAACATCCCGATCCCCATGAAGAGGTTGGTGGACTGGCAAAGACAAAATCAGCTCTAAGGTCATAACTCCCCATGAAGAGGAGACATGCCTGCCTTGCTGAAACCTAATTCAAACCTGTAATCTCCCCATGAAGGGGAGGCTAGCATGGACGGGTGAAAACATCAAATCCCCTTGAAGAGAATGGTTAACTGGCATAGACAAAACGAATTCTAAGGTCATAGCTCCCCATGAAGAGGAGACATGCCTGCCTAGGTGAAATCTTCTTCTAACCTGAACTCTCCCTATGAATGGGAGGCTTCCCCATGAAGAGGAGATATGCCTGCCTCGGTGAAATCTTCTTCTAAACTGAACTCTACCTAAGAATGGGAGGCTTCCCCAAGAAGAGGAGATATGCTTGGCTCAGTGCAATGCAATCCTAAAACTGAATTCTCCCCATGAAGGGGAGGCGTGCATGGACTGGGGAAAACATCCCCATCCCCATGAAGAGGATGGTGGACTGGCAAAGACAAAATCAGCTCGAAGCTCATGCCTCCCCATGAACAGGAAACATGCCAGCCTTGGTGAAACCTACTTCTAACCTGAACTCTCCCGATGAAAGGCAGGCTAGCATGGAGATGTGAAAACATACCATCTGCATGAAGAGGATTGTTGACTGGCATAGGCAAAACCAGCTCTGATGTCTGTGCTCCCCATGAGGAGGAAATATGCTTGCCTTGGTCAAATCTAATCCTAATCTGTATGTTGGACATGTAGGGGAGGATGGCATGGCCTGGTAATACCATCCCCATCCCCAGGAAGAGGATCGTTGACTGGCAAAGACAAAACCAGCTCTAAGCTCATGCCTCCCCATGAAGAGGAGACATGCCTGCCTTGCTGAAACCTAATTCAAACCTGTAATCTCCCCATGAAGGGGAGGCTAGCATGGACGGGTGAAAACATCAAATCCCCTTGAAGAGAATGGTTAACTGGCATAGACAAAACGAATTCTAAGGTCATAGCTCCCCATGGAGAGGAGACATGCCTGCTTTGCTGAAGTGTACTTCTAACCTGAACTCTCCCCATGAAGGGGAGGCAACCATGGACTGGGCAAAACATCCCCATCCCCATGAAGGGGATGGTTGACTGGGAAAGACAAAAGCAGCTCTAAGATCATACCTCCCCATGAAGAGGAGACATGCCAGCCTAGGTGAAATCTTCTTCTAACCTGACCTTTCCCTATGAATGGGAGGCTTCCCCATGAAGAGGAGACATGCCTGCCTCGGTGAAATCTTCTACTAACCTGAGCTCTCCCTGTGAATGGGAGGCTTCCCCATGAAGAGGAGACATGCTTGGCTCAGTGCAATGCAATCCTAAAACTGAACTCTCCCGATGAAGGGGACGCTTGCATGGACTGGTGAAAACATCCCCTTCCCTATGAAGAGGATGGTGGACTGGCAAAGACAAAATCAGCTCTAAGCTCATACCTCCCCATGAACAGGAAACATGCCAGCCTTGGTGAAACCTACTTCTAACCTGAAGTCTCCCGATGAAAGGCAGGCTAGTATGGACATGTGAAAACATACCATCTGCATGAAGAGGATTGTTGACTAGCATAAGCAAAACCAGCTCTGATGTCTGTGCTCCCCATGAGGAGGAAATATGCTCGCCTTGGTCAAATCTAATCCAAATCTGTATGTTGGACATGTAGGGGAGGATTGCATGGCCTGGTAATACCATCCCCATCCCCAGGAAGAGGATCCTTGACTGGCAAAGACAAAACCAGCTCTAAGCTCATGCCTCCCCATGAAGAGGAGACATGCCTGTATTGGTGAAATCCTCTTCTAACCTTAACTCTCCGCATGAAGGGGAGGCAAGCATGGACTGGGGAAAACATCCCCATCCCCATGAAAAGGATGTTTGACTGACAAAGAAGAAATCAGCTTCAAGGTCATAGCTCCCCATGAAGAGGAGATATGCTTGTCTCACTGAAATCTAATCCTGAACTTTCCATGCGAAGGGGAGGCCTGTATGGCCTTGTGATAGTATCCCTACCCCCATGAAGAGGATGGTGGACTGGCAAAGACAAAACGAGCTCTTACCTGATGCCTCCCCATGAAGAGGAGACATGCCTGTCTTGGAGAAATCGACTTCTAACATGAACTCACCCCATAACGGGGAGACTGGCATGGCCTGGTGAAAACATCCCCATCCCTATGAAAAGGGAGGTTGATAGGAAAGAAAAACCAGCCCTAAGCTCATGCCTCCCCATGAAGAGGAGACATGCCTGCCTTGCTGAAACCTAACTCAAACCTGAACTCTCCCCATGAAGGGGAGGCAACCATGGACTGGGGAAAACATCCCCATCCCCATGAAGAGGATGGTGGACTGGCAAAGACAAAATCAGCTAGAAGCTCATGCCTCCCCATGAAGAGGAGATATGCCTGCCTTGGTGAATTTTACTAATAGCCTCAACTCTCCCCATGAAGGCAAAGCTATTACGGACTGGTGAAAACATCCCCATCCCCAGGAAGAGGATGGTGGACTGGCAAACACAATACGAGCTCTTACCTGATGCCTCTCCATGAAGATGACATATGCCTGCCTTGGTGAAATCTACTTCTAGCCTGAACTCTCCTCATTAAGGGGAGGCTAACATGGATTGGTGAAACCAAACCGATCCTCATGCACAGGATGGTAGACTGGCATAGACAAAACCAGGTCTGAGGTCATGGCTCTCCCCATGGAGAGGAGATATGCTTGCCTCGGTGAAATCTACATCTAACATGAACTCGCCCCATGGAGGGGAGGTTGGCATGGCCTGGTGAAAACATCCCCATCCCTATGAAATGGGTGGTTGACTGGCATAGAGAAAATGAATTCTAAGGTCATAGCTCCCCATGGAGAGGAGACATGCCTGCCTTGCTGAAGTGTACTTCTAACCTGAACTCTCCCCATGAAGGGGAGGCAACCATGGACTGGGTAAAACATCCCCATCCCCATGAAGGGGATGGTTGACTGGGAAAGACAAAAGCAGCTCTAAGCTCATACCTCCCCATGAAGAGGAGACATGCCTGCCTAGGTGAAATCTTCTTCTAACCTGAACTCTCCCTATGAATGGGAGGCTTCCCCATGAAGAGGAGATATGCCTGCCTCGGTGAAATCTTCTTCTAAACTGAACTCTACCTAAGAATGGGAGGCTTCCCCAAGAAGAGGAGATATGCTTGGCTCAGTGCAATGCAATCCTAAAACTGAATTCTCCCCATGAAGGGGAGGCGTGCATGGACTGGGGAAAACATCCCCATCCCCATGAAGAGGATGGTGGACTGGCAAAGACAAAATCAGCTCGAAGCTCATGCCTCCCCATGAACAGGAAACATGCCAGCCTTGGTGAAACCTACTTCTAACCTGAACTCTCCCGATGAAAGGCAGGCTAGCATGGAGATGTGAAAACATACCATCTGCATGAAGAGGATTGTTGACTGGCATAGGCAAAACCAGCTCTGATGTCTGTGCTCCCCATGAGGAGGAAATATGCTTGCCTTGGTCAAATCTAATCCTAATCTGTATGTTGGACATGTAGGGGAGGATGGCATGGCCTGGTAATACCATCCCCATCCCCAGGAAGAGGATCGTTGACTGGCAAAGACAAAACCAGCTCTAAGCTCATGCCTCCCCATGAAGAGGAGACATGCCTGCCTTGCTGAAACCTAATTCAAACCTGTAATCTCCCCATGAAGGGGAGGCTAGCATGGACGGGTGAAAACATCAAATCCCCTTGAAGAGAATGGTTAACTGGCATAGACAAAACGAATTCTAAGGTCATAGCTCCCCATGGAGAGGAGACATGCCTGCTTTGCTGAAGTGTACTTCTAACCTGAACTCTCCCCATGAAGGGGAGGCAACCATGGACTGGGCAAAACATCCCCATCCCCATGAAGGGGATGGTTGACTGGGAAAGACAAAAGCAGCTCTAAGATCATACCTCCCCATGAAGAGGAGACATGCCAGCCTAGGTGAAATCTTCTTCTAACCTGACCTTTCCCTATGAATGGGAGGCTTCCCCATGAAGAGGAGACATGCCTGCCTCGGTGAAATCTTCTACTAACCTGAGCTCTCCCTGTGAATGGGAGGCTTCCCCATGAAGAGGAGACATGCTTGGCTCAGTGCAATGCAATCCTAAAACTGAACTCTCCCGATGAAGGGGACGCTTGCATGGACTGGTGAAAACATCCCCTTCCCTATGAAGAGGATGGTGGACTGGCAAAGACAAAATCAGCTCTAAGCTCATACCTCCCCATGAACAGGAAACATGCCAGCCTTGGTGAAACCTACTTCTAACCTGAAGTCTCCCGATGAAAGGCAGGCTAGTATGGACATGTGAAAACATACCATCTGCATGAAGAGGATTGTTGACTAGCATAAGCAAAACCAGCTCTGATGTCTGTGCTCCCCATGAGGAGGAAATATGCTCGCCTTGGTCAAATCTAATCCTAATCTGTATGTTGGACATGTAGGGGAGGATTGCATGGCCTGGTAATACCATCCCCATCCCCAGGAAGAGGATCCTTGACTGGCAAAGACAAAACCAGCTCTAAGCTCATGCCTCCCCATGAAGAGGAGACATGCCTGTATTGGTGAAATCCTCTTCTAACCTTAACTCTCCGCATGAAGGGGAGGCAAGCATGGACTGGGGAAAACATCCCCATCCCCATGAAAAGGATGTTTGACTGACAAAGAAGAAATCAGCTTCAAGGTCATAGCTCCCCATGAAGAGGAGATATGCTTGTCTCACTGAAATCTAATCCTGAACTTTCCATGCGAAGGGGAGGCCTGTATGGCCTTGTGATAGTATCCCTACCCCCATGAAGAGGATGGTGGACTGGCAAAGACAAAACGAGCTCTTACCTGATGCCTCCCCATGAAGAGGAGACATGCCTGTCTTGGAGAAATCGACTTCTAACATGAACTCACCCCATAACGGGGAGACTGGCATGGCCTGGTGAAAACATCCCCATCCCTATGAAAAGGGAGGTTGATAGGAAAGAAAAACCAGCCCTAAGCTCATGCCTCCCCATGAAGAGGAGACATGCCTGCCTTGCTGAAACCTAACTCAAACCTGAACTCTCCCCATGAAGGGGAGGCAACCATGGACTGGGGAAAACATCCCCATCCCCATGAAGAGGATGGTGGACTGGCAAAGACAAAATCAGCTAGAAGCTCATGCCTCCCCATGAAGAGGAGATATGCCTGCCTTGGTGAATTTTACTAATAGCCTCAACTCTCCCCATGAAGGCAAAGCTATTACGGACTGGTGAAAACATCCCCATCCCCAGGAAGAGGATGGTGGACTGGCAAACACAATACGAGCTCTTACCTGATGCCTCTCCATGAAGATGACATATGCCTGCCTTGGTGAAATCTACTTCTAGCCTGAACTCTCCTCATTAAGGGGAGGCTAACATGGATTGGTGAAACCAAACCGATCCTCATGCACAGGATGGTAGACTGGCATAGACAAAACCAGGTCTGAGGTCATGGCTCTCCCCATGGAGAGGAGATATGCTTGCCTCGGTGAAATCTACATCTAACATGAACTCGCCCCATGGAGGGGAGGTTGGCATGGCCTGGTGAAAACATCCCCATCCCTATGAAATGGGTGGTTGACTGGCATAGAGAAAATGAATTCTAAGGTCATAGCTCCCCATGGAGAGGAGACATGCCTGCCTTGCTGAAGTGTACTTCTAACCTGAACTCTCCCCATGAAGGGGAGGCAACCATGGACTGGGTAAAACATCCCCATCCCCATGAAGGGGATGGTTGACTGGGAAAGACAAAAGCAGCTCTAAGCTCATACCTCCCCATGAAGAGGAGACATGCCTGCCTAGGTGAAATCTTCTTCTAACCTGAACTCTCCCTATGAATGGGAGGCTTCCCCATGAAGAGGAGATATGCCTGCCTCGGTGAAATCTTCTTCTAAACTGAACTCTACCTAAGAATGGGAGGCTTCCCCAAGAAGAGGAGATATGCTTGGCTCAGTGCAATGCAATCCTAAAACTGAATTCTCCCCATGAAGGGGAGGCGTGCATGGACTGGGGAAAACATCCCCATCCCCATGAAGAGGATGGTGGACTGGCAAAGACAAAATCAGCTCGAAGCTCATGCCTCCCCATGAACAGGAAACATGCCAGCCTTGGTGAAACCTACTTCTAACCTGAACTCTCCCGATGAAAGGCAGGCTAGCATGGAGATGTGAAAACATACCATCTGCATGAAGAGGATTGTTGACTGGCATAGGCAAAACCAGCTCTGATGTCTGTGCTCCCCATGAGGAGGAAATATGCTTGCCTTGGTCAAATCTAATCCTAATCTGTATGTTGGACATGTAGGGGAGGATGGCATGGCCTGGTAATACCATCCCCATCCCCAGGAAGAGGATCGTTGACTGGCAAAGACAAAACCAGCTCTAAGCTCATGCCTCCCCATGAAGAGGAGACATGCCTGCCTTGCTGAAACCTAATTCAAACCTGTAATCTCCCCATGAAGGGGAGGCTAGCATGGACGGGTGAAAACATCAAATCCCCTTGAAGAGAATGGTTAACTGGCATAGACAAAACGAATTCTAAGGTCATAGCTCCCCATGGAGAGGAGACATGCCTGCTTTGCTGAAGTGTACTTCTAACCTGAACTCTCCCCATGAAGGGGAGGCAACCATGGACTGGGCAAAACATCCCCATCCCCATGAAGGGGATGGTTGACTGGGAAAGACAAAAGCAGCTCTAAGATCATACCTCCCCATGAAGAGGAGACATGCCAGCCTAGGTGAAATCTTCTTCTAACCTGACCTTTCCCTATGAATGGGAGGCTTCCCCATGAAGAGGAGACATGCCTGCCTCGGTGAAATCTTCTACTAACCTGAGCTCTCCCTGTGAATGGGAGGCTTCCCCATGAAGAGGAGACATGCTTGGCTCAGTGCAATGCAATCCTAAAACTGAACTCTCCCGATGAAGGGGACGCTTGCATGGACTGGTGAAAACATCCCCTTCCCTATGAAGAGGATGGTGGACTGGCAAAGACAAAATCAGCTCTAAGCTCATACCTCCCCATGAACAGGAAACATGCCAGCCTTGGTGAAACCTACTTCTAACCTGAAGTCTCCCGATGAAAGGCAGGCTAGTATGGACATGTGAAAACATACCATCTGCATGAAGAGGATTGTTGACTAGCATAAGCAAAACCAGCTCTGATGTCTGTGCTCCCCATGAGGAGGAAATATGCTCGCCTTGGTCAAATCTAATCCTAATCTGTATGTTGGACATGTAGGGGAGGATTGCATGGCCTGGTAATACCATCCCCATCCCCAGGAAGAGGATCCTTGACTGGCAAAGACAAAACCAGCTCTAAGCTCATGCCTCCCCATGAAGAGGAGACATGCCTGTATTGGTGAAATCCTCTTCTAACCTTAACTCTCCGCATGAAGGGGAGGCAAGCATGGACTGGGGAAAACATCCCCATCCCCATGAAAAGGATGTTTGACTGACAAAGAAGAAATCAGCTTCAAGGTCATAGCTCCCCATGAAGAGGAGATATGCTTGTCTCACTGAAATCTAATCCTGAACTTTCCATGCGAAGGGGAGGCCTGTATGGCCTTGTGATAGTATCCCTA
Source organism: Heloderma suspectum (assembly GCF_057233095.1). Classification (NCBI taxonomy): domain Eukaryota; kingdom Metazoa; phylum Chordata; class Lepidosauria; order Squamata; family Helodermatidae; genus Heloderma; species Heloderma suspectum. Next base: position 73,810,910 of record NC_139462.1, read on the forward strand.
CCCCCATGAAGAGGATGGTGGACTGGCAAAGACAAAACGAGCTCTTACCTGATGCCTCCCCATGAAGAGGAGACATGCCTGTCTTGGAGAAATCGACTTCTAACATGAACTCACCCCATAACGGGGAGACTGGCATGGCCTGGTGAAAACATCCCCATCCCTATGAAAAGGGAGGTTGATAGGAAAGAAAAACCAGCCCTAAGCTCATGCCTCCCCATGAAGAGGAGACATGCCTGCCTTGCTGAAACCTAACTCAAACCTGAACTCTCCCCATGAAGGGGAGGCAACCATGGACTGGGGAAAACATCCCCATCCCCATGAAGAGGATGGTGGACTGGCAAAGACAAAATCAGCTAGAAGCTCATGCCTCCCCATGAAGAGGAGATATGCCTGCCTTGGTGAATTTTACTAATAGCCTCAACTCTCCCCATGAAGGCAAAGCTATTACGGACTGGTGAAAACATCCCCATCCCCAGGAAGAGGATGGTGGACTGGCAAACACAATACGAGCTCTTACCTGATGCCTCTCCATGAAGATGACATATGCCTGCCTTGGTGAAATCTACTTCTAGCCTGAACTCTCCTCATTAAGGGGAGGCTAACATGGATTGGTGAAACCAAACCGATCCTCATGCACAGGATGGTAGACTGGCATAGACAAAACCAGGTCTGAGGTCATGGCTCTCCCCATGGAGAGGAGATATGCTTGCCTCGGTGAAATCTACATCTAACATGAACTCGCCCCATGGAGGGGAGGTTGGCATGGCCTGGTGAAAACATCCCCATCCCTATGAAATGGGTGGTTGACTGGCATAGAGAAAATGAATTCTAAGGTCATAGCTCCCCATGGAGAGGAGACATGCCTGCCTTGCTGAAGTGTACTTCTAACCTGAACTCTCCCCATGAAGGGGAGGCAACCATGGACTGGGGAAAACATCCCCATGAAGAGGATGGTTGACTGGGAAAGACAAAAGCAGCTCTAAGCTCATACCTCCCCATGAAGAGGAGACATGCCTGCCTAGGTGAAATCTTCTTCTAACCTGAACTCTCCCTATGAATGGGAGGCTTCCCCATGAAGAGGAGATATGCCTGCCTCGGTGAAATCTTCTTCTAAACTGAACTCTACCTAAGAATGGGAGGCTTCCCCAAGAAGAGGAGATATGCTTGGCTCAGTGCAATGCAATCCTAAAACTGAACTCTCCCCATGAAGGGGAGGCGTGCATGGACTGGGGAAAACATCCCCATCCTCATGAAGAGGATGGTGGACTGGCAAAGACAAAATCAGCTCGAAGCTCATGCCTCCCCATGAACAGGAAACATGCCAGCCTTGGTGAAACCTACTTCTAACCTGAACTCTCCCGATGAAAGGCAGGCTAGCATGGAGATGTGAAAACATACCATCTGCATGAAGAGGATTGTTGACTGGCATAGGCAAAACCAGCTCTGATGTCTGTGCTCCCCATGAGGAGGAAATATGCTTGCCTTGGTCAAATCTAATCCTAATCTGTATGTTGGACATGTAGGGGAGGATGGCATGGCCTGGTAATACCATCCCCATCCCCAGGAAGAGGATCGTTGACTGGCAAAGACAAAACCAGCTCTAAGCTCATGCCTCCCCATGAAGAGGAGACATGCCTGCCTTGCTGAAACCTAATTCAAACCTGAAATCTCCCCATGAAGGGGAGGCTAGCATGGACGGGTGAAAACATCAAATCCCCTTGAAGAGGATGGTTAACTGGCATAGACAAAACGAATTCTAAGGTCATAGCTCCCCATGGAGAGGAGACATGCCTGCTTTGCTGAAGTGTACTTCTAACCTGAACTCTCCCCATGAAGGGGAGGCAACCATGGACTGGGCAAAACATCCCCATCCCCATGAAGGGGATGGTTGACTGGGAAAGACAAAAGCAGCTCTAAGATCATACCTCCCCAAGAAGAGGAGACATGCCAGCCTAGGTGAAATCTTCTTCTAACCTGACCTTTCCCTATGAATGGGAGGCTTCCCCATGAAGAGGAGACATGCCTGCCTCGGTGAAATCTTCTTCTAACCTGAACTCTACCTGAGAATGGGAGGCTTCCCCATGAAGAGGAGATATGCTTGGCTCAGTGCAATGCAATCCTAAAACTGAACTCTCCCCATGAAGGGGACGCTTGCATGGACTGGTGAAAACATCCCCATCCTCATGAACAGGATGGTGGACTGGCAAAGACAAAATCAGCTCTAAGCTCATGCCTCCGCATGAAGAGGAGACATGCCTGCCTCGGTGAAACCTACTTCTAACCTGAAGTCTCCCCATGAAAGGCAGGCTAGCATGGACATGTGAAAACATACCATCTGCATGAAGAGGATTGTTGACTGGCATAGGCAAAACCAGCTCTGATGTCTGTGCTCCCCATGAGGAGGAAATATGCTTGCCTTGGTCAAATCTAATCCTAATCTGTATGTTGGACATGTAGGGGAGGATTGCATGGCCTGGTAATACCATCCCCATCCCCAGGAAGAGGATCGTTGACTGGCAAAGACAAAACCAGCTCCAAGCTCATGCCTCCCCATGAAGATGAGACATGCCTGTATTGGTGAAATCCTCTTCTAACCTTAACTCTCCCCATGAAGGGGAGGCAAGCATGGATTGGGGAAAACATCCCCATCCCCATGAAGAGGATGTTTGACTGACAAAGAAGAAACCAGCTTTAAGGTCATAGCTCCCCATGAAGAGGAGATAGTATCCCTACCTGATAGTATCCCACCTGATTCCTCTGCATGAAGAGGAGATATGCCTGCCTTGGTGAATTTTACTAATAGCCTCAACTCTCCCCATGAAGGTAAAGCTAATACGGACTGGTGAAAACATCCCCATCCCCAGGAAGAGGATGTTTGACTGACAAAAAAGAAACCAGCTTTAAGGTCATAGCTCTCCATGAAGAGGAGATATGCTAGTCTCACTGAAATCTAATCCTAACCTTAACTTTCCATGCGAAGGGGAGGCCTGTATGGCCTTGTGATAGTATCCCTACCCCCATAAAGAGGATGTTTGACTGACAGGGAAGAAACCAGCTTTAAGGTCATAGCTCTCCATGAAGAGGAGACATGCCTGTCTTGGAGAAATCGACTTCTAACATGAACTCACCCCATAACGGGGAGACTGGCATGGCCTGGTGAAAACATCCCCATCCCTATGAAAAGGGTGGTTGATAGGAAAGATAAACCAGCCCTAAGCTCATGCCTCTCCATGAAGAGGAGATATGCTAGTCTCACTGAAATCTAATCCTAACCTTAACTTTCCATGCGAAGGGGAGGCCTGTATGGCCTTGTGATAGTATCCCTACCCCCATGAAGAGGATGGTGGACTGGCAAAGACAAAACGAGCTCTTACCTGATGCCTCCCCATGAAGAGGAGACATGCCTGTCTTGGAGAAATCGACTTCTAACATGAACTCACCCCATAACGGGGAGACTGGCATGGCCGGGTGAAAACATCCCCATCCCTATGAAAAGGGTGGTTGATAGGAAAGAAAAACCAGCCCTAAGCTCATGCCTCCCCATGAAGAGGAGACATGCCTGCCTTGCTGAAACCTAATTCAAACCTGCACTCTCCCCATGAAAGGCAGGCTAGCATGGACATGTGAAAACATGCCATCTGCATGAAGAGGATTGTTGACTGGCATAGGCAAAACCAGCTCTGATGTCCTGTGCTCCCCATGAGGAGGAAGTATGCTTGCCTTGGTCAAATCTAATCCTAATCTGTATGTTGGACATGTAGGGGAGGATTGCATGGCCTGGTGAAAACATCCACATCTCTACAAAAATGATGGTTGATGGGAAAGACAAAACCAGCACTAAGCACATGCCTCCCCACTAAGAAGAGACATGCCTGCCTTGCTAAATTCTAATTTAACCCTGAACTCTCCCATGAAGGGGAGGCTAGCATGGACGGGTGAAAACATCCAATCCCCATGCAGTGGATGGTTGACTGGCATAGACAAAACCAAATCTGAGGTCATAGCTCCCCTTGAAAGGGAGATATGCTTGCGCTGGTGAAATCTAGTCCTAACCTGAACTTTCTACGTGAAGGGAAGGGAAGGCTTGCATGGGCGGGTGATAGTAACCTCATCTGCATGAAGAGGATGTTGGACTGTCAAGGATAAAACGAGCTCTAAGAGCATAGATAAAACTAGCTTCCCCATGAAGAGGAGACATGCAAGCCTTGGTGAAATCTACATCTAACCTGAACTCTCCCCATGAAGGGGAGGCAACCATGGACTGGGGAAAACATCCCCATCCCCATGAAGAGGATGGTTGACTGGCAAAGACAAAACGAATTCTAAGGTCATAGCTCCCCATGGAGAGGAGATATGCCTGCCTTGCTGAAGTGTACTTCTAACCTGAACTCTCCCAATGAAGGGGAGGCAACCATGGACTGGGGAAAACATCCCCATGAAGAGGATGGTTGACTGGGAAAGGCAAAAGCAGCTCTAAGTTCATACCTCCCCATGAAGAGGAGACATGCCTGCCTAGGTAAAATCTTCTTCTAACCTGAACTCACCCTATGAATGGAAGCTTCCCCATGAAGAGGAGATATGCTTGCCTTGGTGAAATCTAATCGTAACCTGAACTTTGTACGCAACAGGGAGGCTTGCATGGCCGGGTGATAGTACCCCCATCCCCATTAAGAGGATGGTGGACTGACAAAGACAAAACCAACTCTAAGCACATAGACAAAATCAGCTTCCCCATGAAGAGGAGATATGCTTGCCTTGCTGAAAATGAATCCTTACCAGAACTCTCACAGTGAAGGGGAGGCTTGCATGGCCTGGTGAAAACATCCTTATCCCTATCAAGAGGATAGTGAACAGGAGAGGAAAAAACCCGGTCTCAGCTCATGCCTCCCCATGAAGAGGAGACATGCCTGCCTAGGTGAAACCTACTTCTAACCTGAACTCTCCCCATGAAGTGGAAGCAAGCATGGACTGGGGAAAACATCCCCATCCCCATGAAGAGGATGGTGGACTGGCAAAGACAAAATCAGCTCGAAGTTCATGCCTCCCCATGAAGAGGAGACATGCCTGCCTAGGTGAAATCGTCTTCTGACCTGAACTCTGCCGATGAATGGGAGGCTTCCCCATGAAGAGGAGATATGCTTGGCTCAGTGTAATGCAATCCTAAACTGAACTCTCCCCATGAAGGGGAGGCTTGCATGGACTGGTGAAAACATCCCGATCCCCATGAAGAGGTTGGTGGACTGGCAAAGACAAAATCAGCTCTAAGGTCATAACTCCCCATGAAGAGGAGACATGCCTGCCTTGCTGAAACCTAATTCAAACCTGTAATCTCCCCATGAAGGGGAGGCTAGCATGGACGGGTGAAAACATCAAATCCCCTTGAAGAGAATGGTTAACTGGCATAGACAAAACGAATTCTAAGGTCATAGCTCCCCATGGAGAGGAGACATGCCTGCTTTGCTGAAGTGTACTTCTAACCTGAACTCTCCCCATGAAGGGGAGGCAACCATGGACTGGGCAAAACATCCCCATCCCCATGAAGGGGATGGTTGACTGGGAAAGACAAAAGCAGCTCTAAGATCATACCTCCCCATGAAGAGACATGCCAGCCTAGGTGAAATCTTCTTCTAACCTGACCTTTCCCTATGAATGGGAGGCTTCCCCATGAAGAGGAGACATGCCTGCCTCGGTGAAATCTTCTTCTAACCTGAACTCTCCCTATGAAAGGGAGGCTTCCCCATGAAGAGGAGATATGCCTGGCTCAGTGCAATGCAATCCTAAAACTGAACTCTCCCCATGAAAGGGAGGCGTGCATGGACTGGGGAAAACATCCCCATCGCCATGAAGAGGATGGTGGACTGGCAAAGACAAAACCAGCTCTAAGCTCATGCCTCCCCATGAAGAGGAGACATACCAGCCTTGGTGAAATCTACTTCGGACCTGAACTCTCCCCATGAAAGGGAGGCAAGCATGGACTGGGGAAAACATCCCCTTCCCCAGGAAGAGGATGGTGGACTGGCAAAGACAAAATCAGCTCTAAGCTCATACCTCCCCATTAACAGGAAACATGCCAGAGGATTGTTGACTGGCATAGGCAAAACCAGCTCTGATGTCTGTGCTCCCCATGAGGAGGAAATATGCTTGCCTTGGTCAAATCTAATCCTAATCTGTATGTTGGATATGTAGGGGAGGATTGCATGGCCTGGTAATACCATCCCCATCCCCAGGAAGAGGATCCTTGACTGGCAAAGACAAAACCAGCTCCAAGCTCATGCCTCCCCAGGAAGAGGAGACATGCCTGTATTGGTGAAATCCTCTTCTAACCTTAACTCTCCGCATGAAGGGGATGCAAGCATTGACTGGGGAAAACACCCCCATCCCCATGAAGAGGATGTTTGACTGACAAAGAAGAAACCAGCTTTAAGGTCATAGCTCCCCATGAAGAGGAGACATGCCTGTCTTGGAGAAATCGACTTCTAACATGAACTCACCCCATAACGGGGAGACTGGCATGGCCTGGTGAAAACATCCCCATCCCTATGAAAAGGGTGGTTGATAGGAAAGAAAAACCAGCCCTAAGCTCATGCCTCCCCATGAAGAGGAGACATGCCTGCCTTGCTGAAACCTAACTCAAACCTGAACTCTCCCCATGAAGGGGAGGCAACCATGGACTGGGGAAAACATCCTCATCCCCATGAAGAGGATGGTTGACTGGGAAAGACAAAATCAGCTAGAAGCTCATGCCTCCCCATGAAGAGGAGATATGCCTGCCTTGGTGAATTTTACTAATAGCCTCAACTCTCCCCATGAAGGCAAAGCTATTACGGACTGGTGAAAACATCCCCATCCCCAGGAAGAGGATGGTGGACTGGCAAACACAATACGAGCTCTTACCTGATGCCTCTCCATGAAGATGACATATGCCTGCCTTGGTGAAATCTACTTCTAGCCTGAACTCTCCTCATTAAGGGGAGGCTAACATGGATTGGTGAAACCAAACCGATCCTCATGCACAGGATGGTTGACTGGCATAGACAAAACCAGCTCTGAGGTCATGGCTCTCCCCATGGAGAGGAGATATGCTTGCCTCGGTGAAATCTACGTCTAACATGAACTCGCCCCATGAAGGGGAGGTTGGCATGGCCTGGTGAAAACATCCCCATCCCTATGAAATGGGTGGTTGACTGGCATAGAGAAAATGAATTCTAAGGTCATAGCTCCCCATGGAGAGGAGACATGCCTGCCTTGCTGAAGTGTACTTCTAACCTGAACTCTCCCCATGAAGGGGAGGCAACCATGGACTGGGGAAAACATCCCCATGAAGAGGATGGTTGACTGGGAAAGACAAAAGCAGCTCTAAGCTCATACCTCCCCATGAAGAGGAGACATGCCTGCCTAGGTGAAATCTTCTTCTAACCTGAACTCTCCCTATGAATGGGAGGCTTCCCCATGAAGAGGAGATATGCCTGCCTCGGTGAAATCTTCTTCTAAACTGAACTCTACCTAAGAATGGGAGGCTTCCCCAAGAAGAGGAGATATGCTTGGCTCAGTGCAATGCAATCCTAAAACTGAACTCTCCCCATGAAGGGGAGGCGTGCATGGACTGGGGAAAACATCCCCATCCCCATGAAGAGGATGGTGGACTGGCAAAGACAAAAAGAGCTCTAAGCTCATACCTCCCCATGAACAGGAAACATGCCAGCCTTGGTGAAACCTACTTCTAACCTGAACTCTCCCGATGAAAGGCAGGCTAGCATGGAGATGTGAAAACATACCATCTGCATGAAGAGGATTGTTGACTGGCATAGGCAAAACCAGCTCTGATGTCTCTGCTCCCCATGAGGAGGAAATATGCTTGCCTTGGTCAAATCTAATCCTAATCTGTATGTTGGACATGTAGGGGAGGATTGCATGCCCTGGTAATACCATTCCCATCCCCAGGAAGAGGATCCTTGACTGGCAAAGACAAAACCAGCTCTAAGCTCATGCCTCCCCATGAAGAGGAGACATGCCTGCCTTGGTGAAATCTTCTTCTAACCTTAACTCTCCCCATGAAGGGGAGGCAAGCATGGACTGGGGGAAACATCCCCATCCCCATTAAGAGGATGTTTGACTGACAAAGAAGAAACCAGCTTTAAGGTCATAGCTCCCCATGAAGAGGAGATATGCTTGTCTCACTGAAATCTAATCCTACCCTGAACTTTCCATGCGAAGGGGAGGCCTGTATGGCCTTGTGATAGTATCCCTACCCCCATGAAGAGGATGGTGGACTGGCAAAGACAAAACGAGCTCTTACCTGATGCCTCCCCATGAAGAGGAGACATGCCTGTCTTGGAGAAATCGACTTCTAACATGAACTCACCCCATAACGGGGAGACTGGCATGGCCTGGTGAAAACATCCCCATCCCTATGAAAAGGGTGGTTGATAGGAAAGAAAAACCAGCCCTAAGCTCATGCCTCCCCATGAAGAGGAGACATGCCTGCCTTGCTGAAACCTAACTCAAACCTGAACTCTCCCCATGAAGGGGAGGCAACCATGGACTGGGGAAAACATCCTCATCCCCATGAAGAGGATGGTTGACTGGGAAAGACAAAATCAGCTAGAAGCTCATGCCTCCCCATGAAGAGGAGATATGCCTGCCTTGGTGAATTTTACTAATAGCCTCAACTCTCCCCATGAAGGCAAAGCTATTACGGACTGGTGAAAACATCCCCATCCCCAGGAAGAGGATGGTGGACTGGCAAACACAATACGAGCTCTTACCTGATGCCTCTCCATGAAGATGACATATGCCTGCCTTGGTGAAATCTACTTCTAGCCTGAACTCTCCTCATTAAGGGGAGGCTAACATGGATTGGTGAAACCAAACCGATCCTCATGCACAGGATGGTTGACTGGCACAGACAAAACCAGCTCTGAGGTCATGGCTCTCCCCATGGAGAGGAGATATGCTTGCCTCGGTGAAATCTACGTCTAACATGAACTCGCCCCATGAAGGGGAGGTTGGCATGGCCTGGTGAAAACATCCCCATCCCTATGAAATGGGTGGTTGACTGGCATAGAGAAAATGAATTCTAAGGTCATAGCTCCCCATGGAGAGGAGACATGCCTGCCTTGCTGAAGTGTACTTCTAACCTGAACTCTCCCCATGAAGGGGAGGCAACCATGGACTGGGGAAAACATCCCCATGAAGAGGATGGTTGACTGGGAAAGACAAAAGCAGCTCTAAGCTCATACCTCCCCATGAAGAGGAGACATGCCTGCCTAGGTGAAATCTTCTTCTAACCTGAACTCTCCCTATGAATGGGAGGCTTCCCCATGAAGAGGAGATATGCCTGCCTCGGTGAAATCTTCTTCTAAACTGAACTCTACCTAAGAATGGGAGGCTTCCCCAAGAAGAGGAGATATGCTTGGCTCAGTGCAATGCAATCCTAAAACTGAATTCTCCCCATGAAGGGGAGGCGTGCATGGACTGGGGAAAACATCCCCATCCCCATGAAGAGGATGGTGGACTGGCAAAGACAAAATCAGCTCGAAGCTCATGCCTCCCCATGAACAGGAAACATGCCAGCCTTGGTGAAACCTACTTCTAACCTGAACTCTCCCGATGAAAGGCAGGCTAGCATGGAGATGTGAAAACATACCATCTGCATGAAGAGGATTGTTGACTGGCATAGGCAAAACCAGCTCTGATGTCTGTGCTCCCCATGAGGAGGAAATATGCTTGCCTTGGTCAAATCTAATCCTAATCTGTATGTTGGACATGTAGGGGAGGATGGCATGGCCTGGTAATACCATCCCCATCCCCAGGAAGAGGATCGTTGACTGGCAAAGACAAAACCAGCTCTAAGCTCATGCCTCCCCATGAAGAGGAGACATGCCTGCCTTGCTGAAACCTAATTCAAACCTGTAATCTCCCCATGAAGGGGAGGCTAGCATGGACGGGTGAAAACATCAAATCCCCTTGAAGAGAATGGTTAACTGGCATAGACAAAACGAATTCTAAGGTCATAGCTCCCCATGGAGAGGAGACATGCCTGCTTTGCTGAAGTGTACTTCTAACCTGAACTCTCCCCATGAAGGGGAGGCAACCATGGACTGGGCAAAACATCCCCATCCCCATGAAGGGGATGGTTGACTGGGAAAGACAAAAGCAGCTCTAAGATCATACCTCCCCATGAAGAGGAGACATGCCAGCCTAGGTGAAATCTTCTTCTAACCTGACCTTTCCCTATGAATGGGAGGCTTCCCCATGAAGAGGAGACATGCCTGCCTCGGTGAAATCTTCTACTAACCTGAGCTCTCCCTGTGAATGGGAGGCTTCCCCATGAAGAGGAGACATGCTTGGCTCAGTGCAATGCAATCCTAAAACTGAACTCTCCCGATGAAGGGGACGCTTGCATGGACTGGTGAAAACATCCCCATCCTCATGAACAGGATGGTGGACTGGCAAAGACAAAATCAGCTCTAAGCTCATGCCTCCCCACGAAGAGGAAACATGCCAGCCTTGGTGAAACCTACTTCTAACCTGAAGTCTCCCCATGAAAGGCAGGCTAGCATGGACATGTGAAAACATACCATCTGCATGAAGAGGATTGTTGACTGGCATAGGCAAAACCAGCTCTGATGTCTGTGCTCCCCATGAGGAGGAAATATGCTTGCCTTGGTCAAATCTAATCCTAATCTGTATGTTGGACATGTAGGGGAGGATTGCATGGCCTGGTAATACCATCCCCATCCCCAGGAAGAGGATCCTTGACTGGCAAAGACAAAACCAGCTCTAAGCTCATGCCTCCCCATGAAGAGGAGACATGCCTGCTTGGGGAAATCTTCTTCTAACCTTAACTCTCCCCATGAAGGGGAGGCAAGCATGGACTGGGGGAAACATCCCCATCCCCATTAAGAGGATGTTTGACTGACAAAGAAGAAACCAGCTTTAAGGTCATAGCTCCCCATGAAGAGGAGATATGCTTGTCTCACTGAAATCTAATCCTACCCTGAACTTTCCATGCGAAGGGGAGGCCTGTATGGCCTTGTGATAGTATCCCTACCACCATGAAGAGGATGGTGGACTGGCAAAGACAAAACGAGCTCTTACCTGATGCCTCCCCATGAAGAGGAGACATGCCTGTCTTGGAGAAATCGACTTCTAACATGAACTCACCCCATAACGGGGAGACTGGCATGGCCTGGTGAAAACATCCCCATCCCTATGAAAAGGGTGGTTGATAGGAAAGAAAAACCAGCCCTAAGCTCATGCCTCCCCATGAAGAGGAGACATGCCTGCCTTGCTGAAACCTAACTCAAACCTGAACTCTCCCCATGAAGGGGAGGCAACCATGGACTGGGGAAAACATCCTCATCCCCATGAAGAGGATGGTTGACTGGGAAAGACAAAATCAGCTAGAAGCTCATGCCTCCCCATGAAGAGGAGATATGCCTGCCTTGGTGAATTTTACTAATAGCCTCAACTCTCCCCATGAAGGCAAAGCTATTACGGACTGGTGAAAACATCCCCATCCCCAGGAAGAGGATGGTGGACTGGCAAACACAATACGAGCTCTTACCTGATGCCTCTCCATGAAGATGACATATGCCTGCCTTGGTGAAATCTACTTCTAGCCTGAACTCTCCTCATTAAGGGGAGGCTAACATGGATTGGTGAAACCAAACCGATCCTCATGCACAGGATGGTTGACTGGCATAGACAAAACCAGCTCTGAGGTCATGGCTCTCCCCATGGAGAGGAGATATGCTTGCCTCGGTGAAATCTACGTCTAACATGAACTCGCCCCATGAAGGGGAGGTTGGCATGGCCTGGTGAAAACATCCCCATCCCTATGAAATGGGTGGTTGACTGGCATAGAGAAAATGAATTCTAAGGTCATAGCTCCCCATGGAGAGGAGACATGCCTGCCTTGCTGAAGTGTACTTCTAACCTGAACTCTCCCCATGAAGGGGAGGCAACCATGGACTGGGGAAAACATCCCCATGAAGAGGATGGTTGACTGGGAAAGACAAAAGCAGCTCTAAGCTCATACCTCCCCATGAAGAGGAGACATGCCTGCCTAGGTGAAATCTTCTTCTAACCTTAACTCTCCCTATGAATGGGAGGCTTCCCCATGAAGAGGAGATATGCCTGCCTCGGTGAAATCTTCTTCTAAACTGAACTCTACCTAAGAATGGGAGGCTTCCCCAAGAAGAGGAGATATGCTTGGCTCAGTGCAATGCAATCCTAAAACTGAACTCTCCCCATGAAGGGGAGGCGTGCATGGACTGGGGAAAACATCCCCATCCCCATGAAGAGGATGGTGGACTGGCAAAGACAAAAAGAGCTCTAAGCTCATACCTCCCCATGAACAGGAAACATGCCAGCCTTGGTGAAACCTACTTCTAACCTGAACTCTCCCGATGAAAGGCAGGCTAGCATGGAGATGTGAAAACATACCATCTGCATGAAGAGGATTGTTGACTGGCATAGGCAAAACCAGCTCTGATGTCTCTGCTCCCCATGAGGAGGAAATATGCTTGCCTTGGTCAAATCTAATCCTAATCTGTATGTTGGACATGTAGGGGAGGATTGCATGCCCTGGTAATACCATTCCCATCCCCAGGAAGAGGATCCTTGACTGGCAAAGACAAAACCAGCTCTAAGCTCATGCCTCCCCATGAAGAGGAGACATGCCTGCCTTGGTGAAATCTTCTTCTAACCTTAACTCTCCCCATGAAGGGGAGGCAAGCATGGACTGGGGGAAACATCCCCATCCCCATTAAGAGGATGTTTGACTGACAAAGAAGAAACCAGCTTTAAGGTCATAGCTCCCCATGAAGAGGAGATATAATTGTCTCACTGAAATCTAATCCTACCCTGAACTTTCCATGCGAAGGGGAGGCCTGTATGGCCTTGTGATAGTATCCCTACCCCCATGAAGAGGATGGTGGACTGGCAAAGACAAAACGAGCTCTTACCTGATGCCTCCCCATGAAGAGGAGACATGCCTGTCTTGGAGAAATCGACTTCTAACATGAACTCACCCCATAACGGGGAGACTGGCATGGCCTGGTGAAAACATCCCCATCCCTATGAAAAGGGTGGTTGATAGGAAAGAAAAACCAGCCCTAAGCTCATGCCTCCCCATGAAGAGGAGACATGCCTGCCTTGCTGAAACCTAACTCAAACCTGAACTCTCCTCATGAAGGGGAGGCAACCATGGACTGGGGAAAACATCCTCATCCCCATGAAGAGGATGGTTGACTGGGAAAGACAAAATCAGCTAGAAGCTCATGCCTCCCCATGAAGAGGAGATATGCCTGCCTTGGTGAATTTTACTAATAGCCTCAACTCTCCCCATGAAGGCAAAGCTATTACGGACTGGTGAAAACATCCCCATCCCCAGGAAGAGGATGGTGGACTGGCAAACACAATACGAGCTCTTACCTGATGCCTCTCCATGAAGATGACATATGCCTGCCTTGGTGAAATCTACTTCTAGCCTGAACTCTCCTCATTAAGGGGAGGCTAACATGGATTGGTGAAACCAAACCGATCCTCATGCACAGGATGGTTGACTGGCACAGACAAAACCAGCTCTGAGGTCATGGCTCTCCCCATGGAGAGGAGATATGCTTGCCTCGGTGAAATCTACGTCTAACATGAACTCGCCCCATGAAGGGGAGGTTGGCATGGCCTGGTGAAAACATCCCCATCCCTATGAAATGGGTGGTTGACTGGCATAGAGAAAATGAATTCTAAGGTCATAGCTCCCCATGGAGAGGAGACATGCCTGCCTTGCTGAAGTGTACTTCTAACCTGAACTCTCCCCATGAAGGGGAGGCAACCATGGACTGGGGAAAACATCCCCATGAAGAGGATGGTTGACTGGGAAAGACAAAAGCAGCTCTAAGCTCATACCTCCCCATGAAGAGGAGACATGCCTGCCTAGGTGAAATCTTCTTCTAACCTGAACTCTCCCTATGAATGGGAGGCTTCCCCATGAAGAGGAGATATGCCTGCCTCGGTGAAATCTTCTTCTAAACTGAACTCTACCTAAGAATGGGAGGCTTCCCCAAGAAGAGGAGATATGCTTGGCTCAGTGCAATGCAATCCTAAAACTGAATTCTCCCCATGAAGGGGAGGCGTGCATGGACTGGGGAAAACATCCCCATCCCCATGAAGAGGATGGTGGACTGGCAAAGACAAAATCAGCTCGAAGCTCATGCCTCCCCATGAACAGGAAACATGCCAGCCTTGGTGAAACCTACTTCTAACCTGAACTCTCCCGATGAAAGGCAGGCTAGCATGGAGATGTGAAAACATACCATCTGCATGAAGAGGATTGTTGACTGGCATAGGCAAAACCAGCTCTGATGTCTGTGCTCCCCATGAGGAGGAAATATGCTTGCCTTGGTCAAATCTAATCCTAATCTGTATGTTGGACATGTAGGGGAGGATGGCATGGCCTGGTAATACCATCCCCATCCCCAGGAAGAGGATCGTTGACTGGCAAAGACAAAACCAGCTCTAAGCTCATGCCTCCCCATGAAGAGGAGACATGCCTACCTTGCTGAAACCTAATTCAAACCTGTAATCTCCCCATGAAGGGGAGGCTAGCATGGACGGGTGAAAACATCAAATCCCCTTGAAGAGAATGGTTAACTGGCATAGACAAAACGAATTCTAAGGTCATAGCTCCCCATGGAGAGGAGACATGCCTGCTTTGCTGAAGTGTACTTCTAACCTGAACTCTCCCCATGAAGGGGAGGCAACCATGGACTGGGCAAAACATCCCCATCCCCATGAAGGGGATGGTTGACTGGGAAAGACAAAAGCAGCTCTAAGATCATACCTCCCCATGAAGAGGAGACATGCCAGCCTAGGTGAAATCTTCTTCTAACCTGACCTTTCCCTATGAATGGGAGGCTTCCCCATGAAGAGGAGACATGCCTGCCTCGGTGAAATCTTCTACTAACCTGAGCTCTCCCTGTGAATGGGAGGCTTCCCCATGAAGAGGAGACATGCTTGGCTCAGTGCAATGCAATCCTAAAACTGAACTCTCCCGATGAAGGGGACGCTTGCATGGACTGGTGAAAACATCCCCTTCCCTATGAAGAGGATGGTGGACTGGCAAAGACAAAATCAGCTCTAAGCTCATACCTCCCCATGAACAGGAAACATGCCAGCCTTGGTGAAACCTACTTCTAACCTGAAGTCTCCCCATGAAAGGCAGGCTAGTATGGACATGTGAAAACATAGCATCTGCATGAAGAGGATTGTTGACTAGCATAAGCAAAACCAGCTCTGATGTCTGTGCTCCCCATGAGGAGGAAATATGCTTGCCTTGGTCAAATCTAATCCTAATCTGTATGTTGGACATGTAGGGGAGGATTGCATGGCCTGGTAATACCATCCCCATCCCCAGGAAGAGGATCCTTGACTGGCAAAGACAAAACCAGCTCTAAGCTCATGCCTCCCCATGAAGAGGAGACATGCCTGTATTGGTGAAATCCTCTTCTAACCTTAACTCTCCGCATGAAGGGGAGGCAAGCATGGACTGGGGAAAACATCCCCATCCCCATGAAAAGGATGTTTGACTGACAAAGAAGAAATCAGCTTCAAGGTCATAGCTCCCCATGAAGAGGAGATATGCTTGTCTCACTGAAATCTAATCCTGAACTTTCCATGCGAAGGGGAGGCCTGTATGGCCTTGTGATAGTATCCCTACCCCCATGAAGAGGATGGTGGACTGGCAAAGACAAAACGAGCTCTTACCTGATGCCTCCCCATGAAGAGGAGACATGCCTGTCTTGGAGAAATCGACTTCTAACATGAACTCACCCCATAACGGGGAGACTGGCATGGCCTGGTGAAAACATCCCCATCCCTATGAAAAGGGAGGTTGATAGGAAAGAAAAACCAGCCCTAAGCTCATGCCTCCCCATGAAGAGGAGACATGCCTGCCTTGCTGAAACCTAACTCAAACCTGAACTCTCCCCATGAAGGGGAGGCAACCATGGACTGGGGAAAACATCCCCATCCCCATGAAGAGGATGGTGGACTGGCAAAGACAAAATCAGCTAGAAGCTCATGCCTCCCCATGAAGAGGAGATATGCCTGCCTTGGTGAATTTTACTAATAGCCTCAACTCTCCCCATGAAGGCAAAGCTATTACGGACTGGTGAAAACATCCCCATCCCCAGGAAGAGGATGGTGGACTGGCAAACACAATACGAGCTCTTACCTGATGCCTCTCCATGAAGATGACATATGCCTGCCTTGGTGAAATCTACTTCTAGCCTGAACTCTCCTCATTAAGGGGAGGCTAACATGGATTGGTGAAACCAAACCGATCCTCATGCACAGGATGGTTGACTGGCATAGACAAAACCAGCTCTGAGGTCATGGCTCTCCCCATGGAGAGGAGATATGCTTGCCTCGGTGAAATCTACATCTAACATGAACTCGCCCCATGGAGGGGAGGTTGGCATGGCCTGGTGAAAACATCCCCATCCCTATGAAATGGGTGGTTGACTGGCATAGAGAAAATGAATTCTAAGGTCATAGCTCCCCATGGAGAGGAGACATGCCTGCCTTGCTGAAGTGTACTTCTAACCTGAACTCTCCCCATGAAGGGGAGGCAACCATGGACTGGGGAAAACATCCCCATGAAGAGGATGGTTGACTGGGAAAGACAAAAGCAGCTCTAAGCTCATACCTCCCCATGAAGAGGAGACATGCCTGCCTAGGTGAAATCTTCTTCTAACCTGAACTCTCCCTATGAATGGGAGGCTTCCCCATGAAAAGGAGATATGCCTGCCTCGGTGAAATCTTCTTCTAAACTGAACTCTACCTAAGAATGGGAGGCTTCCCCAAGAAGAGGAGATATGCTTGGCTCAGTGCAATGCAATCCTAAAACTGAACTCTCCCCATGAAGGGGAGGCGTGCATGGACTGGGGAAAACATCCCCATCCTCATGAAGAGGATGGTGGACTGGCAAAGACAAAATCAGCTCGAAGCTCATGCCTCCCCATGAACAGGAAACATGCCAGCCTTGGTGAAACCTACTTCTAACCTGAACTCTCCCGATGAAAGGCAGGCTAGCATGGAGATGTGAAAACATACCATCTGCATGAAGAGGATTGTTGACTGGCATAGGCAAAACCAGCTCTGATGTCTGTGCTCCCCATGAGGAGGAAATATGCTTGCCTTGGTCAAATCTAATCCTAATCTGTATGTTGGACATGTAGGGGAGGATGGCATGGCCTGGTAATACCATCCCCATCCCCAGGAAGAGGATCGTTGACTGGCAAAGACAAAACCAGCTCTAAGCTCATGCCTCCCCATGAAGAGGAGACATGCCTGCCTTGCTGAAACCTAATTCAAACCTGAAATCTCCCCATGAAGGGGAGGCTAGCATGGACGGGTGAAAACATCAAATCCCCTTGAAGAGGATGGTTAACTGGCATAGACAAAACGAATTCTAAGGTCATAGCTCCCCATGGAGAGGAGACATGCCTGCTTTGCTGAAGTGTACTTCTAACCTGAACTCTCCCCATGAAGGGGAGGCAACCATGGACTGGGCAAAACATCCCCATCCCCATGAAGGGGATGGTTGACTGGGAAAGACAAAAGCAGCTCTAAGATCATACCTCCCCATGAAGAGGAGACATGCCAGCCTAGGTGAAATCTTCTTCTAACCTGACCTTTCCCTATGAATGGGAGGCTTCCCCATGAAGAGGAGACATGCCTGCCTCGGTGAAATCTTCTACTAACCTGAGCTCTCCCTGTGAATGGGAGGCTTCCCCATGAAGAGGAGATATGCTTGGCTCAGTGCAATGCAATCCTAAAACTGAACTCTCCCCATGAAGGGGACGCTTGCATGGACTGGTGAAAACATCCCCATCCTCATGAACAGGATGGTGGACTGGCAAAGACAAAATCAGCTCTAAGCTCATGCCTCCCCACGAAGAGGAGACATGCCTGCCTCGGTGAAACCTACTTCTAACCTGAAGTCTCCCCATGAAAGGCAGGCTAGCATGGACATGTGAAAACATACCATCTGCATGAAGAGGATTGTTGACTGGCATAGGCAAAACCAGCTCTGATGTCTGTGCTCCCCATGAGGAGGAAATATGCTTGCCTTGGTCAAATCTAATCCTAATCTGTATGTTGGACATGTAGGGGAGGATTGCATGGCCTGGTAATACCATCCCCATCCCCAGGAAGAGGATCGTTGACTGGCAAAGACAAAACCAGCTCCAAGCTCATGCCTCCCCATGAAGATGAGACATGCCTGTATTGGTGAAATCCTCTTCTAACCTTAACTCTCCCCATGAAGGGGAGGCAAGCATGGATTGGGGAAAACATCCCCATCCCCATGAAGAGGATGTTTGACTGACAAAGAAGAAACCAGCTTTAAGGTCATAGCTCCCCATGAAGAGGAGATATAATTGTCTCACTGAAATCTAATCCTAACCTGAACTTTCCATGCAAAGGGGAGGCCTGTATGGCCTTGTGATAGAATCCCTACCCCCATGAAGAGGATGGTGGACTGGCAAGGACAAAACGAGCTCTTACCTGATGCCTCCCCATGAAGAGGAGACATGCCTGTCTTGGAGAAATCGACTTCTAACATGAACTCACCCCATAACGGGGAGACTGGCATGGCCTGGTGAAAACATCCCCATCCCTATGAAAAGGGAGGTTGATAGGAAAGAAAAACCAGCCCTAAGCTCATGCCTCCCCATGAAGAGGAGACATGCCTGCCTTGCTGAAACCTAACTCAAACCTGAACTCTCCCCATGAAGGGGAGGCAACCATGGACTGGGGAAAACATCCCCATCCCCATGAAGAGGATGGTGGACTGGCAAAGACAAAATCAGCTAGAAGCTCATGCCTCCCCATGAAGAGGAGATATGCCTGCCTTGGTGAATTTTACTAATAGCCTCAACTCTCCCCATGAAGGCAAAGCTATTACGGACTGGTGAAAACATCCCCATCCCCAGGAAGAGGATGGTGGACTGGCAAACACAATACGAGCTCTTACCTGATGCCTCTCCATGAAGATGACATATGCCTGCCTTGGTGAAATCTACTTCTAGCCTGAACTCTCCTCATTAAGGGGAGGCTAACATGGATTGGTGAAACCAAACCGATCCTCATGCACAGGATGGTTGACTGGCATAGACAAAACCAGCTCTGAGGTCATGGCTCTCCCCATGGAGAGGAGATATGCTTGCCTCGGTGAAAGCTACATCTAACATGAACTCGCCCCATGGAGGGGAGGTTGGCATGGCCTGGTGAAAACATCCCCATCCCTATGAAATGGGTGGTTGACTGGCATAGAGAAAATGAATTCTAAGGTCATAGCTCCCCATGGAGAGGAGACATGCCTGCCTTGCTGAAGTGTACTTCTAACCTGAACTCTCCCCATGAAGGGGAGGCAACCATGGACTGGGGAAAACATCCCCATGAAGAGGATGGTTGACTGGGAAAGACAAAAGCAGCTCTAAGCTCATACCTCCCCATGAAGAGGAGACATGCCTGCCTAGGTGAAATCTTCTTCTAACCTGAACTCTCCCTATGAATGGGAGGCTTCCCCATGAAAAGGAGATATGCCTGCCTCGGTGAAATCTTCTTCTAAACTGAACTCTACCTAAGAATGGGAGGCTTCCCCAAGAAGAGGAGATATGCTTGGCTCAGTGCAATGCAATCCTAAAACTGAACTCTCCCCATGAAGGGGAGGCGTGCATGGACTGGGGAAAACATCCCCATCCTCATGAAGAGGATGGTGGACTGGCAAAGACAAAATCAGCTCGAAGCTCATGCCTCCCCATGAACAGGAAACATGCCAGCCTTGGTGAAACCTACTTCTAACCTGAACTCTCCCGATGAAAGGCAGGCTAGCATGGAGATGTGAAAACATACCATCTGCATGAAGAGGATTGTTGACTGGCATAGGCAAAACCAGCTCTGATGTCTGTGCTCCCCATGAGGAGGAAATATGCTTGCCTTGGTCAAATCTAATCCTAATCTGTATGTTGGACATGTAGGGGAGGATGGCATGGCCTGGTAATACCATCCCCATCCCCAGGAAGAGGATCGTTGACTGGCAAAGACAAAACCAGCTCTAAGCTCATGCCTCCCCATGAAGAGGAGACATGCCTGCCTTGCTGAAACCTAATTCAAACCTGAAATCTCCCCATGAAGGGGAGGCTAGCATGGACGGGTGAAAACATCAAATCCCCTTGAAGAGGATGGTTAACTGGCATAGACAAAACGAATTCTAAGGTCATAGCTCCCCATGGAGAGGAGACATGCCTGCTTTGCTGAAGTGTACTTCTAACCTGAACTCTCCCCATGAAGGGGAGGCAACCATGGACTGGGCAAAACATCCCCATCCCCATGAAGAGGATGGTGGACTGGCAAAGACAAAAAGAGCTCTAAGATCATACCTCCCCATGAAGAGGAGACATGCCAGCCTAGGTGAAATCTTCTTCTAACCTGACCTTTCCCTATGAATGGGAGGCTTCCCCATGAAGAGGAGACATGCCTGCCTCGGTGAAATCTTCTACTAACCTGAGCTCTCCCTGTGAATGGGAGGCTTCCCCATGAAGAGGAGATATGCTTGGCTCAGTGCAATGCAATCCTAAAACTGAACTCTCCCCATGAAGGGGACGCTTGCATGGACTGGTGAAAACATCCCCATCCTCATGAACAGGATGGTGGACTGGCAAAGACAAAATCAGCTCTAAGCTCATGCCTCCCCACGAAGAGGAGACATGCCTGCCTCGGTGAAACCTACTTCTAACCTGAAGTCTCCCCATGAAAGGCAGGCTAGCATGGACATGTGAAAACATACCATCTGCATGAAGAGGATTGTTGACTGGCATAGGCAAAACCAGCTCTGATGTCTGTGCTCCCCATGAGGAGGAAATATGCTTGCCTTGGTCAAATCTAATCCTAATCTGTATGTTGGACATGTAGGGGAGGATTGCATGGCCTGGTAATACCATCCCCATCCCCAGGAAGAGGATCGTTGACTGGCAAAGACAAAACCAGCTCCAAGCTCATGCCTCCCCATGAAGATGAGACATGCCTGTATTGGTGAAATCCTCTTCTAACCTTAACTCTCCCCATGAAGGGGAGGCAAGCATGGATTGGGGAAAACATCCCCATCCCCATGAAGAGGATGTTTGACTGACAAAGAAGAAACCAGCTTTAAGGTCATAGCTCCCCATGAAGAGGAGATATAATTGTCTCACTGAAATCTAATCCTAACCTGAACTTTCCATGCAAAGGGGAGGCCTGTATGGCCTTGTGATAGAATCCCTACCCCCATGAAGAGGATGGTGGACTGGCAAGGACAAAACGAGCTCTTACCTGATGCCTCCCCATGAAGAGGAGACATGCCTGTCTTGGAGAAATCGACTTCTAACATGAACTCACCCCATAACGGGGAGACTGGCATGGCCTGGTGAAAACATCCCCATCCCTATGAAAAGGGAGGTTGATAGGAAAGAAAAACCAGCCCTAAGCTCATGCCTCCCCATGAAGAGGAGACATGCCTGCCTTGCTGAAACCTAACTCAAACCTGAACTCTCCCCATGAAGGGGAGGCAACCATGGACTGGGGAAAACATCCCCATCCCCATGAAGAGGATGGTGGACTGGCAAAGACAAAATCAGCTAGAAGCTCATGCCTCCCCATGAAGAGGAGATATGCCTGCCTTGGTGAATTTTACTAATAGCCTCAACTCTCCCCATGAAGGCAAAGCTATTACGGACTGGTGAAAACATCCCCATCCCCAGGAAGAGGATGGTGGACTGGCAAACACAATACGAGCTCTTACCTGATGCCTCTCCATGAAGATGACATATGCCTGCCTTGGTGAAATCTACTTCTAGCCTGAACTCTCCTCATTAAGGGGAGGCTAACATGGATTGGTGAAACCAAACCGATCCTCATGCACAGGATGGTTGACTGGCATAGACAAAACCAGCTCTGAGGTCATGGCTCTCCCCATGGAGAGGAGATATGCTTGCCTCGGTGAAATCTACATCTAACATGAACTCGCCCCATGGAGGGGAGGTTGGCATGGCCTGGTGAAAACATCCCCATCCCTATGAAATGGGTGGTTGACTGGCATAGAGAAAATGAATTCTAAGGTCATAGCTCCCCATGGAGAGGAGACATGCCTGCCTTGCTGAAGTGTACTTCTAACCTGAACTCTCCCCATGAAGGGGAGGCAACCATGGACTGGGGAAAACATCCCCATGAAGAGGATGGTTGACTGGGAAAGACAAAAGCAGCTCTAAGCTCATACCTCCCCATGAAGAGGAGACATGCCTGCCTAGGTGAAATCTTCTTCTAACCTGAACTCTCCCTATGAATGGGAGGCTTCCCCATGAAAAGGAGATATGCCTGCCTCGGTGAAATCTTCTTCTAAACTGAACTCTACCTAAGAATGGGAGGCTTCCCCAAGAAGAGGAGATATGCTTGGCTCAGTGCAATGCAATCCTAAAACTGAACTCTCCCCATGAAGGGGAGGCGTGCATGGACTGGGGAAAACATCCCCATCCTCATGAAGAGGATGGTGGACTGGCAAAGACAAAATCAGCTCGAAGCTCATGCCTCCCCATGAACAGGAAACATGCCAGCCTTGGTGAAACCTACTTCTAACCTGAACTCTCCCGATGAAAGGCAGGCTAGCATGGAGATGTGAAAACATACCATCTGCATGAAGAGGATTGTTGACTGGCATAGGCAAAACCAGCTCTGATGTCTGTGCTCCCCATGAGGAGGAAATATGCTTGCCTTGGTCAAATCTAATCCTAATCTGTATGTTGGACATGTAGGGGAGGATGGCATGGCCTGGTAATACCATCCCCATCCCCAGGAAGAGGATCGTTGACTGGCAAAGACAAAACCAGCTCTAAGCTCATGCCTCCCCATGAAGAGGAGACATGCCTGCCTTGCTGAAACCTAATTCAAACCTGAAATCTCCCCATGAAGGGGAGGCTAGCATGGACGGGTGAAAACATCAAATCCCCTTGAAGAGGATGGTTAACTGGCATAGACAAAACGAATTCTAAGGTCATAGCTCCCCATGGAGAGGAGACATGCCTGCTTTGCTGAAGTGTACTTCTAACCTGAACTCTCCCCATGAAGGGGAGGCAACCATGGACTGGGCAAAACATCCCCATCCCCATGAAGGGGATGGTTGACTGGGAAAGACAAAAGCAGCTCTAAGATCATACCTCCCCATGAAGAGGAGACATGCCAGCCTAGGTGAAATCTTCTTCTAACCTGACCTTTCCCTATGAATGGGAGGCTTCCCCATGAAGAGGAGACATGCCTGCCTCGGTGAAATCTTCTACTAACCTGAGCTCTCCCTGTGAATGGGAGGCTTCCCCATGAAGAGGAGATATGCTTGGCTCAGTGCAATGCAATCCTAAAACTGAACTCTCCCCATGAAGGGGACGCTTGCATGGACTGGTGAAAACATCCCCATCCTCATGAACAGGATGGTGGACTGGCAAAGACAAAATCAGCTCTAAGCTCATGCCTCCCCATGAAGAGGAGACATGCCTGCCTCGGTGAAACCTACTTCTAACCTGAAGTCTCCCCATGAAAGGCAGGCTAGCATGGACATGTGAAAACATACCATCTGCATGAAGAGGATTGTTGACTGGCATAGGCAAAACCAGCTCTGATGTCTGTGCTCCCCATGAGGAGGAAATATGCTTGCCTTGGTCAAATCTAATCCTAATCTGTATGTTGGACATGTAGGGGAGGATTGCATGGCCTGGTAATACCATCCCCATCCCCAGGAAGAGGATCGTTGACTGGCAAAGACAAAACCAGCTCCAAGCTCATGCCTCCCCATGAAGATGAGACATGCCTGTATTGGTGAAATCCTCTTCTAACCTTAACTCTCCCCATGAAGGGGAGGCAAGCATGGATTGGGGAAAACATCCCCATCCCCATGAAGAGGATGTTTGACTGACAAAGAAGAAACCAGCTTTAAGGTCATAGCTCCCCATGAAGAGGAGATATAATTGTCTCACTGAAATCTAATCCTAACCTGAACTTTCCATGCAAAGGGGAGGCCTGTATGGCCTTGTGATAGAATCCCTACCCCCATGAAGAGGATGGTGGACTGGCAAGGACAAAACGAGCTCTTACCTGATGCCTCCCCATGAAGAGGAGACATGCCTGTCTTGGAGAAATCGACTTCTAACATGAACTCACCCCATAACGGGGAGACTGGCATGGCCTGGTGAAAACATCCCCATCCCTATGAAAAGGGAGGTTGATAGGAAAGAAAAACCAGCCCTAAGCTCATGCCTCCCCATGAAGAGGAGACATGCCTGCCTTGCTGAAACCTAACTCAAACCTGAACTCTCCCCATGAAGGGGAGGCAACCATGGACTGGGGAAAACATCCCCATCCCCATGAAGAGGATGGTGGACTGGCAAAGACAAAATCAGCTAGAAGCTCATGCCTCCCCATGAAGAGGAGATATGCCTGCCTTGGTGAATTTTACTAATAGCCTCAACTCTCCCCATGAAGGCAAAGCTATTACGGACTGGTGAAAACATCCCCATCCCCAGGAAGAGGATGGTGGACTGGCAAACACAATACGAGCTCTTACCTGATGCCTCTCCATGAAGATGACATATGCCTGCCTTGGTGAAATCTACTTCTAGCCTGAACTCTCCTCATTAAGGGGAGGCTAACATGGATTGGTGAAACCAAACCGATCCTCATGCACAGGATGGTTGACTGGCATAGACAAAACCAGGTCTGAGGTCATGGCTCTCCCCATGGAGAGGAGATATGCTTGCCTCGGTGAAAGCTACATCTAACATGAACTCGCCCCATGGAGGGGAGGTTGGCATGGCCTGGTGAAAACATCCCCATCCCTATGAAATGGGTGGTTGACTGGCATAGAGAAAATGAATTCTAAGGTCATAGCTCCCCATGGAGAGGAGACATGCCTGCCTTGCTGAAGTGTACTTCTAACCTGAACTCTCCCCATGAAGGGGAGGCAACCATGGACTGGGGAAAACATCCCCATGAAGAGGATGGTTGACTGGGAAAGACAAAAGCAGCTCTAAGCTCATACCTCCCCATGAAGAGGAGACATGCCTGCCTAGGTGAAATCTTCTTCTAACCTGAACTCTCCCTATGAATGGGAGGCTTCCCCATGAAAAGGAGATATGCCTGCCTCGGTGAAATCTTCTTCTAAACTGAACTCTACCTAAGAATGGGAGGCTTCCCCAAGAAGAGGAGATATGCTTGGCTCAGTGCAATGCAATCCTAAAACTGAACTCTCCCCATGAAGGGGAGGCGTGCATGGACTGGGGAAAACATCCCCATCCTCATGAAGAGGATGGTGGACTGGCAAAGACAAAATCAGCTCGAAGCTCATGCCTCCCCATGAACAGGAAACATGCCAGCCTTGGTGAAACCTACTTCTAACCTGAACTCTCCCGATGAAAGGCAGGCTAGCATGGAGATGTGAAAACATACCATCTGCATGAAGAGGATTGTTGACTGGCATAGGCAAAACCAGCTCTGATGTCTGTGCTCCCCATGAGGAGGAAATATGCTTGCCTTGGTCAAATCTAATCCTAATCTGTATGTTGGACATGTAGGGGAGGATGGCATGGCCTGGTAATACCATCCCCATCCCCAGGAAGAGGATCGTTGACTGGCAAAGACAAAACCAGCTCTAACCTCATGCCTCCCCATGAAGAGGAGACATGCCTGCCTTGCTGAAACCTAATTCAAACCTGAAATCTCCCCATGAAGGGGAGGCTAGCATGGACGGGTGAAAACATCAAATCCCCTTGAAGAGGATGGTTAACTGGCATAGACAAAACGAATTCTAAGGTCATAGCTCCCCATGGAGAGGAGACATGCCTGCTTTGCTGAAGTGTACTTCTAACCTGAACTCTCCCCATGAAGGGGAGGCAACCATGGACTGGGCAAAACATCCCCATCCCCATGAAGAGGATGGTGGACTGGCAAAGACAAAAAGAGCTCTAAGATCATACCTCCCCATGAAGAGGAGACATGCCAGCCTAGGTGAAATCTTCTTCTAACCTGACCTTTCCCTATGAATGGGAGGCTTCCCCATGAAGAGGAGACATGCCTGCCTCGGTGAAATCTTCTACTAACCTGAGCTCTCCCTGTGAATGGGAGGCTTCCCCATGAAGAGGAGATATGCTTGGCTCAGTGCAATGCAATCCTAAAACTGAACTCTCCCCATGAAGGGGACGCTTGCATGGACTGGTGAAAACATCCCCATCCTCATGAACAGGATGGTGGACTGGCAAAGACAAAATCAGCTCTAAGCTCATGCCTCCCCACGAAGAGGAGACATGCCTGCCTCGGTGAAACCTACTTCTAACCTGAAGTCTCCCCATGAAAGGCAGGCTAGCATGGACATGTGAAAACATACCATCTGCATGAAGAGGATTGTTGACTGGCATAGGCAAAACCAGCTCTGATGTCTGTGCTCCCCATGAGGAGGAAATATGCTTGCCTTGGTCAAATCTAATCCTAATCTGTATGTTGGACATGTAGGGGAGGATTGCATGGCCTGGTAATACCATCCCCATCCCCAGGAAGAGGATCGTTGACTGGCAAAGACAAAACCAGCTCCAAGCTCATGCCTCCCCATGAAGATGAGACATGCCTGTATTGGTGAAATCCTCTTCTAACCTTAACTCTCCCCATGAAGGGGAGGCAAGCATGGATTGGGGAAAACATCCCCATCCCCATGAAGAGGATGTTTGACTGACAAAGAAGAAACCAGCTTTAAGGTCATAGCTCCCCATGAAGAGGAGATATAATTGTCTCACTGAAATCTAATCCTAACCTGAACTTTCCATGCAAAGGGGAGGCCTGTATGGCCTTGTGATAGAATCCCTACCCCCATGAAGAGGATGGTGGACTGGCAAGGACAAAACGAGCTCTTACCTGATGCCTCCCCATGAAGAGGAGACATGCCTGTCTTGGAGAAATCGACTTCTAACATGAACTCACCCCATAACGGGGAGACTGGCATGGCCTGGTGAAAACATCCCCATCCCTATGAAAAGGGAGGTTGATAGGAAAGAAAAACCAGCCCTAAGCTCATGCCTCCCCATGAAGAGGAGACATGCCTGCCTTGCTGAAACCTAACTCAAACCTGAACTCTCCCCATGAAGGGGAGGCAACCATGGACTGGGGAAAACATCCCCATCCCCATGAAGAGGATGGTGGACTGGCAAAGACAAAATCAGCTAGAAGCTCATGCCTCCCCATGAAGAGGAGATATGCCTGCCTTGGTGAATTTTACTAATAGCCTCAACTCTCCCCATGAAGGCAAAGCTATTACGGACTGGTGAAAACATCCCCATCCCCAGGAAGAGGATGGTGGACTGGCAAACACAATACGAGCTCTTACCTGATGCCTCTCCATGAAGATGACATATGCCTGCCTTGGTGAAATCTACTTCTAGCCTGAACTCTCCTCATTAAGGGGAGGCTAACATGGATTGGTGAAACCAAACCGATCCTCATGCACAGGATGGTTGACTGGCATAGACAAAACCAGCTCTGAGGTCATGGCTCTCCCCATGGAGAGGAGATATGCTTGCCTCGGTGAAATCTACATCTAACATGAACTCGCCCCATGGAGGGGAGGTTGGCATGGCCTGGTGAAAACATCCCCATCCCTATGAAATGGGTGGTTGACTGGCATAGAGAAAATGAATTCTAAGGTCATAGCTCCCCATGGAGAGGAGACATGCCTGCCTTGCTGAAGTGTACTTCTAACCTGAACTCTCCCCATGAAGGGGAGGCAACCATGGACTGGGGAAAACATCCCCATGAAGAGGATGGTTGACTGGGAAAGACAAAAGCAGCTCTAAGCTCATACCTCCCCATGAAGAGGAGACATGCCTGCCTAGGTGAAATCTTCTTCTAACCTGAACTCTCCCTATGAATGGGAGGCTTCCCCATGAAAAGGAGATATGCCTGCCTCGGTGAAATCTTCTTCTAAACTGAACTCTACCTAAGAATGGGAGGCTTCCCCAAGAAGAGGAGATACGCTTGGCTCAGTGCAATGCAATCCTAAAACTGAACTCTCCCCATGAAGGGGAGGCGTGCATGGACTGGGGAAAACATCCCCATCCTCATGAAGAGGATGGTGGACTGGCAAAGACAAAATCAGCTCGAAGCTCATGCCTCCCCATGAACAGGAAACATGCCAGCCTTGGTGAAACCTACTTCTAACCTGAACTCTCCCGATGAAAGGCAGGCTAGCATGGAGATGTGAAAACATACCATCTGCATGAAGAGGATTGTTGACTGGCATAGGCAAAACCAGCTCTGATGTCTGTGCTCCCCATGAGGAGGAAATATGCTTGCCTTGGTCAAATCTAATCCTAATCTGTATGTTGGACATGTAGGGGAGGATGGCATGGCCTGGTAATACCATCCCCATCCCCAGGAAGAGGATCGTTGACTGGCAAAGACAAAACCAGCTCTAACCTCATGCCTCCCCATGAAGAGGAGACATGCCTGCCTTGCTGAAACCTAATTCAAACCTGAAATCTCCCCATGAAGGGGAGGCTAGCATGGACGGGTGAAAACATCAAATCCCCTTGAAGAGGATGGTTAACTGGCATAGACAAAACGAATTCTAAGGTCATAGCTCCCCATGGAGAGGAGACATGCCTGCTTTGCTGAAGTGTACTTCTAACCTGAACTCTCCCCATGAAGGGGAGGCAACCATGGACTGGGCAAAACATCCCCATCCCCATGAAGAGGATGGTGGACTGGCAAAGACAAAAAGAGCTCTAAGATCATACCTCCCCATGAAGAGGAGACATGCCAGCCTAGGTGAAATCTTCTTCTAACCTGACCTTTCCCTATGAATGGGAGGCTTCCCCATGAAGAGGAGACATGCCTGCCTCGGTGAAATCTTCTACTAACCTGAGCTCTCCCTGTGAATGGGAGGCTTCCCCATGAAGAGGAGATATGCTTGGCTCAGTGCAATGCAATCCTAAAACTGAACTCTCCCCATGAAGGGGACGCTTGCATGGACTGGTGAAAACATCCCCATCCTCATGAACAGGATGGTGGACTGGCAAAGACAAAATCAGCTCTAAGCTCATGCCTCCCCACGAAGAGGAGACATGCCTGCCTCGGTGAAACCTACTTCTAACCTGAAGTCTCCCCATGAAAGGCAGGCTAGCATGGACATGTGAAAACATACCATCTGCATGAAGAGGATTGTTGACTGGCATAGGCAAAACCAGCTCTGATGTCTGTGCTCCCCATGAGGAGGAAATATGCTTGCCTTGGTCAAATCTAATCCTAATCTGTATGTTGGACATGTAGGGGAGGATTGCATGGCCTGGTAATACCATCCCCATCCCCAGGAAGAGGATCGTTGACTGGCAAAGACAAAACCAGCTCCAAGCTCATGCCTCCCCATGAAGATGAGACATGCCTGTATTGGTGAAATCCTCTTCTAACCTTAACTCTCCCCATGAAGGGGAGGCAAGCATGGATTGGGGAAAACATCCCCATCCCCATGAAGAGGATGTTTGACTGACAAAGAAGAAACCAGCTTTAAGGTCATAGCTCCCCATGAAGAGGAGATATAATTGTCTCACTGAAATCTAATCCTAACCTGAACTTTCCATGCAAAGGGGAGGCCTGTATGGCCTTGTGATAGAATCCCTACCCCCATGAAGAGGATGGTGGACTGGCAAGGACAAAACGAGCTCTTACCTGATGCCTCCCCATGAAGAGGAGACATGCCTGTCTTGGAGAAATCGACTTCTAACATGAACTCACCCCATAACGGGGAGACTGGCATGGCCTGGTGAAAACATCCCCATCCCTATGAAAAGGGAGGTTGATAGGAAAGAAAAACCAGCCCTAAGCTCATGCCTCCCCATGAAGAGGAGACATGCCTGCCTTGCTGAAACCTAACTCAAACCTGAACTCTCCCCATGAAGGGGAGGCAACCATGGACTGGGGAAAACATCCCCATCCCCATGAAGAGGATGGTGGACTGGCAAAGACAAAATCAGCTAGAAGCTCATGCCTCCCCATGAAGAGGAGATATGCCTGCCTTGGTGAATTTTACTAATAGCCTCAACTCTCCCCATGAAGGCAAAGCTATTACGGACTGGTGAAAACATCCCCATCCCCAGGAAGAGGATGGTGGACTGGCAAACACAATACGAGCTCTTACCTGATGCCTCTCCATGAAGATGACATATGCCTGCCTTGGTGAAATCTACTTCTAGCCTGAACTCTCCTCATTAAGGGGAGGCTAACATGGATTGGTGAAACCAAACCGATCCTCATGCACAGGATGGTTGACTGGCATAGACAAAACCAGCTCTGAGGTCATGGCTCTCCCCATGGAGAGGAGATATGCTTGCCTCGGTGAAATCTACATCTAACATGAACTCGCCCCATGGAGGGGAGGTTGGCATGGCCTGGTGAAAACATCCCCATCCCTATGAAATGGGTGGTTGACTGGCATAGAGAAAATGAATTCTAAGGTCATAGCTCCCCATGGAGAGGAGACATGCCTGCCTTGCTGAAGTGTACTTCTAACCTGAACTCTCCCCATGAAGGGGAGGCAACCATGGACTGGGGAAAACATCCCCATGAAGAGGATGGTTGACTGGGAAAGACAAAAGCAGCTCTAAGCTCATACCTCCCCATGAAGAGGAGACATGCCTGCCTAGGTGAAATCTTCTTCTAACCTGAACTCTCCCTATGAATGGGAGGCTTCCCCATGAAAAGGAGATATGCCTGCCTCGGTGAAATCTTCTTCTAAACTGAACTCTACCTAAGAATGGGAGGCTTCCCCAAGAAGAGGAGATATGCTTGGCTCAGTGCAATGCAATCCTAAAACTGAACTCTCCCCATGAAGGGGAGGCGTGCATGGACTGGGGAAAACATCCCCATCCTCATGAAGAGGATGGTGGACTGGCAAAGACAAAATCAGCTCGAAGCTCATGCCTCCCCATGAACAGGAAACATGCCAGCCTTGGTGAAACCTACTTCTAACCTGAACTCTCCCGATGAAAGGCAGGCTAGCATGGAGATGTGAAAACATACCATCTGCATGAAGAGGATTGTTGACTGGCATAGGCAAAACCAGCTCTGATGTCTGTGCTCCCCATGAGGAGGAAATATGCTTGCCTTGGTCAAATCTAATCCTAATCTGTATGTTGGACATGTAGGGGAGGATGGCATGGCCTGGTAATACCATCCCCATCCCCAGGAAGAGGATCGTTGACTGGCAAAGACAAAACCAGCTCTAAGCTCATGCCTCCCCATGAAGAGGAGACATGCCTGCCTTGCTGAAACCTAATTCAAACCTGAAATCTCCCCATGAAGGGGAGGCTAGCATGGACGGGTGAAAACATCAAATCCCCTTGAAGAGGATGGTTAACTGGCATAGACAAAACGAATTCTAAGGTCATAGCTCCCCATGGAGAGGAGACATGCCTGCTTTGCTGAAGTGTACTTCTAACCTGAACTCTCCCCATGAAGGGGAGGCAACCATGGACTGGGCAAAACATCCCCATCCCCATGAAGGGGATGGTTGACTGGGAAAGACAAAAGCAGCTCTAAGATCATACCTCCCCATGAAGAGGAGACATGCCAGCCTAGGTGAAATCTTCTTCTAACCTGACCTTTCCCTATGAATGGGAGGCTTCCCCATGAAGAGGAGACATGCCTGCCTCGGTGAAATCTTCTACTAACCTGAGCTCTCCCTGTGAATGGGAGGCTTCCCCATGAAGAGGAGATATGCTTGGCTCAGTGCAATGCAATCCTAAAACTGAACTCTCCCCATGAAGGGGACGCTTGCATGGACTGGTGAAAACATCCCCATCCTCATGAACAGGATGGTGGACTGGCAAAGACAAAATCAGCTCTAAGCTCATGCCTCCCCACGAAGAGGAGACATGCCTGCCTCGGTGAAACCTACTTCTAACCTGAAGTCTCCCCATGAAAGGCAGGCTAGCATGGACATGTGAAAACATACCATCTGCATGAAGAGGATTGTTGACTGGCATAGGCAAAACCAGCTCTGATGTCTGTGCTCCCCATGAGGAGGAAATATGCTTGCCTTGGTCAAATCTAATCCTAATCTGTATGTTGGACATGTAGGGGAGGATTGCATGGCCTGGTAATACCATCCCCATCCCCAGGAAGAGGATCGTTGACTGGCAAAGACAAAACCAGCTCCAAGCTCATGCCTCCCCATGAAGATGAGACATGCCTGTATTGGTGAAATCCTCTTCTAACCTTAACTCTCCCCATGAAGGGGAGGCAAGCATGGATTGGGGAAAACATCCCCATCCCCATGAAGAGGATGTTTGACTGACAAAGAAGAAACCAGCTTTAAGGTCATAGCTCCCCATGAAGAGGAGATATAATTGTCTCACTGAAATCTAATCCTAACCTGAACTTTCCATGCAAAGGGGAGGCCTGTATGGCCTTGTGATAGAATCCCTACCCCCATGAAGAGGATGGTGGACTGGCAAGGACAAAACGAGCTCTTACCTGATGCCTCCCCATGAAGAGGAGACATGCCTGTCTTGGAGAAATCGACTTCTAACATGAACTCACCCCATAACGGGGAGACTGGCATGGCCTGGTGAAAACATCCCCATCCCTATGAAAAGGGAGGTTGATAGGAAAGAAAAACCAGCCCTAAGCTCATGCCTCCCCATGAAGAGGAGACATGCCTGCCTTGCTGAAACCTAACTCAAACCTGAACTCTCCCCATGAAGGGGAGGCAACCATGGACTGGGGAAAACATCCCCATCCCCATGAAGAGGATGGTGGACTGGCAAAGACAAAATCAGCTAGAAGCTCATGCCTCCCCATGAAGAGGAGATATGCCTGCCTTGGTGAATTTTACTAATAGCCTCAACTCTCCCCATGAAGGCAAAGCTATTACGGACTGGTGAAAACATCCCCATCCCCAGGAAGAGGATGGTGGACTGGCAAACACAATACGAGCTCTTACCTGATGCCTCTCCATGAAGATGACATATGCCTGCCTTGGTGAAATCTACTTCTAGCCTGAACTCTCCTCATTAAGGGGAGGCTAACATGGATTGGTGAAACCAAACCGATCCTCATGCACAGGATGGTTGACTGGCATAGACAAAACCAGGTCTGAGGTCATGGCTCTCCCCATGGAGAGGAGATATGCTTGCCTCGGTGAAAGCTACATCTAACATGAACTCGCCCCATGGAGGGGAGGTTGGCATGGCCTGGTGAAAACATCCCCATCCCTATGAAATGGGTGGTTGACTGGCATAGAGAAAATGAATTCTAAGGTCATAGCTCCCCATGGAGAGGAGACATGCCTGCCTTGCTGAAGTGTACTTCTAACCTGAACTCTCCCCATGAAGGGGAGGCAACCATGGACTGGGGAAAACATCCCCATGAAGAGGATGGTTGACTGGGAAAGACAAAAGCAGCTCTAAGCTCATACCTCCCCATGAAGAGGAGACATGCCTGCCTAGGTGAAATCTTCTTCTAACCTGAACTCTCCCTATGAATGGGAGGCTTCCCCATGAAAAGGAGATATGCCTGCCTCGGTGAAATCTTCTTCTAAACTGAACTCTACCTAAGAATGGGAGGCTTCCCCAAGAAGAGGAGATATGCTTGGCTCAGTGCAATGCAATCCTAAAACTGAACTCTCCCCATGAAGGGGAGGCGTGCATGGACTGGGGAAAACATCCCCATCCTCATGAAGAGGATGGTGGACTGGCAAAGACAAAATCAGCTCGAAGCTCATGCCTCCCCATGAACAGGAAACATGCCAGCCTTGGTGAAACCTACTTCTAACCTGAACTCTCCCGATGAAAGGCAGGCTAGCATGGAGATGTGAAAACATACCATCTGCATGAAGAGGATTGTTGACTGGCATAGGCAAAACCAGCTCTGATGTCTGTGCTCCCCATGAGGAGGAAATATGCTTGCCTTGGTCAAATCTAATCCTAATCTGTATGTTGGACATGTAGGGGAGGATGGCATGGCCTGGTAATACCATCCCCATCCCCAGGAAGAGGATCGTTGACTGGCAAAGACAAAACCAGCTCTAAGCTCATGCCTCCCCATGAAGAGGAGACATGCCTGCCTTGCTGAAACCTAATTCAAACCTGAAATCTCCCCATGAAGGGGAGGCTAGCATGGACGGGTGAAAACATCAAATCCCCTTGAAGAGGATGGTTAACTGGCATAGACAAAACGAATTCTAAGGTCATAGCTCCCCATGGAGAGGAGACATGCCTGCTTTGCTGAAGTGTACTTCTAACCTGAACTCTCCCCATGAAGGGGAGGCAACCATGGACTGGGCAAAACATCCCCATCCCCATGAAGAGGATGGTGGACTGGCAAAGACAAAAAGAGCTCTAAGATCATACCTCCCCATGAAGAGGAGACATGCCAGCCTAGGTGAAATCTTCTTCTAACCTGACCTTTCCCTATGAATGGGAGGCTTCCCCATGAAGAGGAGACATGCCTGCCTCGGTGAAATCTTCTACTAACCTGAGCTCTCCCTGTGAATGGGAGGCTTCCCCATGAAGAGGAGATATGCTTGGCTCAGTGCAATGCAATCCTAAAACTGAACTCTCCCCATGAAGGGGACGCTTGCATGGACTGGTGAAAACATCCCCATCCTCATGAACAGGATGGTGGACTGGCAAAGACAAAATCAGCTCTAAGCTCATGCCTCCCCACGAAGAGGAGACATGCCTGCCTCGGTGAAACCTACTTCTAACCTGAAGTCTCCCCATGAAAGGCAGGCTAGCATGGACATGTGAAAACATACCATCTGCATGAAGAGGATTGTTGACTGGCATAGGCAAAACCAGCTCTGATGTCTGTGCTCCCCATGAGGAGGAAATATGCTTGCCTTGGTCAAATCTAATCCTAATCTGTATGTTGGACATGTAGGGGAGGATTGCATGGCCTGGTAATACCATCCCCATCCCCAGGAAGAGGATCGTTGACTGGCAAAGACAAAACCAGCTCCAAGCTCATGCCTCCCCATGAAGATGAGACATGCCTGTATTGGTGAAATCCTCTTCTAACCTTAACTCTCCCCATGAAGGGGAGGCAAGCATGGATTGGGGAAAACATCCCCATCCCCATGAAGAGGATGTTTGACTGACAAAGAAGAAACCAGCTTTAAGGTCATAGCTCCCCATGAAGAGGAGATATAATTGTCTCACTGAAATCTAATCCTAACCTGAACTTTCCATGCAAAGGGGAGGCCTGTATGGCCTTGTGATAGAATCCCTACCCCCATGAAGAGGATGGTGGACTGGCAAGGACAAAACGAGCTCTTACCTGATGCCTCCCCATGAAGAGGAGACATGCCTGTCTTGGAGAAATCGACTTCTAACATGAACTCACCCCATAACGGGGAGACTGGCATGGCCTGGTGAAAACATCCCCATCCCTATGAAAAGGGAGGTTGATAGGAAAGAAAAACCAGCCCTAAGCTCATGCCTCCCCATGAAGAGGAGACATGCCTGCCTTGCTGAAACCTAACTCAAACCTGAACTCTCCCCATGAAGGGGAGGCAACCATGGACTGGGGAAAACATCCCCATCCCCATGAAGAGGATGGTGGACTGGCAAAGACAAAATCAGCTAGAAGCTCATGCCTCCCCATGAAGAGGAGATATGCCTGCCTTGGTGAATTTTACTAATAGCCTCAACTCTCCCCATGAAGGCAAAGCTATTACGGACTGGTGAAAACATCCCCATCCCCAGGAAGAGGATGGTGGACTGGCAAACACAATACGAGCTCTTACCTGATGCCTCTCCATGAAGATGACATATGCCTGCCTTGGTGAAATCTACTTCTAGCCTGAACTCTCCTCATTAAGGGGAGGCTAACATGGATTGGTGAAACCAAACCGATCCTCATGCACAGGATGGTTGACTGGCATAGACAAAACCAGCTCTGAGGTCATGGCTCTCCCCATGGAGAGGAGATATGCTTGCCTCGGTGAAATCTACATCTAACATGAACTCGCCCCATGGAGGGGAGGTTGGCATGGCCTGGTGAAAACATCCCCATCCCTATGAAATGGGTGGTTGACTGGCATAGAGAAAATGAATTCTAAGGTCATAGCTCCCCATGGAGAGGAGACATGCCTGCCTTGCTGAAGTGTACTTCTAACCTGAACTCTCCCCATGAAGGGGAGGCAACCATGGACTGGGGAAAACATCCCCATGAAGAGGATGGTTGACTGGGAAAGACAAAAGCAGCTCTAAGCTCATACCTCCCCATGAAGAGGAGACATGCCTGCCTAGGTGAAATCTTCTTCTAACCTGAACTCTCCCTATGAATGGGAGGCTTCCCCATGAAAAGGAGATATGCCTGCCTCGGTGAAATCTTCTTCTAAACTGAACTCTACCTAAGAATGGGAGGCTTCCCCAAGAAGAGGAGATACGCTTGGCTCAGTGCAATGCAATCCTAAAACTGAACTCTCCCCATGAAGGGGAGGCGTGCATGGACTGGGGAAAACATCCCCATCCTCATGAAGAGGATGGTGGACTGGCAAAGACAAAATCAGCTCGAAGCTCATGCCTCCCCATGAACAGGAAACATGCCAGCCTTGGTGAAACCTACTTCTAACCTGAACTCTCCCGATGAAAGGCAGGCTAGCATGGAGATGTGAAAACATACCATCTGCATGAAGAGGATTGTTGACTGGCATAGGCAAAACCAGCTCTGATGTCTGTGCTCCCCATGAGGAGGAAATATGCTTGCCTTGGTCAAATCTAATCCTAATCTGTATGTTGGACATGTAGGGGAGGATGGCATGGCCTGGTAATACCATCCCCATCCCCAGGAAGAGGATCGTTGACTGGCAAAGACAAAACCAGCTCTAAGCTCATGCCTCCCCATGAAGAGGAGACATGCCTGCCTTGCTGAAACCTAATTCAAACCTGAAATCTCCCCATGAAGGGGAGGCTAGCATGGACGGGTGAAAACATCAAATCCCCTTGAAGAGGATGGTTAACTGGCATAGACAAAACGAATTCTAAGGTCATAGCTCCCCATGGAGAGGAGACATGCCTGCTTTGCTGAAGTGTACTTCTAACCTGAACTCTCCCCATGAAGGGGAGGCAACCATGGACTGGGCAAAACATCCCCATCCCCATGAAGGGGATGGTTGACTGGGAAAGACAAAAGCAGCTCTAAGATCATACCTCCCCATGAAGAGGAGACATGCCAGCCTAGGTGAAATCTTCTTCTAACCTGACCTTTCCCTATGAATGGGAGGCTTCCCCATGAAGAGGAGACATGCCTGCCTCGGTGAAATCTTCTACTAACCTGAGCTCTCCCTGTGAATGGGAGGCTTCCCCATGAAGAGGAGATATGCTTGGCTCAGTGCAATGCAATCCTAAAACTGAACTCTCCCCATGAAGGGGACGCTTGCATGGACTGGTGAAAACATCCCCATCCTCATGAACAGGATGGTGGACTGGCAAAGACAAAATCAGCTCTAAGCTCATGCCTCCCCACGAAGAGGAGACATGCCTGCCTCGGTGAAACCTACTTCTAACCTGAAGTTTCCCCATGAAAGGCAGGCTAGCATGGACATGTGAAAACATACCATCTGCATGAAGAGGATTGTTGACTGGCATAGGCAAAACCAGCTCTGATGTCTGTGCTCCCCATGAGGAGGAAATATGCTTGCCTTGGTCAAATCTAATCCTAATCTGTATGTTGGACATGTAGGGGAGGATTGCATGGCCTGGTAATACCATCCCCATCCCCAGGAAGAGGATCGTTGACTGGCAAAGACAAAACCAGCTCCAAGCTCATGCCTCCCCATGAAGATGAGACATGCCTGTATTGGTGAAATCCTCTTCTAACCTTAACTCTCCCCATGAAGGGGAGGCAAGCATGGATTGGGGAAAACATCCCCATCCCCATGAAGAGGATGTTTGACTGACAAAGAAGAAACCAGCTTTAAGGTCATAGCTCCCCATGAAGAGGAGATATAATTGTCTCACTGAAATCTAATCCTAACCTGAACTTTCCATGCAAAGGGGAGGCCTGTATGGCCTTGTGATAGAATCCCTACCCCCATGAAGAGGATGGTGGACTGGCAAGGACAAAACGAGCTCTTACCTGATGCCTCCCCATGAAGAGGAGACATGCCTGTCTTGGAGAAATCGACTTCTAACATGAACTCACCCCATAACGGGGAGACTGGCATGGCCTGGTGAAAACATCCCCATCCCTATGAAAAGGGAGGTTGATAGGAAAGAAAAACCAGCCCTAAGCTCATGCCTCCCCATGAAGAGGAGACATGCCTGCCTTGCTGAAACCTAACTCAAACCTGAACTCTCCCCATGAAGGGGAGGCAACCATGGACTGGGGAAAACATCCCCATCCCCATGAAGAGGATGGTGGACTGGCAAAGACAAAATCAGCTAGAAGCTCATGCCTCCCCATGAAGAGGAGATATGCCTGCCTTGGTGAATTTTACTAATAGCCTCAACTCTCCCCATGAAGGCAAAGCTATTACGGACTGGTGAAAACATCCCCATCCCCAGGAAGAGGATGGTGGACTGGCAAACACAATACGAGCTCTTACCTGATGCCTCTCCATGAAGATGACATATGCCTGCCTTGGTGAAATCTACTTCTAGCCTGAACTCTCCTCATTAAGGGGAGGCTAACATGGATTGGTGAAACCAAACCGATCCTCATGCACAGGATGGTTGACTGGCATAGACAAAACCAGCTCTGAGGTCATGGC
The DNA here is from genome assembly GCF_057233095.1 of Heloderma suspectum. Lineage (NCBI taxonomy): Eukaryota > Metazoa > Chordata > Lepidosauria > Squamata > Helodermatidae > Heloderma > Heloderma suspectum. Next base: position 73,849,755 of record NC_139462.1, read on the forward strand.
TCTCCCCATGGAGAGGAGATATGCTTGCCTCGGTGAAATCTACATCTAACATGAACTCGCCCCATGGAGGGGAGGTTGGCATGGCCTGGTGAAAACATCCCCATCCCTATGAAATGGGTGGTTGACTGGCATAGAGAAAATGAATTCTAAGGTCATAGCTCCCCATGGAGAGGAGACATGCCTGCCTTGCTGAAGTGTACTTCTAACCTGAACTCTCCCCATGAAGGGGAGGCAACCATGGACTGGGGAAAACATCCCCATGAAGAGGATGGTTGACTGGGAAAGACAAAAGCAGCTCTAAGCTCATACCTCCCCATGAAGAGGAGACATGCCTGCCTAGGTGAAATCTTCTTCTAACCTGAACTCTCCCTATGAATGGGAGGCTTCCCCATGAAAAGGAGATATGCCTGCCTCGGTGAAATCTTCTTCTAAACTGAACTCTACCTAAGAATGGGAGGCTTCCCCAAGAAGAGGAGATATGCTTGGCTCAGTGCAATGCAATCCTAAAACTGAACTCTCCCCATGAAGGGGAGGCGTGCATGGACTGGGGAAAACATCCCCATCCCCATGAAGAGGATGGTGGACTGGCAAAGACAAAATCAGCTCGAAGCTCATGCCTCCCCATGAACAGGAAACATGCCAGCCTTGGTGAAACCTACTTCTAACCTGAACTCTCCCGATGAAAGGCAGGCTAGCATGGAGATGTGAAAACATACCATCTGCATGAAGAGGATTGTTGACTGGCATAGGCAAAACCAGCTCTGATGTCTGTGCTCCCCATGAGGAGGAAATATGCTTGCCTTGGTCAAATCTAATCCTAATCTGTATGTTGGACATGTAGGGGAGGATGGCATGGCCTGGTAATACCATCCCCATCCCCAGGAAGAGGATCGTTGACTGGCAAAGACAAAACCAGCTCTAAGCTCATGCCTCCCCATGAAGAGGAGACATGCCTGCCTTGCTGAAACCTAATTCAAACCTGAAATCTCCCCATGAGGGGAGGCTAGCATGGACGGGTGAAAACATCAAATCCCCTTGAAGAGAATGGTTAACTGGCATAGACAAAACGAATTCTAAGGTCATAGCTCCCCATGGAGAGGAGACATGCCTGCTTTGCTGAAGTGTACTTCTAACCTGAACTCTCCCCATGAAGGGGAGGCAACCATGGACTGGGCAAAACATCCCCATCCCCATGAAGGGGATGGTTGACTGGGAAAGACAAAAGCAGCTCTAAGATCATACCTCCCCATGAAGAGGAGACATGCCAGCCTAGGTGAAATCTTCTTCTAACCTGACCTTTCCCTATGAATGGGAGGCTTCCCCATGAAGAGGAGACATGCCTGCCTCGGTGAAATCTTCTACTAACCTGAGCTCTCCCTGTGAATGGGAGGCTTCCCCATGAAGAGGAGACATGCTTGGCTCAGTGCAATGCAATCCTAAAACTGAACTCTCCCCATGAAGGGGACGCTTGCATGGACTGGTGAAAACATCCCCATCCTCATGAACAGGATGGTGGACTGGCAAAGACAAAATCAGCTCTAAGCTCATGCCTCCCCACGAAGAGGAGACATGCCTGCCTCGGTGAAACCTACTTCTAACCTGAAGTCTCCCCATGAAAGGCAGGCTAGCATGGACATGTGAAAACATACCATCTGCATGAAGAGGATTGTTGACTGGCATAGGCAAAACCAGCTCTGATGTCTGTGCTCCCCATGAGGAGGAAATATGCTTGCCTTGGTCAAATCTAATCCTAATCTGTATGTTGGACATGTAGGGGAGGATTGCATGGCCTGGTAATACCATCCCCATCCCCAGGAAGAGGATCGTTGACTGGCAAAGACAAAACCAGCTCCAAGCTCATGCCTCCCCATGAAGATGAGACATGCCTGTATTGGTGAAATCCTCTTCTAACCTTAACTCTCCCCATGAAGGGGAGGCAAGCATGGATTGGGGAAAACATCCCCATCCCCATGAAGAGGATGTTTGACTGACAAAGAAGAAACCAGCTTTAAGGTCATAGCTCCCCATGAAGAGGAGATATAATTGTCTCACTGAAATCTAATCCTAACCTGAACTTTCCATGCAAAGGGGAGGCCTGTATGGCCTTGTGATAGTATCCCTACCCCCATGAAGAGGATGGTGGACTGGCAAAGACAAAACGAGCTCTTACCTGATGCCTCCCCATGAAGAGGAGACATGCCTGTCTTGGAGAAATCGACTTCTAACATGAACTCACCCCATAACGGGGAGACTGGCATGGCCTGGTGAAAACATCCCCATCCCTATGAAAAGGGAGGTTGATAGGAAAGAAAAACCAGCCCTAAGCTCATGCCTCCCCATGAAGAGGAGACATGCCTGCCTTGCTGAAACCTAACTCAAACCTGAACTCTCCCCATGAAGGGGAGGCAACCATGGACTGGGGAAAACATCCCCATCCCCATGAAGAGGATGGTGGACTGGCAAAGACAAAATCAGCTAGAAGCTCATGCCTCCCCATGAAGAGGAGATATGCCTGCCTTGGTGAATTTTACTAATAGCCTCAACTCTCCCCATGAAGGCAAAGCTATTACGGACTGGTGAAAACATCCCCATCCCCAGGAAGAGGATGGTGGACTGGCAAACACAATACGAGCTCTTACCTGATGCCTCTCCATGAAGATGACATATGCCTGCCTTGGTGAAATCTACTTCTAGCCTGAACTCTCCTCATTAAGGGGAGGCTAACATGGATTGGTGAAACCAAACCGATCCTCATGCACAGGATGGTTGACTGGCATAGACAAAACCAGCTCTGAGGTCATGGCTCTCCCCATGGAGAGGAGATATGCTTGCCTCGGTGAAATCTACATCTAACATGAACTCGCCCCATGGAGGGGAGGTTGGCATGGCCTGGTGAAAACATCCCCATCCCTATGAAATGGGTGGTTGACTGGCATAGAGAAAATGAATTCTAAGGTCATAGCTCCCCATGGAGAGGAGACATGCCTGCCTTGCTGAAGTGTACTTCTAACCTGAACTCTCCCCATGAAGGGGAGGCAACCATGGACTGGGGAAAACATCCCCATGAAGAGGATGGTTGACTGGGAAAGACAAAAGCAGCTCTAAGCTCATACCTCCCCATGAAGAGGAGACATGCCTGCCTAGGTGAAATCTTCTTCTAACCTGAACTCTCCCTATGAATGGGAGGCTTCCCCATGAAAAGGAGATATGCCTGCCTCGGTGAAATCTTCTTCTAAACTGAACTCTACCTAAGAATGGGAGGCTTCCCCAAGAAGAGGAGATACGCTTGGCTCAGTGCAATGCAATCCTAAAACTGAACTCTCCCCATGAAGGGGAGGCGTGCATGGACTGGGGAAAACATCCCCATCCTCATGAAGAGGATGGTGGACTGGCAAAGACAAAATCAGCTCGAAGCTCATGCCTCCCCATGAACAGGAAACATGCCAGCCTTGGTGAAACCTACTTCTAACCTGAACTCTCCCGATGAAAGGCAGGCTAGCATGGAGATGTGAAAACATACCATCTGCATGAAGAGGATTGTTGACTGGCATAGGCAAAACCAGCTCTGATGTCTGTGCTCCCCATGAGGAGGAAATATGCTTGCCTTGGTCAAATCTAATCCTAATCTGTATGTTGGACATGTAGGGGAGGATGGCATGGCCTGGTAATACCATCCCCATCCCCAGGAAGAGGATCGTTGACTGGCAAAGACAAAACCAGCTCTAAGCTCATGCCTCCCCATGAAGAGGAGACATGCCTGCCTTGCTGAAACCTAATTCAAACCTGAAATCTCCCCATGAAGGGGAGGCTAGCATGGACGGGTGAAAACATCAAATCCCCTTGAAGAGGATGGTTAACTGGCATAGACAAAACGAATTCTAAGGTCATAGCTCCCCATGGAGAGGAGACATGCCTGCTTTGCTGAAGTGTACTTCTAACCTGAACTCTCCCCATGAAGGGGAGGCAACCATGGACTGGGCAAAACATCCCCATCCCCATGAAGGGGATGGTTGACTGGGAAAGACAAAAGCAGCTCTAAGATCATACCTCCCCATGAAGAGGAGACATGCCAGCCTAGGTGAAATCTTCTTCTAACCTGACCTTTCCCTATGAATGGGAGGCTTCCCCATGAAGAGGAGACATGCCTGCCTCGGTGAAATCTTCTACTAACCTGAGCTCTCCCTGTGAATGGGAGGCTTCCCCATGAAGAGGAGATATGCTTGGCTCAGTGCAATGCAATCCTAAAACTGAACTCTCCCCATGAAGGGGACGCTTGCATGGACTGGTGAAAACATCCCCATCCTCATGAACAGGATGGTGGACTGGCAAAGACAAAATCAGCTCTAAGCTCATGCCTCCCCACGAAGAGGAGACATGCCTGCCTCGGTGAAACCTACTTCTAACCTGAAGTTTCCCCATGAAAGGCAGGCTAGCATGGACATGTGAAAACATACCATCTGCATGAAGAGGATTGTTGACTGGCATAGGCAAAACCAGCTCTGATGTCTGTGCTCCCCATGAGGAGGAAATATGCTTGCCTTGGTCAAATCTAATCCTAATCTGTATGTTGGACATGTAGGGGAGGATTGCATGGCCTGGTAATACCATCCCCATCCCCAGGAAGAGGATCGTTGACTGGCAAAGACAAAACCAGCTCCAAGCTCATGCCTCCCCATGAAGATGAGACATGCCTGTATTGGTGAAATCCTCTTCTAACCTTAACTCTCCCCATGAAGGGGAGGCAAGCATGGATTGGGGAAAACATCCCCATCCCCATGAAGAGGATGTTTGACTGACAAAGAAGAAACCAGCTTTAAGGTCATAGCTCCCCATGAAGAGGAGATATAATTGTCTCACTGAAATCTAATCCTAACCTGAACTTTCCATGCAAAGGGGAGGCCTGTATGGCCTTGTGATAGAATCCCTACCCCCATGAAGAGGATGGTGGACTGGCAAGGACAAAACGAGCTCTTACCTGATGCCTCCCCATGAAGAGGAGACATGCCTGTCTTGGAGAAATCGACTTCTAACATGAACTCACCCCATAACGGGGAGACTGGCATGGCCTGGTGAAAACATCCCCATCCCTATGAAAAGGGAGGTTGATAGGAAAGAAAAACCAGCCCTAAGCTCATGCCTCCCCATGAAGAGGAGACATGCCTGCCTTGCTGAAACCTAACTCAAACCTGAACTCTCCCCATGAAGGGGAGGCAACCATGGACTGGGGAAAACATCCCCATCCCCATGAAGAGGATGGTGGACTGGCAAAGACAAAATCAGCTAGAAGCTCATGCCTCCCCATGAAGAGGAGATATGCCTGCCTTGGTGAATTTTACTAATAGCCTCAACTCTCCCCATGAAGGCAAAGCTATTACGGACTGGTGAAAACATCCCCATCCCCAGGAAGAGGATGGTGGACTGGCAAACACAATACGAGCTCTTACCTGATGCCTCTCCATGAAGATGACATATGCCTGCCTTGGTGAAATCTACTTCTAGCCTGAACTCTCCTCATTAAGGGGAGGCTAACATGGATTGGTGAAACCAAACCGATCCTCATGCACAGGATGGTTGACTGGCATAGACAAAACCAGCTCTGAGGTCATGGCTCTCCCCATGGAGAGGAGATATGCTTGCCTCGGTGAAATCTACATCTAACATGAACTCGCCCCATGGAGGGGAGGTTGGCATGGCCTGGTGAAAACATCCCCATCCCTATGAAATGGGTGGTTGACTGGCATAGAGAAAATGAATTCTAAGGTCATAGCTCCCCATGGAGAGGAGACATGCCTGCCTTGCTGAAGTGTACTTCTAACCTGAACTCTCCCCATGAAGGGGAGGCAACCATGGACTGGGGAAAACATCCCCATGAAGAGGATGGTTGACTGGGAAAGACAAAAGCAGCTCTAAGCTCATACCTCCCCATGAAGAGGAGACATGCCTGCCTAGGTGAAATCTTCTTCTAACCTGAACTCTCCCTATGAATGGGAGGCTTCCCCATGAAAAGGAGATATGCCTGCCTCGGTGAAATCTTCTTCTAAACTGAACTCTACCTAAGAATGGGAGGCTTCCCCAAGAAGAGGAGATATGCTTGGCTCAGTGCAATGCAATCCTAAAACTGAACTCTCCCCATGAAGGGGAGGCGTGCATGGACTGGGGAAAACATCCCCATCCCCATGAAGAGGATGGTGGACTGGCAAAGACAAAATCAGCTCGAAGCTCATGCCTCCCCATGAACAGGAAACATGCCAGCCTTGGTGAAACCTACTTCTAACCTGAACTCTCCCGATGAAAGGCAGGCTAGCATGGAGATGTGAAAACATACCATCTGCATGAAGAGGATTGTTGACTGGCATAGGCAAAACCAGCTCTGATGTCTGTGCTCCCCATGAGGAGGAAATATGCTTGCCTTGGTCAAATCTAATCCTAATCTGTATGTTGGACATGTAGGGGAGGATGGCATGGCCTGGTAATACCATCCCCATCCCCAGGAAGAGGATCGTTGACTGGCAAAGACAAAACCAGCTCTAAGCTCATGCCTCCCCATGAAGAGGAGACATGCCTGCCTTGCTGAAACCTAATTCAAACCTGAAATCTCCCCATGAGGGGAGGCTAGCATGGACGGGTGAAAACATCAAATCCCCTTGAAGAGAATGGTTAACTGGCATAGACAAAACGAATTCTAAGGTCATAGCTCCCCATGGAGAGGAGACATGCCTGCTTTGCTGAAGTGTACTTCTAACCTGAACTCTCCCCATGAAGGGGAGGCAACCATGGACTGGGCAAAACATCCCCATCCCCATGAAGGGGATGGTTGACTGGGAAAGACAAAAGCAGCTCTAAGATCATACCTCCCCATGAAGAGGAGACATGCCAGCCTAGGTGAAATCTTCTTCTAACCTGACCTTTCCCTATGAATGGGAGGCTTCCCCATGAAGAGGAGACATGCCTGCCTCGGTGAAATCTTCTACTAACCTGAGCTCTCCCTGTGAATGGGAGGCTTCCCCATGAAGAGGAGACATGCTTGGCTCAGTGCAATGCAATCCTAAAACTGAACTCTCCCCATGAAGGGGACGCTTGCATGGACTGGTGAAAACATCCCCATCCTCATGAACAGGATGGTGGACTGGCAAAGACAAAATCAGCTCTAAGCTCATGCCTCCCCACGAAGAGGAGACATGCCTGCCTCGGTGAAACCTACTTCTAACCTGAAGTCTCCCCATGAAAGGCAGGCTAGCATGGACATGTGAAAACATACCATCTGCATGAAGAGGATTGTTGACTGGCATAGGCAAAACCAGCTCTGATGTCTGTGCTCCCCATGAGGAGGAAATATGCTTGCCTTGGTCAAATCTAATCCTAATCTGTATGTTGGACATGTAGGGGAGGATTGCATGGCCTGGTAATACCATCCCCATCCCCAGGAAGAGGATCGTTGACTGGCAAAGACAAAACCAGCTCCAAGCTCATGCCTCCCCATGAAGATGAGACATGCCTGTATTGGTGAAATCCTCTTCTAACCTTAACTCTCCCCATGAAGGGGAGGCAAGCATGGATTGGGGAAAACATCCCCATCCCCATGAAGAGGATGTTTGACTGACAAAGAAGAAACCAGCTTTAAGGTCATAGCTCCCCATGAAGAGGAGATATAATTGTCTCACTGAAATCTAATCCTAACCTGAACTTTCCATGCAAAGGGGAGGCCTGTATGGCCTTGTGATAGTATCCCTACCCCCATGAAGAGGATGGTGGACTGGCAAAGACAAAACGAGCTCTTACCTGATGCCTCCCCATGAAGAGGAGACATGCCTGTCTTGGAGAAATCGACTTCTAACATGAACTCACCCCATAACGGGGAGACTGGCATGGCCTGGTGAAAACATCCCCATCCCTATGAAAAGGGAGGTTGATAGGAAAGAAAAACCAGCCCTAAGCTCATGCCTCCCCATGAAGAGGAGACATGCCTGCCTTGCTGAAACCTAACTCAAACCTGAACTCTCCCCATGAAGGGGAGGCAACCATGGACTGGGGAAAACATCCCCATCCCCATGAAGAGGATGGTGGACTGGCAAAGACAAAATCAGCTAGAAGCTCATGCCTCCCCATGAAGAGGAGATATGCCTGCCTTGGTGAATTTTACTAATAGCCTCAACTCTCCCCATGAAGGCAAAGCTATTACGGACTGGTGAAAACATCCCCATCCCCAGGAAGAGGATGGTGGACTGGCAAACACAATACGAGCTCTTACCTGATGCCTCTCCATGAAGATGACATATGCCTGCCTTGGTGAAATCTACTTCTAGCCTGAACTCTCCTCATTAAGGGGAGGCTAACATGGATTGGTGAAACCAAACCGATCCTCATGCACAGGATGGTTGACTGGCATAGACAAAACCAGCTCTGAGGTCATGGCTCTCCCCATGGAGAGGAGATATGCTTGCCTCGGTGAAATCTACGTCTAACATGAACTCGCCCCATGAAGGGGAGGTTGGCATGGCCTGGTGAAAACATCCCCATCCCTATGAAATGGGTGGTTGACTGGCATAGAGAAAATGAATTCTAAGGTCATAGCTCCCCATGGAGAGGAGACATGCCTGCCTTGCTGAAGTGTACTTCTAACCTGAACTCTCCCCATGAAGGGGAGGCAACCATGGACTGGGGAAAACATCCCCATGAAGAGGATGGTTGACTGGGAAAGACAAAAGCAGCTCTAAGCTCATACCTCCCCATGAAGAGGAGACATGCCTGCCTAGGTGAAATCTTCTTCTAAACTGAACTCTACCTAAGAATGGGAGGCTTCCCCAAGAAGAGGAGATATGCTTGGCTCAGTGCAATGCAATCCTAAAACTGAATTCTCCCCATGAAGGGGAGGCGTGCATGGACTGGGGAAAACATCCCCATCCCCATGAAGAGGATGGTGGACTGGCAAAGACAAAAAGAGCTCTAAGCTCATACCTCCCCATGAACAGGAAACATGCCAGCCTTGGTGAAACCTACTTCTAACCTGAACTCTCCCGATGAAAGGCAGGCTAGCATGGACATGTGAAAACATACCATCTGCATGAAGAGGATTGTTGACTGGCATAGGCAAAACCAGCTCTGATGTCTGTGTTCCCCATGAGGAGGAAATATGCTTGCCTTGGTCAAATCTAATCCTAATCTGTATGTTGGACATGTAGGGGAGGATTGCATGGCCTGGTAATACCATTCCCATCCCCAGGAAGAGGATCCTTGACTGGCAAAGACAAAACCAGCTCTAAGCTCATGCCTCCCCATGAAGAGGAGACATGCCTGCCTTGGTGAAATCTTCTTCTAACCTTAACTCTCCCCATGAAGGGGAGGCAAGCATGGACTGGGGGAAACATCCCCATCCCCATTAAGAGGATGTTTGACTGACAAAGAAGAAACCAGCTTTAAGGTCATAGATCCCCATGAAGAGGAGATATGCTTGTCTCACTGAAATCTAATCCTACCCTGAACTTTCCATGCGAAGGGGAGGCCTGTATGGCCTTGTGATAGTATCCCTACCACCATGAAGAGGATGGTGGACTGGCAAAGACAAAACGAGCTCTTACCTGATGCCTCCCCATGAAGAGGAGACATGCCTGTCTTGGAGAAATCGACTTCTAACATGAACTCACCCCATAACGGGGAGACTGGCATGGCCTGGTGAAAACATCCCCATCCCTATGAAAAGGGTGGTTGATAGGAAAGAAAAACCAGCCCTAAGCTCATGCCTCCCCATGAAGAGGAGACATGCCTGCCTTGCTGAAACCTAACTCAAACCTGAACTCTCCCCATGAAGGGGAGGCAACCATGGACTGGGGAAAACATCCTCATCCCCATGAAGAGGATGGTTGACTGGGAAAGACAAAATCAGCTAGAAGCTCATGCCTCCCCATGAAGAGGAGATATGCCTGCCTTGGTGAATTTTACTAATAGCCTCAACTCTCCCCATGAAGGCAAAGCTATTACGGACTGGTGAAAACATCCCCATCCCCAGGAAGAGGATGGTGGACTGGCAAACACAATACGAGCTCTTACCTGATGCCTCTCCATGAAGATGACATATGCCTGCCTTGGTGAAATCTACTTCTAGCCTGAACTCTCCTCATTAAGGGGAGGCTAACATGGATTGGTGAAACCAAACCGATCCTCATGCACAGGATGGTTGACTGGCACAGACAAAACCAGCTCTGAGGTCATGGCTCTCCCCATGGAGAGGAGATATGCTTGCCTCGGTGAAATCTACGTCTAACATGAACTCGCCCCATGAAGGGGAGGTTGGCATGGCCTGGTGAAAACATCCCCATCCCTATGAAATGGGTGGTTGACTGGCATAGAGAAAATGAATTCTAAGGTCATAGCTCCCCATGGAGAGGAGACATGCCTGCCTTGCTGAAGTGTACTTCTAACCTGAACTCTCCCCATGAAGGGGAGGCAACCATGGACTGGGGAAAACATCCCCATGAAGAGGATGGTTGACTGGGAAAGACAAAAGCAGCTCTAAGCTCATACCTCCCCATGAAGAGGAGACATGCCTGCCTAGGTGAAATCTTCTTCTAACCTGAACTCTCCCTATGAATGGGAGGCTTCCCCATGAAGAGGAGATATGCCTGCCTCGGTGAAATCTTCTTCTAAACTGAACTCTACCTAAGAATGGGAGGCTTCCCCAAGAAGAGGAGATATGCTTGGCTCAGTGCAATGCAATCCTAAAACTGAATTCTCCCCATGAAGGGGAGGCGTGCATGGACTGGGGAAAACATCCCCATCCTCATGAAGAGGATGGTGGACTGGCAAAGACAAAATCAGCTCGAAGCTCATGCCTCCCCATGAACAGGAAACATGCCAGCCTTGGTGAAACCTACTTCTAACCTGAACTCTCCCGATGAAAGGCAGGCTAGCATGGAGATGTGAAAACATACCATCTGCATGAAGAGGATTGTTGACTGGCATAGGCAAAACCAGCTCTGATGTCTGTGCTCCCCATGAGGAGGAAATATGCTTGCCTTGGTCAAATCTAATCCTAATCTGTATGTTGGACATGTAGGGGAGGATGGCATGGCCTGGTAATACCATCCCCATCCCCAGGAAGAGGATCGTTGACTGGCAAAGACAAAACCAGCTCTAAGCTCATGCCTCCCCATGAAGAGGAGACATGCCTGCCTTGCTGAAACCTAATTCAAACCTGAAATCTCCCCATGAAGGGGAGGCTAGCATGGACGGGTGAAAACATCAAATCCCCTTGAAGAGGATGGTTAACTGGCATAGACAAAACGAATTCTAAGGTCATAGCTCCCCATGGAGAGGAGACATGCCTGCTTTGCTGAAGTGTACTTCTAACCTGAACTCTCCCCATGAAGGGGAGGCAACCATGGACTGGGCAAAACATCCCCATCCCCATGAAGGGGATGGTTGACTGGGAAAGACAAAAGCAGCTCTAAGATCATACCTCCCCATGAAGAGGAGACATGCCAGCCTAGGTGAAATCTTCTTCTAACCTGACCTTTCCCTATGAATGGGAGGCTTCCCCATGAAGAGGAGACATGCCTGCCTCGGTGAAATCTTCTACTAACCTGAGCTCTCCCTGTGAATGGGAGGCTTCCCCATGAAGAGGAGATATGCTTGGCTCAGTGCAATGCAATCCTAAAACTGAACTCTCCCCATGAAGGGGACGCTTGCATGGACTGGTGAAAACATCCCCATCCTCATGAACAGGATGGTGGACTGGCAAAGACAAAATCAGCTCTAAGCTCATGCCTCCCCACGAAGAGGAGACATGCCTGCCTCGGTGAAACCTACTTCTAACCTGAAGTCTCCCCATGAAAGGCAGGCTAGCATGGACATGTGAAAACATACCATCTGCATGAAGAGGATTGTTGACTGGCATAGGCAAAACCAGCTCTGATGTCTGTGCTCCCCATGAGGAGGAAATATGCTTGCCTTGGTCAAATCTAATCCTAATCTGTATGTTGGACATGTAGGGGAGGATTGCATGGCCTGGTAATACCATCCCCATCCCCAGGAAGAGGATCGTTGACTGGCAAAGACAAAACCAGCTCCAAGCTCATGCCTCCCCATGAAGATGAGACATGCCTGTATTGGTGAAATCCTCTTCTAACCTTAACTCTCCCCATGAAGGGGAGGCAAGCATGGATTGGGGAAAACATCCCCATCCCCATGAAGAGGATGTTTGACTGACAAAGAAGAAACCAGCTTTAAGGTCATAGCTCCCCATGAAGAGGAGATATAATTGTCTCACTGAAATCTAATCCTAACCTGAACTTTCCATGCAAAGGGGAGGCCTGTATGGCCTTGTGATAGAATCCCTACCCCCATGAAGAGGATGGTGGACTGGCAAGGACAAAACGAGCTCTTACCTGATGCCTCCCCATGAAGAGGAGACATGCCTGTCTTGGAGAAATCGACTTCTAACATGAACTCACCCCATAACGGGGAGACTGGCATGGCCTGGTGAAAACATCCCCATCCCTATGAAAAGGGAGGTTGATAGGAAAGAAAAACCAGCCCTAAGCTCATGCCTCCCCATGAAGAGGAGACATGCCTGCCTTGCTGAAACCTAACTCAAACCTGAACTCTCCCCATGAAGGGGAGGCAACCATGGACTGGGGAAAACATCCCCATCCCCATGAAGAGGATGGTGGACTGGCAAAGACAAAATCAGCTAGAAGCTCATGCCTCCCCATGAAGAGGAGATATGCCTGCCTTGGTGAATTTTACTAATAGCCTCAACTCTCCCCATGAAGGCAAAGCTATTACGGACTGGTGAAAACATCCCCATCCCCAGGAAGAGGATGGTGGACTGGCAAACACAATACGAGCTCTTACCTGATGCCTCTCCATGAAGATGACATATGCCTGCCTTGGTGAAATCTACTTCTAGCCTGAACTCTCCTCATTAAGGGGAGGCTAACATGGATTGGTGAAACCAAACCGATCCTCATGCACAGGATGGTTGACTGGCATAGACAAAACCAGGTCTGAGGTCATGGCTCTCCCCATGGAGAGGAGATATGCTTGCCTCGGTGAAATCTACATCTAACATGAACTCGCCCCATGGAGGGGAGGTTGGCATGGCCTGGTGAAAACATCCCCATCCCTATGAAATGGGTGGTTGACTGGCATAGAGAAAATGAATTCTAAGGTCATAGCTCCCCATGGAGAGGAGACATGCCTGCCTTGCTGAAGTGTACTTCTAACCTGAACTCTCCCCATGAAGGGGAGGCAACCATGGACTGGGGAAAACATCCCCATGAAGAGGATGGTTGACTGGGAAAGACAAAAGCAGCTCTAAGCTCATACCTCCCCATGAAGAGGAGACATGCCTGCCTAGGTGAAATCTTCTTCTAACCTGAACTCTCCCTATGAATGGGAGGCTTCCCCATGAAAAGGAGATATGCCTGCCTCGGTGAAATCTTCTTCTAAACTGAACTCTACCTAAGAATGGGAGGCTTCCCCAAGAAGAGGAGATATGCTTGGCTCAGTGCAATGCAATCCTAAAACTGAACTCTCCCCATGAAGGGGAGGCGTGCATGGACTGGGGAAAACATCCCCATCCTCATGAAGAGGATGGTGGACTGGCAAAGACAAAATCAGCTCGAAGCTCATGCCTCCCCATGAACAGGAAACATGCCAGCCTTGGTGAAACCTACTTCTAACCTGAACTCTCCCGATGAAAGGCAGGCTAGCATGGAGATGTGAAAACATACCATCTGCATGAAGAGGATTGTTGACTGGCATAGGCAAAACCAGCTCTGATGTCTGTGCTCCCCATGAGGAGGAAATATGCTTGCCTTGGTCAAATCTAATCCTAATCTGTATGTTGGACATGTAGGGGAGGATGGCATGGCCTGGTAATACCATCCCCATCCCCAGGAAGAGGATCGTTGACTGGCAAAGACAAAACCAGCTCTAAGCTCATGCCTCCCCATGAAGAGGAGACATGCCTGCCTTGCTGAAACCTAATTCAAACCTGAAATCTCCCCATGAAGGGGAGGCTAGCATGGACGGGTGAAAACATCAAATCCCCTTGAAGAGGATGGTTAACTGGCATAGACAAAACGAATTCTAAGGTCATAGCTCCCCATGGAGAGGAGACATGCCTGCTTTGCTGAAGTGTACTTCTAACCTGAACTCTCCCCATGAAGGGGAGGCAACCATGGACTGGGCAAAACATCCCCATCCCCATGAAGGGGATGGTTGACTGGGAAAGACAAAAGCAGCTCTAAGATCATACCTCCCCATGAAGAGGAGACATGCCAGCCTAGGTGAAATCTTCTTCTAACCTGACCTTTCCCTATGAATGGGAGGCTTCCCCATGAAGAGGAGACATGCCTGCCTCGGTGAAATCTTCTACTAACCTGAGCTCTCCCTGTGAATGGGAGGCTTCCCCATGAAGAGGAGATATGCTTGGCTCAGTGCAATGCAATCCTAAAACTGAACTCTCCCCATGAAGGGGATGCTTGCATGGACTGGTGAAAACATCCCCATCCTCATGAACAGGATGGTGGACTGGCAAAGACAAAATCAGCTCTAAGCTCATGCCTCCCCACGAAGAGGAGACATGCCTGCCTCGGTGAAACCTACTTCTAACCTGAAGTTTCCCCATGAAAGGCAGGCTAGCATGGACATGTGAAAACATACCATCTGCATGAAGAGGATTGTTGACTGGCATAGGCAAAACCAGCTCTGATGTCTGTGCTCCCCATGAGGAGGAAATATGCTTGCCTTGGTCAAATCTAATCCTAATCTGTATGTTGGACATGTAGGGGAGGATTGCATGGCCTGGTAATACCATCCCCATCCCCAGGAAGAGGATCGTTGACTGGCAAAGACAAAACCAGCTCCAAGCTCATGCCTCCCCATGAAGATGAGACATGCCTGTATTGGTGAAATCCTCTTCTAACCTTAACTCTCCCCATGAAGGGGAGGCAAGCATGGATTGGGGAAAACATCCCCATCCCCATGAAGAGGATGTTTGACTGACAAAGAAGAAACCAGCTTTAAGGTCATAGCTCCCCATGAAGAGGAGATATAATTGTCTCACTGAAATCTAATCCTAACCTGAACTTTCCATGCAAAGGGGAGGCCTGTATGGCCTTGTGATAGAATCCCTACCCCCATGAAGAGGATGGTGGACTGGCAAGGACAAAACGAGCTCTTACCTGATGCCTCCCCATGAAGAGGAGACATGCCTGTCTTGGAGAAATCGACTTCTAACATGAACTCACCCCATAACGGGGAGACTGGCATGGCCTGGTGAAAACATCCCCATCCCTATGAAAAGGGAGGTTGATAGGAAAGAAAAACCAGCCCTAAGCTCATGCCTCCCCATGAAGAGGAGACATGCCTGCCTTGCTGAAACCTAACTCAAACCTGAACTCTCCCCATGAAGGGGAGGCAACCATGGACTGGGGAAAACATCCCCATCCCCATGAAGAGGATGGTGGACTGGCAAAGACAAAATCAGCTAGAAGCTCATGCCTCCCCATGAAGAGGAGATATGCCTGCCTTGGTGAATTTTACTAATAGCCTCAACTCTCCCCATGAAGGCAAAGCTATTACGGACTGGTGAAAACATCCCCATCCCCAGGAAGAGGATGGTGGACTGGCAAACACAATACGAGCTCTTACCTGATGCCTCTCCATGAAGATGACATATGCCTGCCTTGGTGAAATCTACTTCTAGCCTGAACTCTCCTCATTAAGGGGAGGCTAACATGGATTGGTGAAACCAAACCGATCCTCATGCACAGGATGGTTGACTGGCATAGACAAAACCAGCTCTGAGGTCATGGCTCTCCCCATGGAGAGGAGATATGCTTGCCTCGGTGAAATCTACATCTAACATGAACTCGCCCCATGGAGGGGAGGTTGGCATGGCCTGGTGAAAACATCCCCATCCCTATGAAATGGGTGGTTGACTGGCATAGAGAAAATGAATTCTAAGGTCATAGCTCCCCATGGAGAGGAGACATGCCTGCCTTGCTGAAGTGTACTTCTAACCTGAACTCTCCCCATGAAGGGGAGGCAACCATGGACTGGGGAAAACACCCCCATGAAGAGGATGGTTGACTGGGAAAGACAAAAGCAGCTCTAAGCTCATACCTCCCCATGAAGAGGAGACATGCCTGCCTAGGTGAAATCTTCTTCTAACCTGAACTCTCCCTATGAATGGGAGGCTTCCCCATGAAAAGGAGATATGCCTGCCTCGGTGAAATCTTCTTCTAAACTGAACTCTACCTAAGAATGGGAGGCTTCCCCAAGAAGAGGAGATATGCTTGGCTCAGTGCAATGCAATCCTAAAACTGAACTCTCCCCATGAAGGGGAGGCGTGCATGGACTGGGGAAAACATCCCCATCCCCATGAAGAGGATGGTGGACTGGCAAAGACAAAATCAGCTCGAAGCTCATGCCTCCCCATGAACAGGAAACATGCCAGCCTTGGTGAAACCTACTTCTAACCTGAACTCTCCCGATGAAAGGCAGGCTAGCATGGAGATGTGAAAACATACCATCTGCATGAAGAGGATTGTTGACTGGCATAGGCAAAACCAGCTCTGATGTCTGTGCTCCCCATGAGGAGGAAATATGCTTGCCTTGGTCAAATCTAATCCTAATCTGTATGTTGGACATGTAGGGGAGGATGGCATGGCCTGGTAATACCATCCCCATCCCCAGGAAGAGGATCGTTGACTGGCAAAGACAAAACCAGCTCTAAGCTCATGCCTCCCCATGAAGAGGAGACATGCCTGCCTTGCTGAAACCTAATTCAAACCTGAAATCTCCCCATGAGGGGAGGCTAGCATGGACGGGTGAAAACATCAAATCCCCTTGAAGAGAATGGTTAACTGGCATAGACAAAACGAATTCTAAGGTCATAGCTCCCCATGGAGAGGAGACATGCCTGCTTTGCTGAAGTGTACTTCTAACCTGAACTCTCCCCATGAAGGGGAGGCAACCATGGACTGGGCAAAACATCCCCATCCCCATGAAGGGGATGGTTGACTGGGAAAGACAAAAGCAGCTCTAAGATCATACCTCCCCATGAAGAGGAGACATGCCAGCCTAGGTGAAATCTTCTTCTAACCTGACCTTTCCCTATGAATGGGAGGCTTCCCCATGAAGAGGAGACATGCCTGCCTCGGTGAAATCTTCTACTAACCTGAGCTCTCCCTGTGAATGGGAGGCTTCCCCATGAAGAGGAGACATGCTTGGCTCAGTGCAATGCAATCCTAAAACTGAACTCTCCCGATGAAGGGGACGCTTGCATGGACTGGTGAAAACATCCCCATCCTCATGAACAGGATGGTGGACTGGCAAAGACAAAATCAGCTCTAAGCTCATGCCTCCCCACGAAGAGGAGACATGCCTGCCTCGGTGAAACCTACTTCTAACCTGAAGTCTCCCCATGAAAGGCAGGCTAGCATGGACATGTGAAAACATACCATCTGCATGAAGAGGATTGTTGACTGGCATAGGCAAAACCAGCTCTGATGTCTGTGCTCCCCATGAGGAGGAAATATGCTTGCCTTGGTCAAATCTAATCCTAATCTGTATGTTGGACATGTAGGGGAGGATTGCATGGCCTGGTAATACCATCCCCATCCCCAGGAAGAGGATCGTTGACTGGCAAAGACAAAACCAGCTCCAAGCTCATGCCTCCCCATGAAGATGAGACATGCCTGTATTGGTGAAATCCTCTTCTAACCTTAACTCTCCCCATGAAGGGGAGGCAAGCATGGATTGGGGAAAACATCCCCATCCCCATGAAGAGGATGTTTGACTGACAAAGAAGAAACCAGCTTTAAGGTCATAGCTCCCCATGAAGAGGAGATATAATTGTCTCACTGAAATCTAATCCTAACCTGAACTTTCCATGCAAAGGGGAGGCCTGTATGGCCTTGTGATAGTATCCCTACCCCCATGAAGAGGATGGTGGACTGGCAAAGACAAAACGAGCTCTTACCTGATGCCTCCCCATGAAGAGGAGACATGCCTGTCTTGGAGAAATCGACTTCTAACATGAACTCACCCCATAACGGGGAGACTGGCATGGCCTGGTGAAAACATCCCCATCCCTATGAAAAGGGAGGTTGATAGGAAAGAAAAACCAGCCCTAAGCTCATGCCTCCCCATGAAGAGGAGACATGCCTGCCTTGCTGAAACCTAACTCAAACCTGAACTCTCCCCATGAAGGGGAGGCAACCATGGACTGGGGAAAACATCCCCATCCCCATGAAGAGGATGGTGGACTGGCAAAGACAAAATCAGCTAGAAGCTCATGCCTCCCCATGAAGAGGAGATATGCCTGCCTTGGTGAATTTTACTAATAGCCTCAACTCTCCCCATGAAGGCAAAGCTATTACGGACTGGTGAAAACATCCCCATCCCCAGGAAGAGGATGGTGGACTGGCAAACACAATACGAGCTCTTACCTGATGCCTCTCCATGAAGATGACATATGCCTGCCTTGGTGAAATCTACTTCTAGCCTGAACTCTCCTCATTAAGGGGAGGCTAACATGGATTGGTGAAACCAAACCGATCCTCATGCACAGGATGGTTGACTGGCATAGACAAAACCAGCTCTGAGGTCATGGCTCTCCCCATGGAGAGGAGATATGCTTGCCTCGGTGAAATCTACGTCTAACATGAACTCGCCCCATGAAGGGGAGGTTGGCATGGCCTGGTGAAAACATCCCCATCCCTATGAAATGGGTGGTTGACTGGCATAGAGAAAATGAATTCTAAGGTCATAGCTCCCCATGGAGAGGAGACATGCCTGCCTTGCTGAAGTGTACTTCTAACCTGAACTCTCCCCATGAAGGGGAGGCAACCATGGACTGGGGAAAACATCCCCATGAAGAGGATGGTTGACTGGGAAAGACAAAAGCAGCTCTAAGCTCATACCTCCCCATGAAGAGGAGACATGCCTGCCTAGGTGAAATCTTCTTCTAACCTGAACTCTCCCTATGAATGGGAGGCTTCCCCATGAAGAGGAGATATGCCTGCCTCGGTGAAATCTTCTTCTAAACTGAACTCTACCTAAGAATGGGAGGCTTCCCCAAGAAGAGGAGATATGCTTGGCTCAGTGCAATGCAATCCTAAAACTGAATTCTCCCCATGAAGGGGAGGCGTGCATGGACTGGGGAAAACATCCCCATCCCCATGAAGAGGATGGTGGACTGGCAAAGACAAAAAGAGCTCTAAGCTCATACCTCCCCATGAACAGGAAACATGCCAGCCTTGGTGAAACCTACTTCTAACCTGAACTCTCCCGATGAAAGGCAGGCTAGCATGGAGATGTGAAAACATACCATCTGCATGAAGAGGATTGTTGACTGGCATAGGCAAAACCAGCTCTGATGTCTGTGCTCCCCATGAGGAGGAAATATGCTTGCCTTGGTCAAATCTAATCCTAATCTGTATGTTGGACATGTAGGGGAGGATGGCATGGCCTGGTAATACCATCCCCATCCCCAGGAAGAGGATCGTTGACTGGCAAAGACAAAACCAGCTCTAAGCTCATGCCTCCCCATGAAGAGGAGACATGCCTGCCTTGCTGAAACCTAATTCAAACCTGAAATCTCCCCATGAGGGGAGGCTAGCATGGACGGGTGAAAACATCAAATCCCCTTGAAGAGAATGGTTAACTGGCATAGACAAAACGAATTCTAAGGTCATAGCTCCCCATGGAGAGGAGACATGCCTGCTTTGCTGAAGTGTACTTCTAACCTGAACTCTCCCCATGAAGGGGAGGCAACCATGGACTGGGCAAAACATCCCCATCCCCATGAAGGGGATGGTTGACTGGGAAAGACAAAAGCAGCTCTAAGATCATACCTCCCCATGAAGAGGAGACATGCCAGCCTAGGTGAAATCTTCTTCTAACCTGACCTTTCCCTATGAATGGGAGGCTTCCCCATGAAGAGGAGACATGCCTGCCTCGGTGAAATCTTCTACTAACCTGAGCTCTCCCTGTGAATGGGAGGCTTCCCCATGAAGAGGAGACATGCTTGGCTCAGTGCAATGCAATCCTAAAACTGAACTCTCCCCATGAAGGGGACGCTTGCATGGACTGGTGAAAACATCCCCATCCTCATGAACAGGATGGTGGACTGGCAAAGACAAAATCAGCTCTAAGCTCATGCCTCCCCACGAAGAGGAGACATGCCTGCCTCGGTGAAACCTACTTCTAACCTGAAGTCTCCCCATGAAAGGCAGGCTAGCATGGACATGTGAAAACATACCATCTGCATGAAGAGGATTGTTGACTGGCATAGGCAAAACCAGCTCTGATGTCTGTGCTCCCCATGAGGAGGAAATATGCTTGCCTTGGTCAAATCTAATCCTAATCTGTATGTTGGACATGTAGGGGAGGATTGCATGGCCTGGTAATACCATCCCCATCCCCAGGAAGAGGATCGTTGACTGGCAAAGACAAAACCAGCTCCAAGCTCATGCCTCCCCATGAAGATGAGACATGCCTGTATTGGTGAAATCCTCTTCTAACCTTAACTCTCCCCATGAAGGGGAGGCAAGCATGGATTGGGGAAAACATCCCCATCCCCATGAAGAGGATGTTTGACTGACAAAGAAGAAACCAGCTTTAAGGTCATAGCTCCCCATGAAGAGGAGATATAATTGTCTCACTGAAATCTAATCCTAACCTGAACTTTCCATGCAAAGGGGAGGCCTGTATGGCCTTGTGATAGTATCCCTACCCCCATGAAGAGGATGGTGGACTGGCAAAGACAAAACGAGCTCTTACCTGATGCCTCCCCATGAAGAGGAGACATGCCTGTCTTGGAGAAATCGACTTCTAACATGAACTCACCCCATAACGGGGAGACTGGCATGGCCTGGTGAAAACATCCCCATCCCTATGAAAAGGGAGGTTGATAGGAAAGAAAAACCAGCCCTAAGCTCATGCCTCCCCATGAAGAGGAGACATGCCTGCCTTGCTGAAACCTAACTCAAACCTGAACTCTCCCCATGAAGGGGAGGCAACCATGGACTGGGGAAAACATCCCCATCCCCATGAAGAGGATGGTGGACTGGCAAAGACAAAATCAGCTAGAAGCTCATGCCTCCCCATGAAGAGGAGATATGCCTGCCTTGGTGAATTTTACTAATAGCCTCAACTCTCCCCATGAAGGCAAAGCTATTACGGACTGGTGAAAACATCCCCATCCCCAGGAAGAGGATGGTGGACTGGCAAACACAATACGAGCTCTTACCTGATGCCTCTCCATGAAGATGACATATGCCTGCCTTGGTGAAATCTACTTCTAGCCTGAACTCTCCTCATTAAGGGGAGGCTAACATGGATTGGTGAAACCAAACCGATCCTCATGCACAGGATGGTTGACTGGCATAGACAAAACCAGCTCTGAGGTCATGGCTCTCCCCATGGAGAGGAGATATGCTTGCCTCGGTGAAATCTACATCTAACATGAACTCGCCCCATGGAGGGGAGGTTGGCATGGCCTGGTGAAAACATCCCCATCCCTATGAAATGGGTGGTTGACTGGCATAGAGAAAATGAATTCTAAGGTCATAGCTCCCCATGGAGAGGAGACATGCCTGCCTTGCTGAAGTGTACTTCTAACCTGAACTCTCCCCATGAAGGGGAGGCAACCATGGACTGGGGAAAACATCCCCATGAAGAGGATGGTTGACTGGGAAAGACAAAAGCAGCTCTAAGCTCATACCTCCCCATGAAGAGGAGACATGCCTGCCTAGGTGAAATCTTCTTCTAACCTGAACTCTCCCTATGAATGGGAGGCTTCCCCATGAAAAGGAGATATGCCTGCCTCGGTGAAATCTTCTTCTAAACTGAACTCTACCTAAGAATGGGAGGCTTCCCCAAGAAGAGGAGATACGCTTGGCTCAGTGCAATGCAATCCTAAAACTGAACTCTCCCCATGAAGGGGAGGCGTGCATGGACTGGGGAAAACATCCCCATCCTCATGAAGAGGATGGTGGACTGGCAAAGACAAAATCAGCTCGAAGCTCATGCCTCCCCATGAACAGGAAACATGCCAGCCTTGGTGAAACCTACTTCTAACCTGAACTCTCCCGATGAAAGGCAGGCTAGCATGGAGATGTGAAAACATACCATCTGCATGAAGAGGATTGTTGACTGGCATAGGCAAAACCAGCTCTGATGTCTGTGCTCCCCATGAGGAGGAAATATGCTTGCCTTGGTCAAATCTAATCCTAATCTGTATGTTGGACATGTAGGGGAGGATGGCATGGCCTGGTAATACCATCCCCATCCCCAGGAAGAGGATCGTTGACTGGCAAAGACAAAACCAGCTCTAAGCTCATGCCTCCCCATGAAGAGGAGACATGCCTGCCTTGCTGAAACCTAATTCAAACCTGAAATCTCCCCATGAAGGGGAGGCTAGCATGGACGGGTGAAAACATCAAATCCCCTTGAAGAGGATGGTTAACTGGCATAGACAAAACGAATTCTAAGGTCATAGCTCCCCATGGAGAGGAGACATGCCTGCTTTGCTGAAGTGTACTTCTAACCTGAACTCTCCCCATGAAGGGGAGGCAACCATGGACTGGGCAAAACATCCCCATCCCCATGAAGGGGATGGTTGACTGGGAAAGACAAAAGCAGCTCTAAGATCATACCTCCCCATGAAGAGGAGACATGCCAGCCTAGGTGAAATCTTCTTCTAACCTGACCTTTCCCTATGAATGGGAGGCTTCCCCATGAAGAGGAGACATGCCTGCCTCGGTGAAATCTTCTACTAACCTGAGCTCTCCCTGTGAATGGGAGGCTTCCCCATGAAGAGGAGATATGCTTGGCTCAGTGCAATGCAATCCTAAAACTGAACTCTCCCCATGAAGGGGACGCTTGCATGGACTGGTGAAAACATCCCCATCCTCATGAACAGGATGGTGGACTGGCAAAGACAAAATCAGCTCTAAGCTCATGCCTCCCCACGAAGAGGAGACATGCCTGCCTCGGTGAAACCTACTTCTAACCTGAAGTTTCCCCATGAAAGGCAGGCTAGCATGGACATGTGAAAACATACCATCTGCATGAAGAGGATTGTTGACTGGCATAGGCAAAACCAGCTCTGATGTCTGTGCTCCCCATGAGGAGGAAATATGCTTGCCTTGGTCAAATCTAATCCTAATCTGTATGTTGGACATGTAGGGGAGGATTGCATGGCCTGGTAATACCATCCCCATCCCCAGGAAGAGGATCGTTGACTGGCAAAGACAAAACCAGCTCCAAGCTCATGCCTCCCCATGAAGATGAGACATGCCTGTATTGGTGAAATCCTCTTCTAACCTTAACTCTCCCCATGAAGGGGAGGCAAGCATGGATTGGGGAAAACATCCCCATCCCCATGAAGAGGATGTTTGACTGACAAAGAAGAAACCAGCTTTAAGGTCATAGCTCCCCATGAAGAGGAGATATAATTGTCTCACTGAAATCTAATCCTAACCTGAACTTTCCATGCAAAGGGGAGGCCTGTATGGCCTTGTGATAGAATCCCTACCCCCATGAAGAGGATGGTGGACTGGCAAGGACAAAACGAGCTCTTACCTGATGCCTCCCCATGAAGAGGAGACATGCCTGTCTTGGAGAAATCGACTTCTAACATGAACTCACCCCATAACGGGGAGACTGGCATGGCCTGGTGAAAACATCCCCATCCCTATGAAAAGGGAGGTTGATAGGAAAGAAAAACCAGCCCTAAGCTCATGCCTCCCCATGAAGAGGAGACATGCCTGCCTTGCTGAAACCTAACTCAAACCTGAACTCTCCCCATGAAGGGGAGGCAACCATGGACTGGGGAAAACATCCCCATCCCCATGAAGAGGATGGTGGACTGGCAAAGACAAAATCAGCTAGAAGCTCATGCCTCCCCATGAAGAGGAGATATGCCTGCCTTGGTGAATTTTACTAATAGCCTCAACTCTCCCCATGAAGGCAAAGCTATTACGGACTGGTGAAAACATCCCCATCCCCAGGAAGAGGATGGTGGACTGGCAAACACAATACGAGCTCTTACCTGATGCCTCTCCATGAAGATGACATATGCCTGCCTTGGTGAAATCTACTTCTAGCCTGAACTCTCCTCATTAAGGGGAGGCTAACATGGATTGGTGAAACCAAACCGATCCTCATGCACAGGATGGTTGACTGGCATAGACAAAACCAGCTCTGAGGTCATGGCTCTCCCCATGGAGAGGAGATATGCTTGCCTCGGTGAAATCTACATCTAACATGAACTCGCCCCATGGAGGGGAGGTTGGCATGGCCTGGTGAAAACATCCCCATCCCTATGAAATGGGTGGTTGACTGGCATAGAGAAAATGAATTCTAAGGTCATAGCTCCCCATGGAGAGGAGACATGCCTGCCTTGCTGAAGTGTACTTCTAACCTGAACTCTCCCCATGAAGGGGAGGCAACCATGGACTGGGGAAAACATCCCCATGAAGAGGATGGTTGACTGGGAAAGACAAAAGCAGCTCTAAGCTCATACCTCCCCATGAAGAGGAGACATGCCTGCCTAGGTGAAATCTTCTTCTAACCTGAACTCTCCCTATGAATGGGAGGCTTCCCCATGAAAAGGAGATATGCCTGCCTCGGTGAAATCTTCTTCTAAACTGAACTCTACCTAAGAATGGGAGGCTTCCCCAAGAAGAGGAGATATGCTTGGCTCAGTGCAATGCAATCCTAAAACTGAACTCTCCCCATGAAGGGGAGGCGTGCATGGACTGGGGAAAACATCCCCATCCCCATGAAGAGGATGGTGGACTGGCAAAGACAAAATCAGCTCGAAGCTCATGCCTCCCCATGAACAGGAAACATGCCAGCCTTGGTGAAACCTACTTCTAACCTGAACTCTCCCGATGAAAGGCAGGCTAGCATGGAGATGTGAAAACATACCATCTGCATGAAGAGGATTGTTGACTGGCATAGGCAAAACCAGCTCTGATGTCTGTGCTCCCCATGAGGAGGAAATATGCTTGCCTTGGTCAAATCTAATCCTAATCTGTATGTTGGACATGTAGGGGAGGATGGCATGGCCTGGTAATACCATCCCCATCCCCAGGAAGAGGATCGTTGACTGGCAAAGACAAAACCAGCTCTAAGCTCATGCCTCCCCATGAAGAGGAGACATGCCTGCCTTGCTGAAACCTAATTCAAACCTGAAATCTCCCCATGAGGGGAGGCTAGCATGGACGGGTGAAAACATCAAATCCCCTTGAAGAGAATGGTTAACTGGCATAGACAAAACGAATTCTAAGGTCATAGCTCCCCATGGAGAGGAGACATGCCTGCTTTGCTGAAGTGTACTTCTAACCTGAACTCTCCCCATGAAGGGGAGGCAACCATGGACTGGGCAAAACATCCCCATCCCCATGAAGGGGATGGTTGACTGGGAAAGACAAAAGCAGCTCTAAGATCATACCTCCCCATGAAGAGGAGACATGCCAGCCTAGGTGAAATCTTCTTCTAACCTGACCTTTCCCTATGAATGGGAGGCTTCCCCATGAAGAGGAGACATGCCTGCCTCGGTGAAATCTTCTACTAACCTGAGCTCTCCCTGTGAATGGGAGGCTTCCCCATGAAGAGGAGACATGCTTGGCTCAGTGCAATGCAATCCTAAAACTGAACTCTCCCCATGAAGGGGACGCTTGCATGGACTGGTGAAAACATCCCCATCCTCATGAACAGGATGGTGGACTGGCAAAGACAAAATCAGCTCTAAGCTCATGCCTCCCCACGAAGAGGAGACATGCCTGCCTCGGTGAAACCTACTTCTAACCTGAAGTCTCCCCATGAAAGGCAGGCTAGCATGGACATGTGAAAACATACCATCTGCATGAAGAGGATTGTTGACTGGCATAGGCAAAACCAGCTCTGATGTCTGTGCTCCCCATGAGGAGGAAATATGCTTGCCTTGGTCAAATCTAATCCTAATCTGTATGTTGGACATGTAGGGGAGGATTGCATGGCCTGGTAATACCATCCCCATCCCCAGGAAGAGGATCGTTGACTGGCAAAGACAAAACCAGCTCCAAGCTCATGCCTCCCCATGAAGATGAGACATGCCTGTATTGGTGAAATCCTCTTCTAACCTTAACTCTCCCCATGAAGGGGAGGCAAGCATGGATTGGGGAAAACATCCCCATCCCCATGAAGAGGATGTTTGACTGACAAAGAAGAAACCAGCTTTAAGGTCATAGCTCCCCATGAAGAGGAGATATAATTGTCTCACTGAAATCTAATCCTAACCTGAACTTTCCATGCAAAGGGGAGGCCTGTATGGCCTTGTGATAGTATCCCTACCCCCATGAAGAGGATGGTGGACTGGCAAAGACAAAACGAGCTCTTACCTGATGCCTCCCCATGAAGAGGAGACATGCCTGTCTTGGAGAAATCGACTTCTAACATGAACTCACCCCATAACGGGGAGACTGGCATGGCCTGGTGAAAACATCCCCATCCCTATGAAAAGGGAGGTTGATAGGAAAGAAAAACCAGCCCTAAGCTCATGCCTCCCCATGAAGAGGAGACATGCCTGCCTTGCTGAAACCTAACTCAAACCTGAACTCTCCCCATGAAGGGGAGGCAACCATGGACTGGGGAAAACATCCCCATCCCCATGAAGAGGATGGTGGACTGGCAAAGACAAAATCAGCTAGAAGCTCATGCCTCCCCATGAAGAGGAGATATGCCTGCCTTGGTGAATTTTACTAATAGCCTCAACTCTCCCCATGAAGGCAAAGCTATTACGGACTGGTGAAAACATCCCCATCCCCAGGAAGAGGATGGTGGACTGGCAAACACAATACGAGCTCTTACCTGATGCCTCTCCATGAAGATGACATATGCCTGCCTTGGTGAAATCTACTTCTAGCCTGAACTCTCCTCATTAAGGGGAGGCTAACATGGATTGGTGAAACCAAACCGATCCTCATGCACAGGATGGTTGACTGGCATAGACAAAACCAGCTCTGAGGTCATGGCTCTCCCCATGGAGAGGAGATATGCTTGCCTCGGTGAAATCTACGTCTAACATGAACTCGCCCCATGAAGGGGAGGTTGGCATGGCCTGGTGAAAACATCCCCATCCCTATGAAATGGGTGGTTGACTGGCATAGAGAAAATGAATTCTAAGGTCATAGCTCCCCATGGAGAGGAGACATGCCTGCCTTGCTGAAGTGTACTTCTAACCTGAACTCTCCCCATGAAGGGGAGGCAACCATGGACTGGGGAAAACATCCCCATGAAGAGGATGGTTGACTGGGAAAGACAAAAGCAGCTCTAAGCTCATACCTCCCCATGAAGAGGAGACATGCCTGCCTAGGTGAAATCTTCTTCTAAACTGAACTCTACCTAAGAATGGGAGGCTTCCCCAAGAAGAGGAGATATGCTTGGCTCAGTGCAATGCAATCCTAAAACTGAATTCTCCCCATGAAGGGGAGGCGTGCATGGACTGGGGAAAACATCCCCATCCCCATGAAGAGGATGGTGGACTGGCAAAGACAAAAAGAGCTCTAAGCTCATACCTCCCCATGAACAGGAAACATGCCAGCCTTGGTGAAACCTACTTCTAACCTGAACTCTCCCGATGAAAGGCAGGCTAGCATGGACATGTGAAAACATACCATCTGCATGAAGAGGATTGTTGACTGGCATAGGCAAAACCAGCTCTGATGTCTGTGTTCCCCATGAGGAGGAAATATGCTTGCCTTGGTCAAATCTAATCCTAATCTGTATGTTGGACATGTAGGGGAGGATTGCATGGCCTGGTAATACCATTCCCATCCCCAGGAAGAGGATCCTTGACTGGCAAAGACAAAACCAGCTCTAAGCTCATGCCTCCCCATGAAGAGGAGACATGCCTGCCTTGGTGAAATCTTCTTCTAACCTTAACTCTCCCCATGAAGGGGAGGCAAGCATGGACTGGGGGAAACATCCCCATCCCCATTAAGAGGATGTTTGACTGACAAAGAAGAAACCAGCTTTAAGGTCATAGATCCCCATGAAGAGGAGATATGCTTGTCTCACTGAAATCTAATCCTACCCTGAACTTTCCATGCGAAGGGGAGGCCTGTATGGCCTTGTGATAGTATCCCTACCACCATGAAGAGGATGGTGGACTGGCAAAGACAAAACGAGCTCTTACCTGATGCCTCCCCATGAAGAGGAGACATGCCTGTCTTGGAGAAATCGACTTCTAACATGAACTCACCCCATAACGGGGAGACTGGCATGGCCTGGTGAAAACATCCCCATCCCTATGAAAAGGGTGGTTGATAGGAAAGAAAAACCAGCCCTAAGCTCATGCCTCCCCATGAAGAGGAGACATGCCTGCCTTGCTGAAACCTAACTCAAACCTGAACTCTCCCCATGAAGGGGAGGCAACCATGGACTGGGGAAAACATCCTCATCCCCATGAAGAGGATGGTTGACTGGGAAAGACAAAATCAGCTAGAAGCTCATGCCTCCCCATGAAGAGGAGATATGCCTGCCTTGGTGAATTTTACTAATAGCCTCAACTCTCCCCATGAAGGCAAAGCTATTACGGACTGGTGAAAACATCCCCATCCCCAGGAAGAGGATGGTGGACTGGCAAACACAATACGAGCTCTTACCTGATGCCTCTCCATGAAGATGACATATGCCTGCCTTGGTGAAATCTACTTCTAGCCTGAACTCTCCTCATTAAGGGGAGGCTAACATGGATTGGTGAAACCAAACCGATCCTCATGCACAGGATGGTTGACTGGCACAGACAAAACCAGCTCTGAGGTCATGGCTCTCCCCATGGAGAGGAGATATGCTTGCCTCGGTGAAATCTACGTCTAACATGAACTCGCCCCATGAAGGGGAGGTTGGCATGGCCTGGTGAAAACATCCCCATCCCTATGAAATGGGTGGTTGACTGGCATAGAGAAAATGAATTCTAAGGTCATAGCTCCCCATGGAGAGGAGACATGCCTGCCTTGCTGAAGTGTACTTCTAACCTGAACTCTCCCCATGAAGGGGAGGCAACCATGGACTGGGGAAAACATCCCCATGAAGAGGATGGTTGACTGGGAAAGACAAAAGCAGCTCTAAGCTCATACCTCCCCATGAAGAGGAGACATGCCTGCCTAGGTGAAATCTTCTTCTAACCTGAACTCTCCCTATGAATGGGAGGCTTCCCCATGAAGAGGAGATATGCCTGCCTCGGTGAAATCTTCTTCTAAACTGAACTCTACCTAAGAATGGGAGGCTTCCCCAAGAAGAGGAGATATGCTTGGCTCAGTGCAATGCAATCCTAAAACTGAATTCTCCCCATGAAGGGGAGGCGTGCATGGACTGGGGAAAACATCCCCATCCTCATGAAGAGGATGGTGGACTGGCAAAGACAAAATCAGCTCGAAGCTCATGCCTCCCCATGAACAGGAAACATGCCAGCCTTGGTGAAACCTACTTCTAACCTGAACTCTCCCGATGAAAGGCAGGCTAGCATGGAGATGTGAAAACATACCATCTGCATGAAGAGGATTGTTGACTGGCATAGGCAAAACCAGCTCTGATGTCTGTGCTCCCCATGAGGAGGAAATATGCTTGCCTTGGTCAAATCTAATCCTAATCTGTATGTTGGACATGTAGGGGAGGATGGCATGGCCTGGTAATACCATCCCCATCCCCAGGAAGAGGATCGTTGACTGGCAAAGACAAAACCAGCTCTAAGCTCATGCCTCCCCATGAAGAGGAGACATGCCTGCCTTGCTGAAACCTAATTCAAACCTGAAATCTCCCCATGAAGGGGAGGCTAGCATGGACGGGTGAAAACATCAAATCCCCTTGAAGAGGATGGTTAACTGGCATAGACAAAACGAATTCTAAGGTCATAGCTCCCCATGGAGAGGAGACATGCCTGCTTTGCTGAAGTGTACTTCTAACCTGAACTCTCCCCATGAAGGGGAGGCAACCATGGACTGGGCAAAACATCCCCATCCCCATGAAGGGGATGGTTGACTGGGAAAGACAAAAGCAGCTCTAAGATCATACCTCCCCATGAAGAGGAGACATGCCAGCCTAGGTGAAATCTTCTTCTAACCTGACCTTTCCCTATGAATGGGAGGCTTCCCCATGAAGAGGAGACATGCCTGCCTCGGTGAAATCTTCTACTAACCTGAGCTCTCCCTGTGAATGGGAGGCTTCCCCATGAAGAGGAGATATGCTTGGCTCAGTGCAATGCAATCCTAAAACTGAACTCTCCCCATGAAGGGGACGCTTGCATGGACTGGTGAAAACATCCCCATCCTCATGAACAGGATGGTGGACTGGCAAAGACAAAATCAGCTCTAAGCTCATGCCTCCCCACGAAGAGGAGACATGCCTGCCTCGGTGAAACCTACTTCTAACCTGAAGTCTCCCCATGAAAGGCAGGCTAGCATGGACATGTGAAAACATACCATCTGCATGAAGAGGATTGTTGACTGGCATAGGCAAAACCAGCTCTGATGTCTGTGCTCCCCATGAGGAGGAAATATGCTTGCCTTGGTCAAATCTAATCCTAATCTGTATGTTGGACATGTAGGGGAGGATTGCATGGCCTGGTAATACCATCCCCATCCCCAGGAAGAGGATCGTTGACTGGCAAAGACAAAACCAGCTCCAAGCTCATGCCTCCCCATGAAGATGAGACATGCCTGTATTGGTGAAATCCTCTTCTAACCTTAACTCTCCCCATGAAGGGGAGGCAAGCATGGATTGGGGAAAACATCCCCATCCCCATGAAGAGGATGTTTGACTGACAAAGAAGAAACCAGCTTTAAGGTCATAGCTCCCCATGAAGAGGAGATATAATTGTCTCACTGAAATCTAATCCTAACCTGAACTTTCCATGCAAAGGGGAGGCCTGTATGGCCTTGTGATAGAATCCCTACCCCCATGAAGAGGATGGTGGACTGGCAAGGACAAAACGAGCTCTTACCTGATGCCTCCCCATGAAGAGGAGACATGCCTGTCTTGGAGAAATCGACTTCTAACATGAACTCACCCCATAACGGGGAGACTGGCATGGCCTGGTGAAAACATCCCCATCCCTATGAAAAGGGAGGTTGATAGGAAAGAAAAACCAGCCCTAAGCTCATGCCTCCCCATGAAGAGGAGACATGCCTGCCTTGCTGAAACCTAACTCAAACCTGAACTCTCCCCATGAAGGGGAGGCAACCATGGACTGGGGAAAACATCCCCATCCCCATGAAGAGGATGGTGGACTGGCAAAGACAAAATCAGCTAGAAGCTCATGCCTCCCCATGAAGAGGAGATATGCCTGCCTTGGTGAATTTTACTAATAGCCTCAACTCTCCCCATGAAGGCAAAGCTATTACGGACTGGTGAAAACATCCCCATCCCCAGGAAGAGGATGGTGGACTGGCAAACACAATACGAGCTCTTACCTGATGCCTCTCCATGAAGATGACATATGCCTGCCTTGGTGAAATCTACTTCTAGCCTGAACTCTCCTCATTAAGGGGAGGCTAACATGGATTGGTGAAACCAAACCGATCCTCATGCACAGGATGGTTGACTGGCATAGACAAAACCAGGTCTGAGGTCATGGCTCTCCCCATGGAGAGGAGATATGCTTGCCTCGGTGAAATCTACATCTAACATGAACTCGCCCCATGGAGGGGAGGTTGGCATGGCCTGGTGAAAACATCCCCATCCCTATGAAATGGGTGGTTGACTGGCATAGAGAAAATGAATTCTAAGGTCATAGCTCCCCATGGAGAGGAGACATGCCTGCCTTGCTGAAGTGTACTTCTAACCTGAACTCTCCCCATGAAGGGGAGGCAACCATGGACTGGGGAAAACATCCCCATGAAGAGGATGGTTGACTGGGAAAGACAAAAGCAGCTCTAAGCTCATACCTCCCCATGAAGAGGAGACATGCCTGCCTAGGTGAAATCTTCTTCTAACCTGAACTCTCCCTATGAATGGGAGGCTTCCCCATGAAAAGGAGATATGCCTGCCTCGGTGAAATCTTCTTCTAAACTGAACTCTACCTAAGAATGGGAGGCTTCCCCAAGAAGAGGAGATATGCTTGGCTCAGTGCAATGCAATCCTAAAACTGAACTCTCCCCATGAAGGGGAGGCGTGCATGGACTGGGGAAAACATCCCCATCCTCATGAAGAGGATGGTGGACTGGCAAAGACAAAATCAGCTCGAAGCTCATGCCTCCCCATGAACAGGAAACATGCCAGCCTTGGTGAAACCTACTTCTAACCTGAACTCTCCCGATGAAAGGCAGGCTAGCATGGAGATGTGAAAACATACCATCTGCATGAAGAGGATTGTTGACTGGCATAGGCAAAACCAGCTCTGATGTCTGTGCTCCCCATGAGGAGGAAATATGCTTGCCTTGGTCAAATCTAATCCTAATCTGTATGTTGGACATGTAGGGGAGGATGGCATGGCCTGGTAATACCATCCCCATCCCCAGGAAGAGGATCGTTGACTGGCAAAGACAAAACCAGCTCTAAGCTCATGCCTCCCCATGAAGAGGAGACATGCCTGCCTTGCTGAAACCTAATTCAAACCTGAAATCTCCCCATGAAGGGGAGGCTAGCATGGACGGGTGAAAACATCAAATCCCCTTGAAGAGGATGGTTAACTGGCATAGACAAAACGAATTCTAAGGTCATAGCTCCCCATGGAGAGGAGACATGCCTGCTTTGCTGAAGTGTACTTCTAACCTGAACTCTCCCCATGAAGGGGAGGCAACCATGGACTGGGCAAAACATCCCCATCCCCATGAAGGGGATGGTTGACTGGGAAAGACAAAAGCAGCTCTAAGATCATACCTCCCCATGAAGAGGAGACATGCCAGCCTAGGTGAAATCTTCTTCTAACCTGACCTTTCCCTATGAATGGGAGGCTTCCCCATGAAGAGGAGACATGCCTGCCTCGGTGAAATCTTCTACTAACCTGAGCTCTCCCTGTGAATGGGAGGCTTCCCCATGAAGAGGAGATATGCTTGGCTCAGTGCAATGCAATCCTAAAACTGAACTCTCCCCATGAAGGGGATGCTTGCATGGACTGGTGAAAACATCCCCATCCTCATGAACAGGATGGTGGACTGGCAAAGACAAAATCAGCTCTAAGCTCATGCCTCCCCACGAAGAGGAGACATGCCTGCCTCGGTGAAACCTACTTCTAACCTGAAGTTTCCCCATGAAAGGCAGGCTAGCATGGACATGTGAAAACATACCATCTGCATGAAGAGGATTGTTGACTGGCATAGGCAAAACCAGCTCTGATGTCTGTGCTCCCCATGAGGAGGAAATATGCTTGCCTTGGTCAAATCTAATCCTAATCTGTATGTTGGACATGTAGGGGAGGATTGCATGGCCTGGTAATACCATCCCCATCCCCAGGAAGAGGATCGTTGACTGGCAAAGACAAAACCAGCTCCAAGCTCATGCCTCCCCATGAAGATGAGACATGCCTGTATTGGTGAAATCCTCTTCTAACCTTAACTCTCCCCATGAAGGGGAGGCAAGCATGGATTGGGGAAAACATCCCCATCCCCATGAAGAGGATGTTTGACTGACAAAGAAGAAACCAGCTTTAAGGTCATAGCTCCCCATGAAGAGGAGATATAATTGTCTCACTGAAATCTAATCCTAACCTGAACTTTCCATGCAAAGGGGAGGCCTGTATGGCCTTGTGATAGAATCCCTACCCCCATGAAGAGGATGGTGGACTGGCAAGGACAAAACGAGCTCTTACCTGATGCCTCCCCATGAAGAGGAGACATGCCTGTCTTGGAGAAATCGACTTCTAACATGAACTCACCCCATAACGGGGAGACTGGCATGGCCTGGTGAAAACATCCCCATCCCTATGAAAAGGGAGGTTGATAGGAAAGAAAAACCAGCCCTAAGCTCATGCCTCCCCATGAAGAGGAGACATGCCTGCCTTGCTGAAACCTAACTCAAACCTGAACTCTCCCCATGAAGGGGAGGCAACCATGGACTGGGGAAAACATCCCCATCCCCATGAAGAGGATGGTGGACTGGCAAAGACAAAATCAGCTAGAAGCTCATGCCTCCCCATGAAGAGGAGATATGCCTGCCTTGGTGAATTTTACTAATAGCCTCAACTCTCCCCATGAAGGCAAAGCTATTACGGACTGGTGAAAACATCCCCATCCCCAGGAAGAGGATGGTGGACTGGCAAACACAATACGAGCTCTTACCTGATGCCTCTCCATGAAGATGACATATGCCTGCCTTGGTGAAATCTACTTCTAGCCTGAACTCTCCTCATTAAGGGGAGGCTAACATGGATTGGTGAAACCAAACCGATCCTCA
Organism: Heloderma suspectum; assembly: GCF_057233095.1. Taxonomy (NCBI): domain Eukaryota; kingdom Metazoa; phylum Chordata; class Lepidosauria; order Squamata; family Helodermatidae; genus Heloderma; species Heloderma suspectum. Next base: position 73,884,147 of record NC_139462.1, read on the forward strand.
TGCACAGGATGGTTGACTGGCATAGACAAAACCAGCTCTGAGGTCATGGCTCTCCCCATGGAGAGGAGATATGCTTGCCTCGGTGAAATCTACATCTAACATGAACTCGCCCCATGGAGGGGAGGTTGGCATGGCCTGGTGAAAACATCCCCATCCCTATGAAATGGGTGGTTGACTGGCATAGAGAAAATGAATTCTAAGGTCATAGCTCCCCATGGAGAGGAGACATGCCTGCCTTGCTGAAGTGTACTTCTAACCTGAACTCTCCCCATGAAGGGGAGGCAACCATGGACTGGGGAAAACACCCCCATGAAGAGGATGGTTGACTGGGAAAGACAAAAGCAGCTCTAAGCTCATACCTCCCCATGAAGAGGAGACATGCCTGCCTAGGTGAAATCTTCTTCTAACCTGAACTCTCCCTATGAATGGGAGGCTTCCCCATGAAAAGGAGATATGCCTGCCTCGGTGAAATCTTCTTCTAAACTGAACTCTACCTAAGAATGGGAGGCTTCCCCAAGAAGAGGAGATATGCTTGGCTCAGTGCAATGCAATCCTAAAACTGAACTCTCCCCATGAAGGGGAGGCGTGCATGGACTGGGGAAAACATCCCCATCCCCATGAAGAGGATGGTGGACTGGCAAAGACAAAATCAGCTCGAAGCTCATGCCTCCCCATGAACAGGAAACATGCCAGCCTTGGTGAAACCTACTTCTAACCTGAACTCTCCCGATGAAAGGCAGGCTAGCATGGAGATGTGAAAACATACCATCTGCATGAAGAGGATTGTTGACTGGCATAGGCAAAACCAGCTCTGATGTCTGTGCTCCCCATGAGGAGGAAATATGCTTGCCTTGGTCAAATCTAATCCTAATCTGTATGTTGGACATGTAGGGGAGGATGGCATGGCCTGGTAATACCATCCCCATCCCCAGGAAGAGGATCGTTGACTGGCAAAGACAAAACCAGCTCTAAGCTCATGCCTCCCCATGAAGAGGAGACATGCCTGCCTTGCTGAAACCTAATTCAAACCTGAAATCTCCCCATGAGGGGAGGCTAGCATGGACGGGTGAAAACATCAAATCCCCTTGAAGAGAATGGTTAACTGGCATAGACAAAACGAATTCTAAGGTCATAGCTCCCCATGGAGAGGAGACATGCCTGCTTTGCTGAAGTGTACTTCTAACCTGAACTCTCCCCATGAAGGGGAGGCAACCATGGACTGGGCAAAACATCCCCATCCCCATGAAGGGGATGGTTGACTGGGAAAGACAAAAGCAGCTCTAAGATCATACCTCCCCATGAAGAGGAGACATGCCAGCCTAGGTGAAATCTTCTTCTAACCTGACCTTTCCCTATGAATGGGAGGCTTCCCCATGAAGAGGAGACATGCCTGCCTCGGTGAAATCTTCTACTAACCTGAGCTCTCCCTGTGAATGGGAGGCTTCCCCATGAAGAGGAGACATGCTTGGCTCAGTGCAATGCAATCCTAAAACTGAACTCTCCCGATGAAGGGGACGCTTGCATGGACTGGTGAAAACATCCCCATCCTCATGAACAGGATGGTGGACTGGCAAAGACAAAATCAGCTCTAAGCTCATGCCTCCCCACGAAGAGGAGACATGCCTGCCTCGGTGAAACCTACTTCTAACCTGAAGTCTCCCCATGAAAGGCAGGCTAGCATGGACATGTGAAAACATACCATCTGCATGAAGAGGATTGTTGACTGGCATAGGCAAAACCAGCTCTGATGTCTGTGCTCCCCATGAGGAGGAAATATGCTTGCCTTGGTCAAATCTAATCCTAATCTGTATGTTGGACATGTAGGGGAGGATTGCATGGCCTGGTAATACCATCCCCATCCCCAGGAAGAGGATCGTTGACTGGCAAAGACAAAACCAGCTCCAAGCTCATGCCTCCCCATGAAGATGAGACATGCCTGTATTGGTGAAATCCTCTTCTAACCTTAACTCTCCCCATGAAGGGGAGGCAAGCATGGATTGGGGAAAACATCCCCATCCCCATGAAGAGGATGTTTGACTGACAAAGAAGAAACCAGCTTTAAGGTCATAGCTCCCCATGAAGAGGAGATATAATTGTCTCACTGAAATCTAATCCTAACCTGAACTTTCCATGCAAAGGGGAGGCCTGTATGGCCTTGTGATAGTATCCCTACCCCCATGAAGAGGATGGTGGACTGGCAAAGACAAAACGAGCTCTTACCTGATGCCTCCCCATGAAGAGGAGACATGCCTGTCTTGGAGAAATCGACTTCTAACATGAACTCACCCCATAACGGGGAGACTGGCATGGCCTGGTGAAAACATCCCCATCCCTATGAAAAGGGAGGTTGATAGGAAAGAAAAACCAGCCCTAAGCTCATGCCTCCCCATGAAGAGGAGACATGCCTGCCTTGCTGAAACCTAACTCAAACCTGAACTCTCCCCATGAAGGGGAGGCAACCATGGACTGGGGAAAACATCCCCATCCCCATGAAGAGGATGGTGGACTGGCAAAGACAAAATCAGCTAGAAGCTCATGCCTCCCCATGAAGAGGAGATATGCCTGCCTTGGTGAATTTTACTAATAGCCTCAACTCTCCCCATGAAGGCAAAGCTATTACGGACTGGTGAAAACATCCCCATCCCCAGGAAGAGGATGGTGGACTGGCAAACACAATACGAGCTCTTACCTGATGCCTCTCCATGAAGATGACATATGCCTGCCTTGGTGAAATCTACTTCTAGCCTGAACTCTCCTCATTAAGGGGAGGCTAACATGGATTGGTGAAACCAAACCGATCCTCATGCACAGGATGGTTGACTGGCATAGACAAAACCAGCTCTGAGGTCATGGCTCTCCCCATGGAGAGGAGATATGCTTGCCTCGGTGAAATCTACGTCTAACATGAACTCGCCCCATGAAGGGGAGGTTGGCATGGCCTGGTGAAAACATCCCCATCCCTATGAAATGGGTGGTTGACTGGCATAGAGAAAATGAATTCTAAGGTCATAGCTCCCCATGGAGAGGAGACATGCCTGCCTTGCTGAAGTGTACTTCTAACCTGAACTCTCCCCATGAAGGGGAGGCAACCATGGACTGGGGAAAACATCCCCATGAAGAGGATGGTTGACTGGGAAAGACAAAAGCAGCTCTAAGCTCATACCTCCCCATGAAGAGGAGACATGCCTGCCTAGGTGAAATCTTCTTCTAACCTGAACTCTCCCTATGAATGGGAGGCTTCCCCATGAAGAGGAGATATGCCTGCCTCGGTGAAATCTTCTTCTAAACTGAACTCTACCTAAGAATGGGAGGCTTCCCCAAGAAGAGGAGATATGCTTGGCTCAGTGCAATGCAATCCTAAAACTGAATTCTCCCCATGAAGGGGAGGCGTGCATGGACTGGGGAAAACATCCCCATCCCCATGAAGAGGATGGTGGACTGGCAAAGACAAAAAGAGCTCTAAGCTCATACCTCCCCATGAACAGGAAACATGCCAGCCTTGGTGAAACCTACTTCTAACCTGAACTCTCCCGATGAAAGGCAGGCTAGCATGGACATGTGAAAACATACCATCTGCATGAAGAGGATTGTTGACTGGCATAGGCAAAACCAGCTCTGATGTCTGTGCTCCCCATGAGGAGGAAATATGCTTGCCTTGGTCAAATCTAATCCTAATCTGTATGTTGGACATGTAGGGGAGGATGGCATGGCCTGGTAATACCATCCCCATCCCCAGGAAGAGGATCGTTGACTGGCAAAGACAAAACCAGCTCTAAGCTCATGCCTCCCCATGAAGAGGAGACATGCCTGCCTTGCTGAAACCTAATTCAAACCTGAAATCTCCCCATGAAGGGGAGGCTAGCATGGACGGGTGAAAACATCAAATCCCCTTGAAGAGGATGGTTAACTGGCATAGACAAAACGAATTCTAAGGTCATAGCTCCCCATGGAGAGGAGACATGCCTGCTTTGCTGAAGTGTACTTCTAACCTGAACTCTCCCCATGAAGGGGAGGCAACCATGGACTGGGCAAAACATCCCCATCCCCATGAAGGGGATGGTTGACTGGGAAAGACAAAAGCAGCTCTAAGATCATACCTCCCCATGAAGAGGAGACATGCCAGCCTAGGTGAAATCTTCTTCTAACCTGACCTTTCCCTATGAATGGGAGGCTTCCCCATGAAGAGGAGACATGCCTGCCTCGGTGAAATCTTCTACTAACCTGAGCTCTCCCTGTGAATGGGAGGCTTCCCCATGAAGAGGAGATATGCTTGGCTCAGTGCAATGCAATCCTAAAACTGAACTCTCCCCATGAAGGGGACGCTTGCATGGACTGGTGAAAACATCCCCATCCTCATGAACAGGATGGTGGACTGGCAAAGACAAAATCAGCTCTAAGCTCATGCCTCCCCACGAAGAGGAGACATGCCTGCCTCGGTGAAACCTACTTCTAACCTGAAGTCTCCCCATGAAAGGCAGGCTAGCATGGACATGTGAAAACATACCATCTGCATGAAGAGGATTGTTGACTGGCATAGGCAAAACCAGCTCTGATGTCTGTGCTCCCCATGAGGAGGAAATATGCTTGCCTTGGTCAAATCTAATCCTAATCTGTATGTTGGACATGTAGGGGAGGATTGCATGGCCTGGTAATACCATCCCCATCCCCAGGAAGAGGATCGTTGACTGGCAAAGACAAAACCAGCTCCAAGCTCATGCCTCCCCATGAAGATGAGACATGCCTGTATTGGTGAAATCCTCTTCTAACCTTAACTCTCCCCATGAAGGGGAGGCAAGCATGGATTGGGGAAAACATCCCCATCCCCATGAAGAGGATGTTTGACTGACAAAGAAGAAACCAGCTTTAAGGTCATAGCTCCCCATGAAGAGGAGATATAATTGTCTCACTGAAATCTAATCCTAACCTGAACTTTCCATGCAAAGGGGAGGCCTGTATGGCCTTGTGATAGAATCCCTACCCCCATGAAGAGGATGGTGGACTGGCAAGGACAAAACGAGCTCTTACCTGATGCCTCCCCATGAAGAGGAGACATGCCTGTCTTGGAGAAATCGACTTCTAACATGAACTCACCCCATAACGGGGAGACTGGCATGGCCTGGTGAAAACATCCCCATCCCTATGAAAAGGGAGGTTGATAGGAAAGAAAAACCAGCCCTAAGCTCATGCCTCCCCATGAAGAGGAGACATGCCTGCCTTGCTGAAACCTAACTCAAACCTGAACTCTCCCCATGAAGGGGAGGCAACCATGGACTGGGGAAAACATCCCCATCCCCATGAAGAGGATGGTGGACTGGCAAAGACAAAATCAGCTAGAAGCTCATGCCTCCCCATGAAGAGGAGATATGCCTGCCTTGGTGAATTTTACTAATAGCCTCAACTCTCCCCATGAAGGCAAAGCTATTACGGACTGGTGAAAACATCCCCATCCCCAGGAAGAGGATGGTGGACTGGCAAACACAATACGAGCTCTTACCTGATGCCTCTCCATGAAGATGACATATGCCTGCCTTGGTGAAATCTACTTCTAGCCTGAACTCTCCTCATTAAGGGGAGGCTAACATGGATTGGTGAAACCAAACCGATCCTCATGCACAGGATGGTTGACTGGCATAGACAAAACCAGGTCTGAGGTCATGGCTCTCCCCATGGAGAGGAGATATGCTTGCCTCGGTGAAATCTACATCTAACATGAACTCGCCCCATGGAGGGGAGGTTGGCATGGCCTGGTGAAAACATCCCCATCCCTATGAAATGGGTGGTTGACTGGCATAGAGAAAATGAATTCTAAGGTCATAGCTCCCCATGGAGAGGACACATGCCTGCCTTGCTGAAGTGTACTTCTAACCTGAACTCTCCCCATGAAGGGGAGGCAACCATGGACTGGGGAAAACATCCCCATGAAGAGGATGGTTGACTGGGAAAGACAAAAGCAGCTCTAAGCTCATACCTCCCCATGAAGAGGAGACATGCCTGCCTAGGTGAAATCTTCTTCTAACCTGAACTCTCCCTATGAATGGGAGGCTTCCCCATGAAAAGGAGATATGCCTGCCTCGGTGAAATCTTCTTCTAAACTGAACTCTACCTAAGAATGGGAGGCTTCCCCAAGAAGAGGAGATATGCTTGGCTCAGTGCAATGCAATCCTAAAACTGAACTCTCCCCATGAAGGGGAGGCGTGCATGGACTGGGGAAAACATCCCCATCCTCATGAAGAGGATGGTGGACTGGCAAAGACAAAATCAGCTCGAAGCTCATGCCTCCCCATGAACAGGAAACATGCCAGCCTTGGTGAAACCTACTTCTAACCTGAACTCTCCCGATGAAAGGCAGGCTAGCATGGAGATGTGAAAACATACCATCTGCATGAAGAGGATTGTTGACTGGCATAGGCAAAACCAGCTCTGATGTCTGTGCTCCCCATGAGGAGGAAATATGCTTGCCTTGGTCAAATCTAATCCTAATCTGTATGTTGGACATGTAGGGGAGGATGGCATGGCCTGGTAATACCATCCCCATCCCCAGGAAGAGGATCGTTGACTGGCAAAGACAAAACCAGCTCTAAGCTCATGCCTCCCCATGAAGAGGAGACATGCCTGCCTTGCTGAAACCTAATTCAAACCTGAAATCTCCCCATGAAGGGGAGGCTAGCATGGACGGGTGAAAACATCAAATCCCCTTGAAGAGGATGGTTAACTGGCATAGACAAAACGAATTCTAAGGTCATAGCTCCCCATGGAGAGGAGACATGCCTGCTTTGCTGAAGTGTACTTCTAACCTGAACTCTCCCCATGAAGGGGAGGCAACCATGGACTGGGCAAAACATCCCCATCCCCATGAAGAGGATGGTGGACTGGCAAAGACAAAAAGAGCTCTAAGATCATACCTCCCCATGAAGAGGAGACATGCCAGCCTAGGTGAAATCTTCTTCTAACCTGACCTTTCCCTATGAATGGGAGGCTTCCCCATGAAGAGGAGACATGCCTGCCTCGGTGAAATCTTCTACTAACCTGAGCTCTCCCTGTGAATGGGAGGCTTCCCCATGAAGAGGAGATATGCTTGGCTCAGTGCAATGCAATCCTAAAACTGAACTCTCCCCATGAAGGGGACGCTTGCATGGACTGGTGAAAACATCCCCATCCTCATGAACAGGATGGTGGACTGGCAAAGACAAAATCAGCTCTAAGCTCATGCCTCCCCACGAAGAGGAGACATGCCTGCCTCGGTGAAACCTACTTCTAACCTGAAGTCTCCCCATGAAAGGCAGGCTAGCATGGACATGTGAAAACATACCATCTGCATGAAGAGGATTGTTGACTGGCATAGGCAAAACCAGCTCTGATGTCTGTGCTCCCCATGAGGAGGAAATATGCTTGCCTTGGTCAAATCTAATCCTAATCTGTATGTTGGACATGTAGGGGAGGATTGCATGGCCTGGTAATACCATCCCCATCCCCAGGAAGAGGATCGTTGACTGGCAAAGACAAAACCAGCTCCAAGCTCATGCCTCCCCATGAAGATGAGACATGCCTGTATTGGTGAAATCCTCTTCTAACCTTAACTCTCCCCATGAAGGGGAGGCAAGCATGGATTGGGGAAAACATCCCCATCCCCATGAAGAGGATGTTTGACTGACAAAGAAGAAACCAGCTTTAAGGTCATAGCTCCCCATGAAGAGGAGATATAATTGTCTCACTGAAATCTAATCCTAACCTGAACTTTCCATGCAAAGGGGAGGCCTGTATGGCCTTGTGATAGAATCCCTACCCCCATGAAGAGGATGGTGGACTGGCAAGGACAAAACGAGCTCTTACCTGATGCCTCCCCATGAAGAGGAGACATGCCTGTCTTGGAGAAATCGACTTCTAACATGAACTCACCCCATAACGGGGAGACTGGCATGGCCTGGTGAAAACATCCCCATCCCTATGAAAAGGGAGGTTGATAGGAAAGAAAAACCAGCCCTAAGCTCATGCCTCCCCATGAAGAGGAGACATGCCTGCCTTGCTGAAACCTAACTCAAACCTGAACTCTCCCCATGAAGGGGAGGCAACCATGGACTGGGGAAAACATCCCCATCCCCATGAAGAGGATGGTGGACTGGCAAAGACAAAATCAGCTAGAAGCTCATGCCTCCCCATGAAGAGGAGATATGCCTGCCTTGGTGAATTTTACTAATAGCCTCAACTCTCCCCATGAAGGCAAAGCTATTACGGACTGGTGAAAACATCCCCATCCCCAGGAAGAGGATGGTGGACTGGCAAACACAATACGAGCTCTTACCTGATGCCTCTCCATGAAGATGACATATGCCTGCCTTGGTGAAATCTACTTCTAGCCTGAACTCTCCTCATTAAGGGGAGGCTAACATGGATTGGTGAAACCAAACCGATCCTCATGCACAGGATGGTTGACTGGCATAGACAAAACCAGGTCTGAGGTCATGGCTCTCCCCATGGAGAGGAGATATGCTTGCCTCGGTGAAATCTACATCTAACATGAACTCGCCCCATGGAGGGGAGGTTGGCATGGCCTGGTGAAAACATCCCCATCCCTATGAAATGGGTGGTTGACTGGCATAGAGAAAATGAATTCTAAGGTCATAGCTCCCCATGGAGAGGACACATGCCTGCCTTGCTGAAGTGTACTTCTAACCTGAACTCTCCCCATGAAGGGGAGGCAACCATGGACTGGGGAAAACATCCCCATGAAGAGGATGGTTGACTGGGAAAGACAAAAGCAGCTCTAAGCTCATACCTCCCCATGAAGAGGAGACATGCCTGCCTAGGTGAAATCTTCTTCTAACCTGAACTCTCCCTATGAATGGGAGGCTTCCCCATGAAAAGGAGATATGCCTGCCTCGGTGAAATCTTCTTCTAAACTGAACTCTACCTAAGAATGGGAGGCTTCCCCAAGAAGAGGAGATATGCTTGGCTCAGTGCAATGCAATCCTAAAACTGAACTCTCCCCATGAAGGGGAGGCGTGCATGGACTGGGGAAAACATCCCCATCCTCATGAAGAGGATGGTGGACTGGCAAAGACAAAATCAGCTCGAAGCTCATGCCTCCCCATGAACAGGAAACATGCCAGCCTTGGTGAAACCTACTTCTAACCTGAACTCTCCCGATGAAAGGCAGGCTAGCATGGAGATGTGAAAACATACCATCTGCATGAAGAGGATTGTTGACTGGCATAGGCAAAACCAGCTCTGATGTCTGTGCTCCCCATGAGGAGGAAATATGCTTGCCTTGGTCAAATCTAATCCTAATCTGTATGTTGGACATGTAGGGGAGGATGGCATGGCCTGGTAATACCATCCCCATCCCCAGGAAGAGGATCGTTGACTGGCAAAGACAAAACCAGCTCTAAGCTCATGCCTCCCCATGAAGAGGAGACATGCCTGCCTTGCTGAAACCTAATTCAAACCTGAAATCTCCCCATGAAGGGGAGGCTAGCATGGACGGGTGAAAACATCAAATCCCCTTGAAGAGGATGGTTAACTGGCATAGACAAAACGAATTCTAAGGTCATAGCTCCCCATGGAGAGGAGACATGCCTGCTTTGCTGAAGTGTACTTCTAACCTGAACTCTCCCCATGAAGGGGAGGCAACCATGGACTGGGCAAAACATCCCCATCCCCATGAAGAGGATGGTGGACTGGCAAAGACAAAAAGAGCTCTAAGATCATACCTCCCCATGAAGAGGAGACATGCCAGCCTAGGTGAAATCTTCTTCTAACCTGACCTTTCCCTATGAATGGGAGGCTTCCCCATGAAGAGGAGACATGCCTGCCTCGGTGAAATCTTCTACTAACCTGAGCTCTCCCTGTGAATGGGAGGCTTCCCCATGAAGAGGAGATATGCTTGGCTCAGTGCAATGCAATCCTAAAACTGAACTCTCCCCATGAAGGGGACGCTTGCATGGACTGGTGAAAACATCCCCATCCTCATGAACAGGATGGTGGACTGGCAAAGACAAAATCAGCTCTAAGCTCATGCCTCCCCACGAAGAGGAGACATGCCTGCCTCGGTGAAACCTACTTCTAACCTGAAGTCTCCCCATGAAAGGCAGGCTAGCATGGACATGTGAAAACATACCATCTGCATGAAGAGGATTGTTGACTGGCATAGGCAAAACCAGCTCTGATGTCTGTGCTCCCCATGAGGAGGAAATATGCTTGCCTTGGTCAAATCTAATCCTAATCTGTATGTTGGACATGTAGGGGAGGATTGCATGGCCTGGTAATACCATCCCCATCCCCAGGAAGAGGATCGTTGACTGGCAAAGACAAAACCAGCTCCAAGCTCATGCCTCCCCATGAAGATGAGACATGCCTGTATTGGTGAAATCCTCTTCTAACCTTAACTCTCCCCATGAAGGGGAGGCAAGCATGGATTGGGGAAAACATCCCCATCCCCATGAAGAGGATGTTTGACTGACAAAGAAGAAACCAGCTTTAAGGTCATAGCTCCCCATGAAGAGGAGATATAATTGTCTCACTGAAATCTAATCCTAACCTGAACTTTCCATGCAAAGGGGAGGCCTGTATGGCCTTGTGATAGAATCCCTACCCCCATGAAGAGGATGGTGGACTGGCAAGGACAAAACGAGCTCTTACCTGATGCCTCCCCATGAAGAGGAGACATGCCTGTCTTGGAGAAATCGACTTCTAACATGAACTCACCCCATAACGGGGAGACTGGCATGGCCTGGTGAAAACATCCCCATCCCTATGAAAAGGGAGGTTGATAGGAAAGAAAAACCAGCCCTAAGCTCATGCCTCCCCATGAAGAGGAGACATGCCTGCCTTGCTGAAACCTAACTCAAACCTGAACTCTCCCCATGAAGGGGAGGCAACCATGGACTGGGGAAAACATCCCCATCCCCATGAAGAGGATGGTGGACTGGCAAAGACAAAATCAGCTAGAAGCTCATGCCTCCCCATGAAGAGGAGATATGCCTGCCTTGGTGAATTTTACTAATAGCCTCAACTCTCCCCATGAAGGCAAAGCTATTACGGACTGGTGAAAACATCCCCATCCCCAGGAAGAGGATGGTGGACTGGCAAACACAATACGAGCTCTTACCTGATGCCTCTCCATGAAGATGACATATGCCTGCCTTGGTGAAATCTACTTCTAGCCTGAACTCTCCTCATTAAGGGGAGGCTAACATGGATTGGTGAAACCAAACCGATCCTCATGCACAGGATGGTTGACTGGCATAGACAAAACCAGGTCTGAGGTCATGGCTCTCCCCATGGAGAGGAGATATGCTTGCCTCGGTGAAATCTACATCTAACATGAACTCGCCCCATGGAGGGGAGGTTGGCATGGCCTGGTGAAAACATCCCCATCCCTATGAAATGGGTGGTTGACTGGCATAGAGAAAATGAATTCTAAGGTCATAGCTCCCCATGGAGAGGAGACATGCCTGCCTTGCTGAAGTGTACTTCTAACCTGAACTCTCCCCATGAAGGGGAGGCAACCATGGACTGGGGAAAACATCCCCATGAAGAGGATGGTTGACTGGGAAAGACAAAAGCAGCTCTAAGCTCATACCTCCCCATGAAGAGGAGACATGCCTGCCTAGGTGAAATCTTCTTCTAACCTGAACTCTCCCTATGAATGGGAGGCTTCCCCATGAAAAGGAGATATGCCTGCCTCGGTGAAATCTTCTTCTAAACTGAACTCTACCTAAGAATGGGAGGCTTCCCCAAGAAGAGGAGATATGCTTGGCTCAGTGCAATGCAATCCTAAAACTGAACTCTCCCCATGAAGGGGAGGCGTGCATGGACTGGTGAAAACATCCCCATCCTCATGAAGAGGATGGTGGACTGGCAAAGACAAAATCAGCTCGAAGCTCATGCCTCCCCATGAACAGGAAACATGCCAGCCTTGGTGAAACCTACTTCTAACCTGAACTCTCCCGATGAAAGGCAGGCTAGCATGGAGATGTGAAAACATACCATCTGCATGAAGAGGATTGTTGACTGGCATAGGCAAAACCAGCTCTGATGTCTGTGCTCCCCATGAGGAGGAAATATGCTTGCCTTGGTCAAATCTAATCCTAATCTGTATGTTGGACATGTAGGGGAGGATGGCATGGCCTGGTAATACCATCCCCATCCCCAGGAAGAGGATCGTTGACTGGCAAAGACAAAACCAGCTCTAAGCTCATGCCTCCCCATGAAGAGGAGACATGCCTGCCTTGCTGAAACCTAATTCAAACCTGAAATCTCCCCATGAAGGGGAGGCTAGCATGGACGGGTGAAAACATCAAATCCCCTTGAAGAGGATGGTTAACTGGCATAGACAAAACGAATTCTAAGGTCATAGCTCCCCATGGAGAGGAGACATGCCTGCTTTGCTGAAGTGTACTTCTAACCTGAACTCTCCCCATGAAGGGGAGGCAACCATGGACTGGGCAAAACATCCCCATCCCCATGAAGAGGATGGTGGACTGGCAAAGACAAAAAGAGCTCTAAGATCATACCTCCCCATGAAGAGGAGACATGCCAGCCTAGGTGAAATCTTCTTCTAACCTGACCTTTCCCTATGAATGGGAGGCTTCCCCATGAAGAGGAGACATGCCTGCCTCGGTGAAATCTTCTACTAACCTGAGCTCTCCCTGTGAATGGGAGGCTTCCCCATGAAGAGGAGATATGCTTGGCTCAGTGCAATGCAATCCTAAAACTGAACTCTCCCCATGAAGGGGACGCTTGCATGGACTGGTGAAAACATCCCCATCCTCATGAACAGGATGGTGGACTGGCAAAGACAAAATCAGCTCTAAGCTCATGCCTCCCCACGAAGAGGAGACATGCCTGCCTCGGTGAAACCTACTTCTAACCTGAAGTCTCCCCATGAAAGGCAGGCTAGCATGGACATGTGAAAACATACCATCTGCATGAAGAGGATTGTTGACTGGCATAGGCAAAACCAGCTCTGATGTCTGTGCTCCCCATGAGGAGGAAATATGCTTGCCTTGGTCAAATCTAATCCTAATCTGTATGTTGGACATGTAGGGGAGGATTGCATGGCCTGGTAATACCATCCCCATCCCCAGGAAGAGGATCGTTGACTGGCAAAGACAAAACCAGCTCCAAGCTCATGCCTCCCCATGAAGATGAGACATGCCTGTATTGGTGAAATCCTCTTCTAACCTTAACTCTCCCCATGAAGGGGAGGCAAGCATGGATTGGGGAAAACATCCCCATCCCCATGAAGAGGATGTTTGACTGACAAAGAAGAAACCAGCTTTAAGGTCATAGCTCCCCATGAAGAGGAGATATAATTGTCTCACTGAAATCTAATCCTAACCTGAACTTTCCATGCAAAGGGGAGGCCTGTATGGCCTTGTGATAGAATCCCTACCCCCATGAAGAGGATGGTGGACTGGCAAGGACAAAACGAGCTCTTACCTGATGCCTCCCCATGAAGAGGAGACATGCCTGTCTTGGAGAAATCGACTTCTAACATGAACTCACCCCATAACGGGGAGACTGGCATGGCCTGGTGAAAACATCCCCATCCCTATGAAAAGGGAGGTTGATAGGAAAGAAAAACCAGCCCTAAGCTCATGCCTCCCCATGAAGAGGAGACATGCCTGCCTTGCTGAAACCTAACTCAAACCTGAACTCTCCCCATGAAGGGGAGGCAACCATGGACTGGGGAAAACATCCCCATCCCCATGAAGAGGATGGTGGACTGGCAAAGACAAAATCAGCTAGAAGCTCATGCCTCCCCATGAAGAGGAGATATGCCTGCCTTGGTGAATTTTACTAATAGCCTCAACTCTCCCCATGAAGGCAAAGCTATTACGGACTGGTGAAAACATCCCCATCCCCAGGAAGAGGATGGTGGACTGGCAAACACAATACGAGCTCTTACCTGATGCCTCTCCATGAAGATGACATATGCCTGCCTTGGTGAAATCTACTTCTAGCCTGAACTCTCCTCATTAAGGGGAGGCTAACATGGATTGGTGAAACCAAACCGATCCTCATGCACAGGATGGTTGACTGGCATAGACAAAACCAGGTCTGAGGTCATGGCTCTCCCCATGGAGAGGAGATATGCTTGCCTCGGTGAAATCTACATCTAACATGAACTCGCCCCATGGAGGGGAGGTTGGCATGGCCTGGTGAAAACATCCCCATCCCTATGAAATGGGTGGTTGACTGGCATAGAGAAAATGAATTCTAAGGTCATAGCTCCCCATGGAGAGGACACATGCCTGCCTTGCTGAAGTGTACTTCTAACCTGAACTCTCCCCATGAAGGGGAGGCAACCATGGACTGGGGAAAACATCCCCATGAAGAGGATGGTTGACTGGGAAAGACAAAAGCAGCTCTAAGCTCATACCTCCCCATGAAGAGGAGACATGCCTGCCTAGGTGAAATCTTCTTCTAACCTGAACTCTCCCTATGAATGGGAGGCTTCCCCATGAAAAGGAGATATGCCTGCCTCGGTGAAATCTTCTTCTAAACTGAACTCTACCTAAGAATGGGAGGCTTCCCCAAGAAGAGGAGATATGCTTGGCTCAGTGCAATGCAATCCTAAAACTGAACTCTCCCCATGAAGGGGAGGCGTGCATGGACTGGGGAAAACATCCCCATCCTCATGAAGAGGATGGTGGACTGGCAAAGACAAAATCAGCTCGAAGCTCATGCCTCCCCATGAACAGGAAACATGCCAGCCTTGGTGAAACCTACTTCTAACCTGAACTCTCCCGATGAAAGGCAGGCTAGCATGGAGATGTGAAAACATACCATCTGCATGAAGAGGATTGTTGACTGGCATAGGCAAAACCAGCTCTGATGTCTGTGCTCCCCATGAGGAGGAAATATGCTTGCCTTGGTCAAATCTAATCCTAATCTGTATGTTGGACATGTAGGGGAGGATGGCATGGCCTGGTAATACCATCCCCATCCCCAGGAAGAGGATCGTTGACTGGCAAAGACAAAACCAGCTCTAAGCTCATGCCTCCCCATGAAGGGGAGACATGCCTGCCTTGCTGAAACCTAATTCAAACCTGAAATCTCCCCATGAAGGGGAGGCTAGCATGGACGGGTGAAAACATCAAATCCCCTTGAAGAGGATGGTTAACTGGCATAGACAAAACGAATTCTAAGGTCATAGCTCCCCATGGAGAGGAGACATGCCTGCTTTGCTGAAGTGTACTTCTAACCTGAACTCTCCCCATGAAGGGGAGGCAACCATGGACTGGGCAAAACATCCCCATCCCCATGAAGGGGATGGTTGACTGGGAAAGACAAAAGCAGCTCTAAGATCATACCTCCCCATGAAGAGGAGACATGCCAGCCTAGGTGAAATCTTCTTCTAACCTGACCTTTCCCTAAGAATGGGAGGCTTCCCCATGAAGAGGAGACATGCCTGCCTCGGTGAAATCTTCTTCTAACCTGAACTCTACCTAAGAATGGGAGGCTTCCCCATGAAGAGGAGATATGCTTGGCTCAGTGCAATGCAATCCTAAAACTGAACTCTCCCCATGAAGGGGACGCTTGCATGGACTGGTGAAAACATCCCCATCCTCATGAACAGGATGGTGGACTGGCAAAGACAAAATCAGCTCTAAGCTCATGCCTCCCCACGAAGAGGAGACATGCCTGCCTCGGTGAAACCTACTTCTAACCTGAAGTCTCCCCATGAAAGGCAGGCTAGCATGGACATGTGAAAACATACCATCTGCATGAAGAGGATTGTTGACTGGCATAGGCAAAACCAGCTCTGATGTCTGTGCTCCCCATGAGGAGGAAATATGCTTGCCTTGGTCAAATCTAATCCTAATCTGTATGTTGGACATGTAGGGGAGGATGGCATGGCCTGGTAATACCATCCCCATCCCCAGGAAGAGGATCGTTGACTGGCAAAGACAAAACCAGCTCCAAGCTCATGCCTCCCCATGAAGATGAGACATGCCTGTATTGGTGAAATCCTCTTCTAACCTTAACTCTCCCCATGAAGGGGAGGCAAGCATGGATTGGGGAAAACATCCCCATCCCCATGAAGAGGATGTTTGACTGACAAAGAAGAAACCAGCTTTAAGGTCATAGCTCCCCATGAAGAGGAGATATAATTGTCTCACTGAAATCTAATCCTAACCTGAACTTTCCATGCAAAGGGGAGTCCTGTATGGCCTTGTGATAGAATCCCTACCCCCATGAAGAGGATGGTGGACTGGCAAACACAATACGAGCTCTTACCTGATGCCTCCCCATGAAGATGACATATGCCTGCCTTGGTGAAATCTACTTTTAGCCTGAACTCTCCTCATTAAGGGGAGGCTAACATGGATTGGTGAAACCAAACCGATCCTCATGCACAGGATGGTTGACTGGCATAGACAAAACCAGCTCTGAGGTCATGGCTCTCCCCATGGAGAGGAGATATGCTTGCCTCGGTGAAATCTACGTCTAACATGAACTCGCCCCATGAAGGGGAGGTTGGCATGGCCTGGTGAAAACATCCCCATCCCTATGAAATGGGTGGTTGACTGGCATAGACAAAACGAATTCTAAGGTCATAGCTCCCCATGGAGAGGAGACATGCCTGCCTTGCTGAAGTGTACTTCTAACCTGAACTCTCCCCATGAAGGGGAGGCAACCATGGACTGGGCAAAACATCCCCATCCCCATGAAGGGGATGGTTGACTGGGAAAGACAAAAGCAGCTCTAAGATCATACCTCCCCATGAAGAGGAGACATGCCAGCCTAGGTGAAATCTTCTTCTAACCTGACCTTTCCCTATGAATGGGAGGCTTCCCCATGAAGAGGAGACATGCCTGCCTCGGTGAAATCTTCTACTAACCTGAGCTCTCCCTGTGAATGGGAGGCTTCCCCATGAAGAGGAGACATGCTTGGCTCAGTGCAATGCAATCCTAAAACTGAACTCTCCCGATGAAGGGGACGCTTGCATGGACTGGTGAAAACATCCCCATCCTCATGAACAGGATGGTGGACTGGCAAAGACAAAATCAGCTCTAAGCTCATGCCTCCCCACGAAGAGGAGACATGCCTGCCTCGGTGAAACCTACTTCTAACCTGAAGTCTCCCCATGAAAGGCAGGCTAGCATGGAGATGTGAAAACATACCATCTGCATGAAGAGGATTGTTGACTGGCATAGGCAAAACCAGCTCTGATGTCTGTGCTCCCCATGAGGAGGAAATATGCTTGCCTTGGTCAAATCTAATCCTAATCTGTATGTTGGACATGTAGGGGAGGATGGCATGGCCTGGTAATACCATCCCCATCCCCAGGAAGAGGATCGTTGACTGGCAAAGACAAAACCAGCTCTAAGCTCATGCCTCCCCATGAAGAGGAGACATGCCTGCCTTGCTGAAACCTAATTCAAACCTGAAATCTCCCCATGAAGGGGAGGCTAGCATGGACGGGTGAAAACATCAAATCCCCTTGAAGAGAATGGTTAACTGGCATAGACAAAACGAATTCTAAGGTCATAGCTCCCCATGGAGAGGAGACATGCCTGCTTTGCTGAAGTGTACTTCTAACCTGAACTCTCCCCATGAAGGGGAGGCAACCATGGACTGGGCAAAACATCCCCATCCCCATGAAGGGGATGGTTGACTGGGAAAGACAAAAGCAGCTCTAAGATCATACCTCCCCATGAAGAGGAAACATGCCAGCCTAGGTGAAATCTTCTTCTAACCTGACCTTTCCCTATGAATGGGAGGCTTCCCCATGAAGAGGAGACATGCCTGCCTCGGTGAAATCTTCTACTAACCTGAGCTCTCCCTGTGAATGGGAGGCTTCCCCATGAAGAGGAGACATGCTTGGCTCAGTGCAATGCAATCCTAAAACTGAACTCCCCCGATGAAGGGGACGCTTGCATGGACTGGTGAAAACATCCCCATCCTCATGAACAGGATGGTGGACTGGCAAAGACAAAACCAGCTCTAAGCTCATGCCTCCCCACGAAGAGGAGACATGCCTGCCTTGCTGAAACCTAATTCAAACCTGAAATCTCCCCATGAAGGGGAGGCTAGCATGGACGGGTGAAAACATCAAATCCCCTTGGAGAGAATGGTTAACTGGCATAGACAAAACGAATTCTAAGGTCATAGCTCCCCATGGAGAGGAGACATGCCTGCTTTGCTGAAGTGTACTTCTAACCTGAACTCTCCCCATGAAGGGGAGGCAACCATGGACTGGGCAAAACATCCCCATCCCCATGAAGGGGATGGTTGACTGGGAAAGACAAAAGCAGCTCTAAGATCATACCTCCCCATGAAGAGGAGACATGCCAGCCTAGGTGAAATCTTCTTCTAACCTGACCTTTCCCTATGAATGGGAGGCTTCCCCATGAAGAGGAGACATGCCTGCCTCGGTGAAATCTTCTTCTCACCTGACCTTTCCCTATGAATGGGAGGCTTCCCCATGAAGAGGAGACATGCCTGCCTCGGTGAAATCTTCTTCTCACCTGAATTCTACCTGAGAATGGGAGGCTTCCCCATGAAGAGGAGATATGCTTGGCTCAGTGCAATGCAATCCTAAAACTGAACTCTCCCCATGAAGGGGACGCTTGCATGGACTGGTGAAAACATCCCCATCCTCATGAACAGGATGGTGGACTGGCAAAGACAAAATCAGCTCTAAGCTCATGCCTCCGCATGAAGAGGAGACATGCCTGCCTCGGTGAAACCTACTTCTAACCTGAAGTCTCCCCATGAAAGGCAGGCTAGCATGGACATGTGAAAACATACCATCTGCATGAAGAGGATTGTTGACTGGCATAGGCAAAACCAGCTCTGATGTCTGTGCTCCCCATGAGGAGGAAATATGCTTGCCTTGGTCAAATCTAATCCTAATCTGTATGTTGGACATGTAGGGGAGGATGGCATGGCCTGGTAATACCATCCCCATCCCCAGGAAGAGGATCGTTGACTGGCAAAGACAAAACCAGCTCTAAGCTCATGCCTCCCCATGAAGAGGAGACATGCCTGCCTTGCTGAAACCTAATTCAAACCTGAAATCTCCCCATGAAGGGGAGGCTAGCATGGACGGGTGAAAACATCAAATCCCCATGAAGGGGATGTTTGACTGGGAAAGACAAAAGCAGCTCTAAGATCATACCTCCCCATGAAGAGGAGACATGCCAGCCTAGGTGAAATCTTCTTCTAACCTGACCTTTCCCTATGAATGGGAGGCTTCCCCATGAAGAGGAGACATGCCTGCCTCGGTGAAATCTTCTACTAACCTGAGCTCTCCCTGTGAATGGGAGGCTTCCCCATGAAGAGGAGACATGCTTGGCTCAGTGCAATGCAATCCTAAAACTGAACTCTCCCGATGAAGGGGACGCTTGCATGGACTGGTGAAAACATCCCCATCCTCATGAACAGGATGGTGGACTGGCAAAGACAAAATCAGCTCTAAGCTCATGCCTCCCCACGAAGAGGAGACATGCCTGCCTCGGTGAAACCTACTTCTAACCTGAAGTCTCCCCATGAAAGGCAGGCTAGCATGGACATGTGAAAACATACCATCTGCATGAAGAGGATTGTTGACTGGCATAGGCAAAACCAGCTCTGATGTCTGTGCTCCCCATGAGGAGGAAATATGCTTGCCTTGGTCAAATCTAATCCTAATCTGTATGTTGGACATGTAGGGGAGGATTGCATGGCCTGGTAATACCATCCCCATCCCCAGGAAGAGGATCGTTGACTGGCAAAGACAAAACCAGCTCCAAGCTCATGCCTCCCCATGAAGATGAGACATGCCTGTATTGGTGAAATCCTCTTCTAACCTTAACTCTCCCCATGAAGGGGAGGCAAGCATGGATTGGGGAAAACATCCCCATCCCCATGAAGAGGATGTTTGACTGACAAAGAAGAAACCAGCTTTAAGGTCATAGCTCCCCATGAAGAGGAGATATAATTGTCTCACTGAAATCTAATCCTAACCTGAACTTTCCATGCAAAGGGGAGGCCTGTATGGCCTTGTGATAGAATCCCTACCCCCATGAAGAGGATGGTGGACTGGCAAGGACAAAACGAGCTCTTACCTGATGCCTCCCCATGAAGAGGAGACATGCCTGTCTTGGAGAAATCGACTTCTAACATGAACTCACCCCATAACGGGGAGACTGGCATGGCCTGGTGAAAACATCCCCATCCCTATGAAAAGGGTGGTTGATAGGAAAGAAAAACCAGCCCTAAGCTCATGCCTCCCCATGAAGAGGAGACATGCCTGCCTTGCTGAAACCTAACTCAAACCTGAACTCTCCCCATGAAGGGGAGGCAACCATGGACTGGGGAAAACATCCCCATCCCCATGAAGAGGATGGTGGACTGGCAAAGACAAAATCAGCTAGAAGCTCATGCCTCCCCATGAAGAGGAGATATGCCTGCCTTGGTGAATTTTACTAATAGCCTCAACTCTCCCCATGAAGGCAAAGCTATTACGGACTGGTGAAAACATCCCCATCCCCAGGAAGAGGATGGTGGACTGGCAAACACAATACGAGCTCTTACCTGATGCCTCCCCATGAAGATGACATATGCCTGCCTTGGTGAAATCTACTTTTAGCCTGAACTCTCCTCATTAAGGGGAGGCTAACATGGATTGGTGAAACCAAACCGATCCTCATGCACAGGATGGTTGACTGGCATAGACAAAACCAGCTCTGAGGTCATGGCTCTCCCCATGGAGGGGAGATATGCTTGCCTCGGTGAAATCTACGTCTAACATGAACTCGCCCCATGAAGGGGAGGTTGGCATGGCCTGGTGAAAACATCCCCATCCCTATGAAATGGGTGGTTGACTGGCATAGACAAAACGAATTCTAAGGTCATAGCTCCCCATGGAGAGGAGACATGCCTGCCTTGCTGAAGTGTACTTCTAACCTGAACTCTCCCCATGAAGGGGAGGCAACCATGGACTGGGCAAAACATCCCCATCCCCATGAAGGGGATGGTTGACTGGGAAAGACAAAAGCAGCTCTAAGATCATACCTCCCCATGAAGAGGAGACATGCCAGCCTAGGTGAAAACTTCTTCTCACCTGACCTTTCCCTATGAATGGGAGGCTTCCCCATGAAGAGGAGACATGCCTGCCTCGGTGAAATCTTCTTCTAACCTGAACTCTACCTGAGAATGGGAGGCTTCCCCATGAAGAGGAGATATGCTTGGCTCAGTGCAATGCAATCCGAAAACTGAACTCTCCCCATGAAGGGGACGCTTGCATGGACTGGTGAAAACATCCCCATCCTCATGAACAGGATGGTGGACTGGCAAAGACAAAATCAGCTCTAAGCTCATGCCTCCGCATGAAGAGGAGACATGCCTGCCTCGGTGAAACCTACTTCTAACCTGAAATCTCCCCATGACAGGCAGGCTAGCATGGACATGTGAAAACATACCATCTGCATGAAGAGGATTGTTGACTGGCATAGGCAAAACCAGCTCTGATGTCTGTGCTCCCCATGAGGAGGAAATATGCTTGCCTTGGTCAAATCTAATCCTAATCTGTATGTTGGACATGTAGGGGAGGATGGCATGGCCTGGTAATACCATCCCCATCCCCAGGAAGAGGATCGTTGACTGGCAAAGACAAAACCAGCTCCAAGCTCATGCCTCCCCATGAAGATGAGACATGCCTGTATTGGTGAAATCCTCTTCTAACCTTAACTCTCCCCATGAAGGGGAGGCAAGCATGGATTGGGGAAAACATCCCCATCCCCATGAAGAGGATGTTTGACTGACAAAGAAGAAACCAGCTTTAAGGTCATAGCTCCCCATGAAGAGGAGATATAATTGTCTCACTGAAATCTAATCCTAACCTGAACTTTCCATGCAAAGGGGAGGCCTGTATGGCCTTGTGATAGTATCCCTACCCCCATGAAGAGGATGGTGGACTGGCAAAGACAAAACGAGCTCTTACCTGATGCCTCCCCATGAAGAGGAGACATGCCTGTCTTGGAGAAATCGACTTCTAACATGAACTCACCCCATAACGGGGAGACTGGCATGGCCTGGTGAAAACATCCCCATCCCTATGAAAAGGGAGGTTGATAGGAAAGAAAAACCAGCCCTAAGCTCATGCCTCCCCATGAAGAGGAGACATGCCTGCCTTGCTGAAACCTAACTCAAACCTGAACTCTCCCCATGAAGGGGAGGCAACCATGGACTGGGGAAAACATCCCCATCCCCATGAAGAGGATGGTGGACTGGCAAAGACAAAATCAGCTAGAAGCTCATGCCTCCCCATGAAGAGGAGATATGCCTGCCTTGGTGAATTTTACTAATAGCCTCAACTCTCCCCATGAAGGCAAAGCTATTACGGACTGGTGAAAACATCCCCATCCCCAGGAAGAGGATGGTGGACTGGCAAACACAATACGAGCTCTTACCTGATGCCTCTCCATGAAGATGACATATGCCTGCCTTGGTGAAATCTACTTCTAGCCTGAACTCTCCTCATTAAGGGGAGGCTAACATGGATTGGTGAAACCAAACCGATCCTCATGCACAGGATGGTTGACTGGCATAGACAAAACCAGCTCTGAGGTCATGGCTCTCCCCATGGAGAGGAGATATGCTTGCCTCGGTGAAATCTACATCTAACATGAACTCGCCCCATGGAGGGGAGGTTGGCATGGCCTGGTGAAAACATCCCCATCCCTATGAAATGGGTGGTTGACTGGCATAGAGAAAATGAATTCTAAGGTCATAGCTCCCCATGGAGAGGACACATGCCTGCCTTGCTGAAGTGTACTTCTAACCTGAACTCTCCCCATGAAGGGGAGGCAACCATGGACTGGGGAAAACATCCCCATGAAGAGGATGGTTGACTGGGAAAGACAAAAGCAGCTCTAAGCTCATACCTCCCCATGAAGAGGAGACATGCCTGCCTAGGTGAAATCTTCTTCTAACCTGAACTCTCCCTATGAATGGGAGGCTTCCCCATGAAAAGGAGATATGCCTGCCTCGGTGAAATCTTCTTCTAAACTGAACTCTACCTAAGAATGGGAGGCTTCCCCAAGAAGAGGAGATATGCTTGGCTCAGTGCAATGCAATCCTAAAACTGAACTCTCCCCATGAAGGGGAGGCGTGCATGGACTGGGGAAAACATCCCCATCCTCATGAAGAGGATGGTGGACTGGCAAAGACAAAATCAGCTCGAAGCTCATGCCTCCCCATGAACAGGAAACATGCCAGCCTTGGTGAAACCTACTTCTAACCTGAACTCTCCCGATGAAAGGCAGGCTAGCATGGAGATGTGAAAACATACCATCTGCATGAAGAGGATTGTTGACTGGCATAGGCAAAACCAGCTCTGATGTCTGTGCTCCCCATGAGGAGGAAATATGCTTGCCTTGGTCAAATCTAATCCTAATCTGTATGTTGGACATGTAGGGGAGGATGGCATGGCCTGGTAATACCATCCCCATCCCCAGGAAGAGGATCGTTGACTGGCAAAGACAAAACCAGCTCTAAGCTCATGCCTCCCCATGAAGAGGAGACATGCCTGCCTTGCTGAAACCTAATTCAAACCTGAAATCTCCCCATGAAGGGGAGGCTAGCATGGACGGGTGAAAACATCAAATCCCCTTGAAGAGGATGGTTAACTGGCATAGACAAAACGAATTCTAAGGTCATAGCTCCCCATGGAGAGGAGACATGCCTGCTTTGCTGAAGTGTACTTCTAACCTGAACTCTCCCCATGAAGGGGAGGCAACCATGGACTGGGCAAAACATCCCCATCCCCATGAAGGGGATGGTTGACTGGGAAAGACAAAAGCAGCTCTAAGATCATACCTCCCCATGAAGAGGAGACATGCCAGCCTAGGTGAAATCTTCTTCTAACCTGACCTTTCCCTATGAATGGGAGGCTTCCCCATGAAGAGGAGACATGCCTGCCTCGGTGAAATCTTCTTCTAACCTGAACTCTACCTAAGAATGGGAGGCTTCCCCATGAAGAGGAGATATGCTTGGCTCAGTGCAATGCAATCCTAAAACTGAACTCTCCCCATGAAGGGGACGCTTGCATGGACTGGTGAAAACATCCCCATCCTCATGAACAGGATGGTGGACTGGCAAAGACAAAATCAGCTCTAAGCTCATGCCTCCCCACGAAGAGGAGACATGCCTGCCTCGGTGAAACCTACTTCTAACCTGAAGTCTCCCCATGAAAGGCAGGCTAGCATGGACATGTGAAAACATACCATCTGCATGAAGAGGATTGTTGACTGGCATAGGCAAAACCAGCTCTGATGTCTGTGCTCCCCATGAGGAGGAAATATACTTGCCTTGGTCAAATCTAATCCTAATCTGTATGTTGGACATGTAGGGGAGGATTGCATGGCCTGGTAATACCATCCCCATCCCCAGGAAGAGGATCGTTGACTGGCAAAGACAAAACCAGCTCCAAGCTCATGCCTCCCCATGAAGATGAGACATGCCTGTATTGGTGAAATCCTCTTCTAACCTTAACTCTCCCCATGAAGGGGAGGCAAGCATGGATTGGGGAAAACATCCCCATCCCCATGAAGAGGATGTTTGACTGACAAAGAAGAAACCAGCTTTAAGGTCATAGCTCCCCATGAAGAGGAGATATAATTGTCTCACTGAAATCTAATCCTAACCTGAACTTTCCATGCAAAGGGGAGGCCTGTATGGCCTTGTGATAGAATCCCTACCCCCATGAAGAGGATGGTGGACTGGCAAGGACAAAACGAGCTCTTACCTGATGCCTCCCCATGAAGAGGAGACATGCCTGTCTTGGAGAAATCGACTTCTAACATGAACTCACCCCATAACGGGGAGACTGGCATGGCCTGGTGAAAACATCCCCATCCCTATGAAAAGGGTGGTTGATAGGAAAGAAAAACCAGCCCTAAGCTCATGCCTCCCCATGAAGAGGAGACATGCCTGCCTTGCTGAAACCTAACTCAAACCTGAACTCTCCCCATGAAGGGGAGGCAACCATGGACTGGGGAAAACATCCCCATCCCCATGAAGAGGATGGTGGACTGGCAAAGACAAAATCAGCTAGAAGCTCATGCCTCCCCATGAAGAGGAGATATGCCTGCCTTGGTGAATTTTACTAATAGCCTCAACTCTCCCCATGAAGGCAAAGCTATTACGGACTGGTGAAAACATCCCCATCCCCAGGAAGAGGATGGTGGACTGGCAAACACAATACGAGCTCTTACCTGATGCCTCCCCATGAAGATGACATATGCCTGCCTTGGTGAAATCTACTTTTAGCCTGAACTCTCCTCATTAAGGGGAGGCTAACATGGATTGGTGAAACCAAACCGATCCTCATGCACAGGATGGTTGACTGGCATAGACAAAACCAGCTCTGAGGTCATGGCTCTCCCCATGGAGAGGAGATATGCTTGCCTCGGTGAAATCTACGTCTAACATGAACTCGCCCCATGAAGGGGAGGTTGGCATGGCCTGGTGAAAACATCCCCATCCCTATGAAATGGGTGGTTGACTGGCATAGACAAAACGAATTCTAAGGTCATAGCTCCCCATGGAGAGGAGACATGCCTGCCTTGCTGAAGTGTACTTCTAACCTGAACTCTCCCCATGAAGGGGAGGCAACCATGGACTGGGCAAAACATCCCCATCCCCATGAAGGGGATGGTTGACTGGGAAAGACAAAAGCAGCTCTAAGATCATACCTCCCCATGAAGAGGAGACATGCCAGCCTAGGTGAAATCTTCTTCTAACCTGACCTTTCCCTATGAATGGGAGGCTTCCCCATGAAGAGGAGACATGCCTGCCTCGGTGAAATCTTCTTCTAACCTGAACTCTACCTGAGAATGGGAGGCTTCCCCATGAAGAGGAGATATGCTTGGCTCAGTGCAATGCAATCCTAAAACTGAACTCTCCCCATGAAGGGGACGCTTGCATGGACTGGTGAAAACATCCCCATCCTCATGAACAGGATGGTGGACTGGCAAAGACAAAATCAGCTCTAAGCTCATGCCTCCGCATGAAGAGGAGACATGCCTGCCTCGGTGAAACCTACTTCTAACCTGAAGTCTCCCCATGAAAGGCAGGCTAGCATGGACATGTGAAAACATACCATCTGCATGAAGAGGATTGTTGACTGGCATAGGCAAAACCAGCTCTGATGTCTGTGCTCCCCATGAGGAGGAAATATGCTTGCCTTGGTCAAATCTAATCCTAATCTGTATGTTGGACATGTAGGGGAGGATGGCATGGCCTGGTAATACCATCCCCATCCCCAGGAAGAGGATCGTTGACTGGCAAAGACAAAACCAGCTCTAAGCTCATGCCTCCCCATGAAGAGGAGACATGCCTGCCTTGCTGAAACCTAATTCAAACCTGAAATCTCCCCATGAAGGGGAGGCAAGCATGGATTGGGGAAAACATCCCCATCCCCATGAAGAGGATGTTTGACTGACAAAGAAGAAACCAGCTTTAAGGTCATAGCTCCCCATGAAGAGGAGATAGTATCCCTACCTGATAGTATCCCTACCTGATTCCTCTGCATGAAGAGGAGATATGCCTGCCTTGGTGAATTTTACTAATAGCCTCAACTCTCCCCATGAAGGTAAAGCTAATACGGACTGGTGAAAACATCCCCATCCCCAGGAAGAGGATCTTTGACTGACAAAAAAGAAACCAGCTTTAAGGTCATAGCTCTCCATGAAGAGGAGATATGCTAGTCTCACTGAAATCTAATCCTAACCTTAACTTTCCATGCGAAGGGGAGGCCTTTATGGCCTTGTGATAGTATCCCTACCCCCATGAAGAGGATGTTTGACTGACAGGGAAGAAACTAGCTTTAAGGTCATAGCTCTCCATGAAGAGGAGACATGCCTGTCTTGGAGAAATCGACTTCTAACATGAACTCACCCCATAACGGGGAGACTGGCATGGCCTGGTGAAAACATCCCCATCCCTATGAAAAGGGTGGTTGATAGGAAAGAAAAACCAGCCCTAAGCTCATGCCTCTCCATGAAGAGGAGATATGCTAGTCTCACTGAAATCTAATCCTAACCTTAACTTTCAATGCGAAGGGGAGGCCTGTATGGCCTTGTGATAGTATCCCTACCCCCATGAAGAGGATGGTGGACTGGCAAAGACAAAACGAGCTCTTACCTGATGCCTCCCCATGAAGAGGAGACATGCCTGTCTTGGAGAAATCGACTTCTAACATGAACTCACCCCATAACGGGGAGACTGGCATGGCCTGGTGAAAACATCCCCATCCCTATGAAAAGGGTGGTTGATAGGAAAGAAAAACCAGCCCTAAGCTCATGCCTCCCCATGAAGAGGAGACATGCCTGCCTTGCTGAAACCTAATTCAAACCTGCACTCTCCCCATGAAAGGCAGGCTAGCATGGACATGTGAAAACATGCCATCTGCATGAAGAGGATTGTTGACTGGCATAGGCAAAACCAGCTCTGATGTCCTGTGCTCCCCATGAGGAGGAAGTATGCTTGCCTTGGTCAAATCTAATCCTAATCTGTATGTTGGACATGTAGGGGAGGATTGCATGGCCTGGTGAAAACATCCACATCTCTACAAAAATGATGGTTGATGGGAAAGACAAAACCAGCACTAAGCACATGCCTCCCCACTAAGAAGAGACATGCCTGCCTTGCTAAATTCTAATTTAACCCTGAACTCTCCCATGAAGGGGAGGCTAGCATGGACGGGTGAAAACATCCAATCCCCATGCAGTGGATGGTTGACTGGCATAGACAAAACCAAATCTGAGGTCATAGCTCCCCTTGAAAGGGAGATATGCTTGCGTTGGTGAAATCTAGTCCTAACCTGAACTTTCTACGCGAAGGGAAGGGAAGGCTTGCATGGGCGGGTGATAGTAACCTCATCTGCATGAAGAGGATGTTGGACTGTCAAGGATAAAACCAGCTCTAAGAGCATAGATAAAACTAGCTTCCCCATGAAGAGGAGACATGCAAGCCTTGGTGAAATCTACATCTAACCTGAACTCTCCCCATGAAGGGGAGGCAACCATGGACTGGGGAAAACATCCCCATCCCCATGAAGAGGATGGTTGACTGGCAAAGACAAAACGAATTCTAAGGTCATAGCTCCCCATGGAGAGGAGACATGCCTGCCTTGCTGAAGTGTACTTCTAACCTGAACTCTCCCAATGAAGGGGAGGCAACCATGGACTGGGGAAAACATCCCCATGAAGAGGATGGTTGACTGGGAACGGCAAAAGCAGCTCTAAGTTCATACCTCCCCATGAAGAGGAGACATGCCTGCCTAGGTAAAATCTTCTTCTAACCTGAACTCACCCTATGAATGGAAGCTTCCCCATGAAGAGGAGATATGCTTGCCTTGGTGAAATCTAATCGTAACCTGAACTTTGTACGCAACAGGGAGGCTTGCATGGCCGGGTGATAGTACCCCCATCCCCATTAAGAGGATGGTGGACTGACAAAGACAAAACCAACTCTAAGCACATAGACAAAATCAGCTTCCCCATGAAGAGGAGATATGCTTGCCTTGCTGAAAATGAATCCTTACCAGAACAATCACAGTGAAGGGGGGGCTTGCATGGCCTGGTGAAAACATCCTTATCCCTATCAAGAGGATAGTGAACAGGAGAGGAAAAAACCCGGTCTCAGCTCATGCCTCCCCATGAAGAGGAGACATGCCTGCCTAGGTGAAACCTACTTCTAACCTGAACTCTCCCCATGAAGTGGAAGCAAGCATGGACTGGGGAAAACATCCCCATCCCCATGAAGAGGATGGTGGACTGGCAAAGACAAAATCAGCTCGAAGTTCATGCCTCCCCATGAAGAGGAGACATGCCTGCCTAGGTGAAATCGTCTTCTGACCTCAACTCTGCCGATGAATGGGAGGCTTCCCCATGAAGAGGAGATATGCTTGGCTCAGTGTAATGCAATCCTAAACTGAACTCTCCCCATGAAGGGGACGCTTGCATGGACTGGTGAAAACATCCCGATCCCCATGAAGAGGTTGGTGGACTGGCAAAGACAAAATCAGCTCTAAGGTCATAACTCCCCATGAAGAGGAGACATGCCTGCCTTGGAAAAATCTACTTCTAATATGACCTCCCTCCATTAAGGGGAGGTTGCCATGGCCTGGTGAAAGCATCCCCATCTCTATGAAAAGGACGGTTGATGGGAAAGACAAAACCAGCTCTAAGCACATGCCACCCTAAGAAGAGGAGACATGCCTGTCTTGGAGAAATCGACTTCTAACATGAACTCACCCCATGAATTGGAGGCTTCACCATGAAGAGGAGATATGCTTGGCTCAGTGCAATGCAATCCTAAAACTGAACTCTCTCCATGAAGGGGATCCTTGCATGGACTGGTGAAAACATCCCCATCCCCATGAAGAGGATGGTGGACTGGCAAAGACAAAAACAGCTCTAAGCTCATACCTCCCCACGAACAGGAAAAATGCCAGCCTTGGTGAAACCTACTTCTAACCTGAACTCTCCCGATGAAAGGCAGGCTAGCATGGACATGTGAAAACATACCATCTGCATGAAGAGGATTGTTGACTGGCATAGGCAAAACCAGCTCTGATGTCTGTGCTCCCCATGA
This sequence comes from Heloderma suspectum, assembly GCF_057233095.1. Lineage (NCBI taxonomy): Eukaryota > Metazoa > Chordata > Lepidosauria > Squamata > Helodermatidae > Heloderma > Heloderma suspectum. The sequence goes on from NC_139462.1 coordinate 73,913,742, forward strand.
GGAGGAAATATGCTTGCATTGGTCAAATCTAATCCTAATCTGTATGTTGGACATGTAGGGGAGGATTGCATGGCCTGGTAATACCATCCCCATCCCCAGGAAGAGGATCGTTGACTGGCATAGAGAAAACCAAATCTGAGGTCATAGATCCCCTTGAAAGGGAGATATGCTTGCCTTGGTGAATTCTAGTCCTAACCTGAACTTTCTACGCGAAGTATAGGGAAGGCTTGCATGGGCGGGTGATAGTAACCTCATCCCCATGAAGAGGATGGTGGACTGTCAAGGATAAAACCAGCTCTAAGAGCATAGATAAAACCAGCTTCCCCATGAAGAGGAGATATGCTTGCCTTGGTGAAATCTAATCGCAACCTGAACTTTGTACGCAACGGGGAGGCTTGCATGGCCGGGTGATAGTACCCCCATCCCCATTAAGAGGATGGTGGACTGACAAAGACAAAATCAGCTCGAAGCTCATGCCTCCCCATGAAGAGGAGACATGCCTGCCTTGCTGAAACTGAATCCTTACCAGAACTCTCACAGGGAAGGGGAGGCTTGTATGGCCTGGTGAAAACATCCTTATCCCTATCAAGAGGATAGTGAACAGGAGAGGAAAAAACCCAGTCTCAGCTCATGCCTCCCCATGAAGAGGAGACATGCCTGCCTAGGTGAAACCTACTTCTAACCTGAACTCTCCCCATGAAGTGGAAGCAAGCATGGACTGGGGAAAACATCCCCATCCCCATGAAGAGGATGGTGAACTGGCAAAGACAGAATCAGCTATAAGGCCATAGCTCCCCATGAAGAGAAGACATGCCTGCGTTGTTAAAATCTACTTCTAACCTGAACTCTCCCCATGAAGGGGAGGCAACCATGGACTGGGGAAAACATCCCCATCCCCATGAAGAGGATGGTGGACTGGCAAAGACAAAATCAGCTCGAAGCCCATACCTACCCATGAAGAGGAGACATGCCTGCCTCGGTGAAATCTTCTTCTAACCTGAACTCTCCCTATGAATGGGAGGCTTCCCCATGAAGAGGAGATATGCTTGACTCAGTGCAATGCAATCCTAAAACTGAACTCTCTCTGTGAAGGGGACCCTTGCATGGACTGGTGAAGACATCCCCATCCCTATGAAAAGGGTGGTGGACTGGCAAAGACAAAATCAGCTCTAAGCTCATACCTCCCCATGAACAGGAAACATGCCAGCCTTGGTGAAACCTACTTCTAACCTGAAGTCTCCTGATGAAAGGCAGGCTAGCATGGACATGTGAAAACATACCATCTGCATGAAGAGGATTGTTGACTGGCATAGGCAAAGCCAGCTCTGATGTCTGTGCTCCCCATGAGGAGGAAATATGCTTGCCTTGGTCAAATCTAATCCTAATCTGTATGTTGGACATGTAGGGGAGGATTGCATGGCCTGGTAATACCATCCCCATCCCCAGCAAGAGGATCGTTGACTGGCAAAGACAAAACCAGCTCTAAGCTCATGCCTCCCCATGAAGAGGAGACATGCCTGCCTTGCTGAAACCTAATTCAAACCTGAACTCTCCCTATGAAAGGGAGGCTTCCCCATGAAGAGGAGATATGCCTGGCTCAGTGCAATGCAATCCTAAAACTGAACTCTCCCCATGAAAGGGAGGCGTGCATGGACTGGGGAAAACATCCCCATCGCCATGAAGAGGATGGTGGACTGGCAAAGACAAAACCAGCTCTAAGCTCATGCCTCCCCATGAAGAGGAGACATGCCAGCCTTGGTGAAATCTACTTCGGACCTGAACTCTCCCCATGAAAGGGAGGCAAGCATGGACTGGGGAAAACATCCCCTTCCCCAGGAAGAGGATGGTGGACTGGCAAAGAAAAAATCAGCTCTAAGCTCATACCTCCCCATTAACAGGAAACATGCCAGAGGATTGTTGACTGGCATAGGCAAAACCAGCTCTGATGTCTGTGCTCCCCATGAGGAGGAAATATGCTTGCCTTGGTCAAATCTAATCCTAATCTGTATGTTGGATATGTAGGGGAGGATTGCATGGCCTGGTAATACCATCCCCATCCCCAGGAAGAGGATCCTTGACTGGCAAAGACAAAACCAGCTCCAAGCTCATGCCTCCCCAGGAAGAGGAGACATGCCTGTATTGGTGAAATCCTCTTCTAACCTTAACTCTCCGCATGAAGGGGATGCAAGCATTGACTGGGGAAAACACCCCCATCCCCATGAAGAGGATGTTTGACTGACAAAGAAGAAACCAGCTTTAAGGTCATAGCTCCCCATGAAGAGGAGACATGCCTGCCTTGCTGAAACCTAATTCAAACCTGAAATCTCCCCATGAAGGGGAGGCTAGCATGGACGGGTGAAAACATCAAATCCCCTTGAAGAGGATGGTTAACTGGCATAGACAAAACGAATTCTAAGGTCATAGCTCCCCATGGAGAGGAGACATACCTGCCTTGCTGAAGTGTACTTCTAACCTGAACTCTCCCCATGAAGGGGAGGTAACCATGGACTGGGGAAAACATCCCAATGAAGAGGATGGTGGACTGGCAAAGACAAAACCAGGTCTAAGCTCATGCCTTCCCATAAAGAGGAGAGATGCCAGCCTTGGTGAAATCTACATCTAACCTGAACTCTCCCCATGAAGGGGAGGCAACTATGGACTGGGGAAAACATCCCCATCCCCATGAAGGGGATGGTTGACTGGGAAAGACAAAAGCAGCTCTAAGCTCATACCTCCCCATTAAGAGGAGTCATGCCTGCCTAGGTGAAATCTTCTTCTAACCTGAACTCTCCCTATGAATGGGAGGCTTCCCCATGAAGAGGAGATATGCTTGGCTCAGTGCAATGCAATCCTAAAACTGAACTCTCCCCATGAAGGGGACGCTTGCATGGACTGGTGAAAACATCGCCATCCCCATGAAAAGGATGGTGGACTGGCAAAGACAAAAAGAGCTCTAAGCTCATACCTCCCCATGAACAGGAAACATGCCAGCCTTGGTGAAACCTACTTCTAACCTGAACTCTCCCGATGAAAGGCAGGCTAGCATGGACATGTGAAAACATACCATCTGCATGAAGAGGATTGTTGACTGGCATAGGCAAAACCAGCTCTGATGTCTGTGCTCCCCATGAGGAGGAAATATGCTTGCCTTGGTCAAATCTAATCCTAATCTGTATGTTGGACATGTAGGGGAGGATTGCATGGCCTGGTAATACCATCCCCATCCCCAGGAAGAGGATCCTTGACTGGCAAAGACAAAACCAGCTCTAAGCTCATGCCTCCCCATGAAGAGGAGACATGCCTGCCTTGGTGAAATCTTCTTCTAACCTTAACTCTCCCCATGAAGGGGAGGCAAGCATGGACTGGGGGAAACATCCCCATCCCCATGAAGAGGATGGTTGACTGGCATAGACAAAACGAATTCTAAGGTCATAGCTCCCCATGGAGAGGAGACATGCCAGTCTTGGTGAAATCTACTTCTAACCTGAACTCTCCCTATGAATGGGAGGCTTCCCCATGAAGAGGAGATATGCTTGGCTCAGTGCAATGCAATCCTAAAACTGAGCTTTATGAACCTCTTATGAAGAGGAGATATGCTTGCCTTGGTGAAATCTAATCGTAACCTGAACTTTGTACGCAACGGGGAGGCTTGCACGGCCGGGTGATAGTACCCCCATCCCCATTAAGAGGGTGGTGGACTGACAAAGACAAAACCAGCTCTAAGCACATAGACAAAACCAGCTTCCCCATGAAGAGGAGATATACTTGCCTCAGTGAAATCTAATCCTCACCAGAACTCTCACAATGAAGGGAAGGCTTGCATGGCCTGGTTAAAACATCCTTATCCCTATCAAGAGGATAGTGAACAGGAGAAACAAAACTAGCTCTAAGCTCATGCCTCCCCATTAAGAAAAGACATGCCTGCCTTGCTGAAATCTACTTCTAACCTGCAATCTCCCCATGAAGGGGAGGCTAGCATGGACTGGGGAAAACATCCCCATCCCCATGAAGGGGATGGTTGACTGGGAAAGACAAAAGCAGCTCTAAGCTCATACCTCCCCATGAAAAGGAGACATGCCTGCCTCGGTGAAATCTTCTTCTAAACTGAACTCTACCTATGAATGGGAGGCTTCCCCATGAAGAGGAGATATGCTTGGCTCAGTGCCATGCAATCCTAAAACTGAACACTCCCCAAGAAGGGACGCTTGCATGGACTGGTGAATGTGAATGAATCCCAATGAAGTGGATGGTGGACTAGCAAAGACAAAACCAGCTCTAAGCTCATGCCTCCCCATGAAGAGGAGTCGAGCCTGAGTTGTGGAGAAATGTACTTCTAACCTGAACGTTCCCAATGAAGGGGAGGCTTGCATGGCCTGGTGAAAACATCTTCATCCATATCAAGAGCATAGTGAACAAAAGAGAAAAAACTAGGACTTAGCTCATGCCCCCCATGAAGAGGAGACATGCCTGCCTTGCTGAAACCTACTTCAAATCTGAAATCTCCCCATGAAAGGGAGGCTAGCATGGACAGCTGAAAACATCCAATCCCCTTGAAGAGGATGGTTGACGGGTCATTGCTCCCCATGGAGAGGAGATATGCTTGCCTCGGTGAAATCTAATCCTAACCTCCACTTTCCACGCGAAGGGGGGGCTTGCATGGCCTGGTGATAGTATCCCAACCCACATGAAGAGGATAGTGAAATGTCAAAGACAAAACCAGCTCTAAGCTCATGCCTCCCCATGAAGAGGAGATATGCTTGTCTTAGTGAAATCTACTTCTAGCCTGAACTCTCCCCATGAAGGGGAGGATAGCATGGACGGGTGAAAACATCCAATGCCCAGGCAGAGGATGGTTGACTGGCATAGACAAAACCAAATCTGAGGTCATAGCTCCTCATAAAAGGGAGATATGCTTGCCTTGGTGAAATCTAGTCCTAACCTGAACTTTCCACGCAAAGGGGAGGCTTGCATGTCTGGGTGATAGCATCCCCATCCCCATGAAGAGGATGGTGGACTGACAAAGACAAAACCAGCTCTAAGGGCATAGACAAAACCAGCTTCCCCTTGAAGAGGAGATATACTTGCCACAGTGAAATATAATGCTCACCAGAACTCTCACAATGAAGGGAAGGCTTGCATGGCCTGGTGAAAACATCTTCATCCCTATCAAGAGGATAGTGAACAGGAGCGACAAAACTAGGACTAAGCTCATGTCCCCCATGAAGAGGAGACATGCCTGCCTTGATGAAACCTACTTCAAACCTGCAATCTCCGCATGAAGGGGAGGCTAGCATGCACGGGTGATAGTATCCCCATCTGCATGAAGAGGATGGTGGACTGTCAAGGACAAAACTAGCTCTAAGCGCATAGATAAAACCAGCTTCCCCATGAAGGGGAGATATACTTGCCTCAGTGAAATCTAATCCTCACCAGAACTCTCACAATGAAGGGAAGGCTTGCATGGACTGGTGAAAACATCCCCGTCCCTATGAAGTGGATGGTGGACTAGCAAATACAAAACCAGCTCTAAGCTCATGCCTCCCCATGAAGAGGAGATATGCTTGGCCCAGTGTAATCTAATCTTAAGCTCAACTCACCCCATTAAGGGGAGGTTTGGATGCTCTGGTGAAAACATCCCAAAACCCACGAAGAGGATGGCTGGCTGGCAAAGTCAAAACCAGCTCTAAGCTCATGCCACCCTATGAAGAGGAGTCATGCCTGACTTGGAGAAATCTACTTCTAACCTGAACGCTCCCAATGAAGGAGAGGCTTTCATGTGAAAACATCCCATCTGCATGGATTGTTGACTGTCGTAGGGAAAACCAGCTCTGATGTCTGTGCTCCCCATGAGGAGGAAATATGCTTGCCTTGGTCAAATCTAATCCTAATCTTTATGTTGGACATGTAGGGGAGGCTGGCATGGCCTGGTGAAAAAATCCCCATCCCTATGAATAGGGTGGTTGATGAGAAAGAAAAACCAGCCCTAAGCTCATGCCTCCCCATGAAGAGGAGACATGCCTGCCTTGCTGAAACCTAATTCAAACCTGAACTCTCCCTATGAATGGGAGGCTTCCCCATGAAGAGGAGATGTGCTTGGCTCAGTGCAATGCAATCCTAAAACTGAACTCTCCCCATGAAAGGGAGGCGTGCATGGACTGGGGAAAACATCCCCATCCCCATGAAGAGGATGGTGGACTGGCAAAAACAAAACCAGCTCTAAGCTCATGCCTCCCCATGAAGAGGAGACATGCCAGCCTTGGTGAAATCTACTTCTAACCTGAACTCTCCCCATGAAGGGGAGGCAACTATGGACTGGGGAAAACATCCCCATCCTCATGAAGGGGATGGTTGACTGGGAAAGACAAAAGCAGCTCTAAGCTCATACCTCCCCATGAAGAGGAGACATGCCTGCCTAGGTGAAATCTTCTTCTAACCTGAACTGTCCCTATGAATGGGAGGCTTCGCCATGAAGAGGAGACATGCCTGCCTCGGTGAAATCTTCTTCTAAACTGAACTCTACCTATGAATGGAAGGCTTCCCCATGAAGAGGATATATGCTTCTCTTAGTGCAATGCAATCCTAAAACTGAACTCTCCCCATGAAGGGGACCCTTGCATGGACTGGTGAAAACATCCCCATCCCCATGAAGAGGATGGTGGACTGGCAAAGACAAAATCAGCTCTCATACCTCCCAGTGAACAGGAAACATGCCAGCCTCGGGGAAATCTACTTCTAACCTGAAGTCTCCCCATGAAAGGCAGGCTAGCATGGACATGTGAAAACATACCATCTGCATGAAGAGGATTGTTTTCTGGCATAGGCAAAACCAGCTCTGATGACTGTGCTCCCCATGAGGAGGAAATATGCTTGCCTTGGTGAAATCTAATCCTAATCTGTATGTTGGACATGTAGGGAAGGATTGCATGGCCTGGTAATACCATCCCCATCCCCAGGAAGAGGATCGTTGACTGGCAAAGACAAAACCAGCTCTAAGCTCATGCCTCCCCATGAAGAGGAGACATGCCTGCCTTGCTGAAACCTAATTCAAACCTGAAATCTCCCCATGAAGGGGAGGCTAGCATGGACGGGTGAAAACATCGAATCCACTTGAAGAGGATGGTTGACTGGCATAGACAAAACGAATTCTAAGGTCATAGCTCCCCATGGAGAGGAGACATGCCAGTCTTGGTGAAATCTACTTCTAACCTGAACTCTCCCTATGAATGGGAGGCTTCCCCATGAAGAGGAGATATGCTTGGCTCAGTGCAATGCAATCCTAAAACTGAACACTCCCCAAGAAGGGACGCTTGCATGGACTGGTGAATGTGAATGAATCCCAATGAAGTGGATGGTGGACTAGCAAAGACAAAACCAGCTCTAAGCTCATTCCTCCCTATGAAGAGGAGTCGAGCCTGAGTTGTGGAGAAATGTACTTCTAACCTGAACGTTCCCAATGAAGGGGAGGCTTGCATGGCCTGGTGAAAACATCTTCATCCATATCAAGAGCATAGGGAACAAAAGAGAAAAAACTAGGACTTAGCTCATGCCCCCCATGAAGAGGAGACATGCCTGCCTTGCTGAAACCTACTTCAAATCTGAAATCTCCCCATGAAGGGGAGGCTAGCATGGACGGCTGAAAACATCCAATCCCCTTGAAGAGGATGGTTGACGGGCATAGACAAAACCAAATCTGAGGTCATAGCTCCCCTTGAAAGGGAGATATGCTTGCCTTGGTGAATTCTAGTCCTAACCTGAACTTTCTACGCGAAGGGAAGGGAAGGCTTGCAGGGGCGGGTGACAGTAACCTCATCCACATGAAGAGGATGGTGGACTGACAAAGACAAAACCAGCTCTAAGCGCATAGATAAAACCAGCTTCCCCAGGAAGAGGAGATATGCTTGCCTTGGTGAAATCTAATCGTAACCTGAACTTTCTACGCGACGAGGAGGCTTGCATGGCCGGGTGATAGTACCCCCATCCCCATTAAGAGGGTGGTGGACTGACAAAGACAAAACCAGCTCTAAGCGCATAGACAAAACCAGCTTCCCCATGAAGAGGAGATATACTTGCCTCAGTGAAATCTAATCCTCACCAGAACTCTCACAATGAAGGGAAGGCTTGCATGGCCTGGTTAAAACATCCTTATCCCTATCAAGAGGATAGTGAACAGGAGAAACAAAACTAGCTCTAAGCTCATGCCTCCCCATGAAGAAAAGACATGCCTGCCTTGCTGAAATCTACTTCTAACCTGCAATCTCCCCATGAAGGGGAGGCTAGCATGGACTGGGGAAAACATCCCCATCCCCATGAAGGGGATGGTTGACTGGGAAAGACAAAAGCAGCTCTAAGCTCATACCTCCCCATGAAGAGGAGACATGCCTGCCTCGGTGAAATCTTCTTCTAACCTGAACTCTCCCTATGAATGGGAGGCTTCCCCATGAAGAGGAGACATGCCGGCCTCGGTGAAATCTTCTCCTAAACTGAACTCTACCTATGAATGGGAGGCTTCCTCATGAAGAGGAGATATGCTTGGCTCAGTGCCATGCAATCCTAAAACTGAACACTCCCCAAGAAGGGACGCTTGCATGGACTGGTGAATGTGAATGAATCCCAATGAAGTGGATGGTGGACTAGCAAAGACAAAACCAGCTCTAAGCTCATGCCTCCCCATGAAGAGGAGTCGAGCCTGAGTTGTGGAGAAATGTACTTCTAACCTGAACGTTCCCAATGAAGGGGAGGCTTGCATGGCCTGGTGAAAACATCTTCATCCATATCAAGAGCATAGTGAACAAAAGAGAAAAAACTAGGACTTAGCTCATGCCCCCCATGAAGAGGAGACATGCCTGCCTTGCTGAAACCTACTTCAAATCTGAAATCTCCCCATGAAAGGGAGGCTAGCATGGACAGCTGAAAACATCCAATCCCCTTGAAGAGGATGGTTGACGGGTCATTGCTCCCCATGGAGAGGAGATATGCTTGCCTCGGTGAAATCTAATCCTAACCTCCACTTTCCACGCGAAGGGGGGGCTTGCATGGCCTGGTGATAGTATCCCAATCCACATGAAGAGGATAGTGAAATGTCAAAGACAAAACCAGCTCTAAGCTCATGCCTCCCCATGAAGAGGAGATATGCTTGTCTTAGTGAAATCTACTTCTAGCCTGAACTCTCCCCATGAAGGGGAGGATAGCATGGACGGGTGAAAACATCCAATGCCCAGGCAGAGGATGGTTGACTGGCATAGACAAAACCAAATCTGAGGTCATAGCTCCTCATGAAAGGGAGATATGCTTGCCTTGGTGAAATCTAGTCCTAACCTGAACTTTCTATGCGAAGGGAAGGGAAGGCTTGCAGGGGCGGGTGACAGTAACCTCATCCACATGAAGAGGATGGTGGACTGACAAAGACAAAACCAGCTCTAAGGGCATAGACAAAACCAGCTTCCCCTTGAAGAGGAGATATACTTGCCACAGTGAAATATAATGCTCACCAGAACTCTCACAATGAAGGGAAGGCTTGCATGGCCTGGTGAAAACATCTTCATCCCTATCAAGAGGATAGTGAACAGGAGCGACAAAACTAGGACTAAGCTCATGTCCCCCATGAAGAGGAGACATGCCTGCCTTGCTGAAACCTAACTCAAACCTGAACTCTCCCCATGAAGGGGAGGCAACCATGGACTGGGGAAAACATCCCCATCCCCATGAAGAGGATGGTGGACTGGCAAAGACAAAATCAGCTAGAAGCTCATGCCTCCCCATGAAGAGGAGATATGCCTGCCTTGGTGAATTTTACTAATAGCCTCAACTCTCCCCATGAAGGCAAAGCTATTACGGACTGGTGAAAACATCCCCATCCCCAGGAAGAGGATGGTGGACTGGCAAACACAATACGAGCTCTTACCTGATGCCTCTCCATGAAGATGACATATGCCTGCCTTGGTGAAATCTACTTCTAGCCTGAACTCTCCTCATTAAGGGGAGGCTAACATGGATTGGTGAAACCAAACCGATCCTCATGCACAGGATGGTTGACTGGCATAGACAAAACCAGGTCTGAGGTCATGGCTCTCCCCATGGAGAGGAGATATGCTTGCCTCGGTGAAATCTACATCTAACATGAACTCGCCCCATGGAGGGGAGGTTGGCATGGCCTGGTGAAAACATCCCCATCCCTATGAAATGGGTGGTTGACTGGCATAGAGAAAATGAATTCTAAGGTCATAGCTCCCCATGGAGAGGACACATGCCTGCCTTGCTGAAGTGTACTTCTAACCTGAACTCTCCCCATGAAGGGGAGGCAACCATGGACTGGGGAAAACATCCCCATGAAGAGGATGGTTGACTGGGAAAGACAAAAGCAGCTCTAAGCTCATACCTCCCCATGAAGAGGAGACATGCCTGCCTAGGTGAAATCTTCTTCTAACCTGAACTCTCCCTATGAATGGGAGGCTTCCCCATGAAAAGGAGATATGCCTGCCTCGGTGAAATCTTCTTCTAAACTGAACTCTACCTAAGAATGGGAGGCTTCCCCAAGAAGAGGAGATATGCTTGGCTCAGTGCAATGCAATCCTAAAACTGAACTCTCCCCATGAAGGGGAGGCGTGCATGGACTGGGGAAAACATCCCCATCCTCATGAAGAGGATGGTGGACTGGCAAAGACAAAATCAGCTCGAAGCTCATGCCTCCCCATGAACAGGAAACATGCCAGCCTTGGTGAAACCTACTTCTAACCTGAACTCTCCCGATGAAAGGCAGGCTAGCATGGAGATGTGAAAACATACCATCTGCATGAAGAGGATTGTTGACTGGCATAGGCAAAACCAGCTCTGATGTCTGTGCTCCCCATGAGGAGGAAATATGCTTGCCTTGGTCAAATCTAATCCTAATCTGTATGTTGGACATGTAGGGGAGGATGGCATGGCCTGGTAATACCATCCCCATCCCCAGGAAGAGGATCGTTGACTGGCAAAGACAAAACCAGCTCTAAGCTCATGCCTCCCCATGAAGAGGAGACATGCCTGCCTTGCTGAAACCTAATTCAAACCTGAAATCTCCCCATGAAGGGGAGGCTAGCATGGACGGGTGAAAACATCAAATCCCCTTGAAGAGGATGGTTAACTGGCATAGACAAAACGAATTCTAAGGTCATAGCTCCCCATGGAGAGGAGACATGCCTGCTTTGCTGAAGTGTACTTCTAACCTGAACTCTCCCCATGAAGGGGAGGCAACCATGGACTGGGCAAAACATCCCCATCCCCATGAAGGGGATGGTTGACTGGGAAAGACAAAAGCAGCTCTAAGATCATACCTCCCCATGAAGAGGAGACATGCCAGCCTAGGTGAAATCTTCTTCTAACCTGACCTTTCCCTATGAATGGGAGGCTTCCCCATGAAGAGGAGACATGCCTGCCTCGGTGAAATCTTCTTCTAACCTGAACTCTACCTAAGAATGGGAGGCTTCCCCATGAAGAGGAGATATGCTTGGCTCAGTGCAATGCAATCCTAAAACTGAACTCTCCCCATGAAGGGGACGCTTGCATGGACTGGTGAAAACATCCCCATCCTCATGAACAGGATGGTGGACTGGCAAAGACAAAATCAGCTCTAAGCTCATGCCTCCCCACGAAGAGGAGACATGCCTGCCTCGGTGAAACCTACTTCTAACCTGAAGTCTCCCCATGAAAGGCAGGCTAGCATGGACATGTGAAAACATACCATCTGCATGAAGAGGATTGTTGACTGGCATAGGCAAAACCAGCTCTGATGTCTGTGCTCCCCATGAGGAGGAAATATGCTTGCCTTGGTCAAATCTAATCCTAATCTGTATGTTGGACATGTAGGGGAGGATTGCATGGCCTGGTAATACCATCCCCATCCCCAGGAAGAGGATCGTTGACTGGCAAAGACAAAACCAGCTCCAAGCTCATGCCTCCCCATGAAGATGAGACATGCCTGTATTGGTGAAATCCTCTTCTAACCTTAACTCTCCCCATGAAGGGGAGGCAAGCATGGATTGGGGAAAACATCCCCATCCCCATGAAGAGGATGTTTGACTGACAAAGAAGAAACCAGCTTTAAGGTCATAGCTCCCCATGAAGAGGAGATATAATTGTCTCACTGAAATCTAATCCTAACCTGAACTTTCCATGCAAAGGGGAGGCCTGTATGGCCTTGTGATAGAATCCCTACCCCCATGAAGAGGATGGTGGACTGGCAAGGACAAAACGAGCTCTTACCTGATGCCTCCCCATGAAGAGGAGACATGCCTGTCTTGGAGAAATCGACTTCTAACATGAACTCACCCCATAACGGGGAGACTGGCATGGCCTGGTGAAAACATCCCCATCCCTATGAAAAGGGTGGTTGATAGGAAAGAAAAACCAGCCCTAAGCTCATGCCTCCCCATGAAGAGGAGACATGCCTGCCTTGCTGAAACCTAACTCAAACCTGAACTCTCCCCATGAAGGGGAGGCAACCATGGACTGGGGAAAACATCCCCATCCCCATGAAGAGGATGGTGGACTGGCAAAGACAAAATCAGCTAGAAGCTCATGCCTCCCCATGAAGAGGAGATATGCCTGCCTTGGTGAATTTTACTAATAGCCTCAACTCTCCCCATGAAGGCAAAGCTATTACGGACTGGTGAAAACATCCCCATCCCCAGGAAGAGGATGGTGGACTGGCAAACACAATACGAGCTCTTACCTGATGCCTCCCCATGAAGATGACATATGCCTGCCTTGGTGAAATCTACTTTTAGCCTGAACTCTCCTCATTAAGGGGAGGCTAACATGGATTGGTGAAACCAAACCGATCCTCATGCACAGGATGGTTGACTGGCATAGACAAAACCAGCTCTGAGGTCATGGCTCTCCCCATGGAGAGGAGATATGCTTGCCTCGGTGAAATCTACGTCTAACATGAACTCGCCCCATGAAGGGGAGGTTGGCATGGCCTGGTGAAAACATCCCCATCCCTATGAAATGGGTGGTTGACTGGCATAGACAAAACGAATTCTAAGGTCATAGCTCCCCATGGAGAGGAGACATGCCTGCCTTGCTGAAGTGTACTTCTAACCTGAACTCTCCCCATGAAGGGGAGGCAACCATGGACTGGGCAAAACATCCCCATCCCCATGAAGGGGATGGTTGACTGGGAAAGACAAAAGCAGCTCTAAGATCATACCTCCCCATGAAGAGGAGACATGCCAGCCTAGGTGAAATCTTCTTCTAACCTGACCTTTCCCTATGAATGGGAGGCTTCCCCATGAAGAGGAGACATGCCTGCCTCGGTGAAATCTTCTTCTAACCTGAACTCTACCTGAGAATGGGAGGCTTCCCCATGAAGAGGAGATATGCTTGGCTCAGTGCAATGCAATCCTAAAACTGAACTCTCCCCATGAAGGGGACGCTTGCATGGACTGGTGAAAACATCCCCATCCTCATGAACAGGATGGTGGACTGGCAAAGACAAAATCAGCTCTAAGCTCATGCCTCCGCATGAAGAGGAGACATGCCTGCCTCGGTGAAACCTACTTCTAACCTGAAGTCTCCCCATGAAAGGCAGGCTAGCATGGACATGTGAAAACATACCATCTGCATGAAGAGGATTGTTGACTGGCATAGGCAAAACCAGCTCTGATGTCTGTGCTCCCCATGAGGAGGAAATATGCTTGCCTTGGTCAAATCTAATCCTAATCTGTATGTTGGACATGTAGGGGAGGATGGCATGGCCTGGTAATACCATCCCCATCCCCAGGAAGAGGATCGTTGACTGGCAAAGACAAAACCAGCTCTAAGCTCATGCCTCCCCATGAAGAGGAGACATGCCTGCCTTGCTGAAACCTAATTCAAACCTGAAATCTCCCCATGAAGGGGAGGCAAGCATGGATTGGGGAAAACATCCCCATCCCCATGAAGAGGATGTTTGACTGACAAAGAAGAAACCAGCTTTAAGGTCATAGCTCCCCATGAAGAGGAGATAGTATCCCTACCTGATAGTATCCCTACCTGATTCCTCTGCATGAAGAGGAGATATGCCTGCCTTGGTGAATTTTACTAATAGCCTCAACTCTCCCCATGAAGGTAAAGCTAATACGGACTGGTGAAAACATCCCCATCCCCAGGAAGAGGATCTTTGACTGACAAAAAAGAAACCAGCTTTAAGGTCATAGCTCTCCATGAAGAGGAGATATGCTAGTCTCACTGAAATCTAATCCTAACCTTAACTTTCCATGCGAAGGGGAGGCCTTTATGGCCTTGTGATAGTATCCCTACCCCCATGAAGAGGATGTTTGACTGACAGGGAAGAAACTAGCTTTAAGGTCATAGCTCTCCATGAAGAGGAGACATGCCTGTCTTGGAGAAATCGACTTCTAACATGAACTCACCCCATAACGGGGAGACTGGCATGGCCTGGTGAAAACATCCCCATCCCTATGAAAAGGGTGGTTGATAGGAAAGAAAAACCAGCCCTAAGCTCATGCCTCTCCATGAAGAGGAGATATGCTAGTCTCACTGAAATCTAATCCTAACCTTAACTTTCAATGCGAAGGGGAGGCCTGTATGGCCTTGTGATAGTATCCCTACCCCCATGAAGAGGATGGTGGACTGGCAAAGACAAAACGAGCTCTTACCTGATGCCTCCCCATGAAGAGGAGACATGCCTGTCTTGGAGAAATCGACTTCTAACATGAACTCACCCCATAACGGGGAGACTGGCATGGCCTGGTGAAAACATCCCCATCCCTATGAAAAGGGTGGTTGATAGGAAAGAAAAACCAGCCCTAAGCTCATGCCTCCCCATGAAGAGGAGACATGCCTGCCTTGCTGAAACCTAATTCAAACCTGCACTCTCCCCATGAAAGGCAGGCTAGCATGGACATGTGAAAACATGCCATCTGCATGAAGAGGATTGTTGACTGGCATAGGCAAAACCAGCTCTGATGTCCTGTGCTCCCCATGAGGAGGAAGTATGCTTGCCTTGGTCAAATCTAATCCTAATCTGTATGTTGGACATGTAGGGGAGGATTGCATGGCCTGGTGAAAACATCCACATCTCTACAAAAATGATGGTTGATGGGAAAGACAAAACCAGCACTAAGCACATGCCTCCCCACTAAGAAGAGACATGCCTGCCTTGCTAAATTCTAATTTAACCCTGAACTCTCCCATGAAGGGGAGGCTAGCATGGACGGGTGAAAACATCCAATCCCCATGCAGTGGATGGTTGACTGGCATAGACAAAACCAAATCTGAGGTCATAGCTCCCCTTGAAAGGGAGATATGCTTGCGTTGGTGAAATCTAGTCCTAACCTGAACTTTCTACGCGAAGGGAAGGGAAGGCTTGCATGGGCGGGTGATAGTAACCTCATCTGCATGAAGAGGATGTTGGACTGTCAAGGATAAAACCAGCTCTAAGAGCATAGATAAAACTAGCTTCCCCATGAAGAGGAGACATGCAAGCCTTGGTGAAATCTACATCTAACCTGAACTCTCCCCATGAAGGGGAGGCAACCATGGACTGGGGAAAACATCCCCATCCCCATGAAGAGGATG
The DNA here is from genome assembly GCF_057233095.1 of Heloderma suspectum. Classification (NCBI taxonomy): domain Eukaryota; kingdom Metazoa; phylum Chordata; class Lepidosauria; order Squamata; family Helodermatidae; genus Heloderma; species Heloderma suspectum. Next base: position 73,929,300 of record NC_139462.1, read on the forward strand.
GTTGACTGGCAAAGACAAAACGAATTCTAAGGTCATAGCTCCCCATGGAGAGGAGACATGCCTGCCTTGCTGAAGTGTACTTCTAACCTGAACTCTCCCAATGAAGGGGAGGCAACCATGGACTGGGGAAAACATCCCCATGAAGAGGATGGTTGACTGGGAACGGCAAAAGCAGCTCTAAGTTCATACCTCCCCATGAAGAGGAGACATGCCTGCCTAGGTAAAATCTTCTTCTAACCTGAACTCACCCTATGAATGGAAGCTTCCCCATGAAGAGGAGATATGCTTGCCTTGGTGAAATCTAATCGTAACCTGAACTTTGTACGCAACAGGGAGGCTTGCATGGCCGGGTGATAGTACCCCCATCCCCATTAAGAGGATGGTGGACTGACAAAGACAAAACCAACTCTAAGCACATAGACAAAATCAGCTTCCCCATGAAGAGGAGATATGCTTGCCTTGCTGAAAATGAATCCTTACCAGAACAATCACAGTGAAGGGGGGGCTTGCATGGCCTGGTGAAAACATCCTTATCCCTATCAAGAGGATAGTGAACAGGAGAGGAAAAAACCCGGTCTCAGCTCATGCCTCCCCATGAAGAGGAGACATGCCTGCCTAGGTGAAACCTACTTCTAACCTGAACTCTCCCCATGAAGTGGAAGCAAGCATGGACTGGGGAAAACATCCCCATCCCCATGAAGAGGATGGTGGACTGGCAAAGACAAAATCAGCTCGAAGTTCATGCCTCCCCATGAAGAGGAGACATGCCTGCCTAGGTGAAATCGTCTTCTGACCTGAACTCTGCCGATGAATGGGAGGCTTCCCCATGAAGAGGAGATATGCTTGGCTCAGTGTAATGCAATCCTAAACTGAACTCTCCCCATGAAGGGGACGCTTGCATGGACTGGTGAAAACATCCCGATCCCCATGAAGAGGTTGGTGGACTGGCAAAGACAAAATCAGCTCTAAGGTCATAACTCCCCATGAAGAGGAGACATGCCTGCCTTGGAAAAATCTACTTCTAATATGACCTCCCTCCATTAAGGGGAGGTTGCCATGGCCTGGTGAAAGCATCCCCATCTCTATGAAAAGGACGGTTGATGGGAAAGACAAAACCAGCTCTAAGCACATGCCACCCTAAGAAGAGGAGACATGCCTGTCTTGGAGAAATCGACTTCTAACATGAACTCACCCCATGAATTGGAGGCTTCACCATGAAGAGGAGATATGCTTGGCTCAGTGCAATGCAATCCTAAAACTGAACTCTCTCCATGAAGGGGATCCTTGCATGGACTGGTGAAAACATCCCCATCCCCATGAAGAGGATGGTGGACTGGCAAAGACAAAAACAGCTCTAAGCTCATACCTCCCCACGAACAGGAAAAATGCCAGCCTTGGTGAAACCTACTTCTAACCTGAACTCTCCCGATGAAAGGCAGGCTAGCATGGACATGTGAAAACATACCATCTGCATGAAGAGGATTGTTGACTGGCATAGGCAAAACCAGCTCTGATGTCTGTGCTCCCCATGAGGAGGAAATATGCTTGCATTGGTCAAATCTAATCCTAATCTGTATGTTGGACATGTAGGGGAGGATTGCATGGCCTGGTAATACCATCCCCATCCCCAGGAAGAGGATCGTTGACTGGCATAGAGAAAACCAAATCTGAGGTCATAGATCCCCTTGAAAGGGAGATATGCTTGCCTTGGTGAATTCTAGTCCTAACCTGAACTTTCTACGCGAAGTATAGGGAAGGCTTGCATGGGCGGGTGATAGTAACCTCATCCCCATGAAGAGGATGGTGGACTGTCAAGGATAAAACCAGCTCTAAGAGCATAGATAAAACCAGCTTCCCCATGAAGAGGAGATATGCTTGCCTTGGTGAAATCTAATCGCAACCTGAACTTTGTACGCAACGGGGAGGCTTGCATGGCCGGGTGATAGTACCCCCATCCCCATTAAGAGGATGGTGGACTGACAAAGACAAAATCAGCTCGAAGCTCATGCCTCCCCATGAAGAGGAGACATGCCTGCCTTGCTGAAACTGAATCCTTACCAGAACTCTCACAGGGAAGGGGAGGCTTGTATGGCCTGGTGAAAACATCCTTATCCCTATCAAGAGGATAGTGAACAGGAGAGGAAAAAACCCAGTCTCAGCTCATGCCTCCCCATGAAGAGGAGACATGCCTGCCTAGGTGAAACCTACTTCTAACCTGAACTCTCCCCATGAAGTGGAAGCAAGCATGGACTGGGGAAAACATCCCCATCCCCATGAAGAGGATGGTGAACTGGCAAAGACAGAATCAGCTATAAGGCCATAGCTCCCCATGAAGAGAAGACATGCCTGCGTTGTTAAAATCTACTTCTAACCTGAACTCTCCCCATGAAGGGGAGGCAACCATGGACTGGGGAAAACATCCCCATCCCCATGAAGAGGATGGTGGACTGGCAAAGACAAAATCAGCTCGAAGCCCATACCTACCCATGAAGAGGAGACATGCCTGCCTCGGTGAAATCTTCTTCTAACCTGAACTCTCCCTATGAATGGGAGGCTTCCCCATGAAGAGGAGATATGCTTGACTCAGTGCAATGCAATCCTAAAACTGAACTCTCTCTGTGAAGGGGACCCTTGCATGGACTGGTGAAGACATCCCCATCCCTATGAAAAGGGTGGTGGACTGGCAAAGACAAAATCAGCTCTAAGCTCATACCTCCCCATGAACAGGAAACATGCCAGCCTTGGTGAAACCTACTTCTAACCTGAAGTCTCCTGATGAAAGGCAGGCTAGCATGGACATGTGAAAACATACCATCTGCATGAAGAGGATTGTTGACTGGCATAGGCAAAGCCAGCTCTGATGTCTGTGCTCCCCATGAGGAGGAAATATGCTTGCCTTGGTCAAATCTAATCCTAATCTGTATGTTGGACATGTAGGGGAGGATTGCATGGCCTGGTAATACCATCCCCATCCCCAGCAAGAGGATCGTTGACTGGCAAAGACAAAACCAGCTCTAAGCTCATGCCTCCCCATGAAGAGGAGACATGCCTGCCTTGCTGAAACCTAATTCAAACCTGAACTCTCCCTATGAAAGGGAGGCTTCCCCATGAAGAGGAGATATGCCTGGCTCAGTGCAATGCAATCCTAAAACTGAACTCTCCCCATGAAAGGGAGGCGTGCATGGACTGGGGAAAACATCCCCATCGCCATGAAGAGGATGGTGGACTGGCAAAGACAAAACCAGCTCTAAGCTCATGCCTCCCCATGAAGAGGAGACATGCCAGCCTTGGTGAAATCTACTTCGGACCTGAACTCTCCCCATGAAAGGGAGGCAAGCATGGACTGGGGAAAACATCCCCTTCCCCAGGAAGAGGATGGTGGACTGGCAAAGAAAAAATCAGCTCTAAGCTCATACCTCCCCATTAACAGGAAACATGCCAGAGGATTGTTGACTGGCATAGGCAAAACCAGCTCTGATGTCTGTGCTCCCCATGAGGAGGAAATATGCTTGCCTTGGTCAAATCTAATCCTAATCTGTATGTTGGATATGTAGGGGAGGATTGCATGGCCTGGTAATACCATCCCCATCCCCAGGAAGAGGATCCTTGACTGGCAAAGACAAAACCAGCTCCAAGCTCATGCCTCCCCAGGAAGAGGAGACATGCCTGTATTGGTGAAATCCTCTTCTAACCTTAACTCTCCGCATGAAGGGGATGCAAGCATTGACTGGGGAAAACACCCCCATCCCCATGAAGAGGATGTTTGACTGACAAAGAAGAAACCAGCTTTAAGGTCATAGCTCCCCATGAAGAGGAGACATGCCTGCCTTGCTGAAACCTAATTCAAACCTGAAATCTCCCCATGAAGGGGAGGCTAGCATGGACGGGTGAAAACATCAAATCCCCTTGAAGAGGATGGTTAACTGGCATAGACAAAACGAATTCTAAGGTCATAGCTCCCCATGGAGAGGAGACATACCTGCCTTGCTGAAGTGTACTTCTAACCTGAACTCTCCCCATGAAGGGGAGGTAACCATGGACTGGGGAAAACATCCCAATGAAGAGGATGGTGGACTGGCAAAGACAAAACCAGGTCTAAGCTCATGCCTTCCCATAAAGAGGAGAGATGCCAGCCTTGGTGAAATCTACATCTAACCTGAACTCTCCCCATGAAGGGGAGGCAACTATGGACTGGGGAAAACATCCCCATCCCCATGAAGGGGATGGTTGACTGGGAAAGACAAAAGCAGCTCTAAGCTCATACCTCCCCATTAAGAGGAGTCATGCCTGCCTAGGTGAAATCTTCTTCTAACCTGAACTCTCCCTATGAATGGGAGGCTTCCCCATGAAGAGGAGATATGCTTGGCTCAGTGCAATGCAATCCTAAAACTGAACTCTCCCCATGAAGGGGACGCTTGCATGGACTGGTGAAAACATCGCCATCCCCATGAAAAGGATGGTGGACTGGCAAAGACAAAAAGAGCTCTAAGCTCATACCTCCCCATGAACAGGAAACATGCCAGCCTTGGTGAAACCTACTTCTAACCTGAAGTCTCCCGATGAAAGGCAGGCTAGCATGGACATGTGAAAACATACCATCTGCATGAAGAGGATTGTTGACTGGCATAGGCAAAACCAGCTCTGATGTCTGTGCTCCCCATGAGGAGGAAATATGCTTGCCTTGGTCAAATCTAATCCTAATCTGTATGTTGGACATGTAGGGGAGGATTGCATGGCCTGGTAATACCATCCCCATCCCCAGGAAGAGGATCCTTGACTGGCAAAGACAAAACCAGCTCTAAGCTCATGCCTCCCCATGAAGAGGAGACATGCCTGCCTTGGTGAAATCTTCTTCTAACCTTAACTCTCCCCATGAAGGGGAGGCAAGCATGGACTGGGGGAAACATCCCCATCCCCATGAAGAGGATGGTTGACTGGCATAGACAAAACGAATTCTAAGGTCATAGCTCCCCATGGAGAGGAGACATGCCAGTCTTGGTGAAATCTACTTCTAACCTGAACTCTCCCTATGAATGGGAGGCTTCCCCATGAAGAGGAGATATGCTTGGCTCAGTGCAATGCAATCCTAAAACTGAGCTTTATGAACCTCTTATGAAGAGGAGATATGCTTGCCTTGGTGAAATCTAATCGTAACCTGAACTTTGTACGCAACGGGGAGGCTTGCACGGCCGGGTGATAGTACCCCCATCCCCATTAAGAGGGTGGTGGACTGACAAAGACAAAACCAGCTCTAAGCACATAGACAAAACCAGCTTCCCCATGAAGAGGAGATATACTTGCCTCAGTGAAATCTAATCCTCACCAGAACTCTCACAATGAAGGGAAGGCTTGCATGGCCTGGTTAAAACATCCTTATCCCTATCAAGAGGATAGTGAACAGGAGAAACAAAACTAGCTCTAAGCTCATGCCTCCCCATTAAGAAAAGACATGCCTGCCTTGCTGAAATCTACTTCTAACCTGCAATCTCCCCATGAAGGGGAGGCTAGCATGGACTGGGGAAAACATCCCCATCCCCATGAAGGGGATGGTTGACTGGGAAAGACAAAAGCAGCTCTAAGCTCATACCTCCCCATGAAAAGGAGACATGCCTGCCTCGGTGAAATCTTCTTCTAAACTGAACTCTACCTATGAATGGGAGGCTTCCCCATGAAGAGGAGATATGCTTGGCTCAGTGCCATGCAATCCTAAAACTGAACACTCCCCAAGAAGGGACGCTTGCATGGACTGGTGAATGTGAATGAATCCCAATGAAGTGGATGGTGGACTAGCAAAGACAAAACCAGCTCTAAGCTCATGCCTCCCCATGAAGAGGAGTCGAGCCTGAGTTGTGGAGAAATGTACTTCTAACCTGAACGTTCCCAATGAAGGGGAGGCTTGCATGGCCTGGTGAAAACATCTTCATCCATATCAAGAGCATAGTGAACAAAAGAGAAAAAACTAGGACTTAGCTCATGCCCCCCATGAAGAGGAGACATGCCTGCCTTGCTGAAACCTACTTCAAATCTGAAATCTCCCCATGAAAGGGAGGCTAGCATGGACAGCTGAAAACATCCAATCCCCTTGAAGAGGATGGTTGACGGGTCATTGCTCCCCATGGAGAGGAGATATGCTTGCCTCGGTGAAATCTAATCCTAACCTCCACTTTCCACGCGAAGGGGGGGCTTGCATGGCCTGGTGATAGTATCCCAACCCACATGAAGAGGATAGTGAAATGTCAAAGACAAAACCAGCTCTAAGCTCATGCCTCCCCATGAAGAGGAGATATGCTTGTCTTAGTGAAATCTACTTCTAGCCTGAACTCTCCCCATGAAGGGGAGGATAGCATGGACGGGTGAAAACATCCAATGCCCAGGCAGAGGATGGTTGACTGGCATAGACAAAACCAAATCTGAGGTCATAGCTCCTCATAAAAGGGAGATATGCTTGCCTTGGTGAAATCTAGTCCTAACCTGAACTTTCCACGCAAAGGGGAGGCTTGCATGTCTGGGTGATAGCATCCCCATCCCCATGAAGAGGATGGTGGACTGACAAAGACAAAACCAGCTCTAAGGGCATAGACAAAACCAGCTTCCCCTTGAAGAGGAGATATACTTGCCACAGTGAAATATAATGCTCACCAGAACTCTCACAATGAAGGGAAGGCTTGCATGGCCTGGTGAAAACATCTTCATCCCTATCAAGAGGATAGTGAACAGGAGCGACAAAACTAGGACTAAGCTCATGTCCCCCATGAAGAGGAGACATGCCTGCCTTGATGAAACCTACTTCAAACCTGCAATCTCCGCATGAAGGGGAGGCTAGCATGCACGGGTGATAGTATCCCCATCTGCATGAAGAGGATGGTGGACTGTCAAGGACAAAACTAGCTCTAAGCGCATAGATAAAACCAGCTTCCCCATGAAGGGGAGATATACTTGCCTCAGTGAAATCTAATCCTCACCAGAACTCTCACAATGAAGGGAAGGCTTGCATGGACTGGTGAAAACATCCCCGTCCCTATGAAGTGGATGGTGGACTAGCAAATACAAAACCAGCTCTAAGCTCATGCCTCCCCATGAAGAGGAGATATGCTTGGCCCAGTGTAATCTAATCTTAAGCTCAACTCACCCCATTAAGGGGAGGTTTGGATGCTCTGGTGAAAACATCCCAAAACCCACGAAGAGGATGGCTGGCTGGCAAAGTCAAAACCAGCTCTAAGCTCATGCCACCCTATGAAGAGGAGTCATGCCTGACTTGGAGAAATCTACTTCTAACCTGAACGCTCCCAATGAAGGAGAGGCTTTCATGTGAAAACATCCCATCTGCATGGATTGTTGACTGTCGTAGGGAAAACCAGCTCTGATGTCTGTGCTCCCCATGAGGAGGAAATATGCTTGCCTTGGTCAAATCTAATCCTAATCTTTATGTTGGACATGTAGGGGAGGCTGGCATGGCCTGGTGAAAAAATCCCCATCCCTATGAATAGGGTGGTTGATGAGAAAGAAAAACCAGCCCTAAGCTCATGCCTCCCCATGAAGAGGAGACACGCCTGCCTTGCTGAAACCTAATTCAAACCTGAACTCTCCCTATGAATGGGAGGCTTCCCCTTGAAGAGGAGATATACTTGCCACAGTGAAATATAATGCTCACCAGAACTCTCACAATGAAGGGAAGGCTTGCATGGCCTGGTGAAAACATCTTCATCCCTATCAAGAGGATAGTGAACAGGAGCGACAAAACTAGGACTAAGCTCATGTCCCCCATGAAGAGGAGACATGCCTGCCTTGATGAAACCTACTTCAAACCTGCAATCTCCGCATGAAGGGGAGGCTAGCATGCATGGGTGATAGTATCCCCATCTGCATGAAGAGGATGGTGGACTGTCAAGGACAAAACTAGCTCTAAGCGCATAGATAAAACCAGCTTCCCCATGAAGGGGAGATATACTTGCCTCAGTGAAATCTAATCCTCACCAGAACTCTCACAATGAAGGGAAGGCTTGCATGGACTGGTGAAAACATCCCCGTCCCTATGAAGTGGATGGTGGACTAGCAAATACAAAACCAGCTCTAAGCTCATGCCTCCCCATGAAGAGGAGATATGCTTGGCCCAGTGTAATCTAATCTTAAGCTCAACTCACCCCATTAAGGGGAGGTTTGGATGCTCTGGTGAAAACATCCCAAAACCCACGAAGAGGATGGCTGGCTGGCAAAGTCAAAACCAGCTCTAAGCTCATGCCACCCTATGAAGAGGAGTCATGCCTGACTTGGAGAAATCTACTTCTAACCTGAACGCTCCCAATGAAGGAGAGGCTTTCATGTGAAAACATCCCATCTGCATGGATTGTTGACTGTCGTAGGGAAAACCAGCTCTGATGTCTGTGCTCCCCATGAGGAGGAAATATGCTTGCCTTGGTCAAATCTAATCCTAATCTTTATGTTGGACATGTAGGGGAGGCTGGCATGGCCTGGTGAAAAAATCCCCATCCCTATGAATAGGGTGGTTGATGAGAAAGAAAAACCAGCCCTAAGCTCATGCCTCCCCATGAAGAGGAGACATGCCTGCCTTGCTGAAACCTAATTCAAACCTGAACTCTCCCTATGAATGGGAGGCTTCCCCATGAAGAGGAGATGTGCTTGGCTCAGTGCAATGCAATCCTAAAACTGAACTCTCCCCATGAAAGGGAGGCGTGCATGGACTGGGGAAAACATCCCCATCCCCATGAAGAGGATGGTGGACTGGCAAAGACAAAACCAGCTCTAAGCTCATGCCTCCCCATGAAGAGGAGACATGCCAGCCTTGGTGAAATCTACTTCTAACCTGAACTCTCCCCATGAAGGGGAGGCAACTATGGACTGGGGAAAACATCCCCATCCTCATGAAGGGGATGGTTGACTGGGAAAGACAAAAGCAGCTCTAAGCTCATACCTCCCCATGAAGAGGAGACATGCCTGCCTAGGTGAAATCTTCTTCTAACCTGAACTGTCCCTATGAATGGGAGGCTTCGCCATGAAGAGGAGACATGCCTGCCTCGGTGAAATCTTCTTCTAAACTGAACTCTACCTATGAATGGAAGGCTTCCCCATGAAGAGGATATATGCTTCTCTTAGTGCAATGCAATCCTAAAACTGAACTCTCCCCATGAAGGGGACCCTTGCATGGACTGGTGAAAACATCCCCATCCCCATGAAGAGGATGGTGGACTGGCAAAGACAAAATCAGCTCTCATACCTCCCAGTGAACAGGAAACATGCCAGCCTCGGGGAAATCTACTTCTAACCTGAAGTCTCCCCATGAAAGGCAGGCTAGCATGGACATGTGAAAACATACCATCTGCATGAAGAGGATTGTTTTCTGGCATAGGCAAAACCAGCTCTGATGACTGTGCTCCCCATGAGGAGGAAATATGCTTGCCTTGGTGAAATCTAATCCTAATCTGTATGTTGGACATGTAGGGAAGGATTGCATGGCCTGGTAATACCATCCCCATCCCCAGGAAGAGGATCGTTGACTGGCAAAGACAAAACCAGCTCTAAGCTCATGCCTCCCCATGAAGAGGAGACATGCCTGCCTTGCTGAAACCTAATTCAAACCTGAAATCTCCCCATGAAGGGGAGGCTAGCATGGACGGGTGAAAACATCGAATCCACTTGAAGAGGATGGTTGACTGGCATAGACAAAACGAATTCTAAGGTCATAGCTCCCCATGGAGAGGAGACATGCCAGTCTTGGTGAAATCTACTTCTAACCTGAACTCTCCCTATGAATGGGAGGCTTCCCCATGAAGAGGAGATATGCTTGGCTCAGTGCAATGCAATCCTAAAACTGAACACTCCCCAAGAAGGGACGCTTGCATGGACTGGTGAATGTGAATGAATCCCAATGAAGTGGATGGTGGACTAGCAAAGACAAAACCAGCTCTAAGCTCATTCCTCCCTATGAAGAGGAGTCGAGCCTGAGTTGTGGAGAAATGTACTTCTAACCTGAACGTTCCCAATGAAGGGGAGGCTTGCATGGCCTGGTGAAAACATCTTCATCCATATCAAGAGCATAGGGAACAAAAGAGAAAAAACTAGGACTTAGCTCATGCCCCCCATGAAGAGGAGACATGCCTGCCTTGCTGAAACCTACTTCAAATCTGAAATCTCCCCATGAAGGGGAGGCTAGCATGGACGGCTGAAAACATCCAATCCCCTTGAAGAGGATGGTTGACGGGCATAGACAAAACCAAATCTGAGGTCATAGCTCCCCTTGAAAGGGAGATATGCTTGCCTTGGTGAATTCTAGTCCTAACCTGAACTTTCTACGCGAAGGGAAGGGAAGGCTTGCAGGGGCGGGTGACAGTAACCTCATCCACATGAAGAGGATGGTGGACTGACAAAGACAAAACCAGCTCTAAGCGCATAGATAAAACCAGCTTCCCCAGGAAGAGGAGATATGCTTGCCTTGGTGAAATCTAATCGTAACCTGAACTTTCTACGCGACGAGGAGGCTTGCATGGCCGGGTGATAGTACCCCCATCCCCATTAAGAGGGTGGTGGACTGACAAAGACAAAACCAGCTCTAAGCGCATAGACAAAACCAGCTTCCCCATGAAGAGGAGATATACTTGCCTCAGTGAAATCTAATCCTCACCAGAACTCTCACAATGAAGGGAAGGCTTGCATGGCCTGGTTAAAACATCCTTATCCCTATCAAGAGGATAGTGAACAGGAGAAACAAAACTAGCTCTAAGCTCATGCCTCCCCATGAAGAAAAGACATGCCTGCCTTGCTGAAATCTACTTCTAACCTGCAATCTCCCCATGAAGGGGAGGCTAGCATGGACTGGGGAAAACATCCCCATCCCCATGAAGGGGATGGTTGACTGGGAAAGACAAAAGCAGCTCTAAGCTCATACCTCCCCATGAAGAGGAGACATGCCTGCCTCGGTGAAATCTTCTTCTAACCTGAACTCTCCCTATGAATGGGAGGCTTCCCCATGAAGAGGAGACATGCCGGCCTCGGTGAAATCTTCTCCTAAACTGAACTCTACCTATGAATGGGAGGCTTCCTCATGAAGAGGAGATATGCTTGGCTCAGTGCCATGCAATCCTAAAACTGAACACTCCCCAAGAAGGGACGCTTGCATGGACTGGTGAATGTGAATGAATCCCAATGAAGTGGATGGTGGACTAGCAAAGACAAAACCAGCTCTAAGCTCATGCCTCCCCATGAAGAGGAGTCGAGCCTGAGTTGTGGAGAAATGTACTTCTAACCTGAACGTTCCCAATGAAGGGGAGGCTTGCATGGCCTGGTGAAAACATCTTCATCCATATCAAGAGCATAGTGAACAAAAGAGAAAAAACTAGGACTTAGCTCATGCCCCCCATGAAGAGGAGACATGCCTGCCTTGCTGAAACCTACTTCAAATCTGAAATCTCCCCATGAAAGGGAGGCTAGCATGGACAGCTGAAAACATCCAATCCCCTTGAAGAGGATGGTTGACGGGTCATTGCTCCCCATGGAGAGGAGATATGCTTGCCTCGGTGAAATCTAATCCTAACCTCCACTTTCCACGCGAAGGGGGGGCTTGCATGGCCTGGTGATAGTATCCCAATCCACATGAAGAGGATAGTGAAATGTCAAAGACAAAACCAGCTCTAAGCTCATGCCTCCCCATGAAGAGGAGATATGCTTGTCTTAGTGAAATCTACTTCTAGCCTGAACTCTCCCCATGAAGGGGAGGATAGCATGGACGGGTGAAAACATCCAATGCCCAGGCAGAGGATGGTTGACTGGCATAGACAAAACCAAATCTGAGGTCATAGCTCCTCATGAAAGGGAGATATGCTTGCCTTGGTGAAATCTAGTCCTAACCTGAACTTTCTATGCGAAGGGAAGGGAAGGCTTGCAGGGGCGGGTGACAGTAACCTCATCCACATGAAGAGGATGGTGGACTGACAAAGACAAAACCAGCTCTAAGGGCATAGACAAAACCAGCTTCCCCTTGAAGAGGAGATATACTTGCCACAGTGAAATATAATGCTCACCAGAACTCTCACAATGAAGGGAAGGCTTGCATGGCCTGGTGAAAACATCTTCATCCCTATCAAGAGGATAGTGAACAGGAGCGACAAAACTAGGACTAAGCTCATGTCCCCCATGAAGAGGAGACATGCCTGCCTTGATGAAACCTACTTCAAACCTGCAATCTCCGCATGAAGGGGAGGCTAGCATGCACGGGTGATAGTATCCCCATCTGCATGAAGAGGATGGTGGACTGTCAAGGACAAAACTAGCTCTAAGCGCATAGATAAAACCAGCTTCCCCATGAAGGGGAGATATACTTGCCTCAGTGAAATCTAATCCTCACCAGAACTCTCACAATGAAGGGAAGGCTTGCATGGACTGGTGAAAACATCCCCGTCCCTATGAAGTGGATGGTGGACTAGCAAATACAAAACCAGCTCTAAGCTCATGCCTCCCCATGAAGAGGAGATATGCTTGGCCCAGTGTAATCTAATCTTAAGCTCAACTCACCCCATTAAGGGGAGGTTTGGATGCTCTGGTGAAAACATCCCAAAACCCACGAAGAGGATGGCTGGCTGGCAAAGTCAAAACCAGCTCTAAGCTCATGCCACCCTATGAAGAGGAGTCATGCCTGACTTGGAGAAATCTACTTCTAACCTGAACGCTCCCAATGAAGGAGAGGCTTTCATGTGAAAACATCCCATCTGCATGGATTGTTGACTGTCGTAGGGAAAACCAGCTCTGATGTCTGTGCTCCCCATGAGGAGGAAATATGCTTGCCTTGGTCAAATCTAATCCTAATCTTTATGTTGGACATGTAGGGGAGGCTGGCATGGCCTGGTGAAAAAATCCCCATCCCTATGAATAGGGTGGTTGATGAGAAAGAAAAACCAGCCCTAAGCTCATGCCTCCCCATGAAGAGGAGACACGCCTGCCTTGCTGAAACCTAATTCAAACCTGAACTCTCCCTATGAATGGGAGGCTTCCCCTTGAAGAGGAGATATACTTGCCACAGTGAAATATAATGCTCACCAGAACTCTCACAATGAAGGGAAGGCTTGCATGGCCTGGTGAAAACATCTTCATCCCTATCAAGAGGATAGTGAACAGGAGCGACAAAACTAGGACTAAGCTCATGTCCCCCATGAAGAGGAGACATGCCTGCCTTGATGAAACCTACTTCAAACCTGCAATCTCCGCATGAAGGGGAGGCTAGCATGCATGGGTGATAGTATCCCCATCTGCATGAAGAGGATGGTGGACTGTCAAGGACAAAACTAGCTCTAAGCGCATAGATAAAACCAGCTTCCCCATGAAGGGGAGATATACTTGCCTCAGTGAAATCTAATCCTCACCAGAACTCTCACAATGAAGGGAAGGCTTGCATGGACTGGTGAAAACATCCCCGTCCCTATGAAGTGGATGGTGGACTAGCAAATACAAAACCAGCTCTAAGCTCATGCCTCCCCATGAAGAGGAGATATGCTTGGCCCAGTGTAATCTAATCTTAAGCTCAACTCACCCCATTAAGGGGAGGTTTGGATGCTCTGGTGAAAACATCCCAAAACCCACGAAGAGGATGGCTGGCTGGCAAAGTCAAAACCAGCTCTAAGCTCATGCCACCCTATGAAGAGGAGTCATGCCTGACTTGGAGAAATCTACTTCTAACCTGAACGCTCCCAATGAAGGAGAGGCTTTCATGTGAAAACATCCCATCTGCATGGATTGTTGACTGTCGTAGGGAAAACCAGCTCTGATGTCTGTGCTCCCCATGAGGAGGAAATATGCTTGCCTTGGTCAAATCTAATCCTAATCTTTATGTTGGACATGTAGGGGAGGCTGGCATGGCCTGGTGAAAAAATCCCCATCCCTATGAATAGGGTGGTTGATGAGAAAGAAAAACCAGCCCTAAGCTCATGCCTCCCCATGAAGAGGAGACATGCCTGCCTTGCTGAAACCTAATTCAAACCTGAACTCTCCCTATGAATGGGAGGCTTCCCCATGAAGAGGAGATGTGCTTGGCTCAGTGCAATGCAATCCTAAAACTGAACTCTCCCCATGAAAGGGAGGCGTGCATGGACTGGGGAAAACATCCCCATCCCCATGAAGAGGATGGTGGACTGGCAAAGACAAAACCAGCTCTAAGCTCATGCCTCCCCATGAAGAGGAGACATGCCAGCCTTGGTGAAATCTACTTCTAACCTGAACTCTCCCCATGAAGGGGAGGCAACTATGGACTGGGGAAAACATCCCCATCCTCATGAAGGGGATGGTTGACTGGGAAAGACAAAAGCAGCTCTAAGCTCATACCTCCCCATGAAGAGGAGACATGCCTGCCTAGGTGAAATCTTCTTCTAACCTGAACTGTCCCTATGAATGGGAGGCTTCGCCATGAAGAGGAGACATGCCTGCCTCGGTGAAATCTTCTTCTAAACTGAACTCTACCTATGAATGGAAGGCTTCCCCATGAAGAGGATATATGCTTCTCTTAGTGCAATGCAATCCTAAAACTGAACTCTCCCCATGAAGGGGACCCTTGCATGGACTGGTGAAAACATCCCCATCCCCATGAAGAGGATGGTGGACTGGCAAAGACAAAATCAGCTCTCATACCTCCCAGTGAACAGGAAACATGCCAGCCTCGGGGAAATCTACTTCTAACCTGAAGTCTCCCCATGAAAGGCAGGCTAGCATGGACATGTGAAAACATACCATCTGCATGAAGAGGATTGTTTTCTGGCATAGGCAAAACCAGCTCTGATGACTGTGCTCCCCATGAGGAGGAAATATGCTTGCCTTGGTGAAATCTAATCCTAATCTGTATGTTGGACATGTAGGGAAGGATTGCATGGCCTGGTAATACCATCCCCATCCCCAGGAAGAGGATCGTTGACTGGCAAAGACAAAACCAGCTCTAAGCTCATGCCTCCCCATGAAGAGGAGACATGCCTGCCTTGCTGAAACCTAATTCAAACCTGAAATCTCCCCATGAAGGGGAGGCTAGCATGGACGGGTGAAAACATCGAATCCACTTGAAGAGGATGGTTGACTGGCATAGACAAAACGAATTCTAAGGTCATAGCTCCCCATGGAGAGGAGACATGCCAGTCTTGGTGAAATCTACTTCTAACCTGAACTCTCCCTATGAATGGGAGGCTTCCCCATGAAGAGGAGATATGCTTGGCTCAGTGCAATGCAATCCTAAAACTGAACACTCCCCAAGAAGGGACGCTTGCATGGACTGGTGAATGTGAATGAATCCCAATGAAGTGGATGGTGGACTAGCAAAGACAAAACCAGCTCTAAGCTCATTCCTCCCTATGAAGAGGAGTCGAGCCTGAGTTGTGGAGAAATGTACTTCTAACCTGAACGTTCCCAATGAAGGGGAGGCTTGCATGGCCTGGTGAAAACATCTTCATCCATATCAAGAGCATAGGGAACAAAAGAGAAAAAACTAGGACTTAGCTCATGCCCCCCATGAAGAGGAGACATGCCTGCCTTGCTGAAACCTACTTCAAATCTGAAATCTCCCCATGAAGGGGAGGCTAGCATGGACGGCTGAAAACATCCAATCCCCTTGAAGAGGATGGTTGACGGGCATAGACAAAACCAAATCTGAGGTCATAGCTCCCCTTGAAAGGGAGATATGCTTGCCTTGGTGAATTCTAGTCCTAACCTGAACTTTCTACGCGAAGGGAAGGGAAGGCTTGCAGGGGCGGGTGACAGTAACCTCATCCACATGAAGAGGATGGTGGACTGACAAAGACAAAACCAGCTCTAAGCGCATAGATAAAACCAGCTTCCCCAGGAAGAGGAGATATGCTTGCCTTGGTGAAATCTAATCGTAACCTGAACTTTCTACGCGACGAGGAGGCTTGCATGGCCGGGTGATAGTACCCCCATCCCCATTAAGAGGGTGGTGGACTGACAAAGACAAAACCAGCTCTAAGCGCATAGACAAAACCAGCTTCCCCATGAAGAGGAGATATACTTGCCTCAGTGAAATCTAATCCTCACCAGAACTCTCACAATGAAGGGAAGGCTTGCATGGCCTGGTTAAAACATCCTTATCCCTATCAAGAGGATAGTGAACAGGAGAAACAAAACTAGCTCTAAGCTCATGCCTCCCCATGAAGAAAAGACATGCCTGCCTTGCTGAAATCTACTTCTAACCTGCAATCTCCCCATGAAGGGGAGGCTAGCATGGACTGGGGAAAACATCCCCATCCCCATGAAGGGGATGGTTGACTGGGAAAGACAAAAGCAGCTCTAAGCTCATACCTCCCCATGAAGAGGAGACATGCCTGCCTCGGTGAAATCTTCTTCTAACCTGAACTCTCCCTATGAATGGGAGGCTTCCCCATGAAGAGGAGACATGCCGGCCTCGGTGAAATCTTCTCCTAAACTGAACTCTACCTATGAATGGGAGGCTTCCTCATGAAGAGGAGATATGCTTGGCTCAGTGCCATGCAATCCTAAAACTGAACACTCCCCAAGAAGGGACGCTTGCATGGACTGGTGAATGTGAATGAATCCCAATGAAGTGGATGGTGGACTAGCAAAGACAAAACCAGCTCTAAGCTCATGCCTCCCCATGAAGAGGAGTCGAGCCTGAGTTGTGGAGAAATGTACTTCTAACCTGAACGTTCCCAATGAAGGGGAGGCTTGCATGGCCTGGTGAAAACATCTTCATCCATATCAAGAGCATAGTGAACAAAAGAGAAAAAACTAGGACTTAGCTCATGCCCCCCATGAAGAGGAGACATGCCTGCCTTGCTGAAACCTACTTCAAATCTGAAATCTCCCCATGAAAGGGAGGCTAGCATGGACAGCTGAAAACATCCAATCCCCTTGAAGAGGATGGTTGACGGGTCATTGCTCCCCATGGAGAGGAGATATGCTTGCCTCGGTGAAATCTAATCCTAACCTCCACTTTCCACGCGAAGGGGGGGCTTGCATGGCCTGGTGATAGTATCCCAATCCACATGAAGAGGATAGTGAAATGTCAAAGACAAAACCAGCTCTAAGCTCATGCCTCCCCATGAAGAGGAGATATGCTTGGCCCAGTGTAATCTAATCTTAAGCTCAACTCACCCCATTAAGGGGAGGTTTGGATGCTCTGGTGAAAACATCCCAAAACCCACGAAGAGGATGGCTGGCTGGCAAAGTCAAAACCAGCTCTAAGCTCATGCCACCCTATGAAGAGGAGTCATGCCTGACTTGGAGAAATCTACTTCTAACCTGAACGCTCCCAATGAAGGAGAGGCTTTCATGTGAAAACATCCCATCTGCATGGATTGTTGACTGTCGTAGGGAAAACCAGCTCTGATGTCTGTGCTCCCCATGAGGAGGAAATATGCTTGCCTTGGTCAAATCTAATCCTAATCTGTATGTTGGACATGTAGGGGAGGCTGGCATGGCCTGGTGAAAAAATCCCCATCCATATGAATAGGGTGGTTGATGAGAAAGAAAAACCAGCCCTAAGCTCATGCCTCCCCATGAAGAGGAGACATGCCTGCCTTGCTGAAACCTAATTCAAACCTGAACTCTCCCTATGAATGGGAGGCTTCCCCATGAAGAGGAGATGTGCTTGGCTCAGTGCAATGCAATCCTAAAACTGAACTCTCCCCATGAAAGGGAGGCGTGCATGGACTGGGGAAAACATCCCCATCCCCATGAAGAGGATGGTGGACTGGCAAAGACAAAACCAGCTCTAAGCTCATGCCTCCCCATGAAGAGGAGACATGCCAGCCTTGGTGAAATCTACTTCTAACCTGAACTCTCCCCATGAAGGGGAGGCAACTATGGACTGGGGAAAACATCCCCATCCCCATGAAGGGGATGGTTGATTGGGAAAGACAAAAGCAGCTCTAAGCTCATACCTCCCCATGAAGAGGAGACATGCCTGCCTAGGTGAAATCTTCTTCTAACCTGAACTGTCCCTATGAATGGGAGGCTTCGCCATGAAGAGGATATATGCTTGGCTTAGTGCAATGCAATCCTAAAACTGAACTCTCCCCATGAAGGGGACCCTTGCATGGACTGGTGAAAACATCCCCATCCCCATGAAGAGGATGGTGGACTGGCAAAGACAAAATCAGCTCTCATACCTCCCAGTGAACAGGAAACATGCCAGCCTCGGGGAAATCTACTTCTAACCTGAACTCTCCCGATGAAAGGCAGGCTAGCATGGACATGTGAAAACATACCATCTGCATGAAGAGGATTGTTTTCTGGCATAGGCAAAACCAGCTCTGATGACTGTGCTCCCCATGAGGAGGAAATATGCTTGCCTTGGTGAAATCTAATCCTAATCTGTATGTTGGACATGTAGGGAAGGATTGCATGGCCTGGTAATACCATCCCCATCCCCAGGAAGAGGATCGTTGACTGGCAAAGACAAAACCAGCTCTAAGCTCATGCCTCCCCATGAAGAGGAGACATGCCTGCCTTGCTGAAACCTAATTCAAACCTGAAATCTCCCCATGAAGGGGAGGCTAGCATGGACGGGTGAAAACATCGAATCCACTTGAAGAGGATGGTTGACTGACATAGACAAAACGAATTCTAAGGTCATAGCTCCCCATGGAGAGGAGACATGCCAGTCTTGGTGAAATCTACTTCTAACCTGAACTCTCCCTATGAATGGGAGGCTTCCCCATGAAGAGGAGATATGCTTGGCTCAGTGCAATGCAATCCTAAAACTGAGCTTTATGAACCTCTTATGAAGAGGAGATATGCTTGCCTTGGTGAAATCTAATCGTAACCTGAACTTTGTATGCAACGGGGAGGCTTGCACGGCCGGGTGATAGTACCCCCATCCCCATTAAGAGGGTGGTGGACTGACAAAGACAAAACCAGCTCTAAGCACATAGACAAAACCAGCTTCCCCATGAAGAGGAGATATACTTGCCTCAGTGAAATCTAATCCTCACCAGAACTCTCACAATGAAGGGAAGGCTTGCATGGCCTGGTTAAAACATCCTTATCCCTATCAAGAGGATAGTGAACAGGAGAAACAAAACTAGCTCTAAGCTCATGCCTCCCCATTAAGAAAAGACATGCCTGCCTTGCTGAAATCTACTTCTAACCTGCAATCTCCCCATGAAGGGGAGGCTAGCATGGACTGGGGAAAACATCCCCATCCCCATGAAGGGGATGGTTGACTGGGAAAGACAAAAGCAGCTCTAAGCTCATACCTCCCCATGAAAAGGAGACATGCCTGCCTCGGTGAAATCTTCTTCTAAACTGAACTCTACCTATGAATGGGAGGCTTCCCCATGAAGAGGAGATATGCTTGGCTCAGTGCAATGCAATCCTAAAACTGAACACTCCCCAAGAAGGGACGCTTGCATGGACTGGTGAATGTGAATGAATCCCAATGAAGTGGATGGTGGACTAGCAAAGACAAAACCAGCTCTAAGCTCATTCCTCCCTATGAAGAGGAGTCGAGCCTGAGTTGTGGAGAAATGTACTTCTAACCTGAACGTTCCCAATGAAGGGGAGGCTTGCATGGCCTGGTGAAAACATCTTCATCCATATCAAGAGCATAGGGAACAAAAGAGAAAAAACTAGGACTTAGCTCATGCCCCCCATGAAGAGGAGACATGCCTGCCTTGCTGAAACCTACTTCAAATCTGAAATCTCCCCATGAAGGGGAGGCTAGCATGGACGGCTGAAAACATCCAATCCCCTTGAAGAGGATGGTTGACGGGCATAGACAAAACCAAATCTGAGGTCATAGCTCCCCTTGAAAGGGAGATATGCTTGCCTTGGTGAATTCTAGTCCTAACCTGAACTTTCAACGCGAAGGGAAGGGAAGGCTTGCAGGGGCGGGTGACAGTAACCTCATCCACATGAAGAGGATGGTGGACTGACAAAGACAAAACCAGCTCTAAGCGCATAGATAAAACCAGCTTCCCCAGGAAGAGGAGATATGCTTGCCTTGGTGAAATCTAATCGTAACCTGAACTTTCTACGCGACGAGGAGGCTTGCATGGCCGGGTGATAGTACCCCCATCCCCATTAAGAGGGTGGTGGACTGACAAAGACAAAACCAGCTCTAAGCGCATAGACAAAACCAGCTTCCCCATGAAGAGGAGATATACTTGCCTCAGTGAAATCTAATCCTCACCAGAACTCTCACAATGAAGGGAAGGCTTGCATGGCCTGGTTAAAACATCCTTATCCCTATCAAGAGGATAGTGAACAGGAGAAACAAAACTAGCTCTAAGCTCATGCCTCCCCATGAAGAAAAGACATGCCTGCCTTGCTGAAATCTACTTCTAACCTGCAATCTCCCCATGAAGGGGAGGCTAGCATGGACTGGGGAAAACATCCCCATCCCCATGAAGGGGATGGTTGACTGGGAAAGACAAAAGCAGCTCTAAGCTCATACCTCCCCATGAAGAGGAGACATGCCTGCCTCGGTGAAATCTTCTTCTAACCTGAACTCTCCCTATGAATGGGAGGCTTCCCCATGAAGAGGAGACATGCCGGCCTCGGTGAAATCTTCTCCTAAACTGAACTCTACCTATGAATGGGAGGCTTCCTCATGAAGAGGAGATATGCTTGGCTCAGTGCAATGCAATCCTAAAACTGAACACTCCCCAAGAAGGGACGCTTGCATGGACTGGTGAATGTGAATGAATCCCAATGAAGTGGATGGTGGACTAGCAAAGACAAAACCAGCTCTAAGCTCATGCCTCCCCATGAAGAGGAGTCGAGCCTGAGTTGTGGAGAAATGTACTTCTAACCTGAACGTTCCCAATGAAGGGGAGGCTTGCATGGCCTGGTGAAAACATCTTCATCCATATCAAGAGCATAGTGAACAAAAGAGAAAAAACTAGGACTTAGCTCATGCCCCCCATGAAGAGGAGACATGCCTGCCTTGCTGAAACCTACTTCAAATCTGAAATCTCCCCATGAAAGGGAGGCTAGCATGGACAGCTGAAAACATCCAATCCCCTTGAAGAGGATGGTTGACGGGTCATTGCTCCCCATGGAGAGGAGATATGCTTGCCTCGGTGAAATCTAATCCTAACCTCCACTTTCCACGCGAAGGGGGGGCTTGCATGGCCTGGTGATAGTATCCCAACCCACATGAAGAGGATAGTGAAATGTCAAAGACAAAACCAGCTCTAAGCTCATGCCTCCCCATGAAGAGGAGATATGCTTGTCTTAGTGAAATCTACTTCTAGCCTGAACTCTCCCCATGAAGGGGAGGATAGCATGGACGGGTGAAAACATCCAATGCCCAGGCAGAGGATGGTTGACTGGCATAGACAAAACCAAATCTGAGGTCATAGCTCCTCATAAAAGGGAGATATGCTTGCCTTGGTGAAATCTAGTCCTAACCTGAACTTTCCACGCAAAGGGGAGGCTTGCATGTCTGGGTGATAGCATCCCCATCCCCATGAAGAGGATGGTGGACTGACAAAGACAAAACCAGCTCTAAGGGCATAGACAAAACCAGCTTCCCCTTGAAGAGGAGATATACTTGCCACAGTGAAATATAATGCTCACCAGAACTCTCACAATGAAGGGAAGGCTTGCATGGCCTGGTGAAAACATCTTCATCCCTATCAAGAGGATAGTGAACAGGAGCGACAAAACTAGGACTAAGCTCATGTCCCCCATGAAGAGGAGACATGCCTGCCTTGATGAAACCTACTTCAAACCTGCAATCTCCGCATGAAGGGGAGGCTAGCATGCACGGGTGATAGTATCCCCATCTGCATGAAGAGGATGGTGGACTGTCAAGGACAAAACTAGCTCTAAGCGCATAGATAAAACCAGCTTCCCCATGAAGGGGAGATATACTTGCCTCAGTGAAATCTAATCCTCACCAGAACTCTCACAATGAAGGGAAGGCTTGCATGGACTGGTGAAAACATCCCCGTCCCTATGAAGTGGATGGTGGACTAGCAAATACAAAACCAGCTCTAAGCTCATGCCTCCCCATGAAGAGGAGATATGCTTGGCCCAGTGTAATCTAATCTTAAGCTCAACTCACCCCATTAAGGGGAGGTTTGGATGCTCTGGTGAAAACATCCCAAAACCCACGAAGAGGATGGCTGGCTGGCAAAGTCAAAACCAGCTCTAAGCTCATGCCACCCTATGAAGAGGAGTCATGCCTGACTTGGAGAAATCTACTTCTAACCTGAACGCTCCCAATGAAGGAGAGGCTTTCATGTGAAAACATCCCATCTGCATGGATTGTTGACTGTCGTAGGGAAAACCAGCTCTGATGTCTGTGCTCCCCATGAGGAGGAAATATGCTTGCCTTGGTCAAATCTAATCCTAATCTTTATGTTGGACATGTAGGGGAGGCTGGCATGGCCTGGTGAAAAAATCCCCATCCCTATGAATAGGGTGGTTGATGAGAAAGAAAAACCAGCCCTAAGCTCATGCCTCCCCATGAAGAGGAGACATGCCTGCCTTGCTGAAACCTAATTCAAACCTGAACTCTCCCTATGAATGGGAGGCTTCCCCATGAAGAGGAGATGTGCTTGGCTCAGTGCAATGCAATCCTAAAACTGAACTCTCCCCATGAAAGGGAGGCGTGCATGGACTGGGGAAAACATCCCCATCCCCATGAAGAGGATGGTGGACTGGCAAAGACAAAACCAGCTCTAAGCTCATGCCTCCCCATGAAGAGGAGACATGCCAGCCTTGGTGAAATCTACTTCTAACCTGAACTCTCCCCATGAAGGGGAGGCAACTATGGACTGGGGAAAACATCCCCATCCTCATGAAGGGGATGGTTGACTGGGAAAGACAAAAGCAGCTCTAAGCTCATACCTCCCCATGAAGAGGAGACATGCCTGCCTAGGTGAAATCTTCTTCTAACCTGAACTGTCCCTATGAATGGGAGGCTTCGCCATGAAGAGGAGACATGCCTGCCTCGGTGAAATCTTCTTCTAAACTGAACTCTACCTATGAATGGAAGGCTTCCCCATGAAGAGGATATATGCTTGGCTTAGTGCAATGCAATCCTAAAACTGAACTCTCCCCATGAAGGGGACCCTTGCATGGACTGGTGAAAACATCCCCATCCCCATGAAGAGGATGGTGGACTGGCAAAGACAAAATCAGCTCTCATACCTCCCAGTGAACAGGAAACATGCCAGCCTTGGGGAAATCTACTTCTAACCTGAACTCTCCCGATGAAAGGCAGGCTAGCATGGACATGTGAAAACATACCATCTGCATGAAGAGGATTGTTTTCTAGCATAGGCAAAACCAGCTCTGATGACTGTGCTCCCCATGAGGAGGAAATATGCTTGCCTTGGTGAAATCTAATCCTAATCTGTATGTTGGACATGTAGGGAAGGATTGCATGGCCTGGTAATACCATCCCCATCCCCAGGAAGAGGATCGTTGACTGGCAAAGACAAAACCAGCTCTAAGCTCATGCCTCCCCATGAAGAGGAGACATGCCTGCCTTGCTGAAACCTAATTCAAACCTGAAATCTCCCCATGAAGGGGAGGCTAGCATGGACGGGTGAAAACATCGAATCCACTTGAAGAGGATGGTTGACTGGCATAGACAAAATGAATTCTAAGGTCATAGCTCCCCATGGAGAGGAGACATGCCAGTCTTGGTGAAATCTACTTCTAACCTGAACTCTCCCTATGAATGGGAGGCTTCCCCATGAAGAGGAGATATGCTTGGCTCAGTGCAATGCAATCCTAAAACTGAGCTTTATGAACCTCTTATGAAGAGGAGATATGCTTGCCTTGGTGAAATCTAATCGTAACCTGAACTTTGTACGCAACGGGGAGGCTTGCACGGCCGGGTGATAGTACCCCCATCCCCATTAAGAGGGTGGTGGACTGACAAAGACAAAACCAGCTCTAAGCACATAGACAAAACCAGCTTCCCCATGAAGAGGAGATATACTTGCCTCAGTGAAATCTAATCCTCACCAGAACTCTCACAATGAAGGGAAGGCTTGCATGGCCTGGTTAAAACATCCTTATCCCTATCAAGAGGATAGTGAACAGGAGAAACAAAACTAGCTCTAAGCTCATGCCTCCCCATTAAGAAAAGACATGCCTGCCTTGCTGAAATCTACTTCTAACCTGCAATCTCCCCATGAAGGGGAGGCTAGCATGGACTGGGGAAAACATCCCCATCCCCATGAAGGGGATGGTTGACTGGGAAAGACAAAAGCAGCTCTAAGCTCATACCTCCCCATGAAAAGGAGACATGCCTGCCTCGGTGAAATCTTCTTCTAAACTGAACTCTACCTATGAATGGGAGGCTTCCCCATGAAGAGGAGATATGCTTGGCTCAGTGCAATGCAATCCTAAAACTGAACACTCCCCAAGAAGGGACGCTTGCATGGACTGGTGAATGTGAATGAATCCCAATGAAGTGGATGGTGGACTAGCAAAGACAAAACCAGCTCTAAGCTCATTCCTCCCTATGAAGAGGAGTCGAGCCTGAGTTGTGGAGAAATGTACTTCTAACCTGAACGTTCCCAATGAAGGGGAGGCTTGCATGGCCTGGTGAAAACATCTTCATCCATATCAAGAGCATAGTGAACAAAAGAGAAAAAACTAGGACTTAGCTCATGCCCCCCATGAAGAGGAGACATGCCTGCCTTGCTGAAACCTAACTCAAACCTGAACTCTCCCCATGAAGGGGAGGCAACCATGGACTGGGGAAAACATCCCCATCCCCATGAAGAGGATGGTGGACTGGCAAAGACAAAACCAGCTCTAAGCTCATGCCTCCCCATGAAGAGGAGACATGCCTGCCTTGCTGAAACCTAATTCAAACCTGAAATCTCCCCATGAAGGGGAGGCTAGCATGGACGGGTGAAAACATCAAATCCCCTTGAAGAGAATGGTTAACTGGCATAGACAAAACGAATTCTAAGGTCATAGCTCCCCATGGAGAGGAGACATGCCTGCTTTGCTGAAGTGTACTTCTAACCTGAACTCTCCCCATGAAGGGGAGGCAACCATGGACTGGGCAAAACATCCCCATCCCCATGAAGGGGATGGTTGACTGGGAAAGACAAAAGCAGCTCTAAGATCATACCTCCCCATGAAGAGGAAACATGCCAGCCTAGGTGAAATCTTCTTCTAACCTGACCTTTCCCTATGAATGGGAGGCTTCCCCATGAAGAGGAGACATGCCTGCCTCGGTGAAATCTTCTACTAACCTGAGCTCTCCCTGTGAATGGGAGGCTTCCCCATGAAGAGGAGACATGCTTGGCTCAGTGCAATGCAATCCTAAAACTGAACTCCCCCGATGAAGGGGACGCTTGCATGGACTGGTGAAAACATCCCCATCCTCATGAACAGGATGGTGGACTGGCAAAGACAAAACCAGCTCTAAGCTCATGCCTCCCCACGAAGAGGAGACATGCCTGCCTTGCTGAAACCTAATTCAAACCTGAAATCTCCCCATGAAGGGGAGGCTAGCATGGACGGGTGAAAACATCAAATCCCCTTGGAGAGAATGGTTAACTGGCATAGACAAAACGAATTCTAAGGTCATAGCTCCCCATGGAGAGGAGACATGCCTGCTTTGCTGAAGTGTACTTCTAACCTGAACTCTCCCCATGAAGGGGAGGCAACCATGGACTGGGCAAAACATCCCCATCCCCATGAAGGGGATGGTTGACTGGGAAAGACAAAAGCAGCTCTAAGATCATACCTCCCCATGAAGAGGAGACATGCCAGCCTAGGTGAAATCTTCTTCTAACCTGACCTTTCCCTATGAATGGGAGGCTTCCCCATGAAGAGGAGACATGCCTGCCTCGGTGAAATCTTCTTCTCACCTGACCTTTCCCTATGAATGGGAGGCTTCCCCATGAAGAGGAGACATGCCTGCCTCGGTGAAATCTTCTTCTCACCTGAATTCTACCTGAGAATGGGAGGCTTCCCCATGAAGAGGAGATATGCTTGGCTCAGTGCAATGCAATCCTAAAACTGAACTCTCCCCATGAAGGGGACGCTTGCATGGACTGGTGAAAACATCCCCATCCTCATGAACAGGATGGTGGACTGGCAAAGACAAAATCAGCTCTAAGCTCATGCCTCCGCATGAAGAGGAGACATGCCTGCCTCGGTGAAACCTACTTCTAACCTGAAGTCTCCCCATGAAAGGCAGGCTAGCATGGACATGTGAAAACATACCATCTGCATGAAGAGGATTGTTGACTGGCATAGGCAAAACCAGCTCTGATGTCTGTGCTCCCCATGAGGAGGAAATATGCTTGCCTTGGTCAAATCTAATCCTAATCTGTATGTTGGACATGTAGGGGAGGATGGCATGGCCTGGTAATACCATCCCCATCCCCAGGAAGAGGATCGTTGACTGGCAAAGACAAAACCAGCTCTAAGCTCATGCCTCCCCATGAAGAGGAGACATGCCTGCCTTGCTGAAACCTAATTCAAACCTGAAATCTCCCCATGAAGGGGAGGCTAGCATGGACGGGTGAAAACATCAAATCCCCATGAAGGGGATGTTTGACTGGGAAAGACAAAAGCAGCTCTAAGATCATACCTCCCCATGAAGAGGAGACATGCCAGCCTAGGTGAAATCTTCTTCTAACCTGACCTTTCCCTATGAATGGGAGGCTTCCCCATGAAGAGGAGACATGCCTGCCTCGGTGAAATCTTCTACTAACCTGAGCTCTCCCTGTGAATGGGAGGCTTCCCCATGAAGAGGAGACATGCTTGGCTCAGTGCAATGCAATCCTAAAACTGAACTCTCCCGATGAAGGGGACGCTTGCATGGACTGGTGAAAACATCCCCATCCTCATGAACAGGATGGTGGACTGGCAAAGACAAAATCAGCTCTAAGCTCATGCCTCCCCACGAAGAGGAGACATGCCTGCCTCGGTGAAACCTACTTCTAACCTGAAGTCTCCCCATGAAAGGCAGGCTAGCATGGACATGTGAAAACATACCATCTGCATGAAGAGGATTGTTGACTGGCATAGGCAAAACCAGCTCTGATGTCTGTGCTCCCCATGAGGAGGAAATATGCTTGCCTTGGTCAAATCTAATCCTAATCTGTATGTTGGACATGTAGGGGAGGATTGCATGGCCTGGTAATACCATCCCCATCCCCAGGAAGAGGATCGTTGACTGGCAAAGACAAAACCAGCTCCAAGCTCATGCCTCCCCATGAAGATGAGACATGCCTGTATTGGTGAAATCCTCTTCTAACCTTAACTCTCCCCATGAAGGGGAGGCAAGCATGGATTGGGGAAAACATCCCCATCCCCATGAAGAGGATGTTTGACTGACAAAGAAGAAACCAGCTTTAAGGTCATAGCTCCCCATGAAGAGGAGATATAATTGTCTCACTGAAATCTAATCCTAACCTTAACTTTCCATGCAAAGGGGAGGCCTGTATGGCCTTGTGATAGAATCCCTACCCCCATGAAGAGGATGGTGGACTGGCAAGGACAAAACGAGCTCTTACCTGATGCCTCCCCATGAAGAGGAGACATGCCTGTCTTGGAGAAATCGACTTCTAACATGAACTCACCCCATAACGGGGAGACTGGCATGGCCTGGTGAAAACATCCCCATCCCTATGAAAAGGGTGGTTGATAGGAAAGAAAAACCAGCCCTAAGCTCATGCCTCCCCATGAAGAGGAGACATGCCTGCCTTGCTGAAACCTAACTCAAACCTGAACTCTCCCCATGAAGGGGAGGCAACCATGGACTGGGGAAAACATCCCCATCCCCATGAAGAGGATGGTGGACTGGCAAAGACAAAATCAGCTAGAAGCTCATGCCTCCCCATGAAGAGGAGATATGCCTGCCTTGGTGAATTTTACTAATAGCCTCAACTCTCCCCATGAAGGCAAAGCTATTACGGACTGGTGAAAACATCCCCATCCCCAGGAAGAGGATGGTGGACTGGCAAACACAATACGAGCTCTTACCTGATGCCTCCCCATGAAGATGACATATGCCTGCCTTGGTGAAATCTACTTTTAGCCTGAACTCTCCTCATTAAGGGGAGGCTAACATGGATTGGTGAAACCAAACCGATCCTCATGCACAGGATGGTTGACTGGCATAGACAAAACCAGCTCTGAGGTCATGGCTCTCCCCATGGAGGGGAGATATGCTTGCCTCGGTGAAATCTACGTCTAACATGAACTCGCCCCATGAAGGGGAGGTTGGCATGGCCTGGTGAAAACATCCCCATCCCTATGAAATGGGTGGTTGACTGGCATAGACAAAACGAATTCTAAGGTCATAGCTCCCCATGGAGAGGAGACATGCCTGCCTTGCTGAAGTGTACTTCTAACCTGAACTCTCCCCATGAAGGGGAGGCAACCATGGACTGGGCAAAACATCCCCATCCCCATGAAGGGGATGGTTGACTGGGAAAGACAAAAGCAGCTCTAAGATCATACCTCCCCATGAAGAGGAGACATGCCAGCCTAGGTGAAAACTTCTTCTCACCTGACCTTTCCCTATGAATGGGAGGCTTCCCCATGAAGAGGAGACATGCCTGCCTCGGTGAAATCTTCTTCTAACCTGAACTCTACCTGAGAATGGGAGGCTTCCCCATGAAGAGGAGATATGCTTGGCTCAGTGCAATGCAATCCGAAAACTGAACTCTCCCCATGAAGGGGACGCTTGCATGGACTGGTGAAAACATCCCCATCCTCATGAACAGGATGGTGGACTGGCAAAGACAAAATCAGCTCTAAGCTCATGCCTCCGCATGAAGAGGAGACATGCCTGCCTCGGTGAAACCTACTTCTAACCTGAAATCTCCCCATGAAAGGCAGGCTAGCATGGACATGTGAAAACATACCATCTGCATGAAGAGGATTGTTGACTGGCATAGGCAAAACCAGCTCTGATGTCTGTGCTCCCCATGAGGAGGAAATATGCTTGCCTTGGTCAAATCTAATCCTAATCTGTATGTTGGACATGTAGGGGAGGATGGCATGGCCTGGTAATACCATCCCCATCCCCAGGAAGAGGATCGTTGACTGGCAAAGACAAAACCAGCTCCAAGCTCATGCCTCCCCATGAAGATGAGACATGCCTGTATTGGTGAAATCCTCTTCTAACCTTAACTCTCCCCATGAAGGGGAGGCAAGCATGGATTGGGGAAAACATCCCCATCCCCATGAAGAGGATGTTTGACTGACAAAGAAGAAACCAGCTTTAAGGTCATAGCTCCCCATGAAGAGGAGATATAATTGTCTCACTGAAATCTAATCCTAACCTGAACTTTCCATGCAAAGGGGAGGCCTGTATGGCCTTGTGATAGTATCCCTACCCCCATGAAGAGGATGGTGGACTGGCAAAGACAAAACGAGCTCTTACCTGATGCCTCCCCATGAAGAGGAGACATGCCTGTCTTGGAGAAATCGACTTCTAACATGAACTCACCCCATAACGGGGAGACTGGCATGGCCTGGTGAAAACATCCCCATCCCTATGAAAAGGGAGGTTGATAGGAAAGAAAAACCAGCCCTAAGCTCATGCCTCCCCATGAAGAGGAGACATGCCTGCCTTGCTGAAACCTAACTCAAACCTGAACTCTCCCCATGAAGGGGAGGCAACCATGGACTGGGGAAAACATCCCCATCCCCATGAAGAGGATGGTGGACTGGCAAAGACAAAATCAGCTAGAAGCTCATGCCTCCCCATGAAGAGGAGATATGCCTGCCTTGGTGAATTTTACTAATAGCCTCAACTCTCCCCATGAAGGCAAAGCTATTACGGACTGGTGAAAACATCCCCATCCCCAGGAAGAGGATGGTGGACTGGCAAACACAATACGAGCTCTTACCTGATGCCTCTCCATGAAGATGACATATGCCTGCCTTGGTGAAATCTACTTCTAGCCTGAACTCTCCTCATTAAGGGGAGGCTAACATGGATTGGTGAAACCAAACCGATCCTCATGCACAGGATGGTTGACTGGCATAGACAAAACCAGGTCTGAGGTCATGGCTCTCCCCATGGAGAGGAGATATGCTTGCCTCGGTGAAATCTACATCTAACATGAACTCGCCCCATGGAGGGGAGGTTGGCATGGCCTGGTGAAAACATCCCCATCCCTATGAAATGGGTGGTTGACTGGCATAGAGAAAATGAATTCTAAGGTCATAGCTCCCCATGGAGAGGACACATGCCTGCCTTGCTGAAGTGTACTTCTAACCTGAACTCTCCCCATGAAGGGGAGGCAACCATGGACTGGGGAAAACATCCCCATGAAGAGGATGGTTGACTGGGAAAGACAAAAGCAGCTCTAAGCTCATACCTCCCCATGAAGAGGAGACATGCCTGCCTAGGTGAAATCTTCTTCTAACCTGAACTCTCCCTATGAATGGGAGGCTTCCCCATGAAAAGGAGATATGCCTGCCTCGGTGAAATCTTCTTCTAAACTGAACTCTACCTAAGAATGGGAGGCTTCCCCAAGAAGAGGAGATATGCTTGGCTCAGTGCAATGCAATCCTAAAACTGAACTCTCCCCATGAAGGGGAGGCGTGCATGGACTGGGGAAAACATCCCCATCCTCATGAAGAGGATGGTGGACTGGCAAAGACAAAATCAGCTCGAAGCTCATGCCTCCCCATGAACAGGAAACATGCCAGCCTTGGTGAAACCTACTTCTAACCTGAACTCTCCCGATGAAAGGCAGGCTAGCATGGAGATGTGAAAACATACCATCTGCATGAAGAGGATTGTTGACTGGCATAGGCAAAACCAGCTCTGATGTCTGTGCTCCCCATGAGGAGGAAATATGCTTGCCTTGGTCAAATCTAATCCTAATCTGTATGTTGGACATGTAGGGGAGGATGGCATGGCCTGGTAATACCATCCCCATCCCCAGGAAGAGGATCGTTGACTGGCAAAGACAAAACCAGCTCTAAGCTCATGCCTCCCCATGAAGAGGAGACATGCCTGCCTTGCTGAAACCTAATTCAAACCTGAAATCTCCCCATGAAGGGGAGGCTAGCATGGACGGGTGAAAACATCAAATCCCCTTGAAGAGGATGGTTAACTGGCATAGACAAAACGAATTCTAAGGTCATAGCTCCCCATGGAGAGGAGACATGCCTGCTTTGCTGAAGTGTACTTCTAACCTGAACTCTCCCCATGAAGGGGAGGCAACCATGGACTGGGCAAAACATCCCCATCCCCATGAAGGGGATGGTTGACTGGGAAAGACAAAAGCAGCTCTAAGATCATACCTCCCCATGAAGAGGAGACATGCCTGCCTCGGTGAAATCTTCTTCTAACCTGAACTCTACCTAAGAATGGGAGGCTTCCCCATGAAGAGGAGATATGCTTGGCTCAGTGCAATGCAATCCTAAAACTGAACTCTCCCCATGAAGGGGACGCTTGCATGGACTGGTGAAAACATCCCCATCCTCATGAACAGGATGGTGGACTGGCAAAGACAAAATCAGCTCTAAGCTCATGCCTCCCCACGAAGAGGAGACATGCCTGCCTCGGTGAAACCTACTTCTAACCTGAAGTCTCCCCATGAAAGGCAGGCTAGCATGGACATGTGAAAACATACCATCTGCATGAAGAGGATTGTTGACTGGCATAGGCAAAACCAGCTCTGATGTCTGTGCTCCCCATGAGGAGGAAATATGCTTGCCTTGGTCAAATCTAATCCTAATCTGTATGTTGGACATGTAGGGGAGGATTGCATGGCCTGGTAATACCATCCCCATCCCCAGGAAGAGGATCGTTGACTGGCAAAGACAAAACCAGCTCCAAGCTCATGCCTCCCCATGAAGATGAGACATGCCTGTATTGGTGAAATCCTCTTCTAACCTTAACTCTCCCCATGAAGGGGAGGCAAGCATGGATTGGGGAAAACATCCCCATCCCCATGAAGAGGATGTTTGACTGACAAAGAAGAAACCAGCTTTAAGGTCATAGCTCCCCATGAAGAGGAGATATAATTGTCTCACTGAAATCTAATCCTAACCTGAACTTTCCATGCAAAGGGGAGGCCTGTATGGCCTTGTGATAGAATCCCTACCCCCATGAAGAGGATGGTGGACTGGCAAGGACAAAACGAGCTCTTACCTGATGCCTCCCCATGAAGAGGAGACATGCCTGTCTTGGAGAAATCGACTTCTAACATGAACTCACCCCATAACGGGGAGACTGGCATGGCCTGGTGAAAACATCCCCATCCCTATGAAAAGGGTGGTTGATAGGAAAGAAAAACCAGCCCTAAGCTCATGCCTCCCCATGAAGAGGAGACATGCCTGCCTTGCTGAAACCTAACTCAAACCTGAACTCTCCCCATGAAGGGGAGGCAACCATGGACTGGGGAAAACATCCCCATCCCCATGAAGAGGATGGTGGACTGGCAAAGACAAAATCAGCTAGAAGCTCATGCCTCCCCATGAAGAGGAGATATGCCTGCCTTGGTGAATTTTACTAATAGCCTCAACTCTCCCCATGAAGGCAAAGCTATTACGGACTGGTGAAAACATCCCCATCCCCAGGAAGAGGATGGTGGACTGGCAAACACAATACGAGCTCTTACCTGATGCCTCCCCATGAAGATGACATATGCCTGCCTTGGTGAAATCTACTTTTAGCCTGAACTCTCCTCATTAAGGGGAGGCTAACATGGATTGGTGAAACCAAACCGATCCTCATGCACAGGATGGTTGACTGGCATAGACAAAACCAGCTCTGAGGTCATGGCTCTCCCCATGGAGAGGAGATATGCTTGCCTCGGTGAAATCTACGTCTAACATGAACTCGCCCCATGAAGGGGAGGTTGGCATGGCCTGGTGAAAACATCCCCATCCCTATGAAATGGGTGGTTGACTGGCATAGACAAAACGAATTCTAAGGTCATAGCTCCCCATGGAGAGGAGACATGCCTGCCTTGCTGAAGTGTACTTCTAACCTGAACTCTCCCCATGAAGGGGAGGCAACCATGGACTGGGCAAAACATCCCCATCCCCATGAAGGGGATGGTTGACTGGGAAAGACAAAAGCAGCTCTAAGATCATACCTCCCCATGAAGAGGAGACATGCCAGCCTAGGTGAAATCTTCTTCTAACCTGACCTTTCCCTATGAATGGGAGGCTTCCCCATGAAGAGGAGACATGCCTGCCTCGGTGAAATCTTCTTCTAACCTGAACTCTACCTGAGAATGGGAGGCTTCCCCATGAAGAGGAGATATGCTTGGCTCAGTGCAATGCAATCCTAAAACTGAACTCTCCCCATGAAGGGGACGCTTGCATGGACTGGTGAAAACATCCCCATCCTCATGAACAGGATGGTGGACTGGCAAAGACAAAATCAGCTCTAAGCTCATGCCTCCGCATGAAGAGGAGACATGCCTGCCTCGGTGAAACCTACTTCTAACCTGAAGTCTCCCCATGAAAGGCAGGCTAGCATGGACATGTGAAAACATACCATCTGCATGAAGAGGATTGTTGACTGGCATAGGCAAAACCAGCTCTGATGTCTGTGCTCCCCATGAGGAGGAAATATGCTTGCCTTGGTCAAATCTAATCCTAATCTGTATGTTGGACATGTAGGGGAGGATGGCATGGCCTGGTAATACCATCCCCATCCCCAGGAAGAGGATCGTTGACTGGCAAAGACAAAACCAGCTCTAAGCTCATGCCTCCCCATGAAGAGGAGACATGCCTGCCTTGCTGAAACCTAATTCAAACCTGAAATCTCCCCATGAAGGGGAGGCAAGCATGGATTGGGGAAAACATCCCCATCCCCATGAAGAGGATGTTTGACTGACAAAGAAGAAACCAGCTTTAAGGTCATAGCTCCCCATGAAGAGGAGATAGTATCCCTACCTGATAGTATCCCTACCTGATTCCTCTGCATGAAGAGGAGATATGCCTGCCTTGGTGAATTTTACTAATAGTCTCAACTCTCCCCATGAAGGTAAAGCTAATACGGACTGGTGAAAACATCCCCATCCCCAGGAAGAGGATCTTTGACTGACAAAAAAGAAACCAGCTTTAAGGTCATAGCTCTCCATGAAGAGGAGATATGCTAGTCTCACTGAAATCTAATCCTAACCTTAACTTTCCATGCGAAGGGGAGGCCTTTATGGCCTTGTGATAGTATCCCTACCCCCATGAAGAGGATGTTTGACTGACAGGGAAGAAACTAGCTTTAAGGTCATAGCTCTCCATGAAGAGGAGACATGCCTGTCTTGGAGAAATCGACTTCTAACATGAACTCACCCCATAACGGGGAGACTGGCATGGCCTGGTGAAAACATCCCCATCCCTATGAAAAGGGTGGTTGATAGGAAAGAAAAACCAGCCCTAAGCTCATGCCTCTCCATGAAGAGGAGATATGCTAGTCTCACTGAAATCTAATCCTAACCTTAACTTTCAATGCGAAGGGGAGGCCTGTATGGCCTTGTGATAGTATCCCTACCCCCATGAAGAGGATGGTGGACTGGCAAAGACAAAACGAGCTCTTACCTGATGCCTCCCCATGAAGAGGAGACATGCCTGTCTTGGAGAAATCGACTTCTAACATGAACTCACCCCATAACGGGGAGACTGGCATGGCCTGGTGAAAACATCCCCATCCCTATGAAAAGGGTGGTTGATAGGAAAGAAAAACCAGCCCTAAGCTCATGCCTCCCCATGAAGAGGAGACATGCCTGCCTTGCTGAAACCTAATTCAAACCTGCACTCTCCCCATGAAAGGCAGGCTAGCATGGACATGTGAAAACATGCCATCTGCATGAAGAGGATTGTTGACTGGCATAGGCAAAACCAGCTCTGATGTCCTGTGCTCCCCATGAGGAGGAAGTATGCTTGCCTTGGTCAAATCTAATCCTAATCTGTATGTTGGACATGTAGGGGAGGATTGCATGGCCTGGTGAAAACATCCACATCTCTACAAAAATGATGGTTGATGGGAAAGACAAAACCAGCACTAAGCACATGCCTCCCCACTAAGAAGAGACATGCCTGCCTTGCTAAATTCTAATTTAACCCTGAACTCTCCCATGAAGGGGAGGCTAGCATGGACGGGTGAAAACATCCAATCCCCATGCAGTGGATGGTTGACTGGCATAGACAAAACCAAATCTGAGGTCATAGCTCCCCTTGAAAGGGAGATATGCTTGCGTTGGTGAAATCTAGTCCTAACCTGAACTTTCTACGCGAAGGGAAGGGAAGGCTTGCATGGGCGGGTGATAGTAACCTCATCTGCATGAAGAGGATGTTGGACTGTCAAGGATAAAACCAGCTCTAAGAGCATAGATAAAACTAGCTTCCCCATGAAGAGGAGACATGCAAGCCTTGGTGAAATCTACATCTAACCTGAACTCTCCCCATGAAGGGGAGGCAACCATGGACTGGGGAAAACATCCCCATCCCCATGAAGAGGATGGTTGACTGGCAAAGACAAAACGAATTCTAAGGTCATAGCTCCCCATGGAGAGGAGACATGCCTGCCTTGCTGAAGTGTACTTCTAACCTGAACTCTCCCAATGAAGGGGAGGCAACCATGGACTGGGGAAAACATCCCCATGAAGAGGATGGTTGACTGGGAACGGCAAAAGCAGCTCTAAGTTCATACCTCCCCATGAAGAGGAGACATGCCTGCCTAGGTAAAATCTTCTTCTAACCTGAACTCACCCTATGAATGGAAGCTTCCCCATGAAGAGGAGATATGCTTGCCTTGGTGAAATCTAATCGTAACCTGAACTTTGTACGCAACAGGGAGGCTTGCATGGCCGGGTGATAGTACCCCCATCCCCATTAAGAGGATGGTGGACTGACAAAGACAAAACCAACTCTAAGCACATAGACAAAATCAGCTTCCCCATGAAGAGGAGATATGCTTGCCTTGCTGAAAATGAATCCTTACCAGAACAATCACAGTGAAGGGGGGGCTTGCATGGCCTGGTGAAAACATCCTTATCCCTATCAAGAGGATAGTGAACAGGAGAGGAAAAAACCCGGTCTCAGCTCATGCCTCCCCATGAAGAGGAGACATGCCTGCCTAGGTGAAACCTACTTCTAACCTGAACTCTCCCCATGAAGTGGAAGCAAGCATGGACTGGGGAAAACATCCCCATCCCCATGAAGAGGATGGTGGACTGGCAAAGACAAAATCAGCTCGAAGTTCATGCCTCCCCATGAAGAGGAGACATGCCTGCCTAGGTGAAATCGTCTTCTGACCTGAACTCTGCCGATGAATGGGAGGCTTCCCCATGAAGAGGAGATATGCTTGGCTCAGTGTAATGCAATCCTAAACTGAACTCTCCCCATGAAGGGGACGCTTGCATGGACTGGTGAAAACATCCCGATCCCCATGAAGAGGTTGGTGGACTGGCAAAGACAAAATCAGCTCTAAGGTCATAACTCCCCATGAAGAGGAGACATGCCTGCCTTGGAAAAATCTACTTCTAATATGACCTCCCTCCATTAAGGGGAGGTTGCCATGGCCTGGTGAAAGCATCCCCATCTCTATGAAAAGGACGGTTGATGGGAAAGACAAAACCAGCTCTAAGCACATGCCACCCTAAGAAGAGGAGACATGCCTGTCTTGGAGAAATCGACTTCTAACATGAACTCACCCCATGAATTGGAGGCTTCACCATGAAGAGGAGATATGCTTGGCTCAGTGCAATGCAATCCTAAAACTGAACTCTCTCCATGAAGGGGATCCTTGCATGGACTGGTGAAAACATCCCCATCCCCATGAAGAGGATGGTGGACTGGCAAAGACAAAAACAGCTCTAAGCTCATACCTCCCCACGAACAGGAAAAATGCCAGCCTTGGTGAAACCTACTTCTAACCTGAACTCTCCCGATGAAAGGCAGGCTAGCATGGACATGTGAAAACATACCATCTGCATGAAGAGGATTGTTGACTGGCATAGGCAAAACCAGCTCTGATGTCTGTGCTCCCCATGAGGAGGAAATATGCTTGCATTGGTCAAATCTAATCCTAATCTGTATGTTGGACATGTAGGGGAGGATTGCATGGCCTGGTAATACCATCCCCATCCCCAGGAAGAGGATCGTTGACTGGCATAGAGAAAACCAAATCTGAGGTCATAGATCCCCTTGAAAGGGAGATATGCTTGCCTTGGTGAATTCTAGTCCTAACCTGAACTTTCTACGCGAAGTATAGGGAAGGCTTGCATGGGCGGGTGATAGTAACCTCATCCCCATGAAGAGGATGGTGGACTGTCAAGGATAAAACCAGCTCTAAGAGCATAGATAAAACCAGCTTCCCCATGAAGAGGAGATATGCTTGCCTTGGTGAAATCTAATCGCAACCTGAACTTTGTACGCAACGGGGAGGCTTGCATGGCCGGGTGATAGTACCCCCATCCCCATTAAGAGGATGGTGGACTGACAAAGACAAAATCAGCTCGAAGCTCATGCCTCCCCATGAAGAGGAGACATGCCTGCCTTGCTGAAACTGAATCCTTACCAGAACTCTCACAGTGAAGGGGAGGCTTGTATGGCCTGGTGAAAACATCCTTATCCCTATCAAGAGGATAGTGAACAGGAGAGGAAAAAACCCAGTCTCAGCTCATGCCTCCCCATGAAGAGGAGACATGCCTGCCTAGGTGAAACCTACTTCTAACCTGAACTCTCCCCATGAAGTGGAAGCAAGCATGGACTGGGGAAAACATCCCCATCCCCATGAAGAGGATGGTGAACTGGCAAAGACAGAATCAGCTATAAGGCCATAGCTCCCCATGAAGAGAAGACATGCCTGCGTTGTTAAAATCTACTTCTAACCTGAACTCTCCCCATGAAGGGGAGGCAACCATGGACTGGGGAAAACATCCCCATCCCCATGAAGAGGATGGTGGACTGGCAAAGACAAAATCAGCTCGAAGCCCATACCTACCCATGAAGAGGAGACATGCCTGCCTCGGTGAAATCTTCTTCTAACCTGAACTCTCCCTATGAATGGGAGGCTTCCCCATGAAGAGGAGATATGCTTGGCTCAGTGCAATGCAATCCTAAAACTGAACTCTCCCCATGAAGGGGACGCTTGCATGGACTGGTGAAAACATCCCCATCCTCATGAACAGGATGGTGGACTGGCAAAGACAAAATCAGCTCTAAGCTCATGCCTCCGCATGAAGAGGAGACATGCCTGCCTCGGTGAAACCTACTTCTAACCTGAAGTCTCCCCATGAAAGGCAGGCTAGCATGGACATGTGAAAACATACCATCTGCATGAAGAGGATTGTTGACTGGCATAGGCAAAACCAGCTCTGATGTCTGTGCTCCCCATGAGGAGGAAATATGCTTGCCTTGGTCAAATCTAATCCTAATCTGTATGTTGGACATGTAGGGGAGGATGGCATGGCCTGGTAATACCATCCCCATCCCCAGGAAGAGGATCGTTGACTGGCAAAGACAAAACCAGCTCTAAGCTCATGCCTCCCCATGAAGAGGAGACATGCCTGCCTTGCTGAAACCTAATTCAAACCTGAAATCTCCCCATGAAGGGGAGGCAAGCATGGATTGGGGAAAACATCCCCATCCCCATGAAGAGGATGTTTGACTGACAAAGAAGAAACCAGCTTTAAGGTCATAGCTCCCCATGAAGAGGAGATAGTATCCCTACCTGATAGTATCCCTACCTGATTCCTCTGCATGAAGAGGAGATATGCCTGCCTTGGTGAATTTTACTAATAGTCTCAACTCTCCCCATGAAGGTAAAGCTAATACGGACTGGTGAAAACATCCCCATCCCCAGGAAGAGGATCTTTGACTGACAAAAAAGAAACCAGCTTTAAGGTCATAGCTCTCCATGAAGAGGAGATATGCTAGTCTCACTGAAATCTAATCCTAACCTTAACTTTCCATGCGAAGGGGAGGCCTTTATGGCCTTGTGATAGTATCCCTACCCCCATGAAGAGGATGTTTGACTGACAGGGAAGAAACTAGCTTTAAGGTCATAGCTCTCCATGAAGAGGAGACATGCCTGTCTTGGAGAAATCGACTTCTAACATGAACTCACCCCATAACGGGGAGACTGGCATGGCCTGGTGAAAACATCCCCATCCCTATGAAAAGGGTGGTTGATAGGAAAGAAAAACCAGCCCTAAGCTCATGCCTCTCCATGAAGAGGAGATATGCTAGTCTCACTGAAATCTAATCCTAACCTTAACTTTCAATGCGAAGGGGAGGCCTGTATGGCCTTGTGATAGTATCCCTACCCCCATGAAGAGGATGGTGGACTGGCAAAGACAAAACGAGCTCTTACCTGATGCCTCCCCATGAAGAGGAGACATGCCTGTCTTGGAGAAATCGACTTCTAACATGAACTCACCCCATAACGGGGAGACTGGCATGGCCTGGTGAAAACATCCCCATCCCTATGAAAAGGGTGGTTGATAGGAAAGAAAAACCAGCCCTAAGCTCATGCCTCCCCATGAAGAGGAGACATGCCTGCCTTGCTGAAACCTAATTCAAACCTGCACTCTCCCCATGAAAGGCAGGCTAGCATGGACATGTGAAAACATGCCATCTGCATGAAGAGGATTGTTGACTGGCATAGGCAAAACCAGCTCTGATGTCCTGTGCTCCCCATGAGGAGGAAGTATGCTTGCCTTGGTCAAATCTAATCCTAATCTGTATGTTGGACATGTAGGGGAGGATTGCATGGCCTGGTGAAAACATCCACATCTCTACAAAAATGATGGTTGATGGGAAAGACAAAACCAGCACTAAGCACATGCCTCCCCACTAAGAAGAGACATGCCTGCCTTGCTAAATTCTAATTTAACCCTGAACTCTCCCATGAAGGGGAGGCTAGCATGGACGGGTGAAAACATCCAATCCCCATGCAGTGGATGGTTGACTGGCATAGACAAAACCAAATCTGAGGTCATAGCTCCCCTTGAAAGGGAGATATGCTTGCGTTGGTGAAATCTAGTCCTAACCTGAACTTTCTACGCGAAGGGAAGGGAAGGCTTGCATGGGCGGGTGATAGTAACCTCATCTGCATGAAGAGGATGTTGGACTGTCAAGGATAAAACCAGCTCTAAGAGCATAGATAAAACTAGCTTCCCCATGAAGAGGAGACATGCAAGCCTTGGTGAAATCTACATCTAACCTGAACTCTCCCCATGAAGGGGAGGCAACCATGGACTGGGGAAAACATCCCCATCCCCATGAAGAGGATGGTTGACTGGCAAAGACAAAACGAATTCTAAGGTCATAGCTCCCCATGGAGAGGAGACATGCCTGCCTTGCTGAAGTGTACTTCTAACCTGAACTCTCCCAATGAAGGGGAGGCAACCATGGACTGGGGAAAACATCCCCATGAAGAGGATGGTTGACTGGGAACGGCAAAAGCAGCTCTAAGTTCATACCTCCCCATGAAGAGGAGACATGCCTGCCTAGGTAAAATCTTCTTCTAACCTGAACTCACCCTATGAATGGAAGCTTCCCCATGAAGAGGAGATATGCTTGCCTTGGTGAAATCTAATCGTAACCTGAACTTTGTACGCAACAGGGAGGCTTGCATGGCCGGGTGATAGTACCCCCATCCCCATTAAGAGGATGGTGGACTGACAAAGACAAAACCAACTCTAAGCACATAGACAAAATCAGCTTCCCCATGAAGAGGAGATATGCTTGCCTTGCTGAAAATGAATCCTTACCAGAACAATCACAGTGAAGGGGGGGCTTGCATGGCCTGGTGAAAACATCCTTATCCCTATCAAGAGGATAGTGAACAGGAGAGGAAAAAACCCGGTCTCAGCTCATGCCTCCCCATGAAGAGGAGACATGCCTGCCTAGGTGAAACCTACTTCTAACCTGAACTCTCCCCATGAAGTGGAAGCAAGCATGGACTGGGGAAAACATCCCCATCCCCATGAAGAGGATGGTGGACTGGCAAAGACAAAATCAGCTCGAAGTTCATGCCTCCCCATGAAGAGGAGACATGCCTGCCTAGGTGAAATCGTCTTCTGACCTGAACTCTGCCGATGAATGGGAGGCTTCCCCATGAAGAGGAGATATGCTTGGCTCAGTGTAATGCAATCCTAAACTGAACTCTCCCCATGAAGGGGACGCTTGCATGGACTGGTGAAAACATCCCGATCCCCATGAAGAGGTTGGTGGACTGGCAAAGACAAAATCAGCTCTAAGGTCATAACTCCCCATGAAGAGGAGACATGCCTGCCTTGGAAAAATCTACTTCTAATATGACCTCCCTCCATTAAGGGGAGGTTGCCATGGCCTGGTGAAAGCATCCCCATCTCTATGAAAAGGACGGTTGATGGGAAAGACAAAACCAGCTCTAAGCACATGCCACCCTAAGAAGAGGAGACATGCCTGTCTTGGAGAAATCGACTTCTAACATGAACTCACCCCATGAATTGGAGGCTTCACCATGAAGAGGAGATATGCTTGGCTCAGTGCAATGCAATCCTAAAACTGAACTCTCTCCATGAAGGGGATCCTTGCATGGACTGGTGAAAACATCCCCATCCCCATGAAGAGGATGGTGGACTGGCAAAGACAAAAACAGCTCTAAGCTCATACCTCCCCACGAACAGGAAAAATGCCAGCCTTGGTGAAACCTACTTCTAACCTGAACTCTCCCGATGAAAGGCAGGCTAGCATGGACATGTGAAAACATACCATCTGCATGAAGAGGATTGTTGACTGGCATAGGCAAAACCAGCTCTGATGTCTGTGCTCCCCATGAGGAGGAAATATGCTTGCATTGGTCAAATCTAATCCTAATCTGTATGTTGGACATGTAGGGGAGGATTGCATGGCCTGGTAATACCATCCCCATCCCCAGGAAGAGGATCGTTGACTGGCATAGAGAAAACCAAATCTGAGGTCATAGATCCCCTTGAAAGGGAGATATGCTTGCCTTGGTGAATTCTAGTCCTAACCTGAACTTTCTACGCGAAGTATAGGGAAGGCTTGCATGGGCGGGTGATAGTAACCTCATCCCCATGAAGAGGATGGTGGACTGTCAAGGATAAAACCAGCTCTAAGAGCATAGATAAAACCAGCTTCCCCATGAAGAGGAGATATGCTTGCCTTGGTGAAATCTAATCGCAACCTGAACTTTGTACGCAACGGGGAGGCTTGCATGGCCGGGTGATAGTACCCCCATCCCCATTAAGAGGATGGTGGACTGACAAAGACAAAATCAGCTCGAAGCTCATGCCTCCCCATGAAGAGGAGACATGCCTGCCTTGCTGAAACTGAATCCTTACCAGAACTCTCACAGTGAAGGGGAGGCTTGTATGGCCTGGTGAAAACATCCTTATCCCTATCAAGAGGATAGTGAACAGGAGAGGAAAAAACCCAGTCTCAGCTCATGCCTCCCCATGAAGAGGAGACATGCCTGCCTAGGTGAAACCTACTTCTAACCTGAACTCTCCCCATGAAGTGGAAGCAAGCATGGACTGGGGAAAACATCCCCATCCCCATGAAGAGGATGGTGAACTGGCAAAGACAGAATCAGCTATAAGGCCATAGCTCCCCATGAAGAGAAGACATGCCTGCGTTGTTAAAATCTACTTCT
This sequence comes from Heloderma suspectum, assembly GCF_057233095.1. Lineage (NCBI taxonomy): Eukaryota > Metazoa > Chordata > Lepidosauria > Squamata > Helodermatidae > Heloderma > Heloderma suspectum. The sequence continues at coordinate 73,971,841 of NC_139462.1, forward strand.
AACCTGAACTCTCCCCATGAAGGGGAGGCAACCATGGACTGGGGAAAACATCCCCATCCCCATGAAGAGGATGGTGGACTGGCAAAGACAAAATCAGCTCGAAGCCCATACCTACCCATGAAGAGGAGACATGCCTGCCTCGGTGAAATCTTCTTCTAACCTGAACTCTCCCTATGAATGGGAGGCTTCCCCATGAAGAGGAGATATGCTTGACTCAGTGCAATGCAATCCTAAAACTGAACTCTCTCTGTGAAGGGGACCCTTGCATGGACTGGTGAAGACATCCCCATCCCTATGAAAAGGGTGGTGGACTGGCAAAGACAAAATCAGCTCTAAGCTCATACCTCCCCATGAACAGGAAACATGCCAGCCTTGGTGAAACCTACTTCTAACCTGAAGTCTCCTGATGAAAGGCAGGCTAGCATGGACATGTGAAAACATACCATCTGCATGAAGAGGATTGTTGACTGGCATAGGCAAAGCCAGCTCTGATGTCTGTGCTCCCCATGAGGAGGAAATATGCTTGCCTTGGTCAAATCTAATCCTAATCTGTATGTTGGACATGTAGGGGAGGATTGCATGGCCTGGTAATACCATCCCCATCCCCAGCAAGAGGATCGTTGACTGGCAAAGACAAAACCAGCTCTAAGCTCATGCCTCCCCATGAAGAGGAGACATGCCTGCCTTGCTGAAACCTAATTCAAACCTGAACTCTCCCTATGAAAGGGAGGCTTCCCCATGAAGAGGAGATATGCCTGGCTCAGTGCAATGCAATCCTAAAACTGAACTCTCCCCATGAAAGGGAGGCGTGCATGGACTGGGGAAAACATCCCCATCGCCATGAAGAGGATGGTGGACTGGCAAAGACAAAACCAGCTCTAAGCTCATGCCTCCCCATGAAGAGGAGACATGCCAGCCTTGGTGAAATCTACTTCGGACCTGAACTCTCCCCATGAAAGGGAGGAAAGCATGGACTGGGGAAAACATCCCCTTCCCCAGGAAGAGGATGGTGGACTGGCAAAGAAAAAATCAGCTCTAAGCTCATACCTCCCCATTAACAGGAAACATGCCAGAGGATTGTTGACTGGCATAGGCAAAACCAGCTCTGATGTCTGTGCTCCCCATGAGGAGGAAATATGCTTGCCTTGGTCAAATCTAATCCTAATCTGTATGTTGGATATGTAGGGGAGGATTGCATGGCCTGGTAATACCATCCCCATCCCCAGGAAGAGGATCCTTGACTGGTAAAGACAAAACCAGCTCCAAGCTCATGCCTCCCCAGGAAGAGGAGACATGCCTGTATTGGTGAAATCCTCTTCTAACCTTAACTCTCCGCATGAAGGGGATGCAAGCATTGACTGGGGAAAACACCCCCATCCCCATGAAGAGGATGTTTGACTGACAAAGAAGAAACCAGCTTTAAGGTCATAGCTCCCCATGAAGAGGAGACATGCCTGCCTTGCTGAAACCTAATTCAAACCTGAAATCTCCCCATGAAGGGGAGGCTAGCATGGACGGGTGAAAACATCAAATCCCCTTGAAGAGGATGGTTAACTGGCATAGACAAAACGAATTCTAAGGTCATAGCTCCCCATGGAGAGGAGACATACCTGCCTTGCTGAAGTGTACTTCTAACCTGAACTCTCCCCATGAAGGGGAGGTAACCATGGACTGGGGAAAACATCCCAATGAAGAGGATGGTGGACTGGCAAAGACAAAACCAGGTCTAAGCTCATGCCTTCCCATAAAGAGGAGAGATGCCAGCCTTGGTGAAATCTACATCTAACCTGAACTCTCCCCATGAAGGGGAGGCAACTATGGACTGGGGAAAACATCCCCATCCCCATGAAGGGGATGGTTGACTGGGAAAGACAAAAGCAGCTCTAAGCTCATACCTCCCCATTAAGAGGAGTCATGCCTGCCTAGGTGAAATCTTCTTCTAACCTGAACTCTCCCTATGAATGGGAGGCTTCCCCATGAAGAGGAGATATGCTTGGCTCAGTGCAATGCAATCCTAAAACTGAACTCTCCCCATGAAGGGGACGCTTGCATGGACTGGTGAAAACATCGCCATCCCCATGAAAAGGATGGTGGACTGGCAAAGACAAAAAGAGCTCTAAGCTCATACCTCCCCATGAACAGGAAACATGCCAGCCTTGGTGAAACCTACTTCTAACCTGAACTCTCCCGATGAAAGGCAGGCTAGCATGGACATGTGAAAACATACCATCTGCATGAAGAGGATTGTTGACTGGCATAGGCAAAACCAGCTCTGATGTCTGTGCTCCCCATGAGGAGGAAATATGCTTGCCTTGGTCAAATCTAATCCTAATCTGTATGTTGGACATGTAGGGGAGGATTGCATGGCCTGGTAATACCATCCCCATCCCCAGGAAGAGGATCCTTGACTGGCAAAGACAAAACCAGCTCTAAGCTCATGCCTCCCCATGAAGAGGAGACATGCCTGCCTTGGTGAAATCTTCTTCTAACCTTAACTCTCCCCATGAAGGGGAGGCAAGCATGGACTGGGGGAAACATCCCCATCCCCATGAAGAGGATGGTTGACTGGCATAGACAAAACGAATTCTAAGGTCATAGCTCCCCATGGAGAGGAGACATGCCAGTCTTGGTGAAATCTACTTCTAACCTGAACTCTCCCTATGAATGGGAGGCTTCCCCATGAAGAGGAGATATGCTTGGCTCAGTGCAATGCAATCCTAAAACTGAGCTTTATGAACCTCTTATGAAGAGGAGATATGCTTGCCTTGGTGAAATCTAATCGTAACCTGAACTTTGTACGCAACGGGGAGGCTTGCACGGCCGGGTGATAGTACCCCCATCCCCATTAAGAGGGTGGTGGACTGACAAAGACAAAACCAGCTCTAAGCACATAGACAAAACCAGCTTCCCCATGAAGAGGAGATATACTTGCCTCAGTGAAATCTAATCCTCACCAGAACTCTCACAATGAAGGGAAGGCTTGCATGGCCTGGTTAAAACATCCTTATCCCTATCAAGAGGATAGTGAACAGGAGAAACAAAACTAGCTCTAAGCTCATGCCTCCCCATTAAGAAAAGACATGCCTGCCTTGCTGAAATCTACTTCTAACCTGCAATCTCCCCATGAAGGGGAGGCTAGCATGGACTGGGGAAAACATCCCCATCCCCATGAAGGGGATGGTTGACTGGGAAAGACAAAAGCAGCTCTAAGCTCATACCTCCCCATGAAAAGGAGACATGCCTGCCTCGGTGAAATCTTCTTCTAAACTGAACTCTACCTATGAATGGGAGGCTTCCCCATGAAGAGGAGATATGCTTGGCTCAGTGCAATGCAATCCTAAAACTGAACACTCCCCAAGAAGGGACGCTTGCATGGACTGGTGAATGTGAATGAATCCCAATGAAGTGGATGGTGGACTAGCAAAGACAAAACCAGCTCTAAGCTCATGCCTCCCCATGAAGAGGAGTCGAGCCTGAGTTGTGGAGAAATGTACTTCTAACCTGAACGTTCCCAATGAAGGGGAGGCTTGCATGGCCTGGTGAAAACATCTTCATCCATATCAAGAGCATAGTGAACAAAAGAGAAAAAACTAGGACTTAGCTCATGCCCCCCATGAAGAGGAGACATGCCTGCCTTGCTGAAACCTACTTCAAATCTGAAATCTCCCCATGAAAGGGAGGCTAGCATGGACAGCTGAAAACATCCAATCCCCTTGAAGAGGATGGTTGACGGGTCATTGCTCCCCATGGAGAGGAGATATGCTTGCCTCGGTGAAATCTAATCCTAACCTCCACTTTCCACGCGAAGGGGGGGCTTGCATGGCCTGGTGATAGTATCCCAACCCACATGAAGAGGATAGTGAAATGTCAAAGACAAAACCAGCTCTAAGCTCATGCCTCCCCATGAAGAGGAGATATGCTTGTCTTAGTGAAATCTACTTCTAGCCTGAACTCTCCCCATGAAGGGGAGGATAACATGGACGGGTGAAAACATCCAATGCCCAGGCAGAGGATGGTTGACTGGCATAGACAAAACCAAATCTGAGGTCATAGCTCCTCATAAAAGGGAGATATGCTTGCCTTGGTGAAATCTAGTCCTAACCTGAACTTTCCACGCAAAGGGGAGGCTTGCATGTCTGGGTGATAGCATCCCCATCCCCATGAAGAGGATGGTGGACTGACAAAGACAAAACCAGCTCTAAGGGCATAGACAAAACCAGCTTCCCCTTGAAGAGGAGATATACTTGCCACAGTGAAATATAATGCTCACCAGAACTCTCACAATGAAGGGAAGGCTTGCATGGCCTGGTGAAAACATCTTCATCCCTATCAAGAGGATAGTGAACAGGAGCGACAAAACTAGGACTAAGCTCATGTCCCCCATGAAGAGGAGACATGCCTGCCTTGATGAAACCTACTTCAAACCTGCAATCTCCGCATGAAGGGGAGGCTAGCATGCACGGGTGATAGTATCCCCATCTGCATGAAGAGGATGGTGGACTGTCAAGGACAAAACTAGCTCTAAGCGCATAGATAAAACCAGCTTCCCCATGAAGGGGAGATATACTTGCCTCAGTGAAATCTAATCCTCACCAGAACTCTCACAATGAAGGGAAGGCTTGCATGGACTGGTGAAAACATCCCCGTCCCTATGAAGTGGATGGTGGACTAGCAAATACAAAACCAGCTCTAAGCTCATGCCTCCCCATGAAGAGGAGATATGCTTGGCCCAGTGTAATCTAATCTTAAGCTCAACTCACCCCATTAAGGGGAGGTTTGGATGCTCTGGTGAAAACATCCCAAAACCCACGAAGAGGATGGCTGGCTGGCAAAGTCAAAACCAGCTCTAAGCTCATGCCACCCTATGAAGAGGAGTCATGCCTGACTTGGAGAAATCTACTTCTAACCTGAACGCTCCCAATGAAGGAGAGGCTTTCATGTGAAAACATCCCATCTGCATGGATTGTTGACTGTCGTAGGGAAAACCAGCTCTGATGTCTGTGCTCCCCATGAGGAGGAAATATGCTTGCCTTGGTCAAATCTAATCCTAATCTTTATGTTGGACATGTAGGGGAGGCTGGCATGGCCTGGTGAAAAAATCCCCATCCCTATGAATAGGGTGGTTGATGAGAAAGAAAAACCAGCCCTAAGCTCATGCCTCCCCATGAAGAGGAGACATGCCTGCCTTGCTGAAACCTAATTCAAACCTGAACTCTCCCTATGAATGGGAGGCTTCCCCATGAAGAGGAGATGTGCTTGGCTCAGTGCAATGCAATCCTAAAACTGAACTCTCCCCATGAAAGGGAGGCGTGCATGGACTGGGGAAAACATCCCCATCCCCATGAAGAGGATGGTGGACTGGCAAAGACAAAACCAGCTCTAAGCTCATGCCTCCCCATGAAGAGGAGACATGCCAGCCTTGGTGAAATCTACTTCTAACCTGAACTCTCCCCATGAAGGGGAGGCAACTATGGACTGGGGAAAACATCCCCATCCCCATGAAGGGGATGGTTGACTGGGAAAGACAAAAGCAGCTCTAAGCTCATACCTCCCCATGAAGAGGAGACATGCCTGCCTAGGTGAAATCTTCTTCTAACCTGAACTGTCCCTATGAATGGGAGGCTTCGCCATGAAGAGGATATATGCTTGGCTTAGTGCAATGCAATCCTAAAACTGAACTCTCCCCATGAAGGGGACCCTTGCATGGACTGGTGAAAACATCCCCATCCCCATGAAGAGGATGGTGGACTGGCAAAGACAAAATCAGCTCTCATACCTCCCAGTGAACAGGAAACATGCCAGCCTCGGGGAAATCTACTTCTAACCTGAACTCTCCCGATGAAAGGCAGGCTAGCATGGACATGTGAAAACATACCATCTGCATGAAGAGGATTGTTTTCTGGCATAGGCAAAACCAGCTCTGATGACTGTGCTCCCCATGAGGAGGAAATATGCTTGCCTTGGTGAAATCTAATCCTAATCTGTATGTTGGACATGTAGGGAAGGATTGCATGGCCTGGTAATACCATCCCCATCCCCAGGAAGAGGATCGTTGACTGGCAAAGACAAAACCAGCTCTAAGCTCATGCCTCCCCATGAAGAGGAGACATGCCTGCCTTGCTGAAACCTAATTCAAACCTGAAATCTCCCCATGAAGGGGAGGCTAGCATGGACGGGTGAAAACATCGAATCCACTTGAAGAGGATGGTTGACTGACATAGACAAAACGAATTCTAAGGTCATAGCTCCCCATGGAGAGGAGACATGCCAGTCTTGGTGAAATCTACTTCTAACCTGAACTCTCCCTATGAATGGGAGGCTTCCCCATGAAGAGGAGATATGCTTGGCTCAGTGCAATGCAATCCTAAAACTGAGCTTTATGAACCTCTTATGAAGAGGAGATATGCTTGCCTTGGTGAAATCTAATCGTAACCTGAACTTTGTACGCAACGGGGAGGCTTGCACGGCCGGGTGATAGTACCCCCATCCCCATTAAGAGGGTGGTGGACTGACAAAGACAAAACCAGCTCTAAGCACATAGACAAAACCAGCTTCCCCATGAAGAGGAGATATACTTGCCTCAGTGAAATCTAATCCTCACCAGAACTCTCACAATGAAGGGAAGGCTTGCATGGCCTGGTTAAAACATCCTTATCCCTATCAAGAGGATAGTGAACAGGAGAAACAAAACTAGCTCTAAGCTCATGCCTCCCCATTAAGAAAAGACATGCCTGCCTTGCTGAAATCTACTTCTAACCTGCAATCTCCCCATGAAGGGGAGGCTAGCATGGACTGGGGAAAACATCCCCATCCCCATGAAGGGGATGGTTGACTGGGAAAGACAAAAGCAGCTCTAAGCTCATACCTCCCCATGAAAAGGAGACATGCCTGCCTCGGTGAAATCTTCTTCTAAACTGAACTCTACCTATGAATGGGAGGCTTCCCCATGAAGAGGAGATATGCTTGGCTCAGTGCAATGCAATCCTAAAACTGAACACTCCCCAAGAAGGGACGCTTGCATGGACTGGTGAATGTGAATGAATCCCAATGAAGTGGATGGTGGACTAGCAAAGACAAAACCAGCTCTAAGCTCATTCCTCCCTATGAAGAGGAGTCGAGCCTGAGTTGTGGAGAAATGTACTTCTAACCTGAACGTTCCCAATGAAGGGGAGGCTTGCATGGCCTGGTGAAAACATCTTCATCCATATCAAGAGCATAGGGAACAAAAGAGAAAAAACTAGGACTTAGCTCATGCCCCCCATGAAGAGGAGACATGCCTGCCTTGCTGAAACCTACTTCAAATCTGAAATCTCCCCATGAAGGGGAGGCTAGCATGGACGGCTGAAAACATCCAATCCCCTTGAAGAGGATGGTTGACGGGCATAGACAAAACCAAATCTGAGGTCATAGCTCCCCTTGAAAGGGAGATATGCTTGCCTTGGTGAATTCTAGTCCTAACCTGAACTTTCAACGCGAAGGGAAGGGAAGGCTTGCAGGGGCGGGTGACAGTAACCTCATCCACATGAAGAGGATGGTGGACTGACAAAGACAAAACCAGCTCTAAGCGCATAGATAAAACCAGCTTCCCCAGGAAGAGGAGATATGCTTGCCTTGGTGAAATCTAATCGTAACCTGAACTTTCTACGCGACGAGGAGGCTTGCATGGCCGGGTGATAGTACCCCCATCCCCATTAAGAGGGTGGTGGACTGACAAAGACAAAACCAGCTCTAAGCGCATAGACAAAACCAGCTTCCCCATGAAGAGGAGATATACTTGCCTCAGTGAAATCTAATCCTCACCAGAACTCTCACAATGAAGGGAAGGCTTGCATGGCCTGGTTAAAACATCCTTATCCCTATCAAGAGGATAGTGAACAGGAGAAACAAAACTAGCTCTAAGCTCATGCCTCCCCATGAAGAAAAGACATGCCTGCCTTGCTGAAATCTACTTCTAACCTGCAATCTCCCCATGAAGGGGAGGCTAGCATGGACTGGGGAAAACATCCCCATCCCCATGAAGGGGATGGTTGACTGGGAAAGACAAAAGCAGCTCTAAGCTCATACCTCCCCATGAAGAGGAGACATGCCTGCCTCGGTGAAATCTTCTTCTAACCTGAACTCTCCCTATGAATGGGAGGCTTCCCCATGAAGAGGAGACATGCCGGCCTCGGTGAAATCTTCTCCTAAACTGAACTCTACCTATGAATGGGAGGCTTCCTCATGAAGAGGAGATATGCTTGGCTCAGTGCAATGCAATCCTAAAACTGAACACTCCCCAAGAAGGGACGCTTGCATGGACTGGTGAATGTGAATGAATCCCAATGAAGTGGATGGTGGACTAGCAAAGACAAAACCAGCTCTAAGCTCATGCCTCCCCATGAAGAGGAGTCGAGCCTGAGTTGTGGAGAAATGTACTTCTAACCTGAACGTTCCCAATGAAGGGGAGGCTTGCATGGCCTGGTGAAAACATCTTCATCCATATCAAGAGCATAGTGAACAAAAGAGAAAAAACTAGGACTTAGCTCATGCCCCCCATGAAGAGGAGACATGCCTGCCTTGCTGAAACCTACTTCAAATCTGAAATCTCCCCATGAAAGGGAGGCTAGCATGGACAGCTGAAAACATCCAATCCCCTTGAAGAGGATGGTTGACGGGTCATTGCTCCCCATGGAGAGGAGATATGCTTGCCTCGGTGAAATCTAATCCTAACCTCCACTTTCCACGCGAAGGGGGGGCTTGCATGGCCTGGTGATAGTATCCCAACCCACATGAAGAGGATAGTGAAATGTCAAAGACAAAACCAGCTCTAAGCTCATGCCTCCCCATGAAGAGGAGATATGCTTGTCTTAGTGAAATCTACTTCTAGCCTGAACTCTCCCCATGAAGGGGAGGATAGCATGGACGGGTGAAAACATCCAATGCCCAGGCAGAGGATGGTTGACTGGCATAGACAAAACCAAATCTGAGGTCATAGCTCCTCATAAAAGGGAGATATGCTTGCCTTGGTGAAATCTAGTCCTAACCTGCAATCTCCCCATGAAGGGGAGGCTAGCATGGACTGGGGAAAACATCCCCATCCCCATGAAGGGGATGGTTGACTGGGAAAGACAAAAGCAGCTCTAAGCTCATACCTCCCCATGAAGAGGAGACATGCCTGCCTCGGTGAAATCTTCTTCTAACCTGAACTCTCCCTATGAATGGGAGGCTTCCCCATGAAGAGGAGACATGCCGGCCTCGGTGAAATCTTCTCCTAAACTGAACTCTACCTATGAATGGGAGGCTTCCTCATGAAGAGGAGATATGCTTGGCTCAGTGCAATGCAATCCTAAAACTGAACACTCCCCAAGAAGGGACGCTTGCATGGACTGGTGAATGTGAATGAATCCCAATGAAGTGGATGGTGGACTAGCAAAGACAAAACCAGCTCTAAGCTCATGCCTCCCCATGAAGAGGAGTCGAGCCTGAGTTGTGGAGAAATGTACTTCTAACCTGAACGTTCCCAATGAAGGGGAGGCTTGCATGGCCTGGTGAAAACATCTTCATCCATATCAAGAGCATAGTGAACAAAAGAGAAAAAACTAGGACTTAGCTCATGCCCCCCATGAAGAGGAGACATGCCTGCCTTGCTGAAACCTACTTCAAATCTGAAATCTCCCCATGAAAGGGAGGCTAGCATGGACAGCTGAAAACATCCAATCCCCTTGAAGAGGATGGTTGACGGGTCATTGCTCCCCATGGAGAGGAGATATGCTTGCCTCGGTGAAATCTAATCCTAACCTCCACTTTCCACGCGAAGGGGGGGCTTGCATGGCCTGGTGATAGTATCCCAACCCACATGAAGAGGATAGTGAAATGTCAAAGACAAAACCAGCTCTAAGCTCATGCCTCCCCATGAAGAGGAGATATGCTTGTCTTAGTGAAATCTACTTCTAGCCTGAACTCTCCCCATGAAGGGGAGGATAGCATGGACGGGTGAAAACATCCAATGCCCAGGCAGAGGATGGTTGACTGGCATAGACAAAACCAAATCTGAGGTCATAGCTCCTCATAAAAGGGAGATATGCTTGCCTTGGTGAAATCTAGTCCTAACCTGAACTTTCCACGCAAAGGGGAGGCTTGCATGTCTGGGTGATAGCATCCCCATCCCCATGAAGAGGATGGTGGACTGACAAAGACAAAACCAGCTCTAAGGGCATAGACAAAACCAGCTTCCCCTTGAAGAGGAGATATACTTGCCACAGTGAAATATAATGCTCACCAGAACTCTCACAATGAAGGGAAGGCTTGCATGGCCTGGTGAAAACATCTTCATCCCTATCAAGAGGATAGTGAACAGGAGCGACAAAACTAGGACTAAGCTCATGTCCCCCATGAAGAGGAGACATGCCTGCCTTGATGAAACCTACTTCAAACCTGCAATCTCCGCATGAAGGGGAGGCTAGCATGCACGGGTGATAGTATCCCCATCTGCATGAAGAGGATGGTGGACTGTCAAGGACAAAACTAGCTCTAAGCGCATAGATAAAACCAGCTTCCCCATGAAGGGGAGATATACTTGCCTCAGTGAAATCTAATCCTCACCAGAACTCTCACAATGAAGGGAAGGCTTGCATGGACTGGTGAAAACATCCCCGTCCCTATGAAGTGGATGGTGGACTAGCAAATACAAAACCAGCTCTAAGCTCATGCCTCCCCATGAAGAGGAGATATGCTTGGCCCAGTGTAATCTAATCTTAAGCTCAACTCACCCCATTAAGGGGAGGTTTGGATGCTCTGGTGAAAACATCCCAAAACCCACGAAGAGGATGGCTGGCTGGCAAAGTCAAAACCAGCTCTAAGCTCATGCCACCCTATGAAGAGGAGTCATGCCTGACTTGGAGAAATCTACTTCTAACCTGAACGCTCCCAATGAAGGAGAGGCTTTCATGTGAAAACATCCCATCTGCATGGATTGTTGACTGTCGTAGGGAAAACCAGCTCTGATGTCTGTGCTCCCCATGAGGAGGAAATATGCTTGCCTTGGTCAAATCTAATCCTAATCTTTATGTTGGACATGTAGGGGAGGCTGGCATGGCCTGGTGAAAAAATCCCCATCCCTATGAATAGGGTGGTTGATGAGAAAGAAAAACCAGCCCTAAGCTCATGCCTCCCCATGAAGAGGAGACATGCCTGCCTTGCTGAAACCTAATTCAAACCTGAACTCTCCCTATGAATGGGAGGCTTCCCCATGAAGAGGAGATGTGCTTGGCTCAGTGCAATGCAATCCTAAAACTGAACTCTCCCCATGAAAGGGAGGCGTGCATGGACTGGGGAAAACATCCCCATCCCTATGAAGAGGATGGTGGACTGGCAAAGACAAAACCAGCTCTAAGCTCATGCCTCCCCATGAAGAGGAGACATGCCAGCCTTGGTGAAATCTACTTCTAACCTGAACTCTCCCCATGAAGGGGAGGCAACTATGGACTGGGGAAAACATCCCCATCCTCATGAAGGGGATGGTTGACTGGGAAAGACAAAAGCAGCTCTAAGCTCATACCTCCCCATGAAGAGGAGACATGCCTGCCTAGGTGAAATCTTCTTCTAACCTGAACTGTCCCTATGAATGGGAGGCTTCGCCATGAAGAGGAGACATGCCTGCCTCGGTGAAATCTTCTTCTAAACTGAACTCTACCTATGAATGGAAGGCTTCCCCATGAAGAGGATATATGCTTGGCTTAGTGCAATGCAATCCTAAAACTGAACTCTCCCCATGAAGGGGACCCTTGCATGGACTGGTGAAAACATCCCCATCCCCATGAAGAGGATGGTGGACTGGCAAAGACAAAATCAGCTCTCATACCTCCCAGTGAACAGGAAACATGCCAGCCTCGGGGAAATCTACTTCTAACCTGAACTCTCCCGATGAAAGGCAGGCTAGCATGGACATGTGAAAACATACCATCTGCATGAAGAGGATTGTTTTCTAGCATAGGCAAAACCAGCTCTGATGACTGTGCTCCCCATGAGGAGGAAATATGCTTGCCTTGGTGAAATCTAATCCTAATCTGTATGTTGGACATGTAGGGAAGGATTGCATGGCCTTGTAATACCATCCCCATCCCCAGGAAGAGGATCGTTGACTGGCAAAGACAAAACCAGCTCTAAGCTCATGCCTCCCCATGAAGAGGAGACATGCCTGCCTTGCTGAAACCTAATTCAAACCTGAAATCTCCCCATGAAGGGGAGGCTAGCATGGACGGGTGAAAACATCGAATCCACTTGAAGAGGATGGTTGACTGACATAGACAAAACGAATTCTAAGGTCATAGCTCCCCATGGAGAGGAGACATGCCAGTCTTGGTGAAATCTACTTCTAACCTGAACTCTCCCTATGAATGGGAGGCTTCCCCATGAAGAGGAGATATGCTTGGCTCAGTGCAATGCAATCCTAAAACTGAACACTCCCCAAGAAGGGACGCTTGCATGGACTGGTGAATGTGAATGAATCCCAATGAAGTGGATGGTGGACTAGCAAAGACAAAACCAGCTCTAAGCTCATGCCTCCCTATGAAGAGGAGTCGAGCCTGAGTTGTGGAGAAATGTACTTCTAACCTGAACGTTCCCAATGAAGGGGAGGCTTGCATGGCCTGGTGAAAACATCTTCATCCATATCAAGAGCATAGTGAACAAAAGAGAAAAAACTAGGACTTAGCTCATGCCCCCCATGAAGAGGAGACATGCCTGCCTTGCTGAAACCTACTTCAAATCTGAAATCTCCCCATGAAGGGGAGGCTAGCATGGACGGCTGAAAACATCCAATCCCCTTGAAGAGGATGGTTGACGGGCATAGACAAAACCAAATCTGAGGTCATAGCTCCCCTTGAAAGGGAGATATGCTTGCCTTGGTGAATTCTAGTCCTAACCTGAACTTTCTACGCGAAGGGAAGGGAAGGCTTGCAGGGGCGGGTGACAGTAACCTCATCCACATGAAGAGGATGGTGGACTGACAAAGACAAAACCAGCTCTAAGCGCATAGATAAAACCAGCTTCCCCAGGAAGAGGAGATATGCTTGCCTTGGTGAAATCTAATCGTAACCTGAACTTTCTACGCGACGAGGAGGCTTGCATGGCCGGGTGATAGTACCCCCATCCCCATTAAGAGGGTGGTGGACTGACAAAGACAAAACCAGCTTCCCCATGAAGAGGAGATATACTTGCCTCAGTGAAATCTAATCCTCACCAGAACTCTCACAATGAAGGGAAGGCTTGCATGGCCTGGTTAAAACATCCTTATCCCTATCAAGAGGATAGTGAACAGGAGAAACAAAACTAGCTCTAAGCTCATGCCTCCCCATGAAGAAAAGACATGCCTGCCTTGCTGAAATCTACTTCTAACCTGCAATCTCCCCATGAAGGGGAGGCTAGCATGGACTGGGGAAAACATCCCCATCCCCATGAAGGGGATGGTTGACTGGGAAAGACAAAAGCAGCTCTAAGCTCATACCTCCCCATGAAGAGGAGACATGCCTGCCTCGGTGAAATCTTCTTCTAACCTGAACTCTCCCTATGAATGGGAGGCTTCCCCATGAAGAGGAGACATGCCGGCCTCGGTGAAATCTTCTCCTAAACTGAACTCTACCTATGAATGGGAGGCTTCCTCATGAAGAGGAGATATGCTTGGCTCAGTGCCATGCAATCCTAAAACTGAACACTCCCCAAGAAGGGACGCTTGCATGGACTGGTGAATGTGAATGAATCCCAATGAAGTGGATGGTGGACTAGCAAAGACAAAACCAGCTCTAAGCTCATGCCTCCCCATGAAGAGGAGTCGAGCCTGAGTTGTGGAGAAATGTACTTCTAACCTGAACGTTCCCAATGAAGGGGAGGCTTGCATGGCCTGGTGAAAACATCTTCATCCATATCAAGAGCATAGTGAACAAAAGAGAAAAAACTAGGACTTAGCTCATGCCCCCCATGAAGAGGAGACATGCCTGCCTTGCTGAAACCTACTTCAAATCTGAAATCTCCCCATGAAAGGGAGGCTAGCATGGACAGCTGAAAACATCCAATCCCCTTGAAGAGGATGGTTGACGGGTCATTGCTCCCCATGGAGAGGAGATATGCTTGCCTCGGTGAAATCTAATCCTAACCTCCACTTTCCACGCGAAGGGGGGGCTTGCATGGCCTGGTGATAGTATCCCAATCCACATGAAGAGGATAGTGAAATGTCAAAGACAAAACCAGCTCTAAGCTCATGCCTCCCCATGAAGAGGAGATATGCTTGTCTTAGTGAAATCTACTTCTAGCCTGAACTCTCCCCATGAAGGGGAGGATAGCATGGACGGGTGAAAACATCCAATGCCCAGGCAGAGGATGGTTGACTGGCATAGACAAAACCAAATCTGAGGTCATAGCTCCTCATGAAAGGGAGATATGCTTGCCTTGGTGAAATCTAGTCCTAACCTGAACTTTCTATGCGAAGGGAAGGGAAGGCTTGCAGGGGCGGGTGACAGTAACCTCATCCACATGAAGAGGATGGTGGACTGACAAAGACAAAACCAGCTCTAAGGGCATAGACAAAACCAGCTTCCCCTTGAAGAGGAGATATACTTGCCACAGTGAAATATAATGCTCACCAGAACTCTCACAATGAAGGGAAGGCTTGCATGGCCTGGTGAAAACATCTTCATCCCTATCAAGAGGATAGTGAACAGGAGCGACAAAACTAGGACTAAGCTCATGTCCCCCATGAAGAGGAGACATGCCTGCCTTGATGAAACCTACTTCAAACCTGCAATCTCCGCATGAAGGGGAGGCTAGCATGCACGGGTGATAGTATCCCCATCTGCATGAAGAGGATGGTGGACTGTCAAGGACAAAACTAGCTCTAAGCGCATAGATAAAACCAGCTTCCCCATGAAGGGGAGATATACTTGCCTCAGTGAAATCTAATCCTCACCAGAACTCTCACAATGAAGGGAAGGCTTGCATGGACTGGTGAAAACATCCCCGTCCCTATGAAGTGGATGGTGGACTAGCAAATACAAAACCAGCTCTAAGCTCATGCCTCCCCATGAAGAGGAGATATGCTTGGCCCAGTGTAATCTAATCTTAAGCTCAACTCACCCCATTAAGGGGAGGTTTGGATGCTCTGGTGAAAACATCCCAAAACCCACGAAGAGGATGGCTGGCTGGCAAAGTCAAAACCAGCTCTAAGCTCATGCCACCCTATGAAGAGGAGTCATGCCTGACTTGGAGAAATCTACTTCTAACCTGAACGCTCCCAATGAAGGAGAGGCTTTCATGTGAAAACATCCCATCTGCATGGATTGTTGACTGTCGTAGGGAAAACCAGCTCTGATGTCTGTGCTCCCCATGAGGAGGAAATATGCTTGCCTTGGTCAAATCTAATCCTAATCTGTATGTTGGACATGTAGGGGAGGCTGGCATGGCCTGGTGAAAAAATCCCCATCCATATGAATAGGGTGGTTGATGAGAAAGAAAAACCAGCCCTAAGCTCATGCCTCCCCATGAAGAGGAGACATGCCTGCCTTGCTGAAACCTAATTCAAACCTGAACTCTCCCTATGAATGGGAGGCTTCCCCATGAAGAGGAGATGTGCTTGGCTCAGTGCAATGCAATCCTAAAACTGAACTCTCCCCATGAAAGGGAGGCGTGCATGGACTGGGGAAAACATCCCCATCCCCATGAAGAGGATGGTGGACTGGCAAAGACAAAACCAGCTCTAAGCTCATGCCTCCCCATGAAGAGGAGACATGCCAGCCTTGGTGAAATCTACTTCTAACCTGAACTCTCCCCATGAAGGGGAGGCAACTATGGACTGGGGAAAACATCCCCATCCCCATGAAGGGGATGGTTGACTGGGAAAGACAAAAGCAGCTCTAAGCTCATACCTCCCCATGAAGAGGAGACATGCCTGCCTCGGTGAAATCTTCTTCTAAACTGAACTCTACCTATGAATGGAAGGCTTCCCCATGAAGAGGATATATGCTTGGCTTAGTGCAATGCAATCCTAAAACTGAACTCTCCCCATGAAGGGGACCCTTGCATGGACTGGTGAAAACATCCCCATCCCCATGAAGAGGATGGTGGACTGGCAAAGACAAAATCAGCTCTCATACCTCCCAGTGAACAGGAAACATGCCAGCCTCGGGGAAATCTACTTCTAACCTGAACTCTCCCGATGAAAGGCAGGCTAGCATGGACATGTGAAAACATACCATCTGCATGAAGAGGATTGTTTTCTGGCATAGGCAAAACCAGCTCTGATGACTGTGCTCCCCATGAGGAGGAAATATGCTTGCCTTGGTGAAATCTAATCCTAATCTGTATGTTGGACATGTAGGGAAGGATTGCATGGCCTGGTAATACCATCCCCATCCCCAGGAAGAGGATCGTTGACTGGCAAAGACAAAACCAGCTCTAAGCTCATGCCTCCCCATGAAGAGGAGACATGCCTGCCTTGCTGAAACCTAATTCAAACCTGAAATCTCCCCATGAAGGGGAGGCTAGCATGGACGGGTGAAAACATCGAATCCACTTGAAGAGGATGGTTGACTGGCATAGACAAAACGAATTCTAAGGTCATAGCTCCCCATGGAGAGGAGACATGCCAGTCTTGGTGAAATCTACTTCTAACCTGAACTCTCCCTATGAATGGGAGGCTTCCCCATGAAGAGGAGATATGCTTGGCTCAGTGCCATGCAATCCTAAAACTGAACACTCCCCAAGAAGGGACGCTTGCATGGACTGGTGAATGTGAATGAATCCCAATGAAGTGGATGGTGGACTAGCAAAGACAAAACCAGCTCTAAGCTCATGCCTCCCCATGAAGAGGAGTCGAGCCTGAGTTGTGGAGAAATGTACTTCTAACCTGAACGTTCCCAATGAAGGGGAGGCTTGCATGGCCTGGTGAAAACATCTTCATCCATATCAAGAGCATAGTGAACAAAAGAGAAAAAACTAGGACTTAGCTCATGCCCCCCATGAAGAGGAGACATGCCTGCCTTGCTGAAACCTACTTCAAATCTGAAATTTCCCCATGAAAGGGAGGCTAGCATGGACAGCTGAAAACATCCAATCCCCTTGAAGAGGATGGTTGACGGGTCATTGCTCCCCATGGAGAGGAGATATGCTTGCCTCGGTGAAATCTAATCCTAACCTCCACTTTCCACGCGAAGGGGGGGCTTGCATGGCCTGGTGATAGTATCCCAACCCACATGAAGAGGATAGTGAAATGTCAAAGACAAAACCAGCTCTAAGCTCATGCCTCCCCATGAAGAGGAGATATGCTTGTCTTAGTGAAATCTACTTCTAGCCTGAACTCTCCCCATGAAGGGGAGGATAGCATGGACGGGTGAAAACATCCAATGCCCAGGCAGAGGATGGTTGACTGGCATAGACAAAACCAAATCTGAGGTCATAGCTCCTCATAAAAGGGAGATATGCTTGCCTTGGTGAAATCTAGTCCTAACCTGAACTTTCCACGCAAAGGGGAGGCTTGCATGTCTGGGTGATAGCATCCCCATCCCCATGAAGAGGATGGTGGACTGACAAAGACAAAACCAGCTCTAAGGGCATAGACAAAACCAGCTTCCCCTTGAAGAGGAGATATACTTGCCACAGTGAAATATAATGCTCACCAGAACTCTCACAATGAAGGGAAGGCTTGCATGGCCTGGTGAAAACATCTTCATCCCTATCAAGAGGATAGTGAACAGGAGCGACAAAACTAGGACTAAGCTCATGTCCCCCATGAAGAGGAGACATGCCTGCCTTGATGAAACCTACTTCAAACCTGCAATCTCCGCATGAAGGGGAGGCTAGCATGCACGGGTGATAGTATCCCCATCTGCATGAAGAGGATGGTGGACTGTCAAGGACAAAACTAGCTCTAAGCGCATAGATAAAACCAGCTTCCCCATGAAGGGGAGATATACTTGCCTCAGTGAAATCTAATCCTCACCAGAACTCTCACAATGAAGGGAAGGCTTGCATGGACTGGTGAAAACATCCCCGTCCCTATGAAGTGGATGGTGGACTAGCAAATACAAAACCAGCTCTAAGCTCATGCCTCCCCATGAAGAGGAGATATGCTTGGCCCAGTGTAATCCAATCTTAAGCTCAACTCACCCCATTAAGGGGAGGTTTGGATGCTCTGGTGAAAACATCCCAAAACCCACGAAGAGGATGGCTGGCTGGCAAAGTCAAAACCAGCTCTAAGCTCATGCCACCCTATGAAGAGGAGTCATGCCTGACTTGGAGAAATCTACTTCTAACCTGAACGCTCCCAATGAAGGAGAGGCTTTCATGTGAAAACATCCCATCTGCATGGATTGTTGACTGTCGTAGGGAAAACCAGCTCTGATGTCTGTGCTCCCCATGAGGAGGAAATATGCTTGCCTTGGTCAAATCTAATCCTAATCTTTATGTTGGACATGTAGGGGAGGCTGGCATGGCCTGGTGAAAAAATCCCCATCCCTATGAATAGGGTGGTTGATGAGAAAGAAAAACCAGCCCTAAGCTCATGCCTCCCCATGAAGAGGAGACATGCCTGCCTTGCTGAAACCTAATTCAAACCTGAACTCTCCCTATGAATGGGAGGCTTCCCCATGAAGAGGAGATGTGCTTGGCTCAGTGCAATGCAATCCTAAAACTGAACTCTCCCCATGAAAGGGAGGCGTGCATGGACTGGGGAAAACATCCCCATCCCCATGAAGAGGATGGTGGACTGGCAAAGACAAAACCAGCTCTAAGCTCATGCCTCCCCATGAAGAGGAGACATGCCAGCCTTGGTGAAATCTACTTCTAACCTGAACTCTCCCCATGAAGGGGAGGCAACTATGGACTGGGGAAAACATCCCCATCCCCATGAAGGGGATGGTTGACTGGGAAAGACAAAAGCAGCTCTAAGCTCATACCTCCCCATGAAGAGGAGACATGCCTGCCTCGGTGAAATCTTCTTCTAAACTGAACTCTACCTATGAATGGAAGGCTTCCCCATGAAGAGGATATATGCTTGGCTTAGTGCAATGCAATCCTAAAACTGAACTCTCCCCATGAAGGGGACCCTTGCATGGACTGGTGAAAACATCCCCATCCCCATGAAGAGGATGGTGGACTGGCAAAGACAAAATCAGCTCTCATACCTCCCAGTGAACAGGAAACATGCCAGCCTCGGGGAAATCTACTTCTAACCTGAACTCTCCCGATGAAAGGCAGGCTAGCATGGACATGTGAAAACATACCATCTGCATGAAGAGGATTGTTTTCTGGCATAGGCAAAACCAGCTCTGATGACTGTGCTCCCCATGAGGAGGAAATATGCTTGCCTTGGTGAAATCTAATCCTAATCTGTATGTTGGACATGTAGGGAAGGATTGCATGGCCTGGTAATACCATCCCCATCCCCAGGAAGAGGATCGTTGACTGGCAAAGACAAAACCAGCTCTAAGCTCATGCCTCCCCATGAAGAGGAGACATGCCTGCCTTGCTGAAACCTAATTCAAACCTGAAATCTCCCCATGAAGGGGAGGCTAGCATGGACGGGTGAAAACATCGAATCCACTTGAAGAGGATGGTTGACTGGCATAGACAAAACGAATTCTAAGGTCATAGCTCCCCATGGAGAGGAGACATGCCAGTCTTGGTGAAATCTACTTCTAACCTGAACTCTCCCTATGAATGGGAGGCTTCCCCATGAAGAGGAGATATGCTTGGCTCAGTGCAATGCAACCCTAAAACTGAGCTTTATGAACCTCTTATGAAGAGGAGATATGCTTGCCTTGGTGAAATCTAATCGTAACCTGAACTTTGTACGCAACGGGGAGGCTTGCACGGCCGGGTGATAGTACCCCCATCCCCATTAAGAGGGTGGTGGACTGACAAAGACAAAACCAGCTCTAAGCACATAGACAAAACCAGCTTCCCCATGAAGAGGAGATATACTTGCCTCAGTGAAATCTAATCCTCACCAGAACTCTCACAATGAAGGGAAGGCTTGCATGGCCTGGTTAAAACATCCTTATCCCTATCAAGAGGATAGTGAACAGGAGAAACAAAACTAGCTCTAAGCTCATGCCTCCCCATTAAGAAAAGACATGCCTGCCTTGCTGAAATCTACTTCTAACCTGCAATCTCCCCATGAAGGGGAGGCTAGCATGGACTGGGGAAAACATCCCCATCCCCATGAAGGGGATGGTTGACTGGGAAAGACAAAAGCAGCTCTAAGCTCATACCTCCCTATGAAAAGGAGACATGCCTGCCTCGGTGAAATCTTCTTCTAAACTGAACTCTACCTATGAATGGGAGGCTTCCCCATGAAGAGGAGATATGCTTGGCTCAGTGCAATGCAATCCTAAAACTAAACACTCCCCAAGAAGGGACGCTTGCATGGACTGGTGAATGTGAATGAATCCCAATGAAGTGGATGGTGGACTAGCAAAGACAAAACCAGCTCTAAGCTCATTCCTCCCTATGAAGAGGAGTCGAGCCTGAGTTGTGGAGAAATGTACTTCTAACCTGAACGTTCCCAATGAAGGGGAGGCTTGCATGGCCTGGTGAAAACATCTTCATCCATATCAAGAGCATAGTGAACAAAAGAGAAAAAACTAGGACTTAGCTCATGCCCCCCATGAAGAGGAGACATGCCTGCCTTGCTGAAACCTACTTCAAATCTGAAATCTCCCCATGAAGGGGAGGCTAGCATGGACGGCTGAAAACATCCAATCCCCTTGAAGAGGATGGTTGACGGGTCATTGCTCCCCATGGAGAGGAGATATGCTTGCCTCGGTGAAATCTAATCCTAACCTCCACTTTCCACGCGAAGGGGGGGCTTGCATGGCCTGGTGATAGTATCCCAATCCACATGAAGAGGATAGTGAAATGTCAAAGACAAAACCAGCTCTAAGCTCATGCCTCCCCATGAAGAGGAGATATGCTTGTCTTAGTGAAATCTACTTCTAGCCTGAACTCTCCCCATGAAGGGGAGGATAGCATGGACGGGTGAAAACATCCAATGCCCAGGCAGAGGATGGTTGACTGGCATAGACAAAACCAAATCTGAGGTCATAGCTCCTCATGAAAGGGAGATATGCTTGCCTTGGTGAAATCTAGTCCTAACCTGAACTTTCTATGCGAAGGGAAGGGAAGGCTTGCAGGGGCGGGTGATAGTAACCTCATCCACATGAAGAGGATGGTGGACTGACAAAGACAAAACCAGCTCTAAGCGCATAGATAAAACCAGCTTCCCCAGGAAGAGGAGATATGCTTGCCTTGGTGAAATCTAATCGTAACCTGAACTTTCTACGCGACGAGGAGGCTTGCATGGCCGGGTGATAGTACCCCCATCCCCATTAAGAGGGTGGTGGACTGACAAAGACAAAACCAGCTCTAAGCGCATAGACAAAACCAGCTTCCCCATGAAGAGGAGATATACTTGCCTCAGTGAAATCTAATCCTCACCAGAACTCTCACAATGAAGGGAAGGCTTGCATGGCCTGGTTAAAACATCCTTATCCCTATCAAGAGGATAGTGAACAGGAGAAACAAAACTAGCTCTAAGCTCATGCCTCCCCATGAAGAAAAGACATGCCTGCCTTGCTGAAATCTACTTCTAACCTGCAATCTCCCCATGAAGGGGAGGCTAGCATGGACTGGGGAAAACATCCCCATCCCCATGAAGGGGATGGTTGACTGGGAAAGACAAAAGCAGCTCTAAGCTCATACCTCCCCATGAAGAGGAGACATGCCTGCCTCGGTGAAATCTTCTTCTAACCTGAACTCTCCCTATGAATGGGAGGCTTCCCCATGAAGAGGAGACATGCCGGCCTCGGTGAAATCTTCTCCTAAACTGAACTCTACCTATGAATGGGAGGCTTCCTCATGAAGAGGAGATATGCTTGGCTCAGTGCCATGCAATCCTAAAACTGAACACTCCCCAAGAAGGGACGCTTGCATGGACTGGTGAATGTGAATGAATCCCAATGAAGTGGATGGTGGACTAGCAAAGACAAAACCAGCTCTAAGCTCATGCCTCCCCATGAAGAGGAGTCGAGCCTGAGTTGTGGAGAAATGTACTTCTAACCTGAACGTTCCCAATGAAGGGGAGGCTTGCATGGCCTGGTGAAAACATCTTCATCCATATCAAGAGCATAGTGAACAAAAGAGAAAAAACTAGGACTTAGCTCATGCCCCCCATGAAGAGGAGACATGCCTGCCTTGCTGAAACCTACTTCAAATCTGAAATCTCCCCATGAAAGGGAGGCTAGCATGGACAGCTGAAAACATCCAATCCCCTTGAAGAGGATGGTTGACGGGTCATTGCTCCCCATGGAGAGGAGATATGCTTGCCTCGGTGAA
This sequence comes from Heloderma suspectum, assembly GCF_057233095.1. NCBI lineage: Eukaryota > Metazoa > Chordata > Lepidosauria > Squamata > Helodermatidae > Heloderma > Heloderma suspectum. The sequence continues at coordinate 73,994,200 of NC_139462.1, forward strand.
ATCTAATCCTAACCTCCACTTTCCACGCGAAGGGGGGGCTTGCATGGCCTGGTGATAGTATCCCAACCCACATGAAGAGGATAGTGAAATGTCAAAGACAAAACCAGCTCTAAGCTCATGCCTCCCCATGAAGAGGAGATATGCTTGTCTTAGTGAAATCTACTTCTAGCCTGAACTCTCCCCATGAAGGGGAGGATAGCATGGACGGGTGAAAACATCCAATGCCCAGGCAGAGGATGGTTGACTGGCATAGACAAAACCAAATCTGAGGTCATAGCTCCTCATAAAAGGGAGATATGCTTGCCTTGGTGAAATCTAGTCCTAACCTGAACTTTCCACGCAAAGGGGAGGCTTGCATGTCTGGGTGATAGCATCCCCATCCCCATGAAGAGGATGGTGGACTGACAAAGACAAAACCAGCTCTAAGGGCATAGACAAAACCAGCTTCCCCTTGAAGAGGAGATATACTTGCCACAGTGAAATATAATGCTCACCAGAACTCTCACAATGAAGGGAAGGCTTGCATGGCCTGGTGAAAACATCTTCATCCCTATCAAGAGGATAGTGAACAGGAGCGACAAAACTAGGACTAAGCTCATGTCCCCCATGAAGAGGAGACATGCCTGCCTTGATGAAACCTACTTCAAACCTGCAATCTCCGCATGAAGGGGAGGCTAGCATGCACGGGTGATAGTATCCCCATCTGCATGAAGAGGATGGTGGACTGTCAAGGACAAAACTAGCTCTAAGCGCATAGATAAAACCAGCTTCCCCATGAAGGGGAGATATACTTGCCTCAGTGAAATCTAATCCTCACCAGAACTCTCACAATGAAGGGAAGGCTTGCATGGACTGGTGAAAACATCCCCGTCCCTATGAAGTGGATGGTGGACTAGCAAATACAAAACCAGCTCTAAGCTCATGCCTCCCCATGAAGAGGAGATATGCTTGGCCCAGTGTAATCTAATCTTAAGCTCAACTCACCCCATTAAGGGGAGGTTTGGATGCTCTGGTGAAAACATCCCAAAACCCACGAAGAGGATGGCTGGCTGGCAAAGTCAAAACCAGCTCTAAGCTCATGCCACCCCATGAAGAGGAGTCATGCCTGACTTGGAGAAATCTACTTCTAACCTGAACGCTCCCAATGAAGGAGAGGCTTTCATGTGAAAACATCCCATCTGCATGGATTGTTGACTGTCGTAGGGAAAACCAGCTCTGATGTCTGTGCTCCCCATGAGGAGGAAATATGCTTGCCTTGGTCAAATCTAATCCTAATCTTTATGTTGGACATGTAGGGGAGGCTGGCATGGCCTGGTGAAAAAATCCCCATCCCTATGAATAGGGTGGTTGATGAGAAAGAAAAACCAGCCCTAAGCTCATGCCTCCCCATGAAGAGGAGACATGCCTGCCTTGCTGAAACCTAATTCAAACCTGAACTCTCCCTATGAATGGGAGGCTTCCCCATGAAGAGGAGATGTGCTTGGCTCAGTGCAATGCAATCCTAAAACTGAACTCTCCCCATGAAAGGGAGGCGTGCATGGACTGGGGAAAACATCCCCATCCCCATGAAGAGGATGGTGGACTGGCAAAGACAAAACCAGCTCTAAGCTCATGCCTCCCCATGAAGAGGAGACATGCCAGCCTTGGTGAAATCTACTTCTAACCTGAACTCTCCCCATGAAGGGGAGGCAACTATGGACTGGGGAAAACATCCCCATCCCCATGAAGGGGATGGTTGACTGGGAAAGACAAAAGCAGCTCTAAGCTCATACCTCCCCATGAAGAGGAGACATGCCTGCCTCGGTGAAATCTTCTTCTAACCTGAACTGTCCCTATGAATGGGAGGCTTCGCCATGAAGAGGAGACATGCCTGCCTCGGTGAAATCTTCTTCTAAACTGAACTCTACCTATGAATGGAAGGCTTCCCCATGAAGAGGATATATGCTTGGCTTAGTGCAATGCAATCCTAAAACTGAACTCTCCCCATGAAGGGGACCCTTGCATGGACTGGTGAAAACATCCCCATCCCCATGAAGAGGATGGTGGACTGGCAAAGACAAAATCAGCTCTCATACCTCCCAGTGAACAGGAAACATGCCAGCCTCGGGGAAATCTACTTCTAACCTGAACTCTCCCGATGAAAGGCAGGCTAGCATGGACATGTGAAAACATACCATCTGCATGAAGAGGATTGTTTTCTGGCATAGGCAAAACCAGCTCTGATGACTGTGCTCCCCATGAGGAGGAAATATGCTTGCCTTGGTGAAATCTAATCCTAATCTGTATGTTGGACATGTAGGGAAGGATTGCATGGCCTGGTAATACCATCCCCATCCCCAGGAAGAGGATCGTTGACTGGCAAAGACAAAACCAGCTCTAAGCTCATGCCTCCCCATGAAGAGGAGACATGCCTGCCTTGCTGAAACCTAATTCAAACCTGAAATCTCCCCATGAAGGGGAGGCTAGCATGGACGGGTGAAAACATCGAATCCACTTGAAGAGGATGGTTGACTGGCATAGACAAAACGAATTCTAAGGTCATAGCTCCCCATGGAGAGGAGACATGCCAGTCTTGGTGAAATCTACTTCTAACCTGAACTCTCCCTATGAATGGGAGGCTTCCCCATGAAGAGGAGATATGCTTGGCTCAGTGCAATGCAATCCTAAAACTGAACACTCCCCAAGAAGGGACGCTTGCATGGACTGGTGAATGTGAATGAATCCCAATGAAGTGGATGGTGGACTAGCAAAGACAAAACCAGCTCTAAGCTCATGCCTCCCTATGAAGAGGAGTCGAGCCTGAGTTGTGGAGAAATGTACTTCTAACCTGAACGTTCCCAATGAAGGGGAGGCTTGCATGGCCTGGTGAAAACATCTTCATCCATATCAAGAGCATAGTGAACAAAAGAGAAAAAACTAGGACTTAGCTCATGCCCCCCATGAAGAGGAGACATGCCTGCCTTGCTGAAACCTACTTCAAATCTGAAATCTCCCCATGAAGGGGAGGCTAGCATGGACGGCTGAAAACATCCAATCCCCTTGAAGAGGATGGTTGACGGGCATAGACAAAACCAAATCTGAGGTCATAGCTCCCCTTGAAAGGGAGATATGCTTGCCTTGGTGAATTCTAGTCCTAACCTGAACTTTCTACGCGAAGGGAAGGGAAGGCTTGCAGGGGCGGGTGACAGTAACCTCATCCACATGAAGAGGATGGTGGACTGACAAAGACAAAACCAGCTCTAAGCGCATAGATAAAACCAGCTTCCCCAGGAAGAGGAGATATGCTTGCCTTGGTGAAATCTAATCGTAACCTGAACTTTCTACGCGATGAGGAGGCTTGCATGGCCGGGTGATAGTACCCCCATCCCCATTAAGAGGGTGGTGGACTGACAAAGACAAAACCAGCTCTAAGCGCATAGACAAAACCAGCTTCCCCATGAAGAGGAGATATACTTGCCTCAGTGAAATCTAATCCTCACCAGAACTCTCACAATGAAGGGAAGGCTTGCATGGCCTGGTTAAAACATCCTTATCCCTATCAAGAGGATAGTGAACAGAAGAAACAAAACTAGCTCTAAGCTCATGCCTCCCCATGAAGAAAAGACATGCCTGCCTTGCTGAAATCTACTTCTAACCTGCAATCTCCCCATGAAGGGGAGGCTAGCATGGACTGGGGAAAACATCCCCATCCCCATGAAGGGGATGGTTGACTGGGAAAGACAAAAGCAGCTCTAAGCTCATACCTCCCCATGAAGAGGAGACATGCCTGCCTCGGTGAAATCTTCTTCTAACCTGAACTCTCCCTATGAATGGGAGGCTTCCCCATGAAGAGGAGACATGCCGGCCTCGGTGAAATCTTCTCCTAAACTGAACTCTACCTATGAATGGGAGGCTTCCTCATGAAGAGGAGATATGCTTGGCTCAGTGCAATGCAATCCTAAAACTGAACACTCCCCAAGAAGGGACGCTTGCATGGACTGGTGAATGTGAATGAATCCCAATGAAGTGGATGGTGGACTAGCAAAGACAAAACCAGCTCTAAGCTCATGCCTCCCCATGAAGAGGAGTCGAGCCTGAGTTGTGGAGAAATGTACTTCTAACCTGAACGTTCCCAATGAAGGGGAGGCTTGCATGGCCTGGTGAAAACATCTTCATCCATATCAAGAGCATAGTGAACAAAAGAGAAAAAACTAGGACTTAGCTCATGCCCCCCATGAAGAGGAGACATGCCTGCCTTTCTGAAACCTACTTCAAATCTGAAATCTCCCCATGAAAGGGAGGCTAGCATGGACAGCTGAAAACATCCAATCCCCTTGAAGAGGATGGTTGACGGGTCATTGCTCCCCATGGAGAGGAGATATGCTTGCCTTGGTGAAATCTAATCCTAACCTCCACTTTCCACGCGAAGGGGGGGCTTGCATGGCCTGGTGATAGTATCCCAACCCACATGAAGAGGATAGTGAAATGTCAAAGACAAAACCAGCTGTAAGCTCATGCCTCCCCATGAAGAGGAGATATGCTTGTCTTAGTGAAATCTACTTCTAGCCTGAACTCTCCCCATGAAGGGGAGGATAGCATGGACGGGTGAAAACATCCAATGCCCAGGCAGAGGATGGTTGACTGGCATAGACAAAACCAAATCTGAGGTCATAGCTCCTCATAAAAGGGAGATATGCTTGCCTTGGTGAAATCTAGTCCTAACCTGAACTTTCCACGCAAAGGGGAGGCTTGCATGTCTGGGTGATAGCATCCCCATCCCCATGAAGAGGATGGTGGACTGACAAAGACAAAACCAGCTCTAAGGGCATAGACAAAACCAGCTTCCCCTTGAAGAGGAGATATACTTGCCACAGTGAAATATAATGCTCACCAGAACTCTCACAATGAAGGGAAGGCTTGCATGGCCTGGTGAAAACATCTTCATCCCTATCAAGAGGATAGTGAACAGGAGCGACAAAACTAGGACTAAGCTCATGTCCCCCATGAAGAGGAGACATGCCTGCCTTGATGAAACCTACTTCAAACCTGCAATCTCCGCATGAAGGGGAGGCTAGCATGCACGGGTGATAGTATCCCCATCTGCATGAAGAGGATGGTGGACTGTCAAGGACAAAACTAGCTCTAAGCGCATAGATAAAACCAGCTTCCCCATGAAGGGGAGATATACTTGCCTCAGTGAAATCTAATCCTCACCAGAACTCTCACAATGAAGGGAAGGCTTGCATGGACTGGTGAAAACATCCCCGTCCCTATGAAGTGGATGGTGGACTAGCAAATACAAAACCAGCTCTAAGCTCATGCCTCCCCATGAAGAGGAGATATGCTTGGCCCAGTGTAATCCAATCTTAAGCTCAACTCACCCCATTAAGGGGAGGTTTGGATGCTCTGGTGAAAACATCCCAAAACCCACGAAGAGGATGGCTGGCTGGCAAAGTCAAAACCAGCTCTAAGCTCATGCCACCCTATGAAGAGGAGTCATGCCTGACTTGGAGAAATCTACTTCTAACCTGAACGCTCCCAATGAAGGAGAGGCTTTCATGTGAAAACATCCCATCTGCATGGATTGTTGACTGTCGTAGGGAAAACCAGCTCTGATGTCTGTGCTCCCCATGAGGAGGAAATATGCTTGCCTTGGTCAAATCTAATCCTAATCTTTATGTTGGACATGTAGGGGAGGCTGGCATGGCCTGGTGAAAAAATCCCCATCCCTATGAATAGGGTGGTTGATGAGAAAGAAAAACCAGCCCTAAGCTCATGCCTCCCCATGAAGAGGAGACATGCCTGCCTTGCTGAAACCTAATTCAAACCTGAACTCTCCCTATGAATGGGAGGCTTCCCCATGAAGAGGAGATATGCTTGGCTCAGTGCAATGCAATCCTAAAACTGAGCTCTCTCCACGAAGGAGAGGCTTGCATGGACTGGTGAAAACATCCCCATCCCCATGAAGAGGATGGTGGACTGGCAAAGACAAAATCAGCTCGAAGCTCATGTCTCCCCACGAAGAGGAGACATGCCTGCCTTGCTAAATTCTAATTTAACCCTGAACTCTCCCATGAAGGGGAGGCTAGCATGGACGGGTGAAAACATCCAATCCCCATGCAGAGGATGGTTGACTGGCATAGACAAAACCAAATCTGAGGTCATAGCTCCTCATGAAAGGGAGATATGCTTGCCTTGGTGAGATCTAGTCCTAACCTGAACTTTCCACGCGAAGGGGAAGCTTGCATGGCCTGGTGATAGTATCCCCATCCCCATGAGGAGGATGGTGGACTGACAAAGACGAAACCAGCTTTAAGCACATAGACAAAACCAGCTTCCCCATGAAGAGGAGATATATTTGCCTCAGTGAAATATAATCCTCACCAAAACTCTCACAATGAAGGGAAGGCTCTCATGGCCTGGTGAAAACATCCTTATCCCTATCAAGAGGATAGTGAAAAGGAGAGGAAAAACCGGCTCTAAGCTCATGCCTCCCCATGAAGAGGAGACATGCTTGCCTTGCTGAAACGTACTTCTAACCTGAACTCTCCCCATGAAGGGGAGGCTTGCATGGACTGGGGAAAACATCCCCATGAAGAGGATGGTGGACTGGCAAAGACAAAATCAGCTCTAAGGTCATAACTCCCCATGAAGAGGAGATATGCCTGCCTAGGAAAAATCTACTTCTAACATGACCTCCCTCCATTAAGGGGAGGTTGGCATGTCCTGGTGAAAGCATCCCCATCTCTATGAAAAGGATGGTTGATGGGAAAGACAAAACCAGCACTAAGCTCATGCCTCCCCATGAAGAGGAGACATGCCTGTATTGGTGAAATCCTCTTCTAACCTTAACTCTCCCCATGAAGGGGAGGCAAGCCTGAACTCTCCCATGAAGGGGAGGTTAGCATGGACGGCTGAAAACATCCAATCCACATGCAGAGGATGGTTGACTGGCATAGACAAAACCAAATCTGAGGTCATAGCTCCCCTTGAAAGGGAGATATGCTTGCCTTGGTGAAATCTAGTCCTAACCTGAACTTTCTATGCGAAGGGAAGGGAAGGCTTGCAGAGGCGGGTGATAGTAACCTCATCCGCATGAAGAGGATGGTGGACTGTCAAGGACAAAACCAGCTCTAAGCGCATAGATAAAACCAGCTTCCCCATGAAGAGGAGATATGCTTGCTGTGGTGAAATCTAATCGTAACCTGAACTTTCTACGCGACGGGGAGGCTTGCATGGCCGGGTGATAGTACCCCCATCCCCATTAAGAGGGCGGTGGACTGACAAAGACAAAACCAGCTCTAAGCGCATAGACAAAACCAGCTTCCCTATGAAGAGGAGATATGCTTGGCTCAGTGCAATGCAATCCTAAAACTGAACTCTCCCCATGAAGGGGACGCTTGCATGGACTGGTGAAAACATCCCCATCCCCATGAAGAGGATGGTGGACTGGCAAAGACAAAATCAGCTCTAAGCTCATACCTCCCCATAAACAGGAAACATGCCAGCCTTGGGGAAATCTACTTCTAACCTGAACTCTCCCCATGAAAGGCAGGCTAGCATGGACATGTGAAAACATCCCATTTGCATGAAGTGGATTGTTGACTGGCATAGGCAAAACCAGCTCTGATGTCAGTGCTCCCCATGAGGAGGAAATATGCTTGCCTTGGTGAAATCGAATCCTAACCTGAACTTTCCACGCGAAGGGAAGGCTTGCATGGGCCGGTGACAGTATCCCTATCCGCATGAAGAGGATGGTGGACTGTCAAGGACAAAACCAGCTCTAAGCACATAGACAAAACCAAGTCTAAGGTCATAGCTCCCCATGAAGAGGAGATATACTTGCCTCAGTGAAATCTAATCCTCACCAGAACTCTCACAATGAAGGGAAGGTTTGCATGGCCTGGTGAAAACATCCTTATCCCTATCAAGAGGATAGTGAACAGGAGAGGAAAAAACCCACTCTAAGCTCATGCCTCCCCATGAAGAGGAGACATGCCTGCTTTGGTGAAATCTACTGCTAACCTGAACTCTCTCCATGAAGGGGAGGCAAGCATGGACTGGGGAAAACAACCCCATCTCTATGAAAAGGATGGTTGATGGGAAAGACAAAACCAGCCCTAAGCTCATGCCTCCCTATGAAGAGGAGACATTCCTGCCTTCCTATATCCTACTTCAAACCTGAACTCTCCCATTAAGGGGAGGCTAGTATGGACGGGTGGAAACATTCAATCCCCATGCAGAGGATGGTTGACTGGCATAGGCAAAACCAAATCTAAGGTCATAGCTCCCTATGAAGAGGAGATATGCTTGCCTTGGTGAAATCTAGTCCTAACCTGAACTTTCCACGCCAAGGGGAGGCTTGCATGGCTGGGTGATAGTATCCCCATCCCCATCAAGAGGATGGTGGACTGACAAAGACAAAACCAGCTCTAAGCGCATAGACAAAACCAGCTTCCCCATGAAGAGGTGATATACTTGCCCCAGTGAAATCTAATCCTCACCAGAACTCTCACAATGAAGGGAAGGCTTGCATGGCCGGGTGAAAGCATCCCCATCCCCATGTAGAGGATGGTTGACTGGGAAATACAAAACCAGCTGTAAGCCCATGCCTCCCCATGAAGAGGAGACATGCCTGCCTCGGTGAAATCTTCTTCTAACCTGAACTCTCCCTATGAATAGGTGGCTTCCCCATGAAACCTACAACCTAATCCTAACCTGAACCATCCCCGAAAGGGGACCCTTGCATGGCCTGGTGAAAACATCCCCATCTCCATGAAGAGGATGGTTGACTGGCAAAGATATAGCTAGCTCTAACCTGAGGCATCCCCATTTAAAGCAGCATTGTAATGCATCTGTGAACAGCAGTTCTAAGCAGAGCAATCCCGATGAAGAGGAGGTGTGCAAGGGATGTGTGAAGACCAGTTCTATCCTGGGGGTGCGTATGAAGAGGCGGCTTGCAAGGCTCATGAGAAAATGAACTGCCGATGTGTTGAGAAGATGGAACCATTTTCATGGCTCTCATGTGCAACAAATGCTTGATACCACGTGATGCTTTTCTTGTTGCTTGGACCTGGGGGGAAAAGTAAATGATGGTGAGGTAGACATTTGAAACATACTATGTAGCCCATGGTGACAGTTTTCAGGACACATTCCTCTGGTGATCTGAGGCCAGATGTGTGAGAACAGCACAAGTCTTCTTCCCCACTGGAGGCATGATGCAGTTACTGTTGCTATTCTCCTCCCCCTGGTATTTTATCTAGGGTAAGAGCCCCTGGGCAAGGACTGACTCTTGCCATCTCTGTTGGGTCCTAGTGCCATTCCACAGAGATCTTCCATTTACCCATAGCTTCCTCTGGGGAAACATGAAATGCTTGATACCACGTGATGCTTTTCTTGTTGCTTGGACCTGGGGGGAAAAGTAAATGATGGTGAGGTAGACATTTGAAACATACTATGTAGCCCATGGTGACAGTTTTCAGGACACATTCCTCTGGTGATCTGAGGCCAGATGTGTGAGAACAGCACAAGTCTTCTTCCCCACTGGAGGCATGATGCAGTTACTGTTGCTATTCTCCTCCCCCTGGTATTTTATCTAGGGAAAGAGCCCCTGGGCAAGGACTGACTCTTGCCATCTCTGTTGGGTCCTAGTGCCATTCCACAGAGATCTTCCATTTACCCATAGCTTCCTCTGGGGAAACATGAAAACACTGTGCAAGCATAGCACCTGCTCTACTTCAGTCTGGGTAGTCACAACTGAAGAATCAGATATTGGCTGTGGGCAAACTTCAGGAACTTCGGAGGGCTGTGCATCGGAGCACTGAGCTCCTGCAAGCTGGCCTGGCATGTGTGTACTGAGATTCCTCAGCTGACCCATCGTCACAAAGTGGATTGCTGGCGAAGGGTATGTGAACCCATCTCTGCACTGAGCTTTCCCTTTGAATGGGAGGCTGGCCACTCTGATGTGACCCTGTGGTTTAAGCTCCGCCACCCCTATGAAGTGTAAGTTTTGTTCAGTGACTGCTAAAGTTGCTCCTTTTTATTGTTTATAGGCTCTTTAAAACCCAGCTTTATACTGCAGGCATGGGTTACCTGCTGCTTCTTTTCTTGGAGGTCAGTTTTCAATCTTCAAATTGGGTGTGTGTGTGTGTGGGGGGGGAAATAAAGATGTGGAAATGTACAGTTACATATGAGAATGGAAACCTAGGACACTCCCCAAAAGTAGTTCAATGCAAAACTTACTAATCTTCAATATCCCAATGGGCAGCCATATTTCCAGAGTGCATGAGTGTCTTGAGTCCCTAACTGGAGCAGACAGACAAGCAAGCTGTGGCAGAGAAGTGAAAATTTACAATTATATATGACAAGGAAAACACCAACAAAACAAAGGTAACGTAAAAGTTACTATGGGGGATTTTTCCCTCCTTCGCATTGCAAAACCTTTGGGGAAATTGAACCTTCACTGGGTAGTCTCACATATGGGTTTTTTTCTTTCCAGCAAATGCTTTTATTTCAGGGCCTAAGGAACTCTCTACCATTATAAATCAGAGTTCCACAAGTTGACCCTTTTCCACTGCCACCAGTTCTGTTATAATACTATAAAACCTCCTAATAATTGTTCTACGCAACTTAGATGTGGGACAGGCACCTACACTAGAGATCAGATTCACTCTTATATGGAACTAATTTGTACATAAAGGAACACTATTATGTACTTCAGGGTTTTCAAAAGATTGTTTACTGACCCTTCTTAAGCACTCAACAGACCCTGTTGCCATTACAAGCCTTTTAATGACTTATTTTACCTCAGACCACATTCCCTAAACCTCCAGCCCAGCCCTACAACTGGGTCCAGCTACTGGGTCCAGTATGCCTCCGACACAAAAAGCTCTTCCTGTTGCATTTCTGGCTGCCTGGAGTATTTACCTGGGTTTTTATTGCCTACTTGTATAAAGATCTTCGTTTAGCAAGATCTTAAGCCTGCCTCCTGAAATAACACAATTACCTGCTCCCTACTTCTGCTCACCTGTCACATATGGCTACCCCACAGAAAAAAGTATAGCTTAGTACTCAGGCTTTAGCTATTCACTTTTCTTCAGCTTTCTCCTAGGCCTTCGGTATCACTCTCCTACCGGCAACCAGCAGTCCTCCCCCCTCACTGTCTACCAGCTGACTAAATCAACTTTTAGCTCTCGTTCCCTTAACTATCAGTTCCCGACCTCTTTCCCACCTGGCTATAATCCCCCAGCCAATCAGAATCGAGCTTACCTCAGCGAGGCCCCACCTATAAATGTTCAAAGCGATTATTTCTCTCCCTCCTCCGAGCAGCACTAAGCAACTACTACACAGGCCTTTGACGGTAGCAAAACAAGACCTCAGGCCTACTCAGGCACATTATCGCCTCACAGAGGCCACACAAAATAATCATTTCAGAACCACAACGGTTATATACATGGCATTTCTTCACACTTACTAATTACAATATCCAGAGAGGTTTCAGACCTCCCTTGAACTGATGCTGTATTTCACTGGGGTTGGTTTGTTTTTCTACACAGCCAGCTGGGGAGTTAAGTTGAGCACCCAAGTAACTCTCCGTCCAGCCTGAGCAAGGGAGCAGACCGGCTGAGGCAGAAGAACTCCAGCAAAAGTATGGGGAAGAGGGAGCACTTACGTAAACTATGTCTGTGGTTGTGCAGACACAGCTGAATTGCATCTGCCTCAATAGGCACAGTTGGTTTTTCCTCCTCATGAGTAGACCCTTCAGCTTTGACCCTTTTAGTGCTTGAAAAGCATTAAAAAGCAACCATTAAAAATAAGGGTACAATCCTATGGACTGCACACTCGTTAGATTGAAGCCTCTGAATGCTGAGGCTTCCATGGATCCAATGCCCTGCCAGGCTATTACTGGCAGGGCAGGAGGAGAGAGGTAGGTGATGTTTGCCTCTCTGTTCTCTTGCTGTTGCATTTTTACAATAGACAGGTCTCTGAGCCCGTTTAAAGGAGGCATGCTGGTGGGGGTAGCCTGGGGTACTCATAGGATTCTTTTATTCTGGCCGCTTCTGTCCCCTGCCCTTACCTCATCTCCTTGCTGTTAGGAAGCGTGCACACACACACACACACACACACGTCTTCTCCTGTTTTGGTAAAAAGGGGCCTGTATCTGGAAAGGGTGTTTATGCTTTTTGCATACAACTTTCTGGCCAGCCATTCTGCTCGGATTGCCTTAATTTCTCAGTGTTAACACTTGCAAGTTTCAGATGGTGCCTCAGGACAACTACAGAAGCCCCCACTATAAACTTTTTATGCTGATTTCTAACCTTGTTTAAAGCCAAATAGAAAGAAAAATTAAGAATTCAATACCTTTTTAGACTGTGACACCCTGAAAACCCAATATTGTGTAAGCAGACATGCTTACACAACTATTCTGTCATCGTTTGAAATAATCCCGTCTATTTCTGCTTCATTGACTACACTAAAGCCTTTGATTGTGTGGATCACAACAAACTGTGGCAAATTCTTAAAGAGATGGGAGTACCAGACCACCTTACCTGTCTCCTGAGAAACCTGTACGAGGGCCAAGAAGCAACAGTAAGAACCAGGCATGGAACAACCAATTGGTTCCAAATTGGGAAATGAGTACGACAAGGCTGCATATTGTCGCCCTGCTTATTTAACTTATATGCAGAGTACATTATGAGAAACGCCAGGTTGGATGAATCACAGGTCGGAATTAAGATTGCTGGGAGAATTATCAACAACCTCCGATACGCAGATGATACCACCCTAATGGCAGAAAGCGAAGAGGATCTAAAGAGCCTCTTGTTGAGGGAGAAAGTGGAGAGTGCAAAAGCTGGTCTGAAACTCAACATTAAAAAAACTAAGATCATGGCATCTGGCCCCATCACTTCCTGGCATATCGAAGGGGAAGAAATGGAAGCAGTGACAGATTTTATTTTCTTGGGCTCCAAGATCACTGCAGACGGTGACTGTAGCCATGAAATTAAAAGATGCTTGCTCCTTGGGAGGAAAGCTATGGCAAACGTAGTAAGAAGCAGAGACATCACCTTGCTGACAAATGTCCGTCTAATCAAAGCTGTGGTTTTCCCAGTAGTAACGTATGGCTGTGAGAGCTGGACTATAAGGAAGGCTGAGCCCCGAAGAACTGATGCTTTCAAACTGTGGTGCTGGAGAAGACTCTTACGAGTCCCCTGGACTGCAAGGAGGTCAAATCAGTCAATCCTAAAGGAAATCAACCCTGACTGCTCATTGGAAGGACAGATACTGAAACTGAAGCTGAAATATTTTGGCCACCTAATGCGAAGAGAAAAGTCACTGGAAAAGACCCTGATGCTGGGAAAGATTGAAGGCAAAAGAAGAAGGGGACGGCAGAGGATGAGATGGCTAGATAGCATCATCGATGCAATGAATATGAACTTGAGCACACTCCGAGAGAGAGCGGAGGACAGGAAGGCCTGGCATGCTATGGTCCATGGGGTCATGAAGAGTCAGACATGACTTAACGACTGAACAACAACATTTTTGGTCACTCACAGAAATTTGTGGGTCCCATACATGACATCATCATCCTCCAGGGCACCTCCAGCTCTTTGCAAGCTTTATCACACTGTTTTCCGTGATGACAAAAGTCTGGCATTTTTGCTCCTCCTGCAATTTACTGCTTTAATTCTATGTATAGTGACATCATGGCGGATTATCTCAAATAGTACAACAGTGCCATCTAGTGGCTTTATAATGAAACATATAGACCTTGCCAAGGAAAAAAAGGAAAAAGCCATGTGGAAAGGACCCAATCTAATCCCGTGAGGAATCCAGAAGCAGAAGCCCTGGTAGAGTTGTGGGATTTTTGCCTAGTGTAGAAAAGGCCAAGTCCTACTAAGACTGAGCTCAGCATCTAAACCCACCTCTCAGATTCATATGTACCATGCCATCAACTGAACCCAATAGCATTGAACTACTTAATCGCATATTCATCAGCATTTACATTCCGTATATTTCCAATGTTCAGGTGTCAGCGCCACTGATTATGTAGCCAAAACGGCACAACCCATGCACACTAGAAGGAATCAGCAGACTTGGGAAAAACCCAAACTTTACGTGTATGTGTGTATATGTGTATAAACTAGCCTGAAGGGGAACTCTAAACAGCCCAATAAGGAGTGATCACACTGAGTGGCCACTGGATGTTGACAGATGGGTGTGTGTGTTGGGGAATAGAAAACTGTGTTGGGGAGAAGATGGGAGGAGGATGGCATAGCTGCCTGGTATTGTGGAGGATGGCATAGCTGCCTGGAACAGTGAACAGCAGCAATCCACTGCACATTTTGTTGCAGGTCGCACTTGTTACTTATATTAATGATCGATTTCTGCATAGAGCCATCATAATGCATGACTCTTTGGAAGTATTTAATAACACATAATCTAAAAAATTAGACACACAAAAAACAAGGGGGAAAGCATGTTTGGGATGAGAACAGAAAAAACATGAATATGTGCCAATGTAATTACATACAAAACTTAAACTTAGAAAATTACAGCCTATGGTTAAACCAAATTACAATTCAGCATAAGCAGAGTTTCTCCATGGCAGAGGTACTGGCAGGAGAGTATGTTTAGGCAGCTAAATCTAAAGGTACAAAAAGGCCAGTTGTGACTCATGTTATGATAAATTATTTGCTTTTGTGATAGGTAAAGTAGTCCAGTCGAATCTGGCAACTCCTTCAAGTAGTTGATCCATCTTGGTGGCTATGAATGTCAAGTGGTTTTGCATCACCCACCTGCCTACTTCTTTTAAAATCCCACTCTCTGTGGAATGAGTAGAGGCACTAGTTAGCATAATGGGATGGTCTCAACCATTCTGACTGAATGATGGATGCCAGTAAAAGCTGTTTCTGTAAAATTTGGGCATCACTTAGTTCTAAACTGCAATCAAGATGATGCAATCAATCCTCTGCCTTATTACTGTTCAGATGTATTGAACCACTAATTGCTACTGTACATTGGAATAAATGTCAGTGGCCATGGGAAACCACTACCATGAAGCTGAAAGTATATATTTAGCTTCATCTCCTTAAAAACAACATGCTTCTAATTACCACACAAGCAATATTGCCTGCATGTAGAATGGTGTGTGTGGACTCTGGAGCCTGGTTATGCGTTACGCTCCTCAAATGAAATGCTCTCCATATGTACACCAGACTCTGGCTGTTGAGAATTCTGAAGGTTCTCCTGGAGAAAAGCAGAAAAACCTTGAGGAGGTCATAGACTCTTGGTTGCATTGCTTATGCCTATCATAGCTCTCCTGAGCAAGTGATTTTCCTTAGGCCTTTGGAGAGCAAAGAACAGGGACAGTTACTAGCTAAAAAAGCATGGATTTGTGAAAAGAACATAACATAAGAACATAAAGAGCCCTGCTGGATTAGACCAAGGGTCCATCTAGTCCAGCATTCTGTTCACACAGTGTCCAACCAAACGCCCACAGGAAATCCACAAGTAGGATGTAAGTGCAACAGCACCATCCCACCCACATTCTCAGCAACTGGTGTCCAGAGACATACTGCCTCTGATACTGGAGGTAGCATATAGCCATCAGGACTAGTAGGCAGTGATAGCCTTTTTTGTTGTTTATTCGGTCAGTCACCTCCGACTCTTCGTGACTTCATGGACCAGCCCACGCCAGAGCTTCCTGTCGGCCGTCGCCACCCCCAGCTCCCCCAAGGTCGAGTCCATCACCTCCAGAATATCATCCATCCATCTTGCCCTTGGTCGGCCCCTCTTCCTTTTGCCTTCCACTTTCCCTAGCATCAGCATCTTCTCCAGGGTATCCTGTCTTCTCATTATGTGGCCAAAGTACTTCAGTGACAGCCTTATCCTCCATGAATTTGTCCAATCCCCTTTTAAATTTCTGGCCTCACAACATCTTGTGGAAGTGAATTCCATAGTTTAGCTATGCGCTGTGTGAAGAAGTACTTCCTTTTATCTGTGCTGAATTTCCCACCAATCAGCTTCATGGGATAACCCTGGGTTCTAGTATTATGAGAGTGGGAGAAAAATGTCTCCCTATCCACATTCTCCACAGCATACATATTTTTGTACAGCTCTATCATGTCTCCCCTTACTAGCTTTTTTCACCTAAGCTAAACAAGCTTTTTTTCTAAGCTTTTTTACTAAGCTTTTTTTCACCAGATAGATGGAGAAAGGCAGAGATGGAGAAAGGTGACCAGCAACCCTACCATCCCTTCTAGTGTTGTTTGCTTGTCTCTGGGGGGAGAAAACATTAGTATCATCAACAGTCAAAGCTTGGCTTCTACGTGGCTCGTTTTTATGTGATAAGAATAATGTGTAGCCAGGTTCATTCTTAGATAACCAGGAAGACAGAACTTTAGAATATAGTTTGAGATCTAACTCCTGAGTAAAGTATAACTTTTGTAGTGGTATTCTCAAGACCACTTGCTGTGGATTGGTTACCTCTTAATGCACTTAAATCAGGAGTGGGAAGAAGGTAGACTGGGATCTGTTCGTAGATCTCTGGGTGATTTGTAATAGATTAGTAAGAGTCTTGAACTCCAGTTGTTTAACAATAGCAGCAACAAAATGACTATTGTCACCTAAACTTAGGCTGCTGAAATGAAGAAAGCTTGGAGTAACCAGGAATGCACTTTTGTGTGAAAGGACTGTGAGCTCAGTTCAGTTCTGGTATTGAAAACCAATTCCTATGAGTTCTTTAATTCTAAGGGTGCAATCCTATTGACGCTCCCTTGATTACTGGAACTTGGAGGCTTCCAAACATCCAATGCAGGGCGGGAGAAGCAGCGGAGGCAATCTTCGCCTCCCTGTCTTCCCACCCTGCTTTTTTTGCTAGATGGGCTTTTGTTGCTTCGGAGGGGGAGGGAAGGAGACTGTAGAGGCCTCATGATAGCCCATATCCTTACCTCTCTGGTCTCCTTCCCTTCCCATTCACTGAAATGAGAGCTTCAGCCATTGGGTGGTATAGAAATGAAATAAATGAAATAATTAAAATAAATGCCCCCCTTTCCCCCCTCCCCAAGGTCACTTTTCAGACCTCAGAGGCCAGCCAGCGCAGTTCTTTCTGTATTGGCTGCGAGGGGGTGGGGGAGGGGGGCAAATTTCCGACTCCCCCTTCCAAGGTCGGAGCACTGTCTTGGACCTCGGAGGGGGGAATCCCCAGTATCCTATGGCCCTTCAAGCAATGTCTAGGGGCCATAGGATTGCTCCCTACATGTTTTTCTGTTGCAACTGGCTCCAGCTGGTGAATCTTTCTTATTTATTTATTTATTTATTAAATTTATTAATCGCCCATCTGGCTGTCACCCAGTCTGGGCGATGTACAAAGTGTATAATAGAACAGTTTAAAACAATAAAATTCTACAGTAAAAACATCATATTTCTAAAAATACCCTAACCCACCCCAAATGCCTGCCTGAACAACCACATTTTTAATGCATGGTGGAAGCTCATTAAAGAGGAGGCATGGCGGAGTTCCCTAGGGAGGGAGTTCCACAGAGTGGGGGCCACCACACAGAAAGCCCTCTCCCTCATCCCCACCAGTCTAGCTGTCCTGGCTGATGGGACAGAGAGAAGGCCATCCGAGGCTGATCTTGTTAAGCAGCCTGTCTGGTGTTGCTGGAGGCGCTCCTTAAGATAGGCTGGCCTGGAACCCTGTAGGGTTTTAAAGGTCAAAACCAACACCTTGAATTTGGCCCAGAAAACAACTGGTAACCAGTGCAACTCCTTCAGCACTGGAGTGATGTGATCTTGCCGGCGGCTGCCTTTAATCACGCGAGCTGCCACGTTCTGTACCAGCTGCAGCTTCCAAACCGTCTTCAAGGGCAACCCTACATAGAGCGCATTACAGTAGTCTAAATGAGAGGAGACCAGGGCATGTACTACCAATGGGAGCAGATGGTCGGGAAGGTAGGTGCATAGCTGCCGTATCAGATGGAGTTGGTACAGTGCTGTCTGGGGTTTTAGGAAACAACCTAAAATCTTGGGGTTTTAGGAAACAACAACAAAAACCAAGGTAGATATGACAATCCTGAAGTCTGTTCAACCCAACTCAGTAAATAATGGGGAAATGTAATGATCCAAACCATGTTAATATATTTTGGAAATCTTAAGTTTCCAACTTTAAGTTTCCCTAATACCAGAAAAAAACCCTTTCCTTTTAGATACCATCATATATTTTTAAATATATCATTCCAGATAAATAATGTAGCACTCAGTATATTAAAGCAGGGTAGGAAAGTGAGTGTCCTTTTGAAGAAACAAAAGTCCAAAACACTTTTGGGTGCACAGAGCTTATTGTATGGCTATTTAGATTGTGCCTGTTGTTGAATGTACTTCTAGTTCTGTACAAGTTCACAATAAGTCATCTCCTATGATCATCTCCTATCAGCCCTAGCCAACATAGCCAATGGTGAGGGATCATGGGAGGTGCTGGCCAAAACATAGGGAGGGCCACAAGCTGCCCACTCCCGTCCTACAACGTTATTCTGGAGAGGGGTACAGAGATTAAAGCAGCAGTGAGAACAAGCTACACTGCAATCCTGTGGTTTCTGGGACCATAGGATATTTAGGACCTTCTTCTCTGAGGACAGAGAGGTCTGCCCTGGGGAGATCCAACCTCGGAAATTGCCTCCTACCTGCTTCGGAAACGTCCAACATCAGTAGAGGCAAAGGGGATTATTCCCTGCATGTGTCAGAGGCAGAATCAGGGGAAGGCTTGGATCCATGGTTTCCAAAGCCTTCTCATTCCCCCAGCATGCCCCTAAACTGGCAGTAAATCTATGCTTGGGAGGATGGGAGAAAAACAGTCTGGAATTGGAACAACAACAGCAAAATGTCACTCCACCCTCCCTTCTGCCCTGTTGGCGTGAGCCTGGGAGGGCTTTGGATATGGTGGTTCTTCCACCTTTGGTTCTCCCGCCATCCTCTGCTCTGCCCCTATGTTTGGTGCTTGTATTCGCAATTTATACCATATACTTGTTTCCTATATACTATATACTTCCTTACACATTGTCTATAATTCATCTTGTTGACATATACATTTGCCAGAGAAGCCTAGTCTGTTCTTTGCACACAACCAGCAAAAAGAGGACATTTGTGGGATATTTTTAGTACAAAGAATGCATGGAATCCCAGAAATATCATTTTGTTCTGATTTGGCAGGCACTTATCTTTATGCATAATGGGGTTGATCTTGAGAATAAATTTACACATACACGGACACATATGCAAGAAACAAACTAGCATTAATTTGGTTTCATGCAAGTGTTGAATTACATTAGATATTTACAAATTATTTTAAATATGTTAACATTTACATAATTGAATAAGTCTAGCCCCAGGGCTATGATTTATCCTTCCATAATTGTTTAACATCTAAATTCCAGCCCTCTGGAAATCTTTACAGAAAGTTTAGAGGAGGATTCTCCATAAGTGAATAAACCACTGATTCATTCTTACTCTTAGATCAAACAGTTCTCAGGTAGAAACAAGTGGAATTTCACATTTAGGCTGAATCCTATACACACTTACCTGGGAGTAAATCTCACTGAACTCAATGGGACTTACTTCTGAGTAGACATTGGATTGAGCTGTAAATTTCCTATGCAAATAGGCACTTGAAACCCATCTACATAGGCACACTACCACAAGGGAGATTCAAACATTAATAGCCATTAACATTAACCCTGTGGCATACCATCATGTGTGATTATTAGCAGCTTCCTAGGGACTGTACTGTGATGTGAACCTCACTGAACTCAATGAGGCTTACTTCTGAGTAATGGAAAATCTTGCTGCCTTACCAGGGCTTTCTGCTTCCGGATTCTTTGTGGGATTACAATTGGCTCCATTACATGGGTGGACACGGGCGACTACATGGTTTGAATGGAAACCTTCTGTTTGGGCACTTTTCTCATACTTTCCTTTAGACAGCACCATCTAGTGGTTGAAATAAAGCACTATGGTGGCATTACACACTACTGATTCTGCACATTTTAAAAAAATACTGGATTTAGTCTGGTGTTTTTTACAGCGGGATAAACTTGAAAAAGTGCAGGAGGGACCCTGGATGTCAATGACATCATGTAATGGACCTGCAAACTTCCGTGAGTGGCCAATCACAAGCATGCAATAAATTGCATGCAATAAATTGCAACCCCATGTAGAGTGTGTTGCAGTAATCCAACCTTGATGTCACTTAAGCATGTGTGACCACATAGCCACATCTGCCTTTTTTTTTCCAGAACTGAGTACTTGTGGCTACAGCCAGAAGCAGAGCACTCTGAATAGAGCCCAGGAACTCACCTAGAATATGAACTTGATTCCTCAAGGAGAATGCAACCCTATCTAAAGCAGGCTGTACCCCTATCCCTGAATCAGTGGCCCTACTGGCCAAGAGAACTAGGGATGTATGAAACCCCCCTTACCTGGCTCCGCCGTGTTCCACTGGGGGGGGAGGCGCTCCGTCCCTCCCCCCAGAATCCTGGCTGGCCGGCTCTACTCCGTGGGGATTCCGCAGAGCTGCTGGCCAGCTCCGCCAGCAGCTGGACATCCAGCCACTGGCTAGCAGGGACGCAAATGGCGGTGGCCGTGGCCGTAGCCGCCGCCGTTTGCATCCCTGTATTCAGCCGTGATAGGCTACGTAAAGACTTACGTAGCCTATCACGTCTGAGTTAAAACACACACACACACAAAATGCGTACACAAATGGTGGCGGCTACGGCCGCCGCCATTTGTGTCCCCTGTTTTTGATTGTCTTAGTCTACGTAAATATTTACGTAGACTAAGACGGCGAAACTAAGGGGGAACGCAAATAGCGTCCGCTACGCTATTTGCATTCCCCCTTAGTTTCGCTGTCTTAGTCTACATAAATATTTACGTAGACTAAGACAACCAATAATAGGGAATGCAAATGGCAGTGGCCGTAGCCGCCACCATTTGCATACACGTTGTTGTTTTTTAAACCCAGACGTGATAGGCTACGTAAGTCTTTACATAGCCTATCACGAATGGGGGGGGGGGGAGACTGCAAATGGTGGTGGAGGTGGCAGCCAGTCGGAAGACCAGCCGCTGCCTCCGCTGAAGCCACTGCTGGAGCCGCCGCCGTCTGGAACATCCGCCCCAGGTAAGTCTCGTCCCGGGGGGGATCCGCGGGGGGGGGGGGGGGGGCGGCAGGCTGTTCCGCCACGGAGCTTGGGGGGCCGAATGCACTGGCATTCGGCCTCACCGAGATCCGTGGCAAAATTCTCTGGCATCCCTAAGGAGAACTTCTGTCTTGTCTGGATAAAAAATAGTCGTTTGTTAGTTTGGAGCAGTAATGAGAGCTGTGAAAAGGGCAGGGGGCGATCTGTCTTAAAAGGACTTGTTGGAAACTCGGGGAAGCGTGCAGTGGAAGCAGGGCACCCACAAGTGCCAGTTCAACACTTAAAACGTAAAACCCACGTTGCTAAGAAGGCCATCCTGTCCCCTTTTCCTGATCTGTCACTGTTAACAGCTGTCAAATTAGCCTTTTATGCAGCCCTGTCTTGTCAATTTCCTTGTATGTTTCCTAATATACTTGGTTCCCTTTGACACAAGGGCATTGACAAGGCAAGGCTATATATATCTGACAGGTGTAAGTGCGCATTTGTGCACTTCTGTAAGACTGACAAATGAATAAATAAATTATGAACACATTTGTGCAAAATCCTGGGGCTGAAAAAGACCAGCAGGGAAAACAGGGTCTTCATCAAAGCGGGGAGAGGGTAGGATAGGCAGACAAGACTGGTTCTGCCACACAGGACTTTAGGATACTGGGTAGAGGGCCAAGGGGGAGAACAACTCATGGAAAGCCCAATCGCCTGTCAGGCGCACTGTGGGATTTTTGAAAAATAACCCACACTGCATAGCTTAATTGCAGGGTGTGTTGTCGTGTTGCGCGAACTCACCCATTGAGTAACACAATTATTTATTGTGTTAGTCTCCAAACCAGTTTCCAATGTAGGGCATTTATTAGTTTTTAAAGATTTTTATCCCACCCTGTCCCATAATGCCCTTGAGCATGCTGCTACTGCCTTTTA
Source organism: Heloderma suspectum (assembly GCF_057233095.1). Classification (NCBI taxonomy): domain Eukaryota; kingdom Metazoa; phylum Chordata; class Lepidosauria; order Squamata; family Helodermatidae; genus Heloderma; species Heloderma suspectum. The sequence continues at coordinate 74,016,282 of NC_139462.1, forward strand.
AAAAGAGGACAATCCTATGCACGTTTACTCAAAATTAAGTTCCACCATGTTCAGTGGGGCTTTACTCCCTACTAAGTGTATTTAAGATTGCAGGTAGAAGACTGTTGGTAGAGGACTGTTGGGCTGCAGTCCTCTACCAACCGACCTGGAAATGTCTCATTAATGTCAATGGAATTTACCTCTGAGTCTATGTGTATAGGATAGCAGTGTTAGATTTTTGTTGTTGATGGTTTTATTATCTTGTTTGTAGTATTGTATATTGTTTTATGTTATTGTAAAGTGACGAGTATTTTATAATACTGCTGAGTAGAAACGTCAAAAACAAACAAGCAAAATAAGAACAAAGAAAACAGTCTTTGCGTGAAAACAACAGTCTTGTGACATCTTAAAAGATGAACACATTGGTTGTGGCATGTGTTTTGTAAGCAAAAGCCAACTTCATCAGTCTTTTGAGCATGTGCAGACTGCCTTCTTATCGCAACTGAGAGTCACATCCAGTAGGCAGGCATCCAAACTAAAGAAGAAAGCGTTTCCAGGTGAGGGGTTGCAACTTGTAGGCTTTCTGGAGCCGACCTGCCTTCTTACACACTAGAAATATTAAAAGTACCCCATAGCACAGGGTTAGGCAACCTGGTGCCCTCCAGATGTGTTGGACTACAACTTCCGCGACGCCTTACCACATGGGCCGTTCTGGCTGGGGCTGATGGGAGTTGTAGCATCTGGCGGGCCCCGGGTTCCTCACCCTTGCCAGCATGTCCCTCAGGGGCGCTAATCGCTCCTTAATGTTTGCACGGGGGGGGGGGGGGCGAGAGATCGCGTGGGCCAGGCGTCGCCGCGCGCCTTCGCCCTGAGGGACTTCAGGACCATTAAGGGGCGCGCTGGGTGAGGTAAACGCCGCCGGCGCCCACGCTGCAGCCCGGTCGGCGGCGCGTGGAAGAACGTCACCTCAGTATCCCCTGCGCGGCAGTGGTACATCCTGCGTCTCCCCTTGGCTCTGCAGCGAGTAGTGCAGCCTGCGGAGCGAGCATCTGGCTCCGCCGCCGCTTCCTGGATGGCGCAGGTTTAGCCACCGCCTGCGAAGGAGGAGAGCGCCGAGCGAGCGAAAGGGAGAGCGCGCGCGCCCAAGCCCAGCCTGCATTGATCCAGGCGGCGGCGGCGGCGGCGGCGGCGGCGAGGAGAGCCGCGGCGAGGAAGGCGCGCTCCTCCCTCCGGCTGAGGCATGGCCGGGCGAGGTCGGGGCTGGGCGCTGGTGCTGGCGCTCTGCGGCGTGCTGGGCGCCTTGGGCTCGCCGGGCTCGCGAGCGGACGAGCCTGGAACGGCGGCGGGCGGCGGCGCGAACCGGAGGCGGCGCCTGAGCCAGGCGGACGGCATCTCCTTCGAGTATCACCGCTACCCGGAGCTGCGGGAGGCGCTGGTGTCGGTGTGGCTGCAGTGCCCGTCCATCAGCAGGATCTACACCGTGGGCCGGAGCTTCGAGGGCAGGGAGCTGCTGGTTATCGAGGTCTCCGACAACCCCGGCGAGCACGAGCCTGGTAAGGAGCCGGGGAGGAGGGCCACAGCCCGGGCTGCCCGCGCCCCGCGCGCGAGCACCTTTGCGGCAGGGCTGCTTGTACGGGGCGGCGGCGGCACCTTCTCCCAGGCGGTCCGGGCAAAGGCTCCATGGAGGGTCATAGCTGGACTTCTCCCCCCTCCCCGCCCGGTTTTTCTTTTGCCTTTTCTATAGGTAGGGTGATCGTCGTTAATGCTTTATTGACACCCCACCCACCGTTGAACCCTCATGGAGACCAGGGCTGAGCAGAAGGATCTGTTGGTCGCTCTCGGAGGGATTTCCAGTAGATTAGCAAGGATTTCTTCCGACGCCCAATTCTTTAGCAATAGCAGCAACAAAATGACTTTCTCCACCTTGCCCTAAATTATACTGCTGAAATGGAAAAAAGCTTAGATAGTAACCCGGCTTTTTGTGTGTGGAAGGATGGTGAGCTGCATTCAGTTTGGGCACTCAGCATATGTTCCTGGGCTCAGAATTCTTTAATTCTAACCTGGTTGGTGGATCTCAGGTTCTACGCGGGGGAGGGTGGGGAGATCCTAAGCTTGCTCACTCCGGGTGTAGATCACCTTTATGGTAGTGGACCATAAAGATCTTATTTCAGGGCTCATAACCATATGCAGGGAGGGCTAGTATAAGGCAGCCTGTGATATTGAAAATCGTGCTCAACATTATGGCAGCAGGGACCTGTTCTGTTGCTCTGAGGACATTTGTGTGACAGTGTATAGACTGACATAGAGTGCCTAACGTATTGGTGATGATCTTCCATTTTAATAGGTTTTAGGAATCTCTGCCCAGATAGTTGTTGGCATTCGAAGTGTGACTTTGAGTCAGCCTAGGCATACTCATAGGAGGCATCCTGTGGTGGGTTGAGCTGGTTGTGTGAAAGCACAGACCATGTGCTGAACTCAGTGGGGATTTGCTTTTGGCATGTGGATGAAAAACCTTCCTGGCCTTAGAGGGATTGATGGTGGACTCCTCTGTACAGCTTCCTTCTGGAGTAGGGAAACTGAATGCTGGGAGCCATTTCACATGGTGGCTTTTTATTGACCCATGAACCAGGCATATTACAGGCAGCATGGGGACTGGCTTCTATCTTTATGCTTTCTTAGGGAACCAGTAGCCTTTATTGGGGTTGGTGACTAGTGGCCCCAGCTGTGTGTGTGTGTGTGTCAATCACACACACACACAAGCACACACTCCAATGGTTAAAACTGTGATGTGGTTCCTACCCAATAAACTAATTCTCTGTAGCAGGTGTCCCATGCCACAACCATATATCTGAAACTGGCTGCACACATGGATCAGGCAGATGATGTGATCAATAGCACCACCATGTAAGTGCCACCACCTTCCAGGGAGGTGCACTATAAGTGCTGGCAAGGGTATTTTCCACACAGTCTAGCTGGCGAACATGGGGGAATGGATTTACATGCATCATTCATTAATTCAGGTGATTTGTGGACTGCTTTTCCATCAAGAATTAGGGGGACTGAGTTGTAATTGAATTGTCGTGTCTCCGACCATGTCAAAATACATTATTTTTGAAGACAGTATCCAAGCTGTGTGCAGCGTTACCTGTGTCTCCTTTTTGCCTTTAAAGCAGGGATGTTGAACCTCTGTCAACCCAGGGGCCAAATTCAATTTCAGAGAAGCTCTTGGGAATTCCATTGGTGGGTGGGACCAAAGGCAAAAAGGGTGGGGCCAGAGCACCAAAACACCCCCCTCCCCCAGCATATTTTAGCTTAAAGCTCTTATTGCCAGCAACTAAGCTTTAGGGGAAGCATTTCAACCTTAGAAGGGAAAAAACTATGCCAACACCAGGAAACCACCAATCAATTGGTGGACTATTGGTGGTTGGGGGAAAGGAGTTGGGCTGCCTGGAGAATCCTGGGGGGCTGGATTAGCACCCCAGGAGGGCCAATGTGGCCCCCAGGCCTGAGGTCCTGCACCCCTGCTTTAAAGGGACTAAAGGTAACTTAAGGCAGAAGGAAGATGTGCATGTGGTTTGACCTGGCATTGGATGGTTTGGTTGACCAGGTCAATTATTAGTTGATGTTGGTGACAATGTTACCTGCAAACTTCAAAGTTGCATGATTCCGTGTATTGGGCAATAGGCACAAGAAATGGAAAACCAGATTTCTTGATAAACTTTATATTAATTTTCACTGCTAATTCCACAGGAAAATAATAATAATAATAATAATAATAACAACACAGATTTAATTGTAATAATTCAGTTCTGCTATAGGAACATCTAGGTCTTTGACAGTATAGAAATGTTCTGATGATAGGAGGGCATAGGCATTTATGCTAGGGCAGCAGCAGCTATAATGAATTCTAAAATGTCTCTATTCTTACGGACAGGGCAAGTAAAGTGACACTCAGGCTCATGTAGAGAGTCAAGAGCTCTAGTTTTATGAGAATAAGGGTGCAATCCTATGCACGTTTAGACAGAAAAAAGTCTTAACAGCTACCAGCATTCTTCAGCCAGTGCATAGGATTGTTGTACCCTAAGGGTTTTAAAAATTGAATTGTTGTCATAAGTACTGTAGTGGGCACGATAATTTGGAAATTAGAGTATAGTGACAGATATAACTTTCCTTGGTTTTAAAAACCTAGAGTGCAAATCCCTAGGAATTTCTCCCTTGTTTCCTGCTTGAATTATATAAAGGATAGATGTGCTGTTGATTAGCTCCCATTCACTTCAGAGAGACTTGGAGTTCCTAGAATATCACGGTTTTTGGGCTATGCACAGTTATATGTGTTGAAAATTAGTGGGCTTTAAACTGCATAACTGTGTCCTGGATTTCAGCTTCATTTTCTAAAGCTTGTTGGGACCATAACCCATCTGGCTAGGGTGTTCAATTTTTGGCTTCTTGACCTCAGATCTGTTATCCCTTGAACTAGCATTTTAAAACAAAGATACCTGGTGGCTACTGTGTGATTTTCAGAAGAGGAGAGTTTTTGTGAAAGTCATAGAAAGAAAGAAGACAATTCTGGGTCATGTTAATAGCATTTGTGAATGGGAGAAACACTGAAATTGTGAGCATTGTATTTTTTAAAAATTGGTAGTGTCCAATGCTGCCCGTCCACATGCAGGGCCCACTGTTGCTTTTGTCCCATGTGCAAACAGCACCCACCACTTGCAGAATGGAGATTTAGCGCTTCCGGGGAGAAGCCCCGAAATGAATGGAAACACTAATTTCTGGAACCGGGCAGGTCAGTGGAGCTCCCTTATGTGAACTCTGTTGGCTGGCCTATTCCAGAAACAAGTGTTTCCACTTGTTTCGGGTTGCCCCTGGAAGTACTAAATCTCCATTCTGCAAGCCGTGGGTGCTGCCTGCAGAACAGAATTGGTGGGGCTGGCTGCGTGTGGGCAGTCACCATTGGATTCTGCCCAATGTATAGTAGGTCTGGAGGGGAATGGAAATATAGCTCAGTGGCAGAGCATATGCTTTGCATGCAGAGAGTCCCAAGTTCAATCCCTGGCATCTCTAGGTAGGAATGGAAATCCTGCCTGAAATCCTGGAGAGCCACTGCCAGTCAGTATTGACAGTACTGGGCTAGATGGACCAATGGTCTGATTCAATATAAGTAACTTCCTATGTTCCTTGTTCTTGCTCTCTTTGTAGCCAACAGGGTTTTATACTGACATGATATTTTACAGAAATATATTATCCCATGGAACTGACAATTCCTAAACTGAAAAATCTTTGTGGTGGGCAGGGATGGTCATTAAAAATAAAAACAGCATGGTTGGTATTCAGCATTTTCACTGAAGCAGCTAAGCATGTCCTGAGATCCCAGAAAAAGAGGCTCAGCATTCTATAACGTTAGCAAACAATATTGATTGATTTTACTTGCCTCTGAATATAAGCCAAGATTTAGGCTTGCACGTTATGTCAGGAGTTACAAATGAAATGAGATAAAAAATCCTGCAGCTTCAATAGTACTGTCAGTGGTACTAATAAACACCTTTCAAAAAAAGGAATAGCATGGCACTAGTTTGCATAAACTTGAGTAAGATTCAGGAGTTGCTGTGCTCTTTGTGTGTGTGTAAAGCTACAGAGCACACCTCTCAGCTGCCCTTCACTGCCTGGAAAACTCAAGCTGCAATCCCATAAGCCCTGTTGATGTCAGTGTGATTGGTTTCTGAGTAATCATGTATAGGATTGTTCTTCCAAATTTTCCTTTTTCTTCTTCCTAGGAAAACCCTGGCTCACCCTAAGATTCAGCAACATGCACTGTCAAGCCAAAATAGTTCTTCACTGCCAGCATAGTTTAATCTTAATTTTATTTTTAAAAACCTCTTAGAAAGTTCCTAAAGCTGGCTCCCTTATGAGCTAAGTGAGCAAATACATTGACTCTCATTTGCCCAAGAATTTATTTTACTAGGAACTCAGTGTCTGAGAGGTCAGTGAGTTAACCTTGGGTTTCCTGGGTAGAGATGTGATTCTGGGAACACCTTGCCACAGAATGGAGGAGAAGTGATTGGGATGATGGCATGGCCACAGTGCACACTGTGTGTGTCAAGAACTAAGGAGGACATAGCAGTGAAGGAAAACATTGAGAAGAAAACCTGCTCGGGCAATATACTTGTGAAACACAGGTGCAATGTATGAGATATTGAATAAATAGGGCAAGGGCGGGGGAGCACCAGATATTTAAGGCAACCTTCCCAAATCTGGCCATGCTGGCTGGGGCATCATTAAAGGTGGATTTATTGGTTCTGTTGCTAGCTAAGCAGTTGTAGCCCACTTTGTTTTTACAATAGCGATATCCTGTTGTTAAGTAAGTGTGTGTGTGTGTGTGTGTGTATATATATGTATGTATATGTAAAAGGTGACCAATAGATTAGTATTCTGTGGAACCCTGATAAGTTTGTTAGACTGATGAGTTAACAAATCCAGTCAGCTGTTGCAGTTGTATATAATACAACTGTCTTCTCTCTGGGTGCATATTTTGCAGAGCTTAGATTTCATAGATAAGCTATACTTATATACATGGGTTTATGTGGTTCTTAATCATCTTGAAAGCTTAGTAAGCACATATCAGTACCGTCCTTGCTCTTCTGCTTGATTTATTGTGTGATGCTGAACTGGAATGCTGCTTGTAAAATATTGAGCCCCTTGCAGATTTTGGAGAAGGTGTGGCAAAAGAATAGGGCCAACCTGTCCGCTAGAACAATAAAAGTTTATGTCAGCCTTTGCCAAACTGGTGCCCTCCAAATGTTTTGGACTTCAATTCCTATCAGCCCCAGCCAGCATGGCCAGTGGTCAGGAATGCCAGGAGTTGTTGTCTAAAACATCTTGAGGGCACCACGTTGGGGACGGCTGGTGTATGTCATATGGATGTGTGCCTCACTTCATGAACAATGACAAGCAAGGGTGTTCGGAACATGACTCAACTTGAGTTCTACTGTGACCAAAAAGTGGAACCCTGGATGGATGGGGCTGTGAAAATGAAGTACCCTGCAGATAAGAGCAGGCTTGGTTTTTACTGGCTGGGGTCCTCAAGGGGTAGGTAAAACAAATGGAGAGAAATGAGAAGAAAGACGCATTAAATTACACAAGCAAGTGGTCTGATTTTTTTTTGAAAGGCATCCTAATCCTAAACATCTCCACCAATGCAGCCATCTTGAGTGCCAACATAAGGTTGCTCCTAGGCTGGCACATCTTATATAGTGTGACATTGCTCAATAACAGCCTCCCCAAACCATTGGCCATGTTGGTTGTGGGATGCTGGGAGTTGTAGGTCAGTACATCTGGAAGGAACCGGGTTGGGGAAGTCTACTCTATCACACATAGCTGTTGGAACACCATGTCCTCTTAAGGGCTATGGCTGGTATCTTGAATGAATTATAAGAAGTGTGTTTTTTTAAACAGATTTTTATTTTAATACACCACAATGTATACATTAGAGACAAGAAGAATGCCTTAGGAACAAATCTGGCTTTTTGTTTGAGTATTTTAAAAGGGTCTTGGCAAATCTTGAAAACCAATTATGCACTAGAAAAAGCAAAACACACACACAAAACCCAGAATGGCTTTTTTTTTGCCTCTTCAGGCTGTTCTTCTAGATCTGCCAAATGTTCAAGATGGGCAAAAGCCAGCTTTTACTTGGCTTAAATGCTTTGATCGTATATTGAATGCTAGCAAAGCATAGTAGACTTTTTGTGAAAAAATGTAAGTACTGTAAAGTATTACAGATTACTACATAAAACTTAGGGCACAATCCTATGCATGTTTAGACAGAAAAAAGTCCTACAACTCTCAGCATGACCCAGCCAGCCATGCTAGCTGGGGCATGCTGGGTGTTGTAGGACCTTTTCTGTCTAACAATGCATGGGATTGCACCCTTAATGACTGTTTCTTTTCTTGGATAAAGAAAAAACAAAAATATAACAAAAGGTCTCAACAATGAAGGCTTATGATCTAGGGATGTCAGAGGATTTTGTTTGAGGGGTGAAGCTTAATGGATTTTCCCTCGCTCCCCCCCCCCCCAGATTTAGTTCTGTTTCCCTCTGCTGGTGCCTTCTTGTTCTATAGCGATCAAACCAATCTGCAAATTTCCGGGTTTTGTTAAATGGTGGCAGTTTGTGCAAAAAGGCAGCTCCAAGTAACTTGTTATTTGCACAAAAGGCAGCCTCGAGCAAACTGTTATTTGTGCAAAAGGCAGTCTTGAGCAAATTATTATTTGTGTAAAAGGTACACAGGCCTATTCTCCTCTTGTAAATATATTTGTAAGTTTCACTTCTCTAGCATACTGAATATGACTCTACTGGGGTAAATATGTGGAGAGGATAAAACTGAGAATTTACTTGAGGCCACCTTCTTGCACAAATAAAAATTTGCTCGAGGCCACATTTTGCACAAATACTCATTTTTTTCAGGCTGCCTTTTGTGCAGAAATTTCCTGGAGTTCCCCCCGCCAAATCTGGTACAGTCCACCCCACTTACAGAATTGGAAATACTGTGGAAATCTGTCAGGTTTAGACACAACGGATTCCCCAGCGACGGACATCTCTACTATGATTATGGGCTTTCTTCTTGATTACAATTAACAATGTCTATATTTGATTTTGACCACTAGTATAAAGTTGAGCCAGCCTTCCCCAACCTGGTGCCCTCCAGATGTGTTGGTCTATAATTCCCAGCATCCCCAGCCAGCTTTTTTCATGGGTATATTGTGGAGTCCCAGAGTTGCAGAATATTATTTCCATTCAGTAAACACTAACCCCTGTACCAAATATGGTTACCATGGTCAGCTGCCATTTTAATAGACACTTGAGTTGGTGATTGCAAATAGCCATACAGGCAGAAACAAGCCTTTCATTTAATGGGTGGCATGGTACTGCGGTGTTGTCTTTCCAGAGTTTGGGGTGGGAGATAGGAGGTTGTAGAAATATGGGGGAATGGAATTTACCAGCCCCGTTCTTGATACAGCTGCTGTAGCTCAGTACTTATGAATATAGTGGCATGAGATCTTAATGATATAGGGTGGGATACAAATGTTTTAAATAAAATAATAAATAAATAAATGTATCTCATTTTTCTTCACTTAGCCACAGAAATTCTGGATGTATGCTACAATTTATTATTCTGTCCTGGTTTTTTGCTTCAGCATCAATGAAAATTGATGCAGGATTGCAGCTTGAGATGGATAGGCATATGGTCAAGGAATACCTAATTGCTTTGAATGAGTTCAAATCTCCAGGGCCAGATGAACTGCACCCTAGAGTAATAAAGGAACTGGCAGAAGAACTCTCAGAACCACTGTCTATTATCTTTGAGCAATCATGGAGGACGGGGGAAGTGCCAGATGACTGGAGGAGGGCTAATGTTGTCCCTATCTTCAGAAAGGGCAAAAAGGAGGAACCTGAGAACTACAGACCAGTCAGACTGACATCCATCCCTGGGAAAATTCTGGATCAGATTATACAGCAATCCATCTGTAAGCACCTTGAAAGCAATGCAGTGATTACTCAAAGCCAACATGGATTTGTCAAGAACAAATCCTGCCAGATGCATCTGATCTCATTTTTTGATCAAGTAACCTCCCTTGTGGACTGTGGGAATGCTGTGGACATCATATACCTCGACTTCAGCAAAGCTTTTGACAAAGTGCCCCATGATATCCTGATGAGCAAACTATCTCAGAGTGGGCTAGATGAAACAACTATCAGGTGGATCCACAGTTGGCTACAGAATCAGACTCAGCTGATCAATGGGATCTTCTCAAACTGGGGAGAGGTAAGGAGTGGGGTACTGCAGGGCTCAGTCCTGGGCCCAGTGCTCTTCAACATTTTATTAATGACTTGGAGGAGGAGGTGCAGGGAATGCTGATCAGATTTGCAGATGACACAAAATTGGGCGGGATAGCTAATACTTTGGAAGACAGAAACAAAATACAAAGTGATCTTGATAGACTGGAGCGCTGGGCAGAAAACAACAGAATGACATTTAATAGGGATAAATGCCAAGTTCTGCACCTAGGAAAAAGAAATCAAATACACAGTTTCAAGATGGGGGATATGTGGCTCAACAACACTACAAGCAAGAAGGATCTTGGAATTGTTGTCGATCACAAGCTGAATATGAGCCAACAATGTGATGTGGCTGGAAAAAAAGGCAAATGCTATTTTGGGCTGCATTAATAGAAGCATAGCTTCTAAATCCCAGGAAGTACTAGTTCCCCTCTACTCAACACTGGTTAGGCCTCATCTGGAGTACTGTGTCCAGTTCAGGGCACCACACTTTAAGAAGGATGCAGACAAGCTGGAAAAGGTTCAGAGGAGGGCAACGAAGATGATCAGGGGACTGGAAACAAAGCCCTATGAGGAGAGACTGAAAGAACTGGGCATGTTTAGCCTTGAGAAGAGAAGACTGAGGGAGATATGACTGTGCTGTTCAAGTACTTGAAAGGTTGTCACAGAGAGGAAGGCCAGCATCTCTTCTCGATCATCCTAGAATGCAGGACACGGAATAATGGGCTCAAGTTACGGGAAGCCAGATTCCGGCTGAACATCAGGAAAAACTTCCTGACTGTTAGAGCAATACGAGAATGAAACCAATTCCCTAGGGAGGTAGTGGGCTCTCCCACACTGGAGGCATTCAAGATGAAGCTGGACAGCCATCTGTCAGGGATGCTCTGACTTGGTTTCCTGCATTGAGCAGGGGGTTCGACTCAATGGTCTTGTAGGCCCCTTCCAACCCTACTATTTTATGATTCTATGGAAATTTAATATGCCACAGGTTGGCTGTGGTATTTCTGTTTTGTTTTTTAATAGATGTCAGCTTATTTGACATAGCTTAAAGTTTCAGCAGGTGTTCACTTGCAAAACTGAGCTGATCTTCCTTTGCATTGTCCTGCTGTACAAAGGTGATGGAGCACAAGAGTCAGTTTTTTGATTGTGCAGCCTGAGCTTGTGGTCAAACTATTAGTTGACATTTGCAACTTCAGCGACACTTGCAATTTCAGTGAAAATAGGCATCCAGGTATAATGCTGTGGCACATATTCTGGAAAAAAAAGTGCTCCAGATTCTACAGGCTGCACCCGACCTGCTTTGCAATCAGCTGCTCCACTTATGCATCACTAGCGGATCAACACAGCCTTCTTGTTACAGTGTTGTACTGTCCAACTTCCCCTCTGTAACTATTCACCTTACCTTTCCTTCTCAGTAGTCTTTCCCTCGCTTGCTCTTAGTTGGTTCCCAGGCTTTTCACATTCTTTCTACAGAACATGTAGAGTCTTTCCCAAATAAGAAAGCACTTTTGTCCCCAAACTGCTGTTTGTGCCTTGAAAGTGACACCATGCAAGTGAAAAGAGCCCTGTCAAGTTCTAAAGGGCAAAAGAACATCTTCACCCCAAGACTCTGAGCAGGTCTTCATCTCTGCATAATTGAGTTGAATTCTTCATGCAGGCTGCAGTTTCCCTAGTCAGGGCTTTATTTTATTTTATTATTTAAGGGATTTATACCTGCCCTTCAACAGGTGCCCATGGCACACTTTAGTTTTCTGTCTCATCCCTCCCACATGGCTGGTAGGTGGGGGTTTGGGATGTTGGAATATTAGTGTTGCTTGCCCTTTCTCTTGGGGGAACTTCTGAATCTGGCTAGCAAGTGATACAAAGAATAGTTGGAGAGGGGCACTCAGAGCATATCTGACGGAGAGTGTTTCCATATCAACATTTAATTGTATAAGGGTGGTTCCTGTCACCACTGCCTTGGCACGTAAAATTTGTTTTAACCATGGTTTGTTGGGCAAGCCAAAGTAATCTTGTGGCTTGTTTGGCCATTTCCTGGTTTCCCTGCCAGTACTCAGTTAGTGTCCCAAATGCAGTCAAGGGCTGTTTTGCCTGTGTGCGTTTGTTTTTGCTCGCTTGCTGTGGTATGTGTGTTTGTGGGGTGCATGTTTTGCCTGTGTGTTTTTCTGAGCATCACCAATTTCCCTTCTGTGAAAGGTGTATTTGTTATGTTTCATGGGGGAAATATGTGGTTTGGTGTTTGGAAGTCAGACTGCACCTCTTTCTTCTGCTCAGGGAGGAGTTGGGCATGGAAAGAAGAATGTTGCCAGGAAGAATGAGGAGGGATGAAGAGATTGGGGGGAGGGAAAGCAAAGAGAGCAGTTTAGCCTATCTGCGCTCGCTTCACACCTCTGTGGATTGGTGAAATGGGTGGGGCACAGAAACAAACCAGGAATAAGCCAGAATTCAGGGTCAGTCATAACTATAAAGCATAGTAAAAGCAAGCTAGGCTTTGTAAACCAACTTCAGAGTATGGTTTCAAATTAGGACTTGTTGCAAAAATACTCAAAATGTGTTGTTTCCTGGTGTGGGTTCAGATGTTCTGACAAACCACAATTAGGCTAAACAAATCCTGGTTTAAGATTATATGCAAACCAGGGTAAAATGGGGGTCTGTGGAGCTTTATTTTAGGGGTGCACGAAAGCCACTTACCTGGTCTCGCAGCTTGCTTCGCGGTGGGGGGGAGGCGCTTCGCTGCTCCCCCCGAAGTTCAGGCCAGGGGGGGGGAGGCTTCCTGCCTCGCCCGGCCAAAATTCAGGCCGGGGGGGAGGCTTCCCGCCTTGCTCGGCAGAAATTCAGGCCGGGGAGGAGGCGCCTTGCCTCGCCCGGCCGCGAAATAAAAAGTAAAAAAAAAACCCAAACAAACGCCCCCGTGATAGGCTACGTTGATCGTCACGTAGCCTATCACGGCTAGATCTGCAAAGTCAGCCATGATAGGCTACGTTAATCGTCACGTAGCCTATCACAGGTGACTTAAAAAAAAAAAAAAAGCGCGTACGCAAATGGCGGCCCCCATAGGGAGCCGCCATTCGCGTTCCTTATTTGGTCGCTGTAGTCTACGTAAATCTTTTTACGTAGGGCAAAATAAGCCCTACGAAAATAATAAGGGCAACGCAAATAGCGTTGCCCTTATTTTTGCCGTAGTCTACGTAATCTTTACGTAGACGACAGCGACCAAATAAGGAACGCGAATGGCGGCTCCCTATGGGGGCCGCCTTTAGCCGTACGCGCTTATTTTTTTTTTTTTAAAGTCACCCGTGATAGGCTACGTGACGATTTACGTAGCCTATCACGGCTGACTTTGCAAATCTAGCCGTGATAGGCTACGTTAATCGTCACCTAGCCTATCACGGGGGCGTTTTTTTTTTTTTTACTTTTATTGGAATGGCGGCGGCGGCAGCCGGTCGAAAGACCAGCTGTCGCCTCTGCCCCTGTCGAAGACCTACAGAACCGCCGCCGGACCCGCCGCCGGGAGGGACATTCGGGAAAGGTAAGTCCCATCCGGGGGGGGGCAGGGGGGCGGAGAATTTATCCCCGAAACTACTTCGGGGGGCCGAATACGTTGGCACTCGGCCCCCCGAAGTTTCAGGGAGAAATTCTCCCCCATCCCTACTTTATTTGCTGTGGAGCTTTAACATGGAAAGGGATCCTCTTTTAAACTGAGAACGCCTGGCAGCTATATTAGAGTGGGTGCTGGCAGAGGAAGAGTCCTTTGGGGACATTTTAAAATGTCTGAAAATTACTCGCCTTACATGTAAATAAAATGTAACATGGCTCAAGACTTAAGGATGAACTTGGATATTAAAACAGATGTGTTGTGAATCTTCTAGCCCCACAATATTTTATCCTAATGTCTGATATGGGCTTTGGGTCACACTGCAGACATTGTAACAGAAATGGTCCATTGGCAGTGGGACTCACTCGCATGCCAGTGAACCCTCTCCTCCCATATCTCTTCCAACATCCAAATAATCTTTTAGGGTCAATCCTTGACATTTTTAGACATGGCTGGCTGGGGCATGCTGGGAATTGTAGGACTTTTTTCTGTCTAAACATGCATAGGCCTTGTTGACCCCTGACTTTATGTAGCAGAATTGTTCTTCCTGTTGAGGTCATAAAAAGTGTAACCCCGTATATATAGTGAGTACTTTCTAATAAGATTTTTTAAAGGAGTGGATGTTCTTCTTATACTTGGCAATAAATGGCAGTATCATTATCAACAAAAGATCTAGAATTTTTTGGAAGTGCACTGGGTATTCTTACTTTAAAGGAAGGTTTATCAAAACAGAAGGAAATTAGCCAAGAATTGACTCAAGAAAAAAAGAGAGAGACTGCCATTCTAAGTCATTGTTTTAGCTTTATTTTTTAAAGTACTTGTGGGTTCATCCAAAGGTTTTATCTCTTGCAGGGTTTTTTTTAAGATGGATAAAAAACAGATCCTTGGATCTGTGGAAATTCCAAAGCTAACATATATACTCAGATGTTCACACAAAATTTCCATTAAACAAAAGAAGACATTGTGAATATATTTATTATTGAAAATGACACAATTAGTACTTCAAACATGATTGTGATGCTGAGCCTCAAATGGGGTCTCTCAATGTAAATGGGATAATCCAGTAGCCTTTGGTTTTTTGGACTTTAAAAAATATATTTTGACAAAGTCTTTCACAAAGGCTTCTGTGCAAACTTAGCAGTCATGGGATAAGTGGACAGGTCCTCTTATGGATCAATAACTAGTTAAAGAATGAGAAGTATAGAGTAAGAATAAATAGGTAGCTCTCAGACTGGAGGGATGCAAGGAGGGGTCCCCCAAGGATCTGTTTTGGAACTGGTGCTTTTTAACTTGTTCACAAATGATCTGGCATTAGGGGTGAGTGGTGAAGTGGCTAGGCTTGTGGGTGATATCAAATTATTCAGCATGGGAAAAATAGAGATGCAAAATTTCTGGAAATTTTGAGCTCATGGGTGGGGGGTGGGAAATATTTTCCTCCCATTTTTTTGAAAAACTGAAAATTTTGGAAAACTTGAAAACTAAGAAGTACTTATTTTTAAAGCACTCTTTGCAGATCTAAAGTAACTCTGTTGCTTTAAGACAGCCTTCCCCAACCTGATGCCGTCCAGATATTTTGGACTTCAGCTCCTATCAGCCTCAGGCAGTGTGGCCAATGGTCAGGAATGCTGGGCACTGTAGTCCAAAACATCTGGAGGGCACCAGGGTGGGGAGAACTGCTTTAGGAACATAAAATAGCTTTTCTGTTCCTAAAGTTATTTTATGTATGACGGAGGGAGCAATCCTATGGCTGCTAGTCAGCAGCTAGATGGCCATAGGATTAGTGGTTTTCTGGGAACCGACCTCGGAGCCCGCACTCCGAGGTTGGTTCCTGGAGAACCGACTCCCCCCTCCCTTCGGTGCTATCTCGCAGGCAGCGCAGAATGGCCCCGTGCTCCAAAGAGGAGTGTGGAGTGGCCAAAACGGGGCATTCTGGGGTGCGTTCCAGGGTGGGGAAGGCAGAAATGCTGGTACGACACATCCTATGTGTCATCCAGCAGCCTCCTCCCCTGCTCCGCCGGAATCGGCTGTCTAGCTGCAAATACAGGGCAGGAGAATTGTGGAGGGAACGATCCCCTCCATGCTTCTCCTGCCCTGCATTGGATAGGTGGTCGCCTCTGAGTTCGGAAGCGGCCACCTATCCCCATAGGATTGCGTCCTTAGTTTTCTTGTGAAATTATCATTATTTTAAAACCTTAAAGTAAACAGGTAGGAAATTTGTCATTATTCTCTGAATAGATTACAATTGCATTAGATGACTGCTACAGCATCAGGAACACAGGACTCTAGAGAATAAAACTCAAGCTGTCAAGAATGCACATTTACTGTCAAGAATATACAATCGTGACTCTACTCACATATTGGGAAACTGAGCATAAATGTCTGTCAGTAAAATATACTTTACATCAATAATTTTAATAAGGAATGAAAGAACTAACTATGCTGGGAATCTTACAGAGAGGATTAAAAAAATATTTTTCCTCATGGCCTCATTATTTCCAGACATTTTACATCTCTAGTCTTTCTATGGAAGTGTTCTTATTGCATAGTTTTTAGAAATTGTTTTGGAGGGTATAAAAGCTGGTAACAATATATAAATACTTTGTCTTAAATTCTAAAAGCAAATATTTCATAATCCAAAGCTGTTCAGTTTTTCCAACTGAATGGGGGGGGGGGAGGCAATATACTTTGGCCTACAACTCCCATCACCGTAAGCAAGTGTAAAGCGATACACATTGGAGCAAAAAATCCCAACTTCAAGTATAAACCGATGGGGTCTGAGCTAGCAGTGACTGACCAAGAAAGAGATCTTGGGGTTGTGGTGGATAGCTTGATGAAAACGTCAACCCAATGTGCGGCCGCTGTAAAAAAAGGCAAACTCCATGTTAGGCATAATTAGAAAAGGAACTGAGAATAAAATTCCAATATCATACTGCCCTTATAAAAATCTGTGGTGTGACCACACTTGGAATACTGTGTACAGTTCTGGTCACCACACCTAAAAAAAGATATCATAGAGCTGGAAAAAGTGCAGAAAAAGGCAACTAAAATGATCATATGTCTGGAGCATCTCCCCTATGGGCGAAGGTTACAACAGCTGGGATTGTTTAGTTTAGAAAAAGGAGGGTAAGGGGAGACATAACGGAGGTCTACAAAATTATGCATGGTGTGGAGACTATGGATAGGGAGACATTTTTTCTCCCTCTCTCAAAATAGGAGAACCTGGGATCATCCTATGAAGCTGATTGGTGGGAGATTCAGGACACATAAAAGGAAGTACTTCTTCATACAGCACATAGTTAAACTATAGAATTTGCTGCCACAGAATGTAGTGATGGCCACCAGTTTGGATGGCTTTAAAAGGGGGTTAGACAAATTCCTGGAGGAAAAGGCTATCAATGGCTACTAGTCATGATAGCTATGTGCTGTCTCCAGTACCAGAGGCAGTGAGCCTTTGTACACCAGTTGCTGGGGAACATGGGTGGGAAGGTGCTGTTGCACTCATGCGCTGCTTGTGGGTCCCTGGTCGACAGCTGGTTGGCCACTGTGTGAACAGAGTGCTGTACTAGATGGACCCTTGGTCTGATCCAGCATGGCTCTCCTTATGTTCTTATATTCTTATCCCTTGCCAGTGGTTATGCTGGCTAGGGCTGATGGGAATTCTAGGTCAAAACATCTGGAGGGCTACAACTTGCCCACCCCTGTAATAAAGGGATCACTTTAAATTAAAAGAACTCTTTGAGCCCAAGAGAGAGTACCTAATTTCTACTTATGTAAAAAAATCTTCTTCCTGATATAGCTTTGTGTACGGAACACTGGCCAAGTGGAGCTGCATTAAAACGACACAGAACGTAGTTATTTGTTCTACTTAAAAGACTTGGCTCTTAGGTTAAGCTTGTTGTATTAGTTTAACATCTGAGATAGTCTCTAGAGGTTATGTCCTTGCAAAAGGATTGAATTCAGAGGCCTAATATACTGTCTTTGTATTTCCTATGATTTCCCACAACAGCATGTTGTAAAAACATTATTGGACATTTTCTTTCTCGGTGTCCTTACTGCCAAAAAGCAAACGGGGGATGAGGGGGAACAAGAGGAGAAGATGGAAAGCAAGATGAAGGTGTGTGTGGAATGCAGTGGCAAAAGGGGGAGGACTGGAAATAATTTCTCCTGTTGACAGCTTGCACACTTTTTCAAGTATTCCAAACATCTTCCAGAACTTTTATGTCATTAAAGAGTTCTCTGAAATGGAAACCCCTGAACACTCACTGGCAGAAGCTGATCCAGTGCCAGAAGCCTCTTAACTTGTCTTGTGTGTAGTATTATGTTGCATGTATGAAGTAGTAATACTTCAGCACGCTCCTCCTGAAGAGATGCAGAGCAGTAAATTGCCTGCAGAGCAGTGTGGTTGAAGCTTACAGTGGCATCCTGGATGGGGAAGGTGGAGCAGATGCCTCCTGGTGATGCTGGCTGCACCCCCATTTTAACACCTTATTGCCTCATGCAAAGTTGTGCCCGAATAGGTGTGTCCTCCGCAGTTGCACCTCTTGTCACGGGCATCTTTGACTGTCTCTGTACCACATCTTTGTGTGAAATTGAAATGCCACTCCTGGCAGTGGTGGCTGCCCCTGGCACAGCGACACTGATTCATGCTGATATTTCTGGGTCTATGTCAGGGTGGACACTGAGCCCATAGAGTCCCAGAGTAGTTCTGATTCTGAGGAAGAGGAGCCGCTCCTGGGAGAGGAGCGCGCTCCTCTTTCCCAGGGCCAACAGCTGACGGAGATTCCTCCCACCAGCATTCCTAGCTTAGATAGCAGTCCTGGGAGTGACAGAGCGTGGGAAGCAGACTTGATGGACGCGCGACGCCGACGCAGAGAGCGGCGCCAAATGGAGGACGCAGAAAGGAAGTGTAGTGCCTGGTTGGCGCGCAAACAACGGCTGCACCCAGAGGATCCAAGGGAAAAGGGGAAGGACTCTCCCTAGTCCTTACGTTTAGGGGTCTGCCAGTAATTCCCTTTCAGACGGGGACCAACTGTTCCAACGTAGGGCATATGTACTCTGCTGCTCATATCTAGTTGCTAACAGTAGAGTTGTTAAGTTGTAAAAGAGGAATAAAGCTTTGAAAAGAATCCATTTGTCTGTGTCTGGACTTGGCTACTGGATTAGACTGAGAGAGGCCTCCAAGGAGCCCTTGACAGCCTACTTCAGATACTGGTGCAATACTATTGGTCGTGACATTTGCCCTGGCTGGATAGTTCTTGATTCTCACTTTGCTTGCTTATTTGGTGGCGCAATGATACATGTTTGAATCTATCCCTAAAATACATTCATTATTGAAATATTAAAGGGAGGGGAGCCCTTAAATATGAATACAGTCTTAACATTTTTCTAAGATACTGGGGACTCATACATAACTATCAATGCTGTGTATCTTTCAGAAGCTGTTTAAGTTCACATGTATAATTTCAGGGACTCCTTTATAAATAAAAGAGGACATCTGGAATTATCAGTGCTGAATCTATTTTTCACTGCAGTACATTGCAGCATTATATTTCAAAACATGTGCTATATCTTCTCAAGAAGTAAAATAACTTATTTCGAAACATTTCCATCAGAGATACAGGAACTATGGCAAAATAGATGTACTCCTCATAATCAGTTCTGTGCTCCTTATTTGTCTAGTAGTCTTCAGGATGGAAGTCTTGGTGTTTGTGATGATCGCAAGATCTGGCTTGTAAAAACTATGGGATCAATGTGATGCTCATGGCTGCTGTGCAGATTACAGTTATGGCTTGCAGGACCCCTGGCTCAAGTGTACTTGCGATAAAACTTGCATAACAGTTCAGCTTGGTGGGTTGTGTCTTATACAGTCAGGGCCAGAAATATTGGAACAAGGATAACTGTTTTGGCAGTTGGCCTCTGTACACCACCACATTGAAGTTGAAAGGAAACACACTCAGATGTGAGCGAAGTCAGGACTTTCAGCTGTAATTCAAGGGGTTTGACAAAAGTGGGGCACTAACCATTCAGGAAGGACAGCCAGGGGCATACACACACCCCCATCGTTGGTGGCTCATAAGTAATGGAACGAATGGCTGACAAGCAGCTGCATGGCCAGATGTGGCCTGTTTCCTGGGTACCCCATGACCAATCAAGCACATAAAAGGCCTGGAGGTGGTCCTGAGTGTTACATTTGCATTTGGTAGCTGTTCAGTGGAACTCCCAACATGAGGTCCAAAGAGGTGTCCATGCCAGTGAAGGAGGCCATCATTAGGCTGAGGAAACAACATAAACCCATCAGAGAGATTGCAAAAACAGTGGGAGTGCCCAATACAACAGTTTGGAACATCCTGAAAAAGAAGGAATTAACTGGCAAGCTCAGCAACAGCAAAAGGCCTAGAAGACTATGGAAGACAACTAAAGTGGATGACCACAGAATGCTGCTCATGGTGAAGAGGAACCCTTTCACAACATCTAGCCAGGTCAAGAACGCTCGTGAGGAGGTAGGCATGTCATTGTCAACATCTACAGTCAAGAGACGGCTTTATGAATGTAAATACAGAGGCTTCACAACAAGGTGCAAACCGCTGGTAACGCTCAAGAACAGACAGGCCAGATTAGCCTTTGCCAGCAAACACCTAAAAAGGCCTGCCCAGTTCTGGAATAAGATTCTTTGGACTGATGAAACCAAGATTAACTTGTACCAGAATGATGGGAAGAGAAAAGTATGGAGAAGGAAAGGAACAGCTCATGATCCAAAGCATTCCACATCATCTGTCAAACATGGTGGAGGCAGTGTTATGGCATGGGCATGTATGGCTGCCAATGGAACCGGGTCACTGGTATTTATTGATGACCTGACTGCTGATAAAAGCAGCAGGATAGATTCTGAAGTGTATAGGGCTATACTTTCTGCTCAGATTCAGCCGAACGCTGCCAAACTGATAGGACGCCGCTTCATATTGCAGATGGATCATGACCATCATGATCATGACATACAGCAAAAGCTACCCAAGAGTTTCTGCAGGCAAAGAAGTGGGATGTTCTTCAATGGCCAAGTCAGTCACCTGATCTCAACCCAATAGAGCATGCTTTTCACTTACTGAGGACAAGACTGAAGGCAGAAAGACCCCCAAACAAGCAGCAGCTGAAGGCAGCTGCAGTAAAGGCCTGGCAAAGCATCTCGAGGGAGGAAACTCAGCATTTGGTCATGTCCATGGGTTCTAGACTTCAGGCAGTCATTGACTGCAAAGGATTTTCATCCAGGTATTAAAGGCGATCCTTAAGTTTGAAATGATGTTGGTTTGTTCCATTACTTATGAGCCACCATGATGGGTGTGTGTGCATGCCACTGGCTGTCCTTCCTAAATGGTTTGTGCCCCACTTTTGTCAAACCCCTTGAATTACAGCTGAAAGTCCTGACTTCGCTCCCATCTGGGTGTGTTTCCTTTCAACTTCAATGTGGTGGTGTACAGAGGCCAACTGCCAAAACAGTTATCCTTGTTCCAATATTTCTGGCCCTGACTGTATATAAGAACATAAGAGACCTGCTGGATCTGACCAAAGACCTACCTAGTCCAGCAGTCTGTTCACTCAGTGGCCAACCAGATGCCTCTGGGAAGCCCCCAATCAGCACATGAGTGCAACAGCTTTCTCCTGTTCATGTTCTCCAGCAACTGGAATTGAGAGGCATATTGCTTGTTATATTGGAGGTAATATATAACCATATTAGTTTATTTATTTCATTTCATTTCTATACCACCCAATAGCCGAAGCTCTCTGGGTGGTTCACAGCCATCACTGATAGCCTTCTCCTCCATGAATTTGTCTAACCCTCTTTTAAAGCCATCCAAGTTGGTGGCCACCACTACATCTCGTGGAGGCAAATTCCATAGTTTAACTATGCATTGTGTGAAGAAGGGTTCCTTTTGTCTTTTTGGAATCTCCTACCATTCACTTCATTAGATGACCCAGATTCTAGTATTTTAAGAGAGGGAGAAACCATCTCCCTATTCACTTTCTCCACATCATGCATAATTTTATACAGCTCGATCATGTCCTCCATTACTAGTTCCACTGCACTGTCACAACTCCATTCCAGTTGCCATTATTAGAGCTTCATATTCTATAGATTTGGGCAAATTAGACCATTAATACTCGTATACCTGTGATAGATCTTTGTTTATGTACTCAAGTAATTTTTTTCCCCATAATCACTGAGCATGGTGTGTCCCATATGTCTGTTTCTTTGGAGAGGAGGTTCTAAAGATTCTTTTTTACTTCTGCAAACTTAATTTTTTTCCTGAGTCTGCTGATACCTCCCTCCCTTGTGTGTGGATGGCGCTATTTTTGCTACGTAAGGATCCACACTTGGAGAATGATTTCGCTCTTCATCTATAGCATGAACTGAAAGATCCCACAGACTGAGTTGTTGGTTCTATAAATCCTGGTAATCTGAATTCACTCCATTGCTGTTGTAATTTTATTTCCATGTCTATGAATTTATTTCCATGTCTTTGAATGCCTTCCTATCACCGGCATTGTGTTATACGTTGTAGACAATGTTTTTGCTAAAGAAGCTGTGACATTGCAGATTTCTGGAGAATTAAAATGCCATGGCAGTCATGAAGCCATTTCATACCTGGCAGTAGGTATCCTTGGGGCAAAGGCATAGCGAGTGAGGAGTCTGATTTCTTTGCTTGGTGCTAATGTTGCTGACGGCATCTCTCTGAGCAAACAGACACTGTGCCACAGTTTTCGCTCTGTGCATCCCTACCCAACATCTCTGAACAAGGCACAATAAGTAGAATAACATTTGCCTCATTTGTGAAGGAGCTGATGCATGCAGCTCATTCGCTCCCACTTTGCCCCTCCCTGCAAGCATGACTGCTAAACTAACCAGAAACCAAAAGCTTAGCATGTCTGAACCCAGCTCCTGGATTGTTGCTCCCGAACAAGCTATGGTTCATACACCAAGAACAATCTCAGGTTTGCAATCCTGGCTTGTAAAGGAAGAGATAAACTAGGATCCCTGCTTTGGATGACACATTAAACTTTTGGTTACTGGTTAGTTAGTGGTTATGCTAGCAGGGAGGAGCAAAGCAGCAGGCACTAGTACACAGCTTGTTCACAATAAGCCAGGATTCTCAGGTGTTCTGGTTTATCGTTCTGTGTAAACATGGCCATTGTGTTGCTGTTATGAGCTTAATGTCATATCCAATTATGGGTTTTGCAATGAAATACCTTGGGGGGCAGGGGAACAGGACCCCCGTGAGCTGACGACTGGCCACATCATCCAAAATGCAGAGCAACAAATGACATGTTTGCTTTCATGATGGTAACATTACATTTGGCCTAGGTTACCTAAGTTTCCATGATACAAACTCAATTGTGTTGGCCCATACCTTTGAGAGATGGAGCAAGTATATTTCTTTTTACCAGAGAATTTACAGCACTTGCTGAATCTTTTGTTTTCCGCCCTCCCAACCCAAGTTTGAGAAGCCCAATGCAAGCCATACAGAATGTTCTTTCCGTCCTTTATGATTTTAGTGACAGATGCTATCTGTTTAGCTGCATCTCACAGTCAAACATGCCATATGAACATTTATAACTACCCGAATTCTTTGATGGAAAGATGGATTCAAGCTTTGCTCTTTATGCTAGAATCTGAGACAAAGAATATCTCTTGAATCATTTCTTAATACAGAAGAAAATGTACCTGGTTGCATTAGAACCCTGGCAGAGAGGTTTGGGTGCACGTAGGCCCATTTGATTTGAAAATGGGAGAACTGTCTGAAATACAAGTTGCTATGGTTACAGAGCAGATTAGCAGGCTGAGCCTGCTTCCATTGGTCTGCAACCAGCACAAGTTGCTTGTTTGAGTAGCATTAAAATGTTGTCTCCTGCTGCTTTATATGCCAAGACCATCTGGCATAGGTAGTATTTAAAGGTGCAGGCCGTATTCTGAAAAAAACTGGTCAGCTTGCTTTTATTTGTTGTCGATGAAGCTTATAAGGTTAAAAAGTTTTTAAAGAAGGCAATGATGCTTTAAAAGACGAAACATGCTATTGGTGCGGGGACTGCATGTTTTAATATATTAAGTGCACACATGTACACTCCTGCTTACTTCTTAAAGTGCCACCTATGTAATCCTTTAGTATGTAAGATGTCTGAGTGTAAAGGAAATTTTAAAATAAATAAATAAAAAGATCCAGATATATGTGATTCACTGACACTTGGGTTGGTGATTTTGCTTTAACGGATGCCTTTAGACCCCATTGTTGGAATTGTTATCCTCTTAAGGGTTTATTTATAAGGACTTTATTATCCTTCAGCTCTGATTTACATCAGATGCTTTTGGATTTCCACAGATTTTTTCCCCCTGAGTGATTTATGCTATAGTATTTCATTATTCCCAAGAATGTAGAAATGGACAAATGGTTCCAGAAATATCCTATTCTAAACAAAGGCAGCTCCCATCAGATAATGCATAAGAAATGTGCTCTTAGGGCCAAACATTGTGATATATTTCTTTCATTAGGTGATTTTCATGAGGCTAGCATGGATGAAAGACAATAGAGAAGTTGGCCCTCTGCATTGAATCTCAGCCTATTTCAGTTCAAATCCTGATGCGAGTAGTACAACAGAACAATTATGAGGTACATCAGGAATGCTATTCTTATTTTGCTAATAAGAATCTCTCCCACAAGAGATTCTATCCAAGGTTGTTCAAGTGCTTTGCAGAATGTAAGCAGTTGTTTGAGTGTGTTGACAATCTTGGAATTGTTGTCAATCACAAGCTGAATGTGATGTGGCTGCAAAAAAGGCAAATGCTATTTTGGGCTGCATTAATAGAAGTATAGCTTCCAAATCCCGGGAAGTACTAGTTCCCCTCTACTCAGCACTGGTTAGGCCTCATCTGGAGTACTGTGTCCAGTTCTGGGCACCACACTTTAAGAAGGATGCAGACAAGCTGGAGAGAGTTCAGAGGAGGGCAACAAAGATGATCAGGGGACTGGAAACAAAGCCCTATGAAGAGAGACTGAAAGAACTGGGCATGTTTAGCCTTGAGAAGAGAAGACTGAGGGAGATATGACTGTGCTGTTCAAGTACTTGAAAGGTTGTCACAGAGAGGAAGGCTAGGATCTCTTCTCAATGGTCCCAGAGTGCCGGACACGGAATAATGGGCTCAAGTTACAGGAAGCCAGATTCCGGCTGAACATCAGGAAAAACTTCCTGATTGTTAGAGCAATACGAGAATGGAACCAATCCCCTAGGGAGGTGGTGGGCTCTCCCACACTGGAGGCGTTCAAGACGAGGCTGGACGGCCATCTGTCAGGGATGCTCTGACCTGGATTCCTGCATTGAGCAGGGGATTGGACTCGATGGCCTTGTAGGCCCCTTCCAACCCTACTATTCTATGATTCTATGACAGGGCAGTTGCATAATGAAGAAGGGATCTTATCTGGTTCACTAATCCATAGATTTCTAAACTTTCCTGTTAGAGTGTTGGCTTCAGTGCTGTTACTTTTACTTATATAGAAACATGATAAATAGTCAACTATCTTTAGTCTTTTTACAGTACTGGCTGTTCTGTTTGTCGTCAGCTGACATTACAAATTAACTGTTATGGAACCCTTCTGCACTCATAGCTCAGCTCTCACTTTTTCCCATGCAGACTCCTGTAGTAACAGTTCTCAAGGGCTCAGGGCATAGCCTGAAGGCACATAAGGCAGCCACCTTGCTGAAGCTAAGGAGGTCTGGGTCTGGTCAGTGCTTGGAGGGGATACCACCTGGGAACCACATGTAGCCACCTTGAGCTCCATGATGGATGAAAGGTGGGATAGAAATGTAATATACATACATACATAGAAGTTAATGGAGATCCAGAAATTACAGAAAAAGCCCAGTCTGCATGAATGCAGTTGTGAAGTAGGCATTACACAGAGAGCCACAGTGATTCCTATGATTGTGGCTGCTAGAAAATAGCTATAATCACAGAAATAGCTGCTAGTTGTCATCTTTTACTATACTTCTCCATGCAATAGTGTATGTGCATGAAGAAAATAAGCAGGACTTTACTAGCCTGTAGGTTTAATAAGAAAATGAAATTAAAAAGGAAAAATGTATAGTATTACACACAAGAAACTAAATGCACAAGTATGAAATGTGAGATCCTTGGCTATGCAGGAATACTTATAAGAACCATTTAAGCATTCTAGTGAAGATTCCTTTTTAGCTGACCTCTTTGTCAGCAGACTATGAATCTGTTGAGGCTGGAGGTAGAATGCCAGAGTGGCATATAAAAAGGAAGCCTGATGTTTGATTAAACCACATAATTACATCAACTTGTCAACAAATAAGTTGGCCCAAGTGAACTGGAAAAGTGGGTGGTGGTAGGGGAACAGCTCTTTGCCAGCAGCTGTAGACAATTTTTATTTAGTAAACTACAGTCCTACTGTGAATTAAACAGAGGGCATTTTAATTTATTTTGTGTGATGGCTGCCTTTAAAGCTAAGATCTATAATACCAACAGAAACATATTTGTAAGTGACTATTTAAGCAGTAAACCCGCTCTCCCATTTTTCTTTCTTTCTTACACATGCATATCTTTCAAATTACATTCTGTCTGTATTGCCAACAAGCCTTTAGACTTGGCATGGCTTACCTACTGCATAATACAGCTGACTTTCAGGAGCATGCCAGCACAACATAGATTGCACTAAAGCCCTTATATGAATATTATGGGTAGGCTAAGTAGGATTTGTGGCCATACTTGATGAACATAATATTAAGCAGTAAATTAGTATGCACTTGAGTATGCCCAGTAAATTTTAGCCACATTACCCATGTCATGTCTGTATTTTTAGACATAGATACAATCTATTGGTTAGGGCTGCAACCCAACTGGGGGATTAAGCTATAGCACAGTGATGGGGCACATGCTTTGCAGGCAGAAGAATTGGCCTGGGCTCTTGGAGAACAGTTGGTGTGGCTCTCTGGAACGGGGCGGGGGCACAATGCCTCGCATAAGGCATTCGCTTGCCACTCTGGAAAGCCATGACAGCACTCTTTTCTTGCTGCAACATTTGCCATGGCAGGAGAGCAGGCTGGCATGGCTCTCTGGAGCGGCCACCTGCACTTTGCCTTACTCTGAGGTGCTCAGAGTAAGGCATAAGGTGGGCAATGGCTGTCACTCTGGAAAGCTGCTCCAGCTGTTCTGTTTCTGCTGCCACGGGAAAGTGGTCAGTGGGACTTTCCACAATGGCCACCCGTGCCTTATGTCTCACTCTGAGAACTCTGCAGAGTGAGACATAGGGCAGCAGGGCATGAGGCCCTCCTGGTAGTGGCAGCAGAAGGGTGTGCAGCCTTCTCAGCAGTGGGTGGAGGTATGCAATCCACCACTTGAAGCGGGAGATTCATTCTGCTTCATGGGTGGGCGGCCCGGCCACCAGTCAGTCTAAAAAATACTGAGCTAGGTGGACAAATGGTTTGCTTTGGTATAAGACGGCTTCATATGTTCCAAGAAACTTTTACTCAATTAATCATATGAGTTTTAGTCTATTAGGATGCAATCCTATGCATATTTAGACTAGAAAAAGTTCTACAACTCCCAGAATTCCATGGCTGGCTAGGAAACACTGGGAGTTATAGCACTTTTTTCTGTCTAAACATGCATGCAATTGCACCCTTAATCTCTAAATTTTAGTTTGCATAGATCGTCACATGGGTAAAACCAATATTTCTGAAACAAAGAGCATACTTCCTTCGTGTTTGGATGTACAAACGAGTCCCCGCAGGCATCATCTTAGAAGAGCCATCTGTCAGGGATGCACTGACTTGGATTCCTGCATTGAGCAGGGGGTTGGACTCAATGGTCTTATAGGCCCCTTCCAACCCTGCTATTCTATGATTCTATGAGGCATTTCCACCTGTGTGTGAAAGCAGGGAGAATGCTTTTAAGATGGTGCTTGCCATCTACAGTTTTTATAAGCACTTTATTAAAAAATACTGTTAAAAATTAACTGACATTTTTAGTTAATTTACATGTGTGTTTTTAATCTGACTAATCCATTAAAGGTTGCAGCCCAAATATATAACATTAAAACTGGGCAAAATCCAAAGAACCATGAAACTATTTTCGAGGGCTCAAGAGCTCTTTGGATGTGTGTTTCTTGAACAGCAGCCCCCCTCTACCCTGTAGAGGTTAGGAAATTGGCTACCTAAGAGAGGGCCTTTTCTGTGGCTGTGCCCTGACTGCAGAACTCCTTTCCAAGGAAGCCTCGCCTGTCACCTTCACTGCTATGTATAGACGCTAGGCAAAGTCTGGTTTGTTTTAACTGGGCTTTTTCTGAGGTGGTGTATGTTTCCCTTTCCACTTCTCCCCCATCCCTCGCAATCCCATGATTGTCTGCTTGGTTGGGCTTCTTGACTGTTAGAATTTTTAAACTGTTGCACTTTATTTGTATTCTTTTATTCATTACAATGGCATGTTCGGATAGATGATCTGCCGTTTAAGATTTTTATAATGACTGGTCATTAAGGGAGCAATCCTATGGCCACTAGTCCCTTAAGTATATTGCATATATATTACTTATTACACCTCTTCTTACCCATCACTGGTGATAGGTAGCTTTGTACCACAGGTCTCAAAATGAATGTGTGTGATTCCGTCCTTTGTAAACTCTCCACTGCAGTCTTGATATATTCAAAGTTTATTTTTAAACAAAAGGAGAAAAACTTTGAACCCACTCTTCTGCATGCATTTCTTCAATACAATAAACCTTTGCTTTGCTTTAGCAAATTCAGTCTTTCAGTTCCTTTTGCTTCCTCTTTCTTTTTATCTTCAGCTCATAGAATTTCCAGTGTCCTCGTTTAATTTCAAGATGCAGAATAGGGAGGAAGAGGAAGCAAGGGCTGTTGTTGCAGCTCAAGGTAAAGCACAGTCTCTAATTTCTGGTTCAAAGCGCTCAGCTTTAAATTTTGCAATATTTGATGTGGAACGCAGAGGAAGTGCAGTCTTTTTCAACGTATAGCAAGAAGTAAGTAATGATAAACGCAGACTGTAGCAAGAAGTAGGCATGGCCTGTGGCTGTGTACAGAGATGTGAAGGCCTGAAAAACAATTGGCCTTCACCAGTTTTTTTTCCTGGTTAGAATAAAAGCAGTTTTGTTTTCCATTTTTTCCCCAAGGACTGTTTTTGTTTTGTTTTTCCAAAAAATTGAACAGCTTTGGATTATGAAATATTTCCTTTTAGAATTTGAGAGAAGGTGTTTATATATTGTTACCAAGCATTTACTCCCCCCAAATGATTTCTAAAAACTATGTAATAAGAAAACTTTTATAGAAAGACTACAGATGTAAAATGTCTGGAAATAAAGAAGCCATGGGGGCAAATGTTTTTTAATCCTCTCTGTAAGATTCCCAGCATAGTTATTACTTCCATTTCATATTATAATTATTGATCCAATTTATCTTTTACTGATAGACATTTTGGGATGCTCCAAATAATGCTCAGTTTCCCAACATGTGACTAGAATCACCATATCATAATATGGAGGAAAATGTACATTCTTGACGGTTTGGGTTTTGTTCTACAGAGTCCTGTATTTCTGGACTTGTCTTCCTCTGCCTCCAGTTCTTCCTGCTTCTTCTGGCTTCTAGGATGATTCAGGGACTACTTGCTGAAGTTCCCTCTAGCCAGACATAAACTAGAAATCTAAAATATGTTATGTATAACTTGGTTTGCTCATAAAATTAATCATGTTCAGTATATTAAATTTTAAAAGTATAGTTTATTCAGACAGTAATTATAAATTTACTGAGTTCACTTTTAAAAGTGTTCAAATATAATGATAATTTTATGAGCAAACCATGTTATACATAACATATTTTAGATTTCTAGTTTATGTCTGGTCAGAGGGAACTTCAGCAAGTAGTCCCTGAATCATCCTAGAAGCCAGAAGAAGCAGGAAGAACTATTTTGGGCTATAATGGCCAGCATTACTGCCCATTGGCCATCCCACCTGGGGCTGATAGGAGTTGAGGTCTAAAATATCTGGAGGGCACCAGGTCGGGAAAGGCTGTCCTAAAGCAACAAAGTGACTTTAGATCTGTAAAGAGCGCTTAAAAAATTATTGGTTATTGTTCAGTTTTTCCCAAAATTTCAGCCACTCCCCCCCCCCAAACCAGGACACCCCCCCCCCATTTTTTCCCCCTTGGCTTCAACATTTCCAGAAATTTTACATCTCTAACTGGGAATGATGGGAGTTGCAGTCCAGCACATGTGGATGGCACCAGGTTTGGGATGGCTGAATTAATTAGAGCACTGTATCTGAAGGAGATTTAGTAACCAAGTATTTTAGTCTAATATTCAATGAAAAGTTTTGGGGAAATGAGAGAAGGATTTACATGAGACCTGATAATTGAGGGATTATTCCCAGCTCTCAATCAATGAGCAGAATCACTTACATTTTCACTAGGGAGGAAAGTGACACATTGGATGTGAAAAGTTTGAAGTAATCATAGCAGGGTTTTTTTTTAGATCTTCTGCACATTTTGTAATAACTGCAACAAACTGCTTGCAATCTTCTGTTAAGGTGATGATTATATGAGGCATCCTGGATGTGCAAGATAAAATGTGTGAATTGTAGAAGAAGGAACATAATAGCTACTACTGATCTGGTATTTTAAAATGTCAGTGAAATGACACTGGTTTTTGTGTTTATGAATCTCAGGGAGAATGTGAAATGAGATGGAAGCAAATCACTTTGATGTGCTGTAATGAGGAACTATGTGATCTTGTATACAGTGATCCTGGTCTCTTTCATCTTTCCTCAACTTTCAGTGGTGAACTTCTCTCTTCATGAGATCTAAAGTTACACTGTCACAGTCTCTTGGGATTCTTTTCCTGCCATGCATGCCTCCTAGTTCAGACCCAGGATTCTAGGGCTAGAGCAGAATTGGAGAAGGAGAGGAAGGAAATAAACAGCTCACCTGGGACTGCACCACCTCAAAATGTGCATCTGGGGGGAACCACATTTTAGTGTTTCCCCACTGCAAAACTCCCTGCATACAGTGGCACCATCAGGGCAGCATTTGGGGGTAGAAATCCAGGGCCCCACTCACAGGAATGAGGAGGAGGGCTCCCAAAGACAGCAGGGCTATCCTGACACATTTTGAAGTAAGTGGAGTACTATACATCACTATCTAAAGAGCCTCCTCCCACCCCATTAGACCATTAAGTCCAGAGCCTAATTTTACCAAACTGACCACTGCCTGCATATGGAACACTGACACATTAGGGATACGGCCCTTCCCCCTGAGTTGCTAGTGTTTCTCAGGCAAAGAGTTTTGGCCGTGGGGGGAACATTCAGTCATGTGATTCCCTCACCTGCATTCTAAGGAGGCACCGTCGCATCAGTGGAGGCTGGTGGCTCCGATTTCAGTGGGGCTGTGAATCAGCTCTGGGTTTCAGTCAGAACCAGTCAGAACTCTAAAGGGGCTGGTTTAGAGCGGATTTACAGCCCCACTGAAATCGGAGTCACCAGCCTCCTCTCCATCCCATGAGGGGTGGGCCAGATGCTGAACTCTCTCCTATTGAAATCAGTGGAATGTATAAATGCTTAACTTTGGCCTTTTGGTATGTGTTAACCAACTTCACAAGAATCGCTAGCCTATTTAAATCTTGAGTAGTTTTAGTTTTCAAATGTGTGTAAGAATTGCATTAAATATACAGAACAAAAACTGACCTTGGCATCACTATTGCTCACTTTCTGCATGCAGTCAGCAGCCTGGGAGCTGCCTGAACATACAGCCACAGGGAGGCTGCTCCATGCAGCAAGACATTTACATTGTCTCCCTAACTGGTTCTGCACTCCCACTCCACCTTTGGGTAGTTTTAAACCATGTGGTGGAAATGGCTAGAGCCTTGTGGGGAGCCACTGACACAACTGGCTTGCCATGTGGTAGAGCAGGGGTGGGGAACCTCAGGCCCAGGGCCCAAAGCAGGCCCTCCAGGATCCCCAGATGTCCACAACCCCTGGCTCCCGATTGTTTGGTGGCTTCCCACCTTTTGCACAGCCCCCGCTCCCATTCTTCATGGTTGAAATGCCTCTTAAGGCTATGTTACTGGCATCAAGAGCTTCAAGCTACAGCATGCTGATATTCTGTGTATCTTGGACCCCACCTCTTTCCCCTTTGCCTTCAGTCCCATCTGCCACTGAAATGTGTCCCCAAAGCACTTCTCTGATGTTGCATTCGGCACTCAGCTGAAAGAGGTACCCCACCCTTGTGGTAGAGACTCCGCATAGCACTCGTTACATGTGAGGGAGAGTATATATGGAAGATGTATGTCGTGGATAGAGTATAATGGTTGCCCATTCATCAAACCAAAATCCTACTTCGAGTGCGGGTAATAATCAGATAGAAATATTGCTGTTAGTCCAAGAAGATAACATCATTAGTGCCGTTTGCTTCCATGAAAGAAGCTGTCAGCTGAGCCCACTTATATCTGATGCTTATGCACTGGACAAGGCCTGCCTCACTTGTTTTTAATGTTTTGCAGAGGGAAACCCACAAGATCGAGACATCCTGGAGCCAGTACGTGTTTAGTTGTTTAAAATGACTATAGAGATTGCAGTGACATTGTGGGTAGAGCAGCGTTCCCCAGATGTTTTGGATTATAACTCCCTGTATTACTCACCATTGGCTATGCTGGCTGTGGCTGATGGGAACTGAAGTCCACAACATCTGGAGGGCATCAGGTTGAGGAAGGGTGGTGTTGAGGGGAAAGTGAGGGCTGGCTGGAATTGCATAGCATCCTTTGACCTAGTGTAACACATAGACTGTGGATGCTTCCAGGTGAGACTTTGATCATGCAATAGTCCTGTCTCAGTCATGGAATTTTGTGGGGGGTCCAGAGCTTCTTGTCCTCCACTTGAAACCCTCCTGTGTCTGGAAGCATTTTATGATATGTGTAAGCGACTCGAAGATGAGAGAGAAATCACTAGAGCTACCTGCTGTTCTCTCTTCCTTGCTTGTATTTCTCTTTAGAAGAGGAGAATCTGATGTATTCTCAACTCCCATTTTCTTCTTCAACCTGACACCATCACTCTCTGCCACTACCATTCTAGCCTACAGCAGCAGGTCTCCAAATAAATGGTGTTTGCATAGCTTAAGCCACTGATCATCAGTGGTGGATCAGGACCTGATTTTGGGTGGTGGTGCAACATTTTCTTCTTTTATCTTTAGTTGTTAATTCACTCCTGAGGTTTTTTGTTTTATCAGATTGAAAGGAGGACAGCTGGGCCCTTGACTTTTATCAGTTGTGTAGAATAAAGAATTTCAGCAGGTGTAGCTTGATATGCAGGTGGAGAAAAGGTTCTCCTGAACTGCTGTTGAAGGTACAATAGCCTCTAGTTTCTGCATCCTAGGTACAAAAACAGAAAGTTGGACACACTTATACATTACTTAAAACTGGATTCAATGTTGCAGGTTAGGATTAACTATGGATCTTGGGTCTGATAAAGTTGAAGACTTCTAGCTTTAAGGTATCCAGCAATATTCCATTCTCATTGTATCCAGGGGATGGTGGAGGAAATACACAGACATGGTGGTGAATCTGCCATGCTAATCGATCTCCAATCTCAGGGTCTTCAGTGTGGCAGCCATGGGCACCAGTGTGCCCGCAGACACCTCTCTTGGCGCCAACTAGGTGCCCTGCCCCTCCTGATTTGTATTTTATTTCTTAAGATTTATTTTATTTTTTTAAACTGGGATGCTGCCATGCTGCCAAGTGAAGGGCTGCTCTCCAGCACCATCTTTATTTGGGTTCAAACATGTGGTTTACCATTTTGAAGTTCACCCCTCACCTCTGCCTTTTACTTTGGCTTTTGGGCAAATTACTTTTCTTTTAGCCTCACTGGTTTGCTGTCTGGGAAATGAGGAAGACATCTGCTTGGGATGGTTAAAAATGAGATTAATAGATGAATTGACTTGATTTAGAGCAGTATGTATGGATGATATTGTAAAAGTCTTTATGGAAAGTAACAGATCTTCTGCCTTCTCACATGAAGCAAAATTTGGGGACTTTATGAGCAAAAGGAAATAAATGGCTTTCACTCAAAGAAAAAATGGAATGCTCTGTGCAAAACAAACACCGAAGTTTATTTTTTTTATTTTTTTATTACATTTATATCCCACCTTTTTTCCTCTTGCAAGGAGCCCAAGGCAGCTTACATGATCCTCCTCCTTTCCCTTTATCCTCACAACAACCCTGTGAGGTAGGTTAGACGGAGAGTCAGTGACTGGCCCAAAGTCACCCAATCAGCTTCATGGCTGAGGGAGGACTAGAACCCAGATCTCCAAAGTCCCAGTCCAACACTCCAACCACTACACCACACTGACTCTCTCTAAAGTTTGTCAAACAAATGAGTGGTCAGGAAATGAATCTGGAATTGATGAGGAGGGGACATATGTCAGTGGTTGAGCACATGTTTTGATTATAAAAGACCCCTGGACCAATGAATAAAATAGCTTCATATGTTCATGTTGGGGATGTCCTCAACACAGTGGCGACAATGGGGGATGTAATACAGATATGTGGTGATAACCACTAAGCCAGGTGTGGGCAACATGTAGGCCAAAACAACTGGAGGGCCACAACTCCCATTAGCCCCAGCCAGCAGAGTCGATGGGAGCCAGAGGCCAAAACATGAGGAGGGCCCCAAGTTGCCCACCCATGCTCTAAGCAGTAAAATGAGCTACTTATCTGAGAGACACAGCTCAAAAGATGACATTTAGGACTCCATGGGAAATGAGTTCATGCGAAAACAGCCTAACAGATTGACTGGATAAATCATGAGGAGCTTGTGATTCAGAGAGAGTTAAATTGGCTACATGAATAAAGATCGGCATGTTTCCTTTAACTCTCAAACATAAAAAAACAATGACGCAAGTTAAATGTGAGCTGAGTTTTTTTTAATCGTACTAAAAAGCAGCCTGCATCAAAGACTTGATAAAATTCTAAGATTTCTGCTGTAAGGGTTTTAAAAAAAACAAATCTGGATTGATCCTTTAGGCTACATAAATAATCATCACTCTCAGTAGGATTTTGATTGCCTTCAGAGGAATTGCTTGAATAATAATTACTCACTGACATCAATAAAGTTCAGCAGTATGGAGCCTTTTGAAAGGTTCTACTGAGACCTTTTATTGTGGGCCTGCATTGTCTGCACTCCATTTTCAACAAGGAGAAAAAAAATGAGAGCAATCCTAACTGGGGGGAGGGGGGAGGGGGGGAAGTAGTGGCAGATGAGCTGCTACTTCCAAAGTACTACTGGCCCAGGGAAGGAGGTGCCTGGGTATTCAGCGGTGGGGAAATTACCTATGCCAGCTCCAAGGTGGTGTAGTTAATGAGTCCAATCCTGAGACATCTTGGGGAAATGGAAGAGTTTTGGAGCCAGCGAATCCAAGGCCACCTCCGACACACCCCTAGAATGCCTCATTTGGGGGGCTAGTGCCAGTGATATATCCATGTCCACAGAGCTTTCTGTGGCTGTTCCAGGGCTGATGTTTCCCCTGCCTACTGGTGAAACTCTTTGCTGTGGGCAGAGGGGAATTTCTACTCCATCCTAACCCCTTTGGCAGCCAACGGATGTGGAGTTTAGGATTCACTTCTACGTTCATTTACACAAATAGGTTCCCATAATCATTACTCACTACCCCACAATAATTATTCCATCTAGCTTTTAAACGGTGGATTTTTTGCTTTTGCTTTTCTTTCCTCAGTATTGAACTCTAGTATATTTTAGATAGCAATCCTTTAGTAGTCTATAATTGCACATCTAGCAGTTACTTTTGTTGAAAATATTCAAACGGTTGAATTCTGTCATTACTCAGTCCTGTGCAGATTTCAGTAAAACTGCGGGTCTTGGCCATTAAAAAAACAACTGTTGCCTTACCAAAGCATGCATTTTCCCATGCCATCACATTTCTTAAACTTGGTAGTTCTTCGTTATAAAGATGTCACATTTCTTACAGATTTATACAGAATTATCTAAAAATTCATCTGGTCAATGTTTATATCCTCAAGAAGGATCATTCATACCTAATTAATCCCTGGAATACATTGGACTTTACCCTTAAAAAACAAACATTGAGCAATGAGACTCCATCAGAAGATGACTTTTGGCTGCAATTCTAAATAAATGGTGGATTGGAGTAAAAGGGATCCTAATTCTGCTCATGCAAAGGAGGGGGCTGTGACTTCCGCCAACTCTCTCCTCCATCTGCAGCTTTCTGTGTAATGTTTCATACTATTCCCAAGGTCCACCGACCCTTCTGGATCAGCTGTTTTGGGGGTGCAAAGTGCTGCTGCAGTGAAAAGGAGGAAATGGGGAAGCTCCATTGCCTGAGAGGAATTCTGATCATAATTTGCTAGATCCAAGCCAAAGATAAATATAATTTGTATCAGACTACACAGTGCACATTTAAATAAAATACATTTAAATTTACTTTCAAGCTATTTTCTTATGTATTAAGTAGAAAAAATATATAATTGTATAAAGAAAGAAAAAACAATATTACCGAAAGAAAAGTTGTATGGCTGGATATTATATTGAAATTGGTTGTTCAAAGTGAGATCTTCTGTATTAAGATGATATTAATAAAATGCCAATGTTCCAAATGATAATGTACAATTTCAAAACTGAAGGAGTGAGTTTTATCCAGTTGGCTGTGATGCATATCTTAAAACAGCAGTAACTTCACAATCACTTCAGAATCAATATCAACAGAATAATACAATTTGGGATTCTAAGGTATTTAATATTTTGTCATTTCATTAATCAAAAATTAATCCGAAAGGCTGTATTGTGCACTTTGATTGTATTTAGTTCAATTTCTTATTTATACAGAAAGCATATGTATCAAATTTGCAGATGACACAAAATTGGGTGGGATAGCTAATACCCTGGAAGACAGAAACAAAATTCAAAGTGATCTTGATAGGCAGGAGCGCTGGGCTGAAAACAACAGAATGAAATTTAACAGGGATAAATGCCAAGTTCTGCACCTAGGAAAAAGAAACCAAATGCATAGTTACAAGATGGGGGATAATTGGCTCAACAATACTACAAGCGAGAAGGATCTTGGAATTGTTGTCGATCACAAGCTGAATATGAGCCAACAATGTGATGTGGCTGCAAAAAAGGCAAATGCTATTTTGGGCTGCATTAATAGAAGTATAGCTTCCAAATCCCGGGAAGTACTAGTTCCCCTCTACTCAGCACTGGTTAGGCCTCATCTGGAGTACTGTGTCCAGTTCTGGGCACCACACTTTAAGAAGGATGCAGACAAACTGGAGAGGGTTCAGAGGAGGGCAGTGAAGATGATCAGGGGACTGGAAACAAAGCCCTATGAGGAGAGACCGAAAGAACTGGGCATGTTTAGCCTTGAGAAGAGAAGACTGAAGGAGATATGACTGTGCTGTTCAAGTACTTGAAAGGTTGTCACAGAGAGGAAGGCTAGGATCTCTTCTCGATGGTCCCAGAGTGCCGGACACAGAATAATGGGCTCAAGTTACAGGAAGCCAGATTCCGGCTGAACATCAGGAAAAACTTCCTGATTGTTAGAGCAATACGAGAATGGAACCAATTCCCTAGGGAGGTGGTGGGCTCTCCCACACTGGAGGCATTCAAGACGAGGCTGGACAGCCATCTGTCAGGGATGCTCTGACCTGGATTCCTGCATTGAGCAGGGGGTTGGACTCGGTCTTGTAGGCCCCTTCGAACCCTACTATTCTATGATTCTATGAGATAATATAGTATATTCAGAACATCAAGCTCTTTTAAAAATATTTGGATGTAATTAGTCAAAATTGAACACTCTTATTCTCTATCGGTTTTATAACCCACTGATTTCAGTGGCATCTGATTAGCTCTTCCATTGAAATAAATGGGACTTAAAAGTGCCTAACTTGGCTGGATCTTAACTTATATTTTGTGTTAGGCAGTACAGTAGAGTGAAATCCTGTTCATGTCTGCTTGGAAGTAAGTCCTATTGAGTTTAGTAAATGTGTATAACAGCCTTCCCAACCTGGTGCCCTCTGGATGTGTTGGCCTACAACTCTGATCATCCCCAACAAGCATGAGCATGATGGGGTTTTTTAGTCCACATCTGGAAGAGACCAAGTTGGAGGAGGCTGGTGTAGAAGATTGCAGTCTAGCATGAATACAAGCAAAAGTCCATTAAATATGTCCAATTACATGCACACGTGCACACAGACATTTGTTGTTTATTCGGTCAGTCGCTTCCGACTTCGTGACTTCATGGACCAGCCCACGCCAGAGCTTCCTGTCGGCTGTCGCCACCGTCGCCACCCCCAGCTCCCCCAAGGTCAGGTCTGTCACCTCCAGAATACAGAATACACAACTCCAGAAGCACACAGACATACACCTATTAAAAATAAAGTACAACTCCCTCCTTTCTTCCTTATCTGTATCCTTTAATATGTAAAACATAGGTAACTGTACAGTTTTCCAGAGT
The DNA here is from genome assembly GCF_057233095.1 of Heloderma suspectum. Classification (NCBI taxonomy): domain Eukaryota; kingdom Metazoa; phylum Chordata; class Lepidosauria; order Squamata; family Helodermatidae; genus Heloderma; species Heloderma suspectum. The sequence continues at coordinate 74,054,235 of NC_139462.1, forward strand.
GTATTTCTGGTAATGATTTGTTCATGTAAAAGACCATCAGATCTTTAGACTACAAATAAAGGGAGTAAGTTGGACATTTTATATTTTACATATCTTTCTCAAATATTGCAATACTCAAACACTTCTGGTGATGGTGTTTGACTATTTTAATTTATTTTTTATTATATTTCATTTTAAGATTAATCACTTGAAAAAAATTATATATCTTCATAAGTTCCAGTACAGATTGGGATGTGTCTCATGCTTCTGTTCCACTGAGGCTGGTTAATCTGTCTAAACCAATTTGTCATAGGAATTCAACCTTTCTGTTGAACAGAGCAATGTGTGATTTCATGAAGTCAAGCACTTCCATGTAGGTGGTAAAAACATCCTTGATTTAAAAAAAAACAGATTTTTGGAATGACTCATGTTGTATCTGGGAAGGAATCTAATGCTGCAAACATTCTTTAAGGGCCCTGCTTGCAGAGCATGGGTTGTCTCCAGTGTTAGTTCTAGTAAGAGTAGGCCGATTGAAATGAATGGGTATTGAGTTAGTCATGACTAAGGCCCTTTCATTCCAATGGATCTCCTCTATGTAGGACTAACAGTAAATGCAACCCTATGTACTCTATAGGCAGTATCCAATGGGGCAACTAGTGCTTATGTAGCAGTAGCATAAGCAACCTCTAGTACAAGGCTAATAGTGTAAACTGGCACAACATCTGTTTGGGGAAAGCTGTTGAGGGCCCTTACATTAGCACTATGTCAATTGCGTAAGTACAGCAATGCCCTTGGAGACTGCCCTATGGTTTTACTATGTTACCGCTGATGTGCAAGCTACAGTTAGGGCCAGAAATATTGGAACAAGGATAACTGTTTTGGCAGTTGGCCTCTGTACACCACCACATCGAAGTTGAAAGGAAACACACCCAGATGAGAGCGAAGTCAGGACTTTCAGCTGTAATTCAAGGGGTTTGACAAAAGTGGGGCACTAACCATTCAGGAAGGACAGCCAGTGGCATACACACACACCCATCGTTGGTGGCTCATAAGTAATGGAACAAACCAACATCATTTCAAACTTAAGGATCGCCTTTAATACCTGGATGAAAATCCTTTGCAGTCAATGACTGCCTGAAGTCTGGAACCCATGGACATGACCAAATGCTGACTTTCCTCCCTCGAGATGCTTTGCCAGGCCTTTACTGCAGCTGCCTTCAGCTGCTGCTTGTTTGGGGGTCTTTCTGCCTTCAGTCTTGTCTTCAGTAAGTGAGAAGCATGCTCTATTGGGTTGAGATCAGGTGACTGACTTGGCCATTGAAGAACATCCCACTTCTTTACCTTGCGAAACTCTTGGGTAACTTTTGCTGTATGTTTTGGTCATTATCCATCTGCAATATGAAGCGGTGTCCTATCAGTTTGGCAGCATTCGGCTGAATCTGAGCAGAAAGTATAGCCCTATACACTTCAGAATTCATCCTGCTGCTTTTATCAGCAGTCAGATCATAAATAAACACCAGTGACCCAGCTCCATTGGCAGCCATACATGCCCATGCCATAACACTGTCTCCACCATGTTTGACAGATGATGTGGTACGATTTGGATCATGAGCTGTTCCTTTCCTTCTCTGTACTTTTCTCTTCCCATCATTCTGGTACAAGTTAATCTTGGTTTCATCAGTCCAAAGAATCTTATTCCTGTACTGGCCTTTTTAGGTGTTTGCTGGCAAAGGCTAATCTGGCCTGTCTGTTCTTGAGCGTTACCAGTGGTTTGCACCTCATTGTGAAGCCTCTGTATTTACATTCATAAAGCCGTCTCCTGACTGTAGATGTTGACAATGACATGCCTACGTCCACAAGAGTGTTCTTGACCTGGCTAGATGTTGTGAAAGGGTTCCTCTTCACCATGAGCAGCATTCTGTGGTCATCCACTTTAGTTGTCTTCCGTGGTCTTCCAGGCCTTTTGCTGTTGCTGAGCTTACTAGTTAATTCCTTCTTCTTCAGGATGTTCCAAACTTTTGTAATGGCCACTCTCATTGTTTTTGCTATGTCTCTGATGGGTTTATATTGTGTCCTCAGCCTACTGATGGTCTCCTTCACTAGCATGGACACCTCTTTGGACCTCATGTTGGGAGTTCCAGTGAACAGCTACCAAATGGAAGTGTAACACTCAGAACCACCTCCAGGCCTTTTCTCTGCTTGATTGGTCATGGGGTGCCCAGGAAACAGGCCACACCTGGCCATGCAGCTGCTTGTCAGCCATTTGTTGCATTACCTATGAGCTACCAATGACGGGTGTGTGTGTATGCCACTGGCTGTACTTCCTGAATGGTTAGTGCCCCACTTTTGTCACACCCCTTGAATTACAGCTGAAAGTCCTGACTTCGCTCCCATCTGGGTATGCTTCCTTTCAACTTCAATGTGGTGGTATACAGAGGCCAACTGCCAAAACAGTTATCCTTGTTCCAATATTTCTGGTCCTGATTGTATTTGAAGTGAAGCTTGGCTGAAAATGTCCCCGCACTTTTGTGGGGCCATTAGTCTCCAATGAAAATGGGGGACATTTTTTCACTTTCAGGGGGGATGAATTTGTTAATTTCTTTTGCAGGGGAGGGCTTACCATCTAGGCAGCAGAGGTTTGCAGTGTTTTTTTAAAAAAACTGTTAGAAAAAGGGTAGCCTCTGCTTTTAAGCAGCAGCAATCTGGTGGCATTCTTCCCTGAGAATGGCCCAATGGGAACAATGCTATGTCATGGCTGACTCCACTCACCACAGCTGCCCCTGGGAACGACACTCCTTCCCCCTGTTTTGAGACCTGTCAGGGCAGTTTGTGGTAGTTGCCAAACTAGTGACTCTTTTCCTCACTATTCTATTATAATTTTAAAACAATGAGTAACTTAATGGAGGGCTCGGAGCCTTGTACAAAGGCCTTGCACAGCTACACTGCCTTTCCCTCCTTAATGGATTTTCTGTGGTAAGGAAAAAAGGAAAGAAAGGGTAGGAAAACATGGGAGAGTTACAAATTGAAGACCACATCATCTGGAACCCCTGTAAAATTCCATGAACGAGACAGGGCAATTGCACAATAAAAGCCTCATCTGGAAGCATTATAACTACGATGTTTTCTTTGAAATCTTTTTTTTACCACTGGCCGCTAGTGGTCATATTAGATGGGTACTTGTAACTTGATAATGATGGTATAGATAAGGGTAAGTACTAACTACATGAATACTTTATGTGCAGTGTGTGGAATAGGCTCTGTGGAAACCCCTAAACTACAGGAGATCAACTGCACAAGAAAAAAAAAAGAATTGTATGTATGTAAAGCTTGAGGTGCCAAGTGCTGAATGTAGTACAAGTAGTATAGAAATGAACCTTTGGCAGGAACTTTCCAGATTAAAGATTGCCTTTAAGCTGTTTCTTTGACCTAGCATTTTCCATCCATTATTCCTTGACTGCCAGGGACTATGACTCCTCTCCATGACAACAGTAGGTAGGGACTTGGCAGGTACAATTCTCCAGACACCATGTACTTGCAGCTCTTCAGCTCCTCTAAGAGAGGAGTTTTCGAGCTTTCTTTGAATGAGCCCTTTTCACATAGGCAAGGATTCCCTAGCAGACAAGCCAATCTACCATGGATGTTATGTGGCTGCATTTACTGATTTGTTTGTTTTTGTATTTTATTAACTGTAAGACACTTTGAGGGTCACTGAGTAGTGGGCAAGAGATCTAAAAATGGATGATTTTATGTTACATTTCATCTTAGAACTGGATGCCGCCTTGTGAGGGCTATTATGGCAGTTCAGAAAAATTTAATGAAATAAAATAAACATAAAACGTAGTCCTTGTGTGTTTCAGAAGGTTCTGGAGCATTTTCTTGGGTGCATGCTTAGTTTTCAAGGAATCCGTTGCACCTTATTGTCATCACCTGTATACTTAGTGTGAACCTTGGAACCCATGACTTGGGAGCAAGCCTGGAATAGTGATTAGAGCATTGGACTAGGATTGAGAAGACCTGGTCAGCCATGAAGCTCACCTTGCACCAGCCACTATTTCTCAGTTTAACCTACCTCACAGGACTGTTGTGAAGATAAAATGCAGGGATATGCACTATCTATGCTACCTTGTGATTTTTGGAGGAAAAGCAGGATATAAATGTAATAAATACAAATAAATGTCTGTTATGTGTTGCAGAATATTCTTCAGTATAGTTTAGGGTGGATGCTCCGTTCATATGGGATCTGTTGGGCCTCAATGTCACCTTTATGCACTGAGATGTGAAACACATTTTACAAACCCGTGCATTGGTGCGTTGAAGAAAAAGATTGGTACTGGACGGCTGTCTTTCGGCATCACTTCTTCACCATTACTGATCCTATTAATGAGGAATCTTTTATAGGTGTCTGAGGAAGGAAAACCACTCCATCACAGGTCCAAAGTTCCCCAGAAGGAACCCATCTTAGAAATCACTGCTCTAATGAATTTTATTCAGTATTGCAAATGTGTTTCTAGAACTGATCCTGATCTGGTTTGCATGTAACGAGAAGCCACCATGGGTGAATTTCCCTGCGGGGCTTCTCATTATGGTGGCGGCCACCATTTTGAATATTTGAGCTGTGGCAGGTGTGCGCTGTAGCTTGCCATTAAGTGCAAACCTGGCAAGAGTGGGTTGCTGGGGTGGTTGACAGGCCACCCAGAACCATGGGATGTTTTAGGTTGCAGGTGGCTCGTCAACTACCCCCAAAACCTACCTTTGCTGGGTTTGCACGTAATGAGAAGCTATGATGTGCCCTGAATTTTCAAAATGGTGGCTGCCACCACCACCAGAAGCCCCACAGGGAAATTCACCCACAGTGGCTTCTTGTTACATGCAAATCAGGCCATTAACTGACAACAGTTCACAAGTGTGTATTCACATTTCTGTTAATTTTCTGCCATTTAATTTTTTTTAATGCTAACAGTATTTCCACAACTTAAAAACTGCTAGATTTTCTAGAAAGATAGTTTACTGTTTTCCATGCCTAGCTATTCAGTTGCTCCATGTTTACCAAACAGGTGCTTTCTCATATTGCAAATTGGTCCAAGGCATTGTTCTGTTGACTAAGTTTTGTGGCTTAATTTTCAGACAATTATGTTGATGTGGAACGATGGAGTACATTACATAGGGTAGCCTTCCATGCTTTTCACTCTAGGGTTATTGTAAATTTACAGATGGGCTTCCCTATGATAAAAATAGTAACATATAGTGTGCGTATTGCCATTCATGTACATCATGTTTTACAAAATAACATGATACCTCTAAAAATATTTTCAGTTCAGGCTACGCAGAATGAAACAGGAAGTTGGAACATCTTTATTAGAATATCACGTTCCAGGTCTTGGTCTGAAGGCACAAGATGTAGCAAACGTGCTGAAAATAAGCAGGTCTGGGTTGATGGGTGTGAACCATATTATGCTGCCTTGAGTTCTATCATGGGCGAAAGGGGGGATATAAACTTAATAAAGTAAAAAATTTAAAAAGATGATGTGCAAAGTATTTTATCTTTTCACATTTCTAGATCTAAGAACCTTGGAGCACTTTTACTACAACTTCTGCTAATTATTATTGTCATTATTATTTCATTCCATTTCTATCTTTTCTACAACATGTTGCATTCAAAGCGGCATACAAAAAAGCAATTTGACACCATTTGGAGATTATAAAGCAAAACTAACATTAAAAGCCCAAAATAATCCTAATATTAAAAGTGAAGCAGGAACATAAAGGCACAACAACTTTAAAATGACTGATTACTGGGTATTAAAGGCATGTCTGAGTAAATAGGTCTTCAAAACCCATCTAAAAGTGAGAAGGAGCTTGATGGTTCTCCCCAGGGAGGGGCATTTCACAGTTTTGGTACCACTACTAAAAGGGCCCTATTCTTGTTACTTGCTTATTGTACTTCCAGTGGTGAAAGGATGGAGAGCAGGGCCTCTAAAGCAAATATTAGGGTTAACCTGGCCCCAGGCCATTAAGGGCTATTGAAAGGTTGAGCCTGGGAACAAGTAGATAACCAGTGTAAATACAAAGGTGGTTGTTATATAAGCCAGCTGCTGGGCTCCCGACAACATTCCAGCAGCTGCATTTTGCACCTGTTGCAATTTCTGGACTGTAGTCAAAGGGCACTTTTTCCACATCAAGAGCATTGCAGCAATCCAGCCTAGAAATAACTAGGGCATGGGTGACAGAAGCCACTCAGTCACACTTCTGCATCATAGCACTTGTGGAGCCAATGTGGCCCAAGGGACAAAAATCTGGCTTTGTGTGTCAGCTTAGCCATGAAGTCCTGAGAGATGAATCACTACTAAGAGCCTGAATTTTTGAGAGCTTGGAATTTCTGAAGGCTGGATTGATATCAGAAGAGAACACCCTGGGTGTCAGGCTTGCCTCCGAGCACAGGGAGTGGCTCAGTGGCTCAGATTCTGAAGAGGAATTGCAGGAGGTAGAGGAGGAAATTTCCCAGGCTTGTCCAGAGATAGAGACACAGACTCCTCAGGCTTCAAAGGCCCAGCTGGATAGAGAGGGCCTCTCTTCACACACCCCTGTGAGAGATGGTGCATAGGGAGAGGTGGGGCTTGGAGAGCCTGAATTCTTAGATGCCAGGCACAGATGCAGAGCCAAGAGAGAGATGGCAGGGGCGGAGCTTAGATGGTCTGCCCAATTGGCCCAGTGTGAACAGCGGTGCTTAGAGGCCTCACGAGACAGAGAGAGAGAGAGAGAGAGATCCCCCACTCCCACCCCTTAAGTTAGGACAGTAGCCCGCCTTTTCTTGAAATGGTGGGCAAGCTGTCAGGATTCCCTTTAGCCCCTGCTGTAAACTTCAGAACCCAAATCAAAACACAGACAAGAGGCTTCAATACTCGGCTTTTACTCCACTTCAATGGGTCATACAGATGCAAATGGTCAGTGACTCACAGTCTACAAAAGAAATGCCTTCAGGTTGCCCACCGTTTGAAGAAAAGGCGGGCTACTGTCCTAACTTAAGAGGTGGGGTGGGGGATCTCCCTTTCTCTCATGAGGCCTCTGAGTGCTGCTGTTCACATTGGGCCAATCAGGCGGACCATCTAAGCTCTGCCCCTGCCATCTCTGTCTTGGCTCTGCGTCTGTGCCTGGAGTCTAAGAATTCAGGCTCTCCAAGCCCCACCTCTCCCTGTTTGCTATCTCTCACAGGGGTGTGTGGAGAGAGGCCCTCTCCATCCAGCTGGGCCTTTGAAGCCTGAGGAGTCTGTGTCTCTATCTCTGGACAAGCCTGGGAAATTTCCTCCTCCAGCTCCTGCAATTCCTCTTCAGAATCTAAGCCACTGAGCCACTCCCTGTACTTAAGAGGCAACCCTGACACCGGGTGTCACACATCCCATGTTATGATATGGGATAGGAATAAATAAACCTTGTCCATTCTGATGGTATACAAAACCAGGACTTAACATGGAGCTAAATATAGCTGATAGAGTACACACCAGTGTCTAAAGATGTAGACCGAAGTGAAAGGAGAGTGTCTGGCTGCTGTTTAAGAACATCGAAGGAATATGCAAATGCGCAGTAATGAAATGAATGAATGAATGCAGACATGCTGCTTGCAGAGTAGGAAAATGCTGCTTTGAATTGGAGAAGTCAGTAAAGGTGTAAAATGGAAGAACTGGGAAATCTTGGTCCACATCAGATAGTGAAGAAACTTTTAACCTCCAGATTGTTTTTTTTACCAGATCTTGATGAGCTGTACAAGGAACAGAAAAGTGTTTTTTGTTTTGTGCTGTTGAAATCATTGGTAGAGGAAATAGGGTCCGGGGAAGGAAAAGTCACAGTGGTCTGAATTCAGAATGTCCCATTTGTATCCCAAATTTAATTACAGAAAAACAAATCAAGAAAGAAATAATAAAGTAAAACTAAATACTTCCAACAGGCGTATATGCCCTTAGTTGATTCCCAAAAGAAAACTGTGACTAATTGCTGGAAAATAAAAAGTAGTCACATCGCTTGGGAAGCAGAATACCAATTGGTCCATTTGTAAAGCTTTCTTGTATGCTGAAACAAGAAGTATAGAAATGTTAAAGGCACCTCATGCATCGTAAATATACTTTACTACAAAATGGATGGCCACTTAGATTTAAAACTCTGTGGAGAGTTCTTGGATTGAAATAAAAAGAAATGAGGAATTGTTCTAGGAGTGGTAATGTGTTGCTATGAGAACAGTTGTAAGTTAAGTAACTGGAAGTGTTTACAAAGAACTTTCTTTTCTAATGATGCTAATAGATGTCTTTTGAAAGGTGGATCAGAGGATTTCCAAATGTTTTCCGTCTATAGAAAAGACTTTCCCTCTGAAGGATGCTGTCTAGTGTTAGTTTTTAAGGAAAAGAGCAGTACATAGGTGCCCTCTCAGTGGTCTGTGACCAGCTCCTGTTCAGCTGGGAGAACACTGAAATTCTCCCCTCCCCGGGATGTGGGCCTTTGCCATGGTACTGGCACTCATCCTCCTAGTCCATTGCTGATTCCATGGGAAAGATCGACAAGGTCGGCGCCTGATCACTCGTTTGGGTTATTTAAATGTTCTCCTTGTCATGCCAGAACTACTTGTGGATATGTTTCCCATGCAGGTGGGACACCATCTAAAGGACATCGTATTTGCGCACAGACTTGTCATAGTATTGCTGGCCTTTAACATTAATAACTGTGTTTTGTGACTCAAGAAATTTGTTTAAGAAATAATACATTTGCAGCCTGAAACTCATATCACCTTTATTTTGCAGAGGGACTAGAAATCAGAAGCTACATTTGTAGTTGATGCTCAGGTGGGGGGGCTGTGAAGAAATACCATGTATATAGCTGTTGTTGTTCTGTAATACTTACTTAGTGTGGCCTCTTGAGAAGCTATAATGTGTCTGTGTAGGCCTGAGGCCTTGCTTTGTTACTGTCAAAGGTCTGTATAGTAGTTGTTTAGTGACATTCTGAAGGGGGAGAGAGAGACTATCACTTTGAATATTTATGGATGGGGCCTGGATCGGATAAATTTGCTTCTGATTGGCTGGGGGTTCTAGCTAGGTGGAAAAGAGCGGTTGGAGAATGACAGTAGACAGCTAAGGAGCGAGTCTGTGTCTGAGCGAGGTCTTCTGGTTGGTGTTTTAGAAGGACTAGGAGAAAGCTGAGAAGAAAGTTAATAGCTAAGGCCTGAGTATTAAGCTATTCCTTCTCTGTGGGAGAAGCATATATGGCTGGTGAAGATGAGTAGGGAGCAGGTGGCTGTGTTGTGCCAGGAAGCTGCCCTAAGATCTTGCCAGTAGAAGGTTACCTAAGCAGGCATTAAAACCCAGATAAATGGTCCAAGTAGTCCAAGCAGCCAAATACAAAAAGAGGAGCTTTGGGAGTCAGAAGAAGACTGTACCCAAGAGCTGGACCTGGTTATGTATTTTGCTGGGGTGGAGGTTTAGGGAATTTGGCCTGAAGTTTTAAAAAAAAAAGTCATTAAAAGGCTTGTAATAGCAGCAGTTTTTCTTAAAAAGTGTCAGCAGGCCTTCTTTTGAAAACTGCAAAGTAAATATTAGTATTCAGTTTTGTACAAAGTATCCCTTTAATAAATTAACATATATAATAGTTCATCTTGTCTCTAGTGTTGGTACCCATCTCACACCTACACTTCTTATAACATACTACTAGGAGCTTTTTAAGTATGGCTTAGTGGTTAAGACGCTGAACTGCAGACTGGAAGGTCAGCAGGTAAGCAGTTCGAGACCCGAGTGCAGCGTGACGGAGTGAGCTCTCGTCTTCAGTCCCAGATTCTGCCAACCTAGCAGTTTGAAAGCAAGAAATTGCAAGTAGATAAATAGGTACCTCCTCGGCGGGAAAGATAACAACGTTCCGTGCACCTTGGTGTTCAGTCATGCCAGCCACATGACCACGGAAGCATCTTCGGACAGCGCTGGCTCTTCGGCTTAGAAACAGGGATGAGCACCGCACCCTAGAGTCGGACACGACTGGTTGGGGACACCTTTACCTTTAGAGAATTGGTGGCAGTGGAAAAGGGTCAGCTTGGGGAACCCTGAGTTACAGCGGCAGAGAGTTCCTTAAGCCCTGAAACGTAAGTATTTGCTGGAAATAAGAAACCCAAGGAGCAGCTTCCGCACAGGTGGTGGCAGTGTGCTGGGTGAGAAAAACACACACATAGGGGCTAACAGTTGAGTGACTAGTTGCTTATGTGTGGTGAATTCATGAGTTTATAGCTAATTGATATGTAATACTTGGGGAATAGCCTCCTCATTACTTGGCAGGTAGAACCAACTTCCTTTCTTTGGGGGAAAATGTGATAACTTTGTTAATATAAACCTCCCTTACAAATTTTGAAGGTTATATTGCTTGGGATCTTAATACTATGCCATGCAAAAAACATACAAATTTGTGGTGTCTAAACCTATAAAAACATGTTTGCTAATTGTTAGGGGAACATAATTACTCAGCTAAAGTTTTCCAAGTGTCTCTAGGGAGGTGTCTCTGCCACTAGATGTGATGGACGTGGCTTGTGTTGACTGTTCCATCCTTATCTCATTACGAGAAACACAAAATATTTTTAAGTCAGAGGTATCTTATTTCATGTGACATATATTTTAGAGAGTAAAGATGGAGAACAAAAACCTGGCTACGGTGGTTAGTGCCAGGCCACAGTAACAACTTTCAAAAGATTAATGTAAAAGAGTACTCTGAATTCTGAATGCACAAAATAACGTGGTGCCAGGATTATTCAGGCAGCATTCTGTGCCCTCTTCAGTGATCCCTCCTGGTGCCACCCTTTGGCCACCAACTACTAGGCAGCAGCTCCTACTGAGGCCCTCAGGAGTGAGGGTGTAGGGCCAAGTAGCCGGAACTGGCTCAGCCCATGGTGGAGGTACGACACTTGTTGGCACTGCCGTTGGCAGTTGCTTGGCAGAAGCTCCCACAGACCACTAAGAGCTAAACTACACATTACATGAGTCATGTAGCGGATAGCCAAAGTTTGTCTTTTTCTTTTTTGCTCTAGTGTAAGCATGCACAGTCCTGATTCAGATCATGATCACTGCACTTGGGCGGCGGGGGGGGGGGGATTTCCTGGAACATGGTGGTCCTGATCTGAATTGGGGCCTCCCGTGCTTACACTTAGCGTAACGTGGAGTTTGGCTGTAAGGCAAGGGACTGGGGGGCTCTGCATGGAATCTGCTCAGCCCATGACTTGGCTCCATGGAGCTGGCTGCAGGGACAGCTGCTACCACTCCGGGAAGCATCCGGCATGACTGTTGTGGGTCTGAGATGGGGGCCAGAATTGGGCCCACAGGGCACACAATTCAGAGTGCATAGCGTCTAAGATCAGTTGCCCCACCCCTCCACAGCTTAAAGGGCAGCTTTCTTTAGTGGGGGGAGGAGTGACCTAAGAGGATGCACACCATCACACAGACCCCTTTAGGACCTGGGCTAAAGGGAATCAAGTGGCAGGATGGTTGCTTCCATTTGGTCGAACTAATTCCCAACCAGGTGAGGCCATGTGTCTGTGTGCTGCTGTCTGTTGCTGATGTTTGCTGTCATCGTGCAGGCAGCGCACATGAGCAGTCCTTGCTTCCTACCGATTTGGGCCGGGGCATGCCTTTTTTGGCAAGCCATGATTTTCTGGCATACCTTGGGGTTCTTCCACCATGGAATCCACTGCTGTCCTGTCCTGTGTCCCTCCTCCAAGCATGCCTGTATGAATGGATCTACTCTACTGACAGGGCATGATGAAACCTACACTTTCACCTTGGTAGGAAGCCACTCGTAATTTCAATGTGTGAAATTTGTCTCAAGTGCAACCTGTCCTGCTCTGTATTACTTTGAAATATTCGAGTCACTGGAGGTGATGAGCTTGGTTTTTGAATGAATTATTCATGCAGACAACATCTGTGTTGTGTTAATTTTAGTACATGAGCGCACCAGGTTGAATTAGTATAAACGTCGTTCTAGTTTTGACTTCAAACTGCTCTTATACTATACTATAATAGTACTTAGGGCAAGTTTGGGTTGGATCCAATGCCCACCTTGCATGGGTGGCCCAGGCACGCTGGTGGTAGTCCACGCGCAGCCCCTACTACTGCTAGAGGGCCAAGCACTGAAACGAGTAGAAATACTTGTTTCTGGAAGGGGTGGGTTGCACCCCTTCCAGAAATGAGCTATTCAAATATTATGATGATAGGCTTCTGCAACCGTTTTCTCTTGAACTACGTGCATTTTCATATCCTGAAAAAAGAATTCTCAGGAACATACACAGGAACATGGCTTGGCTTTGCATGCCTGTCAGGAGGAATAAGATAGGTACCAAGTGTCAAGGGTGCAGCCAAGATCTCAGTCAACAAAGGTGATTGTGTTTCCTGGCTTAGCTTGGATGCAAATTATCCTGCCATATTTGCTCATTCTGGATATATAGTACAGGGAGTAAGCCAGTTGGGTGTTCGCTATACCACGTGTCAGTGTCAAATGTCTCAACTCACAATTTTAAAATATGAAATGTTTAGCATATAGGCTGTGGTGTATACTTTAAAAAAAATGTGAAGAAGCCCTCAGTCTGTTTCCTTTGATTGAAAGGCATTACTGCTCGCATTTTCTCTCTGGTGCCATATAGGTACTATTGTGTGGACGTTGGTGCCATCAGGGTGTAAGTTTGGGGCAGATGTCCAGTAGAATGAGCAGGAGGGCCCTCAGATGCAACAGGACTGGCTTGTTGCACCTTTTAAGTAACTCCCTCTTACCACCTAAAGAGTATCCCTGCTCTGGCCAGGAGGACCATCCAGCCCACAGTCTTAAATTACCTAGCTGCACAAGTGTGTGGCTGTTACAGATCAGAAATCCTAAAATAATCTTAGTTAGGATAACACATTTCTCTGTTCTTCATTACAAATCATTGCTATTTCAGTTTGGAACTGTCTGGTTAATTAAGTGTGTGTAAGCAACAGATAGATACTTCTTAGCTATATAGCTCGCTTGTCCACTTTTTGTACCACATAAGCAGCAACTGAATCATCACATAACTTTCCTCCTAACTCCCACCAGTGTGCTTTTGAAATATTAAGTTGGACCAATTCCCACATTACACACAGGAATTGGATTGCCATTGATGGATATATCTGTAATGAGCCTTTGTCAATCACAGTTTCCATGAGTGTGGCTCAATATCTCCCCAGGGTAGATGTGCTTCAGACCTACAGTCATTGCCTTTCTCTCTGCTGTCTTGTAGCTGGAAAGATGTATGTGGGGAGGATTGCTCTGAGGAGCCTGTGTTTTGTCTCTGCCAGCAGTCACTGTGCAACAGGAGGAACAGAGGGAGAAAGAAGGATAACATTATCAAGGGATCATAATATTCAGTTTGTCATGCAGCAACATTCAACATTTTCAGTATCTTGCACTCTGCGCCCACCTCGGAGACATGCCTCGGAAATATAGAGGGCTGCACCAGCCCATAGGAGCCATCATGGAGGAAAAAACAACATGGAGCACTGTAGATGTAGATGACCAGAAGGTCATATAGTCCCACCCTCTGCTCAATGCAGGATCTACATTGCAGGATATCGGTACACCATCCCTGACACATGGCTGTCCACCAGCAAAGAAGAAGCTACCCCCCCTCCCAAGGCAGTCTGTTCCACTGTCAAACTGCTCTTGCCATCAGTGCCTTCCTTCTGTTTCACTTTGCAGTTTCCACCCATTAATTCTAGTCCTGCATCAAGGCTCTTAAGTCTACTCATCCATTTGTTGCTGCCAACTATGTGACAACATAGATGTGCCAATTGATCCAGGGCTTGGGGAAACTTCTCTGAGAAAAGAAGCCATAGTAAAGTCCACCAGTTTTGCATTGCGTACATAGAGCACATGCAATTTATAAAAATAAAAACCTCAGTTTGTTTTGAGCTTTGCAAACACCGTGTATCCATACAAGACTCCCAGTAATCTCATAGGTTGCACTCTTCTTTCATTCAGCAACAAGGCGTGGAACTACCAATGAGTAACAATGTATTTTTTATTAATCAACAGACAGGGAGACTTTCTACATGAGAGTTTTATTGTGCAATCATGACCGCTCACTCAAGTTTGTGTGTCCTTTACATCATATCATCATTCTCCAGGTCCTCTCACATGCTTTGTAACCATTATGACGTTTTTTTCCTAACAAGGAAAGTGTGGTATTTTTTCCCGAAAGGCTTCATAGAAGCCTCATGTAATTGTGAAATTCCACTATACTGCAGCATCACCTAGTGGTTGTGTAATAGAATAAACATAAAAGGAGAGAACACCCCCTCCCCACCACCATGTGTAAAGGAGCCCACCTTAATCCCACAAAGAATCTTGAAGCAGAAGCCTCAGTAAAGGTGTGGGTTGAAAGCCTCACGTAGAAAAGCCCAACGTGTTTAGTATTACTGCTTTTTGAAGCCAACATAGCATTTGGATTGAACTTATCTAGATGGTGACTTTCAGAAATGTAGGACATTCATCATCAAAACTGGCAATTTTGGTAATCTCTCTAATTCCAATTACATCAGTCTAATGCTTATGCACTTTGTAACTTAATTTTTTTTCTTCTGTAATCTGTCAGGCAGTGAGAAAAAACAGATACACCTTGAAACATGGGTTTTGGTTTTTTTGGCAGCTGTTATAGTAGAAGAGAGCATAAAATGTGAGCTTGAATTGTCATGCATAGTTTGCATGTCTAAACTGGGGAAAGGCATAACACCACAACAAGAATAATACTCTTAGATTTGTGTTTAAAAACTGAAAATGTATCACTCAATGAAATGATATGTTTTTAAAAACTGTTTAATAGAACGACTGCTGGATTGAAAGGCATCAGCAATGTTGTAATGTACAGCCAGGGCCAGAAATATTGGAACAAGGATAACTGTTTTGGCAGTCGGCCTCTGTACACCAGCACATTGAAGTTGAAAGGAAACACACCCAGATGGGAGCGAAGGTAGGACTTTCAGCTGTAATTCAAGGGGTGTGACAAAAGTGGAGCACTAACCATTCAGGAAGGACAGCCAGTGGTATACACACACACCCATCGTTGGGGGCTCATAAGTAATGGAACAAACCAACATCATTTCAAACTTAAGGATCGCCTTTAATATCTGGATGAAAATCCTTTGCAGTCAATGACTGCCTGAAGTCTGGAACCCATGGACATGACCAAATGCTGAGTTTCCTCCCTCGACATGCTTTGCCAGGCCTTCACTGCAGCTGCCTTCAGCTGCTGCTTGTTTAGGGGTCTTTCTGCCTTCAGTCTTGTCTTCAGTAAGTGAGAAGCATGCTCTATTAGGTTGAGATCAGGTGACTGACTTGGCCATTGAAGAACAGCCCAATTCTTTGCCTGCAGAAACTCTTGGGTAGCTTTTGCTGTATGTTTTGGGTCATTCTCCATCTGCAATATGAAGCGGCGTCCTATCAGTTTGGCAGCATTCGGCTGAATCTGAGCAGAAAGTACAGCCCTATACACTTCAGAATTCATCCTGCTGCTTTTATCAGCAGTCAGGTCATCAATAAACACCAGTGACCCAGTTCCATTGGCAGCCATACATGCCCATGCCATAACACTGCCTCCACCATGTTTGACAGATGATGTGGTATGCTTTGATCATGAGCTGTTCCTTTCCTTCTCCATACTTTTCTCTTCTCATCATTTGGGTACACGTTAATCTTGGTTTCATCAGTCCAAAGAATCTTATTCCAGAACTGGGCAGGCTTATTTAGGTGTTTGCTGGCAAATGCTAATCTGGCCTTTTTGTTCTTGAGCGTTACCAGTGGTTTGCACCTTGTTGTGAAGCCTCTGTATTTACATTCATAAAGCCGTCTCTTGACTGTAGATGTTGACAATGACATGCCTACCTCCTCAAGAGCGTTCTTGACCTGGATAGATGTTGTGAAAGGGTTCCTCTTCCCCATGAGCAGCATTCTGTGGTCATCCACTTTAGTTGTCTTCCGTGGTCTTCCAGGCCTTTTGCTGTTGCTGAGCTTGCCAGTTAATTCCTTCTTTTTCAGGATGTTCCAAACTGTTGTGTTGGGCACTCCCAATGTTTTTGCAATCTCTCTGATGGGTTTATGTTTTTTCCTCAGCCTAATGATGGCCTCCTTCACTCGCATTGGACACCTCTTTGGACCTCATGTTGGGAGTTCCAGTAAACAGCCACCAAATGCAAATGTAACACTCAGAACCACCTCCAGGCCTTTTATGTGCTTGATTGGTCATGGGGTGCCCAGGAAACAGGCCACACCTGGCCATGCAGCTGCTTGTCAGCCATTTGTTCCATTACTGATGAGCCACCAACGATGGGGGCGTGTGTATGCCACTGGCTGTCCTTCCTGAATGGTTAGTGTCCCACTTTTGTCACACCCCTTGAATTACAGCTGAAAGTCCTGACTTCGCTCCCATCTGGGTGTGTTTCCTTTCAACTTCAATGTGGTGGTGTACAGAGGCCAACTGCCAAAACAGTAATCCTTGTTCCAATATTTCTGGCCCTGACTGTATATAAAGGGCTTTATTTAGTGCTGCTTCAAATCCCTCTCCCTTCTGAGTAATCCACCGATTTTCCTTACTATTTTTGAATCCTGATCAGAATTCAGTGGCTCTATCTATTTATGAACATTTGTAGCTGAAGCATATTGCATCTGGAATGCATAGTGTTCACAATCTGTAACCAATTGATCACTGAGGGGTATTAATCAGATTTTTAGTTAAAAAACTGGGCAAGAAAGATGATATTGAGGGGTTTGGTGAGATAGTAGGCTATTCTTTTTCACAGAAGGGCTGAAATATCAAAAGAATGCAGGCGTATCTATTTATTGTGACAGTTTTTGTTCCATGCCTTTTTGATGTATGGGGTTTTTTCTGATAGTGAAAAACCTGCTTTTTAACTAGGCTTTTTCCTTAGTATTATTCTGACATGTTTGTTTGGTAGTGGTGGTAGTGTCTTTACTGATTTTATTATGATTTTGTTATAAGGTGATTTGATAGTCCCTTGGGGCTATAAAGTGGGGTTCAAATTTTTAAATGAATAAATAAGTGATACAAAAATATTTTTGCAAATAAAAGGAAAGCATGCATGTATCAATGGAGTAGAAAGGATGTTTGTATACGTACATCCAATGAAACTTATATTTATGTCCAATATATGAGGTAGAGAAGAATTTGGGTACTATGAATTGGCTTTGTTCTGTACATCACTTCCTTTGAAATGGTGATTTGATCATCTTCATACACTTGCCCATAGTTGATCAAAGCAACTGTTTTAATGTGTAGCATCTCTCCTCTTCTCTTAGCAGGACCATTTATTTTTTCATCAGTAGGTCATTGCCCAGATCCTTCAGCACTGAAGAAATGATGTAACTTTTAGAGTAAGGGTCATAGACATAGACATAGAATCATAGGGTTGGAGGGGGCCTACAAGACCATCGAGTCAGCAACTGTGGTCTCATGGTCCAAACCCTTGCTGCTTGGCCCACCAGTTGTGAGAAAGCATGGGGAAGTGGCATCTGTTGCCACAGAACTTGCTGGCTGGTCATTTTAGGGAGTTGGGTATGGGTGGGGCACAGGCCCACTTCCTTTCATTTGCATGGCAGATTGGTCCTCCAGAAAAAAGAGTTGCCAGGCAGGGCTTTGGAAATAAGAAGAAAGAAGGAGAGAGAGTGTTTGTGCATGCACACACACAACACACACACCTACATGCATATGCAGCAGGTCCTGAGGCAGTTGCCTAAGATTGCTTTAATGCAGCAGGAACAGCACATATGAGGGACTTTATTCTCTCCACTCTGCCAGCTAACAACATTAAAAACGTAAGTAAAAACAGTCCAGAAGACAATAAAATAAAACAGACTATCAGTACAACGTAGCCTTAAAGCATGTCAATAAGAATACGAAGAGCCAGAATAAGAAGAGAAGAGCCAGAAGCTCACTGAAATGAAAGTGTTTTCATCAGAAGGCAAGAAGACCCCTCTCTGGAGAGTGTTCCAAGCCTTGGGGCTGCAACCAAAAAGACCCTGGCTCTCATGTCCACTCACTGCTCCCTGGATAGCAGGGGAAGATGGGTGAAGACATGAATCTCAGGGTTCTGACAAATTCATATGGTGATGGGGAGACACTTTTGGCTTGCTTCTAGTAGTGATGAAATCACTGAAGGTGCAGCAAAGGAGGGATGAAGAGCTCAGTGCAAGAAAAGGATAATGGGAAAGCAAGGAATGTCGGGGAACAAGAAGAGGCAGCAGAGAAGTTCAGTCAGTCTAAAGATGGATGTGAGATAACAGGGTGAGTAACGTGCAGCTTCTGGCAAGGCTCCAGTATCCCTGCCTGACATGTATGGCAGAAGATAAGGAATCCACAGGATCGCTGGACTGTGGGGATGAAGATGAAGAGAGAAAGGAGATGTATTGAACCTGTGGAACGGATGTGGAAGGGCTGCCAGACCATGAACCTTCAGGATCAGGAGGTGCGACGGGGAGGGGTGCTGTTTTAATATTTCACCTAATCTTAGAGAATTGTCATTCATTATCACTAGCCGATCGTATTTAATGCCATGCAGATTAAAACACATTCTTCAGTAGGTTTCAGACAGGTGCTGGGAAGGGTATGGTCAGAAAGTTGCCTTCCTTTCATTTATGGTGGCACTGTGAAAAAGTATGAGTCTTGTGGCATATAATTTTGCAAAGAACTAATGGATTATCCTATTCCTGTGGGGCCCGATGGTGCTCTTTTTAAATAACTATAGAA
Organism: Heloderma suspectum; assembly: GCF_057233095.1. Lineage (NCBI taxonomy): Eukaryota > Metazoa > Chordata > Lepidosauria > Squamata > Helodermatidae > Heloderma > Heloderma suspectum. Next base: position 74,072,989 of record NC_139462.1, read on the forward strand.
TATTCGCTTGGGATTGGGTAGAAAAGACCTTGCTATTTATTATTTAACTGCAGGGAAGGCTATTGTGGGTAGTATGTGGCATGCTAACGAAGTCCTTTTAGCTCTATGAGGCGTATTTTATATGGAGAAATTGACCCATCAAATGTTAGTGAGTTTAGGAAAGCATAAGCCAGACACATTTATTTGTATTCTAGTTTGTAACTTGTGTAGTTAACCTAGATAACCAAGATAACCTAGATAACCTAGGTTATTTCATAACCTAGATAACCAAATATCATTTGTTTTCATGTTTATTAATTACTGATAATTGCAAAATATTTTTTGCTATAAGATCACATACATCTCTTTCAGTTTCCTTTTGTATAAAAACATTTATGATCGTTTTGTTACTGGATTCAGCTATTTGATAAATAAAGACTCTTGAGTTAATAATTACTTTTTCGTTTTAGTTGTTTTGATGGTTGTATTAGACAACCTTTTTTGAATAATAGTTTGTGTGGAAACTGTTGATTGTGTTGTGTATGTTGCTTGATAAAACTATAGAAAATGAAGTTTATGGGTGCGTGGTGGTGGGGGGGAGGAATACCTATAGAAAAAAGTATAATACCAACTATCTTTGTGAAAATATATATATATATTCACCTTTCAAACAGCCCCTTCTAGCATGTACTTTCTGCAGCAACAGTATTACAAACATGATCTAAACATGCAACGTACGTTATCTGGCTGTGGCATAAATAGCTCCTGCTTGTACTTAGGTTTTACACTTTAGTGCTGTTTGCCTTCTGGTCCCTGACGTTTTCCACCCACGAAGGTTCTGGAGATGAATCATAAAAGATTAGCTCTCCGCTTCTGTTCTGTGCTAAAGTGTAATTGGCAGAAATCTGTTCAGTAACATAAAGTTTTATTAAAAAGTCTGGTTTTTGATGAATTCTCCTTTTGTTCCCATGACGTGTCTTCTCAATCTTGTTGCATTTTTTTTTTAAATGTCTCTCTGAAGGAAGGAAAATAAATATCCCCTGTCAAACTGGTCCTGAAAAGGAGCTGAAGTGCGATTCAGAGACTTTGAGGGACATGTAGGAGGAGTACCATTGCTCAGCAATAGAGTGCATGTGTTACATACTTAGGATCCTAAGTTTAATTCCTGGTCTCTGCAGTTAAAGGACCTTGGGTAGGAAGGCTGGGAAAAGAGCCGGGAGGCCCTCATGTTAGTGACATTGCACAGCTCGAACATCCAGGGGCTCTCATAATGATCGCCTCAGCTTCATTTCCCAAGGGCTGCTTTGGCCTCGCCTGGGGTGTTCTCCAGTGGTCTGAGAAGAGAAAGGGTGTGCTGCTACTACACAACTGGACTGCCACTGAAGCCAAGAAAGTGGGGGGGATTTGGTGGATCGTTGTAGGATGCGGGAGGCTCAGGGTGGAACAATTCTGGTTTGGTTTTGGAACAAATCTGGTTTGGTTTGGAAATAAGTGGAGGTACTTGCCAATTGTGTGTGTGTGTTGGGGGGAGCAGTAGCTTGACTTCTTTTTACCTGCTGTTGCAAGCAGGACTTCAGTTTTGCCATAGAACAAGAGAGGATGATGGTCCAGCGGGTGTAGAATAGATGGCAAATGTTGTTACATTTCAATATGCAGAAATAGCACCTGGTACTGCCTTTTAAGGATGTATTGCTTTGTAGATGGGGGAGTCACACATATGAATGCTCCACCTGATAAATAGCTGCTTTTGCATGGCATCACAGGGACTAGAATTTTAGCCTACCTCACTTTCTTCCTGATGTCATAGCTTTCTTGTGTTGGAGCATTCGAACATGTGATCCCTGCCTCCTTCTGAAGAGAGACAGTACAGGAAGGACTGTACCATGCGCAGTTCTGCACCTTTGAGCCATTACAAGGGCAATCCTACACATGTTTACTCAACTCCTGCTGAATTCAATGGGGTCTGTTCCCACAAAAGCGTGCCGAGAATTGCAGCCGTGTTGTACCTGAAAGGTTCCCTGTCTCCACAAGGACCTGTCTGGACCTTAAGATCTTATGAGGCCCTTCTCTGGGACCTCATGCCAGGTAGGGTGTTGGGTGGCTACTGGGGAAAGGACCATTTTCAGTGGTGGCACCCTAGCTATGGAATGATCTTCCCAAGAGAGGCTCGCCTGGTGCCTGTTTTCATGTCATTTCTGTACCAAGGGAAGACCACTTTGTTTTCCCAGGCCTTTTAATTTGTTCCAGCTCTTGTTTGATTTATCTTTACCACTGTGTTTATGTAGCTTTTATATGTGTTACTGTGTTGGTATGTATTTTAAATTTGTGCATGTTCTTATAAGCTGTCCTGAGAATGTGATTATAGGGTGGCATATACATGCTTAAAATATATACATAAAATAATTAGTCCCAGTGAGTTTAAAAGGACTTACTCCCAGATAAGTGTGCATACATAGGATTATAGTGAATAACCTCTATTGAACTCAGTGAGACTTACTTCTCTGTAGACATGTATTGGATTGCATTGTTTACTTATTTATTTGTTTGTTTTGTACCCTTGCTTTCTACCAAAAAATGGCACTCAAGGCAGAGTAAACTGTTAGTGAAACAACTGCTGAGTTGATCAGAAGCCCCGTGCAACTGCAGGGTTAATAAGCTGGGTTGCTAAGACCCTGGGACACTGCAGCCCAAAGACACATGGGTTATCAACAACTGTATCTTTCAAATATCTGGAGCTAAAATGCTCACTTTTGCAAAAATGTGCTTCTGATATACAAGAAATCAGGTATTTTAAAAAACCGGGTATGCCTAAATCTTTTAAAAAAAAATTTAATTTTTTTTACTAACTTTTTTTCATTTATTTGACTTGTAGCACACACTTCCACACCAGTGGGACTCTGCTTTTAACCTCTACTGAGTAGAGGAGCAGGCACAGGCTAGTCTAGAACAATCACAAAGCTAGACACAAAAGGGAAAAGAGGCTATGGAAGGACAAGACTCTCCAGTGGTGGTGACCTGCAAGGTGTGTGCAATGTTTGTTTTCTTGCCTGAGAACAACATGGCCTACACCTGCAACAAGTGCAAGTTGATCACGCTGCTGGAGGAAAAAGTAAGTGGACTGGAGCGGCGACTGTCGACCCTCCGGGGAATAAGAGAACACGAAGAGTTCTTGGACAGAATGGGGGAACTACAGCAGCAAAGGGCAGACCAGAAGCTTGAAGAGCAACAGCAAGATGAGGCAGTGGGAAATGCTGAGGTGAAGAAAAATGGAATAGAGGATACTCCTTGGAAAACGGTGACAGTTAGGAGAAGAAGAACTAGACGCCACTCTGCACCAGTGGAAGCAGTGGAGCTGTGGAACCGATTCCAGGTACTTGCAGATGAGACTGGAGGACAGCCTGCAGAGGAAGAATCACAGGGGAACCTGCATGAGAGTGAGCAAGAGGCTAAAGGTCAGTCAAACAGAGGCGATGAAACCCAGGCCTACAAGAAGAAGAAGAGAAGAGTGGTAGTAGTGGGAGACTCCTTGCTGCATGGGATCGAGACCCAAGTATGTCGCGAAGACCCATGGACTCGCCAGGTATGTTGTCTCCCGGGAGGACAGATTAGAGACGTGACTGAAAGGTTGCCTGCACTCATAAAGCCCACTGACAGGTATCCCTTTCTTCTCATCCATGTGGGAACAAATGATACCGCCAAGCGGAGCTACGAAGAGATCACGTCAGACTTTGAAGCTTTGGGAAGGAAACTCAAGAACTTTGGGGCCCAGATAGTTTTCTCATCCATCCTTCCAGTAGTTAGAAGAGGGATAGAAAGGGAACGAAAAATACTCCAGGTAAATGACTGGCTACGAAGGTGGTGCCGACGAGAGAGATTTGGATTCTGGGACCACGGGCTATACTTCCTGGAAGATGGGCTGTTGGCTAGGGATGGGTTGCACCTCACAAAGGCTGGGAAGAATGTGTTTGGCCACAGCATGAAGAACTTCATCAGGAGGGCTTTAAACTGAATTCTACGGGGAAGGGAGATGTAATGTTGGGGGTAACAATGGACATAGGCGCATGCACTGCAATGGAGAGAACAGCTCTGATAGCGCCCAATAATAGTCTTCAGACACATGTAGGAAGAAAGCCAGACTATGAAGCACATGGTCTTCGATGTCTATATACTAATGCCCAGAGTATGGGAAACAAACAGAATGAACTTGAACTCTTAATACAAGGGGGAAATTATGACCTGATAGGTATAACTGAGACTTGGTGGGATGACTCTCATGACTGGAATACAGCAATTGAAGGATATAACTTGTTCAGAAAGAACAGGAGGAACAGAAAGGGAGGTGGGGTTGCACTGTATGTGAAAAATACATATCTCTGCACAGAAATACAGGAGGATGAGCTTGGTAGCCCCATCGAGAGCATCTGGGTTGAAATAAATGGAGCAAAGAATAAAAGGAACCTGGTGGTCGGAGTCTACTACCGGCCACCCAATCAAGGAGAAGACAAGGATGATACTTTTGAAAAGCAAATAGCCAATGTTTTAAGGAAGCATGATGTAGTAGTAATGGGGGACTTCAATTTCCCCGATATTTGTTGGGAGACAAATTCTGCAAAACATGGCCCCTCCAGGAAATTCCTGACTTGTGTGGCGGATAACTTCCTCCTACAGAAAGTAGAGGAAGGAACTAGAGGATCGGCTATCCTTGACTTGATCCTAACCAACAGAGATGACTTAGTGGATAAAGTAGCAGTTACAGGAACTCTGGGGGAAAGCGACCATGTTGTACTTGAGTTCTTGGTTCTAAGGGAAGCAAAAGCCGAGTGTAGTCAAATGCGTACCCTGGATTTTAGGAAAGCTGATTTTCATAAACTCAGAACAATGATCAGTAATGTCCCATGGCAAGCGATGCTAGCGAGAAAAGGAGTCCAAGATGGGTGGGAGCTTTTAAAAAAGGAAATTCTCAAGGCACAATCACAAACAATTCCAACAAGAAGAAAAGGTGGAAGACAACAGAAGAAGCCAATGTGGCTTCACAAAAAGCTTAGGGATGACCTGAAAACAAAAAAGGACACATATAGGAAGTGGAAAGAAGGCCAAGTAACAAAGGAAGAGTACAGACAGATAGCACAGAATTGCAGGGATGGCGTCAGGAAGGCTACAGCTGAGAATGAGCTGAGGTTAGCAAGGGATGTTAAAAACAACAAAAAGGCTTTCTTCAGCTACGTGCATAGTAAAAGGCAGAGGAAAGAAATGGTGGTTCAGCTATTAAATAAGGATGGAAAAATGATAACAGATGACAAAGAAAAGGCAGAGGTGCTCAATTCCTACTTGGGCTCAGTCTTTTCCCAAAAGAGGGTCTATGACCCCCCTGGCAAAGGCGAAGTACAGGCTGAAGGGGCAGGATTGCAGCTTGAGATCGACAGGCATATGGTCAAGGAACACCTCATTACTTTGAATGAGTTCAAATCTCCAGGGCCAGATGAACTGCATCCTAGAGTCATAAAGGAACTGGCAGAAGAACTCTCAGAACCGCTGTCTATTCTCTTTGAGAAATCATGGAGGACGGGGGAAGTGCCAGATGACTGGAGGAGGGCTAACGTTGTCCCTGTCTTCAAAAAGGGTAAAAAGGAGGAACCTGGGAACTACAGACCAGTCAGTCTGACATCAATCCCTGGGAAAATTCTGGAGCAGATCATAAAGCAATCCATCTGGGAGCACCTTGACAACAATGCCATGATTACTCGAAGCCAACATGGATTTGTCAAAAACAAGTCCTGCCAGACAAATCTGATCTCATTTTTTGATCAAGTAACCTCCCTTGTAGACCGTGGGAATGCTGTAGACATCATATACCTCGACTTCAGCAAAGCTTTCGACAAAGTGCCCCATGATATCCTGATGAGCAAACTAGCTCGAAGTGGGCTAGATGAAACAACGATCCGGTGGATCCACAGTTGGCTACAGAATCGGACTCAAAGAGTGCTTATCAATGGGACCTTCTCAAGCTGGGGAGAGGTAACGAGTGGGGTACCGCAGGGCTCAGTCCTGGGCCCAGTGCTCTTCAACATTTTTGTTAATGACTTGGAGGAGGAGGTGCAGGGAATGCTGATCAAATTTGCAGATGACACAAAATTGGGAGGGATAGCTAATACTTTGGAAGACAGAAACAAAATTCAAAGTGATCTGGATAGACTGGAGCGCTGGGCAGAAAACAACAGAATGGCATTTAATAGGGACAAATGCCAAGTTCTGCACCTAGGAAAAAGAAACCAAATGCACAGTTACAAGATGGGGGATACGTGGCTCAACCACACTACGAGCGAGAAGGATCTTGGAATTGTTGTCGATCACAAGCTGAATATGAGCCAACAATGTGATGTGGCTGCAAAAAAGGCAAATGCTATTTTGGGCTGCATTCATAGAAGCATCGCTTCCAAATCCCAGGAAGTACTAGTTCCCCTCTACTCAGCACTGGTTAGGCCTCATCTGGAGTACTGTGTCCAGTTCTGGGCACCACACTTTAAGAAGGATGCAGACAAACTGGAGAGGGTTCAGAGGAGGGCAACAAAGATGATCAGGGGACTGGAAACAAAGCCCTATGAAGAGAGACTGAAAGAACTGGGCATGTTTAGCCTTGAGAAGAGAAGACTGAGGGGAGATATGCTAGCACTCTTCAAGGACTTGAAAGGTTGTCACAGAGAAGAAGGCCAGGATCTCTTCTTGATCATCCCAGAGTGCAGGACACGGAATAATGGGCTCAAGTTACAGGAAGCCAGATTCCGGCTGAACATCAGGAAAAACGTCCTGAGTGTCAGAGCAATACGACAATGGAACCAATTACCTGGGGAGGTGGTGGGCTCTCCCACACTGGAGGCCTTCAAGACGAGGCTGGACAGCCATTTGTCGGGGATGCTCTGACTTGGATTCCTGCATTGAGCAGGGGGTTGGACTCGATGGCCTTGTAGGCCCCTTCCAACCCTACTATTCTATGATTCTATGATACTGTACTAATACTGTATCGGGACAAGATGTTTCTGTCTTCTTTTTTTCTATTTGTGTTCATAAGAAGATAAATGGGACATAACCATAGGAAAGAGCCATCATTAATCCATTTGGTTAAACAGTGACATGCCTTTTTTAGTGTAGGCATTCATCTTTCTATGAGGGGCTTTATAAATGAAGCAGTTTTTTTTAATGTGTCCAAAAAGGGTTTTAGAGGGAAAGGTCACTGTGCATGTGTTTGCCTCATTATGATAGTCCACCATTGTTCATTTCTCTTCAGTGTTAAGTGCAGCCTGCTTGGAAATGGGGTCCTTGCAGTCCTGGCCTTGGCACTTGGCCGCATCTTGCTTTCTTTTTTTCTTTTTTTATAATATTTTTTCTTTTTTTTTAAAAAAAAGGAAGACCAAAACACAACAATACACATACGCTAAAATATCTCTTAAGATTGTATGATATCTACCTTTGATTCCCCTTACACAACAAATGCTTATTATTCTCTACTTCTCATGTTAGTTGTATATCATACATTGAGTTCACAGACATTATCTCCTTTCTCCTAATTTTAACAACAGAAAAAAGAGAATCAACTCTCTCAGTGTCCAAAATCCACATACATAGATATCATTTTTCTCTATTTCTTGTACAAATTCTATAAAAGGTTTCCAATCTAACATAGATTTAGTTGTTGACCCTTCTTTAATTATAATAGTAAGTTTTGCCATCACTGCCAGTTCTATGATTTTCATGATCCACTCTTTCATAGTTGGTATTGTTTTATTCTTCCACTTTTGTGCATACAGCAACATTGCAGCCGTTGTTATGTAGAGAAAGAGGGTTCCCCTCTTCTCTTTTACATGTTTATCTGTTAGTCCCAATAAAAAAGTTTCTAGCTTTAGTTCTATAGTAGTCTTTAATATCCTTTGAGCTAAAGACTGTATTCGTTTCCAAAATGTTTTAGCTTTTTACAAGTCCACCATAAATGATAAAACATTCCCTCTTGGTCTTCACATTTGGCTGCATCTTGCTTTCTGAGGAGGATCACGGGCACTTGGTGAGATACGTCTGTCCCCGCAATCCCTGTAGCTGTCAGGGATACACTGTCACGGACTGTCATGGACTGTACAGCGTTGGCCTTGCACTTTGAGCATGTACTTGCCCCCTGGGAAGGGTACCTGCCTTTCCCAGTGATCCTTATTCTTCCAGTTGTTCAGATTCTTCCCAAGCCAGGGCCAGGGGCAGCCACTGTGTAATGTTCCCTAAAGTGTCCCATCCTACCTTGCATCCCCCTCTTCTTTGTTTTTTTACATTTGAAGTATAATTTATTTATTAGTAGAAGGTGACTCCCATTGTACTCAGTGGAACTTACTTCTGAATAAACATGGGTCAGATTGGGCTTGAATAAACATGGGTGGGATTAGTTTGTCATAACTGTTCCAGTCATAATAACAAACTCTTGTCCTACATCTGTTACCTCTGGTGAAATTCGTAGAACTAAAGAAACACATGAAATAGAAGGTGGTTAAATATAGAGTAGGGGTGTGGAACTCAGGCCTGGGGTCCAAATCTGGCCCTCCAGGTTTTCCCAGATGGCCACACCCCCTTCCCCCAGACCCACCCCCTTTCCCCCACCCACCAATCATTTGGTGGCTTCTCAGCTTTTGTGCAGTTTTTTCCCCATTCTAAAAGGTTGAAATGGCTTCTCTTAAGGCTTAGTTTCTGGCGGTAAGAGCTTTAAGCTAAAGTATGCTAGTATTGCTTTGATATTTCTGGCCTGCCCTTTCACTTTTGGCCCTCCTCCTTTTGGTTTTGGCCCCACCCACCACTGGAATGCAGCCCCCCCCTCCAAGCTGATCAGAAATGGAGTTCAGCCCTTGGACTGAAAGAGGCCCAGTGTCCCGTTACAGAGTTTCTCTCATCTCTTCTGCTTCAGTGAGTAAATAAAACGATTTGGGTGGGGGCAGGCATGATAAAAATTGTACACAGCCTGACACGGGCATTTGAAACGACATTTCAGTGATTACACCCTCAGTCATCTACCAATTTACCTGTGAGTAAGCCCCACTGAAATGAATGGGACCAACTTTTGAGTAGACATGAATAGGGTTGCTCTGTACACCACACTTTCCACACAGGAACTTAGAACCTTGTAGCCCCTAAATTGTTTTGCTTAGACCCTGATATTTAGAGGTTGGCATTTTAAAACAGCATTCCCAGACCTGGTGCCCTCCAGATGTTTTGGACAACAACGCCCAGCATTCCTGGCCACTACTGGCCCAGTCGCCAGACAATCTTTTGCTAAAAAATTCTGCAGATTTTGTTCTTTCCCCCCGAAGAAGGCCTAAAATAAGGGAAAAAAAGGCTGAAATGCGTTGGGCTTCTTATAATAAATTCTGTTTTACATCCTGAGAACCTGTTTCTCTTCTTTGTGATCCACAAATAAAGCACAACAATAAATCAAAATGCAAATTTACAACCTCCCACCTCAGGTACTTCACTTTCCCCTTTATAATTACTGTTAGTACAAATCTTTGCCATTGGATTTTGTAACTGTTAGATAAATAACTTATTACCATGCAGGGGGTGGAGCATGGAGAGGGGATTGGGATTCCACGGGATATCACAAGACGTTACAGGAGTTCTTCAACTTTGAGAGGGCTGAAAACAACTGCTCTGAAGGAAAGATGATGCCGCCAAGGAGGCTTCAATAAATCCTCTTGCTACGACAGGTGTGGTGCTACCTACTGGCAACCATGATGAGCATCCAGTCTTTTTCCCAATGCTGAAGAGGTGGGAGGGGATTGTCTGGGCAGTTCCTTGGCCATTGCTGCTCCTTCTCCAGCTCCAAAGTTGGGAGGAAAGTTGAGGATGGTGTGTAACCTGCGGGGCCACTGGAAACGGCCACTCCTCTCTGGCCTTTCCTGCTCCAGAGCCAGGAAGGCAGGCAAGGGGGGGGGGATGCACTTGCATGTCCCACCTGTTCTTTCCTTTGGCAGAAGGGGGGGGGCAGCAGTGTTGGGCTTCAAGGTTCACCAAACACCTAAAGACAGCTGAGCCCAACGTGGTGTCTTCCTTCTCTCTCCACAATGGGGTGGGGGGACTACTACTTTTGGCTCGGCCAGCAAGGCCAATCAAAAATAGTGGACCCGTGCCCCCATACTGCTCTGTTCTTCTAGCCATGACATTATTCCACCATCACCCAGCAAGTTCATTTTGTTTACTAGCAGCTGCTATAAATATTGTTCCCAAGCAACTTGGCCATATCTCGATATTACCATGTGAAAATGTTTTCCCAAAGCCTTAAATCCTTACATTCTTGAAAAGTCCTTTTCCGATTTGTGTTCCATGTTTGCATTTCTGTGTTGGGGTCTAGATAGCTTTTCTGTCTGACAGTCTTCTCTGGACATGATAGAGGAATGTGTGTGTTGGAAGATGGGAGGAGAAAACATTATGCGTCCTGCTCTACACCACTCAGTCATATCTGAAACAGAGATCCTGCATGTTTCTTCTGCATGGAAAAAATGTGCAAGCTTGCAGGAACAATCAGTTTGCACATAGCTCTACAAGGTGAGATTCAAAAGTTCTGTTACAAAACAACAGAGCCAGTTTATATCATTACCAAAATAAACACCAGGCAAAGCTTGTTCTTTTCAAGTTGCAAGTGGGGAGGAGGTTGCATGAATGCTCCTCCATGAAATATATAGCGCACAGAAAAAAGCCCATCAAAGAAAAGGCCTTTCTCCCTGATGTGCCAATCGTCTACTCTCAGGGAGCCTTATACACGTTTTCTGCCTCCCCACTTCAAATCTTTCTGTTCAAAGCTGTTTTCAGTGAAAAGCACATGTTGAGCTTTGTTCTTGCAGCAGAACGTTTTATCCAGTGAAATGGGTTAATAAATTCATGTATATAGCATTATGCTTGCAGTGCTGAAGCTGCCACACAGCACATACGTTAGGGAGGAGTTCAGCCAGTGGAGGCTGGTGACTCTGATGTCAGTGGGGCGGTGAATCTGCTCCAGGTTTAGGTCAGAACCAGACAGAACACCAAAGGAGCTATCCAAGGTGCAGAGCAGAGACATAGAGAGAGACTTGAGGGGAGGGAATGTGCACGCATGGACGAGAAAGAGACAGATGGAGTATTGGAGGCGGGAGATGAAAGAGTCTGTGAAGCAGGCAAGGATGATGCTCTGTCAGAGTCACAGCAAGCAAAGAGAGCATTGACCTGAAACAAGTACTGCTTCTTTGCAACATGGACACCTTGTTCTCAGATAGGTATATAGGCTGTGCTCTCTTTGAAGGAGGCAGAGCTGAGCTTCTCAATATGCACACCTCTTTTACATGTATTCTCCTTTTAGGTGAGGGCAGGGGAGCTGCTGTTGCAAGGAAGATAAGGCGCCAAATGCCGCAGCTTCCACCTTCTGTTTTTGGTCTTCTGAGCCAGAAGGAGACATCAAACATGTTTCCTGTGCACTCAGTCTTGCCAGCTCCTGCCCCACTTTGTGTACTTTGCTTGCTCCAAAATCCCTTGCAGCCTAAGGATTCTCTCTCCCCCCCCCCCCCCGCCACATCACACACAACAATGGAATTTCTTTCCTGGGGGCATAAGGTTTGCAGGAAAGAGCAGCGCAGGTTATCAGTTGAGGAAGTGGGGCTGTTGGAAAACTTCACACACCAGGCCAGGAGGAGTTTTGTGTTGGCATCAACCCAGCAGTGTGAACACACAAGGGACACTTTGAAGGCTTTGGGTCAGAGAAGCGAGAGGTGGAGGCGTGGGAGGTGAGGAGGAGCTCGAGTGAGATGAATTTCCACAAAGGGAATGAAGCTTATCAGCCAAATCTTTGGCTAAGAGCTGCTAGTTCTTAAGTAAATACACATCTTCCATGGTTATGTTCCAAGCCATGCTTATGTTTGCTTTTGCTCTGATTAGTATCTCTGTAAGCTTAGCAACTTTAGTGTGCTGAAAAAAAAAATCTTATTCTTCATTCTTGCTTCAGTCAGTTGGGATGTGCTGATTATAGGAATGATACCAAGTTAGTTGGCATGTGTAAAATCTCCTTCTACTTTTTAAAAAAGTGCTGACCTCATTGCCTGCCTGCAGCCAGCATCCTCTGACCCAGAATTTGCCTCCTAAGCCAAGCACAGTGGGGTGGGTTGGAGGTACTTGATGATGGGGGAAATACACCCAGATGTACTTCCTTTGCTGTTATTTCAGGACAAGTTTTAGTGAGCCCCAGCACACTAAAAAGGTTTTGGGGCTGAGCACTAATGAATCTTCACATGAACTAAGTTCTAGGTAACATGAAAAGTTTAAAGAAATGGTATCTTTTTGGTTGCCGTGTTGGCTTGCCATGCTCTAATTCATCACTAGCAATTTTTAGCAGCTGCTATTTTGAGAATGGTTAATTGGAAGCCGGCATTTCACATTGCCAGAAGCTTTCTAGCACCCATCTTTTAAACAGCATGGCAGCCTATAAAAGTGTGTGAACGTTGACTGCTGAAACCATCATGCTGCAACTGAAGTGAAGAAGAAAAGGCAGAAAAGTGACAACAAAAAAATTTAGAAGAGGGGCTTTCGGGTTTGGATGGTTGTTATTGTTTGCTTAGTTGTTTACGTTTTTATCAAGTTTTCCAGCAGATGCCTTGTTTCCTGAAGCCAGCATATGGAAATGATAGGAGTAGCAGTTGCAAAGGTTCTTCATTATCCATTCTTAAAAGATAAGCAGGGAGACCAGCAACCTTTTGTTGTGAGGAGAGAAAAGAAAAACTCATATTCCACTTACTAAAATACTGAAACAGTAGAAAGACCTTTTGAAAAATTCAAATATCTTCCTGGTTTTCCAGCGCTTTAGTAGCCTTCTTAAAATTAAGGATTCCCCCCACCACACTGTTCAACATATGTTTGCTCTTCCATAGCAGCACTGTGCTGCAGATAACTCTTTTACGTCACTTCATCTCATTATGCATTCATGCCCAAAATAAAATAACAGATGAATACACTAGAGTAGGAAGTGGAATTTGATAGTCATGGTGACAAAGACACTGAGGATTAAAAAGTACACTGTGTTCTTCATGTGTTTGTTTTTCCTTTAATCAATCAATCAATCATTCAAACAGGAGTTCACATTTTACATTAGGAGAGCCTCCTGTAAACCCTATCTTTAGCCATAAAGCACAGGAGAAGTCAATTGGAATAACTGATTTTCACTTCTCATATTATTATATATTGTAGTTATTTTCCTAGATTCTCTATTCATCTGACACACACACACACACACACACACACGGCACCTCAAGGGCTCAAAAATTATTACAATATATTATTACAAAGCCACATCCTATCACACTGGACAAGGGAGGACAATTGAAATTTACATTGGTTAACCTTCATATACAAGATCATCATCTGATAGTTCTGGTACTAGTTGTATGCTACCAGTAGTGTATATAAATGCAGAGGCTGTATACATGACCAAGCGCTACAATACACATTAGGCACGGTTTTATATGGTGTGTGTAGTGGGGGCAGTATATATTCGACCCTCTGGTGTTCTGGGAATGCTGCCTCCATAATCTGTACTCTAAAATTGACCAGCTTACTTCAAAATTGACCCAGTTGAATTCATGTCCAATTGTGATAAACCAAAATTATGTTTAAGGGGGAAAAGCAATTGGCTAGGGAAAGGGAATGTGGAGCAAAATTATGTAGCCAAACAAAACAGCTAACATTTTGGTCCACTTCACTGAGTTTAAACTTGCTTGCTTAATCCAGTCCATGGCTGTTTCTGGGTACCTGTTCAAAGAATCCACTGTCACTTAGCTCCAAAGAAATACAATTGGATGTCATCCATGATACTGGAGACACTGTACCACAAATCGCCAGACTTTTCCCAGCTGTTTCAAGCAGATGTTAAACAATATAATAGGATATGATTCAAGATCATATTGGAATTAGTTGAGGCCTGGTTGGTCAGTTTTCTTGACACAAAGAGACTCTGAATCAATGACAAGTCAGGGTTGGCAACCTTTCATGTTCCCCTTGGCCTCTTTGTGGAAAGGAAACTTTTTTATTTTTGTTTTAAAAATGTTGGAAGTTTCTTGGTAGTAAATAATATCTAAAAATCAGTTAAACATTTTCATATAAGGTGAATCAATAGTTCTTTTCTTAGATTATCTCCCACCACGGTACTACAAAGCTCAGAAATTATTACAGTATATCAGGCCTGCACAACATAAGGTCTTCAGCCAGTAGCAGCCATCCCAGCGAATTCCAAGTGCCCACTGTTCGCAACCCTTTCTTTCATTTCACTTCATTTCATTTCTATATTGCCCAATAGCTGAAGTTCTCTGGGTGGCTCACAAAAATTTAAATGACAGAATGCAGCATAAAAACAATATAAAATATAAAAGCTTAAAACCACAATATAGCAGTACAACCAGAATAAAGACGCCGACCACTCGGGGGTCACATAACTAGTTTTATGCGAGCCCCATAACTTTCTGATATCTAATCACTGGATTAGACTGAAGGGTTAGTCTGAAGGCATATCATACATGAAGCTGTATATGCAGGTGTGAGTCTGGTCAATGCCTGGATGGGAGACCTCCTGAGAATCCTGTGTATGTCAGGTTAAGTTTTATTGTGGAAGAAAGGTGGAGTATAAATGTAATTAGTAATAACGTATAAGCAGGGCTGGCCCAAGGTTTGTTGCCTGAGGTGAAAACAGTATGGCACCCTCTCCTATTACATGTACAAAACCTATTGGACTGTTTCTTTGACACTGGCAATGGAACAGCATCCTCTACTGCATCTGAAGGCAGCTGGCTAGGTTACGGGGCACAGGGCAAACCACTTGCCACACTACTCTCCCCTTCAACACCTTGCTGCCACCTCTCTGCCTGAGGTGACCACTTCACTCTACCTAATGGTAGGGCTGGCCCTGAATAGAAGGGTCCTCCTTTCCCTTGGTCCAGACACCCATAGTTGAGTAGGCAGCCGTTTTCCTACCCTTCTGGAGCCACCCAGCCACTCTCTGTGGCTCACCTTTGCCTGAAGACCAAAATGACATTACTTTTAAAATGTAGCTAGCAGCTATGCCTTTTAAATTTTACTCTAGGGTTAATGCAGAAGGCCTGATGCAGATCGTGCACCCCCCCACACACATACTTGCAATTTCTATTATAAAATAGTGATCCCATATGCACTTGTGATTGGGAATGATAGGAATTGTTGTCTAACATTGGGTTGGGAAAGGCTGCTCTGTGTACTGAGCAAGGAAGATTTTGCATAGTAATGGGCTTCCATCAATTCAGTGGAGCTTTTACCATAAAGTTTTGAATGCATTTCTTACTGGGAGCAGCTGCACTGTCAGCTGCTATGCGCTGCCTAGTTAGTTTTGTAATTTCCCATTTATTCATATCATGAATAAGGAATGAAATGAAACTGTCAAACCCAGTCCCATTGAATTGATGGCTGGCTGGTGGAAATGAAAAGGTCCATTTCCTACAGTCCACAGAAAACGTATTTTTTAAAAAGTCAAATAACCTTCATAATGTACTATTCTTACACACCAATACCTTAACCTGTCATCAGTCTAAGTAGCTCCCTCTTTATCAAAGCTTACATCTCTACAGTATGAGAAACTGTAGACGAGAAACAGATTTGCTTGTGCTGCCAGCAAAAGTCAGAGGGATCCAGTCAGCCCATCCTTGTATCAGGTAGAGTCTCACTCGGTCTCGGAAGGACATCCTAAACAGCTGTAAAGTCCACTTCTCTGGGATGACAGGAGGCGGGAACTAAGTGAAGGCTTCCTCTCAAGGGAGAACACTTCCACCTCCAAGTTGGTTAGTTTGTTGCACCCATGGAGAGAGGAGGTTCTATCTTAAGCTCTCTTCAAGCTAGTGTTCTTGATTTTTGAAACATGGTACCTGAAAGGAACAGAGCTAAAGAAAAGCAGCAAAGGAAAGGTGTATCTCTCTTTTATGTGATTTATGCTACCTGTTCATCCACTGTGGCCCTATACAGGTGTTCAGCCTCCTCAGATGAGGGCTAAAAGTGGAAAGGAGGCTGCACATACAAGCTCTGTATCCAGTGTTCCCAGCCTTCCTGTGCTGAGCTGGAAGGCCTGCAAGAGGCTTCTGTGTGTGTTGGCTTGAATGCAAATAGAAGCCTCATGTGATCAGGAATCCTGATAAAGCAAAATTCCCAATCATGTTGATATTTCTAGATGTCTTCAAGTGAATGTAAGGCTGAATGCCTGCCTAGGGCCATAGTGGATGGAGAGGGAATCTTCTCTCTCTCTTTCCGTTGGGGGCTGCATTCCCCTGGGAGTAATCTGCTGGGAACCACATGCCAGCAGTGGGTGGGGACTGAGCCAAAAGTAGTCAGAGTGACCCCTTTTTGTCTCTCTCTTTTTCTGCCTCCTCTCTCTCTCTCTCTCTCTCTCTCTCTCTCTCTGCCTCCCCCCCCCCCACTTGACTGTCGTGATATGATAGGGACAGATTGCACTTGCCAGTAGCCTAAATTGCTTCTTTGCTTGCAGAGTGCTTTTGGAATTAGGGCGAGCACTGCATGAAATTAGGCCAATAGCTGCAGGTTGCTCACCCCTGACTTAAATTAATATCTAAAGAAAGTTTAAAAAAAACACCCCTCAGCCATATTGAGAAGGAGGAGTTGTCTCACATCACAGAAGATTCCCAGTAGGTGTCTCTGGCAATTCTGTGACTCCATTCTGCATTGTGTATTCATTGCAAGTATGCTTAATGCTTCTAGGAAAAGTATAAAATGGTGTGCTTTTACTGTAATTCTTGGGAAATTCAGTATCCCCACAAGAATAGTACAATTTTGAGGGAAGACCTGTGAACTGTTTTGAACAATTGAATAAAAAATTCATAAGATTCCCTTCTCTGAAGCTTGGAAAAGGGCCATCTTGTTGAGATTTGCCCCACTTACTAGTGATTTGCCAAGAACTCACAGAGGGATAACAATATCTGTTTATGGGCCATTATTTGGGAGAAGGCATGGAGTGCTGCTCCAATGGACTGAGTGGGTTTGGCTCCTGTAGCTTCCCACAGAACCCATCAGAACCCCTTCAGCACCATTAATAGGATTGCTTCAGTTCTAGTCAGCAAGTAAGGAGAAGTGAACAAAAGGGCTAAATAACGCTTAGATTGCGGAAGGTCTAGTAGTGGAGGGCTGAGGGACCAATGTGTCCTGAGGATCAGTTGATAGTGCCCACACCAGAACTCGCTGCTTCAGTCATCAAAAAAACTGAGATCCTCAATGACTTTGACTTTGAGGGCCAGCATTTTGGTGATGGAAAACAGTGCCTCAAGTTCTTCACATAAGAAGAAAAGAAAGGAAAAATTTGCCTTAAAGTTCAGTGGAAGGTATGAAGGATTCATGGGGTGGCTGTCATCTCGGTATTAGAAAAGGACCACAGTCTGGTAGATCTTCCTAAGATAGTGTCACCAAGATCTCCCTGGTGACCCTTGGTCATTGAGTTTGTGGGTACCAGCTCTGAAGGTCTTTTGACTCAACATGTGGATCAGAGTGTTGCTGAAAAAGTAAGATGTCTGTGATTCTTTTTTGTTCCACTTCATAATAGTGGAAATAGTTCTGGGATTGCCTTGCATGTTTCTGCAAATTATTTCTGATAACTCTGTTTACAAATATATGACCAGCTTTGTAGCCCAATTAAACTGAATTTAGCCCAAGTAAAGATAATGGAACTACACTGGAATAGAAGCTACTCTTTCTTGTTTGATTGTGAACTGAGCTGCATATATAAACTGCATACCTTCATTTACACAGTCAGTATTAAAACTGCACAAATCTCAGATTTCCTATGTGCCAAAGAGCAGTTTTAAAAATTGTTTCCCAGATGACTGAAAATGGGCTAGGTTTTACTTTTACCCTCGCTGTCTTTCACGTGGACAAAACTAATCAGTTTCACTGCTCCAGATCCTCTCTTTAAGTGATCTCTGGAAAATTTCTCTCTGATTAAGTAAAAAACAAAAACAAAACAGAAGTCAGACTTCAAATACATTTAGATTAATGAATTTCCTGTTCCCTATGGTGTCCATATTTGGGAAATGGTATGGCTGCAAGAATAGTGTGCAGGTTGTTAATATTTAAACCTGACAGGCAAATGGAAATCATCAGAAACACAAAAGCCTATTAACACAGGAGTAACACTAGGTTTCCCCTAATGAATATGACGGCATGGAAATAACATTAGAAGAGATAATTTGTTCTATGTGTTACATAAAATGCTGCTCATAAAGCATAACAACCTTCTGAATCTTTCTCTATAGTCTGTAGTGTTTGTTCTATTGACATAAAATTGTTAGAAAACCTGTTCAAGGTTGGTTGTTTCCTGAAATTAAGGGTGCTTCCAGAAGAAGCTTTTATGGTGCCATCACCCAACCTCGGTCATAGAATTTTATGGGGAGGTCCAGATGTCGTCTCCCACTCATAACCCTCCCATGTTTTCCCACTGCTTTTTCCGTCCTTTTACTTACTACAGAAAACCTGTTAAGGAGAAAAAGACAGAGTAGCTGCACAGTGCCTTATAATTAGTAGCTCTAGGAGCCCACCATCTGGAAGCATCCTAAGACACGAAAAATGGGATCTTCTTTAATACAGAATATTATCTGCACATACTATGAGTCCATGTGTTATTTTAGACCACTAAATGATCTGGGAGTCTGATCTTAATACAAAGTACTTATGTTTCTTCCTTCACAAAAATGCTTTCCTTTCAGCCCTAAGACTCAAAACTTCAGAAGTGGATTCTAATCTCTGGAGAGAGAGAGAAAGAGAGGTATAAACATCACACACACACACACACACGCACACACACACACACGCCTACAGCTGATGTTTCAGATAGTCTTATCTGTCTGTCCACTGAAATCAGTGGGCCTCACTTTCCAGTAGGGAAGTATAGATTGTGTAAAATCCATTCTGTCTGCATTTCGCAGATTGTCAGGTGCCTTTTGTTCTGTCATCCGCTCAGCAGTGGAATCAGATTTTTATTTTGGTTTCGAATTTGTGCAAATCCACACTTGCGAAAATGTGCAAATCCCCCCCAGTGTGCATTTTTACACTTTAGCCTATGGGGAAGATGTGCATTCTTGGCTGGGTTTTTTATTTTGTGTATTTTTCTGTTACTAAATTTGCACAAAATTCCAGAAAATTAGAAAAATGGTTTGCAAGTCAGCAGAATCTGCCTGACTGGGGAAAAGTTGGTCTGCTGCGGAATCTGCAGGTTGAATTCATAAAAATCTGAACACAGTTGATTCCATGGCAGATTTCTCCAACATCGCTCTTTTCAAGTAATGTGGCTACTCTTATATGAGGTTGCCAGGAACATCACACAAGCCACATGCAAAGAAAGAGGCGAGAGTGTTAGTTTCTTCCCCTCCATCCCCATCCTTGATGCCTTCCACAGGTTGGAGGGCAATGGTCTGCAGTGAGGAGCCTGCTCTACTTGTGTAGCCTTCTGTGTGATTTAAAACCCTGATTTTTCGGGATTCTAAATTGCATAAATAGGCCTACATGAATACAGCAGGCTCCTCACTGGAGATAGCTGCCCTCCAATTCATGGAAGGCAACATGGATGGTGACGGATGGGGTGGAACGAGCACACTTGTTCCCACCCTCGCTCAGATGATTCTAATCATATAAGGAAAAATAATATCTGAATAGAGCTTCTGCAACATAGCAACATAGGAAATTGCCTTCTAATGAGTCAAGCCATCAGACTATCTAGCCCAGTATTGTCAACATTGACTGGCAGCAGCTCTGCAGGGTTTCAGGCAGGAATTTTTCCTGCCTTTCCTGAGATGCCAGGGATTGAAATCAAGATCTTCTGCATTCAGAGTATGTGATCAACCCCTGACCCACACCCCTCCCCCCACTTCTTAAGCTCTCCCGTGCCTTGTCCAGGATGCTCAGATTAAGCTGCTATTTTTGTACCTCTTTATCCCCCAAAGTCATTTTCAGCTACAACAGCTTCTATGTGACAGGGTTGAAAGATTGGGTCTTTCTGTGTCTGTGAAAGGTTGTAAGAGAAGAGGCATTGTTATTTGCATATATCCCAACTTCTAATCAATACAGGAATAATTCTACTCTTGGTTTAGGAAGACATACAGTCAGAGCCAGAAATATTGGAACAAGGATAACTGTTTCGGCATTTGGCCGCTGTACACCACCACATTGAAGTTGAAAGGAAACACACCCAGATGGGAGCGAAGTCAGGACTTTCAGCTGTAATTCAAGGAGTTTGACAAAAGTGGGGCACTAACCATTCAGGAAGTACAGCCAGTGGCATACCCCCCCATCGTTGGTGGCTCATAATTAATGGAACAAATGGCTGACAAGCAGCTGCATGGCCAGGTGTGGCCTGTTTCCTGGGCACCCCATGACCAATCAAGCACATAAAAGGCCTGGAGGTGGTTCTGAGTGTTACATTTGCATTTGGTAGCTGTTCACTGGAACTCCCAACATGAGGTCCAAAGAGGTGTCCATGCAAGTGAAGCCATGATTAGGCTGAAGAAACAACATAAACCCATCAGAGAGATAGCAAAAACAGTGGGAGTGCCCAACACAACAGTTTGGAACATCCTGAAAAAGAAGGAATGAACTGGCAAGCTCAGCAACAGCAAAAGGCTTGAAGACCACGGAAGACAAGTAAAGTGGATGACTGCAGAATGCTGCTCATGGTGAAGAGGAACCCTTTCACAACATCTAGCCAGGTCAAGAACACTCTTGAGGAGTTAGGCATGTCATTGTCAACATCTACAGTCAAGAGACGGCTTTATGAATGTAAATACAGAGGCTTCACAACAGGGTGCAAACCACTGGTAATGCTCAAGAACTGAAAGGCCAGATTAGCCTTTGCCAGCAAACACCTTAAAAAGCCTGCCCAGATCTGGAATAAGATTCTTTGGACTGATGAAACCAAGATTAACTTGAACCAGAATGATGGGAAGAGAAACGTATGGAGAAGGAAAGGAACAGCTCATGATCCAAAGCATATCACATCATCTGGCAAACATGATGGAGACAGTGTTATGGCATGGGCATGTATGGCTGCCAATGGAACTGGGTCACTAGTGATTATTGATGACCTGACTGCTGATAAAAGCATCAGGATGAATTCTGAAGTGTATAGGGCTATACTTTCTGCTCAGATTCAGCCGAATGCTGCCAAACTGATAGGATGCCGCTTCATATTGCAGATGGATCATGACCCAAAACATACAGCAAAAGCTACCCAAGAGTTTCTGCAGGCAAAGAAGTGGGATGTTCTTCAATGGCCAAGTCAGTCACCTGATCTCAACCCAATAGAGCATGCTTCTCACTTACTGAAGACAAGACTGAAGGCAGAAAGACCCCTAAACAAGCAGCAGCTGAAGGCAGCTGCAGTAAAGGCCTGGCAAAGCATGTCGAGGGAGGAAAGTCAGCATTTGGTCATGTGCATGGGTTCCAGACTTCAGGCAGTCATTGACTGCAAAGGATTTTCATCCAGGTGTTAAAGGTGATCCTTCAATTTGAAATGATGTTGGTTTGTTCCATTACTTATGAGCCCCCAACGATGGGTGTGTGTGTATGCCACTGGCTGTCCTTCCTGAATGGTTAGTGCCCCACTTTTGTCAAACCCCTTGAATATCTGGGTGTGTTTCCTTTCAACTCCGATGTGGTGGTGTACGGAGGCCAGCTGCCAAAACAGTTATCCTTGCTCCAATATTTCTGGCCCTGACTGTATGTTTCCTAATTCTGAGTTAGCAGAATATTTCTTCTATAACTTGATGTCTTTATATATAATTGCCATTGTTTAACTTAGAAATGAAGTGTTGGCTATTATCACAGACATATCTCAAATCACTGGCAGATTAATAGTGCTTTCCTGCATGAATTTATGGGGATTATGGTCTTACATCATTGAAATTATATCTTTTGAGCACTTCTTGCTGAATATGTTTCTCTCTTGAGCTAAATGTCAAGTAAATCACAATTGATTCTGCTGGCACACAGAAGACTACATTTCTGAAAAGAGTGAATGGGGAAGGCATGTGAAATTAACAAAATATGCTAATAAGTTTTAGAGTTGGGGAAAATAGTAAAAGAAACACTGAAAAACCTTGGGAAGGATCCAGCGGTGTCTGCCCACTAGTGCCATTTCCTTTGCACTGGCAGAAACCAACGCTTGCTCAATGTCAATAGAGCTTGCTAGCATGAGGGGTTCCACAGCAAGTATTGGGTTTCGCTAGCTCAATGTAAATAGCAATAGCAGACAGACAAGGTTTGATCCTTCCCATTCTTTGTAATATACACAGCGATTACTTAAACATACAGCTCCTTTTTTCTTTTCAGTTTTTAGAAATGCTAAGCCATGTTTACCAAAACTGTGACCATACAAATGTAGCGCAATTTAAATAAATTTGCTATCTTTATTAGCACATCAAAGAAGCTGAGCAGGCTGTGCAGGAAACAAGACCCTTCCCATGCACCCCACCACTTTATGTCTCTACTTATGGCAACTCTATCCTTATGGAGAACAGGTTGTCTAAAAGCTGCCCTCTTATTTTCCAAATGTGAGCTAAGTGTTGATGAGCAAAATGGTTTCTGCTCATTCAGATGGATTCATCTCACAACAAGCAGGGTATTGCCAAGAGCAAAGTGGGAGGACAGAATTGCAAGCAGAGAGGTTGTATGGATGTAGTCCTCAGTGATCTTTGTCTGTTCCTTGGGAATTGATATTGAGGCTAAAACCCTTGCCAGTTCAAAATAGCCCAGCTGCAGTCTCACTGACTTTATTATATGTGAACAGTTGGAGCTTAGGTTTTACAAAGATGTACGCAGGACTTCCAAATGCTGCGCAGGATTCAAAGGTTAGCGAGAGAGAGAGAGAGAGAGAGAAAGAGAGGTTACAAAAGTAAAAGACAGGATACACTGGGATATAATCAACATTACTACAAGTGTTAAGAGCCATTACAATTTGGGTTCTCCATAATATAACATTCTTATGCAAAGCAAAATTTTATAGACCTGTTTTAATATTCAAGTACTTCTAGAAGGATATAATGAATTAATATTTTTTTAAACCATACAATAGTATTTGTGTTACAAGAGAAAGCATAGTATAAATAGGTTAAGGCTTACTACAGTATTAATGTATGCAGGTCGAAGAATCACAGATGGATGTGGTCCTGAGCTTGATTAATAGCGGTATAAGTCTTGGTTGTGCAAATATTACCTCCTGGCAGGGATATTGGAAAGCTGGGAGGAATGTGAGACAAGGAAACATGGGAGCTCTTTTGCATGCAACTCCTAGGGAAGGTGCTCAAAAGCAGGGGCATGGATCTATTGTATTCTTTTCTTTTGCATGTATGTTGTTGAATATTACCTGCCACCCTAAACCAAGGGTGGGCAGACTTCAGGCTTGTGGGATCTACCTTGGTTTTTTTTTACAAGAAACCCAAGATCCATCAATCGTGTGCAAAAGACATACACTTAGAATAAAGAACTCTGAGGAATTTGTTTTGAGTAGAATACCAAAACTGAATGGAGCTCAGAGTCCTTTCACATAGAAATCCCAGTTATTCCAAGCTTTCTTCATTTCTGTAGAATAGTTTTGGGTGGGGAGGGAAGAGTTATTTTGCTGCTGCCACTGTTAAGTAATTAGGAGTAAAAAATACACCTTGCCAATCTATTGTGACGCACCCAGAGATCTACCTTCTGCTCACCCCCGTACTTAGGCGTTCCTTTATTAGACTAATCTTTTGGTATACCATTTGGTAACAGCAAGAACACTGTGTTCCAATTTGAAGAAGTGTCACATAATCAAACCTAAATATTGCCAATGTCAATTTTATTTAAATACCGTTTTTCCACATTATACTCAAGTGTATACATGTACATCAAAACTGACAACAAAACACAAAACATTCACACAGTATCTCAATATATAAATATTCCAGTCCTAGATTTTTTTAAAGTTATTTCTCTTTATATATTCGAGATTTCAGGGAGACTACTTACCTATGTCTGAGGGCTGCTTGGAACACTGCAAAATTCCTACAAAGAAAACAGTTCCATGTTAGTGTGCAATATGTGATTGTGGTGGTGGTGGTGGTGGTGCTGCTACTTAGTGGCTGCATTCACACAACATGCTAATCCAGTGGTTGAGTGTCAGTTGTTGTTGAACTGTGGGTCAGCATGTTGTCCAAACAACCACATCTGGAGGGCCTGTCCTGGTTTAGTGTGTTCAGAGCACTTTACATAATATGATCTTGTTGTAACCCTTAAAATGACCCCATATTGCAGAAGGGAGGCTTCAAGGGAATGGCTTACCTAAAATCACTAGTGACATCACAGCAAAGGGGAAATTCAAATTGAGGACATCCTGATCCATCTGTTAGGGTGCAAACCTATGCATGTTTAGACTGTCTAAATATGCATAGGATTGCACCCTTAACCACCATGCCACACCAGCTCTTTATGCATATCTGATTGCTACACCTGACAACCCACAGGCAGATTGCATGCCCATTTCTACAATGAAGTGCTTTCCATGTAGGACTTTGAGAATGTGTGATGCAGCTGTGTTATTTGAGAATTAGGACCTAAAGTTTGGTGTTGGGTGGAATTTGGTCTGTTGCAACTACTATTTGCTGTTTATTTAGTGCCACCGATGGGGGCAGCTTCTATTTGAAGCGCAGAAATTTCATGGCCCTTGCACAAAAAGGAGGAGTGAAGATGAGGCTCAAGTAGTGAATGAAGGAAAGAAGAGAGTTAGTGGGTAGCAGAAAATAGGCAGGACACCAGTGATCCAGAACAGCTTTGTAGTGACACAATAGGTTCATTTTAGTAGATACACATCGATTCTTTAGACACTTAAAATAGGAAATTTCCTCTGTCATGGTTCTCATGCTTACAGAGCTATCATAGCATATACTAACAGGACCCCGTTATATGACTCCCCCACCAAGAGAGCTTTGATTGGTGGGAATGCGAGACAAGGCCTTTTCAGTGACAGCATCCCACTTATGGAATTCCTTCTCAACTAACCCCGTCCCTGATGGCTTTTAGGTGGGCATCTGTGGAGGCTGGTGGCTTTGCACCTTAGATAGCTCCTTTAGAGTTTTGACTGGTTCTGACTGAAACCTGGGGTGCCCTGCTGACATCGGAGCCACCAGTCTCCACTGCTGGGCAATGAAAACATTCTTATTCTACTTGTTTTATTTCCTAAAAATGATGGCAGGTTTTAACTCTGCTCCTTTTGATTTTAAGGTTTAGCTTTAAATGTTTGTTATCTGATGCGGGTTTTCTGGTTTTTTTGTTTTCTGCTTTGACCCCGCCCGCCCGGTTGTTAGGGCCAAAATGCATTATAAAAATGAATTTCTAAATAAATACATTAAGGGCGTAATCCTAGGCATGTTTAGACAGAAAAAGTCCTACTACTCCCAGCATCCCCCAGCCAGCCATGTTGGCTACGGAATCCTGGGAGTTAGGAGTTTTTTTCTGCCTAAATATGCATAGGATTATGCCTTAAATGATCATTTTGAGCAGTATCCCATACTGCTGGTCCACTTATGTTATTGACGTAGCGCTAACATAAGTGACCTGAAGCAGTACACCATTAGCATAAGCTGGCATGACGGGTTTTACAGTATGTCAGTAGCATAAGCGGACTGGCATGTTGGATAGTGCCCCATGTTTGTTTAAATATAAACGATTTTGTCATGGCTAGATTGTATTATGGTTGTTAGACTGAAATAATTTCAGATATGTATGGTACTTTTTTGTACAATGTTAAAGTGAACTTTAATATTGAAAATTAGTGGAGAGTATGACAGCTCTTTAAAAGACAAAAAGCCATAATGGGATCAGAGACTATATTACGATTTTGTTACTGGCGTTCAAAAAACACTTCACATTCCTTGATACCAAGATTGCTATTTATCAGCACCAGCATAGCAGCTGCAGGTCTTGAAAGGGCCGTTGAAGAACACATGAGGTTTTAACAGCCCTGCTTGCTGCACTAGTACAGTAATAAAGTAATATTCTTAATGTTAGTGATTTGTATATGTATCAGTGTATTGCATTACAATATAATTATATATTCAAATTATACAGCATACTGAAATATACAGCAGTTTTTCAGAGTTCATTGGAAGTTCTGTCTGTTACTATAGGCAAATGTACCATTCTTCCCAACTAATGTAATCCTAAAAAGTCTTAAGGGAATTTTTTAGAAAATCAAATACAATAATAGCAACAGTGCAGAGCACCGTTATGCACTGTTAGATTATTTCAGTTGGGCTTCAGTCTTGTTACGCTGTAGAGGACTTAAGCCTAGGTCACTGTGATCTGGCACACATTGAACTGGATCCTAAATATCCTTGCATCAACACAACAGAGTCCATGTTCAAAGAACAGGGCTTTCCCACCTCACCTTCCATCTGTGCCCCCTGCTCCCCATGAAAATCTGCTTCGGTGAGTTGGGGAACTCTTGGTGTGGGATATGGTGCAGGGGGCTGTAGATGGAGGGGGAATTTGGTGGAAATCTCCCCCTCCATTATGTGGGTGGAGGAGCACCTTAGGATCCCAGCCACTGTAGGATAGGATTGTATGATCTTTCTGAACTAATACACACATTTTCTCTTTGGGGTTTTGATATTTCTTCTGTGCATCTCTAAACATCTGACACCACATTTTTGTGTTTTAGGGGAGCCAGAATTCAAATATGTTGGGAACATGCATGGAAATGAAGCTGTTGGAAGGGAGCTTCTCATCTTCTTGGCCCAGTACTTGTGCAATGAATATCAGAAGGGAAATGAAACAATTATCAACTTGATCCACAGCACACGGATCCACATCATGCCATCTCTGAATCCGGATGGATTTGAAAAGGCAGCATCACAGGTATGGAAGCCATAGCCATATAAGTAAATATTTGCATTAAAATAATCTGCTTCAGAAACCCCACATTTTCAGCCTTGTAAGTATATATCTAATACATTCCTCAGTGGGATGATTGCTCAAAACAGCAGGATTGAACTGAATAGTTTGCAGAAAGTGGTAGCTAAAATAATAATTGCCATTAACTCAATGTGCATTTGCTCTTTGAAGGATGGGGGTAGGGGGAATGCTGGGTGGCCTGTATGAGTTGATATGTGAAAGAACTGCATAAAAACCAGCCACAGCTAAAAAGTGTTCTGGAAATATTACAGATTAAATTATGCAAATAATACATATGAAGTTATACTAATGGTGTGTCTGCTACTGAAAATCATGTATCTAGTATCTGCCCTAGAAACATCTAGTGCAAATTACCACATATCATGACATCATAATGAACTGCATCCTCCCTCCCTCCCACTGCCACCTCCCCTACAGAACATGAATACAGAACATTACTGATTTACCGGATGTATTGACGTGGAATCATGTCCAGTTGAAGTGATGGTGAATATATGTCTTAATGGCCCACTTCCATTGCTCACATCTATGGTGTTGTAATCACCTCCCAAATGGAACTACATGACCTTTCTTTTTGGGAAGCTGTTTGAATGAAGTTGGTCTCCATGTGTGGAGAGTGATTTTAGTCACATGAGTGAATCTTTTTGTTGTCAGATCATTTCTGTGATGTGGTAAAAAAAAGCTGCACCCCTGTGGGATGCCACATCACAATATAGTTACTTATGTGTAAACTTGGCTTCACTATCTTTGTTCCCCTGACAGAATATATTTAGATATTCTTATATATCATGTTTTATATTTCATTCTTCCTTCAGGGAGCTCAGTGCACCCTATGCATGATCAGGAAGCTTGGTGCAACTGGGGTTCTTGATCGTGAGTACAGACATTCACATGCACAGTTCTACATACACAGAGGCCTTTCTTATATTCCACACAATACAAGAAGGCAGGGGCAGTAGATGCTATCCTGATCTGGTCCACACCTTTGTTGAATCTATGGACCAAAATGTGAGAAGAGGGCTATTCTCCCATGAATGCTTTAACGGTGTAACAGTACTGTATAAGAACATGAGAAGAGCTGTGCTTGATCAGACCAAAGGCCTACCTAGTCCAGCATTCTGTTCACACAGTGGTCAAGCAGCTGCCTGTGGGAAGCCCATAAGTAGTACATGAGTGCAATATCACCCTCCCACTTGTGTTCCCCAGCAACTGGTATACAGAGGTGAATTGCCTCTGATACTGGAGGTAATATATAACTGTCATGACTAGTAGCCAGTATGTCCTCAGATTATTCTCTGGTGGAAGGCTGTTTACACATACTGTGTCTGGTTGGCTACTGAAC
This sequence comes from Heloderma suspectum, assembly GCF_057233095.1. Lineage (NCBI taxonomy): Eukaryota > Metazoa > Chordata > Lepidosauria > Squamata > Helodermatidae > Heloderma > Heloderma suspectum. The sequence continues at coordinate 74,101,298 of NC_139462.1, forward strand.
TGAAAACATAGTGTATGTCAGGGATGGGGAATATGACCCTCCAGATGTTGTTGAACTACAACTCCCATAATCCCTGATCATTGACCATGCTGGCTGGGACTGATGTTGCCATCCGACAACATCTGGAGGCCACAGGTTTCCCAACCCTGATGTATGTAATGGGCCTGATGTATGTAATGATGTATGTAATGGCCTTCTACATGTAATGGTATCCATGGAGCATATTCCAACTTTCCACCTACCCTTTTTCTGCTCCAGAAATATTATGCATGTAATTAGAGTCAACCTAAGGTGACTTGGTTAAAGGAAGCCCCAGTTGTGATCTATTTATTTATTCCTTTATTTATTATTATTATTATTAATAATAATATTAATAATTAATTAATTTATAGTAATAAAGCTAATATTCCTTAGCTTTATTACTAAGCTGAAATGCCAAGAAACCTCTGATTAGGGATGTTCAGTGTCAGAGCACCCTCTAGTGGCGCCAAGTAACCTTTTCTTATAAGCATCTTGCATCTAAACATGAATTGGCCCAAAGAAAATTACTTCTTATTTGCCCTGTATTTCTTATTCTGGGGACCAACATTGCCAGGCAGACTGTGGTCAACAAACAGTAGATGTGTCTGTCTATCTTATGTTAAATCATTATTTCTACATTTCAGTGACTCTACTTTTAATAAGGGGAGGCAAATATTAGAATGTCTGCTCTCTTTTTTTTACCTATGCAGCCTCCACTGTTATTTATATTCCACTTAGTTTTGATATAGTCAGTAGGTCTGTTGGTGTTTATTACTTGTGATAACTAGAAGCACAGTCCTCATATTACAGACCACTTCATGTGCATGTGTTCATCACTCTTTGACTTCTATGTGTGAATTAGCCATTGCAGATCAGTCACCAAACATAGAACTTGCCTATCACCCAAAGTCAACTCAGACAAAATACTATCAATAGAGAGATGTAACACATCACATTGGATTCAGATGTAGTCATGCTCAGAGAAGATCCATTGAAATCAGTGGGGCACGTTAGTCATGACTCAGTTAAATCCCATTTGGTTGTATCCAACCCAGGCCATCCACCAGTGTTCTGGAGATTTGGGGCACCCTCTAGAGCAGATCTGAGGTGTGTGTGGAGGATGCAGGGGGAAGGAGAATACAGGGAAGTTCCATTGCATGAGCAGAAGTTTGCTTGCAATGTTGGAATTAAGCCATAGATTTCAAGTGGTCTTGTCTAAACATGACTAAACCCCTCTTCAGGTATTCCAAAACTGACTTACAACAATAAATTGGAGGGAGAGCAAAAATGAGCACATTAGCTCTGTTCCTTTCTTGTCGCCCTTCTCATTTTCAGGGTGAATGTGTGAAGTGGGGAGCCTCTTCTGTCCATAGAGAGACTCTCTACATGATGTAAAACTCTTGTTTTAGAATGCCTGAAGAGTGCTTAAGTCTGGATCCAACTCATCAAGCCTAGGTCAAATAATGGAGCAGTCCTAAAAGTTGTTATACCTCTGAGAACCAGGTGCTGGTAAATGTTTCCAGCATGCCATGCATTTGAACTTTCCTGAGAAGTTTTTTCAAGCCACTGTTGGATAATACAGTGTTGGACCGTTTCTCTGAATCGTTGTGGCAATTCTACTGTGCTATTTAATGATAATGATAGTGCTATTTTCTAGTAAATCTTCCCGCTTCCTTCTTCTTTTTAGCCAGGTGAACTCAAAGACTGGTTTGTTGGCCGAAGTAATGCACAAGGGATAGACCTAAACCGAAACTTCCCTGATCTGGATAGAATAGTCTATATCAATGAGAAAGAAGGTGGTCCAAATAATCACTTACTGAAAAACCTGAAGAAAGCTGTGGACCAGAATGCAAAGGTAATAAAAATGTTTGTATTTTCTAGTGCTGTGTCAGAGGCCTCCTCCTCAATTCTACAAAAAAGTGATGGTGGGAAAGGCAAAGGTAAAGTCACTCTTGCTTTTGCTTCCCCATCTTTCAGAAAAATAATCTTCTAGTGAGACATAGCTCTGTGAGTCCACCCTGAAAAATTCATGATAAAATGAGATCATGTTCCTGTGACTCAAGTTTGGGAACACAGGCCTCCACTGAGCGTCTAAAAAAAGTGTCAGGAGAAAGATGCAGTTTAGAGAAGAGGAATGGGAGGCAAAGGATGAGTGCTTAACCCTTCCCCCGCCCCAGTGCTTCTCTCCCTTCCCTCAGCAGCTTTTCCCCAGCTGGATTCCTGGATGTGTATTTGCCATAGCTGTGCCTGGATGGGAGAGGAAGTTTAGGAGGAAACTGGCAAGTGGAAGATTTAAGCACCCCTTTCCCACCCACCTTTTCTCCTTGTCAGGAACTGCTGACCACTGCCCCATGTAGTGAGCCATGTCACTACAGCGTCTCAGTGAAGAAGCATCTGAGCTGACTCCACCCAGGCTATCATTGGCTCCTCCTGGGCAGGAAGGACTATCAGAAGGCTTCCTGTCTCAATGGAATGTTGCTTAAAGCAGCAACGTCTACCTGAACACTAGTGTGTCTTGTATTTATGGTCTTATGGTTGTTCTGGACTCCTGCCCTCTGGTTTGCCCTCTGATCCTGATTCTGCCCTGACCCCTGGTCCCTAGTTCTCTCCAGACTGCTGTCCATGGTCCAGCCCTGAGACTCCTCTCCAAATTGCATCTTCCCCTGCTGCTTCTTGGATACTCAATGGAGACCTTGGTCATGGGGCTGGAGTAACTCCCCTATTACGGAAGATGACAACAGGTGGGATTGTTTAGCTTGGAAAAAAGGAGGGTAAGGGGAGACATGATAGAAGTCTACAAAATTATGCACGGTGTGGAGAATTTGAGTAGGGAGACCTTTTTCTCCCTCTCTCATAATACTAGAACCCAGTGGGGTCATCCCCTGAAGCTGATTGGTGGGAGATTCAGGACAGATAAAAGGAAGTACTTCTTCACACAGTTAAACTATGGAATTCGCTACCACAAGATGTAGAGATGGCCACCTACTTGGATGGCTTTAAAAGGGGGTTAGACAAATTCCTGGAGGAGAAGGCTGTCAATGGCTACTAGTCCTGATGGCTATATGCTACCTCCAGTATCAGAGTATGTCTGATATGTCTCTGGTATGTCTCTGGTATGTCTCTGTATACCAGTTGCTGGGGAACATGGGTGGGGGGGTGCTGTTGCACTCATGTCCTGCTTCTGGGTTCCTGGTCAACAGCTGGTTGGCTACTATGTGAACAAAATGCTGGACTGGATGGACCCTTGGTCAGATCCAGTATGGCTCTTTTTATGTTCTTATGTTGAACATCTGGTTTGTTCCAGAGGCAGCAAGGTGGTAATGCAGAGGAACTTCTTTAGGTTGCTTTTTACACATATTGTGGCAAATCATAGTGATACTGCATCTACACTCATTGGGGATCAGTCAACTTGTAAAATGCACACTATTTTAAATGCATACTAATGCACACATTAGTAAACACCTGTATGTTGTATTCATACATTACGTCAAGACAACGTATGGATACACATTGAAAATATAATGTGTGAAGTAGACCTATCTAATTCAATTTTTAGAAGATTTCATCCTAGTGTGAAGTCATAGAAGTTGATGGAGTTATTCTAGTCTGATACTGCTCTAAACAAAATAAATGTGGTGCTTATTACACAGTATTAGCATACTGGCTTTAAATTACAGATTATTTTCCCTCCTTCTGTAGCTTGCACCTGAAACAAAAGGTGTGATTCACTGGATTATGGATATTCCCTTTGTGCTGTCAGCCAATCTTCATGGTGGGGACCTTGTGGCAAATTACCCATATGATGAGACTCGCACTGGTATGTATAATACACGAATCCCTTCATATCAAAGGCATGTGAAATGCGCCATCATTCCGGAGCTATAGAGGGTTCCATTTCTCAATTCTGTGGTTGTGTGCATCGTCTTCAGAAAGGTACTCCTATATGTCCACAGTGGCTGGTGGAAATGGCAGCTGCTGCTGTGGACAAGGGAGTGGGGAGGAGAATTCCTGCCCTTGCCTGTAAGCACTGGCAGGCGGCAGGAGAGCCTCATTCAGCACTGTGCAAGGGCATGGCTGCTGGTTGGATAGGTGCCCCTGGCATGGACTGCTGATGTCAGTGAGCATTACCTGTTTGGAGCACAGTGCATGATGCCTCGTTTGGACACAATGCTAAACTATGATTTAGCATTCAGCATATGGTTCTGGACAAGCCTCAGGCTTTTGCGCACCTCCTTCTCTTTCTGGCGCAACCGCAAAGAGGAGATGGGTTCCCTGTTTTTACTAACTGCAGTTCAGCACAGTGTCAAAACCTGAACGAAATGTGGTTATGATCCATTTGTTTGTCTCATTCAAACACCACATTTTTAAATGTGCACTTTAAAATTTCTCGTGTGTACTCCTAAAAAAGTGTAAATGTGTAAAAATGTATTTAGCGGCCCTAAATATTGGTGGCTAAGGGCACAATCCTATGCATATTTCAACAGAAAAAAGTTCTACAACTCCCAAGCATGCTCCAGCCAATTGTAGGACTTTTTTCTGTCGAAACATGCATGGGATTGCACCCTAAATTACATGTATACAATGAATAGGTACACTGTTTTAGTCCTGCAGCTTGAAGTGACATCCCCAGCAGGCAGGTTATATTGTGATCTAGAGACCAATACCTTTGTGCTTCAATTAAGAATCCTTAAATTAATAAAGGATTTGAGGAAATAACAGTAACTTAGATTCTTTTTGGTCAACATCTGCTCTCAAGGTATATTATTTTGTATAAGTAGAGTTACCTTCCCAAGGAATATGCAGTATTCTTGTTCATATAATTATGTGTGATGTGTCTGCCTAAATGAAATGCATAGTTTCCTTCCTATGGAACTTTTTCTTCATAATACTGATACGATCTAGGTACTCTAGGCAAAAACAATAGACACAGCCTTACTTTTTTTATTTGTTCCCCCTGTTCATCCGCATGTTTTTGGTTTTGTTTTCCCTAGGTAGTGCTCATGAATACAGCTCCTGCCCAGATGATGCTGTTTTTCAAAGCTTAGCTCGAAGCTATTCATCCTTTAATCCAGCCATGTCTGATCCAAACAGGCCACCATGTCGCAAGAATGATGATGATAGCAGCTTCATAGATGGGACAACCAATGGTGGTGCTTGGTATAGTGTTCCAGGAGGTTTGTGTCAGCGAATTGTAACGTTACAGAGATTTCATTCATTATAGAGAATTGCTGCTGCTGCTACTACAGCTATACATTTGTATAGTGTTAGTAATATATTAAGCGCTGTACAGAACATAAAAATGACACGTCCTTGCCTGGAGGACTTGCCTGGAATTCCTTTTAATAGCAGCTGGTGAGGCAGTTCCCTGATCTGCCTCAGGGGTGATCAGGCGAGGAGGAGAAAACTTGCCCTTACCAGGAAACATCAGGAGGCCACAGTGGAGCAGGGGCATCACATTCAGCTCTGCACAAGTGGAGCACATAAAAGCTACATGGACACAGACTGCTGACATCAGTGGAGATTGCTAGTGGGCATTTCTACATGAAACGTTTATCCCGGCCTTTTACCAAGGCTGCTTCTTCCAGATTCTTTGCGGGATTAAGACCGGCTTCTTTACACATGCTTTTTTCTGGAGGGTTTCTTTCTCTGCCTTTCTATTATGTTTCATTATACCACCACTAGATAGCACTCTGGTATAGCAGAATTGCACAATTTCATGAGACTCTCAATCCACCATTTCTAAATAATACCACACTTTCCTCATTAGGACCCCCCCCCCCAAATGGTTGCAAAGCACGGGAGAGGCCCGGAGGATGACAATATCATTTAAAGGACTACAGTGACTGGGCAATCATGAGCACAGAATAAAAGCCTCATGTAGAAAGGCTCAGTGAGTCAGCAACCATGCGTTTGTACAATGCTGACTGAGAAATCTCCTTCCTTTACTGTTGCCTCCTAACAGTTGCTGATAAGAGCAGCCTCCTCTCTCTCTTTCTCTTTCTCTTTCTCTGTCCCTCTCCTCCGCCACTGCCAACCCCCGCTTGAATGGCCAGTGTTCATTCCAGCAAATCAACTTGCCCGCTATGGCTGGTCCCTCAATTGTGGTTAAAATGTGCAACTTCCACAGCCGTCACTGAGTTTTTCCCTTCACTTTTACAAGTCTATCTTGGGAAAATGGATTATTGTTCCAACAATAATATAGATAGATCTTTAGAAATGAATGCTATATTTAGAGATGAATGTGTCTTCTGAAAGCTCATCTTTCGAACGTTATGAGGGAAGCGGCCTACAGATGATAAATGATTTAAACTCCTGGCAGCCAGTGGGAGTTCTACTGTGCATTTCCATTTGGCTGTTGCCTGCCTTGCTAAGTCTTGTATCTACTAAAGTAGCCTGCATTGGATAGTAACCTGATATGATGGAGAGCCATCAGTCAAGAAATTCTTAAAGATAGCCCCTGCCACAAAAAAGGATAATATGTGAGCAGAGATGGGATGAAAGGGTAGACTTAGAATACAGTGGAGGAGAGTAGAGGGAAAGACCAATAATGCAGATACTGATTAGAATCATAGAATAGTAGGGTTGGAAGGGGCCTACAAGGCCATCGAGTCCAACCCCCTGCTCAGTGCAAGAAGATGGCTGTCCAGCCTTGTCTTGAATGCCTCCAGTGTGGGAGAGCCCACCACCTCCCTAAGTAATTGGTTCCATTGTTGTATTGCTCTAACAGTCAGGAAGTTTTTCCTGATGTTCAGCTGGAATCTGGCTTCCTGTAACTTGAGCCCATTATTTCGACCTGCACTCTGGGATGATTGAGAAGAGAAGAGATTCTGGCCTTCCTGTCTGTGACAAACTTTCAAGTACTTGAAGAGCGCTATCATATCTCCCCTCAGTCTTCTCTTCTCAAGGCTAGACATGCCCAGTTCTTTCAGTCTCTCTTCATAGGGCTTTGTTTCCAGTCCCCTGATCATCTTTGTTGCCCGCCTCTGAACCTTCTGAATTAAATATAACATTGGAAAGATGTTATGGTCCATGGTGTGGGGCAGCCTTCCCCTGGCACCCTCCAACTGTTTTGGATATCAGCTCCCATCAGCCCCAGCCAGCATGGCCAATGGTTAGGAATGCTGGGAGTTGTAGTCCAAAACATCTGGAGGGCATCAGGTTGTGGAAGGCTGGTATAGGGTGACCAGATATGAAGGAGGAGAGGTCTTCTGTACCTGGAGATAGTTAAGCAAGAAAACACATTTCAACAAGTGCACCTTTTTCTCAACGTTGCTTGTAGCTGCTGAAATTCCCTCTTATCTTCAACTCTTGAAGGCACAGGTGTGCTGGTCTCCTTTGCACCTGATCAGCTTGCCTGTTTAGATCAATATGAGTTAAACAGTCAATCTTTCTTATGCCACATAACGACCATACTTTAGCTCATTTTCTTATGCCTTTAAACAGCCCTGAACATTGCTATTTCCGATTCCCAAGAAGCCTCCAAAAATGCAGGATTAAGACATGCTAATCCGATTCTCCTATCAGCACAGAAATAGCATCTTCAAGAAGATTACCTTGACCTGCAGCCAGGCTGTGTTTCCAGGGTCAGTGGCTGCAGTCCTTCCTACACAATGGATGTTTATGCCCCATTAAAGCCAGTAAGAGTTGGGCAGCCTAATGAGGCACAGGGAGTGCAGCCTTTGCTTTTAATATGAACTGGAATTCTAGCCTGGAACTCTTACAGATTTTTCTCATTTGAATTCATATTGTTGGACACCTAGCCAGCATTAAGGGCACAGGAAGTGGAAACTTGCCCTGTGCCTAGCACAAGACAAAAGGGAGCAAGACATCTTGCAGTTGATGCTGGGGCACATTATACAATTAGCGGAGTTTGGTAAAGTAGGATTGACTTAAAAATAAAATGTCTAATTTCTATTGCATATTCATGCTCACATTTACGCAAAATATATTTGTGTGGAATTACATTGCTAGTATTATGTTTTTCTCGAGGTTTGTTCCAAACAACCAAAATGTAGCACTGATAATTTGCCCAATGTCCTACAGTCCTTATTGTGAAAATAATCCTCTGGCACATTAAGCACTGACAAATGCATCATGTCATAAGGTTTTGTGGGTTAAAGCCCACTTTATGAGATGTCTCTAAGGTACCATGAGATTTTGATTGTCACATTTATAGGATTTAGCACATATGGAAGAATGATGTGAATGTATCCCCCTTACGACGTTTCTCCCCCTCCCCCGCCATAAGATATTATTCTGATGATTAAAAAATGGCCACTGGTTCCACAAATTACTGCTTGTGTGAGTGGTTTTCTCATGTGAACAGTGTAATACACGAAAAAGCTCACATTAGCTTGGCCCCTTCATGAAGTGAAATTTCACAACAGCCATTTTATTTCATTGGAAGCAACTCACATTCTGGCACACAGAAGGTGTGCAAAATTACTGATCAGGGAGGGAAGGGGCCTAAATTCAGGCCGTCTTTCCTTCCCCCCTCCCCTGCTCTCCAACTTGAGAGAGAGGCCCGAATTCAGGTCCCCATGTCAACACTCACATAATCTGTGCTGATTATCATACACAGTATGTGAAGCATTCTAATCCAGCCCTGGGAGCTACACACTCACATACGGCATTTTGTGCATTTAGTTCCCGATGTGGAAGCAAGCACAGAAGCCTGCTTGCATTCATTCATCCTCTCCTTTTTAAAAAAATTTGTGACCATGTGCTTTTGATTGATTCATAATGACTTAAACACGTGTCTAGTAATTGTACTGTCAAACATATTTGTCATTTTAAGTCTCCTCCCCCTTGTTAGCACTGCTACATTGCCTTTGTTTAAATTGCACTATTAGAAAGAAATACCTCTTTCAAATGATTTTTCAAGGCTTCGTTGAAGGTTTTGCTATTATCTGTTTTTCACATGTTTCATTGTACACATAATAACATGTTTTCTTTTTTCATCTGGAAGTAAATGAACTACACCTGGAAATTGTTTTTGGCTTCTGAAAATAGGACTTTTCAAGCCAAATTTATCCCAGCGGAATATATAGACCAGATGCAATATCAGATTTGGTACAGTCATTAGACATAGCTGTGATTGCCAAGATGTTCACTGCATGAAGTTGGCCATTTCAGTACATTATGTATTTGGCTTTGGACCAAGAAATTGTTAGCTGCCCTGAAACTGTTGTAAATGGAAGGGTGACATACGTTTTCCAAACAAGCAATAGATAGATAGATAGATAGATAGATAGATAGATAGATAGCAGAGGTTGCCTTGTTGTGTGAACCCGGCCACTGAGGGTTAGTGGAGGGTTAAACAACACTTGCGTAACCCTACAACAAACTGAGGGTTATCTGAAGTGGTCTAACCCTCAAATAATCCTTGGTGGCTGGGTTTGCATGACACGACAACCCCTGAGTGGAGGTTGGATATTCAAAGTGTCACCTGGTACGTGCCATGGGTCATCATGGGTTAAACAACCCTCGGTGAGCCCACTGTGTTGTGTGAACCAGGTCACCGTAAGCAATGTTTCTTTGTTCAAACTGTTTCCAACACTTTAAAAAAGAAGTAAAGTCTCTCTCTCGTCCCCACCCCCTTTCCAATTTATCCACTGGAAATTTTTAAAGGAAAAAAAAGGCAGCCTCAATCATTCCAGGTTTTTTTTCCTGGGCCTTCACATATCTATGCTCTGGCATGATATAGTTTTCTCCTGTGTCTATTACAGGCTCTCAGAGTCTCTTTTTCCTGGGGGCACTTTCATCTGTGTCTCTCTGAGAGTGTTTTTAAACTCTTATGCCATTTCTACAAATGTGTGAACATTGGCAAAAAGTGAGGGGGAGACGTTTAAAAATGTATTGTAGGGTGGAAAGCTGCTTTGGTGTCACATGCAAATGCCTTAAAATCCTATTTTCATTTGATAGAACACAGTACTTGTCAAATGTCAACCTATATATATGCTAATAATGCAGGTATGCAGGACTTCAACTACCTCAGCAGCAACTGTTTTGAAATCACCGTGGAGCTTAGCTGTGAAAAATTCCCTCCTGAGGAAAGCCTGAAAAGTTATTGGGAGAACAACAAGAATTCACTGATCAGTTACATTGAGCAGGTAAAAGAAAAGAACCACTTTTGGGGGCAAGGGCCTGCTACTCAGGATAGGATATGCCAGCCTTCCCCAACCTGGAGCCCTCCAGATGTTTTGGACTTCAACTCCCATCATCCCCAGCCAGCATGGCCAATGGTCTGAAATTCTACGGCCGTAGTCCAAAACAGGCCCTCCACGTGATTTAGAATCCTGGAAAATCAGGTTTCTAAATTGTATAGAGATCCTCCATGGATAGAGGATGCTTCCCGCTACAGGTAGTTGCCCTCTACACATGGAGGGCTACAAGGATGTGATGGCGGAGGGGCGGAGCTACGTGCTAACTTCTGATCCCCCTCCTCGCTTGTAGGCTGGATATGTTTTTTCAATGCCTGAAAAGGGTTCATGTGTTGGCTGTTTTTCTGTCATTTCCCCACAATTTCCCCACAAGTTAAATGTTGTTGTCCTCAGTTGCATCCCTTGGGTAAAATCCAATGTAAGTCCTACTCAGAATACACCCATTGAAATGAATAGGACTTCAGTTAGTCATGACTGCTTAAATCCCATTCATTTTGGTGGGTCTACTCTAAGTGGGGCTTATGTTGGATTTTACTCCTTGTGTTCAGATCTGCCTTTAATCCCATCTTGATCTGTATTCAAAGATACATGGCTTTAAAAGATGTTTATGAATCTGGCCAGGTGGGGTTACCTTTTTACATGAAAGCTTAACCACAATAAAAATGGCATGTGGTAATGTTTTTCCTCCCCAAATAATAATAATAATAATGATAATAATAATAATAATAATAATAATAGTGTAACTTTATCCCTAGGAACTGCAGAATGTAAGAACAGAGCGTATTGATTAGAGATTGCCATGAATCACAATGCTAGAGACAACATTCTGAGGCGTAATTTGGACCCTCTATTTGTAGATTTTTTTTAATGTGACAAAAAAATCCATATTGAAAGATTCTTGGTTCATTATATTTTGCAGCTTATGATGCAATCAGAGTAGCTTGCTAAAGAAAACCTGTGGGGAAATAAAAGCATTTATTTAGGATTAATTTATTCTAGGGAAAAATCCCAAAGTTTGCCAAATAAAATATTTCCAGTGACTAGACCAGTCAATAATACCTGTTTAGTTTGATTTTACTTAAGTTGGAAATGCAGAACATTGCAGGCTTTCACCCTTTGCTACAAGAGAGGTTTCTTAACTGTCAGGGGATTACTGTTCATATAGTTACCCTTGCAAAATCCTCAGCTCATATGGGGCAGGATCCAATGCTGTCACAGTGCCAGTGCCAATGATGTTGCACTAGCATAAACCAATGCTATTTCAACATCATTAGTGCTTGCTAAGCAAAGCAAAAAAGCATTGATTTGCCACTGAATTTCAACAGCATAGTTTGTCGCCAAATTTCAACTGCAAATCACCACTTTTCCCTTTTTTCTAGCAAGTGCTAATGAAGTTGCACCATTGTTGGCTTACGCTACCGCTATGACAGCACTGGATACTGTCCATGGTCTGCTTTCAGAGATTTTGCAAAGTACAATGTACTCACAAGGCTTTTATGTAGTCAAATGTTTTTTGCTGCTGCACATTTACCTTCTGTGTTCCTGAGGTTTAGAAACTTTCAGCTAGGGGAGAAAGTTTCCCTCTTGTTCCAGTTGGCTTGACACTTCTATCACAGATCCAAACCCCCTGTGTATACCAGTAGCCCTGTTCAGATGTAAAGGGAAACTATGGTTAGTGAGAACAAGCCAGGATCAAACTGTGGTTTCTTATCATGGCTTGTTCAAAGTTTAAACAAAACTCAGTTCCCCAAGCTGGGACATCATAGGGAATCAAGGTTTGTTTAAAACTAGAAGTAAAAGTTTCTGATCTTTACCTCCGATGCACAGAAGTAGATGAGAGGAGAAGGGGGAGCATGAGATCCTGAGGCTCACCATAGTTCATTTATTTAGAGGGAACCCACGGTTTCCCATTACATCTAAACCAGGCCAGTGTCTACACGCTGCTCTTTGGAAATGGGCTATCCCATCCATTTCAGTGGTGCCAGCTTGCACTTATGCAAAAGAATCCACATGTGGATCTGCTGCCTATTTCAGAAGACAGGTAGGAGTCCTCTTTGTGTTCAACAGAGTACCCGCAGCCATAAGAAACTGCTGAATCAGACATACTGTTCTGTGAAGTTCTGTCATTTAAAAATAGCTTATAGCAGTAGCTGGCTCTTGATTCTCACATATCTGTGCCAAAACTGTAGTGCAGGAAGGCAGAATGATGAATAGCTTTTCCACCAAGTATATCTGTTAGGGTGTCAAGCTTTATCAAGCTACAGCCTGGTTGAGACTCTTCATGGCCTTCACCAGATTGCTTGTAGAGCTACTGGCGGGCTTGCAAACCAACCAGGGCCATATGAAGGCCCAGATAGTATGAACTGGCAACTCCATTTGGAACCTAGGCACGTAGCCACTGTGATCACACAGACTGTGGTAGCTACGTGTATAAACCACATATCAAGATGTTGGCTCATTCCATATATGGAGATGTTGGTTGACTCCATCTTTAACAGCTGGCTCCTAGAGGTAGTTGCTCTGATTCATTGTCCTTAATTAGTTGTAATGTCCAGAAGCAATCCCTGCCCTGAGTAGGACCCCTCCTAGAAGAAAACGCTCTCAACACTGAATACTAATAGGCACCTCCCTAGGCATGGCTGTCTACTTTTGAGATTCAAAGCCTTCTGAGACTGTTCTATAATACTCTGGCTCATGTGGACCAGTCAGCACAGGATGACCAAGTAGTTCAGAATGTGCCTGTAAAGAAGGCTTTGTTCTCTGCCTGTAGTTGTATGTGAGTATATCAAGATTCTTTTGCGCCTCAGCTCCTGGAAATGTGTAGCTTTACAAGTGCTGAAAGTTCTACCACTCCAGTGGTTAGGACACCAGTCTTGTAAAAGCTAAGCTAATACACTGATTCTGAAAGGAAGTCACTGCATGGGTCCCTGCCTCATCTTCCTGGGATCCTGATGCCCAGTTCACCCATTTCATGTTCATGTAGAGTATCACCAGGCATACAGTGGTTGGATCCATTTGCTCTACATTATTGAGCTGGAAAGTTGCTAGTAAAAATCCCAGATCAGCTATTAATGCACCAAATGGCCTTAGTCAAGCTCAGGGGTGGGCAATTTCAGCAGGTCTGGGGGGACGATTTCCCCACAACCCTCCCTGCTGCCACTGAAATTTCTGTTGCTATGCTACCAATTTTTCATGACAGCGCCAAAAACACTGCAATTTTCCTTTAAAACAAAGGAGCACAATTTTGCCTGAAAACAAGCTGTGCACTCCCTGTGCACGTTTTAAAAAAGCAAGGTCGGCCTTTTTTTGGCGCTGCCACATCACTGTGTCAGGGCGAGGGGGGGGGGGCAAAAAAGGCTTGGGCGGGGGGTATATGCAGCCTGTGGACCCATGATTACTTTAATTCATTGTAGTTTATGTTAATTCATTGTATGTTGTGTTATTAGCATTGTACGCTGGCTAGAGTGGCTGGGTAGCCAGCCAGATGGGTGGCTAATAAATCAAATAAATAAATGAATGAATGTGTTGCCCAACCCTGGTCAAGCTAATGGCTATGTTCAGTCAATCATATTTCAACTTAATAAACCAAAATATGAATGAGCCTTGGCTTGCACAGACAGCCCCTTAGCGCAAACCACAATTAAATGAGGAACTGTCTAATTAACCATAGTTTCCCATTTCATCTGGACGTGGAAACTATGGTTACCAACTTCAGAACCAGCTAGGATATGAAACCTCATTTAATAAGGCAAAGGTTTCATCTGAACCAGGCCACCTCCTCTCAGGCTGAGCCCACCATCTTTTACATGGGGATAATATTGGCCTACCTTACAGGGTTAAAAAGAATATTTAGCAAATGTAATACAAAGAAAATGCAGAATATAGATACAAAGTTGTTGTTGTTTTTTCCAGATACATCGAGGGGTAAAAGGATTTGTTAGAGATCTTCAGGGTAATCCCATTGCTAATGCCACCATTTCTGTGGATGGGATAGACCATGATATTACATCCGGTAAGTTATATGTAATACATTTATTATTATTTATTTCATTTCTATACCACCCAATAACCAAAACTCTCTGGGTGGTTTACAATTCACAAAAGATACAAACAATATTGTACAACATTACAAAATACAACAGTATGATAAAACGTAGTCTAAAACATTTTAACGTACACATTTTAAACAGCTAAAAACATTTTCAGTAAACAACTTTAATAATAGACCTGTTCAAGACTGCTAGCATAAATGCCCCCATCATATGCCATTAAATGCCTGGGAGTAGAGGGCAGTCTTAACCTGGTACCAAAAAGATGACTGTGTCAGTGCCAGGCCGGCCTCAGTGGGGAGCATCAGTTGGGGAGCCACCACTGAGAAGGCCCTCTTCCTTGTTGCCACCTTCCAGTTTTCTCTCGGAGGTGGCACTTGGATGAAGGCCTCAGATGTTGATAGTAGGTTCAGAGTGGGAGATATATGCAATACATAGGTAATACATTTAAACAGTTAATGAAGAGTGCTAACAGTGCCCTTCCATTTGTGGAAAGGCCTTTGATCCAGTCTCAGCCCCTGCTAATGGGGGTGCAGGGAGGGGAGGTGATATTAACTTATTCTCTCCCCCTCCCCGCAGCCCCCTGTGCCAACTCCCATGCTATTCCAAGGGCCCTCCAGCCCTCTGGAGCAGATTTAGGGGTGTGAGGTGAAGGGGTTTTAGGTGGGAGGGGGAATTTGTAAACATCCTCTCTCCCCCCATTTCTGTTAGCGGAGGTCTCTGCTAGATCAAAAAAACATTCTGCAAATGATGCAATGCAATGTGGGTGCAACACAATTTGTGTCTCAATAATAGAATTACAACTGTAGACTTGCATTTTTGTTTCCCAAGGTATTACTCATTAAGTAGGAAAAGACATTGACTAGTTAGACGTAAACTCTACCAATGGTAGTCCACAATTATTGCCATCTGTTGAATCACTCAAAATTTTCTCTGGCTTTTTAGCTTAAAAAAAAAAGTGAGAAAGCAGGGGTGGGGGGCATGATAAAGTGTATAAAAGTATGGAGAGTGTGGAGAAAGTGGATAGAGAGCATTTTGACCTCCTCTCTTGTAATATTAGAACCCAGGATCATCCCATGAAGCTGAATGGTGGGAGATTCAGGACAGATAAAAGGAAGTACTTTTTCACACAGCATATAGCTAAACTTTGGAATTTGCTGCCGTGAGGTCCCCAAATTGGATGGCTTTAAAAGAGGCTAAAGGTGCAATCCTATGCATGTTTAAACAGAAAAAGTCCTACAACTCATCCTACATGAATGGCTGGGGAATGCTGGGAATTGTAGGACTTTTTTCTGTCTAAACATGCATAGGGTTGCACCCTTCAACTAATTCATGGAGGGTAAGGCTATCCATGGCTATTAGTCATGGTGGCTATATGCTGCCTCCAGTATCATACACATTTTTTTCTTGCAAGAATTAAAACACCTGTTGTGTGCTAGCCTTCCTGAGCCTCAACCAGTTAACTCCATAGTACAGATAGGGGTTCTTTGTGAATAGGATTCACCCACTCACTTGGCAGCACCTGTTTGCACCCCCCAAAAAACATTTTATGTATAATTGTTAAGCTATATCTGAGCCCTACTACAGCTTCTAGTTAAATCCTGTTTTATAGTAATTTTAAATACCATATAGGCTTTGAAATCTGTGTTTATATTTTTGAGATTATTTAACCAGGGATACCCCAATTCCATTTTTTTCAATTTTAATCTCATTTTACCAGACTGGATGCAAGGGTACAATCCCTTACTCCTAGGAAATCCTATACAGTACAGTCAACCAAATAGGTTTGGTGGGTTCCTTGCTTTGGCAGAATGGCCACTTTATATAAACCTATGCATGTTTACTCAGAAGGAGGTCCCACTCTAAGTGTGCATAGGATTGCAACCTTATCTCTTACTAACCAGTAAGTTCTATTGTGAATAGTTTGGGCTTCAAGGCTAGGTGGTTTTCACAAGGTAGGATTGACCTGATCATACTTGTATAGAACACAAACCTAAACTTCAGTTTGTAGTCTTAATATTATAAAGCTAGCATTAAACAACACATAGTAACTAACATTTACCAGAATTTGTAAAAAGACAACTGATTCAGTCCTGGCTCTTATATGTAATGCAAGATTTGTATGCTTTAAAACAGGACAGGCAGATGGTATATCGGGATCTACTGGTAGATTGTTGGATAATTTGCAGCAGATTGGGAAAGGTTTCTGACTCCCAGTTATTTAACAATAGTAACAAGAAAAGGGCAAAGTAGATCACACATGCATGGAGGCTTCCCACGCCTGCTCTGAAATGTTTTTAGAGGTAGTAACATATTGCTTTTTCCTCAGCTAAGGATGGTGATTATTGGCGATTGCTTGTACCTGGGAATTATAAAGTGACAGCCTCAGCACCAGGTTATCTAGCAATAACTAAAAAAGTGGCAGTTCCCTTCAGCCCTGCCATTAAGGTAAGTACTTGTACCTGGTTTTCATTGCCTTAGAACGCACACTAGTTGGTTAAGTGGTTAAGTATGTTTGGTGTAATAGGGTGCTTCCTAGATAAATTTACCAGCATTCTGTGTGATACTGATTGATAGTCAAAGCCTTTTAGCATTTCTGAAATGGAAACATTGAATCTGAGCATCTAATATAGGAATGGGCCATAGCTCAGTACTCTGCATGTAACAGGTCCCAAAACCAGTTCTGCACATGTTCCCTTAAAAGGATCTTGGGTAACATGGCTGGACAGACCTCCATCAGGATCCTTGGAGAACTGCTGCCGGTCAGAGTAGACAATACTGAACTATATGGACCAATGGTATAATTCAGTATAAGGCAGCTTCATGTATTCAGTATGCAGAGCCCCTATTCTAGCTGTCCAAACAATAAAGAAGCAAAATAAATGTTAATTTTTGTGAACTGCCCAGAGAGCTTCGGCTGTTGGGCGGTATAGAAATGAAATGAAATAAAATAAATAAACAAACAAACAAACAAGGTTTGTTTGTTTGTTTATTTATTTCATTTCTATACCGCCCAATAGCCAAAGCTCTCTGGGCAGTTCACAAAAATTAAAACCAAAGAGCATACCATAAAACAATACAAAATATATAAAACATTGAAACCACAGTAAACAATACATCCAGAATAAAACCAGAATAAAACCTAGCAGCAGTGCAGGGATTTAAAATACAAATTTAAAACAGCAAAGCTAAAAGTTTAAAGAGCTAAAATGCCTGGGAAAATAAAAAGGTCTTCACCTGGCACCAGAAAGAATACAGTGTAGGTTCCAGGCAAACCTCACTAGGGAGCTCTTTCCACAGATGGGGTGCCACAGCAGAAAAAGCCTTCCTCCTAGTAGCCACCCACCTCACTTTCTTTGGCAGGGGCTCACGGAGAAGGGCCGCTGAGGATGATCTTAAGGTCTGGGCAGGCACATATGGGAGGAGGCGATCCTTCAGATAACTTGGCCCCAAGCCATTAAGGGCTTTGAATGTTAACACCAGCACTTTGAATAGAAATGGACTGGCAGCCAGTGCAGCTGGAAAAGTACTGGTATAATATGAGCTCGCTGGCCAGTCCCAGTTAACAATCTTGCTGCCCTATTTTGGACCAGCTGAAGTTTCCGGACCGTTTTCAAAGGCAGCCCCACGTATAACGCATTGCAGTAATCCAGATGAGAAGTTATCAGAGCATGGATAACTGTAGCTAGGCTATCTCTGTCCAGGTAAGGGTGTAGTTGGTATACCAGCCTAAGCTGATAAAAAGTGCTCCATGCCACTGAGTTCACCTGTACCTCAGGTGACAGTTCTGGATCCAACAGCACCCCCAAACTATGAATGTGATCCTTTAGGAGGAGTGCAACCCCCTCCAGAACAGGTTGAATATCACCTAGCTGGGCAGACGAACAACCCACTAACAGTACCTCCGTCTTGTCTGGATTGAGTTTCAGTTTATTGGCCCTCATCCAGTCCATCACTGTGCCCAGGCACTGATTCAGAACAGCTACTGCCTCACCTGGGTTTGATGAGAAATAGAGGTAGAGCTGGGTGTCATCCACATATTGATGGCACGTCAGCCCACACCTCCAGCTAACTTCCCCCAGTGGCTTCATGTAGATGTTAAACATCATGGGGGGTAAAATAGAGCTCTGTGGAACCCCATGGCACAATTGCCATAGCACAGAGCAATAATCCCCCAGCACCACCTTCTGGAATCGGCCATCCAAGTAGGAGCGGAACCACTGCAGTGCAGTGCCTCCAACTCCCAACCCAGACAACCTATCCAGAAGGATACCATAGTTGATGGTACTGAAAGCCGCTGAGAGGTCCAGGAGAATCAACCGGGTTGCACTCCCCCGTGCCTCTCTCAAAGATCCCAATGATCTAACTTAGGGCCAACACCTAGGCAGTAAAACAATGCTGGACCCCTCAAGGTGGTTTATAGAGGGTTGCCAGATGGTCTCCCACTAAGTAGGCCCACACTTGCTTAGTTTCAGATCATGCCCTGGGATTTTACTGGTTTGCCGCTGTGACGAAACTCCTACTCTCCTCACCCAGCCTATGGTCCCTCAAGGGGGGGGTTGCCTTTGTTTCCACCTAGACAGGTTGTTCCCACCCACCTCAGGTGTCTGCCTTTAACCGCCTTTCTTATACTCCTTTTTTTTCCCCTAGAGCATAATTGTGTGTGTGCCTTGTGCCCTTTTTGAACTTCTACCTAGGTTAAGTATAAGTAGCGTGATGAAGACTTAAGTACAGACTCAGTGTAAAAGAATCAAAATAAGTTATTTATATTGTTATGAAGATTGAACTTTAAAAGATTTCTTGAATATGATGTTGTTTTTCTCAGTTACTTTATATGTTATGCTCTTAACATAACCTAAGCTAAACTACAGCCTAAAACCACTAACCACCACTCCCTATCCCAGGCGATGTTTTATCTAAGAGATCAAATCCCTCCCTCTCCCATCTCTCTTCAAACTGCCTCTTTTAACTCACTCTAACTCACTCCAGCACTCCCTCCCATCAGCATTTTCACAGACCAATCACACGGCCCCAGGCACTCAGCCACTCACACAGTTCCATACATTCTCACACACCCACCAGGCAACCTCCAATGTATGGAGAAGCTATAAAGCCTGAATACTGTTTTTTTTTAAAAAAAAACATGGGGTGGTTCCACCACAGCCACCTTGGTTATTTCTTAGAAAGATGGTATACAAGCTACATAAGGTAATCAAAATGTGACTATATACCAGTCCATGGTCTCTTAAGCTTGACTCTGTGCACTCTGACCACAAAGCACTGAACTGAAGATTCAAGCTCAGGCCTGGAATTAGTTACTCACTTGGTTACTTGTTGCAGGTAAAAATTGCCTTCAGGCAAGCATGTAAGTACACACTGCCACATGGGTAGAACCACAAGGGCAGTCATCTTGATGCAGTTCTGACAGACGCACACGTGATTCTCCCATTTGTCCATCCAACTTCGAAGAAAACAGCCATCAGTGGCAACATGCAGTGGATGTAACACTTGTGGCAAACAGCCATCCCATTTCCCTGCCTATTTTCTTACTGTAAGACCAGAAGGCAGGGAGGGACGTATGGTAGTGATCATCTTAGTGCTGCACTGTGTTTCCAGCCCAGCACTCATTGCAGACAAGCTCAAGGATTTGCCAGTCTCCCAGATCCTCACAAGTGGAGCCAAAATCTCACCACAGTTCAGGCCAGGTTCATAATGGGTTTGCCCTGTGACAGTCCTCTCCACCACAGTGGCCCCTTTCTCTTTCCCACCGCAATAGAGAGGCCTTGCAGCAGTGCCTCCTTAGAAACTTGTTGCTACTGCTGCTGCAGCATCCCAGGCACAAGGAAGGAACAATGAGAAATATAGTTCCTGTGATTCCTGCCATCCCTACTCAAAGCAGGGAGGCCTCCAGGTCATGTCCTGCTCATCAGGAGTGCAACAATGCCCAAACTCTGAAATCACAAAATGATTTATTTTCAGGGTGTTTTTTTGTTTTTCTGGAAAACAAGTAATCTTACCAAGCCTATTCAGAATTGAGCTGGGGGAGCTTGCCCAGTAAAAGTTGCTTTCTTGTCTTTGGTCTTCAAGGCTACTTGAAGCCTTGAAGACCAAAGGCTTCAAGTATCAGTGACAGCCACTGATTTAAGCTTGTGCTGCATTTCCATATCCTGTTCTGAGCCCTTGGAAGAGAGGGAAGAAATTTAATTAAATACATTTCAATGAATTACTTCTTTATTGTGTGACTTTCAAGGAAGATTAAAAGGATTTCTTTTGTATTTGCCTTTGCAATTCAGTGAGATTTGATCAAGAAGTCCCACCCTGGGGCGTGCGTAGGTAGAGCTTTTAACATATTGTGAGAAAACATCCTTACAGCACGTTCCTATGTATGTTTGTTCAGAAGAAAGTCCCACTGTGTTCTCTTGGGCTATTCTCAGGTAAGTGTGCATAGGATTGCAGTTTCAATCATTTCATTGGAAAAACCCTTTATTGGGTTGGATCTGGACTTACTCATACTTGGAATAGACCCATCAAAATCAATGGGACTTAAATTAGTCTTGGCTCCCATTTATTTCAGTGGGGCTGTTCTAAGTGTGACTAAGTCTGGATCCAACCCAATTTCAGGTCCTAAATCCAATAATTTCAAGATGTCACTTCAAATAGAAGTCCAATGTGTTCAAAAGTCTTGCTTGGTTTTTTTTCTTATTATTGTTTCTCCTGCCTAGGTTGATTTTGATCTGGAGTCTTTGTCTGAAAGAAAAGAAGAGGAAAAGGAAGAGCTAATGGAGTGGTGGAAGATGATGTCAGAAACTTTAAATTTTTAAGCAGAAGCTCTGAATTTACAGCTTTTAATCTATTATGTGTTGACTTAGTATAATGTACTGTGGAAAGTCCCTATATTTTAGATTTTGTGTAGCTTGCAGTATTTCACTTCAGTTGTTTTGAGTATTTTTTTTTAAAAAAATCAACAATCTGCTCTACATAAAAACAAATTGCTAGATACTTTCATGCCATCATTCACTATTGTACATACTCAACATGGGGAAAGAATGCCTGAATGAATGTAACATCCTCCTAACTCAGATACAAATGTGTGTTTCACTTACAAATCCTGGATGTGTAGGTCAAGCACATTGAAATAACCCTATAGTAATTAGCAGTCACTTGCAGCTGCTGCCACAAATATTTGCCAATGCAGGTGAACAGATTATATTCTCTAATGTCTCATAAGATAATGGCACTGAAACTGTATGCAGTAAGAATTTGGTGTTGTGAGTAATGCTTTACTGCAATTAAAGTTTGTTTATGTCTCTGCGGAAGAGCCATGTAAAATAAGAATCATAAGTACTTGGGTTTCATTTATTCACATGGAAATATCTTTCATCATTCTTAGTTAAAAGCAGAGAGGAAATAGTACAACATTTTTCCTTGTTCTGTCAGTGATGTTCCCAAGTGACTTGGTAATCAGATTAAAAATTCTGAATGGATAAAGAATGACCATATAGTGAGTGCATGTTATTACTAGGTTTCCTGTGCTTGCGGTGTATTCTTTCTACTGTCCTGTTTGTCAGTGGTTACGTGTGTATTTAGTAAACATGAGTTGCACGAAAAGGCTTCAACATACTTTGCATAAAGAACAAAATGTCCGTCCAAAAACTAGTTGAGCCACTGCATCTTTAATAAGGGACTGGAAATTCAAGGAGTCCAATTCAAAACAAGATTTCCTCTCGGAAGCAAGCTGCACTGAATTCAGTGGGACTTCCTTCCCAGTCACTATGTATATATGGGCTTTCAACGTGAATTGAAGACAAGCTGAAAATAATATCTCAAATTCTAAAGATTCCACCCAAATAAGTTTCCAGATGATCCATGTTATGCAGGTCAGTACCTGCAGTTCAGGAGAGCAATCCTTTTTTCGATCAATGCTGGTCCATACAGACTAGCAGGCCCAGCATGCATTGCACAGCTAACATTTTGCCAAAACAAAATGGTGGATCAATATATCTGCAATAGCAAGCATCTCCGTTATACTGTTTTTGGTGTTACACTTCCTAGTATATCATTACTATTGCTGTTCAGTAGTGTCAACGGGAACCACCCTTATTGAAACAAATGCCAGTGTTAGTTAGCACACTAGCTACCATAACAGTAAAATGTTAGACTAGACTTCAAATCCTAAATAACCGTTTCCTCTTTAAAGAGCCAGTTAGGGCTGGCATCAACAGTAGGCATGGTTGAGTACTTGCGGAGGGCCCACATCCCCGCAGGGGCCCAGTGACATATTGCTCCTCCTCTTCACCATTGCAACTTGCTTGTTCACCTGCCTCTCGTCCAGACAATGTTGATGGTAAGAAGGAAATAGTAGATGCCACTGCCTAGTTGCTCACCGGCTCACTGCCTGTAAGCAGGCATGTGGTAGCAGTGATGAAAAAGAGGATGAGGAGGAATAGCAGCTGGTGGTAATGGTGTTGGAAAGGTAGACTCACTGAGGGAGGGGGCCCATTGAGGGTGTCCTGCCCAAGGACCCTCAAAAACCTGGAGCCAGCACTGGAGACAATAATGATTAAGTGGAATTTCAATTAATTCTTAAACTTTATTTTAACAAAGGAACACAGTTTGGGAAACAAAAAGTCATTTTGCTCCCCTAACAATGTGCCTCTAGCCTAAAGATAGGAAACATTAAACATATTTTAATGCTGAAGCTAAGGTTACTGTGCACAAGCAGAGCTGGCAGCATATGAGACATTATTCTGGCAGTTATTGCAAAAGATGTTGGCAGTTGCCGAGTGGCTACCAGGATGGTTTGAAGCTTAAAGCAACTATACATTTTCCCATTTTGAATTGATTCCAGAAATTGCAATCATGTAAAGTAGGAGTAGACAATTTCTTGTCCTCCAGATGTTTCGGCTTACAACTCCCATCAGAAGTAGATAACATAGTCAATGGTGAAGGATGATGTCAGTTGTAGGCCAATACATCCAGTTTAACTGTACAGTAGATTCTGTGGCAAATGCTAGCACAGATACTGCATCCTGTTGAATCTCAAAATAGATTTCGAGTTGAACTTGTAGCCTGTGTATATCCTTACCTCCCTTTCATATTGAGGTAGTGAAGCAGAACTGTCCCATACAGAGTCTCTTTGTTTTCCCTTGGTCTATGCTCACTACTAACTATACGGACAGTTTTTAAAACAGTTGACCACTATCGGAATCCAGGAAACCATGGGGGAGGGAGGGGGGGGGCAATAGCTCAGTGGTGATGCATTTGCTTTGCATGCAGTAGGTTCCAGGTTCAGTCCTGACCCTGGCATCTCCAGTTAGTTCAGGGACGGGGAGTGTGTAGCCCTCCAGGTGTTGCAACTCCCATTATCCCTCACCATTGGCTATGTAGGCTAGGGCTGATGGAAGTGGCAGTCCAACAGAACCCAGAGGGCCACACATTCTCCATCCCTGCATTAGCTGATCTCAGGCAGTAAGGCTGGGAATGACCTCTGCTGCTAGGCAGCACTGGGTGAGATGAAGCAGCTTTCTATGTTCTACTAAGTAAAAAAGGTCAAAGGACCATGTAATCAGGACTTTCCATTAAGCAATCTCATTAAGGGAGCAATCCTATGGCCACTAGTTAGTGGCTAGACAGCCACAGGTATGTAGTTTCCCAAGACCTGACCTTGGAGCCCATGCTCCGAGGTTGGTTCCCAGAGAACTGACCTTCCCCCCCTTCCGCACTGCTTTGCAGGCATATGGAATGGCCCCACGCTCCCTGCTCGGAAGGGGAGCACAAAGTGGCAAAAACGGGGCGTTCCGGCGTGGGGAAGGCAGAAATGCCTGTATGACACATCCTATGTGTTGTCCAGCAGCCTCCTGCCCCCCTCTGCTGTCCCACAGCTAGACAGCCAAAATCAGCTGTCTAGCCGCAAATGCAGGGCAGAAGAAGCACGGAGGGAATGATCCCCTCTGTGCTTCTCCTGCCCTGCATTGGATAGACGAGTTCAGAGGCAGCCGCCTATCCTGATAGGATTGCACCTTAAATTACTAAAATGTGCAATGCCATACAACAGTTTATGGTGCAAGGAGTTGAGTGTCATGTTGCAGAGTTACAGTTTTTAAAACCATGAACTATACCGTTATGCAAGAAAAAGAAAGGTCTGTTTAAATTGTAAAGAAAGTGACTAATTCGGAACACAAACAATGCTTTGCATACCCGTGGATCAGTAGCTGGCTTGAGCCCAGGCTGGGAGTTTGCTTCTCCTCCTTTACTCTCTTCACAGTCTTTAAGGTCAATCCACAGTGCCTACTTGGCTATACCATCTTTACATTATGTCCATATCACAAGGATGAATAAAAAGACTTGCTTGGTAAATGCTCACCACCGTCAAAGCAAGCCTACCTTATCTCTCTCTAAAAACAAGTTTATCAAAGAATACAACAACCTGACACTGGATTGAAAGTTGTATCAGCAGAAATTCAGTCTGGTACACAACCTTCCTGGAAGACTTGGTGCTAGCCAGGGTAGAAGGTCGGACTTCTCAGCTATTGCTACTCAAGAAAGGGATATTAGAATTCTTACTTCCATCCTTCCCACCCCAATATCAGCTCAGTATGCCACTGCCAACAAAAAGACAAATGTTAGAATTCTAAAGAGCCATGATTTTATAAGTGTGGGTTAGGAACCTTTTGCAAATAGCTTGTAAATACATCTGGGGTTAATCAAAAGAACAGAACACATAATTGATTTTAAATCTCATTCTTTATCCTGGCCAGGATACTCCATGGGATGGAGAGATGTATTTACACCCCCTGGTTTCAAATCCTGATTGAACAAGCTATCTTTTCAGCTTCAGTTTGCCAAATGTAAAATGGGAGTAATTATATTCATTTTAATAGGAATTGTTGCAATGATGACTGAGATAAGGTTATATCACTTTATGCTGCACAGTTAAAATGCTATATTTCATAACAATCACCAAGGCTTCAATCTGCAACCCATTTACTCTGGAATGGCCCTATTAAAGCTCTTGCGGTAATTCCAACCCAAATAGCGTGTAGATTACTGTACAAATCATTTCAAGCACAGTTACGCCATTTTTTTCTCATGCTGAACAAAAGGCACTTGCCCTGATGCAACTTTAGCTGCACTTTAAAAAGAACTCTTTAAAGCCACAATTTAAGAAGGATGTGGACAAATTGGAACTGGTTCTGAGGAGAGCAGTGGAGACGCTCATGAGTATAGAAAATAAGCCCTGTGAGGAAAGGTTGAAGAAACTGAGTCTGTTTAGCCTAAGGAAGAGAAAGCCAAGGAGGGCTGTGATGGCTCTCTTCGAATATCGGAATTGCTGTCACATAGAAGACGGCAAGTATTTGTTCTCTGCTGCCCCAAAGGGCAAGGCTAGATGATGGTCAATTCCAGTTGAACACGAGAAACATTTTAAGGGAACTAGTTACCTGCAGGAGGAGGGCTTTCCCTCATGGAAGTCTTCAAGCAGAGTCTGTACAGGCATCAGTTGAGGATGCACTAGCTCTGTATCAAGTGGTGCCTTAGACTAGAAACATAAGAAGTGGCCTTATACTGAGTCAGACTATTGGTCCATCTATCCCAGTATCATCAACGGTGGCTCTCCAGGATTTCAGACAGAATTCTTTCTTAATTGTAACTGGAGGTGCTGGGGATTGAAACTAGAACCTTCTGCATGCCAAGCATGTGCTCTACCACTGAGCTACGGCTCCTCCCCAATGCCATTATTCTAATTATGTTTGACTGTGTCTGGATGTGGATGGGCATGTGGATTTGTATGCACGTCCCACTGAAAGCAATGTCATGTGGATTTGCACCATCAGATATGCATTCTGATGTGAATTTGGTGGGTCATCAGTTCCTGATCCTACATGCAGAAGCCTGCTTCTGTGCATGGACACCTACATGGGTAGGTCTGCTTAGCTGATTCGTGGCCATTGTAAATGGTCTTCAAATACATAGATCTGTGAAATTACCATATCTCAATTTTTGAACTGAAGCAGAGGCAAAGAATCGAAAAGAAACAGTTACTGTAATGCTGATGAGAATAAGCTAGTTCAGGCCATCTCTGTGCTGGCTCAATTGACAGCTTACAACAGTGTCGAAAATACCACTGGCAGTTTTTGTAAGCAAGGCATGACGAGGATGTTGAAATGCATGCTCATGCATATTCCTCTTTGGGAGGGACCATAGCTCAGTGGTGGAAGACATGCTTTCCATGCAAAAGGTCCCAGGTTCAATTTGTGACATCTCCAGTTAAAAGGATCAGGTAGGTCAGGTAGCAGATGGTGGCAAAGACCTTCGCCATGACCACCGGAGGCCTCATGCCAGAGTAGACAATAGTAGGCTAGATGGACCAATGATCTGACCTGGTTTTACACTGTGACTGGGCCTGTGTGCTTGCTTATCCAACATTGTTTGCTACTCCCAAAAATAAACCACTCATGCACATGGAGAGGAACAAGGTCTGTCCTTTGGTTGTTGGTTTGTGCATGATAAAATCAAATACAGGTCAAAGTCAAACATCAACTCCCCCAGAATAGTGACATTAATTCAAAAATCTATGCTGAGCTGGTTTGACTCGGCAAAGAAGAAACCAAACTTTAATGTTCCCCTGCAAAGAACTTTTGCAACTTTGTGTCAATGCAATTCTTCCATGGCCCATTAAGGAAAGTGTCATAGTGTTTTGGAAGACAAAGTGACAATGCTTTGGAAGACAAAGTGACCTGCTTTGGAAGACAAGTGACAATGAAGACTGCAAAAGCGACAGTGACAGCAGTATCAGTGATTTGTATCAGTGCAAGACATATATGCCACTGTTCCACACCCATATTCCTTAGGTTTATAGTGAGTAAAATGAGCCAATTTGTATTCCCTGGATGGCATCACCCACAAACAAAAGGTCCTTGATTTACAAAACCACTTTTTTGGAAGGAAACCATACAATGTGAAACATTAAAATGTGGAGATCGAGTGATGGTTTTTGATCAGACTTATTTTTCAGTGCTTCTTTGTTTCTCTGGCCCACATGTAGGAGAACATTGAGGCACTACTTCCGAGTTCTCAGAAACAAATAATTTCCTTGAAACTCTTGAGAAGTCCACCAGGAGAGATCATGTCATGTACTCATGTTGTCTTCTACATGTGGACTCTGCTATAACTATGCACTGCATCCTTGGCACTGAATATCCTTTAGAACATTTTATAATACATTACCTCATTTGAGGACATGAACCATCTGCATAATGTTCTGTTCATATTTTTATTTTTGCAATTCATACTACTGGACATGGCTTGAAAGGACTCCTTTTTTCTAGCAAAGGAAAATAGAATATGGAAAGCATTTTGAATTAGGTCAGTGACTGTTTACTAGTGAGGTGGGTACCGTTAAAAGGTGCCAATGCAAATCTGAATTCACAAAGGAAGTATTCACTGCCTCAAGTTATCTAAACTCCTGGAACTTCTCACTGCCAAATGACAAGGCCTTGGCAAAGGAATGCACACACATACTGGGCCTGGTCATTGTGGGTGTTAGCGAAATTTGATCCTCCGATATATGCAAGAAAATATTGGCATTTAGACATTTGAAATGAATGGGTGTCAGAATGTTGTGCCAATGCAATCAAGATAAGCAGTGAAAAGACTGCTTTCTAAAACACAATGGGACAGTTCGCATGACACAGCTGGGCCATTGTGGATTATTTAAACCACAATGAGCATGACAGGTGTGTGCGGCAATCTGGGTTGTGCTGTGTCATGTGAACCCAGCTACTGTGGGTTAATCATGGGTTAAACAACCCTCACATAAACCTACTACTACAATAACCCGATGTGCCGTGCGAACCAGGTCAGTGGTTTTGGAACCAGATAGTCACTGAGGCCTCATTCATACATACATGCATGCATGGCTGCTGCATCCCCATGGTGAAATCCATGGCCAGTGCAGCGTGCATCTGAATACAGCGGTCATGTAGGCAGGCCCAAATAATGGGCCCTCCTTTGCTGGCTGGGTGTCCTTTGTTGGGGCTTGGGAAGCAGGGGCTTTCTGCTGAGCAGATCCTGCATTGAACCAGAGAGTAGGGTGGTGATGGTGGACATCAGGACTTACAGAAGATTAGCCAGTGCTACTTTTCCTGGCATGAAGTGTCAATAACAGGTAAAGCCCAGCACTACCAGAAGAAAAGGTGGTCATCCTATTAACACCTGACTGTGCACTCACTTTATTTCTAAGCCATAGAATCATAGAGCTGGAAGGGACCATCTAGTCCAGGGGTAGACAGTGTGGTGCCCACAGGCGCCAATGTACCCCCAGGCACCTTTCTTGGCATCTGCCAAGATACCCTGCTCCTCCCACTTAAAAAAAAAAAAGATTAACACATTTTCTTACTGGCAGCTGGGATTGCTCTGAACTAGGTTTCTGCTGGTGCTGAAAGCTGTGGGTTCAAAGGCGTTGTTTAGTGTGTTGGGGCTCAGACTCCGCCTCTGCCTAGTACTCTGTCTTTTGGGCAAGTTACTCATCCTTTGCCATGCCTCCCATAGCACCATTTTGTGGTGGTGCCCAGGACAGTTTCTCAAATTGCCAAATGTGCTCACATCCCCCAAAAGTTGCCTATCTAGTCCCTTCCAACTCTATGATCCTATGATAGATGCATGCCCTGAAAGTTACAGGAAAGGCATGGGTCCTCTTCATTCCCTTGAGAGGCCCTAAGATTGTGCCTCTCACCTACACCAGCCTGCTGTAGCACTTTTCACTTCTGTTGAAACCAGTGGGAGGGGAAATAAACATTGACATAAACAGAACCACTGGTAACAAAAAAGATAAGTCAACCCCACTCCACCCTGACGCACACACACACACACTGCCTGTCCTGGCTGGTGCAAGCCAATAGGACTTCACTCCACCCTGCCCCCCTCCAGTGCCCCCCAACACCACTTAGGATTGTCCTGCCTGTTACTTTTCATTACATTTGTAGAAAGCAACAATATTTAGGCTGCAGGACCAGTGAAATATAATTTGTTTGTATATAAACTTAAAACAGGCCACTGTAGCTTTATAGGATACCTTTCTTCCTTTCCTTGGTAGGTTTTCTTAACATCTTCAAATTTAACCTGCTGTTAAGCCTTTTGTGCATCGCATTATGTTTCAAATAACAAGGACAGTAATTTAAACATAGCTGTTCTTTATAACAACAAATTTATGCTGTGTATTGAAAGACCATTAAGTCCAGAGTGTAAAATTACCTAAGTGCACCACTGTCCCTTGACCACCCTCAGTAACATTGTTCCCTGCACATAGAAAATTAGATGTCAGGGGAAAAACACTAGCCTAGCCTTCTCCTTGACATGTTCATTTTCTATGTGTATAGATAGATTCTGAAATAGTACTATCTGGGAACAGACTTACTACGTCATTTGCTGTTTGTGAGCAGCACACCTCAACCTCACCCAGTCAAGATGCAAGGAACTTTACTAAAAACATACAAAAAAGCAGGCATTTAGTTCATATTTCTTGATTTTTTTTTCCATTGGAGGGTTGCGTGATGATATCTGCAGTGATCACTAGATGGCGATGTAAGTCTGTGTGCAACACACCTACTACGATTTTTTCTTCCAATAAACTTTTTCAGTCTATTAGGCATTTTTGCTCACCACTGTCATCGCTGAATAAAATGATGCTGTTATTCACAGGGGTTAATTTAATCTGGTTTATTTATTCTTTGTGAACACTCAGGACTAAATATGTAATAAGCTTGGGAGATGTTTAAATCCCCATTAAGCTAGGACAGAGAGAAGACTGATACAGGTGTAAAACTGAAAATACCTTCAATAGGCCTGTAGCAGCCTTTTGGTGTGTTCCCTAAAATGTTAATTCTTCACCAATGTTCTCTTTCAAGCCCTACTTTCTTCTGGACAAACATGCTATAGGTCCTTAAGAACAGCTCACTGCCTGTCATTATGGCCAAAACAAATGCTTCAAAATGTTAGGCCAATTAGAGCAAAATACTATGCATATTTAGACAGAAAAAAGTCCTACAACTCCCATCATCCCCAACCAGCATGGTCATTGGGAAGTGTAGCCCAACTCATCTAGAGGACACCAGATGGGGGAAGGCTGAGTAACCTAATATTATTAGAAATAGAAATAGACCATGCACTTCAGCTGATATTTTTACTCCTCCTCCTCTTATTGGTGCTATTACTATGAATAATACTAATAGTAGTAATAGTAATTACTACTGTTATTGCTATTACTAATATTATTATAAACTGAAACTCAATCCAGACAAGACGGAGGTACTGTTAGTGGGTGATTCGTCTGCCCGGCTAGGTGATATTCAACTTGTTCTGGAGGGGGTTGCACTCCCCCTAAAGGATCAGGTTCGTAGTTTGGGGGTGCTCTTGGATCCAGAACTGTCACTTGAGGCACAGGTGAACTCAGTGGCACGGAGCACTTTTTATCACCTTCGGCTGGTATACCAACTACGCCCTTATCTGGACAGAGATAGCCTAGCTACAGTTATCCATGCTCTGATAACTTCTCGTCTGGATTACTGCAATGCGTTATACATGGGGCTGCCTTTCAAAACGGTCTGGAAACTTCAGCTGGTCCAAAATAGGGCAGCAAGATTGTTAACAGGGACTGGCCTGCGAGCTCATATTACGCCAGTACTTTTCCAGCTGCACTGGCTGCCAGTCCATTTCTGGGCCCGATTCAACGCACTGGTATTAACATTCAAAGCCCTTAACGTCTTGGGGCCAGGTTACCTGAAGGATCACCTCCTCCCATATGTGCCTGCCCGGACCTTAAGGTCATTGCCTTTCTCCATGAGCCCCTGCCAAAGGAAGTGAGGCGGGTGGCTACTAGGAGGAGGGCTTTCTGCTGTGGCACCCCGTCTGTGGAATGAGCTCCCTAGTGAGGTTCGCCTGGCACCTACATTGTATTCTTTCCAGTGCCTTTTTATTTTCCCAGGCATTTTAGCATTTTAGCTCTTTAAACTTTTAGCTTTGCTGTTTTAAATCTGTATTTTAAATCCCTGCACTGCTGCTAGGTTTTATTCTGGTTGTATTCTGGTTGTATTGTTTACTGTGGTTTTAATGTTTTATAGATTTTGTATTGTTTTATTGTGTGCTCTTTGGTTTTAATTTTTGTGAACTGCTCAGAGAGCTTCGGCTATTGGGCGGTATAGAAATGAAATGAAATGAATGAATGAATAAATAAATAATTCATAATAGTAGTACTAATCCTACTAGTAGTAAATCTAGGGAGGGAGCAATCCTATGGCTGCTACTCAGTGGCTAGATGGCCATAGAATATGTCGGTTTCTGGGAACCGACCTCAGAGCCTACGCTCCGAGGTCGGTTCCTGGAGAACTGACCCCATCCCCTGTGGTGCCTCTCAGGCAGCTTGGAACGGCCCCGTGTTCCGCGCTTGGAAGAGGAGCACAGAGTGGCGAAAACAGGGCGTTCCGGGGCATCCCATGTGTCGTCTGGCAGGCGCTTCCCCCGCTCTACCTTCCCATGGCTAGACAGCCGATATCAGCTGTCTAGCCACAAAGGCAGGGCAGTTGAAGCACGGAGGGGACAATCCCCCTGCACTTCTCCAAGTTTGGAGGCGGCCGCCTATCCCCATAGGATTGCACCCTAAGTAGTGCTATTATTGCTGTTACTATTATTAATAATAGTAGCAGCACTAGTAATAGTAAAAATATCGGCTAAATTGCATAGTCTACAATAATTTTTCTATACCACTTCTCATTTGCACAAATCCCAAACGGATTTAAAAAGAATACAATAAATACAATAAATCAGGGGTCCCTTGTTAACAGGGACTGGCCAATGTGATCATATTATGCCTGTACTTTTCCATCTGCATTGGCTGCCAGCCCATTTCCAGGCCTGATTCAAAGTGCTGGTATTAACATTCAAATTCCTAAATGGCTTGGGGCCAGGTTACCAGAAGAATCGCCTCCTCCTATATATACCTGCTCAGAGGCTAAGATCGTCTTCAGTGATTCTTCCCAGGGAGCCCCCACCAGAAGTGAAGTGGGTGGCTACTGAGAAGAAGGCCTGTTCTGTTGCAGCAGCCCGGTTGTGGAATGGACTCCCCAGAGAGGTTAGCCTGGTGCCTATGTTGTGGCTTCTGGTGCCAGGTGAAGAACTCATTTTCCCAGGCATTTTAGTCTTTCAGTTTCTGTTGTTTTAAAACTGTTACTGTATTTAAAATATTTACACTGCTGCCAAGTTTTAGTTTGGATTTTATTTTATACTTCAGTTTTAATTTTTTAAACTCTTATATTTTACTGTGTTGTATTTTACGGTTTTAGTTGTTGTGAATCACCCAGAGAGCTTTGGCTATTGGGCGGTATAGAAGTATAATAAGTACGTAAGTAAGTAAATACATGTACATCTATACATATAAGTTTGCATATGCAAATTTTATGAAAATGCATGTTTTATTTAATCCTCTTTGTTGGTGATGTATTTCCACCTTTTTGGCAAAGTGTAAATGGCCACCCTACATGCTACTCTCTCCTCCCTTGAGTGTAGATGGTGGCTCTGACCATGCAATCTTGCCGCAAGTTCTACGTAGTGGGACATTTGGATCCCAAATGTGGCATGCCTGTGGGGAACTCCAACTGCACCCACAAAACTCTCGACTCCTTCAATGGCTACTGGTCTTGATGGCTATGTGCTACCTCCAGTATCAGAGGCAGTGAGCCTATGTACACCAGTTGCTGGGCAACATGGGTGGGAGGGTGCTGTTGCACTCATGCCCTGCTTGTGGGTTCCTGGTTGGCAGTTGATTGGCCACTGTGTGAACAGAATGCTGGACTAGATGGACCCTTGATTTGATCCAGCATGGCTCTTCTTACGTTCTTATGCCACCTTCAAACATGTATTTTTAATTAAAACCTTGAAAAAAGTTAGGGCACCAGGTTCTCCTTCCTGTTCCTGCACCTGCTGCAGATCAGCTGTTAGTGGGCAGGCAGAGGAGGAAAGAGTTACTTTCTGGCCCCACCAAGCCTTCTTCTGTCCACACAGTCATTTCCCCTTTGCTCTCTCTCCCCCTGCACTGCTAGTCTCCAACCTTGCTATTTCTCTCCCCACATCCCCTTTCCTCGCTATTCCTCTCCCATCCATGTCCCTAGCCTTCTTCTTTCTCTCCCTTTCTAGCCTCTAGCCTTGCTCTTTCTTTCCCCTCCCCCCTTTGCCTTGCTATTCCAACCCCTCAGAATCTAGCTTTGCTATTTCTCCCCTCCCATAACACACATACCTCTTTAGCTCATTTTAGCCAGGCCCCCACAGCAGCCATTATATGACTAGCCACATCCATCAAGGGAGCTATTTTCTGGTGGCACTCACAGCAGTTTCTCAAATTCCCAAATGTGCTTCCAGGTCCAAAAAGGTTCTGGACTCCTGGTGTAGAGGCTACTCTGAACCAGTATGTGAACCAGCCCATAAGTGTTTAGAGCAAGATGTTCTGATCATCAAAGCAGCATGCCAGTATGTTATACTAATACCTAAAGCACAAATAAGTAATAAATCAATGTTTCAACCCTTTCAGGATCTTGGATCTATGTTCCACAGCATTCTCTCATTTCTCTACAGCTTCCCTACTTTGTAATGTGTGTGAAGCATAATGTATTAACTGTGATAAAGTGTTAATGCATTAAATTCTTCTTGGAATGTTTATGAATAAATTGCAAAAAGGAAGAAGGAAGTATATGACTAATAATTTCAATATTATTATCCCTTTTGGCTTCATTCCAAGATACTAGATTCGTAGTCCAGTTCTATGCATCAACTGACCTCTAAGGAAGCATGCTTACAATTACAGCCTTAGTCCTGCTATGAACTAACTGCACAACCATGTATGCATATTTACTCAGAAGTAAGTTCCATTTTGTCCAAAGGGGCTTGCTCCCAGGAAAGTGTTCATAGGATTGCATCCTAAATGACTGAATATATTGGTCTGGGTCAAGCAGGATACTTACATCCCTTTCAAAACAAAACAAAACAAAACAAAACGGGATAGCAAAATGATTGGAAATAAAAAAAACTGGATAAAAATGGATGTTAGGATCTCTGGTGACAGGAGAACTGTACTGCACAAAGCTAGGATCTATTACAGAAACAGGAGAACTAGTTTATAGTACAGTAGGAGCCTGAGGAGCAGGAACTCAAGAGTTCATAGAAATACACATTGCAAGGACACTGTGTTGTCGTAACACTTATATCCAAGGGATTTTGCACGCTGACACCAAGTTGATGTCTATCCAGCATTAGGATTACAAATGTCTCCTATTTTATTTAGAGGTATTCTTTATTCTACACATTTTCAAATGTATACTGTTCTCTTTTTCCAACATAGCAACTTCATAAAATATAACCAGTACCCCTTCCCTCAGAAATTGACAGATGCTCTTCAGCCCCAGGGCCCCCCCTTTCCCCTTCTTGTTGGTCTTACTGTTAAGGTTGCTTTGGCAACCATACCTCGCTAGTTCCATGATTTGTACTGTTGACTTGCATCAGTACTAGACGTTACAAGAGACATGGAGCTGCCATCACTCCACGTTTCTTTCCTCCGTCTTCCTGGCATCTAGCAAGTATTGAATATGTAATGTAGTGTTGTTACTGCCCTGTGTGTTTTCCCACCCCTTTTTTTACATAATTGATTATTGAGGTGGCAAAACACACAGCACAAAGGCATCATGTTACACATCAAGTTATGATAAAGGTAACAGGAAGAGAGGAGAAAGAATAATGGCAACTCTGTGTCCCTTACCATATCTAGCACCTCCAAACTAGACAATATGAAAAACTCATGAATGTATTTCCATAATCTGCTTATTAAAATTTAAATGGCAACATGGGGAAAGGGGATATCAGGACTGTGTTGGGAGGAGGGATTTTAATCCTTTCCCATTGTGGCTTTCTTTCTTTTTTATATACTTAAAAATGGCTGCCCATTTGGTGGTCTCCAACTGGTGGGAAGGGGGAATTTGGAGGTAGAAAACTGACAGCCAGGAAAGAGTTATAATGCTTCTCTGTGTGTGTCCTGTTTCACAAGGCCTTTGTAGTTGAATTTGGTTGAGTAATTTTACATTCTCATCTCTTTTAGCCTTTTTAGGGTATGTTTTGCTTTTATGGTGGCTTGGTGGCTGAACAATTTGCTTTCATTGGCCTGTTTTTGTATTGAGGCATGGTTGCAGCTAAGTATTTAGTGATGTTGTTGTTTATGATATTTGTACTTTTTAATCTTTTATTCTTAGTTACGCCACCTTGATTGCTATTTGCATAAGGAGGGCATCAAGTTTTAAAACAAACAAAATAAAGAAACAATCTTATGCATGTTTAGTCAGAAAAAAAGTCCTACAACTCCCAGCGTTCCCTAGCCAGCAAGGGATTTTTTTTCCTGACTAAACATGCATAGGATTGTGCCTATGAAGCTTAGAAGATCATGCCTCAATTAGGAAAAAAAAAAAAAAACAGCGCGGAGAAGCCCCGATTCTGTGAGGATAACGCCTGAATTAAAAAAAAAACCATCCAGAGCGGGGGATAGGAGGGGATAAAACGTAGTCTCATTTGAGGGGATACAACAACCCCCTGCTCATTGCAGGAAGCCTGATTCCCAGGTGGTCGCCCATCCAACTACTGACCGGGGCTGACCCCACTTAGCATCCAAGATCAGACAAGTGCGCTCAGGAAAACAGCACAGCACTCGAGTGTCAACTGAGCTCGCACATTCGATGAAGCGCTGCAACAGGGAAAATGGGTGAGTGTAAATAATCACGTTTTAATGCGAGAGCGTTTAACCCAATGGGACATTGAATTCATTGCGATGGCGGGCACAATGTAGATCAGCCCCAAATCGATTGACTCTGCTTGCTTTGCCGTCAACACTTCCTGTAGAATGTGTTGGCTCAACTTACTGCTCATATACCTCTTTCCCCTGCCATCTCTTTTAAGCAGACCAGAAAAGAGTGTAAATAGTTCTTCCTACAGTCTCCAGTTTGATAAAGAAGTCTGCTTTGTCTCCTATCTACTGTTCTCTGGCTTCCTTCCGGAGTCAGTGTCCCTTGGCTGAGCTATGAGCGTGGTTAGAGGAAGTGCCTCCCTTGACACCTCAGGCAGCTCCACCTGTTTTCCCCCCTGCCATATAGGGGGAAATTGTGTGTGTGATCCTGTGTGAGAATTAGATGATCCCTTTTTTCCATGTGAATGCACACATTCGTAAAGGTCACAAATCTCACCTAGCTTGATTACAGTAAAGCTGATGCATATTCAGGCAATTTTCATGCACAACAATCTACATAGGGTTTCTTTTCTTATGCAGAGGCTGCAGTCCTAGGAATATTTACTCATAAGTAAGTCCCACTGTGGGGCTGACTTCCAGATAAGTGTGCATACAGTTACAGTCTAATGCTGCACTCCTAAACACACTAACATAGGAGTAAGCTCCATTGAAGACAGTGCAACTAAACATGCATAGTTTTGCTCTTCAGAGATATCTCAAAGAAGAATATCATAAGTGAAACTGTACATTGTAATGGAAGAGTTGTAAAAGAGAGCATTAGTGAAAATACTCTGTTTTACCCTCAAATATTTTATTCCTAAAGTTTAACATTAACAATAAGTTTAAAAAATCCTTGTTGTTCTTCCAGTACAATGTGTATTCCAATATGCAATATACATGGAGTCTATTTTTCTTCAAGTTCATCTAAAGAGCAGAATCCAATTATCCTATGAATCTTGTCAATGAATTTGATGATTTCAGCAACATCCAGAACTTTAGCCACTGCTTAATTTTTGGACTGATAGGCTTTCCCCAGTATCAAACCAATGCTATTTTAGGGGCAAATGTTTGCAGGAAATAATCTAGTGTGAAGTATGGGTTTGTCGAGGCAAGAGCATGCCCTCACTGTGGAAGAATGTAAGATTCTTCAGGGACCCAAGAAAATGCAGAGAAATGTTCAGGGCAAAGCATGTTTTTTTAAAAAAATCAACTTTAGTATAAACAGGTATTTAACAGGAGACCCTCCAGAATCTTTCATGGCTGCTTGAGCAGGTCTAGTTTGTAGAGTCCAAAGTAAAAACTTGGTTGGATTATTCCAGATTCTGGAATGTTTGAACTACTAGAAAAACATGGAGTGGATCTCTATCCCAGTTCCTCCCACCAGTTGGAGGCAGATAGAAAAGAAAATGTTAATGAGGTAGAAATCAACAGCATTCTTCTGAGACTGAATCTCAAGGTTAAGTAGCTGATGTAAAGATTTCTAGGGACTCTAGTATGAGACTCAAAAGGAAGGAATGATGGTGTAAAAGAGACTTCATTTCAAATTGGAAATGATTGCTGCTGTATGTTTTAGGTTTTTATCAAGGTTTGCTGCTGTCCATTTTTCCTTAATTCAAGCTTTTACATTGTTTTCCAGCTTTGGCGGAGAGCCTGGTAAAAGCTGCCATAATATTTAATTTAACAGAAACAATGAATTATCTAAGACTATTCAGACAATCATCTTGTTCAATTGGCTGATCATTATGACAGTTTTCTGTAGAAAAACATACCTTGTGAAGGCTCAAGTAAGGCTCTTCTAACACACTTAGACATGACCTGGCTGTGTGTTTGTTTGATTTGCTCCATCAAGTGAAAATACAAGAATTTAATTTTGTTGTCATGGTTCCAGATAGATCTTTCCCCAAGAGAAATCACAGTGGAGTGGCAAAACAGAGAAGAAGAGTACAACCCTCATCCTTTCTCTTTTCCCTACTTCTACCAGGCCCCTATGTAAGCCACCTGGATGGAAACAACTAGCAGAAGGAACCAATCATTTCCATTGCTGCCTGCCCACCAGTCTGACTGTCCCAGAAATTCCTGTTGTGTGATTGGACTATTGCAGAAAGTTGGGATCTCCACTGTAGGGGATGACAGTCTGCCAACAACTCCCTCTGCCCAAGTGAAGGCATCTTTGTTTCCTGCTTGCAGGTATCAGCTTCCACCACTTCTATTCTTCCCTGTCTGAGGGCCAAGAAGGCCCAGGCTGGGCTGGGAGGACATCTAAGGCAGGCTGTTGGCTTTTCTTCTAGAGTAGCCACTTGCGAATCACGAAAAAGGAAGAGGATTTGCATCACCAAAAAAGAGGACAAAACAGGACACCAATGTGCATACAAGTCACATATGCTAATTTATATGTATAGATGCAAATTTAGAAATAATAATAATAATTTCAATAGAAATACAGTACATCTTACCATAATGTAGAAGGCTGTGACTGGGTGACCTGTGTGCCTTGCTCAGGCTGCTGTCCAGGTGCTGTTCGTAGGCGACTTCAAGGCACAGCTGAACGTTTCCTTCTGATGGTTCTTTATCTTTATATCGGACCTGGTCAGCCCTTCAAATAGAGGACTGCCTCTGAAAAAGAGGACACCTGGCCACACTAGTATCACTCTTCACTGCTTAGGAGGCTGTATCTACTAGCAGCAAAAGTGCTGCCAATATGTTTGGGGGCTGAGGTTGTTTGCACTCTGTGCATCTGATCACAGCCCTCAAGCAGAATCCAATAACTGTGTCCTGGAGTGAATATATGAGAAGCTAACTGTTCTCTCCCTTCCTTCACCTGTCCCTTAGCTAATGTATCTACACTAGCTCAAATGTTGGGACAGTTCTCAGGACTTGAGGCAATCATATATTTACTACATACACATGGTTTGGAGGAGTCAAGAACAGTGGGGGACCAGATCTCCCCCCCACCAATATTTTTGGCATAGACAGAATGCCTTTGCTAACAGCACAGCCCTTAGCATTACCTGGGTGACCTCCCCTCCAATCTTTGTACACTGCTATCTGGACAGTTGCTATGTAGGTGTCAGCAATAGAATACTGATAATACAGAAGCAGAAGACAGGACAGTAGTAAGGAAGCTTCTACATACACATTCTGAAATCATAAGCAATATATAAGTGCCTCTTCATGATTCCACCTGAACCTATCCATCAGTTAAGAACTTTTTCATAGGCCCTTCTCTGGGTACCACTGCCTTTGGAGGTTAGGTAAGTGGCTACTGGAGAGAGGGCCTTTTCGGTAGTGGCACCTAAAGTATGGAATTACCTCTTTAGTTTTTACCTAGTGCCTTCATTATCTTTTAGGTACCAGGCAAAGTCTCCTGGGTTTTAATTGCATATGATGGCTTTTATGGTAACTGGACTGACTGCTCTTTATATGGATTTTTAGTTACTGAAGCATGACTGCTTTTTCATCTGTTGCTTTACTTATTTTTATTGTATTTAATGTCTTAAGGAGTATTTAGTATTATGATTTGGTTAGATGCTTTGAGGCTTATTTGAAGAAAGGAATAAACATAAAAGGAACAGATATTTGAATTCATACTTTAATACATAGCTTCCTCCATTATCTGGAATATTATTGACTACATTTATATCCCCACCCCTCTTCCAAGATGAGATGTATGTGTGGGGTCTCAGTGGAGTCTTCATCCCTATCCAGATACTGGTAAGGCCCAGACCTGCTTAGCTTTTGGGTGGATGTACATCAGGTGGCCTCAAACTGGTGTATCCATGAAAAAAAGCTTTGATTTTCCACTCAATTATTTTTAAACTGTAAGAAGAGGTATTGTGCTGTTTTGGCACCAAAAGTTAGTCTTACACTTACGTGGAGCATAAAATGAGTGTTAAGAAAATCCCATCAAGACCATTAAAACTCTCTGTGTAAGATATAGTATCTGGCTGCTTAGTTTTATCTTGAATGTTCAGGTGTTGTTTTAGTGTATTCTGCCTCTGATTAGGCCTTTCAGTATCTTTACCACTACTGAAATTTCTTTCACTGTTTATTATTTCCGCCCCATCAACCCATTTGCTTATTTTAGCTACTTGTTCCTTCCTCTTTTCTGGCTTCTGCATGGAACTCACCAAGGTCAGGGGTTTACATTTCAGCTTTGTTTGTACAATATAAGAATGTAGGCAAGGGCTTTTAATTCATTTCTTCTTTATGGGTTTGTGATAGCTTTTGAAGACATTTGGGAGAAAGGACCATTTCCTTCCTCAAGGTCTGCTTGTCATGCAAGAACAAGAGAAGAGCACTCACTCCCTTAGTCAAGCATCTTACTTGACTTTTTAAAAAATCTATTTTTAATATTAATTAGAACAGTAGCACTGATCAGGGATAGGCTTCCCTTGAAAATCTGGGATGACACATACTTCATTTGTGTCAATTGTACAGCAATAGCTTCAGTTACATTCAGGTTCAATGTATCAATAGTTATTGGCTTTTCTAGATAGGTTACAGACAGATCTATCATTGTTCAGTTTCCCATCATACACCTCTCTCCCTAGGGTACAGATATTTCCAACTGCCATCTTGTCCAGTGCTATTGTGCATTAGAATTCAGTATAAATTAGCAATCCCCACAGCCTTCCCCTGCCCCCACCTCAATTGTGCTGAAAACACTTTTCAAAGTCCGTGATCCCAGTTTGGGAAACTAGAAGACTGTGCACCCTCTGTTACATCCCAGAAGACTGCTGAACAGATACTGTAGATGGTCAATGCTGTTGTGACTGAAAATCAGCACACATTGGGTAAAAAATACAGCTTCTATTTGTTGAGAGGATAATGACATTGGTCGATTCAGTTCCATGGGATTAAAGATGTGCAACTGTGGTCTTGTCAGGGCTG
This sequence comes from Heloderma suspectum, assembly GCF_057233095.1. NCBI lineage: Eukaryota > Metazoa > Chordata > Lepidosauria > Squamata > Helodermatidae > Heloderma > Heloderma suspectum. The sequence goes on from NC_139462.1 coordinate 74,142,226, forward strand.
AACTTCAGGCAGCTTGGAAGAGGGAAGCCAGGAACTGGGAACCAGGAGTTGTGCCAGGGGTCAAGCTGCAGGTCTAGCCAGAGCCACAAGATGAAACGAGGGGCTTTTCTACACGAGGCTGTTAGTCCGCAGCATCTACTTTTGGTTTCGTCACAGAAGTAAGATCTGAGCACTATATGAGGAGTGTTTCCTTTCCTGCTTTTCTGCTACATAGCCTCTTGGTGGCACTGCGATATAGTGGAATAATGCAAAGAGCATTTTCTCTCATTTTCAGAAATAATACCCCATTTTCCCTGCTCTAGAAAAACTCACCAAAGGTGCTGTTTATAAACAGAAGCAAAACTGGAGGGTCATAACGTTGTCTAAATAACCCATAAACAACCATGAGTATGGAATCACAAGTGCACAATAAATGCCTCATGTAGAAATGCTCAAGGAATCAGATGTGAGAGGCAAAGCCAGGAGTCACAACCAAAGAAGACATATCAGAGCCAGGAAGACTGGTTAGGCAGCATCCATATCCCAATAGGAAGCCTTTTATAGCCCATCCTATCCTATCCCATCTAGGAGGGCCCAATGTCCAGCCTGAGTAGGCTGAGCTAGTCCAGAGTCTAAGGATACTTCAGTATCCTAGAGAGTGATCCAAGTTGCAATTCTAGCAGCTCACCACATGAGGAAACTGAACATAAGAACATACGAAGAGCCATGTTGGATCAGACCAAAGATCCATCTAGTCCAGCATTCTGTTCACTCAGTGGCCAACCAGCTGCCCATGGAAAACTCACAAGTAGGACTTGACTGCAACAACACCCTCCTGTCCATGTTCCCCAGCAACTGGTGCATGTAGGAAACTGCCTCTGATACTGCAGGTAGCATATAGTCATCAGGACTAGTAGCCAATGCTAGCCTTATCCTCCAGGATAGAGTTGGAGTGAGGGCTCCTGGTTCTAGCCACCCAAGGCTTCTGACATATCTCAACAGCAACTTAATTTAAAAGAAGTTCAATGATAAATTATAAAACACAAGCATTGGACTAGGCTCTCTAAATATGAACATCCTGATATGTTGAGTAAATTGATGTTAATGGAGATCATTGCCACATCTCTGCTTTTCTCCATGATACGGATTTTCCCTTATGTAATCTATAGCAGATAAATAGCAACATTAAAATGTGTACTTTTCAGTTATGAATTAGATTAAGCAAAGTCAGTATCTATGACACTCTGTTTGGAAATGGCCCTCAACTTGGATGCTTTTAGCCCAAACCCACGCTTTCTTTAGGCATGTTGTATCAAGCAAAGTGTCAGCAGATTATCCTGTGAGCTGTGGATGGGGTCCATGGGGATTGCATGTTCAGTCAGGCATCGATTCTGATTCCCAGGTAAAAAACCTCACATAGGCACACCTTTTGCATATGGGTGAGTAACAATGAAGTGGGAGGAAGAAGATAATGCCCCAGGTGTGCTTTTTGGAGGAAGCCAAATCTTCATTCTCTCAAAACAGGTAGGAGGTATTTTGCAATGTTATTTTAATTTTTACCAATATAGTTATGTAGGTAGCTTGCTAGGAAGGAACACACGGTATTTCGTTTAACCACAGGATACTCTTGGAAATACCTCTTCTTCATATAAATAACCTTTCACTTTCACCGCTCTAATTGATGGAACTTTCTGGGAAATTGGGGGGGGGGGCAGCAGTGGAATAAAGAAAAGGGAGAGAAAATAATCATGGTGTTGAAAAATTGTTCAAGGGTGCTATTAAGGCTAAATTATGGGCCAGGACAAAAGCAAGGATATTTGTAATCCCTTGAATATAAAACTGTTTTGGGAAGTTGAAGCATGAAAACATCTCTTTGCCTTGCACTGGAACTCAGGCCAACTAGCTTCAGTTAACAGACACTCAAGAAGCCTCACCCATTACTTCTCTGTCCCCTGTGACCTTCATTCTTGTGTTTAGTACATTGTTATTTCCAAAATCTTACGTAAGAGGCGTTGCACTTTGCAGTTTGTCTCTCATCGCCTGTTTTTTGGTTTCCGATCTGTTTACTATCATAGGATGAGCCTTACTTTAGGAAGATATATAGCTTTGCTGGTGTACAATGTTGTGTGTTCTAGTGCCAAGGCAACAGTATTTTGTATGTGGGGGAGGCAGGGTATATGATTAGTCATCTCTATATAATCCTCCTGTGTTTTCCAGTAGTTCTTCCATCTTTTTTCTTACAACAGAAGGTTAATTTTTTTTAAAAAAGAAAAACCTTTTGTAGCAGCCATATCGGGGGTCAGACTAAGTAGCCTCATGCAGTCTCATGCTTCATGTTCTTGCTGAGCTCTTTCTCCCTTGAATATATTGTTGTAAGCTGACGAGACACAGGAATTCCTTATCTTGTCAAAGGTCATACAATTGTATATCTTGTTCTCTGCTGTTCTCTTCTGTTCTCTCCTTATCATGGCTACCCTATAACCCAGTTCTTGTATTATAAACAATGGTGCTAGGAGGAAAAATGTTGAGGATTGCAACCCCATGCGGGAGGGAGAGGAGGAGCCATTTCATATATGTCACAATGTCTATAAAACCAATGTGCTAATGTAAATCGGGGCTTCTGGCTCTTTGGAAACGATTCCAGCCTTAAGCCCGCGCGTTAAATAAAGAATCTCTTTTTCCTTCACTCCGTGGTCTCTCTGACTCTGGGTTCTGCAACATAAATGGTGCCGTGACTCGGATGTGGCAGGCTCTGAGCCAGACAGGTGGCAGTTGCCTGCTCTTGATCGCCGCACCGGGAAGACGAGCTCGGCGCATGCCTCCCTTTCTTGGCGCCACCGACCTTTTTGTCGAGTGAATGGGAGAAAGCCTGCACCGGGATCGCCCAAACGGTAGTGAGCAGCAAGAGAACCCTCGGAAGCGGAGGAAGGAACTTGAGCCCTGCCTGTATCGCAGCTGCAATTGAGTTGAAACCCACATTGGAAGCCTTCAGGAGAAAGGCAAGTATATGGGAAAAAGAGGGCCCCGCCTTTAGGGAGAAAGGCCACTGGGCAGAAAAAAAGAGGGCCCCGCCTTATGAAGAAGGTCAGTGTTGGTGGTATACGTATACAAAAGAACCTACTCCTTGCGGGTAGAAGGGGGGCCTGATCACACCCCCGAGTGGGCGCCAGTACCTAGCACGCCAGTACTCAGTAGGAAGCTGAGGAAGCTGGGGAAGCCGTTTTCCGCTCTGGTAAAAAGTGGGAAAAGTGGGTGGCAGGGACATATGGATGTAGTGGAGAGATTGATGATTGTGTGAGTGGCTACTGCGGTTTCTGAAGCATACCGTTGACCGTCCGGGTGCCCAGGCCAGTAGCAAAGTGCGTGATGTGAAAAATCCTCTTGTGTCGGCCAGTGAGACCCCTTACTCACTGACCAATTCCCATTCCCTAATTGTGTCTGTCTTCAATTTAGAAGGGAGGCTATGGGTGGTGGGGGAAGCAAACCTTGCACCCCCTTGAGATGTATGTCAAACAAAGAAGGAAAAAGGTTTTTTTTTAAAAAAAGATTCAGAATAGAGAGAGAAAACAGCAAAAAGCTCAAGGTCGAGCTGAGAGAAAAAAAAAACAAGATCTGAGGCTGTTAATTAGAAAAATGTTGCAGGACAGTCTGGCTTTTAACAAAGCGTGGGAGCATGAGAGTGTAAGGCCGAAGAAGTAGCTGTTAGCCTAGCGCGCCGAGAGGGGGGGGGGCAGGAAAATTGCCCACAACGTTCTGAGTTGTGCAACATCATCACCTCGCCTAATTGAGATAAAATCCCTAAGAAATGGAAACTGAAAATGAAGACCCAGAAGATGAAGGCAAAATAGAAAATAAAGGTGAAGAATCAGCCCCCAGAGCACAGGCTAGACCCCTCTTCGAGTGAAAAGTGTGCCATAAGACTGTCCCAAAGCAGAATGAAGCGGAAAGACCATGTTGAAGATCTCTGTCAAGGTAACCGTGTTTAGCTTTGAACTGTGTTAAAATTGCATAGAGCCTGTAGCTACTGACCATCAGCTATATGATTTCTGAAGAGCGTAACCATTAAGCTTTTGCCGTGGGATTCCCTGCAATGAAGAAATCTCACTGATTTGAGTATCCAGTGTTACACTGCCTAAGTGTGTGTGCTAAAGAGACCAAGAAACCAGACAGCATGTTCCTGGCCAAGCCAAAATCACGCTACTGCCATGCTCCTGAAAGCTGCAATAAACTGTGTAAGCTGGGAGACCCAACCTGATTGAGAAGAAAAGAAGATATTGGAGCAACTGTCTTGAAAAACAATGAGATCTGTGTAGCTGGCTGGCTGACGCTGTCAGTGATGTTACAACTTTAAATTAAGACTGTTTTCCTGTTTGAGACCCCAGCGAAGAAAGCTAACCCGAGTTATTTGTTGCCCGTGCCAAAGCAAGAATTTGGTGGCCCTGTACCTCATCGTGTCCTGTTTTGAGCTTGGGATTTACAAATACAAACAAACTGAGAAGCTTGCCTTTGAAGTCCTGCAAATCACCCCACCGCCTCCCCGAAGATTAATGGCTGCCTGAAAAATGCAAGTATAAAGCGATGCCCATCACCCCCCAGCGTCCTGAGTTTCGGCACTCAGTGTTTCAGTGCTTTCGTGTACCAGGTTAGAAAAGAAAAAAAAAAGAGTAAGTTTTTAAAATGTCTGTGAGAGAACCTGACAGAAGTAAAATAAAATTTACAGAGGAGTTGCCCAAGTTAAAGCATCATGGCTAGAGAGCTGAGCTGTGCCGCTCTGTTTAGACAGAGGCCTTGCGAAAAAGTTAAAGGCCCTTGTCTGTCAAAAGGGGTGTAGGGCCACACTTCCCCTTTTTAAACTGATGCAAAAGTAGAGAGCCTTTGCTGGAAACATCGCATCTTCATTGCCCAGAGCCTTCTCTGTTTGCCTCCATCATCATCTGGGCTTTTTAGAGAGACACTGCACATGAACTAAAATTTTAAATTGTCAAAGACTTGCCATGGACAGTGCTGTGAAGCTTTTGATAAACTTGAACTCTCATCGCTGTGGACCATGTGTCTGTGTTTGTAGTCAGCTCAGTGTACAGCAGGCTAAGTTTGATCTGTGACTTTTAGATTTCCTTCTGCCAGAACTCATGCAGCATAGAGTTGCCGATGCAAAAATGGTGACCTAGAACTCTGCGTGTGTGGGTATGCCCGTCCCTTGATTTTAATGAGCCCTGAGCTTTCAGCCAGAAGACCAGTATGATTGCTGGATCTGCTCCATCATGCCTTACCATGCAAGAAGTGTTTTCCATTCATTGTGTTAAATTGCAGAAAAAGTTTGTTGTATATATTTTATGATTTCTTAGATATCATAAAGTATATGTGATATTTGCAGATTAGTGTTAGTTGCAACTCCAAATGATACTAAGTGTGGTTCCCAATGGATGACGAAGAGAAAAGACAAAAGCAAGTAGAAAAGAAGGAATAGAGAAAGTAGAAGACAGATAGAGAAGAGAGAAAAAGAAAAGGCAAAAGGCAAAGAAAAAACATTTGTAAAAAAGAAGCGTGGCCATAGTTGCCCCCAGGGTAAATTAAAAGCAGCTGATTGTGCCTGGAGCTTATTACCTGGGGTAAAGTAGCCACAATAATGTAATAGTTCTTTAAGATAAAGAAAATCTAACTAGAAGGAGAAGAAGAGCCTACCCCAAATGTGTGTCATTGGGACTAGTGTAAGGCAGAAAAGTTTAAGTAAGTTTAACTTGAAAAAGACAAATAAAGAAACAAGGCTGGTGCATAGATCAGAAAGTTTTATATAAAAAGTTTGAAACATGATCTGCAATACAGGCAGATCAGCAAAGAAAAAGAAAGCAAAAGAAAGAGAAAAAATTTGTCTTCCCATACTAATAAATAAAAAGTGTTATCAAGCACTTTGGGAAGCGAAGTTGTTTACAGGAAGCTGTGCCTGAGAACCAAACACTTCTAGCCTATGCTGAAAATGCTTGCTAGTGTTGTGCTGCCTCATGGGTAACATGTATAGTATAAAAACCCATTTAGTGCAATAGCTCGTGGTTCAGAGAAGCTGTCTGATCCAAAAATTAAGTACGCCTGTGTGCTGTAAGTTACCCAATAAAGTCTCCTTGTAAATAAATCCCCCCTCGCTGGAATCCCAAAACACAAGTGGGGCTAGAGCGCCTCACCCAGTATCAAACCCTGCTGTTAGAAGCCATGAAAGGCAGGTATAAAGAAGTCAATTAATATGACCAAAGTGTCTAAAGTGCTGCAAGGTGCCACCGAGGCCCCAGAGCGTACTTGGAGCATCTTTCAAATGCCTATCGCCAGTACACCCCCCTCGACCCAGAGGCCCAAGAAGACGTAAACGAAAAAAGAAAAGAAGAAGACCCGGCAGAGGCAGAAGATTCTTAAAAAAAAGAACCAGTGTGCCCAGTGTGGACAAGATGGACATTAGTGGCATGAATGCCCAAATAAAATAAATCAAATACACAAAGGAGAAAAACAAAGGGGCCAGAATGGGCGAAGAGGGAGACAGCTTGAGAAGGGCCGTGACATTGACTGTGAGGGGCCGTGACATTGACTTCATAATTGACACTGGAGCAGCATCAAAAGCAAGCAACAAGAAGTCCAAACACTAAACAAAGTTCTTCAAGCCCAGCGTCGCTTTGTCTTAAAAAAATAAGCCATTCCCATCACAGAAGCTCATCCTTTCCAACCAAGAGTTAAAGTATGAGTTAAAGAGGGAAAAATAACCCTTTGACTCCCAGATGGAAAGAACTCAGAACTGTCATACTTTCCACCCCCGCAGCTATGAAAGCAGCTAGAGTTAAACCCTGGATACATTGGACACGAGTCAAGAGAGCGAGAGGGGGAAAGTAGACCATAAACAGAAATCCTGAAAATCCTTTAAAAATCATTCTGAAAAAGCAGTAAGAAGACTCAGGCTAGACCTTACTGTGGACACACCGGGAAACTGTCCCCCTGCGTACGGTCAGACCTGCAACTGGAGAATTGAAGAAGGGGACTAGACCCTACTGCAGCTTGCCAGGTGAATAGCTGCCCAGCGTACGGTCAGATCCCAAAGAAGATCAAACATGCGTGTTGTAGTGTTAGTAGTGTTGCATTGTGTTTCCTTAATAAGGTGCAAAAAGGGGGGTCTGCCCCTGGAAAAAGAAGTTTGTCCCAGTGATTTGCTGATAATTACTGGCTTCACCTGGCTAACATCACGAGAGTAAAACATTTTTGTTTGCCAAGAGGTATACCTGCAAACAGGCTTATTAGCTCTTGCCTAATACCTGTCTGTAGACATCCTGGGAACATTCAAAAAGATACCATGTTAAGAATTTATGGTGTAAGTTTAACTTATTCCCAAAATGCTAATTGGGGCGTAGTTGCAAAGATCCTACCCCCTACAGAGTTCACTCTACGCACCCCCATCATTGCTGAAACAAATGCTACGTGTGCACGAATGCTTAATTGTCAAAATTTTTCCAGAAAATATAAAGCTATCCCTGGCCCCCTTCCACTGAAATAAAATTCAAAACATATCTTTTAATGATGCCCACATACTTTTGCCTCATGGATGGTTTTAGACATGTAATTCCCGCACTTGGTCATTCATTCCTGCCAACTTGTCTGATAACCACCCATGTTGCCTCAGCCGCCAATTGAACTGGTGCCAATTCTTCCCCTGTAGCCTGAAAAAATCCGTCAGTGGCAGCCTCGAGCACTCCAACTAACTAAAAATTGTAATAGTCATGTGCAGTTATATTCTGACTCGGAAAAATTGGCCTTAGCAATGTCACTGGTTAAGGTTCCAGGTTTAGCCTTGGCTGATGGTCTGGAAATCAACCGGTTAGCTTGCAGCTTAGCCAAAAGCATAAATGCCACCTCACGAGCATTGTCATTGTTAAATAAAAAGCTGCGTGATCTAAAAGGTGCAGTTCTAGAAAACAGAGCTGGTATAGATTACCTCTTCCTTCTTCATCATTTAAGTTGTGAGACACACCAAAAGCTCTGTTGTTTTAACTTAACTGATAATGGCAATGCTGTAAATAAACAGATCAACAAGCTGCACAATATAGTAGCTAACAAAACAATAAGACAAAACAATTAGCTCAATTAGTTAACCCCTTGGCTTCCAGATCTTAGCTAGCTTAAAAGCATTGTTCATCCTAATTCTACCAGTATTGTTCATAAAAGTTCTGTTATGTCTCTGCGTTCCTTGTCTTATGCGCTGTTTAACCAATCTGTTTTATGTCTCAGCTAGTAAAACTGCTGCCCTCTATGCTCTAATAGCCCAACAAGAGGCTAAGTAATATGTATGTCACAAAAAGCTTTGTATAGTTATCAGTAATGCTATAATTGTAATGAAATTATGCATTTAAGGGGGGAATGTAGCAGCCATATCGGGGGTCAGACTAAGTAGCCTCATGCAGTCTCATGCTTCATGTTCTTGCTGAGCTCTTTCTCCCTTGAATATATTGTTGTAAGCTGACGAGACACAGGAATTCCTTATCTTGTCAAAGGTCATACAATTGTATATCTTGTTCTCTGCTGTTCTCTTCTGTTCTCTCCTTATCATGGCTACCCTATAACCCAGTTCTTGTATTATAAACAATGGTGCTAGGAGGAAAAATGTTGAGGATTGCAACCCCATGCGGGAGGGAGAGGAGGAGCCATTTCATATATGTCACAATGTCTATAAAACCAATGTGCTAATGTAAATCGGGGCTTCTGGCTCTTTGGAAACGATTCCAGCCTTAAGCCCGCGCGTTAAATAAAGAATCTCTTTTTCCTTCACTCCGTGGTCTCTCTGACTCTGGGTTCTGCAACACTTTCACCTCCCCACCATTTTAGTGACGTGATTTTCCCGAATTAAACAATTCCAGTCTACACTTCTGGTCCAAAACACTTTTTTTTTTGACATTTCATGGGTAGTAACGGACAACCACACTGAAATGATTGAGTACTTAGCACTAAATAAATGATTGTGTGTTGTTGTTGTTTTTACAGATTCCTCTTCTCTCTTACAGATTCCTCCCCTTGCCCCCCCCCCCCGGACACTAAGATGAATTGAACTTAGCTAAAGCTTTTCGGTAAGGTGCCACATGATATGGTCTCATTATGCTGCAGAAGTGGCTATTTTGTGTAGGCCAGGAATGGGGAACCTTCAACCTTTGGGTCTAATCAAGCCCCTGAGACCTCAGAATCCAGTCCATGAGAACTCTCCCCAAGCCACGCCCCCTCCACCTTAGCCACACACCTTCACAGGCCACCACACAACCCTGGTGCACCTTTCTTTGTTGTCTTTCCCCTGTCCAGTCTCTGCGTCTTGCTTTCCAACCTGTTTTTTTCTTTCTCCTACCAACAGCTCTTCCAACAGCCACTGTGGAATAACAAGTACTTGAAAACTTGAAAGCTGACTGTTCTGTTCGTGTAGTTCCAGAAACCATTGTTTGTCCTCAGCAGGGATCATTGTTAATCCTCTGCTTTGAAGCATTCCACTCAGCACTCTGCATTTGTTAGTTCTTGGCAGCTGTCAGAGGGGCTATCAGGAAGAAGGTGGGGGGACCTCAGGAAGTACCACAAATGGTTTGAAGGGTCCCGATTTGGCCCAGGCTTTGTCCAAATCCAATAGATATCCCTAGTCTTAACTAGCTTGTGGATAAGAGTTTTTGTACTTTACAAGTAAGGATGAAAATGATTAGAGGATCAGAAAATCTGCCATAGGTGCCTAGCTCCAAAACTCTTTGTATATCAAACACTGATGTATTTAAAACACTGTGGATAGTTTGTGCAGGACATTGTGTGCTGATCATGAAGGCATGTCCTTGAAGATGGTCTCTCAGATTTGAGAAAATGTAGGCATATAAAGTTTTATCCTCAATGATAAAAGAGAACAGTTTTCTCACACATGACAATTTTTGGGATCTTGTGGTTGCAAAGACACCATTTTAGCAAAAGGGATGTCTCCATTGTTTTCCACAGAGGTACATTGGAAATCTTCAGCAAAGGAGATCGTTACCTTGTCGTGGTGCTGGAGCTTGAGCACCTCAATGACATCGTGAGCTAAACTGTGAAGGGACACCCAAGACGGGAAGGTCATGGCAGAGAGGTCAGACTAAATACGATCCCTGGGGAAGGAAACGGCAACCCACCCCAGTATTCTTGCCATGAAAACTAAATGGATCAGTACAACCAGAGATATGTTGGTATACCATCGGAAGATGGGACTCCCAGGTCGGAAGATGGTCAAAATGCTACTGGAGAGGAACAGAGGATAAGTTCAACTAGCCCCAGATGTGATGACGCAGCTAGCTCAAAGCCGAAAGGACAGCTAGCAGCCGATGGTGCTGGTGGTGAATGACGAATCCGATGTTCTAAAGATCAACACACCATAGGAACCTGGAATGTAAGATCTATGAGCCATGGCAAATTGGATGTGGTTATTGGGGAGATGTCAAGATTAAATATAGACATTTTGGGTGTCAGTGAACTGAAATGGACTGGAATGGGCCACTTCACGTCAAATGACCACCAGATCTACTACTGTGGACAAGAGGACCACAGAAGAAATGGAGTAGCCTTCATAATTAATAATAAAGTGGCTAAAGCAGTGCTTGGATACAATCCAAAAAATGACAGAATGATCTCAATTCGAATTCAGGGAAAGCCATTTAACATCACAGTGATCCAAATATATGCCCCAACCACAGATGCTGAAGAAGCAGAAGTAGATCAGTTCTATGAGGATCTGCAGTACCTACTGGATAGTACGCCAAAAAAAGATGTTATTTTCATTACAGGAGACTGGCATGCTAAGGTGGGTAGTCAAATGACACCTGGAATTACAGGCAAGCATGGTCTGGGAGAACAAAATGAAGCAGGACATAGGCTGATAGAATTTTGCCAAGACAACTCACTGCGCATAACAAACACTCTCTTCCAACAACCTAAGAGACGACTTTATACATGGACTTCACCAGACCATCGACACCGAAATCAGATTGACTACATCCTTTGTAGCCAACGGTGGCGGACATCTATGCAGTTGGTAAAAACAAGACCTGGAGCTGATTGTAGTTCAGATCACGAACTTCTTATTGCACAACTTAGAATCAGACTAAAGAGAATAGGGAAGACCCACAGATCAGTTAGATATGAGCTCACTAATATTCCTCATGAATACGCAGTGGAGGTGAAGAATGGATTCAAGGGACTAGATTTAGTAGATAGGGTCCTGGAAGACCTATGGACAGAAGTTCGCAACATTGTTCAGGAGGCGGCAACAAAAAACATCCCAAAGAAAAAGAAAACCAAGAAGGCAAGATGGCTGTCTGTTGAGACACTGGAAGCAGCCCAAGAAAGAAGGAAAGCAAAAAGCAACAGTGATAGGGGGAGATATGCCCAATTAAATGCAAAATTCCAGAGGTTATCCAGAAGAGATAAGGAATTATTTTTAAACAAGCAATGCGCGGAAGCGGAAGAAGATAATAGAATAGGAAGGACAAGAGACCTCTTCCAGAAAATTAGAAACATTGGAGGTAAATTCCAGGCAAAAAATGGGTATGATCAAAAACAAAGATGGCAAGGACCTAACAGAAGCAGAAGAGATCAAGAAAAGGTGGCAAGAATATACGGAAGATCTGTATAGGAAGGATAATAATATCGGGGATAGATTTGACGGTGTGGTCAGTGAGCTAGAGCCAGACATCCTGAAGAGTGAGGTTGAATGGGCCTTAAGAAGCATTGCTAATAACAAGGCAGCAGGAGATGACGGTATCGCAGCTGAACTGTTTAAAATCTTGCAAGATGATGCTGTCAAGGTGATGCATGCCATATGCCAGCAAATTTGGAAAACACAAGAATGGCCAACAGATTGGAAAAAATCAACCTATATCCCCATACCAAAAAAGGGAAGCACCAAAGAATGTTCCAACTATCAAACAGTGGCACTTATTTCACATGCCAGTAAGGTGCTCAAGATCTTGCAAGGTAGACTCCAGCAATTCATGGAACGAGAACTGCCAGATGTACAAGCTGGGTTTTGAAAAGGCAGAGGAACTAGAGACCAAATTGCCAATATCCGCTGGATAATGGAGAAAGCCAGGGAGTTTCAGAAAAACATCTATTTCTGTTTTATTGACTATTCTAAAGCCTTTGACTGTGTCGATCATCACAAATTGTGGCAAGGTCTTGGTGGTATGGGGATACCAAGTCATCTTGTCTGCCTCCTGAGGAATCTGTATAACGACCAAGTAGCAACGGTAAGAACAAACCACGGAACAACGGACTGGTTTAAGATAGGGAAAGGAGTACGGCAAGGTTGTATACTCTCACCCTACCTATTCAACCTATACGCAGAACACATCATGCGATGTGCTGGGCTTGATGAAACCAAGGCTGGAGTTAAAATCAGTGGAAGAAACATGAACAATCTCAGATATGCAGATGATACCACCTTGATGGCGGAAAGCGAGGAGGAGCTGAGGAACCTCATGACGAAGGTGAAAGAAGAAAGTGCAAAAGCTGGGTTGCAGTTAAACCTCAAAAAAACCAGCATGGTTTTTATGGCAACCAGCTTGATTGATAACTGGCAAATGGAGGGAGAAAACATGGAGGCAGTGACAGACTTTGTCTTTCTAGGTGCAAAGATTACTACAGATGCTGACTGCAGCCAGGAAATCAGAAGACCTTTACTTCTTGGGAGGACAGCAATGACAAATCTTGATAAAATAGTGAAGAGCAGAGATGTCACACTGACAACAAAGGTCCGCATAGTGAAAGCAATGGTATTCCCTGTAGTAACCTATGGCTGCGAGAGCTGGACCATAAGGAAGGCTGAGCGAAGGAAGATAGATGCTTTTGAACTGTGGTGCTGGAGGAAAATTCTGAGAGTGCCTTGGACTGCAAGAAGATCAAACCAGTCCATCCTCCAGGAAATAAAGCCAGACTGTTCACTTGAGGGAATGATATTCAAGGCAAAACTGAAGTACTTTGGCCACATAATGAGAAGACAGGATACCCTGGAGAAGATGCTGATGCTAGGGAAAGTGGAAGGCAAAAGGAAGAGGGGCCGACAAAGGTCAAGGTGGATGGATGATATTCTGGAGGTGATGGGCTCGACCTTGGGGGAGTTGGGGGTGGCGACGGCTGACAGGAAGCTCTGGCGTGGGCTGGTCCATGAAGTCACGAAGAGTCGGAAGCGACTGACTGAATAAACAACAACACATTGGAAATAGCCAGGATTTCTGTTTCTTCTCCCATTGGAATGTGCTTAGGTTATTTCTCTTTCCATATTCAACTGGCAAAATTAGTGGGGGGAAAGCCCTCTAAAGCATTGGGGAGGTGGGGGAAAGTAGTATTCATTTTTCCTACTTCTGATGAACTTCCATGGCAGACAGTAAAAGCTGCATGCTCAAGTGGAAAGATTCAGTTTCATGACTATGGGATTGTTACTTATCCTGGAGTCCCTAAAAAATCACACTAACAATAGAACACCTAAATTTAGAATACACACAAACAGTGACATTGAACAGGGTGACACTTCAGCTATTTTTAGTCCTTTGCATTCTGAAAGATAAGCAAATCTAGAGCTGTTATGCCTTTGGTGTCTTATAACAAGCATAAGGCCAGCTTGCTCTGTTTATAAAGCTTTACAACATGAGCCTATCACTTTTGCCAGAATGGCCATTAACGCATTGGAAAACTGAATAGGATGTCACAGAGAATAAAATGTAGGCAATAGGCAAATCATGTATACAATTTTACCAGCATTTTGGAGAATAAGGTAGCTTACTGAAATAGTTTTTTTACATTTATCAGGATAGTCAAAAAAGGGGGAAGGAATTGGTATAGAATTCATTGTACCTTCAAGTGAATCCACGCTTCACTTGTTGACCACGCTTTTTAGAAACAAGCCTGCATTTTTCTTCTTTCTGTGTTGTGATTATTAACTTACAGCTGAACCATACACTTTTGTCTTATAGCTACTTCGTCTGCTTTTGTACATTCCTTCAATAGACACAGCACAATTAAAGTTGTGAAGACTGGAATTAAAAAAAAAAAATTCTAAGGGACAGCTTGTCATCGGGAATGAATACAAGTTAGTGTTTGTATAGTGTAGTTTTTTGGCAGAAAAAGTAGCGTTTTTAAAAAACCGCCCTTATTTGCTAATAACTGGAAGGTCAGAGTTCAACAAATTTAGTTGTGACATAGATTTAACACTCAGGTTTGAGAACATGGAGAAATAGATATATGCAGAAGTCATTATTCAAGCGAGGCTCAGCCTTAATGTGAAATGAGATCAAGATGCATGACAGGCAGAAAGAAAAATGGTACCACATTCTGGGCTCCTGTTCTGGGAAGCAGTGATATAATATTGGCAATAAGAGAAGGAAAGTGAATTCACACCCCTTCTCCTAATCGAGCCATAGAAACTGGACAACACAACTGACAGTGAAAGAGCAATGTGATAGACTGAGAATTTGAGAGCGCATAAATTAATAGGTGTTAGAACAGGATAGGAATAAGTAATGAAACAAAATGAGAAGGGAGATAAATAGGTAATAGAAGGAGAAGGTGTGAGAAGGCAAAGTCGATGAGAATTAGCTGGGTTTGTGGAGAACTATGGGTAGTGATCTGCAATAGTTTTTAAGACAGTAGTGTGCTACAGGCATTGTTAACTTTGGTGCATGCACACACACATTTCTTTTGAATAATGAACAGGTTTTGCAGGTTTTGGTAGTGTTCCAAAAATCTCCAACCCCATTTTGTCCATAGATGATAGGAGGGTAAAAAGAAATATGTATATACATCAGAAAACAAACTCACACATTTGCTGTAATCCTTGATCACTTCATATAAATTGCACAGGTGTACTAAGGCTTGTTTTAAAAAACCCAATAATTAAAAATAAAAAACCCAAAACTTTTGAGGTCAAATATCTGATGTAAAACAGCTAAACCCTCACTCAAGGGAATCTTCACTCTCACTGTCCTTTTAATGTAACTGTTGTGATCTCATAGTGACATCAGGTTTGCTAAGGTGCCAGAAATGCTAGATGAGAAACGATGACAACACCGTCCATCAACATTAAGTCTCAATCAATGTAGCTTTGGATCATCATACTCATAATTTGAGAGAGCAATGTCCCTGGCTGGAAGCCATCCATGGACATTTCTGGTTCTTATTAATTAACTGTCTAGTGAGACATTCGTTTCCATCTCATTTTTCCTGGCTGAGGACTAGTTCTCATGTCCATTTTGGAGGTAGAAGTGATGCCACACCTCACCATGGCTGCAATCCAGAGAACCACACAGTTTGCTCACTGTAACCTGTAGGGGGTTGGATGTGTTTCTGGAACAGCAGCCTCTCCTGCTGCATGCACAAATGGTTTATAGATTTGAGGGGAATTTCAGATGCATGCACTTTATTATATGACATGGGGGAATACCATTCAAAGAACAGTCAGAAGTCCCCCTGGGCTTCAGCATATCCTTGCATACGTCTAATGAAGCTCTGGATTATCGACCATAGTTTTTCTCCTCCCAACATCTACATCAGGAACAGGGCAAATAATCAAATGGGGTGGGGCAGAAAAATATGAGACCCACCGCTGCTCAAAGGAATTACTCCGGTTTGAGTTTGATCCAACTGGGCCAAACTCAAAATAGCTCACACCCCACTTCATCTGCTCTCCCACATTTTGGGGTTCAAAGACTTCTGTATATGGATTGGCTGGCCTACAATCTGAAGAGGTGTGGAGCCATTATTAAGGTGGAAAACAACATTAACCCTCCATCGATCGTAAAATTGGCTGTACCAATCTGATATTCAGGTCAAATGTCCTGCAAGAAAGTGATACAAATATAATACCTGGTGGAAGTTATTAAGCATGACACCATTTAATAGTTTAAAAAAAATCATGTGAGACCTTTCCTTTTTCAGTAAAACAATACAGTTGTACATAAGTCACTGGGGTCAATAATACCTCCAATGTAAAGTACAAACACCTACGTGAATGGTATGTGGGGTCTAACTGACACCACAATTTTTAAAACATCAACATATTCTGGCATTAGTGTACATATAACATAATTATAACATTTGTGTAAGTGTAACAGTGCACTAATAATGAGCTGGGTTGTTGTTGTTCAGTCGTTAAGTCATGTCCAACTCTTCGTGACCCCATGGACCATAGCACGCCAGGCCTTCCTGTCCTCCGCTCTCTCCTGGAGTGTGCTCAAGTCCATATTCATTGCATCAGTGATGCTATCTAGCCATCTCATCCTCTGCCGTCCCCTTCTCCTTTTGCCTTCCATCTTTCCCAGCATCAGGGTTTTTCCAGTGACTTTTCTCTTCGCATTAGGTGGCCAAAATATTTGAGCTTCAGCTTCAGTATCTGTCCTTCCAATGAGCAGTCAGGGTTGATTTCCTTTAGGATGGACTGATTTGACCTCCTTGCAGTCCAGGGCACTCGTAAGAGTCTTCTCTAGGACCACAGTTCGAAAACATCAATTCTTCAGCACTCAGCCTTCCTTATAGTCCAGCTCTCACAGCCATACATTACTACTGGGAAAACCATAGCTTTGATTATGCGGACCTTTGTCGGCAAGGTGATGTCTCTGCCTCTTACTATGCTGTCTAGGTTTGCCATAGCTTTCCTCCCAAGGAGCAAGCGTCTTTTAATTTCATGGCTACAGTCACCGTCTGCGGTGATCTTGGAGCCCAAGAAAATAAAATCTGTCACTGCTTCCATTTCTTCCCCTTCTATATGCCAGGAAGTGATGGGGCCAGATGACATGATCTTCGTTTTTTTAATGTTGAGTTTCAAACCAGCTTTTGCACTCTCCACTTTCACCCTCAACAAGAGGCTCTTGAGATCCTCTTTGCTTTCTGCCATTAGGGTGGTATCGTCTGCATATCTGAGGTTGTTGATAATTCTCCCGGCAATCTTAATTCCGACCTGTGATTCATTCAACCCGGCATTTCTCATGATGTACTCTGCATATAAGTTAAATAAGCAGGGCGACAATATGCAGCCTTGTCGTACTCCTTTCCCAATTTGGAACCAATCGGTTGTTCCATGCCTGGTTCTTACTGTTGCTTCTTGACCCTCATACAGGTTTCTCAGGAGACAGGTAAGGTGGTCTGGTACTCTCATCTCTTTAAGAATTTGCCACAGTTTGTTGTGATCCACACAATCAAAGGCTTTAGCGTAGTCAATGAAGCAGAAATAGACGTTTTTCTGGAATTCTCTTGCTTTCTCCATGATGCAGCGAATGTTGGCGATTTGATCTCTAGTTCCTCTGCCTCTTCGGAACCCAGATTGTACTTTCGGTAGTTCTTGGTTCACATGCTGCTGAAGCCTAGCTTGTAGGATTTTGAGCAAAACCTTGCTGGCATGTGAAATGAGCGCAATTGTACGGTAGTTTCAACACTCTTTGCCATTGCCCTTCTTTGGAATTGGAATGTAAACTGACCTTTTCCAGTCTTGTGGCCACTGTTGAGTGTTCCAAATTTGCTGGCATATTGAGTGCAGCACTTTGACAGCATCATCTTTTAGGATTTTAAATACCTCAGCTGGAATACTGTCATCTCTGCTAGCTTTGTTGTTAGTAATGCTTCCTAAGGCCCACTTGACTTCACTCTCGAGGATGACCGGCTCAAGTTCAGTGACCGCACTATTATGGCTATCAGGGACATTAAGATCTTTCCTGTATAGTTCTTCTGTGTATTCTTTCCACCTCTTCTTAATCTCATCTGCTTCTGTTAGGTCCTTGCCTTCTTTGTCCTTTATCATGCCTGTCTTTGCATAAAATGTTCCCTTGGTATCTCCGATTTTCTTGAAAAGATCTCTAGTCATTCCCATTGTATTGTTTTCCTCGATTTCTTTGCATTGCTCATTTAAGAAGGCCTTCTTGTCTCTCCTTGCTGTTCTCTGGAAATCTGCATTCAGTTGGATATATCTTCCCCTTTCTCCTTTGCTTTTTGCTTCCCTTCTTTCCTCAGCTACTTGTAAAGCCTCATCAGACAGCCACTTGGCTTTCTTGCATTTCTTTTTCTTTGGGATGGATTGAGTTGCTGCCTCCTGAACAATGTTACGGACCTCCGTCCAGAGTTCCTCAGGCACTCTGTCTGTCAGGTCTAATCCCTGAAATCTATTCCTCACCTCCACTGTATATTCATAAGGGATATGATTTAGGTCATACCTGAATGGTTTAGTAGTTTTCCTGACGTTCTTCAATTTAAGCCAAAATTTTGCAACAAGAAGCTCATGATCTGAGCCACAGTCAGCTCCAGTTCTTGTTTTTACTGACTTCTCCATCTTTGGCTGCAAAGTACATAATCAGTCTGATTTCCATATTGACCATCTGGTGATGTCCATGTGTAGAGTCACCTCTTGTGCTGTTGGAAAAGAGTGTTTGCTATGATCACCGTGTTCTCTTGGCAAAACTCTATCAGCCTTTGTCCAGCTTCATTTTGCACACCAAGGCCATGCTTGCCTGTTATCCTGGTGATTTCTCGACTTCCTACTTTAGCATTCCAATCCCCTATGATGAAAAGGACATCTTTTTTTGGTGTTAGTTCTAGAAGGTGTTGTAGGTCTTCATAGAACCGATCAACCTCAGCTTCTTTGGCCTCAGTGGTTGGGGCATAGACTTGAATTACTGTGATGTTGAATGGTTTGCCTTGGATTCGTACTGAGATCATTCTATCATTTTTGAGATTGTACCCCAGTACTGCTTTTCCCACCCTTTTATTGACTATGAGTGCTACTCCATTTCTTCTAGGGGATTCTTGCCCACAGTAGTAGATATAATGGTCACCTGAATTAAATTCGCCCATGCTTGTCCATTTTAGTTCGCTGATTCCCAAGATGTCGATGTTCAATCTTGCCATCTCATGTTTGACCACCTCCAGCTTACCTTGATTCATTGATCTGACATTCCAGGTTCTTAAACAATATTGTTCTTTACAGCATCGGATTTTCCTTTCACCACCAGACACACCCACAGCTGAGTGTCCTTTCGGCTTTGGCCCAGCCACTTCACTCTTTCTGGCACTACTTGGAAATACCCTCTGCTCTTCCCCAGTAGTATATTGGACCTACTGGTAATAACAAATCTCTCAGACCTTGCAGCCATAGCACATACTGCCTGAACAGCCTGTGCACAATAACCATGTTTCATAACTGCAGAAGTAGCACAGACAAAATGGCTACATGAAACATGTCAGAGCTGCATGTTTTGGTCATTGTTTCAATGGCAGAGATGCCACCTGCCCCTTCTCTTGCTATCAGTAGGCCACACCAATTCTGAGGCTGTCTTTCTTGATGTCCAAGGCAGCTGACCATGCCCCCAGACCATAGGTAGGAAATCATTTTGGGCTCGCAGGCACAGGTGTAATTTTTTTGGACCTGAGGACGTATTTGTCTTATGGCCATTTGCCTGATGGCATTTCTTTCTGGGATTCTCACTTTTCTTCCCCTCTCCCCCCTCAACTTGGATTCTCACTTTTCTTGCCCCACTGCTTGGATTTTCACTCTCTCCCCTTCTTGGATTCTCACTTTTCTTGCCACCCGACCCCCCTACTTCATTCCACTGTCCCCTCCCACCACACTGCCAGCTTTCCTTCCATGCTGTTCCTGTCCTAAGTGTTTCCTGGCACCGCAGAGGTAGGGAGATGTTGTAGGGAGACAAGGTGCTAGCACAAAATTGGGTTGCTGCACATGGGGGAGGGAAGATGGTGGTCTTGATGGGTGCAGCCTGGGTTCTTGGTGGGGTTTTGTAAATCTATGGGGTACTACTGAAGCCTATCACCATTTGTGGTGATGTTAAGGAAAGTGAGTAAATGTCTATTATAAACATAGACAAAAAATTATGTTTTTTTTCACACTTTGTGTTTTTTTCTCACATGAAATGGGCAGAACAGTTCCTCGGCTAAGCATTTGTAGATATGATGAGTAACTAAAAACTTTAAACAGCATTTGGCAGGGCCACATTCACCCCTAGCACCTTATGTGCATAATTTTTCAGTTATCCCATTAATTCCATTAGGGGTAAAATTGACCCCAAAAGCTGTATGAGTAAAACATGGATTTTTCACTAAATAAAATGGGGCAGGTGGGGGCTGAAATATCCCATGGCAATTCTGTTGAGCTCATGTGTTGCACTCATGTTCTTCTTGTGAGTTTCCTGTCGGCAGCTTATTGGCCACTTTGTGAACAGAAAACTGGACTAGATGGACCCTTGGTCTGATCCAGCAGGGCTCTTCTTATGTTCTTAATTCACATCTTTTCATGGTTGAGGACTACTTAGGAGTTGTAGAAGACTGAAGTTCTAATGAATTTTTAGTGCTTTTACAGTGTGTTTGACCTCCCCTGTCAAGGCTCATGAAACAAGGAAACACTGGCTGATTGTGTTGTGAATCTGCCCTCTCAAGGTTTCTATTAACAGTTAAAGTGAAAGTGTTTGGTACAGAACTGTCATCAGCCATGTGTTAGCAGTATGTTAGCGATACACTTTTTTAATACTGTGTATCTTGTGATTTGTTCCTACAGTTGACCTTCTGACATATTTCATTGCTGATGCATGAGACACACAAAGGCACCAATGAACATCTTCCCTGCTATTGAGAGCATATGTGAATGTTGTTAATGTAGATGGAGCATAGAAGAGAAATCAAAACTGGATAAGAACTCATGCAACTTTTACATTTGAACCAAAGAATGATGGAATGAAAAGGCAGTTTCAGCCTCACATCTGAAAATGTTCTAATTCCCACTTTACATCTTAGACAAAAAAGGTCTTTATTCTTAATGGTTATATCAGAGCTTTACACAAAGGGCTAAGGAGAGAGATCTTGGCAGGCCATAAATATAATGTTATAGATTACATGTACTGGAACATGAGACATATCACTTTGGGTTTCTTTAAAATATTTTTTTATTTACTTTATCTTTATAAATGAAATATACAATACTAAACATACCAACAACCTGATCAATACTAGAATTTCCCAACAATACAATATTCTGATGAGGACACCATAATAACAAAAGGAGAAGGAAAAAGAAAGAAAAAAAAAGGCAAAAAGGCAAAGGGAGGAGGAAAGGAGGTGAAGAAAAAGGAAGAAGATTCTTTCCCCTTCCCCCCTCCCCCTCCCCCTTAAAGAACTAAATTTAAACTCCAATACCTCCCAGCCTCTGATGCCATTCTATTTTACAAACTATGTCTATAACCTTAACAAACTTACAGTTTAATAAACAACCTTACATTTCAATATCATATCATCAATCTTGTATCCAAGATACAGGTCTACAGTTCATTCCCAGTAGCCTAGATGATGATGATGATGATGAATAATTTAAGAAAGGAATATAGTGTTATATAATAAAACTTAAAATAAACCTTCAACAATCAGTAATATATTTTATATTTTATATTAGATATATATGTACACATTGTACCCTCAAACAATTAATTTAAATACAGCATACCATATCTATTTTGAAATAAAAAATATAAAGAAAAGCAAGAAAAAACAAAAGATGAAAGAGAATAAATGAATATATATATAACCATTTAACTTCTGAAGTAGCCTGGATCATGTAGACTAAACACAAACAGTTAACAAAGCTTGTTTAAAGATTCCAGTTCATGGGGATCTTGCGCATTTTTACGTTCAGCCATGCCGCCGCCATTTCATGATTTATAAACTTCTCCTTCAGACACAATACAAAGTATAGCAGGATATTTTAAATAATATTGTAAGTTCATTTGTTTTGCCATGTTTTTTGCTTTGATAAATTGCCTTCTTTTATTCGCCACATCTTTGATGTAATCTTGAAATAACATAACTTTATCTTGTTTCCAGGAAAGACTTCCACGCTCTCTTGCCAAATGCAGGATATAATTCTTTGTGGAGACTTTTGCGAATTGGACTATGGTGGTAGTCAGTCCCTTTAGCATTTGGCACACGAAATGCCTGCTCAATATCTAGTAAATAATCAGATGGGATAGAGAGTATCTCATGCAAAAGTTTATCCACAAAAATAGGCAATTTTACATCATTAGACAGATTTTTAATCCCAATAATACATACATTGGATCTTGAGAAATTCTGTCAGAGGTATTTTTAAAACAAATTTGTGTCAAAGTTTCATTCCCTGCTACTTGGTCTTCTAGCTCGTTAATTCTCGTCTCCATTTTTTGCCATGATGCATTAATTAAATTGATGGCTCCTTGCAAGGTGGTGATGGAATTTTGGATTAAATCCAACCTTTTGGCTTGCTCTGTAAGTTGCGAAGATAAAGTATTTATCTGAGTAACTAATTCCCCTATATCTTCTGTTTTTGAAACTTTTGACACAGGAGGTATGGGGGGAGTTGGCGGTGAAGCCATCCCCTTTCTTTGGAAGCTATACTTCTATGAATGCAGCACAAAAGAGCATTTGCCTTTTTTGCAGCCGCATCACATTGTTTGCTCATATTCAGCTTGTGATCTACAACTGTTTATCTCAGTTCTGATCCTGCAAGGGCCTGCATCCTATCTGGGCATGGCATTAGCAGCTAATGCTGCTGGTGTTCAATCTTGTTTTCGACCAGGAAGGCCAGAGGTTCAATCATCTGTAACATGTAGTCTCTGACATAAAAGACAAAAACCAAAGTTGATAAGATAAAAAATGGCCAAGCTGCACGAGAAAGTAGTGCCTTTTCCCAACATAAACACTTCTGTAGCCAACGCAGCAGTTCTGGGCTTTACTTTGTAAAATGTTCCACATCTCCTTAATCATCCCTAGACAGAAAAGACAGGGAAGAGACAGAAGGCCTTTGTTTCCATTTAACAAATACTATAGCCCTGTAATTAAAAACAAAACAAAACACGCTCCTCTTTCTTTATTAGCAGCATCCTCTTTCCACAGATATGTCTTGGATACACATGGCATCATGACAGTTCCCTTCTCCATCTGCAGCTGAGGAAGAAAAATAAATATTAAATGCTCTGCCAATGTTTACTTGATATAGGTACTTTGGACATATCCTGTGTAGATAATGTGTGATAATGTAACATCCTCCATTGTCCAGGAATTATACTTGAAAACATGCTGATGGCAACTGTGACAGCCTATGTCTTTTAAAATGCTTGTTTTTAGGCTGCAATCCTATACCCACTTACCTGGGAGTCAACTCCACTGAACTCAAGGGAGTTACTTCTGTATAGACATACATAGGATTGCACTGTTAGGCTGCAATGCTATACACACTTACCTGGGAATAAGGCCCATTGAATTCAGTGGGACTTACTTCTGAGTAGGCATGTAGGAAGGCATGATACTGAAGCAGTGTGAGTGGCACAATCCATTTATAATATTTGAAATCAGAATATATATTAGTTTTTATAAGTTCAAACCATTAATGTTCAGCTCTTGCTATATTTACATTGACATCTCCCTCCCTTCTTTTGGATTCTGTGCACTACTGGAAGCAGCTGTAGATGTGATGTGATCGATAAGATGAAAGCTTGTTGAAATGTGATTGACAACAAAGAGATACTAGTTTGATGGAGGGATGGGTCAGAATCAAAAGGATGCTCAACAGTGGCCATTATGATAATCAGAAATCCCCTTTTATCTGTCATTTTACTGTTGTGGCAAAAATTGCATAGCTTTTAGTATGATTTTACTATTTTATTATGATGATGTTATATTTTATCACATCCTTCCTCCAAGGAACTGAATTGGTATATACGTATATAGTCCTCCCTCTCTCTATTTTATCCTCACAGTAACCCTCTGAATGCTGGCTGAAAGATGGTGATTTGCTCAAGGACACTCAAGAAACACTGAGGTGGAATGGGGATTTGAAACTGAGTCTACCCTGTCTAAGTCAAACACTCTAACCACTGCACCACACTGTCTCTACTAGTTAAGGCCAGGTTATGTTAATGTCTGGGGAAAAAATCTACATTTGTAATGCCAACCAATGTCTTAATGGGAGACATTACAAACCCTACAAACAAGATCCGGTTTCAGGAAGTATTGTTATAATAATGGTACCAACCATTCTTAAGTTGAAACTGTTTTATTTTTTATTATATATAGATGAAATATATGTCCTGTTTCCCCTGTCCCTGAGCCATTAATAAAAAGCATCAAGAAATCAAGATTGTACTTAGTATTCCATTAAACTGGAGAAGACGATGTCAGAGCTGTCACTCACTGTGGGGATGGATACATTCATCTGGATCCATTTCAATCAGGGTTCAGCCAGGGCATGGGACAGAAACGGCCTTGGTTGCCTTGGTGGATGATATAGGGAGAGGTCTGGATAGGGGCGAATGCTACTTCCTTGTTCTCCTCGATCTCTCAGCAGCTTTTGATACCATTGACCATGGTATCCTCCTGGACTGCCTGGAGGGGTTGGGCATAGGGGACACTGTATTACGGTGGTTCGTTCCTTCCTCTCTGGCAGGTACCAGAAGGTAGCTCTGGGGGAGAAGACTTCAGACCCTTGGCTGCTCACTCGCAGGGTGCCACAGGGTTCTATTCTCTCCCTGACGTTATTTAACAGCTATATGAAGCCAGTGGGGGCTATCATTAGGAGGTTTGGGGTGCAGTGCCACCAATATGCAGATGACATGCAACTCTACCTGTCATTTAAATCCTCACCAAGGTTGGCTGTAGAAACCCTGTCCAAGTGTCTGTAGTCGGTGAGTGGCTGGATGGAAAGGACTAAGCTGAAACTGAACCCCGACAAAATTGAAGTACGTTTTGTGGGAGACAAGGAGGTTGGGTGATGTTGACCTGGTGTTTAATGGGGTGCAGCTACACCTGAAGGACCAGGTCCGCAGTCTGGGGGTCATTTTAGACTCCAGCTGTCCTTGGAGGCTCAGGTGTCAGCCATGAGCTGGGCAGCACTGTACCAACTCCATCTGATACAGCAGCTGCGCCCCTATCTCCCTAACCATCTGCTCCCATCAGTAGTTCATAGGGGTGTACGAAACCCCACTTGCCTTGCTCCACTGGGGTCCGTGGGGGGGGGAGGCGATCCGTTCCTCACCCCCAGAATCCTGTCTGGCTGGCTCTGCTCCGCAGCGTGTTCGTGGAGCCGCTGGCCAGGCCAATCTGCAGCCGGGCTGCTGCGGACGCAAATGGTGTCCTGCGTAGGGGACGCCATTTGTGTCACTGCTGTAGCCGTGGCAGGCTACGTAAATATTTACGTAGCCTATTACAGCTACAGCAGGGACGCAAATGGCATAGTGGATGACATTTGCATCCCTGCTTTAGCCGTGATAGGCTATGTAAATATTTATGTAGCCTATCACGGCTAAAGCAGTGACGCAAATGGCGTCCCCTACACAGGACGCCATTTGCGGTCGCACACCAGAGCAGCGGCCAGCAGCAGCCAGATCCGGACCGCCAGAGGTAGGTAGGATCCGGTCTGCGCGGACTTCGTGGGGTAGCAGGGGGATTGCTCTGTTCTGCCATGGACTCTGGGGGGGGGGTGGATTCTGAAGAATCCAGCCTCACTGGAGTCCGTGGCGGAATTCTCCGCCATCTCTAGTAGTTCATGCCCTGGTCTCCTCTCACCTAGACTACTGTAATGTGCTCTATGTGGGGTTACCCTTGAAGGTGGTTCAGAAGTTGAAGCTGGTGCAGAATGCAGCGGCCCGTCTGATTAAAGGCAGCCATTGTTGAGACCACATCACTCCAGTGCTGAAGGAGTTGCACTGGTTACCAGTTGTTTTTCGGGCCCAATTCAAGGTGTTGGCATTGACCTTTAAAACCCTATATGGTTCTGGCCCAGTCTATCTTAAGGAGCACCTCCAACAACACCAGGGACACTGCTCAATGAGATTGGCCTCGGTAGGCCTTCTGTCTTTCCCATCAGCCAGGACAGCTAGGCTGGTGAGGACTAGGGAGAGGGCCTTTTATGTGGTGGCCCCCACTCTTTGGAATTCTCTCCCTAGTGACCTCCGCCATGCCTCCTGTTTGATGAGCTTCTGCTGGGCTTTAAAATCCTGGCTGTTCAGGTGGGCATTTGGGGTGGGTTAAGGTTTTTTAGAGCAGTGTTGTTTTGTTTTGTTATGTTTTGTTGTTGTTGTTGTTCAGTTGATTATGTAAATTTATTATTAATATTGTACGCTGCCTAGAGTGACCAGGTAGCCAGCCAGATGGGTGGCTAACAAATCAAATCAATCAATCAATCAATCAATCAAATAAATAAAGTAGGCTGCTCTAGGATGACCATGTTTTACATAGAACAGTCCTCTATTTGAGGGGCTGCCAGAGGACTGTTCTTTGTTTTGAAGGCATCCTCTATTTGAAGAGCTGTTCAGTCCAAGTTTTAAAGACAAAGAACCACCAGAAGGAGGAGCTGAGACTTGAAGTTCCCATCAACAGCACCTGGACAGCAGACACAGGTCACCTGGTCAAGATACATAGTCTTCCCCACTATGGTGAGATATACTGCATTTCTATTTAACTTATAATAATAATTTCAAAATTTGCATCTATACATGCACATTAGCATATGCAATTTTTATGTAAACCAGTGGCCTATTTTTTGGTAATGTGTTTCCTCTCTTTTTTTGGAGATGCACAAGTGGCCACCCTACTTGTTTCCTGAGGCATGTTGTGTGTGGCCCAAAGGTGCTTCCAGACATAGGTCTCCTAGTGCTACCAGTCAAAAGGCATCGTGCATCTATTCTGTCTTTTTCTTCTTACTGTTATTTCTGCAGAAAGAAAAAAGATGGAAGAAGTGGTGGGAAAACACAGGAGGGTAACAAGGGGAAGACATTGTCATCTGACCCCCCCTCCCCAATTTCTTTGAATGAGGCAGGGCTATTGTACCATAAAATCTTCATCGGGAAGCACCCTAAATCTCCAAGTGGAGTATATGAAACATGGCTTCTAACATAGTGGAAGCTGATACCTGGAGAAAAGCTAGAGAAATGGGGGTGGGATTATTGCAGGACTGACATTTCCTATTCCACTTTTGCTTTTCTTGGGTTTTGGCATTTCAAATTAAGACCTAAGTTTAAGACAGAGGTTTTGATCCAGAGAACCATGAAACCAGTTCTGCAAGCCCAAGAGGCTTTGGACTTATGCTCCTTAAACACCCCCCCCCCATACACACACAAGCACACACCTCTTTTGAAGCTGAAAGGAACTACAAAAGCAGGCTGAGATATGGGTATGTGTATATGTAATAGAGAACAGCCCTACATCAGCACTTCTTTTCCAGCCATAGCGTTGTTGCCATCAAATGCATTTCAAGTTGTCAGTAAAGTGCTATTTCCACACACACACCCTGCCTCACCACCACCCCATCTTGTGATCACTAAGGCTGGGCGGCGGGGGGTGTGTGGTTGGTTGGTTCAAAATGATGTTCTTTTGATTTTAGTAACTGCACGTGCTTGTTCAGAAACTGTCATTTTCTGAAAACGCCAAGAAGGAAGAAACAAAGGCCCCTTTCCCAACTTCAAAAACTGTGCATGAGGTGGACCATGGGACCAGGATTTTGTCCATTGTGCCTGCCCCTGATTTTAAGGTATTGATCTGAAGGTTAGAACACAGCCTGGATGAGGGGTGCAGAACCTCAGCCTCATGGCCAAATCCAGACCCTCCAGGGATCCCAATCCACCTTTCCACGATTTTCCACATAGCCCCACCCTTTCCCTGCCCCCCCTCTTGCCCTGGCCACACCCCATTTCCCCTGACCACCAAGTGTTTGGTGCTTTCCTAGCTTTTGCTCTCTCTCTCTCTGTCTCTCTCTCAAAGGTTGAAATACCTCTCCTAATCCTTAGGGCTTCTCCACACAGAGGCTTTTTATCCACAATTTCACCAGGGCTTCTGCTTCCAGATTCTTTGCAGGATTAAGACTGGCTCTTTATGTGTGCTTCCCTCCCCCTCCCCCTTCCCACATTTATCCGTGAGTTCTATAAGTTTCATTTATACCAGCCCCTAGATGGTGCTGTGGTCTAGCTCCTCTTATTGTGAGACTTCTTTTCACAGACAAATGGAAACAGACTGAAATCAGATCTTTTTGATACTACATTATTTCAATTTCAAACTAAGACGTGGACATGCTTGGAAAGCATGAGAGCAGTGCTGGTGGTTGACAACGTCATGTAAAGGATGTACAAACTTCTGTAAACCCCATGTGGAGACGCCCTTAGTTACTGGCAGTAAGAGCTTTAAGATAAAATATGCCGCTGGTATTTGACCCTGCCCTATTTGCCATCAATCCTACCCACTAATGGAATGCAGCCTCCAAGAGCTTCTCTGAAATTAAATTCTGTACTTGAGCTGAAAGAGGTTCAAATCTGCTAGCCTATGTGCATATACAGTAACTTGTACACATTTAGTTATATACACATGATTAGTAACCCTGCTAATTGGCTCCTCAACTGCACGGAGAGAGCCTCCTTCAGTACCAATTGTAAATGCATAGGATCTGTTCTGACATTTGGCTCAATGGAAAGAACAGTGGAGGTGAGGAATAGATTTCAGGGATTAGACCTGAAAGACAACAGCAACTCAATCCATCCCAAAGAAAAAGAAATGCAAGAAAGCCAAGTGGCTGTCTGATGAGGCTTTACAAGTAGCTGAGGAAAGAAGGGAAGCAAAAAGCAAAGGAGAAAGGGGAAGATATATCCAACTGAATGCAGATTTCCAGAGAACAGCAAGGAGAGACAAGAAGGCATTCTTAAATGAGCAATGCAAAGAAATCGAGGAAAACAATACAATGGGAAAGACTAGAGACCTTTTCAAGAAAAGGTGTGAAGCAATTACAAAATGATTTGTGCTAGGGTAGTGAGTAAAGGGCCATTGACAAGTATTTTGCATCAAACCTTGTCTGAAATTGATTTTTAAGGGCAGATGTTTTTTCAAACAAAGAATTATGTAATGTGGGGAAAGCTTACAGATATTTCTTTGCCACTTAAGGAAAGCATTAGAAGATAAAAAGACAAATGTGATAATGCAATAAACATTCCATGATAAATGCTACCACTGTAGACAGACAGAGTTTGTGACTTTATACAAGAGTTGGTAGACTTCAGGCTTGTGGGATCTACTTTGCCTTTTACTAGAACTCTGAGATCCACAGACTAAAGATAAACACATAAGACCTACACTTAGACCTGGTTTGGATGTAACAGCTTGTGACATGTGAGATGCTGCCACTTTCCATAATCAACCTCCAATTCACACAATAATAGGCTGTTGCATGATGTGCAAACCTGGACATCAAGGTTTATTCATGGGTTAAACAACCCAAAGTTAGTCCTTAGGCTAACAACCCAAAGTTAGTCCTTAGGTTAACTTTGGGTTGTTTAACCCATAAATAACCATAGTGTCTGGGTTCGCATGTCATGCAACAATCTCTGATCAGGCTGATTATGCAGAGTGGAAGGTTGATTATGCAAAGTGGAAGAGGCTTGCAAAAGGCACACAACCTGGCAAATTGTGGGTTAATTAATCCAAGATTTGCTGCCGTTACATGTGAACAGGGCTTTAGAATTAAAGAATTGGGGCCCAGGAATTTGTTTTCAATACCAGAAATGAATTAAGCTCACAGTCCTTCCACACTAAAATCTACTGCTGGTTCCTCGCCCACACTCCAGCTCTGTGAATTTCAGGAGTATAATTTTTTTGGGGGGAGGGTCATTTTGTTGCTGCTATTATCAAACAATTGGGAGTCAAGAATCCTTGCTATCTATTTTAAATCACCCAGAGATCTGTTGGTAGATCCCAAACTATCTTCTGCCCATCTCTGGCTTAATAAATATCAACAAAGTGACCTTTTCAGGACTAGAGTCACATTTATTGAGTTGTAAGGCCAACAAGGTGCTCTGTGATTAACCAATAATGATTTCTTAACTTATAGCCCAGAAGATCTGGGACACTTCATAACATGTGCCTTCATTAACTCAGTGGCTGTTGTACAGGCAACCTTTTTCCTTGGGCCTATATCAGAAAACTCCAGTATCCATGAAATGCTGGAGCCTTACCTAATTCTCTTAATAATTCAGGCACTGTAAAATTTTGTAACTCAATACTGCTGGGTTCAGACATTCTGCTATTAAGTAGGAATACTGAAAAATACACTGACAGACAACATGGATGAGCAGTGATGCATCCCATAGAAAGGATGTCTCCATAGCAATAATAAATATATACAACAATAGCTTGTGAACCTGAATAAAAATGTGGTCGGAGTGGTGGGTAAAATCCAATATAACTCCTACTTAGAGTAGACCCACTGAAATGAATGAAACTTAGTTATGACTAATTTAAGTCCTATTCATTTCAATCAGTCTGCTTTAAGTAGGACTTAGGTTAGATTTTACCAAGTGTAAGGAAACAGGGATCCTGAGCCGCACCCTGGTGTCTGACTCTCTGGTAATTTGCTAGTTGATGGGAAGTGTTGACTAGGGATGGACAAATCTGTCAGTTTTGGTTTTTCTCATTTTCCTAATCTTACATTTGGTTCATTCTGAACTTTGAGTATTAAAAAAAATGATTTGCATAAAAACATATTTTTGTGCACATTTCTCCTCATATATGCATTTTTGTCCACAATTTTGCCTCATATACACATTTTTTGCAACCAATTGTCTTAATATAATGCATTTTAGTATTATTTCCCC
This sequence comes from Heloderma suspectum, assembly GCF_057233095.1. Classification (NCBI taxonomy): domain Eukaryota; kingdom Metazoa; phylum Chordata; class Lepidosauria; order Squamata; family Helodermatidae; genus Heloderma; species Heloderma suspectum. The sequence continues at coordinate 74,172,858 of NC_139462.1, forward strand.
TAATATACATATTTTTGTGTGCACATTTCCCTAATTTACATAGTTTCATATGCATCTGTTTTAAATTGAAGAACTCCATTGAAAAATTCAGAGAAGTGCACATTTTGAAGGTGGCTTCGCATATTGGTTCAAAAAGTGCAAAATTTGGGAAGTTCACATTAAAATGCAAACCCAGCCCATTTCTTCCTCATCTCGGCTTTGCTTCAGTACCATCGGTAGAGAAGGCTGGAGGGTGGTAGTAGAGCTACTAACTCAGCTGGAGTCAAGTTTAAGGATGTACGAAATTGCCCTTACCTGTATCCGCCGGGTTCCGCTGTGGGGGGGAGGCGCTCCGTCCCTCCCCCCGGAATCCTCGCTGGCTGGCTCCGCTCTGCAGGGATTCCGCGGAGCCGCTGGCCGGCTCCGCCATCAGCCGGACATCTGGCCGCTGGCTAGCAGGGATGCAAATGGCGGCAGCCATAGCCGCCACCGTTTGCGTCCCTGCAGTCAGTTGTGATAGGCTACATAAATGTTTACGTAGCCTATCACGGCTGACTTAAAAAACAACAACAACAACACACATACGCAAATGGCGGCGGCCACGGCCGCTGCCATTTGCGTTCCTTATTTTGGCACGTCTTAGTCTACGTCAAGATTTACGTAGACTAAGACGGCGAAAATAAGGGGAACGCAAATAGCGTAGCGGATGCTATTTGCGTTCCCCTTGTTTTCGCCTTCTTAGTCTACGTAATGATTTACGTAGACTAAGACGGCCCAAAATAAGGAACACAAATGGCGGCGGCCATAGCCGCCGCCATTTGCGTATGCGCGTTTTGTTTTTTTTTTAAAGTCAGACATGATCATGATAGGCTACGTAAAGATTTACGTAGCCTATCACGTTTTTTTTATTATTATTTTTTTAACACTGGAAATAGTGGCGGCGGCAGCAGTCGGAAGACCGGCCGCCGCAGCTGCCACTGGAGCCGCCGCCGCCGCCCGGAAGATCTGCCCCAGGTAAGTCTCTTCCCGGGGGGGATCCGCGGTGGGGCGGTGGGGTGGCAGGCCATTCCGACATGGAGTTTGGGGGGCCGAATGCACTGGAATTCGGCCTCACCGAGATCCGTGGCAGAATTCTCTGCCATCCCTACAAGTGATACAAGGGTCTGATAGAGTCCCATAAGTTCTCAATTTAATCAGTCTCAGCAACATGTTGCTCAAGTACAGACTAAACTGTTCTCAGATTGTTCTGCCCCTGCATCACTAAACCTTTCAGGTATGACCTAAATCATATCCCTGATGAATATACAGTGGAGGTGAGGAATAGATTTCAGGGATTAGACCTGAAAGACAACAGCAACTCAATCCATCCCAAAGAAAAAGAAATGCAAGAAAGCCAAGTGGCTGTCTGATGAGGCTTTACAAGTAGCTGAGGAAAGAAGGGAAGCAAAAAGCAAAGGAGAAAGGGGAAGATATATCCAACTGAATGCAGATTTCCAGAGAACAGCAAGGAGAGACAAGAAGGCATTCTTAAATGAGCAATGCAAAGAAATCGAGGAAAACAATACAATGGGAAAGACTAGAGACCTTTTCAAGAAAATCGGAGATCTGAAGGGAACGTTTTGTGCAAAGACAGGCATGATAAAGGACAAAGAAGGCAAGGACCTAACAGAAGCAGATGAGATTAAGAAGAGGTGGAAAGAATACATAGAAGAACTATACAGGAAAGATCTTAATGTCCCTGATAGCCATGGTAGTGCAGTCACTGAACTTGAGCCGGACACCCTAGGGAGTGAAGTCAAGTGGGCCTTAGGAAGCATTATTAACAACAAAGCTAGCGGAGATGACAGTCTTCCAGCTGAGCTATTTAAGATCCTAAAAGATGATGCTGTTGAAGTGCTGCACTCAATATGCCAGCAAATTTGGAACACTCCACAGTGGCCACAAGACTGGAAAAGGTCAGTTTACATTCCAATCCCAAAGAAAGGCAATGCCAAAGAGTGTTCAAACTACCGTACAGTTGCGCTCATTTCACATGCCAGCAAGGTGATGCTCAAAATCCTACAAGCTAGGCTTCAGCAGCATGTGAACCGAGAACTACCAGAAGTACAAGCTGGGTTCTGAAGAGGCAGAGGAACTAGAGATCAAATTGCCAACATTCGCTGGATCATGGAGAAAGCAAGAGAATTCCAGAAAAACGTCTATTTCTGCTTCATTGACTACGCTAAAGCCTTTGATTGTGTGGATCACAACAAACTGTGGCAAATTCTTAAAGAGATGGGAGTACCAGACCACCTTACCTGTCTCCTGAGAAACCTGTATGAGGGTCAAGAAGCAACAGTAAGAACCAGGCATGGAACAACCGATTGGTTCCAAATTGAGAAAGGAGTACGACAAGGCTGCATATTGTCACCCTGCTTATTTCATTTATATGCAGAGGACATCATGAGAAACACCGGGTTGGATGAATCACAGGTCGGAATTAAGATTGCCAGGAGAATTATCCACAACCTCAGATATGCAGATGATACCACCCTAATGGCAGAAAGCAAAGAGGATCTAAAGAGCCTCTTGTTGAGGGTGAAAGTGGAGAGTGCAAAAGCTGGTTTGAAACTCAGCATTAAAAAAACGAAGATCATGTCATCTGGCCCCATCACTTCCTGGCATATAGAAGGGGAAGAAATGGAAGCAGTGACAGATTTTACTTTGTTGGGCTCCAAGATCACCGCAGACGGTGACTGTAGCCATGAAATTAAAAGACGCTTGCTCCTTGGGAGGAAAGCTATGGCAAACCTAGACAGCATAGTAAGGAGCAGAGACATCACCTTGCCGATGAAGGTTTGTATAATCAAAGCTATGGTTTTCCCAGTAGTAATGTATGGCTGTGAGAGCTGGAATATAAGGAAGGCTGAGCGCTGGACTATAAGGAAGGCTGAGCGCCGAAGAATTGATGCTTTCAAACTGTGGTGCTGGAGAAGACCCTGGACTACAAGGAGGTCAAATCAGTCCATCCTAGAGGAAATCAACCCTGACTGCTCATTGGAAGGACAGATACTGAAGCTGAAGCTCAAATATTTTGGCCGCCTAATGTGAAGAGAAAAGTCACTGGAAAAGACCCTGATGCTGGGAAAGATTGAAGGCAAAAGGAGAAGGGGAGGGCAGAGGATGAGATTGCTAGATAGCATCACCGATGCAATGAATATGGACTTGAGCACACTCCAGGAGAGAGCAGAGGACAGGAAGGCCTGGTGTGCTATGGTCCATGGCGTCACGAAGAGTCAGACATGACTTAACGACTGAAAAACAAAGGGTTGGAAGGGGCCTACAAGGCCACCGAGTCCAGCCCCCTGCTCAATGCAGGAATCCAAGTCAGAGCATCCCTGACAGATGGCTGTCCAGCCTCGTCTTGAATGCCATCCAGTGTGGGAGAGCCCACTACCTCCCTCGGGAATTGGTTCCATTGTCGTATTGCTGTCACAGTCAGGAAGTTTTTCCTGATGTTCAGCCGGAATCTGGCTTCCTGTAACTTGAGCCCATTATTCCATGTCCTGCATTCTGGGATGATCAAGAAGAGATCCTGGCCTTCCTCTCTGTGACAACCTTTCAAGTCCTTGAAGAATGCTATCATATCTCCCCTCAGTCTTCTCTTCTCAAGGCTAAACATGCCCAGTTCTTTCAGTCTCTCTTCATAGGGCTTTGTTTCCAGTCCTCTTATCATCTTTGTTGCCCTCCTCTGAACCCTCCCCAGCTTGTCTGCATCCTTCTTAAAGTGCGGTGCCCAGAACTGGACACAGTACTCCAGATGAGGCCTAACCAGTGCTGAGCAGAGGGGGACTAGTACTTCCCCGGATTTGGAAGCGATGCTTCTATGAATGCAGCCCAAAATAGTATTTGCCTTTTTTGCAGCCACATCACATTGTTGGCTCATATTCAGCTTGTGATCGACAACAATTCCAAGATCCTTCTCGCTTGTAGTGTGGTTGAGCCACATATCCCCCATCTTGTAACTGTGCATCTGGTTTCTTTTCCCTAGGTGCAGAACTTGGCATTTATCCCTATTAAAGTTCATTCTGTTGTTTTCTGCCCAGCGCTCCAGTCTATCAAGATCACTTTGAATTTTGTTTCTGTCTTCCAAAGTATTCGCTATCCTGCCCAATTTTGCAAATTTGATCAGCATTCCCTGCACCTCCTCCTCCAAGTCATTAATAAAAATGTTGAAGAGCACTGGGACCAGGACTGAGCCCTGCGGTACCCTGCTCCTTACCTCTCCCCAGTTGAGAAGATCCCATTGATAAGCACTCTTTGAGTCTGATTCTGTAGCCAACTGTGGATCCACCTGATCGTCGTTTCATCTAGCCCACTCTGAGCTAGTTTGCTCATCAGGATATCATGGGGCACTTTGTCAAAAGCTTTGCTGAAGTCAAGGTATATTATATCCACAGCATTCCCACAGTCCACAAGGGAGGTTACCTGATCAAAAAATGAGATCAGATTCATCTGGCAGGACTTGTTCTTGACAAATCCATGTTGGCTTCGAGTAATGATTGCATTGTTTTCAAGGTGCTTACAGATGGATTGCTTTTTAATCTGCTCCAGAATTTTCTCAGGGATTGATGCCAGACTGACTGGTCTGTAGTTCCCAGGTTCCTCCTTTTTACCCTTTTTGAAGATAGGAACAACATTAGCCCTCCTCCAGTTATCTGGCACTTCACCCATCCTCCATGATTGCTCAAAGATAATAGACAGTGGTTCTGGGAGTTCTTCTGCCAATTCCTTTATAACTTAAAAGATATAACATAAAAGGATAGAGGGATGAGGAAGGAAGAGGAGAAGAAGCAATCCCAGTTAAAGATACATAGTAGTTCTTACAATGACCAGCTCAAATGGAAACAGTTCAGGGAGAGGAGTAGCCCAATGGAGCCAGTCTCAAGAGAGCCAGCAGAGTGGCCCTGCTTCTAGTCTTTCCCTCTGCTGCAGCCTGATGGAATGGCTACTGCTAGATGATGGTTGATGTCTCCATCAACCTCAGTTGAGCCAAGGGAGCGGATCTGCTTACCACTTCTCCTTCTATTGCTGCACCCAATGATATGCAAGGTCAAAGTACATGCTACCTTTAATACATAGCATATATCTACAGCTATGCTTTTTTCTTTCTCAAAATTAAGCACAGGGGACCCAATCCAGACTGGGATCCAAGCATGAGGGGTATAGGGGGAAAAAAAATTTCCTGTGCAAATTACAGGTGCCGAGGGGTGTGTGTGTCTAAGTTGAGACCACAGTGGATGGCAAAGGGTTAAAGGCCACTTTGCCTAATGCTACAGCCCTAATCCTTCAAGGCACTTTCCAATGTTATAATTCTATGTGAATGGTATTTCTTGCCAGTTGGGTAATTGTAACGTGGAGTGATATGATAGCTTCAGTTGCATAGACTCCATGTGTTGGTTCCAGTGAACAGATAAATCTGGGACTTAAGTCCACCACTCCGCAACTGACAGCCATCCAGCCATCCAGTAGAGAAACTGGAACAAACCACAGCGCAGGATAACATAACATATCCGTATTGCTGAAATAATGCATCTGTTAAGGGTGTGGCCCTCAACAGCTGTAATTTCCTGGATTTTTGGAGCTTGAGTGAACATGGACAGTCCTTAACAAAACGTGTTAAACTGAAAGTTTTTTTGTTAACTGAATTAATGTTAAGTCAATGTAGCCCTTGTAAGCATGTTTTGCTTTGTGTCCATGCTCCATGGTCACTTATTTTGGTACTTAACTTGCCTAAGTTCTGTCTATAAAACTGAGCAAAACCCTAAAATGATCAACTAATAAATGTATTTGGTAGAATGTATTTGGCATATTATTCCAGTTATATTAGTTGCATGAATTAAGACTCTGTGAAGCTCTGCCTGCATTTTTATCTCACTTTGAGCTATACTTTGCTGTACACAGTAAAACAAAAAATGGTGCCTATGTCAATGGGATCCTGTACTATTAACTAAAACAAAACCAAAGGTGTGAAGCAATTACAAAATGATTTGTGCTAGGGTAGTGAGTAAAGGGCCATTGACAAGTATTTTGCATCAAACCTTGTCTGAAATTGATTTTTAAGGGCAGATGTTTTTTCAAACAAAGAATTATGTAATGTGGGGAAAGCTTACAGATATTTCTTTGCCACTTAAGGAAAGCATTAGAAGATAAAAAGACAAATGTGATAATGCAATAAACATTCCATGATAAATGCTACCACTGTAGACAGACAGAGTTTGTGACTTTATACAAGAGTTGGTAGACTTCAGGCTTGTGGGATCTACTTTGCCTTTTACTAGAACTCTGAGATCCACAGACTAAAGATAAACACATAAGACCTACACTTAGACCTGGTTTGGATGTAACAGCTTGTGACATGTGAGATGCTGCCACTTTCCATAATCAACCTCCAATTCACACAATAATAGGCTGTTGCATGATGTGCAAACCTGGACATCAAGGTTTATTCATGGGTTAAACAACCCAAAGTTAGTCCTTAGGCTAACAACCCAAAGTTAGTCCTTAGGTTAACTTTGGGTTGTTTAACCCATAAATAACCATAGTGTCTGGGTTCGCATGTCATGCAACAATCTCTGATCAGGCTGATTATGCAGAGTGGAAGGTTGATTATGCAAAGTGGAAGAGGCTTGCAAAAGGCACACAACCTGGCAAATTGTGGGTTAATTAATCCAAGATTTGCTGCCGTTACATGTGAACAGGGCTTTAGAATTAAAGAATTGGGGCCCAGGAATTTGTTTTCAATACCAGAAATGAATTAAGCTCACAGTCCTTCCACACTAAAATCTACTGCTGGTTCCTCGCCCACACTCCAGCTCTGTGAATTTCAGGAGTATAATTTTTTTGGGGGGAGGGTCATTTTGTTGCTGCTATTATCAAACAATTGGGAGTCAAGAATCCTTGCTATCTATTTTAAATCACCCAGAGATCTGTTGGTAGATCCCAAACTATCTTCTGCCCATCTCTGGCTTAATAAATATCAACAAAGTGACCTTTTCAGGACTAGAGTCACATTTATTGAGTTGTAAGGCCAACAAGGTGCTCTGTGATTAACCAATAATGATTTCTTAACTTATAGCCCAGAAGATCTGGGACACTTCATAACATGTGCCTTCATTAACTCAGTGGCTGTTGTACAGGCAACCTTTTTCCTTGGGCCTATATCAGAAAACTCCAGTATCCATGAAATGCTGGAGCCTTACCTAATTCTCTTAATAATTCAGGCACTGTAAAATTTTGTAACTCAATACTGCTGGGTTCAGACATTCTGCTATTAAGTAGGAATACTGAAAAATACACTGACAGACAACATGGATGAGCAGTGATGCATCCCATAGAAAGGATGTCTCCATAGCAATAATAAATATATACAACAATAGCTTGTGAACCTGAATAAAAATGTGGTCGGAGTGGTGGGTAAAATCCAATATAACTCCTACTTAGAGTAGACCCACTGAAATGAATGAAACTTAGTTATGACTAATTTAAGTCCTATTCATTTCAATCAGTCTGCTTTAAGTAGGACTTAGGTTAGATTTTACCAAGTGTAAGGAAACAGGGATCCTGAGCCGCACCCTGGTGTCTGACTCTCTGGTAATTTGCTAGTTGATGGGAAGTGTTGACTAGGGATGGACAAATCTGTCAGTTTTGGTTTTTCTCATTTTCCTAATCTTACATTTGGTTCATTCTGAACTTTGAGTATTAAAAAAAATGATTTGCATAAAAACATATTTTTGTGCACATTTCTCCTCATATATGCATTTTTGTCCACAATTTTGCCTCATATACACATTTTTTGCAACCAATTGTCTTAATATAATGCATTTTAGTATTATTTCCCCTAATATACATATTTTTGTGTGCACATTTCCCTAATTTACATAGTTTCATATGCATCTGTTTTAAATTGAAGAACTCCATTGAAAAATTCAGAGAAGTGCACATTTTGAAGGTGGCTTCGCATATTGGTTCAAAAAGTGCAAAATTTGGGAAGTTCACATTAAAATGCAAACCCAGCCCATTTCTTCCTCATCTCGGCTTTGCTTCAGTACCATCGGTAGAGAAGGCTGGAGGGTGGTAGTAGAGCTACTAACTCAGCTGGAGTCAAGTTTAAGGATGTACGAAATTGCCCTTACCTGTATCCGCCGGGTTCCGCTGTGGGGGGGAGGCGCTCCGTCCCTCCCCCCGGAATCCTCGCTGGCTGGCTCCGCTCTGCAGGGATTCCGCGGAGCCGCTGGCCGGCTCCGCCATCAGCCGGACATCTGGCCGCTGGCTAGCAGGGATGCAAATGGCGGCAGCCATAGCCGCCACCGTTTGCGTCCCTGCAGTCAGTTGTGATAGGCTACATAAATGTTTACGTAGCCTATCACGGCTGACTTAAAAAACAACAACAACAACACACATACGCAAATGGCGGCGGCCACGGCCGCTGCCATTTGCGTTCCTTATTTTGGCACGTCTTAGTCTACGTCAAGATTTACGTAGACTAAGACGGCGAAAATAAGGGGAACGCAAATAGCGTAGCGGATGCTATTTGCGTTCCCCTTGTTTTCGCCTTCTTAGTCTACGTAATGATTTACGTAGACTAAGACGGCCCAAAATAAGGAACACAAATGGCGGCGGCCATAGCCGCCGCCATTTGCGTATGCGCGTTTTGTTTTTTTTTTAAAGTCAGACATGATCATGATAGGCTACGTAAAGATTTACGTAGCCTATCACGTTTTTTTTATTATTATTTTTTTAACACTGGAAATAGTGGCGGCGGCAGCAGTCGGAAGACCGGCCGCCGCAGCTGCCACTGGAGCCGCCGCCGCCGCCCGGAAGATCTGCCCCAGGTAAGTCTCTTCCCGGGGGGGATCCGCGGTGGGGCGGTGGGGTGGCAGGCCATTCCGACATGGAGTTTGGGGGGCCGAATGCACTGGAATTCGGCCTCACCGAGATCCGTGGCAGAATTCTCTGCCATCCCTACAAGTGATACAAGGGTCTGATAGAGTCCCATAAGTTCTCAATTTAATCAGTCTCAGCAACATGTTGCTCAAGTACAGACTAAACTGTTCTCAGATTGTTCTGCCCCTGCATCACTAAACCTTTCAGGTATGACCTAAATCATATCCCTGATGAATATACAGTGGAGGTGAGGAATAGATTTCAGGGATTAGACCTGAAAGACAGAGTGCCTGAGGAACTATGGACGGAGGTCCGTAACATTGTTCAGGAGGCAGCAACGAAATCCGTCCCAAAGAAAAAGAAATGCAAGAAGCCAAGTGGCTGTCTGATGAGGCTTTACAAGTAGCTCACAAAAGAAGGGAAGCGAAAAGCAAAGGAGAAAGGGGAAGATATACCCAACTGAATGCAGAGTTCCAGAGAATAGCAAGGAGAGACAAGAAGGCCTTCTTAAATGAACAATGCAAAGAAATCGAGGAAAACAACAGAATGGGAAAGACTAGAGATCTCTTCAAGAAAATTGGAGATCTGAAGGGAACGTTTTGTGCAAAGACGGGCATGATAAAGGACAAAGAAGGCAGGGACCTAACAGAAGCAGATGAGATTAAGAAGAGGTGGCAAGAATACACAGAAGAACTATACAGGAAAGATCTGAATGTCCCTGATAGCCATGATAGTGCGGTCACTGAACTTGAGCCGGACATCCTAGAGAGTGAAGTCAAGTGGGCCTTAGGAAACATTATTAACAACAAAGCTAGCGGAGATGACAGTATTCCAGCCGAGCTATTTAAAATCCTAAAAGATGATGCTGTTAAAGTGCTGCATTCAATATGCCAACAAATCTGGAACACTCCACAGTGGCCACAAGACTGGAAAAGGTCAGTTTACATTCCAATTCCAAAGAAGGGCAATGCCAAAGAGTGTTCAAACTACCGCACAATTGCGCTCCTTTCACATGCCAGCAAGGTGATGCTCAAAATCCTACAAGCTAGGCTTCAGCAGTATGCGAACCGAGAACTACCGGAAGTACAAGCTGGGTTTCGAAGAGGCAGAGGAACTAGAGATCAAATCGCCAACATTCGCTGCATCATGGAGAAAGCAAGAGAATTCCAGAAAAACGTCTATTTCTGCTTCATTGACTACGCTAAAGCCTTTGATTGTGTGGATCACAACAAACTGTGGCAAATTCTGAAAGTGATGGGAGTACCAGACCACCTTACCTGTCTCCTGAGAAACCTGTACGAGGGTCAAGAAGCAACAGTAAGAACCAGAGATGGAACAACCGATTGGTTCAAAATTGGGAAAGGAGTACGACAAGGCTGCATATTGTCACCCTGCTTATTTAACTTATATGCAGAGTACATCATGAGAAATGCTGGGTTGGATGAATCAGAGGTCGGAATTAAGATTGCCGGGAGAATTATCAACAACCTCCGATATGCAGACGATACCACCCTAATGGCAGAAAGCGAAGAGGATCTCAAGAGCCTCTTGTTGAGGGTGAAAGAGGAGAGTGCAAAAGCTGGTTTGAAACTCAACATTAAAAAAACGAAGATCATGTCATCTGGCCCTATCACTTCCTGGCATATAGAAGGGGAAGAAATGGAAGCAGTGACAGATTTTACTTTGTTGGGCTCCAAGATCACCGCAGACGGTGACTGTAGCCATGAAATTAAAAGACGCTTGCTCCTTGGGAGGAAAGCTATGGCAAACCTAGACAGCATAGTAAGAAGCAGAGACATCACCTTGCCGACAAAGGTCCGTCTAATCAAAGCTATGGTTTTCCCAGTAGTAATGTATGGCTGTGAGAGCTGGACTATAAGGAAGGCTGAGTGCCGAAGAATTGATGCTTTCGAACTGTGGTGCTGGAGAAGACTCTTACGAGTCCCCTGGACTGCAAGGAGGTCAAATCAGTCCATCCTAAAGGAAATCAACCCTGACTGCTCATTGGAAGGACAGATAATGAAGCTGAAGCTCCAATATTTTGGCCACCTAATGCGAAGAGAAAACTCCCTGGAAAAGACCCTGATGCTGGGAAAGACTGAAGGCAAAAGGAGAAGGGGACGGCAGAGGATGAGATGGCTAGATAGCATCACGGATGCAATGAATATGAACGTGAGCACGCTCCGGGAGAGAGCGCAGGACAGGAAGGCCTGGCGTGCTATGGTCCATGGGGTCACGAAGAGTCGGACACGACTGAATGACTGAACAACAACAACAGTTGGTCTGGATGCCTTCTCATGTTAGCCCCGTCTTTGTTGCCAAGAAACATGGACCCCAGGTCCTTTCCCTTTTCTTCTCCTTTTTCTTTCCCCTTTCTTCCAAGAACTCTGGTCTTTTCCTTTTTTTCAATGATGCCCAGGACATTCTATTGGAAAATTCTCATATATATATATATATATATATATATATATATATACACACACACACACACACACACACACATACATACACACACACACGCACCTTTTATGGCAAGACTTGAGTGTTCTCAGGATGCCAAAAGATTTCTACTCTTAACAGTGTAGTCTACGACTACTAGGGAAAAAATCTGGTACTACTGGGTGATAATTCACATCTAATTATAGCGAGGTAATGCTGACTTCACATACAAGTATTGGAAAATGGCTTAGTTGGTAGAACATTTGGACTTCTAAAAACTTACACTTAAGTTGTTACTCTGCTTATGTTGTTATTCATTTATTAAAAGATTTTATATCACTTCTCCAAATGGCCAATGCAGCTTACATCTGAAACAAAAACAAAACTTCCAACATTAAGAACAAAATCAAACATAGCACAGACCTGAGCAACTGCACAAAAAAGCTCAGCTGAAAGCTTTAGGCAAGAGTTACATCTTATCACACTTTCAGAAAGACTCCAAAAGCTCCAAAGAATGGCCAGATGCAAAAGAGGGCAGGGGTCCTGCACCTTTAAGTGTTGTGTAGAAAAGGGAATTTCAGCAGGTATAGCTTGCAACTTTTCACTCAACTACTAAAGGTGCAGGAGACCTGCCCTCTTTTGTGTCTGGTTAGCCTAGCAAAGAGGTAGTTTTCCTCACCTCTTCTGGGATGTGGTTCCAAAGTTTTGGAGCACTTACTGTAAAATTCTGGTCTGGGCTATTGCCATTTGAACCTGACGTAAAGTTGATACATGTAATGACATTTGCAGCCTAGACCTAAGTTGGTGAGTGGGCTCATTCAGCAGCCAAGTAAAAGCTTCTGAGAAATAGTTCAGCTTGAGAAATAGTTCAGCATTGTGGTGGCTGTACACATTATGACTAGTATAAGGAAGTGACCTGAAGAGGGAGGATGAATGTTGAAACTGTGTGCGAAATAAGTACATTGTGTTTGTATTGGATTTGGTTTTGGAAGACTGGTGAGGAGTCAAATGTGAACTTACACAGAGTCATATGCAGTGTGTGGTAGCATATGAGTACCTATTTAGTAGCGTAGTTGGCAACTATTATGAAATTAGAGTTGGTTCTTATCGCTGTACAGTGAAGGTTAGCATTTCTTACTACTAACAAGAGTTAGAAAATGCACAGTAGCTGTCTTGTGCAGTTCGTCCGTTTCAGCTGATAAGAATATCCCTTTCCCTGCTGTGAGAAACTTCCTTTCCTGCCAGGAAAGAAAGTTTCCCCTTTCTCCTCCTTGGTGAAGGCAGGGAGGTGTGTGTGTGCTTTCTGATGCTCTGAAACGTAGTGAGACAAGCCCCTATAAAATCCTGGGCAGATTGGCCTGTTACTTGTTCTCGTCTGAGGCAGGGGAAGGGGGCTGGGAAAGTGTACCTTCTGCTCAGATAAACAGCCCATGGGATGGTGCCCGTTGCATCCAGGAACCAATACAACACCAACTGAGAGATCGTGATCTACCAATTGCGGGGCATCTGTAAGCTTTTCTTTGCTTTTATTATCTGCATCCATTTTCCATCAATAAACTGTCATTCTTTCACACAGGTGGACATGAGTCATATTGATACTTTCAAATCTGTTTAGTGTGGGTTCTGGCTGGATCAAACCCCAGGTTTAAGACAGTGTTGCTCTTACTGATAACAGTTATGCTGCCTTTTTCATTTTGTTGACCTGACACATGCACAAACAGTCTATAGAAGACTTGTCAATACTTAAATTTTGAATAGGCCTTTCTTTTTATAACTACTGTATTGATGTTGAAGGCAGCCTGGAATGAGATTTCTTAAACATATACCCAACCACTGTTCAGTGTAGGAATAAAATCCACAAGGGACATCTGCAAATTCAAGGCTGTTGTTTGTTTACAAGGGCTAGAAATCTATTATATATCACAGAAACATATTTCCAAGTTGGAGTCACCCCTTCATGAGAAGATGCAAACACCTCCCTGATGTTTTCCACCTTAGTTCCTGAATTCCCCACAGCCGCTACAGAACACTCAGCATTCTATTTAGTGCTATGAGGCCGAAGAAAAGGCTTCTGCCATTTTCCAGGCCTCACTGTGAAGACACCCTCAATCTTGAGGGAAATGTTTGTGCCCATAAGGCCGCCTGAGACTTATAGAGACCTCATAACTCTGAAATGGGTTTTTTTTCACTTGGATAGAGAGAAAACAAATTCAAAGTTGTCAAAATTAATGTTTAATATTTGATCTACAGGAATATTTTCTCAAAGTGAAGTCTCAAATCTTGGCAATACATTTCAAGGCAATAATATTAAATATTTATTTTCCAAAGGTCTGTCTTTTCACAAAGTAGAGCAAATAACAGAGAACTGATATTGTCCTTTCCCCTAGCTGCTGGTAATCAATGCTAAAAAAAAAAAATATGGCAGGAGGCAGCAAAGTCAAATGGATGGTTGGTTTTGGCCCTTTCCTTGTCTGCTCATATCTTAAGATAGTCTTCAGTGGTCCTTCTCTGGGAGCAGTCACCAAAGGAAGTGACGTGAGTGGCTGCTAAGAAGAGGGTATTTCCTGTTGTGGCACCCCAATTGTGGAATGAACTTTTCAGGAAGGCTTGCCTGGCACCTATGTTGTGATCTTTTCAGTGCCAGGTGAAGAACTTATTTCCCCAGGCATTTTAGTCTTTTAGTTTCTGTTGTTCTAAATCTGTTACTGTATTTTAAATCTTTGCATTGCTGCTAGGTTTTATTTTTATTTTATATTGTAGTTTTAAACATTTATATTGTAATTTATCATGTTGTATTTTATGGTTTTAATTGTTGTGAACTGGCCAGATAACTTTGGCTATTGGATTGTACAGAAATGTAATAAATAAAAATGCACAATTATGGCAATGGAAAATGGGGAGGTTGTTTTGTCACTTCTCTCACAAACTACTCTCGACATCATGAGTTTTAGTAAGCAGAAATCAGTTAATGTGTGCAAGAGCTGAGAATGCACTTTGGTCCAAATGTGGAGGTCTGGATCATGACTGAGGTTTTGTCTAGAGTCAGACAGTCATTTTTTTCAGAGACTTGAAGTTAGTTTGCCCGAACCACCATTGTCCATAGTATACACACACATCTGCCATCGTCTCTGTTCTCACTTTATTCTAGTGCTTCAATAGCCTGACAAAGCCTGGTTTTGCTGCCTCAGTCATCTCCAGTTAAAGGAGTGATATTCTATTTCACCACCTTTAATTCACGTTAAGACTTTTGCTAGTCCAAAGTTTATGTTTAGTGTAAAATCTATAGACTTAACTAATAAGAAAACATTCCAGATATCGTGTGTGGTTTAAAAACCTTTTGGAGTGCAGCTTGTAATGGCGGCTCCAAACCATAATTTGCAGTATGTTTTGCTAATAATAGCATTCCCTGGGGCACTCAGTGACATAGTGGCCTTAAAGCATTTGATTTCATGTTTACTTTATATTGCAATAGCTCACAATAATACTGTTTAGGAAACAGTGGCCCATAATGAGTAAGTGATACTCGAGCACTCCCGAGTTGTTGGCTGTCCTTGACATTCTGACAGTCCATGAGTTAGTGTGGGAGTGCAGATGGAGCTGTCTGTATTGGCCCCTTTAGACTTAATATGTTTCAAACAGCAGGAAACTAATGAATGCTGCCAACATTTGAAAGACTCGCTTCGTGTGCAATAGGGAAAATCACAAACTAGAGAGGAGTGCCTTAGCCACAATGAGGAATGTGTGACTGCATAGTCCATATGCCACAGATTTTCTTTATAACTTTTTCTCCCAAAGCAAAGCAACAGTTTTCCAGGAAACTGTGTGACTTTTTCAAAAAAATCCCTTTGATTTATCATCTAGCCTGAAACGTTAGTAGGAATGACTGAAAAATGATCAGGGATTAAAAAGGATGAAAAATAAAGCATTTGGGTGGAACTCTTTATCCCAAAATAATTATTGTAAGCCCGATCCATCTCCCTCTGATACCAACTGGAGTTCTGCCATGTCTTCAGTAGAAGCATCCAGCATTATGAAGCTGAAGTAAAAGTATAAATCTTTATTAATAACAATGAAACGAATTTAAAGCAACTATGATATCATGTGAAATAAAAACAGAGCTAAACAGATTTTGGCACCAAAGTTTTTCTCTTGCCAGATTTTGGACCAATGAAATAGAGTTTTATGTACTAAATGTTTAGACCATTCAGTATTCTGTTCTATTAAATGTTTATATATATATATATATATATATATATATAAAAAAAAAAGTGAGAGACTAAATTCACTAGGTGAATCCCAGCTGTCATAAAGTTCCTAACAACCTATTGATATATCCCATTACGGTGTGGGATATATTAAGTCAACCAAAAGGAAGCATCAAAGTTCTAAAAGGAGAGCAATATTATTCAGCTTCTATGAATATTGCTCTAGCTTCATATTTGCTTTGTTGTTCACTTTCTCCATGATACAGGAATGTCATACATATTTTATGCAGTAACTAAGAGCTCCAGATGAATATTTGTGGTTTTGGTGAAATCTACTTTGGGAAGAAATAGCAATATACCTTACCATGCATGGCTGGAACTATTGGTGCTTCCAGACAAGTCATTTATGGTGCAATCACCACACTACATTCATGGAATTTTATGGGGGATCTACACAACATCATATTCCACTCCTAATCCTGTGTTTCCCCTTTTTTTTACTTAGAGAAATTTGTTAAGGAGAAAAAGACTTCATGAAGGAAGAGCTGCTTGATGCCTTCTGACTGGTAACACCAGGAACCTTCCATCTGAAAGCCCGCTGTGAGTGTTAATTAAGAATGGGCCAATAGCTCATTTTGTAAATAAACTTCAAGAAGCAAAGGGGGAAGGCACTATATGCAATGGAGAAATGGATTCTCAGTAGTGCCTGAGTTTATTGGACCCCACATAGTTCAATATTTATTTATTTTATTTAACAATATTTCTGAATCACTTACATTAAAGAAATGTCTAAGTGATGTACAAAACAAGTCTTCATACAGAGGACAGGATTACCTTCCTGGGATTGCGTGTTGGAAAATGTAGGTTTTCACTGTGTGCTGAAAACCAAGAAGGGTTGGTGCCTACCTAATTCGTAGTGGCAGGGAGTTTCATATGAAAGATTCAGTATGAAAGATCCCTTCAATATGAAGGAAATTGAATTTCCAAAATACAATTTGGCTTCAATAAACTCCAACACTTTTGAGAATTGATTTCTCGTGTTTCTCTGGTAAATAAACACCAGCCTTCTAGGAAGGGCAGCTTTCATGGATGAAGTACATGCGAACTTCTTTATTTATTTATGCGTTTGTTTGTTTAATTGCATTTATAACTTGCCTTTTTCCTCTTGCAAGGAACCCAAGGTGACTTATGTGGTCCTGCTCCTCTCCATTTTATCTCAATTTTAGTGACATTATGAAAGATGTTGAAGGGAGTTGATACTTCAAAGCACCCTTCCCCAACCTGATGCCCTTCAGACGTGTTGGACTACAACTCCCATAATTCTCAGCAATTCTCGTTGGCCATGCTGGCTGGGAATTATGTGAATTTATTATTTTATTTATTACTGATCCGAAGTATTTTTATGCTTAGTCAAATAGGCTCCCAGAGCATCTTACATATAATCAATTAAGCAAGGCAGCCCCTGCCCACAGGCTTATAATCTAAATAAGCTGAAGGCCAGCACATCTGGAGCACACCAGTTTGCAAAAGGCCGCGTTACAGCATGAGGGGGAGAAAACAGGCAAAAGAATGTCGACTGACTTCTTGTCATCTAGTAAGAAGAAACATCTCAGAGCATGGACCGAGCAGACTTATGAGCCCAGTACGTCAGCAGATTCTAATGCTGGCATCACATTGGCCAATTGTAGTTGTGGGCCTATGTGGTCCCAGCATCAAAAGAGAAAGCCAAATAATACTACTAGAAATTAGAGTTAAAGTAGCAACTCTGACAAAGACCCCATCTACACAGCTAATTTAGTGCGAAGTGACAGCACATCAGGGTTGTTCATGACAGATGACAATGTTGCCAGTCCACAGCAACCCCACAGCCTCCTTCTGAAAAAGGTGCATTTTTGGAAAGTCCTTCTAGTGTGTCTTTTTTCCTTAAATGCAGCTCCCATGTGGTTCCTCCGCAGTGTGCCCCATCCCCCTGCATTAAATCCTGGGTGTGCCTATTTCTGTGACCTGACTGTGACCTGGCAGTGACCTAGTGGAGCCACCCCTTTCCACCTCTCATTCCCTCTTTTTTCCCATTCGCAGTAGGGTTGCTTTCCCATTCACAATATCTAGCCTCTTTTTCCCATTCACAGTATGGAAGTATTGAAACAGTATTGTTTCAAGCATTCACAATACTGCAGTAGCTGCTTTCCCCATTCACATTTTGTAGCCTGTTTTTCCCATTCAGAATAGCGCCATTGCGCAGTTTCAAACATTCAATAGCGCTGCAATTACTTTCCCCATTCACAGTATGTAGCTTGGTTTTCCCAATCACAATAGTGCTGTTTCAAGCATTCATAATAGCACAGTAGCTGCTTTACGCATTCTGATTATGTAGCCTGTTTTTTTCCCATTCACAATAGTGCTGTTTCAAGCATTCATAATAGTGCAGTAGCTGCTTCACCCATTCAGATTATGTAGCCTGTTTTTCTCATTCACAATAGTGCAGTATCTTTTAATCTTTCACAGTATCCCAATGGGAGGTAATAGGTGTGGGGTGAACCACAGGGGATTAGTTCAGCACTTCCAGTAAACTTCCCTGAGCAGGGGAGTGTGGACAGGGGCTGAGCAGCACCCATGGGGTTGATGATGTTCAGTTCTACTCCATCCACCCACCTCGAAGTATGGGGGTTTCAAGTGCTGTGTGACCCGTGAAAGTGCTTTTTTAGGTGTTGTATACTCCGCTTTTCTTGCTTTGCATGCCCCTGACAAACCAAAGCGATTTCATGAAAATCCGGATATAAGTACAAAGCACTTCTCATTCCATTTCCATGTAGATGGAGCCAAACACTTGCAAAAGATCCATAGCAAAACTACTGCCACCTATCTATCACTCAGAGCATTGTGTATTGGTGATTCCCCCTCTTTATTTATTTAGCGAGCAATCCTATGTCCCCTAGACAGCATCTGGGGCACATCGGGTTGTTCGGTTTTCTGGCTCTGAGCTCAGAGACCCCTGTTCAAAGCTCCGAGCCAGGGAACCACACTTCCTCTCCCCCCCGCCTCCGGTAGCCAGCATGGAAAGAACGCCAGTTACCTCTCTGCTCTTGGAAAACGGAGTGTGGACACAGGGAAAAGAGGGTGTTCCCAGGGGTGGGAAGAGACCAGGACAGCAGCCATGTGACAAATTCCATGGCTGCCCAGCCCCCTCGCCAAGGCCTCCGCTAGATGGGAAAAAATACCTGTCTAGCTTTAATGCAGAGCAGGAGGCACAACATGCAGGTGCAGAGGCTTACAAGCATCCCATAGGATTGCACCTTTATTTATTTATTTATTTATTATAGATTTATATCCTGCCTTTTAGAAAACTTTCTCACAAGGTGGCTTACAGAAGTGTAAAACCATAAAAACAACAATAGCAGCAACAGCAATTAACGGCAAACGTTAAAACTGTGCAGCTAAAAGGGTGATAATAACTAGTCAGTGTACACAAATAAAAACTAATCATCAAAGGCCTTCCTGAATAAGAACATTTTCAGGGCAGGGGGAGGGCACAGATATCATGCTTTCTTTTCTAATTCAAAGGACTTGGTGCAGTTCACTATCTACATTTCTCCACCTTAATGCATATAACTTTCTAACCCTGAATTGTTGAATGATGATGAATGAAGTGTATCGACAGGTTGCTTCTGTTTTGTCCACGTACCTCCAACATTTCTGTTTCTCACTGCTAAGCTGAGAAAGACTAAGAAAGAGAAAGCTAACGATGAGAGGGCTTGACTTTCAGGACTGCACTCCCCTTTCCACTGAAAACTGTCCCAGACTATCCTTGCATGTGCTCAAGCCAATCTCCTCTGCATCCCAGTGCAATCAGTCAACTTCCTACCACTCATTAATTGACCAGATCTGAGTGCATTTGTGACCAGGCATCAAAACCACCCATCAAGATTCTGCTAAACTCTTTTCAGAAAGTAGCCCTGGCATCAGTCTCTACTCCTTTCATTCCCTCAGAATCGCCCCCCCCCCGCCCTGTCCTCAGTCAATACCCTTGTCTTTGTTTTTTAAAAAGTATAATTGCTTTTGGGCTTTGGACAATGTGTGCTTTTGAGAGCAGCCCTGAAGGAAGACACTCTATTTGACTCCTGGAACTCCTGGCTATATGTTGTCTTTCCATCCCATCACCCTATGTTTCTGCCCAATGAAAGGGAGGGACCGTGGCTCAGTGGTAGAGCACATGTTTTGCATGCAGAAGGTCTCAGGTTCAATCCCCAGCATCTCCAGGTAGGGCTGGAAAAATTCCTTCCTGAAACCCTGGAAAGTCACTGCCAGTCAGTGTCGACAGTACTGGACTAGCAGGATCAATCGTCTGACTCAGTATAAGGCAATTTCCTATGTTTTCTACTGTAGCCTGGGGATGCCTGATCCCCTACAGTCCTTGTGCTCTTGTTCAGTGGATGCCCTGTCACAACCTGGAAATGCCGGATCTCCCCGCTTTGGACCCAACCTACCACTGAGGACACCACCTTCTTTGTTCACTCAGCAGACTAAGGATAGGTAAGATGAAGTTAACTCAAAGACCTCCTCTGCTCTGCTTGTTAGACAGCAAGTACTGCTTCTCTCGCTGAGGCATCCTGGAAAAGGGTCAAATGGGAATATGCACATAAGCAAACCATTCAGAAATAGGTGTAAATATTTTTTTTAAAGGATGACTTGTTCTTTAGCTCCTCACTCAGGACCATTTAAAATATGCTTCCTCACAGTTGGTATTCCATGTAGCAGGTGTAACCTTTGTGTTATACCATGTTATACGATGTGAGTCACCTCAATTACAACATGAGGTGTTTAAACCATGGTGGGTTGTGGTGTGTGCTAGCAGCCATTTTGGATATTCAAGCCCCATCAGGGGTTTGCCATGGTTTTCAAATGGGTCATGGATTATCGGAGGGTTGTTTCCACTACCAAGAAGCCATGCCGCCCGGGTTCCGATGACACAACAAGCTGTGGCTGGGCTTGAATAGGTAACATGGTGCCTGTGGGTACTGTGGCTCATTGTGGCTTAAATAAGCCACAGTGGCCTGTGGTGATGGTGCAAACCAGGTTGTTGCATTAGTGATCAGTTCCCCAGCAACAGTTCTTGCTGACTATAGAATATTTGGGGAATGTGGTGTTGTGCCATTTCCCACAAGTAAAAAAAGAAAGGAAAAAAGACTATGTTCAAAGGAATGATTATGATTAATCAGTCAATTATTGTTTACTGGAGACCATGTAGAACAGCATAATTGGAAAGAAAGCCATGGTTTGTTTGATGATTGGTTTTAATCTCCCTTCCTTTTTACTCAAATTGATAGTAAATGGGTAATTCTGCAAAACCTCTTCTTATGCAACAAAACAAGGCTTTGTCATTTAGGTACTGACTAATTCATCTTTGGTTAGAA
Organism: Heloderma suspectum; assembly: GCF_057233095.1. Classification (NCBI taxonomy): domain Eukaryota; kingdom Metazoa; phylum Chordata; class Lepidosauria; order Squamata; family Helodermatidae; genus Heloderma; species Heloderma suspectum. The sequence continues at coordinate 74,193,817 of NC_139462.1, forward strand.
ACTTGAGCTTCTGAATATATTCATATTCAGAGTTTGGATAGGAAGGAACATGTTGCAGAGCAGAGGAAACTTGAATTATTCACTTGTATAGGAATCAGTGCAAGCTCATGCATTATTTAATCTTAATGACACCCTTGACAAATGACACCCTTTAGCACTATTTGGCCTGGCTTCAGAGGAGCTAAGTAGCTGAGGGTTTCACTATCTTTTGCACCTTGTATTGTATTTCCTCTTCTGTGCTAATGCCTTGTTGTTCTCAGATGCAATGACCACCTGCAGGTTCAGACTGAGGATTTTACCTTTGGACAAAAGGTTTGTGGCAGTCATATTATATCTAATCCATATTGCTGAGCTATCTCTTCTTAGACTGCTTTTTAGATTTGTCATTATCTGCAAAATAACCTAATAAAGAAAAGCTGTTATGGCAGATAACCATTTTTAGGGCTTCTCCACATGGAACTTGTATCCTGCAATCGAGATTGGTTACTCATAGAAGTTTACGGGTCCTTTACATGACGTCATTACCTTCCAGGGCCTGCCCTGTGCTTTCCGACTATTGCCTCGGCTGTATTTGAAATAGAAAGAATGAGCTAATAAAAAATGCAATTTGAATTTGTCCACGTAAAGAGGGAGTTGTGCTATAACAGCAGCACCATCTAGTAGCTATATAATGAAACATATAGAACTTGCAGATAAAGGCAATCCCTGGGGAAAAAAGAGGAAGTGCGTGTGAAGGAGCCAATCTTAATCCCATAAAGAATCCAGAAGCAGAAGCCCTGGTAAAGTGCAGGATAAAAAGCCTGGTGTGGAGAAGCCTTTAGTCTCACCAAGAATCTTGCCACTTGATACGGCCTCTGTAGTTAGAGATTTTTTTAGGGTGGCTACTATCATGTGTTAATTTGCCCTTTATTAGACTGTTCTTGAGTTATATGGACTTATTTTTTAGCCCTAAGTTTTGTTTCCTTATACAGTAACCACCTTTTGTTCTATGAAAATTATATTCCAGAATCCATTTATTATTATTATTATTATTATTATTGGTATTTATATACTGCTGAATATAATAAATATCTCCCAGTGGTGAGAGAGGTCCATTTTTAAATTTCACTTCTCTTATTGCTTGGGCTGGGCAACAAACCTGCTCCCATCATAACAGTGACTGCCATAGTCATCTGTATATCAAAATAAAAATTATTTTATGATGTTCGCCTGTTTGTATGCAAGTCTCCTTTGGCTGTTGGAAGGGCTGCTGTGATGTCATGAAATATCCACACAAACATTCTAAACATAAGCATCAAAGCATCAACATCTTGACAAATAGCAGAGCAGGGAAATGCGTGAAATAAATGAGTGGTTTGTACAGGGGCAGGAAGGGCTGTTTACTGTACAGACAGGCAGGGAAACTGAGGCTGGGAAAGTAGCAGAACTAAGGAAAAGGAAGAGAGGCTGGAGGAATAAGGGCACAGCAGGCAGTGGTTAAAGAAGCAGGTTCCTGAGTGAAGATAGTCCAAAGAGGAAGTGAAGCTGTCTGTGGAAAAACTTTGCTCAGGGCATAAAGACAAGAACAACTGTCCTCTGTCAGCAGAAATGAGGTGGGCAACATTAGAGGGTAGAGGCCATGGGAACTGCAACAGATGCAGGACAGCCTTCAAGGCCAAAATGTTTGGCCACCTGTCATAGGAGAAATGCAAGGCTGTGAGCACTTGCAGGAGAGAATTGGTGGGTTGGTTAACCTTTCCCACACCTGCCAATGGCTCAACCCTAGCCATTTTTATTTGGGTTCATCCCTCAGCCAGCCTTGGAAATAGAAGTCAGTTCAATGGCTGGGTTGGCATTTTCAGGAGATGATGAGTGGGACTGGGATGGGTTAAGCACCTCCTTTCCCCCACCAATTCTCCCCTATAAATGTTTCTTCCTTATGCCTCCTCCCCATTTGGGTGTTACCCTCTCAGGCTTGGATTTGAGAATATTCATTTGCCATGGGGAAGTGTAGCTCCCACCTCAGGATCCAGGAGGAACCAGGGTTGGGCAGTGGTTCAGCTAGGACATTTATTTTATTTTATTTCTGTAGTCACGATGGTGATAAGATTTGAGTTCAAAATGCAAAACTGCACATGCTCAAGAGTATTTTTGTTTAAGTCAGGGTTGGCAATCAGTTTTGTGGTTGTTGTTCTAACATATCAGGAATCAGGAATGGTGGTTGGGGTGGAGAGAAGAGACATGTTAGGTGTGTGCTTCACCACTGAAGTAATATATATGGCTGTCTAAAGCACCCCCCCCCCCGATAATTAAGTCCAGGGTCTAAATTACTTAGCCGCATCACTGGGGTTGGGGAACATGGGAAGCTGCTGTATGTATCGAAGATTAGCAAAGACTCTTCGTTGTGCCTATTATGTGGCAGTGAGGATGGCAAAAATAATTTTATTACATGTCTATCATCTCATCCTTGAAATGTCACCCAGCAGAATTGTTCCAGGTGGTGAAGACCCTGTTGGGATCTTGCTTGGGCTCAGAGAAATTGGGACTGGAATCCTCAGTCATTTGCTGTAATAACTTTGCTAGGCACTTGGAGGAGAAAATCACTTGTATTCGCTCAGAACTTGACGCCACAGTTATCGCAGAGTCTGGGGAGGTGTCCAGTGTTCCGTCTGGTTGTGTTTCCTGGGATCAGTTTCAGTTGTTGCAGCCTGATGATGTGGACAAGATGCTTGACTCAGTCCATCCCACCACATGTAAGCTTGACCCTTGCCCATCTTGGCTAATATGATCTAGCAGGAGTGGATTGGCTGGGTGGGTCCAGGGGGTGGTAAATTCTTCACTCTGTCAGGGGGTGGTGCCTGCCACCTTGAAAGAGGCTGTAGTGCACCCTCTCCTAAAGAGAACCTCCCTGGACCCAGAGGTATGTGAGAACTATCACCCCATCGCTAATATCCCCTTTTTGGGCAAGGTGCTTAAGCATGTGGTGGCTGGGCAGCTTCAGATGTTCTTCGAGGAAACTGATTATCTGGACGCATTTCAATCTGGTTTCAGGCCAAGGTACGGCACTGAAACGGCCTTGGTTGCCCTGACTGACAACCTATTCCGGGTGAAAGACAGGGGGCGTGCTACCCTGTTGATCTTCCTGGATCTCTCAGCGGCTTTTGACACCATTGATCATGGTGTCTTACTGGACTGGCTCTGTGGGATGAGAGTAGGGAGTTCTGTGTTACAGTGATTCCGCTCCTACCTGCAGGGCCGATTCCAGAGAGTGGTACTGGGGGATTCCTGTTCTACCCCATGGCTGTTAAGCTGTGGGGTGCCACATGGTTCTATTCTATCCCCCAATTAGGAGTTTTGGGATGGGATGTCACCAGTACGCTGATGATACTCAGCCCTATTTCTCTTTGTCGTTGGAGTCGGCTGAGGCGGTGAAGGTGCTGGACCAGTGCCTGGAGGCTGTAATGGGCTGGATGAGGGCCAATAAACTGAAGCTAAATCCTGACAAAACAGAAGCTCTGTGGATTGGTGGTTCCTGAGTCCAGGAACCGGGTAAGCGACCTGTCCTAGATGGGGTTGCACTCCCCCTGAAGGAGCAGGTGTGTAGCTTGGGAGCACTCCTAGATCCATCCCTGTCACTGGAGCCCCAGGTGGACTTCGTGGCCTGGAGTACTTGGGGCCAGCTTCGGCTGATCCGCCAGTTACGGCCTTTCCTGGACAGGGATACCCTAGCCACAGTAGTACACGTGCTGGTAACTTCCCAATTCGATGCACCTGACGTGGGGCTGCCCTTGAAGATGACTCGGAAGTTGCAGCTAGTGGAAAATGCAGCAGCTAGACTGCTGACTGGAACATCTTATAAAAATCATATCTCACCAATTTTAAAGGGATTGCATTGGCTGCCAATATACTTCCAGTTGGAATTGAAGGTTTTGGTGATGACATTTAAAGCCCTAAACCGCTTGGGACCTCAATATTTGAGGGAGTGCCTCTCCCTATATATGCCTGCCCGAGGGCTGAGATCTGTGGGAGGGGCCTTCCTCTGAGTCCCACCAGTGTGAGGCATACACTATGGTGGGATGTGGGCGAGGGCCATCTCTGCTGTGGTACCCCGGTTGTGGAATTCCGTCCCCTTGGAGGCCCAATTGGTGCAGACATTGGTTTCATTTCAGCACCAAGTAAAAACATGGCTTTTTACCAAAACCTTTGAGGGCTAAATGCATTCCCTAAAGTAGCACACTGTTTTAGCTGTTTTATTGTTTTAGATTTTAAATTGGTATTAGCTTCCTTAATGGTTTAATATGTTTTAAGTGTTTAAATTATTTATTGTTTTACACTGTTTAAATTGATTTTATCTGTAAGCTGCCCTGAGATCTTAATGATATAGGGCAGGATACAAATGCTTAAAATAAAATAAATAAATAAATATGCTGAGTGAGATCTTTGGGCCATCTAGCCCAGTATTGTTGACACTGGGCTTTTCTACATGAGGTTTTTAACTCACCACTTTACCAAGGCTCCTGTTTCTGGATTCTTTGCAAGATTAAGACTTTTTACATGTGTTTTTTTTCTGCGGGTTTTCTTTCTCTTCCTTTCCTTATGTTCCGTTACACAAGCACTAGGTGACATTGTGGTACAGTGGAATTGTGCGATTACACTAGGCTTTATCCTGCCATTCACAATACCAGACTTTCTTCGTTAGAAAAAACCTGCTAAAATTATTGCAAAGCACAGGAGAGGCCCTGGAGGAGGAGGATATCGTGTGAAGGACATGCAAACTACTGTGAATCTGGGATCAGGAGCTCACAATAAAGGCCTCGTGTAGAAAGGCTTACTGACTGGCAGCTGCTGGCTCTCTAGGATTTCAGGCAGGAGTTTTTCCTACCATGGGAATTGAAACTGGGAGCTTCTGCATACAAAGCATGTGCTCTACCACTGAGCTACAACCCCCACCCCCCACCAGCTTATATAGGACATGTGAGCTGTTGGCAGAGAGGGAGAGAACAGGCAATGGTATGTGGGAGGTTGTAGGACTCCAGAAAGCCAAGGAAGTAATGAGCCCAGGTTTCTTTGATTTCGTAGGGAGAACGCTAACCTTTGGCTATAGGTTTCTACTTTGAATTTAATTTTACTTCTTGCCATGGACACAACTGGAGGTGAATTTCAATATTTCAAGCTTGGCTCATAGAGAAAGTCGTAAAGAAGGGAGCTTACATTGAAAGGCGAAATACATATATCAAAAGGTTTTACAAGCTATTTCTGTATATATAAGTAGCTGAATGTATTGAACGAAACAGACAAATAGTCTGATAGATCCTTGGGTTTTTTTATTTGTAACAGTTTCTGTTTAATAATATTGTTCATCTAGATGGCAAGTTGAAGAGTAAGTATTTGAGCAGAACAGAGTAGCCTCGGGGTTGTTTAGCACTAGTTTCTGCAAAATGAAATATGTGATAGTGATCCTCGCTGGCATATTATTTTTAGAAAGCTGTCTGTTGATAGCGTACACTGTAAGAATGACCTTTGAAGATGACTCTTCCCCCCCACCCCCCGAGATAAGGGTTTTTAAAGATTTGCTCTCTTTTAAAGCAGATGATACTGCTTCTTTGATAACACTGTGTGCTGCCTTTCAAAGAGAAGTTATCTGAATTGATACTGTTTGTTTTGTTTGATTAATCTCATGATTATTGGAAACATCACACACTTTTTTGCACATTAAATGCTCCCTCCCGTCACCGTTACAACAATACAATTGCCAGGTCCTTGTCTGCCTGGTAAAATCCCTGTTCATACTTGAATTATGCCCATCCTGAAACTTTTTAAAGCAGGTCAAAATATACATTTTGAATAAATGAATACATAAACATTAACAATAGGTCAAATGTCAGCCTTTTTTTAAAAAATTAAAAGCCATATAAACAATGTATTAAATGGGTTCTCTCTTTAGGTCTCTCTTTCTTAATTATTACTTTCCATTTATCTTTAAGTTACAAATTCTTTTGCTTCTTTCCTGTTCCGGAGATCCCTTAAAAATATAACTGATTACTAGACCTGCCATCTGATTAAAGAAATCAGATTTAATTAATCATGTGAGTTTTAATTGATTTCACTTATTAAATTTTAATCCTAGCCTTTCTCCAAGGAGCCATGGGCGTGGTACAGCTTTCTTTTCTTTTCTTTCTGTGCAAACCACCCAGATGGTGTCCGATATATTAAAACAATACAAAAAACAATGATAAGCTTTAACAGTCAATAAAAACCCTAATTAAAACATTAAAAACAGCAATAAACAGGGTCCCCTTTTAACCACTCAACAAGCCTATGAGGTAAGTTAGGCTTAGAGAACAAGATTCATCTGAGGTAGAGATAGGCAAACCTGTCAGTTTTGGTTCCATTCCATTTTTGCATTCTTCTTACCTGAAGTTCAGTTCGGCCCAATTCAGCATCAGTATACAAATTTTATTTTTAGAAGTCTGCACTAACTATTGAGTAAGCAAACGCTTCCCATTATGCCTGAACCCAGAGCTGGCATTGTCACTCCCCTAACAAACCAAAAACAGGAAACCAACTTCAGACCTGGGCTTCCGACCTTGGTTTGTTAAAGGAGCAACAAACCATGAGTCTGGGTTCAGACATAACTGGAAGCTTTCACCTCCCCACTAGTTTCTGGTTAGTTTAGAGATGCCTGTTGATGGGAGGAGCCCAGCAGGGGCAATCAGGCAGCGTGCACTAGCACACTGCTCATGAATAATAAGCCAGAATTCTCAGCAATTCTGGATCATTGTTACATCCGATCATGGCCACATAGCAGTCCTAATGATTACCTATCATTGACCTGGTTCACACAACATGACAGCCTACCCTGGCTTAATTTAGCCGTGGGGGCTGTCGCATTGTACCAAGTGCTTGTGTGTGCCACGGCTCACCAAGTCATGCGAACCCAGGTGGCAGGGGTTGTTTGAGAGTTAGACAACCTGGATTTGCATGGCATGACAACCCACAGCAAGCTGGGACTCACAAGGCGCCATGCAAAAATGGTGCCTGCGGGTGCCCAGCACAATACAACAGGACCCATGGGTAAGTTAAGCCATGGTGGGCTGTTGTGATGTGTGAACAGGTTCACAGCGTGGGACAGAAGGAGATAGAATAATGATTTGTAGTTGCTGTATAATCTGCATGTGTTCTGTTCCTAGTATAAAGTCTAGCTTCCCAAACCACTCTAAATGGTGGATGTACAAAGTCTAGTGCAAGGGCAGGCAACATGGTATCCGTGGGCAGCAGTAAGCCTCTGGGCATCTTTCTTGATGCATACTAAGGTGCTCCAGCCCTCTCACTTTTTAAAACATTCTTACTGGCAGCTGGGATCACATCAAAGCAAAGTGAGGGCCTCCAGCTGCTGCCATCTTCATTTCCCAGGAATGCCTCTGGGCCATCTGTGGGGCTCAGAGACATTCTTAGGAAATGAAGATGGCAGGCCCCAGGGACTGGGGGAGCCAGCTGGGAGCAACCTGGAGGGTTGAAGAGGGTTGTGTGCTTATATGTCTTAATGGATGGGGGCTGCATGTGTGTGAGAAAGAGAAAGGGAGAGAGAAAGGCTTGGTGTGGGGGGGATTTGGAGGGATCCTGAAAAAGAGTGAGTGTGATTTTCTTGTGCTTGCAGTGAGGAGAAGGGAGGGGCGTGTGTGTATGTATGTATGCATGATATATACGTGGAGTGCTTGCTTGCTTGTGTGTGTGTGTGTGTGAGAGAGAGAGAGAGAGAGAGAGAGAGAATAGATAAAGGATTGATGACCAGAGGTAGTGTGTGCGCACATGTGCATGCGCGTGCCAGAGAGAGAGAGAGAGTGTATGTGTCTATGGGTGGTGAGCTAGGATGAGAGAGAAAAAGAGATAGTGGGGAATGACTTGGCAGACAGGGATTAGAAGAGAAAAAGAGTCTGCTTTCTGTGGAATAGGGTTCTGTTGATGCTGAAAATTGTGGTTCAAAGGCATTGTTTAGTGTGTTGGGGCTCAGACCCCACCTCTGCCTTGTACTCAGTCTTCCAGGAAGGTCACTTGTTCTTTGTAACTAGCCACGCCTCTTATGGCAGCCATTTTGTGGTGGTGCCCAGGACAGTTTCTCAAATTGCCAAATGTGCCCATGGGTCCCAAAAGTGTCAGGGTGGAAACTGAGCCGATAGAACTCCAGAGCAGTTCTGATTCTGAGGAGGAACAGCAATCCATGGGAGAGGAGCTTGCTCCTCTCTCACAGGCACAGCAGCTGGCAGATTCCTCCTGCCAGCATTCCTGGGATAGATAGTGACCCTGGCAGCGAGACAGTGCTGGAGGGGGGCTCGCTGGATGCTCGACGCTGACGCAGGGAGCGACGACGGAGGGCGTGGAAAGGAGGCGTAGCGCTCATTTGGCGCACAAGCAACGGTCACGTCCCGAGGACCCAAGGGAAAGAGGGAGGACCTCTCCCTAGCCCATAAGTTCAGGGTCTTCCCGTGATTCTCCTTCAAACAGGGACCAACTGCCTAACCTGGAGCATAGGCTACTCTGCTAACTTTCCCCAGTGCTGTTCCTTGCTTAGTTGCTGGTGATTAGCATCTGAAAGAGTCATTAAGTTGTAAAAGGATTAAAGCCTTGAAAAGAATCCTTTTGTCTGTGTCTTGAGTTGGCTATTGGAGTAGACTGTAAGAGGCAGCTAGGGCGCTCCTGACAGCAAGGTTGCCTACCCCTTGTCTGGTGGAATTGGGGTGTAGCTAAGCTACCCACATATGAACGTAGGTTATTCAGAATAGAATGAACTGTCAGGAATGTAGCATGGCTTTGATCCAGCTGTTGATGCTGCAGTATGATTCAAGGCAGAGTTAAAGACCATGCCAGAGCCAAAGTTCAGTCAAGCATATGATTCCCTGATGTAATGTGTGAAGCAGACCCAAGTGCCATAATTATATATGCTCTTCTCCACCCAGAGTCCTCAAATCATTTGGAAAATAATAACAATGTCTACATATATGAATTACTTATATTCAAAAGTGTGGCTGCAAGAAAATATTGATGTAATTACATAGAATATATTTCATTACCACACGTCTAAACATTAGTGCAGATGCACACAAAACTGTGTAACTAGCTGCAGAGAAATATGTTTGGTTTGGTTTACAGAGAATTCTATGCAGAAAGGCTTTTCAGTAGCAAAATTAATTATTTTCCTCAGTCATTGACTGGATGTACAACATAGCTTAGAAACAGAGATTTCAGGGCACATTGCATCTTCCTGTGCTGGTGTGTCTTATTTGTTTTAATTCTTTTCAGCAGGTAGTTTCATAATAGCTGTTTTATTTTCCAATTCACATCTTTAAACAAGTTACCCTTGTTTGGCCTTCTGGATTTCTCTGAAAGCTTTTCTGTATGCTGCCAAGTGATGTTGTGTGAAATTAATAAAATGTGTCCAGGTCTTTGCCTTAGCAAGCCAAAATCTAACTCAAACCATTTGCCCTTGCAGTAATAAAATACAGATGCATGATAGTATTGGGAATACTTCCATGTGATAACTTTGGCCCTTGTCCTATGAGCTACTGAGTATCTCCAAAGATACTGAGTGTCTCTGTCTGCACTCTCTTTGATTGTAAAGCATTTTCATGATGATCATTAGCTTCACCATTTGATGTGTGTTCAGGAGCACTGTTGATTAGATCATGGTAAGGGGATGGGCCAAAACATTGAGGTGACCAGTCATGTGCACAAGGGCACATGTCAAGCAACTGTAAATTGCATTGAAGTCAGTAAGGCCTAATAAACTGGACAGCTGAGGAGTAAGCCCCTTTCAGTAGATCTCCAAACAATCACAGTTGTGTGGAGGGAGAGGGGATGGCTCAGAGACACTGCCAGGCAGGAGGAGGCCCTGGGAAAAGTCCCTTCTGCCCCACCCCAACTATCCTGGACACCCCATTTTTTAAATTGGAGGCTTTTGTTGGGCTCCTCTGCTAACTCCCTCCCTGCTGCCACTGCCCCCTTTCTCCTTTTCACCTGGGGATGGGGAGTGACTCTTATGAACGGATGTGCTGGGCATAGCTCTGATCCTCTCCCATGGCTGGCAAAGCAGATAAGGCAGCTGCTGCAGATGGGTGCAGAATGAAAAACAAAGCACTGCACCAACTGACTCTGAGGTTTCTCTACATTAGGCTTTTTCTCCTGCAACTTTATCAGGGCTTCTACTTTCAGATTCTTTCCGGGATGAAGCTCAGCCCTTTACATGTGCTTCCCTCCCCCCTGCCCCCATAATTTCCTTTCTCTGCAAATTCTGTATGTTTCATTATACAGCCACTGGATGGCACTGTGGTATAGCTGGGGTTATAGAACAACTCTGTAATTACACAGAGCAATTCAAACCATCATTTTAAAGTAGTACATTTTCCCCATTACAAGTAAAGCTGCGGAAATTGTCACAAAGCATGGGAGAGGCCCTGAAGGTTGACAACATCATGTAAGGGACCCACAAATTGCTGTGAGTAACCAATCTCAATCACAGGATAAAACCCTGGTGTAGAGAAACCCTGAGGCTGCAGTTGCGCACCATTTCAATTGAAATCATTTCCCCAGAGCTAGAGTGGCAGCTAACTCAGCCAATTAGATGTCACCTTTTGAGGCACGTGGCCAAGGAGAGCACAGGAGTGGTGAGGGGGTGGTTGAGGGGCTCAGTGGAGCCTGATTGACTGAAGTAGCTGCCACAATCATTTTGTGGAGAAATGCTTCCAAGTAAAATGGTGCACAGCTGCCATCTTGGCTCTCAGTGCAGCACTTTGTGTACACACTGTATTTGCTGCCTAAGTGTCACCATCTCCTGGGGGCCCTCTGGATTGCCACCAGACTGTGGGGCCTCAGACCTCTGCCTGGTGGTCTGTGGCTAGCGGTGCCACTGGGAGGACTGTACAGTGTTCTAAATCGCAGTGGGGAGCTTCACACATAAAAACAGGCTCCCCACTTCAGACTTTCCCCCATATTGCAAACTGATGATTTGATGGGGACAGTACAGTGCACACAGTGTCAGTTACAATTCCATAGAGAAGAATGCCTGACAGGGGCTGCAGTGATCCAACAATCAGTGTTCAAATTACAGGGGGGAGGAAGAGAAAGTCCTTTTGTGATCTCCTCAGCTATTGTTTCAGAAGGCAACCAGGGGGCCTGATTTCGCTGAAATGGGGGGGGGGATGTGGATTTCATTAAAGTTCCTCCCCCATACCTTCCCCTCCATAATTCAAGCACTGCCAGGAATGCAGCTGTGTGGGATGAGGGTGTCTCGGATAATTGGTTGTTTGAAGGAGATGAAGAGGAAACTGCACCAAAGAGTCAGAAGTTTGGCAAAGAATCCTTATCCAAACCCATATGAAAAATTCCTTATGTTAGTTATTTCCAACTATGTATTCTCCCACTGTCCTGTTAAGATTGGCTGAGAGGGACTTACTTAGGGTCCTCCCTCTTCAGGAGACGAGACTGACAGGGTTGCAGCGTAAAGTTTTCGTATTTATTTATCATATCTGTTAGCTGTATTTTCTGACATGTGAAACACATTTGAAGTGAAGTGCGGCAGTTAAAAAGCTATAAAAAGCTTAAGCACAATCCGATCCGATCCAATGAAAGCATGACATCAGAACAACAATAGACATAATAAACAAGAACTGTGACTCTGATGAAACCCGTTCCCCAGAGAGGTCTACCATTATCCTTATGAGAACAATGTAAAGCACTTTTTCTTGTCTTTAATTGAGGTAGGCCTTTAAACGTTTCTAACTGTCTGGTCTCAGGAGGTAACTGAGCATTTTGTTAGCCTGCAGTTTTTCTGTATTTGTGTGTGTGTGTAGGTTTGATGGGTTGTGACTGTTACCAAATGATCTATATTAATTTGTTATTGTTAGGGTGCAATCCTATGGATGTTTAGAGGGAAGAAAAGTCCTACAACTCCCGTATTTCCCAGCCACCCATGCTGGCTGGAGAATGCTGCTGGCTGCTGTAGGACTTTTCTTCTGTCTAAACATGCATAGGATCAGACCCTTAGGGCGCAATCTTATGTGGATTGCTGGCAGCCCCCTAACTCAGAGGCTGCCGAGTATCCAAAGTGGGGCGGGAGGACAGAAGGGATCATCTTTGCCTCTGCACTCCAGCCACCCTGCATTTCTGCTAGATGGGCGATGGGAGAAGCTGGGGCAGCCATAGGATATGTTGTATCGCAGCCACCCCGGTCTCTTCCCCTCCCCTCAGGAATGCCCCTTTTTCCTCCACGCTCTGTTTTACAAGTGCAGAGAAGTAGTTGGTGTGGTTCTCTCCACATTGGCTACGAGGGAGAGGGGGCAGGGAGCACTGACCTTGGAGCCAGGAAACCGAACTATCCTAGCCTCCCCCAAGGCTATTTGGGGAGCATAGGATCGCTCCCTCTGCTGCGTAGTGACATCCAGAAAAACCAAGGCTATAAATATGTTACACTAATAGTTAGGGATGTACGAAAGTCACTTACCTTTCCACGGATTATGTTGATGGTTGGGAGGGAGGCATTCCATCCCTCCCCCCGGAATCCTTGACGGGGGGGAGGCAATCCATTCCTCCCCCCCCCGGAATCCTCCACGGCCGGCTGTGCTCTGTGGCAGCTCCGCGGAGCAGCTGGCCAGGCCCAGCCAGGCCAGAGCCGTCTACAGCCGGATTTCCGGCCGTGGAGGGCTCTGGGGAAAAAAAAACAAAACTGTGGGATTGAACAAATTCATGAAAGACAGGGCTACCAATGACTACTAGTCATAGAGCTTTTCTACACAAGGCTTTTAATAGCTGTATCTGCTTTCAGTTTTGTTGCAGAATTGAGATCTGAGTTCTACACAAAGATCTTTTCCTTTCCTGCTTTTCCACTACATAACCTCTAGATGGAGCTGTGCTATAGCAGAATAGCTCAAATACACAAGGAGAAACACCACCATTTCCTCTGTTCTAAACTAATACCCCATTTTCCCCATTCTACCCCCACTCCCAGAAAGTACTCTAAAAAAAACTGCAGAATCATGACATCATCTAAAGAGCCCGTAAACAACTGTAAGGAATCACAAGCGCCCAATAAATGCCTCATGTGGAAAAGCTCATAGACTACTCTGATTTTTATATTTTGTAAGCTGCTTTGAGCAGCTCCTTTTTGGAGGGAAAAATGGAATATACATTTCTTAAATAATTATATAAAAATACTCAAGTTTACATGCTACCTCCAGGATCAGAGACAGCATGTGTCTGAATTGCTGGGGAATGAGGGAGATGGCTATTGCCCTCATGTCCTGCTTGTGGACTTCCCAAGAGGTATTTGGTTGGCCATTCTGAAAAACAAGATGCTGAACTATGGCCTTTGGTCTGATCCAGCAGATCTCTTCTTATGTTCTTACTAGAGCTGTGCATCGCCTCGTTACGAAGCCTGAATAACGAGGTGAAGCAGGCTTATTCAGAGCGAAATCCTCATGATACAAGGCAGGTCAGAGCACTACCGAGGTGCCCCAGGGCAAATCCACCCTCATGAAGCGCCTCCTCCGCCCCATATATTCGGAGCTCTACTGAATGCCTGAGCAGTCCAGACAGGCTGTCTCCAAAATGTATAAACTTCTGAATGCTCATGCGGAGGGGCATAAGGAGGGGGAGGGGGAGGGGGGAGGGGGAAGGCTAGTGGATGCGGGAAGGTGGGGGGAGGCGGGGAGGCGAGTGCAGGAGGAGGAGGGAGCATGCTTTGGTGAATAGGGACTCTCAGCCAGAACCAACACCAGCAGTCTCCAATCAGAGAGTTATACTTTGGCGAAAGGCTGCATTCAGTTATTGCGCTAGCTGTGTCTTTGGGAGAGAGAGAGCTGGTGTGGGTAGATGAATGTGTGTGTGTGTGCATGTGCGTGCTCATTCCATAAATTGTTCCTTCAATTTATTCAATTTTAATCGCCATTAGGCATGCCTCAAAATTTAAATTAAAAGGAAACAGCTTGGTTGTACTGGGAGCATTCCCTTCCCTCGTTCCTTGATCGTCCGTCCCCATTGGGACAGTGTCTTTTGCAGTGTCAGGGTGGAAACTGAGTCGATAGAACCCCAGAGCAGTTCTGATTCTGAGGAGGAACAGCAATCCGTGGGAGAGGAGCGCTCATCTCTCACAGGCACAGCAGCTGGCAGAGATTCCTCCTGCCAGCATTCCTGGGATAGATAGTGACCCTGGCAGCGAGACAGTGCTGGAGGGGGGCTTGCTGGATGCTTGGCGCTGATGCAGGGAGCGACGACAGATGGAGGGCGCGGAAAGGAGGTGTAGTGCTCGTTTGGCACGCAAGCAACAGTCACATCCTGAGGACCCAAGGGAAAGAGGGAGGATCTCTCCCTAGCCCATAAGTTCAGGGTTTTCCCGTGATTCTCCTTCAAATGGGGACCAACTGCCTAACCTGGAGCATAGGCTACTCTGCTATCTTTCCCTAGTGCTGTTCCTTGCTTAGTTGCTGGTGATTAGCATCTGAAAGAGTCATTAAGTTGTAAAAGGGTTAAAGCCTTGAAAGGAATCCTCTTGTCTGTGTCTTGAGTTGGCTATTGGAGTAGACTGAAAGAGGCCGCTAGGGTGCTCTTGACATGCAGCACCTCTTCCAGATGCCTTCTCCTATTCCTTTCTACCTCCGACTTGTTTGTTATTTGCATTTGATTAGATTCATCTCTCCTTTCCATACATCTTCAAACTAACATAGCTTTTCCTTGCTTGTTGCTGCTACACTCTCCCCTCCCCCGCTACCATTCCTGTGTTTGTTTTTTTATCTCGATTTTGGACTCCAGAAAAGGCTGGGTTTGTTGTTTATCCTCGACCCTTACTTCTGCTTTCTCCACTCTATTTTCTTGTCATTTTTGTCAGTCAACTCTGTCTCTTTTAGATGTTTACAAACCTTGTCTTATTTCAATTTTTAAAAGCATACATTGACTTCTGGGCATGTCCCCCCCCCCCTTTTAAAGTCATATTCAAGCATTTAGTTTTTTCTTTCTTTCTAAATTCTTAAAGAAAGGCATATTATAGCAGCCTATGTGTGTAGTGTTTGTTCTCCCCCACCTCCGTGGTGAAGTGAACCATCTGTGTCTTCTCTGTGTTGATCCTCCCAAAAGAGAAATTAAAGAAGGTTTATTATTATTATTATTATTATTATTAATCAATACATTATATTATTATATATTATATTATGATATTGCTCTTGGTTCTTATCTTATCGCCTCCGCTGTCACCCTGTATTTCTTGAAGTTAACCCACCTTCCATAATAGGACATGAAATATAAAATAATAAATTAAAGACACCCGTCATTTGCTTAGGTAGTTCTGCTTTTCTTTAGCTCTTGTGTGCCTGTGTGCATGTGTGTGTGCGTGTTAGGTTGTTGTTCCACCAACACTATATGTCCAAATTTCACGACAGTGTTGAAAAAGCATGAGACACATAGTATTTATATTAATCACCTTCATATTCCAATAACACTCCACCATGTGGCAAAGCAATCCAGTGCAATATGAGGCATCTTCCGGGTGTTGGCAGGAGTTTTCCTGGAAAAAGGTGACTTTCACCTGCACCTAGTACACAAGCCAGTGGGCCAAACTGCCTGGGCTTTGGGGCATGCAGTGCCCTCGGGGGGGGGGGGCTGGGAGGGGCCAAGGTGTCATGCTGAAACAGGGAGAATTTACAGCTCTCTGCTTTGACAGTTTTTGTGGAGAAAATCAAACTTTAGCTGCACCCAAAGCAACAACCACTGGGTAAAATACATTCAAAGTACTCCTTTGTTGTGTGTGTTAGAAATAAACAAAAGCAGATAAAAAAATAACCTCTTCCAGGCCAGCCTGCCTGCCAGGTAATGTCCAGATTCAGCCACAGAGAGGCTGAGCTGGTGATTCTTCTGAATAAGGGTTGTTTTGCACTTCAAAGAAACCTGCAGCAGAGATTAGGGAGCTCTGCTTCAACACACTTTTCCTTCTGAGTTTGGTTTGAGTTTCTGGGAATATAAAATTCAACCTGCACCTAGCCCACAAGCCAGTGGGCCAAACTGCCTGGGCTTTGGGGGGTGCAATGCCCTTGAGGGGGCTGGGAGGGGCCAAGGTGTCACATCTGTGTGTGGAAACAGGGAGAAGTTACAGCTCTTTGCTTTGAGAGTTTCTGTGGAAAATGTCAGATTTAAACTCCACCTAGCACAAAAACCACTGGGCCAAACTGTTTGAAATTTTTCAGGTGGCACCCTCTCCAGGGGGTGGAGAGGTCCCCAAATTTCATGCCTGTATCATAAAAACAAAAAAAGTTATGACCATTTGTGTTTTCCCATGCAAGTCAATGGGAAAACACCAAAAGCGGGCAATCTGGATATCCGAATCTTATTTCGTATTTGGATCCAAGTCGGAGCGGAGGGGGTCCAAATCAGTCTGAGGTGGATAAGGGTCGCTTCTGAGGATCTGAAGCAGTATCCAAAGAGGATCGGGGGGTCCATGCACAGCCCTAGTTCTTACTACAGAATATAATCATCAAGGTATATAAATATTTGTAACCTCCTTTGCTAGTCGCATGATGAGAGCAAAGAGATTATATTTGACGTGATGTTTACTTGGCTTCATAGCTTTCCAACATCACAGGTTTTGCTTAGATTTAAAATATCATTGGTCCAACTGTGTGTGTGAGAGTGAGAGTGAGAGAGAGAGAGAGAGAGAGAGAGAGAATAGAGGATTCATGACTAGAGGTGTGGTGTGTGCGCACGCGTGTGTGTGTGTGATTTAAAATATCATTGGTACAACTGTTTTATATTTGCTGCGATTTATTGCTTCTTGCAGATTTGGGCATGGTCTGTGCACTTTGAAAAGAGTGTGCATGTGGGGCGAAGAAAGCTGCATTACAAGTGATGGATTATGGCTCTGGTATAGAACCAAAAAACATTTTTAAAGATCAAATTTGTAGTCCTCAGTTGTGAAAAAGTGAAGACAGTATTGGCAAAAACCTGAGCTCATTTGGATAGAGCTCCTATTGGCTAGTGCATGGAATTTCCTAAGTTTGCAAATTTCCCTCATTCTTCTACATCTATCGCTCATCAGTATTCTGTAAATTCTAGCTACCTTCCTGTCTACTCCTCCAATGATGTGACTTTTATGTTCCATATTCTGCAGAAACCATGTCACTAGAATAAATTATACAAATTAAGTTATTGTCTTCTGCTTTGCCTAAATTATTGTTTTCTTAAATTTCACTCTGAAAAGGGCATTTGTGTGACTGAGAGGTAATGTTGCCAACTTTTCTGGCAGGACTCCTGTATTTTTAATGGCTGCCTGACAGGCAGAAATTTAGCTGGTGAAGCTTTCCCCCTATTCATCTCCATGTCAGGAGAAAGTTCACCTGTTTAGGCAGCTGTCAACACCTTAATAAATGGAGTCCTAGGAGGAGCGGGGAGTTGAGAACCACAAAGAGAAGCAATTACAAAGTAAACTGGTAGTAGTAAGCAGAGCTTCCTTTTTTTCCTAGCCTATCAAAGCTGCCAATTGCTTGCCAGCCATTCAGTTGTCCATTGGGAATGCGCTCTCTCTCTCTCTCTCTCTTTCTCTCTCCAGCTCTCTCTCTCTCTCTCTCTCTCACACACACACACACACACACACAGGAATTACTTTTCCTAGGCTGCTATTAAGTGACCTGTGTTTTGGCATAGCTCCACCCTTAAAGCATGTCCTGTTCTTTCCTCCCTTGCTGCTAGAAATCTGTGATCCTGCACAGTTGCCTGGATGCCCTTCAGACCTTCAGGGCTACTACTGGCAAAAACAAACTCGAAAGGAAGGCTTTTTTCCATGGAGTTGCCAACTTTTTCCGGGCAGGGCTGCTGTGCAGGAAGGCACAGCTTGGGTTTTAACAGCTGGGTGGCATGCAGACATTCAGCCCCTGCATCTACCTCCTCCATCAGTGCATTACTTTGCCAGAGAAAGCTTCACCTATGCTGAATTTCTGTTTGTTAGGCGGAGCTGTTATAGGCATAAGACCTGCCAAAGCAAATGTTGTCAAGCCTACACGTTTCCATGTATAGCTAGCAATGAGTGAAAACATCTAGGAAGTTTCCATAGAATATATGGAACAGCTGAAGACTTGCTGAAGGATCTGAAGCCTGACACATTTTAAAATGTAAATAGAGTCTTATTTGCAGCATTTTAGTAACACCTGGTGAAAGTCAAGCTTGTAAATAAAAGCTATAGACCATTCTTGCTGAAATCTTTTAAATGTTCACTCAGTTTCACTGGTGGCGAATCAATACAGGGAAGTATTAACATTTTTATTTGCATCCTTTTATGTATACATTTATTCCTTGAATTTAGAATCACCTGAATGTTTTCCGAGCTTTCAGCTTTTGAAAATAAAGATGGTTCATTCAACAGATATCTAACAAGTTGTAGGATGATAATCAGCAGACATTCATGAGCTTGGACATCCCACTGGAGCAAAATGTATTGTTCAGCAGAGCCAGATTTTATTTGTATAGAAAACATCAGCAGGAAGTCCCAGAAATGCTTGCCTCATTCCCATTGTCTGTGGTGGTTTAAGAGGGCATGTAGGTGACACAACTACAGGGATGGGAACAAGTTCTTGCGTTTGTATCCAATCTTCTGTCAGACACTGAAGAGACTCACACTTGGCTCCTTGGACTGAGCAAATCTCAGATGGAACAGCCAAGGTCTTTTATTTTTATATTTTGCTTCAGTGCCCACTGGGAAACAATACAACCACATATAAACCACCTAACAAGAATTGCTCCCATAAACTAGACTTAAATTCATGTTGGAAATGGTTATGCTGAATTCTAGAGATACTAAGTCAATAAAGTGGCATTTTTTAGTGGATGAACTTTTTGGAGAGTGTGTCAGTTTTTGAATTGCACAAAACTCTTTGCCACAATATTAATAATGTGATGAAGAGGCTGATGTGATCAGAAGGCTTTTACATTTCATCAAGAACAAATAACATAGATCATTTGGCCTATTTTGTATCTTGTTCTCTGGAAAAAAAACATGACAGCATCTGTTGATACTACATTTGATGAAGGGCTGCCTGTAGCTCAGTGCTAGCGCACCCGCTTTGCATGCAGAAGGCCCCACATTCAATCCCTGGCATCTCCAGGTTGGGCAGACAAAGACTCCTGTCTGAAACCCGGGAGAGCTGCCAGTCACTGTAGACTATACTGAGCTAGGTAGACCAAGGGTCAGACTTACAGCCAAACTACATGTCCTTTAAATGAAATCACACATAGCAGAGCTATACATGATTGGATTAATTGCCTCAGTGTAAGTTTGTGCAGCCCTGATTCAGATTGAGACCACATGGTGCTCCAGAAGGGAGAATTTAAGCTCCCCCCCTCCTGTTTTCATCCCGAAATTCCATCCTTCCATGGGGTTTGTTTTTTTTTTAAAAAAGAAAACAAAAAGTCTGCATTGATCCCAGTGGAGACCGTTTTTCTTTTTTGAACCACATGGAGGTGGGGTGGAATTTCAGGATCAAAATGGGAGGGGGAAAAACTTAACACACACCCCCAGAGCACCATGGTCCCAATCCAAATAAGGGCCATGTGCATTTACACTGAGGTAATTAATCCTATCACACCTAGCATATCATGCATGATTTGAAGAATGTGCAGTTTGGCCCTGAATATAGGGCAGCTTCTTGTGTTCCAAATGCTCTTTACAGCCAAAGTCAGAATTTATGCCATACTTTTCTGTTCCTCTTGTTTAGTTTTTCCTAAATTGTTCTTGTAACTATATCTTTTATTTGCCAGTTTTTCAGTTTGGTTCTTTCAGATGTTTCTGTGTTTATCCAAACCCTTTTTTTTCCTCCTCCAGATTATGCTTGTCCTATTCTTCTGATTGTGCTTTTAGTACTTCCCTTTCAGACTCTCTTATCTATTAGCATTAATGCTTTTCCTTTTATTCTTTTATCATTCCCACGCACCATACAATGTCTGTCTGTCTTTCTGTCCACTGTTTTGTACTGTATCACAGCCTTTTTCTTTCCCTCTTTCATATTCCTTTGTCCTCATTCATTATCAGATTTCTTTAAAGATTCCCTCAGTCATATTTGGTCACCACTGCCAGTTATCTCTGCTGTGTCACTGCAGTCTCGATGCTGATGCTTAACCCCCAGTTTGAGATAGTTATACAGTTATACAGAGATTACTAATATAATCACCATGGCAACTGGCAAACCTACCAGAAGAGCCATTCAAAAGAATTCATGTTCCTGACCTCACTTAACATGAGAAGGTTTTTCTCCTTCCTTATTTCAGTTATATGTTTAATCACATCAGTTAAAAGACTGACAGCAACTTATACAATAAACTTCATAGATGAAAACAAAATGAAAATCTAAATGGAAAAATCTTTATGTTGTTTTATATCTGTACCATATTTAAGCCCTGAAGAAATAAATAAAATGTTTCCAAATCTGAACAGCATTAGAAGCTTTGCCTTTGTTAGCAATAAGATTTCTTATGGTGCAATTGTATACACATTTACTGGGAGTAAGTTCCAGTAAGCTCAATGGGACTTCTGAGCAGACATACACAGGATTGCACTGTTAGATTTATAGCTGATCAGCTGGAACCAGATTACCTGGTTTTAAAATATAATAATGTGATATAGTGTTTAGCATCATCAATATAAAGTAAGGGTTATTTTTCGGGTCAGCTGCTAATTTAGCCTTTGAAGAGTGTATTGTGCCAATATGTTGCAAACAACAACAAAACCCACAGATCATGGCAGGAAAATGCCTTTGCTAAAAGATACATGGGGAAAGAAATAGTTTAAGGCCTATTAAAATAAATAGAAGTTTTGCTATTGACATCAATGGGCTATGGATGGCACCCTGTATCTGAACCTGTCAGTCTCAGCTGGATCTCTTTGACCTTTTCTGCAGCGTGCTAGTAATGAGATCGACCTTTCCCTTCCTGATGCAGTTACATTGCTTGACTCAAGGAGCTAAGCATTTTCAACATGTCTATATTCTCCAGAGGTGTCATTTTCTGATTAAAACAAATCAGAAAATTTCAAACTTGGCATGGCAGTATTAAAAATCCTTTCCAGATGTTTAATTTTTTTAAAAAGCAGCATTGCACATTTCCCCCAGTCACAATGGTTTTCTTTTCCTTTTCATCATCTGCTTTCTACACATAAAAGACTGAAAGCAAAGCGGATCTACAGTCATACCAAGCAATCAGTTTGCAGATCGTCAGAGGTTATGTATTTTTCTTCCTTTAATTTCTTCTCTCTCTTGATCCCTCCATATTCTACTGCTTCGGTTCTGTATCATTATTTATAGCTTTCCAGTTAAAATTCAAAGATGAAGTCCTACACCCTATGCTGACATAAATCTGGGTGCAGAGGGGCTCCTACAAGGCCCCATGACAATCCTCCTGCCCCCCCCCGACTGTCTCCGTATGTGTTATGCTGCTGCTCTTCTGAGCATGTACTGCAACTTGGAAGAGCAGCAGCCCACTGTGCTGAAGAGGCAACTGGTGGGAGAAGGGCAGGTTAGAACTCTGCTCGCATAGGGTACACTCAGCTAAAGTAAACAGCAAACACAACATCTTAAACTTACATGAAGGCCCATTTTCTTACCTCTATGCCATCTTTAACGTTGGTCAAGTTATCTATAGGAATATTGTCTTTGAGGTCTGGATGATAGTCTATAAGCTCTTCATATTGGCCAGTAAAAGGTCTCCATTTCCCCAAGATGTCATTAAGCTTTCTTGGCTCGGCCACTCATACTCAGTCAGTTAACATTTTCTCTATGATTTCCTAGATGTTTAAAATATCACTGTTTGATTCCCAGGTGCTGTACTTCTCATCCTTTCTATTTCTGGGGCTCTGAAGCTTATGTAGCAAAAATGGCAACATCCACATATGAAAGAGGTATGAACAGCTTCAGCCGAGCCTCTACGTTTACAGAAATACAACAAATCTGGAACAACAACAACAACACCCAAAGGAGGCAACTTACTGCCAAACACAGGAATGTATCACATGGCTGACTAAACCAGATCCGTTGATAGCAGGGCTTGTGTGGTAAGCTTCCAAAAGCCATTGCACAGACTCCTGGATGGGTGTTCTGGGAGAGGGAGGTAGGGGGAGGAACAGTGTGCATTTGTGCATATGAGATCCATGTATTGGTAACATCAGCACTGGACTATCGTAATGCTCTCTTCGTGGAGCTGCCCTTGAGCCTGGATCAGAAGATGCAGCTAGTGCAGAATGCTGCAGCAAAGGTGTTGAATGGAGTGCCTTTCCATGCTCACGTAAGACCTGTGCTGAAAAACTGCTCTGGCTGACAGTTTGCTACTGAGCTATGTTCAAGGTATTACTATTGACACAGAAAGCCCTAAATAACTTAGGGTGCAATCCTATTGGGATTCCCATCAGCCTCCAAACTCAGAGGCTGACAAGGATCCTATGCAGAGTGGAAGGAGTGGCAGAGGCAATCTTTGCTTCCACATGCCCCCCGCTCAGAGTTTTAGCTAGATGGGCATTTTCCCCATCTAGCTGAGGCATTGGGGAGGGAAGAAGGATGGGGAATGCTGGGGATAGCTCATATCCCTGCTTCTCCAGTCCCCTGCTTGCCCACGGGAACGCCCACTTTCTGTCCTCTCCGAGGTAGTCTTTGCAACCTTAGAGAAGCAACCAGGGTGGTTCTGTGCAAGCCAGCTGTGAGGTGGAGGGGAACTTGGACTCCTGGGTCTGAAGTTGGAGCACTGTCTTTGACCTTGGATCCAAGAATCCAAAGTATTCTATGGCCTCCCAGACTCTGTCTATAGGATTGCTCTCCCCATTACTTGAAAGATTGTCTCCCCCTATCTAGACCTATTAGATCACTATAGTCGTCAGGGGAAGCCTTATTGTCCATTCCACATCCTGCCGAGTTCCATCTGGCAGCAACATGGCACAGGGACTTCTCCGTGGTGGCCTCCTTTCTCTGCAATGACCTCCCCTCTGCGATACATCAGGCACTGACAATCATGTGCTTTCAACAATTATTAAGAACTTGCTGGTTTGAACTCCTGTCTCAAAGCTCTCCCTTCTCAGGCAGGAGGGTCAAACCTTTTAAGATGCTGATCAGATTGGCTATCAGTTTGATCTACACCTCCAAAGCTTCCCCTTGTTTGATGGGGGGCAGAGTTTTTCACTTGGGATAGCCTCCGCCACTGAGAAGGGGGAACTTTGAAGGCACACAAGAAGTATTGTTTGTGGGTTCCCACTTATTCTTTATATTTTTTGGTTAAAACTGAGGTTTTAGCTATATGTCCTAATTTAGGGATAGTTTTAAATGAATGAATTAGCTGGAGAAAGCATTCTTGCCAAAAGATCAGCATAAAAGCAAAAGTGTCATCAGAATTTTAGATTTTCACAGAAGAGGATGTCAGTTTATTTGTTACTAATTTTGAGAGCAACAGAATATTTCAAAACATATTGCACAATGGAGTTGTCCAAGGCAATGAACACTTGATCTGTAGCCAGTCTTGATGCAGGCAGCCCATGTGACAGCATATATGCGTCAAAGTGACCTTACATGCACATTCCAGTTCAGAAAAATAGCAAGAAACACAAAGGCACTTTGATGCATTTTAGATAAACAAATGCCATCACATTTTCAGTAAAAAAAGATATAAAATAAAGCTGGCCCTGCACATTTCTGGGGTTCAAGGATACCAGGCTTTAACTGTTCCAGGCATAATGCCATCAACCATAAACCTCAGAAAGGCCCACTTTTGTAATGCTTAGCCCAATTTCTTTTGCAAGATTTCTTCTACCATAATTTCTAACAGAAACCATGTGCATAACTAGTGAAGAGAAATGCATTTTGAGTGCTAACACAAATGTGTATCTGCATACATAGTTCTTACTTTTTCAAATGTCTGCAGGTTCATAGGCAATTGGCAGTTTTCAAGGCACTCATAAAACTTGCTTTTGACTGAAATGACTGATACAGAGGCAATTCGGAAGTCAAAGTGTTTACTCTGAATGTAACTGTTTTGCATTTCATACTTGCATATACAGTCAGGGCCAGAAATATTGGAACAAGGATAACAGTTTTGGCAGCTGGCCTCTGTACACCACCACATTGAAGTTGAAAGGAAACACACTCAGATGTGAGCGAAGTCAGGACTTTCAGCTGTAATTCAAGGGGTTTGACAAAAGTGGGGCACTAACCATTCAGGAAGGACAGCCAGGGGCATACACACACCCCCATCGTTGGTGGCTCATAAGTAATGGAACGAATGGCTGACAAGCAGCTGCATGGCCAGATGTGGCCTGTTTCCTGGGTACCCCATGACCAATCAAGCACATAAAAGGCCTGGAGGTGGTCCTGAGTGTTACATTTGCATTTGGTAGCTGTTCAGTGGAACTCCCAACATGAGGTCCAAAGAGGTGTCCATGCCAGTGAAGGAGGCCATCATTAGGCTGAGGAAACAAAATAAACCCATCAGAGAGATAGCAAAAACAGTGGGAGTGGCCAATACAACAGTTTGGAACATCCTGAAAAAGAAGTAATTAACTGGCAAGCTCAGCAACAGCAAAAGGCCTGGAAGACCACAGAAGACAACTAAAGGGGATGACCTCAGAATGCTGCTCATGGTGAAGAGGAACCCTTTCACAACATATAGCCTGGTCAAGAATGCTGTTGCGGAGGTAGGCATGTCGTTGTCAACATCTACAGTCAAGAGACGGCTTTATGAATGTAAATACAAAGGCTTCACAACAAGATGCAAACCACTGGTAACGCTCAAGAACCAAAAGGCCAGATTAGCCTTTGCCAGCAAACACCTAAAAAAGCCTGCCCAGTTCTGGAATAAGATTCTTTGGACTGATGAAACCAAGATTAACTTGTACCAGAATGATGGGAAGAGAAATGTATGGAGAAGGAAAGGAACAGTTCATGATCCACATCATCTGTCAAACATGGTGGAGGCAGTGTTATGGCATGGGCATGTATGGCTGCCAATGTAACCAGGTCACTGGGGTTTATTGATGACCTGACTGCTGATAAAGGCAGCAGGATGAATTCTGAAGTGTATAGGGCTGTACTTTCTGCTCAGATTCAGCCGAATGCTGCTAAACTGATAGGACGCCGCTTCATATTACAGATGGAGAATGACCCAAAACAGCAAAAGCTACCCAAGAGTTTCTGAAGGCAAGAAGTGGGATGTTCTTCAATGGCCAAGTCAGTCACCTGATCTCAACCCAATAGAGCATGCTTCTCACTTACTGAAGACAAGGCTGAAGGCAGAAAGACCCACAAACAAGCATCTCGAGGGAGGAAACTCAGCATTTGGTCATGTCCATAGGTTCCAGACTTCAGGCAGTCATTGACTGCAAAGGATTTTCATCCAGGTATTAAAGGCGATCCTTCAGTTTGAAATGATGTTGATTTGTTCCATTACTTATGAGCCACCAACGATGGGTGTGTGTGTATGCCACTGGCTGCACTTCCTGAATGGTTAGTGCCCCACTTTTGTCACACCCCTTGCATTACAGCTGACAGTCCTGACTTTGCTCCCATCTGGGTGTGTTTCCTTTCACCTTCAGTGTGGTGCTGTACAGAGGCCAACTGCCAAAACAGTTATCCTTGTTCCAATATTTCTGGCCCTGACTGTAGTATTAGTTGCAAATTGTTCACATATGCTGAGCAGAGACACCTGAGCTACAGTTTCATAGAATCATAGAATAGTAGGGTTGGAAGGGGCCTACAAGGCCATCGAGTCCAACCCCCTGCTCAATGCAGGAATCCAAGTCAGAGCATCCCTGACAGATGGCTGTCCAGCCTCGTCTTGAATGCCTCCAGTGTGGGAGAGCCCACCACCTCCCTAGATAATTGGTTCCATTGTCGTATTGCTCTCACAGTCAGGACGTTTTTCCTGATGTTCAGCCGGAATCTGGCTTCCTGTAACTTGAGCCCATTATTCCGTGTCCTGCACTCTGGGATGATCAAGAAGAGATCCTGGCCTTCTTCTCTGTGACAACCTTTCAAGTACATGAAGAGTACTATCATATCTCCCCTCAGTCTTCTCTTCTCAAGGCTAAACATGCCCAGTTCTTTCAGTCTCTCTTCATAGGGCTTTGTTTCCAGTCCTCTTATCATCTTTGTCGCCCTCCTCTGAACCCTCTGCAGTTTGTCTGCATCCTTCTTAAAGTGTGGTGCCCAGAACTGGACACAGTACTCCAGATGAGGCCTAACCAGTGCTGAGTAGAGGGGAACTAGTACTTCCTGGGATTTGGAAGCTATGCTTCTATTAATGCAGCCCAAAATAGCATTTGCCTTTTTTGCAGCCACATCACATTATTGGCTCATATTCAGCTTGTGATCGACAACAATTCCAAGATCCTTCTCGCTTGTAGTGTTGTTGAGCCACGTATCCCCCATCTTGTAACTGTGCATTTGGCTTCTTTTTCCTAGGTGCAGAACTTGGCATTTATCCCTGTTAAATGTCATTCTGATGTTTTCTGCCCAGCGCTCCAGTCTGTCCAGATCACTTTGAATTTTGTTTCTGTCTTCCAAAGTATTAGCTATCCCTCCCAATTTGGTGTCATCTGCAAATTTGATCAGCGTTCCCTGCACCTTCTCCTCCAAGTCATTAATAAAAATGTTGAAGAGCACTGGGCCCAGGACTGAGCCCTGTGGTACCACACTCATTACCTCTCCCCAGTTTGAGAAGGTCCCATTGATAAGCATTCTTTGAGTCCGATACTGTAGCCAACTGTGGATCCACCGGATCGTTGTTTCATCTAGCCCACTTTGAGTTAGTTTGCTCATCAGGATATCATGGGGCACTTTGTTGGAAGCTTTGCTGAAGTCAAGGTATATGATGTCTACAGCATTCCCATGGTCTACAAGGGAGGTTACTTGATCAAAAAATGAGATCAGATTTGTCTGGCAGGACTTGTTTTTGACAAATCCATGTTGGCTTCGAGTAATCACGGCATTGTTGTCAAGGTGCTTCCAGGTGGATTGCTTTTTAATCTGCTCCAGAATTTTCCCTGGGATTGATGTCAGACTGACTGGCCTGTAGTTCCCAGGTTCCTCCTTTTTACCCTTTTTGAAGATAGGGACAACATTAGCCCTCCTCCAGTCATCTGGCACTTCCCCCGTCCTCCATGATGTCTCAAAGAGAATAGATAGCGGTTCTGAGAGTTCTTCTGCCAGTTCCTTTATGACTCTAGGATGCAGTTCATCTGGCCCTGGAGATTTGAACTCATTCAAAGTAATTAGGTGTTCCTTGACCATATGCCTATCCATCTCAAGCTGCAATCCTGCCCCTTCAGCCTGCACTTCGCCTTTGCCAGGGGGGTCATAGACCCTCTTATGGGAGAAGACTGAGCCAAAGTAGGAATTGAGCACCTCTGCCTTTTCTTTGTCATCTGTTATCGTTTTTCCATCCTTATTTAATAGCTGAACAACCATTTCTTTTCTCTGCCTTTTACTATGCACGTAGCTGAAGAAAGCCTTTTTGTTGTTTTTAGCATCCCTCACTAACCTCAGCTCGTTCTCAGCTTTAGCCTTCCTGGCGCCATCCCTGCAATTCTGTGCTACCTGCCTGTACTCTTCCTTTGTTACCTGGCCTTCTTTCCACTTCCTATATGTGTCCTTTTTTGTTTTCAGGTCATCCCTAAGCTTTTTGTGAAACCACATTGGCTTCTTCTGTTGTCTTCCACCTTTTCTTCTTGTTGGAATTGGTTGTGATTGTGCCTTGAGAATTTCCTTTTTTAAAAGCTCCCACCCATCTTGGACTCCTTTTCTCATTAGTGTCGCTTGCCATGGGACCTTACTGATCATTGTTCTGAGTTTATTAAAATCAGCTTTCCTAAAATCCAGGGTACACGTTTGACTACACTCGGCTTTTGCTTCCCTTAGAACCAAGAACTCAAGTACAACATGGTCGCTTTCCCCCAGAGTTCCTGTAACTGCTACTTTATCCACTACGTCATCTCTGTTGGTTAGGATCAAGTCAAGGACAGCTGATCCTCTAGTTCCTTCCTCTACTTTCTGTAGGAGGAAGTTATCTGCCACACAAGTCAGGAATTTCCTGGAGGGGCCATGTTTTACAGAATTTGTCTCCCAACAAATATCGGGGAAATTGAAGTCCCCCGTTACTACTACATCATGCTTCCTTAAAACATTGGCTATTTGCTTTTCAAAAGTTTCATCCTTGTCTTCTCCTTGGTTGGGTGGCTGGTAGTAGACTCTGACCGCCAGGTTCCTTTTATTCTTTGCTCCATTTATTTTGATCCAGATGCTCTCAATGGGGCTACCAAGCTCATCCTCCTGTATTTCTGTGCAGAGATATGTATTTTTCACATACAGTGCAACCCCACCTCCCTTTCTGTTCCTCCTGTTCTTTTTGAACAAGTTATATCCTTCAATTGCTGTATTCCAGTCATGAGAGTCATCCGACCAAGTCTCAGTTATACCTATCAAGTCATAATTTTCCTCCTGTATTAAGAGTTCAAGTTCGTTCTGTTTGTTTCCCATACTCTGGGCATTAGTATATAGACATCGAAGACCATAGACCAGTTTCCATGTCAGTCCTGTAGTTTTCACCCCTGGGCTGGTTCAGTGTGACACATTATCCATTAGAAAGCGATGAATCACAGTGGCATTAGTTTGAGGCATGTTCTCTAAGCTATTTGAAAATATTTTATTGACAGTGTGATTCTTGCATTCAAGTTTATCCTCCTTTATTTCATTTCCCACATCTGCATTTCAAAAATTGGTAAGAGTTTGCAGTGTTGGTACCTGAACTAAAGCCTATTGAAATGGGTGAATAAAGTGTGTTTTTGCCTGGCACCGCAGTCTTAAGGAGCTGTCATGTGTGAGAGCTGAGAATTAAGAACTGACAAGAAAAAGACTAATTGTCAAGGTTATGATCCAACTATTATTTTTTTTTTAGCAAGGTATTCATATTGCCATCAGATTTATTGTTCTGTTCTGGCAATGCACTTCCTCTTCAAATACCTTGTCAAAATTACTGAAATGATTCATCAGATGCATGAAGCAGATGGAGAAGCTGGCGCAGGTAAATATGGATGGGTAAAGGTAGTGCTGGGGAATGTCTGGGCCTCCAGATGTTGTTGGACTTCAACTCCCATCAGCCAACAAAGCCAATGGTGAGGGATGATGAGAGTTGCAGTCCAACGTCATCTGGAGGGCCATATGTTCCCTATACCTGGTAAGGTATAGCAGATACTAGATGGGAATACAGGTTGCTAACAACTTCCTTTCTTTGTAATGTGATTTGAGATGCCTTAGTCCGTGTGATCTCTAATCACATTTGCTTATGAAATGCTTCTTTTTATAAAGATTACTGTATATCTATATCTCTATCTAGGCTGCAATATATCCACCTTCCTGGGAGTAAGCCCCACTTAACTCAATGGGACTTACATGCCTTGAGGGGTTGGGAAAAGAATACACCACTTGGAGTGCTGCCACCATCTAGCTCCCAGTGGTGGCTTCTCCTTCCCTCAGTTGCCACCAGAAGGGCATCTGAGGAAACATCCTTCCCTGAGGGTATGGGGGAAGAAACAGATTAAGGTTGCCTTCAACTCAAAAAAGAGAAATTGCAGAAGAGCAGAAAGAAATGCAGAACAGGCCAGCAAAGAGCAGGCCAGCCCAGAAGGACAATAGATGCAGTGCAAACCTGAGTCCTAATTATATATTATATTCCCATCCTTCTGAGGAACTGAATCAAGCATCACCATTATACGTTTTTCTTGTTTTCTTGTTTTCTTCTTCCCTCTCAATACCTTTCCTTGTGTCTCATGTCTTTTTAGATTATGAGCCTGAGGGCAGGGATTGGCTAATTATTAGGTCTTGTAAGATGCACTGGGAGCCTTTTGACTAAAGAGTGGGATAAAAATGCTTTGAATGAATAAATGAATGAATGAATTGAAATATAAATAAAAATATACCTCTGAGTATTTATCAGATTGTATTGTGGCCGAATGGTTTTCCCAGGCAAACTGAAGTATAACCAACCAATTTTCACAAGGAAGCAGTATTGTTCCTCATTTATATTAGAGAACACTTGAGAAAGTCCACAGCATCTTCAGTATGCTGAAAGAAGAGACCAGAATATATAAATCTGAAAGGATTTCATTGGAGCTGTGGCAAAAATTCATTTCTTCCCCATCTCTCCCTGCTGGAAGTTTCTACTGATAAACCATGAAAAAGTGAAAATTGTGTGATGTGGACCTCAACACCCAATTTCTGCTTGTTTGCACAATAAAGGGGTATCTTTGAATTATTTCTTCACTTGCATTTCTAACTCTTCATCCATTCTTAGAATAACACCAGATCAATATGCATCCAATGCCCTTGATTGTGCCTCAAAAGGCACAAGCTAATGATGCTGACAGCTTTTGAAAAGCTTTCCAGTTGGCCCAATACGGGATAAATTATCCTGAAGAAAACTGTACAACCTCTTCCAGTAATGCTATTAATGCAAGACATGCCATCAGCAATATCTCTTACTACTTAATAATACATTATAGGATAAAAAGGGGATAATGGAGGAAACTTTTTAACTACTGGGGGGAAAAAACAATATTCCTGAAGTAAGTTTTGTGCCTTCTGTAATTTTCTAAAAAAGTCTTCTGTCAAAGAGGAAAAGTAAAACAGTTTAACAAGAAAAAGAAAGTCCTCATCTTACACTCCAAACCTATATATAATACATGTCTACTCTGAAGTATCTCCCACTGAGTTCAAAGGGGGCTGCTCCCAGGTAGGTGGCTATAGGATTTCAGTCATAGTTATATAAGTTTTTAAGACGTGGAATATCATTTCACTCTTTTTGGAATGTTAAGTAACAACTCATCCTTCTGAAATAGTTATGTTAAAATAGTTCAAGAAAATGTGTGTTGGATGAGATTGGAGATATGATGTACAAGAGAAATAATACATTAAGCAACCATAGTGGTCCTCAAAATGGAAGTGATGTAGCATTCATGAGCACAGCCACAAAATCACAAAAGCAGCATAAAACAGGCAGCAAGAAAAACTGGGAAAATAAAAAGGTCTTTGCCTGGTGCCAAAAAAGACCATGAAGAAGGAGTCAATGAATGTCTTTGGAGTGAACATTCCACAAGAATGGTGCTACCATTGAAAAGGCACTTTCCATGAAGCTGAATGGTGGGAGATTCAGGACAGATAAAAGGAAGTACTTCTTCACACAGCATCTAGTTAAACTTTGGAATTCTCTACCACAAGATGTAGTGATGGCCACTAATTTGGATGGCTTTAAGAGGGAGATTAGACAAATTCCTGGAGGAGAAGGCTATCAATGGCTACTAATCCTGATGGCTGTGTCCCACCTCCAGTATCAGAGGCAGTATGCCTATGTACACCAGTTTCTGGGGAACATGGGCAGGAGAGTGCTGATGCACTCGAGCCCTGCTTGTGGGTTTCTTGTGGGCACCTGGTTGGCCACTGTGTGAACAGAATGCTGGACTAGATGGTTTGATCCAGCATGGCTCTTCTTATGTTCTTACATATATCACACTTTCTGACACACACACACAATCTATCCTATGTCTGGCCCGTAGAGTACCCATCAGATCCCAAGGCCCAGCATAGTTCCTGAGGCAGTTCCCCTGCTCAATGTGTCATTGACCTATGATGTCAAAATGAAAGCTGTAGATGAAACCTCAAGGTTGTTTGCCCCTGGAAAAGGGATCATTAATTGGTAGAGTAGGCTCAGCTTTCAACATCAAATCTAAACTCACAAAAGTTTACCACAGCCCTATATTTAGGACTGGGTTTTGTTGACCTAAACAAAAAGGTGGTAGCTATTGTAAGAATAATGGTAGATTACCAGTTATCTGCATGAAACTCTGAAGCATGCAACCTCTGTTATACTAATATCTTTTGTTGGCAAGCTGCATTTTTCTTGGGTTGCCAGAATAATTTCTTTAGCATTTTCTAAACCTTTTTGTTACCATCAAACTTTATCAGATAACTATTAGTTGTCAGATTGCTAAAGTACCTATGAGATGTTTGAACACTGACCTTGTTATCAAATAATAAAACTAATGTTATTTTAGCAACTGCAGTAGCAGCAGTGCTATAGAATTCTGACATTATGTCCTCGGGGCCTCTGCTTATCTAGACAACCCATCAGATAACACTTTGTTTTATGCAAGGAAAGTGTGGATTTAAAGCAAGATGTAGGCAAATAAATTATCTGGCTTTAATAACAACACAGTCTTCGAGAAAAACAGTAGTTTTTATCATCCAATTTGGATAATATCTTAATCTACTTATCGTCTTGGTTTGCGGCAGTGACAGTACTGTTTAGAAAGTATACCATTTCCACCCTTTGTATAAACCATTAACTTTAGGGCTTATTCATACAAAAAAAAAAAAAGAATACCTGAGAACAAGTAAACACAATATACTCACTGTGGGAATGCCACCAAAAACATGTTTCTGATGTAACAATTTTCAGAGGAGTAGCAAGTGATGGTGATCCCTATCACCATCACCTATCCCAGATATGGTGGGGATTTTTTAAAAATCAGAATTACCACAGAACTGCTGAATTTACATGAAAAATCTCTATTCTTCTGCCTGAAGCTCCTGGTGACTAAGAAGTTATAAATGTTACAGGCACTATATCTTATCATGGGGGAGCTACTGTGGGTGCTATTCTCAAAATGCACTGTGTACACTGGTCCTGAGGTAATCCCTGGGCTTCATGGCATTGTATCATTCAGTTTTAATGAATATATATTACAAATTTAGTGTATACCCAAGTACCCATGCTGTAATATGGCAGATAGATTTGCATGCTTATTTAATAATGTATATACCACAAAATATGCATCAGGGAGCTGTGGCTACTCAACAGCAAATAATTTTCTCTATTGAGTGCTGACTCTACATTTCAGCAATTTTCTCTTTCTTTTCCCCCTCTCTTGTAAAGTTCTTTTAATATTTTCTGGACTATTGGAGTAATTTGGCCTGATTCTTTGAACAGTAGCTATACTTAACTATAATATATGTGTACACAGTTAATTTGTAATGTCTCCCAAAGTTACCAGCAGTTAATCTCTTTCTAGGTAAACAGTGATTCATTTCCTCTGATTCTGTGAGCTGAACACGCAGTGGTTTTGTTCAAGAATGATCTTTTGCTATGTTTTGTCTCATCTCTTAACAACGTGCCTACATAAAACTGAAGCTACACACACATGCCCTAACAATACCCAGTTGGACAGGGATATGTACCAGCAGGGAGGGTGAGGGTATTGTGTGTGTGTGTGTGTGGCAGTGCTCCTTGCCTGTGAGAATTGTTGCAGTGGGGTGATAATGAAAGAAGAGCTGGATTGAGGAATGATGGTCCTCACCTGTGCCCTGGAAGAGGTAGGAAGAAGCAAGGAAGGCTTGCTTCTTCCGATCTACATTGCGCCCACCATCGCAATGAATTCGGTGTCCTGTTGGGTTAAACGCTCTCGCATTAAAACGTGATTATCCACACTCACCCATTTTCCCTGTTGTGGTGCTTCATCGAATGCACGAGCTCGGTTCACACTCAAGTGCTGTGCTGTTTTCCTGCTCTTAAAGATGGAGGCTCTCATTGGAGGGTCAGAAGCTCTTCCTGTTTCTGCTGATTCTACACCCACCACTCTCACAGCTCTCGACGGCCCTATGTCATCTTCTGGCTACTGATCGCATAGCTTCCTTAGCACTCAATGTTTCCTCAGCAACAAGCAAAGGGTTGGATGTGCGTGTGCTTGTCTGATCTTGGAAGCTAAGCAGGGTTGGCCCCAGTCAGTAGTTGGATGGGAGACCACCAGGGAATCAGGCTTTCTGCACTGAGCAGGGGGTTGTTCTATCCCTTCAAATGAGACCAAGTTTTACCCCCTTCTATCCCCCATTTCAGCTGTTGTTTTTTAATTAAGGCGTTATCTCCGAAGAATCGTGGTTTCTCCACGATGTGT
Source organism: Heloderma suspectum (assembly GCF_057233095.1). Taxonomy (NCBI): domain Eukaryota; kingdom Metazoa; phylum Chordata; class Lepidosauria; order Squamata; family Helodermatidae; genus Heloderma; species Heloderma suspectum. The sequence continues at coordinate 74,227,781 of NC_139462.1, forward strand.
TTTTTTCTAATTCAGGCATGATCTTCGAATTTTCGAAACTTCGACGATCATGCCTGAATTAAAAAAAAAAACATTGCAGAAAAGCCACGATTCTTCGGAGATAAAGCCTTAATTAAAAAAGACAGCCGAAGCGGGGGATAGAAGGGGGTAAAACTTCGTCTCATTTGAAGGGATAGAACAACCCCCTGCTCAGTGCAGGAAGCCTGATTCCCAGGCGGTTGCCCATCCAACTACTGACTGGGGTTGACCCTGCTTAGCTTCCGAGATCAGACAAGCACGTGCACATCCAGACCTTTGCTTGTTGCTGAGGAAACATTGAGTGCTGAGGAAGCTATGTGATCAGTAGCCGGAAGACGACATGAGGCCATCGAGAGCTGTGATTGGACAGGAAGGAAATACAAACACCGCTGTATATGGACAGGCAGGGGAGGGGACTACGACCAGATACGGTAGTGAAGGCAGAAAATCAGAGCACATTAAGGGGAAATACCGGGATATCAGGGCATTGAAAGTGGGAGCACAGAAGCGGGAAATTCTGGTTCCAAGTCGAGGTGGGTACTGCGTAGTGTGAAAGATGGGCGGTGAAACCTCATTGGAAGCAAAAAAACCCGTAAGTGTAGATCGGCCTGAAGTGGTGGATGGTGCAGCTCAACAGGGAAGGGACTTGCCTCATTAATTGAGAGCCAGGTAAGTGACCAGTCCCAGTCCTAATACAGGAAGGTCAAGGAAGTTGCTCCAGAGGTGCTGTCCCCCCGAGACTGGAGAAGAGGCTTTTGGAAGCCTCACCCTCTGCCAGTGAATAAATAGGAGAAGGACTCTTTTTAGAAAGGGGAAAGAAAAAGGGACCACACCCATCTGCTACTTATATGCTTTACATATCCTTTTTTGTCTTGTCCCCACTATGACAGCAGTCAATCCTTCCATACCATTATACCTCATAGGGCTTCTTCACATGGAGCATTTATCCTGCTATTGAGATTGCTCACTCATGGATGTTTGCAGGCCCTTTAGATGACATTGTTAACTTCCAGGGCGTCTTCTGCACTAAATGACCTTTATGCCATTTTTAGATCAGAGGTAGTGAGGTATCAAATTACCCTGCTTGTGTTCCGCTTGAGTTCCCTCTGTGAAAAAGGAAAAGCTGCAAGAAGAGGAGTGGGACCAATGAAACATATGGAAGATTCAGATAAGGGGGAGAAGGAGGGGGAAAGGGGAGGTGAAAAAGGAAGTGCATGTAAAGAGAGTCTGTTGTGATCCTGCATTTAAAATGGAAGCAGAAAGCTCCCTTTTAAATGTGGGATTTTAGGCTGGTGTAGAGATGCTCACGGTCAGAGCTAGCAATCTGGAGCCAATCTTCACAGAAACACATAGAGAAGCATGTTCAGCTTTTCTCTGCTTCTTCATGAAATTGGCTTTGGTCCGTCAGTAGGGATGTATGAAAGTCACTTACCTTTTCACGGATGTGATTCGCAGTGGGGGGAGAGGCGAACCAGTCCTCCCCCCCAGAATCCTGCCCAGCTGGCTCTGCTCCACAGCGGCTCCGCGGAGCAGCCGGCCAGGATCGTCCGCAGCCGGAGTTCCGGCTGCAGATGGGCTGCTGCGGATGCAAATGGCGGCTGCCGTAGCGGCCGCCATTTGCATCCAGCCAGGCTGCCATGGTAGGCTACATAAGTATTTACATAGCCTATCACGGCAGGCCAAAAAAAAAGCATACGCAAATGGCGACGGCTACGGCAGTTGCCATTTGCGTTCCCTATTTTTCGCCATTTTATCCTACGTAAATATTTACGTAGGCTATTACGGCAAAAAAAGGGGAACGCAAATAGTGTAGTGGGTGCTTTTGCGTTCCTTCCCCCCCCGCCATAATAGCTTACGTAAATATTTACGTAGGCTAAAATGGTGGGGGGAAAAGGAACGCAAATGGCGCCCACTATGCTATTTGCGTTCCCCTTTTTTTCGCCGTAATAGCCTACAGAAATATTTACGTAGGATAAAACAGCGAAAAATAGGGAACGCAAATGGCAGCCACCGTAGCCGCCACCATTTGCGTATGCTGTTTTTTTGTGTATTTTTTTGGCTTGCCGTGATAGGCTATGTAAATACTTACGTAGCCTATCACAGCTGCAAGGACGCAAATGGCGGCCGCAGCAGCCCAGCTGCGGCTGGCCAGGAGACCAGCTGCTGCCACTGGAGCTGCTGCTGGAGCCACCACCGCCGCCGCATCCGCCCCAGGTAAGTTCTGTCCAGGGGGGATTCCACGGGGGGGGGGGCAGGAGGCCGTTTCGCCACAGATTCTGGGGGGCGGATTCTAAAGAATCTGGCCTCACTGGAATCCATGGCAGAATTCTCTGCCATCCCTATCCGTCACTGGCACACGAAGCAGGAAAAGCTGAGTATGCACTACCTAAAACCCGGCTTTTCTTGCTTCGTATGCCCCTGATGTGCCCAAGCCGATTTCATCATGAAAAATGTCATCAACTCGTAGGTGCTGCTCAGCGAATGAGAGGGTTGTTCCCCACCCCTGACCACCTTCCCCTGCACAGGGAAGTTTACTGGAAGCACTGAATTAAACTCCTGTAGTTTACCCCACTCTTCTCCCCTCTCATCTAGCATTGGGGTGGATCCCCATCCTGTATCCTTGAGAAAAAGCAAACCTCGGTTCATCCTTCCCAGTCCTAATCCTAAACGTAATAGCCACCCAGGAGTAAGTCCCACTGCCCCTTGTGACATTTATTCCAAGTAAACATCCATTGGGAAAGACGGGATCCAGCTGAACTTTATAAATCCCCTGCTTGAGACTGCATGGGAGCTAGATTTACTTCTTACTGGGAAGTTTACTTCTGAGTAAACATGCACAGAAAGGGGGGCAGCTTTACAGAGACCCTTGGAGACTTACTTCTTACTGGAGGGGAGCAAAACTTACTTCCAAGTAAACATGCCCAAGGCACTTTTGGACACAGGCTTCCTTTCCCTCTTTTTTCTCTCCTTCACCAGATCACACTAGTTAGCTTTTTTCATTCATACATACTAGCTTCTGACGAAGTCATTCACAATCACATCCCCAGTTCCTTCATTCACAACCCCGCAATGGCGGTGTTTCGCCCCTTTAACAGACCACATCAACCTTCACTCAGAAATAAAATACTAGTGTCCCGGGTTCCTTCATTCACAACCTTGGTGTTTCGCCTCTTTGACAGAGCACGTTAACCTTCTTCATCCAGAAATGCTAGCCAGTTACCCTGGTGTGTGTGATTTTCCTTCAGTGTGTGTGTGGGGAGGAGGAGGCTTTTCTGCAGAAACAAGAGTTTGGGGCAGGGGAAGCAGAGGTGGCGGTGGCGGCAGCAGCAAGAGCTGCCCTGCTGAGGGCTAGCAGAGAAAGGCAGCAGCTACAGCAGTACTAATAACTGCAGTGGCAGCGCCCCTGAGACCAGGTGAAGGAAAGCTCAGTTCGCCCATCCCTACTTCCGAGTAAGAATGATTACTGGCTACTAAAAGCCAGCTTAAATTTGATGTTATGCTTTGGGATCAAATTATATACAATTTAAATAGTTTATAGCATATTGATCTCTGTAATCATTACATGTAATATTTTCCAAAGTGCTCGACACCTCTTTAGAAATGTTTTTCTCTGCAGCCTAGGGCCAAATCTACACGTGACAGTTTTACCGGTATCATACTACAACGATAACTATTGGTGCACATGACACCGATGGGCACCAATAGTTATCACTGCAGTATGATAACGGTAAATCTGGTATGTGTAGATTCAGCCTAGTTCAGTCTGAAGCCAGGTCGGCTCCTGTTTTTTAAAGGGCCCTTGGGCAAGACACCCTCAATGGACCCCCTCCTTCAGCTGCTATTGATCCTCCTCCTCTTTCTCATTATTGCTACCACTTATTTGCTTGACAGGCAGAGAGTAGAGATGTCACAGGAGTCCTAGAGGGGGGTGGAATCCAATGGATGCCAGTCCACGGACCTCTGCACTTGCCCAACTCGGTGTCCGCAAAGTCGGGCAAGCTCAGCAGTCCCTCACCAAGCAGCCATTTTGCACAAAATGGTGGTTCAGTGAGGGAGCGGGAGGCCGCATGCCACTCCCTTGGGGCCTGCGGACTGTCCAGTGGCTCACGTGGCACTGCAAACAGGGTCGGCTGGCCAGCAGAGGTCTGTCCAGCCGCGTGCAAGGTGGACCTGGATGAGTTCGCCTATCCCTAGCAGAGAGCCAGTGAGCAAGCAGGCAGTGGCATCTACTGCTCCTCTTTCTCACCACTGCCGTTGGCTGGGCCAGAGTGAGAGGCAGGTGAATAAGCAGATCACAATGCTGAAGAAGAGGAGCTAGTCTAGGGGGTTCCTGTCAGTGGAGCCCCTGCTGGGACTGTGGGCCAAACCGTGCTTATTCTTGATGCCAGCCCTGGTCTGAAGTGATAAAGCTGTATCTGAGCTGTACCACTTTAGACTGCAGGTGGCTCTGGAAAAGTGGGGTAGGCACCAATGTAGGAACAGAAAATTGTGCTAGGAAAGAGTCACAAGGAATGATATTAAAGCCAGTTGGACCCTGGGTTATTCTCAGAGCTGAGATACACCAATGTGAGGGATGCCCAAGCAAATGAATGTACACCAACTGCCCAAACTCCAAGGAAGTTATAGCGTTTGAAAGGAAGGATATAAAGTGCTTGATGGCTCAGGGGCTGGAGCCAGGATGAGTCAAAAATGAGGGAACAATAGTTTGGTTTTGGGGAAATCAATAGAAAGATCAGGGAGGTTCATTGTTCCTTGATTAATTGAAATCTAGTTAGCTATACAGAACAGTGTAGTACAGTATTCAAAACAAAAGGTGTCATCAAGGGTGCTCAGGTAGTGGTTGACTGCGCTGACCTGTCTGGGAGGTGGGGATGCTCCGGGATTGGGCCAGTTTCCCTGCCAGGTTTTTCAATTGGCCATTTCAAAGGCACTTTCATGGGTTAGTTGGGCAGTGCAGGTGGTGCAGCATGGCATTTACATGTGTCCCCGGTTACAGGAAACAGCTCCCTGTAATCTAATCAAGGAGGAAGCTAGTATGTTTGGTGGTTCCTGTGCCTGTGCAGTGGTTCAGTGGTGGTGGTGGTGGTAGTAGTAGTAGTAGTTGTTGTTATTAATAATTTATTTATTACATTTCTATCCTGTCTTTTTTTCTCCTTAAGGAACCCAAGGCAGTGTACATAATCATCCTCCTCACAACAACAACCCTGTGAGGTAGGTTGGGCTGAGAGTCTGTGACTGGCCCAAAGTCACCCAGTGAGCTTCCACAGGTGAGCGAGGACTAGAACCCAAATCTCTCAACTCCCAGTCCAACACTCTAGCCACTATACCACAGTTTTTCAGGCTGTGCCTTCCTGAACAACACTAGATTCTCAAGCCAAGGGGTACGGGTAATGTGAATTATACCCATGGTGCACAACAGACATGTCAGAGAGCTGGCATGTCTGAAGATCCTCTGTAACACTGCTCAGACTCGGGTTTGCTACGTCTGTCTGAATTAGTCCTTAAGGCTCTGGGTCAGATAGATTGGCCCTGAACCAATTAAAAGCTGTCCAAGTGGTTTGGTTCCTAAAAGGTTCTCTTTTGGCTACTGGTGCAAGAGATTCCTCTCCCCCCTCCCCCAAGTGTGAAAATTTAAAGAGCTACAGTTGAGACTACTTCAATATCGCCTTTGGTTAATTAAAATTTCAGGCTAGTAATGCCATGGGACAGCTGAGTCAGCATGGATATAGATTTGCAAATATTTCAGGGGCTACCCCAAAAGCCAAAGTTATTCATTTTTAGTCATTTCCGTCTGTGACATACTCCCTAATTTGCACCAGAGAAGGAAATATAAAGCTGAGAAGTTTTTACTTGGAGGTTTTCTCAGAAGTTGGGAGAGTGAGTCACATGTGACTAAGTCTTGTAGGAAAAGCCATAAAACATCACCTGGGGATTAAAAAGTAAATATTTGCTTACGGTCCCCTTCCTCAATCAATTTTTTTTAAAAAGCTGAGTAATTATAAAGGTCAGAAGTTAATGTATGTTTTTCTGGGTAAAAAAATGGTTATGGAAAAGTTGAGGCGTGTTCTGTGAATAAACAGAGCTTTAGATCACTGAAATTATAGTTACATTTTGATGCTCTACTAAGCTTTATGAAAAGGTTTGTACAGTGCCACTTGCTTGAAGTGTTTCAACAGGAAAGGTAAATATAGTGAAGGCTGCACTAAAAAACATACAATTAGATTTAACAGGCAACGCACTCTCCAGCTCTTACGTCCTATGCTCTGTTTCCAACAAGAGAGAGTTAGATGCCTCTGGAAGCTCACAAACAGAGCATAATGGACACAGCCATTCCTGACAAGAGAGAGACTCTGCTACTAGGTGGTTCCTCTGCCTGGCTGAGTGGTGTTCAACCTGTTCTGGAGGGTTTTGCTCTCCCCCTAGAGCAGACTTCCCCAACTAAGTTCCCTCCTGATGTTTTGGATTCCCAACTCCCGTAAGCCCTAGTCAGCAGGGCCAATTGTCAGGAATATTGGGAGCTCAGCTCCAAACCATCTGGAGGGTACCAGGTTGGGGAAGGCTAATGGGCACCAGTTGCCCCTTTGAGCAATTGCTTTTTGTTTTTGTTTGCCTTGGCTGGCTAGGGATAATCACTGCCTTCCCTTGGGGTGAGGGTGCCACTAAATTTATGCGACTGCTAGGCACTAAGTTGGTGGGGAGCGGTACAGGATGTATAGAGTGGAACTGACTTTTTCTTATGCTTCCATCTTCAACCTGTAACCAGTGCTAGAAAACAACAATTAACTGAAAACATGTCACCTATCACCAAAGGACTATCAATGGAGCTCCATTCCATGCTGTCAGGGTGGAAGAATGCAACCCATATAACAGTTCTAGAATAATGCCGTAGGGTAGTGGTGGGCAACACGTGGCCAGTGGGCCAAGGCAGTCCCCTGGCCTCTGCTGCACCCTCTGATTTTCAAGCTAAATTGGTCATTTCTAACTGCTGATGGCAATGCAATGGCAGGAGTGCAGCTGACACTGCTGGAGGGATGGAAGAAGTGGCCCCTGAACCCTGAAGTTGCCCATCCCTGGCCTAAAGGATCTGGTGCATAGTTTGGGGTTCTTTTGGATCCAGCATTGTCACTAGAAGCACACCTGACCATGGTGACATGGAGTGCCTTTTATCAGCTTATCAACTATTGGCTGTATGCTCTTTCTCTGGCTATTTATCCCACACTCTTATAGCCAGATCCAGCCACTCCCTATGTGCAGACAAGATCCAATGGACATACAGAGCTTCTAAACAATCAAGGGTTTATCTATTGACTCCAGTTCCAGGAGCAGCTTTACACATGCATCCGCACTGCTCACACAGAGCTCATTCCTGGAATGGGACGGGTCAGCGGAGTTCCCTTCTGTGAGCAACACTGACCTGCCCCATGCCAGAAATTAGCATTTCCACTCATTCCAACTTGCTTCAGGAACCACTCGTTTCCCACTGTGCTAGTGGTGGGTCCAGCTAGCGCACAGGCAGCATTGGGTACTGGCAGAACCCACATTTGTGTTATGGGAACCAAGTGAGTGGCTCTGTAGTACACTGGAGACAATGTAGCACAAGGGTAAAGGGTTTTCAGGGGGAGGGGGTTGTCTTCTGGATTGGCTTATGGACACCCAGATTGAAAGAGAGCAGCTGACAGACCGGATCCTTGTGAGTGGAGTGTGATATTCAACTTTGGTCTTTTATCAGTGAGATCCTTCACTAACAAACTTTAAAACAACCTCTCATAGCTGACAACAAATTCTCAGTGCCTAATTCTTTACGTATATTCCTTGTTGCTACACAGGTTGGGCTCTTTTGCATGCCTAAATTCTGCCATGCTGGCAGGCTGAGATCTGAACTTGTCTCTCTTAAACATCTGTGCTTGAATGTCCAGCGATGTGTTCCTTTGACCTGGTTCATTTGAACTGTGCTGGAAGAGTGCATTTCAAAAACTAAATCTAACTTCAGGGTGTGAACTGTTGGTGGGTGATGAGAGGTAATTGGATAATGATCTCACAGAAAGGCCATGAGAGCACCGGAGATCCCATGTTCTCAAAGGAAAAAAAACACACACCAAACCCTTCAAATTAGCTTGGAAGGGAAAATAGAAATCAGCTGTTTATGACAAGAGCAGGCTGTACACTGTACAATGTGTTTTTGAACAGCTGATTTTTTTTCTAATGATGTAGGACATACCTACATGATCAGTTCAGACCTTGTGGAACAGTCCTGCAGTTCCAGATTTAAAGGCAACATTTAGTCCACATGTCATGGGATAGTGATGGTAGAGGAGACGAATAACCTTGCTTTTGGGATGGGAGCCATTCTGTTCCTCCCTCCCTTTAAAAACATGCTTCCAGAGCTCAGTCTGAAATGAGGGGCCTGGTAAGGGGGTATTCAAACAAATATCTCTCACATGATGAGGTACATGGGTTGGGGGCGGTGCCGGCTAGCCCTGTGCCTCCTGAACCGCAAAAAAACAAGCCTCCTGGCTATGCCCCCCCCCCACTAGCTGTGCATTTGGCGAGCGTGAGACTGAGAAAGGGTCCTGCATGCATGTCAATCAAGATGCATGTGTAGAACTCCTCCACTTGATAGGGGTGTCCTTATTGGTTCAGGATCTCCCCTCTGTTGGATAATAGGAACAACTCCACATGCTTCCCAACACTAGGGGGCAATAATGTCCTGCTGTAGCTCAATCAGTTCCTGTTTCCTGCTCCCTCCCCTTCCTCCTCCTCCTTTCTCTGCCTCTGCAACAAGTGCCATGCAGGATCTCCCTGAAGGAAGCAAGTAACCATATTTCATGACTTCGCTTACTTACACTCACACACCCAACTTTTTGGGGTGCTTGCAGTTTAACAGAGTTAGCCTTCTTTGACAATGCGTATAAAAGCACTAATAAACTTCTTTTAAACTGGCTCAAGCCTGCATTTATTGCCTCCAATACCAAATGCTATGTTGCCATGCTTTCTCAGTATAAAGCAACTCTGTTGTTAATCTCACCAGGCTTCCTAACACCCTCATGTGGAGGTGCCCCACATGCAGAAGGTCACTTCATATGCTTGCCAAATGCAGGGCTGGCATTGTGTGTGGCCTGTGTGGGTGGAGCTAACACACACAGCCACCTCACAGGTGCCTTAAACAGGTGAGGGGGTCCATCTGAACCCCACCTCTATAGACATTCAATTCATTAGTCCCAATTTTTACATCTACTGGAAGTCCAGCTAAAGTAGGGGTGTTGAACCTCTTTCAGCCTGAGGGCCAAAAATTCAATTTCAGAGAAGCTCTTAGAGGCTGCATTCCAGTGGTAGGTGGGGATGGTGGCAAAAGGGGTGAGGCTAAACGCAAAAGAGGTGGACCAAAATAACAGAATATTGTAGCTTAAAGACCTTACTGCTAGTAATTAACCCTTAAGACAGCCATTTCAACCTTTAAGAAGGGGGGGGGCACACAAAAGCCAGAAGCCACTAAACAACTGGTGGTTGTGGGGTGGGGCCAAGAGAAGGGGGCATGGCCCTCTGGGAAACCAAATTTGGGCCAGATTTGACCCCTGGGCCTGAGGTTCTGCATCCCTGTGCTAAAGGCTCAAGGCAAATGTAAACGATTCACCAGTGGAGGCTGATGGCTCCGATGTCAGTGGGGCAGTGAATCAGCTCCAAGTTTCAGTCAGAACCTGTCAGAATGCTAAAGGAGCTATCCAAGGTGCTTCAGCACTTTGGATAGCTCCTTTAGCATTCTGACAGGTTCTGACTGAAACCTGGAGAGGATTCACTGCCCCACTGACATCGGAGCCACTAGCCTCCATTATGATTCAATATAGGGTGGGTGAAACTGAATGCTAAGCTTCTCCACGCACTTTGCCTGGAATCTAGTGAGTTATCTTCTTGCTCTGGTTTTATTTACTCCTACGAGCAATGCAATACGTGGTGAAGTCTCAGGTGTGCCTAGCAATGTTGAGTCCTTTGCACTGGGTATCCCGTTTCCACTATCTGTCTGGGCCTCTGTAAGGAATCCATGAGGTCTTCATTCCCTTTAGAGTTCCCGTATATAAGACTCACAGAGACAAGACTAACACTTCATTTGCCAGCATTGACCAGGAACAGGTTGATTGTATGGAGATAAATATACGTAATCTCTCTCACACAAGGCAGATTCCTGTCACTTTGTTGAGGAAGACAAATGTGTGTGTGTGTGTGTGTGTGTGTGTGGTAGGAGTTCAGCCTGGATTCCAGAGGGTTACTTTTTGGTTTTAAAAGTGGAACAGAGAAAGGCGGGAAGCACTGTAATGTTCTAACATTTGGGGAAGTTAAAATGTGAAGGATAAAGATGGGAGAGGAGTTGTTTCATTGTAACCAGCAGCCCCAAAATAACTTCATACAAGATATTGTTTGAAACATTTCTAATGCTGTTATTATTTTCTGACTTTTTCTGTCACATCAGATCGCACAAGTGAGGACGGTTATCAGATGCAAAAGGGAACACGGCTCCTGTACCTTGAAGAGTTATGTTATGACAGGAATTCCAGTAAGAGACACCTGTTCCTGCAGAAGAGGCCAAAAAGTGCCCTCTCCACTCTCATCGATGAAAAGGATGGCATTTAACTTGCACAAATGGTATACAAGTTTGCTAGAGATAAGCATTTTAACTAAGAAATTTCTGACCAGTCCTATATATGACCTTCAGGCACCTCTGTAACAATGGCAAAACATGACAGCTGCCCCCAGCTAAGAAGATGGGTTTTTTTTTTCTTTTATAGCCAGATTGGCCCAGCTTGTTTTAGAAGCAAATATAAACATATGGTATGAGGTTAATTATTTTATCCATGATATGAAATAGTAGGGTGTTTTTTGTTTTATTATGACACGATTATCAACAGTGTTTCTTGTTTGATGTCAGCCCTCAGCTTGAATTGCTCTACAGGAGAAAAATGGAGGATGAGGAGAAGATGGCTCTTATTTTTGTATGAACATGTACTAATAAGAATTAAGTTGTAGTGGAGAAGGTCATTTATTCAAGAATATTTGTAACCCTGGCATTTATCCCAGAGCACCAGCAGCAAACTGAATAAAATAAACATTGGGTTGCTGAATGGAGTTTTCAGAGGAATCTCACATGTGTTTCTGTGTTATATGGTAAATATTTATGGATCTGTTTCTAGTTAATAGTATTGACTCAGATTAAGAAGGAAAGATGAGATTCAGGCCCACAGAAATTCAGAAGCTTTCCTAAACTATTAGGTTATCCCATCTAATACTCAATGATATGACTTCCTTGTGTATATATTTCTGAAGAAATACCAGAGAGTGTTTGATCTGTATGCCTTAATCCTTGTACATATAATATTACTTATATAAGAAAAGAATATCATTTAATTGATGTCGTATTGTATTCGGATGTCAGAGAAAAAACAAACAAACCAGCCCAACCCTACAGGGCATTGTCTAATTGTATCTTTTACTAGAGACCTGCAACAAATATTTAGCTGCTAAATTGAAATCAATATATTAATTTCAGCATACATATGTCATCTTTGGCTTTGCTGCCCCCTTGGGTTTTCAGTCTCCAGTCTCCAGCCTCCAAAGTTCCATTTTCTATTGACTTCTTTCTAAAAAGCACACAGTTGCTCCTGTTTTTAGGCTTGGAGTGAGCTTTCCCTCAGACCAGGGGTGGGCAACTTCAGGAGGTCTGGGGGCCATTCTTGTCCACTGGACCACCATGTGGGCTGCACCCCATACTCCATGGGTGCTGAAAAGAGGGAAACAATTAAAAATAAAATGATGCCCAGAGATGCTACAGAGCACCAAAGGGGTCAAAATTAGCTTGTTTGCAAACTAATTTTGACCCTTTTGGCACACCGTAGTAGCTCCAGATGCCATTTTGTTTGTCCCCGCCCCAATCAAAATTTGTGGGTATGTCCCCCTCAATTTGGGGTGGGGGTGGAAGCTGCACTGGGGGGCTGTGGAGACTGCATGTGACCCAGCCCTGCCTTAGACCCTCTTTCTGCCTGGCCTTCTCTGTGACATCTTTCCTCTCCTCCAGGGGTGTTGAACCTCTTTCAGCCTGAGGGCCAAATTCAATTTTGGGAAGCTCTCAGGAGCTACATTCCAATAGTGGGTGGGGAGGAAGGTGAAAAATACCAGAAATACCCCAAATATCTGCATATTTTAGCTTAAAGGTCCTACTGCCAGGAACTAGTCCTTAGGGGAGGCATTTCCACCTTTTTGAATGGGGAAAACTTTGCAAACGCAAGTAAGCCACAAATGATCAGTGGCTGTGGTAAAGGGGTGGGTCCACTGGAGGGGGGCATGGCCATCTTGGGATTGGGGCCCCAGGCAGCCTGGATTTGGCCCCAGGGCCTGACGTTCAACATCCCTACTCTACTCCATGTCACTATCCCTCCTTCTGTAGGCCACTTTCCTCCCTGACCACTTCCTTCAGCTGACCTGCTTCCTGGGGGCCTCATTTGCCTCACCTGGGTCCTCTTTCCTGGGTCCTCTCTCCACCATGCTTTACAGCTGCCAGCTGCCAGCATATACAACACAACACACAGGTAATCTAGTTCCATTTAGAGGTTTTAATTCTGACTAAATGGACTGTTAATACCAGTGTGGGAAACTATGCACCTTTTGGAACAGTCAGTCCAGAAGGTGGTACTGGGAGACTGGTGGTCTACTGCATGGCCTTTGGCATTCCATAGGATACATCTTGTCTTTTATACTTTTTAAAATCTGTATGAAACTACTGGGAGAGGTCATCTGGAGGTCTGAGATTAAATATCAGTATACTGATGACACGTAACTCTATTTCTCAATTCCATCTTCTGAACCTATGGAAGCATTACAGGATACAAAGTCAGTTCAGGTGTGTGTGTGTGTGTGTGTGTGTGTGTGAATAAACTGTTACTTAATCTAGATGAGAGTACCATTGGTTGCTTTTCTTGAATATACAGTTTTCCTGGTTGCGCAATTGCGGCCCTTCCTGGAGATGATAGACCTGGCTTCAATTATCCATGTCCTAGTTACTTCCAGATTGGATTATTGCAATGCTCTCTACATGTGGTTGCCTTAAAAAAAGCCTGGAAATTTCAGTTAGTGCAGATGCTGTCTAACACCCAAACATCAGCTCTGTTTCTAGGCTCAATTCAAAGTGCTGGTATTAGCCTTTGAAGCCATAATTACTACTTGGATTACCTCAGAAACTGTCTGCTTCCATATGACCCTGTCCTGACTTTGAGATCAGCCTTGGAAGCCCTGCTGTCTATTCTATCCATAGATGAGATCTGGTGGATGGGTACAAGACAGGGACTTCTGGGTGGTGGCACCACAATTGTCGCATTCTCTCTCAGTGGCAATTCACCAGGCTTTCTATCTTTTGATGGGTGGTAAAACCTTTTTTTAGTCTATCTTTTAATCAGTATTTTAATCCCTATTTTATAATGTTCCTGATGTAGTTTTAGTTTAGTACTGCTAACAGAGAGTGAAGTCAAGTGGGCCTTAGGAAGCATTAATAACAACAAAGGTAGCGGAGATGATAGTATTCCAGCTGAGCTATTTAAAATCCTAAAAGATGATGCTGTCAAAGTGCTGCACTCAATATGCCAACAAATTTGGAACACTCAACAGTGGCCACAAGGCTGGAAAAGGTCAGTTTACATTCCAATTCCAAAGAAGGGCAATGCCAAAGAGTGTTCAAACTACCGTACAATTGCACTCATTTCACATGCCAGCAAGGTTATGCTTAAAATCCTACAAGCTAGGCTTCAGCAGTATGCGAACCGAGAACTACCGGAAGTACAAGCTGGGTTCCGAAGAGGCAGAGAAACTAGAGATCAAATGGCCAACATTCACTGGATCATGGAGAAAGCAAGAGAATTCCAGAAAAACGTCTATTTCTGCTTCATTGACTACGCTAAAGCCTTTGATTGTGTGGATCACAACAAACTGTGGCAAATTCTTAAAGAGATGGAGTACCAGACCACCTTACCTGTCTCCTGAGAAACTTGTACAAGGGTCAAGAAGCAACAGTAAGAACAGGACATGGAACAACCGATTGGTTCCAAATTGGGAAAGGAGTACGACAAGGCTGCATATTGTCGCCCTGCTTATTTAACTTATATGCAGAGTACATCATGAGAAATGCCGGGTTGGATGAATCACAGGTCGGAATTAAGATTGCCAGGAGAATTATCAACAACCTCAGATACGAAGATGATACCACCCTAATGGCAGAAAGCGAACAGGATCTAAAGAGCCTCTTGTTGAGGGTGAAAGAGGAGAGTGCAAAAGCTGGTTTGAAACTCAACATTAAAAAAACGAAGATTATGGCATCTGGCCCCATCACTTCCTGGCATATAGAAGGGGAAGAAATGGAAGCAGTGACAGATTTTACTTTCTTGGGCTCCAAGATCACCGCAGACGGTGATTGTAGCCATGAAATGAAAAGACGCTTGCTCCTTGGGAGGAAAGCTATGGCAAACCTAGACAGCATAGTAAGAAGCAGAGACATCACCTTGCCGTCAAAGGTCCGCATAATCAAAGCTATGGTTTTTCCCGTAGTAATGTATGGCTGTGAGAGCTGGACTATAAGGAAGACTGAGCACCGAAGAATTGATGCTTTTGAACTGTAGTGCTGGAGAAGACTCTTACGAGTGCCCTGGAGTGCAAGGAGGTCAAATCAAATCAGTCCATCCTAAAGGAAATCAACCCCGAGTGCTCAATGGAAGGACAGATATTGAAGCTGAAGCTCAAATATTTTGGCCACGTAATGCAAAGAGAAAACTCTCTGGAAAAGACCCTGATGCTGGGAAAGACTGAAGGCAAAAGGAGAAGGGGACGGCAGAGGATGAGATGCTAGATAGCATCACTGATGCAATGAATATGAACTTGAGCACGCTCTGGGAGTTAGCGCAGCGCAGGACTTGAAGGTCTGGCTTGCTATGGTCCATGGGGTCACGAAGAGTCGGACACGACTGAATGACTGAACAACAACAACTGATGTTTTATTGTTGTTGTTCCCTTGCAGTAATGTAGTATCATCAACTGTTATGTTGTATATTTCTTTTTTATTGGTTAGTAGTTTTATCAAAAACTGGGATAGAAATACATGACAATGAAGAATTGCTTGCATTTTGTTACCTCATCCAACCTGTCTAGCTAGGGTGTCCATTCATGAGCATTCCAGGACATTCATCAATGTAGGCCATGGCTTGCAGGGGTTGGCGAACTGGCTACAGTCAGTTGAAGACTGCAGCCCTGGTTCCAAAACATACTGTGCTTTCCCTGTACAGTATCTTCTGTGTAACTGTGAATGTCTTATTTTTCACCCTGAGGGAACACCTGGGTGGGAATCCTCTTCTAGGCCCTTGGAATTCTAAGGAAGAGAGAGGGCTCTCTTCCACCAGCATTCAGAACTGAAGAAGGCCATTTGGTGTGAGTCGCTCCTCCTTTCTCCTTCTGAGGGTGCAAGGGGAAGCAAACTGAAAGCCAGCCAGCCAGCCTGAAAGCCCTCTCCTGGTATAGGTGCTTCCAGATGCAGGCATTTTAAAAGCACCCCGTCATTGCTTTTCTTTTTAAAGCTGCAACTGGAATAGCAATGCTTCATCTAGACTTGTAGCCTGGTGAGCATTTGCCACCTGTTCCTTATTTTGAAGAATGGTCCCTTATTTTATCGTATGACATTTCAGTACTAAGTGAGGAACTGTTCTATAAAATAAGGAACAGGTGGTGAGCCTACTGATAGTCTGCCTTCCCCCAGGGCAAAGTGCTGGGAGGGGCAATCAACTAATGAACATAGGAACTTGTCATATACCAATTAGGACTCTCTACTCTGACATTAGCTCTGTCTATGCGTTTGATACCCATGAGTACCAAACACATGAAGGGGCTCTCAAGAACGTTATGACTAGCCCCACCCTCTAGGTGTCAAAGCATGCACTGGCCACAGGTCCCAACTGACACATGATCAGAATCAGTCTGAAGGAGGCCTACACACTACGGATGTCAGAGAATTTTGCCACGAATCTCGGAGAGGCCGAATGCCAGCGCATTCGGCCCCCTGAAATCGGTGGCGAAACGGTCTGCCACCCCCCCCAGGACGGGACTTACCTTGGGCGAATCCTCCTGGCGGCAGCGGCTCCGGCGGCGGTTCGGTGGCGGTTCGGCGGTGGTTCGGCAGCGGCAGCTGCGGCTGCGGCAGCCGGTCTTCCGACCGGCTGCCACCACCGCCATTTCCAGTAAAAAAAACCCCCAAAACAAAAAAACGTGATAGGCTACGTAAAGATTTACGTAGCCTATCATGGCTGATTTAAAAGAAAAAAAACGCGCGTACGCAAATGGTGGCGCCACTGCAGGGACGCAAATGGCGGCGGCTATGGCCGCCGCCATTTGTGGACCCGGCCAGCCAGGATTCGGGGGGGAGGGACAGAGCGCCTCCCCCCCCGGCCAGAATTTGGGGGGGGCGGGATGGAGTGCCTCCCCCCCACCTCGAATCAATTTTGTTTAAAGGTAAGTCACTTTCGTACATCCCTACTACACACATATGAATCCCTGTAGAAGGACACCTTTGCATGTATATCCACATGTGCATAAGCCCCCTTAGGACTCAGGCTGATCATGTGCCAGCCAGACATGTGGCTGGTATTCACATCAGCACCTGGGGAAAGGGTTGGGTTAGCTGGTACATTCTTGAGAGACCCTTCACATTTTTGGCACCCATGTGTACTGACATAATGGCTCTCCAGAATCTCAGACAGAGTTTTGTCATAGCCCTTCTATCTGAGATCTTTTAAAATGGAGATGGTAAGGATCGAACCTAGGACCTCCTGTATGCAAAGATCGTGTTCTATCACCAAGCTATGGCTAACCAAGATCGAAAACAGTTACTTTGCTCAAAGCTAGTGTTCAATATTGCTGATCCGTGATCCCCAGTGGCAGATTGCTGTGCCTTTCTCAGTTGATCCTAGTATTGCTATCATTGGGGTACAGGAGAATTCAGCACATGGTCCTAGGAGCCCATCCCATGTGGCAATTCAGTAGTGTAGGCATAAGCTCAATTTATATCCACAATTACCAGCACAATCCTAGGCATATCTACTCTGAAGTAAGAGCTCTAAATAAGAACCCAGAAGAGTTCGCTGGGACTTACTCCCAGGTAAATTGTGCTAATATCTGCAAATCCTATTTAACTAAAATAGCCATTTCCTCTGTTGAGACCCACTGACCTGGTTCACACATCACAGTAAGCCATCTGGTTTAATCTACCCATGGAGCTCTTTGACATGCACTGCCCACCATTTTAAATATGCAAGCTGCAGTGGGGTGTGTGTGTGCTGCAGTTTGTCATGCCATGCAAACCCAGACACTGTGGATTATTTGAGGGTTATACAACACTTGGATAACCCTGGAATGACCCAACTCTTGCCAAATTATACTATTAAACATATACACAAATACACTAGGCCTGGGGAGCTTTTTTTCTAGGGCATAATATCTCTATGGTAGAAACTTCATGTCCTACTAATGAAACTGAGCACCACAAGCTCTCCAGACAGATATATTAATATATCAAACTTTTGGCCCTGTTCAATTTGAAGACCCCCCCCCCCCAATAACAAGTCATGCGTTGCATTCCAAGAAGGTGTCGCTGGTCTCTCTGTTTATCTATCTGCAAACAATTGCTTTTCCAGAAGAGTTACATATATGTGACATGTATCTATGATCCCCAAAGCTCATCCATGTGAAAATAGATGCACAGAATTGTGATATGGATCTCTCATGTGGTATATATCTTCCTCCAGACACAGTAAAATGAGGCTCACAAGACAACATGTCTTGTTTGTTTGTTTAAAATTTTACTTTCTTCAGTGGGAAACTGAATATGGTTTCTACAGGGGTTGAATTAAAGAAAAAGCGAGTTTGGTGTTAGGTCTCCATTGCATTCCAGTCAAGTCAATTTACTCCTCTTAGTTCCCATCTGACAGCAATTGAATAATTGTATAATGAGTTTCAACTGTCAGTCACTGAAATAATGCTCTTATGACTAACAGATGGAAGGTCTGGAAAGAAAGGACAGCTTTTACCCTGCTGAACCTTTCACATTTATTCAATATTATATTTCTGTGTTTTCATCTGAAGATCTTAGTATATGTACTAGAGCTGTGCACAGTGGTCTCTTAAAAATGGCCTCTAGGGGTGGGGGGTAAGAAAAGCAAAATCTCAGTTTTTTTCTGAGAAAACTGTATTCAGAGAAATTTTGACTTAGCTCTGGTTGTAATTCTTCAGGGTTCAGCACCTTCCTCAGGGTCTTCCAAACATTAAATTTCTGAGGGGTGATTGTGGATACATCCTGTTTCTAACACAGATGCTTATAATATTGCTACTTCCCTGAAAGCCCTGTAGCAGGTGTGAGGGGGCAATACTGTGTCCAGATCCAGCGAACAGGTGGAACTAGTGCTGTGCCAAGATATGTCCCCCAATTTCCTGAAAGTTTTCTTCCCTCAGGAAAGAGGCTTCCATTTTTTGCCTCATTCTCAGGGCATTTTATAATTACTTTTGAATTTCTTTTGGTGGTATTTTTGAGCTGATCTAATCACTGCAAGGTGGCTGAGGGTGCTGTGTGTGTGTTTTTCTTTGTGCTACAGTAGCCTCCCAGCCTGCCTGCGCTTCCTGAACTGAAAAAGCCCTATGAGAGGAATTACCTCATGATGGCTTCCCCTGGGCTTTAACTGAAGTGCAGGAAGCAAAGGATGCTACAAGTGCTGGAGAGATGATTGTAGAATGAAAGACAGGACAATCACGTGCACTCCTTGGCCACCTCTTAAATAAAGTAAGCACAAGAACCCTGAACCCAACCCATGAGAATTTCTCTGAAATTTTCTTCTCCTTTGATTCCCCCCCCCCCGAAAGCCATTTCTTTTCAATCAGTTTGAATGAGAATGGGTGAAAAAAACGTAGGAAAATTTTGTGGAACTACACTAATATGTACAAATAGAAGAAAGATCATGCAAGGAGGAAGAAAAGCTTCATGAATGAGACTGATTTATCACAAAGGAATATGGATTCTTTATGACAGTTCTTCCTTTTTGACTTTCTCTTTGTTTTATCTAATAATCTCTGGACTTCAAACAGAGTTCAGGGAAATGTTGTTTTGTTGGGGGGGGAAAAACACTCCTGCAAACGCGTTTGTTTTCCCATCAATGCCTGCCAGTTACTATATATGGTCATGTTTCAGCACACAAAGGGCTCCTGTAATAGTGTGTGACACTGTTACAGATATGATAAAAGGAGGAGATCAGATACAATTGCTTCAGAAACTCGGAGAACATCAGAGTGGACAGCTAGGCTGGACAGCGGCAGAGGATAATGTATCTGCTGTTGAAATCCTGAAATACTAAGAAAGATGTCAAGACGCAGGGATAGTATATATGCCAGCAGGGGGATCACTCGGAGATTCAGCAGTGGTAGGAGGAACAGAAGGTGCAAGTCAGGTGCAGATATGCCAATAAAAAAGAGGAAAGGTAAATTTTAGGTTTCATGTATGCTTATATTATATTGTGTGAGCATCCTAGGCTTGGCAAATCATTTGAACAAAAGCCAATGCCAAGTTAACCAAATAAAGGTTCTGCCATACACTTGAAAGAGCAATGCTTTAATATTTAATTTTAGGTTTTGTTTTTGTTTCTTTTGGACAGGGTATGTACGCGTCTGTGCCACATACTACTACTGGAGAGGAAGAAAATAATTTCCAGTGATTACCTATCCACTGCTTAAAAATTCCATCTTTGCTGCCAGTGAATCACACCAGCAGGAATCTTCCACGACATGGAACCCCATTAGATAAGTCATCAACGAGCTGAGGGGAGAATGCAAGTTTCAGGAGCTCTTCTATTACAGGAGCAATGCTAGGCCTATCTGTCTGTCAATAAACTCATAAAAATGCACTTGTGTACAGTTTCACCCTACATATTTCATACTCTTGATCTCCACTGCATCACTGTGTATTTTTGGCTTAACTGATCTATTTACAAGATAGTGAAATTTGCATAAAAGGAAAAGTGGAGAATCAAATTGAGCATGGCATGTAAGCAAAAGAAAGGCCATATGTACAAAATTTCACACATGAATACTTTTAGAACAAAAAAAGAAAATGGTATGGCATTGACAATTATTTCCTAACCTATTGAATAAGAGACTTGTATCTAGAGACTTGAGCACTTTTGCTTGATATTTCACAAACAACTGAATTTGGGGTAATATTAAATAGGCTGCTGTGAGGTCTTTTTAAACAGTCTTGCATCATAAATGCAGACATGGAGGACAGAAATGGGACTTAATGGAAGCCTTTTCATCAGCACTACTTGTTAGAATGGTGGCATCAAATTCAAGCTATAGGACCAAACCTTTCACCCAGCAGATGCCCAGAGGAGTCCAGTAGAAGGACTAGCACTTATCTTTTAAAAATACCCCTTGCAATCCAACTCCAATGGGCTTTTCACATTGCCTACTGAAATCTCTTCACCAGTGTCACTTCTGCCCCAATTGCAAGCTCTCAGTGTGGTTCCCATCTCTTCCCCAGGCTAAGCCCCTTTCCCACTAGCACTTATTTCTGAACAGACATACACAGGATTTTGCTGCAAAAGTTCTAATCAAAAGGACAAAAGCATTTGAGAGCTGGGAAATAAATATCAATCCCAAGTGTTAATGTCTTTAAAAAAATAGATGGAGGTAAAATATTTTGGGGTTGTCATTAAAAACATTTTTCATTCATTCCTGCACTTTCTAAGGAAGTGTGTTAACAAAGAAATTGATCAGGAGGGTGATGAACTTTGTAAAATGTTGCACTGTTTATATTCATGAAAAGATGAAAGGTATAAAAGATATGTCTAATAACTGAGATAGTCCCCACCCCAGTAGCTTTTTCTTCTGGCTGCCACCACCATCACAACTGAGGCAGATGGCAACTGGAGAGAGGACCTTCTTGGATGGTGGCATGCCATTTATGTAATGTCCCTGCCACCCAAGAGATTTATCTGATGCCTTCTTTTAGGCAATAGTCGAAGACCCTTTTCACTGACTGAGCTTTTTTGTTTTCAGTTTTTAGCAAGCAAGCAAGGGCTTTTTATTATTAGTATTATTATTCTGTGGATAGTTTGTATTTGTTTTATTTGCTACTTTAATTTAAACTGCTGGTGCAGTTATTGTTTCTGATTGCTATTTGGTTTTATTTTATTTATTTATATATTCTTGATTTAAATGTGTGTGTGTCTTATTAATATCACTTTAGCTGCTTTGGGAAATGTGTTTTAATTGAAAAGCAGGGTACCCATTTTTTAAAAACAGCTAAATCCCTCAGTTCTTGAGGGACCAGTGTTGCCGTATGTTGTGAACTATGCAGGCCGCTCACTGCATCTCATCACAAAGTAAATGTGACATCATTACTCTTTGTTATACACTGCCTTTTGCCTATTAAATGGCAAACTGCAGTGATGCCACAGCAAATCACAAGCTCTGAAAGGCCCATCAAAGACAGGTGGTGCTCCCGCTGCTAAGAGCTCACAAGGACAAGAGCACCATCAGGGAAATGGCCAGATTCAGACGCAGCAGGAGCCAAAGCCTGATCCGTTACCGCCGCAGGCGGCGAAAGCACAGCCATGCAAGTGGATCTGGAAAGAGGCGGAGAAGAAGGCGTCATGGCAAAAAGAAAGGTAAAAGTCTATACAATATGCAACCTAGGGTATAATAAACATATAACTATATACTGCAGCTCCATTTGGTTCTATTCATTAACCAGTGCTGGTGTTTATCTCTTTTCCAGAGCATAAATCCCATGGGCATAGGAGGGGGAGAAGGAGGAGGAGACATCATTAAACTCTGCCATCTCGGTGTTGCCTTGTGCCCTTGATTTCAAGTCATTCATCTCACCAAAATCCACTGCCAGAAAAAAATGAAACAAAAGCTCCCCTTCCATTGAAACACACAGGAAGAATTTCCAAGAATCAGGAAGCATGAAACAATTTGAACCTTGCCACCTGTCAATAAATGCTGACATTTCATTTTTGAGTCTATCATGCTATTATTGAGGGGGAAAGACAGAGTAATGTTCAGGAGGCTGTATCTTTCCTATAGAGCAGGGCTGGGGAACATCTGGCCCTCCAGATATTAGTGGACTGCAACTCCTATCAGCCCTAGCCAGCATAGCCAGTGGTGAGGGATGCTGGGAGTTGCGGTCAAACCACATCTGGAGGACCACACATTCTCCTTCCCTGCTATAAAGTCAAATCCATGGATACTTCTGGATCTATAGACATAAGCACCCTAACACCCCATGGACTTAATCTGAAAGGTAACTATTCCTATCTAGCTTTTGGCTGTGTGTTTTTTAAAAATCAGTGCTTGCATGCTCCACACCCCTTAGAATTTTTTCCACCCTGGATGTTTTTAAAATTGGCATCACTTTGGCTTCCTGTGTTCAAACCCCAACTGTGTTACTGAAGCAGTAAAAGGTGAAATGTGTAAAAGTCTTAAACCTATCTCGCTGGTCATTTCCTTATGTACATATATAACATCTGTGTAAAAGCACTGACATATCAGTCACTGAGCCTCTCAAGTACACATTCACCGTTCACGGTAACAGGAAATGTTGATTTTACCAAAAGAGTGCTTGGTGCTAGATTGCATGGAGCAGACGATAGTTGGGAGATCAAATTTATTCAAATTTTCAGGACACATTAAATACATTACATTTTAAACTTTCTAAAAGACTGGGCCATCACAACCTGACAGTTTGCACATGTTGCAGTTATATGAAAGGATGTTCTTTCTAGGATGTTCCTCCACACCTACCCACTCGACAGAACACAAGCTACTTAAATGGCAAAGACTCGTATCTAACTGTATTTTGATTGCAACCCCCCTCACAAGGATTTAGAGACTAGTTTTACACAAGCCAATGATTCAAGGAAGGATAGCAGTACCTAACCTAACAGGGTATTATTATACAGTTGCTCAGGCATAGAACATATTAGCATGGTCACCATCGAAGTTAAACTGAAAACAATTGGAATGAGAGTTGTCCCATTGTATTGAATACATTAGTGTGGTATGATGGAGAAAACAGACCTAAGATAACATCACAATATCCTGTGATTATTGCCTCCCTTAAAATATGGGATACATGGAGGCATAACCTCATTTCTGGGTTTGTTTGTTTTTTAATTGTAGTCTCAATTGAACACTAAAACACTTTTCACATGTGGAAGGAGGCTGAGCTCTGGATAATGCAGCTGCACTAATGGAACAAAGCATCATTCCTTTTACCTAAGGATTCTTTGATTATATGAGTGAATTCAATTTAATCAACAATATTTAATATAATCCATATATAAACAGCCTGCTAATCCAAGTGAAACCAATGAAACTAGTAAAACAAAGAAGTCCAAAATGTAAATAAACTTGGAAGCAATCATTTCCCAATCAATCAAACAGTGCCACATCCATCCAGTTTCAGAAATCAGCTTTGTCTAATAAAAACAGCCAAACATGTTTTGATTCCTGCCTTCATCAATGGCTGTTTTGCAAGTAACATATACATTTCTGTGTGGAATGGGTGCAACAGAGTCTGTTGATCATGGACTCCTGTACTGTAATCTGTACAGAGACTACAGAGAGATGTTGATTTCCCCCTTATTAAGAACTGTCCTGGGACAATCTTCTGAAAAGCTTGTGATGTTTTGTTTGAAGGATGACTCATCCTATATCATGGAGAAGTTTGCAAGTTTTTTCCTTCTTTCAATGCAAATTAGGGGGAAAGAATGATGTTGGCCTCATTGTGAAATTTATTGTGTTTAGCTAATTACTCTTAATCAGTTGTATCCTCCTTTTGCATAAAAACTTGTATTAGTCTGTGACTGCACAATTCATTCATACATACACATTTTAATTCATCATGTTCAACACGTATCCATGCTTTCTTTAGAATGCTTGAACCGCCAGGGTACAGAATATTCAGAAAGGTATATTCGCTAGTATATTCAGAAGAGTTGTAATTACTGGGATGCAAATCTGAAGTTTCAGTATTACAGAACAGAGATGATTTCCTATGAATATGTACTGAAGATGAGAAAACAGTAGTTGCCTAAGATTACCTGTTGTTGAGTTGAACATTGAACTGGGAACTTCCCACTCATACTTCATGCTTTCAGCTACTATGCTATACCGAACTACATGAAACAATACATTTGTCTTAGAAAATGAAGCATTAAAGCAATGTCCTTGGTCTTGGAGAAAGGTTGACAGAGATGTATCAACTGAAGAGTGCTTTCATGATCTTCCGAAATCAACATGCTGTCATTGTCTCTGAACTACACAGCTTCATTCTGTATCTGCATTTTATATGTATATAGATGCACTGCCAACATCCCTTTATAAACTCAAGAGTATAAACTACAATAGGAAAGTGTAGCAGAACTATTTCTGATGTCATAATCCCCATATGTGACTTGAACGATCCATTAACATGGTCAGGACAGCATAAGGATCTAGTTTTTACAGGACAAAGACGTACATCACAGAGATACAAAGAGATACTAAAAGTGCTTAACATTAAAAAAAACAGCAAAAAATTGTGTGTGTGTGTGTGTGTGTGTGTGAACAAAAGTTGGCTCATAAGTTTAGAACACATTTGGATGAGATAAAGGTCAGATGTTTAGCAGAGCAGTTAAGCCTAACATTTAAAATGCTGTAACAAGAGAGCGGCAGCTGGCATGGTTCCCTACAGAGCCTGGCCCAGCCCAAATGCCTCACTTTGAGGGATCCTTCCTCAGAGTGAAGCATTCTGGGTGAGGCAGACCTGGGGATCACCTGTGCTGCCGCAGCATAGGCAATTTCCAGGGCCACCCCCCTGCTAATGCCATGCTCTGGAGAAGGACCCCTTAGAGTGAAGCTTTGAGGTGCAGGTGGTGACAGCAGCTGGGAGGAGGAAGGTGGTGGTGATGTGTGTCCCCCCCCAGGCAGCGGTTGGTCTTGCACCATCCCTGCACCAGTCCCAGGGCTGACATACCTCTCCCACCCAATCTAGGGCCATGTTTGGGGAATAGGAGGGCAGATCCTGCAGATCTCAAGCCTCCCCCAATCTGCCCTCAACATCCCCAGAATGCCCCCTTTTTGCCCTTTCTGTCATCAGAGGATTGCAGGTGGACTATCCTGGCACTACTGCAAGAGGTTTCCAAGGACAGACCTTCCTCTCTGCCCAATGGAGAGGGAGATATTCAAAATCCTGTGACTTTTGAGACCCTCCATAGGACATAAGATTGCACCCTTAGCCATTCTCTCAGTGCATTTTTTCTCATTTCAGCAGTGAATTGAACATTGTGATTCATACATATGCTACATATATGAACAAAGTATTTGTTAATATTGACTGCATTAAATAGTTCAACATAAGATAATTAAGTGACATTAAATAGCCCTTATGCACATCAGATTACTCATGGAAAACATTTACAAAAATGGGCTTGACATTAAAAGGAGGTGGGAGTTTATTTCTATACATTCCGGTTGTTTTCCCATTAATAGAAAAAGTAATGAAGAAAACATTTTGTTAAATCTCATGAACACACATTTTGTAAAAGTAATTTTATAAGTTTTTAATGTCATCATAATTTTAAAGTAATGAATGTATTTAAGAAAATGAAGAGTGTCCAGATTTATTACAATCAGGTGAAATTGGGTTGCAAGATTAATTTGCCATATATGGGCAAAATAATCATTGGCTTGCTAAAAACCCCCACAGTCCATTGTATTACATCACAATCAAATATGGCATCATTAGCCACTGTTGGTCTTGAGACCTGGTTATAAAAAGGCCAGAGCTGCAGGCCCTCTAAGCTCTGAACGCCCATCAAGAACAGGTGGTGCTCCAGCTGCCAAGAGCTCAAGGGACCAAGGCACCACCTGACATGGCAAGATTCAGACGCAGCCGGAGCCGGAGCCTCAGTCGTCGCCGTCGGAGAAGGCGACATGGAGGTAAAGGTGGAAAGAAGGGAAGACGACGCCATGGCAGAAGGAAGAAAGGTAAGATTTCAAAAACAAAAGAAACCCTGTCTTGAAAACTTAGATCTTTCATGTAGTAGCGGCTGTTTCATAACATGACTCAGGCATAAGATGTGACCATATGTTTTATTTTCTGTTCTACATAGGTCGCAGACATGGGCGTAGGAGAAGAGGAAGAGGAGGGAGAGGCAAGAAAGATTAAACTCCATCTTCATGGTCTACAAACCCTGCATTCCCAACCTTGTTGGCCTCTCCAGAGCATCTGCCAAACTGAAAAATGACACAAAACCTTCTGAAGAGAACACCCAGGATGACTTTCCCCAGAATGAAGGAGGCTGAATTGAAACAATACCACCTGTCAATTAAAAATTGTCATTGTATTTTGTGTCTTTTGTGTGTTCAATAATAGAGAAGGAACAGGAATAAGAGGAGAGGTCTTCTTATGGATCAGTAACTGGTTAAAGAACAGAAAGCAGAGAGTTGGAATAAATGGTAAATTCTCCCAATGGAGGGATGTGAATAGTGGGGTCCCACACTGATCTGTATTAGGACCAATGCTTTTCAACTTGTTCATAAATGATCTGGAGTGAGCAGCAAAGTGGTCAAGTTTGCTGATGACACTAAATTACTTAGGGTAGTTAAAACAAAAAGGGATTGTAAGGAGCTTCAAAAGCATCTCTCCAAACTGGAAGAACAGGCATCCAAATGGCAAATGTGGTTCAATATAAGCAAGTGTAAAATGATGCACGTTGGGGCAAAACACTCCAACTTCAGGTATAATCTGACGGGATCTGGATGACCAACCAAGAAAGAGATCTTGGGATGGTGGTGGACAGCTCGATGAAAATGTCAACCCACTGTATGGCCACTGTAAAAAATAACCACAACTATCATACTGCTAACATAAAACTATGGTGCAACCACTCTTAGAATATTGTGTTCAGTTCTATTCACCACACCTAAGAAAAGATATTGTAGAACTAGAAAAAGTGCAGAAAAGGGCAACTAAAATGATCAAGGGGCTGAAGCAACTCCCCTATGAGGGGAGATTACAACAACTGAGATTGTTTTGCTTGGGAAAAAATAGGGTAAGGGGAGACATGATAATGCTGTACAAAATTATGCATGGTGTGGAGAATGCAGGTAGGGAGATTTCTCATGATGCTAGAACCCGGGGTCATCCGATGAAGCTGATTGGTGGGAGATCCAAGACAGATAAAAGGAAGTTCTTCACACAGCACATAGTTAAACTATGGAATTTGCTACCACAAGATGTAGTGATGGCCACCAATTTGGATGGCTTTAAAAGGGGGTTAGATAAATTCCTGGAGGAGAAGGCTACTAATCCTGATGGCTATATGCTACTTCCAGTATCAGAGGCAGTATGCCTCTGTACACCAGTTCCTGGGGAACATGGGTGGGAGGGTGCTGTTGCACTCATGTCCTGCTTGTGGGTTCCTGGTCAATAGCTGGTTGGCCACTGAACAGAACACTGGACTAGATAGACCCTTGGTCTGATCCAGCATGGCTCTTATGTTATGACTCTTTAGTTTTTGTTTTTTTTAATGAACCTTCGGATTATTATTTTTAAAAATATTATTTTAACAAATATTTACCATGAAATATTTCTTAGGCTGAAGCTACACATAGCAGTTATACTGCTATGTTACTATTACTGTTATCATAACTTAGTGTCATAGTACACATAATTAGTGTCATAGTACACATGACACTAATGGGCACCAATACTTATGATAACAGTATAACTGCTATGTGTAGATTCAGTCTTAACCATCTTTCAAGACTGTAGTCTTTCCAAGGTGGCTTACTGTATAAATTATAAAACCACCTTACATTTAGACATTTTTAAAATAAGCCAGTTAAAGCATAATAAAATACAATACAATTTAATATGATTGACTGCCAGTATGATTCAGAAGAAGTGGAGGAGGAAGAAATTTTTAATAGTTATGTCAGTCACAAATATTTGTGGTTTTTTTTTGTTTTTTGATGCTAATAATTCTGACACCAGAGCTCCTTTTGTTAACATGGCTTGTTGGAAATATTTGGTACTATTTGGGTTCCTCTAGTTCCGGGTTCCCCAACTTGGTGTCCTCCAAAAGTTTTGGACTTCAATTTCCACAAGACCCAAACAGCATGACCAATGGTCAGGAATGCTGGGAGTTGTAGTCCAAAATATCCAGATAGCTCCAGGCTGGCGGAAGCAATAAAGATTTGGATTTAAAATAAAATACAATTTAGAGAGCAATCCTACATCCACTAGACACTGTCTAGATGGGAATAAGATTTTTCAATTTCAGAAAACTGAGGTCATCCAACTTTTATTTATTTATTTATTTATTTATTTCATTTCTATACCGCCCAATAGCCGAAGCTCTCTGGGTGGTTCACAAAAATTAAAACCAAACAACACACAATAAAACAATTTAAAATATATAGAACATTAAAACCACAATATAACAATACAACCACAATAAAACCTAGCAGCAGTACAGGAATTTAAAATACAGATTTAAAACAGCAAAGATAAAAATTTAGAAAGCTAAAAAGCCTGGGAAAATAAAAAGGTCTTCACCTGGTACCGAAAGGAGTACAATGTAGGTGCCAGGCGAACCTCACTAGGGAGCTCATTCCAGAGCCGGGGTGCCACAACAGAAAAAGCCCTCCTCCTAGTAGCCACCCTCCTCACTTCCTTTGGCAGGGGCTCACGGAGAAGGGCTGCTGCTGATGATCTTAAGGTCCGGGCAGGCACATATGGGAGGAGGCGATCCTTCAGGTAACCTGGCCCCAAGCCGTTAAGGGCTTTGAATGTTAACACCAGCACTTTGAATCGGGCCCGGAAATGGACTGGCAGCCAGTGCAGCTGGAAAAGTACTGGCGTAATATGAGCTCATTGGCCAGTTCCTGTTAACAATCTTGCTGCCCTATTTTGGACCAGCTGAAGTTTCCGGACCGTTTTCAAAGGCAGCCCCATGTATAACGCATTGCAGTAATCCAGACGAGAAGTTATCAGAGCATGGATAACTGTAGCTAGGCTTTCTCTGTCCAGATAAGGGCGTAGTTGGTATACCAGCCTAAGCTGATAAAAAGTGCTCCGTGCCACTGAGTTCACCTGTGCCTCAAGTGACAGTTCTGGATCCAAGAGCACCCCCAAACTACGAACCTGATCCTTTAGGGGGAGTGCAACCCCCTCCAGAACAGGTTGAATATCACCTAGCCAGGCAGACGAACCACCCACTAACAGTACCTCCGTCTTGTCTGGATTGAGTTTCAGTTTATTAGCCCTCATCCAGTCCATTACCGTGCCCAGGCACTGGTTCAGAACAGCCACTGCCTCACCTGGGTTTGATGAAAAAGAGAGGTAGAGCTGGGTGTCATCCGCATATTGATGGCACCTCAGCCCACACCTCCGGATAACCTCACCCAGCGGTTTCATGTAGATGTTAAACAGCATGGGGGATAAAATAGAGCCCTGTGGAACCCCATGGCAATTCTTTGGTTTCCAGAAACTGCACTCCCCTCCCTGCCCCCGCTCCCTCGTAGCCAGCATGGTTTTTTCTGTGCTGCCACCATCTACATGCTCATAAACGGAATATGGAAAGGGTGAAAAGGAGGCAGTCCCAGGGGCGGGGCGGGAACTGTGGAAGCCACTTTAGACAGCTTCCTATTGGGTCTCCTTCCAACTTCCCGAAGCCACGGCTAGATGTGCAAAAATGCACATCTAACCAAGAATGCAGGGCAGGCAGAGCACGGAGGAGAGGATCCCTTCCATGGTCTACCTACCCTGCATTGGAGAGGTGTCAGCCTGAGTCCAGAGGCTGATGTCTATCTTGATAGGATTGCGCCTTTAATAAAATAGAATGCAGTTCAAATATGTAGCAACAGAAAATACAATAAAACTGTATAAATTAAAAGCCAGAGGAAACATATGTTATAAAAATCTTTTTAAAAGCAGCCACTGAGGGCAAAACTAAAACTGGAATCAATGGAGACTTCCCCCCACCTTTTTTTAACAGCCCTGGGGGGTGGTGGTGGAAATATTTGGATGAAAATGGAGGTGGGAAAGCTTAACCCTTGAGCACCATGGTTCTGATCCGAACTGGGGCTACATGTGCTTACAGTGAAATTTTATTTTATTTATTTATTTAAAACATTTGTATCCCACCCTATAACATTAAGATCTCAGGGTGGCATGCAGATAAAATCAATGTAAACAGTATGAAACAATGAATAATTTAAACAGCTAAAGGCATATTAAAACATTCAAATAGCTAATACCAATTAAAAAGTAAAACAATAAAACTGTTAAAACAGTGTGCAACTTCAGGGAATTCAAGTAGCGCTCAAAGACTTTGGTGAAAAGCCAAGTTTTATCTTGGTGCTGAAACGAAATCAACGTCTCTGCCAATTGGGTCTCCAAGGGGAGGACATTCCACAACTGAGGTGCCACAGCAGAGAAGGTCCTCTCTCACAGTGTATGTCTTGCACTGGTGGGATGCAGAGGAGGGCCCCTCCAACTGATCTCAATCCTCAGGCAGGCATATATAGGGAGAGGCGCTCCCTCAAGAGGTCCTAAGAAATAAGCCAATCACGCATAGGTCTGCTATGCATGATTTGAAGAACATTTGGCCCAGGGGGAGCCATTTGAACATCTCTTGAGAGAGAATTCAATATGGTAGGGGCTACCACTGAGAAGGCCCTCTTTCTAGTGCCCACCAACCTTACTGGACTTTGTAGCAGGCCAGCAAGTAGGGCCTTCAAAGATGGTCTTAAAACTCAGCCAGGTTCATAGGGGTTTAGGCAGTCCATGTAATCTGGACCCAAATGGTTTAGGGCTTTAAATGTCAACACTAGCCATAAAGGGATGCTAAGTCATCTGGCTCCCTCAAATAAACAACTCAAACAAAAATATTTTAAAATATTCTTTAGCACCATCAGTGTCCTATGAAGGAAAAATGAGGATTACAAACCTTAATGGCTATTTGGGATTTTGCATAGGAATCTTTGTGAAATGCTCCTGGTGGTTCCACATGGACCTATGGCACGACTGGAGTCCATCAGAAGAGACTTCAGTGTAAGGGCCCCTTTCTTTGGAACTCCCTGCCCCTGGAGGAAGGGATGTACGAATCCCCTTATCTTGAGTCAGTGGGGGGGTCCGCATGGTGGGGGAGGCGATCCCCCCCGGAATCCTCGTTGGTCTGCTCCGCTCCGCGGTGAGTCCACGGAGCCACCGGTGAGGGGGATTCAGCTCAACTATGGTCCAGCAGGAGGTGGAGGTGAGTGGGATCGTTGGAGTTCGTGGCGGAATTCTCGGACATCCCTATCTGGAGGTCAGGCAGGTGCCAACACTGTGTTGCTTCTGACGCCTCCTGAAAACAGTTCTGTTCCAGGAAGCATTCCTTAAATGACCAGCCAAGGTTTTTTATTGGCATTCTGTTTTTAATAATTTTAACATGGTGTTTTAATCTTTTATCTTTTTTGCTGTTGTACTTCTTGTGTTTGTTTGGATGAGGATCAGTATACAAATGTTGCAAATAAATAAATAAATAAATCTGATGATGATCCTATTACATTCAGGGCAATGGTACTGCTACTTTAATTTCCCTTATATGGACAATCATATGGACAGAGTAAGTGTCTCCATAAAAGGGTTTGCCCACTGTATTTCATCACAACTGAGCTGACTTGAAACATCATCAGCCTTTGTTAGACTTGGTCCCTAGTTTTCAAAAAGGACAGAGATGCTACTTTTAGTCACAAGTTCTGAAAGGCCCATCAAGGACAGGTGTGCTCCAGTTTCTAAGAGCTCAAAGGGGAGGTGCACCAACAGACATGGCAAGATTTAGACCAAGCAGGAGCTTTAGCCGTTGTCATCGTAGAAGACAGTATAAGGGAAGTCATGGAGGTGGATCTGGAAGGAAAAGGCAACACTACGGCAAAAGGAAGAGAGGTGAAGACTTTCATATATATCTTTAACACTACATCATTTGCAGTTCTGCAATTTTGTGACTAAGGCTGAAATTCTGTGCACAGTTGGAAGTAATCTTCACGGAATAAAGTGGGCATTACTTTGAATAAACATCCTTAGGATCAGGTTATTACATTACTGATGGTAATGTGTCTCTGCTTTCCAGGTCGCAGATCCCATGGACACAGGATAAGACAGCGGAGGAGAAGACATGACTAAACACCCTCTTCATGGTCTCCTCCATGCTTGATCTGACCTCTCTAGAATTTCTGTCAAACAAAAATGAAATGACGCAAATTCCTTCCATCAGAGCTCCAGGATGACTTCACAGGAATCAAAGAATATGAACACAAGCAAAGCCACCTGTCAATAAATGCTAGCATTTCATTCCTGTATCATTTTTCATTCTCCACAGTGGGGGCAATTATGTGATTAAAGGGTAAAGGAGAAGTTTGAGAATATATTTGAGAATGGCACATAACACCGAGGTGGCCCTAGCCAAGAAATTACATTTTCTTTCAGAAGAACAGATGCAGTGGAGGAAGTTATTTGCTCTCCCTTCCCTCTCCATGGGTTTTTTTTTTCCTGAGGTGTGAGGTGGAATTTGTGTGAAAATGGCATACACCATAGAAGTGTCCCTGGACAAGAAACCTGCAAAATTACAGAAAGAGAGAGGCAGGGGCTAGGGAGTTATGATGAATGACAAACAGTTAAAGGCTTTTTTTTGTTTTCTGCTCAATTGGCACCAAAGCCTTAGAAAGCGCAATATGACACAGGTGGATGAAGGGTGCACACAGTTACAGAGGCAGAAGGTCTTGAACATCCAGCATTTTCCAAGCAAACATCCAATGTGACAGCCTCCCAGGTCCCAAGGACACCACCAAATCTCTTTTAATGTTCTTGCTCCTGGGAGAGAGAACTAGCAAAGAGCACTGATCAGTCTTATGACATATTATTTCAACTTCCCTCCTCCAAAACACTGCGATTGGAAAACCCTATTCAGTCAAATTCGATGGACACCCTAGTACTTATCCTAGGAGCTTTTCTACATCAGGCCGTTAATCCACTGTATCTACTTTTGGTTTTGCCACAGAACTGAGTTCCAGGCACTACGTGAGGAGTGTTTCTTTTCTTGCTTTTCCACTACATAATATATAGGTGGCACTATGGTGTAGCAGAATAGCACAAATACACAAGAGAACAAAATAGTTTCTTTTGCTTTAAGAATTAAATGCTGCACTTTCCCTGCTCAAAAAACTTGCTGAAAGTGCTGGTTAGACACAGAAGTGAAACATTGTCATCTAAAGAACAGGCCAACAACCCTGAGTAGGGAATGATGGGCAGACGATAAATGCCTCATGTAGAAGAGCCCCATGATTAAGCTGTAATAGAATTGGGCTGTGAAGAAAAATCAGCTTTATCATAAAAGATGTGAAACATAATAGCAGTTTCCAAATGTCTATGAGATTGTTGCAGAAAGACTGGGAACTCATTCCTAGAGACACTGAGAGAAGAAGCAATGGATTCTATTTGCTTGCTGAGCATTTGTTGGGGGAAGGATCAATCTTAGGCAGCCAATGGCCATGCTGGGTGAGTTAAGAGATGCGAGATCTGATCCAACCGATCTGGAGAGCACCAGATTGGGGAAGGCTGATCTAAGGGAACCTGGATAATACAGGGCATTTGATTAAATGATTACTGAAAATTCTTCCTAATATATTATTGGATCATATAAAAACACTGTGAGAAGATGTTGTCTTGGCTCCTCAAAGAATCTCTCTCCAGACAACCATCTCCACTCACCATAATCAGAGACTCTTAACAGGTGCTCCTAACAATCATGAAACTACTTTCTGTATAATACAATCACAATAATCAAGAATGGTGCTTGCTGGAGAGAATCTCTTTTCCACCTGGAGACATATTACAACTGAAAAAGTTCTGGGAATACTCTCTCCTCCCTCTTGTTTGTTTTGAACTGTCACCAAGCAGTAGCCATTCCAGAACACTGCAGAGCAGAGGGAGAGAAAAGGAGCTATTCCATCTTTTCTCCTGAGTGATCAGTTGCCTTTGGCCCTTCCTCAACTGGCATCTAGCAGCAGCCATTCCCCCAGAGAGCTTCGGCTATGGGGCAGTATAGAAATAACTACAACAACAACAACAACCAGGCTACCTGAACTGTTTCCATCCAACTTGGTTGTTATAAGAACTGTCTCTTTAAGAACTGTTACCTGTTTTTGCTTTTTTGCTCTTTCCCCAATCATTTTCACTTGTGTGTTATATCTTTTAGATTTTAGGTCTGAGGGCAGGGACTGTCATACTAGTCGTCTTTCTGAGCCACTCTGGGAGCTTTTTCAGTTTCTTTTTGGCTAAAGAGCAGGGTAAAAACATAGAGTGGGGCAAAAACCCTTTAAATAAACACTTTAAAAAAAGTTTTCTATCCTGTATTTTCACCATAATATCTTTCAAATCAGTGGAAAAACTCCTATTAAGTCTGCAAACCTAGGCACACTTTCCTGGGAATAAGCCCCATGGAACTCAGTGAGATTTCCTTCTGAGTAGACATGTGTAGGATTGTTCTGTAAAACAAAACAAAAGTAAATATAAATAGATCCCACGGTACAAAGCAACAGCCCCCAGAACCACATTCTGGAATCCAGTGCTACAGCTAGGTCTGGACCTCAGGGCTGACGTCCAGGGCTCCTGCAGCCCAGGGGGCTCCCAAATAACCACCCAGAGAGCTGCAGTTGGTGGGGGCAGTGGGAAATAGTCCCTGTGTCAGCACCTGGGCTGGCACGGGCATTCCGGAGCCATCAGGGCTGAGGTAGTTCACTGTAGCATCCTTTCCTCCTTCTTATTTTTAAGAACATTTTATAGCCAGGAGGAGACCAGCCAAGCATGGACATGGTTACTGATACCGATACCGGATTCTGTGGTGGAACAGACCACCCCACTCTGTCACCCCGCAAAGTCCGACCCGGCTGGATTCTACCTGGCACCGCTGGGTCCGGGTCCGTCCAGGTCCATCCGCGGCAGTATTCAGACGCAAATGGCGTCTGGCATAGCGGAAGCCATTTGCGTCCCTTTGCCTTAACATGATAGGCTACGTAAATCTTTACGTAGCCTATCATGTTAAGGCAAAGGGACGCAAATGGCGTCTGCTACGTAGGGATGTACGAAACCCAGCTTACCTGGCTCTGCCAGGTTCTGCTGTGTTCTGCAGAATCCCCGTGGAGCACAGCCGGCCCCTCGGAATCCTGGCTGGCTGGCTCTGCTCCGTGGGGATTCCGCAGAGCCGCTGGCCGGCTCCGCCAGCAGCCGGACATCCGGCCGCTGGCTAGAAGGGATGCAAATGGTGGTGGCTGTAGCCACTGCCATTTGCGTCCCTGAATTCAGCCATGATAGGCTACGTAAAGACTTACGTAGCCTATCATGTCTGGGTTAAAAAAAACGCATACGCAAATGGCGGTGGCTACGGCCGCCGCCATTTGCGTTCCTTTTTTTTGGCCATCTTATTCTACGTAAATATTTATTTACGTAAATATTTAAGACAAGAAAGGGGAACGCAAATAGAGTCCGCTATGCTATTTGTGTTCCCCCTTATTTTCGCCGTCTTAGTCTACGTAAATATTTACGTAGACTAAGATGGCCAAAAATAAGGTACACAAATGGCGGCGGCCATAGCTGCCGCCATTTGCGTACGCGTTTTTTTTTTTAACCCAGATGTGATAGGCTACGTAAGTCTTTATGTAGCCTATCATGAATGGGGAAAAACAACAACAAAAAAACAGACTGCAAATGGTCTTTGGTGGTGGCGTCGGCAGCGTCGGCGGCAGTGGCTGGTCTTCCAACCGGCCGCCACTGCCGCCGCTGGAGCCGCCACCATCCGGAACATCCACCCCAGGTAAGTCTTGTCCCAGGGGGGATCCACGGGGGGGTGGCAGGCCGTTCTGCGATGGAGTTCAGGGGGCCAAATGCACTGGCATTCGGCTTCACCAAGATCCGTGGCGGAATTCTCTGACATTTCTACCGCTACGCCAGATGCCATTTGCGTCCGAAGACCGGCCCTGGCCGTCCCCGGCTGGCCCCGGCCAGCGGCTCCGTGGAATTGCCGTGGAGTAGGGTTGGCGGAGAATTTCTCCCCGAAACTTCGGGGGGCCGAGCGCCAATGTGTTCGGCCCCCTGAACAAATTTCGGGGAGAAATCCTCTGAACCCCCCTGCCCCCCGCACCCCCCCCGGGACAGGACTTACCTTCGCCGAATGTCCCTCCCGGCGGCGGGTCCGGCCAGCGGTTCGGCGGGTGTTCGAGCGGGGCGGGAGCGGCAGCCAGTCTTTCTAACGGCTGCCGCCGCCGCCATTGCAATAAAAGAAAGAAAAAAAAACACGCCCCCTGATAGGCTACGTGATGATTAACGTAGCCTATCACGGCTAGATTTGCAAAGTCAGCTGTGATAGGCTACGTGAATCGTCACGTAGCCTATCACGGCTGACTTAAAAAAAAAGAAAAAAAAAAGTGTGTACGGATAATGGCGGCCCCCATAGGGAGCCGCCATTCGCGTTCCTTATTTGGTCGCTGTAGTCTACATAAATGTTTACGTAGACTATGGCGAAAATAAGGGCAACGCTATTTGCGTTGCCCTTATTTTCGCCGTAGTCTACGTAAACATTTACGTAGACTACAGCGACTAAATAAGGAATGCGAATGGCGGCTCCCTATGGGGGCCGCCATTAGCATACGCGCGTTTTTTTTTTTTAAAGTCACCTGTGATAGGCTACGTGACGATTGACGTAGCCTATCACGGCTGACTTTGCAGATCTAGCCGTGATAGGCTATGTGAATCGTCATGTAGCCTATCAGGGGGCTTTTTTTTTTTTTTTAACTTCCGCGTTCGCGGCCGGGAGAGGCGGGAAGCCTCCCCCCCGGCCTGAATTTCGGCCGGGCCGAGGTGAGAAGCCTCCCCCCCCGGCCTGAACTTCGCGGGGGGAGCAGCGAAGCGCCTCCCCCCCACCGTGAACGTCCTTCGAGGACAGGTAAGGGACTTTCGTCCACCCCTACCGTGGAGTGGAGCTGGATTCCAGGGGGGACCGGACTGCCTCCCTCTCCACGGACCCCCAGTGGAGCCCAGTAGGTGGGGTTCGTACACCCCTAGTTTAGAGTACAAAACTGCACATATGCAGAGTATTTCTTTCTTTTTTAAAAATCAGGGTTTGCAAATAGGATTTTTTTTTGTTTGTTTGGTGGGTGGCAGGGAAGAAGAGAAATATTAGTTGTGTTCTTCACAATTGACATAATACAATATGTCCATTTAAAGCCCGCTCCCTCATAAGACCATGAAGTCCAGAGTCTAAAATTACCTACCTGCAACACTGCTGGCATCTCTCTATCAGGTAGGATTTGAATGACCAGAGTCTAGTAGGGACGTTAGAGAATTCCACCACGGACTCCAATGAGGCCGGATTCTTAGAATCCAGCCCCTCAGAGTCTGTGGTGGAATGGACCACCCAGCTCTGCCTCCACCATCCCGCAAAATTGCCCCGGAATGGATCCTAACTGCCACCGGCTGGGTCCGGTCCATCCGCTGTTGTCCTGCGGAAAAAAATGGTGTCCGGCATAGCGGACGCCATTTACGTCCCTTCTCTTTGCCATGATAGGCTACGTAAATATTTATGTAGCCTATCATGGCAAAGAGCAGGGATGCAAATGGCATAGTGGACACCATTTGCATGCCTGTTCTTTGCAATAATAGGCTACGTAAATATTTAAGTAGCCTATCATGGCAAAGAGCAGGGATGCAAATGGCGTCTACTACACCGGATGCCATTTGCATCCCAGCGGCCGGAGGTCTGCCAGCGTCTGGAGTCGGCCAGCAGCTCTGCGGACTCGCCGCAGAGTGGAGCTGGCCAGTGAGGATTCCGTGGGGGAGGGATGGATCGCCTCCCCCCCCGTGGACTCCAGGTAAGGGGGTTTCGTACATCCCTAGAGTCTAGTGCCTCCAGATGTCATCCCAGACAGGTGATCTAGGAGAAAGCCAGTGGCCAGTAACCACCATCCAAGAAAGTTTTAATCTCCACACTGAGTTCTGAGCTCATTGCCAGGTTGTCCAGGTACTCAGAGTCATCTGGAGATGTTTGGAGTTGGCCAACAATCGCTCAAGCACCTTGTGCCAAATGGGGAGGTTAGCCACCAGCTGATAGTTGGAGAAATTCTATGATTCTGTAGGACTGGTTTCTCTAGGACTGGGATCACAGCGATCTCTTCAAGACATCTGGGAACACACACACATGCCGCCACTCCTCAATAACACATTTATTACTTTCCTGACATTTGATGGAAGACAAATCAATAATTTGATTGAGATCAACAATGAATATAGCATTGTTGACTTCAAACAAAAGCCAGCCTCCATGTGAATGGAAATTCCCAGTATAGACTGTCCTCCTTCTGTGAAAGAGAAGCACTTGAGAACAGGAGTTGGCCACATGTGGCCCTCCAAATATTTTGGCCTACAACTGCCATCAGCCCTAGCCAGCATAGCCAATGGTGAGGGGTCATGGGAGTTGTAGGCCAAAACATCTGCTGGACCAGAAGTTGCCCACCCTTGCTTTAAAAGACAATTTGCCTTTAATCACATCTAATTGTGATTAGATACATTATCACAACATGTTGCACGAGCTAGTTAGAATAGGACCCTCAAATGGGGCTGGATGCAAAGGTACAAATAATACGATGGAGTGTAAGCAAATGTGGCAACTTAAGTAACAGAGAGGGACCCTAGGGATGGGTTTTCTTGCACCTTTCTTGCAATGCTCGTCTATTGCTTCTAGTCTGGTGCAGTCTCTGAGGGAGATGATGAACATTCCTTTTGTATGGATCTAAGAACACTGAGATGTTACTATGCTAACCAACTGCCACTGGTTGTTGCCCAGCCACAAGAGATAGCCGTGAGACAGGGAAACCGTA
Organism: Heloderma suspectum; assembly: GCF_057233095.1. Classification (NCBI taxonomy): domain Eukaryota; kingdom Metazoa; phylum Chordata; class Lepidosauria; order Squamata; family Helodermatidae; genus Heloderma; species Heloderma suspectum. Next base: position 74,266,817 of record NC_139462.1, read on the forward strand.
CAAGGAGACTTCCATCTCAAAACTACATATCTGAGCCTTCCTCGAAATGGCACTGTTGCATTTCACACAGCTAAAAAGCCACAAGAGGTGGCCAGTGACAAATCACTCTGATGCATTTTGGGATGCTTCCAGATGGAGGGCTCCTAGTGCCATGTCAAAAGACATGGTGCTACAATTCAGTCTTAACATATTGTCTGTAATAAGTAGCAGTGAGAAAACATGGAGGGTTGCAAGTGGAAGATGAAGTCATCTGGACCCCAGCAAAATTCCAGGAATGAAGTAGGGAGAAGGCATGATAAAAGTGTTGTCTGGACCCTTGCTGTCAACTGAGATTCGAAGATTTCACTACAGCAGTAAGTCAATAGATTCATGCAGACAACCACCAACAAGGGAGAATTAGTGCTTGGAAGAGGATGTGGGATTGCCCCTAATCTCCATGCACAGATTGTGGTGGTGCCCACTGGGGTTGGTGGGGTTGAGGCCAGGGCCCAATCTACATGGAGCCATCTTCTGAGGCATGCTGATACAGTTCAAAAATGCATTTCCCCAAATTCGCATTTACTCCTCCTGTGGCACATGTAGCCAATTAATATGGTGAGACAAAGGTATAAATCCTGCCTTCCTCAGGCAAATGTAACCTTAAACTGCATTAATGTGGCTATATGTAGGTGGAGTCTCACAACATCAACAAGCTTTCTACTTTTAAAAAAAATAAAATAATCCATTACTCTTATGCACAGGTCTGACCCAGGGAATGAATTGAGGGTTTTTTTTAAGTCATTCCAAAAGCAATTCCCAATTCCCACCCCTTTCTCCCCTGCTGAGTAAGTGCACTTGAAGACAATGTGATTTACTTCTGAGTAGACATGTTTATCTGGCATTTTCAGCTCATTCCCTGAGGCAAGGAAATAAAAAGGACAAAGAAAAGTGGGAGGCTTGAATATTTTTTCCAAAGGCAGGGAGAGGCGGATGCAGCTTTGCATTCATTCTGTAGTTCACTGGGCAAAGTTGCTGCTGTTTTACCCAAGCTAGCCGTGCTGAGCAGAGCCTTGTGAGATGTATGTGTTATTCACAGATTCACAGCTCTAACTGCACATTCAAAAATACTCTTTAAAAAACCACTCTGATCTCGGTCAGGGAAGGGTGGACCCAACAATGAAGGGATTAACTCCTCTCCTCCAGAGGTTCCACCCTTTGCTGAAGGCCACTTTCTCTTCCTCCGTTCCTCTTCGCAGTGCCACTCCTGCAGGTGGAGCTGAAACAACTCCTTTTCCAGCAGCGCAAGTTCAGGACACACTGAGTCCCAAAACACAGGGAAGCCACCGTAAAGAGAAAATGCGTCACAAAAGGACTTTGTAAAAATGTGTTTTTTACAGCAAGAAAACCAGATTGATACTGATTGAGGGTAACGTCATGTGTCGCACCTGTGTCTGAGAGGCAGTAGCACCGCAGTAAATTCCTCATGTACATTGGGCCCAAGGCAGATGCTCAATATTCAACTGAGATTGCCAGAGTAATACAGGACAAGACCTCATGTGGCGCTTGGAAGCAGTAGAACAAATGTACCTGGTCGTGGGAGGAAATCTCTGCCACAAGTGGATGGGGTGGATGGGGAACAGGCAGGGGGGGGGCACTGCCCCATTTGCCCCAAATATAGAGCCGTCTCTGGATTGTGCCTTGTCTATGCATATACAGAGTCTAAGCATCTAAAAGTGGGACATATGCACAACATATGATTGATCTTTGTGTTTGGACTGGGATGTGCCACCACAACCCTACTCCTTCCCCACCCTGTTCATGCCCTGTTTGCATCACCTGTGCTGGGCTATTCTGAAAGATATACATAGGTAAGGATATGCTTGCACTATAGCATTCTAGATGCTTGTAACTACTAGGCTTCAGCCACTTAATCTTTGCAAATTCCTATACAAAATGGCCTCTTGGACTAATGTTTGGATCAGATTTTGCACTTCTCTGAACATTGCGATGTTCCATTCTTAGCAATTTAAATGTATAAAGACACACATTTAAATAAAATCTTTGAGGGGAAACACACAATTAATAATCTGAGAGAATGTATCACCTTCATGGTAATATAAAATGTATCAAAATATTCCATGTATATTTTGAGAGGACTTAAAAAAAAACCTTACAAATTTGTGCAGAAATTTCATTTCATTTCATTTATTATATTTTTAAATGGCCCCATAGCCGAAGCTCTCTGGGCAGTTCGCAAAAATTAAAAAACATTAAAATACATTATATAAAATATAAAACCATTCACATAATGACATAAAACAAATAACACACACAACAATATATATCTAAAACAATTTAAAACAATCAACCAGAGTCAATCAAGAGACTCATTATACGCATTATCAAATGCCTGAGAGAAGAGGGCAGTTTTAACCTGGTGCCAAAAAGATGACAATGTTGGCCCCAGTCGGGCCTCATCAGGGAGATTACTCCATAAATGTGGAGCCACCACCAAAAAGGCCCTCTCCCTTGTTGCCACCCTCTGAGCCTCCCTCAGAGGAGGCTCCCAGAGGAGGGCCTTGGATGTAGAGCATAGTATACCAGTCAGTTCATGCCGGGAGAGGCATTCTGTCAGGTACTGTGGTCCCAAGCCATGTAGGGCTTTATAGGTCAAAGCCAGCACTCTGAATTGGGCTCAGAAGCATATAGGCAGCCAGTGCAAGCGGGCCAGAATCGCTCTTGTATGTTCAGACCTTCTGGTCCCTGTTATCAGTCTGGCTGCTGCATTTTGCACAAGCTGCAGCTTCCAAACCATCTTCAACGGCAACTCCATGTAGAGTGCATTGCAGTAATCTAACTTGGAGGTTACCAGAGCATAGACAACTGAAGCCAGGTTATCCCTGTCCAGATAGGGGTGTAGCTGGGCAACCAACCAAAGCTGGTAGAAGGCACTCCATGCCACTGAGGCTACTTGAGCCTAGTGACAAAGATGGCTCCAGGAGGACCCCCAAGCTATGAACCTGCTCCTTCAGGGGGAGTTCAATGGAACTGAATTATTGGTAGAAACATGTGAAAGTTACACAGATAGGAATAGACAGATTCAGTCATCCCCAATAACTTCTGAAGAACCTATCTGTGTGGTTGGAGACCTTTCATTTTAAAAAGGAGATAGTAGAGTAAGAAACCATCAAGAAACATATGAGGCAGGTTCAGTCCCAGGAGTCTGTCAGCTGGAGATATCTCTGAAACTCTCAAAAGCAGGCTCTCTCTATCTGTCCAGTTACATTATTTCTGCTCTCCCTGGATAATGGGTCCTGATTCTTCAGCCGCCACCACCACCATCACCACCACACTGTCCTTACCTCTTGATCAGACTTCCCCAGCCTGGTGCCCTCCAGATGTGTCATACTACAGTTCACATAATTCCCAGCCAGCATGGCCATTGGCAGTCCAGCACATGTGGAGGGCACCAGGTTGGGGAAGGCTACTGTTGATTCTCAGGTTGGCAGGAGCATTAATCATAGAGGAGGTAGCAATTCCAATTTAAAGATAAATAGAAAAGCACTGTTGATGGATACCAGACTGTCACAAGACAATGATGTGACGTATTCAGACTGGCTTCAGTTTTTGAACATGGTTCATTTCAAAAAATAAATCACGTTGTTGCTTATATATGCAAATATATCATACAACTGGTATCCACTTCCTCTTTATTGTGCCTGCATTTTGCTTGATAAAATGTATCACTCTACTCTTTAATGCCACCCTAGCCATGCCACCACCATAACCTTGCTGTCTTGTGGCAGGAAGGGACTTGGACTAAGTGCTGTGATAGATATCAGTGCTGTGATGGTGCAGCCCATATGCAGCAACATCATGGATGGAGAGGAGTACATCTGGAACATAACCCTCTAAGGCTTTTGGAGCATGGCCACCAACATTGCTTCACCCTGTTAGCTCACAACCCAGTCCTGAAGTGCTTTTGGGCCTAATTAGACAAGACACAGGAAATCCATGGTCAGAATCCCCCACAGTTTTGAGAACATTTAGTGACAGCTATAGGGGGATCTGATCAGGACCATGGAACTGTGAATTTAACCCATGCCCATGCATTACTATCATTGAAATTACCCCCTCCCTCAGAAACCACTGTTTGCCAAGGGTGGGGAGAAGACATCCAGGCACCATGATGGTATGTATGCACTGAGGGAGAAACAACCCAGATATATAACCCATGGTTTGTTCTTAGGTTGTTTCTCCCACAACAAACCAGAATTCTGGGTTTGGATGTAATGGAGAACAACTCATGGATGAGGTTTCCCTGGGTTGATTAGTGCACCAGAAATGGGTGAGCAGTTGGGAGCTAGCATGCTCGCTCACTCCTGCACACTCCCAACTAACCTATGGTTAACAAGCTATGAATTGTTAAATCATGCAAACGAGGTCCTCCATTTCTGAAGTTTTTGCTGCTACTTTGAAATCAGCACAAATGTATTTTCTTAGATCAGAGGAAAAATGGACTCTTTACATTTTCTCCCTCATGTTCACATATTACCCCCTTATTGTCTCCACAAGTTCATCTCCTTTGCACTCCATTTTGTTTCTGACTATTGTTCCTGTCTTCATGCCATATTCCGTGCTACTGTTCATGCATGCAATAATTCCCCTTTTTATTGTGCCCAGATGCTATTTTTTCTTTCTTCTCAAAGCATGTAGTTCACTGTCAATCCAGTCCATCTGAACTGGATTATAGACACTAATTTGGTTACATAGTTTCGCAACTGTCTTCTCTAACAAAAGTAAGTGATGTTCTTTGACACAGTTTTAATTACTGAAACGAAGTGCAGATGGCCTGGGTTTCAATCATGGCTAGTACCCAACAGGTCTGGAATGTCCAGAAGCTCCAGTCCTCCACCCCACCACCCATTATTAGTCGTTACAATCCAGCAAAATTCAGCACCTATAAGCCCCATCCATTTTTCAGCAACAGGAGAGTGCTAAGCATGTGCTTAGCTCTCCCAATGAAATCAGTGGCTTTCAAAATTGCTTATGTTTGGCAGGATCATGCACACTCACACTGCCAAAATACAATGTTCTAATAGGGTGATGTCTTAATCTGTTGAAACTGTCATTTTATTCAGATCCCCTTTATAAAGGTGTGTGTGTGTGTGTCTATCAGGAAACAAACACATTTTCCAGATGAGCAAGAAAAGTACTACTGGAGACAAAGCAGGATTTGGACACTGGATAAAGCTGCCAATATTCCCTCCATCATAGATATTAAATCGCTTGATATGTAAAAAGGAAAAGAAAAAGCTAGATAGCTAGAGGTTTAACACAATGAAAATGTCAGTCTTACCCCATAATGTATAGGTTATCTATCTACTGTCTTCTCCCAGTGACGTGGGGTATATTCTACCATGGGTGCACTTTTCATTACAAAATGTATCCAGACGTAGACCTAGAATTTAGTACTTCAAGGACTGGGTGAGCTACCTTTTTGCCCCTGAGGATCACAAGGGGGGATGGGGACAGCATGCTGGTGGCTGTGGCCAGAGGTGGCAGTGGCAGGGCAGGGTTGGCATCCCCCTTGCCCCCTCACAGCAACACACATAGCCTTCCCCCATTCTCTCTCTCTCTCTCTCTCTCTCTCATTCACACACACACACACACACACACACACAGTCACACGCTTCCCCATGTGCTATCCTTCTCATTCAAATTATGCTCCCCCATCCTGTGGAGAGTGCAATTTTCATAGGGGACATGGTAGCCACAACTGCATTCTCCCCAGGCCTTCAGCTGAGTAGTGGGCTGGGGCTAACACTGTGCCCAATTTTTCAGTCTGTTTATTTTCGACCATTTGTTGGGGGCAGGGGCAAAAAGAAATTGCACCTGCAAATTTGTGGGAAGGGGTGAGAATTTTGGAGAAATTTCTCAGGGCAGAGGGCTTCAGTGATGACCTTACTGTAAGGAGGTGCCTGAGAGGAGTGGGGGTGCTCTTTCTTTTACCATTTCCCATGTTCTGTCCAAAAATCATATGAAATCAAGAGGATCCCTGCCAAGGATCCATGTTTTTGCATCTTGGCTGTACCCACAAGTGGCAGATCTATGATTTTTCTGGTTCAATCCATGGAGAAAGTGGAGGAAGGAACTAGAGGATCAGCTATCCTTGCCTTGATCCTAACCAACAGAGATGACTTGGTGGATAAAGTAGCAGTTACAGGAACTCTGGGGGAAAGTGACCATGTTATACTTGAGTTCTTGGTTCTAAAAGAAGCAAAAGCCGAGTGTAGCCAAACGTGTACCCTGGATTTTAGGAAAGCCCATTTTAATAAACTCAGAACAATGATACATAAGGTCCCATGGCAAGCGACTGCAATGAGAAAAGGAGTCCAAGATGGGTGGGGGGGTTTAAAAAAGGAAATTTTACAGGCACAATTACAAACAATTCCAACAAGAAAAAAAGGTGGATGACAACAGAAGAAGCCAACGTGGCTTCACAAAAAGCTTAGAGATGACCTGAAAACAAGAAAGGACACACATAGGAAGTGGAAGGAAGGCCAAGCTACAAAGGAAGAGTACAGGCAGGTAGCACAGAATAGCAAGGATGGCGTCAGGAAGGCTAAAGCTGAGAATGAGCTGAGATTAGCGAGGGATGCTAAAAGCAACAAAATGGCTTTCTTCAGATATGTGCATAGTGAAAGACAGAGGAAAGAAATGCTAGTTCAACTATTAAATACGGATGGCAAAATGATAACAGATGACAAAGAAAAGGCAGAAGTGCTCAATTCCTACTTTGGCTCAGTCTTCTCCCAAAAGAGGGTCTATGACCCCTCTGAGAAAGGCAAAGTACAGGCTGAAGGGGCAGGATTGCAGCTTGAGATCGACAGGCATATGGTCAAGGAACACCTAATTACTTTGAATTAGTTCAAATCTCCAGGGCCAGATGAACTGCACCCTGGAGTAATAAAGGACTGGCAGAAGAGCTCTCAGAACCACTGTCTATTCTCTTTGAGAAATCATGAAGGATGGGTGAAGTGCCAGATGACTGAAGGAAGGTTAATGTTGTCCCTATCTTCAAAAAGGGCAAAAAGGAGGAACCTGGGAACTACAGACCAGTCAGACTGACATCCATCCCTGGGAAAATTCTGGAGCAGATGATAAAGCAATCCACCTGGAAGCACCTTGAAAACAATGCAGTGAATACTTGAAGCCAACATGGATTTGTCAAGAACAAATCCTGTGAGACTAATCTGACTTCATTTTTTGATCAGGTAACCTCCCTTGTGGACTGTGGGAATGCTGTGGACATAATATATCTCGACTTCAGCAAAGCTTTCAACAAAGTGCCCCATGATATCCTGATGAACAAGCTAGCTCAAACTGGGCTAGATGAAACAACGATCCGGTGGATCCACAGTTGGCTACAGAATCAGACTCAAAGACTGCTTATCAGTGGGATCTTCTCAGACTGGGGAGAGGTAATGAGCAGGGTACTGCAGGGCTCAGTCTAGGGCCCAGTGCTAATGACTTGGATGAGGCAGTGCAGGGAATGCTTATCAGATTTGCAGAGGACACAAAATTGGGTGGGATAGCTAATACATTGGAAGACAGAAACAAAATTCAAAGTGATCTTGATAGACTGGCACTGTGCAGAAAACAACAGAATGAAATTTAATAGGGATAAATGCCAAGTTCTGCACCTAGGAAAAAGAAACCAGATGCACAATTACAAGATGGGGCTTGTAATGGCTCAACAATACTACAAGCAAGAAGGATCTTAAAATTGTTGTCGATCACAAGCTGAATATGAGCCAACAATGTGATGTGGCTGCAAAAAGGGCAAATGCTCTTTTGGGATGCATTAATAGAAGTATAGCTTCCAAATCCTGGGAAGTACAAGTTCCCCTCTACTCAGCACTGGTTAGGCCTCATCTGGAGTACTGTGTCCAGTTCTGGGCATCACACCAAGGATGCAGACAAACTGGAGAGGGTTCAGAGGAGGGCAACGAAGATGATCAGGGGACTGGAAACAAAGCCCTATGAGGAGAAACTGAAAGAACTGGGCATGTTTAGCCTTGAGAAGAGAAGACTGAGGGGAGATATGACAGCGCTCTTCAAGTACTTGAAAGGTTGTTACACAGAGGAAGGCCAGGATCTCTTCTCGATCATCCCAGAATGCAGGACATGGAATAATGGGCTCAAGTTACAGGAAGCCAGATTCCGGCTGAACATCAGGAAAAACTTCCTGACTGTGACAGCAATACGACAATGGAAGCGATTACCTGGGGAGGTGGTGTGCTCTCCCACACTGGAGGCATTCAAGATGAAGCTGGACAGCCATCTGTCGGGGATGCTTTGCCTTGGATTCCTGCATTGAGCAGGGGGTTGGACTAAGTGGTCTTATAGGCCCTTTCCAACCCTACTATTCTATGATTCTTTGATGAAGATGTACTCTGTGATATGATGGTGGTTTGAGGGATTTGCTCTGCAAAAATCATATGAAATCATGAGGATCCCTTTTTGATTTTATGGATCCTTGTTTTACTCAGTCCCTGTAGCATGAGCTTTGTTCTCAGTTTTGTTCTGCCAAAGGAGAGTGGGAAGGGTTAAGGCTTCCTCTGCCATACCTGGCAGAGACTGGGCAGTTGCTCCCAGTGGCTAGGACTGGAGCAGAGGGAGAAGTGCCATGGAGCTTCCCTCAGCTCCCATCCCATCCCATCCTGCCGCTGCCACCACCTCCACCATCATTACACACAATGGCAGCTTTTCAGGGCAGTGGGAGGCTGCTCAATTATCAGGCAGCTCATGCACCCAAATGGATTGACTTGCGCCCCCCCTGGGGTGTGTGTGTCCCACTTTGAAGATCACTGCTCTAGCCAAATAATGATCAGAGAGTTCTCTCCTCTCCAGTAACACCACCTCTCTCACAATATGCAAACAAAGGCTGACTCACAGCAAAACTCACTCACTCGTCCTCGTCCTCCTCCCCCCTCTCATCTCCCCTTCCCCCGCCTCTCCTGGTGGTCAGATCTCTCTCAAATTGGCATGTCCATGTCCTCTCGCCTTCCCTGCTCCCTCCTCTTCTTCCTGCCCCTCTGCATGATCTTTCAGAAGTTGATACATTTTGGAGACAACCTGTCTGGTCTGCTCAGAAGGCATAAGAAGAGCTCTGAGTATAGGAGGAGGAGGAGGCGCTTCGTGGAGGAGCCGCTTCGATTCAGGGCACCTTGGTGCTGCTCTGATCTGCTTCATATCATGACGAGGCACCTCCAAATCAGCTCGCTTTGCCTTGTTATTCAGGCATTGTACCAAGGTGATGCACAGCCCTAGTTTTAATTGTTGTGAACTGCCCAGATAGCTTCAGCTATCGGGTGGTATAGAAATGTAATGAATGAATGAATGAATGAATGAATGAATGAATGAATATCACTGGGAATGTGATAAGGTCCCAAACACCCTTCAACCTTCCTGCAAGCCCCAATCCAACTCAAATCTAACTTGTCCACATGCCCTGCCCAGTTCTGAACATGTGTGAGGGATCCTCCACAGTCATGCAGCGATGCTTGAAGAATTAGCATAGTATAAAATTATTTTCAGGTTTAATGAATCCACACTATGTGGAATGATTAGCAGGTCAGATTGTTTTCTCCCACAACCTTACATGTTTCTGCAAATCCTAAGATGCAATTTTTCAGACTCTGTGGTCAAACAGTATATGCATATAACAGCAGAACAACAGTAAACATCACTATTTGTGCTCCTGTATGTTTTTGCAGAAATGCAAAGGAAATATATTGACAGAGGTTAGATTAGAAAGGCAATAATCAGGTTAAAATCATAGAGATTGCAGGTGCCCTGACTGGCCAGTGGCAAGGAAGAGCAAGCAGGAGATACAGAAAATTATTCAAAGGAGTTAGAGCTGATGCCAAAAAAAAGGAGGGGAGAAGTGAGTTAGCGGGAGAAGTGAGTTGAAGGGGAGAAGTGTGTTAGGAAATGAAGAAGCTGAATTAGGTCAAGGGAAGAGACCAGGATGCAAAAGAGATGCAAATATGTACATATAAAGGTTCATTAATTACATTGCAATGTTCATATAAATACTCTCCATGTAACTGTGAATCATTATATGTATGTTAGCAAACACATACACAGATCGTTACAATCTGTATTATAAAAAAGGAATGGACTTTAACTTGAAAAGTGTGAAACAGATGAAAATGGACAACTGGAGATCAGCCCATCCCTACATTTTCATTTGGTCCTCAGAAAAGGAGCAGAACTGGGCAGAGAAGAGCAGCTAAGGATCCACTGTGTGTTTATATGTGTGCTTGTCTTAGACATTTATCCTTTCATAGTTGGTTTTTCGGAAGTATAGCAGCGAGAATGGCAACTTCTCTTTCTCTTTCCCCTCCCCTAGAACTCTGTGGAGAAATGCTAACAACTCCATCAACCAGGATCAGCCTGGCCAGGATCTAGTGACAGCTAGTGACAACCATGGTGAGAAGGCTCTAAGGGAGGGGGCCACTGAGTACATCTTTCCCAAGGACCCTCAAAAGCCTGGAGCCAGCACTGCCTGTACATTGGGAGGCTTCAGTGCCAAAAGCAAAATACAATTTAAGATTGGCTACCAACAGAAAATGTAAATAAATGATCGAGCTGGGGATTTATACATTTAAAAGGAACTGCAATGCAGTCTAAAGACAGACTGTGTTTATGTTCTAAAATTATCCAGTTACATTGTATTTACACAAGTACATGGCAGATTTTGAACTGCACGCCTTTTTATGCTCTTCAGAAGCTCTTGGTTATTTTTAAGACAGACAAAAACACACAATACTTTTTTGTACAGTTTAAAAATAATTTATCAATCAAATACATTATGAATGACTCACTGCCCCTTCACATTACCAATATTGTGTGCTATACAGTAGCTTCTCATCTCTTTTTAGAAATGAAAACTCCAGAATATGGAAGGTGGAGGGAGAGAAGGAACTTAAAAAAAAGAAAAAGCTTAACAATAAAAAGTAGAAAGCCGTGTCCTGTTTTTGAAAGGATATCCCTTGTGCTGACAGTCTTCCATGGCTTGATCTTGCTAGTGTCAAGTCAAGAGAGACAGACAGGCCAAAGAAAACTCTGCCGATATTGTATTTTAGCAGGTCACCAAGTTTTGGGGTTAAAAAAGAAAAGCTGTGAAGCTAATCCAGATGAGATACCTAACCTCTGTTTATGTTCCACAATGATAAAGCCATTTCAGAAGAAAAAAAACCCCCAACTCTCAGCAATAAGAAAAAGCCAGGAAGGTAAAAGCATTTTGCTTTTTTATTTTTTTAAAGCTTTTCATGACAACTTTTTTGTTTTGACAGTTGCCAATGGAAAGCTAACAAAGCAATCCTAGCCTTGAGTTATGTGCCCTGGGTGGGAGAGGTTTGCTCCTAAGCCCCTTTGTGCTGGTGTGGTGGAACGCTAAGCCAGCAGGAAAAAAAAATTGTGCCAATGCAGCGATACCTTTTTGCACAAGTGTGAGGGCAGGACTCTGTCAGTGCACTGAGGAAAATAGGCTGGTGTTGGGGCCATGGTGGGGAAGGAGGGGAAGCTCATCAGCACCCTAGGCTTGCTCAGGGGGCTGCTCCTGGCAGGCTTTTATGCCCTAAAAAGAGGCAGCACAGATGAAAAGCCCCCAACTGAAGTCAAAGGAGAGTCCCAACAGACAACAGCCATCTGTCCTGGCACCTCCCTCTCCACCTGTACGGGCACATTGGAAAGTTTTACTCGGATCGATGGTATAGTGTGAAATGCTGAGGTGCAGGTGCTCAGCATGGCAGTCCCCATAGCCACACCTCCAAGGAGAGTTCAAAAATGCAGGCAGCTGTGTTGACCCATATCAACAAACCAATGCTAGTCACTTTCATCTCCACTAGGAGCGGGTCTTTCTTAAAATGAATGGATCTGAATTGCCCATTCAAAAGCAAGCCACCCCGAAATACTTTGCATTGCATCTGGGACTGCTTGCTACATATTGTTGCTGGGAAAATCCATTTCCCCTCCAGCTACGGTGAAGGTTGCAGCAAAGCTCAGAGGGAACAGGGAAGCCAGAGGGGCCTGGCAGATGACATCATTGTTCCTGCTAATCAGAATGTCGCAGTGCTTTGACCCTGCAAGCCCTGGCTCCCCTACACCACTGATTCTCACTGAAGCCCAATTGGGATGTCATTCCTCATACAATTCACAATAGCTTGAAGGGGGCAGACCCGCTGCTGTTTCCCTCCACTCCAGCCTCCCAGCTGTCCACACAGTGGGGCCCAGCTGTAGAGGACAGCCTGCCTTACATGTGTACACTCCCCCATGATTCAGTCCTGTTATTGTGCAGGGTTCTCCATCATGGGGGCAGCCTATATGCATAGAGCAGGTTCCCCCTCTAGCCCCAAATATAGTAGGCTGTGACAGTGGGGTCAGGGCTGTGCTGCCAGCCCTGCTCTCCCAATCACACAATTTGTTAATAGCATGTGGGATAATTCCCAAACAGGGCTTATCTCTGCCATCAATCATGGCACACCACCAGTGATATATATAAGCCCCAACCAGGGAAACACAGAACACATACATTAAGACATGCAGGGGCCTAAGTAATTATCTGACCCCATTGTCAACAGAACTAGGAGTACGTAAGTGAGGTCTTCAGTGGTGGAAACTTGTACGAATAACAAACACTCAACAGTCATGGAGAGCAAGGATAAATGAAGGGCAGATGAATAATGCTTGTCTTCTAAGAAACCTGTCAAGAGTGCTCTGCCTCAGAACTCATCAAAAGCATGCAACTCCTGCAGACTGGGGTGGCAAGGACATGGCACTCCACCCAGGTAAGGCAGAGAAGAAGGGGTCACCACAAAAGGGGAACATGATACAGGTCTCAGAGCTAGCCTCAAAGGTCCATCCCTTACCTTGGTCAGAGCAACTTGTATCTGGGTCTGGGATGCTTAAGCCCCTGCTCCCTTTTCCTGATTGTGACCTCTGCCCGGCTTTGGCTACACATCTGTTTCTGGCCATCCTGGTTCTTTACTGTTGCCATGGAACTTTGGTCTCATGCTCCCAGAACCTGGCCACCAGGAGCCTGACCCTTCCTAAGGCCTGACACATCACCTCCATTTTCTCCTGGTATTGCCCTTTCCCACAGAGCTACCAGGCAGTTCTCAGTGCTGTCTGCTTTCTCTTGTAACTTCCATTTTCGTACATGTGGCCCCCAGTCCTCTAAAATGCCAGTTCTCCTCACAGGCACAACAGTACAAATGTTAGTGTGACAGAACCTATCAGTTGAATGCACTGTTCCCAGAACAGGACGCAGATCCTTCTCCTGAGTCACCTCTTGGTTTTCCATGCAGGACTTTTACCTGTTGCACCATATGGTGGCTTCTATAGGAAGAGGAGCTATGATCTTTTTCTGGTTGCCTATGTGTGTTGTGTATGAAAGGTGTGCATATCTAGTGGAATGTCACAGAGCCATTTGGCCACCACCGTGTTTTGGTTGGTGCCTTCTGGCCATGAATAATGTGGGAATATCATCTGTATGTAACATCATGATTTATGGCTGGTAGAAGGATCACTATGGGAATTGTGTCATGTTGCTACATTAGCTTTTGTTTCTACTGTCATGCTGCTGATTCCAGTGCTGGTGGAGCATCGGATGGTGTCAGGAACTGCTCACCACTGGCCCATGTGATGAAGCACATAGCTGCAGCATCTCAATGAGGTATCAGGAAGTTCATGCAGTTGCCCTGTGTGGTGAATTTCTGACCTGAATCTTTCAGGCCTTCATGCACCCAGGCTCATCAATGGCCCTTTGGGGGCAGGAAGGAGTAAAAAGGGTGTCCTATTGCAGCTGAGCATTGCTTGAGCAACAAGGTCTACCTGAGCTCAGGTGTGTCTTTTATTTCTAGTTTTGCTCTTCTGTCCTGCTTTCTGGGGGTTGTCTTCACAGAGGATTTGCTGCGAATTGGAAGCATTTCAAGGTCGTTGGCAGAAGATTATGTCATGACCAATCTGCAGCTACCCCAGAGATTTCTGGTGGAAAAGCTGGATTTTCTGACACTACTTTTATTCCATTTTATTTCTTTAATTTGGGTTGTCTGCATTTCTGGTGCTGTGTGCACCTATCCTCTCCATTTACTTCAGCATGATAGCCCTACCCAGGGGTGTGACTTTCACCTGGCTATGACTTCCCTGAGCTTTTCCAGCCCTCAGAATTGCTCTGTACTTAGCCTCCATGATGATGCACTTCTCTGATGTTTGCATTACTTTGCTTCTCCATTGTTGTGTTAAATCACGTCTCCAATATTGTATAAAGTTGCTTCTTTGATATGTAAAGTCACTTTTCTGATCAGGCAAGGTCTCAGGAGCCTGGCATTGCAAGCAGGGAGAAAGTGCTCAGAGAAGGAGAAATGGTGTGTGTGTGTGGAAGCTAGGGATGGTGGAGAATTTCTCCCCGAATCTTCGGGGGGCCGAGCGCCAATGCATTCAGCCCCCCGAAATCAGTGGTGAAATTCTCCGCCCCCCCGGGATGGGACTTACCTTTGGCGAATGTCCCTCCCGGCAGCGGGTCCCGGCGGCGGTTTGTCAGCCTTTCGTCGGGGGCGGGGGCGGCAGCCGGTCTTCTGACCGGTTGCCACCGCCGCCATTACAAAGTGTAAAAAAAACACAAAACCCCGTGATAGGCTACGTAACAATTAACATAGCCTATCACGGCTAGATTTCCAAAGTCAGCCGTGATAGGCTACGTAAATTGTTGCGTAGCCTATCACGGGTGACTTTGAAAAAAAAAAGAAAAAAAAAGCGCGTACGCAAATAGCGACGCCCATAGGCCGCCGCCATTTGTGTACGCGCTTTTTTTTTTCCCCCAAAGTCACCCGTGATAGGCTACGTAACGATTAACGTAGCCTATCATGGATGACTTTGGAAATCTAGCCGTGATAGCTATGTTAATCGTTACGTAGCCTATCACGGGTTTGTTTGTTTTTTTACACTTTGTTTTGCGGCCGGGGAGACGGGGCGCTTCTCCCTGGCCTGAATTTCGGCCGGGCGAGGCGGGACAGCTCCCCCCCCTCACCTGAACTTCGGGGGGAGAAGCAAAGCGCCTCCCCCCCACCGCGAAGCACCCCTGAGAAAAGGTAAGTGACTTTCGTACATCCCTAGTGGAAGCAATAAGGCTGTGACAGTTTGCGGGAATGGGGCAAAATTGCAGGAGGGGGAATGTTCTCAGGGTGAGCCTTCAGATGCTGCACTCAAGAATTGGGGATTTTGGCTTCTCAAGGCAAAAGTGCACACATGAGGAAAAATGGGGTGGAAGCAATGACTCCATGGCAGATTGCTGGAATGTGGCGAAATGTGGGGAGGTGCTCTCATAGGAAGCCTTCAGATACTGCACTGGAGAATTAGGGATTTGGGCTTTGCACACCTGGGGGAAAATTAGTTGTTCCTATTCATAATAATGTAGTAGCAGGGAAGAGCCTGAACATGGGCTGGGAAAAAAGCCTCTCTCATTGGTTGAGCAGCCCCTGACAGTTTGATGATATTCAGTTCTACTCTCCCCACCAAACTTGGAAGTATGTTCCTTTGAAGCACTGTGTGACCCCTGAAAACCAGATTTTAAAAGTACAGTACTCTCGGCTTATCTTGCTTTGTGTGTCCCTGGCAGACCATGCTTCTCATTCCATTGTTGTGAAAATCTTCCCCTGGTTTGCCCTGCAATCCTGATTACTCTTTGGTCTTGAATTTCTCCCATGGTCCAGTCCTGACAGATTGTGACTATATTACACCAGGGTTGGCTTTGGTGCATTGGCTGCCCAGTGTAATGTAGGGCTGTGCACCGCTTTGGCCTGAAGCCTGAGTTCCGAGTCAAAGTGGGGTGGTTTGGGCTGCTTTGGGCCACCTCCGAGGGGGCCTGAAGCAGCCAGAAGTGAATCGGGTCACTCTGAAGCACTTTGGTGCATTTCGGTGCAACCCAGAGGCCCAGCTGTCATGCTGCTGCCACCACCCAGACTCCAGCTCCTTACCTGGTCCTCTGGACAGGCACCGGCAGCCATCTTGTTGTTCCAGGGGAGGGGAGCCATTTTTAAAATGGTGACTCCCTGTATTTCTAGAAATACAAGGAGTCGCCATTTTAAAAATGGCTCCCCTCATTCTCCGGAACAATAAGACAGCTGCCAGCATGCGTCCAGAAGGCCTAGGAGCTGGCGGCGGCAGTGGCCCGCCCTCCTTGCAAGCTGCCCTGCTGGCCCAACTCAAGCCGTCACGGGCTCTTCGCAAGCAAGGAACCCCTGAAGGCTTGAGCAGAGGCAGGAGTGGTCCTCCAACCAGGTGCCCTCCCTTCCTTGCAGGGAAGGGAGAGGGCGCAGTTGGAGGGTGACTCCTGCCCTCGTTCGTGCCTGTCCAGTCTGCATGGTCTCCTTCTACCAACCCCTCCCACCAATCGTCTGTTCTTCCCTCCTTGCAAAGAGGGCAGAACAGGTGGTTGGTGGACTGCAATGGGCAGCGCCAGCAGCGCCTTCCCGAGCAGCTCCCCTGGCAGCACTGGCAGCGTCTCCCCTGGTGGCACTGGCAGCAGCGGCAGCAGCGGTGGGTCCTCTGGCGGCGGCACCCCCCCCATGGAACAAGGGCACAGGTAAAGAGCTGGTGGCTTGGCGGCATGTTGGGGGGGCCGAAGTGGGATTTGGATGTCCGAATCCTGCTTTGGCTTCATAGGCCGAGGCAAGTCAGCCCCCCTCCCAAATCAGCCTGAGCCAAATTGGGACCCCCTTGGAAACACCGAAGTGGCTTCTGAGTTGGATCGGGGAGTCCGTGCACAGCCCTAGTGTAATGGGACCATAGGATCTCCATGCTGCCATGGCCAGAAAACCTTAAAAGAATCCTGGAACAATGAAAACAGTCCATTTGATAATTGAAGTAAATATTAAGAGTTATTTTGGTAGTTCTAAGGCAAAAGATGGTTTCCTGCATTTCTGTCTTCAGTTGACTACATCCCTTCTGCAAATAGAGAAGGAAAATTGTGTCATGTTTATAGATTCAGAAATGACCTTCAGACATTACAGATATAGTCAACCCATGGTGGAAACACAAGGATCCAAAACATGTTCAACGTGTTCCTCAAAACATGTTCAAAGAAACTTGTCAGAGAACACTGTCAGACAATTTGGGGTGATATGAATCTGTGAGCTGGTATGCTGTATATTGTCATTCTAATTCTAATTGAAACCGTCCTGTCTCCTTTGAGTTCTTAATTTTCTCCTATTTCTAATACAGGGCTAAAGAGGTAATAATTTCATACCAAATACAGCTGGAAAGGATTCCCTGCTAGACTGACTTCAAATGGATTCCAAACAGAAGGACTGCAAGCAAACTGTCTTGTGGGTAACACTATGTCTACAAGGAAACTACAGTTTTATTATTGGAAGCAGTTTCCTTTTAGCTTAGCGTCAAGATGTTAATGATGCTCTTTCCAAGGAAGAGCGATTCCCCCCTCCACACACACACCCATTCCTGAAATTTCAGTACTAATGGAACTTGCATTACATTAGCTGAATATGCAAACCCCCTACGTCCGTACTGAACTAAGGGCAGATATGAGACTTGTGGGGCCAAGTGCAAGCATGAAGCTGCTTTCCAGTATAGCCTGCCAGGCTATCAGCACCTTTCAGTTGGAAGGGCAGGCAGAAGCAATGTGAGCTGCAGGGGGAACTGCCTGAGGACCCACATTAAGCTATTGCTTTCTTCCGGCTGGGAGTGTGTGTGCATGTATGGGGGGTGGGTGAACAGAGGTTCCACAGACTGAAACTAGGAAGCAGGATGGTAGGGCAGCTGATTGTTAGCTGCCTGGCAAGTTGCCAGGGGGAAAGTGAATGGTATGTCTGTAGGTGGGCTGCCCAAGCCAAGCAGTCAGCTAGGGGAGGATCTGCAAAACATACAAAGGAGCTTATTAATGGTTCCCTTTGGCCATCACTTGTCAGTGCAATACTGCATGGGGAGAGAGCAAGAGAGTGGGGCCTAGTAGGAGTCTGTTTGTCCTATCTCCCTAAGAGCACCTCTGAATAAACATCTCTGGAAACCATCCACTGCTTTATAACAAGCGCTATGCTCCTTTCGTCTGCATGCCTATTCTTCAAGGAAATATTTGGCAGATTGGGATATGTCATATCCCTTCTAATAGTTTTAGAGGTATATCTTTTCTAGTGTTCACATTGGTGTAGTTAGTTCTTACTGAGGTGGTAAATTTCTTTCTGGGCTGCAACACTTTGAATTTCAGACTAGGGCTCAGATGCGTGTATTTTCCTCATACACACACACACTCACACACATACACGAAGAACTTGATGTCAAGGAGAAGCGTAGACTAGAAGCTTTCACACTGCCATCTATTTCTGAATGTAGGGAATGTCTTTGTATGGTGGTAGGGATGTATGAAAGTGACTTACCTTTCGCGGATTATGTTGATGGTGGGGGGCGGAGGCATTCTGTCCCTCCCCCCAGAATCCTGGCCGGGGGGGAGGCGCTCCGTTCCTCCCCCTGGAATCCTCAAACGGCCGGCTGTGCTCCGCGGCAGCTCCACAGAGCAGCCGGCCAGGCCCGGCCCGGCCAGGCCAGAGCCGTCCGCAGCCAGATTTCCGGCCATGGGGGGCTCTGGGTAAAAAACAAAACAAAAAAACCCAACCAACCGCGTACGCAAATGGCAGCGGCTACGGCCGCCGCCATTTGCATTCCTTCTTTTTGGCCATCTTAATCTATGTAAATATTTACGTAGACTATGATGGCAAAAATCAAGGGGAATGCAAATAGCATAGCGGGCGCTATTTGCGTCCCTTTTTGATTCCCCGTTTTAGCCTACGTAAATCTTTACATAGGCTAAAACAGCGAATCAAAAGGGGACACAAATAGCGCCCACTACACTATTTGCGTTCCCTTTTATTTTCGCCATCATAGTCTATGTAAATATTTACGTAGATTAAGACGGTAAAGAGAAGGAACGCAAATGGCGGCGGCTGTAGCCGCCGCCATTTGCGTACGCAGTTTGTTTGTTTTTAAACCCACCCAACCATGATAGGCTACGTAAAGATTTACATAGCCTATCACATCTTTTTTGTCTTTTTTACACACAAGCTTGGAAATGGCGGCAGAGCCACCACCTCCGCCGCCCGGAAGATCCGCCCCAGGTGAGTCTCGTCCCGGGGGGGATCTGCGGGGGGGGGGGCGGGGGGCAGGCCGTTCCACCACGGAGTTCGGCCTCACCGACATCCGTGCCGGAATTCTCTGACATCCCTATATGGAGGCGTATTTAATCAAATGAGGCTGCTCCCCCCTGCAGTCTAAAATAGCACAGTTGAGACATAGGTTTACCACCTCAGAAAGAACTAGGCCATTGACTTCAGAAGGATTTACCCAGATATGTACACTTGTTTCTCAAAATCTCTGTGCATGTATGAATAATATATATGAATCCTGAAGTAACTGTATTGATTCTTCTCCATAGCCTGGCTGGCCAGGTCAAAATTTGGTGACAGAACCACGAGCAAGGGGTGCAGTTAATATTATGGTGGTTTGGCCAAGGTCTTCATAAAGAGTCTGCTACGGTCTACGAAACAGTTGGAAGGTATGGCTGCAGCATATGATTTTCAAAAATGAGGTAGTCATCCCTCAGATAGAAATGTTAAGCAGTAGGGATGACTAATAATCATAAAACATATACTGTGTATTCAGGTTGTATAAAAACATTACCCAGATGTTCATGGTATAAAAATTCTGGTCAGAAAATTCCACAGGTCACTAAAATGTAAGTGCACAGAGTTTCTGTACAGCTCTGTAATAGGTAGCCATTCACTGCCTGTTTCTTTCTCTCGATCTTCATGAGATGCCAAATTCCATGTAGAACCTCATCAACTGACCTCAAAAGCCAATGCCTTATAAAACTTTGGAGATCTGTCTATGAAACTCCATGTGTGGATGTGTATCAATGTTTACCCTGAACTTTCCTGGTACCGTACAAAACAACTCTGTGGCTGCACGCTTTACAGACATAATCTTTTATCTCCTGAGAACCTCAATTCAGTGTTTGTTCAAGGAACAAAAGTAGGGATGGAGCTTGTCTCCAGTGCTGTCATGCTCATCTACACTAATTTTTAAAAACCAAATGGCAAACACCCTCACTGCACCCCAAAACAGGGTTTCCCTCCCCACCCATTACAAGTGGGCTGGCAGTCATTCTGTTCTAGATTTATGGAACTATCCTGCAAAGGCGACAATGCCATTGGAGAATGCTTTGTTTCACTGTCTGGGTTAAATCCTCAGATTCACCTGATTCTGTAAGTGCTACCCATTCTCTGTTGTTTTTACTTGCTTTGTCCAGTTTGGGGTGCTGCACATTAAAAAGGATGTAGACAGATTGGAACAAGTTCAAAGGAAGGCAACAAGGATGGTCAGCAGTATAGAAAACGAGTTCTAGGAGAAAAGGTTGAAGGACCAGGCTATGTTTAGTCTGGAGAAGAGAAGGCGGGGGGGGGGGGCATCTTCAAATATCTGAAGGGCTGTCACATTGGAGAGGGCAAAGACTTGTTCTCTGCTGTTCCAGGTGGTAGGACTAAATCAAATGGGATTACGTTTCAGGAGGGTGGGTTTCAGTTGAACATTGGGAGAAATTTCTTGACAGTAAGAACAATTTGAGAATGGAACCAAGAGGGGTGATGGGGACTTGCTCACTGGATGACTTCAAGCTGAGGTGGTACGTCTTGTACAAACGCAATAAAAAGAGAGGAATGATCCTATTTTGTCATCATTCAATATAATTTCTAAGAAAGAATGTATGAAATAGATTACCTCTACTCAATCATTCAGTACATGATAACTAATAGGGCACTACTGGACAAATATCTATTACAATATTATGCTGACATTTAAAAGCTGAGACTATTTCTTCAAAAAGAAAAGCCAGTTGAATAGTAAGTAGGAAGTCTGGCAGGCAACTATGTACCCAGCTTCTATGCATATTCACTGTGATCCAACTGAGGCTATACATGTGTGGAAACAGACTTCCACATGTGTGTCTCTAGCTGCATGAAGATTCATTATATGCACAGCTCCAGGTGCTAAAAAGACACTTCCAGAAGCTATAGCCTGGATGTGCTCAACATGCCCAGTCAGATGACTGGAAATAAGGCAGAAGAACTGTTCAGAGGTGGGAGGGAAGAGTGGGGGTGGGTAGAAATGGATTCAGTTTCTCTCCCAAACAAATAATTGGTGCTGTTCCTGATAATCTGTCTTATTCTGCTGGATAGGGCTGCTGCTCAGGCATATGGTTCTTTTGGCCCCATTATCTATCTTTCTTTTAAAATAAAACAGGCCCAAATTCCAATAACTTTAAGTAATAAATGGCCACTGTCCTATCTACATGTCTTATCTGGCCACCTAAGTTGCCTACAGATGATCATGAGACGTTAAAACTGGAAATTTCATGATGACGTTTCAGTTTTACCATTTTAAGTGATAACTGGCCCAAATGTTCAAATCCTGACTTTTATAGACACAAAACATTTTGCCTCCCTGATATAATAAAGAATTTTCATGAGGCTCTATAAACTGGATCTTTAAGTAAAAGAAGAAAATATATAGGAGGAAAATAGTGCCATAAATTACAAAGAACATTTTTGGAAAAAATTATGTACTCCCACAGACAGCTTGGCAAGAACTCCCAGTGAGGTATTTCCATTAAAAATTAAAATGTGTTGGCATGTCTTCAGATATTAAAGAGGACCAGTGAATACACTTTGCCTCCATGCCAGTGTGCATTATAGTAGAGTGTCTTTGAACATGCTTATTCCATTCAGCACATTTAAATGGAGTCAGATATTGTGCAAAATTATTTCAGAAGTTGCTGCTAATGGGAGAAGAGAAATGTCTTCTAGACATTTTAGAAAATCATTCACAGAAACAGTACAAATGGGGTTGCCATTGTTATTTTCGTTCTTTGTTATTAGTATTACTAATATTATTTAAAGCAATTATTATTTATATTTTCAATCCATAAGCAAAAATTAAGCAGCATGCGGATTGACCCTGATCTTCTCTGTATATTTGCTGCTTAAAGGACATTGGCAGGAAACAGTCAGCTTGAAGACACAATGAAAGGAAACAAACACAGCAGAAAAGGTTTCACTGATAACATGCGATCTGAATTGGTGGGCAGCTTCGGTCAGTTATCCAGCTATTCAGGCCAAAGTCTATACAGCACACTTCTAACAACGAGTCGGTGTTAGAAAAGCATGTGAAGAGTTCATGACTGACACCTCACACAGCAGGCAGGGGAGGCAAAATGTTTTCATACATCACCATATGTTGTTGTGACGTATTTGTTATGCTGATTCAAGAATGCTTCTTCGGAGGATGAATATAAGCTGGTGGTAATATCCAGTAATGTATGCTGTATAATTGTTGGTATCTGTAGATATAATGGGAGTTTGGTTGGCCTATATACCTATTTTGTTGTTGTTTATTCACTCAGTCGTTTCTGATTCTTCATGACTTCACGGACCAGCCCACTCCAGAGCTTCCTATCGGCCATCACCACCCCCAGCTCCTCCAAGGTCAAGTCCGTCACCTCCAGAATATCATCCATCCATCTTGCCCTTGGTCGGCCCCTCTTCCTTTTGCCTTCCACTTTCCCTAGCATCAGCATCTTCTCCAAGGTATCCTGTCTTCTCATTATGTGGCCAAAGTACTTCAGTTTTGCCTTTAATATCATTCCCTCAAGTGAGCAGTCTGGCTTTACTTCCTGGAGTATGGACTGGTTTGATCTTCTTGCAGTCCAAGGCACTCTCTATTCATCTCTTTCTATGTTGGCAATTACTTATTATGCTATAGCATTGATTTTATTATTTTTGAAACACCTGCATTGGTTGCTTCCTTTTGATCTAGTTTAGTATTTATAAATATACCACCTTTCCTCCAGGGTGCTCAAGATAATGTATATTATTTTTGCCTACTCCCACCCCAATTTTTTCCACACAACAAACTTTTGAGGTGATTATAACTTTAGGGCAGTGAGCTAAATGGCTCAGTGGGAATTGGGACCCAGGTTTCCCCAGGCCTAGGCCAGATCTACACCTTCTGCCATATCGATATGATCCCATCATGGTGATGCTACAGTATATTCCTCTTGCACATTTATCCCTCATAGCACACATAATGTCATCTGCTGCAGTATTTGGGATAATACAGAATAAAAAGCGGGAAATTACACTAGAAAAGTCATATACGGAATACATAATCTGCCCAAACAGTTATCAGTGCACTTCAATACTGATAAAAAGCACTAGTGTCTCTCTAGCCCTAGTCTCTGACAACTACACCACAATGACTCTCAATCTGAGTTATTTCCTATTATTCTGGGACTTAATACAGTTTTATTTCTTTGAATTTATTTCTCTCTTCTCTTATTTTCCTACAAAGTACACCAATGAAAAGCTGTTTTTCACAGATACTGGCAATGAAACGTATTAATTTTTTTTTTTTTTAAGTTTTGGAGTTTTGCTTCACACATATACACAGATAACACACATGACCCAACCTTTACTTACACTCAGAAAATATGCCTAAGGGGATGTATGTTACATGAAGCTGTTAGTAGAAATGTTTTATTAACTTATACTGTACCTTCAGGTTGCTTGAAAATGTCCTAATTATGGGCAGAGCAATCCAAATCTCTCAGACAGCTGGGGGGGGGGGGTTGGATGGGGCAGAGTTGCCCCTCTGCCAGCAGTGAGCAGCCCTGCCAGTGGGGGTTCTCTGCGTCAACTCCAGAGGCCCCAGATATGCCTGCAGAAAGGTCAGCAGGTGTAACTGTACTGCCAGCACTGTTCCTGCTGGCAGTAGGCCCCAAAATGGGGGCATTCAGGGTTGGGGGCAGGGGCAAGATTGAGGCAGCCTGGGATCTGCTGGATCCAAGGCCCCTTTGTTTATCAGGGAGGTCCCTAGTGTGCCACTCCTCTACACAAGCCTGGAGCTAGTGCAACTCAGGTGGGTGAACAACAGATAACTGCATGGGACAGGTCGCACTGCCATCAGAGGACTACCATCAGTGAACTACATGGGATGGCTAAGACTGTCACGTTTCCAGAGTCTGAACGCAGCAGTTGCAGGTTCAAGGGTCCCAGAGTTCCAAGATGGGCAGCACGAACAGGGATCAGCAAAAGGCAAGGTCTCAGCAGTCCCGGTCACAGGCAAACAGGTTCAAGGAAACGCAACAGACAAGGAGCAGGCAGAAGGAGGGTCAAAGTCCAGTCCAGGTAACAGGCAGCAAGGTCCCATGGCAGCACAGTAGACATGGAGCAGGCAGAAGGATAGAGTTCATTCCAAACACCAGGAATGGGTCGAGGTAATAGTCCAGAGTTCAGGCAAGGGCAGCTGGATTCAGGAAGATCTGGCCAGTATTGTTTCCAACAACCCTCTCAGCCTTATACTGCTGGGGTGTGGGGTTTTTTGTTTTGCAGAAGCTGTCGGAGCCACGCCTCAGCTGCGAGCTGTCAGTGTGCAGCTGAAAAGGCCCTCCTTGTAAGCAAGCCTCCCACATGCAAATAGACCTTTTCACACAAGGAGGTCACTGGCTCAGTCTAGCACTTCTGAGTTCCTGTCTTTTCAGGCAGTGTCTCTCCCAAGGGCTTGGGGGTTTCTCTGCTTCCACCTCTGAGGCAGAGCCTTGTCCTCCACAGGTGATACCTTCGTGGTAGACACCCCTGAGGCTCTGGGCTTCTCCTGGTGTACTGGGAGATCCTGTGCATTGCTGGTGGTGGCAGGTTCCTGGTCCTCCAGCTCTTCCTCCTCTGAGGAGTCTTCCAGTGGGGGCACGACAAAGACCAGCAGAACTTTGGAAGTTTCAGAAGAGCCACCACCTTGCAGCTCCCCTAAACCCCATTTATGATTGCACTGCTAGTTCCATCCTATATATAGCAGAGCTCCACCCTTGGATGCCTCCTTGGTGCAGTGGCAGAAACGTCCACTGACATGGCAGTCCTGGTGTTGGTGCTCCAATGGTGGTAAGAGTCCAAAGGATGCATTCCAGGGATGTGTCAGGGGCACATCAAAGGAGGATCTTTGGATCCACCAGATCCAAAGCCCCTCCTTCCCTGGCCATGTCCCTGGTTTGGGGAAAAATTATGCCAGCCTTGGAGCACACATACTTATGGAAGCAATGGGAGTGAAAATAAGAAAGAAGAGCAATGAGCAAAGGAAAAAATGGGTTAAAATGTGTGAGCCCAGTAGGGCTTTGGATTTGGTGGTTCCTCCACCATGATCTCTCCCTCTCCCACCCTGCTAGGATTGCTCTGTTAAGTATTATTACTTTGAAGAGCTCTAGTATTTTCTGTTTTTCACACTTGAACACACTGCCAGGGATAACATGCTTTCTAGTTAATACATAAAGAAAGTACAGTGAAAAATGCCTTTCATGTAATCATCCAGGAAAAACAGGATTTGGGTCCGTTAATTTCAAACAAGCATCATTGCCCGTTCCAGCTGGCATTACATCAGTATCAGAATGCCTGGCACATCTTATCACCCTCAGATATGCTGGTGAAACCAAATTATGAAGGAACGAGGTGCAATACAGTGGGGAAGTCAATACTTTAAACAGCCTTGTCATCATTTGAAAACTGTATTTCAAATAATCATGCCAAGGTTATCTCAGTATCTTGATTGCAGGTCTGGTGTGGTTATCCTTCTGACTGCCAAATATTCAGTGCTCCCGCTGTCCTAAAATATTGGACTCTTACCCTCCTGGAACGTTGAGCTTCCTTTTCAAACATAACTTAGCAGGACCAAGCCATGATCCTGCTTAGGGAGTGTTATAAAGTAGTGGGTGGAGGCTACTCATACCTTATTGCATTAGGCTCCTACCAAATCTAGCTCATGAATCTGGTCACTCTAGTAATGGGTGGAAAATTTCCTTTCCTGGTGTGGTTGCAGCTGGGGGCATGTTTTCATTTGAAAGAACTGTGCATTTGCAAGCCACTGTCTAAATATATTTATGACTAAGGGAGCAATCCTATGGCTGCTAGACAGTGGCTAGACAGCCATAGGATATCTGGTTTGCGGGGAACTGACCTCAGGGCCCACGCTTCAAGTTTGGTTCCTGGAGAACTGACCTCCCCCCACTTCCACGCTGCCTCGGAGGCAGTGCGGAACAGCCCCCGTCCTCTGTGCTTGCAAGAGGAGCGCAGAGGAGCTGAAAAGGGGTGTTCCAGGGGACATTCCGGGGCGGGGAGGGCAGAAATGCCTGTATGACACATCCAATGTGTCGTACAGCAGCCTCCTCCCCCGCTCAGCCCTCCCATGGCTAGACAGCCGCAATCTAGCTGCAAATGCAGGGCAGGAGAAGCACAGAGGAATGATCCCCTCCATGCTTCTCCTGCCCTGCATTGGATAGGTTGTCGCCTCCAAGTTCGGAGGTGGCCGCCTATCCGAATAGGATTGCGCCCTAAGGGAACAATCCTATGCATGTTTAGACAGAAAAAGTC
This sequence comes from Heloderma suspectum, assembly GCF_057233095.1. Taxonomy (NCBI): domain Eukaryota; kingdom Metazoa; phylum Chordata; class Lepidosauria; order Squamata; family Helodermatidae; genus Heloderma; species Heloderma suspectum. The sequence goes on from NC_139462.1 coordinate 74,293,339, forward strand.
CTACAACTCCCAGCATTGCCTCGCTAACATGGTTGGCTGGGACATGCAGGGAGTTGTAGGACATTTTTCTGTCTAAACATGCATAGGATTGCACCCTAAAGGATTTTGAAAAATTTTGCAAGTTCTGAGATGAAAGAAGAAAGTCTGCTTTTGCAGTGACTTAGTGAAGGAAGGAAGAGAGAGAGAAAAAAGAAAAGAGCAAAAACAACTGAGACATTTTAGCTGTCAAACATAGCAGCAAAAAGTGGATTTCAAAAACTTGATGGAGTAAAAATTAGTATTAGAAAAGTGGAGGTAGAAGATCAAAGTCTGATCACAGTATTCCCTCTGGCTATATTTTCCCAATATGCTAAACCTTATAATTCCAAGGTTTCAAAGACCAAATGCTTCTAGTTGGAGGCCACTGAGGGAGATATTTAACATGTAAGAGTTCTTCACATGTTCTGGCAATCATGTTGTGTAGTTATCTTACTTTTCTTTTCAATTATACTTCTGTGAAAGAAGAAGGATTAGGAAAGTCATGATTTTTTTCTTTTTAAAAGATAATAATTAATGAACAGAGGGCAACAACGCCATACCAAACTTTATTGGGGTATATTGTTTCTTATATTAGGGAGCACTTCTGACATTACAAAGTAAAGGAAAATGTTATAGTTAATTGAAAATGTTTTCTTTCCCTTTTTGGAACAATATGATTATCTTGCATTATTACAGACAATGACACGGGTATCACATTAATTGGTTCCATTCCCCACTGCTGTGTGGGGTTTAAGGATGGGTTTACAGTGCAGTCCTATACATTTTTATTCATGTTCCATTGAGTTCAATGGGGTTTACTAATAGCTAAGTTACTGGGTGTAGGATTGCAGGTTTAGTCTTCCAGGAGAGATTTCCTAGGCCTTCAAATATTCCTTCTGTATTTTACTGGAAGTTTTTTGGGTGGGAAGCTGCCTCATACACATGCATGGTGGTCACACTTTAGTTGAAAGAGACATGCGACTTATTTTGGACCATATCTCACTGAGGCTCAACCCAGGACCTGTTTTCATACCGGGGCTTATGATTCAAATGGGCAGCAATAGTAAAGCATGAAGTGCCTCTGTAGGGGTATCAGAGCTCCCCACAATAGATTAAAGTGAGCCTGTGGATTCTGTAGCGGACCAGCTTTTTTCCGAGTTGCACAAACTTGTGGACTGTTTTTTTTACTTTGGGCAGGGGGGAGGGGGGTTGCACAAACTCATACTTGCAGTAATGTGCATTAGCATTAATGCACACTTGTGCAAGTGGAATGGAATTTTCATGCATCCCTAAAAAAACCCAACCCCAATTCCATCAATGAGTGGACAAAAGATGCCTGACAATCCATGAAGCACAGATGGAACGGATTTAACAACATCTGTACATCCCTATGCCTCTGAAAATATGAAAACTGTGTTCAAATCACCACCAAGCAACAGTCGCCAGATTCCACAATTTGGGATGAAGGAAAAGTGCATCCAGGTCAAGGAGTGTGGCTTCCACAGTTTCTGTTAGAACTGCAGTAACGTAGCACTGAAGTTCGTTCTACTTTTCTCTTTTTAAATAATGTAGACAATCTACATTTCAAGTGAGTTCACTTTTGGCCATTTTTTTTTTTTTAATTGTAACGAGTCTATCAAGCATGGGTGGATTAGTTGGACTTTACTACATGGAGAGAAAATGAAAAAAGAAAAGAAGAAGAATCCCAGGCTCAGAAGCACGCAAACATCCGTTTATTGGTGCTTCTTGTAATGGATGAAGCCAGCTTGAACAAGGTGAAATAGGAAACTAGCAGTGATGGGTGAACTGCTCTGTAGAACTCAACTCCATACAGAATTGGCTTTGTAACAAGATTCCTCAGAATCTTTTTTGGGGGGAAAGTTCATTGTTTCCCAAGAATTCTCTCCTGGCTTGTAATATTGGCACACGTGCACTGATGGTGCCATGTGCATGCACCTTTTTGTCTTGCCTCTTGGATTTGCGGTTCCCTGCACAAGTCATGGCAGACAGCCGCTTGGAAATTCAACTGTTTCCCTTCTCCCAAAACAGACATTTCCAGGAATGAGAGAAGAGACAACCACAGGAACAATTTGTGAGAAACAATAGAGAGAATGAACCCAAACAGAGAAGAGGCTTCACAACAGCAACGGCTGCTTGGTTGGGTGGTCTGGGCATGTCATTCGCAGCAATCAATCAATGTTTGAGTTTGCATAATATTAATAACATGAATATGACTATGAATTTAATAAAACTGGCAAACAAATATGCAAGTGCAATTACAAGACAGCTGGCATTGTGGTTCACATTTGATTCCACAGCGGCCAATCGGATTTTCAGAGAGGTTAAAGGTTTAACATTAAAGAACCTTTGCACAAGTGCCTACAAAACAGCTAGACTCTGAGTGCCTAGTCTGCTGCATACTGACTTTTGTTTTACATTCCAAGATGGAGAAGAATTTTGGGGGGTAAAAGGCCACCATTTCTAATACTGCTGAGTGTTCTTATCTGTTGTTTTGTATTATGAACCAAGCAATTAAGAACTTTGGCAACATCATTGGAAACCAATACTGGAAAATGGATGCCAGCATACTTCATAATGGCTGCAATGTTATACCCAGTTACCTGAGAGTAAGCCCCATTGCAATGAATGGGACAGACTTCTGAATAGACACATACAAGATTGGACTGTTAATGACTAAATCATATGACCATCTTACAAGTCCCATAAAGTCATTTTTTTTCTATCAGCTACAAGATTAATTAATAATGGGTTGTGTCCAGTACAGCCATTCTGCAATGGATAGAGTCCTTCAATTCATGGAAACAGCTGCAATCCAGCAGAGGTACCCACTCATGGAAGGAGGGAAGCAGTGATTTTCTCCCTGCAGCCTCCTGCAGCACTTCTCCGGTTGTTCTTAAGAGTTCCTCAAATCTCTGGAGTAGATTTTAGTGGGCTGCAGGGGGAAGGGGAATGAACAAAAATCACCACCCTGCCCGTCAGTCAGCCGAACCATTCTGTAAGCAGAATTCTGCACATGGATCTCTGAATCCAGCACCATGTGTGTCAACATACATTTAAAAAATATTAAAACTCACAGAGAAACAGAAGCATGTCAAGAGAGGTCAACATGCTTCTTTTAAAAAAAAGTTAAATTTTTTGAAAAAAATTTCAAAAGAAAGAGGAAGAAACATCTTCCTACAGGCAAAGTTTTGGATTAGGACACTTCCTTTTGCTTTCTGACTATCATACTTTGGTCCCTTTTATCATGAAAACAACATCTTCCTAGATCCTTCTTCAGACAGAATGGAAACATGTTGGTCTGACAATTATTAATGTGACTTAACATAAACTCCTTATTTAAACAGAAAATCTAAATAAGATTTTTACCATAGGGGAGGTTTTTCTGATTTAATGTGTTTTTACAAGGGCCTCAGCGGAAGAAAATAATAAAAATGATCAAGTAAACAAGATAAAAACACTGAGCTTTGGGACACAATCTAAGGCAGCAAGCAATATAGGAGAAATGTTTGAAAAATCAACAAAATTACTGAATGGATGTTATGGCAGTTATTTTGTTAATGTATTTTTGGACAGAAATGTAGGGATTGAAAATAAAGATAAAAAGACAGAACCCAAGAAAATGTAGAGCCAGAGTGAAGCAAAGTTTGGGAATTAAAAAAAAGAAAAGAAATGTAAAAAGAAAGTGAGATACGAAGATTTATATAAGATATACATTTATATATTTATATAATGGTGTTTATGGCATCACTGTGGTACTATGTATAGTATCCTATGAAAGAAAAATATAAACTCCTTTCACATAAGCACTCAATACAGATGAAGCATCACAAGCAGTTTAAAGTAAATACACTAGTTGCAGATTAGTGTTAATTCAAACCAGAGTACCTGAGAGAATTTGTGGGATGGAGGTTAACCAGATGACACCTGTATGTATTGTATTTGTGAGTGAGGTCTACTGTCAATTCCATTTGCAGTTTTCTGTTGTCTGAGCTCTAGAGGCCTTGTCCATAAATGGGCAGGGTTTAAAGCACAGCAACGACAGCCAAACTATTGAATCCTGTGGAATTTCAGTTCAAAAATGGTATGGGAGATGCATAATAGCAGACTCCCAGATCACTTACCTCTGTTAAGAGAACACACCATACAAAGAAGAGCCATAGCTGAGTGGTGGAGCACATGCTTTGCATGCAGAAAGTTCCAGTTTCAATCCTGAGTATCTCCGGGTATGGCAGGGAAAGACTCCTGTCTGAAATCCTGGAGAGCCATTGTCAGTCAATGACCCTGTTTGCACAGCATGGTGGGTTATCGTGGGTTATGAGCCATGCTGCATGCCAGGCATGTGTGACCACCACTTTTAATATGCAACCCCCAGTCGGGGCAATTGGGGGATGTGCCACATCATGTGAACCCAGTCACCATGGGTTATTCGAGGATTAAATAACCTTCACATAACCCACAGTTGTGTTGTTTAATCCTCGAATAACCCACAGTGGCGAGGTTCGCATGACACAGCACAACCCCCCAATTGCCCTAATTAGGGAATGCATATTCAAAATGGTGGCCGCACATGCCCTGCATGAACCGCAGCTCATTATGAGTTAAATAACACATGATGGCCCAGCCATGTCACATAAACCAGCCCACTGTGTAGACAATAGTGAGCTAGATGGACCAATGAGCTTAATCAGTATAAGGCAGCTTCCTATGTTTCCTGTGCTATGTCTCCAATTCCAAACTGGACCAAATAGAGTACAGCAGAACTCTACCATCTCTTGAACTTCCAGGCCAGTGTCTGCTTACCTAACATTAGCAGGGAGTGACTGGTCAAGATTCCATCTGCTAATCTAAAAGAAGAGCACCTAAGAATGTTATGGCTTAGGGTAAAGGACCAAATTTTTACTCTTCTGCTGACTCAAGGGTTGCATCAGAACTTTCTGCATTATAACTCTTTATATGGTGCACTTGCCTTAAAAGTTTCAAATATGGCAAAGCACCTCCCTTCTCATCATCCTTCTCCCTTCCAGTTTTGAGCCCAGCTGAGTTTGACATGGCTCTCCAATCATCTCAGAGATGTATCCCATTCCTGTAGGCCAGCTTTCCCCAACCTGGTGTCCTGCAGATAGCAATGTTGGAGGATTCTATTTGGAGGATGAAGCTCAATGGATTTCTTCCAGTTTGGTCCTGCAGATTCTGTTCCATTTCACTCCGCTGGTGTTGACTCGCTTTGTAGCTAGTCGAGCCAATATGTGGATCTCTGGGTTTTTTAAATGGCTGCAATTTGTGCAGTTTTTTTTTAAGGGTTCCTCCATTTGCGGAAATTGCAATTTGTGCAATTTTAAAAATTGGATCTTTAAATATGCACAAATGTTGCCATAATTTTTAAAGAAATTATGGCCACTCTTGCCCACTTGCGCAAGATGGCAGGTCTGCCTGTCTACTATGTAGCCCCGCAGAGGAATATTCTCCTCTTGTCAATATCCTTGTCTGTTTCATCCTCTCCACACATTGCTTTCTTTAGCCCACCAGAGCCATATATTTGTCAAACAACTTGTCAATCCCCTCTCCCTCCCCTTTGCTCTGGAAGTGTTGCTGCAGTTACTGCAAATGGGAGCCAGGAAAAGGGGTGGAGCCTACATCTGTGTTAAAAGCACTTGCTGGAGACTCAGGCAAGTGTGCAATGAATGCAGGATACCCTCAAGTGTCAGGCCAACACTTCAGACCTTGAGGATCAGGTTGCTAAGTGGGCAATCTGGTCCCCTTTTCCCAACCTGTCAGTGGATAATTTGTGCATGCTTTGATGGTTGCAATGGCCAGCTGGGATGAAAGTAGTTAATATACTTCCTCTGATTCAGGGCAGAGTCAGTCTCATCCCATTAACTTGGCAGCATTTGAGGGGTGGGGGCCAGCCCTGTACAGCTAGTGTTTGCTACAGATCTTGGGCTGCAGCTCAGTGGTAGAGCGCATGCTTTGCATGCAAATGGAATTTAATTTATGGGCTGGTCCAAGACATTTTGTTGCCTGAGGCAAAGGACAAGATGCCCCCCCACCAGTACCACTCCATGTACAGAAGCTTATTGGACTGGCAGTTGAACCTATTTTTTCACACTGGTGATGGCACAGCATCCTCCTGAGGACAGCTGGCTAACTTAGGGGGCACAAAGTAGGTCACATGGCTCATATTCGCTGTCTACAACACCTTACCGCCACTCCCCTTCCTAGCATCTACTGCCTGAGGTGGCTGTCTCACACTGCCTAATAGTAGGGCTGGCCATAATATACACATTTACTCTTATTGAATTCAATTGTGCTTAGTTCTAAGTGGACATGTAAAGGACTGTACTGCACATCAAGTCCCAGCCTAATGTCTTTTGGAATTAATGGACATTAGATCTACCATTCCCAGCACTTCTGGAGCTGTGCCATATAGTGCGATCCAGGAATTCTATAGGGGTGTGTATGTGTGTGTTTTAAAGTTAAGTCTTTCACCCAAAAGAGCCAGTGTTCAGTGTGTTGTACTTTCTATATCCAAGGTCAAACAACCTGGTTGGAAACTTGAGCTCGCCTGCATTTATCTGACTCCTGCACATGTCAGCTTTATTTACATGTGTTATAGTTATAGCTGCCAAGCAGTGTAATTTTAATTGTTGTTTAAACCTGACAGAGAGCAGAAACATTATTCAAATATTGAGATAGAATATCATTTCATATAAATAAATGGCCTATAGATTCAGAAGAAAGATATGGGTAACATATTCTTGAATATAACAAAAAGATGCATGCTTGTTGTAAACATTTTATCTTGAGTAACTGTATTGTCAAGATTAAGCCTCAGCAATAGACAAGGGGCAAGAAAACGCTGATTGTTAGTCATTTTCTTTGATAGACGGAGGGGTCAAAAGTATGCAAGTGATATGCTTCCTTCTCCTCACAGTTTTTCTCTTCTGCAATGTATCTTAATAATTTATCTATTCCATCCATATTTATTCCCTCCATGGTAAAAATTAAGATCAACTCTAAACTACACACGAGTTTTAGGGAACATTTTCTTCCATGCGGAAAAATGCCTCTTCCCCTATTTGATAATATTTTATGTGACTGTGCAATAGAGCACAAGTGCCTCTGTGGAAGGATGTTGCATCACAATGTAGCATTCTTCCAGGAGTATTGATGGGGGGAAATCACTACCCTTGCTACTCCACTGGAGGGAGAAATTTCCCCCAACAAAGGTCTTGGAAAAGTGTTACATCATAATATGCTATACAATCATACATTTGGAAGTGTCCTTAAAGGTCATCTAGTCCAAGCCCATGCTGATGCAGGAAATCCACTACTACACTATCCCTGATAGGTGGCCAACCAGCCTCTACTTAAAAACTTCTACTGAAAGAGAGTCCACCACCTTGTGGGGCAGTCTGTCAAACAGCTTGCACTGTCAGGAAGTTATTTCTAATGTTTAGTCTAAATCTCTTTTCTTGAGCCCACTAGTTTGAGTCCTATCCTTGGGACTGACAAAACAAATTTGCCCCATCATCTATTTAACAGTCCTTCAGATATTTGAAGATGGCTATCATTTAACCCCTTAATTATCTCTTCTCCAGGCTAAACATACCCAACTCCTTCAATCTTTTCTCATTCCTCATGTCCTTCCACAGAGGTGTCGTCGGTGGTGGGGGTGGCCCCAGCGCAGGCAAGGAGCACAGCCAACACTTGCCACAGCAGCAAAATGTATTTAAAAAAGAAGAAAGAGACAGGCAGAAGAAAGCCTCTTCTACCCAGCGTTAAGTGTAAGTTCACTGCCCCCAAAACTTCTACACATTTCTCCACCCCACTGATTATGGTTTTTTCTCACCACATTCCAACCCCCCCCCATAAGTTTCCATGAATGTGCTGAAAATGTTCCCAGCTAACTTTTGGCACAGAATAGCTTCACCCTCCTGATCTTGTTGGCTGCCCTTCTCTGCATGTTCCCCAGCTCTGCAGTATCCTTTTTAAGGTGCAGTGACCAGAACTGTAAACAGTATTCCAAGTGTAGTCACATATTGGCAGTTTTATTTATGATCTCTTTTCTAATGATTCCTAGCGTGTAATTCAACCTTTTCACAGCTGCCATGCACTGGGTCAACATTTTCTTTGAGCTCCTCTCCACCACTCCAAGATCCTTTTCCTGATCAGTCACCACCAACGCAAACCCTATCGGTTGTATATGAAGTTAGGCCATTTTCCAAAATGTGCATCACTTTACACTTATTTATATTGGTCCACATTTGCCATTTTGTTGCCCATTTACCCAGTTTGGAGAGACCCCTTTGGAGCTCTTTGCAATCCATTTGGGTTTTCATCACCCTGAATCATTTGGTGCCATTTGCAAACTTGGCCACCTCGCTGCTCACCCCTCACTTTAATAATACTCTATAATTTGCACACAAAAACAAGATGTGAAGGACTAGACAGGGGAGATCAGACTGTGGGATAAGGCCTCAATTACAATTTGCTTCTTGTACTATTTACAGTGAAAGATTTGCAAAAAAGGAGATGGAGCAAAATTAGTGCAATGGTATTCTTTAAGATCGACTTCTTTCATATGGTACAGGGCAGCAAGGGATTTGCTCTCCTGGTGTGGAGAGGGTGAGTGGCTCCTGATTGTTTGATACAAAGGGAGAGGCAGGTTGAGGCCTATCTGGGGGTCAGAACCCAAGTGGCAGAGGCCTTTGCCTGTCCTTCTGCAGGGATGGTCCTGACGCATGTGATCCAAGGTCACCAGAAATAAACAACAAAAACAAAGGGGAAAGGATACAAGAAGACCACAGTGGGAGAGAAGAGCCCCAGTATCCCAATAGAAAATAATCCACTGGAAAGCCAGGGGCTCATCGTTCCATTACTTTGAGTCTCTTCAGCAGTCTTTCTCCTTATAAGAGGCTGGCAGACTTTGCTCTTGGGTCCTCCTCAAGCATCCCTTCATTTGAGTTAGACATCCCGCCTGGTTCAGGCTTGGGATTCCAGCTCTGGTGAGCCTGGAGAGAAGAGGGTGAGGGGTCTGAAGCTCCTGCTCCCTCATCTTGCTGGTCACTGTTTCTGCTACTGTTGAGGATGCTTCTCCTTCGTCTGCCCCAGCTAAGGATGATGCCTTGGCAGCTGCCCTCCTGTCAGGCAGAGAGAGAGAGAGAGAGAGAGAGAGAGAGGGAGCGAGCACCCATAATTTGCTAGTGAAACTGTGTCCTTTTCTCCCTGTTCCTGCCTCTCCCCAGCCTTGTTAGATTGTAGTTTATTTCTAAGCTCCCAAAGCAGCTCCCAAAGTTTAACACAGAAGAAAATACAACTTACAAGAGCTTAAGGCAGCAATAGCTCAGTAATCTCAGGGCCATCTTTAAAAAAAAAAGCTTACAGCTCAAACACATCCTTCTCCCAGCCTTAAAAGAAAAGAAAAAGAAAACAGTTTCCCTGAAATTTTAAAAGAAAACAGGGGTAACCCATTCCCCAAGGGCCATTGCCCCTTGAGCAGCCACCCAAAGGACAACTGCTGTCCAGACAGCAGCTTCTGCATAAGGGTCCCAGGCCGGGGGTGTGTGGGTGAGGCAGAGCAGGTGGGAAAGCTCGCCCCTAATAGTTTCCAGACACACACTCTCCCTTGCAGCGATGCCTCCCAAGCAACAGCTGCTTATAAGGGCCCCAGGCAGGGGGCAGATCAGGTGAAAAAGCTCTTCCCTGCTGGTCTCCAAACATGATCTCTCCTCTGCAGCTTTGGCTTTACTGGTGGTATAGAGACTAGAGAGCAGTGCCAGCCAGTTTTGCCAAGCTGGGCTGGCAGCTCAGTTGTGTCTCCCTGCATCGCATCTCTGGCTCTGCTAATGGAGTAGGGAGGTTGTGGGACAGGGACACATGGGACATGTCTAGCAAACCCTGGATTTGGCACTCTCTTGCTCATTCTCATCAGAGGAAATGAAAGCAATGCTGCTTCCTCATCAAAGGAAATGAAAGGGTGTTGATGGTGCCAGATGAAGGGTGCTCAGTTATTTGGCTTCTGAGGGCCCTTTCACATTTGGCTATGTTCTACACAGATATAAAGTTCCAAATATTGTGGGGAGGGGGTTGGAAGCATGCATGTTTTGAATTTGCTGTGAGTAGATAGGTGGGAAGGCTGATGCAGCCATTGTATCTTAATTTATTCCAAAGTTTTACAGAAACTGCCGTTCCCATAGCTTCTATAAAATATAAACAGGGTTTGGTGGTGGTGGTGGTGGTGGTTTTGCATATCTTCCTGTTTAAATGAGTAATCTAGCCTGTTTTAGTCCTATATATCAACTGGCCTTATATAATAGGAAGGTCCTTTTTCTAGACCCAAAGTTGCACAGACACAAAGAACAAAATAAGCTTCCTCAATTAATAATTCAATAAGCAACGTTATCAAACAAACCAAAACCCACGATTTTAAAGAAAAAAACTCATGAGAACAATGCTTTCATGGTTTAACTATTATGCCCTCATGGATATATGTTCTGAATCTCTGTATTTTATCTCTGCTGCTATGGCAAATAGAGATTTAGAATCTTGAATGTTATTTATATGTAATATAATTTGTAATATTCAAAACATACTTTCATCTTATTACTTACTGGTGGTGAGCAATGAAAATAGGTCAGGAGGCATTGCCCTCACTTGGTTTGGCTTTGTGACATCATCATGTAGCCACATCTTGTTGGCTACATGGTGATGTTGTCATGCTGTCTATGTGACCCCTGACTGACTGGCATTGCCTCAGAATGAAGCCTATGTTGTTGTTGTTTTTAATGGTGCTGAAGTCACACAGTGAGAAAAGTAATAACTGTAAATAGGCAACAAACAGCCATGCATAAGGATGGAAGGATTGTAAAACATTACATTCCGAAACTGCATCAAAAAATTTATGGGTGAAGAAAAGCACTTCCGTATAAGATTAAAAAAATAAATACACGCTGACATTCTGAAATATATGTGGTTGGCTTGGGGCCATAGTATCTAAGTCTGCAATCCTAGGCACACTTACCTGGGAGGAAGCCTCTCTGAACTTGGTGGGTCTTTCTTCCAAGTAAACGTATGCAGCAGTTCCACAGCAGTTCCTAGGCACAGAGACTTGGGAGCAGGGCCCACTGAACTTAGTGGGCCTCATCAGAGTGAGCTTACATAAGATTGGACTACATGCCTACAATTCTATGCACATTTACCTGGAAATAGGCCCCACTGAATACAGTGATACTTCAGGTTAAACATGCATAGCCTCAAGCTGCATTTCTGTAGGGCAGAGGTATAGGCTTTTCTGCAGGAAAGATTAAATACTCCACTCAGTAGGATAGAAAGTGAATTATGCAGTAACAGAAACATAAAGGATCAATAATATCGTTTCCCACATATTTTTAAGGAGTTAAAAGTAATAGCTCTTTTTGAGCTGGAATAGACCAATAGCTCAAACAGAAGGGCTACGAGTTATTAGAAACCTCATATTGATTCAGTACAGGTTTTTATACGTGCTCTTATGAATAATGTATACATGCCTATAGCTCTCAGCTACCTTCCCTGATAAGAGAAAATAAATACATTTGAGAAATACACTTAGAATGTGGCAATAGTGAAGTCTAAGTGAGGTTAGGAAGGCATAAAATGCCAAAGGCATCTGACAAAACATTTTGTTTCGAGCAAGATGACTGATTAAAAAACATGGACAGAGTGTTCAGATATACCAGCCAGAGAGACAAATGTAAAATGAGTTAAAAGGTTATGAAAAACGTCCTTGAGAAAAGCAGAAAAAAGTGAACACCAAGGCATGTCCAGCTCTGCTAGGTGATAGGTTTACATCTTTACAATGGGATCAGTCTCCTGTAAAGCCACTTTTCAGTTGAATAGCTTGAATCATATTGCCTAGATTGAATGATTTCAGTAGGTTATGATAATGTATATTGGAATGAATATACAATTTCATGTAAAAAGAAAACAGCATCATAGAGGTGCAGAGAAATTACAAGCAATGGAACAGAATAAAGTCTATGTTATAAGCTGAAATGCTGGAGAGGGAAAAAGTCATTTTGCTGCCTCAGGCAGAACAGCAAATCTGCCCCCCCCCCCCACAAGTAAATGCACATAATACCAACAGCCCACCAAGTTATGTTGCCACCTGAGACAGAAAATCCCACAAGCACTTCTCCCATTCCTGGTAGTAAAAATACAATAACAATAAATTAAATCACTAACAATTTGCTGGCCTTTCATGACACCCCCAAAGCAGCTGCAGCTCACTCTGTGTAACAATAGGGGTGCCCCTGCTTGGTCTAGTGTCAAACAGTTAATAAGAATTCCAATAAAAATGGAATGTTTAATAAAATACTCCACAACTTAATTTAGTTTTGGTTGGTTTAATAATCCCTTGAAAAGCATTTGTTTCCTCTTGCACCATAAGCATTTGTTTTCGTGAACCTCTGTCCTCCCTCTGATGATAATTCTTAAATCTCGTAAATGGCAAACTTTCTTTATTGTCTCTGTCTTTAAGCATTGTATGACCCTATGGTTTTCTTCCTACTTGAAAGATAGTGACCTCTTACACAGTAAAGATATTTCATAATATCGACAACATTTTCTGGGTATATTCATCCCCCCTCCCCCGCCCAAACCTTTCTTGGAAGTTGAAAGTATAGTAATTTCTGGCTCAAATTTTCAATAGAGTTTTTTTCTAGTTTCCCCCCTGATTCTTGCACATCAGATTCACACTAATGCACTAGAAAATTTCCAGAAGAAAAAAGCTGGAGAAAGCTCCATATCTGTGGAAGTGTTACTGGTGGCTGGTGACTCTAGTACAGAGGGGCTGTGATCCCATTCGGGGTTTTAGTTACCAACAGCCAAGACTCTAATGGTGCTATTCAAGGTGCTGAAGCCATTTTCAGGAAAGGGTTCAGCACCTTGGATAGCGCCATTAGAGTTTTGGCTGATGGTAACTAAAACCCTGAATGGGATCACAGCCCCTCTGGAACTGGAGTCACTAGCTGACACAGGGCAGCGTTATTGCTGAGCCATAGGCAGCTGTCAGAGGGGAGCCAGGCGCTGGGAACCAGAAGCCTGGTGTTACTGGGGAGGGGACAGAGCCAAACCAGGAGTCAAGATGCAATTGCAAAGGACAAACCATAATGCACCAAAACCAGCAAGCAAAGCCCAGCCTGATAGCTGTCATTTGTTTCCCAGAAGCTCCACCAAGAGCTTTACTATGTCATCATGCAACATTGCACCCAGGGGCCTTCAGGACAGGAAAAGTATGCCTGTCAATTGCCAGCTCTGAGTGGCACTGCTGAATTTTGCACTCCCGCCTCATGAACGCAGCCTCTCCCTCAAAAAATGGGTGAAAAGTCCCCCTATTTTTGCAGCTTGCAAATGGGGCAGGAAAAGTATTTGTGTGTTGGGGCAGGGAGAGGTCATTTGCACTCAGCAGCAATCTTAGCTTCTGCTAACATGGGCCCAATATTTGCACAGTTCCCTGCTGTCTGGTGAAAAAGACAGCTTTTCTTGGTTTCATGAAACTTGGTTAGATTTGAAAAAGATTGCTTCCTGAGATCCATGAAACAGAAGAAAAGGTTTCTCTTTCACCCAATATCAACACAGAAAGTCCATGGGTAAATATAAGCCATTGGGCTCTTTGGATCCCAGCCTATATTTACCATGCAGTATAATATCTTAGGGGGAAAGGTTAAGGAATTGTCTTTGAAAAGTGATGAGAGGATAAAGATCAGCTAGGTGGAGATTAATGTATTAAACACAGAAGTACTGCTTTCTGAAATTTAGTTCTGATGTGATATCAATTTTGATTATATTATTTTTCAAACATCCCCAAGTTCTAGTTATTATAGAAAGCACAGAGAGCATGGAGCCTTTTTGCATCTACAATGGATGCACTTCTGGAATGAGACATACTTATTAAGGGTATTTACACAGTGTAATTGGATGTAACATCATTTAAAACAAAAACATAGTAAAAGGAATCAGCAACGTTTCTAAACAATCCCTTATTTTGGCATTAAGGAATAAATAATTTGTCAACAGTGAAATAAATCATGAAAAGTTCTTAAAAGACCTTCAAATTAAATTTCAACCTAATGCGTACACAATATGCATAATGGAAAATCAAGATTAAAGGCAACCCATTATGTCACAAGTTTTATCCAGTTTCAAATACCCCCAAGCATCTTGCGTGAGAAGGTCTCAGTTCCAAAATATTTTAAGACTAATATTTAAACCCCCTACGAAATTCCTTGCAATGGAAACTCTGACAGAATGCCATGTCCTCACCACTGAACTTTTCTCATTGTACCACATACTAGTTACACCCATTGGCCAGAGCCATTACTGGCTTATTGCTGAAATTTTGTGCTGATTGAAACAGGTGCCAATAATAACAGAACAGAGTTAAGGGAGAACACAGGAGGAAGTACTTCATTTCAGATACACATGGGCCATTGTTACAATGATCACATTGGGAAACATTAAGGGAACAACACAGAGAACATTAGGTGAACCTATGTCTCTTTGAAATCAGTGGGAATGACATTTATCCTGTGCATATGAGCTCTATTGATTTCAATAGCACTTATCATGCATTCCAAAGTTAGGTGCACTTGCCTTTGCATTGAATGAGGTATATACATATTGATGCATACATGCCTTTCATGAACCCTACTTTGAATTTGAACTATGTTACATTTTACCACATTCTTAACCTTCCTGATCAATTTTGTTGTTGTTTGGAATTCCTTAGAAAGTACAAGAATGAAAAACTGTATTTCAATGACAGATCCAAAATATTTTCCCCTCGTTCTTTTTAAAGCTGTTTCTATAGAAACCAAAACTTGGGAGTGATACTTATTTCCCATTTCTCAAATACTGTATCTAGAAATACTATTTTATTTCTTCCTTAGATTATGTGTTCTATGTGTTTTGCCATATTTTTGTTTGCTCATCACAACTTGGGAAATTAGGATGCACTTGACTGTGGGTGAAAAGGGGATAAGAGATAGTAATTTCCTCAAATTAATTCATGAGAGATTTGAACACAGGCTCAGATCCAATATGTACTGAAACACCTAACCATTCCTGAACAATCTTCTAGTCTGGGGAGTTCAGAAAGTAGATCTTCAGATTTTTGGATTTCAACTCCCAGCATTCCTGACCATTGGCCATGCAGACAGGGGCTTCTGGGAGCTGAAGTCCCAAACAACTGGTGGCCTACCTTCTACTCTGTTCTAGACTAAGAAGCAAGGCCCAAAGTTGTCAAAGACATTGTCCTACCAATTGCTGCCACTGCAAGTCCCAGCACCACCTTCTCCCTCATTCCATTTAAAGTAGCAGTGCAGGTGACAAGAAAGACAGAGTGTGAAATCTACCCTTTTCCTGGCTTTGCAACTGAGGGAGAAAGGGGTGGCAGACAGTGTCCTGGAGACAGGGGCTGGGGCAAAGGAAGCTTGGACGATACTTTCAGGCTGGCTGAATTGGCTGGCAGCACTTTTGGAACATAAGATTTTGAAGGTGAGCAGTGGCATGTGGGAAAGAGACTTAGCTGGGACAGAGATGGGAGCCGCACAAGAGAGCTCACAATTGGGGCAGCAGTGGCACTGGTGATTTCAGCAGGCAATCTGCAGAAGGAAAGCACATCGGAGTTGGACTGCAAGGGTTTTTGTGACCGGTCCTTCTGCTGGACTCCTCTGGGCACCTGCTGGGTGAAGTGTTTGGCCCTGCAACTTACCTGAGTTTGATGCCACCATTCTAAGGGATAGTGCTCATGAAAGGGCTTCCATTCAGTCCCATTTCTGTCCTCCATACCTGTGTCTATGACGCAAGAGTGTATAAAATGAGGCCTCTCAGCAGTGTGCTTAATATTACCCAAAATTCAGTTGTATGTGAAATACTGAGCGTAAGTGTGATTATACTCTTATACAATAGGCTAGGAAATAATTGTATATGCTGTAAGGAAAAAATATGCATATCTTTTGTTCTAAAATAATTCATACAGGAAATGTTACTTTGTGTTCATATGACCTTTGTTGTGTGCTCAATTTGATTCCTCCACTTTTCCTTTTAGGTAAATTTCATTAACATGCTAATGGATCAGTTAAGCCAGAAATACATAATGATGCTATACAAATAAAGAGAATGAAATATTTAGGGTGACACCAGACACAACGCTTTTTTATGTGTGTATTGACAGACAGACAGACAGACAGACAGGCCTAGCATCGCTCCTGTAATAGGAGAGCTCCTGGATCTTGCGTTCTTCCCTCAGCTTATTGACGGCTTATCTGATGAGTTTTCTTAACATGGAAGATGCCTGGTAGAGATTTATTACCACAAATGATGGCATTTCTGGGTAGGGGAAAGCGAATCACTGGAAATTACTTCTTTCCTCCTTTCCAGTAGTAGTATGTGGCACAGACACGTACATACCCTGTCCAAAGCAAACACAACAAAAACCAGTATTGATTATTAAAGCATTGTTCTTTCATATGTACAGCAGAACTTCTTTGTGCTCATTAACTTGGAACTGGCTTCTATCCTGATTATTTGCCAAGGATAGGATGCCCACCCAATATAATACTAGGTGACATTTACCTTTCTTCTTCTTTAGGGGTGCATCATAGATGATCCTGCACCTTTTGTTCCTCCTGCTTGGAGGAACTTTACGTTCGGGGTTTTTGCAAGATACACGTTTTGACATCTTCCTTGATATTTCAAGATTCCAGGAGCAGAGACATTATCGCATGGCCTGTACAGCCAAGCTGTCCACTCTGATGTTCTGTGAGTTTCTGAAGCAATGACACCCAATCTCCTCCTTTTATAAAAACTGTAACAGTGGCCTATTGTGTGCTGAAATATGACCATATATAGTAATAACCAGGTATTGGTGGAAAACTGTAATTGCAGTAGCCCCTTATTTTGTTGCTTTCAATAAAACAACATTTCCCTGGATTTTATTTAGACTGTTCAAAGTCAGCTGATTATTAGATAATAATCAAATAATAATAATAGACCAAGATCAGATATGACATATCAAAATGGAAGATCACCCTCACCGTCATAGTGAAGTGCAGTTCCTTTTCAATCACCTGTTTTATTCACGCCACCTTTCTTCCTCCTTGCTTGATCAAGGGTAACAGTGGCAACTGTTGACGTGATCAAGGCAATGGGTGCTTTTTCATGGCCGGGCCGGCATCAAGGGTAGGCATGCTTGGGCACCTGCTGAGGGCCCACACCCCAGTGGGGGCCCACTGACAAGAGTCTGACGGAGTTGCTCCTCCTCTTCACCACTTCACCTGCTTTGGCCCCTGCCCCTTGCTCTGGCTCAGATAATGAAAGTGGGGAGGAGGAGATGTCGCTGCCTACTTGGTCACTGGTTGTTGAGCAAGGAAGCAGTAGGTCTTATGCATGACAGAGAGTGCTGGAGAGATTGGGGACATAGTTATTGTTTTTCAAGGACACTTATGTGAACCCATCAGTATCTGTTTGATTTCTCGAATGGCCATTGAAAGCAATGACAAAAATGTCAGTGTTGTGAATGTGATCATCCATACTTAAATACTTGGTGGTCTTCTTCATATATATTCCCAACTGTTTATGTTATACAGTTACAGAATCTGTATGCATGGCATTGACAAGAGGCAGGGCATTTATGTAATAGGAAATAAAGTCCATTTTTTTTCTCAGTGATATGGGTTACTTTTGAAATTGGAGCTGCAGATTAAATAACCTAGGATTCTTTTTATGTTAGGTGCGGGGGGGGGGGAAACTGCTTTGGGAGTCCTTGAAATCCTGGATATTTATACAACTGATGGTGCTCCAGTTGAAATACATTTTGAATTTTGAAATGCAAATTAAGGCTGCAATCCTATACACACTTGCCTGAAAGTAAGTCCCATTGAATTCAGAGGGGCTTACTTCTGAGTAGACTTGTACAGGACTGCACTAAGGCTGCAATCGCAAACAATCCTAAACATTTGCTAGGGAATAAATCCCCTTCAACTTAGCAGGATTTACTTCTGAGTAAGTCACTGCATGACTTTATAAAATTTTGAGCAATCCTAAATCCACCAGTCATTGTGGTTTGATATTGTCATGTGGTGCAACCCTAAACATGTTTATTCAGAAGTAAATCCCACTGAACTCAACAGGACCTAGGGCCAATCTACACCCGCCCCCGCCATCGCAATGAATTTGGTGTCCTGTCGGGTTAAACGCTCTTGCATTAAAACGTGATTATCCACACTCACCCATTTTCCCCATTGCGGTGCTTCATCGAATGCGCAAGCTCGGTTCACACTCGAGCGCTGTGCTGTTTTCCTGCTCTTAAAGACAGAGACTCTCATTGGAGGATCAGAAGCTCTTCCTGTTTCTGCTGATTCCACGCCCACCATGCTCACAGCTCTTGATGGCCCCATGTTGACTTCTGGCTACTGATCATATAGCTTCCTTAGCACTCAATGTTTCCTTAGCAACAAGCAAAGGGCTGGATGTGCGCACGCTTGTCTGATCTCGGAAGCTAAGCAGGGTCAGCCCTGGTCAGTAGTTGGATGGGCAACCACCTGGGAATCAGGCTTCCTGCACTGAGCAGGGGGTTGTTCTATCCCTTCAAGTGAGACTAAGTTTTACCCCCTTCTATCACCCACTTCGGCTGTTTTTTTTAAAAAAATTAAGGTGCTATCTTCAAAGAATCGTGACTTCTCCACGATTCCCCCCCCCCCCAATTCAGGCATGATCTTTGAAGATTCAAAAATTCAAAGATTCAAAAATTTGAAGATTTGAAGCTTCAAATCTTCGAATCTTCAAAGATCATGCCTGAATTAGGGTGGGGGGAATCATGGAGAAGCCACGATTCTTCGAAGATAACACCTTAATTAAAACAAACAGCTGAAGCGGGGGATAGAAGGGGGTAAAACTTAGGGGGGTAAAACTTAAGGGGGTAAAACTCATTTGAAGGGATAGAACAACCCCCTGCTCAATGCAGGAAGCCTGATTCTCAGGCGATCGCCCATCCAACTACTGACCGGGGCTGACCCTGCTTAGCTTCTGAGATCAGACAAGCACATGCTTATCCAGCCCTTTGCTTGTTGCTGAGGAAACACTGAGTCCTGAGGAAGCTATGCAATCAATAGCTGGAAGAGACATGGGGCCGTCAAGAGCTGTGGTTGGACAGGGGGGAAATACAAACACTGCTGTATATGGACAGGCAGGTGAGGGGACTATGACCAGATACGGTAGCGAAGGCAGAAAATCAGAGTACATTAAGGGGAAATACCAAGATATTAGGGTATTGAAAGTGGGAACACAGAAGTGGGAAATTCTGGTTCCAATTTGAAGCGGGTACTGCGTAATATGAAAGACAGGCGGTGAAACCTCATTGGAAGCAAAAAAAACCTGTAAGTGTAGATCGGCCCTTCTCTCTAACAAGTATGTTTAGGGTTGATAGGGATGTAGGAAAGTCACTTACCTGTGACGAAATTTGATTCATGGTGGGGGGAGGCGCTCCGTCCCTCCCCCCAAAATTCTGGCCGGGGGGGAGACGTCCCGTCCCTCCCGCTGCGAATCCTGTCCTGCCGGGACTGCAAATGGCGGCGGCCCTAGCCGCCGCCATTTGAGTCCCTGCAGTCAGCCATGATAGGCTACGTAAATGTTTGAGTAGCCTATCACGGCTGAGTGAAAACAAAAACAAAAACCGTGCATACGCAAATGGCGGTGCCCATGGGTGCTGCCATTTGCGTTCCTTATTTTGGCATGTCTAGTCTACGTAAACATTTATGTAGACTACGACAAAAATAAGGGGAACGCAAATAGCATAGACGCTAAAAAACCATTTGCGTATGCGCGGTTTTGTTTTTTGTTTTCACTCAGCCGTGGTAGGCTACGTAAACAGTTACATAGCCTATCACAGTATTTTTTTTAAATCTAGTCGTGATAGGCTATGTAAATCTTTACGTAGCCTATCACGTTTTTTTTTAACTTGGAAATGGCGGCGGCGGCAGCCAGTCGGAAGATCAGCTGCCGCCGCCTCCGCCGCCGCCAAACCACCACTGAACCACCACTGGAGCTGCCGCCGCCACCAGGGAGATTCACCCAAGGTAAGTTCTGTCCTGGGGGGGCGGGGGGGCAGACCGTTTCGCCACCGATTTTGGGGGGCCGAATGCGCTGGCATTCGGCCTCCCTGAGATTCGTGGCAAAATTCTCTGACATCCCTAGGGTTGCAGGCTTTATGTATATATGTATGTATGTAAAGTATTTTTTTTTTATCCCAGAGCAGGCTCCCAAAGCAGCATACATATAATCAGTAAAGCAAGACAGTCCCTGCAATTGTAACATGCTTACAATCTAAAAAGACATGACACACAAGGAAAAAGGAATGCGGAGGGAAGAGGGGGGAAAATAAACCTTTCAGCGGGGTTGGTGGATTGGCCCTGCTTCCCCCTCTCATTTCCCTCAGTACAGCCTGTCCACATATCCAACGTGTTACGTTTGTTTCAGTATTTCCCAGACGTCTCAGTTCTGGGGCATATTATTTTTCTGAATTCAAATTGGAGGCAGATTTGACCTTAAGCCCCAGTCCCTATCCTGATGCAGCAAAATTACCCAAACATGACCTCATCCCACCTCCGGCAATAGGAGTTCAACTGCTATTTCTCTGTGTGGGATGCTGCTTTGTATAAACAGTGACTCACAGTGAGATACTCTGGGTGACAAGACAAACAAAAAACAAAAAACAGCTGCATCAATATATTGTTCCAGATGTGTTTTAAGATGTGTCTCGTTATCAAGGGAAGTTCTTCACTTATAACTGACTTGAGCCCACCCACCCCCAGGCCCACCAAAGAACCTTCTTGATATCTTTTTGACAAATCCTGGCCTGTGGTCAGACTGGATTTAGGGCAACCCCATTTATAAGAAGACCAAAAGAAGTCCAAGTGGTGCTCAAATGCTTTATTGCCTGGCATACATGGTTGCAACTGCTTGGTGCTTCAGGCTCCTCCCATGATCCTGGTCTTCCAACATGCTTTTATGGGAGTGGCCATTGTCTGACTTCAGGAACTGAGTGAGGCTAGGCTGAGACTGAGCTCTTCCGGTAATGGGATTGGCGTCTGACTGAAATGAGAGAGAAAAGGAAATGAATGCATGTGAAGGAAAGAAACCAAACCTCAAATGACATTTATTTTCCCTTGTAACAATTTTGTCCCTTATGGAATTGCCAGCTCTCCAGAATGGAGAGACTTGCTTTGGCTCACAAGTAAAAAGCCTCAGCAAAGGACATGCTGTGGGCTGAATCATATGACCCCACAATCCTTCAGTCATCTTATGATGGGATTCACGAAGGTCTCATATTCTTGTAAATATCCCCCCTGCTCACTCCACCAGTCTCTGTCAAGTCATGTTCAGATCTGGAATCAAGTCTGCTCTTCTATTTTCCTTAGGATTCACGTGTACCTATTAGCCCTCAGCCAACTACAGAGCCAGATAAAATCTTATGGCATTATGTTTTCTGTAGTGTGTGTGTGTGTGTGTGTTTTACAGGGATGCCATTTCAGGGTTCAGTAGTTGCAAGGGGTGGTGGGGTGAGGGTGAGAAATTTCAAAAAGGTCAAGGTATTCCAAGTTTCTTGGCAATGTTCAAAGGCTTTGTCTTGGATATACAGAAGGCTAAACTGTTAGAAAAGTAACATCTTTTCAGAGAATTTATCATGGTTATGTGGTGTGTTTTTTTTTAAATAACCAAGACATTATTAAGTTGGATGCAGGTAAAGTTAGTCGAATTTAATTCCCATTGAAATGAATGGGACTTTAGTCGTGATTAATTTGTCCCATTGATTTTAGTGGGAGATAAATTCAACTAACTTTGTCTGGATCGAACCATTTATCTTTTTATTATATAAAGCTTTGAGGACTATACATTTTTAAACAATAAAAAATGAATGAATATATTAGAGGTACTACTAAGAAATAATCTCGTGTAAACTGAAAGACAGAGGAAAGAGGTGTGACTGCCTCCCTAAATGGTGCCTCTTGAGTTTTTACTGTGAATGGTTGATGTCAGCATTTCTTAATGGGCCTTTCAGAAGAAGCCAATTAGTGATTTTTTAAAAAAATACTTCTCTTGTGCTGCCTCCGGTGTCTTCTAGCAGGTCTCTTCCTACGTTTTATTCTCCTACTACGAAGCGCTCTTCGGCTTCTGCTGCTCTGGCGTACATGTTTTGACATAATTCCTTTTCCAGGTTTTCAGCCTCAGGTAGAGCTAGGAATTTCATCAGTCATCCCCTGTTATGATGGTTGATATTATTCTGATAAATGCAAACAAACAAACTAACTGCAACAGGCCTTTTGTGGATAGTCATTCTGCCTTTATGTTATATCATGAACCGCAATATATAATAATTTGATAATTTACATGTACTGGGTAAAATATAAGTAACATTATCCAGAAATCTCTTTTAAACCCTGTATTTTGAAGAGTGCCCTTTAATTTGATATTTCCCTGGTTAATGAGGTCTATTTTGTTTTAAGAACTCAGAGCCTCAGTGAAACACAGAAATCTAGGCCACATAAGCCATTCCTAGTTTTTAAATTATTATTATTGTTATTATTATTATCATCATCATCATCTACAGGTGGTATCAGATCAGGGATGGCACTGTGGGAGGGAAGCTGATGAATCCTTTCCCACTGCACCATTTTCCTGATAGAAATCCCCCCCAAACACAAGCTATTATTCACCCCAGGGAGTAGAATATGTAGATGGTTGCTTTGAAATAAAACACATACAGTCAAAATGGCAAGAGATCTGATTTCACAGCATCTTGTCTCATTTGGCCCTCAGGTATATTTTAAAGATGTTTTATCCTTTAACTGAGCTGCCATTTGATAGAGCTTACCTTACACCAGCTTGCTGCACCAATGGGAGTTGAACTGGGTTATGAATAACTAGGTAACAGTGTTTACTTATGAAATCAGTGACATCATAACTGATACATTATGACATCATTAACACCAAGACTAAGCAAGATGAATCTCTAAAGTATTTGTCCCTCTCCTAAAAGGACTTTTTTTTCATTGTTCTCAAGCTGGATGAAATGCATGGTTGTAATTTAGTCCTTCTAACAGTTCTATACTGCATTCTCTGTCTCCCTCATGACATGGCAAGAGCAGTTTAGCAATACTAGAAAACAATGTAAAGTACAACAAGGTTTTAAAAGAGAATGTGAACCTTCACAACTACACTTATAACAAAGCTATATGAATGTCCTAAAAGGCAAGTGCAGAAGGAAAAAAAGTCAACATCCAATCACCTTCGGCCATGATTAAACATTTTTCTAAGGAATCCAGGTTGGGATCAGCGGTCCAAATGTGAGCAGATCAGTCAGATGGAACACGAAACCAATGGAAGTGTGTTTCAAAGCAGGGGCAACATGACACTGATGGCCCAGCTCCACATCCTTGCAGTCTTCATCTCTGTAATAGTCAGGAGCCACAGCAGCACCTTCCCTGCAGACTGAGGGAATGTGGAGAAACAAATAGAAGGAGGCGCTCTTCAACATACCAGACCATACTAGGGCTTAAAGGCATACTCCAGCACTTTGATCTGGTCTCCAGAAGCATATAAGCAGCCAGGGCTGGATGTGCCCAATCTCGTCTGATCTCGGAAGCTAAGCAGGGTCAGGCCTGGTTAGTACTTGGATGGGAGACCGCCTGGGAATCAGGCTTCCTGCACTGAGCAGGGGGTTGGACTCGATGGTCTTGTAGGCCCCTTCCAACCCTATGAGTCTATAAGTGCAACTGAGTCACTATAGCAGCAAAATTTTCCCTGCAGCCCTTCCCTGTCAGGAAGTAAGATGCAATGTGTGGCACAAGTTGCAGTTTCTGAACTGTCAGCCCCACGGAGAATGCTTTGCAGGAGTAAATATATAAAGTTAGCAAACCATGAAAGACTTTGGCCTGCTGGCTGATGGATCCCTGCTCCTGAAGAACACTACACACCATGCGTTCTCCCTACTTCCGCAGAACACTACACACTTTATGGGGAGAGTGACCCTATCCAAAAAAGTAAAACCAAGAGCCTAACAGGCCTACATCATCCTGGCATCATAACCTCTGTCTTGTCTGAATTAAGGTCCAGCTTGTTTGCTGACATATAATCAGGCATTTATTCAAGAAATGAACAGCTGCTTGTGGATTTGCTGAAAATTAAAAAAAAAAGATGACAATGACACCAGACTCCAAACTTACGATCTCTTCCACCTGCTGCCTGTTAATGGCACTGGAAACAAGATAGAACTTTGTGGTACATCACAGGAGAAGGCCTAGGGGGTAAAGCAGTAATCAACCAATGCTACTTAGAGCTGTGCACAAATGACCTCTTGAAATTCTCCACCTTAATTGTGGGCACCTTAATTTCACCAAAATTCTCCAGCAGGAGGAGAAATTCTCAACAGTTTCTCCCAGGTAGGGTGCTCCATTGGCAATTGCAAGGGTTGTAGCACAGCTTTCTTATTTTTTGGTGTTTTTTTTGGGGGGGGGGGGTTGGGCTGCAACAGCATCAATGGTCTTGGCTGGCAGGCTCCCAATTTGCATCCACCACAGTGCAAGTGGGGGCAGGGTTGTGTCCAACTCCAGGGATGAGGTGGAGTTGGTACACTGCCAAAATCTGTCCTCCAATTTCCTGGAAGTTTTCTCCCCCATGAAAGAGGCTTCCATTGTTCTGCCTCATTCAGAATATTTTATGATTTATGGTTGTGGTGTTTTTGAGCTTATCTAATCACAGCTAGGCTCCCAGGCTGCCTGCACCTCCTGATCTGAAAAAGCTCTGTGGGAGGAATTGCCTTATGGTCCCTTAAACTGGGCTTTAATTGAAGTGTAGGAAGCTGAGGAGGCTACAGGCCACCAGAGAGGTGAATGTACAAGGAAAAACAGGACACTTGTGCTCACTCCTTGGCCACCTCCTAAGTAAGGTAAGCCCAAGAATCCCAAACCCAACCCATGAGAATTTCTCTGAAATTTATTCACCATTGAATTTATTTTCAAAAGCAATTTCTTGTCTATCAAATTGAACAAGAATGGTAAAAAAATGTGGGAGAAATTTTTGGCCCCATGCTAGTGCTACTTTCTGGGACTGACCCATCAGATAGGAGCTGTCTTCTATATCCCACTGGCAACAGGTGGTCCTGAAGGTGGTCAATCATATCAAAAGCTGCAAAGTGGTCCAGAAGAATGAGCAGAATCATCCTCAGACCACAGCCACAGATACTAGGGATAGGAGAATCAGTAAGGCTCACACTTGTCAAGGTTTTCTGAGTTCCATCTTGAAACTTGGTCAACCTCACTCCCATTTTCAATTATGATCTGTTTTTCTTTTTGTTAGAATAGGAAAAATGTGCATTTCAGAAAACATTTTTTGAAAGTGTGTACTCAAATGCATCTCCCCCACCATAGACTAAAGTGTGAACATGCATATACATTGTTTTTTTAAAAAAATTAAGTGTGCATTTCTCCAATGTGAACACATATTTGGGAACATGCGAGCTTTCCCTGAAAAAAATTGCATATTCAGAGGTGCAAATGTAGCAGATTTGAGTAAAAAACAAAGCAAAACAAAATTATTGTGTATCCCTATAATTGACTTTCATGAAACTGGCAGATGGTTGATCTAGTTTCCGCCTGCTTTCCATCCTGAACGCTGCCCTCCACCTTGATGGGTATGGGTCCAGCAAATCCACTTCATCCTGGAGCTGTGCCACCAGTGCTAGGGCAAAACGTTTTAAAATGTTGGCCTTAGAGAAGTGGCAGGGTTTGGGGTGGGCATTTGGGCCCTGCTTCAGGAAGCCAAATGTCTTTGGCTGGCAATGACCAGTCTCCTCTAGCTGCTTCCAGTGTCACAACCTCCTCCTGTCTCAGGCACCCAGCCACGGGGGGCGGGGGGGGGGGAGAGGAGGTAGTGCCAAGTAGGTGAGTGAGCAGCCAGGGAGGAACAGGACTGACATTATTAGTGCTAAATTTGGTGTTAGGCTGCAGATAGACATCAGTATAAAAGGAGAATAAATACAAATCCTCATAGCACACAAAGATAGTGTAATATTATGAAGGCTTCTTGGTGGAAGAAGCCAGCCGCCAGTGGTCTTTCAGTTAGCAATTCTGCTCAGGTCTGTACATCAAGCTTCTCGTAATGCCATGTCCCAAGGGTGCCAATAGGGCTCAGGCATGCTCCTTTGCAGTCCAATCATGTGAGGTGTATCTGTGCCCAGATTGTACAGGATATGTAATCTACGCAGCTGGCTCATATTATGGAGATGGAGGTATTCTCAGGAGAACAAATACATGATTTTCTTGGACACACCTCCCACATTTTAATTACTTCCCTGTAGCATGTTTTCTAATCATGCCTTTGTTGTCATTAATATGATACAAGTAATAAAGTATACAACTGTTATCACCCAATCTTTACAATATTTGTGCCTAGTGGTTATTATGAAGATATAACCTCCCTTCTTGATTATTTTTTCTATGTTGTTAGTGGTTTCTCTTTTGTTTTCCTAATTATTTACTCATCTACCATGTTTCCCACCTTAACAGGTTTTAAACAGTACACAAAAGGTACTTAACACCTAACTCACAGAAAGGTGACAATAAGATACACCCAAATAATATTTCAACAGATGGATTGAACCACATTTTCTAATACAGCCTTTCCCCTCTTGTGCCCTGCAGATGCGTTTTTCCTGTTCATAACTACTTTTTGTGCCCTTGCAAAATCTAGCCAAATGTCCACAAATGTAATTACTAACTATGTACAGATTATTTCAGATCTTTTGTAGCCAATCCCTAATCAGAGATCTTTCTATACATGTTTATTCATTACATTTCTATACTGCCTACATTTCTCTGTGCAGTTCACTACTTCCTGCTTATTTTTAGCCACCTTCTCAGTCCTATTGCCAGTAATTTTACTATACACCACGGAATATGTCAAATCAGGTTTGGCCCAATGCACAGTTCAAACTAGAGGTTCCCAAACTTTAAGAGACAGTCTGGCCTGAGATCAAGAGTTGGGCCAGTTACAATTGCTGGTCTCCTTGAGTTGGCCACTCGTGAACTGCCCCATTCCCAATGGCCAGCTCATGGCAACCCACAGAGGTTCACCCACCAGCCCCCTGTTAAGTGACTATCCCCACAGCTAAGGAATCAAATGAGAGAAACCACAAGAATGAAATTTCATCATTTTATTGACAGGTGACATTGTTCACATTGTTGCAGGCTCCTTGAATCTCAGGAAGTAATCCCGGGTGTTCCCATGAAAGGTTGTTTGGCTTCATTTCTTTCTGTTAGGCAAAAGCTTCTGTGAGTCTGTTGAGTTTTGAAATCAAGGGCACAGGACACTAAGATGGAAGAGTTTAGTGATGTCTTCTCCTTCTCCTTCTCCTGCGACCATGAGATTTATGACCTGGAAAGAATAAACACCACCGCTAAGTTATTTAATATAACCAAGTTAAACTGCAATTCAATCACTACCCTATTTATTCAGAAATTAAATCACTGTGTTCAATGGGAGCAAGTCTCACTGAATTCAGTGGGGAAACAGGCGTAGTACTGAGCTGTAAATGCCCAGATGTATGTTGTAAAGATTTTTACCTTTCTTTTTGCCATGGTGCCTCCTCCTCCTCCTCCTCCCAGATCCACTTGGGTGACTTTGCTTTCGTCGCCTGCGGCGGGTCAGGCTCCGGCTTCGGCTGCGTCTGAATCTGGCCATATGATGGTAGCTTTCTCTCTCAAGCTCTTAGCAGCGGGAGCATCACCTGCTTGTGGGAGCCTGTGGTTTAAGGTGGTGGGTCTTGCCTATTTATAAACAGTCTGAAAGTCCGGACAAAGGATGATTGCATCTAACTCCTCTATGATGAAGTAAAGTGGGCAGGACCTCCACATGGTTGCCAAGGCTGTTGGGCCTATATTTAGGTTACTGAAAACATTTTAATCCCACCTTTCCATAAAATGTCCGTGATGACTAACAACATCTCAAACCAATAAAATGATACAATAACAATAATATTAAAGGTAAAACAGCAGATAGAATCCAGAGACAAGAATTAAAAATCAGTTAAAACAGACCAGCAGAAGTTAAAAAACCATTTCTCAAAGAGCAACTTTGAAATCAAACACCAAGAAGGTCACAACTATAGGACAAAAGTCTTTCCAAAGTGGAAGGTCATAACACTCCAGTGGGAATACTGGGCATTGAGGAGGGAACACAGTGGGCTTCCCTGGGCAAGGAGTTCCAGAGCCTGGGCAGAGCCTAGGCCCTCTATCTTCCAGATATGTAGGAAAGACACAGAAGAGAGCCTCCATTCATTACATTAATGATCAGGCAAGCTCATATTGGAGAAGGCAGTGCTTTAGGTATCCTGGTCCTAAACCACATAGGGCTACAGAGGTCATAATCAGCACTTCGAAATTGGGATCACAAACAAATCAGAAGTCAGTGAAGCCACTCACAGGGCCAGCAGAGTGAAGAGGCTGCCTCAGGAAGCTAATTTGTGGTGTTATGAAAGGACAGCAAATTCTTAATAATTAAATTTATTACTACTATATTTTACTGCCAGGGAAGGGGAGAGGTGCCTGTGAGATTTTCTGTCTCAGGTGCCAAAAGGTACTGTGCACCTTGGCTTTGGGTGAGTGGGTGGTGTGCCATTTCCTGTTCTATCACAGGCAGCAAAATGTGTTGAGCCAGCCCTGGTCACATGCTCCTGATATCTGGCATTCTGGAAGGCCAGTCAAACTTTCTGGATGTTCTTCAACAATAGCTCTGGAATGAATTATACAAATCCAGACATGAAGTCACTAAGACATATAATGGGTAAGGCTGCAATCCTGCGGCCCATCATCTGGGCCCCAATAGGCTGTAAGATGTGGCGGAAATGCCATTCTACTGGTGGGACAACACTGATGCCCACAGAGGAACCCCTGGGACTGGGAGTCCCCAGTGTGCCAATGGACAGCTCCAGTAGTAAGAGGGGAAAGGGCACTTCAGAAGTGTGTCAGGGACAGATTGGTGGAAGCCTTGGGCAGAATCCAACAGGGTGCTTCTTCCCCCACCAATTCTCTTCCACTCCACCAATTCCATTGCGCAAGCAGCCCGCACTGCTTGCGCAATGGCAATTTAGTGCTTCCGGGACAACCTGTAATGAGAAGAAACACATGATTCTGGAAGGAGGCAGGTCAGTGGAGCTCACATCAGGAAGTTTCGCAGACCTGCCTCCTTCTAGAAATGAGCATTTCTGCTTGTTTTGGGGGCTTCCCTTAGGAAGGGCTAAATCTCCCTTGCTTAAGTGGTGGGCCCCGCTTGTGCAGTGGAATTGGCGGGACCCACTGCTTATGGAAGGGAATCAGCAGGATGGAAAAGAATCAGTGGGGGCATAAGCATCCCACTGGAATCTGCCTCTTGGATCCACATGATACAAAGCCCCTTTGTTTCCCTGACACCCCCTCCCCCCGAACAAGGGAGAAAACTAAGCCAGTCCAGAAGCTGGTGTCCTGATTTTCCTCCTATTGGTGTCAATGGGAAAGATTTTTTTTAAAAGGTGGGGGGAGAAGCATGCCCCCAACTTCTGCCCTGGCCAGCATGAGCTGGGAGGGTTTAGGGAGTGGCAGTTCCTCTGACAGATTCTCCTACCCCCTTCAGATTGCTCTGTAAGAATGTTATATAGTTGAAGGGAATTTAACAATAACATCTGTCATCATGTCCTAATGTTACCTTTAGAGTCTAACAGGAAAAAGAGTTCCCATCTTATCTATATGATGGCTTTGTGAAATATGTAGTATGAGTTTGTGTCTCTCTTTGGAAGTCATTTTACCAGATTCCTTAGCTGACATACTGAAACGAAAATTTCTTTCTTTAGAAAGCATTATTTATTGCACAAACTTCGGGTGCTATATCAAAACCTAGGAGCATGTTTTTGTTTTTTGCTGTTATCCTACAATGCTCCAGTTAATAGTGGCTTCCCCAAACATTTAGAGTCCTCCTTGATGCTACGAGAGACTCATCCAATGTCATTATGCATAGGAAGATGGCCTAGTGGTGTTGGTTGAACTAAGACTAGAGCTGAACTTTAAGAGAAATAGGAATCAGTTTAAATATTTTCCCTCCTAGTACATTGCACGTACACCTGTACACAACCCCTTTCACTTGTTCCCCTTTGCCAATCCCCCTGATACATGACATGATTACCATGATTACTATCCTGTGCCAATTGTTTTGGTAAACTGGTTATTATTAGTGATGCTGATGAAGTTTGCAAATAGCAGGACTGTCATATGAATTTTCACTGTTCACTCATTTATATTGCAAGTTGGACACTTTACCCTGAAATGTTTACTCCGTTTGAAATTAACAGTGAGACATATTTCAAGTGGATATCTTTCTTTTCCATTCATCAGACCATGCTGGTGAGGCAGTAGCTGCTGTTGTTCACACATGCTCAGGACTTGATTAGTTGGTCTTGAAAAGAAACTGTCCTTGCTTCCTGACAGCAACATTTTAGTCCAGCCTTGCTATCCTCATTGCTAGGGATGAATCACTTCCCAGATGGTGAGCAGCAGCTGCTCACCATCTGGTGGTTTAAGATGGCTGCCACTGCTCCTTGCTGAAGTGTCGCCTTCTCCATCTCCATGTTCCAGTAGCCAATCTGGGATCAGGGAGCTGTGATGTGATACATGGTGAACAAGGAGCTTAAGGAGCATACTGCTTGTCTGCACACCCCCATACTACATTTCCAAGGGGCACTGCAAGAATGTGAATTTGACAAAAAAACAAGCAAACTGCATGCCAATTTAGAGCCCTAAAAAAACTATATTTTTATAGTTCACATAGCTCCTTCCTTCCTGATATTTATTGATCACTTTTCAACACAAAGTTCTCAAAGCGGTTTACTGATAAAAGGTGGCTTACAAAACATCTTACAATAAAGTTGTTTACCATCTCAGCAGGGGTGAGCTTTCCCATGTAGACCTTCCATCCTCGAACAAAGGTACGGAGTCTCTCATCGTATGCTTGATTATCTACCCAGGTCTCTGTCTGTCTCAGAGAGCAACCCTCTGTGGAAGCACCCATTTCCATCCCCACCCCCCAAGACCAAATCCAGGAATGGATCGGATAATGTCCAGGCCAAGGGCACAGGGCTGCTTCTGCTGTCACACAGATTTCCCCTCAGGCAGCTGACTGGACAGCAGCTGGAATCTTCATAAGAGGGGACTTGATGAAGTCAATCTTTATCCTCACAGATGTCAGTGGCGGTTCTGGCTGTCTTGGCCTCATGAGAACATAAGAGCCATGCTGGATCACACCAAAGGTCCATCTAGTCCAGCATTCTGTTCATACAGTGGCCAACCAGCTGCCTCATCAAACAACCCCTCCCTGGAAGCTGTCATGCAGTTCTTCCCTCAGACAGCTTATAGTTAGTAGCCCAAATGCAACCATCTTCCAGGAGAGCAAGAGCCTCACTATTTCATGGCCAGCTATTCTACCTGATGCTGCTGAGGTTGCTGATGCAGCAACATCATATTATTTTACATTGCTTGGAGAGCTTATTTCACTGGAACATCTCTCGTAAATGTATTAAATAAAATAGAATGAAGTGGGGTTTGCACACCACTTGTTTTTATTCACGGTGGTTCCTGTGTCAAGGTGTCCTTTAAAATAGATGTGTGTTTTTGAAACATGGAACCTGAGAACTGTGAAGCACTTCTGTCTGATGCTTATTCCTTTCTATTTCTAGTAAGTTCCATCTGCATTTGCCCCTCTATTGCAAGAAGACATTTCAGTGTCAAATGCAGTCTTCTAACAGCCAAGCCTATAATGGCCGAGGGGTATTTGGGTAAGAGAAGGTAATTTTATTTTTAGCTACTGCCTGTCCCATATATGATCATTTATTTTAAGCCACAGAGGTTGCCATATCGACCGCATGAGCTCATAACTGCAAAACCCTATAAGTAAAAGTGCAGCAGGTAGCATGGTTTCATAAACTGAAATACCATCCCAGAAGGAAGTTTGCATTGGCTTCACTAAAAGACATGCTCCTCTTGATCTTCTGCTAACCTGTCAACATCACCAGCCCCCCCACCCCAAAAAATGACGCGATGTAGCTGCGGGCATCCTCATCGCAGAAGACAGAAACGGCGAAGAGGGGGTTCCGGAACTCAGAGGAGAGGAAGAACAGCAAGGAAACGGAAAGGTAAAAAAACTTCTCATGGATTCTGAACCGATAATGGAGCATTATACTAACTTCGAAAACGTGTTTGAAATGTCAGTCTCGGGTTTGATCAATGCCTTTCTAAATCTATTGTGAATTATTTGCTCATAATTCTGAACTTTTGTTTCCACAGCTTCTGTAGCTCACACTGTGTATTACTACCGGAAGTTAAAATAGCCTTGCTGGCCTCTTTTTCCAGCATGCAGCAATTTGGGAAATGTCAGCCAGCAACCAACAAGATGATTTCTGCCACATGAATGAACCACAGTTCCAGCAAAGCCAGATGGACTGACCTTCCAAGATGCTGAAGTCCTCCTAAGAGGAGCAATGTCATTAAACCTGAAGCTGCAGTCTCTTTCCTGATTGGCCTGGTTGCTTTGTCAACTCGTGTTTACTTTTCTTGAGGCGGCGGAAGGGTATGGGTTTCAAAATTTCTTGGTAACCTTTTTGGGTTTACTGTGATTTCCCAAATATCCCCCCAGAAATTCTATGATCATTTTAGAAAGTATTAATACTTTAATATTTATCTCCTTTGTTTCAAAGAGTAAAGACATTATAAGTGATGGCTCATATAAATGATTTGAGTTAAGGAGAGACAGCTCACTCTGAACAAACAGAAGTAACACATGATAGGGGGTGTCTTTATTATTTGTATTTTATTTCATTACTAGCAGTTGGAAGTGCTCTTCATTTCTGCACTTCCAAAATTAATTTGTTTCATGGAAATATATGAGACTGATCACCAAACAAATCAAAACTAATTTGTGCCATCACAACTAAGTGCACCCTAAACTTTACAAATGAGTCATAGTGTTGGTGACAAGGTGCCTGGAACAAATGTTTGATGTGTCACATCAAGCCATCGTGACATAATGGGAGGTCATTCTAGGTTGTGGCATGGGGTGTGCACCGACCACAAGATTTGTTTCAGACTCCAGTTCACCACTTTGGAAAACAGCCTGATTTGACTCTTTTTGGAGGCTGTCTGATTCAACTCTGGTCTAAGCTTAGAGTGAGATTTGGGACGAAGCTTCACATCTCCCATGGCTTACCATGGGAAATCCACAAACAGCTCTAACGCTTTTACATTTTAACAGAACTGGATGAAATTTGCAGGCATAATACGCCCTTCTGAGGGGATGAGGCCTGTCACATTTAATAGAAATTGGTGCAGGGGCTTTCATGCTAGGTTTATTTGTTTTAAAGTCAAGTGCCTACAATGTCTTTGTTTTTCTACAGAATTAGATGACGCTGGCCAGCATAGTGTCCCCTTGTGTGGGAATAAAGCCTGCCACATTTCAAGCCAATAGGTGCAGAGGGGAGGGGGATTGATGCAAGGGAAGTCTTTACAGTTTGGGAGTGGTAAATATATATATCTCCCTAAACCCACCTATTGTTTGGTAGGCAATTGCTATGACAACAGCAGACATTGTAGGTAAGAAACCTGCCAAATTATAGGACATGTGTGTGTGTGTGTGTGGGGGGGGGGTGCATTTCTGTTAGATGCCATCAAAGTTGATTTTGAGTCAAGAAGAGATACAAAACTTGATTCAAAATAAAACCTAGAGAACAAAGGCCAAAATTTGTGTGGCGGATGGGGGGAAGAAAAGTGATACTGCCTATATAACTAGTTCTAAGGGAGACTAACAAACAACAGCAAGGAGAAATGAAACTTAATTTTTAGAGGAAGAATGGGAGGAATGGAAAAGAAAAGGAAGGATTTAGGAAAAGGACCGGGAAGTTGGAATAACAAGGACTGGTTGGAACTGGAAGGATAGGAATCAGGAAGGAATCAGTAGAAAAGCCAGCCATAAGCAGTGCCCTTCACACAAAGCATCTCAGCACCTTACTGCTTTCAGCTAAGACAGAAATAGCAAAAGAACAGAGCAGCCTTGAGCAAAGGAGTCAGATCCCTCCCCACATGCACAGTGATTGGAGAGCCTCCAGAAAACCATCCCTTATGATCAAGAAGGCGGACCTGTCAATCCCTCCCCCTTCACTGCCACCCCGGAGTGTTTTCCATTTATGGAAGTGTGAAAGCAAAGTAGCAATTTTTTGCAGACAGTCTGCCTTTCCACAGCCCTCCAAAGCCCTCAGTTGCACACAAAGCTTTGGAGTGGTCCACCTTTGGTTCTGGTCACACGGGGGAATCTCATAGAATCTGAAGCAGCCCAATTTGTCTCAGGATTCATCCGAATTTGATGCACATCCCTAGTTGTGCCTCTTACCTGAGTTGGGATCAGAAGGCGTTCAGGATCAAGGAGGAGTCTGGAACAAGACTCACAGCTCAAACACTGAGACTAAATAATATGGAAACCTTACTTTTTATTGTTCCCTTTATTCTGCATGTGCATATATTGTATATATAAATGTGGCAATATACTGAATTATATGTCCATAATTCAGACTAGCCTGAATTGATTGGGACATCATTCTTATCACTAATAATTGTGCTGCCTTACTATATCCTCTTTTGTGTATAAAATTAGAATTACACATAATACTCAAGGTGCTAGGTGGACCACCTCAAATGTATGTATTCTTGGCTCGGGCTGCTATTAGATCCCTAGGAGTTCTCAATTAGGTCTCAAAAGGGTCAACTTAGGATCAAACTACACATGACCTGAACACATTTTGAATTTGATACCAAGGACTGGCCATGTCTCCTTCTTTAAAAAAGCAGATGCTAGTGCCCCAATCCAGATTGTGGACAAAAGGGTGTTCGCTTTTCTGCTCTGCTTCCCTGCTGAAAATCACCCCCCCCCCCGCAAAAGCTGCTATTTGCCCCATTAAAAAAAAAGCTTCTAAAAACTATTGGGAGCCATTTCTGCCCGAATTTTATTTGAACACAGATTTACGACTGCAGTTGGCGTAGACACCAACTCAAGTCCTATACTCTGTCCACTGTGGGTGAGGGTGTGTAGCTGAGCTCTGCCTTTACATCTACATTTTAGAATCAATTGAAGCCATAGCTCAGTTGTGGAGCATGTGCTTTGCAAGAAAAAGGTCCCAAATTTAATCCCTGGCATCTCCAGGTAAGGATGGAAAAGACTCCTACCTGGAACCCTGGAGAGCTGTTGCCAGTCAGTGTGGACAATAGCGAGTCACATGCACCAATGTTCACTTGGTATAAGGCAGCTCCATATGCATATGGGCTTAGGAAAGAAACATTGACTCCATTACTTTCCTTTTCAATGCTCAGTTGTTGTCTTATAGGCTTGGCTATCCATATTCACTTGTATATTCTATAGCCCAAGGCTAAGTCTATGGTGTAGACAATGCTCCACAGCCACAGAGTCAGAGAAAGCTCAGCGTTGTCTTGCACCATTAATAGTTCCAAGTACTTCTGAGACAACCTAAAAATAATTCTGTACAATTCTCCACATGTTACAGATATTACATTTATCAGTGAGAGAGGGAAGGAGGGAGGAAGAGAGAAGAAAGGTTACCAAAAAAATCACACACACAAGTAACCAGCACAATTGCTTCATATTAATCCAAATTTCCAAAACCAACATCTTTTAAAGACAGTGTACTCAGAGTTACAGTCATGTCAAAGTCAAGTGTGAATTAAAATATAGCTCACTTGAATATATTGGTCTACAGCCAGAATGAGTGGATTCTCCCTAGCTTCACAGCTACAGAATAAAATGATAATTCTAGTGCAAATAAATGCAGAGATTGATGCTTTAGATGCCTGCCTAGGAGTTTTGCTTTGTTCCTCAACTTTTTGTTGTTGTTCGTAACTCAGCTATTTAGATTTATTTACAGCTAAGTTTAGAATCTAAACTGTAAGTTCTTTTAGGGCGTAATCCTATGCACCCCCAAACTTGGAGGTGACTGCCTATCCAATGCAGGGCAGGAGAAGCACGGAGGGGATTGTTCCCTCCATGCTCCTCCTGCCCTGCATTTTTGGCTAGACAGCCAATTGTGGTTGTCTAGCTGTGGGAGGGCAGAGAGGGGGAGGAGGCTGCCGTACGACACATTGGATGTGTCGTACCGGCATTTCTGCCCCCCCACCCAGGAATGCCCCCCAGGAACACCCCATTTTGGCCACTCCACGCTCCTCTTGTGAGCACGGAGCAGGGGGATTTTCTGTGCTGCCTCACAGGCAGCGCAGAAGTGGAGGAAGGTCAGTTTCCAGAAAACCAGATATCCTGGCCTAGTCTAGCCACTGACTAGCGGCCATAGGATTGCTCCCTTAATTAACTGTTTTATTTATTTATATTTCTTTTCCACCCCTATCCCAGAGATTCAAGACAGGTTATTATAATATACTCTTGCTTTTTTGTATTCTCCCAATGATGTTAGTTGGACTGGGCTGAGTATGATTTGTCCAAGACTACCCAACTAGCTTTGTCATTGTCCAATGACAACCCAATGAGACACAGCCCCAGAATCATAGCCAATATTTTGTTCACTGGAATAGATACTAGCTAGCTAGCTAGATAATCTTGCTTGACTTTTTCTTCGCTTTAAATAAAAGCTACAATTGCAAGTAGTTTGGAAGTAAAACAAGGACTATTGTAAAAAAGATCCTCAACAAATACAGAGAATTCTAGACTGTTGAGATCTAGAACTGTTGTTGAAATAGTGCACAATGCTCATTTGTGCTCAGAGTGTGATATCTTTTGTACAATAATAAAATGAAAATGAAATGGAATTATCCTGTGCTTAATTTGTTGTTATTTTATTTATAGCTACTATTGTGGAATTTGTTGACAGGGCTTATCATACATGATGATCTGCCAGTACATAGTTAGATTCTAACAATAAACATGACAACTGTATTTTTTTGACATGGGGAAATGTATAATTTAGTTTAGTGGCATAAATTAATGCTGACATCTACAGATAATATACAATATATTTAAGCATAAAGAGGAGGAGAGGATATATAACATACATCATACAGTGCCAGTGATTGATTGCTTAAATGTAACCCTACTAACACCACTGGATGTGATGGCAGGCACCATCACAAATTGCTTTCATTGACAAATACCAAGAACACAGTTATTTACTTAATGGGCTACATCTTGGTCCTGTTTGCAAAGACTCAGTAAATGAACAGTGAGCATAAGCTAAAGCTTGACAAGCTGAAATCTCTGACTACTTCAGCGAGAGGAATGGCGTACCTCAGTGCTCATATTTTTCTTGGCTATTCCTATGCCTCCCTCTCTATGTTCTCCACTTCTTGAATATCTTCTTGCCATAGAAGAAATGTGTACAATGGCACAATACTGGTGTTACTTAACCTGTACCATCACATTCCCCCAATGCCCTTTCCCTTTGACTTAATGAGGGAAATTTCTGGTGTTTTAATGTTGATACCCCTGATTCTGGACAAGACTGAAGAATTCTAGGCATGATGATTCATGAACCTTATTTTCTCTTCAAGCTGGTATGTTCAAATGTTGTCCATTACTAATCCTGTCTGATGCTACTCCTGACATTTCACGTACCATCAGCTAAAATGTTACACAAGTAATGACTCTCATGGCCATATTGTATCCTGTATAAAAAGGATAGCCTCTTCTTTTAAATAAATGGCAACAGATCTGGTCATAAAAATATCCTTCTGATAAAGAACTTCTCAAGAAAAGTTTATACAACAGGGAACAAGTAGTTACCAGCCAGTTAGGGGCAAAATAGCATGCTTTTGTCTGAAAATCACCACCTATGCAGCTTAGAAATAACAGGGAAGGAAGGGTCATATTAAATGAGGCTTTAACAGGTGGAAGGAGACAATTGTAGGCTTGGTGGATAAGCTAAACAGCAGCCTTCAAACTTTCCATAGTTCCATAACACAAACAGCCAGGCTTTCAGGGGCTTGGGCCACAAAACACTCAGCATTCTATTTCCTGGACAGGGATGGGAGAGGAGAGCCAGCTCTCAGTCCGACTGGGCCAGAGGAGAGTAGCACAGATGAGTCTAGGCAAGGGTCAAGTTCCCAAGAGCAGCAATCAAAGGTCAGAAGGGCAAACAACAGGTAATATACACCAAAGTAGACAGGAGGTCAAATTTCAAAGGCAGAAATGTGAGGAAAGGGAACAAGACAGAATGATTTTGAAGGAAAAGATTGATGAACCCAATTATGGATTAGAGAACATTCCAGGACCTGCTCCAGGGATGTAGAATCTCAGGCATGGGGGCCAAATCTGGCCCACCTGGAGTCCCAATCTAGCTCTCCAGGATTTCCCAGATGGCCATACACCCTTCCCCTGGCTACAGCCCCTTTCACCCAACCACTGATCGTTGTGCAGTTTCCCCCCACATTGTAAAAGGTTGAACTGTCTCCCCTACTTTCCAAGCTGCACTGGCTGCCAGTACCTTTCTGGGCCCAATTCAAAATGCTGGTATTAGCGTTCAAAGCCCTAAACAGCTGGGGCCCAGGTTATCTGAAGGATTGCCTCCTCCCATATGTGCCTGCCTGGACCCTAAGAACATCTTCAGGGGTCCTTCTCTGGGAGTCCCTGTCAAAGGAAGTAAGGCCGGTGGCTACCAGGAAGAGGGCCTTTTCTGCTGTGGCACCCTGGCTGTGGAATGAGCACCCTAGAGAGGTTAACCTGGCGCCTATATTGTACTCTTTCTGGTACCAGGTAAAGGTTTTTTATTTTCCTAGGCATTATTAGCATTTTAGTATTCTAGGGTTTTTTTTAGCTCGGCTGTCTTAGATCTTCTATTGCATTTTAAATATTTGCACAGCTGCAAAGTTTTACTGTGGTTGTATTTTTATTCTATTCTATTTTATATTCTATTTTCTGTTGTATTGTTTGTGGTTTTAATTTTGTGAACCGCCCAGAGACCTTTGGCTAAAAATGAAATTAAAAAAAATATAAATAAATAAATTAGTTACAGGCAGTAAGAGCTTTAAGCTAAAATTTGCTGGTATTTTTACCCCTCCCCCTTTTGCCATTGGCCATGCCCACCACTGGAATGCAGCCTCTGAGAGCGTCTCTGAAATGGAATTTGGCTTTTGGGCTGAAAGAGGTTCTGTACTCCTGACCTCCTCTATTTTTTTTATTTATTTATTTATTTATTTATTTATTTTTTCATTTCATTTCATTTCTATACCACCCAATAGCTGAAGCTCTCTGGGCGGTTCACAAAAATTAAAACCAAATGGCACACAATAAAACAATTTAAAATATATAGAACATTAAAACCACAATATAACAATTGTTGTTGTTGTTGTTGTTCAGTCGTTCAGTCGTGTCCGACTCTTCGTGACCCCATGGACCATAGCACGCCAGGCCTTCCTGTCCTGCGCTCTCTCCCGGAGCGTGCTCAAGTTCATATTCATTGCATCCGTGATGCTATCTAGCCATCTCATCCTCTGCCGTCCCCTTCTCCTTTTGCCTTCAGTCTTTCCCAGCATCAGGGTCTTTTCCAGGGAGTTTTCTCTTCGCATTAGGTGGCCAAAATATTGGAGCTTCAGCTTCATTATCTGTCCTTCCAAAGAGCAGTCAGGGTTGATTTCCTTTAGGATGGACTGATTTCACCTCCTTGCAGTCCAGGGGACTCGTAAGAGTCTTCTCCAGCACCACAGTTCGAAAGCATCAATTCTTCGGCGCTCAGCCTTCCTTATAGTCCAGCTCTCACAGCCATACATTACTACTGGGAAAACCATAGCTTTGATTAGACGGACCTTTGTCGGCAAGGTGATGTCTCTGCTTCTTCCTATGCTGTCTAGGTTTGCCATAGCTTTCCTCCCAAGGAGCAAGCGTCTTTTAATTTCATGGCTACAGTCACCGTCTGCGGTGATCTTGGAGCCCAAGAAAGTAAAATCTGTCACTGCTTCCATTTCTTCCCCTTCTATATGCCAGGAAGTGATAGGGCCAGATGCCATGATCTTAGTTTTTTTAATGT
Organism: Heloderma suspectum; assembly: GCF_057233095.1. NCBI lineage: Eukaryota > Metazoa > Chordata > Lepidosauria > Squamata > Helodermatidae > Heloderma > Heloderma suspectum. Next base: position 74,333,513 of record NC_139462.1, read on the forward strand.
TGAGTTTCAAAGCAGCTTTTGCACTCTCCTCTTTCACCCTCAACAAGAGGCTCTTGAGATCCTCTTCGCTTTCTGCCATTAGGGTGGTATCGTCTGCATATCGGAGGTTGTTGATAATTCTCCCGGCAATCTTAATTCCGATCTCTGATTCATCCAACCCGGCATTTCTCATGATGTACTCTGCATATAAGTTAAATAAGCAGGGTGACAATATGAAGCCTTGTCGTACTCCTTTCCCAATTTTGAACCAATCGGTTGTTCCATCTCTGGTTCTTACTGTTGCTTCTTGACCCTCGTACAGGTTTCTCAGGAGACAGGTAAGGTGGTCTGGTACTCCCATCACTTTAAGAATTTGCCACAGTTTGTTGTGATCCACACCATCAAAGGCTTTAGCATAGTCAATGAAGCAGAAATAGACGTTTTTCTGGAATTCTCTTGCTTTCTCCATGATGCAGCGAATGTTGGCGATTTGATCTCTAGTTCCTCTGCCTCTTCGAAACCCAGCTTGTACTTCCGGTAGTTCTCGGTTCGCATACTGCTGAAGCCTAGCTTGTAGGATTTTGAGCATCACCTTGCTGGCATGTGAAATGAGCGCAATTGTGCGGTAGTTTGAACACTCTTTGGCGTTGCCCTTCTTTGGAATTGGAATGTAAACTGACCTTTTCCAGTCTTGTGGCCACTGTTGAGTGTTCCAGATTTGTTGGCATATTGAATGCAGCACTTTAACAGCATCATCTTTTAGGATTTTAAATAGCTCAGCTGGAATACTGTCATCTCCGCTAGCTTTGTTGTTACTAATGCTTCCTAAGGCCCACTTGACTTCACTCTCTAGGATGTCCGGCTCAAGTTCAGTGACCGCACTATCATGGCTATCAGGGACATTCAGATCTTTCCTGTATAGTTCTTCTGTGTATTCTTGCCACCTCTTCTTAATCTCATCTGCTTCTGTTAGGTCCCTGCCTTCTTTGTCCTTTATCATGCCCGTCTTTGCACAAAACGTTCCCTTGAGATCTCCAATTTTCTTGAAGAGATCTCTAGTCTTTCCCATTCTGTTGTTTTCCTCGATTTCTTTGCATTGTTCATTTAAGAAGGCCTTCTTGTCTCTCCTTGCTATTCTCTGGAACTCTGCATTCAGTTGGGTATATCTTCCCCTTTCTCCCTTGCTTTTCGCTTCCCTTCTTTCGTGAGCTACTTGTAAAGCCTCATCAGACAGCCACTTGGCTTTCTTGCATTTCTTTTTCTTTGGGACGGATTTCGTTGCTGCCTCCTGAACAATGTTACGGACCTCCGTCCATAGTTCCTCAGGCACTCTGTCTATCAGGTCTAATCCCTGAAATCTATTCCTCACCTCCACTGTATATTCATCAGGGATATGATTTAGGTCATACCTGAAAGGTTTAGTGGCTTTCCCTACGTTCTTCAATTTAAGCCGAAATTTTGCAAGAAGCAGCTCATGATCTGAGCCACAGTCAGCTCCAGGTCTTGTTTTTACTGACTGTATGGAGCTTCTCCATCTTTGGCTGCAAAGGACATAATCAATCTGATTTCGATATTGACCATCTGGTGACGTCCATGTGTAGAGTCGCCTCTTGTGCTGTTGGAAAAGAGTGTTTGCTATGATCAGCATGTTCTCTTGGCAAAACTCTATTAGCTTTTGTCCTGCTTCATTTTGTACACCAAGGCCATGCCTGCCTGTTATCCCGGTGATTTCTTGACTTCCTACTTTAGCATTCCAATCCCCTATGATGAAGAGGACATCTTTTTTTGGTGTTAGTTCTAGAAGGTGTTGTAGGTCTTCATAGAACCGATCAACCTCAGCTTCTTCGGCCTCAGTGGTTGGGGCATAGACTTGAATTACTGTGATGTTGAATGGTTTGCCTTGGATTCGTACTGAGATCATTCTATCATTTTTAAGATTGTACCCCAGTACTGCTTTTCCCACCCTTTTGTTGACTATGAGTGCTACTCCATTTCTTCTAAGGGATTCTTGCCCACAATAGTAGATATGATGGTCACCTGAATTAAATTCGCCCATGCCTGTCCATTTGAGTTCGCTGACTCCCAAGATGTCGATGTTCAATCTTGCCATCTCATGTTTGACCACCTCCAGCTTACCTTGATTCATTGATCTGACATTCCAGGTTCCTAAACAATATTGTTCTTTACAGCATCGGATTTTCAACCACAATAAAACCTAGCAGCAGTGCAGGAATTTAAAATACAGATTTAAAACAGCAAAGCTAAAAGTCTAGAAAGCTAAAATGCTAAAATGCCTGGGAAAATAAAAAGGTCTTCACCTGGCGCCGAAAGGAATACAATGTAGGTGCCAGGCGAACCTCACTAGGGAGCTCATTCCACAGCCGGGGTGCCACAGCAGAAAAAGCCCTCCTCCTAGTAGCCACCTGCCTGGCTGCCTCACTTCCTTTGGTGGGGGCTCACGGAGAAGGGCCACTGAGGATCATCTTAAGGTCTGGGCAGGCACATATGGGAAGAGGCGATCCTTCAGATAACCTGGCCCCAAGCCATTAAGGGCTTTAAATGTTAATACCAGCACTTTGAATCGGGCCCGGAAATGGACTGGCATAATAGGAGCTCACTGGCCAGTCCCAGTTAACAATCTTGCTGTCCTATTTTGGACCAGCTGAAGTTTCTGGACCATTTTCAAAGGCAGCCCCATGTAAAACGCACTGCAGTAGTCCAGACGAGAAGTTATCAGAGCATGGATAACTGTAGCTAGGCTATCTCTGTCCAGATAAGGGAGTAGTTGGTATACCAGCCTAAGCTGATAGAAAGTGCTCTGTGCCACTGAGTTCACCTGTGCCTCAAGTGACAGTTCTGGGTCCAGGAGCACCCCCAAACTATGGACGTGATCCTTTATGGGGAGTGCAACCCCCTCCAGAACAGGTTGAATATCACCTAGCCAGGCAGATGAACCACCCACCAACAGTACCTCTGTCGTGTCTGGATTGAATTTCAGTTTATTGGCCCTCATCCAGTCTATTATGGTGCCCAGGCACTGATTCAGAACAGCCACTGCCTCACCTGGGTTTGATGAGAAAGAGAGGTAGAGCTGGGTATCACCCGCATATTGATGGCATGTCAGCCCACACCTCCGGATAACCTCCCTCAGCAGTTTCATGTAGATGTTAAACAGCATGGGGGATAAAATAGAGCCTTGTGGAATCCCATGGCACAATTGCCATGGCACAGAGCAATAATCCCCCAGCACCACCTTCTGGAATCGGCCATCCAAGTAGGAGCGGAACCACTGCAGTGCAGTGCCTCCAACTCCCAACCCAGACAACCTATCCAGAAGGATACCATGGTCAAAGGTATCGAAAACCGCTGAGAGGTCCTGGAGAATCAACAGGGTCACACTCCCCCTGTCCCTCTCCTGGCAGAGGTCAGACCACAGGGCGACCAAGGCACCAGGTGTGAAGCCCGATTGAAATGGATCTAGATAATCCGTTTCATTCAACAGTGCCTGGAGCTGTCCTACAACCACCCGCTAAGCACCTTGCCCAGGAAGGGGATCACTGGCCTAGAATTGTTAACATCCTCTGCGTCCAGGTTAGGCTTTTTCAGGAGTGGTCTAATTACCACCTCTTTTAAAGTGGCAGGCACCACTCCCTCTCTCAAGGAGGAATTTACAGCCTCCTGGACCCAGCTGGATATCCCCTCCTTGTTTGATGTAATGAGCCATGAAGGGCAAGGGTCAAGCACAAAAGTGGTCGATCGGACTTGGCCAAGCACCTTGTCCACATCCTCAGGCCTCAATAACTGAAACTCATCCAATAAAACTGGACCAGACGGTGCTCTGAACGCCTCTACCAATGGAACTGCATTAATCGTGGTGTCCAATTCATGACGAATCTGAGTGACTTTATCTTCAAAGTGCCTTGCAAAATCATCACAGCGTGCCACCAAGAGTTCCACTGTCTCTCTCCCTGGCCCAGAATGTAACAGGCCACAAACCACTTGGAAAATGTCCGCTGGTTGACACTGAGAAGATGCAATGCTGGTGGAGAAGAACTGTCTCTTTGCCACCTTCACTGCCACAGAGTAGGCTTGATAGTGAGCCTATCTATGATGGTGATGGGCAAAGAAATCTTCCCTCTCCATAGTCTTCTCATTGCTGGCCAATGGAGCTTTTCTGAGTGGCGAGGTCATTTACACCAGGTGTTGACAAAGTCATATTTGAGCCACTCTGATATGAAATATCACCATCCACTTTTGATTATTCCATTCTTGGACAAGGTGCGTGAGTGCATTGTGTTGACCCAGCTCCACATTTTCCAAATGAAACTAATTGTCTAGATCTTATTCAGGCTGGATTTGGTTGCCACAGGGTACAGTTTGTACTGGCAGATAGGCAAAGGGGAGTGTGACCCTGTTGATTCTTCTGGATCTCTCACTGGCTTTTGATACCATCAACCATGGTATCCTTCTGGACCACTTTGCAGGGAAAGGACGAGGAGGAAATGTGTTGACATGGTTCTGGTAATTATTAAGAGAACAGATCCCAGAAGTTGGTGTGAGGACTGCTACCCTGCTCTATGACCATGACCCTAGGTGGGCAGTGGAAACCCTAAATCAGTGGCTGGGACTTTGAGGGGCTGGATGTAGGGGAACACATTTTGAAATAAAATCCAGATAAGATGGAAATGCAATTGATTGGGGGATCAGCTGATCCAGGCTTGGGGATACAACTTATTTTGGGTGGGTTTGCACTTTGCACTCCCCCTGACCACTGGGAGCCCTAGTTTGAGATCCTCTCCCATGCAACCCCGCTACACAGCTGGAACTTTAACCAATTGTAAAGGTTTCACAAGTTCTCTTATGCTGTGATCCTAAATACACTTATGTAGAACTCTGTGGGATTTACTTCTGAGTAGATGTCCACAGGCTTGTACTGTTAATACCATTCATTCATTCATTCATTCATTTATAGCTAGCATTTTTATCCCACCCTTCAGACAAAAAAGCTCACAGAACAGCTTAAAGAGATAAGAAATAAGGCAGTCCCTGCCCACAGGCTTACAATCTAAAAGACATGACACAAAAGGAAAGGGAATTGGGTAGGAGGCAGGGAAAAATCAATTCAGGCACTAGCTCCTTAGTTGCAAAGTTCAGCAGGTCAATGAGTTAGATCGAAACACGGTGGAAGGGTTTTGTTGTCATCATCTGAAATCCTCAGCAGTGGTAGTTGGTAGCAGGGGTGGTGTTGTATCCAGGCATGATGGAGAGTGCCTGACTGCAATTCCTCTCCTTCTGATGGCCCAGTCATGACTTGACATTCATCAAGATGTGATCATTGCAAATGTTCTGAAATAACCATGAACCTTCTCTTGCCCTAAATTGCCTGTGACGGAGGTCCATAACATTGTTCAAGAGGCAGCAACGAAATCCATCCCAAAGAAAAAGAAATGCAAGAAAGCAAAGTGGCTGTCTGATGAGGCTTTACAAGTAGCTGAGGAAAGAAGGGAAGCGAAAAGCAAGGGAGAAAGGGGAAGATATATCCAACTGAATGCAGAGTTCCAGAGAATAGCAAGGAGAGACAAGAAGGCCTTCTTAAATGAACAATGCAAAGAAATCGAGGAAAACAACAGAATGGGAAAGACTAGAGATCTCTTCAAGAAAATTGGAGATCTGAAGGGAACGTTTTGTGCAAAGACGGGCATGATAAAGGACAAAGAAGGTAGGGACCTAACAGATGCAGATGATATTAAGAAGAGGTGGAAAGAATACACAGAAGAACTATACAGGAAAGATCTGAATGTCCCTGATAGCCATGATAGTGCGGTCACTGAACTTGAGCCGGACATCCTAGAGAGTGAAGTCAAGTGGGCCTTAGGAAGAATTACTAACAACAAAGCTAGCGGAGATGACAGTCTTCCAGCTGAGCTATTTAAAATCCTAAAAGATGATGCTGTTAAAGTGCTGCATTCAATATGCCAACAAATTTGGAACACTCAACAATGGCCGCAAGACTGGAAAAGGTCAGTTTACATTCCAATTCCAAAGAAGGGCAACGCCAAAGAGTGTTCAAACTACCGCACAATTGCGCTCATTTCACATGCCAGCAAGGTGATGCTCAAAATCCTACAAGCTAGGCTTCAGCAGTATGTGAACCGAGAACTACCGGAAGTACAAGCTGGGTTTCGAAGAGGCAGAGGAACTAGAGATCAAATCGCCAACATTCGCTGCATCATGGAGAAAGCAAGAGAATTCCAGAAAAATGTCTATTTCTGCTTCATTGACTACGCTAAAGCCTTTGATTGTGTGGATCACAACAAACTGTGGCAAATTCTTAAAGAGATGGGAGTACCAGACCACCTTACCTGTCTCCTGAGAAACCTGTACGAGGGTCAAGAAGCAACAGTAAGAACCAGACATGGAACAACCAAGTGGTTCAAAATTGGGAAAGGAGTACGACAAGGCTGCATATTGTCACCCTGCTTATTTAACTTATATGCAGAGTACATCATGAGAAATGCCGGGTTGGATGAATCAGAGGTCGGAATTAAGATTGCTGGGAGAATTATCAACAACCTCCGATATGCAGACGATACCACCCTAATGGCAGAAAGCGAAGAGGATCTAAAAAGCCTCTTGTTGAGGGTGAAAGTGGAGAGTGCAAAAGCTGGTTTGAAACTCAACATTAAAAAAACTAAGATCATGGCATCTGGCCCTATCACTTCCTGGCATAAAGAAGGGGAAGAAATGGAAGCAGTGACAGATTTTACTTTCTTGGGCTCCAAGATCACCGCAGACGGTGACTGTAGCCATGAAATTAAAAGACGCTTGCTCCTTGGGAGGAAAGCTATGGCAAACCTAGACAGCATAGGAAGAAGCAGAGACATCACCTTGCCGACAAAGGTCCGTCTAATCAAAGCTATGGTTTTCCCAGTAATAATGTATGGCTGTGAGATCTGGACTATAAGGAAGGCTGAGCACCGAAGAATCGATGCTTTCGAACTGTGGTGCTGGAGAAGACTCTTACGAGTCCCCTGGACTTCAAGGAGGTGAAATCAGTCAATCCTAAAGGAAATCAACCCTGAGTGCTCATTGGAAGGACAGATACTGAAGCTGAAGCTCAAATATTTTGGCCACCTAATGCGAAGAGAAAACTCTCTGGAAAAGACCCTGATGCTGGGAAAGATTGAAGGCAAAAGGAGAAGGGGACAGCAGAGGATGAGATGGCTAGATAGCATCATCGATGCAATGAATATGAACTTGAGCACACTCCGAGAGAGAGTGGAGGACAGGAAGGCCTGGCATGCTATGGTCCATGGGGTCATGAAGAGTCAGACATGACTTAACGATTGAACAACAACAACAAAATGTGTAACACTGATTTTTTGGTAAGCAAAAACTGGTTTGTAACTTCCCTTTTCCAAAGCCAAGATCCTATAAAAATGGCAATGAATTCAATCCTGTTAATTCCAATAGGACCACTGCATTCTTAAAAATAAGTAAACGCATAGGGATGTTCAGGGATATGTGTCTTTTACGTTAGCATCTTTTGACATTGCTGGTAAGAAAAGGGATTATTTTTAGCTGTTTTGCCTTCTCTCTACTCATTTACTTTCACTTTCTGATGACTTCTTTCCTCTCTCTTGGCTTCGGGAAATGATCATTTACCTCTGTTTAAAGTGATGGAGTGTTTCTATGCATGCATGAAGACTGCAGTCCTAACTCATGGAAATCATTAGGTTAGAACTGCATAGTATGGCTGTTTCTTCTTAAGGTTATTGTGGCATGTGAGGAGTATTTATTTTCCACACACCATCTTATGTCAGCACTTTTAAACACCATTTATTCTGTTGGTTGCAACAATGCAATAAAACTATTAGTCAAAATTAGAGGATGCATATCAATGACATACAACTAAGGGAACGTGAAATCCAATTCCTAGTTTTTATCTGAAAATAAGCGCATTGCAAACATTTCATTGCATGCCTGCTAGCTCATGGAGGTGTCCACAGGAAGGTCCAAGAAGAGCAGAGTCTATACAGGAAAAGGTGCTGCAGCTGTGCTGGCAGTCTTTATTGCTCACTAGGGGTCGCAGGATGTCAAAAAATCCAGCCAGCAAGACAAGACCAAGGCTGCCAAACCCAATCTGTGCAAAGCAGCTTTTATACAAATATTTGCACACTAAGAGTACTGCTCAAGAAAACTCACAAACTGAGACAACAACTTTCAGGAATATTAGGCCCGTTCATTCAAATATGGTTTGGTAGTACCATTTTCTTATTAAAGGTAAACACCACACAGACAATAATGTGAAGTCTTCAATGAAATATTCACTCATATTTAATGAACATCTAAGATAAAATGAGAGATCTTTGGCTGACAAGGAGTAGGTTATTTTTGTTGTTGTCCTTCATAGATATGTATAACTAAAGACAGATTCATGTATTACTAATTTCCCGTGTTTGTGCATCAAACAAAAAAAACTACAATAATGAAATTACACATTTGATTTTCAAAGTGCTCCTATTTTCTATTAATTAACTAAAAGACATTCTTAGAGTAATTTACAAGAAGTCTCATCTTACATTTTTCAGAAACCTTCTTCAATTACACTCTAGAAATCATAATTAAAATCAGACTTGTACATAAGTGTATAGCCAGCAAGTGAAAATATTAGCATCTGGAGACCAAAATGCAACCACGAGTATCTAGTTAAAGGTTTGTGGACTGTTTGCCTGCTTCCCCCACACCCCACACTTTTATAAATGTGCATGAGACAACAAAAATCATGGTATAAATTAACTACTTACACCAAAATGTTTAAAATGTCTATGAAAATGCAGTTGGCACTGTTCTTTCTGCAGTCAGCATATACAGGGGCAGGTACTAATACAAACAGACTAAGGATGGATTCAGGCAAAAACATTTTTTTTGCTGTTGCGTTAGGTACTTTTTACAATAATCATGCTTTGTGAGTTCTGTAGAACTAGGTTACCTAAAAGTATGACCAATGTTTTCAACAACATAGTTATAACGTGGGGTGGACAGACGGTAGACCTGGGTCTACTGGGAGATCCTTGGATAGTATGCAGTAGAGATGAATAAGGGCTTCTGACTCCCAACTATTCTAAAAATACCAGAAACAAGATTACTTTCCCTTCTTCCCACCCTAAATTATACTGCTGAAATGAAGAAAGTTTGGGGTAAGCAGGAGTGGATTTTTATCTAGAAAGACTTTGTTCAATTGTTGTTGTTGTTGTTCCACCTTATCCACTAAAAAGAGGTGTACAACAATTTTAAACAATAAAAGCGGTAAAACTTTAAAACATTAAACTACACGTTTTAAAAGGCTAAATTGAAACTATGCATCTTTACACCCTTTCTAAAAGCTGAGAAAGTGGGGGCCAATTGCAGTTCTTGAGGGAGCGCATTCCATAGTTTGGAAGCTTCATAGGAGAAAGCCTTTTCAGGGGTGCCCAACAAAGAGGCCTCTGTGGGTAATGGCATCCTCAAAAGGCCCTCTTCTACAGATCATAATAGCTGGACAGGTTCATGGTGAGACAGGGGGTCCCTCAGATAGCCAGGTACTCAAAACAAATTCCTGGACTCAGAATTCTTTAATTCTAAGGCTGCAATCCTATGGCCCCTGGGAGGGTGTCCCAGGAACCATAGGATATTTCAGATCTCCGCTGCCATGGGCAGAGAGAGAGAGAGAGAGGTCTCTCTCAGAAGGGGAGATCCTATCTTGGATCCCCCCTCCCAGCCCCTGTGGAAACCTCTGTGTCTTCCCAATGCAGGGAGAAGTAAAGAGGGAGTGGACTGGGGGTGTGACCTAGCCAGCCCAGGCCCTCAACACCATGTCCCCAACACAGGGAAAATGTATGCCACCCCTTGAGCTGCATAAATAATGTCCCTCCAATCGCTCGAGCTGGGAAGAAGTGAGAATGTTGTTCCTCCCGCTCTGCTGGCAAGAGCTCAGCAGGGCTTTGGTTATGTCAGAGGCTCCTACGGCAGAGCGTTCTGACCCTTCAGGTAGGATGGCCCGGCCTGTGTATGTCTTTTGCACCAGGCTCTGGATGGTGGGTCTAAGGGTTTCATCACACGGAGCTTTTATCCTGCAATTGAGATTGCTCCTTCACGCAATTGAGATTGCTCCTTCACAGAAGTTTGTGGACTTTTTACATGATGCAGTGATCATCCCAGCCATCTCCTGCACTAAATGCCCTTTGTTCCGTTTTTAAATAGATCGCAGATAATGCGCTATCAAATTACCCCGTTCTGTTCTGCTTCAGTTCCCTCCGTCAAAAGAGTTAAAGCAGCAAGAAGAGGCACGAGATCAATGAAAGATAATGGAAGACTCTGATATGGGGAGAAGCAGGGGGGGGGAGCGCATGTAAAGGGAGTCAGTGGTGATCCTGCATTTAAAACGGAAGCAGAAAGCCCCGTTTTAAAAGCAGGATTTTAGGCTGGTGTAGAAATGCCCCAAGCCCTAGAGTTCTAGTAAAAAAACAAAAAACCAAAGTAGAACTAGGAAACCTGAAGTCTGCACATCCATTACATCTTGGATCTTTGTATTCACCCCAGCTTCACATGGACTCTACATTATGCTTTCTGTAAAAGCAACCATTTTTGGCCACCTAATGCGAAGAGAAAACTCCCTGGAAAAGACCCTGATGCTGGGAAAGACTGAAGGCAAAAGGAGAAGGGGACGGCAGAGGATGAGATGGCTAGACAGCATCACGGATGCAATGAATATGAACTTGAGCACGCTCCGGGAGAGAGCACAGGACAGGAAGGCCTGGCGTGCTATGGTCCATGGGGTCACGAAGAGTCGGACACGACTGAACGACTGAACAACAACAACAACAAAAGCAACCATATGATGGAGAGAGAGAGAGAGAGAGAGAGAGAGAGAGAGAGAGAGAGAGAATCCTTACTTGGTCCTTGCCTTAGAAAGCCAAACCTGAGAATATAGGTTGCTGTTCTATAGAAAAAGAAAAAAAAGTGTGCAGGAGATAATTAATTAGCCCACATCTTGTGTGCAATGGAATCAAAGGGAAGAGAATTATAAGGTACTTAGGGCACAACACTATGCCTGTTTAGACAGAAAAAAGTCCTATAACTCCCAGCATACCCCAGCCAACCCTTATTTACATTAACGTGCAAGGGAAACCACACTGTTGCTCACAAAAAAAGCCCTATGAAACAGATGGGATAGAAAAGATGCGATATAATTTTCAAAATAAATTTTAAACAACTCTTTAACCCCACCCCCCGAATTATATAAGGTTTCATTAAAGAAACCTTTCATTGGCCAGTCTATCCTCACTGAATCCTACTCTACTATTGTTGTGTTTCTCCCTCACTGAGCTTGGCTGGGTGGAATATGGTTGTAGAATCACATATGTGGTAGGCTGAATGTGGTAGGCCATGCCATTTCAGACTGCAGGAGTAGGAGTAGAATCACATTTTTAATGTATACCCACAAAAAACTTCCACACCGGGGAGAACACGTTCTAGCCCATCGCTTCACCAGCTGTGCTGGTTTTCTATTGGTAGGAAATTTAACAACAACAACAAGAAGAACAGCAACAGAGGGAAGCATTACAAATGTGACACTCCAGTTTAAACTATTGAAATCCATTCGACCACTTCTGCATTCTACACTCCACTTTGCTTGCATGTGAGGAGCAGACCTCTGACTCCTGCTTCCCCATCTGTTTTCTCTCAGTTTACTTGACATTCTTTGCCTCTTCAATGGAGAGGGGGAACTATATTGCTGTTACCTAGCAACCAGAGTGTGCAGAACTACTTCCGGTACATTACAACATGCTTTCTCCCCTTCCTGTGGAATCAATAAAATTCTCATCTGGGGCCTGAAAAATGTGGCAATGGGGACTACGAAAGAGGAGAGTTGGAAAGGTATGGACTCAGAAGCAGGGGATTTCAGGGAGCATTGTGTTTCTACAGATCTGAAGGGAAGCACATTCCTACCCAAAGTATGAGCCCTATATCTGGTCCCCACGCAAGAGTGCTGTTAAACTAGAGCTGCATTGGCAGATATATTTTTGCTACTTCTTGCTATGGCTCTGTCAAAATATCCTCTGATTCCTCCATGGTGTTTAGACTGAGAATAAATACATCATAAGTGATAGTTGGGAGAGAACGTATCACACTTCCATGTACTCACAGCAGTGACTCACAGCAGTTAGAATCGCATGCTTAGCACCTCCTTACACCTAAGAGTTGAATTATTTTTGACATTCTCATCGTTATGTATTTAGCTCCTGCCAACTATGCAGGATTTGGGCTTTCACATTAGATTTTAATCTTGCTTTGATTTGATATGATGTCCCTTCCAGTTCTGTCTGGCAAACTGCTAACAGCAACTCATGCTTTTCAGTGTGATAAAACAGTATCCATGAGTGCACGAGTTGACTTAGGCTGAATCTACACATAGCAGTTATACCATTATCATACCATTATCATAACTCTCGGTACACATGACAGCAATGGTCACCAATAGTTATGATAACAGTATGATAACAGTATAACCGCTATGTGTAGATTCAGCCTTAGAGTTGGATAGATTGGACATTAAGTAGATGCTAAAAAGTAAAGACAGTGATTAAATAATAATAATGATGATCTCCATATAGAGCATATTCTCCTGTTATATGCCGTTCAAATGAAATTAATGAATGCATAGATAAATAAAAGCATACTTTAATGGAATATGTAAGATCTCACAAAATGGTCAATCCAGACACCAGACTTCCACAATCTGGTGTGCATTTCCAACTTAAAACACTAGAAATGTCAAGTGATGTGTAGCTATAACACTTCTTTTCATAGTGACAAAGCACAGAACGGATTCTTGCTGGATCAGATCAAAGACCTTTCTGCAAGTCCACTGTACATTTCTTCAGCAGTACGCAATCGGATGCCTCTGGGAATCTCACAAGCAGAGCATGAAGGTGCAAACTTTCCAAGATACATGGCGCTATATGTCTCATATTCTTCTATTAAGCCAGTGCCTGTTTCGCACCAATTATTTCCAGACATGTTACAGTAATTCAATATAATCTTGACTCCTACAAGAGTCCTGAATCTCTTTCAGTCCCAGGAGATCAGATTCTGACAGTCTTCCTCCTCCCTCCTCAATTTTGTATCACATTTATTAATAGAGCAGCCTCAGGAAATCCATCCTGTCAGTCCCATTCAACATAAATAAGGTTTGAAGAATGTGTCCTAATATAGTGATGCGATGTGATCCTAGTATAGTGATTCTGTTGCTCTAAATCAGTTCCAAACCTCCCCCCCCCCCCGATAAATGGGATGGATCTGGTCCTCTCCACTCACACAGAGTCTTATTGCCACCCACAAAGCCCAATTGTCATTTTTTCTTTCCTGAAACAATACTTTTGATCTGCTGGATGAAGCATGTTGGCTGTGGCAACATCGAAGTATGTTGTCTACATCCCTCTGGAAAGCTAAGGAGCCACCAGGAATCAGGACCTGGTGCATGAGCTTGGTATGTGGAGGACGTGGTCCATTTTCCGCACAATATCCCTGCGTTCTAGACACCTGTTTGATGTGCTGCTTGCAAATGACTCCACACCACTTGGCCTTTTACTGAAGCTACTCCTCTCACTTTTCCACCACAGTAGGCAGTGTGCTTTTGTTTGCCAAGCAAAAGGCTTGGTAGTATGTGAACAGTCTTCTATGCTATGGCCAAATGTGCTCCTGCGCATGCCACCATGCTTTTGTGGCATTAAGGAACTCATTGGCATGAAGTGGTGTGTTGCAAAGTCAGAAACTGTTGACTAAAAACAACTAGAGGGTCAGTAAAACACATCAGTTCTTAGTAGTAGAGATGTTCAGAGCATCCTCACCACCTGCTCAGTTCACATTTCCGAAGACCTCTGGCTGCTAGACTGCAAAAGCAAGGATGAGCAGAGCCATAATAATGGTGCCAATCCTTATTTCTGAAGCATCTGTTACTAGCCACTAATGGAAGATGAAACTGAGTTTTATTTCTGACAATCAATACTATTTCATGGGCTTCAGAGAGAAGAACAAATCTCCAAGTAACACTTCAGAATATCACATAATAAACAAGGATTATGTAACACACCATTCCCTAAACAAATAACATGTTGTTGTTGTTGTACACTGTAATCTGAGGACTGGTGCGTCATGACATACATTGGGAGACCAATGGCAATTGTCAGTTGCACTAGCATTGCAGTGGTGTGATGCTAGCTAAGGCCACTGGCAGACGAAACTGTCATAGATATTTCAGATTGGGTTGTCAGTGATGGTAATATCTAGCAACTATTCATTTCAGTAATAATTACTTCAGAATTTATTGTTGCTCCATGAGAGAAATATTTGAGGTAGTCCCAAAGAACTCACTATTTTTTTGTCTGTTTCCAAATAAAAGTGGATTGTGAGAACCTCTGTCCATTGAAGTAAATGATTGTTCCTACTCTCTATTGATGTATAGTCAGTAGCCCTGGAGTAGGGATCTACTGGGCCACACGGAAAGCCCTACACTTTCAGTGGAGCCTCTGAGGTGCCTTCTTCAGGAAACATCCTCCTTCACTCAGTTAACAAGTTGCTCTCCAAACTCAGGGGAACTTCATGTGCTGCCTTCAACCCAGCAGAGAGCTGTGGCCTGACAGACAAACAAAAAACAGGGGAACGCTGTTCTGCAGTACAAAAATACCTGCATGTGCAAGAACTCCTTGGATCCATAACCAAGGAAGGTTGATGGTCAGAGCTTACTTACTTTCTATGGGAACTTAGTTTACAATCCCTCCCATAATAAATTATGCTAATAGGACTTTAGATACATGTTTCTGTGTGTTCGATTGGCTCCTTAATGAGTTAGAAAAAGCAAAAATTGACTTGAGTGTGATTAAGTTACGGCATCTCAAACTAGCCACTGTTGTTAAACTCTCTTAATCCATTTAGTAAATATTTAAATCTGAGGGTTGTTTTTTTTTTTAATCTGACCATCAGCATTGCCTTTCTGAGATAGACACAAATGAAACCACATATCTCAACAAATATCAGGGATTTATGAACACTGTTTATTAAGTAGAAGAAGGCAGGATCTTGGAAGGAAGTAATGTGAATGTATAATTAACAACATGATCTGACCTCTTTAACTTTGAATGCGCCTTCCCCAATTAAATTTTCCTGGCCCTGGTTTTAAATAGCTATTCACAGCTGTGGACATTTGATTTATTCCCCAATGAGAGCCAGAGATGCTGACCAACACCAGAAAACAACCGTTTTTAATTTAGATGTGTATAGTAGATGAAAATAATTGCATCTTTTTAATCATACATTTTAATGATGATCTTCCTTAGTCCTTGCATTATTAAAACAAAGTGTAATAGAAGAGTATGAGAGAGAATATCTGCATATGGGAATCATATTTTACATTTGGTTTTATCATTTCAGACAAGGCATACAATTTTCATGGGGACCCAAGGAATTCTTGGGTACCCAGCTCCCATATACCTTTAGTTGGATGCTGCAAGCCTCAAGATCCATCTACCTTTTCTGATGTGGCTGCTTCATCCCAGCAGGAAGGAAGAGATAGTGGAGCATGAGGAAATTGTATCAGTAACAGAAGGAATGTGTATTGGAGACCCACACAGTGACGTAACTCCTACTGGTATAAGCACTGTGCTGACAGTGCTGTTACCTTATCTGCAGTGCTAACAAATTGGTGGTGATGGTGGTGAGGGTAAAGGGGAACTGGTATAGATTTAATAAAGGTTCAGCAGCATGGTAATGCTGCACATCCCTTCATGCAGGGCTTCTTTTTCTTGGAAATGAGAGGCTGTTGTTTGGATCGAGCTTAGGGATAGCCAAGTCATATTATAAACATTTAGCCTGCAATCTTACACACACTTACCTGGGAGTAGGTCCCACTGAACTTAATGAGGCTTCTGAGTAGACATCCTAGGACTGTGCTGTATGTGCCTTTGCAAACACTCCCAAGAAAGCCAGGTGGGTTGTTTTCATTTTTTTGGAAGACCAGAAATAAAAGGGAAGGAGGATTTGGTGTAATGAGGGGTTAGCTAATAAGCACAAAATCCGATGTATATATTTATTTATTTAAAGCAAGGAAGGCGGGGGTGGCAGCGGCCAGGGAAGCTCAGATCATGGAGAAAGTAGGATGGGACAATGGCAGGAAGAGACATTGTAAACGTTTGTCCATGTGAGCAATAGGGATATCTCAGGAAGGCTAATACCACCACTTTTAGAGAAAACCGGGGGGGGGGGGGACACAGACCGACGGACGACTAATTGGGACAGATGAGGTGTGAACTGCACAAGCTACCGCTGGTATTTTCTGGAACAAATCAAGTGAAAATTAGCTGTTGCAAACAACTGGGTGTGTATCAGAGCACACCTAACTCCTCCTTCCCCCAATTAAGCATACATTTAAGATAAGAATTCCTAAAATATCTGTAGCTAAGTTCAGCATTGCCAGGTGAGAGGTAACTGTCACACCAAGTGAAACATGAGTCAGAAATAAGCCACTGGGCTGGAGAATTCAGATGTGTCTTTATCAGAGTTCCAAGGTGACAGAATTTTTAAGGAACGATCCCTCTGATTCGTATTAGTGTTTTTGTGAAGGAAAATGGCCACATTCCTGCTACCCTTTTCCAACTTTACTGCCAGTGAGGGGCAGAAGCAATTACCCTTGACTATATGATGCTCCCTTGAAGGGCCAGGATGACAGAGATATTGTTTCTCTTTGGGGGTGGGAAAAGGAGGCTACACTGAAATAAAATGAATGAAATATTTAAATACTGCATACTATTTCTCTGATTGCCCTTCCTTAACTTAGATTTCTTTTCCTGACATATTCAGCAGCAATGCAAACAGTTGGATGAACACGTAAATAGAGTGAGCATGAGTTTCTTTTTCTTGCCTTTTTTTTGGTGGTGGTGGGAGGGGGTGTCCTTCCTATTATGCAGTCTGTCTCTGTGCTTATTACTTGGAAATGGCTGTGGGACAGACTTTGTCTATGTTGACAGATGGATTATCAGAGTTATGAGCAGGTTGGTAGTAGATATTTCTGTGTGCTTTGGAAAAAAAATGAAGAACACCCTTGTCAGTTTAAAGTAAAGTGAGCATCCTACAAAAATGTGAAACTGAATCATGGAATTGTTCTACTTTTCATATATTTACTGGGAAATGCAAATTGGATGTATAGATTTTGCTGAGCAACTATAAGATTATATTACTACTCTTCTTTTATAACTAGTAATTGCTTGTCTTGTTTGGATGGGTTTCACATCATTCCACCGTGGGCAGGCAATGTTGACCTGTTTCTATATCTTGGGCACAGGCATGTCTGGGTCTTTCTCTTATCTTTGCCAGGGTTCTTCAAGGCCAGCTGTCCTCAAGTCTTCTGCCAGCTAGTGTTGCTGTGTTTCTGCTTGTGAAGTTGAGGTCAGGGGCAGATCACTGTATGGAGGCTAAGAGGTGACGTCAATGCGTAACTTACTGGGATAGTTAATCTCCTGGAAGGATAGAGTTTAATAATGAACTCGCAAGGGAGACTGGCACACTCGAGACTGCACACTGTAGGCTTTTCTTTTGGAGCTATGACACAACTGGGAATAGCCTGCAATTAATTCCTTCCTTGCCTATATGTATGGTTCTGCTAATATTTATTTTACAGATCCAGGACAAGATCTGTTTTACACTTGTGATCCACAGTCACTGAAAATCAAGTTTCGGTTTCTGAGGTAGGCGTGCTTCTGTTCAGAAATAATTATGAAAACATGGATTTTATTGGCCGTTATTGTTGGATGATGATAATTATGATTACAAAGCAAGTGAGACTTCCTTAAGGAAAATGACTTCCTCGTTTTCACAAACATCAGGAGAAATAAGCCTTGGAATGTATCTTCTATTTCATAAGACATTCCACTTGATGTGAAAGATAAAGATGGCATTACACCCTAGCTCTTGGATAAAATTGTTGATGTGGGTGGGGATTCCTGTTATTTGTAGAATATTGGTCTTGATACTTCTGATGATATTTGTGCAAAGGATCAGAAAGCCCTGAAATGTTTCCAGGCAATCTAAATTGTGAGTAAAATAGGAAGAGCTTGTTTTGGTTGGGTGTGTGTGTGTGTGTGTGTGTGCGCGCGCACGCGTGCAAAGTCTGGGCAAATGACATCAAAGTTAAGGCTTACTGTAGGCCTGTGGGGCTTCTAAAAATAAAGAGCAAGCAACCTTTCTTAGGTTGTGCACCTATAAACTGAAGCATATCAACACAGAGATCCGTCAAATAAATTTCACTCTTATCTGATGCCTTTATCTTCAGAAGTAGTTTCCACCAGGGCAACAATACCGTGATTGTGTTTATATCAATGGTCTCTCCACTTACAAGATCAGCTCAGAAGGGAATAAGAACAGCTTTCTGATAGGAGAACATACACTGTGGTAGGCCTATAATTGTCTACACCTTCTTTAAGAATTAAGACTGTTAAGGCATAGGTCAACGTTTTATAATAAATGATGTGGACAAAAGCATCTTTCAGTCATACCAGATATTTGTTTTACTCATCACATCTGCCAGCCTCCTATTGTGTCTGGGTATCCTCTTTCCCAA
This sequence comes from Heloderma suspectum, assembly GCF_057233095.1. Lineage (NCBI taxonomy): Eukaryota > Metazoa > Chordata > Lepidosauria > Squamata > Helodermatidae > Heloderma > Heloderma suspectum. The sequence goes on from NC_139462.1 coordinate 74,352,144, forward strand.
GCATTCACCATCCTTCCAGGGCCTTGGAGGCAGCAGCAATTTTGACTGTAGATATGACGATGAAGCAGTTTCATTGCAGAGGTGATGATGAAGAGCTCGCATATACTTTTTTAACCTCTGGAAGGAAGCTGTGCTGCTGACGACAGAACCCATCCCAGCTCCTGATCTGAGCCATCTGAGCTGCAGTGTGTTTCTTTGTCTTTGATACCTTGTTGGGAACACGGGGCTCCTGTAACAATCACTGTAGTCTAGTCAATGTATGTTATTTGTTATGGCTGTGACACTGTACGCTTTGGGGTTTGTTTTTTTTAATAGTTTTTTTTTTTGCCAGGGAACTGTAAGCATCCAGTTGGCATCCCCACTTACAGAGAGAGGAGACTTATCTCCTTTTGCATCGCCCAGTGAGGGAAGAACTCTGGGAAACTATTAAGACATAGGAGCCTTTGAGCCCTATTGTATAATAAAGCAGCAGCAGTTTCATGGCCCTTTCAAATTCCATGTTAAATGTGACACCACCACAAGATGTAAGCAGCGGCAGAAATTCCCAGTAGGTCTCTCCCTCCCCCTTTTCTTCTTCTTCCCTGGAGGCTCGTAAAAAGAGGCGGAGAATTTCTTACAGTAAAAAACTCACCTTTTGACAGTTTGACATAGCTCCAATGGACATGCTATGAATCCCCCTGCCTCACTAAACTTCCAGGGGGGTGGGAAGATAGACTCATACTGTCACACATACTGTATTATATTATTCTTACTATTTCTCCCCTTGGCTTGTGTGTGTGTGTGTGTGTGGGGGGGGGGTGTTCTCGTTAGCGTTTTCTCTTTCCAGGCTGATCGGCTGAACTGAGGCTTAAGCTCCCTGATCCGTTGGGACGGGCTTGGCAAACCAATCCAGCCCTCACACTGACTTCGTTTTGAGACTGATCACTGCCACCAAACGCACAGCAACGCACATTTCCAAGCCAAGGAGGGAAGGAGCTGGAGCTGCGACGGAAACTTTGCTTCTGAAAACCTTATTAACCTTTCGCATCCGCTGGAAAGCCAGAATCGAGTTGCCTGCAGAATGATTGCCACTGTCCGCTGATGCACAACTTGCTTGCTTATTACATTCATTTTTGGAAGTTAATTTCACATTTGCCTTCACATGCTTTTCTTTCTCCAAATGTGCAGCTGAAATTGCTTCCCTTGGCTAAACTTTGCAGAGCAATGGTCTTCTTATATCCCTTTACTTAAACAAACTGGTGGACGCCTAAAAAAAAACAAAAACGGAAAAAAACCCAAAACTTCCCTTCCCTTTCTCGCTCCTTGCACACTGGCAGCAGAGAGTGAAAGACAGAAGCACTCCCGGAGAGACTGGGAAAGGCGCTGCAATTATTTCTCATCACCATTATTGTCACCACGGTCGCCGAGCGTGCTTTTCTTCCTTCTGTCTCCGGATCCGGCCGGCCCTTGGGGGCTACTGCGGAGCAACCATGCCCTCGCTTTGATCCCCGTCCCCCGTCTGGTGCTCCAGCCTCCAAAAAGTCCTACTGGGCCTCGCTTATCTCCACAGGCAGCAGCTCTATGGCGAGCGAGGCACACCGGGCAGGCGCGCGTGTTTTCCTAAGGCTATCAAGGGAGCACATCAGAAGCAGCCCGGACCCTGACCCTGACTGTATGAATAAGTAAGCAGGATGCTGACGAGGACTGTGCTGGACGGGTTCGAAAATTAGAAGGAGGGGAGGGAGGAGGAGGGAAGCCCGGAGACCCAAGAACAGCAACAACAACAAAAAGCGGGGGGGGAGAAAAACCTTCGCACATTCCGTTGCTCCCTCCAGTGCAAACGCTTCGCCATCCCTGCAGGGCTCCCGTGCTGGGAACGGACTTGTTCGCCTCCCCCAGTCCTGCCTCCTCTCTCCTGCTCTTCCCCCTCGGCAGCCCGCTGATGTGCAGCCCGACTCCATCGCCCAGTAGCAGGCGCGGGAGCAGGAGCGGCGGGAGGCTGGGCGAGAGGCGGTCAGCAAAAAGGGCCCTTCTTCCGACGCCTTGGCTCTGCCGCCGAGCCCTGGCAAGGCGAAGCCCCGGCCGCCCTTCGCTGCTGCTGCCGCCGCGGCGGCGGCTGTGGCGGGAGAATTTGCAAGAGCAGGAGCGGCGGCGGCGGCGGCGGGAGCCCAGGAAAGTTTGCCCGGCCTTTGACAGAGGCGAGGGGGGGAGCACGACGCGGTGAGCGCGCGGGCGGACGCCTCTCGGCTCGGCACCTTCCCTCCTCGCCGGAGCAGCGAAGACCCCTTCTCCCCGCCGCCTCCCCTCATGTTTCACTCGCGCGTGGGGAAGCGCCAGATCCGGACCCGACGCCCCGAGCGGAGCCCTTGAGCGCAGGCGAGCATTTCGCCGCTCGGCATTCCCCGCTGCCATCCCGCGTGGGACAGCCTTGGCCCTGCCCGAGTTCGGCTCGCCTCGGGGGGGCCCTTCGCCAGCCCCAGCCCCCCCCCCCGCGGGCGCCGCCGCCGCCGCCCGGATCCTCCTGGCCCCCGGCGCCTCGTGCCTCCCGCTGTCGTGCGTCCCTTCGCCGGGGAAGAGAGTGACAATGCTTTGCTGGAGGATGGCGCTGTGGCTGGCGGGGCTGACCCTCTGCGGCGAGCTCCCCCGCTGCTCCGGCCTCGATTATGACTACCCTTACGATTACCACGAGGAGGATAAGGCTGAAGCCATCGACTATAAGGACCCCTGCAAAGCCGGTAAGTGCCTTCCGGGGCGCGTCTGGGGTCACGCCAGCCCAGCCCGGCCTTCTCTCCGCCCCCCCCCCCGCTTCTCTCTCCGTGTTTCACTGCCCGGTTGGGAAGGGGGCGCCGATGACCGGGGGAAGCGGGTGGGGCGCTCTCTGCACATGCTTAAGGACACTCGTTTTCTTTATTATTCCATCTCATGTACCAAGATGGAGGATGAGAGCCACGCTGGAAAGGGGTTCCTCTGAGGCCTGGGGCTAAGACTTGGTGAACCCTGTCTCAAACGAAGCCTTAACTGCTTCAGATGTGCTTGCTACTCAGTTTCGACCAACTCTTGTTTCGAGAGGAAAAGAATCAACTCATTTGATCTGCGGGATTGTAACCCTATCGACCACTCCAGTAGTCAGCTGCACAAGTTCTGCAGCGTGCAGCTCGATCCTATGCATGTTTGCTTAGGTCACTAGGATGACGGCTTGAAGGGAGTTTTCATAGGCGCCCCTAAAAACCTCCTTCCAGTGCAAGTGGCATTTGCAGCCTTCTTATAGAACAAGTGAAAACCGCGTGTGTGAACAAAGACAGTTTTAAACTCCCCTCCGTTGTTCCATGCCCCCCCTTCCCCTTCACTTTGTTTGCAGGGCAGTGCTCTCACTGGGTCACCTGTCAGCAGCAGCAGCCACCTCACTGGAAAGTAGAGAGAAAACCCTTCTCGTGGACACTGCCCAGTCAGCGATTGCAGCAAGTGGGGAGGGGCGGTCGCTTTTCCACAGCTCCATCTGAAACAGCAGGTGTTCTTCTGGCTTCCTCGGAAGCGCAGGGCCGGTTCTGTCTATACGAACAGAGGCCAGTGGAGGCTCAGGGCTCTTTCCAAAGGAGCAGTGCCAGCTCCTTCCTTCCGGTTAAGTGGAGAAACTGCCCGCTAGATAAGCCCTTCATTTGCTCTGAGGTGGGATTTTGTGCCTTCCTTTTGGCAGCCTCAGCCTTTTCAGGGCCTTATCCCCTCCAGCTTCAAAGGCACTTTCCAGCAGAGTGAGGCTTGGGATAGAGTTCAAGGTGCCAATTCAGGTGTAGTGTAATTCTGCCATAGAGGCATGGGAGGCACGCATGTGGAAGACATTACATTAGAACATAAAACACAGGTGGACCTTAAGGGCCCAGGAGTAGCAATGAGCAGGAATCGAGTATCCTGTAGAGTGTCACTGCTAAGTTACTGGATATTTTTCATTACATCATAATGTTCTCCACATATATTTCTCTATGCTTTCCCTGCTATGAAAATAATTATCTCAGTGTTTTCCCCAACAAAAGACCTTTCCTCCCCGCCGAATCCTGTGGAGGTTTACTCAGAAGGAAGTCCTACTGAGTTCATTTGGGCTTACTGCCAAAGAAGAGTGCAGAGGATTGCAATCTGACAGTTCACTGAGTAGTCATCAAATCTGAAGGGAATTCAGGGCAATCTAAACTAGGAAACACTACAAATTTTGTTGTGGAGTGTATCTCCGAAATCATAGAGGATAAGCCTATCAGTGACTCCTCATCATGATAGTGATATCTGGTTGGCCATGGTGGGAACAGAGTACTGGGTTAGATAGGCCTGAACCAATAGGGCTCTTACGTTCTTATATATATTCTTCAGAAACAAGTATGTAGTTTTCCAAAGGCACCTTAGCTGGCAGGGCTCATTTTTGATCCAAGAACTAGGATGGACAAAGCAGCAACAGAAAGCAAGTATCCCCCCCTCCCCCTTTTAAATAATATTAGTCCATAGCATTCTCAGTCAATAAATTGTGAGTGACGCAGCAGTGACTTCTGAGACACTGACTGGAATAAAGGAGGGGAAAGATCAATTCAGTATAGAGGATCTTGCTGCCTTAGGACAAGCAAATGGGCCAGATCCAGGGTTTCCACTATGGAGAAGCAAGTAATTGGTGTAGGAGGTACTGGTGCATCTCCACACTCATTCCTCCAACCAAGCATTTGAGACTTTCTACATGAGGCTGTTGAAGCTTGCAGGTCCTTTACATGATGTTGTCATCCTCCAGGGCCTCTCCCATGCTTCGCAACCATTATCACATGCTTTTTCCTAACAAGGAAAGTCTAGTATGTTTTCTGAATGGTGTTATAGAAATCTAGTGTAAGTGTGCAATTCTGCTATACCATAATGCCACCTAGTGGTTGTGTAATGGAACATATAGAAAGGAAGAGCTCCCCCCCTTTGAAAAAAATACATGTAAAGGAGCCAAACTTAATCCCCCAAAGAATCTAGAAGCAGAAGCCTCGGGAAAGGTGTGGGTTAAAAGCCTCATGTAGAAAAAAAACATTTTGAGTATTTCTCATGTGGACCAGAAAGCAAATACTCAAATGTTTGGCTGCTGGAGTGAGCATGGGGAAGAGCTTGCTTTGTACCTCCCAAACAAATTGCTTACATTTTTCTTGTGAAAACCCTAATCTGGCCAACTGCCTTGTCTTGAAACAAGAATCTCTGTGGTGCAGCCTACCTCAACCTGGTGCCCTCCAGATGTGTTGGACTATATCTCCCAGCATCCCCAGGCCAACTCCCAGCTGGGGCATGCTGGGAGTTGTAGTCCAACACACCTAGAGGGCACCAGGTTCGGGAAAGCTGCTACAGGGAATTGCATCTAACAGATTAGTCTATGGATCTTTGAGAAGGTTTTCCAGAGTAGTATTTTAAATTTTTTATTTAGCAATAATTGTGTACAATGTGCCACGAGGGGGTGTAGATAGCAAAGTAGCTCTTAACAAAGTTTGCTTCTCTCCTGTGAAATATGCTTTATTCAGGTATTTGGTTTTATGAAGTATACTTGGTTGACAGCTATTATCAAGCGTGCATGTCCACCTACTGTCTATTTGTCATGTTCTTAGGTAAGCTCCAAGTTGGTTTTCATTGGAGATGAGTTACTATGTCAAGTTCCTCTACAAATGGAAGATCTCCATTTTTCCAGACTCCAGTGAAACATCTGCTGATTACATGACATATGTTTTAGATTTATAGGTTCTTTAAGTGGCTTGAGTGAGTTAATACTGGATCCATTCAATCCTGCTCAGTGGCTTTCCTGGCAGCAGGAATGGGGTCATGGTTTCTTAAATCAAAATGACATACCTTTGTAGTTTGTTTGTGTATTACGTGTGTGCAAAATTCATTTTGAAAGGGCGTTGTAAACAAAGTAGGCCCATGTGTTGCAGTTGGAGTGTAAAACAAGTGCTAGAGTTTTGCGGTCACTTCATTTGCATTTAGTTACTCTTGTTCCATGAAACTTGGTTCAGCCAAAGTTAGTGTTCTTTTTGGCCACAATCTTTCACTGATTTATTCTTTAGCAAAGAATGGGATGAAAAGGTTTGAGGTTTGACTAGTAATGGGCGTACTCCAGGGTAAGCAGTTTGAGGACTGGCCTCAGTATATGTTGTTTTGTTGCTCTTTGCCATAATTAGGAGTATGTGTTGACAGTGCCAACTGCGCTCCATATCATATGATTCCTTTTCTAATCCTAAAAATATGTATCACCTTCATATAAATTGCTAAACATTCTTTGCTTGCAGCTGAGGAATGTTCAGGAGCAGAAACCAAATGAGTTTGCTTCTGTAAAAATTGCTCAGAACGTACCAAACTTTAGAGACATCCTCACCACACTTATTTCAGTGTTCTGAGTAGCCCAATATTATGTACCTTTACTCAGAAATAAGCCCCACTGAGTTCAGTGTGACTCATTCCCAAGCAGGTGGCCCTATGATTGCATTTTTGCAGTCTGGTTCTCATTGGTTTTTATCCAGATGTAACCCCTATTGATGCCAGTAGGGCATGCTTCCAAGTAAGAATGCTTAGGTTTGCAGCCTAAGGGTGCAATCCTAGCCATGTGTACTCAGAAACAAGTCTTATTGAGTTCAATGGAATTTACTCCAAGGTAAGTGTGTATAGGATTGCAGCATAACTGCAGTCCTATACACCAATCTACCCCAAGTGCATGCCCCCCGATTTGAAGGAGTACAAGTCCCATCATCCCTAGCCAGCAAGCCATTGGCTGGGAATGATGGGATGTGTAGTCCAACATATTTGGAGAGCACCAGGTTGGGAAAGGTTGCTATACACTTACCTGGGAGTAAGTCCCATTGAACAAAGTGGGAGTCATATCTGAGTAAACATGTCTAGGATTGCATTGTTAGTGTTAGTGTAACAAACTTAGTTTGTTCTATATTTTAAATAATTATATAAATCCTTAGCATATAATGAAATCATTGCGGTTTGGCTCAAACACAAGACAGGTTTTCTGAAATTTTACAGGCATTATGTTTTCAAGAGTAAGTGTAAATAGGTAGGACAAAAATCAGACCCTATTGGTTATGTCAGTCGCAACATTTTTAAAGTATTTGATGCTGAGAGTGTTTGAAAAACATTTAATATTTCATGCAGAATAAACGGTTTGTATTTATATAAACAAATATATATTATTTATGATAATGACAACTTTGAGCTATGCCCTTGGGTAGAGCTTAGTCATTTGGTGGAGACAGAGAAACACTCAACCTTGGAGGGATGAGAGGTGTGCAAAAATATATAAACGAATAAATACAGCTTGCATTCTGCAACCATCAATATGTTCCTGGTTTCCTCTGGAAATCCGTCCTCCATTCTGAGGATTGCTAACGTGTGAAGGCAGATAATCCCATTATCAGGGTTATATTCCTGGCTGCAACATTTAGAGAGCAATCCTATGGGTGCTAGTCAGCGGCTAGACGGCTTTAGGATACGTCAGTTTCTGGGAACCGACCTTGGAGCTTGTGTTCCAAGATCGGTTCCCTGAGAACCGACCTTCCCCCCCTCCTGCGCTGCCTCGCAGGCAGCTTGGAATGGTCTTGTGCTCCGCGCTCAGAAGAGGAGCGGAGAGTGGGGAAAATGGGACATTCCGGTGGGCGTTCCAGGGTGGGGAAGGCGGAAATTCCAGTATGACACATCTAACATGTTGTCCAGCAGCTGCTTCCCCTGCTTCGCCTTCCTGCGGCTAGACAGCCCTGCATTGGATAGGAGGTTGCCTCCGACTTTGGAGGTGGCTACCTATCCTGGTAAGATCGCTCCCTTAGCCATTTAGGGTGCAATTCTTTGCATGTTTAAACAGAAAAAAGTTTTACAACTCCCAAATCCCAGCTTCCTTTGTGGTGGGAATAGAGATCATTTGAGAGGAGCAGAGTGGCAGCAGAATTTTTGGCCACTCTCTCCGAGCAGCTCTGTAGGTGATCTCTGTAACCCATGCTGGCATGACAGACAACATGCTAACCCACCATAGGTAAAATAATCCTTACTGCAGACTGTGGGTTCTCAGGGTGGCTTATTTGGGGGAAATAACCTACCGTGGGTGGGAAAAACATCCCACAGCCATCATGGGTTAGCCTGTTGTGTGAACCCAGCCATTGTGTCCAGAGTTTCAAGGGAGAAGAATAAAATGTCCTGTTTTTAGATTTTAGGACCTGGGCAGCGTGTGTATGTCAAAAGGAAGCTATCTTTCTACAAAAGTATAGGGCTCCCAGAAAGCCAGATTGATGTCTCTGAACCAGGTCTACTGGTGAGACACAAGAGTTACAGAGCCTGAGTGTCAGTGAAGTAACCAGGGAAGAAGCAAACCTACCTTTTCATTGACTCTTCCTCTCCAATCTCTGTTGCAACTATAGCAACTATCATATGGAAAAGACAGGCTAGCAAAGTTACTTCAGTATTTTTAGCTTTCTTTTACGGTGTAAGAAATCTTTCATCCTCTGTGAGGAAAGTTAGTCACACTGTCTACATTTGTGCTTTATTTCCTCTCCCCCTCCCATCTGTTCGATTCTTCTTATGCTGTTGCAAACTTCCTTGCTGGTTATGGCCAGCCATCGCTTTCACTTTGTTGTCTGCCTTTTGCTTGTGGTTTGCTGTCCAGCTTCATGAGGCTTGCCTGCCCCCATAGGCCGTTGCTTTCCGTTGTGCGTACTTCTTCTGCTGCTTTACAGCTGGTCTGCAGTACCCTTTGCCTGCCTGTGGTTCCCTTGCTTCTCGTTATGCTGCAGAATATGATTAGCATTGAGATGTAGTTTGCTTGTCCTCTCTTTGAAGCTCAGGGGTTCTCCAGCTCTGAAAATTCCTCAGAGCAGAGCTGAGATGAAAAATAAGTTTGAGCATTTCACAACTTAAGGAAAGCTCAAGCAAAGGTGGTTGAGTTAGAGGAAGAAGCAATAGTGAGTAGGGATGCTGCAGAAATTTGAGACAGTCCAAAAAGAGCTTGGATTTATAAGAATCTGACCTTCAGAATCCGCTGCAGGGTGAATGCCTCAGTCTGTGTGGAGCCTGTGGGCTTTCGGATGACTTTTTTTTTTACTTTCCCAAAATTTACACATATAAATTCGTAGAAAAATACGTAAGTTTCTGCTGAGGAAACGTTAAGTGGAATGGGGGACAATATGCTAAATGTTGCATACTAAGGCAAATTATGTAAATACTTATGTAATTATTTGCGTATTTTTCTGCATGACAAAAAGAATCGCATCCGTTTGTGGGCGGACAATGGAACAAAATGTGCCTGACATTCCGCAAAACACAGACGGAGTGGACTTTACACAGTCTGTACATCCCTAATAGTGAGCAGGAGAATGAGGCGGTGGTACCAAGTGAGAAAGCCAGCACAGGGGGACAAAACTAATTTGCTTGAACCAGTAATTTGATTAGCTGGTATGCTTGTGTGGCTGTTGTTGTGAAGGTAGACTTTTACAGCACAGTTGAAAAACATGCAGCGAGCCTGGTTTTATATTAAGTCGGTCTCTAGACTTAGGCTCATGGCAAGTAACATCTTCAGATTATGTCAGGAGTGGACAATGTGCAGCCCAGAGTCCAGGGGCGCACTACTTGTGGCTCACAGGCTGCATGCTGCCTTTGGCGGCACCCAGGGCAGCCCACAGAGCTGTGGGGACTCTGCCCATTTTCCCAGGAAGGATAAGCCCACTCTCATCTCCGATCCCTGGTCAGAGAGAAGATGGGGCTTTCCCTAGCTAGTGCTGACAAGCAAAACCTTGCTCTGATCAAAGATAAGGGCAGGGCTGCCCTTGTTAGTGCTAGCATGGGAAACCTCCCTCTCATCTCCAATCACTGATTGGAAATAAGGCTAGAGTTTCTCTTGCTAGTGCTAGTGCAAGGGAAACCTTGCAGCCGCCCCCAGACCCAGCAAACATGCTGCAGGATTCCTGGAATGCAGGATGAGCTTAAAGCCCCCTCCCCCCCCCATGATCTTGCTGGAGGGTTGTTGGCATGGGATTGTGTGTGTGTGTGTGTGTGTGTGTGCGCGCTTTTATGTTGTGTCCATGTGGTTCCTGGGTTCCCTGCCAATACCAGATACAGCCCTTGGGCCTGAAAAGGTTGTACACCCCTGCCATAGGCTACATTTGACAACTGTGTTCTTTTAAAAATCCTGAAAAACCTATTTTTAGTTTTGAAATGTAACTCTTGAGCCCTTGTGATATGAGAGAGAAATATGAACTTGTTTTCAGTATATAAAAGAAGAAAACAAGCAAAGTAATTTCATCAGCATTGCCTCATTTATCTTCAAAAGAAATTCTGAAGCAGAACGTCTCTGATATTCCCGTTTTACAGATGGTGAACTGAATCTGAGAGGGACTTGTCCAAGGCCAGTCAGTGTGCTGGTATATCAAACTCACAAGGCCCAGACATAGCATTATGCAGCAGCTCGTACTATGTAAGAATGTAAGCCTGTGGTTTTTCCTTTCAGTGTTTAAAAGCAGAGGTTGTCAATATTCAAAGAGACAGAGATCAATTTTGCGCTAAAATAGCTGCTGGGCTCTTGTTTTATCGAGGTATGTGAAAGATGATGCCTAGGGGGAGACATTCTTGGTAATTAGCCACCTGCTCTGCATCCTTAACCTTGCTAAGATGATATTTACTTGACAAGAGGACCAATAAATGAATAGATAATTGATCCTGAATTGCTTAAATTGGCAAGAATATCTGTTACATTTTTAAAAGGGATTTACTTCGTAGGTCTGCAGTGTTCTTTATCGAACTGCTCTCCGAAGCAATTAGCTGTGTAAATGCTCTTATTTGCTATACTTTGTGTTACAACAATTATGGAAATGTCAGGCAGCAGTTGCACAACTCCCGGTTAGAATTTTTTTTCAGAAACAAAGGCCCACACAAGAGTCCTAGCACAAGCTGGGCCCTGGTTAACTGGCATATTTACTTTAAATTTAAGTTCCATATATTTGAATATACATGACATATTTAATGGACCAATTAACCTCATTCTGTGAACTCCACATACAGTTCTGAAAGACATGATGTGAGAAACATAATTCCTTGACTTATTTCAGCCTGGCTTCTGGCCTGGATAAAGAACAGAAAGCACAGTAGTTGCCTCGAGGAACAACCTTTGCCTAGAGACAAAGGCCAGACTAGGAGTGGGGGAGTTACCTGTTGTTGTTGTTGTTAATGTTACACTGTCAAAGCAGGTAAGCTGTTTAGATTTGCTGCTGGACTCAGTGTTGTTATTGGTAAGCAAGTGGTTGTGGTGGCTAGAAGTCTTTTATCAGTTTCACCTGATATGCTGGCTGTTTCCCTTCCTAGAGAATCAGGGCATTTTAAGAGACAACCATGTTTATGTAACCTCAAGGATTATTGACTGTTGCCAGGTACTCTACTAGGGACGGGAGAACCAGGGATGCTCGAGCTCACTGAAATTCTCTGAACTTCACTTCAAAGTTTGGTATGCCCAACAACTGCTCTTTGCAGTTTTAAAAAGTTGCACCATGTGTTTAAGGTCATGTGTAATTTGCCCTCACTCTCAGCCTCTCGTTGCACACACACCCAGCCTGGACAAATCAAAATATGCTGCTCCTCCTATCTACCCATTGCCTCTTTCTCTTTGTTGCTAGCTGGCTTGGCTGTGTTAACTGTGGCAGTGTTCCTCTTCCACTGAAGCAGCTCCTCCCAATCCCGGGCAGATGCCGGGTAGTGGGGAGGAAGGCAGGTGCTGTAGCTGGTCTTGCTGGTGGGCTGAGCTGTCTCAGACAGCTTTGGGCTGACTATGGTTGTAGAAGGTGAGCTTGAGTGAGCCAGACAGCAAGAATCGTCCTTGTGATAGGAGTGAAGGTGTGTAAACAACATAGCTAGCTGGGCTTCTCTTTGCTGCTGCTTGCCCGCTCCGGTCACTGTGGGGAATCCCAGGAAACGACAGCGATGTGTGACAGGCTAATTATTGCATTCACGTCAACCAGGGCCATGTGCACTCGCAAAAGTTTCTGGGCCTTCTCCTGGCCGGTACATATGTGTGTGCGTGTGCAATGCACGCATGTGGCAAAATTAACAAAATTAAATATTTTAAAAATAGGGATGAGGAATATAAATCTGGCTTTCCTTGTATGTTCAGTAATCAGGTGCCCAACAGTATCCCTGGCATCTCCAGGTAGGGCAGGAAAACTCCTGCCTGAAACTCTGGAAAGGTGCTGCCAGTCAGTGTTGACAATACTGGGCTAGATGGACCAATGGTCTGACTCTGTATAAGGCAGCTTCCCATGTTCCTAAATATTACCCAACTATGGATTTGGGGGATTCCCGCCCCCACCATGGATCAGCATGACTATCTTTCCTCTTTTATGGTCACTAATTCATGCACTAAACACCCCAAACCAGTCTAGGCCATTTTCTTTCAGTATGGTTGGCAACTCTAGGTGCATTGTGATTAACACTGTCTATATCACTGGCAAGGGAATGTATACTGTATAATCTGTGAATTCTTTAAATAAACATTTTGACAGGGTATTGATAGTAGCTGGGTTTAAAAAACGGGCTAAGACGTTAAAAAGCTTTGAAAATATTTTTTGATCAGGAAGGAATCTTCATAAAGTAAACATATGGCAAGTTAAATTACAGTTAGTTTAACGACAGCATTAATATAAACACGGATAGAACTGAGCTAATACTCAAACTAATATTCACTCTAAGCAAGAATATCAGGATATGAATAACAGGTCTCTTCATGTGTTTAGCATATGTCTATAAGCTCCTTTCCAGAAAAGTGCCAAGTGTTGTTACTTGCTGCTGCATTCAGTTTGGAGGTTTTTCTGAAGCTGTAGGTGCTCCACTAGTATTCTTCTTTTCCGCTTGGGGACTTAGTTTGGGATCTCAATATGTGAACATGAGGCACACATTCTGAAGCAGCATATGTACAACACATCAATTGGTCCATAGGCAATTGTGAAACATTTACATGCACATAATCACATATGCCAGCTGTGTTCATACAAACCATTCAGTTGCAGTTGTGTATATGCTCCGAGCTTGTGTGTGCATGGTCTTTCTTGTTAATTGAAAGGGGTGAGAGTAATTACATGCAAAGCAATGGAGGCATGGACCTGACCCTACGCTGAAGTGAATGGAGGAGACCTTGTAACCACTCAGTACCACCTGCAGTCACTGGGTTGGTACCAGAGTGTATTAGTGATCTGAAATTACTTAGTTGTTCCCAAATGTGTTAGTAGGCAGAAAGCAGTGGATTCCTGGGAGCCACCTTTCTGTCCTTCATCCTGTGACTGGAGATGAGGCAAATTTGGAACTGGAAAAGTTTGTTATATGAACTCCCACAGATCGAAAAACTGTCCAGACCCTTCTAAATTTGGAACTGATTTGTACTGAGATTTGCCACTGCTGCCAGCTCGCCCTCCCTGCCCTTCCCTCCCCCCAACTTTCCTGGCAGCAGGGCTGCAGCTGTAGTGGTAAGGTCTCTGGTGGCCTGTGTGAAAGGCCTCCCTCTCTCTGGTGCCTAGAACACTGCCCAACGTAGCATGCAGGAGCAAGGAACCCTGGGAAATGCAGTTCTTAAGGGCAGTTAAACTTAGGCACCCCGTACGAGTGCATTTCCCAGGCTCCCTGACACCTGGGACACTGCCCTTGCAGCAGTCTAGGACTGAGGAGGGAGGCCTGCCACATTACCACCACTGCCTTGCCATCACCAACACTGGGTAAGCTTTGGGAAAGGATGGGTTTCACAGGGGTTTGGGAGAATTGCAGGCAATTGGGAAGGGGAGGTGTCTGGCCCCATCTAGAACAAAGGACCATAGGAATCTGCCTTATATTAAACCATACCATTGATTCATCTAGCTTATTTACTTTGACTAGCAGTGGCATCCTAGGGTTTCAGACAAGAGTCTGTCCTAGCCCTATCTAGAGATGACAGGAGTTGAATCTGGGATTTTTTTTTGCATGCAAAGCATGTGCACTGCCACTGAATTTTGGCCCTTCCTCACTGTGACATCATCAGGATCATTACAGGGGAGCAATCTACACCAGTAATTTGTGCAAAGGGAGAGCAGTTTGAGGTCCTTTGCAACACATAACACCGTGGCCAAACCACAGCCAATCAGCTGCATCCCTCTTGAACAGGCACATTTTCTGAAAGTCCTTGTACTCCATCTTTTTTACATAAAGTGGCTCCCAGGAGGTTCTGCTGCCATATGCCCTGTCCCTCTGCATTAAATTCTGGGCGTACCTCAGTGAGGTGGCTGTGACCTTGCACTAACATGGTCAGGGGGTGCCCCCTTCCCCCTATTCACTCTTTCCCCCATATGTATTAACCCCATACACGAGCCAGAGTAACTGCCCTGCCTTTCCCATTCATAAAAGAGCTGTAGTGGCGATGTTATGAATGGAAAAAGCAGGCAAGCGACTCTTCTGAAGAAGTACGTGTGCTATTTTGAAGGGGAGTGATCCCTATAGTGCTTTTATGAATGGGGAAGGCAGGCTAGTTACTCCCACTGCCTTTTCCATCCATAAATGTGCTATAGTGACTTTACTTCCCATGAAAATTACGATTTGCCTTCCCCATTCATAAAAGCGTTACAGCTGGTGGGCATGTTTCTCAGCCTGAGACAGCGAAGCTAGAGAGGTGCTGGGCTGCTGAAGGGCCCTCGTGTGGCTAGGCAGGGAGTGGGGTGGGTGGACAGGGAGCCTGGGCAGATGCTGCTGCTGCCATCATCTCTGCCACCCATCCCTCCATCCATGCCTGGATTGCAGTGGAGCTCTTGAGACGATCCTTGCAGCAGGCTGCGCTTGGGAGTTGCTTGTGGCAGACTCAGGGCTGGGGGTGGGGGCAGGCACGGAGGCAGGGGAGGCTTTCTGGCACTGCCCTCCAGGGAAAGTGGCTTCTGAACAAGGAGCTCTGCAGGGAGACAGGTGAGTCCTGCCACTGCCACTGCCGCCGCCACCGCCACCACCACGTTCTTGCCAGTGGCTGTTCCTGCAGGGCTTGTCTGGGGTTCGGGAGGGGGCAGCCTCTGTTAATTGATCTCTCCTGACTACCACTCTTCCAGAAGCGGTTCCGAGCTTCGCTCTCCTGGGGCTGCGTTTTCTTCTGCGGGGTCAGCCTCACGCCTCCCAGGCTAGTTACCCTGGCTGGCTAAAGCTGTAGCACTTTATGAATGGGAAAGGCAGGGTAGTTACTCTCCCTGGTGACAGTAATGCCTATGGGGAAAAAGAGTAGCTAGCCTGATATAGTGATTTTACTCCTATTCACAATTGTGCACTTACTGCTTTAGATAGAGAGAGTAAATACCTTGCCTTTCCCATTCATAAACAGCAAAGTAGCAGTGGGGAGCCAGGAGTGGGAAACAAGCCTCTCTCATTTGCTGAGCAGCACTTCAGGGGTTGAGAACATTCAGCTCTCTGCCCTGGCTCTGCCCACCCCCCCAAGGTGTCAACTACTGGCAATGCATTGAAAATCGCTTTTAGGGGCTGTATACTCGGCTGCTCCTGCTTTGTGTGCTGCTGTTGACAGACTAAAGCTGTTTTCAGGAAAAAGTGGAGAAAAACTGAAAGCGATTCTCAGTGTGTTGCCATGAAGCTCCCCCCAGGGTTTTCAAATTTGGGATTTGAAACTTGGAAAATAGCTTGGTTTTCCAAACCTAATTGTCAACTGAGAAGAGGCACGTTTGACCATCATGTTTATCGTGGCAACATAGAGAACCAAGTTCTCCTCTTAGAGATATTTTAAATATGGTCAGTCTATTAAATCTATTAAATACATGTTAAATAAATAAATAAACTATCCACAGGAACTTACAAAGCTGTCCTATTCAGCCAATGGATGGGAATGACTGATTATAGACCTGAAGCATCTCACACATGTTGCAGTTTCTAGTTCATAGAAACTACTAATTTATTATGTAGGTTCAAATAATTTAGGATAATTTTTTTCTATTTTTTTCCTGTTTGGAGCTACCATAAGAACATGAGTATTTTTCCTCACAAAGTCTTGCAATAGAAATCTACATATTCACGTTCTGCACAGTAATGTCATGCAGTCAACTTTTTGCAGTGGTCAACACGATGTCCTCATATAAATGATGAGCAGTATTTCAGATGCCTCTTACATAACATCAGTGTTTATTTCAGCATGTTACTTACACAAGCCAATTTTATTTGGTTTCATGAAAGATAGTTTTAGAACAACTCAGTGGGTGTGAGAACATGATGGTGATGAACATCTGAGATGAATTGCCCAATTTCACCATCTGGCAAAATTGCTTTTCTGCATTTATATAAAGACATGGCATGTACTTTCATTTAACCTGCATACCAAGAGTGTAATTTCACCCCCGCTTCCTAACATTTGAAAAAAAAAAATGTTACTCTTTGGTTTGGTTTCATTAAGGCGAGAAATGGTATGTAAGTATTGGTCTTGATGCATAATCAAAGACTATACTATGGCCATTTTTTCTAGAGTCAGCCATCAGGTATATGGATATATTATCGATAAAAAGAATACTGGCTAATATATTATAGACCAGGGGTGGGGAATGTGTGGCTGTCCACATATTGTTGGACTACAACTCCCCTCAGCCCTAGCCAGCATAGCCAATGGTAAAGGATAATGGGAGTTGCAGTCCAATAACATCTGGAGGGCCACACGTTCCTCATTCCTTTCGTTGAACAAGACTACTGCTTAGTACAGCAGCCTTCTCCAATCAGCACCCTCCAGATGTTCCAGAATACAACTCCAGCATTCCTGGCTATTGGCCATGTTGGTTGGGGCTGATGGGAATTGAAGTCCAAAATATCTGGAGGGCACCAGGTTAGAGAAGGCTCTAGTACAGAGTTAGACGTGCTGTTCATTAACAGTGCATTTCTATACATGTCTACTCAGAAGTAAACCCCCATTCAGTTCAATAGGACTTACTCCTAGGTTAGTGTGTATATATAGGATTGCCAACCTGAAGATAAGTGGGCTTAAGCATGCCGGCAGTGTTTCTACTGCCCCCTTAATTACACAGTTCTGTAGCATCACATCTTCAGATGAAGAGTAGGAAACCTTGGAAGATTAGCACCACTCTTCTCACTTGACTGTTCAGAATAAGCTGATTTAGCAACTACCTCATAATCCATCCACCTTCTGCATGGGACCAGTGTCCATTGAGATGCTCACCAAAGGAACTTTGACAAATATCTCAATGGACTCTTCGTCACCTGAAATGTCACTTTTCAGTCAGTATGAGATCCAAATAGTTGCCATGATCCTTATAATGAATTCACACCAGTTATTTTTTTCTCCATGCTGTCAAGTACACAGAGGAAAAGGTTAGTGTGTAAACTAGGTGGTACATGCCTTGAGCTGGTTCTCTACCTCGATTTCTACCTATGTATATGATTGCATGGAGAACTTTGGTAGAGACTGGCCCCTGGTTAAAATGTGCAGATATGATTCATTTATATCCCTGTTCTCAGAAATTTGACTGGTATGCTTGTTATTTGTAGTTCTGATCATCATTATTATTTTTACTTATGGGAACTTACATATATGATCTTGGGACAGGGTCATTCTTTCTGGTGTGAATATAATTCAGTTTCTTGTAGGACAGTAAAATTTTGTTCCAAAGAGGGCATAAACTATTGCAATTGCTTTTGAATGGTTAGAGACATGTATTTCTGCATCATGGCTCAATATATTTTAGGGCACAATTCTGTTGATTGCACCCTTGGTGATCGGAAGCCTCCAGACTCGGGGGCATCCAATCATCCAACGCAGGGTGGAGGAGTGGTAGAGGCTATCTTCGCCTCCCTACCCTCCTGCCCTGTAGATTTTGCTAGACAGGTTTTTTAGCCCATCTAGCGAGAGTGCTTTGGAGGGGAAGGGAAGGAGGTTGGAAGAGGTTCAGGATAATTCCTATCCTGGCCTTTCCAGTCTCCTCCCCACACTGCCCATTGGAACCCCCCCCCCTTTTCTTCTCCTTCAAGGTCACTTTTCCGATGTTGGAGGACAGCCAGCATGGTTCTTTCCATGCCGGCTGTGATGGGGTGGGGGAGCAGGGTCGGATCTCTGACTCCCCCTTCCGAGGTCAGAGTGCTGTCTCTGACCTTGGAAAGGGGAATCCAAACAATCCTGTGGTCCTGGATGCTTACCCAGGGACCATGGGGTTGCTCTCTTATTGTTAAAGTGGCTGCTGGCAACTACAGTTGCAAATTTCATATGATAGTCCTTAACTTTTTATTCTTTGTAAGTATTTGCACAAAAAATGATCACCTAAAAGTCATACCTGGAAGAAAGTATTAATTTTAAGAATGGCTTGGCTCAAAAGATGTGCACTACTGAAAAGAAAAGGGGTAAAACAGCAATATCAACAGAACTTTAGAACTATAGTTTCCTTATACATCTTGTGCATTAGGAGATCACAACACCAAGCAAAATTATAGTTAAGAGTTAAAATAGTTGAAATTGTGCTTGATGTTTCATAGTGTTTATACACACACACACATTCTCTGTTCTGAAAGGCTTATGCTTGAGCAAGCTAACAGTCATACTTTCTTATTAAAAATAAAGATGTAAGACTCTCAGTCCTACAGATGTACATAATACATAACTGTGAACGTGCAGAGTGGCTTGTCATACTACTGTGCTGTCAGCTACTATCTTTATAACAAAGGATACCATGAAATACTAAATGGGTATAAGCCCTATTCTTGTGTTACTTGTGTGTAGAGCCTTACTGTATTGAAGCAGGAGTGGGGCTGTGCTTTTAGCCACACTCCTGACGTAGCATCTCAGTAGTCCAATGTTCATGCATTGAATGTAGTTCTTCTCACAGAAGTATCAATGTGCAAGCAGCTTCTCGTGTGTAGGGGCTCTGGATGACTGGGATATCTAGTTGCAGGGTGTGTCCCAACCATGAGGAATCCTTACATGCAAGCTGTGCTCTTGCGTTGGATTCCTATGCAAACAGCCACATTCAACGGTGGGATATCAGACATCAAAAATGCAACATTGGGGGCGGGGCTAAAAGCATGGCCCTGCTCCTGCTTCAAAATGGTAAGGCCCTACATGTGAGTAACATGTGAATAGGGCTTTATTTGTACTGGCATTATTCTCTTTGTGATATTCAAAATGGGAGGGTTTTCCAGGGACCAAAGAAGTTAGCGTATCTCCCTCTCCACATGCAAAGTGGGAATCCACCCTTGCAGTCCTCCCTGTCACAGCACAGAGACCTTCACTGCCCTTGCCCCTTTGAGAGCAATATTGGCAAAAAGGGTGTATGGGTGGAGTGAAGGAAGCTTTGGATCTGCCAGTCCCATACCCAACAACCCCCTGGAATGGGGAAAAATAAATGCCAGCCCTGGAGCTGGTATACTTATTTTCCCTGCAGTCACTCTGCAGCTTCTGCCCTGCTAGCTGGAGCCTGACAGGACTTTGGATGTGGTGGTTCCTCTAATTTTGGATTCTCCCTCTCCTGCACCTTTGGATTGCTCTGCCCAATAATCATCTTCAGTCCTCTGTTGCTACTTCCCTGCTCCTAATTTTGTGCCATGCAACTCTTTATGATGCCACTTCTGTTCATCGTGGTTATGTGGTAGCAGTAGCACCTCATAGCACCTTTGCATCATAGATGCTCAGGATTTTAGCAGTGCTAATCACATATGCTGCCAAGTTGAAACACTTATTTGGTAGTTCATTTCCTCATTAAAATAAGATTACGGGTTTCAGAAAGTGACCCATGCTTTTCATTCTCTTTACTTACTTGTAGTGTCCAAAATTTACATCTTCCCCTCTGATGTAAATAGGCCCACCTTGTGTTTTTGACTGTAGTAAGAGATGTCATTGTGCAGCTTTGGATGCTAGAGAGATCTGAGGGAGCAGGAAGCAGATGTTACTTATACTTCCTCTTCCCTACATGTTCTGTAATACCAACTCCACTCAATGAGAGGACATGGATTTGTAAATAGCCTTACTGTTTCATAAGTGAGAGAATTCAATATCTGAACATAAGCACGGGCTGATATAGTAATACTCTTTTGACAGCCCCACAACGGCTTATTGTACAGTCTGGGCAACCGATGCAGGAATGAAATGTATTCAGATATTACAGCAGTTGCATGGAGACCAAATCACATGAAAGCAATTTTGGGTGGTATCCATGACACTGCTTTCACAGGTGAACCTGTCCCTAGCCATCCCTTAAAGCTGTCATCTCTTACAGTCTTCTGAACAGTCAAGACTGGAAGGATTTGCTAACCAAATGTTGGGTGACTGCTCTGATTCCCCCATTAAAGGCTTATGGGTTGTCATAGCAGCATCTCATGTTCCTAGCTTAGGTTAGGGGATTGAAGTACCCATTTAAAGGTATAATGCCCAACTGAAGTAGCAAACCTGTTAGTGATCTTCTAGAGCCCTAGAAGTTCATCTTGGGGTGGTGTCTTCAGCAGTGTCTCGCTCATTCCATACATTACAAGTTGAATAAACTGACCACAACAACTGGTTCTATATCCTCTTAGACCATATTAGTATGTACAACCAGTCATTGTGGCCTGTTTATTCAGCTTGTGATGTATGGAATGAGAGCAGCCAGGAGACATTGTAACAGCAGATAGTTCAGTGACCTGCAACTAGAAGCTCCAGGAGGGGTGACAAAAACCGTGCTGCATGTAGAAAATGCCATTGAGTGATCAGCATGTCTGTTTGTGATTCAGACACCCAGAGGAGATGAACTGTTGAAGGTACTGGGACCAATTTCCCTCATCAGGGCTCTAAACTGGACTTTAGCAATGAATCATCCTTCCTGAAATAAAGAGCTCTTGGTCTCCAGAAGGTGCGTGGGTGTTAGTGATTTTGGAAGAACAGCAGGAGTTGGGAGAAAATCTGAGTACCCCAAGGAACATGGCTTTCTTTTTCATTTCTAGTTCAGTCACAGTGACTAGTTTCATCTATTGCATCCTCTTAACAGTGTGTACTTGTTTGTACTGGCCTTATTGTAAAGGTGTATTGACACATACATTCACATTCTCAATCCAGGTGTACTGTTTGTCAGTACCCCAAAGCCATTGCTAAGTTGGGGGGTGTTGTTTTCTCTTATTTCAATTTATCACACCTTTTGACAAATTGCAAAAATAAATGGACGTTTCTTTTGCAAAGACTGTATGCTTTCAAAATTCTCCCATATATTTCCAAAGGAAAGTTGTTTGAGGGCCAAAACAGGTATTACCTTAAACCTGTGTTTAGCAGCTATGTTCATTTTCATTTTTACTCTAGAGTAGGTGTAGGGAGCCTGATCCAGATCTTAAAAGCCACCCTACCCCCACACTATGGTTCCTAGCCATATCGGGCCTGCTACACCTACTCTACAGTAAAAATGAAAAAAGATGTAGCTGCTAGACACAGATAACGTCTGTCGTAGACCGTATTCTACAAAGGCTATGTGCGTATGACTATTTTTCAAACCTCAAAGGTATTGTACTGTTTCAGGGGTTTGTGATCCAAATGGGCACATTTGTAATGTTGAGAATGTCACGGGCACCCTCACCAAGTGGCTGCTATGTGGGGGCTTGCCCATTCACAAAATGGCTGCCATGGTAGGTGTGGCCAGTCACAAAACATCAGTTTCCCAGAAGGCAAACTGATGAGGCTAAAAGAAAAGTGACTTGCCCAAGAACCTAAGTACAAGGTAGTAGAAGTGGAGTCTGAGCTTACACACACAGGCAACACAGCCACCCACACCAAACAGCCACCCATACACACACAAAACTCGGGAAAAACACCATACACAAAAAAATTCAAGGTCAACACACACACACGCACAAAACCTAGGCAGAACACACCCCACCCCAATACCAGACAAACACACAACAAACCTAGACAAATACACACATACAGGCAAACCCAGGAAAAACACACACTAGCAAAACAAACAAAACAAGCAAGCTAATACCCTATCCCCCAAAGGCATAATATACACAGCATGGGCAATACCCCTGCCACTCAGTGCCAACCTGTCCAGCTCCCATGATGCTTGCTACTAATGAAGCACTGGGCTTCAGCCCCTCATCACTTTAATTTTCTAAGCATATTCCTGGGACCCATGTCAGCCCAGATGCATTCTTGGAAATAAGGATGCCACTGAAGTCGGCCCTTCACTTTGCAGCATACCTGCCTCCCAGTTAAATGTGTTTTAAAAATAATAATTAAAAAAATCAGGATGGGCCGGGAACCACGTTGGGGACCCCACTACTGTTTTTAAAATTGTACTGTGTTCATGCTTTTTATAAGATATGCTAAATCCATTTGAAGTAAAATCTTCCTGTACAAGTTGCGTGAACTTATTTAAATGCTCTGTTTGGAGTGCTTTATAACTGCTGGAACATTGAATGTAGCCATGATAACTACAAAAATATCTAATAAAGAATTTTTATTTGCTGTAAAAAATAAATTAGAATTTTGAAGCAGGCACACTCTTCATTTAATTGTACCCAGACTCTGTAGACCATGTTAGTTGGGAACAGATACGGGTTTTTCATTTGCATCAGTGCAGATGTTAACAGTGATTCAGCTGGATGCAAGGCTAAGAGAATTTATCTTCAGAAGTCATCAAAATGCTTGAAAAGTCTGGAGTTATTTAGAGTGCAGTTATATGCATGTTTAGACAGAAAGATGTTCTACATGACTCCTAGCATTCCCCAGCCAGCATGGCTACCTAGGGAGGGAATGCTGGGAGTTGTAGGACTTTTTTCTGTCTAAACATGCATATAAATGCACCCTTATTAGCTTTTGTTCTGTGCATATACATGACAACTTGTTGAGTAAGACGACAACAGGCCAAATCAGGCATTCCATATGTCCCTCAGAGCAAAGTTTGTAGAAAGTTAAGCAAACTGGGGCAAAATAGCCTAACTTCATTTGTGCACTGAGGAGCTCTGAACCAGCAGAACAATCCTTATGTTCATATTCCTTTGCAGCTTTCACATAGCTGGCATTAATTCAGCTCCAACTAGTTTTGCACCTGACCTACTTTGTGGTTGATGTCAGCAGATATAGGGCTTCAGAATGAGGCCTGAGTTCACCCTACCAGGCTAAAGTCCTTCCTATGTGGACACATCCAAAGAGAGAATATGGATTCTTTTGAGCATATGTGAGAGGCTGCATGCTTACATGCCCTGTGGAGGGTTAAACAACCCTCTGTGGCATTCCTGCCCCTTCCCAGTGAGAATACCCTATTTGTTTATATTATCACCCATATTGTTTCCCTTTATTACCTTCCCCTTATGTAGCCAAGAGCAGAAAGTGTAGGTTTTGTATGAACCAATAAAACATTAATTACAGCTCTAAGTTGTTGAATAGTAAATGAGTAACTCTTAACGGTTCTATCAATGTATGTTCTCCGATACACAATCCTCCAGATCACCCTCTCAGTCAATCACTTCACGATCACCACAGACCTTCTCTCTCTGTAACTCATCCAGTCTCTCATCTATTTCTTGTCACAGTTCTAAACCCTGGGCTGAATTGCACAAGCCCAGCACCCAGTTTTTATAGCACACACACTTCACCCCTCCTCTCACTCACTCAGCCAATCATTTCACTCTCACCCTAGAGATACTCCACATAAACATAGACTTATAACAGGAATACATCATTATACTTACAAACTCCATATATATATATATATATATATATATATATGTATATATGTATGTATATATATGTGTGTGTATGTGTGTGTATAATGTCACACCCTCAAATAACCCAACAATACCCATGGGTTATTTGAGGGTTATTTAACCCTCCGACAAGCCATGCCTGCGTGGTGATTATTCAAATCGTGCTTGGCACACACTGTGGCTTAAACAAGCCACCGTGGTGAATGTGCAAACCAGTGTCTTCATTCTGTTTGTAGAAATCTTGTTAGAGCTTTATTTTTGGGAAAGGGTAGTTTTATAGGGGGGTGCTGGGGCTTGTACCTACAGCACACAGAGATCAGATATCAGAACAGTTCATAAATAGATCAAAGACAAATGCATTACTGTGAGTGTGTTCATTGTGTAGGGTTTGTGGAATTGGGTAGTATCAATGAAACATGAGTACTTGATGCCACTGTAAGCTCTTAATAAAACAATGCTGATGTGTTTGCCAAAATTTTCATTGCTGTATAAAATAGTTTTTTAAGTACTTTTAAAAATAAAAGTAGACAAATCTGGTGGGATCAATTTACTGGTTACTGAGGATCTGCTTTGAAACACAGGGTTTGAAACATAAGAAAATCTGCTTATTTTCTATTTTCCCCACATATGTAGTACAAAATATGTTTATGGTAGTAGGAACTTCATTTATATTGGAATAGAGGAGACAGTTTAAAAGGAACCCAACACTATGCTTCTTGTGATTAGCTAGGCTAAATTTATGTGCTGACAGTGTACAAAAAAGCATGGAGATCTTTCAAGATTAGCACTATGTATATTAACATGCCGTAAGTGGGTTGGGCAACATCAAACAAGGATAGCTCTGTCCACTTTTGTCCCAAAGACCTTGGCACACTGTGTAATGTGAACATGCCTCAAGGAATGGATAGGGTTTACTGATTAAAGTGGACGTGGCTTTGTGTGTTTGATACAGGGCCAATAGTCACTTTATTTTTCATACTTGAGTACACATACCTAGCACAGAATGTATATGTGCTCTATCAAATATGAATAATGAGCATATGTCAAATTAGGCGCATTTCTCCTCAAAATGTTCAGTAGTAGAAGCGGCTAGGAAAGGATCGGGCTATACCTTTGAAGGGTGTTGTTTTTTTTTAATAATGTCTAATTCTGCATTTGCATACCATTCATACTTCATGGGGTGTGCATTTATTTTTGAACATGGGAATAAATTATAGAGTAACTTGCATGAACATTAGCTGCATGTATTGAATTGCATGAATAATTCACTGCTATCTTAAACTATATATATTATTTCTCTTTTGTGAGATGATGTACAAAGCAATGAACACTTAGGCAGTCACAAAGCCCTGAATTTATAGGAATACATAGTTATAGTTTTACATCTCCTGTTACTGAAGAGTCAACCCTGAATTCTCCACTGGCATCCATGACAGTAAATACGAAGAAATGTGAAAAGGAAAGGTGACAAGGCACAACCACAGGAAAATTCTCTTTATATTGAAATAGGTTTTGAGGGATACATCCTGTGTCTTTTAAGAACTATGTAGTATGATTAAGGATACAACATTTCTCTATTCTAAGATTCTCCTTAGGATTCACTGAACTTATGTTCAGACTCTACATCAGGGGTGGGGAACCTTTTTCAGCTCTTGGGGGCCACAATCCAGTAGTGGGTGGGGCTGAAGGCAAAAGGGATGGGCCAAATACAAATAAATACCAACATATTGTAGCTTAAAGTTCTTACTGATAGTATTAAGTCTCAGGAGAGAAATTTCAACCTTTTCAAATGGAAAAAAAAAAAACCACTTGCACATAAGCCAGGAAGCTACCAAATGATTGTGAGTTGGGGGAAAGAGGTCAGGAGCTGGAGAATCCTGGAGGGCCGGATTGGGAACTCTGGAGGGGTGGATTAGGCCCCCAGGCCTGAGGTTTCCCACCCCTGCTCTACATCATCATCAAAACAAGTGGATGAATAAATATACTGTCACACACCTATTCTCTTTGGCCAAATCGCCAGGGGCAAAATGGACCACCTTCACAGACAAACAGTGTGGCTAGGGAAGGGCAAATCTTGTCTATTTCCACTTCATGTCACCTTCACATATTTTTACCCATAATTCCATTCCGATCTGTTTCTGCATCCATCTATGATTTTCTAGGGGGCGGGGAGGAATCTTCTCAGTATGTACTTAAATGTGTATTTTCTCTCAATCATATTTAAATGCATATTTTTATATCTTTGATACATGTGTTTGAAGAAATAGACACCTGCCCTGTCCCAACGGGCTATTGTGTTACTTGTTATTTTACTCCCTCGTCTCTGCATTTAGAACTACTTGTATTTTCTCTCTGTAGATATGTCAGCAACTGATCAAGCCTTATTGTCTGTTTTTAGGCATTGACTGTTTGTTCCTAGGAAGAATGTCTAGTCCGTTCAGGCTAGATTTTCCTCAGTAGAAGTAAAGCTTCCTTCTGGCCTTGGTCTTTGCTATTCTGAGTTGCAGCCTGGAAGACTTTGGCCCTGCATTGTCTTTTGCCCTCATCCATCCCATCTCTTTTACGTCAGTAAATCTGGTTCAATCTTCCACATTCTTTTTCTACTGCTAAGTATTTGATCTTCTGCATTTTTTAGTTGTGCGAGTGAATTGCATGGGTATTTTCCACTTGATAAACACCCAGATGGAAAGACGGATGCCAATTGAATAGAAAAGTACCTCCAATTTCCCCAAATATTTAGAAGAGAATGTCTCTTCTTATGTTTCTGAACTTTATTATCTTATGCCATATCAGGTGATTTTATGTAAAGCAGCACCTGCTGTTGGCAATAATTTTAGCCCAGGATTTCAAGTTGCTGTGCAGAAGTTGTAGATTTACAGGTATCTCTCCACTGAGAAACTTTAGCAAAATGAAGCTATTTATGTGAGGAAATAGTATGAATGGCTTGAAGCTGGAAATGGGTACTGGAATTGAAGCCATGATATGGTTTAATGTTGCACAATTTTTGCATCCATAAAATGGAAATAAATATATTTTCTGCATGACCCTATGCATGTCTACTCAGAAGTTAGTCCAATGGGAGTTACTTTCAAATAGGGATGTACTGATTTTGTTAAATCTATTCTGTTTGTGTTTCATGGATTGTCAGGGTCTTTCATTCCATTATCCACTCACTGATGGAACTGGATTTTTTAAGGGATGTACAATAAATTTTGTTCCACTTGTGTTAAGGTGGATCAGCACAAGTGCAAAATTGCAGACATTTCCCCAAAAGTTATAAACCAGTCTACAACTCCTTGCAACTTGGAAAAAGCTGGTCCACTGCAGAATGTGCAGGTCAGATTCATAGAAATCCGAACTCATTTGAATCCATTGTGGATTTCTCTGATATCCCTACTTTCAGGTAAGTGTGTATAGCAGTGGTGGGCAACTTCCAGGGGTCGGGAAGCTGCATTATCGCCCACCTCACCTCCCAGACCCCAGTAGAGGCCATGCCCCTGCCATCCTGCCCCCCCCCCACCCTGTGTAGGGTGACAGCAGGGGGAAAAGCCCCCTTTTAAAGGAAAATTGATGGTTTGTTGCCAAATTTGATGGTGATGCAGCAGCAACAAAAAGGGGCTATTTTGCTTTAAAGTAGGGCCTTTTTGCTACTGCTGTTGCTGTATTAACAAAATTTGATGGCAAACCACCAATTTTCCTTTAAAAAGGGGATTTTCTCCCTTGCCTCCAAATTTCAGTGGTATGGTGGTGGTGGGGCCAGCAGGGGCCGCAGAAATGAGGGATGGGTGCGTACATGTGGCCTGGGGTCTGCATGTTGCCTACCCATGCAGCTTTTGTTTCACAAGAGAGAAAATGGGAGAACCTCTTTTCAGTGGGCAGATGCAGTAATGAAGGGAGCATAGAAGACTTGGAGAGAGAGAGAGAGCGCACTGGCAGTGAACCCTACAGTATCAGGAGAGGGTGGATGAAAAAGAGCTGTGTGGTTCTTTGACCAGCAGATGAAGCTTACAGTAGAAGAGACTCACTGAGAAGTGGATCAGGGAGGATGCTTTACAAGCTACAAAGCTTGTAAGACTGTCAGGCCAGGAACTTCACAATATAAAATATGGATAGGTAAGAGGGGAAAGCATGTAATTTTAATTTGTTGGTACTATCAAAATGCCCCAAAATGGCTTTGAGGCCTGCATAATTCAGGTAGTCTTGTGAAAGTGTGTGTGTGGCAAAAATTTAAAGCTTATTAAATTTTGAAAAGTGTTTAAATTGTTCCAACTGTAAGTTGTCTTGCGGGGCCCTATTTGGACCAAAAGGCAACTCATACATTTACAAATAAATAAAAATTGGGGATTCTCCAAAGCCTTTCCTCCCTAATTTTTCAAGTGAAAGAATTTGAAATTTTTGGGGAAAACTCTAATGAACCATTTTCTTTTTTAGAATGACAAAAAGCAAGATTTGAAAATAATATAATATAACTGTGCTAGCCTTCTGTTTACAAATTTAAGGGTTAAGTGTAGCACACATATAGACTGTTAATTAATTACATTTCTATACTGCCCATTAGCCGAAGCTCTCTAGGCAGTTCACAATTAAAACCATAAAATGCAACACATAGTTCCACTTATAGCATCTGATGAAGTGGGTTGTGACCCATGAAAGCTCAGATATTAAAACATCTGAACAACTAAAACAGTCTTTATGTGCGCTACACTTAACCCATGAAGATTTGAAAACTCTGCTTTAGCTGGTCTTTATCAAAATGCTTTCTAGCAACTATGTATTATCTAAGACAGTCTCTGGTATTAGACAATTACAATTCCTGTATACTATAGATATATACAACTCCCAAATTGTCTTGCTTTTGCTTCAGCTTCTGCCATCTTCTGCAGCATGTCAAAGACTGATCTGTGTTTGCAAATACAGTCAGGGCCAGAAATATTGGACAAGAATAACTGTTTTGACAGTTGGCCTCTGTACACTACCACAATGAAGTGGAAAGGAAACACACCCAGATGGGAGCGAAGTCAGGACTTTCAGCTGTAATTCAAGGGGTTTGACAAAAGTGGGGCACTAATGATTCAGGAAGGACAGCCAGTGACATACACCCCCTCATGTGGCATACACCACCTCATCGTTGATGGCTCACAAGTAATGGAACGAATGGCTGACAAGCAGCTGCATGGCCAGGTGTGGCCTGTTTCTTGGGTGCCCCATGACCAAGCAAGCAGATCAAAGGCCTGGAGGTGGTTCTGAGTGTTACATTTGCATTTGGTAGCTGTTCACTGGGACTCTAAACATGAGGTCCAAAGAAGTGTCCATGTGAGTGAAGGAAGCCATCATTAGGCTGAGGAAACAACATAAACCCATCAGAGAGATAGCAAAAACAGTGGGAGTGGCCAACACAACAGTTTGGAACATCCTGAAAAAGAAGGAATTAACTGGCAAGCTCAGCAGCAGCAAAAGGCCTGGAAGACCATGGAAGACTTTATAAGAAATAAAGAAGACTTAAAGGTGATGATAAATAAAACAAGAATCAATTTGAAAACAACTCACTTGAAAAACCCAATCATGTCTCACTTGAAAAACACAAGTATGTCTCATAAAATCATCATCATAGTCAATAATATTTTTTATTTATTTAAAACATTTCTTGGCTGCTTTTCAGGGCAGAAGCCTCCCCAAGGCAGCTCACAGAAATAAAATACATAAAAACAGTTAAAATATTAAAAGCAATAAAAACATAAACACAATAAAAAGCAGTAAAAACAACAATAAAACCCAACAATAAAATCAGCAGCAGCAACAACAACAGCAACAACAGCAGTCATTTCAAGAGAAGGTCATGGTAAAATAATATGTCTTCAAGGCCTTCTTAAAAGCTTTCAATGATGGAGCATGGCAGACTTCCAATGGCAACTTGTTCCAAAGGTGTGGGGCCACTGCAGAGAAGGCCCTCTCATGTGTGGTCACCCACCTAAGTGCTCTCATGGGTGGGCAAATGAGAAGAGCATCTCTTTCTGATCTCAAAGTGTGGGCAGACTGATATGGTTGAAGGCGGTCCTTCAAGTAACTTGGTCCCAAACCGTTTAAGGCTTTAAAGGTCAAAACCAGCACTTTAAATTGGGCTTGGAAACACACTGGTAACCAGTGCAGCTGGTGCAGTATAGGCATTATGTGATCGAATCACCTTTCCCCCACCAATACTTGGGTGACCACATTCTGCACCAGCTGAAGATTCTGAATCACCTTCAAAGGCAGCCCCACGTACAGTGCATTGCAGTAGTCCAGCCTGGACGTGACTAGTGGGTAGGGATGTCAGAGAATTTCGCCATGAATCTCGGGGAGGCCGAATGCCAGCGCATTCGGCCCCCCGAAATCAGTGGCGAAACGGTCTGCCCCCCCGCCCCGCCCCCGGGATGGGACTTATCTTTGGCGAATCTTCCTGGCGGCGGCGGTGGTGCGGCGGCGGCGGCCGGTCTTCTGACCGGCCGCCGCCATTTCCAAGTTAAAAACAAAACAAAACGTGATAGGCTACGTAAAGATTTACGTAGCCTATCACAGCTAAATTTTAAAAAACACCATGATAGGCTACGTAAATGTTTACGTAGCCTATCACGGCTGACTGCAGGAACGCAAACGGCGGCGGCTACGGCCGCCGCCATTTGCGTCCCTGCTAGCCAGCGGCCGGATGTCCGGCCACTGGCGGAGCCGGCCAGCAGCTCTGCAGAATCCCTGTGGAGTGGAGCTGGCTGGCCAGGATTCGGGGGGGGGGGGGAGGGATGGAGCGCCTCCCCCCCCGGCCAGAATTTTGGGGGGAGGGACGGAGCGCCTCCCCCCCAGCATCAGCATAACCTGCGAACAGGTAAGTGACTTTCGTACATCCCTACTAGATAACTGAGGCAAGTTCCATCTTCTCCAGATAGGGCCAGAGCTGGCATACCAGCCTAAGCTGGTAAAATGCACTCCTGGACACCACAGCCATCTAGGCTTCTTGTAAGAAGAAACATTAGAAAGATGTTAGTGATCTTTGACATACAAAAATGGAGGAATAACCCCCTTGAGAGTAAAAATTATATGTGACGTCTTTTCCAGTGGTTGCAAGGACTGAGTTAACTCTTTGCCAGGTACAGAGTTGGAAAATACAGCTGCATGACTTCCATGCAGGGGCTGCAAGGCACCCGTCCATGAGCGAATGGCTAAGGCCCAGACTTAATGAATTATGTTTCCCCTCCAAAACATTATTAAAGGCATAGCTGAGAAGCTGTTTTAACAACCAGGCACTTAATGTGTGAGAAAAGCTCAATGCATCTGGAGAAAGACTACATTGTAAAGTACTTGTACTCAAACTTTGGCTACACAAAGATATGCCTTTGTTTATTTTGTTGAAAGACATACACAAAGAAAAGCCTTGCATTTGACCTCTTTCAAATTTTGGATTTTGTGAAGATTTGTTTCTGCCCTGTGTGTGTGTGTCTAGACAAAAACCCTCAGCTTAAGGACACTTAATTTTCTCCGCATGCTTAGTTTCCTAATCTTAGCTTCCTAACACTAATTCTTTTCATTCCACCAAATTAGAGTAGCAGCCTAACAAGCTTGTGAGAAGTTGATCAATATGTCTCTTTCTCCCCATACGTCATATGCAAAGCAGAGATTGATGTTCCTGATCATGTGATGCACCATGCTGCACCATGCTGGGATAGCCCTAGTGGCTGGTGCTGTTATGAAAACTCTCGATATGATGGTCCTCATTTCAAGCCAATCTAGTAATTAGATCAGTAGCGATGCATGAGTTCCCTTCAACTTCATTTGGCTAATTCAAGCTATGTCCAGAAAAGCCTAATTCCAAAATTGGAAACCCTGTTGTGCTACTGATGACATCATTGGGAAGGCAATGAAATCCAATTCATTCTCTTCTGAAAGCCCTCCTAACACACTACCTACCAGCCCATAAACTCTTCCCACTGCCTCCTTCCCTTCACCCAAAGGTATGTTGGTGGCAGTGCTTCTTTCTCCTGGAACACTGCTGAATATGCTCACTATCCTTTGAAAGTCTCAAGCATGTAGATAGGGATAGACATGATATATTTGGACTTCTAAAAAAACTTTTGACAAGTCTACCAAAGGTTCATGAGTGAACCTAGTGGTCATGAGATATAAGAGGAAGGGTCCTCCGGTGGATCAGTAACTGAATAAAGAACAGGAAGAGGGTAGGAGTAAACTGACAGTTCTCACAATGGAAATAAGCAAGCAAGCGGTGGGGATCTGTACTCTGACCTGTACTATTTAACATTAATAAATTATTTGGAGACGGGAGTGAGCAGAAAGGTAGCCAGGTTTTCAGATAATATCAAATTATTCAAGAAGGTAAAAACCTAATCAGATTGCTCCAAAAGGGTATCTCCAGACTGGCTAAACGGACAACAAAATAGCACATGAGGTTCAATGTAAGTAAGGATAAAATAAGGATATAATTTTATTAAACAAACAAGCAAATAAATGCTTGCAGGGGAAATCCAAACTTCGTATATCTGAACATCAGATGGGGTCTGACTTGTCAGCAACTAACTAGGAAAGAGATCTTAGTGTTAAAATGGATAGCTTAATGAAAGCATCTACGCAGGGTACATAAGTGGTAAAAAAAAAAAAGGCAAGATCACATGAATTATTAAGAAATATTGAAAATATAATGGTCAGTATTGTAACTCTATGGTGAAGTCACATGGAATACTTACAGTTTCAGTTGTCTCATCTCAAACATTTCCGATCATGGGAGCTCTGTAAGTGCGTTCAACTGAATGCACTTACAGAATACTTTTCAGACTTCTGAGTTCAATGTACAAAGGTATAAATGGAAGCCAGGCACACCCATGTTCCATTCCTCACATTAGTCCTACATGAGAGCAGGCAAATGCTTGCATAGGGGTACAAAAAGGCCCCACACAATTCAGGATTTTGGAGCTGCTTGGCCCTGACTGTTCTCTGCTGTCTTTGAACCTGCTACTGCAAGCAGTCATTGCTTCCGCCATCCCTGTTGTTGCTACTTCTGTTGTGTGTTACATAAGAACATTGAAAGAGCATTGCTGGATCAGGCCAAGGTCCATCTAGTCCAGCATCCTGTTTCCCACAATGGCCAACTAGATGGCTCCTGTTACTACTCCTTTCCATGAATAATTTTATAAACCTCTGTTATTGTCTTTTTTCCCTAAACTAAAAAGCACCAAATATCGTAGCAGCCTTTCCTCAGGAGGAAGGTGCTGCAGCCCTCTGATCGTTTTGTTTGTCATTATACTACAAGGGCATTGTGATACTAGCCATTTTATTTTATATCCGTTTCCTAACACTTCCTAGCATGGAATCCACCTTTTCCCACAGCTGCCACACACACTGGGTTGACATCTTCCTTGAGCGAGCCAGCATGCCCCTAACATCCTGGTGAGTCACCTCCACTTCAGACCCAATCATGTTGCATTGTTTCAATTTAGTATCTTCAAGCTTTTTAATATGTATTTATTTACAATATTTATATACTTCCCAAGAACAAAAAAATTCTCTGGGAGGTTTACAGTAATGGTGTAGCCATAGTGGAAGCAGCCCCGGAGGCTAGAAGTGGGGCTCCATGCATAGCTATACTACCAGTCCAGATATGTCTGTGGCCTTTCCAAGTAGAATATTCCACATAGTTGAATTCTA
This sequence comes from Heloderma suspectum, assembly GCF_057233095.1. Classification (NCBI taxonomy): domain Eukaryota; kingdom Metazoa; phylum Chordata; class Lepidosauria; order Squamata; family Helodermatidae; genus Heloderma; species Heloderma suspectum. The sequence goes on from NC_139462.1 coordinate 74,385,483, forward strand.
AAATTGTTTTAGGAGCAGTGGAGCAGATAAAACTTACTGTTTGCATCTCGTTTATCAAAATCAAATTAATTCCATCTCTTGTATGTAAAGCAAAGTAACACACATAGTTACAATGATTTCTGTTACTAAGTGAAAACCAATTTGAATGCTGCTGTACTGATTCGTAGTCATCCAGCACAATCCTAAGCATGCTTACTTAGACATAAGTCCCACTGAACTCAGAGAGATCTACTCCCTAGTAAGTGTACTCAGGCTTGCAGTATTACTGGAAGTAGCCTAGGTGTAGAAATGCTGATCACCTCGTAGATATTACTGCAATATTTCATATTCAGCATTGTTGAGTTTCCCTTACACACTATTACTGGAAGATCTATAATGAATTGAATAACTTTACTTAGTTCTGTAACGAGTGTATGTTAAAAAACAGCCTTAAAGGTGAATGTGATTTGCGCAGTGGTCTCACCACTATTGAAAATGCCTAGTAGCACTATCTGGATTTTCTTAAAAGTTAATGCTGATTTGAATCACATCTAATGCATATCTGGTGTGTATTGCCTGTACTATTAATGTCAGCAAATCTTTGAAGAGTAGCACATTTCCGTGTTTTGGTTTACTGTCCTTCAAAACATGGGTGGGTGGAATTCTCACACAAGGCATGTTGCAATTGATGTCTGGTTGGAATATGTCATAGCCTTGTTATCTCCCTTGTCATCTGCACCTTTGTCCTTAATTCATGAGGTTTGTGGTTTTAATTATTTTCCTTGTTTTACGTCACATGATTACACAACCTCACAAAAGAGTCTCAACAGTCTCCAAAATGCAGAATCATGCAGATGATGAAAAAGATGTTTGTTGAAAATCAGATTGCTACATGTGAATGTTCTGTTGTAGAATTCTTCCAAAATATTTTTTTAAGGGTGGAGTGCATAGGACAACTACAGAAACTGAACCACACCCACCCTGGCATCCCTAGTGGCAATCCACTGCCAGATTTGCTTCCAGTAGGAGTGCCTGAGAGTAGATATAACCAAATACGTAGTATGCAAGGCAAATGTACTGTGAACCAGATAGAAGACAGACAATCCTCAAAAGCAAACAGAGGGCCGGTTTGCACAATCAAAACAACCCTACAACAGCCCATGGGTTATTTGAGGGTTGTTTAACCCTCCAGCAAGCCATGCTGCCAAGGTTTGGATGACATGATAAGCTGTGGCCAGGCGATGATTATTCAAATTGTGCCCAGCATGTGCTGAGGCTCACAATAAGCCACCATAGCTTGTTTAAGCCATGGTGGGTTGTTTTGATTGTGCGAACCGGCCCTCTGTTTGCTTTTGAAGATTGCCTGTCTGCTGTGTTCATAGTACATTTGCCTTGCTTACTGTGTATTTGGTTATATCTACTCTTTCAGGCACTCCTACTGGAAGCAAATCTGGCAGTGGATTGCCACCAGGGATGTTGTGATGCCGCGGCTCACAACAAGTCACTGTGACTTGTTTTGATTGTGCAAACCAGGTCAGTCTCCAAAAACTCAATAGATTCAAGATCGTTATGAATCAACCTGGAGGTAGCTTGTATTTCAAGAGGAAATCAGAAGGATAAATGAACATTCTTGAAAAGCTGACTTCATTTGCAGGAAAAGAAGAATAGGCTAACAGACTCAGAATGTAGTTGCATGGACTTTAACTTAGTTCAGGGTTAAATTGGATTATACTCTATTTTAAAGAATACTATAAAAGTAAAGTAATTATAATATTACAAAGCAGATTTAAACAGTTGGCCAGAATGTTTTTCATTTAACATATGAAGCTTAAGAAGTAAAATTAGTACGTGAGTGTGTGTGTGTGTGTGTTATAGGTAGTTACCTGGAGATACATATATTTTAAAGTAGCTAGTTTTATTTTCTGAATAAAACTATTCAGAAATAAAATAAAAATAAAGCCTTTAGTAAAGCCATTTGGACAATCTTCCCAATACAGGATAGGCAAAGTTAACACAAGCCTTTCCAAATTAGACTTCTAAGTACAGTAGATTAATTTGAAATAGAGGCACATGACTACTTGAATAAGCATATTTATCTTTGGTGGACTATGCCCAAGATCCTTACCTTGTGCGATCCTTGCAGCCTTTACAACCTAATGCATAGTTACTTGAACTGAGGTTTATTTTGGCATTTTCTACGTATGGCAACATACAGGACTGACCTAATATTTTGCTGCCTGAAGAAGAGCAGCAGCTGGCAACCTCTACCTATCTAAGTGAAAATACATAGTACTCAAAACCAGCCAAGTTACTTTGGCACATGGGGCAGTAACAATATAACACCAAAGCAAATAAGAGAGCAATCCTATGGCCACTAGACAGTGTGTGTACTGCCATAGGATTTTTCAGTTTCTGGGAACCAAGCTCGGAGCCCTGGTTCCCAGAAACTGCACTCCCTGTCCCTGCCCCTGCCGCCTTGTAGGTAGCACAGTTCTTCCCTGTCTCCGCTTGTAACTGCAGTGCAGAGCGGGTGAAAAGGGGGCATTCCCAGGGGAGGGGAGGATGCCACAGAAGCGGCGTTATGATGCTTCCTATGTGCTGTCCAGGCTCCCCGCTCCATTGGCCCCAGCTAGAAAGCTAAAATTGGCTGTCTAGCCGCAAATGCAGGGTGGCCAGAGCACGGAGGAAAGGATCCCCTCCGTGTTCCACCCACCCTACACTGGACAGTTGGCTGCCTCCGAGTTTGGAGATGGCTGACTATCCTGACAGGATTGTGCCCTAAGCAACAATTACATGCCCTTTCATGACACCTCAAATCTGCAGCCTGAGGTGGCTGCTGCACTCTACCTAATGTTAGGGCCAGACCTGGCAAGATAAGAAATTGTTTATCCACTTATTAAAATGTTTCCAGTGCATAAGTAATCTATCTGTAATTTAAAAAGTGTGCACACACATGGCTGGAGAGTAGAAAATTGATGATTAATTGAAAGTTAAAACAATAATTGTATACTGATACAGACTCAGCTCCCAAGAAAATATAATCATATGTCTGAACAAAGCAAACCTGCACTGACTAGGTGAGACTATAAGCCAGACCAAGTGCATTCAGCCACTGTGTTAAAGAGAATCTAAAGAGAATAGCTTAGCTACTCTACCCAGTCTTGGCAATAACTTCTCCAAACATACTTCCACACCTGACAGTTGAAGCAGTCTGTTCTACAAGTCTCTGTGATTAGCTTTCTCATTTGCTCTGTCTCTCTTCACAGTTGCTATGGAGGCCAAAGGGTATAACATGAAGCTAGTTCTTGCCCACTGGAAGATCCTGGAAACAGGTTTTTTGCATCTTCATCTGGTAGGCTTGGAATTACTGCCTGATCCCCAGGCTTCCAATCAACAGGGGTAGCTACTTTCTTAGTAGCTCTTAAGTTCAGGGAGTGAACTACTCTTAGAATCACATGAAAGTTTCTGACAGTGCTTGAGATCCAATGTGATATGACTTGACCAAAATGTATCTCTAGTTTTTCATATCATGTATCTTATTGGAGATTAAAACCATGTTTTCAGCTGACAACTTTGTTTTATTTCATGCCATAAAGAAGGGGTGTGCGTGTGTGTGTGTGTGTTAAACTAAAAACCTGCTGTACACAGTATTCCAGGTATGATTGCAACATAGATTTGTATGATCTACCAGATCCTGGCAGTTTTATTTTTAATTCTTTTTTGATGATTTCCAACATGGAATTTCCCTTGTTTACAGCAGCTGCACACTAGGTCAAGATTTTCACTGAGCTATCCACCACAACCCTTCTCTGCTCAGTCACTGCCAGCTGAGCCCCCATCAGTATGTACATAAAGCTGGGATTTTTTGCCCCAACGTGCATCCCTTTATGCTTGCTGACATTGAACCACATTTGCCATTTTATGCCCATTCTCCCAGTTTGGAGAGATGCATTTGAAGCTATTCGTAATCCCTGTTTGTTTTAACCACCCTAAATAATTTGGTGTTCTCGGCAGACTTGGCCACTTCAGTGCTCACCCCTATTTCCAGATCATTTATGAACAAGTTAAAACACATGGATCCCATTACAGTTCTTTGAGGGACCCCACTGTTACATCGTTCTATTGTGAGAACTGTCCATTTATTGTTACTCTCTGCTTTCTGTTCTTTAATCAGTTACTGATTCATAAGAGGGTCTCTCCTCTTATTCCATGACTGTTAAGTTTGCTCAGGAGTCGTTGGTGAGGGACTTTGTAAAAAGCTGTTTGGAAATCCAAGTAAACAATGTGTACCGGTACCGGATCACCTCTATCCACCGACTTGTTAACACTCTCAAAGAACTCTGAAAGATTAGTGAGATAGGAATTACCTTTGGCAAAGGTAGTCTCATTATATTTCTGTTTTTCCATATACTGTTATATATATTAGGGATAGATGAATTTGTCTATTTCCAGTCTGTCACTTTCACATGTGTTCACCCATATGTCTGTTCTGTCCTGTTTCTGCATGAATCTGTAATTATTATTATTTATTTTTTTTTAAACTGCACAAAAACCTCTGTCAAAGATTTTTAGCTAGTAGGTTTCTTTAGACTCAGAGAATCTAACTGGATAAATTAGCAATGTAAACCCTCAGTGTAAAAAGCCAAAAAGTACTAATAACCATTATGTAGAAGTGGAGATTTTATTACAGAACTCATCATTTCCCATCCTCATGAATTCTTGGTATATTTTAGCAACCCCAAGACAGCTCTGTTGTCCTGTATATGGACCCACCATATCACTAATGTCTTTGGAATGATGGGAAAAAAGATTTTCCCCCTCCTCCAGTTCATTTTGACAGTTTTGGCTAAGGATATACTGTGAGCTGTAGCACACATCCTCTCTTGTGGCCTCTCTTTGATATGTGAGATTAAGTCCCAGTGAGATGGTGAGCTTTGCTGTTGTCAGTTTTCTCTGACAAATGTGTATGACATGTTTCTCAACTCTTTTCTCTCTCACAGCTGTGTCCTCTGCTTGAAGCACTTCCTGCTAATTGTCTTGGCAACAGAAGCCCTATTGACAGTTATCTTTACAGGGCTGTTTTATCCTTAATGTATGTGCTTAAGTCCCTGTTCATGTTAACAGGACTTAATCACACATATCAAAGGGATAATAAACCACTTACAAGAGTCTACAGTCATCACTTGGGAAATGCACCTAATTATCATTAGGTCAGCAACAGGATTGCTTGGAAATGTGTTTCTTATTGCCTTTTGATGAAATACACTGCCCACTTTTCCTAATTCTTAAATGCTTTGGTTCCACTTTAGTGGGCCTTTTAGCCAGGTGTTCTGTTTTTTGTTTGGCATGAGTGCCTGCAATTAAAGTGCATCTCATTCTGATTTAATTCCTTACCTTGTTGGCTCCATTATGTGGAGGATAGCAGAAGGGTCCTTTGGAGTATTATAAAGTAATCCTATGCATATTTACTCAGAACTAAATTCCACAGTGCTTAATGGAGCTTGATCCCTAGTAAATGTGTTTAGGGTTGCAGTCTGAGGCTACAGATGTTCCTGGGAGTAAGAGCCATTGAAAACAATGTCACTTACTTCTGAGGATTGCACTGTAAATGTGTTACTGGGTTTCGTAAAATTACTCTTTCAACAGCACTTCTATCCAGTGTTAAGTTTCTAAAATGAAAGGTTCTGGAACCTGCCTGAATCAATCCTCTGCCCTTATCCCTCATCCCAGCTCAATGTTTATGTTGCCATGACCCTGGGCTGCTGGTATCATCAAAATATTATGGGCACACCCCTGGTACAATTTAGCACTTTTAGGCTCCAAGTCCATACACACTTTCATAGTGGTATATGCCATGTTGAACTTAATGGAGCTTACTTTGGAGTAGCATTGCTTAATGGGAGGCTAAGAATGTGCTTAAAGCTCCCACTGAAATCAGTGGGACACAAAACTGTTTCTTTTGGCTGAATGGTATCTGTTGTGTCGCCATAAAATTAGAAGTTAGAGTGGTGTAGGGATTAGTGGACAAGCAATGGGGAAAACTGTGTTCAAATTCCCATTCAGCCATGAAGCCCACCCGATGACTCTGGGCCAGTCACCATCTCCTAGCCTAACCTGCCTCATGAAGGGGTGGGGGAGAAATACATGGAGCTCCTTGGAGAAAGGGTGGGATAAAAATGGGAAAAAAATGATAATGCAAAAATGTATGTTTCTAGTTGCATGTTACATCAAGGATCATGTAGCTGACATATGTACAATATATTGGCCCTCTTCACACATCAGGGCTCTTTTCTCTGCTTGTGTGAAGAGGGCCAATATAAATGCTTCAGGTAGTGGCCTAATGTGTGAAGCAATACTGAGTGCTGAGGGAAAGACACTGTTCTTTAGCATCACTTTATATGCTCTAGGATTGGGACATAGCATTAGGAGTAATTTTTGAGATGAGCCCTGGCTCAAATTAAGATGTGCTATGGATTCGTCTATTTGCAATTTCTTTTTGCTCATTTATTTTCCATGGTTTACAACTCTATTGAATTATATTTAGTGTGTATTTGAAGACCGGGGTGTGGGTGTGGGAGGCATGGCTAGAATAATATTTACTTAATAATGTTAAGCTTCTTTTTCTCTCAAGACATTGCTTAAAGTAGATTTTACTTCTGTCCAGGCCAGAAATGAGTTTGTAATAGTGTTATTTTATGTTTGCCAAATGCTAGGATTTTTTAAAGTGTTGTCTGTAAGGATTAGCTAAGTAACAAGCTCATTGTTCTAAATAAAAGTAATAGGATTATGTATTTCAGCTCCTGGTGGTGTTTTTTTACATATTGGGGTGGGGGGGATATTGGCCTAGAGCCAACCTTTATTAAACAAAAACTTACATGTTTTACACTGAAGTACTGTGAATTGATGATAGTATTTTTTTAATTTTAAAACATTTATACCCTGCTTTATCTCTGAAGAGTTCAAGGTAGCTTATAACAAAGTCAATAATGTAACAATTAAAAAACATCCTTCCAATTTACAACATAACACTAAACATTAAAACACAAAAACAGCAGCAGAAAACCACAATCAGCAGCAAGCAAAATATTTACAATATTAAAAAATTGGGACAGATAAATGACATACTAAATGCCTTTCTAAAAAAAGAAAGTATTTACCAGCTTTCAGAAGGTCATTAAGGAGGAAGAGAGATGGGCCTTACTTTCCAGGACCTAGGTATAGCCACTGAAAAAGGCCCTCTCCTTAGTCCCAACTAGATATATTTCAGGGATGGTCGGAACGTACGTATAAGAGGGTCTCTGAAGATGATCTCAGTAGGCAGGCTTGTACAGGAGAAGGTGGACCCCCAGATATTGTTGTAATCCATTCAGGGTTTTAAAAGTCATCACCAACACTTTGAATTGTACCTGGAAACAAATACAAAGCCAGGAAGTCACATGCTCCTTGTATGCAGGCCCTGTTAACAATTGGGTTACTGCATTCTGGACCAATTGTTGTTTACGAATAGTCTTCAAAGACAACCCTATGTAGAGCACATTGCAATAATCTAGATGTTATGAAACTGTCATGTGTCAACCTGGCCAGATCAACATTCTCCAGTAATGGGTGTAGTAGGGGCACCTGCCTCTGCTGGGCAAAAGCATCCTGGCCACAGCCAAGACCTGAGTATCCAAGCTCAACGCTAGGTCCAGAAGAACTTCCAAACTGTGAGCCTATGTTTTCAGTGTTAGTGCTTCTCCATCCAATAGAATTTGGACCCCAATTCCTGGGTTAGCTCTACTGACCAAGAGCACCTCTGTCTTGTCTGGATTCAGCTTCACCCACTTTTGGCAGGTCCTCCTCCTCCTCTGCCTTATCACTGCTTTTTTTTCTTGCAATGAAATCAAATGGTGAGGACTCGCAGGACATGGAGAGATGGAAGTTGGAAATGAAGAGTCAGAGAACCTCTCTATTTGTGCTTTGTTCTTTGCTTTACCCCATTCTCTCCAACGCTCCATGTTTTCTTGCATTTAGATGTTTTTATCGACTTCCCTCTCCTCTTCTCTGCAGCTCTCTGTGTCTCTGCATTTGGGCTCCCTCCCCCTACTTTCTGTGTGAAATGGTGGTGGGAAGTATGTGGATGTATGGACATGTGTGTGTGTGTGAATGAGAGAGAGAAGGTGGATGTATGGGTATGATTGGAGTGTATAAGTGGCCCCACCTACTTTTGGTTTTGGTCCTGCCCACTGCTGACATGTGGACCCCTGAAGATTACCCAGGAGGGAATGCATCCCTCCGGTTAAAAAATGCTCCCCATACCTGGGTTAAAGGCATACTAGAAAAACATAATTGTCCTGCAATATTCAGGACAATAGTCCTGAATATTGTCCTGAAGATTCCTCAGCAGCTGCAGGGTATGAAATGGTGAGCTGTGCACTGCAATGTCCACGTGCATGCATTTATATGTATGTGCAGCTGAGATAACGTACCTTTCCTGCCCTCTCACCCAATTTAGAGATTGAACATCTGGAGACTAGGTCAGGGGACTGGAGCATCAAACCTTTGGCAACTCACACCAGCAATATTCTAATACAGCTTCGCTTATTAGGGAAAGCAAAAATAAGGGGGGCGATTTACCTGGGATGGGGACCAGGAAACGGGGATTGTTGTTGTTCAGTCATTAAGTCGTGTCCGACTCTTTGTGACCCCATGGACCACAGCACGCCAGGCCTTCCTGTCTGCTCTCTCCCGGAGTGTGCTCAAGTTCATATTCATTGCATCGGTGATACTATCTAGCCATCTCATCCTCTGCCGTCCCCTTCTCCTTTTGTCTTCCATCTTTCCCAGCATCAGGGTCTTTTCCAGTGAGTTTTCTTTTCGCATTAGGTGGCCAAAATATTTGAGCTTCAGTATCTGTCCTTCCAATGAGCAGTCAGGTTGACTTCCTTTAGGATTGACTGATTTCACCTCCTTGCAGTCCAGGGGACTCGTAACAGTCTTCTCCAGCACCACAGTTCGAAAGCATCAATTCTTCGGCGCTCAGCCTTCCTTATAGTCCAGCTGTCACAGCCATATGTTGCTACTGGGAAAACCATAGCTTTGATTATACGAACCTTTGTCGGCAAGGTGATGTCTCTGCTTCTTCCTATGCTGTCTAGGTTTGCCATAGCTTTCCTCCCAAGGAGCAAGCGTCTTTTAATTTCATGGCTACAGTCCCTGTCTGCGGTGAACTTGGAGCCCAAGAAAATAAAATCTGTCACTGCTTCCATTTCTTCCCTTCTATATTCCAGGAAGTGATGGGGCCAGATGCCATGATCTTAGTTTTTTTAATGTTGAGTTTCAATCCAGCTTTTGCACTCTCCACTTTCACCCTCAACAAGAGGCTCTTTAGATCCTCTTCACTTTCTGCCATTAGGGTGGTATCATCTGCATATCTGAGGTTGTTGATAATTCTCCCGGCAATCTTAATTCCGACCTGTGATTCATCCAACCCGGTGTTTCTCATGATGTACTCTGCATATAAGTTAAATAAGCAGGGTGACAATATGCAGCCTTGTCGTACTCCTTTCCCAATTTGGAACCAATCGGTTGTTCCATGTCTGGTTCTTACTATTGCTTCTTGACCCTTGTACAGGTTTCTCAGGAGACAGGTAAGGTGGTCTGGTACTCCCATCTCTTTAAGAATTTGGCAGAGTTTGTTGTGATCCACACAATCAAAGGCTTTAGCATAGTCAATGAAGCAGAAATAGATGTTTTTCTGGATGATCCCTGGCAAATAGAGAAAGGTACGCTTCAGTGAGAATTAGCTATGGTTGTTACATGGAACTCAATGTAGTTCTTCACACATGGCTTTTCCTACAAGGCTGAGAAGTAACATGTGTGAAGATTGTTCATGTATCTGTTTTATTATTTGCACACATATTGAGGTGCCACAATTGTCAATTGATTCCCAGTATATGTACCTGTGGTGAAATAATGCATATGCTGTAGTTATGATCATATTCGATGTAAGCACATACAGAAATTTTCCATCTCAATTCCTCGTAATGTATGAACTGGCCCTTAGTAGTGCATATATGTTGTCCTCAGAAAGTATACTTCTTGCTATGTGTTTTGAAAAAATCAATAACCTATGCATTGAAAAGGGATATATGAGAGATCTTTCCAGTGCAACTAGTAGCTAAGAACCTTCACTGATACTTTCCAAGACTTGCTTAGGCATTTTTTCATCTGCTGTGCAACTGACATTTTTATTTCTGTAAAAATTATACCTTCTCCTTGAGAGGGACCCCAATGGGATATATACCCACAGTTCTTGAGAGTGCCATAACATAATTTCCCTATCTTCCTGTGGTCTCCTAGGAAGACACTCCTAGCTTTACAGAGTCACTAAAAAGTGGGGCTCACTTCAGAATAGACATCACGATCTGTCGATATCAACATTTGTAGAATAGTTTCGACCTTTTAAATAACAAGGCTGCACTTCTAATGTAAAGTGCCACATAACCAACAATAATCAATCCAGTGTATAGGATTGCACCGTGATTGTCAGATTGCCAATTTGGGCTAACTGCAAGAATAGGGTTGGCTCTTAAAAGGAGGAAGCTGTTTTTCCTGCTTCCCCCACTAATATTTTTTAAAACTTTTTTTTGTTCGTTTTAAATTGTGCATGTGTGCAGTAATGTATACTTTGCAAGGGCAGGTTGTCTGGACGGTGTGTGTGCAGCTGCACACAGTGGTGTTCTCACAGAATTTAAAATAGTTGCCTCTACCTTTTAGAATCTGTTTGCACGATGCTGATAGCAATGGAGAAGAGCCTTCTTGGCTAGCAGGCTGGTTCAGTTGCTCATCCATTCATCCACTTGCTCCCAGCCAGCATCTGACAATCTCACTGTGGGCCCTGCTCAGGTATTAGCATTCCTCCCCCGGCCCCTGAGATTTGGCAGCCCTACAAAACAGATGTCCCCTCTGAACTTGCCCATCTGTTTAATAAATCCCCATAGAATGGAGTGGTTATGTGCTGGCAGAGTAAGGATTGGGCTGTTAGTCAAGTATTTAAACCAATTAGCCATTAAAAAAACTAAATATACAGTTCTGAAAAGGTTGGAACTACAAAGACTGTTGAACCAGAAAGGATGGTTAGAGCCAGCACATGTGTTGATAGGTAGCAAATAGGAATTTTGCAATGGCAGAGCAATTGCTAATCCTAATTGTCACTTCAGATTTTATTATTTTCATGTCCTTTGCCCATTTATGCTCATGTAAGGCCTTTTATAAATATTGAAGGGCCACTTTAAGTGAGAGATTTTCAGACTTTGTACAAATGGAAGAATGTTGCAATGCCAGCAATTGAACGTGGTGTGGAATTCATTATTCAGTAAAGAGAGCATGTGAAGAGGATTGGGACTGTAGTCTGACGCATGTAATTAATGGTATTCAAGACCACATTTCTTGATAGAGTCACTATGAGTGATTGACTTTGCACCTGCCTTCAACCCAAATGAAACAGATTTGGAAATAAAAACATTCAATTGATACAGATAATAAAAAACAAAATTACTTTATTGTTTATCTCTTAAATATCAGTTCTAACATTATCTGTTAACTCACATTACTCCCAGCAAACAATGGAGCTCAGTCCTATTATGCATTCTTATCTTTAAAATAAATAATTAAAATTATTTCCATTTCTCAACATTTTCTAGAGTAAAAATGGGGGGGGGGAAGATGTAGGTGCTGGACACACAGTTAAAGTAATGTCTGTTTTTGGCTCTAAGTGTACTTAGAGGACCGCAAATTATGAACTACAAAAACATGGAACATGTAGAGAAAAAAACTGTCATGAATTGGCATTTGAATAAACAGGAGTGTGTAAAATCTCTTCCTAACCATCATAAGAACAGAAGTTCACAAGTTAAAAACTTCATTTTGTCCCCTTGTGACTAGGAGGATATTCCTAGATGGGATGTAAAAAGCAGTACATCCATGGGAGGGAGAAAACTTCACTCCAAAATACCTCTGCCAAGACCATGTCCCATGACTTGAGGACTGTATGAACTAGAGAGGTGACCTGGCAGACCATGGGTACCTGGCAAGGCGAGGGTGGTGGTGCATGATCCCAAACATGGCCTTGCAATGGGGCATGATGACTAGCCTGACTTCTTGATCTGCCATTTGAGTAAGGTATGTTTCAGAAACAAAGAGGAAAAGAGACCTTTCTCTTTCCCACCAGCGGTCCCTTGAGAGGAAGCAATAATAGTCATACCGCTAGTGACTGCTAGATGTCCCTCTCCTTCTTTGAGTGAGAGGAGAACAAACACCTGGAGGAGCTGCATCTATCAGAAGAGAACTGTCAATGAGATGGAGAATGGCTATAAGAGCAGGACCTATCATTCTTGTAAGCTTTGGTGAGGCAATAATCAAATGTGGCATTTAGTTACCTCAGGGATTCAGGGAGCAATGTTTCCCTTTCAAGGACAAGAGGAGAGTGGAGATTTAGAGCTGAAATGACTCACCGCCTCACTGTGGCCCTCTGAAGTGGTGGGAATGTTGCCCAGGTTAGAGATGGCCGTGGATAACTTCTCAGTTAAAGTAAAAGTAGTTCTCTTCTGCTGTTTTCCAACTTTGTAACTGGAACACTCAAACATTGTTTAATTAATTAATTCATCCACTCATTAACTGCGCTAGCAGTTTTTGTAAGGGGAAATATTTGATTTATAAGTTTGTGTAAACAAAAATTCATTTTAATGTACAAATGTTCAAAGTACATTGAACTTCCAATAAAAATATTAATTTTTTAAAATCACTGCTAGGTATTCCTGTTTATGTTATTGTTAGGAAAGGCATGATGTGAGTATTTGGCTGTTCACTTATCTGATATAATCTGTTCTCTTCAAGAGCAAAATACATGTTGCCAACCTTTTGTTATCTAATTTCCCGACTGCATTACAGTATTGAGTTCTGCCAAACTTGCTTACATATTATAAGCTCTCACTATTGCGTTAGTTATCTCTTCCTGGTAGCCTGCATCCTGTCACTTAGCTGGAAGTGTCTCTCTCTCTCTTTACACCCCCCGCCCCCCCCCCCGGTCATTCATGCTTCCTACTTATAGTTCTTTAAATTGAAGTCACGTGCAAAAACAATAAGCTAGTACGTTTAAGGGAAATCAGATACATCGTAAATGTTGGGGCATTTCTCAAATGGTGCTTCATAAATAATCTCAGATAAGTTTGTACTAAAATGAAAAAAAAACCAAAAACAGTTTCCTTGTTGCCAGCATTAGTGTTGTTGTTTTTCAAGAGCCAAGTCATGTTTTCAGATGCTGGCCATTTTGAATTTCTTAGTGCCCACATCAGTTTGCTTTACTACTTGGAGAAGAAGGAACTTGGAATCTTTACGTAGACTACGGCGAAAATAAGGGCAACGCAAATAGCGTTGCCCTTATTTTCGCCGTAGTCTACGTAATCTTTACGTAGACTACAGCGACCAAATAAGGAACGCGAATGGCGGCTCCCTATGGGGGCCGCCATTAGCCGTACGCGCTTTTTTTTTTTTAAGTCACCCGTGATAGGCTACGTGACGATTTACGTCGCCTATCACGGCTGACTTTGCAAATCTAGCCGTGATAGGCTACGTTAATCGTCACGTAGCCTATCACGGGGGCGTTTTTTTTTTTTTACTTTTCTTGGAATGGCTGCTGCCCCTGCCCCTGTCAAAGCCCTGCCGAACTGCCGCTGAGACCCGCCACCGGGAGCGACATTCGGGAAAGGTAAGTCCCATCCCAGGGGGGGGGAGGCGGGGGGGCGGAGAATTTCTCCCCAAAACTACTTCAGGGGACCGAATACGTTGGCACTCGCCCGCCCCGAAGTTTCGGGGAGAAATTCTCCCCCTTCCCTACCCATTACTGTCTCATCAGAAGTAATTCCCATTGTTGTCAATGAGGTCCTCTGGGTTAAAATGGGGGTAGTTTTCCTCTTTGTGTCCCCCCCCCACACACACTTTCTCAGCACAAGCATATGTGTATCTACTCAGAAGTAACTCCCATTGTGTTCATTAAGGCTTGCTCCTGAAATGCAGGTGCATCTGGACTTTCAGTGGAAAAGGAGAAAGGGTGGGGGGAGAGGGTGGAAAGCCTCTCTTCACAGCAAAGCTGATTCCTTTTAAAAAATCCAGTACTCCTCCATTAGCTTCTCCTTCCATTGTCCTGGAAAAACGGCTGAGGAGGCGGGAACACTGATGAGGTAATCAGACCCAACCCAGACTCCACTCAGACTCCACCCAGCCATCAAGAAAATAATTTGATTAGGCTCAGTGGAAACAGCATAGAGCACCAGGTTACAGCGATGATAAGCCGGGACTTTAAGCACTGTGGAAACTGGAAAATGAGAAGATGCGATGGGGAAACATCGCAACACAGTTGCAAACAAAGTGAAGCCGATAGTGTGGAAACACGCTCACAGTATTAAATACTCCAAAGAAAGCGTAGCAGTGATTAAAACATGCTTACTAAAAATGCTGTCTTTTGGGTGGTGGGGTGGGGGTGGCAATCAGAAATTAACATGCAGTCCTATGCATGTCTAATTAGAAGTTGGACATTTCACAAAACCATCTCTCCTTGAATTACTGGGTCAATTTCACAAACTTTTGGTTGAATCACTGCTTCTCTGCAATTCTACTCACAGCCATATTATTTAGAAGTTTTGACAGCTTTTTATATTTAATACTCTGATCACTGAGTCTGATCTTTTCAGCAGAACTTGTGTAATAAGAACTAATAAATTATAACATTGTTGTAAGTAGCTTGCTTCCAGATGTTGTTGCTCATATTGAATTTTCAGTTACTCTGCTTTTCCTAAAGATTAGTGTAATTATATCACAAGATTGAATTAAATCAATATGGTGAATAATACTAATGTAGCATTCTTTTGTATTTTTAATGCCAAGACTCAAGATTAATATTTTTCTAATTTCAGTCCATTTTCCTGCACTTACACATCATGAAATGTGTAAATGAAGGTGTATAGTAAAGTAATGCATGTTTAAATACTTAAAACCCTCTTTCAGTTTCATAAACATACTAGAGATTAAATATATTTGATTTGATCATGGTTTGGGGCAGATCACTGGTGGTATAGTTAAATTAGTTTGGGTAAATAATGCTGCATAAGATATTCTTCAGTTGATAGAATGGAATATATTAGTTGGACATCCCTCCCAGAAAGTACTGGGATTGGAGAGCACTGGTAAAACCATTCACTGTGATTAGGAGCTAGAGCCACCAGTCACAAAACTACACTCCCTCCTCTCCTCCCTGGTGTTTTCCTTATATGGAGAGCTTGGAGAGAAATATATTAATTTTTGGAGACACGTGGTATGTATCTCTAGGCCCCACCTCATCCCAAATCTTCAGGAATGTTCAGAACCAGATTTGGTCCATTTAGGACAATCCCCACTTTGATTCAGACATCTCCTGAATCTATCTGAATCTGCCCGATCTGCCCAATTCAGTTCTGGTGGCCTAGATTTGGCTCCAGTGCACTCTCCTAACCATTTCTCATACAAAAACAATTACTATGCTACATCCATATAATACTAAATGTTGCTGACATAGGACAGAAAGTATATTAAATCAGAGTTTAAACTAATTTCCCCACCAAGTCTCCTCTACCTCAGCCCTGGTATTAAAACAGTGGATTCCAGGCAGTATTAACGAAGAAAGAAATATCAAGAAAAAATTGGCATCATGTTTGTCTAAAGAATGTCTAGCTGTGAAGGCATTTCTGTAGGTGTGGTGTGAATTTGACTGCTAAAAGAGCAACAACAGAAGCTGGTTTAAAAATGTGTATAAAGGAAGATGACAAGGATAAAATAGTTAATATTGCCTGGTATGCTGTTTAAACCTGTATTAAAGAAGAATAAACTGCAAAATTTGCAAAAGAAAAAAAAAGTAAATGCTGTTATGTGTGTTGTATAATTATATGAATAAACATTCCATGGATTGATGTATAAACATTTGGCAGTGAGCGAATTCTGCTTGTACTAGCAAAATGTGACATATCAACAATGGCTTGGAGGACTGGGAATAAGTCCTGTGCTTGCATTTCCTCCTCCCCTTGCACACTTGGTTTAATTAGTGACTGCCTAGTTTTCAGCAAACCATAGGTTGACATTATATCCATGAGATATACAAAGGGCAATTTATACAACCTTATCTTTCATTCGGATATACTTGATTAGATATGCATGTTTTAATAAAAGTTGGGTGTGGATAAACCTTAAGATCAAAAGCCAAAAGATTAAATTATACCAGTTAACTGTTGGAATCAGCAGTTTCTGAGCTTCATAAAATCATGGCATTGGAAGGCAGCCAAATAGAGCAATGTCCTGCCCTAAGACGGGATATCCTACAAAAAAGGCATCTCTGACAAATGCTTGGCTGGCAATTGTTGGAAATCTTCAACAAAGGAGACTCCTCTAATCCTTCAAGCAACTTGCTTATAATATTGCTAGCATACTCTTATAACTAGGATGTCTTTTGTAAAGTTAAATGACTTCTATCTTACAGTAGCCTCTGGTCCTACCACCAGTGGCTGGGTGGATGGTAATTATTCTTCATTTTGATTTTTTTTTAAAGTTATGTACCTTGTGCATCCCCCCCCCCCCCCGTGTGTGTGTGTCTTTCTCTGGGGGCAAAGCATGTTTCGTTACGTCCTCCTTTCCAGAAGGTTTATCAGTTTTATCATTGTTGCTTCTTGCTCTCTGAATCCTTTTTCTCTTAGGCCGGAGGTGGGGAACTTCAGTCCCCCAAATGTTGTTGGATTAGATCTCCCCTCATCCCTGCCCATTGGCCATATTGGCTGGGTCTAATGGAAGCTGAAGTTCTATAACATCTGGAGGGCCAAGGAGGTTTGCCACCCTGGTCTTAAGCTATGATTCCCAGAACTGAATTCCTAAGGTTGCACACACTTACTTGATAGTTTAATTCTTGCTTCTGAGAAAATATGCTTAGGCTTGGATCACATGTCTCATCACAGTCTTTTTTCTTTCTGAAAGTTTAATAACTTACGAAAAGCAAGGCTTAAAACTCCTTTTGTCCAACTTCTGACAAGGCAGAAGTATTCAGAGCTGTGTTCTTTCTGTGATGGTGCTGCAAGGATTTTTCTCCAGTTGCATTTTTTTTTTCCTGTTGAGGCAAATGATGACTTTTAGAAGTTGCATTTTGTGCAGTGATACATTAAGTACCTCAGTGAGCATTGCTGTGTGCTCCCAGTCATTGTAATTGATTATGATAATACCAGATGACCCTAAAAATGTTCTGTACTAGTGCAGACATACCATAGATGCCATTACTCTAAAGCTCCATTAACTTTATGGGAAAACTACTTTTGACAGAGCAAACAGGAAGACTGCAAAAAGAAAGGTGAACAGTTTTCATTAGAAGGCTGATGAGTTTTCTGAAGGATAAAAACCAGATAACTTTTTCCCATTCCATTTTCCTTCTTAAAGAAATTCCTCACAGGTCAGATGTTGCTTAACATGGTTTTACTTTGGAGATAGTCATTTATTCAAAATTAGACTTCCATATTTATAGATGTTGCAGGAGAATGAAAAAGATTTGACCATGAGACTGATTAACATTACTGGAAGGCTTGCAATAAGGGAAATTGTCCATTATAAGAAAAACAGGATAGGGACAGGCAGGGACAGGCAGATTCAATACAACACAAGAGGTTGAATCCATACTAAATTAGCCACAGTCTAGTCCAATTGAAATCAGTGGGAGTTAAGATAGTCATGACTAACTTAGCCTGGATCCAGCCCATAGTTAATTTACTGTACATAAATAACTTATCAACTTATACTTGCTAAAAAGTGTAGTGATGGCCACTGGTTTATATGGCTTTAAAAGGAGATTACATAAATTATCAGACTGTAAGTCTATCAGTAATATTAGCCATGAAAATTAGATGGATCCTCCATGTTCAGAAGTGGTATAGAATACCAGGTGGTGTGGGATATACAACAGGGGAGCTCACGTTCTGCCTATGTGTTCCCTAGAGGCATCTGGCTGACCATTATTGGGAACAGGATCCTGGACTCTCTGCCTGAAATAACTGGGCTATTCTTATTGCATTTCTTTGTAGGATATGCTGTTTAGTTTTAACATGCCTATACATGTGTACTTAGAAGTAAGCCTCACTGAATTTGATGAGAGATATTCCCAGGTAAGTGTGTATAGG
This sequence comes from Heloderma suspectum, assembly GCF_057233095.1. Lineage (NCBI taxonomy): Eukaryota > Metazoa > Chordata > Lepidosauria > Squamata > Helodermatidae > Heloderma > Heloderma suspectum. The sequence goes on from NC_139462.1 coordinate 74,403,680, forward strand.
ATTGTAGCCTTAGTGTGTTCTACAAAAATAAATGTCTGTACAAATAATTAAGCAACGAATTTCAAAGGTTTTTATAAGTACTGACAAGGAGGTGGCTATTTAAGCCTAATCTATAGCAAATTTATAATTTAATCCGAAAAAAATGATGTGGAATCTTGTTGCAACAGACACACTTATGATGCTTAGTATATTTGCAGGAATGGGATCTTAGTAAAAAGAATGAAACTTTCTCTGTGTCAGGTACCAAGCAAAAAGCTACAGAAAGCACATCTCTCGATTCACCCCCAGTTTAGCAAAGGATTTTGTATGGTCAGCTCTTTGCTCCAGTGTCTTCACTTATCGGATACAGTCTTTTCACCTTAACAAGTATCCTGTTCAGGAAAAAGAAAAGATCAACATGTTTCCTTGTCAGTTTTCTTCCTAAATACTTTGATAGTGTTCTCAGTGATACATAAAACACAGTTTACATAAAGGTCTTCCCTGATATAATGGGAATTCTTATTTTACTGCATATTTTTAAATGTCAAATAGACCTGCCCTGACATATCATGTCAACACAAAACAAACTCATGGACCTTGACATGCAGGTTTATTTATGGAAGAATTTCTTCATATTTGAATTTCCATATTCTCTTTCCACACTGTGTGGGGGAAAGGGCAAATATTTCCATTCTGGACTCTTGCATTATTACTGCATCATTATGATCACCAGACCTGCCCTACTTATTTAGTCCGTCTATAACATTCTTCATTGGCTGCAAGCTTCCCTTCCTTGCATTTGAGGTATTCTTCTACTGCTCTCTTCCTGACTCAATAAAGGCCAGCAATTCCCTTAAAATGCATTCAGGAACTTGCATATATACAGTGAGACGTGCTCTTTTTTCTTGAGGAATATTCACTCCTGATCTGTTCCATATTGCCAACTGCATTTTCCATTCCACAAGATTCAAGAGCAACCTGTAACATGTGTCCTGCCTTATAGAGGATAGTCCTCTGAAGGGCTGTCCAAACCAAATGTATTTTAAAGATGAAGAACCATAAGAAGAGAGAACAGTGGCCTTGAAGTTGCCCATCAGCAGCACCTGAACAACAGATTGATCAGGCACACAGGTCACCTGGTCACAGTCTTCCCCAGTATGACAAGATGTACCGACTTTCAATTTAAGTTATAGTAATTATTTCCAAATTTACATCTCCACATATAAATCAGCATAAGCAAATTTTACATAAATATGTGCCCTCTTTTGCCCTTTTTTTGGTGATGTGTTTCCTCTTTTTTGCTGATGCATAAATAGCCACTGATGTGACACAATGTATAAAAGAGCTGCTGTGTGTGGAGGTAGAGAAAAAGCACTATTCAATACATGCTTCTCTGGATTTTGGTCAAGATATCTTCCTTCTTCATATTTGCCTCTTGGAATCCTTTGTTCTATGAAGATTCCTACGCTGTCTGTTCCCATAGTTCCTCCTCCCACTCCTATCATCGTGTGTGATGTTTCTTATGATTAATTTCTTCAATTTTCTTATCCTTCAAATAATAGTCAACAGTTTCTGTTCATGCATATTTGATCTGGATCACTGCTATATTGTTACAGTTGTTTGCTTCTATCTTCGAATATAACTCAGAGCTCTCTATATCTTGGTCACTCTGTGTTTGTTATATGCCATGTTCACATATAGGCACTGTTTAAATTATTCTACACATTCTACACTACTGAAAAATACTGAGGATCTAGCCAAATCTGGCTGCAGGTGTGTGGCCAGTGTAGGATGGTGGTGGTGTCTGGGAGAGTTGAAAGTGGCTACTAGAACCCCTGATGCTGCCCACCCCTGATCTAGCTACCCACATCAGTAGTAGCCTGTTATTAATTTGTTGTTCTGTACATACATTTAATATATTTCATTTAATAAATTTCACAATACATAATTCTTTAGGCAACACAACCTCTTAATTTTGCTGAAAAAGTGAGCAGTAGCTAACAATTTGGAAAGCTTCTCAGCTTTCCCTTAAACTGGAAATTGAGTTGTCTTAGAAATGCTAATTAATTTATCTCTAAGTATAACTTTGTCTGATTAGCACTGATAAGTTAAATTCTTGTTATCATTAAGTTGTCAAGAAATAATTTACTTCCTTTCAGCATTTAGCCAAGAGTTTTAGCATTAACTGAACCCATCTTCCTGTAAATTAGGTTTCCCTCTTCCTGAATTAACACACATGCTGTTTACTCATGATAACATGGCATGAAGCACTGCTATCAGTTAAATGCCTTCAGCAAACACTTTGAAACAATACATATGCATTCTTCATCAGGTTGCATTTTAACTAATGTGTTAAGGAAATGCTGTCTATCCACACAGGTATGAAACACTACTCTTTAAAATATTTTTACTGTCCTTTTCCCAAATAAATAATATTAGTACACCAGACAAAATGAAAACACAATTCCAAAGATCTTCATAGAATTACCAATCATACAAAATCATACCAAAATCAAGTCCTTCTCAAAACATCTGTGCTGACTTGAGAAGCGATATACTAAGGGTGCAATCCTATGCATGTTTAGACAGAGAAAAACCCTAGAACTCCCAGCATGCCCATGGCTGGCTGGGGCATGCTGGGAGTTGTAGGACTTTTCTCTGTCTAAACATGCGTAGGATTGCACCCTAAAGAATATAATGTATTGCTTATTGTTCATCCACTGTATTCTTGAGCTGCTCCCATTCAATGTAATGAAGCTTGGTCAGGAGAATTTATTGGATTATGCCTCATGTATTCAGGTTTTTAATTAATTCCGCTTCGGAAGTGGTATGCCATGATAGGAATATTCCCTTTTCCCAAGACACATGCCTATTTCCTGAAAAACAAATTATTCTGTGTTTAACTTTGAAAAGAAAAGACAGGCAAATAAAGTCTAGGATTAAAGTCTGAAATACTTCCTCATCCAAAACTCATATCGATAGAGGTCTTTCTGGTGTGAGAACTACAGCTTGTGGCCCACATCTATTATTTTTGAAAGTTGTTTTAACTCCAGCCCCAGTACATGACTTTATTATGTCTTCAGTAATTTGCAAGGGAAAAAAACCCTTTCTCTTCACAATGAGGAATAACATCTTACACAATTATGACCTTGAAAAGTTTGGAAGAACTTTGATGAGTATGAAAAAGGCAGATCTGTGGCATTGTGGGATGCACAGACAAGAGTAGCTATAACTATAGCAGCTATGGTGAGAGTAAAAGTGTTAAAGAGACAGGAAGGAACATTGTAAAGTGGCTGTCTGTGGAAGGAAGATGGGAGCAAAGGCATTCGGACACTTGAAGATTTCAATCTTAGTCAATTCTGCTATCAACTGATCTGATCCACACCTCCCAGACTAATGTGCAGATTGGAATTTAGCTGTCCATTTATTTTTGCTGTTCCCAAATGTTACTATTCAGTTTTTGTCTCAAAACCCACATCAAAATTCATTTTAAAATACGTATTTTGAGAGGGAAAAATGTTTAGAAATGCAAGGCTGGACCAAATCCACCCCCCCCCCTTTTCAGGACCATTCAGCCCTGTCATAGTTTTTTTTTTTTAAAAAAAACAAAAAATATTTGCTACCACTTCAAATGCCATCTTGGCTGTCTTTAGGAATGGTGTTCCTTAGTAATTTGGGACAAAATGCCCTATATGAACAATGCTACATCATGGTATAGTGTTGTTCCCAGGGGCATTTCTTGGGTGTGGTTGATTTAATTATTGTATTTCTGAGTCACCCCATAATTGGATTTCTCTGGGCAACATACAGTGTAAACAGGTAAAAGCATTTATAAACATAAAATCAAACAAATCTATCAGACATAACAATTACAGCACAGTGCCAGAAACCTGAATACAAATCCTTCAAAACCAAACCCAGGGAGTTAAAACATCTTATAGGGCAAAACACACCAACAAGGACATAAGAAGATCCCTGCTTGATCATACCAAGGGTCCATCTAGTCCAGCAGTATAATGGCCAACTAGCAGTCGACAGAAAACCCTCAAGCAGGACATGAGTGCAACAGCACCGTCCCAATCATCATATGGGTGGAGCAACAAATAATATCAACAAAAGATGTTACAGTATTAAAATACAATTAGGAAATGGGGGCTGTCACTGGGAATAATATTGCCCCTGGGAATGATGCTATGTCATGGAGCATTCTGTCCAGCCAGAGTGCTGAGGGCAGTCTAGCCCCTGTTGAGGGCAGCTTAACAACTGCTTGAAGCAAAGCTTTGTTGTTGCTGTTGATAAAAAAAGGAGAAACCATCACCCACTTTGTCTTTGTGGTAAGTCCGCCCTCTCCCTGAAAATTCTTCAGTTTCTTCCCTCAGAGATTAATCTCTTCTGAAATAATGAAAATGTGAGTTTTGAGAGAAAAGATGTTTAGATATCCATGCTTTGAAATAAAATACTCTAGAAATATGTATTTAAATGGGAATTTTCATGCATATTTAATTTAATTTAATTAAAAAAACACAGATTAATGATGAAACAGAACAGAATGGATTTATGGGTGAACACCCGTGAAAGTGACATGAACCGGAAATAGACAGATTTATCCAACCCTACATGGAAGTACTGGGAGTTTCTGGTGGACACCAATGGAGAGCATTGTTCAGCAGCTTCTAAGGAATAACCCCCTAATGTCCTTGGAGAAATTAATTACAGTCCTTTCTGTTTGTCTCTCAGGGCCAGCCCTACCATTAGGCAGAGTGAGACAGCCACAGGCAACAGATTTTGGGTGTCATGAAAGGGCAGCAAATTGTTTGTTATTTAATTTGTGGTCAATGTATTTTTACTGCCAGGGATGCAGAGAGGTGCTTGTGGGTTTTTCTGCCCCATGTGCAAAATAACTTGCCTAGCTTTGGATACTGTGCACCTTGACTTGGGTGGATGAGGGGTGACATTTGCTGCTCTTCCTTAGATAGCAAAATGTCTTGGGCCAGCACTGTTGTCCATCCTCAGTCAGTGGCAGTGCAGTGACTCACTTCTTATGACCCTCACTTCTTATGATCCTTTTAATATTTTAAAAATCTATTATAATGTCTATTTCATCATCTCTATTCACTATCCCATCATCTCTCCACTCTAATGCCAGAACTCTAGAGAGTTTTCAACTGGAGTCTGTTACTGCCAGTACCAAAATAGTTCTTTATGAATGAGGTGGTCTGTAAACCTTGTGGGGTGGCAAAGACAGAGTAAATTACAGGCTTCATAAAAGCTCCAGTAACTTTACAGACAATCTAAACAAGAAAGCAAAGTTCTACATGAGACTTATTTACAGGTGAACAATTCACAAAAAAATGAAACCGGATATTTGTAGATTTTTCACATTTACAGACAGATTCATCATGTGCATTTTTTGGAATTGGCCAGTCCTCCTTCAGCAGAGCAGGGGTTTTGTCCTTTTAAAGATCTCACATTTATATATATGGTTCCTGCTTTTTCTCTCTTCCTCTCAGAGGTGTTGAAAGTACAACCTTGGATAAAGATCAAATGTCACATTGGTAAAAATGTTTCCTGTTACATTATTTATACCCTTATAATAATTTCTTAAGGCAATGCAGCATTCTGTGGAATGGGCAGAGGGAATGAGGTGGCATCATTGTTAGACTATAGTAAAGGGGGGATCTGAAAAGCGTCTGGCAAAAAGTGGCAGAAGTATTAATTAAAATATTAATTTTATTTTAGGAGAACTCTTAATAGCCTTTTAATTTACTAGAACTTTAATAAAGACTCATAGGTATCTTATCCCATACATACTGTCCATGATCCAGGAATGAAACCTGCTAAATGTGTTCTCCTTTAGGAAGGGATGTTCCTTTTGTGTTCGAAGCAGGTGGTTCAAACTGGTGGCATCCAATGTGGAATAGTTCCCAAGGTCTCTCAGCAGTTCCACTGTTGTTTGCTTTTTGCTTGAAGGTGTCCCCTGTCTGCTGTGTCTAAGCCTGTGGAGAGGAGAGGGAAGAGGTTGCGGGGGTGGGGGGGAGGAAGAGACAGCTGGGATTGTGCCTTCCATAGTGCAGCTGCTGGCCTCTATTTTCCCATATTTCGCAAGAGCTGCAGAGGCATAGCAGAGTTCACAACAGCTGGCCTGAAGATGGCAGCCCTATACACACATCTGAAGTACATCATTCAGTAGAACCTATTTCTGAGTAGACATGTATACTATTTGTGCTATAAGCGCTTAGAATAGGATCCAACAACTGTCATGCAGGCAGTTGTGTTATGCAATCAATGGCAGTGGATACCACAATGATATCTTGTGGTACCATTACAAGGCCCAGGGTGCCAAATTAGTATCATATGGTTCATCAGTGTATTCACTCTGGAAACAACCATCATTGTTGTATGAGAAGCGTACCTCTAGAAATAGAGTTCTAACTTGGTATAGAACTAGGAAGAAAGTGTGAAATGATCAAGATGAAAGATAGAATAAATGTTATCTGGAAGATACGTCTGCCATCACAGACCCAACTACCTTGAAATACATTTAGGGTGCAATCCTATCCAGATAGGCGGCTGGCTTCGATCTCGGCGGTGACTGCCTATCCAGTGCAGGGCAGGAGAAGCACGGAGGGGATCATTCCCTCCACGCATTTTCCTGCCCCGCATTTTTGGCTAGACAGCCTATTGCTGCTGTCTAGCTGTGGGAGGACGGAGCAGGTGAGGAGGCACATTGGATGTGTCGTACAGGCATTTCTGCCCTTCCTGCCCCAGAACACCCCCAGCCACACCCCATTTCAGCCGCTCTGCACTCCTCTTGTGGACGTGGAGGACAGGGCTGTTCTGCGCTGCCTCAGAGACAGCGTGGAAGTGGGGGGAGGTCGGTTCTCCAGGAACGGACCTCGGAGCGCAGGGTCTGATGTTGGTTCCCAGAAATCAAGATGTCCTATGGCCATCTAGATGCTGTCTAGCGGCCATAGGATTGCTCCCTCCAAGTGCAATCTTATGCATGTTTACTCAGAGATAGACCCTACTGTACTCATTGGGGCTTATACCTTGGCAAGTGAACACTAAACACATTTATTAGGGAGTGAGTCATATTGAACACAGTGAGATTTACTTCCTAGTAAGCAAATATAAGATTCTGCTGTTAAATAACACGTATTAGATAGCAAATTGTTCTTGGTCCATTCTGGCATTGCTAGAACCACCGATCCCATCTCTGGTAGAGTGTGGCAGCATCTTGACCTTTACTAGTTTGCTGCTGTGTGGTTTTTTTTAATCAATATTTTATTGTGAGTTTTAACAAAACAAAAGACAAACAAACAAAATAACAAAACAAAATAAAAATAAAAATATAACAACATATTCTAAAAGCCTCAGTTTCAAATATTACAAAATTCTAGGGTGAGGGAAAAAAGAGAGAAAGAATAGGTTACACTTAAATTTCAGTAAAAGCAGACCAGATATCCAAATATAAGTCCATTTGCAAGTTGTGCCTACATACCACTCTTTCAAATGTTGCTAGCGTTGTTAAGTTTTCAATCCATTGCATTATAGGTGGTGAGCTTTTTTCCTTCCACTATTGTAGTATCAGTCTTTTAGCAACCAAAAGGGTGCGAAAAATCCATTTACGCTGACCATGTGTTACATTCCAAAAAGCAGGTAAGTAATTTAAGAGAACATTTACATCAGAACACAAATTTATCCATATAATAACTTCCTCCAGAAAGGAAGCAACTATTGGGCATTTCCAAAACATATTAATAAAAGAAGCATTAACTTCATTACACCTCCAACAATTAGCCAAGTTTGACAAACCTTTATTAAAAAAACATTGTGGTGCCCAATAGACCCGAAACAAAAGTTTTTTGCAGAATAAGGCGTAACCAAAGATCCATAGAGATATCTGATACAGATGCCCAAATGGCAGTTCATTGATTAGACAAAATAGGACATTCCTATTTCCTGGTCCATTCCGGCTGTAGACCACATGTATCATATTTATTCATTGATAATAAGTATTTGTAAACATGAATTGTAGGTCGCTATATCTGGTCAGTTTCAATATGTGTTTCCAATAGTAAAGGAGACTCCAAGGCAGTAAAAACAGCAGGACCGAATCGAGATACTAACAAATGTTTCAAATGCAAATATTGCCATTCCAGTGTAGCAGGCAAATCAAATTTATCTTGTAAAGTTGAAAATAGCAAAAACTCTTCATCAACACCCAATAATTGATCCAGGGTAAAGATCATTTTATCTGTCCAGGTCTGCCACAAAAACATTTTCTTTCCAATTCTTAAATCTGGATTTCCCCATAAAGTCAATTTAGTGTGGGAAAATGGGTCAAACTGTAATTGATGCGACATTATATGCCACACATTCCTAACTGCCAAGATTGCGGGAGGAGCTCTATCTGCCTTAATATGCCGAGAACCTAACGCCATCCATTTAGAGAGAGGCTCCAGACAAGAAGATTCCAACACTGACCAAGGTGGAAAATCAAATCTGAGTGGAAAAGACCAACCTTTAGTACAGGTCAGCAAATAAGCCTGATGGTATATAGCAAGATCCGGAAAACCAACCCCCCCTTCATTAATTGGAAGTTGCATCCTTTTCAAAGATATTCTTGGTGAAAAGGAACCCCATGAAATTTTTCGAAACAAGGCATTCAGTTTTTGGAAATATTTGCCAAGTATAAGTATGGCGATCCCATGTATAACATAATTTGAGGTATAGTATTCATCTTAAGTGTTATTAACCTTACCCCATAAACTCAACTTTAAAGATGCCCAACTATCTATATCTCGTGAAATATCATTAATCAACTTATTTAAATTTAAATTAATCATTTGAGATATATTTCTAGAGATAATTATTGTAATAGACTCTGGGCACTGTTGAAATTGCCAATTGTCTAATACACTAGAGTATACCTTACCTCCAATCAGCATTATTTCTGACTTTGACCAATTAAAGGAATAGCCAGATAATTCACCAAAAGTATTAATCAATTTGTTTCGAGATAAACAACAAAAGATGGTCCGTATAAAGTCTTATTTTAAATTGGAAGCAGAAATGGACAAATCCATGAATACTACTATTTTGTCTTATAGCACATGCCACGGGTTCCAAAACACACAATTTTGCTGCTGTATGTACTGTCAGAGCTAAGTACAATTTTTAGAATCAGGATGGGGGACTCTGCACAAGGGGCAGTATCCAGTGCTGCCTGTGTGCCTGCAGGATCCTCAGCCAGTGCAGCGGGAAGCTAGTACTTCCTAAAGCAACAGAAAACAAGCCAGAGCACTCAGCAAAGCTTGCAGAAAGGAGCTCTGCTGATCTGTCCTGTTCTGGAAATGAGCATATAGTTTCAGGGGTTGCTCTAGCAAATGGTAGCTTTCTGTTGCACTGGTGGTGGGTCCTGCTGGTACAACATAATCAGCAGGTACGCACAGGTAGCATTGAATGCCGTCCATGTTGTTTTACCAATCCAATGAATCTTCAGATCTTTAGTAATTATGGCAGTGCCCTGGTCTCTGCACTTGAGAAAGGGCCTGATATTACAGAACAAATATTCTTTTCCACTGAAGGAGTAAGTCAATTTTTCTATTTCTATGATTCATTATTTGAAAAATGTAGATAGAGTATCTCTTGTGGTTACTAAAAGTATGTTTTCTATCAAGGTTGAGCAATTTTCTGAATTCTTAAAGCAGGCATTTGCAGTCATTGAATACGGCCAGCACCTCAGTCCAGCAATTTCCTATGGTTATATGGTTGGATCCAGCATTGTGCTAGCAGATGTCCACTTGTTCAACAGGACTTCTGCTCATTCAACTGGACTGCCCCATTCTCTCCTTCTTTCTGCAGCCCCTCACACCTCCCCTAATCTGTGCTGGATAGGAGAGGGGAAATCTGTTTATCCAGTGTGTTTTTTTCCATTGGCTGAAGAGCACCATTGCACTTTTGATCCGTAGTGCGGGTCTATCTGCTCTTCCATTGGAAGGAGTATGATAGCACTTGTGGGTGGTGGGGTTCTGAGTGCAATTTGGAGTTCCTGAAGAATTCTATATTAATATCCTAGCACTGTGTACTGAACTAAACGAAACGTTCCTGTAATGATACATAGCTGAGCTATGTATGATTGTCTCCCCTGCTCTCCTGCAAGTGTAGAACAGTAGGCGAGACAATGGAATCACTGGAGACTTTTCTCCTTTTTTTTATCCCCCCCACTGGCATGGTGTGTGTTTGTGGCGTTTCGGGATGAAAATGGCAGTGCGGGAGAGGAAGCTTAAAACCTTCTCTCCCAAAGCTCCACAGTGCTGATCCGAGTTGGAGCTGTGCATGCTTGTAGGACAGTAGGCTTGTAGGAATGTAGGGGAGAAAAGGAACGTTTAGTTTGGCTGTCAAATGTGGGTATCACAGAATTCTCTTACAATTGGCCTTTCTGCAGTAATCTAGCATTTCAGAATTGTATGCAGTTTATGAATAAAACTCATCAGTCAATTGAAGAATATCATAGAATGCTTACATTTTGCAATTTGCTGGCATTTTGGACAGCTGGCCATTCTGTCAAAAATACTTCTATGGCTATATATGTTAATTATATTCAGTTATATCACATCATAGCTTGGACTACCTGAGAAGAGGGAACAGGTTTGGAAAAAATAATAAACAAATCAGCTTGTGAGTTAGATGTTATTATTAGCAATGATTCAAATTTCATGTCTGCACCTGCCTGGTATTTATACTTGGGAGTTGTATGAAAGGAAAAATCAATAAGGTAATTTTAATAAAGCCCATGCCCTGTTAATTTGATATATTTAAAAAAAACCAAACCCACATGCATAGGAGACAAATGTCAATTCACAAAATGGAAAATGATGTAATTAGCAGGAGAAAAAAATATTTTTGTGCTTCTACAATGGAATGAATAACAATGAAGCAGAGAAAAATCAATAGACTGTTCAATTATATTCTACAATAAACAATCATGTAACTCTAGAGGTGTTACAGATGTACAGTATGATATTTTTTTTTCCAGGGCAAATAGCAAATCAAATTCTCTTAAGACCTGTATGCACCTGGTAAAATGTTTACTTTTTTTTTTTTTATCAGTGGACCCCTGTGCTACATTACAAACTGATTTTGAAGCTCCCCTCACTTTAAAAAACAGCCATTGAGGGTGGGATGATATTCATCAGAAACAAATCCAAGCCCCTATTGGGCCCACAAAACTAGCTGCCCGCTTCCCTGGAACCTAGCCAAAACATTTACAGTAATTCGTATGTTTAGCCAAACCAAGTCAGTCATACAGAAATACGGAAATGCTAAGGGCCAAACCACTCGCGATGCAGGAGATCTGTGATTAGGATCTTCTCTGGATAAAAAAAAATAGTTGCAGCTGTGGGGACAAACTGGGTCAGAACTACAGCTCTGAAAGAGGGGGCTTAATCCTTCCTACCTTGCTGTTTTTCCAATTAAAATAATTCCCCCCAACACACTGGTTGCTATTCATCTCACAGGGGAAAAATGTATAGGTACCGTGTGGATTTCCCATGTAACATCGATTTGGCCACAAGACACTGGTCCAGTTCTCCTCACCGGGGAATTTTCTCATCTACAGACCTGCCTGGATTTTAAGATCTGCACCTGAGAGCTTCTGCAGGTCTCTCTGCCTTTTAAGATGAGGCCTGTGGTGACCCAGGCTAGGGTTTTGTCTGTCATGGTGCCCCGTTTTCGGAACATTCTTCCTGAGAGGCTCACCTGGCACTGACCTTTGTGATGATTTCAGTATCAGGTTAAGACATTTCTATTTGCCCATACCAGGCTCTTTCATGTGTTCAAAATTTGACTGATGGTTTATCTCTCTTTAAAAAAAAAAAAAGTTGTTTGTCTGCTGTTTTATTGTGTAAATGTGTATTGATGCTTGTTATTGTAATATTTTATGTAAACTGTTTTGTGAGGATTCTCCAAAAAACGCTATAAATCCAGTCTGCCTCAGGGGTCATAGGAGGAGGATAAGCAAAGGAAAAGAATAATCTCCATGCTCGCAATTTCAGAGACTATTTAATCCTTGTGAACCCAGGGCACCTTGAGATGTGCATAAAAGAGCACGTATATGTGTTTCTAGCTATTCTGTCTTCTGATTAGAATAAAAATGAAGCTTAGAAGACGTCAGCCAGAATTAAGATAAAGCTCCATTTCTCACTTCTGAAGAAACTTTTTTCCAAGACATATTTACAGAACTGCAAAGTTGCTGGAAAGAGGGTGGATGTTGGTATAGTAAATGTGGGCTGAACTCTGCATTAGGCATTTGAGACTTTCACAGGATTGTTATGAGAATAAAATGGGATAGTTCTATTTTACTGCCTCGGAAGAAAGGTAGGATATTAATTAGATAAGCATGCTGGAATACAGATTGTTTTCATTATCATTCAAGAATTTATAATAAATTGTGTTTTTGTTTCATGTATTCTTTACATCTCAGATCAATGGAATTACAGGGTCTCATTTCAGATTGAATGTTATGTTATTGCATGAGACTATATTACAAAGCAGATTAGAAAACACAGTCTCAGTAAAACAAATGGAAGCCATCTCTATGATAATGAGCTCATGTATATGTGAGGTGAAGAAACTAAACCTGAATTTCCATTAAAATGATAAATAGCTAATGGTGAGATATTAGCCAAAACATTTGCCTTCCATAAGCATGTAAAGTGTTTGTTTTCCTAATTAAATCTGATTTGATCATGAGATAATTTATTTCATGGTATCAATCTGACTTTTTGGAAGGCAGAGTTTATATACACATCTGCAGATTTACAGGTAATATATTAACTGTGCTGTACAAATACTGTTGATGCATTAAAACAGGAAAATAACTTTAAACATAGTGCCAATTGTGTTTTCTTCTTTCTTTAGCCCCTGCATGGGGGTGGGGGGGATTTAGGGGTTGGAGAAGCTGCTGGGTGGAAAGGTTTAACTCCTCCCCAAGCCAACTAACATGTGGTGGTCCTGATCTAGATCAGTGCTCCATGAGCTTACACCAGGTATGGACAACTGTTTTGAGCTGTGGGCATATTTGGCAATTTGACAAACTGTCCTGGGCACAATCACAAAATGGCTGCCATGGGAGGTGTGGCAAAAGTACAAGTAGCCTGCTTACAATACTGAGTACAAGGCAGAGGTGGGGTCTGAACCTCAACACACTAAACAACTATTTTGAACCCACAGTTTCAGCACCAACAGAACCTATTGCACAGCAATCCCACCTGCCAGTAAGAAAATGTGTTTTTAAAGTGAGAAGGATGTGGAACCTTGGCAAAGGCCAAGCAAGGTGTCCAGGGGTACATTGGTGCCCATGGGTACATTGGTGCCCACAGGTGCCATGTTGCCTACCTCTGGTTTACACTAAAGGTTTTTGTTTTTTTAAAAAAGTTAGGATCGGCTGCACGCTACACAATTAATGTAGCATATAGTTTGTCATAGAATCATAGAATGGTAGGGTTGGAAGGGGCCTACAAGGCCATTGAGTCCAACCCCCAGCTCAATGCAGGAATCCAAGTCAGAGCATCCCTGACAGATGGCTGTCCAGCCTCGTCTTGAACGCCTCCAGTGTGGGAGAGCCCACTACCTCCCTAGGGAATTGGTTCCATTGTCGTATCGCTCTCAGAGTCAGGAAGTTTTTCCTGATGTTCAGCCAGAATCTGGCTTCCTGTAACTTGAGCCCATTATTCCGTGTCCCGCACTCTGGGATGATCGAGAAGAGATGCTGGCCTTCCTCTCTGTGACAACCTTTCAAGTACTTGAAGAGCGCTATCCTATCTCCCCTCAGTCTTCTCTTCACAAGGCTAAACATGCCCAGTTCTTTCGGTCTCTCCTCATAGGGCTTTGTTTCCAGTCCCCTGATCATCTTTGTTGCCCTCCTCTGAACCCTCTCCAGTTTGTCTGCATCCTTCTTAAAGTGTGGTGCCCAGAACTGGACACAGTACTCCTGATGAGGCCTAACCAGTGCTGAGTAGAGGGGAACTAGTACCTCCCGAGATTTGGAAGCTATGCTTCTATTAATGCAGCCCAAAATAGCATTTGCCTTTTTTGCAGCCACATCACATTGTTGGCTCATATACAGCTTGTGATCGGCAACAATTCCAAGATCCTTCTCGCTTGTAGTGTTGTTGAGCCACGTATCCCCCATCTTGTAACTGTGCATTTGGTTTCTTTTTCCCAGGTGCACCACTTGGCATTTATCCCTATTAAATGTCATTCTGTTGTTTTCTGCCCAGCGCTCCAGTCTATCAAGATACTTTGAATTTTGTTTCTGTCTTCCAGGGTATTAGCTATCCCGCCCAATTTTGTGTCATCTGCAAATCTGATCAGCATTCCCTGCACCTCCTCCTCCAAGTCATTAAGACAAATGTTGAAGAGCACTGGGCCCAGGACTGAGCCCTGCGGTACCCCACTCCTTACCTCTCCCCAGTTTGAGAAGGTCCCATTGATAAGCACTCTTTGAGCCCGATTCTGTAGCCAACTGTGGATCCACCGGATCGTTGTTTCATCTAGCCCACTTTGAGCTAGTTTGCTCATCAGGATATCATGGGGCACTTTGTCCCTATGATCACTTGTGGCAAGAGTTTGGGAAAGGCTGCAAGAGAGGGGGGCTGAGGCAGCCTTCAAGATAGAGCTGTGAACAGTATCTGTAGATAGAGTGAAACTAAGGAGAAAGAAGTTGGTAGACCAGAGTGAAGACTGAAGAAGTATTAAGAGAAGACTTGTATGTGCTTGTGTATACAGAAACCCTACCTGAAAGATGACATTTAGCTAAATCCTTATAACCATTTGAATCAACAGGGGTAGAACCTTATAGGGTAATTGACTAAAAAGTTGGTTAGGGAAAACAACTATTGCCTTAATGTTACCAGCTTTTTAAAACTACGGTAACATCTTTATGGTTTATAAGTAATCCTTTAAAAAAATCATAACTTGTTGAAAACAAATTTAATGTTAAGTTTTTAGTACATATTATATTTATATCACATTTTTCAATAGGTATATATTCATAATTTTAAATAAATGTACTATCCCTTTGTTTTAACTATGGAAACCTCTAGACTGTTTTGTCCCATGCCTAAATCCAACTACTGGATGATGCAAAGGGTAACAAGGAAACAAAAGAGTTCGTATGGTGGCAGTGGAAAGGTAATAAGGAATAATGCATAAGGGGAGAGAGCCTTCACTTAGGGAAGCCTTCGGCATAATTTCATGCGGCCCACAGCCTATTTTCAAACACCCTCTGCATGTAATTTGTCCAGACCTCTGGCAAGAGTGATCTGTCCCTTCCCTGGCAGTCTGCCACATGGGAAGGAAGAGGGAGAGAGGGAAAAGGGGATGGCAAAAAGAGAAAGAAAAGAGTAGCAGAAAGAACTTTTTGACTCTGGCTCTGCCCACTGCCAACATGCGGTCCCTGACAGATTACCCATAAGGGAATATGGCCCTTAACAAAAAAAGGTGTCTCCCTCCCCTCCCCTGAGTTAGGGAGAATTACTAGTCTTCAAGAGGGATGTGTTCCCCATAAATCAGTTACTGGTGGTGGGGATCCATAACAATTTGGTTAGTAGCCAGGGGATCACCATCACAACTTGGATTCTAATGGTGGGATAACCCACATCTTCATTATCATTCCATCACAACTTGCATACGTGTTAAGATTGGAGCATCTGCTATGTATGTTTCCTAGTTCTAGCAACTCTTTCATGTAGGGGCCTAGGGGCAAGTTAAATACAGTGATTTATTCCTGCTGTGCTTTGTTCATGCTTTTGTTCACAGATTGTTATTAAAGCCATGAAACAGAGGTTTTGTATTGTTTCTTTGTGGAAGGAGCAATTTTAGATTGGTGAAAATTTTGCCAACATAACTTTGCACAGAGGTCATCCAACATGGTTGCCAGGTCACAATTCATTTAACTCTGGTGATTTACAGTGCAATCCTATATCTGTCTATATAGGTCCTTCTGAGTTCAGTGGGGCTTACTTCCAGGTAAGCAAGTATAGATTTGCAGCTTAAGAAAGCCAGATCCTGTTAGATCAGTATTTCCTTTTTAAGTTTGGGTTTGGTTAGTTAACTGAACCGTACACATGTGAAGCCAGCTTTCTTTAGCTTGCTTCCCACTCTTGCAAACTGTCTATTCCTCCTCTTGCCAGCAAGTCTTATGCCTTATGCTCTTCTTCGCTGTAGCTTCAAAGGTGAGGGGTTTGAGCAAGGCCAGTGTGCAGCTTTGGCAAGGTCAGTGGGAGAGAAGTTGGTGTCTTTTCAGCCTGTCTTCTAGCAGGGCAGAAAATAGATGGATTGTTGCTGCAGGAAAAGCACTTCTTTCTCCTCCAAGAATGGAAAAGGATGGTGTGATGTTCCCACTCTGGGGTTATTCCTTTTCCAGCTTCCACCTGTTGAAACAGAA
This sequence comes from Heloderma suspectum, assembly GCF_057233095.1. Taxonomy (NCBI): domain Eukaryota; kingdom Metazoa; phylum Chordata; class Lepidosauria; order Squamata; family Helodermatidae; genus Heloderma; species Heloderma suspectum. The sequence continues at coordinate 74,420,112 of NC_139462.1, forward strand.
AAACCCCTCAGGACCTCTGCCTCCACTTTGGTCAGTTGTCCTCACTGACACACAAAGCTTCCAGCCCTTTTACTCTCTGGGTTAAAGAGACACCCAATATGCCTAATACAGGAGAAGTAACAAGAAAATAGATTTTCTGATGGTAGCACAGTAAGCCAAACACATGGGATTTTGTATTAAAAGCAAACGAATAACATTTATTAAACACAAAAAGAGTTTTATATACTATTATTAATAAATCTATACTTGGTCCTAACCTACCTATCTACTGTACTACGCCTTCTAAATCCTGGTTCCAAAACTCCACTAACTAGATGTAGCTTCTTCAATCCCTATGGCCCTATTTGACTATCAGTGCTCTCCTTTCATAATTTATCTATCTATCTATCTATCTATCTATCTATTCATTCATTCATTCATTCATTTCATTTCTATACTGCCCAATAGCCGAAGCTCTCTGGGCAGTTCACAAAAATTAAAACCAAACAACACACAATAAAACAATTTAAAATATATAGAACATTAAAACCACAATATAACAATACAACCACAATAAAACATAACCTCAGAATCCTCACACACACAAGCCCCACCCACCTTTCACTAACTCCCAAACATTTTTTTAACCCTAACTTGCCTGTGTTACACTTAGCAATGCAAGCACATACATTAATATAACAAGCATATGTTACAGATGGGTAATGAGGCTGTATAGGGAAGGGAACACTGAGCACTGAGAACACTAAGCAAGATAAGATTGAGTTCCCATTTGAATTCCTGACCCTCCAGTCCTCCTCCTGATCAATGGACTATTTTGGCAGGTGACATTCTGCAGCTGCATCCCTATTTCTTTTGGGGGTGCATTTCTTAGACCTGAGGAAACAAAGGATTTCTTCTTACCATTAGTAAGACTGGGGGCAGGAGGAGATAGGAAATAGTGCTGAGAGGGCTGCATCCTATTGCTATTGTTCAAACAGTTCTTCCCTCCCCTCTTCTGATATGGTCCCAACTCCCATGCCGCTGCCCCCCCCCCCCCGAGTTCCTGGAGTAATATAGTAAATACAATGTGGGGAATAGAGCTACATTGGATTGGGTTTCCTTTTGAAAAAAGGGAATACTCCAGTGTAAAGAAGAGACTACATGTTGTACAGTGGCATGCTGTGCTGAGTGGGAGAGGGTTTCCAGTTTGTCTCATTGTACTATCATGGTGGGATTATACTTCATACCTGGTTATGAAACCCAGGCACAATTTGTCTTGGACACATACAGCCTTATTTTATATGTGTAAACTGATCAAGAACTAACTTTGCCACATCAAGCCACTTTCTGCCTGATAAGGAAACATGCTGACATTTTTTCAGGGCAGGCCTGTATTATTAGTGACTCAGCATATTGAACATAGCCCATCAGCCACTTATTGTGGTCTGCCAGGTATTTGAAAATCCCTGTTGTGGTAGTCCCAGACAGACAGTAGAAAGAGGATGTTAGTTGCATGGCTTAATTGCAACCCTATTGGGTTACATTTGACTTAGTGGGTCACCACTTGTGCAGGCCTGCCATGCCGTGCTTGCATTGGCATTTATCTTGTGTTTCCCACGTTCCTGTAGTTTTTAAAGTATTCTTTCAAATAGACACATGGGTGAACCCTGCAGTGATCATGTGACTAACATGTTAACCTGTGGCCAGATGTCACTTGTGGCACTGCTACTGCAGTTGTCCACATCTGCAGTAGAAATGGCCATATGTAGATCCTATGCCATGCTATGTATGGGCTAATACTGTGGAACCTCTGCCTTTGGAGGTCAAGTAGGCGCCAACACTGTGTTCCTTCCGGCGCCAGCTGAAGACTGTTATTTCGAGAGGCCTTCTTTGAGTGACCAGCAATGCTTTATTAAATTTGGCCTTATTGGAACTTGTTTTTTTAAAAAAATGCTTTAACTGTTTTAACATAGTGTTTTCTTTTTTTTAATCTTTGCTGTTCACCTCTCTGAAATCTTTTGATGTGGAGTGGTATATTAATATTGCAAATAAATGAAATAATACTGAGACCATGTAAATTGGGTGTGTTGGATGGGGGATGGATGCACATCAATGTGCTTTTGTCTTCAGTGTTGTACTGGTGGACATATATTCAAGAAGACATTGCTGAAGGCCGGCCGGCGCCAATGTCGCCCTTGGCAGCATTCCGCGGAGCCTCCGTGGGACGCTATCTCAAACAGCTTTTAAAAGGTTGAAAAACCTTTTCATCTTCCCCTGGATTGAAAAGGGGAGGCAAGAGCAGCATCTGGATGAAGTCTTGGAAGAATAGCGCCCTTTGAGAAGGAGCAGGGGGGCTGGGCTTCAGGGCTAGCCTCCCAGAGCTTAATCATCGCTCAAAGTTGTTTTGAAACTCCTATCTAATTAGGAGAAATAAGGGCTGACGTGCTCCAATGTACTTTATGGATTAAGAAAAACCAACAATATTTGAGGACCCACAAGATCTGTTTGAAGAGAAGGATGGCTACATCAAGGAGGAAAAAAGGAGCAGGATTTCCACTCCCCCCCCCCATACCTCCCATGGCAAAGGCTCCGAGAAGTGAAAATACAGAGGAGTTACTTGCTCTGATAAAAACTTTATCCTTGCAATTTGCTGAACAGGCTAAGAGGCTGGATACCATCCAGAATTCCAGAATTCCGTCACTGCCCTGCAAGGGGTTGTGGACTTAATTAACACTTCTTGGCAAAAATGGAGGTGAAGGTTAACGAGCTGCAAGATAGGGTGGCAGTGAACGAGACTGTGTCACAAGTTTTTAACAACATTTTTTTTGCCAGAATCTCCCAACTTGAGGCTCTTACGCACAGGGCAAATGTATGTATTATTGGTATTAAAGATCTACCTAATGTAAATTTGTCTACTTTTGTAGATAAGCTTCTGCATGAGATACTCCCTGTGTCATCTGATGATTTACTTGATATTGAGCAGGTATTCCGTGTGCCAAATGCCAAAGGGACTGGTTATACGATTATAGGCCAATTTGCAAGAATTGCCACAAAAAATTATATCCTGCATCTGGCAAGGGGGGGGGGAATCAAAAAGAGATAAAGTAATGTTATTTCCAGACTACACCAAGGAAATTGCTGATAAAAGAAGGTGATTTACCAAGACGAAAAACCTGGCAAAACAAATGAACTTACAATATCATTTAAAATATCCTGCTACATTTTGCATTGTTTCTGAAGGTCAGATGAAGAAGTTTCTAAATCACGAAATGGCAGAGGCGTGGCTAATCTGAAAAACACGTGAGACTTCTGTTCCAGCCCCATGAACTGGAATTTATAAACATGTTTTGTCAACTGGCTATGTTTAGTCTGTAAGACCCAGGCTAGGCCAGAGATAATTGCTCATATATATTCTTCTTTTCTCTCTCATTTTTTTCTCCTTTTCTTTTAAATCCTTTCTCTTTAAATGGATATGATATACTGTACTTAAATTTACTGTTTGAGGGTGTATAGAAATGTGCACACTCATTTATATATCTAGTACAAAACATATTAGAGATTGTTGTAAGGTTGATTTTAAGCTTTATTATTATACAACAATATAAAACTTAGTGACTTATTATTATTTATCCTTTCTAGTTTCCTTCCTTTTTATTATTATTATGAGACTGGTTAGTAATATTTCTGGCTGGTTAAATTGTTAAGCTCTACTATTATATGTTAACTGAAGGGCAATATATGGTTATTGGAAATGAATTGTAGGCCTACTTCCTTGCTTTAAGAGTGATGATACGATATTGAAATTTAAGGTTGATTATCTATGCTGTACTGAATTGTAATATTGCCAGTGTTATAGGTATAATTTTTAAGTAGAATGGTATTTGAACTTTGTGTGTAATGGAGTTTAAATTAAATCCTTTTAAGTAACTTTTTTATATTTTTTCATTTTCTTTCTTGCTTTCTTCTTCCTTCTTCTCCTTCTGTTTTCTGTTTTCATTTTTTTTTCTCTTTTTCATTATTGCTGTAACCTCATAAGAATACTGTATTGTTGGGGAACCGTAGATACTGATTAGGTTGTTGGTACCATTTATTTCATTTATAAAAATAAAAATAGAATAAAAAGTATTTTTAAAAAAGAAGTAATTGCTTATGCAGCAGCTACCTTTCTGAAGATATGGGCTTTCTCCACTTCTGTAGAAGGGATACTGTATGTATCTTGTTGAATCCTTTTTTAACTACCACCCTAAATAAATTTCTTTTAATATGAGGTTGACATTTCACCCTTTCCACAATTTGTGATTTTGTCAGTATTTCCTTGACTAAATTGTGAACCTGATGTGATCCAACACAAAAATAAAGTTGGTGATAATTTCCTATAAATAACTTCATCAAGAAGGCCATTTATTTTCAAACAGTCTTCCGAAATCTGAGAACTTACTGATAAAGTCTGAATGTTTGAGTTAGCAATTACTACAGTGCTAGGCTTTTCAATTAAAAAAAGGGAATGAACTGGGTAAGACCAATATGAAGGATTACAAACTAATTTCTCAGGATGAGAATACTTTTTTTCTTCACAAAAATGCTAAAGGACAGTGTTAATAGGTACATATTACCAGGAATTATTCTCTTGAAAGGAAGATTACAGATTTAATAGTGAACCTTGTAATTTTCAGAACTAAAATAGCTTTAATTCAACTTCAGTTCATTATATGGTTGGACTCGATGGCCTTGTAGGCCCCTTCCAACCCTACTATTCTATGATATCCTGTCTTGATAGTCTTTGCCAATATAGTTACAAGGAAACTGAGTTAACTGAACATTATCCCATTAATGTGAAATTAACAACTTTCTGGCCGATCTTAGATTTTCAAAGAAATTGAAGATTTTCCTGCTGGTATGACTGGTGATCCTGTTGAAGCCTTGGTTAAGTAAAGAAAAAAAAAAGACCTTAAAAATACTTAAATAAAAATACTTAAAAATAAATAAATAATAATACTCTGTGGAATGCAGAGATGACTAGGGCAGTTGATATGATCGTTCCCAAGGGCCCTCTCCCTGTGAGCAGGGCCCAGGCAGGTCCTTGGTATACACCCAAGCTGAGGGCATTGAAGCAAGAGGGAAGACGGTTAGAACACAGACTCGTGCTGAGTCTGATTGAATGCAGGTTAGGGCTAGCTCATTATCGATGCTACTTTGTGGTGGTTAGGGTGGGAAAAAGGGAGTTCTCGGTGTCATCCAGGGGAGCTTTTCTGAGTGGTTCATGGCCCTTTGCAATCTGGGCCAGGTAGAGAGATGGTGGAAATCTTGGTAGCATGCTGTGATGGGTTTGCATGACACTTTGAAGATAAAGTCACTCACATTCATCATGACTTAGACATCACAGTTAACGCAGTTGCCTTAGTTCCATTAGTTCCAGAGCACCATCTCATTCAGTTTTATTGGATGAGTTTTAGTTGTTGAGGCCCGAGGAAGTGGACAAGGTACTCAACGAAGTGTGGTTGACCACCTGTGTGCTTGAACCTTGCCAGTCATGGCTTATTACATCTAATAGGGAGGGGGATGTCCAGCTGGGTCCAGTAGGTTGTCAGCTCCTCCTTGAGAGAGCACTTTAAAGGAGACAGTTACTAGGCCACTTCTGAAAAAGCCTAACATGGGTCCGGGAGATGTTAATAACTATAGATTGGTTGCTAACATCCCCTTCCTGAGCAAGATGCTTGAGTAGGTGATTGCCAGCCAACTCCAGGCACTGTTGAATGAAACTGGAAGATGCTATTATGTATTACTACTTTGTTCTTTCTGTTTCTTTTTTTATTATTAATATCTTGAAGTATATGTAGATTCAAGTCAAAGAAAAATGTTTGTTTGCTTTTAATAAAATTTGAAGTGAGTACTAAGGTGAAATGTTTCTACTGCCATAACTAGAACTTTCAAAGCATATATATGGCATTGCCACATCGTTGGAATGTTGATGTAAGAAAATTAAATTTGCGGAAGCTTAAAAGTGAATTATTTTCTTCATAATTGTAGAAATGTTTTTGAGAAAAATGAATTAGTTTCTTTACATCTCAGTACCCCTGCAGCGTAGATATTGTATTTTTCCTAAAGAATTAAAAACCACACACACAAGAAATGCATTCTCTAAGGGGAGCTGACAAGACTGGGCATGTGCTTAATCTCATAATTTAAAGCTTACTACAAATAAAAATAGTGGGTAAATTACTGTATAATTGTTTCACCCCCTGGTCCATATTATCTGGCTTTTTGCCCTGTGTATGCTTTTTCGGTATTGCAGAGTATCACATTTTTATATTTTGGGTAATGTGTCAATCAAATTGGGATGCTGAACTGTGGCTCATTTCAAGAAAATAAATGAGGCTGGAGATATATTTAGCTTGATTTGTTCTTCTGAGTTGTTGCCTTCCTCTGTGAAGGGTTTGTGTGTAAATGTTGTAGACATTCCTCAACAGTAGTGAGCATAATTGTCCGCAAATGTAGGGAAATATAATTCTTACAACAAAAGGGACCCTGCAAAGCCAGTTTTTATAACAGCTTGATGAGAGAGATTGTTGAACAGCAGCATTTTAGGTAAACTAAACCTATGGAATTCCCATTAGCTAATTTGCTTGCTTTGTCTACCCTCAATTTTACAACAACAACAACAATAATAATACTATAATAAAACATAAATTGAATAAAAAGTTATACTTTCATGTGTGTTTCTTTTGTTTTCTACAATTATAACTTCTGTGTGCATGCACAATCAGTATGGGGTTTTAAGTGGGTAAGTAAAGTAAAAGTTTTTAAAGATTTATCAATATAATTTATTGGGGAAGGTAAATTACAAAATGTTTTTTGAGGGCAGTGGGGGCATTGTTTGTTTATTGCATTCTGAAGATGTGAGATGTAAAGCTGAAAGTCATACCTCGTGTGGGATGTGTTCTCATATGAAGTTGCCCAAGAGGTGAAAATCATGACAGTAGTGCTTGCAGTCAGAAAGCAACGTCTGTGGTACAAATAAAGCAGGTATAAAACCTGTATCATTGTGTTGACTCCGAAATTTTCTGTGATTTGGGTACGTGACAAAGTGGGCCGCCACACTTCACTGTTTTGCCCAGTAGTGGATCCAGGTAGGACATTTCTCTGAGCTTTCCCCTGCCAACTACCTCTTCATATGTTTCAGTGTCAGAATTGTCCATTTCACTGCCATTCTAAGAATGCAGTCTTAATTTCACCATGTCTTTTTATAACATCCTATGTTAAAGAATTCACTTTCTATCACCCCTTTAGTAAATGCTTCTTTAAGCAGAAAGATTAACAACTGAGGTTTTTTTTTTTTTTTAAGAGCACTTTATTCTTACGAAGAAAAACAAATAAAAATAGAAAACATCCAAATGTAAAATCTGTTTTTGCAATATGAGCTTTGGGATTAAAGCAGCCAGTTAAAATACATCTCTTTTTATGTGTCCCAACCTATGCAACTGTAGCATGTTTTGTTACTATATGTTTCATTCGCCTCGATAATCATCATTTTGGCTCTTACAACCTTTGCTTCAATACTATTTTCAGTTTAAACTCCTGGTCTTCTATCTTTCTCCCTCTAACTCATAAACCTTCTGTGTACACTCCCTTCCCAACTGTCTCTCCTAATTGTCATCACCTGTGTTCCCTTCCAACATTCTAAAAGGGGTTTCCCTCACTGAGTGCAGGGCTACCTTCCCTGTCAAACAGGTGCAAGGCTCTAAGTTATTCCCAAAACAACCTATCAGTTCATAATCCTATTCAATTATATACCATACACAACTTTTAAACACCTTTTAAAACCTACACACAAACCCTTTTTGTCACACGGTGCAACTTGTTATGTAAGCAACACCTACAATCTTAAGCACATTTACTAGGGAGTAAATTCCAGTGAGCTCACTGGACCTTACCTCTGAGTAAAGATGCCAGTTTGTAGCTGGGATGGAAATGCTTTGGGGAAAAGAGATCTTCTGAGTAGTAAGTTTTTCTACTGTCTTTTTAACTTCTGATGGAAAATGAAGAATGTTCTCAGATGTCAAAGGGTCATACAATATGGGAGTGAGAAAGAATATGGGGTAAAAAGTACCTGGGTGTTTTGGGAATTACATAAGGATTGCCATTCCTACAGCTACAGGAGGTGGAATTCAGTGCATCTACTTTTCAGAAAATGTAGACATTCTAGAATAAATATCCTTTGGCTTTGGAGAACAGTTAAAAGTGTTTAAAAACTCACTTGTGCTCCAAATATTATGGAAATTGTAAGTTAAGGCTCCTGCATTATTTCTGGATGAGGCTGTCTTGTAGATTGATGTGGGCTGAGAGTTTAAACCTGCTGACCTCTTCAGTTTGAGGCAGCATGTTATGACTCTGCTCAGGCCAAGCACAGTGTGGCATCCCTTCAGAGCTGTTGCCACCTCTCCATGAAGAAGGGGGAAACCTTTGCTGTCTCCTCAGCTGGGGATCTTGTGATCTGGAAATAACCTGGATAAACTATTTATATTATCTTACTGGAACTAACAGGGCTATCCCATTTCTAGTTCTTTTTTACATGCTAGCTCCAAGCCGCTCCTTTTGCACTCCATTCGTATGTGGAGATGGCACCACATCTAAAGTGCAATTACAATACAATTCTGTGCATGTTTATTCAGAACTAAGTCCCACTGTGTTTGATGGGACTTACTTTTAAGTAAGAGTGATTGGAGTGCAGCTTTTAGTGATATGCCTTGAGTAAACATCTCTTTTACTGACAGATTGGTATGGGCTAACAAGGCAAAACTGCTCTATGTTGAAACAATACAGCATGTTAAAAAACATGTCAAAAAGATTACATCTGTCTTGAGAATATATTTTGGAATTTAACATATTTAAGCCTACACACTGAAAGAAGAAAAATACTTCACTGTTGATTAGAGAGGACAAGACATTTCTAGTTGCTGGATGTATGTGTATCCGTAATTGCTAATCTATGTGTATTTTAATAAGCAGAAAATGGTAAAATAATCAGGGATGAACTGCATTGAGATTATGGATTCGATTTTCACATTTTCCTCCTCGTAGCAATTGAGCTATGTAATGTTTTATTTATTTCATGTATCAGCGATTTATATCTTGAATCTCTAATCCTAACTGCACCCTCCCACCCCGAGGCATCTCACAATAATAAAAAAATTAAAAACCAAAATTCAGTGTCAACACAACAGGCGGTATCCAACGATGTCATTCCACTAAATGAAATCACGCTTGTGCAACTCTGCGAAAACTATTGGTTGTGCAAGTGCCAACAATACGTGCAAGCAGTAATGAGACTGGCAAGCAGAACTTGTGCAAACAGCAATGAGATGCATAAACAGAGCTTGTGCAAGCAAATGCATTGCACAAGTGAAGTGTATTGTACTAGTGGAACACACTATTGTGCCAAGTGGAACTGAGATGTGCTAGCAGAGCTTGTGCAAGCCAAACTGAGATCCATTGGTGGGGTGGTTGCACAAGTGTAATTTTGGTTGGATTCCCCCCTTGCACATAGTCACACACCTAGTTTCTGCTAGCACAATGTTACCTACAGTAGTGGAATGTCACTGTTAGATACTGGCTAATAACAAGCATCATTAATGATCTTATAGAACTACAATAACACTGTATCATGAAAAATGTATAATTTAATATTTAAAAGCCCTTTTCAATAACTGTGGATATCATTGTTTTTCAGATTCATATGTATAGGTCATACAATCCAAAACAGAGTTCAACCACATAAGACCATTGATTTCCATGGGCTGAAGCATCCTTAATTCTGTGTTGGATTATGGTCATAGACTAAGTAAATACTTGTGTGATACTACTCATAATATATTTAAATTAAGCTCTCTTTTTGTATTTAAAGCTGTCTTTTGGGGAGATATTGCCTTAGATGATGAAGACTTAAAAATATTTCAGATTGAGAGGACAATTGATCTTACACAGCATTCAAATGAGAATGATGGACATAATACAGGTAAGCAGATTTTGATTCATTTATGCTACAATCCTATATTCATTTACCTGGGAGTAAGTGCTATTGAACTCATTTGGGCTTATTTTTTGAGTATAGGATTGCGCTATTACATACGCATAGTATAATGAGTGTTCTTCATTGGACATTTGCAATAATTTGTTTTCTTACAGACCAAAATCCCATACTGGGGAATAATTTTATTGATGCCAACTAAAACATTTATGTATTTATTTTAAAATATTTATGTCCCACCTTGCAGTGCTCAAGTTGTCTTACAGTCAACATAACTAAATTAGCAGTTATAAAAATATAGTCTAAAGCCACCAGACAGGGAAAAAACAGTTTGGGTAATCACAGTCCAGAAGTCAGCCAACCCCATAAAATTGTCGAAATACAATTGTCTTTACCTGGGATAGTTTTACCTGGCATTGAAACACCATGAGGAAGTGGAGGAGGTGGATCTTCTGGGTCAGGGACTAACAGAGTCTGTGTGCCACTGCGGAGTGGCAGTAAATGGAGAAGACCCTCTCCCCATGACCTGAGGGTATGGGCAGGGTCATGAAGGAAGAAATCATTCTTCAGGTATCCTGCCCCTATTTGGGAATTTAAAGAAATTGTAAGCATTTTGAATTGCATTCAGAAATTGATAAGATGCCAGTTGACCTAGCAAGAGCCCTATTCAGGCATTCAGTATGAATACTTGAGGGCCCAAAGTATGTAGGGGCCAATGTCCCTACCCCCTCCACTCCCTACCTCTGAAGGGAGGTTCTAAGAATGTTCATCTCCACACGCTCTGAAGCCTCCCTGTGACTGGAAACCCTACACCAGATCTCCCTTCAGACGTTCACTAAATGCACAAAGGTTGGGAGTGCGTGGTCTTGGCCCCATAGGCTCTTTGTGCCCTCACATGTTCAGGCTGAATAGGGCAAGTGGATTCACTTTATCAGAGTAACTGGCTTCAATTAACTCTTGCGTACATCAAATCATGATCTAAATTGCTAAACTTTTATCTCACTATGGGTCAGTTCACATGGTTAAATCTGTGTCCATCCAGGGCTCCCTAAGTGTCTCTAGGGATACATTTATGTGGATAATATCGTGGTGGTGATTTCTGTAATTATGATGGCACGTTTTCCAGCTACAATCATGGGAATTGCTGCACTGAAGAAGTATTGGCTATACACATCAAGAGTCCAGTTCATACAAGACATTTCCATCTGGGTACTCTTAGGATGCACTGAATGGGTAAAAACTGACCTTGTCAACCAGGTTTATACATATAAGGACCAGGGAAAATATGACTGAAACTTGTTAGGCTTTCCATGGGAAGAAATGCTGGGAATTATTTGTTAACGCATGGTAGCAGCTGTATAAATAGCCAGTTTACATTAGCATGCCTGGGAAGTACAGTGCAATGGTGGAGAAACTGTAGGGCACCCTACAAAAATTAGTGAATTTTGACTGTAGCAGAGATTATCCCCAGATCTATGCAGAAGTGAGCAGGGAGCAGCTTGAATGGAATTCATATCCTCATTGCACTTTACCATGCCCTACCAACAAGGTATGTGAGGTGTGTATGAAACAGAAATCATTTCTGTTTCAAGCCAAACCCATACCTGATGATCAGGGAGAGGAGAAGTGCTATGTAATTCCTTGCTTTTGTCTGCATTTTTCATCAGACTTGGCTGGTGGAGCAGAGATTGCAATGGCAGTATTGGTGGGAGAGTGGAGGTTCTTATAATATTCTCCCTACAACTCTGCTTTGGTTACATAGGCGTTGGGTGCAGCATTCAAATTTGAATCACCCTAATAACCCTTTTAACACTAGTCAATAACTTATGCATATGGATCTGTTTCCTTGATCATCTACTAGTTTTGCTGAAGATTTATTTGAGATGCAGAGATGTCACTGAAATTTGTAATTCCCTGGTTTGGAGTATGAACTTCAGTGACATGTATTGCTTGTCTTCAGTCCAAGATGTAGCAGAACAACAAAGGTTACTTGTTCCTGATGTCTTTTGTCAACATGTTCTTGTATTTTAGCATTTACTCGTGATAAAAACTATCCTAATCTGCAAAGCGCTATAAGGGGAAGGAAACATCAAGCATCCACTGTGCTAATTATAGTGTGCATCATAGGTAGAAGCACAGAAGGAAAATGATCATTGCTGAGGTTCCATTCTTCTTACTCCAGTTATAACTAACTCTGAGCCAAAACTTCAAATTTTCAAAATTTTGGCTCTAATTTGGGTGGAAAGCCAAAAAAATAAAAATAAAAAGGGGGGGGGGAGCAAAACTAGAAGGTGAATTTTGGGGTGGGGTCTTGTTCTAGGCTGAGACCTGGTGAAGCTTGGCAGGAGAGCAGGACCACAGGACCACGGACAGCTCACTTGGAGCACAGTATATTCAGGCCAAATAGAAAGCATGATGTTGCTCCAAGCAGGATTTGGAACCACACTGAGGTCTTGCTGTCAGGTTTCGTATTCCTTGCTCTGCTGCCTCTGAAGAATGGATGTTGCTTAAAGGGTCTGCACCTTTTTCCTTAGGTGCTGTCTCCAGCAGAGCTAGGGAGCCTCCTGCTGCTCCTGTAGAGGCCAAGAGTCTTTGTAGTCAGAGGAGTAAGGCAGGGCTATCTTGTTGGATTGTGCAGGATGCAGCTTTGCTGGCTCTTTGAGATCTTCACCCATTGGAGTCTCTTGTGGGGTGATGCTTTTTGGTACTCTTTCTAGAGCTAGTTCCTGCCCCCAGTCTCCCCCTCATCAGTATTCTCAGAGTTCTCCTTAGATAATAGGGTGTCTGACAGATTGAGAACTTGATAAAAAGTGGTAAGTGGTGTTTGGTGAGTGCTCTTCTCTCTCTCTCTCTCTCTCTCTCTCTCTCTCTGTGTGTGTGTGTGTGTGTGTGTGTGTGTGACTCCCTCTTGGTCACAGTGGAGAGTCTTTCAGTGACCACCAGTTAGCAGCTGCTGTTCCTCATTCCCTGCCCCACCACAGAATGTCCCAGAGCATTGTTCAAGAGTATTTGGCAGTAAAAGACTGTCACCACAAAAAAGTGAGGCCACCATTTCCCACCTGAATGCCTTGGAAATACACACCCCAGAATGCCTTGGGGTGAGGGAATGTCAGACACCAAGAACAGTTTTGCCACTAAAGGTAAGTTTACCTTGCATTCCTGAAATTTGCCCCAGCCCTGGAAAAAAAAATGCAATTCTCTCTCTCTTTCAGGCCCCCCCCCCCTTTAAACCATTGCAGTTACATACAAATCCAAAACATTGTGATAATGATGGCAGGTTGCCTACCTCACTTGTTGGAAGCATTTTCCTTAACATCATGGCTGGGTTGGCAGCCTATAAAACATGGACTGGAGGTCTAGTGCAGAACCCCAGTGCATCCATTGCCTATCTTTGCCAAACAAACTACTTGCTTCCAGAGGGAACATTTTCAGCTACAGTTCCTCTTGCTACCTAGGGGGCAATACAACAAAACACACTATTGGCTTTCAGGTCTAATGAAGTTTTTGTACAATTCATAAATTGATTGATTTGTTCCATCAGTTAAATGAAAAAGGAACAAACTTTTAATAGCAAAAAATGATAATGCCTGAAGACAAATTCTTCAGAACTTGCATAATTAAATCCCCAGTTTACTGAAATGAAACCTATATACAGTGTGCAACCAATTAAAATCACTAATTTGTGAAAATGCATGTAGATCATTGTAGGTGGAGTATAATTTAAAGAAAATATATGTAGCCCTTTTACTTCCCCCACTTAGTAAACCAACAGCTGCTGTGTTTTTTTGAAATCTAAATATATCATGCAAGTGCTGTCTTATTTGGGAGGGGTGGGAAAGACAGTTCAAGATCATGGAGGGTTGCTTTGTGTCACCATTACTGTGACCACATGAATCTTATAGTCTTGTTTGGGTAGCCCCATACGTTTCTTGACATGACTCTACCTAGCCTATGATAGTAATAGCAGAATAGACCAGTGGCTAGAAAATTCATAACTCCGCCTGAGTTGTGACAGCATCTGGGAGATGCTGCTGGAGAAAATGCATTACATATCTTGCCCTTCCCACTAGGGTTGCCAGCTGACCATGATGAAATGGCCTGACCAGGTTTTTGTCTCTAACAACCTTGTCCTTCAGAGATCAGCAGATAAAGTATTCACAGTATGGGAACATAAGAACATAAGAAGAGCCATGCTGGATCAGACCAAGGGTCTTTCTAGTCCAGCATTCTGTTCACATGGTGGCTAACCAGCTGTTGGCTGGGAATGCTCAAGCAGGGCATGAGCGCAACTGCACCCTCCCACCCATGTTCCCCAGCAACTGGTGTACATAGGTTGACTGCCTCTGATACTGGAGGTGGCACATAGCCATCAGGACTAATAGCCATTGATAGCCTTTTCCTCCAGGAATTTGTCCAACCCCCATTTAAAGCCATCCAAATTGGCCATCACTACATCCTGTGGTAGCGAATTCCATAGTTTACTATGCATGGTGCGGAGAGGTCCTTCCTTTTATCTTTCCTGAATCTCCACCAATCAGCTTCATAGGATGACCCCAGGTTCTTGTATTTTGAGGGAGGGAAAATAATGTTTCCTTATCCACATTCTCCATACCATGCATAATTTTGTAGACCGCTATCATGTCTCCCCTTGTCCTCCTGTTTTCCAGGCTAAACAATTCCAGCTGTTGTAACCTTCCTTCATAGGGGAGATGCTCCAGCTCCTTGATCATTTTAGTTGCCTTTTCCTGCATTTTTTTCCAGTGCTACAATATCTTTTTGTAGGTATGGTGACCAGAACTGGGCACAGTATTCCAAATGTGGCCACACCATAGTTTTGTATAGGGGCAGTATGATATTGGCAGTTTTATTCACAGTTCCTTTTCTAATTATGCTAAACATGGTGTTATCACTTAATAATATCTGTACACCAACCTGCTGTTAAGCACAGCTACACTAGCCAGTTCAAAACTTGGCAACCCTACCTCTCAGAGATCTTTTCCCTACCTTTCACAAACTCTTCCTTGTCCATATGCCTGACTTTGAATGACAGCCATTGTATCCTGGTGTTTGAAATTTGCCTTCTTTGTTAATTAAAACAAGTAATGAATAGACTATTTAAATACTTTATTTTTTGCTTATCTTTTCTTAAAATCGTTTTACATAGTAGCAGCTTTGATCTTTTTAAAGATCTGGATTTAAAATGTTAAGAGACTCAGTTATTTCCCCCACCCACTCCACAACAAATAGTTTTAAATAGCTTTGAACTGTTTCAGAGTCTGTTTTTGCTGACAGATATATACAGCAAGGCAAATAACCTCTCTTGAAACTTGAATATAATTGATTGATTTGTTTAGCTTGCATTTTTGCTTTTGATTCACAGACATCTGAAAATCTGTGTTGTAATTATCCTGTCATCTTTTACAATATGCAGCATCTCTCAGATTAACTTTCTTCATGTCTTGCATGGGAAACATGTGTGGTCACATCCTGAAAAAGCAGAATATACTTCTTAGGCAAGAAATTCTAGTTTCTTTAGGTATATTACAGTGGTGTTGTAGACAGATATATTGGGCAAATGTTAAGAATCAAGGTATTAATTGTTTTAATTTTTAAAATAAAAAATATAATAATTTTTTAAAACAAAACAATACAGCTCATTTGTACATTAATCTAACATTCTATAGGCTGCAATCATATCTGAGAGTAAACCCCAGTGAAGTGAATGGGTTGGATCCAGATTTAAGGTTCATGCAACTGGGCTTGCGGAAGTGGAATTCACTGTCCCCACCTTCCCACAGCAGTCCCTCCAGTCCTCTGAAAGTTCTACACAGAGAGGCAGAGGAGCCTGTTGAATGGGGTGAGCAATGGTACATGGGGAAGGGGAGATCCCCCAAAACCAAGCAGAGGCACCTTCCGTGAGTGGAGCCCTTCTGTCAGTGGAAGACTGATCCTGAATCCAACCGAATGACTTACTTCTGAGTAGACATGTATAGGATTGTTATATTAATTAAATATTACCTTAAATATTACCTTCTCCTCCTGAAGTATCATCAGAATGAAGGGGAGCTACTCAAAAACACAGCAAAGTATCAGGAGTGCTTCTGAGCACAGAGAGTGAGAGAGTAGTTCAGATTCTGAAGAAGAGCTGCCAAACATGGGGGAGGTATGTTCCCAGGCTAGTCTAGACATGGATAGGCAGGCTCCTCAGGTTTCAAAGGTCCAGCTGGAGGAAGGTCCCTCTTCACCCCCTCCTGTGAGAGACAGCGACCAGGGAGAGGCGGTGTTTGGCAAGTCTGAATTAATAGATACAAGGCACAGATGCAGAGCCAAGAGGGAGAAGGCCGGGGCGGAACTCAGAAGGTCTACCCGATTGGCCCTGCGTGAACAGCATTAGAAGCCTCATGAGAGAGAGAGAGACCTCCCCCGACCCCTTAAGTTAGGCTAGTGAGCCTGCCTTTCTTTCAAATGGTGGGCAACTTTCATAGCTACCTTTTGAACCCCCTGAAGGCATTTCAGAGCAGACTGAGAGTCACTGAGAATTTGCATCTGTATGACCCTTTGTGGTAATGGAATTAAAAGCTGTAGATTGAAGCCTCTTGTGTGTGTTTGATTTGGCGTTTGAAGCTCAGTGGGGGCAAAAGGGATTCCTGACACAAAGAGTCTCATATAAAGGAACTTCCCAGTGAATTGTGGCAAGATATTTAGGGCTTTATAAAAACACCGCTATGAAACAGGTAATCATTTTATGCAGTAAATTTTTAAAATATGCAAACTTTCCATGGAAGACATTGGAAGAATACTACTGTCCATCTCTTCCATGTAATTCTTCAGTTACTTTCACTATGTGTGTGTTTCATAAATTAAACCCTACCCTGAAAAATGATTGCAGTCAATGGTTGTGTGCTGTGTAGCACACACTGATACTTACGAAATAGCTCATAGAGAAGGAATGTCTTAAAGTATTGCCTCATTCTCTTAAAATCTAAGCAAAAATTTGAGAAATTTTTCTCAAGGGTTTCTGTGACTATGTGATAGTGTAATGCAAATAATTAGGCAGATTACTGAGCAATCATGCAACATACTTGCCTTATATGGCACTGTCCACTTGGTAATAAGCCTTTAAACACTGTCATTTAGGAAGCTTACATGAAGACTATATGTCAAAAGAATTTGGAGGATTTCTGAAATGGGTAACCTGTTTTTCACTGTACCTCTTTCAAGACAACAATCCTATGCATGCTTACTTGGGAGCAAATACTGTTGAACTCAGTGGACCTTACTTTTGAATAAACATGCACTGGGTTATGCTGTAAGCCTTATATAGCCTGTTATACTCCTCCTGTAATAGGTTTCATGAACAGTGGCTTAATGCTAGTTCATTGTATTTTTTTTACAAGTATTAGCTACAGTGTTTTGTAAAGTCACCAAGGGCTCTTTAAATAGTTTTGTTATTAACTACACAATTTAATACTTTTGTTATGCTTTCATCAAATCAACTGTGCAGACACAGTTCTGTGTCAAAAGAAATCAAATAACAAATGTAAATATTATATAATCTGTATGTGATCTGCTTTTTACCTGCAAAGTGAATACTAAGATAAAAGGTCCAGCTGTCCTTGTAATTAGCTTCTGAGACTCTGTCCATCAACTCTTCAGCTATTGGTACTAGAGTTACTCAAGTATCTGATAAGTCGGCATCGTTATACGACTTACTGAGTTATTGAAATCCACTTATACATAATAGATTCAAATATATCACAGTGAAATAAACTGTCTTGAATTTTTAATCCTATGTTTTATCAGTTTTGTTTTTTGATGTTTCTGGATGCTTGTATTTATTCTTCTAAAATTGCATTTCTCTGAAAGAAGGGCTTAGCTTGCCATTCATAGTACTAAGACTGTCATGAGGAGGAGGGGCACCCTTCAAATAGTAATTAGACGATGTAGTTGTTGTGAATTGTTGGGATACCAAAGTTACTCTGGCCAGCAGCATGGAATGCATATGGAATGCATGCTAAAAAACCTTATGACAAGAAATGTGTTTTTGTTTCATTCTCAGAACGTAAAAGAATTTGAATGTTAGAAAATTATCAAAAGGATCTTAAGCTCTGTTAAAGATACATTTTTGTCAGCAACTGCTGACATTCAGAAAATTCTCCTCCCCACTTCATTTTTCAGTGAACACATTTGCTAAATGTATGTATGCAGTTTCTCACTTAATTTTCTTCTTTTAAAAGGTGGCTTTGGAGAGCATGGAGTGTCAAAAAAAAGTGATGCCCTCTATCAACTTCTAGACAGGATAAGAAGATTTGGCTCAGGTATTATACTATTTCAGTGGGTAGACATCCTAATTTTTCAGTCCCAGTAATGGAAGTACTGGGAAGCCTGTCCCTATCCTAATCCAAGTGTGCGGATACTTCATTTTGCACAAAGATCTCTTAAATGTGTCAGCTTCATTCAGTTCAGTGGAGGAGCACAGTCTACAAGTGCAAAGGAGTGTATGCCGATTGGATTCCTCTGTTAAGGTCAGTGGAGAAGCTGTCCTGGGTTAGGGAGCTCATTGTGTGCATTGGCTGTGCAGAGCCCCTAAGCCTAATTTATAACAGTAATGGACAAACTATTAAAAGTAAAGAGGTCTTTTCCCAAGTACAGTTTGACAGATCTCATTTTATATTTAAGCTCAGAAAAGTAAATACGGAAGCAAAACAAAGTTACCACTACAGCTTTACTTGGCATCCATCACAATGTTACTTACTATTCATTAATCAGGAAATAATATATTTTGATGAGATGATCACTAGAATGTTATTAAGAGTTATTCATATAAATGTGCAACCCCAATTAATGGGAAAATCAATGGGGGAAGGAATTGCAGGGGAAATGGGTATGTGCCAAAAAAGAGTAAAGTGGCCCTGTTCTTTCCTATTGCATCTTCCTTGCAAATTGCCCCCTTCTAATACCACTTTTCAGTGGAGAAGTGGCACTCTGGGTTTAGAAATGCAATTTGACTGTGTAATACCATGTAGTTCTGGCCATAATTTAACTTGCCTTATTTTGTGTTTAAGTGGTTTTTGTTTCCACTGTAAATATCCAGATATGCAACCATATCCTAAGAATTATCTCACTGAGATAGAATCTCATAGGATCAGCAACAGGACTGAATGCCACTGCAAAGAGACAGTCCGTTCCACTGTGCCAGGGCTTGAATCTAGTTTACATGGCTGTATATGGGGCTTTTTCAAGCAGGGGCCAATAAGGAGACAAGACAATTAATACTTGAGTGGTATGACTGCATGATAGATAGCCCTGTAGGATTAATTATTTCATTTGAAGCATTTCTTAGTATCATATTTGTTCATTGCTTTACAAGGCTGGATTTGATATATAGAAAAAAGTTGTATACCTTTGAAGAAAACATTACCATTAGTGAAATTTTAAGTATTTTGTTCCATTTGAGATTGTAAATATCATTGCAGGTTTTGAACAAACTAATATAACTAAGGGAAAATCAGCTCTAACATTCTCAGGGAGCTATGAGAGAAAAAGGTTTCCCAGAGCAGCTACATCACGCACAGAAAGGATATGGCCAGGAGGTGTCATTCCCTATGTTATAGGAGGAAATTTCACTGGTAAGAGAGACAACGGATGCATTTTTATCAGATGCATGAAGGAATTGACCCTCAAATTAGTAGAAAAGGTGTATTTAATGAATCAGATTTAGATGTCTTGAAATGGATTATCTCTCTTGCTTTCTTCGGTTTTGTGAATTGTGAGTTATGCTTAACTTATTTTCCAGTAACAAATCTTAAAATATTTGCATATTCCAGAGTCTAGATAGCTCTGTTTATGTGTTTTATTATCTACTGTGGGTTCTTGATAGTTTCATAAACAAGTTCCTCGTCTGCTGAAAAGTAAATATTACATGAAAAGTAAGAACATAAGAAGAGCCATGCTGGATCAGACCAAGGGTCCATCTAGTCCAGTGCTCTGTTCACACAGTGGCCAACCAGCTGTCGACCAGGGACCCACAAGCAGCGCATGAGTGCAACAGTACCCTCCCACCCATGTTTCCCAGCAACTGGTGTACATAGGCTCACTGCCTCTGGTACTGGAGACAGCACATAGCTATCATGACTAGTAGCCATTGATAGCCTTTTCCTCCAGGAATTTGTCTAACCCCCTTTTAAAGCCATCCAAACTGGTGGACATCATTACTTCTTGTGGTAGCCAATTCCATAGTTTTAACTATGTGCTGTGTGAAGAAGTACTTCCTTTTATCTGTCCTGAATCTCCCACCAATCAGCTTCATAGGATGATCCTGGGTTCTTGTATTTTGAGAGAGGGAGAAAAATTTCTCCCTATCCCCATTCTCCACAGCATGCATAGTTTTGTACACCTCTATCATGTCTCCCCTTACCATCCTTTTTTCCAAGCTAAACAATCCCAGTTGGTGTAATCTTCTCTCATAGGGGAGATGCTCCAGCCCCTTGATCATTTTAGTTGCCCTTTTCTGCACCTTTTCCAGCTCTACAATATCTTCTCTTAGGTATGGTGACCAGAACTGTGCACAGTATTCCAAGTGTGGCCACACCATAAATTTGTATAGGGGCAGTATGATGTTGGCAGTTCTATTCTTAATCCCTTTTCTAATTATGCATAACATGGAGTATGCTTTTTTTACAGTGGCTGCACACTGGGTTGATCTCTTCATTGAGCTGTCCACCACATCCCCAAGATCTCTTTTTTGGTCAGTCACCGCTAGCTCAGATCCCATCAGGCTATGCTTGAAGTTGGGAGTTTTTGCCATAACGTGCATCACTTTACACTTGCTTACATTGAACTGCATTTGCCATTTAGGTGCCCATTCTCCCACTTTGGAGAGATGCTTTTGGAGCTCTTCACAATCCCTTTTTGTTTTAACCACCCTAAATAATTTGGTGTCATCCGCCCACTTCACTGCCACTTGAGCACTTCACTGCTCACTCCTAATTCCAGATCATTTATGAACAGGTTGAAAAGCACTGGTCCTAATACAGATCCCTGTGGGACCCCACTATTTAATTCCCTCCATTGGGAGAATTTACCATTTATTCCTACTCTCTGCTTTCTGTTCTTTAACCAGTTACTGATCCATAAGAGGACCTGTCCTCTTATGACTGCTAAGTTTGCTCAGGAGTCTTTGGTGAGGGACTTTTTCAAAAGCCTTTTCGAAGTCCAAATAATCAATGTCTACCAGATCACCCCTGTCTACATGTTTTGTTGTTGTTGTTCAGTCATTAAGTTGTTTCCGACTCTTCGTGACCCCATGGACCATAGCACACCAGGCCTTTCCGTTCTCCACTCTCTCCTGGAGTGTGCTCAAGTTCATATTCATTGCATTGGTGATACTATCTAGCCATCTCATCCTCTGCTGTCCCCTTCTCCTTTTGCCTTCAATCTTTCCCAGCATCAGGGTCTTTTCCAGGGAGTTTTCTCTTCGCATTAGGTGGCCAAAATATTTGAGCCTCAGCTTCAGTATCTGTCCATCCAATGAGCACTCAGGGTTGATTTCCTTTAGGATGGACTGATCTGACCTCCTTGCAGTCCAGGGGACTCGTAACAGTCTTCTCCAGCACCACAGTTCGAAAGCATCAATTCTTCGGCGCTCAGCCTTCCTTATAGCCCAGCTCTCACAGCCATATGTTGCTACTGGGAAAACCATAGCTTTGATTAGATGGACCTTTGTCGGCAAGGTGATGTCTCTGCTTCTTACTATGCTGTCTAGGTTTGCCATAGCTTTCCTCCCAAGGAGCAAGCATCTTTTAATTTCATGGCTACAGTCACCGTCTGCGGTGATCTTAGAGCCCAAGAAAATAAAATCTGTCACTGCTTCCATTTCTTTCCCTTCTATATGCCAGGAAGTGATGGGGCCAGATGCCATGATCTTAGTTTTTTTAATGTTGAGTTTCAAACCAGCTTTTGCACTCTCCAATTTCACCCTCAACAAGAGGCTTTTTAGATCCTCTTCACTTTCTGCCATTAGGGTGGTATCGTCTGCGTATCTGAGGTTGTTGATAATTCTCCCGGCAATCTTAATTCTGACCTGTGATTCATCCAACCCGGCGTTTCTCATGATGTACTCTGCGTATAAGTTAAATAAGCAGGCGACAATATGCAGCCTTGTCGTACTCCTTTCCCAATTTTGAACCACTTGGTTGTTCCATGTCTGGTTCTTACTGTTGCTTCTTGACCCTCGTACAGGTTTCTCACGAGACAGGTAAGGTGGTCTGGTACTCCCATCTCTTTCAGAATTTGCCACAGTTTGTTGTGATCCACACAATCAAAGGCTTTAGCGTACTCAATGAAGCAGAAATAGACGTTTTTCTGGAATTCTCTTGCTTTCTCCATGATCCAGCGAATGTTGGTGATTTGATCTCTAGTTCCTCTGCCTCTTCGTAACCCAGCTTGTACTTCTGGTAGTTCTTGATTCACATACTGCTGAAGCCTAGCTTGTAGGATTTTGAGCATCACCTTGCTGGCATGTGAAATGAGCGCAATTGTACGGTAGTTTGAACGCTCTTTGGCGTTGCCCTTCTTTGGAATTGGGATGTAAACTGACCTTTTCCAATCTTGTGGCCACTGTTGAGTGTTCCATATGTGTTGGCATATTGAGTGCAGCACTTTAACAGCATCATCTTTTAGGATTTTAAATAGCTCAGCTGGAATACTGTCATCTCCGCTAGCTTTGTTGTTAGTAATGCTTCCTAAGGCCCACTTGACTTCACTCTCGAGGATGTCCAGCTCAAGTTCAGTGACCGCTCTATCATGGCTATCAGGGACATTAAGATTTTTCCTGTATAGTTCTTCTGTGTATTCTTTCCACCTCTTCTTAATCTCATCTGCTTCTGTTAGGTCCCTGCCTTCTTTGTCCTTTATCATGCCCGTCTTTGCACAAAACGTTCCCTTGAGATCTCCGATTTTCTTGAAGAGATCTCTAGTCTTTCCCATTCTATTGTTTTCCTCGATTTCTTTGCATTGTTCATTTAAGAAGGCCTTCTTGTCTATCCTTGCTATTCTCTGGAACTCTGCATTCAGTTGGATATATCTTCCCCTTTCTCCTTTGCTTTTCGCTTCCCTTCTTTCCTCAGCTACTTGTAAAGCCTCATCAGACAGCCACTTGGCTTTCTTGCATTTCTTTTTCTTTGAAATTTTCAAAGAAAATTTTTTCTTCTTTGGGATGGATTGAGTTGCTGCCTCCAGAACAATTTTACGGGCCTCCGTCCATAGTTCCTCAGGCACTCTGTCTATCAGGTCTAATCCCTGAAATCTATTCCTCACCTCCACTGTATATTCATCAGGGATATGATTCCCTGAATGTTTTAGTGGTTTTCCCTACGTTCTTCAATTTAAGCTGAAATTTTGCAACAAGAAGCTCAAGATCTGAGCCACAGTCAGCTCCAGTCTTGTTTTTACTGACTGTATAGAGCTTCTCCATCTTTAGCTGCAAAGTACATAATCAATCTGATTTCGATATTGACCATCTGGTGATGTCCATATGTAGAGTCGCCTCTTGTGCTGTTGGAAAAGAGTGTTTGCTATGATCAGCGTGTTCTCTTGGCAAAACTCTATTAGCCTTTGTCCTGCTTCATTTTGTACACCAAGGCCATGCTTTCCTGTTATTTCTTGACTTCCTACTTTAGCATTCCAATCCCCTATGATGAAGAGGACATCTTTTTTTGGTGTTAGTTCTAGAAGGTGTTGTAGGTCTTCATAGACCCGATCAACCTCAGCTTCTTTGGCCTCAGTGGTTGGGGCCATCTGATAGCACTGTGATCACTGTTTCCAATTGGTTCAACAACATTTACATCTCATACTAGGTCCTGTGCAACACCACATAGGATTAAATCCATGGTCAGTTCCATGACCAACTGTTCTAGGGCACAATCATTTAGGGCACCTAGAAATTTAACCTTGTTCTCGTGGTTGGAATATGCATTTATCCAATCAATGTGGGGGTAACTGAAGTCATCCATTATTACAACACTTCTTTGTTTGGAGGCCTCCCTGATTTCGTTTTCCATCTCAAGGTCACTCTGAGCATGGGGGATGATAGCATGTTCTTAGAACTAAATTAGATTTGGAATCTGGAATTGTCACCCACAGTGCTTCTGTGGAACAGCCTATCCCTTTTAGGTGTTCTAGTCTGATTGACACTATGCTCTCTTTGATGTACAGGGCAACACCTCCCCCAGTACGCCCTTCCCTGTCTTTCCTATAGAGTTTATATCCAGAGATGACTGGAACCCCCTTGTTCTCTCCGCTCCACCAGGTTTCTGTAATGCCCACTATATCCAGGTTTTTCTTTAAAATCAAGCACTTCAACTCTCCCATTTTGGCATGGAGGCTTCTAGCATTTGCATAGAAACACCTATACATGGTATCCTTCCCCAGATACCTCTGGCATGTGCATCTTTTGCTATGGGACGTTGGCTCCTTTGATTGTCTGTTATGTTTCACCATGTGTTTCTGGCCTATTTCCTCCCCTTCTACATTTGGGCAATCAAAAACATTTCATCTTCATCCCTTTGGGATTATGTAACCTGAACCGGATGCTTCCCAGCTCCTGTTGGCTTCTGTCGGCTTTCCCCCAGGGTTTAGTTTAAAAATGGCTCTGTCACCCTTTATATGTTTAGCGCCAGCAATCTGGTTCCATTTTGGTTCAGTTGGAACCCGTCCTTCTTGTACAGGCCCAAAACATTCCCCAGTGCCTAACAAATCTGAACCCCTCATCCTGGCACCACTGTCTCATCCACGCATTGAGACTCCTCAGCTTCGCCTGTTTAGCTGGCCCTGCATGTGGAACAGGTAGCATTTCCAAGAAAGCCATCTTGGTGGTCCTGGATTTCAACCTCCTACCTAGCAACCTAAATTTGGCTTTCAGGACCTCATGATTACATTTCCCCACATTATTGGTACCAACATGGACCATGACCACTGACTCCACCCCAGCACTATCTACTAGGCTATCTAGATGGTGCGTGATATCCGCAACCTTCGCACCAGGCACACAGTTCACCATGCAGTCTACACTTCCATCACAACCCAGCTGTCTATGAGTCTAATGATTGAATCTCCCACTACCACAAGCCCCCTCCCCCCGGAGGCACATCCTCAGTGCAAGAGGATATTTGTTCATCTTTCAAGGAATGGGTCCCTTCTAAGGGATCATTTCCCTCTTCCTCAGAATGACACCTTCCTTCCCTGAGACCTGCATTCTCTATGACAGCAGAGGAGCTGTCACCCTGGGAGTGGGACACAACTAATGGATCCTTGAAGGTTTCATCCACCAACCTCTCTGCCTCGCTTAGCTTCTCCAAGTCAGCAACCTTGGCCTCAAGGGAACGCACTTGTTACCTGAGAGCCAGGAGCTCATTACACTGAGCACTCACCCACGACTTCCGTCCAGCAGGTAGATAGTCGTACATGTGGCATTCAATGCAATACACTGGATAGCCCCCTCCCTAATGCTGGCTTTCTACCTTCATAACTTTTTGTGTGTGTGTGTGGGGGGGGTTTCCCTGGAAGACTTAGTTGTTTACTATGAGAAGGTTGGGAAATTATTTATAGTTATTTATTTACAGCTACTTAATGTAAGTATGGAGTAAGGAGTGGACAGTTCACCATCCTGGCTTCCTCATCCTGTTGCTAAACTTGCACAGTAGTGCGAGTAGCAGTGAATCAGTACCACTAAAGAGTAGTGCCAATTAGCAAACTATCACACCTTTACCTTTATCATAATGTCTTGAGATTCAGGTCAAGTTAACTACATAAACATTTTAGCTTGAGCTAATATTTTGCAATTTCATCCCACTGACACTGGGATGCGTCCTTTCTACTGAAATAACTTCATTGGACATTGTACATAATTGGCCAAAAGAAAGTCTTAAGAGAACAGTGTAATATCTTTTAAAGTAAATATAATAAATTATAACATTAAAAAATCATGCTTGGGTCCTTATTCAGTAAAGGATTTTCACACAGAAGGTTGCTTCCAAATAGATATGCCCCCTAGGTAGGTCAGTACTTATGAATCTATTTTGTAAGAAGCAGCCCTTGGTCTCTGTGCTGTGAAGCATCTGATGGTGGTGGTGGTAGGGCTGGTGGGAGAGAAAAATGTAAATGTACTGCAAAAAGTGTGCTGAATCATAAGTATACCTGATTATACTTATACTTAGCCACCTCCCCTTCCCAATAAAAAAGCTAGCCTGTCTTGGTCAGAGGTTTTTATTAGAAGTGATAATGTAAGGAATGGAAGCTAAATTTTAAAACAAGAGAGATATAATTTGCACAGCTCTTCCTCCAGAACCCTTGTATGCAAAACCCTTGTATGCAGAATGGCAAAAAAAATAAAAAAAATAAAAATACATAGGTAAAGAAGACAAAGTCCCTTGTGTTGCTAATTGGTACCAAAAAATAAAAGGCCCAGATACATGTGGTTCTTTCCCATTCCTTGTCCTGTCCATTAGCTTCTGGAATATGTATAAACATTTATACTGGCATGGGAGAAGATTTGAATTTGTGGAGATCTGCTTGGCAAACTTGTACAGATCAGAGGATTGTGGGTGCTAGCTGTTTCCATAGCCCACTATCTTTTCTGTTGATGTAGTGTAATGACCTTTCCCAACCTTAGGTCCACAGATGTTGTTGGACTACAACTCCCATCATCCCAACTATTGGCCATAGTGGCTGTGGATGGTGGAAGTTGCAGTCCAATAACATTTGGTGACTGATGGTTCAGTAAGGTTGGATTGGGCCACCTTATTTATTTATTTATTTATTTATTTATTTAACAGCATTTGTTTATACCCAGTAACTAATGTTTTATGCCAAAGCAACAGTCAGGTCTGTGTGTACAATGTGCTTAAAAAATACAGTCAAATTCTATTGTAGCTTGTGCTGTGTCAGCTATTTTTCTCATAAATCACCATGAAATGTTATGTGAATCTGCACTTTTTGACGTTACAGTCTGACTATTTCTGTTTTTGGAATGCTTGTGCATTTCTGGAGCAGTGTTAGAAATGTGAACTCACGCACACACAGCCCTCCCTGAAGGACAGGGTTAATAAATCAGTAACATTGCTATATTCAAAAGCGACATGCCTTTGTTTCATTCTGCTGCCCATCTCCTAATCCAATGCTGTGAGTATATTTCATATTGCCCTCATTTTCATATTGGTCTGGCACTTGCAGCAAGATACTCTTTCATCTCTTGCATACACAGTGAAGATGACATTATGGTAGACTGTTTTCAGATCAGTAGCACCTAATGGACCAATAATGAGGTCCCGATACAGCAATAAAAAAATGATTTGCATGTATTCTCAGTATGCAGCATACCTTCACTAATTATTACTCCCTAAGCCAAACCAATCCAGGTATAATAGTACACCAGGGATTCAATAATATTATTCTGCTACTTGCCTTGATTGTAAAAAGAGGTTGTGTTGACAGATATTTGGCTGTGAGATGTGGCTGATGGGCTGTGTGTTTAGCCTGGTGGCTCTCAGACTGTGTGAAGTGTAGATCTGATATCTCACACATTTCTTTCTGAACATAGGTAATGAAATATGTTCACCTTATGTGATTTGTATGTGTTTGTATGTGTAGGGGGTACATTTTGAAAATGTGATCCTTGCTTTGTAAGATTTATACTAATTGCTGGACAATTCTTTCCTTGCTTTTGTTGTTGTTGTTGCCAAACCTGCATTCAGTGTTTGGTAGCATTTGAAACATTAATTGTTTAATGTGTTTCAAAATAATCAAATTAACCTTAATGCTGTTAAAGTTAATGGTGAAACAGGGTACTTAAATAATTTGTGTATTTAATTTCAAATGTTGATTCCAGGCAGCCAGCGAGCAATGTTCAAGCAGGCAATGCGGCACTGGGAAAAATATACCTGCGTTACATTCATTGAGCGAAGTGATGAAGAAAGTTACATTGTGTTTACATACAGGCCTTGTGGGTAAGTTGGTATAAAAGTTATTGATCATAAGTGATTGAGAATGTTGCCCTGGAGATCTAAGGAGTGGTGCTAGTGAAACGTTCACATTTAATGTTATCTCAGTGTCACATGCATAACAATTGTGGCGTATGTATGCTTTATGTGTTTAGGTAGTATGCATAGAAGCACAGAATTGGAAGGGATCAAAGGGCCATCAACTCCAGCCCCTGGCTGCAAGGCACACAGGTCTACTCATTCTATCTAGATTACAGTGTGCCACTGCCAGTTGAGAGGGTGAATTGCGGAAAAGTACCTGTAGAGCAAATAGCTCCCAATGACTCAAGCAAGTGAAATGACCCACATGCTTCTGGGGGAAGCCAAGCTTCTCCAAAACAAAATGTATGTGCATGTATATGTATATTTTAAATTCTAAAGTTCTTTAGAATTATTTTTTGTATTGAATATTAATTTGCAACATCACCTATTTTGCAAATGTGCATAGTACGCAATGGAACGAATGTTATTATGTTTCTCAAACTAGAAAAAATATAGTTGTGTTTTGAGATGTCCAGGATCTACTAAAGAAGATACAATGTAGAGTTAAGCCCCGTTACTGAGGTTCTCCAAGTGTGCAAAAGCTCAGAAGTGTACAAGGAGCTTCCATGTATATAAGGACTTTACCATTCATTGCAACACTGGGAACACTTCTGCACATGCATGTTATTATACGTAAGAAGTTGCCTAACTACTTGAAAGGAATGAAGACACATATGTTGGCTTGGGGTTTTGTATACCTAATTGGTATACCCACAAATCTCTGAATAGTATTCATTGCTACATGTAATTCCCTCTTCTGTCTTTCAACCTTCAGTAATTAAAGATATATCTTTATTGGGAGAAATCAGTTAGTGGGGCCAAAGCACATTTATCACTATTATAAGCATATGTCTGGGAGTAAATTCTATTGAAAGTGAAACTCTCAAGCCCCCTTGTGGTGTATACTTAGCTCTATTATACATTTTTGTAACAACTTTTTAAACCTTGACAAAACTAGCACCATGAACTCTTTCCTCTGCAGTTGCATTGCACATGCCATGTATATTTACAGCAGATATTGCTGGCAGTAAAAGGATTAATGCGTGATGACATCTTGCATTGTAGCGTGCATTTGTGGCAAGGCTAACTTATGACAATGGCACTCACAGTTGTTAGTGCAACCACCCTACATTGTACAGCACAGTACATGTGCATTGGATATATTGCTCCTGGCCACAATCAGAAGATCCTGAAACCCAGTGTTCTGTACATGCCTGGTGAGATTTTTGGCTTTTCCCACTTTGAATGGGAAAACCTGCACCATGTTACAATTGCTGTTCTAGTCTCCACAGTTTATTTGCCATGTAATACAAGGTGCTAGCTATTTGAGAAACCTCTTGGACACATGGAACTAATCTCATAGTTCTTTATATCGAGGCCCCTTGCTCAGTAGAACACAAGTTGTAGTGTGGTCTTTGAGCCCCCTCAGTGGCAAGTGGGAATTCTTTTGAGTAGTCTAGAAGTTGCAATCATGGCAAAGATTTCAACAGTGGTCTTAGCCATCCATAATGATCACTGAAAGTAATTAGACATCACTTTTGACAGCAAAGTCTGTATATTTCATAGATAATCTTAAGATGTTTTCATTATAAATAGTAGAAAAGTTATTTCTGAATTTCAAAATATAGGGTAATAGTAAAGAAATGTTTGCACAATATTAACAGTAAATATTTGGCGTGCTGTAGAAGAACATTTTCTTCCAATTTTTGAGTGAAAGGCAAGCTGTCATTAATGAAATAACTAACTGTATTACTTCATTAGATAACTTTTCTATAGTGAATTATTATTATACCTTATAACTAGGGATGGAAGGTGTTTTGTGAAGTCATAATTTTCACTCCAAGTGGTATAAAGTACATGCAATGTTAAGTTGCTATTATAATTTTATGAGGTGCTTAGGCTGCAATCTTATACTCACTTACCTGGGAGTAAGTCCCATTGAACTCAGTGAGGCTTACTTAAGAGTTGACATGTATAGCAGTGCATGGTTGAACTATCCCAGCTTTTACTGTCCAGCTGCCTAAATAAACACTAAGCTCTTGACCTGGTTCTGATTTCAAACTTCTCTAATCAGCTTATAGCCCACCTTTATGATTTAACCTTCAAAGGCATGAAGAATTATCATTATCACCCAAATAGCATGTTTAACATCATGACCAGATCGCCTCAGTTTCTCTTCGACTGTCATTTATTGCACTTTACTTGCTGTTATTGATCAGCCAGAAAGATTAAACAGAATTAGAGATTCATAAATAGTTAGTGCCTTTAACTGCTGTCTGAGGCAATAAAGATTAAAGAGATCACGATCTTGAAAGTCAGCCTTGGCATAGTTTGTAGAGGAGACCAAGCAATCCTACTGTTGACAGATTGCTGGGCCTTGGGCCAAGTACACCTAGCATATGAGTTCACTATAGTGATACAGACAATTGTATTCTTTTGGTGTATCACTATTTTTGTATTCCTAACCCTTTGACTCAATGCTATTGTCTTAGTAGTTTCAGTGCACTTAACTGGATGAATCAGTTATGTATTTGGCAAGTCATTCAAAGCAATGAGTCCCAATGACCCTGTTGTATTCTGTACTATAATGACTGTTATTTTAAGATCCAGTTGTTACCGATTGCTGTTTTCTTTTGAAGTACAACACTTATAATCCACTGATTACCAGTAAGAAATTGCCATGAACAGCTGATTTATATTAAAAGTACATTAATCTTTAGTTTTCTACAGTAACCTAACACCCTATATATTTTTGTATGTGGGGGATTGGTGTTTATCCTTTGGGCTGCTGCAGGGATCTGCTTAATCCCCATACTGTTTGTTGTCTGTATAAAGTGTTGCACTTTAGGGTGTCATTGAACAGATTCAGAAGCTGCAGCTAGTGCTAAATATGACAGCACATCTTTTAACTGGAATGAGAAACCATGCACATATAACACTTATCTGAGTGAATTGCACTGGTTTCCATGGTGCTGGGCACAAGTCAAGGGGCTGGTCTTAACCTTTAAAGCTTTAAATGGATGGTTCAACATGTCTTAGGGAGCAACTTTCCTCATATGAGGCTGCCTGCCCATCAAGATAATCAGAGGAAGCCCTGTGCTGAGTGCCAATTCCTTGTGAAGTAATACTAGTAGGAGCAAGGAGCAGGGACTTTATAAGGGGTGGCTCCAGTTCTGTGAACTCCCTTCCTGGGGGAGTTCACCATTGCTCATATTTGTTTGCCTTTGGGAGACAAAGTTGTTTAAGCAAGCTTTTAATATTCTGTAGGAGTTAAACATGATCTGGCCTTGATTTAGCAAATTGTGAAATTTTAGTATGTATGTTTTATTCTTTTGTATATATTAATTGTTGGAACCTTGCTTTTATAAAAAGGATAGGGCATATTATGTGGCAAGGTATTTATGTATATCTTAAGCAAATTAATTAAAATAAAAATTATTAGTGGAGTTTGTAACTGGAAGTCAATTTCAAAGCAAAAAGGATCATTAGACTTTATCCGGAACAGAATTGTAGGCATAGTTACTCTTTAAGGTTTGCCTGTAACTTTTGCAATAGGTTTGTGTACCCTTTTATACCAGTACAAGAAATCTAGAGTAACTAGTAACAATATTCTGAGTAAGCTGCATTTTAGCATCCCCACCCTGCCCTCTCAAATAGTTTTTACAAATTGTGATCTGCAGGGCCATGGGAGGTTTACATAGGTAGTTATTGGTGATCTACAGAGATCTGCATGTGCAAGGGAGCAGGTGGAGATAGTGGGATAGAACAGATGGGAATAAGAGATTATATGTAATAGAGACTTAGAATGATTAACTGCCATTTAAAAAAAAAAAAATTCCTAAGATGTAGTGCTTATCGTTTAAATGTTTTGCATCACATCCCCCTAGTTCACGGGTATTTTTTATTCCAATGTGACCTACATGATGTTAAAAAGGAGTGGATTGCTGAAATAAGTCAGAAGCTGTTCATATGTTTAACTGTCTTCAGGGGATTTCAATCTCATATAAAGTAATGTAAGACCTGCCTTATACAAAGAACTCTGTTTCAGTAGTCCATTACCTTAAATGAATCCTGTTTGCAAACCAGGTTTTTATAGAGCGTGTTTTTATGCAGACCTAGGGGGGCTCTGTGCTAAAAATATTCCATTTATACCTCAAGGGATCTTGCTTGCATAATAAATTAAGTAACCACATATTACATGTATTTAATTCACTCAGTTTAACCTGCGATTCCAAATGTAATTATTTGAAACTTAAGATCCATTGATATCAAGGGACCTTTGAATTAGCTAAGTCATTGTATTTAAGCCAAGATTTTATTCTGATTGCAGTTTGTGGTGTGGTAAAGATGAGCTCAGGGATATTACCTATGCATTTTTCAAAAATGAAGTAAACTAGAGAACTCTTTCTGAGGGTTACATCCAACATCATTCTAGCGGAAATCTACTAGTGCAGTGGGACTCCTTGCAGCCTTCAGTGCCATTTGAAAATCTGCTCCAAAGAGTTTCCCAGCCTTTTGAGGGTGTGTGGGGAGCTGCCAGGGGAGGGGGAATTGCCCCCATCTTGGTTCCGCTGATGGAACTGCTTCCATCAGCAAAATGACGCCATTGGATACAACCCTAAATGTTTTCTTCAGAGTGTGATTCATAGCAGAATCTCTTTTTGTCATATAACCCAGCTATCATTTTTGCTTGTGTTATGAATTTTATTTAAGTGATATTTAGGAGTAGTTTCCTCTTCCAAACCTATATAGCATGTTATCAAGTCATACAATATTTATGTGAATATGGGCATGACCTATATATTAGTAACTAACTTATTTTATTAGTGTATACTTCAGATACTTATGTATCCAAAAATAGCATGATCCACATACAAGAAGTATAAAAATCCTTTAGGAAAAAACTGTCAGGTTGAGGGAACCCAAAAACAGCCCAGTGAGGACTGAGCATGAGAGCAGGGATGAGCAAAGGGCCCAAAAATGTTTCCATGGGACTGCTATCTTGATTAATTTCTGCTTGAACTGTAGTAAATAAGAGCTTCTGTGCCATGAGTCAGATCTTCCACCCCAAAACACCCTAGTTCTTTAAGCCATTTAAAAAGAACTTCTGAGCTAAGAGTGCATTTGGTCCCCATGGAACAAATACCAGCTTCAAAAGGATTTCACCTGGCAAAAAAGCATGAGGGAAAGAAGTGCCCCTAATTTCCCAGTACCACAGCCCAATAGAATCACCCACCAATGGTTGCTGCTATTATTTAATACCCCTCCCCGATAGCTATCACAGATCTTCTGATATTTATTTGTTATACTTATATACCACTTAATATAATAAAATCCCTAAGCATTCACATATGAAGTGAGAGTGACGGACTGGGAGCCGGGAGATCCGGGTTCTAGTCCCCACTCAGCCATGGAAGCTCACTGGGTGACTTTGGGCCAGTCACAGACTCTCAGCCCAACCTACCTCACAGGGTTGTTGTTGTGAGGATACAACGGTGAGGAGGAGGATAATGTCAGCCGCCTTGAGTTCCTTGCGAGAGGGAGAAAGGCGGGGTATAAATGCAATAAATAAATAAATAAATAAATAAATATAATATCACATCTAGTTTGGCATTAAGTCAGAGTAAGTTAAGAGAAAAATCCAATAAATGTCAAAATAATACATTTTGACTATTCAAAATATTCCATATTGTTTCTCCTTAAAAACATAAAATGTAATGACTTTCAAATTCCCAGTTATTAAGCACACAGAAATGTAGCTGCAGCCCAAAGCAAATTGATAAAGGATGGGGGTGGGGGTGCAGGGGTGGGGTGGAATTGAGTCCCATGCTATTCCACTGCCTTTCTCAGAAATGCTCTCCTTTTTCAGTTCTCTTCTGCTTTTAGTAACAGGATCATGCTCCATTTTGGCATTGACCTCCTTATGGACCTTGTGATTTTTATGGATACCTGCTGTAATAACAAGTGCTGCTTAAACATATACTTACACATACATAATCAAACACAAACACCCCTCTAAGAATAAAATATGTTAAATCTTTCCAATTAAGCACTTCCTTTTCAAAAACCCAAATTTTAATCTGTCCTGCCAGACTGCAGAACAACTAAGGATTTTCAGAAAACTAGAATAAAAGTCCCAGCACCTTTTTGGCAGCAAACAATTTTAATTGAAGATTTTATCTGTGTTCTTGTCCTAAATTACAGGTGCTGCTCTTATGTAGGTCGAAGGGGTAATGGTCCTCAGGCAATTTCTATTGGCAAGAACTGTGATAAATTTGGAATTGTTGTTCATGAGCTGGGGCATGTGATAGGCTTTTGGCATGAACACACAAGACCAGACAGAGATGATCATGTAACCATTATCAGAGAGAACATCCAGCCAGGTAAGACCATTTTAGTGTGGTGTTCTATATTTTAAAATGCTGCAGTATATTTTATTTACTTGTGGGTTTTTTGGTTCTTAATCACCAGTTTTATTGCATTGTTTTGAAACAGTGAAATATAGCCGCTCCCTATTTATGGACTGAGCATTTATGAGGCATTCGCAATATACAAGCCATTTTATGTTAGTGAATATTTACTAAAACTAGTTGATGTATTATGAAGTTTCCTCAGCTTGAAGCTGCTGCCATGTTGGCTCATGCTTGTTTGGAGAAGCTGTCCCCATTAAGGTATAGAGGTCAAAGGATGAAGCAGCTGACTA
This sequence comes from Heloderma suspectum, assembly GCF_057233095.1. Taxonomy (NCBI): domain Eukaryota; kingdom Metazoa; phylum Chordata; class Lepidosauria; order Squamata; family Helodermatidae; genus Heloderma; species Heloderma suspectum. Next base: position 74,454,895 of record NC_139462.1, read on the forward strand.
TTGCTCTAGCACTTGGGTGATTGAAAACTAGAATCTTAAGCTCTGAAATATCGGGCTGGATCCAGACTTTGCTTCCTCTAGGCAGAAGGGCTCTGATTCTGGAAAGGAATCCTGCAGTGAAATGGGAGGCAATTTTCATCAATGTCCTTCTTCCATGGCAGTCCCCATGCCCCCCCCAATCTGCACCAGAGGGTTGGGGGATCCTCTGGAACAGTATGGGAGGTGGCTCTAGCAGCTGCAGAGAGAGGGGGAAATGGGTGAAAACCTCATCTCCTCCCACTTCTGCTTGCAGGAGTGTTCTGAGTAGAACTTTGTTCGGGGATGCTACCACCAGCGGAACCAAACTCTGGATCCAACGCACCAAATGAATCCGCAGGGTGTGAGGGACCTAATACAGAGATATTTGTTTGTTTAAATATTTTGAGATGGCCTTTCAATCATAAGGCCCTCAAGGCAATATATAAAACAAATATGAAAACAATTTAAAACACAACAAAGATTAAAAACGGAGCACTAAAAACACCCCTGAAGATTAAAATCAGCTGTCACCCCTTAAAAACCAACAAACGCTAAGTGGAACAGGAATGTCTGTACAGCCCACTGGAGATAAACAATGAAGGGACTAATCTCTCTTAGGAAGAGAATTCAATAATTGGGGTGCTGCCACAGAAAAAATCCTTTGCCATATCCCCACAGACCTTACCTGTTTTGGTGGTGGGACATGTAACAGGGCCTCAGATGAAGATCATAAGGTATTGGCAGGTTCATATGGGAGGAGGTGGTCTTTCAGATATCCTGGTCTCAAGTGATTTAGAGCTTTATAGGTAAGAACCAGCACTTTGAATTGACTCTGTGTGAAAGCCAATGCACTATGGTGTATAAAGTGCACAACAGAAAGTAACCTTGCTGCTGCATTTTGCACCAGCTGCAGTTTCTGAATACTCTCCAAGGGCAGCCACATATACACATGTTGCAGTAGTCCTAACAGGAAGTAACTAAGCCATGCATCATTGTTGCTAGATGAGTATTCTCCAGAAAGGGGCACAACTGGCCCATCAACCAAAGCTCAGCAAAAGCACTTCTGGCCGTGGCTGCCACCTGAGTATGCAGGAGCCCAGCTGGATCCAGGAGTTCTTCCAAAATGCATATCTGATCCTTCAGAGGGAGTGCAGCCCTATCAAGAAAAGGTTGTAATTCCAATCTCAGATCAGACTGGCTACTGACCATTAAGACCTCTGTCTTGTGAGGACTGAGCCTCAATTTATTAGTCCACATTCAAACCATTACTGTATCCAGGGAACGGTTTCGGATTTCTACAGCCTCCTTGGCATCAGTTGGAAAAGAGAGACAGAGCTAAGTGTCATCAGCGTAGTGATGAGACCAAACCTCAACTCCCCCAATGACCTCTCCCAGCAGCTTCATGTAGATGTTAAATAGCAAAGGGTAGAAAATATAAAATAGAGCCCCAAGGAACTCCATAGGGCAATGGCCGAGGAGCCAAGCCATAATCCCCCAGCCTTCTGGGGGAATGTTCAGCCAAATGGGACCAGAGCCATTGCAAAGCATTCCCTCCATGTTCCATACTAGCTAAACATCTGAGAAAGATATCATTCAAATGGTATGGAATGCCAGATTGGTAGAAGAAAGATGGCAAATGAAGAATACACGCATCCAGGGATGTAGAGGTGCAATATGGAAAAGGGGTGGCTGTTGGGAGAAACATGTATATGTGGTGGTAGAAACTGAGTTCACACATTGTGATTTCAGATGATCAAGCACTTTGACAATTAGTATAATGATATATAAATGATAGTAATTTGAGTGTAATAAAGAGTTGCAAAATAAGTTCCACATGATGTTGCAGGCAGCATCACAAAAACATGGTATCCACAGCAGCAGAGTATCAAACAAGACATTAAATAAGAATATATCATGAATGCCTCAGAGAATGACAGAAGATAATATATTACCAGAATAGTTATCTCCATATTGCTTTCTTCTTATTCAGTGTAATATATTGCACAGTAAGATGCGGTTTCATAAGATAGTCATAACAATAATTCAATTCATAAGGTAAGGATGCATATTTTAGAATATTTACATTAAAAAGCAAATTAAAAAGCTGATAGGAACTGCAGAAATTCTTGACTTGGTTGATACTGAATCTCTCTAACTGAATGAGGAATGGCTGAGGGTAAGAACTGGCAATGCCTTCATATAAATGTAATATTTGTTGCTGAAAGGCATAGCATTAAAACCTTCAAAATAATTACAGTATTCTCTCTTTGATGTGCCAGAACAGGTGTAATTTTTGTCTCTCTATTTTCTTTCATCCATCCATCCATCCAGTGTATATTCATTTACTGCAGCCAAACAAAAATGAGGCCAATCCTTTGCTCTGCTGTACAGAGACAGTGATGCATAGAAGCCAGTACTATTGTCCCATTCTCTCCCCATCCATGGGAGCTGGCCCACCCTCTGGTGCTCATGGATAGTTCCTATGTGGTGCCGGGATGTCATGCAATACACTTTGTCAAGACAGTAAGGAATGTTGGCAGACCAATTTCTTATATCTTCCTCAGATTAAACTATTAGATCAGATTTAGCTTGTATACAAATAGAAAGGCTGGGACTTCTGCTCCCCCCCCCCTGGTGTGTGTGTGTGTGCGTGTCTGTCTGTCTGTTTAGGAAAGGATTTCATGAGATCTTATTTATGAATTACAGGTCAGGAGTACAACTTTTTGAAGATGGAGCCTGGAGAAGTGAATTCTCTGGGGGAGTCATATGATTTTGATAGCATTATGCACTATGCCAGGAACACCTTCTCAAGGTTGGAGTCTCAGGTTATACCTTTTGACTTTTAATTCTATTCTTTAATGTGAATATTCTATAGATGTGATTTTGATGCAGGCAATTGACAGAAGAGCATTATGATGTTATAGCTTGTCAGTAAAGAGCCAACAGCTGTCAAAATGCCTCTTGTTGATTCATTTGATTATTTCAGAAATATTTCCACTCATGATTGCTTTTACCATGCTTAAACCGTGAGCAATTTTGTTCCTAATTTTCTTGAGAACTTCTTCTTAGCACTCAAAATTCTTCTGCTCATAGAAGTGACTTGGGAACTTCCTGTGCTAGAGCTGCTAGGTCATAACCATTGTCTTCAAAGGGGCAAGTCATATTTTGACTATGGCAGAAGCAAAGTTCAAATAAAGGCTTCTTAGAATGCTAGCAGTAGAGATCTGCCAGAAACCTGTCTTAATAAAGGTTATTCCAGGCTACTGTAAAGCATTGTAACAATAATAGAAACAATGTGGAATGTTTCCAGATGTTTTATATTACAAATTCTGTAACTCATGGAGGGAATATACCTTACCAATTGTAAATGACACTAATTTGATCATTTTTAGATTACAGTGATGGAAATAAAACCTCCAGAAAGCACTCACTGTGTTTAATGACAAAGCTAAAAATCTGGATTTGTTCTTATATGCAAGTCTTTTGTATATGATCATTTTGCATTTTGAATGTATAGAGACAAGCTTTCTCTTCCTTCTTGCTCCCTTGAAGGTTCTCTTACATTTTGAGGATTTGTTCCATTTTGTTTTTTGGTATTAATATGTGACAATAACAAATTCACCACTATTCAAGAGGCAGCCTCTGTTTGTTGACCACAGTTATCAGTATTTTCTGCCATAGCCCTATTCTAAGATTCATTGCACTGACAAATATTTAGGATAAAGTGTGCTAGCTGCACAGTCAATAAACATAAATCTGTCTCTCACACATCAAACAGTTGGGGAAATGATTGGGCACAAAAACTGTACTGATGTTCCTCAAAAGCAGAAGCATTCTGAACCAGATTTTAATGGACTAATTAGTGATATGAGAAGTAATAGTTTTACTGTATGTCATTATGTTCTTGATGTTCAGTTACAAGTGTAGTTAAAATTATCTATACAAGATCACATTTTGAGCTGAGTAACTGACAGTTTCCTAAGGAACAGGGACTTGAGCAGGACAGTTTCCTCAGCTGTTATTGTATGGTTGTCAGCAACAAACCAGACTATTCCAACAAGCCACTTAGAGAGCAATCCTATGCCCCCTAGAAGCATCTGGGGGACATAGGGTTCTTCAGTTTCCTGGCTCTGAGCTCAGACAGCGCTCTGAGCTTGGAGCCAGGAAACTGTGTCCCCCCCCCCCCACAGCCAGCACAAACAGAACCACATTGGCTGCTGTTATGAGCTTGCAAATACAAGTTTGTAGGAAGGGAAAGGAGACATTCCTGGGGGTGGGGAGGAGACTGGGGATGTGGGAATACAAGGTATCCCCAGCCGTTCCCAGCCTCCTGCCCTCCTTCTCCCTGAAGCCTCTGCTAGGTTGGCAAAATCGCTCACCAAGCTAAAATGAAGAACAGGAGGCGCAAAGTGCATAGGATACTCGTAAACCTCCGACTTCAAAGACTTATGAGTAGCCAGGGTGCATCCCATAGGATTGCGCCCTTAATGAGTATGTCGGTCTATTTGTTGAGTTTTCCATTACAGTAGATCTTACTACTAACCAACTTAGCCAACTTAATTTGGCTAAGTAGATGGTAATATACATAAACAAAAGTTATATTTTGTAAATTCAAGGCTAGTTCGATATGACAATTGATTTGGTTTTCTTGGTTTCTTTATTTTTGTAGGGGCATGTTTCTGGATACCATACTTCCTTCCCGTGATGATAATGGGATCCGACCAGCCATTGGTCAGCGCACACGATTAAGTAAAGGAGATATTGCACAAGCAAGGAAATTGTATAGATGTCCAGGTACCGCATCATAAAATATACACACCAAGAAGCATGTTTTACTACAGAGTTCATGAGTAGTAACTGATAAGTTTGAATAAGCTGCTTTCTTCACTGTTTCAGGCAGGTGATGCACAGTATAAATGGAAAATCATAAACATTCTTAAGTGTGATAACTCTGGAACACTAGGCGTTTAGGTATGAATGGCCTGAATCTGAATTTACTGTCTCATATGGCAGTTCTGTGCTTGCCTACTGTAGCTGTTCATTTGCTGGAGATGGAGGTGGGAAAAACATGACTCATTCTATTGGTACTTTTAACCCAGAGCTAGTTTTTGTGAACCTCTCAGAGAGTTTCGGCTATTGGGCAGTATAGAAATGGAATAAATAAATAAATAAATATGTTTAGATAGGTGATGGCTTTGTTTAACATACTCAGCTGCCCTGCAAAACAATTGCCCTGGATAGCGTTTTGTTTTAGAAATAATGAAAGAAGTACAGAAATAGTGTATACAGGAAGTATGTTTGATCAGGACCTGTAGTGCAGAGGGCTTTGAACCTTGGTCCTTTTATCTGGTTTTGCCTCTTTAGCCAATGCCTGTCTCTTGTAGATCAGCTGTTCCCTGGGTCCATGAAACCCCATCAGCATCTTACTTTCTCCTGCCTTTATATGAGTGGTCACCATTCACCTGTGCCCCTATATAATTTCCCTCTTCCGCCTACAACTCTTGCCTCTACGACACAGAGTATTTCTTATGTGATGCTACTTGAAGTTCTCAAACCTATCAGCTCCTGAAGGGGCACCAATTAGGGAGGGAATATAAAGGACACCCCCCCACACACATCATTTACATAGTTTTCCTCAGGAACATTTATATCTTTGCCTCACTCATTATTTTGCACTCTGTATATTATTATAAACACTTCATAGGGCCTACGTGTGATGTAAGCATGCCAAAGACACAAATCATGCTGAAAGAACGTATCCAGGCAATATAGGAAATAAAAGCTGTGTTACGATTCATACTGGAGTGTGCTTGTTCTTAGGAGAGATATAGATATAGATGAGGCAGCAATTAGTTTCTTATGGCATTCTCGTTTCTTTTAGACAATGAAGCCTATTATTAATGGGCTGTAAAAGATAAAGTTTGTTAACAGCAAGCCCTTTTATAAGCCTACTCACAAAGAATGTGTACATTGTCATTGTTGGCAGTTTATTCATGAACAGAAATCCTCTGAATTCTCTTGCATGGAATTTTAGCTAATTACATCATGGACCACTGCAATGAACTTAGTGTTTCAACTGCTAGTGCCAAGTTATTGCCCAGTCAAAAGCAGAACTTGAAATTTGTCAGGGATAGCATCTAACCTATATGACAGATAGTATGATGACAGGTAGATATGGCACTAGCTAGCCATAAGACATGTGATATAACATGGCAGTGCTTTTAGGCAGTGCAATGAAACAGTGTCATTAAACTAATTCAACTTTTTCAGTAGAGTGAGATGATGAAAAGGCTATTAATAAATTATTTCAATATGTCAAAAAGATTGCTCTGATTATCCTTTCCTTTAAGTAGTTTGGACTGAGAGAGTTAGAATTTAATGGGGAACCATGGCTTCTTTAAAAGCTGATGTTCCCCTGGCATGCAAAGGAGAGGAGGGAACATGCAAGGCTAAGACTTTGCAGGCTCATTCACATAGTATGGAAACCATGGTTTCCTGTTACATCTGAACTAGTCATATAAGTAGGGATGGCTGAGAAATTCACTCTGTCAAGGTTTCTTACTCAATTTGCACCACCTGAGCTTTTCAGCGAGCCAAGTCAGAGTTGTGTTCTGAAATCCACATTTTTGCAAGTTTTCCAGTGCAGCTTATCTCGGGCATATTGCACTCAAAAATGCACATATTAGGGAAACGTGTGCATAAAATGTGTTTATTTGAGAAAAGTATGTCCAAAACAGCTTTTCAGCAATGTAAAGTCCTTTGAAAAAACGTTTACATTTAAATCTGTGCACAAACCCATGTATATTAATGCATACATTATGAAAAATGGACACAAAAAAGTATGAATTTCCATATGGATTTTAAAATAAAATCACAAACTCATGTAGAAATGGAACAGAATGAGCTTGACCTCAAAAAGATGAGAAACTCAGCGAGACCAAGATTGACAGATCTGTCCATCCCATCATATAAATATTATACTATTTGATAATTTCCGGAGGGTAGCTGTATTAGTCTTTTGCAGCAAAACCTACAAAGAGTCTTGTGGCCGATTAAAGATGAGGCATGCATTTATGTGGACTGTAGCTCACGTCATCAGATGCATTGAGTAACTTGAAGCTCTCCATAATACTTCATTCATCTAATGAAGTGGGCTATGGTCCATGAACGCTTCTGCCAGAATAAGGGCGCAATCCTATGGCTGCTAGTCAGTGGCTAGGTGGCCATAGGATAGGTCAGTTCCTGGAGAACCAACCCCCCACCATGCTGCCTTGTGGGCAGCATAGAACAGCTCCGCATTCTGTGCATGTAAGAGCAGTGCGGAGCAGCATTAAAGGGTCATTCCCGGGGGTGGGGAGGGCAGAAATGCTGGTACGGTGCATCCTATGTGTCGTCCAGCCACCATCACCTCCACTCCGACTTCCCAGAGCTAGACAGCCAAAATCAGCAGTCTAGCCACAAATGCAAGGCAGGAGAAGTGTGGAAGAGATGATCCCCAACGCACTTCTCCTGCCCTGCATTGGATAGGCAGTCACCTCCGAGTTCAGAGGCGTCCGCCTATCCCCATAGGATTGCTCCCTCCATGTGTTAGCCTTTGAGGTGCCACAAGACTCTTCATTGTTTATACTATTTTGAGTTTTCTTAAATTAAACATTTATAGAACATTTTTCCATGACAAAGTGCAGAAGTATGTAGGCAGCTTCAAATATGATGAATTTGCTATTTTTTTCTGTGCAGCGGGGCGGGGGGAAGTGAGTACAAAAATCTTGTGAAGACAGCCATTGGTGATGATCATACATGCATCTATTTTGATGTATGTGCATATTGTATACAGATATTAGAGAGCTATGGCCAATTACAGCTTCCCAAAGCATGTACTTGCAACAAAACAGACACGTGGTTGCCAAATGCAAAAATCTGCATGTGGTTTATATACTGCTCCTAGACAGGTGTACGTTCGCTGTAGAAAACTGGTAAAATGGAGCAGCACAAACAGTATAAACAAACTGAAAAATAAAGACATACAGAATGAAAGGACATGAAATGGTCACATTGCAGAGTATGCAGATTGTGATGGGTAAATCTTCTTGAATTAATCCCATTAAAACCAATAGGACATTTGCTGGCATATGGTCTCAGTTTATGTAATAGTATCATACCCAGTCCTTAGTGAACCATATGATCTAGGAAATATTGAGAAAAGAGTGCTATAGACCAGGAATTCTTGAGGAATTTATTCTTTGCATATTCCTCTGTAAACTACCTGTTCTCTTGGACTAATGTACAGATCAGAACATAATTATCCTTCAGATTTTGCATGTTTTCAAATTTTGTGATGCAGTTCTTGTTTCAAAGGCATGCCCAAATGCATTTTAAAATACATATTTTAGGATAAAATAGATTTAGAAATGTGTAATTTCAGGAAAAATAGGTTTATAAATGCATATTTTGTCAGAAAATACATTCAAAAATATGTATTTAAAATACATATTTAAATATGAATTTTCATGCAGATTTTTTTTTAAAAAAATGCAAAATAATGTCAAAATGGGATGGAATGGATTTATGAATGAACAATGTGAAATTGACATAGATGAGAAATAGACTTATCTGACCACCCGTACCATAAACATAATATAATTGTCATTAATATAATTCTTATGAAGTTGTTAATGATTTCAGAATTACGACTTGAAAACAGTTGCCATGATCTCCCCAAAATGTGTGCATGGCAGGGGTGGGTGTGGGAGAGGTAAGTATGTATATGGCAGGGACTTTGTTTTATCTTATTACTGTGTTAGTTTCCACTACTGAAGAGAGAAGCTTTACTTTAAAATGAGAAATTACTTGGGTCTTAGGCACTGAGAACTGCTGGGGCAAAAAACATTAAGCAAAGCTGTGGCTTCCAGTGTGGTTTTCCCTGCATTTGTAATTTGGGATGATTTGGACAATATGCAAAAGACCCAATCCAGTCAAAATCATGGGATCTATACTGAGCATGTGTATGACTAATGATAAACTTAAGTTTTTCAAAAAATGTTCTCTACAGGTGTGTGGGTCTGCTGCCAATTGAGTAGCACCTTGGTCGCTTCCTGCGGCCTGTATGACCAGCCTTTGGCCTGCTGTAGGATTGCAGTCTGCATTTTGAGTAACATAATGTTCAATTTTTATTGCATCTGAGCAAATAAGCAAATTAAGCAAATTCATATTCCAAAACATATAACGATAAGTTTTGGCAACATTGTTAGTTGTCCTTTTATGGTTTTATTTTGCTTTTTGTTTTGTTTACTTGATATTTGCAGCAGTATACTTGTTCCCTGAGAAGTCTTTTAAACTTTAAGCCAATCTTCAGTACAGCTTTAATTCCACCGCAGTCAGCACTGGGGAAACCCAGGATACCAATCTCTGCTGTTTAGTGGAGTTACTAATGACTGTAGAGTTAAAAATAAACTGCTGATAATCAGCTAAGGTATTTACTCTGAAAATGTCAGGTACTGAATAAATTATTTCATACTGAAATAAATAAATAAATAAATAAATAAATAAATAATTATTCAGTACCTAACTTATCTTTGATTAGATATCATGTGATACATGTTTGGTGGGAAAAGGAAAATGGTTTAGGCTAAGACCGTACTTATTTCTCTGCAAATATGGGCAAATGTCATTTTGATCTTTTAACTACTTTTCATACTGTACCAAAATCCTTTTTCTTGCACTTTTCAAATGATCTCAAATGCCATTGTAATATTGCATCATCAGATAGATATATTTAATATTCACCATGGAGTTTAAGTCCATTGTTGTCATGTGTTGGATGCTAACTATAGAACTGCATTGTCTATATTCACACAAAACCTTAGAAACTAAGAGCGCAATCCTATCCAGAAAGGTGGCCACCTCTGACCCCGGAGGCGACCACCTATCCAAAGCAGGGCAGGAGAAGCATGGAGGAGATCATTCCCTCCGCGCTTCTCCTGCCCTGCATTTTTGGCTAGGCAGCTGATTGCGGCTGTCTGGCCGCAGGAGGACGGAGTGGGGGAGGAGGCTGTTGTACGACACTTAGGATGTGTCATACAGGCATTTCCCCCCACCCCGGAACGCCCCCAGCCACGCCCCTTTTTGGCCGCTCCGCACTCCTCTTGTGAGTGTGGATGACAGGGCTGTTGGAAGTGGGGGGAGGTCAGCGCAGGCTCCGAGGTCTGTTCCCGGAAAGCAACATATCCTATGGCCATCTAGCTGCTGTCCAGCAGCCATAGGATTGTTCCCTCCATAGGTTATAGGAAAAGTATATATATCCAAAAATATAACAAAATTTTAATATAAATACTAATATCTCACTCAAAATTAAAACAATTGATTAGCAGTCAAAAATGCCCATTAATACATCACATAGATAGGTTGTACATTTTCACAATACTAATTTCCAAAACCAAGGCTGTGCATATACACAATGCCAATATCTGAAACACATTTCAACCAATCTGGTCCTCTTCAGTGAGAGAAAATATAAAGATAAACAACCATTACAGTTCTTACTAAAACAAAGTTAACACGATATTTGAATTCCTACATGGAACCTAAAAAGCAAAATACACAAGCTTAGAGATCCCCGAGATAATATGCCATACCTAAATAGTCAAATAAATATAGAATAATAAAATAATTAATTTACCAGTAGTTGTTATATGTATAGAAACTTAGATCCACACCATGCAACTGGTAACTGAATAAAAGAAAAGGGGTGGGGGGAAGACATTCCCTCCTACGTTCTGAAACATATAAAGAAATAAAAGAACCTTGTGTTAATCTAAAATATGACTAAACCATCATGTAAAAATTAGTACAAGCAATTAGTATTATTCCAAACAATAAAAGTCTGGTGTACAACATCAAATGGTCACGCATAGCGTTTAAGCCATTTCTGGTAGTTAGTCGGTGTGGGAGCATCCAAAAAGCTGTTTAGATCGACAGGTTTGTTTATTTTGGTTATGTTAAATGGCTACTTCAGGCCAAAGGAATTAGTCATTTTTAGTAAGAATGTTAAATGGCTGCTTCAGGTTGAAGGAATTTGTCCTTTTTGGTAAGAATGCTCTAGTCTTTTTTGATTGTGGTTACTTTCTGGGTTCTAAATACTAATTCTTACATCATGGTTTAGAAATGTGCCCCCTCATTCCCCTGACATACCCAGGAACTATGCCAGCCCTGGAGCTGGAGTAGTAAATTTCCCTCCCACTGGTGGCAATGGTGGAGAAAATGGTTCTCCCCACTGGTGGAGAAAAAACGTAATAGTGCTGAAACTCAATGGGCAGAGAAGAAATAGTCAGAGAAAACCAAGTAGTATGATAGACAGGTAAGACATGAAACAGAATAACAGAATAAACACAGGTGTCAATATAGCTGTAAAATAAAGTAGATGTCATTGGTCATTATAATTCCTTTGGTTTATTATCCATATTGCTACAGGAAATATATGCATACATTTTTCAATTATAATTTTCTGTTATAAATAAATCCTCATCTAACATTACTAAATAAAAATATTAGTTAATTTCCAGCATCATTCCTTCACTTCTTGTTTTTTTTGCATATTATTTCTGTGGGGAAAAAATAAGGTTATGCCTGCAATCTTGCGTGACTGGCGGCACCGACATTTTAAGGACTGCTGTAATTTTTATTTTTATTTCAAGTATGGGAAAAGTATATGAAAATAATATTTTTGCTATAACAAAAAAATCATGGCAACCTGTTTTAAGGTTATTTCTTTGCATAAAGACTCATCATTTGCCCACCTGTAATTCTCCCTCTGCTGCTAACGAATCACAGTAAAGAAGAAACACACCCACTTTGCAGCTCATCAGGCAGCCCTCAGTTTCTATAATATGAAATGTCTTTCAGCATGTGGTGAAACACTACAAGAGTCTACAGGCAACTTTTCCTCTCCAGGATTTCCAAATGGCTATCCTTCATATACACACTGCATATGGAGAATTTCAGTGACGCCCGGAGAGAAGGTATTTTGCTCTAATTCCCAAGTGTCAGCCTTTTGCTCCCTCAGACAAATAAAACATTATTTCATTATTTGTTCATGTTTCTCCTGATCTTGTGAAATTTTTATTAAAAAAATAAACCTTCCCTTTGATTTAAATCTCCACTTCAGTGAGTTCTTGAATGGCGTTAAGAGTGGGTTAATGTGCTATCGATTTTGAATTGTGCAGTCATCCATTTGACTTTAGCTCTTGTTTGTAGTACAGATCCATTTGCATCTGGAACCCCATGTGAAAATGAGTTCATGGTCCAAGTCTTCTGAGGTTTCACATTTGAAAAAAACCATTGAAATGGGTGCCTGTTGTGCCAAATTTGTCATCATGGAGGGAGATATAATACTTGGCATATTCTGATTATTGCTTCTCTTCATTATGGGTATTGTTTCTAACAATGTTAACCCCTATTTGATATGGTAGTAAAAGCACTGCAAGAGACTGATAAGTAAATATTATCCAAGGAGTTAGAGTGCAGTCCAGGAGTTAAAGGCCATCTGACAGCAAAGAGGAACTCTGCTGGTCGGGGAATGGGCAGGTCTTCCCTGGCAGCCTCTAGTACTCCTGCAGAGAGTTCCATGGACATGGACCTACCGCCAGCAATTTTCTGCCAGTGGTAGGCCCCGAAATTGTGGCACAAAGCGGGAATGGATTGAAGGCAGCCTTGGATCTGCTTGATCCAAGGCCCCTTCATTCCCCTGAGAGACCTGAGGATTGAGCCCCTTGGCTACACCAGCCTGGAGCTGGCATATATATTTTCTCTCTGGTAAGACTAGAGTGGGGGGTGGGGTGGGGTGTAGGGAACAAAACTGCTGGGAACAAAAGAAAGAGTAAGCCCCACCCCCCAGGCCAATGCAAGCCGGTAGGGCTTTGGAAGTGGTGGACAATCTGCTAGTTCACCCCCCCCCACCCCCCTTAGGAATGCTCTGCTATTCTGCATTCCTAAACACAATGACTAAGGAGTAAGCCCCATCAAACATTGTGGGATTTATTTATTTGTTTTATTTATTACATTTATATCCCACCCTTCCTCCAAAGAGCTCAGGGCAATGTACGTGGGTCTCCTCCATCCTTTTTTTTAACCTCACAACAATGTTGTGAGGTAGGTTAGGCCATGAGAGTGTGAAGGTTCCCCAATGTGCTCCATGGCTGAGTAGGGATTTAAACTTTAGTCACCCAAATCCAAGTCTAGTATTCTAGCCACTGCACCACATTGGCACTGAGTTACTTCTGAGTAAACTTGTATAGGAGGATTATGTTATTGGCTAATTTGGGGAAAATATTAGATAGGTATGTGCAGGCAATTAATAATAAACCCAGGTTGTAGTGTAATTGCTAGAATGTTGGAAATAGATGAGGGAGGCCATGGTTCAAATTCCTGGTCAGCCATGAAGCTCACTGCATAACATTGGGCCACTTGCTGGGCTGTTCACATGACATGGCAGCCTATTAAATAACCCACAGTGAGGCAGCAGTTCATGCAGGGTGCATGCAGCCACCATTTTGAATATACAACCCCTGGGGTTGTTGTATTGTGCGAACCTGGTGAGTGTGGGTTATGCGAGGGTTAAATAACCCTCACATTACCCATAATCTGTTTTAGGGTTATGTGAGGGTTGGTTAACCCTTGCATAAACCACACTTGCTGGGTTCGCATGACACGATAAACCCCGAGTGGGGGTTGCATATTTAATTTGGCACCCACGGGCACCGTGGCTTTCCATCAGTTAAATAACCATGTGAACTGTCCAGAGAGCGTCAGCTATTGGGTGTTATAGAAATAAATAAATAAATAACCAACCAACCAACCAACCAACCATGAGCCATCTGATGTCATCCAAACCTGGTCATTCTCTCTCAACTTAAGGTACCTCATAGAGTTGTTCTGAGAATGAAAGTAGGGATGGAAACCAGGTACTCAAACCTGAACTCACTGGAGGAAGGGCAGAATAAAACTGAAATCATAATACAATATTGATACTACTTATGCTGATCTTTGTGCACATTGATGCAGACTCAAAAACAGATTATGCCACAAGTTTTCTGTAGATAGGATTGTAATTTTAGGGGATTTCTTACTAATCATGAGAGTTTCCATTTCCCCACCAAAAGTATGTTTCTAGGTTTAAAGATGAAAACACAAACACACAAAACACCTTGAAAGCATGACTGCATGACAGGCTTAACACTACTAAAACCCCATTAATCTAAGTGTTATTTTGACCACCTATTTCACCACTTTCAGATATGAAGCCCATCGCCCATCTCTCCCCAGAGATGTGAACTACTGCTAGTTCACATATCAAATGTTGTATTTGCCTCTTTGATACGTATATACAGTAACTGGAAAATGGCATAGCTATTTCCACTGCCATTTTTTATATAAAGAAATTGCATTACTTTGAATTTTCTCAGTTGTTGTACAGTTTTGTTAAAATAATCTTGAACACATATTGCACTGAATTACTCCTTTCCATAATGTATTGTGGGCTTTCCTGTCCCAGCAGTGAAAATGTGTGATTCATTATTCTGCATGAGGCAGCATTGCTACTACTGAATTTGCTTACATAACCATTAATTTCTCAGTTGTGCTGACAAATGTTCATTGATTGTTTACCTCTGGAGACTTGCAGCCATCCTGTCCTCTTGAACTGTTGATCTATCTTGCCCCCTGTTCTTTTGTGTCTGCTGAGTTGCAAAACGGAAGTTGGAATAAATTTATGTTTATTTCATACCACAAGTAATGTAATGTTTAGTTCCTGTGTTACCATAGCTATGAAAGACAGTATACTAGTACTGAAAGATTTCAGTATATTGTGAAATCTTGTGTACAGTATACTGCATTTCCTATTTAAAGGGTCGCCCTACTCTCTTCTGAGACTATGCTGGCTGGCTTCATTTCCATATCACAGTGGAAAGAAATATAGTAAACACTATTTCATTCAACTTGCCTGCCGTCTACATTCTCAGAAAGACAAAACAGTGTGAAATAAGAATGAAAGAACATTCTTTCATTTCAAGTAATTTAGATTATTATGCCATTCTGCTTGGATTTAAGGGAAGCAATATTGCTATAGCAGATCCAGGAACACTGGAAATTGAATTTTGAAAATAACGAATTCTACATTCAAAGACTGAAGCTTGCCACATAATTTGATTAAACAAGCCATCATTATATATTTCCTGCCTACAATAAAAATAACTATGACTCAGAAGTTCTACAGTTTTAAGTTTATGAAAGGATTAAACTAGCATTTTCCAAGTGTATCAATTTTTATTGAAAATCTTAAGGCAACAGTCCAACAGTGTTAAGCATGCTTTAGTCCATTGATTTCAGTGGTCTTTGAGGATACTTAACTCCCTATTGGGTTTTGGTAGTAGCTGGAAATCCTGTACACAGCTGGAGTGCTTAAATCCCATTGACTTCAGCTTAACCGCACAAATTGCAGCCCATTTCTTTCCTTAAATATTCAGATTCCAACATAAACAATATATCCCATGAGCAAATTGTATCAGTCCCAATGATTAAGGGTAGAAAATTCCAGACGCCCGCTGGCACCAATGGCCACTGGCACCTAAACAGTTGGGCCCGGCAACCAGCATTTGAGTTACTGCAGGTTTCTCCTCTATGGCTCCTTGTAAATCTCACTGGCTTCTATATTACAAAAGCATGAGTTAGTGGGGGAAAGTACTAAAGATCTGCATAAGTCACACTCCATATGAGGGCCAGCTCATCTGTTGCATCTCTTAGACTGAAAGTAGTGATTTATTTGAATGCTTTCAAGATATACTCTCAAAATCAGGTTTTGATACTGATTGGGCAAAGGTAGAGATATTTCTGCCATCCCAGCTCCTTAGATCTATCAACCATTGTGGGCTATATTCTTGAAAATGATCATGAGAATACAAGATTGGAAGATCTAGTCTCATATCTCTGACATCATGTCTGTTTTGCACTCCCACCCCCCATGTTCAGCTAGTTCAGCTTCAACAAAAAATGGCAACGGGAGAAAGCAAGTGCTGAAAACTATACCTAGTACATCATTTAGGAAATTATTAAATAAAAGAATAAGAATATGTACTTGCTTTGAAAACCTATGATGCCCATTTGGGGGGTAGTTATATTTTGAATGCATATAAATGTCTTTCCATTATTGCAAGGGTTCCCAAATGAAATCAAAATGTTTGCAAGAATTCAGTACAATGTTATTTAATAGGGTACCACATGCATATGATGTGTAGTCAGACACTACTTAATGAACATTTAAGCTCATCGTTTGCATTTCAGTGTTATATTTCCTCATTACATCTAGAGAAAAGGATAGATTCCCACACAGATAGATGACACATACAGCTGCCAAAGTAGCTGCCAGGGGGAAGTATGCAATTGCAGTATGAAACTGAATTTGCTTAACAGTAGCAAGTTATTCGTTTGCAGAAAATGTTTGAAATGTGGTATGTCCAATGTTAGAGCAAAATGGCACTAGCCAAGCTGATCAGTGCCCTTGCTTTACTATGATGCTTTAGGTTCTGGTCAACTGTAGTGGTAATTTTTGAATCATTCATTTGGTGAACGATGTGTGCTTTTAAAGGGGGTTGTTATTAAAAACATACAAGTGGGAGCCACAACAAGTATGTCCCCAGTGTACATTTGTTGCCTTAGTCCACGGATGTGTAGGGTGCTATCAGCCATCTTGTCACTCCTTAACAGCTTCAGCTGTGGATGTAGCTGTTTTCCTAATTCCCAGTTGGCAGTCAGCGGTGCATTAAAGGAAGCAAAGGTGCAATGAGAGAATGGCTGTTGGTTGCCTCCATGCTATTTGCTAGAAGCCCCTCTGAAACAGTTCTGAAGGGGCTGCGTGGTTGAGAGGGGGCAGCAGTTATAACATCTAGTGCAAGGAAATGAGGGTATACAGTTATAGAGCTATTGGAGACCCTGTTTTGCTTCCAAATTGATATGCATTCATCTACCTGAGCTTGCTATTAGAGGGAATGATAATGTTTACTGATGATGTTAAAGTATTCAGGGGAAACACTGGCAGATTTCCATAGCTCCAGTGACACGCCAAATCAAAATAATTTAACTTGTCATTTATTGGCGGGCAAACTCCACTAAAACTAAGAGATAAGCCTAAAATTGATCTATTTAGCTTGCTGCTTCAAACTATTGTTTACATCAGCAACAGGAAGGAATCAGGACAAAGGAAGGAAGTCCAGGCTAATGAAAAGTGTATGGATTTTGGCACCTTTTTCTTTTCTTTTCTTTTTAAAAGAGCATAATATTACAATGAATGGTTGCTGCAGTGTTTTTCTTTATGTGCTATCTTGAGCATTAACATTTCAAAAAATCAGTCATTCACAAAAGTCATTGGTCCTTAGACTTCTGTAGAATGCAAATGCCTGAATTTTGGCATATGTGTTTTCTGCCTCTTTCTTTCTTTCTTTCTTTCTTTCTTTCTTTCTTTCTTTCTAGAATTTATAAAGCACCCTTCATCCTTATGGATACCATGACTATAAATAGTCATATAAATACAAACAACAATAATAAAATACAATCATCAAAATTATCAAGAGATAGCAGATACAAGACAAGCAATCCAACTTAAAATTCCAGGAAAACAGAATAGTTTTAACCTGTTCCTGGAAGGATTGCCATGTTGGTGTGATGTAACTTTGAAGAGACTGTGTCCCATCGCTGGAGTGCTATAGCAGAAAAGGCTTTCTCCCTTGTTACATAATGTATTGAAGGTACTTCATTTGAAGATCAGTTTCTTAACTAGAGCTACCTCTATGCTGTATGTCATTTTTATAACAAGTGCCCACGACAAAAATAGGGGGATAAACACATTGTTTTTTGGAAACCCCCAAACTGTAAAGCTGCTCTTGCACAAAGCTCCTTGGACCTATTCATCTAAAACATTGCAGGTTTGATCCCCTGAGAAGGGGCAACTATCCCTGCAACTTTCATCCAATTCTGCCAAGAAATGTAAAAAAAAATTATTAGCAGATGTCTTCAACAAATCAAAATATAAAGGTGCATAGCACAAAAAGTCTGCATCTGAAATTTGGCAGGCATAGTCCCCTTACAAGGGATGGCTATGCCAGCAAATCTCATCCAATTCTTGCCAGCAGAAAAAAGTTATACCATTTGTTGATTTCCAATTATAGTGAGTAGGAGGCATGAAGAGTTGGATTTCTGAATCGACATTTGAATTCACATCCGAGTTGAAGAGGGTGTCCTCCAAATTGGTCTGTGCCAAACTGGGCTGTTTTCCAAATTGCCAAACCTTGCTCTGTCTCAGATCTTGCAGTTGGTGCACATCTCTAATCTTAACTCTAGCCCTGTTCATACCTTCTCTATGTATTTACTGAATGCATGAAGGGGGAAGAACCCTATTTGCATTCATGCATGGAATGCATTCTAGCTGAATCCATGGAAGACAGGGCAGAGTCTGCTGTTGTGACCTGTTCCTCCCTACCATTCACATGTTCACTGAACATATGAAGAAGTCTTCTGAGGATATTGCCTATGATTTTTAATAGAATGGCAACATATCTGGAAAGCTCAGAAATAAGCCATAACTATAAGTTTGTTTTAAAATCTCATGATATGTAAACGATGACTGAGAATTTTATAAAGAATGTTATAATTTTAAAGATTTTGGGTCAGCAGTATCAGAGCTATTGATTATCTCTGTCTCAAACATAGCTGGAAGCGTAATGATGGAATCCTATGCATACTCACTGTGGAGGGAGTCTAACAAAATTGAATGGGACTTAAATAAACGTATTGGTGCTGGGCCAGTGCATATTAAGCTTAGTGAGTTTCATTCATTTCTGGCAAAGGGGGGTGGGGTTAGGATGAAAAATCCCCTCTAAAGCCTGAAACAATCTTTGGGTGTTGGCAAATTTAAGAATTTTCATCTTACATTAAATATGAAGTAGCCAAGGTTTTCTTTTCTTTTTTCTTTTGAAAGAACAAAAGTCTTGCTCTCATTTCAAGCAGTGGCCATTCCAGAGATGTTCCTAGGACAGAATGCCATAGAATCATTCCAGGGATATAAAAGTTGCCAAATATACCCCCCATTGCATGGAGGATGAATAGTGCCACAAAAGTGGGAGATATTTAGCACAACCCTAAAATGTGAGAAGGGCATAGCTGTAAGGGTTTTTAAAAAACAACAACACATGGTCTTAAATACAACTTTGAGGCTCTTTTGTGCTACTTGTGCCACATGTTAATGTGGAACAGAATGTGGAATAGAAGTTGAATATATATTGTAACCCGTGTAAGTTTTATATTTGTATTACATATCAGTTTAAGCCAGAGTTTTAAGACTCACATATGGAAATAGCCTTAATTTGTAATAGGAAGCTTCGCTTCTATTGCTTCCTAATATTTTGGTATCTTAACCTCCTGCCCCCAGAAATAAAATCTATCATCGGATTAAATTTATAGGAGAGGTATAATATACCAATCACTGACATACTATTCATTAAATTTTATTTTAGTTCTAAAGTATGTAAATAAGCAATGGTTCTTAATTTTGAAAAAAACAAACACGTATTCAATGATAAACAAACCTGCTGGTTTAAGACTAGAGTTAAGGCTTCCTCATGTTGGCTCAAACTCCACAAAGCCAGGAAATCGGAAGCTTAGGCTGATGCCTTAACTGATGTGTCCCATGATCAGTGATGAAGTTGAGCAGTGTCAGAAATTGTGCTGGCTTACAACTTACCTTCCATGCACTTTGGCCTCCAAGCCCCATCCCCTGAGGGAAAACTGGAAGGCATTGGGACAGAAAGCAACTTCTACATGCCCGGTTAGGCCTGTGGGCTGGAGGTTACCATCCTCTGCCCTAGGCCAGTGGTTGTGGAGTCAAACAGTAATTCCCCAGCAATATCTTCCGGACATGACCCAAAAGAAAGGACCAGTCCCACTGCAAAACAGCACCCACAGGGCCCAACCCCACTACGCAATCCAGAGGGATTCCATGGTTGATGGCATCAAAAGCCACTGAGAGATCCAGGAGAGCTAATAGGGACATGGTTCTCCTACCCCTCCACACACACACACCCTGTTCCCAGCAGTCATCCACCAAGACAACCAAAGCATACCCCACAAGACATAAGATTGCCTTCTGTGCTGATTGCAGGAAATTCTTACACTAGACACTCCTGTAAACTACTTTTTTCTGTTGTAAAGGGTGGTCAATAATTTGCTTCCGTTATGCCTGTCTATTGAAATGGTCCAGTATACCTATTAGGACATAGTAAACATGTGCCATATAAATGAGTACATTGCATATGAATTCTGAGGTAAAATGAAACATTCTTGTGCCAAGTTCTATTTAAGTATTTCTGGTGACACTATCTAAAAATATGTATTATGAATGGATGCAATCTGTTATGTTCATCATGACTAACAAGATGAAAATTCCAGATTCTCATTACTGCAGAGAGGTCTTAGTCAACAAATTAACAGTTCCCTCCTCTGCTAGTGTGTCACTTAGGGACAATGGGGGATGGGATCTCATGCACATACAATATTCAGATGTTAAGATTCCTTAAGGTTAGCCATTCTGTTCTACAGTCAACAGACAGGTAAGAATACCTCTGTTCTGGTTTAGACTAAAAGCCAAATTAACTGTATGGTATACTTATCTCCTTTTCACCCCAGATTGTTTTAAACTTCACTACAATGGACCTCTATAAAAGCAGCCTCTGCTGGTATGACTATATTGAAGTAAGAGATGGCTACTGGAGAAAATCACCTCTGCTTGGTATGAACATATCTATTATGATCAGTTTTGAATAATTGTAACATAGAAACAAATCAAAATGATCTGGAGTTTTTAGTCAGGCATACTCTTGGAGAATGTCTGTCATAGGATATTTTATCACACTACATGTATTAACTGCCTTACCTAGTGCCAAAATGTTTCTGTTACCAGCAACAACTGTTTTGTGAATGGCCGCTCTTAATAATGTGATTGTCACTGTCAGTACTGTCTGCATTTACTTTCCCTCTGACCTCATGGTTTACAATTCACCAACCATCATTAGCATGTGTACTGCGTATATGCTTGAAACTCTTGCTAACACTACATGCATCTCATGACGTGGACTATATAGTCTATGAAAGAACATAACATAATACATGTGTTAGTGCCACAAGACTTCATTGTTTTTGCTGCAACAGAATAACATGGCTACCCCTCTGGAAATAGGGTCTCTGCAGCATACCCCGTGAGAGAGATGCATTCCTTTTGTCACTGCAATGTGTGAGATATACATACCTTTTTTCATGATGAATATACCATGGGGAGCCATGAGGCTCCACCTCCCTGTCATGTGTACAGGGAGTTTCATGGCAGTGAAAGCACACAGTAGAAGAAAGACATGTATTTGTCTTGTACATTACAGGATGCATCTTGGGTAGATCCAATGAATGTACAGTTCATACAGAACCCAGTAATTTTGTAACAGGTAAAGTGGTACTAAAGTAGATGCTTATTAAAAAGACAAGTGAAATGAGAAGTCCAGAGTGGAATGCAGCATAGCCTAAGCATTTACAAATGCTGTATTTTGATTATAGTGGGCAGTGGGAAATTCTCCACCTGATTTGTGGGCAGAGAAATTGGGGGGATCATTTAACTGAATTTCTCAAGGGGGAGGAGAAATTTTTCATCATCCTGTGGGGTGGGGGTGGGTTGTGACAAGATGAGGGGCCACCTCACCTAATTTTATTTATTTATAATTTTTTATTTTATTTTGGCTTCTCTGCAAAGTTTGACAGGAGCTGCCTTTCCTTTCTGCCATCTTCTATCCGCCATAGGAAACTGAAAGTTCCCAGATTTCAGGAAACAGTTCATGGCTCGGCTCGAAAGTGCAAGCTGAGCCAGGGGCTTTGGAGAAATCCGGTGAGCTCAAAGAGGGTTGGATTTCCCTGCAACAGCCATCCCGACCCAAAAGATTTCTTCCCCATGAAAGGGGATCCCATTTTTCTGCCTCATTCTCAAGGCAATTTAGAATTTCTCGTTGTGTTTGTGAGCTTACCTTATTGTTATGAGATGGTACTGTGTGTGTATTTTCTTTTTATTACACATCTCTTTATCGCTCTGTAGCCTCTCTGGCTGCCTTTTTTCCATATCTGAAGAAGCCCCATGATGGCTACTTCTGGGCTCTATTTGAAGTGCAGGAAACTGGGAAGGCTACAGGTGCCACTGGAGGTTCCCCCCTCTTTTTAGCCCCTGTACATGGGAGCAGATTGGGGGAGGGGAGTGGCTGAGGAGGGGAGAGATTTAAAACTTCTTTACCCACACATGCTTGTCCTCATCTGGATCAGGGCCTCAAACGTTTACTTGAAGGTGAAAAATGAAAGGATCATCTGCACACTATGAATTTAACATAGTGTGTAGTTTAGTCCTCAGCTGTCACACAAGGCAAAATAAAGAAGATAAAAAGTAGAAGAATGAAAATTGGAGGAGCAACTAAAGTAGGAGGAAAGAAGTAGGAAAATAAAACAGGAAGGAAAAGGTGACTAACTTGGGAGAGCTGTTTTTATTTGATTTAGAACTTTCTGAGACTGAAACAGGACACTTGTACTGGTGAGATTGCTCCTACTAGGGAAAGATTCCTGGTACTGAAACAAATGACAATTGCATTCTCAAAGCACATTGTGGACATGTATATGCTGGTTCCCTTTCTCTAGTTAGTTTTCTGAATATGGCTTCACAGAGGATATGTCACAAGAAAATGGTAGCTTTTGTTCACGTCTGAAATATATATGAACATTATTCAGACGTTAATCCTGTACGTGCATCAAAGCGGCTAACTCTAAGCATCACCCTTACTGAAGCCAGGAAGCCAAACTATACTTAATCCAGTCCATCCCATGTCTTAAATATTGGTCTGCCCCAGTCACATGTAAAGGAGGGGATGGGGTGCAATTTAAAGTGCTTGAGGGCACTCAGATGGTGAACCCTTCCTCATATCCACTGCTTCCTTTCACTCCTGTCTTTCCCCCCAGCTGGGCTCTGATAATAGAAGTAAACTGGAAAAGCAGAAGCTGGGGAAGGGTTGCACTAAAGAAGCATCAGGCAGAGTTTTAACTTGCATCATGAACTCCCATTTTACTTTAGACATGCTCAGGACTGACCCTCACTTAATGACAGGGGCCTGCCTCCATCACTTCAAAGACAGGCAACTGTCTCCCTAAGACTACTCATTTGAAATTGCAGGGTTTGGTCTTGTGAGGGACCGTAACATGTTTTTTCTCAGTGGTGTGTTTTTTTTAGGCAGGTTCTGTGGGGACAGACTCCCAGATGTCCTCACATCTAGTGATAGCAGAATGTGGATAGAGTTCCGTAGCAGCAGTAACTGGGTGGGAAAAGGATTTGCAGCCATTTATGAAGGTGAGTCACTCTGAAAATCAACTGGTCTTTACTCCTTTGGAACTGTATTAACTTAGTATAAACTGTATTAACTTAAAGTATAGCTTATATATAGTTTAAAAATGATTGAATGAATGGTTAATGATGGCCCAAACTTGATATGATATGTAGGTGAACGTATCTTCCTGCGACAGGTGCGAATCTGCTGAACCCTTTCCCCTATAGTTTTTTCTGCTCAAATTGCTTCCCCACAACTGCTTTTCCACCTCTAGAAGAAAAGATACAGGACATAGGTACACATAAAGATTTAAGCACATGCTTAGTTTTCTCATTGAATACAGTGAATAATGTTTAACATTTGCTGGATCATTGTATATGTTTAGTTTTTGTATGTGTGTGTTCTTCAGTGTTTTTATTTAGTTATAGGAGGTTAGGATTCTCAAGTTCTGATCCTGAAGAGTTGTCATGTATCTCTCACCTAGTTGGATAAAGTGGTTGTTCTCTTGGACAAATCTCACCTATTTTAATTTTTTTTATGTGTTCCTACATCCCAGAAGACAGGGCTTTTTCTGAACAGTAATAATGAAATGACATTATTCAGCTCTTGATAAACATACAAACTATGGCAGCATACCAAGTTCTGCATGCTAAGGGCTTCCTTTCCTATGAGAAGGGAATGTTCCATGCGAAACACAGATATTTCCCATTGTGCATGCCAAGCATTTCCCTCTCATAGAAGACAAAGGGAAGCCCCTGCATTAGCAGGTCTTGGTCCAGCTATTGAAGCTGCTGGGTCATGTCCTATGGCTGCAATCCAGCCTGCAGTTTACTCATTCTGTGTAAATTGCAGTTTATACTATTAAATAGTTTTAAACTTAAGTGCTGTTGGTGTCAGTAGACAAAATAGACAAACATTTTGATAACTTGGCATGTGTAGTGTGTACAGCTTTCTCCTGATACAAGTGATCACTAGTTTTGCAAAGAGTGAAAGCATAAACATTAAGAATGTGCTTAAGTTAACTGTTCTGTATTCTTCAGCAATTTGTGGAGGTGAAATACACAAAAATGAAGGCCAGATCCAGTCTCCTAATTATCCTGATGACTATAGACCAATGAAGGAATGTGTGTGGAAAATAACAGTGTCAGAGAACTACAATGTTGGATTAACCTTTCAGGCATTTGAGGTAAAGCCTTTTAAATGATTTGAGCAAACCATCTAGTGGATAAATGACAGTGACATTTAAGGGAATACGCATTAAGCCAATGAAGAAACAAAGCATTCTCTATATAACATAGCCTCTACAGTTAATATTTCTTTTCACTGAGACTTTTCCCATTGCATAAATTTCAAGAAGATTAAAGGGGTTTTATGTTATCTGTGCTTTGAATTGGAATGTTTGGAAACTGACAATAGTTCCTTTTGACAAATGACTAATCCGGTTCCACAAGGCTGCTTTAGGAATCTATTAAATAATAGGGCTATTATTTCTTTTCTAAATCTGTTTGTTCTTTTTTTAAAAACCTACTATTTCTTGTTGCTATTATTCAAAGATATCAGGGATTTTTCATTGGCTTGTTCACTAGCCAAATTGTTACAAATTTTATAATAGCTGTGAATCTTCATTTTGACACTTCTGCAGTGTACCTCTGAGTGGTATTTACTGCTGTACCATTGACTTAAACTATAACTCTAGTTTTTGTCTATTGTGAATTACATATAATGTTTTGAGTTAGAAAAATATTTTTGCAGAGTTGTTTGGATTTCCCCAAGATTGCAAGAAATAGATAGATAGATAGATAGATAGATAGATAGATAGACAGACAGACAGACATGCACGCATGCACGCTCCTAACATATTCAAATGGGATTTCATAAAGCTAGTTATTAATATTCATCACAGCTGGTGCATGGTATTTGCATTTCATTAGACTATTTCAATTTGGATTTAACATTTAACATTTAACATTTTTCTATTATATATGTTGCACCTGCTGTTTCTGTAGCAGCTGTTAAAAACAATGGGAGTTTAAGGCTGCTATCTTATACACCTGTACCTCAGAGTAAATGTCACTGAACTCAGTAGGGCTTACTTCTGAGTTGACATATATAGGATTTCTCTGTAAAGGACAGACATCTCAAAGGACTGGAGCATAGGCAGCCAGCTTCATGACAATTATCTGGTCTGAGAACTGAGGCCAAAGCTATTACTTTTTCGCTGAGCTATAGGAAAGCATGCTTTGCAGGTATTCATTCAGCTCCCAACACTTTCAGTTTAAGTAGGAGTGGGGAACCTGCAGCCCTCCCTACAACTGAGTTAAAGAATCTGAGGTAGCAAGGCTGAGAAAGACATCATCCTGAAAACTTGGGAGAAATGCTGCCTGTCAATGTAGACAATGCTGGACTAGATGGACCAATGGCCTGAATCAATAGGGCAGCATCATATGTTCATTGTCTCATAACTGTCCATGCCTAAGTCAAAGACCTATACTGTGACCTCTGCATGCCTTTATCATCAATTTGCCAGTGTTACCTCAGATCAGTGTTCAACCAAGTAGAGTACTTGAAGTAGTATGAAACAAATGTAATATCAATGTAATAAATAAATAAAATTGTACTATCTGAAAATTCATAAATGTCTACATTCCTTCTTTAATTGCTGTATTCCCTGTATTCCCAAGCCTCACTTCTTTTCCTTCTTCTGATTTAGCCAAGTATCTACCTCAAGTTCAGGTTGAGATTGATTTGGCCATACCAAGCTTCTGATCCTTATACCATTATATCTCTTGATGTCAACATAATCTTCATTTCCTTTTACAAATTAGCTTCATTTGTCAAACAGGTTGTGCTACAAAATGTTGTATGCTTTGGCACTGGAAAACTATATATCACAAGTCCTTGGAATTTCTTCTAAGTGATGGACAAACTATCTAGATAATTAGATAGCAAACTTTTTTTTATAATAAAACACAGTAATATACTGACCACCTCCAATAGTTTCTTTTTTGTGTTAAATTTACTAGTAGAAAAGATGCTTGCTATAATCTCATTGAAACATTGCTTT
Source organism: Heloderma suspectum (assembly GCF_057233095.1). Lineage (NCBI taxonomy): Eukaryota > Metazoa > Chordata > Lepidosauria > Squamata > Helodermatidae > Heloderma > Heloderma suspectum. The sequence continues at coordinate 74,481,412 of NC_139462.1, forward strand.
TTATTGTAGATTGAGAGACATGACAACTGTGCCTATGATTATTTAGAAGTCCGAGATGGAACCAGTGAAAGCAGTCCTTTGATTGGCCATTTTTGTGGCTATGATAAACCCGAGGACGTAAGATCTACCTCTAATACCCTGTGGATGAAGTTTGTTTCTGATGGAACAGTTAACAAGGCAGGGTTTGCTGCTAACTTTTTTAAAGGTAACATTTTTGGAAAGTAAGGGGCTAGTTGCACTTAACAGTGCAATTCAGACAAAAATTAAACATTGCTGACTTACGAGCTGTTCAGACATTATTTCTGCCCCCTCCTCCAACAACCATTACCTCTACAGTAGTGCGATCAGGAGTGGTCCATAGGTTGTGAGCTTCCTTTCCAACTTTTTGTCATTCTCCTCACTGTGTAGTGGTCACTTAAGCCAGAAGATCTTGCGTTATTTGAGTGCAGTATCACACTTAATATTGAATACTGAAACTAGTAAAGAAAATGGTTTCAAGGTCAACCATATCCATGGCAGTTCAGTGTAAACAAACTTTGGAAGCTTTGAAAAGCAGTGAAGGAGGCAGGAGCCGACCTGCTCCACTTGGACTGCCCCCTCTCCCGCAGGAGATGACAGGCAAAGTAGGGCCATTCCACTAGCCCTGCTGAAAATCTACTTTTTTCCCCCCTTTTCCCTCCTCATCCCCTTTTTCTTGTGTGTCATGTCTTTTTCGATTGTAAGCCTAGGGACAGGGACTGTCTTATTTTACTGTTTGATAGTAAGCCAGTCCAGGAGCCTTAAAATATTGTAATAAATAAATAAACACACCAGCTTCTCAGTACTCTGCAGCAGATCTGGAACCTTGCCCCTTTTCAGTGTGCAATTGACCTTCCCTTGGACAGGTTTTTAATGCTGGAGGGTTTTTTTTTAATTGTTTAAGACCAGCTCTTGGCTTTGTCCTGTCCACCTTCAGTTTTATTGTAGCTTTATTTTACTTGTATTGCTAATTTTAATAGTACCCAACTCTGAGGATCTTTTGATGTAAAACGGGCTATACGTTTCCTAAAAAAATAATTTTAAAAAAATTATGTGCAGCCCTTGATAAGTATTTAGAAATATAAACAACCCAGAGGCTTGACATGCACCCTCAATGTATCTCCATGTATATCTCTACACAGTTTGAAAAATATTACCAAGCCATGAAGTTATAGATATGTATCCAATTGGTGTCCTTCCACTAATGGAAAGCTGTTTGATCCAGCAGAGCCTTCTGTCAGTTGAATGAGGAGGAATGAGATTTTTGGTGATTCCCCCTGCAGCTCTCTGTGCCACCTCCAATGCTGTTCTGAAGGGTCCTCCAATCCTTTTGAGCAGATTTGGTGGGGGGCACAGGAGGCTCTAGGAGTCTAGGGGGAGGGGGAACCACTCTCCCTGTTATGCTGATGGAAGCTCCTGCTGGATCAAACAGCCTTCTGTCACTGGAGAGACACCAATTAGATACAATCCATAATTTTTACACAGTCTTTGTACAAGTGTGAATAGTTACCAAAACTTCTTTGTTCAGCTCCCAATAACAGAGTAAGGTCCTGACACTTTTGTTTTCTTCCCTATGTATACATATTGATGAAAAGCCTTATTGAACCACAGAGGCCTTTGGGATAAAAGTTTATATATGATGAATCTGCATAGGTTAAGGGACATCTTAAACTTTGTTATCTAGCCTGCCACTGTGTGGTCCCGTTCTCCCAGCCCAACTAGTAAAAGCTGGTAAAGGAAACAAAATCCATTCTCAGGCTGTTCAAGGGCAACAGTTTTTCATATTGGCTATTCTGTAAGTATACAGAATAGCATTTGTCAGGTATATAATTTTACCACAGGTTTTAAATGGATGATTCAGAGCCCTCTTGCTGAAATCAATAGGACTAAGTTGCATAAGGTATAACTGAACTACTCCTAAATATACTGCTTGTGGAGATAATACTGTATTCTGCTTCCCCAGCCCCCTCTCTCTCCCTCTGATGCATCTTGCTTTCTTTAACATTTGTAGAATAAAAATGTGGGATTTGAGGATTCAGTTAATCTGGCTTTGAGCATGAATCCAGGATAATGTACAAAATCATTCTGTTGGAGATAAAGTGCCCTTTGAGTGACCCTGCTCAATTTTCAATCTTTCTCTCAGTATTTTATATAGCCTTTATATTAATGCAGGATAAATTATTACATATTGGCAACAAAATTCTTAAGGCATGACCTTTCTGCACGTAGCTGTGACACCTGCATACAACACCTGCATGCAGAAAGATCCCCACAGAACATAACAGTGTGCTGTTTTCTCCCCTTCCCCTCCTCAGTCACAAGCACATGCTCAGGCACCATATCAGGCTGTATACAGCCTTCTCCAGCCTGGTTCCTTTTAGATGTTTTGGTCTACAACTTCCAGAACTTCTGACCATTGGCCATGCTGGCTGGGGCTGATGGAAATTAAAATCCAAAACCTCAACTAAAAAGAGGAGCAGAGAAGACTGGACAGGGATATGGAAGGCACACACAGGCCTCCCATTCCCCATAACCAGTTGGCATCCTGAGTGCCTGCATATAAAGCTGTAAGCTCTGTCATGCACTGTGCCTGGGCAAGGAAGGATCATATTTTAGGGCCAGAGCTTTAAATAGCTTTTTAAAAAATGAACACATTTTTTCTCAGTTGTTAGATCCCCAACATATCTCCATCTGTAGATATGGTTGTGTTACACACAATATGAATTATGGGGAAATTCAGTGTGTTTTTTCTACTGTCAAAAGATGAAGCAGGAGATGGTTTTATTGTAATGCAATTCTGTTCTTCCATTTCACCACAGAGGAAGATGAATGTGCCAAACCTGACAATGGTGGATGTGAACAGCGATGTGTGAATACACTGGGCAGCTATCAATGTGCTTGTGATCCAGGTTATGAGCTTGGGCCTGATAAGAAGAGTTGTGAAGGTATTTTCAGTTTATATATAGTTATATTATATATATATATATATATATATATATATATATATATATATATATACTGTATATATATCTATGTATTATATAGTTATATAGTTTTATCTCATGATATGCTAACACTGGCTCAGATTGCCAACATGCTACAGCCATGCCAAGGCTGATTTTAAGCATGTGTATTTTATAAACCACATAAGAGATATGTGTCAAATGGTGATCAGGCAATGGGTGGTATGAGCACTTGCTTCATGAAAGTCATCATAATTGTCCATACTGGCCTGCTAGTCATTTACTAGCTCAATATGTCTGATCATTAGTGAATTGGAATCAGCCATGAGTTGTGCTGAAAGCATTTTAAAGTATGAAAGCATGTTCTTAAAGTATAAAAGCCACTTACTGAGTCTCTAGGTTTCAACATTTGTGTATTAAAACGGAAGTTCGAGAACTGGAAAGCTGATACTTAAAAAGGGAGAGGAAGCTTTGCCATGCTGACACCCCATTAGGGTTCACTACTCTACAAGCTGGATTCTTGCCATGGAGAGAGTAAGAACAGGCCTCAAGCTAGTATAAATATGCTCATTCTTTTTCCTGCTCCTCGTGGAGAGAGGTGGAAGCCTAAACATGGGTATTTGAACATGAGATCTCCCCTGACCTTAAAAGATTAAACTGTCCTTAAAAAGTATCTTCTATGAACAAACCCTTCTTTCATGACTATCCTTACTCCTGAAATTGTATTTCTTCATTGTATTTCTTCATTTGTGAAATGTTTCAGTGTCTACATAGGAACCTCTCAGAAGAAAAAGTATTCATATGCATCCCATTCCTAAATGGTTGCACCAAGTCTACTTGCGGGCCCGGTATTGTCAAAATAATATCATTTGCTGTTGTATTGGTATAAAGCCCTGATGCAGCTAATCTAATCCTAAGCATACTTACATAAAAGTAAATCTCATTGAAATTAATGGGACTTACTTCCAGGTAAACATGGTTAGAATCGAGCTGCAATAATCAGGTCAGCGGGCTGCAAACAATTCACATCCCAGGTAAAATAAAGGGATGGAGAGAGAGCAATCCTATGTACCCTATACAGCGTCTGGGGGAGATAGGATTTTTGGTTTCCCAGCTCCAAGCTCGTACACAGTGCTACAGCCATGAAACCGTGCTCCCCTTCCCCTCATAGCTGGGATGGAGAGAACCATGGCGGCTGCCCCTCTCATAACACGGAGCACGGACAAGGCAAAGGGGGGTGTTCCCAGGGGCGGGGAGGGGAGGAGACTGCAAAAGCTGTTCTAGACAGCTTCGTATGAGGTCTCTAGCCCCATTCCCGCCCCCTCCCCAAAGCCATGATTAGATGCCCACAATCAGGCATCTGAGGAAAACTGCAGGGCATCCAGAGCGCAGAAGGAATCCTGTCCTCTGTGCTTCAGCCACCCTGCACTGGATAGGAGGTCAGCTCCAACTTCAGAGGAAGTTGAAGGCGACCATCTATCTCAATTGGATTGTGCTCTAAATTTGCTTAATTCCCATTACTCCATTTAACTTATTTGTGGGTTAGACTGTTCAATATCTCACACAAATGTGACTGGAAGCAGCTTAGAACATGATCATGGGGTGGAAATCAGGGAACAGCTCACTAGGGAAAATACAAATGTTCTAAGTCAGACAAGATGGAAAAAGCTAAGCTATTTGATATCCTGCTTCCAACCCTATCATTCGTGCAACATGAAAGTAGAGTTATTTTGTCTTCCAAGTGCCTAGAATTTTGGTTTGCTGCATGATGGAATGTATGGATAAAGAAAAGGGAAATTAATAAAGCTAAATGAAGGAGGAAATAAATCAGAGGAAACTGCAAATTTCTGAAAGTCAGGAGACATACATAATTGCACTAAGATAAAATATTAACTGTGAATAAAACAATTAATTATTGTATCCTATATATTGATATCTCCCAAATTCAGTTACACAACATTCTCATAAAAGTTTATCTCTTCTCTGTGGGCTGATTTATTTATTACTTATTTTAAAAGTTTATAAACAGCCCATCCTATAAGAGATCCCAGTACACATTTTAAAAACAAATCCAGTATAAAAACCCTTTTTAATCAGCAAACCAACAAAACACAAACATCAAATAAAAAAATGAAAACATAAGTTTAAATTTTAAATGTTAAAATGTGGGTGAAAAGTAAGGTTTTAATTTGGTGCTGAAAAGAAAGTAAGCACCTGTTGTATTTCCTTTGGGAAGTCATTCCAAAGTCGGGGTGCCACCACAGGCACAGTGTATTTCTCCCACTGATGGTACTTGGGGAAGGGCCTCCTCTGAAAAAACTTGATCAATGGACAAGATAGTATGGGAGGAGGTGTTTCTTCAGGTATTTGAAGCTGTTCAGGGCTTTAAAGGTGATAACCAGCACTTTAAATTGCACTTGGTCGTGAATAGGGAACCAATCCAATTCCTTAAGAATTGGTGTAATATGGCTTCATCAAGATGAACCAGTTAGAATTCTGGCTGCTGACTTTGCATAAGTTGAAGCTTCCGAACCATTTTCCAGGGCAGTCCCGCATATGACTTATTACAGTAATTAACCGCATTGTTGAGGTTCTTCTTTATATATCTTCAGTAATCCAAACTGGATGTTACTAGAGCATGAATCACCATGGCAAGGCTCTCCCTGTCCAGGAAAAGCTACAGCTGATAGATCAGCCAAAGCTGGTAAAAGATGCTCTGAGCCACCAGGGCCACTAGGGTCTCTAGTGACAATGCTGGATCAAGAAGCACCCCCAAGCTGTGCACCTGCTCCTTCAGCGGGAGTGCAACCCCACTCAGAACAGGGTGGAAGCTTTTAGACTCTGTGCATGGTGAGGCATGGGGTCAGCACAGATAGAGTATTTTGTGTGCCCTAGGGTAAAATCCGGTGGACACCTCTACTAACAGAGGAGGAGGGGATTGATTTTTGTTGATCCTCCCTTCCCCCTGCAGCTCCCCCCCCAAATATGTTCCAGAGGGTTGGGGGACCATCCAGAACAATGTAGAAGGTGGTTCAAGGAAAGGCTGCAGAGGAAATGGGGGCATCAGTGAAAATCACCCCTTCCATTAGCGGAGGCATCAACTGGATCAAAAGCCACTCCATGAGTAGGACAGTAACACTGGATTCTACCCATAAATTGACATGTGGTTTATAGTATGCAAATACACCTTGCTACAAAATCTGCCTATTGCAAAAGAAAAAGAAAAAAAAAGATGTGGAAAGATGGATCAAGGGGGTGAATTGTATGCCAATTCACATGCCAATTGTATGTGAATTGTATGCCAATTCACATGCCAATTGTATGTGAATTGTATGCCAATTCACATACAAATTTCTCACAAATTATGTGCCGTGCAGATGGACTGTGTGTGAAAGTCCAAAGCTTGCTTCCACATCTCACCACATGCAGAATTTTGAATGTTCCTGGATTCGTATGTCTGAGTCTTCCTATAATTTAAGCAATCTTGCTTGTAAATTGGATTTATTAATGGATATAATCCTGCACCCCCCCCCCCAAATTGTGGCTTTATGGGTTTGTAAATAAATAATACTCTTTTGTTCCATTTTATTTCAGCTGCTTGTGGAGGACTTCTGACAAAGCTGAATGGGACTATAACAACACCAGGATGGCCCAAAGAATATCCTCCTAATAAAAACTGTGTGTGGCAGGTGGTTGCTCCTACCCAATATAGAATATCAGTGAAGTTTGAGTTTTTTGAATTGGAAGGAAATGAAGTAAGTTATTGAAGACAGATAGTGATGCCTGATAATGACTACATAGTCAATAGAATTGTTCATGTTCTAAACGGAAAATATATCCTGCAAATGCAGTCTTGTAAGGAGTGAAACATGGCCAAGGCAATTCTTATTTTCATTACCTGAGGCTGTTCCTGGATTGCTTCAAAACACATGAAAAAATGTTTGCTCTCATTCCTTTATGTGTGGTACCTTACTGTGTATGTATAAAGGATATTTTAAGTAAATGCCTTTTGCTGTGTTTCACTGGCTTTTTAAAAGAGATTAAACAAAGCAAATGTCTGGACCCTCAAACTGGGCAGATGTCAAACGCTTGAAAAGTTGAGAAGTTGAATTATACTAGACTGGGGAAACTGAATTATATGTAGAGATTAGAAAATAAAAGCACCCATTGTTTAAGTTGGCAAAATGGGGATTATGGAAATATATAACTATTACAGGTATTTTGGAAATGGAAGCTTTGTAAAAGGAAGAGAATGTTTAGTACAGACAGGTGAACACACCACAGAATTCACTGCAGATTTCCTCAGCTTTTCCCCCTCACAATGCTGAAACGACACTTAAATCTACCTGTTTTGAGAAGAGACTTGACAAAGTAGGCCCAAGCCACTATCCAAAGTAGCGCCATGAACTAATATTTTACTTTACTCATACATGTCCATCATGGTGGTGGTACCCATGGGTGCTTCCATTACCTATGGCAGTTTATTGTGCACAAAGCGTATTGATGTCTAATATGTTTGTTTCATTAATGTATTAATTAATTATGTACTCAGTACAAGTTATGGTTTTACTTCTAAACAGATTACAGTCCCTGCCCCAGGGCATTTACAGATTAAAAAGAAATAGTAGAAGAGGAAAAAAGTAGGGAAAGACAGTTCTTAAATTATAATGTAGGCAAACAGAGAAAGCTAATTGTGCTCACTTACTACAGTTCTCATGAGGAATGAGGACAGATTACCAAGGAAGAGGCTAGATTAAAATAGGGAAAGAGGCATTCTAGAACTACATTCCTCCTGTAAAAACAACTAAGGCTGAGTTCAGATAATCAGCAGGGGAAACAATGCAGCCTTGGTTGTTTCCCTTGCACCCACGCACACCGGTCACACAACTGGGATTACCCTAATTACCCTGAAAGGCACGGGTTGTAGGATGGGTGAAAATGAACTACGCCCACAGCGCACATCAGGTTCGGATGACACAGCAACCTGCAATGCTGCACGGGTAATTAGGGTGCGCGGGGACAGGGGTAACAAGCAATGCTACATTGTTTCCCCCGCTGATTGTCTGAACTCAACCAAAAGAGTCTTGTGGCACCTTAAAGACTAGCACATTTATTCTGTCACAAGCTTTTTTGAACTACAGCCCACTTCCTTTACGCTACAAGACTCTTCGTTGTTTTTGCTGTGATTGACTAACATGACTAGACTCTGGAAATTTTTCAGGTAGCTTTTGAGATAATAGTAGTATCATTACTGGTGTAGAGGTTAGTTAAATGGTTTTTCAAGTGAAAAACAAGCTTGATGAACAATCGTATTCTGCAGTTTGTATGGGTTTCATTAATCCCCCCCAAAAAAAGTTTTACATTTTTATTGCTATTTACGTCTGCTTTGTTAAATGCCTTCTGATCTGAAATTAGGATTATTTATTTTCCAAATGCATTTCTAACTGGAATAAATGAAATGATGTTCTTGAATTCTTAAGCTGCCCTATTTATGGTCTACCTCCCACATTATTTATTGATGGATGGATGGATGGATGGATTTGATTTGTACCCCGCCTTTCTACCAAAAAATGGCATTCAAGGTGGCTTACAGGCACAATTCAAGTTGATTAAAAATACATTAAATTATAATAAGAACATAACTATTATAGAATAAAAAGTAAAAAACCAGCATCCAACCCAACAGACCACTTACAGGTCTAGGGCCTTCCTGAATAAAGCTGTTTTTGCCTGCTAGTGGAAGGAGAGCAGAGAGGGAGCAAATCTAGCCTCCCTTTGGAGGGAGTTCCACATATTATGTGGACAGTGTAGTTGTTGCCCAAAGCAACTTTTGCATGGCTGGAGAACGTAGCCAGTGGAACAAATGTAAGTAGTTTATTTCATCCCTGGGATGAGCAATTATAGAGATTCTAGTTTATATTGTAGTGGAAATTACAATATAATCATAGTATTTTGTACTACAATGAAGTTTTAACATAATTCAGACCTCTTTTTCAAAAGCCCAGTTTGTATCGCCTTATGTAAGAGTGGGGAAAAGAGGCAAAGGACAGCTAACTGAACTGGCCCAGATAATATGCCTAGTCACATGTGTGAAATAGTTATGCTTTCACTAAAGCATCTTAGGGCTCAATCTTATTCATGTTTAGACAGAAGAATCCCTGCAAGTCCCAGCATTCCTCAGCCAGTTGTGCTGGCTGGGGCATGCTGGGACTTGTAGGACTTTTTCTGTATAAACATGCATAGGATTGTGCCCTTAAAAACATAAGAGCGCTGTTGGATCCAATTGAAGGTCTTTCTAGTCCAGCATCATATTTCCCACACTAGTTAACCAGATGTCTATCAGGAGCCCATAAGTAGAACATGAGGGCATTAGCCGTCTCCCTCTGATATTCCTCAGCAACTGGGGAATCATACATATTTTTAATGATGGGTTGCATCCAGAGTTCCCATGAGTGAGATGCAACCACTGGAGGAAGGGGGAAGATGTCTTTTGCTGATTCCTCTTTTTTCCTGAGGAATCTTACCTCCTGAAATGATGCTTTGCGGGGTTGGGGGACCATCTAGAACAGTGTGGGAGGTGGCATAAGAGGTTGCAGGGAGAAGGGGGAATTGTCTAAAACTACCTCCCCCCACTTCTTTCTGCGGGAGCCTCTGCTGGATCTCAGTCCTTTTTGTCAGCAGAAGGGACACTCTGGATCCAACCCATCATTTTGAATAGTATTTTGAGCTCTTAAAAGGTATATATAAGCATTGATGAAAACTAGGGAATACCCAGGGAAGGAAAGCTGGGCTACCTGAAAAGATGGAGTATTCATATTCACCACAGATATTATAGCCTTCAGGTTAGCAGATGCTAAAAAAAGAAAAGCCCCCACATTTTCATCTATAGATTTCACTGTTTCATCTCAATATCATAAATATTACAGTTACTAAACATAGACGCCCATGGATTGTGGAAAGGAAAACATTAGTGCTCTGTAAGGCCCGGAATAAATAGTTCATCTAGCACTTGATAAAACAGACATTAAATGAATCGTAAGTGTGCACATTTCATTATTATATTAAATGTTTATATATTACTCATATAATTATTACATATTTTACTATTATAAATTAATGAACCTAAAGGGCCTTGATAATAATAAAAGTGATGTTCTATTTTTAAATTGATTTAAGCAAAATATATTTCTGTATCAGTACATAATTTACTGTAATGTCTTTCTTCTTCAGTAACGTTTTAGTCTATTTGTACTTCCATTAAGCTTTTTTACACTGTACTTAAGAAAAAAAGCTATAAAACTTCCCATTCAACGATCTTAAAATTGCCTAATTAGAATCCACAAAATAATGAATTCATGCAATTATGCTTTACATGAATCTGTGCTCTTAAAGAATTTAGTTTACCATTATTTCATATACCACACCCATCAAAATAGAATTTCATCTATATCTTATGCTATACGTAGTTCTGATAAGACTTTGGAAAGATTGCTTATAGCAGAACTTTTGTAAGTGATCTTAATAAGTGTAACGTTTTCACTTAGTTTCTGTTATGAATTGAGAAAATGTAGTGAAAAAAATGGAAAGTGTTCATAGTATACAAATGCTTGGTAGAGGGTCTACTTTTGCCCACAGTTGGTTTTTAGGAAAAGGACACAAGATGCTTCTGGGCTATGTAGCCATTGCACAGGCAAGGGGAGGTAGCTCAGCACATTGCCCATTTCATACACCTTTAAGATGTGAGGCTTTGAAGAGCACTGACCCATATAGTACAGTTGCTATGAACCTCTACGCTAGGGCAGGTGTACTACTGTGGTCTTGTACCACTCCCATTCATTTCAATTGGTCTTGCACAGACAGTCTCATAGTGGATTGTGCCCTAAAGATAAAATTGCACTGTTATCTTGATGAGACCTTTGGGCTAAAGGAGTGAGTTCAATTGCAAATAAACATTTTGGTGCCTGGCCTATTGAATATCACAAAGAAGAGAAACAGGTTCTCAGGATACAAAAATAAATTTATTATAGGAAGCCCAACGTGTTTTGGCCTTTTTCTTATTTTTAGGCCTTCTTCAGGGGGCTGTACCATTAATTGTAATAAAAATTACAAATAGGACAACACACATGATTAAAACATTGCTGAAATACAAATTGCCACAAGGGTTTATGCATATATACCATTATTTTAAAAAACCATATAAAACCTGCCCTATTGCTAGGAATAACATATAAGTTCATACTTACCAGAGAAAAAAGTCTACAGAGTTTTTCTCAGCAAAAGACTGTCTCCTGTGTCAATCTATTGGCGACTGAAAAAGATATTACTCGAATCCCATCTTATACTTTTGGTCCATTTTTTTTCTAGTTCTATCAGGTGTTTCCATGTCTTTAATGAGCTTCCGTCATGCATTAAAAACGTGTTTGTTCAGGCAGGCATTTGGGGTGAGTTAGGGTATTTTAGAAAATGTTTTTATTGTAGAATTTTATAGTTTTAAACTGTTTTATTGTACGCTGTACATCGCCCAGAGTGGCTGGGTGACCAGCCAGATGGGCGATCAATAAATTTAATAATAAATAAAATAAAAGTTGATGTAATCTAGCCAAGGTCTCAAAACTGAACTGAACTGTTGTAACTAGGGAGTGTGTGTAAATCACCCACAGGTCATAAGAGTGGTAAAAATTCAAGGTCTTCATTTAAACCACATGGAGAGAGAGTGTTTAATCTCAGAATCCACTCAGCTTCTCTCTTCAACAGATATATTTCCTCCTTAAGGAATAAATGAATGATAGTTATTATAAAAATATTACACCTAAGATGAGTTATTACCATTTTGGACATTTTAATATTAAAAAATACTAATTCATTAATATACTTTGGGTGCAATCCACAGAAATGCTCTGCTGCACTGTCATGTCTCTTTGCTCTACCTAATGTGCGAGGACAGACAGCTGAGCTCTGGAAAACTGAAGACATACTGAATAAACAATAAAGTATTGTCCATAATCCTGTGCGGCTGGCACTACCTTATTCCTGACTAGGAAAGGAACATGGAAGAGCACTTTTGTAGATCTGCTATCCTTAGTCTTCTGTCCTCAAACATTTTGCCATGGAATAACTACAGCTGTTGTTTTTTAATCATCCAAAAGCTCACCAAAAAAACCCTGAATATAGGAATTCGTCTTAGCTAAAGATGGCAAACTAAACTACAAAGAAAATAATCAAGTATTGAAATACAGATGCATACAAATAGCAGAGGAAGCCTCAACAGTCTTGTGTTAAAACTATATCAATACAAGCAGAATCCAATCAATCTATAAGGAACATGGGGTTTCCTTACAGAAAGGCAACTTTTCTGATGACCTCAATCAAGATAGCTTATTAATAAGCCCTGGCAATCTCTGGTCATCTTGAACGTGACTCTGTTGAGAACAAATTCACAACTATTTCTCTAATTTGGTAAATAAGGTGTTCTCCTGCAATGTATCAACAGACTGGCCTTCCATCTAGGTTTGACTGAAATACTGTCACTTCCAATTTACAATCCTTTTTTATTATGATTATTGATTATGATGTTTTTGGAGGGGGGAGGTTCTATTCCACCTTGGTCAATTTTTGTTGGAAGAACAAATATCATAAATAAATAAATAAATAAATAAATAAATAAATTTGGGCGCAATCCAACTTAAGTTAAGCACATTGGTTCCATTGATTTAAGTGGGAGAGTTACACACATACTTAAGTCTCTCCAACTGAAATCAAGCACTTAACTTTGGTGGCTTTATGCCTACATTTTAAAAATCCACTTGGTGATCCAAGGTTATTATACATACATCTAATATACATGATTGAATTCACATAATGAGTTACACAGCACACATATTTCTTAAAAGGGAAGTGGTAGATCAGTCCAAGTTAAAAATATTAGGAATTGCACTATTTCTGGAAGGTCAACAAATCAGAACTCTGATGGAGGAAAGGCAAAGACTTCCAAATATTTGGTCCCTTCATGGAGAATGCCCTGCTTCCATCTCCCTGAAGATAAGATTTTGGGACCATTAGCAAGAGCGCTCCAGCTCTTCTTAATACCAATGGAGATAGGGCGAAGGGTATCATTACAGAAACCAAATCATAAACCGCTCGTGGTTTTGTAGATTAAACTTAACATCATCTTCAGAATATAGATGTAATAAGCTCTTTGTGCTAGCCGCTATTAATAGCAAAGCATTCCATACTTTATGACCTCTTGATATGACCTCTTTCAAAATAGCTGAGCTACCTTATACTCTGGCTTAGTGACCAGTTAAAGTTTACATTAAATATTATCATATATATATCACTTTTTACTCAAACAGGCTAACATCCAAGACGGCTTCTCCAAGAGAATGTAATCTCTGGCCTCTTCACACAAATGTCTTCTCCCAGAAAAATTATTCACAATCTGTTGCTTATTTGGTACAATCATCTGCAACCTCAAATATTCAACTTTTGCTTTGAGAGTAGATAAAACAGATATTGGTGCCATGTCTAATGTAAATATTTTTCTTAAAAAAGCAAAACAAAAAAGCAACATAATTAAGCAAGAAAGGTGTAGAATAACACATATTAAAACTGTACGTTAAAACTGTGAGATTATAGATAAATCAACAACAACCTTTAAATGTCTCGTTCTTTCACTTTTGACTAATACTGGATCTCTCACTTCTCAGGTGTGCAAATATGATTATGTAGAAATCCGTAGTGGCCTTTCTTCTGATTCCAAACTCCATGGAAAATTTTGTGGTACAGAAGTGCCTGAAGTTATTACATCCCAATACAACAACATGAGAATTGAGTTCAGATCAGATAACACAGTTTCAAAAAAGGGTTTCAAGGCTCACTTCTTCTCAGGTATTAAAACAAATATGTTGGGTGTATTCTGTATGAATGCTTTGTTGTTTGCAGTGTCTTTTATCCAAGCAAACATTTGCTTACCATATTTACTCCATGGTGCTGATGAGTAGCCCTTCCCATAACGTGTTCAGTTTTTTCTACTCAATTAAGTTAATATTAATTATAAAATTTAGATAGAATAGGTGATCATGACAAGAAATATTCTTAATATCTCATTCCTGGTAATGTTGGTTTTATCTGAATAAAGAATATAGGTTGATTTGTGATTTAAATATTATTTATTTATTTATTTATTAAGAATATTTATATGTTACCCTTCATCACCAAATAACAGAGTGTACAGAATTCATTAAGATAACAATTAAAATAAAATACAAAAATAAAACACCATACCCTATCAACCTTTTCTAAAGCTTCAAATGCCTCATCAAGGCATTGATGAGTTATCCAACCTAGCAGATTTTTAATATCAATATTCAGCGTAAGAGAATCAATTATAATACTTTCCTTGCTTACCTCTCCTACCTCACCTAGCAATTTTAGTTACTTTTAATCTGTGGGAAACCTGACTTTGTCACTGGGGTGACATTCCTAAATACTTTGCTCAAGTTGTCATTTGTGGAAGAGGTTAATGTCGCTCCCGCATATGATACAATGCACCACTTTTCTTAAAGAGTGTGAGTTCTAAGGGCTAATGGGGGTCAGAAAGCAAAAAGTTTCAGAATTAAGCTGTTAATATGTATTATACCTGTGAGACAGGCTATGGATTAGAAGGTATGTAAGCCTCCCCCTTACCAGGAGAAGTGCCTTATAGCTCCTCTCTCCTTTAGATCCTGGTACACCTAAACAGACCCAAGTATTTAAGCTGAAGATACCTTCATTCTGTTTTAAATCAATAGAATCAAAACATCTTTAATACAAGTACTCTGAATTAATTAAATTTGTAAATGACATTTAAGTGTTACTAAATGAAATTCAAGTACTCCATTTTAGCTAGCTTCTCGATCAGCCTGTTCATAATTATGGTCATGACTCAGCCAGACTTAAGCCATTTTAAGCCTCATTGATTTAAGTGGAAGAATTAAGTATGTGCTTAAATCTCTCACACTAAATAAATGAAAATTAAAATCTCTTAACTTTAGCTGAAAGTGTCAATAATTATAATGTTTGGACCACATTGCAACCTGTATTACAATGTTTGGGCTATATATTTAAATGTGCATCTTCTACTGATGGACAGTAGTATTCTTGCAGTGTTTCCCATGATAGTTTTGGTTGCACATTTAAAAATGTTACTGCATAAAGTGATGGTTTGTCAGAAGCTGTTTCATAGTTTTGCTTGTATTACCATAAAGGCCACAATTTGATGGGAAGTTCCATTGTACAAGTCTCTTTGCAGTGCTCTTGAGTAGCTCCCCTTCATTTCAATGGAACTTGACCAGGAGAACACCGTAATGTATTGTGCCCCTTGAGAATGTAATATTTAATTAAATATAATAAACATTTATTTATGTATTTTTGATGAAATGTTATATACTGTAAACTTAGGGGGAGATGTTTCCAACCTCATTGGTTTCACTAATAGTTGGATGATTCAGTGTAGGAATTGTATTGTTACTTTAGAAATTCAACAAAGTACATAGGTTATCTGGCAGAAGCTATAATTTGTAAAGTCAAGAGGGTTAAAGGTTTGCAGACACTAAGATAGATGGATGGATAGATAGACAGATAATTTTATACACGAAGACCTGAAAACAAATCTTTCACTCTTAGATGAATATGTGCTTTGTTTTGTGAAAACAAAGTCTTGAAAAGTATTTTATTTGCAGATAGTAACATTTTAACGGTCAGTGATTTATGTAAGTGGTCAAAATTGATATTTTTTTCTTTCTAACATACCATTTTACATCAAGCCATAAAAGTAAAATAGGTATTTAATAACTAAATAACTAAATATGTAAGCATACACATACAAACCTGATAATTAAATACTAGATACATACATGGGTTAGCATGATTATGTCCTCTTAGCTGTACAACAGTGACTTCCTATCTATATTTTCATGTCATCACAGAAAATAGGGCCATCTAATGATTAGCTTCTTTATACACTACAAATAATTATTTATTTTGTTTGTTTGTTTGTTTGTTGCATTTCTATACCGCCTCATAGCTGAAGCTCTCTGGGCGGTTTACAGAAGTTAATGATTTATGATTACTTTATGATAATTTATTATTACTTTATAATGGATTTATACACTGAATATCTGGATGCTCATAATTAGTTAAAATTTGGATTCCATTTAAGAAAAGAGGGTTTTGATTTGGGGGTTTTAAAGATGTTTATTAATTAAAGAATATGCAACCTCTTAGGCTGCAATCCCAAATACACTTTTTAGGTGTAAGCCTCATTGGCCATAGCAGCAATTATTTCTAAAGGCTCCTTCACACTGAGCTTTTAGCTTGCAATTGAGATTGCTCCTTCAAAGAAGTTTGCAGGCTGTTTACATGACGCCCTGACGCTCCTGCACTAAATGCCCTTTGTTCCGTTTTTAAATAGATCGCAGATAATGAGCTATCAAATTACCCCGTTGTGTTCCGCTTCAGTTTCCTCTGTCAAAACAGTTAAAGTGGCAGGAAGAGGCACGTGATCAATGACAGATAATGGAAGGCTCAGATAAGGGTGGGTGGGAGGGAGGGGGAGGGGAAAAAGGAAGCGCATGTACAGGGAGTCAGTGGTGATCCTTCATTTAAAACGGAAGCAGAAAGCCCTGTTTTAAATGCAGGATTTTAGGCTGGTGTAGAAATGCCCTAAGTAAACATGAACAGAAGAAAAGTTCAGAAGTAAGTTGTGTGTGTCAAACGTAAAGTGAATGGAACAGACACACACACATACCAATATTTGCTAGAGTTTAAAAGTGATTTCCTCTCTGACAAATAATGAGAGGCAGATCTTTTGTGAGGAAAGAAAGGAGCACTGGTTTCAATTTTGATTATATATATATAGAGAGAGCCATTTTACAGAGGAACATATGCAAAAAAGAAGAAGAAGCAGGTTTCTACCCTGAGGAACATATGATCTAAATTTCAATTGTATGGGAAAACAAAGAAGGGAGGAAAGGGTAACAAAAGCTGAACATGAGTAAATGCCGCTAGGTGTACTTAGGTTTCTTTTAGGGATGACAGGTAAGGGACTAAGCCAGTCTTCAGGTAAAAGTGGATTTTAGGGAGGGATTTGCTTGGAAGGGTTGGGTGGGAATTCTAGATGGGTGTTTTGTAAGGAATTTCCATGCATAGAGAGGAAAATGGGATAATCAGTGGAATAATTTAAGAGAGTAGGAGTTTACTGAGTAGCTGAGTGTGATAGAACTGAAAGAGTGTTTTAGTGCTTCATAGTAAGAATATTGTATGCTTCTCAGTTAGTGTGGATCTCAAATCCTGTACACTAGATACTGTTGGAAATAATGTTTCTTGGGCATCAATGCTGAATGAAGAAGCTGAATAATTTCACTAAAATATGAATATAACCACAAACATTCCCACTGAATTCCACCTTTGATTATCTTTTCTTGCCTATGTGGAGGACCTTCCAGGCCATAAACAAGCTATGATAAATACAGATGGCATATACAGGATACTAGTTTAAAATACTGGCATCTTTTGGGAAATATTCCACAATAATGACAGATACCACTTTTTGCTTAAAAGAGGAAGCACATTAGAGATTATGTTAGCTCGTATAGCAAGCTGTTAGAAGGCAAGGAGTTGGATCCAGAAATCAATGGGACATGTGTCTCCAGACACCTGTGCAGGTGTACACACATTCTGAGATACACATATAAGAGACCTATGAACCTTGGCAGTTGCATGTCTTAGCAGATTTGTCCTGATGACTCACACTGTTAAGTCTATTCCAGTGAAAAATATACAGAATGAAAAATATACAGTCATGGAGAATTAAGGCATTGTATGAATTCTAATATTGGTTCAATCAGGACGTATAAGATGAACAGTCATAAGCATATCAACCATATGAAGCAGAAAACCAAATGAATACTGTAGATATCCATGCACAAGGTTCAAGAATGGGGAAGTTAGTCTGCTCCATACCTAATCCGAGGGCTCCTGTGCACGGATGTATAGGTTGTGGATATGGGTGGTGTGTCCGGATTTGAATGCATTGGACTGTGGTTCAGAAGAAGCTCTACAGGTTGGGGCTAAGCAAATCTGGGTTCTAGGGCTTCCTGGGAAAGAGACAGTGAGCATGGGAGAGGAGGCTGGGTTTTGCAGCAGTTTATGTGAGGCATGTGCCCAGGGGCTAGCCAGTATACTGGGTCACATTGACACAGAGGGGTGAAGAGAGCTATGGGGAAGCTGAACTCACACACACACACACACACACACGTCTAAAGCTGATTAAACAAAAGAGCAAATTCCTACACAATAACTCAATAGAAAAAGCAGGTAGGGGGTTGGAGGCTACCATTTGGAGGGAAAGGACTTTCAGAAGATAGGATAGGCCCTGAAAGTTACCTTTCTAGGGATTCCACTAGGTCATTGCTGAAGACGAGGCTGGGGTGTGGGGAAACTGTTGCAGTTGCTGAGCCTTGAAAATGGCTGCATTCATAACGGCTGTGCTGCTGCTTCAGCAGAAGCACAGACTTAGGTGGCCAGACTCAGGTTGTCCGGGGAAAAGGGTTTGACGAGCCAACAGACACAGCCAAGCACTAGGCTTGTCATGCATTGGAAATGGATGGTACTGAGGCCAGGAGCCCACAGAGTTTGCCATGAACCAGGAGTGTATGGTGCCAGGTAACCTTGGGAGGGCTAGGAATCCTGGGTGTTGGAGCCCTGGCTTTTTTATAGTGTTTTAACAAAAGGACACAGAAGAGACAAATACACTGGACCAAACTTAGACAAACTGGGCAAGGGGAGGAGGTGACTGTTCATAGTGGACAGTAGTCTCAATAGAGCGGTTTCCTTTCCCCAAATCTTAGGATGGGCTAAATCTAATCAAGGCACCATCTTCCTGGAGTGCTGGATCCATCAATGGGAATCTCTGCCCAACCATCATACTTATCACTAATTATGCAACACCTTGGAGGTCTGCGACTCTTTGCCTGTATTCATGCCTAGTTACTGATCAATGTGCCTTAATCTGATCACAAGGCACTCAGTTCTGGTGTGGCTTGAGTAAGTCATATTGCTGTATTTTTGTCTTGAGTGCCTAGTCCCCACTCGGCCATGAAAGCTCACTGGGTGACTTTGGGCCAGTCACAGACTCTCAGCCCAACCCACCTCACAGGGTTGTTGTTGTGAGGATAAAATGGAGAGGAGGAGGATAATGCAAGCCGACTTGGGTTCCTTGCGAGAGGAAGAAAGGCGGGGTATAAATGCAATAAATAAATAAATAAATAAATAAATAAATAATACACCCACTTCAGTTTGGAGATGCAAGCCCTCGAAGCTTGTCTTTACACAGGGTGGTAGGCAGTGCTTCTTAAAGCGGCAGTACACAATTTCACACAATACTGGGGCAAGTGTCTCTCAGGGTCAGCTGCTAGGTAGCCTGCCAACAATAGTCATAACCAACTTAAGTCTCATTGATTATGATAGGACTACTATTCTAAGCAAGGCTTTGTCTGGATCCAACCCAGGATGTTTGCAGGCCATTGACGGCAATCATGTTTTGGATTACTATTTATTTATTTATTTATTTATTATTTTTTTAAATTTATTTATTTATTTCATTTCTATACCACCCAATAGCCGAAGCTCTCTGAGCGGTTCACAAAAATTAAAACCAAACAGCACACAATAAAACAATTTAAAATATATAGAACATTAAAACCACAATATAACAATACAACCACAATAAAACCTAGCAGCAGTGCAGGAATTTAAAATACAGATTTAAAACAGCAAAGCTAAAAGTTTAGAAAGCTAAAATGCTAAAATGCCTGGGAAAATAAAAAGGTCTTCACCTGGCGCCGAAAGGAATACAATGTAGGTGCCAGGCAAACACCACTAGGGAGCTCATTCCAGAGCCGGGGTGCCACAGCAGAAAAAACTACTATTCCTTGTAGTGTATGCGCTACTGGTGTTAAAAAAACAAACACTTCAAAAATCCTGTGAATGGTAAAGAATATATTAAAGTATTGTTTAGTCATAGCATTGCAAAGGTGATCAGTTAGATAGCATGCCCGTGTGGTCTGAGATATAGATACATATGAGCACATTTATGCTGAAACACAAAAGTTCAATTAGAAGATGCAATGGATAAGGTCCCTAGCACTGGGGCAGGGGGTTTCATCCTTTTTCCATGCCTTCTAACCCCCCCCCCCCCAGCTGCTGTTTGCCCCTTATAAAAAAAGCATGTAACTACATCTATCTTTTCCCCTGCAGGGAAAATAGCTTCTTGATGAGTATTTATATTAGGCAGGTGGCATAACTCATGGAAGATCCTGATAATAGATTTGCATCATGTCTAGTTTGACCCTGAGCAATAGCTTCCAAATCCAGAAACTGACTGAGTTGAATCAGGAAGATCTGTTGAGGAACCATCCATAACAAAGAATATTAACATATAATGCACTGCAGTGGGTTCAGAGCAGAGTGGGCTTTCAAATACTCACACACAGCTCTCTTGGGGGAAAAAAACACACAAATACTTCCTTTATGAATAGAATAAGGGAAACAGGATTTAAAGTCTTTTTTTTAATAATAATTGATAATAATTGATACAATTATATTATGAATTAGTGCTCTGTTTAATTCCAAACTGTGATACATTTAACTGTTCAGTTTTCAAGTTCCAGAAGGCTGTTCTGTGTATGATCTCTGAAACAGGCCATTGCTTTTGTTCCATAGTGAAAATGAATTCGTTTTATTATCCTATGTGACTGTATATTGGGATTTTTTCAATGAGAAGCGGTATATAAATATCAATAATAATAATAGTAAGAGGAGATGGGATTGGGGAATCATAATGATGATCATGTTACAGTAAATAGATGAAAAGTTATAATTATTCTACCCTTGAGAAGATTGATGTTGAAACAATCACTCAATCGCTCGTTTTTGGTGCCATCCTGGTACATTTTTCCCCACAGACAAGAGAGCTGCCTGCAAGGAGAACATTTTTGTTTTTGAATCATGCAAGGACTTGATACAGGTTGCCCCTTCAGGCCAAGTACGTATAATTCACAGACTGGCCTCTGAGGGTCTCAGAGGTATGACTATATGTCTTGTGAATGGTTAAAATCTAACATATTGTTGAGAATGGATCTTTCCTTACTATAAGTATTGACAGAAAAAAATACACAAAAGTTCCATTCAAACTGGGAGACTGATTTCCATCTCTGAGCACAACAAATGGTTTGCATTTAGTCAGCAAAACATTTGTTTTTCTAACTAATCTGCACTAATTTTTTTCTTCTGAGATTTTCAATCTGGAATGCACATGATGGAAAGTCTACACTGGTTTATGTAAAATGTAGATAAGACTTTTACTGCAGTATTCATTAACAGTGCCAAACTATTGTATTTTGCTGTAGTTTCACTTTCTGTCCCATGATCATTGAACATCAACACTGGAGAGAGCACTGAAGGCTTGTTTCAATAAAGCAAATACCCCTTAAGTAAAAAAAAAACCTGAATAGCCCTTAAGTAAAACTCATATGAGGTATTTTGGTGGAACAGAAGAGGGCTTTGCTACTTTCTATAGTATCAGAGCTCTTTATACATGCATGTGTTACTTAAAATAGGTTGTTTTGAGCTTACTTTCTATAGATTTGACCAATGTGCCAGGCAACTGCTGTTAACTTTAGAGGAGAGGAAATACTGTTCACAATTCTCTGGTCTATTTTCTGTCATTTGCTTTGCCTATCACTTTCCAACAGTTGCAGGAGAATGTTTGTCATAGGCATTCTTTCTAAAGAGATAAAAGGCAAACCTTCTCACATTCAACAGGTAGATCTATATTGTAGCTCTTGTGTTTAGGACAAACTTTAATAGTCTTAGTTGGAATCATTCCACCAATTAATGCTCATTTGTTTGGGTTGGGATCCAAAGGCCTGCATGGAGTACAGGGCTTTTCAGGCTTTTTTCCCTTGGACATACATAGGGGGCTCTTTGGATACTGGCTTTCATGATCAATGCAAATGCTATATGCATAATTAATCTAATTTATAATTAAATTGCAAATTAGCATTTTGATTGGTTAACATTTTCAGGGATCTCCCAAGTTAGTAGTATACTTGCAAACAAAATTTGACATGCAGGAATTTCATATAGAAGTCATGTGAGTACATGAACATAAGTTTGTGTAGTCATTCAGTTTATAGAAGGGACTTTCAATAGGAGGTGAGAAACCCTGGTAGTTTTCTCTGATTTGTCATTTTTACTCATTCTCCCCCCACACATAGTGAAGCAAAACAAACAAAATACCCCACAGAGATGGGTAGTAGTGAGAGTTCCTTCTAATAACTGATGTGTGAAGGTCCTTACATTTCAACGTACAGAATCTTGAAGTGTCTGACAATACAGCTATTTTGTTTCTTTGGTGGATTACTATACAAACGTTTCAGTTAAAGAAGGGAAAAAATATAGTGCAAGTAGGAAAGTTGCAAGAAACTAATAGCAAATGTGAACTTGTGCATATGCAGTGATTTCACCTGTACCAACCATGATATGAAATAACTGCATGCTAATCTTGTTTAGAAACAACTCTTCCTTTAATATGTCCTAAAGAAGAGGGTGTCAATGAGATGCGAGCTTTGCCATCTAAATCTGCATCATTCTAAACTCTGATATAACCATCAACAGCTCTCATTATTTAGCTTGTTGAAATGGCATCTAGAGTGGTGTGTCATTTTGAATGTGTTTCAGGAATAAGTCTTGCCAGTTTTGATTTAATGGCTCAACCCCACCTAAAATAATAACAGCTGAATGGGGGCAGCTGATGCCTCTTGCTGGAATGACTGTCTGTTAATCTAGTATAGCTTTCCTCCTTGCGAATGAATTTTGATGCTGTTTAGTTCAGCTCACATTACCACTACCCCCACCCCACTTTCTGTCTAACACACTAAAAGCTCTTTTAGAGGATTACTACTCAACAAACAGGACAGTGCCTGCTATATTGCAGATTTTCCAACTTGAATAATATATTTGCATTTTAAAGTGCTGTGCTATGTCCAGATTCATTACAATCAAAGCACATTTGTCAGTGTCTTGAAGGGTGGGGGTGGGGTACTAATAAATAATCATGTTTGATTTTAAAGTAATACGAACATGTGCTGAGCTTGAAATCTTGTTTAGCCAAATTGTTTATTTTGGGCATTGCTGCTAAAGTGTTCCACTGGTGTAAAGTCATGTATATCTTTTTGTGTATCCCACTAGTACCAATTTAGGCCTGCACAACTTATGACCCATGAAGTTACATGCAATCTTCCTGAGGATTAATTAACAATGCTTTTGTTTCCGTGAAATAGGGGGAGGGGTTGTCAAGCACCCAGCTTAAACTCATAAAGTTGTGCAGGTTTGGTACAGATATTGCTACACTTTGAACTACTGATGAGACATTGTTGAAATAAAAGAAATTTGTTATAAGATTACTAGACCTGGGCCAATACTTCTTCAGAGAGTCTTTTCTCTGAAACGTGGGGGGGAGAGGATGAAATGCTGGAGAAAAAACTAGATTTCTGATGTGTGGGAGAAATTCTAGGAATTTTCATGGAACAGAGAGCTTACTAGAAAGGCACCATTTCTCCCACAATATCTCCCTTAGAATGATGCTACAATATGAGACATTGTGGGCAAAATATGATGACCACCCCTCCCCCACACTGGACACCACCTTCCTAGTAATTCCCCAGTCCTTTGGAAATTCCCAGAATTTCTTCTGCTCTCCCCCCTGAAAAAAATGGCCCAAAGCCCCCCAATTTTTGTGGTCTGAGAAGGATAAAATTAGTGCTTAGTTTCCCCCTTTTCCGGAATTAAACACAACTAAATCATTTTATACCTTTTTCTGAAAGATGGGAGTAGATATCCTGCTCACAATAAATATGTTGTGTGTCTTGTAGATAAGGATGAATGTTCAAAGGACAATGGTGGCTGCCAACATGAATGCATTAACACTGTAGGAAGCTATGTATGTCAGTGTCGCAATGGATTTGTGCTACATGAAAACAAACATGACTGCAAGGAAGGTAAGGCTGAATAGAACAACAGAGCAGCTCACTTTGAATGATTTGCCTGACTAAGCTCTTACTTATTTGCATCTATTTCAAGATATATTATGAAAACGTTTTACATGATTTGTTGCAGACACTACTATAAATGTAATGCTGAACACAAAACCAGCATTATGTATTATAGTATATTATTCTCTGTAATAAGTTTCCCCAAAGTGGTGAGGATGATAGTGAAGATTGAGTGATTAACCCCAGATTAGCTTCTAGAAAATCCTATCCTTTCCATGAAATAGTGAGTAAATAGCTTGCTTTTCTGGCTACATGATATCATACATTTTTATCCAGACTCACTGATGCTATCTATCCATTATTGGTGCAGCTGAGTGTGAACAGAAGATTCATAGTCCAAATGGAATTATCACAAGCCCTAACTGGCCTGACAAGTACCCAAGTAGGAAGGAATGCACATGGGAAATAAGTGCCACTCCTGGCCACAGAATTAAAATAGTAAGTAACTTCAATATTATTAGCAAAAGTAAGGTGAATGGTGGTTTGTGGCATGTGGCAGATGGTAAAATATATGCAGTGATGCTGAAAAGACCCTTTAGGCATTATAATTTCCTTTGGAAAGACATAGAAGTTGTTTAATGCCAGATAGATATATGATTCCAACAAGCAAGTTTCCAAAAAAGTTTTTAAAAATGTGTTATGGCCAGGAATTTAGCAAGGGATTTATTTGTTCTGGCTGGAAATTTAGAGACTGTTACTGAAGGTATAATTATATAGCCAAAAATAATCCTGTCATATTATAATTATTGGACATAAAAGTTGTGTCTGGGTGTACGGTAGGAATACTGGTGCTATCAGATCATTGTTTCTAATGTATTTACAGTTTTTATCAATTAGCTTTCTAATTCATATTGCTGGGAAGTAATATTCTTCATTAGCTGGTAACTAGTGATGATCAAAACCTGTCCCCCTCAGTTTAGATTTGCCCTCTGCAAACAGCTATATTTTCAAAGCAGCAGAACATTGTTTGATTTATTTCAAGTTTGTTTTGGACCCTATGATGCTCCTGATTTATTGGGAGTGCAGTGGTGCCCATCTACCTGCTCCCAACCCAACCACCCCATCCCATCACACTTCCCTGGCTTTGTATCAGCAGCAACCCTAGTGGCACAAAGGTCTTGCTGGAGGTCTCCTGGCCTCCATCCCTCTGTCATAAGGACTCTGGGAACTAAGTCCTTTGAATGGGCTCCTGGGACATGTAGTTTCTAGGGCACATGATGAATGTGCCATCAGTTTGAACTGATTCTCCAAATATATGTGGGAGAGCTGTGTGTGTGTGCAGCTAAATACTTTTCTCCATTTACATCACTTTGCTCTGCTTGAAGAGACAAGCCATTTTTCAATTTAAAATGCAGTTTTCTTCAGCAATGTGTGCAGCTGTGGCAGAAATTTCAAAGAATCACCTAACAGCATGGCATTCAACCAGAGATATGTCAGTATACCATTGGAAGATGGGACTCCCAGGTCAGAAGATGGTCAAAATGCTACTGGGGAGGAGCAGAGGATAAGTTCAACTAGCCCCGGATGTGATGACGCAGCTAGGTCAAAGCCGAAAGGACGGCTAGCAGCCGATGGTGCTGGTGGTGAACGACGAATCTGATGTTCTAAGATCAACACACCATAGGAACCTGGAATGTAAGATCTATGAGCCAGGGCAAATTGGATGTGGTTATCGGGGAGATGTCAAGATTAAATATAGACATTTTGGGTGTCAGTGAACTGAAATGGACTGGAATGGGCCACTTCACATCAAATGACCACCAGATCTACTACTGTGGACAAGAGGACCACAGAAGAAATGGAGTAGCCTTCATAATTAATAATAAAGTGGCTAAAGCAGTGCTTGGATACAATCCAAAAAATGACAGAATGATCTCAATTCGAATTCAGGGAAAGCCATTTAACATCACAGTGATCCAAATATACGCCCCAACCACAGATGCTGAAGAAGCAGAAGTAGATCAGTTCTATGAGGATCTGCAGCACCTACTGGATAGTATGCCAAACAAAGATGTTATTTTCATTACAGGAGACTGGCATGCTAAGGTGCGTAGTCAAACGACACCTGGAATTACAGGCAAGCATGGTCTGGGAGAATAAAATGAAGCAGGACATAGGCTGATAGAATTTTGCCGAGACAGCTCACTGTGAATAACAAACACTCTTCCAACAACCTAAGAGATGACTTTATACATGGACTTCACCAGACAGTCGACACCGAAATCAGATTGACTACATCCTTTGTAGCCAAAGGTGGCGGACATCTATGCAGTCGGTAAAAACAAGACCTGGAGCTGATTGTAGTTCAGATCACGAACTTCTTATTGCACAATTTAGAATCAGACTAAAGAGAACAGGGAAGACCCACAGATCAGTTAGATAGGAGCTCATTAATATTCCTAATGAATATGCAGTGGAGGTGAAGAATAGATTTAAGGGACTAGATTTAGTAGATAGGGTCCCGGAAGAACTATGGACAGAAGTTCGCAACATTGTTCAGGAGGCAACAAAAAATGTCCCAAAGAAAAAGAAAACCAAGAAGGCAAGATGGCTGTCTGCTGAGACACTGGAAGCAGCCCAAGAAAAAAGGAAAGCAAAAGCAACAGTGATAGGGGGAGATATGCCTAATTAAATGCAAAATTCCAGAGGTTAGCCAGAAGTGATAACGAATTATTTTTAAACAAGCAATGCGCGGAAGCGGAAGAAGATAATAGAATAGGAAGGACAAGAGACCTCTTCCAGAAAATTAGAAACATCAGAGGTAAATTCCAGGCAAAAATGAGTATGATCAAAAACAAAGATGGCAAGGACCTAACAGAAGCAGAAGAGATCAAGAAAAGGTGGCAGGAATATACGGAAGATCTGTATAGGAAGGATAATAATATCGGGGATAGATTTGATGGTGTGGTCAGTGAGCTAGAGCCAGACATCCTGAAGAGTGAGGTTGAATGGGCCTTAAGAAGCATTGCTAATAACAAGGCAGCAGGAGATGACGGTATCCCAGTTGAACTGTTTAAAATCTTGCGAGATGATGCTATCAAGGTGATGCATGCCATATGCCAGCAAATTTGGAAAACACAAGAATGGCCAACAGATTGGAAAAAATCAACCTATATCCCCATACCAAAAAAGGGAAGCACCAAAGAATGTTCCAACTATCAAACAGTGGCACTTATTTCACATGCCAGTAAGGTAATGTTCAAGATCTTGCAAGGTAGACTCCAGCAATTCATGGAACGAGAATTGCCAGATGTACAAGCTGGGTTTAGAAAAGGCAGAGGAACTAGAGACCAAATTGCCAATATCCGCTGGATAATGGAGAAAGCCAGGGAGTTTCAGAAAAACATCTATTTCTGTTTTATTGACTATTCTAAAGCCTTTGACTGTGTGGATCATCACAAATTGTGGCAAGTTCTTGGTGGGATGGGGATACCAAGTCATCTTGTCTGCCTCCTGAGGAATCTGTATAACGACCAAGTAGCAATGGTAGGAACAGACCATGGAACAACGGACTGGTTTAAGATTGGGAAAGGAGTACGGCAGGGTTGTATACTCTCACCCTACCTATTCAACCTGTACGCAGAACACATCATGCGATGTGCTGGGCTTGATGAAGCCAAGGCTGGAGTTAAAATCGCTGGAAGAAACATTAACAATCTCCGATATGCAGATGATACCGCTTTGATGGCTGAAAGTGGGGAGGAGCTGAGGAACCTTATGATGAAGGTGAAAGAAGAAAGTGCAAAAGCTGGGTTGCAGTTCAGCCTCAAAAAAACCAAGATTATGGCAATCAGCTTGATTGAGAACTGGCAAATAGAGGGAGAAAACGTGGAGGCAGTGACAGACTTTGTCTTTCTAGGCGCTAAGATTACTGCAGACGCTGACTGCAGCCAGGAAATCAGAAGACGTTTACTTCTTGGGAGGAGAGCAATGACAAATCTTGATAAAATAGTGAAGAGCAGAGACATCACACTGACAACAAAGGTCCACATAGTGAAAGCAATGGTATTCCCCGTAGTAACCCATGGCTGCAAGAGCTGGACCATAAGGAAGGCTGAGCGAAGGAAGATAGATGCTTTTGAACTGTGGTGCTGGAGGAAAATTCTGAGAGTGCCTTGGGCTGCAAGAAGATCAAACCAGTCCATCCTCCAGGAAATAAAGCCAGACTGCTCACTTGAGGGAATGATCTTAAAGGCAAAACTGAAGTACTTTGGCCACATAATGAGAAGACAGGATACCCTGGAGAAGATGCTGATGCTAGGGAAAGTGGAAGGCAAAAGGAAGAGGGGCCGACCAAGGGCAAGATGGATGGATGATATTCTGGAGGTGATGGACTCGACCTTGGGGGAGCTGGGGGTGGCGACGGCCGACAGGAAGCTCTGGCATGGGCTGGTCCATGAAGTCACGAAGAGTCGGAAGCGACTGACTGAATAAACAACAGCAACCTTTAATTTGCATCCAGGGTCTGCAGATACCCAGCTATCCATCCTGAAATATTTTTGCATAGTCTATATTGTATGAAACATTTTTAAATGAATGTTTTCTCCATGTATTATGCTCATGAATTGAATGCGTAATTTAGGCAATAGGATATTAGCTTCTTATAACTATACTGAACATAGTGCAATAAATTGTCCTTGGGGGTGGGGTGAATTAAGCCACTACCAAATTTAAAACCCTAAGGCTGCACTCCTATACATAATTAACTGGGAGAAAATCCCATCAAACACAGTAGGACAACTTCTGAGTAGACATGCATGTGCAATAAGGCTACGATTTTATATGCACTTTCCTCATAATAAATGCCACTGAAATCAATTGGACTTACTTCTGTGTAGACATGCATAGGATTGCACTGGAAGGATAGAAACATCTCTTATATAAAACACAAAGGATTGGATCCAGACTTAGTCATACTTAAAGTTGACCCACTGAAATCAAAGGGAGCAATCCTATCTGGATCGACGGTCACCTGCAAGCCTGGGGGCAACCGCCTATTCAGTGCAGGGCAGGAGGTGTGGTGAGGAGTGGATCTCCTCCTCATTTCTTCTGAGTATGGAGCATGGGGCCGATCTACGCTGCCTACGTGGCGGCGCGGGAGGGAGTGGGGGTCGGTTCTCCGGGAACCTACCTCGGAGCATGGGCTCCGAGGTCGTTCCCAGGTACTGACCTATCCTATAGCCATCTAGCCGCTGACTCATGGCCATAGGATTATGCCCTAAATTGATTAACTTAAGCCCCATTGATTTCAATGAGTCTACTCGAAGTATGATCAAGTCTGGATCCAACTCAATCAAACTTCCAAATTGAATGGGTTCAGTTTTGTTTTAGCCAGTTCGTTATAGGTTTTTACATATCCAAGAGATAGTCTAGAGGCCAAATAGCACAATACTTAGTCATATGAAAATAGTATGGTTGAAAAAAATTTATGAGTAGCAACTGGAATAGTTACACAGCTGTTTATATTGCATCTGCAGTTCCCTTCTGTTATTAAGAATGCCTAATCTTCCTAAAAAAAAAAAAAAAGCAAGTCAGGGGAAAGGATCACTGTTTCCATTTGCAGTGCTTTGTGCTTATTCTGTCTATCCTTTCTCCACTGCCAAAACATCAACACTTGAGTTACATGAAGTTCCTCAAAGACAGCTGTTAATATAAAGTGGCATCACATTGTAGTTTGGCTGGCTTCCATTAGGGATTCAGTAGATGAGAGCTGCTTTATTGTCCCAGACACAACTCACAGCAATTCTGTTTGCTCTGCATTTGACTCTTGTTTGGTTTCATTCCTTTTAGATATTTTCTCTTAATACTTCAGCTTGCTTTGCTAGAAAGTTCCTCAAATGCTCCTACTCCCTGACTGATGACTTGATGTATGGTGTAGAAGAGTGGGGAAAAACCTGCAGGGAAGCTTTTGAAGTTCACATGAGCCAGACATCTGTCAGACGTAATAATCTTTCAAGAAATAACTTCCAAACTGCAATCCTAAACACAGAGTGAGCCTCACTGGACACAGTGGGACTTACCTCCAAGTAAATGTGGATAGGATTGGCTTGTCAGGTATTAAAACTGAATGAGCCTTTTCTTTAACATTTATTTTAGTACAGCAAATTTCAAATACCCATCTTAGGTTAATATCTACTTTAATACAACCTTGTTCAGTCCTTCTCTACAACACCAGTTCATATGAGTAATCAGAAGTGTATGCTACCCTGTAGAACATCTTTTCCCATCCTGGCACCCTTCAGATGTTTTGGACTACAACTCCCAGCATTCCTGACCATTGGCCATGCTGGCTGAAGCTGATGAAGATTGAAGTCCAAGACATCAGGAGGGTACCAGGTTGGATAATGATGCTCTAGAAGATGAATTTCTAATTAAAAGTTGCTAACATTATAGAGAAGAAAAACAGTAGAGTGGGACAAAGAAAAAGAGAGAGTAAGCTTTAGGATTTCTGTTTTGTGCAGCAGCAGCACTCCCCAAATTTGCTCCAGAGAGTTGGGGGCCCCTCCAGAACAGATTTGGGGGGCTGCAGTGTGGGGGGGAGGGAAAGGGAAACTTCCATAACACAAGCAGAAGTGAACTCACATGATGCTGGATTTAGTCCATTGTTGTGAGATCAACCAAAATACTTCGTAACTCTCTCGAATAGTTGTAATATTACTTGACTGAACGCATTCCTAAAAGTACTGCAACTGTAATCCTAAAACTTGTATTATATATAAAAATATAACAACTTACGTTTTTTTTAAAAGCCGAGTTCGTTTTTGTCATGTGCGTGTGCGCGCGCGCACACACACACACACAGAGTTGGTTAAGTCATAGTTGGAATAAGCAAGCAATTATTTTTTAAAAATCTCGCTATTTTTATAAATTTGAAGTAAAAATAAATCCACAATATATTTCATAGTTGTTTCAGAAAAGAACTGTTCCTTGCCCATCATAAATGCCTTGCTCTTGTATTTCAAATTAAGAACAGGAAGAATGAATTTGATGGAACATCTTTATTTTCCAGATTTGCTTGTTTTTGCCATGGATAGTTATTGGGTATACAGTAAATGCCTTAATCCCTTCAGTGTGAAAACACAACTGTGCCAGCTCTGAAAGCCATTGAGAGAGAAATCTACTCAGCACTGTTGCTGTTCAGGACTTGCACATGAAATCTCCAGAGGTCTCCTTGTAGTGAGTGGTGCTTTCATAGGAGTACTGCTTAGTGTACTGTCTGTACCCACTATCTGTGTTATTTCACTACATCACTACTTCCAAAACAAGCCAGTAATTCAAAGTTCAAAATGTTTCGGAGTAGCAGGGCTACAGCATAGTCCATACTCAGAAGACCTAAAGTTTTGAGTTAATATTTTGCTATTTTTTCAGGTTTTTAATGAGTTTGAAATTGAACAACATCAGGAATGTGCTTATGACCATTTGGAGGTGTTTGATGGAGAAACTGAAAAGGCACCAATTCTTGGACGTTTATGTGGAAATAAGATACCAGATCCTCTTGTTGCTACTGGAAATAAAATGTTCCTTCGGTTTGTCTCTGATGCATCAGTACAGAGAAAAGGCTTCCAAGCTACACATTCTACAGGTATGAAAATAATCCATGTTATTTTCATCGAGAAATATTTAAAACTGCCTCAGGTCAAATTTACATAAAGCAGGAATGGGAGCAAATTGTAAATATATGTTTCTAATACAATATTGTTAACTATGCTTGTAAAGGCCTCAGCTGTCCCTTTTATTATTTGCAGTTGAGCAAAATCTGGTAGTATTGACTGCCTTGCTGAAGTCAACATGTTTTAAAATAAAGATGGAATATTAGGTTTCACTATTGGAAAGCACATTGAATCCTCCAGACTTGTTGATAACTATCATTCAGAATTCCTTTAGAAAAAGGCCCCAGCCAATATTTGGTCTCTTTATTCTTCCTCCCACAGGCCAAAAATATTGTTTTGAGTTGCTAGACTAGTTATGTCAATTTCTTGGTTTATATTGACCCCTAGTGGTTGTTCTGATATTCTTCTGACCATTGGGTAACAATGGTGGGAAATTAAATCTGATTCCATTTAAAGCTACCCTGAAACAAACATATCTTTGTTTTTCCTTCCTCACTTTGCACAGAATGTGGTGGTCGTCTGAAAGCTGAAAGCAAGACAAGAGATCTCTACTCTCATTCTCAGTTTGGTGATAACAACTATCCAGTTCAAGTGGACTGTGAATGGCTAATAGTGTCAGACCATGGTTATCGAATAGAATTAACTTTTCAGATTTTTGAGGTGGAAGAAGAGGCAGACTGTGGTTATGACTACCTAGAACTCTTTGATGGCCACGATACAGCTGCTCTGAGGCTTGGTCGATTTTGTGGATCAGGAGTATGTAATCTTTTAGTTATTGCAATTATTAAAACTCCCCAAAGAAGTACAGGAGCTGTAAAAGAGATGTCCATGAACAAGCAGCATTTTGTTGTCTTTGTCCAGAAGAGTCCTCCCCACCACACATACGCATTTTTACCATGAACTGCATTTTAAACTCAGAGGAGTTTAAAAAGC
The DNA here is from genome assembly GCF_057233095.1 of Heloderma suspectum. Classification (NCBI taxonomy): domain Eukaryota; kingdom Metazoa; phylum Chordata; class Lepidosauria; order Squamata; family Helodermatidae; genus Heloderma; species Heloderma suspectum. The sequence goes on from NC_139462.1 coordinate 74,514,088, forward strand.
GGGCTTCAGTGAAGTGAAAAGCTTGCTATTTAGGAAAAGAAAATGAAAGTCCTACTTCGTGTGCTCAGTAATAGGGGTTCATTGGATTGCAGCCAATGTTTTGGCCTTTGTACCCTAAGGGTTTTTTAAAGCTAACTAAATTAAGTCATCTCTGGTTTTGACAAGGCTTTTTTTCTTGAAGGTGAGTAAAGTCAAACAGTAAGAGAAGGAGCAATATATAGAAGAACCAGAATTTTAGAAATTCTCTTTTAGTAGCTGAAAGTTATTTCAGTGTGAAAGCTGAAAGCAAGATAAGATATCCTCATTCTTCTGTGGCACTAATTATCTAGTTCATGTATTAAATCAGTTTTAAATTCATATTTTTTATTCTAAACTTGTTTTTAAACTAATACAGAACTATTTTCTGAGAGATTGATCATAATGCTCTCAAAAGGTTAAGTGCATGAATTTTCCATTTTATTAGAAACTTTGACTCCTGGTGAGCATTCACTTATTTCAAGTGGAAAACTGTACCAGAGAAGAACTGAAATAAGCAAAGGCTATATTCCATGGATGGCACTGAGAGAGGAGTTTTGCATATGGCGTAGGTCATGTGGGTAACTCAGTACAGTAGTGGGCAGCTGAACTTTAACTATAGCTGAGATAGGTCTTCAGTTCAAGATGGAATAGCTGTAGTATCCTTCAGTATCAGGGTCTGGAGGACCAAGTGCACAGACAGCCCACACTGACATAGGAACAACTTGCAAGCAAGTGATGACAGTCATTAAGGCCATGCTGAAATGCCATTGAATAGGGTGTTTAAAAGATCAGGACTGTTAACCTTTGAGAAAGGCTCATGATATAAAAGGAAAGGAAGATTCCATTCATTTTAAGTGTAGTAGTAATTTGAATGAAAATAGGTTGAAGGGAATGTTTTTTTTTTTTCCTTCTGCATCAATAGCTAGATAGACAAAGAGGCAGACACACACAATGCCATGAGGAAAAAGATTTAGGTCCAAATGATATATTCTGTGATTCTTTCCTTCATTTCCCTTCATTGCATTTCCCAAACTTCTTTTATCACACAGGGGGAAAGATGCAGGGTCCCCATAACTTTTCCCCTCTGGGTGAAAAAGCAGCTTTGAGAGGGCAATTTTGTACTGAAAATGACAGAAGAGGAAAGTTAAGCAGCCTCTCCCCACACATGCTTCTTTCACTCAGATGTAGCCTGCTCCAGGCTGCTTTGGCTTTTTAAAAAATGGAGGAAAGATTTACAGAATTTGGCTTAGTGTTTAGTTTGAGCTTTAGAATCCAACATACCCCAAAGCAGTATTTTGTTCACTGTTGACAGTGATAGCATCAACAGTTGTGGGCTCTTTTATTGAGAAAGGAACAAGACATCCTCAAATAAGACAACAGTGTTAATTGCTGCAGCCCGATTAATTGTTATTTCCAGGGTAGCTTTGGTAACCTTTTTTTTCCCCTCCTGCAGCCACCGGAAGAAATTTATTCAGCAGGCGACTCTATTTTACTCCATTTTCACACGGATGACACAATCAACAAAAAAGGATTCCATATACGATACAAAAGTATAAAATATCAAGATAATGTCCACACCAAAAAATAACACAAGATCCCTTAGACCACAAAATGAGAAAGAGAGAGCAACGGCTGTGGAGAGAGAGCGGAGTGGCTTTTTTTTTTTTTTTTTAACTGCCATTATTAGAAAACAAATGTTTTTACACCATGAGTTCAAACTGAAGGAAATCTGAAACATCTCACTGTTAAATATACTCCTATTCTAGAGGAACAGACATTATGGTGAGGACGTGTAGTCTCCATGCGTGGCTGTCTCTGCAAAGCTAGCAAAGGGGCATTGCATGCTTCCAGGGAGACTATAAGAGCTTTGTTCACAGCTTGGCAAGTGTCATATTTGCCTACATACTCAACCAGTTAGATTCAGGAGAAGTGAATCTGCAGACTGCTGTTCCTTTTGACAAGTGACTGGTGTCCAGGAGAGGAAAATGCCCACCTTCTACAGGTCATGCATTCAAAATGATGTCCATATATCTTTCATATTTTAATTGCTTTGATGGTGTGTCCAGGATACAATGCATACAAAGAAAATTCAGGAAAGAGGGGAGAGAGATCTTTTGAGATTATTCTATACTTGTAATTCATCTGTCCCATCAACATATTTATGTCATAAAACCTGGAAAACTGTCTGCAAAATCCTTAGATCTTTGATTATAGCAAGCCATTGGAATGTCTGAAGCTTTTTACATTCATCATAATTATAAGTACATCTAGATTTTGGATACTGTCAGTGACTGAGAATACTGAGTTTATTATTGCTGAAGAACTACATATCTGCTGACCCCTTACATTTTAGACTGAGAACCAGATGAGGATGGGTCTTTTACAAGACCACTGCAGACCTTTATCCAACAAGCAACAGAAGTAAACAGGACCAGAATAATTTGAAACACCAGTTATGGATTTCATTTCAGTAGTAATGAACTGCTAATCTACATTTCCCTGGAAATATTTGTGAATGAACTTGTTATTTTTTACTTTAAACCAATCAAAAATGAAAAAAAAAAAAAACCAAGTGGTTTAAAAAAAAAAAACAGGTTTCCCAACTGCTTTCTAGAAATAAAACTTTTGTAATGGCAAAGTTCATTTCTATGGTGCTATTCCATGAACATTTAAAAAATCCCCATAACCCAAGATGTTTTTGACCTTTGAGCCAACGATCTGCAGTTCATGAATGTCTCACTATGCCTGGCTGCATCTTAAGAAGAACAGACTTTCTAAGTATATGAAAAAGATAATTGCAGCAGCAGCACAAGCCCTGTGGAACAACTACTACTATTGCCTTAGAATACTTGCACATGATCATACAGATCTTCCTGTAGATATGCATCTGAGTTGATAAAGAACTTGATCATTTTAAATGTGTGTTCACAAAAGTGATCCTCAAATTCCCATCTGCGCAGCAAGATCATCAGTTGTAAATACAGAGGACTTGCTATCAATGTAGAAATATGTTACTTTTAGAACAAAATATTGTATGTGCTTTAGGCCATACATGGCTTTAGTCCCAATGTATATGCATCATGTAAGTATGTATGAATGAGTGCTTTAAGAGAGCGAGAGGTGTTGTGTATGTATGGATGGTAAATTGTACTTCATGTGCCAAGTTCTACCAGAATCCAGATTGACTGTAGCAACTTTCTTTAAAGCTTTCTTAAGCAAGACTTCAATAAAGATTCAAGAGCTAATGAAATGTTACGTTTCATTTAAAATAAATATTTTGATATCATTTGATGTTGGTTGCTACTCGAGCTTAGTTTCTGTTTCCTTACTGTGATCATACACTGGCATTAATAAATGTTTTTTTTTAAAAAAAATAAAATAAAACTAAGCATGTGTAGGTCTCATTGTTTATATTTATACAGTTTGTGTATCAGTCCCTTTCATGTTCCAAACGGCACAAAATTTATACCACACTTAGAAACACTAAGGGTAGGGGTGGGCAAGTTGCGGCTCTCCAGATGTTTTGGCCTACAACTGCCATCAGACCTAGCCACCATAGCCAATGGTAAGGCATCATGGGATTTGTAGGCCAAACCATCTGGAGGGCCACATGTCGTCCACCTGTGATTTAGAAGGTGGTTGGCAGCCCTTGCTATACCATGGCACTGAATATGACTGTTATTGCAGTAAAAGCGTAGCAGCCCTTTGAAACTTGAAGAGGGAGAGGCCAAGCCCTGCCCTGTATTGTGAAAAATAAGAATGTGGTGCCAGATGCACAATCCAACTCTGTGTTGGCCCTTTTGAGTCTTAAGGAGGAAAGGCGGATTTAATGTTGCATAGCCAGCTAAGTCCTTCTCTATAGGGCACTGCAGGTTCTCTCTTTTGTGGAGACAGTGCCATGTGTGAGGCAAGTGCAGTTTACCATTCCTGTGCTTGTTATAGCATATTACATGGCTGTCACATACCAGGATTAATTTATTAACTTCTCTGACATAAACAGTACTTTAAAAATATTGCATCACCATACCTTTCTCTGGCTGGGGAATGCTGGGATTTGTAGGACTTTTTCTGTCTAAACATGCACAGGATTACGCCCCTAAATTACATTTAATGTCAGCGCAAATTACTGATTGGCTATGTGATGCCCTGGTGTCATGTTCTCTTTGGCATCCATTAATTTTTTTTTGGATCACACCGTGAAGAAACCCTTTCAGTTAAAAAAAGGTAGTGCTGAAGCAGTGACCAGGCACAAAAATGTTTGAAAAACATTATTCTCATAATTTATTATTATAATTTATTTATTATTAAATTTATTAATCGCCCATCTGGCTGGTTACCCAGCCACTCTGGGCGATGTACAGCATACAATAAAACAGTTTAAAACAATAGAATTCTACAATAAAAACACTTTCAAAAATACCCTGACCCACCCCAAATGCCTGCCTGAACAACCACGTTTTTAATGCGTGCTGGAAGCTCATTAAAGAGGGGGCATGACGGAGTTCCCTAGGGAGGGAGTTCCACAGAGTGGGGGCCACCACAGAAAAGGCCCTCTCCCTCATTCCCACCAGTCTAGCTGTCCTGGCTGATGGGACAGAGAGAAGGCCATCCGAGGCTGATCTTGTTAAGCGGCCTGTCTGGTGCTGCTGGAGGCGCTGCTTAAGATAGGCTGGGCCGGAACCATATACGGCTTTAAAGGTCAAAACCAACACCTTGAATTTGGCCCGGAAAACAACTGGTAACCAGTGCAACTCCTTCAGCACTGGAGTGATGTGATCTCGCCGGCGGCTGCCATTAATCAGGTGAGCCGCCGCGTTCTGTACCAGCTGCAGCTTCCGAACCATCTTCAAGGGGAACCCCACGTAAAGTGCATTACAGTAGTCTAAACGAGAGGAGACCAGGGCATGTACTACCGATGGGAGCAGATGGTCAGGAAGGAAGGGGCGCAGCCGCCGTATCAGATGGAGTTGATACAGCACTGTCCGGCTCACAGCTGACACCTGAGCCTCCATGGACAGCTGGGAGTCCAAAATGACCCCCAGGCTGCGGACCTGGTCTTTCAAGGGTAGCCGTACCCCATTCAACACCAGGTCAACATCCCCCAGCCTCCTCTTGTCTCCCACCAGAAGTACCTCGGTCTTGTCAGGGTTCAGCTTCAGGGTTTAGCTTTATAATGCTAAACTTTGGTGCAGTGTTCTGTCCAAACAGAATAGTGGTAGGTGGGGACAACGTACGGAGAGTGCAGCAATGCAAAGCTCTAGATTGCTCAAAGGCAAACAGGAATATTTAGTATTTATCCAGCTTTTTATTCCATGTTTAATGCTTTTTCTACTATCTTAAAAGTTTTTTCTTTTCTGAACCCTGATTATTTATTCAAATAAGAAGGCTCATACCACACTTTCTTGATACGTCCCCAGCATCATGACACTTAGAAGTATACTGTCTCCTAAGCCATGGAGGTTGCACTTCAAGCTATCATAGTGTAGTAGCCACAGATACATGTGTCCTCCATAGATTTATCTAATGCATTTGAAAAGCTGCGTTGTGAATCCTTGCATGAAATAACTTTTAAGTATGGGAGGATTACAATTAAATATGGTGTCCCCCTTATTCAGTGGGAAACCATGGCCAAAAAGGACCACTGGTTTTTTGAAAGAAAACCAATGGTCCTTTTTGGCCATGGTTTCCCACTGAATAAGGGACATTTGTTTGCAATCTGGGGTGTTCCTGCTCATAAAAAAGACATGGAAAAAGTGTTCAAATTAGGAATATTAAGAAATAACACCAGCTCTCATGGTATAGAGTTGCTTTTTGAATATTGATCGCTTTAACAAGTGCAATTGTGGATCTTATTGTTTGTTCCTTTTTTCTTATTCATTTGTAAGAAAAAGACAGAGATGGCTATCTGGTATAAGTGTAATTGTAGTTATCACAAAAATGTTCAGTACTCATCTGAAAAGACCTTTTACCTTGTCAGCTATGTCCCAAGTCTACAAATTATTCTTAGCTACATCTCCACCTACACGCGGGTTATGTCTTGTTATGATGGTTTGCTGAAGTAGAATTCCATATGTAACCCATTTATTGTTTTTAAAAGCACTGTTTTCCCATTAGAAATGCCTTTGAGTAACATGAGATCTTTTCTGCAGATGTATTTAATCCTTCAAAGAGGAATGTTTGCTGGAGGCGATTTTACCCTTTCTTTTTTTAATGGCTCAACTGAAGAAGACTATGGCAAATAGTGTTGGGCTTTGCTGCTTCTCTTGTACTGAAGACAGTGTGTTTTCTGTGATATGAATATGAATTTCTGCAGAAATCTTAACCCACAATGTTTTTAGAATGGTTTATTTCCCATAGTGCACTACAATGGGAACTGGGGACCCTAGTGGGGAAAAGTAAAGACAATCAGTCAAGAACTAGAGTAATTGAATGTATGGTTCCTATCAAAATGCAAAGAATGATTGCGCGTACAGCTTTCAAATGGGACCAGCAACTATTCGGTTAAGGTGAGAAAGAGCAAGAGAGAGAAGGTGCCCGGGGGGTGGGGTGGGGATGAACTAGTGAGATTGAGCAGTGGGCAAGTAACATAAGCAGGTGGAGGTTGGGGTTGTTGTTGTTCAGTCGTTAAGTCATGTCCGACTCTTCGTGACCCCATGGACCATAGCACGCCAGGCCTTCCTGTCTTCCACTGTCTCCCGGAGTGTGCTCAAGTTCATATTCATTGCATCGGTGATGCTATCTAGCCATCTCATCCTCTGCCGTCCCTTTCTCCTTTTGCCTTCAGTCTTTCCCAGTGGAGGTTGGGGTACTGATAACTAAACAGGAGACAGGAAGGTGATAGAGGGTAGATAAGACATGCAAGGGGCCTAACTGGGTGGAAGATAAGAGGTCAGAATATAGATAGCATCTGGCCCTAAACAGTACAGGTAGTGTTTCAAAATGTTAGGTAGGCAGGAGAGAAAGTAAAATTTGAAAAGAAAGGAAATGGTGAAGCACAATTACAGCCTATCCCAAAGTGTGAGTGAGTGAACAGTCTTCCTTGGGGGTTTGCTGTGATCTGGGAATTGATCTTTTGAACCGGAGCACAAGGGTTATGTGGGTTCTTTACAAATTTTGGATGAACTAGACAACCTAGCTCTTAGGAAAAGGTGAGGGACAGACTCTTGGCAAGAAAACTCCAAACAAACTTCAAGTAGGTAGACTAGCTGGCTATGAGCTGTGGGATGAACTCTTAGGAGGAACCCCTTGTTGGCTGTATGATGAACTATTTACTGTTAAGAACTGCTTTAAAAACAACAACACTTGGCTTACGGGAGGAGTTTCCTCCAGGATCAAAAGGGAACAAAGGCAATGCAGAAGATACTGATAGAGTTTACTTTTTCCTGCCATGGGTGTTTAGTGCCACAGTGCAGACTGCAAGAGGAAATTATGCACATATTTTGGCTGTGGGTCCCTAATTTTAACAGTTGTTGATGGGTTTGTCAGTGGGTTTCTTCAGGGCTTCTAGTGAGGTCAGAACTGGCACTTTGAAATGTAACCTTTTATAAAGAGATGGAGTGCATTGACGAAAGAGGCAAGACATACATGTGACTTTAAGCCATCAGCACGTAGCCCTTCAGAAATCCTCTCTCTTCGATCTTGATGTGTTAGATTCACACCCAAGACCTGCAATATGTGTATACAATTATTGAACTAAACCTAGTTAAAAAACACATTTACAGAGCTATCCTACTGTTACATGTGCAGAGCTCTGATGTTGGACCCTCCAGAGAATCCAAAGTCCTGCCGGTCTCGAGCCAGCAGTGCGGAAATGAGGGAGAAGTGGTGTTTCTGATTTTCTCTCCCCTTCCTGGACAGCTTTTTTAAAATGAATTCCCTCCCACTGAAACCAAAGGGAAGGAATTAATCTACACCAGCTATAGGGCTGGTGTAGATCTGCAGCCAGTGGGAGTGAGGATCAGGAGGGCTGTGTGTTCTGCAGACCCAGCACCTCTCCCAGCATGCATGCCCACAGGGACACCCCAGCACACCACCTTCCCCCACTTTCCGATGTCAGATTTCTGACATTGAAGAAGAACTGGCCTCTGAGGTTTCCGAAGTGGCTTGGCGGATGCTTCTGAGCTTGGATCTCCTCTGAGGGTGAACCTCTCCACCTTTGGAGTGGGGGGATTATTTATTTATTTATTTATTTATTGCATTTATATCCTACCTTTTTTCCTCTTGCAAGGAACCCAAGGCAGCTTACATTATCCTCCTCCTCTCCATTTTATCCTCTGTTGGGCTGGGAGAGATCTGACACTTCCTCTGACACCTATTTCCTATGACATTAACTTCCTTCCTCATAAATGTTATCTTTGCTTCCATCATGTTCAAGATTTAATATTGTATATTGTGCATTACATACAAATCCTCAAAGTTCAATTAATAACACCAACAAAATAGGAACACTATAATCAAAATCAGCAAAAAACAGCCATTGGCTCACCACACAGTGAATCATTGTAACTTAAGTCCATAGAGTGCAATGACTGGATGTGTAAGCCCATGTTAAAATCTCAGTTGGATGGTTCAGCTGATCAGGCACCATATTTTGGATATACCCTGAGGAATTTATAAAGTACTTGTATGTTATTCCAGTTAACCATGAGTAGCCCATGGATGAAGGTAGTAATACGGTAGGAAAGAAGGACTGATAAAGAACGAATAGTACTCAAAACCCAGGTAGTGTTGAAATGCACCTCATCTTGGTCACACAGCCAAGGTGTCTGCTGTCATAGACTTCCTTGCAATTTTGCCCAAATAGAGAAATGTTGAGTTTGCTTCATCTCCAAGACTGAGTTTCAGTTAGAGAAAATAGATATCACTTGAAGGGCTTGCTTAACTGTAAATACTTCCACCAATGTAACAAATATCCAACAATATATAAAGGAGCTTGGATTGCAAAGTCATTATGAGGTGTTTTTTTAACCTCCACATGTGGTGGTCTAGGTCAAAATATGAGTTCAAAGTGGTCTTTAGGAATTCAGTGTTGAGTGTTTTCTAGAAATAAAATGTTATGTACAAATCTGACAAGGAGTTTACATTCATTATTATCCACAGGATATTAAATTACAGCTAGCTTTGAACAACAAGGTTCTCATTGCCTAGCAAAATGGTTTACAAGGATCTGGAGAGTACTAATAGTGGAAAACCTAAGGATATTAAGAAATGTCCATCCAGAATGGCTGATGTCTTGGTGGGGGTGAGCCACTGGAGCTACTTGGTGTTGTTGGGCTCATAGCCGGGCACCGACTTGAAGCTGTGCTTGTTGGCTGGCAGCCTGGCAGGACCTCCCATATGATGGAGTAGGTGACCATCACGTGAGCTTCTTGAGTGAGATAGGTGTTGATGGTAAAGTCAGAGATGCCACTGTCTATGTCGATGAGGGCATTGCTGTTTCCCACCATGGTGGGCTGCAGCTTGATCTTAAAAAAGACCTGGGGCAGGGGCTTCATAAAGGCCATGGCACCCATATGAGTATGGTCGCAATGCTGGTGGTCCTCCAGGTAGGGCTTTTTGGTCCAGATGGGCCTGGTGTAGCCGATGAGGTGGTTGTTCCAGCACATGCCAGGCATGAGGAGCATGACTTTGCCCATGTGGGTGGTGAAGCTGGAGTACTCACTCTGCACATTAGCGGTGGTCTCTAAGGCATCCCTGGGCATGGCGTTGTCTGCCCGATGACCTGCAGGGTGATATGGTGCATAGATGCCCTGTTGTCCTCCTTGCTGACGTTCTTCTCAGGGTCCACAACGATGGTTTTGGTGGGCCAGTAGCAATCTTTGTAAAAGTTCTGTTGGGGCACTCCAGGGAAAATGGCGATGCTGCCCTGGGTGGTGTGCTGCTGCAGGTCAATGTCTTGCCTGGTCATCTTGCCTTGGGTGCATGCTCTCTCCACGTCGTGGTAGCTGTCCCTGTGATGAAAGGTGTTGAGGGAAGGGAAGCCTGGTCCTAAGAAAAAGTAATGTCTAGCCTGTTTGGTCAACTCCTGGGGCTGGATCTGCTGGATGAGGGGTGTATCCCTCTGCCCTGGGGAGGACTCAGTGGTAGAACTCCAGCGCTGCATGTACTGGCCATAGAGGAGGCTGCTCTCCTGGCCCACATAATTGGCTGGCTAGCTGAGGTTATGGCCCTTGTGTTGGGAGAGCTGATATGACATTCTCCAGGTGCCCCCTGGGGGCATGATCTTGTGGAGCTGTGTCTCAAGCACAAAGAAGGGCTGGGGCACTTCGAGATCATGGGGCAGGGGGTGGCCAACTGTGTAGGCATACATCATTTCTCATGGCCTGGTGGAGATGACCCCGTGATGCATGTTGCCCATGACATACAGGAAGAGCCCCTGCTTGTTGGGAAGGATGCGCACCAAGCTGAAAGGGTTGTCATCGATGTGGGTGCCAAGGTCACTCTGGGTGAAGATCTTGACCTGGATGTCGCTGATCTGCACCTCCAGTTTGATGGGCCAGATGTGCTTGTAGTTATTGACCAGCTTCTGGAGTTCGTGGGGCATGAAGTGGGTGTCCCAGTGGTTGAGGTCCAGGTAGGACCAGGGGGTCTTGAAACCCAGGAAGGAGGTCTCCAGGGCCTCTTTGGCAAAGGTCTCCCTGAAGTGCACCTTGCCGTCGTTGATCCAGCCTGAGGTGGAGCTGCTCATACAATAGTAAGTCTGAGAGGAATCCCAGTCTTGGAGGCAAATCATGCATGTCTGGAGGGTGTGAATTTCTGTGCCAGAGTACTAGCCATCCAGTCAAAGTTGCTGGCAAACCTCTATGGTGTCCGAGGATCTTGGGAGGGGTGCTGGGTTCCCAGCTGGGTTCTTCAGGGTCCTCTGTGGGGGCAATGTCTCCGGGAGGGGTCTTTGGGAGGTTGAAGGCCCTGAAATTGTCGGGGAGATGGAAGATGCAGTCTCCTCCCCTGTCCCAGGGAGGAGGGGGCTGGAGGGTGTTGGGGGTGGGCTGCATGGGTGGACTGGGAGGGAGGTTGAAGACTCTGCAGTCTTTGAGAAGTGTGCCAGATGTTGTTGTCAGGCTGCTTGAGGACCTTAGGGTTTCAGAGGCTGATATTGATTCAAGGAGACTCAGGGCATTGAGCAGGGGGCTGGGCCTTAGGGGTCTCTTTTTTAGGGGTGATGTCAGGGTGGAAACTGAGCCCAGAGAGCCTCAGAGCAGTTCGGATTTCGTGGGAAAGGAGCCAGCTCATCCCTCACAGGCTCAGCACCTGGCAGAGATTCCTCCTGCCAGCATTCCTGAGATAGATAGTGACCCTGGTAGTGAGGGAGTGTGGGAGGGAGGCTTCTTAGATGCTCGACGCAGATGCAAAGAGCGACAAGCAATGGACGGCACAGAAAGGAGGCGTAGTGCCCGTTTGGCACACAAGCAACGGCCGCCTCCCATGGACCCAAGGGAAAGAGGGAGGATCTCCCCCTAGCCCATAAGTTCTGGTTCTTCAAGTGACTCTCTTTCAAACGGGGATCAACTGCCTACTTGAAGCTTAGGCCACTCTGCTGTTCCCTGCTTTAGTCGCTGGTGATTAGCAACTGAAAGTGTCATTAAGTTGTAAAAGGATTAAAGCTTTGAAAAGAAATCCTTTCGTCTGTGTCTTGAGTTGGGTATTGGAATCTACTGAGAGAGGCCATCAAGGTGCTCCTGACAGGTAGGGTCTTTGACATAATAGCTTCTCTGAAAGAGGCATAGTCCAGCAGACAGGGGGATGTTGGACCTCTTGGCCCTGGGCTTGCTCTCAACATAGTAGGCTTTGGATGTGTGCTTACTCCCTTTGTTGATGGGGATGTGCTCTTCCAAAACCAGCTTAAACCAATGGGTGTCTGGGCATGGTAGGTAGTGCTTTTCCACTGGCAGGGACTGTCTCGGAGTCAGGTGATGATGCTGGTTTTGATGGTCCTGTCCTGATGCCAGTTGAGAGATCAGTCCGGACCAGGACTTTTGGCTTCGGACAGGGCGGGTTGCATGGGTGGGCGGCACCCTGCTGTTGAGGAGGCAGAGGGTTGGGTGGGTCAACAGTAACAGGCATGTTGGGGTCCGGGAGGTCCAGGAGCCAGTCCGTGGTTTCTTCTGTGAAGGAGCTGTTCTGCTCTAGGGCAAGGAGGGCTCCAGTGACTTCTTGGAGGTCGGAGGAGGAGAGGAGCTCCAGGGAACTGGAGGTGAGGTGACAGGAATGTTTGAGAGGGGCTCTAAGAAGCTTGGCAAGGGGGTGGCGGTGGCAGAGGAAAAGAGCTCCAGGCTCGCTTGCAGGTCAGGGGAGTTGGGGGGAACATTTCTCTCAGGCATCTCTGGCACTGCAGGAGGGCTTCCTCATTGAGGGGAGTGATGGCTTCTCCCGGCTCCACCAACGTCGCCATCTCCAAAAGCACAAATGCCAGACACAGACTCCGGACTTGGAGGGAAGAGCTCTTGAGAAAGTCTTTGACACTTCCCAGGTCCCACAGGTGGGGTTCAAGGAGAAAGAGCTCCAGCAGGAGTTGGCCGTAAAAGTTGTGGTTGAAGCAGGATGGCACCATCCTCAGCTCCTCCCTCATCAGGACCTTGCACAGGGCCCCTCACAGGCTTCTTGTCACCACTAATAATGGTTGCTGCAAGTATGGCATCTCCAGACTGAAGCACCATTGAGCTTTTAAAAAAGAGGAAACAGGGCAGAGCTGTCAGAGTCTTGGAGGCAGGGAATGGTGTGTGTATATGGCAGGGCTGTGGCGGACATGCAGTCCACTTTGGCCATGTGTGTCCAAAACTGCCTGATCTTGTCTTGGGTAATCAGTCCCCATGTGGAGGGCAGCTTGGTCTGGAAGACCAGCTTGAGGATATGCTCCTTCGGGGGACCCCAGTGTTTGAAACTGGACGTGTTGCCGTCGTTCACCATGGTCATGTCTGTGTCGCTCGCTGGTGATTGTGATGGGGGTGAGACAGACCTTAGTGGAGGCCTTGTTCTTCTGGTCCAGGTGACATGAGGTGCCTCCCAGGATGGCCTTGGCTGCCTCTATGAAGGCGGACTTCATCAGCCCCTCCTCCTACCAGATGACCTCTGAAGTGGTAAATGCCTGCTTGAGGAACAATGAGGTCCTTGCAGCTTTGAAAGAAGCTGTGGTGGGGCACTTGCTGAAGAAACCAAATTTAGATCCAATGGTTCCAGATAGTTACTGCCCTGTGTCAAATTTGCCATTCTTGGGCAAGGTGCTGGAGCATATGGTGGCCTCACAACTCCAAGCTGTTTTGGATTAAACAGATTATTTAGATCCATTCCAATCAGTTTTCAGGCCTGGTTATGGGATGGAAACAGCCTTGGTTGCTCTGGTTGATAACTTATGTCAGGGAATAGATGGGGAGTGCAACCCTGTTGGTTCTTCTGGACCTCTCAGTGGCTTTCGATACCATTGACCATGGTATCCTTCTGGATCGTTTATCTGGATTGGACACAGTTTTAAAGTCTCAGAAGGTGGTGCGGTCTCAGAAGGTGGTGCTGGGGGATTTCGATTCCACCCCATAGCCATTAGCCTGTGGGGTGCCACAAGGTTCTTTCTTGTCCCCCATGCTTTTAACATCTACATGAAACTGCTGAGGGAAGTCATCAGGGGGTTTGGGCTGAAATGTCATCAGTATGTGGACGATACTCAGCTCTACCTCTTGTTTCCATCTGCACATCCCAGGGAGGCTGTGGAACTCTTGAAGCAGTGTCTGGAGGCTGTTTTGGGATGGATGAGGGTGAATAAGCTGAAACTTAATCCAGACAAGACAGAGGTACTGTGGGTTGGGAAACCAACTACTTCGGATGGAGGTTTACAACTGGTCTTAGATGTGGTTACACTCCCCCTGAAAGACCAAGTCTGCAGTCTGGGGGTCCTCCTGGCCTCTGAGCTAACTGGGGGAAGCCCAGGTGGCTGCGGTGTCCAGAAGTGCTTTTTACCAACTTAGGCTGGTATGCCAAGGGTGGCCCTATCTAGAGAGGATGGACCTTGCCTCAGTTATCCATGCATTAGTGACATCCAGGCGGGACTACTGTAATGTGCTATATGTGGGGCTGCCTTTGAAGATGGTTCAGAAACTCCAGGTTGTGCAGAATGCGGACACCTGAGTATTGGTGAGGGCAAGGTGATTCGATCACATAATGCCTATAGTGCGCCAGCTGCGCTGGTTACGGTGCATTTCCGAGCCCAATTCAAAGTGCTGGTTTTGACCTTTAAAGCTTTAAATGGGTTGGGACTAAGTTATCTGAAGGACCGCCTTCATCCATATCAGCCTGCCCGCACTTTAAGATCAGAAAGAGAGGCCCTTCTCATTTGCCCACCTGTAAGGGTAGTCAGGTGGGTGATCACATGTGAGAAGGCCTTCTCTGCAGTGGCCCCACACCTTTGGAACAAGCTGCCATCAAAGGTCTTCCATGCTCCATCATTGAAGTCTTTTAAGAAGGACTTGCAAAAATATTATTTTACCTTGGCCTTCTCTTGATATGACTGCTGTTTTTGCTGTTACTGCTGTTAACGTTGTTGCTGGTTTTATTGTTGACTTGTATTGTTGTTTTTATTCTTGTTATGTTTTTATCACTTTTAATATTTTATCTGTTCTTATGTATATTATTGTTGTAAGCCACCTTGGGAGGGCTTCTGTCTTGAAAGGCAGCCAAGAAATGTTTTAAATAAAATAAAATAATGTGCTTATTAGCACAGTCGTTGATGGGAAAGTTTTGGTTGTTCCAATTCACGTTCCTGTAGAAATGGGAGGTATGGGCGATGGGCAAGCAGAGATTGGTCTTGCCTGTGGTGGGTGGGCCATAGAACCAGAGGGTGCTTCTCTTGCCTGTCTGGGAGTCCACCCACCATACCAACAGTCCCCCTCCTTCTCTGGGCAGTAGTTCTGCAACTCCAACAACTGGTACACTTTATTGCACCAGATGCTGTCCCTATCCAGGGACACCTGGGGGAGTTTCAGCAGGACCGTCAGGATGAACCCTTCTGCAGGGTGGCTGACACCACCTCCAGGGCCCGCTTCAGCTGTGAAGTGCTGGTGGCGCTGGCCTGGTACTGCATGTACATCAGAGGGTGCTCCCACAGCAGCTGCTTCTCCAAGAAGAGCTGCTCCTCCACCAGGAACCTGCTGTCAAGGGCTCCTTGGAGGTCTCTCTCTGTCTAAATCAGTAGCCAAGTCCAGACACAGACAAAAGAATTCCTTTCAAAGCTTTATTCTTCTTTTACAACTTAACAACTATTCCGATTGCAACTAGATCTGAGCAGCACAGTACCTATGCCCTAAGTTGGAACAGTTGGTCCCCGTTTGAAAGGGAATTACTGGCAGACCCCTGAACTTAAGGACTAGGGAGAGTTCCTCCCCTTTTCCCTTGGAGCCTCTGGGCACAGCCGTTGTTTGCGCGCCAACCTGGCACTTCGCCTCCTTTCCGCGCCGTTCTCTGCGTCTGCGTCGCGCATCCACCAAGTCTGCTATCTGTGCTTGGTCACTCCCTGGACTGCTAACTAAACTAGGTATGCTGGTGGGAGGAATCTCCGTCAGCTGTTGGTCCTGGGAAAGAGGAGCACGCTCTTCTCCCAGGAGGGACTGCTCTTCCTCAGAATCAGAACTACTCTGGGATTCTATGGGCTCAGTGTCCATCCTGACACCTGCACACCTTGGTGAATCGCTGCTTGATCTTGCTCAGCTCAGGGCCCAGGCTGCTGTCCTGGCTGCCCATCGAGATGACAGGCTGCACCAGCTGACCTCCCAGCTCTTGCACCACATTGTTGTGCTGTTCCAGACGCAGACTGAGGTGGGTGGCAGGAGCCACAAATGGCATGTAGTTGGTCCAACACCAGAGGGCTTGGCCTTGGCCATCCAGGCCCTCACACTCAGACACAGTCCAGCCCTAGCTTCCCAAACAGGTAGCTCCACACAAATTGGTCAAACTATGCCCTGCAGCCGGTCCCTGCCTCAGCTGCCTTGGGTATAGTAGGGGTACACCAGCCCCAGCACTGCTCCCGGGTCCAGGTCATACAGCTCTTTCATCCACGTGCTCACTGTCTGTCTCACATAATGAGTAAAGTTAAAGTTACTCACAGGCTCTCCCTGAACAACGATGCGGGTGTGATGTACTCCCTGCACCTTCTCAACCTGAAGAAGGATCTGCACACCATGAGGAAAAGCAGTAAAACAACACTGGTAGAAGCTGAACCCACTGGCAATTCCCAGCAGGTCTGGTCTTCGCAGATGCTCAGTGTGCCTCTCCTGATTGTTTTGGGATCATGAGACATAGAGATCGTCACCATCATTGTCTTCCAGGAATGCGCTCTTGAAGTGGCTCTGGCTCGGGAACTGCACAGCACACGTGTACACCGGGTCCGACCCCTGAACCTTCTGGCTGGCAGGCAGCGCCTCTCTGCCTTTTATGCTCACATGGTTTCACTCAGGAAGGAAGCTCAGCCTACACTCCTCATATCTGATTACACCCCACAACCACCCCACCCCCTTTGGATGCAAATGAGGGAGGAGCAAGACTCTAGTAGTACACTATAATCCTAGTCTCCTAAGTATTGAGGACAATCAGACATGGTTAAATCAAGCCAAAATGGACAAATAAATCTCTTAAGTACATTGTAGACCCCAGAGTATTCGCCCTTCCTCTTTCCAGATAATAAGACTTGCTTCTAAAATGATGCATCTGTTACTTTTTCAGGGTGTGTGTGTTTTTTTTAAGTTAACCATTCTTTCAGTATTGATATTCCATGGCTGTGATCTGTGTTTTGAAAGTTAAGTTATGTCTTCTCAAGATCAAGAATTTGTTTGGGCCATTCCATAATTTAAACACAAGGGATTTGCCATACCTCGGCCCATGGGGCCTTGATCCTGGATCTGTTCCACAGACCTTGGGTGTCCATTGGTGCCAGTGGAAGTTCCCCCCTCCCTCAATTTAATTGCAATTTTTAAGGAGGGTTGCAGCTGGGAAAGGAAGGGTTAGCTTCCCACATTATGCAACACCACCACCACCCAGTTACACACACACACACACACACCCTCATAGCAATTAAGCTTAGGAAAACAAAACACTTTCCATTGGGTTGGGACAGGGTGCAAATTAACTGAAAATTTTATTTTATTTGAGATTATTTGGATGACAAATTCATTGGCTGGCTTTGCCTCCTGTGAAATTTAAATAAATCCTAGTTATTATTTCTGAAAGTGTATATACGGATATAAAAAATCAGCATATATGGATTTTTTGTGAATTTGTGTCCTTTGGGCTTGGGCCTTGAATCTTTTAAGTGCCTAGCAATGCCTCTGCTTAAAACTCACAGATTTATTTAAACTGATATGGTCCAACTGACATCACTGGAGCAAAGGGTGTAACACTAATCACACTGACTTCAAAATCATTTCTGTTGGGACTGACTTACTTCCATGTAAATGCACTTATAGATTGTTCCACTAATCTTCATAAATGAAAACTCTGGATCAAATGATTTGTTAGTTGGACAGGTGTCAGGATTAAACTCACCTTGATAGATTGTCACCCCACATCTTCCTGAATTATATAATTTCACCATGATTTATCTGCTTGTTATTCCATGAACCAAATGATAAGGAAGGTCTCCCTGACATTCAGTTCAGTCTTTAAATGTCAGACGAAAGAGATGCCAAGTTATTTGAACACATCTGTGTACTTATTTCAATGCACGTATACAATACATTTCCATGGATCTTCAGGGTCAAAGATCACACTACAAAATACTGTGATGTCCTAACTTAAAGGCTACAATGCTGTGCTCACTTACATGGCAGTAAGCTCCATAATGGGATTAGGCATGAGTAGACATAGAGAGGGCTGGAGTGCATTTGAATGTCATGCTATTCTTCATGGAAGGTAAATATTCACTTACACCAGAGGTAGGGGACCTGTGGACTTCCAGATGTTGGACTACAACTCCCATCATCTCTGACCATTGGTTGTGCAGGCTGGGGCTGACAGGAGTTGGAGTCTAACAACGTCTGGAGGGCCACAGGTTCTCCACCCTTGACTCACAACACTGTAGGGTTAGCATCACAAAGGCAGAAGACAAGATTCAGCAACCGCTTACCACTTTCATAATGATCAACCTGACTACAAAAGATGGGAACTTCATTTGAAAGACTTTCTGTTTTAAAGCAAACTGAACTTGCTGCAGAAAGGTATCATTTCTCACTAGGATCCAATGACGTGCACATAGAGCAGCTAGGGATGTGTGTGTGTGTGTGTGTGTGTGTGTATATATATACACACACACACACACACACACACATACACGCACACATGCACGCATGCACACATGTGTGCACAAACACGCACACACACACAAATAGAGCCCTTCTACAAAATCTAAACTCCTACTGAGTAGCTTTGTTTGGTGGACAAAGGGGGAAATGGAGGGACTAATTCCGGCCTTAACCACTGACCCTCGGAAGCAGCCAATCACCAGGATTTTTTATTTAAATCCACTCTGCCAACAAGAACATGGCAAGGTACAGTTCTGCATGGTCAACACTGGCTGCTGGACCAGAAAGAGAATTGCATGTGTAGCATCTGATTGCATTTGTGGTTCCTACCCGCAGGTAGGAGTAGTCACAAGGAAGCCTGCTTCTGTGAGTGTAGTCCCTATGTAGAAGGTTGCTGTGCTGACTGGAGACAGCACCGTTAAACTAAGGGTTTTGGTGATGTCACAAATATACAGAGCTAGCCCAAGACCTCTTGCTGCCTGAGGTAAAGAACAAGATAGCAACCTCACACCCTATTCCACATATAGAAGCCAACCATACTGACAGTTAAATTTTTCTTCAACACTGTCAGGGGAATAGCATCCTCGAATTTAGGGGTCATAAGGTGGGCACATAGGGCTCTGTCCTCCAAGACCTCACTACCACTTGCTGCCCTACAGCACACGCTACCTGAGGCAACTGCCTCACTTTGCCCAATGACAGAGCTGGCCCTGCAAAAATTGACATTAGATTTCAGAGGAGCTCAAAAAGACCAAACCTATAAAAATCAACAATGCTGGTTTTCAGGGCATGGGGGGGGGAACAAATCTTTGGTGCTAAAACAAATCTTTCCCAACCTTCGGTCCCCAGATATTGATGGACTACAACCCCCATCATCCCTGACCATTGGCCTTACTGGCTGGAGATGGTGGAAGTTGTAGTCCCAAAACATTTGGGGACCTGAGGTTGGGACTATCTGCAGAAGACTAAAATAAAATTCTTTTGCAAGGGCAGGAAAACATTGAATTGTGGGTCATCAAAGAATTCCTGGCATCCACTGCTGGGGCTAACCAGTGGTAGAAGCACAGGGCCTACAACAGTGCAATTCCATATAAGTCTACTAGAAACTAAGTCCCATTGAGTTCAATGGGCCTTGCTTCCAGGAAATTAAGCATCAGTTGTAGCCTAAAATATGAAATGTGTAAATAGATTACATTAGCCCCTAATTCCATACAGATCGTATGAAAATAAATGAATGTGAAGACCATACTAGACTAAAATGCCACAAGTGTCTACTTTGCCATTTGCATGTTCATTATGAATTACAGCCACATCTGGTAAAACAAATTTGTGGCACCTTCACACATGGCAGTATAGGCCAGTGGACGTAGGCTTCAGTCTTATACCATTAGAACATAAGAAGAGTCATGCTGGATCAGACCAAGGTCCATGTAACCCAGCATTCTGTTCACCCGCCGGCCAACCATAATACACCTGTGCAGAGACAACAGCACACAAAACAGCCTCACATTCTGAAAGAATGAAGATGTCCAATAACACTGCATCGTCTGGTTCACACAGCTTTTGAAACACTTCTGACCTTTCTTTGTTGAGATGGGTTGTCTTCAATGTCGAAGAGGTCTGTTCTTTGCCTGTGTGCCCAGAAAGCTTTTAGTAAGCCATAAAATGCATCTATGTAATTCTATAGTGGATCTGTAATTAGCTGAGGGTGCTTCAGCAACAGAGCAGAATAAATGTGCTGGGCAGGCCACAACCAAAACTTACGACTCATGACTTTCAGACTCATTCCAAGGATATTACTTTTCTTGCCTTAGACATGTAGTTCTAGCCATTCTTTGCACACTTGTCATCTCCCACATTATTACTCTCCATATTTCTGGAAAATATTTCCCCACAATGCATGCATTGCATAATGTTTTGACCTAAATACATTGGACCCCTGCTAGGAAGTACACTCTTTTTAAATCAAGTGGATATACTTCCTATGACGATATTGAAGGAGCAGCATGTCAGTGATATTGTCTTGATGCATCCATTAGTTTACTCCTGGGGTCACCACCATGGAGTCCATGGGCACCAATGTGCCAGTATACATCTGTTTTGGCGTCCATCAGGCTCCTTGCCCATCTGGAGTTTTATTTTATTTCTTAAGACTTAAAAAAAATTATAATGGGGAGACTGGAATGCCACAAGGCAAAGTGCTGCCCTCTGGCACCATCTTTATTTGGATTCAAAAGAGTGGTTTTGCGTTTTGGAGCTCAGATCCCACCTGGCTTCAGCAATGGACTGGATGAGGGCTAATAAACTGACACTCAATCCAGACAAGGCAGCTGCTGCTAGCGGATGGTTCTTCTGAGGAGATGGAGGGCATTCATCCGCTTCTGGGTGGGGGTGCGCTCCCCCTGAAGGAGCAAGTTTGTAGCTTAGGGGAGCTGGAGTCAGTCATCTTCTGGAGTCAGTCATCTTCTGGAGTCATCATTGTCACTTGAGACTCAGGTAGCCTCAGTGGCACAGAGTGCCTTCACATAGCTATGACTTTATCTGGATAGGAATAACCTGGCTTCCATAGACTATGCTCTGGTAACGTCCAAGTTAGACTTACTGCAATGTGTTCTAGGTGGGGCTGCCCTTGAAGACAGTTTGGAGACTACAGCATATGCAAAATGTGATGAGCAGATTGAAAGTGGGGACCAGAACATCTGAGCATATAATACTGATTCTGGCCCACTGGCACTGGCTGCCTGTATGTTTCTGAGTCCAGTTCAAAGTACTGGTCTTACACAGCTCAGGACCACAATACCTAACAGAATGTCTCTCCCAGTATGGATCTACCCATAGTCTATGATCAACATCTGACGCCTTCGACTGAGTGCCTCCTCTGAGGGAGTTTTGGAGGATAGAACCCACGGGAAAGGGCCTTCTCAGTGATGGCCCCCAATTGTTGAATACTCTCTCCCCAGAGAGGTTGACCTGGCACCAACACTGTCATCTTTTTGGCACCAGGATAAGACTTTCCTGTACTCCCAGGCATTTGACAGCATATGATGGGGCTTTATAATGTATGCTATTTTTATTGGATCTTGGTACTTTATTGCTATTGTTTTAGGTGTTCCAAATTATTTTACATTTCTGTACATTAAATATTTTATATTATATTTTGTTCATCTTGTTGGCTTGCTTTAAATTGAAACAAACTGGTCAGATGGCCAGGAGGTAGATTTCTTGCTCTAGAACAAGGACATAGAGATCTTGAGAAGAGTCATCACTTTCCTAAGGGCATTAGCTAAAATCCACACCAAACTTAATAAGGCAGAAGAAATAGGTTGTATTGGACAAAATTGATGGTTTAATACTTAATTTAAGCCTTGCATGTTTTACACTAGTTTCTGTAATATACGCTTTTATAAAACTTGGAAATCAGTACTAGGAAATTTTTAACCTTAATTTTAATTAGGGATGTCGCAGGTGTTGATGGGGGGTGGAACCCGATGGACACCCCTATGCATGCCCTCCCAGACCCCACTTGTCAGGCCAGGGGTCACTCATGGACCTGCTTGGTGAGCACTCCAGGGCTTGGCGAGTGACCAGCAGCTGCCCAGCCTTGTTGTGAGCTGCCATTTTGTGCAACAATGGTAGCCTGGGCTCTTTCAGAATGGGAATGTTGCAGAAATGGCAGCCATAAAGGGGCCATTTATGCAACATTACTGATGTGAATGGAGCATTCATGCCTGTACTGTTACATAAATGCTCCATTTACAGCTGTCATTTCCACAACATTTTGTTCCTGGAAGAGACCAAGCTGCCATTGTTGCACAAAATGGCAGCTTGCAATGAGGGTGGAGGGCCCTGTGACCTCATCAGGTGATTGCCGAGGCACCAAGAAGCTTATGTGGTGCCGTGAGCAGGGGCGGGTGGTGGTGGTAGTTCAGCAAGTGCCCAACAAAGCCAGGCACTGCTGAGTCCATCCATCCCTAATTTTACTCTTTCAGCTCTGAATTATCAATTATTGTCTTTCAACTATGTGCTTACTGTGGATATTTTCTTCATGTTATATTATGATGATCTACAGTTATAAACAATAAAACTGAAAAAAAGGTTTTGTTATGCTGTATTTTAGCATTCTGATTCTTGCAAACGGCCCAGACAGCTTGGCTGTTGGGTGGTATAGAAATGAATGAACGAATGGCTTGTACTTAGATGCTTGGGAAGTTACTTTTCTCTTAGTCTCGCCAATTTGCATTCTGAGTGTTTTGTGACCAGCTGTGCCCACCATGGCAGACATTTTATGCATGGGCAGCCATTTTGGGACAGCATCAACGACACTCACCATTCCAAGTGTGCATAATGACCAGAAAAGGTTGGGGACCTTTTACTACATACTTACTACAGCTTACTACATACCAAGCTGTTATGTGCTATCTAGTCATCCAACTAACTACAGTGGGACAGATGGTCTGTTGTCTAATCCAATGTATAAGATCAACACTGCATAACAGATCTGGTGCAAAATCCCACATGGAGCATGTTATATACTGGCATATATTTTCATGTGTGAATAGGGATTGGTGAGAATTTCATTTCAGGTTGTTTTTGATAAGAATTTACCAAATTTGCAAAGTTCTCCATATCCGGGAGGAAAGGAACTTGAGATTTTAAAAAATCCAGATGTGGGAGAAAGTGGAACTTACAGGCTCACGCATCCCTATGGGTGAAGAATCCACAAGTCCTACTTCTTTTTCTTTTTTTTACTAGACGTGACATCACTGAGAAGCTATGGTTGACAGCAGGTCCCTAATAAGCATACACAGACATAGGATTCACCATATATATGGTGGAGAATATATTTATTTTTCTACGACGATGCAAAATCACAGGCTGTGGTGTAGCAGAACACCCTGGATGTTCCACTGCTGCAGCAACTCAGGCCTTGCTGAAGAGAGATGTGAGCTGAGCAGTATGTAGTAGGATGGGCAGATAGACACCCTCCTAGCCACATCAGTAGGAGTTATGATGCAATTTTGCAAGCAGAAAATATCTAAAGGGTGGCCTATGGATAAGAGGCATATGGATGAATACCCACCCCCATCTCCCAAACTGAGGGCAGTTTTGAGAGCCATCCCAAGGAGAAGGAAAGGTCTTTGGAATCCCAGTAGGGGTTTCCAGCTTGCAAGCCAATGCAGAGACCCTGTGAGTGTCTTTAACAGCAATATTTATTTATTTATTTATTTATTTATTTATTTATTTATATTTCTATACCACCCCATAGCCAAAGTTCTCTGGGCAGTTTACAAAAGTTAAAACATTAAAATACAATACACAGAGTTTAAAAACCATTTACATAAAAGCATACAGACAGTATGTACAAACAACATATAACTACAAACAACTTTGAACTAAAAACATTTTTTTCAGAAATCCAACAATAAAACAACATAGCTTAAAAACAGTATACATAAGTCAGCAAAAGGAATGAGAGTTCTAAAAAGGGAAGGCCTGCTGGAATAATAGCGTCTTTCATGCCTGCTTAAAAGCCTTCAAGGAGGTCAGTAGGCGCATTTCAACCAGCAGGTCATTCCACAACTGACGTGTGGCAGAGGAAAAGGTCCTCTTGTGTGTGGCTGCCAGTCTCACATTAGGCAGCCACAGCAGAGAGCCCTCAAGGACCTTAGGTGGCGGACTCGGACATAGGGGAGAAAGTGCTCCCTAAGTTACCATGGACCTAGACCATGTAAGGCTTTAAAAGTAAGAACCAGCACTTTAGATTTTGCTCGGAAACAAATTGGCAGCCTGTGTAAATATTTTAAACCTGTGTAATATGGTCTCCATGGGATGTCCCAGAGACCAACCTGGCTGCCATATTTTGTACCAGTTGAAGTTTCCAAACTAAATATACAGGCAGCCCCAAGTACAGAGCATTGCAGAAATCAAGCCTAGAGGCTACCAGCACATGCACCACCGTTACCAGGTCCACGTGTTCCAGGAATGGCCGAAGCTGGCGTATCAGCCGAAGCTGATAACAGGAACTTCTCACCGTTGCCTCCACCTGGGATGTCAGGTGCAGGGTTGGGTCAAGAAGCACCCCCAGCCTACGAACTTGTTCCTTCAGGGGGAGTGCAACCCCATCCAGAACTGGTTGACATACCTCAATACCTGAATTAGAACCTCATTTAGAACTTCATGATGAGCACCTCTGTCTTGCCTGGATTCAACTTCAGCTTGTTCTCCCTCATCCAGCCCATTACCAACTTCAGGCAGTCATTCAGAGGAGTCATACCTTCCTTGGATAAAGATGTTACGGAGAAATAGATTTGTGTGTCATCAGCATACTGATAACACTCAGCCCCAAACCTCCTGATGATCTCTCCAAGCGGTTTCATGTAGATATTGAACAGCAGCAACAGTGAGTTTAGAATAGATCCCTGAGGGACTCCACATAATAGTTCCTTTTTTGAGGAACAACTATCCCCAAGCAACACCATCTGGAACCATCCTGAGAGAAAGGCACAGAACCACTGCAGAGCAGTGCCCCCAACCCCCAACTCCCTCAGGTGATGCAGAAGGATACCATGGTTGATGGTATCAAATGTTGCTGAGAGATCCAAAAGAATCAACAGGGATGCACTCCCCCTATCAATTCCCAGGCGAAGATCATCCACCAAGATGACCATGGCAGTCTCAACTTCGTATCCTGCTCTGAAGCCAGTTTGAAATGGGTCCAGATAATCAGTTTCATCCAAGCCTGCTTGGAGTTGAATGGACACAGCCTTCTCATTTACCTTGCCCCCAAATGGTAGATTACTTACTGGCCTATAATTATTGAAGTCCAGGGGGTCAAGGGAAGGCTTCTTCAGAAGCTGTCTAACAATTGCTTCTTTTAGACATGATGTAAAATTACCTTCCCTTAGAGAGGCATTAATAATATTCAGCAAAAGTTGCTTTACCATCTCCCCTTCCTAGACTACAAGCCAGGATGGGCAGGGATCAAGAGGGCAAGTTGTCTTTTTGACCAAACCAAGCAGCTTGTCCACATCATCAGGAGTCACAAGCTGGAAATGATCCAGTTTAATCATTCAAGCAGAGTTGCTGGACCCTATAGAAGAAGATGGAGTCAGCCACCACCTCTCCCACTGCAATTACTCCAATCCATTGCAACCTACCCATTGAGGGACAAAGCAAAAATCTTGTTTGCATCATCAGGTGGAACAGAGGGGTGGCTGAGAACAGGGCTGGAGTGAAGTAGGAAGAGCTACACATACGCACACACAAACACAATTTATTATTTTTATATTCACATAACTTGTGAATATTTTTATATTCACATAATATGTACATGTACAAAAACATTATTTCAAATAAACACAAATCTTCTTTTTGAGAATTGTTACCATAATATTATCAAAAATAATTTACATGAACACAGGGCTGTACTTCATAAGCAAAGAAATTGTTTCAACTCATCGTCCTTAGACTCAACAAAAAACGCCGCGGCAATACCGCAATCTGAATAGTTTTTTGAATGAGGCCGTTTAATCCACTGGCATAGCTTGCATTTTGTCTCATAGAGCTTCACAGAGCTAAGAAAGAACAACACTTAAACCATTTACTGTCTTATCGGTTTAAACCATATATATCGGCTCATACCATTCGAACTAGGATTATTGAACATCGGTCCAAATTAAGAAACTGCGTTTTGGATGCTCCCTTGGTGCAACATTTTGTAGAATGGGCTCATACACATGAGGACTTCAAGTTCCTAGTTACTGATAGAATATATTCTCATAAATATAATTGTATAATGACTTACTTCTATGTAAGGAGGCTGAGTGGATTTTCAAACTGCAGTCTGTGATCCCTAAAGGTTTGAACGTTTCTCTGGATCTGGCATCTTATGTGTACAAGGCATTTGTATTGGGGATATTTATCTGATTGCATATGAAGCCAAATACTGCACCTTTAACAGCAATGTAGATGACTCAACCTTTCTTCAATATTGGGCATTTAAAACCTGTTACGAATGGCATGCTCACAGAGCTGCTAACTCAATTTACCGACCTTAGAGCAGGAGAAATTATCAGCCTGTGGTTTGAGTTTTGTTTGGTTACTTTGCTTCTCATTTCAAATAAACTTTTCAGTAGTGTACTGATAATATATGGTTTAAGTGTTGTTCTTTCTTAGCTCTGTGAAGCTCTATGAGACAAAATGCAAGCTATGCCAGCGGATTAAGCAGCCTCATTCAAAAAACTATTCAAATTGCAGCACTGCCACGGCATTTTTTGTTGAGTCTAAGGACATTGAGTTGAAATAATTTCTTTGCTTATAGAGACACCATGCTCATGTAAATTATTTTTGATAATATTATGGTAACAATTCTCAAAAAGAACGTTTGTGTTTATTTGAAATAATATTTTGTACATGTACATATTATGATAATAACTGACAACTTATGTGAATATAAAAATAATAAATTACGTGAGTGTGTGTCTATGTGCATATGTGTGTGTATATATATAAGTCAATAGACCTTATAATCTTAATATCTTTACACTTATTATTTACCTGAAGAAGCAACTCATATGCAAAACAGGATTACACCGGATTCCTGTAAACATTTTTTGAATGGACTTTAAGATCCTCTGAACAAACTATAATAATAATTTGTTTATACTTGTGATACAGATGCTTCTGTTATCCTCCATATGTACAATTGTATTCACATTGTTTTCATATGTATAATTATATTGTTCTAATAACAATCCTATTTTAAATAGATTACTAACACCGTCTACGTTTTTGTGTGTTTTCATATTGTTACAATATTACACTTGTATTACCTGACCCATTTACAGTTGTGTGCTTGTTTGCTAATTTCCTATTGGTTTCTACAACTGTGGCCTTTTTTTGTACTCGGAAGAGCTACTGCTACATCCATTTTCATGGCCACGGATTTTAAAAGAGGCCATGGATGTTGGAACATGGCAAATGTAAATGCCCCTCTCAATCCTGCTGGACATCCTCCAGAAATCCAAAATAAGTTAGGAGCAAAGGAAAATGGATGGTGATTCTAGGTAGTCTCATCCTACTATGAAAACATTCCTATGGTTGGGGTGCAGTGGCCTCCTGCATCTCTAAAGAGGAGGAGAATGGTTGTCCAACTCCCTTTCAAAGGCACTTGACAGACTCTCCCACTTAACCCCATCTTCCTTTTGGTTCTGCAGTGAATAATCTTAAATCCAAATAGGGATGTATGAGAAATTAATTTCAGTTTGTTTTTGATCTGGATTTACCTAGTTCACACCTTCCACATTGAACATGGATGCAATCTGCAGTTGCAGTCCAAACATTTCCAAGTTTGCAATATGATTCACAGACCAAAATATGTGTTTGACAGCATGCATACATTTGGAAAATGTGCATGAAAAAAATGTGTACTTTTGAAAAATGCACAAAATCTGCTTTAATCAATGGGAGAATACATACATTTCAAAGATGCCCACAACTGATATGTACATTTGGAAGAATATGTATGAAAACAAGCACAGATTTTCATATGAAAAGAATAAAACAAATCTTGCAATCTGATATGGACTCAAGTTGGAATAAGCTTCAAGATGGAACTGGGAGAACGTTGGCTAGCTTGAGGTTTGCTGATCACTGCCTTGTTGTGGCGAAAGGGCTTGCGTAACTCAGTGAAGCCATAAGCTATGCCATGCAGGGCCACCCAAGATGGACAGGTCATGGCAGAGAGTTCTGACAAAATGTGGTCCACTGGAGAAGAAAATGGCAACCCACTCCAGTATTCTTGCCAAGAAAACCCCATGGAACGTATCACAAGGCTAAAAGATATGATGCCGGAAGATGAGCCCCTCAGGTCGGAAGGTGTCCAATATACTACTGGGGAAGAGCAGAGGGAATTTCCAAGTAGCGCCAGAAAGAGTGAAACGGCTGGGCCAAAGCCGAAAGGACACTCAGCTGTGGATGTGTCTGGTGGTGAAAAGAAAATCCGACTCTGTAAAGAACAATATTGTTTAGGAACCTGGAATGTCAGATCAATGAATCAAGGTAAGCTGGAGGTGGTCAAACATGAGATGGCAAGATTGAACATCGACATCTTGGAAATCAGCGAACTAAAATGGACAGGCATGGGCGAATTTAATTCAGGTGACCATCATATCTACTACTGTGGGCAAGAATCCCTTAGAAGAAATGGAGTAGCACTCATAGTCAACAAAAGGGTGGGAAAAGCAGTACTGGGGTACAATCTTAAAACCGATGGAATGATCTCAGTACGAATCCAAGGCAAACCATTCAACATCACAGTAATTCAAGTCTATGCCCCAACCACTGAGGCTGAAGAAGCTGAGGTTGATCGGTTCTATGAAGACTTACAACACCTTTTTGAACTAACACCAAAAAAAGATGTCCTCTTCATCATAGGGGATTGGAATGCTAAA
The DNA here is from genome assembly GCF_057233095.1 of Heloderma suspectum. NCBI lineage: Eukaryota > Metazoa > Chordata > Lepidosauria > Squamata > Helodermatidae > Heloderma > Heloderma suspectum. The sequence goes on from NC_139462.1 coordinate 74,542,832, forward strand.
GTAGGAAGTCAAGAAATCACCGGGATAACAGGCAGGCATGGCCTTGGTGTACAAAATGAAGCAGGACAAAAGCTAATAGAGTTTTGCCAAGAGAACACGCTGATCATAGCAAACACTCTTTTCCAACAGCACAAGAGACGACTCTACACATGGACATCACCAGATGGTCAATATCGAAATCAGATTGATTATGTGCTTTGCAGCCAAAGATGGAGAAGCTCTATACAGTCAGAAAAAACAAGACCTGGAGCTGATTGTGGCTCAGATCATGAGCTTCTTGTTACAAAATTTCGGCTTAAATTGAAGAATGTAGGGAAAACCACTAAACCATTCAGGTATGACCTAAGTCATATCCCTTATGAATATACAGTGGAGGTGAGGAATAGATTTCAGGGATTAGACCTGATAGACAGAGTGCCTGAGGAACTATGGACGGAGGTCCGTAACATTGTTCAGGAGGCAGCAACTCAATCCATCCCAAAGAAAAAGAAGTGCAAGAAAGCCAAGTGGCTGTCTGATGAAGCTTTACAAGTAGCTGACGAAAGAAGGGAAGCGAAAAGCAAGGGAGAAAGGGGAAGATATATCCAACTGAATGCAGAGTTCCAGAGAATAGCAAGGAGAGACAAGAAGGCCTTCTTAAATGAACAATGCAAAGAAATTGAGGAAAACAACAGAATGGGAAAGACTAGAGATCTCTTCAAGAAAATCGGAGATATCAAGGGAACGTTTTGTGCAAAGACTGGCATGATAAAGGACAAAGAAGGCAGGGACCTAACAGAAGCAGATGAGATTAAGAAGAGGTGGAAAGAATACATAGAAGAACTATACAGGAAAGATCTTAATGTCCCTGATAGCCATGATAGTGCGGTCACTGAACTTGAGCCGGACATCCTTGAGAGTGAAGTCAAGTGGGCCTTCGGAAGCATTAGTAACAACAAAGCTAGCGGAGATGACAGTATTCCAGCCGAGCTATTTAAAATCCTAAAAGATGATGCTGTTAAAGTGCTGCATTCAATATGCCAACAAATTTGGAACACTCAACAATGGCCACAAGACTGGAAAAGGTCAGTTTACATTCCAATTCCAAAGAAGGGCAACGCCAAAGAATGTTCAAACTACCGCACAATTGCGCTCATTTCACATGCCAGCAAGGTGATGCTCAAAATCCTACAAGCTAGGCTTCAGCAGTATGCGAACCGAGAACTACCGGAAGTACAAGCGGGGTTTCGAAGAGGCAGAGGAACTAGAGATCAAACCGCCAACTTTTGCTGGATCATGGAGAAAGCAAGAGAATTCAAGAAAAACGTCTATTTCTGCTTCATTGACTATGCTAAAGCCTTTGATTGTGTGGATCACAACAAAGTGTGGCAAATTCTTAAAGGGATGGGAGTACCAGACCACCTTACCTGTCTCCTGAGAAACCTGTACGAGGGTCAAGAAGCAACAGTCAGAACCAGACATAGAACAACCGAGTGGTTCAAAATTGGGAAAGGAGTACGACAAGGCTGCATATTGTCGCCCTGCTTATTTAACTTATATGCAGAGTACATCATGAGAAACGCCGGGCTGGATGAATCACAGGTCAGAATTAAGATTGCTGGGAGAATTATCAACAACCTCCGATATACAGATGATACCACCCTAATGGCAGAAAGCGAAGAGGATCTCAAGAGCCTCTTGTTGAGGGTGAAAGAGGAGAGTGCAAAAGCTGGTTTGAAACTCAACATTAAAAAAACTAAGATCATGGCATCTGGCCCCATCACTTCCTGGCATATAGAAGGGGAAGAAATGGAAGCAGTGACAGATTTTACTTTCTTGGTCTCCAAGATCACTGCAGACGGTGACTGTAGCCATGAAATTAAAAGACGCTTGCTCCTTGGGAGGAAAGCTATGGCCAACCTAGACAGCATAGTAAGAAGCAGAGACATCACCTTGCCGACAAAGGTCCGTCTAATCAAAGCTATGGTTTTCCCAGTAGTAATGTATGGCTGTGAGAGCTGGACTATGAGGAAGGCTGAGCGCCGAAGAATTGATGCTTTCGAACTGTGGTGCTGGAGAAGACTCTTACGAGTCCCCTGGACTGCAAGGAGGTCAAATCAGTCAATCCTAAAGGAAATCAACCCTGAGTGCTCATTGGAAGGACAGATACTGAAGCTGAAGCTCAAATATTTTGGCCACCTAATGCGAAGAGAAAATTCTCTGGAAAAGACCCTGATGCTGGGAAAGATTGAAGGCAAAAGGAGAAGGGGACGGCAGAGGATGAGATGGCTAGATAGTATCACGGATGCAATGAATATGAACTTGAGCACACTGCGGGAGAGAATGCAGGACAGGAAGGCCTGGCGTGCTATGGTCCATGGGGTCACGAAGAGTTGGACACGACTGAACGACTGAGCAACAACAACAAAATCCACGTGGGTTGAGGACTAGAGCCTAAATAAGGGCCACAGACCATGTGGACAGGTCCAAAAAAGCTGTATGTTACTAGTCCCATTTGTTTTTATAGGATCAGTCTAGAATAATTTCACTAGGTAATTTGATCTGACATAGCTTCCTTTAGGATTACAAACAACTATGGACAGAATTCTTTCAGTTCATCTCCCCACATATGAAACTGGTCACTCTAGTCTTTGGTCATCTGGTGAGATCCTTTCATGCCTACCTCTGCCTTCTGGGGTATGACTGGTGGGCAGGGACACATGAGACAGACTTTTCTGTTGTGGCACCCAGTGTGTGGAACTCGCTACCCCATGCAGTTTGGTTGTCCTCCACTTTGCCAGAGTTCCATTAAAGATGTTTATTTTCCAACAAGCCTTTAATTCAGGGGCAGGGAACCACTTTGAGATGGGGGGGGAACTGCCCTTCACGGAGCCATCCGTGGGCCATATGAGGTCAGTGGGTGTGGCCATACCTGCTGATCTCAGTGGGTGTGGCCTTGCCTGCTGACATCATTGCCCCACCCATTTTGCGTTTCTCACTGTGCCACAAGCTGAGAGCAGGTTCACCACCAAAAAGGTTCAGATCTAATGGCACAGATCACTCAAGTGAGTAACAAAGCCATATGTTGCAGAGAACATAATTAATTACAATTCTGATAACTGAATCCAAGACACAATCAAAGGTTTGAGTGTGGAATACTTTACATTGAGACAGCCTAGCTGACAACCTTGGAACCCAGTCCAGCCCCCATAGACTTCCAGTCTGGCTGGTACTGGAACCCTGAACCTCCCACTTTGTCAGTGAGGGATCTGCACACGTGAGGGGTCTGCAGTGCTGCACAGCTAGTCCCACCCCCACTGTTGCACCCATAGGCTATATACCCCCAGCTATGTGTTTTGTGACTGTTAAATGGGGCCCTAGGCGTATACGGATGTCTGTGCATAGAGATCCTCCACATGAAGGAGTTCCTAGGCCAGGGGTGGAAAATATATCCTGGCCTTTTGTGAAGCCCCTGCTACTTCCCTATTGCTGCTGAATTTGCTGTCATAGTGGAGAATTAGAGCAGCAAAAAACAAAAAACAAAACCCTGGTGTTTTTGTTGTAAAATAAGGCATGCAGGAAGAGCACACCTTGTTCTAGAGCAATACTGTTGTTCCAGGAGCATAGTTTTGTGTCAAAACAAGGTGGCACATTCAGCAGTGTGGCAGCCGGAGGGGCAGGAGTGCAGGCCCCAGTGGGTTTTGAATTGGCCCCTGATCCCTAGAAGTTGCCCACCCCTGTCCTATATGACTTTGTTGGCAGCATATCAGGCCTGACTGCCATGCATTTTTAGTAGTCCTTAGGAAGAATTTCTAATCCAGTTTCTACCAGCTCTTCCTCAGGTTAGGAAGACACCTCCCTCTGGCATGGTTGTCTGCTGCTGTTCTGGATTACAGCCTGAAGGCCAGGTCTTGCATTGTTTTTTCACTGCACCCATCCACCTCATCCATACCACTTTTTTTGTTTCACCTCCTCCTTCTACAGCTAGGAACATGCTGTTCCTCTTGATCTCTTCTTTAAACACACATGTCCAAGGAAGATCATTTAGAGATAAACAATTTTATTCAGAAATTCACTCACTTATATTTGAAACAAATACCACTGTGATGATTGGAACAGGGTAATTACTGTGGTTAAGAAACATCACAAATGTAGCCTTCCTGTCTGTTTACCATTTAATTCCTAATCCTGTGTGTAATGCTATTATAGATACATAAATTAGTTCAGGTTTAAAGTGTGTTGGTTAAACAGCTTTGGAGTGCATTTCTTCTCTTGTGGTTGTTTTTGTTTTAAAAAAAATCGATTGCCTGTTCTAGACATAAAGTCTGCTGTAGCCTCAGATTTCTCTCCATTATTTAGGCTTCAAATAGCAATCATTTGGTTGCCATCTTTGAGAAAGTGGGTGAATCTGTCAAGTTCGATTCTGCTCAGTTTCTGTTTAAGTATTGATCCTGCATTTATTTAGTTGCTTGCTGTTTAATTTGTGTTTCGATAAAGTTGAAGATTAGATTCACATGGAAGTGTGGATTGGATGTGAGTTTAGCTGCCTGGATAGATGCACAGCCCAAGGTGTGTTGAGGCCACTGAGGTCCACCTGGTGCCAACACTGTCATCTTTTCAGCACCAGGTTAAGACTTTCCTTTACTCCAGTCCCAGGCATTTGACAGTATATGGTAAGGCTTTTTGACAGGTCCTGGGATTGTTATTGTTGATTGTTCAAAATTGTTTTTATATTTTTGTATGCTAATGGTTTTTATATTAAGTTATCATATTGTACTTTTAAGGTTTTTATCTTTGTCAACCACCCAGAAAGCTTTGGCTATTGGGCAGTATAGTAATGTAATAAATGACATGAAATGAAATCTACATAGATAAATTAGCATGTTCATATTTTATGCAAATCTCTGTCCTCTTCTGTCCTCTCTTTTGATGATGCATTAAGGATGGACAAAACCGCCCCTGCTTGCTGCTCGCTGAACCTCTGTGATGTACCTGGCCAGGTGAGCAGCACAGAGAAGGCCACGGGGCTGTCCACGAGGTTCTTAGCAGGCCTTGTTTTTTCAACAAGCTTCCATTTTTGCACAAGATGGGGCTCTGTTTTTCATAAATCTATTGCTTGTACAGCATACCTACACAATTAAATCATAGAAGTTGATTTCTGTGGCTGAAATGAATCTTTATGGCCACCATTATGTAGATCTACTGTGCAAACAGTAGATCTATGAAATACAGAGCCCCATCTGGCACAAAAACGGACACTCACATGGACGCTGGGCGGCTGCGGTGAGTCCCGGCCTCGTGCGTGGGGTGGGGGTTCACTGAGCTGGGTTCAGGGGCACCATCCCTATGACGGCTAAGTGGCTGCCCTAATCCCAAAACAGATCTAAGTTACAGATCCATAAGTGGACCAGGGTGCATGTCCCATGACTCACTTACCTTAATGGAAAGCATTGGATGAGTTCCCAGTGGCCTGATTAGCTTAATATTTATGTTTGCTAAATGACTCTATGAATTATACATTTGACAGGCTTGAGGGCACCTGAAAAAAAATCCCAGTTAGATTAAGGTACTATAATGCATCGTGGTCAGTTGTCTCAAGAGCGGCAGATGGATAAAAAAAGAAAAAGAAACAAACAGTACATCCAAACTGTGTTAGTCAAATTTATTCCCAGAAGTTTTATTAAAGCCATTGAATTAACTCAGCTGAGATGCATAAAAAATTGAGGTCACCTTCATGCAAACTTTTGCATTCAGCATTCAGCACCTCTAATAATTAATGCATGCCAATTTTCATGTCTGGTCCATGCATGTGGATGATAAAGACCCTAATTAGTCAGCCATTTTTTTTTATTTTTTTTTAGTAAGATCCCTATATTTTAAAAAATAGCATGCTGTGAGGGGCACAACACAAATGGATTGGCATACACTGTGTCAGGCATGAGTGCAGTGGCTTGTCCCAACTTCAGGAAATGAAGAGCTCTGCTTATGTGAGTTTTAAGACATGGGAGTAAGAGGGGGGTAACACATTAAATATTTATTTATTTGAATTTATAGCCTGCATCACACCTGAAGATTGAGAATGGATAGAAACATTTGTAAGAACTATCACCATTTATTTTTAAAATGTAGGAATGTGTTTGAAAATGTTGTGTACTCCTCAATTGTATTGGATCAGTTCATGAGGAAGCCTCAGACTCACATGCTCCATCCTCCCCTTGTGTACTTTGATTCCCACCCTGACTTCCTATTGAGTACAAACCATAGTTTGACATTATGCCTAAATCAGCAAACTATAATTTGTGCTTCCCTCTAAACTCAGAACTGGAAACTATGATCGATCTGTGATTTCCAATTCTAGTTTCACTCATTCATTTATTACATTTTTATCCCTTCCTTTCCCCAAAGAGCTCAGAGTGGCATACATGGTTTCCTTTCTTTTATTTTCACAACAACCCTGTGAGGTAGGTTAGACACACATGGAGAGAGAGAGAGAGAGAGAGAGAGAGAGAGAGAGATTGGCCAAGGTCACCCAATGTGCTTTATGGCTAACTGAGGATTTGAACTTTGGTCTTCTTGATATGAATCTGGCATGCTAACCAATACAATACCTTGCTGCTGATTTGGAGGGCAAGCACAAACCATAGTTCACTGATTTGGATATAATGGCAAACTCTGTTTTGCACTAAACAGGAAATCAGGGAAGAAATTAGAGATTTATTTATTTATTCCATTTAAATCCCATCATTTTTCCATTGAGGAACTCAAGGTGGCTACATGCGGTTCCCAGGAGGTTTCCCCTCCAAGCACTGACCAGACCCAGACCTGATTAGCTTCAGCATAGTGGCTGCCTCATGTGCCTTCAGACTATGCCCTGGCTCAACCTGCCTGGGGTCTCCTGGGTCTGCTGCATTTCATCCTTGTTCTCAGGGCCTATTCACCTGCCCTCCACAAGCATACAACTGATACGAGTGAGGAATTGAAGCCTCCTCCTCCACTTACCTGACATTCGCATCTGGATGAATGTGTGAATTGGGCCCGGAAGGAGAGGGCAAGCACATGGGTAGTAAAGACAGTAGGATGGATGGGGTGGCCATGTGTCTTCCTCTACAAAGGACCATCTTCTTTTTGAAGGGCTGTCAGGGAGCAGTCCTCTTTTTGAAAGGCTTCCAATCCAAGTCCAATGTAAAGACAAAGAACCAGAAGAAGACAGAACAGGGCCTCTGATGTGCCCATCAACTCTTAACACTGGACGGCAGACTGAGCAAGCGCACAGGTCACCTGGAATACTGTGAACAATTATGTTCACACCTCAAAAACGATATTGTAGATCTGGAAAAGAGGCAGAAAACAGCACTCAAAAGGAGCTGGAGCAACCCCCCTATGAGGAAAGGCTACAACATTGGGGATGCTTCAGGTCAGGAAAAAAGGCAAGTAAGGTGGGTATGATAGGGATGTACAAAATTATGCATGGTGTGGAGAACATGGATAGGGAGACATTCCCCCCCCCCCCCCGCTCTCATAATACTAGAAATCAGGGTCCTCCCATGAAGTTGAATAGTGGGAGATTCAGGACAGACAAAAGGAATACCTCTTCGTATAGCACACATGTAGTGATGGCCACCACATTGGACAGCTTCTAAAAGGAATTAAATAAATTCATGGTGGAAAGGGCTATCAATAGCTAGTAGTTATGATGGCTATATACTGTATTACCTCCAGTAACAAAGGGAGCATGCCTCTGAACACCAGTTGCTGGGGAACACAACCAGGAGAGTGTTATTGAACTCGTGTCCTGTTTATGGGCTTCCTATAGGCACCTATTTGGCTGCTGTGGGCATAGAATGCTGACCTAGATAGACATTTAGTCTGATTCAGCACATCTCTTCTTATGACAGTGGTGGGGAATGTGTGCCCTCCAGGTGTTGTTGGACTTCAACTCCCATCAGCCCTAGCCAGGAGAGCCAATGGTGAGGGGATTATAGGAGTTGCAGTCCAACACCTGGAGGGCCACACATTCCCTATTCCTGCCGTATGTGATGAAGATGCCATGGTATGTGGCAAGTGCCATATAGTTCCTGTCCAGCCCTTATTCCTTTAGTGAGACTTGTGAAAGAGGACCAATTGATGGACTACACCTGGTTTCCAGGAAGCCAACCCTTTTGGTCTAATCCAAACTAAGAATAAAAACCTCTTAAAATTTTGTGAAGGAAACATGCACACACACACATGTGCATGCATGCGCACACACACACACACACACACACAGAGACACCTGTATTAAAACCCTCTCATAGATTTGCTGCTAGGAGCATTTGAAAAAAGCCATAGCATGTTCTAAAATAGCAATGTACAATGAAAGGGAGTGCATTTTAGAAAATTCACTTGAAGTGCAATGGTGTGATTGTATTTTGCATCTCAGCACCAACCTTCCTGACATAATCTAAAAATAAATGGAGCAAAGCAAATGATCCAGGAAGCTAGGCATGTTCTTAGTTTTGCAACCTTGAAACATTTGCTTATTCTGCAGTGATCTGGGGAAGGAAGCCCAGAAGCTTTCTAATCCCCATAAAATCTGGAACAGGTAGAAATGGCCCACCTTCCTATGTAGGAAGTTCCTCTGATGTTGTGGCAAACATCAGATTTTCCAGGGTTACTTGAAGCACTTAATGATTTATGTGTTCTTTAAACCACATGTCAATGAGCTCTGAAATAGAGTTCCATGGACTGTAAAGAGTTATTATGGTGATTATTATTTTATTTGTGAATAAAATAGCTGTGTAGAGGAAGTAATGTAGGAGCGACCGTGATGAAACCCGACCGGCACAACCATTTGCATGAGTCCGATGGCAACTTTTTCAAGCGCTCCAGTCATGCCAGTCACCACTGGGACGTGACATCTTTCCATGTGTTCATGTCAGACAGTTCATACGTTACTTTCCCCACATGACTGCATCCACAGGGCCACTCTGCATGGAAGATTTTAGAGCATATGAGCTGGCCCATGGAGAGGAATTCTTGGTTGCTGGTCTACAACTGCACAACTCTCCCTGCTTCAGAGATGTTTCTAAATCAGAGGACACAGTCCACCGTAAGTTAAGTGTGCCTAAATTCTGTTGCGGTCAATGAGTCATACAGCCAGCCATAGGAAAAGTCAACATCCTATTGATCTGAACAGGATTTAAGCACCCCTGTCTCTGGATTGTCCCAACTGCCTGGACGTTTTCCAGAAATTATATAGACTTTCAAGTTTTGGATGGCTTTTCTAGTTTGGAGTTAAACTCTTATGTGTGTGTGTGTTTATTTAAAAAAAATCTGTAGTATTTTATATTGTATAGCTTATCCTTGGCTCATTTAAAAAAAATCTGTAGTATTTTATATTGTATAGCTCATCCTTGGCTCATTTAGAAATCAAACTACTCACCCCAATGCCTTAGAGCAAGGTAATTGTTTTAAAAGTACAATCTATCTAAAGAATTAATTCCACTATATTTAATAGGAGAGGGTGCATCAGGCCACTGATCACGTATGTACAAATGCAAATCACTGGTCTTGCTCTGCTGAAAAGTAAGCAGTTAAGTAAATGAATATCCCTCTGCGTGTGAATATACTCTTTTGCAATGTACTTTCAAAAAGAATGTTGTTTCCCCACCACCACCACTCGTAGCAGCTTCTCCAAGGACCCCCTTGCACTCCTAAGCATGCTGTGATTTACTCTTTTAAAAACGGGAAATTCAGAAATGATGGGCTTAATTTTCTGGTATACTGGGCAGCTTTGTGTTCTCCACTGGTGCAAAGCTCTGCTAATCTATAGTATTTTTCCAATCCTGTGATTTAGAGCTAATGTGAAGCCAAATGTTCATAGCAAATCAAAAACTCAGTGAACCTAGGATGTTTTTTTCCCCCCAATGAACCAAGGATGTATTGGGCTCTGTCTCAGTTTTTCTCAAATGCAAGCCGAAGTGTAACATTCGATTCTAAGAAGCAGGATGTAAAAAACACCACCACAACAAGTTAATTCATACATATCGAGGGCTACATCTAATGTCACCCATGCAGACTTCTGCTCACACACTGGGACTTCCCCTTTCTCTCCTGCAGCCTCCTGCACCTCCAAATTGCTCTGGGGGGCCCTGCAGGAGGCTGCAGGAGGGAGGGACAATCTGTGCTCTGAGCAGTTTCTGTTCCACAGGTAGATGGCTGCATTGGAAACACCCTGAGAGTCCAATGCTTTCCAAAGTCACAGTTAGTCAGTAAAAAATATTTGACCACAGCAATTTAAATTCTTCAGTCAACATGTAGGGTTTCAGAAAAGTACCAATCAGTATCAAGTGAAGCCGTGGGGATGTGTTTTATGGGGGAATTCTTTCAATGAGTATAGTTAGATGAGATGGGGTTCCACAGGACTCTATTTTATCCCCCATGCTGTTTAAGATCTACATGAAACCGCTGGGGGAGGTTATCCGGAGGTGTGGGCTGAGGTGCCATCAATATGCAGATGACACCCAGCTCTGTCTCTCTTTCTCATCAAAACCAGGTGAGGCAGTGGCTGTTCTGAATCAGTGCCTGGGCACCATAATAGACTGGATGAGGGCTAATAACTCAATCCAGACAAGACGGAGGTACTGTTAGTGGGTGGTTCGTCTGCCCGGCTAGGTGATATTCAACCTGTTCTGGAGGGGGTTGCACTCCCCCTAAAGGATCAGGTTCGTAGTTTGGGGGTGCTCTTGGATCCAGAACTGTCACTTGAGGCACAGGTGAACTCAGTGGCACGGAGCACTTTTTATCAGCTTCGGCTGGTATACCAACTACACCCTTATCTGGACAGAGATAGCCTAGCTACAGTTATCCATGCTCTGATAACTTCTTGTCTGGATTACTGCAATGCGTTATACATGGGGCTGCCTTTCAAAACGGTCTGGAAACTTCAGCTGGTCCAAAATAGGGCAGCAAGATTGTTAACAGGGACTGGCCTGCGAGCTCATATTACGCCAGTACTTTTCCAGCTGCACTGGCTGCCAGTCCATTTCCGGGCCTGATTCAAAGTGCTGGTGTTAACATTCAAAGCCCTTAACGGCTTGGGGCCAGGTTACCTGAAGGATCGCCTCCTCCCATATGTGCCTGCCCGGACCTTAAGATCATCGTCAGCGGCCCTTCTCTGTGAGCCCCTTCCAAAGGAAGTGAGGCGGGTGGCTACTAGGAGGAGGGCTTTTTCTGCTGTGGCACCCCGGCTCTGGAATGAGCTCCCTACATTGTATTCCTTTTGGTGCCAGGTGAAGACCTTTTTATTTTCCCATGCATTTTTAGCTTTCTAGACTTTTAGCTTTGCTGTTTGAAATCTGTATTTTAAACTCCTGCACTGCTGCTAGGTTTTATTGTGGTTGTAATGTTATATTGTGGTTTTAATGTTCTATATATTTTAAATTGTTTTATTGTGTGTTGTTTGGTTTTAATTTTGTGAACCGCCCAGAGAGCTTCGGCTATTGGGCGGTATAGAAATAAACAAACAAACAAACAAATCTTCCTCACACCCAAAGAAAAAAGAGAATTCTCCAAAGTCATGAAAACCAAATTTCTATTGATGTCTGTTTTCTTACACAAGCTTCTTGACATGTTTTGAGTGTGTAGGTTCTTCTTTAGGTTCTCTTCAGAAAATTAGAGAGCCTTTTCCTCTGAAGAAGAGCATTTATGCCTAATGCTTTGGGAATTGAAAGAGTTCAATTGAGAGAGCTTGTGAAACTTCAAAATATCTCTTGCCATAAAGCTTTTGGATGTTTCTCTGGGGATATTTGGAAGGTCTTGCATTCTGTAGATGCCACTTTTCATGGTCCCTTTCCCCTAACAGCCTGTGCTCAAAAGGCACTGGGGGACTTTTTGGATGCGACATTTGACACCCATAAGATTGGTCTGTTTTTGCTAACCTTGTCTTGAGCCAAGTCCATAGCCAGACATAAGGGTGACAGAAGCTATGCTCATTCTTTTTACCAGGACTGGCACATAAGAAGAGCCATGATGGATCCATCTAGTACAGCATTCTGTTCACGCAGTGGCCAACCAGCTGCCTGTGGGAAACCCACAAGTAGGACATAAGTGGAATAGAACCCTCCCACTCATGTTCCCCAGCAACTGGTGTACATAGGCATACTGACTGTCAGGGATGAGTCTAAGTCTTGAGATGTCTGACAGCTCCGATTCTGAATCATAGTTGGTCAGAGACCGGGGGAGGGACCCTCCCTAGTGAGCCAAAATGCTAGAAGAGAGTCCTCCCAAGATTTTGACCAACACATGGCCCAGACTGAGCCCCCCCCCGTGAGAATGCAAGTTGAGGAGGAGGAGGAGGAGGATTGTGATGTGAGAGACACTAGGGCACAAAATGACACAAAGCAAAATGGGAAAAGTTAGGGGCAGGGCTCAGATGCTCTGCTTGGATAGCCACTCTTGGCAGCCAATGTAGGAGGGAGCCACCCTAAGGGAAAGTCATCCCTGCAAAGCTAGCTGGGCTGGGAGGTTCATACCCCAAACTGCCAGCAACTTTCTCTCCCTCTGGTTCATCTCCTCTGCTTAGAGATTCTTGATTATTTCAATCCAAATCTGACACTGCCTCTGATACTGGCATATAGCCATCAGGAATAGAAGCCATCCTCCATGAATCTGTCTAATCCTTTAAAGCCATCCAAATTGGTGGCCATCACTACATCATGTAGTAGCAAATTCTATAGTTTAACTATGCACTGTGTGAAGAAGTACTTCCTTTTACCTGTCCTGAATCTCCCACCAATGAGCTTGATGGGATGACCCCAGGCTCTAGTATTATGAGAGATGGAGAAAAATATCTCCCTATCCACTTTCTCCACACCATGCATAATTTTGTACACTTCTATCATGTCTCCCCTTACCTGTATCTTTTCTAAGCTAAACCTTTCCTCACAGGGGAGTTGCTCCAGCCCCTTGTTAATTTTGGTTGCCCTTTTCTGCACTTATTCCAACTCTACAATGTGTTTTTGGAGCTGTGTTTTATGTAGCCAGGGCCTGCAGAAAAACAGTTAGGCCTTGGCAAAAGCCAGTACATACATCTTCTAGCATTAGCCCCATGCCTTTATTACCCTTGACTGCCACTCAGCTCCTGCCAATCTTATGCTTTGCAGAATGAAGCTGGGCATAGTTGGCCAAAGTTCTTGTCTGCTCAGTAGACAGGCAGCGTCCACACAGACATGGGTAGGCCCCATGGAGACCCTACTAGCCTTCTCTTCCCTCTCAAGGGAAGATATTAATGTATATGTGACTTTCACCTTGGTTTATTCTATGCCCACTCCTTCTCTGCTCCCCATCATTCTTACGATCATGTCATTTAACCATGACCTGTGCTTGATGAAGCTGTTCTGTGGTCGTTTCCTCAGGTGAGATTCCTGTGTGCTTTAAAAACAAAAAGAAAAGCTTGGTAGGAGACAGTTACAATTCAAGTCTGCAAAACGATTGATTCCAGCAACAAAGACACAGTGGTACAAGTAAATGTTGCAGTAGAACAGATGTGACAGAAAATATTTGAGTTGGAGATGTTCCCTGAGATGCCAAAATGGAGTGGGACATATTTTTCACATCTCTCCTAGTTGTCTTCATCATCAAAACCATCACTGGCATTATTGCCAGTAAACAGAAAATGTTAGTTCTACCTCACTTAAAGAGTACAGGATTAGCATAGGGGTTGAGAGCATAAGTTATGAATCTGGAATTCTTTGGTTCAAATCTCACCTAATATTATTTATTATTTGATTTATATTCTGCCCTTCCTCACATAGAGTTCAGACAACCTAACTGATGATGAACATGGCAATTGCTTAAGGCAAGCCACTCTCCCAGCATCCCCTTCTCATGTTGGCCTGCATTAAAGGATTACTATAAGAATTACTGAGGTAGAGTATGTGAAGTGCTTTGAGCATTTCAGAAACATTAGGTTGGATCAAGATCTAGGCACATGCAACAGGGTTGGTGTTAGTGGACTTCCCCCCCCCCTCAGCCCCCTGGGAGCCCTTCGAGCCCCCAGAAAATGCTACACAGAGGGTTAAGGGATCTAGTGTGGGGGGCTGAGGGGAAAGGGGGACCCCCCAAGTTTGGCAGCAATAGCTCTACCTGATTTGGGGAGGATCCTCCCTTTCCCCTTGACCCCTTGCACCACAGCCTACCCCATTCAGCAGGGTCCCCTGGCCCTCTGTGTAGCATTTGGTAGGGGGGCTCAAGGGACTGGCATGGGGTAGAAGGGGCTTCCATCAGCTCAGCTGTTGTTCAGTCGTTAAGTCATGTCCAACATCTCGTGACCCCATGGACCATAGCACACCAGGCCTTCCTGTCCTCCGCTCTCTCCCGGAGTGTGCTCAAGTTCATATTCATTGCATCAGTGATGCTATCTAGCCATCCCATCCTCTGCCATCCGCTTCTCCTTTTGCCTTCAACCTTTCCCAGCATCAGGGTCTTTTCTCGTGACTTTTCTTTTCGCATTAGGTGGCCAAAATATTTGAGCTTCAGCTTCAGTATCTGTCCTTCCAATGAGCAGTCAGGGTTGATTTCCTTTAGGATTGACTGATTTGACCTCCTTGCAGTCCAGGGGACTCGTAAGAGTCTTCCCCAGCACCACAGTTCGAAAGCATCAATTCTTCGGTGCTCAGCCTTCCTTATAATCCAGCTCTCACAGCCATACGTTGCTATTGGGAAAACCATAGCTTTGATTATACGGACCTTTGTCGGCAAGGTGATGTCTCTGCTTCTTACTATGCTGTCTAGGTTTGCCATAGCTTTCCTCCCAAGGAGCAAGCGTCTTTTAATTTCATGGCTACAGTCACCGTCTGCGGTGATCTTGGAGCCCAAGAAAATAAAATCTGTCACTGCTTCCATTTCTTCCCCTTCTATATGCCAGGAAGTGATGGGGCCAGATGCCATGATCTTCGTTTTTTTAATGTTGAGTTTCAAACCAGCTTTTGCACTCTCCTCTTTCACCCTCAACAAGAGGCTCTTTAGATCCTCTTCACTTTCTGCCATTAGGGTGGTATCGTCTGCATGTCTGAGGTTGTTGATAATTCTCCCAGCAATCTGAATTCCAACCTCTGATTAATCCAATCCAGCGTTTCTCATGATGTATTCTGCATATAAATTAAATAAGCAGGGCGACAATATGCAGCCTTGTCATACTCCTTTCCCAATTTGGAAGCAATCAGTTGTTCCATGTCTCGTTCTTACTGTTGCTTCTTGACCCTCGTACAGGTTTCTCACGAGACAGGTAAGGTGGTCTGGTACTCCCATCTCTTTCAGAATTTGTCACAGTTTGTTGTGATCCACACAATCAAAGGCTTTAGCATAGTCAATGAAGCAGAAATAGACATTTTTCTGGAATTCTCTTGCTTTCTCCATGATCCAGCAAATGTTGGCGATTTGATCTCTAGTTCCTCTGCCTCTTCGAAACCCCACTTGTACTTCCGGTAGTTCTTGGTTCACATACTGCTGAAGAAGCCTAGCTTGTAGGGTTTTGAGCATAACCTTGCTGGCATGTGAAATGAGTACAATTGTACAGTAGTTTGAACACTCTTTGGCATTGCCCTTCTTTGGAATTGGAATGTAAACTGACCTTTTCCAGTCTTGTGGCCACTGTTGAGTGTTCCAAATTTGTTGGCATATTGAGAGCAGCACTTTAACAGCATCATCTTTTAGGGTCTTAAATAGCTCAGTTGGAATACTGTCATCTCCGCTAGCTTTGTTGTTAGTAATGCTTCCTAAGGCCCACTTGACTTCACTCTCTAGGATGTCCAGCTCAAGTTCAGTGACCGCACTATCATGGCTATCAGGGACATTAAGATCTTTCCTGTATAGTTCTTCTGTGTATTCTTTCCACCTCTTCTTAATCTCGTCTGCTTCTGTTAGGTCCCTGCCTTCTTTGTCCTTTATCATGCCCGTCTTTGCACAAAACGTTCCCTTGATATCTCCGATTTTCTTGAAGAGATCTCTAGTCTTTCCCATTCTATTGTTTTCCTCGATTTCTTTGCATTGTTCATTTAAGAAGGCCTTCTTGTCTCTCCTTGCTATTCTCCGGAAATCTTCATTCAGTTGGGTATATCTTCCCCTTTCTCCCTTGCTTTTCACCTCCCTTCTTTCCTCAGCTACTTGTAAAGCCTCATCAGACAGCCACTTGGCTTTCTTGCATTTCTTTTTCTTTGGGATGGATTGAGTTGCTGCCTCCTGAACAATGTTACGGACCTCCGTCCATAGTTCCTCAGGCACTCTGTCTATCAGGTCTAATCCCTGAAATCTATTCCTCACCTCCACTGTATATTCATAAGGGCTATGATTTAGGTCATACCTGAATGGTTTAGTAGTTTTCTCTACGCTCTTCAATTTAAGCCGACATTTTGCAATAAGAAGCTCATGATCTGAGCCACAGTCAGCTCTAGGTCTTGTTTTTACTGACTGTATAGAGCTTCTCCATCTTTGGCTGCAAAGTACATAATCGATCTGATTTTGATATTGATCATCTGGTGATGTCCATGTGTAGAGTCACCTCTTGTGCTGTTGGAAAAGCGTGTTTGCTATGATCAGCATGTTCTCTTGGCAAAACTCTATTAGCCTTTGTCCTGCTTCATTTTGTACCCCAAGGCCATGCTTGCCTGTTATCCTGGTGATTTCTTGACTTCCTACTTTAGCATTCCAATCCCCTATGATGAAGAGGACATCTTTTTTTGGTCTTAGTTCTAGAAGGTGTTGTAGGACTTTATAGAACCGATCAACCTCACCTTCTTTGGCCTCAGTGGTTGGGGCATAGACTTGAATTACTGTGATGTTGAATGGTTTGCTTTGGATTTGTACTGAAATCATTTTATCGTTTTCGAGATTGTACCCCAGTACTGCTTTTCCCATCCTTTTGTTGACTTTGAGTGCTACTCCGTTTCTTCTAAGGGATTCTTGCCCACAGTTGCATGGGCCTAAATCTGGATCCAACCATTTATATAAGATACTAAGCACTTTGTATTCCAGCTACAAATAACCAAGGTGTGATGGGCTCTGTTAACTTTGGAGCCCTAGCAATACTACAGGCTGTTTGCCACAGAAAAAGTTAACATTCTATAATGAAATTCCTTTAAGTTCCACAACCTGCAAACTGCTTATGGATTCACCAACCAAATGTTTAACCATGTGATTTTATGTCCCTTGAGCTGAGTTGTCACACTACCCCTGTGAATTTCGTACGCAGACGGTCTGTGAGCAAATGGAACAGTGTATATAGAAATGTATCAGTAAGAGATTAATCAAAATTAAATGATGGTAATGTAGAGTAAACTGCATTTGTATATGATCCAACTTCGATCACTTCAGCATTATTACGCCTAGGCTAATGGCCTAGGCTAATGGTGCACAAAATATCTCTTTAAAAATAGAGAACTCTTTCATGTGAATCTCAGCGTAGAATTGTGACCTCAGGCTTCTAATTCTCTCCACCATGACCCTGATATAATTCTAAATTTGCACAAATGAACCCTGTAACCCAGTACATTTAATGCACATGCCAAAACAAGGTTTGTTGGAGGCAAAAATATGGGATCATAAAGCAGCTTCTCCAATGAGAAATTGCAGAAGAAATTAGTATGCCTGTGGAGAATGGGGACCCATGTATAATGGCACAAATTCTACTTTAAAAATAAGGAAAAAAATATAATGATACAGGAGGAGAAGTGGAACAATGCAAGACAGAGAAAGACTCTAATGAGCTCCAAGTTATCCTGCATTGCCAGCCAACAATTCCCAGAGGTTCATCACACAAGGCTAAAAATCCTGCAATTTAGCGGGGCTTCTGCTTCTGGAATCTTTGTAGGACTAGATCAGGTTTTTTCCACCTGTTTTAAAATAAACCCCAAACCTAAACTTCTATGTGTTTCATTACAAAGCCACTAGGAGGTGCTGTTGTTTTATCTTATCTATATATAAATGTTAGGGATGTCAGAGAATTCTGCCATGGATCTCGGTGAGGCTGAATGCCAGTGCATTCGGCCCCCCGAAATCTGTGGCAGAACGAAGTCCCCCCGCCCCCCTGCCCCACAAAAGGCGCGCGAAACGGTCACCTACCTGCTGCCGTTAATGCTGACTTGCGAATGGTAGCTGCGTCCGTGTCCGCCATTCGCTTCATCACTGTAGCCATGATAGGCTACGTAAATACTTACGTAGCCTATCACGGCTAACGCAGGGACGCCATTTGCGTCCCTGCGGAAGCCGTGATAGGCTGCATAAGGGTTTACGTAGCCTATCATGGCAAAAAAAAAGGGAACGCAAATGGCGGCGGCTACAGCAGCCGCCATTTGCATTCCCTTTTTTTTTCTGGCTGTGATAGCCTACGTAAATATTTACGTAGGCTATTACGGCAAAAGAGAGGGACTTAAATGACGTAGTGGCCGCCATTTACACCCATCTCTTTTGCTGTAATAGGCTACGTAAATATTTACGTAGCCTATCACGGCCAAAAAAAAAAGGGAATGCAAATGGCGGCCGCTGTAGCCGCTACCATTTGCGTTTGCTGTTTTTGTTTTGTTTTTTGCCATTTTGTTTTTTGCCCATCACGGCAAAATACAGGGACGCAAATGGCGGCGGCTATGGCCGCCGCCATTTGCGTCCCTGCAGGCTGCCCTGCGGCCGGATGTCCGGCTGCGAGCGGCCCTGGCCGGCAGCTCCGCGGAATCGCCACGGAGCGGAGCTGGCTGGAGAGAATTTCGGGGGGAGGGACGGAGTGCCTCCCCCCCACCGCAAATGTCACCCTTTGAAAAGGTAATTGACTTTCATACATCCCTAATAAAAGTCAAAAATTGTATGTGTGTTTGTGTGTTTGTGGCTGGCGGCAGGGCAGTCTGTAAAGCAGGGAATAAGGGGGAGCTGCCCTGGCTGTAATCACACTGTAGGGGCCCACTGAGCCTGCCATTTAGGCCCTACAGTTGCTGCCCCTTTTACTCCACATTCTCACTTGCCAGAGTGTATGACAGGAGTCACTGGGTTACATTATTACTTCGTTTACACTTTCCCTTACTAACAAGTACACCCTCTCAATCATGGTACAGGCCAGGCTTCTGATTTCAGCTATGAGGCATCCTATTGGCCATCTTTCATTCTATTGGTCTCTCTCCCATTCATTCTGACTTCCTTCACCTTGGATTGGCTGGCCGCTGTTTGTTCCCTCCCCTTTACTCATGGTTTCTTTTCTGACTGTGCAGAACATTTAGTTTCTCTCCCCTCTTCCTGCAATATCCAGAGAGCAAGCAAGTTAGTGTTAAATATCTTTACCCCTTTCAATGCCAGATGTATCTGTTAGTAGCGTGTGATTAACGCTAATGTGAAATGTGGTGCGGTGTGTGCTCGCCTGTCTGAGGGGCTGGGATGACACAGTGGAGTGGAGACTTCGGGCTTTATTCATGAAAGAGTGAACTGGGGGGAATTGAGAGGGCAATTGCAAAATGAAGGGCAAAATAGCAGAGTTTTATGTGTAGATGAATTGAAGATTTTTGGGTTTCTGTGTTTGTGGCTGGCTGCAGGGCCGTCTGCAAGACAGTGCATAAGGGGGAGCTGCCCTGGGCCTAATCACACTGCAGGGGCCACTGAGCCTGCCATTTGGGCCCTAGAGTTCCTGCCGCTTTTAGTTCCCATTCTCACTTGCTGGCGTGTATGACAGGAGTCACTGGGTTACATTATTACTTCGTTTACACTTTCCCTTACTAACAAGTACACCCTCTCAATCATGGTGCAGGCCAGGTTTCTGATTTCAGCTACCAGTCATCCTATTTGCCATCTTTCATTCTATTGGTCCCTCTCCCATTCACTCTGACTTCCTTCACCTTGGATTGGCTGGCTGCCGTTTGTTCCCTCCTCTTTACTCATGGTTTCTTTTCTGACTGTGGAGAGCATTTAGTTTCTTTCCCCTGTTCCTCCAATATCCAGCAAGGAAGCCTCTGTTGAACATTTTAATAGTGGTATGAGATTCAGTGTGGATTATATTGTAGTAGTGCTTACAGATTCAGTCTCTTCCATTTTTAGTAGTGTTCTTTATTCAATCTGCTCGTTATAATTGTTGTGCTTTTTTAATCAAGTCTGGTGGATTCAACTTTTCAACTTTCTTATGGGGCCTTTCCGGGAGGCGTAAACCTACCTTAATGTGTTTCTAACAAATAGTGCCTATGACAAAATTACATCCCGGGCAACGCCAGGTGTATCAGTTACTTTGCAATAAAAATGACTTTAAACAGTATACCCTCATTGCTTTTGACTCCATGGTGGGAGGGGGGAAAATGCCAGACTTTCGTTGTCATGGAAAACAATGCAGTAGAGCTCACAAAGAGCAGGAGGTTCCCTGGAGGAGGGCTGTGTTGTGTACAGGACCCGTAAACTTCTGTGAGTAAGCAATTTGCATAGCAGGATAAAAGCCCCATGGAGCCCCCAGACAGATCACAGGATGTGGTGGGGCCTGTGCCACCTCTTTCTGAAGTGGTTTACATATTTTGCTGAATTCCCAGGATATTCTGGTATGTTTTGCCTAAAACAAAAAACCGAGTGCTAATAGAAACAAAACTGGGTTTGTTAGGCCATTTCCCTCACCACGGATGTATATGAACAAGAAACTATTGTCAAGGTTTGGTCATAACAAGCCTTCAAAATGTATTTGTTACACAGAAATAGATGGACTTTTTTCATGTGTCTTAACCAAGGAAAAAGAAGAACCAGGAAAGGGAAGAGGAGGGCAGAAAGGGACAGGGTGATTAAACATAGACTTGGGTGGAAAAGGACCCATCAATAAGGTTTTGTCTTTGCTCAGAAGAATTCTAATCTACTTAGTGAAGTCCTTGTAGCTTCTTTAACCAAAGCATAGGCAGCATAATATACTGCCAGAACACCAGAAGGTGCAGCTTGTAAACTTCACTCCACTACACAGCATTTAAAGGTATGCCCACCCCTTCTAGCTAAAAGGAGCTGGTAATACTAGCTGCACTGGGTGCAAGTTAATAATTACTTAACGTAATTTTTTTAAGGCCACTGTAACTTCTTGTAATTATTTTTTTGTTATTCGAAGAGATTTGTTTGCAGAGCACTTGAATGAACAAACTAGGGCGGTCAGGTGTCTTCTTTTACAAATGATAGTTCTTCATTACAGGGCTGCCAGAGGACTGTCCTCAATTTGAAGGCATCCTCTGTTTGAAGGGCTGTCCAGTTCAAGTCCAGTATAAAGATAATGAACCATAAAGACTGTTGCCCAACAACAGTTTGCACCTGGAAGGCAGACTGAGCAAGGCAGGCACACAAGTCACCTTGTCATAGTGAGATGGAGGGAGCAATCCTATGACCGCTAGTCAGCAGCTAGACGGCCAGAGGATATCTGGTTTTCCGAGAACCTACCTTCCCCCCTTCCACACTGCCTCTAAGGCAGTGCAGAAAAGCCCCACGCTCAGAAGAGGAGCAGCCAAAACGGGGCGTTCTGTAGGGAGTTCCGGGGCGGGGAAGGCGGAAATGCTGGTATGACACATCCTATGTGTTGTCCAGCAGCCTCCTACCCCGCTCCGCCTTCCCGTGGCTAGACAGCTGAAATCAGCGGTCTAGCTGCAAATGCAGGACAGGAGAAGTGCAGAGGGGATGATCCCCTCCATGCTTCTCCTGCTCTTCATTGGATAGGCGGTCACCTCTGAGTTCAGAGGTGGCTGCCTATCCCCACAGAATTGTGCCCTCACTTGTTTACCCCCGTATGTGCATAGGGCCCCCTTTAGGCTGACGTTGCCAATGCATCACCTGCGGGACAGGGCTGACACATGTGTCAGCATCTAGGGGGAGCAGTCAGCCTGCTTGTGCACAAGAGCCCCTTTACACTTTCATACTGAACGCCTGATGATGTAATTCCTCAAAGAATTCAGTTAGCAAAAGGCCCAGAGGTTGAACTGGAAGATGACTCTGAGGCTTGAATGGTTACCTTAAAAAAAGAAGATTTAAATAAGCTCTGACATCCAGAGAGTTAGCTGTCAGAGTTTATAATTGTCACCAGGAAATGATAGAATGTATAAATACAAAAGGGCAAAGTTTTGTGGCAAATCACTCTAAAGGCATTGTCGTTTGCTGGCATGACAACTGCAGAGAGATGCTGCAGTAGGTACATTTTTAGAAGAACTCTCAAACTAGAACCATTTCAGTATATACACTTTCTTATCCTTAGATCACTTGCTTTACAAGTTTCCTCTTTTGATGATAAAACATGCGCTAAGGTTTCTGCTGAAACCTTGGGAGTTATTCTGCTTTCATAGATAGAAACTGCAGTTAGATGGTCAAGACACTTGTTATTTTAATACATTGCTGTTCCACCTTTTTGCCCAATTTCTAACCACAACATTTAATACAAAAATCATATTAACATAGCTTAAATCATATTAAAATCATATAAAATCATATCAAATTAATAACTACCATTTTTAAACCAGTCAAAAAAAATAAAATTCCTAAAACAGTAGAAAAGCAAGACATAGATAAAGATAAAGATAAGCACTTCTGAATCGGCAAGAAAGAAGAAATGCATCACCAAAAAAAGAGGATGCTGATGTCCATACATTTTGCATGTGCTAATGTATATGTACAGATGCAAATTTAGAAATAATAATTATAATGTAAATAGTAGCACAGTGCATCTCACCATAGTGTGGAAGACCAGGCACCTGTGTGCCTTGCTCAGTCTCCTATCCAGGCAGGCCTGTAGCCAGGGGGGCCTAGGTGGGGCCTGCCCCCCTAAATTTTCTCTGCCCCCTAAATCTTTTTACAAACAAATAATTAAAAAAACAGTGTCAATGTTGTCTTTAAAAGGCCCGCAAACCAGATGAACTGCCCACCCTACTGATTTGGCAGCACGCCCCCCCCCCCCCACACACAAAAGCAACAGGTGAAAAATGTCCCCTGGTTTCAAGACAGGAAAAGCTCTATCTTCGCTTGCTGGTTTTTCCTTTTGCGCAGCTATTAATGGTCCAGAGTTGAATAGGATTGCACTGCCCATAACTGTGTGCATGATTGCAGCCACCATTCCTGAAATTATGGTATTTATTTTTGTATCTATAACAATGTCACGTTTTAGGTAACCTTGATTACAGCACTCCAAAGAAAGGAAATAACAACATGGTTTCACAAGCAAGGTATCAGCCATTGCTATGGGCCTTTTCCACACTAGATGTCAGTCTTGTTCTTTTTTCAAGACCATGCTACTAAAAGTTTTGCATATTGAGAAATCATTCACATCAACATACTTTGGAGAGCATTTCACGTAATGATTTTTCTTTCTTTACAGCATTTATTGTGCTTGAATGAAAAAAAATAAAAGATTTGCACTAAGTAGATCCATCAATAGTTTTTCCCCCTAGCCCTTGAAGCAGTGAGCATTTGAAAAGCCAATTCATTAGGAAATTCAGAATATAACAGTGCATAGAAACCTATGTAGCAGTGAACACACCTGTCAGTGGAAGATACTAGGAACATTGGGTCAAACTGTGGTTTGTGAAAGCATAAAAATAATATGCTGAAAAGAAATACCACTCAAGTGATTAATGAAGCTATTGAAAACCTAGCAAAATAGCACAAGTACATCGCCAGCTTAAACGATCTGTTCCATTCATGCGTGAATATCTCATGAGAAAACAAGAGGGCTGAAGTTTCAAGCAACTTGAGAAAGAGATTTAATAGAACTGGAGGTATATATTCCTCTTGTTATAATGCCAAAATGAAGTTAATCCATTTGGCAAAGACATGTGACCAATGAACTACCAACTTCATAGCAGTAGAGGAAGCCAAATTATCCATTGCCCCATGCACGAGGAGAAAGGAGGCTGTTCATTCCTTCCCTGTGATGCCACTTGATGGTGAAAGAGTCCTCCATATTTATTGTTCAGAGAGTGACAACACCCAATGCACATGCTATGGTCCTAGTGCAAACCCTGCTCTTTCAGGTCTAGTCATCCTTACCTTCACCAAGTGACTTGCTTTGGATTTCAAGCCTTCCCTTGGAGCCCAGCATCCATATGCTCCATCTCAGTGGTACAAATGACCTTATCTAGCTCCAGATCCCTAAGGGGTTGCTGACAAGGAAATGTGTAAGGAAATGACGGGGGTGGGATTGTCACAGACAAGAGCTCACAATTCCTGGTTCTCTCTCTCTGCATCCTTATGCAGCACCTTAAGGGACATTTTAGTCAGTAGTGAGGATGGGGATGGGGGCTAGTCAGTAGGAAGTGGAACAGGTCTTGAATAATGCTTATTTGTGCTTCTTCAGCTTACAAGAGCCCAAAGGATCAGGCTGATAAGTATAAACACCATCAACTTAAAAGAGAGTTTATGAATATTATAGAATGATAGAAGGACTAGGAGCTCACTGTTCAGGGCTTGGCCTCTTCACTCTCAGCTCCATCTCTCTCTCTCTTGCTCCACACACGTTAGCTCTCAGATCAGTTCAGCTCATCTTCTTTCTCCACAACAAAGCTCTGCTACAAAAGCACAATACAGAAGACAGTGCAGTCAGTTGCTGGGTCCTACAAAAGATGCTGCACTTTCCCTCTTCTCTATCTTTTACAGTAGCAGTCTTTTTTTTTTCTTTTTCTTTTTTGACCTGATGATCGGGGTGGGGGTGGGCTTAGCACTTCCTGGCCAATCTTAGGGTGGATCCAGCCCCCTCTTCCCCCTTTCTTCTGGAGTCCCTGCTTAACATAGACATTTTGCCAGCTAATGAATGCATGTACAGGGGACAGGCTGAAGGCACGTGAGATGGTTCAACTGCTGAAGTGACTGGTTGGGATGCTACCTACATATGTAAGATGCTCTGAGATTCATGGAAGAAGAGCAGGATATAAAATGTAACAAACTAATAAATAAATGCATATGACAATGACACATCTGGATACTTCATATTATATAGACATGTATGGAAAGGATAAGCAAGACATATTACTGAAGTGAGGAAGTAAACATGTCATTAAGTTAACGAACTATTTCCCAATTTATAGATCATTCTCTTTCTGTTATAAGAATAAAGTGGCCTATATGGCTAATAAATCCGTTATAGGACTATTTGAAATTCATAAAAGCAAGACAGCTGGCTCAAAAATGGTGCAATATATTTTTATATGCATTCTCATGCTGATAATTTCTCTGGCTTGTTATTTACTGTATTTTTATAGTTGTCTGTGTCCATTATTTAACTTTATTTATTTAAAGTTGCTGCCATAAAATTCTGACACAATTTGATACATTGCTTCACTCAAACACTTGCATTTGTATTATTTCGTCTTGTTATAAAGAGAAATGGGAAAAGGCCTTATCTCAATTTCAGTGTAAGAAGCAATGATTCAAAAAATTCTTTAAAACACACTCACACGCACACACACACAGGGATGTGATAGTCATTAATACTTTTGTATTCTCCTATGTATCCTCATCCCCCAACATTAGAAAGATATATAAAACTTCCGACTAACCCAAGATAGTGTATTTTCTTTGTGTGTTTTCCTGCAATAAAAGTGTCCATGATTCTGTGATGTTTCAAAATCCCTCCCAGTTTTATTTATTAAAACATTT
Source organism: Heloderma suspectum (assembly GCF_057233095.1). Classification (NCBI taxonomy): domain Eukaryota; kingdom Metazoa; phylum Chordata; class Lepidosauria; order Squamata; family Helodermatidae; genus Heloderma; species Heloderma suspectum. Next base: position 74,568,404 of record NC_139462.1, read on the forward strand.
AAAATCAAAGGCAAAAATGAAGCATTGCATATCAAAACTATTGGGATGGGTCTCATATGATTTCAAAGGAGATGGTAAGTTGCATTTAAGGTACTTAAGGCGGGGCTGCCAGAGGCTGCTCGGGAAGGAGCCTGTGGGAAGGAGGACCAGCCAGCTGTACCAGGTAGACCCTGAGCCTTCTTCTGCCCCTGCCAAACAGGTACTTAAGGCGGGGCTGCCAGGGGCTGCGCCTCGGCATCGCGCCAAGTGCGACGCTAAGTGTCACACTTGGAGTCGCACAGAACAGCACCTGAAGACCCACCCACCTGCCTCTCCAGAGACACCAGCATCCAAAGATACCAGCAGCAAATAGCAGCAGCAGAGGGCAGCAGCTTTAAAGACCAGGGAGAAAGGGGCAAACGTGGACTTTATCTGCTTCTTCTTAGCTGCTGTTCTCTTTTATCTCTTTTATTTTTTATATTCTTTTACACTGTTGTACATTTTATATCCTAACATTTTAATATGTGCCTGGGAGGACTATTGAGCAACTCAGGGGGTCGGGGAGGTGCCACTATAACTGTGGTCACGGGCAGGGGGAGGTATGGCATTGGGGGATTAACAGGCCAGCTGAGGAGAAGAGGGGCTAGACACCTTACAGCTGTCCCCTCTTCTGGTTCTTCCCCCAACCTGATGGTTCCTGGCAGCCTTACCAGTCTGCCCTCGGGTCTGGTGGTGCTGCTGCTGAATGCCAGGTCGGCCCAAAATAAGACCTCCCTCATCCATGATTTGATTGTGGATGAGGGGGCTGACCTGGCATATATTACTGAGACCTGGGTGGGGGAACTGGGAGGGGTCACTCTCTCCCAGCTGTGCCCTCCTGGGTACTCGGTGCAGCACCAACACCGACTTGCGGGTCGGGGAGGGGGGGTTGCTGTGGTCTATAGGAATTCAATCTCCCTCTCCAGGCTTCCTGCTCATTTGAGTGCAGATCTTGAGTGTTTGTACCTTGTGTTGGGTACCTGGGACAGATTAGGGATTCTGTTGGTGTACCGCCCACCCCGTTGCGCATCAGACTCCCTGCCTGAGCTGACGGAGGTGGTCTCGGACTTGGTGTTGAGGACCCCTAGGATGATGGTCCTGGGGGATCTCAACTTCCATGCCGAGGCCGCTGTATCCGGGGCGGCTCAGGACTTCATGGCCGCCATGACAACCATGGGGCTGTCCCAACATGTCATCAGCCCAATGCATATGAAAGGACACACGCTTGATCTGGTTTTCTTGACTGGGCAGGAGGATGGTGATCTGAAAGTGGAGGAATTAACATCTATCCCTTTGTCATGGTCAGATCACTTCCTGCTGAAGTTTAGACTCCTGGCAGCCTTCCCCCTCTGCAAGGGTGGGGGACCTATTAAAATGGTCCACCCCCAGAGGCTAATGGATTCTGATGGATTCCAGAGGGCTCTGGGGGATTTTCCTGCTGGTATGGCTGGTGCTGCTGTTGAAGCCCAGGTTGCTCTGTGGAATGCAGAGATGACTCGGGCAGTTGACACGATCACGCCCAAGCACCCTCTCCCTCTGAGCAGAGCCCAACCAGCTCCTTGGTGTACACCTGAGCTGAGGGCAATGAAGCAAGAGGGGAGGCAGCTAGAATGCAGGTGGAGGAAAACTTGTGCTGAGTCTGACCGAACACAGGTAAGAGCCCACTATCAAGCTACTCTGTGGCGGTGAGGGTGGCAAAGAGACAGTTCTTTTCCACCAGCATTGCATCTTCTCGGTGTCGTCCAGTAGAGATTTTCCAAGTGGTTCACGGCCTGTTACATTCTGGGCCAGGGAGAGAGACAGTGGAACCCTCGGTGGCATGTTGTAATAAGTTTGCAAGGCACTTTGAAGATAAAGTCGCTCAGATTCATCATGAATTGGACACCACGATGCAGTTCCATTGGTAGAGGCGTTCAGAGCACCGTCTGGTCCACTTTTATTGGATGAGTTTCAGTTATTGAGGCCTGAGGATGCGGACAAGGTGCTTGGCCAAGTCCGATCGACCACTTGTGTGCTTGACCCTTGCCCTTCATGGCTTATTAAATTGAACAAGGAGGGGATGTCCGGCTGGGTCCAGGAGGTTGTAAATTCATCCTTGAGAGAGGGAGTGGTGCCTGCACTTTAAAAGAGGCGGTAATTAGACCACTCCTGAAAAAGCCTAACCTGGACCCAGAGGATGTTAACAATTCTAGGCCAGTGTGGCCAACATCCCCTTCCTGGGCAAGGTACTTGAGCGGGTGGTTGTAGGACAGCTCCAGGCACTGTTGAATGAAACAGATTATCTAGATCCATTTCAATCGGGCTTCAGGCCTGGTTTTGGAATGGAAACTGCCTTGGTCGCCCTGTGGGATGACCTCTGCCGGGAGAGGGACAGGGGGAGTGTGACCCTGTTGATTCTTCTGGATCTCTCAGCAGCTTTCGATACCATTGACCATGGTATCCTTCTGGATAGGTTGTCTGGGTTGGGATTTGGAGGCACTGCACTACCGTGGTTCCGCTCCTACTTGGATGGCCAATTCCAGAAGGTGGTGCTGGGGGATTATTGCTCTGTGCCATGGCAATTGTGCCATGGGGTTCCACAGGGCTCTATTTTATCCCCTATGCTGTTTAACATCCACATGAAACTGCTGGGGGAGGTTATCCGGAGGTGTGGGCTGAGGTGCCATCAATATGCGGATGACACCCAGCTCTACCTCTCTTTCTCATCAAAACCAGGTGAGGCAGTGGCTGTTCTGAATCAGTGCCTGGACACGGTACTGTTAGTGGGTGGTTCGTCTGCTTGGCTAGGTGATATTCAACCTGTTCTGGAGGGGGTTGCACTCCCCCTAAAGGATCAGGTTTGTAGTTTGGGGGTGCTCCTGGATCCAGAGCTGTCACTTGAGGCACAGGTGGAATCAGTGGCACGGAGCACTTTTTCTCAGCTTGGGCTGGTATACCAACTATGCCCTTATCTGGACAGAGATAGCCTAGTGACAGTTATCCATGCTCTGATAACTTCTCGTCTGGATTACTGCAATGCGTTATACGTGGGGCTGCCTTTGAAAACAGTCCGGAAACTTCAGCTGGTCCAAAATAGGGCAGCAAGATTGTTAACAGGGACTGGCCTGTGAGCTCATATTACGCCAGTACTTTTCCAGCTGCACCGGCTGCCAGTCCATTTCCGGACCCGATTCAAAGTGCTGGTATTAACATTTAAAGCCCTTAACGGCTTGGGGCCAGGTTACCTGAAGGATCGCCTCCCATATGTGCCTGCCCAGACCTTAAGGTCATGGTCAGCGGCCCTTCTCTGTGAGCCCCTGCCAAAGGAAGTGAGGCGGGTGGCTTTTTCTGCTGTGGCACCCCGGCTGTGGAAAGAGCTCCCTAGTGAGGTTCGCCTGGCACCTACATTGTATTCCTTTCGGCGCCAGGTGAAGACCTTTTTATTTTCCCAGGCATTTTAGCTTTCTAAACTTTTAGCTTTGCTGTTTTAAATCCGTATTTTAAATTCCTGCACTGCTGCTAGGTTTTATTGTGGTTGTATTGTTATATTGTGGTTTTAATGTTCTATATATTTTAAATTGTTTTATTGTGTGCTGTTTGGTTTAAATTTTTGTGATCCGCCCAGAGAGCTTCAGCTATTGGACGGTATAGAAATAAATAAATAAATAAATAAATCCTACTGTAGCTGTGTTATATTGATGGTGCGTTAAAATAATGAGGTGTCAACCTTTTACGATGTGAAAAGACCCTTGTCATATGACATCTTTTCCATGTCAGTTGGGACAGCTGCCTCCACTAGTCCTCTTGCTCTCACGGAGTAGACCACTAGTGCAAGAGGAGCTAGCAGTTCCTGAAGCAAGCACAGAAACAATGGGAAACACTTATTTTTGGAACAGGCCAGGCCAGTGGAGCCCCGTCTGTGATCTCTGCTGACCTGCCCTGTTCCAGAAATGAGCAGCTTCAGGAAACATAAATTCCTGTTGCACTAGTAGTTCATTCCTTGGCGTGCTGGCTGCTACACCAGATTTTCAGATTTATGTAGTGGTTCCTTAACATTGTGCATACAGATCATGAGAAAGGAATGCAACTCCATTTACTACACTTCCTTAATTAATCCGCACCACTAAAAAATGCCCAACAACTTCTTCTGCCATTGAGAAACCCACTTTCAGCACAGTACTGTTGTTCTATTTTATAATTTTATATAGTTTATTTAAAAAAAGCCCTCCGTGGTCTAGTTCCATGGTACCTTAGGAAGCACCTTCTCCCCTACATCCCAGTCCGCCACCTAAGGTCCTCTGAGGGCTCTCTGCCTAATGTGAGACTGGCAGCCACATGCAAGAGGACCTTTTCCTTTGCTGCCCCTCAGTTGTGGAATGACCTGCCGACTGAAATGTGCCTGCTGACCTTACTGAAGGCTTTTATGCAGACATGAAATATGCTATTATTCCAGCAGGCCTTCCCTTTTTAGAACTCTCATTCCTTTTGCTGACTTCTGTATACTGTTTTTAAGCTGTGTTGTTTTATTGTTGGATTTTTAAAAAAAATGTTTTTAGTTCAAAGTTGTTTTAGTTAAATGTTATTTGTATATATTGCCCATATGCTTTTAAGTAAATGGTTTTTAAACTTTGTATATTGTATTTTGATGTTTTAACTTTTGTAAACCGCCCAGAGTGCTTCAGCTATGGAGCAGTATAGAAATGTAATAAATAAATAATAAAATAAATAATGCATTGTCCTTTTTGTGTCTCTATCCCAAATAGCCTCATGACACAAGCTACCTGCCATATCTAGTAACACCTAAGAAAATGTAGTATCAAAAATGTCAAACACAATGGAAGGGAAATGGATAGATTCTGGTAAAGTGAAAATTCACCCATAGCTCCTCCAGGGGTCCCATACTCCCATGCGTTGCTAGTTGTGGAACTCCTTGCCTTCAGAGGTCAGGCAGGCGCCAACACTGTGTTCCTTCTGGTGCTTCCTGAAGACACTGTTATTTCGAGAGACCTTCCTTGAGTGACCAGCTGCGGTTTATTAAGTTAAGAATTTGTTTCTTTTAAAATGTTTAAATTGTTTTAATATGGTGTTTTATTATTTTATCTTTGTTCACGGCTCCAATATCTTTTGATATGGAGCAGTATATAAATATTGTAAATAAATAAATAGGTTTACCAATTAAAACTGAATGAAAGTGGTAGAAGTCTCATTTCTCAACTATTGGCATTATAATATAGGTAAAAGGAAAAGACAGAAGCCATGTTGTCAATAAATGGTTTAATAACAAGAAATCACAAAAGCTTGTTCTGTTTCTTAATGCTTTCCTACATATCAAATGCTTCTTTCCTCCAAACAGTAGTTCAACAAGTGAGGCAAAAGCATCCTCAGTTCTCAGAAACCAAAAGGAAATGTTAGTGCCCAGATCTGCTATGGCTTGAACCTGGCAAATTGTCTTTTATTGTTCAATGACTATAGTGTTCCTAAACTTACAGAGCTGTGCGGAAATCACAGTTTAAAATGCTGCCTCTTGATTTCCATTTTACCTTATGAAATGGAACCAGCTACACACTGATCTGCATGTGAAAGGGAGACCAGGCCAAACAGAATGCCTAGCTCCTGTTTCCCTTTCCCTTCCTTGTACTTATCTCCTGACACCAGGTGAAAATCTTTATTTTCTCTGGCTGCTTCCACCAAACAGCCTTAAAATCCCTCTGGGTCTCTTGTAAATACAATGTGGGATTTGGCTTCTAGGCATGGGGTGGGTAACCCAACAATAAAAAAGACCGCAAAGTTTAAACAACAAAATTACTGGAAAAGTTTTACTATTAGGAAAAAGTTTTAACAACTGCATGGTTACAACACACACACACACACACACACCAAACCCATAACAACAAAAGGGTAAGAGAGTAACCAGGGTAAAATGCATCTAGCTAAACTTCACTAGACTGTATCCCTATTTTCCAAGTTCTTCCCAGCAATATCTTATTGTCAAGAGTTCTCAGCTTTCCCAAGCAGCTTTCTTTCTTGATCCTTTTTCTTCTTTCCTTCCAGATTTTTAACTTTTCCCTCTATTTCAGCCTTCCTCTACCAAAATTGCTTTCCCCCCTCAACTTTTATATGTTAAAGATAGCCTATTCTCTTGTTACCTTGACTAATCAGGAGGGCTCAGATTTGCCTTACATTCGTTCTGCTGAGCTCTTTGCAGACATTTCTGCAAAACCAAAATACTTCTTGCAAAATTACAGACCCTTTGGTGCCACAAAGTAAATAAAACCTTCCTGCAGGCTTCTTATTTCTCTGGCCATCTGCTCAACCTCTTGGTCACTCCCTTTACCCCTTTTTACCTTTGTAGACTTAGGGGACAAAGACCTGAACTTTTGACTTTTGGTTCAGCACACATACAGAAAGGAAATTAACCCCACAACATCCAGAAAGCCATATTCAACAAAAATGGAAGATGGTTTGTTTCCATCACAGGTTACAACTCTCTTCCTTGATTTTAGCATTCAAGAAATTTGGGACCTATGGCTTTGTGGGCATTGTCTTGGGATAACTGACCCACAGTGGAATATATCTGTTTAAAGAAGAAATGTGTGACATGGGACAAGCCAGAACCTAGACACTTAAATGGCAATAACATCAGTGATCTGATCCATTAGCTATTCATATCATATGACCCAAGACAGGTAACCTACAGTCAAGTAAAGATCACAATTATCAGCAGATATCTGAAATGCAATTGATTTGTGTTCATGGCAGATTAAAACATATGGGAGCCCTATTCTAAGCCATATTATGGAACTCTTTGCCCATAAATCAAATGGTACACACATAACACGCTGCACCATTCACTCTAGTCCCCTCTATCATGTTTTGCCCATGGGATCTTCTGAGGGGCAAACAGCAGTCTGCTTTGTATGCTGATCATTGTACTGATATTTTAAAGGTTCAGTAGTTGGAAATATGGTCATTGCTCCCTGACTTATGGTGCCATTAGTATACCATGAACCCTGTGCAAGGAGAAGAATGGCCACATCATCCTCAGTAGTCAGAGGCCCATTTTGCTTGGGCTTCAGCGCTGTGGCTTGCTTAACCTAAAGTTCAACCCAGCCTTGCATCAACACAGACAGAGCATAAATGAACGATCCATGTGTTATATATACAAATGCATCTTTTCCTTGGAATTGTTTTGGGATTTATGCATCAATTTAAATGCCATTCTGACCATTTTTGCTTGAACAAATTATATTCTATGCTACCCCTAAATACATTTCTTTTATGTGAATGCTAGTAGGTTTCCCAAGCGATAAGAATGCATCAGCCATTCTAGCAGCAAAAGAACACATGCTGCTTGATATACTTCATGCTTTTAGTTGTCGATTTGCAATCTGTCCCTCAGTCCTGGATGCAGCAGGCACACTTACCTAATGACACATGTTCCATAGATTTTAATGCAGTAAATACAGTTAAGATTGAGGAGAGCCATGGCTCACCTTTTTCATGCCTTGTTCTCTGCCTATAGAGAACCTATACCTATTCACCATATAAAGCAATGAAATCTGTATGTAAAGCATGAGTGGCACCTGACAGTAAATATTTCAGGAGAAAGATCAATCCTCCCACCCCCTCTTCCCACCCACATAACTGCACGTCATGTAAATTTCTAACAAGCCAAGCCAAGAAAAGATTTGAAGAGAAAATTGCTACAAATATAAAGAGTAGAAGTAAAAAAATGTCCTAAATAAACCAGAAAGCCAGACACAGAGGCGGTAGGGCCTTAGATAACAAAAGATAGCAAAGAAGCACTGAACAAAAACGGTAATTGCAGAGAGAAAGGATTTTTTCCCTTATCTATCTTTCGGCAAGGAATGTTGGAGAGTGAGGGAGAGATCAACACCTGAACCATTTCCCCCTCAGGCAATACATCAAAAGAAATCTACCAAAGAGAGGTGACAAACAAGGCAGCTGCAGAACTTAGTAGCCGGCAAAGCATCAGGACTGGATGCTGTTCATCTCAGAAATTCAAGTAATTTAAAAATGTATCTCATTTCATGGATTCATTCATATTTCATGCAGCCCCCCCAGCCCCCCCAAAGGCTCAGAGTGGATAAGAATGTCATGATAGCAACCATCACTAGGTAGGTACACACGGCCCATTCCACCCATGGAATGAACGTATGGAGCAGGCTGTGGGGCCATGCAGGCTAGCCCCAGCCACAACCATTGCCATGCACCACCACCATGCTTCCCCATGTCCATTCGTGTACAGATGTACATGTGGAGAGCCTCTATACACAAGGAGTGACCCTGGCCAATCAGGGTCCCTCCTTGTGTGTTAGAGCATTCTGTGCATGTCTCTGTCTGTGTGGAGGACGCCTTCTGATGGATGTCAAAGGGACATTCATTGGATGAACATAGTGGCAGTGTGTGGTGATGGCGGTGGGTGGGACTATGCCAGTGGTCTTCACTGCAAGGCCCGCTAGCCTTTGGTGGCTCCCAATCACTCCATGTGTGGCCCCTCTCCCTGCCTCTCCCCCTCCTTGTTCAAGTTGATAGCAGCAGTGGCCAGCCTCTCTGCTGCTGCTGCCTTCCTGTCCCAGCAGCGACAGTGCTTGAGGCATCGCTCATTGCCATGCTTGGTGACGCTGCTGCTGCCAATCCTTTGCTGCCAGCCCCTGTGTTTCACGTGCCTCCTCCAGTGCCTCACGCCACCTATTGAGTGGCCTCCTCTGCTGCTCCTGAGAGGAAGCTGTTGCAGGGCGGAGAGGGGTGTGTGCATCCCTTTCCTCTGCCCATACCTAGGAACTGGGTCATCACTGTTTCCCCCTTCACATCCAGAGTCTAGCACATTGCACAAGAGCAGAGAGTCTCTCCTGTAGTGCACGAGAGTCTGGACAGGAATTAAACAGACCTAGCTTAATTTGACAGGATTCAGTTTCTGTTTATAGAAATTACAATCAATTGAGAAACCAAGGCATTATGAATTTGCCCCTTCAGCAATTTGCCCTTTAAGTTTTTGAAAGGATAGTGTTGTTTTTCTTTTGTATGCTGTGAGAACTGATTCCTGCAGGTTTTGTCCTACTTCGGCACCAAAACTTTCCTTTCCCACTGTCTGCCTTATCTGAGAATAGTGTGGTCTCTCTCTCTCTCTCTTTCCAGGCTTTTCTTCACTAAGCATCTATTGTGTGCTCATCGTTTCCTCATGGTTGTTTATGGGTTCTTTAGATGATGATGTGACCCTCCAGTTTCACTTCTGTGTCTAACCAGCACTTTTGGCAATGTTTTTTTAAAGCACGGAATGAGGCATTTAATTTTGAAAGGGAAAGGAAGTGCTATTTCCACGTATGTATTTGTGCTATTCCACTATAGCACAGTGCCACCTAGATGTTATGTAGCAGAAAAGCGGGAAAGGAAATGCTCTTTGTTTAGTGCTTTGATCTCAATTTTGTGACAAAACCAAAAGTAGATACAGCGGATTAACAGCCAATTGACAGCCTTGTGTAGAAAAGCACTCTATGTGTGTGTGCTGGGGAAATCTGTTTGCGGGGGTGGAGTTTGGTGTTCTCAGGCTCAGCCCCTTGGGCTTCATTTCAGTTCCTGCTGCAGGACCTGACTTGATCTGCAGCAAGTCAGGCCAGTTTAAGGATTTTCTGGGAATGTTGTGCCTTTTTTTTAAGGTTCTGCAATTTGCATAAATTTCTGAGCAATTTGTGCAAATTACAGCTGAATTAGCAGAAATTGCTCAGAAATTTGTGCAAATTGCAGAACCTTTTTTTAAAAAAGAAAATACATGAAAAAGTTCCTGGAGTTTGGGGAACAGCTTGCAGCTCGGCTTGCAGACGCAAAGCGAGTTGTACATTCCGCTGAACCCAGTTGAGCCAAAAAAGAACTGGATTTCCCAGTGACGGACATCCCTATCTAAGAGTCTGTAAAGAGATGTATTTGATAAAATGGAAAAAAAAATAAATTAGTGAATCTGGCCAGGGTTCAAGTAGGAAGAATCAGATCCTGGACTTGCAGAGACTGAGGGGGAGAGAAAGCGAGAGAAACATGCTATATTAAAGGGGTGAGGAGAGAAAGAGAGAGAAACATGCTTTCTTAAAAAGTGGGGTGTAGGTGGCAGGGTTAGAATGGGGAGGATTTTACTTTAAAATTGTTGCCAGCATGGTGCACCTACAACCTGTGATGATGATGATGATGATAATTGCTACTGCCCGGTATGTGTGCGTGTGCTCATGATGTCTGTTCCACCTCTACTAGGCTCCCTTTCAAGTAAGGCTGTGTACCACTTCGGCCCAAGGCCCAAACCTCGAGTCAAAGCGGGCTGTTTCAGGCCACTTTGTGCCCCTTCCGAGGCGAAGCAGAGGGGGCACGAAGTGGCCTGGAGCGGGTTGGGGGCTCAGTGCACTTCGGCCCCCTGCCCAGCCCCCCCGGCACCTCCAGGGCCTTACCTGAGCCGCCTTCTCCTCACTGCTGCCGTGCTGCTGCCTCTGCTGCACCGCTACGCCACCTCTTGAGGCCTGGACGCATGGTGACTCTTCTTGCAGGGAGTCACCATTTTTAAAATGGCAACTTCCTGGAACTTCCAGGAGGTTGCCATTTTAAAAATGCTGACTCCCTGCAAGAAGAGTTGCCATGTGTCCAGGCCTCAGGAGACAGCGGAGGTGGAGGCAGCGAAGATGGCGGCGAAGACAGCAGCGGCGGGGAGGAGGCGAAGGTGACAGCAGCAGAGGAGGGGGCAGCCCAGGTAAGGAGCAGGGGGGTTGTGTGGGGTGTCAGGGGGGAACCTGATTTGGATTCAGGGCTGAGGTGGGAAGGGGCACCCCCCAAATCTGCCCGAACCGGATCGGGCCTGCCTTGGAAGACTGCTTCGCGCCTTCCGAGGCAGTGTGCATAGGACTGACGCCCTAGTGGCTCACTTGTGATCGACTCACTTGCACTGGAGGGGGCGGGGAGAAAGTGGATGCTCATTTGAGGGAAGAGGCACAAGTGTATGTGTAGGGTGAATTTTGCCTTCCAAAGATGTGTTGTGAGGGGTGTTGTGGGAGTGTTGGAGTCAGGGCCAGAGCGCAGCCCTGTGTCCCAGCTCAGGTTGATATTTTCTGATCAGTCATAATGCCTGAACAGAGCTAGAGTAGTGAGCCATACAGTAGCCCCCCAAATACAAGGTCTGCATAGAAAAGGGAAGAAAAACTTCCCTCTCCTACAAAAAGGGAGGGGGCTCTGTCCTAAAAGGCCCAAACAAAACTGCTTTAATCTGAAAAGCCCATTGAAACATCCTAGACCTAGTCACTCCATAGGTGATGCAAAGACAGAGCTCCCAAGGGAGACTCCCCTCTATAAATTTCATGCCAAAGAGACATCAATTAAGTTACTTCTATATTCTTCCTCATGCTACACTTTCTCATACATTTTTAGACTTTCCAGCACTATTTCTTTTTATTCTTATCTGCGAGTGTCTGGAGGTGTCCTTTGGGTAGTAATGCCCTTTATGGTAAATAGTTGTCCCCTCCTTCTATCAAGGTTTCCTCTAAAAACACATTAAAATGGCACTTCCATTACTATGTTCTGGCATATTTTCACAGGATCTGTGTATTTGATTTTTAGTAATGGATTCCTTCCCTGCCAGGTGCTAACATGGGGTGTTTTCTCTGCTAGTTGCAGGATTTGGAAGTGTCTGTTGGCACAGCCATGGGAGACCCCATGACAAAGGCAGTACATTTAAAGGTTCAAAGACTGGATTGGTCATTTATGCTCAGTTTTACCTTAGGCTTTCTCACCTTCTTATTTGAGAGAGAAAAGTGGTTCTACTTTTGAACACACATTTATTCAGCCTTTGCTCAAAAGGTGGAATGAAAAGTCACTAAACACCATTTATGATGCTAAGAATTCCAACCTAGTTAATCTGGATTTTAATCTCATTATACAGCAGAATGTTCTTAATCTATCTGTCTGGCCATGGCACAAGGTATCATGCAGAGATTCTGTTTTACCCCACTCATGTGAATGCTCCCCTTCCCATACTTTGGAGAAATGAAAACATTTTACCCCGAATTCCTCAATATCAGCTGCAGGAGGTGTGAGTGATGGCTAGGGATGAACAAATCTGTTTTGCTTTCTATGGTGTGCTTTTTCAAGCACAAGTTCATTCCATCCAGTTTCCTTATCAGTTTGCAAATGTATTTTCATGTACATTTTCATACATGCAACTATTTGTATACATTTTTGCATGCAATATCCCCTAATATATGCATTTTTGCAAGCCATTTTCCTCAATGTGTGCATTTTTGTATCGAGTTTCTGTTCGGACAACTGCATCACAAAATTCGGAGAACTGTGAAAACTGAATGATAATTGCAATCTGATTCACATATTACTTCAGGAAGAGTGAATTATGTCAATTCATATTAAAATGTGAACCAAACAAATTTCTGCCCCATCCTAAGTGCTGGCTAGCTGTGTTTGATGCAAGTGAAATTTAAGAGAGAAATACCTAAGCAGTAGTGTCTGTGGACAACCTAGATTAAAATGATGTGGAATTTCTTCTTTTAAATTCCACACAAGTATTTAACATTGATGTAGCTGTCGATTTAGCTGTTTGCTAAATACTAGACAGAACATTTTTCCTGCTCAGCAGCTTACAATATAACAGAGATGGACAAATAGGAAAGAAGAGAATGGTTACAACGTTTGTCAAAAATACTCTCAACTTTATGCTGTTAAGCAGCACAAATTTCTTTTTAAAAAGAGTTGATGCTTTAAACTCTGGAAGAAATTATTCGTCCTCGCTGAGAAGAAGGCAGCCATGTTTCTGGGCAAATCAATAACACCTGGTAGATGCCGCTAAGGACATATCGTGTAGCAGAAATGTTTAACCAGGATAAGAAAATGTTTCTATTTTATTTGCAGTTATAGAAATGACACACAGCAGGGAGATAGATTTTCTCAAGCAGAAACGTACTGTTCAATCACAAAGAATGAAGTCCTGACAGATACCATCCTTGCCCTGTGTCAGTGGCATTTCAGCACAACAGAACAACGGGCTTCTCTCTCATCGATGGCAGTTGTTTTTGTCATGTAGGCAAACAGCTGTCCTTGTGTGTATTGGGTGACTCTCACCTCTTTCTCCACAACAGGTACATCACATTTCAGCAATGCTCTACCTTGAAGTACAGGATGTTATTTTATTCCTTTTTATAGCATAATTAATGGGAACTGGTCCTGATCATATATACTAATAGGTGCCGAGTTGTGACAGCTACCTGTAGCCACAACGGGGGCTACTGAGGAAGAAGAGAGAGATATCAGCCTGCTTGGGGGAAGCCCAAAGTTTGCAAAAGTAATAAAAACATTTCAAGAAACAAACAGCCCACCGAGGACTAGAATGCTGAGTGCCTGATGAGGTGAGGTTGGATAACCAAGCAGAAAAGAGATCAGAATAGAGATTTACGTAGGCTAAAACGGTGAATGAAAAAGGGACGCAAATAGCGCCTGCTACGCTATTTACGTTCCCCTTGATTTTCGCCATCATAGTCTACGTAAATATTTACGTAGATTAAGATGGCCAAAAAGAAGGAACGCAAATGGCGGCGGCCATAGCCGCCGCCATTTGCGTACGTGGTTTTTTTTTTAACCCACCCCCAACCATGATAGGCTATGTAAAGATTTACATAGCCTATCACGTCTTTTTTGTCTTTTTTTTTTAACCTAGCCATGATAGGCTACGTAAATCTTTACGTAGCCTATCATGTCTTTCTTTTTTTTCACAAGCCTGGAAATGGTGGTGGCGGCAGCCGGTTGGAAGACCGGCCGCTGCCGCCACCTTCGCCAGAGCCGCCGCCGGAGCCGCCGCCGGAGCCACCGCCACCCGGAAGATCCGCCCCAGGTAAGTCTCATCCCGGGGGGGATCCGTGGGGGGGCGGGGGGGGCAGGCCATTCCGCCACAGATTTCGGGGGGCCGAATGCACTGGCATTCGGCCTCACCGAGGTCCGTGGCAGAATTCTCTGACATCCCTAGAGTATTCTGAAAGTGAGCATAATGGCTCGTTGGTCTCTCAGCTTTGTTTGAGACAGGTAGACTTGTAGGTCTGTAGCAATACAGCCTGTCTCAGCCTTACTGGGCTTTCACGTCAGACAGCTACATCCTGATTCATTAGAAGACCTTAAGTGACAAACTGTATCAGTTCTCATCCTCACAATTTCAGAGAACTTGGATGTGAGTCAGAGGCACCAATGCCTTCAAAAGAACCTCCTGTCATTGTCAAAATGCTTGTATGTATGCCATGTCCAGCTTTTTCATTCTCTCTGCCCTGCCTGATCATGCAGCTCTTGAACAAGTCTCCAGACAGATGGATACACTGGATTTGATCCATAACATAAGCACTGACCCATACTTCATCTCAGCTTCTGCTCATCAGATGGTATCCTACAGTAGGCTTTCTTCACTTCATTTGGGCTTTTGCTGGTGGACAGCTCTGACGACTGGTCTGCAAAGCTGCAATCCAGTTGGCACTCATCAGTCTGCACTGCTGTCAGTCTGGATAACAAATTAAGATGAACAAACATGTTGTTCTAAGATGAGTGTCATGAACTCTCTGTAATCGCTTGTCAATGGAAACACATTTGTTTATCAAAAAATAAAAATAAAAAATCCAGTTCTGCACAGCTTTGGATACCTGATGGTCATAGTAGATACTACCCCCAATACAGAGTGGAATATGAATGCATATAGGAAGGGAGTGGCAACATGCTAGTAAGCTCTGCTCCAATCTATGAATGTTCATATAAAACTGCACCTCCATAGAGGGTATAATGAGCACATGGGGGCAGCGGTGTTCACTGACAGGCTCCACCCCCAAACTATTCATGGTAATTTCAATGTTTACTTGTATGCATGTAGGCTATCTTCATACTTTTAGGTCAGGGATAGGGAACCTCCAGCCCACAAACCACATACAGCCCATGGGAGTTCTTCTCCAGTCCTTGCCCCCTCTCCTGGCAGGAAAAAGCTCTTATCTTCAATCAGCAGTTAGTTGGAGATAAGAGCTTTCCCCTCCTGCATCATGATAAATGCCACTTCAACATTCAGAAATAGTTAGCTAATGAAAGCATTGTTCATTGGTTATCTGCCTTACATATCCATATTCTAGTAAAAGAATAAAGGTAGACATGTGCCTGAATATTTCACTCTATATACACATACAAAATCCTGATGGGTATCTTATTGCTGGAGTATTGCTGCCACCAAAAATAATGTCCATGCAGTTAAGGCTGCACAACGT
Organism: Heloderma suspectum; assembly: GCF_057233095.1. Taxonomy (NCBI): domain Eukaryota; kingdom Metazoa; phylum Chordata; class Lepidosauria; order Squamata; family Helodermatidae; genus Heloderma; species Heloderma suspectum. The sequence continues at coordinate 74,583,682 of NC_139462.1, forward strand.
AGATACAACTTCTGCAAGAGGAAACCAAACAGATTGCCTGGGTAATGGGATAATTTCCCACTCCAGTCCTGGCAGCCTTGATAGAGGTGGAGGCTTGATGGAGATGGAGTGGGGAGTAAACACGTGTTCCAGGTGGCCCACCATGGTTACTGCTCTGAGCAGTGGTTTTTCAGTGGCATATGTAGCACCAGCAACAACATATGAATTGGGCCAAGGTCAGTACTGCAATGGACTAGGGTCCATACATTGAGGTGATAAAATGCCATTGTCCATATGTTATAGTGATAAATAGATAGCTAAATTCTGGGTAGATAGGCATATTTATTGCATTGCATTCCTGTCTCTTTAATAGATCATTCCATCAGCTGTCAGAAGAACAATGTGGTGGGTCTAAGTGGATACTGCAGAAAGCAGCAGAGGCTACATAATGAATCCCTCCAAGCTAGGCTTCCATCAGATTGTACTTAATTAAGGCAAGGGACACAATTTCCGAGTAAACCAATTAAGGGCATTTTAATTAAATACATGAACACTGCAGCAGCAGCTAGTGTCCAGATCGCTCTTGCTGCTTAATTTCCCAGCAGCTTGAAGGGACGGAGAGGGAGTAACTGTAAAGTATTGCTGTTTATAAGGGAGGAATAAATTAATTCCTCCTTCCAAGAGCAAGCTGGTTCTCATAGCTGTCAACGTTTAAAACTGTAGCAGAGGCGCACACAGTTTCTTCCTCTGACTTTGGCATTATCACCAAACCCTGATCCGGAAGCTTCACCCCTTTACCCCTGCTAATAAAACCAAAGAAAACTGATTATGATATTTTGATATTTGTACTGATGTAAATCATACTCCCATGGTGTTCCACATTGCTTGTAATCCACTGAGTTTGGAAAACTGCTTACTAGAAGATGTAGTATGGTAGGAGAGGGACCATAGCTCAGTAGTAGAGCAGATGCTTTGCATGAAGAAGATAGTAGCCACTTCTGAATCTTAAAAAATAAGAGGAAATACATCACCAAAAAAGAGGGTACCAATTTGCATTACATTTGCATTTGCTAATTTATATGTACAGATGCAAATTTAGAAATAATAATTATAATTGAAATAGAAATGTGACCTGTGTGCCTACCTGTTCAGTCTACCATACTTAGAGTTGATGGGCAACAATTCTTATGGTTCTTTGTCATTGAACTGAAATTGGACAGGACAGGCCTTCAAAGAGAGGACACGTCAAAGAGAGGATGGTCCTCTGGAAGCCTTTCCAATAGAGGATTGTCCTCTGCAAAAGAGGACACATGGCAGAAGATCACAGCTTCAGTCCCTGGCATATGTAGTTAAAAGGATCAGATATCAGGTGGTGGGGAAGACCTCTTCAGAAATAGTGGAGAGCCACTGGTAGTCAGAGCAGAGAAAAGTTGGCTAGATGGACAAATGAAAGGTCCTGGTATAAGGGAGGTTCCTATGTTAGGACAAGGGAAGGAGAAGGAGGTCTGCCTAGGCCCAGATATGCTTTCCACATCTAAGCAGCATTTCAAGTTGTCAATGAGCATCTTCTACCTGGACATTGTTCTTACACAATTATCTCCTGTTGCAGTGAGAGAAGTCAGTTGCAAGACAGCTCTGGCTGCTCATATCCCATCACTTTTCATTCCTATCCCACTCACCCCCCCCCACACACACACTTCACATGCTGCATTGCATACCTGGAGATCTGCTTGCCACAGATAGTAAGGGAAGGAGGCAGACGACAGGGCTGGGGAGCAATTTGCCAGGAGCAGCCATCATTGCTGCCTTGCCTCTGGCTGGAACTGGAAACGTGTTTGAAGCAAGAGGTGTAAGGACAGTCATGGGATCATGATCATGTAGGGTACCTACAGGTCTTTAGCTGAATGCAAGTAGGTGTCCTTTTGCACAGTGGTGTAGTGGACCCAGGGCTCACAGGGCTGCAGCACCCGCACATTTTGATCAGCGGGAATGCTGATGTCAGCACCCTCCCCCGCAGAATTCCCTGTTCCCCCTGAGCTTAGCTGCAATCCTCACAGTAACAGGGGTTGGAGATGGATTTTTCCAGCAACGATATATTGTTCCTTGTTGTAATGCAAAGTATTTTGGGGTGGCTCAGTCAATCCTAAAGGAAATCAACCTGACTGCTCATTGGAAGGACAGATACTGAAGCTGAAGCTCAAATATTTTGGCCACCTAATGCAAAGAGAAAACTCTCTGGAAAAGACCCTGATGCTGGGAAAGACTGAAGGCAAAAGGAGAAGGGGATGGCAGAGGATGAGATGGCTAGATAGCATCACCGGTGCAATGAATATGAACTTGAGCACATTCCAGGAGAGAGCGGAGGACAGGAAGGCCTGGCGTGCTATGGTCCATGGGGTCACAAAGAGTCGGACACGACTGAACGACTGAACAACAACAACAAAAGTCTTGAATGGGAAATTAAGTCCTATTGTCTTTACCAAAGATTTGTTCCTGCTGGAGATGAAAACTGCTAGCACTAGTTTGTTGATAGGGATCAACACAGCTGCCTGAATTTCTGGAGTCTCCATGGGAGCATCATGGGACTATCATGATGAGCACTTCAACATTTACTGCTACACCACTGCTTTTGCAGGCATTTATGCTCAATGCTTGGACACAGCTAGGGAGAGGGCTCCCAGGGCATGGGGCCAGGAGGCAGGATCCCACTGGCTTTGCACTTGTTGCCCTATGCGTGGTGAATCGTTTCTGAATAGAGCTAAAGTAGATTTCAAGTACTGCACAGAAGGCTGACTGTGGCCACTTTGGGGTGGGGACAGTTTGAGTTTACCACTTGGAACTCCAAGTGGTTAAGATGCTGAACTGCAGACCGGAAGGTCAGCAGGACAGCAGTTCGAGACCCGAGTGCCGCGTGACAGAGTGACCTCCCATCTTCAGTCCCAGCTCCTGCCAACCTAGCAGTTCGAAAGTAAGAAATTGCAAGTAGATAAATAGGTACCGCTTCAGAGGGAAAGGTAACAGCGATCCGTGCACCTCGGTGTTCAGTCATGCCGGCCACATAGCCACGGAAGCGTCTTCGGACAGCACTGGCTCTTCGGCTTAGAAATGGAGATGAGCACCACCCCCTAGAGTCAGATACGACTGGCTGAGGACACCTTTACCTTTACCACCTGGAACAATTCTGCCGGATGTGATATGAGAAGCTAAAGTTCCTTGATCACTACTGTTATTTAATTATTGATTACACACATCCTGCTCTTACATGAGTTTCCCAGTGGTCTGTGAATTGTTATAAAAAGTAATGTTGCAGACATAACTTTGGAATTTTAGATTTGGTATTACTTGCAATGCTCAGTGGGGGAGTGGCACAGGAATGTGAAAGATCACAGCTCCAGGACTTTTTTTCACAGTGAGAACATTGCCATCATTTGCTGGAGTATTTGTAAGTGTTGTCTGGGGCAGGTTGGAGGGCAGATTTGGGCAGAAATAGGCTCACCAAGGTCACCTGTGATCAGGGATGTGAAGCTTTGGTCTCCCTGGCCAAAGTCCAACATGCTAATCAATACACAACCTTTTGCCAGCCCACTATTTTATGACTATCAGCTGCTCCTAACAGAATGGGCATTATGGAATGTACTGCTGCTAGGGATGTATTAAAGCCATTCCATCTGTGTTTTGTGAATTGTCAGGTGTCTTTCATTCTATTATCCACTCATTGATGGAACTGGATTTTTTAAACCACAATTTCATTCTACTTGCGCTAAGTCGCACTAGCAAATACACATAAATTAATGCAAATTAATGCATTTGCACAGGTGCACATTATTGCATTTGCACAAGTACACTTTGGCTTTAATATGCACTTGCTGTAATGTGCTAATACAAATTAGCCCCTATCCCTCCCCCGCCCCCGTGAAAAATCAAAACACAAGTCCACTGAATCCACATGATTTGGAGAAAAATGGTCCACTGTGGAATCTGCAGGTCGTATTCATAGAAATCATTGTGGATTTCGTCAATATCCCTAACTGCTGCTCTTTGTGGGGCGCAGTGTGTGTGTGTGTGTGTATGTGTATGTGTATATAGAGGGCAGGGGAGGAGAGAAATAAAATGGCTCAACACAGTTGCCTACATTTTTTTACTCTCCTTGGGGGCATGGCTATGGACTATCTTTGGGAGTGTGGCTGTGGAGGTTCTCATGATGAGTTCTTCCTCTTCCAAAGTTACACTATACCACTAATATACCACTAGTAATGGTGAATAATTAACTTCACACATGCAGCAGTGAGAAGAATGACATCAATGGGATTACTTCAATAAGTATTCTTTCAAATTCCAAATGGAGTGTCTACTGAGTCTGCTTAGGCTCACCACAGGCAAGAATACACTGCTGAAATAATTTTACTGGTGTGTGTGTATGTTTGTTGATGCTATGCAAAATACATTATTTCCACAGGCTTCTTGTCAACAGTATCTCTTTTATTGTTAGCCTACACCTATTTGGAGAATTCCCTGGAAGCCATGCTTTCTTCATACATGAAAGGGTCTACCTGACATTCATGGCAGTAAATGGTTTCCTTTTTCCTTTTTCTTTTTTAAGGTTATGTATCCTCTGAAGCATAACTATCATGAGGAGTACTCCCCAGTAGTCAAGCAGATCTAAGGGTATTAAATAAAGGGTTCTGTTTCTTGAAAAATGCTTTTGCAAACATTCATTTCAGAAAAAGAATAAGGTGCTTAAATTCGACACACTATGTGACATAGAAATTACCATACACAAGACTTTCTTTAAACAAAGCAACATTTTAGAATAGGACCAATTAATGAGAATGTCAAAGTAATTGTTCTTGTATCTCTGAGCAACCAAGCACCAATTCATGTGCAAAAGTCACGGCTGTCAATCAGAGTGAATAAAGCACCACAGATATCCTGAATAATCTTTAGGCACCACAGCTGGATCACATGCCTGGGCTTAAATTGGTGGTTTAATGGGTGATGTGCTTTCAATTCACCATTGATGTTTTAATTCCTCAATCACACTGTACGTAAAACAAAATTAATCTTCCAACGTTCGTGTCTTGCCCAAAGCTGCCACAAATTCCAAGAAAGAAAGGCAAACAGAGAATACAAAGGAAAGACAAGCTTTGTATTTCCAACTGTATAAAAATATGCTGAGAGAACGTTGGATATTGGCGATGTAAAATATCTAAACAGAGAGTAATCAAAGGTGGCATTTTGGGGTTACAAACTCTGGCATATCTTTCCCCACCCAAACAAAATAAATTAAAGTTGAAAGAAACAGCTGCACATAACACCTTATTTAATATTGATGGTAACTGAAATATGGCTTTGAATATGTTCTTTCACCCAGGTTTCTGCATTCTGTCATTGCTGCAATGTAAAATAAAGTAAACATGATTTTATTCTGCAGAGGAATGCATTCCCTGAACTAAGATGAAGAATAGCTCTTGAGAAACACTCAGTGTGTGCATAAAATAAATGAACAAATGGATAAAATAAATAAATCAATGGGCTGTCATCCTATTCAAGAAACGTAAGCTGATTGATCCTCAGAGTTTTATTTGGTCAAGAAATTAATCAAATTTGCATAAATTTGCATATTCACAAAACAATGCCCATTCCCGCCCTCCCTCCCACCCTCCCTCATATTGAGTGAATACATGTTTGCATATTAGCTTACTCCAGTAGGAAAAAAATGCCAGCTGATTTTAAAATTCTCCATTTTTGTATGTGTTTGGAATGGTTCACCAATTGTGGATGAGACTTTGGCACTCCAAGAATGCATGGGAGATGTGGAGCCACACCTTAATTTTTAGACTGGGGTTTGAATGCTTGTAGAGGCTAGTTGTAGGCAAAGAAATTCACTTTGAATACACTCAAAGCCCCTCTCCAGCTTTACCAAGAGTTGGACAGCACAGTGTCAAACCTAAGCCATGGGCACAAATGATGCTTGTGAATGTTGCTTCCCTCAATCATCGCTCTGGTTGTCTTTTGGACATCTTCCCCCAATTGGATTTCTGCTGGAGGGAGCAGAACATTCTTCTCCTGTGCTCTGCCAGGCAGCCCTCCCACCAGGAAATGAGAGATCAGCCCAGAAGCTCCTGAAAAATGTTTTTAGCACCAGGTGCCTCCTCTGAGGGAAGTGTGGAGGATGGCAACAAAGGAGAGGGCCTTCTCGGTGGTATGGCCCCTAATTATAGAATGGTCTCCCCATTGAGATCGACCTGGCATGAACTTTTGATGCCATGTTAATACTGTCCTCTACTCCTAGTCATCTGATAGCCTATGATAAGGTTTTAACTGGTCCTGGGACTTTTACTGTTGAATGTTTGAAATTGTTGTGCAAATATAAATGTTTTATATTGTATTTTAAAGGTTTTAATATTTTGTAAACCACCCAGAGAGCTTTGGCTATTGGGCAGTATAAAAATGTACTTAATAATAACAACAACAGCAAGAAGACTAAAAGGAGGACAAAAGACTTGCTGCTCTGTTCCCACCTCCAGTCACCCAGACCTTCTGAGATAGTAGAAGCAATCACCACTGAGAAGCAATTTCCACTCAGTTCGGTGTAGTCTGGTCATGTTTCTAGCATAGGACTGGCACCCCACGTTTCAACTTTTGTACTGACCCATGTTTGCTTGTGATGATATTGTAAGGTTCCCAGCTGGCTGCTATCAAATATATCAACTTGAACTGCCTGTCCAAACACTATTTTGAACAGCCTTCAACAAATCCACTTGTCAAAGGCAAATCTTTGATCTTGGCCAGTGAGAAGGCCCAGGGAGGTAAATTAGGCTGACAGAAAAACCTAAATTTTGGGGAGAGAGTCTAGTTCTGAATGGTATTGGTTAGCAAGGGTTTGTTTCCTTTCCTTTCCCTTCTCTTTCTGGGAATACTGTAGATTTGATTCATGGGCTGCTGGAGGGGGGCAGTCACACCATTTTCAATCTCTGCTCAGTATTGTGTTTTAATGTTTCCTATCACCTCAGACACAATATGTTTAAACAGAGGCAGTTCATGCATTAACAACACTATCCAATGCTTATCAACTCAGAAGTAAGTCCCATTTAGTTCAGTGGCACTTATTCCCAGGTAAGTGTGTACAGGATTGCAGCCTAAGATGTGAATCATCAGCTGCTGAGTGATCCCATGATGACTTACGTATATGCATGTGTGATGAGGGAGAAATTAGTTTGGTTCGCATTTTAATGCAAGGAAACCTAATTTGCATTTTTGAAACTAATACATGAACCAGAATGCAATAATCCTTCAATTTTTGCACTCCTCCATATTTTGCGATGCAGTTCTCCAATTAAAAAATGTGTACAAAAATGCATACATTAGTGGAAATTATATACCAAAAGGCATACTGTATAGTATGGAAACTTCCTTGCAAAAATATGTACTTATTAGAGGAAAATCTGTAGAAAAATGCATATAGATTTTGGTGCATACAAAAATGCACACTAAAATGCATATTAAATTTGTACAGACTTTTGAAAAAAAAAAACATTTGCAGAAATGGGACAGAATGAACTTATGCTTTAAAAATGCAAGTGTTATAGAAACTGAAACCAACAGATTCATCCATCATCCCTTGTGTGAACTGACCCTGGGTTTTTCTTGTGAATTTGTTCTTTAGGGAAAACATCTGAGGAATTTTAAGGAAGCCAAAAGAGTTTCAGTGAAACTAGCAAAATGCCTCCAGGTGGTGGGGAGGCACACATCCATAGGGACAATGAATAAGAACACAATAAGAGCCATGCTGGATCTGACCAAGCGTTTATCTAGTCCAGCATTCTGTTCACACAGTGGTCAACCAGCTGTTGATCAGGAACCCACAAGCACGACATGAGTGCAACAGCACCTTCCGACCCATGTTCCCCAGCAACTGGTGTACATAGGTTCATAACAATGCAAATTGTTATTCCCCAACAGCCCAATTCTCCAAGCGGTGAGAACTTCGTGTTGCCCAGGGTTTTGATTTCCTAGTGTCTTATGGCATTTTTGTGGTATATGGTTTATTGACATACATATATACATGATGAGATGGAGGTTCACAGCTGTAATACTCCAATAGATACTGCTCCCTCATTAGGTTTCTGGAGGGTGCTGGCACACTAAAGATGGCTCCAGAGCTCCAACCAGGCTCTCTGATTCCCAGGCTGATCTTGTCTGAGTCATTCCCAGTTGCAACTACCTAAACTACAGGCTTAGCTCATGGTCATGCCCACCCTACTGCCAGCTAGGCAGAGGACAAAAGGATGTGATCTTCCTGGTCCATTCGCAAAGAAAGCAGTTGATAACCATTCAGTTAACACTCAGAGGCATATCCAGGCAAGATGCAGCCTAATCATGTTCCCTAAGGGGGAGAGGCCTCCCATTCAAATATCTACTCAGCAATAGAGGTGGCTTTGCAGGTCCTGCCTAGTAGGCTTGACCAACTTCAATCAATCAATCAATCAATTGAATTTCTTTGCTGCCTTTCATGACTACAGTTTTCCCAGGGTGGCTTTAATTGGTTAACCCTTTCCTTCTAACTATCACAGAAGCACAGGGTTGACAGGAACCTACAGGAGATCATCCAGATGAACCCCAAATCTCATTACAATGGAACTTGGTCAGGTTGGCTCCATTTCTATGGAGGTTTACACTGTACTGTTTTGCCAGGCTTTTGATGAATCTTGGCCTGCTTTGGCCTGTTTTAAAGAATGTTGTATCTCTGTGTTTTATTCTTTTCTGCTTTTAGTATATTGTATCATTTTAAATTGTACATTGCTTGATGAGCAGAAACAGTAATTTATAAATACCTTAAATAGATAATAAGTACATTATACTGTCCCTACAGACAATGCATAGATGGTACTGGCAGGAATGCCTTGTTGCTAGTGGACTAACATTTTGGGGCTGGTTTACATATGCACCAGAATGGGTCATTAGAGTTATGAAATAGTAAATAAATCACTTTCAACTGCAGGTAGGGGACACCATTTTGAATGCTCCCTCATGTTAAACAAAACTACCTGTAAGTTAAAACACACACATCCACATGCGCACACACATGCAAACACACAACACATGCATCATAGAGACTGGTTCTAGCACAGCCCACTCTTTGCTGTGCTAGTTTTTTTTACTTTCACACATTTTTTTAATACTATTAAAAATGTGTTCCTCCACCTATGATCAGAAGTGGTTCCACTTCAGGACCCTACCACCTTATTGTGCTGCATGTACGGACCTGGCCTCAACATGGGAGATTTCTGAGGAAATTACCAGATTGCTTTGATCTATTGGTTTGGGAAATATTTAGAAGTAAGAGTATTCCTGTGCTGAGTGAGAACTTTTAGCTGAACTCTCCCTAATTCAGATTTTAAAGAGTAAGTACAATTTTCTAAAAAGCTGGATCCCAATGATTAATATGGTGACATGCAATAACAACAGTAACTATTCATGAATGTGTGTGTGTGTTTGTTTTTGGTAATCAAAGAGGTACTTTAGTGGAATCAGCACATACATTCAGTGCCATATCTACCTCAATAGGATAAACAGGTGGCTGTAATTCCCTCCACTCCACACCCGTTTTCTGCATTGAAGAATACTGGTCAATACTGTACATTATACCCTGAGTTCTCAAATTTAAGGGTACATTCAAACCTTTGTTTTAGCTTTAGTTATGTGTTGTATATTGACCCTGCTTTTCTTTTTCTATCTTTATTTTGTTAAATGCTTTGCGGAACATTTTTATGACTACATGGATGTGTGGGAGATGCCTGTAAGGGAACCTTACAGAAAGAAGTGGGTACCCGTCATTGCATAGCTCCTACATTATATTTTATTTTGTGCAGTAAAGTGATCTGAAATATTACATTAAATATTCTCCATTTGGCCCAAAATATAGAGAATCTGTCCCTGATTCACCAAATATTGGACTTTCTATGTTATACTTGTTGTATTGATGATATTCCATCTCTCTGTGTTCATGTTTATCCTTGAGTGTTTGCATCCATTCTTGTATCTGTCTGTATCTTATCAAGGATCCTTCTGAACTTGGATGTTTGTTTTCCTGTTTCTTACTACCTATTTCTAGTAATTGTTTCTCACTTTTATAAGGTTAGGGGGGTCGTTTTTGTTTTTAATGCTGTGCTTATACCCCTCTCTGAAGACAGGGTTGGTCTGATGTCATGCCAAGATGGCTGTTAGGCAAACATTTGCTTTAGAAACATAGAATACACAGAAATTGCTGGTTAGTTAGCACTGGGTGGAAAAGGTATAAGAAGACAGAGAATAATAGTGTTACGATAATACAAAGGTTCTGAAGCATACATGCAAAAGCAGTATGTGGATCCTGTGTGGTTTTCCCCTTTGTCTGTAATTCTTGTATGGAAGAAGAATTTGGAAGGATCACTCAAAAACTGAAGATCACAAGATGTGAAGACCTGGGAAAAATCCAGAACTAGGGTGGCCATGTGTCCTTTTTCACAGAGGACAGTTGTCTACTGCAGATCAAGATAAAAAAACCATCTGAAGGAAGGGATGGACCTTGAAGTTGCCCATCAAGAGCACCTAGTCAGCAGACTGAGCAAGGCACATAGGTCACCTGGTCACAGTCTTCCACATTATGGTGAGATGTACTGAATTTCAATTATTGTAATAATTTCTAAATTTGTGCCTATACATATAAATCACCATATGCAAATGTTATGCAAACAAGTGTCTGCTTTTTGGTAGTCTATGTTCTCTTTTTTGGTGATTCAAAAGTGACCACCCTAACCAGAAACCCCCCTTTCTCCCCAAAAAATCCAGAAAAAACATTTCCCCCAAATATTCACAACATCTGGGGGGGGGGACATGGACAACAACACACTTTTAAAGAGTTTTTCCATCCCTCACTCCCTAGTTTTTCTGGCTTTCTTCCAGGCCTTCATAACTCTAGGCACAAGCAACCCAGACCGTCATTAAACACTACTACCCTTCCACTGGTCTTCTAGATGGCGCCTCTCCCACCCAGGGCAGTAAAGTAATTCATGTGAAAAGTGGACAGACAGGCATACAAGTATGGAACAGTAGCTGGAAAGCTTCCTTTACTAATTTCTCTGCTAACTTGGTACTTGGAAGGAACTTCAGTGCAGATTTATGGCTTACAGTGGTGGGGCTGGGGCGAAGTCAAGGTCCCTGCAGCCCAGCCCCCCCCCCCACCTAGGCCAGATCTACACCTTGTGTCATATCATTATGATGTCACCATGGTAATGCTATATCCCTCTTGGGCATTTATACCTCGTAGGACACATAATGACACTTGTTGCGTTATATTGGATAATGTAGAATAAAAAGCAGGAAATAACACTACAAAAGTGATATATCAAATATGTAATGTGCCCCAACAGTTATCAGTGCACTTCAATACTGCTATAAAGCAGGAGTGTAGATCCAGCCCTAGAGAGCAGGATGTGATAGGACAGCAGCAAACATATCTGGATGCCTCAACTAGGCCAACATTTCATGCTGGGGCCCTGTTGTTGCTGATGCTGGTCACCACAACATCCCTCCTCGTCTTCCTCCTCCTTTAAATTGTAATCAGGGGGCAGTTGACTGGGCATGTGCATGCTCATTTTATTATTTTTACTTTAAAAATACATTACCCTTTTCTACAAGAAAATGGTGCTTATGTCCAAGTAAATGTGTTTAGCATCAGGGCAGCAGATGCAAACTCCATTTTATTCCAGTAGTCATGATGGTGCTATGATTTAAATGCGTTTAAAATGCAAAACTGTGCATGCTTGTATTATTTATTTTCTTAAAATTGGGGTTGGCAAACCGTTTTGTTTGCTTGCTTTTATTTTGCTCTAACGTATTAGGAATGTAGAAGCAGTTGTAAAGCATGGAGGGAGAGTTGGGGAACGAAGATAAATGTTAGTTGTGTGCTTCACAACTGAAATAATACACATGGCCATTAAACATGGGCCCCATAGTCAAACCCAGGGTCTAAAATTACCTAGCTGCACCGGCACTGACAGCATGCCTTGATAGGATCGTGGAGGATAAAGCTATCAGTGGCTGCTAGTCCTGATGGCTATGTGCTACCTCCAGTACCAGAGATCATATGCCTAAGTACACCAGTTGCTGGGGAACATGGGTGTAGCATCTTAGTCTACAACTGTAACCAGAAACAGATGGAAAAAATGCTTTAGTTTAGAATGAATGGCATGGAGAATGCTGATTTTATTCCAGGAGATTTTGGCACACATTGTTAAATAAACATCATTATCTTAATTTTGTTAAGATCCACCTCCTCTGATGAACTTTGCTACAGTTTCTTTTTCTGTAGCTATGAGTGTAAATCTTTTCCTGCTGCACACATCATGATGACATGCATTTCAGCACAGTAATTTAATCTAGCCATTAAAAATGAGTTAAGATACATTTCTTAATGTCTAGCTCTTAGCTCCAGGGTTAAACTACCTAAATTAAAACTTGATGGATTTCTAGGACTATTGGCTGAAACAAAGAAGTGAGCAAAGTGTTATTTAAAAATCTTTCGTGATCCTAACAGTGCAACCCTATACATGTCTACTGAGAAGTAAGAACCATTGACTTTCTCCCAAGTAAGTCCTGGTTAGTTGAAAGGCAGATCAAGGAATAATGATTCAACCAGGGCTGGATGGGGTTACACTCCTCCTGAAGACTCAGGCTCACAGGTTAGGTGTAGCAGCCCAGGTTTCTGAAGAAGCCAGGAGTGCATTTGCACAGCTGAGGCTAGTGTGTCAACTGCACCCATTCCTAGAGATGTCCGATCTGGCCATGGCCATGCATGCCTTAGTTACATTCCGTTAGGGCTACTGTAAAATGCTCTATGTGGGGTTGTCTTTGAAAGCTGTTTGGAACTTCAGCTGGTCCAGAATGCTCCAGCCAGATCATTGACTAAGAGTGGTTGCAGGGAACACATGACTCCCCGTTTTAGTTGCTGTTAGTCTGTTTCCAGTAGGCATGTGGCAGGCATCTGGCTGGGGCTTGAGGCCCAGTGAGAAATAGCCAGCTTGGGCCCCTGGACCCCAATCTGCAGATCTCCGCACTTGCCCGACTCAGCATGCACCAAGTCAGGCAAGTGCGGGGATCCCCGATTCCTTGCCAAGCTGCAAAATGATGGCACGACCTTTTTCAGAAAGGCCAATTTTATGCAAATGGTGGCAGTAAAGTGAACATTTATGCAAGATTACAGGTGTAAATGGCCGTTTCTTCCTGTAATCTTGTGTGAATGGCTGCCTTACTGCCACCATTTGCATAAAATCTGCCTTTACGAAAAAGGCTGAGCCACCATTTTTATGCAAAATGGAGGCTTGGCAAAGGATCAGGCAGCTGTGCACCAGTTGCTGGGTGGTTGTGGACCACCCAGCGACTCACTGCATGTGGTGAGCAGGGGCAGGTAGCCAGTGGAGGTCCGGCAAGCAGCACGCAACCTAATTTGCCCATCCCTAGTGTCCAGGCACAATTCAAAATGCTGGTTATGACTTATAAAGCTCTATGTGGCTTGGGACCTTCTCCCATACCAGGCTGCCTGGGTTTTAAGACGTTCAGGAGAGGTTAGGGATGGCAGAGAATTCTGCCACGGATCTCAGTGAGGCCAAATGCCAGTGCATTCGGCCCCCCGAACTCCGTGGCGGAATGGCCTGCCACCCCGCGGATCCCCCCTGGGACGAGACTTACCTGGGGCGGATCTTCCGGGCAGCAGCAGCTGCAGCGGCGGTGGCTGTGGCGGCAGCAGGTGCGGCGGCCGGTCTTCCGACCGGCCGCCGCTGCCGCCATTTCCAGTGTAAAAAAAAAAGACGTGATAGGCTACGTAAATCTTTACGTAGCCTATCATGGCTAGGTTAAAACAACAACAACGATGTGATAGGCTACGTAAATCTTTACATAGCCTATCACGTCTGACTTTAAAAAACAAACAAATGCGCGTACGCAAATGGTGGCGGCTACGGCGGCCGCCATTTGCATTCCTTATTTTGGCCCATCTTAGTCTACATAAATATTTACGTAGACTAAGACGGCGAAAATAAGGGGGAACGGAAATAGCGTCCGCTACGCTACTTGCATTCCCCTTATTTTCGCCGTCTTAGTCTGCATAAATATTTACATAGACTAAGACGGGCCAAAATAAGGAACGCAAATGGCGGCGGCCGTAGCCGCCGCCATTTGCATACATGCGTTTTTGTTTTTTGTTTTAAAGTCAGCCGTGATAGGCTACATAAAGATTTACATAGCCTATCGCGGCGGACTACAGGGACGCAAACAGCGGCGGCTACAGCCACCGCCATTTGCGTCCCTGCTAGCCAGCAGCCAGATGTCCGGCTGCTGGCGGAGCCGGCCGGCAGCTCCGCGGAATCCCCTCGGAGCGGAGCCAGCCAGCCAGGATTCCGGGGGGAGGGACGGAGCGCCTCCCCCACCAGCGGAACCCGGCGGAGCCAGGTAAGGCCAATTTCTTACATCATTAGGAGAGGTCCTTCTTTTGGTACTGTCTTCTTCAGGGGCATGTTTGCGGTAACTCAAGAGAGGGCCTTTCCAATGGCTGCTCCCAGGCTATGGAACTCCTACCGAGGGAGGTTAGGTTGGCTCCATCTCTGTTGTCCTTTTTTATTCAAGCAGGCATTTGGCATATAAGCTGGACTGTTGGGTTGGGTGTGGTTTTATTCTGTTATTGTTGTGTTTTTAATATGTTTGTTTTATTATTGTTTTAATCAAGTTTTCACTTAAAATTTTTGTATAGTTCTTATGATTGTAAGCCACCTTGAGTACCATTTTCTTGGTACAAAAGCAGAGTACAAATCAAATCAATCAATCAATAAAGGATCACACCCTAAGTCCACAATCCTAAGCACACTTACTAGGAAGAAAGACCCATTTGAAGGCAGTGGCTCTTCTTCTTCTTCTTCTTCTTCTTCTATTATTATTTATGTAACACCATCAGATGCATGGCACTTTACAGAGTACAAGAAGGCTTCTGAGTAAACATGCATAGATTGTGCTGTCGGTGACTATGTTATATCAATGTACATTTAAGCTTAAGGAGCAGGTGGTATGGCTTCCAGGCAGGTTTGAGTCCCAGTATTTGTTTTTGGTTTTGTTTCTTTCAGAAATGCTCTTTTTAACATTTAGAATTTATTGCTCTCAGATTTGTCTTGCCATTCATTACCTTGTCCAAAGCAGCAATAATGGCACTTATTGTATAATGAGTGTGTAAATGGGATATCACTCAGAGTTAAATGATGCATAGGAAAATATTCATGAAAAGTGGGCATCAATAATGCATACCTCATTTGGGTGCATGAAAGTTTCAGAAGAAAAGGCATCCTGGAAGTAAAAAACCCAAACCAAACCCAGAAGACAGGAAAATAGGCACATACAAATATGACCAAAGGAATGGAAGTCCTGATTAAAGTATTAGATATATTCAGGTACCAAGAGGGATGATTAAATATGGCCTGCAATTCACACAATCATTGCTTTGATCTGTCTACGGAGATCCACACACATAAACAGGCTGACAGATGTGTATCACTTTCTGATTGGAAATTGCAGGGGTTAAATCAAATGTCCACCTGAGTGAGGACAGATCTAGCCATACCACATTGCTTTGAAATTCAAATGCACATCCCCACACAAGTGAACACCTTATTCTGGTCAGTATTTAATGGTTTCATTCAGCAAACTCAAACAGTGCTAGCGGAGCTCCACCTAATCTTTTTGTTGAGCAAGCAGTTGCCCATTATGCTTGTGCAACCGGTTGTCCAAGCAGTTGTGCTACCTACCTAGCACAATGGGGCTGCACAACGGGTTATGAGACTGGTTGCATAAGCATGATGCACAACTGCTTCCATAACCACACTTGTGCAAACGTAACTTTAGTTGGATGCTCCTCTTGCTCATAGTTGCATACCTAGTTTCTGCTAGCAGAGCATCATTTACGCTAATGGACTGACACAGTTGGATACTGCCCTCTGTGATAATTGTCACTCATACAATGAATAAGTGTACAGGAGGAGTGGGATTGTGGCAGTGCCTCCCCCATCCGATCTTCACATGTTCACTCAACTATTTGGACTGGTACATCCTACACATGTGTATACATGGTTGTGTAAATGCATGTAGATCAGGGGTGTGGCTTGCCACTGGGACCACATTGCCCTTCAATTTATTTATTTATCTTTAAAAAATCGAAAATGGGCCTGCATTCAGACCTGGATCCCAGTGTGGTCTACATAAAATTCCAAATATCAATACAAGATTAAAACACCTGAGATTAAATAAAAGATGGATAACACCTTCTGCTTCTCCAAGCTGAGCTGTGCCTCCCCTCCCCTCGGCCAATCCGGCCACCTGCTCCCTGAGCCACCTGCTCCCTGGGTGGGGTATAAATGCTGTATGTATGTATGTATGTATGCATTTATATTACATTTATATCCCACCTTTCTTCCATCATGGAACTCAAGGTGGCTACATGTGGTTCCCAGGTGGTTCCCCCTCCAAGCACTGACCAGATCCAAACCTGCTTTGCTTCAGCAAGGTGGCTGCCTCATGTGCCTTCATAATAAACATTTGAGAGGTAATAAACAAAAACAATTCACCAGCTAAACAGTAGAGTAAATTTAAAGTGACTGGACAAATAAAAATGTTTTTATTACATTTATTTTTAAAAAGCCAAAAACACAAATACGTTCATACAGACAACAATACAAGACAGAGAGCCAATCTACATTGTGCCTGCCATTGCAATGAATTTGGTGTCCCGTCGGGTTAAATGCCCTCGCATTAAAACGTGATTATTCACACTCACCCTTTTTCCCCGTTGCAGTGCTTCATTGAATGTGCGAGCTTGGTTCACACTCGAGTGCTCTGCTGTTTTCCTGCACGTGCTTGTCTGATCTCAGAAGCTAAGCGGGGTCAGCCCCGGTCAGTAGTTGGATGGGCGACTGCCTGGGAATCAGGCTTCCTGCACTGAGCAGGGGGTTATTCTATCCCTTCAAATGAGATTAAGTTTTACCCCCTCCTATCCCCCACTCAGGGTGTGTGTGTTTTTAATTAAAGTGTTATCCTCGCAGAATCGGGGCTTCTCTGCGATGTTTTTTTTTCTAATTCAGGCATGATCTTGGAAGCTGTGAAGCTTCACAACTTTGAATCTTTGAAAATCATGCCTGAATTAGAAAAAAAAAAAAAAAACTTTGCAGAGAAGCCCCGATTCTGCGAGGATAACACTTTAATTAAAAACACACACATCCTGAGTGGGGGATAGGAGGGGGTAAAACTTAATCTCATTTAACCCCCTGCTCAGCGCAGGAAGCCTGATTCCCAGGCAGTCACCCATCCAACTACTGACCGGGGCTGACCCCGCTTAGTTTCTGAGATCAGACAAGTGAGTGCACATCCAGCCCTTTGCTTGTTGCTGAGGAAATGGGGGCTGCTGAGGAAGCTATGTGATCAGTAGCCGGAAGAAGACATGGGGCCGTTGAGAGCTGTGATTGGACAGGAGGGAACTACAAACACCGCCGTATATGGACAGGCGGGGGAGGGGACTACGACCGGATACAGTAGTGAAGGCGGAAAATCAGAGCACATTAAGGGGAAATACTGAGATATTCGGGTATTGAAAGTGGGAGCACGGAAGTGGGAAATTCCGGTTCCAATTCAAGGCGGGTACTGTGTAGTGTGAAAGGCGGGCGGTGAAACCCCATTGGAAGTGAAAAAAGGCAGTAAGTGTAGATCCAGCCAGAGCAAGAGCAAGCGAGCAGTTGTCTCTTTCATTTTCCCTTTCCCTTATTTTATGTTAGATCTTCAGCAATTACACATCATTCTTATTTTTATTCATTTCCAATTAAAAAATAAATAAAAATATTTTAACCTGATGCTGAAGGAAATGCAGTGTTGGCACCAGTCTTACTTCTTCTAGGAGGGTATTCCAAAATTGGGGCACCACCACCAAAAAGGCCCTCTCTTTTGTTGAGCTGTGATGTACCACTCCTACAGATGGAAGTTGGAGAAGAGTCTCATCTGGTGATCTTAATGCTCAGGTAGGTTGGTATGGGAAGAGGCACTCCATCAGATATTTGGGTCCCAAGCCATTTTGGGCTTTAGAAGTAAGCACTCTCAATGGTACAAATGTTCTGCCGGTGTGTGCACAATGGGAGCTTTGTCAGGGACAATCTTTATTAAATAGTTTCTTAGTGGTGTGAAATGCTTTATCATAAATTAACTTTGATGCACAGGATAGTTTTAATGCAGTAGCCACAGGGGAGGCAAACCTATCCCTTGATAACCACTACAATCAGCTCACTGTATGAATGGATCCTATGTGAAATGAAATAGATTGAGAACACACCCATAAATAGCATTTTGCTCACTGATGAATTAGGAAAAAAAGAACAACAGAGGGGTTGCCTCAAATTTTATGAGCATTATACAAGTGTTTGAAACTGCTCTTCTAATGTTTATAGCTCCCAATCTTTGTTAGTATTTATTACTTTTAATAGTGTTAATACCTGGAGCTTCTATTCTATTGATCATGCTGCTAAATAAACATCAAACAAGCTGCCTAACCCCCAGAGACATTTAAAAGCTTGCTCTAATTCTTCTATTTAAAAAAATCAATTCTTTGGCTTTCATTCACATCACTGGGATGTAAATATTCTGCCTGGAGAAAATGTGCAGAAGATGAATGTAAAAAACAATAATGTGGATTAGGGCTACAGGACAAAAGATGCACACAATGCTACGTCTTAGAACCATAGTAGAGCTCCACAAATGTTCAGGGATTATTTTATGGGTAGGACCTTCTCTGTACTGATTCCCCATTCACACATTCTCTTTGCACCTCCCACTTGCAGACCAGTCTTCCTCATTCATACACAAAAACTGACACTTCCAGTCTAGTAGTTAATCTCTGTATACTGTCTCCTCCTCACCGGCGCCAACCCAAGTCATTGTGCTGCCAGAAGCAGAGACCAAATGGTGCGCCACCAGCCAAGGCCAACACTTCAAAATCTTGCTGCACCGTTCAGCCACCATGGCTGAGGAACAGCGATGTGGCATCTGCAAAGGGCACAATGCTCATCCCTACTGCCCATCCCCCAAACAGGTTAGGCTTTGTAAGGACTTCAATTGAACCCTTCAAGGAGTTTTTCAAGTGTTTAAATGGAACATGTGAAAATCTCAGTCTATCTCCTGCTTCCATTTCTGTCACCTGTTCCATTTAAACATCTTTAAATGTGAACATCTGTCACCCTTCCCCAAGCGCCCCCCCGATCCTTACCTTGAGACGAAGAAAGGGTTAACAGGTGTTAGAGGACTCTTGTCCCACCAAGAGAGGCTGGACCCAACTACAAATCCTATTGTAAGCTCCTCCCTTTCAAATATTTATCTCATACTGAAAGGGA
This sequence comes from Heloderma suspectum, assembly GCF_057233095.1. Classification (NCBI taxonomy): domain Eukaryota; kingdom Metazoa; phylum Chordata; class Lepidosauria; order Squamata; family Helodermatidae; genus Heloderma; species Heloderma suspectum. The sequence goes on from NC_139462.1 coordinate 74,603,106, forward strand.
AGTCCTTCACCAACCTTTCAAAATTATTTGAGATGAGCATAGGGATGATCCAGTAGACTTTATATTTGGACTTCCCCAAAGTTATTGCCATAGTCCTTCGTGAAAGTTATGGGAGAAGACAGAAGGAGGTCTTCTTGCAGATGTGTGACTGGGTGAAGAGCAGGAAGCAATGAGAAGTGTGAATGATCTCACAATGGAAGGCAGTAAGTAGTGGGATCCACCAAGGATCTCTGTTGGTCATTTCATTTCTTCATGGGGAAGGGCTTTAACTCGGTGGTCTTCCCCAAAGCCCCTCATCCTCTCCAAGCACCTGTCCCCTGACATCATCCACCCTCCGATCTGCATGCATCGAGGGACACAGAAAAGTTGCATGCCTCGTTCTTTGTGCTGTATTTTTGCAACCAAAAATTGCACACACAGACCCTCTTGGAACCTTAGAAAAGTTCCAAGGCTTGGAACCTTAGAAAGACATTCCCATGCAACTGTAATTCATCTAAAAAACCCAAGACATATTCTTGGATGTAGGTCCCTAACCTTAACAAATTCTAATGAATGTCATGTGTTTACCAGTGGTGGTGGTGTCTTGCCATGGAGCTTTCCCACTTTAGGACTTTGGACAGCCAATCAGGAGTATGCTTTGGATGGCTTGACTGGGTTAGGGACTGGGCAGGAGAAAGGCCTCTGCATGTTCTGGAGGTCACACATCCATTGCACAAGAGAGTAAGTCCCGTCTGGGCTATACACATAAAAAAGGACAGTCCAAGTGCTAGGGTGGCCATGTGTCTGCTTTTACAGAGGACAGTCCTCTCTTCGAAGGGCCGCCAGAGGACTGTGCTCTGTTTGAAGGCAACCTCTCTTTGAAGGGCTGTCCAGATCAAGTCTGGTTTAAAGAAAACCATTGGAAAGAAGAGCTTGGCCTTGAAGTTGTCCATCAATAGCATCTGGACAGCAGGTGAGCAAGGCACACTGGTCAACTGGTCACAGTCTTCCACACTATAGTGAGATGTACTATATTTCTATTTTAATAATAATAATAATAATAATAATAATAATAATAATAATACTTTTTTAAATCTGTATCTATATGTATACATTAGCATATGCAGATTTTATGGAAATAGGCATCCTCTTTTGTCTTCATTTTTGGTGATGCATTTGTTCTTTGGGGGTGATTCATAAGCAGCCACCCTGCTGAGTGCATCCACTCTATTGCCCAGTATGTCCAAGTTTTTATTGACATATCTCATCCAGGCATTGTAGATGTTTCTATAGTCAAGGCATTAGGAGTATTTTTAAAATGGCAGGGAGGCTGAGCTCCTTGGTAACACCTGTGAAGTCGTATCCTTTGAGAGATGTGACCAACCACACAAAATCCATTTTTGGAAGCCAGTAAACTGACCTCTTCCAGCACAGGGATCTTGTTGTCTTTGGTTCACTTTGGGGACCTTTGTAGAAGCTGTGGCTGTTTTATCTCTCCATGTGCTCTTTGTTTTGTTTTGTATTTATTCTTTTAGACATTTGTATTGCATTCTATATTTTAACTGTTTGTATGGCATTTTAGTCTCTCAGCTGTTTCTAATCCATCCAGAGCATGTTGGTTATTGGGAGGATTAAAGTATAATTAATTCATTAATTCCAGGGATCTCTTTCTCAAAATTATAGCCTGCACTGTCTAAGATCCACAGCCCACATACCTGGGTGTCCACCACTGGAACTTTTCGGGGAGGGGGATAAAGCTGCATACTAGTTTGTGATTGTAATTTGTGTGCATAGCTACAACACACCTGTGCACATTTGTTGTCTGTGCTCTTGCGAGCGGAGATGGGTTAAAGAAGACGCAGACAACAAGCTTGGGTTGAAAATTGGGCCACATTTATTGAAATAGCTGCAAAGGGGTAACTAGGACGGGCATCTAACTGTGTCAGTGGCTAGCTGGCACTTCTTGGGCGAAAACATACCCAGCCTGAGGGGTGGCGGTGATCTCACCATCCCTCTGGACTGCCCCTTCTGGGGGAGGTAGACCTTCCGGTGTCGCCCCCAACCCGGTACCGCGAAACACCTGGGTGAGTGAATAGGGTTGGTCTCCCAGGCAACCTTTATCCCCCCGCCGAGCCGCACAACCCGTTCGGGGGGCCCTCAGGCGTCACCTGTCACCATAAGGTGCCTCTGCATGCACACCATCCCTACTTTCCTGTTTTGCCCGTCCTAGCCGCCAACTGGAATGTGACCGATGATAAAGACCATATTCCCTTACAGGACACACTCGACCCGCAAAACAGTGTGACATAGGCAAAAAAGACGCACAGTAATAGGCCAATCGAACTGTGAGCCAAAAAATTCCTACATGATTCCCAAAGGGCAACTGGTAATAAACCCACACTGCTTAGGGGAGGGTGGGAGGGAGCTGCGTTGAGCTAGAGAGCTGAGTTTGGGAAGGGGGCTGAGTTTAAGGCAACTCAGACTGCCCCTCCTTGCATGGTGGTGCCACTGGGGTGCACCAATCAAAGGCCCCTGCATCATGTCACCCCACCCACCCGCAATGGCCCCCCCTTTTAGCCAGACAAGCTGGCACTGGGTGAGGGCATTTGCGAGCGGAGATGGGTTAAAGAAGACGCAGACAACAAGCTTGGGTTGAAAATTGGGCCACATTTATTGAAATAGCTGCAAAGGGGTAACTAGGACGGGCATCTAACTGTGTCAGCGGCTAGCTGGCACTTCTTGGGCGAAAACATACCCAGCCTGAGGGGTGGCGGTGATCTCGCCATCCCTCCGGACTGCCCCTTCTGGGGGAGGTAGACCTTCCGGTGTCACCCCCAACCCGGTGCTGCGAAACACCTGGGTGAGTGAATAGGGTTGGTCTCCCAGGCAACCCTTATCCCCCCGCCAAGCCGCACAACCCGTTCAGGGGGCCCTCAGGCGTCACCTGTCACCATAAGGTGCCTCTGCATGCACACCATCCGTACTTTCCTGTTTTGCCCGTCCTAGCCGCCACAGGAGTCACAAGCCTAGAGCTTGTGAAACTCCCCCCACCTGCGCAGAAGAACTTCCCGCAGGCCCCTTTGCAGATCAGACAGACATGTTATTCACTAAATGAGACAAGCGGACACTGTCCTACCTGTAACGCTCCCTCCATGTCCACAGAATTCCCTGGCGGGTGGTGCATCCATCACCTCATTCACCTGGCAATAAGCCATGTCTCTGTGCACTTTCCAACGTGCCCTGCCACTGGCAACGTCATTCCATTCCTTCCCATTGATCCATGGGAGTAGTGAGGGCTGCAATAGGCTACTTCCGGCCAGGTATGCCGGACCACCTGTATCTCAACCAAGGCCTGTTCCATCAGGTCCTCGCCTGGCTTACAGCCAAAGTCATTCCCTCCAATGTGCAGCACCTGGACCTGCGGAGGACGACTGACAAACTTGGTGGGACAGAGTGAGGAGGGGACTCCCTCCATATGCCATGTCTATGGAGCCACTAGATCTTAATGTGACAGGGTGACAGAAGCTGAATTCTGAAGAAGACATACAAGCTCTTCATGAAGCTCCAGACATCAAAACGTGCCCATGTAAGAGCACCCGTACCGGCGTACAATGAGTCTGCTGGTCTAAGGAAGAAGCACATTAAGGGAAACTACACAATTGCCCTTAAGTCAACAGCAAACCGTTGAAGTGATAAAAACGGAGGCCCCTCCTCAGACCCGTGGCATGCCATAAAACCCATAAGGTGCCGCCAGAGCATAATCCGTTGACTTGCGTTTGGCTGTAGGCCACTGCCGTGCCCTTGCCATGCCAATCAATTTGATCACCAAATATGTAAATGGATTACTTTGGGCCAGACCTATACCTTGCAGCAAATCAAGGCCCTCCGGGACAAGTCGGCCTTGCGAGCCCAGACCAACCCTGCATTCCGTTAGGGCTGCTACTTGGAACAGGGAAAAGTCTTATTGGAAAGCTCAAATGGAGGGCCATTACCCCTGGAGCCCGAAAGGGGTATCCGGAGAGAGAGGGTGGTTAATTTACTAATGCAGGCAAACATCTGTGCCCAACACTATCTTGCACGCCAAAACCTAAATTCTGACATGGAGTCAGTGAAACCCACCTTTGTGGGCTGGAAGGCTAAATGGCCAGCTTGCGACTTATGGTCACAAATAGTCTGTTGTTCCTTATGGAGGCGTGAAATTGTGGCCAATGATCTATAGATAAGGGCCATGAATCCTATCGCTGAGGTTTTGCCTAATGCACGGCACACACACCCTGCTCTGTCACAGGCGGCTCCTGTACGGACAGCCATGGAATGCAGGCTGGCATGCCTGGCTTCAGTATCCCGATCTCCCATAGTACTGCAAGGATGGGATCTGGGAATGGAGCACCCACGGGGCTAAGGCCCAGAAGATGTTGACCTAATTTCATGACAAGGAATCAACAATTGGGCTTGCCTAACCCAGCACATGGTGGACCCAGAACCAGATGTTGTAATACTGACTCTGGAGCGCGAACACACTGACACATGACATGACCCTCCAATTTCGGGAGGACAGAGAATGAATAACGTGGTCATGTTGTCATAGCGAAGGGGGGGGGTTACTGACTTGGCTATAAGGTTATCCTTCAATGTGCTTGGCGGGGGCGGCAGCCTCCACTCTACAGGCCTTTACCCACTGCACGATTGGACCTGCCCTAAGAATCTGAAACCCCTTGGGGTAGGGGCAGAACCATGTGAGTCCGCAGTCCGGCTTTGAGGAGAGGCTCACGCTTCTGGAAGGAGGTGCCATTAAAGCCCTACTAAGTTGAAGCCATGCCTGATGTATAACTACTTGGAGCTGTGCCTAACGGACCTGAAAATTGTCCTGAGGGAGGTGAGAATAACACCTAAGGGTATCGGATTGGCTTCACCGAATGTTGCTGTGGGAGACAGTCCCTCAGCCTTTGTGAGCTAAGGGGCACCGAAGTAACAGAAAGGGGAAGCAATACTTGCGTTAGGTCAGAACATTGACCACCATCTTTGGACTCCATGTAGCACATGCCCATCAGGGACCCGTGGCCGGGATCCCAGACAAAGACAGCTGCCTCATCGAAGAGGTGTGACACACTGAGCAGAGATGATCAGGGATCTCGTGATAATTGACTGGCCCTCAGGAAAGAGAGGTTACGAATCAGGATAAACTCCCTAGAGGATTTCCTGGGCACCATTTCGAGAAGGGAGATCCCTAGAATAGCTAACGGGGTGTGGAAAAAAGGGGGGGGCTAAAACCCTTCTGCCAGTACTGCATTGTTAAACTCTCCTGAACCTGTCAACGCCTAGCGAGGAGAAACGTTGCTTACGAGGTAGGGATGGTCTATGTTGACCTAAAGAAAAAATGCTAGGGGGCCCTAGAACCCAGCATAAACCGTGTTCCAAGTTAAGATGCATTCCCCCAGTTGGGTAGTGTCTTAAAGCCGGAGTATCGGCGCCAACCTTACTAGGCATTGGCCATCCAGAGCTTCCTACTGCCTCGGCTTTTCCAAGGGGACCCTACCCTCCCCGAGCATTGGACAAGAGGTGCAAGAGTGCTGACTGCTACAAGGGAGCATTCACGATGAAAACTGCACGTGTCCTGGGAGCATGTGCCCATTGGGGCTTTACTCCCAGCACAGATAGCAGTGCAGAAGCAGCGGACCCGCCATAGGCCGAGGGCCAGTGCGGGAGACCACCTGGTGAATGTGGCCACTGCCAGATCTGTTGCCGACCCCAGCTGGGAAGGAGTCAAAATTGGAGTGAAAGGTCCTGGTCAAACAGCGAAGGGCAATGGCGGCCCTCCTGCAAGAGGCCTCAACAAGCCATTCGCACACCTCCTCGGGTGAAAGACATTACGAGAAGGAGTAGCCCTGGTGACTATACAACTCGCCAGATTAGCGTAGGGATCTGATATGCCCCTTACGTGGATGTCCAAAACGGGTGGGGGCAGGTGAGGGATCCTAATTAATCCAGGAAAAAACCCTGTAAGATGATGCATTAAGCGGCTAGGGTTACTGGGGTGTGACTGACGGAGCTGCAGGCGGCCCGGGCGTCATATAGGGAGATGACATTGGGAGGGACAGCCGCCCCCAGGTAGGTAAGCTAAGGCAGCAACACCACAGCCCTAAGGGTCACCCGTCTGTACAACTGGGGTGAGGTGCAGTCATCTCACCCATATCCAGGGCAGCCGTGTCTGGGTCCCCGGGAGCAAGGGAGGCAGTACCACTTGCATTGCTCCTGATGGAGATGCCTCATGAGGGCGGACTGCCTTCATGTGTGCTGTGTCGCCTGGGCGAAACCCCAAGGAGGAGGATGTTGCTTGGATCACTGCTGACGGAGATGCCGCAGGAAGGTGGACTGCCTACAGTGGTGGGGTGCTGCCATGGTGAACCTGCGAAGGCGAGATGGAGGCCTCAATGGCGTCTGGGTGCCCTGAACCCAGAGACGAGCTGTACCAATCGTGGGCACACTCTGATCCCCAGCTGGAAAAAACTGAGGTTGTTGCTTGTGCGCCCAGGGAAGATGAGGCAGCAGAAGGGAGGAGCTCCACTGAAGGCGGTGAGCCTTCTGGAAGAGCCGATGAAGAGGAGGTGGATGCCTCAATAGCGTCCAGGCGATCTGAAATAGAAAGGAGCAACGAGTGTTGGGTCTGCTGTTGTGTTCGCTTGTGCTGGACCACCGAGGATTTTTGTGCCTGGCCAGGGGAGGAGGAGGGATCCCCGAGGAACGCTCAGCAGCTTCCAAACGAGAAAAAATTGATGCCAGTACCGGGTCTGCGTCCACATCAGAGTCAGAATCGGGCCTTGGCAGCGGACTTTTGGGGAGGGGGGGAGGGGCCCTCCCCTTCCCTTTCTTACCACCCTGGCCCTTCTTAGGAGGCATGATGCAGGAGGTGAATTAAGCAAGCTATCTGTCAGGGTGGACACTGAGCCCATAGAATCCCAGAGTAGTTCTAATGCTGAGGAAGAGCAGTCGCTGCTGGGAGAGGAGCGCGCTCCTCTTTCTCAGGACCAACAGCTAACCGAGTTTCCTCCCCCCCATATTCCTAGTTTTAGTTAGCAATCCAGGGAGTGACCGAGCACAGATAGCAGACTTAGTGAAGGCGCACACTCAACGGCTGCGCCCCGAGGATCCAAGGGAAAAGGGGAGGGATTCTCCCTAGTCCTTATATTCAGGGGTCTGCCAGTAATTGCTTTTCAAATGGGGACCAACTGTTCCAACTTAGGGCATAGGGATGCTGCTGCTCAGATCTAGTTGATACCTGTAGAGTTGTTAAGTTGCAAAGTAAGAATAAAGCTTTGAAAAGAATCCCTTTGTCTGTGTCTGGACTTGGCTACTGGATTAGACTGAGAGAGCCCTCTAAGGAGTTCTTGACACCATCAAAGAGTTAATAAAGCCGCTGGGCACCCCAGACAATAGGCAGCCACCCCACAGTCTTAAGATCTGCAGGTATGAGTTCCAGACCGAGAGGCCTGGGGATGAAGATGGGAGCGCTGCACTACAGTTTAGATAGAAAATCAGATTTTCAAGAGGCGCAGCCAGGGGCCAAAGGTGATGGAGCTGCGTTTGAGCACGGGCGCCCACAGCCGAGGGCACCCTGTCACGGGAGGCGCCAAACAGGCAGTCGCCGCTGTTACGCAATTTTATTAATTAATTATTTAATAATCGTAATTTAATTAATTTGTTATTATTATTAATATTAATATTATTATTTAATTAAAGCTTTCTTTTCATACAAACATAGGAAGCTGCCTTATACTGAGTCAGACCCTGGGTCCATCTAGCACAGAATTGTTGACACTGACTGGCAGCAGCAGATCTCCAAAGTTTCAGGCAAGATTCTTTCGTAGCCCTACCAGGAGACGCTGGGGATTAAACCTGGGGCCTTCTGCATGCCAAGCATGTGCTCTACCACTGAGGCGCAGCTCTATCTATCTATCTACTTTTTGGGGTGGGGGGGAGACGTCCCAAGCCCATGGGAGGCGACCAATCGGGCTGTGATATACACGCCCCAGCTCGGCTCAGCAGCCAGGCGCCCCTCCAACAAGCAGGCTCGGCTGACCAGTGGGGGGGGCAGTCAGACCGTCGCTTGGAGCGCTGCCGCTGGCAAACACCGGCGCCGCGCTCACCCGCCCGCCGACGCCCCCCGCCGGGAGCAACACCTCAGGGAGGCCGGCAAGGCGAGGAGGAAGAGGCCGGCAAGGCCGGTGGCCGGGTAGACAGGCTGGCAGGCGGGCCGTGAGCAGGCCCGGCGGCCGGCAGGCCCGTCAGGCAAGCGTGCGGGTGTGCGGGGAGGGTGAGCGAGCGAGCGGGCGGGCGGGTTGAGCGAGCGCGCGGGCGGGCGTGCATGCGGGCAGGGCGAGCGAGTGGGCGGGCAGGCGATCGAGTGGGCGGGCGAGCGGGCAGGAGAGCGAGTACACGAGGAGACCGAGCGGATGGGCAGGCGAGAGGAAAGGAGCCGGCAAAGGAGGGAGGGAGGCAAACAATATCACCAAGCAAAGATTTTGGCGCGCAGAAGCACGCTGGGTCCAGGCGGCTGGAACGAGGACGAAGCCGTTCTCCAGCAGGCCAAAGTCCCTCGTCGTGACCGAGGAGAAAGGAGGGGGCGGGCGCACTGCAGCCTCAAGAGCCGGGGCCCTCAGCGTGCACGACGACACCGGTCTCCAGCAGGCCAGTGTCCTTCGTCATTTCTGGCGGAGCTGTAGTTCTCTCTAGCTGCGTTGAGCCAGAGAGCTGAGTTTGGGAAGGGGGCTGAGTTTAAGGCAACTCAGCCTGCCCCTCCTTGCATGGTGGTGCCACTGGGGTGCACCAATCAAAGGCCCCTGCGTCATGTCACCCCACCCGCCCGCAATGCCCCCCCCCCTTTTAGCCAGACAAGCTGGCACCGGGTGAGGGCATTTTGTTGCTTAGTTTCACACTCCGTGACATTTAGAAGTCTACACAGAGTAGTAGGAGATCCTGGGAATTGAACAGCACTAATGCAGGAGACTGTTATATTCAAGAAGCATCATGAACTCCATCAAAACTTTATTTGGAGTGAGACATTAAAACAAACACACACACACACCTAGGAACAAGAGGGAAAAAGCCCCAAATGCACAAACACAGTACAGCTGTCTTAAGAGTATCATATTGTATATTGTTAATCGAATTGACAACTTCACATAACTCATCCTAGAATGATTTCCTTCATCTTAATCTGTTCTTTTAAAATGTTTTAACTGTTTTAATTCTGGGGTTTTATTCTTTTATCTTGTTGTTCACCGCTCCAAAATCTTTGATGTAGAATGGTATATAAATATTGTAAATAAATAAAATAAATAAATCTTGGAAACTTTGGTGAGCACTCTCTAGAACAGTGTTCCCCAACCTGGTGCCCTCCAGATGTCTTGGACTACAACCCTAGCATTCTGGACCATTGGCCATGCTGGATGGGGCTGACTGGAGTTGAAATCGAAAAAGTCTGAATGGCACCAGGTTGGGAAAGGCAGCTCTAGAGAGTAGCAGTGGTGTCTGTGGAAGAAGTGAGTATGGTTGACCAAATTTTAGGGTTCTAGAAGAGCCTGGACTACTCATTTTACTTTTCACATTATCAGCCACTTTTTACATCAGCTAACAATACAACCTACAGCAAAGGAGATTGTTACTTTGTTGTGGTGCTGGAGCTTGAGCACCTCAATGACACCATGAGCTAAACCGTGAAGGGACACCCAAAATGGGAAGGTCATGGCAGAGAGGTCAGACTAAATATGATCCCTGGGAAAGGTAACGGCAACCCACCCCAGTATTCTTGCTGTGAAAACTAAATGGACCAGTACAACCAGAGATATGTCGGTATACCATTGGAAGATGGGACTCCCAGGTTGGAAGATGGTCAAAATGCTACTGGGGAGGAACAGAGGATAAGTTCAACTAGCCCCAGATTTGATGACGCAGCTAGCTCAAAGCCGAAAGGATGGCTAGCAGCCGATGGTGCTGGTGGTGAACGACGAATCCGATGTTCTAAAGATCAACACACCATAGGAACCTGGAATGTAAGATCTATGAGCCAGGGCAAATGGGATGTGGTTATTGGGGAGATGTCAAGCTTAAATATAGACATTCTGGATGTCAGTGAACTGAAATGGACTGGAATGGGCCACTTCATATTAGATGACCACCAGATCTACTACTGTGGACAAGAGGACCACAGAAGAAATGGAGTAGCCTTCATAATTAATAATAAAGTGGCTAAAGCAGTGCTTGGATACAGTCCAAAAAATGACATAATGATCTCAATTCAAATTCAGAGAAAGCCATTTAACATCACAGTGATCCAAATATACGCCCCAACCACTTTAGATGCTGAAGAAGCAGAAGTAGATCAGTTCTATGAGGATCTGCAGCACCTATTGGAAAATATGCCAAAAAGAGATGTTATTTTCAACAGGAGACTGGAATGCTCAGGTGGGTAGTCAAACGACACCTGGAATTACAGGCAAGCATGGTCTGGGAGAATAAAATGAAGCAGGACATAGGCTGATAGAATTTTGCCAAGACAACTCACTGTGCATAACAAACACTCTCTTCCAACAACATAAAAGATGACTTTATACATGGACTTCACCAGATGGTTGACACCAAAATCAGATTGACTACATCCTTTGTAGCCAAAGGTGGCGGACCTCTCTACAGTCGGTAAAAACAAGACCTGGAGCTGACTGTAGCTCAGATCATGAACTTCTTATTGTACAATTTAGAATCAGGCTAAAGAGAATAGGGAAGACCCACAGCTCAGTTAGATATGAGCTCACTAATATTCCTAATGAATATGCAGTGGAGGTGAAGAATAGATTTAAGGGACTAGATTTACTAGATAGGGTCCTGGAAGAACTATGGACAGAAGTTCGCACCATTGTTCAGGAGGCGGCAACAAAAAACGTCCCAAAGAAAAAGAAAACCAAGAAGGCAAGATGGCTGTCTGCTGAGACACTGGAAGCAGCCCAAGAAAGAAGGAAAGCAAAAGGCAACAGTGATAGGGGGAGATATGCCCAATTAAATGCAAAATTCCAGAGGTTAGCCAGAAGAGATAAGGAATTATTTTTAAACAAGCAATGTGCAGAAGTGGAAGAATAGGAAGGACAAAAGACCTCTTCCAGAAAATTAGAAACATCGGAGGTAAATTCCAGGCAAAAATGGGTATGATCAAAAACAAAGATGGCAAGGACCTAACAGAAGCAGAAGAGATCAAGAAAAGGTGGCAAGAATATACAGAAGATCTGTATAGGAAGGATAATAATATTGGGGATAGATTTGATGGTGTGGTCAGTGAGTTAGAGCCAGACATCCTGAAGAGTGAGGTTGAATGGGCTTTAAGAAGTCTAATAACAAGGCAGCAGGAGATGACGGTATCCCAGCTGAACTGTTTAAAATCTTGCAAGATGATGCTATCAAGGTGATGCATGCCATATGCCAGCAAATTTGGAAAACACAAGAATGTCCATCAGATTGGAAAAAATCAACTTATATCCCCATACCAAAAAAGGGAAACACTAAAGAATGTTCAAACGATTGAACAGTGGCACTTCTTTCACATGCCAGTAAGGTAATGCCCAAGATCTTGCAAGGTAGACTCCAGCAATTCATGGAACGAGAATTGCCAGATGTACAAGCTGGGTTTAGAAAAGGCAGATGAACTAGAGACCAAATTGCCAATATCTGCTGGATAATGGAGAAAGCCAGGGAGTTTCAGAAAAACATCTATTTCTGTTTTATTGACTATGCTAAAGCCTTTGACTGTGTGGATAGGGATGTACGAAAGTCATTTACCTTTTCGACGGGGTGATTTGTGGTGGGTGGGTCACGGTGGGATTCGCCCTGCACCTCCCCCTGAAATCCTAACCCGGCCGGCTTCGCTCCACAGCAACTCCGCGGAGCTGCCGGCCGGGTGCATTCACAGGCGCCGTGTGGAGCCTGCGGATGCAAACGGCAGCAGCTATGGTGGTTGACATTTGCGTTCCTGTTTTTTGGCTGTGATAGGCTACGTAAATATTTATGTAGCCTATCAAAGCAAAAAACAACAACAAGGGCACAAATGGTGTAGCGGCCGCCATTTGTGTTACTGTTTTTTTTGCCGTGATAGGCTACGTAGGGATGTCAGAGAATTCCGCCACGAATCTCGGGGAGGCTGAATGCCAGCGCATTCGGCCCCCCGAAATCAGTGGAGGAACGGTCTGCCACCCTCCCGCCCCCCCCCCAGGATGGGACTTACCTTGGGCGGATCTTCCTGGCGGCGGCGGCTCTGGTGGCGGTTCGGCGGCGGAGGCTGTGGGGGCCGGTCTTCCGACCGGCTGCCGTCACCGCCATTTCCAGTTAAAACAAAAAAACAAACAAAAGAACAAACAAAAAAATGTGATAGGCTACGTAAAGATTTACGTAGCCTATCACGGCTAGATTTTTAAAAAACACCATAATAGGCTACGTAAATGTTTACGTAGCCTATCACGGCTGATTTAAAAGAAAACAAAGCGCGTACACAAATGGCGGCGCCCATGGGCGCCGCCATTTGTGTATGCGTGGGTTTTTTTTCTTTTAAATCAGCTGTGATAGGCTACGTAAACATTTACGTAGCCTATCACGGTTGACTGCAGGGACATAAACGGTGGCGGCTACAGCCACTGCCATTTGCGTCCCTGCTAGCCAGCGGCCGGATGTCCAGCCACTGGCAGAGCTAGCCGGCGGCTCCGCAGAATCCCTGCGGAGTGGAGCCAGCCAGCCAGAATTTCGGGGGGGAGGGACGGAGCACCTCCCCCCCACCGCGAATCACCCCGTCGAAAAGGTAAGTGACTTTCGTACATCCCTAAGGCTACGTAAATATTTACGTAGCCTATCACGGCCTCCACGGGGATGCAAATGGCATCCCTGCGTTAGCCGTGATAGGCTACGTAAGTATTTACGTAGCCTATCACAGCAAAAATAGGGAAGCGAATGGTGGCTGCAGACGCGGCCGCCATTCGCAAAGCAGTGCGAACGGCACCAGGTAAGTGTCCCGTTTCACGTGCCTTTTGCAGGGTGGGGGGGGCAGGGGGCTTCGTTCCACCACGGATTTCGGGGGGGCAAATGCACTGGCATTCAGCCCCAGCAAGATCCGTGGCGGAATTCTCTGACATTCCTATGTGTGGATCATAACAAATTGTGGCAAGTTCTTGGTGGTGTGGGGATACCAAGTCATCTTGTCTGCCTCCTGAGGAATCTGTATAATGGCCAAGTAGCAACAGTAAGAACAGACCACAGAACAACAGACTGGTTTAAGATTGGGAAAGAAGTATGGCAGGGTTGTATACTCTCACCCTACCTAGTCAACCTGTACGCAGAACACATCATGCGACGTGCCGGACTTGATGAAGCCAAGGCTGGAGTTAAAATTGCTGGAAGAAACATTAACAATCTCAGATATGCAGATGATACCATTTTGATGGCTGAAAGTGAGGAGGAGCTGAGGAACCTCATGATGAAGGTGAAAGAAGAAAGTGCAAAACCTGGGTTGCAGTTCAACCTCAAAAAAACCGAGATTATGGCAACCAGCTTGATTGATAACTGGCAAACAGAGGGAGAAAACGTGGAGGCAGTGACAGACTTTGTCTTTCTAGGGGCAAAGATTACTGCAGACGCAGACTGCAGCCAGGAAATCAGAAGACGTTTACTTCTTGGGAGGAGAGCAATGACAAATCTTGATAAAATAGTGAAGAGCAGAGACATTACACTGACAACAAAGGTCCGCATAGTGAAAACAATGGTATTCCCCGTAGTAACCTATGGCTGCGAGAGCTGGACCATAAGGAAGGCTGAACGAAGGAAGATAGATGCTTTTGAACTGTGGTGTTGGAGGAAAATTCTGAGAGTGCCTTGGCTTGCAAGAAGATCAAACCAGTCCATATTCCAGGAAATAAAGCCAGACTGCTCACTTGAGGGAATGATATTAAAGGCAAAGCTGAAGTCCTTTGGCCACATAATGAGAAGACAGGATACCCTGGAGAAGATGCTGATGCTAGGGAAAGTGGGAGGCAAAAGGAAGAGGGGCCGACCAAGGGCAAGATGGATGGATGATATTCTGGAGGTGATGGACTCGACCTTGGGGGAGCTGGGGGTGGCGACAGCCGACAGGAAGCTCTGGCGTGGGCTGGTCCATGAAGTCACGAAGAGTCGGAAATGACTGAACGAATAAACAACAAACAATACAACTTTTGCATGGCTTGAATTTTGAACTATAGCAACGTTCTTTTGGAATTGCATATTTCTCCTTGAGCTGTACATTTTGTGTATGGCTGCACATTTTTTAAAAAGCCCTGTTTGAAGCATCAGGGAACAGGTCTACCATTTCTGGCAGATCTGGTGACTGAGCAGCGATAAGACATGGCCTACGATAGGTAGACCTGGCCTCTTAGAAATTTGTATAGCAGGTCTACTCTTCTGTTGTTTCTTAGTGGGTAGATGTGGTATTCAGACAATGTCATTCCACCTAAAGCTGAAACCCTCACTTCTTTCCATGACTCCCTTCACCCCTGTAATGGCCCTTTGAGTGAAAGGCCATTGCAGGGTTGAAGGGGATGGTTAATGTGTGTGTGTGTGTGTGTGTGTGTGACCTGCTAGGTTCTGCTCTATAGGCAATGCACAATAGATTCAGATACCTTCACAAGAGGTTTCTTCATTTATATAATAGATGACAAAAAACTAACTTCTGTGGAGCTGCATGGCATGCTGTCTCAGCTCCAAGGCCAGCACTAAGAGAGAAATGTGGAGAAGTCCCTTCCACTTGGGCCTCCTGCAAGAGCTGAAAAGGTCAGGTTCTCTTAAAGTTGTGATCTCCCTCTCTCAGACCCCCCCCCCCGAACTGTTCTAACCCTTAACAAATTGCACTGTTGCTACAATCAATTTCACAGCCCCATCTGCATTTCCCTAAAACTCCAACAACACTGGACTATGCTGCAGAGTTGTCATACACTACCCTAACACACACCCCTCCACAAAATGGGAATAACAACACTGGGCTACTTTGCAGGACTTGTGTAACCCACACTTTCTCAGCCACAGCCCTGCCTCCTGCAATATGGGTATAATAATGATAAACTTTATCTGCACACATTGTCAAGGTTTTTTTTTTTTGTTTAATGTTTATGAACTCAAAAAAAAGCATATTAACAAGACCTGAGTTAGAAAGATCATGAACTCCTGTCTTTGTTGCTACCTTTTGTACTCCTGGGTTTTTAAATGTTTTTTTTTTTTAATTAGGCCGCAATTACTTCCTAACAGGGAAGACCCCCAAAAAGGCACACCCAGAAAGGTTAACACACCCAGGTAGTGGGTGTATTAACCATTGCTGTGACTTCACTCATTAGTTAAAAACATGTTTGAGCAGGCTAGTTTCTTAAAATAAATAGGCAGAATAGTGGCTGCACATTTTTCCTCATCTCCTGGGTTCTACAAGGGCTAGAGACTTGCTTAAAAAAAAAAAAGTGCTGGGAATCTGGAGATTGTGGCTCATCTCCAGGGGGTCAATTGCCCTTCCTTGTCCCTTCCTGCGGATGCCCATGAGCATGGATGCAATTTGGAATGGCTGTCCTAATAATGTGACAGCCATCTGTCCCATTTCCTTCTGTTCTCTTTCAGCACCTTCCCAGCCTTTGTGGGTGAAAACCTGGGGTTTTAAGGTGCTTTCACATACCAGCATTAACAGCCCCATCCTATGTGTGTTTACCAGGGGCGGGGGTTAAGCCACAAAAGGCCAGTGTACCTAGGGAATGCATCTTCCCTTGTGATTCTGGGGCTGGCAGAGATTGTCCTTACAAGCAACATACACACACACTTTCCAGATGGGTAACATTCCTGTTTTCTTCCCATACCTCACCTCACCTGTAGGCTGGAAAACAACTCATTAGTTCACTTTAAATTAAAGTGAACTCAGCCAGGGGCCCATGACAGTTGGAGCAGGATGGGAAGTCAGTGAGTTTCATAGTCACAGTCAATGAGAGAGCCCATCATACTACTGCCCATTTGCTTTTCAAGGCTGTCCATCCTACAGGTTGCTAAACCAAGGGCCTAACAGGCCATGATGCTGCCTGGCTGGGCCTGCCAGAAAGCTGGCCTCACTGCCCCTTCTAGGTCCACATTCTACCATTTGCATTGCAGCCACTCTCAGCTGAGCTGTGTGGAATCCCAGCCCACCACCCCCAGATTTAATTGACTGACCTCCCCTGGCTGGGCCTCGCCCACCCATTTCGCAGGTAAGTGGAGAGGAGAGAGAAGACAGGCGTGCACAGCATGAGGTGCTGTTGCCGTTCTCAGAACAGAGCTGCTTCGGTGTGGAGGAGCCTGGTTGTCCTGCTGATTACTACCACCTCTTTGCCTTACAAGGAGGCGCTCCCACAGCACTGGTTAAATTTGAGGGCATGTGGCTCTCCCCTTCCCCCGGTGATTAATTTACTGACTTTATGTTCTGTCCTGAGCCTTGCCTGTGTGAATGGAAAGTAGAGATAGACGGGGCAGGTGTGGCACAGCAGTGGCCATTGCTGCACTCAGAATGGCATCATGACTGGAATCCAGGAGGGGACACAGTTGCACACCTGTGCCCCATGAGCAGATGCCCACGCCCACATATGTTCTACAAAATAACTGTTGGGCATAATTATGGAGATGTCTTTTATTACCTCCACCTTCCCTGTATTATCTGCATTTGCTAGGGAAAATAGCATGTAGCTGGAAGTTGACCATCATGCAGTAATTATTTGAAAGATGAGGAAATGCTTTGCCTTTGTCTGCACCACTTTAGCTCAGAATAAGAAATCTATGGTGACTCCACAGAGTACACCGAAGGTTGTCATCGCTTTGCCAGAAGGCCTGAATGCTTGGAGAGCAATAACAAATCATCAATGTTAATGACGGGATGCTGGGAGGGAAGTAAGAAATCATTTGCCATAATAGATTGCCCTCTCCTACACCAACAAATCTTTTCATTAAATGATCCCCTTTTCCTTGAAAGCATATTTTTAACTGGAGACCGAATGGGGCCGTTGAGCTTTGTATCATTAAGAATGGTGCTTACAGAGACCAAATAACACAGCATGACGAACAAATAAGGTTTCCACACACACACACCCCGTGACCCCTGATAATCTAAGATAAACAATGCCTCTTGCTGCTGTTCATGATGCATTTTCCAGTTCAAAACTCTGCAGGGCAATTTTAGTAAGAGAAAGGGTATGGGGAATATTTTTTATTCCAATGTGAATTTGCATTCATTGGAAATTCTCTTATCACATAAGAAAATATTATTGCCTGCTGTTAAAGTGTTTGGTTTTCTTTATTCCCTCTGCACTGAGCTGTTGTTTTGCAGAGATATTGTATTAAAAATGTTCATTTGTCCATTCCCATCTAAGAAACTGGATTTCTTTTAGGGCTCCAATCCTGTGCCTAGTTAAGGACATCCTTGAGATCAGGGAGACTTAACTGGATAAAGTGGGGTGGGTAATTGTTTCCTAGGCTTCAGTCCAGAGATTAATCAAGGTACCAGGACTATATATTCAACCCATGCATGTTTAGACAGAAAAAAGTCCTGCAACCCCCAGCATCCCTTTAGCCAGCATTGCTGGCTGGTGCATGCTGGCAATTGGACATTTTTCTGTCTAAATATGCATAGGATTGCACCCTTAGGCTGTAACCTTCCACTTACCTAGGAGTAGCACCACTGAACTCAATGGAACTAACTTCTGAGTGGATATACTGTGTGTGTGTGTGTGTATATATATATATATATATATATATATATATGATTGTGATTTTAATGCATTTTAATGCATCAGAGACAAGAGCAAAAGAGGCAAAGAGTATGAAGCTGCTAAAATACACAATGATGGGGTTTAGGGTGGCCAATTACGCATTGTGGAAAAGAGGACAAAAGAGGACAAAGGGCTGCAGAAAAATTGCTTGCTACAATTTAAATAGGAATACAAGACAGAATGAGAGTGGGGAAGACTGTGACCAGGAGGCCTAGGTGCCTGCCTGCTCCATCTGCTGACCAGGTGCTAAGTGTTGATGAGCAACTTCAAGGCACCTGCTGCTGTCCCTTCTTAGGGTTCTTTACCTTTAAACCTGACTTGAACTGGACAGCCCTTTAAAAAGAGGACACCTTCACAGAGAGGTCTGTCCTCTGTAAAGTAGAACACCTGGCCACCCTAAATTGAGGTGTGTGGTTTGGTGATTTGAGATGGGCGAAGTACATGCATGAACCAGCCCTTAAGCATGGTGAAACATTGGTCAGGTTCAGTGGCCTGGAGGGGCCTTGCCTGTATGACCAAGGAGATCTTTGTACAGCCTATCTACCCAGTCCCATCTCAGCAAACTCAAGGACTCCAGGACATTGCCCAGATATATCCCAAATCAAACTATTCCCACTAAGGGTTCCAAATGTCCTTCATCATGAAATGTCCTCTGCAATAGCCCTTGAAGTAAGGACCCTTCCTCAACAGGACTTTTTTTTTCTGTCTAAACATACATAGGATTGCACCCTTGGCTCTTTAGTAGAAGTGTTGGGGGCATGTTGAGGCCAGCACATCATGGCCCACCAAATGCCTTACTGGGAGGTCTGAACTGAAGGGCCTTCCATGACTGCCCCAAAATCAGCTCTGTGAATACAGGCTTGGTGCAGCATGGGCTCCCTGTAAATACAGGTCCTGAAGGCTGCATTTGGGTGACATTGGTACTATGGACCAGCATCTGAGGTCATACTGCATGTACAGTCTGCGAGTTGTTCTTTGTGTGCCTTGGTCAAGGCTTGATGATGCCCATTGTTCCTACTACCAGGCAACTGGAAGAAGCCCACACAAGCAGAGGTGAGCTGACACTGATTAGTGAATATATCCTCTAGTTCACCACTTGGCATCTCCCTCTTCTGCTTATGTTGCCACCTCTAGGGTACTTCCTGAGCACAGGATTGGAGCATACACCATCGGGCTAACTGGAATCAACTATCTCTGACAATTACTTGAGACAAATATCCCATTTGTCCAATGGATGTCCTAGCCACTGTTATGTGATGTGCCCTAGTTAGACCCATGTACAAACTTACACATGTTCTAATGAGACTCACGCACCTGCTTATAAAGAATCTTTAGTCATTGGCAGTAGAAGGTCTATGGCTAAGAAGGCGATTCTCACCCACAGAGGTTCACACTCAGACACTGCTGGAGAGAATAACACCACAATGGCACATTTATTGAGGTTTACAAAGATTCAAATACACAAGCTGGTCTTAGGGGAATTAGCTGAGCAAATGGATTGAACACTTAAGACCAACTGGGGATGCTCCAGCCTTCACCAAGTTATGCTTTGGTGGGGAAATTAGCTGCATTCTTGGTGAAGTTGAGCTCCAGGCCTAAAAGTAGCTTTCAAGACTGAGAGAAGGAGTATTCCTGAGGCCTGAAGCTTACACACACACACACACACACACACACACACACACACACACAAACACACAGAAGGGAAAGCAGGGGTGGAGGCTACAATTGGTATTCCAAGAACGTCCAAGAGCAATATTCCTTTCCTTGGGCGAAAGCTCTTTCCTGCAGACAGGAACTAGTGCACATTGAAACTCCTGGGGCCGATCTACACTTACTTTTTTTACGCTTCCAATGAGGTTTTGTCCCCTATCTTTCACATTACGCCATCCCCGGTTTGTATTGGAACCCCAATTCCGCACTTCCCTGCTACCACTTTCAATACCCTGATATTCCCATTCCCATTCATAGCCAATTTCCCATTCATGTGCTCTGCTCTTCTGTGTTCATCACCATATAAGGTTGTAGTCCCCTCCCACTCCTGCCCATATACGGCAGTGTTTGTATTTCCCTCCTGTCCAATCGCAGCTCTCAATACCCCCATGCGGTCTTCTGGCTACTGATTGCATAGCTTCCTCAGCACTCAAAGTTTCACCACCAACAAGCAAAGGGCTGGATGTACATGTGCTTGTTTGATCTCGGAAGCTCAGCACGGTCAGCCCTGGTCAGTACTTGGATGGGAGACCGCCTGGGAATCAGGCTTCCTGCATTGAGCAGGGGGTTGCTCTATCCCTTCAAATGACACTAAGTTTTACCTCCTTCTATCCCCTGTTTGGCTTAAAAATAATAATTAAAAATTAAGGCATTATCTTCAAATCTTCGAAGAGTTGTAGCTTCTCCAGTCCGATTTCTCTGCACACCTGCCCAGGCAAGCATAATTTTTTTCACAGTCCCCTCTATACTCACAGCACGGAAAGAAACACACACACATCTCCAGGCAGACAGTCATCACTATTCACGGACTAACATCAATTAAAATGTCTGTGGACAATTTTAATATCATCTCATGAGCGGCGGACAAAAATAGGGCAGTTTTCGAAGCTTTGAAGATGCTAGCAGCCCCCTCCAAACCCGAGCCCTGGGTGCTGCCGCTGCTGCCCCTCTTCCTCACGCGGGCTGTCAAGGGCTGCTGCTGCAGGAAAAAGAGTATCAGGAGACACCCCTTGCCTTGGCCTCCAGCAGGTTTGTGTGTGTGTGTGGGGGGGAGGATAGGTCCCTCCTTCTTCCCTCCACCCCTACCTGCTATAGTGGTGGAAGCAGTGGTAAGGGACAATCTGGTCATTTTCCCTAAGACCAGAAGAACTTATGGAAAATGATCTGCCTCTCCTATGCCTCTGCTGCTGTAGCAATGATGGGGGGAGGATGAGAGGCGCTGCCTTCTTCCCCTCTTCTTGCTGAGGGAACTGGTATCTGGGGGGAGCGGAGTGGCAACTTTTTGCTGGGCTTCGAGCCCCAACAGGATGCTCGCGCCATCCCTACACACACACAGGGATAGAGGAAGAGAGGGACGTTGGGTGGGGAATCAGCAGAAAGAGGAAGAGTTTCTGCTCCTCCAATGAAAGCCGCCTTCTTTAAGAGCAGGAAAACAGCTGGTGCTACTTGCTATGGGGAAAGACTGAGTTGGCCTCCCATTCCGTATAACAAAAGAGGGTGCTTGGGGATGATGGCTGTACTTGCCAAAAACAAAAGTCCTACTTACTATCTCTTATTCACTTAACAAAAGATGACCTTGCATCTTAATGACTGTCTTAAAGACAGGTGTCAAGGCTGGAGTTCAACAATGGGAGCATATTTGTAACCTACGGGATATCACTCTTGCTATCCAGCACATTCATGTTTTGCTGACTTTTGACCTCCACCTTTGCCTTTGGGGAATGCATTTTAGGAAGTCCATTAGAAACTTAATTGCTTGATCTAGGGCATCTCTACACCAGCCTAAAATCCTGCATTTAAAAGGGGGCTTTCTGCTTCCGTTTTAAATGCAGGATCACAACAACTCCCTTTTTCACCTGCTTCCTTTCCCCCTCCCCTTTCCTCCTCCTCCCCATATCTGAGTTTTCCATTATCTTTCATTGATCTTGCTCCTCTTCTTCTTGCTGCTTTTCCTGTTTTCATGGAGGGAACTCAAGTGGAACACAATGGAGTAATTTGATAGCTCATTATCTGAGATCTATTTAAAAATGGAACAAAGGGCATTTAGTGCAGGAGACGACTTGGAGGTTCACAGCATCATGTAAGAAGCAAACTTCCATGAAGGAGCAATCTCAGTCATTGAAGAAACCCTAGTCTTGCATGATGCTCTCAACCCCACTTCTGTGCCTTTCTCCCACCTTTGCTGAGGCTGGGGATGAAGATGCCTGGCTTTTTGGCTGTCTCAAACTGGAGTCAGTACTGTTCACTCAAAAAGGGAGCTACTTCATAACACCAGTTAAGAAATCACATTGTATGCACTCCTATTGCAAAAGTACTTGTGAATCAAAAAGTATGAAAAACGTCTGGAGAATGGTGATTATTTATGTTCACATTGTATGATGCAGAGAACTGACTCAATAATAGGCAGCGTGCTATGCAAACCACTGCGATGAAATACAAACACAAACATTTTTGTTTACAGCTGAGTTGTAACCTTGCACTACTCATTCATAGAGAAAGAGAAGCTGGGAGATCCTTATCCTAGGGGAGTGTGCAAGCAGCCATTAGAAAGTCAGATCCTTTGCTCTAAGAAACTGGCTTAGTAAATTGTGGCAGGATCTCATGATCTGTATTGGTGACCCCTAATGGAGCTGATACGGTCCCCAGGACTTATGTTGCTTCAGAGGATTATGTGTGTGTACACTGTAAAATCTGTAGACGCATATAATTAATTTGACAAATTGTATGTTGACATAAGGAAAATAATGTTTTGTCCTTCAGAATTATGATGAGGAACCGTAAGCACTTTTCTAAAGCCATTTGAATAATATTTTAAAAAATATTTAGAGGACAAAATCGGTGAGCTTAATGTATGCCTATTTCTGATTAAAAAAAAAAAAAAACAATTACATGGCCAACCGACATTTATGAAAGCATTCCATATTTTTGTGAGTTTTGGCATGATTAAAATTTGTAGTAGAGGTCAGGATGCATTCTCTGGCAGGTGTAGGATTTTTGTGGCATAAAAGTATGTCCAAACACACATATCAACTTACTGCAGCTTTTTCCCTGGTGGGGAGCACTTAGCTCCCCTCCTTTGCAATGCAGTTTGCAGATGTATTGCCCCATAAAATAAAGTAGTCCCTTTTGCTCCACCCACCAGGGCTTCAGGTAGACTCTCTGACCTTTTAAATGTTAAATCACTGCATGTATATTTATACAATTACATGTATATTTTTCTTCTTTAAAAAAATAATAGTCAGTTTTTAAAACATGGAAGGAAAAAGTGTCCCAGCAGGAGGACAGAATTGGACTAGTGACAGCAGCCAGTCAGCCTCTGCCACAAATACTCAGGATTCGTTTTCCCCGAGTTCGACCCTGCAGAGAAATGTCTGTGCACATCTGTAGAAAAAGTGGTGAGTGCACTTTCACAGTGGCTTGTCTGCTGAAATAATATATGCCTGGGCATACATAAGTGAGTGCAAAGAACAAATAAATGAAGCACATGCTGAAACTTGTTTCTACACTCCCTTCATTTGAAAGGTTATGGGATCAAACCATTCCTAAACATATTCCAGCCTGACATTTTTACATATACAGATAAATATAAAAACATGGAGCAAAGAGCACCCCCCAAAAAAAGTTCAGTTTGTCACAACTGTCTTTAATTACTTCTGTTCGCCAACTGTTCTATGCATGTTTCTTATTTAAAGAAATATCCATTGTTTGGATTTTTTCTCCTAGCTCCATCAAAGATTCAGTTTTATGAGACAAATTTGACAGCCGCTTTGTTAACAAGGCTTGGATCCAAAGGAGTGGGAACTCTGCTCACACTGTGGGGCTTTCCCTTTCCTCCTCCAGACTACAGCCCCATATGCTGCCCCCGAAGCCACACTTGGGGCTTAGGAGACTCTCTGGAATGGCATGCGGTGTGGTGTGGAGGGGACACAGTATGAATGAAATGCAGGCTGGGGGGGGGCACCTGGCATGAGCAAAACTTCCTTCTGGTTGCACCAGGTGCCTCTGGATCCAAATCATGATTAGGACACAGTTTTCACTCATGGGAAGCCAAGTGCAGTGCAAGTCTTCAGCACTGGATTGGAAGTGCATGGTTAGTTTGTTTATTTTTGAGATGGACATTTTGGGCATCATTTATTTGTGAAATGTATTTTATGCCACCCTTCAATCATACAGGCCATTCCAGGGTACATTCCTACCTTGTCTCACTTTGCTCTCCCACAGAGCATCCTGGCGGTACGAGTCTCAGTCAGGAGGAGAGGTAGGATGGCCAGGTATCCTCTTTTACAGAGGACAAGTCCTTTATTTGATGGGCTGCCAGAGGACTGCCATCTATTTTGAAGGCATCCTTCATTTTCAGGGCTGTCCAGTCCAAGTCCAATTTAAAGATAAAGAACCATCAGGAGGAGGAGCTGGGCCTTGAAGTTGCTCATCAGCAGCACCTGGACAGCAGACTGAGCAAGGCACACAGCTCACCTGGTCACAGTCTTCCAAATTAAGGTGAGATGCTGTTGTTCAGTCGTTAAGCCGTGTCGGACTCTTCGTGACCCTATGGACCATAGCACGCCAGGCCTTCCTGTCCTCCGCTCTCTCCCGGAGTGTGCTCAAGTTCATATTCATTGCATCGGTGATGCTATCTAGCCATCTCATCCTCTGCCGTCCCCTTCTCCTTTTGCCTTCAATCTTTCCCAGCATCAGGGTCTTTTCCAGAGCGTTTTCTCTTCGCATTAGGTGGCCAAAATATTTGAGCTTCAGCTTCAGTATCTGTCCTTCCAATGAGCACTCAGGGTTGATTTCCTTTAGGATGGACTGATTTGACCTCTTTGCAGTCCAGGGGACTCGTAAGAGTCTTCTCCAGCACCACAGTTCGAAAGCATCAATTCTTCGGCGCTCAGCCTTCCTTATAGTCCAGCTCTCACAGCCATACATTACTACTGGGAAAACCATAGCTTTGATTAGACGGACCTTTGTCAGCAAGGTGATGTCTCTGCTTCTTACTCTGCTGTCTAGGTGTGCCATAGCTTTCCTCCCAAGGAGCAAGCATCTTTTAATTTCATGGCTACAGTCACCGTCTGCAGTGATCTTGGAGCCCAAAAAGTAAAATCTGTCACTGCTTCCATTTCTTCCCGTTCTATATGCTATTTGTGTTCCCCTTATTTTCGCCATCTTAGTCTACGTAAATATTTATGTAGACTAAGACGGCCCAAACTAAGGAATGCAAATGGCGGCGGCCATAGCCGCCACCATTTGTGTACGCAGTTCCCCCCCCCCCGAGCCCTCCGTGGCCGGAAATCCAGCTGCAGATGGCTCTGGCCTGGCTGGGCCTGGCTGGCTGCTCCACGGAGCTGCCGCGGAGCACAGCCGGCCATGGAGGATTCCGGGGGGGGAGGAACGGATCGCCTCCCCACGGCGAGGATTCCCGGGGGGAGTGACAGAATGCCTCCCCCCCATCAACATAATCCGCGAAAGGTAAGTGACTTTCGTACATCCCTAGTGATACATTCCATGGGGTTTTCTTGGCAAGAATACTGGAGTGGGTTGCCATTTCCTTCTCCAGTGGACCACATTTTGTCAGAACTCTCCACCATGACCTGTCCGTTTTGGGTGGCCCTGCACGGCATAGCTTATGGCTTCACTGAGTTACGCAAGCCCCTTCGCCACAACAAGGCAGTGATCCATGAAGGGGAATGTGAGATGCCGCCACCGCCACCGCCATTTCCAGTAAAAAAACCCAAAAAGCAAAAAAAGTGATAGGCAGGCTGCGGCGGCAGTTCGGCGGTGGTGCGGCAGCGGCGGCAGCAGTGGCTGGTCTTCCGACCGGCTGCCGCCTCCGCCATTTCCAGTAAAAAAAAACAAAAAACAAAAAAACGTGATAGGCAGGCTATGTAAAGATTTACGTAGCCTATCACGGCTAGATTTTTTTAAAATACCGTGATAGGCTACGTAAATGTTTACGTAGCCTATCACAGCTGATTTAAAAGAAAAAAAAAATGCGCGTACGTAAATGGCGGCGCCCATGGGCGCCACCATTTGCGTTCCTTATTTTGACACGTCTTAGTCTATGTAAACATTTACATAGACTAAGACGGCGAAAATAAGGGGAACGCAAATAGCGTTGACACGTCTTAGTCTACGTAAACATTTACGTAGACTAATACGGTGAAAATAAGGGGAACGCAAATAGCGTAGCATCTACGCTATTTGCGTTCCCCTTATTTTCGCCATCTTAGTCTACGTAAATGTTTAAGTAGACTAAGATGTGTCAAAATAAGGAATGCAAATGGCGGCGCCCATGGGCGCCGCCATTTGCGTATGCGCGTTTTTTTCCCTTTTAAATCAGCCGTGATAGGCTATGTAAACATTTACGTAGCCTATCACGGCTGACTGCAGGGACACAAACGGCGGCGGCTACAGCCGCCGCCATTTGTGGACCCAGCCGGCCAGGATTCGGGGGGGGGGACGGAACGCCTCCCCCCCAGCCAGAATTTTGGGGGGGAGGGATGGAGCACCTCCCCCCCCGGCCAGAATTTCGGGGGGGAGGGACGGACTGCCTCCCCCCCACCGCGAATCAATTTCATTAAAAGGTAAGTGACTTTTGTACATCCCTAGGTGGGGCCAAAGGCAAAAGGGGAGGAATGAAAGGCCCAGCATAATTTAGCTTGAAGCTCTTACTGCCAGTAACTGAGACTTAGGAGAGGCACCTCAACTTTTTGGAATGAGGAAAAAAGCCTACATAAATGCCAGGAAAAGGGGTGGGGCCAGGGAAAGTGGGCATGGCCAAATGGGAAAACTGAGAGGGCCAAATTGGAACCCTCGGCAGGCAAGGTTTGGCCTGTGGGCCAGAGGTTCAACACCCCGGCCCTAGAGTTTTGCTATATCGGGACTTTTTATGCAAAAACACTGCAAGGAAAAAAAATCATGCAGTACTTTGAAAATTTAACTTGCCAATGACTGCATGGAAATAATCTTGAGAGAACTGAAAATATCAAGATTTCATGGATCCTAACTTCACTCTTTCTGTACTAAACATATTCAGCCAAAAGTTACATCATTGTTGGCCAGCATGGGTGAACAATAGTTATAGTCCCGGATTATTTCTAAAATGATCTACAGCCAGAGCAAAGAACTGAATGAATCTGAATATCATTTCAGTGAGAAATCATTACCATAATAGTTCTGGACGTAATATGCCAGCTTTACATCATTAAAACTGACAGGTCATTTCTGTGTCAGTACTTGATTGAAATACTACATGAGTCGCATGCCAGAACCTTAAGTGTCATAATGTTAGTATGGCCAAGGTCCTTAAATTACTCCAGTAAAGCAAGCCTTATTCATTCAAATGGGCCCTGTGCTTGAGACAGTACTTTGTGGATTGGACTGAATAATCTTTTCCCCTTAAAGTGTTTTACAGGCTGTAAAAGCAGTCTGCCAAGTTTCTGACACTTATGACTGAAGGAGGACTCTGTGAACTGAGAAACCGTTTGCTCCCTTACCAAGAGTTTCTCATCAATTAAAACGTATTGGCTTCTCATTTTGATATTATCATTCTTGAACAGCAAGCCAACCACTTTCTGATACCCACTTACTCTTACCTTGTCAGACAAGTATAAGACTGTGGAGGATGCACTCCCTTTGCAAATGCAGGTGTACCTGAATAAAACTGGAATAGATTTGGACCATGGGTGTTTTCTATCTCTCTGGCTGTAGATGGGGAACTGAGAATGAGAATCTTTCTCTGTGGTCATACTTTTCTGTTGACAAGGATGGTCATTACATAGAAGAGTTTTCAAAAGGGATGTCCAGTGTACATTAAAAAATGGTAGAGAGTAGCTTTCCCCAACCTGGTGCCCTCAGGATGTTTGGGGCTGCAAATACCATCAGCCTTGGCTAGCAAGGCCAATAGTCAGGAATGCTGGGAGTTGTGAGAGTTGTAGTCCAAAACATCTGGAGGGCACCAGGTTGGAGAAGGCTGGTGTAGAGCCTATCCTTCTAGTAGAATCCAGCATTCTGACCATACACTGGCTCTCTGCTATATATCTATTTTAGACAGATATCTGCTACACCCATTCTCAGCTATCTACTATGTGGTTTACATATATAGTCTTTCAGAAAAAAAAATCAGTCATGTTACTTCCATAAGAATCCTACTCTTTAGGCACTTGGCAGTCTCAGGAAGATTTTATCCTGCTCTTCACATGGAGCTTTTATCCTGTTATTGAGATTGCTCATTCACAGACATTTGCAGTAGGGATGTACGAAAGGTACTTACCTTTCCGCAGATTATGCTGATGCTGGGGGGGAGGCGTTCCATTCCTCCCCCCCGAATCCTGGCCGGCCAGCTCCGCTCTGCAGGGATTCTGCGGAGCCGCTGGCCGGCTCCGCCAGCAGCCAGACATCCGGCCGCTGGCTAGCAGGGACGCAAATGGCGGCGGCCGTGGCCACCGCCGTTTGCGTCCCTGCAGTCAGCCATGATAGGCTACATAAATGTTTACATAGCCTATCACGGCTGATTAAAAAAACAACAACGCGCGTACGCAAATTGCAGCGCCCATGGGCGCCGCCATTTGCGTTCCTTATTTTGGCATGTCTTAGTCTACATAAATATTTACGTAGACTAAGATGGCAAAAATAAGGGGAACGCAAATAACGTAGACACTACGCTATTTGTGTTCCCCTTATTTTCGCCGTCTTAGTCTACGTAAATGTTTACATAGACTAAGACGTGCCAAAATAAGGAGCACAAATGGCGGCGCCCATGGGCGCCACCATTTGCGTACGCATGTTTTTTGTTTTTTGTTTAATCAGCTGTGATAGGCTACGTAAAGATTTACGTAGCCTATCACAGTGTTTTTTTTAAATCTAGCCGTGATTGGCTAAGTAAATCTTTATGTAGCCTATCACGTTTTTTTGTTTTTTGTGTTTTTTTACCTGGAAATGGCGGCAGTGGCAGCCGGTCGGAAGACTGGCCGCCGCCGCCGCCAAACTGCCGCCGGAGCTGCCACCGCCAGGAAGATCCGCCTAAGGTAAGTCCTGTCCCGGGGGGGCAGGGGGGCAGGGGGCCATTCCGCCACCGATTTCGGGGGGCCGAATGCGCTAGCATTCGGCCTCCCCGAGATCTGTGGTGGAACTTTCGTACATCCCTAATTTGCAGGCCCTTTAGACAACATCGTGAACCTCCAGGGCATCTCCTGCACTAAATGACCTTTATTCCATTTTTAATCAGATTAGAGATAATGAGGTATCAAATTACCTTGCTTGTGTTCCACTTGAGTTCCCTCTGTGAAAAAGGAAAAGCCACAAGAAGGGGAGCTGGACCAGTGAAACATATGGAAGACTCAGATAAAGAGGAGAAGGAGGGAGAAAGGGTAGGGGGGAAAGGAAGCACAAGTAAAGGGAGTCGGTTGTGATCCTGCATTTAAAAAGGAAGCAGAAAGTCCTATTTTAAATGTGGGATTTTAGGCTGGTGTATAGAGGCTCTCAGAAGCAAGACATGTGATTCTCTCTCTCTCTCTCTCTCCCCCCCCCCATGCCCCTCGGGAAGTAGGATACTCCAGTAGGCACATAACTTACACAGATCACCAGTGAATCATCCATGAAGATTATCATGTCTGTGGGATAATTATGAACAAATCTGCCAGACAATAAGAACATGATTGATAGTCCATGATAATTTTGCTGACTTAAAGACAAATTAATCATGATTAGTCATGGTAGGGTTGAGCTAATGTATGGCATAAATTGTCAGCCCAAGACATTACCCACTGTACTTGACAGGAATGCATATCAGAACCCAGCTTTACTATAATACAGAGAAATTAACCAACAAACTGTAAATTTTTCCATGAACATCCGTTTTTCCACCCACTCCCTCATTATACATGACTTCTCTGAGAATATTTCCCTTCATCATCCAACGGTTCAAGTGAATAGACAAGCAAATATCACACAATCACTTCTTGAAGGGCTCATCATTATTCTGCCTACAGTATCATGAAGCTATTGAATTCTGACACTTGTATAGTTACTTACTGGAACAAGGAAAATGAAGTTCCTAATATGGAAAATAAATGGTGACCCTTTATTTCAGTGTTTGTGCCAGGCCATTGATTGCACTTTACTGTAAAATAGACAAACTATAAAAACTACTGAATCATGTAATTATAGCAGAAATAGAATAAGAAAGAACAGATCCCAGGGTCCTTACAGCTGAACTATCTAGAAGATAGTCAGTTCGCTTGCTGAATTCATTGAGATTTGCAATGCTAAAATGTATATGCAAAAAGCTCTGTAGGAACTCTGCTTGCACATTTGGAATTTCCAGCTCATTTGGGCTTCTTCATGAGCTAAAATACTGGGGGCAGCAATGATATGGTGCATGTAGAGCATATTGTGGTCTGTGATGAAACCCTTATGCATGTATTATCTGTGCTCAAAGAGCATTTGGATTCCTGCATTGAGCAGGGGGTTGGACTCGATGGTCTTATAGGCCCCTTCCAACCCTACTATTCTATGATTTGGATGGAGTCTGTAGGTTTCTAGACACTCTTCATCACAATGCAGTTTGATCACATCTGTCAAATCCCAGGAGCCCACAGAAAAGTTTTAAACAGAGCTGAGAAAGGAAAAAAAAAAAAAAAGACAAAATGTAAAATAGAACTTTGGAATCAATTTCATACAGAGGTTGATGAAAAGCAGACAGTTCAAGAAATTCCATGTGAATTGCTTAGAATAGGCTATAGAAATTCTTTTTACAATACCACTAGAAAGGTCTGTCCTTGTTTCACTGTTCTGATAATGTCCACGATTTAATCCTGACTAACTGCAACCATATGGATTAAGGATCCGGGCTTTCAGAGTACACTGCATGGCTGCCTTTTGAAGGTTCAAGCCCCTACACTGGTTCTTACTGAAAAACAATTTCCACTTAATATTGGAGTGTACTGTCTCTTGCTATGTGGACATTTGATATATGATGAAATGCTGCTTACTTTCTAAAACTACAATACTTTTTAGGGATATTGTAAAACCTTTCCCTACGTGATGGAGATAAATTCTTATATTAGAAAAAAGATTTGAAATGCTATCTGAAAATGGTTCACTCTTCACTCAGGCAGTATTCAATGTAACACTTTCCACACAGTCAAATCGCATGTCCAAGGAGGTAATGGGATTGCACCCACTGTCTTTTCCCTCTGATTTCCCATGTCTTCATTGGCTCTGTGTATAGAGCCTGCACAAATACAAGTTCCACATGCAAAGTCTCTTTGCATGAGAGGCTCTTTCACGTTTTGTAGGATCCCAGGTTGCATGTACAACTTGTAGATGCACAGAGTGTGCTCACAGTGCAGATGAATGTGTGGAGGTCATGGGGGCGGCGGACAGTTGGCACGATCCCATTGCCTCCCACACACATTCATTCTGTGTGCTTTCTAACAGTGTGGAAATTGAAAGGGCTTATAGGGTGTAATGCATATACTGGAAGTGAAAGTGACACCCGCAAGGCCACTTGTACTTTATATACCATATGCTTTTTTCTGATTCGAGTGTTAATACTTTACCATTGTCCCTGTTTTGGAAAAAGCAATAGAAGGACCAGTCCATAGCAATCCCACACTGAACACCAACCTGTGGTTTGTGTCATGTCAGGAAAGAAACGCAGAGGTTCTTTGTATGGTTAGCTGTGTATTTCTATTATTTTCAAATATGTGCATCGTGTGAACAGACATTCAAGATCTTCTCCATAGCTTTTAGCTTGAATCATAAATAAAAATAAAACTGGATTATGTTTTTCTTTGTAAGTGGCTTATGTAGGTTAAAGCTCACAATATATGGCTCTTTCTGTGCTCTCTGTTGAAAAATTAAATATGTACAACCAAGTGGAAAGACCTGAAGTTTCTGATTGCCTCCAGACATCATGATCTTCAGCATGTGCCTAGACTAGCCTCACCCAGCCTAGTACCCTCCAGATAGGAATATAGGAACATAGGAAGCTGCCTGATACTGAATCAGACCATCTAGCCCAATACTGTCAACAGTGACTGGCAGAAGCTCTCCAGAGTTTCAGGCAGGGCTTTTTCCAGCCCTACCTGGTGATAGGGATCGAACCTGGGACCTTCTGAATCCCCAGCCAGCATGGGCAATGGCCCTGTTGACTGTAGATGATGAGCTTTGTAGTCCTATCTGGAGGGCACCAGGTTGGGGAAGGCTGGCCTAGACAACTTGTGATACCACTCTTGTATTAGTGGAGGACAGGATTTATCCTGTGAAGCTTTGAGATGCTTTTCAATTATATTTCTCTATGAAGTTATATATTTGGGAAAATGTTTTTTAATCATCAACACATAAAAGGAAGCTTGCTAGATCAGAACAGCAGCCTATCTAGTCCAAAATCCTCTTTCTAAGAATGGCCAAAAAGAGGCTTAAAGGAAGCCCCAAAGCAGGGCATGGAGGAACTTTGCCCATTATTGCCCCTAGGGACTCATATTTTGGCACATGGCCTCTGCACCTGGAGGTTTGATGCTGCTATCATGGGAAATAGCTGTTGATAGACCTATACACTATGAATTTATGTCACCTCCTTAAAAACAAACAAAAACAGAATTGCTGCTGTTGCTGAAACTTGAGTGCTTTTACATTAGTACCATTTATTCAAGATTCCTGGGATATTCAGCTGAAGTGGCTGACTTGCATTTTATTTTATGACAGATCTCTGAGCACACAAAATATGAAGCAAATTGGCTAGACCAGGTTTATAGGGCAAACCTGTGCATGTCTACTCAGAAGTAAGTCCCACTAAGTTGAATGAGACTTTTTCTCTGGTCAGTGTGTATAGTAGGGGTGCAGGACTTCAGTTCTAGGGGCCAAATTCAACCCTCTGAGGGTCCCAATCCAGCCCTCTAAGGTTCCCCTTTTCCCCAAACACCAATGGTGGTTTCCTGGTTTTTGTGCAGTCCCCTCCCCATTCTAAAAGGATGAGATGCCTCTCCTAAGGCTTAATTACTGGCAGTAATACTCTTGGTATTTGGCTCCTCTCCCTTTTGTTTTCAGCTCCACCCACCACTGGAATGTGGCCCCCAAGAGCTTCCACAAAATGAATTCAGAAGTTCTGCATCTCTGGTTTATAAGATTGTGGCCTTAATGGCAGTCCCAAATGCCTACATAAAATAAGGATAGAAATTAGTGGCTCTATTAGAAATTTCATGCAGATAATGTTACATTTTTTTAGGACTTTATATCAAGTCAATAACACGTGAGCATCCAGGAAAAGGATCAATTTTGGTTTTGGCAGATTGAAATTGTTCTTCACTTTTAAAAAAAATGTTGATATTTTAAAATCTATCTTGAGTTGGTAGCAAGGAGTTAATAACTTTGGATACAGAAAGAAGAGGAGGCTAAAGCAGAAGGCTACTTAGTCACACCCTTTACTAATATGAATGAGATGCTGAAAATGCCTTTGGGAACGGGGCAATATGAGAAGAAGCCAGGTTGTGGGCACCTTCTTCTTCACCTTGCACTTTCAGTGGGTTTCCACTAAGGATAAACTAGATGAGACGACATGAGATCCATGATGGGGATTATTAACATCACATAGTTGCAGAGCTCCAGGATTCAAAGTCCATTTTACAAGGCCAAGTACAGGCTTGAAGGCAGAGAATGACCTCCATATTTTTTCAGGGTACCATGTTAAAAGAAGCAAGCAAGCAAGAAGCTTGCTCCATGGCCCGGAAAGTCAATGACAAAAATCTCTCCTGAATTTCCTGGGTCCCACCCTTTAACAGGGAGAAGTGGTATGAATAAAGTGGGAGGACGGTTGGTCAAACTTCTTTTGGAATAGAAAGCAGCGCCCAGCGTTGAGGAGCCACTCAGAGAACCTGACATTACTTTGAGATCTCTGCCATTCATGCAAATGACTAATAATTTGAACTAAGCTCTCTCAAGTGCTAAGCAATACATTAGACATCCTACAGTCTAATGGGAATTTCATCTAGAGCATTTACTAGGGATGGTTCAGGCACCTGACTGGGTCCAGGAGTCTGTCAGGCTCCCCCTGCCCATGTTCCCAGACTGCACCCATCGAGTCTCTGGCCTTGCTCCCCCCCCCTCACACCCTCCTGGAGGTTCCCTGCACTCACCTCGACCCATCTGTGAGTGCCTGCCATTTTCCAGAGCTTTTTTTTTTTTTTAACAGAAAAGGAATTGCACATATTCAAATATGCTCAAATTTCGCTGGGAAAGGCTGATCTCTGCAGTATTAGAGGCATAAATGGGTCTGGGAGAGGGGCTCGGGTGGGGGCAGCGCTTCAGCAGGCACCCGCCGAAACTGGACAGGGGTGTGTCTGTCCATCCCTAACATTTACACAGGACATGGGCAGCTCTAAGAACATAACAAAAGCCATGCTAGATCAGACCAAAGGTCCATTTCATTCAGCATTCTGTTCGTTCAGTGGCCAACCAGTTGCCTGTCCTATGCATGCCTACTTGGAGGTAAATCCCACTGAGTTCAGTTGAACTTAGTCCAAGGGAAGTACATATAAGAGTGCAGCCTTAACCTGTTGAACAACGACACCTGGGCGTGATGAAGGGATGGGGTGGGAGGTGGGGAGAAAAAAAAGGCTTCTGCTGTCTGATGACAGACAACTCATCCTACACAGGCTGACCATTTTGTAAGCGTTGGCAATCATCATAGACAGGGGGGGAGGTGTTCTCTTAAAAATGAAAAATAAGTAATGTTAAGATAGCAAAATCTTAAGATTCAGGCCAAGAGGGGACATTTTTGTCAGACCACTCCATACATGGATGCTGTTCAGCTGAAATCTTAAAGCTCAGTAATATTTCTAGATGGAGAGGCTGGAAGGGAAATTGGAGGAGTGGTAAATTGACAACTCTTAGCAGCAACAGCATCCTGCCCATGTTCAAATGCAATTTTCTTTATGATTACTTCACATATTCCAAGGCTTAACCCTAGTATTGAAAACAGATTCCAGGCTCTCAGCTTTAGTGCGTTGGCTGCAATATATGCTTTAACAGAATGACACTATGTTCTAGCTGCATCATCATAATGATCATGTGCTGCTCAACAATGTGACACCAATGATAAGATGCAGAACCTGAAATTGCAGATAAATGAGAGCTTCACATGAAGTCCCCCCCCCCATCTTTCTGAGTACAGCACAATTTTGAACATCTCATTATTGCTAACCTGGCCCTGACCATTAGAACGCTCCAAAACTGAGATAGCACCTCACAAATTTAAAGCTCATTGTGTGAAGCTGTAATGATAACTTACAATATTAAGAACAAACATATCTGACAAATACTTAGGCAGGTTACCTGTTGAGGACCAGGTTGCACTCCCCTGGAAAGAGCAGGTTTGTAACTTAGGGGTACTCCTTGAACCATCTCTGACACTTAAGGCTCAAATGGACTTGGTGACCAGAGGTGCCTTTTATTAGCTTCAGTTGGTATGTCAATTATGGCCATTAGGGATAGTCTGGCCACATTGGATCCATGCATTGGTTACTTCAAGATTGGTGACTGCAACGTGCTCTGTGTGGGGCTTCCCTTGACATTGGTCCACAAACTGCAGCTAGTGCAGAACTGGCAGGTAGGTTGCTGAGTGGGGCAGCCTACCACGAGCATATTATTCCTTTGCTGAAAGAACTGTGCTGGCTCTGTCGATATGATATTAGGCAGGTTCAAGGTGATATTATTGACTTATAAGGCCTTAAACAACTTGGGACTATGTTACCTGAAGAGCACCTTCTTCCATATCAACCTGCCCATTCATTGAGATCTATAGATCAGGGCCTCCTGGTTGTTTCATCACCTGCACATGTACATCTGATGGCAACGACGGGGAGGGCCTTTTTGGTTGTGGCACTCCACCTTTGGAATTCTCTCCCCCTGCAGTATGACAGGCAGTAACCCTGTTTTGGCACCTGGTGAAGATGAATTTGTTTAAAAAGCATTTGCTGATTTTAATGCCCAAGTGTGTTAGATTTTGTGTTTTATCGTGGATTTTTATCTTGGGAAATATCCTATAATGCTGCCATGCTTCCGTTAGTTTGGGAGCACAGCAGCATTATGGATTTCTTTTGTGCTAGTGGCCACGACTGCTTGCACAACAGGGATTTTGCAATTCTAAAAGTAACCCCAGAAATGCTAGTTTCCAGATCAGGATAGGTCAGTGAGCTCCCTTATACAATCTCTGCTGACCTGCCTCTACTAGTTTCAGGTTGTTTATAGAATTGCAAAATCCCCATGGCACAATAGATTAGAGCTGTTCACAGAAGGCCTCTCAAAATGCTCTGCCCTATTTTTGGGCAGAGAAATTGGAGGTACAATTTCACCAAATTTCTCCAGGGGAAGGAGAAATTTTCAACAGTTTCTCACAGGTAGGGCTCAGCACTGGCAGGGGTGTAGCACAGTTTCTTTCTTTTTTTGTAAGGGTTTCTGGGGGTTTTGTGCTGCTAGTGCAAGTGGCAATAGCATCAGCTGTGTTGGCAGGCTGCCCCCCATTTTGCATCCCTCCCAATGCAAGTGTGTGTATGGGGCGGGGGAGGAGAGGGTGCTGTGTCTGGATCCAGGGAAGCGAGTGCTGTGCCAAAATCTGTCCTCCCTGAATGTTTTTCCCTCACGAAAGAGGCTTCCATTTTTCTGCCTCCTTCTCAGGGCATTTTATAATTTCTTTTGAATGTTTTTAGTGGTGTTTTTGAGCTTACCTAATCACTGTGAGGTGGCCGAGGGTGCTATGTGTGTGTTTTCTTTCTATTACACATCTCTTCATTGCTCTGTAGTTTCCTAGGCTGCCTGCGCTTCCTGATCTGAAAAAATGCTATGGGAGGAATTACCTCATCATGTTTTCCCCTGAGCTTTAATTTAAGTGCAGGGATCTGAGGAGGCTACAGGCTGATGGAGAGATGATTGTACAATGACAGACAAGACACTCGCACACACTCCGCAGCCACCTCCTAAGTAAGGTAAGCCCAAGAACCCCAAACCCAACCCATGAGAATTTCTCCTAAATTTCACCACTGAATTCCTTTTGAAAGCAATTTCTTTTCTATCAGATTGAATGAGAATGCTCGAAAACAATGTGGGAGAAATTTTCAGCACAGCACTAGTATAGATACTCTTTAAATTATATATATAATGAGTTCCGAGGAAGAATATTCAGAACACAGGAATTATAGCTGGACAGCATCCTGGGTGCCAGCCAGTCTATGATCCTGCACCCGTTAATAAAGGCATCATTTTAGGGTTGCGGCCTAGCCACATTAATTGCAGAGATGAGCCTAGCAGTCCCTCACTGTTTTGAACTCATTTGCATTCCCCCCACTAATCTGCATGGTAATTCACATTAATTTTCAGCTCAGTGAGCACAGGACTTTTTCTTTTTTGTACAGTTATTGCTCAGGCAGTAGAAGAATGTAAATCTGTTCTGTGTTGCTTGCGCTTCCAATAACGTGAAAGCAGATGTCATCGTTACTCTGTCATCTTGAAAAGCTGTGCTCAGTGGGGTTCCCAGTGCTTTTGTTAACAAACGAAAGTTGACATGTCTTTATGAGAAATTATTTATTAGAGAAGATCTCTGTACTGTTCCATCATGACAATGAAACCCACCTGCTCTTTTTACCACCCCCCTTTCCAATATCTATAAAATCTAAGCTACATTTTCAGTGATAAATATTATATTAGCATAACCCCCGTCAAGTTGTAGCCTTTAAGAGTGGGTGCCTAGGCCACACGCCTATACACCGGGATACACTACAGTAGAATTTACAATCAGACTGTAAAGCACTGATTCTTAAAGTGCGGTCAGCTGATAAAAATATATGTGTGAACAGTCCCTAAGTCCCCTCATAACTTTGTGTAAAATTGCATCTTTAGTATCTCAGCTAAGCTTCAGCAACTGCTAAGTTCTAATATCACTCACTATGGGGTATAAAATCACAAAATGTATAATGCCCAATTCAGTAGTAAACTAAACACAAGGAGATACAGAACATTTTAAGCTGCTGGAAGCATGAAATAATATGGAATGAAGGAGTCCAATAACATGCCATGAGATAGAAAAGAAAATATTTTTTTTCCATTACTGTGAGGCCTTCAGTCTAACCCTACCGATCTTTAACTTTGTAAGCATGAAAGACCATTCTAATATCTTCACTTTACCAGGGGAGAGATTGAAGACCCCTTCATGTGTGCATATCTTCAAGGGAAAGTCTACATCAGGGGTGTTGGAACTCTTTCAGCCCAAGGGCCAAATTTAGTCCCAGATAAACTTTCTGTGACCGCATGCAAGTGGTGGGTGGGGCTGAAGGCAAAAAGGAACAGGGCCAAAGGAAGAAGGAGCAAAGCCAAAATACCAAAAATGCCAGTGTATTTTAACTTAAAGCTTTTAGTGCCAGAAACTGAGCCTTAGGAGTGGCAAAAGCCAGGAAACCACCAAATGATCAGCAGCCAGGGGATGGGGGCAGAGACATGTGGGGAAGCCCAGCGGGCCAGACTGGAACTCCAGGTGGGCTAGGTCTGGCCTGTGGGCCTGAAGTGCAACACCCCTGGCCTAGGTGCATAGACATCTATATGCGTAGGCTTTCCTTGCATTCCAGAACCTTGCATGGGCAAAATATGTAGAGGTCTATGCATGTAAGCTTTTCCTTGCAGTCATCCATGCTTAATGTGTGGATGTAGGGGCAGTGGTGACGTGTGACCTCAGAAGTGAGTTCAAAGGCATAACCTCACAGCCCCATTCTATTCATGACTCCCCTTCAAACAATGCATCTTGTGAAGGAGCTTCTCAGAGACATGAAATTATATTCAGTTCAACAGCCACTTGGTTACAGAAATAAGAACATAGCTAACCATGTCAACTTTACTCCTGGCTCTAGACTGAAGCTTTCGTCAGGAACATTACCCTTGTTTTGGTTTGGTTTGCTAGAAATGGGCAAATCTGTCCAGTTTGGTTTTGTTCAGTTCCTCATTTTTCTGGCCATGAGCTCCATTTTCAGGAAAGGCAGGCTAGATTTTTTGTGGGGGATACAGCCAATAGATAGCTGAGCATGGAACCACCAGTAAGGGAAGCTGACATGATCCAGAGGTCAATCATTGGCAGTGCCTGACCTGCATGGCTGCAATTCAGCCAAGCTCCAGGGCATCTGAGAAGCATTTACTTGGAAGAGCTGATCTGCCACAGTTTTGTGTATCACAGAGAAAACCACACGGTTTTGTTAGTATTTGCTTTTTAATATTTCCACTGATGCAAATTAAAATGTACTTCCATTGGTTACATAGAATGAGTAAACAAAAATGGAAAGCATCTAATTAAAGCTTCCCATTTGAAAAGTGAACTGTCAGAGAAAATAACTGTGGATCCATCAAACATGAAATCTCATCTTAATTCACTGGATGAGTTTCCTATTCCCAGAAAAAAAGCAGATGTAACCCCACCCCCACCCCCCACACATACCACCCGTGGATCGTTAAAGAGAAATTGTAGGCTTTGTCATTTATATACAAAAATGAACTTTGGCTGGTTAGCTGTTTTCAGGCATTTAGCAATTAACACTCTGAACTTTAGTTTTCCCTTTGTTGGTCTGAAATGCATTTGAAACCATTTATTTAGAGGGTTAGGTTACTTTTGATGTCCCAGCAAGTGACAGAGTTCTGTTTTCCATCCTGCTCATCTCTTTCAAGTACATTAGCTTCAGATGTGCATCTGTCTGTGGATTATATTCAGTTCATTTTCTTTTTGTACAAGCAGACACAATGCAAACCGCTCAAGCTTTAGAGTGGAGTATTTTTTAGTTCCTTTTGCGGCATACTGTGTTCATTAGGGAAATGCAGAAATTAAAACTGTGTTTTGAAATAAATATTAATCACACTCAGAGAGATGGATCATTAACAGCATATGGTTATAGATTTCATTTTGGCTTAGAGTTTTTC
This sequence comes from Heloderma suspectum, assembly GCF_057233095.1. Classification (NCBI taxonomy): domain Eukaryota; kingdom Metazoa; phylum Chordata; class Lepidosauria; order Squamata; family Helodermatidae; genus Heloderma; species Heloderma suspectum. Next base: position 74,642,564 of record NC_139462.1, read on the forward strand.
ATAGAATGTGAGCTTTTCTACATGAGGCTATTAATTCACTGTATCTACTTTTGATTTCCTCACAGAAATGAGATCTGAGCTCTACACAAAGAGCTTTTTCTTTCCTGCTTTTCTGCTACATAACCTCTAGGTGGCACTGTGGTATAGTGGAATAATACACTTAAACAAGTGGGGAAATACATTTTGTTTCGCTTTCATAAATAAGACTGCAGTTTCCCCACTCTAAACCCCCTCACAGAAGTTCCCTGAAGAATGACAAGCACACAATAAATGCTTTGTGTAGAAAAGCTCTCAGGGCCACAATCCAGTTATGCACACTTAAGCCCCACTGAAATTAAGAGGATTTAGGCGTCAGTCCTATACCTTCTTATCTGGGAGTAAGTCCATTGAACTCAATAGGACTTACCTCTGACCTGAGTAGACATGTATATAGAATTGTACTGTTGTGTAAGCATAACTTTGTGCTGGATTGTGGCCCAGGTCTGTAATAACATGTTCCTAACAAGTATTAATTTGGGACTGCATTTGTTTTACATTTTCTCCATGCTTCACTAATCTTTCTTGCTTTTTCCTAAGCAAAGTATTCCTCTTCTTTAGTCCTTTAAGAAAATCCCTTTTGTCCTTCTTAATGTCATCTTTAATACCATACCATTTTTACTGACCATTCAACCAACTTCTTTCTATAACATTACACCTCTTTTGTTTTCCATCTACCCTGGCTTGTTTATCTCAGATATGCAAGATCAAGGCTGCCCCCCCCCCCAGTGCTTTGAAAAAGGCATGGGTGCATGTGGAAAGCTTAAATTATGATACCAACCTTTCTAGCTATATTATCTGTTACTTTACACAAAAGTCTTTTCAAATGCTCTGCTTCTTGCCATAAATAGGATATGACTTCTCCCCCCCTTTCCTTTTTTCTTTTTCTTTTTGCAGAAGGGACAGGGTGGGGTTGGGGTGGGGTTGTCCTTGCATAGCAGAAATATCTCATGTGGAATTGGGAGTTTGGATGTGTCCTTTATGATCTCATCTACCATAGGATATTCAGACCAGTAAGTGTTAATAAGGAGTGTGTTCCCCTATAGTGCTCCATACAAGCCACAAGAGACCAGGAATACCCCCACCAATAATACACATTATTGGAACATCACTAGTTACAGTCCTTCCACACCATATTGTCACCCAAACGCATGTCTGCAATGTGCACCTATGTATACTAACAAACCTCTTGACCATGTGGAGCCCTGCCACCATGCATACAAGTGTTCCTGCAATGGCAGGAGACCACACAACCAGGAATTTAGAAAGGAGCATCTTTTCAGTTTATCCCTTTAAAAGGTATAGTTTTTAATGTTTTGCTGCTCTTAGGGTACAGTCCTATGGCCTCTAGTCAGCAGCTAGATGGCCATAGGACTGGTCGGTTCCCAGGAACCAACCTCGGAGCCCACACTCTGAGTTTGGTTCATGGAGAACTGACCTGCACCCCCTCCCACGCCACCTCGTAAGTAGCACAGATTGGCGCTGTGCTCTGCACTTGGAAGAACACTGCAGAGTGAGGGAAACGGGGCATTCCTGGGGCTGGGCCAGGGCAGGGAAGTCGGAAGTGATGGTATGACACTTCTATGTGTCGTCCAGCCTCCCCATCCCACATTCTGAGGACCCGCGGCTAGACAGTCGAAATCGGCTCTCTAGCTGCGAAAGGGGGGTGGTGGGAGCACAGAGGAGATGTACTCCTCACCACTCCTCCCACCCTGCAGTGGATAGGCGGTTGCCCCCACATTGTAGGTGACTGTCGATCCCCATAGGATTGCTCTCTCCCTCTTTTTAATGTTCTTGTTTTTATTGTTGCAGGGTTTTATTGTTTTAAATTATTGTATACCACCTTGATGAATTTTTAGTAGCTAAGGTGGTCTATAAATGTTAAAAATAAACAAACAAACAAACAAACAAGAGAAATTAGTTTCTCCTTCTGAACTGAACATGGACTTGAATGCCATCTGTGGTTGAAGTCTGAACATTTCTGAGCTTGCAGTGTGTTCAGCAGAACAAAAAGAGTCATTCAACAGCATTTGTATGTTTGAAAGATGTGCATGAAAAAATGTGTACTTTTGAAAAATGTGTACACACATGCTTTAATCAATGGAAGAAGAATGCATACATTTCAAAGAAGTGCACAACTGATGCATACATTTGGAAAAATATGCATGCAAATATGTGTCAATTTTCATACAAAAAAAAAAAGATCATAATCTGATACAGGCACAGACAGAATAAGCTTCCAAGTGGAATGTGGAGAACATCAGTGATCTTGAGTTTTGCTTGTACACACATCCCTATGCATAGCCACAGCCTGGAAAATGGCACACTGTACACTGAGGGAAATGTCTTTTCACCAAGGAATGGCTTTTTCACTCCTCTTCCTTTTGTTGCTATGACAAGGATTCTTTTTCTTCTCCCTATTTCTTCAGTCCTCGGGTTTCCCAAATAATAATAAAAAAATTGCCTAATCCAAATCTGATCTGCTTTATTCTGTCTGTTGTGTTAGATGGTACATCTGGGAAAAAACTTCCCCATTATGTAATTGCTTCACAATACAAGGGAAGCATGCACAAAATGGAAAGCTCAACCAAACAAGGAAAAAGTAACCCAAACAATGGCTGTCTGAGTAATGAAGGGAACTTTGCTTTTGTGGCAGAACTTCATGGCTCATCCATGAAGCAGAAAAATATAAGAGCTTTTTTGAAAAGAAAAAAAAAGAAGTCTCATATCTGAAAAGGAAACAATTCTTTATCTGCTAGTAGTGCCATCACTTTGTGAGATGAAGCAGGCAAGTGGAAACATATCCCTCCATTCTCAGTTCTGGATCCCCTTTTGCTGCACAGCAAGGCATGAGTACCCCCTGCAAGCATAAAAAAATTATCGGGGAAGAAATCAGTGAAAAAATGTATAAGCTACACTTACGCTGCAATCCTATACCTATTTCCTAGGGAGTAAGCCCAACTGAACTCAGGGAAAGGTACTTTTGAGTAAACATGTATAGACTGCACTGTTAGGCTACAATCCTATACACATTTATCTAGGAGGAAGACCCACAGAACTCAGTGGGACTTACTTCTGAGTAGACATGTATAGGACTGCACTGTTAATGCATTTATGGACTTGTGTGTGTGTGTGTGTGTTTTTAACTATATGAACCCCTCAATTACGCTCTCATTTCTTATACATCATTACATTATTACTTCTTTTGGAAGGGGTAACCAGAGGTATTGCAAGGGCCAGGACGAACAATCAATAAGGGAATCAGTATACGAATAGCAAGCACAGCCTGTTCTACACTCTCCCACTGCACCAATTAGTCTGGATTGTTTTTCTGGGAATAGTTGAACATCGCTGGTTAGGAGGATTGTACTGGTTGGAAAGAGCCTGAGGTTGTTTGGTGGTTTGTGCAAGGCAAAGGGGTGAAGCTTTGCCAAATTTGCAAGTGGTTTCTTTGGATCTGCAGATGCAGTACTGCACATGCAAAAGGTGTTGCACATACAGAAATGGGTATGGTGGTGGATCAGATATATCTGCTGCTTAAGGCAGATGCCAATTAGTCTCTTTCTCAAAATAATAACACCTAACATTTATATAATCCTTTCAAGCATTCAGAGTGCTTTACATGCATTAACTAGTTGTAATCTTTATGTTAATGCTGTAACGATAAGTCAGTATTATCGTCTCCCATATTTCAGATGGGGGTACTGAGGGTGAGAGAGAGTGGGTTGCCTAAGGCCACCTAGCGAGTGAATGGCAAAAGCGAGATTTGTACCAAGCGAGAGTTTAACCTACTGACTTGTAGCTCATTCGCTTGCCATTAGGCTATTTCATCTCTCAAAAATACAACGTGCAGTTGTCTTTTGCACATGCAGCAGTCTATTTTTGTGTGTCCCTCTCTGGATGAACCCACTGTAATCTTATGAATAAAGAGATATCCAGTCTCTATTCATAGGTAGATTGCCTTATAAGTTGGGAAGATGCTTTAAAATAAATGTTAGCCAGACAATTTTTTAAAAAACTGTAGAGCTTCGTATGCTGTTTTATATTCTCTCCTAAACACCTTGAACCTAGAAAACAGTTAGCTTTTCCTATTACTAACTTGTGTGGCTATCAAAAGTAATAAAAATGTAAATAAGCATATAGCATTATCAACTTTCTCAGTTAAGTGGCTTGTAAGCCCGGCTGATCAACAATAGATTGAATTACCAGTAGAAACCTTCAGGTCCATCACTTCAAGGTCTACCATGACAGGAAAACAAAAGTAGCCAGGTTATTCAGACTTGCCTCCCCCGCTTTCCCTTCCGGTACTGTTTTTGCCAAGAAATTTAATCAGAATGTTAACAATTTCCATTTTCTTGTCTCTATAATTGTTTTTAAAGCCTCTGAAGTTTTCTAGTGCCCTCCTCAACAACAGATTACAAAGTTTCACAAATTTATTAAAAAGCCTACATTATTCTGAAGCTAGGAATGTGTGCCTTTTTACACCTGAATAATGTTATATCATCTGTAATTTCCAATAGTTTGTAGTAGCAGACAACTTTAATTGTGCCCTCTAGTGCCCTGTGCAGTGGTTTTTAAAGGTTTTATGACAAAGAAAAGAATGTTTGAAGAATATCTGACAATTTTCAGTAGGGCTGTGCACCGCTTTGGTCCAAAGCCCAAATAACGAGGCAAAGTGGGCTGAACTGTAGGTGCGTTGTTGCAATCAGATGCAGATCAGCTTTATGGTCTGCTATGCCATTTGCGTCTGTGGTTTTTTCATGCGATAGGCTAAGAAATTAGGCTAGCCTATCAAGTGAAAAACCACAGATGCAAATGGCATAGCAGATGCCATTTGCGGCCGTAAAGCCCTTATTTTAAGCTAAATGCAGCCATTTACGGCTGCATTTAGCTTAATCTAGGAGCTTTATGGCGGCAAATGGTGTAGTGGATGCCATTTGTGTCTGGAGTCAGCCTCAGCCAGTGATATGGTGCACCAATGGCGGCCATATCGCTGGCACGCTGGAGCTGGCTGGCAGCTCCATGGAATCACCGCCAGTGAGGGTTCTGGGGGGAGGGATGGATCACCTCCCCCCAAGGGCTGATTCCCCAGTGGAGAAGCAGGTAGGGAATCCACCCATCCCTACTGGAGAGGAGAGGACTCTGTCTGAACGTTATTTGGCCAGAGCAGTGGTCTCTAAAGTGGAGTGCACACACCGGGGGGGGGGGGAGCGCAAGACGATCTGTTGGGATGTATGAGCCGCCTGATTATTGAGCAGCCTCCCGCTGCCCTGATGAGCTGCCATTGTGTGCAGTGATGGTGGTGGCATTTCTCTTTTGGCTCCAGTCCTATCCTACCTCTGGTGTGGCCACCTAGAGCAACTGCTCCAGTCTCTGCCAAGTGTGGCAGAGGAAGCCATGGCACTGGAGCAGCTGACATCCTGCTGAAGGAGAGTGGGAAGGAGATTAACCCTTCCCACTCTCCTTTGGCAAAATGAAGCCGAGAAGAAAGCGTGTGCTATGACAGCTATGTTAGTCTCTCTCCATCCCACCTCACCCCACTCCACCCTTCTGTAATAAGTTTACCATTCATTCTTCTTGTTTGTTCATTTAGAAAATCTAGAAAATTTCCCTGTAGTTGCTTATCTCCCCCACCCTTTTCAGTTCTCTCTCAACCATTAGTTTGCCCTTACTTTGATTCTGTCTAGTTCTATCTATCTATCTATCTATCTATCTATCTATCTATCTATCTATCTATCTATCATCTCTACCTATAATTTATCTTTCACCTATTTTTCCTTTCCTGGCTCCGCTCCACCTCCCCTTTTCAGTTCTTGTATTCTGTCCCTTTCCATTTTTGATCTCTTTTCCTTAAAAAAAATAAACCCCCTTTATCTTCTGTTAGGATTATAGTTAGTCCCCCCCCCCTTGTAGTTTAGTGTTCGCTTTTCTTTTGCGTGTGTGTGTGTGTGTGTGTGCTAGTGCTGTGTGGACAAGCAAATAGTGTGTGTCAAAGGACTACACACAGTCCACATTTCCAAAAACAGATGCAAAGCACTACACACATTAACAGCTATTATTTCAATAATATAATACTACACTGTGTGCTGCAAAGCAAGCAAGCCCAATGTGAGGCCTCTTTGGGGTCTTGGCAGGGGCAGAGGTGGGTGAGGTGCTGCTGTGCCCTCCTGGCAGGCTTGCTGTATTGCTTCCTGCCTCTGTCAGTCCAGCAGATAACTATTGTTGCTCTTCATTCAAGTCAATGTGCCCACCTGGCAGGATTGCTGCCTTTGTTTGATTCCTGCCTACCAGCCAGTGTTTTCCCAGGCAATTAAGGCAAAGGGACCCTGAGATTATTGACTGTGAATAGGAAAGTAGGACTAGGGGAAAGGGGTTATTTGCACTTCAAAGAAAACTACAGCAGAGTTTAGGGATAGTGACTTCCTCACCACTTCAACACCTAACTTGGGTACCCCTTTATGAACTTTGGTTTGAGTTTCTGAGAACAGCACATTTTACCTGTGCCTAGAACAAAAGCTCCTGGGCCAAACTGTCTGAAATTGGGCAGGTGGGATGCTCTCCAGAGGGGCTGTGCTTTCCCCAACTTTCATGAACTTCTGTGCAAGCAGTGAAAAGTTATAGCTCTTTGCTTTGAGAGATTTCCTTGAAAAAAAAATCAAATTTCACCTGCACCTAGCACAAAAACTACTGGGCCAAATTGCCTGTGGCAGGTGGTCACCCCCCAAGGGGGGCTGAGAATTCCCCAAATGTCATGTATGTGTAATTAAAACTGAAAAAGTTATGGCCATTTGTGTTTTCCCATGCAAGTCAATGGGAAAACACACAAAAAAGAGTGATTCGGATGTCCGAATCTCACTTCGGATTTGGATCCGAGTTGAAGAAGATGGCATCCGAATCAGTTCAAAGTGAAGCAGCACCTCTTCAGAAGGTCCGAAGCGGCATCTGAAGCAAAACGAGGGGTTCGTTGTGACCTAAGTTTCAGGACACATGAATACCTTAAGTAAAAGGAAAGGAAGTTTCATAAACTATTTCCCAATGTATTCTTGAACAGTATTCTTCTGTCCTACCTTCTGAAATGCTCTAGAATATAATTTACCTAAGCAAATATATTTTAATAATATTAATAAAGAGTAGAATAATGCTGGATTTTTGAATTGATATTTTAGTGGTTTAATGTTCTCTTGTTTACTTTTAATCATGCTATTGTACATTTGAAGACATGCATATGCACAGTGCATATTCTTAATTTAGTAGTATATATGACAAGTTATGTTTATTTGTCTCATCCACTATATAAACTCTACATGAATTCAAAAGAAAATAGTTCAGAAAGCGGGAAGGGGAAACCTGGGAGCATCCAACCAACACTTGCGAATGCAAGACTGAGCATGCTGAAGCCTGGTTCTTACGTTTAAAAATTCTCCTCATGAGAAAGCCCCATTGGTGTAGCAGTGTGAGAAAAAGTAAGACTTAATTTGCCATCTGTGAAATGGGTTGAGGAGTGGCATAAAAATACTTCCAATAAATAAATAATTTATTTGAAGTATTTTTATGCTGCTCCTTAGTCAAAAAATCTCTAAGGGAGCAATCCTATGGCCACTAGACAGGGGCTAGATAGCCATAGGATATGGTGTTTTCTGGGAACTGACCTCGGAGCCTGCACTCTGAGATAAATTTCTGAGAACCAACCTCCTCCAACTTCTGTGCTGCCTCTGAGGCAGCGCAGAACAGCCCCATCCTCCACGCTCACAAGAGGAGCGTGGAGCAGCCAGAAAGGGGCATGGCTGGGGGCGTTCCGGGTCAGGGAGAGCGTAATTGCCTGTACGACACATCCTATGTGTCATACAGCAGCCTCCTTCCCTGCTCCATGCTTCTGCAGCTAGACAGCTGCAATCAGCTGTCTAGCTGAAAAAGCATAGGCGGTCACCTCCGAGTTCAGAGGCGGCCGCCTATCTAGATAGGATTGCGCCCTAAGAGAAGTTTACATATAAACAATTAAACGAGACAGTCCCTACTGCAGACATACAATCTAAAAAGGCATGACACACAAGGAAAAAGGAATGGGGGTAGGGGGAAGAGGGAAAAATTAATTCTTTTAGCAGGGCTGGTGGAATGGTGCTGCTCTCACCATCATCTCCCTCAACTTAGCCTGCTGGAATAGCTGCTCGTGACAAAAGAGAAAGAATTGAACTGAATAAACTGAACCAACAAACACATCCATGAAAAGGAACACACCAGAGATAGAAAAAAGCAAACCAACCCCCAGACCAGACCACGACTGAATCAAGGCTACTGGGGGGCAGGGGAGAATCATCCCTGGGCCCATCATAAGCAGCCAACCAAAGCACAATTGGTTCTTCAGCCCCAAAGGATAAGTGGGTTGCACTGCTTGCTTTTTCCATCTGGGTAGCTGTTAAGGCAGGAAATGGGCTTTTATATGCCTCATTCCCATCTCTCACTCACAGTGAGACCTCAGGTGAGCATAGCCCAAAGTGTAATTGGCACTGCAATTTTTGTTTCCCCCGTCAAATTCCCCCGTTTCCATAGGCTTTGCCATTATAGAAAAGGGTCCTCCCTCCCCTTCACATTCACAAGTGGCGACAAGGCCAGGACTACGCAATATGGACCTACACAAATGATTTTAATTCTCCTAAACATTGGGGGTATGCACTTTTCAAAAATTTTCTATGCAATTCTCAGACTTCCCAAACTTGTGATAATAGCTCAAATGCACAGTAGGGAATTTCAGCCAAACCCAGCAGCCATACTTGGAGTAATCATCCAGAATAAATGTATCTGTTCAAGCTCCAGCTTCCCTGCTGTAAAATTCAACAGCCCAATCACATCTGACCCAGATCCAAACTTCCCTGTTTGATATTTCAGACGCTGCCAGAGCACTTTTGTTTGCATATGGTGAGATCTGAGAAACCGTCAGTTCCCATGCCGAATCTCAAGTGGAAGATGGTAAAAAATGACCATGTGCTCTCAAGGGACTCTCCAGGCCTTTCTGTGACAGCCACTTCACAGATCCTATCCCATTGTGCTTTTTCTGAAGTCTGTAAGAGAATCCCAAAAATATTTATGGACAGAGAGATTTATATCCTGCCTTATTGCTGAAGCCTCAAGGCAGGAAACATTGCTAGATATGATACCACCACCAACCCACTACAATATTAAAAACAACTAAAATAACAGATCAAAACTTCAAGTAAAAGCAGCTAAGATGCTAATTCAGGGAGCAAACAAGGCATAAAAGCAATCAGATGCTTGAGAACAGGACTGACTTTGCCATGTGTCTCAAACAGAATAATGAAGATGCCTGATGAACTTGGCTCAAGAGGGAGTTCCACAGTTTGGGTGCCACCATAGAAAAGGATGTGATTTTCCAGATATTACCTAACCATTCCCTAATTGTTGGAGTTATCAATGTTTTGGTCTAATGCTAAGCTGTCTCCTCTTCTGGATCAGGAGTTTTGGCTGAAGAACTTGGAATATTCACCACAATCACCCTGAGAGTCAGTGTGGTGTAGTGGTTAGAGTGTTCGACTGGGACTTGGGAGATCTGGGTTCTAGTCTCCACATGGCCGTGCAGCTCACTGGATGACTTTGGGCCAGTCATTGACTCTTGGCCTAACCTACGTCACAGGGTTGTTGTGAGGACAAAATGGAGAAGAGGAGAATCATGTAAGCTGCCTTGGGTTCCTTGCAAAAGAAGAAAAACTGGTGGGATATAAACGCAAACATACATACATACATACATACATACATACATAAATGTAATAATAAATCATTTGGGCCACTGCAATATAGGGTGGCCACTTACCCAAGACCAAAAAGAAAAGAAGAGAGGATATGCATGGTAAAAAAATAGGGCTAAACTGATCTGCATAAGAATTGCATATGCTAATTCTTATACTTTAAATAGAAATGCAATATATCCCACCATGGTGAGAAAGACTGTTGCCAGGTGACCTATGTGTCTGCTCAGTCTGCTGTCCAGGTGTTTTCCACCACGTGTCTTCCAGGTGGAAAGCGTCAAGGCCCCTGCTCTTCCTTCTTACATTTTTTTAAATCACTAAACTGGACTTGGAATGGCCAGACCTTCAAATAGAGGACATTTTCAAAGAGAGGACTGACAGCTCTTCAAATAAAGGACTGTCTTCTATAAAGTAGGATACATGACCACCCTACAGTGCTACAGAAACATGCTCTTCACTGGTGCTGTATGTGGTGGGTGTAACATTAAAGCATTTCTTTCACAATATGCAAACTCAAAACACACATATATAAGCAGACTCTACTTGCTGGATTTCATCATATACTGTTTTTGTAGTAACACCACCATTTAGAATTGTGTCAGTAAAAAGAAGGAACATACAAAGCTAACATGGAGCCAGATGATTGGTCTGCTTATCTCATTTCTGTCTACTTTGGCTCCAGGAATTCCAGTAGGGGCCATCTCCAGTCCCATCATGCAAGAGCCTTTTAATCCTTTTAACTGGAGATGCTTGAATCTGAGGCCTTCTTTATGCAAACTATGTGCTCCACAATGAGCTAAAATCTCTCTCTCTCTCTCTCTCTCTCTCTCACACACACACACACACACACACACAGTGTAGAGTTAATTCAGTTTTGTTATCTTAAAAACATTTTGGAATTGGTGAGGGAAAAGCAAATAAAAGTAGAGCTATAAAAACAAAATTCTCAGACAGTCAGACGAAGACCTTTTGTTTATCTGTCCCGTTCTGCCAGTCAGTTATGTAGTATACACTCCTTCCACATCTGAGCTTACAAATTATTTAAAATGCTGACTCCAAGCCAGTTGTCTTTTAGCATGTAAAGCTTGCTCTCAAACTACCTATTAAATCTTAAGCTGTGATCATTGCTGTGCATGAATGGTACTGCAAACAAAAATGTATGCAGGAAAGCAGATCCATTCATCTTAGTTTTATGCTGGGATGTTTCTGGAAAGTTCCATGCTTTACCCATATCCTGTTGTAATAACATCCTGGAGGATTTGTTAGTAATCAACTGTTTATTATTTAAAGTCCCAAGGCAAGGCTCAGCAAAGGAAGCATCCTATAGTCCTGGAAATAAATTATCTGTCCCTGAGGATTATTCCTTAGCCATTATTAGGAGCTATTTCAAAAGTTTATGATGCAGATATGCAAGCTTGAAAGCAGTCTAAGTCAACGGGAAGTATATCCCAATATTACGGAAGTGCCAGCTTTTGCATATTCCTTACATCCTACATTTCAGAACAAGTGCACTATTTCATTTTGTCTCTGTCCTGTGGCTAATGGTGAACACACAGAGACAACATGATGAATTCTAGGGCAAGAAATCCCTACAAATAAATGATAAACTAGAGGATGTGCACCTGTTATCACAGAAGTGATGGTGCATTAGTTAATAGAATCCCTACATTTCTGGAAGCATACTGCTGAATTTTCCGGGAGATTCATTATTACTTCATAATGCCTGGGTGGGTGCTGTCTTGGAGCCAATCTACATTACAACTTTAAACTGGGTTCAAACTGGTTTATCTAAAGGGATCCTGCAGTTTCATGAGGGTACTGAGAATTCTTTGCTATCGACCCCTGTCCCCTGCCCAAGCGGCCTCTCTTCCTAGAGCTACAGTTCCCAGAATTCCTGTATTTGGTAGCCATAATCACTAAAAACAGGCTTGAAACCAGTTTAAAGTTGTAATGTAGATTGCCCTTGGATCCAGGGGTCTGCAAGGTTCAAATTTTGTTCTTGACTGCAATATATAGAAATAGCCGAGAATGCATTCTCTCAAACTACCAGAGGGGGCAATAGACAGCATTACACACAGCTGTAAAGAAAGTACTGGAAGGCTGAATAAAAAGGTCTTATTACAAAGACAAGATGGTGTCAGCCTGTTTGTGAGAGACCAGAGACAAAACATTGACTGCAGCGGCTGCTTTTTGTGCAGCTGCGTTTGAGCTCAAAATCCAATCTGCACTATGCATGCTGGCCAACAGTCACATGAACACTTCAGTCCACTGCTATTAGAAACAACTCGCAGGTCATCAGTTGTTTTATCAGTGTTGTAACTGATTTTTTTTTTGCTGTTTTAAATTGTTTTTAAAAGTTGGTTTTAAGCTTTTTTGTAGTATGTTTTTTATGTTATAATTTTGGGTTGTAATTTTTGTGAATTGCCCAGAGAACTTTGGCTATTGGGTGGTATAGAAATGAAATGAAATACATACATACATAAAATGCTGAGCAAAATTAGAGCTAAGCTGAAAGGTGCGGGATTCATTTCATGGATATTTCTATGGGCTTTTGTAATTTTCAAAGGACTGCTGCCAAAAGGATTAACCTCTTTAGGGAGCATTACTCTTAATAGGATTTATTTTCCCACATATTCCTGATGGGCTGTGATCACTCATGTGAACACTGCAGAAAAAGCCCTCAGTCTAAATCAGCTTTGTTTGCCTCAGTGATGTCCCGAATTTGATTGGCTACATAGTGTTGTGATGTCACCATATCCACAATGTGTTCCCTGATTGGCTGGGATCACTGCCAAACCAGGGTGGAATTGTGCTGAAGCAGCAGCAGATGAGAGGAACAATGACAGAGAATGGACACAAAAATGGCAAACAGTGGTAAGGGAGTTTATGGGGGGGGGGAGAAAAAAATTGTACCCCTTAAAAGTGCTACCCTTTGGCCTGAAATTTGGAATGGGTGAACATTTGGTGCAGCCCCAGATTACACATATTTTTGTGTTGCAAGCTTATGCGTACCTGCTTGGAAGTAAGTCCCATTGCACTCACAACAATTCTGTCCCACTCCAGCAGATTGTGATGGTGGTCTAGTCCAGCAGGACTCTCCTTATGTTTATAACTGCTTATCTTCAGATAGGCTTGTGCTGTAACATCACAGCCTGTAGCCATAAGACTGATTTCACAAGTTCTTCAGCAATAATTAGGCTCCCTGTACAACGGAAAATATACATCAGGGAGCAGTACTGCGCTAGATGACTTACAGTAATAAGGGCTTCATTCTGTGATTTTGTAAAGGCACTTGGATACAGTTCCCAATTTGGTCTTTGCTTTATAAGTCATTAAAGCAATTTTAAAACCAATTCACTATCAAGAATGTGCTATTGTTTAATACTCTCCAAGTGGGAGGCACAGATTTAATTCATTTATGGGAGTTACAATTTAACGGTAGCATGTATTTACTACAGGTTTGAGCGTGTACAGAGGGTCATTTTTTCCACAGACAACATAAAACACCATTTTAATCAGCCTATGCTTCAACTGTAATGTTATATGTCAGACACTGGCAATGTTCAATGGCGATATAAAGCAGCATTCACCGAAAATGTGACACGATCAAAAGATTTTTATTTATTTTTTAGCAGAGTGAGCAAAAATGATGGGATGGGTCTTTCACAATCATATTTCACTTTAAACTATTTCCTCCAAAGCAATTGGTGATGCGTTACTCTGAGATCTTGAAAATGTACAGAAAAGAGCAACAGAAAAAGTCAGTTCCGTATGAGTAAAAGCTAAAATAAATGGTTAGCTATGAGTGGTTTAACACTGAAAAGAGAAATTAAGCCAGCAAATGAATGGCTCAGTGGTGCCCAGTGGAGGCTGGTGGCTCCGATGTCAGTGGGACTGTGAGTCCGCTCTGGGTTTCAGTCAGAATTCTAAAGGAGCTATTCAAGGTGCTGGACCCATTTTGGGGCTAGGTTTCAGCACTTTGGATAGCTCCTGACTGGTTCTGACTGAAACCCAGAGCGGAATTACTGCCCCAGTAATTGACATAGGGGCCACCAGCCTCCTCTGGTGGTGCTATCAGGGCAGGATTTGGGGGCAGAAGTCCAGGTCCTCATTTACCAGGATGAGCTGGAGGGCCTCCAAGCTCAGCAGACCAGGATTACCATATTTTGACGTTATTTATTTATTTATTCATTTATTGGTATTTAATTGTATCTTTAATCCACCCAAGACGAAAAGACTAAAATGCCATACAAGCAGTTAAAAATATAAAATACAATACAACTATTTAGAAGAATACGAAGAGAGCTTTGGCTATACTGGGTGGTATAGAACTGTAATAAATACAATACAATACAATACAATACAAAACAGCACAAGAATAGATAAAAGAAAGGTCTTTGGCACTGAAAAAATAACAACCTTTTGTAGGTGCCAGGCAAATCTCTTTTTGAAGGGTATTCAAGTGGGGTGCCACAACAGACACGGCCCTCCCTCTTGTAGCCACCTGCCTAGCTTCCTTCAGCAGGGACACCGAGAGGAAGGCCTCAGAAGATGAGCTAAGGGTCTGAGCAGTTACACATGGGAGGACCTGTTCCTTGAGATATTCTGGTCCCAAGCTGTTTAGGGCTTTAAAGTGCAACACCAACACTTTGAATTTGCCTCGGAAATGGACTAGAAGCCAGTGGAGCTGATGAAGCACTGGCATCACATGATCATATCAGCCAGTCCCAGTTAGTACTCTACCAGTTCTGTTTTGAACTAACTGAAGTTTCTGAACCATCATCAAAGCTAGCCCCACATATAATGCATTGCAGTGATCCAACCAGGACTTTTCAGAGCATGGATAACTGTCATCAGGCTATCTCTGTCCAGATAGGGTCACAACTGGTATATCAACCTAAGCCGATGAAAGGTGCTCCAGGCTACCAAGGCCACCTGGGCCTCAAGTGACAGTGATGGATCCAGGAGCACCCCAAGCAGCATACCTGATCTTTCAGTGGGAATGCAACTCCCTCCAGGACAGGTGCCTGTAATTTTGCATAAATGTTCAATTTATGGTGGCACTTTGCATAAAATTGGCCTTTGCAAAAAAGGCTGAGCTGCCATTTGGGAGCTTGGAAAGCGATCGGGGATCCCCGTGCTTTCCTGACTTGGTGTGTGCAGAGTCAGGCAAGTGTGGGGATCCATGGACTGGCATCTGGGGGGCCAACCTGGTGGTTTCTCAAGTCCCAGCCAGATGCCCGCAACATCCCTAAATGGATCTAAAGAATCAACTTCAGTGAAAAATGCCTGGAGTTGATTGGTAACCATGTGCTTGAGCACTTTGCCTAAGAAGTAACCGGCCTATCATTGTCCTCCACTTCTTGGTCCATGTTATATTTCTTGGCTGGTACCACCCCCTCTCTCAAAGAAGAATTTACAACCTCCTAGACCCAACCAGCCATCCCTTCCTTATTATATGCAACAAGCCAAAATGCAAAGGGGTCAACATAGAAGTGGTCTGTCAAATTCATCCAAGCACCTTGTCTGCATCCTCATGCTTTAACAACTGAAAGTCATCCAATATAGCTAGGGATGTATTAGTCCTCATAAATCCGGTCCGGGGGATGTCTGTCGCAGGGATATCCATCCCACTTAGGGTTCGATGGATTTCCCCAGAGCCCCCGGCTCAGCTTGCAGATTTCAGCTTCATTTGTTTCCTCTTAAAATGGCAAGATATGCAAATTGTGGCTGCAATTTGCGTATCTTGGCCAAATTATAGCCGTAGTTAGCATAATTTGTGCAAATTGCGGCTGTAAAACAGTTATGCATAAATTGCAGCTGAAAATGGGTATGTGTGTGGGAGGGAAAGAATTAAGCCTAGAAACTAAAACTACCTCAGTGCACCAATGAAATGACTTGAAAAAAAATGGCTAGGGAAGCTAACCTTTTCACACATTTGCTTGTCAAAAATTAAAATGTGAATTGGCTCTCAGTGTTCTTCATAGTGGATTGAAGGTAAATATATTAAAATTATTTTTTGCTGCTCTTTATGCCTGGAACTCCTCTCTAAATGTGCACATGGTGCCTCCCACCTTCTCTTCCATGTGCCTCCTCAAAGCTCAGGCCTTTTCTGTGAAGCTTTTGACATGCAGTACCACAGTCCTTATTATGTCTACTCAAATATCCTATCTCTGTGTTCACTCCCAAAAAGAATCAAGGCTTGGGTGCATTCCAAGTGAATGTGGCCAAAGCCCTTAAATGTCCTCAAGAACTCCAGCACCTCCTCTGGCCCTTTCCCCTGCCTGAAGTTATGAATAGTTATAGGGAGAAATTTGTTCAGTTCACATTTTTTTACATAACCAAATTTACACTTTGGAACCACTATGTGAACGGAAACTCAGTTATCCTTCCAAATTCGCACTTCTCCAAATTTTGCAATGGAGTTCTCCAATCAAAAATGTGTACACAAATACTTACATTAGGAGAAATAATGTTTACATGCATTGTATCAGGAAAATTGCTTAAAAATTGTATATTAGGCAAAAAAATGAATACAAAAATGCATGTATTGGGAGAAATGTACATAAAAAAGCTTATTAATGTTCATGTGAACTTTAAAAAAAAAAATATTGAAGGTCAGGACAAACCAAACTTTGAATTTCTCAAAAGTTTGAGACAAACTGATTGGAAAAACAGGGAACTGAGAGAAACTGAAATTGACAGATTCATCCATCCCTACCTGAAGAAATTGGCCTCCAGGCAGGCAAAGCAAAAGGCAGAGATGGCGGCTGGAGGTGCTCACATCCTCCAGCAGAGTATCACTTCCTTCCAAGGACTGGTACTACAAATCCCAGCATCCTCAGTTGGAAAGTGGAATTGTGTACATCTGGGGCAGGGTGCTTTTCGCTGGTGGGAACAGCACATGCAATATCACTTTCCTACCAGGGCTGCTGGGATATGTATTCCAACTCCACGGCAGAAAAAGGTGCTTTGCTGGGAGTTGCTGCAGCTAGGGATGTTGGAGAAATCCACCATGGACTCCAGTGAGGCCGGATTCTTTGAAATCCAGCCCCCCAGAGTCTGTGGCTGAACGGACTACTTCCCTACCGCCACCCCCTGAAATCCCCCCGGGACGGACCTACCTGGCAGCAGATGCTCTGGGTTGGGTTGTCCTCCTTCTGCAGCTGGCCTGCGGAACGAAATGGCAGCCGTCATAGCTAAGGGATTCATACATTCCTAGCTGCAGCCTCTTCCTCTGAGTTTTCCCTTTCCTGCCCAAAGGTGTTTCTGCACAGGGAAATAGGGAGGCAGAGGTTCAGAGGATTGGAGCAAATGCAGCCCTGCAGGTGAACATTCAAGGAGGGATGTTCACCTATGTAACCACCTCTCCTCGAATACTTGCAACATCATGGAGGAAGCAATCTTATGGGGGGAGATGGCTGCCTCTGAAATCAGAGGTGACCGCCTATCTGCTGCAGGGTGGGAGAAGCGGATAGGAGTGTATCTCCTCTGCACTCCAGTCTCCCTGCAGTCACAGCTAGACAGTCAGTTCCAGCTGTCTAGCTGTGGGACCCTAGAGTGCTGGGTGAGGAGGCTGGACGACACTAGGGATGTATGAAAGTCACTTACATTTTAACAAAATGTGATTTGAGGTGGGGGGGAGGTGCTCCGTCCTTCCCCCTCAAATCCTGGCCGGCCGGGTCCGCAAACGGCGGCGACCGTAGCCGCCGCCGTTTGCGTCCCTGCAGTCAACCGTGATAGGCTACGTAAATGTTTACGTAGCCTATCACGGCTGAGTTAAAAAACAACAACCCGCGCGTATGCAAATGGCGGCGCCCATGGGCGTCGCCATTTGCATTCCTTATTTTGACACGTCTTAGTCTACGTAAACATTTATGTAGACTATGGCGAAAATAAGGGGGAACGCAAATAGTGTAGACGCTACGCTATTTGCGTTCCCCTTAATTTCGCCATAGTCTACGTAAATGTTTACATAGACTAGATGTGCCAAAATAAGGAACGCAAATGGCGGCGCCCATGGGCACCGCCATTTGCATATGCACGGTTTTTGTTTTTGTTTTTTTTACTCAGCTGTGATAGGCTACGTAAAGATTTACGTAGCCTATCACGGTATTTTTTAAAAATCTAGCCGTGATAGGCTACGTAAATCTTTACGTAGCCTATCACGTTTTTTTTTTTACTGGAAATGGTGGCGGTGGCAGCCGGTCAGAAGACTGGCTGCCGCCGCCGCCCCGCTGCCGCACCACCGCCGGAGCCGCTGCCACCAGGAAGATTCGCCCAAGGTAAGTCCTGTCCCGGGGGGGCGGGGGGGCAGAGCGTTTTGCCACCGATTTTGGGGGGCCGAATGCGCTGGCATTCGGCCTCCCCAAAATTTGTGGCGAAATTCTCTGTAGGGGTGGACGAAAGTCACTTACCTGTAGTCGAAGCTTGTTCGCGGTGGGGGGGAGGCGCTTCACTGCTCCCCCCGTGAAGTTCAGGCCGGGGGGGGGAGGCTTCCCGCCTCGCCCCGGCTGAAATTCAGGCCGGGGGGGAGGCTTCCGCGAACTCCAAAGTTTTTTTTTTTAAAAAAAAACGCCCCCGCAAATAGCGTTGCCCTTATTTTTGCCGTAGTCTACGTAAATCTTTACGTAGACTACAGTGACCAAATAAGGAACGGCAATGGCGGCTCCCTATGGGGGCCGCCATTATCCGTACGCGCTTTTTTTTTTTTAAAGTCACCCGTGATAGGCTACGTGACGATTTACGTAGCCTATCACGGCTGACTTTGCAAATCTAGCCGTGATAGGCTACGTTAATCGTCACGTAGCCTATCACGGGGGCGTGTTTTTTTTTCTTTTATTGGAATGGCGGCGGCGGCAGCCGGTCGAAAGACCGGCTGCCGCTCCTGCCCCGCACGAACACCCACCGAACCGCTGGCCGGACCCGCCGCCGGGAGGGACATTCGGCAAAGGTAAGTCCTGTCCCGGGGGGGGTGCGGGGGTGCGGGGGGTGCGGAGAATTTCTCCCCGAAACTTATTCGGGGGGCCGAACACATTGGCACTCGCCCCCCCGAAGTTTCGGGGAGAAATTCTCCGCCATCCCTAATTCTCTGACATCCCTAGAAGTGTCATACCGGCACTTCTGACCTCCCTGCTCCGCCCCACCCCCAGGAATGCCCCTTTCCCCTGTTCTGTGCTGTTCTTCTGAGTGTGAAGTGCAGGGCCGATCTGCACTGCCTACAAGGCAGCAGGGGAGGGGGCAGATGGTGGTTCTCTGGGAACCGACCAATCCTATGGCAGTCTAGCTGCTTTCTAGCGGCCATAGGATTGCACCCTAAATTTGACTGCATTTGCACACATTCATCCCCTGCTACCAATAGGGAGTACAGATGACACCCCCCCAACACACATTAAAAAATATGTGAGGGGGGACATCAGGCTGCTCAGACATGTGTGGGGTTCTCCCACCTTACTACCACCACCATCCATGAATGTGGCCAATGTGAAGGGACTCTATGCACATACTATATGTACCAAGTCCATATTTTTCCCCAAATACAACTCAAGCTGCTCTTTTTTACCCAGTGATAGATAACCTGGTGCCCTCCAGATTTTTTTGGCCTACAAGTCCCATCAGTCCCATTCAGCATTATGGCTGGGGATTATGGGAGCTGAAATCTAAAACATCTGGAGGCACTGGCTTGCCTACCGCTGCTTTGAACAGTTACATCACAACATACATAGAAAAACAGCTTCTGCCCTATTTAACTTTGCCCAAGCTCACCTTCTTAACAAACCTTTCTATGTGCCGTCAGAAATGCTATGGCAAACAGAGAAGCATCCCCACCCCCTTCCGCCGATGACTGAATTTGTTCACCTGGATTCATACCAAAACCAAAAATATAAGCAGAAGCAATGTCAGGTGTTTTACATGGGGTAGATTTTGAGGGCTGCAGTCCAGTCAATCCGTGTTTGAGGTTTTAACGTTACTTCTGTTTTAATTGCTTTGGCTGGATTTTAACTCCATATTTCTATTGATTTTAAAATCAATTACTTGCCCCAAAGCCTTCCAGATGGGGTGGCCTGTATATTTAAATAAAGAAACAAATACATACATTTTCTAAGTAGCACCACTGCTGCTATCCTAGAATGGCAACCTTTTGGGGTGAGCGGGGGGGTGCTACGATTTCTCCATAAAACTAATTATTTAAAATAGGCCATGCATCAAATAACACAATTTCCTTCAGCTTATAATTTCAATATTTATGAGTTAATTTGAATCCCAAATCAAAAAAAGAGATGTTCTGTGCGCAGCTGTAGAAAAACAACTTATCCTTATCTTATGCATAGCTAATTGCTTGGAAAAGTTCAGCTGATTCCCCCTCTCCTTCTGCATAAGTGTCTAAGAGATGAGCAATCTTAAACCTCCTGAATACCCACCAGTCAATTTCATCTTTAAGCAACAGCCCTAACATAATAACAAATGAAAAACAAAGCAATGAAAATGTTCAGTGTAACTGTTCACACAATTTTTGCAGCACCTTAAGCAGTCCTGACCTTCCTTGGGAGCATCCTCATATCAGCTGATATAACACGTGAACAGGGTGATCACAGGTATGGCTGCAAGCCGTTCTCTTGATCACTGCAGCACTTCTTCCAGCCCAAGCCTTAGAGCGGTTGTGAAAGCAAGAACTCGCCAGGCATGCTTGTTTAATGTGTGCATTGTTTGTGTGTGTGTGTTGCTCCTTACTGAATGAAGAATGTTGACTACCACCCGCACATTCTACCCCACTTGGGCCCCCCATCTTCTTCCTTCCAGGTTTCTCAGCTCAGGCGCAGTTAATTTTAACTTTTGGATGAATTCTTTTAAAAGTACAGAAAGATGTAGTAGACACAGAGCAAGTTTATACTGTACGGATGCCACCCCAAATAGCATGGCTGTGGTGATTCCTTGTCCCTTCACCACCATCCCTGTACTAACATCTAGGAGCACTTACTTTGAGAAACAATGCCACCATAGGGTTTCCCCCCCGCCCAACTCCACATAATTGGCTGTAAAATTTATGATATGCCTACCTATGCTGTATCACATAGTAAATACTGGGGATGTCCATTGCCCTTTTGCGGGTCACTGGACTTCCACAGTATGCCCGACTCAGCTTGCTTTTGCAAGCTGAGCCATGCAGTTTCCTTGAGTTCCGGGGACTTCTTATGCATAGGGGTGGTGGTGGTGGTGGTGGTGGTGCTTGGCTGTTATTTGCGCAAATAGAGATTTGCGCAAATTATGCCTGCAAATTATACAAATTTGCATAATTTGCACTATTTGTGGCTGTAAATTTTGTAATTTGCATGGATTGCAGATGCAGTTTGCACAAATTATGCAATTTACTGCTGTAATTTGCACAAATGTGTTTTTACATACACACACACACACACATGAAATGTATGGAAATTACACCGGCTGGCCCAACTCATTGCACACTGAGTCAGGCCAGCTGGTGGAAGATGGAATGGAGTCTGGGGGCTGAGCCAGTGAAAGCTCGTTGTGCTCCACCCCCCAACTGGATTCCTCCAAAATCCCTGGTAAATACTTCTAGATATTACTGCATGAATGGGAAGGACTCATAATGACCACTATGGGTGGCATCTCCTTGGCCTGTATAATGTAGAATGTGGCTCTAAGGGATGGAGGAAACTCACAATGGAATGATACTGCTTTACATGGTACATACTCCTAGATCAGGGATGTTGAACATCAGGCCTGGGGGCTGATTCTGGCCCACCTGGGGTTGCAATATGGTCCTCTGGGGGTTCTCTAGTTGGCCATGCCCCCTTCCCCACATCACCAGGTGGTTCTCTCACCCCAACTGCCTATGATTTGGTGGTTTTGCAGGTTCCCCCTGCCCCATTCTAAAAGGTTACTTAGGGTGCAATCCTATGTATGTTTAGACCGAGAAAAGGCCTACAACTCATGCTGGGAGTTGTAGGCCTTTTCTCTATCTAAACATGCATAGGATTGCACCCTTAGTCTCCTAAGGCTTAGTTACTGGCAGTAAAAGCTTTAAGCTAAACTGTGTTGGTATTATGGGTATTTTGGCATTGCTCTGCCTTCCTTTGGCCTCACTGCCTTTGGCCTTCACTCCTGCCCCCTTTGCCTTTATACCCACCCACCACTGGAATGTGGTCCCCGAGAGTTTCTCAGAAATTGAATTCGGCCCTCAGGCTACAAGAGGTTTAACACCCCTGTCCTAGATGTTACTGCATGGAGGGCAGTGGTTTAGTGGTAAACTTTGAAGTGCCGGAGCTTATTGTTCCTCCCTTCCCAACATGCCCCCAAGGGCACTCCATAGTCTATATTTATCTTCTGCTTTTCTATTACTCAATACTCAAAACCACTAACACTCCAGTTAAAAACTCCATCACCAAATACAGATATCCAAAACAAACTAACAAAGTAGTAATAAAATCTCACCATTAGGTTTACAAGCCATGATGGCAACACTATGCATAGACTGCCATGAAGCCTGGAATAAGGGCCATTGAACTCAGTGGTGCTTAGCTATGAGTGCAGAGGTTCTGGACCTCTGGGTTTCCCCAGATGACCACACACCCACCCACCCACCCACCCACCCACCCACCCCTCCCTCCCTCCCTCCCTCCCTCCCAACCGCCACCCTTTGGGTGGTTTCTCTGCTTTTATGCCATTTTTCCCCCACTCTAAAAGGTCAAAATGCCTCTCTTAAGGCTTAGTTACTGGCAGGAAGAGCTTTAAGCTAAAGTATGCTGGAATATTTTGGCCCCACCGCTTTTGACACTGCTGTTTTTGCTTCAGCCTTGCCCATCCCTGGAATGTGGCCCTAGAGAGCTTCTCCAGAGCTGACTTCGACCATCCAGTTGAAAGAGATTCCTCACAGCTCCTCTGTGCTAATCTTTCACAAATAATAGTAAAATGGGATCACTTGTTGGAGCAAGGAAGGCCTGTCAATTACCCTGGTGCTCCAGAAGATGACATCATCACTCCTGCATAGAAAAAATATTCCAAAGCTGCACAGCACACTATGCGGATGCCAGTGGAGGAAGTTCTGATAGTGCAGCTTGAAACATATGATGCTGAGAAGAACTTGGGAGTGAGCTGCAACATCATTTTTTTGTTGACAGCATCACTGGGCAATTGATGATGAACTGTGTGTCCTTTCAAAAAAAAGGTTTGTTTAGATTAATTTACTGCACATTGATGTCACATGTTTAGCGTTAACCACCTTGTACTAGAAAGGTGGGATAGATAATAGTAGTAGTAGTAGTAATGATAATAATGGATTGGATCTAAGATCTGCCTTCCATAAGAGGAAGGGTTCTACTTGTGGAAGGTTCCTCTGTCGAATTTTGGGGGATCTCCCTTGCCCTTCCCCCCACAATCCCATTCAGCAGGGTCTCCCACCCAGCATTTTCAGGAGGTTGGAGGGGCTGCCATAAGAAGGACAGGGCAGGGAAGTCTACTTCTGTCAGTGCAGTTGATCCACTGTAAATCTGGATTCAAGCCAAAGACTGTAGGTCAGAACACTGAAAAAATACTCATTAAAACATAAACATCTTTGTTTTTAATCTTATTTTATTAGGAAAGAATCCTCTGTGTACCATGCATTTTCAGTTACACTAGAGTGTTGGAACATTTTTTTAAAAACCTCTTGCTTTATTGTGGTGGCTTAGTATTATCAATTTCTTTGTTCAATAAGATCTTCTGTAGCTTTGTTTTGTCCCTATTGGAACCCAGGCATCAGCATGTAAAAATGTCTTTTGTTTAAGATCTCTTCTTTAACTCGGGAGACTCATTATTTTTTGTCTTTAGGCTTTTGAGAACAATTCCTATATTTATCAGCCACTGGATAAGCTCTGCATCACTGGGGCTCCTCTTTCCAGGGAGAGAAGATTAATGCAAATTTTGGCAGTTGAATTATATTAACTAATGTTAGGATGTTGTTGTTTTTTTAATAAAAGAAACCCTCAGATTATCTGGGTGAAGATAAATAAGCTCTTGGATGTTGTTTAGGTGCTCTCATATATATTTTTATGTGACTAGTGTTCGTTTGTGTGGAATTCTACTGAATTTGGTTGCTCAATAAGGCATGCAGTCTCAGCTGATGGTAATCGCAAGTGATTGTTTAGATTCTGGTTGGAAAACCAAATTTTTGACATTTCACTGTAGGCCACCACCACTCTTGGCTCCTGCTCTTCCTTCACCCTCCCCTCTTCAGTTTACGTTGTTTAACAGAGGAGTACTTTGCAACTTCATGCCTACCTGGAAGCTATTTGTTGTCAGTCTAGATTTGGATTTTGTTCTTGGAAACTCTGAATGGACTTCTGCCATGATTAATATCAGCCCATTGAACAACTTTGGCTGCAATCCTCTATACACTCACCTGGGAGTAAGGCCCATTCAACTCAATAGCACTTACTTCTGAGTAGGCATGAGCAGGATTGAGCTGTTAAAGGGAAGACACAGAGCATAGCTTCACACAACTTTATTTTTTGCTGTTATGCAGTGACTTTTTACAGTTTTCTTCCAGGTGGAGTACACATAGAACATGGCCTTAGGGATGAGTTCAACACCTCTTTGGCTGACTTCCTGGTTGGGTGAGACAGCTGAGATTTTTAAAACTTTGAATACTGCTCTGTCAGCTAGGATGGCTTTAAAAGGGGATTGGACAAATTCATGGAGGTTAAGGCTATCAGTGGCTACTAGTCATGATGACTATCTATTACCTCCAGTATCAGAGGCAGTGACTATGCTTTTGTAGGACAGTTGTGGGCAAACACCATCAGCAGGGTGCTATTGCATTCATGACCTGCTTGTTGACTTCTCATGGGGTCTGGTTGGCCAATGTGTGAACAGAATGCTGGACTAGATAGGCCCTTGGTCTGTTTCAACATGGCACTTTGCAGATATGCTTAGATGTGGCCTTAGATATGCCTCTGGGGCAGTTCATATAAACACAATGTAATTTAAAAAAAATGCAATAAAACAACAATGATCCACAGGAGCAGCTAAGAGTAGTTGAACTTCCAAAGCCTGAGGAATTTTGTTTAAAAAATATTTGCTGAAGGGAGAATAATATTGGTGTCTGGGGAGAGAGTTGCACAAATGGGGCACCTCCACACAGAGGGATCTCATTCCCTGGTCACCAGCTGTCTTGCCTCAGATGGTGAGCTCAGCACATGTGGAGGTTGGTATGGGAGGCAGGCATTCTTTCAGGTACCTGGATCCCAAATTGTATAGGGTTTTATAGGTGAGCACCAGTACTTGGAATTGTGCTTAGGAATGAACTGGAAGCCAGCGAATTTCTTTCAATAGCATTGAGCTATTGTCAGGAGCACTCTAGTGGCCTCTTTCAGTATACTCCAATAGCCAACTCAAGACACAGACAAAAGGATTCTTTTCAAGGCTTTAATCCTTTTACAGCTTAATGACTCTTCCAGATGCTAATCACCAGCGACTAAGCAATGAACAGCAGAGTAGCCTATGCTCCAAGTAGGCAGTTGATCCCCGTTTGAAGAAGAATCACTTGAAGACCCTGAACTTATGGGCTAAGGAGAGATCCTCCCTCTTTCCCTTGGGTCCATGGGAGGCAGCCATTGCTTGCACGCCAAATGGGCACTACACCTCCTTTCCGTGCCCTCCATCGCTCGTAGCTCTCTGCGTCGAGCGTCTAGCAAGCCCCCCTCCTGCACTTTCTCACTATCTATCTCAGGAATTTCTCATGGTCACTATCTGTCTCAGGAATGCCGGCAGGAGGAATCTCTGCCAGCTGCTGTGCCTGTGAGGGATGAGCTGGCTCCTGTCCCACTGATTGCTGATCCTCCTCAGAATCAGAACTGCTCTGGGGTTCTATTGGCTCAGTTTCCACCCTGACAGCTATGTTCCCACTAAACAGTCCCGATCAACACTCTAGCAGCTGTGTTTTGAACATAATCGCAGTTTCCAAATTGTCTTCAAAGGCAGACCGATGTACAACGCATTACAGCAGTCAGTTCTGGAGATTTGCATGGATAACACTGACCATTCTATCTCTGTCCAGAAACATGGACATATACGACACAATTTCAAGCAGAACTTGAATACATGGTGAGCCAATACATGTAATTACTTATTTTTCAGTGTATGCTGATAATTCTTTGCATGGCCCCATAGCCTTCCCCAGAGTGTGGTAAACACAGTGTGGTAAACTGTAAACTTCATGACATGCCCATATTTATCAAACCTGCAGCTCATTCCATGGCCATGATGGTGAAAATGAGCACTGAGTTCCAAATGGCCTCTGAAATGGATAGAGCACTGCTTTCTTTGCCATCTTTGTACCCATCAGCTCCACAGCACAACTACACTTTGCACTGTGGTGAGAATGAACCTAGTGTACACTTTATTCATGGTAGATAGCCAGGATTCACAGCTAAAATACATGAAACCCAAAGTCCTTGTTCAAGATTCATAAATATGGAACAGCAGGAAGAGTTGTCCGTTGTTGCCTGACTAGTTCAGCAACACCAAGGGCAAAATTCACTTTGTACATTAGAGATGTTTTTGAGTAATTTCTTTCCCTTGGATGATGGTAATAGGCACATCAGGGTTTTGGGGTTTTTTTTTGGAAACTAGTAAACAACTGGAATGAATCCATTCCTATGATGGGTGTTTAGTGCTGGAAGAATGGGAATCTATACTAAAGAACTGGTCTCTCTCACCATCTGTCCATTTGGCTCCCTCAAATCCTGACACAACAGCTTCCCTGAAAACCAGCTGGCAGAAGATACTAGAATACACTTTGGCTATCAGCCTTGTTCCTTGGAAAATAATCTGTTGGGACTCAAAGGGAAAATACTGAAGTACCCAGAGAAATGGATTAAAGCAAATGTTAAGTGTGGATCTAAAGAAAGATTAATAGCCGCTGATATAGTAAGACCTGTATTTTTATCTGTAAGCAAACATACCAACAATATTTTATAGTGGTTAGAGTCCTTGTTGTTTTTGTTCCCATATTTGTTCTCAGCTATTCATTCACAGTAAAATCCTTACAGTAATTGTACAACTGATATGAGCTGATGTAATATGGCTGATAGGCCTTGTGTGCTACAGTAAATTAGAATATGATTGACAGTTCTCAGGTCAGATTCATATGAGCTGTATGGGGCTTTTAAAAATTTGTGTGGTGAGCCACATGATGAAGTGAGGCACAAGCCATTTTATGGATTAACATGTCCATTCTGGGAAAATGGTGTCCAAAAATGCCATAAAAAGCAGACTTTAGCTTCCCTGCATAATTCATGGTGTTTTGACCCATAAGGCTGTGAACTGCTCGGATCCAACATACTTCAGAATCCTCCTCCTTCCTCTGTGTTTATTCATGGTCTCCAACTGCAAACAAGGAAGCAGTTTTGGATTTTCTCAGGGCCTGTTTCCTATGACTTTCCCTAAACACAAGGGGTTCAATCTAATGTGTGTTTCTGTTAACAGAATATGTTTCTGTTCACCAAGGCAGAGGACCTATTTTTGCCTATTCCTCCCCTTGCCCATCTACTGCAGCTCTCCACACCATGTGACATCCTGTTCTGGAGGGTCCCCCAAACCTCAGGAGCAGTTTTTTTGTAGGACATAGGAGGGCTTCAGTGGATTGGCAAAAGGGTTGGCAAAAATTGGGTGCCCTGCCTTGTGAAAGCAGAAGGCACCCCAAGGCCTTACATTTGGCCTGCCATATTTTACCCTGGATTGCCACTGAATTGCCGCTGAGCTCTTGACTAGTGTTGCCTTTGCTGTACTTCATAAGCTGCTCCTGGCAGGAGAAGATGCTGCTGGGAAATGGGCATGCAGGGATAGGTTTCTGCAGATGCCCTCTCTTTGGCAGAACTGGGTCCTCACCAGCTCACCAAACAACTGTTTGGCGGGCTAGTGGGTGCAGATTCTGTTGAGAGATGGGCATGTGACAAGACTCATCCCCACGCTCCCTGTTTATAAGCAGTACCAAGAGTGTTGGGAAAGAAAACACTCACAGAGAGTTATCCCTGCATGTCTTCTTTCCAAGCATGACTGCTGGGTGGGAACAGGGTGAGTGTTAAGTCTCCTGCTCCTCCCAGTGATCATGAGTAGTATTGCTGGGATGGGGGGGAGGTTAAATCCCCCCCATGCCACCAAGGTAGATGTGTGTGTGTGTGTGTATGTGATATCTGTGTGCATGCACACATATGGGTGTGCTGCTCCTGACTGCCTACCCAACACCACGTGTGCCCCTCAGCCCAAAGGAAGTGGCCCACCCCTGCGCTTATACCAAAACACCATTGGTACAACCTAACGTCTTAGGTTGCGAGATGACAACTGTGGGAAGCCTGGGGACATCTGCCCTGAGACCACCCCCATGGGTCACACCTCCCCTGAAGTGGCTGAAAGAATAAATACAATTTTAAAAGGCAATCTGCAGCACTATGGAGTGCCAAAAGGGTCAAAATTAGATTGTTTGCAAACAAGCTAATTTTGACTCTCTAGGTGCTCCATAGCCACTACAGATGCCATTCCCCCCCCCCCGAGTTTTCACTCCCTGATTTTGGAAGTAGTGGGAGAGTGTGTGGGGGGTATAGTAGGAGGCAGTGGGGGGTGAGTGGGGAGTGCTGTATGTGGCCCTCATGTTGTCCACCCACGTCTTAGGTCCATAATTTTCATAATAATTTCTCTCAAATTCTTTGCCCTGCAGGATAAATAATAATCCCATCTTGGTCTTTTGTTTTGTACTATTCATATTTTTGCTTCTGTTCTATGATCATGCTATGTTTCTTCCTGAAAATTTCGGCCTTTCAAAAATTGCAATAGAGTTTACAATAAACTTGTTTGTCCTTTAGGAACTTATTGGAAACTTTTTCCCCCTTTTTATCTCAGAGTAAAAGCTCACTATATAGAACCAAGTCAATAAGAGATCTTCAACCAGAAATCTACACAGATAAAAGTCTACAAAACTGTTGGGCAGTGGGGTTCTTTAAATAATTGACCAGAGGCCAACTATATAGAAATTAGGTTCCCTGATTCAGCAAATACTTCTAAATCTTAAAAACAGCTGAAGTCACTATGTGTGAACAAAGTAAGGCAAAATCTCTTAATTAAAGTATTAGGTATAAACCATTTTGAGAGAAGCCAAAGGAAAATAAGTTGGCAGGTGTAATAAATCTTTTAAACAACCAAACTTGGTTTTTAAAAAACAACACGGAGTGTAAAACAAGAAATAACCAATTTCATTAGAAAACTGGACACAGAGATCTGAATTAAAGATCTTGTAGCATTTAAAGAAGCCAGATCTATAGACCATCAGGACTGGAGATGATGTTCTCTAGAGGGGAATAGATGAGTTTAGGAGCAGGATTAAAAATAAGCAAATAGGTGGTGCCATTATTACCAACAAAGAATCAGTCCGAGGTCCTGCTACGTCATCTGCTTTGGTCTCATTGGGTTAGATCTAGATGTGCCCTTCCACTAATGGAAGGATTTCTTCTCTTCATGGAAGGGCCCTTTCTATTCACAGAAGGGGCTTGGATCCAGCAGAGGCTTCTGCAAAAGACAATGGGATAGGGGATGGGGAAAGGCAATTTTCACCAATTCCCCCTTCTGCCTGCAGCCCCTCTGCCACGCCACCTCCCATGATGTTCTGGAGGGTCACCTAAAATCTGGAGCAGATTTTGGAGGACTGCATGGGGAAAGCACCCAGTTCTATAACTGGAACTCTGCTCATGGAACCCATCAGCCCCAGCTTCCCAGGAGGGACTATGAACAAGGAAATGGGAAAAGTTTACTGTTGAAGGAGTTTATTGTTTTCTGTCTCCTGCTGTTAAGAACAGAAGAAGAGCCATGCTGTATCAGACCAAAGCCCTATCTAGTCCAGCATTCTGTTTGCATCGTGGCCCACCAAATGCTTATGGAAGCCCATAAGCAGGACATGAGTGCAACAGCAATCTCCCACTTGTGTTCCCCAGCAACTGGCATTGGGAAGCATACTGACTTTGATACTGGAGGTAATATTTAGCCATCCTGACTAGCAGCCGTAGACAGGTATATTCTTGATGGGTTGGACTAATCCCCCTTTAAAGCCGTCCAAATTGGCAGACATCACTACATGTTGTATATTAATTGTGGTTGGTGTTTTATTTTGTATTTTGATGTTATATTGTTTTAACGGATTCTGACTGTTAGCCCCTTTGAAAGATCATGTAAGATGATGCAGGATACAACTTAAAAAATATGACATTGATGGGCTGGCTGGTCACCACTTCGCTCATTTTATAAACCTTTTCCTGAGCCTGTTATCTGCCCTGTCCTGTCTCCCAGTTCTGTTTGCCTGCCCCCTCTGTCTGTCCATCCAAGTTTCCATTACTCCAGACTTACTTTTCATAGTGTAATGCTCACATCCTGGTGAACCCCATAAAAACCATACACATGACTGAAAACCATAAAAGAGAAGTTCAGATGAAGAAAATATGTTTAGATGTCCAGAGGGGCAGCTGTGTCAGCAAAAACAGCAAAGAGGCTTGTGGCACCTTAAAGACAAACAAATTCATTCTGGCCTAAGCTTTCATGGACACTTGTCCACTTTATCAGATGCATGAAGTGTCAACCTCAAACTGGCAGATTTATATACACACACAACATGCTGGGGTGGGAGGGAAATGTAAACAGTGTTATCAGAGGGAATTAAAATACAAAAAGTGCAGAAAGTGATGATTACTTTAATGGAAAAACAAAATAATGGATATCTAATATTTAAGAGGCAAGTGAAAATATTTGTAGATAGCTGTGTGGGTGTCAAATTGCAATTTGCCTGTTGGCAGATATTTAAATTCACATAGTTTTAGACCACAATCCTATGAACACTTACTTGTTGATAGGGATGCTGCAGGAGTCAGAGATGGGGGTGGAGTCCGGTGGACACCCCCCCCCCGGCCCCCTGGACTCGGTTCACCAAGCCGCTGCACACTTACTGGGTCTGTTTGCTGAGTGCTACACAGTCCACAAGTGCCTGGCAGCTGCCCGTCCCCTTAGCAAGCCACCATTTTGTGTAAAAATGGCAGCTCAGGGTTTTACAGAAATTTAATGTTGCATAAATGGCAGCTGTACAGGGGCTGTTTACACAACATTACCGGCATAGATGGACCATTTACACCTATAATGTTATGTAAATGCCCCTTTACGTATTACATTTCTGGAAAACCCCAAGCTGCCACTTTTACACAAAATGGTGGCTTGCTAAGGGGACGGACATCTGCCAGGTGTTCACTGGGCCATCCAGCAGCTCACACAGTGTGGTGAGTGGGGCGGGCAGCAGTTTGGTGAGCACCCAGCGAGGATGGACGGAAGTGAGTCTGTCCATCCCTACTTGTTGAAAATGAACATGTTTGCATACCACATCACAGTTTGCTGTGGCTTATTTAAGCCAAGACAAGTCACACCACCTGCAGGTGCGATCCTGCATATTCAACCCCCAACTGTGGGTTTTTGTGTCATGTGAACTTGGTCGGTGAGGGTTATGCGAGGGTTAAACAACAGCCCTCACATAACCCTAGAACAGGCCATGGATTAACCCTTGGATAACCCCTGTCAGCTGCCAGGATGGCGCCCACACAGGCGCTGTGATTTATTATAGCTTGAATAAGCCATGATGAGCTGCAGCATGTCATGCAAACCAAATCACCGTGTCCCTCTAAAAAGTGGAATTTAGTTCTAAGTAAATATGAATAGAACTGGATTGCAAAGAATACTGATCTCGTTATGTTAAAAAAATCTATTTTTCTTGTTCATACCTTCCATGTCTATGGATGTACGGATTTTGTAAAACAAATTCCATCTGCATTTCATGGACTGCAGGTGCCTTTAGTTCTGTCATCCGCTCATTGACAGAATTGCATTTTTTTCCAATGTCCCAAATTTGTGCAAATTCACATTTGTGAAAATGTGCAAATCTCCCCCCTCATATGTGCAATTTTCACCTGAAATGGGCAAATCCCCCCCAAATGTGGATTTTCATGCTTTAGCCTATGGGGGAAATGTGTATCTTCAGCCTTTTTAACGTATTTTTCTATGACTAGAGTTGCGTAAAATTCTGGAAAGTAAAAAAAATGTATCCACAAGTCCACAGAATCCATGCAACTTTGGAAAAGTCGGTCCACTGCAGAATCTACAGGTTGGATTCATAGGAAACTGAACTCATCTGATTACTTTGTGGATTTCTCTGACATCCCTATCCATGTCCCTTGCATTATTAATTCTGAAAATCCAGTTGAAATGTAAAATAAATGGATCATTAGTATTGAATTCCTTAAAGCTCACAAAATGCTGCTATCCTGTACATTTTCAGTGTGGCAAATGCTGTGGCATATGGTTCATTATCTGAAATTTTCCTAACTGAAATTTTCCTAACTGACTGCTAGAATATTTCCTTTGCTGTAAAATGCCATTATTAGCATGATCCTAAATCAGCATGGTCCCCACAAACAGACTCACATGCATGGAAATGGTAAATTGGTGGCATTCATCATTACAGCTGCTCATTCTGCCATTAGGAGATGGGCCAGATGGTAAAAAAACAGCTGATACATTCTGTTGTTAACAGGAGCTATGTAAAATCTCTAGAACCAGTTGCACTTGCAGTTCTTTAAAACTACTAGAGGAACAACCATTCTGAAGGTTGATATTTCTGTATGGAGTAAGGGAAAGAAAGACAACAGCCATATTATAGTAGGAACATAAACTACTTATTTCATCACATAGGGAGCCTCACCTGTCACTTCCTGGTACTCTTAGAGGGCCAAAGTACACATGATGTTCATCATGTGATTAAGAAGCATGTTGTAGGTTTAAAAAAAAAGAAATAGAGTGGAAGTTGGTGGCTCCAATATCAGTGGGGCCATGACTCTGCTCTTGGTTTCAGTCAGAATCAGTTAGAACTCAAAAGGAGTGATCCAAGGTGCTGAACCTATTTGGAGGAATTGGGTTCAGCACCTTGGATAGCTCCTTCAGATTTCTGACTGAAACCCAGAGTGGATTCACAAACCCACTGACATCAGAGCCACCAGCCTCCACTGAAATTAAATACCAGGTACAGGTGGGATAGTGAACAGTACCACAATGTAAATCTTCCTTCCCCAGCCATGATATCAGTAAAATCCCCCCCCCCCCAGCAGTTGGCATTAGGAAGAGAACTTCC
The DNA here is from genome assembly GCF_057233095.1 of Heloderma suspectum. NCBI lineage: Eukaryota > Metazoa > Chordata > Lepidosauria > Squamata > Helodermatidae > Heloderma > Heloderma suspectum. The sequence continues at coordinate 74,675,561 of NC_139462.1, forward strand.
TTTGGTACCAATGTGCTGTTTTCCTGGCATCATACACCCTACACACAGAGAAAGTACTTTTTTTTTTTTTTTAACCACAACAGGTTTGCTAATCACATCATTAACAGCACATATAGTTGGGCCCTAAGAACCAGAAAGAACCAGATTCTGCCAGGAATTGCATTGCCCCATCTGCATGGCTCCTCACTTTCTCCCAAAGGCTCAGTTGCCCCAACATCCTGTCCTCCCCTACCCTTGTTCGGCTCATTTCCATGGTTCCTTTTGGAAGCGCCAGTTCCTGTTATGCTCGCAATTGTTCCTGCGAGTGCAACAGAAGCAGCAGAGGTGCAGCAACAGCGTTGGATACTGCTCTATAATGCCACCAGAGGGGGAAATGCATTAGGAACTGCTACATTCAGTTATGCTATGCAGCAACATGTAACATAGCTAGCTGATGCTGGAATTCTTCAGTCACAGGCACCCTGTTCTGCTAGAGCTCAGGTGATGTACTGGTAAATCTTGAAGTGCAGGAGTTCATAATGACAGTGCTTGTACAAACACACATGTACTCTCTCCCTCCCCCACTCTCACATGCGCACACGCACACACACACACACACATCAAAGATCAAGCTGTACCCAATTTATTGGGATCAGCATAACTGCAATCTGGTGCATGGTTACCTAGGAGTAAGCTCCATCGACCTGCACTAGTTCAACTTGTAAAACACATTGTCCAGGTTCAGATGATCAGTGGGGGGAAACAACGCAGTGCTGGTTGTTTTCCCCGCCCCGTGCTTGCTGGTCACATAACCAAGATTACCCTAATTACCCATCACCACTGCTGTGCCAAGCGCTGGGTTCAGACAACATGGCAACCTGTGATGCAGCATGGGTAATTAGGGTTAGGCAGATGTGGGGATGGGAGAAACAACCAATGCTGCATCGTTTCCCCTGCTGATCATCTGAACACTCCCACTGAGGTTTAACAAAAGATCGTCAGCCAGCCGAATTGGAACAGTTAGCTTTTAGTTAAAAACACAAACAATCTCACAAAGAAGTGTTACCTGGAGGAACAGGTTTCTATCCAAGAAACGATGTGTGCAGTTTGTGTAGTCCAAAGGAGGACTGACCTGTTCTTACCTGCCCAATGGATGCTGATACATCAAGCAACAAGATGTGCACTGGGACAAAAAATCCAACTTCATGTACATACTGATGGGATCTGAGTTAGCAGTGACTGACCATGGAAGAGATCTTGGAGTTGTGGCAGACAGCTAGATGAAGATATTGACTAAGTGTGCAGCTGCTGTGAAAAAGGCAGGTTCCATGTTGGGCATAAATAGGAAAGGAATCAAAATTTAAACTGCCAATATCATACTGTCATTATACAAATCTATTATGCAGCCAGACTTGGAATGACTATGTCCTGTTCTGGTCAGTGCTCCTCAAAGGGATATTAGGCTTGGAAAAGGTGCAGAAAAGGGCAAGCAAAATGATCAAGGGGCTGGAGCAACTCCCCTATGAGGAAAGGTTGCAGCATTTGGGACTGTGTAGCTTAGAAAAAAGGCAAGCACCGGGAGTCATGATAGAGGTGTACAAAATGATGCACGGTGTGGAGAAAGTGGATAAGGAGACATTTTTCTCCCTCTCTCATAAAACTAGAACCCGGGGTTATCCTATGAAGCTGATTGGTGGGAGATGCAGGACAGATAAAAGGAAGGACTTCTTCACAGAGCACATAGTTAAACTATAGAATTCACTTCCACGAGATGTAATGATGGCCACTAATTTAATGGCTTTAAAAGGGACTTAAGACAAATTCATGGAGGATAAGGCAATCAATGGCTACTAGTATTGATGGCTATTTATTACCTTCATTATCAGAAGCAATATGCCTAAGTAAACCAGTTGTTGGGGAAGATGGGTGGGAGGGTGCTGTTGCATTCATGTCCTGCTTGTGGGCTTTCCACAGGCACCTGGTTGGCCACTGATTGAACAGAATGCTGGACTAGATAGACCCTTGGTCTGATCCAGCATGGCTCTTCTTATGTGCCAGTCCTGGTACAAAGAATGGGAATAGCTTCTGTCACCCTTACATCTGGCTATGTACTTGGCTCAAGACAAGTTAGCAAAAACAGGCCAATTCCTATGGGTGTCAAATGTTTTATCCCCAAAGTCCCCCTTTGGTCTGATCCAGCATGGCTCTTCTTATGTTCTTAACAGAATCATGGAATATTTGTTCCCTGTTTACTAAGATATAGATTCAGGAATCTGCCTTGTATCAAGTCAGACCATGGGTTCTTTTAGCTTTGTACTGTATACATGGATTGCAGTTCTCCAGGGTCTCCAAGCCTTACTTGGAGATGCCAAGGATTAAACCTGGGACCTTTTGCATGCAAACCTACAGCCCTTCTTATTAGGTTTGTTTTGACATTAATAGGATTAATAGGATTAAATGATTAGAGTAAATAGTTAGCAGCTTGCAACTGAATGATGCACCCGGGCATGCTACCAAGGCACTGAAACATTTGGTGTACCGCTGCATTGGATGAAGAATTTTACAAATGTTATCACAGCTGTTGAGCCATTATTGATCAACCATTTTAACCCCCCTCTGATGATCTATTATATTAGGGTGACATTTGGGGTGTGGGGGGGGGGAGATAATGCAAAGAGCTGAGCTTTTCTTTCTTTCTTTCTTTCTTTCTTTCTTTCTTTCTTTGTCCATAGCCTAAATGCTCAGGGGTAGATAGCAAAAGTATGACCATTGATTGTAAAATGGGCACAGCTTCACAGATGTGAATTTGTTATAACAAGAAATGCTGCAGAAGTTTTATTAGAACTAAGGCTCTGCCTGCCTTGATCACAGACAATGATATTATTTCTAGGAGTATTTCTCATGTGAACCCAAGATTTAAACAATATAATAATTAAAGTATTGGCCCCCAACTAGAAAAATAAAATGGTGTTTATTACTGCAGCATCCAGAGTTGCCAACACATAGCCCTGGGACTGCATGCAGGTAATCATACACTTTAGTTAGGACGCTGGCTGTGTTTCCACGACAATGGAAGGAGAAGCTAATGGAGGAGTACTGGATTTTTTTAAAAGGAATCAGCTTTGCTGTGAGCAGGGTTCCATGAACAGATTCTCCGGACCAGTAAAAATCGCTTCACAGAACATACTTCCTGGTGGGGGGTGGGGGTGGGGGGTGGAGTGAATGTCATCTGACTGGCAGGGGCTGCTCAACCAGTAAGGGAGGCTTCCCCCTCTCCCCTCCTTTCTCCTTTCCCCTGAAAGTCCAAATGCACCTGCATTTCAGGAGCAAGCCTCATTGTGCACAATGGGAGTTACTTCCAAGTAGACACACATATGCTTGTGCTGGTAAAGGTGGGGGAAGAACACAAAGATGGAAACTAGCCCCCATTTTAACCCACAGGACCTCACTGACCACAGTGGGAGTTATTTCTGAGGAGACAGTAATGGGTTTGTTGTGGGAAAGACAGCAGTAAAAACAAAGATAGAAACCAGCCCCCACTGTAACCTGCAGGATATCTAAAAGGAAGCTTTGGAGTAGTTACTTCCTAAGGCAATGAATTAGAGCCTCGAGGTCATGCTTAATCACACTTAAGGAACTGAGCTTTAAAATGTGCCACTTCAAATGAGGGGGAATCTCTGTAAGTTCTGATGTGGGCATTCAAAGGCAAGCCTCATTCAGCACAATGGGAGTTGCTTCTGAGAAGACACTAATGGGTTTGTTGTGGGAATGAGACAGACACCAGCCCCCATTTTAACCTACAGGATCTCTATATGGAAGCTGTGAAAGAGTTACTTCCTAAGGCAATGAATCAGAGCCTTGAGATCGCGCTTAATTGCACTTAAGGACTTGGGCTTTGATATGTGCTATGGCAATTGAGGGGATTCTCTGTTATTTCTGTGGTCGGTGAGAGGGCAAGCCTAATTCAGCACAATGGGAGGAAACGCCCCTTGACTGGAGTCATGGTGAAAGGCACAGCCCTGGGCAGGACTAGCATACCTGAGGTAAATGCAGGCATTGGGGCATACAACTATACCAGGGATAACCTGACTTAAGGAAAAGAATTGGACTTTAAGCAGCCTCAGGAAATCCGCTTTTTCCTTGATAAGCTCTGGGGTGGCTGCTGGATGGCCACGACGTCATGTATCCCTAATGACCTCAACATGAAGCTACCCAGGAGTAAATCACTGGTGGAATCAGCCCCTCTGAGAATTCCAGCTTTCATTATTTTGGAGTGTGTGTGTGTGTGTGTGGGGAGGAAGGATGCTAGCCCTCACTGCATTTACACAGACCAACTGCAAATTACACAGGGCATCCAGTTCATTATATTTAAGCTTACCATTGACAAATACTTATGCCACCAATAATAGACATTAATGCCTTAAGGTTATTGACTATAGTCTCTACTTACAAACACCAGGCAAAATGTTGAGACCAATAGACTGAGCATAGAGGAAGTACAGTATGTATGCTAAAGTTCAGAAAGCCGAAGATGAGAATAGCGAAGTCTGAAATAATTGCTGTTTTTCATTCCTCATGAAGATCCTTCCCAGCATCTTGAAGATTCTCTGAGTCAATATTTATGAAACTCATACATACTACAAGAATATCATAAAGGAAGTGCCAGAGAAAAGGGACTCTGCTCTATTGGTCCTTAGGATATGCACTAGTATCACAGTCGGCGTCCCACTGTTATTTCATCTCTGTTTTCTTCTTTCTTTCAAGTCCTCCTAAATTCCTTACTGGAAAGGCTGTACTGTGCAGAGGCTTCTCTGGAGCTGCAGTGTGGAAAGCTGGCAGTGCTCCTGGCTAGAAATGGGGGAGAAAATAGTTCAGCACACCTTTTCATGCAAACTTCCTAGTTTTGCACCTGAACCAATACACAAACCAAATCTCAGTTATTCTTTGAAATTTGGACTTCTTTTAATTTTGCAGTAGAGTTATCTGTTGAAAAATGCACACAGTCATTTGCATATTAGGGGAAAGTGCATACAAAAGTGCATATATTTGTGAAAATAACATTCAAAAATGCATTCCATTGGGAAAATTGCTTGCAAAAATGTGCATAGTAGGCAAAATTTCAAGCAAAAATGTATCTGTTAGGAGAAATGTTCCCCAAAATACAAAAGAATTTTCATGAGAACTTTTTTTCTCAAAGTTTGAGACAACTTGCCTGAACTTAAGACTGCAGACTTGAGAAAGTGAGAGAAACCAAAATTGACAAATTCACCCATTCCTACTCCTGACAGGGTCAGCTCATGATGCCCATGGAAGGGGATTTTATGTCTGTCTGTCTGTCTGTCTGTCTGTCTGTCTGTCAACACTTGCATTGTCATGAAATTCCTTAACAGGAAAGCCCAGTGTACTTTTTGTGTGGAAAATCCTTTTCCATGAGTTTGAGATCTACAGTGCTGATCCCTGTTCCCCTTTTTTGCTCCGCAATCATGTATGTCCTTCATAATGAATAATCTGTTTATGATCCCCCTCTGAACCAAAAGAATGGAGGCTGCTTTCCTGACAAATCTGTTGCATTTGTCTATGGCAAGGTAAGGAAGCCGTCCATTCAGCATTCATTAATTTTGATAAGCTGTAGAAATGTTGCAGGAAACTTCATAAATGCTTGTTTGGCGAACTCAAACAAATGACACTTTAAGCAAACAAAAAAAGGACACACCAGCTGTTTTGCAAAATTATAGCATTAATTAAGGCCTGCTATTTCACAATGAACTGTTTGTAATGGACCATTGGAAGAGAGCATTAGGAATTGAAAAGAGAGCATTAGAACCCAGTTTGTTAAAACTCACACCCTGTAATATGATTAATAAGAAATTACTACTTATTTATTAATCTGCCAGATTTTTATATCACTCTTCAGTATACAATGATCAGGGCAATTTATAGAGGTTAAAATGCAAACATCAGTGAACTGGCAAGATAAAAGCAGCAGTAAAAATCTATGGTATTTCCTCCTCCTTTCTTTCTTTCTTTTATTTATTTTTAGGCTGCTTTTAAGGGTAAAATTCCTTCCAATGGGAAAAACTTGGGGAAGGAAAATAGATCTTCATCTGGCACCAAAAAGACATTAAAATAAACTTCAGGCAAGCCTGCCTGGGGAGACAGTAGTGACCCCCATGCCTCGTCCTGCCTCAGATGGCAGGGGTAACCAGAGAAGGGCCTTTGAAGACACTCTCAGTGCACACAGGCAGAGGTGAGCAACCCTTTTTCTGCTGAGGGCAGCAAGCAGCATGCCCTTGTAGGTTGAGGGCCACATATCAGTAGTGGTCAGGCTGAAGTTAGTGCTGGACAGGTCACCCCTTTTCTCGTTCTCTTTCTGCCACTGCAGTACTCGAATTAGGATGAAAATGTTTAGGGGGATTAATGAAATCCATGAACCCCACTCCGACACCTAATTTTAGCTAAACCATGTTTCCTCCAATACCCTTTTAAAGACAGTGGGTTGGATTCAGAGATCTTCTCACAGAAGGGGCCAGGTGGAAGCTGACTTTCCCCACTCTCCCCTCTAGCCCTGAGAGCACCCACAAAATGCTCCTGGTGAGTGGGGCAGAGGGGGCTGAGGAATAAAAGGGAGATGGCAGAAAACTGGTCAGAGGCATCTTCTGGGAGTGAAGCAGAAGGTGCCTTTGCTGGATTTCCCACGATCTCATCCTTCCCGCTCAGCACACTGTGATCCAGCCATTACAGGACCAGGCATAAAACGAGTTTGCTATAATGCATCTAAAAGAGAGGGGGTGGGGAAGGAGTGAGTGAGAAGTAAAATATTCACAACTTTGGGGAAAATATAGAGAACAAACATTACAGTTCTCATGTGTCACTCCCAGAGGTGGAACATAAAACATTAACAGAATATTCTCGGGGTGTGTGTATGTGCGTGCATGCGTGCGTGCATGTTTTAATGCAGTAATGTCATGTTTTCTTTTTAAAAATGTTATTAATTAAAACAACTTTGGGGTGAATTAAATGCTGTAAAGTCTTCAGGGGCCAATGACAGGATGAAGCTGTTAATCCAGGATGTTTGTCTTTTGCCTTGTGTGCGATGCATGTTCTGAAACCCCCTCCTGTCGTTCCAAAAGTTGCTATTTGCATAAGCCCAACAGAAGATTTCAAACGAGGCTCCGCTTTACCTGAGATCATAAGCATGTTGCTGAGGTAACACACTGTAAAGATACTTAAACAAAGACGTACCAATTATAAGCTTCCTTTCAAGCCCCCTAGGGAGGAAGCAGAGTTACACAACAGCTTTCTGAGGGTGCCTCAGCATTTCCATACGCAAATTCAAAGTTGATAACATTCACACAAGGGGATTAATTAATATATTTGAGCTAAGAAGATTTGAGGGATAATAAATAATTGCAGAAGACTTGGTAGCTGACCCTCTTTATACCTCCCACATTGTAGAAGAAAAAGGCTCACAGTAATTGGGCTAATTTCTGACAAAATGTGGTCCACTGGAGAAGGAAATGGCAACCCACTCCAGTATTCTTGCCAAGAAAACCCCATGGAACGTATCACAAGGCTAAAAGAGATGACGCCGGAAGATGAGCCCCTCAGGTCGGAAAGTGTCCAATATGCTACTGGGGAAGAGCAGAGGGTATTTCCAAGTAGCGCCAGAAAGAGTGAAGCGGCTGGGCCAAACCCAAAAGGACACTCAGCTGTGGATGTGTCTGGCGGTGAAAAGAAAATCCGATGCTGTAAAGAACAATACTGTTTAGGAACCTGGAATGTCAGATCAATGAATCAAGGTAAGCTGGAGGTGGTCAAACATGAGATGGCAAGATTGAACATCGACATCTTGGGAATCAGCGAACTAAAAAGGACAGGCATGGGCGAATTTAATTCAGGTGACCATCATATCTACTATTGTGGGCAAGAATCCCTTAGAAGAAATGGAGTAGCACTCATAGTCAATAAAAGGGTGGGAAAAGCAGTACTGGGGTACAATCTTAAAAATGATAGAATGATCTCAGTACGAATCCAAGGCAAACCATTCAACATCACAGTAATTCAAGTCTATGCCCCAACCACTGAGGCCGAAGAAGCTGAGGTTGATCGGTTCTATGAAGACCTACAACACCTTCTAGAACTAACACCAAAAAAAGATGTCCTCTTCATCATAGGGGATTGGAATGCTAAAGTAGGAAGTCAAGAAATCATCGGGATAGCAGGCAGGCATGGCCTTGGTGTACAAAATGAAGCAGGACAAAAGCTAATAGAGTTTTGCCAAGAGAACATGCTGATCATAGCAAACACTCTTTTCCAACAGCACAAGAGGCGACTCTACACATGGACGTCACCAGATGGTCAATATCGAAATCAGATTGATTATGTCCTTTGCAGCCAAAGATGGAGAAGCTCCATACAGTCAGTAAAAACAAGGCCTGGAGCTGACTGTGGCTCAGATCATGAGCTGCTTCTTGCAAAATTTCGGCTTAAATTGAAGAACGTCGGGAAAACCACTAAACCGTTCAGGTATGACCTAAATCATATCCCTTCTGAATATACAGTGGAGGTGAGGAATAGATTTCAGGGATTAGACCTGATAGACAGAGTGCCTGAGGAACTATGGACGGAGGTCCGTAACATTGTTCAGGAGGCAGCAACGAAATCCATCCCAAAGAAAAAGAAATGCAAGAAAGCCAAGTGGCTGTCGGATGAGGCTTTACAAGTAGCTCACGAAAGAAGGGAAGCGAAAAGCAAGGGAGAAAGGGGAAGATATACCTAACTGAATGCAGAGTTCCAGAGAATAGCAAGGAGAGACAAGAAGGCCGCCTTAAATGAACAATGCAAAGAAATCGAGGAAAACAACAGAATGGGAAAGACTGGAGATCTCTTCAAGAAAATTGGAGATCTCAAGGGAACGTTTTGTGCAAAGACGGGCATGATAAAGGACAAAGAAGGCAGGGACCTAACAGAAGCAGATGAGATTAAGAAGAGGTGGCAAGAATACACAGAAGAACTATACAGGAAAGATCTGAATGTCCCTGATAGCCATGATAGTGCGGTCACTGAACTTGAGCCGGACATCCTAGAGAGTGAAGTCAAGTGGGCCTTAGGAAGCATTAGTAACAACAAAGCTAGTGGAGATGACAGTATTCCAGCCGAGCTATTTAAAATCCTAAAAGATGATGCTGTTAAAGTGCTGCATTCAATATGCCAACAAATCTGGAACACTCAACAGTGGCCACAAGACTGGAAAAGGTCAGTTTACATTCCAATTCCAAAGAAGGGCAACGCCAAAGAGTGTTCAAACTACCGCACAATTGCGCTCATTTCACATGCCAGCAAGGTGATGCTCAAAATCCTACAAGCTAGGCTTCAGCAGTATGCGAACCGAGAACTACCGGAAGTACAAGCTGGGTTTCGAAGAGGCAGAGGAACTAGAGATCAAATCGCCAACATTCGCTGCATCATGGAGAAAGCAAGAGAATTCCAGAAAAACGTCTATTTCTGCTTCATTGACTATGCTAAAGCCTTTGATTGTGTGGATCACAACAAACTGTGGCAAATTCTTAAAGTGATGGGAGTACCAGACCACCTTACCTGTCTCCTGAGAAACCTGTACGAGGGTCAAGAAGCAACAGTAAGAACCAGAGATGGAACAACCGATTGGTTCAAAATTGGGAAAGGAGTACGACAAGGCTGCATATTGTCACCCTGCTTATTTAACTTATATGCAGAGTACATCATGAGAAATGCCGGGTTGGATGAATCAGAGGTCGGAATTAAGATTGCCGGGAGAATTATCAACAACCTCCGATATGCAGACGATACCACCCTAATGGCAGAAAGCGAAGAGGATCTCAAGAGCCTCTTGTTGAGGGTGAAAGAGGAGAGTGCAAAAGCTGGTTTGAAACTCAACATTAAAAACTAAGATCATGTCATCTGGCCCTATCACTTCCTGGCATATAGAAGGGGAAGAAATGGAAGCAGTGACAGATTTTACTTTCTTGGGCTCCAAGATCACCGCAGATGGTGACTGTAGCCATGAAATTAAAAGACGCTTGCTCCTTGGGAGGAAAGCTATGGCAAACCTAGACAGCATAGTAAGAAGCAGAGACATAACCTTGCCGACAAAGGTCCGTCTAATCAAAGCTATGGTTTTCCCAGTAGTAATGTATGGCTGTGAGAGCTGGACTATAAGGAAGGCTGAGCGCCGAAGAATTGATGCTTTCGAACTGTGGTGCTGGAGAAGACTCTTACGAGTCCCCTGGACTGCAAGGAGGTCAAATCAGTCCATCCTAAAGGAAATCAACCCTGAGTGCTCATTGGAAGGACAGATAATGAAGCTGAAGCTCCAATATTTTGGCCACCTAATGCGAAGAGAAAACTCCCTGGAAAAGACCCTGATGTTGGGAAAGACTGAAGGCAAAAGGAGAAGGGGACGGCAGAGGATGAGATGGCTAGATAGCATCACGGATGCAATGAGTATGAACTTGAGCACGCTCCGGGAAAGAGCGCAGGACAGGAAGGCCTGGCGTGCTATGGTCCATGGGGTCACGAAGAGTCGGACACGACTGAACGACTGAACAACAACAACAATTGGGCTAATTGTGTGCTGTCATTTTGTCCATTCAACCTCTCGCTGTTTATCGTTTTATTTTAAGTATTTATATGCTGCCTTTTAGAACAAGGTCCTCACAAGGCAGCTGACTAAGTAAGTATAAAAACAACATCACAGAATAGTTCAGGGCTCCTACTAGACCCTTTCCAGTCTGGGTTCAGGCCTGGTTTGGGGACAGATCACCTTTGTCGGGAGAGAGACAGTGGGAGTGCAACCCTGTCATCTCTCAGCAGCTTTTGATACTGTTGATCCTTCTGGGCTGGCTCTGTGGGTTGGGAGTTGGAGCACAGTGCTGCAGTGGTTCCACCCCTATATGCAATGTTGTGTCCAGAGGATAGCATTGGGTGACCATACCTCAGGCCAATCGCAGTTAAGCTGTGGGTTCCCGCTGTCGGGTTGATTCTGTCCCCAATACTATTCAATATCTTTTGGGGTGGTCATTAGGAAATCTGAAGTGAAGTAGGGATGGACAGATTCATCTCTGCCGGGCTTCGTCGGGTGCTTGCTGATCTACTGCCACCCCCCACCCCTGCTCGTGGCACCATGTGACAAGTGCCCGGCAACTGCCCGACGAAGCTGTGGGGCCACCCATCCTCCCTAGCGAGCTGCCATTGTGTGCAACAGTGGCGGCTTGGGCGCTTTTGGGTAGGTAATGTTGCATACTTGGCAGCTGTAAAGTCCCCATTTATGGAACATGCGCCGTTCACATCTGTAATGTTGCCGCTGGGTGCTCACCAAGCTGTAGGATGCTTGCCCAGTGAGTCCGCAAGTGCCCCACGGTTTGGCAAGTGGGGTCCGGGAGAGCGGGCGAGGGGGAATCCTTTGGGCTCCACCCTCCCTGCAGACTCTTGCAACATCCCTAGAGTAAAGTGTCATCAGTACACTGATTATACCCAACTCCATTTCTCTTTATCATCTTAGTCAGGAGAGGCTGTGCAGTCCCTGCACTAGTATCCAGATGCAATAGTGCACTGGATGATGGCCAATAAGCTCAGGTAAATCCTGACAAGATGGAGGTGCTGTGGGTAGATGGTTCCCTTGTCCAAGAATTAGGGAAATTGCTTGTTCTGGAGCAGGTGTGTAGCTTGTGAGTGCTCCTAGATCCATCACTGTCAGTAGAGGCACAAGGGGCCTCCATGGCAAAGACTGCCTTTTCCCAGCTTTGGCTGGTATGCCAGCTACAGCATTCCTGCACAGGGACCACTTGGTCACAGTTATGCATGCACTAGTAATGTCAAGATTGGACTCCTGCAACATGCTCTATGTGGGGCTTCCTGTGACGATGGCTTGGAAGCTGTGGCTAGGCTGCTGAGTGGCACAGCCTACCAGGGAACATATTACCCCAATTCTGAAGGACTGGCACTGGCTGCCAATAAACTGCCGAGCCACGCTAGGTATTTGTGCTGCTGATAGATTATATCTAGTGGGGATGCCCTCTTGGCAGTACTGCATTTGCCTGGGGTTCAGTATGCAGCAAGCCAAGAGAGGGTGTTCTTGATACACGCACCCTGACTGCAGAACTTTCGCCACAACCATATGCTATTGATACTGAATTTTAAAAACTTTTGGCACCAACTAAAGACCTATTTGTTCACTCAGGCACTTGATTGGTCATCTGGAGAACCCTGGTGGGCTGGATGGGGACCCTAAGAAGGATGGATTTGGCCCCTGGCCCTGAGGTTTCCCAACCTTGGTATAGGTCAAATAACTTGGTTCCAAACTGTTTAGGGTTTTAAAGGTCATACCAACACTTTGAGTCCAGAAATTCGACTCAACACTTTGAGTCTACTTTGAGTCTCCATTGCAATTCATGCAGGATTGGTACAGCATGAGAAGACCATATCACTTCTACTAGCATTCTAGTGACCACATTTTGTACCTACTGAAGTTCTTGAACTGTGTCTAAAGACAGCCCACATAGAATCATAGAATCATAGAATAGTAGGGTTGGAAGGGGCCTGCAAGACCATCGAGTCCAAACTCCAGTTCAATGTAGGACTACAAGTCAGAGCATCCCTGACAAATGGCTGTCCAGCCTCATCTTGAATGCCTCCAGTGTGGGACAGCCCACTACCTCCCTAGGCAATTGTTCCATTGTCATATTGCTCTAACAGTCAGGATGTTTTTCCTGATGTTCAGCCGGAATCTGGCTTCCCGTAACTTGAGCCTATTATTCCGTGTCCTGCATTCTGGGATGATCGAGAAGAGATCCTGGCCTTCCTCTCTGTGACAGCCTTTCAAGTACTTGAAGAGCGCTATCATATCTCCCCTCAGTCTTCTCTTCTCAAAGCTAAACATGCCCAGTTCTTTTAGTGTCTCCTCTTAGGGCTTTTTTTCCAGTCCCTTGATCATCTTTGTTGCCCTCCTCTGAACCCTCTCCAGTTTGTCTGCATCCTTCTTAAAGTGCAGTGCCCAGAACTGGACACAGTGCTCCAGATGAGGCCTAACCAGTGCTGAGTAGAGGGGGACTAGTACTTCCCAGGATTTGGAAGCTATACTTCTGTTAATGCAGCCCAAAATAGCATTTGCCTTTTTTGCAGCCACATCACATTGTTGGCTCATATTCAGCTTGTGTTCGACAACAATTCCAAGATCCTTCTCGCTTGTAGTGTTGTTGAGCCACGTATCCCCCATCTTGTAACTGTGCATTTGGTTTCTTTTTCCTAGGTGCAGCACTTGGCATTTATCCCTATTAAATGTCATTCTGTTGTTTTCTGCCCAGCGCTCCAGTCTATCAAGATCACTTTGAATTTTGTTTCTGTCTTCCAAAGTATTAGCTGTCCCGCCCAATTCTGTGTCATCTGCAAATCTGATCAGCACAGAAGGCATTACAGCACATTAGTCTGGATGTAACCAGCATGTGTGTGACTGACATCAGGTCCATTTTCTCTAGTTAGGGTTGCAGCGGATGAACCATGGTATCCTTCTGGACCACCTCACCGGAGTGGGGCTAAGAAGCATAAGGTATTGACCCAGAACTGCCAGTAGGCTCTGGTGTTGCTCTGGAGACCCCATCCTCTTTTCTGCCTGAAAAAGCTTCTTCTGCAATGCTTCTTCTATATGTAATGGCTATGACAGATTCAGTGAAGACAGCAGAGTACATTTTGAACACATCATAAACATGAATTGCTTCTTGGCCAATATATGAGCTGCCAGTGATTCAAATCAGATTCCACAGTGCATGGACTGCTGTGTTGTATATGACATCTATAACAAACATGTTTCTAGAAAAAGTAACCTGCAAATCAGTTCCTAGGCAGTGTGATTCTTTATTTTAGAGGTGCTTTACACCAGGGGTAGGGAACCATTCTTGGCCTGAGGGGCAAATTGGCCTCAGGCCGCAACATCGGGAGCTGCATACTAGCAGTGACTGGGGCCACCACCCAAAATGGGCCGAGCCACTGCTGCCCCCTCCACATTTTCACACAAACACATATACACATACACACCATTTTCTCTCATATACACATCCCATTCACATAGACAAATAGTTATGCAGCTCATTCATTCATCCACACACACAAACCACTCACCCTCCAACCCCCACCTCAGCTGATGCATACAGATCAGCTGAGGAGGGCCCCCAATTTTTGTTCCCATCATGGTGTACTGGGTGGGTATGTTTGAACCTTCCTGCCCCGTGCGCCATGATGGGGATGAAATTCACTTCCCCTCTGATACTCAGTTGATCAATGGTGATCAGCTGAGGAGTGGAGAAGGCCCCATCAAGCTCCTGACTGAGCTGCCCACTCACAGGGTGAGCTGAGGAAAGTGAAGCCCTCCGAGTCAGCACCTTGGGGTGATGGCTGAGTGTGGGGCTGGCTTTGGCCATGCCTCCTCCTCCCATCTCTGAGGGGCAGGGCTTCAGGTAGGGGGAGGGGCATCTTTCCGGGGCCCAGCATGCCAGATGGGGAGGCCTCATGGACTGGAGGCTCCTTGTCACTGCTTTAGACCATTCAGCCATTGCAAAGCTGCTTTCAAACTGATATGTCCCAAGGATATCGTAACTAGGGATGAGTCAAAATTTCTTCAAAGACATTTTTTTGAGAAGATTTCTGAGATTTTTCTTTCCTGCATATCTAGAAAAGAAGGCTACTTTGTATAATTTTTTCTGAAGAATTCTGTGGATTTTGGGGTGGTTGTTTTTTCTTTACACATTTTACCTTTTATGAATAATTCAATTGTGTTTATTAGGGAGCTATTTAATGGTCGCTAGACATTGTCTGAGAGGCTATAGGATACTGGGGTTTCCCCCCTCCAAGGACAGAGATAGCACTCTGACCTTGGAAGGGGGAGTCGGATATCTGCCCCCTGCCCCTCCTTCTCACAGCTGGTGCAGAAGGAACTGTGCCAGCTGGCCTCTGATGTCAGAAAAGCAACCTCAGAGAGGGGGAAAGGGGGGGCTTCGGTGGGCAGGGAGGGGAGGAGATTGGAGAAGCCAGGATACAAGCTATCCTGAGGCCTCTCCAGCCTCCTTCCCTCCCCCTTTGAAGTGCCTTCGCTTCAAGCCCATCCAGTGAAATCTGCAGGGCGGGAGGACAGGGAGGTGAAGATCACCTCTGCTGCTCCTCCCACCGTGCATTGGATGATTGGAAGCCTCCGAGTTCAGAGGTTTCTGATCATCAAGGGTGCAGTCAGTAGGACTGCACCCTTACAGATCTTTAAATCATTGGAAATCCACATAAATGAGTAAAGAAAAAATGTAAAGCTCAGTAAATGTACAATCAAAATGGCTAAGTTTTGTAATCTATTGAAATACCTTCTTGATTCTCTAAACACCCAATGACTAACTTTTTAAACATCGGTTTCATTGAGCTTTATACAATTCCACTGCAATAGTCTTAGGACTGTGAGAATTAATTGCCATGCATAGGCCAACAAAGCCAACATTAAAAAGCTGCAGCTGGGGTCAACACTTTGTCAGAAAATATTGGTGCCAAAGTTTTTGCTGGAATGTTTGTGACTATATTGCATGCTCTAAGGATTATTGGAATACAGTGAATACTAAAATGCTTCAATAATGAGATCCAATGTTGTTATTGTCCTGAAATGAAACAAAACGTTTAATTCATTTTACTTCACTGTCCCAAAGCAGGACAATAATTTCCAGTGCAAGAAAACATGGCAAAACACATTAAGGCATCTTTCTGTTGTGAGATATTATTGCTGTATTTGCATGATGGGAGCCTACAGTTGCTTTCCTTCTCTACCCAGATGCACAGACAGGGTCAGAGAGGCAGATGCATGGGCAGAGTGAGATACATGATTGGATCATGGAGTGCCAATAAGCAGAGTATTGCTCCTCCCCCTACCTGAACTGGTGCAGGGGTGTGTGTGACAGTGTTGCAGTCAGTCTTGGAGGGACACTAGGTATGACGAACACTACCTGTGGGGTGTGTTATGTTTAAACACCAACCAGTGTGGTGTATTTTTTATTTTTTTATTTATTAAATTTCTTAATCGCCCATCTGGCTGGTCACCCAGCCACTCTGGCTAATGTGCAATAATAAAAACAGTTTAAAACAATAAAATTCTACATTAAAAACATCATATTTTTAAAAATACCCTAACCCACCCCAAATGCCTGCCTGAACAACCAAGTTTTTAATGCATGGCAGAAGCTCATTAAAGAGGGGGCATAGCAAAGTTCCCTAGGGAGGGAGTTCCACAGAGTGGGGGCCACCACAGAGAAGGCCCTCTTCCTCGTACTCACCGGTCTAGCTGTCCTGGCATGGCTTGGCATGGCATGGCATGGTAGGGCTTATATTAAGCCCAGCTTGGCATCTGTCCAGCCAGCCTCTTGCCAGATCAACTTCCTTAAATATAGGTTTCACATCAAAGACAGGGTAAGGCAGCCTTCTGAAACCTGGTGCCCTCTAGATTTGTTGGACTACAATTCCCAGTATCTCCAAGCCAGCATGACTGGCTGGGGATGCTAGGCATTGTACTCCTATGTCTATTTGAAGATCAAAGGGTATGTGGCAAAGAAGAAGACAACAAACAGTTACAACAAAACAGGCCTACTGCTCCCTGCCAGCCGCAGACTCACAACTCATGCTCTCTAGATGCAACAAACAGGAAGTGTTTAGGGTTGCTAGGGAAGTTGCGAGCGCCCGATTTAGTCTGGGAGGCCAGCAAAATCCTCCATGCCCAGTCCCCTGGGCCTTGCTTGCCAAGCTCCAGGGTGTTGACGGACCTGGCCGATGAGTGCCCTGGAGCTCAGTGAGCGGCCAGGAACAGCCTGGACTTGTCGCCATGAGAGCTCCAATGGCAACAGTGCCTGGGGTGCGCACGAAGCCTCCTCCTCCTCCTCCTCCCCCCCCCCAGTCGGCTGTCAGAGAAGCCCTTGGCAACTGGTGCGGGCAGGAGGGGCTTCGGCAACACCCCAGCACTCTAGTCCTGTGTCAGGGGCTCCTTGGAGGCCTCTCTCAGTCTAATCCAGTAACCAAGTCGAGACACAGACAAAGGGATTCCTTTCAAAGCTTTATTCTTCTTTTACAACTTAACAACTCTACCGTTTGCAACTAGATCTGAGCAGCACAATACCTATGCCCTAAGTTGGAACAGTTGGTCCCCGTTTGAAAGGGAATTACTGGCAGACCCCTGAACTTAAGGACTAGGGAGAGTCCCTGCCCTTTTCCCTTGGATCCTCTGGGCGCAGCCGTTGTTTGCGCGCCAACCGGGCACTATGCCTCCTTTCCTCGCCCTCCATCTGGTGCCGCTCTCTGCATCTTCGTCGCGCGTCCACCAAGTCTGCTATCTGCGCTCCGTTACTCCCTGGACTGCTATCTAAGCTAGGAATGTTGGTGGGAGGAATCTCTGTCAGCTGTTGGCCCTGGGAAAGAGGAACGCGCTCCCCTCCCAGGAGCGACTGCTCTTCCTCAGAATCAGAACTACTCTGGGATTCTATGGGCTCAGTGTCCACCCTGACATCCTGGCCTCTTCAGGAGGAGGACAGGGCTACAACACTGGAGGGGTGCACTGCACCGAGCACTCTGGCAAGTCAGCTCTTGTGTGCATAAAGCACAAGGGTTGACTGCTGGGGTCCTTGGTGCAGAGAGGAAGGTGGCTTGTGGGGTGAGCAGGGAGGCTCACCGAGTGGGTCTGGGCCACATGAACAGAGGTGGGCGGTTCATCGAGCTCCCCGGCACCCCAGACAGAGATGGGTTTGTCCATCCCTAAGGGTCGCCACTTGTGAATCACCAAAAAAGAGGGCATGCATCAACAAAAAAAAGAGGGCTAAAGACTCAAAGAGGAACCTTTGTGCATAAAATGTGCATATGCTAATGCATGTATATGTATAGATGAAAAATTAGAAAATAGTGTAATAATTTAAATAGAAATACAGTACATCTCAGCTTCGTGTGGAGGACTGTGACCAGCTGACCTGTGTACTTTGCTCAGTCTGCAGCCCGGGTACTGTTGATGGGCAACTTCAAGCCAAGGCCCAGCTCTTCCTTCTGGTGGTCCTGTATCTTTATGCTGGATTTGGACTGGGCAGCCCTTCAGAACAGAGGACATCTCCAAACAGCCCTTTAAACAGAGGACTGTCTCCTGTAAAAGAGGACATGTGGCCACCAGTGTTCTCTCAAGAGACAGCAGCAGCACAGTATTACCAAAGTGTCCCATACGCCATAGTCTTCGGGCACACATCCCTGCTCACCCTGCAGTTTCAGTGCAGGTTAAGTGAGCCGCTGATGGGATGAGTTGGAACTCGTCACCTGTAGAACAGATTGAGGAGAGGGAAGCAGTTTGGGGAGAGGGAAGCGCGCTTTCAGGGTTTGTTTGTTTCTTTGCCTCCTCCTCTGCATTATCACACAGGGTGAATGAGGCAATTTGTTCTAGGCAGCATCTAAACAGTTGTTAGGCTGGTCGCAACGACAGGGCAGTGTGGGAAGGAAGGAAGTTACAACCAGAGTCATTGGTGAGCACCCAAATGCACTAGGATGGTGAATGGGGTTTCCCTAGACTCGCTCACAGGACTTTGGGGCCCAGGACAGGGAAAGGATCCTCCCACACACCCATGTCCCCTTGGGACTTGAGGGGGGCAGAGATTCAGGGCAGCCTACTTCACCTCAGAAAGGTGCGGTTAGTTAGGAGGGAAGCAGGCAAGTGCACTGCTTCTGATTCAGGGCAAAGTTGACTCAGCCTTTATTAGGCAAGTGGTGGGAAGCCACAAACTGTCTCTTGCCTTAGCCAGTTTCCATACAGCAGGGCTGGGAAACCTCTTTTGGCCCAAAGGCCAATTCAGTTTTGGAGAAGCTCTCAGGGCCCATATTTCAGTAGTTTCTGAGGTCGAAGGCAAAAGTAGCAGGGCCAAACATGCAAACAGTCCAAAAATATTGTAGCTTAAAGCTCTTCTTGCCAGTAACTTAGGAGAGGTATTTCAACCTTTTAGAATGGGGAAAGAATGTCACAAAAGCAAAAAACCAAACAAACACTGAATGAGTGGTGGTTGAGGGAAAGGGGGTGAGGCCAGGGAAAGGGAGCATGGTCATCTGGGGATCTTGGAGGGCCAGATTAGGACCCCAGGAGGGCCAGATTTGGCCCCCAGGCCTGAGGTTTCCCCACCCCTGCCATACGGCTTACAGTATTTGTTACAGATCTCTTCTGTAAATTATGAATAAAGCTGTGGCCATGGCTGACCCGAGCATCTCATCATTTTATTTCTGGGTGTAGGTGCAATATCTTTCTCAAAGGGAGCCTCAAAGGGACGTGCAGAGCTTTCCAACCTCTACAGCTTCACTTTTTCATTAATGCAGGCAAGCATCATGACATGCCATAAACTGGAGCTGGCTGGCTGTCCTCTAAAAGGATTATCTACCACCCATCAGCATTTCCTCTGTCTACATTCAGAGACTGGAAGACAATGAAGAGATCAATTGCACATCATGAATGTTAACAAACAGATATAATCAACATTCGACTGATGCTGAGGAGTTAGATTAAAATGAGCACTTTAAGCTGAGAATTCTCAGTCTGTTGCTAGCGATTATCAGCCGCATCTCGTCTCCCCAAGTGCCTCATTCTTCTTGTCTGTTTCAGATAGTTTTCCACCTCTCTTTACATGCTGACAGCACAAATGAGGAAGCAGATAAGAACTGAAGTAAAGTGATGGTTACCTAGGACAAGGGGAATTGCATTTAACAAGGAAAGGATGTTTTAATACCTATTGCCTGATGGGGATCATTGTGCCCAGCTACAAAAATTTTCAAAAGCAATTTTACATTGGCTTTCCTTTTTTTTCTTTTTGCTTCAGTAATAACTGAGGGGAAACGCATTGCCATAGGCAGCAAAATAGTACTTTTGGGGAAAAAATGAAATGCTGTCCAAAACCCAGTAATTCTAGTTAACATTTCTCTCCATTAATTCAGAAAAGGGAATGGCCCCTTCTGAGATGCTGGCATCTTTGCTAGATATCAGACAGGCTTATGCAGTTAGCCATTACATGTTCATAGCATTTTTTTTTCAGATTACAAATCTGCATTCAATGAATGCAAGGGGGGGGGGATTGCATCGATTGGTCCATGCCCCTGACCTCCACACAGACTGTTGAACCTTTTAACAGATCCCACCCACATATAACTTGTATGCATGTAAGCTCTGTATATCCAGTCTTGGACCCTGTAAAAAGCAGGCTCCTTGATTTCATAGAGACAGAATATGCGCATACAAGTTGTGGTGGATGGAGAAAGGATCACATAGGCAGGGCTCACACAAGACGCTGTTCACATGGTGCCAGTGGTACATTCTGTCAAATGTCTGAGCTGGACCTCAGTTATGTATTTCCAAAGAAGCCAGCTTTTGCTCATCTTCAGTTCAGAGTTCTTTGTCATCATACCATTGTGCATTCCAGGAATGTTTCAGTAACCATAGATGGAGAGAGGGTTGCTAATGGACTCAGAGAAAAAGTGGCCTCACCCCCACTTTTAGTCCAGATAGCATAAAAATAAGGGCAAGGTTGTTTCCTTCCTTTCCAGCCTTTTAAAAAAGAGAGAAATCTAACCTTAGGTCAGCCTTCCCCAACCTGGTGTGTTCAGCTACAACTCCGATAATTCCCAGCCAGCATGGCCATTGGTTGGCTGGCTGGGAATTATGGGAGTTGTCATTCAGCACATCTGGAGGGCACCAGGGTGGGGAAGGTTGCCGTAGGTGAATTGAAGTGTTTTGAACTGGGTACCGCTGTGCCACCAAACCCACCGAAAACCATGGGCTCCACTCAGCAGCCAAATGCTGCTTGGCTACAGTCTCAGGATCTTTCAAGTATCCCTGAGCCCTGCAGTTGTGTAGTGGAGCCAAGGCTCACAGGGTTGGAGCACCAGGAGTTTTTGACTAGCAGGGATAATGATGTAATCTTCCCAGTGGAAGCTGGTAGCTCCAACTTCAGTGGAGCTATAAAGTCATTCTGGGTTTTAGTCAGAACAATGAAGAACTCTAAAGGAGCTATCCAAGGTGCTAGACTCTATCCCCCAAATAGTGCCTTTGGACAGCTTGTTTTAGAGTTCTGGCTCATTCTGATTGAAATCCAGAAAGGATTCATAGCCCCACCAAAATCAGAGCCACCAGCCTCTGCAGCATCTGCCACACCCATTCATGTCCCTTTCCTTCTGAGCTTAGCTGCAATGTAGTGGAGGGAAATGGATTTTTCCAGGACCAATATATCAGTGTGAGCTATCCCTCGGCTTGCAATGTTGGAAAGCTTAAGTAGCTCCATAGCCAAGGGGAGCTTGAGAGGGACTTGAACCTCCAGGCATTTGACTATAGATAATCTAGATACCGATAGGGGCTGCGGTGGCTTAGTGGGGGCCCGTGGTGGCTTAGTGGTTAAGACGCTGAACTGCAGCCCGGAAGGTCGGCAGGACAGCAGTTCGAGACCCGAGTGCTGCGTGACGGAGTGAGCTCCCGTCTTCAGTCCCAGCTCCCGCCAACCTAGCAGTTCGAAAGCAAGAAATTGCAAGTAGATAAATAGGTACCGTTTCGGTGGGAAAGGTAACAGCATTCCGTGCACTTTGGTGTTCAGTCATGCCGGCCACATGACCACGGAAGCGTCTTCGGACAGCGCTGGCTCTTCGGCTTAGAAATGGAGATGAGCACCACACCCTAGAGTCGGACACGACTGGTTGGGGACACCTTTACCTTTTTACCTTTAATCTAGATACAGGCTAGCCTGTTGACTCAGCATGCCTGCCAACATGACTGCCAGTCTTTTCACCCTGAGTTTCCTAAAGGTACCAGGCATGCTGTGTATGATGAAGGCTGCTTCATCTATTCTGCTTCCATTGTAATCTGCTTCTGAACTTGGCGGTTTCTTTAGCATTTAGTCTTTAAAAGGAGGTTTTAGGACAGTTAGTCATTAGAAACCTGTTTAAGGCTGCAATCCTAAACATGCTTCCCTGGGAGTAAGTCCCATTGAAGTTAATGAGGTTTACTTCTGAGTAGATATGACTAGGATTGTGCTATAAATTACACATAACTTGTCATTGCTCATTGCATCTTTCATAGATAATCCTTTATTACTGAAAGTTTGAGACAATTTTGTTAATATAATAATACATACACACCTACAACAGCAGTAACCACCCTCCCTGAATATCCAGCCCCATCTCCACTCCACTCCATGCCATAACCCAAACCCAGCAAACATAGAAAATGAGAAAAAGACACAACAAGAGGAGGAGGAAAGGAGGGAGACACGGGGGGGGGGGGAGATGGGCAAGCCAAGGAGAAATTAAGGTGAGCTGAAGGAAATACACAGGATGGAATGAAAAGGATCAGGATTCAAAGAACTATTTAAAAAATTACAGTATACTGGGTGCCATTGCGTTTAGTGCTAGGAAGCATCATATTATCCATTCTTTGATTTTCAGCGTAACGTTCTTTCATCCAGGTTTTTCGATAGGGAAGTTCTCTCTAAAAATACTTTCCTCTTACTTGTCTGCTTTGTAGAACCCCTGCGCTCTCCTTTGATCTTATTGTACTACATATGTTGTTTTATTGACATGACCACACTATAAATATCTGTATATCTTCCACGTTCCCTTAATCTTTTAACTAATAGATGAATTGAGTATTCTCTGTTGCAACTTGCAACTTTCCTGAGATTTTGTAAAAGCTGACACCACAGGCACACCTCTAAATCCCTTGAATATCTTAATCCTGCAACAACCATATTCTGCTCTTCTTTCAAACTGGAGGGATTTCTACAATTTTAGGTCTCTAATCCTTCACCATCACAGCCAGTAGTCTCCCAGCATGATCTTACATATATCCAGTGCTTAATACAAATTTGAGAGATTGGGACACATCCAGAGAAATACATTTTTTTAAAGATGGAAATGCTGAGGGGCCGGGGGGGGGGGATTGGAAAAAATCTTCACTAACAAAAAGTGAAAATCGTATGCACATCACTGAAAGTTGTATGCACATACCTTCTTTTTTAATTATTCAAATCTAATGTGCAGTTATGTTTGTCTTGCTTATACTGTAATTCTGATGGCTTGGGCAGAACCAGGAAAGGAGAAACCTTATGTTCACTTCACCCCAAGGAATGATTGGCTAATGGCTAGCCTATCTGCTATTTATCCAGATGAAACACAGATCACTACACTTGATCTTAGCTAAAAGGTAGAGAAGTGAATAGGTCACAAATTACAGATACCTTTCCAAAGCAAATGTATCAACTAGATGTCAAATTAATGACTGTCAAAGTTAGGCAGTAGATGGTTGTGTAACCACAGGGATATGCAATACTGGGAAATCTGTTCCATTTATGCCCAGTGGATTTCCACAGCATTTCTGATCTGGCAAGTGTGGGCAGACTGATTTGGTGCTCCCCCCCCCCCCAGATTCCAGGAAAATTTCAGTTTTTAAAAAATGGCTGTAATTTGCACATTTTTAAAAAAAGTTGCACCATTTGCACAAATTGCAATTTGTGCAATGTTTTGTTTGTTTATTTATTTAGGATCTTGAAATGTCCACAAATGTTGCCAAAATTATTTTTTAGATTTTTTAATTGCTGCTCTTGTGCAACTACACATGATCACAGCTCCTCCTGTCCTCCGTGTAGCTGTCAGGAATGCCCCTGTTGCCTTCTGAATCCTCAAATAGCCAGGATTAACACTCAGACAAAAGGGCTGCTTTCCAAGGCTTTATTTCCATTCAACCTAATGAAGCTTACAAATGCTAATTGCCTGGGATTCAGAGGAAATACAAAGGAACAGCCTACCAGGGGTTTTTAAGAGTTAGGACATCAGTTGGTCTCCATTTGGAGAAAAGCGCGGCAACTCTCTGAACTTAAGGAGTAGGAGGGGAAAGTCTCCCCCTCTCCCGTGGGGCCTCGAAGTGCAGCTGTTGACGTTGAGCCAATCGGTCTGAGCACCTCAGCTCGGCTCCCACAACCTCTTGCTTCTGCCTGCACCTCGTGTCTAAAAGCTCAAGTTGTCCCTCCCTTTCCATGCCAGGGTCACTGTCGCTCCCAGGAATGTGAGCGGGGGGGCTCCCCCTCCTGCTGCGCCTCTGAAGCCTGAGAGGGTTCCTCTCCCATGGATTGTATCTCCTTCTCAGAATCAGAGCTGCTTTGAGACCCTATGGGCTCAGAACCAACTCTGACAGTAGCCCTGCAGAAGCATATTCCTCTCTTGTCAATATCCTTGTCAGTTTCATTCTCTCCACACATTACTTTGTGTAGCCCAGAATAGCCATATTTTGTACTTGTCAAACCATTTGTCAGTTTCCGCCCTGCCACCTTTGCTCAGTAAGTGGTGCCACAGTTACTGCAAATGGGAGCTGGGGAAAGGGGGCTACATCTGTGTTAAAAGCACTTGCTTGAGACTTGGACAAGTGTGCAGTGGAAGCGGGGTACCCCAAAGTGTCAGTTCAACACCCCAAACCTTGTGGATCAGGTTGCTAAGTGGGCAATCTTGTCCCCTTTTCCATCCTGTCAGTGTGAAAGTGTGCAAATTTTTGCATTCGTGTAGGAAGAAACGGGTGTACAAATACAGGTGAGTGACACTGGGTATCCTTTTCCAATGGAAAACTGGTGAAGGGAGGGAATCCTTTAAAAGACAAGCAGGACACCACTATATGGCATTGTCCTCAGGGCTGGCTCATGACATTTTACTGCATAAGGTAGAAGAGCAAATGGCACTCACCTCCCAATCAAAGTTCATAGTACCTAATGCCAGCCAAGTTATTTTGGCACCTGAGGTGGAAAATCCCACAAGAACCTCTCCTTGGCAATAAAAATACAATCATAATACATTAAATAACTAATAATTTGTGCCCTTTTATTAGAACCAGGGTCAGCGTCAAGGGTAGGCATAGTCAGCCACTTGCAGAGGGCCCACACGCCAGCAGAGACCCACTGACAAAAGCCACCTGGTGTGTTGTTGTTTCTCTTCACCACTGCACCTGCTTGTCCATCTGCCTGTCACTCTGGCACAGACAATCGTGGTGGAGAGGAGGAGGAACAGGAGATGCCCCCCCCTCCTTGCTCACTTGCCCTCCGCCTGTCAAGCAAGCAAATGGTAGCAATGATGAGAGAGTGGCTGAGGAGCAACAGCAGCTGGTGACAATGGTGGTGAGAAGGTGTCTCACTGACGGAGGGAGCCCATTGAGGGTGTCTTGCCCAAGGGCCCTCCGAAGCCTGGAGGTGGCATTGATGAAACCCCAAAATCAGCTGCCTGAGGCAGCTGCCACACTTTCTCTAATGGTAGGGCTAATCCTGCCTGACCTATTAATTTCATGCATGATGATGCTTTGTCTTTCAGTGGATTAAGCTTAATGCAAGCTAAATGTGCAGTACTGAATTGCCCATAAATTAGTAAAAGTATCCACACTGAAAAATGCCCTTGAACATAAGGAACAGCTTTGTAAAGTCAATCAGAGTTGTTCCACGGTTCTTCTGTTAATCTTCATATTTAGCTGTGATCTTATATATCTATATAATATATCTATAGCTATATAAACTCAATCCTGCTGATTTTCTTCATGGGTGCAGTTCTTTGAAGTAAATGAAAATAATCAAGTGAAGCAGAAGAGCAATCCATATTTAGTGCTAAATATATTTCATGAGAATTTTTTCTTCTTTTTAAAGCACTCCTTGCTATCCCTTATGACCTTGTCAACAGGACATTATATAATGTCACCGCTTCTCTCTCCCCTGTTCTAGATAATATGAAAGTGATCTATAGAATCACCACCGGGACAGCTGTTCAATGAATAGATATATCATACAATAGGGTCTCTTAATAATTTCTCCTGACATGTTTGCAAAGTTAAACAGTCTGCTTTTTGACCGCAGGAGACCAAAGGACATCCTTCATTGGCAAAAAAGCTGTGTAACTAATTTGCAAGGAGACAAAAGTCTGAGCATTAACTCGGAGCATTTCTCATGCTAGTAACAGCTCAGGATATATTCCCAGAGGTAAACAGGTTTCTAAAGCCTAGCACAAAGTCGTTTGCTAACAGCAACATATATATATATTCAAACACTGTGAACATTGTGTTTGAAAGTAGAGAAAGAGGAGGTTTACACCCTCCCTCATAATACTAGACTCAGGAGGACTCTGACCAAAAGCTCAGCAGAGTGGGTGGGGCTCTGAAGGCCAGTCTACACATTACATTAAATGTGCTTTAGTATATTTAACATAAGTGACATTTTAAACAGCAATTAACACTCTGTGGACATGATCAGGATCAAGACTGCAGTATATGAGGAGGGGTGTGTGTGTTGAACATTGTCTCTTTCTGCAGTCCTGACAAAAATCAGCCCTTCTCCTGTGGCTGCAATGTGCCTTTGGAGGGAAACTCCCATTGGTATGATTGGGAGGTCTCCCTTTGAGGCAAACTGCAGCTCTATGTGGTTGGGTTATTGTCAGGACCACAGCAGGAGATGGAAGGATTAATCCCCTCCTGACTTTCCCACCCCTGCTGTAGCAATTGCTGTATAAAATTACATGTTAAATGTGAAAATACATTGTGACATGTAATGTGGCCCTGAGTGGGCAGGGTGAAAACCGTCTGCTCTCTCACACTGAGGGTGGTGATAGAACCAGGATCAGATATAGATTTCCTACTCTTATAACTTTTCTTTTAGCTGAGAAATACAGATACAGCTGACACAGGCAAAGGTACCATGACAAGCAGAATATTTAAGGTGAAACCGTTTTAAAGGCATAAAGCGTTTAGATAGTTGACTCACTATTCCCCGAGGTTACGCCTGTTGGACTTTCTGTAAGAAGAGTCATGTCTCTGCCCATTACCTTAAGATGACAAGGTTCTTAAGGAGGATAAATTTCTTTTTAGAAATTTTCTTAATCAGGCCTCTCTCCTCTGGGGCTTCTTCTTGAGAAAAACCTTTACTTTTTCTTGAACATTCACCAGCTCAAGACTCTTGTTACTCTCCAAGATCATATACTCTTTGAAACACCTCACTCTTTCCTTCAGTGCACAATAAACAAATAAATCATACAATGCACTCTGGTCTTCAAATTAGTCATACAAGAAACTTAATCTTGCTGGGGAATGCCTAGAAGTAATTTGATTCATGAAAACAATAGGCCAACGGATACATTTTGGTACACCTGTACTGCATTTCAAGATAACTTTGGTGAGCATCTTGCTACTATAAGGAAACAGGGTGCACAACTTTCCCACACTTCCTGTTCCTCAGCAACAGCTTTTGTATCTCCTAAACAACAACAACAACAACAAATGCCTTGGAGATGCACAGGATACTTTGTCATGTGCGTGACAGATGTAAAGGATATATGTTGAATACAACATTATAGTGGAGGAACAGGAAACATGGGGAAATTGTGTATCCTGTACCTGCACATCATGATGATGTCTGATTTCTGAATAATATTAATTAAAGAAATTAAATTACAACCATTTGTCAGACACATGATTCGGCTTCCAGCTTTGATTTTCTACCATCAGAAAGATCAATGATGTCTTTGGAGTAAAACACATACATGCATGCTAGGAATTCAGTTTTGTTTTCCCCCTTAAAAGCTAATCTTGCTTCCACCAAGGCTGTTTTTAAGATGTTTTCATTCTTAAAAGCATATTACAAAAGCCTGGTTATTATTGTCTGACACATATATACAGGCAGAATGGCCAGCCAGCATTCTTAATGGAGAAAGATAAGAGTTTATTGGAGCTGAAGTGGATTTCTTGAGTGTTGTTTACAGTAGATGGGTAAAAGCAGCTTCCAGAAGCAACAGCTACTAGCAAAGTGTGCTCTCTGTGTCTAAATTCATCATAAGCTACTAATACAAAGCTCTAAAATATTCATGCTTAGGCACTAGCTGGAGTGGAGTACCACTTTTCAAGCATTATTGATCTGAACATAGTGGCTAAAGAGTTAAAGGAATGAAAAGGGGTCAGATGGAAGTCAAACACTAACTCTTCTTCAAACCCTTCTCTCCTTTACATTTACCTTCAAAACAAAAGTTTTTCAACATAGTACACCCTGCTATCTAATCCTCCTCCTCCTCCCCAGCTCCTCCTCTTCCTCCTTCCAGATGCGACTTTACACCCACATGCATCCAATGATAAACATCCACAACTCTTCAGTTGCTAGCACATAGTGGCACCTCACAGATATGCATGGTGATGCCCTCCATACATACAAAACAGTGTCTGAAACAATCCATTCAGAAATGTTGGTACAACATTTCCTATGTGTTGTCTGGCTGCTGCTTCCCACACTCCAAGGTCCTGCAGCTAGACAGCTGAAATTGGCTGTCTGGCCGCAAAAGCAGGGTGGGAGGGAGCAAGGGGGAGATCCACTCCTCACTTGCCCTGCACTGGATAGGTGGTCGCCCCCGGGGTCCGAGGTGACCGTCGATCCACATAGGATTGCTCCCTAAACCATAAACCAGTAAAGACATCTTTTTGTAAGAGACTGAGATAGAGGTAACCTAAAGATGGCTCATCATAAACAACCTTTAGCCAATGACAAAAGGCAAGGGACCAAGCCCTGCCTTCTATAGATGCAAGGCCAGCCTCCAGCCGTAAACCAGCAGTTGGCACACATCTTGGCGTTCCAAAAAGTGAGTGAAAGAAGTTTGAAAGAACACTCTCCACAGTTGAGTTAAATCCCTGAACCCATAATGGTACACCATACAACAATTGGGACAGAATTTTGGCCTTAAATATTTGTAAGGCAGTGGGCATAAAATGTGCCCCCTTAGTATAAAAAAATGACCTTAATATTCTGAGCTGCCTGCACTTGCAGATGGTCTATGGGTAGACCAGGAGAGTGTCAAAAAGAACATAATACCGAAATGTGAAAGGTTCATTTTGTATTGGCCACATTCATGTGTTTGTGTGGTACACCATTTCTCTATCTGCTTGGTTGCCTTGACTGCTGCTTATCATTCTTTGAACAGTCCAAAACCATCAAAAAGTATTTCTTTTGCATTTTTCTTGCAGAATATGTAGTAAGACTGAGAATCTCAATGAACTCTACTACGAGGCTTTGGCTATAACACTAAAAAGCAGGTCTGGAGCATAATTGTTGTTGTTGTTCAGTCGTTAAGTCATGTCCGACTCTTCATGACACCATGGACCATAGCACGCCAGGCCTTCCTGTCCTCCGCTCTCTCCCGGAGTGTGCTCAAGTTCATATTCATTGCATCGGTGATGCTATCTAGCCATCTCATCCTCTGCTGCCCCCTTCTCCTTTTGCCTTCAATCTTTCCCAGCATCAGGGTCTTTTCTAGGGACTTTTCTCTTCACATTACGTGGCCAAAATATTTGAGCTTCAGCTTCAGTATCTGTCCTTCCAATGAGCAGTCAGGGTTGATTTCCTTTAGGATGGACTGATTTGATCTCCTTGCAGTCCAGGGGACTTGTAAGAGTCTTCTCCAGCACCACAGTTGGAAAGCATCAATTCTTCGGCGCTCAGCCTTCCTTATAGTCCACCTCTCACAGCCATACGTTGCTACTGGAGCATAACTGAGATGCTTAAAAAGATGGCCTTAATTATAGATAGTTTGCATGGGTTGGATTCCAGGACTTTTAATATGTGGAATGATGAAATAGGCAGCAGATGTAGCACATGTTCTCTTGGGCTACCCGACTGAAATTATTGGAGAGTTTTCATCCAAGTGCTAAAGGAGGGATGGGAAACTGGTGGCTCTTCAGGTGTTTTGGCCTAGAACTCCCGTCAGCTTTAGCTGGCATAGCCATTGGTGCAGCCACCCCTGCACTTAAACTACATAGGTCTTTGGTCTTACACAATGGAATATAAATATTAAGGATCACATCGTACACTGATATGCCTTAGCACAGACTGGCCACATTCAGATAATGCTAAGCCAGGAAAACCTCAATGTGAACGAGCAGTGTGTGAGTGCGTGCAGCCCATTTGCTCTGACATCACTCCACCCTTCATACAAGCAGATAAACAAACTGTATAGCTTCACATGACATTTGAACCCGGCAATATGCACCAAAAGAAGCCAGGATTTATAAGCCAGGAACAAAACCTAGTTTAAAGGTGACTTATGATCCTGGCTTGTTTGTGTGCAATAGACTATCATCCCAGGTTTGGATAGAACATGAAACTGCTGGTTTGTTTACCCATTTGCACAAAGGGAGGTGTGAAGTGGGAGCAAATGGGCTGTGTGTGCCAGAATGCTGCTTGTTTACACCGTGATTTATTAAGCCAGGATTCATGGCTTAGTGTTATGTGCAAACACTGTGATGGTGTATGTTGCAGTACTGGGGCTGGACCTCTGAGAATGTTTCTAGTATTCTTTTGACCTACATAGATGTCTCTTTGATTTTTGATTTCTGCCTCAGGTTATAGCAGCTTTTCAACCTGCAAACAAACCAGCAGTCAGCTAGAAGGTAGTAGAAGCACTGTGATATCTGAACCGTGTGCCTCTTAAGTTGTCATGTCCTGTTCATCAAGAAGAGCATATATAAACCTCTTTGCACTGAGAGAATTCTCAAATGGCTGATGTGTCTAATTCTGGGGGTGTTTTTGCTCAGATTGGAAGAAAGGATCTAGTCCCAAATACTGAATTAACTGGTGGCCAGACTGTGGCTAATACAATAACATAGGGCTTTTTTGTATAGTTAAAGTATAGTTCTCAAAACTGACTAGAAAGGGGGGCATTCATATTTTCCTCTGTCAGTGTAAATTCTGAAATTGGAGCATGAGCAATTTACTACAGATTTCCATGCCTTCCATTCATTTACATCTGCCTCCCCTTTTATATTAACAATGTGTCGCAGATACACAATGATAAAACACTGCAGAAAAGTAATATGGATGTGATTGTACATATGACTGTATCAAGATTATTCATGTGCAGTGTTTGACTGATGCACACATATGAACCTGTGTGCATTGATAAAATACTACACAAAAACAGTTTTGATATAACCATATTTACAACCATTTAGAAGTTTACTTGCAGCCAATAAACAAACAAAAAACATTGTACAGAAAGAATCATATATAAATACAATTACATGTTTTTTTATAAAACTGAATACACGGCCACCAGCGGTATGGCCAGTGGGCATATTGGCCTTTGGGGGTGTAGCCAGGGGGCACAATCTTGCTTCTCATGATGAAGTCATGGAGGAGTCATTTGAACGTCCCTTCTGCAAACTCCATTTTTGGACAGCCAATAGTAAGATTATGTGACAAAGAAATGTCTTTCAATGGACAAATAGATAATGGGATATTATCTAGGAACCGCTACAGCAATATTTGTAAATAACTGTACATGCATATAGATTGACAATCTAGGTCTATTCATTTGTTCCCACTCGCACAATTCCAATTAGTCCTCCATGAGTGTAGGCTAAGGAGGGACGGATCTGTCCATTTCACTTTCTTCTGCATTTGAATTTTTTAAATCTCAAAGACTTTAGATCCCAAATAAGAAGAAATGTGTGAATTTTAGTAAATTCTTATCAAAATAGATTCTTACCCAATTCGAACTGAAATGAAATTTTACCCATCTGCACTGGCCAAATTCAATAGGTGCAGATATTTACAGCATCAAAAAGAATATGTTGTATCTTCCAGCCATATAGATGTTAAAGATGAGGAGCCTGTCAAAAAAGAAAGGTAGCAACCCTAATTAAGCACCACAAACATGGTTGAATTCACAGGGATTCAAACCCAGACATCGAAGAGCTAAGCGGTTTGTGGTTTTAATGTTCTATATATTTTAAATGGTTCTATTGTGTGCTGTTTGGTTTTAATTTTTGTGAACTGCCCAGAGAGCTTCGGCTATTGAGCAGTATAAATAAATAAATAAATAAGCGCTCAAACCCCTGGGCCTGTATGGACAAATCTGTCTGTTTGTTTCACTCACATTCACATTCTTTTTTAAATCTCAAGTTTTTTTCTGTCCCAAATGCGAAATAAATTGCAAATTTTGGCAGATTCTGAACTAAAGTTCTGACCAATGGGCTAATCTTCTGCAGTGGAATGTCTGCTCTACTTGTGTAGGCTCCCTGCACAATTTAGAAACGTGATCTTGCAAGGTTCTAAATATCACAGGGAGCTTGCACAAATGTAGCAGAGATTTGTGCTCCAACATATGGGGGGCAGCAGGGCCAGTGATAGGGATGCAACTGAGGTGGGTGGAACTAGCTAGTGCATCCCTGCTTTTCCCTTCATAGCAAGAAAAGAACTCTTGAATAGGACTAGGGATGGCAGAGAATTCCGCCACGGAATCCATGGCGGAACGGCCTCCTGCCCCCCCCAACCCCCTGCAGAACCCCCCGGGACGGGACTTACCTGGGGTGGATTCGGCGGCAGTGGCAGTGGATTCGGTGGCAGCGGCAGCGGCAGCTGGTCTCCTGGCTGGCCACGGCAGGGCTGCTGCCACCGCCATTGCCATCCTTGGACCGTGATAGGCTACGTAAGAATTTACGTAGCCTATCACGGCTAACATAAAAAAAAACACACGCAGCGTACGCAAATGGCGGTGGCTACGGCGGCCGCCATTTGCGTTCCCTATTTTTCACTGACTTATCATACGTCAATATTTACGTAAGATAAAATGGCGGGGAAAAAGGGGAACACATAGTGGATACTTAGGCCAGAATGGCAAAAATATTTACGTAAATATTTACGTAGGCCAGAACAGTGAAAAATAAAGGAACGCAAATAGCTTCCACTATGCTATTTGCATTCCCCCCCCTTTTTTTTTGCCATTTTATCTTATGTAAATATTAACGTAAGATAAGTTGGCAAAAAATAGGGAATGCAAATGGCGGCCGCTGTAGCTGCCGCCATTTGCGTACGCTGCGTGTTTGTTTGTTTGTTTGATGTTAGCCGTGATAGGCCACGTAAATTCTTATGTAGCCTATCACGGCTGTCTAGCTGGACACAAATGGCGGCCGCTATGGCAGCCGCCATTTGCATCTGCACCAGGCCGGAAATCTAGCTGTGGACGGCCCTGGCCGGCTGCTCTGCAGCCTGGCCGCGGAGCGGAGCCAGCCGTCGAGGATTCTGGGGGGGAGGACCAGATCGCCTCCCCCCCCCATCGAGGATTCCACGGGGAGGGATGGAGCAAAGGTAAGTGAGTTTTGTACATCCCTAAATAGGACTACTATGCACACTGTACACAGATTGTATGCACATTGAATATAACAGCTTACTAGGGATATCGGAGAAATCTGCAACAGAATCAAATGAGTTCGGATTTCTATAAATCCAACCCACAGATTCTGCAGTTGACCAGCTTTTCCTGAATTGCACGGATTCTGCAGACTTGTGGACCATTTTTTAAAAACTTTCTGGAATTTTATGGAAATTTAGGGAGCAATCCTACAGGGATAGGTGGCTGCCTCCGAACTTGGAGGCAACTGCCCATCCAATGCAGGGCAGGAGAAGCATGGAGGGGATTGGCTGTGGAAGGCCAAGGGAAGGCAGAGAAGGGGAGGCGGCTGCCGGACAACACGTTGGATGTGTCATACCAGCATTTCCGCCTTCCCAGCCCAGAAACGCCCCCAGGAATGCCCCATTTTCACCACTCCACACTCCTCTTCTGAGCGTGGAGCATGGGGCTGTTCCGAGTTGCCTGCAAGTCAGCATGGGAGAGATGAAAGGTCAGTTCTCAGGGAACCAACCTCAGAGCACGGGCTCCGGAAACTGACGTATGCTATGGCCGTCTAGCCACTGACTAGAGGTCATAGGATTGCTCCCTTAATCACAGAAAAATATATAAAATAAAAAAACACACAGCCAAAATGTGCATTTCCCCTGTAGGGTAAAGCATGAAAATGCACATTTTAGGAGAATTTGCACATGAAGGATTTGCTCATTTGCACAAGTGCAGATTTGCACAAATTTGGGAAACTGGAAAGAAATCAATTCCATCAAGGAGTGGACAGAATAAAAGGCCCTTAACAATCCATGAAACACAGACAGAATGTTGTTGTTGTTGTTTTTACAAAACCCATACATCCCTAGTGCTTACAAATCAACAATTATTGTTTGTGTAGTGAATGCAACATGTGAATATGGCTAGTGGCACAGGGCTGTGGGTTTTGTGACTTTCTGCCATCTCCAGATTTCTGAATGAAGCACTTCACCTGTAGAAGCCAGCCCTGCTACATGATTTCAGTCCAGAACCTCTTCTTTACTATCTTCTCTCATTTAGATGCAGAGACTGGGTACAAAATTAGTACAAAACTAACACCTCTTAGTTCCATTAGTGACTGGTTTTGATTATCACTTGTTAATGGATTTCATAATATTTACTCAAGGATATTAATGTACTGTTGTGGCTGCTACTTAATTACACTATACGCTAGAATTGCATTGGCAAAACAGCAACACCCTTCATAAATATTTTTTCTACTTTATGGTAATAACAACATTAATAATGCATATTGGACATATTTATTAATAAAGTATTTTTAGCTCTAAACGAAACAGTGTACACTTGAACCTTCATTAAATGAGAGATGTGCTGAATAAGCTCAATATTATCATAGACTAATCTACAGGCACTAAAATGGTGTTTTTCTTCCTTGGTTCTTTCTTTACCTCTGTTCCATTTTATTTATTTTGTTTCCTGTCATACACACAGGGAGATTTTGATGTGGCAATGCTTTCAGATGAGAAACTCCCCATATTTATTGATTGATGAATGTTCAGGACAGTTAACATTAAAAATGCTATAAAATAATAAATATGTAACCAAGCAATGGTCAATTCTAAAAAGCAGAATATATAACAGCAATTTGAAGTATCTCATCAAATGTAAAAGCCTAGAAAAATAAAATAAAAAGATCTTCACTTGGTACCAAAAAGTACATCAGTCTAGGTGCCAGGCAATTTCATAAGTAAGGCACCATAACTGAGAAGACCCTGTCCACAGTTGCCATCTGTCTCACATCTAGGGATGTTGGAGAAATACACAACAGAATCGAATGAGTTTGGATTTTTATGAGTCTGACCCATGGATTCTGCAGCGGACCGGCTTTTCCTGAGTTGCATGGATTCTGCGAACTTGCAGACACACACACACACACACACACACACACACACATATATATATATATATATATATATATATATATAACCTTCTGGAATTTGATGGAAATTTGGTTGTAAAATATATGTAAAAAAAAAAGCTGAAGATGTGCATTTCCCCCATAGGCTAAAAGCATGAAAATGTGCATTTTAGGGACCTTTGCTCATTTGGGGGGAGGATTTCCACATTTTTGCAAGTGCAAATTTGTGCAAATATGAATCTGTGCAAATTTGGGAAATGGGAAAAAATCCAATTCTGCCAATAAGCAGACGATAGAACAAAAGGCACCTGACAATGAGTGAAACACAGATGGAACAGATTTTACAAAATCCATACATCCCAACACACATCAGATGGTGGAGATATCCACCAGCTGAGTGTCTGCAAAAATGATCGGGAAGGAGCCTGGGGAAGGAGGACCAGCCAGCAGCTGCACCGGGTGGATCCTGAGCCTGAGCCTGCTTCTGCCCCCGCCAAAGGTACTTAAGGCGGGGCTGCCAGAGGCTGCTCGGGAAGGAGCCTGGGGAAGGAGGACCAGCCAGCAGCTGCACCAGGTGGATCCTGATCCTGAGCCTGCTTCTGCCCCCACCCACAGGTACTTAAGGCGGGGCTGCCACAGGCAGCGCCTCGGCGTGCGCCTCGGTGTCGCGCCAAGTGCGACACTAAGTGTGCACTTAGCGTCGCACTTGGAGTCGCGTAAGATCTACCCACCTGCCTCTCCAGAGACACCAGCAGCCACAACACCAGCAGCAAATAGCAGCAGCAGCAGAGGGCAGCAGCTTTAAAGACCAGGGGAAGGGGCAAACGTGGACTATCTGCTCCTTCTTAGCTGCTGTTCTCTTTTATCTCTTTTATATGCTTTTAAACTGTTGTATATTTTATATCTTAATATTTTAATATGTGCCTGGGAGGACTATTGGACAACTCAGGGGGTGGGGGAGGTGCCACCATAACTGTGGTCACGGGCAGGGGGAGGTATGGCGTTGGGGGGATTAACAGGCCAGCTGAGGAGAAAAGGGGCTAGACACCTTACAGCTGTCCCCTCTTCTGGTTCTTCCCCCAACCTGATGGTTCCTGGCAGCCTTACCAGTCTGCCCTCGGGTCTGGTGGTGCTGCTGCTGAATGCCAGGTCGGCCCAAAATAAGACCTCCCTCATCCATGATTTGATTGTGGATGAGGGGGCTGACCTGGCATGTATTACTGAGACCTGGGTGGGGGAACTGGGAGGGGTCACTCTCTCCCAGCTGTGCCCTCCTGGGTACTCGGTGCAGCACCAACACCGACTTGAGGGTCGGGGAGGGGGGGTTGCCGTGGTCTATAGGAATTCAATCTCCCTCTCCAGGCTTCCTGCTCATTCGAGTGCAGATCTTGAGTGTCTGTACCTTGTGTTGGGTACCCGGGACAGATTAGGGATTCTGTTGGTGTACCGCCCACCCCGCTACCCATCAGACTCCCTGCCTGAGCTGACGGAGGTGGTCTCGGACTTGGTGTTGAGGACCCCCAGGATGATGGTCCTGGGGGATCACAACTTCCATGCCGAGGCCGCTGTATCCGGGGTGGCTCAAGACTTCATGGCCGCCATGACAACCATGGGGCTGTCCCAACATGTCATTGGCCCAATGCATATAAAAGGACACACGCTTGATCTGGTTTTCTCGACTGGGCAGGAGGATGGTGATCTGAAAGTAGAGGAATTAACATCTGTCCCTTTGTCATGGTCAGATCACTTCCTGCTGAGCTTTAGACTTCTGGCGGCCTTTCCCCTCTGCAAGGGTGGGGGACCTATTAAAATGGTCCGCCCCCGGAGATTAATGGATTCCGTTGGATTCCAGAGGGCTCTGGGGGATTTTCCTGCTGGTATGGCTGGTGCTCCTGTTGAAGCCCAGGTCACTCTGTGGAATGCAGAGATGACTCGGGCGGTTGACACGATCGCACCCAAGCGCCCTCTCCCTCTGAGCAGAGCCCGGCCAGCTCCTTGGTATACACCTGAGCTGAGGGCAATGAAGCAAGAGGGGAGACGGCTAGAACGCAGGTGGAGGAAAACTTGTGCTGAGTCTGACCGAACACAGGTAAGAGCCCACTATCGAGCCTACTCTGTGGCGGTGAGGGTGGCAAAGAGGCAGTTCTTTTCCACCAGCATTGCATCTTCTCAGTGTCGCCCAGCGGAGCTTTTCCGAGTGGTTCGCGGCCTGTTACATTCTGGGCCAGGG
This sequence comes from Heloderma suspectum, assembly GCF_057233095.1. NCBI lineage: Eukaryota > Metazoa > Chordata > Lepidosauria > Squamata > Helodermatidae > Heloderma > Heloderma suspectum. Next base: position 74,712,895 of record NC_139462.1, read on the forward strand.
AGAGAGACGGTGGAACCCTCGGTAGCACGCTGTGACGGGTTTGCGCGGCACTTTGAGGATAAAGTCGCTCAGATTCGTCATGAATTGGACACCACGATTAATGCAGTTCCATTGGTAGAGGCGTTCAGAGCACCGTCTGGTCCAGTTTTATTGGATGAGTTTCAGTTACTGAGGCCTGAGGATGCGGACAAGGTGCTTGGCCAAGTCCGATCGACCACTTGTGTGCTTGACCCTTGCCCTTCATGGCTTATTAAATCAAACAAGGAGGGGTTGTCCAGCTGGGTCCAAGAGGTTGTAAATTCCTCCTTGAGAGAGGGAGTGGTGCCTGCCGCTTTAAAAGAGGCAGTAATTAGACCACTCCTGAAAAAGCCTAACCTGGACCCAGAGGATGTTAACAATTATAGGCCAGTGGCCAACATCCCCTTCCTGGGCAAGGTGCTTGAGCGGGTGGTTGTAGGACAGCTCCAGGCACTCTTGAATGAAACGGATTATCTAGATCCATTTCAATCGGGCTTCAGGCCTGGTTTTGGAATGGAAACTGCCTTGGTCGCCCTGTGGGATGACCTCTGCCGGGAGAGGGACAGGGGGAGTGCGACCCTGTTGATTCTCCTGGACCTCTCAGCGGCTTTCGATACCATCGACCATGGTATCCTTCTGGATAGGTTGTCTGGGTTGGGAGTTGGAGGCACTGCACTACAGTGGTTCCGCTCCTACTTGGATGGCCGATTCCAGAAGGTGGTGCTGGGGGATTATTGCTCTGTGCCATGGCAATTGTGCCATGGGGTTCCACAGGGCTCTATTCTATCCCCCATGCTGTTTAACATCTACATGAAACCGCTGGGGGAGGTTATCCGGAGGTGTGGGCTGAGGTGCCATCAATATGCGGATGACACCCAGCTCTACCTCTCTTTCTCATCAAAACCAGGTGAGGCAGTGGCTGTTCTGAACCAGTGCCTCGGCACGGTAATGGACTGGATGAGGGCCAATAAACTGAAACTCAATCCAGACAAGACGGAGGTACTGTTAGTGGGTGGTTCGTCTGCCCGGCTAGGTGATAATCAACCTGTTCTGGAGGGGGTTGCACTCCCCCTAAAGGATCAGGTTCGTAGTTTGGGGGTGCTCTTGGATCCAGAACTGTCACTTGAGGCACAGGTGAACTCAGTGGCACGGAGCACTTTTTATCAGCTTAGGCTGGTATACCAACTACGCCCTTATCTGGGCAGAGATAGCCTAGCTACAGTTATCCATGCTCTGATAACTTCTCGTCTGGATTACTGCAATGCGTTATACGTGGGGCTGCCTTTGAAAACGGTCCGGAAACTTCAGCTGGTCCAAAATAGGGCAGCAAGATTGTTAACAGGGACTGGCCTGCGAGCTCATATTACGCCAGTACTTTTCCAGCTGCACTGGCTGCCGGTCCATTTCCGGGCCCGATTCAAAGTGCTGGTGTTAACATTCAAAGCCCTTAACGGCTTGGGGCCAGGTTACCTGAAGGATCGCCTCCTCCCATATGTGCCTGCCCGGACCTTAAGATCATCAGCAGCAGCCCTTCTCCGTGAGCCCCTGCCAAAGGAAGTGAGGCGGGTGGCTACTAGGAGGAGGGCTTTTTCTGTTGTGGCACCCCGGCTCTGGAATGAGCTCCCTAGTGAGGTTCGCCTGGCGCCTACATTGTACTCCTTTCAGCGCCAGGTGAAGACCTTTTTATTTTCCCAGGCATTTTAGCTTTCTAAATTTTTATCTTTGCTGTTTTAAATCTGTATTTTAAACTCCTGTACTGCTGCTAGGTTTTATTGTGGTTGTATTGTTATATTGTGGTTTTAATGTTCTATATATTTTAAATTGTTTTATTGTGTGTTGTTTGGTTTTAGTTTTTGTGAACCGCCCAGAGAGCTTCGGCTATTGGGCGGTATAGAAATAAATAAATAAAATAAAATAAAATAAATCTCAGTACACGGACTGTTTGCAGACAGTACCCAGGTCTCAAGCTGTGCAGGGCTTTAAAGTAAGCACCAGCATATTGAATTATGCTTGGAAACTGACTGAGAGCCAGTGCAGCTCCTTAATCTCAGGCTGGATCTGTTTCTCCATGCATTCTGAGATGAAACAGTCCCGTGAAGAACCTGTACTATGCACCTATATGTTTGAATCAGCTCAAAGCCAGTGAAGAAATACTGGAACAAAACAAAGCATTTGATGGGGATTTCAACATATCCAGGACTAGGAATGATAGAGAAATCTGTCTGAAGGGTGGAGTTCAATGAGTTTTCCTAGGCTTGGGCCCCCGGATTTCAATTCAGTTCCCACTGCAGTGGGAACTTGATCTGCAGTGAGTTGGGCCAGTTCGCAGATTTTCTGGGAATTTTGCACATTTGGGGGGAAGGTTCTGCAATTTCTGCAATTTGCACAAATTATGGCCGAAGTTGTGCAAATTATGGCTGAATGTGTGTAATTCACACAAATGTGTCTGTAATTTGTGCAAATTGCTCATAAATGTGTGCAAATTGCAGAACATTCCATAAAAATTGTGCAAAAAGTTCCCGGAGTTCAGTGAACAGCCTGCAGCTTCGTCTGAAGATGCAAAATGAGTTGTACATGCCGTGGAACTCTGTCGAGCTAAGAAAGAATTGTATTTCCCAGTGACAGACATCCCTATACAGAGCACTAGAGTCAAGTGGTAGCTGATATGTTTCAAATGGCATGTGCAGATAGATAGATAGATGATTGATAGATAGATAGATAGATAGATAGATAGATAGATAGATAGATAGAAAGATGAAAATGTTCAGACTCCAGATAAATCTTTGTTACTAAACCTATGGGTTACTGCAAATATGATTTCTGCTCCAATGACATTAATAATGGTTGCTTAAGGTGCTGGAAAGAGGAGAAATAGATAGATCAATGCACGAATCACAGAGACAAAAATGAAATCACAGGGGTGGATGGTTCAGGGGAGAAATCAGCTCCATCTGTACACTATTGGAATGTTAATTGTGGCTACAATCCTATACAACAGCCTTCTCCAGATGGGTGCCCTCCAGATGTTTTGGACTACAACAGGATTCCTGAACATTGACTATGCTGGCTGGGGCTTATGGGGGTTGAAGTCCAAAACATCTGGAGAGCACCAGGTTGGGGAGGGCTGCTATACACATTAATCTGAGGAGTAAGTTCCATTGAACTCAGACTCACTTCTCAGTATTCATTTATTTCAAGTATTTTAAAACTGTTTTTTAGGGCTATGCCCTCCCAAAATGACATATAAAAAGGAGTGAGAGACAAGGTATAGCTTAAAAGTGATCAGAACATATATCCAGAATTACTTGGCGAAGCAGCTCTGCCCATAAATATGGTCTCAAAGACAGTCTTGAAGAGGCCTACCTAAATGCTAGATTAGAAGAGGCAAGCCATAGGTCTATCTGAGGGGCATTCGAAAGACTCAGGGCCAACACAGAGGAGGACCTATCTCTAGTGCAAGTCAACTTCACTTATTCTTAATAGTGGGTACTTGAGAAGGACTCCCAGGGTAGGTTTTAGGATACAGGAAGGAATATAAAATATAAAAAGGAATATAAAATGATAAGTTTTTACCTTTGAAGGTAAAAGTGGTTCTTCAAACCTAGTACTAAGCCATTAAAATCTTTCAAGGTTGAGATCAGCACTCTAAATTGGGCCCACTAAATTGCAGCTGACACAAGATTGGAGTTATATGTTCAGACTTTCTGGCCCCCACCACCATCCATGAGGCTATATTTTACACTAACTGTAGCTTCTGGACAATCTTCAGAGGCAGCCCCACATAAAGCAAATTGCAGTAGTCTAGCTGAAGTAACCAAGGCATGGGTAACCATTAGGGCTGTGCATTGACCCCCCGCTTCACTTTGATGCTGCTTCAGACCCTCCAAATCAGCCCTGCTTTGACTTGGACTGATTCAGACCCCCTCTGCTTCAACTTGGATCCGGATCTGAAGTGAGATTCAGGTATCTGGATCACTTGGTTTAGGGATTTTCCCATTGACTTGCACTGGAAAACACAAATGGCCATAACTTTTTCAGTTTTTATGATAAATACATGAAACTTGAGGGCCTCTCTGCCCCATGGAGGGGATCCCACCTGCCAAATTTCAGACAGTTTGTCCCAGTACCTTTGTGATAGGCGCACCTGAAATTTGAGTTTTTCCACAAAAGCTCTCAAAGCAAAATGTCATAACTCTCAGCCCCATGCCACTGCCTCCTCCTGTCCTGCCTGCTCAGCAAGGACTGCTAGCTGTCTCCTGCTAATGAGGAGGAGATGGCTAGCTAGTGGCTGCAGTGTGTCCTGTGCTGCTGGTTGGCTGTCCTTGACAGCCAACCAGATAGTAGTAGTAGGAGGAGGTGCTGCACACTCCCCCACCACTAGCTGTCTCCTGCTCGTGAGGAGGAGATGGCTAGCGGCTAGGGCGTGTGCCTCACCTCCTCCTGCCTGGGCGATTTACAGTGCTTTTTGCGTATACATCTATGTGCACACATAGACTTATATGCAAAAAGTGTTGCGAATCGCCCATATACTCAAGATTCATGGCACTTTTTGCATATAACTCTATGTTCAAATAGATTTCTAGTCACCATGTTTTTTAAAACATGGTGATCATGGCGGAGGCAGAAGGACAGGCAAGCGGAGCACGGGCTGGGTGGGCAGGCATCCAGAGAACCTGGAAGGGAGTGGTTTCTCACATCCCTAAGTAACACCACCAGAATGATCTCTGTCTCTGAAACATAGCTGTTTTTCTCCAGTTATTCAGTCTTTCCCCCCACCTCCACCACTGTCACGACTGATTGGAGATTGCTGGGTTACGTTCAGCCCTGTTTTGGCAACTAGAGTTTCCATTCACCAAAGCTCCCTCCCTCCCTCGCTCCCTCTCCCTCCTCCTCAACCCCTCGCCGAACTTCCTCAAGTTGATACTTTTGCCAGGCTGTCTGGACTGCTCAGAACGAATCATCGAGTTGAATGAAGAACTTTGTATACAAGCCTCTTTGCTTCAGGGTGTCTTGTTGCTGTTCTGCTCTACCTTATATCATGTGGAGGCACCTCCAAAGCAGCCTGCTTTGACTCGTTATTCGGGCTTCAGACCGAAGTGGTGCACAGCCCTAGTAACCATTATCCTAGTATATTTGTTATATCATATATTAGTGTCTAGTAGCCACTATCCATGACACAGACTATGAGGATCCTTCATTGTTACCTTGGGGATTTGAGTTTGAGTCCCATACGCTAATATTGTTTAACAAGGTGGCTATTCTAAATTAATGTAAGGCTAAACTTTATTACCACACTATCATGTATTATTCTTAGATTACTGTTAATAATGAATGTTATTATTTTTGCTGTCTTTTTTACAGGACTATTGTTTAGATGCCTTGAATATCTATGATAGAAATACAGTATATAAACCCTAGAAAACACACACACACACACAAACACACAATGTTTTCAGTAAATATCACAAGTATTAGAACAGAATTAGGAGATGAATGATCCAGCAAAAACCAAAATATATATTTGTATAATTTCCACCCCACAAAAAAGGCATGTCACTTCAGATATAACGTTATTAATATTTAAATTCTGTTTTTATGCTAAAATAATTCTCGAGGCTGTCCAAACATATCCTAAGTGCTACTGTTCAAAAGTTACTTCACAGTGCTACTGGAAGACAGCAGTGGTTGAAAGTGAAACATTCTGTATATTCTCCAACTTCATGTTGTGGCCCATCATTTTTGTTCATTTGTTTGTATTCATACAAAGCTGTATTTGCGAGGCGAGAACAGATTGGCCAGGTTTGGACAATCAGCGGGGGAAGTAATGCAGCATGCTGGTCGCGCGAACGAGATTACCCTAATTATCCACGCTTCGTCACGGGTTGCCATGTTTGAACCTGGCATGCAGCAGAGGTGTAGTAACTTTTCACCAACCCTATAATCCCTACTGCAAGACATGGATTGCAGGGTGGGTGAAAGGTCACTACATCCACACCACATGCTGGGTTTGGATGGCATGACAAACTGGGACATGGCACGGGTAATTAGGGTAATCCTGGTCGCGTGACTGGCATGCATGGGGTGGAGGAAACAACCGACGCTGCGTTGTTTCCTCCACTGATCATCTGAACCCAGCCAGTAGGTAACAAATGTATTAGCTGGAAAAATAACATTGTCAGTCATTGCATATTGTGGGTTAAGCATGTAATGGTGGTAGAGTTACACCTTGGGGCAGTCGCTTACTTTTGCATTATGGTAAGAATTCAGCTGATACCTTTATGTGCTTAATATTAGGGATATCAGAGAATTTCGCCACGAATCTCAGGGAGATTTCCCCCGAAATCGGTGGCGAAATGGTCTGCCCCCCCGCCCCCCCCGGGACGGGACTTACCTTGGGCGAATCTTCCTGGCGGCAGCAGCTCCGGCGGTGGTTCGGCGGCGGTTCAGCGGCGGTTCGGCGGCGGCGGCGGCCGGTCTTCCGACTGGCTGCCGCCGCCGCCATTTCCAGTAAAAAAAACGTGATAGGCTACGTAAAGATTTTTAAAAAATACCGTGATAGGCTACGTGAATGTTTACGTAGCCTGTCACGGCTGAGTAAAACAATAACAACAACAATGTGCGTACGCAAATGGCGGCGCCCATGGGCGCCGCCATTTGCATTTCCTTATTTTGGCACGTCTAGTCTACGTAAACATTTACGTAGACTACGGTGAAAATAAGGGGAACGCAAATAGTGTAGTGTCTACGCTATTTGCGTTCCCCTTATTTTCGCCGTAGTCTACGTAAATGTTTATGTAGACTAGATGTGCCAAAATAAGGAACGCAAATGGCAGCGCCCATGGGCGCCGCCATTTGTATATGCGCGGTTTGTTTTGTTTTTTTTACTCAGCCGTGATAGGCTACATAAACATTTACGTAGCCTATCACAGCTGACTGCAGGAACGCAAACGGCGGCTACAGTGAAAATAAGGGGAACGCAAATAGCGTAGCGTCTACGCTATTTGCGTTCCCCTTATTTTCGCCGTAGTCTACATAAATGTTTACATAGACTAGACGTGCCAAAATAAGGAAAGCAAATGGCAGCGCCCATGGGTGCCGCCATTTGTGTATGCGCGGATTTTTGTTTTTTGTTTTTACTCAGCCGTGATAGGCTACGTAAACATTTACGTAGCCTATCACGGCTGACTGCAGGGACGCAAACGGCGGCTACGGTGAAAATAAGGGGAACGCAAATAGCATAGCATCTACACTATTTGCGTTCCCCTTATTTTCGCCGTAGTCTACATAAATGTTTACGTAGACTAGACGTGCCAAAATAAGGAAAGCAAATGGCAGCGCCCATGGGCGCCGCCATTTGTGTATGCGCGGATTTTTGTTTTTTGTTTTTACTCAGCCGTGATAGGCTACGTAAACATTTACGTAGCCTATCACGGCTGACTGCAGGGACGCAAACAGCGGCGGCGGCTACGGCCGCCACCATTTGCGGACCCGGTCGGCCAGGATTCGGGGGGGAGGGACAGAGCGCCTCCCCCCTGGCCAGAATTTCAGGGGGGAGGGATGGAGCGCCTCCCCCCCGGCCAGAATTTCAGGGGGGAGGGACGGAGCGCCTCCCCCCCACCAGAATTTCGGGGGGAGGGATGGAGCGCCTCGCCCCCCCACGAATCAAATTCCGTTCAAGGTAAGTGACTTTCGTACATCCCTAATTTTATAGTACTGATGTGTTTTAAAACTGAAATTATATTCTTAGGTGCCTTGAGGGCTCTTTGAGCCAGAAGGCAGATTAAAATGACAACGTAATAAAGCAAATGAATACATATATACATACATGACACACAATATAGGCATTTAAATGATACTTAACTGATCTTATAAACATGTTAGCAGTTTCTTTAATTGCTTTAACAGTGTTGGTATCATCGTTTTTTGATATGATAAAACAGAATGAAGGGTTTTAATTAGAAGTGAAGAGACAAATTCCCCGCTAACATAATTCCACTGAAACTGCTCATTGGAACATCTTATCCCCTTTAAAAATCAGTTTTCCCTCTTCTATGCTGAATTATATACCTGCCCCAAATGCACTTTTACCTAAGTGTGTTGATTCTTCTCATTTCCTCTGAAAGATGTCTTCCCTCTCACTCAGTTTTTCACTCGGAAATAACTCATGATTTATGTTGGTAAATGAATTGTTTCTTAGTCCCTAGAGAGTCTTTAGAAAGAACTTTGCCCTCTCCGACAAAATACTTGCTATGGAATCTGTTCCCATAAAAATAAGTTAACATTCCAATGTAACCTTTCATACCTGCCAATATCTGACCTGAAGTAATATTAGGAAAGTGTGTTTGAAAGCTTTATTTTGAAAGGTAATCCATTTCCAAGACACTAAATGATAAGTGAAAGGAATTGAAAATAATAGAAGAGAACTGCATGTAGATGGAGACATTTTCAACATATAGTGGTTTTTCAAGATCGCAAATGCTTATTCCCTCTTCCTTGAGGAATGTTCACAGTGTGTAAAAATATGTTGCATTATATCAGATTAAAGATGCCAGGCTCATTTTCTTCAATCCCATTGAAATATATCTCTTAACTATATAGACCAGGGATGTTGAATCTCTTTTAGCCTGAGGGCCGACTTCAATTTTGGAGACGCTTTTGGGGGCCCCATTCCATACGAACATAAGAAGAGCCATGCTGGATCAGACTGAGGGTCCCTCTGGTCCAGCATTCTGTTCACAAAGTGGCCAACCAGCTGTCAACCGGGAACCCACAAGCAGGGCATGAGCACAACAGCACCCTCCCACCCATGTTCCCCAGCAACTGGTGTACATAGGCTCACTGCCTCTGGTACTGGACTAGTAGCCATTGATAGCCTTTTCCTCCAGGAATTTGTGTAATCTCCTTTTAAAGCCATCCAAATTGGTGGCCATGACTACATCTTGTGGTAGTGAATTCCATAGTTTAACTATGTGCTGTGTGAAGAAGTCCTTCCTTTTATCTGTCCTGAATCTCCCACCAATCAGCTTCATGGGATGACCCTGGGTTCTAGTATTTTGAGAGAGGGAGAAAAATGTCTCCCTATCCACATTCTCCACACCATGCATAATTTTGTACACCTCTATCATGTCTCCCCTCACCCTCATTTTTTCCAGGCTAAACAATCCCAGTATTGTAACCTGCTCTCATAGGGGAGATGCTCCAGCCCCTTGATCATTTTAACTGATCATTCTAGTGGTGGCCAGGACCAAAAGCAAAAGGGGAGGAGCCAAAATACCAAGAGTACCAGTGTATTTTAGCTTAAAACTCCTACTGCCAGTAACTAAGCCTTAGGAGAGGCATTCCAACCTTTTAGAATGGAGTGAAATCATACAAAATCCAGGCAACCACCAAAAAACTGGCGACCACGGGAAAGGGGTGGGGTTAGTGGAAAGGGTGTGGCCATCTGTGGAACCCCAGAGGACCAGATTGGGACCCCAGGCAGGCTGGATTTGGCCCGCTGGCCTGACTCCCCCCCCCCAGATATAGACTCTTCATGCTATCTTTACTCTTTAGGCTGCAATCCTATACACACTTACTTGGGAGTAAGTCCCACAGAATACAATGGAATTTATTTCTGAGTAGACATGCATAAGATTGTGCTGTCACTATTCCTCCTGAATTTTAAAATGGTTTTGCTGCTTTTATATATATGTCCAATACAAAGATATACCATTACTCCTGTCCAATTCCCAACCAGACTAAATGGCATCAGGAAAACACACACACACATTTAGGGCACAATCCTATGCATGTTTAGCCAGAAAAAAATCCTACAACTCCCCGCATTCCCCAGACAGCTGTGCTGGGAGTTGTAGGATTTTTTTTTCTGGCTAAACATACATAGGATTGCATTCTTAGTGCCAGTATTAAAAGGGATTCTGCACTTACACAAATATATTTCACTGATACATTATGTTGGTACCTATTTTTTCATACCCATGCACTTTGTGTATATGTGTGTGTATGTGTATGTGCCTGCGTGTGTGCAAGTGAATACTGTCTGCAGTTTCAGATCTTGGGAGGGAAGTACAAGCTCAAACATTCCATAAGTGGCTAAGGAAGAAATGCATCACAGAAACATTCAGAAAGCAAATTAACACCTTGGAGCGAGCAATCCTATGGCCACTAGTCAGCGGCTAGATGGCCATAGGATATATAGGTTTCCAGGAACCAACCTTGGAGCTCGCAGCCTAAGGTCGGTTCCCAGAGAAATGACCCCCCATCCCGCACTGCCTCACAGGCAACACGGAACACCCCCATGCTCCATGCTAGGAAGAGGGGCGCAGAGCGGCCAAAATGGGGCATTCCAGGGGGCATTCTGGAGCAGAGAAGGCGGGAATGCCGGTACGACACATCTTATGTGTTATCTGGCAGCCTTCTCCCCTGCTCTGCCTTCCCACAGCTAGACAGCTGACATTGGCTGTCTAGCCATAAATGCAGGGCAGGAGAAGCATGGAGGGAATGATCCCCTCCATGCTTCTCCTGCCCTGCATTGGATAGGCGGTCGCCTCCAAGTTCCTATCCCCATAGGATTGCGCCCCTAAAAGTCTTTCCAAATGAGCCCAGATTTCAGTCTAAGTTGTCCCATGGAATTTAGAGGGCAAGAGAAGAAACTGTTTCTACATTGCGGATTGTTGTTGTTCAGTCGTTAAGTCGTGTCCGACTCTTCATGACCCCATGGACCATAGCACGCCAGGCCTTCCTGTCCTCCACTCTCTCCCGGAGTGTGCTCAAGTTAACATTCATTGCATCGGTGATGTTATCTACCCATCCCATCCTCTGCCATCCACTTCTCCTTTTGCCTTCAATCCTTCCCAGCATCAGGGTCTTTTCCAGTGACTTTTCTCTTCGCATTAGATGGCCAAAATATTTGAGCTTCAGCTTCAGTATCTGTCCTTCCAATGAGCAGTCAGGGTTGATTTCCTTTAGGATTGACTGATTTGACCTCCTTGCAGTCCAGGGGACTCGTAAGAGTCTTCTATAGCACCACAGTTCAAAAGCATCAATTCTTCGGCACTCACCCTTCCTTATAGTCCAGCTCTCACAGCCATACGTTACTACTGGGAAAACCATAGCTTTGATGATATGAACCTTTGTCAGCAAGGTGATGTCTCTGCTTCTTACAATGCTGTCTAGGTTTGCCATAGCTTTCCTCCCAAGGAGCAAGCGTCTTTTAATTTCATGGCTACAGTCACCGTCTATGGTGATCTTGGAGCCCAAGAAAATGAAATCTGTCACTGCTTCCATTTCTTCCCCTTCTATATGCCAGGAAGTGACAGGGCCAGATCATAGTTTTTTTAATGTTGATTTTCAAACCAGCTTTTGCACTCTCTACTTTCACCCTCAACAAGAGGCTCTTTAGATCCTCTTCACTTTCTGCCTTTAGGGTGGTATCGTCTGCGTATCTGAGGTTGTTGATAATTCTCCCGGCAAACTTAATTCCGACCTGTGATTTATCCAACCTGGCATTTCTCATGATGTACTCTGCATATAAATTAAATAAGCAGGGCGACAATATACAGCCTTGTCGTACTCCTTTCCCAATTGGGAATCAATCAGTTGTTCCATGTCTGGTTCTTACTGTTGCTTCTTGACCCTCATACAGGTTTCTCAGGAGACAGGTAAGGTGGTCTGGTACTCCAATCCCTTTAAGTATTTGCCAGAGTTTGTTGTGATCCACACAATCAAAGGCTTTAGCATAGTCAATGAAGCAGAAATAGATGTTTTTCTGGAATTCTCTTGCTTTCCCCATGATCCAGCGAATGTTGCCGATTTGATCTCTAGTTCCTCTGCCCCTTCAGAACCCAGCTTGTAGTTCCGGTAGTTCTCGATAGGGATGTATGAAACTCCCCTTACCTGGCTCCGCCGGGTTCCGCTGGGGGGGAGGCGCTCCATCCCTCCCCCCGGAATCCTGGCCGGCCGGCTCCGCTCCACAGGGATTCCACGGAGCTGCCGGCTGGCTCCGCCAGTAGCTGGACATCCGGCCACTGGCTAGCAGGGACGCAAATGGCGGCAGCCGTAGCCACCGCCATTTGTGTCCCTGTAGTCAGCCGTGATAGGCTACATAAAGACTTACGTAGCCTATCATGACTGGCTTAAAAAAAACACACACACACGCGTACGCAAATGGTGGCGGCTATGGCCGCCGCCATTTGCGTTCCTTATTTTTGGCCGTCTTAGTCTACGTAAATATTTACGTAGACTAAGACGGCGAAAATAAGGGGGAATGCAAGTAGCATCCACTACGCTATTTGCGTTCCCCTTATTTTTACCGTCTTAGTCTACGTAAATATTTACATAGACTAAGATGGCCAAAAAGAATGAACGCAAATGGCGGAGGCCATAGTCGCCGCCATTTGCGTACGCGCGTTGTTGTTTTTTTTAAGCCAGTCATGATAGGCTACATAAGTCTTGACGTAGCCTATCACGGCTGACTACAGGGACGCAAACGGCGGCAGCGACGGCCGCCGCCATTTCCGTTCCTTATTTTTGGCCGTCTTAGTCTACGTAAATATTTACATAGACTAAAATGGCGAAAATAAGGGGAAACGCAAATAGCGTCCGCTACGGTATTTGCGTTCCCCTTATTTTTGCCATCTTAGTCTATGTAAATATTTATGTAGACTAAGACGACCAAAAAGAATGAACTCAAATGGCGGCGGCCGTAGCCGCCGCCATTTGCATGCACATTTTTGTTTTTTTAGCCAGACGTGATAGGCTACATAAGTCTTTATGTAGCCTATAACGTCTTGTAAAAAAAAAAAAAAAAACCTGACAAGACTGCAAATGGCGGCTGCGGCGGCCGGTCAGAAGACCAGCCGCCGCCGCTGCAGCCGCCGCTGGAGATCTGCCCCAGGTAAGTCTCGTCCCGGTGGGGATCCGCGGGGGGGCAGGCCGTTCCACCACAGATTTCAGGGGGCTGAATGCACTGGCATTCGGCCTCACCGAGATCCATGGAGGAATTCTCTGCCATCCCTGGTTCTCAGTTCACATACTGCTGAAGCCTAGCTTGTAGGATTTTGAGCATAACCTTGCTGGCATGTGAAATGAGTGCAATAGAACGGTAGATTGAACACTCTTTGGCATTGCCCTTCTTTGGAACTGGAATGTAAACTGAACTTTTCCAGTCTTGTGGTCACTGTTGAGTGTTCCAAACTTGTTGGCATATTGAGTGCAGCACTTTAACAGCATCATCTTTTAGGATTTTAAATAGCTCTGCTGGAATACTGTCATCTCCGCTAGCTTTGTTGTTAGCAATGCTTCCTAAGGCCCACTTGACTGCACTCTCTAGGATGTCCGGCTCAAGTTCAGTGATCTCACTATCATGGCCACCAGGGACATTAAGATCTTTCCTGTATAGTTCTTCTGTGTATTCTTTCCACCTCTTCTTAATCTCATCTGCTTCTGTTAGGTCCCTGCCTTTTTTGTCCTTTATCATGCCCGTCTTTGCACAAAATGTTCCCTTGAGATCTCCGATTTTCTTGAAAAGATCTCTAGTCTTTCCCATTCTATTGTTTTCTTCGATTTCTTTGCATTGTTCATTTAAGAAGGCCTTCTTGTCTCTCCTTGCTATTCTCTGGAACTCTGCATTCAGTTGGATATATCTTCCCCTTTCTCCTTTGCTTTTCGCTTCCCTTCTTTCGTCAGCTACTTGTAAAGCCTCATCAGACAGCCACTTTGCTTTCTTGCATTTCTTTTTCTATGGGATGCATTGAGTTGCTGCCTCCTGAACAATGTTATGCACCTTAATTAGTCTAATCCCTTAAATCTATTCCTTGCCTCCACTGTATATTCATAAGGGATATGATTTAGGTCATACCTGAATGGTTTAGTGGTTTTCCCTACGTTCTTCAATTTAAGCCGAAATTTTGCAATAAGAAGCTCATCTGAGCCACAGTCAGCTCCAGGTCTTGTTTTTACTGACTGTATAGAGCTTCCCCATCTTTGGCTGCAAAGTACATAATCAATCTGATTTCAGTATTGACCATCTGGTGATGTCCATGTGTAGAGTCGCCTCTTGTGCTGTTGGAAAAGAGTGTTTACTATGATCAGCGTGTTCTCTTGGCAAAACTCTATTAGCCTTTGTCCTGCTTCATTTTGTTCACCAAGGCCATGCTTGCCTGTTATCCTGGTGATTTCTTGACTTCCTACTTTAGCATTCCAGTCCCCTATGATGAAGAGGACATCTTTTTTTTGGTGTTAGTTCTAGAAGGTGTTGGAGGTCTTCATAGAACCGATCAACCTCAGCTTCTTTGGCCTCAGTGGTTGGGGCATAGACTTGAATTACTGCGATGTTGAATGGTTTGCCTTGGATTCGTACTGAGATCATTCTGTCGTTTTTGAGATTGTACCCCAGTACTGCTTTTCCCACCCTTTTGTTGACTATGAGTGCTACTCCATTTCTTCTAAGGGATTCTTGCCCACAGTAGTAGATATAATGGTCACCTGAATTAAATTCGTCCATGCTTGTCCATTTTAGTTCGCTGATTCCCAAGATGTCAGTGTTCAGTCTTTTGGGATGTCATAGAATTCCACCACAGATCTCGGTGAGGCCGAATGCCAGTGCATTCGGCCCCCTGAACTCCATGGCAGAACGGCCTACTACCCCCCTGCCCCTCCCCCGTGGATCCCCCCCAGGACAAGACTTACCTGGGGTGGATGTTCTGGACGGCGGCAGCTCCAGCGGCGGCTTCGGCGGCGGCTGGTGTTCCGACCGGCTGCCACTGCCATTTGCAGTCTGTTCCCCCCCCCCATTCATGGTAAGTTACGTAAAGACTTACGTAGCTTATCACGTCTGGGTTAAAAAAACAACAACAACCGCGTACGCAAATGGCGGTGGCTACTGCCGTCGCCATTGCGTTCCTTATTTTTGGCCATCTTAGTCTATGTAAATATTTACGTAGAGTAAGACGGTGAAAATAAAGGGGAACGCAAATAGCGTCCGCTACGCTAGTTGCGTTCCCCTTTCTTGTCTTCGTCTTAGTCTACGTAAATATTTACATAGACTAAGATGGCCAAAAATAAGGAACGCAATGGCGACGGCCGTAGCCGCCGCCATTTGCGTATGTGGTTGTTGTTGTTTTTTAACCCAGACGTGATAAGCTACATAAGTCTTTACGTAGCCTATCACGGCTGAATTCAGGGATGCAAATGGTGGTGGCTATGGCCGCCGCCATTTGCGTCCCTGCTAGCCAGCGGCCGGATGTCCGGCTGCTGGCAGAGCTGGCCGGAGGCTCTGTGGAAACCCCGCAGTATGGAGCCGGGTGGCCAGGATTCTGGGGAGAGGCGCGGAGTGCCTCGCCCCCAGCGAGGATTCTGGGGGAAGGGATGGAGCGCCTCCCTCCCCCAGTGGAACCTGGCGGAGCCAGGTAAGTGGGGTTTCATACATCCCTATTAATCTTGCCATCTCATGTTTGACCACCTCCAGCTTACCTTGATTCATTGATCTGACATTCCAGGTTCCTAAACAATATTGTTCTTTACAGCATCGGTCTTTCTTTTCACCACCAGACACATCCACAGCTGAGTGTCCTTTCGGCATTGGCCCAGCTGCTTCATTCTTTCTGGCGCTACTTGGAAATACCCTCTGGTCTTCCCCAGTAGTATATTGGACACCTTCCGACCTGAGGGGCTCATCTTCCGGTGTCATCTCTTTTAGCCTTGTGATACGTTCCATGGGGTTTTCTTGGCAAGAATACTGGAGTGGGTTGCCATTTCCTTCTCCAGTGGACCACATTTTGTCAGAACTCTCCGCCATGACCTGTCCGTCTTGGGTGGCCCTGCACGGCATAGCTTATGGCTTCACTGAGTTATGCAAGCCCCTTCCCCACAACAAGGCAGTGATCCATTGCGGATAGAGCTCAATATGTATATAAATATAAATATATACATAATGTAGCCAGAGTTAAGCACTTTTATGTCCCATTGATTACAATAGGAAAGTTAAGCACATTTTAAAAATCTGTATTGAGGATGTTTGGATGAGGGTGAGGGTACATGTACCCATGTACATGCTTGTAATGTTTCCCTCACTGTTAAATGTGTCTTGTAGGAGCGCCCACAGTTCTGAAGTGCATGGCAACCTTTTCTGCATACCCAATGCCCTGCTCTGAATGTAGCTTCAATTCTGAGTGATCATCAGTGCCAGCTACAGGTTTTTGAGGGCCTTGGGCAGGACACCCTCAGTGGGCCCCTCCCTCAGTGAGTCTGCCTTGTCACCACCATTGTCACCAGCTGCTCTTGCTCCTCATCCTCTCTCTCATCATTGCTACCATAAGCTTACTTGACAGGCAGAGAAGAAGTGAGCAAGGAGGCAGTGGCATCTATTGCTCCTCCTCCTCTCCACCATCATTGTCTGGGCCAGAGGGAGGCAGGTGAATAAGCAAGTTACAGTGGTGAAGAGGAGGAGCAGCTCCATTGGACTCTTGTCAGTGGGCCCCTGCTGGGGTGTGGGCCCTCGACAGGTGCCCAACCATGCCTACCCTTGATGCTGGCCCTGGTGACAGTGTTGATCTGCAAGCTTTATACAGGTTCTTGGGCTCTATTGACTGGCTGTTCTCTTTTTAAGACTGCCTGAACTATTGGGAACAAGTTGCTAATGAAATAATTATCCTGCATTTGCAACAAGACTAGTATATGGTATAATATGACTTAGCTGCTGCCGTCTTGTAAACTTCAATATCCCTACCTGCTTATCAGTTGAAATCTCCTACATGTGCCCTATAAGTTGATATCCAGAGGCAAAAAAAAGCACTTTGCCTGGTAGTACAATGACGTTTACTTTATTGTAGTAATAAGATCTGGCTCATGAGCACTGCAGACAATGCTGAGATTATGCAAACACCAAGAGATATACAGAACTTCATAACACTTTTATTAGAGGCTAAGGGATAAATTCCCTGCTGACATAACACCATTGAAATTAATGGAGTTCCACCAGCAGAAAATCTGGCTCCAAATTGGTAATAAATTAGACAAAATATACTCTGTGTCATGCTACAAAGTGACATGAACAAGGGGATTTGGCAGACAGCTCACAGCTATGGCACATTTCCATGTTCCATTGCATGCTGATTTTCTAGTTTTCTTGTTCAAATATATGTAAAATGCTAACATCCTGATTTCTCAGTTATTTGTATTCCCTGAAATGGCCACATAAGATGCAGAGTTGAGATTTATATCCTAGTTACTATATTTATTTCAGTTAATGACCTGTCTTGCACATGAGGGCAGATAACAGCATTTGAAAGAACAGAAATATTGCTACAGAAACATTGCCATAAAAACCATGCTGCTACTGTAGCAGTATCTATATACTAATTGGGACTAAGGGCATAATCCTAAACATGTTTAGACAGAAAAAAGTCCAAAAACTCCCAGCATTCCCCAGCCAGCTGGCTGGGGAATGCTGGGAGTTGTCAGACTTCTTTTTTGTCTAAACATGCATAGGATTGCAGCCTTAAGTAAGTAATTGTGCAATCCTGCCTGTACATATCTACTCAGAAGTTAGCACAACTGAGCTCAGTGGAACTTTCTCCCATGTAAATGTGGGCAGAATTCCAGCCTGAGTTTTGAAGCTGACGTCCTGGGTTCAAATGTAATCTCAGCCAGAAAGTCACTCAGGAAAGCTACTTGCTCTTGATTGCAGCCCATCTGAAATATGGGGATAATGATGTTGGCTTATCTTCAAGGGTTGCTGTAATGATTGCCAACAAGACAGTGCATGTGAAGTGCTTTGAACATTCTAAAAGTGCTATACAAATGCTATAGAAGAGCCACAATACGGCCTAACTGTCACTCTGCCATCAATGTCAATATCTCCCTATCCATGACCCACCACTTTATCTTCATAGGAATCTGTGAGGTAGGTGAGGTGAGGATGCAGTTCTTAAGGCATGTACTGAGGACTTACAGACTTGTGTCAGTAGAAGCAGTGAAACTGTACAGTCAGTCTACAGGGCAGGAGGACTACAATGGAGAATATTTTTCCTGAATGTGGATGTGAATTGGAGTGATGCTCTCTGCTTCAACTTTGAATTTAAAACTTTCCTTCCGACCCTGCTGATCTGAGTAGAGGAGATTATTTCACAACATCCACTCTAAGCATTTGCATATGTCCTGAGAGATATGGATATTGGCTTTTTGGGATCCATCCTGAAGCAGACATTTCAAATCTTGTCAACTGCTGCTGAAAAAGACTATCCAGTCAAAATGTGTTTGGCAAGCAACAATGTTACATTCTACAGATTGCCCTTGAAATTTGAGACTTTGTAATAGGGTTGTGATATGTTTAGTCTGTCTTTGTAGTCTTTGTATATTCCTGAGATGGTGGTTCAAAAATTCATTTTTACCTGCATCTTTTGTTATGCCATTTTAGCTATGTTTTATAAATTACTTTCATAAATATTTTATAGTGTTTTATAAGTGTTATTATTACAATAAATTACTTGTGTGCAAAATTTGCAGTATTTTTCCTGCTCTCTTATTTTTCTTCAGTTTTTATTGGTCATGATATTTTCTTGGTTTGACCTTGGGAAAACCACTGAATCTAACCTGTTAAGTGGAATACAGAGGGTGCTGTAGGCTGATCTTTGAGATGGTGAAGAAACAAAGAGGCTGTCTCTTAGTTTATAATAATGAAACTCTCTATGTTTCCACCTCTAAGCTTCCTAAATACTTCCTAATACTTGTCAAACTTGACCCTTGCTTTATAAAGTGTTTATAGAAATGAGATAATCTAGATTAACATAACAGAAATGTTGATTTGTGAAAGGAAAATAATATTTGGGAGAAGGGGATTTGTGGGTCAGAATAAGTATTTGAATCTATCACAACCTGATGTAGTTTTTCCAAGCATCTCCCATCACAGAGATGAAGCATAAACAAGGAGCCTACTTTAGGGCTATCCTACTTGATACAGGTAGAGCGATAGATAGATAGATAGATAGATAGATAGATAGATAGATAGATAGCATTAAGAGCCTCATTTATAGCTCACCAGATTGAGACTATACAGGAATTTTGCCGATATATCTTTGATTACAGTGATGAAGAATATAATGAAAAGGTAATTTATCAAGTAGTCAAAGGAAGCACAGTGCTGACAATGAATTGTGGATAAAGAGCAGAGCTAAAAATTTGAATCTGAGAGATGGTATCAAAGAGCATAACAAGTTGGATAATTTACTGCTCCTTGTAAGTGAGCATAAGTTACTGCTCTTGATTAATGTTTTCAAGTTGGTCACCAAGAACATTTACAAGGTTCATTAAGACAGTTCATTCAGTAACATACTGATGAGCAAATCTGAATGAGAGTTACAGACTTTCTATGAAAATGTTACATTAAAAAGAATGGCAAACAAAGGTGTGCTTTCATTTGCAGAAGAGACTGGCAGAGTCTTTTCAATTCTAGTCATGCCCTCTCTGTACTGACACACAAATCAAAGGAGAACATTGTACATTGATTTCAGCTAAATAACTTTGTCAAGTTGCAACAAGAATGTAAGCAAAGGTTTAGCTGATAATATAATAGCCACTGAAGGCCAATTCATACAATCTTTTTTTCCTCCTAGTTGATGGAATCACCATGAGCTGCATTTTAGAGTGATATTCATGTGCTGGAATAATCTTGTGAATTCTGTGAAGTGCTGAGATCAAAATTTAAAGGTCCTGAGTTCCTTGGAAGAAGGAGAATGTGAATAAGTCATAGGAGTCCCCAACATTTTTGAGTCCATAGGCACATTTTGAATTTTGAGAGTTTTATGGGCACTGGCTGCCATGGGGGGGGGGGCTTGCCCGTTCATAAAATGGCTAGCACATTGGACATCCCTGGTCACAAAACACTCATTTCCCAGAAGGCAAACTACTGCAACTAAAAGAAAAGTAACTTCTCAAGTGCCTACATGCAAGACAGAGGTAGGGTCTGAGCTCTAAGACACAACATCACTGTTTTGAACCCAAATAAAGATGGAGCTGGAGGGAAGCCCTTTATGTTGCAGCATGCCAACCTGAGGCTAAAATAACAATAACAGCAGCATAAGGAATAAAATAAAAATCAGGACAGGCAGGGAACCTGGTGGGCACCAAGAGAGTTGTCTGCAGACACATTGGTGCCACATGGGCACCACGTTAGAGACTCCAGGAATAGAGCTTGGAAAATAGATAGACAACAGTGTCTGACAACTAGTGACTTGCCCAGTGCCATCCAGTAAATAAATGAATGGCCTAGGAGTTATAACACCCTGTGATGAATTATAACACTCTGTGCAAGAATTTGTTCAGTACCAAACCCCTGTTTTGGCATTCTAATCCCCCATGTGATTAGAATCATATGAGGGGGAATGGGAACAACAACACTAGTTCTACACCCTGTGGCACCATCCTTGTTACCATCCTCATTGTCCTCCACACACTGGATGGTGAACATCTCCAGTGGGTAGCCTGCTCTACTCATGTAGTTTCTCAGTGGGATTTAGACACCTGGAAGAAATCATATGGGGCACCTACATGAGTGGAGCAGGTTCTCTGTTGCTGACTGCCCTCCAAGTTTGGAGGCTGATGGAAGTGGTGCAGCTAGTACACTCATTTCCACTCTACTTCATGGAATTATATTGTGTGGAGGATTAGAATGCCTGAATAAGGCTTAATTCTTAACTATATGTGGTGTTTTGTCAGTTACTAACATGTCAGCATTAGAAAAGCTGTATTACGAGAGACTACTCTCTGGCAAAACTAGCAATTTAATATAGGAGGGTTAGTGAAAATTAATGCTAAATCCTTTTAGTTGTCCTTGCATTTTTAAAACATTTCCAAGCATTTTTGAAAAAGACACACTTTGTATGTCTCAGGTTAATTAATACTGAGTCACACATCTTCAAAAGAAAACACTGGCTATACAGCTAAAGTTTATGATTTTTTTTTTTGGGTATGATTCAGATTCTTAATAGGCTCTGACTGTTTCACTCCCAAATGATTTCACTTCATTTCTATAGCTGTAGATGAATTTTAGCACTAATGACTTCCCTCAGCATCAATTTATTTCATGTCATTTAAACAAATAAAAATACAAAGTGAAGGATATACCCCTGGAAAAATAATTACACAATGGGTTCAGTGTTGTTTGTTTTATGTCTTAGTCAGCAGACTGACATTAAAGTTAATAGAATATTCCACATTTGTAAAAATGCTCACCATATTGACATATGTAGCATTTTCAGACTCTGCAAATTTCTACAATAGAATGGAATGTTGTAAGACTCTGGATTTTGTTGGCAGCTGATGTATTCTTTCTAGAACAGCTCAAAACACTGTAAATATGGCCTAAGGTTCAAACTACGTACTTATTATGTCAATTATGTGGCTAGGGGATTTCAAGATTTAATCTTAGGCACACCTTACACCCCCACCCCATTCCCCACACACTGTTTTCCATCATGACTGCAGTGTTTGGGGAGGAAATGTTTAACCTTTCCCTCCCCAGCTGTGATCATTTAAAAAAGCCCCCACACACCTCTACACTGTATTTAGCCTTAAAAAAAAAGGTAGAAGCTTCCACTGGCACCTATTCCAATGTTAATCAAAGAAATACATAAATAAACCTATTTAGAAGACACAGGAATCTGACAAGGAAAGATAGTCAGTGTAGTCTATAGTGGATATTAGAGTGTTGGATTAGGACTGGGGGAGACCAGGATTCAAATCCCCACTCAGCCACAAAGCTCATTAGGTGACTTTGAGTCAGTCACACATTTTCAGCCTAATTTAGCTCACAGGGTGGCTGTGAGGTAAAATGAGGCTTCCATGAAAGAAAGATGTGATATAAATGTAATAAACTAAAGGAAATTAAATCAATGAGCCCTATTGCCAATAGCCACTGTAACAAGAAAAAATATTACCAAAATCTATATTGCCATAATGCCTTTATGAGGCCATCTCAGAGGTCACAAAATACTGTGCAAGGTTTCAAACCCTTTAAAACTCTTCCTGGCAAGATAGGAAACAAAGCAAAAATGTTGGGAGTGGCTGATGATCAAGCCATGGAGTCTGCATTTGGTTACAGTCTTAAGATGGGAAATGGGAGAAAGGTGCAGATATTCACATTATTTATTATTTATTCATTTATTTGTAAATTTATGAGTAACCTTTCTGCCCAAATAGGGCTCCCAGGGGAACTTACAATTCAAAGTTGCAACTTTTTAAATTAAAAAATCCCTTTAAAAAAATGTGAAAATTTTGAAACAGCACCATCAACAAAAATTGAGAACAGGAGAGAATACTGTCGATTAGACTCTGCCAGGTACTGAGATGGTTTCAGGTTACACCTCCCAAGGGTTGATGGAAAGAAGAAACAAACAATGGTTGATCCCCTATTTTTGACAATACAAGATCCAGCTGTACTCAGAACTGTCTCCATCCTTAAGTGAAACACACAGGTTCCTTGGTAGGTGGAAAATAGAAGCAGAGAGAAACTAGACCATTTTATATTAACAAAGCTAGAGGTAATTTTAGATGGTACAGTAGAAAGTCAGAAGAAGTTATGGCTTTACATGAAGAGGCCATGTTTGGCAATAAAATGTGCAATGATATTTAATAGTTGTTTTTTTAAAAAAAAAATCACCCCACCACTTATGCTGTAAAAAGTACATGCTACTACCACAAATCAGATTGCAATGCACAGTAGGGAAACTCGAGACAATATGGCTTCTGTGCAAAACATGCTTTCCCTCTCCAAGGACACAATTAGAAAGTTATATAACAAATCCTAGAATCTTGTAAAAACACAGCTGGTAATCCAATTTGTAAATAATTGGCATCCCCGAAGAGCATGACTGAGGCAACAGGATTCAATTCATAACTGACATTTTACAAAGCATGCTGGGGGAGGTTTCCCTCACCGGAATAGGCAAATCATATACAGCTCCCAGTAGCTTTAGTTTCAAGTGAGGGGTAACCGGTACAGTTCTGGAATGACTAGCAGATTAAGAAAACCCACCATTGTTTAAGGAAAAGTTTTAAACACTACTGTGTTCATGCCCACTGAAAATATTTTCCAGCTCTTCTTGAAATAATTATGTGAGAGATGTTAGTCTGTTGTACTTTAAAACTGGAAGAGGCATGGTAATTAATGTCCAGAAAAAAAATTAAAAGTCAGGTCAGGCAGAAACCTTGATGCTGAATCATTAACTAGTATGCAAAACTATACTGAGTATGGAGCTTTTTTCAATCATATAAGCCCTATTCAGGTGTTCTCATGTGTAAGCGCTGGAAGTGAGGAGGGGGAAAGGGAATGAGTGCTCTAGCTCCATGAAGTGCCAAGGACATCCCCATGTGGCAGCAAACAGAAATGAATTCAGTGTCATTCTTGACTGAATGTCTTATGTCAGCATTCCCTCTTGTTGCAACAGTATCTTTAATGCGTCACATCACTATCCAGATATAAAAGTAGCCATTATACCTGTGCAGAAGTGATAATCGGCCTTGAGCCTGTATCCTTACAACGCTTCAGTTATTAATACAGCCTAAGAGTTTGTCCCCCCTTCATGGTTCACTGCCTTGTTGTGGCGAAGGGGCTTGCATAACTCAGTGAAGCCATAAGCTATGCCGTGCAGGGCCACCCAAGACGGACAGGTCATGGTGGAGAGTTCTGACAAAATATGGTCCACTGGAAAAGGAAATGGCAACCCACTCCAGTATTCTTGCCAAGAAAACCCCATGGAATGTATCACAAGGCTAAAAGAGATGACGCCGGAAGACGAGCCCCTGAGGTCGGAAGGTGTCCGATATACTACTGGGGAACAGCAGAGGGAATTTCCAAGTAGCGCCAGAAAGAGTGAAGCGGCTGGGCAAAAGCCGAAAGGACACTCAGCTGTGGATGTGTCTGGTGGTGAAAAGAAAGTCTGATGCTGTAAAGAACAATATTATTTAGGAACCTGGAATGTCAGATCAATGAATCAAGGTAAGCTGGAGGTGGTCAGACATGAGATGGCAAGATTGAACATCGACATCTTGGGAATCAGCGAACTAAAATGGACAAGCATGGGCGAATTTAATTCAGGTGACCATTATATCTACTACTGTGGGCAAGAATCCCTTAGAAGAAATGGAGTAGCACTCATAGTCAACAAAAGGGTGGGAAAAGCAGTACTGGGGTACAATCTCAAAAATGATAGAATGATCTCAGTACGAATCCAAGGCAAACCATTCAACATCACAGTAATTCAAGTCTATGCCCCAACCACTGATGCTGAAGAAGCTGAGGTTGATCAGTTCTATGAAGACCTACAACACCTTCTAGAACTAACACCAAAAAAAGATGTCCTCTTCATCATAGGGGATTGGAATGCTAAAGTAGGAAGTCAAGAAATCACTGGAATAACAGGCAAGCATGGCCTTGGTGTACAAAATGAAGCAGGACAAAGGCTAATCGAGTTTTGCCAAGAGAACACGCTGATCATAGCAAAAACTCTTTTCCAACAGCACAAGAGGCGACTCTACACATGGACATCACCAGATGGTCAATATCGAAATCAGATTGATTATGTACTTTGCAGCCAAAGATGGAGAAGCTCTATACAGTCAGTAAAAACAAGACCTGGAGCTGACTGTGGCTCAGATCATGAGCTTCTTATTGCAAAATTCCAGCTTAAATTGAAGAACGTAGGGAAAACCACTAAACCATTCAGGTATGACCTAAATCATATCCCTTATGAATATACAGTGGAGGTGACAAATAGATTTAAGGGATTAGACCTGATAGACAGAGTGCCTGAGGAACTATGGACGGAGGTCCGTAACATTGTTCAGGAGGCAGCAACTCAATCCATCCCAAAGAAAAAGAAATGCAAGAAAGCAAAGTGGCTGTCTGATCTCTGATGAGGCTTTACAAGTAGGTGAGGAAAGAAGGGAAGCGAAAAGCAAGGGAGAATGGGGAAGATATACCCAACTGAATGCAGAGTTCCAGAGAATAGTAAGGAGAGACAAGAAGGCCTTCTTAAATGAACAATGCAAAGAAATCGAGGAAAACAACAGAATGGGAAAGACTAGAGATCTCTTCAAGAAAATCGGAGATCTCAAGGGAATGTTTTGTGCAAAGACGGGCATGATAAAGGACAAAGAAGGCAGGGACCTAACAGAAGCAGATGAGATTAAGAAGAGGTGGAAAGAATACACAGAAGAACTATACAGGAAAGATCTTAACGCCCCATCACTTCCTGGCATATAGAAGGGGAAGAAATCGAAGCAGTGACAGATTTTATTTTCTTGGGCTCCAAGATCACTGCAGATGGTGACTGTAGCCATGAAATTAAAAGACACTTGCTCCTTGGGAGGAAAGCTATGGCAAACCTAGACAGCATAGTAAGAGGCAGAGACATCACCTTGGTGACAAAGGTTCATATAATCAAAGCTATGGTTTTCCCAGTAGCATCGTATGGCTGTGAGAGCTGGACTATAAGGAAGACTGAGCGCCGAAGAATCGATGCTTTCGAACTGTGGTGCTGGAGAAGACTCTTACGAGTCCCCTGGACTGCAAGGAGGTCAAATCAGTCCATCCTAAAGGAAATCAACCCTGACTGCTCATTGGAAGGACAGATACTGAAGCTGAAGCTCAACTATTTTGGCCACCTAATGAGAAGAGAAAAAGTCCCTGGAAAAGATCCTGATGCTGGGAAAGACTGAAGGCAAAAGGAGAAGGGGATGGCAGAGGATGAGATGGCTAGATAGCATCACCGATGCAATGAATATGGACTTGACCACACTCCAGGAGAGAGCAGAGGACAGGAAGGCTTGGCGTGCTATGGTCCATGGGGTCACGAAGAGTCGGACACGACTGAACGACTGAACAACAACAACAAAAACCGCTTAGGTTTTTCTTTTAATTTTTACTACTTCTACAAACTTTGTTGTTCCCCTAAGCATGCCAATTCTTTCTTCTCATTTTTCAGTGCTCCGCATTTTGATTCTAGTCCTGTCAGCACTCACCACCTGAGTTTTCTGTTAGTAGGAGCAATGGACTTAACTGGACTGAAGAAATAAGGTGAGATGATATGAGCATTGAATTAAATATCCTTGAATGTAGAACACATCTTATGTAGAAATGGAGAAGAAGT
Source organism: Heloderma suspectum (assembly GCF_057233095.1). Classification (NCBI taxonomy): domain Eukaryota; kingdom Metazoa; phylum Chordata; class Lepidosauria; order Squamata; family Helodermatidae; genus Heloderma; species Heloderma suspectum. Next base: position 74,739,057 of record NC_139462.1, read on the forward strand.
GACTGCTACATAGAGAACCAAAACTTAGACTTGCTGGTAAAAGTCATCACAGTGGGATTTGGGTAAAAAAAAAAAAAAAGTTTAGTTCTATCCCTTCTGAATCTTGATTTGGGCAGGCATTTGGAAATCTGACAGGCTATCAACACCTTTGAATACAAGCTATGTATATATGGACAAGCACTGTGTCCTCACAATACTCATACTATTTCAATGCCTTCATGCCAAACCTTTTTCACTCTTGCAATAGGTTATCCATTTTCAATAAGTCAACTGCATGTGTGGAACATTTTAAGCCTCTCGTGCAAACACTCTACCTTCTCACATAATAAACACATACGTTTATTTATCATTAATATTTACATTTCAACATTCAATTAGTTTATTAGGGCAGTTTATAATAAAATATTTTTAAATCACAGGGGTTTTTTACACATATAAAAATAAGATAAAAACAGAAAATCTATAAAAACAGAATGGAAATCATATCTGGGCCAGAAAAAAACAATCAGCAAAACCTGAAAAGACTGGGAAAATAAAAAGGGTCTTTGTCTAGAGATGTTTTTCTGACATCAGAGCGGGTACCAAGCAAGCCTTTGGGGAGAACATTCCAAAACTGGATCACCACCACTGAAAAGGCCATTTGCCAGGTAACCACCTACTGTAGTTCAGATGGCAGAGGAATCTGGAGAAGACCCTCTGATGATGATCTCAAAGTATGGGCAAGCACATCTGGGGACAGGCAACCCTTCAGGTACACTTGCCCCAAGCCATCATGGCCAGCACTTTGAAGTGGGCCTGGAAATGAACTAGGAGCCTGTGATGAACCACCAGCATCATATATCATAATATCTGTTCCTGGTTAGCAGCTGTATTTTGAACTAACAGCATTTTGTCTACTGTTTGTTTTTTCAGAGGCAGTTCCAGATATAATGCATTACATTAGGGCTGGCCAGATCACTCTGTTTCCATTATTTGCATGTGTTCAACCAAAGGTGAGTTCTGCTCTGTTTCTACATTAATCTGTGATTTGAAAAAAAATATCTGCACAAAACTTCCTATTTAAATATATAATTAAATATGTATTTTAAACTATTTTCTGTCAAAATACAAATTTATGAAGTCTTTTTTTTAACATAAAACACACATTTTACCATGTGTTTTGATACATTTTGTTGAGCCAAAACCTGCACCAAAACATTCAGGAAGTGCAAAAGCTGGTGGATAATTGAGTTCTAACCTGCATGTCAGTCCAGGTGGTGCAGATTGGGGCAGTTTGGATTGGATTGTGCAAAGGTCAAATTCCTCAAGCATCCTTAATGACAGTAGTCTAACCTAGAGGTTACTAAAGCTTGGATAACTGAGGCCAAGCTTTCTCTCTGTTTGGAAAGGGACACAGCTGGCGAACGAGCCTAAGCTGGTAAAAGGCATTCTGTGCCACACAGGAACCCTGCACCTCCAGTCGCAGAAATGGTGCACCCTCAGGAGGTGAACCTCTTCCTTCAGAGGGATGTGCAACCCCATCTGAAACACAATGAATACCACTCACCTGGGCAAATGAACCACCCACCAACAGCACCTCCATCTTATCTGGATTGTACTTCAGTGATCCCCTTCATGGATCACTGCCTTGTTGTGGCGAAGGGGCTTGCGTAACTCAGTGAAGCCATAAGCTATGCCATGCAGGGCCACCCAAGATGGACAGGTCATGGCAGAGAGTTCTGACAAAATGTGGTCCACTGGAGAAGGAAATGGCAACCCACTCCAGTATTCTTGCCAAGAAAACCCCATGGAACGTATCACAAGGCTAAAAGAGATGACGCCGGAAGATGAGCCCCTCAGGTCGGAAGGTGTCCAATATGCTACTGGGGAAGAGCAGAGGGTATTTCCAAGTAGCGCCAGAAAGAGTGAAGCGGCTGGGCCAAACCCGAAAGGACACTCAGCTGTGGATGTGTCTGGTGGTTAAAAGAAAATCCGATGCTGTAAAGAACAATATTGTTTAGGAACCTGGAATGTCAGATCAATGAATCAAGGTAAGCTGGAGGTGGTCAAACATGAGATGGCAAGATTGAACATCGACATCTTGGGAATCAGTGAACTAAAATGGACAGGCATGGGTGAATTTAATTCAGGTGACCATCATATCTACTATTGTGGGCAAGAATCCCTTAGAAGAAATGGAGTAGCACTCATAGTCAACAAAAGGGTGGGAAAAGCAGTACTGGGGTACAATCTTAAAAATGATAGAATGATCTCAGTACGAATCCAAGGCAAACCATTCAACATCACAGTAATTCAAGTCTATGCCCCAACCACTGAGGCCGAAGAAGCTGAGGTTGATCAGTTCTATGAAGACCTACAACACCTTCTAGAACTAACACCAAAACAAGATGTCCTCTTCATCATAGGGGATTGGAATGCTAAAGTAGGAAGTCAAGAAATCACTGGGATAACAGGCAGGCATGGCCTTGGTGTACAAAATGAAGCAGGACAAAGGCTAATAGAGTTTTGCCAAGAGAACATGCTGATCACAGCAAACACTCTTTTCCAACAGCACAAGAGGCGACTCTACACATGGACGTCACCAGATGGTCAATATCGAAATCAGATTGATTATGTCCTTTGCAGCCAAAGATGGAGAAGCTCCATACAGTCAGTCAAAACAAGACCTGGAGCTGACTGTGGCTCAGATCATGAGCTGCTTCTTGCAAAATTTTGGCTTAAATTGAAGAACGTCGGGAAAACCACTAAACCGTTCAGGTATGACCTAAATCATATCCCTTCTGAATATACAGTGGAGGTGAGGAATAGATTTCAGGGATTAGACCTGATAGACAGAGTGCCTGAGGAACTATGGATGGAGGTCCGTAACATTGTTCAGGAGGCAGCAACGAAATCCATCCGAAAGAAAAAGAAATGCAAGAAAGCAAAGTGGCTGTCTGATGAGGCTTTACAAGTAGCTCACGAAAGAAGGGAAGCGAAAAGCAAGGGAGAAAGGGGAAGATATACCCAACTGAATGCAGAGTTCCAGAGAATAGCAAGGAGAGACAAGAAGGCCTTCTTAAATGAACAATGCAAAGAAATCGAGGAAAACAACAGAATGGGAAAGACTAGAGATCTCTTCAAGGAAATTGGAGATCTCAAGGGAACGTTTTGTGCAAAGACGGGCATGATCAAGGACAAAGAAGGCAGGGACCTAACAGAAGCAGATGAGATTAAGAAGAGGTGGCAAGAATACACAGAAGAACTATACAGGAAAGATCTTAATGTCCCTGATAGCCATGATAGTGCGGTCACTGAACTTGAGCTGGACATCCTCGAGAGTGAAGTCAAGTGGGCCTTAGGAAGCATTAGAAACAACAAAGCTAGCGGAGATGACAGTATTCCAGCCGAGCTATTTAAAATCCTAAAAGATGATGCTGTTAAAGTGCTGCATTCAATATGCCAACAAATCTGGAACACTCAACAGTGGCCACAAGACTGGAAACGGTCAGTTTACATTCCAATTCCAAAGAAGGGCAATGCCAAAGAGTGTTCAAACTACCGTACAATTGCGCTCATTTCACATGCCAGCAAGGTGATGCTCAAAATCCTACAAGTTAGGCTTCAGCAGTATGTGAACCGAGAACTACCGGAAGTACAAGCTGGGTTTAGAAGAGGCAGAGGAACTAGAGATCAAATCGCCAACATTCGCTGCATCATGGAGAAAGCAAGAGAATTCCAGAAAAACGTCTATTTCTGCTTCATTGACTACGCTAAAGCCTTTGATTGTGTGGATCACAACAAACTGTGGCAAATTCTTAAAGTGATGGGAGTACCAGACCACCTTACCTGTCTCCTGAGAAACCTGTATGAGGGTCAAGAAGCAACAGTAAGAACCAGAGATGGAACAACCGATTGGTTCAAAATTGGGAAAGGAGTACGACAAGGCTGCATATTGTCGCCCTGCTTATTTAACTTATATGCAGAGGACATCATGAGAAATGCTGGGTTGGATGAATCAGAGGTCGGAATTAAGATTGCTGGGAGAATTATCAACAACCTCCGATATGCAGACGATACCACCCTAATGGCAGAAAGTGAAGAGGATCTCAAGAGCCTCTTGTTGAGGGTGAAAGAGGAGAGTGCAAAAGCTGGTTTGAAACTCAACATTAAAAAAACTAAGATCATGGCATCTGGCCCCATCACTTCCTGGCATATAGAAGGGGAAGAAATGGAAGCAGTGACAGATTTTACTTTCTTGGGCTCCAAGATCACCGCAGACGGTGACTGTAGCCATGAAATTAAAAGACGCTTGCTCCTTGGGAGGAAAGCTATGGCAAACCTAGACAGCATAGTAAGAAGCAGAGACATCACCTTGCCGACAAAGGTCCGTCTAATCAAAGCTATGGTTTTCCCAGTAGTAATGTATGGCTGTGAGAGCTGGACTATAAGGAAGGCTGAGTGCCGAAGAATTGATGCTTTCGAACTGTGGTGCTGGAGAAGACTCTTACGAGTCCCCTGGACTGCAAGGAGGTCAAATCAGTCCATCCTAAAGGAAATCAACCCTGACTGCTCATTGGAAGGACAGATAATGAAGCTGAAGCTCCAATATTTTGGCCACCTAATGCGAAGAGAAAACTCCCTGGAAAAGACCCTGATGCTGGGAAAGACTGAAGGCAAAAGGAGAAGGGGACGGCAGAGGATGAGATGGCTAGATAGCATCACGGATGCAATGAATATGAACTTGAGCACGCTCCAGGAGAGAGCGCAGGACAGGAAGGCCTGGCGTGCTATGGTCCATGGGGTCACGAAGAGTCGGACACGACTGAACGACTGAACAACAAACTTCAGTTTACTGTTCCTGATATAGTCCATTACTGTGCCAAAGCAGTAGTTTAGCACTTTTCCTGCCTTGCCTGGATTAGATAAAAAAGAAAAATAGAGTTGAGTGTCACCCACATACTGATGGCACCTCACCCCAAATTTCCAGATGACTTCACTCAGATATACAGGATTGACCCTTTACAGCTACAAAATCCATGATGCAGTATGACCCTGCATGAAACTCTTGGCATATAAAAACATTCAGGCCTCTTGCCTAAAGCAAGGAGTTTATAATGTTGAGATGCAATGGTAACCTGCTGGAATCTGAATTAATAGTCAGATTTCCTGCAGAAATGTACTTTTTAAGATTGGAAAATGGCAGATTTTGTGCATGTCTACTTAAAGTAATATCTCAAATAATAGTATTAGCTAAAGATGGGCATGATAAAGGACAAAGAAGGCAGGGACCTCACAGAAGCAGATGAGATTAAGAAGAGGTGGAAAGAATACACAGAAGAACTATACAGGAAAGATCTTAATGTCCCTGGTGGCCATGATAGTGAGGTCACTGAACTTGAGCCGGACATCCTCGAGAGTGAAGTCAAGTGGGCCTTAGGAAGTATTAGTAACAACAAAGCTAGCGGAGATGACAGTATTCCAGCTGAGCTACTTAAGATCCTAAAAGATGATGCTGTTAAAGTGCTGCACTCAATAAGCCAACAAATTTGGAACACTCAACAGTGGCCACAAGACTGGAAAAGTTCAGTTTACATTCCAATTCCAAAGAAGGGCAATGCCAAAGAGTGTTCAAACTACCGTACAATTGCGCTCATTTCACATGCCAGCAAGGTGATGCTCAAAATCCTACAAGCTAGGCTTCAGCAGTATGTGAACCGAGAACTACCGGACGTACAAGCAGAGTTTCGAAGAGGCAGAGGAACTAGAGATCAAATCGCCAACATTCGCTGCATCATGGAGAAAGCAAGAGAATTCCAGAAAAACGTCTATTTCTGCTTCATTGACTATGCTAAAGCCTTTGATTGTGTGGATCACAACAAACTGTGACAAATTCTTAAAGAGATGGGAGTACCAGACCACCTTACCTGTCTCCTGAGAAACCTGTATGAGGGTCAAGAAGCAACAGTAAGAACCAGAGATGGAACAACCGATTGGTTCAAAATTGGGAAAGGAGTACGACAAGGCTGCATATTGTTACCCTGCTTATTTAATTTATATGCAGAGTACATCATGAGAAACGCCGGGTTGGATGAATCACAGGTCGGAATTAAGATTGCCAGGAGAATTATCAACAACCTCCGATATGCAGACGATACCACCCTAATGGCAGAAAGCGAAGAGGATCTAAAGAGCTCCTTGTTGAGGGTGAAAGAGGAGAGTGCAAAAGCTGGTTTGAAACTCAACATTAAAAAAACAAAGATCACGGCATCTGGCCCCATCACTTCCTGGCATATAGAAGGGGAAGAAATGGAAGCAGTGACAGATTTTACTTTCTTGGGCTCCAAGATCAGCACAGACGGTGACTGTAGCTATGAAATTAAAAGACCCTTGCTCCTTGGGAGGAAAGCTATGGCAAACCTAGACAGCATTGTAAGAAGCAGAGACATCACCTTGCTGACAAAGGTTCATATCATCAAAGCTATGGTTTTCCCAGTAGTAACGTATGGCTGTGAGAGCTGGACTATAAGGAAGGCTGAGTGCCGAAGAATCGATGCTTTCGAACTGTGGTGCTGGAGAAGACTCTTACGAGTGCCCTGGACTGCAAGGAGGTCAAATTAGTCCATCCTAAAGGAAATTAACCCTGAGTGCTCATTGGAAGGACAGATACTGAAGCTGAAGCTCAAATATTTTGGCCACCTAATGCGAAGACAAAAGTCACTGGAAAAGACCCTGATGCTAGGAAAGACTGAAGGCAAAAGGCAAAAGGAGAAGGGGATGGCAGAGGATGAGATGGCTAGATAGCATCACCGATGTAATAATATGGACTTGAGCACACTCAGGGAGAGAGTGGAGGATAGGAAGGCCTGGAGTGCTATGGTCCATGGGGTCACGAAGAGTCGGACATGACTGAACGACTGAACAACAACAACAAATATCTGTCTGGTTTGAAATGCTAAACAAGTTATTTTGCTCCTGATTGGATTGGTGTGATAGCATACCCATTCAATGAAAGTAGCTTTCCATCAAGAATCTAAAAGTTTTTATTTTGCTCAACCCATATATATGTTTTAGTATTGCTGTTTTCAGGTTAGTTTCCACCAGTGTCCTTTATAAATGATCCCCCAAATTTGTTGAGCTGACTATTGATTTCCATTTCCGTTTATTTTCGGTTGAATTACCTACTAGAGGTGAAGCAATTTCTCATCTGTCTCACAGTGCTGCCTCTCAGAGAGCCCTAGTCACAGAGTCAAGTGCCAATTTATCATGGATGCTTCCCCTTCTAGTTGATTTGTATAATTTCTGAGCTGTAATACTAACAATGTTTGGCAATACAAACAGAATAAAAGATGCTTACTTAATAGCCTCTACCTTTCTATTTTTGGAGTAGATGAGGTATAGCCATTAGAATAAGGAAGTGGTGTCCATATTCAGCTTGCTTCCATGAAAGCATGGTCAAAGGAAAGTGAAATTGGTCCCCCTCCCCATTAAGGCACACTTTAATTAGCAGGGTATAAATATTTATGTTGAAGCAAGTGTCACGCAATGGAAAGTTTTAGCCATCTTTCCATGTTTGCATCCCAAGCTGCCCTTGCTTTTATTTTGTATGGAGAATATTTCTGATACTAAATCTACAAGTTATGTTTTCATTTGTCCTAAACTCAGTGGAAGCCCCATTACTGCAGCATGGAAATCTTGGGGCCTCTCCCAGGCCTGTGTATTTCCATTGTCTTCAGTGGAGGCAGGCTGAGCCTATTTGCTCTCATTTGGATTACAAATGGCTTTGTAATCAGAATTTTCCAAATGTTGAAAGAAAATGATTTTCATAAACCTTGGTGTATAATGATACAAAGCCTGCCTGGTCCTAACATGTCTCCATTGAAACCATAGGATTCATGGACTGAAAATGTCTTGGCATTCATCTCCTTTGCCTCTTGGAATTGCTGCTAAGTTCCAGAACCATGAATGGCATCATAGGTAAATTAATCCCAAGTTCTATCTTAGGGGTGGTCAACTTGTGGCCCTTGAGATGTTTTGGTATACAAATTCTATCATCCCTCACCATTGGCTATGTTGGGTAGGGCTGATGGGATATGGAGGCCAAAATATCTGGAGGACCACAAGTTGCCCACCCCTGATCTATCTAAATCAGTCTACCCAAATGTGGTGTCTTCAAGATGTATTGGACTGCAACTCCCATCATTCCAGCCATTGGACATGCTGGCTAGGAATGATGGGATGGGTGTGACTCTCCAACATCTGGAAGGCACTAAATTGGGGAAGGCTGATCATTATGACCTAGTCATTAAGTCAGCAAACACCTATGGAGTCCTTAAGCTAGCCACTTTGTCTGTCTTCACCAAATTGGACTGGATACATTGAATTAAAAGCAGATCTGTGCATTGCCCATGTGTACATATCTGTATTTGATCGATATAGACCTTGTGAAATAAACTTTGTTGAATTCAAATGAGAAAGGAAATGTTGTGTACTAGAAATTTTATGAAAGATAAAGGTGAAATGAATAATCTCAAATTACCATGTATTATAAAAGGCTGAAATAATACACCCCAATAGTGTACCCCTGCCAGAATTTCCTCTTCTGTACAACTGTTATCAGTATAGAGAAGTCATCTTTTGCAGATGGTTGTCCTACGTTAGTCCACAGCTGAGCTGGGATTTGAACCCAGGCTTCCCAGTTCTCTGTATAACACTCTTTCTACTAACTCTCACCCTTTCCAGACCTTCTAAACCATGTTCTAGCCAAAGCATGCTAGAGTCAAGGCTTGCTACTGCCCTGACCTCCACACACTGATTGGCTCTGAGATCTTATGTGCCTGCTGATCAATGTGTGGACATCAGGGACAGTGGATACAATCCATCAACTTCCATTCCAGCAGGCTGAAGCAGAGGGGATGAGATGGGGAAAAGGAAGACTTGCTTTTTCCCTTTCCCTCCCTATTTCTTTTTCCTTTTGTGTCACGTCTTTTGGAATGGTAAACAAGCAGGGACTGTTTTGTTTTTATTGATCGTTTGTAAATCACTATGGGAGCCTTTTTGGCTGAGGAGTGGACTAAAAGTGCTTTAATTTTTTTAAAAAAACCCACTGCCCCCTCTATGCATTGACTATACATGGTTTAGGAGAAGCTTCCCCAACCTGGTACCCTCCAAATGTTTTGGACTACAACTCCCAGCATTCCTGACCACTGGCCATGCTAGCTGGGGCTGATGGGAGTCAAAATCCAAAACATCTGGAGGGTACCAGGTTGGGGAAGGCTGGTTTAGGAAGTCTGAAAGCAACTTTGGAGAGGGGGAACGAGATGGCAATTTAAATTGAAATGGAGATGGCAATTTAAATTGATTAAATTTAAAATTCTAATGTAAGCAGGCGAATACAATTATACAAACACATTACAATACAACCCAATAACACTGTTATTATGCTATTCCAATTTATATCCCAGTGTTCAACCTATCCAATCCTGAAATTGACCTCAGGAGTGAGCCTGTTGACCTCAACAATGTAGCTGCCTACGCCATCCTACATTAGAGCTATTGTATCATTGTAGTAGCCTAATGGGTCCAGACTGATTCTGTTGGCAGCATTGTGTTAATGAAAAATGAGCCAATGAGTTTGTGTATTACCCTTTGATTGGTGAGCAGACACATTGCATCTGTAATTCTGCAACCACTGAGCTGACACAAGTTTTGATCATTTTGACTAGCTTAGTTGGCTGGAGAGAATCTGTAAAATGGGTTTCCAAGTTATTCTTGGAACTAGATTTCTGACTCCAAGGACATCTGCCATGCCAATGCTAACATCAAACCCCTTGCCCTTCACTGAAATCACCAACATCAAAAGCAAGCAGAGGCATGGCTGGGACTGCAGTAAAAGCCTAGAGAAATCAGAGAAGAAGACAGGGGCAGGCAGGTCCTGGAGAAGGGGGGAGAAATAGCACACCCAGGTGTTTGGAAGGGGAGGGGTGAGCATGACAGGCAAGCAGAAATGCATGACCCTGAATTTTAAGTACCTCTTTTAAATGCCCTTGAATTTAAATGTAACTGTCCACATCCATGGCAACTCATTTATGCAGCAAATATTTAATAATACCTAACACTGTGCTTTAAAATGTTCAAAGGGCTTCACATGCATAATCTAGGTGTAATCTTTAAGCAAACCTGTATGGTAAATCAGTACTCTTGTCTCCCATATTGCAGATGGAGAACTGAGGCTGAGAGGGAGGAGCTGTCCTAAGGCCACCCAGTGAGCTCATGGCTGAGGTGATATTGGAACTGGAGACTTCCTGATTCATAGATAACCTGCCCTGTTCTATGTGCAGCTTTAGCTCACACCACAACCGCAGAATTAGCATCCTATACATGGCAAGTAAAACTGAACAATACCTCTTGCTTTCATTAACTTCTACAAGCTCCCATATTGTAGTCTTTTCTGAAGCTACCTGTCCAAGCCTGCACAGGTTGTGTGGCCTTCTGTGATGAATACAACACCCCAGCTAGATATGGTGGCTTGCCAGACAATTCTCTATTTCTGTGGCCCTAAGTGGGCACCAAAACCAGCAGGTTTATCATACTTCGGGGCCAAATGTATTGGCAAATAATTTCGGGGGGGCAGGGGAGGGACTGGTTGAAAAAAATATTTTCTTTTGGGTTAAGGGGGCAGCCATATTTGGTAACATGCCCCTGGTAATGACACTGTGTGATGACATAGCATCATTCCTGTTGGGACATCCTGCTGCTACTTGAAATGGCAGCAAAGCTTTTGTTGTAAACAGAAGTAAACTCTTGAAAAATCCCTCTGCTGCCTTGTATTAACGGTAAGCCTATCTCAGCCCCACCAAAACTTAACAGAAATCATATAAGAATCCCTGAGGGGTGCTAAAAATGCCTCCGCATGTTCAAGGATGATTAATGGACTTGTGAAGTGTGTGTGTGTGTGTCTGTGTGTGTGTGTGTGTAAATATTCAACCTAATAATACTTTATCAATCTTCTGGTGGTCTGCCATCGCTTGTTGGGTTAATTGTGCAGGCCTGCCAAAATTACCCCAGGCACCATCTTCATCAGAGAGCCAGTGCAGCAGCCATGGGAATGGCTGATGATGCCACCATGTAGAGGGTAAGTCTTGCTTACAGTAAGTCTGGCTTAGAGTGGCTGCAATAGAACAAGATCTCTCCTTGCATGGGACCTGGGATTGTACTGCCCACTCCCGTGCTCTATAACTTACAGCCAAAACAGACATGGCTTTGAATCTGTGTCTAGCAACTATGTCTTTTTTCATTGTTACTCTAGAGTAGGTGAAGGGCCCCTTGATATTGATAGGGATCCTAGGGGGCTTTTAAGATCTGGATCAGGACCCCTATACCTAATCCAGAGTTTTAAACAAAAAAGGAAAAAAGGAGGGAAATGTAGCTTCAAGATACAGATTTATATCTTTTGTCCTATGGTTGACCATAGGACTCAGTTGGTTGTCTTGTTATGAATGACACTGAAAAAGTAGAAATGCTTGTGTGTTCAGAACAACATACAGACAAATCAACAGGCAATGTACAATGTTTTGACATCACATTACCCTCTGTGAGATTGTGTATTCCCTGTACAAAGTTGTTCCCTGAATCCTAGCGTACCCTTTATAAAACTCCTGCTAGTGTCGGAAACAAAATGTTGGATAAATAGAACTTGGGCTGACTGAGCAATATGATTCTTATGTCCCTGTGTTCGTTGGACTTGTAGCAGCATCAGTGTGTGCAAAACAAATCTTTCAAGGAATGCAGGCTTGAAAAAACACACACCCCTACTAGTTCTAGACAGGGGTGCATGAGAATTTTGTTTCAGTTTGCAAATTACTCGAAAATGTTCCACATCCCTGAACATGAATGGGAGGAGCACACGTTCTCCAAAAATGTTTGTAAATTCCAAACTTGCATTCATTTCACAAAATGGACAACTTTAAAAATGCGTTTTTTGTTTTTTTTTAAAGGCACAACTTTTCTTGTTCAAATGAGCTGAAAATCAGGTCACAAATGAGGAGAACCAAGCTTTGGAGTGATGTTTGGAGAATTTCATCAAGTGTGGGCATCCTGGGATCCCCCCTCTCTAGTCATAGAGCATGGTCTGAACTCTGAAGGCACATGTTGTAGCAACCTGGCTGAAGCTAATCAAGCCTGGGTCTGGACAGTGCCTGGATGGAAGACTGCCTGAGATCCTTAGTACCATGGGGGAAGACATGCAGGATATGAATGCTATAAATAAAATAAGCAAGGAAACTCCAGAATCTTTTACAGCACAATGGAATGCCAATCCATTTGTTACTTTATACTGCATTTCTTGAAATAATGCTGTAAATTCTAAATCTCCATATAGTTTAGCTAATTTTAAATTAAGAACATGCTTCTTGCTTTTTTGAAAGCCCCTGCATTGTCCCTAATGGCCATACATTCAATTATTGATGCTGATTGCTAAATGAAAACACATGCTCCAGAGTCAAACCAACTTTTCATTGTTACTAGCATCTTGCCTGCCTATGCCACAGTTAAATTTAATATACGGTTTTCATTACAACCAAAGAGGTTTTACTTGTACAAAACCATTTTCGTTGCACTTTTGGTTTTATGCACGTGATGCCATTTTCCACTGTATTCGTTCTAATCCTTGCTGGTTTTGTGCTTATGAAATAATTGCAGCTTTAATTCTTGCTAATGGAAGCTGTTGAGTGAATTTTCATTCCCTGGATCAGTTTATGAAACTTCAGACACCCCAGCAGATTATTGCTCCATCCAGAGAAGTGCAGCAGAAGCAGAAGCATGCCTGCCTTCTGCTGGACTGGCAGTGGCACAGTGCCTGCTACACCAGTTGCTGCACAGGGCGGGGCGCTGCATGGTGTTATAGAATTCATGGGTATTTGTTCTTTTCCTCATTGCAGCAACATTTTGCATACTTGGAATCAGTGGAAGTTGAACCAAGGCCCTGAACCTATTTTGGGGATAGGGGCCAGCACCTTGGATAAGTCCTTTAGAGTTCTGGCTGGTTCTGCCTGAAACCTGGAATGGATCCACAGCCCCACCACAATCAGAGCCCCCAGCAGCATCCACTGCTTGGAATAGCAAAACCCTATGCAGAAGGATTACTTTCACCAGACCAGGGAATGGGTTTGCATTTCTGATGGTCCATGGTCTGAAGGCACATGACACAGGAATCTTCCTAAGGTGGTCTTGGCCTAGTGAATGCCTCCATGGAAAACAGCTTGGGAACCCCATGCACACCATCTTGAGTTCTATCATGGAAGAAAGTTGGAAACACCAAGGGGCTTTCTTATGTGGATTTTACTAATCTTATCCTGTCACCCCTAACCATTACGTATGGAAAGAGTGGTATCCAAGCAGCACCTATGAACATGTTCTGAAGGACAAATTCAGCCAGACTTTTATATAGGTTAATGTACCTTCTTGATTTTGTAGTCAATTCCTTTCCTCAAATATGGTTGAATATTGAACCAAAAAATGTTATTAGTTTTAAAACTGACAGGGATACATAAATGTCCCCACACACCTCCTGTGCAGGGATTAAAAAAAGGGGGGGGCTCAGTTAAAGCCAATGTCATTAACATAATGCATAGTCACAGACTGCAGCACATCCCCTCCTCTTCAACAACAATGAAAAAAGATGGAACAGCCAGGATAGTGTCAGACCCGAATGAAGGAAGTGGTGGGGCCCACGCCTCCAAAGACACTGGAATAAAGTATCCTCCTTTCAGAAGGGCAACAGATACAGAAGGATCACAGAACATAAGCTTGAAGGAGCCCTGTATCAGTCCAACTTATGGGTGCACTGTGTATTCAGGCCAGGGAAAGAGCCAGTAGGCAGAGTCTTCCACCATGGTGGACCCCAGCTCCATCCTCACTCAATCATGGGATAGCTGCATAATGTGACCCTTTAAAACAGGGGTCTTGAACCTAAGGTTGAGGGAGAGGCAAATCTGGCCCTCCAGGGTTCCCCAGGTGTCCCCAACCCCTTCCCCACAACCACCAATTGCTTGGTGGTTTCCTGGCCTTTGTCCATTCTGAAAGGTTGAAATGCCTCCCCTAAAGCTTAGTTACTGTCAGTAAGAGCTTTAAGCTGAAATATGCTGGGTGTTTTTGTGGGGGGGTTTTTTTTTGGAAATTTGGCCTTACCCCCTTGGCCCTGTCCATTACTGGAATTGCCCCCCTGAGAGCTTTTCCAGAATTGAATTTGGCCCTCGGGCTGAAAGAGGTTCAACAACCCAGCTTTAAAGTGATGGGGCTGGATTAAAAGACCACTAATCAAGTTAGGATATATTCTGTTGTCACCTATTTCACTGAGGAAGGTTATTTTTGTTAAACCCAACCTAGTGCCAAACTAGAGCTCAGGCTATATGTTAGAATATTCTTTATTTATATTTTCATTTTGTTCAGTCGTTCAGTCGTGTCCGACTCTTCGTGACCCCATGGACCATAGCACGCCAGGCCTTCCTGTCCTGCGCTCTCTCCCGGAGCGTGCTCAAGTTCATATTCATTGCATCCGTGATGCTATCTAGCCATCTCATCCTCTGCCGTCCCCTTCTCCTTTTGCCTTCAGTCTTTCCCAGCATCAGGGTCTTTTCCAGGGAGTTTTCTCTTCGCATTAGGTGGCCAAAATATTGGAGCTTCAGCTTCATTATCTGTCCTTCCAAAGAGCAGTCAGGGTTGATTTCCTTTAGGATGGACTGATTTGACCTCCTTGCAGTCCAGGGGACTCGTAAGAGTCTTCTCCAGCACCACAGTTCGAAAGCATCAATTCTTCGGCGCTCAGCCTTCCTTATAGTCCAGCTCTCACAGCCATACATTACTACTGGGAAAACCATAGCTTTGATTAGACGGACCTTTGTCGGCAAGGTGATGTCTCTGCTTCTTACTATGCTGTCTAGGTTTGCCATAGCTTTCCTCCCAAGGAGCAAGCGTCTTTTAATTTCATGGCTACAGTCACCGTCTGCGGTGATCTTGGAGCCCAAGAAAGTAAAATCTGTCACTGCTGCCATTTCTTCCCCTTCTATATGCCAGGAAGTGATGGGGCCAGATGCCATGATCTTAGTTTTTTTAATGTTGAGTTTCAAACCAGCTTTTGCACTCTCCTCTTTCACCCTCAACAAGAGGCTCTTGAGATCCTCTTCGCTTTCTGCCATTAGGGTGGTATCGTCTGCGTATCGGAGGTTGTTGATAATTCTCCCGGCAATCTTAATTCCGATCTCTGATTCATCCAACCCGGCATTTCTCATGATGTACTCTGCATATAAGTTAAATAAGCAGGGTGACAATATGCAGCCTTGTCGTACTCCTTTCCCAATTTTGAACCAATCGGTTGTTCCATCTCTGGTTCTTACTGTTGCTTCTTGACCCTCGTACAGGTTTCTCAGGAGACAGGTAAGGTGGTCTGGTACTCCCATCACTTTCAGAATTTGCCACAGTTTGTTGTGATCCACACAATCAAAGGCTTTAGCGTAGTCAATGAAGCAGAAATAGACGTTTTTCTGGAATTCTCTTGCTTTCTCCATGATGCAGCGAATGTTGGCGATTTGATCTCTAGTTCCTCTGCCTCTTCTAAACCCAGCTTGTACTTCCGGTAGTTCTCGGTTCGCATACTGCTGAAGCCTAGCTTGTAGGATTTTGAGCATCACCTTGCTGGCATGTGAAATGAGCGCAATTGTGCGGTAGTTTGAACACTCTTTGGCGTTGCCCTTCTTTGGAATTGGAATGTAAACTGAACTTTTCCAGTCTTGTGGCCACTGTTGAGTGTTCCAGATTTGTTGGCATATTGAATGCAGCACTTTAACAGCATCATCTTTTAGGATTTTAAATAGCTCGGCTGGAATACTGTCATCTCCGCTAGCTTTGTTGTTACTAATGCTTCCTAAGGCCCACTTGACTATTTTCATTACTCTCAGGCAAATAGAGAGCCAGTGTGGTGTAGTGGCTAGAGTGTTGGACAGGGAGTCGGGAGATCTGGGTTCTAGTCCCCAATCAGCCTTGGAAGCTCACTCGGTGACTTTGGGCCAGTCACAGACTCTCAGCCCAACCCACCTCACAGGGTTTTTGTTGTGAAGATAAAATGGAGGAGGAAGAGGACTATATACACCGCCTTGGGTTCTTCAAGGATGAAAAAAGGTGGGATATAAATGTAATAAACAAATAAATAAATAAATAGGAATGACCTCTAGTAAATTCAGGTATCTCCACATGAACTCACCTCAAACAGCAAGAGTGGGAGGCAGAGCGCTGTGACACGTTCGATTGCACATAGACATTTTACATCCAAAGTTGTGGGGTGACCTTCTTTTTAAAATTTAATTTCATTCCCCATTTTATTGCCAAACATGGCCTCTTCCTATAGACCCTTAGAGTAACTAATATTTTTCTTGCTGCGGTATTAATTGGCAGTAGGGTTCATCAATTTCTTGATCAATTCCTTCATTTATTTTTATCTATCTATTACATTTATATCCCACCTTTCCTCCAATGAGCTCTAGTTGGCATACATGGTCCTCCTCATTTTATCCTCACAGCGACCCTGCCAGGTAGGTTACGCTGAAGGTGTGTGAGTGACTCAAGGTCACCCAGTGAACTTCATGGCTGAGTGGAGAGTTGAACTTTGGTCTCCCTGGCCCGAGTCTGAAACTCCAACCCAGGGGTAGGCAACCTGATGCCCTCCAGACATGTTGGGCTATAACTCCCATCAGCCCCAGGTAGCATGGCCAATGGTTGGGTGTTATGGGAGTTGTAGTCTAAATTATCTGGATGGCATTGAGTTGCCTACCCCAGCTCCAATCACTACACCATGTTGACTCTCATATTACACCACTGTATGGAAGAGTATCTTTGGGACACTGCCGGCCCGCCGGCTGGATAGAAGACCTATTTTATTATAACCTTCCCCTCCTCGAGCTTTTGATTAGCTCCAGTTCTCTAGGAAAGTGTGATCAGAGTAAAGGCTGCAATAATCAGCAAATTGTGGGAAAAGAAAGAACAAAATCTATTTGAATGCATTATAGGCAATTTTCTGTCTCCTCCACTGCAATCACACACAAGAAAGAGAGAGAAAAGGAAGAATGCTGTGCGTGCAAAAGGTTTCGACAACACAGAAAGCCAGTACAACATTCTCTGCTCTGCTTACTGTCTGAGTCAGGCCTGACCTAGTGGACCCTTTGACAGGATATTGAAAGCCTCACATCCATTCAACCATGAAAGTTCTGACACATCTTTCAAGGCTGCTAGCAAGGATGTGACTGATGCCAGGGATCATGGTATTTTTGTTTTCATGTAGTGAGGATGCTTGCCTATTAAAAAGTGATCTGAGAACAAATGACCATGAACCCATGGCACATCGATCAGTGAACAGAAGCCTAACATCCTGTTCCAGAAAATTTAGGAGTGTCTATTGCTAACAGTGACGGGGGGGTGGGGGGACAAAAACTACCCTGCTCTATCAGGCCTAGCGGGAGGAAACTGAAAAGATCCAAACAAAATGGAATCTAGGCATGGAAACGCCAGAACAAAGCATCCACTGAAGTCTCTCTCTCTCTTCCTCTCATTCTGTCTCTCTCCCTCCCTCCCTCCCTCCTCCTCTCCCTCTCCCCCTCCTCTCTCTCTCACACACACACGCACACACACACAGTATAATCAACAAAACCTGACAAAATATTAATCTCTCAGGGGCAACCAACTTTAGTGAAAAGAAAAACGTTCTTATTGTTGAAGAACAAAAACAAATTTGAAATGCTTCGATTTATTGAAGTTGTTTCAAATGATTGGGGCAGTGGGAGCACTTTGGCACCTCTTTATTCACAGCAGGATGTCGGTAGACCGTTACTATGCAGTGCTATTACCAGTGGGTATATCTATACAGAAAAAGGTCTGGCTCCCCCCCCCCCCTTATGACTGCTTCATTGTTTTCCCCTTGCATATATTCCTCTACAGATTTAATGAATGTATTTGGCTTTTGGCAGGTGTACAAGAATATTGTTGAGATGAATGTGTGATGGATCATTCCTTTCATGTACATAAATTGAATGTTTGTGAGAGCAAGTGTTGGTTTACAGTCTGGGACTGCTGAGACTTAAGTGCTGTGTGACTGGGCTTACTTTGCACAACTAGGCTTCGAAGTTTAAACTTGCAACTGTAACTTAAGCACTTTAAAAATATATGCAAATAGCTTTTGTGATGTTTTATTATCACAAGCCAAATTCCAGCATATCTCTGGGAAGTAAAATCTCTCAAAGCAAAACCATCTCTTCAAACTGGCTGAATGGGCAATAAAATGGCAAATGTGGCTCAATGTAAGCAACTATAAAGAGATGCCATGGATAGGTGGTTCTGTCATGTCTATTTCTGCTGACTTCTTCCTTTTCCCACCTTCAAGTCTATGCCATGCAATATTTTTTAACAGAAAAAAAACATACATATATTTGTGCACATTTTTTCAAATGAACACATTCATGGATGCATGCCCCATTGACTAAAGTGTATTTGTGTACATTTAGAAATATATTTAGAAAAAAATGTAGCTATTTTACACATTTTTGAAATATATCCATGTTGTCAAACATGTTTTTTCTTTCTTTTGTGGAATGCATCACAAGGAAATATGGACAAGTACAGATTTCCAACCACAAATTGCATCCATTTCCCCATTCAGTTCTGGGAGGTGAGAATTAGGCTAACCCATTTTTTAAAAAACAACAACCTCAACAGGAAGAACTCCCCCACCCCTATGTGATACACAAAATATCAGGCAATCGCTCTCTCCCCCCCCACACACACACAGTTTCACATATATACTGATGGGGTCTGAGCCAGGAGTGACTCATCAGGAAAGGGATCTCGGGGTTGTGGTGGATAGCTGAAAGAAACACTGGCCCAGTGTGGGGCATCTGTGAAAAAGACAAATGCCATGCTAGGGATCATTAATAAAGGGCCTGAAAATAAAACTCCCAGTATCATAATGCCTTTAGATAAACCTATAGTTCATCCACACTTGGAATACTGTGTATACTTCTGGTTGCAGCACCTTAAAAAGGATATTGTAGAGCTGGAAAAGTCGCAGAAAAGGGAAACCAAAATGACTAGGGGGTGCAGCAAGAAAGAAAGGTAATAACATTTGGGGATTTTTAGTTTAGAAAAAAGTGAGTGGTACGCAACCTCAAAGATGTTTATAAAATTATGGATAGTGAGAAGAAAGCAGAGACAGAGGAGATTTTCTCTCTCTCATAATACTAGAATCTGAGTTCATTCAATCAAGCTGAATGGTGGGCGATTCAGGGCAGACAAATGGAAATGCTTCTTCACACAGAGCATAATTAAACTGTGGAATTTGTTTTAAAAGAGGATTAGACAAATTCCTTCAAAACAAGACAATTATTGGCTGCTAGGCATAGGGGCTATATATATTACCTCCAGGAACAGGTAGCATGCCTCTCAATAGAGCTTTTCTACATGAGACATTTATTGTGCAGTTGTCATTCCCTACTCATGGTTGTTTCTAGGTTCTTTAGTCAACATCATGACCCTCCAATTTCACTTCTGTTTTTAAATACCACTTTCGGCAAGTTTTTTTTACAGCAGGGAAAATGTGGTCTTATTTATAAAAGCAAAAGAAAATGCTTTTTCCACTTATTTATTTGTTACATTTATATCCTGCCTTTTTTTCTGCCTTGAGGAACGGAAGGTGGTGGTCATAATCCTCCTCCTCTCCAATTTATCCTCACAATAACAACCCTGTGAGATAGGTTCAGCTGAGGGTCTGTAACTGGCCCAAAGTGACCCAGAGAGCTTCCTTGGCCAGGTGGGGACTAGAACCCAGATCTCCTGACTCCCAATCCAACACTCTAGCCACTATACCAGACTGGCTTTTCCACTTGTGTCATTGCGCTATTCTGCTAGGCCACAATGCCACCTAGAGGCTATGTAGTGGAAAAACAGGAAAGAAAATGCTCTTTGGACTCAATTCTGTGATGGAACCGAAAGCAGATATAGCAGATCAATAGTTTTGTGTAGAAAAGCTTCCAGTTGATGGGGAATATGAGTGGGAGATGACTACTGCCCTCATGTCCTGGATGTGGGCTTCTGATAGGCACCTGGTTGTCCACTGTCCGAAATGATCCGATAAGGGATCTTCTTATGAGTACAAAAATATTTGTCAAATGCCTTTTCAACTCAGCACTAGTGTGAATGTAACATTATTCTCAGTCTCATGTGTTTTACATACAGTGATTTATTAATACTTCACTGGCAAACAAGTTCTAACTTCTAAGTATCATTCAGCTGGAAGAAGCCTAATTTCATCGTCTGTTTCTGACAGACCAGTGAAAGTTTGATGTGAATTGATCTTTTTAAGTCAATTTGTGACAGATGAAAGCAGCTGACCCTCGATAAACATGAGATATTTTGACTGGAATTGTCCCCTGTTGAGCACTTCATATACAATTGTATTATACAACTGAATATGAACTGCTCAGCTGGGAACACTCCCTCGTGAAATCAGGAACAATGGTCCACGTCCAATTATACAGCTGCCCAGTGTTTATTGAGAGGTATCAGCATTCACATATCACACCATCAGCTTCAGAGACCCCAGTGTGTGAGGTCAGTGTTGTGATGCGTGGAAATAAAGTGTTAACAAAAACGTGGTATTCCTCATGCATCACTTTTGCTGGTAGGATCTAATCGACTTATACTCTTAAAAGTTGAGGCCTATAAGCCTCCAGCACTATGCAATAGCTTATCTCACTGGAACGTTCACCTCTTGCCCAAGAAACCCTTTCAAGTGGGGAGTGAGTTACTATTCTCTGAGGCTTCCAGAAATCAGGGCCAGCCCAAAACAGTGCCCCCTCCCCCTTCCAGGCAAATCTGAATTGCACTTGAAGCTTCCTTCAAGACTGGCAACATGACTGCATCCTCCACTGCACCTGAGGGCAGCAGGCTAGCTTAGAAGGTGCAGTGCAAGCCGTGTGGCACACACACCTCCGTCTCCAACACTTGGCCAGCACTGTCCACGCCCCAGCATCTGTCACCCGAGGTTTCTGCTTCACTCTTCCCAATGGGTGGGGCTGGGCCTGCCAGAAATCATCTCTCTCTCTTTGGCATCTTCACATCCTGGGATGCTGTTCAGTCTTGTAAAGGGTGGGCTGATGGCTAGCAAGCCATCTCCCTACTGATACCAGATGGAAATGATTGTGCTGCAGGTTTGTTAAGGTCGAACTTCAGCTGACATTCTGAGCACAAACATTGCCATGCCACACTCTATTCTGCAAGTATTTGATCTCTTTGTTATACCTATATTAAAGCATGAGGAGAAACCTACATAGGAAAAGCTTTCTGTTCATACAGAGGGCAAATGTGATTCTATTCTTCTTTCTCTCTCCCCTTCATTCTCAGGATAGGGTAGGGTTAACAAATTGCTCTTGATAGAGATTGTGCCTCAAACGGTGGCATGGCAGACTGAATTTCAGCATTTCAGTATATCTTAGGAATGCTTCAAGAATTCAGTCTTTGCCACCAAATTTTGCATTTATCCAAATATTGTGATGCAAGTTTTGGCTATTTAAACTTGGCCAAATTTGCATTTAAATACATATTTGAAGAGGAAAATGCATTGAAATAACTATTTTGAAAGGAAATAGACATTTAAATACAAGTATGTATTTAAACACATGATTTTTTTTTTAATCACAGGTTACTGAGGAAACAAAGCTGAAGAAATTATGGGTGGAAACATGGGAAAGTGTCACAGACTGGAGTTAGACTGCATTTCATCATACGGTCTGAACAGAGTCCTTGTGCAAACAACTGCATACACAGGGATCGCTCTGCATAGTCAGGACACTTGAAAAAGTAGGGAGCCCAATCACATGGACAGGAAAACAGTTGTATGAGTAGCGGCCTTACTGTTATTTTCAGTCATTTTCAGGAATACATGGTCTGGCTTGCACTAGGGATGGCCGTCACAGGGAAATCCAGGCCTCTTTGGGCTTGCTGGATTTCCCCAGAGCCCACGGCTCAGTGAGCTGTTTCTCCAAATCCGGGAATTGCCTGCCAGTGCTGCCACCGGTCACTGTGCACAAGTGTCTCCTTCTCCATGATGGGGCCCTGGCAGGGAGAAGTAGACACTTGCACACAGTGACGGCTGGCGGCTAGCAATTGCAGCCCCACAGCATCTTCCCTCCCTGCCGCTGCCATTGCCTGCTGGCCTCTCTGCACAGCTCTCTTGAGTGGGAGAGTTGTGCAGAGCAGCTGGCAATGGTGATGGCAGAAATCTGTGAACTGGCCCGACTCAACACAGGTCAAGTCAGGCCAGCTCGCGCACAAGCGAGCTGGACTCTGGGGGGCCGAGCCACCAGATGGATTCCTCTGACAGCCCTGGCTTACGCAATCCTGACCTCCCTCTTCCACACATTCATTAAAGGGGCGTAAAAGCTACCCGTTGAGTTGCTGCTATAACCACCATTTGTGACATTGCACAACATCATTACTGATCACAGGGCATGGCAGTTAAGGCATCAGCCTTAGCGTCCAGTTTCCTGGCTTTGTGGTGCTTGAGCCAACATGAGATAGCCTTAACTCCGGTCTTGAACTGACAGATTTTTTTATAATTGAATCTAACATCTGTAAGGGGCTAGAGTTGTATTTTTCTAATAGTACAAGCCCATAGAAGGCACGTTCATTAAAGAACACGACAGCATCTAGAGTTCTGGAGTGAACAGGGCTTGAACAGAAATGAAAAACCTGCAGCTTGTTTTGGAGGCTTCTTTGTAATTATTCCAAACACATGAATCCCGATTTTCATTAAATGCAGGTTTGTAGATTTTTTTTTATTGCGGTAATAAATCTGAATGTGTAATGATGGAAATTTCCACTGTGTTCCTCAGTGCCAAGCAAGGAATTCTAAGTTTAAAAAAATCTTACTTATCCTGCTAGAGAAAGCAAGGTTCTCTGCATATTACCTATAGTACCCAGACTGACAATCAAACTGTAAAACTATGGGACTGTCTTTGTCCACAGAACTACTTTTAAAAGTTGCTGTAGTGAAATTATTTAAAAGGGCCCTATCAATTTTTTATGGTAAAGCAGTGGTACAGGATCATAGACTCCAGTTCCTCTCCAATGCAGCTGGAACTTTTCAAGTACGCAACAAGAAGAGTCGCAAGGATCCATGATGAACTTTGAGTTGCCTAAGGCTCTGCAATGTGGGGAACCTCAGGCCTGGGGGCCAAATCCAGCTCTCTTGGTGTTCCCCAGATCGCCGCCATGCCTCCTTCCCCTGGCTCCACCCCCTTTTCCCCAACTACCAATCATTTGGTGTTTTCCTGGCTTTCATGCAGTCATTCTAAAAGATTGAAATGCCTCTCTGAGGGTTTACTTACTGGCAGTAGGAGCTTTAAGCTAAAAGATGCTAGGGTGTTGTTTTTTTTTTTTGTATCTTTGGCCCTACCCCTTTTGCCTTCAGCCCCACCCACCACTGGAATGCAGCCCCCAAGAGCTTCACTGAAATTGAATTTGGCCCTAAGACTGAAAGAGGTTCCCCACCCCTGTCCTAAAAGTAGGGATGTATGGATTCCCCACCATCTGTTCCAGTGGGGAATCTGTGGGGGGGGGAGGTGATCCGTTCTGCCCCATGGAATCCTTGCAGAGTGGCTCCACTCCGCAAGGAATTCGCAGAGCCAAGGACCACCCCATTCCATTGTCCGCATGCCCTGGATTCCCCCAGTTTTTCGGCTCCCCAAACGTACATAAATAATTCCATAAGTACCACCAAAAAATCCTTTTTGCACACCCGCCGTCGGTCTCTGTAAGCCTCAGGTCATAGGGAAAATGCCTATTTATTTTTGTAAAAAAGATAAAGCCCTTTGCGGGGATTCCCCACGTAACTTCCCGTCAGTTGACCTGACCTCACCTGACCTCACATCACCTGACCTCACCTGTCCTGACCTCACCTCACCTCACCGGACTGGACCTCACCGGACTGGACCTCACTGGACTGGTCCTCACCTCACCTCCACAGACAATAAATGGAAAAGATTAGGGACATATGAAAGTCACTTACCTTTTCGAAGGGTGACATTCGTGGTGGTGGGAGGCGCTCCGTCCCTCCCCCCGAAATTCTGTCCAGCCAGCTCCGCTCCATGGAGATTCTGTAGAGCCATTGGCCGGGGCCGCCCGCAGCCAGACATCCGGCCGCTGGGCAGCCTGCAGGGACGCAAATGGCGGCTGCCATAGCCACCGCCATTTGCGTCCCTGTATTTTGCCATGATAGGCTACATAAATACTATGTAGGCTATTACAGCGGGGGAAAAAAAGGGAACGCAAATGGCGGCCACTACGCCATTTGTGTTCCCTTTTTCTTTTTGCCGTAGTAGCCTACGTAAATATTTACATAGGCTAAAACGGCAAAAAAAAAGGGACGCAAATGGTGGCCGCCATAGCCGCCGCCATTTGCGTCCGCTGTTGGGTTTTTTTGCCATGATAGGCTATGTAAATACTTACATAGCTTATCACGGCCTCCGCAAGGACACAAA
The DNA here is from genome assembly GCF_057233095.1 of Heloderma suspectum. Taxonomy (NCBI): domain Eukaryota; kingdom Metazoa; phylum Chordata; class Lepidosauria; order Squamata; family Helodermatidae; genus Heloderma; species Heloderma suspectum. Next base: position 74,763,611 of record NC_139462.1, read on the forward strand.
TGGCATCCCTGCATTAGCCGTGATAGGCTACTAGGGTTGGTGGAGAATTTCTCCACGACTCTTCGGGAGGCCGAGCGCCGACACATTCGGCCCCCTGAAAGTGTTGGGGAAATTCTCCGCCGGCCCCCCGCCCCCCCCGGGATGAGACTTACCTTCGGTGAATGTCCCTCTCGGCGGTGAGTCCTGGCAATGGTACGGCGGCAGTTCGGCGGGGGTGGGGGCGGCGGCCAGTCTCCTGACCGGCCGCCGCCGCCATTGCAAAAAAAAAAGTAAAGAAAAAAAAAAACCACACCCGTGATAGGCTACGTAACGATTTACGTAGCCTATCACGGCTAGATTTCCAAAGTCAGCCGTGATAGGCTACGTAAATCGTCACGTAGCCTATCACGGGTGACTTTGAAATAGGAGTGTACGAAAGTCACTTACCTGGTCTCGCAGCTTGCTTTGCGGTGGGGGGGAGGCGCTTCGCTGCTTCCCCCGAAGTTCAGGCCCCCCCCGGCCCCGGCTTCCCGCCTCGCCCGGCCGAAATTCAGGCCAGGGAGAAGCGCCCCGTCTCCCCGGCCGCGAACTTCAAAAGAAAAAAAAACCACCCCTGTGATAGGCTATGTAATGATTAATGTAGCCTATCATGGCTAGATCTGCAAAGTCAGCCGTGATAGGCTACATTAATTGTCACGTAGCCTATCATGGGTGACTTTGAAAAAAAAAAAAAGCGCGTACGCAAATGGCGGCCCCCATAGGGAGCCGCCATTCGCATTCCTTATTTGGTCCCTGTAGTCTACGTAAATCTTTACGTAGACTACAGGGACCAAATAAGGAACGCGAATGGCGGCTCCCTATGGGGGCTGCCATTAGCCGTACGTGCTTTTTTTTTTTTTTAAGTCACCTGTGATAGGCTACGTGACGATTAACGTAGCCTATCACGGCTGACTTTGCAAATCTAGCCGTGATAAGCTACGTTAATCGTTACGTAGCCTATCACAGTGGCGTTTTTGTTTTTTTTTTACTTTTCTTGTAATGGTGGCGGCGGCAGCCGGTTGAAAGACCGGCTGCCACCCCCACCCCTGACGAAGACCTGCTGAACCGCCGCCGGGACCCACCACCAGGAGGGACATTCGTGAAAAGTAAGTCCCATCCCAGGGGGGGCGGGGGGCGGGGTGGTGGTGGAGAATTTCTTCCCGAACAACCTTTGGAGGACCGAATGCGTTGGCACTCGGCCCCCCAAAGTTTCGGGGAGAAATTCTCCCCTATCCCTACTTTGGAAAAAAAAAAAAGCACGTACCCAAATGGCAGCGCCCATGGGGTGCCGCCATTTGTGTTCCTTATTTTGGTACGTCTAGTCTACGTAAAGATTTATGTAGACTATGGTGAAAATAAGGGAACGCTATTTGCGTTGCCCTTATTTTCACCATACTCTACGTAAATCTTTACATAGACTAGACGTGCCAAAATAAGGAACGCAAATGGTGGTCCCCCTGGGAGCTGCCATTTGCGTACGCACTTTTTTTTTTTTTCCAAAGTCACCCGTGATAGGCTATATGATGATTTACGTAGCGTATCACGGCTAACTTTGGAAATCTAGCCGTGATAGGCTACGTAAATCGTTACGTAGCCTATCATGTGTGTGTGTGTGTGTGTGTATGTGTTTTTTACTTTTTTTTTCGTGGCCAGGTAGACGGGGCGCTCCTACCTGGCCTGAATTTCACTGGCGAGGGATGGGGTGCCTCCCCCCCAGCCTGAATTTCGGCCGGGCAAGGTGGGGCGCCTCCCCCCCCTCGCCTGAACTTCGGGGGGAGAACCGAAACGCCTCCCCCCCACCGCAAAGCAAGCTGCGGGACAAGGTAAGTCTCTTTCATCCATCCCTATAGGCTACGTAATTATTTACGTAGCCTATCACGGCTATAATGAAGAAGCGAATGGTGGCTGCAGATGCAGCCGCCATTCGCAATTCAGCGCAGATGGCAGCAGGTAAGTGCTCCGTTTTGCGGGCCTTTCGTGGGGCGGGGGGGTGGGGGGCTTCGTTCCGCCACGGATTTTGGGGGGCTGAATGCACTGGCATTTGGCCTCACTGAGATCCGTGGCAGAATTCTCTGACATCACTAGAAAAGATGCAGGATTTCCGTGGACTTCGCAACTCAGCCCCAGTGAAAGAAAGCCTTGGGTCACAGGGAAAATGCCTATTTATTATCACAAAAAGGGTAAAGCCATTTGCGTTCTTCCATTTCTGATTTATGGATTTATTTTCATGATTATTTTCATAAAATCTGCCATTCGGTGGACAAAAATAAAAGGGGTCCTTGTGAGCTCTGGTCCGGGTCGACCGGGCTGCCCCGTTCCGAGGAGGTTTCTGTGGACCGGATATGTCAGAATTCGATCCCATTTAAAATTCATGCGGAATTCTCTGACATCCCTACCTAAAAGTCTGCCTCAGTAGCCTTCTGTATTGTCCATTAACACAAACTGTGAAGACAGTCACCCTGTCATCTTGATTAAGAGTGGGTGTAATGCCAGACTTTGGGGATCTCAGACAAAAAAAAATTAATTAGCACTTATTTTCATTGTATGTGAGGCAATTACAGCTTCAACAGAATGTAGTAAGAATGTGGCAAGTTATGTACAATTAAAATATTTAAGAATAAGCGTCCATTGCAAATGTACTTCAACATTGTTCCTTACATATGTTCACTGTGTGTACGCATAGACGTGTGTGTTTCAAGGTAAAAGGAAATATACAACAATAAAAATCATCTCACAGAGAGAAGGGCATCTAAGGCTGATCTTGTTGAGCAGCCCATCCGGTGTTGCTGGAGGCACTCCTTGAGATAGGCTGGGCCAGAACCATATAGGGATTTAAAGGTCAAATCCAACACCCTGAATTTGGCCCGGAGAACAACTGGTAACCAGTGCAACTCCTTCAGCACTGGAGTGATGTGATCACGCTGGCATCTGCCTTTAAGCAGGTGAGCCGCCACGTTCTGCACCAGCTTCAGCTTCCCAACCATCTTCAAGGGTAACCCCATGTAGAGCACATTACAGTAGTCTAGATGAGAGGAGACCAAGGCATGTACTATCGATGGGAGCAGATGGTTGGGAAGGTAGGGGCGCAGCCACCGTATCAGATGGAGTTGGCACAGCGCTGTCTGGCTCACAGCTGACACCTGAGCCTCCATGGATAGCTGGGAGTCTAAAATGACCCCCAGGCTGCGGATCTGGTCTTTCAAGGGTAGCTGTACCCCATTCAACACCAAGTCAGCATGATCCCCCAACCTCCTCTGGTCTCTCACCAAAAGTACCTCGGTCTCGTCAGGTTTCAGCTTCAGCTTATTCCTCCCCAGGTAAACTTGTCTTACAACCTGTGGACCATTGTACTCCTTATATTTTTACTGGTAATTGCATCTTTTAATTGCATATAAGACAGTTCTGAGCTTATATATAACCAAGCTATAGCTTGGATTCAGCTACTGCTTTTTTTCTCACTGGATATTTGAATTAAGTACAAGAATTATCATGGTCTGAGTGACAGTAGAATACTTAATTCTTGTCAAAACACAGTTACAAACTTCTATCACATGTCAGCACAAATGTACATGCACTTGTAAAACACACACATTGTAAAGCTGCTAAGTTACAAAAAAGCTGCCACCAAATTGTAGGCTTTGCTTCACATGTCTCATCAGAGATTTAATTAAGATAATTTACAATATGCAATTACAGTTAAAATATAAGGAGCACAATGGTCCACGGGCTGTAAGACAAGTTTACCTGGGGAGGCTTATACAGTTGCAACCAGCGTTTCCACTCTGTAGGGCTCCTATGAATGAATAAAACTGGTAAAGCATTTCTCATCCTCATCATCCTTAGCATTTATATAGAAGTGTACACACTCGAAATTATCTTGCTTTATCCATTATAATAACCCTGCAAGGTAAATTAGTTGGATTATCCCCATATTATGTGTGCAGGGGCTGAACCAAGAGAGAGTGGCTTGCCTAGAGTGACCTAATGGCTGAGGCAAGATTCCAGCGAGGGATGTCATGTTTTATAAGGAAATCTCTTAGCCACTGTGCTGATTCACACATAACAACAAGCCACCATAGGTTAATTTCCCTGTGGGGCTTGTCACTGCACGTTGGCTGACATTTTTAAAGTGCAAGCCACAGCAGAGGATGTGCCAGGATTTGTCATGACATGCCAAAACAGCCAAGGTGGGTTGTTGGCATGGTTAATGATGGCCAGCACCACCATGACAAGCCCCATGGGGAAATTAACCCATGGTAGCTTGTCATTACATGTGAACCAGCTCATGACATCTCCATGAAGTGGAATTAAATTTCTTTTTTAAATGCAGCTCATAATGGCACGGAAGCCCTACCAAGTGAAGTGGAAAAATACCACTTGCATTGTTAGCATGGGAATGCATTGCTGAGGAGCTGAGAGTCACGTAGGACATAGTGATTGATTTAGTGCTAGAGGCAGATATTGAATTAGTGCTAGAGGATGATTAACTTACTGCCTAGCAGTATGAGTCACAATGCCTAGCAGGGCCCTTGACTCTAGAAACAAGAAAACTTCCTTTGAAGGAAGTTTGTAGCCCCCTGACTCAGCGCTGCACACTGCCAACCAAAGCTTACATCATGTGCCTTGTTTACTTGTTTGCATAAATACCAAAGTTGCCTATTGTTCTGGGTCCAGTCCCAAGGGGCCACACTGGCAACTCTTGACTGCACCACACCTTGGCGTTCTGGTATTAAACATCTGCTCAAACAAAAGTCGATGGCTGTTCTCTAGCCGAGCCCAGAAGAAGGGTAAAATTCTGCAACACAAGAAAAGAAAAAGACAGGCCTAATTGCAACTATTCTAGGGAACCCCATTAAAACTAACATGGGAAAAACACGTGCCTATCTAAACAGGCCTATGTGCCCAGGCACCTGTATTAAGCTTCCCCACAGGCCCTCATTTTACAAATCAATAAATGTTTGGTAATTACTTGCCAGTAAACCAAAGCCCAAGCTTTAGGAGTAGTCATTAGGGCTGTGCAGGGATCCCCTGATCCAACTCAGAAGCTGCTTCAGAGGTGGGCCTGATTAGGCTCAGGCAGAGTCAGAGGGCCCCCAACACAACTCGGCCCCAAACCCGAAGCAGGATTCAGATGTCAAACCCTGCTTCGGGTCCCCCTTGATGCCCCCAGGCAAATCCCTGTGCCTTGCCTTGCCATTCCACCGCCTCCGCCGCCTCCACTGCCACCATCACCATCCTCGCCACTGCTGCCTCCATCCTCACCGCCACCTCTGCCACCATCCTCGCCACTGCCTCCGTCGCCGTCCTCACCACCACTACTTGGAAGTTCCTGAAGTTGCCATTTTAAAAATGGCAGCTCCCTGCAAGGAGAGTCAGCGTGTGTGTCCAGGCCTCAGGAGTTGGCAGCAGCAAGGACGGCGGTGGAGAAGGTGGTGGTAGAGGTGGCAGCAGCAAGGACGGCGGTGGCAAGGACAGAGATGGTGATGGCAGCAGCAAGAGAGGTGGAGGTGGAGGCGGCGGCTCAGGTAAGGACCTAGTGAGGCTGGGCTGTGGGTGCTGAAGCTCTGAAGCACACCGAGTGCTTCAGAGAGCCCCCGACCAGCTCTGGGCCACTTCATGCCCCCTCCATTTCACCTTGGAAGGGGCTCAAAGTGACCCGAAGCATTCTGCTTTGACTCAGGGTTCAGGCCTTGGGCCAAAGCGGTGCACAGCCCTAGTAGTCATGTGTCAGCCTCATCTTTCTCTCTGAGTGAGAGCAGCCGTGGAAGAATAAAAAAACCTGTAACCTTCATATCAAAATCCGTATACCTAGCAATGTGAAGCAGAGCTCATGATTCCAGGTGTCTCTTGTTTTAAGGGCAAGTTTTGTTTGTAAATCTGAAAGGATCAAAAGCATATGCAAGTGATTCCATTTGATAGGACAGTTAACTACAATGGAAACCTTATTATGTTTGGTTTTAATTTTTGTGAACTGACTGCCCAGAGAGCTTCGGCTATTGGGCGGTATATAAATGAAATGAATAAATAAATAAATAAGTCTTGTTCTGTGCTTCTAGGCCTCTGCCTAGAGCCAAACAACATACAATGCTGATGGACTAACCATGCAACCCTATATATATGTCTTCTCAGAAGTAAGCACCATTGAGTTCAATAGAGATTACTCTCAGGTAAGTGTGTATAGGATTGAGGTTCAAGATGTTTTTGGCTGAAACTGTTTAAAGTCTGAGCTTGGCCAAACAATACTTCACCTCCTCATTCGCCCTCACTGCCTACCTCAGCAGATCCTTCATTTATTTGAATGTGGGATAGGGGTGTACAAATCCCACTTACCTGGGTCTGCTGGGGGGTCCATGGGGGTGGGGAGGCAATCAGGTCCTCCCCCTGGAATCCTCCCTGGCCAGCTCTCCTCCGCGGCAATGCCACGGAGCCACCAGCCAGGGCCAGCCACTGCCGGATTTCCAGCTGTGGCTAGGGATGTACGAAAGGTACTTACCTTTCCGCGGATTATGCTGATGCTGGGGGGGAGGCATTCTGTCCCTCCCCCCGGAATCCTGGCCGGGGGGGGGAGGTGCTCCATTCCTTCCCCCCGGAATCCTGGCCAGCCGGCTCCACTCCTCAGGGATTCTGCGGAGCCGCCGGCTGGCTCCGCCAGCAGCCGGACATCCGGCCACTGGCTAGCAGGGACGCAAATGGCGGCAGCCATAGCCGCCATTTGCGTCCCTACAGTCAGCCGTGATAGGCTACGTAAATGTTTACATAGCCTATCACAGATGATTAAACAAAAAACAAAAAAACGTGCATACGCAAATGGCGGCGCCGATGGGCGCCCCCATTTGCGTTCCTTATTTTGGCATGTCTTAGTCTACGTTAACATTTATGTAGACTAAGACAGCGAAAATAAGGGGAAGGCAAATAGCGTAGATGCTACGCTATTTGCGTTCCCCTTATTTTCGCCGTCTTAGTCTACATAAATGTTTACGTAGACTAAGACGTGCCAAAATAAGGAACGCAAATGGCGGTGCCCATGGGCGCCGCCATTTGCGTACGTGCCTTTTAAAAAAAAAATCAGCCGTGATAGGCTACGTAAACATTTACGTAGCCTATCACAGTGTTTTTTTTAAATCTAGCCGTGATAGGCTACGTAAATCTTTACATAGTCTATCACGTTTTGGGGGGGTTTTTTACCTGGAAATGGTGGCGGTGGCAGCTGGTTGGAAGATCGGCAGCCGCAGCCGCCGCTGCCGAACCGCCGCTGGAGCCGCCGCTGGAGCTGCTGCCACCAGGAAGATCCGCCTAAGGTAAGTCCCGTCCTGGGGGGGGGGCGGGAGCTGTTCCGCCACCGATTTCGGGGGGCTGAATGCGCTGGCATTCAGCCTTCCCGAGATCCGTGGCGGAACTTTCATACATCCCTAGCTGTGGCCGGTCTGCAGACACCATTTGCGTCCCTGCACTTTACTGTGATAGGCTATGTAAATCTTTACGTAGCCTATCACGTTAAAGAGCAGGGACGCAAATGGCGTAGCAGGCACCATTTGCATCAGCAGTCCAGTGATACAGCCATGGTGGCCATATTGCTGGGTCTTCGGAGCCGGCGGCAGGGAGGATCCGCCGGTGAGGACTTTGCGCTGGAAGACAAGGGAGGAGATCCGATCCTCCACAGACTTCGGGGGGCCGGATTCTATTGAATCCAGCCTCATTGGGGTCCGTGGAGGATTTCTCCAACATCCCTAATGTGGGATCACCCTGATCCTGCAGGTTCTCCCTGCTTCACTTATTGAGAAGAAGGAAGATGCGCTTCTGTGATCTGCTTACAGCCTTGCCCTGGGTAGTTTCCTGAAGTACTGTGTAGACAAGCCTATCATTAGCATTATTTCCCCCCCAACCAAAATCATTACATACTGTATAATCTGGCTGGAATCAGGGGTATTAAGATTAACTGGATGCAAAGGGGGATAATAGTTCTGTACAATACTTTAATCTTTGCAAGAGTGATACAGCTTAGGGCAGCTTTCCCCAAACTAGTGCCCTCCAGATGTTTTGGACTTCAACTTCCATCCTGGCCCATGGTCAGGAATGTTGGGAATTTAGTCCAAACATCTGCAGGGCACCAGGCTGGGGAAGGATGTTTAAAGTAAGATCCGCTAGTGCACTAAGTGGGGAAGAGTCAAACACGCCAGCACCACCAGAAATGCGAAGACTGAGCTGGTTCCCAGAATAATACAGCAATGGGAACAGTTTCAGTTGTCATATGGCTCTTACACAAAAGCTGACCATTAAAAAGAAAAAAGGCAACAACCCTAATTTACAATTTGCTTTATGCATTACCCCCAGAATACTATCTCCGCTATAGTACAAAGTAGGACTACTATTGGTTTTCTTCAAATGAAACCTAAATTATACTGGAGTTGTAAGATTTCCATAAGCAGCATTTGAGTGGATTATTATAAATTCAAAGGGAGTGCTAAGCACAGCGGGTGTGAAGAATTAAGCCCATAATTAGCAACTTTGGTCCTGATCCAATATGAAATAGGCACAGGTAGAGCTATGATTGATAATGGTTTTCATTGCAAGATGCAAGCCTTCATTTCTCAGCATTGTACATTATTTTGATTATGTCTTTTTAAAGAATCTGATCTCACATGCTGAAGCAGTAAATTCCTTGTTATTTATAGGTCTCCAGCAGGGAAGGAGATAATTTATGAAATTATGATGCCTTTGTATCCAGCGGAAAGTTCACAAAATCATTATGCTGAAAGAGTCTAGTTATGCCTTCAATTCAGTCTGTTATTCTTGAGCATAACAAAGAGACAGTAAAAACGCTTTAATTGAACATCAAGCTCATACATATTCTCCCTGATTTGCTCATTTAATACAGAATTGTCAAGGAGAAGAATGCATGTTGTATAAAAGGGTTGGGGGGGGGCGGGTGCTGCTGTTAAGCTTCTTCTTTTTTAAAGCAGTAGCTTTTATCTTTCCCTTCACTCTTTCCTGGATGAATATCTTAAGGCAGTTCTTCTGAAATATAGATGTCATTGTTTTCTGAATCATTTATAGGAAAGGCTGTGAACAAGCATTGTCTACTGGGTCCCTACAGTTTCCTTTATTGAAACTATACCATTCTAATAACCTTAAAAAGGCTGATGAATCCATTGCCTGTGCTTATGATGCTGTAATCATATGGTAAAAAAATATTTACCACCAATAGTTTGAAGATGTTCCTTATATCAGAAGTACCAATGCTGACAAAGTTCATAATTTCCTGGTTCAGTATACAAAACTCGGTTACTTGTAATGCTTGACTTCAAACTGAGTCAAGCATTACAGGCGTATCGGCTCACAGGGATTTACAATAGGAGATGGAAAACACTTTCCTGCTTCCTTATCTCTCATCTTCATTTGTCTGGTGGCAGTAGCAAGGAAATCTCTCTGGAGGCCTTCTTTCTCCCTCTCCCCGTAGTGCCGACTGGAATAAAGCAGCACCCCACGCAGCCTAGGAACTTTACTGCTCCCAGGGCACAGAGTCCTTTGTATGGACATTAAAGAAACTACTGTTTGTCCTGGACTTCCAAAAGGATGCCTGACATCCATACTTGAGCTGTGTGCAAATGGCCTCCAAATTCTCCACCCTATTTGTGGGGAAAAGAAATTGGGTGAACAATTTCACTGAATTTCTCCAGGAGGAGGAGAAATTCTCTCAACAGTTTCTCACAGGTCAGACTCACCATTGGCAGGGGTTGTAGCACAGCTTTTTTTGTTCTTCCCAAGGGTTGGGGGAGAGGGTTGCTTTGCTACTGCAAGTGGCAACAGCAACAGCTGTGTTGGCAGCCTGGCCCCCATTTTGCATCCTCCACAATGTCCCATACTTAATATCACTCCAGAGAGGGAATGCAGAGGACGGAAGGTAGCCACCAGAGTTTTCTGTGAAGGGGCCTTTTATATCTAGGGGTGGGGAATTAGAAAAAGAAAATCTTAGAACATTTCTGAAAAAACTGTTCTGAGAAATTTTGGCTCAGCTCTGGTTGTAATTCTTCAGGGTTGAGCACGTTCCTCAGGGTCTTCAAACATTACATTTCTGAGGGGTGATTGTGGATACATCCTATCATTAACACAGATGCTTATAATACTGCTACTTCCCTGAAAGCCCTGTAGCAGGTGTGAGGGGGCAGTATTGTGTCCAGATCCAGGGAAGAGGTGGAACTAGTGCTGTGCAAAAAACTGTCCCCCAATTTCCTGAAAGTTTTCTGCCCCAAGAAAGAGGCTTCCATTTTTCTGCCTAATTCTCAGGGCATTTTATAATTTCTTTTGAATTTCCTTTGGTGCTGTTTTTGAGATGACCTAATCACTGTCAGGTGGCTAAGGGTGCTCTCTCTCTCTCTCTCTCTCTCTCTCTCTCTGTGTGTGTGTGTGAGTGTGTGTGAGTGTGTGTGTTTTCTTTTCTTTCCTTTACATGTCTCTCCATTGTTCTGCAGCCTTCCAGGCTGCCTGCACTTTCTGACCTGAAAAAGCCCTATGAGAGGAGTTACCTCATGAGGACTTCCCCTGGGCTTTAACTGAAGGAGGCTACAGGTTGCTGGAAAGATGATTGTAGAATGAAAGACAGTACAGTCACACACACTCCTTGGCCACCTCATAAGTAAAGTAAGCACAAGAACCCTGAACTCAACCCAAGAGGTTTTATCCAAAAATTTTGTCTCCTTTGAATTTCTGTTTAAAAGCAATTTCTTTTCTATCAAATTGAATGAGAATGGTGGTAAAAAAAAAAAGGGGGGGGGAGAAATTTTCAGTGCAGCACTATTCCATACAAAGGACTCCGGAGTCCTGGGACAACTGCATATCCCACCGGGGCCCTGGCATATGGGACACTGCTGTAGCAGTATTCCAGCAGGAAACTGGAATGGGGAAAGAGAGGCTTGCTGCCAGTGCTAGCATTGTCGCTGCCACCCCCAGGCTAAATAAAGTGAAAAGATGCAGTGGCAGTTGAGGAGCTCATAGGCAGAGGTGGGGCCTCACAGGAAATTGAGGGAGATGTTCAGACCCTACAAGACTGCAAAGGATGTCACTCAGAATGTGTTGGGGTCCAATTGACATTTGAATTAGACTAAATATAAACCCGCTGTTTTCTGATTTTGGGGGGGGGGATAGCTTGGTTTGCCAAGCCTCATTCCAAATCCAACTGTGGAGAGAGGGGTTCCCTTATCACTAACTAGGAACAACTTACCTGCTTAAGGTAGACCTAAAATGAGTATTTAGGATGAAGGAGCATTGAAATCCTGGGCTGAATCTACACATAGCAGTTACATTGTTATCATACCGTTATCATAACTATTGGTGGCCACTGGTGCCATGCGTACCAATAGTTTTGATAATGGTATGATAACAGTATAACTGCTACGTGTAGATTCAGCCCTACTTTAAATTTCATTGAAAAAATTATAATGTATATTCTCTCAATCTGAAGTTTGTTTGTTTTTTAATAATTGCAGGTGGTGTGGGATTTTAGGGGGTGGGGGAGGAACAAGGTGTAAAAGAACTGAATTTACAAAGTTGATACAATATTGTCTTAAAATGCAACAAGCTTGGAGATCTCCCTTTTTTAAAAAAGTGTCCCTCAAGGTCAAATGTTAAAAATAAAAGTTGAATGTGGTCAACATTCAAAGACAGAATCTGGATATTTACATTTTGCCAAATGTTGGATTTGTGCAAACTTTCATCTCTAAATTAAGGTCTATACTGTAGTTAGTAGGAGTATCCTGAACGTAATAACTAATATTCTGCTGATCTACTGGCAGCTGCCAATACATTTGCTGTCATTTTCTGTGACATGTTGTAATGGTGTGTATGTTTTTAGGCCAGAGCAATGATTGCTGCACCAGTGTAATGCCACCATTGATGTCATAGTGAATTTGTTTTGGATGTCTGTGGTTTAGGATGGATTTTTAAACCAGAGTGGTAATAAGAGAAAAGTAGTATATAAATATATGTATCCTGGGAGTGTGGCTAGGCTACAGATTCTCCTTGGGGGTGCAGCTATGGGGCTGTCATGATGAGCTCCTGCACTTACCACCACACCTATGCTGCCATAGTGGTGTAGTGGATAATGTGTAATGTTGCAGATTTCAACCGCAGGCAGGGGTTGTTAATAGCTGGTAGCTCACACTATATGGCTTGTGGTTGCAATCAGTTTGGTAAGTCATGAAATGTGCAGGCCTGGAACATAACCAAGTAGTGCTGTAACCTCTGGGAAGGAGCAGGGCTCCTGTACCTTAACAGCATGATTGATGCTGCTGGTATAGCACTTAATAGCCACCACCACTACCAAATGTATATGCCACTTTCCACAGAGGTATCAAAGCAGTAAACCTAAAATGTAATACAATCAAACACACACCAGCCTGTGTGAAGAGATAGGTCTTGAGAAGATGCCTAGATGTCAGAACTGTGGGGACCTGTCTAATGACACTTGGTAAAGCATTGCAGGGGGTGGATGCTGCAACACTTAACACGCTACTGCAAGTGTAACTTGCACTAAATGCTCTTATTATCAAAGAGATTGGGCAGGGAAATAAGGGGAGAGGTGATCCCTAAGATAACCTGGTCTCAAGTTATTTAGGGCTTTATACATTAACAGCAACAACACCTTAAATTCGGCCCAGTAGTTTATTGGTAGCTAGTGCAGTTCTTTTAACAGAGCTGTAACATGCTGTCAAAAGGAGGTCCCTGTTAGCAGCCTTGCGGCTGCATTCTCCATAGGGATGTCAGAGAATTTCACCACAAATCTCGGGGAGGCCGAATGCCAGCACATTCGGCCCCCTGAAATCGGTGGCGAAATGGTCTGCCCCCCGCCCCCCCCCCCCAGACGGGACTTATCTTGGGCGAATCTCCCTGGTGGCGGCGGCGGCTCCGGCAGCGGTTTGGCGGCTGCTGCCGCCGCCATTTCCAAGTAAAAAAAACAAACAAACGTGATAGGCTACGTAAAGATTTGCGTAGCCTATCACAGCTAGATTGTTAAAAAATACTGTGATAGGCTACATAAATGTTTACGTAGCCTATCACGGCTGAGTTAAAAAAACAACAACGCGCGTACACAAATGGTGGCACCCATGGGCGCCGCCATTTGCGGTCCTTATTTTGGCACGTCTAGTCTACGTAAACATTTACATAGACTACAGCGAAAATAAGGGGAACGCAAATAGCGTAGTGTCTACGCTATTTGCGTTCCCCTTATTTTCGCTGTAGTCGTGACTACAGTGACTACAGTGACTACAGTGACTAGACGTGCCAAAATAAGGAACGCAAATGGCGGCGCAAACCCCATTTGCGTACGCGCGGGTTTTTTGTTTTTTTTTTAACTCAGCCGTGATAGGCTACGTAAACATTTACGTAGCCTATCACGGCTGACTGCAGGGATGCAAGCGTTAGCAGTTAGCCCTTTGCTAACTGCATTTGCAGACCCGGCTGGCCAGGATTCGCGGTGGGAGGGACGGGGCGCCTCCCCCCTGGCCAGAATTTTGGGGGAAGGGACGGAGCGCCTCCCCCCCCCATGAATCAAATTTCGTAAAAGGTAAGTGACTTTCGTACATCCCTAATTCTCCACCAACTGCAGCTTCTGAATCAGAATTTTTATATAAAAATGGTGGCTCTGCGTAAAGGCCAATTTTACACAATGGTGGCCATAAAGTGGCCATTTATGCAAGATTGCAGCCATAACTGGCCGTTTATGCCTGCAATCGTGTGTGAATGGTCACTTTATGGCCACCATTTGTGTAAAATCAGCCTTTACGAAAAAGGCCGAGCTGCCATTTTATGGCTCGGCGAGGGATTAGGGATCCCTGCGCTTGCCCGATTCAGCATGTGCCAAGTGTGGGGATCACAGACTGGCATCTGGGGCCTGAACCGGTGGTTTCTTGCCAGGCCTCGAGCCCCAGCCAGATGCCCACAACATCCCTAAGCACATTACAATAAACCAGTCTTGAGGTTATCAATGGCTGACCCACTGTAGCCAAGCAATCACAGTCCAGGAACCACTCAATAGCCTCTTGTGACCAATTTGTGTGACACTTTGCAGATAAAATCAACCGTATCTGTGCCAAGCTGATACAGGTCTAGTAGATGTAACTTTGGCCCCTGCTTGTCCAGTTATAATATACACTTTTCTGTTTGTGCAACCTGATGATGTGGACAGGATCCTTTGAGAGGTGAAGCCTACCATTGGTATGCTGGATTCTTGCCCTTGCTGGCCTGTAAATATGGCTGGGGGTATTGGGACAGGACTGGCTGGGTCAGTAAGGATAGTGGTGAATGCTTCTTTATGGCAAGGTGTGATTTTGCCTTGCCTGAAGAGGTGGTGTTAAAACCTCTTTTAAAAAACAAACAAACCCCTCCCTGAATGTACTGTATTGGATAATATCCAGCTGGTCTCCAATATTCCATTCTTAAACAAAGACATGACTCCGTTGTTGCAAAAGCTTCACTGGCTAGCAGTCTGTTTCCCGACACAATTCAAATTGTTAGTTATATTTTTTAAAGCACTATTTGACTTGAGTCCAGGCTGTTCTATTGAGTTGGATGCTGTTTTTATTATCTGGTTGTGTTTTTCAATTGTGATTTTAATGTATTTGTTGATTGTTTTAATTAAGTTTTATTTTAGATTTTGGTTCCTATCATTGTTAGCTGCCTTTCCTTAGTGGAAAGGCAGGATATAAATCAAATAAATAAATACCTCAATGAGATCCAGTAATATGGAAAACTTTACCTCTTGATCTCTTTCCTGTCCTGTGTCTCTAAAAGCCAGTGTTACTCTGTCAAAAACAAGGTAGCAGCCTTAAAATGAACTGGTTGACTGTGTCATAGATTTTCATGGGCAGTATTTATTTCATTAGGTGCTTCTAGGAAGCTAGTTTAATGCTCTTGTTTTTCATATACCATTGCCCCCATTCTAAGATTTCTTTTTCCAAACTGCATATATTGATTTCTCTGTCTCCCACAAAAACAACTATGATGTGTAAAGATAACTTCTTAACTCAGGGAGCAGAAAAATCAGAAACCTGCTAGCTTTCTGTATCTGCCAAGAAACAGTGGAGGAGAAAGGAAGTCAATGAAAAGGTTTTATCATTGACATCTGCTAATCCATTTTCAGGTTGAGCCAAAGACTTGCTGTTCCAGCAAAAAAGAAGTTTAGGACTTAGGAGGTGTGTATGAACTGCAGTTTGAAAGCAACATCACAAGTGCTAGTTTGTATTAGGGAGTTCTAGGCAGAAATTCTGGTGCGAGTCTTTACTTATTTTTGTATATGCAATAGGAATGATCCAGACAAAGTTAAGCTCTTTCAGGCCCTTTTGATCTCAGTGGGAAAGTTAAGTACATTTGGTGGCTATTTTATGTTCAGCAGCAGCACTTGCCACCTTAGGAAATTTATTATTTGATTTCAATATTTTACATTTGATCATTATAATTTGATTGCAGTGTTTGATATGTGACAGTTTTGTAGATGGCGTACAATAGTGGACTTCCTGAAAGGGTAAATTCACATAGGAGATGCGTGTTTATTGAAGAGTATTATTGTATCTACCAAGCGAATGTGTTTAAAAGTTATGCAGTTTGAGATGAGAGACAAAATTCAATTGAAGGGTTCAGCCCAATTATCAGAGTACTTACAGGTAAGGAGGGATAGGAGACATGGAGCAGGAATGCACATCCTGTAAAGCACAGTAAGTTCAGTGCTTAAGGTTAAGTTGTGTCTAATGAAATTGAGCCTTGCGTACAAAAAGCCATGTCATGCCACAATACATTTAAGATGATGCCCACGGGATTTTTGTTGCTGTTTTTACTTAATTGCTAAGTAAGAAGAGGAGGAATGTTTTTCTTCTCATATGTGCAACCTTTGTTGTTCTTGTTGTTGTTCTTGTTGTTCAGTCGTGTCCGACTCTTCGTGACCCCATGGACCATAGCATGCCAGGCCTTCCTGTCCTGCGCTCTCTCCCGGAGTGTGCTCAAGTCCATATTCATTGCATCAGTGATGCTATCTAGCCATCTCATCCTCTGCCATGCCATCCCCTTCTCCTTTTGCCTTCAGTCTTTCCCAGCATCAGGGTCTTTTCCAGAGAGTTTTCTCTTCGCATTAGGTGGCCAAAATATTTGAGCTTCAGCTTCAGTATCTGTCCTTCCAATGAGCACTCAGGGTTGATTTCCTTTAGGATTGACTGATTTGACCTCCTTGCAGTCCAGGGGATTCGTGCAACCTTAGGGCACTCCCTTTTCTTCCTCCAGGTTTGGAACAGGTTCAGACTTCAGTAGGAGCCATGAAAGAGATATTTAATAAAGTGTGGTGGGAGCAGTACTGGGCTAGATGGACCAATGAGCTGACAGTATAAGACAGCTTCCTATGTTCCTATACATTCAAGATTGAATTGCAAAAAAGCAGCAAACTTTAAAAGCATTAGTTATGATTTCTCCCTGCCCCTAAACCTTGCACCAATGATAGCAATGTTATCAACACAGGCAAGTCACTTTTTTTCTTTTTCTTTTTTAAAGCAAAGGGATGTGTGCCTTTGCTATGCATAGTTAATAGTGCACAGACCCATTTAATGGTTTATAGGAATAGTCATTCAGGCAAGAATGAGACCATATGAGGTTTGTGATACTGTCATCAAAAGGATTCTCTCCCTCATCTCTCTCCTGTAGTTAATACTCTGTCCAAAATGTTCATCATGATATTGCTGCACTCTGAGTTTCCCCACTGCACTTCAAAGGCTGCCACTTGCATGGGGGAATTTGGAACATGGGGTGGGAAGAGACAAAGGACTGTTTCTTATAGCAGCAACCACATGACTCTCAGGGCCAAAACAGATATTATTTTAAATCCTTAGATAGCAGCTAAATCTCTACCTCCTTTTTTTACTCTAAACTAAGTGCAGGGGCCCATATCTGGATCAGGATCCTAGTGTGGGGGGTAGGGAGTCTTTTAAAATCTGGATTGGGCCCCTGCACCTAGTCTAAAGTAAAAAGTGTGTGTGTATGTGGGGGGTGGGGGAGACATAGCTGCTAGAGACAGATAAAGTAATGTCTGTTTTGACACTCAGTCTCTTTCCAGTCATTTTGTAGAACATCATGATGTACTAACAGTACCTTTTCTTCTTCACACACACACACACACACACACGCACACACACACGCACTAACAGGCAAAATAATTTTCCCTGCTTGACAAGGTTAAGTAAATTCCATCCCATCTTAAGCAATGTGAAGCGATTTGGACAAGCAAAGGGCTAACATTTATTTAAGATTGCATTCAAGATAAAATCCTGAATGCATTATGGAGCAGTGAGCAGACAATTTTTATAACTACTTCCAGTTAAGTGACTTGATAACCAAAGGACTTATTTGGTTCATTTCTCAGTCAGCCAGAAGCAGATAGAGAAGCAATTAATTATAACAAATTCTAAACAACTCCCCCACCCCCCGCTTTTCATAATGCACACAGAAGCAAACTCAGATAACAAAATGCCTACTAATAAGTAAAAATGGAGTGGGGGGGACCTGACATTTTTTAAGCAATTTGACTTAAGGTAATAAATAAAGTCTACACATATTCAGTCTCTGTATTCCAATACCATATTTTAAGTTAAGCATTTCCTTCCACTCCAAATAATATATGGATGGTTTTATTTGCTGCTTGTCACTTAGGTCTTGTCCCGTTGGATTGGCACAAAATAAGTTCTACTTCACTGTTTGCTGAAATCATCTAAAATATAGATGATCAAACCCATTCAAAGAAAGCATGCATCTACTGTGTCTTTTACAGATGATAGACAAGCTTTCTGTGCACCAAAAAAAGAAAAGGAAAGGACAGAAAGAACAAGCATACTGAGAAGAATGTATACAACAATTGAGTTTTCTGAGGCCACAGTCCTTACCTGGGAGTAAGCCCCATTGAACTCAGTGGGGTTTACTTCTGTGTAGACATGTAGAGGAATTGCACTGTAAATTACCTTTTAACAACATTATAAATATCAACAGTTCATAGCCACTGAATAACCAAGGCAGCCTAACAAACATTTGAACATACTTGTATAAACGGTGAAGCACTGAAGACAGAGTTCTATTGTCTCTTTTTGTTGTTGTTACTTTGTGTTATGGCATATAGTACAAGGCCTCTATACCCTATCTTGTTCTTTCTATCTTGTAGTATAGTTTTTAAAAAAATAACCCCAAGAGATGATCCCTTTGTTGCAAGCAACCTCAGCTGCAAATGTGGCATGAATCCTGCTGGGTGCTACACCCTCAGAAAATAGCTCTTTTCTCACACACTTCCAAGTTTTGCCCTCTTGAGGTGACCCATTTATATCTAATGTTCCCACTTAATGGCCTTATAATACTTTTTTCCAGTACCAAACACTCTTCAGTGGCAAAGGGGGCACTGGCTGAAGTGAAGCAATTTAGCAGAGAAAACAATATTAACCTTTGACTGTGTTATAATTATAGCCTTATTATAATAATTGTAATTCACAATTATGGCATTTTAAAAATTATTCCCCTTCTAAGACTTTTTATAACTAATTTTATTGTAAAATTTCAACAAAAGAAAATAAAGAAAATAAAAAATAAAAAATGTGGCTATGTAGGTTTTAATATATCAATTTCAGTGCATACATTTGAAGTATGTGTGTGTGTGTGTGTGTGAGAGAGAGAGAGAGAGAGAGAGAACACCGGTTTCTAAGAACTATACATAAGCTTCAACAAAAACAGACCAAATATCCAAATAAGTATCCATTCACAGGTGGTGTCTGTACACCACCCCTTCCAGTGTTGAAAGCGGTGTAAGGTCTTCAACCCATTGCATTATAGGAGATGAGTGTTTATCCTTCCAATGTTGTAATATTGGTCTTTTAGCTGTCAGTAGGGTGCTTCTAAGACTTTCTTTAATCTAGGTTCCAGATTTGAAATTCAAAGAGCCTAGAGTGACTTACAGTCCAGTAAATTCCATTGAGTCCCAAGTGTATAGGCTTATAGCCAGAAATGTCTAAATTAGTTCCTATAAGTGCTGGAATTTAAGATGACCCATAGTTTCAAAATAGTAAGGATACTGTAATATTTAACATAAAATTGATGTCATAAAACACACCACTCTTATTTTCTATGGTTGCTTCTGTCAGGGGTGGGCAACTTGTGGCCCTCCAGATGTTTTGGCCTACAATTAACATCAGCCCTAGACAGCATAGCCAATGGTGAGGGATTATGGGAGTTGTAGGCCAAAACATCAGGAGCGCCACAAATTGTCCACCCCTGAGACATTAACCTCCCTCAGAGTCAAAGAAGTGGAAAAAGCAGTGGGCTCCTCAATGAAACCGGCTTCAGTTTCATTAGGTTGTTGATCAGTTTGTAAAGTAGATAAGAGAGGCTACAATGGCAATAAAAATAATAATGTCCAATTGATTATTTCAGTGGTTGTCATACTAAATGGGAAAATGTCATGTCACCTCCAGGCATAATGAACAAAGAAACTGTCTAATCACTATGTCCAGATAGCTACAGACCTAAGCTAGCAACATTTTTGGCATATGCTCATTTGTATTTAATACTATCGTAACCTGCTGATATGACCTAAACTTGACATGTCTGAGCAATCTCATTTGTTTCCTGGTGGAACAGTTTACTATGAGCTGATCCTTTT
The DNA here is from genome assembly GCF_057233095.1 of Heloderma suspectum. NCBI lineage: Eukaryota > Metazoa > Chordata > Lepidosauria > Squamata > Helodermatidae > Heloderma > Heloderma suspectum. Next base: position 74,783,298 of record NC_139462.1, read on the forward strand.
ACCAGTTACATAAAATAGGTAATGGAGAAATTGTTTACAAATATATTGCTCTCTCTCTCTCTCTCTCTCTCTCTCTCATGGTTCTGCTCTCCTGTGTGCCCTTCCTGTTAGTTCCCCTGTGTGCCCCTCCTGTTAGTTAGTTTCTGAAGCTTTGCATCTAAGCTAATGACAGAAGTGGGCTTCATTCCATGTTGCTGAACCATACACTGTTGGCAACTGATGCCCTGGACTGAGAACTATTCATCCAACAATACTTTTCAGAATAACCATTTCTGAAATTCCTCCATCCAAAGAGAAGGACTTTAATCTGAAAACAGAAGGATGCTGGTTTCTAAAAAAATTAAACACCACTCAGGGTGTTTATGCATGTTTAGGCAGAGAAAAATCCCACAGCTCCCAGCATTCCCCAGCCAGCACGGGAGTGATAGGACTCTTTTCTGTCTAAACATGCATAGGATTATATCCTTAGCTATACAATATCAGTTGCCCATTGTACCAGTTGCCCACTCTACTGCCCATTCTATTGAAGATGTCCCAGCTGGATGCAATATGATGCTCACTGACTTGGGAGTAAGCCCCATTAAATACAGTTGGAATTCCTTCCAGGTAAACATGCATAGAATTGCACTCAAGTTATTTGGTGCTTTATTTGAAAATAAATGTGAACATAAGGTTAAAGATTGGCATGTTTTAAGTTCCATTTATTTCAGAGAATAGTTTAGCATATGTTCATTTTTTCCCCCAGTTGAAATCAGTGGAATTTAAAAGGTGTTTCACATTGGCTGGATCATACCCACAGTGAAGATGGGAATCTCTTTTTTAAAAATACTTTTTATTCTATTTTTTTATCCTCTTAAATGAAATAAACAGTACCAACAACCTAGTCATTATCTACAGTTTCCAACAATACAGTATTCTTAGGAGGACACAGCAGTAACGAAAAAGAAAAAGAAAAAACAAAAACAAAAGAAGGAAAAGGAAGAAGAAAGCAAGAAAGAAAAAGAAAATAGTTACTTAAAAGGATTAAATTTAAACTGCATTACACACAAACTTCAAGTATCATTCTACTTAAAATTTATACCTATAACATTGCCAATATTACAATTCAGTACAGCATATATAATCAACCTTACATTTCAGTATCATATCATCAGTCTTATAGCAAGGGAGCAAGCCTACAATTCATTTCTAATAACCATATATTGCCCTTCAGTTAACATATAATAGTAAAGCTTAACAATTTAACCAGCCAAAAATATTACTAATTGAAGTATCATAATAATGATAGTAATAATAATAAAAAGGAAGGAAATTAAAAAGGATAAGAAATAATAACAAATCACTAATATATTTATACTATCTATATTTCAGATAGTGTCATTTCTAAATCTATATATGAATGCATACATATCTATACACACACAAACAGTAATTTTATTATACAGTATATCATGTCTAATATAAAAAAAAGAGGAAGTAAGAAAAAGAGAGATGGAAAAAAAAGGGGGGATATATGTAAAATTGTAAACAGTCCTCCAGACTGGCATACTGCCCGGACCTTATAGCCCAAACAAATCCGAAAAACAATAATAGTTGAAAAGTTCCCAGCTCATCAGGCTGGGGAAGATGTCTCCCATGCTTTACTTTGAACGCCAGCTAGCCAAGCCTCTGCCATTTCATGATTTAAAAACTTTTTCATCTGTCCTTCAGAAAGAATGCAAAGTATAGCAGGGTATTTGATATGATATTGCAGATTCATTTGTCTTGCCTGATTTCTCGCCTTGGTAAATTGCCTTCTGTTGTCAGCGATTTCTTTAGTGTAATCCAGAAATAACATAACTTTGTCTCGTGTTGGCGCCCCAGAAAGTTCTCCCACTTCTCTTGCCAAGCGCAAAATATGATTTTTTGTAGAAACTCTTGCAAATTGAATTATAACAGTATAGGCAGTCCCTTTGATGCCATGAACTGGACCTGGAACACGGTATGCATGCTTAGTATCGAGTAAATAATCAGATGGCAGAGTGAGTTGCTCATGCAGAAATTTATCCAAGAATTTAGACAGACTTATATCAGCAGGCAGATCACCGCAGACGGTGACTGTAGCCATGAAATTAAAAGACACTTGCTCCTTGGGAGGAAAGCTATGGCAAACCTAGACAGCATAGTAAGAAGCAGAGACATCACCTTGCTGACAAAGGTCAGTATAATCAAAGCTATGGTTTTCCCAGTAGTAATGTATGGATGTGAGAGCTGGATGATAAGGAAGGCTGAGTGCAGAAGAACTGATGTTTTTGAACTGTGGTGCTGGAGAAGACTCTTATGAGTGCCCTGGACTGCAAGGAGGTCAAATCAGTCAATCCTAAAGGAAATCAACCCTGAGTGCTCATTGGAAGGACAGATACTGAAGATGAAGCTCAAATATTTTAGCCACCTAATGTGAAGAGAAAAGTCACTGGAAAAGACCCTGATGCTGGGAAAGATTGAAGGCAAAAGGAGAAGGGGACGGCAGAGGATGAGATGGCTAGATAGCATCACCAATGCAATGAATATGAACTTGAGCACATTCCAGGAAAGAGCAGAGGATAGGAAGGCCTGGCGTGCTATGGTCCATGGGGTCACGAAGAGTCGGACACGACTTAACGACTGAACAACAACAACAAAATATCAGCAGGCAGATCTTTGATACTAAGGATACGCAGGTTCACTCTACGAGTATGTGCCTCCAGTTGGGAAATTCTTGCAGACAGGATATTATGAGAAGCATGTATAGCCATCTCTTGCGCAGACACCTGGTCTTGGACAGCATTAAGCTTCAGTTCCATCTTTTGCAAAGAGCTATTAATTAGATCCACAGGCGCTTGAAGGTTAGTAATAGAATCTTGTATCCAGCCTCTTAGCCTGTTCTGCTAATTGAGGAGACAAAGTTTTTATCAGAGCCAACAATTCCTCTACATCTCCGGCATCTCTAGAAACCTTTGCCAAGGGAGGGGTTGGGGGAGTTGGCGGTGGTCCCATGGCTTTTTTCCATCCTCCTCTTCTGTAAAGAAAGCAAGTAAGTATAATTACAAACAAACAGTCACTTCAACAGATTTTGTAGGTCCTCAGATATTGTTGGTATTTTTAATTCATAAATACTTTTGGCGCTCGTCAGCCCTGAAGTCTCTTAATTACATAGGAGTTTCAAAACAGCTTTGAGTAGATGACGCTCTGGAAAACTGACCTTAGAGTCCAGATCTTCTGCTGCTCCGCAAAAGGAGTTGTTCTTCCAAGATCTTATCCAGATGGTACTCTAGCTTCCTCTTTTAATTCCAGGGGGAAGATGAAAAGGTTTTTCAACCTTTTAAAAGCTGTTTGGGGAGGCGACCTGCGGTGCCTCCACAGGACGCATGTCAGGGCGACATGACTCTGACCAGAAGTCCCGAAGATGGGAATCTCAAAGGGATGATGAACACACAGACACATTACTGCTTATATCAGTGACTGACATTTCATAGGCTCACAATTTTCCTTTATAACATCTCCAGAGTCCAGACATGGGGTTCTCTCTTTAGTCAATTGTTTTATTCCCAAGCACATATTTTAATTAATAATAAAAAGGAGGAGTTATGGGACTGATATTTGTCTTAAAGAAGTGCTTATCTTTCTATGTGTGTTGTCATTTTGGTTTATGTGCAAACACAGGAGCCATTTTGTTTTCCTTTTGCAAATGTGTTGTGGCTTCTAATTCTACATTTAAATACTTTCTCATATACTCATTGCTCAGAGGGCCACAATCCAGCCAACTGTATCAACATAAAAGTGCAAGCTTTCCAAAACTCTTCATCAGAGGTCCCCAACCTTTTTGGGTTGTGGGCACATTTGGAATTTTGAGAATGTGTCATGGGTGCTCTCACAAAATGGTTGCTGTAGGGGGGTTGCCCATTCATAAAATGGCTATCATGGTGGGCATGGCCAGTCACAACACATTCAGTTCCAAGAAATCAAACTGCTGAGACAAAAAGAAAAATAACTTGTCCAAGAACCTAAGTACAAGGCAGAAGTGGGGTCTGAGCCCCAAAGCACAAGACCACCCTTTTGGACACAAATAAAGATCATATTGGAGGGCCATACTTTCCTTTGCAGCATGCCAGACTCCCAGTTAAAAACAAAAATACTTTTTTAATTCATAAGAAATAAAATAGAAATCAGGAGAGGCTGTGAGCCTGGTGGGAGCTAAGAGAGGTGTCCATGAGCACCACGTTGGAGACCCCATGACTAGATTGTGCAAAAAGTAGGGGGCTAGGGAAGAAACATATGTGGTGGTCATGAGGTCTGCCATTTAGAGCAGCATCCTATGCAGGTTTAGACAGAAAAAAAGTCCTACAACTCCCAGCATTCCCCAGCCAGCATGGCTCCCCGTCCTACCCCAAGGAATGCCCCATTTTCCCTGCTCCACGCTGCTCTTCTGAGCATGGAGTGCAGGGTCAATCCACGCTGCCTACGAGGTGGTGTGGGAGGTGGTGGGAGTCAGTTCTCCAGGAAACCACCTTGCAGCATGGGCTCTGAGGTCAGTTCCCAGGGACCGACCAATCCTATGGCCCTCTAGCTGCTGACTAGCGGCCATAGGATTGTGCCCTTGGATAGTTTAGATGTATCTAAATGGCAGATCTCATGGCCATCACATCTGACCAAATTTTTGGACTTTTCTGTTTCTCTCTCCGCCCCTGCTTTTTGTACCATCTAGCCCAATGAAGAGTTCTGGAGAACTTGAAAGCTTGCACATTTTTGTAGAATATTGTCTGGTCCTACTAAAGGTATTGCCCAACTATGGATTTGGGATTTTTTTTCTTATGGACCAGTATGGCTATCTATCTTGGCTTTTTATATCAACATAGTTCATAACCTTTGCATTATACTGCATGTCCTAAGAACTCAAAACACTTCAGAGTCATTGGCACAGTAATCTTTATGACAACCTATTATCTCTGTAATATAAGACTCACATCCAGAGTTTGGGAGTTCTGATTCTGGTACCATTCCTGGATGAAAAGATGGACCAGGATCACCAGAATGGCAAGCCAACTGTCCCCTCTCCTGGACAAGAAGCCACTGTCACACATGTCTTGGTCACATCCAAACTAGTCTACTGTAATGTGCTCTATGGGGGCAAATTTTGGAAACTAAAACTGGCCAGAATGCAACTTATTTATTAACTGGAGCATACCTGGTTTGTGTCAACTTCACTGGTTCCCAGTTTCAACTAAAACTGCTGGCTTGGACCTTACAAACCATAAGTTGTGTGGGACCAGATAGTCGTAAGGACAAAGGACTATCTTCTCCCATCCACTCTTTCAAGTCAGAGGCCTTCCACTGTGTAATGCTGTGTGGTGGAAGTATTATGACACAGGGACTTCTTAGTGGGGGCACCAAGACTGTGTAACTTTATTCCAAGGGGTGTTCACATAGGGCCAAACTACATGTGATCCCAATTTCATGTAAGTAATTAACGTGCATAGTTTTAAAAATGTAACTAGCCATTGTGTGTGGGGAGAAGAATTAGGACTAGAGTGTAAGGGGAGGTGGGATTCAACTTTTTTTCCCCTGAGTACAGCTCTGATGAAAATCCACCTCCCCTTCCTGAAGTTGCTATTAGCCCTGGGAAGGAAGTTCCCTTTTGTGTCAGTGGGAGCTTCTTTCCTGGGGCTAATAGCAGCTTGGGGTGGGGTTAGAGGAGTTTCATCATGACTGGTGGGGATAAAGGGTTAACTGCACCTTCCTTTGTACCATGACCCCAATCCTGCTCATCTTAGCAGAGGCTCCCTCACTTCTTTTTGCTGTAAACACAGTGGAGGCCAGTGGCTACCATGTCATTGGGGCGGTCAATCCACTCTGGGTTTCAGTCAGAACCCTAAAGGAGCTATCCAAGGCACTGAGCCCATTTTGGGGATAAGGTTCAGCATGTTGGATAGCTCTTTGAGAGTTCTGACTGGTTCTGACTAAAACCCAGAGTTTCAGTCCCACTAACATAGGAGCCCCAGCCTCCACTGGTCGCCCCTGCTGCCTTCTGAAATCCTCAAGTAGCCAGAATCAACATGCAGACAATAGGGCACTTTTCCAAGGCTTTATTCCCATTCAACCTAATGATGCTTACAAATGCTAATTGCTTGATCCTACCAGTGAGACTTAAGAGATCTGCCTACTCGGGGTTCTAACCTTAGGAATCAGTTGATCGTTTGGAGAGGAAGGTGGGAAACCTCTGAACTTATGGGCTAGGAGGAGAGAGTCCACCCCTTTCCCGTGGGGCATCGGGGCGCCGCTGTTGCCATCGTGCCAAGCAGGTTGAGCACCTCCTCTCAGTGCTCACCATCTCCCGCTTGATGCTGCATTGGCGCCTAGTTGCACCTCCCTCTCCCTGCCAGGGTCACTGTCACTCTCAGGAATGTGTACCAGGAGGGGCTGTCCCCCCGGCTGCGCCTCTGAAAAATGAGCGGGTTACTCTCCCATGGTTTCTATCTCTTTCTCAGAATCAGAACTGTTTTAGGGCTCCCTGGGCTCCAATCCAACCCTGACACCACCAGCCTCCACTGTGTAAACATAAATTGTTTACAAGCAGTTAAAGTCACATCTAGTTTGGCCCTTTGTTCCCTTATTATTAGGATTCATATGGCAAGTAAAAATTCTGCTGATTCAGGCAGCTTTCCGGTCAAATCGAATGAATTGAATGACTGATTGGAGCCTTGGATGCTGCTTTTGTTTAGCCCGCTGCCTCTTGTGGTTTTTTGTGTTATTTGTAGTTGTAATATCTGTCACTTAGTGCTTGCTTTTTATTAACATTTTACTATTGCTTTATTCTGTTTTAAACAATTGCCGTACACTGCCTTACACTTACTGACTGTGTCAATCTCTATGGGATGAAGATGAAATACAAAATCAAGTAAATAAAAGATGGAGGGGCTGCAAGGAGAGACAGTGGCTTGCTTAAGGCTTTCCTGAGTTGAAATTTGAACCAAGGACTTCCAACCCATAGTTCATGCATTTGGGAAGTATCCAGTGCTGGAAATCCACCAGCACTAAACACGTTGCTCTGGCAAAAACAAACACTAGTGCAACAGGGAGCTAGTGCATTTGAAACTAGCCCAAATTAGTACTTCTGGAAGGGGGCAAGTCAGCAGACCACCCTTCTGCAAGCTCCGCCAACTTGTCCCATTCTGGAAGCACTAATTTGGGCTAGTAGTTTCCAGGGTTGTGCTGACTCTCCCTGTGCAGTGCCAGCATTGGACACTGCCCATAGGACCATTACACATGCCAGCTTACTTTAGGCATGCCCATGGGTTCAAATGAACTCTTGAAGTTCTCTTTTAGAACTTCAAAGTTTGATTTTGGAATGGTGGTTTTCTCTGTGGCATGGCAGCTATTCACGACACACACATTCAGCATTTCATCAGGTGCACAAAGCTAAGTTGTGGTTCACTGGATTGTAGCCTTTCTATATAAGAAAGGAGAGATACAAATTGACTGCTGGGTATTGAGTCAATCTTTTTTTTAAAGAGAATGTTAAGGTGTTGCTCTTAATGAAATTACCCCTAAATTTCTTTTCACCAAATCAAGTGATAAAGGAGGCCTTAAATTACATATACACATATATACATATATACAGCCAATGAAATAGTCATCTAGGCTTCTCAGTACAACCCGCAAGAGATCAGTACCAGTTGAAATTCTCATGCAACGTATTTCTCTTAAAGAGCATACTTGGCAAAAAAAAGAAAAATGCTCTTTACATAATCATTCATCCTCGTCTAGCTTATTGACATTGTAATTGCCATAGATGTTTTAGCTAAGTAGCCTGAGAGTTACACGATGGCTTGACTCAAGTAGCTTAGAGGCTTGATGGGGATTAGGGTTTTATGTCATCTGAAGAATTATTTGACCTGCATTATGAAGAGACAATAACTTTAAATCTTCAATCTCTCTCCCAAGTGATGTCAGGGTTGCTGCTGGGCATCCATTATCATATTTCTCTCCTTGTAGCCATAGTTACAGAATACTGCTATGTCTGGTGCTTGGACAAATTTGTGCAGCCACTTCCTTGCCTCTCTTGGCTTATAAAAACCAGCAGAGAAGGAATAGCTGGCTGGGCCAGGGAGGTGATTTATTCCTCCTTGTGAGAAGGAGTGGTCCTGGGCCACCTGAAATAGGCGGTGGTGAGACCACTCCTGAAGAAATCTTCCCTGGACCTGGAAAATCTTAATAAATTTAGGTCAGTGGCAAATGTTCCTTTCCTGGGCAAGGTCCTAAAGTGGGTGGTTGCCAACCAGCTCCAGATGCTCTTGGATGAGACCAGTTATCTGGATCCAATTCAGCCAGGGTTCAGGCAGGGTTTTGGCATGGAAACAGCCTTGGACGCCCTGTATGATGACCTATATTGGAAGAGAGACAGGGGAAGTGTGACCTTGTTGCTTCCCCTTGATCTCTCTGTGGCTTTTGACACCATCAGTCACAATATCCTTCTGGAACTTTTGTCTGAGTTGGAAGTGGGGGGTGGTGCTTGGGGAATATTGCTTGGTCCCATGTATTCTCCAGTATGGGGTTCCACAGGGGTCGGTTTTGTCCTCCATGCTATTTAACATCTACATGAAACTACTGACTGGAGTCAACCAGAGTATGAGAGTGCATTGCCATCAGTATGCTGATGACACACAACTCTATTTCTCCTTTTCATCTTCATCAGGTGAGACTGTGGATATGCTAGATGGGTGCTTGGTTGTGATAATGGACTGGATGAGAGCTAATAAACTGAAGCTCAAACCAGACAAGACCGAGATGCTGCTAGTGGGTGGTCCTTCTGACTGAATAGAACGTGTTCAACTTGTTTTGGATGGGTTTGCACTCCCCTGAAGAGCAGGTTCATAGCTTGGGTGTTCTCCTTGAGCCATCTTTGTCACTTGATGCTCAGGTGGCCTCAGTGGCATAGAGTGTCTTTGGTTAATGGTCAAGCTACACCCCTATTTGGACAGGAATAAGCTGGCTTTAGTCACCTATACTAAAGTTAGATTACTGCAATGCATTCTACATGGGGCTGCCCCTGAAGATGGTTCAGAAGATGCAGAATGTGAAAAATCTGGTGGCCAGATTGATAACAGATACAAGAAGGTCCAATTCTTGCCCACTTGCACTGCTTGCCTGTATGTTTCTGAGCCTGAGTCAAGGTGCTGGTTTTAACCTATAAAGCCTTACATGGCTCAGGACTGCAATAACTAACAGAACACTTACACTACACTCATTGTCTAAGAGCCTCCTCCATGTGCTCCTAGCCTCCTCTGAGGAAGGCTTGGAAGGTGGCAACAAGGGAGAGGGCCTTCTCAGTGGAAGCCCCCCCAATTATTGAATGAACTCCCCAGAGAAGCTCACCTGGGACCAACGTCATTATTTTTCAGGACCAAGTTAAGACCTTCCTCTACTCCCAGGCAGCATATGATAGGGTTTTAGTCAGGTCATGGGATATTGTTTGGATGTGTCTCTCTGTGTGTGCTCTGTTGATATATTTGTAGCAAAACTGTTTTATGTTATGTGTAATACTGTATTTTAAAGGGTTTTAATCTTCATAAATGCCCTTTGGCACTTGATCCCTATAGAAAGAGAGTTTTGGCTATTGATCACTATAGAAATAAGAAATGTAATAAATGAAATGATGTGAAATGCCAGCTTTGAACAGGCATAGAGATTACATCATGACAAAAAGCATCTCAGTGGCCTGTTTTGATGTTAGTAGGTGCCATTCCAATTCGGATATTAACAAAATAAGTAAAAGTACTTTTGCATAGCACAAAAATCAGCCTTTGAATAATACAATAGATTATAGAGTCAGTTTCATGACACATAAAAGTAGTGAACACCATGAAAAAGGTGGTGGTTGCATGGTGGCAGATGGCTAAACTCATTCTAACATAATCCAAAGCAAAAGTAGCCACTCACCTACCATCAACTTGTATCTTGCTTTCTGTGTATTGTTTTTATGTCCCTGCCAAGTTGATCTGGGAGCATAGGAAGCTGCCTTATACCAGCCCAAACCATTCCATTTAGATCAGTATTGCCTACATGAGGGGTGCAAATCCTCAACCCAGGGGTGCAAAACCCCAGGCCCAGGGGCCTAATCTGGCCCTCCAAGGTTCCCCAGATGGCTCTATCCCTTCCCTTAAGCCCACCCCCTTTGCCCAACCACCAATCACTTGGTTTCCCAACTTTTGTGCAGTTTTTTTTCCCATTCAAAGGTTGAAATGCTTCTCCTAAGGCCTAATTCCTGGCACTAAGAGCTAAAATATGCTGATATTTTGGTATTCTGGTCCTCACCCTTTTGCTACTGGAATGTGACCCCCAAAAAACTTCTCTGAAATGGAATCTGGCCCTTAGACTGAAAGAGATTCTTTGCCCCTGGTCTTCGCTGACTGACAGTGGTTCGCCAGAGTTTCAGACTGACCTGGAGATGGTCTGATGATATGTAAAGAAGCACCCTAAGTACAAATTACAACTATCAAACCAGCTCTCTCTTACTGATTGTATTGTATTTGGAAACAAACCAGAAGTTGAAATGGAGCATTCCTAAATGACACTACGCATGCATAAACATCGAGGTTTTCTATTCTGCATTGCCCTTGGAATACTCTGGTTTACATCTCCAAATTAAATACATCTTTAATTTGGAGTAAAAATACCAGTGAGCTGGACAAAATGTATTGACAGTATCAATTCATTGGGGAAAACCTCACCACTCCTTAATTGCAGTAATCTGTGGACCAAATGGGATCCATGTGTTAATTCTGCTATTCTGGCTTGGTGCATGGGCACAACTGTCACCTATTGGACAGTTACCTCTGCATGCTTACAAGACAGCCTCGTGTGCCTAAATGTACCACTCCCAACTGTTTGTGGGCCATGCTTCCACCACTTTATAAAGAAGGACAACCTTGGGATCCAGTGGAGATGTTGTGGAGACAGCTGAGAGCACTCAGCTAGGGTTTAATATTGCTTTACCAACAATAATCCCATATAAGGGAGATGGGAGTATTTTTGCACAATCAAGCTGCCTAAAGATGCTGAATAGCTCAAGAGTCCAGGGGCTGCCACACTGAGGGCTCCACACTAGCCCAGTCTTCCCCAGCTTGTCATGACTGTAGAAATGCCTATCTGGTAGGTGGAGATCATTCCATCCCTTGCCTCAGTTGGGACATCTTTTTCATTTGATGGGGCTGCTGCTTCAACAGCTCCCTCTTTAGGTGAAGACTAAGCCTACTGCAGGCAATACGCCAACAACATTGTTGTGCTTCTCAGCTACTACAGCCACTGTGCCAGGTCTTGGGACGCTGCAGTTCCTTTTGGATGAACTGAACTGGAGGAATTTTTTCTACGAGTTAAGACCCTTCAAAATAGCACAGTTGTACACACAAGAATATTTAAATTACCATTTGGCAATAACTGATACTTCTGCTGTATGACTGACTTGCCTAGGGTCTGGAATCATTAGCTCCTTGAATAAGGCAAATGCCGACATATGAGACTGAGAGGCATCATAGCAGAACTGCATATTTGTGAAATTGTACTTATACACCCACATTTAATAGGACCTTAGGAACAGATAAAAGGAAGTACTTCACATAGCACATAGTTAAACTATGGAATTCGCTACCACAATATGTAGTGATGGCCACCAATTTGGATGACTTTAAAAGGAAGTTAGATAAATTCCTGGAGAAGGCTATTGATGGCTACTAGTCCTGATGGTTATGTGCTACCTCCAGGGTCAGAGGCAGTATGCCTGTGTACACCAGTTGCTGGGGAACCTGGGTGGGAAGGTGCTGTTGCACTCATGTCCTGCTTCTGGTTTCCTGGTCGACAGCTGGTTGGCCACTGTGTGAACAGAATGCTCGACTAGATGGACCCTTGATCAGATCCACCATGGCTCTTCTTATGTTCTTATGGTTAATGTTAAGGTCTAGGAGGGAGCAATCCTATGGCCACTAGTCAGTGGCTACACAGCCATAGGATATCTGATTTTCCGGGAACCAACCTCAGAGCCCCGCTCCAAGGTCGGTTCCTGGAGAACTGACATCCTCCTACTTCTGTGCTGCCTGTGAGGCAGAGCGGAAAAAACCTGTGCTCCACGCTCACAAGAGGAGCACAGAGTGGCCAAAATGGGGCATTCCTGGGGGACATTCCGGGGCAGGGAGGGAGGAAATGCCTGTATGACACATCCAATGTGTTGTATGGCAGCTTCCTCCCCTGCTCTGCCCTCCCGTGGCTAGACAGCTGCAATTGGCTGTCTAGCCGAAAATGCATGGCAGGAGAAGTGCAAAGGGAATGGTCCCCTCCATGCTTCTCCTGCCCTACATTACATAGGCGGTCGCCTCCAAGTTCGGAGGCAGCCGCCTATCTGCACAGGATAGCATCCTAAATAAATTAAGCATTCTGCCATGTTAAATGATTATCATGGGGGAGGGTTGTCCTAACCTCTATAAAGTTGAAATATTTTGACCAATCTTTCTGAAATTTTCAGGTGCCAGAAAGAAGTGTTCATGTTACATGTTTCAAAAATTTCAGGACAATTGGTGAAATTTTGAGAGAGAAATAGCAGTTTAAAGACAGAAAGCAAAAACCTCCCTCCAAAAACAAAACAAAACCCCCCAAACACCACCAGTAGGGGACCATTTTGTAATCACAATTCCTGAAGAGTCCAGAGGGTTTTCACCTAAAATAATGATGGCTTTCTATTCCTCTTGTGTTGGAGTAGGTGGGAAAACTTTTTTTTTAAAAAAAAAAATCCAATTCATTTCCTCTTTAAAATAAGCCCCCCCCCCTTTTAACGTGTAATGATAGTTAATGGGACTAACCATAAGCCTGGGCATGCTCAGTAGCTCCCTCTCTCTCTCTCTCCCCCTCCCTCCCCCTCCCCCTCCCCCTCTCCCTCTCCCTCTCCCTCTCTCTCTCTCTCTCTCCATCCCCCATCACCTCTGATTTAGAATGGCATCTATAACTAAAATGGTGTCTATAACGGCAGAGCTGCTGTTTACTTCCTATTATTAGTGGATAAGGAGGAGAAAGAGGAGAAAATGCTGTTTGGTGAGTTGGTGGTGGGAAAGGTCAGGTGGTAGGGAGGCCCCCCTGGATTCATCTGGGTAACTGGCACACACAAAGGAGTCTCCTCACACTCCGGTTTCCCAGAACATTCACACATGGCCTGCCAAACAGAACTTCATAAGAATTGGGAGGGTCCCTTGAAAGAAGTCAGGGAGGATCTACATTGTGTCTGCTAGCACATTGAATTTGGTAGACTGGCGAGTTAAATGCCATCGCATTAAAATGTGATTATTCACACTCACCCTGTTCCCCTGTTCCAGTACTTCATCAAATGCACAAGCATGGTTCACACTCGAGTGCTGTGCTGTTTTCCTGCTCTTAAAGAAGGCAGCTCTCATTGGAGGAGCAGATACTCTTCCTGTTTCTGCTGATTCCCCGCCCACCATCCCTCTCTTCCTCTATCCCTGTGTGTGTGTGTAGGGATGGCACAAGCCACTGTTGGGGCTCGAAGCCCGGCGAGAAGTTGCCACTCTGCCCCCCCCCCGAAACCAGTTCCCTCAGAAAGAAGAGGGGAAGAAGGCTGCACCTCTCATCCTCTCCCCATCATTGCTACAACAGCAGTGGAGCAGGAGAGGCTGGTCATTTTCTGTAAGTTCTCCTGGCCCTGGGAAAATGACCAGCTTGTCCCTTGCCATCGCCACTGTAACAGGTGGGGGTGGAGGGAAGAAGGAGGCACCTATCCTCTTCTCCCCCCTCCACCTGCTTGAGAGCCAGCATGAGGAAGAGGGGCAACGGCAGTGGCATCCAGTGCTCAGGTTTGGGGGGGGGGGTGCTAGTGTCTTCAAAGCTTTGAAGACTGCCCTGTTTTTGTCTGCCGCTCATGAGATAATGTTAAAACTGTCCACGGACATTTTTATTGATGTTAGTCTGTGAATAGTGATGACTCTCTGCCTGGATATGTGTGTGTGTTTCGTTCCGTGCTGCTAGCATGGAGGGGACTGTAAAAAAAATTACACTTGCCTGGGCTTGCCTGGGCAAGTGTGCAGAGAAATTGTGCTGGAGGAGCTACGATTCTTTGAAGATTTGAAGATAATGCCTTTATTATTATTTTTTTAAAAGCCAAAGCAGGGGATAGAAGGAGATTAAATTTAGTGTCATTTTAAGGGTAGGGGTGGACGAAAGTCACTTACCTTTCGTCGAAGCTTGTTCGCGGTGGGGGGGACGCGCTTCGCTGCTCCCCCCACGAAGTTCAGGCCATTGGGGGAGGCTTCCCGCCTCGCCCCAGCCGAAATTCAGGCCGGGTAGGAGGCTTCCCGCCTCGCCCGGCTGCGAACTCGAAAGTTTTTTTTTTTTTAAACGCCCCCGTGATAGGCTACGTGACGATTAACGTAGCCTATCACGGCTAGATCTGCAAAGTCAGCCGTGATAGGCTATGTTAATCGTCACGTAGCCTATCACGGGTGAATTAAAAAAAAAAAAAAGCGCGTACGCTAATGGCGGCCCCCATAGGGAGCCGCCATTCCCGTTCCTTATGTGGTCGCTGTAGTCTAAGTAAATCTTTACGTAGACTACAGCGACCAAATAAGGAACGGGAATGGCGGCTCCCTATGGGGGCCGCCATTATCCATACGCGCTTTTTTTTTTTTTTAAGTCACCCGTGATAGGCTACGTGTCGATTTACGTAGCCTATCACGGCTGACTTTGCAAATCTAGCCGTGATAGGCTACGTTAATCGTCACGTAGCCTATCACGGGGGCATTTTTTTTCTTTTATTGGAATGGTGGCGGCGGCAGCCGGTCAAAAGACCGGCTGCCACTCCCGCCCCGCACAAACACCCGCCGAACCTCCGGCCGGACCCGCCGCCGGGAGGGACATTCGGCGAAGGTAAGTCCCGTCCTGGGGTGTGTGTGCGGGGGGCGGGGGGTTGCGGAGGATTTCTCCCCGAAACTTGTTCGGGGGGCCGAACACGTTGGCGCTTGGCCCCCCGAAGTTTCGGAGAGAAATTCTCCGCCATCACTATTAAGGGATAGCACAACCCCCTGCTCAATGCAGGAAGCCTGATTCCTAGGCGGTCTCCCATCCAAGTACTGACCAAGGCTGACCTTGCTGAGCTTCTGAGATCAGACAAGCACACACACCTCCAACTCTTTCCGTGTTGGTGATGAAACTTTGAGTACTGAGGAAGCTATGCAGTCAGTAGCCTGAAGACCGCACAGGGGCATTGAGAGCTGTGATTGGACAGGAGGGAAATACAAACACTGCCATATATGGGCAGGTGTGGGAAGGGGCTATGACCTTATACAGTGATGAACACAGACGAGCAGAGCACATGGGTGGGAAATACCAGAATATCAGGGTATTGAAAGCGGTAGCAGGGAAGCGGGAAATTGCATTTCCAGTACGAAGCAGGGACAGCATAATGTGAAAGACCGGGGACGAAACCTCATTGGAAGCATAAAAAACTGTAACTGTAGATCGGCCCTAAGATACAGTAGTTAGAGGGACAATGCTATGTTAGCCTTGAGTCATAGGGAGCAATAAAAGGGTGGGTCAGAGGAGAACCATGTCAGTTGCCCCTAGGAAATGCAGGAAGAAATTCAACTGGGAACACTGGCAGCCCCATCTCTGTATGAGGTGTTTGGGATGAGCCAGGTGAACATCTGCCTTTATTGATTGTAAATGGGACCAGTCCTTGAGTTCTACTGAAGGGAGAAGGACACAGTGGTTAGTGTCATGCGTGTTTACTTAAATGAAAAACTTATTGTGTTCTGTGGGGCTTATTCACAAGTACCTTCAGTTTTGCAATTTTTATTTTGCATCACTATGTAGAAGCCTTCCATCAGTGGAATAATGAAAGAGTAACAAAGAACTAGATGGGTCTGATTTCCTTCATCAGGACTTTTTAATTTTATCTCACTCGAGGCAAAAGTGAAATCTAACATATATAGAGACTCTTTCCTACCCATTTGTTTTTGTGAGTGTGTGTGAGTTGAGTGTGTGTGGGTTGAGTGTGAGTGGGTGTGTAGGATGGTCACATATTAAACTTGGCAATTATATCCCTATACGCACACAATGAAACTTCTAGCCTGGAGTCAGTAATAGCCAAGAAAAGACTGGCAATGGCAAGTGATTTCTTGCTGCCAGTGGCTATGCTGGCTGGCAATGGTGGGAATTGTAGTCCATCACAACTGGAGAGCACCAGGTTGGGGAAGTCTGCACTAAAAAAGAGAGAGTAGTGGACAGTCCTAAGTCATTTGTCATCAGTTTTCCACAACCTTACAGTCACCTCTGCATTTCATATTCTCCATCCTGCCCACATGGTTTATCTGCTTTGGGAGAATAAGAATTTCACTTGCACTTCCTGCCTCCTTAGGGAGGATGTGGTGTTAAGGTTTGTGAGCCTTAGTTCACAATTTCCCTGCTTTTTGCTGCTTGTTGAAAACTGTAGAGCCATAACTGTCTCTTTTTTGGTAAACTGTGATTTGTTTTGTTTTGTTTATTGAATTATATATATATATATATATATAAGCCATTCTTACTTTTGTAGAAAGCGGGATAAAAGTAACCTTAAGTAAATAAATTAAACATTTATTTCATATTCCTTTATGGTTGTTGGGTCTCTTTTCATGTTTTCTTGATCCTTCTGGGTGCCCCCTTCTTCCACCCCTTCATTAGATCTATGACACTTTGTTCAGCATCTGCATTTTGCCTCCCATCATCCCACCAAATGCTAGATGTCAGAACTGAATTCACATGGAACTAGTAAAAGAATAAGGCTGCAATCCTATGCATGTTTAGACTGAAACTGGGGCATGCTAAGAGTTGTTGGACTTTTTTCTGTCTAAACATGCATAGGATTGCACCCTTAGAAGATATTTAGAGACAATTGTATGGCACACATCTATTTACATAGTAGCTGGTATACAGTAATGTCTTTTCTCCAGACTGAAAAATGTAAAAAGCAATAAAAATAACTGAAACCTCTCTTAGAAATAAAACCAAGAATAAATGCTTTGGGTCCAAGAACCTGTGAATTACACACACAAAGGAGAGAGGATACAATAGGATTTGTTCCAGTCATATGTTTCTTTATAGACCTTTTTCTTGTTCTAATTGACCAAAATTAGTCACTCTCACATTTACTTTAATGTTTCAATCATTCCCGTTAAGAAATTTCTTGTCATGGTCCATCTGACAAGCTGGCCATATTCCCTGCAGCTTTAATGAGCACATTTGTAACTAAAAGCTTTTACCCCTGTAACCTCACATACATTTACTTTCACTTCAGCAGAACACGGCTTGAGTTTCGACTTCAAGAATGTATTACCAATCACCACTAATGAAAAGGCAACTTTTTCTTTTGTGCGTAAACGTCAGCCTGGAGTTAAAAGAGAATTTTCACTCCCTGCCACCAGGGCTTTCCTTTTACTGTAACTAACAGTGAGTGGCATTGACCATCCTTGATCTTGATACTGCTCTTAGGGTGCAATCCTATGCATGTTTAGATCAAAACCCCACCCCTCCTATAATTCTCAGCATGGCTGGCTGGGGCAGGCTGGGAGTTGTAGGACTTTTTCTGTCTAAACATGCATAGGATTATAACCTTAATGCTGCAGCTAGAAGGGAACTCCTCTTTCTTTCTTTCTTTCTTTCTTTCTTTCTTTCTTTCTTTCTTTCTATAGACATTGGAAGAAAGAGTTGCCTCCACCTTTTCACATATGCTCCAGACAAACAGTGATTACACTTCTCAGGGGGCTGTGGTGCTACGAGAGAAGTCACTAGCCTGAGAGAGAGAGAGAGAGAGAGAGAGAAAGAGAGAGAGAGAGAGAGAGATAAGCTAGGAAAGGAGATACATAGCAAGAAACAGACTATTTGTCCATCTAGCCTGGTGTTGTCTTGGCTGACTAGCAGCAGCTCTTCAGGTCTTTCACGTCATGCTACCTAGGTCTTTTTAACTGGAGATGCCAGGAATTGAACCTGAGACCTTCTGCATGCAAATTATGTGCTCCTCGATTGAGCTTTGAACCCTCCCCATCTGAGGTAGGGATCTCATTGCTCCCATCTCATTGTCACAGCCCTCTTGCACAGTCATTGTTAATCACGAGTCATGCTGCTGTTCACACTTCCTGTTATAAAACTAGTCACGAGCCCAGCCTTCCCCAATGTGGTGCCCTCATGATCTTTTGGACTTCAATTCCCACCAGCCTAGCCAGCATGGCCAATGGTCAGGAATGTTGGGAGTTTTAGTCCAAAACATTGTGAGGGCACCAGGTCAGGGAAGGCTGGATTAGCCTCACATGTGGATGAAGTTTGTTTTTCACCTGGGGTGGGCTCCACTGCCTTCTTTGGCAACATATTGATATGAAGTCTAGTGCTGAGCTAATTGGGAGACCAAGGTTTACATGCATTTTCTTACCGCCCTGTAGAGTATACCCCTATTATGACTAGGGAAGGGCTTTATGGGTGCAACCATTTTTATGAAGGGAACATCTCTCTTCTGTTCCAAGCTCCATATCTTCTCATTCACAGGGTGTTCCTAACAGTGCAGGGACTGTTAGGGGAGCATTGGCTCCATTGCCTTTGCAGATTGAAAACAAATGATTGGCTTCATTGGCCTTCACTGATGTCATCATGCACCTAAACCTGACTGCTTGCATGGCATCACGGCCTAACCACATTTACAACATGATCCCTGATTAGCTAGGATCATATTGGGAATAACAAGAAGAATGGCACCCGGAGAAGCAGAGCAGAGGAACACAGTCACTGAAAACAACCAGATTTAAAATATTAAGGAAAGAAAAGAAAAATGGTGCATTGGAGATGTTCTGGGTGAATATTGTGTCTCTCCCCCCACCTGCCCCCAACACCACTTTACTTTCACCATGTGAAAATTCAGCACATCTCTGATTAACCAAAACTTGGTTATTCAGGCAGGCATTTGGGGTGGGTTAGGGTATTTTTAAATAACGTTTTAATGTATAATTTTACTGTTTTAAATTGTACCATTGTACATCACCCAGAGTGGCTGGGTGACCGGCCAGATGGGTGATTAAGAAACTTAATAAATAAAAAAATAATAATAAATAAGACTATTCTACGTTAACATGCAGGTCAAATGAAGGCACAGAGAGAGGAGTAATAAAATGCTGACTGAAATAATTCCAGTTATTCTATTGGAACTCAAACTGTGATATCCTTTTTTTATTATTATTATACCCTATGTTCTCCAGAATATTGCCTGCAATTAGCAAGAATCATTAAGCCCGCTAATAGAAAATGGAAAATTAAAGCGCAGGAGTTTTGAGCACTGGGAAATCTTGTCCCTCACTTGGTACAGGAAGGAGAGGAGGAGGACCTTGTGAGGCCTAAGAGAGCACAATCCTGATCCTGCGGCCATAGCTGTTTTGGCGCCTGAAGCTCAACTGCGCCTGTAGGAAATGTGGCTGGTGATGGGAGTTCTTGTAATCACTGGCCAGTCTGTGGCTGCACCCCTTGGGCTGGGTCTGTGCAGTTCCTGGCAAGGCTGGAGCGATGACTGACTGCAAACACTTCCAGCTGGGTGGGTCAGGTCATAGAGTCATGGAGGGACCAATCATTGCATAGCTTCTGGCATGCATAAATTCCATGGTTTCCATTAGGTTAAAATCAGATGCACAATTGATTGCAGTTTGTATCTTAGCGGTAGAAACAATTCTTTGACAGGATTAGCTGTTGATTTTTTTTTCTACCGTTGATTTTCCAGTTTCTCATGACCCATTTACCAAGAGCAGTTAGAGCACTGCAGGCAGTCTGAGACATTTTTCTAGAGATAGCTTTCTCTTGCTTCTGCAAAGTCTAATTAAATAGATCTGTATTTTTTTTCCTAAATTTTGGCAACAATAATAAAAATAGACAGGCACATTTATTTTCTATGGCCATACAGAATATTAATTGCATTCTTAAATTTGAAAGAGAATCAACTCTCTTCCCCTTTTTGTTAAATGTTTAACACATTCTTTAAAGCCACTGCAGTGGGGCCATCACTATAAGTAAGAATTTTGCCTTAAATTAATATTGATGCAGCTAGCTGACCATCACGGTACCTTAGGCATTCAATTATATTCAACTATCTGGGGATTCTGCTGTGATCAAGTTACATCTCTGTTCATCAGACTCCAGGGGGTAATACTTAATTAGGTCAGATTCTGTGACCCATTCATCTTCTGTGTTCATGTCAGCTAGAATTTAGTTGACATAGTTCTACATTCCTACTTAGGCAAAGGTTAATAACCCTTCTATGGGTATTCAGACTGTGGAGTCTCGCATGTGGTAGAGATAAAGGCAGCCCTCTCCTGCCTCTTCTGCCTACAGGAGGGCACACAGAGAGAGCTCCTTGCTGAGTAGGGTGGCCACTTTTGAATGCCCCAAAAGGAAGAAATTCAGCACCAAAAAGAAAGGACAAAAGAAGACAGTAGTTTGCATAAACTTTGCATATGCTAATTTATAGTTATAGACGCAAATTTAGAAATAAGTATGATCATTTAAATAGAAATACAATACATCTCACCATAGTAGGGAAGACTGTGACCAGTTGACCTGTGTGCCTGGCTCCTGTTCAAGTGCTAACTGTTGATGGACAGCATTTCTTATAGTTAATTATCTTTAAAATGGAATTGGACAGGACAGCCCTTCAAACAGAGAATGGTCCTCTGGCAATCCTTCACATACAGGACTATCCTCTGTAAATGATGACACATGGCCACCTTAGCTTGTTACAATAGTATAGTATATGGAAGAGAAAAACCAGCAACCATTTTAGAACAGCAATGTCATCTGTTCCCCACAGGAAGCCCTGCTTTATTTAACTGTCCCTGGGAAGCAGAAAGAACTACAATTCTAATCATTCTATACATTGGTGTTCCCTTTATTGGCCCACCATATTAGCCTTTATCTAAAAAACCAATGAACAACAGAGCTATGTGAAAGATGGGAGCTGAAATGAACAGTTTATGCAGCTTGAATCTGGGCAGAGTGAAACAAAACTACACCCACCCCTAACCGCTGTGAAACATTGGATGAGTGGGGTTAGGATAAGATGAATGAGCCTCTCTGGCAGTGGAGAAGAGGTCCACTAGCAGGGCAGTCCTTCCACCATGGAGGGCCCGGTATGCTCTCAGAAAGCTCTGTAGCCATGGGAATACCACTGGTGGCATTTCTGCCAGCAGCAGGCCCTGAAATGGGGCATTCTAGGGTTGGTCAGGGTAGACTTGTATCTGCTGCATCCAAGACCCCCTTACTTCTCTGACAGGCCTTCGGATCAGACTCATCACCTACACCAATCTGGAGTTTGTGCAGGCATTTCACCTCCCATTGAAACCAATAGGAAGGGGACTGTCTTTGTTTTTTAACACACACACACCCCGCCACCGCCACAGGAGGTCATCTTTGGAGGGCTGCTGTTGCTGTCGTTTTGTGGGACTGATGCTGTGGCTTCAGGATGGCCAGTCTGTGCACCTATTTGTTTCTTGACTTCTGATGCTGCCCTGAGAATGTTTGTTGTAGGGTGGCCTATAAATGCCAAGAATAAATAAAACAAAAACAAAAACAAATGAACCAGCAATACTTAAACAGATTTTTAAAAACACCACAAGTCTCTTCCTCTGAAGGAAACTAACTTTATAACACTGCCCTGAAACTTTCTACAGTTCAGGGATGTGGGGAGAGAGAAAGAGTATTCATTATTCTGACGCAAATGAAAATGAAAATAGAAAAAAGACCTGCATCAACTGTTTCCATCCTTGTTTGGCCTTTGGCTAAATCTATGTACAACTGGTCTTTGGCATGGGGGATGGCTGGATGGGGAGCATAATCTAACACTACAGTGTAAACACGTCTGAGGCATTGTTTACTTACTCTGCTGTGTACTGAATACATACTGTTTGTTTGTTTAGAACATTTTACCCCAGAAGCTGAGGGTGGCATATATGGGGTTATCCCATTTATCCTCAAAACAATCCCATGAGGTGGATTATGCAGCCTGCTGACCCCATCTACTAAAAGATCTCATTGTTTTACTCTGTTCGTTTACCACAATGTCAACATTGTGCTTTAGAAAAGTGCAGTAAGCACACAATTTCTGACAGCAAGAAAGGAGTTCAAATCAATAAGCACTGACTCAGTAATCATTCAGGCTGTATTGTAAAGGCCTTTGTGCTTTCTTTATTGACATTGCTATGCCGCCCAATAACTGAAGCTTTTTGGGCGGTTCACAATAATTAAAACCTTAATACCATATGGTTTAAATTAGTGTTTCAATTTTCACAGAGAGATATAAGAATTTTATTTAAATTCCCAATCTAAAAAACATCATTAGCGCAATTGATGACAAACCATGAATTTCCTAGTGCATTCTGCTATGTAAAACATTAATTATGAAGAAAATGGAGAATTTGATGGATAGGGAATGAATAATGGGTGGAGGAAATTTCCAGTCCATTGGCTTGGATCCAGAGTTGTCCTTCTGTGAATGGAAGGGGTGTTTCCATTCATCATGGGAGGGCCTTTGATCCAGCAGAGGCTACTGTTACCAAAAGAAGAGGATGGAGGCAATGTTTGTTGTATTACCCTTCCTCCTACAAACCCCCTGTGTAACTTCCCATGCTGTTCTGGAGGGTCCCCCAACCCCCTGAAGCAGATTTTCAGGGGATGGAGGAGGAAAGGGGAAACAAATAATCTCTCCCCTTTCCATTTGCAGAATTATCCTATGAGGAGAATTCCACTCAAGGGATCTCTGGATCCAACCCACTGTCTTTAATTTATGTCAGTTGTTTCTATCAGCTCCGGTGCCTTATTATAAATGTTTTAGCTGTTTAAATTTTGTATGTTAGAGATTTTATATTATGTTTGTATTACCTTGTATTGTGATGTGTATTTTTTGTGAGCTGCCCAGTAAAGGCATTGGATGGCATAGAAATGAAAGTAATAATAACAATACTTTCCAACCCTACTATTCTACTATTCTAATAACAATAACAATAACGAAAAGGAACAAGCGCTGACAAAGCAGCGAAGTGGGACATAGGAAGTTCTCTTATACCAAGCCAAACCATTGGTCCATCTAGCTCAGTATTGACTACAGTGGTTTAACATGCTGATGGCGATAATGATTTGCTGGGGAAGAAGGTGTGTGAGGAAGAGAATCATCCTGAGGCACCCTCTTCCCCAGCAAGATTGCAGCAGCAGTGGTGACTCAGGGGAGAACCTGGGACTGTTGGCATGTCCTCAAAACAATCCCATGGGATAGATTATGCAGCCTACCGACCCCCATCTACTAAAAGACCTCATGGATGGGGAACCTTGTGGGGACTCCCTATGCAGCTGCTGTGCTACGGCCCTACTCCTAAAGAAACTTCTAGGTACTGGCTTACTGTAAAAGTTATACCTGTTAGATCAGTATCGAGAAGAAATGCAACATGGGCATAAGGAACCAAATCTCAGTAGCAGTGTGGACCTACATCTTGTATAATACTGACCCACAGCTGAGAGTCTGTTGTCCACTTCCTCCTTTTGAAACACTTTGCTAGCATGTGTGAAAAGCAGGGCCAGCCCAAGACATGTTGCTGCCTGAGGCAAAGTAGAAGATGACGTTCCCCTGTGCACATGCACAATTTCATGTACAGGTGCTGACCAGACTAGTAGCTGAATCTTACTTTGACACTATTGATGGGATAGCATCTTTAGCAGCAGGCTAGGTAAAAGGATGCCAGACAGGGTGTGTGGCACACACAGCTGTGTTCTCCAACATCTCATTGCCACTCCCCACCCCTTAGCATCTGCTGCCTAGAGATGTATGAGAATTTTGTTTTTGCTCACAAAACATGTGAACATGCTCTGTTCAAAGCCCTGTACACGATTGTGAGCATGACCGCATGTCCACTGTTCGCAAAGTTCTGGACATGTGATTTGCACAAATTTCCCAGTTTGATTTTGTGCAAACTTCCCTGTAGGCCAAATCAGCTCCACTTTACTCTATGGAGGAAATATGTCCAAATTTGGGGAACTTTGTGCAAATTTCATGTTTGATCACTGCTCAATTTGCACAATTTGGTATTCACGCAGAGCAAACAGCGATTGCAATTGTGAACAGGAACTGGGCATGAGACAAGCAGTGAGATGATGTTTGGAGAATCCTAGCAATCTCGAACATCACTTGTTCGCCCATCCTTAGCTTACTACTGCCCAAGGCACCTAACTCACTCTGCCTAATGGAAGGGCCAGCCATTGAAAAGCTGAGAGGAAGGGGAAGTAGTGGACTCTATATAAGGAATTTGCAACCTTTCATTTTGGAAAGAGCTATCCAAATTTCCTTTGCCCCTAGAAGATACATACAGGACTATCAGTTATCCCTGCTTTAGGGAGTTATCATCGTTGTGAGATCAGCAGTGATTACCACAATTTCTGCCTACACTGAAGCCCTTCATGCATACCTAACAACCCAACTCACACCTCACATTAAAGGCAGGTTCAAAGACAGATATGCTTAGCAAGCCTGTAAACAAAGAGTCACGAATAAACATGACCATAAAAAGCAAATAACAACCAGGGCAGCTACTCCTTACACCAGGGATGGAGAACCTTATGGGGAACCTTGTGGGGATTCCCTATGCAGCCTGCCAACTTCTTCCTCAGGCTCCTCCCACTATCCCATGTAGGAAGAAGCTCTTATCTCCAATCAGCTGCTTTCCCTTGCATGGGAGAAGGAGCAGAGCCTGTGGAGGAAGCTACTTTGTGATTCAATCCTGCTTACTTGTGAGTAGACAAGTTGCCCATGCTTATTTCTGATTAGACATGCAGTGGCTTGATATTTGGGATGCTATTTGGAAGTGCTGCTGAATGATTCCATCCCGCTTACTTCTGAGTAGCATTGTTCTGCTTACTTCTGAGTAGGCTTAAAATCAGTAATAATCACATTTTGGCCCAGCCCACTCTGCCTCTGGTCCCACCCCCAGATGGAATGTGGCTCCCTTGAGGCCATTCCCAGATTGGAATCCAGCCTTCAAGCTGAAAAGGTTTCCCCACCCCTGCTTTACACATTCCTACCATTTGGTAGGCATTTTGTGAGTATTTGTGTCTCTTTAGAACTCTACTGCAATCAATCTGAAAAAGACAGCATTGTATTTTTTTTCTATCATCTTTCTATATATAATTCCACAGAAATTGACTGAAATGTACTGAGGCATATTTGATAAGTGTGGGAAACATAAGGTGGATTTATTGACTGTTGGTAGTTATTTGATAGAATGTTTATTCCATTCCATCTCTCATTTTGAAGTATTTTCCCCCTGACTGTCATTCACTGTAAACGGTATTTGCCCTTCATTGTTAAGCCCACATAGGGTAGCCATTTATACATGGCCAAAAAGGAAAACAAATGAGGACACCAATTGCATAACATTTGCTACTGTATATGTATAGATGCAAATTTAGAAATAGTCACTATAATTTAAATAGAAATTCAACAAATCTCACTACAGTGGGAAGACTGATAAGGTGACCTATGTGGCTCCTCAGTTGATGGGCAACTCAGGGTGCAACCCTATGCACATTTAGACAGAAATGAGTCCTACAACTCCAAGCATTCTGCAGCCACCCATGCTGTGGAATGCTGGGAGTTGTAGGACCTGTTTCTGTCTAAGCGTGCATAGGGTTGTACTCTTAAAGAACCATAAGAAGGTGGAACAAGGACCTTGATCTTTAAATTGGACTTGAACTAGATAGCCCTTCAGACAGAGGACTGTCTTTTGTAAATTAGGAGACCTGGCCACCCTAAGTCTAGGACTCGGATACATATTTTCTGTTATAATCAATAATACCCATGAATTACCTTTGGGGGGGTATTAGGGAGCAAATTGTCAACACCCCTTTTTTAAAGTTCAGAAACCTTGAGACACAAGAAGCATAATGCATTTCAAGCCCAAAGTGAATGTTATATCTAGCATGATAACAAACTCAGCCTGCACTATTAAAATTAATCCTTCCTAGCTGGGGAAGCAGTATGAAGAGGGAAAGTGAGTACAACGAGGCTATGGGACTGTGCCTTTAACCTAGGGATGTACGAAATGTACTTACCTTTCTGCAGATTATGTTTATGGGGGGGGAGGCGTTCCGTCCCTCCCCCCGGAATCCTCGACAGGGGGGGAGGCGATCCGTTTCTTCCCCCCGGAATCCTCGATGGCCGGCTGTGCTCCGCAGCAGCTCTGCGGAGCAGCTGGCCGCGGAGGGCTCTGGGTAAAAAAACCCCAAAACCCACGTATGCAAATGGCGGTGTCTACGGCCGCCGCCATTTGCGTTCCTTATTTTTGGCCATCTTAGTCTACGTAAATATTTACGTAGACTATTACGGCGAAAATAAAGGGGAATGCAAATAGCGCCCGCTATGCTATTTGTGTTCCCCTTTATTTTCGCCGTAATAGTCTACGTAAATATTTATGTAGACTAAGACGGCCAAAAATAAGGAACGCAAATGGCGGCGGCCGTAGCCGCCATTTGCGTACGTGGGTTATTGTTTTTTTAACCCAGCCGTGATAGGCTACGTAAATCTTTACGTAGCCTATCACGTCTCTGTAAAAAAAAACAAAAAACCTCCAGACTGCAAATGGCGGCGGCGGCGGCAGCCAGTCGGAAGACCAGCCGCCGCCACTGCCGGAGCCACCGCCACCCGGAACATCCGCCCCAGTTAAGTCTTGTCCTGTGGGGGGGTCCGCAGGGGGGTGGCAGGCCATTCTGCCACAGATTTCGGGGGGCCAAATGCACTGGCATTCAGCCTCACTGAGATCCATGGTGGAATTCTCTGACATCCGTACTTTAACCCCATCCCTGTTCTCACGCTTCTAGTGTTGGCTTCTCATGAGTTCAGCTGTAACTTCTGCAGTGGGGAGTCTTTTCTAATCATGACCATCCAGGGTTCTGTATCATGCGGGGAGTCTCTATACCTCACAAGCAGCCAACATAAACTGCCACGAAGTACAGTCCTACAGCTTTCCCTCCTCAGACAAAGAATGAAGAGGGCTATTTTTGTTGTTCAGTCGTTCAGTCGTGTCTGACTCTTCGTGAGCCCATGTACCATAGCACGCCAGGCCTTCCTGTCCTGTATTCTCTCCCGGAGCGTGCTCAAGTCCATATTCATTGCATCAGTGATGCTATCGAAGAGGGCTATAAATGAACCCAATAACTTCAACAGAAATGGCGGTGAGAAACAAGCCAGTTGAGTAAAACAAATGTAAACCCATGCTATGTGAGGGCCAATTCCACTCCAGTAGGTACAGTTCTTTGTATGGAGCTTTTGAGGATGCAAAGAGAATGTACTATTTCTTCTAGTAAATTCTAGTGGTAGAAAAGGAGACAGGGATATTCATGGAAATGGAACAGAGCAAAGACATGTTACAGGCATAACGCTGTCCCCTGTATGAAGTTGCAAGGCTGACTGTAGTGGACCCATAGGACAGGGGAGTTAGAAAGGTACAGAAATCACTCTTTTGCTAACAATGTATCTGCTAGTCTTTAAGATCTCGCAGAAGACTCTTAGTTGTTTCTGCTAATTTACTGTCTATGCCTAAACTAAGCCATATAGTCCTGTATTCTGTCCACTTTTTCATCATGCATTTGCACACTTGTACCCCAGAGTCCACCATTGTAAAATAGTTCCTGTGCTCAGGGGCAGATATTCATATTGTAGACATTCTTGAAATGGATAACATTTCTTAATAGTGTTCATGATATTTAAATCCAAGAAAATAAAATTGGACGAAACAATTGCACTTGAGGGGAAAAAACTTGATTAGTTGCAGGCAAGTTCTGGGTTTAGTTGCAAGCAAGCATATTGTTTGTACGTGGCACTTGGTAGTTTAAAAATAACTAAGGCTGCAGTGCTATACCCATTTACCTGGGAGTAAGTAGGAGTAAGTATTTCTGAGTAGGCATTTATAGGATTGCACTATAAGTGTTAGAGCTTCAGACAAAATATGATTTGGTTTATGTATTAGAAGGATGCAGATAGAACAAAGAATATAATTTTGCATGCTGTTAAAGGAAGCACACACCCCTTTTACGAACTGAGTTAAATTGAACTGAGGCTAGATTCCTCACTGATCAAGCTTTTCAGTGCTAAAGCAGGATATTATTAAATAGCTAGTTAAAACTTCAGTGTGGATTAGCTGCTGCACTGACAATAAAGTGCTGACACAAACAACACTAGTAAGCCGTTCAAGGCTGTTTAGTACTCACAAATGGCTTAACAATGACCATGCATCTGTTTAACACAAAATCATTGTTCTCACTTTAGTACTATTAATCTCATTTTCTGAAAGAGTACTGCTCAAGTGTTTTTTATTAAACACAGCTGACTTCCATTTTTACTTCTATATAATAATCTGGCTTCTCTGACAAATTTGGGTGCCTCCTTCCCCAAGCTTCCTGTCTACTTGAGTGGTCTTCTGTAGTTAATATGACAGTACCTTCTGCATTCAGAAATCATAATAGCACCTGTCTACCTCCCCTTTATTGATTGCTGCCCTCTATCTACTCTTTTCTCTTGCTGGACACCCAATTACTTGACCCAACAAGCAGAAGTAGTTCTGCTACGGAATAAACATATTAGGAATGAAACAACAGAAATGGATGATTCCTTTTAAAATTAATCTGAGACTGCTGTGGGAGTAGGAAAGCAAAGGATGTGTGAATCCATTAATGCCAGTGATGTCTGAAAGAGACTAAAAATGTTCAGCAAAATCATCACAATTCAAAGAATGTTCAGAAGTGTCCATGAACACACCTGGATTGACATGAATATCTGAAGCTGCCTTATACTGAATTAGATCATTGGTTTGTCAAGACAAAGTTCAGCATCACTGGCAGCCACACTTCAGGTGTCAGCAGAGGTCTTTTGTAGCTCTGCTGCCTCTGAATATTTTAGGTGGAGATGCTGAGGACTGAATGCACTCTACACTGAGTGAACAGGGGGCCTCTCCTCAGCAGTTCAGAATAACACTTTTTTCTGAAGTGACCATAATCTGTTTTTTCCTTTTCACTTTTTTCTTAGTCACAGCTATAAAAGTGCCTATGATGTTCTAGGTGCTGTAGAAAAGTAAGGTGAAGACACGTTCCTTGCCCACAAGTCTTGTACAGGTTTACAAGATAAATAATCCATTTTCATTAGCAATATTAACCTTGAGAGACTCTTTAATATGGATTAAAATGGTGGCACAAATAAAATAGTTCCTTGTTGATAGTCCCTTGTATGTGAAATTAAAAAAAAACAGAGGCCAAAAAAATTATGGAAGCAACTTTTGCATGAGAAATACTAGCAATTGAGTCATCCTAGTTAAAAGGGAACACTTTTACAGCTATTATAATGATGGAGGAATGAACAAACACTCAGAAACTGACAATTTCAGTGTCATTCACCAGCTCTGTGACACTGTAAATCTCAAAAGGGGTTGATAAAAGAAACATATTATCCCCCAATTATTTTCACAGTTCAGGAACAAAATGTGAGGCGAGGGCTTGATGAGGCATAAAATTGTGCAACAGAATACTCCTAGGTATATAGTGCTATTGCTTTCAGTGCTTTAAATCTAATGCCAGGTCTAAAAGCTAGTTAAACTTCAAGGCCAGGGTGCTTAGCAACCTACATTACAATAGCTATTCATGCTAGATTGAATAGCTGTCCACACTTAAAAATATGGTTGTTCTTGGTTTTCTTATATGCTTAATAGATTGAACAGATTGGGGAAAACGGCCTTATGCATTGTAGTACAGACAAGAAATGAATGGTCAAAGGTCTATGGATTTGATGGATTGCAAATGTGAGGGCTCTGATATGCACACAGAACTGCCCCCACCCATTCATTCAGTGGAGAGAGGGACAGCTCTGCCTACATAGAGCTGTCTTGTTCCATTGTAATCAATGGGGGAGCTTTAAGGTCCAAGAGCACTCATTGTAAGCTGTGATGCACATCCAAGGTTCTGAGTGGTTAAAATGTTGTTTTCAGGTACTAATTGTATGCTATGACATTAAGCTTGCAATCCACTGAGGTAACCCCTCCTCATCCCCCCCCCCCCCGCTTCCCTGCCTATGCAGGTGAGAGTTTGAGCCTGGGTGCTACCCTCTGCTGCTGAGGATATTTCTCAGTGACATGAGGAAAGCTCATATGCACATCCCTTATCTGCAACAGCTGCAGGGAGGTGGTGCTGATTCCGGAGTGCAGAACCTCAGGCTCAGGCCCAAATTCAGCCCTCTGAAAATCCCAGATGGGCCCTCTGGGGTTCCTCAGAAGACCACGGTCCCTTCCCCACCCCCTCCTCCAACCACCAGTCATTCAGAAGTTTCACAGCTTTTGTATAGCTCTTTCCACCCCCTATTCTAAAAGGTTGAAATGCTTCTCCTAAGGCTTAGTTACTCACAGTAAGAGCTTTCAGCTAAAATATGCTGGTAGTTTTGGCCCTGTCCACCACTGGAATGTGGCTCCAAAATGGAATTCAACCTTTGGGATGAAAAAGGTTCTGCACCCCTGTGCTAATCCATGCTATTTCCCTGCAATGGTAGAAAGTTGCTATCAATGGCAGAGACCTTCCCTGACCCTCCAGTTTGCACCCTTCTAATTCACTTTCTGAAAACTACCTTGCACATATAGATAGTTTAAGTCCAGGGCTGGCATCAGGAACTGGCATCTTTAGGCAGTTGCCAGGGCCCCAGCACCTGGAAAGGCCCACTGTTGATGCCTGCCCTGATGCTCCCCAACCCTCCACTAATTTCTGTGTGTGGCCCAGCACTCTTGAGGAGTGCAAGGTGGTGGATGTAGCTACACTTTAAATTTCCCACAATGCCTCAAGTCTAGCACTGTTCTGGAGCATTGTGGGAAATTGAAAGGGTGGCTAACCCAGCTGCTGGGTGCTGCTACTGCAACTGCCCAAGGCCATGACAGCAGATTTTACCCATGTTCTTCTGAAACCTGGAGCCAGCCCTAATTAAGGCAGAAGCTTTAAAGTTGTGGGAAGTATGATATTTGTGGGGAAAATCCAACATAAGTTCTACTTAGAGTAGACCCATTGAAATGAATGGAACTTAAATTAGTCATGACTAACTTCTCCCATTCATTTCTGTAGGTTTTCTAAGTACGAATTATGTTGGATTTTACCCAGCATGCCCTCCTTCCAAGAACATCAGTTAAAACTATCTAGGTAAGCAAACTTCTATATATTATCACCCTATTTTAGCTGACTACTAGATATTCCACCCTACCCCACCCCCACCCCACTCCAAAGTCTGGATAAAGCACATTTGCATTTTACTTTCATGCCACGAATTGCTACTTTTTTCCTGTAACTTCGCTGAGGTGATGACAATATCCTCTTCCTAAAGCCTTCTAGCATATAATTATGCTAGAAGGCTCTAGTATGATTCAGTCCTTATAAAATTCATGATTTCTTACTTTGAAAAACATTCAAACGTTTTGGTAGATCTAAAAATGGGTAAAGTTGTGGTCAAATGGTACAAGAAAATGCAAAATGGACACTGTAACAATGTTCTGCAAGCTGTATTATTTGTAGCAGTTCTCTCTAAAATTTGTGAGCCCCATGACACCGAAACAGAAGGGAATAATGAAATATATTTTTCATATTCACACTTTTCATTGCAGTGTTTGAAGGTGTTTTTTAATGCCTATTTCTGCTGTAATACACTTTTTAAAGAAATCATTTGCAATAATCAAGAGTAATTAGAAGTACTAAGTGCTTAGCTATTTGTCCCTGAAAATAAATGACTGGCCCTCTTCACAGAGTCCATTTTAAGCATTTGTGTTATTTTAAAAATCACACCCATTTTATTTTGTGCTAATGGTTTCTTTTCTTTTCAAGCAATATTGTGGAATACAATAAGAGCCTCCCATTTCATATACTACTGCATAGTGCTCTAAACTTCCTTAGTCGTTAGATGTGGTTTCAGGGAAAAGTAATATAGCTTACAGTACAGGGGGAAAATGTCTGACTTTTTAATCCCTATATTTCCTATGCTTTGAAGTATCTTAACCTTGATGTCTTCTTGTGGGCAGCAGACATGATGGAAGGAGAAGCAAAGAAAAAGTTTACAATTCTAGTAATCTGCTGTGATGCCTCAAGTCTTGCAGTTTTGTGTAAGTTTAGACTTCAGGATACCATACTAAATAGTCAAAGCCCCAGATTATAGGGGTGATAAGCTTACA
Organism: Heloderma suspectum; assembly: GCF_057233095.1. Classification (NCBI taxonomy): domain Eukaryota; kingdom Metazoa; phylum Chordata; class Lepidosauria; order Squamata; family Helodermatidae; genus Heloderma; species Heloderma suspectum. The sequence goes on from NC_139462.1 coordinate 74,815,586, forward strand.
GCTTTTTAGGTTGAAGACAATCCGGAAAAAAAACAATGGTGCACCTAGGTAATTTAGACCCTGGACGTAATGGTCTTGTTGGGCGGGGGTGGGTGGGCTTTAGATGGCCTTATGCATTACTTCAGTTGTGAAGCACACAACTAACATTTCTCCCCATCTCCCCAACCACCATTCCATACTTTACAGTTGCGTCTACATTCCTTTTGTGTTTGTCAACCCTGATTTTTTTAAAAAAGAAAAATCTGTACAAATGCAGTTTTTTCATTTTAAGCTCACTTAAACCATAACACCATCATAAGTACAGGAATAAAACGGAGTTTGCTTCTGTTACCCTGATGCTCTCATCACCTGCCACTCTCTGGGTGGTCATTTGTGGGGTTCCTACGTTGCATGGCCACAGACTTTGGCCCCAAATTCCAGTCCTGACTTGTCTGAAAGGACACTACCACCACCACCACCAGGTCAGTTTTCTTTTTATGTCATATTATTAATCAAATGGATTGTAGGGAAATATTTGGGATGTGCTTAAATAAAGAACCCTGAATTAAAAAGTTTGAAACTCAGGGCTATGATTCCAGGCATACTAATTGTAACCGGTGTTATTCTATGGATTCAGTAGTCAAACATTTTCAGATCCTCTCACAATTCTAATGTCAAAACTCTAGGAATATTAGGTCTATTCAGAGAGGGATCATGCATACGCGGTATGTGTAGAGTGGGGAGCAAGATGGTGCTGCTGTCCCCATCCCAACTTCCATATATTCAGCAGAAGGTGTGTACAGAGCCTAGAGAACAGAACAAACATATGTTCTTAAGCTCTGTACAAAGTGAAGTCCCAGCCTTTGCAGGGTTCTCAGCTGCACAGAGGGAGTGGAGCCTGGTGGAGCCTATTCCAGTGGACGCTGTTGGCTCCGATGTCTGTGGGGCAGTGAATCCACCCTGGTTTTCAGTCAGAACAAGTCAGAACTCTAAAGGGGCTTTCTAAGTTGCTGAATACATTTTGGGGACAAGGTTCAATACTTTGGATAGCTCCTTTAGAGTTCTGACTGAAACCAGAACAGATTTACTGCCCCACTGACATTGGAGCCAATTCACTGGCCTATTCACACCTTCAGCTAATTATTTGGACATTGGGAGCATAGAGGTTCAGAGCTTTCTATATTGTACCATGCTGAAATATTTGATTCACCAGCATAAAAGACCCTCATTTGAAGATGTTTATTATTTCATTTGTTCTATCCCAACTTTTCCAAGCAGGGAAGGACTAGAGCTTAGTGGCAGAACACATATTTGGATGCAAAAAGTCCCAGTTCAAACCCTGGCATCTCCAGTTAGGCTGGTCAGTGCCTCTATCTGAAACCTTGAGGGCCAGTGCCAGTCAGTGTGCAGCCCAGCCTTCCCCAACCTGATGATCTCCAAATGTGTTGTGCCACAGCTCCCATCAGCCCCAGCCAGCACGGGCAATAGTCAGGAATCTGGGAGTTGTCGTCCAAGAAATCTGGAGGGCCCCAGGATAGGGAAGATTGATGTAGAGTTAAATGGACCAATGGTCTGGCTCCGTATTACGCAGCTTCCTGTGTTCCTAACCACATACAATTTCACTTAAATAATATCAAAATAATACAAACTACAATAAAATACAGCCTAAGAAATCCCAATCTTACAGTAAAATCAACAACAGTTAAAAAAAAACAGCAGTTTAAAACAACAGCCATTGCATAGCACATCCTTCTTCATGTGGTTAGCTGATTTAAATATTGAAGAAACTTATTAAAATATTTTCAGGGCCCTGATTGTGAATTCAATCAACACTTCCTCAGAATAAATATTCTCCATGACTATCTTTATTCATTTTAATGAACTTTTATCCTCATTAGTTTCTCTAAATGCACCAGTTTGTAAATTGGTTTAATATATCTTAAACTGTATAGCAAAACAGTACTTGATGCATATCCAAATTAGAGTGCTAAAAAATGGAAGCTATAGCAATTTTTAAATTGTGATGCCCTGAAACACAGCAATTAAAAATAATTGCAACCTTTCTGCTATTTTATAAAAATTCTTCAATTTGAAAGTAGTTGAGCCTCTTGCCTGTTACAATGGATGAAATGTTAATATTTACTGCTGCAGATTTTGTCAGATGATGCCACAGAAGACTAGTGTGGAACAAAGTTTACTTAATAGTGGGCAACTCTTAATACAACTTCAACTAATCTCAAATGGCTACTGTCCTAGGTTTCAGTTCTCTGCTGGTGTTCTACAGACAGAGCTCCTTCCCTACATGCACCCACTCACCAAACCCTGCATTTCCTATTTCTCATGCTCCTGGAGAAATTCAGCAAATTGTTTTCCCCAGTTCCAGTTTCTATTTCCACAAAGAGTGTGGAGAATTTCAAAAGGCCAGTTGCACACTACGCTTTGGCCTATTGTTTTATTTAAATAAATTGTTGTTGTTCAGTCGTGTCCGACTCTTCGTGACCCCATGGACCATAGCATGCCAAGCCTTCCTGTCCTGTGCTCTCTACTTAAATAAATAGAATGACTTAAATATGGAAGAGACAAGTTTGTGTGCATATGTATTATTCAAATATTTGCCAAGACAGAATACGAACTCTTTCACATTATGATGTAGCTCTTTATTACCTCTAGCCCACAATCAGTTCTGATGCACACATGGAGCAGTGTAAACCTGCAGGTGGGAGCAGCAGAGTTTAGGAAGAATCCTATGCTTATTCAGGGTTCATTCCATTCCCTACAACTGTGTATAACATTATGTCTGCAAAAGAGATGGTGTAAGTTTGAACATTCCATTGAAACAGCAGGAACATCCAGAGCACAAGGGAAGAGACTAAACATCACCTCCCTTGTCTCTGTTGGAGCCCTAAGAACTATACCAGAATGTGAGAGTGGGGGTATGGGGCAAATCAGCTGCTGCAGTTTGTAAGAAACCTAGCTGCTATTCCTGTACTTAACAACTGGGGAAGCTGTTTGCTGGTTGTGTTGTTTTGTTTTGTTAATGCCTCAATGCATTGGAAAAGTTTGGTGTATTTGTCTTTGGTTTATGTACGGATGAATATAAATTGATATCGTGTCTTAATGGCTGATATTGCCTATTTTGTAATTAATTTAGGGCACAATCCTATTCAGATAGGTGGCCAGCCACCTCCAAACTCGGAGGTCACCGCTTATCCAAAGCAGGGCAGGAGAAGCACAGAGGGGATTGTTCCCTCTGCACTTCTCCTGCCCTGCATTTTGGCTAAACTGTCTAGCCATGGGAGGGCTGAGCAGGGCAGGAGGCTGCTGTATGACACACTGGATGTGTTGTACAGACATTTCCGCCCTCCCCTCCCCAGAACGCCCCCCGGAACGCCCTTTTTCAGCTGTTCCGCACTCCTCTTCCAAGGGCAGTGGATGGGGCTGTTCTGTTCTGCCTCTGAGGCAGAGTGGAAGAGGGGGGAGGTCGGTTCTCCAGGAACCGGCCTCAGAACGCAGGCTCCAAGGTCGGTTTCCAGAAAACCAGATATCCTATGGCCATCCAGCCACTGTCTAGCAGCCATAGGATTGCTCCCTTAAAATGTTGTGCTAGTATTATGAAATTGTCTGGGTTGTTGCTGTAATGATATATTATTGCAATTGATTTATTGATATGCATTTTTTTTGTATTGCTGTTTTTGTGTTGTGAGCTGCTTTGGGCACATTGTGTGAAAAAGCAGCATACAAATTAAAAGTGATGATGATTAAGTTAGTGGACAGCCCTGGCTTTTTTTCAGAGTTCCCAACAGCCTGGAGAGATGCCTACTCATGTTCAATTAAACATGCACAGACTCAGTTCCGACCTTCAGTTCAGCTGGGACAGTGCACAGTCCCTCTGTCTCCTGTATAGACATTCAGTTGTTGTCTGGAAAGAATTTTCACGATTAGCCTCTTTCTGACTTTCAGGTGAACACATATACTAAGGGTCAGAGCAGGGGGGACAGAGGATTGTGCCCACTTCAAAAAGTATTTGTATGTGTTCAGTGGCCAAAATGGATTCAGCACCCTGGATAGCTCCTTTACAGTGCTGCTTGGTTCTGACTGAAACCCAGAATGGATTTACAGCCCCACCAAAATCAGAGCCACCAGCCTGCACTTTATGTTTGTTGTTGTTGTTGTTCAGTCGTTGTTTGTACACACATAGAAGTTGTTTGTACACACATACAAGTTGTATGTCTGTCTTAGGCTTTTTCTGTCAGATTGTGGACTCTGCCTATGCACAGATCTGCAATCGTGAAGACAAAGCCAATGTGCATATAACTTTGCACATGCACACGTACTTTCATACCTTCACCTCAGCAGGTGTATGGGGCAGGTACCAGCACCAATGAGCAGGCCTGATCCTGCTTCCCCCTGTACATGTATTGAGGGGAATGTGCAAAAGGGGCTACTGTGTGTTCTGGCAAGGTTGCCGCATGGATCCTGTGGGTTTATCTTATTTATTTTATTATTTATTTAGTACATTTCTAATCCGCCCAGTAACTAATGTTCTCTGGGCAGATTACAACCCATTAAAAAAATAAAATGCCATTTTAAAAATACAATTAAAATATAAAGTATAATACAAATATTTAAAAGAATAAAAATATAATGCAAACCAATAAACAGTATCAGTATCTATCAGTATTTAACACAGTATCTATCAGTGTTTTTAACATGTTGGTACATGCTCTTGCAGCCATTGTTGTACTTTCTGCTTCACCGCTGGAGTGCTCAGCATTGTGACTCCATGGTGTTGACATCAGCTTTAGGGTGGCGCCCACTGGCCTACTAGACCATAAGATTAGCCTGCCTCTCTTCAACGTATGGCCTGCTTTTTTCTATTCTGGATGGCCACATTCTGTATAATGAGGGGTTACTATTCTGTAGGCCCTAGGCTGGGGCTGGAGGAACTCTATCACCCTCTCAAAAATGGTCAGGCTTGCAAATAAATTTGGCATCACCAAGCAGAACACAACTACTCAGGTGATATGACGATTAATGTGCTTCTGGAAAGGTTCATCCAGGTGGTCATCTGTCTCTCCAGCATACCCATAAAAAAGTAACACAATGGGTTAGATCCAGATTTATGCTGGAACAACCGTGCTGACAGAAGTAGACTTCCCCTCCACCTTCCTTCAGCAGCTCCTCCACCCTTTGAAAATGCTGCACAGAGTCCAAAGTCCCTGCTGAAGGGGGTGAGCTGTGGTGTGTGTGGGGGGTGGAGGGAAGAATAGTTCCCCCAACACCAGGTGGAGGAAACTTCCATGAGTGGAGCCCTTCCTTTCACAGGAGACAGATCCTGGATCCAACCCATGAACATCTATTTATATGAAATAAGCACAGAGACTTCACGCTTCTTTTCCTTACCTATGAAAGAACTGATGAAACTATGATCACAGGTTTTTCCCACACCTTAATGGATATTTAGTCAAGAATCAACATGAAGATGAAGTTGCTCCAAGGAATGGATCTGGGCCATCAGCTGCCAGTTGGCTATAACATGAGTATGTGGTAGGTCTGTGCATGGACACCCCCCCCCCAATCCAAATCAGAAGCCACTTTGGGGCTTCTGAGGCAGGCCCAATTCAGCTCGGGCTGATTCGGGGTGGGGGGGGGGCTGCCCTGCCTAGGCCTATGAAGCCAAAGTGGGATTCAGACATCCGAATCCCACTTTGCCCCCCCCACACACACACACACACCGCCCAGCCCCCACCTCCTTACCTGGGCCCTTGTTCTATGGGGGGGCGCCACCACCAGGGGATCCACTGCTGCCACTGCTGCCAGGGAAGGCACTGCTGGGGAAAATGCTGCCTGCCAACCACCGGCAGTCATGAGGGCAGGAGTTGCCCTCCAGCTGTGCTCTCTCCCTTACTTGGAAGGAGGAGAGGGCACCCAGTTGAAGGCCGACTCCTGCCAATGAGGGCAGGCTGCCGCTGCTGCTGCCAGCAGCTCCTAGGCGCTCTGGACACATGCTAGCAGCCGTCTTGTTCCAGGGAATGGGGGGAGCCATTTCCCCCTGTTTTTACTCCATGGCTGTGCCCATGAGTGGCAGTCCATGTGTTTTCTGGTTCAGTCCATGGAGGCGGATGAGCTCTGTGATTGGATGGTGGTTTTGTGGGTCTCCCCTTTAAAAATAATATGAAATCATGGGGATCCTTTTTTTATTTTATGGATCCTCATTTTACGCAGTCCCCGTAGCACGCGCTTTCTTCTTGGCTTCGTTCTGCTAAAGGAGAGTGGGAAGGGTTAAGGCTTCCTCTGCCATGCCTGGCAGAGACTGGGGCAGTTGCTCCCAGTGGCTAGGACTGGAGTGGAGAGAGAAATGCCATGGACCTTCCCCCTCAGCTCCCGTCCCATCCTGCTGCCACCGCCACTGCCACCACCACCATTGCAGACAATGGCAGCTTGGCGGGGCAGCGGGAGGCTGCTCAATTATCAGGCAGCTTGTGCACCCCAGTAGATCATCTTGCACCCCCCCCAGGGTACATGCACCCCACTTTGGAGACCACTGCTCTAGCCAAGTAATGTTCAGACAGGCCTCTCCAGTAACACCACCTCCCTCACATGAGCAAATGGAGGCTGACTCATACCAAAGCTCACTCCCTCTTCCTCCTCCTCCCTCTCCTCTCCTCTGCCCTTCCCCCACCTCTCCTGGAACTTTCTCAAATTGATATATCTGGCATCCTCTCACCTTCCTGCCTCCCTCCTCCTCTTCGGGTCCCTCCGCATGATCTTTCAGAACTTGATACATTGGGAGACATCCTGTCTAGGCTGCTCAGAAGGCATAAGAAGAGCTCCGAATATATGAGGCAGATGAGGTGCTTCGTGGAGGAGCCACTTCACTTCAGGGCACCTCAGTGCTGGTCTGATCCGCTTTGTATCACGACAAGACACCTCTGAATCAGCCCACTTTGCCTTGTTATTTGGGCTTCATACGGAGGCTGTGCACAGCCCTAGTATGTAGCATTGTGTCTTGTATCAGAGGCATTTTGTATCATTCATCTGTTATTATGCTCATTCCTGTCCTTCAGCCTCTATTGCATGACAGATGATGGATAAATAGATAGATATTCTCTTAATTAATAGAAAGCTCAATAATGTGCTCTTAATTTCTTTAACCCTCATATTTTAAACATTTTCTGACAAAGAATTTTCCCCTTCCAGTCCCCACAGAAATTTATCAGTGGATTTGAAAGACCAAGAAACAGAGAGAAAAAAGAATTAAAAAAAAGAACCACAACCCTCAGCACTGTAATTTGTAGCTGAATCTTGTACCCTTGAGATGACAGCCTTGTGTTAGAAAGGAATAAAAATATTTTTTCCAGATGTATCTTGCTAAATGGAGCTCTGAGGTAGAGAGACTTACTTTTATGGGGTGTTGAAGATGCACTCTAGCTTCACTAATGGACTGACATTATTTTAACTAGACATTAAAAGCATAGTTGTAGTAAGAAAACACACTGCCTTTTATCATCCTAGCTATTTCATTTTTAAGGCATGCTACAGCTCTGCTCTGCAAGTCCCCATAAAACAAGAGAGAAATTGTACCTTTGTGAGATATACAACAAAGGGGAGAAAACGCACACACACAGCACCTTAAATCGTTCTAAGTAAGCAGCATTTGAAAACAAAATGACTATACCTGAGGAAACTTTCAGTGCAATCATTTCAATGTGAAAAATGTAAGCACACGTGTCGTCACTTCCAACCACACCTCTAATCGCTTGCAATAAAGAACAAAAGGTTGTCTCACAGAGTACAATTGTCAGTCTGAAAACATTTTAGATCACTGGAAGCTGTCAAGGTGTTGGAAGCTGCAATCCTATATACACTTACTTAGGAGTAAGTCCCATTGAATACAGGGAAATTTATTTCTGAGTGAACATGGATAGGATTGCACTTTATGGGCCTCATCTTCATCTTGGAGGTCATTGCCTCAGCCACTGCACCGATGTATTATCAAAGTTGTAATGTGGCTCTGAGGTAAACAGATTAAAGACAGGGCTGGTCCTATCATGTTGAGTCACATGGCTCAGCCAGTGTATCTGGAGGGGCAGTAACCCCCATCTGCTACCCATAGGCATCCCAATCACTGCAGCCATGAACACCGTACCCCCAGCTACTGTTTAAAGCTTAACTTTAAGTTTAACTTTAAGTTTAAACTTGAGCTTGAAACAGTATTTGCCGCTGTTGTTTTAGCAAAGCAGTGGCAATCCAGGCACTTTCCAGGACCACTTTGCCCACACTGTCTTGCACTCAGGCAGGGCCTAGTGATGGTATGAGAGTCTGGGAAAGGGGTGCAGTCTGGTGCCCCCCCCCCACCACTGCTGGCTCCCCTTGACCCGCTCGCCAAGTTCCTGCACTCACCCGGACTTGCTCACCAAGCAGCCGCATGCCTATGGTCCATTCACGCCTCTAATGTTGCAGCCACTATTTACTCAACATTAGATTCCTGGAAATCCCCAAGCCGCCATTTTTATGCAAAATGGCAGCTCACTAAGAGCACGGGCAGCTGCCAGATGCATTTGCTGGGTACGCAGCTGCTCGGCGAGCAGGTCCAGGTGAGCATGGAGGCTCAGCGACTGGGTGCAGGGGGAGTGAGTGGCGGCAGCAGCCGCTCAGTGAAAGCGGATGGCAGTCAATCTGTCCATCCCTAGCAGGGCCCTTTCCTCAGAGCACTAGGGATGAGACAGCCCTCAAAATGCTGAAAAATAATACATTTAAAAGTGGGGGAGGACAGCAATGTGTGAATCAGCAGAATTTGAGCTTCTCGAGGTTATCCAGATTCTACCTTGAAGCTTGTTCCAACTCGTGCCCATATTGGATTGAGAACTTTGTTTTTTCCTTCATGCACAAAAAAATCATGTGCAACTAGGGATGTACGAAAGTCACTTACCTTTTCGACGAGGCGATTCGTGGTGGGGGGGAGGTGCTCCGCACCTCCCCCCAAAATCCTTCTCTGGCTGGCTCCGCTCCGTGGAGATTCTGCAGAGCCGCCGGCCAGGGCCGCCCGCAAATCTGGCTGCTGGGCAACTTCCTTCTGGAAGAAAAAAAATAAAACAGCGTATGCAAATGGCGGCCGCTACGGCGGCCACCATTTGTGTTCCCTATTTTTCGTCGATTTATCTATTCTTACATAAATATTTACATAAGATAAAACAGCGAAAAAAAGGGGAACGCAAATAGCGTAATGGGCGCTATTTGCGTGCCTTTATTTTTCGCTGTTCTAGCCTACGTAAATATTTACATAAGAATAGATAAATTGGCAAAAAATAGGGAATGCAAATGGCGGCCGCCGTAGCCGCCGCCATTTGCGTATGCCATTGTGGGTTTTTTGCACTGGCATTTGGCCTCACTGAAATCTGTGTCGGAATTCTCCGCCATCCCTATGTGCAACTGAATGCATATTTTTCCAGATGTACACATTAATTATGCACATTTTTGAAATGTACACATTTTTATCCTATTGATTAAAGCCTGTTTGCATCTTTCAAAAGTATGCATTTTTTCATGCCTAGTTTTCAAATGTACACATTTTTCAAACTCATTTTTGAATAGGGATGTACGAAAGTCACTTACCTGGTCTCGCAGCTTGCTTCGCGGTGGGGGGGAGGCACTTTGCTTCTCCCCCCGAAGTTCAGGCCAGGGGGGGGAGGCTTCCCGCCTCGCCCGGCCGAAATTCAGGCTGGGGGGGGAGGCTTCCCGCCTCGCCCAGCCAAAATTCAGGCTGGGGAGAAGCGCCCTGTCTCCCTGGCCGCGAACTTCAAAAGAAAAGTAAAAAAAAAAAAAAAGCCCCGTGATAGGCTACGTAACGATTAACGTAGCCTATCACGGCTAGAACTGCAAAGTCAGCTGTGATAGGCTACATTAATCGTCACGTAGCCTATCATGGGGGCGTTTTTTTTTTTTACTTTTCTTGGAATGGCGGCGGCGGCAGCCGGTCGAAAGACCAGCTGCCGCCCCAGCCCCTGTCGAAGCCCTGCTGAACCGCCGCTGCGACCCGCCACCGGGAGCGACATTCGGGAAAGGTAAGTCCCATCCCGGGGGGGGGCGGAGAATTTCTCCCCGAAACTACTTCGGGGGTCCGAATACGTTGGCACTCGGCCCCCCCGAGGTTTTGGCGAGAGATTCTCTGACACCCCTATTTTTGAAGCAGTTTGTGACAGAGAAGGAAGGAAAGTGGGCATAGGATTAAGACATGCACATTGTAACAAACTTTTCCAACTACCATCGATTTAGGTATGTCAATTCTCAAATCAGTGATGGGTGACCCCACCCACAGCACATATCAGAAGAGCCAAACCATTGTAGCTCATTCCTGAGTGAAACTGAATTTGTCCTGGTCTCCTCCTTTCCCCCACAGGCCCTCAAACCTGCTCCCACTCACCCCAACCCCATCCTATTCCACCGGCTGCTGATTCCCCAAACCCCGCCCCCTTTCCATTCAAATTGCACTTCCCAACAAGACCAGTGGTGGTGGTCGGAGCAGCAGCAACTGTGGTACTCCAGCCACGGTGACAGAGAAGGAATAAAGTCTCTTCCTCCCTCCTCTCCCTGGCCAACACCTGGAACTGGCATGCTGCTAAGAACCCTCCCCTTGCCAGCCTCCACCTGCCACTAGCATGCTATGGTGGCCTCACTGGCTCTAGGGGAAAATCCACTAAGGGGCCATTGGAGAAACTGTCTCCTTCCCACTCTCTGTGGCTAAATTGTTGTTGCTGCCGCCACTGCTACAGCTGAATTTAAAACAGGGGTGGGCAATCTGAGGCCTTCCAGAAGTTTTGGCCTACAACTCGCATCAACCCTAGCCAGCCTAGACAATGATGAGGGTTGATGGGAGTTGTGGCCCTCCACATGTTTTGACCTACAAGATGCCCACACCTGATTGAAAAGGAAGGAAGAGTTGAGGGCTGAGTGGGAGGTAGGAAAACTAGAAATTCTTCTCTGGCTTGAATTTTAATGTGAGCTGGTAAATAATTCAGCATGCTTGTAATACTTGCCTCTTCTTTGAGGAGAGCATGACAAGCCGCAGAAGCTCGTGTGTGTGTGTGTGTGTGTGTGTGTGTGTGTAATGCCTGTTGAGGAATGTTCAGCATGCATACAATTTCCTGTTAATTTTTCTTATTGTTATTTTGTAAAATTAAAATAAAGATAAAGGATAGTATCTTCCCTCAGGAGCTTACAATCTGAAGTTTGCAGCAAGGAGAGAATAGGGGGAGGAGTCAGGCTGAGAAAGGTGAGTAACTAAGGATGAGTGCAGAAAAACACAATTATGCATACTGAAAATTGGGGTGAAGAGTGGAATTTGCAGTGCACACTGCACACACTGGGTATTTCCTAGCAATGTTGTGTGTGTGGACTATATTCCCCTAGATACACAAAAGAGCTGCTGGATCCAACTGCCAATATCTAGTAGTAAGCCATTACAAATGGAATTGCAACTGGCACTCATAATAGATTTGCCTCACATGAGATGTTGCTTTAACTGCCAAGATGCATACTATCCTGTGCGCCATCACAGCTGTGCATATAATTTAGGATGGAGTGCCAATTTTTGAATAGAAATTCTGCCAAGAAAGCCGTGGATTCAGTGACCTGCAAACAGTTTTATTGCGAAGGTCTGTTTCACAGAAAATAAATGATTTTTTTTTTTCATTAATGCCATGAACATATTAGAAACGTAATATCCAAGACCATGCACACATTAGGTTTTCTCCATAGGCAATATCTTAGCAATATATCCCAGTATGGTTCATAGGTCTGTGCTGTCCAATGTGGCTTCCCCAATGAGAATAAAAAAGTTTATTGACTTGTTCGAGGCAGCCATCCTTGAAACTGGCAGTTGGTAACACTACAGAGAGATGTGATGAAAACTTGCACGTAAAGGCATAAGACTCAGGTTCACAGATAATACGATTATAGCAATTTGAAGATAGGGACCCATTTCACATGTAATGGTGGCAATTCCTGGTTTTTTTAAACTGCCATTTCTGAGGTTATGCATCATGCATGACATGAGCCATTGTGCCGATTTCAGTTAGCAACCCAGGAAAGTCTCATTCCCAGGTTGTTTCATGTTGTGCAAACCCAGAAACTATGGGTTAAACAGCCCAGAGTTAAACCAACAATTGCCCATGTTTAACCCATAAATAACCCAGAGTTTCCAGATTTATATGTCATGAAACAACATAGGAATGTGGTGTTCCTGAGTTGTTAATTGGAAGCGGCTCATCCTTACATGTTACATGCAAACTGGGCCTGTTGTATAGGCCAGGGGTAAGCAACCTAAGGCCTATGGGCCATATCTAACAAATCAACACTTTCTGCTCAGCCCACCTAGTTACTGTATGAGGCCTAACCCACAGGTGGGTATGTCTGGGGGGAAAACCCTGGCAGACAAGATATGAGTGTCTCATTACCTAGTCCTGATATAGGTCATGAGAAACATATATGTAGCAATCTGACCCCACTAATATTTTATTGTACTTTTTCAAAGAAATATAGTTAAACCAAACAAAATGAAAACATTATTCCAAATAGGACCAGAAAATATAAACCACATATAACCAAAAGTAAACATCTGTCATTGAGAGAGGTCATTACAGAATTAATTATCATACAAAATTCATACAGTAATCAAGTCCTTCCAATGTGTGTATTGACTTGAAAACTCTGTACCTAAGAATTACTGTGTATATATTAGGGATGTACGAAAATCACTTACCTGTTTGCGGATTATGTTTATGGGGGGGGGAGGCATTCCGTCCCTCTCCCTGGAATCCTGGATGGGGGGGAGGCACTCTGTTCCTCCCCCCCAGAATTCTCCATGGCCGGCTGTGCTCCGCGGCAGCTCTGCAGAGCAGCTGGCCAGGCCCGGCCAGGCCAGAGCCGTCCACAGCTGGATTTCCGACCGCGGAGGGCTCTGGGGGAAAAAAAAAATGCGTATGCAAATGGCCGCTGCCATTTGTGTTCCTTATTTTTGACGTCTTAGTCTACGTAAATATTTATGTAGACTAAGATGGTGAAAATAAGGGGAACGCAAATAGCATAGCGGATGCTATTTGCGTTCACCTTATTTTCGCCATCTTAGTCTACGTAATTATTTATGTAAAAATGAAAAAAAATAATACGTAATTATTTATGTAGACTAAGATGGCCCAAAATAAGGAACACAAATGGTGGCAACCATAAAGGTAAACGTGTCCCCAACCAGTCGTGTCCGACTCTAGGGTGCGGTGCTCATCCCCGTTTCTAAGCCGAAGAGCCAGCGCTGTCCGAAGATGCTTCCGTGGTCATGTGGCTGGCATGACTGAACACTGAGGTGCACGGAACGCTGTTACCTTTCCCGCAGAGGCGGTACCTATTTATCTACTTGCAATTTCTTGCTTTCGAACTGCTAGGTTGGCAGAAGCTGGGACTGAAGACGGGAGCTCACTCCGTCATGCAGCACTTGAGTCTCGAACTGCTGACCTGCCGACCTTCCAGTCTGCAGTTCAGCGTCTTAACCACTAAGCCACTGTGGCCCCAAGACGGCCCAAAATAAGGAACACAAATCGTGGCGACCATAGCCGCCGCCATTTGCGTACGCTTCTTTTTTTTTTTACCCAGTCGTTTTAGGCTACGTAGGTTTTTACATAGCCTAAAATGTCTGGGTAAAAAAACAAACAAACTGCAAATGGCAGCGGCAGCAGCCGGTCGGAAGACCAGCCGCCGCCACCGCCACCGCCGCTGCCGCCCGGAAGATCCACCCCAGGTAAGTCTCGTCCCAGGGGGATCCGCGGGGGTGGGGGTGGGGGGGCAGGCCGTTCTGCCACAGATTTCAGGGGGTCGAATGCACTGGCATTCGGCCTCCCTGAGATCCGTGGCAGAATTCTCTGCCATCCCTAGTATATATACAAAAAACATAAACCATCAATAATTTGTGCAATTGTGTTCCTCTCCCAGACATCTGAACTTGTTTTATCAATTTGTCCATCAAGGCTAAGTGGTTTTCTACATGAGAGATTTATGATGCAACCATTCCCTACTCACAGTTGTTTATGGGTTCTTTAAATGATGTTGTGACCCTCCAGTTTCGTTTCTGTATCTCATCAGCACTTGTGGGAAGATTTTTTTAGAGGAAGGAAAATAGGTCTTATTTGTGAGCGTGAAAGAAAACACTTTTTCCACTTGTGTATTTGTGCTATTCCATTATACCACAGTGCCACCTAGAGGTTATGTAGCAGAAAAGCAGGAAAGGAAACACTCTTCATGTAGTGCTCAGATCTCAATGCTGCGATGAAACCAAAGGTAGATACAGCGGATTAACAGCCTTGTGTAGAAAAGCTCTAAATCCCAAATCCTAAAATACCATAATTGAACTGTAAATGAGTCACTGCTGCATTATAATACGTAGAATTAGAATATGTATTACACTAATGACATGTATTATAATTATAGCTATTTGTTAGTTTGTTTTGCAAACTGCTTTGAGCATAATGTATTGTGTAAAATGTATTATACAAATAAATTGACGATGGTGACTGCCCTAAAACCCCTTATCCCAATCCCACTTTTGAATTACTCTTTGAATTACTGAGAGAACAATGATGATATGTGCTATAATAATGCTACCAGCTTCTAAAAGCAGAAATAAGAACTCCCATGTTATTGCACAGGAAGGAAATTTTCACTCCTTAAGCTATTCATATAATCTCTTATCTGGAAAAGTGTTCATTGAAAAATGCCCTAACCCCGGCGCCAGCTCGTCTGGCTGAGGGGGTGGAGATATTGCAGGCGGGTGGGGAGAGATGATGTGGGTGCTTGTCATTGGCACCCCCAGTGGCACCACCAAGCAGGGAGGGGCAAGCAGAGTTGCCTCCCAACCAAACCAAACCAAAGCTCTCTCCCTTACTCCGCTGTCCTGAGAGGGAGAGACCCAACTGACAACAAATCCACAACAACTTCTACCTCCATCTCGCTGGGCGCATCAGACGCTGGGCTCAGCCCTGGCTCGCCTCCTGCCTCCGGCTGCGGGCACGCGCCGCACCTCCAAGAGCACCGGTGCTCTCCTTGACTCCTTCCAGCCCGCGTGCCCCTCGCCTGCCTCGTGCCGCCGCTGGCCTCACGCCGTGGTGGACTCGAGACCAGCTCAGCTGCTCTCAGCAGTGGCAGCACTGCATCGCCGTTCAGGTGGCGACGCTCCCTTCGGTGGCTCATGCCCCCCTTGCCTCCTTGGCGGTGGCGGCGCCTCGCGGCCTCCTGGGCAGCTGCGCCTGCTTCAGCGGTGCAGCCCCCCCCCTTGCCTGCTGTCTCCAGCGGCGATGTCCCGACCGGTGACAGCAAGGCCTCGGGCGGCGCACCTCCTCCTCCCGGCTCAGAGGGGAGTAGCGGGGACACTGGAGAGGGTGGTGGCAGCGTTCGCGCGCCTCGTGCCTCGCCCCTGTAGGGGCGGGGGGAGTCAGCAGTGGTGATCGGGCTGGGCCCCGTTCCTCGCGGCTCTGATGCCTGCTGGGCCACATGCAACGTGGCTGCAGGGCTGGCCGGCGCTGGATGGAGCGGTCGTTGCCTGCCTGTCTGCTCCTTCTTTTCACGTCGCAGCTGCCTGTTTGCCCGCCCTGCCTGGCCTTGCTGGCGGCGGCAAACTTTCTCGTGGGCTGGGCTTGGCCTTCGGTTCCTCCATCAACAGTGGCAGTAGGCCACAATATGGTGGGCTGTGGAGGCCGGAGGAGGCGCGGAGTGCAAGCACTCCCCGGCCTGTGGTTGTGTGACAGCGCTGGCAGGGGACTTTAGGCAGTTACTGCCTTGCCCACGACTACTTCGTGGCAGGGGGGTGGACGGTCTGCCTCATGGGCTTGGACTGCCCTCTCTGTCATGGGCATCTTGCAGGGCTTCCCTCCGCCCCTGCTTTTATCAGATTTTGGCCATTGACCACCCTGTAATATCCCTTATCTCGCCACAGAAGGTTTGAGGCTCAATCTCCTGCCCCAGAGTAGGGCAAGGATTTTTCTCGTCACCTGAGTAGGGCCTATGTCTACTCTGTGCAGGCAGACCAATAGGCTTTTAAGCCTGGGGCTTGCCAGTTTTCTCACCTCCTAGGCAGTTTAGTCCAGCTTAAGATGGGCTAAGGGCAGGATGCGCCTAATCTCATCTGATCTCGGAAGTTAAATAGGGTAGCCCTGGTTAGTACTTCCATGGGAGACTGCCCAGGAATTAGGCCACCAGCACTGAACAGGGGGTTGGTCTCGTCAGTGGAAACTGAGCCCATAGAACCCCAGAGCATTTCTGAGGAACAGCAATCCATGGGAGAGGAGCCCGCTCATCCCTCACAGGCACAGCAGCTGGCAGAGATTCCTTCTGCCAGCATTCCTGAGATAGATAGTGAACCTGGCAGCGAGAGAGTGTGGGAGGGGGGCTTGCTATACGTTCGACGCAGACACAGGGAGCGACAAGCAATGGAGGGTGCGGAAAGGAGGCATAGCACCCATTTGGTGCGCAAGCAACGGTCGCGTTCCGTGGACCCAAGGGAAAGAGGGAGGAACTCTCCCTAGCCCATAAATTCAGGGTCTGCAAGTGATTCTCCTTCAAACAGGGACCAAATGCCTAACCTGGAGCATAGGCTACTCTGCTATCTTTCCCCAGTGCTGTTCCTTGCTTAGTCGCTGGTGATTAGCATCTGAAAGAGTCATTAAGTTGTAAAAGGATTAAAGCCTTGAAAAGAACCCTTTTGTCTGTGTCTTGAGTTGGCTATTGGAGTAGACTGAAAGAGGCTGCTAGGGCGCTCCTGACAGCTGGCCTCTTCCAATCCCATGACTATTCTATTGTGCAATGGTTAAATGCCTTCTGGGACAGGGGGATGCGGGTTCTTGTCCCCCCACGGCTATGAGCTCACTGCACTGGGTTCCCTAGGTCAGTACCCTAGCCCTCTGCCAACTTGTCTCACAGGGTTGTTGTTAGGTTGTTCCACATTATTTATGTGGCAGTGGTTTTAACCTTGGCTCCAAGGGGCATGGCCTGTAGGGACAGCTATTTCTGCTTTTGCTGATGGGTTTTGCAAAGCAGGGTTGGGCCTGGTCAGTAAGTTTGGGTGTGACCGGTATCCTAGGTCCATCCTTAAGTCTAGCATTATTTCCCTGGGGATGTAAAAGTGGATTCCAGTGGTCAGCCCTGTCTTTTGACACCCCCCTTCTCTTGTTTATAATTTACCACCCCGTAGCTGGTTTATTGGCCTCTTGGACATGGCTCCATGGCATGGAATGCCCTGCTGGATGGGCAAGCGGTGGGGGGGGGGAGGTACCCTGCACACTTGGTAATAGACAGGGGAGAAAGCCGGATTCTTCCCCGGGCTGAGACTTAACTGGTCCCACCTCGAGCCGTGCTTATCAAGACTATGGAGTAGACGAAGGGATGGGGCTCATCCCCCCCCTCTTGTTCATTAGAATTCAGTGCGAGGTCTTTGCCCAAGACAAACCGCGTGACAGACCCAGCGTAAACTATTCCTTTCTTGCAGCACGCTTGGCCGCAATCAAGCTTCCTCCAGCATGGCTCCACAGTAGGCTATGCGCCTGTGCTTGTGCAACACCAGCAGGTCCAAGTCATCTGGTGCATTCATCTGTCCGTGTGTCTTCAGGCATCTCGCATCTCAGCCCATACTCCGAGATCAAGATTTGCACCTCTAGCAGGACCAAGGCATCCTGTGCCATTTTGCTAGCAGCATCCAGGCCAGTCTGCAGCCCTCTATGCTAATTATGGACCCAGGGCACTTTTGTATAGTATAACTACAGTATAGTCTTATTCTACCTAATGTGGTGCAACTAGGGATGTCAGAGAATTCTGCCACGGATCTCGGTGAGGCCGAATGCCAGTGCATTTGGCCCCCTGAAATCTGTGGTGGAACAGCCTGCCACTCTGCCCCCCCCCCCCCGCAGATCCCCCTGGGACGAGACTTACCTGGGGCAGATGTTCCGGGCAGCGGCAGCTCTGGCAGCGGCTTCGGCGGCTGGTCTTCCGACCGGCTCCTGCTGCCACCATTTGCAGTCTGGTTGTTTGGGGTTGTTTTTTTTTTTACAGAGACGTGATAGGCTACATAAAGACTTATGTAGCCTATCACATCCCGGTTTTTAAAAAAACCCCGCGTACGCAAATGGCGGCGGCTACGGCCGCCGCCATTTGCGTTCCTTATTTTTCACCGTCTTAGTCTACATGTAGACTATTACGACGAAAATAAAGGGGAACGCAAATAGCATAGTGGGCGCTATTTGCATCCCTTTTTGATTTGCCGTTTTAGCCTACGTAAATATTTACGTAGACTAAGACGGTGAAAAATAAGGAACGCATTTGCGTACGCCTTTTTTTCTTTTTTTTACCCAGCAGCCACCACGGCCAGAAATATGGCTGAGGATGTCCCTGGCCTGGCTGGCTGCTCCACGGAGCCACTGTGGAGCAGAGCTGGCCGTCGAGGATTCTGGGGGGGAGGACCGGATCGCCTCCCCCCCTCCAGCGGACGCCGCCACCGGAACAAGGTAAGGGATTCATACATCCCTAGGTGCAACCTTCCACATTTCGTTACAAGATCATCCCTCCCCACCCCCCTGGCACCTCCCCTTCCATGCGGCTACAATAGCGAACCATCATGGGGCTACTTATACCTTCTCCATATTAAATCTGGATCTCAGGTAGGGATGGCGGAGAATTCCGCCATGGATTCCAGTGAGGCTGAATGAACTGGCATTCGGCCTCCTGGAATCCGTGGCAGAATGGCCTCCTGCCCCCCCGCCCACCCCGTGGAACCCCCCGGGACAGCACTTACCTGGGGCAGATGCAGCAGCGGGGGTGGCAGTTGCAGCAGCGGCGGGGGCGGCTGGTCTCTTGGCCAGCCGTGGCTGGGCGCAGCGTACGCAAATGGCGGCTGCCGTAGGCTAGAATGGCGAAAAATAGCGAACGCAAAATAACGAAAAATTTACGTAGGCTAGAACGGCAAAAAATAGTGAACACAAATGGCGGCTGCTGTAGCCGCCACCATTTGCGTATGCATTTTTTTAAAAATTTTGCCGTGATAGGCTACGTAAATATTTACGTAGCCTATTACAGTTAAGTACAGGGACGCAAATGGCGGCGGCTATGGCCGCCGCCATTTGCGTCCCTGCTGCCCAGTGGCCGGATGTCCGGCTGCCGGCGGAGCTGGCCAGCGGCTCCGCAGAATCCCTGCGGAGCGGAGCCGGCCAGGCAGGATACCGGGGGGAGGGGCGGAGCGCCTCCCCACCCATCAAGGATTCCGGAGGGAGGGACAGAGCGCGCCCCCCACCGCGAAGCAGATCCGCGAAACAGTAACTGGCTTTCATACATCCCTAATCTCAGGTGATGGGTCTTGTGTTTTCTTGAACACAATCCCATTCAACATTAAGGAAGGAGGTCCTGCTTGTTACGGTTCATACAGAGGGAATTCTCCACTGCCTACACCCAGTTAGCTATCAAGTTTGGTAGGTGGAGTGGGTAGATGCTCTCCTCTCCCATACAGTGAAGGGGACATACTGTCATGTTGCCTTATGTTTTTATGGGGACAGGACGGCTGGCATGGTGCAGTGGCTACATCTGGAAGGGGCCATCCCAGTTGCGACTGGGTACCTCCCAGTTAATTTGGTGGTACGTACCCAGCGGATACAGTGTGCTTTGTCAGCCACATCCTAGGAAGTTTCAGGTTTCATCCCTAAGAGGGTACTTGGCCCACTTTTCCAAATCAGAGATTCCTCTACAGCAGGTAGATTGGGTTACAAATATGTCAAGATAGGGTTGACAGGTTTTGGGCCAGTGCACAGTCTTCTTTGCTCTTATTGTGGACATCTTCAGATCAATCACACCCGCAGGGTGTTGGAGGAATGTTACCGGTTAACCTATAGAGAGGTTCCGGTGATGTCACTCTGCATTTTACCTACAAATATTAGCCTCCCTCACCATTGAGCTAGCCCCCCTCCTCCAAGTAGATCCTCCTGCTGGAGTTTCAATCTGGTGCTCCCTGCCTTTTTGTGTAGGAACTGAATTAATTCCCAAAGCTTTAGTTTCTGATGTAATGATGCCCTAGCAGGCCGGGGTTTTAGGACCAACATAGAGGATAATCAGATGGAGTGCTGTACCCGTCTGTTCATCTTGTGACCCCATTATTCTAACTTAGGAACGTGGCATTGTCTAGGCAGGGTGATTCAAGGCTCTATGTCCATTCTCGAATTTTTAGGTTCAGAGAGCAGGCCCCATTTCATGTCATTAAATGCAGTCCTCCCGCAATCCAATCCTGATCCTGTAGTATTAAGTTTGATCCACCTCCTGAGTAATACCTCTGTCTTTAAGACACATAAACAACAGGTTCGATGCCAGTGCCAAGTTGGTCCAATCCCAGATGACAGCACTCATGGAGATCATGCTGGGAGGCTCTGGTCATGTTTCAGGTATTAATTGGTTAAGCCATGCTGCAATCATGCCTCCCAGGGCAATGGGCCTCCCATACTTGGGTCAGTAGCGAGCCCTGGGATTCGCTCTCACTTTTGGCCGCAGCAGCTGCAGCCTTCCCAGTAAGCTTACAGTCAGGGTCTTTTATCCATTCCTAGAGTGGGGTTGGACAGATCAGCTTCCTTTTGTCTTTACTGTTATTTTCCTTTTAATTAAAGGAATGGGCACGAACCCGTGCAGGCGCATGCTCGTGCCTGGACTCAGCATGATGGTAGGGGCTGGTCAGCGGGCCCATGGGTCAGGCTGTGGATCCTAGAGCAGACTGTGCCAGTCGCAAGTGTTAGTGGCTTGACACGCCCAACATGTCGGGAGCGCCTGCTTCCCACGCCACTCCATTTTGGGCAGGTGCGAGTTGTCTCACAGGCCCTGGTGCTCCATCCAGGTGGGAACAACCTGGTGCAGGTTTCATGGCACAGTTTGTCCACAGTAATAATCTCAGCCCTGCATGCATGCTCTATTTAATTTGGGGAGTGTACGTTAACCGGGGGCAAGGAACCCAGTTTTTATCAGAATGGCGATCAGATCTTCTCTCTGGGAATTATGTGAATAGGGGCCGGGCCTTTCGGACAGGACTTGCCCAATCTTGTAGCAACAAGTGCTGTTTTTGATCAGCAGAGGGCCAGCAAGTAGACCCATTAGCACACGAGAGGGAGTGCGTCTCAACACAGGCTCGGCACTCCCAGCGGCCGTTAGTGCATGAGTTTCCGGGCTTGGCACATCATCCCCTGTAGGGCAAAGATGTCACAGGCATCTGCAGACTCCTGGCACCCCACCCCCTTCCCAGATATGCCTTATTACACCAGAGGTTGTCAACATTAATCTCCACGACTGCTACTAAGCCGGTACTGAGTACTCTCAGGTTCGGATATTCACTTAAGACGCATTCTTTGCGCCAGGGCAGCTCCTGCAGCCCAGCCATTAAGTACTGGATTAGGCAAAAGACTCGCAGGAGGGCACTCCAAGGCTTCATGTCTCTCGTACAGGTCTTCCTCCATACCATGGTCGTCCACTCCCCTCTTGCCTTACTACTCTCTTTTATCTCCTTAGATCAGCACAATGGTTGTGAACCTTTGTGTGTGCACATGGTGTCACAGCACAGTGTTTGGGATGGTCGGTGGTCCCACGTTAAGCTGTGGTTCCCAGCTTCGACTGTCCCAGTATCCCTGTGTGCAGGGGCCTGGCAGACGTGGTATGCAGTTAGAGTTTTTCTCCACTCCACTCCATCAACATGACGAGCAGTTTCCGCCACAGGCCTGGTGCCGCATCTATGGGGGTACGACCTGACCATGCAAAGACGAGGAACTCAGTGTAGGCCTTGGTCCAATTTTGAGGCTTCTGGCACTGTCTACTGGGAATAACTATGATTGTTCTCGTGTGTTCACAAGAAGCAAGTGCAGAACGTTCTGACCAAGCCATGGAAGGGCTCATCCGATATAGTGGCTATGTGGATGAGTTATGCAGTGGGACCCCCTCCTTCCCACCCTGTTTCATCAAGTTTTGGTCAGTCTTCCTCCGCAGGTCCTGGTGCTGCACCGGAGAGGGGACGACTTGGGCTCCAAGCCAGGAAAGGGCCTGATTGAGCAGACGTTGGTCAATTTGCAGGTGGTCTGGCAGCGTTGGCCAGAAGTAGCCACGGTGTGCTCCTCAATGCTCTGAGAATCAATTGGTGGGCACAGAGTAATGCTGCCATTGAACAGGCACATCGGAAGGTGAACAGAGAAGTGCCACGGGGGCTATTGGAACATGGTGATGGGTTCCTCGCCCATCAGGAAATTCTGTGGACAAGGAGGGAGCTTTAGAGGCAGGACGGTGTCCACCTGTCCAACGCAAGGAATGACATATTTCTGTCTGATCTGCAAAGGGGCCTGCAGGAAATTCTTCTTTGCAGGTGGGGGGAGTTTCACAAGCAATAGGCTTGTGACTCCTGTGGCGGCTAGGATGGGCAAAAGCACAAAGAGATTAGGGATGGTGTGCATGCAGAGGCACCTTATGGTGACAGGTGACACCTGAGGCCCCCCAAATGGGTTGTACGGCTCAGCGGGGGGATAAGAGTTGCCTGGGAGACCAACCCTCCTCACTCACCCAGGTGTTGTGCGGCACCAGGATGGGGGTGACAGGGGAAGGTCTACCTCCCCCAGAAGGGGCAGTCCGTAGGGGTGGCAAGATCACCACCACCCCTCAGGCTGGGTGTATTTTTGCCCAAGAAGTGCCAGCTAGTCGCTGACACAGTCAGGTGCCTGTCCTAGGTACCCCTTTACAGATATTTTCAAGAAATGTGGCCCAATTTTCAATCCAAACTTTGTTGTCTGCATCTTCTTTAACTCATCTCCGCTTGCAATATACAATAATAGAAAGGAACTGGGTGAGTGTCATGGAACTGTGGGACAAGCAGAGATTTTCCTAATCACCAGCCATGCATGACATCACCAAAATGGTCAAAACCCTTACAAAAATGGTAGAATGTTCTGCCATTTGAACTGCTCACCCAAAAACTCAAAGTTATTTGAGAACTGGTTGCATAAGAGCCAAACAAAAGTAATGTGGGTTGGCAGAGGCCAGAAACCACAGGGACAGCATGACAAAAAGGATGTTAGTTTATTTTAAAGGAATACACAGTTGAACTTACTCAGTTTTAAAATACACTTTTACAAAGTTACATATCCATATACTGAGTAACATTGCAAACATATATCTTAAAATACACTACAGCGTACAGGAATAATATATATTTTTGCAGATGTGCATTGTTAATCAGTGTAAGGATATATATGTTTGTAACTGTGTATTCTAAAACTCTCAGAGTATATTCTATTGTGTATGTATGCAGGGGTTTGACTGTCATGGTATTGTACTTGAGAAGATCCATATCGTGATTTAGATTTGTGTTTTAAAGGAAAACAAAGATCATGGGAAGTTTAAATATAAATGGAAGAACTAGGTAAAAAGCATAAATTTCCATCTGTTATCACCCACTGTGACTCCATATAGACCAACAAAGGAGATTTATACATCAACATTCCATAGGTATGATTAGTCTATTTTATGATCAAGCCGTTCTTTGGCCATGCTTGGACGTTCATCCACACCTTCATAAACCATAGTTTATGAAGCCATGGATAAATGCCACAGCTGCATACTTTTCCCTCGTCCCTCCCCTTTTCCCATCACACACCAGCTTTGGCATGGAGATTGCTGCTTGCATTTAGCCAGAGCCCCCCATTAACATATGAACCAGGGAATCCTAGGTTGATGTCCACTAACAAACCAGGATCATAAGTCAGGGTAACAGGCTGATGCGGATGTAATGGGGAACTCTGGCTTAATGCAAGCCAGGATCTCTATGCTGACAGTGACACCAGTGCACAATGGGAAGAGCAAAGGGAGGAGGGAAGAGTGCATGGTTGTGGCTTCATTGCTCATGCTGTTATTGTGTTATTTTTCAACTAACAGCTAAAAGAAAATGCTTGTTCAGTTCAAGTTTGTATTTGCCGAAGTTATTTATTTCAAAACTTACTCATTGAAAAGATGATTTTCAAAATACATTTAAGCTTTGAAGGAGTTAAGAACATATTTGTATTGTACACTGCATTTTAATGAATCTGTCATCCTTTGACAAGCAAAGAGTTTACCTCTCCAGCTCATTGGTGGGTTGCTGCAGCTCCTGAACCAAACAATTGCAAATTCCTCCAGCCACCTATGTCAGCATCCAGAAATATGTTTTATTAAATGTGGGTGCACAGAACTTTGCCAATGCCATATGCACACCTCACATAACATATGCAAACAGACCTTCCTTTCCTGTAAATGTCATTAGCTCTGCACTCTTGCTGGAGGTTTTCTTTCTTTCTTCGACAGAGTCCTTCATTGTATTATATTTCACCTCTGTCAGCTGAAAGGAAATGCTGCTTCAACTTTGTATTTGCCTCAGTTATTTGCTTCAAAAGTTACTTGGTGAAAAGAATACCACTGAAAAAGCTAAGTAGTTTTTACAGGGAGCAGCATTGGGGGGTTTGGGGGGTGTGTGTGCCAAAGTTAATTATGCTTTCTTTCCACAGAATTAACACTGGGCAGCAATCAAGCATTCAGGGTATTTTCTTGCAATACATTTGCCTTGACTAAACATGATCTGCACAAAGAAATAATGTTTAAGAAGACATGGCTGGAACCACATACTTCAAACAAACAATTTTAAGAGTTACTAAAATCTGTGGAAACAGTTAATTACTATCATTGTTAATAGCTGCAGTTAGATGACCACAACACCTGATCCCTTTGTTAAAGAACAAACAAGAACATGAATACATGAATACTGCATTTTTCATGCAGCACTCCTTTTTGATATTTAGAACTGAGATCATGCATAGGGGACTAGTGTATTGGGCAGCAATTTTGTACACCTTGATTAATTACTGAAGAGTCCTTAGCAGAGCAAGTTTGTGTTCCTTTGAAAGTGCAGAGGATCAGTCTTGAGATCTTCTGAGTCATTCTTTTTTAGTCTTCATTTGCATTTCTAAAGGAGCATCTAGCCATTTCTATGAGCCAGGATTGATTTGGACATTTTGCATTTGAAAATGTTGAACGGATGGACACATCCCTGCCGTTTCTGTTATGAAAGCAGCAGCAGTTCATTGAATTAAAGGTATTGGCATCATTTTATAAAAAGGATACAGTGATTTCCTGGAAAAAATAACTAGAGTGCTTCAATTGGGCAGTACAGAAATCTACTACATTCATACATCGTGGCATGCCTGCCATTGAACCAACATCTCATTTAAGACAATTCAGCCCATAAAAATCAAAGCTCAGATTGCTGAGGAAATCCCACAACTGTTTAGCAGCCTTTCTGGAAATATGGTAGAAATGATAACAAAGGCAAACAGGGAATCGTCACTTTCCCTCTATCCTCTACCCCAATTGCATTAGGAGTTAGGCATATACAAGAGATTGTGTTTGTTCTGGCTGGCATTTGTTTTTGTACCCCAAAGCCACATTTCTTAGTTAAAGTTGCATTTGTTTCATGATTCCATCATTGGCTAACTTTTCATTTTAGTACGTATGTTCATCTTTGGGTTATGCTTCTTTTTCTTTGTTTTTAAAAACTCTTTTTTTGCTACTGCCTCTGGTGGTAGCAGAGCAGACATCAGTGACCATTTCACACGCACCCTCCCAATGTTCTAACAGTGTTATTCCAGCTACTTAGGAGGGAAATGGTAGACAAAAACAGAGCCCCTGCTTTTTTGTGGCAGCCACCATTCCCCCTACCCCCAAATACCTGGAATGACGTTTCACCAGGAACAATTGCATATATCTGCTCTACTGCTGCCAAAGTCAGGTAAGCTAAGCTACTCAAGAGTAGGGATGTACGAAAGTTCCGCCACGGATCTCGGGGAGGCCGAATGCCAGCACCACCCCCCGCCACGGCCTGCCACCCCCCCGCCACCCCCCCCCGGGACGGGACTTACCTGGGGTGGATCTTCCTGGAGGCGGCAGCTTCAGCGGCGGTTCGGTGGTGGTGGCTGTGGCAGCCGGTCTTCCAACTGGCTGCCACTGCCGCCATTTCCTAGTTTAAAAAAACAAAAAAACGTGATAGGTTACATAAAGATTTATGTAGCCTATCACGGCTAAATCTTAAAAAACACCGTGATAGGCTACGTAAATGTTTACGTAGCCTATCACGGCTGATTAAAAAAAACCAAAAAAATGCACGTACGCAAATGGCGGCACCCATGGGCGCCGCCATTTGTGTTCCTTATTTTGGCACGTCTTAGTCTATGTAAACATTTACGTAGACTACGGCGAAAATAAGGGGAACGCAAATAGCGTAGCGTCTACGCTATTTGCGTTCCCCTTATTTTCGCCATCTTAGTCTACGTAAATGTTTACGTAGACTAAGACGTGCCAAAATAAGGAACGTATGCATATGCGCGCGTGTGAGTGTTTTTTTAATCAGCCATGATAGGCTACGTAAACATTTACGTAGCCTATCACGGCTGACTGCAGGGATGCAAACGGCGGTGGCTACGGCCGCTGCCATTTGCGTCCCTGCTAGCCAGCGGCCGGATGTCTGGCTGCTGGTGGAGCCAGCCGGCGGCTCAGGAGAATCCCTGCGGAGCGGAGCCGGCCGGCCAGGATTCGGGGGGGGAGGAACGGAGCGCCTCCCCCCCCGGCCAGAATTTTGGGGGGAGGGACGGAGTGCCTCCCCCCCAGCATCAGCATAACCCACGAAAAGGTAAGTGACTTTCGTACATCCCTACCCAAGAGAGCTTCAGCTATTGGCTGGTATAGAAACATAATAAATAAACATTCAAATGGAACAAGTAGGTGGAAATGTGAGCCCCAAATGGGATGACCATTCATGCCTGTTCATTCTTTTGAATATTCATCTACATACAGATGTAGATTGCACTGAATGTGTCCCAAAATGAATGCAGACCACTATAAGGTGATGGCCATGAGACTGCAATTGCCTGTCCTTTTTTTTAACCTGACTTATCATAAACACAAACAGTGAAATTTCAAAGAAAAAAATGGTCCCAATCCAGCTGTAGGCACCAGCAAAAAGTGACCCAAAACAATTGGCAGCACATCCCTATTTATATATTTTAAAAATCACATCCAACCAGTTAGGGCATTGCAATGTGGATATAAATATAGCTCCAGATGCACATCCATATTGGAGTGTGTGTGTGTGTGTGTGTGTGTGTGTCTGTCTGTCTGTCTGTCTCTATCTATCATGCGCAGAACAGGGCAAATCTATAATGCCACGACATTACTTACTCTATCATTACCATCCCTTGTTTGTTTTGGCAATCAAAAAGACTGAACTGCTCCTGAACTAGACTGGAGATGCTGATTCACATTCCAGCTAACAACTATGGGGACAAGTATGTCAAAAAATACACCAAAAGCAATAACAAACGATTGAAAAGCAATGGAGTCTAAACTCAAGTTAAATACATCCACAGTGCAGTGAGTAAATAAGTAACAGCATGGTTCCTCAAAGCCAACATCATTATCCATCTGGATCTCAAAACAATATTTTAAAGATTTCCCAGTACAATTCAAACCAAAAGGTTCCAGACATTTTCTCTAATTCAACACTGAATAAACCAGCCAATATCTTAATCTTTTAAGTTCAAGGGTAGGTTCTGAAAACCAGGAGTCATGTGGTTAAAAACTTACTATATGGCACTGGTAAGTTCATGGGGAAGTTTAGTAGCTTTATATTCAATAAAATGACTGGGTTCACATGATCACTGCAGCCCACCATGATGGGTTGCGGCACATGCTGGGCAACTTTTGAATACCCAAGTTTCAACTGCAGCTTGTCATGGTTTTTGAACCTGGTGAGGGTGGGTTGTTGCCATGGTTAACAAGCCACCCAGAACCCATGGGGTTTTTTATGGTTGTGGGTGGTTTGTTAACCATGCCAACAACCCACCCTCACCAGGTTCGGACAGCCCAATAACCCGCAGTTGTGGCTTGAATATTCAAAATGGCCACCCACACATACTACAGCCCTCTGTGGCTTAAATAAGCAACAGTGGGCTGCTTGGTCGTGCAAACCGGCCCAATAACGATGCAAGCACACCTACTCAGATTCTTATGAGCACCATAGAGGTGGGTACTTTGTGCTCACAGCCCCTCAAGCACTTGTCACTTGCAAGTGTCTGCTACTACCTTCTCATCTTTGTCCTCCCACTTCTCCAGAGGCCAAAGCTGACCTAAAACACCTTACCTTGTGGAAGGTGTTAGGGGATGCAGTTGTCCTGCTCCATTTAGGATTCCATTATCTATTCTGGGCAACAGTTCAGGCAAGGAGGCACAACATGAGATAGGCAGCCAATTCAGAAGCAGTTTTAGTTTTAGTACTATGGCCAGCACCACAGGTACCAGAACTTGGACTTGATTTCAGGACCATAGAGAGCAGTCCTGTACCTACAATATCAAGAAGTTACTCCAGCCCTGAGTGGGAGCAACTGGCAGGGATTTATAGACAAACCCTGAAAGTGTTTCTAGAAGCCTCACCCCTCAGGTGCTTATCTGGCTCTTAAAGGGCCAGCAGCCTTTTCCTCTGGCACCAATTTCTTTTGGGAAATGAAGGTTGGAGGAATGAGGAGCTCATTGGGGACTGCTCCTCAGGGTCTCCCTGTTTACTAGAGAAGACTGAGGTCCACTCCTCATAGTCAGGGGGCAGTGGCATCTCTTAGGATATGATATGAGATCAAAAGCAATAGGTCCCAGTTCAGAAGGACCAGGGACTGGTTCTGGCATCTCCTCAGAGAGTCACTGTTGCTGGAGACTTAGTTGTTCAAGGGCTCCTGGGCCATAACAGCAGTGGCAATTGCTTCAATAGATGCTCAAAACAACTTTTTTCCCATCAGGGACCTAGGCTGGGACTATAAGTCCCAGGATCCCCAGTAGGGAAAGACACCCTGCACTGTTACCACCCCCACCAAATTACATAGGGTAATTGGGGGGGGGGATTTGGGCAAGGGGACCTCAGAGGTGATGGTGAAGGCAGTGGCTTATGCTTGAAGGGCCTTTTTTAAAGTTTGAATTCTGCCTGGGCTCTTATTGCCCCGTGTGTGTGTGTGTGTGGGGGGGTATTTAAGGCAAATTCCCAAATAGGCGTAAAGGACCCCAGGCATGGGTGGCATGAAACAATGTCATCTTTCCCCCTCCCCTCTTTTTTCCCTTAAGTTACAGTTCTTTTCTAGTTGCTGTACCACCAAAGCTGCTAGCTTTTAAATTGTAAACAACAAAAGAGAGGAAGCCACCACCACAGTATGGTTCTTGCCCCCCTCCCATTTTGGAGATAAAATTTTGGCCTGTAAAACATGACTGCCCTTAATTTGCCAGTTCTGACCTAGTTTGAAGAAAACACTTAGAAAGACCCTCAAGGCTTTGAGTGAGGTTGTAGGGATTTTGTTAAATTCATTCCATCTGTGTTCTGCAGATTGTCAGGCATCTTTTGTTCTATTATCCACTCACTGATGTAATTTTATTTTTATTTTATTTTTTAGGGATGTATGAGAACTGTCTTCCATGTGCACTTGCACTAGTGGTCACTAGTGCAAGTACTAATTTGTGCAAATCCTCCTCAAATTAAATAACTGTCCACAAGTCTGAGGAATCTGCACAACTCAGAAAAAGCAAGTCTACTGCGGAATCTGCAGGTCAGATTCATAGAAATCCAAATGCATTTGAATCTGTTGCCCTAGTTTTGAGTAGTCACTTGGAACTAGGGATGGACGGACTCACCCCCGCCTGCCTTGCATGCTACTTGCCAGACCCCCACCAGCTGCCTGACCCTGCTTGCCATGTGCAGCTGTAAGGATTGTCTTGGTCCTTGCAATTTACATTTGGGTACAATATGGGGAATGGGGAGTTTAAAGTTTAAGGGGGTAAGAAATGATGCTCATAGAGGGTTGATGCTTGGAGAAATGGGGCAAGTAGGAAGATAGGTATGTCAGTTGCTTGCCAGAGCATAGAGAGGTAATAGGATGAGGGGTTCAGTTGACATCATGTATGCTATCAGATGAGGCTGCATGCATCTCTAAGGATGAGTTGGCTCTAAGTAGAAGGTTATCAGTGATCACAGGACATCTGGAGGGTGAAGAACAGAGCAGGTTCCAACTGGTTGAAGGAGAAGGAGAAAGGAGTCGTTTGACTGCAGAAATGGGTAACTGAGACATTTTCGGGGTAAACAAGATAGGAGGGAATTGCTGGGAAATGTGTCACAAAAATACACGTATGAACTGAAGTGACGTGGTCCATTGGAAAAGATGATTTTTGGAATATATATTAGAGAGGATGACATCAAGACAGAGGGCTATTTAAGTTCAGACATGGAAGGGATTGGGGTCTCTCTTTTAGGAGAGAGTCCCTTTTACTGGTAAAAGAACTTGTATGAATGGTAAGCAAATAGAGCTGCTAGAAGTGAGTATTACTTTTACCTTTTCTTTGCTGGCTGGAGGTTTGTGTGCTTGTTAAACTTTTCTTTCTCTTTCTTTTATAAATGCATTTAGCTTATGTCATTGTTTGAGTCATAGAATGAATCATAGGGTTGGAAGGGGCCTACAAGACCATCGAGTTCAAACCCCTGCTCAATGCAGGAAGCCTGATTCCCACAGGCAGTCTCCCATCCAAGTACTCCTTATTTGTAGAACTGAAGTAAATCTGAGTGAATGTGAACACTCTGGTCTTGGTCCTCAAAGGAACCTTACCTACAACATCCAGGCCAAACTGGGGTTGTTTAAAGTAGGTGTGTCTAGGTATCCAATACCAGGGACCATGAAAATGTAGCCTCCAGTTTTTCCCTTATACAGCAAACGGCCAGGCGGTCTGTGGGCACCCGTCACACAGCCTCCTAGTCCCTCACCAAGCAGCCATTTTACATAAAATGGTGGTTCAGCCTTTTCATAAACGGCCATTTTACGCAAATGGTGGCCATAAAGCAGCCCATTTATGCAAGTTTATGGGCATAAATGGTCTATTTAGACCATCTACGCCTGTAATTTTGCATAAATGGGCCACTTTATGGTCACTATTTGCATAAAATGGCCCATTACAAAAAAGGCCAAGCTGCCATTTTGTGGCTTGACAAGGGAGCAGTTACTTGCCCAACTCAACTCAGCACATGCCAAGTTGGGCAAATGCGGGCATCCACAGACTGGCATCTGGGGGGTGGGCAAGCTGGTGAGAAATCGTCTGGCCTTGAGACATCCGTACTTGGAAAAATCCCTACACAGTTTCTGGTGATTATATATTCAAAGGTGGTATATAAATTTAGATAAACAAACATACAGTAATAAGTAATAACATATGGTACAGTGCTTCCCACACTGTGTCACTTCACACTAGGCAAGGCAGTCACAAGTTTGAATGTCTCCCCCATGTATGATATATAGGGATGTGCGATTCCACCCCTGTCCAGTATCATTGGGTGCCCACTGAAGCGAGCCACCTGCACTCACCCTGGGTCCCATCTGCAAGTGCCCACTATTTTGCCCAGTTGTTTGTTTGGTTTCTTTACAAAAAAAGGAGCTAATTTAAAATTCTCCTTCTTCTGTAAAAACAAACAAACAAACCTCAGCAAAATGGCGGGCGCTCGCGGACGGACCTGGGTGAGTGCAGGGAGCAACCGGGAGGGCACAAGCAGGGCAAGCGAGGTCAGGGGCTTTGTGGTGGGCCCAGTCCAGGGGTGCGGGTGGGGGGGGCAACGGAGTCCCAGACCCAATCGGGCATCTGCACCATCCCTAATCATATATTCTATCCTAACACATCAGGGAGAAGGCTTTTAGGCTAGCTTCCTTACTTCTGTGATAACTTTTCATGTGCTGATGCTGAAAACCTTTTATATGATGGGAGCATTCAAACCTAAGACTGAAATCACCCCCACCCACAACTAGAGTCATAAGTGCTACCATCCAGGAAGGATTGCACCACATGCTACTCCCAGAATAAAGGAACTGGGGGAAAGATATGCATAGAGATGTGAGTAGACAAACCCTCTATATGGGAGATGGTCCTATCTGGGCTAATTTAATCACATACTGTCCTGGAACATGCATTAAATTTATTTGCACTGCCACTTGCTATTTGCATTTATGAGTGTTTTTTACAAGGTTCTTTGTACTCAGCTGTGAATGAACTTTGTTCCCACTGCCATGTATTTTAAGAAGGAGCAGTGCTAATGATATGCATGCATGCTTTGTATTTGATGCAATGTGCTCTTATTTTCTTTTTACTCAAATATTCATACTTGAGTACAAAGAAAATACCATACGAATTGGCCCTTACTCTGTGTACATGAAAGCTCAAAACAGCATTGTTTCCTTCCTGAATTTCAGTGTTACTTTAAGAACCATCTGCAGTTTTCCGCTTACTGTCATCGTCTAAATATTGTACAAGCTTTTCAGAAACTGACAAATCAAGCTGTTGTGCTTCTCAAACTTACCAGCATGCTGCTTTCCTCTAGTGCCTGCTGTAGTCCTGGAAACAGATGTCTGGTGTGCAAAAATGTGTCAGGTAAACTACCCACAGTTTGAAAAGTCTTCAGCAGAGGGCAGGATGCTGGTAATAATTTGGCAGATTGCAGAGGAACATGGAACTGCCATTTTCCTAATAGTACCAACAGAAAGGTCCTAAAGTAAATATGAAACAGAAAACATGGGACAAGGGGGTTGGAGTTTCTCATTTACTGAAAATATTGTTCATTTAAGCAATCCCAATTTGAGATCCTTCAACTGGAAGCCTTCTGCAATCACAGAAGGTAAGACTTTATCTTCTGGCAGAAAATATCAATTTTCATTCTTCAAAGCTGATTGGTTCAGTCATCATAAATATATTTTTCTTTCAACTCCATTTTGCTATTCCTTGAAGGTGGTGAATTCAGTTTCTGACAGCCATTTTTCTCCTCATTCTTTGAGAGACCTGCTTGAACTTTCAGCTAAACTACATACAATACATTCATACATGTCTGCATTAGCTGGAGATCGCCTTATACATGAATGACCATTTCAAATTTAAACGGTAGATTTTCCAGGTTGATGTTAACTAGATAAGTATGAGAATTTTGGTTTTGCTCACAAAACATGAGAGCATGCCCCATTTGAGGCCCTGAACATGAGTGAGAATACGTATCCACTGAAAATGTTCGCAAATCATCAAACACATGCTCGCCTTCATCTCATTCCTGATTCCAAATTGGATTTGCGCAAAATTCCCCAGTAGACTAAATCAGCCCCTCTTTAGAGGAAGTTTGTGTAAATTTTGGGAAATTTGGGAAATTTGCACAACTCTTCTGTTTGATCACTGCTTGCTTTGCACAAATCTCCCATTTGCACAAAGTGAGCAACAATTGCAAGTGTGAACAGGAATCGGGCATAAGATGAGTGGCAAGACAATGTTTGGAAAATCCTAGCAATCTCAAACATCACTTGTTTGCCCATCCTTAAAGTTAACATGGATTATAGAACAAAAGTTCTTGGTGGACCTCTCCTGAGTTCGTGCCTTTCGTCTCACATGCAAAAGTTCCTTTCTGACAATGTGAAGCAGACAGTCCTCGTTAAAGGTACATGGCTAGAACGGGGATAGAAATAATTTCCTTATAGTTATCTCTTTTACTTTTTCTCCTCTTTCTAATGATTTTAATATACTCTCAGTTTTACAGTTCAGAACTATTAGTCTCTAGCTCAGTAAAGATTTGATCATAAAAATAATGTACACAAACATACAAAATAAATTGTCCCCTTCAAATATATACAAATGAAGAGTTCTGTATGTACTCCTACTCCTTGGGGAATTTTGTGCAGGGCATCTGTTTTCAGGGTTTGCCTGTCTCCAACATGGGCTACACCTAGAGTCCAAGACAGGAACAGCTGACAAGGATCAGAAGGGTGAGATGCACAGTCACAGACAGCAGGGCTGGCCCTTTCATGAAGTGCTGTGATTCCTCTGCCTCAGGCAGTAGCCTCGGGAAGCAGCAAATTGCAGGCTCATCCACCCACCCGCCCACCAGAGTGAGCCAGAGGGCAGGCAGAGCTGGAGGCAACTGGTGAGGGATGAGGACTGGGAGGGTAGGGTGCAGTGGCAGGACACAGCAGTAGCAACAGGATGTGTGTGGCGATACGACTGGGAGGAGGCGTCAGTGGGGGGTGGGGCGGCAATGCGCAGTGCACATGTGATCTCTTGCCTCGGACGGTGGGAGAGGTTGTGCCATGCTCACAGTCAGGCTGGAGATCAGACAGTGGATGAGATAGATAAGGCACAAAGGGTCAGAGAGCCAGGCAGAAGGTGGAGTTCCAAAACAGCACTAGAGGTTTGGAAGGGCCAGAAACAAATGTGAGGTCAAATAAGGTCAAATAAGGTCAATAAGGAGAGAAGTAGGAAATAGGCAGAGTCCTCTTTTGACATGTTGCTTTGACTAATAAGCTGACTTAGCCACAAGGGCTTTATTGGCCTGTTGTGTCCTTACTGGCTTGGACAGTCAGCTGACAGCATTCAAGCTGAGAGGCCAGCTGGCTTTCTTCAGCTTGGTACTGCAGTCAAGGGGGCACCCTTTTTCCTAAAGTCTAGTCTGACTAGTCTCCTGGGGATCCAGTAAGTTGTTGGAGACTGGCTGCTGGAAGCCCTGATTCAAGAGCTTAATAGTGAGTAAGTCCTGACCTTTGGGTAGGATGTAAGGTTAGATGGGTTTGGGGTTTTTTCCTACTCTATGAATCTACATTCAAGAGTCACAATGCAGTATGTAATATTCAGTACTCATGATGCAAAAGAGTATCATCAAACCAATTACTTTAGATTCCGGGGTGGGGAAAATATATGTGCCAATTAAATAAATGTTTGAGCTTCTGCATAGTGTAAATATTTTTAGTAAGAAAACAGTTTGGCTCACAGTATAATTTTGATATATCTCTAATATATTTTGTATAAAAAGTTGCATGGTTTTATTTGAGAACATTATATTATATTCTGTACTTTTGAATGCTGGCATTTCAGAAACGTAATTGTAAGGAGAAAGTGCACATCCTTTAGAAAGCGTGAACACAATCATGATCCCCCTTCCCCCAATGTAGTATAATAGTGTTTTGTAAAAGCAAATAAATGGTGTTGACATAAGCAGCTAGAGACTGAAGCCATGGCCCAGACTCTATGGGCACAGCTGCATGAAGAAGTCATGTGTCTGACCCAGGCTTAGAGACACTGCTTCCCAATGGGGACTTGCATTAATGGTTCATCCCATTCTTTTTATTTTTTTACTCACCATGATAGTTTCCAGGGTATGGCACTTATCAATACAGTTGCATTGGGTCAGACATTACTTTCTCCATGTAGAACCAGATGAGTAGGACCTGTGTGTTACTCTACCAGGATCAAACTACACATTATAGCATAATGCTATAACAGATGTTATATCTAGCCATGTCTCAAAATTCTCCACCATATTTGTGGGCATAAAAATTGGGGGGGGGGAGAACCATTTCACCAAATTTCTCCAGGGGGAGAAGAAATTCTCCAACAGGTTCTCAGAGGTGGGGTTCACCATTAGCAGCAGCAGGAGCACAGCATCTTTCTTTTTTCCCTGAGAGAGAGAGAGTCTGTGCTCCCGCCACTTGCACAACTATGTTGGCAATCTAGCCACCATTTTGCATGCTCCACAATGCTCCATTTGGGGGCATTTAGTGGTGGTGGTGGAAATGGTGGCTGCCCCCCCAAAATGGTGGAGAACATTTGGAGAAATACAGGGTTGGAAAAAGAAAGAAAAGTATCTCAGAAATATTTTCAGAAGAATGTCTTCTGGGAAATTTCGGTTCAGCTGGAAGGCTTTGGGGTAAGGGTCCTGTTTTGAGTTCATCCACTTAATCAGGAAGGAGTTATATAAAATACAGTTCTTTATTTAACCAAGCATGTGTCTAACTTCTCACTCTGTGTCCCTCCTGCTCTGTCTCTATACTTTTATGCTCAGCCATTTCCTGGTAGCTGTTTCCTCAAGGCTTCCCTCTGTGTCACTGTTATTATTCCTGTCTGCTATTTCAACTCTCCTACCTAGTTCCACATATATGGATACATACAGATCCCATTTGAGCATATATGATGTGGAGATGGGTACTATAAAAGTGGTCAGGGTAGGCAACACAAGGAGAAAAAAGCAACAGATGGTTTGTTATGTACCACATGTGAATAGTGGCATTGGAGTTAAGGTTCTTGATATAGATGCAAAGAAAAGTGAAACTGGGGTGGGGTGAGGAAATCCATTTTGTTTTAGATAGAAAAGATCTTGCCAATTCACATGTGTTCAGGTCTATATGCTGCTTTTTAGAGTACCATGTAATATTTTCCCAGCTGAAACCTAATTTCTGTTACTATCAACTCAGTAGTTGTAGGGCTTCCTGTCAGCTCCTGCAAGCTGACCGCAGCTAGCAGCAATAAATCACCGGCTGATAACAGGGCTGTAAACCTGTCCAAGTCTGGGAAATGAAAAAGCAGTTTGTAGCAAAGGATGTTTTACCCAGGCAGTGAGTCCAGAGTGTTGAGGCAAAGAGAAGTCCTTTATCTGACCTGGGGTGCAAAACACAAGAGGAAATATGAGCACAGCAGCACTCAAGGTCTGATGCTGAGAACCGGAGTGTAACATGATGTTGTTCCTTCAGTGGTCTTATCTCAGCCTGCCAACCCCTTTTAACAGCCATGACTTGAGGCAGCTGTATCTAATCAGTCCTCCTGCCTCTGAGAGCCTCTCTGTCTTAAACGGACAGAGGCTCTCCTACGCTGCTCCTGGATATGCAGCTGCTTTCATTCTGCAGGGATCAGTCAGTGGCATCTCATCCTCCGAATCCTCTGGGGAGGCTGCAACTGGGCCTGAAACCTCCATAGGGGGTGAGGGCTCCTTCTGTGCTGGCCCCTTCCCCTGGGTCTGGAGCCTGCTCTTCCCTTTCATCCTTGGAGTGGTCCAAGGGGGGCATGATACTACCTGTCTCACAGTACATTGAAGGTTATGGGCAGATAAGTTTGAACAACAAACCACTGTTCTACTTCAGAGGGTTTGAATATTTCCACCAGCCATATCACTGCAGTAGAAAGCTGGCAATTCTATTTCAGAGTTTGAGAAACTACTACTTGTAGCAATGTTCTGTGTTTTGGTAAGTTCAGACTTTCAAACTGGTAGTGTCAGTCAATAATGTGAAAAATTGTCACACCACTATCCTTTAGAACACCCACCCGTCCCTTCAACACAACCAAACTGGAGCTTTCCTGAAGAAGAAATTGGCAATAGTTGATAGTGATTTCCCAAATGGTGAAATGTTAGGGAGAACCCTTTCTATCCATGTGCAGTGTGTATGGCCATGAGCCAGGCATTGGCAGCCCAAAGCCCTCTGTTCCTTCCATTTTGGACATACCCTATCCCAGTCCCCCCACCCCTGATGTGCTGTTCCTTTTGGGGGCTGTGGACACATGGAGACATTTGAGAAACTGTCCTTGAGAAACCACAAAATGGCTGCCATGGGAGGCATGTCAAAGGACAAGAAACCTGTTCAAAAGACTGAATACAAAGCAGAGGCAGGGTCTGAGCGCCAGCACACTCCTTTGAACTCACAGTTTTCAGCACCAACAGAAGCCTATTTCATAGCAACCCAAGCTGCTGGCAAGAAAATGTGGGATGGGGAAGCAGTGGTGCAGCTCAGTCTTTTCAGATCCTGGACTTAATTGTCTTTTGGGGGGCCCCCTTTAAATGGCCCATGTGTTTCATTTCAGCTGTGAAACACACAGCTAATATTTTTCTTCCACCACATCCCCCACTACCATTCCATACTTCTCCATTCCTAAGACATTTGAGCAGCAGCAGCAGCAACAACAACAACAACAAAAGGGTGGTGGTGGGGAGACTGTTTGCCAGTCCTGAAAGGAATAGTTGAAACAGTTTTACATTTTAAATCATATCACCATTATTACAGGAATAAATTGGAGTTTCTTTTTACTGCCCTGATGCTAAACGCTTGGCAATCAGCACCATTTTGGTACTGAAAAAAGATAACATATATCTAAAGTAAAAATAATATAGTGAGCATCTGTAACCATGTAGATGCCCATCCAGCCATCCTCTGACTATAAAATATTTTTTTAAACGAGGAAGAAAGGGTGCTGTGGTAAGCAACAGCAGCAGCCTCGGTCGACTCCAGCATGCCT
The DNA here is from genome assembly GCF_057233095.1 of Heloderma suspectum. NCBI lineage: Eukaryota > Metazoa > Chordata > Lepidosauria > Squamata > Helodermatidae > Heloderma > Heloderma suspectum. The sequence continues at coordinate 74,853,770 of NC_139462.1, forward strand.
ATGCCAGCCCAGGTGCTGATGCTGAGCCTAGCTGTCATGGCTCCATTGCCTGCCACTCCCTAGGTGGTCATTTGCCACACACACCCCGGTTATAGGGCCCTGGCCCTTGGTGGTTGCCAAGAAAGGTGTCCCGGGGCATGTTGGTGCCCACTCCCACTTTAAATATTTTACCCTACTTTGCAGTCTACTTCTTGTTTCCTATTTCACTCTCAGTTCAGTAAAATTACCAAGGGCTCCTCAAGTTACTTAGAAATTGCTTATACATATTATTCCTGACAGCATGCACATATAATGATTCCTGTGCTGCTCACTTAAGAGGAGAAGCAGAGGCCGTAAAACTGACCAGTCAGCAAGTTGGCTTGGGAAGAGTAGGTTGGTCCACCAGCACATGTCCATCTCTTTCCCTGGGCGTGTAGCCTTTATGCCCCCTGCCCTCTGCAGATGGAAAGTAGGATTGCTTCTATGGAAGTTTAGGATTACCAAGCAATTAGCTATAATTACCATATCAATTGTAATATGATCTCACCTTCCTTCCCCATCCTCCCACACAAAATAAACACTATGAAGGAGAGAGGTGAAAAGAATTGTCTGTTGATTTCTGTTGTAAAGTTGAAAGTTGTAAATAAGTAAACAGAGACAGGAGGTAATTCCAATAGGTATTTCAAGACAGTACAGCGATAATTCATGTGTGGTGTTAAACATGGGAGAAAAATACATTTCTCAAAATGAAACAGAACAAAATTGGTTATGTTTTTGGTTTTGCTCTCACTTTGTGCTGCCCCAAGGTTATCACACCAGATTTTTTGAAGCTAAAGACAAGTGTGTTTATTACTGGACCCAAAATGAGGCTAGTTGTATAAATGTTCAGCAACATGCTTGGTCCTAAAAATGTAGTATGACTCATACTACCCTGGGTATGCATAGATTCAAAATGAAAAAAAGTGAGTGTGTTACAAAATTGAACTTACATCCATGCATACACACAACACTAGGACACTATAAGAAAGAAAAGGCTGATTATAGTTCATGCTGATGGCTGTGATTATAATCCAATGAATGAAAAAAAACCCAAAACCTTAAATCATGAGCATCCTAGATTGATCTTTAAAAGGAGTACTCTAAACACCACATTTACTAGGGCTGTGCACTGCTTTGGTCCGAATCCTGAATAACAAAGTGAAGCGAGCTGCTTCAGAGGTGCCTCAGCATGATCCAAAGTGGATCAGAACAGCACTGAGGCACCCTGAAGTGAAGCAACTCGTCACTGAGGTACCTTGGTCTGCCTCAGAGTCTCTCAATGTATCATCTTGCAAAAGATCAGGGAGGGGGCGAGGAGGAGAATGGAGGGGGGAGGGGAGAGAAGGGGGGAGGGAGGAGGGAAATGGTGAGCTATGGTGAATGGCAACTCTAGTTGCCAAATTAGGGCTGAACTTAACCGTGCAGTCTCCAGTCACTGACAGTGGTGGAGGAGGGGGTGGGGGAATACTGGATATATTGGATCAGCCTGCTTTTGTTTCATTGTGTGAGAGAGCATGCTGGTTAGTGTTGGAGGTGGTGGCTTACATGTTGTTAGACAGAGCTGGCTAGATCTGTGGTGTGTGCGTGTGTTTGTACTGCAGCTTTGTCATTCTTCTTCCTTCCCAATTCAACGATTCCCTTTCTTTCTTTTGTAGATTCTTTATTTAAAAAAACAGACATTGAAAATGTATTTAGTTTGAGTTTTCTCCTTTCCTTGCCTGGTTCTTTGTCTCTCCACACACACCCCGCCGCTCCTTCTCTAATAGGTTTTACCTTTCATTCTTTTTGTGATAGTTTATTTAAAAAACCAAAAAATTCTAAGAAGTTCTTTAGTTTCCTTCCCTTGCCTTGTTCTTTAGCTTCCCCTCTTCTCAATTCTCAACCGTTAGTTTTCCCTTACTTTCTGTCTAGATATAGATTAGATATAGATATAGATATAGATATAGATATATCCTTGTTCTTGGTTCCCCTCCACACATACACCCTTTCTCAATTCCTGTATTCCTTCCTTCCCTTCCCATTTTTTATCTCCTTTCCCTAAAAAATTAACAAATAGATTTTAAAAATTAATCAATAGATTCTGCCTTTGCTTGTAGGTAGTTCAGTATTTACTTTTCTTTTGCGTGTGTGCGTGTGCATGCGTGTGCACTTGTGTTGTGGACAAGCAAATAGGGTGTGGCAAAGCACTACATAGCCCATTTTTCAAAAAACCAGTAGACGAAGCACTACACAACATATATTATTTACATTTTATACTACACTGGTGGCAAAGCAAGACCAATATGAAGCATCTTTGGGCCTTGGCAGGGGCAGTGGTGGGTGAGGTGCTGGTGGGACCAGCAGCACCAGTAGCCAAGCTGGGTTGCCCCCAGTCCAGATAGTGCATCCTGGCATAGGGCAGTCACAGTGCCCAGAGGCCACTGTTTGAGGAGGCTGGTGGAGGTGACAGCAGTAGCACTCTTACAAGAGGAGAAGCATCTCCTTCTGTAGTGGAAGAGGGGAGCCTGTCATTGCTCTCAGTTCAAGTCAATGTGCCTGCCTGGCAGGATTGCTACGGTAGCTTCCTGCCTCAATCACGCAAGAGACCACTGTTGTTGTTCTTTGTTCAAGTCAATGTGAAGCTGAATAGGAAAGGAGGACTAGGGGAGAGGGGTTTGCACTGCAAAGAAAGCTACAGCAGAGATTAGGAATATTGACCTCCTCCTAATCACTTAAACACCTAACTTCTCTGATTATCCCTTTATGCCCATTGGTTTGAGTTTCTGAGAACAGCACATTTTATCTGTGCCTAGTACAAAAATTATGGGACAAACTGTCTGAAACTTGACAGATGGAATCCCCTCCATGGGGGCTGAGAGGTCCTCGAATTTCATACACTTCTGTGGAAACAGTGAAAAGTTATAGCTCTTTGCTTTTAGGGTTTTTGTTGAAAATAACAGATTTTAACTCCACCTAGCACAAAAACTACTGGGCCAAAATGTCTGAATTTTGGCAGTCTCAGTCATCTCCATAGGGGCTGCCAGGTGCACAGATTTCTGGAAACAGCCTGTGGAAACAGCCTAGCACAAAAACTACTGGGACAAACTGTCTGAAATTTGGCAAGTGAAATCCCCTCCATGGGGCCTGACAGCTCTCCAAATTTCATTTATTTATCATGAAAAGTGAAAAAGTTATGGCCATTTCTATTCTCCAATGCAAATCAAAAGGAAAACATCATATCAGAATGATTCGGTTATCCGAATCTCGCTTTGGATCTGAATCTGAAGCGAAGCAGATGGAGTCTAAATCAGCCCGAAGCGAAGCAGGGCTGCTTCAGAAGTTCTGAAGTAGGGATGTACGAAACTCACTTACCTTTTTGTGGATTGATTCATGGTGGGGGGGAGGTGCTCTGTCCCTCCCCCTGGAATCCTCAACGGGGGGGAGGCGATCCAGTCCTCCCCCCTGGAATCCTGCCCAGCCAGCTGCGCTCCACGGCGGCTCTGTGGAGCAGCTGGCCAGGGCTGTCCGCAGCTGGATTTCCAGCCATGGACGGGCTGGCGCGGACGCAAATGGTGGCTGCCGTAGCAGCCGCTGTTTGTGTCCAGCCAGGCTGCCGTGATAGGCTATGTAAGTATTTACATAGCCTATCACAGCAAGCCAATAAAAAAAAAATGGCATAAGCAAATGGCAGCGGCTATGGCGGCCGCCATTTGCGTTCCCTATTTTTCGCCATTCTAGCCTACAGAAAAAAAGGGGAACGCAAATAGCACGCACTACGCTATTTGCATTCCCCTTTTTTTTCACCATAATAGCCTACGTAAATATTTAGATAGGCTAGAATGGCAAAAAATAGGGAAAGCAAATGGCGGCTGCAGTAGCCGCTGCCATTTGTGTACGCCATTTTTTTTTTAATTGGCTTGCTGTGATAGGCTATGTAAATACTTACGTAGCCTATCACGGCAAAGACCAGGACGACAATGGCGGCCGTGGCAGCCGGTCGAAAGACCAGCTGCCGCCGCCGCCGTTGGACCCACTGCCAGAGTCGCCACTGTCCGGAACATCCGCCCCAGGTAAGCCTTGTCCCGGGGGGAATCCACGGGGGGGGGGAGGAGGGCAGGCCGTTCCGCCACAGATTTCGGGGGGCCGAATGCCAGTGCATTCGGCCTCACTGATATCTGTGGCGGAATTCTCCGCCATCCCTAGTCTGAAGTGGCATCTGAAGCGAAGCGAAGCAGGAGGTCTGTGCACAGCCCTAATATTTACCCAGCTGACTTGCTAACATCCATGGGGAAAATATAATGGCTGTTCAGCATTATGCTCATTCCACTGACTCTTTTGCTAATAGTATACAACCAAAAATATGTGGAGACCGTGTCAGTCCTTGTTCTTTAGTTAGCATCCTCTGTAATTATGTGCATGACATGCTTATAACTGATTGTATATTCTGTAAGTGTATGTGTGTGTGTGTTTATGAAATAATCATCTGTGAATTAGCCATAAATGAGTGATATTATTGGAACCACAGAGGCTGAATCCACCCTCAGAATTCAGCTGGAATTTTACACTATTGTGTGTCATGAGGCAAATATTGATCACAGTTCCTAAGGTCAGCTAATAGTTCATTGGGATCAGAACTGAAGGATCCAGAACCCACATGGCAGCATACAAGTGGAGCTTTTGCACCAGTGCTAGAACAAGCTAGCAGACCATATGCATCAGTATCCATCAGCCCTGTGGTACCTGTATTTACCCCTACCTCGATGCATAAGGGTCATGCAAGGGTATTACATATTACTGGCGCATGGCATCCAGTGGCCCATTGAATGGCCCAGAAGCATATTTTGGGTTCGTTTCTATGCCTCTTTTTGGTAATCAACATGTCTGCATGGGAAGTGGTACAAAAAAACAAAAAAACAAAACAAAACTGGATAGCTGTCTTCCCAGGATAAAATATGGTGAGCGTATATCATGATTGACCTTGGGTTGTTGTTTTATCTCCCAAAATGTGCAATGTTTCAAACCAGAGTCCTTATTAAAACAAAAAACAAAACAAAAAACCATAGTGACAATTGTTTACCAAGAACACATGAATCTAGCTCAAGCTTTATGTTTTTATTTCTGTTGAAAAATATAGCAAGATTGCATGAGCCAATGTGGTGTAGTGGCTAGAGTATTAGACTAACCTGAGCAAGGCACACAGGTCACCTGGACACAGTCTTCCACACTGTGGTGAGATGTACTGTATTTCTATTTAAATTATAATAATTATTTCTACATTTGTATATATACATATCAATTAGCATATGCAAAAGTTTATGCAAATTGGTGCCCTCTTTTTTTGGTGATGCATTTCTTCTTTTTGAGGTGATTCATACGTGGCCATCCTACCCCTGTGATTGGAACAGAAATTAGCAGACCTGAATGACTAAGAGCAGAGATGGTTGGTATTTCTGGGCAGGTAGGGCAGCAAACATCTGACCATGGCTGCATTCCTCCTCCCACCTGTATAGTGTTGTGTTGTTGAGTTCTCATTATATTGCAGCACTAAACAGTAGATGCCAGGATGAGTACACTAACTAATATGTATTATGAAATAATGATGAAGAAGCCCCTCTAGCATTCTGAACTTCTATTGTCACTGCATACTGGGCTTTAAATCAGACATAGGATCTTTTCTATGCTTCTGTTATTAAATTGCTCTCACTCTCTTTGCTGCTATACAGATTCAAATCTGTCAGTACATGGGTCAATTCACAATTCAATATGAAGAGGAAAAGAGGGGGGGGGGACTCCATAAGAATCACATCATTCTCTGCCTTTCCAGGAACCATCTGTCCCTCCAGCTGGTGATAGAAGTCAGGATTTGTCTTCCGCACAAATGCCGCTTGTTGTTTGTTGAAGGTGAAACAAAATGTTTCTGCAGCAAATAATGAATGCTGCCCAATATTAAAGATTTAATCCAAGTAAAGGTCACTTCATCATCATAATTTTATGACCTTTCTCCTGAGTATCAGAAGACACATCTTCTACAGCAACAAGACTGTTTAAAAAAAGAAAAAAAGACTGCATTTACCTCACCACTTACTTCAGAATAATTGAGTAGTCTGGAATATCTCAGAAGCAACAGCACTTTTTTTTTTAAAAAAAGTGCTTTTGGCAGACCCTGTTTTACCGTGAAGTAATATGAAGCATATGCTTCAAGCAGCAGATATCAGAAAGGGCTCAATTTTCCTGTACCCAAATAAGGGACAGCAATCTTTTTAGAGGAGCAAATAAGTCAACATGTAATCCAAGATTTGCATCCCCCACCTGAAGATCCTCTGCAAGAGATCCTTGGATGCACCCCTCGGATCACGAGGTACAGCCTTTTCAGACAGCAACATGCCTTGCTGCTCTGTTCCCTACATCTGCATCTAGTTGAAGGCAATGTAATATAAGAGGTGGGTTATCAGTGCCTTGAGTCTGCCTTCAAATCTGAGCTCTCAGACAGACATACCATCAAACTGAATGCTGGTTGAAGCTTACAGTTCTTGCCTCTCCTTGTTCATTTGCTCCTTCACTCACTACTAAACCCCCAGACCTCTAATCCGTTCTTCTCCTCCTCCTCTGAACGAAGCACCCTGCAACCAAGTGCCTAAGATGGGGAAAGGCTGCACAACCTTTTGTCTTAAGCAGCTAGTTGTGGGGCAGTTTGTTAACTTTCCTGAGCTTGAGGAGGAGGTGGCACTATGGGGTGATGCAGAGAAGAAGGAAGGAAGCAGGAAGAAGCAGGACTGATGAGCTTCAACTAGCATTTCTGAATAGTGGCTCTAACTCAGGGATAGGCACCACAGTGTCCTCCATAAGTTTTGGATTACAACTCCCATCATCCCCAACCAACATGTCTAGTTGCTAGGGAGTTGTAGTCCAAAACATCTGGAAGACACTGAGTTGCCTGCTCTATCTATATAGAAACAGTGGTGCAGCTAGGCCTAGACCTTGGGGTGAAGTCCAGGGCCTTGCAGCCCAAGGGACCCCTCAAATGACCAGAGACCAGCAGGTGATGAAGTCAGCAGAAGCAAACTCCATTTTAATTCTGTAGTCATGATGGTGCAGTGATTTAGATGAGTCTAAAATGCAAAACTGGCACAGTATAGAAACTCAGTCATTTCTATCTTCTAACTTTATCCATCCCCATCTCAATTTCTTCAGATTTCTGAGCAGTTGTGGGAGTATGGTAGTGCTCAACTCACTGAAGGCTGGAAGGAATGGTTCTTCATGTAATTTGAAGCACCACTCAGAAAGGTTTAAAGGAGGCATGATATACTAAGCTATTAGTACTTCTGGACTGCAGGAGTGAGATATACAGTGGATCCATATCAGTCCCTCTTCAAACTTGCCATGCAGATGCACTCTCAAGGGAAAAGACTCTATCAATTAAGACACATCAACTAGGCAGGACAAAACATGAGCATTGTTCTGTGTCACTAGGGTAGATTGAGATGAAAACCCTGCACCGAGTGGACCATTCGATGACAGTACTAAGTCTCCAATTTGCATGCTGAAGTGATTTTGGAAAATCATTCCAGACTGTGTCAGTCTAGCATTTCATAAAGACAAAACAACTCCAGGAGGACCTTTTCCTAAAATACTAGTAAATCTAAAACAGCAGTAATGGCATGAAAATAAGAATTACAATTAGTATGAAATGCCACCTGCCTCTATGCCAGCTCTGATGAATTAGGGATGCTGTAATAAAATAAGAAGCCAAAATAAACTGCATTATTGCTGGCAGCATATATTTCAATTTAAATTGCAATATTTCCCCTCCTGCTCTAGATGATGAGATGGTGGTGACTTGAAAATGTTAGAATTCATATTGGGCATTACTCACACTAGCGCGCGTGCACGCGCACACACATGCACACACAGTGTATACAAAAAGCAGATACACTGAAAATATCCCACCTGATTCTAAAGCTTCTAAATATGGTAGCACATCCTTTCTCTGTGGGGAAGAATAGCTCAGGGAAAATAATGCTCGAGATTCCATTTGGTAATCATCAGTCTCATTAAGGAATCCCTCCTGCCTGTCAGTGAAGAAGACAAGGCAAGAGTTCACCATTTTTATTACCATTTTAGACGTTTTCTTACCACATCCTAAAAAAAATATGTAACTGCACAGTGAGTTCCATAGGTTTTGTTTCCTCTTGGGGTAAATCAATCTCTCCCTCTCCCTCTCCCTCTCCCTCTCCCTTTATGGCAGGAATACTCCTGGAAGTATTCAGAATAGCTATGTAGACTATTTACAGAAAATGTTAATTGGGCACTGGACAGTTAAGGCTGCAATTTGGTACAACTGACTGTGGAGTAAATTCCATGGAAAGGAGTAGGGTTTGCTATCACTTGTTGACCACACTCCATCAATGGTCCCATGGGGCAGCCATCTTTTATCTCCAAAACTGCCCTTGGGGACAATGCTATGTCATATAGTAGTGTCATTCCCAAGGGGCATTCAGGCTGCATTTTTCAAATGACCAGTGGGTTCAATTTTTTAGAAATAAAAATGAAAATATATAAATAGTCATCAGCTGCTGGTACCCCCACACACCATGTGTGTGTGTGTGTGTGTGTGTAATTCTGTCTGGCCCTAGGCCAGCCTGCCATGCCCTTTTCCAGAATATTCTGCTCCTCAGTTTTCCTTTCCCCTCCCCACAATAGTCGGCATTCTTTGCCCACTGACCATGCTCAGTCCTCCTCATACAGCTGTTTTGGAGTGGGGGGGCATTCTTCTCCACTTTGGGGTTTGTTTGTTTTTTGATAAAGATATTTTGTACTTCTGCAAACCTTGACTTCAAGCCTTTCCCCAAAACAACTGATACCTCCCTGGTAGATGATGCCGTTAGGGCTGTATAAGGATCCACACTCAGATAATGAATTTGCTATTAGTATATAGGACATAGTTGTTTTAGAACTGCTTAAGGCAAGTTCCATATGCCTGGTGCCAGTCAGCAATCTACCTGCTGTTTTAAGCTACCTACTGTTTCTTCTGAGCCATCGTCAAAGGGCAGGCCCATGTACAACACATGGCAATAATCGAACAGGGTGTTACCAGAATCTTGATAATAAATGAGGCCAGGCTATCACTGTCCCTAAGTCAGAAGTGCAGAACCTCAGGCCCACAGGCCAGATCTGGCCCTCTTGGTGTCCCAATCCAGCCCTCCAGGGTTCCCCAGATGGCCTTACCTCCTTCCCCTGGCCCCACACCTCCCCCCCAACCACCTCTCGTTTGGTGCTTTCCCAGTTTTTGTGCAGTTCCCCCCCCCCATTCTGAGGGGTTGAATTTCTCCCTTAAGGCTTAGTTCCTGGCAGCAAGAGCTGTAACCTACAAAATGCTGATATTTTGGCACCACCCCTTCTTGTCTTTGGCCCGGCACACCACAGGAGCATGCCCACCAAGAGTTTATCTAAAATCAAATTCAGCCCTTTGGCTGAATGAGGTTCAACACCCCTCCCTTCTGTGAATGAACACAATTGTTACAGAGGTCTCTGGGGTATTTATTTTATTTATTTATTTATTTATTTATTTCTATACCGCCCAATAGCCGAAGCTCTCTGGGCGGTTCACAAAAACTAAAACCAAACAGCACACAATAAAACAATTTAAAATATATAGAACATTAATTCTATATATTTCCTTCATGAACAATGCCCTGCCCATTTTATTTTACAGACCCTTGCTGGTGGGCCAGGTCCTGTGCTTTTGGAGCACTGAGGTTTGTTTGAGCTGTTCCCTCTTCTCCCCACCGCCCTCCCCAGTTTCTCTGCTAGCTCCTAAAACTGAACTTGAAATTCATACTCCTTGTCCATCTTTTCCCCTCCCCTTTAAAAGCTGCCCCTGCTGCTTTTGAACACACACAGCTCTTAGTTTTAAAAGCAGCTTGTTATGATGCAATACAGGAAAAAGTGGGGAAAGATGTGTCAAGGAACCTTGGAAGAATTGAAGCCCCATTGGGCACACAGCACTTTCCAGATGGTTCCTGTGGGCCAGATAAGCAAGGTTTTAATGGATGCTCTGCAGCAACTGCTTTAACTGAGGCCAATCACTAAGGCAATTAAGTTCATGATGCACATCCTGTTATCTTATGTAACAAAGTGCGGGCGGGGGGGGGGAGTAGGTGACCTTGAAAAAAACTTGAAATACACAATTATCACATTTTTCTCTTTTAAGATAAATCAAGATACACTACCATAGAAACAGTGCAGGGTTTTTTTTAGCACTTGACCTTGCTGTTTCCTGACAGCATCACAGCCAAAGAGTAGATGCCCTACATTTCTTCTCACTAGAGATGGTCCGCCATCTCCTTCCCCTTTTCCTACATTCCTACTGGTAGCAGGCCCGTTGAATTCCATGTTATTCTAATGTTACTAAGGGCGTAACCCTATGCAAGTTTAGACAGAAAAGAAGTCCTGCTACTCCCAGCATTCCACATAATTGTAGACTTTTTTTTTCTGTCTAGACATGCATAGGATCGCACCCTACAACTAGAATCCTATGCACACTTTCCTGAAAGTAAGTTCCATTGAACTCAATGGGGCTTCCTTCTGAGTAGACATCTATAGGGTTGCATTATTAAAGCTATAGTTTTGTTTTTATTGTTTTAAAAGCTTGTTATTTTATTAATATTATTTTACCAATAGAGTTGTAAGCTGCCTGACAGGTGTGAGTACACTAAATGGCAGGATAGAAATATATTAAATAAGTAAATAATAAATCCATACTAGCATGAAGTCTGAGTATGTTGTTGGCAGTGACCAACCAAGAAAGAGATCTTGAGGCTGTGGTGGACAGCTCAATGAAAATGTCAATCCAGTACGCAGCTGCTATAAAAAAAAAGCAAACTCCATGTTAGGCATAATTAGAAAAGGAACTGATAAAATAACTGCCAAGATCATACTGCCTTTATACAGATCTATGGTTTGACCACATTTAGAATACTGTGTACAGTTCTGGTCACCACCCCTAAAAAAAAAGGATATTGTAGAGCTGGAAAAAGTGCAGAAAAGGGCAACTAAAATAATCAAGGGGCTGGAGCATCTCCCCATATGAAGGAAGGTTATAACAGCTGGGACTGTTTAGCTTGGAAAAAAGGAGGGTAAGGGGAGACATGGTAGAGCTGTACAAAATTATGCATGGTGTGGAGAATGTGGATAGGGAGACATTTTTCTCCCTCTCTCATAATACTAGAACCCAGGGTCATCCCATGAAACTGATTGGTGGGAGATTCAGGACAGATAAAAGGAAATACTTCTTCACACAGCGCATAGTTAAACTATGGAATTCGCTACCACAAGATGTAGTGATGGCCACCAATTTGGATGGCTTTAAAAGGGGGTTAGACAAATTCATGGAGAAGTCTATCAATGGTTACTAGTCTTGATGACTATGTGCTACCTCCAGTACCAGAGGCGGTGAGCACACCAGTTGCTGGGGAACGTGGGTGAGAGGGTGCTGTTGCACTCATGTCCTGCTTGTGGGTTCCTGGTCGACAACTGGTTGGCCACTGTGTGAACAGAATGCTGGACTAGAAAAACCTTTGGTCTGATCCAGCATGGCTCTTCTTATGTTCTTATGTAATCTTGTTCTTGAAACTTTTCAAAGTGGTGTAATGCAGCATTTATGGCTTTTGTTAAGAATCACCCATGATCCAAAGAGAAAAGAAAAGGGTAAGTTAAGAAATGATACTATTCCTTTTAGTAACCTTTACATATAGGGGCATAGGTCCATCTAGCTCAGTATTGTCTAAACCAGCTTTTCCCAACCTAAGATCCTCCAGATGTTTTGCACTACAACTCCAAGGATTCCTGATCATTGGCCATGGTGGCTGGAGCTGATGGGGATTGACATCCAAAGCATCTAGAGGGCACCAGGCTGGGGAAGGCTGATCTATACTAACTGGTACCATCTCTCCAGGTGTTCAGGCAAGGGTCTTCGTGAGATGTACCTGGAGATGCCAGGGATTGAATCTGGGAGACTTTTTGCATGTGTTCTACCAATCTTATTTGTTTATTTAAAATTATTTTTAGGCTGCATTTATGGGTAGAGCCTTCTCAAGGTGGTAAACAAGACAAAATCAACAACAACAACAACACAAAATAGTGCAAAACAAATACACTAATGTGTACATCACCACACATGATATATTCACCACTCCCTTGATCCATCTGGTCAGTCCCCCACAGCTGACTGTGGCCATGAAGGGCAAGGGCTGAGAGAGCATGCAGTGGGTCATACAGATGCAAGCACATCCTCAGGCTCAAGAAACTGAAATTGATCCCATGAAACAGGATAAGATGATGCACTGGACACCTCAACAGACACTGTATCAACAGTGGCCTTCAAGTCAGCATGGAGGTGAGTGATTTTATCCTCAAAGTGTCTTGTAAACTCATCACAGCAGCCCTCCAAGGCTTAAATATTGGATTCACTGGGGTAAGTGACAATAACTCTCTAACCACTCAGAAGAGCTCAGCTGGATGGCTACTCAAGGATGTGATGGAGGTAGCAAAGTAAACCTTCTTTGCTATCTTCACTGCCATGCAGTAGGTGCAATTATATGCTCTTATGCATGCTCAATCACTTTCATGACAAGTCTTATGCAACTTATATTCTAGCTGTCTTCTGACCAGTTTCATTGTCCAGAGCTCCCTAGTAAACAAGGGAGCTTCCCAAGCTCCATAGTGCTGAAAAGGACACTCAGGAGTGATCGTGTCAATGGCATGAAGCACCTCACCATTCCACAGTGTGACAAGGGGCCTTGACAGAATCATCGGCTCTGGCTACTTGAAAATCCCCAGCGCATTGGAATCTGTAAGTCTCCAGGAGTGAACCATCTTAATGGATCCCCCATTCTGCAGGGAGGGACTGCCATCATGAGACCAAACCCCACCAGAACATGATCTGATCAGGACAATGGGGTGATTTCCACCACTACCCATCATGTCCTGAAACAAAGGCCAAATCAAGGCTGTTCTCTGACCTAGGTATTGGGCCGATGACACACTTAGACAGCCCCATGGTTGTCATGGAAAGCATGAAGTCCCAAGCTGGTTCTGTTAAGGCAGCCTCAGCATGGGCTCAAACATCACATCCAAGACTGCCTCAGCCAGCTCAGTCAGGGAGGCCATTGTGTAACAAGGTGGGCAGTACACCTATAGCATCCCCAAACTGTCTATTTGACCCAGCCTAAGTTACAGGCCCTCATAGCCCATCCCAGAGTGATGGGGCATCCTGGTGATCAAGATGGAGCTTTTATGAATCATGGCAACTCCCCCACCCCTCCGCCCTCCTACCTGGTCTGGTATTGTACCAAATAACTGGACAGGCAGAACTAAGTCAGGTCTACAGTGCCCAGCTCACCCATCCAAGTCTCAGTAATACACATCAGGTCAACTCCCTCATCCACAAGCATATCATAGATGAGTGAGATCTTATTAAGAACTGACCTGACTTCTTCCTCTTAACCATTTTTGCCCATGCCTGTCTACCAAATAAAGGTGGACATTTCTATCAATAAACTAACAGTCTCTTTCATTGCTGGGAGTGGGAGGCACTGCATTGCAGTGGTTTTGCTCCTCCTTGGATGGTTGGCTCCAGAAGGTGGTGCTTGGGAAATATTGCTCAGCCCCGTGGATTCTCCAGTATGGAGTGCCACAGGGGTCAGTTCTGTTCCCCATGCTATTTAACATCCACATGAAACCATTGAGTGCGGTCATCAGAGTTTTGAGGTGCTTTGTCATCAGTATGCTGATGACATGCAGCTCTATTTCTCCTTTTCATCTTCTTCAGGTGAGGCTGTGGATGTGCTAAATTAGTGCCTGGCTGTGACAATGGACTGGATGAGGCCTAATAAACTGAAACTCAATCTAGACAAGACTGAGATGCTGTTGGTGGGTGGTTCTTCTGACCGGATGGAGGGTGCTCAACCCGTTCTGGATGGGGTTGCACTCCCCCTGAAGGAGCAGGTTCGTAGCTTGGGGGTTCTCCTGGAGCCATCTTTGTCACTTGAGGCTCAGGTGGCCTCAGTGGCATGGAGGGCCTTCTACCAACTTCGGTTGGTGGCCAGCTACACCCCTGTTTGGACAGGGATAACCTGGCTTCAGTTGTCTATGCTCTGGTAATTTCCAAGTTACATACTGCAATGAACTCTATGTGGGGCTGCCTTTGAAGATGGTTCAGAAACTGCAGCTCATGCAAAATACGGTAGCCAGATTGATAACGGGGACCAGAAGGTCTGAACATATAAGACCGACTCTGGCCCACTTGCACTGGCTGCCTGTATGTTTCCGAGCGCTATTCAAGGTGCTGGTTTTAACCTATAAAGCCTTACACAGCTTAGGACCACAATACCTGATGGGGCACCTCTCCCGAGACGAACCTACCAGTATACTATGCTCAACATCTAAGGCCCTCCTCCAGATGCCTACACCGAGGGAAGCTCAGAGGATGGCGACAAGGCAGAGGGCATTTTCGGTGGTGGCCCCCAAATTATGGAATGATCTCCCCCAGAAGGCCTGCCTGGCACCAACATTGTTATCTTTTCAGCACCAGGTTAAGACCTTTCTTTCTCCCAGGTATTTGGCAGTATATGATAAGTATTTAATTGATCCTGGAATGTCTTATGGCTATGGTTGTTTGTTTTTGAAATTGTTTGTTTGAAGTTGTTTTAGATATATGTTCCTTTTTTGTATATTGTCTGCTCATGTGTTTTTTATGTAAATGGTTTTTACATATATGTATGTTGAATTTTTAATGTTTTTAATCTGTGTAAACCACCCAGAGAGTTCTGGCTATTGGGCTGTATAGAAATGTAAATAACACATTTATAATAAATCCAAATGCAGGACTCAAGCTGTCCCTTCTTAATTACCTTTTTTCTTTCTTCTTTATAGCAAAGTTAATATTTCAAGGTACATTTGTGGGGAACACACCCCTTTCTGCAAATCTTGCCAGGTGCGGGGAGGACTGCAGAGCAGGAAAAACAGCCCTTACTGACCACTTCTCTTGGAGAAGGGAGGAGACTGCCAACAGTCAAACAAGTCTCACCGTAGATGGGGGCAGCTTCCAGATATCATAAAATATCTGCAAGCTGGAGTCCGGGGAGCCAAGCTGGCAAATACATGCCGAACTCTACTCCCCAACTGGATTCCGCTGACATCCCTACTCTGTACTTGGAAATACTGATCATATAACAAAAAGAGAGAGGTAAATCCACACTTACTTATCCAATTAGCTCTTCACAGAAAAGATAAAACATTTTGACATTCTTTTCATGATTTGGTAATGTGTGCATTGAGCAATCAAGCAATGGGCATGTCTGGAGCTTCTTCTTGCTGACTGAGATTCCTCATGACATGTTCCTTCTCCAAGGAATTAGGTAAATGAATGACCATGCCCCTTAGAGAAGAGTCTCCTAAGACTCCTGGCCTAAGTGCTTTACAAGTCCTTTCCTACACAATTTGATAAGATGTATCTGCTGCTAGCTGATTACATTTGCACAGTAGTTAATCTAACACAAGCAATGTCAAGGGCATGGATACATATTGTTTAATCCTACATCTCATTGCTAAGGCTATTAAGGCTATATTAAAGCACTTGGGATTCCAAACACAGCTGGTGATGTCCTATAATTTCAGTTACAAGTCTGATTTTTTCTAAAGATCTTCTGGGAAGAAGCAGCCTCTTCTACCACTTGCCATTTTCAAGGAGTGTCAGAGTTTCAGAAATAGACTACACACTTCCTGATGAAGGGACTGCATGGAGGACTGTTTCATTCATACCAGATCACCTCCACCAGTGGAAGATGCCTGCCTGTGCAGTGGATACCAGCAGTATGAACTGGCCTTGAGATGTTATCAATCTTTTTACATGAGGCTTTCTTTAAAAAGGCAAGACTAAGGAACAAGAAAGCATGCATGTGTTTAAGTGTCTGAGATGCAATTCCTTCTGCCAGATGGAAACAGATCCAGACAAATAGGCATAACACCACAATATATTTTTCCTGGAAAATGACTTCTAATGTTCAGCCGGTTATCCTTCTTCATAATTCAGCCAAGCTCAGTTTCAAACTAAAGGGATTGCACATTGCCTTGTTGCAGAAAGGCATTTGATCACTGTTACAAATAAGCAATAACCCCCTTGGAGAGAGGGAGAGAGGGAGAGAGATGGAAGTGCCAAAAATTAGGATCCTACTTATTTATTTATTTATTAAATTTATTAATTGCCCATCTGGCTGGTCACCCAGCCACTCTTAAAAACAGAAGACAGTCTTGTTGCACCATATTGTTGCATACCTTGGGGCGGGGGGTGGGGGGACTACAGCCACTTAGGGCATAATCCTATGCATGCCAATGCAGAAGAAAAGTCCTACAACTCCCAACATTCCCCAGCCATCATGGCTGCCTGGGGAATGTTGGGAGTTGTAGGATGTTTTTCAGTCTAAACATACATAGGATTGCACCCTTAATCAGATTCATGCAGTATTATCCTCATGTGGCATATAGATACACACACTATACATACATATAGAGAGAGGCGGGGAGGGGGAGGGGGAGTAGAGAAATATATTCCAAACAGTGGGGCCAAGAATTCATGAAATGCAAATGGTCAAGGCCTATGCAGGGATTCTCCTTGCATGATTATAATTTCATGACAGGAGAGTGGGGTACAGCTAGCTCCATCCCATCCCTGTAACCGAGCAAACTGCTGTAGTGGGGAGCCGGCTGTACTCATGGAAGCTACCACACAATTTAGAACTCTGCATGATCAGGGTTCCAGGAAACCTACATAAGTACAGCAGGCTCTCCAGTACAGATGTTTTCCCTCCAATACAGTGTGAGAGCCAGTGTGATGCAGTGGCTAGAGTGTTGGACTGGGACTCTGAAGATCCAGGTTCTAGTCCCTACTCGGGTGAATTTGAGCCAGTCACTGATTCTCAGCCTAATTTCTCTCAGAGGGTTGTTGGGAGGATAAAATGGAGAGGAGGAAGATCATGTACTCTGCCTTGGGCTCCTTGGAGGAAAGGAGGGCTATAAATATAATAATTAAAATAAACGCATGGATGGGATAGAGAGCTATCTAGCATGTACCCACTTTTTCCATGAGGAGAACAACACCCAAACAGGGTTACATTTCTATCCAAAGCTCAAATGTACACTGATCATTCACAACAATAATTGGTATGATCACAATTTTCCTAGCTTTATTATGCTACAGTAACACTTCTGCTGGAAGAGTAAACCTAAACAAATAGAATCAAGTCCTAAAGAAATAGAATCAAGCCTGCTGATGAGTTCTAGGCTAGCAATTAAATATACTATACCATGAATGTCAACTTGGTTGAAGTGGACATTTTATTTTGCAACAAAATTTAGAGATGTAAACTGTTACAGTGTTAGTGAAGACTGAAGAGATATATTGCTGTGGAAGGTGCACATATAGTACTAGAGAGAAGAGACATACTACTAAGGAGAGATTATGGCCTGAATACAGATATTCAGGATGGAGACAGATACACTAACAACGTGGTTTAAAGGCTTGAAGTCTCAAACACAGCTACTTAAGAGAAAGGCAGATACACTAATAGATTTAGAGGTCAAGAGATGAAAATCGCCACAAAGGAGAGGGAAAAATGGCTGGAGAGAGTTGAAGGGAAAGCAAGAGCAATGAAGCCATGCACAAACCAAATGGCTGAAGGCATGCTGAAGTCAGACAACAATGGTGAACAGCTGTCCTCGGAGAAGATAAGCAATTTTAACCTGAATTTTTGACATTTCCCCAGTGACTAAGGCAATAGATGTCTAAATACTTTAATGCTAGCAAAACCTCATTGAAATGAAATCATTGTCGCTCTACTTATACAAACTGAATTATGATCAATAATTCATATGTTCCTGGATTTCATCCAGATTCATAATGATTCTCAAGTACTGCATGATAAAATAATCATCATAAGCAGTGAGATTTAAGTTTCAGAGGTGAAGTGCAGAAATCATAAAAACATGAGACCAAATACTTTTTTTCAGATATTACATTTTCCTACTTGCATTTTGAAAAGATACACAAGGAAATTGCCAGAAAGTTCATTATAAATGCATGTCTTTCTAAAGTCAGATGTAAATATGAGGTGTGTGACTTGCAAAGTTTGTGTGAGTGTAGAACTAGATGTCACAGGAGATATGAGGCTACTGCTGAAAGAAGCATCCCATGTCCAGTTCTTTCCCAACCCTGTGCCCAATTCTTCCACTGTCTTCCACAGTGTGCCATGATGACATCATCATGTTGTGAGTTTCCCCACTCCCACTCCACATCATTTGTTGCTGCTGGAAAGGATGGGCTGAAACTCAACTGCATGAAGATGTCAAGTCATGCAGTGTGTGTCAGTAGATGTGGGGCTACCACTGACAACAGTCTCTGTAACATCACCCAAACTTATCTAATTCTGTTCTGACAATTCCAACAATATGAGGACACATCCTTAGCCATTTTCTGGTTTCTTCTCTGGACTTTAAGAACAAAAATATAAAAATTCAAGGTTAGAAAGGGAACATCACGAGAAGGGCTATAGTTCAATGGTGGACCACATGCTTTGCATGCAGAAGCTCCCAGGTTCAATACTAAGCATCTCCAGTTGTATCAGGGGTGGACAACCTGTGGCCTTGGCCCAATTCTTTGCAGCCTTCAGCCTAATTTTTAAAAAAACCCTCTCTGCATATGATCAGTCAGACCTCTGGCAAGAGTGATCTGCCCCTTCCCTGGCAGTCCACTGGGAAGGAAGAGGGGGACAGAAAAAAGCTGGTGGCAAAAAGGAAGGAAGGAAGGAGGTGACCCACCAACTTTTAGCTCTGGTCCTACCCACTTCTGTGTTTGGCTCCGCTTAACTCTGACATGTGTCCCCCTGTCAGATTATCCACAAGGGAATGTGGCCCTCTACAGAAAAAAGATTGCCTGCCCCCAAGTTAAATGGTCAGATAACAGGTGACTGGAGAGACTCTGCCATATACCTTGGAGAGTTACAGCCAGTAGGAGGAGATAATAGTGAGCTCAACAGACCAGTGGTCTTACTCAGTATGAGGCAGCTTCCTATGTGCATAGTAGCTCTGAAATACTTTTGTAAAATTTCATCTTAAACCTCAAATAGTGCTACCTTTGCTAGAAACAGACAGTGTTTCAACATTAACAAAAATGTGAGTGATTTTAAAACTGAGCTCTATGTTAAATGCATCGGGATAAATACTAAAAACAATGAGAATTTCTTAAGATAATGCATTTCCAATGGGTTTTGATTAGGAAAGGAGCTGGTAAAGCAAACATTTCACAAATTCTCTCTCTTTTCTCTCTCTCTCTCCGTTAGGATATACATTCAAACCCACACACCTCTCTTCTCTTTTTTCTCTCTTAAATTCTCCTGAGCTCACTCTTAATTATGATATCGTTGTGATTTTCTCAAAGCAAAAGAAAAATTCTATTTTCTTAGCTGCAGCCTTATGACAAAATGGAAAATACTACTCTGTAGATTTGTCAATAGCATCAAGACAGGAAAAAGGGGCTTGTTTCTTTCACTAGCAAGATCTATCTGACTTAAATAAAGGAATACAGAGCCAATAGATGACCATCACAGCAACAGCAAGAAATGGTGGGTAAGGCCATCAGTTATTTGAATGTAAACTGTCATTCTGCCATTGATTTATATTAGCTATAAAGGTTGGAAACCACCTCCCTGGATGTGTGTATGCGTGTGTTATCAGCTTTTGCACAGACAACCTGTGAATAAGTTGATTACACAGTAAATGGAGCTTGCCATGGACAGTGGGTGATGTCTGTCTTTCAGTAAGCCCAAAAGCTCTTTTAGAAATTCATCATGAGAAAGGTTAGTCTAATATCAAAATTGCAGTGCTGAGCGTAAGCTGCTTCCTCACCTGCTAAAATAAGCCTGAAGGCTTCTGGAGTACAAAAGAGTTTGGAGAACCAAGGAGGGAGAATTTGTCTTCTTGGAGTTTTGCTCTAGTGGGATCAGGAGACAATTGTAACTATTTCACTCTCTCCTTGCCTGGTTTTTCTATTTAGTTTTGCATGTATTGACTTCCTCCTCCCAACCTCTTCTGCCCATACCTGTCCACCTAAGGCAGGGGCACAAATTGGGTACACAGCCCATCAAGCCATTTCTGGCAACTTGCCAGACTCCCCTGCATCTGACACCATGATCATAAAATCATAGAATAGTAGGGTTGGAAGGGGCCCACAAGACCATCGAGTCCAACCCTCTCTGGCAATGCCTATTCCTTCCCTGTCTCCAATCTCCTGTCCCTTACCCTACAATCCCTGCACTGTGTCCCCTGGTACTCCAAGCATCACCTGCCCTGGAAGCTGGTTCTAACTGCCAGTTTAATTTAATCATGCCCCTGTCATAACGTCACTCTGAGGCATGATGGGAAATTAAATTGGTGCCCTCCCCCACCCCAGTCACTTGGCGCTACTCAGAGTGCTGTTCCCACCACTGATAGGTCAGCCCACCAATAGAGGAGGAGCCCATCAGAGGGAACTATGCCCAGGGCCCTGCTCAAACCTGGAGCTGACCCTGCTGTACATTACAGAAAGCATGGGCAAGAAATGAAGTGGAAACTCTTGTTCCTTTGCAAGACTTCTAATCAGAACAACACAATATTTTGCTAAATAAATATCCATCTCTACAAGCTGACTAATTCTATTTCAGATATACGTGTCCATTCCAAACAAATGAGTGCTTTGGTTTCTGTTCCAACTAAGTAAACCCCAAATGCCGGTTTAGTGCTTGCACAATGCAGGAATTCTGAAAAGCTACAAGTGGACATAGATACACACATATCCAAATCTTGATCAGAGTCAATATTATAAATGGTAGAGGTTATTTTATTAGTGGGTCCTTTAAGAATACCATTTAGGGCCAAACTAGATGTTAAATGTGTCTTTGCATTTAACAAGCACATCAAAAAGAAAATTCAAATAGCAGCCCCTTGGGAGAGAATGTTTAAAAATTATTGGGATCACAGCAAGTGGGGAGAAGTTTAACCCCTTCCTCTTTTGCTGCATTTCTGATTAAAACCACTCATTTGAATTAGCTATTTGCATTAGGAGGAACCTCCCCATTGGCACCATACTGGCCTCTTTAACTAAAATATTATTAGCTAATAAATGCTAACCTAGGCTACTTTTTGATTGTGTGGATCACAACAAACTGTGGCAAATTCTTAAAGTGATGGGAGTACCAGACCACCTTACCTGTCTCCTGAGAAACCTGTACGAGGGTCAAGAAGCAACAGTAAGAACCAGACATGGAACAACCGAGTGGTTCAAAATTGGGAAAGGAGTACGACAAGGCTGCATATTGCCACCCTGCTTATTTAACTTATATGCAGAGTACATCATGAGAAATGCCGGGTTGGATGAATCACAGGTCGGAATTAAGATTGCTGGGAGAATTATCAACAACCTCCGATATGCAGACGATACCACCCTAATGGCAGAAAGCGAAGAGGATCTCAAGAGCCTCTTGTTGAGGGTGAAAGAGGAGAGTGCAAAAGCTGGTTTGAAACTCAACATTAAAAAAACGAAGATCATGGCATCTGGCCCCATCACTTCCTGGCATATAGAAGGGGAAGAAATGGAAGCAGTGACAGATTTTACTTTCTTGGGCTCCAAGATCACCGCAGACGGTGACTGTAGCCATGAAATTAAAAGACGCTTGCTCCTTGGGAGGAAAGCTATGGCCAACCTAGACAGCATAGTAAGAAGCAGAGACATCACCTTGCCGACAAAGGTCCGTCTAATCAAAGCTATGGTTTTCCCAGTAGTAATGTATGGCTGTGAGAGCTGGACTATAAGGAAGGCTGAGCGCCGAAGAATTGATGCTTTCGAACTGTGGTGCTGGAGAAGACTCTTACGAGTCCCCTGGACTGCAAGGAGGTCAAATCAGTCCATCCTAAAGGAAATCAACCCTGAGTGCTCATTGGAAGGACAGATAATGAAGTTGAAGCTCCAATATTTTGGCCACCTAATGCGAAGAGAAAACTCCCTGGAAAAGACCCTGATGCTGGGAAAGACTGAAGGCAAAAGGAGAAGGGGAAGGCAGAGGATGAGATGGCTAGATAGCATCACGGATGCAATGAATATGAACTTGAGCACGCTCCGGGAGAGAGCGCAGGACAGGAAGGCCTGGCGTGCTATGGTCCATGGGGTCACGAAGAGTCGGACACGACTGAATGACTGAACAACAACAACAACAGGCTACTTTTAAAAACCTCTAGTGATGATGAACCCATCACTTTGCTAGGCAATTCAGCTGTACTTGTTATGTGAAGACTTGTCTCCAAATGGTCCTTATCCTTATGAACAAACTTGCTTTCAGAAAACCAGACTATTTTTGCTGTTTGAAAAATACAAATAAACTGTCCAAAGCTACCTTATATATTCTGCTTATAAATGACAATCACAATAGTCAACCATATTGCATTCAGGAGGCTGGGAGGTGAAAACCCTCTGGCTCATACCATGTGCTTCTGACAAAACTTGATTTGATCTACATGTCATGATTGAGCAGACAGGTCTCTTCCCTGCAATCAATGTCAATTAGAAGCTGCTTTTGTAGAGCTGACAATCAAATGGAACCAAAATAAACTCTGAAGGGCCCTTAGGTAATGAAAAATGACCTTTGTGAAAAGGAGAAAGTGAACAAAGAGGGATTTCAGGCAACCGTTCATTATCTCAACAATTGTAGAAAAAGGTTTGTTGTTTTTTCCTTGTGAGTAACTAATCCTCTTTTTTATTGGTTTTCATTGACCTATGTTTTGATTGATTAGGATCCCTTTTCTAGTACAAGATCACTCTACATCATATCACCTATTACTAGCAGGGAAATATGTCACTCACACTATGTGATTTATGATATTATAAAGGTGAATTCAATGCTAATTGCATCATTTATCTGAATAAATCAAACCCAAAGACCTTGAAGGAATAGATGCAAGAAATCAATAAATGATGCTGAGATCCATGAACAAGAACCTTTGTCTAAGGTCAAGCAAGAAGGAAGATGGCAACAAGGACTACATGCAGTGACAGGCCTTACAGGTTGTATGTACTTAGTTACTTAGAACACTAGCCCAGTACATTAAGCTGACAAGGTTCTGTACAGTCTAGAAATGAAAAGCTCAAGGAAGATAGCAACTGAATTCCATGGAAATTATACGAATGAGTGTGAGGCTAGGGGATGATTTCTACACTGGAATAGATAGATAGATAGATAGATAGATAGATAGATAGATAGATAGATAGATAGATAGATAGATAGATATTTAAGTAGCCATATAGAGTTACTTATAGAGCAATCCAAGAGTCTCACTCTACCACGAGCCTATTAATGTTGGGGTAACATTGGCATATCCTAACTGGGATCCTGTATGCTCTGCGCAATAAAGTTGAGAAGAAAATGATAGCACTTAAATCAGAGAAAACATAGCAACTCCACCATTCACCCAGTATCTATGGCAGGAGTTGGGAACCTCTTTCAACTTCAGCCTCAGCCTCATTCACCACACTACTATCTTTTAACAATGGCACCCACAACCTAGCTAAGGGTTATTTCTCACAACCATTGATTATGTAGTTAGCCACTTTCCTTAGCCCAGGCTACAGTTTCCTTGTGGTAAACAACTTGTATAGAGCTCCATCACAAACCCAGATCATTGTTGGGATGGGTGCAATGGTAAAGCCAGTCATCATGTAGGTCCACAGCGGAGCCTTCAGACAACCCATTCTGTTGCAGATTTCAACCCACTCCTGAAAAGAGAGAGAGAGAAACATAGTCTGAGCTCTGTACCTAGGAGTTGATTGAGCTTATCCTAAACCCAAATACTTGGATTTACATCATAACAAAGTGACTCTGGCCACAGTCCTATACACACACTCACCTACAGTAAGCCCTGCTGAGCTCAACCAGGTTTACTTCTGAGTAGACATGAACAGGATTGTACTGTTAAATACAGAACTGAAGGGAGACAAGTCACTTATTTTATAGATATTTCAAAGGAGCAGAGTGTCTCATGGTTAAAATGTTTTTCTGCAGTTAAAGCACATTGAAGACCAATTCGATATTGCCAGGAGCACAGAACCAGGACTGAACATAAGGATATTAGTAGCCTTGTCCACTAGAGTGTGAGTCCATGTTCCCTTATGCTGCAGACAATGATGGAAAGCAGCCTAGTGAAGTGTGGTAGTACCCTCATTATCTTGATAAGTGACTTCACATTAATGTGAATGCCACACATGCATCACTAAAAAATCTGCTGCAGGCTCAGCACTGATGCAATGCTAGTCACCTGTCTTTATCTGATGTATTCTGCCTGGCACCATTTCTAACCAATATGACCCAGCTGTCAGATCATCTCCAGTATTTGAGCCTCTGGGCCAATCCATTCCACCCCCAAATAGTTTAGAGGAAAAATATCCTTCAACCATACAACCCCCTCCTGCCAATCTTCAACCTCAGTGACTTTGAGCAAATGACCTTTGCATATTAAGGCCTGAAGTTCTATGGTGAGTGTAAAATGCTTTGTTTGGCACTGAATGAAACACAAGTATCCTGCAAAAAGGCCATAAAGCATGCTGGGTCCACTTTTAATTGGGGGGAAAACTGCCCAAACTGGCATTGAATCACTACTGTGGTTCATTACTGTAGATTCAACCATTGGAAAAAGGTAGGGGTGTGTGTGTGTGTGTGTGTGTGTGTGTGTATTTGTTTGCTGTATCAAAATATCCTTTTGAGCTGTTCAGTTTGATCCAAAGATGAACCATGGTCCACAAAAGCATCCTTATCTCTCTGGAAATGAATGAGGCAAACTGTCTGAATACAGGCAGCAAGAATTGTCTCACACACAAATGATCTTTGCCATCTCTAATAAGGTTATGTTCACAGTAGATCCAAACAGTAGCAGCCATAACTACATTTAAACAACAATTGCTGGAAGGCCTCATCTATTATGGATAGCAATTTTCATTAGAAGCCATATTTACCCCATAAAACTTGGTTGTTAATTGCACTATTTCAGAAGTGAAATGGATATAGCTCGATTCATATTTAAACAACAACACTCATGTCTAGACTGGCCAATGAGAGTTTAAAACCAAATGAACCTGGCTGAACTCATCAAGGGAACATGATTATTCCTTTAGCTAACATGTTACTCATGCTGTATGGGAAAGCACTTTGACTGATAGATGGAAAATTCAGCACAATCTCCAGCAGCAGTTTTTAAGATGAAGGGGGCAAAATGAAAACTCTGTCATAATCTTCCTCTCTAGCTATTTTTAAGTTCTTAACTCCCCTCCATATGAGTCACACGGTATCTTTTTCCCTTTCCCTCACCACTCAAGTCACTGAGTTTAGTCACATAATGAAGTTCATAGAATGTTATTGGTTTCTATAACCACAGTGGTGATAACAGTGGGGTGAACAGAAGGCAATAAATTTCAGAACCATCTCTGCGCATAGCCATCTCAATTTAATAGGTGCTGTCTATGTCAGACTTGTAGGACTCTCCTAGTGCCTTTGACCTATATATCAATATTTTAAAGGGGGAGGATGACCTATTGCCATACCATCAGAGAGTAGGGACTACAGAATCTTTAGTTATTCTATGAGTGCTTCCAGATGGTGCTTTTTATCTAAATGCATTGTGTAGCAAGTCTATCTTCCCCCCCTTAACTTTTTTTATTTTCTGGTAAAAACACACACACACACACACACTCACACACACACATGTCCTACTATGGCTGAGTCAGGCTCAAAGCTAGGGCACATTAAATGGCAAGTCAGTAAACAGGCAAAAGGTCAGGCATGATGGTATCAGTCCAGCAGGAAGGCAGTTCAAAGAAGGAGCAGTTCATAAACAGACAATGGTCAAAAGCTCAGTATCACCAGGCAAGAAGGAGAATTCTAAGAGAAATGTCTGAGGCATGGCCAAGGTCCAAACACAGGTAAGCAGTCAGATACAAACACAATCCAGGAAGCAGTGTGAAGCAGGGGCCCAAAGGGCAGTAGCACAGAGGTTCAGTCATAGACCAAAGTCAGAGAAAGCCAGGTTCAAGGTACCAGAATTTATAGTAAGACATTTTCCCAACAGTGGCTAGACTGGAACTGAAGACGTATGTAGTCTGAGCTCCCAGTGTCCCACCCACGAGTCAGCTGTAGTTCGTTCATCACAGGCCTGCTAGCAAAAGTCCTACTCATAAGGAGGGCCTTGCTCATGAGGAGGCCTTTAGTGTTGAAGAGTCTTCTTTTGCAAGTGGGCACTCCTGTATTAGTCACATAATGCCTGCAATTTCAGGTGCTGGTGTTCTCAGGGGCTGAGTGATGGCTCAGCATCTTCCTCTGGCTCAGGAGCAGAGCTTTCCACCTTTCAAGATGGAAGATCTGAAGCCATCTCTTCTGAGGGCCTGGAGCTTCTTGGTCAGCCCCAGGGTCCCTGAAACAACTTGATCCCCAAGGACATCCAGCTTAGGAGGCTCCACATTGTACTCTGAAGAGGACTTCTCTGGAGAGTGGGGGAATGGCAACAAGAAATAGTTGGACAACACCGGAGGGTTACAAATGGAGGATGATGTCATCTGGAACCCCAAAAATGTCTGTGAACAAGGCAGGGCAATTGTACAATAAAAGCCTCATCTGGAAACACTCTTTATAGTAGGGATAGGCAACTGCCAGAGGTCCGGAGGCCATTTTTATTCCTGGACCCCTCTCAGTGGACTGTACTGGGAGGGGAAAAATAATAAAAATAAACAAACAAAACCCCCAACTGATTTGCAGCCAGAATTTGAGTTGAATTCTGCTCTCAGGCTGAAAGGGGTTTCCCGCCCCTGATTTAATGCCTGTACAAGTGGATAGGGAGACATTTTTCTCCCTCACTCCTAATATTAGAACATGGGGTCATCCCATGAAGCTGATTGGTGGGAGATTCAGGACAGATAAAAGGAAGTACTTCTTCACAAAGCGCATAATTAAACTATGGCATTTACTACCACAAGATGTAATGATGGCCACCAATTTGATGGTTTTAAAAGGGAGTTAGGCAAATTCATTGAGGATAAAGCTGTCAATGGTTACTAGTCCTGATGGCTATATATGCTACCTCCAGTATCAGAGGCAGTATGCCTCTGTACACCAGTTGATGGGGAACATAAGTGGAAGGGAGCTGCTGTATTCAGGTCCTGCTTGTGGGTTTCCTGTGGGAAGCTGGTTGGCCACTGTAACAGAATGCTGTCCTAGATGGACCCTTGCTCTGATCATTCAGCATGGCTCTTCTTATGTTCTTATAGACTCATATATTGTAGGTACAGTTTATCAAATAAGTACAGTTTATGTACGATTTATCAAGTAAGATCCCATACATAGCTGAGCAGGTGACTTTAAAAAAAAAAAAAATTGCTATGTGTATAAGAATTAAATTGGTTGATTGTACTAGTCAGTCTAGATACATTATATGGGATTCTTATTCTTGTTAGTTTATTTGTTATTTATTTCAAACTGAACAAGTCATTTGGCCATAATAAAAAACATTCATTCTTCGTTAAAATGACCTATATGCAGTCTGCAAAGCACATTTCTTACTGTAGTTAGTGCAAAATGAAGACACTGGAAAAAGAAGCAGTACCAGCTTTCTCTAGAGATGGATATGCTTCTTATAAGCAGTCTCACTGAGGAGTCATTGAAGACTACAGAACTCCTTTCAGTTTGCTTGGGAGTATTTTGCAGCCATTGCAGTAAGGTGTACAGCTCACAAGGTTTTCCTGTAACAGCCTGAAGCTGCTTCTTTCCACAGAAGTCCCAAATGCACAAGAAGTTCAAAGAGATGTACTGTATATACATCTGTTAGGGGTGGAGGTGAGGAGCGCAGCCCAGCCCAACCACCTGCAAGGTCAAGAACTTCCCATTTTCACAGATACTCTTCATTCCATTAAGCATTCATATGAAAAGCTATTTTTTTAATTGTAAGTTTGAAGAAGCCAGAGCACTATAAAACAACTTCATAAGCTTTTACCCAGAATGTAACAGGAATTCATGCAATCCACTTCCAGTTGATGACAAGCTTACTTTGTGTGTGTGTGTGTGGGGGGAATTCTCAGGATGTTTAGAGCCCATCTTTTATCTGTTAGCCTCTCCATGCTCTGACTCATATTCAAATATTCTTTGATTTCACTGGAAAGAACATTTCTCAGTCACTGGTGAGCATGGCCTTATTAAACATTAATACAGAAGCATATTTAAAAATTAAATGTATTTGTGCATTAAGTTTGGAATGATTCAACACTCAGGAAAAAAAGCTGTAAGAAGAGAGAAAACATTCACTTGAGCAGTGAGATCTTAGCTTCTTTCCCTCTCTCTACCTGCTTGTATGAAACACCTCTGGCTATGCTCTCGGCAGTTTGGGCAAATTCTCCCGCTGACATAAGCTTTTAATATTTTTGTAGTAGTTCTTTCCATCTTTATTATGAACTGCAGCCATGACATGCAGAAAGAAAAGTGCGCTCTCTCTCTCACCCCCCACCCTTCCCTTTTACTAAAAAGTTTAGAATGATAAAAGACTTTCTAAAAATGAACTTTATGTTAGGAGACTAATTAACAAAAGCAATCTATAGTGCAACCCCGTATGTGTTTACTCAAAAGTAAGCCCCATTAAATTCAATGGCATTTACTCTGTATAGGATCTGTATAGGATTGCAGCCTTAAAAATTCCAAAATCTAGAGTTGGGCAATAGCTTTGTTAAGGCTAAGGATAGGAGAGACTTTAGTTCAGTTTGTATTTCAATAAGAACTTAGCAAGTATGCATTCCCCGATTCAATATATGAACTGGAAGGCAGTCATCCTTCGGAATTCACACTTCTCAGAAATTTTTATTACAGTTGCCTGAATAAAACAAATATGCATACAAAAATGTTTTTATTAGGGGAAATGTATACAAAAATGCATATATTAGGGGAAAATGCACACAGAAATGTGTATATTAGCTAGAAAAAACCCACACAAACAGCACTATATTAAGGAAAACTACTTGCAGAACATCTGCACAGCATACAAACTTGCATGCAAGAATGTGTACATGAGGGAAAATGTGCACAAAAATGGATACAAATTTTTGTGCTGACTTTTTAAAAAGTCGTGAACTGATGTGGAAATGGGATGCGACAAACATGACGTGGGGAAAATGAGAAACAAGGAAACTGAAATTGAGATTCATTCACCCCTAATTAGCACCAACCAAAATGTTCCTAAATAATGAGCAGAAGTATTCATCAGTCTAGTTGTTAACAGGGGAAGTGCGACCCTGTTACTCTTGTTTAATCTTTCATCAACTTTTGATGCCATTAACAATGGTATCCTGGATTGACTCTGTGGGCTGGGGGCTGGAAGCACTGTGTTTCAATGGTTCTGCTCCTATCTACAGTGTTCATTACCAAGAATGGCACTAGGCAACCGTTTTTTAGCACCGTAGCAATTGAACTGTGGAGTGCCATAGGGTACCATCTTGTCCCAGGGCTATTCCAGGGGAGAGAGGCAGGCAAGCAAGACCTCAGAGTATGCTCCAGCTGGACAATCCCCTCCCTGACAGGGCCAACTAATATCAACTGTCCTGTAGGACGGATTCCAGGAGAGAGGGAGGTAGATGAGGATAACACCAGATACCTGCTCCTGTTCCAGCTGATCTCTTCCTGCCCCTGTGGGAAGGATCCTGATGATTTTTTAAAACAACAACAACAACAACAAATTATCAATATTGTTTATTGTGATTTCATTATTTTTACGTTACTTGTAAGCTGCCTTGGTAGGATTTGTATCCTGAAAGGAAGGACATAAATAATTGTAATAAATATAAATAAATATAATAATATTTAACATTACATTAAGCTATTGGAAATGGTAATTAAGTGATTTGGAGCACAGCTGCCTAGTTCTGTTTCTCTGTGATATCTGAATCAGGTGTAGCAGTAAAAGCCTTTAGTCACTGCCTGGTCACAGCAATGGGCTGGATGAGGCCCAATAAACTGAGGGTGAATCCTGGCAAGATGGATTCCTCATGAGTGAGCCACTTTCAGGTCTGGGAGATTGGTCAACAACCTGTTCTGGACAGGGTTGCACTTCCTCTGAAGGAACAGGTTCATAGCTTGATGGTACTCCTGGATTCATCTTTGTCACTTGAGGACCAGGTGACCTCAGCAACTAGGAATGCCTTTTACTAACTTTGGCTGGTATACCAGCTACAGTTATTCCTCTATAAAACAACCTTGCCGCAGTGGTCCATGGTTGGCTGGAAGATGCTGGGAGTTTTAGGACTTTTTTCTGTCTAAATAAGCATAGGAAGGAACACACCCTTAGTGTAGTTGCCCCTGCCCTCTGAAACATTCTGTCCCTGGAATTAATTAATGCACCAACTATTATGAGCTGGGGGGAGCTATCCTATGGCCACTAGTCAGTGGCTAGATGGCCATAGGATATCTGGTTTTCTGGGAACCAACCTTCCCCCTGTTCCACACTGCCTCACAGGCAGTGTGGAACCGCCCCATGCTCCATGCTCGGAAGAAGAGCATGGAGTGGCCAAAATGGGGCATTTCAGGGGAGGGGGAGTTCCAGGGGTGGAACGTGGAAATGCTGGTATGACACATCCTATGTGTCATCTGGCAGCCTCCTCTCCCGCTCCACCTTCCCACGGCTAGACAGTTGAAACCAGCTGTCTAGCCACAAATGCAGGGCAAGAGAAGTGTGGAGGGAACTATCCCCTCCATGCTTCTCCTGCCCTGCAATGGATAGGCAGTCGCCTCCAACTTTGGAGGTGGCTGCCTATCCCATAGGATTGTGCCCTTAGGTGCATACTAAAACCATTTATATTCACCATTTCTATTGTGTTTGTGTATTTATTTCTTTATTTGAGGGCCAGGTGTACTTTTAAGCCACCCAAAAACCAGAGTTCTCTGGATGGTGTACAATATATTAAAAACCATAAAATACAAACATCAAAAAAGAAGAAGACACCCTCAATAAAAACAAGACAAAACCAGCAGCAAAGAATAAAAGCATCTCAACACATCAAATCAAATTAAAACCAGCAGCAGAATAAAATACTAAAAGCACTATTGTATACCGCTTGAAATGTTACACAAAACAGAGGGTAGGGGAAAGAGGAAAAAAACAAATAAAAAAGACAAAATAAAAGCAGCTTGATATTGTCACCATAAGGTTTGCATCTAGACTCAGTCTCAAGATGGAGATTGCAGATAGACTCAGAGTGCTTCCAGATGAGACATTTACAGTGCCATTATCCTGCCTCATTCACAGATGATGTAATTTCAGACAACACCATCTTTCTCTTGTAACCCATGTTTTCCCACCATTTCTTCCATCTTTTCCCTCAATGTAGAAAATCTGTTAAGGAAGAAAAGATGGAACAGCTGCACACTGCCTTCTGGTGGCTAACACTAGAAGCCCTCCTTCTGGAAGCACCTTCAGTCTCAAGATGGAGATAGTCTAGTCCAGGGGTGGGCAAAAAGTAGATCTCCAGATGTTTTGGACTTCAACTCAAAGAAGCCCCTGCCAGTATGGCCAATAGGCGGGAATGCTGGGAGTTGAAGTCCATAACATCTGGAGATCTACTTTCTGCTCACCTCTGATGGTTACACATAGGATTATGGGACAAAGAAACAATGTCTGACCCCCATTTGTGGAAACATAAAGTCTAGCAGGCTACCCAGATGGGTCTCCAAAGGCAAAGACCCTCCTAACAGTTTGATTTTTAAAAAAAGATTCTTTCAGCAGAAGCACAGATGTTAGAAAGAGGCCAGAATTAGCAGATTAGCTTGAAATGTTTTCAATTTGGGGGGATCATCTTGCAAAAATATGATTTTGTAATGTTAGCTCAAGATGATCAGAAGAATGGCCCGTGCAGCAGGCAATGTTGCTCAAGGTCTGTCATGGCAACAAAGCAAAGCATTTGAACAAAAATGTTGCTTGCAAAAATAAAACCATGCTCCTCATGAGTTTCACTAATATAGAGATGAGGAAAGTTGGGAAACAAGAAGAATCAATTTTCTGCGCTCATATTGGATTGGATTACTGAAAATGCAGCATATATATGGATGAAAGTATGTGTTCCTTTCTATTTTCTCCACAGGTGGTGGCAGCAGGGAAGGCAATCAAACAGGGTACACACATAATGAAGTATCAGCATGTGAAAGGAAGCAGAGTGCGATAATGTTCCCATGGGTGAAGACGAGCCATACGCTTTCAGTTTTTCTGGCATACTTATTCTTTAGAATATTCAACTGACTTTGCAATGTGTTCAGTTATATATGTCACAAGTGGGACCAAAATGTTGCACTTTCCCTTTATACTTTTGCACATGCCCTTTCCCAGTATACTCCATTCCATTTCCCCTGCCCCCAGTTTTCTGCCTCACACAAGAGTCAGTATTCTGTGCCTACTGAGCATGTTCAGTTCTCACTGAGCCATTTTATCCCACCACCACCACCCAGGGTCTTGGGGGAGGGGAATATTTTTTGTACTTCTGCAAACATTTGGCATTCAGTAAACTTTGGTGGAAAATGTGTGGATGGTGCCATTGTAACTACACAAAGATCCACACAGAGACAATTAATTTGTTATTAGTATATAGGATACTGATTGCCCAAAATTTGGTGGATGTTGATAATCACATGCGAATGTTGACAATCCCAGACAAATTTTGCAGACGTCTGAAAACTCAGAGATATGTCAGTGAATCCTGACAGTCACCTAGATTTGACTGCTTATGTTCATTTGTGCATGTTCAAAAAGTGCTGAAATAGTTACCTATTGGGGGGCACTCCTGCAATTCACCTGAGAAGATTGTCAGAAATTCACATGTGAATGTGGTCATTCACTGAATTTGGGACATCCACATGTATAATGATGATGAGTGCTGAACCATCTCACCTCAGTTTCCACCACATATGCTACCCATAAAGCACTGTGCCCCCAATTCTGGGTAATGTCCCAAGCTGTAGTCTTCTACCAACTAATGGAAGCAGTGTGTGGAAACATACGGGGTTCACTTCAGTTGACTGAACTGTCAATCCACTGAACAAATAGAGGGGAAACCCAGTCTACACAGCCACCTGCATTACATTGATGAGATGGCAGTGGGCACTTCTTGGTCTTAGGCCTCAGGAAGGGTCTGTTCTCAGTTGTTGGACACTAGGATGGTCACTTACAAATTGCCCCCAAAGAGAAAATGCAGCACCAAAAAGAGAGGACAAAAGTGGACTGCAATTTGCATAAGACTTGCATATGCTGATTAAAAAGTATAGATGCAAATGTCAAAAGAATTATTGTAAGTTGAACAAAAATAGAGAAGACTGTGATCAGGTGACCTGTGTGCCTGCCTGCTATCCAGGTGCTAACTGTTGATGGGGAACTTCAAGGCCATTGGTGCTCTGCCTCCTTATGGTTCTTAATCTCTGCCTTGGACAGGACAGTGTTTCAAACAGAGGACACCTTCAACATTCCAACAGTACGCATGAAAAATGGATGGGTGAGTCATTCAAACAGAGTTTTTCAAGCCACAGGAAATTAAAAGTGACAGTTTTCCTATGGGAGACCACTGGTAAAATCCTTCTGATTATGCCTGGTAGTAATTTCATAAGGGATATTTATTTATTTATTTATTTATTTATTTCTATACCGCCCAATAGCCGAAGCTCTCTGGGCGGTTCACAAAAACTAAAACCAAACAACACACAATAAAACAATTTAAAATATATAGAACATTAAAACCACAATATAACAATACAACCACAATAAAACCTAGCAGCAGTACAGGAGTTTAAAATACAGATTTAAAACAGCAAAGATAAAAATTTAGAAAGCTAAAATGCCTGGGAAAATAAAAAGGTCTTCACCTGGCGCCGAAAGGAGTACAATGTAGGTGCCAGGCGAACCTCACTAGGGAGCTCATTCCAGAGCCGGGGTGCCACAACAGAAAAAGCCCTCCTCCTAGTAGCCACCCGCCTCACTTCCTTTGGCAGGGGCTCACGGAGAAGGGCTGCTGCTGATGATCTTAAGGTCCGGGCAGGCACATATGGGAGGAGGCGATCCTTCAGGTAACCTGGCCCCAAGCCGTTAAGGGCTTTGAATGTTAACACCAGCACTTTGAATCGGGCCCGGAAATGGACCGGCAGCCAGTGCAGCTGGAAAAGTACTGGCGTAATATGAGCTCGCAGGCCAGTCCCTGTTAACAATCTTGCTGCCCTATTTTGGACCAGCTGAAGTTTCCGGACCGTTTTCAAAGGCAGCCCCACGTATAACGCATTGCAGTAATCCAGATGAGAAGTTATCAGAGCATGGATAACTGTAGCTAGGCTATCTCTGTCCAGATAAGGGCGTAGTTGGTATACCAGCCTAAGCTGAGAAAAAGTGCTCCGTGCCACTGAGTTCAACTGTGCCTCAAGTGACAGTTCTGGATCCAAGAGCACCCCCAAACTACGAACCTGATCCTTTAGGGGGAGTGCAACCCCCTCCAGAACAGGTTGATTATCACCTAGCCGGGCAGACGAACCACCCACTAACAGTACCTCCGTCTTGTCTGGATTGAGTTTCAGTTTATTGGCCCTCATCCAGTCCATTACCGTGCCGAGGCACTGGTTCAGAACAGCCACTGCCTCACCTGGTTTTGATGAGAAAGAGAGGTAGAGCTGGGTGTCATCCGCATATTGTCCCAACATGTCATTGGCCCAACGCATATAAAAGGACACACGCTTGATCTGGTTTTCTCGACTGGGCAGGAGGATGGTGATCTGAAAGTAGAGGAATTAACATCTGTCCCTTTGTCATGGTCAGATCACTTCCTGCTGAGGTTTAGACTTCTGGCGGCCTTTCCCCTCTGCAAGGGTGGGGGACCTATTAAAATGGTCCGCCCCCGGAGATTAATGGATTCCGTTGGATTCCAGAGGGCTCTGGGGGATTTTCCTGCTGGTATGGCTGGTGCTCCTGTTGAAGCCCAGGTCGCTCTGTGGAATGCAGAGATGACTCGGGCGGTTGACACGATCGCACCCAAGCGCCCTCTCCCTCTGAGCAGAGCCCGGCCAGCTCCTTGGTATACACCTGAGCTGAGGGCAATGAAGCAAGAGGGGAGACGGCTAGAACGCAGGTGGAGGAAAACTTGTGCTGAGTCTGACCGAACACAGGTAAGAGCCCACTATCGAGCCTACTCTGTGGCGGTGAGGGTGGCAAAGAGGCAGTTCTTTTCCACCAGCATTGCATCTTCTCAGTGTCACCCGGCGGAGCTTTTCCGAGTGGTTCGCGGCCTGTTACATTCTGGGCCAGGGAGAGAGACGGTGGAACCCTCGGTAGCACGCTGTGACGGGTTTGCGCGGCACTTTGAGGATAAAGTCGCTCAGATTCGTCATGAATTGGACACCACAATTAATGCAGTTCCATTGGTAGAGGCGTTCAGAGCACCGTCTGGTCCAGTTTTATTGGATGAGTTTCAGTTACTGAGGCCTGAGGATGCGGACAAGGTGCTTGGCCAAGTCCGATCGACCACTTGTGTGCTTGACCCTTGCCCTTCATGGCTTATTAAATCAAACAAGGAGGGGTTGTCCGGCTGGGTCCAGGAGGTTGTAAATTCCTCCTTGAGAGAGGGAGTGGTGCCTGCCGCTTTAAAAGAGGCAGTAATTAGACCACTCCTGAAAAAGCCTAACCTGGACCCAGAGGATGTTAACAATTATAGGCCAGTGGCCAACATCCCCTTCCTGGGCAAGGTGCTTGAGCGGGTGGTTGTAGGACAGCTCCAGGCACTCTTGAATGAAACGGATTATCTAGATCCATTTCAATCGGGCTTCAGGCCTGGTTTTGGAATGGAAACTGCCTTGGTCGCCCTGTGGGATGACCTCTGCCGGGAGAGGGACAGGGGGAGTGCGACCCTGTTGATTCTCCTGGACCTCTCAGCGGCTTTCGATACCATCGACCATGGTATCCTTCTGGATAGGTTGTCTGGGTTGGGAGTTGGAGGCACTGCACTACAGTGGTTCCGCTCCTACTTGGATGGCCGATTCCAGAAGGTGGTGCTGGGGGATTATTGCTCTGTGCCATGGCAATTGTGCCATGGGGTTCCACAGGGCTCTATTCTATCCCCCATGCTGTTTAACATCTACATGAAACCGCTGGGGGAGGTTATCCGGAGGTGTGGGCTGAGGTGCCATCTAATGGATTTCAAATGACGTATGAGCTGACAACTCAGAACTAACTGATAAAGGATCTGCATGTTTCATGTTCAAGTAAACCGTCTCCTTCTCTGCAGCCAAATGTACTTTGTGGCATTAACAGAGTCACCATCTATTCAATAAGAGAGCTCCATCTATTTGCAAGTGACCTCAGCTGGATTTCACCATATGGCTACAAGAACTGTTAATGAGAAAAAGATCAAGCATGGAGGAAATAATCAGCCAAATACTTAGTACATTCAGTAATGACATTATCAAGTTCATTTTCTTGTGCCGTAAAGATAATGAAAAAGCACACCCACTGAAGTGTTTATCTCTGCAGTTTACTGTTTTTTTATTGTTAAATGCCTAAGAGCTTTTGCAGCAAACATAGCAGACAAAATAAGAAGCTATTATTCCCTTAATTTTTTTAGACAAGTCCTATTTATATGCCCAGATAATATATGGCACTGAGTGCAGAAATAGCTGTTCACTTTTTTATCTGATGTGTCCTCAATAGGTCAACAAAAGTCCACATGGACTATTACATTCAGAAAACAGACCAAAAAAGAACCAGTATGGCTTTTAAAACAATTATGATGAGAAAATGCATAGCAGCGAAGTCAGCTGAAAATACATTCTGATAATATAAGGCAGGAAGGGCAGGAGGAGGATGGCGAGAAAATAAATGGGCATCAGTGGCTGTGGTATCAGTTAGAGATGTCAGAGAAATTTGCAGTGGAACCAAATGAGCTCAGATTTTCATAAATCTGACCAGTGGATTCCTCAGTGGACCAGCTTCTTCCCTGTCAGGTGGATTCCGTGGACTTGTGGACCATTTTTCTAACTTTCCGAATTTTGCACAAATTCATAGAAAAATATGCAAAATTAAAAGAGCCTGGACAAAAATGTGCATTTCCCTATGGCTAAAGTATGAAAATGCACATGGGGGGGGGGGTCTGCATTTTTGCATATGCAAATTTGTGCGAATTCAGAAACAAAAAAATCCAATTCCGTTGATGGGCGGACAAGAGAACAAAAGGTGCCTGACAATCTGTGAAACACAGACGGAATGGATTTTACACAATACATACATCCCTAGTATCAGTCATGCCTTAAATGCTGTACATTTGAACTATTAGCAGCCTGATCTAAGGAAGTAAACAAGAAGAACCCCCTCCCCCAACATGTGAAATTCCTCCTTTGTTCCCATCATAGTAGATGATACCCTACACTTATCATCTATATCAGGGGTGCTGAACTTCATTCAGACCAAGGACTGGATCCCATTTCAGAGAAGCTTTTCATGCTCCATGGTGAGTGGGGCCTGAGTCAAAAGGGGTGGGATGAAAGGCAAAAGGGGAAAGGGCAAGAATCCCAGCATACATTAGCTGAAAGCTCTTACTGCCAGACACTGAACCTTAGGAGAGGCATTTCAACCTTTTAGAAAGGGGAAAAAATGGCACAATGGCCAGGAAACCACCACATGATTGGGGGTTGGGCGAAAAGAAATGGGATCAGGGGAAAGGTTGTGGCCATCTGAGGAAACTCACAGAGCTGAATTTGGCCCCTGGGCCTCTAGTTCTTAAGCCCTGATCCATACCATAACTGGGACATGATGGAAGTAGAATCTAGTGTGTGCTTGGTAGCCCCATCGAGAGCATCTGGATCAAAATAAAGGGAGCAAAGAATAAAAGGAACCTGGTGGTTGGAGTCTACTACCTGCCACCCAAACAAGGAGAAGACAAGGATGAAACTTTTGAAAAGCAAATAGCCAATGTTTTAAGGAAGCATGATGTAATAGTAATGGGGGACTTCAATTTCCCCGATATTGGTTGGGAGACAAATTCTGCAAAACATGGTCCCTCCAGGAAATTCCTGACTTGTGTGGTGGATAACTTCCTGCTACAGAAAGTAGAGGAAGGCTATCCTTGACTTGATCCTAACCAACAGAGATGACTTAGTGGATAAAGTAGCAGTTACAGGAACTCTGGGGGAAAGCGACCATGTTGCACTTGAGTTCTTGGTTCTAAGGGAAACAAAAGCTGAGTGTAGTCAAACGCGTACCCTGGATTTTAGGAAAGCTGATTTTAATAAACTCAGAACAATGATCAGTAATGTCCCATGGCAAGCGACGCTAACGAGAAAAGGAGTCCAAGATGGGTAGGAGCTTTTAAAAAAGGAAATTCTCAAGGCACAATCACAACCAATTCCAACAAGAAGAAAAGGTGGAAGACAACAGAAGAAGCCAATGTGGCTTCACAAAAAGCTTAGGGATGACCTGAAAACAAAAAAAGGACACATATAGGAAGTGGAAAGAAGGCCAAGTAACAAAGGAAGACTACAGGCAGGTAGCACGAAATTGCAGGGATGGCGTCAGGAAGGCTAAAGCTGAGAACGAGCTGAGGTTAGCAAGGGATGCTAAAAACAACAAAAAAGCTTTCTTCAGCTACGTGCATAGTAAAAGGCAGAGGAAAGAAATGGTGGTTCAGCTATTAAATAAGGATGGCAAAATGATAACAGATGACAAAGAAAAGGCAGAGGTGCTCAATTCCTACTTTGGCTCAGTCTTCTCCCAAAAGAGGGTCTATGACCCCCCTGGCATAGGTAAAGTACAGGCTGAAGGGGCAGGATTGCAGCTTGAGATCGATAGGCATATGGTCAAGGAACACCTAATTACTTTGAATGAGTTCAAATCTCCAGGGCCAGATGAACTGCATCCTAGAGTAATAAAGGAACTGGCAGAAGAACTCTCAGAACCACTGTCTATTCTCTTTGAGCAATCATGGAGGACGGGGGAAGTGCCAGATGACTGGAGGAGGGCTAATGTTGTCCCTATCTTCAAAAAGGGTAAAAAGGAGGAACCTGGGAACTACAGACCAGTCAGTCTGACATCAATCCCTGGGAAAATTCTGGAGCAGATGATAAAGCAATCCATCTGGAAGCACCTTGACAACAATGCCGTGATTTCTCGAAGCCAACATGGATTTGTCAAAAACAAGTCCTGCCAGAAAAATCTGATCTCATTTTTTGATCAAGTCACCTCCCTTGTAGACCATGGGAATGCTGTAGACATCATATCCCTCGACTTCAGCAAAGCTTTCCACAAAGTGCCCCATGATATCCTGATGAGCAAACTAGCTCAAAGTGGGCTAGATGAAACAACAATCCGGTGGATCCACAGTTGGCTACAGAATGGGACTCAAAGAGTGCTTATCAATGGGACCTTCTCAAACTGGGGAGAGGTAACAAGTGGGGTACCGCAGGGCTCAGTCCTGGGCCCAGTGCTCTTCAACATTTTTATTAATGACTTGGAGGAGGAGGTGCAGGGAATGCTGATCAGATTTGCAGATGACACCAAACTGGGCGGGATAGCTAATACTTTGGAAGACAGAAACAAAATTCAAAGTGATCTGGATAGACTGGAGCGCTGGGCAGAAAACAACAGAATGACATTTAATAGGGATAAATGCCAAGTTCTACGCCTAGGAAAAAGAAACCAAATGCACAGTTACAAGATGGGGGATACGTGGCTCAACAACACTACAAGCGAGAAAGATCTTGGAATTGTTGTCCATCACAAGCTGAATATGAGCCAACAATGTGATGTGGCTGCAAAAAAAGGCAAATGCTCTTTTGGGCTGCATTAATAGAAGTATAGCTTCCAAATCCCTGGAAATACTAGTTCCCCTCTACTCAGCACTGGTTAGGCCTCATCTGGAGTACTGTGTCCAGTTCTGGGCACCACACTTTAAGAAGTATGCAGACAAACTGCAGAGGGTTCAGAGGAGGGCAACAAAGATGATCAGGGGACTGGAAACAAAGCCCTATGAGGAGAAAGTGAAAGAACTGTGCATGTTTAGCCTTGAGAAGAGAAGACTGAGGGGAGATATGATAGTACTCTTCAAGGACTTGAAAGGTTGTCACAGAGAAGAAGGCCAGGATCTCTTCTTGATCATCCCAGAGGGCAGGACACGGAATAATGGGCTCAAGTTACAGGAAGCCAGATTCTGGCTGAACATCAGAAAAAATTCCTGACTGTGAGAGCAATACGACAATGGAACCAATTACCTGGGGAGGTGGTGGGCTCTCCCACACTGGAGGCCTTCAAGACGAGGCTGGACAGCCATCTGTCAGGGATGCTCTGACTTGGATTCCTGCATTGAGCAGGGGGTTGGACTCGATGGCCTTGTAGGCCCCTTCCAACCCTACTATTCTATGATTCTATGATTCTATGATTCCCCTCTCCCTCCCTTAAGAGGTGCTTGCCACAATCAGAGCTAACAGAACTGATAATATGTTAAGAAGGGTACTCCTGCACCACGCACATCCTTTCCTTTTTTCCCTGTCCCTCCTTTTGTGCATGTGACAGAGAAGGTCCATGTGCAAATATCTCACTAGATAAGGGGAAGTATCCAATGGTCGTCCTACTCAGGCTAGGCCCATTCACTTCAGTGGGTCTACTCTGTGTAGGAGTACCATTGGATCCTGCTGTAAGGCATATGACTGGATCAGGGATCATTTGAGTTTATGAAAATCAATCATTGTCAGCTATGGCAAGAGAAAGTATTCCCTTTGCTCAGTAATTGCCAAGTGTTGTTGCCAGTAATGATCCCAACTCATATTCCTCTCATCCTCAGTTCTTCCACCAAGCAAGCCTGCCCAAATATGGATTTGGAATTTTACCTAGGTTAAAAATCTCTCTGTGGTTCAGGCAGCTTTAGCTAAAGCAAGAACGGGGGTGGGGAGGCATATTTCAATCCTTGAGGAACTGCTCTAGGAAGCACAACGTTTGTTATCTGCATATGCAAACAGGGTGTTTTCATGAACGATTTTGATGGAGACGCTATTTATAAAAGCCCTCGCAGAGCAATTAGCTGTCCTTTTCACATAACAGGATGCGGTTCCAAAATAGCTGCTTCGCAAAAGTGTACAGTTGCTCATTTTCATTGTGAAGCTTGGCTTTCAGAGAAGAAAATGCAGGAAAGAGAAGAATAGCTAGAAGGTGATACAGTGATTCCTATCAGGCAAGAGCATCTGTGTGTGCCTCTGCTATGGCCGCTGCTGTTGAATGTCAGAGGATAGCTAGGTGAAACCCTGGGAAAAAATACTGTACCTTCAGAATCTGAATCTTTTGAAAGGAAGCCTTGGTTAAAGTCTAGCAGCTCTTTGAAGAGCATTGCTTTGGCAATTTGTAGAGATATTTAACACCCATTTAGAATCTATGTTAAATATATCTAAATTTCAGATTAATGGGATATAACTAAATCTAAGAATATCTATGATATATTACAGGTGAATATCTAAAATTGTTGCAATGATGATTTATGGAATGCCACAAGATTCCACTGCCTGTCTGGGAATAAGCAACCGTTCTTTATATGTTTGCTGCAGAGAACACCATTATAGGTGAGGCAACCACAATTAGTGCATAAAGTGTAACATGATTTCAGTCTTCAAATAACTTGTGCTATCAGAACAGGTTTGTGGTTTCCAGCTCAAAGTGGAACTACACCTTATGGCCAACAGGGGGCTGCTACTGAAAATAACATCTCCACATTAAACTTGAGTTCTTTTCCTCGCCCCTGTAACATGTAGGATCAGTTTATCTTGTGTCACTCATGACGCTCGTGACTGCAGGCAGGGAAATGAATAGAGTGATGACTTCATGACACAGGGGAAGTGATCCTTACAGGACAAGGGAGGAAACTTGATATGAGGAAGTAGTATTTTTTAGTAGAGTTCCTTGTTCCTACAGAGGGAGATGAGAAGGGAAGTAGGGCCGTTCCCCCAACCCTGCTGAAGACCACCACCATGAAGGCTCCTTCTCCCTCAACTGGCACCTCCAGCAGCCATTCCAGGAGTCTGTACAGATGGAGATGAGGGGGGAAGCAGGGCCATTTCACCAGCCCTGCAGAAAGACTACTTCATTTTTTCCTCTTCCCTCCCCATTCCCCTTTCCTCATGGGTTGTGTCTTTCTAGACTTTAAGCCTGCAGGCAGGAACCGACTTGTTTGTGAACTGCTCTGGGAGCCTTTCTGGCTGAGAAGCAGGCTAAAAATAGTTTAAATTAATAAATAAAATTAAACACAACATGTAGTTCCACCCTCAACAAACATTGCAGTAATCTTATATAACATCCTAATAACATTGTGCACCCTGAAAAATTCAGTAATCAATAGTTACACATTAAATCCTCTAATACATTTTTATGGGCATGTAACCAATATTATATGGGACCGCGGTGGCTTAGTGGTTAAGACGCTGAACTGCAGACTGGAAGGTCGGCAGGTCAGCAGTTCGAGACCCGAGCGCTGCGTGACGGAGTGAGCTCCCGTCTTCAGTCCCAGCTTCTGCCAACCTAGCAGTTCGAAAGCAAGAAATTGCAAGTAGATAAATAGGTACCGCCTCGGCAGGAAAGGTAACAGCGTTCCGTGCACCTCGGTGTTCAGTCATGCCGGCCACATGGCCACGGAAGCGTCTTCGGACAGCGCTGGCTCTTCGGCTTAGAAACGGGGATGAGCACTGCACCCTAGAGTCGGACACGACTGGTTGGGGACACCTTTACCTTTACCTTTAACCAATATTATATGTACAAATGGTCCATATAATGGCCACAGTAGCCCAGCTTCATTGCAGGGGTCCCCAACCTTTTCTGGTTGGTGGGCATATTTGGAATTATGAGTGTTGTGGGTGCTGTCACAAAATTGTTGGCATGGGGGGGTCCCATTCATTAAATGGCTCCTAGGATGAGCAAAACACTTTCTCCAGAAGGCAAACTGGTGAAACTAAAGAAAACTAAATTTCCCAAGGACATACGTCCAAGGCAGAGGTGGAGTCTGAGCTCTGCAACACACTTTTAAACCTAAATAAATATGGCGCTGGAGGGCAGCACTTCATTTTGCAGTATGTCAGCCTTCCAGTTAAAAACAAATGTTAAAAACCTTACAGAATAAAATACCAATCAGGAGGCACAGTGTGGAGAACCTGGGACTTGGGGTAGGGTCCTGTACACTAGGGTAAACCCACCCCTATCCCCAGATGCAGAGGATCACCCCTCACCACTGGGTAATCCTTCCTTTACTTCCACTGCCACCATTGAATGATACTGATGTTATTTAACATGGGGGGTGTCTCCACCAGCGATTTACTCTGAGCTGGCTGCGTGTTGAGGTCGTGGATAGATGACATTGTGGCCATCCAGCAGCCACCCTGGAGCTTATCAGGGGAAAACCAGATTTCCTGAGACTGCTTAAAGTCCATTTCTTTTCCTCAAGTTGGGTTCTCCCTGGTATAGTTGCTGTGTCCCCCCCAACCCCTGCATTAACCTCAGTTATGCTAGCCCTGCCCAGAGGTGTGCCTTTCACTGTGACCCTGGTCAAGGGGTGTTTTCTCCCATTGTACTGAATGAAGCTTGCCCTCTTAATGCCCACAGAACTTACAGAGAACCCCCTCAACTGACAAGGTAC
Organism: Heloderma suspectum; assembly: GCF_057233095.1. NCBI lineage: Eukaryota > Metazoa > Chordata > Lepidosauria > Squamata > Helodermatidae > Heloderma > Heloderma suspectum. The sequence goes on from NC_139462.1 coordinate 74,897,532, forward strand.
AGCACAATCTCAAGGCTCTGATTCTTCTTTGTTTGGTTTATTGCCTTAGGAAGAAACTTCAACCCTTCGTTATAGAGAACGTGCTGGTTAAAATGGGGACTGGTTTCTGTCTTTGTGTTTACTGCTCTCTTTCCCACCACAAACCCATAGTGTCTCCTCAGAAGTAACTCCCATTGTGGTCAATGAGGCTTGCCCTCTGAATGTCCACAGAATTTACAGAGATCCCCCTCAATTGTCATGGCACAGTTTAAAGCCCAAATTCCTTAAGCATGGTAAAGCACGATCTCAAGGCTTCGATTCTCCTTTGTTTGGTTTATTGCATAAGGAAGAAACTACTTCCACCCTTCATTATAGAGATCCTGCAGGTTAAAATGGGGGCTGATTTCCATCTTTGTGTTTACTGCTGTCTTTCCCAGCACAAGCATATGTGTGTCTACTCGGAGTTATCTCCCATTGTGCTCAATGAGGCTTGCTCTTGAAATGCAGGTACATCTGGGCTTTCAGGGGAAAGACGAAAGGGGGAGGGGGGAAGCCTCTCTTATTGGTTGAGCAGGCCCTGCCAGTCAGATGACGTTCACTCCAACCCATACCCCCACCAGAAAGTATGTTCTGTGAAGCGATTTTTACTGCTCCAGAAAACCTGCTCATGGAGCTCTGCATGGACCACATAGCAGCAAAGCTGATTCCTTTTTAAAAATCCAGTACTCCTCCATTAGCTTCTCTTTCCATTGTCATGGAAACAGGGCCCTACATGATGTCATGGTGATCCCACAGCCACCCTGGAGCTTATCTCAGAAAAACCAGTTCTTCTGAGACTACTTTTAGTCCGACTGTTTTCCTTAATTCGGCTTGTCTGCTCTTCTGTTGTGGTGTACACTACCCTCCACATTTACTCTGACATGATAGCCCTGCCCAGGTCTTTCACCTGGCCATGACCTCACTAACCCTGGGGTCGGGCAAGGGGTGTTTCCCCAAAGTTTTCCCCACCTGTGTTTCCTCCCTGTTTCTGCCATTTCATGGCTGGCCCTCAGAGTTCTGAGCTACCTCGTGGCATTTACTTCACCTTGCCTACCACTAAACTTTGGTGGCTATTCCTGCAAAATATAGGTGTGCTCCAGGCAGCCTGTAACTTTTTTTTTTAAAGTAAAGCATTAAAGCAAAATCCGCAATACATACATCCCCTATTTCACTATCTCACCCTCTCACTGACTATTGTGCATTTGTCCAGTACCTGTGTACCAGACAGTACACTACTGTCCATTTGTCCAATACCTATATTACCCCCTATCTCACTATCTCACTTTCACACTATTGTGCAACAGTGAGATAGGGGGTACAAGTATTGCTGGACAAATACATGATAGTGACACAGTGACATTCAAAAGCCCTTCATAGGTGTCATTTGCTTAACTACTTCCTTTCAGGATAGGTGATTTCTTCCACCTCACAATTGCTCTATCACCGTATCACGCAATTTCACAATTGCAGAATCGTGTGATAGAGCGATTGTGAGATAGGGGGTGTAGGTGTTGCTGAACAAATGTGCCATAGTGACAAAGTGAGATAGCACTTTTAGAGGGGAAGGGGGGGAAAGAAATTGGTGGAATGGGGCATAGGTTGGGGAAGCAGGTATCTCCTCAGAAGTAGCTCCGACTGTAGTCAGTGAGGCTTATTCCATAAATATCCATGCTGTGTGTCTTTACTCTTTGCATTGTTGAAAGGAAGTAATTAATGGGGGCAGGGAGAGACAAAGAGGTTGATTTTTGCCAAGACAGTGTCATGGGAGGAGACCTCCCAGGATTTTATCAAGTAGCAAAGGATCTGCAGCTGTGTTTCCTTACTGTTTGCTTTGCTGGTGTAAGGAAGCAATTAGTGCTAAGCTTCAATCCATCACATTACAGAAGTATTCGAGGAAGGAGAAAGGAGAACCTGGATAGGGTGGGGGGAGACTCTTATTAGTTGAGCAGCCCCTGCCAATCTGATGAAGTGTACTCCCATCCCCCCAACACACCTGGAAGTATGTTCTGTGAAGCAACTTATACTGGTGCAGCACACTCGCTCGTGAAGCCCTGCGTGGACCAAAGTGCACCAAAGCCGATCCCTTGAAAAAATCTGGGTGGTCCTCCATTCACTTCTCCTTCTGTTGTCATGGAGAAACCCCCATGGACCTTTTCCCTTAGAGCAGCTGGTCATTATGCCGGAGACAAAGCAGACCAGAGGTGCCAGAAAAGTAAACTATGATATATGGTCTTTTACTAAAAAGGAATCAAGAAAGTTTATTATTTTAAGAATGTTGTCACTACTTTTAAACAGGGTTTCTAAACAGCCCCAGTTCTGAGATGGTGTAAAAGTCAGAACAGAATGGAAGAGGCTAGGATGACCCCATTATTATTATTATTATTATTATTATTATTATTATTATTATTATTATTGCTGCTGCTGCTGCTGCTGCATGCCGAACACTATGGCATGTGTTAGAGACACCTGAGAACAATATTTTAGGACAGAAATGCTTGAAAACTTTTATTGTTATTATTAACTGCTTAATGCCCAGAACACATCTGGAGCAGAATGGAATGGCCCGGATCAGCCACTTCCAAATGAGCCAGATCAACCAAATTCACCAGCCACACATAACTACATGGGACTGATGCAATAAGCCACAAACTTCCACAGAAACCATGTTCAGGTACCCATTCTGGGCAATAGTCTGCATTCTTGAAAAAATGGCCCAGAATGGCCACTTTCAAGTGAGCCAAATCAACCAAATTCACCAGTCACACATGACTGAATGGGAGGGATGTAATAAGCCACAAAATTTCCACAGAAACCACATTTGGATGCTGGTTCCAGCCAATAGTCGACATTCTCAAAAAAATGGGCCTAGAATGGCAATTTCCACATGAGCCAACTCAACCAAGCTCACCAGTCACACATGAGTAGATGGAAGTGATACAGTAAGCCATAAACAAACACTACCACTCCATATTAGAATGAAAAGCCATTTTTAACGTATATTACAATAATATAACAGAATCAAACCCACCTCAGAAATTACTGATGTGTGTCTTTAACTTTTAGCCCTACCAAGTAACATTTGACATAATCAAATTAAATTTATCTATTGTTCAACAAACATAATTTATATTCAATTATTTTTTTAAAAGTCTGCTGGTTTAAGACCAGAATTAAAGCTATCTCATGTTTGCTGAAGGACAACAAAACCAGGAAAGTAGAAACTAAATCTGATGCCTTAACTGCCGTACCCCATGATCAGTGATGATGTTGTACAATATCATGAATTATGCTTGCTTACAACTTACCCTCCATACATCCACATTTCTCCTAGGTATGGGACATGATCCCCCCAAGTTCCTATCCCTAACCAAACTTAAGCTGATTCCCCTATCAAGCTCCACCTCAGTTAACTCACAGGAGTAACATATGGGCTTGAATGGCAGGCTTCTTTCTGGTCTGGTTTGATTTCCACCTGGAACCTTCAAACCACCAGGCTTCTTCTGAAGTCTTCAGTCTGGTCAAGCAGCTGCTCAGTCTTCAGACTAGGGATGGCAGAGAATTCCGCCACAGATTTCAGTGAGGCCGAATGCACTGGTATTTGGCCCCCCGAAACCCATGGCAGAATGGCCTCTCACCCCCCGCCCCCCTGCGGAATCCCCCCCGGGATGAAGCTTACCTGGGGCGGATGTTCCGGCAGTGGCGGCAGCGGCGGCAGCGGTGGCAGCGGCGGCTCTGGCGGTGGCTCTGGCGGCAGCTGGTCTCTCAGCCGGCTCCTGCGGACTCAAATGGCGGCCACCATAGCGGCTGCCATTTGCATCCAGCCAGGCTGCTGTGATAGGCTATGTAAGTATTTACGTAGCCTATCACAGCAAAGGCAGCCACGCAAATGGCGGCCACCACACCATTTGCGTAGCTGCCTTTGCCATGATAGGCTACTTACGTAGCCTATCACGGCAAGCTAAAAAAAAAATAACCCACATACGCAAATGGCGGTGGCTACGGCGGCCATTTTTGCATTCCCCTTTTTTCTCTGTTTTTGCCTACGTAAATATTTACTTAAGCTATTACAGCGAAAAAAAGAGGAACGCAAATAGCGTAGTGGGTGCTATTTGCATTCCTTTTTTTCCCACCATTTTAGCCTACGTAAATATTTACGTAAGCTATTATGGAGGGGAAAAAAGGAACACAAATAGCGCCCACTACGCTATTTGCATTCCCCTTTTTATCGCCGTAATAGCTTACGTAAATTTTTATGTAGGCTAAAACAGCGAAAAAAAGGGAACACAAATGGCGGCCGCCATAGCTGCCGTCATTTGCGTATGCTAGGGATGTCAGAGAATTCCGTGATGGATCTCGGTGAGGCCGAATGCCAGTGCATTCGGTCCCCCGAAATCTGTCACGGAACGAAGCCCCCGCCCCCCAACCCACAAAAGGTGCGAGGGATGAAGTCCTCGCTGCCCCCACCCCATGAAAGGTGCACGAAACGGAGCACTTACCTGCTCCAGTCCGCGCTGCTTTGCGAATGATGGCTGTCCTGTGGCCGCCATTCGCTTCCTCCTCTTCATAGCCATGATAGGCTATGTAAATACTTACGTAGCCTATCACAGCTAATGCAGGGATGCCATTTGCGTCCCTGCAGAGGCCGTGATAGGCTACGTAAGTATTTACGTAGCCTATCACGGCACGGGGGGGGGAACCCAGCGTACGCAAATGGCGGCAGCTACCGCCATTTACGTACGCTGGGGTTTTTTTCCCCTTGCCATGATAGGCTACGTAAGTATTTATGTAGCCTATCATGGCAGGGGGGAAAAACCCAGCGTACGCAAATGGCAGCAGCTACCGCCATTTGCATACCCTGAGGTTTTTCCCCCTGCCGTGATAGGCTACATAAATATTTAGATAGCCAATCACGGCTCTATACAGGGACGCAAATGGCGGCAGCTACAACAGCCACCATTTGCGTTCCTGCAGGGGTGCCCAGTGGCAGGATGTCCGGCTTCGGGCAGCCGGAGTTGGCCGGCGGCTCTGCGGCTTGGCCGCAGAGCAGAGCCAGCCAGGCAGGATTCCGGGGGGAGGAACGGAGCGCCTCCCCCCCACCACAGATTGCCTGGCGCGGAGCCAGGTAGGTGTTTCATACATCCCTAGCGTACGCATGTTTTTTTTCCAGAAGGCTGCCCAGCGGCTGGATGTCCGGCTGCTGGCGGTCCCAGCTGGCAGCTCTGCAGAATTTCCACAGAGCGGAGCCGGCTGGATTAGGATTTTGGGGGAAGGTGCAGAGCACCTCCCCCCCACCGTGAATCACCCCATCAAAAAGGTAAGTGACTTTCGTACATCCCTACTTCAGACTGCCACCACCAGCTGACACTCAGGCTTCAGCTCTTTCCTCCAAAGGCTGCTCAGGCCGATCTACACTTCCATTTTTATTTATTTATTTATTTACTTCTATACCGCCCAACAGCCAAAGCTCTCTGGGCGGTTCACAAAAATTAAAACCAAACAACACACAATAAAACAATTTAAAATATATAGAACATTAAAACCACAATATAACAATACAACCACAATAAAACCTAGCAGCAGTGCAGGAGTTTAAAATACAGATTTAAAACAGCAAAGATAAAAATTTAGAAAGCTAAAATGCTAAAATGCCTGGGAAAATACAATTTTTTACACTTCTAATGAGCTTTTGTTGCCTGTCTTTCACATTATGCCATCCCTGGTTCGTATTGGAACTGCAATTTCCCACTTCCCTGCTATCACTTTCAATACCCTGATATTCCGGTATTTCCCATTCATGTGCTCTGCTTTTCCGTGTTCATCACCATATAAGGTCGTAGTCCCCTCCCACACCTGCCCATATACGGCGGGGTTTGTCTTTCCCTCCTGTCCAATCACAGCTCTCAATGTCCCCATGCCGTCTTCCGGCTACTAATAGGCTAGCATAGCTTCCTCAGCACTGGAAGTTTTATCACCAACCAGCAGAGGGCTGGATGTGCACGCACTTGTCTGATCTCGGAAGCTCAGCAGGGTCAGCCCTGGTCAGTACTTGGATGGGAGACCGCCTGGGAATCAGGCTTCCTGCATCAAGCAGGGGGTTGTTCTATCCCTTCAAATGACACTAGGTTTTACCTCCTTCTATCCCCTGATTTGGCTTCTTCTTCTTTTTTTAATTAAGGCATTATCTTCAAATCTTCAAAGAAGCAAATCTTCGAAGAATCGTAGCTTCTCCAGCCTGATTGCTCCGTACATTTGCCCGAGCAAGCCCAGGCAAGCGTAAATGTCTTCACAGTCCCATCCATGCTCCCTGCACAGAAAGAAAAACACACACATATCCAGGCAGACAGTCCTCAGTGTCGATGGACTAACATTGATAAAAATGCCCGTGAACAATTTTAATGTCATCTCATCAGCGGCGGACATTTTTATTGATGTTAGTCCGTGAATAGTGCTGACTGTCTGCTATGTGTGTGTGTTTCTTTCCTTGTTACAAGCATGGAGGGGACTGTGAAAAAAATTACGCTTGCCTGGGCTTGCCTGCCCCTCTTCCTCGTGCCAGCTGTCAAGGGCTGGTGCAGGAAAAGAGCCTCGGCAGACACCCCCCAGCCTCTCACTCTGGCCTCCAATGACAGCAGCCTTCCTTGAAAGCAGGAAAACAGCACAGCACCGGAGTGTGAACTGTGCTTGTTCATTTGAGGAGATACTGGAATGGGGAAAGAGGATGAGTGTGGATAATCACATTTTAATGCAAGTGCATTTAACCCGAGAGCACCGACTTCATTGCGATGGCAGGCACAATGTAGATTGGCCCCTCGAGTCTTCCTCTCCCCTCTTGTGACCTTCTTTAGCTTCTGCCTCACATGCTCGCAGCTTGGCCTCCAGGTCTGGTAGCTGCTCTTCCTCTTCAGGCTCCCTAGCCTTGCTTGAAGACACCTCCTCAGGCAACTCTTGAGTCAGACTCCTCCTGACAGACTCCCCTGTCAGGCTCAGACTCCCCCTTCAGAATATTGCTAAGCAGCTACTACACAAGCCCTTAACAGTAACAAAGCAAGGCCTCAGGCCTACTCAGATACATTATAGCTTCACAGAGGCCACACATTACAGGTAGTGAACCTGGTGAGAGCCAAGAGAGACGTCTGTGGGAACAGTGGTGCCATGGGTACCATGTTGGAGACCCCAGGCTTAGTGCATTATGGTGTTTCCTCTCAAAAACAAACAAACTTTGTGCAGTTTCTGACAAACAACACCATTAATGGTGTCCCCTTTCTTCCTTAGATGATCACATTTTCCTTTTAAAAGCAAAGTTGGTCATTCAGCTGCTAAGTTTCCATTTGGGTGCTATTCAGCACAAGCTGATCTAAATGTCAAGTGTTGCTATGATATATCCCACTATCAATCCCTGTATGCATTTTCTGTAGCCTAAAGAGCCAGATATAATTGATTTGGTCTTCACCAGCTCTTGGAAGCTGGGGCACCTCTACCTAGACAAAGGACAAGACTGGAAAAGAATTACTTGCTCTGAGTAAGTAGCATGAGAAAAAAGAATCTATCTTTTATAATTAAAATGTTATCTATGCCATGGATCAGCCTCTGTCAGATACTTGAATAGATGTTTCAAGCTGCAGCCTGCCTGGCATGTGATAGATTTTACGTTATTGGCTCTCCTATTCTCTTCCCGCCCACCAGCCGCAACAGCATTTGTAAACTGTACTGTGCCTAGTGACTGATGATGCCAGAGGTAAACAATGAACAGAGAACAGGAGAAGAGATGAAAAGGCACCCTGTTGCCATAGGGAAGAAAAGTAGCCCTTCATCATCCTATCAGAGATCGCACTTCATGAGCCATTCATCAGCGCTGTCTGCCTTGCTGCCCAGGATTAGCACAGCACACCAAAGTCATTAAAATAAAGTGGTAGGAATGGTGTGTCTATTTATAATTGGCAACGGGTTTGTTTTTCTGCCAGAGTTACTAACACAGATTTCTCCTGCTTGCTGAAAAGAGGTGGTGCTGCAGGAGATTTATCGGCCCTGACACAATGGGAGCGCTAGTTCCAATGTATCTTAAGAAGTCAGCTACTACTCATATATTAATATTGTTCATTTGATTTGATAGTGCCAATCCTTTTCAAACTTTCCTTGAAAATTCCACCCCAACGGGAATTTTTGAGCTAAGCATAATGTTTGTATTGCCTTTTTTACAAGACTTAAAAGGGCAGAAGAATTCGACTTCTGTATTGGTTTCTCTTTGAATAATCTACAATGATTGAAGGTTGACTTATGATTTGCTACAATGCGATCTATCCACCAACAATATAATAAAAGGTTTAGCGAGTCCAGCAATCTTACTGCCAATCAAGGAACCATAAAAGAAGATCCCAAAACACAGACATTAATTAAGAGTGAGTATATAGGGGAGACCTGTTTATTTTGGAAACTATTATCCTGTCAATGCCTACAAGTGATTTGCTTTAATATTAACAACATTTATGAGTATGTAAAATGAAGGCGGTTTCCTTATAGTACATCACTAAACAGAATCCTTTGCATATAGATATAGAGACAGTTTATTTATATGACATAATATATAAGCTAGCAGGCCAATCCAAAAACATGTTGAACTTGGAAACACTGTCTCAGTGTTTGAATGATGGCAGGAAAAATATGGCCATCCTTCATGAAATCCATAAGTCTGATTCCCTAACCTCACCCCTATATTTAGCCCCTCCTACTGTTTTTTTTTTTTTTTTTAATAAGCAAGCCACACAGCCCCAGCTCAATTTCTACAGGATGGATCTAAAATCTAGACCCGCTTTTTATGTCCTTGCAAATCCTATACGTTGCCTTTTTTTCTTACAACACAGCTGCACATCTTGCATCTCTAGCTGACTGATTTTGTTTCATTTGAAAGCAGAACATTTTTAGATGATTCTCTGAGATGTATCATCAGCATCAGTTGATAAAATCAATCACTGAGCATAACTCTCACTGATGAATTGAAATAATATTTTAATTTAGATCTAAAAGAATGAGACCTCTAATGGGTTCTTTACCAAAGAATCTAAGAATTAATTCAATCTCATTTGGGATGAAATTAGATGGCAAGAAAGCCGCTTTCTTTAATCCTAGAACCAATCAGAACACATTATGTGTTCATAATATGCTGGTTCAGAATGCAAAGTAATAAGAACTACAAAACAGTCCCTAATCAGTACATACAAGTAACACATTTTGCTACTTTTCACTAGCTTCTTTTTTGCACAGACTGGGGGAAGGGGGTATTTGTCTGACTTCACATCCATCTTTGTTCCTTAGTGTAGGACCTTAAGACTAGGAAAAAGCATTTGCGTGGGGCTCATTGCGTGGTCAGGCAAAGAGGACAGTGCAGTCACATTCAGTTCAATTAAGGTTTCAATCCTATATGCATTTGCCTGGGATTAAGACCTATTGACCTGCATAGGACTTACTTCTGAAAAGACATTCATAGGATTGCAATGTAAATCAAGTAAAATGGATATTAAAAGATAAGACAGTCCCTGCGTGCTCACAGTCTAATAGACACAACACAAAAAGAAAAAGGAATGGGGAGGGAAGAGGAAAGCAAGCACTGGAGAAGCTGCTTTTTCACTGGCTGATGGATTGGGGCAGATTGATCTCACCTTTGCCATGATGTTCTTCCCAGTGGCCCTTGGTTTCCTGGCTTGTGGAAAGGCCAGAATGAATATTAATATGTAATCAAGCTGTTCTATACTTTGGTAGTCTTAACTCAATACTTGTTTCCTAGTGGATGTTACAGATTTAAATCTAAGACTATTTGAAACCCACGCAGTGGTTCCGCTCCAACTTGGATGGCCAATTCCAGAAGGCGGTGCTGGGGGATTATTGCCTTGTGCTATGGCAATTGTGCCATGGGGTTCTACAGGGCTCTATTTTATCCCTCATGCTGTTTAACATCTACATGAAACCACTTGGGGAGGTTATCCGGAAGTGTGGGCTGAGGTGCCATCAATATGCGGATGACACCCACCTCTACCTCTCTTTCTCATCAAACCCAGGTGAGGCAGTGGCTGTTCTGAATCAGTGCCTGGGCACCATAATAGACTGGATGAGGGCCAGTAAACTGAAACTCAATCCAGACAAGGTGGAGGTACTGTTAGTGGGTGGTTCGTCTGCCCAGCTAGGTGATATTCAACCTGTTCTGGAGGGGGTTGCACTCCCCCTAAAGGATCATGTTCATACTTTGGGGGTGCTCTTGGATCCAGAACTGTCACTTGAAGCACAGGTGAACTCAGTGGCACAGAGCACTTTTTCTCAGCTTAGGCTGGTATACCAACTATGCCCTTATCTGGACAGAGATAGCCTAGCTACAGTTTTCCATGCTCTGATAACTTCTCGTCTGGATTACTGCAATGTGTTATATGTGGGGCTGCCTTTGAAAATGGTCCAGAAACTTCAGCTGGTCCAAAATAGGGCAGCAAGATTGTTAACAGGGACTGGCCTGCGAGCTCATATTACACCAGTACTTTTCCAGCTGCACTGGCTGCCAGTCCATTTCCGGACCTGATTCAAAGTGCGGTATTAAATTTAAAGCCCTTAATGGCTTGGGGCCAGGTTATCTGAAGGATCGCCTCCTCCCATATGTGCATGCCTGGACCTTAAGATCATCGTCAGCGGCCCTTCTCCATGAGCCCTTGCCTAAGGAAGTGAGGCGGGTGGCTACTAGGAGGAGGGCTTTTTTTGCTGTGGCACCCCAGCTGTGGAATGAGCTCCCTAGTGAGGTTTGCCTGGCACCTACATTGTATTCCTTTTGGCGCCAGGTGAAGACCTTTTTATTTTCCCAGGCATTTTAGCATTTTGGCTTTCTATACTTTTAGCTTTGCTGTTTAAAATCTGTATTTTAAATTCCTGCACTGCTGCTAGTTTTTATTGTAGTGTCAGGGGGCGCTAGCTGGCCTCTTTCAGTCTACTCTAGTAGACAACTCCAGACACAAAGGATTCTTTTCAAGGCTTTATTCTTTTTACAACTTAATAACTCTATCACCAGCGACTAAGCTATGAACAGCAGAGTAACCTATGCCCCAGGTTGGAAACAGTTGGTCCCCATTTGAACGAGAATCACTTGCAGACCCTGAACTTATGGGCTAGGGAGAGTCCCTCCCCTTTTCCCTTGGGTCCTCTGGACGCGACCGTTGCTTGCACGCCAAACGGGTGCTACGCCTCCTTTTCGTGCCCTCCATAGCTCGTCGCTCATTGCGTTTGTGTCGAGCAGCCAGCCAGCCTTCCTCCCGTGCTCTTTCACTCCCAGGACCGCTATCTATGTCTGGAATGCCGGCAGGAGGAATCTCTGCCAGCTGCAGGGCCTGGGAGGGATGAGCGCACTCCTCTACCACAGACGGCTGTTCTTCCTCAGAATCAGAACTGCTCTGAGGTTCTATGGGCTCAGTGTCCACCCTGACATCTAGTTGTATTGTTATAATGTGGTTTTAATGTTCTATATATTTTAAATTGTTTTACTGTGTGCCGTTTGGTTTTAATTTCTGTGAACCGCACAGAGAGCTTCAGCTATTGGGCAGTATAGAAATAAATAAATAAATAAATCCGTAAAACCTTTGCTATTTAGCTCTGATGTTATCTGGCAATGAACATTTCAGTCTCTCAGAAAGTACGTCCAACAATGCTCTCTGTGATGAAGTGGTATTTTGTTTTGTTGTTTAATTGTATATTTTGGTGTTTGCTTGCTTGCTTGATGTGTTCTAATATATCCTTTCTCTTAAAGGCTATGGTGAGTAGATGGGAGGTGTTAGAATGTTCAGATTTAAACAGTGTCTCCTGACTGGCTTTTTCACTTGGGAAATAGAGGGAATAACAGGCACTTGGTTTTCTTTAGAGGGGAGATAGGGATTGGCTTTCTAAGGGGTAGGATTACGGCATGGGCTCTAGCTTTGGAAGTGGTTAGATTTCCTTGGGAGGTGGAGGGAGGTATATTTATTATTTTGATGTATTATTATTATTAGAAGGGTAGAGTATAAAAAACTTGAAACAAGACTTTTTACCACATAAAACTCAAACTGCATTGAAACATCTTATACCATGTAAATAAAGTTTCATTTTTAATTTGTTCTTGCAAACTACACCATTCTTGGTTTCATTTGTTACTAGTAAAGGGGTTAGATGAATCAAGGAAAAAAGTAAGCCATGATCTATGAATCTACACCCACACAGAGAAATTGAAGGTTCTCTCCAGCGTGGTGGCAGTATCCTAATAAAGTGGTTGCTTAGTAGGGGTGTACGGATTCCCCACCTTCCGATCCAGTGGGGAATCTGCCTGGGGGGATGTGATCCATTCCTCCCCCTTGGAATCCTCCGGAGCAGTTCCACTTCAGGAGGATTCAGTGGAGCCATACACTGGCTCCTGAGTGCTGGCGATACGGTAATGGCAGCCGCCATTACCATATCACCAGCGATCTGGAGCCGGTGTGCCATTCCGCCTCCAATCCTCCTGCAGCGGAGGTAAGTGATCCGTTCCGCCATGGATTACAGAGGCCGGATTCCAAAGAATCCAGCCTCATTTGAGTCCGCTGTGGAATTCTCCAATATCCGTATTGCTTAGGTTAGAGTTGATGTGTTCCTTCCACACAAACATGCTCTATGGTATTGCCTCAAGGAAGAGGTTGAGAGATTATTGAATTACTGAAATTTTAGAGCCAGAATCAGTACTTGGTGTTTCAATGATATTTATGAGGAGTGGTGATATTACAATAGTCACCAGCGGGGGAAAGGTGATACGTCACACTCTCCTTTCCCAAAAAGGATCCTACACAAATATTATCACTCTTGCTGTTAAAATTCATTTGAGAACTTTACATGTAGTATAGTGAATGAATGTATATAAGACTAGTTGAGAGACTTCTATCCTTTGGCAATTTTTTTTTGTACAGTTCAAGAATTTGGTATAAAGTATTTCTAGTCAAATATAAGAAAGAGAGCAAAGAAGAAAATGTAAATTGGTTTCTCACAGTTACATTATTTTAACCGTAAAGCCTTTTATTGTTTTATGTCAGTTTTCCATTGACTCTAAGCAAATCTTCCTACTTGAATGCTTTATGTGGAAAACATCTTGATTCACTATCAATTCTAAATAACAGCTGAAGATACAGCATGGGTCCAAGAAAGAATAAATTGATTTAATTCCCCATAATAAGCATGTACAGTTTACTAACAGATCATGAGAAGAGGCAGCAAACACTTCAGAATTGCTGGCATTACTTGCAGGTGGTAGAAGCCAATTGCTCTTAGATCCTCATTGTTATTCAGATGGGTATGCTAGGAAAGAAATAGCGTAGATAATTATATTTCTGAAAAGGAACAGTTTCAACATATCTGATATTTTAAAAAGTGATTGATAAGAAAAATAAACACTGCCACAAAGTGACTGCTCCTCTCTTTTACATTAAAAGCAGGATCCTTTACAAAATATATTATTTCTAAGCCATTATTGGGTGCGGGGGGGGGGGGGTGTTTTTAAAATCCAGCAAATACAAAACAAGTTTTGGTAACTAAGTCATTTCCTTGCAGAGTTAGAGTGACAATTCTGAAATTGCTTATGTATGCAGACATAAAAGTGCACTTAGTAGCTGTAATTACAGCATTTATGACAGTCTAATTAAAGAGCACATCCATCATATATATTGTCTTTTTGGCTGGGAACATTATAAATCAGCTTAGAGGTGGGGGAAGAGTCAACATACTTCCTTTGCTTCTCTAACTGAGCTTCAAAGATAGACATGTTAGTCTGAGAGGAGGAAGGAATTTCCCAGATGATATAAAAAGTCTTCCTGTTTTCTGCCTCTCAGCTAATAGGGTGTTTTTAATTCTTTGATACCATGCTCTTATGGACAGACTAAAGCAATAGGACTGGCTAAGGGGAATACTTAGGTCCTTAGTCCTCCAGCAACATATCTTCTTTCTCCTCTTTACACAAGATGTTTTAAACGGAGGCTGAATCCTGATAAGACAGAGATCCTATGGGTTGGCAGTTCCCAGGTCTGGGAATTGGGGTGTTTGCTTGTTCTGAATGGGGTTGCACTCCCTCTGAAGGAGCAGATCCGTAGTTTGGAGGTGCTCCTGGATCCATCTTTGTCATTGTAGGTCCCGGTAGCCTCTGTGGCCTGGAGCGCCCATTACCAACTCCAGTTGGTACGCCAACTATGCCTGTTCCTGGATAAGGATAGCCTAGCCATGGTGATCCATGCACTGGTAACTGCATGATTAGACTACTGCAATGCACTCTATGTGGGGCTACCTTCATATATGGTTCAGAAACTGCAACTAATGCAGAATGCAGCTGCTAGGGTACTCGCTGGGACACTTAGCTATGCTCACATCTGTGTTAAAAGAACTACACTGGCTGCCTATTAGCTACTGAGCCACATACAAGGTTATGTTATTAAAGCCCTAAACAACTTGGAACCAGGATACCTAGCAGACCACCTTCCCTTGTATATACCCAGGTGACATCTAAGTTCATCAGAGGAGGCCTTGCTGGTCATTCCAAAATAAACAGGATGTCGCCATTAAGAACCCCAATGGTGGGCATTCTCTGTAGTGGCACCCACCCTCTGGAAAACCCTCCCCATGCAGTTTGGGAGGCAGAAAATGTGGCATCTTTCAAGCTCCTCCAAAAAAATTTACCTTTTCACCCAGGCTTTCCCTGGGTTGTAACTGCTGTTGAGTTTTACTTTGGTTTTACATGCTACTTTTAAACTTTCACAGTCTTATATTATGTTTTATGATGTTGTATTTTATGGTTTCAATTGTTGTGAACCGGCCAGACAGCCTCGGCTGTTAGGCAGTATTTAAATGTAATACATACATGTACGTACGTACGTACGTATGTACGTACAGAAAGAAAGAAAGAAAGAAAGAAAGAAAGAAAGAAAGAAAGAATCAATGCATGGAGGAGGGGAGAGATTGGGTTCATGCCCTTTGGCCCTGCCCCCAACTTTTACATGTTGATCTGAACAGATTCTAAGGATGCAGTCCTATGCATGTTTCAACAGGAAAAAGCCCTACAACTCCCAGCATTCCCGAGTCAGCCATGCTATGATCCAGCCACCCCCTCCCTGAAACTGATGTAAATTCAGACTGCAGTCTTTGAAACTTCATAGCTATTGGTTGTAAGAGCTCTATCTTCAATATATTGTCAAGATGAGCCCTCTCTAGCCATTGGCTCAATTGCTGAGGTATTGTGGAATGTTTATGAACATTCCAACTGCTAGGAGTTTAAAGACAGTCAGCACATGAGACGTATGGGCAGATGGGGTTGCTAGTAGAGAGGGCTGAATAGAAAGTAGCAGCACTGTCAGAACTACAGTGATCTACTGGTCTTTGTGGGAGTGATATGTGCATGCATGTATGTATGGGTGTGGATGAAAGAATGTCTGAGAGAGTGAAAGGAAAAATAACTATTATGCACCCAAAATGCCATACTTAGCTTTACCTGGATTGTGTCCAAGAGAAGCAGCTGCCTTTGCTGAAACACATAGTTTAACCACTTAAGGAATTCATATATCCTGGTCTTTACTAGAATATAAGATCCCAGGCTGCTAGCTGTGGAAACTCAAGCACTCAAACTGCCTAAACAAGACTGATAGATCATCAGACACTTTACAATGCTCTTGCTGAGACTTTTTGGAGCAGTCCATCTCACACAATCTATAAAAAAAAATCAGATTTTGAAAATCTCAGTTTTTCTCTACTGCCATATTTAAAGCAAATTTCACTTGCTTCCCTTGGTATTATATGAGTCAATATGGCCAAGGAAAGGGGCAAATAATACATTCTATCAAAAAAATGCTCATATACTGAAAGTTTATTTCTGAGTGGAAAAAAAGGTGACATAGATATTCTGTTAGTTTAGATACTCTTATTGAGAATGTCTGAGTCTTCAGTGACTTCTGAGCATTCAGAAGTCAAAAACTCATCTTTCTTGTCTTTCATACACTAGAATCTCTGCACCCCATGGGAAATGTAGTTTGCCAAGAAGTAAATCATATTTCTCCATCACTATGACCTCTAGCAGCTATCTAGCAGGGAAGAGGGAACAGCAAAAGGTGATACTTGACTAGATTGGCATTTGCAGCTAACTGAACTGCATTTGTCATTGACCCAACAAATAAAAACAGGAAAACACTGATATCCTAACTTTCTCTCTCCCCTCATGGACTAAAAATCAGTCTTGAAATATTTAATTTTTATACGATAAAAACACAATGTTTGGGCACTACATGTTATGTGAATCCCACCCTGCCCCCTGTTGTCCCCGCCCCCACCAGTGATCAAAGAGCAATGGGAGAATTTTTTCTATTATTAATTGGAACACTGGGGGTGATTTTCATTGGCATAATGGCTCGAGAAGGAAGGATCAAATCTTTTTCCCCGATGCACTGTGGTCCATATGGAAACAGAGGTGTGTGTGTGGGGGGGGACATGCCTAGGATTAAAATTTAAAAAAATCCCTTGACATGTCTGCAAGCCACACAAATAGTAGTTAAGCCCTTATGACTGCCCTATAAGAGAAAGGCCGAAACAAAAAGTTCCCTGATGTGGTAGGACATGAAGTGTGCTGAGCTGGAGAGCCAAGGGCATGCATTCCATTCAGGTTCCAAAACCCAGATACACATGAATCCCATATGCATTCCCAAATTACTATGATTTACAACACAATGGATGGATTCAGTGGAGCTTACTCCATAGGATTGCAGCCTTAGTTAAATATTTCTTCTTTATTAAAGATAAGAACCACTCAAGCTTCAATGGAGTTGGAAAGGTGCCAGCCACTAGTTCTATTCATTCATATATTACTCCACATGAAGAAGGGGAAGAAGCCAGGCTTCACATGTCACCTAGCTCCACAGCACCTGTACATCTGAAGAAGAAAGTTGATGTATGAACAGCTGCTCACATGTAGGCTTCCCTTTTCAGATGTCTACACACAATGCTCAGATATTTGGGGGTGGGATTAGCCAACACACACAACATTGGATGCAGGGCCAGAAGTGCATGGACGCCCTACACAGAAGTAACACATGTCTATAACAGAGATGGGCAACTTGTGCCTTCCATATGTTTTGGCCTACAACTCCCATCAGCTCTAGCCAGCATAGCCAACGGTGAGGGATAATGGCAAGGATAATGGGAGTTATAGGCCAAAACATCTAGAGGGCCAATAGTTGCCCAGCCCTATAAGAGAGCCAGTATGGTGTAGTGGTTATAGTGTTGGACTGGGAGTTGGGAGATCTCAGTTCTAGTCCCCACTCAGTCATGGAAGCTCACTAGGCGACTTTGGGCCAGTCACAGACTCTCAGCCCAACCTCCCTCACAAGGTTGTTGTTGTGATGCTAAAATGGAGAGAAGGGGGATCATGTACGCTGCCTTGGGTTCCTCAAGGAGGGAAAAAGGTGGAATATAAATGTAATACATACATACATACATACATACATAAAAGGAAAGAGAGCTCATTCAAATAGATTGTGCATAGTTCTTTAGGAGGAGTCAGATTCTGTGCTGTAGATCAGTTTTTTTGTGTTTGTGTCTCAGTCGAGATGCATTGTGGGTGGGGCGTTATGCATCAGTGATGCCAATTGTGCTTCTGTTGTACAAAGAAGATAGCTGGAGATGAACAGCCTGAACATATAAATATTGTTAACGAATTTACTGTTTTCTGGAATTGGGGTAATTATTTTGTAATGTGGTTGTAGGGAGCTATTATCCAAAAAATATATATTCTGGTTTATTTTGAGATGTTCTTTTTATATTGAAGCTCATTACATTAATTAATTTTTTTTTGGGGGGGGGAGATGGGCCTATTAACTAAACTGTTCATGTCCATCAACCTGGTTCTTCTAAAAGGCTTTTAAGATAGCCACTGTCACATCAAGGGAACAGGAAGCATTGACCTTAGCTAGCTTTCTTTGGGTATTAGTGACGCTAGTCTATACTGTCTTCACAGATGTGAATAAGCCAGGTTAGTGTGTATTAGATCTTCTTCCTGTCACATGGTGGATTGCATGAACAATCTGCGCTGTCTTTGTCACCCTAAAAGATTGTGTCCTTTATATTAATGATAATTTGTAAAAAAAAAGCTCACTTACTACTTAAAAAAAGATGATGATAAGGACAACACCATAACAACCACTTCCTAATAAAGAAATCCCTTAATATGTACTCTTTAGAGGTGATTTCAGATACTGTGCTAGCTGCATATGCATACATCCACTTCGTAACTTTTTTTTTTTGTAAAATGCAAAAGATTGGAACAAATGAAATGCCATTCAGTTTACTTCCATTTAAAACAAAATTGCTCCTGACCTATAGAGAGACTTGGTGTTCATTGTAAAAAATGCATTTAGTAATTTCAGCTTGCATTAAACTAAACATGGGGGGGTACTTGAACTCCATTTTTCAATGGATGTAATTTAATGCATCTTTTTGAGACATTTTTTAAAAATGCTACTTCATACATATTTCTAAATTTTCTTTTTGCTGAAAAAAATTACAGGTATAAGTGTAATTTTTGAGATAAGCAGGGCTCTTAGTGGAAGTAAATGCCACATCTTAATGTTAGCTGCTACACTTAAAGTTGGGAATTAAAGCACAACAAAAACTCGCACATTACTGAGCAAGCTGAATGTGAAATTTTGAAACACAAGTTGAAGAACACCATCATTTTGAAACACTGTTCAGTATTAATGAGGGTAATGACCTTTAAGTGTATCTGGTCTTAACTGCTCCAAAGGGGGGGGGGACGACTCAGAAAACCAAAATCCAGAGATTTGTAGGCACAAATCTACAAAGTTGGCAGCCCTTCCCATTCCACATCCAGAAGCTGACTGGACTGGCAGTTGATGGAATGGTATCCTCCATCTCATCGCAGAGAGTGGGCTAGTATAGGGGGTTCAGGACAGGACAGGTGGCAAGAATTGCTCTGCCTTCCAACAGAGGGGAGCTCAAGAGGAATAGCCTGGGAGGCTGCTGCTGTTGCCCCCAGCATTTGCCGCCTGAGGCAATTGCCTCACTTTGCTGAAGAGTAAGGCTAGCCCTCTCTGATACTGAACCCAGAACAGATTTATGTATTTATTACATTTACATACCACCTTTTTTCCTCCTTAAGGAACCCAAGGTGGGGGTACATAATCCCCCCTCCATTTTATTCTCACAACAACAACCCTGTGAGGTAGGTTGGACTGAGAGTCTGTGACTGGCCCCAAGTCACCCAGTGAGCTTTCATGGCCAAGTGGGGATTAGAACCCAGTTCTCCTGACTCCCCGTCCAACATGCTAGCCACTACACCACACTGGCTCTCTAATGATCAAGCCTAAGCCAGGATCCTCAGATGCCTCCTGCTGAGCCTGTTGCAACCAAGGATCCAAGCACCTCCCAATCTTCTATGCCTGCCCAATAATGCAGGGAGCATGCCAGCTGAAAGAGAGAGGAGGAGAAGTGCTTGCCTTCTGGCCAACTTGCCCTTTGAAGAAGCCACAATCCTCAAGCAGTGGGGTGGAACCCAGGAGGGGCAATCTGGACAAAGAGAGTTATAAAGCCTTAAGGGTTTTCTAGATGAGGCTTTTTTATGTGCTAATGATTGTTTGACCACCAGAGTGAATCATAAACAACTCATGGTTGTTTATGGGTGCTTTAGATGATGTTGCCATCCTATTTCCATCTTGACTTTTCCAACCACTTTCACAGAGTGTTTTGGGGCAGGGAAAAATGTGGTTCTCTTTGTATTAGTGAAACAAAGTGCAACTCTCCATCACTGTGGTTGTGTTATTCTGCTTTGTTCCACTATACCACAGTGCCACCTACAGGTTATGTAGCTGAAAGGCAGGGAAAAAAACTTAATGTAGAGATTTGATCTTAATCCTGCAAGGAATCCAGGAGCAGATGCAGTGGGTTAAAAGCCTGGCCAAGAAAAGCTCTTAGTCACCTTAGCTTTCTTCAGCAAGTTCTGCACTCCGAGCTATCCAAGGTTTTGAGACCCCAGCTGTCTTTCCCTGCATATTTTTTTCTGAAACCAGATCAGAACAATCCATCCTCAGGATCCAACCCCATCTCTATTATATTGCTTTGTTCAACCATTTCTTCATTCTGAACCTTAATCCTGAACATAGGATTAATAACAAAATAAATAAAACTCTTTGTATGCCCAGATTGTAGAAGCAGGGAAGTGGAGCGCAGGAGAAGACTTCAACAACAGGATTTTAAGCATCCACTGAAACATTATAACATTTGGGGTGCAATACAGCTTTATTGCAGTTCACTGAAGTTTTATCACTAACTTCAACGGAAAGTGGAAACAATGTTTTAGGGTGAGCAGATCCTATTATCATTTACTCTGGTGGCCAAACAGTAGTTCCTTACCTATTTGAATTTGATCAAGTGGAATGTAGCACCATCCACAACCTACAACAATCCAAACATAATAATCAGAAACTGATAAAGGAGGAGCTGTTGTCATAAACACACATGGGAAGCTGAGAGGTGGCTTTTTAACACAACTTTTTACTGGTTACACCAGCGGTGTAGTGGTGGCAGGTTGTGCCGGGGCTTTGCTCTGGCACTTCTTTCGAAGCCAGTCCCCAGCCAGGTCGCAGTCTGCTAGGGAAGGAGGAGGGAGCAGCTGGAGTGCGGGTGGCTGCCTCTCGGCTGCCTCTCGTCTACTACGCAGAGCCGGCCAGACAAAGGGAGCGAACAAGAGAGGGAGCTGCCTGAGGGAGCTGTGCAGCCTCCTCTCACCTCCCCTTCTCCTCCTCAGCTCTTGGCTTTTCCACCTGTCCCTGCTCCTGCCCTCATCTCCAGTAGTGTAGTGGCAAATTCAGAAGTGCGGGGTCCCTTCGTGACAGTCACAGCCATGCCCCCTCTCAGCCATGCCCCCTTCTAAGATTACACAACCTTGTAAGATATACAACCTTCCACTG
This sequence comes from Heloderma suspectum, assembly GCF_057233095.1. NCBI lineage: Eukaryota > Metazoa > Chordata > Lepidosauria > Squamata > Helodermatidae > Heloderma > Heloderma suspectum. Next base: position 74,918,522 of record NC_139462.1, read on the forward strand.
GGATCCAAACACAGTGCAGCTGAGAGTGAGGCAGGGGTATTTCAACTGGACATCTGAGAAAAAATGCAGGGCTGTTAAAATCTTTTTCACTCACTCAGTAACTCAAAGATTTTAGGTTTTCAAAATATGATACTCTGTGGAAGCTTCACCCTCACTCAGGGGGCCGGCAAGGAAGGGAATCAGATGGCTGGAAGAGCCTGGCCCACAGCCATAGGCTGGGAGTGGGAGGGAACTGGCTGAGACCTGGCTCTTTAAAAAGTCCTGGGTCTTCATCCCTGTGAGACCTCCCACCACTACACCCCTGCTCATCTCCTGCAACACTGGCTACCCATTCAGGTCTGCTGCTGCTGCTGCTGGCCACAGCAGCAGTGGGGGCGGGGAGCGGGCTGCCACCATTATTTACTTCTGGGGCAGGGCAGGTGGCTGATTTGTGCCAGTTTTTAGGATTTATCACACAATCCTATGCATGTTTACTCAGACGTCAGTCCCACTATGTTCACTTGCCAATTGGGCTTTCTCCCAGGTAAGTGTGCATAGGACTGCAGCTGCCTTCCCAAGATCTCTGTAAATTTAATTCGAAATAAAGACCCACTGGTTTGCGCTGTTAATTCTTGAACATTAATTTCTACAGCAAGCAGAATTGCCAAATGCAACCTGCTCTGTCAGCTACACTTTCTGGTACAAGGTTGGCATGTACCTGGACAAACAAACCCTGGTGGAGGGAAGGGAAACAGAAAAAAAATCCATTGGGGGGGAGAGGAGAAAGGAGGTGTGTGTGTGTGTGTGTGTGTGTGTGTTTCAATCCAGCCAGGTATGTGGGCGTTTCTGTTGCGGGATGGGAGAGATCAAGGCACTTAGGAAAGGCTAATGGGTAATGTTGGAGCACTAAGGGAGTGTGCTAGGGGGCTGTTTAAATGAGAAGGGATCTGTCCATGAGGGCTGGGTTGAGAGGGTGAAGCTTCCATAGAGTATCATATTTTGAAAATCTAAAATGTTTGTGAGTGAGTGAGTGAGTGAGTGAGTGAAAAAGATTAACACCCCTGCATTTTTTCTCAGATGTCCAATTCAAATACCCCCGCCTTACTCCCAGCTGCTCTGTTTTTGGATCCCAGTTGAAGGTTGTATATCTTACAAAGTTGTACAATCTTAGAAGGGGGCGTGGCTGTGAGGGGGCATGGCTGTGACTGTCACCAAGGGACCCTGCACTTCTGAATTTGCCATTACACTACTGGGTTACACAGTGGCAACTGAGCAGTACCTGAGCAATACAAGAAGAAAAAAATGTGGCGCCGGTTAAGGGAGCTTCTTAAAGATGCACAGGGACAAATCAATACAGCCATGCTCCAGGAATCTGTGGAGGAGTCTACTGCGCACTCATTTCACATCTACTCCGGCTGCCATCTATTCAGTCTGAATGAGTACGTGGTTGCATATGAAATCTCAAACCAGAATAAGCCAGAGAGTTACACAGTACCGTTATCAGACCCCAGTGGAATTGACCGACACTTGGTTATTCTCCATGACACCACTAGAGATGAGAGATCCAGGGATGCTCAAGCTCACTGAAATTCTCCAAACTTTACTTCAAAGCTTGGTTTGGCTCACACACACATTTTTATTTGTGACCTTTTGTGGGGTTTGCCTGAACAGGACAAGTGTGCGTTTTTCAAAAGTGTGCACTTTTCTCCCATTGGCTAAAGCCCAAAAATGCATTTAAAACAAAAAGAAAAGAAATGTACATTTCAAAGTGAGCATTTAAAAAAAACACAAAAAAACACCCCACGTTTTTTGTATGCTATCACAAGTTCAGGAATGCGCAAAAAAATTTTTTTTTAAGAACTGCACTGCTGTTCCTATATGCAAACAGGCACGTTCAGATTATCTGCATACTGAAATGAAGTTCTTGCGCATGCTTAGCTGCTGCTAGCATTGCTCTCAACATGGTTCAGATACATGGCTCTATGCTATCTACTCATGGCATCACAGAAACTCTATGTAGTCCATCGAAATCACACGGAGTGGCACTGTACTTCATGGCGTGGACAAGGTATCTGCAGAGACCTTTTCCAAGACCGTTTGCGAAGACCATGTCAAAACCATTTACCAGTGGCATGATAAATGTAACATAGAGATGGGCCCCACTAGAGAATTCTTTGCTAGTCTGGACTAACATTGAGATAACATGTGAAATTTGTAGCAGATATTGTTTAATGTTGTGGGGGTAGGAGTGTATATCACTAACACTTGGAAGTACATTTGAAAGTAAAAGAGAAGACAGAGTTAAAATAACCTTGGGCCAGAATGTCAAAAATTAGGGTGATCAGACAAGGACATGAACTAAAGCTAAGCCAGGATTAGGCACAAAAGGCATATAATAAAGATGTTTTTTGCACTGATGCAAATTCATGTGTCAAAGACAGCAGCATTAAATTAACTCACAGACACTTAGGAAGATTTAATTAGGAAGAAAACCTGTTAGAGTACACGAAAGTCAGATAAATTGGAGCCAGGAGTATGGAAAAGCTGCATGAGCTTCTACTAGGAAATAAATAAATAAAATGGTACAATGTTATGGTCAGGCAGGAGAGATTTATGTCTTTAAAAATTTACTTACAGTGCAGTCCTGAGTATGTCCCACTGTACTCAGTGGGGTTTATTCTCAGGTAAATGTGCATACAATTGAAGCCTTATGTTGTAATCCTATGCACCCTTACCTGGGAGTAAGTTGCAATGTGTATGACTTCTGAGTAGACTTGCACAGGATTATACTGTAAATATTCAAAGGTAGGTAGGTTTTTATTACACATAGTTCATTCCCATCATCCCATTCTATCAAATGGCCAAAAAAGCCTTCTAAAAATATCATTTTAATAAGTCTTCTGAGAAAGAAAATGAGCATGGCATATAGAGAAGCTTGAAAAATAGTGGTAGGATGTAGAGAAAAGATATAACAAGAAACATAGTGAAATGAAAGTAGGGCAAATTTTCAGTCTTCTAATTTAGAGTACATTTCCAAGGAAGAATCAAAGTGACATCCTCTAGTTAGGTCTATGCTCATTCATGTTGTCTGCACTCCCCCCGCTTTTTCTGTAGTCTGCTAAAATTTAGTAGGCAATCCTCTTATTTGTCATCTTCAATGGAGTCTATTTATTGCTGAAGACTTTTAGATTTGCCTGCCTTAAATGAGGTGGGGCAAATTCATCCTTGGTTCAAAAATTCTGTGGTGAGTTGTTCACCTTTCCAACAGCCCAACATAACAGGCAATGTTTAGAGGAAAGTTTTCAAGCCCACATGCATTTATGCCTCAGCAGTATCTGATTCCCAGGATCTATACAGTGAGAGCCTTTCAGGGTAATAAGCGGTTCACATGGGTAATTTATCTTAGTCAAGGTCAGGTGGGTTGTAATGTGTCTTTCTTAGAAAAAAAAACTTTTTGAAAAAGCAAGATGTGTTCTTCATCATTTTGTCTAACATTGAAATACAAACAAAATGTGTGTGTTTTTCTATTTTTATGTGACAAGCAGATTGGCAAATGCAAATTATATTCCCTCCAAAACAAAGAATATTGAGAATAAGCTGAGAGAGAGACAGAGAGAGTATAAATACATTGAAAAATGAATTAATAGGAAAAAGTACAGGACTATACTATTGTATTATAGATAGAAAGAGCAAAGAAGAAAGGGGAAATTGTATTAAATCACTGGGGCTGCTGCTATTTAATTTAGCTCAAACCTACCTGTAATATGAATCTCAGATGGAAGCTGCACTTGTACATTCCATAATTGTGAGGGGTGGGGGTGAAAGTTGCAATTTTCCATTCCTGGTTGAGGTTTTTATTGCCTAGAAACACCAAAAGAAGACAATTCTGAAACACACCAGAACAAACAGCTGAGATTCAGTGGTCAAGGAGAAGATGTCAAAAGAGAAAACAGTTTTGCAGTTCCTGCAAATCAGTTGGTACAGTCTGCAAAATTTCTGCAGGGCTGGTTCTTTCCCAATACATACATTTGTACTAGATGCATATTGTGCATTAGCAGTCCTATCATTGTGACCTCTACAATTGATTTAATTGGCCATCTCTGTCTTAAACAATCAAATGCATTTCTAGCTCAGCACCAAGATATTCTTATCCCCCCACCCCTCAATACAAAAAGGATCTTCCCAATCTATTAATGTACAACTTGCTTAGAGGCAAAGACACCCTCTTGATACATCAGTATAAAGAAGAACTAGTCATCATTATATTCGATCAACTTGCATTCATGTTGTCTTCTTCAAGAACTTTTAAGCCAGGCATCCTTGAGGCAGGCAGCTCAGAGAATTGGCTTGAGAGATCTTTGGATTTGGATTTCAAGATACTTGAGCCATTTCCATTAAATAAACTGCATAAGTTTTACCCACAGCCTAGATATCTTGGGCCTTCAAATAACAGCTTTGTGGTACAAATATGTGAAGCAGATTCAAAGCCTTTCAGTGGAAGTAGTCAAACAGGGAAATGGCACTTGCTGGCTGCTTAGGGAATTTGGTAGAAGTGTATGTCCACTCAGTAAGGAACTGCCTCAAAAATATATATACTTACCTAGAACCTAATCCATTTCAACTGATCTACTGATCTCAGCCAGGATTTGAACAGCCTAAAGCAGTCAAAAACATCTTACAGATGTTTAACCAGCCTCTTTTAAATGATCTCCATTAAAAGTAGCATGATGGCCATTTATTCTGTGTGATACTGCATTTATCCTTCTGCATGAGAGGGTTCTACCTTTAAAGGAAGCCTCAAAATAATTTTATAAAATAAATAAATGAAATAAAAATACTTTGCTTCACTGTGCCATGGGGAATAAACATGGCCATTTAGCTGGAAGGTGTCAAGAAATTCTTCCAGGTCCATGTCTTGTGAGGGAACTATTGCTTCATTTTCCCCCACCTATTCTCACTGACTCCAGTTCCTCCTTTACTCTTCCACTCAACTAGGAATGTAATTCTTTTTCCTTTGCCACTGCTGCCATTTTTACTGCCTCCTCACTTGTGCAGTACATCCAGAGGATCGCTATGAGTTTCGCCTGATGTGCAGGTTACTGTACAGTTTTCCATCTATAATTTATTTGTTCCATTGCTTCTTCCCTTCTCCCTCACCCAGTACTCAACTGGCACTTGAGTTACCTCTATAAAACAAAACATATCTGGTATAAAAACATAAAAAGAGCCATGCTGGATGAGACTGAGGTCCACCTCACCCAGCATTCTGTGGCCAACACAAGTAGGACATGAATGCAATAGCACCCTCCCATTCGTGCTCCCTAGCAACTGGTATACAGAGGTATACTGCCTCTGATACTGGAGGTAGCATATAACCATCATGACTAGTAGCCAATGATAGGCATACCCTCCATGAATGTCTGCAATCCCCTTTTAAAGCCATCCATGTTGGTGGTCAGCACTACATCTTATGATAGTGAATTCCATAGTTTAACTATGCACTGTGAGAAGAAGTACTTCCCTCTATCTGTCCTGAATCTCCCACCATTCCTCTTCATGAGATGACCATCTGGGATCTGATATTATGAGAGAGGGAGAAAAATATCTGCCTATCTACTTTCTCCTCACCGTGCATAATTTTGTTCACCTACATATATCATGTGACCCTGTGCTTGCCTTTTTTCTAAGCTAAACAGTCCTAGACATTGTGACCTTTCCTCAGAGGGGAGCTGCTCCAGCTCTCCAAGGTGCTGAACCCTATCCCCAAAATAGTTTCAGCGCCTTGGATAGCTCCTTTAGAGTTCTGGCTGGTTCTGACTGAAACCTAGAAATGATTCACAGTCCCACCAAAATAGGAATCATCAGCCTCCACTGGTGGAAACAACTGCTTGCATGCAGGCTTCTAAGTGAGAGGGACACGGCATGACCAAGTATCCCAGCTGCAAGGTGTAAGTATGCCCAAGCAGCTGCTTGCACATAGGCCTCCACTGCCAATGGCCATGCCAATGCCTTGACATCTGGAGGCAGTGTGTCTGACAATGAGGTGGGGTTAGTGGCGTGGCTCCCTTCCAAGGAATTGTGTGATGGCCCTTCATATGAGTAATGTGTGGAGGCGCTGTTGTATTAATTCCTTGTTGGACAGATAATGCACACTGAGTGGTGCCCTCCAGGTATGTCAACTACAACCCCCAACACCTCCAGCCAGCAAGCCAATGGCCATACTGGCTGGGGATGTTGGGGGTTGTAGTCCAACACTTTGGGCCATCAAGTTGGGGAAGGCTGGTATATATTCATAGTGAGCCATGAAAGGGGGGGGGGAACAGATCTAGCTTGCAAGCTCAGGCTAGACCAGACTAGAGACAGTTATTTATTCTGAAGAGAGTCAAAAGTGACTTTGTAAATCCTCATAAAGAATGTTAAGAAAACTTGCATAATGAAGCAGAAAATTGAGTTCAGATTGGGTTTTCTAAATATCAGCTGAATTGCCAATATTCCACAGAGAAATACATAAATATTAAAGGCTGCCAGCCAATTAAAGATTTTTAAAAAAATCAGTTACCCATGTCTGACCCACTAACAACTGATCAATTAACTGATTGATTTAAATTAAATGAATGTACATATTGCAACACAGTGGTGAAGGTAACCTTTTGAAGATCCCAAAGGAATAGATGAGCTTCCGTTAAACATCAGAGCTTACAAATTTGATAAGCAAAAAGCATCAACAAAAAGAGTAAGAAGGAAGAGCCATCTTCTTATGAGCCCCAGCAAGTGGTTGGAGGCTTCTTAACTTTAATATGAGATTAACGCCTTAGCCCAAAAAATTCAATAAGGGCTCAATCTTATGCATGTTTAGACAGGAGAAAGTCCGACAACTCCCAGCATTCCCTAGCCAGCATGGCTGGGTAGGGAATACTGGGAGCTGGAGAAAGTTTTTTTGTCTAAACCTGCATAGGATTGTGTCCTAAATCGATTAAAGTTTGTAGCTCTCATGATGAAAAGCTAATGAGACAGTCACAGTAATCCTTCCTCACACAAATTTCCTGACCTCTCTATGGTTTTGGACATCTTCATAACATAATACTAGAGGTAGTGGGCAGTCAGATTGCAATCTACTGATAGATTGCTAGATAACTTGGAGTAGATTGGCAAGGTTCCGGAGTTTCTGATCCCCAGTTGTATGGGGACAGTCTTTGTAGTGAAGGAAACAGACAACGCTGAAACACGGTATATTTATAGTTATAAATAGGATAGATAGATAGATAGATAGATAGATAGATAGATAGATAGATAGATAGATAGATAGATAGATAGATGATAGATGATAGATAGATAGATAAAAATAAACTGACAAAAAATTAATTGGAAACATGAAAGCTTGCTGGGAATCATGGACTGAAGGAACAATGGCTGCCTTTATATGGCATCATCATCATCATCATTTATACAATGACAACATAGTTTTGAACAGTAAGATAATTTAAGTATTATCATCATCATCGTTTATACAATGGAATGTAATTTAATTTAATTAATGTAATTTAAGTATCATCATCATCACTTATACAATGACAACTTCATTTTTAACAGTAAGAAAATTTAAACTTTTCAGAAAAAAGTATAAATAAAAACAATATTTGTTTGATCCAGTTTTTTGTTTGATCTAAGTATGATCCAGTCATACTTAGAGTAAAATGTCAGTGCTGTGGTGGGGCAAATGGGGGTGCTTGCAGCCCATGGGACACATGGTGCCCAGCCCTGCTTTAAAGGCAAACAAGAGGGCAACTGTCCAGCCCTAATTTTATTGGTTGCACGTAAACTGCCTTGAGTGCTTTCACCTTGGCGGTAGCATGGGTATATGTGTACAAGACTTCCTACAAATAAATGAGACACGATCATACTACCACAAAACACTGCTGTCTGCAACCTTTTTTTCTTTTCTTTTTAGTTTGTAAGCAATCCCAAAGACCAGAGGCAGACCAACAAACTTACGGTGCAATCCTAAGCACATTTAGACAGAAAAAAAGCCTACAATTCCCAGCATCCCTCTAGGCAACCATGCTGGCCAGGTCATGCTTGGAATTGTAGGACTTTTTCTGTCTAAACATGCATAGGATTGTGCCCTTAATCTTGTAATCACCATCTTGTAACTGCAACTAGGAAAAAATACATTTCAGTCAATGCTCTGCCAGGAAATCAGTCCCATCTTCTTCTGTTAGCATTCATTATTACACTTATCTTAATCCATGTTAAGTGACTGAACTCGAATGTAAGTTTATGTCCCACTAGCAGATGGCAAGCCAATTATTCATATTTGAAATTGCCTTTGTGGGGAGGGTGGAGAAATACAATATTTCCTGGCACTTTTTTTCAGTTTAAATTTCCCTGGTGAGTTAATTGTTAGTTATTCCCAGAGCTAGTCAGGATTTAAAAAAAAATCCTTCGACCCATATATAAGAAATTGTGCAGATCAGTCTTTATTGCTCTTTATTTCTGTGTGAATCATTCATTTGTTCAGATAATGTGTTTTCATTCTGGTTTGAAAAGAAACTCAGGAGCACAAATTGCCATTTGGAATAGACAGTCTGGTTTAGAGCCTCAAAGAAAACTAAGGGATTTCCTTTCTGAACGTTCTTTGGAACAGATGGCAACTGGTCTGAAAGTAAAAACAAACAAAACACAACTATTATATATGACTCACTTTCATTCTGGCCTATAGTTAAAGGTTGAAACAGGGTCAAGGGTGAAATAAGGCAATAGAAACCCTCCGTCCTCAACAGTGCAATCTTATGCATGTCTACTCAAATGTATGTTCCACTGAGTTCAATGGGGCTTACTCCCAGGAAACTGGGTATAGGATTGCAGCCAAAGGGTAGAATCCTATGCATGTTTAGACAGAAAAAAGTTCTACAGCTCCCAGCATGCCCCAGAGATGGCTGGGGCATGCCAGGAATTGTAAGACTTTTTTCTGTCTAAACATGCATAGGATTGCACTCTAAATGCATTTTTCTCATATAAAATTATTTCTCATAAGAGTTTATTCAAATCCTTAGACCAGGGGTGGGCAACACATGATCTGCAGGCCACATTTGGCCCCCCACTCGACAACTGTGTTTTGCAACTTCCACTCTCCCCCACTGCTGTGCCATCAATTTAGCAATGCAGCAGCAGCAGCAGCAGCAAAAAAAAAAAAAACAGTCATTTTGTTTGAAAAAAAGGTGTGCACCTCCTGTGTTCATAGTTTAAAACAAAATCGGGGGGGGGGGGACTGGACTTTTCTTGCATTTTGGTGGAGTGGCCATGGCAGCAGGGGTGCAGCTCCTGGTATAGTCCAGGTGGGCAATGCCCCCCCCCAACCCCTGGAAGTTGCCCATCCCTGCTTTGGACAGATGCATGGTACAGTTCTCTCATGGGCCTGTACCTCTTGAAAGTGCACTTGCAGGATCACTTTTCAAAAGCGCCATCACTAAGAAAGGCTAAAAACCTTCTCCTTGATATATACATTTTCCACATTCATGTAGAACTGGACATGGGGACACTTCTAAACATGCCATTCCCACAAATAGTCTTATGTGATACAGGCCCATGACAGAACTGGACCACATCAGAAACAGAATGGTTGACCTATGTTATGATATGGCCACTTCTTGAGGCCCTGGCTTGACATTTTAGCACTCAAGCAGAAGCATCACCCAACCCAAATCAAACAGCATCCACTCTCATGCCAGTTGGGAAAGGAATTAATGGGTGCTAAGATACTACTGGGTGCAATCTGTGGGGGATTGTTCATGTTGCATAATTCCTGCCTTTCTGGGATGTTCTGCTGCTAAAGTGAAAGCATGAAACTGGTATGTAGGATGGTCATAGCCAATCTGGATTCTTGCCAAATGAGTAAATTTGAATGGTGAAATCTCTGTTGTATGCTTCTGGGGTTGAATTTTTTTAACAACATAAATAAAGTCCTGAAATGAAGTGCAATTGCTTACTTTGCTCCCCTGTATTTCAAGGCCAGACACCCTGTGTCAGCAAGGCAAAGGAGAAAAAGAAAAAACAGAGCAGAAATAGAGGAAGGACAAGAGACCAGAAGCAAGACAAGGGGAAAAATGGATGAAGAAAGAAGTGGGGGAGGAGAGGATGGAGTATACATACACACATTTTCATTTTTTAAAAGTCAGGTCAGGGAAAAGAGGCATAGAAGTTTGTATCCTGTCTGTTTTGAAATCTTATGTCCAAGACTGGTTTATTGACTACTGTAGTGGCGCAAGGCCACAGATCACAAATAATTTGAGCGTGTGTTCTCCTATAAGTACTAAAAGAGCAGCAATAGGTCTGATAACATTTGGGAGACTATGATTATGGATAAAGTTGCTCAGCAACTGTAGCAAGCAAGTAATCCTAATTTTAAGGAAGATGTTAAGGTACCATGGTTTCCATTTATTTCCTATGACAACGCCCTTCAAACTTTTGATCAAATGCCAACCAAGTATAGTTGCCTGTTTTTTTCTAATACACACACACAACATAGCACACACATAATCCCCCTTTAAATATTCTATAGAACTTGTATTTCATTATTTCATTAGATAGTGGGCGTCTACTTAGGTTGTTTGCTGTTCCACAAGCATATCAGTGATAGACCAAGAATTATAATTAGTGAGTTATTTCTTTAGTGATCCTGTTATATTAATTTGTATGTTCTTTTTTGTTGCCTTGCTAAAAACTTTATTTCAAAATAAAATACAATTTCAGGGATGAGAAGCAAAAACCAATATCCACCCTGAGTTTGGGGTGGACTAGAGTGAAGGTAGAAGCTGGGTGACATTCCAGAAGAACTGTATCAGACTAGACCAGCCTGAACAATAATTAAGATTAGTTGAATCAATCTAGATCATCAGCTCTCAGAAGCAGCCCTGCTCAACAAACCCCTCCATCAGTCTCCTCCCTCAGTGGTCACCTCCAGCAGCCATTCCAGCAGGCTTCAGCAGAGGGAGATGAGATGGGAAGCAGAACCATTTCACCATCTCTGCTGATAGACCACTTGCATTCTTCCTCTTCCCTCCTCATCTCTTTTTCTTTTTGTGTCACTTATCTTTAGACTGTAACACCGCACTCAGGGACTGTCTTGTTTTTATTGATCATATGTAAGCCACTCTGTGAGCCTTTTTGGCTGAGGAGCAAGATAAAAATGCTTTACATACATAAATAATAAGTAACAGAACAAAACTACTTACATTTCTAGAGTGGAGCCCAATAAGAAAATGCCAGCAGATTTTTAAAAAAATCTTGCTTGAAGAAAGCCAGCTTAGAACAAATGTAGTTCATGGTGATGTCATTTACCTGGGTGGGCTCAAGGTTATTCATTCAGATGAATAACAAGTACTCTGTGATGAGAAGGCTGCATGAATATATTGAAAACATAATACAAAAAGAGAATGTGAATATTTTTTGTGTTACACACTAGCTGCTATCCCAGCTTAGTCTCTGGAATTAATGGTATACTTTTTTCACTTATGCTCTCATTTATAAATATCCATGAGGAGATTATTTGTTTTAGGAAAAACTCAGAAATAATGCTTGCTGCGGTTTCTTTTGTGTTTGGCATAATAGCGTCAAAGCAGTTAGAGATGAGTTAGAAATAATGATGGATGTTTAATGTAGAAAGTTTATTAACAATAAAATGGAATGTGAAAATGCTCAGCATAATGTATAGGAAGTTGGGAACATCTAAGTACCAACTGGAATCAATGAGAGTTCAATGCTTTACTATGTCCTATTGCTTTCAGTGGGACTTAGGTTTGCCAAACCTTCTCTAGATGTACCCTGTGAATGTCAATGAAGACACACTAGAATGGACTATTAATGGGCCATTTTAACACAGCCAGTTTATCTTAAATTTTCTTTTGTGTTCATTTGTCTCAAGAAAAGTCAAGAGCAAAGCTGCTGCCATTGTGATCAGTCCTGGGCCTACAAAGCAAAGGTACCATATGATATCATAGCCAAGACTGTAGCAGTGAGTAATATATTGAGTGAGTTTGCATATAACAGCAACCCACTGGTTTAAAAATTGATGAGTTGCTGTGCATGAGTAGTTGCACCACCTACAGTATGCCTGCCTCTTCCAGTTTTACTGCACAGTCCATGATTGGCTCCTTCATAAGTTGTGGAGTGTGACATGCAAACCCAGACCACTAGCTTGTTTAGGGGCTTAACAAGCCAGCAGTTAACCCATGGTTAGTTGCTGGGTTAACTGCTGGGTTAACAGCTGGGTTGCTTAGCCCCTAAACAACCCAGCAGCCTGTGCATGACAATTCATCAGTTTTTAAACCTATGAGTTGTCATTACATGCAGTCATGGCCATCCTGTATGTATGTAGTGATATCTAGGATGGTCCCAGCCATAGGGCATCTACCTGCCACAGTTTGGGTTGCAAATCCTTGGCAGTTTTTAAAGCAGCAGTAGCCTTATTCACACATTTGGGTGAACATATGTGGCCTTAAAGTGGAGAGGTGGCAGGGATGTGCATGTAAGCCCTGTCCCCAATGTCCCTGCTCATACCAGTTCCACTTTTGACCTTCATGCAGTCAGCACAAAGGGTTGAAGTGGGATTCTAAGCATGTTCAAATGAACAGATGGGAACAGTGCATTTATCAAGGTTCCTGGTTACAGGGAGGTGTCGAAGTCTGTTCAGCTGTCCGAAGTAAAACGTGTGTGTGGGAGGGACACTGGAGATGGGGGTTGTATGTGCCCCTGCCCCCTCTCCAATTTAAGCCTACACACATGAATGGGGTTAGTGTTTTGTTGCAATCTCTACTCACAGCCTCTTTACATTGGAACCTAAAAGTGGAAATTCAGAATTATCTCATGGGATGGTTTCAGGGTGGTGGAAATCAGTGATGGAGTTGATATTAGTTAGGCCACTTCTGGTAAAGGTGTTCATAGCTGAGAGAGAGAGAGAGAGAGAGAGAGAGAGTTTTTTGCTCCAGTACAAGTTGAAACAAAGCCAGTGCCAAGTTTGAGAGGGCCCTGGACAAGATGACCTAGCCAGCCCTCCTCAGTGCTACACTTGTGCCCCCTTCCCACTGCTAACCCTAGTGGATGATGCTGCTCTCTCCTCAAGCTTACCTGGAAGCAAAGGGTACCTGCAGTAACAAGTGGTGCCATTTTCTCTACATTCTAGCTTCTTTTCTTTCTTTCTTTCTTTCTTTCTTTCTTTCTTTCTTTTACAGTTTACTTTGATAGATGTGCCAAATCAGGAGGCTGCAGCCACTGCCATCTTTATTTCCCCACAATGCCTCTGGGCCTTGACATAGTGGCACTGGGGGAAATAAGAACTGTGGCAGCTGCAGCCATCCAGTTCAGTACTTCTCCACTCAAAAGGTAGGAAGTAAAACACACACACAAGGTGTTAGCGAAGCTTGTCCCTGCCAGAGTGTGTGGGTCCCAGCCCTACCACGCTGGGTGCTGACATTAAATCTGAATTGAATTACAATGACCTAGTCTGAATATGACAGTGGTGATTCCTTTTGTGACACATCACAAAACAACCCATGAATGGGGTGTCCTTGGGCTATTAATTAAAAGCAGAAATGACAAGCATGCAACTCATGTGCTCTGCTTGTCCCCACCATTCCTGAGTTGTTTTGTAACATGTGAACATGAAAACTCTAGGTTAAACTACCCAAGAATTGCTGCCATGACGTAAAAACTGGGTCAATGTACAGAAAACTGAGAGCTAGGAAACTGTATTTGGGGAAAAAAAAATTCTGAGTGTCATGATGCAAAATTTGGTGCCAGGATTTGGATTCTGTCTTACTTGGCAAAGCTGCAGATAGATAAAATATACACAGTGAAGTATGAATGATGATGAAAGGTAAGAGCAAAAGTTCCACTATCAATTCTGTATGCTTAGGTCTAAAAGCTAAAATACGTGTTATTAATTTTGACTGATAATATGATCTTAAGGTGCCATGTTATATTAATCATAATATACAGAAGATATATAAAGCAGAAGATACAGTATGTGAGCGTATATTAAAAAATGATAGTCCGTGGCAAATTTAGTGATTCATTGGTATGAGGAGTATCATTGGATTTTTAGGATGTATAATTTCAGTGGTTCCTACTTCAAAAATGGGAGGTGGAATTCAGTTCCACCTTATTCCTCCTATATATGTCAGAAGAGATATAGGCAAAATGACATATTGTTAAGAATTTGACAGTCTACTGAATCATAATTCCGTGGTGCTGAAGTGCAATTGTAAACACATGTATTCTAGGAGTAAGCCATAATAACACAATGAGACTTACTTCTGAGTAAACATGGATAGAATTGCCTCCCATCCATTTCCCAACGTACCTGCCACAGGCATGAATGTCAGCATATAAATGGGTTGTATAGGGTATGAAACGGAAGTTTTCTTGTGGAAACAATATAGCAGAATTATATCATTTCTAACAGCTTGACTTTCCTGAATGGATACTTATTGCTTTTGAAGAGATTTTGTTGATCTCCAAGGATTCCAAATCAAATTTACTTTTAAGGCACTTCCTTAGTTTCTTTTTTGCAATTCTTAAACCCAATATTAAGTCCACGTCAACTCTGAGGTTTGTAGAGATCATTTTATTGGAAATAAGATAAGCTGCCCATAAAGTTTTAAAGTAAGGTGAGACAGGAGATTTTTAAAAAATCCCTAGGGTGAGCAATAAAAACATTGAGCTATTTTCACAAAAATAAAAAGTAGAAACCAAAGGAACTCAAGATAAACTTGTAATAAAATTGCCTCTTTTTAACAACATTTTTGTGTTTGTTCTAATGCTAGTTTGAACTAACTAATGGTCTGGTTGCAAATTACTATATGGTTTGTGAGTGGCAAAATTGGGCAGGGGAGATTTCACCAAATATTTTCTTGGGGGAGGTAGAATTCTCTAACAGTTCCAATGGGGTGAGGGAAAAAAAAAATCTCTCCTGAGAATTTTCAGCTCAGTTAATACCACATGAAGCTACATATTGTTAGCTCACACTGGTGGATGAATGAATCAATGAACTAAGAGTTTTACAGCACAATTCTATACATTTCTACTCAGAAGTAAGTCTCAGTGAGTTCAATAGGAATTACTCCCAAGTAGGTGTGCATAAGATTGAAGGCTCCAATCCTATACACAGTTACCTGCAAATAACCCCCATTTAACTTAATAGCACTAACTTCTGAGTAGACATATATGGATTGTGCTGTAAGAGAGAGGGACTGGAAGGAGGGGCTGAGCCAATTGCTTCTTTAACAATATTAAAATAATGTTAACAATAATTAAAACTGGATCTACAGTTGTACCTTAAATTCACCTTATTCACAGGCATGGAAGGAGGGGGTGCTTTTCTCGAATATTCATCAAGGGGAGCCCAAAAAGGAAAATTCTTAGAATACTATTTCCTGAGAAATTTTGGCACAGCTGCATATTATTGCTTTTTGTGCATTCCTTAGTTTTCTTTTCCAGGAATTTAGAGCTACATAATGCCAGGTTTGGGGAAATTCACAAGCTGTATGTCCATATTCAGATGATATGATGGATAGGTTTGTTTTCAAATCAATGTGGAGGGAATTAATTATCTATAAAATTCTGATTAGTCTTAAGTGGAAGTCACAATACACAAATTACCATGCTTCATCTTAGGTGCAGAGCTTTAAAACAGAAAAACCAGTAAAATTCAGCAAGAGATTTTTATTCCTCACCCCACATTGTATTGCTTTCTAAATGCATTCATCATAATTAAGTCAACATTTTAAAACAGCTACCATGTCTCATTAAAACATGTATTTTTTTCTGTCTTTACCTGTACAGCTCTGTGAAGAAACACTGTATTTTTACCTGTTTATGTTTTGTCGTGTTTGTATTATTTAAGTGACCTCTGAGATTATAATGTAACTGAGTAGGCCAGAAGCCTGGCTTTGCTATTGTGTATTCAATATTGGGTGTAAGGCAGTACAGTAGTGGCTACCTCAGTTATGTTTGCTGTGGAAGGGATGCTTCAGGTTTACAGTTTGAAAATATCTATGGGGAGAAACTGCCTCTGTTTATATAGCTATAAAGTGAATAGCAAAGTACAATTTGGATTGGACAGGGGCGGCAGGGGGAGGTTCAACAAATTGTAGTTAGAGGGCTCATAAAGACCATGATTGATCAGAGATTCTGGGCAGGATATTTTTAAAAAAACTTGGAAAACTTGGTTGAAGGTTAACAATTGGTTAGGAAAGAGCTGGTGGCTGAGGAAAGCAGAGCTGATGAAGGAGAAAGCCTTCCAAACTGAGAGAACCCTACTGGAAGAAGATCTGAATACTGAAACTGGTTGCTGAGGAGAGCAGAAGCTGTCCTGTGAAGTCATGGTGAAACTTCAAGCAGGCAGAAGAGCCCAGGACCAGAAGGTTTTAAGCAGAGCTGTGTGCAAATGACTTCTCGAAATTCTTCACCTTTTTGGTGGGCAGAGAAATTGGGGTGGAGAATTTAACTGAATTTCTCCAGTGGGAGGAAAAATTCTCTGACAATTTCTCACATATACAGCTCACCACTGGCAAGGGTTGTAGCACAGCTTCTTTCTTTTTCCTAAGAGTTTGTGTTTTTTTTTTTTTTTTGCACTGCCATTGCAAGTGGCAACAGCAGCAACTGTGTTGGCAGCCTGGCCCCAGTTTTGCATTGTCCACAATACGCCATATCTAGCATCATTCTAGGGCTTAGGAGAGGGGGAGGGAAAGTGAAACTCACCAAAACATGGGGAAGAACTTTGGGGAAATTCTGCAAAGTGGCCTTTTATTTCTAGGGAAGTAAGAAGAGAAAAAACTCAGGACTTTTCTCAGAAAAAAAATGACTTCTGAGAAATTTTGGCTCAACTCTAGCTGTCATTCTTTAGGGTTCGGCACCTTCCCCAGAGTTTTCCAAATGTTAAATTTCTGAGGATGAATTGTGGATTCATCCTGTCTCTAATGTAGGTGCAGGAGATGATTGTACAATGAAACCAGGACACTCATGCACACTCCTTGGCCACCTCATATGTAAGGTAAGCACAACTGAACCCATGAGAATTTCTCTGAAATTTCTTCTCTTTTCAATTTCTTTTCAAAAGCAATTTCTTTTCTATCAAATTGAATGAGAATGATCAAAAAGAATGTGAGAGAAATTTTCAGCAGTTTTAAGAAGAGGTCTGCCCAGTGGTCACTTCACCAAATACTTCTTGAAACAGAATAATTCTAGACGATAAGAGCAACAGGAAGAGCTGGCAGCAGAGGAAGTTGCTCTACTGCCTCTGTTCCTGGTTGCATGTGATTGGCTGGGTTAGAGTTTAGGAAAATGTGGTCTGAAAGAAAAGCCATTGAGAGCTTATTTGGCTGGAGAACACTCACTTGCATACTTGGAATGATAACCAAGCATATTTAATCCACGTACTATAAGTCACAGAATGTTTATTTGGTAGCAGCAGTTAAAGGTTGCATAGTTGAGACAGCAGTCCCTAACTGTGAAAGCTGTTTGGAAACTTTATGAAAAAAACTGGGACAAGGAGTTCCATAGACCCTAACCTCAAAGGTTTAAAAGGAGAATATAGGTGGGGATACCTATGATTGTTTTGTAACAAGTTCCTTGGAAAATAGTAGAGTGGATACTATGTATACAGGCCCTGATAACTACCTGCAACATGTCAATTCCAAGCTAGTTTATTGGGTGCTGTTGTGTAGATTATGCTAGCTGGTTTCGATTGTTAAAATGTTGATATTTTATTATTGTTTTATTGTGCTTTATGGTTTTAATCTTGTATGCCACTTTGGGAGGGTTTCCCCTAAAAGGTGGCTTATAAATATTTTAAATAAATAAATGGGCATGAAGACACCTACCACAACACTGCAGTTTGCCCTACTAGTGTAATCATCAGAGATAAAAGCTGTCCAATATTATCTTGCTACTCAGCTCACAGGGTAAAAAATGGACAACCCAGCCTTCCTCAGATATTTTACAAATGCAGTTAAAGGTCTTCCTATATTCATGAAAACAAATCATGGCCACAATCCAGCTCTAGTCATGCATAACTAGTTGTGCACAACTAGTAGTTTGTGATGTGGATGTACATTCCCATACAGTTCACTGGGGCCTTGATGAGCATCATGATGTGCACCCAGCTTGATACATGTGGCAGGTCCAGCTGGATGTGGGCAAACAGGCTTCTGTCCATAGGTCTTCATTGGTGGATTGAGGAGCATACATTTAAGAGACTATCCATACTATACATGAATATATACTGGTTTGGCCATGTCTCTCTCTTTTGAGGGAGGCAAATACTTAATAAACTTACAGAACAAACATATTGGTAGGGACAGGAGATCTAAAGATGGAGCAAACACATTAGCCAAAGCCCTGCCAGGTAGAAAGGGCAAAAGAGCAGTGTTTGTCCTTTCTTTTCCTGTTCCTCCTTTTTATGATTTCCCTCCTGTTGGAACCATGTAAGAGCCCCAGAGGTTTGTGCAGGGGCGGGGAGGAAGCATCTGAGGTTGGATCTCCCCCTTCAAGTCTTGGAGTTAGAGCACTAAACCATCTGATGGCCTCTGTGCCACCTTGTGACCATAGGGCTGCAGCCTTAAAATACTTTAGGTGATGCTGTATCCTAATAGACTTGTAGCCAATAACAAATAGGTGAAATGGGTTTGTTAAGACAAACCCCGTCACCTCTCTAGTGGGAGAGTACCACGTTTGTCAGTACTAAATGGTCACTGTTTCTTGATACTTACTGAGAAACTGTACTGAATTACTCTCATATTATTATGCTGTTTACCAAAAGAATAAATTACATACTTGCCACCTATAATGCAGCTATTCAGAAACATGCCTTAATGTAACAGTGCATTATCTGCATTTAAAGTGTAGTGATAAAATTTGACCAAGTGCCTTGCTTGGAAATGTTTTATTCATATGAGGAAGAATACTTCTCCCACCAGTAAATCATCTAAACTACAATTGCATTGCCAAGTCAGCATTAAATTCAGTCTTCCTTATTTCTCCTATAGGTATTAAACATGCAAACTTACTTATGGCCCTAGGAGTCTATAAGGAAGCAAAATGTACTGAGAGAAGACAGCTCTCTGTAAAGCTGCTGTCGTAATTCAATTTAAGATTGCATGCTATTACATTTTTGGTCCTTTCCCCTGAAATTCAAAATGCACACAACCCAAAAACACCTCAGATAGTCTGAAACCATAGTAGGTAGCTCCCTATTGTCATTTCAAAGAGATGTGAATTATTTGTCTCATCTCTACAGTGGGCTGCGATCAAACTGGCTGAGTGAATACATATGTTTGCCTGCATGCTGTGAACAACGTAAGGCACATGGTGTAATAGATCCGAATGGCCTAAGGTCTTTTACTAATGACTTACACAGGACTGCTTTTTTACACTAGTAGCTTAAGATTTCCCATTATCTCCAATGATAAATAATAGAAATAAAGGAGTAAAAGTCCTACTGAGAAATTCTCCTCCATGCATAGGGCTAAACAGGTGGAAGAACCACACCTACTGGCCCTATCCAATATCACATGTTCCACCAACACCATCCCTGACATCCACACACTGAGCACAGACCTCTGCATGGGATGCCTAGATGAACATGTATAAGGATCCTTTCCAGACATCCGTGGTTAATGCGTGGATGTCAGGGGCAGGGCTTATGATGCTTGGGGGCAGGGCAGGAAAGCACAGTGCCACTCCTCTCATACATTTAGCCCTCTGTGTGGATGTCCCATTCCTGCCACTGCTGCCATGATGGTCAATTCCTGCCTTACCAGGAGCAGTCCCATGGTTCAAGGGTCAGGAAGATTCAGTTAGCAGGGGAGCTGTCCAGGGTGGTCCTGCCATGCAGGTTGTGGGATAGGACTGTGGAGGAGAATTCCTAAAGTGAAGAAAATAAGAAAGTAAGGCTGCAATCCTAGACCTGGGAGTAAGTCCCACTGAAGTCAATGAGGCTTACTTAGGCGTAGACATATCTAGGATTGTACTGTAAAAGAACTAAGTCAGATGTAGTTTTCAACGATAAGGGGAGGCACAACAGACACCTTCTGGAGTTAGGTTTTGCTGCTGACTGAGATCCTGGAGAGATCTCAGATGTGGGTTAGTTTGGTTAATAGGCTGACTCAGTAATAAGGCAGTTTCTGCCTTATGGACCCAGAAAAATGGCTGAGCAGTGGTCTGAACTAAACAGTGTGTGTGCGTGCACTCACAATGCTTTCATGCATTGCAAATGAAATAAGGGTAGCAGTCAATTTTTTTCTGGTGTAATATCTACCTAAATAGCTAATGGTTTCTGACTCTGCCTGGAACACATAGGGTAATACTGGTAAAGAAAATAGTGAGGAAAGAGTGATCTAGTGCATTACCTTTACATGTTTTGTTAAATTGTTTTTAACCATCACAGTATTGATTACTTTGCTTTACCAAAGGCAATGGGTCCCATGACAGAACACATTTTTTTAAAAATAAGTTATTGTTAAGTTGGATATAGAGGTTTTGGTGAACTTTCTTTTTGTGGCCTTCACTAGTGCTGTGCTGAAAATTTCTTCCACATTTTTAAACAATCTCATTCAATTTGATAGAAAAGAAATGGCTTTCAAAAAAAAATTCAAAGGAGAAGGAAATTTTAGAGAAATTCTCATGGGTTGGGTTTGAGATCCTTGTGCTTACCTTACTTAGGAGGTGGTCAAGAAGAGTGTGCACATGTCCTGTCTTTTATTGTACAATCATCTCTCCTGCAGCCTGTAGCCTCCTCAGCTTCCCACACTTTAATTAAAACCCAGGGAAGACATCATCAGGTAATTCCTCAATATGGCTTTTTCAGATCAGGAAGTGCAGACAGCTGGGGAGGCTGCAAAGCAATGGAGAGATGTTTAATAGAAAGGAAAACACACACACACACAGCCCCCTTGGCCACCTCTCAGTGATTAGGTAAGCTCAAAAACCACCACCAAAAGATTAAAAGGAAATGAGAATGAGGCAGAAAAATGGAAGCCTCTTTGTTGGGGGCGGGGGAAACTTTCTGGAAATTGGAGAACAGATGTTGGCATGGCACTAGCTCTACCTCTCCCCTGTAGCTGAACACAACACTGACCCCACACACACCCCCCTTCATTGTTGAGGATGCTAAAAGGGGGCTAGGCTGCCAACACAGTTGATGCTGTTTCACTTGCAGTGGCAGTGCAAAAAACAAAACAAAATACTTAAGGAAAAAAGACAAAAGTGCTACAACCCCTGCCAACAGTGAGCCCTACACATGAGAAACTGTTGGAGAACTTCTCCTCCGCCTGGAGAAATTTGGCAAAATTATCTGCCCAATTTCTCTGCCCACAGATAGGGTGGAGAATTTAAAGACGCCATTTTCACACAGCTCTAGTCTTCACTAACTCTGTGAAAAATACATTGATATATATCTGTTACACGAGAGAAGCAAATGCCAGTAATTTTGGCCATATGCATTTTCAGCATGGAGCATTTTGCAATGCATTAAAAAAAATCCTCTGAAGGCATTGCCACTTGCTGGAGTCAGTTTAACTGTAAGCACTTCCTCGTTATAATGCCATTAAGAATTGAACCAACAGCTCATTCTGAGTGATGAAGTAAATTCATGTAACTGAGCAATCTGAATTTGACACTAATGTCTGAGAGCCCATTATCTGACTAATTTTGCTCCGAAGTTTTTTGATTTCTTATGCTGCTTGTGGACACAGCATAGGAAAGTTGTAATATGAGGAATTTGGAGAGCTTTTCTTTTCTCTTTCTTTCTTTCTCTTCTTCTTCTTCTTCTTCTTCTTCTTCTTCTTCTTCTTCTTCTTCTTCTTCATTTGTTAGCTTTTGATAAGTTTGGTTAACCCTATGACATGTGGTCTAGAAATTCTACTGATGAGTACTATCCCCACAGGGAGAAACTACTCCATTATTAGAAAGAAAAGTGCTTCTCTCCCTTGATTAATTCACATCAAAGGTGTCATGCAGTTGCCCAAAAAATGCAACAAATGGTTATCATGACAGGCGTCAAAGACATATCCAAGGTCCATGAAATATCATTTTGCTTTAATGTTCACTTTATTTTGCTTTTAATGGAATCTATTACACTTTCAACATATCCTTGAGCATTTAAAACATGAAAATACCCCAATCCTATCCAGAGTCCATTTTAACTAGTTCTGTGGTGTTTTGAGCTCCTGAGTTTCACCAGAGATTTCCAAAATGGTGGGCTGGTCCCAAACAAGGGTTCATACAAAACCTCACTGCTATGTTACAGTAGATGACCACCACATTAGCTGGGCATTTTATATGATGGCCATGCTGTTCATACATTCAATGTGGAGTTAAACCTGCAAGATTACACACACACTCCCATGCCCTAGAACATGCTTTTAAAACTTCATCTGCTGTGTGAAAGCTGACAGCTTTTGTGAGAGCAACAGACTGACCTAATCCTCATACAAGCATTATGCAGGTGCTCAAACTACACACACATGGTGGGCACAAGGGCACGCAGGTCCCACCCCCCACAGTCCAGTGCACACTGGCACCACTTTCCCTGTTCCTGACTTTGCTGTGTTGGGCAGCAAAGCCTGTAGGGGACTCCTAGTTGTATCCATGTGAATGTGAGTAGAAACCTACATGCAGCTGAGAACCGTGATAAACTATGGATCCTGATCACACAGAAGGTTCTACTTCTGTTCAAGCAAACATGAGTAAAAGCCACCTTTGTGGGGGGAAGATGCTGCAGGCAGGTCTTGCACCTGTGTCCTCACCCCTACCACCCTTTTCATCCTCACCTGTGCAGACTGAATGCTTAGATAAGGCTACAGTCACATTTGTCTAATGCCCACACAACTAGAAGGCTAATTGTAAGATCTAAACTAAATGTGCATCTGCATGGGGCTTCTTCCTGGGATGAAGCTCATTCAGGGCACCCACACATATGTAGACAGAAACCTCAGAAGGGCCTGCACTAGTCTTGCTGCTCTTCAATCATTCTTTTGGGCCACATCACACTTCCTTTTTTGAAATCTGGTTTTCAGTTGTTTGACCATCATTTGATAGCAACGGCATCAAGTGGTGCCTTGCATGTGTGAATGAGCCATGAAAGATCTAAATGCCAGAAACAGAACTATCATGTCACCTCTGCCACCTCAGACACAATGCTGTTTGGTGTAGCCAGTTCACACAATCACCTGTAAGTCTTCATTTTGTTTTCACTTCATTTCATTTATTACATTTCTATACCATCAATAGCCTAAGCTATGTGGGAGGAACTGTAGCTCAGTGGGAGAGCACCTGCTTGGCATGCAGAAGGTCCCAGGTTCGATCCCCAGCATCTCCAGGTAGGGCTAGGAAAGGATCCTGCCTGAAACCCTGGAGAACCTCTGCTAGTCAGTGTCAACAATACTGGGCTAGATGGACCAAACATCTAAGTCGGCATAAGCCAGCTTCCTATATTCCCATGTTCCAGAGCTTTCTGGGTGGTTTACAGAGATTCAAACCCTTAAAAATTAGAGCTGTGCACAAATGGCCTCTTGAAATTCTCCACCTTACTTGTGGGCAGGGAAATCTGGGACACAATTTCACCAAATTTCTCCAGGGTGAAGAGAAATTCTCAACAGTTTCTCCCAGGTAGGGCTCCCCATTGGCAAGGCTTGTAGCACAGCTTTCTTTTTTCCTAAGGGTTTTGGGGGTCTTCATGCTGCAACAGCATCAACTGTCTTGGGAGGCTGACCCTCAGTTTGCATCCACCACAAGTTGGGGGTTGTATCTAGTTCCAGGGATGAGGTGGAGTTAGTGCTCCTCCAAAAGCTGTCCTCCAATTTCCTGAAAGTTTTCTCCCCCCATGAAAGAGGCTTCCATTGTTCTACCTCATTCAGGATGTTTCATTATGTATTTTTGTGGTGTTTCTGAGATTACCTAATCACAGCTAGCCTCCCAGACTGCCTGCATGTCCTGATCTGAAAAAGCCGTATGGGAGGAATCACCTCATGGTGCAATAAACTGGGCTTTCATTGAAGTGTAGGAAGCTGAGGAGGCCACAGGCAGCCAGAGAGATGAATGTACAATGAAAAACAGGGCACTTGTCCTCACTCCTCAGCTACCTCCTAAGTAAGGTAAAAAAAACCCAAACCCAACCCATGAGAATTTATCTGAAATTTCTTCACTATTGAATTTATTTTTGGAAGCAATTTCCCTTCTATCAAATTGAATGGGAATGGTAAAAAAAAAATGGGGGAGAGATTTTCAGCACAACACTATTAAAAATGCAATATTGTACATAATATAAAACCCATTTACATACAAACATTTAAACAGATGACACACACACACACTCACAATTTTAACAATCAACAATAAGAAATCCAGGCCCCAATTAAAAAGCAATGACGAATCAAGTGGTGCAGATACACGTGTGAAGTGGCCATGAGATTCTTTTTCTGGCATACCCAGTTTAGCACAAGATATTCTCAAATCACATTACATGTGTGCAAATGTAATACACATCAATAGGCCTTGTGCCAACAGAACCCTCTAGAGATCTGAAGCTGCCATCAGGAGCCTTTTCAAGACATTACATCCAGTGGGTATATAAGATCTTTCCACTGCTCCATCTCAGGTGAAACAGAGTTCAAGATTTATTCACTTGATACTAGGCCCAGCCCTGTATTCATTTGGTACTTTAAACTGATTCAAGACTATTTATTTATTTAGAAGCAAGTTGAAAGGAACATGCTTTGACAGTACCTTTTCAAAGATACACTCAAGCTGTAGTTCTAAGCTTTATCGTTTGCCACAGCATTCAAGGCCAATGTTGCTACTGCTAATTTTGCTCTATAAAAGAGTTCCTAATGCTTAGTAATGATAAATTATCTTCCCAAACAATTATATGAACTTGAGCAAAGTGTGGTTAAAAACAACAACAAAAAAGCACCATTGAAATGCAATTGGTTCTGTGAACAATAACAGTCCAGAGACCTGTAGGTCTCACAGTCTAATGTGCAACTACACTGCAGGCCACAGGGCTGAGTTGTGTGTGTTTTACCACTCTGAACTGAGGTAAGGTTAGTCAGGGAATGACCACTGCTCAGAAATCAGCTTCTTCCCTTCTCAGATGTTTGGAATCTGTGTAACCAGTGGTGCAGCTAGGGCTGGAACTTTGAGGGGTTGAAGTCCAGGGCCCCCACAGCCCAGGAGGCCCCCAGGTGACCATCCAGTTAGTGACAGGTGATGGGGAAGTGGTTAAGACACCTGGGCTGAACACTTGGGCTGGCATGGGCATGCCAAGGCCCACTAGGACTGACACTGCTCACCATAGTATCCTTTCTTCTTATATATATATAAAAAACTTTAAAGTTAGGGGGCAGCTGACTGGACATGTACATGGTTGCGAATGCTCATTTTATTATTTTTACTTATCCCTTCTACAACAAGGCGCTTATGTCTATGTTAATGACCTTGTTCATATATAACAACAAACCATGGTTTAAGTAACCATGGTTTGCTGAATCATGGGTTGTTGTTACATCCAAACCCAGAACTATAGGTAAACTATGGATTGTTAACCACAAAAAAAAAAAAAAACCATGAAGAGAACCCATGGTTTGTTATTGGGTTGTGAACTGTAGGCTGTTTCAACCACAGATTGTCATTATATGTAAACCCAGAATCATGGATTGTTTTGCCAGGCTACGGAGGTAGTGGGCAGGAGCAGTAAAAAAAAACAAACAAACCAGACTCTTTACATGCCAATACTGCAGTGCTGAAAGGCAGTTGGGATACAGGGAGGAAGCAGGTGAAGGAGGAGGGAAATAACCCAGAGACTAAGAAAACAAACCATGGTTTGTTTGATCATCTGCCAGACAAACCCTGGGTAAGGCAACACACCATGGTTTAAAAATTGTGGGTGCAAACCAAGCCAATGTGTTTGCATCAGGGAGGAAGAAGCAAACTCCATTTTATTCCTGTAGTTATGAAAGTGCTATGATTTCAGTAAATTTAAAATGCAAAACTACACATGCTCACAGTATTCTTTTTTCATCAGGGTTGGCAAATAGGTTTTTGCTTTGGTTTTTTGCTCTAACATATCAGGAATGTAAAACCAGTTATGATGAAGCATGGGATAGCAGGGAGGGGAGAAGAGAAATTTTAGTTCTGTGCTTCAAAACTAAAGCAATACATGAGTTCTACCTTCTTCAGCTTCCATCTGATGAACCAGAGAAGAAAACTTCCTCAGGACGTCTGCCTCCACTTTAGTCAGTTGTCCTCACTGACACTTAAAGCTTCTGCCCCTTTACTCTCTGGGTCAAGAGACACTAAATATGACTAATTGGTTCACTCTACCCAATACAGGAAAAGTAACAAGGAAATAGATTTTCTAAAGGTAGTGCAATAAGCCAAACACTTGGATTTTGTATTAAAAACAAACAAACAAAATTTAATTAGCACAAAATCAGTTATATATACTATTATTAATACATCTATACTTGGTCTGAACCTATCTACTCTACACCTTCTAAATCCTGGTCCTAAAACTCCACTAACTAGATGTAGCTCCTTCAATCCCTTTGGTCCTATCTGACTAACCAACTCTCTCCTTTCATAACCTCAGAATCCTCACACACACAAGCTCTTCCCACCTTTCACTCACTCCCAGACATTCTCTTAACCCTAACTTACCTGGGTTATACTTAACAATGCAAGAATATACATTAATATAACAAGCATATGTTACAGTCCCCATAAGACTATTAAGTCTAAAATTACCTAGCTGCACCACTGTGTGTAACTTGAGTGTATAGTTCTGTTTCATCATCAACAGAAAAATGTGAGAACATCAAATACCTTATGCACCATAGTGTTTAGAATTATTGCTAACATTGCTATTGTTCTTGATTATAGAAAACCTGAAAAAGGAGTTAATATCCTGTCAATATATGCATCAGTATAAGAACCTCTAAGCAAAAGTGGTCAGAAGGCTTTAATGACTATGCATAATATCATGAGATTGAAATTTTCAAGACATCTCTCTTCACTTGTTTCCATACTTCAGAAAAGTTTGAGACCTTGTTGTCTTAGCTGCTCTGATGACGGGTGCTATGGAAAAATCTGAAAATAGACAGATAAAATTACATTCCCTGCATGCCAGTTCCCATTCCGAAAGCTGCAGTCTGTATCTTTATTGGTCTTCCACTCTAAAGTTCCCCCAAAGTCAGCAGGACACAATATAACACTATCAAGCAGGGCACAATCACTGCAAATCCCACAGAGTATTCAAGAGCAGAAGCAAGAAAAACGTTTGTAGCCACAGTCAGGGAAACTTGATTTGCTGAAATTAATGATGTTCATACTGAGCTACATACAGAGGCAGCCTCCACAACCTGTTTTTTTTTTTTTTTAAATAGAAAGAAATCT
This sequence comes from Heloderma suspectum, assembly GCF_057233095.1. NCBI lineage: Eukaryota > Metazoa > Chordata > Lepidosauria > Squamata > Helodermatidae > Heloderma > Heloderma suspectum. The sequence goes on from NC_139462.1 coordinate 74,945,945, forward strand.
ACAAGGTCAGCTTTTGGCTCTGAATGCAAAGAGGGATAAATATACAGAAGGGGCGGGGGTGGAAAGAGGTAAAACTTTCATTCAGCAACACATGCATTTCCCTTTTCCATTACGAGGTTGCAGCTAAAAGTCAAAACCAGCTCCTGATTCCATGCTGGAGAGAGGGAAAACTTAATGCTTATCTAGATCCAGAAGAGATATGCTGATATATAGCGTGGGGCTGATCTGCACTGCCTACGAGGGAGTGAGGTAGGAGGTGGAGGTCAGTTCCCGGGAACCAACCTATCCTATGGCCATCTAGCCACTGACTAGCAGCCATAGGATTGTGCCCTTATTTATTTAAAGAATGTCTAAGGCTGCAATCTTATGCACACTTATGGGGAATTAAGACCCATTGAACTCAGTAGGGCTTACTTCTGAGTAGCCATGCATAGGATTGCACTGTAAACTGCCCTTCTTCCTGGCAGATTCCAGGGTGGTAGACAATGTAATAAAAGTGACATGTGATTTGTGGTGTGACAATATAACCATAATAATATTTTAAATGCCTGGTACAATGAAAATGACTTGATCTGGCATTGAAAAGACTGTACTGTTGGCACCATTCAAATTAGGTTGGGGAGGGTATTTCAAAGTTGGAGCGCCACCACAGAAAAGCCCTTCTTCTTTGTGCAAGCATAACATACTTCAGTGGCTGACAGTACTCTCATCTGGGGATTTCATCTGACAGTCCTCTCATCTAAAAGCCCTCATCTGAAGACCTTATGAACTAATTGATTCATTCAGGCTGATACAATAGAAACAAATAAGTAATCACAAAAGTTATCCTTCCCAGTATGGCACAATATCTAGTGCTTTCCTGTATGTTATTTGCATTGAAAGAAAGCTCTTATTTCTAGCAATTAACCTCCACCAGAGAATAATTTCTTCTATGCATAGCAAATACAATAAAGGGAACTCAGGTGACAAATTTAATAAGAGTATAGATGTATATTATATTAAAAAATACCTTTGTGGCATCCTCAATCAGACTGAAAGAACCTTGTCATAGTAGTTTTAATACTTTAGCTTTGCAGATAGCATTTTTTCCTCTAATATATATAAAAGGGATAAGGGAGGAGGGGGCAAATAAGTACTGTATCTCCAGTGAAATATACCTGTCATTCCAATTTGAAGAAACATGCCTAATAAATTGCAGATATTTCAGTTCCTCAGAGTTTTCTTAATGTGGTCTATGGGCGGTATACAATGGTGTCATTCCACAAACTGAAATAGTGTTAGCAGAGCTCCACTGAATCTTTCTGATGTGCAAACGGTTTTGCAAGCGTAATACACAATCAGTTCTGCAAGAAGATGCACAAGACAAGTGCAATGAGCAATCACGTTTGCACAAACATACCTTTAGTTGGATTCTCCTCTCGCACATAGTTTGGAATTTAGTTTTCATTACTGCAACGTCATTTTCACTAAGGGAATACCATAGTTGATTCTGGTCCTTTGTTTACATTATTTGTTACTGTTGAACAGACAGATCTCAATTTTTAAAAATATTGAAATGTTTATATCCTGCTTTTCTCAATTTCGCTTCAACATGTAGATCTAGAGGAATTCCTCCAGTGTAGTTAAAAGCATGAATAAGAAATGAAGTTCCACAAGCTCCTGGATGGCTTATGACTGTAGCCTGAATGTTATTTCTGTTTCATGTGTCTTAATTAAATTCTGTTTGATGATAAGCTGCAGAAAGTTTGTCAAATCACAAGTGATTTTTATCTTTTACAACCATCATTATGGAAAACTGCTGGAGATGCTTCCAGACAAGGCACTAATTATGCAATTGCCCTGCCTCATTCACAGAATTGTAAGGACACTCCAGACGATGTCTTCTATTTGTAAGTCTCCCATGTTTTCCCACCACTTCTTCTGTCTATTTTCTTATCACCGAAAATCCATTAAGGAAGGAAAGACAGAATAGTTGCATATTGTCTTTTAATCAGCACTAGGAACTTTCTGTCTGAAAGCACCCCTGGAGTGATGGACTCAGTATCCCCATGGAGATGGAAAAAAATGAGGGGGGAAACTCACTGGCACCAACAGAGGTTCCCCCCCGCTTTTTAGTCCCTCTGGTGGTGGTGGGAAAATTGTGGGGGGGTGGCTGGGTGGGAAGTTTTAAACCTCCCCTACCATGCATGGTGGTTCAAATCTGGATCAGGCCCCCAGGTGCTTACACGAAGGTAAACAAAATTGTGGGGATCAGCTGCACGCTATGTGGTTAATGCAGCATGTAGTTTAGCCCCCAGTTACAGGAAGCTGAAAATGAGACCAAGGCATCTAACACTATAAAAGCCATTCCTCATTCTGAGCCAAAACTTCCTTGCTGATGAAAGGCAGTGGGCCGGTTTGCACAATCGCTGGGCAGTTAACAAGCCACAGTGGTTTGTTAACCACACTGTGTGTATAGGGATGTCAGAGAAATCCTCCACGGACACCAATTATGATGGATTCTATTGAATCTGGCCCCCCGAAGTCCATGGAGGATCGGATCTCCTACCTCCACCTCCTCGCGAAGTCCTTGCCGGCTGGATCCTGCCTGCCACCAGCTCTGAAGCCCCAGCAATACGGCCGCCATTGCCGTATCACTGGCTAGACTGACATACTGCAGACGCAAATGGTGTCCGCTATGCCATTTGCGTCCCTTCTCTTTGACGTGATAGGCTATGTAAATCTTTACATAGCCTATTGCATGAAAAAACAGGGACACAAATGGCGTATTTGCGTCCCTGTTCCTTCGCACGATAGGCTACATAAAGATTTACTGTATGTAGCCTATCACGTTAAAGAGCGGGGACGCAAATGGCGTCTGCTACACCGGATGCCATTTGCGTCCGCAGTACGTCAGTCCAGCCAGCGATACGGCAATGGCAGCCGAATCGCTGGGGCTTTGGAGCCAGCTGGCGGCTCCGTCGAATCACCACAGAGCGGAGCCAGCCAGCCGGGAATCCGGGGGGGAGGGACAGATCACCTCCCCCCCCAGCAGATGCCACAAAACAAAATGGGGTATTTTGTGCACCCCTAGCGTGCCAGCCCAATCTGCTTAATTACCCTCATAGCTTAATGTGTAATCCAGACGCAGTGAGGGAGGGTGGCTGCTGTGGTTAACAAACCATCTCAGAACCCTAAAACAGCCCATGGGTTCTGGGTGGTTTGTTAACCACAGCAGTCAGCAGCAACTCACTGTTGCTGGGTTTGGATGTGCTGGTGAGGCTAATTAAGCAAATCAGGCCAGCACATAACCATTACGTGCATCATGGTTAACAAGTCACCATGGCTTGTTAACCGTGCCGGCAATCGTGCGAACTGGGTCAATGCATAATTATCATGGAATTCCCTACCACATGATGGATTAGATAGCTTTAAAGAACACATTCATAGAGGATCAATTCTCTCAGTGAATCTTGGCTGTGGTGGCTAAATGGAATCCCTGGTCTCAGAGACAGTATACTAGGGACGTCAGAGAAATCTACAATAGAATCAAATGAGTTCAGGTTTCTATGTATCTGACCCATGGATTCTGTAGCAGACTGGCTTCTCCTGAGTTAGGGATGTCAGAGAATTCCGCCAGGGATCTCAGTGAGGCTGAATGCCAGTACATTCGGCCCCGTGAAATCCGTGGCAGAACGAAGCCCCCCGCCCCACCACCCTGCAAAAGGTATGCAAAACAGAGCACTTACCTGGTGCCGTTCACGCCACCATTCACTTCACCATTTAGGCCGTGATAGGCTACGTAAGTATTTATGTAGCCTATCACGGCTAACGCAGGGATGCCATTTGTGTCCCTGCGGAGGCTGTAATAGGCTATGTAAATATTTACATAGCCTATCACAGTAAAAAAAGGGAACGCAAATGGCAGCCACCGTAGCAACCACCATTTGTGTTCCAATATTTTTGCTGTGATAGGTTACGTAAATATTTACGTATCACGGCAAAAAAACAGGGGTGCAAATGGCGTAGTGGTGGCCGCCATTTGCGCCCCTGTCTTTCGCCATGATAGGCTACGTAAATATTTACGTAGCCTATCACAGCCAAAAACATGAACGCAAATGGCGGCCGCCTTAGGCGCCGCCATTTGCATCCACAGGCTCCACACGCCTGCGAATGCACCCGGCTGGCAGCTCCACAGAGTTGTTACGGAGCGAAGCCGGCCAGGTTAGGATTTCAGGGGGAGGCGCAGAGCGCCTCCCCCCCATCACAAATCACCCCTGCGAAAAGGTAAGTGACTTTCGTACATCCCTATCCTGAGTCTGATTTGCAGACCGTTTTTTATACTTTCCAGTAGGGATGGGCGGATCACTTACCTGGCACCATTCTGGGGATCCGCGGTGGGGGAGAGGCGATCCGTCCCTTCCCCCGGAATCCTCCCTGGCTGGCTCCGCTCCACTGCGAGTCCACAGAGCCGTCGGCCAGGGCCGCCCACAGCCAGACCTCCGTCCACTGCTGGGCTGCAGCCGCAAATGGCGGCTGCCATAGCGGCCACCATTTCCATCCCTGCGTTGCCGTGATAGGTTACATATATATTTACGTAGCCTATCGGCAAAGAGCAGGGATGCAAATGGCGTCCCTGCTCTTTGCCATGATAGGCTATGTAAATATATACGTAACCTATCACAGCAATGCAGGGCGGCCAATGGCGTAGCGGCCGCCATTTGCATCCCTGCGTTAGCCATGATAGGCTACATATATATTTACATAGCCTATCATGAAAAGAGCAGGGACGCAAATGGTGTAGTGGACTTTATTTGCATCCCTGCTCTTTGCCATGATAGGCTACGTAAATACTTACATAGCCTATCACGGCTAACATAGCAAGGGAAATGGCGGCCGCAGACCAGGGCTGCCATTTGCACCTGTGGATGGCCAACAAAAGGTAGGTTCCATCCCGGGGAGATTTCGTGGGATGGCAGATTGTTCCATTCCACCACGGCCTCCGGGGGGGGGGGGCGGATTCTAAAGAATCCAGCCTCACTGGACTCCATGGCAGAATTCTCCGCCATCCCTACTTTCCAGAATCCATTTTCCCATAGACTAAAGCATAAAAGTTCTCAGGGCAGGGGAAGGATTTGCACGTTTTCACAAGTGCACATTTACACAAATGTGAATTTCTGCAATTTCAGGAAATTGGGAGAAAAATCAAATTCTGTCAATGAGTGGATGATGGATTGAAAAGCACCTGACAATCCACAAAACAGAGAATGGATTTTACAAACTCCATACAACCCTACAGTATATCTCTGAGTACCATTTGCAGGGGGCAAATAAGAAGGGAGGACAGTTGCAGGTGTCCATCCAGAAGAATTTGGCTGACCAGCAATGGAAATGGGATGCAGACTAGTTGGCTCCCTAATCTGATTGTTGTTCAGTCGTTCAGTCGTGTCCGACTCCTCGTGACCCCGTGGACCAGAGCACGCCAGGCCTTCCTGTCCTGCGCTCTCTCCCGGAGCGTGCTCAAGTCCATATTCATTGCATCGGTGATGCTATCTAGCCATCTCTAGGTTTGAATGAGAGCTCTACCTCTCATTCAAATCTTCACCAAGGTTGGCCGTAGAATCCCTGTCCAAATGTCTGGAGACGGTGAGTGGCTGGATGGGGAGGAATAGGCTGAAGCTGAACCCTGACAAGACCGAGGTACTTTTGGTGGGAGACAAGAGGAGGCTACGGGATGTTGACCTGGTGTTGAATGGGGTATGGCTACCCTTGAAAGACCAGGTCCGCAGCCTGGGGGTCATTTTGGACTCCCAGCTGTCCATGGAGGCTCTGGTGTCAGCTGTGAGCCGGACAGCGCTGTATCAACTCCATCTGATACGGCAGCTGCGCCCCTTCCTTCCCGACCATCTGCTCCCATCGGTAGTACATGCCCTGGTCTCCTCTCGTTTAGACTACTGTAATGTGGTCTACGTGGGGTTACCCTTGAAGACGGTTTGGAAGCTGCAGCTGGTACAGAATGCGACAGCTCCCCTGATTAAAGGCAGCCGCCGGCGAGATCACATCACTCCAGTGCTGAAGGAGTTGCACTGGTTACCAGTTGTTTTCCGGGCCAAATTCAAGGTGTTGGTTTTGACCTTTAAAACCCTATATGGTTCTGGCCCAGCCTATCTTAAGGAGCGCCTCCAGCAGCACCAGACAGGCCGCTTAACAAGATCAGCCTCGGATGGCCTTCTCTCTGTCCCATCAGCCAGGACAACTAGACTGGTGGGGACGAGGGAGAGGGCCTTTTCTGTAGTGGCCCCCACTCTGTGGAACTCCCTCCCTAGGGAACTCCGTCATGCCCCTCTTTAATGAGCTTCCGTCGTGCATTAAAAACGTGGCTGTTCGGGCAGGCATTTGGGGTGGGTTAGGGTATTTTAGAAAATGTTTTTATTGTAGAATTTTATTGTTTTATTGTATATTGTACATTGCCCAGAGTGGCTGGGTGACCAGCCAGATGGGCGATTAATAAATTAAATAATAATAATAATAATAATAATCTCATCCTCTGCCATCCCCTTCTCCTTTTGCCTTCAATCTTTTCCAGCATCAGGGTCTTTTCCAGTGACTTTGCACACTAGGTGGCCAAAATATTTGAGCTTCAGCTTCAGTATCTGTCTTTCCAATGAGCACTCAGGGTTGATTTCCTTTAGGATGGACTGATTTGACCTCCTTGCAGTCCAGGGCACTTGTAAGAGTCTTCTCCAGAACCACAGTTTGAAAGCATCAATTCTTCGGCGCTCAGCCTTCCTTATAGTCCTGCTCTCACAGCCATACATTACTACTGGGAAAACCATAGCTTTGATTATACGAACCTTTGTGGGCAAGGTGATGTCTCTGCTTCTTACTATGCTGTCTAGGTTTGCCATAGCTTTCCTCCCAAGGAGCAAGCATCTTTTAATTTCATGGCTACAGTCACCGTCTGCGGTGATCCTGGAGCCCAAGAAAGTAAAATCTGTCACTGCTTCCATTTCTTCCCCTTCTATATGCCAGGAAGTGATGGGGCCAGATGCCATGACCTTAGTTTTTTTAATGTTGAGTTTCAAACCAGCTTTTGCACTCTCCTCTTTCACCCTCAACAAGAGGCTCTTTAGATCCTCTTCGCTTTCTGCCATTAGGGTGGTATCGTCTGTGTATCTGAGGTTGTTGATAATTCTCCCGGCAATCTTAATTCTGACCTGTGATTAATCCAACCCGGCGTTTCTCATGATGTACTCTGCATATACATTAAATAAGCACGGCGACAATATACAGCCTTGTCGTACTCCTTTCCCAATTTGGAACCAATTGGTTGTTCCATGTCTGGTTCTTACTGTTGCTTCTTGACCCTCATACAGGTTTCTCAGGAGACAGGTAAGGTGGTCTGGTACTCCCATCTCTTTAAGAATTTGCCACACTTTGTTGTGATCCACACAATCAAAGGCTTTAGCGTAGTCAATGAAGCAGAAATAGACATTTTTCTGGAATTCTCTTGCTTTCTCCATGATCCAGCAAACGTTGGCGATTTGTAGGGGTGGACGGAAGTCACTTACCTGTCGTTGAAGCTTGTTCGCGGTGGGGGGGAGGTGCTTCGCTGCTCCCCCCGCGAAGTTCAGACCGGGGGGGGAGGCTTCCCGCCTCGCCCAGCCGAAATTCAGGACGGGGGGGAGGCTTCCTGCCTCGCCCGGACGAAATTCAGGCCGGGGAGGAGGCGCCTCGCCTCGCCCGGCCGCGAACGCAAAAGTTAAAAAAAAAAACGCCCCCTTGATAGGCTACGTGACGATTAACGTAGCCTATCACAGCTAGATCGGCAAAGTCAGCCGTGATAGGCTACGTTAATCGTCACGTAGCCTATCACGGGTGACTTTAAAAAAAAAAAAAGCACGTATGCTAATGGCGGCCCCCATAGGGAGCCCATAGACTACAGCGACCAAATGTAGACCCCATAGACTACAGCGACCAAATAAGGAACGGGAATGGCGGCTCCCTATGGGGGCCGCCATTACCCGTACGCGCTTTTTTTTTTTTTAAGTCACCCGTGATAGGCTACGTGTCGATTTACGTAGCCTATCATGGCTGACTTTGCAAATCTAGCCGTGATAGGCTACGTTAATCGTCACGTAGCGTATCACGGGGGCGTTTTTTTTTTCTTTTATTGGAATGGCGGCGGCGGCAGCCGATCAAAAGACCGGCTGCCGCTCCTGCCCCGCACGAACACCCACTGAACCGCCAGCTGGACCCACCGCCGGGAGGGACATTCAGCAAAGGTAAGTCCCGTCCTGGGGGGGGGCGGGGGGGCGTGGAGAATTTCTCCCCGAAACTTGTTCAGGGGGCCGAACACGTTGGTGCTCGGCCCCCTGAAGTTTCAGGGAGAAATTCTCCGCCATCCCTAGATTTGATCTCCAGTTCCTCTGCCTCTTCGAAACCCCGCTTGTACTTCCGGTAGTTCTCGGTTCACATACTGCTGAAGCCTAGCTTGTAGGATTTTGAGCATCACCTTGCTGGCATGTGAAATGAGCGCAATGGTGTGGTAGTTTGACCACTCTTTGGCATTGCCCTTCTTTGGAATTGGAATGTAAACTGACCTTTTCCAGTCTTGTGGCCACTGTTGAGTGTGCCAAATTTGTTGGCATATTGAGTGCAGTACTTTAACAGCATCATCTTTTAGGATTTTAAATAGCTCAGCTGGAATACTGCCATCTCCACTAGCTTTGTTGTTAGTAATGCTTCCTAAGGCCCACTTGACTTCACTATCTAGGATGTCTGGCTCAAGTTCAGTGACCGCACTATCATGGCTATCAGGGACATTCAGATCTTTCCTGTATAGTTCTTCTGTGTATTCTTGCCACCTCTTCTTAATCTCATCTGTTAGGTCCCTGCCTTCTTTGTCCTTTATCATGCCCGTCTTTGCACAAAACGTTCCCTTGAGATCTCCGATTTTCTTGAAGAGATCTCTAGTCTTTCCCATTCTGTTGTTTTCCTCGATTTCTTTGTATTGTTCATTTAAGAAGGCCTTCTTGTCTCTCCTTGCTGTTCTCTGGAACTCTGCATTCAGTTGGATATATCTTCCCCTTTCTCCCTTGCTTTTCGCTTCCCTTCTTTCCTCAGGTACTTGTAAAGCCTCATCAGACAACCACTTGGCTTTCTTGCATTTCTTTTTCTTTGGGATGGATTGAGTTGCTGCCTCCTGAACAAAGTGATGGACCTCCATCCATAGTTCCTCAGGCGCTCTGTCTATCAGGTCTAGTCCCTTAAATCTATTCCTCACCTCCACTGTATATTCATAAGCGATATGATTTAGGTCATACCTGAATGGTTTAGTGGTTTTCCCTACGTTCTTCAATTTAAGCCGGAATTTTGCAACAAAAAGCTCATGATCCGAGCCACAGTCAGCTCCAGGTCTTGTTTTGACTGACTATATAGAGCTTCTCCATCTTTGGCTGCAAAGGACATAATCAATCTGATTTCGATATTGACCATCTGGTGAAGTCCATGTGTAGAGTCGCCTCTTGTGCTGTTGGAAAAGAGTGTTTGCTATGATCAGCGTGTTCTCTTGGCAAAATTCGATTAGCCTTTGTCCTGCTTCATTTTGTACCCCAAGGCCATGCTTGCCTGTTATCCCAGTGATTTCTTGACTTCTTACTTTAGCATTCCAATCCCCTATGATGAAGAGGACATCTTTTTTTGGTGTTAGTTCTAGAAGGTGTTGTAGGTCTTCATAGAACCGATCAACCTCAGCTTCTTCGGCCTTAGTGGTTGGGGCATAGACTTGAATTATTGTGACGTTGAATGGTTTGCCTTGGATTCGTACTGAGATCATTCTCTCATTTTTGAGATTGTACCCCAGTACTGCTTTTCCCACCCTTTTATTGACTGTGAGTGCTACTCCATTTCTTCTAAGGGATTCTTACCCACAGTAGAAGATATAATAGTCACCTGAATTAAATTCACCCATGCTTGTCCATTTTAGTTTGCCAATTCCCAAGATATCGATGATCAATCTTGCCATCTCATGTTTGACCACCTCTAGCTTACCTTGATTTGTTGATCTTACATTCCAGGTTCCTAAACAATATTGTTCTTTACAGCATCAGACTTTCTTTTCACCACCAGACACATCCATAGCTGAGTGTCCTTTCGGCTTTGGCCCAGCCGCTTCACTCTTTCTGGCGCTACTTGGAAATTCCCTCTGCTCTGCTTCTGTATCTAGTCTGATACAGAAGGGCTATTCTTATGGAAGCCATTTGCAAGAACATATCAAATAGGTCATAGGTGAAAAACTGGTAATCCACCAAGTGGTGCAGCTAGGACTGGACCCTGGGGCCCAAATCTAGGGTCCTTGCAGCACTGCAGAGGAAGTGGCAAACAGGCCCTGTGTCAGCACCTGAGCTGGCATGGGCATGCTGCACCAGGCTGATGCTGCTCCCTGCAGCAGCATTTCTTATTTTTAACTGTTTTCAAGTTAGAGGTCAGTCAACAGCGCATATATATGGTTACATATGCTCATTTTATTATTTTCACCTTACATATGTATTATCCTTTCCTACAATCAAACGGTGCTTATTCCCAAGTAAATGTGTTTAGCATCAGTGCAGCAGAAGCAAACACCATTTTATTCCTGTTGTCATGATAATACTATGATATAAGGTTAAAATGTGAAACTGCACATGCTCAGAGTATTTTTTGGCAATTAGGAATTTTGTTTTGTTTTTGCTCTAACATATTGGGAACGTAAAACCAGTTGTGAAGCATGGAATAGCGGGGGGGAGGGAGTAAGTTGTGTCCTCCACAACTGAAGTGATACACAGGGCCATCTAAAGCCCCACACCCAACATAAGTTCACTGGGCAATATCCAATGGGGTGCTCACGTCCCCGCCAATACCCTTCTGCCCCACCGATTCTGTTCTGCAAGTGATCAGTCCAGCCAGTTCTGTTGCACAAGCGGGACCCACCGCTTATGCAAGGGAGAGTTAGCACTTCCCAGAAGAAGCCCCCAAAGGAGCAGAAACACTAGTTTCTGGGAGGAGGCAATGTAGCGGAGCTCCCTTATGCATTTCTGCTCAGTCATTTCAGATTGCCCTGGAAATGCAAAACCTCCTTTGTACAAACGGTGGGCGCTGCTCGTGGAAGGGAATCTGCAGGGAATGGGAGAATCAGTGGGGGCATAGCACCCTATTGGACACTGCCCGTAAGTGCAGGGCCTGAAATTACATAGCTGCACCACTGAACCCACCCCTTTCCATCCCCGTGCTGATAAAAATGAAGTTCTTTGAGATGCTCATTTATGGATTTCATGTTACTTTTGGGGGGAGGGATGGCAGCTCAGTGATAAAGCACTGGCTCTGAATCCAAAAGGCCCCAGGTTCAATCTGTAGCAACTCCAGTCAAAAGGATTAAGTAGCAAGAAAAGGGGAAGACCTGTTCCTGAGACTCTGAAGAACCATTTGCAGTCAGAGTAGACAAGATTGGGTTAAATAGACAAATAATTTGATCAGGTATAAAACAGCTTCCTATGTTCCAACTAGGTATGTACGAACCTGCAACACTTGAGCTCATCAAAGTTCTCTAAATTCCACCTTGAAGCTCATTATGCCTTGTGTCTGTATCAGGTTGCAAGCTTTGTTTTTTCCTCTTTACATGGAAACTCATGTGTATTTTTGTGCACACTTATCTCCTGTTAGTAAAGCATGCTTGCAAGCATTTGTCAAAAGTTTGCATTTTTTCATGTGAATTTTTCAAGGACATCTATTGTTGTTCCACAAATTGCAAGCTTGGAGATGTATGGACTTCGGCCGCAGATTGTGTTTGGGTCTGTGTTCAATTCTGAGAAGTGCAAACTGGGTAAATTCTGGATTTCTCATACTACCCTAGTTCCAACCATATATCATGTCTTCAAATGATCCTCATCTCTCTCTTAAATGAAGTCTAACACAAGAATAAATTAGATGGAACTAATTTGTGAAACCATGGGTTCACAAAAGCATTATTTTTAAACTTATTTTTGTTTTCAAGATTTACAGCAGCTTATCATTTGCTGTAGGGTTTTTTTTTAAATGCACTCGCACACACAAACGCACACACACACAGCTGTATGATACATTGAGATGCCAGATAATTTGCTTGATAGGTGTTTGTGTTGACAATATCAATTCAAGTAATCAAGGCATATTGCTGATTAAGAAGGTTCCATGTTTCCTCTGAATTAAATCCTCACATTTATCTTTCAGTGACAGATGTTTGGTTATGTAAATGTCATTGTGATTGGTAAGACCTCCCATCCTTGGTGGCCACACATGCTACATATTGTCAGGTTAAGTTACCTTTGCAAAAGACGTGTCAGTATTTTTGTCATAATATTACTTTGAACCAGTTTTATTAGGTGACCTTCACACACAGTCACATGGATGCCACTTTTCTGCAATGTGCTCCCACCATGAAGGAGAGGGCAGTGAAGCAGTTAGGGTGGTCCAAAGTCCCTGGCCAGCCTAACTGACCATACAGCAGGTGATGAGGGCAGCAGGGCAGCAGAAGCAAGCTCTGTTTTATTCCTGTAGCCATGATGGTGCTGTGATTTGTGAGATGAAAATGCAAAATTGCACATGCTCAGAATATATATATAAAATCAGGGTGGTTGTTGTCCTAATATATCAGGAATGTGGAAGCAGTTGTAAAGCATGGAATGGTGACTGGGGGCAAAGAGAAATGTTAATTGTATGCTTCACAACTGAAGTAATACATGTGGCTGCCTAAAGGGCCACCCTACAAGCAGGGCTAGCCCAAGACATTTTGCTGCCTGAGGCAAAGAACAAGAGGGTTCCCCCACCCCTGTTCCTGTACAGGAACTGACTGAACTGGCAGTTGAATCTTCCTTCAATACTGATGATGGGGCAACATCATCCACTGTACCTGCTGGCAGCAGGCTAGGTGAGGGAGTTCGGGCAGGTCGCATGGCTCTGTCATCCAACACCATCCTCCCCTCAGCAATTGCTGCCTGAGGTGGATGTCTCATTTTGCCTGCCTATAAGGCCATTAGTTCCAGGGCCTAAAATTACCCAGATACACCACTGGGTGAGCATTGTGTGAGGCAAAATACCCCTCCCCCTGTCAGACTTCAGAATGGCCAAGGGCTTTTCTACATGAGGCATTTAGTGTGTACTTGTCATTTCCTACTCATGGTTATTTACAGGTTCTTTAGATGACAACGTGAAACTGGAAAGTGACAAAATCACCTAAACAATCCATAAACAACCATGAGGAGGGAACGACAAGCACACAATAAATGCTTCTACATTGCATATGCTCAATATGAACTGAGTGTTGAGCTAGCTGCATATCGAAGCAATCACACTACTGCTTAGGATGGATGGGTGTCCTCTTTTACAATCAGGCTTCAGGCTTGGGCATGGGACAGAAACAGCCTCGGTCGCCTTGGTGGATGATATGAGGATGGCTCTGGATAGGGGTGAATGCTCCTTCCTCGTTCTCCTCGACCTCTCAGCAGCTTTTGATACAGTTGACCACGATATCCTCCTGGACCGCCTGGAGGGGTTGGGCATTGGAGATATCGTATTATGGTGGTTCTGGTCCTTCCTCTCAGGCAGGTACCAGAGGGTAGCACTGGGAGAGGAGGTTTCATACCCATGGCCGCTCACTTGTGGGGTGCCACAGGGTTCCATCCTCTCCTCTCCCCAATGCTATTTAACATCTATGTGAAGCCACTGGGGGATGTCATCAGGAGGTCTGGGATGCAGTGTCATCAATATGCGGATGACACGCAGCTGTACCTCTCATTCAAATCTTCACCAAGGTTGTCCATAAAATCCCTGTCCAAATGTCTGGAGATGGTGAGTGGCTGGATGGGGAGGAATAAGCTGAAGCTGAATCCTGACAAGACTGAGGTACTTTTGGTGGGAGACAAGAGGAGGTTGGGGAATGCTGACCTGGTGTTGAATGGGGTACAGCTACCCTTGAAAGACCAGGTCAGCAGCCTGGGGATCATTTTAGACTCCCAGCAGTCCATGGAGGCTCAGGTGTCAGCTGTGAGCCGGACAGCACTGTACCAACTCCATCTGATACGGCGGCTGCGCCCCTGCCTTCCCAACCATCTGCTCTCATCAGTAGTACATGCCCTGGTCTCCTCTCGTCTAGACTACTGTAATGCGCTCTACATGGGGTTACCCTTGAAGATGGTTTGGAAGCTGCAGCTGGTGAAGAACGCGGCAGCTCGCCTGATTAAAGGCAGCCACCGGCATGATCACATCAACTCTGGTGCTGAAGGAGTTGCACTGGCTACCAGTTGTTTTCCAAGCCAAATTCAAGGTGTTGGCTTTGACCTTTAAAACCCTATACAGTTCCAGCCCAACCTATCTCAAGGAGCTCCTCCAGCAACACCAGACAGGCCACTCAACAAGTTCAGCCTCGGATGGCCTTCTCTCTGTCCCATCAGCCAGGACAGCTAGGCTGGTGAGGACAAGGGAGAGGGCCTTCTCTGTGGTGGCCCCCGCTCTGTGGAATACCCTTCCTAGGGAACTCCGCCATGCCCCCTCTTTAATGAGCTTCCACCACACATTGAAAGCTTGGTTGTTCAGGCAGGCATTTGGGGTGGGTTAGGGTATTTTTAGAAATATGATGTTTTAATGTGTAATTTTACTGTTTTAAACTGTACTGTTGTACATCACCCAGAGTGGCCGGGTGAACGGCCAGATGGGCGACTAAGAAATTTAATAAATAAAAAATAAATAGGACCATGCTCTATTTGAAGGGCTGCCAGAGGACCATTCTCTGTTTGAAGGCTTGTCCAGTCTAATTCCAGTTTAAAAATAAAGAACCACAAGAAGAGTTGACCATCATCAATTAGCACCTGGACAGCAGAATGAACAGGCAGGCACATAGGGAACTTGATCACAGCCTTCCGCACTATCCACACTGTAGTTCTATTTAAATTATAATAATTATTTCTAACTTTGCATACAACCCATATAAATTAGCATATGCTGATTTTATGCAAATTTGTGTCATCTTTTTTTTGGTGAGGCATGTCTTCTTTTTTGACAGTTCATAAGCAGCCACACTATTACTGCTTTACGACATGCTAGATTCCACATGGATGCACAAAGCATACATCTGCAAGACACCAATTAAGGTTCTTTTTTTTAATTGGCCCTCTGGTTGCTAAAGGATTCGTGCTGGCTGACAGGAGGAATTGCTGGGAGCAGATAAAACAGTATAAATCATCCTCCTTACATTAAGTGCAAGATATATGCTTTGGCCTGGATTATATAAAAGGCTGAGGAGACTGTTTATTGTCTCTCTTTTTATATGCATGTCATATCCCTCAAGCCAATTTTAAGCAAGATTATGCTTCAGTATTGAAGTAGGAGCGGCCTAGAAATATTCTTAAACCTATACGTTCAGTCTAGCTTCTTTTCATTTTCAAAATGAATTCATTTTCAAAAGCACTGGTTGTAAATAGTTCCTGCTAATTCAGACATCACATGCCTGAAATGTTAAACAGAGTGCAGCATTTGAATTTGCTTGAGGGTCATGGGCCACAGTGCTTTGGCATTTTATTTTCAGAATCTAGAATGGGCAACAGCATTCAGATGATTTTGAAGGTGAGAGGCAGCCACCTAGGACCCCAAATCCATGAACACATGCATGAAGCTAATCCACAGGGAGCTCAGCAAAGGCTAGATTTCAAAATATACTTTGGACATGCTCTCTTGCTCCTGTCAAATTGAAAGAAGAGAAGGCGAAGCATTTGGCAGGAAAGGATTCAAGCAGCACTGGAAGAAATATACTTGGAACAAAATGCTTTTACAAGATTTAACCACTGAAATCCTAGAACCTAGAAACAAAACAAGGTCCGAATATAGGGTGATTCCTCTCCCCCAGTTTGCAAATACACCTCCTCCTTAACCACATATTTTCTCTCATTTTTAGTATGTAAATCAGAAACTTCATTAATTACTTCATATTTGTTTTACCAAATTCCAGTTTTCAAGGATTAAAATATAACCAAAAGGACAGGTGAACATAGATACAAGTGCAAAAAAATATTTACACCCAATGAGACTCGACATTCCTGGAATAAAATCAAGATGGGTTCTTGATACTGCATGATAAAAAAATAAAAACATAAACCGGAAGACATAAAACATAAAAAACATAAACATAATAAAAACATATGCATATAATTAAAATAGCTTGATTAAAATAGATAAATTCCCTTTCAGGAGAGACTTGTTCCAGTTCATGACTGCTTTTGTTTTGGAAAGTAGAATCAAAGCCTTCACTTTTTAGGCTCCAGGAGGCAGTGGCAGTGGTGGGACGTGGGAAGCCAATGCCTGGCTGCTGAGTGGATAGTCACTCATGCTGGTGTCATCACCCAGCACTTGCCCTGAGCCACTATCCTCCTTATTGGTACTCAAAGGAGAAATTCTATGACCCTAAACAGCATCTGAGAAGCCATAAGATTTTTCAGAGTCCCCCCTCTGAGCTTGGAGACAGCACCTCAATCTTGGAAGGGGGAATTGGAGATCTGACCCCATTCCCCCACCCCCTTGCAGCCGGTACAGAAAGAACCACGCTGGCTGCTCTCCAAGGTCAGAAAAGTGACATCAGAGACAGAGAAAAGGGGGCATTTTGGTGGGCAGGGTGCGGAGGAGACTAGAAAGGCCAGGATACGAGCTATCCTGAGGCCTCTCCAGGATACTTCTCTCCCCCTACAAAGCGCACCAGCTAAAAGGGCAAAAAAACCTGTCTAGTGAAAAATGTAGGGTGGGAGGACGGGGAGGTGAAGATCACCTCTGCTGCTCTCCTTGCTCTTCATAGGATGATCATAAGCCTCGGAGTTCAGGGACTTACCATCATTGAGGGAACAATCAATAGGATTACACCCTAAAGGAATTTCTCTCCTCCTCTACTGCAGGGGTAGGCAAAATTTGGGGGCTGTAGGCACATTAGGCAATTTGAAAAACTGTCCTCAGCATCATCACAAGATGGCACTTATGGGAGGCATGGCAAAGGACAAGAAACCTGCCCAAAAGAGTAAGTACAAGGCAGAGAGGGGATATGAGCTGCAATATACTAAACAACTCCTTTGAACCCACAGTATTTTCAGGACCAGCAGAAACCTAATTCACAGCAATTCCAGCTAGCAGTAAGAAAATATGTGAATTTAAACAACAACAACAACAACAACAATCACAATGTCTGGGAGTGGTAGGACACCTTGATGAGCACCCAGAAAGGTGCCCGGGGCACATTGGTGTCCACAGGCACCACATTGCTTCATCCTGCTCTATTGTTCTGCAGTGGCCCCCAGTGGTACATGTGTGTGTGGGTGTGGGTGTATTTCAATCATCACTGTATCATTTTGCTTACTAAAACCTTTGGTTTATTTCTTAAATGGGATGGGAGAGGATTGGGCTGCAAGTGTTTGTCTCATTTCCCAGTCCATTTTTCTGTACACATCCTTTAATATTTTTCAGCTGACCAAACAAGAATATATCCTTGAGATAATGTGCCCCCAGGGAGCAAGTTTATCTTCCTCCATTTTCAAGAATATGCTTGATGGACGTGGACTGCATCCCAACCAATGATAAACTCACCCTTAATTGGCCATGAGTGTCTACCTTTCAGAGGCCTCTATCTTCACTCAAATATCTACCCAGAGTAACAACTAGTATGGCTAACAAGATTCCTCTGAAAATTTATAGGTATCTTTTACTGCACACCAATCTGTAAAGTACATTTCTCGACTGGCCAGTATAATTTAATAGTTGAGGAAATAGTGACTCAATCAGTCTTCCTAAAAGGCAAGCAAGCTCCCTTCCCAATATTTGGTTCTACTTTTTTAAAAAATACAAGCTTCTCATTCAGTTTTTTGCTTGTAAATGCAACTCTAAAATAAGTTTATGATGCAGGTTTTGGGACTTGTTTCTCTCTGTGTCATAGAGAAAAATGGTCAGACAGTTTTGGATGACATCAGGGCCAGTCCTACCATTAGGCAGAGTGAAGTAGTCACCTCAGGCAGCAGATTCTGGGAGATGGCAGCAAAGTGTTGGAGGACACCCCTGGCTGACATGTTGTGAGAAGGTGTATGGATGAAGCAGTTGTTACATACATTATCTTGTATCTTTACAACAACCCTGTAAGGTAGGTAATGATTATCTCTATATTGCAAATATGAGGCAGAGTGGCTTGCCTTAGGCCACCTAGTAGGTTAATGGCAGAAGCAAGATTCAAAGTGAGCACTTCCTACTTCACAGCTAGTTTCTTAAACCCTTCTGCTAGGCAAGTTTCTTGTCATCTGCACACTGGGTTGCATCACACAGAGCAACGCAAGTCCAAACCTCCATATGTGAAGATATAACCCAAGATCTTAGCAGTGGTCTCCTGGGGCACAATCCTATGCATGTTTAGAAAGAAAAGAAGTCCTAGGATTCTCAGTATCTCTTCAGCCAGGTATGCTGGCTGGGGCATGCTGGGAATTGTAGGACTTTTTTCTGTCTAAACATGCATAGGATTGTTCCTTCAACGTCTCAGCATTACTACCTGACAGCACAAACCTATACATGGCTGCACAAAGTAAGTTCCACTGAATGCAAAGGGACTTACTCACAGGTATATATAGGATTGCAGCCTTAAAGCCTTTGGCAGGGAATTAACCTTGGGCCTCATACCTGCCAAGTATGCACTAACCTTGGGCCTCATACCTGCCAAGCATGCACTAAGCATCCTTTTAATAAGCAATTCCATTTTAAGGCAGATAAAACCCAAGTCATCACAGCAGTTTATTATAACAAAATTCACAGGATCAGTAAGATAATGCCTTTATTAGGATTAGTCAATGGAAGGCCTGATGTGCTATGGTCCATGGGGTCACGAAGAGTCGGACATGAGTTAACAACTGAACAACAACAATGGAAGCTCAATTGAACGATCTTACTTAGTAATTGCAGGCCTCGAAGTTCTTTCCCTTTAGACAAAGGGACACTTATTTGGCTGAGAGCTAGGGTGGTGCAGAGATTAGTGTTGGACTAGGATTAGGGAGATCCAGATTGAAAAAACCCCACTCAGCCATGACATTCACAGGGTGATTTTGGGCCAGCCACTCTCTCAGCCTAACCTACCTCACAGGTTTGTTGTGAAAATAAAATGGAGGTGAAGAAACATATATATTACCTTGAGCTCTGTAGAGAAAAGGGGGATATAAGTGTAATCACATACATAAGAAATAATTTACAGTAGCCATATTTTTTGTCTTTGTGAGTTCATGTGGGAGAGGCCAACAATGTGGTTACTTCCTCCTCTAGTAGAGTGTGCACGTGTGTGCATGCACAGATATGTATGCATCTGCGGGGAGGGGGCTTTGCGTGTATAGCTGCATCCACAATGGCTTTGACACAACCTGGCAGTAAGACATCCTCAGTGGGCCCCCTGCCTCAGTGAGTCTCCCTTCTCAGTCACCAACCTGTTTCCTGTTGCTCCTTCTCCCCTCTGTCACTTGCTTGCTTGCCAGGCAAAGAGCCAGCAAGCAAGTGATATCTCCTCCTCCTCCTCCTCCTGACCAGACCAGAATGAGAGGCAGATGAACAAGCAGGTTGCAACTAGGAAGAGGAGGAGCAAGTCCAGGGGGTTGTTGACAATGGGCCCCTGCTAGGGTGTGAGCCCATGACAGGTGCCTGACCATACCTACCCTTGACGCTGGCCCGGCTACTCAGTCTTCCGACTGCACACAGTTCAAGGTTGCATGGAAGCCTTTGTATGTACAGCTCTATATGTGAAAGCCCCCTCTCTGCAGCCCCTCATGCAGTATGCACAGAGGCCAGGGGGAGGGGCTACTCAATAACCATGACTGCAGAGGAGCGGCTAGTCAGCATGGGCCCCCTCCCCCCTCACATGTTAGTCCAATGCATGAGGGAAGCCTCTGAAGAGGGCTTCTTCTGTCACGCAGCCAAGCAGGTTTTGGATGTGGGGGGAAATGCCTCTCTATATCTTTTTAAAATTTTGTAATATTTAATGCTAAGGAATGGATTCCCTTTATAGCACACAGGTGGCAGATGGCATTTCAGAAGACCTTTCTGTCTAAATACCCAAAATAAATAGTAAATAAATGTCATTGTCATTATGCAAAATCAAAATGATGAGAGGCAGTCGTGAAAATACAAGCCAGCACTCTAAAAGCCTCTTTTACAAAGCCAACTTTCATCTCGGCAACATGAAAATGAAATAAACGCTCCCTAAAAACAGTGCACCCCTTCATGGATCACTGCCTTGCTGTGGCGAAGGGGCTTGCGTAACTCAGTGAAGCCATAAGCTATGCTGTGCAGGGCCACCCAAGATGGACAGGTCATGGCGGAGAGTTCTGACAAAATGTGGTCCACTGGAGAAGGAAATGGCAACCCACTCCAGTATTCTTGCCAAGAAAACCCCATGGAATGTATCACAAGGCTAAAAGATATGACACCGGAAGATGAGCCCCTCAGGTCGGAAGGTGTCCAATATGCTACTGGGGAAGAGCAGAGGGTATTTCCAAGTAGCGCCAGAAAGAGTGAAGCGGCTGGGCCAAACCCGAAAGGACACTCAGCTGTGGATGTATCAGAAAATCTGATGCTGTAAAGAACAATATTGTTTAGGAACCTGGAATGTAAGATCAATGAATCAAAGTAAGCTGGAGGTGGTCAAACATGAGATGGCAAGATTGAACATCGACATCTTGGGAATCAGCGAACTAAAATGGACAAGCATGGGCGAATTTAATTCAGGTGATCATTATATGTACTACTGTGGGCAAGAATCCCTTAGAAGAAATGGAGTAGCACTCATAGCCAACAAAAGGGTGGGAAAAGCAGTACTGGGGTACAATCTCAAAAATGATAGAATGATCTCAGTACGAATCCAAGGCAAACCATTCAACATCACAGTAATTCAAGTCCATGCCGCAACCACTGAGCCGAAGAAGCTGAAGTTGATCGGTTCTATGAAGACCTACAACACCTTCTAGAACTAACACCAAAAAAAGATGTCCTTTTCTTCATAGGGGATTGGAATGCTAAAGTAGGAAGTCAAGAAATCACCGGGATAACAGGCAAGCATGGCCTTGGGGTACAAAATGAAGCAGGACAAAGGCTAATCAAGTTTTGCCAAGAGAACATGCTGATCATAGCAAACACTGTTTTCCAACAGCACAAGAGGCGACTCTACACATGGACTTCACCAGATGGTCAATATCGAAATCAGACTGATTATGTGCTTTGCAGCCAAAGATAGAGAAGCTCTATACAATCAGTAAAAACAAGACCTGGAGCTAACTGTGGCTCAGATCATGAACTTCTTGTTGCAAAATTTCGGCTTAAATTGAAGAATGTAGGGAAAACCACTAAACCATTCAGGTATGACCTAAATCATATCCCTTATGAATATACAGTGGAGGTGAGGAATAAATTTCAGGGATTAGACCTGATAGACAGAGTGCCTGAGGAACTATGGACAGAGGTCCGTAATATTGTTCAGGAGGCAGCAACTCAATCCATATCAAAGAAAAAGAAATGCAAGAAAGCAAAGTGGCTGTCTGATGAGGCTTTACAAGTACCTGAGGAAAGAAGGGAAGTGAAAAGCAAGGGAGAAAGGGGAAGATATATCCAACTGAATGCAGAGTTCCAGAGAATAGCAAAGAGAGACAAGAAGGCCTTCTTAAATGAACAATGCAAAGAAATCGAGGAAAACAATAGAATGGGAAAGACTAGAGATCTCTTCAAGAAAATCGGAGATATCAAGGGAACGTTTTGTACAAAGACGGGCATGAAAAAGGACAAAGAAGGAGGGACCTAACAGGAGCAGATGAGATTAAGAAGAGGTGGAAAGAATACACAGAAGAACTATACAGGAAAGATCGGTTCCAGCTTCTTCCTCCTGATGAAGTGGACAAGGTCCTTTCATCTGTAAGGCCGACCACCTGTTTACTTGATCCTTGCCCATCTTGGCTCATTATGGGACGCAGAGAGAGACTGGGTGAGGGGATCAGGACGGTGGTGAATGCCTCCCTTGAGGAGGGAGTGATGCCATCAGCCCTCAAGGAGGCAGTGATAAGACCGCTCTTAAAGAAGCCCTCCTTGGATCCTCAAGTTCTGAACAACTTTCGCCCAGTCTCAAATCTGCCATTTTTGGGCAAGGTGATTGAGCGGCTGGTGGCGATGCAGTTGAAGGCACACTTGGAAGAACCTGATTATCTAGACCCATTTCAGTCAGGCTTCAGGCTTGGGCATGGGACAGAAACGGCCTTGGTCGCCTTGGTAGATGATATGAGGAGGGCTATGGATAGGGGTGAAGGCTTCTTCCTTGTTCTCCTCGACCTCTCAGCGGCTTTTGATATCATTGACCATGGTATCCTCCTGGACCGCCTGGAGGGGTTGGGCATTGGAGACACTGTATTGCAGTGGTTCCGGTCCTTCCTCTCCAGCAGGTACCAGAGGGTAGCACTGGGAGAGGAGGTTTCGGACCCGTGGCCACTCACTTGTGGGGTGCCACAGGGTTCCATCCTCTCCCTGATGCTATTTAATATTTATGTGAAGCCGCTGGGGGCTATCATCAGGAGGTTTGGGGTGCGGTGTCATCAATATGCGGATGGCACGCAGCTCTACCTCTCATTCAAATCTTCACCAAGGTTGGCTGTAGAATCCCTGTCCAAATGTCTGGAGATGGTGAGTGGCTGGATGGGGAGGAATAAGCTGAAGCTGAACCCTGACAAGACCGAGGTTCTTTTGGTGGGAGACAAGAGGAGGCTAGGGGATGTTGACCTGGTGTTGAATGGGGTACGGCTACCCTTGAAAAACCAGGTCCACAGCCTGGGGGTCATTTTGGACTCCCAGCTGTCCATGGAGACTCAGGTGTCAGCTGCGAGCCGGACAGCGCTGTATCAACTCCATCTGATACGGCGGCTGTGCCCCTTCCTTCCTGAGCATCTGCTCCCATCAGTAGTACATGCCCTGGTCTCCTCTCGTTTAGACTACTGTAATGCGGTCTACGAGGGGTTACCCTTGAAGACGGTTCGGAAGCTGCAGCTGGTACAGAACTCGGCAGCTTGCCTGATTAAAGGCAGCCGCCGGCGAGATCACATCACTCCAGTGCTGAAGGAGTTGCACTGGTCACCAGTTGTTTTCCGGGCCAAATTCAAGGTGTTGGTTTTAACCTTTAAAACCCTATATGGTTCCAGCCCAGCCTATCTTAAGGAGCGCCTCCAGCAGCACCAGACAGGCCGCTTAACAAGATCTTAACAAGAAGGATGGCCTTCTCTCTGTCCCATCAGCCAGGACAGCTAGACTGGTGGGGACAAGGGAGAGAGCCTTTTCTGTGGTGGCTCCCACTCTGTGGAACTCCCTCCCTAGGGACTCCATCATGCCCCCTCCTTAATGAGCTTCTGTCGTGCATTAAAAACGTGGTTATTCAGGCAGGCATTTGGGGTGGGTTAGGGTATTTTAGAAAATGTTTTTATTGTAGAATTTTATTGTTTTAAACTCTTTTATTGTATGCTGTACATCGCCCAGAGTACGATTTATTAATAAATAAATAAATAAATAAATAAATCTTAATGTCCCTGATAGCCATGATAGTGCAGTCACTGAACTTGAGCCGGACATCCTAGAGAGTGAAGTCAAGTGGGCCTTAGGAAGCATTACTAACAACAAAGCTAGCGGAGATGACAGTATTCCAGCTGAGCGATTTAAAATCTAGGGTTGGCGGAGAATTTCTCCCTGAAACTTCGGGGGGCCGAGTGCCAACGTGTTCGGCCCCCGAACAAATTTCAGGGAGAAATTCTCCGCACCCCCCCGCACCCCCCCCCCGGGATGGGACTTACCTTTGCCGAATGTCCCTCCCGGCGGCGGGTCCGGCCGGCGGTTCGTTGGGTCTTCGTCCGGGTCGGGAGCGGCAGCCGGTCTTTCGACCGGCTGCCGCCGCCGCCATTCCAATAAAAGAAAAAAAAAATGCCCCCGTGATAGGCTACGTGACGATTAACATAGCCTATCATGGCTAGATTTGCAAAGTCAGCCGTGACAGGCTACGTAAATCGTCACGTAGCCTATCACGGGTGACTTTAAAAAAAAAAAAAAAAGCGCGTACGGATAATGGCGGCCCCCATAGGGAGCCGCCATTCGCGTTCCTTAATTGGTCGCTGTAGTCTATGTAAAGATTTACGTAGACTACGGCGAAAATAAGGGCAACGCAAATAGCTACGTAAATAAAGATTTACGTAGACTACAGTCACCAAATAAGGAACGCGAATGGCGGCTCCCTATGGGGGCCGCCATTTGCGTACGCGCTTTTTTTTTTTAAGTCACCCGTGATAGGCTACATGACGATGTACGTAGCCTATTATGGCTGACTTTGCAGATCTAGCCGTGATAGGCTACATTAATCGTCACGTAGCCTATCACGGGGCCTTTTTTTTTTTTAACTTTTGCATTCGCGGCCGGGCGAGGCGAGGCGCCTCCTCCCCGGCCTGAATTTCGGCCGGGCGAGGTGGGAAGCCTCCCCCCCGTCCTGAATTTCGGCCGGACAAGGCAGGAAGCCTCCCCCCCCCGGCCTGAACTTCACGGGGAGAGCAGCGAAGCGCCTCCCCCCCACCGTGAAAAGCTTCGAGGACAGGTAAGGGACTTACGTGCACCCCTATTAAAATCCTAAAGGATGATGCTGTTAAAGTGCTGCACTCAATATGCCAACAAATTTGGAACACTCAACAGTGGCCACAAGACTGGAAAAGGTCAGTTTACATTCCAATTCCAAAGAAGGGCAATGCCAAAGAGTGCTCAAACTACCGTACAATTGCGCTCATTTCACATGCCAGCAAGGTGATGCTCAAAATCCTACAAGCTAGGCTTCAGCAGTATGTGAACCGAGAACTACTGGAAGTACAAGCTGGGTTTTGAAGAGGCAGAAGAACTAGAGATCAAATTGCCAACATTCGCTGGATCATGGAGAAAGCAAGAGAATTCCAGAAAAATGTCTATTTCTGCTTCATTGACTACGCTAAAGCCTTTGATTGTGTGGATCACAACAAACTGTGGCAAATTCTTAAAGAGATGGGAGTACCAGACCACCTTACCTGTCCCCTGAGAAACCTGTATGAGGGTCAAGAAGCAACAGTAAGAACCGGACATGGAACAACCAATTGGTTCCAAATTGGGAAAGGAGTACGACAAGGCTGTATATTGTCGCCCTGCTTATTTAACTTATATGCAGAGTACATAATGAGAAACGCCAGGTTGGATGAATCAGAGGTCGGAATTCAGATTGCCGGGAGAATTATCAACAACCTCCGATATGCAGACGATACCATCCTAATGGCAGAAAGCGAAGAGGATCTAAAGAGCCTCTTGTTGAGGGTGAAAGTGGAGAGTGCAAAAGCTGGTTTGAAATTCAACATTAAAAAAACGAAGATCATGGCATCTGGCCCCATCACTTCCTGGCATATAGAAGGGGAAGAAATGGAAACAGTGACAGATTTTACTTTCTTGGGCTCCAGGATCACCGCAGACGGTGACTGTAGCCATGAAATTAAAAGATGCTTGCTCCTTGGGAGGAAAGCTATGGCAAACCTAGACAGCATAGTAAGAAGCAGAGACATCACCTTGGCGACAAAGGTCCATCTAATCAAAGCTATGGTTTTCCCAGTAGTGTAATGTATGGCTGCGAGAGCTGGACTATAAGGAAGGCTGAGCGCCAAAGAATTGATGCTTTCGAACTGTGGTGCTGGAGAAGACTCTTACAAGTGCCCTGGACTGCAAGGAGGTCAAATCAGTCCATCCTAAAGGAAATCAACCCTGAGTGCTCATTGGAAGGACAGATACTGAAGCTGAAGCTCAAATATTTTGGCCACCTAATGCGAAGAGAAAACTCCCTGGAAAAGATGCTGGGAAAGATTGAAGACAAAAGTAGAAGGGGGCGGCAGAGGATGAGATGGCTAGATAGCATCACCGATGCAATGAATATGAATTTGAGCACACTCCGGGAGAGAGTGGAGGACAGGAAGGCCTGGTGTGCTATGGTCCTTGGTGTCATGAAGAGTCGGACATGACTTAACGACTGAACAACAACAGCAACAACAACAACAACAAAAACAGTGCAATTTATTGAAGCAATCTTTGCCATATAGCTTGGGCAGCCACAGGAGGCAAAACAAGGTATTTGTTGTTGTTGAGGAAAGGCTCAAAGGCAGAATGAGCCTGGCCTTTTGGGACCTGAAATAACCTATACTCAGGGCAACAGCCATCACAAAGAAAATAGAACAGATGGCAGTGTGGTTGCCTCACTCACACGTACAGGTTACTGAGCAGATGCCTTCAGGGCTTGATATCATTTTTTTTCCTAGAAAAAAAATCTTGTGGGATTTCAGGGCGGCCTTGTACATGCTCCACGGATAAAACAAGTGCAAACCACCCCTGCGGGAAATACAGAAGAGCTTCCAAAAAAGACAAAATGTCAACAGAAAATCAAATTGAGTAACTACAATACAATTATTGATGCTTCTGAAATTTAACATTATCCCACTTTTTTATTTGCATGTATTATCACACTTTTAATTGAGGTTACCCACAACAATTTGAGATGTGTACATGAAAAAAAAGCTATCTTAAATTCTCCATCTGTTTTGCTTGAAAGGACAGCCTACCTGAGCAGCAGCCACTCACCTCTTTCAGATGCCAGCTGTTAGACATGTAAAGGCAGTGACTGGAGAATGGGGCAATGGGAGGGAACTGGAAGAGAAAGCATAAATATTTAGCCTCCTTGTAAGACTGGAACCAACCAGATAAAGACATGAAAGCAGAACAAGAATCTATGGGGTACAGATTTAACTGACTTATTTTTGAAACCAGTAGGAATGTTCATACATGCAAAACTCGACCTCGTGGAAGTTCTCCAAATTCCACGTTGAAGCTTGTTCTGTCTTGTGTCCATATCCAATTGCAAGGTGTGGGATTTTTTTTTCCCTTTCTGCATGAAAATTCATGTGTATTTTTCCAAATGTACACATCAGTTCTGCATATCTATGAAATGTATGCAATCTTCTCCCATTGATTAAAGTGCATCGCTGTACATTTTTCAAAAGTACACACATTTTCATGCACATTTTTCAAAAGCACATATACTGTTAAACTCATTTTTGGGGGTCCATGAATCACATTGCAAGTTTGGAAATGTATGGACTTGGACCATGGGTTGTGTTCAAATCCACGTTCTGTTCAGCAGGTGAGAACTGGTTAAATCATGATCAAAAGTGAACTGAAATGAATTTCTTATACATCCCTAAAACCAGGAGCTATATATAAAAAAAAGATCCAAGAATCTTGATGACAGTTAAAACATCTTCAATTGTTTGGTAATGTTTTAAACAATATTTTAGTCCAGGTTTGTCTCCTCTGACATCAATTGGTGGGATATTCTGGACAAATAAAAGAAAGTACTTCTTCACACAGTGCATAGTTAAAACTATGGAATTCACTTCCACAAGATGTGGTCGCCACCGATTTGGATGGCTTTAAAAGGGGATTGGACAAATTCATGGAGGATAAGGCTTTCAGGGCTGCCAGTCCTGATGGTTATGTGCTACCTCCAGTATCAGAGGCAGTATGCTTGTGTACACCAATTGCTGGGGAACCTGGGTGGGAGGGTGTTGTTGCGCTCATGTCCTGCTTGTGGGTTTCATGAGCAGCTGGTTGGCCACTGGGTGGACAGAATGCTCAACTGGATGGACCCTTGGTCTGATCTAGCATGGTTCTTCTTAAGTTCTTAATAGTTTATAATGTGCAAATGAAGGGTTTAATACAAGGGTGGGCAACATGTAGCCCTCCAGATGTTTTAGCCTACAACTCCCATCATCCCTGATGGGAGTTGTAGGCCAAAACAACTGGAGGGCCACAAGTTGCCCAGCAGGAGGAGGAAAATCCTATTCTTATGGATCATGCCATTCTCCTCTGCAAAGCCCGGAGCTACCCGTCACTAGGTTTTTGTATAGTCTGCTAGTAGGTGGTGAACAATAGGTGTTTCCTTAATGGCCACTAATGGGTCATCATGTTTGTCTTTATTTTGAAATCGCACTATGTAAGGTATCTAAAACTACTTTGATCTGCAGGATAACAGTTAAAGGGACAATTCAAATCTGGGCAGCAGGATGAGGGAATCCATTTTAAACTTTTGGAACTGGCAGACAGGACAGAGTCTTGGGGATTTGCATGAGTGCTGCAGTTCCTTTTGTAGGATGGATGCTACTTCAGTGCTACTTCAGGACCAGCATTGCCTGTATGTGTGCACCTACCCAGTCTATATATTTGTATTATTAATTTGTTTTATATATATATATATATATATATATATATATATATCCTGCCTTGCAGGACAACTCCTTACAAGGTGGCTTGCCAAAATCTAAAATGATTAAAAAAATTATCTACAAAAACAATAAAATCACAATATAATAAAAGAACATAAAGTGGCTCAGCTAAAAAGTCCAGGCAGCACATCTAGCTTAAAATTAGCAAAACATGCTCATCCAAATAAATGCTTTTTAAAAGCATGCTTAAATGCGTTGAGATAGTGTGATTAGTACCAGATGTCCCCAGGAAGAGACTTCCTTAGTCGAGGGCTGCTGCAGAAAAGACCATGTCTCTGGTACTCACCAGACAGGTCTGATTCAGCAGGACACCAGAGAACAGAGGTTGGGATGAAGAACTTAAAACCTAGGTAGATTCAGATGGACAGTCCTTTAGATAACTGGGTCCCAGGCTGTTGAGGGCATTAAAGTTAAAAAAAACACCACCTTAAATTGAGCCCAGAAGTAAATCGGTAACTGAGGTAGGATAGGTGTTATATCAGGGGTGAGGAACTTCATTCTCAGGGTGCGCATTCCAGTGATGGGCAGGACCAAAGGCAAAGTGGGGCCCAAAATACACACACCCCACCCACACACCCCATATATTAACTCAAAGCTCTTATTGGCAGTAATTAAGCCTCAGAAGAACCATTTCAACCTTTCAGAATGTGGGGTGGGGGAGCACACAAAAGGTAAGAAACCACCAAACAGTTGTTGGCTGGAGGAAAGGGGGGGCATCTGGGGAACCTCAGAGGGCCGGATTTAGCCCCTAGGATGGAGGTTCTCCACCTCTGTGATAGATCCAACCATCTTGGTCCTATCAACATCCTGGCAACTGCATTTTGAACCAACTGAAGTTTCTGCGTTGTCTTTAAGGGCAGCCCCACACAGAGAGCATTGGTGTAATCCATTCCAGATGGCACCAGTGCATGCATAGCTGAAGCCAGATTTGCTTTCTTCAGTCTTAGTACAAGCATCTTTTAGAGTGCTCGCTCTCATAAAGTATGGGTAGACTGCAGGTATGGTTGACAAGAGAGCAAAGCAATTTGCTATTTTGAAAGGAAAGCACATTTAAGGGAAGTATTTTCCATATCAACATTTTAGTCCTTTTCCGCTTCAACATCTGTGATAATTTGCAAGATTCCCTGTTTGATTATCAACTAGCAAGTATTTATCACCAAGAAAGGTTTAAATTAGGCAGGAGGAAAAAGAGGCTGATCTGCTACTTATACTGTTCTATGGGAGGCTGTTTAGGCTACCTTGAGAGACAGCAAATAGTGATTAAAAATGAGGAGTTTATACTAAACTGGAGGTGTATAGAAAGGAATTAAGATCCCCTGCTGCAGGGGTAGGCAACCTATGACCCTTCAGATGTTTTGGCTTACAACTCCCATCAGTCCTAGCCAGCATAGCCAGTGATAAGGGATGATGGGAGTTGTAGGCCAAAACATTGGGAGGGGAAGAAGTTGCCTACTCCTGCTCTAGAGAACAGAAGTAGGATAGAAAGGGAAATAAGAAACAGCGACAACAAAAGCATGCTATTATACTGTAGGGCTGTGCAGGGACCCCCCGATCCGACTTGGAAGCCGCAATTCAGCACGGGCAGATTTGGGCCCCCCCCCAACCTGACTTGGCCCTGAACCCGAAGTGGGATTCGGATGGCGAACCCCACTTCAAGTCCCCCCTGATGCCCCTGCGCAACCCCCCAGCTCTTTACCTGGGCCACCTCCTCCTCTGCCACAGTTGTCACCTTCTCTGTCACCGCCTTGCTGCTGCCACTGCCTTCTCCATCGCCACCACCACCAGCTCCTGAGCCCTGGACGCACGGTGATTCATCTTCTTGCAGGGAGTCACCATTTTTAAAATGGCAATCTCCTGGAAGTTTCAGGAAGTTGCCATTTTAAAAATGGCGACTCCCTGCAAGAAGAGTCACCACGTGTCTAGGCCTCAGGAGCTGGCGGTGATGGAGAAGGCGGCAGAAAAGGCAGCAGCAGTGGTGAAGGCAGCGGAGAAGGCAGCAGCGGTGGTGGTGGCACAGAGGCGGGCAGTGGCAGTGGGAGGCACCAGTGGAGAAGACGGCAGTGTCAAGGAGAAGGTGGCTCAGGTAAGGACCTGGAGGTGCTGGGGGGTGGGCTGGGCTGGGGATGCAAAGCTCCAAAGCACACCAAGAGCTTTGGAGACCCCTGATCCACTCCAGGTCACTTCGTGCCCCCTCTGCTTCACCTCAGAAGGGGCACAAAGTGACCCCGCTTCGACTTGGGGTTTGGGCCTCAGGCTGAAGTGCTGTACAGCCCTATTATACTGTATAAAAATATAGATTTGTTACACATGGCTACTGAGCTTCCTTTCCAGCCTGATGTGATCCTTGAGACAGTTGAATGAGGGTCCTCCTGTGGGTCATATGGACATCTGAAACTCAATTATAATGGACCATTGGCCCATCTACCTCAGTATTTTCTCTGACTGGCAGCAGCTCTCCAAGTTTCCCAGGCAGACGTTTTCTCCAGCCTGCCATCAGAGATGACTGGAGGAGATGCCAGGGCTTGAATCTGAGATCTTCTGCATAGAGACCATATTTTCTACCATTGGGCTGTGGACCACCATATTGCTATTGTAACAAACCTTTCACATGTGAGTTGGTCATATGACCAATGATCTTGTGAGTTGTCCCTTATTCTGTGACAGTTACAAGCCAGAAAGGCCAGGCAAATATGATTAGAGCACGCTATAAAACTTCATTCCATAATGGCAGCAAGAAGGTGTTTGCCAGTCTTACAACAGCCTTGTGCTTCGGAGAAGGGATGAAACACCATTATAAAAACTGGGTAGCAGCGGCCACAGCAGGAATGTTGCACCTTGTTACTGAGGATTTTGATCTACATAGAAAAATATCAAGAAAAGAGATGAGGTTCTGCAGGCAGCAATATCCACCATATTGACTAATCTGGAGAGAATGCTTTGGGAAGAGCACTTAAAATAATTAAGTTAGCATAGCTTGGCAAAGTAATAGGGGAAAGACCATAATAATGTGTTACAGATATTGGAAAAGTAAAAAACACCAAGGAGGAGGATGAATTATTTCGGCACTGGCAAAAAGGTGTAATTAAGAGTAATAAGATGAATTTATAAAATGGAATATTCAGAATTAATAGAAGGTAAAAAGGAAACTAAATTAGGTGATATACAATTTTCCCAAGGGAAGCCATCGAAACTGGATTACCTGGGGCAGCTGGACTAGAAAAAAGTGAGAAAACACTGTAGGAAATAAAGAATCTTGAAATCAGCAACAGATACTGTATTTGGCTTAATAGCTGTAAACCGTGTATAATCCCTAAAGAGCAGGCCTGGAAGCCACACTGACAATGAGTTCCGTTGGTGCTAGTTATTACAAGGGCAATATTTTTCTGTGATTGTGTCAGTGACATCTTACCTCTTGAGGCAAAACTCCATTTGTCGTTGAAATATATCTGCTACAGACAGTGGTGATACTGTGCTGGAGAGAGACGATAGATTTTCAGGAAGCTGAACATAGTACGAAAGAGGCATCATGTGCGCACTCATCCCACTTCTGTCTCTGATTACAGGTTTGGCAGATATTTGTGTTGTTTTGCAACCTCTAAAAACTGTTTGTACAGACACAGTCATGGGACAAAAGAAATGAAGGTGTATTGCGTGATGTTTCTGTTACTAGAGGTGTACAAAATTATGCATGGTGTGGAGAAAGTGAATAGAAAGACATTTTTCTCCCTCTCTCATAATACTAGAACCCAGGGTCATCCCATGAAGCTGACTGGTGGGAGATTCAGGATGGATAAAAGGAAGTACTTCTTCACACAGTGCATAGGTAAAGTATAGAATTTGCTACCACAAATTGTAGTGATGGCCACCAATTTGGATGGCTTTAAAAGGGGGTAAGACAAATTCATGGAGGAAAAGGCTGTCAATGGCTACTAGTCCTCATGCCTCTATGCTACCTCCAGTATCAGAGGCAGTGTGCCTATGTACACCAGTTGATGGGGAACATGGGCGGGAGGGTACTGTTGTACTTGTGTCCTGCTTCTGGGTTTCCCGTGGTCAGCTGATTGGCTACTGTGTGAACAGAGTGCTGAATTAGATGGGCCCTTGGTCAGATCCAGTATGGCTCTTCTTATGTTCTTATGTCATAATATCTTCATTTGTCATAATACCTTTTGTTGTAATATCTTCATTTATCTGGAAAAAAATATTGTCTGTGGCCAAGCTGAAGTGTCAAAGGAGCCCTTTATGTATGTTTGCCTTCAGTAGATGAGCAGTTTAAAACTTGTACCCAGGGAAAAGATTGGCATATGCAAATAATCATCTTGTATTTTGCAATTCTACTTCACATACATACACCAAAATAACTATATTTAATATTCCAAAAACATTTTAAAAGTGGAAAAGAAAATGGTGCCATGCCTACGTATGATTCCATTTGGATATACAACGCCTGCCAATCTGCTTTGGTAGTATCAAAATATATATACAGGACTATTTATCCTACTATACATTTTAAAACAAGATTTCTGGAATAACTGAGCTTCCCACCAACAAAAAGACATGAAGCCCATAGAGGAAATAGATCCTTCCTTTGATTTAACAGCAGCCAGAAACACATTTATCTGCCAAATTAGACTTTTGAAAATAAGGCAGCAAAATCTGTTTATACACTTGGATCCGCTTAAAGTGTTCCTCTCTAAATATATGTCATTGAACATTGCTGGAAATTCATTTCCATCTCTCCTCCCTCCCCATCATACTTGTTGGATTTCTCCCAGGTTCCAGGTTGCTTTTTGTTTTCTAAACAGTGGCAGTTATCATTAATTAATTATGATTATAATTATGAATATTTATAGCCTGCCTTTCTATGAACCATGCCCAAGGCAGCTCATTTGAGCAGCAGGCTCTACCACATTGCTTGTATCACAATAAGATGGCACAGTATCAAGGTTTTAAAAACATCATTATGACATCACTGTTCGTTACATCACAACACAAGACAATGCATTGAGAATGGTGGTTGTTGCACCATCCCTAGCAGCAGTGCAAAGGATGTGTCTTCAATACAGTGAAATAATTGTTGTCAACAAATTACCCATCTTCACCCTCTTGTCTATATTGTTATGCATGCTGAGGGGAAGATCCTGTCACCAAATCCTTCTTCTTGGGGTGAGATCATCATTTTAGCCTTTTATTCGTACTGATCCCACCATTCCAATACTTATTTCTCATTTACACCATACTTCATTTGCAAATTGCCATACAGGCATTGCTCAAATAATTTTGTTGACTCTTCCATCAACCCTGTATTGGAAGTCACTATTTCTCCATTCACAGATATGTACTGAGGCTAAGGGAAATTGACTTATTCAAGACTGCACAATGGACACAATCCAGCACAAAGTTAGGTATACTTGCGTCCATTGAAATCAATGGACATGGGTAAACTCATTCATTGCAATGGCTTTTGATTTACCAAACCCTGGGCTTGTTTGTGGCCATGAAGCCTATTATGAACCCCAGGCTTCCTAGAGATCCAAGTCCAGCTCTTTACCCACAGGGCCACACTGGCTAAATTAGCTGCTTAGTGATTCACAGTGTAATCCTATTTAGAAATAAATCTCACTGATTTCAATGGGACTTAGTCCCAGGCAATTGTGTATAGGATTGCAGCTTCACTGACTTTATTTTATTTGCAATTCAGGCAGAATACAGAGTTTAGTTCTAAATACGTAAAGCTGAGGATAAAAATCCACAAGCAATTGTATGCTTCATATAGCTTTGATATTACAATAAAAGGTATGTGTGTGAGGGGGGCTGCTGTCATAGAAATGTCAGCAGTGCATTATATCCCCATGTAAGCAAACTGGGGTTTGCTGGCTGCATGAAAAAAAAAATCCATTATCCAAATACTTTCCTTCTCCCTCTCTTTACTTGTTAATAGCAATGTACTTATTGGCATCTTAGGAGGAAACAAACATTGTATAATATACTAGGAAAAGGCCATCTGGCAGAATATATTTGCTCTTTTTTCAGTTGAGCTCTAATCCCATCCTCTTGTGTTTTAACCACCTCTCTTCAGCTATTCCATTTCTTTGTAAGATGTCCCATGCATCTTGTGCATTCATTTAAAGGGGGGGGGCATTATTGTCTTTTCTAATAGCTTTTTCCACATGTTCATCACCCTCTTGCCATTCTGCATTTCCGTCCTATTTTTCCAACTTTTTTGATACTATCCTTTTTATCGGCATAATCAGTTCTCTTTGGAAAACATGAACTGAATATGAATTGCATGGTTTATGGGGAATAGTAAATATTTTATAAAAGCATCAAATTTCAACAGATTGCCCTATGTATAATTTAAGGAAATTATTCCTATCATGGTTTGGAGCAAACAAATTTTCCTTTTACTTCTTTCTCTAAAATACAAATACCTTTATGTCATGACACAGGAAAATAACTGCTTCTATTATCTTTATCTTTTTTCTTTTTTTATTATCTTTATCTACCACCCACCTTTCACTATCGTTATGCAGCTGTTCAGGAAAGAAGATGCTTACTGATGGCTTTATTAAACAGGGATGGAGGGAACTCATCCATGAATGAGGTGTGACTTGGAAACAAAAACAGCTGAAGAGAGCAATCCTATGTCCCCTAGGCAGCATCTGGGGGAGAAAGGATTTTTTCGGTTTCCCAGCTCTATGCTCCCCACCCCTCCCCCACCTCCTTGTAGCTGGCGCGGAAGGAAGAGCGGTGTCTGCCCCTCTGTGCCTGTCCATGCTCGTAACTTGGAGCATGGACAGGGTGCAAAGAGAGCGTTTGCAGGGGTGGGAAGGGGAGGAGACTGTGGAAGCTATTCTAGACAGCTTCCTATGCAGTCTCCAGCCCTGTTCCTGCCGCCTCCCTGAAGCTGAACTGAGACGCCCAAAATCAGGTGACTAAGGAAAACTGCAGGGCAGCCAGAGCACAGAAGGAATCCCCTCCTCCGTGCTTCAGCCACCCTGCATTGAATAGGAGGCGACCATCTAGCTCAATAGGATTGCATCCTAAATCCTTCTGCCACGTTTATTTTACTTGAGGCCAAACTGTTCTGACAGAGGACTGGTTCAGACATGCATGTCCATCACTTGACTTATCTGTACAATGACTGGCAGCAGAATGTGTGAACTGACTCCACCAAAAAGCATTATGTGTCAGGAGATATAAGGTAATACAGAAGTTCTATCTGTGATGGCTCATTCACACATACAAGGCACTGTGTGATAATTAGTTATTAAGTAATGGATATCCGCATATGAACCAGCCCAGGGACTCATCTGAATAAAATGAGACTTGCACAGAAAAAAGTGATAAGGATAAACAAGTTAGCCTATATTAGAAAAAGGACTCATTAAAGACTATCATGAACCAGATGAAATAGGCTATTCTCTAGAATGTTCAGGCCACAATATGTATCAGACTTTAGGTACCATACAACTCTTTGGCTGAGCATAACAAGAAAGCATAATTTGGGCTATCCATCATGAAGAAGATACACTATGATTGTCTGGAGATGGTTAGCACAAACTGGTTTTCAGACCAGCTTCAAACCACAGTTTCAGATCCTGGTTTGTTGGGCTCAAACAAACCACAGTGTGTGGGCATGGTTGGGTTCAGATATTAAACAAACTACGGTCTCATGTAATTTAATTTTTTTTTTACATTTATACCACACCTTTCCATAAAATTGCCCAAGGCAGCTAACAGCAAAATTCACAATAAAAACCAAATAAATATAGGAATAAAATAAAAAGCAGATAAAAATGGTGACCAATTAAAAACATAATTAGATTTAAAAATACAGATTAAAACACAAAACAGTGGAGAAAAACAAATCAGCCCAGTAGCCAAACTCCAGTTTAAATCAAATAGGATTTGCCTGTCAGGCAAACGGCCTTCAATGAGTAGGGCTAGAGTAGATGAACCTCCTTCAATAAGGAATTCCGAAGTCTGGGTACATAAACTGGAATCAGTGCAGATGCTTGTTTGCTTTTAACCCCCCTGCAGGGCAGGGTGGAATTTCTGGATAAAAATGGGAGGGAAGAAAGCTTAAATCTCTCCCTCCCAGAGCACCATGGTTCCAATCAGAATCAGGGCCACTCGTGCTTACACTGAGGCAATTAATTCAATCACTCATAGCTCTGCTATGCATGATTTGAAGAATGTGTAGTCCAGCCCTGAGAAAGGCCTTTTCTCAGTGTTAAATCTCTCGACCCACTCTGTCCTTGAAAACAAAAGAAATTCACCTAAGTTCAGGCAAGCTCTTTTTGTGACTAGTGATGGATTGTTCCCATTTTCCTCACATCCTAGAATGGAAGCACACACATTTTGAAGAACCACATGCATTGAGGGGAAAAGGGAGCTCCCCCCACTCACACACACACATGCACTATATGTAAGCTCATGCAGAAGGCACCTCCCTCCCTTTCCTTTTGCAGTTCATTGTTTTAAACAGAAGGGACTTCCTTGGATCATTAGAAAAGGACATTCATGCAACAAAAGCTTGCAATATATATTGATCTAAAGAAAGAACAATGTCTTGGCAAAAGTATGACGTTTTTGTACACAGATGCTGATGAAGTAAGTTCATGTCTTCCATGTAAGTTCATGGAAATAAGCTAGGTATCTTCTAAGATGCCAGTTCAATTTGGAGAGGGACTGGGCTCTCTGGGGGATATGTGTTTAAGACTCTTATGGTAGGGGAGCCCTGAAATCTCAAAAGAGCAACTGTGAATTAATGCACTTAGTTCTCTACAGCAAGGATTTTCCTATCTTTTATGGAAAAACTAGATGTGGAGATTATTACCATACATGTGAGGAATATAATCTCCACATCTTCTCTCAGCCATTAATCCCCACCTTTCAGCCACAAAATAGACCCTACTAGTAATAGATATATCACTTCTTCTTGTCCAAATTGGCATGGGCTGTTTTTGTTAATTGGAAATGTATGACCATTTAGGAGGTGTGTATGTGTGTGTATGTGCATCCACATGTGCATGAGTGCATCACTTTCCAATATTCTAAACCATATTCATTAGATAAACACTTTTTCACTAATGATTACATCATGTATATTTAATATTTGTAATATTGATCCATTGTTGCTTGTGTCATCGTTCACACATTAAATACATTTAGGTGAATCGCTTTTATTTTCAAGCACAAACAGACCAGTTTGAGAGATTTAACATCGTGACTTTTTTTTTACTTTATAGTATTTTTGTATAATTGTCACTGGCCTCTTTCCCTTCTTTTGTTCCTTAACATTCTACTTGTGTTATCTGGAATGTGACCAACAAATAGAATGCTGGGAACTAGTTGGAGGCAAGGGAAGAGGTGATGCATTGGTGATGCTTTCCCCTCCAAATGGTA
Organism: Heloderma suspectum; assembly: GCF_057233095.1. Classification (NCBI taxonomy): domain Eukaryota; kingdom Metazoa; phylum Chordata; class Lepidosauria; order Squamata; family Helodermatidae; genus Heloderma; species Heloderma suspectum. The sequence goes on from NC_139462.1 coordinate 74,983,744, forward strand.
CCTAAATAAAGGGAAGGAAATGGAAGAGGTGATGTACTTCCTATGTTCCTGGCCATGACCTGAATTGGCTTGGGTGTGAGTGAATGTACAAAGGTGATCTTGGTCTAGTCAGTACATGGATGGGAGAATGCCTGTGAACACTGCCTTGGGTTCCATGGAACATAAGAAACTGCCTTACACTGAGTCATTCAAACTGATCCATGTAGCTTGGTGTGGCCTATACCGGGAGTTCGTAATCCACAGTCCATGGGCTGCATGTTGCCTCTACAGCATTTACTGTGCTCCCTGTGGGTGCCCTGACCTCCCCACTGCTGCTGAATTCCTGCCCACCCTGCCACCCCCAGTTTCCCCAGCAACTGTACTCTCCACTCCCTCCCACAGAGATCCTGCTACAGATTGCTCTTTCTCTGCTATTGCTACCAGTGAGGAAAGAATGATCTGTATCAGGATTGCTGGGATGTGTGTGTGTGTGTGTGTTTGTGTGCATGTGTGTGGCCCTGACCTCTGAGCCAACATCACATGTTGGGGCCAAAAAGTTGTGCACCCCTGGTCTACACTGACAGACAGTAGCTCTCCTGGAGATGCCAGGGATTGAATCTGGGACATTCTTGTATGCAAAGCGGGTGCTTTACAGCTCTTAAAAAACAAATATACATATAATTCAAGTATTACCTAGCGAGCACACATGCACACTTATACAAGCCAGAAGAAACTCCTCTGTTGACTATGAGGTGAGGGTTACATAATTATAATAAAGATGGAGTACAGACTAGTATTGGCTCTCTCTCTGTGGAACTCCCTACTTGTTGATGTCAGGCAGGCACCAACATTGTTTTGTTTTTGGCATCTGCTGAAGATGTTTTTTATTTAAACAAGCCATCTTTGACTAACCAGCCATGGTTTTATTAGTATAATTTGATTTTAAAGATGTTAGCGCTGTATTTTGATTCTTTTTTCACTGCCTTTTTATTGTTCACCGCTCAGGAATTTTATTGGATGTAGAGCAGCATATAAATATTCTAAATAAAGAAATAATCCAGCTATCAGTTTTGGTTCTTTAGCTGCAGAAGAGTTCTTTAACCCTAGCCTTCGAGACAGGATTCTTTTCTCATCTATGTACCTAACATCTTTTTGAGTCTGGTTCCTTTAGTTCCTCTTCTGGCCTCCCCACAAGGTTTTAGTTTGGGGGCTTCCCACCAAGGTCTCAGAAACTCACCTTGAACAAAAAGCGCTACAATCTTTCTCACAGAGAGAGAGAGAGCTGGCCCATTCCATACCATTGTCTGAGGTGGGCAAGCAACAATGCTCCCCCCACACGCACACACGCATTAAGCCACTGCCTGGGGTCACCCACTGCCTGCCTGCCTGCCTGCCTCCACCACCACCACCACCACCGGTCACCCACACTCTCCCCCTGCCTGAGCAATTTACCTCATCCTGACGGTGGAATTTTTAAATAGGAGCCAAGTGGGTATCTTAAATGGTGGTTATCTGTTGCTGATACAAAGTCAGATGAAGGAGAGCTTGGACAGGCAGTGGCAGGGTGTGTACTTGTTCCCCTGCCCCTCATCTCAATCTGGCTCCTGAGACAAGAGGCTCAGTGTCTCATGATAGAGCCAGCCCTCTTCCAGGGTCCTCTGTATCTTCCAAGACAAAATAGGTGAATATCCTACAGTTCAATCGGCTACTGAATATTTCCTCTTTTTTGCCTCCCTTTCCACTTTCCCTTGTATCACCTATTGATTGCCTGCTAGTTCTCCAGAGGCCTTGGCAGTGTAGGAATCCTTATTCTAGGTGATCCAAGTTCCAGAATGTTCATTCTACTCCTGCCTCTCTTGCAGTTGTGGCAACAGGAATTGACTAGAGTATTCCACATGTGGTCACACCATAGATTAATATAAAAGCATTACAGTATAATAGTGAAAGTTTTATTTTGAATAAGATAGTTAGATATAATTTAAAGCAGGATCCCCTGCTAAGCTTGTTAACTGAAGATTATTAGTTTACAAAATCAGAGCATTTGGTTGTTTTATATGGCAAGAACAGTACGAGTTTTCTAGACAAAACACTGGAACAGAAAAAAGTTCCGAAAACAAAGGAAAAGCTAAATAAGTTATGGGACTATATTGTAATGTCTAAAACTAATTAGGTTGGGTAAGGGATGGAAGATAGAAGATAGAATCCTTTTATAGAAATTGGCCAGCTTTTCGTGCATTTTGTAAATTACACCTGAATATTAAAGTAGACCAGGGGTAGGCAACATGGCACCTTCCAGATGTTTTGGACTACAATTCCCATAATCAATTACCATTGGCCATGCTGGATGGGGCTTATGGGAGTTGTAGTCTAACAGCTGGAGGGCACCAGGTTACATTTCCCTGAAGTAGACAATGTTTTTCATTTATATGAGCAATCAAAATGTGTAATATTCTGTGAAAAAATACAAATTTAAATTAGTCTGAATATATATATATATATATATATATATATATAAAGACCTAAAACAGACAGACTAAGGCTGCAACCCCATAAACACTTATCTGGGAGTGAGTCCCATTGAATTCAACAGGACTTAAGACTTACTTCTGAATAGGCATGGATAGGGTTGCATTGCAGGTAAATAAAATACGAAGAATGTATCACATTCATGTCCTCAGCAAATTGTGCTCTAAACATAGATTGTAAAAGAATACTGGCATATTGAAATGCCCAACATGCATTCCAGCCAGGTACACTTGAATACTTGAATTCCAGCTTCAATATATTTGACTACTTCAGCATTATCTCAAACGCATCTCTGTTCAAAGTCTGTTGAACAAAAATTGTCATCAAAGACAAAGAGACTGCAAAAATAAAATAAAATAAATTGGGAGAAGTTGAGTTTAGTGCCAGGAATTTGAGAAACTGCTGATGAAGTCATTTTTGGCAGAACTAATTTTGTACTTGCTAAGCTCACCTCTGAGTTAGATGTTCTTTGATTTTTAAAAACGGAATTCTTTTTTTTTTCACACCGCCAAACCTGATAGCTTTTCAGATTAAATCTCTGCTAAGCAGATCATTAGTGCTCATTTGAAAGGCAAATTTATAAATAGCTCTGATGGATAACAGAAAGCAACCCCAAACTTCAGTATAGAAAAGATGTGAAGAGGAGAAAGGCAAGAAAGCTGATACAGCTGAGTAGTAGGAAGAAATGCAAGAGTTTACCTACAGACAACCAAGTGGCCTTTGCTACAGCATTGCCATGAATTTCTAAAGAGGTCCTTCCACCCTTACTGCCTTCTGCATGCCTGTTCAACTAGTCCTCATCTTCACCAAGCTCTGGATTAATGGGCAACTTGCATACTGTAGTTTTAAACTTTTAAAAAATTACATTTTATCATGTTGCTGTATTTTCTGGCTAGAAACTTAATAAATAAATAAATAAACTGAGCATGGGGAAGGGAGTGCTCAAGTCCTCCTTCCAATGTTCTGACACATTTAGGGCCAAACTACATATTACACTCATTATATAGTTTGCCTTGGGGTTTGTTTATTTGTTTGTTGTCATAAATTAATTACAGACATGTCAGGGGCAAGAACTTACTTTAAATGGAGGGAGGATAACTTTTCCTCAAGTGGATCTCTTCTGTATGTGGGTTCCCCAGGAAAAGAATCTCCGCTAGGCTGCCACAAGTCAGGATGAACCTCCTGACACACCCTAGTCTATACAGCTGCTTGGGGGAGTTGCTGAGCTCCATTGCCAATGACCCGTTCTCTTCAGCCCAGCTCTAGGGAAAAATGAAAATAAAAGGTGCTTTAGACTTTCCTTCTCAAAGCCCATGAACAGAGAACTTCCCAAAACCCTTCTAAAAATCTTAAAAGACAAGCAGTGGCTTTGTAACCATGTAGTCTTTCATGTGGGTAAAAGTTCAGTGAAAAATCCCTTTTAAAACAACACAGCCAAATGTCCAAATATAAAAAGAGTTCTTAAGGTGCCATCTCCTATTGGAGGTTAGCTATCATTCCAGCTATTTTTGTTTTTGATGTCGCTGCTCTGAATAGTTGTATAGAAGTACAGCTGAACCATTCCCTCAGATTCTTTAACCATGATGTTCATCTTCTTCCTATTGATCTTTTTCCTTCCATTTCCTCTTGTGTAATAAGTTGGAGTATACAAGAGTTCATTTAGGAAAAAAAGTGAAACAAGCTGGGGGGTGGGGGTGTCAGGGAAGACAACAATCACACACATACACAGAATTCCAAATAAAAATTAGATGCTATATGACAAGCTCTAGAAGGACTGAGGGGATCTTTTTTATGGAGATCACCACTCAGTAAAAGCCAGCACCTTTGAGAGGCTGATGGTTAGGGTTGGATGGACCCACCTCCATCCTGGGTCTTCGGTTGCTCGCTAAGCCACTGCCACCTGTGCCCACTTGCTGCACGAGCCCCTCAATGGCTCAGCGGGTGACTGGCAAGTGCAGCAGGGCTGCCCGCTCCTTCCCCGAGCAGTCAGCCTATTTTGCATAGAAATGGTAGCTTGGGTCTTTCTGGAACAGCAGTGTTGTGCAGATCACGGCTGTAAAGGGGCGATCTATGCAGCATTACAGTTGTGAATGGCCCTTTCATGCCGGTAATGTTGTGTAGATCACCCCTTTATGGCTACAATCTGAACAACATTGCTGTTCTGAAAAGACCTGAGCCACCATTTCTATGCAAAATGGTGGCTCGGGGAAGGAGTGGGGGGCTGTCAGACACTTCTGGACCATATGGCACTCACGGATGTGTCCAGTGAGTGCTGCATGGTCTGCAAACGGGGTCCAGGGGGCCAAGAGGGTGGGAGTCCATTGGACTACACCCCCATATCAGGTGCCTGCTACATCCCTCTTGATGGCTGGTCAGTCCAAAACCATGATAGCCTCCATTTCTGAAGGCAGTGGTCTAGCCAGCACATCAGAAAATTACCTAGTGGCTGGACCCACCTTCTCAACAACTGTAACTTACAACTCAAAAGCCCAAGGTATTTGGAACCATCAGCCTATTCAAGGAAAGGGATTAAGGTTTTGTTAAATCAGCCGTGATAGGCTACGTTAATTGTCACGTAGCCTATCACGGGTGACTTTAAAAAAAAAAAGCGCGTACGCAAATGGCGGCCCCCATAGGGAGCCGCCATTCGCGTTCCTTATTTGGTCGCTGTAGTCTACGTAATGATTTACGTAGACTATGGCGAAAATAAGGGCAACGCAGATAGCGTTGCCCTTATTTTCGCCGTAGTCTACGTAATCTTTACGTAGACTACAGCGACCAAATAAGGAACGCGAATGGCGGCTCCCTATGGGGGCCGTCATTAGCCGTACGCGCTTTTTTTTTTTTTTTTAAGTCACCCGTGATAGGCTACGTGACTATTTACATAGCCTATCATGGCTGACTTTGCAAATCTAGCCGTGATAGGCTATGTTAATCGTCACGTAGCCTATCACGGGGGCGTTTGTTTTTTTTTTACTTTTCTTGGAATGGCGGCGGCAGCCGGTCAAGAGATCGGCTGCCGCCCCCACCCCTGACGAAGACCTGCCGAACCGCCGCCGGGACCCGCCGCCGGGAGGGACATTCGGGAAAGGTAAGTCCCATCTCGGGGGGGGGGCAGGGGGCAGGGGGGGGCGGAGAATTTCTCCCCGAAACTACTTCGGGGAGCCGAATACGTTGGCACTCAGGCCCCCGAAGTTTCGGGGAGAAATTCTCCCCCATCCCTACTCCGCTCCCCGATCAGGATTGGGACTGCAGAACACAGGAACTCTTCCACTACATGCCACAGTCCTTATGAAAATTGGCCCCTGCTTCAAGCTGCTATTCACTCTGGGAAGGAAGCTGCCACTGATGCTGAGGCCGAGTGAGACTATTTTCCCTTCTATGTTTCTCAGTGAGCATTAATGCAATAGTACCCCTTTTTCTTTTCAAATCATAAATAGACTTCAAATTTCAAATCACATTATGCCAGACATAGCTAAAACGCCTGCTTTAAGATGGGTGGAATAGAATTCAGAGAGCTCCAGATTCTGCCTTCCTTACTAAACTAAACTAAACACTAAAGGCCCCTCATCTAGCAGGAGGGGCAGCCATAAAATTAGAGTGGCGCCTCATGATCACACCAGAATCGAGGCAGGGAGTGCGGGACATGGAGTCGGGAAGAGAATAGACTGGAGCCCTAGAACCAGGAGAGCTCGCTTTCTTCACTCTCATGCCTCACTCATTTCTTCCTCACTCTACTCCTGAGAGTCCCCAGAGATGAACAGGAAAGGAAACAGATAAGAGTGCCTGAATGAGAGCAGAGCAGTTTTCCTGGCTCAGCCATTCTAATCTGTATCTGTTTCCCTCTCTTGTAAAGCTCTTCGGCAGCACTGGGAAGCTCAACAGAAAAAGAACGACCGGGGGCATGAGTGAAAAGAAGTTTTTCTTATTTTGCTTGCATACTCTGGTCTCCAGTAGATATGGCTGAGAGGTTGGCTGGGCTTGAAGAACTCCCTAACAGTACAAGAGCTCGTCTTCCAAGCCAATATTGCTATCACAGTCAAGTGATCGAGCAGTAGGACTTTGACTTTTCGTGACTTTATCCCACACTATCTGGATAGATTCATGAGCATAATGAAGATACAAAATGTATTTTTCATTCCCTTTGTTAGTTGAGTATATCTCAGTCTGGAAGTGAAGTGATGCCACCCAAAAATGAGGTAGTGGTTTCTACATACCCAGGGGACTCCCTAGGTAAGCAGAAGTATATACATTTGTAAATTAAAATAAAAATATTTTTTAAATCCCTCCAAATGGGCCAGAAAAGGCCTCCTTGCTTCCAGGATTTTTGGAATGTTAATGGCAGTTGAGACTATTTGTTGTTGTTGTTCAGTCGTTCAGTCGTGTCCGACTCTTCGTGACCCTATGGACCATAGCACGCCAGGCCTTCCTGTCCTGCGCTCTCTCCCGGAGCGTGCTCAAGTTCATATTCATTGCATCTGTGATGCTAACTAGCCATCTCATCCTCTGCCGTCCCCTTCTCCTTTTGCCTTCAGTCTTTCCCAGCATCAGGGTCTTTTCCAGGGAGTTTTCTCTTCGCATTAGGTGGCCAAAATATTGGAGCTTCAGCTTCAGTATCTGTCCTTCCAATGAGCACTCAGGGTTGATTTCCTTTAGGATGGACTGATTTGACCTCCTTGCAGTCCAGGGGACTCGTAAGAGTCTTCTCTAGCACCACAGTTCGAAGGCATCAATTCTTCGGCGCTCAGCCTTCCTTATAGTCCAGCTCTCACAGCCATACATTACTACTGGGAAAACCATAGCTTTGATTAGACGGACCTTTGTCGGCAAGGTGATGTCTCTGCTTCTTACTATGCTGTCTAGGTTGGCCATAGCTTTCCTCCCAAGGAGCAAGCGTCTTTTAATTTCATGGCTACAGTCACCATCTGCGGTGATCTTGGAGCCCAAGAAAGTAAAATCTGTCACTGCTTCCATTTCTTCCCCTTCTATATGCCAGGAAGAGATGGGGCCAGATGACATGATCTTAGTTTTTTTAATATTGAGTTTCAAACCAGCTTTTGCACTCTCCTCTTTCACCCTCAACAAGAGGCTCTTGAGATCCTCTTCGCTTTCTGCCATTAGGGTGGTATCATCTGCATATCGGAGGTTGTTGATAATTCTCCCAGCAATCTTAATTCCGACCTCTGATTCATCCAACCCGGCATTTCTCATGATGTACTCTGCATATAAGTTAAATAAGCAGGGTGACAATATGCAGCCTTGTCGTACTCCTTTCCCAATTTTGAACCAATCGGTTGTTCCATGTCTGGTTCTTACTGTTGCTTCTTGACCCTTGTACAGGTTTCTCAGGAGACAGGTAAGGTGGTCTGGTACTCCCATCACTTTCAGAATTTGCCACAGTTTGTTGTGATCCACACAATCAAAGGCTTTAGCGTAGTCAATGAAGCAGAAATAGACGTTTTTCTGGAATTCTCTTGCTTTCTCCATGATGCAGCGAATGTTGGCGATTTGATCTCTAGTTCCTCTGCCTCTTCGAAACCCAGCTTGTACTTCCGGTAGTTCTCGGTTCGCATACTGCTGAAGCCTAGCTTGTAGGATTTTGAGCATCACCTTGCTGGCATGTGAAATGAGCGCAATTGTGCGGTAGTTTGAACACTCTTTGGCGTTGCCCTTCTTTGGAATTGGAATGTAAACTGACCTTTTCCAGTCTTGTGGCCACTGTTGAGTGTTCCAGATTTGTTGGCATATTGAATGCAGCACTTTAACAGCATAATCTTTTAGGATTTTAAATAGCTCGGCTGGAATACTGTCATCTCCGCTAGCTTTGTTGTTACTAATGCTTCCGAAGGCCCACTTGACTTCACTCTCTAGGATGTCCGGCTCAAGTTCAGTGACCGCACTATCATGGCTATCAGGGACATTCAGATCTTTCCTGTATAGTTCTTCTGTGTATTCTTGCCACCTCTTCTTAATCTCATCTGCTTCTGTTAGGTCCCTGCCTTCTTTGTCCTTGATCATGCCCGTCTTTGCACAAAACGTTCCCTTGAGATCTCCAATTTTCTTGAAGAGATCTCTAGTCTTTCCCATTCTGTTGTTTTCCTCGATTTCTTTGCATTGTTCATTTAAGAAGGCCTTCTTGTCTCTCCTTGCTATTCTCTGGAACTCTGCATTCAGTTGGGTATATCTTCCCCTTTCTCCCTTGCTTTTCGCTTCCCTTCTTTCGTGAGCTACTTGTAAAGCCTCATCAGACAGCCATTTGGCTTTCTTGCATTTCTTTTTCTTTGGGATGGATTTCGTTGCTGCCTCCTGAACAATGTTACGGACCTCCGTCCATAGTTCCTCAGGCACTCTGTCTATCAGGTCTAATCCCTGAAATCTATTCCTCACCTCCACTGTATATTCATCAGGGATATGATTTAGGTCATACCTGAACGGTTTAGTGGTTTTCCCGACGTTCTTCAATTTAAGCCGAAATTTTGCAAGAAGCAGCTCATGATCTGAGCCACAGTCAGCTCCAGGTCTTGTTTTGACTGACTGTATGGAGCTTCTCCATCTTTGGCTGCAAAGGACATAATCAATCTGATTTCGATATTGACCATCTGGTGATGTCCATGTGTAGAGTCGCCTCTTGTGCTGTTGGAAAAGAGTGTTTGCTATGATCAGCATGTTCTCTTGGCAAAACTCTATTAGCTTTTGTCCTGCTTCATTTTGTACACCAAGGCCATGCCTGCCTGTTATCACGGTGATTTCTTGACTTCCTACTTTAGCATTCCAATCCCCTATGATGAAGAGGACATCTTTTTTTGGTGTTAGTTCTAGAAGGTGTTGTAGGTCTTCATAGAACCGATCAACCTCAGTTTCTTCGGCCTCAGTGGTTGGGGCATAGACTTGAATTACTGTGATGTTGAATGGTTTGCCTTGGATTCGTACTGAGATCATTCTATCATTTTTAAGATTGTACCCCAGTACTGCTTTTCCCACCCTTTTGTTGACTATGAGTGCTACTCCATTTCTTCTAAGGGATTCTTGCCCACAATAGTAGATATGATAGTCACCTGAATTAAATTCGCCCATGCCTGTCCATTTTAGTTCGCTGATTCCCAAGATGTCGATGTTCAATCTTGCCATCTCATGTTTGACCACCTCCAGCTTACCTTGATTCATTGATCTGACATTCCAGGTTCCTAAACAATATTGTTCTTTACAGCATCGGATTTTCTTTTAACCACCAGACACATCCACAGCTGAGTGTCCTTTCGGCTTTGGCCCAGCCGCTTCACTCTTTCTGGCGCTACTTGGAAATACCCTCTGCTCTTCCCCAGTAGCATATTGGACACCTTCCGACCTGAGGGGCTCATCTTCCGGCGTCATATCTTTTAGCCTTGTGATACATTCCATGGGGTTTTCTTGGCAAGAATACTGGAGTGGGTTGCCATTTCCTTCTCCAGTGGACCACATTTTGTCAGAACTCTCTGCCATGACCTGTCCATCTTGGGTGGCCCTGCACAGCATAGCTTATGGCTTCACTGAGTTATGCAAGCCCCTTCACCACAACAAGGCAGTGATCCATGAAGGGGTAAGGTACCATAAGACTCTCTGTTGTAGAGATATACGAAAGTCACTTACCTTTTCGTGGATTCTGTTCGTGGGGGGGAGGCGATCCGTCCCTCCCCCAGGAATCCTCGATGGCTGGTTCTGTTCCACGGCAGCTCCGCGGAGCAGCTGGCCAGGGCCGTCCACAGCTGGATTTCCAGCCGTGCACTGGCTGGTGTGGACGCAAATGGCGGCCGCTGTAGCGGCCACCATTTGCGTCCAGCCAGGCAGCCACGATAGGCTACATAAGTCTTTACGTAGCCTATTATGGCTGGGAAAGAAAAAAAAACCCAGTGTACGCAAATGGTGGCGGCTATGGCGGCCACCATTTGTGTTCCCTATTTTTCGCTGATTTATCTGATGTAAATATTTACATAAGATAAAACGGCAAAAAAAGGGGGGAATGCAAATAGCGTACTGGACGCTATTTGCGTTCCTTTATTTTTTGCCGTTCTAGCCTATGTAAATATTTATAAATATTTACGTAAGATAAATCGACAAAAAATAGGGAACGCAAATGGCAGCCGCCGTAGCTGCCGCCATTTGCGTACACTGGGTTCCCCCCCCCCCAGCCGTGATAGGCTATGTAAAGACTTATGTAGCCTATCATGGCTGCAAGGATGGCAATGGCAGCAGAACCGCCGCTGCTGCCGCCGCCGAATCCACAGCATCCGCCCCAGGTAAGTGCTGTCCCGGGGGGATTCCGCGGGGGCAGCGGGGGGGCAGAAGGCCGTTCCGCCATGGATTCCGTGGGCCAGATTCTAAAGAACTCTCCACCATGACCTGTCCGTCTTGGGTGGCCCTGCACGGCATAGCTTATGGCTTCATTGAGTTACGCAAGCCCCTTCGCCACAACAAGGCAGTGATCCATGAAGGGGAGTTGAGACTATAGGGATAAGAAATTCAAGAATAACTAACTCTTTTGTCTGGAGATGGAACTTCCAGCTTCACAACAGTTCCTATCTTTGCTGCTACTATTTATTTAGGGGAAGGGGAGGAAGAGACACACTATTACCCATTCACAACTAAGTTAGAATCCTGGATTTCTCCATTGTTGGGCAGCTTTCACATCCATCCCAGGGGAGAAAAAAAGACAGTTTCAAAGAACAGAAGTCAGGAAGATTTCTGATGCCTGATTTCTGTCACCTAAGTCAATGGTTGAGAGCAGCTGAGACATGGAAAGTTAGGTTGTCAGTTGGATATAGAAAAAAAAGGAAAATGGAGAGCAGAAGGAGAGAGGGATTTGACATGTTCAAGCCCCTATTAGCTTATAGTAAGTATTCTGAAGGGGGGTAGGGTTAAGGAGGGCATATGCCATAAAGTAACTCCCCCTCCCAAAAAAACCCTCCCTTCTCTGCACTACATTGGGAGGTTTCAGGAGAAAAATGGACAGAGTTTTCCTTTCCCACTCTCCAGAGCACCACCACCACGCGCGCGCACACACACACACACACACACACACACTATAGCAATGAAACCTGCACCCTCTTACATTATATAGCACAGCACTGCAAGGAAAGTGCAGGGATGAGGAGAGAAAAAAAGTTGTTCTCTTTCCTTTTACCATTCCTAACTGCTCCCTCAAGAGGGCTGAACAGTACTACAAGCTCCTATTCCAGGCTGGCCGAAGCCCTGAACAGGAGCAGTCCTGTTAGGGACTACTGATTCAATGCAACATTTTGTTGTAGGTTCCACTTGTATATATCTGAGGCTAAACTCAGTGATGGATGTGGAGAAAATATTCTCCTGGTGCTTGCTGCCTGTCCACCCCTGCACACTTTCACCATGGCCTCAATTACAAAATAAGTATCTAAGTTTAAGGCTAAGAAAGCAATCCTATGTTCCCTGGGTGAGCATCCCAGGGACCAAACAATGGCTTGGAAAACCCCTTCTGAGGTTGGAAAGAGTGCTCCAACCTTGGAAGGGGGTGTTGGAGATCCAATCCCTGACCCTGTCCCCTTGGAGAGGGGGAAAGGGGGCATTCTGGTGGGCAGGGATGGCAGGAGACCAGAGAGGCCAGGATATGATTTATCCTGAGCCTCCTTCAGCCTCCTTCCCTCCTGCCAAAGTGCCCTTGCTAGACAGGCTGAAAAGCCACTCTAGTGAAAATATAGGAGATTGGAAGGCAGGGAGGCAACGATCGGCACTACTGCTTCAGACCAGCAAGGCGAAGGAATCTCAGAAGCCTCCAAGTTTGGGGGTTCCAAGCGGCGAGGGCACAGTCCATAGGATTGTGCTCTAACTATCTTAGATATGAGAATGTGTGTGTGCGTGTGTGTGCGTGCATGCGCAAGATATGTGTATTTTCCGTGATTGTGCCACAAATTACTTATGTTTTGCCTTGCTTTGTAGGCCTTATCTTATTAATATTCTTTTAATCCCAGTTTCCTTTTTTATTTTTACAAAATTTCAAGTGTGAAACTGTGAATGGTAATTTCTTATGTGTCAAGAGGATTAACTAGACTTCCTTTTCTTTCTGTTGACAGGCAAATCAGCTTGCCTAGGCTGGAAAGAGTTTACTGATAAGATTCTCCTGTGTGTACTGTCATTAATTTGTCATTTTTGTGACTGTGAGGCATGCAAAAGTCCCCAAGATGCAGCAGGAGCTTTTTCTTAGTACTGTAAAAGAATTAAGAAATTAGTTCCCTTACTGATGTTATGACAATTTGCTGAGCAGCTATGAAGGAGAGATCAGGGCCGAAGCGACACCTCCATTAATAACGTTTCGAACACTGCACTGTACTGCTCAATCCCTTAACGGATTTTAATGTTATGGCACACGCTGCCTGTTCTGTAATGTTACTGTTTCTGTGTTGCACCGATATTTAAAGGCACACCGCTGTAGAGTTAGTAATCAAAACGCAAACTCCGGGCTTCCAGGCACCCACCGCTATTGGTTGCTCCCATACTGGGAACGTAGACAAGGCACCACCCTTTTTTTCTCGTTTCACTTTTCTGTGCATGTGGCTGTTTTGAACCCAGCCGATGAGGCAGGAGCAAGGGCACGGGATGCCCCTTCCACTGGCCATCTCCTGCTGACATGAGCAAGAGGCGCCTAGCAGCTTGTGTACCCCACGCCTCCCGCTGCTGCTGCTGCCCGGATGGCTGCCTTTGACAGTCAACGAGGCAGGAACAAGAGGAGGCACAGAGCACCCCTTCCACTGGCCGCTGAGTAGCAGGCCCCAGAATGGTGAGGGCCAGGCGACTAACCGCGGGAGAAACAGAACCCACCAAAAAAGGGAAAAATCACACCAACTCCACTGCTATTGAATGTGCACTGAAATGCAAGAGGGAGAGGAAAGGGAAACACGGGGAATGACAACAGTAAGAAAACCCACATTAGAGCATATATGACGAGGTCAAAATGAAATAAATGAAATTATAACGGTGGTTTAGTAACGGATCTCAACTCATTCACAATGGTATAAAAGGAAATAATGTGCCTAAAGAGTGATGACAACTGTTTTATAATGACATATTTATGCTTGTGTAGCTTAGGTCTACGTTTAAGAATGGTATCAAAGGAGAAGGAGTTCAATGTCAACAGAAATTGCTATACTTTCTTACGCTCTAGGCAGGCAAAGAAGAATTGATTATTTGTTCATTGCCATTTTGTGCACTATGTAGGAAGATGGACATATGAACTCTAGGAGGGCATCTCAGTTTGTATATCTGAAGGTTACACAAAACTCCTACAGAAGTGCTTCTACTTAAATTACTTGCAAGTTACTTGCAAGTTGCACATGAGTAGCTTGGCCATCCACTTGACTGACAGTTCTCCAGTGTTAATCAGCCAGTCTAAAGATGGAGAAGCAGGCTTGTTTCAAAGAAATTTAAATGCTGCTTTTCATGTTATGGCCCCCATATGGGAGGCCACTGGAAATGTGGCAGTGGCTCCATACTTGGGTAATAACATGTGCAAGTTGTTACTATGTACATCAGTTGCAATTGTGTGGAAAGCCTCCATGCCAAGCCTGTACATTCCTACTTGTTTCAGCATGCCACAAACCACAAGCAGCCTAAGACCCAGGTACCTGAAGGAATGACTGCTGTCATACCAACCTGCCCACGTATTGAGATTATTCTCTTAAGCAGCCCTCTTCCAGGTGCTCCTGCCATCTGAGGTAAGGCGGCTGGTGACGAGACTCAGAAAATCTTCTCAGTAGTGACACCCTGTTTGAGGAATTCATTCTGCACAGCACCTCGCCTAGCACCAACATTGTTACCTTTTGGTTCTAGGCAAAGATTTTTTATAACAATGTCTCTACTCTTTTAAATAACTTTCAGAATATTGGTGTTGGTTTTTTTTTAATATATGAGAAGAAATGTCCTATATATATATATAACAGCTATTGTTATGTAATGTTTACTTTGCGTGGCTTCTGTGAGGCAATAATATATCTGAGTAGGCTTGAGGCCTTGTTTTGTTACTGTCAAAGCCCTGTACAGTAGTTGCTGAGTGACATTCTGAAGGGGGAGAGAGAAAGACAATCGCTTTGGATATTGTTAGATGGGGCCTGAATCAATTCTGATTAGGGGTGTACAAAACCCCCTTACCTTGCATCTACTGGGGGGTTTGGGGGGGGGAGGCAATCCAGTCCTCCCCCCCGGAATCCTCCCTGGCCGGCTCCACTCCACTGCGAGTCCACGGAGCTGCCGGCTGGGGCTTGCCACTGCCAGTCTCCAGACACAAATGGCGTCCAGGCCAGCATAGCGCACGCCATTTGCATCCCTTTCTGTGATAGGCTACGTAAAGCTTTATGTAGCCTATCACAGAAAGGGATGCAAATAGCGTGCGCTATGCCATTTGCATCCCTTTCCCTTACCGTGATAGGCTACGTAAAGCTTTACGTAGCCTATCACAGAAGGGGAAGGGACGCAAATGGCATAGCGCATGCCATTTGCATCCCTTCCCCTTCCGTGATAGGCTATGTAAAGCTTTACGTAGCCTATCACAGAAAGGGAAGGGACGCAAATGGCGTCCACTAGGCCAGATGCCATTCGCGTCTGAAGACCGGCCATGGATGGACCCAGCTGGATCCGGAGCTGGCGGTGCCAGCCTGCCAGGTAGGATCCAGCTGGGTCAGACTTCGCGGGGTGGCAGGGTGGGGTGGCCCGTTCCGCCACGGACTCGGGGGGGGGGCGGATTCTTAGACTCTGACACACACACCCCGGAATCCGTGGCAGAATTCTCTGCCATCCCTAATTCTGATTGGCTGGGAATTCTAGCTAGGTGGAAAAGAGCATCTGGGAAATTACAGTTATGTGAAACATAAGTTCCCCTCTTCTCAGCACTGGTTAGACCTCATCTTGAGTACTGTGTCCAGTTCTGGACACCACACTTTAAGAAGGATGCAGACAAACTGGAGAGGGTTCAGAGGAGGGCAACGAGGATGATCAGGGGACAGGAAACAAAGCCCCATGAAGAGAGACGGAAAGAACTGGGCATGTTTAGCCTTGAGAAGAGAAGACTGAGGGGAGATATGATAGTGCTCTTCAAGTACTTGAAAGGTTGTCACAGAGAGGAAGGCCAGGATCTCTTCTCGATCATCCCAGAGTGCAGGACACGGAATACTGGGCTCAAGTTACAGGAAGCCAGATTCTAGCTGAACATCAGGAAAAACTTCCTGACTGTTAGAGCAATATGACAATGGAACCAATTAGCTAGGGAGGTGGTGGGCTCTCCCACACTGAAGGCATTCAAGACGAGGCTGGACAGCCATCTGTCGGGGATGCTCTGACTTGGATTCCTGTAATGAGCAGGGGGTTGGACTTGATGGTCTTATAGGCCCCTTCCAACCCTACTATTCTATGATTCTATGACAGTTGGGAGAGTTAGTCTGTGGTAGTCTGAGAGGGAGAAGATCTGCTGTTGGTGTGGGGTGTTTTAAAAGGACTAGGAGAAAGCTGAGGTGAAATGAATATCTAAGGCCTGAATGTTAATCTATTCTTTCTCTGTGGGATAACCTTAGGTGGCTGGTGAAGATCACGAGTAGGGAGCAGGTGGCTGTGTTATGCCAAGATGCTGACCTAAGATATTTACAGAAGAAGGTTATACAAGCAGGCAGTAAAAACCCAGATAAACTATCCAAGCACCCAGAAATACAATGGAAGGAGCTTTAGTGTCAGAAGAAGACTACCCAGAAGCTGGACCTGGTTGTAAGGGCATTTGGCTGGGGTGGAGGTTTAGGGAATTTGGCTTGAATTAAAAGAAGTCATTAGAGACTTGCAATAGCAACGAACATCCCTTTAATTGTAAAGAATTGTCACTAAGCAGTCTCTTGAAACTCCCAAAGTAAATATTAGTAATTCCTTATGTATAAAATATCCCTTTAATAAATTACTTATTTAATAGTTCAAGTCATCTCTAGTGTTGGTGCCCATCTCACGCCTAAGCTTCTTATACCAGCTACTAGGAGACTGTAAAGTATTCTAACAGAATTGTGGCAGTGGAAAGAGCTTGTGGAACTCTTGAGTCATATTTATTTATTCATTCATTCATTCATTCATTCATTTATTTACAATATTTATATACTGCTCCACATCAGAAGATTTCAGTGCAGTGAACAACATGGTAAAAGAATAAAACAACAGGTTAAAAATTTTTTTTAAAAAGACAAACCCCAACAAAGTGGAATTTAACAAACCCTGGCTGGGCATGCAAGGAAGGCCTCTTGAAATAACATCTTCAGGAGGCGCCAGAAGGAACACAATGTTGGCACCTGACTGACTTCTAAAGTCAGGGAATTCCGCAAGAAGGGGGCCACCACACTGAAGGCTCTTTTCCTGGTGGACTCCAACCGGGCCATGGGTTCATGTGGAACCACCAGGAACATGCCCTCTGATGACCTCAGTGACCACGCAGGTTGGTAAGGAAGGCGGCGCTCTCTCAGGTATTCCGGTCCCAAGTCATTTAGGGCTTTGTACACTAGTACTAATACCTTAAACCTGGCCCAGTAGCAAATAGGCAGCTAGTGCAGTTCCCTCAGCAGAGGAGTTACATGTGGAAAAGGGGCAGCTCCCAACAACAGCTGAGCTTCTGCATTCTGCACTAGGTCCAGCTTCTGGACCAGCCTTAAAGGCAGCCCCACATAATGCGCATTGCAGTACTCCAGCCTTGAGGTTACTAATGTCAATAACACTGTGGTCAAGCTATCCCTGTCCAGGAGAGGCCGTAGCTGGCGAACCAGCCAAAGCTGATAAAAGGCACTCTGAGCCGCCGCAACCATTTGGGCCTCCAGCAACAATGATGGATCTAAGAGTATCCCCAGGCTACAAACCTGATTTTTCAGAGGGAGTGCCACCTCATCCAGAACAGGCAATGAGCCTATCTCCCAGACCCAGGAACCACTCACCCACAGGGCTTCCATCTTGCCAGGATTCATCTTCAGTTTATTGGCCCTCATCCAGCCCATTACCGAGTTTAGGCACTGATTCAGGACTTGCACAGCCTCTCCTAATTCAGATGTCACAGGGAGATAGAGCTGCTTGTCATCAGCATCTGATGGCATTTAGCTCCAAATCCCCTAGTGACTGCTCCCAGTGGCTTCATGTAGATGGTAAACAACATTGAGGACAAGATGGTACCCTGCATCACCCCATAGCTCAATTGCCAAGGGGCCGAGGAATAGTCACCCAATGTTACTCTCTGAAATCAGCTCCGTAGGTAGGACCGGAACCACTGTAACACAGTGCCTCCAATACCCATCCCACGGAGTCAATCCAGGAGGATACCATGGTTGATGGTATCAAAAGCTGATGAGAGATCGAGCAGAATTAACAGGGTTGCACTCCCCCTGTCCCTCTCTCAATAAAGGTCATCCATCAGGGTGACCAAGGCTGATTCAGTCCCATAACCAGGATGAAACCCAGATTGAAATGGGTCTAGATAATCAGTATCCTCCAGGAGTGCCTGCAGTTGGTCTACCACAACCCTCTCAAGTACCTTCTCTAGAAAAGGGGTATTTGCGACTGGGCGGTAGTTGTCTAATACCATTGGGTCCAGAGTGGGCTTCTTCAGGAGTGGCTGCACTACTGCCTCCTTAAGGACAGCAGGGACCACCCCTTCCCATAGGGAAGCATTTATCACTCCTTGGACCCACCCAGTCATAACCCCTCAGCTAGCTTTTATTAGCCAGGAGGGTCAGGGATCAAGAGGGCACGTGGTCGGTCCCATTATTGCAAGCATGTTGTCCCCATTTAAGGCCGTAAAAACTGGAACTGATCCCACAAAACCAGGCAGATAGTGGCATCAGACACCTCAACTGGTACTGCACTAGCAACAGCATCAAAGTCGCTGCAGAAACAAGCAATTTTTTCCTCAAAGTGTGATGCAAAAAGATCACAACAGATCCTCGACAGGGCCAGGGCCCCATTTACTGGGGAAGATGTTAACAACTGCTGGACTACCTGGAAGAGCTCCGCTGGATGGCTACTTTAGGATGCAATGGAGGCAGCAAAATAAACTTTCTTTGCTGCCTGCACTGCCACACAGTAGGCACAATTATGCAGTCTAGAGTGTGGGCCACTCAGCTGCCAAACAGTCATCAAGATCAACCTGATAGTGTTAAGCCAATAATTTAGAGATCCTGCCTATGGATATGGAACAGTGCTAGGAAGAGAAGAAGTGGCAGAAGACTGCAGTCTATTATTGACAGCAGTTGTCCTAACTGTGATGGTGGATCATGCCCTCTCTAGCTTCCTTAAAGTGGCTATTCCGGTCTTCTCCAACCTGATGTTCTCCATAAGTTTTGACTACAACTCCCATCAGCCCCAGCTAGCATAGGCAATGGTCAGTATGCTGGGAGTTGTAGTACAAAACATCTGCAGGGCACCAGGTCAGAGAAGGCTGGGCTATTCGTATCCCTTTCTGATTCATAAGTGTCTGTCCGAGCAAAGAATATAACAACCCTCAATGCACACAGAAGTTAAGTTTCAGTGTTATGAGTGTATGAATGACACTTGTGGCCATAGCCAGAAATAAACAGAAAGGACACAGAAGGTTGAGTAAACTAGAGCCACAACTTTGATTATATTGCAACAATAGACTGCAATAGTGAAAGCTGTGCAGTGCAGGTCTTATTAGTTTCACTGGTAGGGGTGAGCCTAACACAGCCCCAAGACCAAAGCCAGCCACATGAGTGTCCGCACCCTCCAGCCACACCTTAAAGTGTTGAGGGGGCTTTTCTGAGTCCCAGACCCAGGATTCCCAAGACTCTAAATGTGCAAGCCATGTAGGCCCCAAAGATGTTCCTTCTCCTCACTCTCTGGTTCTAAGACTCGAGGCAGCAGGACCTGGGAATCCCCTTTCACCTTAAAGGCAACTCTGGGGGCTCACTCAGAATCCATTCCCTATGTGTCCCACCCATCCTGCCGATCTCTGTTGTGACCAATTTTTAACATATTTAAGGCACCAATCCCTAACAACCAATTATACCTGGCCCCCTATCAGTTGTTCAGAGAGCGGAGTACCTGAAGAAACAAAAACAGTGCAAGCCAATCTATCTGGCAAAAAGAAAAAAAAATCCTTTCAGCCATAGAGTGATCAGCCATACTCTGCTCGGTCATCTTCACTTTGAGTCTTGTGCCATTTTTGCTCTGGCTGATGTCCAGCCTGTATACCCCCCAGTATACCAGGGAACAGAACGGGCTCCACAGTGCCAGAGAGGGCATTCAGGTGCAGTCAAGTCGATGGCCCTCCACATCTCACTGTTCCACAGTGAGGCTAGCATCTCAGCTGGATCACCAGCTCTCTCCATGGGAAAATCCCCAAGAGCATTCAGAAATCCATTGGATTCCATCTAGGGGTATATGAAACCACACTCACCTGCGTCCACAGGGGGTCTGTTGTGGGGGGAGGCAATCCGTCCCCCCCCCAGAATCCTCCCCGGCCAGCGCTGCTCCATGGTGACTCCACGGAGCCGTTGGCTGGGCCCATCCGCAGCCAGACCTCCATCCGCTGCTGGGCTGCTGCAGCCGCAAATGGCGTCCTGTGTAGGGGATGCCATTTGCGTCCCCCCTGTAGCCATGATAGGCTACGTAAGTATTTATACTTACGTAGCCTATCACGGCTAAAGCGGGGATGCAAATGGCACAGCGGATGCCATTTGTGTCCCTGCTCTTTGTCATGATAGGCTATGTAAATATTTACGTAGCCTATCACAGCTAAAGGAGGGACGCAAATGGTGTCCCCTACGCAGGACACCATTCATGGCTGCACACCGGAACAGGAGACTGCAGTGGCCAGATCCGGACCCGCCAGAGGCAGGTAGGATCCGAGGACTGCTCAGGGTGGTGGGGTGGAATTCTCCACCATCCCTAATTCCATCAGTCTCCTGGGGAGGACCATCCAAATAGGTCCCCCACCCCCACAGGCGGATAGTAATGCTGTAAGTTCAAATCTCACCAGGAAATGGTCTGACCATGACAATAGGGTAACTTGGAGCCCCCCAATCTTCAGACTACCCATCTCACAAGTTGGAGCAAAAACCAAATCAAGGGTGTGCCCTGCTTCATGTGTTGGGCCAATGACATACTGAGACAGCCCCATGGTTGTCATGGAAGCCATGAAGTCCTGAGCTGGAACTCTGGAGACAGCCTCAGCATGGAAGTTGAAGTCACCCAGAACCACCGTCCTGGGTTCCTCCAACACCACACTTGTGACTGCTTCCGCCAGCTCAGTCAGGGAGCATGCTGGGCAGCAGGGTGGGTGATACACCAGCAGCATCCCCAATCTGTCTCTATGGCCCAAAACCAGGTGCAACCCCTCAAGGCCTGCTCCAAGGTGGAGTGGTCTCCTGGTGATAGAGATGGAAGTTCTATGAACCATGACAACTCCCCCCTCCCCGGCCCTCCAACCTATGTTGGTGCTGCACTGAGTACTCAGGTGGGCAGAGCTGAGTCAGGTTGACTCCACCCAGCTCACCCACCCAAGTCTCAGTAATACATGCCAGGTTGGCCCTCTCATCTATGATTAAATCATGAATGAGTGCAGTCTCATTGCAGACCGATCTGGCATTAAATAGCAGCACTGCAAGACAGGAGGGCACAGTGGAGGAGCTACCAGCTACATAAGAGCTAGAGGGGAAGGGTAGAAGGGGAACAGTGTATAAACACCTGTGGCCCATTCTACTTTGATGTCCCAACCCCATCCTCCTGCTATATCTCCTTCTGCCCCAAGTCACTGGAATAGTGATGCCCCCCTCCATGGGTCCCTGTATCAGAGTCTCATAGGCACAGCCTTACCGCCGTAAAAATACCCACACACTCTCAAATACCCACCATTCAAATACACAATCAACCATTCAATGCATACACTCCACTCATCCAACAATCACTCCCAGCCAAACGAACACAGTCACAGTTTGTAATTTGCGGTTGTAACCAGCCACTGGTCACAATTAGGACATCAGGCTTGTTAATCAACCAAATAAAGCAGAGAACAAGTAAAGTGCTTATTTCTTAGCCTTGTAACTTACTTCCATTGGTTCATGCTAATTCTATCTCACCTGGAAGGTGGCAAAGCAGTTCTGTGTCCCCCCGCCTCAACCACCACCCTTGGCTCTCACCCAGGGGAAGCTCCACTTCTGACTAGCACAGGCTCCCACCCTGGGCAGAGAAGCAGTTCTAGGATATGAAGCCTCTATCCCCTGTCTCTCACCCATGCTGGGCAAGAATAACATATGGAAAACTGCTGTTGTCAGAGGATCCCTGCTCTCACTCAGGGACACCTCCTTCACATAAGACAGGCAATCAATAGATGACCAGGATGTAACCAAAAAGGAAGAGAAGATAGAAGGCACCCTCGGCCCTCTTGGCAAACCGGGGCGGCCCATCGGTGGCGGCCTGCCACCTTGTAACAGGGCAGTTTTTAAGTCTCCACGATGCCTAGAGGTCTCAAGGCTTAGAGATAGCAGCACCCTGCTCCGGCTGGCTGGAGAAAACTTCAGCAGGTGTTCCCACTCACTCTGCAATCAGCGCAGGCTGACACAAGGCAGGATACTGGGAGATGGGGGGGGGGCAAGCAACCAGCCAGCTGTAAACAATGGAACAATCCTCTCCCCTCAGTCCTATTCTCTCACCAGTCCAGCAGTGCAGAGTGCCCAGTCCTGTGCCCAGTTATAGTGGCACAGAGTTCCTTAGGCCCAGATATATAAGCATGTGCTCTAAGTAACCCTATAGGTGGCATTGCCCAGTGCAATAGCAGTTTCCCCATAGGTAGTGGCAGTACCGGGGAGAGGAAATCCCGCATAATATGTTATTTATGTTTTATGTAAACCATCTCAGATGCTATGATGAAGGGTGGTATGGAAGTTTTAAATAAGTATATAAATAAATATGACATTCCCTTCAGGGAAGTCAGTTTGGTATAGGAAATTGCCACATACAGACAACAGTCCTGCAAAGTCACGTATTTATTCTGCCACAGGCCTATGAAATGAAAATGCCATGAGGGGCAGCAGCTGCTTGCTGAGAATACATGTGGTACAATGGATATGCATACATTCCTCATATCTGATCATCTACACATGGGATTCTCAAAACCTCCAATAAGAAAGTGACTTCCATGTAAGAACTCTAACATTTTGTGACACACACACCCGCCCCCCCAGACTGGCCTCTATATTTGAAGGGGAAGAGCAGAGGTGGCATCATGAGTGGGTATCGTTGGCACCTTCCGAGGGCCCACAGCTCAGCAGGGCCATGGAGTTGCTCCCCCCACCCTTCATTGCAGCCTACCTCTCGTTCTGGCCCAGACAATGGTGGTGGTGTTGAGGAGGAGCAGTGGATGCCGTGGTGGCCTGCTTGCTCACTGGCTCTCTGCCTGTCAAGCAAGCAAGTGGGATCGAGGGTGAGAAAGAGGAGGAGGAGGGGCAATAGCAGGTCGTGACAGTGGTGGTAAGAAGGTAGATCCACTGAGGGATGGGCCCATTGAGGGTGTCTTGCCCAAGGGCCCTCTGAAACCTGGAACCGGCACTGGAGAATAGCTCATTTGCTTTGAATGAGCACTTCCATTAGACTCGATGGCCTAATGCCACACTGTGGAGACAACTTATCTCTGCATATTTTATATTATTGTATTGCCATGTGCTACATGCACAGATAATCATGGTCTTCCTTTCATCTTTTTTTTTTTTTAAGTCTAAAAACATCAGCTGAGTTTCAGGTTGAGCTCTGAGGAGGTGCTCCTATCTCCTGCACACTCCGCTCTGCCCCCACAGCTAGTTTCCCTCTCCGCTGTAAATTAATATTAATTATACAAATTAATATTATATAAAATGGAACCAGGAGTCCCAACAAATGGAAGCTTCTAAAAAACAAAGAGAAAAACAAACTGGCTGGGAAGCCTTGGAAGTTACGTACTTAGCTCCGGGTCCACAGCACCACCCAGCCCATTCACTCATTAACACCTAAGATTGGTGATGCTTCCAGAGTCTGAAATTACTCGTGTAGTACATGAATTTGCCCAGCTTCTATCACTTGGACTGTATGACAGATCAAGTACCATTTGCTCTAGACATACTTTTCCAGCTCAAAAATGTTCAAGGATATGCACAATTGCTTTACCACTGCATGCTTAGAATTTATTTAATGTTACTGCCCTGCCCCCCGTCAATTAAAAGTACTGATTCCTGGGAAACTATGTGAGCTTTTAACATAATTTACAAAACAACACCATGTTGCATGAACAAATAAACTAAGGTCGGGGTACCAAGCCCACAACCTGGGGGACATATGTGCCCCCGTGGGTGTCCTGATCCCACCCACCGCCACCAAATTTGTCCCATTATCATTTCCTGCTGATTGTACCGCTATAGCTGTGGCCCCTGCCACCGCTTCTGCCTCTGCAGATTGCTAGCCTTCTCTTGGTTCCCTCCCCAAGCGACCCTCATAACAATCACTCTTTCCCTGCTGCTGCTATCAGTGAGAAAAGAGCGAACTGTATCAGGATCACTGGGATGTGTGTGTGTGTGTGTGTGTGTGTGCGCGCACACACACGTGTGCATGTGTGGCCCTCAACCCCCAAGCCCCACATGGTGCACTCCTAAACTAAACAAAATGTCTGGGTCTTAATAGTGCAGCATCCACATTCACTGCACCTTCAATCATGCATGTGCTACAATACCAAACCTCAGTTCTCAGAAGGCAACAAGATAAGATGCACGTATCACTATCAAGATATGCATCCCAGTGTTATGACTGGAAGAGAACCACAGGCAAGACTTTGCCAACTATTTCACAAGAAAGCTTGTGAATATCAAGCCAGTTCCAAACTAAGTGTCAGGGTGGACACCGAGCCCATAGAATCCCAGAGTAGTTCTGATTCTGAGGAAGAGCAGTGTCAGGGTGGACACTGAGCCCATAGAATCCCAGAGTAGTTCTGATTCTGAGGAAGAGCAGTCGCTCCTGGGAGAGGAGCGCGCTCCTCTTTCCCAGGACCAACAGCTGACGGAGATTCCTCCCTCCAGCATTCCTAGCTTAGATAGCAGTCTAGGGAGTGACAGAGCGCGGGAAGCAGACTTGATGGACGCGCGACGCCGACGCAGAGAGCGGCGCTAAATGGAGGGCGCAGAAAGGAGGCATAGTGCCCGGTTGGCACGCAAACAACGGCTGCACCCAGAGGCTCCAAGGGAAAAGGGGAGGGACTCTCCCTAGTCCTTAAGTTCAGGGGTCTGCCAGTAATTCCCTTTCAAACGGGGACCAACTGTTCCAACTTAGGGCATAGGTACTCTGCTGCTCATAACTAGTTGCTAACGGTAGAGTTGTTAAGTTGTAAAAGAGGAATAAAGCTTTGAAAAGAATCCATTTGTCTGTGTCTGGACTTGGCTACTGGATTAGACTGAGAGAGGCCTCCAAGGAGCCCTTGACACTGAGCCATGGGGACCATGCCCATCACTAACTAGAACACTGGCAGGCAGTTTTTTGGGCCTGTGGGTACAATTGGAAATCTGAGAAACTGACCTGGGCTCTGCCACAAAATCCTTACACTGCAGATTAAAACATCGGCCTGCACCCAGCTGCCATCTTCATTTCCTAAGAATGTATCTGAGCCCAGGTGTGGCCCAGAGGCATTCTATGGGAAAAGAAGATGGGAACAGCTAGAGGCCCTCACTTTGCTTTGAAGTACTCCCAGCTGCCAGTGAGAAATTTTGCTATTACTTTGAAAAAGTGGGAGAGGCAAGGCACTTGGCAGGCACCAAGAAAGGTGCCTGGGGGCACACAGTGGCCCATGGGCACCACCTTGCCTACCCCAGAACTAGAATCCTGTGGATCTAACTTTCTCCACCCCCTTTCACTTTCACAGTCCTATGCCATCTCCTTTCTCCACAATTTGAATAGATAAAAGTGATATGGACTACAGGAAAGGGAATCAAAGCTCTGGCTATGGTCCCCAAACTTACATTATTAGCAGTAGTAGTGTTTCATTACACTTGAAGATAATCCTGGAGAACTAATGCCATAGATATTAAAGGCTATTCTGTATAATACATCGTCTGTGTTCAAATTGTGTTTATGAAAAAAAAGCCATCAATACTTTTTGCAGATATCTATAGCAATTAGATATATTATTTTATTTTTCTTTACTTTCATTATTTTTATGTCATTGTCTTTTTCCTCTCATCCTTAACATGCACAACACTTCTTAATTAAACCTCTCTAGGCTCTCCATGTGCTATGATGCATGACTCATCATGTGAGAACTGACACTGTAGAATTCTTACTTCTCTATGTTGAAGGCTTTTCACCATGACCAAGTGTAGGTGTCTTTCCTCAATAACACTTTTTTGTCTGTTCTCTAGGGACAAGATACTTCATCAATACCAGGAAATTATCTTGAGGCAGCCACATTGCCTCTCTTTGCTAGGCCTGAGAGAAGGGTGATCTCCGTCTATTCTGTGCTCAACCCACATTTCAAAGAGGGACTATACAGATAGTTAAACACTCTCAGTTGAAATTCACATCAGATAGGCTTTGGGTGATAACTTTTGAAGAAAACTTTATTTTGTAGAACAATACAGTAAATCCTTACTTGAGAAGAATTCTTGCATGGTGTGATACAGGCTTTAAGATAACTCAGACTATGAAAGACTTCAAACTGATAACTTAAAAAGGGAAAGCTGGCACAAGGCTCCAGGAGAGGGAGAGAGACCCACCAAAACAGCAAACAACCATTCACAACTGAATTTAACTGAGGCCTCTCCTCCACTCTCGCTCTTCCAAATCATCAGACCTGAGAAACAGTCAGATAAGAGATACATCCAGATACATTCAGAACACAGGCACAACAACAGATGGACGAAAACATTAGTTAACATGTATAAATGATACTGGTTATATCACACACCATCATTACTTCATGTGGAGGGGTATTTCCATGCCACACCATCAGTGGTGTAGTGGAGCCAGGGCTCACAGGGATGCAACGTTGGCACTTTTTTATTAGCAGGGATGCTGCCATCATTTGTCCCCCCACCCCGATTTTCCTGTTCCCTCTGAGCTTAGCTGCAGTCCTCACAGTAGAGAGAGGGAAATGAATTTTTCCAACAACAATATATTATTCCTTGTTATAATGTAAATCATTTTGTGGTGGCTTGGTCTTGACCACAGACTTGCTCCTGATGGAGACAAAAATCCTAGAATGGTTTGTTGATATGGATCAACACAGCTGCCTGCAATTTTGGACTCTCCTTGGGGGCGTGGCTCTGAGGACTGCCATTATGAGGGCCTGCACTTCAACAGTTACCACTACCCCTCTACGTACTATCCTGGGGATGGGGGGAAGAACAAGAAGTCTATGGGATCCTAAGCCTCTTTTTGACTGGCACAATTGGGTTTCAGTCATCCAGTTGGTCAGTGGCTCTATTGCAGGAGTGGGCCTTTCACAAAACAAATAGGCATCTGCCCAATATTCTTCACTGAGTCGTTGAATTTTTGGAGCCTACCTTCCCAGCCACCTTACATATTATCATTGTATCAACTAGTCAACAAAGCATCGATTTTTAAAACCTTCTATCCTGCTGTATCTTAAGGGCAGGAAGTTGAAACGCATTTAGATTAATAACTTAAAAATACTCACAGAAAATGTCTATATCCATAAATATGAAATGTCCATACTGAATACTAAAAATTATTTCTTATGCTCACTTACAGTGGGTGGGCATGGGGGAAGGGTTTAGAATTTTGGGGAAATCCTATCAATTCAGGAGATTTATTGAATGAATTCTGAATTTCATTCAATGAATTCACTCATTTTATTGCTTTGTTTTCTCCATTTATATCCTGCCTTTCCTCCAAAGAGCCCAAGGTGGCATGTGTGAGCCTCCTTTTCTCCATTTTATCCTCACAACAATCCGTGAGGTAGGTTAGGCTGAGAGTCAGTGACTGGCCCAAAGTCACCCAGTGAGCTTCATGGCCGAGTGGGGATTAGAACCCAAGTTTCCCGAGTCCCAGTCCAGCACTCTAACCACTACACTACACTGGCTGTCACACACACTGGAAGGCAAATATTTGCATAATCATAAAGCTCATTATCAAAATTTGGCCAGGTTCTGTGCATGATTGCATCCTTCACTGCTTTTCAGTTGTTCATTCTAATTAATTCCGCTTGATGTTTCTGCACATGCATTTTAGTCTCTTTCACAATGCATTGTGGGATTTATAATCTGAAAGCTGTCTAAACAAACAATCATTCTAGTGAATTAATATTTCACTCGCTGAGGACCACCCTACATTGGGGAGAGGGTTCTAGTGGGAAAAGTTATGTGCTTTGGGTAATTAAATATTCAGACTTTTACATGGGTCTTGGAGTGAAAAATTTAGCACAGGATTCAACCAGATTATGGGAAATGCTTTGGTATAATAAGAGTGATAATTGCCATGGTACTGAAACAGTAGAGTGTTTCATGAATGAACACAGAGTGGATCTGAAGAAAGCAACACAGGTTTTGGTTAATTTGACTACAGCCAAAACAGTCTTCCTTTCTGATAGTGTTTCAGTTCTAAACACTTGCCAGGGAGCAAGCCCCATTGAGCACAGTGAATCTTACTTCCAAAAAAAATGCACTGGATTGTGCTGTAAGAGTTTCATCTAGTTTTTCATCCATATGTGACCTCTGTAAGATTTAAACCTATTGACTAAAGACATACAAACTGCGTTAATACCCAAAACAGAATACAGTCCCTGCAGGAGTGAAAGAAAGGCCTCTGGAATTGTGGACCAATCAGCCAGATTACAACATCAAGAAATAAACAATTTTGATCTGTTTTAATTTATTTTTTCATACCCATATTGTTGGATCTAACTTACAGCGTTATCATCAAAAAGAGGAACATAACCAAAACCATAATCACCACCACCAAGTAACATGACTTATGCTAGGTTAAACTATTTGCCCATCTAACCCAATATTGTCCACCACAGGCCTCTCTGGATGTGCCAGAGACTGAACTTGGGACCTTCTACATACAAAGCATGTACACTATCACTGAGCGAGAATGGGTTTGGTTCTTGTTGTTGTCAGTGGGTGAGATGTGCAGGCTCTCTGAAGTGAAGCCTGGTCCATTCACAGTTTTAGAAAC
Organism: Heloderma suspectum; assembly: GCF_057233095.1. Classification (NCBI taxonomy): domain Eukaryota; kingdom Metazoa; phylum Chordata; class Lepidosauria; order Squamata; family Helodermatidae; genus Heloderma; species Heloderma suspectum. The sequence continues at coordinate 75,012,421 of NC_139462.1, forward strand.
TCTGGGGACTGTTACAAAGTACCCCTCAGTTCTGCTATTTTTCACAAGATAGGCTCCATTCCAGCTGGAGAAGCCTTTTCTGCCATTTTGGAAGTCAGGCTTGACACATCTGAGGCAGAAACTGTGACACAAGGTCATCACCCTTCTGGTAAGCTTATTGTTCTCTGGGCTTAATTCCCTGGCCTCTTGTACCCCGTTCCCTGGCTATCGCTTGCAAAATTGTGATTATGCCCCAGACATAGTGGAAGTCACCAGGCAAGTGCTTTCAGCAGCATGTTAATTTTTAGCTCCTGGCTTAAGCTGGGAGGAAAGGAAATGATTGGCCACTTTACTGTGAGACTAACAGCTTTTAAACCATTTAGGAGCTTTGATTGTTTCAAAGTTGGTGGCTTACACCGTATAGACACAAACAGATTCTGCTTTCTAAACAAACTTTTACATTTTATTTAAACAAAGTTTTTCCTACAGGGCTCTCTCAGGTTGTGGCCTCTCTCTCCTCAGGCCAGAAACAGTGGGTGCTGCCCTTAACTATTTCCTGGTTCCTCCCAGGAAGCACACCCCATTCAGGCTGAATCTAGTAGTTCTTTCATATTGTCACATCCCTTCTCTTTTGAAATGAATGAATGAATAAACTGGAACTTTACACATGGTCTTTCAGATGTGCAGGTCTCTTAATACCTCGCCCACTTTGAGTAGGTCTGGGTTCAGTGATGATATCCTTCAGCTGCCATCCTTTATTTTGCTCACCTCTAGTCTCACGATATATCCTTGCTGTCATCTCTTCTTCTGCATTCATCTCCTCTGGACTATCCTTTGGTGTGTCTCTGCTCTGGTTAGCACATGGCAAGGATTCCTTGCTTGTTTGCTCCGGCAGGACCCTCTGCTGGTTACATACTCAGCCCACATTTGAATTCATAGCATCATCTGATTCTTCTCTTGTTTTCCTTAGATATCTTCTTTTATGTCTCAGTATTCATCCGCTATCCATCTGTACCTTTTATGGTCATGGGTTATCATGTTATATTACTGTTGCCTTGTGCCACACTCTGTCCTGTTTTGTTAGGAGCTGAACTCTCGCTGTGTCCCCTGGTCATAGACCTGGAAGATTTCTGGCTGATGGGTTGTAATACAGGGCTAGTCTTTGTTGTTGCTGTCTCCTCAATCACAAAGGGACGCTCCTGCAACCCCAGGATCTAATAGCCTCCCACTTGTTGGTAGAAATGTCTTCATTCTTTCACTCATTAACCTTTGTGCTGGACTTGAGTTTAAGCCCTTGGGATGGAGGTCTGTCCCTGTTGCTTTTGCTTTTCTCAAGAGTTTCTTAGCTATTTTTACTGCAGATTCTACCTTGCCATTACTTTGAGAACACTGAGGTGATGAAGTGATGTGTTCCAAATCCCAGTCCTTGCTGAATTTCTGCAACAAACTGGGACCCATTATCTAAATACATGGTGTCTGGTATCCCATATTGTGGAAAGTGTGCTTTCATCTTATGTATGTCTATTGTGGCAGATATATGAGATAAGTAGTTTATCTCCCCCACCCCATCCCACCAACTGAAAAGTAATCTACAATGACCCTATGAATTCCTTGTCTGGCCAGCTAAACAAACCCATGCCCTCTTTTCCCCACAGTTTCTCAGGAATATCGTGCTGTAATAGTTTTCTTTGCATTGGCAGTCTTCCCAGAATTTGCACGCTTCACATTTCCCTGTGAATGTCTTCAGTTCCTCATTTATTCCTGGCCAGTAGACTGCTTCTCTGGTCTGTCATAGACATCCCACAATTCCCAGATGTGATGAATGAACTTTGTGCATGATTTCTGTCCAAAGGGCTTCTGTTATAACTGCTCTTTCTCCCCAGAAGATGCCATTCTGTACACAAAATTCATGTTGTATCTAGAATAATGGAGTTATCTCTCATGACACATGATCTTTTGTGTCTGACCAGCCCTATAGTATCATGAGTATTAGTCTCTGGGGGATGTTGTCTTCCTGTGTACATCACTGAATCTCTCAGTCTTTCCTTAGATTTGGATAAGTACTATACCATATTGATGGTTTCTACTTCAGCTTCTACTGATCCTTCTGTGGCAGTTTCTGGTAGGTATGCCTGGCTCAGTGTATCTGCTACCACTGGATCTCTGCCAGGGCAGTAGTTGATTTGTATATCATACTTCTGCAGATGCATCATCATGCATTGTAGATGCTTTGGTGCACTAACATTTTTTCCATGTATTTTCCAGGGGTTTATGGTTAGTCTGGACATCTACTATGCATCCATATGTGTACTGGTGAAATTTCTCCATTCCAAAAAGTATTGCAAGTAGTTCTTTTTCAATTTGGGCATAGCCTTTTTCTGTTTATGATAAGGCTCAGCTCACAAATGCAACTGGCTGTCCTCCTTGCAACATGGTAGTCCCCTATACCTATTTCTGATGAACTTATGCTTATGCAGTAAAGGTTCTTCTGGGTTGTCATACTTCAAGATGGGGACTGTTGCATTCATTTACTTTACCTTTTGGAAAACATCTTCATGTTGCTCCATCCATTCCTACAATGTCTCTTGATGTGTCAGTTGCCTCAGGATCTGACCATTCTCTGAGAGATGTTTACAAAATTTAGCTAAATCATTGGTCATTCCCAGAACTCTTTGGATTCCCTTACCATCATGGGGTTTTAGCATGTCTTGAATAGCTCTTATTTTTTTCTGGATCTGCCTTCAAGCCCTTTGAGGTCAGTAAATGGCCAATACATGGTACTTCTATGACTCTCAGTCTGAGTTTGTCCCTATTCAATTTGATATTCTTTTCTCTGCATTTCTTCAGAAATGCTATTAGTTTACAAACATGGTCCTGCTGTACTTGCTGTAGGCCATCACCCTCTCCCACTATCAGCACATAATCAGCTATTGCCCAACTCCTTTCAGGCCCTTCAAGACTGCTTTGAAATACCTCAGGAGCAGGACTGATGCCCACTGGCATTCTAAGCCAGCAGTATCTCCCAAAGGGTGTGGTGAATGTTGTCAAATACCTAGATTCTTTATCCAGCTCCATATGCCAGAATCTATTTTGACTTCACAGATGGAGAATAGTCTTCCTTTTGACAGATCTGGCACTATATCTTCAATAGTGGGCAAAGGAAAATGACTTCTTCTCAGTGCTTTATTTAATGGCATTGGATCTATGCATATTCTGAGTTTTCTTGATGCTTTTTAGATCACCACCAGATAACTTATCCAGTCTGTACTTTTCTCTACTGGTTGAATAATTCCCTGCCATTGTAGACTTCACAATTCTTTATTCAGAGGCTATACTAAAGCTACCAGTACTTTCCTCTTGGGTAATTTAACTGCCTTCACGCTTGTGTCAATCTCTAGTTTATAAAATCCATCTAGCTGTCCATCTCCCTAAAACACATCTCTGAATTCCCTCTGAATCCTTTCTATATTCCAGCTTTCAGCTTCATCTGAATTTTCCACACTACACTATCCACTGTCAATATGCTCTGGAATTGTACCTTTATCAGTTTCATCACCAGGACTGCCTTAAAGCCTAACAGTGGTATTGCTCTCTGGACATCTCCAACCACAAATTTTCTAGCCTGTATTTCTTGTTTGTCTTTGGATTAGCAATTTTGAGTTTGCATTTTCTCACTGGTTTTAATGTAGTCTGATTATTAGAGCTGCGAAATTCTGCACCCTACTTGTGAGCAGAGAAATCGGGAGGACAATTTCACCAAATTTCTCCAGGGGAAGAAGAAATTGTCCAACAGTTTCATACAGGTAGGGCTCAGCATTGGGAGGGATTGTAGCACAGCTTCTTTCTTTTTTCCTAAAGGTTTGGGGATTTTTAAGCTGCCACTGCAAGTGGAACTGTGTTGGCAGCCTAGCCTGCATTTTGCATCCTCCACAATGCAGCTGTGAGGGAGGCAGTAGTGTGTTCAACTGCAGGGAAGAGGTGGAGCTAGTGCTATGTCAACATCTGCCTTCCAGTTTCCTGAAAGTGTTCTTCCCCTGTGAAACAGGATTCCGTTTTTCCACCTCATTCTCAGGGTATTTTATAATTCATTTTGAATTTCTTTTGTGGTGATTTTTGAGCTTTCCTAATCACTGTGAGGTGACCAAGGGTGCTGTGTGTTTCTTTCTTTCTTTCTGTTACACATCTGCTTGCACTTCCTGGTCTGAAAAAGACCTATGGGAGGAATTACCTCATGATGTCTTCCCCTGGGCTTTAATGAAACTGCGGGAAGCTGAGGAGGCTAGAGGCTGCAGGAGAGATGATTGTACAGTGAAAGATGGGACACGTGTCCTCACTCCTTGGCCACCTCCTAAGTAAGGTAAGCACAAGAATCCCAAACCCAACCCATGAGAATTTCTCCAAAATTTTCTTCTCCTTTGAGTTTCTTTTCAAAAGCAATTCCTTTTCTAACAAATTGAATGAGAATGGCAAAAAAAAAAAAAAAAAAAAAGTGGAAGAAGCAGACAATGGAAGAAAGGCACCTGACATTCCATGAAATGCATATGGAATAGATTTGACACAATCTGTACATCCCTGCGGGAATATAGCTACAAGTTCCCCATCTCTGACTTATCCAATGCCCTCCTTAATCCATTCTCCAGCATTCAGGTAGCAATGCAGGGCTAAATGGCCATTGGATCCTGCTGCTGTTCCACACCACTTTGCCTGTCACCTTCCTTCTTCAGCCATTCTCCCTACCTGGGGGAGCCTCTTGCCTTCTCCCAAGCAGCCCCCTGCTCCCACTGTGATCCTTGATCACACCCTGCCCTAAAATCCTGTGCTAACACTCCTGCAACCCCAGAATCCTCTGGCTTTCAGCATATACTAATCTCTGTCCCCACATCCCTCTCCCTCACATTCTGAGGAGTTACATCACCACCACACTAACGTAGTCTGAATTATTTTTAACTCTATAAATGCCTGGTATTAATTAACATCTTTGAGTGTACACCTCAAGGCCAAGCTACACGCTACTTTAACCATAATAATAGCAGCTACTTTTGCTCCCCTTTTTACTCTCAAGTAAGGGCAGGTGACCCAATCTGGATCAGGGCCCTAACATGGGGTGTAAGAAGGCATTAACCCTCTGTTCCCCACTGCAGTCCCATTCTGGATTGGTCTGGAATTGCAGTCCCCATGCCTGCATTTTATATTTTCAAAAAGTGATCTGTTGAAACAAATGGAACACACTGGGGCAATATAAATTCCAGGCATGCATGTGGGGAGGCAATCCAGATCAGGACTGCAGCAGAGGGCAAAGGAGCTGGATTGGGTCCCCTGAATTACTTTAGTGTAAAAAAAAATACTTTAGTGTAAAGAAGACCTAACTACTAGCCATGTCTTTAAAGTAACATGTAGTTTGGCCCTTGATCTGACCTTTTGAATGTATGCTTTAATTCTTTCTAATAAGGTCTTTCATGTTTAAAGCAATTGTATATTTTATCTCCACATCCCCTTAAACCTTAAGGAGCCATGTTTTGGAAGCACTCAGGGCTCAATGTTACAAGGTCCTTTATACATGTGTTTTGGTTACATACATGGAATGCATATGTGTGTGTGTGTTAACCAGCACCCTTGGAAATAGGACTTTAGTACTGAGACAAACTGATTTACACCACCCTGAGCTTCTTCACAGGAAGTCTGGATACAAATGTGACAAATGCAAAATAGAGACAGGAGGATTCCCCTGATGGGCACCACTATTTCCACTGATGAGGAATGATGAGTTTATCTACAGTGGCCTTGAGCAAGGTTTAAATATAGCAGACATCTTATCTAACACAGAGTGTGGACACTTGGAACACAGGGAGCTGTTTCCTGTCTCCCTAGATGAACAGGGCAGAGGAAGCTGCTCCAGCTGGTTTAGGGGCTATACAAGGAAGCAAGCTCCCAGAGAGTGAGTGAACAGGGAGAGCAAACAGGGAGAGCAAACAGGAGTTGGCCAGGGGAGTTTGGCAGGGGAGGTCAAGGGGGAGGACCCTAACATTTTTTCCTCTTTAAAAAAATAAATAAATCTTTTTCTTGTAACACACACTTCCATACCAGTGGGACTCTGTTTTTAACACCTAGTGAATAGAGGACAAAGCACAGGCTATTCCAGTACAATCAGAAAGCTAGAAACATAAAGGGAATAGGGACTATGGAAGGAAAAGACTCTCCAGTGGTGGTGACCTGCAAGGTCTGTGCCATGTTTGTTTTCTTGCCTGAGATCAGCATGGCTTACACGTGCAACAAGTGCAAGTTGATCACGCTGTTGGAATAAAAAGTAAGAGGACTGGAGTGCCGAGTGGAGACCTTCCAGGGAATAAGAGAACAAAAGGAGTTCTTGGACAGAATAGTGGAACTACAGCAGCAAAGTGAAGAACAGAAGCTAGAAGAACAACAGCAAGCTGAGGCAGAAGAGGAAAATGCTGAGGTGAGGAAAAATGAAGTAGAAGATACTCCTTGGAAAAGGGTGACAGAAGCAGAAGAACTAGAAGCCACTCTACACCAGTGGAAGCATTGGAACTATGGAACAGTTTCCAGGTACTTGAGGATCAGACCGGAGGACAGCCTGCAGAGGAAGAATTACAGGGGAACCTGCATGAGAGTGAGCAAGAGGCTAAATATCAGTCAAGCAGAGGCGATGAAACCAAGGCCTACAACAACTAGAGAAGAGTAGTAGTAGTGGGAGACTCCTTGCTGCATGGGATTGAAACCCAAGTATGTTGCAAAGGCCCATGGACTCGCCAGGTATGCAGTCTCCCAGGAGGACAGATTAGAGACATGACTGAAGGGTTGCCTACACTCATAAAGCCCACTGACAGGTATCCCTTTCTTCTCATCCATGTGGGAACAAATGATACTGCCAAGCGGTGCTATGAAGAAATCACGCCAGACTTTGAAGCTTTGGGAAGAAAACTCAAGAACTTTGCGGCCCAGATAGTTAGAGTAGGGATAGAAAGGGAAAGAAAAATACGCCGGGTGAATGACTGGCTATGAAGGTGGTGAGAGATTTGGATTCTGGGACCACAAGCTATACTTCCTGGAAGATGGACTGTTGGCAAGGGATGGGTTGCACCTCACAAGAGATGGGAAGAATGTGTTTGGCCACAGCATGAAGAACTTCATCAGGAGGTCTTTAAACTAAATCCCACAATGGATTTGCTCATGCACCACAATGGAGAGAACAACTCTAATAGTGCCCAATAATAGTCTTCAGAAACATGTAGGAAGAAAGCCAGACTATAAAGCACATGGTCTTCGATGTTTATATATACTAATGCCCAGAGTATGGAAACAAACAGAACAAACTTGAACTCTTAATACAGGAGGGAAATTATGACTTGATAGGTGTAACTGAGACTTGGTGAGATGACTCTCATGACTGGAATACAGCAATTGAAGGATATAACTTGTTCAAAAAGAACAGGAGGAACAGAAAGGGAGGTGGAGTTGCACTATATGTTAAAAATACATATCTCTGCACAGAAATACAGGAGGATGAGCTTGATAGCCCCATTGAGAGCATCTGGGTGAAAATGAATGGAGCAAAGAATAAAAGGAACACGGTGGTCTACTACTGGCCACCCAATCAAGGGGAAGACGAGGATGAAACTTTTGAAAAGCAAATAGTCAATGTTTCAAGGAAGCATGATGTAGTAGTAATGGGGGACTTCCATTTCCCTGATATTTGTTGGGAGACAAATTCTGCAAAACATGGCCCCTCCAAGAGATCCCTGACTTGTGTTGCTGATAACTTCCTCCTATAGAAAGTGGAGGAAGGAACTAGAGGATTGGCTATCCTTGACTTGATCCTAACCTACAGAGATGACTTAGTGGATAAAGTAGCAGTTACGGGAACTCTGGGGGAAAGTGACCATGGTATATTTGAGTTCTTTGTTCTAAAGGAAGCAAAAGCTGAGTGTAGCCAAACATGTATCCTGGATTTTAGGAAAGCCAATTTTAATAAACTCAGAACAATGATAAGTAAGGTCCCATGGCAAGTGACTCTAATGAGAAAAGGTGTCCAAGATGGGTGGGAGTTTTTAAAAAAGGAAATTCTCAAGGCACAATTACAAACAATTCCAACAAGAAAGAAGGCGGAAGACAACAGAAGAAGCCAATGTGGCTTTGCAAAAAGCTTAGGGATAATCTGAAAACAAAAAGGGACACATATAGGAAGTGGAAGAAAGGCCAAGCTACAAAGGAAGAGTACAGGCAGGTAGCACGGAACTGCAGGGATGGTGTCAGGAAGGCTAAAGCTGAGAACAAGCTGAGGTTAGCGAGGGATGCTAAAAGCAACAAAAAGGCTTTCTTCAGATATGTGCATAATAAAAGACAGAGGAAAGAAACGGTAGTTCAGCTATTAAATAAGGATGGCAAAATGATAACAGATGACAAAGAAAAGGCAAAAGTGCTCATTTCCTATTTTGGCTCAGTCTTCTCCTGCTCTTCAAGGACTTGAAAGGTTGTCACAGAGAGGAAAGCCAGGATCTCTTCTCGATCATCCAGAGTGCAGGACATGGAATAATGGGCTCAAGTTACAGGAAGCCAGATTCTGGCTGAATATCAGGAAAAACTTCCTGATTGTTAGAGCAATACAGCAATGGAACCAATTAGCTAGGGAGGTGGTGGGCTCTCCCACACTGGAGGCGTTCAAGATGAGGCTGGACAGCCATCTGTCAGGGATGCTCTGACTTGGATTCCTGCATTGAGCAGGGGGTTGGACTCGATGGTCTTGTAGGCCCCTTCCAACCCTACTATTCTATGATTCCTTATACCAGGTCTAGCCCTGGGTTTTAGGCAGATGCCTTTCACATCACCTGCTACCTGATTCTTTTATGTGGAGATGCCAGGGACTGAATATGGGACATTCTTCATGTAAACATGTGCTCTACCCCTGAACTGTGGGAAATTCATAAGGACTCATTGGACAATAAAAATGCACAGCAGATGCATCCTTTTCAGAAAATCTACACAAACTTGTCTGACCTCAAATATTCATCAGCCATATGTTTACTGCTGAATAATCCCTTAGAAAAGTGGGGCTTATCCCACATAGTCTTACCTTTAGAAGTGTGACCCTTAATCAGCATTCATTTGCCATGCAATTAAAGCAGAACTGATGTGAAGACTGTGGTTGTGGGGAGTTACAAATGTATTCAAAACTGTTCCCAAGTTTGGAGCCAAGAACCTGGAGATTTGGTTTAGGGGTACCATAAACCTTAATGTGAAATGTGACCTGTATTTGGCCCAACTTCAGTTAAAAGAAAATTAATTGCTTTCACCCATGCCTCTGAGGCATAGTCTGTCTAAAAATAAACACCAAAAAAAAAAACAACAACAACCCCTACCTCAACAGCTGGTGCTTCAGATGCAATTCACGCGCCAGCTGCATAAGCTGCCACAAAACCTTTTTTTTAAAGTAAGGTGATAACTTACCTATTTCAGTTATTCGGCCTCCACAATATGCCATTCCTTCTGGAACGTTGCATGTATCTTTTCATACACAGAGCTAGAGTAATTTCAAATAGTAGCTTCACATGTAAAAGCCCATTTTAAACACATATACACAAATTACAGATTTTTAAAAGTTAGAGAGGTTTTTGCACATGAAGGACTTCCGATCTGAAATGAATCGAAGTCTGCATATGCCTGGATGAATTCCAAGTAGTGCTGTGTCTTCTTATCTAAGCCTTCATCTGCATGTTCTCTCAGTGCATGTTTGAGGCATTCTAAATGTTCTAAGTGTAATATCAAACACTCAGTATGTCTCTGAGAGTCTGTTTTCCACTGTGACAGGGGAAGGGGAAGGAGAAGAACAATGACCATCTATGCAAGTGCTGCTGTGTGAGAGAGCTTTTATCCACAGCTCCCTGTGCTGTTCTGGCCATTTCATATCAGCCACCAGCCTTTAAAAAAGCAGGGTTGCACATGCTTCACTATAACCACTTTGGGAGCTATTTCACGCACACACAGTCTTGTTTTTTCAGTGTTTTTCTTTAAGGAACAGTACCAGAGGCAAACATTTCTGAGGTTCATAAAGGGATATATTGTTGTAAGAATGCTCTTGTATTTGAAGGATCCTGCAGTTGGGACTTTGTGCAACAAGTTATATGAAGCTGAAATATGACTGGCTAAAACCCATGAGCCTTTTTGTGATAAGAGTCTTAGTACTTCTATGTCCAATATGGAGCATTCATCATCCCTGTGTAACCACTTCAGTCGATTTGCTTACTTATTGAACTGCAGAGAGGATGGAAGCCTGAAGCTGTTGCCCTGAGACTTACCCATAGGTTGCTGGATAGGGCAGAAACATAGTAATAAAATGAGGCAACGAATTCAAGAATAGCACCATGGAGGACTGCCAGCAATAATAGGGTTAATTGGTACCCATTCAAAAGTAACTGGTTATGCACAATTATTTTTTAAAGAGCATGTTGTATCAATAATTACAGCAGATTTAAAAAAAACACCTTATCCCACCACAAGGTGCTTGAACGTATGCAATAATGTGTTACACTACTTCTGCTAATCAGAGCCTTTACAAATTCCTATAATCACATACACTGAAGGACAATGACCATTAAGGCTTTCTAGTAGCTCAAAATAGGCTGCTTTATATTTCCAGAAAAAGAAAACTAAGAATGGGAAGGAAAGCTTCAGTCATGTCTAACTACATCTTACATCCACTCTCTGACTGGGTCCTCAGATATTTGATGACTGATTTATTTTTTTTTATCCTCTGTTCATTTTTTTTTTTCATTTATCAGACCATTTTCCTTTCTTTCCAAAGGAAGAGAAGCAACAATCATACAAGCCAAACAATTATTTGGCTTCCAAAAAATTCTCATTTCATGTTCATTTATCATTTGATCTTTATCTAATTCCCACTGCCCCAGACCACATTTGGTGAGACAACAGCTGTGTCAAAATATATATTGCTGGAAATAGTGTAACATTGGAGAGTAGGAGATAAGACTTGGACTGGGAAGGCCTGGGCTCACATCTCCAACTCAGCCATGAAAATAGTTATTGTCTCTCAGCTTAGCAAAAGGTGACTGGTTATATGCACAATGATGCTTTGTAAGAGACCATCCTGTATCAATAACCACAGCAGTTTGGGAAAACTAAACCTACCACACAAGTTGTTTAGCATTATGTTCATAACATGCAATCATGTGCTACCATGCCACTACTGCTAATCAGTCTTTTATGAATCCCCAACAGGGTTGTAAGGCTATGAGGTGTGTGTGTGGCGATGGTGGTGGGGGAAGCACATTGCCCTAGGCATCTTGGAGAAAAGGTGAAATTCAAATATAAGAATGATTTTTAGGGGGAGACACTTTCCCACATATGAAAACATGCCCACTATGTAGGGATGCCATAGAAAAAAGCAACAGATTCAAATTAATTCTGATTTCTTTAAAATCGACCTGTGTATTCTGCAGCGGATCAGCTTTTTCTGAGTTGTGCAGATTCTGTGGACCAGTTTTTTACTTTTTGGGGGGTATGTGGGCAAATTCGCACTTGCGCTAATGCACATTTGCCAGAGTGGATCAAAATCCTCATACATCCCTAAAAAAAAATCTGATTCTGTCAAGGAGCTGATGGAATGAAAGATGCCTGATAATCCACAAAACACAGATGAAATAGATTTAACAAAGTCCACCATTTTGTTCACACAGGGGCCAACCACCTGCCCACGGGAATCCCACAAGCAAGACATGAGTGCAACCATTTTTGTGAACTGCCCAGAGAGCTTCGGCTATTGGGCAGTATAGAAATGAAATAATGAAATAAACCACAGCCTCCTGCCCCTGTTCCCCAGCAACTGATGTACATACTTCCTCCGATACTGGAGGTAATATATAGCCATCAGGACTAGAAGCCATTGACAGCCTTCTCCTCCAGAAATTTGTCTAATCACCTTTTAAAGCCATCCAAATTGGTGGTCATCACTACGTTTTATGGTAGCAAATTCTATAATTGAACTATGCACTGTGCAAAGCATGTTTACTCACTAAAGTCTCAATTAAATGGAGCTTACACTCTAGTAAGGGCATTTAGGACTATAGCCTAAAGCACAGTACACATAAACAAATGCCATTTCAAACAATGTGAATGCTTTCCTTTGCAAGAAACATATCCATTCTAGTAACTAACAATAATGGTAGGAAGACAGGTTGGTATATGCCAGCTTTTCCCAACCTGGTGTGCTCCAGGTAATTTGGACTACAACTTCCTGATCATTGGCCACACTGGCAAGAGCTGACGGGAGTTGAAGTCCAAAACATCTAGAAGGAAATAGGTTGGGGAAGGCTGGTATGTGGTAATATTTTGATGCAGTAGCATACACTGACAGTTTTCTGATCTGAGGTGGCCTCATTAAGCATGTACCACAATCCTAAACATATTGCACCTTTAATTATGACTTCATTTTCAGCCTTTTAAACATTGATACAAGAACATAACTCTTACTAGCAAATACTGGCAGAGCAACTTCTAGTCAATTCTGGTGAGTGAAAGAAGCTCATTTAATTTCCTATGAATAAATGCAAGAAAAAATCCCTATAAATAAAATGCAAAATCCAAAGGGAAAAACTCAATAAACATGTACACATCTGTAGCTAAAGAAACAAGGATGAATACTTAAGTGATGTAAAGACTTTTGGCATACACTGTTCAAATGATTATGCCAGTTATCAACCTTGTTTAAAAATTAAGCTGATCATATGCTTTACAGAGCAGTTACAAGCAGAGGAAGCCAACTACTTTGATCTTCTCCCTCCCAACTTTCAGGTGACTAGCTTTATTCCTGGTAATTCTAAGAAAAACTTATTTTTTTAAAAAAAGATGATGGGATGGGATGGTCAGAAGACAAATGGGCATGAATGTCAGTTTTTTATTGGTATATTTCACACAGGTATGAAACCCCCCTAAAATGCTAGGAAATCATTCTAAAACTTGGGGAATAATAATCACTTGGATTAATTCATATATGTTTGAAAATATAGATGAATATGTCTCCATATAATGTGGAGACACAGTAAAATGTTGTACTAACAAAGCAAAAGAATTTTCATGGCTTCTTGATTCACAGTTGACAACATGAAGATCAAACTTCCCCACTTACCTATGCTTGGAGCCTTATTGCAGGCATGAGCACCTTGTGGCCCTCCAGATGTTTTCACCTACAACTTACATCGGCCCTAGCTAGCATGGCCAATGGTGAGGCATGGTGGGAGTTGTAGCTCTCCAAATGTTTTGGCCTCCAAGGTGCCCACCCCTGCATTGGTAACTAAACCTCAAGGCATTTCTCAGCACTGCCACTATTAGGGGGACTGTAGAGCCAAAAGTGAACCAGCAAGGCTGTGATGGTTCAGCAACTGTTCCCATTGTGGGGGAAATAATGTTTACTAGCATTCAAATCAGCTTTGAAATCAGCATTCAAAGCTTGTCAACTGATGTTTGCCCTAGCACAGCAACTAAATCCATCCCAAAGAAAAAGAAATGCAAGAAAGCCAAGTGGCTGTCTGATGAGGCTTTACAAGTAGCTGACGAAAGAAGGGAAGCGAAAAGCAAGGGAGAAAGGGGAAGATATACCCAACTGAATGCAGAGTTCCAGAGAATAGCAAGGAGAGACAAGAAGGCCTTCTTAAATGAACAATGCAAAGAAATCGAGGAAAACAATAGAATGGGAAAGACTAGAGATCTCTTCAAGAAAATTGGAGACCTCAAGGGAACGTTTTGTGCAAAGACAGGCATGATAAAGGACAAAGAAGGCAGGGACCTAACAGAAGCAGATGAGATTAAGAAGAGGTGGAAAGAATACACAGAAGAACAATACAGGAAAGATCTTAATGTCCCTGATAGCCATGATAGTGCGGTCAGTGAACTTGAGCCGGACATCCTAGAGAGTGAAGTCAAATGGGCCTTAGGAAGCATTGCTAACAACAAAGCTAGCGGAGATGACAGTATTCCAGCTGAGGTATTTAAAATCCTAAAAGATGATGCTGTTAAAGTGCTGCACTCAATATGCCAACAAATTTGGAACACTCAACAGTGGCCACAAGACTGGAAAAGGTAGTTTACATCCCAATTCCAAAGAAGGGCAACGCCAAAGAGTGTTCAAACTACCGCACCATTGTGCTCATTTCACATGCCAGGAAAGTTATGCTCAAAATCCTACAAGCTAGACTTCAGCAGTATGTGAACCAAGAACTACCGGAAGTACAAGCGGGGTTTCGAAGAGGCAGAGGAACTAGAGATCAAATCGCCAACATTCGCTGGATCATGGAGAAAACAAGAGAATTCCAGAAAAACGTCAATTTCTGCTTCATTGACTACGCTAAAGCCTTTGATTGTGTGGATCACAACAAACTGTGGCAAATTCTTAAAGAGATGGGAGTACCAGATCACCTTACCTGTCTCCTGGGAAACCTGTACGAGGGTCAAGAAGCAACAGTAAGAACCGGACATGGAACAACCGATTGGTTCCAAATTGGGAAAGGAGTACAACAAGGCTGTATATTGTCGCCCTGCTTATTTAATTTATATGCAGAGTACATCATGAGAAACGCCGGGTTGGATGAATCACAGGTCGGAATTAAGACTGCCAGGAGAATTATCAACAACTTCAGGTACGCAGACGATACCACCCTAATGGCAGAAAGCGAAGAGGATCTAAAGAGCCTCTTGTTGAGGGTGAAAGTGAAGACTGCAAAAGCTGGTTTGAAACTCAACATTAAAAAAAACTAAGATCATGGCATCTGGCCCCATCACTTCCTGGCATATAGAAGGGGAAGAAATGGAAGCAGTGACAGATTTTACTTTCTTGGGCTCCAAGATCACTGCAGACGGTGACTGTAGCCATGAAATTAAAAGATGCTTGCTCCTTGGGAGGAAAGCTATGGCAAACCTAGACAGCATAGTAAGAAGCAGAGACATCACCTTGCTGACAAAGGTTCGTATAATCAAAGCTATGGTTTTCCCAGTAGCAACGTATGGCTGCGAGAGCTGGACTATAAGGAAGGCTGAGCGCTGAAGAATTGATGCCTTCGAACTGTGGTGCTGGAGAAGACTTTTACGAGTCCCCTGGACTGCAAGGAGGTCAAATCAGTCAGTCCGAAAGGAAATCAACCCTGACTGCTCATTGGAAGGACAGATACTGAAGCTGAAGCTCCAATATTTTGGCCACCTAATGCGAAGAGAAAACTCCCTGGAAAAGACCCTGACGCTGGGAAAGACTGAAGGCAAAAGAAGAAGGGGGCGGCAGAGGATGAGATGGCTAGATAGCATCACTGATGCAATGAATATGAACTTGAGCACACTCTGGGAGAGAGCGCAGGACAGGAAGGCCTGGCGTGCTATGGTCCATGGGGTCACGAAGAGTCAGACACGACTTAATGACTGAACAACAACAACCTCCTTTGTTGATGTGGTGGTAGATGTGTTGTAGTCCAGGCATCTGTGCTGGATGGTCCCTGCTACACAACTGCGAAGTTCATCACATGTCCTTTTCTGCCTACCCATGTGTCCGGAGTGTCTTGCTATATGAAACTTACCTCTAGAAACATTCTTCAGAACCTGAGCAGTGATATCCTCTGGCACAATAAAAAAGAGGTCTCTTTCTATATAGCATGTCTCTTCTCCAATAACACTTCTGTCTTTTATCAGTGCATCAGTGTGGTGAAGTGGTGAGAATGTTTGACTCGGAACATTTCTGTCTAATTTACTACATAGGATTATCATCAGGATAAAATAGTTGGGGGGAGGTAAATATTGCATTATGGATCTTTTTTGATTAGCCAACTTGTGCCTCCAGATCAAATGCAATGGCAGTTTAAATTTATTTATAAATTTTCTGACATGTATTCATTATTTTTTCTTATATGTCATGAAAAAGAAAGAAATGGATCCTCCATGCCCCCCCCCAAAAATAAATTCACTGCAGGATTTGTGTTCTCCAAATTGGCTGGGTTGACACAAGTAGGGAATGCTCATGTCTGCTGCACCATGTATACACATGCAGGTCAACACACCACACACAGCATAAAGTTGCACTGTTGTACAAGGACTCCAGCAAATTTTCAAGATTGTGCTACTGTTGCAGACACAGATGGAAATGATTGGGAGAAACAGAGGAAGAATTATAGGTTGAAGAGAACCTGTGACTCCTTTCACACAACCCCCATATACAGTTTTTAGAACAAACAGATGGGAGGATCTTGCATATCCTCCATCCTTATACCTTTCTCTCACAATCCATCACAAGTCTTCTCAATGTGAGTCTCATACAGGGAGACCTTCCCTAGGGAAATAACTGACTGTGGCTTGAACACATTCTGTAAAGTAATGCCCTTCTTGAAATCACAGTAAAATATATGGGGTGTTGCACAAAAGTGCTGGTTGGTAGACCACATTCCTCATCTAGTTGAGGTCTTCCATGCTTCTCAACAGAAAAATATGGTAAAGGATTTGAGTCATCTGTACCCATAAGAATCATTACAGCATTCTGGGTAAAAGTTGGTTATGAGAGTCTTTATTTTGCAAACTATACATAAACATGAAAGAAAGAAAGAAAGAAAGAAAGAAAGAAAGAAAGAAAGAACTGCAGTATACTTTAATGTTACATAAGATAATCATTAAATTTGGTATTAAACCTATTGAAATCAGATGCAAAGAAGAAACCAATTTTTCTTTCAATTAACTGCAGATAAAAATCAGGGAAAACATTAATGCCCAGTTGAAATTAAACAACTGCTTGCATAATATTACACATGTTCTTTCAATTTTATTATGGCACAAAGCCACAGGTCTGATATGAATGAAGGTAGTGGAGTTCCAAAACGTCTACACAATTAATTAACATGCTAACCATAAATACAGTGATTAAAATAATTTTCTCTACAGTCAAATTTTGAATGCAACTCTACTTAAGAATTATAATGCATTCTACATGGTAATTACATAATAATGGGGTGAGGGAGAAAATAACCTATTTCTCCATTCCAGCAGCAGTACCTATATTCATATTAATTTTTGATTTTGATGCTCGGCTATTGCCTAATAATCTTATGTTGGTATCCATGCTATAAATCTTCCTATTTCTATTTTGCAAGGCACCTTACAGTAACTCCTCTAAAGTTTTGAATTAGTAACAGAAAAGAACATGAATTAGGAGAGAGATACAAAATTAGTTTACGTTGGAAAACTAAATAGCCACAGTTAGGGGTTCGAAAGCATTTCTTGGGGCAAATGTCATTATTCTCAAGTATGGTAATATATAAACACACTCTTTATGCAAAGTTTTCCCATTAACATATGTTAAACTAATGTTGTGGTTAGAACGCTATAGAAATAAAGGTAAAATAATCAGGCCGCCTGCACACATAACAAGCTTCTGTGATTTTGACATGAATATAAAAGAAATGAGAACAAAAGGACAACAAAACTTCAGATTTGCAGAATCTATACTTGTCCGGGTTTACTGCATTTAAAACATCATTTCAAGATTCTAGTAATTTCAAAGTCAAAAACATAACAGTTGCAAACACAAAGGAGGATCTGACACATCTTCTACAGTCACAGCTTCTCCACTCCTCTGGTAAATAATAAGCTGACGACATGTTATGTCCTTAATCAAACTTTCCTTATCCTGCCCATGCATATTTTGAAAAAAAGTCCATATGGTCTAAATCACTGCTAAAGTTTAAGTTGCTTTGCTTATAACAGAGCACCTTCTGGAAGCAGCTGTACACACACATTCCAAAACGGAAGACGTCTTTTCATGGAAGGTTTTAAGTTTGGTTGTCCTTATGATTATCTGCACATTAAGGTTTTTTTTAGTAGCACACACACGGTTCTTTCTTCAGGCTAGACTCCAGTGTGTTTTCTTCTGCTCGATGGCATATAAAAACAACACATAACATAATGATTTTCATTTAAACAAAGAAAGTCTATGACTCCAGCTGCAATATTTCAAATAATCATACAAAATATACATGTTGTTTAGAATCCTTTTGACCTTTGAAGGTATAGGAAATTTCTGGGCTATCATCTTGTAAATTTTAGAAATAGACAATTTAGTCACAGCTAAAAACATCAAATATATCCTTCATGGTCATCGTCATCATCATCATCTTCATCCTCATCATCATCTTCAATTTCATCTTCATCATTCATCATATCTTCATCCTCATCATCTGTCCATTCATGGAAATCACCACTGGCAAAGTCACCTGATGTCTCTAAATCAACAGCTAAGAAAAATATAGTTATGTTACTATGTGTCAAGTCTTGCTTGCAGTATTATTTAATTTCACCTTTCTACAGTTAAGGTAATTAATATTGTTGTAGGACTTCTGGAAGCTACATGTTGAGGCCCTATCCTCCACTGAGTTGAAAAACCTAACCAATTGAAAGTTTGGGGTGAGGGGAAGTGTGAATTGTTGCTTCTAATATGCCTGTTTTGAAAGCAAGTGTTATTTATGAGTTAACTGAGGGAATGCAGATGGCCACCAACTTGGATGGCTTTAAAAGGGAATTATACAAATCATGGAGGATAAGGTTATCAATGGCTATTAGTCATGATGGCTATATATTACTTCCAGTATCAGAAGCAGTATGCATCTGAATACCAGTTGCTGGAGAAAACAAGTAGGAGAGTCCTACTGAATTCATACCCTCCTTGTGGCCTTCCCATGATCATCTGGTTGGCCACTGTGTGAACAGAGGCCTTTGGTCTGATCTAGCATGACTCTTTTTGTGTTCAGAAGAATAGCCAACAGGATACACTCTGGTTATAGAATCTGACCATAAAGATTATCAGATTCGGGGGGAGGAGAGGTGGCTCTTTCTTATTCCTAATCCAAGTAATAGGAAGATTTCTGCAACTTACCACAGTCTGCAGCACCATGTGTTCTGGATCCAGTTACCTCATTACCATATCTGTCAACACACCAGCATTGCCCTGCACTTCCATGGCACTGAGTTGGTTTGTAGTACCCGTCTTCATCACATAAAGGGATATACTGCCCTGTGCGATATAGAAAACCATTAGCAAGAACAAACAGCCAATTGTGCAGCATAAATGCTCTGACTTCAACCAAGCAACATATGAAAAAACTTAGAGTTGTTGAGATGTACTTAGTCTTTCATCCTCAGGCAAGCACTCTTACTCCTAAAGTTACAATAAATATCAAACCAGTTTCCTATGACTAATCATAAAAAGTCTCTGATCCAGCAGATAAGGAATAGTCCATACCCTCTTTTTTGTTGATCTACAGAGACTTAATTCATATTATACTTTTTTATTTTGTTAAGGCATATTAAAATAGGGAGAAGACTCTCTGGAAGAGGAAGACTTCATATTAGTTGCCATACGAGAGTAACGATGGTATAGGAAATGGGTCAAAGAAAGAAAAAAACAACAACTCTAATGGAATGTGGACAGGGACTACAAATTGTGAAGAAACCAGTTACCCCCTCAACTGTGTTTGGGTCATTTCATTGCCCTGTTCAGACTCTAGTTAACTGGGAGTTCTGTCAACCCATTAGAAGTCTCAGTCTCTCACTATCCCTTGACAGTCCCCTTCACCACTGGGAGAAAGTAAGCTCTGGTCCATGCTGAATAATATTTAATTAAATGCTGTATCTCTGTGATGCCCTATCGCTCCCCAGAAAGAAGAGGGGGTTATTTTACAGTGTCAGGGAAATACCTTATCCAGATAAATATAGTACAGTGTGGACCATATGTTATTTGAGACTTCTCTCTGGCAAGTCATATCTTAACAGGCCCTTTGTGACACTAGGACAGCAGTCATTCTCTGATCTTATGCTCAGACATCAGGCTCAAACACATACACCACACATGCATACTAAGGGCTGGATTCTGACTC
The DNA here is from genome assembly GCF_057233095.1 of Heloderma suspectum. Taxonomy (NCBI): domain Eukaryota; kingdom Metazoa; phylum Chordata; class Lepidosauria; order Squamata; family Helodermatidae; genus Heloderma; species Heloderma suspectum. Next base: position 75,032,322 of record NC_139462.1, read on the forward strand.
AGTCATGCTGAAATCAATGGGATTTTGGTTAGTCATGATTAAATAGTCCACTGATTTAATGGGTCTATTCTATGTATTTATTATTTCTAAAATTTATATCCTACCTTTCCTCCAAGCAGCTCAAGGCAGCAGACTTAATCCCCCTCTCATTTTATCCTCAATCTGCATGGCCAAGTGGGGACTTGAATCTAGGTCCTCCTGCCTGGATCTAGCCCATTATTTTTAATAATTCTTTAATAACTACTATGTTCAGATGTAATACATTGCTGCTTTATATCTATGTCCATATCATGGCATCTGGCCCCATCACTTCCTGGCATATAGAAGGGGAAGAAATGGAAGCAGTGACAGATTTTACTTTCTTGGGCTCCAAGATCACCGCAGACAGTGACTGTAGCCATGAAATTAAAAGACGCTTGCTCCTTGGGAGGAAAGCTATGGCCAACCTAGACAGCATAGTAAGAAGCAGAGACATCACCTTGCCGACAAAGGTCCGTCTAATCAAAGCTATGGTTTTCCCAGTAGTAATGTATGGCTGTGAGAGCTGGACTATAAGGAAGGCTGAGCGCCGAAGAATTGATGCTTTCGAACTGTGGTGCTGGAGAAGACTCTTACGAGTCCCCTGGACTGCAAGGAGGTCAAATCAGTCCATCCTAAAGGAAATCAACCCTGAGTGCTCATTGGAAGGACAGATAATGAAGCTGAAGCTCCAATATTTTGGCCACCTAATGCGAAGAGAAAACTCCCTGGAAAAGACCCTGATGCTGGGAAAAACTGAAGGCAAAAGGAGAAGGGGACAGCAGAGGATGAGATGGCTAGATAGCATCACGGATGCAATGAATATGAACTTGAGCACGCTCCGGGAGAGAGCGCAGGACAGGAAGGCCTGGCGTGCTATGGTCCATGGGGTCACGAAGAGTCGGACACGACTGAACGACTGAACAACAACAACAACATCTATGTCCATGTATGTATAATCTCAACAAGAAGTTACGGAATCATAAGCAAACCTGTGTAAACTGTATACACTAAAAAGGATTTCTGGAATTGCTAATAGATGCTATAATGTAGCAGGACTGCAATACTTAGTCAATTACTTTGTTAGAGTAACTTTTTTGATTTAGAATATTGCTTTCATTGATATGCAAATTAATCAACTATGACTTTTTAAAATGGGTGATACTTCTATAATATAGCAATTATAACATGTAAGGGTATATAATATAAAAATGTCTTGTTTTCATCATGCAGTTTGACTTAAATGTGACAATAGCCTTGTATGTTCCTTCTAAGAGTGGTACATCAAATTAACTGTCCTCCAGAACATCTCTTGAAATGTATTAAGTAAATCAGAATAAGAACTCCACTTATTTTAAGTACCATAGCACATGTTACAATTTATTTTGTTATTGTTATGCAAATGTTTAAATTCAATAATTATTCACAAAAGAGATTTGCAGGAAATATTAGAAGGAACATTTAGAGCCAGATGTTATTTTATCACTGTATTATCTAGACCTTCTTTTCAAAGTGTCTTCTTTGAACTATAAAAATGGACATTCTAGTAGTATAATAAAACAGATGTAATATCTTGGATCTGATAAGGTAATAAAACTAACTTTAATAGCTTTCAAAGACTTTATAAATTCTGTTACTGAAATTTACTTTGGTCTATAATTTTAGGATTCATATTGATTTTGTGTTGTGGTTTCAATAGGGTTATTTATGTAAGCAATAAAAGCTTCAAAAGAATGATCTATGACTTACCTAGGAGCTTCTTTCCTCCTTGCTGTTTCTGAATGTTGCTGAGCTCTGTCTGGCAAGGTGGGTCTAGAATGACATCAGACATGTTAAACTTTAGTTATGCTTGAGAACTTAGGAATGGATTGTTCAGTCTACAGTTTAATTTCAAGTATATGATTGAAAATGACTTGCTTTCACTGGCTGTGATTTGTGAGCCAGTCATTACAATAAGAATGTAAAAAATATTTTAATGCATTAGACCAAAGGTGTCTCTAGCCAGTATTCTGATTCCATTCGTGATCATCCAAATGCTTCTGTGAAGTTCATAAGCAACTGATGATGGTGACAGCCATAATTTCTTGTTCACTCCTACCATCTGGTAATCGAAGATGTATGCTCTTTGACCCAGGTATGCAGGACAATCACCATCTGGTATACATACTCTTCTTTAACTTCTCTAGTACGGCTTAAACTATCAATGTTAGTTAGCATCAATACATCTTGTGGATAATGAAACTCATACATTAATTATTCTATTAGGTGAAATGTATTTACCTCTGTGTGTACGCGCTTATCCAAACTATTACCTGTTTCAGAAGCAACAGAAGGCTTTCAAAATACAGGTAATTCATCTCTGAGTAATTCTACAGCATTCTGAGAAAAATACACCATATCTAGTACCTACTATCAAGCTGGTAAAAATGTTTGACAAATGACATTTTTAACAAATTCCACAAGCAGTAATTCTACGGGCCTGTTTACACAATTGCCACAACCCATGGGCTGTTTTAATTTCTAATTTAGATTCTAATTCATTATTAGAAGATGAAATCAAATTATTATAAAACAGCTATAAACAGCATCATTTTTTAAAACTTAGTGTGCCTCTTTTTATACTGGGCGGGCAGTGCCAACGCAAACTCTCCCACTATCTGAGGCGGGAAAGCAGGCACCCTGCCCTTGGCGGCCATTGCCACCGCCACCCCCTTCCTCCCCTCATCTTTTCCCTTTCACTCCACCCATCCCATCAGTCTCCCTCCTTGCCTGCCTGACTGGTCTGCCTCCCTCCTGACCCCCCCCCACTTGTTCAGTATCTCCCCTTGCCAGCCTTCCCGGTTGGTCTCCCTTCTCCCCCGCCCCCACCATATTGCTGCCACTGCTGCCCGCTCTGCAGGGTGTCCAAACTCTCTGAAGAGCTGTGTCAGCTGGAAAAGCAGGTGTCCAAAGGACACCCCTCCTCTCATAATGCCTGGCTCTAAGGAAGGACCTCCCAAGCCAGGCATTTGGGTGTGGCCACCTCTCTGAAAAGCCACGCTGGCCGCTTTTCCTGCTGATGCAGCTCTTCAGTGAAGTGGCCACACCCAACTGCCTGGCTCGAGGGTCCTTCCGTAGCTGGCTCATTCTCAGAGGATCTGCAGAGTGGGCAGCAGTGGGTGGGAAGGGAGTGGGAGACACAGAAGTGTTGTTGTTGACAGCAGCCACAAAGGGAGGGAGCGCAACAGCAGCAAGTCCTCCTGGTGCGTCTGTGTGTGTGGGGTGGGGAGGTGAGCATGCAGTTCACTATTCCTCCCACTCCACTGCTTGAGGTGGGGGCTTCACCCATCTTCATGGGAGGGCCAGCCCTATGGGTGGGATCAAAAGAGTCCCTTGCACAAACGTAAGGCATTTCGACTTGCACATGGGGGGTGGGGGAAACTCAGCTTTCTATAATTTTTCCTTCCAAATGCAGCTCCCCATGCCGCATCCCATCTTCTTCTACAGCATCTGCTGCCCATCAGGGATTTACTTTTCAGGGGCTGCAGTGGGAAGCAGGAGAAGCCCTACTGCATGAGCGTGACTTCTTTTGTAGTTATCTGGATCCTGCTGGCTGTATTTTTCACAGTCCCTGAAAAAATTAAATCCTATTTGTATTTTTCCCCATGACCTTTTATAAGATTCTAAAAACAAAAACAAACTACAGGGGTTAGATATCAATCATCAATATTTTCATGTTATTATAGCCTTCTACCTTGCTGCCTCTGGAAGCAGTAGCACCACTCATTGTTAGATATCAAACTGTCCTTGTAAGTGTCGCAAGAATTGAAGAATGTGTTGGTGCACTGCTCATTCTTGTCAAGGTAAATGCTTCCAAGCTCTGACTGGTCCAATAGCAGGTCATAGTTCGTATCAAGCCTGTTAAACATCCAGCCAAGGGAGTCCTTGCAAATTGGCAAAATACTGGTATCAAATCCTAAGAGGCAGAAACACAAAAGTAATCAGATAAAACAGAAAGGCACAGCTGGCACTCAGCTCAGCCAAACCAAGCAAGCTCCTTTGTCATGGAAACAGCTTTACAAGATACCACTCAAATATGTAAACAATGTATGTTGCTGATTAGCGTGTAAAAGTAACATGCTAATGGCATAAAAACAAGAGTAAATGAATCTGTTACTTGATAAACCATTTCATCTGAAGACACACAACAAAATATGCTTATTTCCAAATTATATACATGCAACAGTGGGACAGAATTCCTGCACCCTGACTTTGATAATGTTAACATCCAGAAAACAAGAAACAGCCGAGTTAAGGCCACAGAGAATAACAACCCTGGATGACAGATAGGATTACATGAAATTGGTGAGAAGGGAAGGCTGAAGGCCAGCTAGAGAGAAAGTAGCCTAGGGAAAAGTAGTGTGCCCCTTTCACTTTGCCTGCATACTCAGAAAGGTATGCCTAGCTTCTCTCTTGCTAATTAGCTCTCAGGCGATTCAAACCAAGGAGGGATGAACTGGTTAAAGCTGGCCTTGACTAGGCAGGGGGACAGGGAGACCAGATTCAAGCGATCACAGAGGAGAAAATAAGCCATGGTGGCTTATTTCTCCTGCCATGCATGCCAGGGGGATTTGCTTGATTACCCTTGCTGGTGCAGCTTGCTGTGTCATGTGAACCTGGCGAGGGCGGCTTGTTGCCATAGTTAACAGTTAACATAGTTAACATAGCGACAAGCCACCCAGAACCCACAGGCCATTTCAGGGTTCTGGCGTAGCTTATTAACAATGGCAACAAGCCACCCTTGCTGGATTCGCATGACACGGCAAGCAACACCAGCAAGGATAATTATGCAAATCCCCCAGGCATGTGACCGGCACCACGACAGGGGAAATAAGCCAACATGGCTTATTTCCCCCTCCGTAATTGTGCAGGCAGGCCCAGAGAAAAGGGAGAAGATCAGGAAAATGGTTGCCTCTGAGGAGAGTGAAAGGGGTAGAATGGAGGACAAGCCTCTTGCAATTGTAGCTCAGAAGGGAAGCACACTTCTTATATCTCCTTTGTCCATTTTAAGATTGAGGAATGAGGCATTGTCTGCAAATTATGGGATACTTGTAAAAAGCCCTGGGTGCTTTTTTTTTCTGTAGAGGAAAAGATATAGGAGCCCCATACTTTTTCCTATGCTGGTGGGGAAGGAAGCAGCCAGAAGGACTTTGATTGGGAAAATGGTCCACAAGGAAAGGAATAAAATCTCCTTCCCACGCTGCTGCTCCAATCAAGATGGCACCCCTGCCACTGCCTTTCAATAATCAACTAAAAACATACCAAGACAACATCCATGTGTCTCCTGCATCTCATCTAGTTTGACCAAACATAACTGACTACTTAGAACACAAAGCGCCTTCTGGGCCTCTGGCATCTGTTACTTATTGAGAAGTAGACATTATTAATAAACTGTCATATAAGACATATTGTAGCTTTTGGAAATGTTCTGTTTTAGCAATACCAACAGGAAAATATTTCAGGTAACATTTTACTGTTTTCATATAATATTGAGAAACTGCAAATACTGTAGAAGAAACATATTGTAGGCTAATCCCCAAATTTGTTTTAGGCCATGCAGACATCAAGCTGTGTTGTCACAAGCTGAGCAAGTCATATATGCTGGTACCTCACCATGCCAAACATCAATCCATGCAAATTTTAGTGGGTGGTGTTGGCATGCACAGTAGGGTGTCCATTTGTCCTACTCTACAGAAGGCAGTCCTCTATTTGAGGGTGTCCTCTATTTGAAGGGCTGTCCAGTTCAAGTCTGGTTTCAAGATAAAGAACCATAACAAGGGAGAGCACAGGTTTTGAAGTTGCCCATCAGCAATTATTACCTGGACAGCGACTGAGCAAGCACGCAAGTCACCTGGTCACAGTCTTTCTCATTCTGGTAAGATATATTTAAATTTACATTACAGCATTTAAAAAAATGCATATGAATTAGCACATGTAAATTTTATGCAAATTTGTATCCTCATTTGTCCTGTTTTGGGGTGATGTGTAAATGGCCACTCTTATGCACTCCTTGCATGGGTCACCAGTAGGAATGTGCAATACTGGAAATTCCATTCTGCTTGAGCCCAACGGGATTCTGCAGTGATTCCATTCTGGTAAGCAGCGGCAGACTGTAGCAGGGTTTGTTTTCCAATTCCAGAAATATTTTGTGCATTTTGGGGGTCCTTACGATTTGTGCAAATTTGATATTTTGGGGGGTAGATCTTGAAATTTGCACAAATGGGGTCATATTCCCCACCCCGTCTTTCGCAGGTGTGCAGATTCAGCTGTCTGATATGTGTAGTCTTGCTGTGTCAATGTCCTCATGCGTTTCAGCTGTCAGCAGGAGCAGGGAGGTGCAGTGTGTAACATACAAGGAATCTGACAAGGTGAGACTGCATATAGGCTAATTTGCACACTGTTGCGAAGGAGTGTTGGGAAATAATAGTAAGACAAGGGAGGAACCCATTTGCGCAATTTAGAAGCACCATAAAAGAAAAATGCAACAGGGGACTGGGGGGGACACACAACAGTATCTCCCACTTCACAATGTGCAACTTAAGGCTTTCTTCAGCTACGTGCATATTAAAAGGCGGAGGAAAGAAATGGTTGTTCAGCTATTAAATAAGGATGGCAAAATGATAACAGATGACAAAGAAAAGGCAGAGGTGCTCAATTCCTACTTTGGCTCAGTCTTCTCCCAAAAGAGGGTCTATGACCCCCCTGGCAAAGGCGAAGTACAGGCTGAAGGGGCAGGATTGCAGCTTGAGATCGATAGGCATATGGTCAAGGAACACCTCATTACTTTGAATGAGTTCAAATCTCCAGGGCCAGATGAACTGCATCCTAGAGTAATAAAGGAACTGGCAGAAGAACTCTCAGAACCGCTGTCTATTCTCTTTGAGAAATCATGGAGGATGGGGGAAGTGCCAGATGACTGGAGGAGGGCTAATGTTGTCCCTATCTTCAAAAAGGGTAAAAAGGAGGAACCTGGGAACTACAGACCAGTCAGTCTGACACCAATCCCTGGGAAAATTCTGGAGCAGATGATAAAGCAATCCATCTGGAAGCACCTTGACAACAATGCCGTGATTACTCGAAGCCAACATGGATTTGTCAAAAACGAGTCCTGCCAGACGAATCTGATCTCATTTTTTGATCAAGTCACCTCCCTTGTGGACCGTGGGAATGCTGTAGACATCATATCCTTCGACTTCAGCAAAGCTTTTGACAAAGTGCCCCATGATATCCTGATGAGCAAACTAGCTCAAAGTGGGCTAGATGAAACAACGATCCGGTGGATCCACAGTTGGCTACAGAATGGGACTCAAAGAGTGCTTATCAATGGGACCTTCTCAAACTGGGGAGAGGTAACGAGTGGGGTACCGCAGGGCTCAGTCCTGGGCCCAGTGCTCTTCAACATTTTTATTAATGACTTGGAGGAGGAGGTGCAGGGAATGCTGATCAAATTTGCAGATGACACCAAATTGGGCGGGATAGCTAATACTCTGAAAGACAGAAACAAAATTCAAAGTGATCTGGATAGACTGGAGCGCTGGGCAGAAAACAGAATGACATTTAATAGGGATAAATGCCAAGTTCTGCGCCTAGGAAAAAGAAACCAAATGTATAGTTACAAGATGGGGGATATATGGCTCAACAACACTACAAGCGAGAAGGATCTTGGAACTGTTGTCGATCACGAGCTGAATATGAGCCAACAATGTGATGTGGCTGCAAAAAAGGCAAATGCTCTTTTGGGCTGCATTAATAGAAGCATAGCTTCCAAATCCCGGGAAGTACTAGTTCCCCTCTACTCAGCACTGGTTAAGCCTCATCTGGAGTACTGTGTCCAGTTCTGGGCACCACACTTTAAGAAGGATGCAGAAAAACTGCAGAGTAGGGATGTACGAAAGTCACTTACCTTTTTGCAGCTTGGCTTCGCGGTGGGGGGGAGGCACTTCGCTTTCCCCCCCGAAGTTCAGGAGAGGGGGGGAAGCGTCCCGCCTCGCCCGGCCGAGATTCAGGCTGGGGGGGGAGGCTCCCCGCCTCGCCCGCCCGAAATTCAGGCCGTGGAGAAGCGCCCCGTCTCCCCGGCCGTGAAACAAAAAGTTAAAAAAAAAAAAAAAAAAAGACCCCGTGATAGGCTACGTGATGATTTACGTAGCCTATCACGGCTAGATTTCCAAAGTCAGCCGTGATAGGCTACGTAAATCGTCACGTAGCCTATCACGGGTGACTTTAGAAAGAAAGAAAAAAAAAAGCGCGTATGCAAATGGCAGCACCCATGGGGCGCTGCCATTTGCGTTCCTTATTTTGGCACGTCTATAGTCTACGTAAAGATTTACGTAGACTACGGCGAAAATAAGGGCAACGCAAATCGCGTGCCCTTATTTTTGCCGTAGTCTACGTAAATCTTTACGTAGACTAGACGTGCCAAACTAAGAAACGCAAATGGCGGCGCCCCATGGGCGCCACCATTTGCGTAGGCGTTTTTTTTTCCAAAGTCACCCGTGATAGGCTATGTGACGATTTACATAGCCTATCACGGCTGACTTTGGAAATCTAGCCATGATAGGCTACGTAAATCGTTACGTAGCCTATCACGGGTGTTTTTGTTTTTTTTTACTTTAGTTTTTTTTTTTTTTGCAATGGCGGCGGCGGCAGCCGGTCGGGAGACTGGCCGCCGCCCCCGCCCCCGACGAACCGCCGCCAAACCACCGCCGGGACCTGCCGCCGAACCGCCGCCGGGACTCGCCGCCGAGAGGGACATTCGCTGAAGGTAAGTCCTGTCCCGGGGGGGGCGGGGGGCCGGCGGAGAATTTCCCAACCAACTTCGAGGGGCTGAATGCATCGGCGCTCGGCCTCCCGAAGATTCGGGGAGAAATTCTCCGCCATCCCTACTGCAGAGGGTTCAGAGGAGGGCAACAAAGATGATCAGGGGACTGGAAACAAAGCCCTATGAAGAGAGACTGAAAGAACTGGGCATGTTTAGCCTTGAGAAGAGAAGACTGAGGGGAGATATGATAGCACTCTTCAAGTACTTGAAAGGTTGTCACAGAGAAGAAGGCCAGGATCTCTTCTTGATCATCCCAGAATGCAGGACACAGAATAATGGGCTCAAGTTACAGGAAGCCAGATTCTGGCTGAACATTGGAAAAACTTCCTGACTGTGAGAGCAATACGACAATGGAACCAATTCCCTAGGAAGGTGGTGGGCTCTCCCACACTGGAGGCCTCAAGACGAGGCTGGACAGCCATTTGTCAGGGATGCTCTGACTTGGATTCCTGCATTGAGCAGGGGGTTGGACTCCATGGCCTTGTAGGCCCCTTCCAACTCTACTATTCTATGATTCCATGATTCTACGTAATCCTCTCATTATTAAGTGTTGAACTGACACTTGTCAGTGTCCTCCTCCCTTTCAACACTTGCCCGAGTCTCCAGCAAGTTCAGAAAGGAGTTACTGGCTCCCCCCTTTTTCATGGCTCCTTCTCAGAGTAGTTACTCCTATTGCACAAATTTCCCCTCTGTTTATTGCCCAGTCTTTAAATTTGTGCAAATTTAGAAGCTGGGAATAAGTAAATGGAGGGGAAATTTGTACAAATTTAAAGGCTGGGCAAATTTCCCCTCTATTTACTTCTCAGCCTCTGAAGTAAATACCTGCAGTAGGGTGGCCTGGTGGCCTCTTTTACAGAGGATAGTCCTGACTTGAAGAGCTGCCAGAAGGCTGTCCTCTGTTTGGAAAACATCCTCTATTTAAAGGGCTGCCCCATCCAAGTCTGGTTAATGATACAGAATCATCAGAAGGAAGAGCTGGGGTCTGAAGTTGCCCTTGAACAGCCCCTGGAGAGCAGACTGAGCAAGGCAAACAGGTCACCTACCCACAGTCTTCCACACTATGGTGAGATGTACTGAATTTATATTTAAATAATAATAATTTCGAAATTTGCATCTATACATATAATTAAGATACAGTTCTTCTGACCTTTTATTGGCATAGGGGACAGCAGTGGCTTTAAAACTATGGTGTATGGTACTGTGGAGAACTCAGTTGACCCATTTATGACAACACAAATCTTTTTGTCTTTTCACAAAATTAATACCGTGGGCAGTATTCAACGGAGCCCATGCACACACAGCCAACCCCACCGGTTCGAGTCAACAAGTAGCCCCTACTGCTTGACGAACATGATGAAGTCATTCTGGGGACAAGCCCCAAACGAGCGGAAATGGTAATTTCTGGAAGGGGGCAGGGCTTTGCAAACTAAGGTACAAGTGAAAGTTGGCAACAAAGAGGGATAGGAAACAGGAGCCAATGGTGTACTGCAAGAGAGATGGACTTTACAGGATAAAGAAGCAAGCAACTGTTTACTTGGAGTTTTTACTGACGATCTGCTATCTACATATATTTAATGAATCAAAGAAATTGGAACTTGAGCACACTCTGGGAGAGAGCAGAGGACAGGAAGGCCTGGCGTGCTATGGTCCATGGGGTCACGAAGAGTCGGACATGACTTAACAACAACACAGTTACTGCAGACCACTCTAAAAACTGATAACTGGAACCCAAACGTAACAGAAGATTTTATAAGTCAGAAAAAGTTATTGTTCATGCATGCTTAACAGTAACATTTGACATAAATCATAACTTTTTAACATATTCTGCACAAACCCTTTTACATTACGCAAAAATAAATCAATATGAGAAAATTATTCTTAAACCTTCATCTCACCCATGGATTTATAATGAAAGTTCACTATGTCTAGTGAGATCAGTAAAATGTTTTTTGAATGGCAGACAGTTTCCTCTAAGAGGAAAGTATGTTGCATGGAGAAATTACATGGCAGGGGGTTAAATGAAGCATATGTAAGTGATAGACTTTTAAAGGCTTATTGCTAGGTAGGAAACGGTGCAGCATGTGCTGGTATTCTTACTCATGTTACATGGTCCAAATGTTATATTTTTATACTAAATGAAGAATTACAGTATTTTGGTTCCTGTTCGGTTACACAAAAAGTGGTTCTATTTATCTAGAAACGAGTTAATAAAGTGATCAATGCAGTGCTATCTCATTTACTAGTACGATAATCCATTTAACCCCCCTGCCAACTATAATAGATATCACCTTCATCCCAGACAAAGAATTGCCAGATATTAAAATCTCAGTAATGGATCTGTATGTATGCATGCTTGCAAGTACATGTAGAAGAATTTAACCAAATATGATAAATTAATATGACTACCTCACCTGTCTGTGAACCTCTGTCTGAGGAAACACTTAGGGTCAAACTACACATTATTCACACTTTTTAAAAAAATGCTCAAATCAGCCACTTTCACTTTGAACTCCCCACTCCCCACCTGCCCCAGCCACTGAGCCTTACTCTGAGACATGCTCCTGATCTAGACTAGAGACCATACCAGTTTCCTGCTGGAAATCACCCTCCCCTGACTATTTGCTCCCTAAAGTGCTGTTTCCTGCAAGCAGCACCTTTGGGAGTTATTTTCAGTAGGGAACTGGCACAGGGCCCAATCCAGATCAGGAGCACATTCCAGATCAAGGCTTCAATGGCTGTTTTTTTCCTTCAAAATAGAAGCAACCAGTTTAAGCATGCTTCCAAAATAATTGTTTCATATTTATAAATCAAACCATCTCTCAACTCACTCATTTTTGGTAGCCCCGCCTATACCATATATCTACAAATGATGCTTTCAAACAGGACAAACAAAAAGCTATCAAATTCATAATAAGATAAACTCTGCAGAATTTTATACTGAAAAGGGTAACGTTTGGGCCGCAACTATACTCTCATCATCCTCTTGCAAACTCACCTTACATTGCGTTTCTACAGGACAGGAGATTTTCTTCATTAGGAAAATGATTACATAAAGAACCATTTGGAAAAAAAGGCTTCCCTTTAGAAAATTCAGAAAATAGAGGCTATCACATATTGCATTAAGACAAACTATCAACTAGCACATGGAGAAGCACAGTTATGAATGACATTAGAGTTCTGCCTTAGTCCCTGGAAAGAATCAAGACCAACCAGATTTAAACCAATAATGTTTTGTTCAATTGTCAGAATGCTAATTTGAGGTTTCCCTCCCCCTCCTGCACATAAGAATATTCTTCCATTTGGCTTAGGTTGCAACACTTGGCTATTTATCAACTTGGCACATGTACAAGGTCATTAAAAACTTTTCTTCCTTCCAGGAAACCTGCCATTGGGCTGAATTCCAAAGGAAATACTGAATTCCACAGATTGCCATAAATGCCTTTGCACTTCACAGTGCTTGGCATTTCCTCCATTAGGAATTCACCAGTGAACCCTTACAAGACAATAATGTACAAATATTTCTGTTTTATCTCTGGGGAGAAATGTTCAGTTCTTATAGTTTCCAAACACAAGTATGGCAGATACAGCTGCGTCTACTGCTTCATCCCTTCCCTTTGGCACCTGAATAAGGAGAAGGTCAAAATAATCCATTTACTATTTAATATGTTTTGGGCAAACTCATTTTAAAACTCAGCAGAGCAAAACTATGAAGTTACCTTATAAAAACAGCTTTAAATAATGGTTTCTTTGTTTTTCTAGAGGCAAACATGCATGCTAGGACTATTTTCAATCTCAATTTGAAATCATGCATCTTTTCCAGATTTATAAAAAAACTCTATTGATACATAAGAGATTCAGTCCTTGCAATGCTACTGAGAACAAGAGAAGCAGAGGATTAAGTAGTTGATGAACTGAGACAGAGAAATTAAACTGAAGATAGAAGTGCGAAGTCCTGATCACAGCTGGAGACACAGCATGCGGTATAGTCATTAAGGGCATGAGCCACGAAGGCCCCAGTTCAGCTCATAGCTCAGCTTTAAAATAAACATGTAACCACATTAGAAAAGTACTATATAAATACAAAAAAAAAATCAAAATGACTATTAGGAAATCTCATATTTTTTATCAGAAGTAATTTGCTTCCATCTGAAATCAAGCTACAGATTTGGGACTCAGCTGTACAAAAGAGTTGTTATATTTAGATATACTGTGCTTTGACCTGGGTGAGACAGGTTTGCAGCACCTCAACAGGATTCCAGATGAAGTAATGGTGCTTTCCAAATGACAGGAACCCAAATGAGTTCTTAGTTCAGCTGTAAACTGCTAAATCACTGCAGGGAATAAACCCACTGCATCTAGGCAGCATGGGTTTGGGACATTGCTGACAGATTCAAGCTGGTCAGAAACCAGGAATGTGGAATGTGCATGCTGCTTAATGGAACTTCTGAAGCACCTCATATTGGGATGTTTGGGGTTTTAGATCCAAGCCTCTGAATATGCTCTCAAGGCAAATTTAAAATTGGGGATCGAGGACTTGAACAAAGGACAGGTAGCAGCACCACACTTCCTACTACCTTTCTTTTCTGCTGTCAGCACTGTTGTTGTTAGCAGTTCCTGCTACATCACCATTGTATATGTGCATGCTTGCTTACATACAGGATCCAATCTGAAAATGGTGTAGCCATGCACATCAAGAAAATGCTGGAAGCAGCAGTCAGGAGATAGCAGGAAAAGCAGAGATAGGGGAAGATGAGAATAACGGTGTCCACCTACAATACATGGACACCACCTACAACAGCCTCACAATGCCCTTTCCTAAATCCAACAATACAAATACCAGCAAGGGAATAAAAAGGAATCCAGTCGTCTACAAAATTGGGAAGGATACTTGTCAATTTTAAGAAAACTGGAAATGTAGAAAATGACACTTGGGTCACACATTAATTCTGGAGTGATAGCTGCTTGAAAATGCAAGAATACTGAGGCTATTGCAAGTAGCAAGCTGCTTGGGGTTTCCTCCATATTTATATCGTGTAATTTTCAGCATATAATAGCAAATCACACAGAAAGAGGAGTTGCGATGACATGGTACAAATCGCTAGAACTGCATTGGAAGTCATTTCATACCAATATTATACCAGATGTTACATGATTTTGTATTTCCTTACATTTTCTTTTCACTCTATTTAAATCAGTTTTTCATAATTTCATTTAAAATCCATTTTAAGTGTGAATGTTCGGCACTTCATTTACAGTTGAAGTGTACAGGTGAATTTACAGTTCTAGAAATGAACTGCAAAATGATTGCTGGTAAGATTACATGAGCCACAACAGTGTTTTGAAATGCAAACACTTCTAGTTTATTTTACCATTTAAAGGGTTGGATCCAGACCTAAGTCATACTTAGAATAGATCCATTAAAATCAACGGGACTTAAGTTAGTCTGGCTTAAGTCCCATTGGTTTCAATTGGTCTACTCTAAGTATGACTAAATGTAAAATCTGGATCTGACCCAATGCATCAAAAACCATTCAGTATTGTAAAATATGTCACTTGACTGGGCCTTGGTTATTACATCAACATGCCTCGCCTTTTAGCCAAAATACGTTCATCTGAGGGTAAAAAAAAACATTAGAAATAGTTTGCTCCTATCTATCATCAGGAGCGCTATTAAAATGGTTCCCTCTGTTGCCTACAGAAGAGTATAAGCCTGGATTTTGTGTGCACCAGCCACAGTTTTCATGATTACAGCTGGCATTTATGCTTATCTTGTTTAAATTATGTGTTGGCTGGATCACAAAGGAATGGTGGACCAATTACAGTGTAAATCAGCCTTCTGCAAGCTGGTGCCTTCCAGATGTTTTGGCCTCCAGTTTCTATCAGCCCCAGTTAGCATGGCCAATGGCCAGGAATGCTGGGAGTTGTCGTTCAAAATATCTGGAGGGCACTAACTTAGGGAAGGCTGGTATATATCTTTAGTTTTAAGAAAGCAGAAGTAGAAGGCATGGCTTTTGTATCCATGTACCCCTTAGCCTTCCCCTACCTAGAGATGTGTTAAGACTATAATTCCTATTATATTGTAACATGACCATCAAATATGCTGTCTGGGATGATGGGAGTTGTAGTCAGACACATTTGGAGGGTGCCAGGTTGGGGAACACTCTGAAATCATGAGAAAAACAAATCCACGTAAAGACGGATTCATCTTTATTTCACTTTAGCTCATTATTATTGTGTTTAGCCCAAGTAACCACACAGGGAAATAACATTTTCAATTAAATAATAAGATTTCTTAGTACGCAAATTTGCAGAAAGGAGGAGCCATAATAAAACAGATATATTAAAAATATTCACAACATCTAAAAAATGTTAATAGTGAAGTTATTAAGGTAGGCAGTCAGCAGTGGGCAAACTCTATTATACAACACTCAAGAGATATTCACAGAGTTGTCTTGTTGTGTTAATGAAGGGTCCAAGTTCAATGCTCAGAAAACCTAATTTGCCTTGACTCCTCAGTGGGAAACCACTCTCAAATTTATTACTGCACATAATAATTGCTGTTTTAAACAAAGCCTACCAGTGATCACATAACCTGACATTCTGCTTATTTTTGTTGCAACAGCAAAATCTTTAAAGTTTCAAGTGTGTAAGATTTACCTTGTTAAGGGTTTACAGATCATCATTTTCACCTGGTTATTTTTTCTTTGGGGCTGGATTGTTCACATGGTCCTTAATTCATACAACGGTGTTTTTCTATGTGTTCCTTTGTTATTGTAGAAGCATTTACTAATGGTTATTGGTCACTATGGAAGCAATGACTCTATACCAGCTATTCACCTCCACTGAAGCACTTTGGGCTCTAGCTGATGTCCATCCACCAACAGAGTGACATCCATCCATTGTGGAACAGATTTCCCTTCTCCCTGATACTCTCCCATGCCCCACCAAAAGCTGTAATGGATGCTTAGTGGACCCTCCAGAGAAGATTTGGGGGAGCACGGGGGTTGTAGATAGGAGGAGGGAAAGGGAAAGTTTCATTGCCTGAGAAGTCTGCCTGTGCGATATTGGATGTAATCCTTTATTTTTTGTACTCTCTTTACAGGATAGCTAATCATCACGCTGTATCGAACCATTCCTTCTGTATTAGAGCTATGAACAAGGCTGAACAATAGCCTTGTCTGTAACAGCCCATACAAAACTCTCACTCGAGTGTACTGTACTAACTGAACATTTGAAGAAGCCTTAAGGGATAGTTGCATGTTGATACAAAAGCATGGCTTTATTTCCTGGGGAGCACCACAGTCAGAAAATTAACTTCTTGAAGGCTTGTTGATGTTCCTGTAGGAAGTGGCTAAGAAACTCAGTTTGAGACCCACAGGAAAAATAAAATTCATGTAAAAAAAAAAAAAAAGCCAGCTTCACACAGATTCTCTCAAAGAGATATCAAAAGTTGTAAATGCTTACTACTTCTTTCAGGTCTTTGTACAATTCTAGTCCTCTTCTGAATTCCGCTTTCATGAAGAGCCTTGAACCAATCTCGCAATCTGTTTGCAACCTCTCTGAACTCCAGGTCACTGCACACTGAAAAGCAAAATGAAAAGCCCTTTAATCTTCTCAGGCTGCTTATAAATTCAATATTTCATGTTGTTGTAAATAAATGAAAAATAACTACAGGCAATAATTTTCTCATGAATTCTTCTCTCTTTTTCTCTTTCATTGTTAACAGGGTATAAAAAAACTCAACCCTTTGAAAAAGTTTTAAAATTATATATACATATATTTCTTTATAAGTAAATGATTCGTAGTTTACATATTGCCTGGCCCAGGACATTTTGCTGCCTGAGGCAGAGCAGCAAATGGTACCCCCCCCACCCCCATCTAATCAAGGTGCATAGTTTCTAAACCTAGCAAAGTTATTTTGGCACCTGATGCAGAAAATCCCACAAGCACTTCTTCCCTTCCCTGGCAATAAAAATACAATAATAACAAATTAAATAACTAACATTATACTGTCCCTTTCATGACTAGAGATGTAAAATTTCCAGAAATTTTGAGGCCATGGGAAAAAAACCAAACTTTTTAACCTGTTTTTTTTTTGGGGGGGGGGTGGAAATGTTGGAAACATGGAAAAATAAACAATACTTATTCTTTTAGCACTCTTTACAGATCTAAAATCACTTTGTTGCTTTAGCTTTCCCCAACCTGGTGCCCTCCAGATATTTTGGACTTCAGCCTCCCATCAGCCTCAGGCAACATGGCCAATGGTCAGGAATGCTGGGCACTGTAGTCCAAAACATCTGGATGGCACCAGGTTGAGCAGGGCTGCTTTAAGAATATAAAGCAGCCTTTCTGTTCCTAACGTTATTTTATATATGACTTGGTTTGCTCATAAAATTATCATTATATTTTAAATCTTTTAAAAGTAAACTCAGTTAGTAAATTTGTAATTATTGTCTGAATGGATTAGAACTACATTAAATGACTGCTACAGCATCCGAAACATAGGACTTTACAGAACAAAACCCAAGCTGTCAAGAATGCACAATGGTAACTCTACTCACATGCTGGGAAACTGAGCATAAATGTCTATCAGTAAAATATACTTTAGATCAATAATTTTAATAAGGAATGAAAGAACTAACTATACCGGGAATCTTACAGAGAGGATTAAAAAAAATACTTTCCCCCCCATGGCTTCATTATTTCCAGACATTTTACACCTCCAGGCTTTCTTTAAAAGTGTTCTTATTATATAGTTTTTAGAAATCATTTGGGGGGTGAATAAAGGCTGAGTAACAATATATGAATACTTTGTCTTCAATTCTAAAAGAAAATATTTCATAATCCAAAGCTGTTCAATTTTTCAGAAAAAAACAAAAATGGTCCGGGGGGGGGGGGAGTTTTCCAGATTTTTCTGGGTTTTTTTCTAGGCCTTCACTTCTTTGTTTGTGACACCCAAAATCTACTGCCTAAGGCCACCTCAGTCTACCCAATGATGGGGCCAGCCCTTCATGTGTGGGCATCTCCACCTGCATTGCTGTGTATCCTGTATTATGCTTTTGTTTTGTGGTAGACTAGAATTCTTTTTACTTCTATTTGGATGTGAGGTAGTTTTAACTTTGTCTGTGTTTTAGAGATAACTTGAATAAAACTTGGAGAAATGGGCAAAGTTCTACTGGTACCTTTGGAGGACATTTGTAACTGGCTTAAGAGTAAGAGGATTTTTCTTCAAACTTCCTTGGAAGGGTGTTGCACATTTCTAGATACAATTAACTCTAATCTGATTTGGCTCTCTGGTGGTAAAATAAACTCACATGAGCATGGTTTGAAGGCACATAATATGGCAACTCTGCGGAAGCAAAGCAGGTCTGCTCAGTGGTAGTGGCAGGTACCCACTGGTACTGGTGGGGTGGAGGGAAGGGTCACCAGAGGCAGAGACAAGGATTACAAGAGGCACAGCAGTCATTTGAATCTGCAGCAGCCCATACCACAGAAAGTGGAAACTGAGCCACATGAATGTTAATGTCATGAATGCAAACCATTTGTGGAGAAAATCCACACAAAAGTACTCCTTTGGACACACATTCTCCTGTTCCAGCAATAATTTCCATTGCACAGGGAATCAAGTTACTTTAAGATCATGAGTGCAAAACAGTGCAGGGGGGGCGGAGGGGGGAAGAATCTACACAGCCACACATCATCGCTGTTGTTACAGTAATAGTACTAGTAGTAATAATAGGAATAATAATACATTGCAAACCCTACAATGTATTATTATTCCTATTATTACACAGAGAGCATGCCTGCAAAGCTAAGTGTGAAGGGAAGAAGAACAGTTTGGTGAGTAACGAATGCTCCCAAACACTCAGCCTACTGGTGCAAATAAGACACTCTCTTTAAACTTTCTTAAAAACATAACTTAAGAAATAATGAAGGCACCCCAGGAAGCAAAGCAAGCAACATAACTGACTCTGTGCTTGGCTCCAAGTTTTGTACTGCTCACACTTGCTCTCCTCTCTCATCTGAGAGGAGCTGAAAAAAATGAAACTTACAGAACTAGCCAGCTGTATGCAGCTGTGCTATGTGAGACAATTCAAATTAAAAACACACAATTGGCCAGGGGTGCCATCATCACCACCATGTTGTATGTTAGTGTTATGGTCCTGGCTGGCTCCATAGAGCCCAAGATCAGGCCATTTATGGGACTGAGGCACAGCAGTCCTCTTGGACAAACTGCCTCATGCCTCTCAGTCTCAATGAACTCACTGTAAACTTTATGGGAACAATTTGAGCATATACACCAACCATGCATGCTCACAAGTTCCTGTTGTTCTATGGCACTTGGCTAAGCAGTGCTGAGTGCAGAAGACACTGAGGAAGACAGATGCAGAGGGAATCAAGCACATAGAGAGCACTCTAATTGCAGCAGCAGGTAAATGTCTGAGCAACTGTGGGGAGATGGAAAGGTGGGCAATTCTCCTAGACTCCAGCTGTGCCTGCTGATCAGTGCTTTGATGGGAATCTTCTGGGAACTCTATGAATGCCACCTTGAGTGCCATGATGAAAGAAAGGCAAGATATAAATGTAATGGATAAATCAATACAACTGATATCTGAAAGCTAGTACTTAAGAGCATTTGATAGTTGACATACAATGGTATTTAGCACTGGGTAGCTGATATACAAGAGTATATCACAGAGATATTCAACTTTTTACATAAGAGAAGTGCTTTCTTTGTTCACTTGTTTGTCAAGAAATCTTTTAAAACTGCAATCCTACTACTTCCACCCAAGTCTCTGTTGCTCACTTCTATACTTTGTATTCAGCCGATCCCAGCTGCTAAAGAGTTTGAGTGGGTGGGAAAGTGTGCAAGCCTGCTATGTTTCCTCTAAGATGCTCAGACCATCACAGCTCATGGAGTGCTCAGCTAATCCAGGCCCTCAGCTAATCCAAAGTAATGGGGGTGGGCTTGGTTTAGGCACATGGGAGAGTGCACGGATGTGCTTCTTTCTTCCAATTCCAGGGCATCCCACTGCCTGCCGTGGATGTGGGTTTGGCTGGCAGATCAGCTGAGCCCTGGATCCAACATGAGCTGAGGGGCATTGCGTTAAACATTATGTTGAATGTCCTGGGAAGTACACTATGACTGGTGCTTGCGCTGAGGCCTCTGCTATTGTGACATTCCTGGAAGCTTGAAGGTAGAATACATTAATGTTCAGACTGTTAGGATTCCAAGGAAGCTACAGTGTTGCACATAACAGGCTACAATCAGCTCCCTATGGCATAATTACACCCGTGCAGATTGCTAACCCCCCTGATAGTGGATAGTTCAATTAAGCTCTTGGGCTCTGCTATTGCCAGAATGCCAGATCAAGGTTGGAGCATACCAAGGATTTAATCTAACTAGCTAGGGCATAAATTGCACCATTTATCTATCTCTTTAAATTGAAAAATCTTTTTTCCCATGAAGGCATGCTACTCAAATTATATACCACATATTGGCCCTCATTGATTTAAAATAGGTCAAGATGAGGTAATTCAGACTATTATTTCATCCAATAGGTTGGCAGATGAATCTTTAATGACTAAAGACAGACAGTAAAGGTTGTGGAAGGTTAGACAGTAATCAAAAAATGCATATTAAATCAGATGAATCCACTCAGGAACCTGCCAAGAAGTGCTTTTCCTTTTGTCTAATACTACTGCAGGCGTTCTTGCTCTTACAATCAATTCTAGCAGCCATTAAAAGAACTAGTATGGATAAATGAAGTCCCCAGCTCAAAGGTTATTTGGTTCTATCTTCTTAAAGCGCTAGAAACTGACTGGGTTTATGAAAATCAACTTATTTAACTATGGAAAAATGAAGGAATTTAAAGTATCTTTCTTACATGTTTCATAAATAACTTCCATAATATAGAAATGCAAAGCAGAACCAACTGCTGAATTTGTTTTCACATAAAGTAAATGCTACAATTTGGAGTTGGCATTTGAATATAATTTACTGATTGGAAGTAGAAATTTTCGAAATGCTAATCAGCATATTTTCCTTCACTGCTTTAATTTTTAGTGCAGAAGCTAATTGTACCCTTTGATACAATTGAATAAAAGGAGCATGAATGAAAAATGTGTTAACATTTTATGTCTAAAAGGGGTATTTAAAACAGCATGATGGGTTACAAGATCAGTTGTTTATGAGAACATAGATAACCTGAACATTATTGAGTAAATTGCCTTAAATAAAGAGCATAAACAATGAATATGTTTTGTTCGCAACTTCTCAAAGAAGTCTCCACAAACGAGGGTTCAGGGGCTTCTAGGAACAAATTTCAGATGCATGTGAATATAGCCTGACTGATAAATCATTTCTCTTAAATGGAAATAATTAATTTTATTTAGTAACTACATTTAAAAACTACCAACTACACTGATGTGAAGTACTTTGGCAAAATTAGGCAACATACCATTCACTATCAGGATTACGCTGCATGTGTATGATTAACAAGGGGGTCAGAGAACAGACCAACCAAAGCTGCTTAGAAACAAACTATACATTGAGAATATCATATGGTATTGTTACTCATAGGACTGCACCACTTCCAAATGCAGATGAAGTTCTGAATGTCTGAACGCTCCCCCACTTCAAAAGTGAAGAAAAGTGTTTGTGATTGGTATTAGAGTAGGATATAAGCTTCAATAAACAAATAAAATTATAGCAACAAAAATGATAGTCTAGCCTTCCTCTGATGTGGGGTTTTCTGTGCTGAGGGGTGGATTTAAGTGGAGGAGTATTCAATCATATGATCTCATCTCCTCCATACTACCACATAATGCATTATGAAGTTGTTGGTGACTTGTTGCCCTGGGAATTTTAAACTGAATGGTGCTGTGAGTGCCAGAAGCTGCACAAATGTGTTCCAAATTAAGTAGTAATTATATTTTTAACCTACACTGCAACATTTCTTTTTGACCAGCCTTCTCCAACCTGGAGCCCTCCAAATATGTGGGATTACTAGCATCCCCCAGCCACCATGACTACTGGCTGGAGGTTGTAGTCCAAAACGTCAGGAGGGCACCAGGCTGAAGAAAGCTTGTTAAGACAGTAGCAAATGGTAAGGGTAGCACATTGGGTAGTTCTGGGATATGGGAACTGGAGAGTTTGCCTGTCCTAGATGACGTTGCACTCCCTTAGGACGAATAGGTATGTACTCTGGGGGTGCTCCTAGAGTCATCATTGTTGTGAGAAGCCCAAGTGATTTGTGTGGCAATGAGCACCTATAACCAGCTTTGGTTGGTATGCCAATTATGCCCTTTCCTGGAGAGGGGTAGCCTGGCCATGCATTGCTAACCTCACATTTAGATTATTGTAATGTGCTTTATGTGGGGCTAACCTTGTACTTGGTTCAGAAGCTATTGTCAGGGGCGCCCTAGCGGCCTCTTTCAGTCTACTCCAATAGCCAACTCAAGACACAGACAAAAGGATTCTTTTCAATGCTTTAATCCTTTTACAACTTAATTACTCTTTCAGATGCTAATCACCAGCGACTAAGCAAGGAACAGCACTGGGGAAAGATAGCAGAGTAGCCTATGCTCCAGGTTAGGCAGTTGGCCCCCGTTTGAAGGAGAACCACGGGAAGACCCTGAACTTATGGGCTAGGGAGAGATCCTTCCTCTTTCCCTTGGGTCCTCGGGACGTGACTGTTGCTTGCGCGCCAAATGAGCACTACGCCTCCTTTCCATGCCCTCCATCTGTTGTCACTCCCTGCGTCGGCGTCGAGTGTCCAGCAAGCCCCCCTCCAGCACTCTCTCACTGCCAGGGTCACTATCTATCCCAGGAATGCTGGCAGGAGGAATCTCTGCCAGCTGCTGTGCCTGTGAGAGATGAGCACGCTCCTCTCCCACGGATTGCTGTTCCTCCTCAGAATCAGAATTGCTCTGGGGTTCTATCAGCTCAGTTTCCACCCTGACAGCTACACATATTATATCAGTGTTGAAGCAACTGGGATGTCTGGCCATGTGCCTAGTACCCCAGTGTTGAAGTAGCTGAACTGGCTGTCTATTAGCTACTGAGGCAGGTTCAAGGTTTTATTGCTGGTATACGAAACTCTGAACAACTTGGAACCTGGTTATCTGGCAGATCCCCTTCCCCAGTATAGACCTATTCTACTGCTAAGATCATCAGAGGAGGCCTTGTTGGTTATACTGCAGAGTGCCATTTGGTGGCAGCCTGGAAACAGCCCTTCTCCATGGTGACACCCACTCTGAGGAATGCCCTCCCCCTTCATATGCAGAAGATGGCAACTGTGACATGTTTTTGGTGCCTGTTAAAGATGTATCCTTTTACCCAGGCCTTCCCTGACTAATTTTGCTGCCCAATTTGTTCATTGTTAGTTCTCTGATTTTAAATGTTTTAATTGAGAGAGGTTTTTTTTCTTTTTCTTTTCTTTGTTTTAAATGTTTTATCTGTGACAGCTTGCATTTCCTGTTTTTAAAGATTTTTTTAACTGTGGATATTTTGTATTTTAAATTTTTATGCCATAAACTGCTTTGTGATGTACACATTGATTAAATAAATAAAATAATAAATACAATTACAAGAAACCCTTCAGGAAATGACAGCTACTATGGCACTATAATGAAGCATTTTTATGCTGAGAACTAAAAAGCTAACAGGACAGCCACTCTCTTCACAGATAGAACTCTCAGTGATTACAGAGCAGCAGAGAAGGCAAGAGCAAACTAACCACAATTTCACAACCCAAGCCACCTAATGTTACTTACATATCTTCTACTGCATACAATGTCAGCTCAAAGGTATAGCTTAGAACTACATATCGATATAATAATCACTCATTACTAGTTCACTAATAAACATTTCAGTTTCAACCTTTTAAATATAGTTTTAAGTGAATACAGTAGCCAGTCCCTTTTAAAGTTCTCCCATCTTTAGCACAAGCATTATTTTCCATCCCTGAAGCCACTATGGGGATACTTCTTCCTTCAAATCCATTCTGTCAGTTTCTTCCAATGTTATTTTTCTATCCATGGTAAGCCTCAGGCTAGTCCTGTATATTTACAGTTGCTTTCATCCTTTGTTTCTGTTTCCTATGCTAGTCAGCTGAATCTCTCTCTGTTAAACAGCATGCTCTACTCAAGCTTTTTAAATTTCTTATTGCCCTCAGATTCCCAGTTATCAGCAAAACTCCACCTTTGAGACATTCCCAAATAGCGCCTGAAGTGAACAAAAAAGAAGATGTAGGATAGTTTCTGTATCTGGATACTGGTCAATTCTCCCCTTACCCTTTTAACACGTGAGGTGTCCTCCTTGGAGGCATTATAGGCAGACAGTTGTCTGCCATTTCTAGTGTGGGCCAGCAGTGGTGGGAGCTAGCCAGCCCCGCTGCAGCCATACCGATTTACAAACTAAGCAAAAAGCAGGGCAGATTGCTGCCAGAAGGAGACATAAGCTAAGGAAAAACTTCCTGTCAGCCAAGGATTTTTTTTAAAAAACACTTCTTCTTCCAGACTGAAGGGGGGGGGGGCCCACAGGAGAAACCATCAAGAGAGCCAAATGAAGGCAGTGTAAAGATAGTTGATGACTCAGGGTTAGAAGAACAAATCATTCTCTGGGCTTTGCTAGCCCTGCCCCACCCAGAGGCAACACTCACAGACTCCCGTGAAGCCTGCTCTGAGGCCCCGATCCATGCACCCCCTTAAGAGTTTCAACGTGGAAGAAAAAAGGAAGTGGGATGATTAGGCCACACTCAGTTATGTCCACCTGAAAAGACAGAATCCCACCTCCAAGAATTGTTTCCAAGAAGATTCTCCCCTCCTCCAAGCACTGGCTATGGTCGACCAAAGTTCTGTTCCACCATTTCAGAGCAGCATGTTTTCCAGGAATGAACTCATCAGGAAATGACAGCTATTGTACATTAAAATGATGTGTGGTTTTTTGTCAAGTTTAAAAATAGGGCAATCAATTCCTTATTTTTATTTATGGCATGGCCTGTCCATTTAAAGTCAAAAATTCGTCAACTGAGGTACATTGATACTACTGTTTTATAAGCCCTCTACATATTCTGGCCATCTGTTACCTTTAAAAACTTCTGATTTTCAGAATGCACATTAAGATTTACAAATAAAAGCAGTTTGATTTCTTCGCTATTTAACTTAGCAAATGAGTTTTATACTCCAGTTATTCCATGTTATGAGATAATTAATATAAATACTGCTGATATATCAGGGAACTACAGCTGCTTTTTCTTATTGCTTCAAATTAATGTTCCATAGAGGCATTCTGTCCATGATTAATGTATCATAAAATGTAAAATGATTTCAATTAAATTATATATTCACAAGAGAGATCTGATCTTATTGTCTCCTTACAATTGTCAAGACATATCTCATTGAGACATCAGGACCACAGCAGATTGTCAAGATTTACAACATTTACAATTGATGGACTAGGACAGAACCAAGCCACTCCTTCACAAAGTACAATTCCTTGTCTTAAAATTGCTTCTCTCTTGGAGTGGCTTGAGTTTGTGTGAAATCAATTGCTAGAGTTCTATGCACATTTGGCATTATACTGGGTCTACTGCATATGCATCCATACTGTCACACTGTGCTACAATGGCACCACGCTATACTGAATGGGTGGACATTAACACAAACATGGTTGCGGTTCTGAAAAAGTTGCTGACAATACAGGAAAGTCTGATGGGAAACAATCAACTTTATCCCACAGTCCTAAGCATACTGGCAGGGTTGGTCCAAAACATTTTGTAGTCCAAATGTTCCCCTCCCCTTCCCCCACTCCACTAGTGCTGACACTTTAAAAAGTCTTTCTGTACCACTCAAACACCAGTTCTTATTTTCAGGTATTTCCCACCCACCATCATACCTCATGGTACTGCCTGAAGAAGGTCACTTCACCCTGCTGCTTGCCAGGGCTGACCCTGCATACTGTACTCAGCCAAAGTTATTTCCCAGTAGAGATGGCTAATCTTTGTAAACCGCCCAGAGAGCTTTAGCTATTGGGCGGTATAGAAATGTTGTTAATAATAATAATAATAATAATAATAATGCTCTTACTCTGCAAGATAACATATGGTGCGTCACTGTATATAACCTTGAGTAAACTGTGTGCTACATAGACAAACCTGATTAAGGCTGCAATTTTGTGCATACTTACTTTGGAATAATTTGCATCTACCTCAGTGACTTTTACTCAGAGTAAACATGCACAGGACATAGCTGCATGCTTTCAAAACTCCTCTAACAGTGACTGATCATTTCTACAGCAAACGGTGAGTTTTATAAGCTGGTTTCGTTGGCTCAATGTTCCATTTGCCACTTTTACCAATCCTTTCCCCTGACCCCAAATAACCCCAAATATCTGAGCTCCACCTAAGAACCTTTCATGAAACGCAAATCTTTAGCCTCGGAGCCAAACTACACATTACGCTAATCACACAGTGTGTAGCTGAGGCTTGTCTTTCTTTTTACTCTTGTGTAAGTGTGCATGGCCTTGATTTGGATCAGGAGCATCACACTGCAGGAAGGGAGGGTTAAACCTCCCCCCACACTCAAAGTTTTTTCCTGAAATCCCTCCCCCTGAGGGTGGGTTAAAAAAGAAAAGAAAAAAGTCTCCGTTGACTCCCATTCTTACGCAATTAGCATAATGTGTAGTTTGGCTATCAGCTGAGTATCAGTGGCTTACAGATTAATCCACAACAAGCAGCCCAATCCTATGCATGTTTATTCGGAAGCTTCACTGAATTCAATGTGAATTAATCCTAAATGTAAATAAGCTTTAGCTACACAAGATTACTTGGATTTAAGAATACATCTTCATGCTGGAGTTCAGCTGCTCCAGGATTGACCCATCCATAAACATGGATTCCCCCAGAATTTTTAGATATCAGAATTCAATGGATCCATGGTTTGCTGAACTGCACTGCATCTTTTAAACTAAGCTGGTGGGGGTAGGAGGAGGTGCTTGGGCTTGCCTCTAGGCCTGATGGGCTCTCCAAGCTCAGAGCACCTATCAGGTGCAGAGGTGGATGAAGCCAACATGCCCCCACCTCCCATCTCCAGTTCAGAGCTGGAGGGGAAGGCGTGGGCTTACCTCTGCACCTGATGAGCACTTTGAACTTGGATTGTCATTCAGGTACAGCTGAAGAGTACGCCCATGTCCCGAACTACATGAATGAGTCTGCTTTTGGGTTTGCGTTAACCATGGTTTCTCATTATGTCTGACAAAGAAAAACTGTGAATGCTTTAAACAATAGTTTATTGAGACAAGCCAAGATCAAACTGTGGTTTCTGATCTTGATTTGTTTTGTTTAAACCATAGTTTAAACTAGCTGAAGTTCCTTGTTTGGACATAATGACAAACTGCAGTTTGTTGCATGGATGTTGGTGGCAACCTGGGTTTACACTTCCTTATTACGGTATTCAATCCCAAAATTATTTGTCCCAGCAGTCCTAGGTGTAACCTGGTACCAGCATTGCAGCTAGTATGGCCTAATCCAGGTGTCCTTTGGGGGCTAGTGGGCAATTGGAATGTTGAGAGTTTCATGGGCACTCTCATAAAACGGCTGCCATGGTGGGCATGGGTGGTCACAAAACCCTCAATTCCGAGAAGGCAAACTGGTGAGACTATAAGAAATGTAACCTGCCCAAGGACAGGCAGAGGTGGCACCTGAGTGGCTCTCCAGGGTTTCAGATGGGGAACGCTCTTATGTAGACACTCCCACCCTCATCAAAACGCTGGCTCATAAGGGAAGAAAGGGAGCCAAGCCCCAGACACCCTCCAAAATAGTAACAGAGCCAGCCACCTCATGCTACGTTCCATTTTTCAAATACATTAACACAAATACATTAATCCAGTCCCATAAACCATGCAGTTCATGTTTCCTCAAGAAAGGTTAATCATTGTTGCATCTGTAACTCGATTCTTGATGCAGCTATTAATAAAACTGAGATTGACAGTAAAGCCATTATACTGCTTACATATTTGAAAACAAATTATTGGCTTGCCTGTTAAAACATTTTTATATGAAGCTGTTTTAGTGTCACATCTACAAAGAATGTGTCCAAGGAAAAAAAATGTGGACAATGAAATGCCAGGCAGTAATCTATTCAGCCATAAATTTGCTTGTTATTCATAAAATATGAAAGGTATTTGAACTAACTGGATGTGTTGATTATCAGCTCCATTGCCTTCAGCTGAAAAGAACTGTCAAATGTCATCAGCCATGAACCTCTTTTTCCATTGCATCTTAGACTAGCAACATCTATTTCCCCTAATAACTGCATCACTACTCTATACTGCTTACAAGATTCATGAAACTGAGACTGATTAAACTGTCAATGATGACATCAGCATTTTGTCAGGAAAAGTCACAAAATAATCTGTCAGGAGCTGATGCCGGAAGAAATAAAGAAATATTCAACTTTTTCTGTAATATCCCAAGTGTATTTTTATATTGCTGCTAAAGATACTATCAAAAGAGTGAACGATCACATCAGGATGCTTGGTAATATGGTAGAGATTTTTTCTTGTTCTCTGCCATGTTAAATTGTCAGTAATTAAATAGCTGTCATGCAAAAAGCTCCATACACTTTTGATGTATTGTGGTGCAATGCCAATTGTATACATGTTTCTGCTTCTTTTTGCACTCTTGAATATGCATGTAGCAATCTCCACAATCACACCACTATAGCAATATTGCAGCAACACCATTGCACATGTTGACAGTGCCCTGACAAGTTAAACAGTCCAATAACAGAAATGGGTAACCAGTACTTATAATTTGACTTCCTTCAGACTAATGCATAGAATACCTGGTTTGCACAGCATCGAGCCATGGTTAAACTATGGGTCCAAAGAATGCATATTGTTTAGAAAAGTATACAGTATGTGTGAAGAAATGCCATGTATAGAACTGTTGTTGTTCTGCAATATTTATTTTGTGTGGCCTCTGAGAGACTATAACGTATCTGAGCAGGCCTGAGGGCTTGCTTTGCTACTGTCAAAGGCCTGTGTAGTAGTTGCATAGTAACTTTCTGAATGAGTTGAGACAATCGCTTTGAATATTGTTGGATGGGACCTGGATCGGGTAAATTCAATTATGATTGGCTGAGGATTCTAGCTAGGTGGAAAGGAGCCTATTGGGAAATGACAGTTAAGGAGTTACCAGCTGAGTTAGTTAGACTGTTGGTAGTCAGATCCAACTCAAGCTCTTTATGCTACAGTCTCAGACTCCACTTGGAGCTTCATCTATCAGCGGCACTGGTTCTTCAGTCTCAGACTCCATGCCACTGTCCTGGGTCATGACAGTTACACAAGCAGGCATTAAAGACCCAGATAAACTGTTCAAGCAGCCAGAAATCCAGCAGGAGGAGCTTTGGGAATCAGAGGAAGGCTTTACCCAAGACTTGGACCTGCTTGTGAGTGGCTGGGGTGGAGGTTTAGGAAATTTGGTCTGAGGTAAAAGATGTCATTAAGAAGTTTGTAGCAGCAACAGTGTCTCTTGAGTCCTTAAGAAAGGACACTAAGCAGTTTTGTGAAAACCCCAAAGTAAATATTAAAAATCCCTTATATACAAAATATCCCTTTAATAAATTGACTTAATAGTTCAGCTTGTTTCTAGTGTTGGTGCCCATCTCATACCTAAGCCTCTTATAAGAGGCTATTGGGAGGTTTTAAAGTATTCTCAGAGAATTGGTGGCAGTGGAAAAGGGTCAGCTTGTGGAACTCTTAGTGGCAGAGAGTTACCTAGGCCCTGAAATATAAGAATTTGCTAAAAATAAGAAACCATGGGGGCAGGGGAGAATGCCCAGTGAAGGTGCAGTTTCCCCATAGATGGTGGTTGTGCTGGAGAGGAAATCGTCCATATGTGATGACAGTGCAGGGATAAAAGCTTCCATAATATGCAAAGCTAAATAGGCCATAATAATCATGAGGATATCACACCAATTAATCTCAGTAGAAAACCAATTTTACAAATGTATTAAAAAAAAAAAAACATTTTGTAAGCAAATAGTACTTCCAGCAAAGGAGATCGTTACCTTGTTGTGGTGCTGGAGCTTGAGCACCTCAGTGACGCCATGAGCTAAACCATGAAGGGACACCCAAGACAGGAAGGTCATGGCAGAGAGGTCAGACTAAATACAATCCCTGGGGAAGGTAATGGCAACCCACCCCAGTATTCTTGCTGTGAAAACTAAATGGATCAGCACAACCAGAGATATGTCAGTATACCATCAAAAGATGGGACTCCCAGGTCGGAAGATGGTCAAAATGCAACTGGGGAGGAACAGAGGATAAGTTCAACTAGCCACAGATGTGATGATGCAGCTAGCTCAAAGCCAAAAGGACAGCTAGCGGCCGACGGTGCTGGTGGTGAACGACGAATCCGATGTTCTAAAGTTCAACACACCATAGGATCCTGGAATGTAAGATCTATGAGTCAGGGCAAATTGGATGTGGTTATTGGGAAGATGTCAATATTAAATATAGACAATTTGGGTGTCAGTGAACTGAAATGGACTGGAATGGGCCACTTTACATCAGATGAGCACCAGAACTACTACTGTGGACAAGAGGACCACAGAAGAAATGGAGGAGCCTTCATAATTAATAATAAAGTGGCTAAAGCAGTGCTTGGATACCATCCAAAAAACGATAGAATGATCTCAATTGAATTCAGGGTATTTAACCATTTAACATCACAGTGATCCAAATATACACCCCAACCACAGATGCTGAAGAAGCAGAACTAGATCAGTTCTATGAGGATTTGCAGCACCTTACTGGATAATATGCCAAAAAGAGATGTTATTTTCATTACAGGAGACTGGAATGCTAAGGTGGGTAGTCAAACGACACCTGGAATTATAGGCAAGCATGGTCTGGAGAACAAAATGAAGCAGGGCATAGGCTGATAGAATTTTGTCAAGACAACTCACTGTGCATAACAAACACTCTCTTCCAACAACCTAAAAGACGACTTTATACATGTACTTCACCAGATGGTCGACAACGAAATCAGATTGACTACATCCTTTGTAGCCAAAGGTGGCAGACATCTATACAGTCGGTAAAAACAAGACCTGGAGCTGACTGTAGTTCAGATCATGAACTTCTTATTACACAATTTAGAATCAGGCTAAAGAGAATAGGGAAGACCCACAGATCAGTTAGATATGAGCTCACTAATATTCCTCATGAATATGCAGTGGAGGTGAAGAATAGCTTTAAGGGACTAGATTTAGTAGATAGAGTCCCAGAAGAACTATGGACAGAAGTTCACAACATTGTTCAGGAGGCGGCAACAAAAAACATCCCAAAGAAAAAGAAAACCAAGAAGGCAAGACGGCTGTCTGCTGGGACACTGGAAGTAGCCCAAGAAAGAAGGAAAGCAAAAGGCAACAGTAAAAGGGGGAGATGTGCCCAATTAAATGCAAAATTCCAGAGGTTAGCCAGAAGAGATAAGGAATTATTTTAAAACAAGCAATGCGCAGAAGTGGAAGAAGGTAATAGAATAGGAAGGACAAGAGACCTCTTCCAGAAAATTAGAAACATCAGAGGTAAATTCCAGGCAAAAATGGGTATAATCAAAAACAAAGATGGCAAGGACCTAACAGAAGCAGAAGAGATCAAGAAAAGGTGGCAAGAATATACGGAAGATCTGTATAGGAAGGATAATAATATCAGGGATAGATCTGACAGTGTGGTCAGTGAGTTAGAGCCAGACATCCTGAAGAGTGAGGTTGAATGGGCCTTAAGAAACGTTGCTAATAACAAGGCAGCAGGAGATGATGGTATCCCAGTTGAACTGTTTAAAATCTTGCAAGATGATGCTGTCAAGGTGATGCATGCCATATGCCAACAAATTTGGAAAACACAAGAATGGCCACCAGATTGGAAAAAATCAACTTATATCCCCATACCAAAAAAGGGAAACACTAAAGAATGTTCAAACTATCGAACAGTGGCACGTATTTCACATGCCAGTAAGGTAATGCCCAAGATCTTGCAAGGTAGACTCCAGCAATTCATGGAATGAGAATTGCCAGATGTACAAGCTGGGTTTAGAAAAGGCAGAGGAACTAGAGACTAAATTGCCAATATCCGCTGGGTAATGGAGAAAGCCAGGGAGTTTCAGAAAAACATCTATTTCTGTTTTATTGACTATACTAAAGCCTTTGACTGTGTGGATCATAACAAATTGCGGCAAGTTCTTGGTGGACGGGGATACCAAGTCATCTTGTCTGCCTCCTGAGGAATCTGTATAACGATGAAGTAGCAACGGTAAGAACAGACCACGGAACAACGGACGGGTTTAAGATTGGGAAAGGAGTACAGCAGGGTTGTATACTCTTACCCTACCTATTCAACCTGTATGCAGAACACATCATGCAATGTGCTGGGCTTGATGAATCCAAGGCTGGAGTTAAAATCACTAGAAGAAACATTAACAATCTCAGATATGCAGATGATACCACTTTGATGGCTGAAAGCGAGGAGGAGCTGAGGAACCTCATGACGAAGGTGAAAGAAGAAAGTACAAAAGCTGGGTTGCAGTTAAACCTCAAAAAAAAACAAGATTATGGCAACCAGCTTGATTGATAACTAGCAAATAGAGGGAGAAAACGTGCAGGCAGTGACAGATTTTGTCTTTCTAGGTGCAAAGATTACTGCAGGCGCTGACTGCAGCCAGGAAATCCGAAGACGTTTACTTCTTGGGAGGAGAGCAATGACAAATCTTGATAAAATAGTGAAGAGCAGAGACATCACACTGACAACAAAGATCTGCATAGTTAAAGCAATGGTATTCCCCATAGTAACCTATGGCTGCAAGAGCTGGACCATAAGGAAGGCTGAGCGAAGGAAGATAGATGCTTTTGAACTGTGGTGCTGGAGGAAAATTCTGAGAGTGCCTTGGACTGCAAGAAGATCAAACCAGTCCATACCCCAGGAAATTAAGCCAGACTGCTCACTTGAGGGAATGATATTAAAGGAAAAACTGAAGTACTCTGGCCACATCATGAGAAGACAGGATACCCTAGAGAAGATGGTGATGCCAGGGAAAGTGGAAGGCAAAAGGAAGAGGGGCCGACCAAGGGCTAGATGGATGGATGATATTCCGGAGGTGACGGACTCGAACTTGGGGGAGCTGGCGGTGGCAACGGCTGACAGGAGCCTCTGGCATGGGCTGGTCCATGAAGTCATGAAGAGTCGGAAGCAACTAAACAAATAAACAACAAACAAGCAAATAGTACATCTAAGCACTTGCCTTGTTGAATTTCCTTTGATCACAATGACAGTCCTCCATAATATATACTGTAATACAAAGCATCTGCTTCAAGAATGAACTGTTCTATAATTAAAGACAATAATAAAATATCCCTTTAATACAATGTTCCAAATACATGATAGATAGTAAGACTACAATCCAAGACACGCTTAAACATGCTTAAGCCAATTGGCTCAAATATGTTAAATGTTAAACAACATAAAATACCAGTGGCTGTCATCCAAGTTAAGACACTGCATTTCTGAAGTATAGGTGTTCCTAACTCTCTACTGGAAACTAGAAGTGAACCATATTGAACAGGGTACTCTAACTGCATTGTGGGGGGGGGGGGTCCATGAGATCCAAACATAATGATGGTTGTGAAGATACGCAAGTGGCTCATTTCTGTAAAATGATCCTTGCTCATGGGGAGTGATCTACACATATGGGCAGTGTAATTTCACAGTCATGAATTCATATGAGATCATGGCTTCTCTTTGTTTCTTTTAAATTGGGGCAGTGACTTTATGGATCAGGATTAAGCCAAATTGAGAAGATTCAAGCAAGCACTCCTGACTACAAGGACCATATAACAGAGCAGTTATACATATTGTTGTTGTTCAGTCGTGTCCGACTCTTCGTGACCCCATGGACCATAGCACGCCAGGCCTTCCTGTCCTGCGCTCTCTCCCGGAGCGTGCTCAAGTTCATATTCATTGCATCCGTGATGCTATCTAGCCATCTCATCCTCTGCCGTCCCCTTCTCCTTTTGCCTTCAGTCTTTCCCAGCATCAGGGTCTTTTCCAGGGAGTTTTCTCTTCGCATTAGGTGGCCAAAATATTTGAGCTTCAGATTCATTATCTGTCCTTCCAATGAGCAGTCAGGGTTGATTTCCTTTAGGATGGACTGATTTGACCTCCTTGCAGTCCAGGGGACTCGTAAGAGTCTTCTCCAGCACCACAGATCGAAAGCATCAATTCTTCGGCGCTCAGCCTTCCTTATAGTCCAGCTCTCACATTACTACTGGGAAAACCATAGCTTTGATTAGACGGACCTTTGTCGGCAAGGTGATGTCTCTGCTTCTTACTATGCTGTCTAGGTTTGCCACAGCTTTCCTCCCAAGGAGCAAGCGTCTTTTAATTTCATGGCTACAGTCACCGTCTGCGGTGATCTTGGAGCCCAAGAAAATAAAATCTGTCACTGCTTCCATTTCTTCCCCTTCTATATGCCAGGAAGTGATGGGGCCAGATGCCATGATCTTCGTTTATTTAATGTTGAGTTTCAAACCAGCTTTTGCACTCTCCACTTTCACCCTCAACAAGAGGCTCTTTAGATCCTCTTCACTTTCTGCCATTAGGGTGGTATCGTCTGCATATCGGAGGTTGTTGATAATTCTCCCGGCAATCTTAATTCCGACCTCAACCCGGCATTTCTCATGATGTACTCTGCATATAAGTTAAATAAGCAGGGTGACAATATGAAGCCTTGTCGTACTCCTTTCCCAATTTTGAACCACTCGGTTGTTCCATGTCTGGTTCTTACTGTTGCTTCTTGACCCTCGTACAGGTTTCTCAGGAGACAGGTAAGGTGTTCTGGTACTCCCATCACTTTAAGAATTTGCCACAGTTTGTTGTGATCCACACAATCAAAGGCTTTAGCGTAGTCAATGAAGCAGAAATAGACGTTTTTCTGGAATTCTCTTGCTTTCTCCATGATGCAGCGAATGTTGGCGATTTGATCTCTAGTTCCTCTGCCTCTTCGAAACCCAGCTTGTACTTCCGGTAGTTCTCGGTTCGCATACTGCTGAAGCCTAGCTTGTAGGATTTTGAGCATCACCTTGCTGGCATGTGAAATGAGCGCAGTTGTGCGGTAGTTTGAACACTCTTTGGCGTTGCCCTTCTTTGGAATTGGAATGTAAACTGACCTTTTCCAGTCTTGCGGCCATTGTTGAGTGTGCCAAATTTGTTGGCATATTGAATGCAGCACTTTAACAGCATCATCTTTTAGGATTTTAAATAGCTCAGCTGGAAGACTGTCATCTCTGCTAGCTTTGTTGTTACTAATGCTTCCTAAGGCCCACTTGACTTCACTCTCTAGGATGTCCGGCTCAAGTTCAGTGACCGCACTATCATGGCTATCAGGGACATTCAGATCTTTCCTGTATAGTTCTTCTGTGTATTCTTGCCACCTCTTCTTAATCTCATCTGCTTCTGTTAGGTCCCTGCCTTCTTTGTCCTTTATCATGCCCGTCTTTGCACAAAACGTTCCCTTGAGATCTCTGATTTTCTTGAAGAGATCTCTAGTCTTTCCCATTCTGTTGTTTTCCTCGATTTCTTTGCATTGTTCATTTAAGAAGGCCTTCTTGTCTCTCCTTGCGATTCTCTGGAACTCTGCATTCAGTTGGGTATATCTTCCCCTTTCTCCCTTGCTTTTCGCTTCCCTTCTTTCCTCAGCTGATGAGGCTTGTAAAGCCTCATCAGACAGCCACTTGGCTTTCTTGCATTTCTTTTTCTTTGGGATGGATTAAGTTGCTGCCTCCTGAGCAGTGTTACGGACCTCCGTCCATAGTTCCTCAGGCACTCTGTCTATCAGGTCTAATCCCGTAAATCTATTCCTCACCTCCACTGTATATTCAGAAGGGATATGATTTAGGTCATACCTGAACGGTTTAGTGGTTTTCCCGACGTTCTTCAATTTCAGCCGAAATTTTGCAACAAGAAGCTCATGATCTGAGCCACAGTCAGCTCCAGGTCTTGTTTTTACTGACTGTATAGAGCTTCTCCATCTTTGGCTGCAAAGGACATAATCAATCTGATTTCGATATTGACCATCTGGTGATGTCCATGTGTAGAGTCGTCTCTTGTGCTGTTGGAAAAGAGTGTTTGCTATGATCAGCGTGTTCTCTTGGCAAAACTCTATTAGCTTTTGTCCTGCTTCATTTTGTACACCAAGGCCATGCCTGCCTGTTATCCCAGTGATTTCTTGACTTCCTACTTTAGCATTCCAATCCCCTATGATGAAGAGGACATCTTTTTTTGGTGTTAGTTCTAGAAGGTGTTGTAGGTCTTCATAGAACCGATCAACCTCAGCTTCTTCGGCCTCAGTGGTTGGGGCATAGACTTGAATTACTGTGATGTTGAATGGTTTGCCTTGGATTCGTACTGAGATCATTAAGATTGTACCCCAGTACTGCTTTTCCCACCCTTTTGTTGACCATGAGTGCTACTCCATTTCTTCTAAGGGATTCTTGCCCACAATAGTAGATATGATGGTCACCTGAATTAAATTCGCCCATGCCTGTCCATTTTAGTTCACTGATTCCCAAGATGTCGATGTTCAATCTTGCCATCTCATGTTTGACCACCTCCAGCTTACCTTGATTCATTGATCTGACATTCCAGGTTCCTAAACAATATTGTTCTTTACAGCATCGGATTTTCTTTTCACCACCAGACACGTCCACAGCTGAGTGTCCTTTCGGCTTTGGCCCAGCCGCTTCACTCTTTCTGGCGCTACTTGGAAATACCCTCTGCTCTTCCCCAGTAGTATATTGGACACCTTCCGACCTGAGGGGCTCATCTTCCGGCGTCATCTCTTTTAGCCTTGTGATACGTTCCATGGGGTTTTCTTGGCAAGAATACTGGAGTGGGTTGCCATTTCCTTCTCCAGTGGACCACATTTTGTCAGAACTCTCTGCCATGACCTGTCCGTCTTGGGTGGCCCTGCACGGCATAGCTTATGGCTTCACTGAGTTATGCAAGCCCCTTCGCCACAACAAGGCAGTGATCCATGAAGGGGGTGATAATATCTACTCCAAGCTATTAGAGAGAGTTCCTGAGGGATGAGTTTGTAGATGTGTTTCCCTCCACTCCCTATTCTGTGAACAGGAATTCAAGTATAACAACAAGTCTGAGAAAAGGAAGAGGACAGGATGAGAAGGAAGAAGGTGTCTTATATGGGGAAGTTGGCACCTGCTTTCCTCATTTATATGGGTGTGCTCCAACAGAAATTTCTGTCATGGGGGTGGATTGGCCTTTGACCCCTTCATTCCTTGGGACATCAAGGACCAGGGCCACTGGCTGCCTAGCCAGGTTTTGGAGATAGGTCTGACAGTGGTCGCATCCTGGCCATACAACAACCCACCTCAGCTAGGGACTGCCATGAAGGCTCAATCTGTTGCAGATAGCATGCTTGTTCCAGGTGCCCCCCAAATTTTAAGGGTTGTCAGGGCCTTAGTCAGGATAAACAGGGGATAGGAAGGCTGGTTGAGGCAACAGCCCTCTTCAAAAGGGGCCCAGCCCAGTTAGAATCGACACCCTCATGCGACTGTTGCGGCGGACCCGCAGCAGGAAGAGATAGTGTGCTTAGAAAGGAGATTTTCAGAGGGGTTCTGGATTCTGTTTCAGAGCCAGCGTAGGCCTACTTTTCTCAGAATTGGAAGTCTATCCACAGCATGGAACATTGGGTTCAATCAAATGTTGATAAGGAGGTGCAGCAGGCAGGATTTTAGGCCCATTTATGGCCCTGCCTGTTCTTAATCCAAGAGTCTTTTCCTGAGAGTTCATGAAGAATGTGCCTGGGGGAATACAGGTTGACCCATAACCTGTCCTTTCCAAAAGGTGGATCTGTGAACAATGACATCCCAGAGAAGCTCTGTTCTGTGTGCTACAACTCGTTTCACTCAGCACTGGCAATGGAAAGGGCTTGCGGACATGGAGCTTTGATTGAAAGTGTGATATAAAGTTTGCTTTTTGCATCTTACCCATCAGTTCCACAGATTTTTACCTTTAGGGCTCTCCTTAAATGGGCGGTGAGAGACAGGACAGGCTTGCAGAGTATGGTCCATTATTTGGATGATCTTCTGTTACAGGCCTTGGGGGTTTCTGCCCAGTCCTCTCATTTAATAAAAGAGTTCTGCCCATTGACTGAGGAACTGGAAATACCGTTGCTGAGGAGATTACCAAAGGCCCACTATCCATCTTAATGTCCCTGGGGGATTGTGCTGGCAGATATGGAGCCCTCTGCTTTTGGGTTGGACATTCAACTGCAGCAGTTGTGGCTCATTCTAGTAGATCACCTTTAAGGTTCTGTGTCCATTCCTGGAGGATAGGACTCTCAGACAGGACTATTGGTGGTAAGCTGGCAGCACTTGCCTTCAGGTCCAGAATAAAGGCTGCCTGACAACACCACTGATTTTAGGGCCCAGTGCACCCTACAGAGTTGGGCAAGAGAGTTGCCTGCACAATTTATTCAAGGCACTCACTGTCCCCTGGTATTTCACTATGTCTGTGGGGTCAGTGGCCCTCAGTACAACTCTCCTTATGAAGTGATTCAATTCCCTGCAGCAGAATGGACAGCCTTCTTTGGGGTGTTTCTAATTTCCTAACTAGTGGTGGCAGCTGAGGATGATGTGTCCGAATGGGCTTTTTAAGTTGTGGGATATTCCGTTCTCACAACAGGCTGTGTATCTGGCTCAGGAGGCCCAGGACCAACCTGCAGGATACAGGTGTGAGAGTGTCTTTCCTTGGCATTAGGGGGTGGAGACCAGTCTCCTGTTTCATCATGGCGATGCATACCCCTCAACGAAAACATTCATTTTGGTGATCTTAAAGGTGGCCTGGGAAGCATTAGGCCTTTGAGCCTTCACATTCCTTCTATATCTGGGCTGCTTCCACTGTCGCCTCTCTTGGTTTCATGCCCGATAAGGTTCAAGCAGGGGACAGTTGGTGCTCTAAGGCCTTCCGATCTTACATGCAGTCATTCCTAGGACACTAGTGGTGCATTGCTATTTAGCGTTTGAGCTCTCACCTGTTGGTTTTTGTTCTCTTAGACTGTTGGATTGATGGGAACCAGTGCGTGTGCTCTTACATGGGCACAGCAGTGTGAAATGGGCCAGACAGAAGGTTTCCAGGTCAACCTGTGGAGCCAGCTTGGACACAGCTGGGGTGCCAACATTCAGTTGTTGGGCAGACGGTATGCGGTGAGAGCATCTTCAGCTCATGTTATTCCAGCAACGTTAGTTCCTGTCCCCTGCAGGTATGGTATGGCACCTGAGGGAATGACCTGGGAGATGAGCGGGAAAGCCGTTATCTTTGGTTTGTTAAAGGATGAGGCCCTTATTTTGTAGGCTTTACCCAACATGCAAGTTATCTGGTGAGGTTGGCCAAAAAATTTTTAATTGTCATGTTTATTTTCTCGGTTGGTATGGAGGGATGGGATGAATCCTCAGGCCCTTGTCAGGCTCACAAGAAGGTGAATAGGGAAACAGGCAATTCCTTATCCAAGCAGGGTAATGGGGTTATAGTACATCCTGATATTTCCTATGCATGGAGTAAGCTGAATAGGCAGGATAGGGCCCATTTGTATGACATGAGGAATGAATTGATTGGTTTGATCTGCAAAGGGGTGTGCTGAATTCAGCTCAAGTGGGGGGAGAATGGCTATGCAGAGGCTTGTCGTCCTCCCGTGGTGGTTATGTGTGGGCACCTTTGGGGGCTATAGGGTTGGTGAGCATTTGGAGGCACCATTTCTGGTGACTGATTAGCCCTGAGGCTCCAGTGTTTTGCGGCCCCTATCAGAAGATAGGGATTACCTTTGAGGCCAACTCTCCTTACCCACTTGGAGTTTTGCAGCCCAAGGGGGGGTGACAGGGAAGGGCTCCCATCTCAAAACTGGGAAGTCCTGAGGGGTGGCGATCAAAGACACCACTCTACGGGAATCAAATGTCTCACCCAATACAATGCCAGGCTAGTCTGGCTTAGAGAAGTTGCCCGCTTAGGATGCCCTTCGCAGATCTGGTCAATTTCAATGTGGCCCAATTTTTATACCAACTATTTGTGTCTCGTCTCTTTACTCCCCCCCCCTCCTTTCACCTGCAATAAGAAACCATATCTTTGCTGAAGCCAGACATGCAAGGCTGTGGGGGAGCATGAGGGTGCACTGCTAGTTCCTGGTCTGAAAATCATGGCTTATAGGATAGAGATCATAATAACTAAACTAGGACATAACCTGATATAAGGAGGAAGATGTTTAATTTCTACATTTTCACATATGATTGTAGTAATTTCTTTCATTGGCCAATCTCAACAGGTTTATATGTTTCTGACATATTTAGAGCATGGGTGGGCAACATGCAGGCTGCTGGCCATATGCGATGCCCACAACCCTCTGAAAAAGTTTTAAAGAATTAATGAAAAAGAATGGCATATAGTATGTTTTCAAGCTAGAGTTCACCTTTCTAGGGTCAAATTTGACCCTTTTAGGTAACAAACAAGTTACATTTGACCTTTTTGGCACTCTACAGTACTCTACAGATCCAATTTTTCGTAACATTTGTTTTATTTTATTTTTCACTTTTTTTTGGAGAGTTGCCAGGCAGATTGTGGCCGATGGGGGCAGGGGGTTCTAGGGGGTGAAAATGGCCCCTGAATCTCCCGAAGTTCCCACCCCCCTTGAAATCTGAGTTATTTCCAACAAAATTTTCAGTGTTATCTGACAGATAACTCTAGCGGTGAACAGGTCAGTTCAACTCCAGTGGCTTGCATGTTCATGAAGAACCTTTTACTTTGACACATACATGCAATGCATCTTGTGTTTCAATTATCATCCACTGAATAGCCATTCTAGTGTAATCATTCATTAAAATGGCACTTATGACAAACTGAAATTCTCTTGCATGAAAGATTGCATTCTTGGTAGCTCATTCACTTTTGATGTCACTGTTTATTTTGTTATGCTTTCATTCCATGGTATCCTAGTAAAGTTGATTTGTGCAATCAGAAGTGATTGTGTGGTGGGTGAGAGGCATTTCTATCGTGCATTGCCTTTTCGTTGGCCAGGCAATAACATAGGGAAGTCATTGCAATTACAGGCTTATAGAATGCTATGCTGAGAGCATCATCTAAGATTATTCCCAGGCCCAGTACTGGATTGCTATTATATTTTTAATACTTTTTCAGACATTTAATACAGGGCTATGGATGTTTCTAATCTACAGACTCACTGCAGGATTCAATTAATTCACGTAATGTATAGGATTACTTGAATTAAAATGAAAGCAGCTTTGCTTTGCTTCTTCTCTTCTTCAGAGCAAAGGCAACTTGGGTTAAGAAAGCCACCTTAATTGTTTGCTCCTTCTAATTTACCAACTAAATAATGTATGGATTCTGACAAGTATGACTGCTGTTCAATAGAAACCTTTTCAAAGGCAGAAATGTTATTGAAAAATCTGTCCTCTGCACTGCTCCTCTGAAGTTCTCTGATGTTATCTATTTCCAGTGTTTTAACTGCTTCATAAGGGAAGAACAGAGACAAAAAAATGTATTACCTTTATGTTTCCAAGCTTTGCAAATACATCCTGGGTTTTGTTAAAGGTGTATCTAGTTTTTCCAATTGGATAGGAAGAAATACTGTTTTTAGAAATAAAATGACTGAAGATAGAATTAATTGTGGCCTCTGGGATATCCTTTAAATAAACTCCTCCTAATATTCCACAAGGAGAAATACTACTAGGAATGATCAACAGTTTTAGCTGTTGGAAAGGTGAACATAATTCAAGTTCCTGACAAACATAACAGACTTATAAACCTACTCAAAGCCTTTCATCCCCTTCTAAATCTAGATAAGGAATAATCCCACTGGAAAGGCAAAAGTATGGACAGTCTCCAGAGTAATCTCAGAGAAGAACAAAGTATTATGGTGGAGGGAAAGGGTTTTAGGGCTGCCGCTTTGGCTTCTTGGTACACATGTAAAACCTGACATTACTAGCCAAGTATCACTGCCTTGTTGTGGCGAAGGGGCTTGCGTATCTCAATGAAGCCATAAGCTATGCCGTGCAGGGCCACCCAAGACGGACAGGTCATGGCAGAGAGTTCTGACAAAATGTGGTCCACTGGAGAAGGAAATGGCAACCCACTCCAGTATTCTTGCCAAGAAAACCCCATGGAACGTATCACAAGGCTAAAAGAGATGACGCCGGAAGATGAGCCCCTCAGGTCGGAAGGTGTCCAATATACTACTGGGGAAGAGCAGAGGGTATTTCCAAGTAGCGCCAGAAAGAGTGAAGCGGCTGGGCCAAAGCCGAAAGGACACTCAGCTGTGGACGTGTCTGGTGGTGAAAAGAAAATCCGATGCTGTAAAGAACAATATTGTTTAGGAACCTGGAATGTCAGATCAATGAATCAAGGTAAGCTGGAGGTGGTCAAACATGAGATGGCAAGATTGAACATCGACATCTTGGGAATCAGTGAACTAAAATGGACAGGCATGGGCGAATTTAATTCAGGTGACCATCATATCTACTATTGTGGGCAAGAATCCCTTAGAAGAAATGGAGTAGCACTCATGGTCAACAAAAGGGTGGGAAAAGCAGTACTGGGGTACAATCTTAATGATCTCAGTACGAATCCAAGGCAAACCATTCAACACCACAGTAATTCAAGTCTATGCCCCAACCACTGAGGCCGAAGAAGCTGAGGTTGATCGGTTCTATGAAGACCTACAACACCTTCTAGAACTAACACCAAAAAAAGATGTCCTCTTCATCATAGGGGATTGGAATGCTAAAGTAGGAAGTCAAGAAATCACTGGGATAACAGGCAGGCATGGCCTTGGTGTACAAAATGAAGCAGGACAAAAGCTAATAGAGTTTTGCCAAGAGAACACGCTGATCATAGCAAACACTCTTTTCCAACAGCACAAGAGGCGACTCTACACATGGACATCACCAGATGGTCAATATCGAAATCAGATTGATTATGTCCTTTGCAGCCAAAGATGGAGAAGCTCTATACAGTCAGTAAAAACAAGACCTGGAGCTGACTGTGGCTCAGATCATGAGCTTCTTGTTGCAAAATTTCGGCTGAAATTGAAGAACGTCGGGAAAACCACTAAACCGTTCAGGTATGACCTAAATCATATCCCTTCTGAATATACAGTGGAGGTGAGGAATAGATTTACGGGATTAGACCTGATAGACAGAGTGCCTGCGGAACTATGGACGGAGGTCCGTAACACTGCTCAGGAGGCAGCAACTTAATCCATCCCAAAGAAAAAGAAATGCAAGAAAGCCAAGTGGCTGTCTGATGAGGCTTTACAAGCCTCATCAGCTGAGGAAAGAAGGGAAGCGAAAAGCAAGGGAGAAAGGGGAAGATATATCCAACTGAATGCAGAGTTCCAGAGAATCGCAAGGAGAGACAAGAAGGCCTTCTTAAATGAACAATGCAAAGAAATCGAGGAAAACAACAGAATGGGAAAGACTAGAGATCTCTTCAAGAAAATCAGAGATCTCAAGGGAACGTTTTGTGCAAAGACGGGCATGATAAAGGACAAAGAAGGCAGGGACCTAACAGAAGCAGATGAGATTAAGAAGAGGTGGAAAGAATACACAGAAGAACTATACAGGAAAGATCTGAATGTCCCTGATAGCCATGATAGTGCGGTCATTGAACTTGAGCCGGACATCCTAGAGAGTGAAGTCAAGTGGGCCTTAGGAAGCATTAGTAACAACAAAGCTAGCGGAGATGACAGTCTTCCAGCTGAGCTATTTAAAATCCTAAAAGATGATGCTGTTAAAGTGCTGCATTCAATATGCCAACAAATTTGGCACACTCAACAATGGCCGCAAGACTGGAAAAGGTCAGTTTACATTCCAATTCCAAAGAAGGGCAACGCCAAAGAGTGTTCAAACTACCACACAACTGCGCTCATTTCACATGCCAGCAAGGTGATGCTCAAAATCCTACAAGCTAGGCTTCAGCAGTATGCGAACCGAGAACTACCGGAAGTACAAGCTGGGTTTCGAAGAGGCAGAGGAACTAGAGATCAAATCGCAAGACAATACCACCCTAATGGCAGAAAGCGAAGAGGATCTAAAGAGCCTCTTGTTGAGGGTGAAAGTGGAGAGAGCAAAAGCTGGTTTGAAACTCAACATTAAAAAAACGAAGATCATGGCATCTGGCCCCATCACTTCCTGGCATATAGAAGGGGAAGAAATGGAAGCAGTGACAGATTTTACTTTCTTGGGCTCCAAGATCACCGCAGACGGTGACTGTAGCCATGAAATTAAAAGACGCTTGCTCCTTGGGAGGAAAGCTGTGGCAAACCTAGACAGCATAGTAAGAAGCAGAGACATCACCTTGCCGACAAAGGTCCGTCTAATCAAAGCTATGGTTTTCCCAGTAGTAATGTGAGAGCTGGACTATAAGGAAGGCTGAGCGCCGAAGAATTGATGCTTTCAAACTGTGGTGCTGGAGAAGACTCTTACGAGTCCCCTGGACTGCAAGGAGGTCCATCAGTCCATCCTAAAGGAAATCAACCCTGACTGCTCATTGGAAGGACAGATACTGAAGCTCCAATATTTTGGCCATCTAATGCGAAGAGAAAACTCTCTGGAAAAGAC
This sequence comes from Heloderma suspectum, assembly GCF_057233095.1. Lineage (NCBI taxonomy): Eukaryota > Metazoa > Chordata > Lepidosauria > Squamata > Helodermatidae > Heloderma > Heloderma suspectum. The sequence continues at coordinate 75,076,900 of NC_139462.1, forward strand.
CCTGATGCTGGGAAAGACTGAAGGCAAAAGGAGAAGGGGACGGCAGAGGATGAGATGGCTAGATAGCATCACCGATGCAATGAATATGAACTTGAGCATGCTCCGGGAGAGAGCACAGGACAGGAAGGCCTGGTGTGCTATGGTCCATGGGGTCACGAAGAGTCGGACACGACTGAACAACAACAACAACAACTAATGTAAATCTAGGGATAAATAGAACCACAAGGTTCCAGTTATAAGGAGTCATACACAAGAGTGGAATAGATCAATTTTGCTCTGCAGTGGGTTGCAATGGAATCCAAGTCTCTGCTGCGTCAAGAGACGGTGAACTGCTGTGTATACAGAACACTGAAGGCATGAGAATAGATAAAAGAAAACCGCGCGCTGTCTCAGAAAGGTTTATTAGGTCATGCTAAATCTTACCTTTTCTGCTACTAGGCCTCAAGATTACCAAGTGGGCAATAATATTGCTGTCTCCATCAGCATGCTGGAGGACTCTCGACATGAGAGACAGGTGTAACAGTGAAAGTCCAGGCCATGCTGCACATACCATGCATTCTCCATACTGCCCCGGAATCCACCAGAAAGCAGCAACCCCTGGGTCTGTTGCAGAAATGCTTCTGCCCTCACATGAATCTGTGATTCGGGCCTGAATGCATATTGGGGCAGAACTCTACCCGAACTATAGGTAAACCTGTTCCCAGACTTTACCAGTGAGCTTCCACTATGGCAGACTCCCCCACAGATGTGATGTTAGTGTGAGCTGCTGTAGCTGTCCAGTCAGATAATGGAGAGAGCTCTATGAAAACCCACTTCCTGTGCCACTAGGCCAGGAGAGAGCACTGCAGCTAATGCACCACAAACTTCTGAGGACAGATCACAGTTCCAAATGAAGCCCTCTAGCTACAACCTACCACATCTAAGTTAGTTATCAGCTGAACCAGTTAAAACCAGTCTTCATATCCTCCATAATATACAGCCTCCTTTATTTCAGATATTTCCCTGCCTGGCTTTGGGCCTGCTTGTTATTTAAATTCCTGCTTATCAGTATGTTCCCCTGCCCCTTCCTAATTTGCTGGGTTCAATTTCTGAAGGAAATCTTGCATTGACAATAATGAGCAAGCAACATGCTGACAGATAATACAAATAATCATAATAAACAGCAGAAGACAATACAAACATAAAGTGGAACCTGCCACAAGATAGTTAGGATGGCCAGGTGTCCTACTTTACAGAGGACAGTCCTCTGTTTTGGAGAGCTGGCAGAAGACACTTATCTATTTGAAGGTGTCCTCTGTTTAAAGATGTGTCCAGTCCAAGATTGGTTTAAAGTCAACAAGCCATAATAACCACAGTTAGCAACTGAGCAGCAGGCACGCAGGTCACCTAGTCAGTCTTGCCTCACTACATGGTCCCTGATCGGCTGGGATAACTCCAGGAAGAAGTAATCGGAAGAAAATGTTACAGAAATTATGGAAAAACAATGGCCACAAACAGTAGTCAAAAAAAGGTAAAAAGCAGATTTGGGGGCATTATTTAATCTTCCTCTAAAACATGTTTTCCCTAAAAACATTTTGACATAAGGTGAAGTCAAAAAATAACAGCTACAACAATTTAATGGGGGGGGGGAGAACAGCATTCAAAAGTGCTACAGAAAACGTGTTTATTTTTTAAAAGCTTATCCAATGTGTTTTCAGCTTGCTGGTCTTTTCAAAGATATGTTACTTTTGCAACTCTTTTCCTAAGAAATCAACACATTTCTTTCGCTTGTTCTCTGGACAGTCCTGGTGTCAACCGTAATTGCCAATATTCTAAAGGGATTCAACTATCTTGAGAGTTTTTGCATAGAAAAAAATGCACTTATTCACAGAAACGGATAAGTGTTTGAGGGAAAAACACACACACACACACACACACTACAATACACCCACTATAGTGGGGTATTCCGATACTCAGTGCTAGTACAATTATTATCAATCTCCTTGAACAGGAAAAGCCAGCTCTCCTGTTCAGGACAGAAAAAATTATACACCGGCCACCTGTTTCAATTTCCTGAAATGATAAATAAAACTTTGGTTTAATATCTTAGTCAATATTGCATTTACTTCATTCCTCCCATCTCAAAATGATTGCCTATTTTTTAAAAAATGGGGCAAAGTCTCCTCCTGCCCCACCATGGCATCAAGGTGGATTACTATTCATCTCTGGATAGATGAACGGCAGAAGAGTGTGGGTTAACACATTTTGATTGACCTTGGTATCCAACCAACAAGAAATGTATGGTCACAAGGACCCTTCCCAAGAGGGAGGTTCCTGTTTCTGACCTCACACTGCACCTCCAAAATGCAGTGCGATGTCAAAGGATAATCCTATACTACCCTTCCCACCACTAAGTTTGGGGAGCTTCCATGTTAAGCCTATAATGCTTAATCTCAAACTAAATAGGAACATTTTTCAATAAACAAATTGTATGTTGAGAAATATACATTAAACGCTGATGCTTGTTTTCATCCAGTTCAGTGTTAAGAATCCAAATGTCTCTTTCATGATATTGGTACAATCTTATATTTGAATGGACTCTTATAAAAAAAGAAATATATATATTCTGTACATAAAAAAAAACAGCACAGTAAGGACATGGGTCCTAGTTGGGCTTTCTCTCTGACATGACAGCTTCCTTTAACCATGTTTTAAAAAGAAACAAAATAAAATGTGGGGAGCATTCAAATAGGTTGTATACAATGGTATGCGAGAACAAATCTATAATAACGCTTCCTCAACCCCTCCACTCCACTGCAGCCCCTCAGCAAATGTCTGAGGTGGAGTGGTAGGGGCAAACTGGGAAAGGGAGCTTGAGTGGGCTGCACCACATCCCAGGCATTTCCTGAAGGTTCCCTGAATGTAAGGGAAGACTTTGCAGGGATTAGAAAGGGGTTTGTTGCAGTATATCTGCATTTACACAGAGGGCATGGTTGTGCACCTGCTGAGGGCCCATAACCTAGCAGGACCCTGCTGGCAAGAGCCCCCTGGACTTGTTCCTCCTCCTCACCATTGCAACCTGCTTGTTCACCTGCCCCTCACTCTGGCCCAGACAATTGTGATGGTGAGAAGGAGCAATAGATGCTATTGCCTACTCACTCACTGGCTCTCTGCCTGTCAAGCAAGCAAGTGGTGGCAATGATGAGAGAGACGATGAGGAGCAATAGCAGATAGAGACAATGGCAGTGAGAAGGTACACTCAGTGAGGGAGGGGGCCCATTGAGATTGTCTTGCCCAAGGGCTCTTAAAAACCTGGAGCTGATATTGGGAGGTGTGTACTTAATGCCAAATCTTATATTCTTTCAACACACAGTAGTACACAAATTAATCTTGGGCACAAATAAAACATTCTTATCAAATGTAATAATAAAATGTTATTATATAAGCAATCTAATTTTATATGACACATCACTTTTCTTCTGTACTGTTGGCAGTAATGTTTGAAATTACAAATAGGTATTGCTAGAATGATTGTCCCATTACCTTAATAAAATTATATGTTTAATGTAAGAATTACGAAGGCAATAAAAGTGCTAATTAAAACAATAGCACTTTCTATTACAGAATTATCATGCAGAAAATGAGATACAAAGTAGTTATACTACTAAGAAATAAGAAATTGTTAATTACTATTATGATCCAGGATCTGATAATCAAGATCATAAAAAATGGAAGTGAGATGCTGTGAAAAGCTATAATTTAAAAACACAGTAATAGAATGAATACATTAAAAGGCATTAATCTTGGGCATTTGCCCCAGTACTCAGTCTTAGTGACAAAATGTTTTGGTCCCTGATATTAAAATGTATATGGAATTTTAAAAACAACAACACATTTTGTAGACTTCTAGAAAACAAAAAATAAATTGTACATAATTTGTATGACTGAAGCATTTCCAAACTACTTTACGTACATTAATCAGTGTATGCTTAATAGTATCTATGAAAATTGTATTAACCTGTCTTCTCAGATGGAATAAAAATCAGAATTAAAATAAAAAGAACACTTGTATTCTCAGCAATACTTGTTAAGTTTGACCTTTTTAGGTCACCATTGTGATTTGCCACTGAAATTCAGTGGCAAACCACCAATTGTTTTGTAATTGCCACCACAGCGGCAAATTCAGCAGTGGCGGGGGTTGGCAGAGGCTGCGCTTAAGGCCAGGGGGATGCATACAGCTGCATGTTGCTTACCCCATGTGCTGCATGTTGCTTACCCCTGTCTTGGCAGAAATGCATACATAAGTGCATATATTAGCATTTGTATGCTTTTCTTCTCATGTATTTTGTATACATTTTTAACATACTGCATCACAACTGCATCGCAAAAACTGAAGGAGAATGCATATTTGTTCAGGAAGCATATATTAGGTCAGTTCGTATTAAAATGCAAGCCAAATTAATGCCTCCCCCATCTCTAGTTAAAGGTGTAGCAGATGTTAATCATAATTTCAAACTTGCCAGACATTGCAACATTCCTGAACTCATGAGTATCTCAGCAGCCCTATTTGAATTTAACACCAGAATTAGTTTACCTAGATTATAGCACATCCTATCCTACAATGTAACAGCAACTTCACATTTATAGATGGTTCGGTAATAGAAATCCAAATACAGCGTAAGTAAGATGGACATATAAGGAAAGCAATAAGTTAAATGTTTTCATTAGATCTCTGTAATACAAAATATCCCAATCTTCTTTCACTAGATATTCCCATTTCAACCAAAGCTAACCATCACAAAGTGACTAATGGTTGGTACACTTGTGTGCAATCTGGGAATTTCATACACACTAGCCCCATGCAAGCATTCAGGCTTCTCACACGGGTGCTAAAAGTGTGTGGAAATAGGGGAATGAGACCCCAACACGCCCACATGTCTGGCTCCTCTAAAGGCCTTTCTGCTTTAGCAGTAAGGTCTGAAGTAGGGATGTTGGAGAAATCTGCAACGGATTCAAATAAGTTAAGATTTCCATGAATCTGACCTGTGGATTCTGCATTGGACTGGCTTTTTCAGAGCCAGACAAATACCACAGATTGCTTTTTTATTTCTGAGGGGAATTTGTGCAAATTTGCACTTGCACTAATGCACATTAATGCTAATTTGCACCTACACTAATGCACAAGTGCAAATTAGTGCTGATGCACATAGGGATGGTGGAGAATTCCGCCACAGACCCCAATGAGGCCGGATTCTAAAGAATCCGCCCCCCTCCCTGAGTTCGTGGCAGAATGGCACCACTCACCTCCACCTCCCTGGGGACCCATCCGGAGCCGGATCCTCCTTGCAGGGATCCTGTGGAGCTGCTGGCTGGCTCTGGAGCGCCAGCAATACAGCTACCATTGCCGTATCGCTGGCTGAGGGGGACTGTCTCTGGTCACAAATGGCGTCCAGTACACCATTTGCAGCCGTAAAGGACTTAGATTAAGGTCAATGCAGCTGTAAGTGGCTGCATTTAGCTTAAACTAAAACCTTTACAGCCGCAAATGGCATACTGGATGCCATTTATTTATTTATTCATTCATTTATTTATTTAATGTATTAATCACCCATCTGGCTGGTCACCCAGCCACTCTGGGCAATGTACAATAATAGAAACAGTTTAAAACAATAAAATTCAACATTAAAAACACTGTATTTCTACAAATACCCTAACCCACCCCCAAATGCCTGCCTGAACAACCACGTTTTTAATGCATGGCAAAAGCTCATTAAAGAGGGGGCATGGTGAAGTTCCCTCAGGAGGGAGTTCCACAGAGTGGGGACCACCACAGAGAAGGCCCTCTCCCTTGTCCCCACCAGCCTAGCTGTCCTGGCTAATGGGACAGAGAGAAGGCTGATCTTGTTGAGCAGCCTGCCTGGTGTTGCTGGAGGCACTCCTTAAGATAGGCTGGGCCGGAACCATATAGGGTTTTAAAGGTCAAAACCAACACCTTGAATTTGGCCTGGAAAACAACTGGTAACCAGTGCAACTCCTTCAGCACTGGAGTGATGTGATCTCGCCGGCAGCTGCCTTCAATCAGGTGAGCTGCCGCGCTCTGTACCAGCTGCAGCTTCCGAACCGACTTCAAGGGTAACCCCACGTAGAGCACATTACAGTAGTCTAAATGAGAGAGACCATTTGCGTCCGCAGTCAATCAGCCCAGCCAGCGATACGGCAATGGTGGCAGTATTGCTGGCATTTCGGGGCCAGCTGGCAGCTCTGCAGAATCGCCACGGAGCCAGCCGGACAGGATTCTGGGGCGGGGGAGGGACTGACTGCCTCCCCCCCTGCAGACACTCCCCTGGAACGGCAGGTAGGTGTTCTGCCCATCCCTAGATGCATATTAGTGCAAGTGGAACAAAATTCTTTTACATCCCTAAAAAATTCCAATTCCATCAATAAGTGGACGGAACAAAAGATGTGTGACAATCTGCCCAACACAGACAGAATGGATTTAACAAAATCCATACAGCCCTAATCTGAAGTGGTAAACTTGTAAGTAAGCGTACAATCCCCCTTGAAGGCCTTAGTGCTAAATGCACAGAGGTCTTTAAAGGAGCTCTGTCCCATAACCCCATTTTAGCCCCCACCATGTGGGGCAGAGGATTGTGTACAACCTGCCGCCATGATGATTCTTCTGTTTAAAAAACAAACAAACAGTTGAGGGATGGACCATCCTTCTTGGGACAAGACTACCTGAAAGACTGCTTTCTCCCATACAAACCTGCACGGGTATTAAGGTCTTTAGGGAAACCCTTCTCTCGGTACCACCATCATTGGAGGTGAGTTTTGTGGGCATGTGAGAGAGGGTCTTCTCAGTGGCCACTCCCAGGCTCTGGCGCCCCTGCTGAGGAAAGCTAGGTTGACTCCCTCTCTGTTGTCCTTCTGCAGAAGGCCAAAATGTTTTTACTCTGGCAGGCCTTCAACATATAAGCTGGTCTGCTGCTGAAGGGGTTTTTAAATTGGCTGGTGCTGCTTATTTCTTTGATTGTTGTTTTTAATTGTGTTTTTAATGTATTTGTCTTTATGCTAATTTTGTTTTAATTCAAAGTTTATTGTTGGCTGCCTTGAGTGCCATTCTTTGGCAGAAAGGTGGGATAGAAACTAATTAAATAAATAAAAACATGGAGTATGTGTACACATATGGAACACATTACATTGTATGTATGCAGGAAGAGTATTTGCCTCCCAAAGTATTAACTAGCACTAAGTAATTTATTAACCAATACTTTTAACCCTCCTTAATATCAATCTTAGGATCCTGGTCAAATCATCTTAAACATATATGGCAAATTTCCCCATATCTTTCCCCATCTTTTATTCCTTTCTCATTGTTGGAATCTTCAAGGTTCTATGTAGACTTTTCAAGAACAACATTCCAACTTTGAGATAGATAGAGATTTAGATCCCAAGATTTGGGCTTTATAAATCAAAATTCCAAAACCCAACTTGTACAGAAATAATACTCTAGAATCCAAATGAGCTATCAATAGAAAGTAAATTTGCATTTCACCAGTGTTGAGTTTTATGGATTTGTATGCCTGTGGTAGATAAAGTGAGAATTTACTTTTTATTCATAATCGCTGAACAGCTCTGTTGCTATTTTTAGGAGATTAGAATGTACTTATCTCTTCTGGCAGGTTTTTGAGAATTTCAGCACAGTCTTCTATCTAAGTTACTGATGCTAGTTCTAGATTAGTTTTCTTATAAAACCAATATGCCTTGTGGACTGGTCTTGGTGGGAAGGTTACTGCTGTTAGTTCTAGATTAGTTCTGATATAAAACCAACATGCCTTGTGGACTGCTCTTGGTGGGAAGGTGGCATACACACAAACAGACTTCAACTATTTATTGCCTTCAATTGTTTTTGCATCTATGATAGGAATCCTGCAGTTAAATTTGCAGCAAGGATTCTTGTTAAGAATAACTTCAGCTATCTCAGTATCACACACCCCGTTAGCAAATTATTAGAATAGGGGTGTGAAACGTGTGGCCCTAGGGCTGCTTGTGACCCTCAGAATAATGTGATGCAACCCTCAGCCAAATTTCAAAAGCCTTTGACATGAGATCAGTTCAGACCTCTGCCAGGAGCAATCTGTCCCCTTCCCTGGCAGACAGCTGCATAGAATGGAAGACAGAGAGAGAGAGAGAGAGAGAGAGAGAGAGAGAGAGAGAGAGAAGGGGGTGGCAGAAAGAGGTTCTGGCTCTGGCCCTGCCCATTGGTGGCTTGGCCCCACTCACCGCTGACAGGCAGCCTCCGAGATTACCCACAAGGGTACGTGGCCCTCAACAGAAAAAGGTTGCCCACATCAAACAGGCAACATTAAATTGTTTATGAGTCCATGTAACCAAACACCTGGCCTGACACACTATTTGTGAGAAAAATAAATGGGGAAAATGCAGCTCATGACAAGTTAAGCTTTCTTTATTCTTTTCTTACTCAGCAAATTATCAGCTATTCACATGTAACATTTCTTTTAAAAATGACAAGTAGACTGCAGTTAATTGTAAAGGTTAATGTAGCATAAGGCTGTGGAATAGGTTGGACACATTTTTAGAAGTAATTCTACCATAATTAGAGCTGTCACATTTATTGAACAAAGGTGAACAGTCACCAGGCATACAGAGACAAGGTCTGTATGATCTTTCACATGTTTCTTTACTTTCTCTCAGGTATTCTAAAAAGTAAAGCTAGAAAAGGCAGTTTATAAAAAGTATTTACCAAACTCCACAAACATATCAGTAAGCATGTCTTTAATAGTTATAATGGTTTACAATATTGCTCAGAAAATACTGTGAAAACAACAACAAATATTGCACCAGCTCAACAGAAAATCCAGCATTTCTTGAACATTAGCTTTCTATTTTACATGTATGGTGGTAGACTGCAAGGTTTATTCTTCATTTAGGGGTTATGTTTTCCTAAGTCAATCTAGAAAACAATGACTTCTATTGAATTGCACACATATATTTAATTGCTCCCTTACTCCATATGAAGCAGCTCACTGCTATCTTACTGTGCTTATATTAGATAACAATGGTAACAACCAGCCATAGAGGGAAATGGCTATTTTCAACCAATTGGGGCATTCAGTGTCTGTCCTAAACCAAAGCCTGGAAGCTGTGGCCAAATGGATGAGGTTTAATAGAATGAAATGAATCTGAACAAGCTGAAGGTGATGGTTATAAGTCCCTACCATATAGGGTGCTGCCATGTGTACACACCACTGTTCTAATTTTGTGTCATTCTCATATAGTGTCACTGGGATCAATGCTAAGTCATCGTGCAGCATTGTTCCCAGTGCCATTCTTAACACATTTTTAAAGTGAGCAGCAGCCAGATGCTGAGCACAGTAATTATCTCTGTTTAAAGTTAAAAATACCCAAGGGGGGGATGGAAAGACCATCCAACAACCCAGCGACCTTATCAAATTGTAATCATTCCCCTTCCCTGAACTTTCTCTGCAACCAATCAAATGTCCACCTCCCTCTCCTGATCTTCAGAAGTTTTGATTGATTGATTGCATTTATACCCTGCCTTTTTTCCTCTTGCAAGGAACCCAAGGCGGCTTACATTATCCTCCTCCTCTCCATTTTATCCTCACAACAACAACCCTGTGAGGTGGGTTGGGCTGAGAGTCTGTGACTAGCCCAAAGTCACCCCAGTGAGCTTCCATGGCCGAGTGGGGACTAAAACCCAGATCTCCCAGCTCCTAGTCCAACACTCTTGCCACTACACCACACTGGCTCTGTGGCTCCACATTGTTTTGCCCTTCTTATGACCTTCTTATGATGAAAGTGGAGAAATTCAGCTTGATCAGATGTTCAGAACAGCCCTATTCCCCATCTCCATTCACAATTGTTCCCATCTGCACATATACACACGTCATATGCAACTTTTTAATAATATATATTAATAAATGCTAAATTTGTGCTTTTGCATCTGTGTACCTAGGTGAAGACAGGTCAGCCACCTTTTTTCCGTACAATACTCTGGTAACAATTCAATATCATTACATAGCATCTTGCTAGGGGTATTTGTGGTCCCATTCCAAAGCACCCAGGAGCTGTGTGCTGCCACATGTTCACCTGAGCTGCAACAGCATTTAAAGAAAAAAATTAAGAACCCTTTGGACCCCACCTCATTACTGAAAGTGTAAGTACTTCTCTCTCCCCAGACTTTCACCCCCATCACCCAAACATCATCTCCTCCAATCCTGGTGAAATTCAGGGGGTCTGACATTTCGGATAAGCCCTAGAGCCAGGACTCAAGATTAATGTCTCCACAAATTACACAAAATGCTTGCTCCTCCTAGTGATATTCACAGGACACCTTAATTGTGCAGATCAGATGAAAAGCAGGTTGTGCTTATGTTCATCTTTAATAGAACAAGTATAGAATTTCAGGCCACTCCAGCATTGTCCTTAAATTCACAGGTGACAACTGAGAATTGTCATCTCAGAGTAAGTGGAAGCATTTTCTTTCCACTTATTTCTGGAAAGCAGGGACTGGATATCATTATCCATTCCTTTGTAAAGTTTCCAAGATCAGTGGCTACCATGCATTTTATGTGGAGCTACTTCTGAAGAATGCTTAGAAGATGTAATTAATTGAGACTTTTAATAGCCATAGACTGCCATGAGCATATCCAGCAGGCCTACAAAAACTGCACCAACCTGGATGCATTCAGGTTACTTGGTCTCACCTAAGAGGCCTTAAGCTTCCAAAGTAATTGAAGTATAGCTGAAAAAGACAGCATTCCCATAGTATGTTTTCTTCCAATGCTCTCTCTATATAGACACCTTATATTTCAGAAATACTGCTTGCTTCTTTGGTGAAAATTCACAGCTCCTAAAACAAATGTACTACTATGACTAATAATTTGTAGCACAAGCCAGCAAACACACATACTATACTTGGCACTCACAATTATCAAACGTTTGCAGGATTGGGAGACTGGGTCATGTAACAGGGCTACAGAAAAATTATCAAGAGCCACACTGCCCCACCAAAATAACTTAAGTAACTATTACACATTAGTCCACTTTTTAATTTATAAAGAAATAATTTTCACTTTTTTCTAAAAAACAAACATAACATAGCACAAACGTGGATGTTAATTAGATAAAATAATTAGAACCTATAATTGGTGTCATACACATAAATAAATCAAGTTTGGAGCAATGATGAGATGGCCAACAGTAACAAAGAAAGAAAGATGGCTCATGACTTGAGTATCAAAATGCAGCAAAATGTAGGCTGAATCTAAAAGAGAGTGCCTGTGGTATGGCTGATCAGGTATAATATGTTAAACCTGTGCAATTTCACATTCACACCACATGTGGAAGGAAGTGCCTTATTTATTTATTTATTTATTTATTTATTTATTTATTTATTTTTCATTTCATTTCTATATGGCCCAATAGCCAAAGCTCTCTGGGCGGTTCACAAGCTCTCTGGGGGTTTATGCTTACACCCTACCCAGCTCCACCTTTGTTTCTTAGGACCAAGCCTGATGTGATGCAAGAGATCCATAATTAGGATCTCCTGCAGGTTTTTTCTTACTGATTAGTAGTCCACAAAGCTGCTGTTATTTACACAGGGAAGAAAGACAAAGGTGCAGATCAGGGATGAAACAAGTATTCATAAGGGGAGTGCTCAAAAATGCGACCCCGCTGCTCAAATACTTGCAACCCATTTTGAGTCCGGACCTGGGAGGAGGGTAAAGCCATCAGAGCTTTGCAAGCAGTCCTTGCAAATGCTTGTGAAAAGCCTCAACATTTTGCAAGTACTCACAAGAAATGCTTGCAAAATACCAATGTTATTGAGACAAACAGGTGCTCACCCATTCCTAGTACAGGTACTGTCTTTTTTCTCCCCTTTTTTCTCATCAAGGAAACAGTATGGGAGAGAAGGGCTAAACACTCGCTCCCTGAGCACCATTTCCACCACCTTCAAAGCAGGCCTAATTAGTAAAACAAAATCCACACCAAACCATGAATCGCCTACATCAAATACCATTTGGCTCTTCATCTTAAAACCCTTGGAATGTTTATATCTGGGTATTTACAACGCATCAAGTATTACGTCAAATTTAACAAAATGTTTAATGTATTACAGTAACAACAATCAAGAGAATGTGCAGCCTTTTGTGTTATCGGGAACCTTGTGATATTTGCTGGTTTTGTTGGTGAATCTGATTATACTCTTTAGTGTTTAAGTTGTTGATAATACTTGGTCTTATTATTTGGTTGTAGACTTTTATATATTTTTGTCAGCATTGTAAAAATAAACATAAATTAAATGAACAAAATTCAACAAGATGTTTAAAAAATGTATGCAAAACCATTCAACAACAATGCACCATCAAAACTCTATTTCTAAACTACTTTGAAAATAAAGAGTTTTCATTATTATGTACAAATAACCACTGGTTATTAGTCACAACAATTTTCTGGGTGTACAAGTATAATTCATTGAAGAATGCACCACTGACAGATGTAATGTAAGTGTCAGTACTTACCTCTCTTATCATTTCTGCCTGCACTTGTGGATTTATCTGAAGGGCAAGGACAACGTCCTTCACACTTCACTGAGATCTGTTTTCCTGAGACACAGGCTTGATATTCTAGTTTGCACTGCAATAGAGAAATTGCATCAATCTTTAAATGTAAAACTTTTTAATAATGTAAATTTTAGACCATTAAATATTTTGAAAGAGATTAGGGCTAGCCATCCATCACACTGTATTTGAGATGAAAAAGGACTACAAAATAAGGGAATGCACCCACACACGCTAAGATGTGGTAGGGCCATGCTTTTTGGACTGATCACAGGGATAAGCCCTGTAATTAATTAGAAAGCAGGATTCAGTAAGACTCTACCACTCAAGATACATGCACCTGACCAAAGGGAAGTTCTCAATATTGTATCTAATTACTGATATGTTGGATTGCCTGCAACTCTTGAACAAGACAAGGAATGGCTGCTGGCAGACTAGGTTCTACAGGAATAGCCTTTCTGTATTGCCTTTGGCATATTTTTGCCATACCTCAGCAGATTTGATAGTTACAGACTATGGCCCTATACTTTGCATTTGTCTAGCATTTTGCTGCCAAGAAAGGATGATTTTCCCTGCCATTTTGAATGCTTCCCCAGCACCTTGATTCAAAAAGTTTCCATTTTGCCTGAAACTGAGCTAGTACAGAACTGGTCACATAGGGTAAAATGGATTACAACTATGTATATGCTTTCCCTAACAGTATGGTTAAGGAGTGGTTCCCACCCAGTCATGGGTCCCTCCAGAATATGTAAACACCCCATTTGGTTCCTAATGCAATCAACCCTCACAGTTCTAAGGGTTGATTTCAGCCCCCCAAACCCTCACCTATTGATTGGCTAATCAGAGCCCTAAAGAGGAAAGCACTGGAAAGACAATGCACCTTATGCATTAGTTTCCATTAAGGGAACCTAGACCCAAAGATGCACATGAACCCCCCCACGCACACACCTTGAATTTTTTTGCATACAGTACTCATGGTAGGAAAACCAGATCCCTTTAGTGTCTTTACATCACTTTTTTCGTATTTGGAAAATTCCAAATACAAGTATATTGTCTGTGGACTGGAAATAAAGAACTTTATTTGTACACCAAATAATGAATACAACCCATATACCTATTCTGACAATTTCTGTAATAAATCACATATTGGACTACCCTAGCCTATTGCCTTGATGCTGTTTACCCTTCTGAAATGCCAGTTTTGCCATTGTGAACCATGATTCTAGGTTAAAGGCTCCAACATGTGCTCCTTGGATGTATGCATGTTTCCAGGATATACATGTAGACTCAGAACACATGGTAACGTATTTCAAGCATTCAAATTACCTCACATACATTATCTCAATAATTATTACAATAACCTTGGCAGGTCGGTCAATATTAGTCCCATATTGCAGATGGGGTAAGGAGCTGAGAATGAGAGAATGACTTGCCTAAGACCACTAAATACATTCATGGCAGAGGACTGTTTTGAACTGGGAACTTCTTGGTTCACAGTTTACAGAGCGCTCTTAAGTGGGGTGTGATAGGAAGCAAAGTGGCAGACAATCTGCTGCTTATACTGGAGGCGGTGATGATGTGTGTTTCTTTTAGTCTTCCACCATTTTTTAAAAAATCCACCCCAATTGGTTTCGATGGAAGGGAAATTAACTGTGCCGGCTCTAGGCTGGTGTAATTAACAGGCCCACTTCTGGCCTCTTGGGAGATTGAAGGGGCTTTAAATCCAGTGGATCCAAGGACACCCCTTCCAAATACCCTGTTTTGGGGCTTACTGCTAACAAAAACACTATTGGTGGTATTCCTATAGCCTCAGTTTTCCTTGGACAATCTGGGACCTCCATGGCAGCAGAGGAGCACTTCCACCCCATCTTACCCTCTGAAGTGACTGAAGTGCGCATTTCTTAACCACAAGATGCTATAAGGAAGAGAAGGGTCAAAGAAAGATTATAAAAAATTAAGCCTATTTTTTGGTGTTTATTCCAAAACAAAACAAATGACCACCAGCAGCGTATCCATTTTATAAATTCATAGATTTATTTATTTATTTATTTATTACATTTCTGTACTGCCCAATAGCTGACTTTTTCCTCATAGGCTAATGTTAGCAGTTAAAATAAATGAATATTTTGAAAAATGCAGTCTTTTATAAAATCTCACTGATATTTATTTATTATTTTACTTAAGTGGAAAGACTGTGCAGTGTACATTTTTATGTTTCCCACCTTTGCTATAAATTACAACTAATACAGGTTTGGTACAGTATATTTTATGAAATAAATTCCTAAACTTTCCATTATTTCCCTCCTCCTCTATGTATGAGTTTTTTAAACGAATCGTTTGTTTAAAATGTATTCTGATATGATAAAGCATGGATTATAATTTGCCTTTTTGATGCAATATCTTTTCTTAAACAACACCCACTGATTGCATTGCTAATTCATCAAGTTCAATTTACTCAATTATCCAAGCCTGAAATATTTATAAAGCTATAAGTGAACTAAAATATCACATAAAGGGCATGCTCATTAGTATTTAATTGTAGGGAAAATGCAAAACATACATCCTTAATCAGGAACATTACTTCATGATGCTTTGAAAAAAAGCTTTTCATATTGTTTAACTTGGGTTAAAATTTAGAGCAGATTTATATATATACTTTTATGGTTCTTCCTTTGCTTTTCACTGCAGTTTTTCACTCTGGAATTTTTAAACATTGATAAGATTAACTCCTTCATAGATATATTAAATAATAATAGATACATCTATGGAACATAATACAGACAGAAAGAAGCCCAAAATACATACATAAATTTGCCTTTGGCCTTTAGCCAATGCATTTATTTATTTAAATCATGTTTATCCCCCTAAGGCTCCCACAGTGGTTTACAAGGATCAGAAATAAGATAGTACCTGCCCACAAGCTTAAAATCTCAGAAACACAGCACAAAAGGAAAGGAGATTGGGAGGGAGGAGGAAAAAAGCAAATTCTGGCACTTGATTCTTAGTTGCAAAGTTCAGCAGGTCACGGGGTTGAACCTAAACACAATGGAAAGGCTGCTGCCCTCTGATGGCCTCAGCAGTGGCAGTTGGTAGCAGGAGGAAGGGGGGCTCTCAGCTGGAGGTGAATCCAAGCATGATAGAGGAGTACCTGACTGTGCTTCCTCTTCTTCTGATTTCCTAAGCAGTGGCAATTGGTAACAGGAGGGTGGGTTCTCAGCTGTATGCAGGCATGATACAGGGTATCTGACTCAAATGTAGATTCCAAAGCTAAATAAATATCCCAAGTACTTTGTGGAAGAGTTTCAGTGACAAGTTATATTGGAAAAGTCCCACTAAAATCAATGGGAACACTTCTGTTGGACTAGAATTATGCAAGTGCCAACAAGTGAACAGATAAAAATGGACTGCTTGCCTTGTTCTTCCATATCCCGGAAACAGGGTGTTAAATTGAGGTCCATACTTGTGGTATTTTGATTCAATTTTGTATTAATTGCATTATTTTGGCATTAAGAAGCAATGAGTTTTTTCCACTTGCTCTGAGGCAAGGAGACTTCACTTCTTTTTTGCTTTATGCTGACAACCAGACTCTCCTTTCCCATATTGAAATGGAGTTACATAATTTGTTGGGTTCACAGTGTAAAATGAACTCTCTGAATATTACATATGGGAAAACATAGATGGAGGTCTTTGGACTTTTATCTTTGGATGCAAAATA
Source organism: Heloderma suspectum (assembly GCF_057233095.1). NCBI lineage: Eukaryota > Metazoa > Chordata > Lepidosauria > Squamata > Helodermatidae > Heloderma > Heloderma suspectum. The sequence goes on from NC_139462.1 coordinate 75,093,199, forward strand.
TTATACTTACATATATATTCTTACAGGCAAAATGTATGCAAAACTAAATGATGCAAAACTAAACTCTTGAGCAAACTTTATCAGATGTTCTGAGGTTTGGGATAACATATGAGGGGAGCAGATTCTTCTGGCATTTGAAATTTGGAAGGTATCAGAGAACTGGGGGATTAATAATTTAAAGGTGCGTGAACATTTAAAGACAGCTATAGGGAAGGAGCCTGGGGAAGGAGGACCAGCCAGCAGCTGCACCGGGTGATCCTGAGCCTGAGCCTGCTTCTGCCCCCGCCCACAGGTACTTAAGGCGGGGCTGCCAGAGGCTGCTTCGGAAGGAGCCTGGGGGAAGGAGGACCAGCCAGCAGCTGCACCAGGTGGAGCCTGAGCCTGAGCCTGAGCCTGAGCCTGAGCCTGAGCCTGAGCCTGAGCCTGAGCCTGAGCCTGAGCCTGAGCCTGAGCCTGAGCCTGAGCCTGAGCCTGAGCCTGCCCCCGCCCACAGGTACTTAAGGCGGGGCTGCCAGAGGCTGCTCGGGAAGGAGCCTGGGGGAAGAGGACCAGCCAGCAGCTGCACCAGGTGGATCCTGAGCCTGCTTCTGCCCCTGCCCACAGGTGCTTAAGGTGTGGCTGCCAGAGGCAGCGCCTCAGCATGCGCCTCGGCGTCGTGCCAAGTGTGACGCTAAGTGTGCACTTAGCGTCGCACTTGGAGTCGCGTAGGATCTGAAGACCTACCCACCTGCCTCTCCAGAGACACCAGCAGCCACAATACCAGCAGCAAATAGCAGCAGCAGAGGGCAGCAGCTTTAAAGACAAGGGGAAAGGAGCAAACGTGGACTTTATCTGCTCCTTCTTAGCTGCTGTTCTCTTTTATCTCTTATCTTTTATATTCTTTTAAACTGTTGTGCATTTTATACCCTAACATTTTAATATGTGCCTGGGAGGACTATTGGGCAACTCAGGGGGTGGGGGAGGTGCCACCATAACTGTGGTCACGGGCAGGGGGAGGTATGGCGTTGGGGGATTAACAGGCCAGCTGAGGAGAAGAGGGGCTAGACACCTTACAGCTGTCCCCTCTTCTGGTTCTTCCCCCAACCTGATGGTTCCTGGTTCCTTACCAGTCTGCCCTCAGGCCTGGTGGTGCTGCTGCTGAATGCCAGGTCGGCCCAAAATAAAATCTCCCTCATCCATGATTTGATTGTGGATGAGGGGGCTGACCTGGCATGTATTACTGAGACCTGGGTGGGGGAACTGGGAGGGGTCACTCTCTCCCAGCTGTGCCCTCCTGGGTACTCGGTGCAGCACTAACACCGACTTGAGGGTCGGGGAGGGGGGGTTGCCATGGTCTATAGGAATTCAATCTCCCTCTCCAGGCTTCCTGCTCATTCGAGTGCAGATCTTGAGTGTTTGTACCTTGTGTTGGGTACCTGGGACAGATTAGGGATTCTGTTGGTGTACCGCCCACCCCGCTGCCCATCAGACTCCCTGCCTGAGCTGACAGAGGTGGTCTCGGACTTGGTGTTGAGGACCCCTAGGATGATGGTCCTGGGGGATCTCAACTTCCATGCCGAGGCCGCTGTATCCGGGGCGGCTCAGGACTTCATGGCCGCTATGACAACCATGGGGCTGTCCCAACATGTCATCGGCCCAACGCATATAAAAGGACACATGCTTGATCTGGTTTTCTTGACTGGGCAGGAGGATGGTGATCTGAAAGTGGAGGAATTAACATCTGTCCCTTTGTCATGGCCAGATCACTTCCTGCTGAGGTTTAGACTCCTGGCGGCCTTTCCCCTCTGCAAGGGTGGGGGACCTATTAAAATGGTCCGCCCCCGGAGATTAATGGATTCCGATGGATTCCAGAGGGCTCTGGGGAATTTTCCTGCTGGTATGGCTGGTGCTCCTGTCGAAGCCCAGGTCGCTCTGTGGAATGCAGAGATGACTCGAGCGGTTGACACGATCGCGCCCAAGCGCCCTCTCCCTCTGAGCAGAGCCCGGCCAGCTACTTGGTATACACCTGAGCTGAGGGCAATGAAGCAAGAGGGGAGACGGCTAGAATGCAGGTGGAGGAAAACTCGTGCTGAGTCTGACAGAACACAGGTAAGAACCCACTATCGAGCCTACTCTGTGGCGGTGAGGGTGGCAAAGAGACAGTTCTTTTCCACCAGCATTGCATCTTCTCAGTGTCGTCCAGCGGAGCTTTTCCGAGTGGTTCGCAGCCTGTTACATTCTGGGCCAGGGAGCGAGACGGTGGAACCCTCGGTATTACGCTGTGACAAGTTTGCACAGCACTTTGAGGATAAAGTCGCTCAGATTCGTCATGAATTGGACACCACCATTAATGCAGTTCCATTGGTAGAGGCGTTCAAAGCACCGTCTGGTCCAGTTTTATTGGATGAGTTTCAGTTACTGAGGCCTGAGGATGTGGACAAGGTGCTTGGCCAAGTCCGATCGACCACTTGTGTGCTTGACCCTTGCCCTTCATGGCTTATTAAATCAAACAAGGAGGGGTTGTCCGGCTGGGTCCAGGAGGTTGTAAATTCCTCCTTGAGAGAGGGAGTGGTGCCTGCCACTTTAAAAGAGGCAGTAATTAGACCACTCCTGAAAAAGCCTAACCTGGACCCAGAGGATGTTAACAATTATAGGCCAGTGGCCAACATCCCCTTCCTGGGCAAGGTGCTTGAGCGGGTGGTTGTAGGACAGCTCCAGGCACTCTTGAATGAAACGGATTATCTAGATCCATTTCAATCGGGCTTCAGGCCTGGTTTTGGAACGGAAACTGCCTTGGTTGCCCTGTGGGATGACCTCTGCTGGGAGAGGGACAGGGGGAGTGCGACCCTGTTGATTCTCCTGGACCTCTCAGCGGCTTTCGATACCATCGACCATGGTATCCTTCTGGATAGGTTGTCTGGGTTAGGAGTTGGAGGCACTGCACTACAGTGGTTCCGCTCCTACTTGGATGGCCGATTCCAGAAGGTGGTGCTGGGGGATTATTGCTCTGTGCCATGGCAATTGCGCCATGGGGTTCCACAGGGCTCTATTTTATCCCCCATGCTGTTTAACATCTACATGAAACCGATGGGGGAGGTTATCTGGAGGTGTGGGCTGAGGTGCCATCAATATGTGGATGACACCCACCTCTACCTCTCTTTCTCATCAAAACCAGGTGAGGCAGTGGCTGTTCTGAATCAGTGCCTGGGCACGGTAATGGACTGGATGAGGGCTAATAAACTGAAACTCAATCCAGACAAGATGGAGGTACTGTTAGTGGGTGGTTCGTCTGCCCGGCTAGGTGATATTCAACCTGTTCTGGAGGGGGTTGCACTCCCCCTAAAGGATCAGGTTCGTAGTTTGGGGGTGCTCTTTGATCCAGAACTGTCACTTGAGGCACAGGTGAACTCAGTGGCACGGAGCACTTTTTATCAGCTTAGGCTGGTATACCAACTACGCCCTTATCTGGACAGAGATAGCCTAGCTACAGTTATCCATGCCCTAATAACTTCTCGTCTGGATTACTGCAATGCGTTATACATGGGGCTGCCTTTGAAAACGGTCCGGAAACTTCAGCTGGTCCAAAATAGGGCAGCAAGATTGTTAACAGGGACTGGCCTGCAAGCTCATATTACGCCAGTACTTTTCCAGCTGCACTGGCTGCCAGTCCATTTCCAGGCCCGGTTCAAAGTGCTGGTGTTAACATTCAAAGCCCTTAACGGCTTGGGGCCAGGTTACCTGAAGGATCGTCTCCTCCCATATGTGCCTGCCTGGACCTTAAGATCATCATCAGTGGCCCTTCTCCGTGAGTCCCTGCCAAAGGAAGTGAGGCGGGTGGCTTCTAGGAGGAGGGCTTTTTCTGCTGTGGCACCTCGGCTCTGGAATGAGCTCCCTAGTGAGGTTCGCCTGGCACCTACATTGTATTCCTTTCGGCGCCAGGTGAAGACCTTTTTATTTTCCCAGGCATTTTAGCATTTTAGCTTTCCAAATTTTTATCTTTGCTGTTTTAAATCTGTATTTTAAACTCCTGCACGGCTGCTAGGTTTTATTGTGGTTGTATTGTTATATTGTGGTTTTAATGTTCTATGTATTTTGAATTGTTTTATTGTGTGTTGTTTGGTTTTAATTTTTGTGAACCGCCCAGAGAGCTTCGGCTATTGGGTGGTATAGAAATGAAATGAAATGAAATAAATAAATAAATAAATAACGGACAAAGAAGGCAGGGACCTAACAGAAGCAGATGAGATTAAGAAGAGGTGGAAAGAATACACAGAAGAACTATACAGGAAAGATCTGAATGTCTCTGATAGCCATGATAGTGCGGTCACTGAACTTGAGCCAGACATCCTAGAGAGTGAAGTCAAGTGGGCCTTAGGAAGCATTAGTAACAACAAAGCTAGCGGAGATGACAGTCTTCCAGCTGAGCTATTTAAAATCCTAAAAGATGATGCTGTTAAAGTGCTGCATTCAATATGCCAACAAATTTGGAACACTCAACAGTGGCCACAAGACTGGAAAAGGTCAGTATACATTCCAATTCCAAAGAAGGGCAATGCCAAAGAGTGTTCAAACTACCGCACCATTGCGCTCATTTCACATGCCAGCAAGGTGATGCTCAAAATCCTACAAGCTAGGCTTCAGCAGTATGTGAACCGAGAACTACCAGAAGTACAAGCTGGGTTTCGAAGAGGTAGAGGAACTAGAGATCAAATCGCCAACATTTGCTGGATCATGGGGAAAGCAAGAGAATTCTAGAAAAACGTCTATTTCTGCTTCATTGACTACGCTAAAACCTTTGAATGTGTGGATCACAACAAACTGTGGCAAATTCTTAAAGAGATGGGAGTACCAGATCACCTTACCTGTCTCCTGAGAAACCTGTACAAGGGTCAAGAAGCAACAGTAAGAACCAGACATGGAACAACCGATTGGTTCAAAATTGGGAAAGGAGTACAACAAGGCTGCATATTGTCGCCCTGCTTATTTAACTTATATGGAAACACCGGGTTGGATGAATCATAGGTCGGAATTCAGATTGCCGGGAGAATTATCAACAACCTCAGATACGCAGACGATACCACCTTAATGGCAGAAAGCGAAGAGGATCTAAAGAGCCTCTTGTTGAGGGTGAAAGTGGAGAGTGAAAAAGCTGGTTTAAAACTCAACATTAAAAAAACTAAGATCATGGCAACTGGCCCCATCACTTCCTGGCATATAGAAGGGGAAGAAATGGAAGCAGTGACAGATTTTACTTTCTTGGGCTCCAAGATCACTGCAGACGGTGACTAGCCATGAAATTAAAAGACGCTTGCTCCTTGGCAGGAAAGCTATGACAAGCCTAGACAGCATAGTAAGAAGCAGAGACATCACTTTGGCGACAAAGGTCCGTCTAATCAAAGCTATGGTTTTCCCAGTAGTGTAACGTATGGCTGCGAGAGCTGGACTATAAGGAAGGCTGAGCGCCAAAGAATTGATGCTTTCGAACTGTGGTGCTGGAGAAGACTCTTACGAGTCCCCTGGACTGCAAGGAGGTCAAATCAGTCCATCCTAAAGGAAATCAACGCCGACTGCTCATTGGAAGGACAGATACTGAAGCTGAAGCTCAAATATTTTGGCCACCTAATGCGAAGAGAAAACTTACTGGAAAAGACCCTGATGCTGGGAAAGATTGAAGACAAAAGGAGAAGGGGGCGGCAGAGGATGAGATGGCTAGATAGCATCACCGATGCAATGAATATGAACTTGAGCACACTCCGGGAGAGAGTGGAGGACAGGAAGGCCTGGCGTGCTATGGTCCTTGGTGTCACGAAGAGTCGGACACGACTTAACGATTGAACAACAACAAAGTGGGCAATATGGCTTTCAGGAATATCTTGACTAGACAGCTCTCTCTTCTTCAGTCTAAATCACAGGGTGCTTCTCACCTTGATTTGATTCTAATAGGAATGCTCAAATCTTGCATGTACTCTTTTCAATAAAATGGAACCAGAGTTCTGATTATCACAGAAGCTGAGTCAATGGCTGGGCAGTGCTTACAAACTGACAGGTAGCTGCTAGCTAGTCTTTTCCTCAAATTTTGCCAACTTTAATTGATTTCATACAGAAAAAAAGAGGACACAGTTTATTAAAAATATATTTGTAAATATAAAATTAAAATGAGGACTCATGATTTTGATTATCTAAATAATTTAGAACAATTCCATGTCTTCTTTAAACAATGTCCAACATTTCTTGCCTAACATATCCATAGGCCCAGCCCGAAGAAAGTGAAGGAGGAGCAACATTCCAGTGAAGATTCTGGACTAATTATTTATCCTTCCCCACGTTTATAACATATAAACTTATTCACTAAAACTGCGTGCCAGGTCATCTTCCATTTTTCAGTATAAGGAGGTTCTCTGTTTCCTGCAATATTTTGCTAGCAGTGGGTAGACATCTTAAATATTTTTAATTAAGGACTGTAGACTCTGAAATAAGGAAAATCCATTAGAAAATCCATTGGGGCTCAGCTACCCCCAAATATCCTGCTCTCTTAAATGACTCCTTATATTCTGCTTTACAGCCTTGTCTACTGGAAACTCCCTCCTCAAACACTTATGTGGTGCATGCTCTCTCTCTCTAATCCCAACTCAAATTTTTCCTTTTAAAATTCTTCTCCACCCCCTTTTGACAAATTGGCAAAAAGTGTGTTCTTCGTTAAATCTCTTACGTTCTGTGCTTTGTATCTGACACCTCACTTAACTTTCTACAACCATGCTAAGTGTCCTAAAACAACATCCACACAGGGACTTTAAGTCTTGTAATAGGATATTGAATATTCATAATGAAAAAAGAATGCTTTTATACCTGGCTGAAGAGCTTAAGGCAGAGTCAGGGGTGGAGGGAATACAAAACTCGTGTTCAGGAGATTTGCTCTGGGTTATTTCACAAGTGGATGTTTTCACTAGAAAACCTTTACTAAATGAACACATTGCTAATAGTATTCTTAATTTCTGACAAACACAAACATATCTCTCATGAAAATGAAACAGGATTCTAAAACCAACTAGAAATATTTGATATGTAGAGTGGTGAGTATTACCAGTTTCTGAAAAATATAATAAAAGGGAAAAAAAACCTGAAATGAAACAGCCAAAAATGTAGAGTGAGTTGTATCAGATAAACATTCCATATTTTTGTAATACTTCTTCATATGGCATTTTGTTAAGAAAAGACCATTGATGTTTAAAGTAAAAAAGAGGGGGTAGGATTCTTAGATGCCAGTAACAGAGAATATTGAAACTGTAAATTGTTAGAACCTTTTGCTTACTTATCTGCATTAATTCCATTTTACAGCCAAAAAAAGAGAGTAAAAAAACCTAACAAAGAACTTCAACATTTGCTATTCAGTTTCAGAGCAGGAACTAGATCTTTCTTCTAGCTTTAATACTGCCGTAGCAATCTCTATCATTTGCACTACCACAATTCTTCAACTATCATTCTTACAATACTCTGATCAACCACTCTATGGATTTAGCGGGAGTATGAGAGCATGGCATGGAAATCCCAAAGCAACCCCTACTGGGACACTTTTATTGCTGCAGCGCTCATTTCTACACAACTGATACAGTTTACTGACATGTGTTCAAAAACTGTATTGTTAATTTACAAAAGTCATTCACAAAGAAATTGCAAGTGAAAGAAGGTAGCTATGTCGTACAGCAATGTCAAGTCCTTATTGAGGCTTGACAAATACAATTAAAATATGTTTGCCTGGAGTGAACAAAAATATTTATCTTTTATGTCAATTTCAAGATTGATCACACCTCAAAATAACCTTGATTTTTATAAATCAACATTATACAGTTTGAATAACTTCTGAAGGCATACATCTTTACTAGGACAGGCAAACAATCAAGACGCTTGGAAATGACCTTGAGAATCCAAATTACTATGTTTCATTACTGCAGTAAATGACTAAGGGCAGCCTCCTCCAACTTCATGCCCTCCGGTTTGTTTGTTTGTTTATTTATTTATTACATTTATATCCCGCCTTTTTTCCTCCTTAAGGAACCCAAGGCAGCTTACACAATCCTCCTCCTCCATTTTATCCTCACAACAACAACCCTGTGAGGTGGGTTGGGCTGAGAGTCTGTCACTGGCCCAAAGTCACCCAGTGAGCTTCCATGGCTGAACGGGGACTAGAACCCGGATCTCCTGACTCCTAGTCCAACACTCTAGCCACTATACCACACTGGCTCTCTCTTCCGGTTGCACTGGACAGCATGGGAGTTGCAGTCCAACACATCTGGAGGGCACCAGGTTGGGGAAGGCTGACTAAGGGGGTTAGGTTAAGTGTTTGCTATTATTCTGCTTTGTTGCCTGGTTCTCTCCCTGACCCCCTTTGCACTGATTAGGGTGAACTAGAAGCCCTCAGAAACCACCTTCTCAGGGCTTGCAATCCTCCATGCAATTTCCATAACTATAGTTTTCACATTCACTGCTCAGTTATATTATTGAACACAATGAGCAGCAATAAAAACAAGCTGCCCTGCCCTGTGCTTGTAGATAGTGTTGGCTGGAGCATCTATGTCAACCCTTTCTATTTTGGGTTAAAGAGTGTCAATAGTTATGGCTGAAGGTGTAATAAACCCACAAATCTAGTTCAGGCCAGTTAGGGAAACTCCAAATTCAAAAATCAGATGAACTCATTCAAAATATTGAACCCTTAGGGTGCAATCCTATGCATGTTTAGGCGGAAAAAAGTACTACTGCTCCCAGCATTCCCCAGCCAAACATGCATAAGATTGTGCCCTTAATGTGTTTCGTGTTATCTGTTAAAAGAACAGCCCAGAAGATTGGCAAGTAATTACTTTTGAACCAGGCACCAGGTAACTACTTGGGTACTATTAACACAGCTGCACAACTGATAACCATAAACAGGAGTCAGGTGCATTTCTAAAGTATTGGTAGGTTGCTAATCTTGCTACAAGAAATTTTGTCAGTCTTTTCATTTTAACTTTCATAGTTACACTGACATGTCTTGCTTTTTTCTGGTCATAATTCTTGACCATTACCTTATGATGTATTCATAAGGTGCTTTGTCATCATAAAGTATCTTCACATTGAATGTATAACCAATCATTTAAACTATTCTAAGTTACTTATATAAACACAGTAAAGCACTGAAAATGTTCAGCTTGGTTTGGTTTAAGAGTCAGAAGGTCCCAGGAGTTGCTGACACTGTGGAAGATAAGGACACTCAAGGCCAAACTAAATGTTCCTTTAGTCACACATAGCTGAGCTATGTGTGATTGTTCTCCCTACTTCCCTGCAAGTGCGCAGCCCCAATCTGGATAGGAACCTTGGCGCTTTGGAAGAGGAGGTTTTTAGTTTTCTCCCTGCCCCGTTTTCATCCTGAAATTACACACACACACACACACACACACACACCCCATCAGGGAGGGAGTGGAGTTAAAAAAAAAAAAGGGAAAAAAGTCTTCATTGGAATCAATGAAACAGAAGAGGAAACAATCACACAAACCTCAGCTATGTGTGATTAAAGGGACATTTAGTTTGGCCCTCAGAACCTAGAGAAGGGGGATTCAGTATATTGTATTTCATTCTTTTTAATATTTCTATTGTATTTTATATTTTTAACTGTGTTTTAAAATGGCATTTTAGTTTTTTAACTGGTTGTAATCTGCCCAGAGAACCCTAGTTACTGGGCAGATTAGAAACGTACTAAATAAATAAATCAGTGTCACCTCATACACTTACAAAGAGAGGAGAGAAAATATGGCATTTAATTCTGTATACCCTGGTTCACACAGGAACCCAACAACAAATTTCCATATGGTGAAAAGCCCTTAAATGACTGTGAATGTCATTGATTATCAGAAGCCAAACATGTATAATTTCACTGTGGAAAAAAATATTTTGTTTTTGTTTTTTGCTTGTGAAAATGAATCTTGGTAATGAAAAAGACATGCATATAATTATTCCATAGCAATTTTGCCCACCTCTTAAGACACTGATCTTAAGGCATCTGGAAGAAAACAGGTCCTAGTATTGCCTATTAGGATTTATATAGACTGTACATCTACCTATTCAATTGAGCACTCTGTAAAACCAAACAAACAATCTAAGCAAGCGAGCTGGTAATGATACTCCTTTAGTATTAAATGGGATGTAAAAATACTCCTTTACTCCTTAGTAAAAATGGGATGCTATCTCTTGATGCCTACACACTGGTGAAAAACAATTTTATTATTTATTTTAAATGACCATTTTAATATTGGATCAATTTCTTCTGGAAATATATAAAAAAGGAAAACTTAATGCTAACAAGTAAACTTGCTTAATGAGATTAACTGGCACTGTGATTTCTTATGTAGATTTTTTTTTTTTTAATCAGGTTGAATTGTGCATATTTTATAGAATATACAAGTACAAGATCTAGTAAACTTGTTTAAACAGGGCAAGCAACAATGTTAAGAAGCAGAATACTGTACAATAGCTGATAAACTCCGTTAATTATTCTTACCTGAGAGGAATATGTGTGGCCATCTGATCCACAAACAGGATTGGTATAAACTACTGGACATTGCTTGCATTTTGATGACAGAGGACCAACTCTCCATTGTTTATGGCCTAGACCAGCCTCTTTCATACTGAAAGAAAACAAAGCAGGTAGAGCGCTGAGCAGAAATGATGATGATGATGATGATGATGATGATGATGTCTTGGAATGTGTAAAATGAAGAATCCTTTTTTAAAACATTTTTAAAATTGGCATTTGTATGGGCAGACAAACTATCGAAAGAACATATCACTGTCTTCTCATGATTTAAACAACTTAAACAAACAGCTTAAGCAAACAGTTTTTCCCAATTAATATCAAAGCTAATAAGGAGAAGGGTTTACAACTCCTCAGAAAATCAGAATGGACCACTAAACTGACAAATACAACTCCAAAACCTGCCCCAGACATAAGGGCATGCTAGGATAGATACTTGCACTTGGGCTTACTGATGGAATCGCAGGGGGTGGGGGAGGATCCTGGTTTACGCTCACCTTCATCTCTTACTCAAAGACAGAGTAATCAAAGGCAAACGGAAAGATCAGTATACTTTGAGATAGTCAAGGGAAGCAAAATCCCATCAAATATACAGAGTATAAACATTTCGCTGTGAACTGTCAATCAAGAACACAGAAGGATAACAAAGGGCAACCTCCAAAGTAGCATATGGGTTAATATTCTGCCTGTTGGCCGCTCTAGCAATATGGGCAAAATAAATAATAAAGAGCAGAGCCCTCTCTGATTGAAGTGGGGTAGGAGAAATATAATTAAACACAACTGCATCACCTTGGCTATTTGTTTTGGTCCTCCATACTAATCGTCATCTCAAACCAATAGTTAGGGGAGAGAACAGCCTGCACCATAAGTAGTGGCCTGTTCCAGATGTACATACTTCAGCCTAATAAGGAGACATATGCACAAACCTTGTGCCATAGCACTCCATTCTTCCATTGCTTCTTATCACCTTGCTTCTTGGCATGCCATGATTCAACACTTCTTGGCTTAATTAACCATTATTTCCCATTACTGACGAACTGGGAAACAATGGTTTGCAGGATCAGAACAAGCCAGGATCTTAAACCAACTTCAAACTATGGCTGGCTCGTTCTAATGTTGCTAAGCATAGTTTCACAGTTTGGATGTAAAGGGAAACAAAGGTTAATTAAGCCAAGAAGCATTCAATCATGGTATAACAAGAAGTGAGGAGGGAGGGCAATGTATAGGCACAAGCCTTGTGTATATATTAGTTTATTAAGCGGAAGTATTTATTTCCGATCCAGGCCAATAACTTGAGATTGTTGTTGTTGTTCAGTCGTTCAGTCGTGTCCGACTCTTCGTGACCCCATGGACCATAGCACGCCAGGCCTTCCTGTCCTGCGCTCTCTCCCGGAGCGTGCTCAAGTTCATATTCATTGCATCCGTGATGCTATCTAGCCATCTCATCCATATAACCAGACTAATTAACTTTATGAAACCATGCATTTCTGAAACTAGAAAAAACAGTGGTAGAAAAGTATAGCAGTGGAAAAGTTCCAATTTCAGAAAAAAAAATCCATGAAAAATCTTTCATATTACATCACTGGGATCAAGCAGCAGTGTGGACAGAAAAGCTGTACATGGGCTGAATTTCACATATTGATGTGAACTATCCAATTATTTAGCTACAGGTTTCCCATTTGCTGTAATGTTCAGTGTCACCCTAGAGCTTATGGGAAATAATAATGATAAGAGTCCCAATATAAAGCATGATACTCTGTGATAAAGTTGATTTCTGAGGCCCTGGGAAGACAGGGCAGTGACAGCAGAATTAATGCATGTTCTGTAAGCCTAAACTGTTTCTGCCTCTTCTTCTTCGACAGAGCAATAGTGGGAGGACTAAATCTACAGTGGTAGTTTTTGCCTAGGTGTTAGAGCTGTTTGGCTTTCCTTTAACAGAGGGGTTGGGGGTAATTTGGCTTTTGGTGTTTTCAGATATTAAGCCATTTTTAACAAATATGTTTGTTTCAACAGCTGTCTTCAGCGATCAACCAGCTTAATACGGTATGTCAGCCCAGGGGCATCAGGATTCTATTATTTATGTATTACATTTCTATGTCATCCAACAGCCGGAGCAATATAGGCGGTTCACAAAATACAAGCAAAACCATAAACTACAAGGACAAAACATAATGTTATGTTCTCTTTGGACACAAAGATGATGGAAGACGGGAGAGAATGTGCCCAAAATTATTTTTAAAAACAGCTTCAATAGTCTTCTTTTCTCTTTGTTATCCCATGGCCATAGTTGAGAGAGAGAAAAATTTGGATTTAAGTTAAGAGATATACATAACATCACACATTGCTCGGAACTTTCTGTACCTAATTAGTGGAAAGTTCTTAGCTACCAGAGCAAGCAATCCTGTGGCCCTTAGACAGAGTCTTGGGGGCCATAGGATAGTTTGGATTCCTGGATCCGAGGCTGGAGCCAGCTCTCTGACCTCAGAGCCAGGAATCTGAGCTCCCCTTCCCCTCCCCTCATAGCCACCACAGAGGGAACTACAATGGCTGCCTCTCCAAGCTTGCAAAAGCAACCTCAGAGAAGAGGGAAAGGGTAGACATGTGGGGGGCTAGGAGGCCAGCTTACACTGTATCCCCAGGCTTCCCCAGCTTCCTTCCGTCCTGCTCTTCAGAACCCCAGCTAGATGGGTGAAAAAGCCCATTTAGCCAAATGCAGAGTGGGAGGAGCACAGAGGTGACGATTGTCTCTGCTGTCCTCCTGCTCTTCATAGGATGGCTGTAAGCCTCTTGAGTTTGGAGGCTTATGGCCATCCTATTAGGATTGGGCCCTAATATGATTTTTTTCCCCCATGACAAATGCCAAAAACACCTACCCTTTCCTGAAGAACCTTAAGACAATTAAAATAAATATGTAGTTGCTTGCTGAGCATCAGCAGTGAAGTCATGGGAAAACGTTTGCCACATTGCGTATATAACAGAGTACAATATAAATCAAACATCAAATGGAAAGTTGTTCCTGGCAGATGGAATATCATGAAAGAAGATGAAGTCAAGAAGACACAAAGTCAAGAGCGCACAAGGGAGATAAGACACATGATGCTGAAAATGTAATTGTAAAATATCATCTAGGAAGTTAAAGCCTCCATAACACAAAAGACAGTTTAAGGACTATGAAAATGGAAAAGGACATTTTAAAGGTTAATTATAGGAAACTATGATTTTTTTTTCCTTAGTAAAAAGTACAGAAGAGTGAGGTGAAGCAAGGGCACTGGATTGAAGAACTAATAATGTGCTTTTTGAGATTAAATAATAAATGGGCTTACATGCAAATAGGAATCCTATTCAGAAAAAAATGTATTTCTTGAACACATTTAATAGGAAAAGAAAACAGATCAAACAAGTGAAAATTCAACTAACAGTTTCCTCAAAATTCATGGAGCATGCTTGAATTAAAGTCTTACATTGACAACTAAAAAGCCTTTATTGTAATACTTATTGTAACTGGTTTTCTAGCTATTGTAAATCGTTTTAAAAATTTGTATGTTAAATATTTTATATTATGCTTTTGATATATTGTATTTTTGAATTTAATTTTTTGTGCTTTGGCTACTGGGTGGTATAGAAATGATTCTTTACAGCCTTTATTTTATCGCACGATAAACCTGAACTTGCAAAGATTTGAATCAGCTTTGTTTGTAGCTGTTCCTTTAACAGCAGTTTGGTATGCTCCAATTAGCATATGTTTATTTTGTACATTAATTTTGATTAAGGGGCAGTAGCAGGCCAATATTTATGTATGATCATTTTTCTGGCCAGCTAAATGTTATTGTCAAGACAGAGAACTTTAGAATTCCCAGCAGCAGAGGACACCAGAGGGCTTTCAGTATGAGGACTTACTTCTAGGGATGTACGAAAGTTCCGCCATGGATCTCGGGGAGGCCGAATGCCAGCGCATTCGGCCCCCCAAAATCGGTGGCGGAACAGCCCACCCCCCGCCCCCCCTGGGACGGGACTTACCTTGGGCGGATCTTCCTGGCAGCGGTGGCTCTGGCGGAGGTTTGGCGGCGGCGGCCGGTCTTCCGACCGGCTGCCGCCGCTGCCATTTCCAGTTAAAAAAACAACAACAACAATAATACGTGATAGGCTACGTAAAGATTTACATAGCCTATCATGGTTAGATTTTAAAAAAACACCGTGATAGGCTACGTAAATGTTTACGTAGACTATCACGGCTGATTTTTTTTAAAAAACAAAAAAACGCACATACGCAAATGGCCATGGTTCCTTATTTTGGCACGTCTTAGTCTATGTAAACATTTACGTAGACTAAGACGGTGAAAATAAGGGGAATGCAAATAGCGTAGACTAAGACGTGCCAAAATAAAGAACGCAAATGGCGGCGGCCATGGCCGCTGCCATTTGCGTACATGCGTTTTTTTGTTTTTTAAAAAAATCAGCCATGATAGGCTACGTAAACATTTACGTAGCCTATCACGGCTGACTGCAGGGATGCAAACGGCAGCGGCTACAGCCGCCGCCTTTTGTGTCCCTGCTAGCCAGCGGCTGGATGTCCGGCTGCTGGTGGAGCCGGCTGGCGGCTCCACAGAATCCCTGCGGGGTGGAGCCGGCCGGCCAGGATTCCGGGGGAAGGGATGGAACGCCTCCCCCCCAGCATCAACATAATCTCCGGAAAGGTAAGTCACTTTCGTACATCCCTACTTCCTTCCCAACCACAAATCTTCTATTTCCTTCTTTGCTTGAGCCTCTCCGGTTGTGACATTAGCTGCTCCAGGCACTACTGACTATGGACTAGAGCAGGGATGGGCAGAAGGTAGATCTGGATCTACTGGTAGATCACTGGGTGACTGGCAAGGTTTTCTCATTCCCAATTGTGTAACAAGAGCAGCAAAAAAGGGACCCACTCCCCTAAATTATCCAGATGAAATGAAGCAAGCTTGGGGCAAACAGGAGTGGATTTTTTGTGTGGAAGGACTGTGGAGCTGCATTCAGTTCTGGTAGTCAAACAAATTTCTGGACTCTGAATGCTAGTAACAATAGTATTCAGTTTATTATTTCACTGTTTTGTCAAGTGTTTTAACTTTAACAGGAAGAAAAGGAGATAATTATACACAAATCTAGGTTCATTGATACAAAATGCATCCTACCCTGGCAACAAGAATATTTAGGACCTTCTACACACGTATTATAAATTAACTACAAAAGAAAGAGAAGAGCTGTAGTACAAACTGCCAAATGAAAGATTTTTTTTGGAAATGCACTGTGGGTGATTCATAAAATAAAAATAAGCATGTATGCAGAAGATGCAAGCAATTCCAACAGTCTCCAAACACATTCATTCATGCATTTATAAATTACTTCCTTTCTCTGCACATGTTCCAAATCACACACATAAGAAATGTATCAATGGTGTCTGTTTATATACGCCCTGTTAGCTTTTACTCATTGCTCGCCACTCATGGGATTTCTGTGTCTCTCTCTGCAGAATGTCTCTCTGCACTGTGACTGCCTAATTTGACTTTTATTACTAAAAAGGAGCTCAAATTACATTCTATAGGTGAGAGAAATGGGAAAGAAGATGCTATCAACTTGGAACTGAAAACACCATCCCTAAAGCTAACTATGTTTTTTCAGTATAGAATAGGGCATACTTACACCTTACTGAAGGTGCAACATCCACATTCCCCAGAGCAACATAGGGAAGGCCTGGAACACATTATTAGAATTTTGCCACAGTAATGCATGTAAGTGTGTTGGCTATACAGTTATTCTATCAGGATGAAATAATGGAATATACCAACAAGAAGCCACCTCTGGAAAACTTTGTGTTTTGAAAGATGGCATAAAAATCCTTGTAGAAAATAAATAGATCTTGGGTTTATATGACCAGAAAAAGAGTATGGGGGCTAAGGAATATGGTGAAAAACATCACTGGGTCATGTTTAGGCATCCTTACTGAGTCACAATAAACTCCCATGGGGAAAGGAATGGATAAGTCACAGAGAAGGCATGCTTAGGGGAAAGTGATTTGAGGGCATGAGGAAAGATACATTGCTTCACCATAAAGCAAACCTCCACCCGACTGAACATGAAAGCCTTTTGCAGACATTGAATATAAGAGCTTTGTTGGATCAGACCAAAGGTCCATCTAGTCTAGCCTCCTGCATCCCACAGTAGCCAACAAAATGTGAGTTAATGTGGGAGGAGTGTTGAGAATCTCACCCATCTCTAATTCAGAGGAACATGGGAGGTTCTATTTAGCTACCCTGGCTAATAGTAGCTGATACACTTATCTCTCTATGATTTTGTCTAATATACTTTTCAAGCCCTTTAAGCTAGTTGGCATATGGATATGGATTCCACATATCAATCATGTATTGTGTGAAGGACTTTCTTTTGTGTGTCTTGAATCTACTGCCTATCAATTTCATTGGATGACCCTGAGTTATGGAGAGGGAGAAAAACATATCTCTATCCACTTTCTCTACATCATGCATAATTTTACAATTCTATCATGTCTCCCCCACCCCACTTAACTGTCTTTTTCAAAACTAAAAAGATTGAACCATTAGTTTTTCTGAGGGATGGTGCTCCAACCCCTTGATCATTTTTGTTCCAACAACATCTGGAGGGCCACACGTTCTTCATCCCTTTGTGCTCTACATGAAGGCCTGCACAACTGAAATCAGTAGAGATACCAGCTATAAGAAACTGTACCACTATCATATTGGTTCACTAGCAGGAATGTGGGATAAGGCATTCATAGCTTCAAAGGCTACTGATTTCAGCATCTGCAGATAATTATTATTTGTCTACTGAATAATTTCTAAACATGAAGCTTTCTCAGAACTTTAGATCCATAGAATAGCCTTATTTACTTACTAATGCTTGAAAACCTAATTATTTATTTTGAGCAATTTTAAAATTTGTGCTTAATACTAATTTGTGTATGACACAGACCTAGTTGTCTTATGTTGGCCCCTGCTGACAACGTGCTATAGTTGTCTTTGCAAGTGCCAGATGCCACTCTGATTTCTGTGAATCTCCAGAAGAATCCTGCATGTCAACACTGAACTCACATGTTCTAACACACTTTTTTTTTTTAAGAGAGGGTTGATAAAATCACAGCTTTAAAAGCTGAAATACATTCTTCCCACAATTTCTTCTGCCAGCTCCGCTGATTCCAGCTAGAGTTGCACTTCATCCTGGTTATTGCAGGTCCCAAGAATTAAAGCTCTGGGGTTGCTTCGTTATTTGTTTTCACAATTAGAAGCTTTGCTCATCACTAGCCTGCCTAGAAATCTGGGATAACATCAATAAATAATAAATGCCTGTACAAGTCTTTTATTTATTTGCACATTTAGAACAAGGGAGAGGGTGAACCATCCCACCTCTGCAGATAAATGTCCAAGGAAGTTGAAATTATCTCCCTCTCTGCCCCAAACTGCAGAGTGCTAGATTTTCACACAGATCAATATTTGCCTCATGCTGCCCTTGACTACCCAGGCAGAATTGGGCTCTGCTGAAACCACAGCATTTCACATACTGTCTCCAAGCCAATTCCCCCCCCCCCACAAAAAAAAATAAGCCAAGCCCCTACTTAGGGAGCAATTCTATGGCCCCTAGACAGTGTCTGGGGCGCCATAGGATTGTTTGGTTTACTGTCTCCAAGGTCACAGGCAGGGCTCCGATCTTGAAGACAGCAAACCGCATTCCCTGCCCCCTCCCCCTTGTAGCCAGAGCAGAAAGAACTGCACCAGCTACCTCTCCGCACTTGGAAACCTGAGAGCATAGACAGGGAAAAGGGGGTGGTCCCAGGGGTGGGGAGAGGACTGGGAAAGCTGCCTTACACAGCTTCCTAAACTTGCCCCAGGTGAGTTTGCAGTGGGGGAGAGGGAAAGAAAGAGAAGAGTCTTCAAGAAAATTCATTCCTCTCTTATCAGAGGAATGGTTTTATGAAAGGGGCGGGGACGAAAGTGGCTAAGACAATAAATGGAGCAAATGAGTTGGAGGAGCCAGTGGGGGTATCAGTTGCGCTGAAGTGAACTGCACAACCTGTTGCCCACTTCTTTTGGTCCAAGCAAAGTACCTGTGGCTTGTCCAGTGTCAGGTCTCCTAAGAATAATAAATCATAGAATAGTAGGGTTGGAAGGAGCCTATAAGACCACTGAGTCCAACCCCTAGACCATCAAGTCCAGCCCCCACAGCAAGCTTAGTAACAGTCTACTATTGGGAGACTGGTGGCAGCAGTTCTGCTTGAGCCAGGAATTGTGCATCATGAGCAAATCAGCTACAGTTTCCTGAAAGCTTCATAAAGAACCACTGGCACTGGGTCTTTCTGCAAGCTGTTAAAAGCTTAATGGTTACACTCTTCAGAAATCATGTAACAATTAGCTATAGACTCTATAACTAATTTCAAAACAATCAGAGCCAATAACTATAACTGTGTCAGATATCCATACAACTTGGCCTCCCCGCTGCAATATCTACACCTCAGAATACAGGGCAAGGGGGTCAAAAGACTCCTGGTGTAATTTATCCCAGGCAATGCAAGAGAAGGGACCAGCTATTTGATTTCTGAAGAGTGTAACAAGCATTTAGTGTGGGATTTTCTACAATAAGAGTCTCACTGATTTATGTCAGAATGGCAGAGTGTGTGCCTGAGGGATCGGGCCTATGACACACTGCCTGATCGCTCCTGTTGCAACTGTGTTGAGTCTGACTGAAAATGGGCTATAGCCTGTTTTAGGGCCTATGCTGAGATGAACAAAAATCCTTCTTTTCCACTGTCATTGTAACTGCTCAGTGAACCACTTCAGACAATACCTGAAGGGCTACTCCAGCCGACTGAGTGCAGAGATTGTGCTTATTGGCTGCACCTCTGCTGGCCCCTCACATTCAGTGTGGGGGTGGAACATCTACACATTTCCAGGGTTTCTCCCTTTTTATGTAAAATTTCTGCCTGAACCAATCTGCCTCTTGTGGGACATATCTCCCTCCCTACGATGCCATGACCCAAACTACCAGTGGTGACTTGGACGCTCACTTGGAGGGAGAAGGACCAGCTGAGTCAGATGCACCAGACACAAAGGCATTTCATTTGGGCCCCAGTCATGAATCTGGGTGTATCACCCAGGGACCATAAGTATCTGAGGCATCTGAGCCAGAATCCCACCAAGGAACCAGCATCCTTGCCTCCCAAGTACCCCCATGACAAACCTGCTCAACACCACGGACACCATACCTGGCAAGATGGAAAGGTGAAAGACAGCCAGACTTCAGGGCAGAGGGCTGCCTTTTTAAGGCTCTACATTCTTCAGCAAGGGGGCAAGGTAGATATTATCAGACTGAGATATTATCAGATTGAGGAACTATATAAGGGCTCAGTGAGCACGTTGTAGAATGCTTCCCTAGGACCAGGTTTCTTCCCTAGGACCTATTTGGGGTTTCTGAGGGACCTGTCTCTGACCACTCTAGCTTTCTGCATGTTGACTCCCTGCTTGTCAGTCCCCTACTCCACTAGCTATCCAGATCTCTGTTTGACTTGCTCCTCCCAGAATCCACAGTGAGCACTTCCTCACTAGGACTATACATATGAAGGCCCATCAGGCCCAATCACTTTACGCATTCCAGCAATAGGTACTGGTTCTTTAAAGAGTTCTTGGGGGAGGCTGAGCCAATGATAGTTTTGTTTATGTATTTTTTACTGCTAGATTTTCGTTATGGCTGTTGTCTGTTCCAAGAGCTGATTTTACAACTGTAGTTTTTAAAATTATGTTTAGATATTGTTCTTATTTCATGCCGTTTGCGGCTCTGTGTTTCCTAGTGGAAAAAACACAGGATAAATATTTTAAATAAATAAATGTTGAAATCCTTCCAAGCTCCAACTCCACTGTTTTCCTGTATTATGTGAAAGTTGCTAGATACCCACTTTCCTAAAAGTACTCAAACAGGGCTTCACAGCTGAAAGACCTTAGTTCCTTGCAGAAAATGGTTGGGATCAGAAGCTATACAATATTCAGAATAGGTCCCTCCCAGCTTCCACAAAATTTTATGCATCTGTACTTCATACTGTTTCTACTAGCAAATTCTGAGATAACAATCTTGTTTCTCTCAAACAGCATTGCCCATTTTCTATTAGTATCAGTGAAAATAAGTAAGTGAAAGACACAGAACAGTTTCCCATGAGGTCCTATTATCCTCTTGATGCTTAACTACCATCATCCACATACAAACTTAGAATACAGCCACTGCCAATGTTTTCTACACTACAAGTATACATGGCAAAAACTGTATTTTGTTCCCTAAAGCTTAAGAATTAGCAATCACAATCCATTAATATTGATATGGTTGCATTAAATAAAGTGGACCATATAAAGTCTCCAACACATTCACAGACCTTTTGGCCTCTCACTTCCTCCAACTGCCTCTTTGTCAAGCAAAATTAAAGTACTGTGGAGCCTGTCCCTATGGGGCGGGGGTTTGGCGGGGGAGAAGGGGGTTCTTCATAGGGTAGTGTAAGAATCATCACAATTGCACAGTTCCACAGTAATTGGACTAATCAAAGCTATATAATGTTACCATTGTGAATAAAGTAGTCCTGCTCATTAGCCCATTACAAAAGAATTACTGTAAATTCAGCCTACGTGCAGCATCACTTCCTGTGCAAACAAACATAGATAATACAACAAGCTTGAAACTTTTCCAAGTTGGCAGACTGGCAACACAAATTATGCAGGGAAACAGAAAGCTTTCACTAGATTCAATAGAGCTTGGAGCATAAGAATGATTAAATGTTTCTGTACACAAGTACACATCACAATAATGAATCAGACTAAAAATTTCCAAGAAGGGGCTCAACTGCAGCAGCTGGGCTTCTTCAGACAGCAGTGTTATAATGCAAAATGACGACATTCTAAATAGCCTTGTTTCCAACTTCTGTGCAATCTGTCTGAAACATGCCTTTAAAAAGACAGAGGAGGACGACGAGGTGGAGAGAGGACCATAATTAAAAATGAAAACTGTTATCATAGAACTGCAAATGAAGAGAAAATGAAACCCATCCTTGTTTTTTCCTTATTTTAAAAGCAGGGGATCATAGCGTGATCCATTTTACAAATGTATTCAAATATTTAGTACCTTAGTAGTAAGCAGAATTTTGTTCTGTGAATATGAACAAACATTAAAACAAAACAGCCACACTAACTAGAATGTGTTCAGCTAGAGCACACATTTTTAGGAAGGATGCTCAGTCATAAGGCAATGAGGGAGGGTTAACCGTGCCCAGTTCCACCTGCTTAAGCCAACTAAGTTCAATGACTGGTGGCAGAATGGCAGACAGGTTCCCTGAATAAAAAGAAGTGGGAGGGGGTATCATTCCGAGGCTTATTCTCTCATCAGTAACCAATTGTTCCTCCATTTCCTCATGCATTGGCATAATTTCCAACAGGAACAGAGCCAACAAAGTATTCAAAAACATTCCACCCACAAAAACAGTTATACTATTATATTCTACATTGTGCACGGCAGCTTAGAATGAGGATCAAGATACTCCTACTTTAGCTAACCTGCTAAAGGGCTTATAAGCATCGAAGTAGGATGCATATCATTCTACATGTGACTCCTACTCTGTCAAGCAAATAACATTTGTGACACAGGGTACTATTGTCATAGGTAAGCCAATATAATCAATGTTTGTTTTCTGTTCCTTTTTATTTGCAGAAAAGTGTGTGTATTAGTTTGAGATTTTATTAGTGAAGGACCACCCATTATATCTGAAGTCGACTTTGTTTTGGCTGTCCCTCTCTTACCCTTAAACTGTTCCACTGAAAATCAAGTCTTTTATCAAACATCTGATTACCCAATTTTTTCACATACCTTCATGATAACTTATTTCAATATATGTACGGCCTTCCTAATATGATTTCTAATGGTACAAATGACATAAAACATTATTTAAGGGTTTGTTTTTTGTAACACTGACCCAATGCACAAATATTTTCCAAAGCGCTGGTAAACACATCAGTGTTTTGGAAACAAACACACACACACACACACACACACACCCAATATTACTTATAGTGGCATCATTCTAATAATGTGAATCAATGTCATCCTCTGAAGGACTTCAGCCTATCTAGCTCCAAAGAATAGCCAGATTAAGTGATATTGCTCTGTGTACTATATATAATGGAGCCACTATTTCAGCTGAATAGTATTTCCGAATTTATTCTAGGCTTTTGTCACATCATCCATCACAGGCAAGGGTAACCAAATATCACGCTTCAGGGCACATAGCTGATCACCTCTGAGAGCTGAAAAGGAAATGTTGTCCCCCATGTTACTGTAGTGCACAAATCAGGAGTAGCTTAGGGAGGAGATTGGGGAGAGCAGCATAAAATAAATTAATAGAATTTTACTCCATTCTATCCTGAATTCTTTTCTTACCAGGTTTTATGTCTAATTCATCTGGTGCTGAAGCCTATCACATAAGCGCACGAACACACCAAAAGAGCCATTCTGATTATACTTAAAGTGTTCCTGCTGTTTTTACTGCTATACTTTTCTCCTGCAGGTTCTAAAATTAAAGGGTGTCCAGACATCACCCCCTGTTGCCTTTCACTTAAAATTCCTCTATCTCCACAAAGAAGGGATACAAGAAGCACAATAAATGGAAATAAGATGTAAAACTCCTGACCTTCTGTCATACAGTGCAATTATCATTCTCCACAGCAAAAGAGAAATACAGCTGGGACTCGCATTCCTCCCTTCCATATATTGGCTCATTACAACAACTATATGCATGTATGTGAAACAGGAGGTTGTTACTAATGCCAAAAAGGTAGCTAAGACAGATTGGCAAGGTTTGAGCAGCATGCCCCAGTTTTAGAATTTGCTACATCTATTGGTGGGTATAATTTTAAAGGCATTTGTAAATAACAGGTAAACTGAGAAAAAAAATACCGGTATTTGAAGCAAAAAATAATAATCTTTACAACAAGAAGCAATTCAGTTTGTGTTGACATAAGATTATAGGTGGATACAGATAATGGTGTCATTCACATGATGACTGCAATTACAACATTATAGGCTGTTCTATGAAGTAGTACCTGTCAATGGGAAGAAGCTTAGCATGCAATGAGATGGTCTGAATGTGCCCATCAACTGAAATAAATTACATGAATATATTAACCAAAGCTGAACTTGATTGCTCAGCCTTGTTTTGTTAAATAGAACATGGAATTATGACATTTCCTGAATGTGTGAAAGCAATATATTGCCAAATTCTCTAACTGAAACTAAAACTACAGAAGCAGGGAATTAAAATTTGATCTGCCTGATATGGTATATCAACATATTATCAAACATGTACTTGTGCATATTTCACCTTAAAAGTAGTGAATGCACACCACAGATTCCCTTATCATAACTTTAGCTCTGCTCTGTGAAACAAAATATCACAGTGTTCAGTCCTCCAGTCACACCTTTCCTAAGCACTTCAGCCAATGCTAATGAATGCAAATACTTAATGTGCACTAACCCCAGAGGTCTTCAACTGGTAGGTCACAAACCACAACCAAGTCACCACCTGACCTCAGCTGCCACTGTGTCAAATCTCTTCTGAAAGGAGCCAAGCCAGTGAGTTTGGTCTGAGGCTTGCTTTCTTGCAGTAAGACAGAACAGCACTTTGAGGAGCGGAGTTACTGGAGGAGAAGCCTCAGCTGGTATGATTGAGTCCCCGGCCCTCACTGTGTACATACGTGTCCTATGCCCAGTTGCGCATTGTCGTGTTGTGCCCACAGCTCCATCCTCCTCTCTATGCCTCTCTGATGCTGTGCCTCCACTTCCTGATCTGTGTGTGCACATGAGAGGAGGGGGGGATAATGTGAGCAGCAGTAGGATTCAGTGGATTGAGGGCTGTATCTTGATCTAGGAGAGCAAGCTTCAGATTCCAGCTCTGCAGGTAATTATGGACAAGATGCTATAGCTCAACCAACTCAGCCTCAGTTTACCACTTGCAAACAATAATGATAATCTCCTTCAAATTGGTTATTGTGATGTGGACAGCATAAGTCAGCTTTTCCCAACCTGATGCCCTCCAGATGAGTTGGAGTGCAATTCTCATCCTTCCCAGCCAGCATGAAAACTGTACTAAACATTGACTAATGTGGGAAGGTTTTGTAAGAAGCTATTATTGTATGACAAGGTTTCTTGTAGCTTGTAAGTATCATATGGTCAGCATAATGCAACATACAAAATTATTTAAGAGCTTATGATTCCAGTAGAAATATTTCAATTCTGTAATGAAAAACATTTTTAATCACCATATGGCCATAAAATTCCCAGGAACAGACTGAATGCTCCATGAAGAATATCAGTACAGAATATATGTGTAAGTATTCTGCTTCATTGCCATCCTTATCTTTCATTTCAGCTTCCATATCTGACTAGCAAAATAAAAGCCAGCTGACACTGTGCATTTAAGTGCACACCTCCCAAACACTGGTAATACTTCAGCCATGCAAAAAGCAGCCGCCCACATTCTCAAACAGGTCAGGTGCAAAAATTGTGCCATCAAAAATGCCCAGAGTGATCTATCAAAATGCCAGAATGCCTCGACTCACCACGAAAGCCATGTTGACTTACAGCCTGCACCAGTCATAAATTATCAGCCATATGAACTCACATGGACTAACACAGTTCAAGGCATGCCACGCATCTGGAGTACAAAGGATCATGAGGGATGAAATGGCTCAGCCAATCCCAAATTGGCCTAATTATAGCTACCACAGTTGTGGCAAGCTATAGTTAAGGCTAGCGAGTAAAAAAAAAAAGGGGGTTCCACCATTTTAAATGGTGATTGGGGTGGTGGTGAATCATTCTAATGGAATGGTTTCACCAATTTTTCTAAAATTAAAGGTACTAGGAAGAAGTGTTGGTTTTGCATACCCAGAAAATGTCTGGAAGACACGTGAAAGTTTGAGGGAGAAAGAGCAGTTTAAAGACAAAAGGCAACCCCCCCCCCCAATCAAAAATGACTGGAAAAATGGATTAGTTACCTTTCTTTGCACACAATTTCTGAAAAGAGGGTTTTTTAAAATCTAAAATTGCTGGTTTCATATTCCGCTTGTGTTGTAGCTGGTGGAATACTTCTTTTAAAAAATCAACTTAATTTGTTTTTTAAAATGTTTTTTAACATGTTATTACAATGAATGGGACTAACGATATGCATACACAAGCATAGGTGTCTCTTATGCACCTCACAGCTGATTTAGATCATGGGTGTGGGGGGCTGTTACAGATGATAGCAGCAGCTGGGGTTTCTGTGGCTCAAGCCCACCTCAATCAGCCAGGCCTTTCGCCTCTATCTAGCCCTCAGTTGGCTAGCAGAGACCCAAGCAGGCAGGCCCAGCCAGGAGGGCCTCTGCTGCCACCTCCTTTGCCCCAGGAATGGCTGGGAAGCCTCCTCCCTTCAAGGCAACCCCCCTCAAAGTGCTGCTTTGATCGGGGTGATCAGCAAAGGGAGAAAGTTTTGCAGCCCCCTTCCTTCCCCGGCCACCACCCATCTCTGAGGCCTTGTGCTCATGGCAGCACTTAAAGTGGTGATCCACTCAAGATTGCCAGGGAAGGGAGGAGGCCTTGTGCAAGCGACTGGGGGACAGCTACCGCACAATTCAAAACAAGAAATGGAAGTGTGTGATGTGAGAGAAAACGCTTGCTGGAGAACCCAACGTTCCCTATGTTGCAATCCATTCTGAATCTATAGCAGAACATTTACATTCCATTTCTCTTCATGACAGATGCCTAAATCACTTGTTATCCCATGTGGGTCTGCTCCCTTCAACTCAGCTGTACATTGACAATACTGTATATTAAGAAAATGTCTCCATGGAGATGTTTTTTGTAACATATAATTAATTCCAAACGTAAAGAAAGATTTTTCCTAATTCATAAAAAAAAGTTGCATGGCACACTGTGACTACATCTAAACCTGCAATTCCTAAATTCCATCTTAATACTGTGTCTAGATGCACAACTATTTACATTTGTGTTGCAGGTTCTCATGCCAGCATCCACGCTCCAAACACTTTAAAAAAATTTCCTCTCACATAGGCTCCAATCCTCCCTCCCCCCAGGTGTTACTGGCTCCTACTGGCTAGGCAAGCGGAATCACTCAAGCCAGCCCAACCCCACCAGAATCCATGGGGTGGGGGAACTGACTGATGGCTAAATTAGATTTCATTCCTTGCAGCTTTTTATTTACATCACAGTTCTATGCATATCCACTCCCAGGCTGTGGAACATCTTGCTGAGGGAGCCCAGGTCTGCTCCGTCTAGGCAGACATTTGTATTCAAGCAGACCTTTGGCGTATAAGCAGGTCTGTTCAGCTGGATGTTGTCCTTATTCTCTTATTGTTGTGTTTTTAATTGTGTTTGATGCATCTGTTTTATTATTGTTTTAATCACATTTTATTTATGATTGGAAGCCGCCTTGAATGCCATTTTTCCTGGTAGAAAAGTGGGGTACAAATCAAATAAACAAATAAATATTTAGTCAGGAGTAAACCTTATCAATTTTAGTGTGTCTTACTCCTGAGTAACTGTTTATAGAATTATAGTCTAAGGCTGCAATCCTATACACACATGGGAGTAAGTTCCACTGAACTCAGTCGGGCTTACTTTTGAGTAGGCATGAATTTGAATGAATTTATTCAACAAAGGAGACAGTTTGGGGGAACTGGGTCGATAAGGATGTGCTCTCCCCATTAGGGAATATCTCCCCCCTTCTAATTGGTACATTTTGGTATTGTGACAATTTATTCATGTATTTATCTCTGCACTCGTTAAAACAATTACTTACCTGCAAATGAAGGAAATGGTTGGAGGGGTATGATTTGGCTGAGCAGGTGGAAAAAATGCTGCAAGGGAGGGGTAGGGAGGCAATGCAGTTTCAACACAGTCTTAAAGTTTTCCCCCGCTCAATATCTGTCTGAATTTCTGGTTCACATTAGCCAAATATAAGCAAAGTAATTACACATCCTCCCATGGCCATTTCTGTGGACTTAGTCAAAAAGAAAAGTGTAAACTTCCCAACCATACAGGATTCTTTGTGGAGCAGAATCAGAAGTATGCCATATCATGTTCTCAGAATTTTCCATTACTTTTTACCTCAGATAAAACCTCCACGCTGCAAAATGTATTCAGCACGAAACAGCAACAAAATAGCAGAGAATCTTGTACACAGCTAACTTAATCAGATGGATGATGATGATGATGATGATAATGGCGAAAGAATAAGTGATGGTGGTGGTAGTGGTGGCAGCGGTTGTGGTTTCGTGAGCTGGAGTTCTTTTTAATTTACTGAAGTGAGCTGGAGCCTGTAAAACTGTATACTTAAGAAATCTTTAGTCTTTAATGACTTTAAGATGATGAAGGGCTCTCTGTTGTTCATCCTACATGTTTTCAACCCACATCACAAATGAAAGTATGGAAGTGGTGGTGGTGGTGGGTGCTTTGCAACTGCCTACACTCCAACTGTTGTGCAAGGCTAATCAGAGGCTCAACCACTCCCTCTTCGTTGAGGCACCAGGATGGCACTGGAGGAGTTCAGGCAGCCTTGCCAGAGGAAGAGAGAGACAGAAAGAAAGAACAAGAGAGGGTCTGTAAGGCAGAGAGGGGAAGAAGGAGGGAGCAAAAGAGGAGACAGAGAAAACAAGGGGAAGAGAATCCACAACAGCACAAGACAGTGGCAGTGCAACACTGGTCAGAGGTGCCCCAAACGCCTCCAATCCTCATTATGTTACAATACTCCAGGTTTTTCCCAGGAGAGTGGCATGCCTCCCACCAGCATGGCTCAACAATAATTGCTTGCTGGGAGAGTGACTGGGTTGCGAGATGCTCTTTGGAGGTGACCCATGCGCTTCTGAGTAGCACTGCACAACAACATCCCTTCCCTGCATTCATTTAGGATCTGTGGTGAAAATAATAAATGGATTAATAACAATAAGGTATGAAGGTGTTTTTATAGGAAACTGGGAAAGAACTGACACTAACAGTGCAGTCCTAGACATATCTACTCAGAAGACCCATTGAGTTTAATGGGGCTTACTCCTAGATAAGTGTGCATAGGATTGCAGAGTAAGGGAGATATATTTGAAAGTTGCTGATTTGGACCATATCAGATAGGGAGAGTTTGGAGGCAATGGGGGGAAGAGTGTTACAGGTGGCAGAGCCAGAAATGTTCAGCAGTTGGCCTGTGGGCAAAAGCTAGTAAGGATGGGAGTGAATTGTTGCAGAGTATGCAGGAGTAGAAAGTGGGAAAGCATTCCAGCATTTGGTGCAAGTTGCTGGGGAAGAGGATATTGCTGGGTGAATGAGGAAGGGGCCCACATATCAGTTGGTGAGGAAGAGGGTGAGATAAGAGATGGGTAACATTCAGTCCTAGTTCTTGCAAAACAGGAAATGACTGCAACACCTTACCCTCCTCAACCCACTGTCCATTGGTTTGTATTTCAGAGGTGCCATAGGGGAATGGGGGCAGTCCTGCTTGCGTGTCCTCCGCTTTCATGTTTCATTATACATCCAGACAGAATAAATCTATGAGCTATAAGGAGAAGCCACAACAAATGCTGTTAAAAAGCACAGCTGCTGGAGTTTTAATTTGCTTTAAAAATCTCACATACCATTTAGGTTGCCTTACCAGAAAGAATATCTTGGAGAGAATTCCCTTGTTTTAAAAAACAAACAAATGAACAGAGAAATTTAATGATCCAAGAACCTCCTGGTTTAAGAGTTAAGGCATCTCATTTGGCTCAAACTCCAAAAAGCCAGTTTGTGATATTATACAACATCATCACTGATTACAGGCCATGTCTGTTAAGGCATCATCCTTAGCTTCCCACAACCAACGTGAGATAGCCTTAACTCTGTTCTTAAATCAGTAGAGGTTTTTTTAATCATTGAATTATACATATAGTATCCTTTCAAAAATATGTAAAATTTAATGTCTAAGGATACATTATATTAAATATGCCAGTTGACAATCTTGAATTCCTTAAGGTGAAATTGTTAACTATGGTTAAAATACTCCATAATAATTTGCCATAATTCACTATCCTATTAAATTGATGTATTCATGAACTAGTACAAAAGTTGCTTGTAGCACTGGGCGGAGGGGTGGGGATGTCATGACTCAACATCAAAGGTATCAATGGTTTGAACAAATTGCAGAAAATAAGGGTGGATACTAACTGATATGCAATATTTTACATAAAAGATTAATCGAGGGGTGCACATATGATCTAAATTCCTCTGGTCTATCATCATCATTACAATGTATCCATGTTGTCACCCACTTTACACAGTGCAGGTAGACTGACCTACAAGACACTCCCATGTTTTTACCTTCCACATATAGAAAACATATTCTTCCATCAACTTTCAACTAGGCAAGGGGATTTAAGGCTGCATGGGGAATGAACCATAATGGCCCAGGTGTTTATTTCCCTCTATTAGGAAGAAAGATTCTTGATAACCAATTGTGTTAAGTCTTAATAAATCTGTAATTTATAAAAACAAGCTAGTATTTTTGTGAAATATGAAAAAACTAAAAACACAAATAAAAACGAAACTCACTCATATGCCTTCCTAAGCAGTGCAGGTGCACTCAATTAAAGCTATCTATTTTGAGAGTTGTGCTGCCAATGACTGCATAAACTTCAGGATTTGGCATGAAAATGTGTTCCCATAAATTGAAAGGGTTTTTTTGATAGAACGGCTGCATTACTGGAGGGAAATCTATCAAATGAAAAGCAACAGAATACAGGAATATATTTAAATGTTTAAATATTATGAACAAGCATTGACAGAACTTGATAGAAGCCTGTGTGGCGTCAAGGATAAACTTGTCTTTCAAGAGGACCTAATAGAAAAATGGCATCTGACCCTGCTCTCTAGGCATGCAGAGGTTTGGAAACCCTGGAAAACCTGTGCAACTTGAAGTCTCACAATTAGCATGTTGCTTTTATACTTAATATCCATTAAATCAGGACGTATACCGTGCTGAGCAGGAAGGAAGCAGCTTTACATTCAAATAGGTCCCAGTGAATTATAAACAAAAAATCCTGTAAAATGCATGTTTGAATTATGCATGTGTATGAGACATAAGGACAAGTCCTTTCTCAAGGCTCTAGGAGCCTCAACAATTCTTACAAATTTACTACCTCCCCACCCCCACAAATTAAATGGTTACAGTGAGGTACTTCCTGTATACACCAGCTTTTATTGCAAGAGTCTGGTCTCACACATCAGGTAATAAGGAAATCCCCAATGTAGCACACAGTGGAGAGTACTTTACTTTGGGATATGCAAGAATCCACAATAATTCTTAGGAAAAGGAACAACAGTGGCAGGTTAACCTTAAACGTCTTCCTCTGCTGCTATTGGCTGTCCTGCCCATCACAAAGCCAGAATTTAATTTGGATACTCTCATGTGGTGCCAACAGCAGGAGAGGATAACTGATTTATCCTCTGACTTTAGGAGGCATCTGTTGGGATATCTCCCCCTGCCTCATGTTCTGGGTTACTTAGGGCTTCTCCACATAGAGGCTTTTTATCCCGCGATTTTACCGGGACTTCTGCTTCTGGATTCTTTGTGGGATTAAGATTGGCCCTTTACATGCACTTCCCTTTCCTGCCCCTTGTCTACGAGTTCTATATGTTTCATTATACAGCCACTAGATGGTGCCATTTCCTCTTTATAAGGACCAATTCAAAGTAGGGGTACACGAAAGTCACTTACCTGGTCTCGCAGCTTTTCGCGGTGGGGGGGAGGCGCTTCGCTGCTCTCCCCGCGAAGTTCAGGCCGGGGGGGGGGAGGCTTCCTGCCTCGCCCGGCTGAAATTCAGGCCGGGGGGGAGGCTTCCCGCCTCGCCCGGCCGAAATTCAGGCTGGGGAGGAGGCGCCTCGCCTCGCCCGGCCGCAAAATAAAGAGTTTAAAAAAAAAAACGCCCCCGTGATAGGCTACGTGACGATTAACGTAGCCTATCATGGCTAGATCTGCAAAGTCAGCCGTGATAGGCTACGTAAATCGTCACGTAGCCTATCACGGGTGAATTTTTAAAAAAAAGCGCGTACGCAAATGGCGGCCCCCATAGGGAGCTGCCATTAGCGTTCCTTATTTGGTCGCTGTAGTCTACATAAATCTTTACGTAGACTACAGCGACCAAATAAGGAACGTGAATGGCGGCTCCCTATGGGGGCCGTCATTATCCGTACGCGCTTTTTTCTCTTTTTTTTTAAAGTCACCCGTGATAGGCTACGTGATGATTTACGTAGCCTATCACGGCTGGCTTTGCAAATCTAGCCGTGATAGGCTACGTTAATCGTCACGTAGCCTATCACGGGGGCATTTTTTTTCTTTTATTGGAATGGCGGCGGCGGCCGGTCGAAAGATCGGCTGCCGCCCCCGCCCCTGACGAAGACCCGACGAACCGCCGCCGGGACCCGGCGCCGGGAGGGACATTCGGGAAAGGTAAGTCCCGTCCCAGGGGGGGTGCGGGGGGCAGGGGGGTGCGGAGAATTTCTCCCCGAAACTTCTTCGGGGGGCCGAACACGTTGGCGCTCGGCCCCCCGAAGTTTCGGGGAAAAACTCTCCGCCATCCCTAATTCAAAGCAATTCAACCCACTTCTTTTTATTACCTCATTATTTCTGTTTCAAATTAAGCTGCGGAAATGGCTGGAAACCATGGAAGAGGCACTGGAGGTTGACAACGTCATGTATAGGACCGCAAACTTCTGTGAGTAAGCAATCTCAATTGCAGGATAAAAGCCCCATGTGGAGAAGCCCTTAGAGAAGACTCTTTTCTCCTAGCAGCAGGGACCTGATCAGATTATCATTTCACAGTTTATCATTATTTCATTTCTTCAGTTTATGAGCTGCCCTACAGTCCAAACTCTCAGGATGATGTACATAATAAAACCAAATTAAACAAATAATAAAACCACATAATAAAACACATTAAAAAGTATTGTTTTTAAAAGCAGCAGCAACAATTGGAGGGGGTGGGGAGGAAAAAGTAGATTGCTGTATCTGACAGCTCAGCACTACCTGGCTTTGTTGAGAGAAAGCTAAGATCTCTTGCACTTTGAGCAGCATGGAGGAAGCTAACTGCTAGGTCAGATTTCCACTGCCTGTCTTGGTCCTAGGTATAAGGCTATAAGGCAGTGAGGAAACATGGTGGTACAACTGCTGTCCCAACAATCATGGGAGGCAAATGGCAGTATAGATTCCCCTGCCAGCCTGGTGCTGTTTGCATAACATTAGGGTATATGGGCTGTCTTCTGATTATGGAGATGAGGAGAAGAATATGGAGCTCTCTCTGTTTTTCCAATGCCATATAGCAGTTTATACCCAAAGTGCTCAGAGAAGTGTGATACTTTACTGTACTACTAATGGGAAGATATTGCTGCTCTATCATTGATAATACAACCAACATATCCTAATTTTATAAAATGGTACTATATGTTTGTTTACCATTAATAATCTGACAGTTTCAGAAATCAATATTAACACTTTTCACAGTAACAAGAACACAGACTGCCACATTAAAATTCTGGAATCTCTACAATATGTGTGTGTACACTGAAAGTGAGCATGGGGGAACATATTCTGCTTTGAGCAGTGCATTTGGGACAAAAACGTTGGTTTCTCCACTAATTTCATTATACAACTAAAAGATTTTAGAAATTATCTCAATGATGAAGCCAATAGTTCACAGCAGGTTAAAAAAAAATTTAACTGGTATGAACATGCAATTGTCATAAATATGGAAATGACCATAGCAATCCAATGTGGCGGCAGCCAGGAAGTGCTTCAACTGAAGTCTCACTGAAAATTAGTAGGATCTGCACAGGATCAAATCCCATTCACATTCCTTTTGTCAATGGGCACAGTGTAGGAATAGTTTTTGAAATCCCCTACTCTGCAAGTCCATGAAGGATTTTTCTTTTCATACTCAAAACACTCACAAACCCTACTCTTGCACATCTTTTTTTTACTTCCACTATGAGATGTGATGAAAATGCAGCAGTTAACAAATTCCAAATTCACAGTCCTGGTTACTGTTAACCAATGAATAACATGGAGATATTTACCTGTGCGTCAGTCTCCGGTGGCTAATGCAAACAGCAGTTTGTTGATCTTGAGCTACGCATACTTTATGACGACTACATTTCATCTTTAAGCATGGATCTTTAGCTGGGTCTAAAGCTAAAAACAATTGTAGAGAATATTTTTTAAAAAAATCCTTTACAGCAACTATAAGTCATCTAAATCTTCACAGCAGAGTCATACATTCCTCACTGGGGACTGTTATGTGCTTTTCATGCTAGATATAACCAATATTTTTTTCCAATAAAAATCTGCAATCTGATAAAGGGTGTAATCTAGGCACAATTATGGCCCAGTGATTTATTTAATGATGCCTAAGCATAGTAAACCGTGGGCTCAACTGCACCCTAAATAAATTTCTTGTTGTTAATCTTTCCAGCCTGGACCTTCCCATCATTGGTTTGAGGCCCTGCTGGTAATATACTTCTCTGCGTCCAAAATCACATGAACATGTTTTTCATGTGATAAATGCAATTATCACATGACAGATCAGTAATCTGAAATATACATCACATATTGGCTAGCTAGGATAGAAGTTGATTAGATGTGTGCACTACACATCAATGGCAAACTTGTTACCATGTGAAAATTGAAACTTGTGTGAAGTAGTTGTGTGAATTATCCTAAAGGAACTGGGCAGACAGGAACTCATCCAAGTCTGCCTACATGCCAACAGGATCCATCACTAGCACAACAGGGAGCTAGTGGTTTAAAAAACAAACAGAAGCTAGTGGAAATGCTCATTTCTAGAATGGGGCAGGTCAGCAGAAGTTGCAAAAGGAAGCTCTGCTGACCTCTCCCAATCCGGAAACAAGTGTTTCTACTTGTTTCCGGGATTGCTTTTTGAATTGCTAGCTTTCTCCTGCATGACCAGTGGATCCTGCTTGCACAACAAATCAAGCGGGAGCACAGTGGTAGTACTGGATACTGCTCACGAACTTCATAGTGTTCTAACCATGTTAAAAGCAACATATAAAGATTTACCACAATATGTGATATACAAACTTGGCTTGTGTTAATTTCCAACTCAACTAAATTTGCACAACTTATACATAAAGTGGTCAGTTAAAATGTTTGATTCAGGCTACAATCCTATATACATTTTCCTGGATGCAAGCCCTATTGAACTCATTCTTCTGAGTAGACATGCACAGGATTGTGCTATCACACAAATTTTCTTGCCAATCAAGAATTCCTAAACGCATGTACAACATAAAAACTCTATGACATTTAGGAAAATCATCTAATACTTAAGAGTTCTCTATCACTGGTGGGTCAAATGTTCTACCCATGTTTAAAATGCAACTTTTGCAAACAGAAGTATTGTAGGTGGCAGACTGAATCAGATGGCATTCCTGGCGAATATGGGTCACCCCATGAGCTATTTAAGACAAACTAATTAAGCTAAGAAGTGGGCTATAAAAGTGCTAAAATATGAATATGTACAAGAACATTATTATTTTTCAGGAAATTAAAATGTTTCTTCAACTCAACTGCATTTTTCATTAAATGTTCTCCCTAGAAGATTGTTATTGTAATTTGTATTCTTTACTGCTTGACCTAAAAATCAAGTTGACAAATGAAGCCACCTAAATAGCTAACACACACCATTGTCCAAAGATAAGCATAATGAACAATACGATTCAATTTACTTTCCATTGCTCTATATTATGGCTACTAGTCATGATGGCTATTTGCAACCCTTCAGGTTACGAGGCAGTATGCAGAGAGGGCTATCACTCTCATATCCTGGTTGTGGGCTTCCCAGAGGCATCTAGTAAGCTACTTTGGGATGCTGGATTAGACAGCCCTTTAGTGTGATAAAGCAGGGCTCTTCTAACATTCTTATATTACAACCTAGTAAACAAGAATGACAGCAGACCTGCTTTATCTGCTAACTGGTATAATACTGTAACACTTCTAGCCCAGGCTATTTTATACACCAACTTCATACCACAGCAGAAATGTGACAGCTGAGGCATTTTCAGAAAGTACTACTGTTATTTTTTTTATATTTATTTATTTATTTGTTTGTTTGTTTGTTTGTTTATTAAATTTATTAATTGCCCATCTGGCTGGTCACCCAGCCACCCTGGGCGATGGTCTAAGTATGTAATAAAACAGTTTAAAACAATAAAATCGTACAATAAAAACATAATTTTCTAAAAATACCCTAACCCACCCCAAATGCCTGCCTGAACAACCACATTTTTAATGCGTGGCGGAAGCTCATTAAAGAGTGGCATGGCGGAGTTCCGTAGGGAGGGAGTTCCACAAAGTGGGGGCCACCACAGAGAAGCCCCTCTCCCTCGTCCCCACCAGTCTAGCTGTCCTGGCTGATGGGACACAGGGAAGGCCATCCGAGGCTGATCTTGTTAAGCAGCTTGTCTGGTGTTGCTGGAGGTGCTCCTTAAGATAGGCTGGGCCGGAACCATATAGGGTTTTAAAGGTCAAAACCAACACCTTGA
The DNA here is from genome assembly GCF_057233095.1 of Heloderma suspectum. Taxonomy (NCBI): domain Eukaryota; kingdom Metazoa; phylum Chordata; class Lepidosauria; order Squamata; family Helodermatidae; genus Heloderma; species Heloderma suspectum. Next base: position 75,129,392 of record NC_139462.1, read on the forward strand.
ATTTGGCCCAGAAAACAACTGGTAACCAGTGCAACTCCTTCAGCACTGGAGTGATGTGATCTCGCCGGTGGCTGCCTTTAATCAGGTGAGCCGCCATGTTCTGTACCAGCTGTAGCTTCCGAACTATCTTCAAGGGTAACCCCACGTAGAGCTCATTACAGTAGTCTAAATGAGAGGAGACCAGGGCATGTACTACCGATGGAAGAGATAGTCGGGAAGGTAGGGGCGCAGCCGCCGTATCAGATGGAGTTGGTACAGCGCTGTCCATGGACCTGAGCCTCCATGGACAGCTGGGAGTCCAAAATGACCCCCAGGCTGACCCCTGGGGTCAGTTACCCCTCAGGAACTATTTGGTTATTTCCCTCCTGAAAATTTTCAGATGCTGCAAGACAACAGAATGGTTAGTTGTATTAAATCCCTAACATTCAGGCAATGGTCTTGGATGGGGGAGGGGAAAATGTAGATGAGGATGTATTGTTTTTAATGGAGGATGGGAGATAGTACTTGAAATATGCAATTTGTTAAAGTTCAGTGAATGAGGCAAGTTTGTGAATGGGTGTGGCACAGGCAAAATGTGAATGGCTGTGGAAAGTATCAAAGTTCCAAGTTTTCAGTTAATCAGTCCAACTCATCTATTCTCAAATTACACAGATCTGCTTTGAACCAAAAGCTTTCACTCTGCATTTTACAGAAGCATTTACTAATTTAGACAAGGAATAATTTGGGCAGATTTTGACTGTTACTAAGAATGTAAGACAAACCATGACTGGGTTTGCACGACATGACAACCCATCGTGGGTGACAAGCGGGAGGGAAAGGGGGGGATGTGGTTCTCTGTATGCCCTGGCCATGGGCTGCTAAGGTTTGGAGGTGCTGAGATAATGATAAGCCAGATCCGAGCTTTTATTGAGTACTTACAGCACACAGGTGTACCTAATGTTTGGATCAGAAAGCTTCTCTGAACCCAGAGCCATGGGGTAAAATGGGTTTTATACCATACATGTCAGCAGTGAGGCAGCATGACAGCAGCAAGCATTAATTAGGGTTCGTTAACTGGGGTTCAACTCTGCAACTTTCCCAGCATAGACTAACAGTGCTTGTTCAGAAGGAAAACAATCAGAACTTTCCCAGCACAGACACCTGTAATTTGGCATAAACATAGCCTCACTTCTCAGGCACATCCTAGGGCCTGATAAGATACTCAGAACCCATGAAATGTGCTGAGGCCACGCTATCGACCTTTGATTCATCTCACATCCTCAGAGGCCCACTAACAAGGAAATTGCACTTATAATGAACCTAAAGAGAGCACTATAGATCTGTAGGCCCCTCTAAAACTACAGGTGACTGGGTTACACTCCCGAGGCCATTACATTATCTGTGAAACAGAGTCATAGATACTCTTTTTCACAGAGATCTATACACCTCACCACTTTCCCCTCCAGTTTGCACTAACCACGGCAACACTGGACAGCTCCTTTGATAGCTGTCAAATGTAGCCACAGCTAAGCTAAAAAGGTGCGGAAAAGGGGGTGGTTTGTACTTCACTATGAAGCACACATGCTGGGGACTTGGGCAAGTGGGGATTCTTAGGAGGGCACTCCCAAGGTTCACGGCAATACTTAAAACCCTGGGGATCACCCTGCTAAGGGGGTGATCTGCACCTCTTTTCCCCACCTCTCAATTGTAAGGCTGTAAAATCAGCCTATATACAGTCCCCTTGTGTCAGTTACCTTGCATGTTTCATAGCTGAAACATACAAGGTAAACGGACAAGGCAAGCCTATCTATTTTGGACAGTTGGAGTTCCACACCTGCGCAACTTTGAAAATCCAAAAAGATAATAATAATTTTAAAAACACTGGGAGATTTGCACCAAAAAAAACGTAACAAAATTTTCAGCCCCAATTTGCACAAATGTGGAGAGGGAAAATGTTAAAATAAAGCTGGGAACCATGACTGGAGATATGGTTCCTGTGGTGGGAGGTCTTGGTGGCAGACAACATGGATTCTGCCGCCGAGTCCCCTGGGATACCTACCAGGGCTGGCAGGAGGACCAAGGGCCAACCTGATTATCTGTCAGGTTCACTGTGGTTTGTTCAGATGATAGCACACACTGCATGGCTTATTTTGTCGGGTGGGTTGTCATATTCTGCAAACTCAGCTACTGTGTTATTCTATAAATCCAGAATCCCCAGGATAAGTGGAAACACAGTTGTTGTTGTTTATTCGTTCATTCGCTTCCGACTCTTCGTGACTGCATGGACCAGCCCACGCCAGAGCTTCCTGTCAGCTGTCACCACCCCCAGCTCCCCGAAGGTCGAGTCCGTCACCTCCAGAATATCATCCATCCATCTTGCCCTTGGTCAGCCCCTCTTCCTTTTGCCTTCCACTTTCCCTAGCATCAGCATCTTCTCCGGGGTATCCTGTCTTCTCATTATGTGGCCAAAGTACTTCAGTTTTGCCTTTAGGAAACACAGTACTTGAATGCTGTACATACTACTACTGTGCATACATACTTTTATGCATAGTACTACATAAATAGGACTACATGCTATTTGCATTCAAGAAAACACAGTACTTGAATGCAAATAGCATGTAGTCCTATTTATGTAGTAGTATGCATGTAGCAGTATGTATGTAGTATGCAAAATTATGATGTTACATCAATTTCCTCAAAATTAGGAAATTAGGAGGCAGCATTAATAAAGTATTGCTTCCTAGTCTAAAACTTACTGTAAATCTAAATACAGATATGACTCACATGTTAAGCAACAGTCTATGAAATTTGTCCAGTTCTAGTCAGAACACTGTAGACATCTTTGTAATGAAATATGCAAAAGAAAACTAAGAATCATTTGGCATAATTTAGTAATGCAGTATCATCTGCACAGTCAGCAACTAAAATGAGAAAATGCATGCTACAATTCAGCCATGCTGAAATGAGGCCAATACCAATATTCAAGCACATTGTTCATTTAGCAGTTATTAGGTATATTCCCCAAAACACAGGAATTTAAATTTCAAAAATGTAGATTTTGCAAGGTTATTTCTGTGCTATCATACATCCATTCATAGTACATTGAATCCATATAACATTTTACTAGAATCCCTCTCCACCTTTTAAAGTCATAAAGTGGTGGGGGAGCTTTTCTCTTGTGAAAATAGAATATAAAATTTGAAATGTTAAGGCAGATTTGTAGTTTGCCATTGCAGTGGAAAGTAAACTGGATCAGGACTGTGGAATGGAGGGAGAGTGCTTTAACCATTTGCCCCCACCATGGTCTTGATCCATATCCCATGGAAGTTTTCTTCACTGTGCAAATAACATGCACAGGAGTGCCAAATAGGATCAGGACTGTGGCAAGGGCAAAACACAAAATCCCCCTTTCCAATAGACCATAGGCCTAACCAGGCTTATCCAATACCAAACTGTTTTTTAAAAACAATAATCACTTAAGGGCTAATTTTGTGATTACCACCACAGCAAGTTTTGCCTTTACATTCCTACAGCACATAGCATCTATCCCTGAAAGAGCATAGAAGTGGCAAGCATGTCCAAATGTGTAGCCAGTAAAGTTGGCATGCATACCTTAGGAGAGAAAACTGGAAGTGCCCATAAGAATACAAAAAAGAGCCATGCTGGATCAGATCCATCTAGTCCAGCATTCTGTTCACACAGTGGCCAACCAGTTGCCCAAAGGAAACCCACAAGCAGGACATGACTACAACAGCACCCTCCCACCCATGTCCCCCAGCATGTGGTGTATATAGGCATACTGCCTCTGATACTGGAGATAGCATATACCCATCAGAACTAGTAGCCATGGATAACCTTCTCCTCCAGGAATTTGTCCAAATTTGTCCCCTTTTAAATAGGGATGGCGGAGAATTTCTCCACAAATCTTCGGGAGGCCAAGCGCCGAGGCATTCGGCCCCCCGAAAGTGTTGGGGAAATTCTCCGCCGGGGCCCCCCCCCCCGGGATGGGACTTACCGTGGCTGAATGTCCCTCTCGGCGGCGGGTCCTGGCGGCGGTTCAGCGGGGGCGGGGGCGGCGGACGGTCTCCCGACCGGCTGCCGCCGCCGCCACCATTACAAAATAAAAAAGCAAAAAAAAACAAAAAACACACACCCGTGATAGGCTACGTGACGATTTACGTAACCTATCACGGCTAGATTTCCAAAGTCAGCCGTGATAGGCTACGTAAATCGTCACGTAGCCTATCACGGGTGACTTTGGGGGAAAAAAAAGCACGTACGCAAATCGTGGCGGCCCATGGACGCCGCCATTTGCGTTCCTTATTTTGGCGCGTGTAGTCTACGTAAAGATTTACGTAGACTACAGCGAAAATAAGGGCAACGCAAATAGCATTCCCTTATTTTCGCCGTAGTCTATGTAAATCTTTACGTAGACTAGACGTGCCAAAATAAGGAATGCAAATGGCGGCGCCCATGGGCCGCCGCCATTTGCGTACGCGCTTTTTTTTTTCCAAAGTCACCCGTGATAGGCTACGTGACGATTAACGTAGCCTATCACGGCTGACTTTGGAAATCTAGCCGTGATAGGCTACGTTAATCGTTACGTAGCCTATCACGGGGTTTTTTGTTTCACTTTTTCTTTCACGGCCAGGGAGACGGGGTGCTTCTCCCCGGCCTGAATTTCGGCCGGGCAAGGCGGGGCGCCTCCCCCCCCCGGCCTGAATTTTGGCCGGCGCACGAAGCGCCTCCCCCCCACCGCGAATCACCCCTGCGAAAAGGTGACTTTCGTACATCCCTACTTTTAAAGCCATCCAAATTGGTGGCCATCACTACATCTTGTGGTAGCGAATTCCATAGTTTAACTATGTGCTGTGCTGTGTGAAGAAGTTCTTCCTTTTATCTGTCCTGAATCTCCCACCAATCAGCTTCATAGGATGACCCCGGGTTCTAGTATTTTGAGAGAGGGAGAAAAATGTCTCCCTCTCCATATTCTCCATGCATAATTTTGTACATCTGTATCATGTCTCCCCTTACTCACTTTTTTCCTAAGCTAAACAGTCCCAGATGTTATAAGCTTTTCTCTTAGGGGAGTTCCTCTAGCCCTGTGATAATTTCAGTTGCCCTTTTCTGCACTTTTTCCAACTCTACAATTTGTAATGAAATTGTGGTCCCTATCTTCAAAAAGGGTAAAAAGGAGGAACCTGGGAACTACAGACCAGTCAGTCTGACATCAATCCCAGGGAAAATTCTGGAGCAGATGATAAAGCAATCCATCTGGAAGCACCTTGAAAACAATGCCGTGATTACTCGAACCCAACATGGATTCGTCAAAAACAAGTCCTGCCAGACGAATCTGATCTCATTTTTTGATCAAGTCACCTCCCTTGTGGACTGTGAGAATGCTGTAGACATCATATCCCTCGACTTCAGCAAAGCTTTCGACAAAGTGCCCCATGATATCCTGATGAGCAAACTAGCTCAAAGTGGGCTAGATGAAACAACGATCCGGTGGATCCACAGTTGGCTACAGAATTGGACTCAAAGAGTGCTTATCAATGGGACCTTCTCAAACTGGGGAGAGGTAACAACTGGGGTACCACAGGGCTCAGTCCTGGGCCCAGTGCTCTTCAACATTTTTATTAATGACTTGGAGGAGGAGGTGCAGGGAATGCTGATCAGATTTGCAGATGACACAAAAGTGGGCGGGATAGCCAATACTTTGGAAGACAGAAACAAAATTCAAAGTGATCTGGATAGACTGGAGTGCTGGACAGAAAACAACAGAATGACATTTAATAGGGATAAATGCCAAGTTCTGCACCTCAGAAAAAGAAGCCAAATGCACAGTTACAAGATGGCGATATGTGGCTCAACAACACTACAAGCGAGAAGGATCTTGGAATTGTTGTCGATCACGAGCTGAAAATGAGCCAACAATGTGATGTGGCTGCAAAAAAGGCAAATGCTCTTTTGGGCTGCATTAATAGAAGCATAGCTTCCAAATCCCAGGAAGTACTAGTTCCCCTCTACTCAGCACTGGTTAGGCCTCATCTGGGCACCACACTTTAAGAAGGATGCAGACAAACTGGAGAGGGTTCAGGGGAGGGCAACAAAGATGATCAGGGGACTGGAAACAAAGCCCTATGAAGAGAGACTGAAAGAACTGGGCATGTTTAGCCTTGAGAAGAGAAGACTGAGGGGAGATATGATAGCGCTCAAGGACTTGAAAGGCTGTCACAGACAGGAAGGCCAGCATCTCTTCTCCATCATCCCAGAGTGCAGGACATGGAATAATGGGCTCAAGTTACAGGAAGCCAGATTCCAGTTGAACATCAGGAAAAACGTCCTGACTGTTAGAGCAATACAACAATGGAACCAATTACCTAGGGTGGTAGCAGGCTCTCCCACACTGGAGGCGTTCAAGACGAGGCTGGACAGCTATCGGTCAGGGATGCTCTGACTTGGATTCCTGCATTGAGCAGGGGGTTGGACTCGATGGCCTTGTAGGCCCCTTCCAACCCTACTATTCTATGATTCTATGATTTTTAGGTGTAGTGACCACAACTGTACATTGTAGTCCAAGTATGGTCTCACCATAGACTTGTATAAGGGCAGTACGATATTGGATCCAACCTGAGACATCATAATGCTGAAGAGTAGCTTATCCAAGCTACCTCCCATTATACTGGCTTCAGGGGTGGCAGTCTTTGGGTCCTAATGGCTTTGACCCATCTAAAGCTGTCCAGCTTGGGTGGAATTAAGTAATCAGCAGCATCCTGATTAAGCAATCAGCTAAGCAGAGGCTTGCCGCTCTCCTGTGGCAGGTATGTACGGACACCTTGGTGGTTTTTAGGGTTGATGAGCATTCAGAGGCACCGTTTCAGGTGACTGGTAAGGCCTGAGGCTTCCAGCTAAGGGTTTTGTGGCCCCAGTTGGGAAACAGGGACTACCTTTGAGGCCAACTCCTCTCATCGACTATGAGTTTTGTGGCTCGAGGGGAGGTGACAGAGGAAGGCCTCACGACCCAAAATTGGGGTTGAATGTCTTGCCTAATACTACGCCAGGCTACACTGGCTTTGAGAAGGTGCCTGCTTAGTTCCCCTTTCACAGATCAAATAATTTCAGTAAATGTGGCCCAGATTTTATTCCAAATACTTGTGTCTCATCTCTTAATTTCCCCCTCCTTACACCTGCAAAAACTGTTTCCCCACACATTCCACTAGCTGAAGGGTATAACTTTTCCAAAGCAGAGAAGTGAAATTTCCAGCCACCAAGGAATATTCACTTTCTTTTGCAGAAGTCCCTAACCACCCATTAATTGCCTGGTGACAGGCCCATTCATAGTAGTCAAGATAAACAAATTCATAAGAATATTTATGCATTTTTGTTCTGCATATACATCGTGTAATGGAGGGGTCGGCAATGTAGTGACCACAGGCACCAATGTGCCCCTGGCTCACCGAAGTGCCTTACCCCTCCCACATTTTCTTACTGGCAGCTCGGATGATTTCTAAGAAAAATGATGGCCTCCAGCTGCTCCTATCTTCAACTCCCCTGAATGCCTCTGGGCAACATAGTGGTGCTCAAAGATATTCTTAGGCAATAAAGAAAGCAGTTGACTGCAAACTGATGCTTCCTTCTGCAGCATGCCCAGCCACCAAGAAAAAGGAGGAGTGGAGAAAGGCCCTGAAAACTGTGGGTTCAAAGGAGTTGATTTGTGTGTTGTGCCTCAAAACCCACTTCTGCCTTGTATACAGTCATTTGGACATGTGACTTGTCCTTTGTCACTAGCCATGCCTTCCATGGCAGCCATTTTATGGTGGTGCCCATGACAGTTTTTCAAATTTTCAAATGTACCCCTGGGCCCAACAAGATTGACTACCCCTAGTGTAATGCATGGAACATGAATAAATTATGCTATGGATAAATTGGAAAGTGAAGAATAAAGTATCAGAAACATACATATTTTAAGAATTCCAACAAGGATATTTATACATCAGATATTCTTTATGAAGTAAGTATTCTCAGAATTTGTCATAATAATTCTCCCAGTTATAAAGGCTTGAAGATTACGTCCCCTAGTAATATGTTAAAATTAAAGTGAAATTTAGTTAATAATTCTCCTTTACATAAGATGCCTGTGTAAATAGTCATGGAGAACAAACTGCCACAAATACAGCTTGAAGGGCTTAATAAATAGTTTTGAGATAGCTGTGTTTTCAAACACTTCTTTCCTGTATCTCATGCCCTGTTTTTCTCTCATTTCTGTCTTGCCCCATTTATCTTTTTGCATTCTCCACTTTTCATATTTTCCATTTTAAGAAAGACCATTTTAAAAAAAACACACTGGCTTTTGTAAAATGAGCATGTGCAATATTATATAGCAATATAACTATAAAATGTGCTGGGGTGACTAACCAATGAAGTAATTAACAATACTAAGTTCCCAACACAAGATACTTTCCAGGTTTTAGTGGCCAGGTGCTGCTAATACAAGGCTCAGTAAGCAAACAGCATGGAAACTAAAACCAGTAGCAGAAAGTTAATTGAAATTCTCATAGCCAATTTTGTACTGCTAAATGTGATTAAATGCAAGACCAAGTCTTTGAAATGACTTTCTTGTTTCTGAACTTTTTCACACTTTGAAAAAAACAGGAACAAAAGGTAAATAACTTTAAAATAATCCAAAAATAGTCATTATCAACCATAGCTTAAAAAGAACTCTGAATGACTATTAGTGTGGAGGTACAGACCTTCTACTTTCCAGACAGCTGAAAGAACTGTGGAAGAGAGCAGCAAAATATGGGAGGGATAAGAAAAGCACAAGGACTGACCAAAGTAACCCCACCAAAAGCCCATATCTATATGTTCCTCCTGTGATAACTTGAAGATGGCCCTCACTAGCAAGGCAGAGCATTCAATTGATATCTGAGTTTTTGATGAGTCAAAAAAGCTTCCTGGTCCTCAAAAGAATGTACTGATGTTGCAGGTCAAGTTAATATTCACACTGTAGAAACAGAACCTTAAAATTAATAATTTTGTTCTTAGATTAACATTTACACTTTCTGTTTAAAAGTGTTAGCAATAAGATTATATGGGAAAGAGGAATAGATATGTGTACAACATGCTTCTTCAACCATCAACTGTTTTTACATTATCATAATTCAATAATAACCTTTAATGTTCAAAAGATCTGTTACCCTGAAGGCTAAAGGACTGACATTTTTCCCAAAGTGAAAAAAATAGCCCTCCCTCCACTGTTAATTCACAGAGCATTCCCACAGAGGTCAGGAGGAGGGTGAGGGAGTCTAGGACGGTAGAACTGTGACAGATGCTCTATGGATTAGTAGCTCCCGAGTCTGGGAATTGGGTAAGCAACTTGTCCTGGATGGGGGTGCACTCCCACTGAAGGAGCAGGTACGTAGCTTGGGAATACTCCTAGATCCATTCCTGTCACTGGAGCCACAGGTGGACTCCATGGCCTGGAGTACTTGGGGCCAGCTTTAGCAACTCTGCCAGCTATGACCTTTCCTGGACAGGGATAATCTAGCCACAGTAGTACGTGTGCTGGTAATTTCCTGATTAGACTACTGCAATGCACTTTACATGGGGCTGCCCTTGCAGACGACTCAGAAGTTGCAGCTAGTGCAAAATGCAGCAGCTCGAACGTTGACCAGAACATCTCGTAAAGATCATATAACACCAGTTTTAAAGGAATTGCACTGGCTGCCAATACGCTTCCAGTCGGAATTCACCCTGGTGATGACATCTAAAGCCCTAAACAGCTTGAGACCTCAATATCTGAGGGAGTGCCTCTCCCTATATATGCCTGCCTGAGGATTGAGATCTGTCTGCAGCCCACCAGTGTGAGACATAATTATGGTGGGACATGGGAGAGGGTCTTCTTTTCTGTGGCACCTCAGTTGTGGAATGCCCTCTCCTTGGAGGCCCAATTGGAGCAAACGTTGGTTTAATTTCAATGCCAAGTTAAAACATGGTTTTTACCAAAGCCTTTGAGGGCTAAATGAATTCCATAAAGTTGCACACTGTTTTAACAGTTTTATTGTTTTAGATTTTTTAATTGGTATTAGCTTGTTTAATGATTTAATATACTTTTAGTTGTTTAAATTATTTATTGTTTTATACTGTTTAAATTGATTTTATCTCTATGCCGCCCTGAGATAGTCAGGTTGCTTACCTGTAACTGTAGTTCTTCAAGTGGTCATCTGTGCATTTACACATATGGGCTCTGCGCCTGCTCAGAGACTCATTCAGGAAACTTCCAAGCTGCATAGATTTTTGGCGGGTACCCCTCCCACACTGTCTCTGGCATATATAGTGTGGGTTCCCGCCTTCCCCTCAGTTCCTTGAGACCACAAAGAGTCCCAGACCGAGAAGAAGAACACCTCGGTACCAACAGGCTGTTGGCACCGAAGTGGGGATGGTGGGGGGGTTGTGTGAATGCACAGATGACCACTCGAAGAACTACAGATACAGGTAAGCAACCTGACTTTCTTCTTCGTGGTCTCTGTGCATCACACATATGGGCGAGTAACAAGCTAACTTACTGGAAGTGGGCCGGTGTCTGAATGTAGTACCAATGAAAGCACAGCCCTGCCAAAGGCACAGTCTGCTCGAGCTCGAACGCCCAGTCGGTAGCGCTTTATGAAGGTAGAAGGCTTAGACCAAGTGGCCGCTTCACATAAATCCCTCTTGCAAAGGCAGTGGAAGTCGACACTCCCCTTGTCGAGTGCACTCAGATTTGAGTTGGTAGGGGTTTCCCAGAGACTTCATACGCCAGTTGAATGGTGTGTACAATCCAGGATGCCAGCCTCTGAGAGGAGACTGGAGAGCCCTTATTGGGTCCCCCATTGCATAGGAAGAGCTGCTTGGAGTTGTGGAAAGGCTTGGTTCGTTACCTATAGAAGGCCAGTGCTCTTTGGACATCTAGAGTGTGTAGCCATCATTCCAAATCAGAAGTTGGGGATGGAAAGAAGGCAGGCAGCATGATCAGTTGATTAAGATGGAAGTTTGTGACCACTTTTGGGAGGAATGCTAAGTCCAGCCACAGGACCACCTTTTCCTTGTGAAATACAGTGTAAGGTGAGTCTATTCGCAATGCATAGAAGTTCACTCGCTCTCCTCGATGTCATATCAGCTGTCAGGAAGGCGACCTTCCAAGAGAGCAGTCTCAAGTCCATGGTAGCAAGCAGTTCAAACAGTACCAATGTGAGGGTGTTGAGCACCAGGGTTAGGTCCCACTGAGGAACGAAGTCTCTCACGGGAGGGGCCAAGTTTCTGAGTGGCTGAATATGGCGCACCCATCAATGTTGCCTTGCATCACTGAAATCGCTGAAGCATAAACCCTGATGGAGGAGTACTTCAGGCCTTTGTTGAAAAGATGTTGGAGGAAAAACAATATGTCCACTAGATAACAGTCATTAGGGTTACAGTTGTTGTCGGTCGCAAACCAAACAAATGAAGCCTATTTCGCCGAGTATGAGCGGCACGTGGATCGTTTCCTCGCCGCATCAAGTACAGCCTGCACTGTCGGTGGAATCACTGGGGGAATGTGCTGGGTGTTTGGATCCTCCACGCTGTGAGGTTCAAAGTGTGGAGATTGGGGTGAAGGACCCTGCCCCAGTGTCGGGATATCAAGTTGTCTATCTGCGGGAGCGGTAGGAAGTGTCCGTGCGCTAAGTTCAACAGCATCGTAAACCAGGGTTGTCTGAGTCACCAAGGGGCAATCAGGATGCAGTTCATGGCATCCTGTCTGATTTTGGAGATCACCCTCATGAGTGGGAATGGAGGGAAAAGGCAGAACAGGTGCTCCTTCCATTCTAGGAAAAAGGCATCACCTAGCGATCCTTGTCCGATCCCAGCTCTGGAGCAGAGCTGTCTGCAAACCATATTCGCTGGAGTCGTGAATGTCTTCAGAAGGTGAGGCTCTATCTTGTGCCCTGACGACATCGTCCGGTGATGAGATAGATGGAGGGACCGAGGAATATGAGGAGGAGCTTGATGGTCCCAACTAGTTTGGTGTATCGCTACGGATGTCAAGCGCTTCGGTAGTGGAGCAGGAGGGCAGAAGACATCCTGGGTGTTGAAGCTGGAGCATTGTCCAGACTGAAAGGAGCATGCGATGGTGAAGTAGCTCCTAAGTAGCGGGGGCGATCAAGGAAGGGATCACGGTCCCTGCAGAGTCTCCAATCCGCATCTGAACGCTGTCGGTGGAGTGGAGACAACAAGGCCGAAAAACGGTCCCAATCTCGGGATGGAGAACGTGAGTGATCATGGTCATATTGTATCATCCAATGGTCCCGAAGGTATTGATCCGGAGATCCGTATCAAGAAGGCTGTCGAGGGGAAAGCACGGGTTGATACCAAGGTGACTAGATGTCATAACGAAGCAGTGTTGGGAGATCTGGATCTCTGTCCTATGGCTGTCTGAATCGGGCGGGGTGGCGGCGTTGGTGTATCCCTCAACTCACCCTCCGAGACCTTGGAGGCCAGTTCCAGGGTAGTCGTGTGCAAGTTGGGCATGACACGAATAGAAGAATCTAGTAAAGGAGGAGGAGGTGGAAGGTCCCGCTCCTTTTCCTGCTGTTTGGAGGATTTCTTTTTCCTCTTCTTGTCCGGTGCATCTGCTGCCGGTTTAGGGCGTTTTGCCCGTTTTGAGAGCTTTTTTGCTGCTGAAGTGGCCAAGCTCCTTCCTGGAGTAAGTGGGTCTACTCGGACCGGATCAGTGGTGAATGGGGGGGAAGACTGGGTCGCAGTGACCGCTTCTGTACTTGTAGAAGGGGCTGCGGAGGGCTGGTCCCTGGGTGTTTGCACCTTAGGCATGTCAACCGCCTGAAGGGCCCGTTGCCACAGAATCACTTTTAGTTGATCAGACCTGTTCTTGCGAGCCTGCTTCGATAGCGATTGGCAGTGGTGGCAAGTTTCAACTTTGTGGGATTCCCCCAAGCAAAGAAGACATAAAGAGTGGCCATCTGAAGAGGGCACCTTGCTGCCACAGGCTGTGCACCTTCTAAACGGAAGCTTTGGGGCCATAGGCCGAGGAAGAAAAAATGCATCGCCGCTGAGGCAAATGACACTCCCCATCACCACCAATAATCTCTGTCTCTATCCACCACTCACTCTCTCTCATTCTCTCTCTCTGTTTTTGTTTTTGAAGATAAAGAAGAAGAAGATAGAGGAAGAAATGAGGTTTAGATAAGATAAGGTAGAAATACAGCATGACAGAATGTCGAAAGACGTTCCCCACAAAGTAACGCTAAGGTGGTCGAAAAGGAACTGAGGGGAAGGCAGGAACCCACGCTATATATGCCAGAGATGGTGGGGGAGGGGTTCCCGCCAAAAAACTATGCAGCTTGGAAGTTTCCCGAACGAGGCACAGAGTCCATATGTGTGATGCACAGAGACCACGAAGAAGTACTTAATTATATAGGAGAGGATACAAATATTTTTAAATAAATAAATAAATCCATGCCCTGCTGGGATCAGGCCAGTTCCAGTTCACTTGCTTGTTCATTTTATTTTCCTCCCATAGGTTCATAGCCTGGTGTAGGTTTCTCCTCCTTTTGGGGGGCATGCTGGTGGAATGAGGGGGCTTTGGATCCTGCAAATCCAAATCCCCCCTCTATCTGCTCCCAACATGTCCCCACACACACCTTTTTTCTCCCTGACACTGCTGGAGCACTGATCGCAGAGGGACAATGGCAGCTGAGCTTTCTGTTGCCACAATGAGGAAGCCTCTAGTGCCAGACCTTCTCCTCTGACTTTGGACCCCCCTCTGTGCCCAGAGAGAGAAGTCTGCAATATCCTGTGTCTTCTGGGATACCCTCCCAGAAACCATAGGACTGCAGAGTGTGCCTTTAGTCAAATGTTTGCAAATAGAAATGCTTTTCATTACCTAAGACTTTACATTATCTAAGACTGGATACAGAAAGGAAACAAAGGCATGAGTGAAAAAGTGATATTTAGGGGTGGATGCCAAATGATGTGGCTGTTTCTTCAAACATGTCTGGTTTGCTGAAGGATTTCAAATCTAAACTTTAATGCTGATTGGTTTGGAAAACAATAACTAAAAGGTGAAGTGACATCATTCCATGAGGAGGAACATTGCAAATGGGATGTTTACATTTCCTTCAGAAAGTAAAAGGTTACCAACCAACATCAGGACATACATAGAAATGGCAAGTTTAGATGCTTTAGTCATGCAGCCTGTGCAGGCACTTGTAGTCAATCTCGGTTTGAACAACGAAAATACTGTACACATACGGGCATTACAAACGTAATACATTCTATGAACAGAGCACCTAATTTCAAGTTTCAGTGGTGTCCCTAGCTAAAATATGTAGATCAGTTTTTAAAAGAATGAAATGTCATAGTACACAGGGCTTTAACAAGCATTAAATGATTGAAAAAGAAAATGATCAGATTGAGAAGAGGAATGAGCTTACTTATATGCAAAATATGAGTTCTCTATAGCCAATACAAAAATGTATGTGGCAATGATGTAACACAGGGGTCGCCAACACAGTGCCCATGGGCACCCACAAAACTTTTTTTTTAATTTTATTTTTTTCCATTTTTTAAATATATGTACATAGGTTTGTCTATATCCATAGTAATGAATACTTGTGAAATGCATACAACTTTCTAGCAATTAACAATCAATAAAAATGGACCAAATATCCAAATAAGTATCCATTTGAAGGTGGCATTTGTATGCCACCCATTCAAATATTGAAAGTGCTGTAAAGTCCTCAGTCCGTTACATTATAGGAGGAGAGTGTTTATCCTTCTAATGTTGTAATATCAGTCTCTTAGCTGTCAAAAGAGCATGGAGAATCCATTTTCACTGACGGTTTGTTAATTTCCATGATGCAGGTAAACAGCTTAAAACAGCATGTAAATCAGTGAATATTTGTTAATTTCCATGAAGGAGGTAAATAAAGTGTGTGTAAATCTGTGAATATTAAAGACTGTTCCAGTACAAAATTTATCTGTGTAATAACTGCCTGTCAAAAAGAAGCAACTATTGGACACTGCCAAAACATATGTTTAAAAGAAGCATTAGCTGTATTGCACTGCCAGCAATTAGCTGACAATCCCTTATTAAAGAGATGTTGTGGTGTCCAATCAACAAAGAAAAAAGTTTTTGATGAATAAGACCCAGCCTAAGATCCATAGACTTGACAAGCAGACACCAAAGTGGCAATCCACTGATTAGGCATTTTGTGGTGGTGCCCACAGTACTTTCTCTAATTCTCAAATGTGCCCACGGGTCCAAAAAGTTAGGGATCCCTAATAATAACAGGTCTGATTTTTCTAGGTAGGTAAATAAATAAGCCACCAGAAGACGTGCCAGTACACAGCTCTCAAGAATGCACTGCTCTACAATTTTGGCTGTCTAACTCATTTTCAGCCCAATGTTGATAAAATATCTGATAGTCAATCATCTTCTGTTGCAATGAAAAAAGCTTTAATTAAGGTTTAGAGATTGTTCAGAGCTTGAAGCACTTCATGCACTCAGCAGTAAAACCTGTTACATTGAAAGTACTCGTTTATTTCATTCTATACAAGAATTAACAACATTTTTAATGCTTTAAAGTTATGTGAACAAGTCTATGAGTAGAGCTTACAAATGTTTGGGGAGTAGGTTCATGCTCACCCTCCCCATTGGGCATGTCTGACTAACTTCTGGGCCCACTAGCCATTCACAAATCAGATGTAACATTTTCATACAATCTATGGACTTAGAGACCAGTGTCCAATGGATGTAGGCCTCAAATGCATAGTAATTAATGCACATAAAATCTGACATACAGTTGTGTGATTCAGGCCTACTTGTATTGGATGTTGTGTGGACAAGACCTATGCACATAACAATCAGACATGGGCTAGAGCTGTATCTTCAGCCTATCACGTGGCAGTGAACACAGCAATAAAGGAATATTATGCTGCTTCTATTGCATTGGCAGAGTGCAGTCCTAGGAGGCTGTTTCAAGTGGTCCGGAGCCTGGTCGGTCCAGTTGCTCCAGAACCACTGAAGCATTCTAAGGCCTCCTGGGAGGCCTTGGCAAGGCACTTTGTGGATAAAATTGATTGGATCAGGAGTGTTATTCAGTGCGCCGTGGATACAGTTAGTGAGTGAGAGGCGGCCTGTGGCAAACTGGTTTTGTGGGATCGGTTCCAGCTTCTTCCTTCCGATGAAGAGGACAAGGTGCTTTCATCTGTAAAGGTGACCACCTGCTTACTTGATCGTTGCCCATCTTGGCTCATTATGAGCTGCAGAGAGAGGCTGGGTAAGAGGATCAGGGTGGTGGTGAATGCCTCTCTTGAGGAGGGAGTTATGCCATCATCCCTCAAGGAGGCAGTGATAAGACCACTCTTTAAAAAGCCCTCCTTAGATCCCCAAATCTTGAACAACTTTTGCCCAGTTTCAAATCTGCCATTTTGGGGCAAGGTGATTGAGCGAGGGGTGATGATGCAATTGAAGACACACTTGGAAGAAGCCGTTTATCCAGATCCATTTCAACTGGGCTTCAGGCCTGGGCATGGGACAGAAACGGCCTTGGTCGCCTTGGTGGATGATATGTAGGGATGGGGGAGAATTTCTCCCCGAAACTTCGGGGGGCCGAGTGCCAACGTGTTCGGCCCCCCGAAGTAGTTTCGGGGAGAAATTCTCCGCACCCCCCTGCCCCCCGCACCCCCCCCCGGGATGGGACTTACCTTTCCCGAATGTCCCTCCCGGCGCCGGGTCCCAGCGGCGGTTCGTCAGGTCTTCGACAGGGGCAGAGGCGGCAGCTGGTCTTTTGACCGGCTGCCGCCGCTGCCATTCCAATAAAAGTAAAAAAAACCCACGCCCCCGTGATAGCCTACGTGACGATTAATGTAGCCTATCACGGCTAGATTTGCAAAGTCAGCCGTGATAGGCTACGTAAATCGTCACGTAGCCTATCACGTGTGACTTAAAAAAAAAAAAAAGCACGTACGGCTAATGGAGGCCCCCATAGGGAACCGCCATTCATGTTCCTCATTTGGTCGCTGTAGTCTACGTAAAGATTTACGTAGACTACAGCGACCAAATAAAGAATGCGAATGGCGGCTCCCTATGGGGGCCGCCATTTGCGTACGCGCTTTTTTTTTTTAATTCACCCGTGATAGGCTACGTGACGATTAACGTAGCCTATCACGGCTGACTTTGCAGATCTAGCCATGATAGGCTACGTTAATCGTCACGTAGCCTATCACGGGGACGTTTTTGGTTTTTTTTTAACTTTTTATTTCGCGGCCGGGCGAGGCGCCTCCTCCCCAGCCTGAATTTCGGCTGGGCGAGGCGGGAAGCCTCCCCCCCCCGGTCTGAATTTCGGCCAGGTGAGGCGGGAAGCCTCCCCCCCCGGCCTGAACTTCGGGGGGAGCAGCGAAGCGCCTCCCCCCCACCGCGAAGCAAGCTGCGAGACCAGGTAAGTGGCTTTCGTGCACTCCTAGATATGAGGAGGGCTTTCGATAGGGGTGAATGCTCCTTCCTTGTTCTCCTCGACTTCTTAGCGGCTTTTGATACAATTAACCACGGTATCCTCCTGGACCGCCTGGAGGGGTTGGGCATTGGAGACACCATATTACGGTGGTTCTGGTCCTTCCTCTCAGGCAGGTACCAGAGGGTAGCACTGGGAGAAGAGGTTTTGGACCTGTGGCCGCTCACTTGTGGTGTGCCACAGGGTTCCATTCTCTCCCCGATGCTATTTAACATCTATGTGAAGCCGCTGGAGGCTATCTTCAGGAGGTTTGGGGTGCGGTGTCATCAATATGCGGATGACACGCAGCTCTTCCTCTTGTTCAAATCTTCACCAAGGTTGGTTGTAGAATCTCTGTCCAAATGTCTGGAGACAGTGAGTGGCTGGATGGGGAGGAATAAGCTGAAGCTGAACCCTGACAAGACTGAGGTACTTTTGGTAGGAGACAAGAGGAGGTTCGGGGATGTTGACCAGGTGTTGAATGGGGTGTGGCTACCCTTGAAAGACCAGGTCCGGAGCCTGGGGGTCATTTTAGACTCCAAGCTGTCCATGGAGGCTCAGGTGTCAGCCGTGAGCCAGATAGCGCTGTACCAACTCCATCTGATATGACGGCTGCGCCCCTACCTTACCAACCATCTGCTCCCATCAGTAGTACATGCCTTGGTCTCGTCTCATCTAGACTACTGTAATGCACTCTACGTGGGGTTACCCTTGAAGACGGTTCAGAAGCTGCACCTGGTGCAGAACGTGGCGGCTCGCCTGATTAAAGGCAGACGCTGGCGTGATTACATCACTCCAAGGCTGAAGGAGTTGCACTGGTTACCAGTTGTTCTCTGGGCCAAATTCAAGGTGTTGGTTTTGACCTTTAAAACCCTATACGGTTCCGGCCCAGCCTATCACAAGGAGCGCCTCCAGCAACAGCAGTCGGGCTGCTCAACAAGATCAGCCTTGGGTGACCTTCTCTCTGTCCCATCAGCCAGGACAGCTAGGCTGGTGAGGATAAGGGAGAGGGCCTTCTGTGTGGTGGCCCCCACTCTGTGGAACTCCTCCCTAGGGAACTCTGCCATGCCCCCTCTTTAATGAGCTTCCGCCGCGCATTAAAAATGTGGTTGTTCAGGCAGGCATTTGGGGTGGGTTAGGGTATTTTTAGAAATACGATGTTTTAATGTGGAATTTTATTGTTTTAAACTGTTATATTATTGTACATCGCCCAGAGTGGCCAGGTGACCAGCCAGATGGGCGATTAAGAAATTTATTTATTTATTATACAAGTGAGATCCAACAGATCTGGAGGCATTACTGGCAGGGCCAGCCCTTCCATGAAGCAGGGTGAGGTGCCCACATCAGGCAACAGAGTGCGAGGAGCAGCACTGTTCCCGCCCCCCCCCCCCACACACACACAGAGCAGGTGCTCTGGAGGGCGCTGCCAGCTGTCCTCTCAGCATGGCATTTGCTGCAAGAATCCCACAACTGCTTCCTCTGGCCACACGGCTCTCCATATGACAAGGCAAAGAGAGGGCAGGCAGAGGCATCAACAAAGGTAGGGGGCGCAATGCATCAGTGGTGCATGTTTTCTTGTACCTCAGGCAGAGTACTGGCCTGCATGTAGGACAGGGCATTATCCTGCTTTCTCAGTATTATAGCCCCTACGCATTTAAAGCCTTATCTGAACCGGTACATAATTAAATCCATTACAAATTTTATTTCCATAGTTAGTTCAGTTGTTCAAAGAAAAAGAAAAGAAAAAGAAAAACAGAAGTGAGAAGCTTTCTCACAGAGTTTGGAAATACTTTGCTACTTGACTCAAATTCTATTCTTTAATAAGCCTCTTCACAGACAAAAGAAAATGTTTTAATGGTTTTTCATCCAGGAAATGTACAACTAGAGCTTTAATGCAGGCTCTCTCTTCAAGGTTCTCGTGATCTCAGGGGATATGCCTATACCTACAGATGTGAAAATAGGGCAGCATTTATCTGAATATATCTTTCAGTAAGTACCAGTTCAAGCTACTAAATTTCTCCAAACAATCATGTATGCACAGCTACACGAAGAAAGTTTAGTGTGCACTGGATGAAATACATAGTGAGACAGCAGGTATATCCGTGATTGCAGGTATACTTTTTCAGCAGCCATAATCATACTAACCTTCCTCCATGTGGTTCTGTACCCACGTAGAGAAATTCAGTAGTGTGAACCAGCCCTGGGGGGGAACAAATATTAATTATGGTGCAACCTCTGACATTGTGCATGTTATGATTTGATGGAGCTTTAGATACACTATTTGTTACACTATGAGTAACTTTGGGAAGAGTCTCAAGTTGAGATTCTGCTAGAAAATCCAGAAACACTTATGAAATGAAACTGAATACAGTCAATGCAGCACGGTTACAGTGATAGTCTGGCAAGATCTGCCAAACATGTAAAGACTAACATTTGTGTAAACTTTACATCAGGGGCTACAAAAAAATGTGGGAAAAAGGTGATGTTCCCCCTGCCCAAAGGTTTTGCCCACCCTTCATGGCATGGGTTACATTTAAGGCTGGCCTAGCTTCAAAGGCATAATAAGCTTGGGTAGTCTACCTGCAAAATTCTAGGGGCATTTTTCTGATAGCAGCCAAGCTACCAATTGCCTGTAACTAGAAGAAAGATGCTTTAAATCACAACACACAAACAATTAATAAGATTTGATATACAGTAGTAATGGAAGAAAAATAACTCCGTATTAAGAGTCAGTCACAGCAAAGCCAGCCCAATAGGTTTTTTAATGACTTGGTCACCCTTCTTAGTTTCACAGGGATACACAATAAGGTTTATTCGGCTTCACAATAATATGGGTCTATTTATCTACACATAAACATATGGAAGTAGTAGATTACCTTCAGAAGGTGGATATTTTGGGATATTATTTTTTCATTAAGGGGAGGGATTTGTTCCTACTAGGTCATCTGGATAGCTCTATAGTAATTTACAATTTGTTAAATGATTTTCAAACTTATGTATTTTGGAGCGTTTCCAGTATATTTTAGACATGAACTGTTTGTGTTCATTATCAGTTTTTGAAAGTAAAAATAAAATAAGGACTCGTAGATGTTAGAAAATAATGTACACTTTATAACCAACTATCAATCAATATCAAAGCTCCAGTATTAATTAAGCTTGCCGATAAATTTATGAATTCCAAAGGAAAAAACAGGTGTCTGCTCAGCTCATGACCAAAGAATGCCTTGCCCCATCTCCTACAAGCACTTGCCCACATTCTAAACACAGATTTCTGATGGGCTTTGGAAAGTGGAAAAGTCTCATGCACTGCCACCAAACCAGTAAGAGGCAATTGGCTGTACTACCTTGCCTGGATTTGCAAGTTGGATCCTAAGTTAGGTTTTACGTTATCACTAGGTTCAAGTGGAAACATTTTTCAACAGATTTACTGAATATTTCAAAGATATGAAATAAAATAAATAAGATAAAACTAATCTCTTTTGTTTGCTAGCTAAAAAATCTGTGGAATTAAGGCTACAATCCTATGCACACTTATCCGGGAGTAAGTCCCATTCATCTTGGGACTTCCCTGTAGACATGAATAGGATTGCAGTGTAAGAGTATTTTATAAATATCATGTGGATTTATGGCCATGTAGATTTGTGGCTGGAGGGAGTGGCTGTACAGAAGATTGTTTCAATTATTTCTAATGTGTCTGATTATTTCTCTTCCATAGTTGGCAGGGTAACACATTAGGGTTGCCCATTTATCTTTTCTGTAATTTAATTTAGTGCGATAGCACTCCTGGCAATTGACTTTGGCAAAAATAATTTTACTGTGGAAAGATGAAGGATCCAAATGAACAAAAAATTAGTGTGAAAAGCTCCTTAGAAATGCATTTCTTCAAATAGCACAGAAAACCCTCAAATGCCTTTTTGAAACGACTAAAGCTACAAAGCTACTATAAGAGGAAGTGGAAAATCAAGGGCATTCATTTATAAGTTCATTCATATTAGGTGAACTTGGCAATTTGAAAGTTGTAATTAATTCGTTTCAGGTGATTATTCCTAGCAAGTATGTGAGAAAATACATGTATGTCATTGCAATACATATATGTTTCAGTGTGAAATATAACTAATATGTAATGGCAGTGACCACAGTGGAAGTGAGCTGAACTTCGCTAAAATATATGAGTGCTTGTCAGCATATTATGCACAGTTCTTTTGGTTGCTAAAATTTATTACTGTGTCAACAGTTTCCAGTACCTTTGTTTTTTCTTAAATGTAAACAATGCAAGGGAAGTACATGTTATAGGATTTGATTTTTTAGAAATAACCCAATATAAATAACATTTAAATCACATTAAGAGTGCAACCCTATGCATGTTTAGTCAGAAAAAAATCCTACAACTCCTCGCATTTGGGAAATTCGCTGGGGAATGCTGGGAGACTTTTTTTCTGTGTAAACATACATAAGATTGCACCCTTAATGTGTTTTAAGTTTTTCCCTAAAATATTTCATATCAAATAATTGTGGTATATTGGGACAAAAAATTAACACGGAGTACTTTTTTTTAGTTTTGTTTACAAAATACAAGTAAACATTTTAAATTCAATCACTCTCTAGTGCATCATAATTTTTTCCAATGCACGCTGAAAATTGTCCAATTGCAACTTAGGCTATGCAATTCAAAATTTTCTGGAAAGCCTATATCACAAGGCCCAGCCTACCTAGTTATTATTATCTTGAGGTCACAGCATTTAACCTTTGACTTAGCTTAACAGAAAACAATAGAAATAT
This sequence comes from Heloderma suspectum, assembly GCF_057233095.1. Classification (NCBI taxonomy): domain Eukaryota; kingdom Metazoa; phylum Chordata; class Lepidosauria; order Squamata; family Helodermatidae; genus Heloderma; species Heloderma suspectum. Next base: position 75,151,675 of record NC_139462.1, read on the forward strand.
TTGGAAAATTAGCTTTCAACTTATATTTTATTTATTTAAAAGATATATAAAATGAGAAGGGGGCAACTGCCAGTGAGCAAAACATGCTTCATATGTAAAGGCCTAGCCCAGGTCATTGGGTCTGAATGGAGCAAGTTTTTTCCCCATCCCTGCCTTATTAGCAGCAGTTTTGTTTTTTGTTTTTCTTTCGCTTAACTGACCACTATGATAGTAAACTGAGCATAAATCCTCAACTAAACCAAGAAAATAATCTATTCTAGATTAAGGGATTCAAAAGTACAATTGTTGCTGTTAACGTTAAACACCAGCTTTAGGGTATTTTGAATTCTAGCAGTTAAACCAACTAAAAGTGCTGACATTATTCATCCAAAACACAACAATCAAATTCTATTTCCATTCATTCTAATCTGACCAAATAGTCACAAGTGTATATATTTTTTTTATTTTTTTATTTATTAAATTTCTTAATCACCCATCTGGCCGGTCACCCGGCCACTCTGGGTGATGTACAATGGTACAATTTAAAACAGTAATATGTTTTAAATATGCTATTTTAAAAAGTATGTTCAGAAAGTGGATTGGATGTGTTGACTGCTTGACAAATTCACCTATAGCTTCTTTATCAGATAAAATTTAATAAAATTTAACTACTTAAAATTAAATTTTAGCAAAATCAGGCCAGAAGTCTGCCCAGAAGCTTGAGTGATTCTCCCATCCCCCCACACTCAATCCCACATTATTGAGGATGCCCCCCCTGCAATCTTCCAGAAAGTTTTTTGGGGGGTGAAGGTGGCTGCAGGGGGAAGAGGGGATGGGAAACTTCCATGAACTTCTTTAACTTCACTTATATTAGGATCTAAGCTACTTTAAATAACAAAATCAAAATATTCAAGTTCTTAAATTATTCTATATTGTTTTTCACTGCATCCTTTGCCTTGTTCTTTCAGGTCAACCCAGGAAACAGTTTATTTATGAATCAGATATTCCAATTAAGGTCCACGTACACCAGGTGCTTCAGTCACTATAAGGGAACTACTTCAAAATTTTCAGCTGCTTCAGCAGCCACTAGAGAGTTAATGTACAGTTTACTCACTTTGAAATCAATGACAACCACAACACAATCCAGAGTTTGTGGAACTCCTCGCTGTCCCTTTAACTCATTGGAGACCACAGCCAGAAGTATCATTTATTCAAGGAAAAGTTTCACCGGCTATGCTGAATCACTTTGTCACACCTACAGTAGCTTTCTAGATTGTGACACCCATGTTATAGAATATGACCCCAGGAACACTTAATCTTCCATTCTCACTTCCCTCAGAGCTCCAGCAAGGCAATGACTGGGAAAGAAAAAGTGTGTATTTCCTATCATACACAAAAAGGGCCACAGCAGACATGACTTGGGTCCTCCGTAAAGTCCTGTGGACACGCTCATAATCTTTAAAAGCACTTATCATGTGTGTTTGCTCATTTGCATTTTTTGTTACTATGCCACTGGCAGCCTTGGTGGGTGCACCCATGCAAAACACTACACATGACTGGGACAGTATTTAAATGTAAGTATTATTTAAATATGATGGAGCATTCATGGAACGGTTATACATGTAAGCACTTCACCAATATCTGTTTTTCCCCTAAAGATGCAGGTCTAATGAGTAAAAAAAACAATATTGCATGTGCTGTAGGAGTTCATCAAGAAAATGGAAATAGTTGCCTATTAAGTGTAGACATACATTTGTTTTTAAAGTTCACAGCACAATCCTATTTATGTCTGCTTAGAAGTAAGTCCCACTGAGTTCAATGAACCTTAGTTCCTGATAAGCGTATACAGGACTGCAGCCATAATCTCTCATTCCATTTCAAATTATATACTATCCAGTATTCCTTTTGGATAGTATATTAGGCATGTCTTTGAAGGAAATAAAAAAAGGTCTATTGGAAAACAGAAAAATTTTATGGAGTTTTCATATACAAGTCATGAGTTAGCTTTTACCAATGCAACCTTTGCTTTTGGCAAAGGGCATACACTTAAATGACAAGATAGAAAAGCAATGTTTCTCTATGTTGCAGGGAAGTTCTTTTTCATTGCTAACTGATTTATTGGTCCCTGCCCTAACAGCCAACATTCATCCTATAGTTGTTGACATTCCATCAGTGACAAGACCCAGTGACTTTTAAATGTGTTATTTCTTACAGACAGAACAACTTCTTTGTAGCTAAAATACCAGTATAAATCTACTCTAATAAACTGGAAGAGCATTTAAGTAGGTACTCAATTAACTACAATATGTAGTTAGAAGTTCACATCCTAGCTAAAATGTTGACATTTCTATTAAGCAAAAGAAAACAGCCTCCATGCTACAGAAATTAGTCTAATGACTTTGGATAATAATTTTATTCAATAAAGCACTCCATCAAAGCTCTGAAAACATCTGCATTCTAAAAGTATATTGCACCGGATAATATATTGGGCCGGTTCGCATGATCAAACAGCCCACCAAGGCTTAAGTGTGTGGGTGGCTATTTTGAATAGTGAATGCTCAGCCACAGCTTCTCATGTCGTGCGAACCTGGATGGCTGGGGTTGTGCAAGGGTTAAATGACCCTTGCATAACCCAACAACAGACCATAGGTTCAGACCATGGCTCAGAAAGGAGTGAGATATGTCAGTGCTTTGAGCCCCTCCCCAAGGCTCAATGTGACAAGGACAGCTTGAAGGAGCAGAATGAGAGTGGGAGATTGTCCATGCACACATGCTGGGCTTTGTCTGTGTGGTCCTCCTCAGGGCAGGAGGAGCTTCTCTAGCAAACACATTTTTTTTTCTGGCTACCAGCAAAAAATTGTAGACCCCGATCTCACTTGTTATCCAAATGTGTTAACAGCACCCAAACCACTACATAAATAATTTCTGTAGGACTGTTCAGTCTACAAAATGCTTTGCAATTGTTATTTCATTTATTCACACGACCCTATGAGGCAAGTTTGGCTGAGAGATGCCGAGATCCCAGCACTGCTGACTGGGGAATGCTGGGAGTTGTAGAACCTTTTTCGGTCTAAACATGCAAAGGATTGCACCTTACATTAGAACATAAGAAGAGCCATGCTGTATCAGACCAAGGGTCCATCTAGTCCAGCACTGTGTTCACACAGTAGCCAACCAGCTGTCGACCGGGAACCCACAAGCAGGGCATGAGCGCAACAGCACCCTCCCACCCATGTTCTCCAGCAACTGGTGTACATAGGCTCACTACCTCTGGTACTGGAGGTAGCACATAGCCGTCAGGACTAGTAGCCATTGATAGCCTTTTCCTCCAGGAATTTGTCCAACCCCCTTTTAAAGCCATCCAAATTGGTGGCCATCACTACGTCCAGGGGTAGCAAATTCCATAGTTTAACTATGTGCTGTGTGAAGACGTACTTCCTTTTATCTGTCCTGAATCTCCCAGCAATCAGCTTCACAGGATGACCCCGGGTTCTAGTATTTTGAGAAAGGGAGAAAAATGTCTCCCTATCCACATTCTCCACACCATGCATAATTTTGTACAGCTCTACCATGTCTTCCCTTACCCTCCATTTTTCCAAACTAAACAATCCCAGCTGTTGTAACCTTCTCTCATAGTGGAGATGCTCCAGCCCCTTGATCATTTTAGTTGCCCTTTTCTGCACTTTTTCCAGCTCCACAATATCTTTTTTTAGGTGTGGTGACCACAGCTGTACATAGTATTCCAAGTGTGGTCACACCATAGATTTGTATAGGAGCAGTATGATATTGGCAGTTTTATTCTCAATTCCTTTTCTAATTATGCCTAACTTGGAGTTTGCCTTTTTTTTTCTTTTTTTTTTTACAGAGGCTGCATACTGGGTTGACATCTTCACTAAGCTGTCCACCACAATGCCAAGATCTCTTTCACCACTAGCTCAGATCAGGCTATACTTGAAGCTGGGATTTTTTGCCCCAATATGCCTTAGTTAAAATCATCTGATCAGTCCTATGTTGTCCAACACAATGTTGTACAACTGGTAAAGCTCACTGGAAGTATCATGGGCAATCTGATCTTTCGTTGTTGCGTTTCAATGTTCTCATGCCATATTCAGTCCTTGTGGTGGGGGTGGGGGGTGAGAGATAGGAAATAGCAAGTTTCACCACAGTATAAATTGAATTAAGAAATATATCTAGCATATTGGTTTTAAAAATAGGTTACTGTGGCAGTTCTGCTAACATGTTATCAGTCAAAATATAGGTAGGATACTTGCCATCTAGGATAATAAGTTCACAACGAATCTCAGTTTCAGCAAGAAACAATACAAGGCTGTGCTGGCAGGTGGAAAAAATCTAATTCCATACGTCATCAGTTTCTTTATTTTTTTCATAATTTGAAGATAAAATTGCTCAGATTCGCCATGAATTGGACACCACAATTAATGCAGTTCCATTAGTAGAGGTGTCCAGAACACCATCTGGTCCAGTTTTATTGGATGACTTTCAGTTATTGAGGCCCGAGGAGGCAGACAAGGTGCTTGGCCAAGTCCGGTCTACCATCTGTGTGCTTGACCTTTGCCCTTCATGGCTTATTAAATCAAACAAGTAGGGTATGTCTGGTTGGGTCGAGGAGGTTGTAAATTCCTCCTTGAGAGAAGGAGTGGTGCTCGCCTCCTTAAAAGAGGCGGTGATCAGGCCACCCCTGAAAAAGCCTAACCAGAACCCAGAGGACATTAACAACTATAGGTCGGTGGCCAACATCCTCTTCCTGGGCAAGGTGCTTGAGCAGGTGGTTGCAGAACAACTCCAGGCACTCTTAAATGAAACGGATTATCTAGATCCATTTCAATCTGGCTTCAGGCCTGGTTCTGGAACAGAAACTGCCTTGATCGCCCTGTGGGATGACCTCTGCTGGGAGAGGGACAGGGGCAGTGCAACTCTGTTGATTCTTCTGGACCTCTCAGTGGCTTTCAATACCATCTACCATGGTATCCTTCTGGATAGGTTATCTGGGTTGGGAGTTGGAGGCACTGTACTGCAGTGGTTCCGCTCCTACTTGGATGGCCAATTCCAGAAGGTGGTGTTGGGGGATTATTGCTCTGTCCCTTGGCTATTATGCCATGGGCTTCCACAGGGCTCTATTTTATCCCCTATTCTGTTCAACATCTACATAAACCATTGAGGGAGGGTATCCGGAGATGTGGGCTGAGGTGCCGTCAATATGTGGATGACACCCAGCTCTACCTGTCTTTCTCATCAAACCCAGGTGAGGCGGTGGCTGTTCTGAATCAGTGCCTGGGCACAGTAATGGAATGGATGAGGGACAATAAACTGAAATTTAATCCAGACAAGATGGAGGTACTGTTAGTGGGTGGTTAGTTTGCCTGGCTAGGTGATGTTCAACCTGTTCTGGATGAGGTTGCATGCCCCCTGAAGGATCAGGTTCATAGTTTAGGGGTGCTCTTGGATCTAGAACTGTCACTTGAGGCACAGGTGAACTCAGTGGCATGAAGCACCTTTTATCAGCTTTGGCTGATATACCAACTATGCCCTTATCTGGACAGAGATAGCCTAGCTACAGTTATCCATGCTCTGATAACCTCTCATCTGTGGGGCTACCTTTGAAAATGGTCCGGAAACATTAGCTAGTCCAAAATAGGGCTTGGTTGTTAAAAGGGACTGGCCAACGAGATTATATTACGCCAGTGCTTTTCCAGCTGTACTGGCTGCCAGTCCATTTCTGGGCCCAATTCAAAGTGCTGGTGTTAACATTGGAAGCCCTAAATGGCTTGAGACCAGGTTATCTGAAGGGTTGCCTCCTCACATATATGCTTGCCCAGACCCTAAGATCATCCTTAGGGGTCCTTCTCCGGGAGCCTCCACCAAAGGAAATGAGGCGGGTGGCTACCAGGAGGAGGGCCTTTTCTGCTGTGGCCCTCTGGCTGTGGAATGAGCTCCCTAGAGAGGTTCACCTGGTGCCTACATTGTTCTCTTTCCGGCACCAGGTGAAGACCTTTGTATTCTCCCAGTATTTTAGCATTTTAGCTTCTTAGGGTGCAATCCTATCAGGATAGGCGGCTGCCTCTGAACTCGGAGTGCAGGGCAGGAGCAGCACAGAGGGGATCTTCTCCTCCGCTCTTCAGCCACCCTGCATTTGTGGCTAGACAGCTGAAATCGGCTGGGGGCGGAGACCAGACAACGCATAGGAAGCGTCAGAAAGGCACATCCACCCTCCCTGCCCTGGCCCACCTCCAGGAACGCCCCGTTTTCACTGCTCTGCGCTGCTCTGACAAGTGCAGAGCGCAGGGCTGATCTGCGCTGCCCACAAGGCAGAGCAGGAGGGGGTGGAGGTCGGTTCTCAGGGAACTGACCTTGGAGCGCGGGCTCCAAGGTCACTTCCCGGGAACCAACCTATCCCTATGGCCATCTAGCCGCTGACTAGCAGCCATAGGATTGCGCCCTTAATCTTTTAGCTCTGGTGTTTTAAATCTGTATTTTAAACCTCTGCATTGGTGCTTGGTTTTATTCTGGCTTTACTGTTATATTGTGGTTTTAAGATTTTATATTTTATATTGTTTTATGGTGCACTTTGTGGTTTTAATTTTTGTGAACCGCCCAGAGAGCTTCAGCTAGTAGGCAGTATATAAATGAAATGAAATAAATATAAAATTACATTACATTACATTACGCAATAGGGCACATAGTTTTTTACCTGAATATATTGTTAACTACTGAACAACACACATTGACACAACAGCTGGAAGAATGATTGTAGAACGATAGAAGCCATGTTGTACAACTTAGTGATGTTAGACAAAGAGACTCCATAACCGGTTGGCGCCTCAGTTTCGTAGAAGCCCAAGTGGCGGGAAAAATGTAGGCGGAGCAAGAAGGGAACCATACTGACGCGCTCATGACTAATGGCTTGGTAAGCTGGTGTACTGGCTGTTTATTGGCTATTGGCTTGGTAAGCTGATGTGCTGACTGTTTCATTGGTTACTGGCAAGAACAATAGAAGTGATAAGGTATAAAAGGTTTTTGCACACGTGCTTCGGGGTCCAGACTGCTCTGCACCCGTTTTGCAAAACGATCAATAAAATAAGTGTTGGATCCACTGCTGCCTGCCTGACATCCTTTCTTTCTTTCTTTCTTTCAACCAGAAGCAAGAACTTTTTATCTAACAATTTGGTGCTGTGACTCGGATCCTGCTTCGGGGCGCGTCCCCTTCGCGCTGAGCCGAGGGGCCGCGGAGGAGGAGTGGCCACAGGCGGTTGTTTTACACTGCCTTCTCCTCACGTCGGCGGCGGCGGAGACGCTTGGGGACCAACGCCAGAGGGAGAGGGAGACGTGATCACCCCTTTTTGGCACCGGCAGTGGATTAATAGGCAGCTGCACGTGGCTGTGGGCAGGACAGAGGAGGCCTTGGGGTAAGTGAAACAACTTACTTTAGGGGACACATGCGGGACGGTGGTTCGTTTGTGATTGTGTGAGACGCCTACGGGCGAAGCGAGTGAGGAGCCCCGATCTGCATTTCCTTGTCTCGGCGACGGGCTGGGTCAGAGGAGGGCGAAGCGTGAGATTTGTTGAGTGAAATCCCACCGTCATGGGCGGGTCCCAATCCAGGCCCTCGGAAGAGTCCCATACGCCCTTGGAGTGTTGTTTGCGCAACTGGTCACATTTCAAACAAGATTATGGAACTAAAATGACAAAGGATTGCCTTGTCTTTCTTTGTGCCTGGGAATGGCCGGTATTAGAACCCAAATGGCCACCCGAGGGGTCTTTTGACCCAACACTGGTATCTGCTGTGCGTATAGTAGTAACACAGAGGGGAAGTTGGGACCAGTTTCCCTATATTGATTCATGGGCAACTTGCGTGCCCCTCGGTGGCAGGCCCACCCCGTGGGTAGTTAAATGTATGTCCTTGGCCCTCCCTGTGATAACTGGAAAAAAATTGACGAGGAAAGGGACACCTAAGGTGGTAGTTATGGCCCCCGAGGATCCATTACTTCCTCCTCCCTATGGGACGGCTGTCGCGGGGGGACCACGCCTGCCCCAGCCTCCATTTCCTCCAAGGGAGCCTGCCCAAGAGTTGCAACCATTAAAAATTCCCGAGATGGACCCCCCGCCCCCCGTGAGCCAAGGTCCGGCCCTGGGTCTATGACTGAGTTCGAGGACACTCTCCAAGATCGTTTGGACACCCTTGAGAAAAATTTCAAAGAGATGAGGGGTGCTTGGGGGCCTCAAACTCAGGAAGAGGCGCCTGATAAAGAGGGGGAAACCAAAGGAGGGCCTAATTACAATTTATGAAAGGACCCTCAGCCACCAGTAAAATTAACTTTCCCTATTATAGAGGTCCCCGATCCTACCGCCCAACACCCTCAGGGGACAATGTTTGTTTACGTCCCCTTTACGACGTCTGATCTGTACAATTGGAAACAATTCAATCCTCCCTTTGAGGAGGACCCTGGCCCATTGTTGTCCTTAATGGAAAATGTGAGGCTCACACACAATCCTACCTGGGACGACACACAGATGTTGTTGAACACTTGTTTCCTTAGTCAGAAACCGACTATTCTTGTGGGGGTGCGAACTAAATTTAGAGAGGAGAACCCCCAGGCGACTGAAGAGCAGGTGGCAGAGGTTTTGCCCATTGGGAGGCCTGACTGGGGAGTGGCCACGGCAGCGCAAAGGCAATTACATGCCGAATACTTTCGGCTTGTCTTGGCGGGCATGAAGCAGGCCGCTCGAAGGGCCCCCAATCTGCAAAAGGTTTTGATGTTAAAACAGGACAAAAGCGAACCCCCCACCATTTTCCTCCAAAGGCTGAGAGAAGCCTTTGCTAAATATACTGACATCGACCTGAACGACCCAAATAACCTACGAATTCTCACAACGCAGTTTGTAGGAAATAGCTGCCAAGATATTAGAAAGAAGTTACAAAAAGTCGAAGGAGGACTGGCGGCTGATTTGGGAGTCCTGGTTGAGGTAGCCCAGAAAGTTTATGAAAGACAAGAGGTAGAGGAGGAGAAAGAAAAAGATAAGAGGCAAGCAAAACTACTTGCTGCCATTCTCAGACCAGAAAAAGGAGGGATTAAGAAGGGTGGTGGAAAGGGGAACAGAAAAGGGCCTCCCTTAGGAAAAGATCAGCGCGCTTTTTGTAGAAAGATTGGACACTGGAAGCAAGACTGTGAAGCCCTAAAACAGAAAGAGAAAGAAAGCAAGGGGGAAGAACAAAGAGTGTTGTATGAACAAGAAAGAGATTAGGACAGACCAGGGCCCGGCCCCCTCTTGGCCATCTCCGAGGCAAGATGGGACCCCATGGTCAAAATTAAAGTTGGGGGCCGCTCCTACGATGCCCTTGTAGACACAGGGGCTGCCTTATCCATACTCCGCTTGAACAAGCCACCAACGGGAAGTGGGGGAACTACCACCATAATGGGGGTCGAGGGAAGGGCAACGCGAGTGCCCCTCTCTCGTCCTTTACTAAATTTGGAGAAACACACCTAGAGCACGCGTTTGTCTGTACCCCCTCCTATCCAGTGGCATTGTTAGGGAGGGACTTATTGACTAAGCTCCAAATTGAGATCACTTTCACTCCTGATGGAAGAATGGAAGTACGGCTCCCCAAGCAACAGAGCAGCAACTATCAAATGGCCCTTCTTAGGGCCATAGAGGAACCCACCTCAGAGGCAAATGAAGACTGGTGCTTAATAGAAAACAGAGTCAATCCACTGGTTTGGGCCGGGGTTGGAGGGGCCTCTCGTGCCAAATCGGCAGCACCATACAAAATTCCTCTCAAGGAGGGGGCGAAACCAGTCCATGTGAAACAATATCCCCTTTCCCATCAAGGGAAGCTGGGTCTACAACCAGTAATAACGAAGCTCCGAGAGGAAGGTCGACTCATCGAGATAATGTCCCCCTACAACACGCCCATTCTTGCTGTGTCAAAAAGGGGGGGCAAGGGTTTTCGCCTTGTGCAAGACCTCCGCCTCATTAACCAGCAAATCGAGGCCCCCATCCTGTGGTCCCTAACCCACACACCCTTCTCATAAGAATTCCAGGAGATCATGCATGGTTCACTGTCATAGACCTAAAAGACGCTTTCTTTAGCATCCCACTCCACCCTGATTCGAGGCCTTTGTTCGCTTTTGAATGGGAAAGCCCAGAGAGTGAGTCGAAGGTTCAACTAACCTGGACAGTGATCTCTCAGGGGCTAAATCTTTCACCAGTCGTTTTTGGCCAGCAACTTCAAAGGGACCTCGAGCCTTGGGTCCATCAACACCTTGAAGTGCACCTCCTCCAGTATTGTGACGACCTCCTGATTTCAGCCAAGGCTAAGGACATGTGCCTAAATGGAACAATTTCCCTCCTTAATCATCTAGCAGAGGGGGGCTATAAGGTGTCAAGGGAGAAGGTGCAGTTAGTTCAACCAACTGTAAAATTCCTAGGTTACCACCTAGCCAAGGGGACCTGAAGCTTGGGATCAGAAAGAGTTGAAGTCATTTGTGACACACCTGTCCCTACGTCCCCCCGCAAGCTAAGGGCATACCTGGGATTAACCGGATTCTGTCGGCTATGGATAGCCGACTATGGGGAAATAGCACGGCCATTATATGAGGCACTGCAAAAAGACAAATTAGACAAATGGAAATGGACCAAAGAAATGAATAAGTCTTTCCTCAGCCTTAAAGCTGCCCTTGTGTCACCACCGGCCCTCGCCATGCCAAATCCCAGTCGACCGTTTAGACGCTACGTGCATAAGAATAAGGGTGTAGCCTCGGGAGTACTCTGCCAACGGATGGGCCCTTCCTGGAGGCCAGTGGGCTACTACTCCAAAGTCCTTGATGTTGTTGCACGAGGATGGCCAAGTTGCTTGAGAGCAGTAGCAGCGACGGCCTTAATCTGTACTGAAGCTGAAAAGATGACAATGGGAGGGACCATCGAAGTCTGGGTGCCACATGGGGTGCCACAAATCCTAGGGTCAGGGGGAGGAAGCAAATTCCTTAACCCAGCTCGGCATTCCCGATATGAAATAGGCTTGCTAATGAACGAAAGCCCCACTTTCAAGGCCTGCTCTAGCTTCAATATCGCCACCCTGTTACCAGCAATACAGGCCACACGTGGGCCGGGGCTCCCAGATTATGGTTGTCTTGAAGTGCTGGATTTAGATACCAAGGGTCGGCCAGATCTTGAAGATGAACCACTAGAGGGAGCTGAAGGTTTGTTTGTAGATGGGTCCAGTTATATGCTAGATGGAAAGCGTTACACAGGGGTGGCTGTCGTCACCCAAAGCGAGAGTGTCCATGAAGAACAACTGCCTCCTCATTTCTCCGCCCAATCCGCTGAACTGGTGGCCCTGACAAGAGCTTTGCAGGCAGGCAAAGGAAAGCGGGTAACTATTTACACTGACAGTAAGAATGCTTTTGCCGTTGTACACGCTCACGGGCAGTTATGGAAAGAGAGGGGATTCCTCACAGCAAATGGATCCCCAGTTGCCAATGGCGGCTTAATTGTGGACCTCTTAGATGCCCTTCAGTTACCCTTACAAGTGGCTGTTATCCACGTCCGAGCCCATGGAAGGGAAAAGGAGGAAAAGTGGAAGCAAGGAAATCAAAGAGCTGATGAGGCCGCGAAGAGAGCAGCCAGGGAAGGAATCCAAGGAACATTCCTTGTCCTACCCAGAAGGGAAGAGCGCCCCATATACTCCCCCTCTGAGTTGCAAATGGCACAAGAACACAAAGTGAGTCCCCGTGATGATGGATGGATCCAAATGACGGATGGAAGACTGCTACTCCCGCAGACCCTGCAGGGAGCTATCCTGGAACAAGTGCATCATTCTCTTGGACACCCTGGGGCATCAGCCATGATTGACTATTGCAAGAGGCTATTTGTCTCTCCTGGCCTAACTGTACGCGCCCATGGACTAGCCACAACCTGTGAGGTCTGTCAGAAAACTAACTCCCCCAGGGCACCCCCTCCACCAAAAGGAGGGCGACCATGGGCATACTATCCCTTCCAGAGGGTACAGATTGATTTTGCTGAAATGCCACTGTGTAGGGGTTACAGGTATTTGCTTGTAATAGTGTGTCAAATGACGGGGTGGGTAGAAGCGTTCCCATGCAGAAACTGTCAGGCAAAAACTGTAGTTGCTAAGTTGTTACAGGAGGTGGTGCCCCGGTTCTCCTTGCCTTTAGTTATAGAATCCGACCAGGGCTCACATTTTACCTCAGCTGTTACGCAAGGGTTGGCTCGAGCCCTGGGGGTAGAGTGGCACCTACACTGCCCCTGGAGACCCCAGGCGAGTGGGCAAGTTGAAAGAACCAATCGGAGTCTCAAGGAGACTCTAACCAAGCTCCAGCAAGGGGTAAGACTCACTTGGGTTGAGGCTCTGCCAATAGCTTTGACAAAGCTTCGAAAAATGCCAAGAAAAGACATAAAGCTGTCCCCCTTCGAGCTAATGTTTGGATTCCTGCCTCGGGTACACTGTGGAAGGAGGGAGGAGGTCAAATGGGAAATGGGAGATCAAATGTTAAGGGGCCAGTTAACTTCTCTACAGTCTGTTCTTTCACAGCTACGAGCCTACTCTGTCCCATTCCAGAGATTGCTGCTAGATGCTCCCATCCATCTTTTCCAACCGGGAGATGACGTATTGCTGAAAAAGTGGAATAAAGAAGCTTTAAAGGAGGGGTGGGAAGGACCCTACCTAGTGGGACCAATCAGTCATTCATGTGTAAAACTTGTAGGTTCTAGCAAATGGACACATTGCAGTCGGTTGAAGCCATTCAGACGACCCCTGCTTCCTCCTGTCACCCGGAAAGAACAGGAGGACACGGGCAATGGTCCTCTGCTCCCTGACACCTCCCCGGAAGCTGCCAGGGACACAGGCGAAGAAGCCACCCAGGAGCCACAATTGCCTGTAATATATAAGTAACAACATCTGGGAAAAGCTCGGGTTCGAATTACAAAAAAACCTGTAATATGAAGCAAGTATTGTGGGTGGTGTTGATAATGCTAGTCAAAGAAATATTAACATGGGTGGTGATGCCTCAAGGGTTTAGGCTTGACAACTTTAAAATAAAACCCCAAAACGCCACACCTGTGCCTCCCAAACCACCTCTAGTGCAAATTCCCAAACCACCTTTGGTGCAAATCCCCGAGGGAGAGAAGCGTCCCTGGAAAGTCAGGTTAGGAATCCCAATAACAGAGGAAATTGACAATGTGTGGTTAGAATGGGTAAAGTATACTGCCAGATCCTTAAATAAGTCTGACTGTTTTGTTTGTGCCGCAGGAAGACCGGTAGCGAAAGTGATGCCTTTACCTCTAGGATGGGACACTCCCTCCCTCCTCACCTGTATGATCCACTTGTTCCAACACCCTGACGCATGGGGGGAAGAGGAGTGCCAGACTCTCAATAAGCTATACCCTCCTCTCAAATTTAAGAATTGTGTTAGACCTTCCATAGTTTTTTTGCAACAAAGAAACCATACTGGATGCATACACCGGGACCTTACAGGGATGGGGGAGCAATTGGGGAACTTGACAAGCAAAATAAAATGTGTTAATTCCACCCACTTTAGGAATAATTTCCTTCCAATCTCACGGGCTGATCTCTGGTGGTACTGTGGAGGTCTAGAGTTATATGAAGTGTTGCCCTCTAATTGGTCCGGAACTTGTGGATTAGTCCAATTGGTGGTCCCCTTTTCAATTGCATATCATCCAGCAGAAAGAACTAGCCAACCCCGACGGAAGCGGTTGGTAATCCCTTTTGATGATCAAATATACATTGACTCTATAGGGGTGCCACGGGGAGTACCAGATGAATTCAAAGGGAGGAATCAAATCGCTGCAGGATTTGAGTCTACCTTGTTTTGGTGGGTGACAATTAACAAAAATGTAGATTGGATCAATTACATTTATTATAATCAACAAAGGTTTATAAACTACACCCGTGATGCTGTAAAGGGATTGGCTGAGCAGCTAGATGCCACTAGCCAAATGGCCTGGGAAAATCGGCGTGTTCTTGATATGATGTTAGCAGAAAAAGGAGGGGTTTGTATTATGCTAGGTGGGCGATGTTGCACCTTCATCCCTAACAACACTGCTCCAGACGGCACAGTAACGAGGGCCTTACGGGGCCTCACTGCCTTATCCGAGGAATTAGCCAAGAATTCAGGGATTAACAACCCTGTGACTGCCTGGTTGGAAAGATGGTTTGGAAAATGGAAACACCTAGTGGCCTCGATCCTTATCTCGCTTGCAGTAACGGCCGGAGTCTTAGTACTATTTGGTTGCTGCATTATCCCCTGTGTCAGAGGCTTATCCCAGCGATTAATTGAAACCGCTCTTTCAAAACAGATGCTCTTGCTTTATTGTACCAATAAAGAGGCTCCGTTTTAAGATGCTTTAAGACGTGAGTAAAGACTTAAAAGGAGGGAATTGTTAGACAAAGAGACTCCATAACTGGTTGGCGCCTCAGTTACGTAGAAGCCCAAGTGGCGGGAAAAATGTAGGCGGAGCAAGAAGGGAACCATACTGACGCGCTCATGACTAACGGCTTGATAAGCTGGTGTACTGGCTGTTTATTGGCTATTGGCTTGGTAAGCTGATGTGCTGACTGTTTCATTGGTTACTGGCGAGAACAATAGAAGTAATAAGGTATAAAAGGTTTTTGCACACGTGCTTCGGGGTCCAGACTGCTCTGCACCCATTTTGCAAAACGATCAATAAAATAGTGTTGGATCCACTGCTGCCTGCCTGACATCCTTTCTTTCTTTCAACCAGAAGCAAGAACTTTTTATCTAACAGTGAGGAAAAATATTTTCCCTTAAATTGTCAGTTGACTGGCATTTGTCAGCAACAAGCAAAAAAGTGCAAATATGGCATTTAAAATATTTATTATCTTCTGTGCAGAATCTCCCAAATGAACTGCCAAGGAACTGCTAGTTTAAGAAAAAGAATTCCAACTTGCTCAAAACAACTTCAAAAATGTTTAAAAAGTAACACTATAATGTATTCCTCCAGCACATAAAACTATTAACAATGAACCAAAATCAAAACCTTAACAGCCACTCAAATCTTCAAATATACGGCCCCCATCCAAACTTGAATGTAGCAATCTTATTTTTTCCTCTCATCACAGAGGTGATAAAAAGTCACATATTATAACACCTGGAAATCACACAATCAAATCTTACTTAGAAGATGGAGAAATAAGCCTATATATAAAAGGTGTTATTGTTTTGTTGTTTTTAATAGAAAACACTCTGCTACCATTTCCACATCCTATGAAAAGAAAAGGGGGAATTGTTAGTTTTAATTAAGCTGTGGCATAATATCATAGAAGAGTAGGCCTCAGCAGCAAGTCACAAACCACTTAAGGGCATTATGAAGAAATTTCAGCATACCAATTTCTCTTTTATGTTAGAAAAACTTTTTCTATTATTCTGGAAGAAAGTTAAAGCAAATATACAAGGAGCTTTATTATAGCAACAACACATAATTGTTCACATGTGCTACAAGCCTGCCTAAACACACTTCCATGTGGCAGCATCTGAAACCTGGTTACTATGGGAATGGCCCCGATTATATACAGACACCACACCAGGGTCAGTGCTGTGGCCTCCAGCAGCAAAAAGACTGGGAAAGCCATAAAAGAAGCTGCTTGGAGAATGCTCTGAAGCCTGAATTAAACAGCTAGAAAATGGTTTGTACATGGAAGGAGTATGTGGAATGGCCCAGGGACATAAACCTAATCTTAAAGAGATTCCTTCATTCCTTCCTTTCCCCCATCCTCCTTTGATAGTGAACAGCAGCATATAAATACTACTACTACTACTACTACCCTGCCTCAAATTTTCTGAAAAACATGAACATTCTAATCTGACAGGTTTGCCACTTCCATTTCATCCATGCTTTCCTCACAAGGACAAAGGATAAAAGGGGTAGATCACAACATGCAGTTGGCTGGAAGTTCCAATGTGTGTGTATATGGATTAAAACAAATTCTTCATCAGTGACCATGTGCCTTATGTTTTCCCACTTCACTCATGCTGGAAAAACATTGTATGCAAAAACAGACTTCAAGGGCAAAACTAGATGTGACATTTGTCACAGATTTTCCCTTTCATAGTCAATTTTTTTAAAAAAAAATAAAGAGGCTAGCATGACAGAGGTCCCAAATCGAAACCACAGTTTGCGGGGAGAAGGGCTTTAAGCCTCTGCCCCTGTTGTGGTCCTGACTGGAAGCAGCCTCCACCCATGCCTATTCAGAATGGGAGAAAAACTCCCATTGGCACCAGTGAGATCTCCCCCCATTATATATGGCAGGCATGGTGCGGAGTGGGGAGTGATTCCAATCAGGATTTCACTTCCTTCCATGCTATGGTCTTGATCCAGCTCATCTCCTCACTAGCGCTGGCTATTTATTTTTTTGAAAAAAATTACTACACAAGGGCAAACTATGTGACAAGCAACATATCTATTTTTGCCCTAAGTAGCTGTTTCTACAGAGTTCTAAAATAAATGACATGTTGAATGAAGGCTGATTTTCAACTCATTAAAGCTAGAGTACAGTGTTACCAAGGAGTTATATTGATATAATTAAACTTGTTTAATTCATTTCACAAAGGGTGTGTGTGTATCGGGGGGGGGGGAATAACAATAATAGTTCTCCTTTTAGCACACCACCATAGAAAAAAGAACAATTAAAAGCTTTTCATTCTTTAATATACATAGCAACTTGTTATAGTGTCAGCTCTCTTTTTATTTGTATGATAATAATTTCTTACCTTGATCAAAAGGTCTAGGTGGACTCCATGTGCGAAAATAATCATCCTGTAGCAGAAAAAGAAAGCACATGTTTAGAATGTGCAAAGTGTAAATACATGCAGGGGGTGGGGGGACCCAGAAATACAGAAGGAATATACAAACCTCAACTTCCTGCAAAGGGTGCGCAGCAAAAAAAAAAGACACAAACAAGAAAAATATATTATTATCATACAGAAACACTAATTGCAGGGAACAGAAAGATATTTGCTAATGAAGAACTAAAAGTAACCATCTGCCAATCCACAAGTCAGATGAAAAAGTACCTGAACTGAGAGATACCCAACTAGCCATAACATTTAAATAGTTTCCCACACAATTGGTTATCACGTTGTGAGGCTTCACGTCCCAACCAACATTTTTTTAAACTGCTGGCACAATAATTCCCAGTATGCTGGCAACAATCCATGTGGTAAGAAGTTCTAGATGTTATAGCTGGAAATCTCTCTACAGAGGGAAGCTGTTTTTAGTAACTTTTCCATGGTAGTGTAATGTCAGACCATCTTAGACCATCAACTTCAGTGAACTTGCTCTGTATTACTTGCTTTTACTGTGTGTTTCTAAGCTTGCCATTCACAGAACTGAGTTTCAAATTTCCTTTAACTGCTGAAAAAATCAAAGTATGACAGTTCTAAATTATGGTCTGGATCCATATTTAGTCATACTTAAGAGCAGATTTGTTGTAATCAGTGGGCCTTAACTTAGTCATGACTAGCTTAAGTCCCATTGATTTCAATGGGTCTACTTCAAGTCTATATCCAACCCTATTCATTTTTTGAACTACTGCTCTGTGTTAACATTTGCAATCAACTCTCAATTATCTTATGGTACGTTTGGCCTTCTTGGATTTGTGAATAGGATGATTTCTGGTTTTGCCTAAGGTACTTATTGCCTGATGGGATCAGGGATTGAGAACTTTACTGTTCCTTGATAGCCTTAGCCTTTGAAATGGAATGCCCATCGGCGTTGGAGGGTAGGGACAAAGAAACAATTTGTAGGCACTTTGAATTGGGAGACAGGGAAAACAGATGTGCAAGATGGTTGAAAGTGAAGCACCTTGGATTTCAGCTGAATACATATAGGAATGTGCTTATTTATTTTATTAATAAAAACAGATCTTACAGATCAGATCTTAAAAACAGATAAGTCACCAGTGCTCTCTCATTCACAACGAAATCCTGCAGTGTTGCTCCTGGAATTTCTCACTGCTTGGGAAATTGAGGAACACCTATCAACCCCACTGTAGGCTTGTCCACATGAGCACAACCTTGGGCAGCTTTCAGGAAATCATATTGACTGATATGTATGCTAGTTCTTTGAACTGTTTGCCCCAACACCCAGCAGCTCGCTACCATTTCATGTTTGCAAGATAAATAGCAGTATGTTATTATAATCTATGTAAGAATACAGTAGTATAACACTTATTACTAGAGATCTACCAGACCAATTTTGCTCATTTCTTTTAAACTGAAGATTGAGCAGTGTAGACGTGAAGAAAATTTGGGGACTTCTTGAGCTTTAATAGCAAAACGCTATATGTATTTGCTCCGCACCAGTCTCCTATTGCTCTACAGTTCAATGCCAGTTTATTTGCTCCACATCAAACAGTGCCTGATCTGTCACCACGTGTTTTCAACCTCCATTACCTGCATCTTCCTGCTTTCCTTTTTTCAGTTTAGGTTTGTTTTTATTCACTTCGCTTCACAGGCAGGCTTCATGGGGCACTGGTAGGCCTTGGGGCGGTTGCTAGGGGCAACAGCCACACTCCCCCTGCCTCAGATTGTGTTGTTGCATACAGGACAAATCAGAGGGAGAGGAGAGAGGGGCTGCCAGTGCTCCTCCCATGATGGCCTGTGCGCGAATGGAGTTTGTGTGTGTGTAGGTGTGAGAAAGAGGGGGGTAGTGGGTAGGGTGATGTGGCAGGAGTGGCCAGGGTGAAAGACTGACACCATATTGGATGGCTCTGGCTCAGGACAGGTGAAAGGCAGTGTTTTTCTTCTGTCTCCCCAGCCCCCATCTCACCTTTTCTTTTTTAGGCCCTGGTGAAGATGGGGTGGGGCTTCTTGGGTGCAACAGAGGAGCAGTGGGTCCATCTATGCTTTCATGTAATGGGAGGGCATTCTTATTGGAAGGAAGGAGGCTAATTGTGTGGGTGAATGAGAGGGAGGAAGGTGAGTAGGAAGACCTCTGTGGTTCCCTGGAAGCAATGCCCCCTTCCTCTGGCCCTACACTCTTTGCCCCCAACCACAAAGATTGTTTGGTGGTTTCCCAGCATTTGTACAGGTTTCCCTCCAATTCTATACAGTTGAAATGCCTCTCCTAAGGCTTAGTTACTGACAGTAAGAGTTTTAAACTAAAATATGCTGGTATTTTGGCCTCATCCCTTTTGCCTTCAGCCCTGCCCACTACTGGAATGCATCCCCCACCCCATACTTCTCTTTAATGGACTTTGACCCTCAGACTGAAAGAGGTTCTGCATCCTTGTCATAAACCAACAACATGCATGGTGTTGCTAAAATGCCTTGATTTACAAGCAAAGAGACTACCATGTTAGAGCTGAGTGCTCAGCATCTCATTGAGAAGATCAACTAGAAGAAAAGTGCACAAATGGGTGCCCCTAGAACAGCGGTTTCCAACACAGCACCTGTGGGTGCAGTGGCACACACCAATACCCCCATGTACACCTGCCAGACCCCAACTGCCAATTTCCTCCTCAACCCTGCCCCCACCCCGCCATGCTCATATCAACAGCCATAACAAAGAACTATGGCTATTGGGCAGTATAGAAATGTAAGAAGGAAGGAAGGAAGGAAGGAAGGAAGGAAGGAAGGAAGGGGCAGAAAGAGGTGAAAGTGGAGGTGGCAAAGGAAATCACGGGTGGGTGGGTGGGAGGAGGAGGATGAAGTGAGTGAGAAGGGAAAAAGCAAATTCAGCACCAGTTCTTAAAGTTACAGAGATCTTATAATTATCAGCTGTAAATAGTTCAGGGAGTGGAGAACCCAAAAGAAGCTAGTCTCTCAGCAGAGCCAGTGGAATGTCCCTGCTTCCCTTCTCTCTCTGCTCTGCAGCCTGATAGATTGGCTGCTGCTAGGAGACAGTTGAAGGAGAACCAAAGTCTCTCAGCAGAGCTGATGGAAAATTATGCCATATACTAACAGCAAGCTATGAAGAAAGACCTTTTAGAGATCTACCCACATTTGATTTAAAAAAAAAAAAACACCGTTGCTTGGACCTAGATGGAACACAGATGTGTCCAAAGACACTTAACACTAGACGTTTTTCCAGTGTGGACATAACCTCAAGAAAATGGCAGAGTGTATGAAATATATACCATGACAATTTCTTTTACCCCACACATCCAAACAGCTGTTTCCCCAGTCTACTCAGAGTCAGCTTATTTTCAATATTGCCAATATGTTCCAATAATTTTTGTCTCACTGACAGACACAATACAACCTGTCCATCAAGGAACTAGTGGTGTGACTTCTCTGTATGATTCCTCTTTATTAGCATTTTCTGTTTTAAATCCAAAGGGTTCAAACCAAAAACTACTTCCATCAGAACGGACCCAACCCAAAGGGTTTTAAACAGCCATTTATAAAGAAGCCATCATTTGTATTCTCAGCAAAGGGTATATGGAATTTTTGAACTAACTCTGAAATTGTTTGGCATTTGCCTGCTAAATTTAATTCCTATTTTTTAGAGTGTAACAGTCACTTGCTAGAGAAGGGATGGAGAACCTCAGGCCTAGAGCCCACCTGGGTTCCCCAGATGGCCCCACCCCCTCCCATGGTCACACCTCTTTCCCCCAGCCACCAATCGCTTGGTAGTTTCCCAGCTTTTCTGCAGTTTTTTTCCCATTCTAAAAGGGTTGAAATACCTCTCCCAAGGCTTAGTTACTCACAGTAGGAGGTTTAAGCTATAATATGCTCATTTTTAATTTAATTTTTTGTATTTTTGGCCCCATCCCCTTTGCCTTTGGCCCTGCCCTCACTAGAATACAACTCCCAAGAGCTTCTCTGAAATTGAATTATGGCTGAAACAGGTCCCACACCCCTGTGCTAGATCTGAGTTGTTGTTGTTGTTGTTGTTGTTATTGATTACATTTCTATACTGCCCAATAGTCAGAGCTCTCTGGGTGGTTTACAAATATTAAAAACTTTAAAAATACAATATACAGAGATTAAAAACCATTTACATAAAAAACACATGAACGGACAGTATACAAAAACGAAACGTATCTAAAACAACTTCAAACAATCTCAAAAACAAACAACCATAACCATAAAACATTCCAGGATCAATTAAGTACTTGTCATATACTGCCGAACACCTGGGAGAAGAGAAAGGTCTTAACCTGGCACCGAGAAGATAACAATATTGGAGCCAGGTGGGTCTATTGGGGAGATCATTCCATAATTTGGGGGCCACCGCCGAAAAGGCCCTCTCTCTTGTCGCCATCTTCCGAGCTTCCCTTGGTGTAAGCAGCTGGAGGAGGGCCTTAGATGTTGAGCGTAACATACAGGTAGGTTCGTGTTGGGAAAGGCGCTCCGTCAAGTATTGTGGTCCCAAGCTGTGTAAGTCTTTATAAGTTAAAACCAGCACATTGAATTGGGCTCAGAAACATACAGGCAGCCAGTGCAAGCGGGCCAGAGTCAGTCTAATATGTTCGGACCTTCTAGTCCCCATTAGCAATCTGGCCACAACATTTTGCACAAGGTGCAGTTTCTGAACCGTCTTCAAAGGCAGCCCCATGTAGAGTGCAGTGCAGGAATCTAACTTGGACATTACCAGAGTGCAGACAACTGAAGCCAGGTTATCCCTGTCTGGATAGGGGCATAGCTGGGCCACTAACCGAAGTTGGTAGAAGGCACTCCATGCCACTGAGGTAGGGATGTCAGAGAATTCTGCCACGGATCTCGGTGAGGCCGAATACCAGTGCATTTGGCCCCCTGAACTCCATGGTGGAATGGCCTGCCACCCCCCCGCGGATCCCCCCCGGGACAAGACTTACCTGGGGCGGATGTTCCGGGCGGCGGCGGCTGGTCTTCCGACCGGCTGCCACCGCCGTCGCCATTTGCAGTCTTGTCAGGGTTTTTTTTTTACAAGACGTGATAGGCTACGTAAAGATTTACGTAGCCTATCATGGCTGCTGGGTAAAAAAAAAAAAAACGCGTACACAAATGGCCACCGCCATTTGCGTTCCTTATTTTTGGCCGTCTTAGTCTACCTAAATATTTACGTCGACTATGACGGTGAAAATAAAGGGGAACGTAAATAGCGTAGGGGGCGCTATTTGCGTCCCTTTTTGATTCGCCGTTTTAGCCTACATAAATATTTACGTAGGCTAAAATGGTGAATCAAAAAGGGACGCAAATAGCGCCTGCTACACTATTTGCATTCCCTTTTATTTTTGCCGTCATAGTCTACGTAAATATTTAGGTAGACTAAGACGGCCAAAAATAAGGAATGCAAATGGCAGCGGCCATAGCCACCGCCATTTGCGTACACGGGGTTTTTTTGTTTTTGTTTTTACTCAGAGCCCTCCGCAGCCGGAAACCCGGCTGCGGACGGCTCTGGCCTGGGCCTGGCTGGATGCTCCGCGGAGCTGCCGCGGAGCACAGCCGGCCTTGGAGGATTCCGGGGGGGAGGAATGGATCGCCTCCCCCCCCCGTCGAGGATTCCGGGGGGAGGGACGGAACGCCTCCCCCCCCCACCATCAACATAATCCGCAGAAAGGTAAGTGACTTTCGTACATCCCTACACTGAGGCCACCTGAGACTCAAGTGACAAAGATGGCTCAAGGAGAACCCCCAAGCTACAAATCTGTAGGTTCAGTTATGGCAACATGAAACAAAGACGTGTTGAGCCACATTGTGTCTCTTTATGTGGATTACAATTTAAACTTAAGTAGATCATAACTTTTTATCTGATGCTTTCAGACTGAGCTGATATGGGATGCTTTGTCAGAGGAAGCATCAGAAAGTGAAGTTTCTTTTCTGTGGACCGAATCCAAATTGCCGCATATCCAATAGGGCTTATTAGTAGCAACAGACCCCAAAGCCCTATCGAAGCTCCCTCTCCCATAAATTGAATGGGCCACTGATCCACATCCCATTAATCATAAAGGGGCTGCAGCTAAAAGAAAAGAAAACCTATGTGTATGTAGAAATATTTTGCATGCATACATAGACCTACCTGGATCTTTACCTGTACATTTAATAGTAGATGAAATTCAGCATGCATTTTTATTAGGATTCCCTTTTCTGCTGACTGTCTGGGTGGGGGCAATGGGTAGAGAAATTTAAGGTTTTTAAGCTCAACTAATGCATTCTTCATTTACAAATTAGTCTCTAGATTTCATATTGAATGAAAAGGGGTAGAAAAATTGTTTGCTTTTTTCTTTTTAAAGCACTGTTTAGTGGAAGTGAAGGAGAGAGGTTATGTTTCATCTGATTTCTAACTTGATGAAATAGATAGGTAGAGAATTTCTTCGTGCAGTTTAGTAGGTAGTATGGGACCATCTGATGAATTAATTATGAATCACGGCTATGTCTAAATTAAGGAATATACAAATTTCATTCCTCTAATAGCAACCTTTCATTTGGTTTGAGAAGATTATTATTTTACTTTTAACCTACAAGGGCCCATGCATTACTGAAGACTTGCCTATTTTTTTGTAGGCTGTGATATGCATATGATATGGACAGGTCACTAGCAAAGAAATCACTCTTAACTAAATAAGGATTTCGCAACCAATACATTTGGAATGCAATCCTATGGGTTGTGCTCTGACTATCCTATGCCCTGCTGGCAAGAGCCAGGCAGGAAGAGGACAGAGCCAATTTCACTTCCTTTCCTCCATTTAAATTGCAAAAAACACCTAGATCGGCCTCTGAGCCATCTTTGTTGTTCAGTCGTTCAGTCGTGTCTGACTCTTCGTGACCCCATGGACTGTAGCACGCCAGGCCTTCCCGTCCTGCGCCCTCTCCTGGAGTGTGCTCAAGTTCATATTCATTGCATCGGTGATGCTATCTAGCCATCTCATCCTCTGCCGTCCCCGTCTCCTTTTGCCTTCAGCAGCAAGTGAACTGGAAAACCCATAGGACTCTGTGTATGCTAGCCTCTCCTCCCCCCTGCCCCCTTCTCTCTCTCTCTCTCTCTCTCTCATGAGGTCACAGTTGCAACCTCATAGGGGAAGCTTTCCGCGGTGGTTGAAAGGGGGTAGAGGAGGGAAGATCCACAGTCAGATCTTCTCCTCCATGCTCATAGCTCTGTCTACAGATGAAGAGGAGGAGATCTGCAGATTCCTATGGTGCCCCAGACAATGTCTAGCAGCCACAGGATTGCTCTCTCTCTAAAGATTACTGAAGTCACAACTTTTGATGACCAATCACAGGGATTAATTTTGCTGTTATGAACTGTAAAATGCCATATGCTTCCACCCCATACCACACCACATCCTTAAGGTGACTGGGCAAAGGTCACATTCTTGCTTGTCACATGCCAAATCAGTAAATTCTATTCCATTTCTCCAGAAGTTTAACTACTGGTGCTAAAGGCCACCAAGCAGTGTTAGTACTCCAAAGTTCATATGAATTAAATCATGGGGGGGAGAGGAAGGGGGGTCTCCAAGAGAATGAGGGCGAAAGCAACACCAATGTCAGAATATTTCAATGTGGGGAGCTTCTGAGGTAAGCTAGACTCTACATTCCATAGACTTTTCAGTCAGTAATCATGCACCATTTGCAAAAGATCCCATCCTTGAGCCTAGCCAGGATTCCATAAGACCCTTGAGTAATAAGACATAGGGTGCTCTGGGAAGAAGAAGCAGGGAGTACTTTGCAACTAGAGACTCAAACTGTCCTATGTTTATTTGGCCTTTGAAAAGCTTGAAGCATTAGTGTCTATTATTTATGAAGGGTCCCCGACAAATGGACACTGCAATGTCCATTGGATACTGGATGTTTACATCATTTGAACTGTGGAATATATGAGCCTTCATGATCAGAAATGCACAGATGGTTAAATGAAAAATACCAGTGATTATTTTCATCCACTTGCCTTCATCTGTTTTAGTAAGGAAGTTAAAGAGGTGAAGCATATTCCAAGCTACACTGATAGCTTTGACATTATTTACTATTAGTTTGACAGTATGGAGTATACTGCTAATAAGGATTATATGTATATAACTGAACAATTCCCACTGCACACATCCAAGTTTTTCCAGAAGAACTATACAACATAATTTCACAATTAAAGAAAAATTAAAAAGTCACTTCCTATAAAATGCCACTGGGGCATAAAAAACTTGCAACAAGTCCATTAGCCGGCCTGATGTGTACAAACGTCCAGTGTATGTACAGTTTCTCCAATAAAAATATATAATGAACTAGAGTCAGTCCAGCCCTCCCAGATTAAGATCAATAATGAAAAAAAAAGGGGGGGAATATTCAAGATAATAGAATTTCTTAAATTATATCTACATCTGTAAATATACCAAGGTGATTAACAGCATTTTACCTTTGCCATTATTTTTAGCATTTTTATCATTTATCTCTGGCCTAATAAGAACCCTTTCTGGGATGGCATAATGGAATGAGCTACTGGTATTTTTTATTAGATCATCGAAAGAAAATATTAGCTCTGTACTTCATACAGCAACCTGACCGGCCATCATGGCTGGGGAATATGGGAGTTGTAGTCTAACACATCTGGAGAGCACTAGATAGGGGAAGGCTATCATAGAGCAAACACTCAACATGAGAATTTGCTGTAATGTATAGTACAGAATTGACAGACTCTACCATTTTCCTTTATACATAGTCAGCCGGTAGGCTCTTTCATTAGAAGTACATGGTCCAATGAAAACTATGTTGATGATAAGGAGGATCACCATCCCTTCCAGTAACAAATTTAGTGGCTCCTTGTCCATCAGCTAGCCAGCAAAATGAGGCAGTCCATAAACCAAGTAAGGGTTTTTAGTCTCCTCAGATATGCAGGAAAATATTCCCGCCCTGAAACTTCCCCACCCTCTGCAAGCCTCAAACAGCACAAGGCTCTTGTTCTAGGTGGATTGGAGCCCTGAAGATAAGAATTTCTGTTAGGGGTTAGAGATACACTGCAATGTTTTGTTACAAGTTCCCACTTGTTTCTTCTAAGCCAAACTTGGTTGTTCTATGCCTATCAGCTGACCAGTGAAATGGGACACCCATAGACAAGATAGTGGTAAACTAGAGGACCCCCTAAGTACTAGCTTGTAATTTAAAAACAACAGACAAGTGTGTGCATTGCACTTCAGGAGACACAGAATGTTACGTGCATTAGTTGGCCAGGATGAGTGGGTGAGGAGAGGGAGTAAATACATAAAAATAAGCCTCAAACAGCTTGCTTTATGTAGGGGTGGGAATTAACATTAAGGGTATGCATGTCATGAGGCATGCACCCCTGACTGTAAACCTCTCAACCCCTGAGTCCAGGATTCCATATGTTTTTAAGGACTCCGACTACTTTGAACCTACAGGAGTCCTTGGAGAAGAGTAATTAATTGGGATCACAGGAAAAATACATTTCTGATTCTATTTCATCTTCCCTTAAGGAATCATAGAATTTTAGAGTTGGAAGGGATTTGGGGACCAACTCCCCAGTTGCATCAACAGCATCCCTAAGAGATAGCCACTGCTTAAATACCTCCAGTGAAGAAGAGCCCACCACCATCCAAAGCAGTTTGTTCCACTACTTAACAGCTCTTACCATTAGAAAGTTTCTCCAAAGGTTTAGCCAAATTCTGTTTCCTTCAGGAGAACTAAAATTCTAGATGCCTGAAGATATTTTTGCATGGCATGTGCCTGCTGTTCTTCCTGTGGCCCTGGCATTCTCATGTTGCCAAGAGCCTAGTTTTCTAGCCTTCAGATTTGTCACCAGGAATGTTTTAAATCTCTAGCCAATACATCACACAAAAATGAGCATCAATGGAACTAGCATTTGGCTTCTTTCTAAGAATACATTCAAATGATATTGTGATCTTTATAGAAAGTTCATTCAAAAATGAGAAAGCCTTGGACATGTAATAAAAATACAGAATATACTGCATAAGAGGAAATATTTCATCAAGGATTAATAAATGCTTAAAAGATTTTAAATAGAAAACTGTCATACTTTTGACCCATATTCTGTTCCAAAGAGAATTTGCTAAGTTGCAACTGTAGAACAAACACTTGATCTATTATTTTCAGACTTTAAAAATGCACATATTCTGTCTCTGAGCAAACAGATATTTCATATCTAATCCTTGAAGGTCATCCCATTAGTAAATGTTTGGGAGAGCAAGTCAATAGAGGATGAGCAATCACCTAGATAATAAACTCCATAAGAAACAACTAAACTATGTTGTTCTTATTTGTGCTTGACAACCAGAGCAAAACTATTATCAGAATTTGTTAACAGTATCCCCTAGAAACACTAACCAACAGTCATTACAAGATGCAAATTTGGAGAGAAAGAAAATATTGTATGAGGGATATCTTGACTGGGTTTAATATGGAGCATTGTAGATTTTAGCATATAAGCAACAAGCTGGCAATTCTGTTCCACAGAAGTTCCACTGATTTGCTAAGTGTTAGTAAGTATTCTTGTTCCCTCATTGTCATGTTGGTAATAATCTTTACTACATTCCCACAGGGGTTGCTTACAGTTTTCTTGGACTCCAGCAGTGTAGCAGTAATTTTTGAAGTGCAGGAACTCATGACAACAGCTCCCATACCGGCTACATTGTCTTCTTTTTTTTACAACTGAGCGAGTCCAAGTTTTGTTGGGACACCCCCCCACACACATACATTGTGCCAATGGAGGCTTTTTTCCTAAGCCCTGTAGCTGCACATGGAGGTAAGGCAATGATCCCTATTATTAAATGAACTTTAATTATCATTAAATGCAATTATTAAATAAAAATTGGACGCCAGCAACCGTACATACAAATTTAATATGAAGAAGCTCACTACACCTTTAAAATAATTTCTAGTTTGACTCTAAAAGTCCAGTGACAAATGGATACATTTCAGACAATTTCTACCTTACCTTTAGGCCTCCAGTTTACATTATCCTATATTGCTGGATTCATATGTCATGCTTAAACAACAAAACCCAGGGGGTTTTTTAACCCTAAAATTATCTAAACCAAAGTTCCCTTTTAGAAGTCAGGAGTATCCTTTACACACATAAGAGATCAAAACTGATGTTTTAGATTTTATTTTACTTTGCACAATTTCTGTCTTTTAACCCACTAAATAGTAATACTGACGAGCCACAAACATTTGTACTTTTTCAGCCTTAGGCATAGAGGGCAGTATCCAACACTGCCACTCCACTTATGCTGTCAACGTCCCACTAGCATAGGTGACCTCTAGTGGTATGCCAATAGCATAAACTGGTGTGACGGTTTTCTCAGCTTATGCTATTGGCATACCACTAGAGGTCACTTATGCTAGTGATACATCAATACTGTAAGCAGACTGGCAGTGTTGGGTACTGCCCTTGACACATCACAAGTTCCTGCTTCCCACAACATTACTGGAAGCCACTACCTGAAAATGTTTGGTCTACCCTACATACATTACACCAGTACATAAGGAGTGGAATGAATGGGGAATCATTCCAGTTCCCCATAGCATGGATTCATGCATGATGCAGAGTGATTACAACATGAGTATCTGTCAGCTTTTGGAAGTGGAGATCCACATGAACAGGTTCATATCCCTAACAGTCAATCTTGTTTTAAACAATCTTATAGAATATGCAAGACTTAGTAATATAAACAGTATTCAGTTCCCTGTTGCACCCACTTCTATGCTAATTGGCTGCTCCATTCTTTTAAATTTACTCTGTGTGTGTGTGTGTTTGTGTTATATAACCAGGACTAATTAGAAACTCCCACTCCTCATGAAAAATGGAGACTGTTACATTCAGTTCAATAATTCCACAGCAGCCTCAGATTCATCATCATGTGTTAAGTGAGGAACAAACAATTGGTCCTAATTAATGATTATAAAGTAAAAGATACTTTCTTGATGCAAGTTCACAACTATGAAAGCAGAATGTTCAGAAACACTCCACATGGCTTTCAGTGCTATATATTTTTTACAAGTATCTAATCATCATCCTTGGTATCCTGGCATCCTTTGTTTTGCACACCGCGTTTAACTTTAAACACCTTATTTTGCTTCCAGCACAAAAGTCTGCACAAAATCACACACAAAATAATTTTGAGAACTTGTAAGGACAGAAGTGAAATGCAACTTTTAAAAACTGATTTGGCCCTTTGTATTAGAACATTCATATGGAATTGATCATAAGAACACCATGGGCAGAGACAGCAAATGCCAAGAAACAAAACTCCTATGTGTTTAGAAAATTTCACTGGGTTATTAAATCTTGTAATCACCAAAATAAAATACCATGTACCAAATGGTGTTTGGGAACAAAAAACCAAATACCATAGCAACACATAAGGATTATTTAAATTACTGCATAAAACCATTATATAAGGGCGATAAAGCATTAACTATTTTAAGAATCAAAGGAAAAGCAGCAGACAAGCATACCAGGGCTGGGTGGGGGCAGTTAAGGAAAAAAATAGTGGCAGCAAGAATATCACTAGCTGTTGTGGGTAGGATGGAGATGCACCTATTTTGCTCTATGTATTCCTTCTGCTAAGTCGCATGATTATTTCCTACATGTTCAGAAGCCTAAAAAATATTGTTTGATCGGTAGTGAATGTTATACCTAGTCCAGTAAAGAAGAAGCCAAAGAAAGGTGAAGAACGAGAGATGATGGAGCACCTCTGTAAGTCTAGCAAGTGGTAGAGAGGGCTGCAAGCATGGATAGAATGTTTTCTGTTCAGGAAATGGAGGATCAGGCATTAACTTTTACTTGACCTTTTGGGCTGCCAGTTCTCAAGAACTTAATAGTGTAATGCGCAACCATGTAGCTACCAATGTGCTTTCCAAAGTAACATGCATGAACTCTTTGACTCTATGACAGAACATTCCAGTTTTGCTCATAAAATTTAAATCAAGTAAATATTTGAGATGCAAATACAATATGAAAGCTCTTATCAAAAGTTCAACAGGCAAAAATATGCCTTTAAAAAAAAATCCCTCAGAAATGTCTATTGTCCTAACAAAGTAATATTAGCTAGTTTACCATATGTACATTTAATCAACTTTATTCTAATTTTAACAGTCAAGACTTAGGTATTTTGAGGGGAGGGACTGTAAAATGAACAGACAAGAACTATCAGAGAGGCGCACTGGGAGGGTCTGAATTCCAAGAGGAGTCGATTCCTGTCAGGAATTCAGTCTGATTTTGTAAATTCAGAATTCTAGCACCAAAGTAATGTTACACTTCGTACACCATCTCTACTGTTGAGCCATATTTGTTTTGCCTTTCAATAATTCACCACAGATAATTTCTTACCCAAATCTGAGCCACCTGCTGTGGCTGAAAGCTGGGACATCACCAATCCTTTTCTGAGTCTGATAACAGTGGCCTGCTACATCAGCGACCCTATGAGAAAAGGACTCAAGGTAATTTGTCACTGCCTTCCCCTCTATGCTTCCTGTAGTTCTCACTGTGCAACTCATTACACAAGAGAAATACATTTTAAAAAATCATACTTATTTAAGATGTAGAAGTTCCCCCAAATAGGAAGCACCAGTCTCTTGTGCTCCTATTCGTCTCAGATGGTGCAATGTGTTTGGTGTTTTTTTCAAAACTAGTAAGGAGGGGAGAGTAGCCTTATGTTTAGCTGTCCCTCATCCAAACAGAGAAACCAGAGATTCAGCAAGATCTGCTGCTTATCAAGATGAATCATTAATGTACTAACCCTATATTACAAGACAGACTTGTTGGGCATGTAGTTCCTAAATCTAAACTCCATCATGTAAACAGAGAAGTGAAAAATAAACAAACCACCTCAGTATCACTACTGTACACCTCAGTATCAGAGATTCCATAGGAGCCAGTATGTTGTATTCTGGAAAGAAGAACTAGCATTAATTTCCAATCAAGTTTGAGCAAACATGAGCAAAAGTTTGAGCAAATTTGAGAAAAAAATGTTTTAACAGATTCTGTCATTAAACTCAAAGTTCAAATTGCTTTTTCTTGTTCAGCCCCCAACTAACCTACTTCCAAAAATGCATCCAGATAGTTTCAAATGCTTCATTGCTACTACTGTACTTTGAAGGGAAATTCAGCTATGCTCAGGAGCATAACAAGCCTTCATACATTCTAATTTCTTGATCACTTGCACTGGCATGACCTTAATTTTCTTAAGCAGTTTGTATTCATCCCCTGAGAAAATGCTCTCTGTTTATGGAATCTGCCTGTATCTATCTTCCTTTATGAATATTGAAGCACAGAATGTAATTCAATTTTTGTCAGTGTCTTCCTTTCTGGTTAATAAACTGTTCATTGTGAGGATGTGTCACCTCATCAATGATAAGTAAAAAAAGAAACTAATGAGACTACTTACCCTCATGAATATAATGAGATGCAGCAAGAAACAGTAGCCAGGCTACAGCTGATTATCTGTGCCAGTATAAAAAGGCCTGTCAAGAGGAAATATCCTCCTGACTATGGCCAGTGAATTTGCTGAACACACAGTAGGCCCTAGTGAGAAAAGCTACCTCTGACTGCAGTATTATTTCATACTCAATAAAATCCACATTGCCTAAGCAAAACAGAATAAATTCCTGACGTGGCTAGCAAAAGCCAACTTTTAAGAACTGTTAGTAATGGTAATCTTGAAACCCTAGATACACCAGAAACTCATTTAAAATACAGAGAAAATGAAGAAGGTTGAGTTAAGGTCGAATATGCTCATAGTGCACAACATGTACAGCATATATGTAATGGGAGACAGAAATAAATTCAATTGAAATGAATGAAGATTAGATGGATTAAGATTGTGATAAACTGTGCAGCAGTACTTTGACAGCCAGTGCCTATTGGGTACAACAATCAACTCTTGGGCATAGATGGCCTTACTTTCAGGTGGCCCTAATCCAAACCCACATACACACTAGTAGACTGCCTTCACACTCCTGTATATGTCAGAACTAAAAAAAGGTTTGATGTGACAGAAGCAGCTCAGCAAAGTAGGCCACAAGGACCCAGACACATTGACACCAAAACTAGATACACTGGAGAGACTCTCCCCAACCAGACTCAGATATGAACTTCAGGGGCCCATAAAAGCCCACCTCAAGTAAGAAACAAGCATTTAAAGCACCTGAATTCTTCTCTGTTCAGATTTAACTCCAGCCTCAGAAAAATTCCCAGTCTCCCCCCACTGCCCATCTTTGCTAACATTTGCTCTTTCCAAAAGCACTCCTAGTTAGTCTCCCAGTCGAAAAACACATTTTCTGTCTTTGCTGCTTGCAAGATTGGTGTAGAAGAGAGAGCATGTGGCAGGCACACAGGGAGAGGAGTGAATGGAGGCTTGCTTCTTTCCTCCCTTCCCCCCCCCTGCCCTAACACACTGGGCAGAACTACTTCTCCCACAGCTCCCTGGGCTTTGCACTTTGGCACACTGCTCTCTAGTATGTCAGGGCAATGAAGAGGGAGGCAGGAAAGTGACCACTTTCCCTCTTCTCCTTACGCAGCTGCCTATGCTACTCCCAGAACCTCTGCCATAGGGAAGAGGAGGGGAAGGGTGTTTTGGAAGCAGGGGATTGTCGGAGAGGGCTTTGGGGCATAGCAAGCACGGCAGGGACATTATTCTGAGTGGCTGCATTGGCTCAGAAAAGTCTAGTTTTTTTCTGATGGTGGAGGAGAGATTTCTAAATTAATCTGAGTGGGGCTTTGAAAAGCTCACCCATCTCTAATAAAATCAGCCACGAGTATTATAGCATGCATTTCAGCAGTCAATACACCATTTATTTGCATTTTTAAATTATTGATCCCACTCATATCTAAATACCCTTTGTAGTCACATCAAAGTACCTGTACTAATTTTGTCATCAGTTACAGTTTGTAAACAGTGAATATTCACAGTTATAATTACATATGTACTTCAGGTCCTATTTCAACAGTTTCGAGGTTTATTTTTACCATCACTTTTATCTACCAATCATTTTACCAATTTCTGTGAACATAACACCAGAAATGTGATAGAGCAAGTTTGGTGAAGCAAAGTAAGACTGGGTCAGGCTACTGCAGTGCCCAGAGAGGAGACTGTCTGGAAACTCTATGTATGCCACTTGGAGTTGCACAGGAGAAAGGCAGGATATACATGTAATTGACTGCAACAAGATGAAATACAGGAAGAAAAAGATATACAGTGAGTATATTTTGTATGAATTCAGATCACTGCAGCATTTTTTTAAAATATGTAAATCCCTTACCTAGCAAATAATATCATGGTATTTAAGGCTTACCACAATAGTGTGCTTCTTTAATAAGAGGAAAAATGACCAATACCCAGCCAAAACTAAATTTGGCGCATATATATATATATATATATATATACACACACACACACACACACACACACACACACATACACACACATATACATACATACATACATACATACATATACTTCTTAACACCTTTTAAGAACATAAGGACAGCCATGCTGGATCAGACCAAGGGTCCATCTAAGTCCAGCATTCCGTTGACACAGTGGCCAACCAGCTGCCGACAGGGAACCCAGAAGCAGAACATAAGTGCAACAGCACCCTCCCACCCATGTTCCCCACCAACTGGTCTACACAGGCATACTGCTTATGATACTGGAGGTAACATATAACCATCAGGACTGGTAGCCATTTACTAGTAGCCATTTTCATTCATATTTCTTTCTTAGATTACTTGAGTCCTTTATTTAAATAAAGGCATGCTAGAAACACTGAAAAGAAAAACAAACAGAAAGAAAGACAGACAGACAGACAGCACAATTCAGTGTGTGGCAGAGTGTAAGAATGTTTACAGTAATTTTGATTTAAAAAATACTCTTAACTCTAACTAGTTTAATGACAAAATAACTATCCAGATTCCTTAGGCTTCTCCTAGAAGCCTAGTTTAAAAAACAAAACAAAACCATGCAACCACCCACTGAGTCTACAATAGGAAAAAGCAGTCCCAAATGCCAGTCCATTACAGAAGCATCCAAAAGAGGTGTAATGTGAGATTGCCATCTGGCCATCTGATGCTAACAGTAGCAAAAGCTTTTACAATTTCTTTCCGTCTTTCTGTTGCATTTAAACCTTGTTCTATTGCCTATCTTAAGCCCCCCCCCCTTTAAAAATAAGATTTAGAATATGCAAGGCAAATAGCTCAGTTCAGTAAAGGACAACAGAACATAAATAGAATATTATGTTATACCACAATCAAGTAATTAATTAAATTCATATCATGGTTATTATATTCAACATAACACAGTGCATAAATTCAGAAGAGAATCAGGACCCCAATATGCTAGTTTTCCTCTTTACATTGTCCTGTTCGGGAAGTATATCCATTGGCATGCAGATCTAAGCCATATAACAAGTTTATATACACCTTGTAGATCTCAAATGGAGCTGACCTGAAATGACAAAGGTGCATTTCATACACCATTTCTCCCACTCAAGAATAGCACACACATACTTTTCAGTGATTTGGGGGAAGGGGTAAAAAGGGATGCAAAACAGTTTACAAAGGGGGAGCTCCTCCCTAAAATTTATGCAGCATCTTAGAACAGTCTACACAAACCCATTTGGCTCCTGCTTCCTGACATATTGTTGTGTTTAGAAATCGAACTCTTCCTTCCAGATCCATTTGGCCACATAACTTGGCACTAGGAAGAAGATGGCCAATATTATTTCTCTCTCTCTCTCTCTCTCTCTCTTTCTCACACACACACACACACACACACACACACACAGAGAGAGAGAGAGAGAGAGAGAAGGGGGGGCATGAAAGCTGAACCTGGTCAGAGCATCAAACATCAGCAAAGTAATGTGAAAGTGCAAGCTTTGAAGGGTTTTTCAACATATATTTTGTCTCCCAGAAAAATCTGATCACAACTAAGATGCTAGAAACACCAGCAAATTAAAGGATAAAATTGATTATAACAAAAAGGAAAGCATCTCAGTGCAGCATTTTGATAGTATTATATTAACTCTCAGTTTCCACAATCCCCAGTATGCTATATCATACCTATATCACTATAAAAAAAAAAATCAGCAATTGAAATCAGGCAGGACAAAGCTATATATTTTAAGAGGAAAGTCAGCTCTATACTATGAAAAGATAATGCATTGTCTGCTCTACAAAAAGCTTTTTCACCAACTGGCTGTCGACTCAAATACTCAGAATAACTTACACAGGTTGAATGCCTAATTTATCCATCATCTCTCAAAGGTTCCTATAGAAGCAGTTCAAAGAAATATATGAACTGCTGCTATGAAGGCAGGAGAAAAAAAAACACATAACCCCCTATTTAAATAAGGCATTTGTTAGGTATTTTTCTCTATCCTAAGTACAACGTTCAAATATTAGGTCTACAGTACATTCGGATTTCTATTGTGGTGGTGGATTAAAGGCAATAGAGCATCTTACAAAGTGTGTGTTATCTGAGAATAATCTTTACATATATTACCCAAAACATTTATAAAATGATATTATGAATGTAACCTTCTGGCTGCCCAATTATATCAAAGAAGGCCCAAGCCTGATGGAGGGTTTAAGCTTAATTTGTACACGGGAGTGGTCAACAGACCTGGGACCTCTGGAATATGCATGCCTTACTTCTACCAGGTTCCTATTACAATCAAGTAATCTACGAATATCACTTTTAATTGGCCATCTAGAGTCCCCCCAAGGAAAGCAGAGAGCAGGAAGCACTGGGAAACCCATCACAGATACTTAGTCCCCCTTAAGCATCCATTAGCACCTATCAAGGTTAGGCACAAAATATTAACATGGCACTGCTCTTTTCACTCTGTACCTTTTGGCACTAGATACCTATGGCAGAGTTCATGTACCCACTATGTAAGTATTCATCCTAACAATCTGTTGCCTGCTTCAGAAGGAAGTTTGTTCCTCCTATGAGCAAGAAAGATTTTGCTTTTCCTATTTTGCCAACATACTTAGTTTTTGAACCATTTTGGAGGGTTCAAGTAGAACCAGGTGTTTTTTTGGTTTCAGTTCTATTCCATATCAGACCCCTGAAGTTTCCTGAAGTACAGAACTATTTCCTCAGGTCAAAAAACAAACAAAAGGATTCCATAGAATTTCCTGTCATGAGTATGTAAAGCAGATTTAAAAAAAAGAAAGATGAGGGAAAATGAAATATATGAGGTTTGAAAAGGAATAGGTGATATGTAAATAAAATGTCCTAGCAACAGGAATACTTATTCAGAAATTGAATTGTGTTGGTAGTACGCTCCTGTCTCAACAGGTGATGTTAGTCTGATGCTCAAGTCAACCACACTTGAATTAACAAATAATTCAATAAAAATTATTTATAGAGGGGGTATGATATATAGGGTTAGAGTCATAACTTAATATTAAGAGCATGTGAGAAACACAAAATTAAAATATTCATTCAATATCCTCAATTTAAGACATGATTAATTTGAGATGATTTAGAACTGTGGACTGCCACAGCTAAACAATATATTATAACTCGATCTTGTAGGGAAGCAGAGGAGCAGAAACTCTAGTCTGAAATGCATCCATTCAGAACAACTAAATATTTTGAGAACTGTTTAATGTTTTTACAGATAAATTAAAATTACTGAATATGAGATCTGACTTTTTAAAAAATGGATTATCTAATAAGTATTCAGATTTTTGTTTCATTCTGCTCCATGATCAGACGAAATTATTGAATTCCTTGTTACATGGTTGGCTAGAATATCGACTTCCCAAGGACAAGGATCTATATCTATCTGAAAAACACTTAGACTGCAATTTATAAGTCCGGTTTATGACTGAACCCTGATTCACCCATTACATGGGTAGTATGGCTGCCACCACTGACCCACTTTCACTGCACTTGTGCAGGTAGGGATGTCAGAGAATTTCGCCACGAATCTCAGGGAGGCCGAATGCCAGCGCATTCAGCCCCCCGAAATTGGTGGCGAAACGTTCTGCCACCCCCGGGACGGGACTTACCTTGGGAGAATCCTCCTGGCGGCGACGGCTCCGGCGGCGGTTCAGCAGCAGCAGCGGTGGCTGCGGCAGCCAGTCTTCCGACCGGCTGCCACCGCCACCATTTCCAATAAAAACAAAAAACAAAAAAACGTGATAGGCTACGTAAATCTTTACGTAGCCTATCACGGCTGAGTTAAAAAAAAAAAAGCGTGTACGCAAATGGCGGCGCCCATGGGCGCCGCCATTTGCATTCCTTATTTTGGCATGTCTTATCTTAGTCTACGTAAACATTTACGTAGACTATGGCAAAAATAAGGGGAACGCAAATAGCGTAGACGCTACGCTATTTGCGTTCCCCTTATTTTCGCCGTAGTCTACGTAAATGTTTACGTAGACTAAGACATGCCAAAATAAGGAATGCAAATGGCGGCGCCCATAGGCGCCGCCATTTGCGTACACGCTTCTTTTTTTTTTTTACTCAGTTGTGATAGGCTACGTAGACATTTACGTAGCCTATCATGGCTGACTGCAGGGACGCAAATGGCGGTGGCTACGGCCGCCGCCATTTGCGGGCCCGGCCAGCCAGGATTCTGGGTTGGAGGGACGGAGCGCCTCCCCCCCAGCCAGAATTTTGGGGGGGAGGGACGGTGCACCTCCCGCCCGGCCAGAATTTTGTGGAGGAGGGACGGAGCGCCTCCCCCCCATCGCAAATCAATTTCGTCAAAAGATAAGTGACTTTCGTACATCCCTATGTGCAGGCATCTAGCTTGCATCGATGGAAAATTCTCATATTTCTTTTTAAGCGTGTGTGTGTGTGTGCGCATGTGCAGGCACACACACACTTTTCAACTTGTGTTGATCAAAACACACACACCGATGTATTTTCCAAAGAAAATTTCAACAAAACTTCAGAAGCATGTCAGATATGTCTTATCATAGAGATATTCAAAGAAAATGATCTGTCTCTCTTTTATTTTAAAATAAAATGTCTGGAATCCATATCACAAAAACTTTATTAGGTTAACTCAAAGGTCACAAAATACTGTGCAAGCTTTCCAGAACTTTTCATCAGGCAAGTTGGTAAAAAGAACAAAAGGAAGGGAGGAATGGCTGCTGTTCAAGCCATGGAGTCTGCATTTGCTTACAGTCTTAAGATGGAAAGTAGGAGGAGGCTGCAGACATGTCAATTAGGCTCTACCATGAACTGAGGTGGTTTCAGGTTTCCACCTGGGACCCCTCCTAAGGTTTGTTTGTTCTTCCCAGCAACCAATGGCTGATCCCGCATTTTTCCTTTCAAGTCAGTTCACCTTCAGCTAAGTAGCTAAAAAATCATGTCTATTTTTACGTCTAGTTGGAAGGGTCTGAGGAAAAAGCCCAGGGCTCAGTGTAACAGATGCACATCAAAGCTCAATTTGGTTAATCTAACTAACTTTTCCATTCTATATCAAAGCCATATATTAGGTAATAAAGCCTAATTTGATTCCTTCGTCTGTGTTCAACAGCTAATATCCCCTTGGTATAACTGTAAAGGGCAGCGACCCCATGGTGCACCTTGATTCTAGGCTTAACAGTTATTCAATTAAAATTATTTTTAAGATGCCTTTAAGGTTGGAATCCTCTCAAAGCAGATATATATTTACATGTGTGGGCCAATTCTTCATGTACACTTGCATGTTGGCTGTACCATGTGTTTGAAACCAACAGTTACAATGCATATCTTGGCTGGTTAAGCCCAGCGGAGCACAGCTTAACAACCTGCTAGCTGAAATAGTAAATACATACAGGGATTTTTTAAAAAAACAACAACATCCCTTTGGTTGGGCTGCTAATAACCTTATTGTGTTTAATTAAATAATTTGTAGTTATACCAGGGCTGAGCAACCCCAGCATGCCACAAAATTTGGCAGTAGAAAAAAAATCTGATTGTTTTTCTAAAAGAAATGTGGCGTCTAGGACTCGATGTATC
The DNA here is from genome assembly GCF_057233095.1 of Heloderma suspectum. Lineage (NCBI taxonomy): Eukaryota > Metazoa > Chordata > Lepidosauria > Squamata > Helodermatidae > Heloderma > Heloderma suspectum. The sequence continues at coordinate 75,190,583 of NC_139462.1, forward strand.
TACCTAATAAGTAATATTAACACAGAATAAGAGCTATTATTTCTGAGATGTTACTTTAAAAATAAAGGTTGATAGCGTACATTCATGGTATAATAAAGAATAGTACAAAAAGTTTCTTAATACTGCTCTGAGAGAGAAGAGGTCAAGCTGACATTTGTACAATGATTAATTCAAATACTATACTCAGATCTTTTATATACAAAACCTTGCTGCTGTCATAGTATCATAAAAAAAATCTACTACATACATGAAGAAATAGTCCTTCCATTTGAAGTCAATTAAAAAAAATCTGTAAATGGAATGTGCCATTTAGCATGAAGTAGATTTTTTACCTCTTCTTCAATCCCTCCCTTAATTGCTCTTTCTAAATATGAACAGAACATTTCCCATCCTTGGGTTAAAATGACTATGCAGCTGTTACTATTAAAACAACGTTCATTTTAATTTAGAAAGCACTATAGAAAGATAGCTCCACTCATCACTACTTTTTCCCTAAATGATCAGAGTTATAGCCTGATTCACAAGATCAGTTTGCAGAATATTTGCCACTGAGGCAACAGGAGCATGGGACAAACCAAGGAACGCTGCTACCCCATTCAACCAGCCTGTGCCTTTGATGTAACTGCACATCTGAATTCTCTACCACCGTAACAAATCTCTCAGATAAACAGCAAATCTTCTGTTGCAGTGACAGTATCAACAGCTATGCTACTTCCCTACACACAGATGGATTTCCAAAAACCATTCAGAATGTTTAACTTCATAGCCTTAACAGTATATCACAATGCTCTGGGTTTAAAGGATTAAGAAAGAGAAATGGGTTGTCTGCTCCACCAGCGCAAGTGTCCTGCTTATGGTGGCAAAGGGACAGAGCTCCAGCAATTTTGCCAGGGTCACTTCCAGAGGCAAGGTCAATAGACAGTCCAAGGTCCAAACATAGGGCGGTCCAAAGAAGAGCAAAGGCAAGACAGAAGGAGGAGCAAGAAGAACAAGGTTAGCAGGGGAAAGACAAATCAGGAGTCTAGAACCTGGTGTGCAGACATTGTTCCCAAACTCTGTGCCTAGAACAAAAGGCTTTTAAGCCCAGTCATTCAGAGCTACCCACCCAGAGCACAGGTGAGATCATCAGTGCCACCTGAGGAATGGTCTACTCATGAGTAGAGCCTTGACCACAAGTAAACCATTACCCATGAGGAGTCTTTATTCCTCAGGCAGGCAGTTCTGCATCTGATAGCCAGCCAAACCTGTACCTTTAGGCCCCTTCACTCCCTGGGGCTAGGTGGCTGCTTGGCAACTGCCTCCAAGTTCAAGTGGGTTAGAGGTGGCTAAGTGTATCTGGAGGGGAAGATATGATGGCCATCTACCCCAAAGGCCCAGGACACCCCTGAACAGTCTCACAGGCAGCTCCACAATTCTTGGATGACTTGAAGTCATCCTCCAAGGAAGAATCCTCCAGAAGGGGCATGACCACAGGGGTATCTAACACCAACTGCCACATTGGAAAAAATCCAGCAGAGAGAGAGAGAGAGAGCTAGGCAAAATCAGTATCAAATGGTTGGGCTAGTTTTGTTTTGTTTTAGGTGTACAGTTTTTACTGTACCTGTGCATTTTTAAATGCTTTGAGTCATTTGAGGAGTCCAGTTGAAAAGTGGGATATAAATCTACTAAGTAAATAATAAACGTAACTGTGAGCAAAAATATACAATCAGAGCCAGAAATATTGGAACAAGGATAACTGTTTTGGCAGTTGGCCTCTGCATACCACAACACTGAAGTTGAAAGGAAACACATCCAGATGGGAGTGAAGTCAGGACTTTCAGCTGTAATTCAAGGGGCTTGACAAAAGTGGGGCACTAACCATTTGGGAAGGACAGCCAGTTGCATACACCCCCCCCCCATCATTGGTAGCTCATAAGTAATGGAACGAATGGCTGACAAGCAGCTGCATGGCCAGGTGTGGCTTGTTTCCTGGGTACCCCATGACCAAGCAAGCAGATGAAAGGCCTGGAGGTGGTTCTGAGTGTTACATTTGCATTTGGTAGCTGTTCACTGGAACTACCAACATGAGGTCCAAAGAGGTGTCCATGCAAGTGAAGGAGGCCATCATTAGGCTGAGGAAACAAGATAAACCCATCAGAGAGATAGCAAAAACACTGGGAGTGACTCACACAACAGTGTGGAACATCCTGAAAAAGAATCATAGAATCATAGAATAGTAGGGTTGGAAGGGGCCTACAAGGCCATCGAGTCCAACCCCCTGCTCAATGCAGGAATCCAAGTCAGAGCATCCCTGACAGATGGCTGTCCAACCTCGTCTTGAATGCCTCCAGTGTGGGAGAGCCCACCACCTCCCTAGGGAATTGGTTCCATTATCGTATTGCTCTAACAGTCAGGAAGTTTTTCCTGATGTTCAGCCGGAATCTGGCTTCCTGTCACTTGAGCCCATTATTCCATGTCCTGCACTCTGGGATGATCAAGAAGAGATCCTGGCCTTCTTCTCTGTGACAACCTTTCAAGTACTTGAAGAGTGCTATCATATCTCCCCTCAGTCTTCTCTTCTCAAGGCTAAACATGCCCAGTTCTTTCAGTCTCTCTTCATAGGGCTTTGTTTCCAGTCCCCTGATCATCTTTGTTGCCCTCCTCTGAACCCTCTCCAGTTTGTCTGCATACTTCTTAAAGTGTGGTGCCCAGAACTGGACACAGTACTCCAGATGAGGCCTAACCAGTGCTGAGTAGAGGAGAACTAGTACTTCCCGGGATTTGGAAGCTATGCTTCTATAAATGCAGCCCAAAAGAGCATTTGCCTTTTTTGCAGCCACATCACATTTTTAGCTCATACTCAGCTTGTGATCGAAAACAATTCCAAGATCTTTCTCGCTTGTAGTGTTGTTGAGCCACGTATCCCCCATCTTGTAACTGTGCACTTGGTTTCTTTTTCCTAGGCGCAGAACTTGGCATTTATCCCTATTAAATGTCATTCTGTTGTTTTCTGCCCAGCACTCCAGTCTATCCAGATCACTTTGAATTTTGTTTCTGTCTTCCGAAGTATTAGCTATCCCGCCCAATTTTGTGTCATCTGCAAATTTGATCAGCATTCCCTGCACCTCCTCCTCCAAGTCATTAATAAAAATGTTGAAGAGCACTGGGCCCAGGACTGAGCCCTGCGGTACCCCACTCGTTACCTCTCCCCAGTTTGAGAAGGTCCCATTGATAAGCACTCTTTGAGTCCAATTCTGTAGCCAACTGTGGATCCACCGGATCGTTGTTTCATCTAGCCCACTTTGAGCTAGTTTGCTCATCAGGATATCATGGGGCACTTTATCGAAAGCTTTGCTGAAGTCGAGGTATATGATGTCTACGGCATTCCCACGGTCTACAAGGGAGGTGACTTGATCAAAAAATGAGATCAGATTCGTCTGGCAGGACTTGTTTTTGACAAATTCATGTTGGCTTCGAGTAATCACGGCATTGTTTTCAAGGTGCTTCCAGATGGATTGCTTTATCATCTGCTCCAGAATTTTCCCAGGGACTGATGTCAGACTGACTGGTCTGTAGTTCCCAGGTTCCTCCTTTCTACCCTTTTTGAAGATAGGGACAACATTAGCCCTCCTCCAGTCATCTGGCACTTCCCCCGTCCTCCATGATTGCTCAAAGAGAATAGACAGCGGTTCTGAGAGTTCTTCTGCCAGTTCCTTTATTACTCTAGGATGCAGTTCATCTGGCCCTAGAGATTTGAACTTATTCAAAGTAATTAGGTGTTCCTTGACCATACGCCTATCAATCTCAAGCTGCAATCCTGCCCCTTCAGCCTGTACTTCGCCTTTGCCAGGGGGGTCATAGACCCTCTTTTGGGAGAAGACTGAGCCAAAGTAGGAATTGAGCACCTCTGCCTTTTCTTTGTCATCTGTTATAGTTTTGCCATCCTTACTTAATAGCTGAACAACCATTTCTTTCCTCTGCCTTTTACTATGCACGTAGCTGAAGAAAGCCTTTTTGTTGTTTTTAGTATCCCCCGCTAACCTCAGCTCGTTCTCAGCTTTAGCCTTCCTGACGCCATCCCTGAAATTCTGTGCTACCTGCCTGTACTCTGCCTTTGTTACTTGGCCTTCTTTCCACTTCCTATATGTGTCCTTTTTTGTTTTCAGGTCATCCCTAAGCTTTTTGTGAAGCCACATTGGCTTCTTCTGTTGTCTTCCACCTTTTCTTCTTGTTGGAATTGTTTGTGATTGTGCCTTGAGAATTTCCTTTTTTAAAAGCTCCCACCCATCTTGGACTCCTTTTCTCGTTAGCGTCGCTTGCCATGGGACCTTACTGATAATTGTTCTGAGTTTATTAAAATTGGCTTTCCTAAAATCCAGGGTACGCGTTTGACTACACTCGGCTCTTGCTTCCCTTAGAACCAAGAACTCAAGTGCAACATGGTCGCTTTCCCCCAGAGTTCCTGTAACTGCTACTTTATCCACTAAGTCATCTCTGTTGGTTAGGATCAAGTCAAGGACAGCCGATCCTCTAGTTCCTTCCTCTACTTTCTGTAGGAGGAAATTATCCGCCACACAAGTCAGGAATTTCCTGGAGGGGCCATGTTTTGCAGAATTTGTCTCCCAACAAATATCGGGGAGATTGAAGTCCCCCATTACTACTACATCATGCTTCCTTAAAACATTGGCTATTAGAAGGAATTAACTGGCAAGCTCAGCAACAGCAAAAGGCCTGGAAGACCACGGAAGACAACTACGGTGGATGACCACAGAATTCTGCTCATGGTGAAGAGGAACCCTTTCACAACATCTAGCCAGGTCAAGAACACTCTTGAGGAGGTAGGCATGTCACTCTCAACATCTACAGTCAAGAGACGGCTTTATGAATGTAAATACAGAGGCTTCACAACAAGGTGCAAACCACTGGTAAGGCTCAAGAACAGAAAGGCCAGATTACCCTTTGCCAGCAAACACCTAAAAAAGCCTGCCCAGTTCTGGAATAAGATTCCTTGGACTGATGAAACCAAGATTAACTTGTACCAGAATGATGGGAAGAGAAAAGTATGGAGAAGGAAAGGAACAGCTCATGATCCAAAGCATACCACATCACCTGTCAAACATGGTGGAGGCAGTGTGATGGCATGGGTATGTATGGCTGCCAATGGAACCGGGTCACTGATGTTTATTGATGACCTGACTGCTGATAAAAGCAGCAGGATGAACTCTGAAGTGTATAGGGCTATACTTTCTGCTCAGATTCAGCCAAATGCTGCCAAACCGACAGGACGCCACTTCATATTGCAGATGGATAATGACCCAAAACATACAGCAAAAACTACCCCAGAGTTTCTCAAGGCAAAGAAGTGGGATGTTCTTCAATGGCCAAGTCAGTCACCTGATCTCAATCCAATACAGCATGCTTTTCACTTACTGAAGACAAGACTGAAGGCAGAAAGACCCACAAACAAGCAGCAGCTAAAGGCAGCTGCAGTAAAGGCCTGGCAAAGCATCTTGAGGGAGGAAACTCAGCATTTGGTCATGTCCATGGGTTCCAGACTTCAGGCAGTCATTGACTGCAAAGGATTTTCATCCAGGTATTAAAGGCGATCCTTAAGTTTGACATGATGTTGGGTTGTCCCATTCCTTATGAGTCACCAATGATGGGGGGGGGTATACCACTGGCTGTCCTTCCTGAATGGTTAGTGCCCCACTTTTGTCAAACCCCTTGAATTACAGCTGAAAGTCCTAACTTCGCTCCCATCTAGGTGTGTTTCCTTTCAACTTCAATGTGCTGGTGTACAGAGGCCAACTGCCAAAACAGTTATCCTTGTTCCGATATTTCTGGCCCTGACTATATTTAGAATTTCAATCCTGAGGTAATTCTCCCCCCCCCCATTTTAAAGTAATTCTCCCTTTCTTCCCCCAAATGGCCAAATAATATTTTTCCCCAATTTATACATCCTGTGCATGTTTTCTTAGAAGTAAGTCCCACTGTATTTAACAGAACTTACAACTTGGTACATGTAGATAGTATTGCAACCTGGCTTACGCAAGTGACCAGGCAAGAGGTAATTTGCAATCCATTATGATATATGCACTTCCAAATTTGTATTCATTCTAGAGTGGCCATGTGTCCTAAAAGAGGACAGTCCTCTATTTGAAGGCATCCATTATTTTAAGGACTGTCCAGTCCAAATCTAGCTTAAAGATAAAGAACCATAAAAAGAGAAAGCAGGGTCCCTGAAGTTGCCCATCAATTAGCACCTGGACAGCAGACTGAACAAGCACACAGGTTACCTGGCCACAGTCTTCCGAGTTATAGCACGATGTATTGCACTTAGTAATTATTTCTAAATTTGCATCTATACATATAAACTAGCATAGACAAATCCATCTCCTCTTTTTTGATTGTGTTTCCTCTTCTTTGGCAATGCATAATTGGCCACCCTAACTCATTCCCAAGCCTTCAAAAGAAAGGCATGTTACAATCCTAAAGACATAAAATAAAAGAAGTGTAGCTCTTCAGGCCAAGAAGGCTAATCAGATAAAAATTGTCCAAGCTGCCAGCAATTAAGGGAGTGCTGCAGTGCAACTAGCCAGGGGCTTCTGGTAGCCACATACTTGTTCAGTGTCTAATGCAGCCAGGAGTGCAGCTGTTAGCTGCAAAAGAGCTATAAAAGCTGCCCATTGTGGATGAAATGAAAGTACACAAAGAACTTGCATCCTTCCACAAAAAGGCAAGGGAGAAAGAGGTTAGGATACACTAAAGAAGGAGCATCGATCATGGGGAGAGTGGCACAGTGGGTATGCAGCCTTGGCAGAAATGCACACCCAATCTTCGCAAGACCTTCCTAACCCTACGCAGCAAGCATTCTGTTTCCTTAAATGGTTTCATGAAGATGCTCAGTGTTTTGTAATAACTGGTCTAGACAAAAGTATGTGCTCTCGTATCAAATATGCTCTTTCAAAGACTTGCCTTTCCATTGGCAATTAGCAGTTAGAAGCAGCAATTAGCACAGTATCATCCCTCTAGCAGCAGAATCGCAATTAGCTTAAGGAAATGTGGCACAGCATCTACTAATTCAAAAATTCTTTGATATTTCTTAACAGGCTAACATAAGGAACAAATTATAACAAGAACATATGACTATTAATCACAGTTATAAGAGCATAAGAAGAAACATGCTGTAGCAGACCAAAGACGTATCTAGTTCACTGTTGTGTCCTCACAGTAGCTAAACAGATGCCTATGGGAAGACACAAGCATCAATTGGAATGTAGAGGTGTATTGCCTCTGATACTGAAGGTACTATATATCTATCATGACTAGTAGTAACCACTGATAGCCTTATACTCCATGAATTTGTCTAATCCCCTTTTAAAGCTATTCAAGTTGGTGGCCATCACTACATCTTGCAGTAGTGAATTCCATTGTTTAACAATGTGTTGTGTGAAGAAGTACTTCCTTTTACCTTCATTTAGCTTCATTGTATGACTCTAGGTTCTAGTGGCCAAACAGATGCCTATAGGAAGTTACCCTTAAAGGCAGCCTAAAGTCATTTCAAATGAAAATTAAAAAAAATATTATGAGGGAGGCCTATCCACTTTTTCCACACCATGCATAATTTTATTATACCTCTATCAGGTCCCGCCTCAGCTGACTTTTTTTAAGCAAAAGATCCTCAGATGATGTAACCTTTCCCCACAGGGGAGTTGCTTCTGCCCCTTTGTCATTGTAGCTGCCCTTTTCTGCACCTTTTCTAGTTCTACAGTATTCTCTTTAATGTGGAGCAAACAGAACTATACATAGTATTCCAAGGGCAGTCACATCATAGATGTGTTTAAAGGCATTATGATACAGGCAGTTTTATTTTCAGTCTCTTTCTTAAAGAACCCCAACATGGAATTCACCTTTCTCAAAGCTGTAACATACTGTCAGGAGGCGCCCTAGCAGCCTCTTTCGGTAGACTCCAATAGCCAACTCAAGACACAGATGAAAGGATTCTTTTCAAGGCTTTAATCCCTTTACAACTTAATGACTGTTTCAGATGCTAATCACCAGCGACTAAGCAAGGAACAGCAGAGTGGCCTACGCGCCGAGTAGGCAGTTGATCCCCGTTTGAAGGAGAGTCACTTGACAACCCTGAACTTATTGGTTAGGGAGAGATCCTCCCTCTTTCCCTTGGGTCCACGGGAGGCGGCTGTTGCTTGCGCACCAAACAGGTGCTACGCCTCCTTTACACGCCCTCCATCGCTCGTCGCTCTTTGCGTCTGCGTCAAGCAAGCCCCATTCCCACACTTTCTCACTGCTAGGATCACTATCTATCTCAGGAATGCTGGCAGGAGGAATCTCTGCCAGCTGCTGTACCTGTGAGGGATGAGCTGGCTCCTCTCCCACGGATTGCTGCTCCTCCTCAGAATCAGAACTGCTCTGAGGTTCTATCGGCTCAGTTTCCACCCTGACACATACTGACCTGGTTTGTACAACACGACAGCCCACTGTGGGTTAATTTACCCTCAAGGAGTTGCGGCAAGTGCCAGTCCCCATTATGAATATACAGGCCCTGACCAGGGGTTGCCATGGCTTGTTGTGTCATGTGAACCCAGCCAGCGGGGGTTATTTGAGGATTAGATTCTCACTTAACCCATGGTCTGGTTTTAGGGTTCTGCAAGGATTGTTTAACCCTCCAATAACCCCCAACAGCTGGTTCACACAACACAACAAGCCACAGCAACCCGCAGTCAGGGCTTGCATATTCATAATGGTGGTGGGAACATGCTGCAGCTCCTCAAGGATAAATTAGTCCATGATGGGCTGTTATGTCATGTGAACTGGTCCACTGAATCACCATTTTCACTTAGCTATCCATCACAACTCCAAGATCCCTTTCATGGTCATTCACTGCCAGCTCAGACAGCGTATATGTGAAGTTGGGATTCTTTGCCACAAAGATGTCAACAACGTTTTAATTCTTAAAGTCAGATAATTCTACTATACATGGCACTGGACATCTAATGTTCCTCAGTGCAGGCATTTTATATTCAAGCTTCTCTGCATTTAAGTGAAGCTGTGTGGTAATTTCCTATAATTGCAAAAACCTGGGAGAAATGAAGCTAAAGTCTTTCCATAAGAACATATTTGCAAGGTAGGATATATAGAATAAGATTGTTTAGTGGCCATTCACATTACACAATCGGATATAAACAGGCATAGAAAGGGACTTTAGCTTCATTTCTCCCTGTTTTTTGCAGTTATAGGAAATTACCTCACAGCTTCACTTAAATGCAGAGTAACTTGAATATAAAATCAAATAAATAAATTTCAAATTCTGAATCTGATTGAAGTGTTCCACTTTCAGAACTTTAAACAAGGCACAGAACCTAAGCATCATCATCATCATCATCAAACTAGTTCAGACTATATATAAGCAGGCTGATAAATGCATTTCCTGTTCACTTGAGTGATTATTCAGATGAATAATGTAACTCTGTCACTGTGAAACTCACAAATTTCTTAAGTATTGCAAATCTCTTACTATTGTGATGGCACAGCTGCTACAATCAATAGTTTGCTTCATCTCTCTATTACCCATTGTCATATCTATTTGTAGACATGTCATGTCTCCAGTCTATTTGTAGACACGGTCGTGTCTTCGGTGTGAAATGCAGACACTGAAGGCACAAAACGAGTTCTGCAGGATAAGAGACACAACGGTACAGATCTATTCTTACTCCTGCATAAAAACAGCAGGAGTTAGTAATGAACTCCACCTCTTCAAAATTTGACCATGGAGTGTTTCTATATGCACTCATGATTGCTCACTCACAGAAATTTCCGGGTCCTTTTTACAACATCGTCAACCTCTGATGGTTCTCCTGCCATTTTCAAGCATAAATATGCCATTTTATAAAACCCTGAAAACACTGTAATAAATCGAAATTGTGCAATAAAACAGCACCATCTGCTGGCAGTATAAATGAAACATATGGGAAGGAAACTGGCAAAAAAAGGGGTGGGGGGAGCACATTTATTGGGCTGAGCGTGAAACCCATGTCTTGTTTACAGAACAAGTGGGCAGAATACTGGCTGTATTTTTTGCCTCACATCTGGGGTTCTACAAGAGCTAGAGACTTGCTTTTTTAAAATGACAGCTGGGAATCTGGAGATTATGGCTCATTGGGGGCAGGGTGCAACTGGCCCCCTTGCCCCTTCCTGCGGATGTCCCTGCCACCACTGAAAAGTCTCTCTTTCCAATTGCCACCCACCATACCTTTGAAAATGGAAATTCTTTACTCACCAGTGAATTTCTGTTCTCATAGAGTAAAGGAGGCCAGCCAGTATGGGGAAGGCCCCGCCTCCAGGGCTGGGAAAGCAGTCCCCAAGTTGAACTTCTGGAGGAGGCAGGGCCTCCCCCACGCTTGACAGTTGAGTCTTCCAAGTCGTTAAAACTCCTCGGAAGCCACCGGTCATGACGGTCTTCAGTTGTGTACCTTGACTGACTATCAGGCTAAGGAAGCCACAGTAATGAAGCCTGCCTAACCTAAGAGTCACCTAGAAGGAGGCCAACATGGGTGGGTCTGAGTGGCCTCCTTCACTTGATGAGAATAGAAATTCACCAGTGAGTAAAAAATTTCCATTTCTCCCACTGAGTGCAGGAGGCCACCCAATATGGAGATGTGAGAAAGCAGTTCATCCCCAGGTGGGCCAACAAACCCTTAGGCTGGCCCCCTGGTAGGATTGCAGGACCCTCTGGTGGGCCTGTCTGCCAAAGGCACCCTCTGTAGAGGCAAATAGGTTGATCTTGTATTGGCGTGTGAATGTATACACAGATGACCACGTGGGTGCCCTGCATATCTCCTCCAGAGGAGGTCTCCCCCAGAAGGCTGCTGATGTGGCCATCCCTCTCACCGAGTGGGCCAGTATTTCCTCTGGGGCTGCTAGGCCACTGGAGGTGTAAGCCAGTGCGATCCACTTGCGTAGCCACTGTGCCAGAGAGGCCGCTGACACCTTTTTGCCCAGGGAGGACAGTCTAAAGGACACAAATAGGGCACTATGTTGTCTGAGGGGCCTGGTTCTATCCAGGTAGAACTTCAGCATCCAAGGTGTGCCACTCCCTCTCCTGGGGGTTGAAGGGTGAGGGCAGAAGGAGGGCATGATCAGCTCTTGGGCTCTGTGGAAACCTGAGTTGACCTTGTATATAGAGGTTGGGTCTGGGTGGAGGACCACTTTGTCCCTGTGCAAAATGCACAGTTCCTTCTCTGCTGAAAGAGCCCCAACTTGGAGACTCTTTTAGAGGACATGATGGCTAGAAGAAAAATTGTTTTGAGGGTCAACACCTTAAGGGTGGCTACCCCTAGGGGTTCAAATGGAGCTTTGGATAGGGATGTCAGAGAATTCCACCATGGACCCCAAGGAGTCTGTGGCAGAACGGAGCACTTACCTCCGCCTCCCTTCAGAATCCTCTTTGGCTGGATTCTCCCCTGCCAGCTCCGTATCACCAGCGATACAGCCACCACTGCCATACCACATCGCTGGCTGAGGGCTCACTATGGACGCAAATGGCATAGCGGACACCATTTGCGCCCATAAAGCTCTTAGATTAAGCTAAATGCAGCTGTAAATGGAATCGCTATGGAGCGGAGCCGGCCGAAGAGGATTCCGGAGGGAGGGATGGATCGCCTCCCCCCGCTGGCAGATTCCCGGCCAGAACGACAGATAGGGAATCCGCCCATCCCTAGCTTTGGACAGTGCTTTGAGGACAACATTGAGCCTCCACATGGGGAACCTTCTCACTGGGGGAGGATTGATCAGTGAGGCCACCCTGAGGAATCTCTTAATGTGCAAGTGAGTCCCTACCCCCCCACACCTAACTCCCCTAGTATGGACCCCAAGGCAGAAACCTGACTTTTTAGGGTGCTTGTTTTGAGGCCTGCTGACAGGCCCTCCTGGAGGAACTCCAGGATATTCCCTATGTTAGTGGCTAACAGGTCCCTCCCTGTTGACTGGGCACATTTTAGGAAGGCCTTCCAGGTGCGTTCATATGATCTGTTAGTGGAGGAGCTCCTGGAGGCCAGGACAGTGGCAATCACCTTTAATGAATAGCACCGGTTCCCTAGCGGTTTCCACACAACCTCCAGGCAGTTAGTTTCAAGAAACCTGGGTCTTGGTGCATGATCAACCCTTGAGTCAGCAGGTCATGCCAGGAGGCAGGGTCAGCGGTTTGACCATGGATAGGTATATAAGATCGGCATACCACAGTCTCCTTGGCCAATTGGGTGCTATCAGGATTAGCTCCGCCCACTGGTCCCTCAACTTCTGGATCACCTTTGGGATGAGGGACAAGGGAGGGAAAGCGTAGAGAAGACCCCCGGGCCATGTGCTGGTCAGAGCATCTGTGAATTTGGCACCTCTCATGAGGTGGCTGGTGGCAAACCTGGGGAGCTTGGCGTTCTGCTGGGAGGCAAAGAGGTCAACGCAGGGCAGGCCTAACTGGCTTGTCAGCTAGCTGAATGAGTCCAGGTGGAGGGACCATTCCCCTGGGTCTAGGGATGTCCTAATGAGCCAGTTGGCCTGGATGTTCAAAGCACCTTTTAGGTGCTCTGCCCTGATGGAGCCGAGGTGCTTTCGGGCCTACCTGAATAGCATCATGGCTTCCTTCTGAAGGAACTTGGATTGAGTCCCTCCTTGTTTGTTCACATATGCCTTCACTACTATACTGTCTGTTCTGATTAGAACATCTTGTGACTTCAGCTGTGGAGCTAGGTGTCTCAGTGCCAGGTGGATGGCCCTCAGTTCCAGTAAATTGATGCTGAGGTGAGATTCCCCCTTGGTCCACAGGCTCTGGGCATGATGGTCCCTGCAGATGGCACCCCAGCCTGTGAAGCAGGCATTTGTGGTTAGAGTAGTGAACGTCTGGGTCTGGATGGGGGCACCCTCCATGAGGTTGGGCGGGTGTGACCACCAGGCCAGGGAGTGAGGGACATCTGCTGGAACTGTCACCGCTGAGTTGAAGTTGGATGTTATTTCTGTCTGGAAGGCCAGGAAGGACGACTGTAGGGGCCTTGCATGGAATCTTGCCCACTGGACAGTCTCCTGGCATGAAATCATCATGCCCAGCAGCTTTGCCAGTTCTCTGAGGCAGAACTTCTTTTTTGGTCTGGATCCAGGCCACCAATGTGCATACTGTGGTCTGCCTGTCTGGAAATAGTCAGAGTGTCCTTGGTTGTGTCCAAGGTCACCCCCAGGTGGAGCAGGGTCTGTGAAGGTGGAAGGGAGCTCTTCACATTGATGACGAACCCCAGGGACCACAGGGTTGAAAGGGTGTCCACCATTCCCATGATGGGGAGCGGATTAAGGTATTTTCAAAATAGGGGTGTAGATGGATTCCCTTTGACATCAGGTGAGCCACTGGGGCCAAGAAGATCTTTGTGAACACTCTCGGAGCTGTGGCAAGGCTGAAGGGAAGAGCCTTGAACTGGAATTGCTTTGTTCCATAGCTGAAGCATAGGAACTTGCAGTGAGAAGGTCAGATGGGGGTGTGTAGGTAGGCTTCTGACAGGTCCACCAATGTTAAGAAGTCCCCTCTTTAGAGGCTCTGCTTTATGGACTTGAGCGTCTCCATTTGGAACTTCTGTTTCCACAGGCAGCGGTTGAGCCTCTTTAAGTCCAGAATGGGTCTGGTCCCCCTATTCCTCTTCAGGACTGTGAAGAGGGAGAAGATGCCCTAACCCCTCTCTTTCTGTGGCACCTTCTTGATGGCTCGGATCTGACGTAGGTGTTGTATTGCTGCTAGAGTCCTCAAATGCGCAGCTGGGTCCTTTAGATGGGGAGAGCTGAGGAAGCATTCCCTGGGTGGTCTCTGGAGCTCTATGGAGTAGCTCTCTTCCACCATTTCCAAAACCCAGCTGTCCAAGCAGATTCATCTCTAGGCATTTGAGAAGTCCCGCACTCGCCCTCTCACTTGGGGGAATGGTGAATCATGCTGTACTGGGATTCTTGCTTAGCCGGGGGCGGTCCTCTGTGAGTGCCCAGCTTGGCCCCAGCGTCATGTTGTCACTTGGGTTTTCCCTCTCTGGGTACATAGGTGGAGGGGAAGGATGGGCTGAAGGGACAAAAGGGCTTGGGCTTTACCTGGTAGTGTTTTGTTTCCTTCTTTTCTGGGTTCAGTAAAGCTTTCTTCTTATCCTTTGTCTCCACCAGGAGTTTGTGCAAGGCCTCCCCGAACAGGAGCTTACCTGAGAAGGGAACGCTTGACAGATTGGATTTAGTTTTGGTGTCCACTCCCCAGATGCACAGCCAGATGTTCTTTCTAGCCAAGTTGTTAGCTGCTGTTGCTTTTACTTCCAACTGGAAGGAATCTAGTGAGGTGTCAGCTAGGAACAATGCTGCCATCGCTATATCCTGAATGGTTTCATGAGCCTCCTTCCCTAGTCTCTGCCATGGAGCAGTCCATTTGCCATCATGAAGCTGCCCCTAGGAACGATGGTTGATATGGTCGCTGCTTCCATGGATGTGGCTGAGGCCTCGGAGCCTCTGCGGAGTGGTGCCTCAGCCTTTTAATCGTGCTGTTCCGATGGCAGCTTGTCTTGTTCCGAGGTCAGAAGAGCCTTGGAACTGAGAGCTGCGACAGGGTCGTCTACTCTCGGAGTGACTAGGTCCTGCATGGCATCCTCTTGCAGACAGTAGAACCTCTCACAGTGGCGATGAAATGTCTTAGACCTGGTTGGCTTAGACCACTCCTTGCACAGTATCTCTTCCAGGCTTAGTGGGAGTGGCACATTCAGTTGAGCGGGGATGATGGGAAGGCCACGCCTGCCCCCGCCCTCTTTGTACAGCCCTTAGGGGGTGATGTGGTCTCTCCCTAGTATACAAGTTCCAGGATATTGCGGCATTTGGAGATCATCTTAATAAAGGCCTCCAAAGGGAAAAAACAATCTTGGGGGGCTTCTCCTTGGCCTTGTCTCCCTCTGAGGGGTCTCCCTCCTCAGAATCTGATGAGCTTGCTCTGGGGGAAGGGGATCTGTCCCTCTGCCTCCCCTCTCCATGACTCCTCGCCTTCTTTTTTTGGTTAGAGGGCAACGAGGGTCTGGAGCGCTTCCTCCTAGAGGGGTCACTTTTTGAGATGGATCGGGATCTGCCCAGGGCATCCCTCCTTCTGGAGTGGGCGTGAGGGGTGGGGGTGCAGCTACGTCCCCATTTGGAGTGTGACCTGCTGTGCCGGTCGTCCATGGAGCTGTAGTTGGACGAGCATGAGAGGGTGCACTGTCTGCGTTGGGCCCTTCCCTGGATGTGCTCTTGTGGAAGCACTCTTTGTGCCTGGTCACCTTTTGGGGGGAGCCCCTACACCTGATTTGGTGGATGGCCTCCTCTAGGAGCTGTAGCATGGACCTTTTCTCCTCCCAGAGCTGGGGTGGGGGTTGGCATCCTGGGTTTGCCCTACACCCGCATTCTGAGCCCTCTGTTCCTACTTTCAGAGGCTCCCATGATGAAGGGAGCTAGAGTCCTCCATTTCCCACACTTTCTCAGCCTTCCAATGGAGGGGTGGCAGCTCTTCAGGCAGGCCATGTGGTCATCAGTGGGGAGGGCCGGTGGCACCGCGATGCGCCTCAGTCCTGCAGCTGAGAGCTCCCTCTGCTCTCACAGGGGAGAAACCGGAGTGCTGGGGCTTCCTCGGCACCTGTGTGGTGGTGGTAGGAAGTCCTGAGGGGGGAGTTCTGTTTCCTTCTCCCCACTGTGAGCTAGCCCTCTGTGTGCCAAAGGAGCGGTCACCTCCCCCACAACGCGACCAAAGATCGCCTCTCTTCTTTCTTGTCCTTTTTTGTTGTTCGCTGCTCTCACTATGCGGGAGCCTCGGAGAAAGCTGCCTCCCACCATGAGGCAGGAAGTCAAACTGGCGAGCATGGGGGAGGCCCTGCCTCCTCCGAAGTTCAACTTGGAGACTGCTTTCCCAGCCCCGAAGGTGGGGCTTTCCCCATACTGGCTGCCCTCCTGGATTTGGTAGAAGAAACAGAAGGACATAAAGAAGGGCCTCAGACCCAAAGGGGGGGGGTGATTCACATGAGTTGAGGTCTTCCTTCTAATACCCCAGACCCAAATTGTATAAGATATTAAAGGTCAGAACTATCACTTTGAATTGTGTCCAGAATTGTGCCCAGGAAGTCAGTCTAGTTATTTTAGCATTGGCAAGTTACAGTGGTGAGAAAAAGTTTGTGAACCCTAATGATAATTACAGAAATTCCATAGTTTTACCATAATAGCCTCCATGAATCAAAACCAGTCTTTTTCTAAATATCCAATAGGGTTTATATTAACCAATTCCATGTCTTGTGAAATAGAACGATGTATAAATTAGGCAAACAAAAAGTGAAACCCTGGTTGCACCAGCTCAATTAAAGGGAATAATTAGAATCAGGTGTTCAAGTAACTAAGTAGATCTTCAGGGGTGAGTTTGGGAGGCCCCACCCTATAAAAGGGTTAGAAACTTTATGACTTTGATCTTCACCATACAGTTGTGTGGAAACACATTATGCCACGATCAAAAGACATCTCTAAGGACCTCAAAAAAGCAGTTATTGCTGTTTCAGTCTAGAAAGAGTTACAACCCCATTTCTAAGGATTTGGGGCTCCACCAATCAACTGTCAGACAAACTGTCACTCTATCCAGGAGTGGCTGTCCTACCAAAATCTCTCCAAGAACAAACCGAAGTATCATCCAGAGAGTCAAAAAAGAACCCCAGAGTAACATCCAAGGATCCACAGGCCAGTCTCGCCTTGGCTAATGTAAGTGTTCATGACTCAGTGATCAGAAAATGACTGAACAAGAATGGTGTTCATGGAAGGATAGCCAGGAGAAAACCACTGCTCTCTAAAAAGAACATTGCTGCCAGTCTGAAGTTCACTTAAGATCACATAGATGATCCCTAAGACTTCTGGAACAATGATAGGTAGAACTTTTTGGCTTCAATGAGAAATGTTATGTTTGGCGAAAAATGAACACTGAGTTCAAACAGGAGAACCTCATCCCAACTGTCAAACATGGTGGTGGGAATGTGATGTTTGGGCCTGCTTTGTTTCCTCAGGACCTAGATGGCTTGCAATCATTGACACAACCATGAATTCTGCAGTGTATCAGAAGATTCTAGAGGAGAATGTCAGGCCATTCGTCTGTGAGCTGAAGCTGAACCAAAAGTGGGTCATGCAACAAGACAATGATGCTAAACATACAAGAAGATCTACAAAAGAACTGCTATAGAAGAAAAATTCCATGTTTTAGAATGGCCTAGTCAAAGTCTGGACATAAACCCCATCAAAATGTTGTGGCAGGACCTGAAGCGAGCTGTGCATGCAAGGAAGCCCTCAAATGTCACAGAGTTGAAGCAGTTCTCTAAGGGGGAATAGGCCAAAATTTCCCAAAACCGATGTGAGAGACTGAGCAATAGTTACAGGAAATGCTTACTTGAAATCATTGCTGCTCAAAGGGGTGCCACCAGATAGTGAATCTAAAGGTTCACATACTTTTTCACACATGAATATTGATCGTTGAAAAAATAAATGTTGGAAAAGCATCATGTTTGTGTCATTTGTTTGATCAGATTATCTATCGTTCTTTATCTAGCATTATGGGGTTAAGGTCTAATAACATTCTAGGATGGAAATATGTGACAGTCCTTAAAGGGTTCACAAACTTTTTTCACCACTGTATGTTTCTGGCAGCTGGTGCCAGTCAATAATTCAGGTGTATCTTTTCTGACATTTGAAGTTCTTGAATAGTCTTCAAATGCTGAAATATTAACATCTCTCCCACGCATGCTCTCTCTCTCTCTCTCTCTCTCTCTCTGTCACACACTCACACACACACACACACACACACACACACACTTCCTTGCAGGTTGTCACTCATTGAAAATGATTTGTAACGACTTCTAGCAAATTCTTATCTTTGCATTTATATCTGACAGGGTAAATTCCTCACCCAGTGACTTGACCACCTCATTTCAAGTGCAGATAGAACAAGTCTGGAAATGTTAATGAAAATTATGTAACAGAGGAGAGACTTTAACATGTAAGATGGCCCTCTGTAACGAACAGCTGGCAAACAGAGTGGGCTCATTGTTCTAATGGAAACCCTATTTAATTAGTAGATTAACTTGCAAACTCTGCAGGTGCATTTAGCATATCTACTATCATGGGAAACCTCCCTCCTCCATTCATCCTAGTTTAGATCACTGATAGCCTTTTCAAATATTCATTACCGTAACTATTTCATTACATAGAAGATCACAGTGGATTACACATAGTTACATCATTTTCAAATTATTAAAGGAGTAAGATTTACAGATACTTTATACTGCGATCAAATAATTGGGTAGATTCTGTGATTTAAGAGCAGATGTGCTCCCACAGCAAAGAGTTAGCCTTGGATCTGTAAGAACTGGAGTTAAGACCCAGACTCTCATCTGGAGTCATGGGCCCACCCCACCAAATTCCTTCAGATAGAATGAATTGGTGCCAGGTTATCTGAAGGATCGCCTGCTCCCATATGTGCCTGCCTGGACCCTCAGATCATCCTCAGGAATCCTTCTCCGGGAGCCCTCACCGAAGGAAGTAAGGCTGGTGGCAACCAGGAGAAGGGCCTTTTCTGCTATGGCCCCCTGGCTGTGGAATGAGCTCTCTAAAGAGGTTTGCCTGGCACGTACGTTGTGCTCCTTCCTGTGCCAGGTGAGGACCTTTTTATTCTCCCATTATTTTGGCATTTTAGCTTCTTAATCTTTTAGGTCTTGTGTTTTAAAACTGTATTTTAAATCTCTGCATTGCTGCTAGGGTTTATTCTGGCTGTACTGTTACATTGTGGTTTTAAGCTTTTGTAGTTTATATTGTTTTATGCTGTTCTTTGTGATTTTAATTTTTGTGAACTGCCCAGAGAGCTTCAGCTATGGGGCAGTATAGAAATGAAATAAACAAACAAGATAGAATCCCCAAAGCAAAGAAGTACCCGAACAAGCCCAAAGTCTGAGAGCAGATTTTCCTTAAGAGTTACATTTCAAGGTTGCACAGTACAATGTTCAATGTCTCTTTTCTTGTTTACACCAGCAGCAGACCACCAACTTTCCATCTTTCAGAATAAAACCAAGTCCAGCACATTTTAAATTACATTACTAAAATATTTTTAAATTATAACTCAGAGACTTGGTATTAGTGTCAGCTGAGAAAGCATTAAAACAAATACTGTAACAGACAAAGGGATAATGTGAATACCCAAAAGGTTATTTTGTCTACCAAGAGATTTTTTCTCTCTCAATAAGTTCTTAAATCTTGAATCCTCTACTTCATTTACAAGATCATATATACACAATTGCTTCACTCATCCAATGATCCATTTAAAGCCACTGCAGAAAGGCAGATAAAAAGCTGAAGGTACATAATTAAAGACTGAATGTAATTGATAATTCCTGTAAGACTACCATTTCCTAGTCTGTTCCTTTCTGGTGTGGATATTTTTCAGGCAGGTGTGGTTTCTGTACTTGTAAAGAAAAAGAGTATTACTATTGAAAGACACACACCAATTCATATGTGCCACATGAGTTTACAATTAATGTAACTATTTGCCATCTCTACTTAAGTCATGGGCCAAAGAAGGCCCTTCTACCAACTTCTATTTGGCCCCTTACAACTCTATAGTGACTCATAAGTTTAAAGGAATGGAGGATGAGGTATGCCTTCTGAGGGTTTTCCATTAAATGCTTGATAGAATCTAGATGGCCTGATGCTAAGAACATAAGAACCCTGCTGGATCAGACCAAAAGCCTATGTAATCTGGCATTGTGTTCCCACATTGGCAAACCAGATGCCTCTGAGAAGCTACAATCTGGGCATGAGTGCAATAGCACCTTCCTACTCATGTTCCTCAATGACTGGTGTAAAGAGGCATACTGGAGGTAACTGTATCACCCCGGCCGTGGGCGCTGAAGTCTTAGGTTAGAAGTGCCAAGATAGTGATAAATCAGACTCAAAGATTTACTTACAAGGAGTACTTTATTGGGTAACTTACAGCACACCGGCATACCTAATGGTTGGATCAGACAGCTTCTCTGAACCTTGAGCTATTGGGTCAAATGGGTTTTATACAATACATGTTAGCCATGAAGCAGCACAACACTAGCAAGCACCCCTAGCGTTCATTCTCAGCATAGGCTAGAAGTGTTTGGTTCTCAAGCACAGCCCCCTGCAACTTTAAGGTAAACAAAATCTGCTTCTCAGGCACATCAGTGATAAGACTTTCTACTCATTAGTAAGGAATCCACTGAGAAGGCTGTTATCGGCTTTTTTTACTCATCTGCACATGCTCAGAGGCTTACTAGCATGGGAATTGCACCAATAATGAACTTAAGCAAGCATTATGGATCTCTAGGCCCCTCTAACACTACAAATGACTTGGCTACACTCCTGGGGCCAATAGAGTAATATATAGCTATCATAACTAGTTGCCATGAATAGCTGCAACCTTCATGAATTGGTCTAATAATCCCCTTTTAAAAGCATCCGAGTTGGTGGCCACCACTGTAAATGAGTTGGCAGCTCTATTACTTGGGACAAAACACCACACCAAGAACTCACTGAGTGAGTTGGGGAGTACTTTCCCAAGCAACAGTGATACTGATAAAGTGGATAGCAGTACAGAGATGGGTTCTCCTCACTTTCTATGTTACTTCTTCCAGCTATGAAAGAAAAGGAAGGAAGGAAGGAAGGAAGGAAGGAAGGAAGGAGAGGCAGACACTTTCTTGTACGATTCTACTGCTGACTGGAGGAGGAGGAATTCATGCCTAGCTCTGTATGAGAAAGATTGAAAGGATATTCATTTCTGGGTAGATGTGCACACAACATCCTAGGGAAGTGGCTCGGTACAGTTTGTTGGCCAATTTAAGTTGGCAGTTGCCTCCATTGCCAAAAATAACTCCTGACGCTCTGCTCCAAGCAAATACAAAGAGATTGAAACACCCAGAAAACAATGGGGCTTGGGGACTGACTGGTCTTTTCCGCCTCATTTGATAAAGAAGTCACATCCATCTATTATCCATCCAGTCTGGCAACAAACGCTTATAAAGAAAAGCACCTCCTTCATACAGTTGTTATGCTTTGGTATGTTTATGCATCTGAAGCACAGAGATAGTTTCTCTCTTTGTTAGAACTAATAACCAAATCTCACATTATAAATAAAAAGGAATTTTCTTTTTCTCTTCTTTTTAAAACATTATTTTATTGTATTTTTTCCCAAAGAATATAGTTAAAACAAACAAAATAAAGATTAATCCAGAGATGACCAGAAAATACAACATACATATAACCAAACCTGAACACTGTCTTTAAGGGCGCAATCCTATCTAGATAGGCAGCCACCTCCAAACTCGTAGGCAACCGCCTATCCAAAGCAGGGCAGGAGAATCATTCCCTCCTCACCTCTCCTGCCCTATTTTTTCCACTAGACAGCTGATTTCGGCTGTCTAGCCACAGGGGGGCCGAGCAGGAGAGGAGGCTGCTGTACGACACATAGGATGTGTCGTACATGCAGTTCCGCTCTCCCCACCCCGGAATGCCCCCAGCCACACCCCTTTTCAGCCGCTCTGCACTCTTCTTCCAAGCACGGAGGATGGGGCTTCTCCGTGCTGCCTCCAAGGCAGCACGGAAGTAGGGGGAGGTCAGTTTTCCGGGAACCGACCTCGGAGCATGGGCTCCAAGGTCAGTTCCCAGATAACAGCATATCCTATGGCCATCTAGCCACTGTCTAGCAGCCGTAGGATTTCTCCGTAAGACAGATCTTCATAGAATTAACCATCTTACAAAATTCATAGAAAGGAATTTCATGACCACCTAGGCATTTCTCCTGAAAACTATTTGGATAAATATAGGTGAACAACTTTGTCCTTGTCCATTTACATAGCTTTTTCTAGTACATAGGGAAAATATTGTTCAGTGAAAATGAATTTCTCTGGGTGTACAGAACGAGTGATTTGCTGTCTAGTTTACCAAACTGTATTTACATATTTTGACTACATCCTATGTAGGATAGGGTAATTTTGATCCTCTTTTCTGCACAGGTTTTAATATAATTATACACAGCTGCCAACTCCTGTACCACCCTTCATGAATGCAGCTTCTCCAGTCAGTGAAGCACTTCTTTTTATTGTGCAATAGTCCAACCTGGTACTGTGTCCAGTTCTGGAAGCCATAGTTTAAGGAGGATGTAGACAAATTGGAACAGGCTCAGAGGAGTTGCAATGGAGATGGTCAGTGGCATAGAAAACAGCTCCTTATGAAGAAAAGTTAAAGGAGTTGGATATGTTTAGCCTGGAGAAAAGAAGATGACATGATAAACAGTCTTTAAATATCTGAAGGGCTGTGTAAAGAAACAGCATAACTATGCTGCCCATATTGCTTTTTTCATCCTTTGAGGCTTTAGTCTATGAAACTCTCTGATACAGTTCTCATATAAACCTATCAGTTAGGGAATATAGCATCAACTCTAGAGCTTTTAACCACTGTCACCAAAATAAATAAACCCTCTGTACCCTATGGAAACCCAGTACCTTGATTCCTATGTCATAGGCATGTGGCACTAGAGACAAACTTAAAAGATGAATAAACTTAAGACGTTTGTTAAGAGAATTATTTACATAAGGTGATAAGCTGTTGCTTTTCAGATGAAATTCCTTAAGTGTACAGTTCTTAGTTATCTAGAGTTAAACATGCACGGTTACGGTTCCTGATATTTAAAAGACTCCAACCCAGATAAATAAGCTTTCAAAAGCCTTTCCATGAGACCAGATTTCCCTAACCTTAACACCAGTCTGATCACTCACAGCCAGAAACAGATATTGTCTAGTAGTCTTCCACTGCCTCAAGGTCTTCCAGATGCTTCTGGCTTCTAGGATGTGAACTAGTCCTTCTGATCAGAGACTTGGTGACCAGGACACAGTACAGAAGAAGTCACATAGCTGCCTCCATGGTAGTCTTCCTGCTTCCAGAAGCCAGCTGTCTTTCACTGTTAATTTGGCCACAAACGCTCTGGAGGTTTCTTGTCCTTGCCAGTTCTCACAGCTTCTGCTTCAGTGATTCCAGCTCCTTTATTCTACAACTTACCTAGACTTTGAAATCAGAAGATGTTTACTTCTTGGGAGGAGAGCAATGACAAATCTTGATAAAATAGTGAAGAGCAGAGACATCACACTGACAACAAAGGTCCGCATCGTTAAAGCAATGGTATTCCCCATAGTAACCTATGGCTGCAAGAGCTGGACCATAAGGAAGGCTGAGCGAAGGAAGATAGATGCTTTTGAACTGTGGTGCTGGAGGAAAATTCTGAGAGTGCCTTGGACTGCAAGAAGATCAAACCAGTCCATACTCTAGGAAATTAAGCCAGACTGCTCACTTGAGGGAAGGATATTAAAGGCAAAACTGAAGTACTTTGGCCACATCATGAGAAGACAGGATACCCTGGAGAAGATGCTGATGCTAGGGAAAGTGGAAGGCAAAAGGAAGAGGGGCTGACCAAGGGCAAGATGGATGGAGGATATTCTGGAGGTGATGGACTCGACCTTGGGGGAGCTGGGGGTGGCGATGGCCGACAGGAAGCTCTGGCGTGGGCTGGTCCATGAAGTCACGAAGAGTCGGAAGCGACTGAACGAATAAACAACAACAACCTAGGCTCTGCTCTTTGTACTGCTTAGGCTCTTCTTTGCCTGAACTGACCTTACTGATTCCAATGACCTTTGTGTCCCAGCAAATTTTGAAGTGCATGACAGTCCCCATAGCCATGCCCCCAAGGAGAGACCAAAAATTCAGGCAAGTGTGTTGATCCATATCAATAAATAAACCAATTCTAGCAGTTTTCACTTCCACTGGGAACAGGTCTTTTGTAAAGCTAATGAGTCTTAATTGCCCATTCCAACTGCCTATCCCAAGACAAGTACTTTGCATTACAACAGGAAGCAATATATTGTTGCTGGGAAAATTAATGTCCCCCATTTACAGTGAGGATTGCAGCTAAGCTCAGAGGGAACAAGGAATTCTGAGGGGGGGGGGCAGATGATGACAGCATCCCTGCTAATCAAAGAATGCCAGCACTGTATCCCTGCAAGCCCAGATGCCACTACACCACTGCCAATGACTGGTTCAGATACACCTTTTCTTCTCTGCTGTCTAGAACCTCTGGGCTGTCATGTTCTTACCCCTGCCAGGGGCTTTACCAATTTACTCTAGAGTTAGGGGTCTGGATTGGGACCTTAGCATGGGGGGTATGGGAACTTTAACCCCCATCCCCATCCCCGCTATGGGCCTGATTGAGATTAGGACACATGCCTTCAATTTCTATTGCGAAATAGTGGTCCATAAAACAAATGGATATAGCTGCTAGCTCAGTGCTTGTATATGGTCCTTCTAAGCACAATCACGTTTGCTGACTCCTTGATCAACCTGAATTGTTTGTTATTATCAACCCTATGCTTGAATAAACAAAGGCAGTTTCTCCACTAGTGATTTTCAAACTGTCACCTTGAAGCCACCTTAGCAACTGTTACTAAGGTAGCCACAACTGTCTTATGCCCAATACAAAGTAGCAGAGTTAGGCTTCTGTCTACTTGGTTACATTAGAACATCACTTGGGGAGTTACTCACAGTATATAAACATTACAAAACATAAATGAACAAATAAAATACAGTGTTATTTCGCAGCTATCACATAGGAGAAGGCAAAGTTCTCTGCTGCCCCAGAGGGGAGGACTTGGTCGAATGGGCTTATGTTACAAGATAATATGTTTCAATTGAATGTTAGGAAAAATATCTTTACAGCAAGAGCAGTTCAACAATGGAATCGATTACTTAAGGGGTGGGCTCTCCCTTGCTCTCACACAGAGGCTGGTCAGCAATCTGTTGGAGACGCCGTAGCTCTGCATTTCCTGTATCAAGCAGGAGGCTGGACTAAATGGCCAGCAAGACCCTTTCCAACCGTATGATTCTCAATGGGTCTTACTGTTTCACCAATTTCCAGGTCTACTAACTAAACCAGAAGGCTCTGATTGAGAGATGTATTTTGGATTTTCTATGTTATCTCTTTATATTGCCAATCTGTGCTCCAACTGAAAAGCTAGCAAACTGCTTGATTCACATTTACAGGGAATTCTATTTCTTTGAAGTGGCTAAGTTCATATTATTAGGATTTAGTGCATGTTAGCATTTTATAGCTGTCTTTGCATTTATGGCCTAGACTACAAAAATTTAGAAGTATTTAGTTTGATAAGCAACAAAAAGTGAAGTGATATAGCCATTAATAAGAATTCTCACAGTGACAGCAGTGGACAAGTAAATGAAATTGTTTGTATGAGGCTTCAATTATATGTCATGGAAAAGCATTCCAAGTTTGTTTGGGGGTTGTTCTTAGTGCAAGAATGGTGCTGGGTTAGGAAAAGCTGATGTAAGCAGAAAAAGCAGAAAAAATTAGGTCTGATATTGTTCTCATTTGTAAAAACGAATTCCCTTCGATTTTGACAATTGTGTGTTACTGTGTATTTCAACTAACATTAACTTGTAAATTCAAGCCATTTAAATGGATGTCTTTTCCATATGTATGTATTTATTTATTTTAAAAAAACACTTATTTCTATAGCACTTTTGAGAATATGATGTGAAAGAGATTTGCAGTTCTCATCTTCCTTAGGCTCTCAGCAACACTGCAAAGTACAGTAGACTCAAAGACTGTGGCTTGTCCTGGGACACACAAGGCTCAGCAGCGATTTCTTCTACTTTCCAGGTTTACCACCCCACCCCTCCCCACCCATCTTTAAATTGCTTCACAGTGTTTCCCCCTAAAGTTGCCTATTTGCCTAAAGTTACAGAATTTCACTAACAAAGATTATCTGCTATGGTTGGATTATGAACTATTTATAGTCTTGTATGCTGGTCCTGGGATAGTGGGACCCATATCTGCCAAGAGTACTTATTAGCCACAAAATATTTTCTAGAAGCTCCACTGAAGTGTATGGTAACTTAAGCCCCATAACATGTTAAAGCCAAAATTAAGCTTTTACACTTCATGTTTGGCAAGTTTTCAGTGAGAATCTGAAATGTCATGAGTTTGATTTTCAGCAATATTTCCCTAAACGAATGGTGCAATCTTATACATGTCCACTAAGAAGGAAGCCCCACTGAGTTCAATCAATGGTACTTCCTTACAGCTGAGTATAGGATTGCACTGTAAGTTTCAAATGATTAAATTCCTATTAATAATTACCAAACATTTCAAGGCAGTAATTGTCCCTATTACTTAGAATCCTTAAAGCCAAAATTGTCTCTTTGTCAATGTCAGTAGTGTGTGCTCATGCGTGTGCATGCATCTAGAGGGAGATGGGGTGAAGAGATAAATTTTAATGCTCTTATACCAAGAATTCATATTTAGATCTCTATTTGGAGGAAAACGTATTTATGAACTTATATTTCACCCTTCAGTATGAAGTAATTCCAGGGCATTAAACAATATTAAAGCATAAAGACACTGAACATATAAAACGCCACAAGAAAAGCAGATAAAACTACAGCATAAAACCAGCATCACCAGCAGTTTAAAAGCCTGTGAAAAAGTCTTTGCCTGGCACCAAAAAGATTTAAGAATGGGTACCAGGTTATCCTCTCTGGGGACAGCATTCTATAAGTGTAGACACCCACAGCAGAATCTCTAAAATGTCTTGGTGTCTGGGCAGAGATTCATAAGAGATCTGTCAGGTCCCATGCCATGCAAGGCTTTAAAGTACTGACACTTTGAATTGTACTCAAACATAGATGGGCACACTGGCAAGACGTACTGGTCCCAGTTTTCAGCCTTGCAGATGTATTTTGGATTTCCTTCAAAAGCCAGCCCCACATAGAACACATTAGATTACAGTAGCATTATCTAGAGCAGGGGTGGGGAACTTGTGGCCCTCCAGATGTTTTGGCCTACAACTCCCATCATCCCTCACCACTGGCTGTGGTGGCTAGGGCTGATAGGAGTTGTAGGACCAAACATTTGGAGGGCCACAAGCTACCCACCTCTGACCTAGAGATTATTAGATCTAGAGATTAATGGATAACTATGATCAGGCTCTTTCTGTGCGGGAATCACTGCAGTTTGCATACCAGGCTTAGTATATAAACGCACTCCTTGCCGTGGGTGCCACTTGGGGCTTCCAGTGACAGAAGTAGATCAGTGAGTATCCCCAGACTGTGGACCTCATCTTTTAGGGGAAATTCAACCCTGAGCAGAACAGGTTGACCACTTCCTCAGGAAATGAACCATCTACCAATGATTCATGTCAGGAGACACACTCTGTCTGGTATTGTGGTCCCAAGCCAAGTAAGACTCCAAAACATACAGGCAGCTAGCGCAAGCAGGCCAGAGTCAGTCTTATATGTTCAGACCTTCTGATCCCCGTTATCAATCCGCCTGCTGCATTTTGCATGAGCTGCAGCTTCTGAACCATCTTCAAAGGCAGCCCCACATAGAGTGAACTGCAGTAATCTAACTTGGGGATTACCAGAGCATAGATAACTGAAGCAAGGTTATCCCTGCCCAGATAGGGGCATAGCTGGGCCATCAACCAAAGTTGGTAGGAGGCACTCTGTGCCACTGAGGCCACCTGAGCCTCAAGTGACAAAGATGGCTCCAGGAGAACCCCCAAGCTATGAATCTGCTCCTTCAGGGGGAGTGCAGCCCCATCCAGAACAGGTTGAGCACCCTCCATCCGGTCAGAAGACCCACCCACCAACAGCATCTCAGTCTTGTCTGAATTGAGTTTCCATTTATTAGCCCTCATCCAGTCCATTGTCGCAGCCAGAAACTGATTTAGCACATCCACAGCCTCAGAGCTGCGTGTCATCAGCGTACTGATGACAATGCATTCCAAAACTCTGGATGACCACACTCAGCAGTTTCATGTAGCTGTTAAAAGCATGGGGGACAAAACTGACCCCTGTGGCACCCTATTCTGGAGAATCCATGGGGTTGAGCAATATTCCCCAAGCACCACCTTCTGGAGCCAACCATCCAAGTAGGAGAAAAACCACTGCAATGCAGTGCCCCCCACTCCCAGCTCAGACAATCGTCCCAGAAGGATACCATGGTCGATGGTATCGAAAGCCGCTGAGAGATCCAGGAGAACCAACAAGGTCACACACTCTCTGGTCTCTGTCCCAATGCAGGTCATCATACTGAGCCACTAAGTTTGTTTCTGTACCAAAACCTGGTCTGAACCCCAACTGAAATGGATCTAGATAATCGGCCTCATCCAAGAGTGTCTGGAGCTGGTTGGCAGCCACCGTCTCAAGAACCTTGCCCAGGAAAGGAACAGTAGCCACTGGCCTAAAATTATTAAGATTTTCTGGGTCCAGGGAGGGTTTCTTCAGGGGTTTAGGTACCATGGGGTCAAGCAGCAGCCCCAAGCAACACCTTCCAGCATCAAACGTCAAAGTAGGGAATGAACACAGTGCCCTCAACCTGGACAGGATACCATGGTCAATTATACTGAAAGCTGCTGAGAGGGCCAGGAGAATAAGCAGAGGAGTTGGTTTTTTTCTGAGAGTGGGGCATATATTGGCCCTGCCCCCCATTGTCCATGTATTGGCAGGCATGTCTGTAGAGGGGCTCCTCCTCTACACACCTAGGCTGCCACTGTGATATGAAGCCCTACACAGAGTCTTGTAGGCAAGAGGAATGAAAGTAGAAAGGAGCTCTCCCTTCTCCCTCCACCATTCACACAATACCACAAGCAATTACCTGGCTATACTGTAACAAACATTTCCTTATTTTCACCATTAATCTCATTTACAGAAGCAAGTGCATACTGTACAGCTCTAAGAAATATATCAAATTCATGCTGTACATGGCTATAAAAATTCTTGTGCACAAGACCAAGATGTCACCAGCAATGTACTGCAAGACCAGTTCACATGCTAGATTTGCATCATGGATTTTGTTTGATTTGTTTCTAAAAACATATGTTTCTATACACTAGAGATTCTTCTTGCTTGCAGTCCACACTCTATCTTGAACCTAGTAAATAACCTTTGAGAGCTTTTCATGTACAAACAATCTCTCAGGTGATTTTCTTCCCAGAAGGTGGTGTGTAATACATACATACTACAAGACTATGAACATGCAGCTTTTTATATCCTTCTGCTTGAGTAAGTGCTACTTCCTATAAATACTATATACTCCTGTGGAAAGCAAACAAATTAGTTATCTGATGCATCACTGAAGTAATTTCCTCTATGCTTTCAGGATTTTTAGGTTTTTGACTACTGGGATAGATTCCGTTTTCTAGACTAGAAAGATTGCTTCCTAAGTACCCATTTACTCTATTGTTTTCTTTACAAACTCAGTGCAGTAAGAAAAGAATTATTTCTCTGTCTTTTGCAGCCCTAAACTCTACTCTGGTCTATGATATAGTATTATAATAGCTACATATACCATTTTTCTTTGGCATGAAAATTTAGATACAGCTGTATGCTTCTGAAATTTTTATAAAGAGACAAAATATTTCAAGTATTACACTGCTAGCACATACTGCAGAATGCCAAGAATACATAATGCACCATTATGTGCAAAAACACACTATGGCCTAGTTCAGACAAACATATCTTGCCTTTGGGGCATGCACACAGCCCATTCTCTCTTCCCTTCACACAAACCTTGATTAAACCAAGATGTCTCTACAAATGAGGATACTGAATCAACTTCAAACCATGATTTAATATCATGGCTTGTTTCCAACCTGGTAGCTGCAATTTCCTGGGTCAAATGAAATAGGCAACAGTGGTTAGAGGCTTCCTGCAGTTCCCTAGACTGGGAATGAGGATGGCTGTACCCAAATCTAGACTTGAAGGAGGTGTTATTTAGTACAAAGCCATAGGAAGGGGTCTTACGCCTGGTCAGATTATTTGCCCATCTAGCCCAGGATTGTCTACTCTGGCAGCATCTCTCCAGGATGTCCTATAGAGACCTTTTTCACCTTGTGCCACCTGATCCTTTTAAGTGGATAACCTGGGGATTAAACCTGGGACCTTTTAAATGCAAAGCATGTGTCTACAACTGAGCTACGGTCCCTTCTCTTCATGCTGCTTGCCACTCAGAAGGGCTGATGTTGTATACCCCGATTTTCTTCTGCACCTAAAGGTGGCTCTGAGCCCAGCTCACTAATTTAGGTCTCTGCCTCAGTCCACAGAGATCAATGTTCAAGCCTGGAGGTCCTGACACTGTTCTTGTTTTGGGCTACCTACAGTACAAGGACAAATGTCATCTTCTACATTTCTCAGTATTTGGTGGGAGTTTTTCCTGATTGGTTTGCTGCAGTACAGACCTTTATTCAGAGACAGTTCTAGAAAAGGAGGGAGGCAGTTGGGTTCATCACACCAAGTTATTAAAAATGTATTCATATTTATGGACAAGAGCAAACTATTCGACACAAAAGCACCACTTTTTCAAAACAAAAAAGGGGGTGAGAGGGACTTTCAGGCAACCTTTGAGACTTGTCACCCAGCTACATATGCATACTTGGAAAAGAAGTAAGAAATAAAGTGAAGATTTAATGTCAGAATTACTGCTCTTTTATACTCTTTGATACTAGTTTTGGAATAGCGGCTGTGTCTTTTCAATACTCATGAACATTTAGCAAGAGCAGCTACACAAAATCACTTCAAACACATTAAGAAAGCAATCCTGTGGTCCCTAGACAGCATTGCAGGGGACACAGGATAGTCTGGGGAAAGCCCTCTAAAGCCTTAGACAAAGCTCCAACCTCACAGACGGTTTTCAGACATTGGAGCTCCCACTCCTGGCTCCTCCCAGACACCACAGACTTTTCCACAGTAGCTCCCTCAAGGAGGTTGGAATCTGACCTTGCGGGGGCAGGGAATTGGCATGTTGGGACTGTGATGGTGACTGCAAAGGAGTGGCCATAGATCCAAATGATCCACAGCCCCCTCAGCTCCCAACCATGCAGCCAAGACAGAGGGAAAGTCAGACCAGTTCTGAGGCTGGCCTAACTAGATTTTTTTTGAGGAGGGGACTCTGTGGAGAGGAAAAAGAGACAGCAGACACATCCACTGTTCCTTCCAACCTGCCAGCAACTGGCTGGCAGGGCTTTCGATGGAATGGGGCTTCCAAAATTGGAGCATTCCATCCTCCAGGCCCTTTCTCATTTACAACTACACTCTAAAGGACTTTGTATTACTACCTTGGCTATATAGTACACACCAAAGGAATTCCTCACAGTATAAAGCTGAAAGTATATTCAATTTATACAGCAGAGATTAAAAAGCAAAACATAGTGTCATAGTTCTTCCCCCTCCCCCACCAAAACAAAAAACATTGAGTTGTATGTGTTTGCAAATAAGGTAATTGTCCAACAAGGAATCAGCTCCCCACCCTAAAACAGAGAGAGACAACTTGCTGCACAACATTTGCCTTCTCAAACAGATATGTGTTCTATCTGTTTTGGCTATGCCCAATGATTTCATTGGGTTCACGGTGGCTTAGTGGTTAAGACGCTGAACTGCAGACCAGAAGGTCGGCAGGACAGCAGTTCGAGACCCGAGTGCTACGTGACAGAGTGAGCTCCCGTCTTCAGTCCCAGCTTCTGCCAACCTAGCAGTTTGAAAGCAAGAAATTGCAAGTAGATAAATAGGTACCGCTTCGGCAGGAAAAGTAACAGCGTTCTGTGCACCTCGGTGTTCAGTCATGCCGGCCACATGACCATGAAATCATCTTCGGACAGCGCTGGCTCTTCGGCTTAGAAATGGAGATGAGCACCACACCCTAGAGTCGGACACAACTGGTTGAGGACACCTTTACCTTTAATGATTTCATTTATATGTTACTACTAGCAAACAGACCCGGCTTCGCATAGGGATGTTGGGATCAACCCCTGGTTTGATACAGCGAAGCCTTCAAGCAAACCTATGCAGCTGCCACACTTGGGACAGATTATGCCTGCCCTGGCCCCTAGGTACAGCCTCTGCCATGGTGACCCCCATAGCCCTTTGAGGGAGGGGTCTGTCCACTTCATTCCCCTGAGTTGGGGGCTACCCAGCAGAGGAGGGGAGGGGGCAGCCATGTAACTCTTTCCCTCAGACTGCTTCCTCCTGGCTTCAAGCTGTATGAACTGCAGAACTATCTCCTGGTTAAGAAAGTCTGCCATGTAGTAAGTGAATATGGTACTGCAGGCTTCAACCTCACAGACACATTTAAAGTAATTACAACTACTGTGCTTTCTTCTTTGTCTTCTGAAGACTGTCTTGAGCTTCCCTCTCTGTCAACCATGACTCCCTCCTTCTCCACTCTACCTTCTCTCCCCCTCCCAGCACATCAACTGCCAACAGTCTTCTTCTGTTACCTGGGCGACTTACTCCCTTGCCCCACCCCCTGCTGTATCTATCTGTATCTAATTTCAGCTCCTTCTACATTACCCCCCCTTAAAAACTTTCACTATGCCTATAACCACCCCAGACAGAAGTAGAACATATCCTGAAAGGTATATAACAAATGGACGTATGGTTTTTGAGTCCATTGAGGACACATGAACACTTCGTTTTTTTATATATACTAGCAAACAAACCCAGCTTCACAAGGGTTGGGAAGAGCCCTTAGTTTGATACAACAAAGCCTACACACCTGTCAGAGCTGGATACAGCGAAGCCTTCAAGCAAACTTACGCAGCTGCCAGAGTTGGACATGTTATGCTGCCCTGGCCCCTAGGCACAGCCCCTGCTATGGTGACCTTCATAGCCCTTTCAGGGAGGGGTCTGTTTTGTTCTCCATCTCCTGAAGACTATCTTAAGCTTCCCTCTCTGTCAGCCATGACTCCCTTCTTCTCCACTCTTCCTTCTCTCCCCCTCCCACCGCATCAACTGCCAACAGTCTTCTTCCGTTACCTGGGAAACTAGCTTCCTTCCCCCAGCCCCTGCTATATCTATGTGATAATATGGGTTGAGTATCTGTTGGTGGACGAACATTTCACTATGCCTAAAACAACCCCAGACAGAGGTACAATGAATCCTGAAAGTTTCATAATAATCGGATGTACGGTTTTCAAGTCCATCAAGGACATACAGACAAAAACTTCCATTTATATAGCAAGAATAAGGTTTAGCTATATTTCACTTCAAATGCATCTTTACTAACACAACATAATATGTTGTATGGAGTTCAGCAAATCTTAGATACCGGCACCCCACACACCCACACAAATTCAACTTAATCATCAACTGAAACCTGAGCCTAAGTACTGGGTTCCCAGAGGATTTTGCCTCAAAGCCTGTCTATAGTTGTCATGCTGGCAAAAGCTCAAGTAAATGGTGCTTGGTGGTCAGGACTAGCATCCTAAAGATCCTTCCAGTGTAATTGAAATTAGTGTCCTAGCTCCTGGATACCCAGAGTAATGGAGCTGCTAGACAGGCTAAACCAGCTTTGATGCAATCAGGACAACACCTTGCCACCCATTAATTGACAACAGTAAGAGGCCTTTGTGATCATCCAACTTAGCACTGGCTCACCCATCATATACAACCACCTTTCAGAAGTCATTCCTATTACTTTTGCCCTATTTGTTTCCCATGAAACTCCTTCTGTTTTTTAGAAATATAATTGCCCTCAGATTCCTGTGCTTTGTGCTTTGGAGAGCATTCTTGCTTAACTGACTCACTCTTGGCTGGGCACCTATCCTTGCTTCCCATCATCTCATATTCCTTCATGGTGGATGCCCTACTCCAGTCATCCCATTTTCTGGATTTAGCCAACTACCAATTATTCCCACCCCCATCCCCCACTTCAGTCAAGTCATCAGATTGAGGATAGGTACAAACCACCTTTTCTCCCTTTCTCTTTCCTAATAGCTTCTTTGTTCTCCCCTTTTGTTCCCCCTCGTCTGTTAGTGCAGCCTTCAACATAAGATCCTTGACCTGTGTATTGTAACAAAGTTTTCACTGGTTTTATCTTCATCTTTCTTTTCTTGTTTGTGTGGCTACTTATTTTATATATTTATTAAAATTATTTATAGGCCCCCATTCAGAATAAGAAATAATAAGGCTGTTTACAAAATAAAACCAGTACAATAAAACAACAGTGAAACATATGGCAAATATCCTTAATTCAATCATTCAATAGGCCAGTACTAACTCAGTTTGTTGTTGTTTATTCGGTCAGTCACTTCCGACTCTTCGTGACTTCATGGACCAGCCCACGCCAGAGCTTCCTGTCGGCCGTCACCACCCCCAGCTCCCCCCAGGTCGAGTCCGTCACCTCCAGAATATCATCCATCCATCTTGCCCTTGGTCGGCCCCTCTTCCTTTTGTCTTCCACTTTCCCTAGCACTAAATCAGTATGCCCACACAAATATATTTTTACTAACTGGCAAAACACTCGCACCATAGGTGCCCATCAGATCAAAGTCTTGGCTCCATGTTTCCTTCCTGGAAACCTTACAATAATACTCCTCTATCTATACCAAGGATCCTAAGTGATGCATACTAGTTCCTCTTAACTTGGCTCAGGTGCTAGTTTTCTGAGCCAGCGCTACCAGACAAACAGCTGCCTGTCC
Organism: Heloderma suspectum; assembly: GCF_057233095.1. NCBI lineage: Eukaryota > Metazoa > Chordata > Lepidosauria > Squamata > Helodermatidae > Heloderma > Heloderma suspectum. Next base: position 75,225,175 of record NC_139462.1, read on the forward strand.
AGCAGGAACAGAGCCAGAGGCTGTAGAGGGAGGAGGTTCCCCTAGAATCACAGCAATTCTCTATTGTTCCTGAGATTGGGCACTCTTAGGACATACTGCAAGCTGCAATGTTTGATGATGGTGTAGAAAAGCCCAATAGCTGTGTTCTTCTTGAAGGATGCACTCAAGCTACCATCGTAATTCTGTTCCTGCAGCCTGACAATTTACAGGGTTCTCTCTTTGTATTGTACAAAGACATAAACTGGCCTGTCAAGAATGCTGGTGCTTCAATTAATCTTCCTAAAGTAGCACAGCATTTCATTTGCTGCAGTGGCAGAGTTAGGTTTCTATCAACAACTATGAGATTTTCAAGAGACATTACATAAATACAAAAATATATTGTAAGTTTCTTCACGGATTTAAGACCCTGTACATTTTTGTGTAGTATGATTACCCATGTCAGAACTAGTGCAGATTACTTAGCAATGTGTGAAAGACGCATTGCCTCTTTTTCCACTCAGCCCAACAACTTTGCCCTCCCCCATGCTCTTTCTGCTGAAGAAAAACAACAACAACAACAACAACAACAACAACAACATTGTAGATGGGGCTGTTTGTCTAAAGTGGTTGTTGTGACAGCTGCTCTAGCCATTCATCCACATTTCCAATGCTCTTTTTTGTCAGCACAGGGAGGGTATGGCTGTGGTGAATTCTGTGGTGCAATGAGGCATGACAGGGAGCAGAGGAAGGGAAGAAGCAGGCAAAGCAAAAGGAGGTTGGGAAAGTGAAGCAGCAGCAGGATTGGGAAATCTGGGAGAAGGCTTAAGCACTCTCTCCTGGCCAAATCTCTCCACTACACACACTCACACATAAGCATTATGAGGCAACCAAGGCAGAGCTACGCATTATCTCAATGTGTAGCTCTGCCTTTAAATCAAAGCTAAATCAAGTCATTTTTCCAAAGATACTTTAGGTATGTCATACTGCCTCAGTGCAGCTATTTATTTGTATCCTGTCTTTCTACCAAGAAAAATGGCAATCAAGGTGACTTATAATCATAAATAAAACCTGATCAAAACAATAATAAAACAAATGCATTAAAACATAATTAAACACACAATCAAAAACACAAAACAGAATAAAAACAGAATATATATATATGGATACACAGGGAGAGAGAGAGATCACAAAATCACATGCTAATAGCAGTGGAAAAACAGCACTGCTGCTGGAGAGTGTTGAGGGCTTGGAGAAGCAAAAGCCTCTCCCTCTCAGGATTGGGCCAAGGATCCCTGATTTGGTTTCTGACTCTGATTCAGAGGCTGCTGAAAGCCCAGCCGGGACAGGGAGCAGGGGAAGCAATTCCCCAAAACTCTCCAGGAGTCAGTGAAGAACCTTCCTGGGGGCTTATCAACTAGGAGGGCCAGACTCAGAGACCATCTTCCCCCCTCCCTGTGGGAACCTAGTCTCTCTCAGAGTGGGAGGAAGGACTGGCATTGACAGATGCCAGAGCTCGCCACCAAGTTAAACAGGTGGAGCTGAGAGGAGGTGGGAGGCATTCTGCCAGAGAGGTGCCCCATCAGAAGTTGAGTTGAGAGGACTGTCCCTGAAGGGAGGAGCCCAGAAAAAAGCTTATGGAGCAAGGTGAAAGATCGGTTCAGTAGCTGAAAGGCAAATGCCCTGTTTCAGTAGTTCTCTTAACAAAAATTCTATTTTATTAATTAGGCCAAGAGGGCAGTTCCCAGCCTTTGCTTTAGGTGTGAAGAGGCGCTATTAACTGAATAAAGAGCTGGTGGATTGCTAAGCGAGTTTCTGTTGCTTCACCACTCCATGTGTTGCACAAAATGCTAGTTTCGCCCCCTGGAGGCTAGTCCAATTTGCCCCAAAGAGGAGAGTCAACTTCAGGCTGGGTCCAACTCGATTTTATTGTTTGCAAACAGTTCGACAAAGGAGCTCACGCTCAAAAGCAGAGTCGACCCCTGGCAACCCCCGCGCTGCAGTTTTATCACTTAGCTTGCATTCCTCAGCCAGCGTGTTACTTTTGATTGGTTGCCAGCGGTTTGCTTAGCAACCTTATCTTAGGGTTACTGTCTGCTCATTCCAGGCATGCGCAGCTCTTACAATGCTACGTGGTGCTTAAGGCACATACAATGGCTTTTAGGTTACATTTTTACTACAATTCCCCCCTCAAGATGCTTTCTTCTTATAACACTTAGTCTACTTCAGCCATCGCTAATCTCTGGTAATGTACAAACATTTCCCTGCTGACCACAGATTCTACTGTACGTTTGACTAGGGCTATAATGCAGGGAAGTATGCAGGGTAATAAGCACAAAATTAGCATAACTAAGCAGAATATCATAAATCCAGTCTTCAACCAGCGAAAGTTCGGCAACCATGAAGTCAGCCAGTCAGTACTCCACCCGTTCCAGGTTTGTACTGGGACGTGAGTTATTTTTCTAATTTTGGTTGCAATATCCCTAAGGATATCGCCATTGTCATCAATCTGCAAACAGCAGTCTGTCCAATTAAACTTCTGACAAAGGCCCCCCTCTGCTGCTAACACGTAATCAAGTCCCATCCGATTTTGGGTGACAGCATTGCGGAGTTGGGTTAGCTGTGTGGCTGCTAAATCTATGGCCCTTGCAGTCTCGTTTACAAAGATTTCCACTATTGCCTGAAGCCGGATTATGCGGTTAGTAAGGTACGTGGGTTCTCTTCCCACCACGTTGGGTTCCCAAGTGGCAGGCCCATAATACCTTATTATCCTTTCTGCCGGCCACTCATCATTTCCCCATCTTTGTGTAGCAGACAAGTCTTCCATGCTCAGGGATCTTTTATCTATTCCGTATAGTCGGTGCAGTACTGAGGCCCTTTGAGGCAACAGCGTAAATGGGGGCCTTAATATCCCAGGATAACACACGCCAGTCCAATTGGCGGGCAACTGGGTGTATGCGTGAGTCCCACAGATCCAATAATGGCCAGTCAAAGCAGGCCAAGACTTGTCTGCTAGGCCATATTTTTAGGGATCCAAATACTGATTGTAAAATCCCAAATATAGGGTTGAATCTCCACGTGGGCTTAGAGTTCCATTCATATAGCATGCTCTAGCATTTTGATCTTTTGTCTGGTTTCGAATGCAATAGAACAAGGATTGTGAGCTACTATGAGGGATTGACCACAACACACACTTGTGGCCACCTATCACCCTTGAAACCTCGGGCCGAAGGGTGATGTAATCTGCATATCCTGCACAAAAAGTTCTCTTTGAGGTGTGGTTGTTATGCCATGCACCTCCCTTTACTATATAATTCCTGCAGCTGCTATTTCCTACAAAGTGTGTATGTGTGTCAGACCTGTTTTGCATGAAGCACCATTCTCCTAACTGAGGCCGTACTTCCCATGATGGAGTTTGACTTAAGATAAAATCATCTTCCCAAGTAACATTTGTTTGTTTATGTATTCTATAATCGGTGTGTACTAATTCAGTCAGGTTCAGAGGATGAGGGATCCATGTGCTTACCTTTCCCTCATTTTCGGCCTGTATGCAGACCCAGCAGTTCGAGAGGTTCAAGTATCTGGCTACAGCTTCAGCTAGAAACAGCATGCTGTTTTCTCCTACAGCTAGATTTAGCCTTAGGATTATTACTAACAGACACAGCTGCTGCATACTTAATCTTTGGTCCTTGTTTTACATAATCTTAATTTCAGTTCTGAAATAGGATAACTATGCCAGTTGTCTTTATCCCGCTGCTTGCAGGCTTCTTCTTCCGAGAGGAGGTCAGCTTCCGGAGTGACCACGCCCTGGGAGCTGGTGTCCTCACCTTGGTTATACCTTTTTATTCTGGAACAGTGAGTCCACCTGTCATTTCCGCTGAGCTTGACAGCTGTATGGGTTACCAACAACACCTGGTATGGTCCCTCCCACCTCTCAGTTAGGGGGCCCTTTTGGATTTACCTTCTGGCAGGTGGGGCATCTTGCTGCGACTCGTTGGGCTTCTACATACAATCCCGGTGCCACAACCTGTCGAACAAGTAAGTCTCCCATTGCAGTGCCTCCCATGTGGGTCTTCGCATGAAGTTGTTTTACCACTTCTTCTGCCAGCCATCGGGGTAGCATGACTTTTCCTCCTGGGACTATCCACCACCCTTGGGGATTTTTTGTGGCCTTGTTTTCCTCGGCAGCTTTATCATCAGCCTGGGTGTATTTTGCTTTATAATCTTCCAAGCGGAGGGGTATCTCATGGGCTAAGCCTTGAAACACTACTTCTCCTCCCATCTGCGCTGCTTCTTTGGCTGCCATGTCGGCCTTCGCATTTCCCCTTCTCTGGTGCTCATCTGTGGCTCTGCCATGCGCTTTTACATGCACCACAGCTACCTCCTTTGGCAGTTGGAGAGCCTCCAGTAGTGTCACAATCTGTGGTCCATTTGCAATCTTCTGTCCAGAGGCTGTGATGAACCCACGTTCTTTCCACAGTAGTCCATGGGCATGTACGGTGGCAAAGGCATAGCGTGAGTCTGTAAATATGTTCACTCTTTTATCCTTCCCCAATTCTAGTGCACGTGTCAAGGCAGTGAGTTCTGCTGCTTGCGCTGACCAACTTGCGGGGAGTTTCTCTTTCCACATAGTTTCAGTCAGCGTTACCACGGCGCATCCTGTATGTCGTGTGCCATCGATTACATTGCTTGAGCCATCTACAAAGAACTCTTCTTCTGGATTTTCAAGTGGGTCATCTGTCAAGTCAGATCGAATCAATACTGTTTGTGTTAACACTTCCAGACAATCATGACATGGGGGTCCTGGTTCTGGCAGAAGGGTGGCTGGATTCAGGGCCGTGGTATGCTTATAGGTGAGGCCTGGATTAGATAACAAAAAGATCTCATATCTAGATTGTCTGGAAGGGTTTAAGAACTTTCCTCCCTCTGCTCCAAGGATTTGGGGTACACCATGTGGGGTGTGTATCTCCATGTTAGCTCCCATGACAATCTTTTGTGCCTCCTCTACAAGGGTAGCAGTGGCCGCAACGGCTCTCAGACATGCTGGCCACCCTTTTGCTACAGGGTCCAGGACCTTGGAGTAATAGCCCACAGGCCTCCATGTCGGGCCCACTGGTTGAGTCAAGACTCCCGAGGCCACTCCCTTGTTCTCATGCACGTACAATCTATAGGGCTTGCGCCCATTTGGAATCATGAGTGCTGGAGGTTGTGAGAGGGCAGTCTTCAATAGTTCAAATGCATGCTGATTTTCCTTAGTCCATTTCCAACTTGCGAGGCCCTCTTTGGTAAGAGACTCATACAGGGGCCTAGCCTTTCCCCCATAATCAGGAATCCACATTCTGCAAAACCCTGTCAGACCTAGAAAGGCTCGTAACTCCTTTGGGCTTTTAGGAGCAGGCATATTTTGTATAGCTTGAATTCGATCTTTGCTCAGGGCTCTTGTTCCCATTTCAATTTCATAACCTAAGAAAGTGACCTTTGGTTGGCATATTTGAGCCTTCTCTCGTGATACTTTGTACCCCCTTTCTCCCAAGGTGTTCAGCAAAGACTCTGTTGCTCTCTTCCCCATTTGCATACTAGGGCTCGCTATCAACAGGTCATCAACATATTGCAACAGCGCCACCTCCTGGTGCTTGTCTTTCCACTGCTCCAAATCCTTCTGCAATGCTAATCCAAAAATGTGGGGGGCTGAAACGAGCCCTTGGGGCAACACAGCCCATAACAATTGAGTTTTATGATAAGTATCTGGGTCTTCCCATTCGAATGCAAATATTTTCTGGCTGTCTTTGTGCAGTGGGATAGAGAAGAAAGCATCTTTTAAATCTAGGACGGAAAACACCCTTGCATTTGCTGGAACTTGGGTCAAAATGGTGTGGGGGTTCGGAACCAGGGGATGATCCACTAAAACTTTCTTGTTTATGGCTCTCAGGTCTTGCACCAGCCTGTAGGAGGCGCTGTTTGGTTTGAGCAACCCCAATATTGGGGTGTTAAAGGGGGATGAGCCCTCTACTAGCCAGCCATACTTCTTAAACTTTTCAATAAGCGGTTTTAAGCCTGCACGAGTAGCTCTCTTCAAAGGATACTGTTTCACACACACAGGCAGCTCTCCCTCCTTTAGGGGAATTTTGATTGGTGTTACATACTTTGCCCGAGCTGGGGTTCCATCTGCCCATACACACGGGTCAACATTTTCTAAGAGCTCAATCCCCTTGGCCTTTGACACAGTTTCAGTTGCCTGGAGGGCCATCTGGTAATTTGAGCTCTGCTTCACTGGTAGCTGTACTACAATCTGATCCCCACAAAAGAAGATGTCAGCTTGCAGCTTCGTCAGCAAGTCCCGCCCCAGAAGGGCAACCGGACATGTGGGCGAGACCACAAAGGCATGTTCTAGTCTATTGTCTCCGATCTTTGTGAGGAGGGGCTCACATACAGGCAATCTAGCCTTTCTTCCTTCAATTCCTTCTATTGTCACGTGTCGTCCGCTTTCTTTGGCGAGGGGGGGTTTTGCAGGGATCATGGAAAAGGTGGCTCCAGTATCTACCAGAGCCTCATAGTCTCTGCCACCAACCCTTATCTTTACCATGGGATCTTCCCGAGTACTTACTCGTAGGGTGGTGGCTTTAGATCCCGGTCTCCTTCAGCTACATTCCTCAGAGGAGTCTGCTCTCAATTGGCGCCCCTCCCCCTGGCTCTTCTCTCTCTGCCTTCTCAGAGGGCAGTCCTTCTTCCAGTGTCCCTTCTCTCGGCAATATGCACATTCGTCAAACCTCGGGCGGCCCTTTCCCTTCTTCTGCCCCCCCTCTTGCCTCTGCTGAGGCTCTATGCGTCCTGAGCTGCCACTCAAGGCGGCTGCTAGCATCGCCAGTTGCTTTTTGCCGCGTTTTGTCTCCCTTCTTTCTGTTACTTGCTCTCGGTTGCCATACACTTTATATGCAATCTCTACCAACTCGGAGAGTGGCTTGCCCACGGCTCCTTCGGCTTTCTGCAGCTTCTTTCTTATATCTGGTGCTGCTTGCCCTATAAACATTGTATTTACCATGCACTGGTTTTCTGAGGCTTCAGGATCTAGGTCACTAAACTTCCTAAATGCATCAAACAACCGTCCTAGGAACACAGAGGGATTTTCATCCTTCTCTTGGCGGACTTCATACAACTTTGAAAAGTTAGTCACACGTGGCACAGCTCTCCCCAATGCCTCCGCTATTATTCCCAAATAGTCCTGACTCCACTCTCGGTCCCTGGGGTCGTTGGGACGCCACTCAGGGTCTACTTGGGGGCATAATTCATGGGGGTCCCTAGTAGTTCCTGCCACTCGCTCCTCAGCAATCCTATTAGCGGTGCCTTGCACTAGGCGCCTTTCCTCGGATGTTAGTAGGGTTTGCAACATCATCTGCACATCTGCCCATGTGGGACGATGCGTCTGCCCCACAGATCGAAATAAACTTTGCATCTTATCAGGGTCTTCTCTAAAGGAAGGATTCTGATTTTTCCAATTGAACAGATCAGCGGTGCTGAAGGGCACATATACAAATGCAGTCTGCCCCTCCCCTGTCATTACCTCTCACATCGGGCACTGGTATTTAGGGTGCGGGTTTCGGGTAGCCCTTGGCTCAGCCAGAGGAGAAAAATGTATTGCTAACTGGGATGGGTCCCGCAGGGGTCTTGGTGAGCTGGGTTGGGCCACTTGTCTTGGGACTTGGTCAGAAGAGGAGTCGGCAGGGCACGAGGGAGTCACGTTATACTCTCCATCATAGGGTGGTGGTTGAGAGAGACTTTGCGATGTGGACCCGGCTGGCCGGGGTTGAGAGGCTGTGGCCACCGTTAGGGTACTTTCTACTGGAGGTTGAGGCGAAATTGCATGATCACGATCCTGCCCCCTCAAACCTTGCACCAAGTCTATCTCGTCTTCTCCCTCTAAGATTGGCTTTCCCTTCCCTCCCTTCATTCTCCGAGGGTCTGCAGCCAGCATTTGTTTGCACATCTCTCCTTTACATTGTTTCACCCAGGAAGGGTTGCTCAAAGCGCAACTCAACCATGAGTCTATATAGGGATACTGATCCCAGTGCCCATCATTTACAACTATAACATGCACTTTTCTAATTGTGGCCTCATTAAAGGAGCCGATATCTGGCCAGTTGACTCCAAATGACGGCCACTCCAATTGACAGAGTGTAACCAGCTTGCCTTTTGACATCTTAGTGCCATAACTTTCTTTGACTTTGCTAAAGTTCTTTAGCATGCATCCCAAGGGAGTGGCAGAGCTTTCTAAACGGGAGCTACCCGCCCCCATTATGCCTACCTCTGTTTGAAACCATACACGGAGCCTGACAAACCTCCGACACTTACACGGAGTCTAACAAACCTCAGACGTTTACACAGAGTCTGACAAACCTCAGACTCTCCGAAGGCAACTCAAACAGAAAGACAGAAGGGAAATCAAGTACTTACTCTGCCCAACACCCTAGTGCCGTCTCTTCAGACCCGTTCAGCCTGGTTGACTCAATCAATGGAGTCCACGCCTTTAACCTCCTGGGTGTCCCGACCCCCGTTCTCTGGTGCCGTGGCAGACCTCAAAGGCGGTCCGGCGCGCCCCACAGGCACCTTTGCCGGTTCTGTCGTTTGACCCCAGGGTGGTCCAAGGGACTCCTGGCTGCTCGTCAGTTTGTTGCACAAAATGCTAGTTTCGCCCCCTGGAGGCTAGTCCAATTTGCCCCAAAGAGGAGAGTCAACTTCAGGCTGGGTCCAACTCAATTTTATTGTTTGCAAACAGTTCGGCAAAGGAGCTCACGCTCAAAAGCAGAGTCGACCCCTGGCAACCCCCGCGCTGCAGTTTTATCACTTAGCTTGCATTCCTCAGCCAGCGTGTTACTTTTGATTGGTTGCCAGCGGTTTGCTTAGCAACCTTATCTTAGGGTTACTGTCTGCTCATTCCAGGCATGCGCAGCTCTTACAATGCTACGTGGTGCTTAAGGCACATACAATGGCTTTTAGGTTACATTTTTACTACACATGGGAGAGCTTAGAATCCTTGACAGTCCAGACCCTAGAGATCCCTAGATCTCATAGGACGGGGAGGGGTGATTTAAACCTCCCCATCCCTGCTTCCCTAGTTACTGAGATGTGTAGGTGAGTTGGATGTGTGTGTGTGTGTGTGTGTATGTATGAATGTTTGTCTTAGGAGAGAATATGTCTCTGTGTGTGAGAGTGTATCTATGTGTGTGTGGAGAAAATGTGTGGGGGAAGTGGGAGTGTGTGTGGGGGAGAGAGTATGTCTGCATGTGTGGATGCATTGGAGTAAGTATGTATGTGTACATGCACTCATGAGAATACCGGATGTTACCCCAGAGGCAAAAAGGTTATGCACCCAACATTACAGTGATGAAGCAAGGTATCGAAACAAGAATACTACCACACACATTTGCAAAACTACCATTCTCCATGTTCTTCAACTGAAGCCTTAGCAGTTCAACCAGTTGCACAACAGATATGTGCCAGGGCTAGAGATGCAGAAGAAATCTGCAATGGAATCAAACGAGTTCAGATTTCTATTAATCCAACCTGTGGAATCCACAGCAGACTGGCATTCACCAAAGTCGCATGGATTCCGTGAACTTGCGGACCAGTGGGTTTTTTTTACTTTCTGGAATTTTACACAAATCCAGGCATAGAAAAATATGTAAAATTTAAAAACACGGGTCAAAAATATTTTAGCCCATAGGCTAAAACATGAAAATGTGCATTTGGGGGGGATTTGCACATTTTTACCAGTACAAATTTGCACGAATTTGGGAAACTGGAAAAAAAATGATTCCGTCAATGAGTGGACAATGGAACGAAAGGCACCTGACAATCCAGACAAACACAGATGGAGCAGACTTAACAAATCTGTACATCCCTAGCCAGGACGTAAAGGTGCTGGTTTACCAGACACTGCTCCCTACTGCACAGCCAGAAACAGAGCAAACAATTAAAAGGAAAATGATGTGCCAATAGCCACATATAAGTTTCTTTAAAAATGGGGGGAAATAGATAACTAACACTGACCACTATACAGTGAGTAGAATATATTGGATGGTGTAAATATACTTAAGAACATAAGAAGAGCCATGCTGGATCAGACCCAGGGTTCATCCAGTCCAGCATTCTGTTCACACAGTGGCCAACCAGCTGTCGACTGGGAAAGTGCAACAGCACCCTCCCATCCATGTTCCCCAGCAACTGGTGTACATAGGCTCACTGCCTCTGATACTGGAGGTAGCACATAGCCATCAGGACTAGTAGGCATCGATAGCCTTCCCCTCCATGAATTTGTCCAACCCCCTTTTAAAGCCATCCAAATTGGTGGCCATCACCAATTCTTCCCCAATCAAGACACACACACAGGGAAGGATCAAGGTGAATCTTGAATCTTCTTTAGCAAACATGTAAATCTCCCGAGGAAGGCGAGTCTCAGACTTTAAGAGTCAGTGGAGTACAAGGTAGCATAAAAAAGTCTGTAACACATGTGTATTACTCCTTGAGCCAAACACAATTAGAACTAATATTACAAGGATCCCCTTCTTAAGGTAGCAAAGCTTACACAGCTAAGATGCAAGATTACAGGCTGTTCTGAGATATCAGAAGTGTACTTTTTCTTTATCATTATTTATTGTGGCAGTTATGTAGAAATGTTCTTCTTATTGTATCTTCAGACAGCAATGTGAAAAAGATTCACTCTGGGATCTTTTATTTTCATAAAATACGTCACATTTAAGAATCAATGAGAAAACAGATTTATGTTAGCAGCTGGATAATGAAGATCATTAATTTCAGCTTGCAAAATACATCCAGCCATTAAGCAACTGTTCATCCTAAAAGCTTATTAGTGCAACAACTAAAATTACAGTCATTAATAGAGGCCATGACTACTCAACTTACATTAGATGAGCTACATCTCTTCTGAACTAAATCAAAAGTCAGAATGTTCTCCCTGACGCTTCATGATTCAGAATACCCTCTACCACCAATGTGGAAATTAATCACATGACCTATGGCATACTGAAAGATTGGCCCAACAGAGACACACAGAGCAGGAGAGAGATAAGTAAGTCACTCCAACTGCACTCGTGGTACTACCCCATGAATTTTGTCTGTTCAGTCTTTCCCAGCCGTATGAATATAAACAACTCACCTACCACCAGAATCAATCAGCCACAGGTTGTTTCTGGGAGTATTTGAAAAGCATTCCTTTGCTCTTTTGAACATTGAAAAGTAACAACAATTCTCTAAGTGATGCCTCAGGAATGGTCTTATAGCTACAAGAGTACCAGAGAAAGTTGTCCACAAAAAGTAATGAAGATAGTTTTAAAAATCAAATTTTGCCTGCCAAAGAGGCTATGGTGCCAGAGACAATAGTGATGTATGAAAATATCAAGAGAAAAGGAAAGATGAACACAAAAATGCAAAATATACATAGCTATTTGGCGAGTATGCTAGCAAAGTCATTAAAATATTGGCTTCAGAATTCAACATAACCATTACTATGAGGATTTCTCCAGCTAGGAAAGCTCTCTTCCCCAGACCATTTTTTTTGCTTTTCAAGTAGCCAAATTCCTCTAGCCCAGGAGTGGGGAACCTCAGGTCCTGGAGCCAAATCTGGCCTTCCTGACATCCCAATCCAGCCTATTCCAACCCTCCCACCCCAAGAGCTTGAAGCAGGAACAATTAGGACAATGTGCCTGCTAAAAAAGAGAGAAATAACCATGGAAGATAAGAAAGGTGAGATAAGAAAAACTGCTGAAGGTGGGGATGAGAAGACAAAGGAAGAACTAAAAGCTGTAAGCCACATTACAAAATTATGCTACATCAAAAGCTATTTTTTATATGAATAAAGATATGAAGGTCAATTACTTGGTTTGAGAAAAGACAACAACAGAACTGTACACCACTGTGCCTCTAGGAAAACATGTTCTCAAAATCTGCAAGCATGGAACAGAACAATGAGAAAGAATGAAACACGATGTGCCTTCCTCAGCCCCAGTCTCACCGATCGACTTATTATAAAGCCAGTACTATACACTGAAACCTTAAACATTAAATGCAATTAGAACCTCTAAATGAAAAATGGAAAATTTAAGAAAAGTGACAGATGAGAAAGCAGATGAAATCATTCAAGAGGAATTCACTACGCATGTTTAACATTTGATCTTCTAGCCTATCCCGTATCTATTTTAGAACTGAACATTTTCAGAAGTCATCATCTTAACATTTGAATCCTGCAACTTTCTATCCCAGGTACGGTTTAGGATGGGGAACAGCAAACTGAACAATTGCACCACATCAAATATTTTGACATTTATGAATCACAAGCTAGTTAGCACAGAACTGCTGTAGGACACTGTGACAAAAAACCCTACTTCTAATGTAGATCCATAGTGCCCCCTACAGCATCTAGTCAGTTGGTACCCTGCTGGGCAATCTGAATAGTTTTATCAAGCTTTATCTTACTTTTTTGCCCTCCAAAATGAGAGCAAAACCTTAATCCCTTTTCTTGAATAGGCTGACTGGTTCCAACTACCTTGGGCTTTTGAGCTGTAAGTTACAGTCATTAAGAAGGTGGATCCAGCCACTAGGTAATTTTCTGATTTGCTAGCTAGACCACTGACATCAGAAATGGAGGCTATCATGTTATTGGACAGACTAACCATCAGTCTCTGGTAAGGGGCTGGCTTTTACTGAGCAGAGATCACCACAAAAAAAGATAGCCTCAGCCCTTATAGAGCTTCCCTATATACCATCTGACTGGAAGCCAGATGTGCTCTCTCTCTCTCTCTCAGACCATACTCTCTACAATAAACTCAGCATAGGCTTTGGGACCCAAGACTCTACTCAAGTAGGTAATGTAACTAGATAAGTCAGAATGACTTTTGATTTTTATTTGGAATTCTGTGTATGTGTGTGGTTGTTGCCTCCTCTGGTCCCCCCTCCATATTTCTCTTTCCCCCTCCTAAACAAACTCCTTTTTATATTGGACATTTGGCTGTGTTGTTTTCAATGGGATTTCTGACTGAACCCTTCCCCAAGTGAAGGACTGCATGATTACAAAGCTACCACTTGTTTTTTAAGATTTTTAGAAAAGTTTGGGAAACTTCTGTTTCTGGACTTTGGGAAGGAAAGTCCAAAGCACCTTCCTTTTTCTTTTTTCCTAGGTCTGGCTGAAGGGAAAGGTCATTGGTAATAGGGCTCAAAAACTCCCCAAGCGGCTGTACAGACTAGGGTGTGTCAGGAGGTTCATTCTGACTGGTAGCATCTTATCAGAAATTCTTTTCCTGGGGAACCCACATAAAGAATGGGTCCACCAGGAGGAAAACTTATCCCCCCTCCTGATCTCATAACAAACACCAACAATACAGCAGACATGCTCTTCTGCACATCATTCTGAAGTATTTTGGCTGCCAGGAAACTAGTTTCATAGATGTAAATCTAGGTCCCCAACATTTAACAATAAGATGTCAAATGGGATTATATGCTCCACTTTCAGTGTAGCCATAGCTACACTTACCCAATCCACCAAGCAATGCGACATTATTTCAGCGTGGCACACATGAGAGCAATAATTAATGGACTAAATCTAAAATAAAAAGGTAGGCAAGGTTCTGTTTTAAATAGGCAGTTCTATCAAGGGTCCCATTAAAACTGGGAATGCATAATGTGGAACAATAACTGGTAGTATCATTTAAAATTGCTGAACATATATACCACAATAAGACACAATGAGGAGGAATTCCAGGTTAGGCAGGGCAAGGCTATATTTCATATATCTTTTTTCCAGCTTACCAATGATGCCTAAAATGTCATGCTTTAAGTAATTTATATCACATAAGGCAACTGAAAACATTATGATTTGTTACAATAACATTAAACAAAGTTTAGAAGTTACACTCATGAGACAATCTGTCAATAGAGGCCGATACTTTTCTCCAAATGGAAAATATTTCTGACAATTGCCTTCTCAATATTGTGGTAAAATCATAACCAAGAAGATTCGGCAAAAAGTGACAAAACAAATTGATTTATGCCTCCTCAGGACAGAGGTTGGACAAATACATTTGACTTTCCAATATGCAATGGTTCTGAAAACTTCTAAAAGTTTGGCAGGACAAGAAGAGTCTATTAAGCCTAAGTGCACAATCCTATGGGGATAGTTGGCCACCTCTGAACTCAGAGGCGGCCAACTATCCAATGCAGGGCAGGTGGAACACAGAGGGGGTCCTCTCCTCCATGCTCCAGTCACCCTGCATTTGGGGCTAGACAGCTGATTTTGGCTGTCTAGCTGGGGGCTTTGGAGCAGGGAGGGAGAAGTGCTTCCACAGTCTTCTCCCCTCCCTGCCCACAGGAATGCCCCCTTTTCGCCCACTCTGCGCTGCACTTATGAGCGCGGAGACAGGGATGAACCATGCTGCCTACAAGGTGGCAGGGGAGGGGGCGAGGAGTAAGGTTTCTGGGAACCAAGCAACACCCCTGTCCCAGCACCAACCTCGGTTCCCAGAAATCAAAAAAACCTACAGCCGTCTAGACACTGTCGAGAGGTCATAGGATTGCTCCCTCAATCTCACAGATCAGTTTTAACTACATGATTAATGCTATATGTAAAAGATTATATATTTGTTGCATTTTAGTAGCAGGCCTACCCTGGAAGTGGATACTAAAAGAGAAAAAAAGCCAAGGAGTTCTGCTATTTCCTTGAATTAAAGATTAACCAGACCTAAGTGACGTCCAGGCTAGACTACTGTAATGGGCTGCATTTGAAGACAGCTTGGAAACTTCAGCTAGTACAGAACACAGCCACCTGAGTGTTGGTGGGGGCGGGACAGTCAGATCATATATTGGCTATTTTGTGCCAGCTGCACTACTTACCTATGCCCAATTTAAAGGGCTGGTTTTGACCTTTAAACCCTTAAATGGTTTGGAACCAGAATTCTTGAAGGACTGCCTTCACCCGTATCAGCTTGCCTGCACTTTAAGAACAGCAACAGAGCCCCTTCTCACTTGACCACTTTTGAGGGCAATTAGGTATGTAAGTGCACAAGAGAAGGCCTTTTCCACAGTGGCCCCACACATCTGGAATGGGTTGTCATCAAGGGTCCATCAAGCACCATCACTGCAGGTTTTTAGGAGGGCCCTGAAAACCTACTTGTTTACTTTGACCTTCCCCTTATTTTGTTTTTGTTTATGTTTTTATTGTTGTTTTTATTAAATTTGTGCTGTTTTATTAGTGTGTTAGTCTATTTTACTGTTGTAAGCTGCCTTGTGGGACTCCTGCCCTGAAAGGTGGTGCAGAAATATTATAAATAAATAAATAAATAAATAAATAAATAAGTGGAGTTTTAGAATGACAGCTAATATGTCATTGAGCCCAAAATGTAGTCTTTAGTGCCTTTGCTATAAACACCATAAAGTATCAGAGGGCCAGACTAGATGTGATGTTAACTGTATGGTTAACCCTGGGGTCTAGCATGCAGAATATTTAAAAAGCATAAATAGCTATCACAAAGTGGAGGTGGGGTGTGGACTCGGATCACAATTGTGATGTGGGGAGAGGAGATGCTTCCAACTGCCACCACCATGGCCCTAACTGAAACCACCACCACCACCCCTGCCCCAGCACCTGTTATTTTCAATGACAGAAAAGCTCCCATTAGCAGCAATGGGAGATTTCCTCCCAAAGGGGCAATTCAAAGTCTGGATCTGTCTCAGCCCCCCACCCCACCCCTCATGAACTGGCTATTTTTTAAAAAAAAAAATACTGTACACCAGGTTAACCATGCAACTAATATCATGTCTAGTTTAGCCCTAAGATGGCTGGAGTGCAGGTAGTGGTGGGGAGGGGGGCAATTTGATTTCCAACAATCATTCCAAAAACTCAGAATGGGTAAAACATTATAACATCATATAAAACAATATTAGAATATTATTTCCCATAATATACATATTGACATACTCTGTAGTATGTGCTGGATGGAGCACAAAAGATTGACCTGGTTCACACGTAACAATAAGCCACTGTGGGTTAATTTCCCCACAGGGTTTGTTGTCGCAGTGCCAGTCATCTTTCTGAAAATACAAGCTGTTTCAGGGAGGTGCTGTGATTTGTCGCAATGTCCAAACCTGGCCAGGGAGGGTTGTTGGGGTGGTTAACAACCCACCAACACCCCATGGCCTGTTTTAGGGTTGTGGGTGATTTGTTAACCACCCCAGCAACCCACCCTGGTCAGGTTCGCACATAATGACAAGCCAGGGCACCCCACCTACCCACCCCAGCTTGGATTTTTAAAATATTGGCTGGTGTGCGATGACAAGCCCCACAGGCAAATTAAACCCACGGTGGCTTGTCATTACATGAGAACCGGCCCACTGTCTCAACGTGATGCCACCCTAAAAGCTCATCAGGAACTCATGCTACCTGTAGCTGGTTCTGCTACTTATGGCAGTTGGCAGTTAAGGATCAAGTGTATGCTAGGGACTCTTCAAGACAATGAAAATCTGGAGATGCTGGCACAGAGCAGCAGGCTCTAGCAACTGCCATAGAGGAAGACTCCCAAAGAAATGGTTAGTGATATTAATGCTGATCATCCATGAGATGAGGGTGTACCTGGAATCAATCTACTCAACCTCCAACAGTTACACACTCTAAGGTTGAGGTGCCCGATTAAGTTTAACTGTAGAGAAACACAGTGCGTGCACTTCCCAATTGGATATAGGGCTTTCTTCAGTGCAGTATCATGGACCCTATCCAGAAGGATTATCTATGCACAAAAACCCATCTCCATGAAAATGCACTTGTTAGCTCTTAAACGGGATTTTGGGTTGTTTTCCTCCCATCACATGGTGCCAAGTGCTTTACTAAATTGCATAAAGAAAAGAAAACCCTCAAAACAAATCTCTTTGTTGCTGATGGCATAACAAATCCAACCTAACAAAAGGCCAATTTACATAATTAGTTGAAGTGGCAGTTAAGTAACAAGCTTACTATTTGGTACCTCGACTGACAGGCACTGTGTTCATGCTGTGATAACCACTTCACGCAACTAAACCACTGTAAAGATACAACCCATACTACTACACAGATGTACTCATATGATAAACATAGTTCTATGGAAGCAAAGCCATAATAACCAAAGCAAAAGATGGTTATGATAGGCCTTAACAAGATTATCCATTACCACAGCTAGGAACAGGTAAGTGACTCATGGCAAAAAGTTTAGAAAACTCAGTATAGATACCACTATTATCAGCGACCACCGGTTCAATGTTACCAGCTATGGTTTGAAAATGAACATAGAGGCTGCACTGTTGTTTTTTAATATGCAAATGGCCAGATTCGAAGAATCTAAATGTAATATTACTGGACAAAATAAATGCCATTCCTTCCAGCTCTGATTTTAGAACCTTAAGGCATAAAAGAGAATGCAATGTTCTGGGGGGGCGGGGGGACAAAAGTCTGAGCACTGAAGCCATACTGCATTTGATTTCTATCTCCAGCTTTTTCCACCTCAGTTATATATAAAACAAGAAGTCTGTTGCCACTACCTATTCACACATCACAAAGCTATTTATAATAGCCTCAGTATAATAGGCACAGATGGCAAAAGTCAATTCCAATAAGATTAAATATATACAGTAAGTAAGCCAGGACTAATGGTGGATATCCATATTTAGTAATAACCTATGACAAGTAAAAGAAAGATTATTAGTTCAGAAAAAGGCGATAAAGATAAAACAGTTATCTACTTTACCTGAGATTACAAGGCCAATGTTCTTTTATCTCAAAAATATCCAGCTTCTCTAAACTAATGCTATTCACAGCCAAATGAAACACTGCTTAAAAATGTTTTCCTACTTTTCATTTATATGTAGACCAATTTATCTACATATAACTAAACTACCCCATCCAACCCCAAAGGTCTCTGTTCCTCCCCCACCCCCACCCCCAGAGTTTTACTAGTGTATGGTCAAACAGGGAATCAATGATAATAAAGGTATTCTACAAGGCTTCAAGTTATTCATTAGTGCTACAAAATTTCTAGATAAACACATAAAGATAAGACTACTTTCAAAGTTCTTTTGTAATTTTTTTTAAGTCACAATTTCTTCTCTACCTACTCATATCTGATATGTAACAATTTCATATCATGGGCCAAAGCCCAGAGCATGAAAGAACAACTTTGTAAATAAAAGTTGAGAGGACAAGAAGGCCTGGCGTGCTATGGTCCATGGGGTCACGAAGAGTCGGACACGACTTAATGACTGAGCAACAAATTAATTTGCAGGTCTTTTGTGATGTGCAGACATAGCTGGAAAGAGGGCATTTTCCTCCAGTCTGCTTATAAAAAAGAAAATGGGAGAGTCTGAGGGTAGGTGCTACCCTACTCAGCCATCAGCACTATGAGATGTTCCATTGTTTCTATGAGAACTGCCAAAACCAACTGTGTTAATCAGGCTTGATATTGCTGCTCTCTTTGCCCTCTTCAATCATGGAATCAACAGGCTCATCAAGGACTACCTTCAGCTACTAAAAAGGGCTCTTTCTGCTACAAGAAAGGGTCAATAAACATGTGGACAGGGATGATCTGGTAGACATTGTTTCCTTGGACTTGCAAAAGGCTTTTGACAGAGTCCTCCACCAAAGACTCCTGAGCAAACTTAGCAGTCATGGAATAAGAGGAGAGGTCCTCTTATGGATCAGTGCCTGGTTAGAGAGCAGAAAGCAGAGAGTAGGAATAAATGGTAAATTTTCCCAATGGAGGGAAGTAAACAGTATGGTCTCCCAGATAACTTTATTGAGACCAATGTTTTTCAGCTTACTCATATATGATCTGGAACTACGAGTGAGCAGTGAAGTAGCCAAGTTTGCTGACAACACCAAATTATTTAGGGCAAATAAAACCATACAGGATTGCGAGGCGCTCCAAAAGCATCTCTTCAAACCTGGAGAACAGGCATCAAAATGGCAAAGATGTTCAGTGTAAGCAAGTGTAAAGCAATGCATGTTGGGACAAAAAATCCCAACTTCAAGTATAAGCTGATGGGATCTGAGCTAGTGGTGACTGACCAAAAAAGAGATCCTGGGGTTGTGGTGGACAGGTCAATGAAAATGTCAACCCATTGTGCAACAGCTGTGAAAAAGGCAAATTCTGTATTAGGCATAATTAGAAAAGGAATTGAAAATAAAACTGCCAAGATCATACTCCCCTTATACAAATCTATAGTCTGGCCACACTTAGACTACTGTGCACAGTTCTGGTCACCGCACCTAAAAAAGAATATTGTGGAGTTGGAAAAAATGCAGAAAAGAGCAACTAAAATGGTCAAGGAGCTGGAGCAACTCCCTTATGAGGAAAGGTTACAGCAGCTCAGATTGCTTAGCTTAGAAAAAGATGAGAAAGGGGGGACATAATAAAGGTGTACAAAATTATGCATAGTGTGGAGAAAGTGGATAGGGAGACCTCTTTCTCCTTCTTTCATAATACCAGAATCTGGCTGGGGTCATCCCATGAAGCTGATTGGTGGGAGACAAAGGATAGATAAAATGGAGTACTTCTTCACACAGCACATAGCTGAACTATGGAATTCACTTCCACTAGAGGTAGTGATGGCCACCAATTTCAATGGCTTTAAAAGAGGATTGGAGAAATTCATGGAAGATAAGGCTATCGATGGCTACTAGGCCTGATGGCTATATGTTACCTCCAGTATCAGAGACAGTATGCCTATGTACACCAATTTCTGGGGAACATAGGCAGAAGGATGCTGTTGCACTTATGTCCTGCTTGTGAGTTTCCCATGGGCAGCTGGTTGGCCACTGTGTGAACAGAATGCTGGACTAGATGGACCCTGGTCTGATCTAGCATGGCTCTTCTTATGCTCTCTTGACCGTATGGTTCCTTCCCAGAAACTATGAGAGGGTCCAGGTGGTGATGTCTTCCATTTGTAACCCCCCTGTGTTTTCTGAGCAGTTATTCTGTTGTTGTTGTTGTTGTTACTATTATTCCCACTTTAGGTGCTTCCAGATGGAAGGTTCTTAGCATGATCAATCAAAGGGCACTGGGCAGCTATTCTTTCCCTCCTTAACTGGTTTTTTTCTGGTAAGAAAGAAGATGGAAGAAGTGATGGGAAAACTCAGGAGAGTTACAAATGGAACATGATGCTGTCTAGACACACACCCCTCTTAAAATCCCATGAATGAGGCAGGGCAATTGCACAGTAAACATCTGGAAGCATTCTATATTGTTTCTTCAGTCTACAGACCACCATTGTTTAGAAACAAAACTGAGAAACTTAGCAGCTATGGTTTACACTGGGAGGGGAGATAACTAGGAAGAAGAATGGTTTCCTGCCAATAACTGGGCCAAGGAATTCACACAAGAATACTGTAGGGCTGTAACCAAGACCCCCAAAAATTGCAGGGTTAGTATAAAGAACACAACAGCGCAGCATATCCTGACGAATCCTGATGGATCCCATCTACAAACTCTGCCATCAAGTATTGAGCTATTTTACTACATAGTTTACAAAGAAAATAGATGTATTTTGACACTTTCTGGCAGGTTTCATTCAAAGAACCTCAAGATCCCAAGGACCTGTATTCTCCAACTGATTTCAACACAGATCACCAAGTAAATCCATGTACAGCTGAATTTACTACCACCAGTAGCTTTGACCTGTGTGTATCTTACTTAAGTACAATACTGGAGCCATGTTATAGCTGAAAAGTGTTATCAATGGTTATGCTGTTCAAGTACAGGTTTCCCATTATTGTCCAGTCCCTAACCATCAGTTCTGAAGAAAGGTAGCAGCAAAGCTATGTTAATCCAGCTGAAGCAGCATCCAGACTCCCAAGAAAATCTGGAAGAAATTTCAGGGTAAGTTCTGTTCTCTTCTTGAGTAGAGCCAGCACTCACTAGGGTAATTTTTGAAGATGGCTATTTCAGTTCTTAGGTCCTTACAGCAGCTTTCAATATGGTTGATGATGGCATCTCTGATGGCTGAGGGACATTTCTGCATTGTGTGAAGCATCCAGTTAGAGTCATACCTGCAAGAGCTGAGTCTGTCAGTGGTGATGGGTATCTAGTTCATCAGCCCAGAAACAGAGGTATCTAGAATGTGAAGTCCTTCAAGGTTTGATTCTATCACTCATCTTGTTTAATGTACACATGGGAGTTTGTGTAGCATATTGGAAAAGAGCTAGGTATCCTGGTTTCCAATTTCAGCCCAGCCATGTACACAATTCCCCTTTATTTCCTTATGTACAATGCTGGGATAGTGTAGGCTTGCTTACTATCAAGTATATGCTTGATATTGTACATGGAACACTTTGAGTACTTTAGAAAAGCATTTGAAAACTTACTAGGCATTATGCTATACAAATTCTAATACTAATCAAACGTCCCCACCCAACTTACATCCATTGTACACTCCTACTCCCCAAGCAAAAAAAGCATAACCACCTCTTTCTCCTCTACAATAATAAGGTGTTCAGGGATGAACAAGAAATTGGGGATGCAGAGTTGTTCTTCCACCCATCCCCTGCCCTCTGGTCCATCACTGAGGCCATCGCCACAGGCATAGCAATGGGTAGGAACAGTCCTGCTTTACCCAGCCTGTCTTTTTATTTAAATGCCTCCAGGCTTTTCAGGAGGTAAAGAATGCCTCACCAAGAGATGCATTTGGGATACTGGAGGAAGAAATCAATGCTCAATCCCTCTTACCCCTCCTGAACCCAGATTCTGAGGGCATTTGGGGAAGCAGCTGGTGGAGAGATGCTTCTGAAGGCAACTGTTTCCTCTGTGACCCTGGAGTTGCATTCAGAAGTGAGAGGAAATGACACTGCCCTGCACCGGTCTCCCTGTCAGGCTCGTCACAATGTCACCGCTTCATAGGCAGCTTTTCCCTTCACCATAATATTCTCCTGAAGTGCAGTATTTTATTTTCCCCAGTAAGAATACATAGCAGCAATTTACTTATATGGAAGAAGTACAAAATAAGCATACACCAGGACACCAATGGAGTGGGGCTAAATCTGCCCTACCTTTAGGAATCAGGCTTTCCTTCTACTCCAGTTTTCCCCCAACATGGTGCCCTCCACATGTTTTGGACTACAACTCCCAGGATTCCTAACCATTAGCTGTGCTGGCTGGAGCTGATGTCAGCTGCAGTCCAAAACATCTGGAGGGCACCAGGTTGGGGAAGGCTGTTCTGCTCAATAATGGACATGAGTGGAAAGGTCCAGGAATGGAGTACTAGCAAAACATTTTGATCACTTCCATCACTATGCCTACTGTACTCTCCTAGTATTACATACTGTCATTTCATATACTCCATGAATGTGGAACTTTTCATGTCAAACTGATTAACACATACTGGAAAAGGAGGTTATACAAGTCAGCAGGATTTTGCATGTTTCCTGACAATCCCTCCCTAGGGAAGCCTGCCTCAAACTTTAAGAGCCACTACTCTATATTGGTGCAAGTGATTACATCTTCACTTCAGCTGATCAGTTAACAGAGATACGTACAGGATATAGAACAAGGTTGGATATGCCCAACCAACATAAAAACAACATTTTGGGGATTGATTAGACCCATCATTGTATGACCTAATTATTTCAAGACTGTATGTTACTCATGCTCTGTGCAAAAGTGAAAAACACTTCCAAAGGCAATAAGGGCCATACTAGGCAATACGTGTAGTTCCATATAAATGCAAAGCAGGCACAGGGTTGAGGCAGATGGGCTGTTTAACCCTCTCGCTATAAGCTGTCTTCCCGCTCAAAATCCCCCAGCTGCTTTTCTCCCTGAAGAATATCTCACACACATAAACACACACACACACACACATATATGTGATCCTGTATCTTTCCCCTTTCAGGTGGGAAAGCGGGGGGGGGGGGTGAGCAAAGAAATGGCTGCCAAAGAAAGGGTTAAATTTCTTTCCCATGCCTCTGCTTAACCCTATGGTACATTTGGCTGCTTTTCAATTTTTTAAAAAAGGGCTAGGAAAATACAACCTCTCTGCCCTCTAATCTCACTAATGTCTACTGGAAGGGAAGTTTGCATGAACTCAGCATGTAACTCCAACGCATACATTTTCTACTGTTTCATAGTAAGACATGGTTCTTGCCACAGCTGTTAAAAAACTTTCCTCTAGATTTTCACAAGAGAGACAACTTGTAAAAAAAAAAGTGAAAATAAGTCATATGTCAGGTTTTATATAAAGTAACATGGATTCTTTGACATTTACAACATTCCCGTGGATATAATTTTAGTGATTAAAGCAACTTAATCTAACAGCAACAGAGGCAAAGTTGCAACAACTTGGTGTGAAACCAACATTAGTTTAAGCCATTCCCTGATTATGAACAATTATTTCAGAACTGCCCTCTATTCTCCTTCATTGTGTTCTAAATCACCTCTGGAAAGCTGAGCCAATGAGCCAGAAGTCAGAGTCATTATCTTACACATTAATCAATCTTGTCAGTTAACTCCTGAGTTAAGCCTTTAAATACTTCTTTTCACACCAGAATTACCTCTGACAGACAGGATTTTCCTTCTATTTTGCAGAAAGCATGCTACTCATACAATTTACTACTGTTTATGCATTCTAAATCCTCTCTGCACTTGAAAAGAACTAAGTCTGATAGACGTGAAACTGAATCATCAGACCAGAAGAGCACAAATGAAGACTTTTTATATTAAGATTTAAAACTATATTCCAGATCTTCTCTAACTGCAGAGGACTAACTAAAAGCTGTGACTGTTGTAAATTTATTTGTTTCAGAGTAGCCCTAAGTAGTTAGTCACTTTGACTTTACAGCTACTACTATTAGATTAACAGATTAACTGTTGCAGGATTGTGGAATTTTACCATCTTTTCCCATTCTAGCATTTCTCATTCGAGCTCTCTTTGAAAAAGTGAACATACATTCACTATGCTTACAATAAATACATATGCTAACATAGGATTATTAAATCCTTTTGTCACAGAAGCTCCTGTGCCCTTAACAGCTGCATTATACTGAGAAATGCAACAGGTGGAATTCGTCTTGTCATGGAGCTACTGTGATAGGGAAAGGACCATGTGCTGAACTTGTGTCTGAGAACTGACACATAAGAGCTTTTGTGAGAAAAGGACTTGGCAAGTCTAGGAATTATATTTTATCCCTTTATTGACCTTTTCTTACCTCTGCTTCATCCAGGTAGTTATTCTAACTTCACTGACCAATGCCAGTGCTATAGTCCCTTGAAGTATATTGATACTGTGGCATATGACAAACATTTATGAAAATATTTTGCAGTGCAATCCTACTCATGTTTATTCAGTAAGCTCCACTGAGTCCAATGGGGCTTACTCCCAGGTAAGTGGGTATATGATTGCAGCCTTAGTGCTCTGAAGTCCAGTGAATTGCTTAAACAGAAAGAGACCAAGCCATTTTTGTAGGAAGAATTGGCAGGGAAAACTTTTTCCGAATACTAAAAGAACCAGAGAATAGCCTCCCCACACTTTTTTTTACAGAATAAATTGTCTGGCTAACATCCAAGATTACCATACACATCTACACTGCATTTACTGTAGCTCTTCAGCTTTGCAAGATAATGCATTATGAAAATTACATCGGCATACAACATGCAAGCACCATGATCTTTGGCACACTTAGAAGAATGCTAAGGATTTCAGGATTTCAGCCTTAATAGATATATCACTACAGTGATTTAACACTAGGCCCACATCCTACAATTGCATACTACTATACTGGAAAATCTCAAGCTTCCAGTTCTGCACCATAAAGCCAACACTGAGAAATTATTGTTTAAGATTTCATATTTCACACTATAATTAAAACTAAAATCTTATGCAGTGTCAGCTGAATAGTCACATATTAATGTTTATATAGGCACACACCTATTCTTCCCATCTGCTCTTGGCCATACATTTATGCTACTTCAAAGATGGAGGAAAATATCTCTATATACAGTTCAGGTAGTCCCCTGAGAGTTCAGAAGAACCAGCATGGAAAACCCATTATTTCAGATTAATTAGAAAGCACATTAAAAAAAAAAAAATCAGAGCTATTGACAAATGATTAAAGGGATCTCTTGAAGTCTCAGACATTTCCTTTAAAGGAAGAAAAATTCTAGTGCCAAAGAAATTAAAAAGTTTAGAGAGAGGGAAATGTGCTTTCTGACAGATGTCTGAAATCATGGAAGATCAATATTTACTAGCAGTTCTCATTGAATTTCTTTTTGCTTTCTTACTTTTCCTTTTTTCTACCTTTTCCAAAAAAGAGATTGGCTTACTTAAAATTGCTAATGTATGTTAAAACTTTTGTACAGGTAACCTATCTGAAACACTACCACAGTAAGTTTTGTGACACTTTACTGATAGCAAGTTATACCCTTAATTATAATTTAACTGCAAGGAGCAAGAAATATATACCCCTTAATTAACAGATTACATAGTAAAACCCATTCCAGGGTATCTTTCATTTTAAACAAATTAAGAAAAACACTGGTTATAGATTCAAATTCCAATACTATGCAATTTTCCCCAGAAGTATGTTCCACTGAATTCACTGTAACTCCCAGGTAAGCAAGCATAACATACAGACCAACACACTTTGCTATATATTGCTTTTATATTTACAATCCTAGCAACTAGTAAGCAGAGAACTATATTACTGCACACACTTTGAATCAGAGAAGATTTCTAACTTTCTAACGACTCAAAAATCAGTATTTCATATTCATAAGTGAGACATAATTTCCAATATGGATAGGGATAACGTATTGTTAGAGATTCCACTTGGTTTACTTCCGGAAAACAACTATTATTCCATTTGTCATTATTTCTAACCTTAAGACATTATGCTCTTGACTTGTCCTCATTATGAGTAATACAGCTGTGAAATCCCCATCCCACATTTTCTCTTTTCCTTCAATATTAATTCTCTGCCATTTTTGTGAACACTATTATTAGCCCAAGAGAGCCCAAAAGCTTCTAAAACAGATTCCTCTTCGATGAAGGATAAGTTGAGCTACAATAATAAGAGCTCTGAATTAAAGCTAACACCTGACATCATGTGTAGCAGAAAATAACATCTTGCTGGAGGTTTCTGAAATATTCACCAAAAGGACAGAGCAGGCTAACACGAAGAGAATGAAATGCTCATGAAAGGAGCATGAGCAGGGGGCACCCTCAATATATACTAGCATATGCAATCTCTATTTTTTTTTTTTAGCATTTCAATGAAAAAGTTTTATTCGATACCAAAATGAGTAATATGCACAAGGCTTCTACTGCTGTTTTTCTTCAAGATAAATCAATCCAAACTATGCATCCTCTCTAGAGTTTCAACTGTGTTCTTCAGACAAGCAAGATAAAAATACATCATTATTATTAATTCAACTGCTTCTAAAAAGATTAAACATGACTGACCACGCAATCCTATACAGCTTTACTCAGAAGTACATCCCACTGTCTTCAATACGGTTTATTCTCTAGTAAGTATGCAGCCTGAGACCTCACTCCAATGCACTTATTTGGATGTAAGTTTCACTAAATAATGTAGGACTTACTCCCAATTACATACTATATGCTTAGATCAAGCTGCAGAGATCAAAAATGTCTCCAGTACAAATATTCAAACAAACATTTAAATGAATTTTTAAAAGTTAAGAAAAACACATTTAATTCAATAACAATTAGTACGGAAGGGGATTCATACTGTTTCTTGCCATGCCTGAACTGTTTCTGAAGAGTTTAAAAGTACCAGATGCAGTGTCATGATACCTTATTGAAAAGGATGGAGTAAGACAATAAAAGTAACTGGCAATGCTTTCAATCCAGTACTAGTACTCCCCCTTTGTCATTCATTCAGAAGCATTTTGTGCACAGACTGAATTGGCCTGCATATTTGAGATGTGGGGCTCACTGAGCTCATTCCTTGCTTTGGCCCCAACTTAATCAGGTTAAAATAGCGTAGGGGGTGGAGGGAAGAGAAGATACATTTACTGCTTGGCATTGACTTGTCCCTGTTGCATGCATATTGGTTGGCTCCTCCAAACTTACAGGCAACCTGGTGTCCCCCAGATGTTTTGGACTACAATTTCCACACATCCCAAACAGCATGGCCAATGGTCAGGGATTATGGGAGTTGTAGTCCCAAACATCTGAGAGGCACCAGGATGCCTACTGCTCATGCATCTAGTCCTCTTGCCATTAAAAAAGAGAAATCCCTAGACAGAACACTCTGATGGGAGCTGACAAACTAGTGGAAGCCCACATTCCATGAGCAGCCAGCCTCAGAAAACTCAGTTCACTTCCGTCAAATGGGATGTGTCTTTCCCCTGGGCCTTGGATGACAATTCGACTCTCAGCTTCCTCTGTGGCCATTCTCATTTTTTTTTTTTTTCCCTGCAGCCTGGGGATGCTAAGTACTCTTTTCCCCTTGAGCAAGCCCACCTCCCTTTGTAGATCAGCATCCAGCAGAAGAGCACAGCTTAACCCTTTCAGCACCATTTCCATTCGCTGGACCTCAGAATTTGAAGACCAGCATTATTAGATATCTCTGGCCTGCACAAAGAGGGATGGGAGGTGTGGGAAAGTCCACCCCCCCCCCCGCCTCTCCAGAGCTGAGCAGCATATCACCATCAATCAGGGCTTTTATTCACTCGCAGACATCCAAGTCCTCCAAAGTAGCATTGTCTTACTTGCTTTGTCTCTCTCCCACTCCTCTTACTTTAACGTTCTTTCAAAGGTTCCATTAAGCCATCGGATCGATCGTTTTTACGCTACTCAGTATAACAGCCATTCGCCGGCAGCGAGAAAGCTCCCACGGTGGGCATGCACTTTTACACCCGAGGCGAGGCGAAAAACCCGGGCGTCCTTCCTCTTCTCCCCACTGCCCCCTTCTTCCACCCCCGCCCCCCAAAAGTTGGGAACTACATCACTGTGCTGGGTGGGTGAGGGTGAGAAATGGGGGCGAGGGGGCGGTTGTCACGAAACAAACTCAGCTTGCATCGAAAAATTAAGGATGGGAGGGGGGAGCCATGCCAGCTTGACAAGCAGGACGAGAAAAGCCGAAAACTTCTTCCCGGAGAGGAAAGGTGATCCCGGCCGCAGCGAAAACCCAGGTAAGGCGCATTGGGGGTGGGGTGGGGGTGGAGAGAAGCCATCGAAGGAAGCAGGCGGGCGAGCGTGGCACACACACTTACGTCTCGGAATTTGTTCCACTGTCCAACCTCCTTGTCATATTGGGAGATAGTTGTAAGCCATTGTTTATCATCCAGAAAATTGCCGCTGTCTGACCTGCCCCCGGCTCCTGCCGCCGCCGCCGCCGCCGCCACAGCCTGACTGCACCAAGCGGCTGCCCACACGCACGCGAAGGCTGCTACCTTTCGCATCTGGGTGAGAGAAAGAGACACGGAAAGGGGGCGGTTATCCAAAAAGACCCACGCCAAAAACACCCCCGCCCCCCATCAACCTCTATCCAGCCCGGAGAGGGGGGGGAAGTCGGCGAGAAGGGGGAGGCTGCGACGCGTGCCTTGAAGAGGACCCCCCCCCCCGCCCGCCGCCATAAAAAGTGGAGGGGGGGGTCCAGGGAAGGAAGAGGGGGAGAGAAGAAGAGCTGGCCGGCCCGTCACCTTGCTGCAAACCCCACCGCACCGGACTCCCGGCTCCAGCTACTGGAAGCGCAGCTCGACGCTGCCAACTGCGTCCCTTTCTGGCGCTGCCGCTGCTGCTGCACGCGCCGCCGCCTCGAGCCGTCCACTCAGCTCCTTGCGCCCAGCGCGCGCTCCCTCCTCCCGCCTCCGAGCCCTCCTCCCTCCCCCCGCCCTGCTGCTGCTGCTGCTGCTGCTGCTGCTCTAGTCCGCTCCGCACGCAGCTCCTCGGCGAGGGGCAGCCAGAAGCGCGCGGGCTCGCGGTCGCTGTGGGAGCCAGGAAGGCTCTTCCGCCAGGGGCTTGGGGGGGGGGGGGGGGCTCACGCCACGTGACGCTGAACACCAATTTTGAAAGAAAGAAGGAAAGAAGGAAATAAAGAAAGAAGCGTAACCCTGGCATTTTTATTTTGAAGCGAAAAGCGGCCGACTGGATGAGGAGCAGCAAACAGTAAACAGCGATCTCTCCTCCTCTCCCCTACCCCTTCAGTACGGGGGGGGGGCAGAGAGGAGGACTCCCCAGCCTGGAAACCCCCTGGGGTGTCCGCGCACACACACACCGTTCTCCTCTGAACGGTGTCATTCCTCTGTGCAAGCAGGGCACTGTACAAGCCAGGGATGGCGGCAGGCCGCTCCTACCTTCTCTCTCCAGCTCACCCCCCGGGCTCCACAGCAAAGAGGATTGGGCCCACAACGCTGCCTGAAGAGAGAGAGAGAGCTGCCTCCACCCTCTCTCCCTAGCTTTCTGGGCAGCGGAGCATAGAGAGTTGCTCACTGAAGGAGCAGCCACCTCCTCCTTTAGCTCAGTCAACCGCACTCTCTTGGGTGGCATGGTGCTTGGGGTTGGGGATTGGGCCCACTTTGCCCAATGCTCAACACACACGCACTCCAGCGAGAGAAGGCAAGTGAGCAGGCAGAGATGACGGTCTCTCCATAGAGCCGTCACCTTCTGCTTGCTCCACCTCCTCCATGCCACCACTAGTGAGAGGGTGAGCGAGCTGGCCACCACCACCTCCTTTTGCTCTCTGACTTCCTCTAGATGGCCCCATGAAGCTCAGTCCTTCTTGCTCCATTGCCCAAACAGAGGGCTATAACATTGCAAGGGGCGAGGGCAGGTGAGCAGTCAGAGACAAGTGACAACCGTTGCTCACCCAGTCATTGCTGCTGAGAGAGAGAGGTCAAGAAATCTCGTGGAGGCAGGCAGCCACCCTGGAAGGAACAGCCACTGCCTCCTCACACTCACCATTTCACTCTTGGGTGATCAACCCCACGTGGTGCACCGCCCAGAGAGAAAGGGTGGGCAAGTGGGCAGAGGTGGTTGCTTGCTCTTTGCCTCGAGACAGCAACATGGGCCCAATTTACCCAGCTGTGGAGCCCAGGCATGGTGAGCAATAGAGAGTAGGTAGGAACATCCACTGCCATCTCTTGCTTGCATGTTTCCCTGCCCACCCACAGAAGCATGCCAGCTAGAGGCGGAAGGCATGAGCAGAGGGAAGACCAGCTTCCCCACAATTGGTCTGTGTTTCTTTTTCTCAGTGGGAAGAACTAGGTAATTGATGACCATAGGATTGCTCACCTGCTGTCTCCCTCTGAAATGTTCTACCTACTTGTGCATCCTATCTCTTCGGGCAATGCAGTAGGAAGAATTCAGATTAGGCATCCAAAGGGAGCTGTCCATTCCTGATCACTCACCCTCTCTCACAGTTCGTGTAGAGGACTGGGCTGGGCCTAATCCCCACCACCATGCCACTCAGAGGGGGAGTGCAGGTGAGTAAATGAGAGGATGAGATGACTGAGCCTTCCATGACCAACTATGATGAACCACTGGGAGAGGGGGGGATGAGCAAGCAGAGGCGGGCCCCATCGTCTCTGCCACAGTGACTTGAGAGGATGAGCAAGAGATAGGGGGTAGGAGCAGCCACTGTCTTCTCTCCCTTCCCTACCCCCCAAATCAGCAGAAGTCAAGATCATGGGGAAAGGAGGCTCCAGGGGACTTCCTAGCTAAGGGGTTCCTCTGCCTGTTCTTTTCCAGCTTCTGCTGAAGGGGCAAGGGAAAGGAGATAAGATTGTTTGTTGCCTCACCAATCACCTGCTTTTCCTTCAAAGTAAAAGTAGCAATGCTAAGCTATGTTTTTCAAATGCAGGCTTAACATCATGTGTAGTTAGGCTTGAGATATAGTGACAGGGTTTGCATGCACACAGGTGGCTTATAAACCACCCCACATGTGCCAGGCATGTGCTGCCCAATTTCCCTAATTACCCTCACCAGCACAGCTTGTCATTACATGTGAACCCAGTGAAAGTGGGTCACTTGGGCGATTAACACACCACCCAGAGCCCCTGCTCTGTTGTAACTGTCAGGGGGGACACTGAGCCCATAGAATCCCAGAGTAGTTCTGATTCTGAGGAAGAGCAGTCGCTCCTGGGAGAGGAGCGCGCTCCTCTTTCCCAGGACCAACAGCTGACGGAGATTCCTCCCACCAGCATTCCTAGTTTTGTTAGCAGTCCAGGGAGTGACCAAGCACAGATAGCAGACTTGGTGGATGCGCGACGCCGACGCAGAGAGCGGCGCCAGATGGAGGGCGCGGAAAGGAGGCGAAGTGCCAGGTTGGTGCGCAAACAACGGCTGCGCCCAGAGGCTCCAAGGGAAAAGGGGAGGGACTCTTCCTAGTCCTTAAGTTCAGGGGTCTGCCAGTAATTCCCTTTCAAACGGGGACCAACTGTTCCAACTTAGGGCATAGGTACTGTGCTGCTCAGATCTAGTTGCAATCAGTATAGTTGTTAAGTTGTAAAAGAAGAATAAAGCTTTGAAAGGAATCCCTTTGTCTGTGTCTGGACTTGGCTACTGGATTAGACTGAGAGAGACCTCCAAGTAGCCCTTGACAGCTTGGTCCCCATTTGAAAGGGAATTACTGGCAGACCCCTGAACTTAAGGACTAGAGAGAGTCCCTCCCCTTTTCCCTTGGAGCCTCTGGGTGCAGCCGTTGTTTGCGCGCCAACCTGGCACTTCGCCTCCTTTCCATGCCCTCCATCTGGTGCCGCTCTCTGCGTCTGTGTCGCGCATCCACCAAGTCTGCTATCTGTGCTTGGTCACTCCCTGGACTGCTAACTAAACTAGGAATGCTGGTGGGAGGAATCTCCGTCAGCTGTGGGCCCTGGGAAAGCGGAGCGTGCTCCTCTCCCAGGAGCGACTGCTCTTCCTCAGAATCAGAACTACTCTGGGATTCTATGGGCTCAGTGTCCACCCTGACAGTAACCACCCAAGCCAGCCACCCTCAGCATGTTCACACATCACAACAGGAGGGTAATTAGGGAAATGAGCCAGCACCGTGGCTTATTAAATATCCTCACATTATGCAAACCAGGCCACTGAAATCACATAAACAAGCACATGAGTTTGGGCTGACACTGACAAAAGATGAAATGGCAGTTAAAAAAACACACAACCCACCAATATTTGGATGGTTGCATGTCCCTCAGCCCTAAACATATCAGTGAGCAAAGCTTAACTGGAGACAGGGCTCAGTCCCAAGCCCAGATTCCATGTGTCAATCCTGGAATATCATCATATACAGGAGAAAGTGCTACTGAGCGGATTACTATCATCCTCTAGTAAATATATTTCAGTGCTAAAGCTGAAACACATTTGTTTCCCCAAGTTCTCATATTACTTTGCTATGTATCTTTATTTATTTATCTATATATTATTTCCAAGCCTGTTCATTTTGCCCACATTTTTGGTCCATTTGGTAGCTGATGTTATCCAATGTCAGCAGTGATGTCACTGATGTCAGCAGTGACACACAATGGCTGAAACATATTGGATTCCTTGCAACAATTTCCCCCAAAAGGAAGACTCCTATGTGATTGAGAATCTCTTCCAGTATTGCAAAGCTCTTAGTTCTTAGCCTTTTGGTTAATCCAGCCTAGCATAAAAACTAATAACTAGAATGGTGGAGTGAAGGATTTCATTAGTTATTTTAATGTAATATGAGAAACTAAGCTCCAGCTCATCTATTAAAAAAAATGTTAATTTTCATGGTCTCTTGGTTTGTTCAAATATCTTTGTTTTATTTAAACTTGCATTTCAAATTTTAAGTTTTAATTTCTCATTACAGAAATACTGCCCTTTTCATAGAACTGTGGTATGTACACAGAATGCATGGACCCATAACTGTGCATAAGGTTGGGTTCCCTGCCTTTTTCAGGGTTCTTAATAGTTCAGGGAGAGTTTGTGCACTTACAATAGGTACACACATAGCTTCTATCCACATCTTCAGATGATTGCGTGGAAGTTGGGTGTGGGGAGCACAATCTTGATTTCTCTTTTCCACATGCTTACTGAACATGTGAGAAGGGCTTAATGGTACATTATTCTATAATGAGAAAGACAGAGTTAGATGGAAATGTATCTCTCTCTCCCTTACTGTGTGTGTAAGGGGGTGGGGAGAAAAAGAGAGAGTAATGTCGGATTTACAGAAGTTTCCCTTTGATTTATGGAAAGAATGAACTTGCATATCTGTCTGCTCTTTTGACAACACAAATGAAATGATCAATTATCTGCAATTTTGCATGTCTCGGCTTTTTGAACATTTAATAACTATAAGTGATTTCTTCATAGGTCTCAGTCTACACATAATTGGTTTAAGAGCCTAATTCTGAAAAAAGGGCTTTACATACTCCTTTATTTGAGCATTTATAGTGTAAAAGTTTTTTTTAAAAATTCATTCCTAAGTGCCAGAATTTAATGGATTAATGAGCCATTGGGAACCTGCTCTTCTCTAGCCTCTCTGACTGACAGACAGCTAGCTGACCCAAAGCCATCATCTTGCTAGAACTTATGACTTACTCCTCATCATTTGCAATAGCATTGTGACATCACTACATAAGTGCTTGTTTAACTACACTATAACCATATTCTGGCAAAGCATTCTGTGAAACGTCACTAGAGTTGCCAACTTTTGTTCTGACAGGGCAGTTAACAGCTGTGTGACAAGCAGAAATTCAGCCACTGAAGTTTTTCCTGGTATTCAGATACATACAGTGATGTTAAAAACATTCTCATTGGAATATCTGCTTGACATGGAGCTGTTAAAAACATGGGGAGGGGGACCTGGCACCCCCATTTTTTGTGTATAAATTATTAAAAGATTCTTGATTCATATTGAGTTTGGTAGTTCCGTGTTCTGTTTACTTCCCCTTTGAAGAAATTGTTTCAAGAACTTGTTTTTTGACAACAGTCATAGAACAGTGAAACTGCAACAGTTCCAACAGAAATATAGTTTGGTATGAATTTTCGGGCAGCGGCTTTCAATCTGAGCACCTTACTTTGTGAGTAGATTGTGGGTGCTTCTAGACAGAGGGGTCCTAGTGCTTGCTATCAGAAAGCACTTGTGCAGCTACTCCGTCTTCTCTTCCTTAACAGATTCTCTGTGGTAAAAAAAAAAAAAAAAAAAGATGAAAGAAATGGTGGGAAAACACAGGAAGGTTACGAGTGGAAGATACTGTTGCCTGGAGCCTGCATAAAATTCTATGAATGAACCAGAGTGATAATGCAATAAAAGCCTAGTCTGGAAGCATCCGGTCTGTGAAGCAAAGAAAATGAAACTCGGGAGAAGAGACAGCCATGTGCTTAAGCTTCTCTTGAAAAATCACTAGAGTTACCACTTTTTTCTTGAAGTGCTGTGCCTTTAACACTTGTATAACAGGCAGGAATTCAACAAATTCAGCTTCACACAATCTACATAGATTGTGGTGGATCTTAGTTTATTATCCAAACTCCTTTTTATGAGCACATGTACAAGATCACATCCTTTATCTTGATTAGTTTATCTGCAATAAGCTATCATACCCTACTGTTCATTCACAATAGTTATCCTGACCACTTCTGTTCTAATTGCGTAAACTATTCTTACAAGTGTAACTAACTCAGGAAAAGCAAAAAATCAGAAAACAAATAGTAAAGATTTAAAGAAAAATAAATAAGAAGAGGAAAAGGCATAAAAGAATAAACTTGGGGAACAGGACAGGGAATAACCATGAGAGAGGGAGAAGAGTGAATATTGTTCTAAAAACCATTACAGGGAAATCTGGAATAGTAATCCATGAGGTGTGTGTAGAGTTATATTGATGCAATGTGGAAACAATTACAGCTGACTGGAAGTATGCAAGACCAAATAAAACAGAGACCAAAGATGTTATCACGAGAATAATATTCTCTGATTATGCCAAATAAAATAGCATGTACATGTGTACTCTTAAGAAACTGTGCAAGAAACTGTCATGCTTCCAGTTGAGCACTTCATTGCTAAGCCAGACATGCAAGAAAGTTATAACCATTTAACATAACATTCCCTTCTATGAAATAGTTTTAGGTTTCAACCCTATATTGGAGTTAAGTTGCCTGAGGGGGCTCTAGGATTCAGCAGAAGCCCTACTATCTCAGCACAACACCAGATACACTGGCAGAACTCCTCAGGCTGGCATAATGGTCCACCTGCAGAGCCGTTCTGCTGGCAAAGATCTGCTGTTGCAGCAGACAAAACAAGGTGGAGATGTAGGCACAATGAGGGTGGCACAGGGGAGCAGCACAGCTATGCTATATCCAATATCCCTTCAGTTCATGGCTACACCCTTATTGATGACAGAACTTTACACCAGCTCCAGACCTGGGGCAGTGAATTAGCCACCCATTGATTTCAATAGAAAGTGTGTGGAGGCGGGGCGGGGCGAGGCAGGGGTTAAAAAAAGCTACTCCCACATCCTGCTGCCCCTGTGCTCATAGTCTCTACGACTGGGTGCTGAGGCTTGCAGGAAGGGTTTGGGAACTACTCTTTGGAGCCTGCAGTGTGTCCTGCTATATTGGGCTCAGCCTGGGGCAAACCTATTTAACAAATTCCACAGGGAAGAAAAAGGTCACAGTGTGTATTGCCAGTCCAGAAAAAAGGGCAGTCCAAAAGCAGGGTCTCATCAGGAGTCCAGGAGTCAGCAGCATGAGAGATCAGTCCAAGGAGAAGCAAGGTTTTAAACTAGTGCTGTGCTGAAAATTTCTCCCACATTTTTCCATCATTCTCATTCAATTTGATAGAAAAGAAATAGCTTTTGAAAAGAAATTCAAAGGAGGAGAAATTTTGGAGAAATTCTTATGGGTTGGGTGTGGGGTTCTTGGGCTTACCTTACGATATGGCTGAGGAGTGTGCATGAGCGTCCCCTGTCTGTCATTGTACAATAATCTCTGTGGCAGCCTGTAGCCTCCTTGGCTTCCTACACTTCAATGAAAGCCATCAGGAGGAAGACATCATGAGGCAATTCCTCCCATGGGGCTTTTTCAGTTCAGAAAGTGGCCTGGGAGGCTGCAGAGCAATGGAAGGATGTGTAATAGTGAGACAAAACACACACAGCACTCTCGGCCAATTTGCAGTAAGCTCAAAAATACCCCCAAAAGAAATTCAAAATTATTCCTCAGAAAAGTGGAAGCCTCAACACAGGTGATGCTATTGCCACCTACAGAAGCAGTGCAATAAACCAAAAACCCTTAGGAAAAAAGACAGAGCCTGTGCTACAACCCCTGCCAATAGTGAGCCCTATCTTATAGGGATGGACGAAAGTCCCTTACCTGGTCCCGCAGCTTGCTTTACGGTGGGGGGTAGGCGCTCCGTTCCTCCCCACTGAAATTCTGGCCGGGGGGGAGGCGCCCTGTCCCTCCGGCCAAAATTCTGGCCGGGGGGGAGGCGCCCTGTCCCTCCAGCCGCAAATCCTCCTGGCTGGCCGGGACGCAAATGGCGGCGGCCGTAGCCGCCGCCGTTTGCGTCCCTGCAGTCAGCCGTGATAGGCTACGTAAATCCTTATGTAGCCTATCACGGCTGACTTTGGGGGGGAAAAAAAGCGCGTGCGTAAATGGCGGCACCCATGGGCGCCGCCATTTGCGTACGCGCATTTTTTTTTTCCAAAGTCAGCCGTGATAGGCTACATAAGGATTTATGTAGCCTATCACTGGGTTTTTTGAAAATCTAGCCATGATAGGCTACGTAAATCTTTACGTAGCCTATCACGTTTGTTGCTGTTGTTGTTGTTTTTTACAGGGAAATGGTGGCGGCCGGTCGGAAGACCGGCTGCCGCCACTGCCGCCACCAAACCACCGCCGGAACCCACCAGCGCCAGGGACATTCGCCAAAGGTAAGTCTCATTCCGGGGGGGGGCGAGGGGGCGGACCATTTCTCCATCAATTTCGGGGGGCCGAATGTGTTGGCATTCGGCCTCCCGGAGATTCGTGGAGAAATTCTCCACCATCCCTAATCTTGAATAAACTGTGGGAGAATTTCTCCTCCCCTAGGAGAAATTTGGTGAAATTGGTCCCCCAGTTTCTCTGCCCACAAGTAAACTAGAGAATTTTGAGAGGCCATTTGTGCACAGTTCTATTGTAACGTACTGGGAGCAGAAATAAGGTGTTGTTTCAGGAAATAGCAGGTCTCAGTTGAGAGCTTATAAACTGGAGCTTCCAGAGCCTCACCCATGACTCAAGCTACAGCACATCAGAGGCAGCTGGAAGAATTCCTCCTCATGAGCAGGGCCCTACTTATGAGGATTCCTTGACCTCACAGTGGTTCTTCTGGCCTACCTCTTGAGGTACCACCACTCTCAGAGGCTAGGGGGTTGCTCAGCCTCTGACTCAGAAGCTCTCTCCTCTTGCAGGGATGGACCCATGACCATCTCCCCGAAAGGCCCAGGCTCCTCATTCTGGCATGAGCTGCTCCTTGATGTTGTTTGTCTCTGGGAGCTCTAGCTCTTCCTCCAAAGAGGATTCTTCTTCATGACACAGCGCGACTTTGAGTCTTGGGAGCTCCTTCTCTTTTGCTCCTGACGTAACTCTTTTTAAAAATCAGGCATGCAAAAGTGGGGGCATGTTTCCACTTCCCCCTAGTGAGCGTTGAACACGCATGTCCTGTTTTCTGAGGCCATGCCCTATGCAGTGAGCCACTGGAGGCCGCCATTGTTGGTGTTTATCTGTGGCTGCCCTTGCTGTATGTCTTTTCCCTCCCTGGAGAAATTTTCAACCCTTGTCCAGGAGGGCTGTGTGCCTTTTATGCACATGCTGCCCAGGGAGCTATGTTTATGCTGTATTACATGTCTCCTTTTTCCTCCCCTTTGTGTGTGTTGTATTCCAAAATGGAGTTTGTAAGGAGTATAAGGCAGATTCAAACCCCTGCCTGTAGGGATGCCTCGGGACTGTAGTTGCAGGATAATTGCTGGCTGAACCACTGGGGCTGATGAAGCGGGGGCGCTGTGGCATCATTTTGCATTGTGTATGTATGTGGTGACATTGGTGTGTGTGCTGGAGGGGTGGGGAGGATGTCCCTGTATGGTGAGTTCATTGGCTGCTTCTGTGTGTGGGTGGCATGTGGGCAGTGTCTGTGGTCCAGATCCTGATTGGTGGACTGATTGTTCTGGTGTTTCAAGGAATGCTGTGGGTTTGTCTGTTGTTTTTACACCATGTAAGTTTTTTTCTGATTGGTTGCTTTTTCTCCTCCCTTCCTGGGCTGAGCACACATTGGATCTGGCTGCCATTCCATCAGCATAGAGGTGGCATATTGCAGATGCTATTGCACTCTTATTCTACTTGTGGGTTTCCCACAAGCAGCTGGTTGGTCACTATGTGACTAGATGGGCCCTTA
Source organism: Heloderma suspectum (assembly GCF_057233095.1). Classification (NCBI taxonomy): domain Eukaryota; kingdom Metazoa; phylum Chordata; class Lepidosauria; order Squamata; family Helodermatidae; genus Heloderma; species Heloderma suspectum. The sequence continues at coordinate 75,263,513 of NC_139462.1, forward strand.
GTCTGATCCAGCACAGCTGCTGCTATGTTCATCTCTCCAGACTCAGCATAATCTAAGTATAGGATTGCTCTGTTAATATAGTTTGGTGCTTCCCATGCTACCAGCATTCCTCCCTCATTGTATACTGCCTCAGTAGTGATTATCTCATGATTGTCATTCCCCCACTTACAATGGAGACAAAATAGGAAGTGATGGGATCAGTACTACTGAGCGTAGGTGCCTTATCAGAACTGTATGTCCTGAATGTATGCATCCAATCATCCTCTCTTCACAGTGTCTTCACATAAATATCTGGGAGATAGGCTCATTGCCTATTCTGGATGGGGTTGTACTCCCTCTGAAAGATCAGGTTTATAGTCTGGGGGTACTCCTAGATCCATCATTGTCACTGAAGGCCTAAGTGGCTGCTGCAGCTTGGAGTGCCTTTTACCACCTTCAGCTGGTTCGCCAGCTACAGCCTCTCCTGGACAGGGATAGCTTGGCCATAGTGTGGCACAGGCATTAGTAACTTCAGGACTGGAGTACTGCAATGCGCTCTATGTGGGGCTGCCCTTAAGACTGGTCCGGAAGCTGGAGCTAAAGCAGAATGCAGCAGCTCGGCTGTTGTTGAGAGCTGCCCCTTTTCAGCATGCAATTCCCTTGCTGATGGAACTGCACTGGCTACTTATTTGCTACCAGGCCAGGTTTAAGGTATTAGTACTAGTGTACAAAGCCCTAAACAACTTGGGACCAGGATACCTGACAGAGCACTTTCTTCCTTACCAACCTGCCTGGTCACTGAGGTCATCAGAGGGCATGTTCGTGGTGGTTTCACATGGACCCATGGCCCATCTGGAGTTCATCAGGAAAAGAACCTTCAGTGTGGTGGCCCCCTTCCTGTGGAACTCCCTGCCTTTGGAGCTCAGGCAAGCGCCAATGTTGTGTTGCTTCCAGCACCTCCTGAAGACATTGTTATTTCAGGAAGCCACCTTTGAGTGACCAGCTGCGGTTTATTAAATTCGGTCTTATCAGAACTTGTTTCTTTTTAAATGTTTTAATTGTGTTAACATGGTGCTTTATTCTTTTATCTTGGTTGTTCACTGCTCCAAAATCTTTTGATGTGGTACAGCATATAAATATTGTAAATACATAAATAAATATCTGTGCAGCATGCTGCTATGCAAATTTACTGAGATGTAAGTCCCTTGAATTCAACAGGGCACACAGAGTGTGGATTAGGTTTAATATGCTATTGATATTGTTGTATTGGTAGTAGGAATGGCTGCAGGAATCAATGGGCCTCAAACACAAATGTTCTTTATTCAGCACATGCAGAAGTGAGGGCTTAGCAGAAACTCCACCCACTGTTGCTGCTCTCAATTCTACAGGAGCTGCCAAGGTTCAAAAACTATAACTAACCCGCACTATCCCCTAGAATACATATCCGATATATTAAATACTAAAGGTTTATGTAACTGAAAAAGGTTCAAGGGTTCTGGGCCTCCATGATGCAGCAAAATTGGCTGTTTGCAAAAGACAACTTGGTTGTTTTTCAGGGCTGAAGACTTGACGTTAATGCTGAGTCACAGTGAACACAGACATGTATCTTACACATAAGATATGGGCCTCTTGAAATAGAGGAGAAGGTTCATATCTTACTGAATAGAAAGAAATGTTTGTAAGGCCATACATCTGCATACAGTCAGCATAGACTCTCAAGTTGTAACCTTAATTAAACAATGGTCCCTGAAAGTACATAAATATGGTCAGTTTGGAAGTATATTTTATATCTCTTAATTTTTCCATTTAAGGATGTCACCTTTGTTAATCAATCCGGAGGTCTCGCAGGCATGTCTGTTTGTCTGTCTTTCTGTATATCTGTTTGCCATGGAACGTCAGTCCTAACAGGTTTGGCTTGGGAGCCTTTATCCTAAAGGAAGGACAGACAAACTCCCTGATTTCCAACCAGCTATACTTCCAGGTTAGACTGAAACCCAATCCTTAAGACTAGGCAGCTCATCCAACTGTCTCAGCAAATCCTCAGTGACTTCTCTTGGGGCTTTGGGAACTATGGCTTGAATCCAGTGTTAGTCCTACTTAGAGTAGACCCACTGGAATGAGAGGGATTCAAGTTAGCCTAACATTGGATATAACCCTATGCCTGTGATGGTGGCAAGGAATGGCAGGCATTTGAATGGATCCTGTAGCATGCCAGCATGGAGTCCTATGGGCCATAAAAAGGCCAAAATGGCTACTGTTATAGCAACCAGATGGTGGGCAAAATCTCAGGTTATGTCAGTGTTACCTGTGGGAACATTACAGCTCTGAAGGCTGCCATTTTCAAGCATGGCTCTGTATCAGTCAGCATTGATGCCTCCCACAGAATGTTCTCTTTTTATTCCAGTGGCATGTACTATGAGCGCAAGTGCAAATACATGAGGGGTGAGGTGAATCATGCAGTCCTGGCTATAGGTTACAGCGTTTTCCAAGGGAAAATGTACTGGCTTGTTAAGAACATCTGGACCGGGGGGGAACCTCTCATTTCCATGAAAGACAACAATTGTAGAATAGCTACTGATGCCACATTCCCAATTATAGCATAATTGGACCATAACGTGGCAAGCTTCTTCAAGCAATCTCAGAGATGACCCAGTTCAACATTTTTCTCTGAAGCAGGAGCCCCTCTCTTCTGTGTTCCTCTAACATATTTATTTATGTACTGGAATCTTACTCATAGAACTTGAAGAGACTCTGGGATTTTTTTAAAAATGAATTTATATTGGTTTTAAATTGTATTTATGCCAGCTTAGCTATATTGTAATTTTTATTGATTTGAAATTATATTTATACTAGCTTAGCTGTATTGTAAGCCACTTTCTGAAGACCTTTGGCCTTGAGAAGTGGAGTATGAAATACCTACATGAATAAAAGAAGGGTCCAATCCTATGCATGTTTAGATGGAAAAAAAGTCCTATAACTCCCAGCATGCCTTAGCCAGCAATGCTGGAAGGGCATGGTGGAAGTTGTAGGACTTTTTTCCATCTAAACATGCATAGGATTGGAGGCACTTCCGGCTGGGACCGATGTTGCTCTGGCAGCTCCCCATGGGTCTCCGTGGGAGCTTTCTCAAACAGCTTTTTAAAAGGTTGAGAAACCTTTTCATCTCCCACCTGGAATTGAAGCGGGGGCAAGGCAGTAGCCTTGGACAACATCTTGGAGAAAAGTAACCCCCACGAGACAGTGGGGCGGGGGGCTGGATTCCAGGATTATCTTCCCAGAGTTTTACCAATGCAAAAAGCTGTACTGAGACTCCTATTTTATAGGAGAAAACAGGGCTGATGTGTCCCATAATAATATATTCTTTAAGAAATATCAACAATCTCTGAGGGATGATTTAAGAAATATTAACAATATTTGAGAACATCTGAGGACCTGTAAGATCTGTTTGAGAGAAACATGTCTGCACCGAGGAGAAGAAAGGAGCTGGCATCTACTCCCCCCACATCCTCTGTGTCAAAAGTGTTGAAAACAGAAGATATAGGGGAATTATTTACGCTGATAAAGACTTTGTCATCACAATTTACAGAACAAGTCAAAAGGTTGGACTTAATCCAAAATTCCATCACCGCCCTGCAAGGAGCTGTAGATTTCATTAATGCGTCACGGCAAAAAATGGAGACGAAAATTAATGAGCTTGAAGACCAAGGGGCAGGAAATGAAACTACGACACAAATTTGTTTTAAAAATATATCTGATAGAATCTCTCAACTAGAGGCCTTCTCGAAAAGATCCAATGTACGTATTATTGGGATTAAAAATCTGCCTAATGATGTAAAATTGCCTATTTTTGTGGATAAAGTTTTGCATGTTGTTGTTGTTGTTGTTCAGTCGTTCAGTTGTGTCTATTCCATCTAATTATTTACTTGATATTGAGCAGGCATTTCGTGTGCCAAATGCTAAAGGGACTGATTACATGATCATAGCTAAATTTGCAAAAGTCTCCACAAAGAATTATATCCTGCGTTTGGCAAGGGAGGCTGGAAGCCTTTCCTGGAAACAAGATAAAGTTATGTTATTTCCAGACTACATCAAAGACGTGGCGAATAATAGAAGGCAATTTATCAAAACAAAAAATATGGCAAAACAAATGAACTTACAGTATTACTGAAAATATCCTGCTACACTTTGTATTGTGTCTGAAGGTCAGATGAAGAAGTTTCTAAATCATGAAATGGCGAAGGCATGGCTGAACGTAAAAATGCATGAGAATTCTGTTACAACCCCATGAACTGGAATCTTTAAACAAGCTTTGTTAACTGTTTGTGTTTAGTCTACATGATTCAGGCTAATTCAGAAGATAAATGATTATATTTATATTGGTTTACTCTCTTTCATCTTTTTTTTCTTGCTTTTCTTTATATTTTTTATTTTAAAATAGATAATATATCTAGTATAAAATATATTACTGATGGTTGAAGGTTTATATTAAGTTTTATTATTATATAATACTATATTATTATTATTATTATTATTATTATTATTACTAATAATATAGGCTTTTGGGAATTAATTGTAGACCTGTTTCTTTGATATAAGATTGATGATATGATATAGAAATGTAAGGTTGTTTATTAAACTGTAAGATTGTTAAGGTTATAGATATAGTTTTTAAAATAGAATGGCATCGGAGGCCGGGGGGTGTTGGAGTTTAAACTCAATTCTTTTAGGGGGAGGGAAGGGAATTTTTCCTTTTTCTTCACTTCCTTTCCTCCTCCCTTTTCCCTTTTTTTCCCTCCCCCCCCCTCTTTTTTGTTCTCTCTTTGTTATTGTGGTGTCCTCATCAGAATATTGTACTGTTGGGAAATTGAAGTATTGATTAGGTTGTTGGTAATTTTGGTATCATTTATTTCATTTATAAAAATAAAATAAATACAAATATATTTTAAAAAAATAAACATGCATAGGATTGCACCCTAAAGTACTGAGAACGAAGTCCCAGTGTGTCCAATGCAGCTTACATTCAGAGAAGTGAGCATAAGATTGTAAAGGACACAAGACCCATTGAACTAAGTAGAACTTAATTCTGAGTAAACCTGCTTAGGATCAAGATTGTTTTTGTTAAAACAAAATAAATATTTTTTTCCCACAATGAAAATTGTTTTCTATTTGCACCCATGAATTCTAAATGCAATTTTTGAGAATCACATTATTTTCATGGCATCCTTATATGTTCTAACAAGACAGATAGGGAGACACAAATGAAAAATATATAGAGAAATGTTTAAACCCTAAACATTTATTTCTCTAGGGTACTTTGCTTCCCACAATCACCAACTCTGTTCACCAGGCAATATCATCTAGATTATTTTCTCAAATGTCCATCCATTATAAGTCTTCTAGTAATTCACTACACCAGCAATTGATGTTAGGTGGGTGGTGGAAGCAATATGAAGACGATTTCCCTCCCTGGTTACTTTTATTTCTTCTTGAGAGAGCCAGCTGGGGACTTTCCAATCCACACTGCAGCCTCTTCACTCACTAGGGAATTGTTGTTGCTGGAAGACCTTTTGGATGCTAATTAATCTCCTTCAGAAAGTGTACTGTCCCTGTCTACGGGGTCATTGTCTACTTTGCCTCCTATTTCAAAGAAAGAAATGGGGCTTGTATAATTTGAAGAATTCTCTGTTGAAAATATTCCTGCTCTGCACAACCACAAAAATACTTTTAAAAAGTGTCACTGTTATTCCATCATTTCTACCGCTTTCAAAAGTATTGATTTTGTCACTTTTGAGCCCGATGTCTGTAGTGTAAGCCACAATCCTAGATTCAGGTTCTTCCAGCTGAGGGACTGTAGGATTTGGAGAAGGGAAGAAGACAAGATGGGCTCCAGCCACACAAAAAATGCACTGGTAGAACACCTCAGATCTGGCAGTGGAACACAGTGTTCCAACATTTGTGTGCATTATATAAGGGGTATTTAGATCCCTGCCTGTAGGAAATAGCAGCATATCCCCCATGAAGACAGTCCCCAGGTTGTTGCTGGCTGTGCCACTGGGGCTGATGGAGAGGGGGGCGTGGGAGAGACTGTGGTATCATCTTTCATATTGTGTGTGAGTTGATCCAGACAGTGGAATGTGTGTCCCCATTATCACGAGTTCTTTGCCTCTGTGTGTGTGTGTTGATCTTGGCATCATTGCCAGCATAGGCTGTGATTAGTGGGCACCCAGTGTTTTCAGGGAGTGTGTCTGTCATTTTAATGTTGGTTCTGTATTTTCTGGTTGTGTGCTTCCCCTGTGCTGCGCTGAGCAAGTATAGGATATGGTGGTGGCTCTGCTGGTGTAGAATTGGCATGTCCTTCCCCCCGCCCCCCAGGGGATACAGCTAGTTTTGAAGGGTGTCCAGGCAATTTGCTTTTGGGGGGGCAGCTAGACCACCACCCCCAGCCCTCCCTCCTTTAAAAAACACCCACCTGGCTTTGGTGGTGGCTTTTCCTCATCCTAGCCCAGCCCCATGTTGGCCAAAAAAAAGCACCAAGGCAGGTCCACAACTCGCCATTTTAAAATAACTTTTTTAAAAGTTACCTTTTGAATAGAAGCGATCTGAACCAATCAGATGCTGCCTTTGGGGGGACACAGCCAATGAGAACACAGAAGCAGTGAAGGGGCAGTCTTCATGTCACTCCAGTGCCCTCATTGACCATGTCTCCCAAAGGCATTACCTGATTGGTTCAGTCTGCTGCTACTAATTTAAGTAAAAAAGAAAGGTCTTTTTAAATGGTGCGCTGCAGTGCAGGCTTACTTGGGCAGCAGCTGCTGTACTTCCTTTTGCTAGCAGAGCTCGGCCAGGCTAGGAGAGGGAGGGGCCGCCACCCACTACTACCACCACCACCACCTTCTTCTTAAGCTCAGAGGGATTGTTTGGGGGCCCTCCAGGCCCTAGATCCACCCCCATGGTCGGACCCTAGCCATGCCACTCCTCCCCTCATGTAATTAGTGTATAGGATTGCTCTGCCTGCAACATGTTAGGGGAAGATTATTGAAGTGACCATATTTCTAAATTTCAAGGTTTAACATTTCAACAGATTGAGTAGCAAACATTAAGTTCTCTGGAAAGCATTTTAATATTAAAATTGTGCCATCATATTGAACGGGCTGGACTTGAAGAGTCATGCAGCTGGATTGTCTGTGTTTTCATTCTGAATTGACATCGAATTCAGTGGAACTTAGTATCTGGGATCTCAACTTTACACTGTTTCACCCCTGCAAGTAGTGTTATTATGAGTAAATGGATCAATTAGTGGAGTTGTTAGTTCTTCATGAAATGTATTTATTTATTTATTAAATTTATTAATCGCCCATCTGGCTGGTCACCCAGCCACTCTGGGCGATGTACAATAATAAATACAGTTTTAAACAATAAAATTCTACATTAAAAACATAATATTTCTAAAAATACCCTAACCCACCCCAAATGAAAAACTCTCTGTTCCTCTAACAGCTACTTGAGAAACAGAAATTTGACAGTTCAGCTTTCCCTCAGAAATTCAGGGAGAGGATGTTTTCCTAGCAGTGAGATGCGCTGATAGAGAATGCTGAACACATGTCATGGAGCCATTTAAAAACACAGGAATCCTGGTAGGAAAAAAAATGGCAACCCTATAACTCAACTTTCCCCAGTTTGGTGCTCTCCAGGTGTTCTGGACTGCAACTCCTATCATACCCAGCCAGGATGGCCAATGGTCATGCTGACTGGGGGTGATGGAACTTGTGGTCTCACACGTCTGGGGGCTGCCAGGTTGGGGAAAGCTGTCATAACTAGTTGCTTTAGAGTGCAATCTTATACACGTTTAGACATTAAAAAAAGTCGTACAACGTCGTGCCCTTAATGTTGTAAAAAGTATTTCAGTCTCAGAGTTGGTGGATAATAGAAAGATCATTGGATTGTTCACAGGCTCTGAGAAGCTCTACTAAGTCTTGGGAGTTGGCTGGGTATTTAGAAAAGGAAGCTTGATGGTATCAGCATAAGACCAACTAGATGAGCCTCTGATGATTGGGGCTCTTTGTGCAAGCTGCAAGAACAGTCCTCATGATAATAAGGCCTGTAAATGATTCAGGATTTTCAACAAACATTATTTTCATTTCCATTCTTCCCCCTGCAAAATATTATTTGCATGAATTTTAGCTCAATAATTTTTCACACCTCTCATGTTTGACATTTTTAGGCAGGTATATTTTCAGATGTATCCTCAGTTTCCTTTTCCTTTTGTAGAGAATTGAAGCTGCCTTGTAGTTTACTGTATTGGCTACCATGGGAAATAAGTGTTCAGTAATTGCTCTTGGTCATTTATGTCTATAAACCGAAGCATACCTACAAGTATTTTGAACTTAATCAAAACTCTTTTTTTAAACACACTTGCTTATGATCATGCTGTATGTTAACTTTAACTTTAACATCATTAATGACCCCTGCCATTAATGATGTTTACTTAAATATTCTCTAGGTTCAGAAGTACCAGAGATTTGTTTCAAATGAGAAGTGGTATATAAATATTGCTAATAAATAAATAATAAATACTGATGGCAAAGTGTACAGCCTCTAGAGTCCAATATTTTGAGACAGAATAACTAACTGCCAGCTATCTGGGTTTCTGAAATGAGCAAGGAATTAAGAGCTTCAGAAAAGGAAGTAGGAACCAACTTTAGCTTCATATGGCCACCTGGGTATTATGCTGCCACCTTTTAAAACATGGGAGGGAAACCTCCAGACTACAGGCCTGATCCGACCCACAGAGGTTCCCCATCTGGCACACAGAACATTCATGGATTCCTCCAAGTGGTGGAGCTTGGGCTCCAAGCCCCACCTCCTGGAGGAATCCCTGCTGTTATTTTCAATCTGTAATCAGAGATGACAGCAGGGGATGTGAGCAGGTGGGGGACTCACCCACACCGCACTTTCCCCATTGGGCTTTTCAAAATTTAAGGGGTCTGAAGCAGTGGGAAAAAGGATGCACTCACTTCACCTCCTGCTCATGCTTCCAGTTCTTTCACCCACCAACCCATCCTCCCCAACTTCCCAGGCTTCTGTGGGGCAAAACAAAAGTCTGGCTTGATGCAGCAGATGGCAAAGAAAGGTAGGCAAAATGACAGGTGGATCAGTGAGGCAGGAGGGGAAACAGCTGCACCTGTTCATTGCTTTGGCCCCTTGGCACCTGTGTGAGCTCCTCTGGGTTGATGTTTGTAACCTTATCTCAGGGTGACCCTGCTACTAAATAAAAAGTATTATCTTGTACAGGAACATATTGCCTATTGTGTCTCATGCAATTCCCACTGGCAGTGTAAAAGTATGTTAAAATACCACTTCCTATACCCTGCCCTCTCACTTTCTATCAGTTGTCCACATTTGCCTTCCCTCAAGCCTTCCTTCTTCATATACGTTCTCAACTGAACAATGTTGGTGCAGTCTGCACACTACTAATGAATTGGTTGCATGTTGTTTCCTCTTCTCCCTGCCTTTTTTTGGGAGGGGGGCAAAGGTCATAAATAATTATAATTTCATAAATAAATATTTTACTATTCTTCATTGATTTCTAGCATTACAAGATATGGGGAAATAAACATTAATGAGGAGAAGAGCAAAGAATAGATCTCACCCCCAACAAATTATCATGCAGCAATGATTTCTTGCAAAATGCATTTCCCCTTAGAAAAAACAGCAAAAGATACAGAGATTATGAACTTGGATTTCCCACTTTGTTTAATACAAAAGCTATGTACAGCTGTAAAATCAGTGCAGTGGAGTGGAGAATGATGCCCAAGAGATTGTATTTATTCTACTTTTGATAGATACCTTTACTTAGGGTGAAAGGAAAAAAGGCCTACAACATCCAGCATCCCCCAGCCAGCCATGCTGAGAGTTGTAGGATTTTTTTCCGGTCTAAATATGCGTAAGGTTGCAGCTCCTATCAGAGGGCTCAGTATGTGCCACCCTACCTCCGCCACTGCAACCGCACTGCCACCTGTCCTTTAAAAGTAAAAATCGTTGCTGTGCTGGCTTCTCCCATTGTGGCAGGCTGCTGCTGCTATACGGGGACCAAAAACTCCTGGTCCAGTCTGACAGTTTCATTTTTGGAACTGCACATCTGTTGGCTGAGGCTTATGTGCAGAGACTTTCTCCTGCACGGAAAGGCTTTTTAAGGCCACCCAGTGGGGTGCATTGCCCTGGATCAGATAACTTAAAAAAAAAAAAAACAGCTCAGTGACCTAGCCAATAGGAGAAGATCCCTTCCTTCTGCAAGGGAGGGGATCTACTGGGTGATGCGGTGGTTGCCCAGGGGTGTATTGTTGGCTGGCTCATTGGTTGAGCCAAGCCAGCTAGTCAAATTATTGAATTTGAGGCAGAAAAGGAGAGAGATGAGAGTGAGAGTGTGTATTTGTTTGCTTGCTATTTCTCTGTTTGCTTTGAAGAGCCAGCCCAGCCCAGTACAATCTTCTTATGTAAACTTGTTTTAATAGGAAAGCAAGGAAGGGATATATAATCATTTGTGAGTCTAGAAAAATATATAAACTGGGTTATAATGCATTTATGAATCTGGAAAAATCATAACCAGGCCTATAATTTATTTGTGAGTCTGGAAAAATCATAAACCATCTTATAATTCATTTGTGAGTTCAGAAAAATCATAAACTGGCTTATAATTCATTTGTAAGACTGGAAAAATAATAAATTGGCTTCTAATGCATTTGTGAGTGTGGAAAAAATCATAAACTGTTTTATAATGCATTTGCACAACATTATGTCTTAAAAAAAAAAACAGTGCCAGATGGCTGACCAATGTTTTTATCTTTAAAAACTCCTCTGCACAATGTTGGTCCTGCCTTCAGTGACTCCTAGGCTCTGCCTCTGCTGATTTGCTTTCCACCCCACCAGTCAGAGTGACCACCAGCCACCACTGGATTGCACCCTTAGCCTGGGTAAAAATCCTGCAAGGAGCTTTACTTAAATTAGTCGTCCTAAATCACGTTTCAAATTAGAAACTCCATTGCTTTCTCATACTACATTTTTTTTTATATTACCTCTGAACACTCATTTGTTTGATGTTACTCCTTGTGTAGACATCATATTCATCAGAATCATCATAGAATTACATGGCCTGAAGAGGCAAGAAAGCCACCAAGTCCAGAATTTGCACCCCCTGCATAGATTTATACTGTTATGGCTTTGGAGTTGGTCTGAATAACCATTTAGGGGTCCCTTGCAGACCAGCAGAATTTTTACAGATATTTATACTCCTGGTGGGAATTGAGATCCACTGGGAGGTATGTTCCTGTGCAAACCTTACGGATTGCAGCCTTAACTATTCATTATATACTGTACTGTAAATGCCAGTAGAGCCTCTGTGCATTTAAGTTTCCACAGATTTGAACAGTGAGGTAGTTGCGTGAGTGCACCCACAATTGTAGATTCATTTTTTACTAAATCCTAAGAAATATTAGGTTTGGATTGTATTCTATATCATGGTAATTAACAATCTCACCACAAGAGGATTCATACAAAATACCTCTTTTTTAAAAAAGAGTGTATAAATAATTAGATTTATACTTTAGAGTTCTGACTGGCTCTGATTGAAACCTGGAGCAGATTCACTACCGCACTGACATTGGAGCCACCAGCCTCTGCTGTTCTATTTGTGTTCAGGGTGTGAGTGCCATTGCTTATTTAGCCAAAACAGCAGAACACAAAAAGGTTTCAGTAGGCTCGGAGGAGCTCCAAGGTTGGCAGAAGTACACAAAAATATGTAGGAATAAACCTGAAAGGAACAGCCCAATGAGAAATGGCGTACTCAGTAGCCGCAGAATGCTGACTGACTGCTGAACGGGAAGGGGAAAGCTGAGTGGGTATCAAATGGTTTATCATGCAGGAGGGCATGGCATGGCTGACTGAACTCCTGAAAATGAGCACTTGACACTGCCACCTTTTCATGCAGGTCACAGTTGTGGGCTACTGTTGTTTATTTCATATTTATTTAAAATACTTATAGGCCACCTTTCTGGTCAAAATTCTCTCAAGGTGGCAAAAACAGTTTTGTTACAGAACAGTCAGGTACATGAAGAGGGGGAGGAGGAGGAGGACACACTGTTGGGGGAAAACGTGTGTATCTGGTACTTACATACCTGTACCTGCCAATTACAGTCAGGGCCAGAAATATTGGAACAAGGATAACTGTTTTGGCAGTTGGCCTCTGTACACCACCACATTGAAGTTGAAAGGAAACACACCCAGATGGGAGTGAAGTCAAGACTTTCAGCTGTAATTCAAGGGGTTTGACAAAAGTGGGGCATTCAGGAAGTACAGTCAGTGGCATGCATGCACACCCATCGTTGGTGGCTCATAAGTAATGGAACAAACCAACACCATGTCAAACTTAAGGATTGCCTTTAATACCTGGATGAAAACCCTTTGCAGTCAATGACTGCCTGAAGTCTGGAACCCATGGACATGACCAAACGCTGCGTTTCCTCCCTCGAGATGCTTTGCCAGGCCTTTACTGCAGCTGCCTTCAGCTGCTGCTTGTTTGTGGGCCTTTCTGCCTTCAGTCTTGTCTTCAGTAAGTGAAAAGCATGCTCTATTGGGTTGAGATCAGGTGACTGACTTGGCCATTGAAGAACATCTCACTTCTTTGCCTTGAGAAACTCTGGGGTAGCTTTTGCTGTATGTTTTGGGTCATTCTCCATCTGCAGTATGAAGTGGCGTCCTATCAGTTTGGCAGCATTCGGCTGAATCTGAGCAGAAAGTATAGCCCTATACACTTCAGAATTCATCCTGCTGCTTTGATCAGCAGTCAGGTCATCAATAAACACCAGTGACCCGGTTCCATTGGCAGCCATACATGCCCATGCCATCACCCTGCCTCCACCATGTTTGACAGATGATGTGGTATGCTTTGGATCATGAGCTGTTCCTTTCCTTCTCCCTATGTTTCTCTTCCCATCATTCTGGTACAAGTTAATCTTGGTTTCATCAGTCCAAGGAATCTTATTCCAGAACTGGGCAGGCTTTTTTAGGTGTTTGCTGGCAAAGGCTAATCTGGCCTTTCTGTTCTTGAGCCTTACCAGTGGTTTGCACCTTGTTGTGAAGCCTCTGTATTTACATTCATAAAGCCGTCTCTTGACTGTAGATGTTGACAATGACATGCCTACCTCCGCAAGAGCATTCTTGACCTGGCTAGATGTTGTGAAAGGGTTCCTCTTCACCATGAGCAGAATTCTGCGGTCATCCACTTTAGTTGTCTTCCATGGTCTTCCATGCCTTTTGCTGTTGCTGAGCTTGCCAGTTAATTCCTTCTTTTTCAGGATGTTCCAAACTGTTGTATTGGCCACTCTCACTGTTTTTGCTATCTCTCTGATGGGTTTATGTTGTTTCCTCAGCCTAATGATGGCCTCCTTCACTCACATGGACACCTCTTTGGACCTCATGTTGGGAGTTCCAAGGAACAGCTACCAAATGCAAATGTAACCCTCAGAACCACCTCCAGGCCTTTCATCTGCTTGCTTGGTCATGGAGTACCGAGGAAACAAGCTACAGCTGGCCATGCAGCTGCTTGTCAGCCATTCATTCCATTACTTATGAGCCACCAACGATGGGGGGGAGGTGTGCCACTGGCTGTACTTCCTGAATGGTTAGTGCCCCACTTTTGTCAAGCCCCTTGAATTACAGCTGAAAGTCCTGACTTCGCTCCCATCTGGGTGTGTTTCCTTTCAACTTCAATGTGGTGGTGTACAGAGGCCAACTGCCAAAACAGTTATCCTTGTTCCAATATTTCTGGCCCTGACTGTATGCAACATGTGAAGCTTCCCAACCCAAATTGACCTGACTTTTACATCTGTCCATCAGGGGCAATGTGCACATTGTCAGGATTCCTTTTGTCCCCACTGAACTTCAAATGCCAAATCAAACACAGACAAGAGGCTTCAATCTACGGCTTTTAATCAATTACTTCAAAGGGTCATACAGATGCAAATTCTCAGTGGCTCGCAGTCTACAAGGAAATGCCATCAGGGGGTTCAAAAGATAGCTAGGAAAGTTGCCCACCATTTGAAAGGAAGGCAGTCTCACTAGCCAAACTTAAGAGGTGGGGGGAGGTCTCTGTCTCTCTCGTGAAGTTTCTAGGTGCAGCTGTTCACGCAAGGCCAATCGGGTAGACGGTCTAAGTTCCGCCCTGGCCTTCTCCCTCTTTGTTCTGCGTCTGCGCCTGGCATCTATTAATTCAGACTCCCCAAACCCTGTCTCTCCCTGTTCACTATCTCTCATGGGGGGAGGGATCCTCCTCCTCCAGCTGGACCTTTGAAACCTGAGGAGCCTGCCTAGCTTTGTCTAGACTAGCCTGGAAAAATACTTCCCCCATGTCTGGCGGTTCTTCTTCAGAATTTGAACTACTATCCCGCTCCCTGTGCTCAGAAACACTCCTGACACACATTTGAACAAAGTCTTCAGTGTTCAATTTACAGATGCAGCACTATTTGTTCTGTTCAGTGTGGTTGTCCCTCAAAACTAATTTTGCTTTGTATTGTAAAGCAGTTTATGGTCTAGATGTAGTCCAATCCAGGAAGAATACCAGTGTGTAACCTAGGCTCAGCATCAATCTATGGGCAGAATCCAATGGGGTGGTTACACTCCCACTGATTTCTTTCCACCCTGCTGATTCCTTTTCACAAATGGTGGGTCCCGCCAATTCTGTTGCACAAGTTGGACCTACCAGTTACACAAGGGAGATTTCGCATTTCCTAGGAAATGAATAGAACTACTTATTTCTAGAAGGAGGCAGGTTGGCGGCGCTCCCTTATGTGAGCTCCACCAACCTGCTTCTTTCCAGAAATGAGTGTTTCTGCTCATTTCATGTTGCCCCAAAAGTGCTAAATCACCATTGTGCAAGTGATGGGGCCAGTTGCACAACAGAATTGGTGGGACAGAAGAGAATCGATGGGGCCATAAGCACCCCATTGGATTCTGCCCTATATAAATAATGTGTTCTTATTTTATCTAATGTCTCACCAGTGTGGCAAGTGTTTACAGTGTCAGATATAGGTTCAAATCCTTGTTCAGCCCTGAAGTTCATTGGGTGAACCTGGGTCAATCACTATCTCTCAGCCTAACCTACATTATAGAGTTGTTGTGAAGGTAAACTTGGGAGGCTGGTATGCTTTGAGCTCCTTGGGGAAAGCTGTGATATAAATAAATAAAATAAACTTGTTGCTGTACAGATTAACTTGGAAACAAGCTCTACAGACCCCCAAGGGTGTTGAGTTGTATTGCCTCTGCACTGAGAGTGGTGTAAGAGAGGAACACAGTTTGGCTGCATATTGAATATTCTGTTGGACATACAAACAATAGTTTCTTCTGAGGAAGTGCAGAAATGGCATTACATTCTGGAGTTGTCAACACTCATTCACACAAGATATTCTGGGTTGGCTCATCAGTATTATGATTTGTATCAAAGGGATATCTGTCTATTGAATTCATTGATCCATGTGCATTTTTCTATTGTTAAACATTGCCATCCAGAGATAGAGAGATGAATATATACTAGTGATGGACAGACTCACCTCCATCCGGGTTGCCCGGGCACCCGACAAGCCACCACCCCGACTTGCACTTGCTGGACCCATTCGTCAAGCTGCTGTGCTTGGCTGGACCTTTGTGCCTCCCGAGTGGTCCGGCAGCTGCCCGCTTCCTCCCCAAGCCACCATGTTGTGTAAAAACGGTGGCTCGGGTATTTCCATAAATCCAATGTTGCAGAAATGGCAGCTGTAAAGGGACTGTTTCTGCAGCATTACAGGCAGCAGCAGGACAGGAGGAGGATGAGAGGGAAGCCCATCCCCTCTCATCCTCCTCTCGTCCTGCCAGCACTGCCGCCACTGTGGTAGCTGGGATGGGAGGAGGAGAAAGGAGTCCCTTTCTCCTTCTCCCATCTTAGCTACTGTGGCGGCAGCAGTGCCAGCGGGGCAGGAGGAGGATGAGAGGGAAACCCCTCCCAGGCACTCGTGACATCCCTGATATATGCATGAATCCATTACTGTATGAGCTTGTTAATTATTGTTAAATGCCACCATTCAGGGATAAAGTGATGTGCATGTGCATTCATTGTTATCATACTTTATTGTGAACCTTACCATCACTAGCAGCATTATATTTGATTATATTACACCCTTTGTGGTCTCATTGATCTGGCTAGTGTTTGCAGCTGAGAGTTCTATTTTTAAAACATTTGTCAAATTCTATTGTTTGTACTGCCATTTATCCTCTGTATACAAGAGCAAAGGATTTCTCTGTTCATGACTTAACCTTTGAAGTTGTTACTTGTGTGGTGACTAATTGCTAACAGTCTAAATAAATATTCATGCATTCCACAGGCTACTTGTGAGTTGTCTGGAAAAAAAGGACTTCCTTTGTTTGCATTAAGCATGCTGCCTGTTAATGCAATTGGGAGTTCTGTAGTTCCTGACCTATAATGTGTGAGAGGATAAATAACCATTGTGTATTTACTTCTGCCATGCCATTCAAGATCTTCTATTTTCCATCACATTCCTCCTTCAGTCCTCCTTTCTATGTTGGTTAATTTCAATGGTTTCATCATATGCAAATTGTCTCATACTTTTCCTTTTAATTACCTTCTCTACTTACTGGAATCAGGGCTGCACAAAGCATTTGATTATCTCCAGTGTTGTTTTCCTGAACCTTCCAGTGTCAGTTTAAAAATGGTTTGAACTTCTTGAAATATATTGGTAAACTGATCTTAGAAAGGTACTTGGAATCAATGTCATATTTTTATGTTGTTGTTGTTAAAGCAAAAACAATTAGTTAATTCATAGAGACAACAAGAGAAGCAGAGAGACAGTAAACATGTCCTTCCTTTTTCCCCTTTCTCTCTTATCTTATGTTACATTTCACAAAGCTAAAACTGTTATTATTATTCATTTCTTATTGTTAACAAGATTAGAATAATGAAAAACAAAACTGTATATTCAAAAAAAATGTTTCTTTTGCAAGAAACAAATAAACCATCTCCAACTTTCCATTAATTTATCCCATCTTTGTCTATTTTCTATCACTCTAACATAATATGTCATAAGGGCAAATACTACATTTTATCTACCCACTGTTTTAACGATGTTATCCTTCACAGTCTCCAGCTCCTAGCACATAAAATTATAGCTGCAGAAACCATACACAATGTCAAATTCCATATAGTGTTGATATACAAAAACATCTATATAATTCAGAAGATAAAATATAGGGTCTGAAGGAATTTCATGCCCTAATATTTCGCCATTATCTTTTTGATTGCCATATCTTTTTGATTCTTACTAAATATGGTAAATATCTCTTCTTTGTTTTTGGCATTCCAGCAGTTCACCAAATAGATTCCCTTTATTTTATTCATTTTAAATGGAATTGTGTCCTACCTAGTCATAACATTAACACAATTCCCTCCAAATGACATATCTAATTAACATCTCTGTTCTTCGCTTCACAGATTTTCCTGTATCTCCACAGACAAATTTACTTACCTGTATATGTTGTGTCTATTTAACCATGTAGTCTTTAACTGCTCTAGTTCTGTATCTTATTTTAGTGATAATTGATACAATTTAGATAATAAATGTTTCCTATTCTTTCCTGTTATTTTTTCACATTTTGTCAGTTCTTTTAAAGAACAATCCTATGACCCCTATATGATGTCTGAGAGTCACAGGATGCAGCAGTTCTCCTGCGAGGCCAGAGACAGACCTCAGAGCAGGAGACCTGACTGTGTTCCTCCCCAGCCACCATGGAATGCTCCATGAATGCTCCATGGTGGCTACCTCTCCCAAGGTCTGAATTACAACCTCAGGAAATGGGTGTGTTTGGGCGGGGTGGGCCAGTGGGTGGGGAAGGGAGAGGCCATGGATCCACCGGATCCAAAGGCTTCTCAGCTCCCATCTTCACTCCCAGCAAGGTGTGTGGGTAAGATGGGCTCAGAGGTCCGTCTAATATAAAATGCATTTTCAGAAGTGCGAGTAGCTAAACAAGCCCCTGCCACAAAATCCCATCCCACTGGGCTCTTGCCAGCAGAATTTAGGATGGACAGAGGGCTCTGAGATTGAAGCCCTGAGTCTTGTGGGCATCTGTGCCATAGGACTGTGCCCTTAATTGATGGTTTGTTCTGAGATACCATGTTAAGAGTGATCATAGAATCATAGAATAGTAGGGTTGGAAGGGGCCTACAAGGCCATCGAGTCCAACCCCCTGCTCAATGCAGGAATCCAAGTCAGAGCATCCCTGACAAATGGCTGTCCAGCCTCGTCTTGAAGGCCTCCAGTGTGGGAGAGCCTACCACCTCCCCAGGTAATTGGTTCCATTCTCGTATTGCTCTCACAGTCAGGAATTTTTTCCGATGTTCAGCCAGAATCTGGCTTCCTGTAACTTGAGCCCATTATTCCGTGTCCTGCACTCTGGGATGATCAAGAAGAGATCCTGGCCTTCTTCTCTGTGACAACCTTTCAAGTACTTGAAGAGTGCTATCATATCTCCCCTCAGTCTTCTCTTCTCAAGGCTAAACATGCCCAGTTCTTTCAGTCTCTCTTCATAGGGCTTTGTTTCCAGTCCCCTGATCATCTTTGTTGCCCTCCCCTGAACCCTCTGCAGTTTGTCTGCATCCTTCTTAAAGTGTGGTGCCCAGAAATGGACACAGTACTCCAGATAAGGCCTAACCAGTGCTGAGTAGAGGGGAACTAGTACTTCCCAGGATTTGGAAGTGATGCTTCTATGAATGCAGCCCAAAATAGCATTTGCCTTTTTTGCAGCCACATCACATTGTTGGCTCATATTCAGCTTGTGATCGACAACAATTCCAAGATCCTTCTCGCTCGTAGTGTGGTTGAGCCACGTATCCCCCATCTTGTAACTGTGCATTTGGTTTCTTTTTCCTAGGTGCAGAACTTGGCATTTGTCCCTATTAAATGCCATTCTGTTGTTTTCTGCCCAGTGCTCCAGTCTATCCAGATCACTTTGAATTTTGTTTCTGTCCTCCAAAGTATTAGCTATCCCTCCCAATTTTGTGTCATCTGCAAATTTGATCAGCATTCCCTGCACCTCCTCCTCCAAGTCATTAATAAAAATGTTGAAGAGCACTGGGCCCAGGACTGAGCCCTGCGGTACCCCACTCGTTACCTCTCCCCAGCTTGAGAAGGTCCCATTGATAAGCACTCTTTGAGTCCGATTCTGTAGCCAACTGTGGATCCACCGGATCGTTGTTTCATCTAGCCCACTTTGAGCTATTTTGCTCATCAGGATATCATGGGGCACTTTGTCGAAAGCTTTGCTGAAGTCGTGATCAAATGTGAAAGTATTCAAACCATGGGGGACTTATACCATTTAATTTTTCTTCCAGTTCCAAAAGAGGCCATATACTATTATGACAAATGAAAACTTTCTGTCTAGACAAATCCTTTTCTTTCCAGATTTTAGCATTTACATTCATACCTGAATCCAATTCTGTCATCCATATGATTTATTTTTATTTATTTATTTATTTATTTATTTATTTCATTTCTATACCGCCCAATAGCCGAAGCTCTCTGGGCGGTTCACAAAAATTAAAACCAAACAACACACAATAAAACAATTTAAAATATATAGAACATTAAAACCACAATTTTTAATTTTAAAATTTAAATTTAAAATTTTTAATTTTTAATGATCTATCCAGATGTTATTTTCCCACTCCTGTTCCACATCATTGACTTGTGGGTCAAGACAACACACACTGTGATGACATGAGGATGCAGGGCAAACCGAACTTGATGTTCCAGGCATTCTTTGTAACGTGTATTTCTACCCTTAGACAAAACATGTAAACAGTACTCTGGCACTTTAGAAACTAACTGGGCATACATTTTCATTGACAAATATCTATTTTGTGAGATGTAAGATATGTTAGTCAAATGACATATATCTACCTAAAATCATTATCTCAATACACGTTATATATCTTATGGTACTTAGGGCCAAACTAAACATTCTTCTAATCACACATAGTACACCTATGCATGATAGGTTTCTTTACTCCAGTGTAAGCATGCATGGCCTTGATTCAGGTCAGGATTGCAATGCTCTGGAAGGGGAGTTAAACCTTGCCCCCCATTTTCCTCCTGAATTGCACACCCTGCACAGGGGGGCGGGGGATTAAAAAGGAAAAAAGCCTCAATTGATTCTAATAGAGACTTTTTTAAACCCCAGCCCTCATGGGAGGACGTGGAATTTCAGGACAAAAATGGGTTAGGGAAAAGGTTTAACCTCCCATTCTGGAGTTCCATGGTCCCAATCTAAGTTGGGGCTGTGTGCACACTGGAGTAAAGAAACCTATCATGCACAGTTTCACTATGCATGATTAGAAGAACTTTTAGTTTGGCCCTCAGTTATGAAAGTGTATGTCAAAGTAAACTAGTTAGTCTGGGGGCACAGGATATTTTGGTTTCCTGGCTCTGAGCTTGGAGCCAGAAAACTGCGCTCCCTGTCTTCTCCTTCTCCCCCTCACAGCCAGTGCAGAGAGTACTGTGCTGGCTGCTGCTACAAGCTCGCAAAAGCAAGCTTATCGGGGATGAAAGGGGGCGTTCCCAGGGGCAGGGAGGGGAAGGGACTCGGGATGCGGAGAGATGAGGCATCCCCAGCCGTCCCCAGCCCCTTTCCTTCCCACTCCCTAGAGCCTCTGCTAGAGGGGTGAAATTGCCCATCTAACTAAAATGCAGAGTGGGAGGTGCATCACGCCTCCTGCTCTTCATTGGATACCCATAAGCCTCCGAATTCAGAGGCTTACAATTACCCAGGGCAGGGCGCAATCCTATCCCAACAGGCGGCCACCTCCGAACTCAGAGGCGACCGCCTATCCAATGCAGGGCAGGAGAAGTACGGAGGGGATTGTTCCCTCCGTGCTTCTCCTGTCCTGCATTTTTGGCTAGACAGCCGATTGCGGCTGTCTAGCCACGGGAGGGCTGAGCATGGGAGGAGGCTACTATACAACACATTGGATGTGTCGTACAGGCATTTCCTCCCTCCCTGCCCCGAAACACCCACAGACACACCCCTTCACTTTTCAGCCGCTCCGCACTCCTCTTGTGAGCGTGGAGGATGGGGCTGTTCCATGCTGCCTCTGAGGCAGTGCGGAAGTGCGGGGAGGCTGGTTCTCCAGGAACCGAACTCGAAGCACGGGCTCCGAGGTCAGTTCCCAGAAAACCAGATATCCTATGGCCGTCTAGCCACTGTCTAGCGGACAGAAGATTGCTCCCTCAGTCTATAAGGTGTCATCAGGTAACATAAGTGGACCTTCTCAGTACTGGCACCCACCTTCTGGAATGCTCTCCCATGTGTAGTCTGAGAGGAAGAAACTGTGTAGAGTTTTAGATGCTTCTTGAAGACATATCTATTTATTCACGCATTCCCTGACTTGTAATCACACTGCTCTGCTTTACTGTTTGTGTAACATTTTAACATGTTCATCATTTTGTACTGTCTTTACATCTGTTTTAATATTTTATTTTATGCATTTTTTAAAAAAAAAATGTAAACCACTTAGAGACCTTGGGATATCAAGCAATATGGAAGTTGTTGAAATAAATAAATAAAGTGCCACATCACATTCATTGGCTTCTTGCTGCTACAGTTTGACATGGTTATTTGTCTGGAATAAGACAAAATGGACAGCATAATTGGAGGTATTCATTCAATCGTTACTTTGTTGGCTTCTTGAGTATATAAATGTCCTTGAACTAGTCAATATCAGGTCTCATGAAAGTCTTAATAGCAGGGGTAATTTTCTGGGGGTAAATGCATTGCCCCCTCCCACCTACTGGGGGTTGCACCTCTCCTCTACCAAAATGGCTACTGCCACTGAATTCACTATGGTGGCATTGGAAGTAGCACCCACCCCCACAATTTTAGAAGGAAACAAGTTGCATGGGGACTATGCACATTGTTTCTAGATAAAGTATGCACTCTCCACATGCCTTGCCCCCCCTGCAACACCCCCCCCCCACTATCTTTTCAAATTTTGCAGGGTCAGGGGCTGGGGAGGCTACAAAAATGGTTAGGGGGTGCATGCATCCCACAGGCCATGTGTTGCCCACCCCCTACTTTAAAGGCTGAGCTGGTGATAGGTCTTATAATGATGTGCACATAAGAGCTGGACCTCTAACACTTACCATCACTGATGTCATAGGTATCATCCAATAGATGCCCCCAACACTCATGCAGCACTCCAAACTGCAATAATTGCTAGATGGGGCAAGATTTGCATTTTCGCCAACAGTAATAAACCACAGTTTGATATCACAGACACATGTTTCTCTAATGGAATATGTACAGATTGTGTGAGATCCAGCAAGTGAATAACGACATGTTCAACAACTGATAAACTGTGAAGCCCTACGATCAGTCTCACCATTGACCCACTTTGGGAAAATGATTGGGCACTCTGGGACTGCTAACTGTCAATAGTCACTCAGAAACTGGGCTGAAAGTACTGCAATTTCCCACCTCACATTTAAGAGAAATCTGCAACTAGATTTTCAGGACTTACAGAAGATTTAGGGTGCATTTCTATGGGTTGCACCCTCACAAGACAGAAGCCTCCAAACTCTGAGGCTTCTGTGTATCCAATGCCCTGCTGGGCTGAAGCTGGCAGGTTGGGAGGAGTGACAGGGGTGATCTTCGCCTCCCCGTCCTCCTATTGTTGCATTTTTTCACTAAATGGCCTTTTTTGAGCAACTGCACTTCAAAGGGGCAGAGAAGGAGGCCGGAAGAGGCTCAGGATAGCTTGTATCCTGGCCTCCCCAATCTCCTCTCTCCCCGCCCACTGGAACACCCCCTTTCCAACCTCAGAGGGCAGCCAGCAAGGTTCTTTCAACTGCAAGGGGCAGGGGAGGAGGTCAGATCTCTATCTCCCCCTTCCAAGGTTGGAGCCCCCACTGTCTTACAGCCCCTCAGACAATGTCTAGTGGCCACAGGATTGCTCCCTCCATTTGTTGTGGGTTAAGTGAGTTTCCACATCAAGAGAACTAGGAGCTTTTCTAATCACTTTCCTTATCATAACTTCTATGTCACTCACATTTTTAAAATTCATACTCCTTTGCCATTTTTGTTATTTGCTAATTTACTGACATGCTGAAGCTGAAATGCACAATTATGTTAATCAGATATTTAAAATGTATGTGACTTTTATTCTCTGTTATGTCTTCTGCTACTCTACATCAGTTTTCTTCAGTGTCTTGATACTGATCTCTCAGTTTTCCAAATATATCCTTGCAGCCTAGTTTTCTGGTCTGTAGGATATGCTACAGTTTAAACTTGTCAGCATTCAAGTCTTAGCTGGCAATCTTTAAAAAAAGGAAGGTGGTTTTAGTTTTATCTCTGTGCATGTTTTAAAAAACTATATTAAACAGAGACGGTGGAAAATCAGGATTCTGAAGCACTTAACTCTGTCAACCAGACCCAGATTGTGCCTTTTAAAAACAACTGTGATCTTCAAAGAAAGGAAAGTATTCTGTGTACATTCCAGAAAGGGCACTTGTATCACTGCTAACAGGCCTACCTTTTGCAAACAATTTCATTTGTGTCTTTTAATCCAGAGGGGACACTTATCCTATCATCTTGTTCTCTAAATTCAGTCCAGAGCCAGTTGTTTGCATCAACGTTTGCACAGGATGCTACTTCAAAGAACCGCTGAGAACAGGGATTCATAACACAGATCCATTTGCAAAATCTTGCCAACTCAACAGAATCCAAAGGCAAACATGAAATGTGACTACAAGAGGAAGGTATCCCAAATCCAAAGAAACTGGGAAAGAGCACAGAGGTACACAGGGCCACAAACAAGATTATTAAGGCCTGGTATTCAGGGTGGGGAAGGCCAGAGAGAAAGGGGGAGGGGGAGCAGAATTATACAGGGCCTGCTGGGCAGGATGACTTTGGCATGTATTCTCTCTCACATCTCTTCCAACCTGCCCAGCATTCCCATATCAACTGCAGACTCTTATTGTTGTTATGTATTATAGTTATAACCTACCTATCCTCCAGGGAACTCAAGTTCTTCCCCCTTCCCCATTTTATCCTCACAACAAATCTGTGAGGTAGGGCAGGCTGAGAGATGGCGACACAGTGAATTTCATGGCTGGGCCCAAGTCTCACCTTCAGTGCTGGCTCCAGGTTTCTGACAGCCCTTGGGCAAGACACCCTCAATGGGCTCCATACCAGCTGCTTGCTTAATAGGCGGAGAGCCAGGGAGCCGGTGGCATCTACAGCTCCTCCTTCTCCCTACCCCTGTTGTTTGGGCCAGAGCGAGACGAGAGGCAGGTGAACAAGCAGGTTGCCATGGTGAAGAGGAGGAACACCTCCAGGGAGCTTTTGTCCTGCTGGGGTAAGGGCCCTTGCCTACCCTTGACACAGCCCTGCTTTCCTGGCCTGTTCCTACACCACATTGCACCTCATCCTAGAGGTCACTGGGATTCATAGTTTAGTTTTGTTTGAGAAAGGAGGGGTCACCCACAGTGAGTGAGAGCACAACCAGTTACATGAGTGGTCTAGTCACAGAGGCCTCTGGTTACAGAGGCCTCTGGGACATATTCTCACTCTCTTAGCATAGAGAGGGAGGAGCACCTATTGGACTGAAAGCACATGTCCTTCTGTCTAACAGGCATCCCCCCACCTCTTTTTATGTGCTGAATGAACATATCCTTGAGCTCACTTTGTAGTTGTAGAGGCTTTGGGGACATGTTCTCAATACCCGACCAACCTTTGCTCCACAGCCTCTTGCTGGCAATTAGGTTGGAAGGTAAACTCTGCGTCCAGGATAATTTTAGTGGCTGTATTGCCCCTCTAAGAGACCCTTGGAGGACAAAAGAACATGGCTTACTGAAACAAGGGTGCAATCCTATGCATGTTTAGACAGAAAAAAGTCTTACCAAAAACACCCTTTTACAACCCACAGCATTCCCCAGCCAGCATGTATGAATGTAGCTTATTGAACTAAATGTATCAATAGAATATGATAGCATTATAACAGGTAAGTAGACACAGTGAGTGACCAAGAAGCTCAAATTCTCTATGCTCTCAGCTGAATTCTTTAACAAAATAGGAGAGCACATGATAACATGCATTCACCATCTTAAAATTATAAGTCAGGACAGTCAGTTATTGAACTGAGATTGCAGTTCTTGGCTACTGTATGTTTGAATCCCATTACAGATAATATCCTTTCCGCAAATTTGTAGACGAACTGACTGTAAATTGCTGCAGTTGCCACAGTGAACAAAGACTATTAAACATAACTTCCATGCACAAAAACCCACTCAGCTATTTTAAGTTTATAATAATGATATGTAATATTATGTCATTTCCCCATTTCGAGCATCCTCCTTCTTGCCAAGAAGGCATTGTCTGATAAATGCTTTGAAGCTAATCTATTCTCACACTTCCAGACTGAAGAAATAGATATCAGCTTGTTGTTCATGGGTCTGGGAAATACAAACACTGTTTCATTCTCAGAGATCCCATTGCACCTGTGAAACTACCCAAAATTCCTATTGACTGCAGTGCAGTTGCTCAGAAATTGAATTTTATTTATTTATTTATTTATTTATTAAATTTATTAATCGCCCATCTGGCTGGTCACCCCGCCACTCTAGGCGATGTACAGCATAGAATAAAACAGTTTAAAACAATAAAATTCTACAATAAAAACGTTTTCTAAAATACCCTTGTTGTTGTTCAGTCGTTCAGTCGTGTCCGACTCTTCGTGACCCCATGGACCATAGCACGCCAGGCCTTCCTGTCCTGCGCTCTCTCCCGGAGCGTGCTCAAGTTCATATTCATTGCATCCGTGATGCTATCTAGCCATCTCATCCTCTGCCGTCCCCTTCTCCTTTTGCCTTCAGTCTTTCCCAGCATCAGGGTCTTTTCCAGGGAGTTTTCTCTTCGCATTAGGTGGCCAAAATACCCTAACCCACCCCAAATGCCTGCCTGAACAACCACGTTTTTAATGCACGGCGGAAGCTCATTAAAGAGGGGGCATGGTGGAGTTCCCTAGGAAGGGAGTTCCACAGAGTGGGGGCCACCACAGAAAAGGCCCTCACAATAAATCAATTTATTGTGATGTTAATGACATACAGATCCTGTGGATTAGCTGCAGCTGTGCCAGTGCTGGCTTGCGCCTCTGCTGAATAACCCTGGACTGGAGAAGTCTGCAGGGTCAGCAAGGAAATCCCTAAACCCTTTGTCCAATGCAAAAGGAACCACAAAATTCCACCCATGATGATAGTAAGCAGGGTCTTTGGTTTTTCTACACTGGATAGATAGAATGGTCCATACCAGGTGGATAGAATGGTCCATACATTCAGCTGTGGCATATAGGGGTTAGGACTCAGCGATAGGAATGGGAGAGAAATTAGATCAGTTCACAGGTTAATGCAAACTTACCTAATTTCACACTTTTGAATGACTATGTGAGCCAAAACTTGGTGACTCGAAATTCATGCTTTCCTGAAATTTGCAGTGGAGCTCTCCAAAACTGCATATATTAGAGAAAATAATGTTCAAATATGCATTATATTAGGAAAACCGCTTGCAAAAATGTGTACATTAGGCAAAAATGCATACAGAAGTGCATATATTAGGAGAAATATGCACAAACAATTTATCAATTTTCATGCATATTTTTTAATCTCAAAGTTGGGGTGAACCAAACTTAGGACTGGAGAAATTCCCAAAGTTTGAGACAAACCAAACTTAAGATTGGAAAAACAAGAAACAGAGAGAAACTGCAACTGACTGATTTCCCCATCTTGCGACAAGCCAAGGACAACTGGTGTACTGGTGCCAGTTTGGAGACATAGCATTGATATGAGGGGACGTTTCCCTTCCCCTACACAAAGACTAAGATCCCTGCCAAGGTCCTATGCCTGTAGAACTAAAGCAGAAGCATTTTTTGCTTGGGCTCTAAGGGAAGAAGAATGTGGACGATTTGTGGAGGGGGAAACCTCAAAACTTTTATTAAAGCATCATTACACCAGCAACATGAAGTATAACAGAGGGAGCAATCCTATGGGGATAGGTAGCCGCCTCCAAACTCAGAGGCAACCACCTATCCAATGAGGGTGAGTGGAGCACAGAGGGGATCTCTGCCCCTGCACTCTGGCTGCCCTGCATTTGCAGCTAGACAGCCGATTTCAGCTGTCTAGCTGCAGTACTTCGGAGCAGGGGGGCGGCTGGATGATGCATAAGAAGTGTTATACCAACCCTTCTGAGGTCCCCGCCCCTCTCTGCCCCCGGGAATGCCCTCTTTGCTCATGCTCCACGCTGCTCTTACGAGTGTGGAGCCCGTGACAATCCGCACCACCTACAAGGGGGCGGGGCAGGGAGGCAGTTTTCTGGGAACCGACCTTAGAGCATGGGCTCCAAAGTCAGTTCCCAAAAACCAAATAATCCTATGGCTGTCCATCCACTGTCCAGCAGCCATAAGATTGCACTCTTAAATTATTTAGACGGTTGGGCCGAAATGTGATTTTGAGGGGTGGAAAAAATTTTCCCCAAACTCTTCTTTTTCCCACACTTTCCCTTCATTGTTTATACCCCTCATTCTACTTTATCTGCTGCTTCACTGACCCAACTTTGTTGTTGTCGTTTCTTCACAACATGATCCCAGCCCATCAGGGAACACCTCATGAATGTGATGAATTGAGTGAGGGCAAACAAAGCTAACCACATAGCTCTCTGTGATCCGTTGAGTGGGTGGAGGCACCTTAAACCCACCACTCTCCATGAACTCCATAACAAACAGGCCCATGACATAGTTTGCTCATTACAAAAATAAGAATTAAATGGTTCCTGCCTCAGCACTAGCAATGGGCAGGGGCCTCCCCGGCTGGGTTCTCTGGGTGTCCGCCCAGCCCCTGCCCCCACTCGTGTGCACCCAGACTCACATTCGAGCTCGCAGTTGCTTGCTGAGGTGACCATACTCACCCGGGTGGCTTCTTCGAGTTCCATGATTGCCATTTTTTGAAAAATAAAATGGTGATTGCAAAAATGCGCACATTTGCATATATGCAAAATGGGCCCACAAATGCCCCATATACGCAAGATTACAGCCAAGTAAATGCCTGTAATCTTGCCTATATGGGCTATTCACAGCCCCATTTTGGGTATATGCAAATATGCGCTTTCCTGTGATCGCCATCCCACCCCACCCCCCCGCAAAAATGGTGATTGCAGAGCTCAATGCTGCTGCCTAGAAGAGTGCAGGTGGCTCAGAGAGTGTGGGCTGGGGGTGAGCAGGGGCAGAGGCTCGGTGAGCACAGCTCAGGGGTGGGGGCAGGGGGGTTTCCTACGGATTCGCAGATGGAATCGGGTGCCCGTGCTATCCCTACTCAGCACTCTTACAGCTCTAACCTTCCCCTTGCCTACACTCCTTCTGCCTGGATTCACCAAAGGAGGTGTCAGCTTTTTCTACTACATTCACATCCTCCTTGTCTGCCTCTGATGCTGTTGACACTCCCCCACCAGGAGCTGGGCACTCCTTTCTCCCTCTCTCATCCACAGGCCCTGCATGATAGACAGGCAGGTTCTAAATGGCTTTCTACCCTGGACTGATTCCACCCCCTCACTCTTTCAGTCAGCATCCTCCCCCACTGCTGGTTTCTGGCTTGGTCTATATGTGACATGGACACACTGCTTATTTCTTCTACTGGAACCCATTGCCATTCCACATTGCCACTGGAAGATGCTACATGGACCACCCAGATCCCTCAGTATGTTGACAACCTCACTCTGAAAGACTGGCGAGGTTGGAATATATCCGTTTCCAAGGCAACAGGGCCAATGTTCCATGTTTTGCCACACAGACCTATGGTGGCTTCAGAATAGTGTGTCAAAGCTGTGTTAGCCCAGTTACCTTGACCATACAATGGTCGCACAAACATTTTGTGCCTTTTTGGCACCCCCCTCAATAATGCTACATATTCATAGAACATCACCCCACCTAGTTCCCACCACCCCAAGTCTGTCTGATTTACCTTGATAAAATAGGTTCTACAGCTAATAAGCCAGATTTCCTATGTTAAAAAGGAAAGCTCTAGGTAAGTGTATGCTCTCTCATGGAGGCACACTTGCTTTGATGATGTCTGGTTTAGTTAGGGAGGGAGCAATCCTCTGTCCCGTAGACAGCATCTGAGGGATATAGGAGTTTTTGGATTCCTGCCTCTGTGCTCAAAGATGTCAGGGCCCAGCTTCAGTACTGCAGTGGGCCTTGTAGGTTATAACCAGGATTTGATTAGAAGTAGCCTGGAAGGACTTGGGCCTATTCAGTTTCTAGAATGTAGGGATGTACGAAAGTCACTTACCTTTTCGCAGGGGTGCTTTGCGGTGGGGGGGAGGCGCTTTGCTTCTCCCCCCAAAGTTCAGGCAAGGGGGGGAGCCGTCCCGCCTCGCCCGGCCGAAATTCAGGCCAGGGGGGGAGGCTTCCCGCCTCGCCTGGCCGAAATTCAGGCCGGGGAGAAGCGCCCCGTCTCCCCGGCCGCAAAACAAAGTGCAAAAAAACAAAAAAAACAAAAAAAAACCCGTGACAGGCTATGTAACGATTAACGTAGCCTATCACGGCTAGATTTCCAAAGTCAGCTGTGATAGGCTATGTAAATCGTTACGTAGACTACTGGGACCAAATAAGGAACGCAAATGGCGGCGCCCATAGACCGCCGCCATTTGCATATGCACTTTTTTTTTTTTTTCAAAGTCACCCATGATAGGCTACGTAACCATTTACGTATTGGGGAGAAATTCTCCGCCATCCCTACTAGAATATCAGAGTCTGTGTGAGCTTATCTCTGTCAATGTTCTAAGAGCAGAGCCAGGGGGAGTCACCCAACTCCCTGTCCACCTGCTGGTGTGGCCTTGGCAAGCAGGGGGACTGGAAGCTGTCTGTGAGAACCTGAGAGAGGAGGGGTGGGGTTTGCAAAAGGGTCACCCAGGTTGAGGTGTCACTGATGGCGGGCTGAGCAGTGCTGCCCCGTTCAGACAGGGGCCTTGCTGAAAGGCTAAAGGCCCTTGTCTGTCAAGGGATCTGGAGGGGGTGGCCTACAGCCACGCCTTCCCTTTTAAGCTGATGCAAAGGCAAAGAGCCTTTGCTAGGAACATCTTGTCTTCATTGCCCGAAGTCTTCTCTGTTTGGATCCATCATCATCTGGGCTTTTGGAGGCACTCTGCACATGGACTGGAACTTTGGATTGTTAAGGACTTGCCATGGAAAGTACTGTGAGGCTTTTCATAGACTTGAACTCTCACTGCTGTGGATTGTGTGTCTGTATTTGTAGTCAACTCAGTGTACAGCAGGCTGGATTTGATGTACAACTTTTGAACTTCCCTCTGCCAGAACTCATGCAGCATGGAGCTGCCAATGCGAAAGCGGTGGCCTGGAACTCCTTGCAATGTGGGTATGACCTTCCCTTGATCTTGATGGGCCTTGACCATGTAGCCTAGAGTTACCAACAAATGATTCAAAGTTGGACTCTCTATGGGTGTGGGTTGTTTAGGCCTTTCAAGAAGTTATCCCCTGATTGTCTGATGGGTTTATTCCAGGAATCATTCCCTTTCCATGTCCGGAGTTGGAGCACCATGAAAGGATTGTCTGGGCAAGGTACCCAGGAATCCAGAGTCCCTTCCCTTGTGTTCAGAACCATGGAGATGGCAATGGAGAAACCATGTTGAGGATCTCAGTCACTGTAGTAGTGTTTAGCTTTGGACTGTTCTGGAATTACATAGAGCCTATAGCTACTGACCATCAGCTATATGATTTCTGAAGAGTGTAACCATTAAGCTTTTGCCATGGGATTCCCTGCAAAAAAGAAATCTCACTGATTTGGGTGTCCAGTGTCAGGTTCCCTGAGCATGTGCACAGGGGGGATCAGGAAACCTGACAGAAGAGAGGACTCTGAGCTTGGAGCCAGGAAACCGCACTCCTCCTCCCCTCCTACTTGTAACCGGCATGGAGAGAACTGCACCAGCTGCCTCTCCGTGCTCAATAAATGGAGTGTGGAGACGGTGGAAGGGGTGCGTTGCTGGGGGTGGGGAGGGGAAGAGGGCAGGGCAGCTGGCTTACAGCTTTTCCTATCGCCACCCCAGCCTCCTTCCCTCCCCCTTCCCAAAGCCTCTGCTAGACAGGCAAGATCTCCCATCTAGTTAAAATGGAGTGCGGGGTGTGCGTGCGTGCGAGGCATCTCCCCCTCTGCATAGGATACTTGTGAGCCTCCTAGTTCAGGGGCTTACGAGTACCCAGGGCACAACCCACAGGACTGCACCCTTAGTTTGTTTGAAAAATACACCTTTGACACCATACTTGCGAAATACTTTCTCCCAAATATGCATTATGAGTGAAGGTTCTAAGTTGCAGGGAATGTCTTGTAGAGATGCTAAAGTAGGGTGTTTCTTTAAGGAAACCTAGCAGTTCTTTTTACACAAACTAGGAAACCATTTTTGTGACAGTAGAAGTCATGTAGAACATTTATTGCATTATTTCTCCTGATGTTGGGGCGGGGGGAGTTTTCAGTTATATATATATTTTGAAAAGTACATGGCTAATGCTCCAGCCAAGAGAGGATTAACTAATGTCAATGTAATGATTAAGAGACTGCAGAGGGAGAACACAGCCGCCTTCTGCGCACCTGGCTTATGAGCCGTATGCTAAAGAGGCCTAAGCAGGAGTGATGTATTTCCTAATAACCTTCACACCTAAGATATTGAGAAGAATACATTAATGTGCTCAGCTTTCTCAAAATAAGAGATGTAGGGCTTCTGTAAAGAAAAGGAACAAACTCTTTTTAAAGAAAATATATAATCCTATCAAAAAGATGACTGTTGACAAGCTGCCAGTTATGTATGGTGCAAACATTTCATGCTGATTTTTGAAATCATGACATTTCCACATTTCATATTCATAGTATGAATAGGAGGGAACCCTTTTGGTGTTCCTGCAAGAAGGACCTGTTTCCTAGTGTATTTAGGAGAAGAGTGCCCCCTAGTGATTTCTAGGAATTACACTGAAAGAAAAGATGACATGGACAAACTGTAATTAAACAATGTTCCATATTTAACTTATCATCATACACTTTGAATTTTTCCACCTGTAGCACTAAAAATAGGTGTTCCTTACCTATGAAGTTTACATATTCAGTTTTAAGGAGGAATCCAGGAATTCTGGAGGAACGTCAGGGCTCTGCTGGTCTGCATCTTTCTATGTGTAGCTGCTTTGCTTCCTAATCAGACAACTGTAGTATATAACAATTCAACATCTCTGAAAAAATTGAACTGATTTCCAGTGAGATCCTAAAGCAGGGTGTAGAACTGCAGGCCCATGGGCCAAATCCAATCCACCTAGAGTCGCAATCAGGCCTTCTGGGGCTCCTCAGATGACCATGCCTTCTTCCCCTGGCCCGCCCCCCTTTCTCCTGGCCATTGATCATTTGACATTTCTCTGGCTTTTGTGCAGTTTTTCCCATTCTAAAAGGCTGAAATGCCTCTCTTAAGGCTTAGTTATTGGCAGTAAGAGTTTTAAGCTAAAATATATTAGTACTTTTGGCCCTGCCCTGCTTGCCTTCAACTCCACCCACCACTGGAATGACGCCTTCAAGAGCATCTCCAAATGGCATTTGTACCTTGGGCTGAAAGAATTGTGACACCCATGTCCTAAAGGATGATTAACAGTAACTTTCTTGTCCCTCAGGGATCATCATATCTAGAGACTGGGACAATATTAAATTCTGAGAAGAATTCCACTGTCCTGTAAACTGTACGGTAGGTGCAGAATCAGACCTTCTCTACTTTCAACGCTCCTCAAATGTAATTAAAGATCTTGGTTTGGGTTCCAGGATTTACTCTTCACTCCCATATGTTTTGTGAGGAAAATAGCAACCCCAAGCCCAGTCTAGTGGGAAAGGCATAAAAGCATATGAATATGAGAAAAGCCCTGTTGGATCAATCCAAAGAAGAAGTCAATCCAGCATTGGGTTTCTCATAGTTACCAACCAGATTCCTATGGAAAGCTCACAGGCACGACATGAAGACAACATCACCCTTTCAACTGTGTTCTCCAGCAACTGGTATTCAGGATCATACTTTCTCTGACTAGCCGTCATGACTAGTAACTATTGATAGTCTTTTTCTATTAATTTGTCTTTGTTTTAAAGCCATCTAAATTGGAAGCCAGTACTACATCTTGTGGTAGTGAATTCCACAGCTTAAGAATGTGCTATGTAAAAAAAAAAAAAAAAGCATCCCTTTGTTTGTTGTAAATCTCCCACTATTCAGATTCATTGGTTGTATTATTATAAGAGAGGGAGAAATGTGTATCTTTCTCCACTCTCTCCACACCACATATAATTTTATACACCTCTATCATGTCACTCTTACCCTTTTTCTAAACTAAAAAGCCCAAAAGTTGCAACCTTCCTTCATAGGGAAGTTTTTCTGCCCCCCCTGCTTGTTCTGGTTTTCCTTTTCTGCACCTTTTCCAGCTCTAGAATATATTTGGTTAAGATGCAGCAACTAGAACTGTATACAATAATCCAAGTGTAGACACACCATAGATTTGTATAAAGGCATTTTGATATTGGTATTTTTTATTATTCCTTTCCTAATGATCCCTACCATGGATTTTGCCCTTTTCACAGCTGCTGCACACTAAGTTGATGTTTTCATTGTGCTATCTACTACAACCCAATGATTCCTTTCCTGGGCATTCACTGCTACCTCAGATTCCATCAGTGTAGATATAAAAGCAAATTTTCTTCTTAAGCATCATAAAAAGGGTAGGTGGAAGCCTTTGAGACAGGGCTTTATATGCTTTCTCATATAAAATGAGTCCCCATCCTAATCCACCATCACTGTTAAGCCCAAAACTTGTGAAAATATTGAATCTGAACCATAACATCAGTGGGATTAAATAAATAAATGTAAATGTATGAATCTCATTCTCTGCCAAAAAAAGAAGACAAGCAATGTACAACAACAGAATCCTTAAAACATTGTAACTATGAATTTTGTTATTAAGTAAATGAAGGCTGACACCCTATCCACATTTTCTTAGGAGTAAGGCCAGATCCACGCCTCATGTCATATCAGTACAATCCCATCATGACAACGCTATAACCCTTTCTCGTGCATTTATACCTTGTAGCACAGACAATGACATCTGTTGTGGTATTTTGGATAATATGGAAGAAAAAGCAGGAAATAACTGTAGAAAAGTGGTATATGGCATATGTAATGTGCCCTAACAGTTATCAGTGCACTTCAAGACTGATAAAAAGCCGTTGTGTAGCTCTAGCCCAAGTATCATTGGGCCTTCATTTAAGTAAAGACACAAAGGATCGCATTGCTTGCATTATTATTCATGCAGGGCACAATCCTATACATGTTTAGACAGAAAAAGGTCATAGAAAAAACTCCTACAATTCCCAGCATTTCCCAGCCAACAATGCATAGGATTGCTCCTTAAGTAAGGGCAGTCATGTAAGCAGAACAATTCCTGAATGTTGTGCTCTACACAAACAAGAGGCTCCTTACTAAACCTTGGGCTAAAACCATTGCAGGTACAGCTAAAAACATCAGTCTTGTAGTACCTTAAACATTAACACATTTGTTTCATGGACTAGTGTCCACTTCATCAGACGCATGGTCTTACCAACTGGCAGCTATACATACATAACGGTATAAAGCAGGGATGGGCATCTTGTGACTCTCCAGATGTTTTTGCCTCCAACTCCCATCATCCCTCACCATTGGCTATGCTGGCTAGAGCTGATGGGAATTGTAGGCCTAAACATCTTGGAGGCCAAATGTTGCCCACCACTGATATAGAAGAAAGGCGTGAAAAAGCATGGTCAAATCCATTTATTGCAATGCAGTACACTGCATTACAATGAAATGCAAAAAAACACACACCCCAAAACCCAATCTGTGACAATTCAGTTAGGTGGCCATTGTATATATGTGTCTATCTATGTCTATATATTTCTAAGGGTCTGGATTCTGGCTCAAGTAATTTATAAACAAGGGCTTTAATTCAGGGCTGGGGTCAAGGGTAGGCATGGTTGGGCACCTGGTGAGGGCCACACCATCACAGGGGCCCATTGACAAGAGCCCCATGTGTTTGCTTCTCCTCTTCAACATTGCAACCTGCTTATTCACCCACTTCTCACCCTGGTGCAGACAATGGTGGTGGTGAGAAGGAGGAACAGTAGATGCCCCTGCCTACTTGCTCCCTGGCTCTGTCTGTTGAGCAAGCAAGTGGTAGCAATGACGAGAAAGAGGAAGAAGAGCAATAGCAACTGGTGATAATAGTGGTGAGAAGATAGATTCACTATGGGGGGGGACATTGATTTAATTACTACAGAGCCTGCATGTAGAATTCCACACAAATTAAAACTTAGGATGTGCGGAAGGTTTTAAGGATAGAGAAACAAATAGCATCCTTCCCCCAACAGCAGTAGCTGTTCATTTCATACTTTTCTCAGTGACTCATCACAAGTATTTGATTATGGTATTTTCTTACCCAGGAGATCTGGCCTGGCCCTGCCAACCTTTTGAGTCCCCTTTGTTATTTTTCTGTCAAGCCTGTCTACTTGACTGATGGCAATTATCTTCTACCTGCTCTCTGCCCCTTAGTGTGGTCAACAAATCCCAGATTACTCCATTATTTATAGGTATCGATTTGTTCCTTAATGCTTACAAAATATTCTGAGTACAGTTCAAATAGTATAAACAGTACAGTACAAACAGGACCTTTATATATTATTAACATTGCACGTGCCCATCAGTGGCCATTCCTGTGCAATGCATCTCACTCCCTCTGTA
The DNA here is from genome assembly GCF_057233095.1 of Heloderma suspectum. Taxonomy (NCBI): domain Eukaryota; kingdom Metazoa; phylum Chordata; class Lepidosauria; order Squamata; family Helodermatidae; genus Heloderma; species Heloderma suspectum. The sequence goes on from NC_139462.1 coordinate 75,299,414, forward strand.
TGGAGCAGGCTACATCTTTAAGAACATAAGAACAGCCCTGCTGGATGGATCAGACCAAAAGCCTATCTAGTCCAGCATCCTGTTCACACAGTGGCCAACCAGATGCCCATGGGAAGCCCACAAGTAGGACATGAGTCCAATAGCACCCTCTTGTTTGTGCTCCCCAGGAACTGGCATATAGAGGCATACTGCCTCCTGTACTGGAGGTTATATATAACCATCATCATGGCTGAATCTACACATAGCAGTTATACCGTTATCATAACTATTGGTGCCCATTGGTGTTATGTGTACCAATAGTTATGATAACGGTATAACTGCTATGTGTAGATTCAGCCCATGACTAGTAGCCACTGATTGCCTTATCCTCCATGAATTTATCTAATCCCCTTTTAATGTCATCTAAGGTGGCCATCAACATCTTGTGGTACATCTTTATGAAGAGGTGCAGTTTTCATGTGGGTGTAACATCTAGTGCAGTTTGTAGCATGTATCCTCCAATCCCATAAAGAGCTTCCATGCCAGTGATGGTCATCTCTAGGAACATCCCACAGGGAGTAGAAACTTTCCATGTGGGAGTTTCTCATTCAGATTATACTATTGATTTATTATTGTTGATGTTTTGATAGCTCTGTTTTGTTTCTCCTTACTTGAAAAATCATTTGATTGAAAAGGGGATTATAAATTTCCCAAATAAAGAAACAAATAAATAAATTGGGAGCATCCATGTTAACTAGGGGTGAAAGGTCCCCGCATGAACCAATCTTCTATGGGGATAAGGTTATGTCAGATAATCCCGGAGGGAGCAATCCTATGGCCGCTAGTCAGTGGCTACATAGCCATAGGATATCTTGTTTTCCAGGAACCGACCTTGGAGCCCGCGCTCTGAGATTGGTTGCCAGAGAACCCACCTTCCCCCCCTTCTATGCTGCCTCGCAGGCAATGCAGAAAAGCCCCACGCTCCGCGCTCACAACAGGAGTACAGAGAAGCCAAAACAGGGCCTTCTGGAGGGCATCCTGGAGTGGGGAGGGCGGAAGTGCTGGTACGACACATCCAATGTGTAGTCCGGCAGCCTTCTCCCCCGTTCTGCCATCCCGTGGCTAGACAGCTGAAATCAGCAGGGCAGGAGAAGCATGGAGGGAACAATCCTTCCATGCTTCTCCTGCCCTGCATTGGATAGGTGGTCACCTCTGAGTTCAGAGGCGGCCGCCTATCCCCATAGGATTGTGCCCTAAGTATCTTAAAGTGACCATGAGGAATGCTGGGCAGTTTAAGTGAACTAGGGTTGATTTTAAAAATCAATGGTGCTTTTTTAATTTTAAAAAAGGGATTAAAAAATTTAAATAGGATTCTAAAAATTTAAATCAGATTTTGAAATTTTCTTAAAACAATTAGTAAAAAAAGAGAGCCTAGGTCAAATATATAATCATGAATATTAATTATACAGCTTCTAATTAATTATATTCTATGAATATGTTAACAGCAGTTTATGGAGATGGGAGATAACCTGATCAGTCCTATTCTGCGCTGCAGGTGGTGTACAGAAGTGCATGCGCTCATGCGCCATGCACTCTCTTGCTTGCTCTCGTTCACTTTCTCAGGGCCTTGCCTCTCTCTAAGTGCAAACATAGAGAAAGTCAATGAACAGAGAATTTGGGGAGGTGGGGTAGAGCTGAACAAGGAAGAGGGATCTGGATATAAAAGCAAGGGATAGGGGAGGGGAATAGAAAGTGAAACCAAAAGTGAATAGAACATATGCATGCAGCCCTGACTCCTGAGAAAACTTCTGCTGCATGTATCCTCCACTGTGCACTAATCAAGCCTACATCTCTGAATATGTATTAAGGTTATATTAAACAATAATGTACTACCGCTAAAAAATGATGATTAAACAGAATCTTTCTCACTAGGAATTTAAACTGTGATATACATCATTAAAATTGAGTCCTTCAGAGAAGTGATTTAAATCATGATTTAAATAAATTTGATTGAAATTAAATCAACCCTGAAATAAACTAATGATGAAACTGTTTTTAAAACTGTCATACTGCTGCAACACCATCAAAATCCTTAATCTTTCCCTCAGTCAGAATATCGAACACTTAAATACAACTAAGCCCTGATTTACATAACCAGTTAACATCCAGCTACATAGTGGTAATTCTGCCATGCATTATTAACTCTATTATTAATTGATTGGGACTGCATATAATTAAAGGCCATAATGAGAATCAATGGATTTGTTCATACGTCATGACAGCCCACTATGGCTTAATTTACCCATGTCTGCCTGGTGCCTGTGGGTGCCATCTTGCATGGTATCCACGGACACCTGGCTTGCTGTGGCTTGTTGTGTCATATGAACCCAAGCAGCAGGGGTTGTTTGAGGGTTAGACAACCCTCAAATAACCCTAAAACAAGCCAAGAGTTATTTGAGAGTTGTCTAATCACCTCAAACACCTCCTACACCTGGGTTCAAACAAATGACAAGCCACTGCAAGCTGGCTGCCTGCAGGCTCCATGCAAAAATGGCATCCATGGGTGCCCGGAACAATGCAACAGCTCCCGTGGGTAAATTAAGCCACAGTAGTCTGTTGTGTCATGTGAACCAAGTCATAGACAACTTCCAGTTATCAGGCTATTATGATCATAGCAGGGACATGATCATGTGAGCTGGCCTGGTATATGCCATTTGTTGTACTTTCATTCTTTTTCTTAACCAACTTTCATTGACAAATATCATTTAAGTCCTTGTCCTTTTGTGCAGTCTGCATGCTGGGATCCTTGCAGAACTAATGTTGAGTTTTCATGAGCACTTATTACAGGAAATTCTCACTGTAAAGTGGAAGATTCCATTAATTATATGTTTACCTGTTCTTATATAGGAAGCCTAGCACAGCTGTTTAGCAATACAGGTGAGGAAGAGAGTATTAATTTTCAGCAGAAGGATTTAACATAGTTATATCTCTCTTTCTCTACATTTATAAGAACAACCACCTTAGGATTACCAGAATTTACCATCTTCTGATGGGGTTTCCCTATAAAATATCTTTACATTAAAATAACCTTCAGTTTTTTTAAGGAGTCCAATGACTTGGCCATTGTGTTTTCAGCAAGATAGGTATTTGTAACTTATCCAAAGAATGGTGCCCATGGAGTCCATCATGAATTGGATTCTTTCTGGCCATCAGGAATAACCCCACAAAAGCCTTACAAGTTTAGATATCTGGTGGATATGCAGTAAGCACAATCAACCAGAGGATTTTGGGGAGACATTGGATGAGAACCAGGATGAGTAGATAGATCCAATCAAGGCAATGAGCATATAGGCAACACATCCTGCAACTGGAGATCCTAGAAGCATCTACGTAGTTGCTTATTATTGGAATCAGGATGTTGGACTAGATAGACTTTGGTTTGACACAGCAGGGCTCTTCTTAAGGAGAACCAGAATAATGGTTAGGAGTAACAAACATTAGGACCCAGGAATACAGTCCAATCACAGTTAGCAACCCAGAAAGAGATACCAGAGTATAGGTGAAGAGTAGCTGCCATTGTTGCCATATGGACTTTCTAGGGGAGCTGGCAACAGGAAGAGGAGAATGAGAAACAAGGCAAGGCAGGAGGAAGTCCAGGGGGGGAATCCAGGCAGGAATGCACAGAGATTAGCTGAAAAGATAAGGTGGCCTGTTGTCTAAGCAAAGGCCTGGTTATGACATGGACACTTTTATTTCCAGGAAGGTAATGAGCATCCAGTCAGAGGAGTCTTAGGTGGGCCTGTGTGAACTGTCTTGCAAAGGAGAATAAGCCTTCTATTGGTGAGAAATTGGTGACACCCCATCTGGTCAGCAAGTGGCTGGCTAGAGCTAAGGCTACAGGTTCAGGGCAAGTCCTCCCCCTCACCCCAGACAGACACAGGTAGCCTCATCCAAAGCAAATTTTATTGCACAATGACTGCAAAAAAATATTGTTTTAGGCAGAAGAATGAAGGTTTAGTCTTCAGTGGACTTTCTTGCCAACCTGTCTGCCTATAAAGCCCTATGCTTAACAATGGACAGAGGCCAACAACGGTGATGAAGATAAGAGTGCATATGAATAATTCATCATGGAATACCCATATTTTAATTTAGCAACACATTCCATTAAAAACTTCAATGAAACACCATCCTGATAAGGGGAAAAATTGCTTTCATCTCAAGGGAGCAAAAAATCTATATTTAATATGGTGAAATGAAACATCCAATTGATTATTCATAGGTTCCTGAGTAACTAGTTACATACAAGTGAGGATTTAATGTTCTTATTTTACATACAGATTATGTAAGGAAGTACCATAATTCCAACCCTGTGTCAAACTTTTTAAAGCTATAAGGCCCTTCAACACAAATATTCCATTAAGGAACTGTTGTTACCTGTATAAAGATGTTTTAACTCTTTTAACCTGTTGTTTTATTCTTTTACCATGTTGTTCACCATTCTGAAATCTTCTGATGTGGAGCAGTATATAAATATTGTAAATAAAATAAATAAATAAATAAATAAATATATAAATACCAAATTGTGACATATTTCCTTATATCAAGGCTACCTGTTTTATGTAGACCCTTAAAAAAAGTTACAGTTAAAGATTCCTACTCTTTGACTGGGTTCACACAGCACAACATACTGAAGGCTGAGTATGGGTTGACTGTGGGTTGTCAGTGCACTGTGGGTTGTTGAACTGTGGGGCTGTTGTTGAACTGTGGGTTGTTGTGCTGTATGAACTAGTATGGTGCCAAAAAATCCAGTTCTTCCATTTTTGGCATTTCAGGGGGTGGGCAAAATGAAAACTGGTGAAAGAGGCTGGGAGAGGTGAGAATTTTGGAGAATTTTCTTCTTGGGGAGCGGGGCAGGGTTTCCACATATCTTTTTAAGTGCAGGCAATTCTTGAGAGGTCTTCTTTCTATTTTTTTAATGAACACACACACACACACACACAACCTGCACTTGTAGGAGCCCAGGACTCTTCTCCAGCCTGGCAGTTCTTTCTGAACTGCCCAGATACCATGTGACTTCTCCCTCTCCAATAGGCATTCAGGAAGAACTCCCAGCTGGAGAAGAGTCCTGGGCTCCTGCAAGTGCAGTGTGTGTGTGTGTGTTTAAAAATAAAAAATAGAAAGAAGACCCCTCAATAATCGCCTACACTTAAAAAGGTATGTGGAAACTCTGTCCCCCTACCCTAGGAGAAAATTCTCCAAAATTCTTTCCTGAAAAAGAGGCAGAAAAAATAATGCCTCTTTCACAGGGAGAAAAAAAGTTCCTGAAAATAGGGGCAAGATTCGGCACAGCACTAGTATGAACTCAGTTGTGCTAACAAACCATGGTTTGTTAACCACAAACAACCCACAAAGAGAAACTATGGTTTGTTGTTGGGTTGTGAACTGTGGGTTTCTCCCACATATTTTTCAACCATTATCATTCAATTTGATGGAAAAGAAACTGCTTCCATAAAGAAATTCCAAAGAGAAGAAATTTCAGAGAAATTTTCATGGGTTTGGTTCAGGGTTCTCTTGCTTACCTTATGTTTAAGGTGGCTGAGTGTCCTGTCTTTCACTGTACAATAACCTCTCAGGCAGCCTGTAGCCTCCTTGGTTTCCAGCACTTCTCACCCAGGACAGGGCATCATAAAGAATTCCTACCATAGGGCTTTTTCAGATAAAGAGGTGCAGGCAGCTAGGAGACTGCACAACAATAGATAACAGAAAGAAAAACACACTCATGGTACCATTGGCTACCTCACAGTGATTATGTAAGGTAAAAGACACCACCAAAATAAATTCAAAAGAAACAATACAATGCCATGAGGCAGAAGAATAAAAGGTTCTTTTAGGGAAGAAGAAAACTTTCAGGAAATTGGAGGTTAGATTTTGGCCAGGGATGGTGCAGGTGCCTGATTACATCTGGGAATACGGTGGAACCCACTCCCCTGCCCGCAACCCTGAGCTCCGCTCACCGAGCAGCTGTCCCTGCTCACCCCCTGCCCGCACTTGGCAAGCAGCCCACACTTACCCCAGTGGCCTCATCAAGCTCTGCGGTCACCATTCTTTGAATAATAAAATGGCATTTGCAAAAATATGCATATTTGCATATGCGCAAAAATTCACATTTTGCGAATGTGCACATTTGCGTATGCACAAAAATTCGCATTTTCACAAATGCGCATTTCCGTGCATACACAAATCTGTGCATTTTACAAAAAGACATATTCAAGCATATGCAAAAATGCGCATTTTTGCGCATATGCAAATCTGTGCATTTCTGCGATCGCCATTTTGTTTTTTAAAAAATGGTGACCGCAGAGCTCAACAAGGCTCCCGGGGTGAGTGCAGACCACTTGCCAAGCACGGGAGGGGCTTGAGTGCAGTCTGGGACCAGCGAGCAGGGGCTGGGCAGGCACGTGGAAAGCCTGGACGGGGGTGGGTTTGCACATGCCCAGTTTTGGCACAGCACAGTCTCCACCTCTTCAATGGAGCTGGGTGCAAGACTGCCTTCCCACCCACAGTGCTTCTCCAGGGCTTTCAGAGAAGGAACAGTGTTATCAGCACCAGCATTAAAGACAAGATGTATCCAAAATCACCCCTCAGAAATTTGACATTTGGAAGACCTTGGGGAAGGTGCTGCAACCTGCAGAATGACAACTAGAGCTGAGCCAGGATTTCCCAGAAGACATGTTGTAGCTAAATTCCTTCCCATTCACCCACCCAATGCCCTGGAATTATGCTGGGTATGGGGTGCTGAGGCTGTTGAGACAGGCTGCGGCATGTGTAGGGTGTGTGCAGCCTCCATTTAGTTTAACCCTCACGTAACCCACGTTTGCTGGGTTCACACGACACAGCAACCCCCAAGGGGGGTTGGATTCAGTGTGTCAGGAGCACCCTAGCTGCCTCTTGCAGTCTCCTCCAATAGCCAACTCAGGACACAAACGACGAGGATTGTTTCCAAGGCTTTATTCCTTTATTACTTTATGACCCTTTTAGATACTAATCACTAGCGACTAAGCAAGGAACAGCACTGGAGAAAGATAGCAGAGTGACCTAAGCTCCAGGTAAGGCAGTTGGTCCCTGTTTGAAGGAGAACCACGGGAAGACTCTGAACTTATGGGCTATGGAGAGATCCTCCCTCTTTCCCTTGGGTCCTCGGGATGCGACCGTGGTTTGAGTGCCAAATGAGCGGAGTGCCTCCTTTCGGTGCCCTCCATCTGTTGTCGCTCCCTGCGTCTGCGCCGAGCATCCAGGAAGCCCCCCTCCAGCGCTCTCTCACTGCCAGGGTCACTACCTCTCCCAGGAATGCTGGCACAAGGAATCTCTGCCAGCTGCTGTGCTTGTGAGAGATGAGCGAGCTCCTCTCCCATGGATTGCTGTTCTTCCTCAGAATCAGAACTGCTCTGGGGCTCTATGGGCTCAGTTTCCACCCTGACATCGGGATGTCATGGGAGTCCAAAAGGGGTGCAGTCCAGCAGATTCCCTCCTCCCTGCTCTGCTTCCCGGACCCTGCTCACCAAGCTGCCCATGCTTACCAGGCTGTTCGCTGAGCACGCCATGGTCCACAAGCAGCTGCCAGCCACCCATCCCCTCGCTGAGCTGCCATTTTGCAAATGAAGAAGAAGAAGAAGAAGAAGAAGAAGAAGAAGAAGAAGAAGAAGAAAATAAAAAATTGGTGGCTTAGGTTTTTCCGTAAAAGTAATGTTGCATAAATGGCAGCTGTAAAGAGGCCGTAATGTTGCATAAATGGCCCTTTTAATGCTGCCATTTCAATAACCTTACTTTGATGGAAAAACCTGAGCCACCATTTTTATGCAAAATGGCAGCTCACTAAGGGGACGGGTGGCCACCAGGCCATCCAGCGGTTTGCACAGCATGGCGTGCAGCGGTGGTTCAACAACCACCTGGGGAGAACAGACTGTGGTGAGTCCGTCCATCCCTAGTTGGATATGCAATGTGGCATCCACAGGCACCGCAGCTCATCATGGGTTAAATAACCGACAATGCGTTGCAGCATGTCACCCCAAACCAATCATTGTAGAGAATACAAAATGGGGCCAGGTTGCCAACACATTTGATGCTGTTTCTACTTGCAGCGGCAGTGCAAAAGAAAGAAAGAAAGAAAGAAAGAAAGAAAGAAAGAAAGAAAGAAAGAAGCTGTGTTACAACCTCTGCCAATAGCGAGCCCTATCTGTGAGAAATTGTTGGAGAATGTCTCCTCCTCATGGAGAAATTCATTGAAATTGTCTCTGCCCACAAATAGGGTGGAGGATTTTGAGAGGCCATTTACGCACAGCTCTACTGGGCACACACTACCAAGATGTTCTGCAGTGTTTAGGAGTGGGGTTAAGAATGCCAAATAAAAGATCCAAACTTCTATACACAGAGTTAACTACTTCACTTTCACTCCCACTTATTATTTATTTATTTATTTATTTATTTATTTATTGCATTTATACCCCGCCTTTCTCCCTCTCGCAATGAACTCAAGGCGGCTTACATTATCCTCCTCCTCACCGTTGTATCCTCACAACAACAACCCTGTGAGGTAGGTTGGGCTGAGAGTCTGTGACTGGCCCAAAGTCACCCAGTGAGCTTCCATGGCCAAGTGGGGACTAGAACCCGGATCTCCCGGCTCCCAGTCCGACACTCTCACCACTACACTACACTGGCTACACTTATGGTACCTTTCCAACTGTAATAGAATAGGGTTGTGAAATGCACTGGGCAAGAATTAAAATCCTTATTTCTTTTCGGGTGCTGCTCATAGTAGCCAGAGCCCCAGACTGGCTGCAATTAGTATACTATAATAGAGATATGAATTATCACTTGAGTTTTCCACTCCCTTTGTTTTGGGTGTTTGTTTTTTGAAAATTGGTTGGGGATATTATGCCCACCCCCCTACTCTTGTTGGGTGCTCTTTTGTGGTGCAGTCTTCACAGAAGCTCAACTGCACATACTGGTACCTCTTTCGGGGTTTACAGGATTAAGCCTAGATGTGTACATGCGTGTATATGTAGCAGAGCTGGCTCTAGGTCTGAGGGGTCCTCAGCAAAGTTCCCCTTAGTTGATCCCTGCTTACATCCATAGGCCTGAGTGGGCTTACCTCATGTCTGCAGGCAACAGCAGTGCTGTGATGTGCATCAGGTAGCTTGGAGCTGCCATTTCAATGTCCCACAATGCAATGGAGCCATACATCAGGGCATTGTGGGAGATTTAAATGGCAGCCATCTCCCAGAGCAAGCTGCCTTGGATGGGTGGGAATAGAGTAGGCATCAGTGCAGTGGTCCCCAGGCTGTTACATGATGGTGCTGGGCCTGCTACGTAGACCTGAGGACCAATATAGATTCACCACACCCACAAACGCATGAGTTACCTGAATCTCCTGGCATAAATGCAATAGAAAATCTATCAAAGAACTAATCAATTCCCATCAAATATCAATCAAATGTTGAAAAGGCAAGTTCATAGAGGGGGGAAATTGATAGACACAAGATCCATTATGAAAACATAATTCCAAAATATTTTGACTTATAATTTTTTTTTTGCAGACAGTAGTCATGCTGTGAGTACATAATGGCTTTAAAAATGAGTTTTTCTTGCTTACAATGGAACTTTCAAAGGAACAGTATGAGGGAGAAAAATATTCCCCAGAATGCTAGAAAGAACATTTTTTAAAAAATCAGAAAGATGGTAGCATGATGTTGATTTGTCAGGCCTTGAGACATCTTGTCAGTGAAATCTGTGTCAAAATATGGTATAGTTTGATGATGTTAAGGTGTTTCTTTTTAATACTTTATCTACTGGAAATATTTGAACCAAGAGATTGTTTGTCAATCATTTACATTGGAGCACAGCAATCCTACCTTATGGGGAGAGGAGAGATCAGCTGGAAGAGCAACCACCTCATCCCTTGCCATTTCACTGCAGCCAAGGCAGACATGGAAGGGCAGATTCTTTTTCCCCCTTTGCCCCTCACATTGACTGTACTTTTCTATGCCAGCTCCATGGCTGGCGTAGCATCCTCCCAATTCCATGGGTGTTTCGGGGAATGAAGGAGCTTTGGATCTGGTGGATCCATGCCTGTCCCCAACATGCCTGGTTTCCATCACCACCACCACCCATGCTGGTGGAAGAGGACTTCCAGCAGCTGAAGTGTTTCCCCATCAGTGAACCTCCCATAGTGGAAATGCAGAAGACCATTGTATATTAAGGAGTCAGTGGTGCACCAGTTTCTTGCCCATGTCTAGAGTGCCATTGTGTTTGTTGAGCTGATGGTGGGGAGGTAGGTATGTTAGTTCCCAGAGCATCACTTGTTGATGCTCTGTTCAACTTGTTGATGCTCTGTTACACTTATGGGCAAATCTTAAGGTTAGCTACTTGTTGCTAGAATGGCTGAGAAGAATGTTATCTTCTGGGCTGGCAGCCTGCTCATCATTAGGGCCAGTGCCCCTGTCCCCCCATCCCTGCAGAATGTATGAAGCCATGAGACCATGTTCTGAATGGGAGGGATCAAGGGTATATGATTCCCTGGGACCTTCCCAATTCAGAGTCTCGACACAGACTACTAGCAAAAATGCTTTGTACAAGTCAGGCTGATTCTTGGGGTACGCTCGTTGCTGGAAGGGGCTCCCAATAGCTGAAGAGGCATAAGCATATTAATCTTGTCTTGTAATTGCTTGATTTATTAGCCTATTTTAGCTAAATAAACTTTTTCCCTTCACCCATTGGTAGGTTCATTGCCTCTGAATATCCCAAAAGAGCCATTGCCTATTGACAAAGCAACTGGCAAAACCTTTGGCAACGAGGATGGGATATTCAGAGTTCAATGCCCTTGTGGGGGGGGGGGGTGAGGAGGGAACCTCAGGTGATGCAATGAAACTTCTTCCCTTCACCCACTGGTGTGTTCATTACCTCTGAATATCCCAAAAGAGCCATTGCCTATTGACAAAACAATTTGCAAAACACCTCCCTCTCTACTGGCAGAGCAACATTTACACCACTTCCTATGGTCCCTCAGCTGGCCCCTCAGCTGGCTCCACTTGTGTTTTATTTAAACATATTACAAGACAAACTGAACAATTATTTTATTCTGTTCGGTGTATGTATTGGGGTGGGGAGTCTGGAAATTATCCATAGTGGATAATTCATTTTTTTTAGGGTGCAATCCTACGCATGTTCAGATAGAAAAGAGTCCTACTTTTAGGTAGCTTCCTGTGTTCCTATCTTGTGCTTCTTAGAGTAACCAAATTATCTGATTTAAATAAAGTGTAACTCTGTACTAGATCAAAATTTAAATCCCAAAAGATGTATAGTCATGAACCTAACATTAAAATAATTAAACATAAACAGTAAAAAAAAAGTTCAAAAATCCCATGTAATAAACCAATTTAAGGTGCAATCCTGTGCACATTAGGCAGAAAAAAATGCTACAACACCCAGCATTGGCTGGGGAATGCTGGGAGTTGCAGGACTTTTTTCTGTCTAAACCTGCATAGGATTGCAACCTTAGTTAGGGATGTATGAATCAGTCTATTTCTGGTCTGTCTCACTTTCTCAGATATCCACCCATAAATCTGTTCTATCCTATCTCTGCATTAATCTGAACATTCGCACATGTGTGTCTGTGTGTGTTTCAAATTTGCAAGAGAAAATGTATTTTTAAATACATTTCCTCTTAAAATACCCATTTCTAAATGCGTTTTCTCTCAAAATACATATTTTAAAACAAATTTTGATATGTTTTTAAGAGGAAAACTGCATCAGAACATTCAGGAAGTGCAAAAGCTGGCGGGTAGCTAAATTCTGATTGGTGCATTAGTCTGAGATGTGCAAATCAGGTCACTTTGTATTAGAAACCACAAAGAACAAATCCCTCAAGGATCTCTGCTCTTAATGTAATCTAATGTATTTCAATAGGGTAACACCAATTTAAGCAGCAATACCTCAATCCAGAGATTATGATACACGGGAGCACCTTAGAGTTCAGAAGATCAGCCTCTCCTAACCTAGTGTTTTCCAGATGTGTTGGACTACAGCTTTCATGATCCCCAGCCAGCACTGGTCACAGAGATTATGAGAGTTGCAGTCCAACACATCTGAAAGACTCCAGGCTGCTAGACTGCATTGTTAATTGTTATTAATTAATAATAAATTAATTATTAGCTATTGATAGCTAATATGCACTGAAATAGTGTAGACATGAAGACCCACTGTAATTAATAGGAGACACTCAACATAGACAGAATGGTTTGATTTTCCCAAAGCATTTGACATACTCCTACATCAAAGGAAAATGGCTTGGGGCTTTCCTGCATGATCATTCTTTTAGTTATGGAAGTGCTAGGGTTCTCTAGATCCAAAGTACAGTCCACATCACTACTTCTTTCGAGGTCAAACTACACATGACAGCAGATACGAGATGGCCTCCAAAAATGGTCTCCCCAATTATATGAAGCAGGAACCAGGGAAGAACATGAGCTGATGACGTTACAACATAATTGAAACCCCGCATGCTGCGGAGGGACAGGAGACCCTTTTCAGTGGTCACCTTACATCTGCTTTTGTGTAGTTGACACTCGGTTCCATAGCTGAAGAAGTGTGTGCGTGCGTGTCTGCCTCCGATAGGAACTTAATTTGGTTGGCTTCAGATAAGTGAATTTCAAGGGTACATATGCTGCAGCATTGTGATTAAGAGCATGGCACCCTTGGTTTGGATATCTCAGCTTTAAAAAAATACTGATGAAAATAGCAAAAGCCACAAGTACAATGAATGGCCTACTGTCTGAGAAGCAAGTACCGTCTGTCTCTTTTTTCAGTGGAGGAATTTATATTATCATTCTTATACTATGACTGAGGAAACTAACTTTAGGAGGAGTTTCTGCCCAATGTGTTTGCTCTAATTATTATTCCAGATTTGTATTTTAAAATCAAGTCCCAATGTGTCAAGCTGAGAACCTGAACTTGTGTGTAGAGCTTTTGTACAGGATTGCACAGCCTACCTGTATATGCTCTGTCCATTTGTATTATAAGATATTTTTCTTTCTTTTCTTCTTTTATCACATTTGCATATTATCTTACAAATATTAGCACTCAGTTGTAGCATTTTGCAGACAGCACCTACTGTCTTCACCTCTCTATGAGAGAGGGTTCCCCCCCTACCTTTAATGTAGATATTTGGAGCCTCTAAACCCTCAGCTGTCTCAGCTTGCAAATTATCATCTTACCGTTATGCCACAGAAACCTGCAGAGGGCAAAATTACGGAAACTTTTTGATGACTAGTGCTCCTAGGGAACTCTAAATTATGAGCTAGTATCCCATTGGGATGTTGCATGAAATTACATAGTACAAAAGAACCTAGTTTGGTGAAAATTATAGCCAGTTTCTTTAGGGATATGTCCTATCATCTTCAAGTCACCTTGTGTCTGCTCTACAAAATTGCATTTCAATAGATTGAAAATGACCTGTTTTCTTATGGCATTAATTAATTACAATGGCCATCTTAAACACAACAAATTATTCTCTCATTCTTAAAAGCCAATCAAGGTGTGTATGTGTGTGTGTGTGTGTGTGTGTGTGTGCGCGCGCGCGCACACGCGCGCAGGTGTAACCCAATCCCATTAATAACAAATAAAACATAACTCATCTTCATATTTGAGTACATTTTACTAATGAGGAACAAATCTCACAGCTTACAATAGGATTTTTCAAAGGTTTACACAACTATAGCATTTACTTTCTTTCTGCATAACTAAGGCAGAGTAAAAGGATTTACTTTCACCTGTGATGCAAGCATGTTGTTGATTTCAATTTTCTTTATAAATTGCTATTAAGACTGATGAAAGGCATGCAGTTCAGGGGAATTCTACAATTTCTAGGAAATTCTAATATTCTGTCTCCTATTTCTCATTTTGAGTCTCTGCTCTTATTCCATTAGCATCCAGATTAGGACCACAGTGGGGGGAGTGTTAAAATACTCTAACCCCCAAGCAAGGATCCTGGTATGGATCAGAAGCTCTGCACTTACTTTACAGTAAAAAACCTAAATAAATCATAGTGATCTCTATAATTGGAATTGCATAAATAGGGCTGCAGAGAGGCAATCCAGGGCCCTGGGCAAAACATACTTGGGGACCACCTCCTGCAACTTCTTCCTCCCCCCAAATGCTATCAATAGATAACATAGGGCAGGGCTCCCCAACCTTTTTGGACCTGTGGGCACATTTTGGAATTTGAGATACTGCTATTTTACCACCATAAAATAATCAGTGGATCACCGCTTTGGTGTCTCACTTTCGTGTCTATGGATCATATTCAACAAAAACTTTTGCTTCTTGTCTATTGGACTTTAATAAGGGATTGTCTAACTCAGCTAATTGCTGGCAGTGCAATACAGAGAAAGCTTCTTTTAAACATATGTTTTGGCAATGTCCAGTAGTTGTTTCTTTTTGCGGAGAGGTAATTGCACAGAAAAATTTTGAACTGGAACAGTCTTTAATATTCACTGATATATATGCTATTTTAAATTATTTACCTGCTTCATGGAAATGAACAAATGGTCAGCTTAAATGAATTATAGAATAGTAATAGGGTTGGAAGGGGCCTACAAGGCTATCAAGTCCAACCCCCTGCTCAATGCAGGAATTCTCTGTGCCCTTTTGACAGCTAAAAGACTGATATTACAAAACACTGGAAAGATAAATACTCACCTCCTATAATGCAATGGATTGAGGAACTTATGACACTTCCAATATTTTAAAGGGTGGCATATAGAAACCACCTTCAACTGGATACTTATTTGGATATTTGGTCCACTTTTGTTGCAGGCCATGTATAATTGCTAGAAAGCTGTATGCATTTCATACAAATCCATCTATGTATATTTTTTAAAATGGAAATAAATGAATAAAATTAAATTTGGGGATCCATTCATGGGCGCCATTGGAGGTGCCTGCGGATGCCATGGTACCCATGGGCACTGCGTTGGAGACCCCTGACATAGTGTGTTTCATTAGAAGAAATATCAACATAATAAATGTATTATAAAGTTTAGTATGTAGTATTGCAGTGGGTCTTGGGACCTATTCCTCATCCCTGTTGCTTGTCCCAGTTTAAAGACTTCAACCAAGGAAATACTTCAGCTCTCCAGCTCATGTGCAGAGAATTATGGGAATAGTCTTCCTAATTGATTCTGCAAGCCACTGCCCTGAAGGGCTGGCCAAAGGTGAATGGATAGATGGAAGCAAACTTGTTGGTTGACTATTGTATTGTCCACAAATAGTGAACAATTATGTTGAGGGCCCTCAGCCTTGTGGGGGCTCAGGAAAGTTTCCCCCCTTTTCCACCTCCTCTTCCTTGCTCTCTCTCTCTCTCTCTTTCTCTCTCTCGCTCTCTCTGTACCCCATATCTACATTCTCTTTAGGGCAAATAAATTCAGACCAGATTTTAAGGGCAGTACAGTGTCAGGATTGTCCCTGCAAGATAAACTAACCACAAGAAAGTATGTTGCTGAGTTTCATAGATCTCTATTCAGAAATACAAATCTTGGCACCTTGTAATTCCTACCTCAAATATGAAGCAAGCATTACAGTCATGAGTTATTTCCTACCTCAGGTGTTAATCCAAGCTGGAGAAATAATGACTCCTACCTCCGCAGGCATGTCAGTAGAACTGTGAAAATGACATTTCCCAGAGCTCCTGTCATCCAGTTTGCAACTAAAGCAGTTTTCCAGGTGCCCTGGAAGTGGTGGGGGGGAGAGGAGAGCAGGGGGGAGAGTCCTCCCCCCCTCCTTCCCTTTGTTGTTGTTGTTGTTGTTCACTCATTCAGTCGTGTCCAACTCTTCGTGACCCCGTGGACCATAGCACGCCAGGCCTTCCTGTCCTACGCTCTCTCCCAGAGTGTGCTCAAGTCCATATTCATTGCATCGGTGATGCTATCTAGCCATCTCATCCTCTGCCATCCCCTTTTCCTTTTGTTTTCAATCTTTCCCAGCATCAGGGTCTTTTCCAGGAAGTTTTCTCTTTGCATTAGGTGGCCAAAATATTTGAGCTTCAGCTTCAGTATCTGTCCTTCCAATGAGCAGTCAGGGTTGATTTCCTTTAGGATGGACTGATTTGACCTCCTTGCAGTCCAGGGCACTCGTAAGAGTCTTCTCCAGCACCACAAGTTCAAAAGCATCGATTCTTCAGTGCTCAGCCTTCCTTATAGTCCAGCTCTCACAGCCATACACTGCTACTGGGAAAACCATAGCTCTGATTATACGAACCTTTATGGGCAAGGTGATGTCTCTGCTTCTTACTATGCTGTCTAGGTTTGCCGTAGCTTTCCTCTCAAGGAGCAAGCGTCTTTTAATTTCATGGCTACAGTCACCGTCTGCGGTGATCTTGGAGCCCAAGAAAGTAAAATCTGTCACTGTTTCCATTTCTTCCCCTTCTATATGCCAGGAAGTGATGGGGCCAGATGCCATGATCTGAGGTTTTTTTAATGTTGAGTTTCAAACCAGCTTTTGCACTCTCCACTTTCACCCTCATCAAGAGGCTCTTTAGATCCTCTTTGCTTTCTGCCATTAGGGTGGTATCGTCTGCATATCTGAGGTTGTTGATAATTCTCCCAGCAATCTTAATTCCGACCTGTGATTCATCCAACCCAGCGTTTCTCATGATGTACTCTGCATATAAGTGAAATAAGCAGGGTGACAATATGCAGCCTTGTCGTACTCCTTTCCCAATTTTGAACCACTCGGTTGTTCCATGTCTGGTTCTTACTGTTGCTTCTTGACCCTCGTACAGGTTTCTCAGGAGACAGGTAAGGTGGTCTAGTACTCCCATCACTTTAAGAATTTGCCACAGTTTGTTGTGATCCACACAATCAAAGGCTTTAGCATAGTCAATGAAGCAGAAATAGACATTTTTCTGGAATTCTCTTGCTTTCTCCATGATGCAGCGAATGTTGGCGATTTGATCTCTAGTTCCTCTGCCTCTTCGAAACCCAGCTTGTACTTCCGGTAGTTCTCGGTTCACATGCTGCTGAAGCCTAGCTTGTAGGATTTTGAGTATAACCTTGCTGGCATGTGAAATGAGCGCAATTGTACGGTAGTTTGAACAACCTTTGGCATTGCCTTTCTTTGGAATTGGAATATGAACTGACCTTTTCCAGTCTTGTGGCCACTGTTGAGTGTTCCAAATTTGTTGGCATATTGAGTGCAGCACTTTAACAGCATCATCTTTTAGGATCTTAAATAGCTCAGCTGGAATACTGTCATCTCTGCTAGCTTTGTTAGTAATGCTTCCTAAGGCCCATTTGACTTCACTCTCTAGGATGTCCACCTCAAGTTCAGTGACCGCACTATCATGGCTATCAGGGACATTCAGATCTTTCCTGTATAGTTCTTCTGTGTATTCTTTCCACCTCTTCTTCATCTCATCTGCTTCTGTTAGGTCCCTGCCTTCTTTGTCCTTTTTCATGCCCGTCTTTGCACAAAACGTTCCCTTGAGATCTCCGATTTTCTTGAAGAGATCTCTAGTCTTTCCCATTCTGTTGTTTTCCTCAAATTCTTTGCATTGTTCATTTAAGAAGGCCTTCTTGTCTCTCCTTGCCATTCTCTGGAACTCTGCATTCAGTTGGATATATCTTCCCCTTTCTCCCTTGCTTTTTGCTTCCCTTCTTTCCTCAGCTACTTGTAAAGCCTCATCAGACAGCCACTTGGCTTTCTTGCATTTCTTTTTCTTTGGGATGGATTTCGTTGCTGCCTCCTGAACAATGTTACGGACCTCCGTCCATAGTTCCTCAGGCACTCTGTCTATCAGGTCTAATCCCTGAAATCTATTCCTCACCTCCACTGTATATTCATAAGGGATATGATTTAGGTCATACCTGAATGGTTTAGTGGTTTTCCTGATGTTCTTAAATTTAAGCCGAAATTTTGCAACAAGAAGCTCATGATCTGAGCCACAGTCAGCTCCAGGTCTTGTTTTGACTGACTGTATGGAGCTTCTCCATCTTTGGCTGCAAAGGACATAATCAATCTGATTTCGATATTGACCATCTGGTGAAGTCCATGTGTAGAGTCGCCTCTTGTGCTGTTGGAAAAGAGTGTTTGCTATGATCAGCTTGTTCTCTTGGCAAAACTCGATTAGCCTTTGTCCTGCTTCATTTTGTACACCAAGGCCATGCTTGCCTTTTATCCCGGTGATTTCTTGACTTCCTACTTTAGCATTCCAATCCCCTATGATGAAGAGGACATCTTTTTTTGGTGTTAGTTCTAGAAGGTGTTGTAGGTCTTCATAGAACCGATCAACCTCAGCTTCTTCGGCATCAGTGGTTGGGGCATAGACTTGAATTACTGTGATGTTGAATGGTTTGCCTTGGATTCATACTCAGATCATTCTATCGTTTTTGAGATTGTACCCCAGAAATGCTTTTCCCACCCTTTTGTTGACTATGAGTGCTACTCCATTTCTTCTAAGGGATTCCTGCCCACAGTAGTAGATATAATGGTCACCTGAATTAAATTCACCCATGCTTGTCCATTTTAGTTCGCTGATTCCCAAGATGTCGATGTTCAATCTTGCCATCTCATGTTTGACCACCTCCAGCTTACCTTGATTCATTGATCTGACATTCCAGGTTCCTAAACAATATTGTTCTTTACAGCATCGGATTTTCCTTTCACCACCAGACACATCCACAGCTGAGTGTCCTTTCAGCTTTGGCCCAGCCGCTTCACTCTTTCTTGCGCTACTTGGAAATTCCCTCTGCTCTCTTTCCCAGTAGTATATTGGACACCTTCCGACCTGAGGGGCTCACCTTCTGGCATCATATCTTTTAACCTTGTGATACGTTCCATGGGGTTTTCTTGGCAAGAATACTGGAGTGGGTTGCCATTTCCTTCTCCACTGGACCACATTTTGTCAGAACTCTCCACCATGAGCTGTCCATCTTGGGTGGCCCTGCACAGCATAGCTTATGGCTTCACTGAGTTACGCAAGCCCCTTCGCCACAACAAGGCAGTGATCTAGGGTGGTCATTTATGAATTGCCAAAAATGAGGAAATGCATCACCAAAAGAGAGGACAAAAGAGGACGCCAATTTGCATATACTTTGCGTATGCTAATTTATATGTATAGTTGTAAATTTGGAAGTAATTATTATAATTTAAATAGCAATACAGTACATCTCACCAGGTACTGTGGAAAATTGTGACCAGGTGACCCGTGTGCCAGCCTGTTCAGTCTGCTGTTCAGGTGGTAACTACTGATGAGCAACAGTTCTTAATGTTCTTTATCTTTAAACCAGAATAGGACAGGACAGCCCTTCAAATAGAGAACAGTCCTCTGGCAGCCCTTCAAATAGAAGAGTGTCTTCTGTAAAAGAGGACACCTGACCATCCTATCTCTCCCACAGCTGTCATGGAAGGTACGTGGACAGTAAGTAGCAATAAGGAAGGTAAGAGGGCAGATGAGAGGGGGTTTGCAGGCAGGGCGCAGGGTGGGATTTAGAATGGATGACAAGGCTCAGCCAGATGTTAGGAGAGGGATAAGACACCCTCACAGGCCTGATGGCATCTGATATACACCTTCCTGGACTGTAAGTTCATCTTCAGCAGTCCTTCTCAGGGAGCCCTCACCAAAGGAAGTGAGGTGGGTGGCTACTAAGAAGAGGGCCTGTTCTGCTGTGGCACCTCAGTTGTGAAATGAGTTTCCCAGAGAGGTTTGCCTAGTGCTCTTTTTGGCACCAGGTAAAGACGTTTTTCCCCCCAGGCAATGTAGTCTTTCCATTTCTGTTTTAAATCTGGTACTGTATTTTAAATATTTGCACTGCTGCTAGCTTCTATTTGGTTATTGTTGTTATTTTTTATACTGTAGTTTTAAACTTTTAAATTTTTATATTGTACTTTATCATCTTGTATTTTATGGTTTCAATTGTTGTGAACCGCTCAAAGAGCTGCAGCTATTGGGCAATATAGAAATAAATAAATAAATAAATGTGACATAATAGGATTAAATTTAGCTTATAACTGGGACCCAGAACAAACTGGAGCTTTTTTCCAAGTTTGGAGGTAAATAGTTCCCTTTTTGAAGCCACATTTCAAACCTAGGGTTATTGCCTAATATAGGCGACTGGCTGAGGACCTATTCACACTTTACATTTTTAGGCGTACACCTAGAATTTTTAGTATGGAGTTTGAATGTGAGAAACAGGTGTTTGAAAATACACGAATCATGCAATTCTACTCATAAGAGAGCCAGCTAATAGCAAGCCCGACATTTCTTGCTTTGTAACGTGCAAACCAGCTATCATAATATGGGAAAACTTTAATTCTCCTGAACTCGCACAGAAGCGATCACACAAATGCAATATTAGTGCAAAAGCTGCTATTGGGTTAAAGCAGGCCTAGGTAATGTGTGGCCCTCCAGATGTTGTTGGACTGCAATTCCCATCATCATTGGCCAGCATCATCAATGGTGGAGGATGATGGGAGTTGCAGTCCAACAAAATCTTGTGGGGCCCATCCCTGCATTAACGGGTAGATTTCAGCTTTCAGAGCAATTTTTGCCCCGAGTTGGCAGAGCTGTAAACGAAAGTAGGGAATGCAGTCATCAATGCAAAGAATTAGAGAACACCCCAAATGCGTTGGTAAGGAATCTTAAGTCTAGATTCCAAAGGGGAAAAAAAGAATATATACAATAGGAAAATATAATCTGTCTTGGTTTCCACCTCTAATGCATTGTTTGTTTGTCAAAATTGCAGAAACATTTCAAGCAGTAGGAGAAAACAAGTGGGTTTTAAAAGCTTTGCATCTCATTGATTTATAAGAGTTGCTTCGCTTTGTTTTAAATATTGAGAGGAAAATTTTAAGAATCCAGTCCAAAATGGTGTGAAGTGAGAGCAATTGTAAAACATGAGCTCTTATGGGAATTATCACATTTCCTATAATTAAATTTGGTCAACAGCTGTGTGTTATCTGACTGTTATCGTGTTATCTGATTCCTTTAACAAGGACAATTGCAAGCTGTATACACATCCAAATTGCATTTCACTTTTCAAAAGAAACAGCTCAGTGTGTGTGTGCATGTGCGTTTGCAGGAAAGATGGCACAGGATCATAATTCCTTCCTACTTCTCTTTAAACCCATCTTTGCTTCTAAAGAGCAAAGGTACTTTACCCTTTGAGACTATTCTTCCCTCAAACTATCTTCAGTGTCAACCATCAGTTTCAAAATGCAAACCTCTGTGCAGAGACAATGGCTGTCTTTACATGAGGCATTTATCATGGGCTTGTGATTGGTTACTCATAGATATTTGCTGGTCATTTACATGATACTGTCAACCTCCAGGGCACACCCAGCTGTATTAGATCTTTATCCTGCAAAAAAACAACAACCCTGAGATAATCCACTATTTAAATGTAAATCCGTTTTAATGGCGGTGTGCGAATGTGTGGTTCCACTATAACCACAGCATAGGAAGAACCCATTGAGAAGAGCAGGAAAATCACAATTGCTCTCCCCAAATCCCTCCTCCTCCAGTGTGTCTGCCTGTTGACCTGGGCTGAGAGGAGAGTTTTCTTGGCTGGACTAGGAGAGGCTCAAAGCAAGCGTGGAGCTGGCTGAGGAAGGAAGAAGACAGCAACTTCCCATGTGAATGGTTGAAAGCAACAAAGACATACGCACGCACACCACACTGCTTTGCAGAGAGAGAGAGAGAGAGAGAGAGACTAGAATCCCTCCAGAGACCTGCTGATTCATGCTCGCTCCCCACCCCGAGGCTGCAGAGAACTTGCCTGTGCAAAGAGCTGATCTTTATCTCGCTTAGAATGCAGAAACAGAAGCCCCAGTAAACTGCGAAATAAGTAGCCTCGTGTGATGAACCCCAATGCCCGGTTCAAATGTAATGCTAGGCCCTAGCTTAACACTCCATCAACAAACAAGTGTTCTTTGGTATTTACTCCTTCTTTCCTTGAGCAATGGGTAAGATAATTCAGCAACCATCTCAGCCCTATTTAGACATTCATGCAATCAGGGGCGTTGCTAGGTTCTTAAAAGATCCGGGGCACAGGCCCATAACACAAATTTGCACATATATATATATATATATATATATGTGTGTGTGTGTGTGTGTGTATCTAAGTGCACCCCTAATATATATGTATGTGTGTGTGTGGTGTGTGCTTGTGTATGTGTACAGATTACATATATACATACATAAGAAGTGTATCTCTGCCGTCCCCTTCTCCTTTTGCCTTCAGTCTTTCCCAGCATCAGGGTCTTTTCCAGGGAGTTTTCTCTTCGCATTAGGTGGCCAAAATATTGGAGCTTCAGCTTCATTATCTGTCCTTCCAATGAGCACTCAGGGTTGATTTCCTTTAGGATGGACTGATTTGACCTCCTTGCAGTCCAGGGCACTCGTAAGAGTCTTCTCCAGCACCACAGTTCGAAAGCATCAGTTCTTCGGCACTCAGCCTTCCTTATAGTCCAGCTCTCACAGCCATACATTACTACTGGGAAAACCATAGCTTTGATTAGACGGACCTTTGTCGGCAAGGTGATGTCTCTGCTTCTTACTATGCTGTCTAGGTTGGCCATAGCTTTCATCCCAAGGAGCAAGCGTCTTTTAATTTCATGGCTACAGTCACCGTCTGCGGTGATCTTGGAGCCCAAGAAAGTAAAATCTGTCACTGCTTGCATTTCTTCCCCTTCTATATGCTAGGAAGTGATGGGGCCAGATGCCATGATCTTAGTTTTTTTAATGTTGAGTTTCAAACCAGCTTTTGCACTCTCCTCTTTCACCCTCAACAAGAGGCTCTTGAGATCCTCTTCGCTTTCTGCCATTAGGGTGGTATCGTCTGCATATCGGAGGTTGTTGATAATTCTCCCAGCAATCTTAATTCCGACCTCTGATTCATCCAACCCGGCATTTCTCATGATGTACTCTGCATATAAGTGAAATAAGCAGGGTGACAATATGCAGCCTTGTCGTACTCCTTTCCCAATTTGGAACCAATCGGTTGTTCCATGTCTGGTTCTTACTGTTGCTTCTTGACCCTCGTACAGGTTTCTCAGGAGACAGGTAAGGTGGTCTGGTACTCCCATCACTTTAAGAATTTGCCACAGTTTGTTGTGATCCACACAATCAAAGGCTTTAGTGTAGTCAATGAAGCAGAAATAGACGTTTTTCTGGAATTCTCTTGCTTTCTCCATGATGCAGCGAATGTTGGCGATTTGATCTCTAGTTCCTCTGCCTCTTCGAAACCCAGCTTGTACTTCCAGTAGTTCTCGGTTCGCATACTGCTGAAGCCTAGCTTGTAGGATTTTGAGCATCACCTTGCTGGCATGTGAAATGAGCGCAATGGTGCGGTAGTTTGAACACTCTTTGGCGTTGCCCTTCTTTGGGATTGGAATGTAAACTGACCTTTTCCAGTCTTGTGGCCACTGTTGAGTGTTCCAGATTTGTTGGCATATTGAATGCAGCACTTTAACAGCATCATCTTTTAGGATTTTAAATAGCTCGGCTGGAATACTGTCATCTCCGCTAGCTTTGTTGTTACTAATGCTTCCTAAGGCCCACTTGACTTCACTCTCTAGGATGTCCGGCTCAAGTTCAGTGACCGCACTATCATGGCTATCAGGGACATTCAGATCTTTCCTGTATAGTTCTTCTGTGTATTCTTGCCACCTCTTCTTAATCTCATCTGCTTCTGTTAGGTCCCTGCCTTCTTTGTCCTTGATCATGCCCGTCTTTGCACAAAATGTTCCCTTGAGATCTCCAATTTTCTTGAAGAGATCTCTAGTCTTTCCCATTCTGTTGTTTTACTCGATTTCTTTGCATTGTTCATTTAAGAAGGCCTTCTTGTCTCTCCTTGCTATTCTCTGGAACTCTGCATTCAGTTGGGTATATCTTCCCCTTTCTCCCTTGCTTTTCGCTTCCCTTCTTTCGTGAGCTACTTGTAAAGCCTCATCAGACAGCCACTTTGCTTTCTTGCATTTCTTTTTCTTTGGGATGGATTTCGTTACTGCCTCTTGAACAATGTTACGGACCTCCGTCCATAGTTCCTCAGGCACTCTGTCTATCAGGTCTAATCCCTGAAATCTATTCCTCACCTCCACTGTATATTCATCAGGGATATGATTTAGGTCATACCTGAACGGTTTAGTGGTTTTCCCGACGTTCTTCAATTTAAGCCGAAATTTTGCAAGAAGCAGCTCATGATCTGAGCCACAGTCAGCTCCAGGTCTTGTTTTTACTGACTGTATGGAGCTTCTCCATCTTTGGCTGCAAAGGACATAATCAATCTGATTTCGATATTGACCATCTGGTGATGTCCATGTGTAGAGTCGCCTCTTGTGCTGTTGGAAAAGAGTGTTTGCTATGATCATCATGTTCTCTTGGCAAAACTCTATTAGCTTTTGTCCTGCTTCATTTTGTACACCAAGGCCATGCCTGCCTGTTATCCCAGTGATTTCTTGACTTCCTACTTTAGCATTCCAATCCCCTATGATGAAGAGGACATCTTTTTTTGGTGTTAGTTCTAGAAGGTGTTGTAGGTCTTCATAGAACCGATCAACCTCAGGTTCTTCGGCCTCAGTGGTTGGGGCATAGACTTGAATTACTGTGATGTTGAATGGTTTGCCTTGGATTCGTACTGAGATCATTCTATCATTTTTAAGATTGTACCCCAGTACTGCTTTTCCCACCCTTTTGTTGACTATGAGTGCTACTCCATTTCTTCTAAGGGATTCTTGCCCACAATAGTAGATATGATGGTCACCTGAATTAAATTCGCCCATGCCTGTCCATTTTAGTTCGCTGATTCCCAAAATTTCGATGTTCAATCTTGCCATCTCATGTTTGACCACCTCCAGCTTACCTTGATTCATTGATCTGACATTCCAGGTTCCTAAACAATATTGTTCTTTACAGCATCGGATTTTCTTTTCACCACCAGACACATCCACAGCTGAGTGTCCTTTTGGCTTTGGCCCAGCCGCTTCACTCTTTCTGGCGCTACTTGGAAATACCCTCTGCTCTTCCCCAGTAGCATATTGGACACCTTCCGACCTGAGGGGCTCATCTTCCGGCGTCATCTCGTTTAGCCTTGTGATACATTCCATGGGGTTTTCTTGGCAAGAATACTGGAGTGGGTTGCCATTTCCTTCTCCAGTGGACCACATTTTGTCAGAACTCTCTGCCATGACCTGTCCGTCTTGGGTGGCCCTTCACGGCATAGCTTATGGCTTCATTGAGTTACGCAAGCCCCTTCGCCACAACAAGGCAGTGATCCATGAAGGGGATATAAGAATATGAAGGCATAGATAGCATCACGGATGCAATGAATATGAACTTGAGCACGCTCCGGGAGAGAGCGCAGGACAGGAAGGCCTGGCGTGCTATGGTCCATGGGGTCACGAAGAGTCGGACACGACTGAACGACTGAACAACAACAAGAAGTGTGCACTAATCCCCCACTCCAATTCAGACCCCAATTCAGCATTTTGGAAAACATCCCACTTCTGCTTGGGCCAATTTGTAGTCAGACCACTTCAGCTCAGCACCAAACCCTAGTCAAGGTTTTGAAAAATGAGTCTTTATGTTTCCTGTTGACTACCATTGGAAATTAAAGAAAAACTAACTTTTTTCTGTTGGTCAGAATTGGATGATCATTTGAGGCATAGGAGCCCCCTAGAAGGGGATTACATCTGCCCAATGTCAGAAAAATAGGTGCAGGGTTTATATTTTGATTTTCTTTTAAAGGGAACTGCCAATAACATTTTTATTATTTGGAAGAATTGGATAAACATTTCAGGATTTCATTGCCCCATCAGAGGAGATCATATCTTCAAATTTCAGAATGATAGCAACAAGGTTTTTTTGTGCAAGGGTGGCCTCGATATTTTGAGGTCTCCAAAAGAGGACATACTTTTCTCCTTATTTTCCGTTTGGACCATTGTTCTTAAAATTACAGACAACCTGGAGTTGTTCCTAAGTAAGAAATCAGCAAAGTTTCAGAAGGATAGGTGCAGCAGTTCATGTGGAAGGGGAGTTCTCCAATTTTGGGGAAGGACTGATTTGCTTCCCTTCACCCCTTCCCCAATAGTTTTTTGGGTAAATTTGTATGAAAATGCACAGGTCATTAGAGGTGTCTCCCAGGCAAGAAACCTGCAAAGTTCCTGAAGGATATACATGCATGAAAATTTAGAATGACTAGAATGTGTTTACATTTCACCAATATAACCAGCAGGGGAACATAGGTGGGAAGGTGCCATTGCACTCATGTCCTGCTTGTGGGTTTCCCGTGGGCATCTGGTTGGCCACTGTGTGAACAGAATGCTGGACTAGATGGACCTTGGTCTGATGCAGCATGGCTCTTCTTATGTTCTTAAATATAAAGTGCCTCTGAGCATATGCAGAATGCTTTTCTTTCACCATTGAGCACTTACATTCTCCCCCTACCAATTCTATTCCCCTCTATGCAACCATTCCTCCTCATCCTGCCATCCTCCAGCAACTCTTCATAAAAACAGATGTCTTGTTTTGTGCAACTCTCCTCTACCCTCCCCCCTTGTTATGCACAAGCTCTCATTGTATCTTCCTCCCCATAACTTCATTTGTGCCGAAACTTCACCACATTTCAGCCAATGAGTCTGTTTTCAAAACTTAGGGCTCATTTATGGAGAAACTCTGAACATGTACTAAGTGCCTTTCTCTCACCACTGAAGCTAGAGTTCATGCAAAATGAAAAACACAAATGACAAAACATGCATAGGACTAAGCTGAAAGGGTAGCCAGTTCATTAGATGGAACTGGGTAGGCACTGTATTAACTCACAACTCAGGATTTATTTCTGAGTAAATATGCAAAATATCAAGGTGCAAACCAGCTGCAAAAGTAACTCATGCTGGAATCCTATGCACGCTTTCCTTAATTACCATTAAACATAATGAGGCTTCTGAGTACGCATACATAGGATTGTATAAATGTGCAGTATTTATCTCCCCTCCACTTAAAAAAACAACCCTAAATTCCTATTTTTATTAAAGCTTTCTGTTAATAAGAACATAAGAAGCTGCCTTATACTGACTCAGACCCTGGGTCCATCTAGCCCAGAATTGTTGACACTGACTGGCAGCAGCAGCTCTCCAGAGCTTCAGGCAGGATTCTTTCCTAGCCCTACCTGGGGATGCTGGGGATCAAACCCAGGACGTTCTGCATACCAAGCATGTGCTCTACCACTGAGCTACAGCCCTTCCTATTGCTGGATAATGGCAACTGACAAACAGAACAGCCCCAGATTTGTTTCTCTGCAACCATGTGAAGCCACTTTTCTCAAAGACTTGAATGAGAAGGAGAAAATCCAACCCTCTTGTCTGTTTGTATAAAGTCAAACACAGTTCAGAACTTCTCTTGCCCACCAAAGAGAATTCTTTAATAATTCCTCAAGATATGCTCTGGGTACAATAAGGAAGAGAAAGAAAGAACAGGATAGGGGAGGGGAGGGGAGGGAAGAAGAAAAGAAGAATGGTGATTGGCAATGCAGGGAGGGAGGGGTAGAGAGAAGTCCCTAAGCCAAATGGCTCCTTTCATAGAGGTAGTACTTCAGAGGAATTTAGGAGGCTGTGGAGGGTTTGTAAGGACTGCATATATTTAAATTAACATTATGAAATGAAGCAGCGGAGAGCTTTTTCTAGCTTTTTTTTTAATTGTAGAACCTGTTTAAAAGCCTTAGCAGTTCCTCGATCATGATGCCACGTAGCCCTAACCCTCCTTTTGAAATAATTTGAGTCCTATAGCTATTTCAGATAAATTAAAGTGGAGGGGGAGAAAGAAGTTTGTGGAGGCTGATTGGATCCTTTGGTGTACTGAAGCCGCTAAACTTCTGCAGAAACCAAAGGCCATTTTGGGGCAGTAAAATCAGGTGCTGTGTGAAATACCAGTATTTCACATGAAGCTCATTCTTCCCTTCCTTCTCCCTCTTCAAAATTTCATTACAAGCAAGCTCCCAACAGTGGGCATGTAAGAGCAGAAAAGTAGGGGGAGAGAGGGTTTTTTGCACCTCAGCCCCCCCCCCCAACCCTACTGCAGAGATTAGGGATTGTGAGCTCCTAATGGTCACCTTAAATACCATCTGATTAGGATCTCTAATCCCCTGTGTGGTTTGGCAGTTTTTACTTTTTGTTTTAGTCTCTGAGAAAAGGAAACTTTATGCATGGCTAGCACAAAACCCACCAGACCAAACTGTCTGAAATTTGGCAGGTTCAGTCAGCTCCATAGGGGATGTGCAGTATTTGGCCAGGTCCCCAAATTCCATACATGTCTGTGGAAGCACAAAAAAATTTAGCTCTTTGCTTTGACACATTTTCTTGAAAAAAGCAAATCTTACCTGTGGCTAGCACAAAAGCCACTAGGCCTAACTGTCTGAAATTTTGCAGATTCATTCATCTATATAGGGGCTGCCAGGTCCCCAAACTCTATGCACTTATGTGGAATATAGCTCTTTGCTTTGACAGATTTTCTTGAAAATAGCAAATTTTACACGTGACTAGCACAGAAGCCACTGGACCTAACTGCCTGAAATTGGGCAGGTTCAATCAGCTCATTGGGGGCTACCATGTCTCCAAATTTCATGTATTTATCTTACAAAATAAAAAAGTTGTGACCATTTCTGTTTTCCAATGCAAATCAATGGGAAAATGTAAAAAAAAAAAAAAGATCCAGGGCTTGTGCCCATGTGCCCCTTCTAACGATGCCCCTGCATGTGATACCAAGTGGACTGAGCTGGGAGAGCGGGGCTGTGCACAGTGGCCCCGTTCCCTCTGCTGCATCCCCATTGCCTAGCCCTGCCACGTTCCTGAAGTTGGAAGCCTTCAGCATGCCATGCCATACATAATGGGCATGGATCCATGCCTTCCTCATGTCTTTGGATAAAGCATCATGGAGCAAAAAAACAAAACAAAAACCCAGTCAAGACACCTTAAAGACTACGGGCCCAAACAGATCTTAAAAGCCCCTTGCCCCCATGATAGGGTCTCAATCCAGACTGGGCCTCCTCCGTCTAGAGTAAAAAAAAGAAAAAAGAAAAGATGTAGACATAGATGTAGACATAGCTACTACACACGGATTTAAAGTAATGTCTGTTTTGGCCCTAACATATTTATTAGGATGTGAACATCAGATCAAGTGGACTCTAGTCCACAAATGTTTATGCTACAATAAATGCGTTAATCTTTAAGGCAGGGATGGACAACTTGGGGCCCTCCAGATGTTTTGGCCTACAACTACCATCATCCCTGACCATGGGCTATGATGGCTAGGACTGATAGGAACATAGCCACAGTAAGTGCTGTCAGAACTGATGTGTATGTTAATTCTATCTATCTAACTATATCTAATTTATTATTACATTTATATCCCAACTTTTTTCTTCCAAGGAACCCAAGGTGACTTACATAATCCACCTCCTCTCCAGTTTATCCTCACAACAACCCTGTGAGGTAGGTTAGGCTGAGAGTAAATGATTGGCCCAAAGTCCCCAGTGAACTTTATGTCTAAGTAGGGACTTGAACCCGGACCTCCTGAGTCCCAGTCTAACACTCTTAACCACTTCACCTCACTGGCTCTATGAGCAAGTCAACTGTGTATTCAATAAGCCTAAATATTATCATGTTACCTGTAAGTAGTAGCCCTTAAAGTACTTGGAAATAAAGCAAGTAAAGCAAGTATCTGCTTTTATTTGGTCCCAAGAGCTAAGATTCTGTTACACACACACACAAAGAAAGAAAGAAAATGACCTTTTTTAAAGTATTATGCTTTACTCACAGCACTACAAAACTTTACAGAACGTGCCACTGCTGGAACATTGCCATTAAATCAGCAGGTTTCTAAGAAATTATGAAATATAGTAATTTGTGTGTAGTCTATTACGATGAATAAAAGTGGTCCACAGTGATAAAGTCCTGACTTTAGCAGAAGCACCAAAAGTACAATCAATGTCTTTGACTCTTTTAATATAAGCTACTTACATTAAGATGGAAAATTGACAGTGGTAGGAAAACCACAGAATGAAAGCCACTTTTATCAAAGGGATTTCTGAGAAAGGCATGCCTGGTTTAAGGAGTGAGGGGGTGGAGAAATATCAGGAAGCTATTGCAAAGAATTATTTAAAATACGGACATACATATATCTGGACTCCTGTAAAATATACTGGATTGGATATCATAGCAATCTGGAAATCAAGAGGGAACAGTCTCCACTGATTCCTATTTGTATCCTACAGTGTTGGTCTTCAACTGGTGGTTTAGGACCAGCTACCAGGTTGCAGCCTGAGCTATGGTGGGTCACACCTTCAGTGCTACCCCCATGCAAATTCATGGTAAAACATAAAGTGGGTCTAAAGGTGGGTCACATGTCTGAAAAGAAGAATATATATTCTGCAAAAGGAACTTCTTATTGGTAGGTCCAAGGTAACATAGTATTTGGAAAGAAATACAATACAAGCAAGAACTATAGATATAGAATCTCTGTGTTGCAATTTAGGGTAAAAATGGAACAATTATGAAAGTTTATTTTGGCGACCAAAGGATTTGCACTAGGGTAATTCTCACAAGGGTGATAAGGAAATGTGTGCAATTTTGGCATAAAGGTGGAATATAAACTCTGTAAGTGTTCCTTCCTACAGCAACCCCCTGCCCTGATGACAATGATACCTCAAGAGTCTTTGAAAGGCAGGGAATTGTGAGTAACTGCTTCCCCACTCCCCGTGTGATCCTTCCACTCTAGTTTTCTCATCCTTCTACCTGAAATACTGTCTTGCCAGGAGGCAAGGGTTCTTTTTCCCAAAGGATTTGGAGATAATAAACACGTCAGTGGATAAGGTTTACTTAGTTTAGTAAGAGGAACAAAAGAGGAACAAGTAAGTTCCTTAGTAAGAGGAACACAAGATTAACAGAGGACAGACAGACAGACATGCAGAGTGAGATTACAAAGGTTTACATCCCCTTTCAGCTGTTGGGAACCCCTGCAACGACAACGGAGAGACCCCTACCAGCAGCCAGTACACAGCACCTTCCCGGTCTTGGTCTGTGACGAAGTTCTACTTGGGCAAAGTCTTGAAGACTCATATATCCAAGAGCTACATAGACTACATGCTGTTTTGCCATATCACCTACCTTAATCACACCTGGGGTTATGGTGAACTACCATGCTTTTACTTATGTTTATACATTCCTGCAAGGTCACAAGTTAAGCCTCAATAGTTGGCTATTGGCCAACATAGATAACTCTGTGGCCATCCTTCACTCCCTGAGTATACCATCTTGAGCAGATAATTAATTCTTTGAAAAACAAAGAGTTAAGCCAAAAAGCTTGAGGACCTTTAAAGGGACCTAGTTCTTAAGGAGATTCAGGCATGAAGGAGCAATTGTGTCATGTCACCCTGACACCTCAATGTACAATGGGTCTTCTGGAGAGTTTCCACTGGAAATACCTATGTTGATTGAAGATGGCCTGCATGGAAAGTACAATGGGCAAGACATCAAGGAATCATCACTATTGTGACAAAAAACTCCATGGGATATACAGTATATAAAGTGCTGGTGGAGAGAACTCTACCAGGGCATGAAATAGCCAACAGCTTTCCTGAGCCAGAGATATACATGTTAGGGGGAAACCCTAGCCAATAAAAACAGCATGCCTGTGTGAACACTATAGGATGTATCTGAAATGAGCACCAACATTTTATTACTGGATATTGACTTGGATACTCAGAAACAGACCTCAGTGGTGACCTAAATACAGAACCTATGTAGATTGACACAATTGCTTATATATTTGTATACAAATAGTCTCAAGCACCAGCCCTAACTAAGAAATAATTTTATTCTGTGGACAAATCATCATTCTTTCCATGCCCTGGTTGTGCATTGTTAGAAGTCACTGGGGACACATAAAATGAGAAAGGGCTCTTCCCCACTCCATTGCCATTGGTTCTACAGGGAGAAAGACCAACATTTGCTAAATAGGTCATGTGATCAGAAAGACTCTCTAGGGACCGATCCTAAAAAAATACATTAGGAATGTATAGTAAACAGAGTGCTAGGGAGCACCTAGGCATAACATTATCATTCAGTGTGAAGGACTGAATTTCTCCTGAGTGTAAGTACCATAGTAAACAACACAAAATTGTTTTATTTTAATGTATTTGGCTTTCAAAGGATACAGAATGCCTGAAGGAAATGTGACCAGAATTCTGCTTCACAGCAAAAATCCGACAGAGCAAAGTGGAAAGCACTTGAAGAAAATGCAAAGATTCATTGAAATTCATCCAAATTAAGCTTAAACAGGAAAAAGCACACTGGAGCTATTAGCCAGCATTAAGTGGGGATTTAAAGAAGAGGATAAGCAAAAGCATAATGCAGGATGTTTACAAAAATCACCTCAGGGTGAATAGGATGGAAGACCATGACAAATCAGAGGGAATGGCTGCCTTAATTATGTTATGGAAGCAAATGAACAGGGTTGACCAGCTATAGTGGTACATGTTTATTTAGATTTTTTAAAAATTGAGATAAATTTATGCTGCCTTTCACAGCCAAAAAGGCCTTCTCAAAGTGGTTCACACCAAAAAATCAGAAAACAACTTAAAAGTGAAATACAAAATTTACATGGTAACCAACAAGAAATAATTCAACCCCAAATTAGCAGTAAAAAAGCAGAAATTGTATGTATGTATATATGTATTTATTTATATACTGCCCAATAGCCAAAGCTCTCTGGGGCTGTTCACAAAAAATAAAACCACAGAGTGAATCATAAAACAATACAAAATATGAAAGGTTAAAACCACAATATAACAGTACAACCAGAATAAAACCTAGCAGCAATGCAGAGATTTAAAACACAGAGCTAAAACACCAGAGTTAAAAGATTAGGAAGCTAAAATGCTAAGAAAATAGAAAGGTCTTCACCTGGCGATGGAAGAAGAACAACATAGGCACCAGGGGAACCTCTCTAGGGAGCTCATTCCACAGCCAGGGTGCCACAGCAGAAAAGGCCCTCCTCCTGGTAGCCACCTGCCTCACTTCCTTTGGCAGGGGCTCACGGAGAAGGACCACTGAGGATGATCTTAGGGTCTGGGCAGGCACCTATGGGAGGAGGCAATCCTTCAGATAACCTGGCCCCAAGCCATTTAGGGCTTTGAATGTTAATACCAGCCCTTTGAACTGGGACCAGAAATGGACTGGCAGCCAGTGCAGCTGGAAAAGTACTGGCATAATGTGATCACATTGGTCAGTCCCTGTTAACAATTTTGCTGGAGGGATGTACAAAAGTCACTTACCTTTTGACGAAATGTGATTCGAGGTGGGGGGGAGGCGCCCCGTCCCACCCCCCGAAATTCTGGCTGGGGGGGAGGCACCCCATCCCTCCCACCGCGAATCCTGGCCGGCCGGGTCTGCAAACGGCGGTGGCTGTAGCCGCCGCCGTTTGCGTCCCTGCAGTCAGCCGTGATAGGCTACGTAAATGTTTACGTAGCCTATCATGGCTGAGTTAAAAAAAAAAACCTCGCGTATGCAAATGGCGGCGCCCATGGGCGCCGCCATTTGTGTTCCTTATTTTGGCACATCTAGTCTACGTAAACATTTACATAGACTACGGCGAAAATAAGGGGAACGCAAATAGCATAGACTCTATGCTATTTGCGTTCCCCTTATTTTCGCCGTAGTCTACATAAATGTTTACGTAGATTAGACGTGCCAAAATAAGGAATGCAAATGGCGGCGCCCATGGGCGCCGCCATTTGCGTACGCACGGTTTTTGGTTTTACTCAGCCATGATAGGCTACGTAAACATTTACGTAGCCTATCATGGTATTTTTTAAAAATCTAGCCGTGATAGGCTACGTAAATCTTTACGTAGCCTATCACGTTATTATTTTTTTTTTAACTGGAAATGGGGGCGGCGGCAGCCGGTCAGAAGACCAGCCGCAGCCACTGCCGCCGAACTGCCGCCGAACCGCCGCCGAACCGCCGCCGGAGCCACCGCCACCAGGGAGATTCGCCTAAGGTAAGTCCTGTCCCGGGGTGGGTGGGGGGGCAGACCGCTTCGCCACCAACTTTGGGGTGCTGAATGCGCTGGCATTCGGCCTCCCCGAGATCCGTGGCGAAATTCTCTGACATCCCTATCTTGCTGCCCTATTTTGGACTAGCTGAAGTTTCCGGATCATTTTCAAAGGCCGCCCCACATATAATGCATAGTAGTAATCCAGGTGAGCGGTTATCAGAGCACGGATAACTGTAGCTAGGCTATCTCTGTCCAGATAAGGGTGTTAAAATTACAACTTAACTGCATAGGCCAGAATCATTATCAATTAAAAGTGGATGTAAACAGCCAGGTCTTTAGAGCCTGTCCTGTTTAAAACCAGTCCACAAGGGAACCAAACACACTTCCCATGGGAGATATGTCCACAATAATGTCTACAATAAAGGGGCTGCCACTGAGAAGATCCTGCCTCTTGTGCCCACCAGACTGATGGGAAATACTGGCAGACCTGAGAGAAGGACCTCCATGGCCAATCGTAACACTGGACAGACCCATATAGGTACTGATAATAAAGAAAAATGATAACTAAAGCATGCTAGTAGTAGACCATATTTGGCTGTGATGGCATTTGGTCATATAGCATCATGGAGCAACATTGTTGTATTGGGAAGGCATCTTATGTTAGTTTCTCATATCAGCATATGCCAGGGATATTATTACATCAGGTATTAAGACACCAGATATCTCATTAAACCAGTGTTTGCCAAACTTAAGATACCTTGAACTCACTTCTTTTTTTGCTGGACTCAAAAAGATACATATCTGTTTTCTCAATAAGCACTCAAAATTATGGTAGGCAGGTATTTTTTTTCTTGCAGCTATGTTATTATTGCCTGCTGGGGTCCTTGCCCTCCCCTTTACCTATTCAAGTCAAATCTCAAGGATGGGACTATGCTTTCTGATCAGAGGTGATGTTTCAAGGTCAGCTCTAGCATAGGTTCCCCAAGTTTTTACTTTGAGATTATGTCACCAGTGCTGGCTCCAGGTTTTTGAGGGCCCTTGGGCAAGACACACTCAGTGGGTCCCCCCCCTCAATGAGTCCACCTTCTCACCACCATTGTCACCAGCTGCTATTGCTTCTCAGCCTCTTTCTCATCAGAGCTACGACTTGCTTACTGGACAGGCAGAGAGCCAGTGAGCAAGCAAGCAGTGGTATCTACTGCTCCTTCTTCTCACCACCACTGTTGTCTGGGCCAGAGCAAGAGGGAGGTGAACAAGCAGGTTGCAGTGGCGAAGAGTAGCAACTCTAGGGAGCTCTTCTCAGTGGGGTTCTGCTGGGAAGTTGGCCTCAGCAGATGCCCAACCACTGATGTCACTGTCCATATATTGTCAAGGAGAGGAGTGGTCCCAGGGCATAGTCTGAAGGCACATGAGACAACCACCTCGCTGAAGCTAAGCAGGTTTAGATCTGGTCAGTGCTTGGAGGGGAGAACATGAACATCTGGGAATCCCATGTAGCCACTTTGAGTTCCATGACAGAAGAAAGGTGGGATATAAATAAAATAATAAATAAAAATAGTATTACATGGTATTTCCCAATGCTGACAGCCATCAAGTGATGAGTGCATTTCACATGATGATGACACACAGTTTGGGAATTGCTGAACTAAAAAAAATGTCACAGAGGTTACAAATTGGTGGAGCCATTTGTAGCAGTGGCACCACAAGACTCCTAGTTCTGTTTTCATCAGCTGAACAGCAAATTGAATTGGCCAGGGTGGGGTGGGGTGGGGTGGGGGAGAGATGGTGGGTTTGTTCATTAATTATTTCTTCTTCTTTGATTTAAAAGGACAAAAATGATAAATAGGGTGCTTCCTGTCCTATGTGAAACTTTACCAGGTAAAGAACAGCACTTGCACCTCACAGATAGCAATGGAAATTGCTCTGGAAAGATTAGTTACACTTTAATAAAGTACCAGGTCCAGTGGCTATATTTCCAGGAGCCTGAAAGGAAATGGAGGCGGACATAAGGGGAATTCTTTGGCAGAGAGATCAGATAGTGGAAGATTAGGAAGAAGTACTTCCTGCATCATTATTCACAACATGGCCACAATGAAAGTTCCAGTTATGTAATTACAGTTTATTGCTTTTTAGCCAATCAGGCTGTCCGCACACAAAACAAATAGAATTCTCACATCAACCCAAAAGGGAGACCAAAGTACAAATTATTAATAAAATAACTAACAAGAGCAAGTTAAAAACATTTTAAAATCCTAAAACAATATCTGCCAAAATATTATTACCATGTTTACGGATTTAGTTTTTTTATAACAGTCAATGACTTTCGCCTCTCCAGGGCTCGACTGACAAACTTAGCAGTCCTATATGATGTATAATGATCTGTTCCAGCTAATAATAATCGAGTTATGCTTGCACCAGAAGTATCCTCAAGCGCAGCTAATAGGGGCTCAAGATATTGCTTCCTCAAATCGATATACAACGGGCATTCTGCTAAAAAGTGTACCATGTCCTCTACCTTGGGGCAACCAGCTGGGCAATCTGCACTCATGCCATGATGGATCCTATAACGTGCCTTCACCTCCATCAATTGGAGTGAGTTCAGTCTACACCTAGTCATGAGCCATCTCAATTCATGTGAGGTGATGGAAATCAAATATGGGGGAGCCTTCCCTGGAGAAGTCATGATGCTTTTATAGATCTTGTTAGAGTGACTTTCAGCAGCAACAGCCATTGTTGTTTGAATATCAACATCCTGTAACCTCTTTGAAATCTCATCCCTAGCTCTATCATAGCCCCTCGCAAGCAAATATGATTGTGAAAAGCCCAACTCAGAGATAGATGTGGTTACCTTGTCTGCCCATGAGCCCCTTCCCATAGCTTCATATGCTAATAAGACCAAGGGGGAGGCCAGTTGGAACACTATTTTTAACCAGAAGAAAGTGGCAGCTTTTTGGACAAGCATTCCCACTGAGTGACAAGCTGTTTCTAGTCGGACAATGGCCTTAGACGTGGATCTGGGAACCCCGAGTACTCTGGATAGAAATTTATGCTGCACTGACTCCAATGAAGCAATGTCAGCATGGGTCCAGGCAGGTGCCCCATATAATATTTGGGGAAGTAATTTGCCCTTGTATAGCTCTATTAAAGGGGCCACCATCTTACCACCTGGTCCAGCAGCAAAACGAAGAATGGCATTACTAGTTACATTAGTTGTCAGGGCTCTTGCTTTCAAGTGCTCCGACCAAGATCCTGAACTTTGAAATGTCACTCCTAGGTATTTATATTTGTTGACCTGATCAAGCAGGTGGTTATCCAGCTGCCATCGGTATTTTTTCCTCCTTTTGCCAAAGACTAAGATTTTAGTTTTTTCGTAGTTGACCTGAAGGGCTTCTCTCACACAATATGAGCTTAGGGCTCTTAAAAGCCTATGCATCCCCACCTGGGTGTATGACAGGAGAACAGCATCATCTGCATATAATAACACTGAAATATTCCTGTCTTTTAAAAGAGGTGGGAAGAAGTCTGGATTAGATAAGTAGGGAACCATATCATTAACATATAGATTGAATAAAAGAGATGCAAGCAAACATCCCTGGCGCACTCCTTTGTTAACAATAATGGGGCGTGAAAGATCACCTGAAGACTCTCTCACACGCAAGATAGAATTCTCATATAGCCCCTGTATTCTCCTGAGCAATTTATAATCCACATTTAAAAGTGTAAGCTTCTGCCAAAGGTGGGGTCTAGATATAGAATCAAAGGCTGCTCGAAGGTCTACAAATGCAGCAAAAAGTGAGTGATAAGGGGGAGATGTATATTTCCCAGCCAAATATTTTAGTAGAAAACAATGGTCTACTGTAGATCTGCCACATCGGAAGCCTGCTTGTTCTTCAACAAGGAGATTCTCCCTGAGCACCCAATTTTCCAGCTTATCTAAAAGATGTCTTGCATACAACTTACTTATAACATCCAGTAGACTTATAGGGCGATAATTCTTAGGGTCTGACCGATTGCCCTTTTTATAAATAGGCACTACAATAGCTACTGCCCAATCTTGGGGAAATTTCCCAGTTCTATCAATAAGTGTAAATAAGGTTGCTAACATTGGGATCCACCAATGAGGATAATCGATCAAGAAATCTGGTGAAATGCCACTCCTTCTGGGGGCCTTTCCGTGCTTCAACTTCCGTATCAGCATAGCTATTTCCTCACAGGTGACTGGGGGCCAACTAGATGATTTTGGGTCTTCCTCCTGCAATGGGGGAAGACAGGCCATCTCATCATAAAAGAGGGAATGGAAGTGTCGTTCCCATTCATGTGTTGTAATAACAGAGTCAATGAATGGAGTCCCAGAGTATCTTAAGTCTGAAGTAAGGTGCCAAAATCTAAGTCTATCATTTCTTTCGAGTGCTGATGCTAGTTCCACCCATTGCAACCTAGCATGCTCTTGCTTTTTTTCTTTAATTGTATTTTTATATAATGTACGCAGTGCCAAATAGGACTGTGGTAAAGGGACTATACCTCTGTCTCTTAGGAGTTTATGTTGTCTTTTAATTTCCTGCTTAAGTTTCCTACAGTCCATGTCAAACCATGGATTACCCACTTTTGGCCTCTGGTTCTTTGACTGGCCTTTCCAAAATAAGAGAGGTTCGACTGCTGCTATAATCTGGGCATAACATTCTAGTACTACTTCCGTCTCTTTGGAAGAGGACAGGGTATTCAGCAAGAGTTGTACATTCTCAGAATGCCATAAGCGTTCCAAAGCATTTAAATTCACATTTGCCCATTTACGATGGTATGTTGCAACCCTCGTGCTTGGGACTGGGAGCCTATTTTCTTGATTTGCCTGGGCATTTTTAAAACATTCTAACTGGACAATCAGTGATTGGTGATCACTACATGGATATGAATCTACTCTAAAGAGCATAATCAGCCCAAACACAGCTGGAGGAACTGCAATATAATCAATTACACTAGCCCCAAGATGGTTGATAAAGGTAAATTCCCCTGTCAAATCCTCGGACAGAGAGCCATTCAGAATGAGAAGTCCAGATTGAAAGATCATTTGAATAAACTGCTTCCCTTGGGTGTTAATCGTGTGATCCTTTGACTGTCTATCCTTTATCAGTGGGAAGTCATCCAGGGAAAAATAGGAGACTGGCTCTATTGCATTCCAGTTTGGGCCAATCCGGGCATTAAAATCACCAACTAATATCAAATGAGCTCCAGATAGTTGGGTCTGCAGGTCAAGTATGTAATCTGTAAGGCTTACCCAAACATTTTTGCTGTGATGAGTTGATTTCCAAGAAGGAATATATACATTTACCATGATATATGATGTTAAATTAATTTTGAAAAATATAGCCAAAGCTCAGGACTCCAAATTACTGATGAGATAGCTTTCGCCTTTCAATGAAGTTGATATACAACAGGCTAATCCCCCCCACGGGCGTCCCATGCCTCTGGGGATACTTGCAGGGACTTCATAGGTTTTGTAATTACTCAGAAGAATTTCCCCCATGCACCATGTTTCCTGTAGGAATATGATATCAAAAGATCTAAGGTACCTTCTGAATGAACCATCTACCCTTTTATTAGACCATCCAGAGATGTTCCAGGAGACACACTTACGTAAACTCCCCAAAGCCTTATTTTGTCAGGAGGAACAATCTAATGTAATTTGATCTATTGAGGGGTCAAGCTGCACGGCACCATTTAAGCAGGAAGTGGAGTTCTGGATCATGTGTTTCCTTTGAGAATTATTTGCTGTTGGGACTAATGTAGTGTTGATTTCAGCTACCACGGTTTTCTGTTTTTTTTGTGGTATCAACTGAAAGTTGTCAATATAAGAATTAATTGCAGTATTGGTTAAGAGAATTTCAGTGTCTAACAAAACATCATTTTTGAGTGGGGGACTAGAGGGACATAAAGACCTAAAGTTTGTTCTCTGAAGGCGCTGATCAGTGGACTCTATATCAATGGTCCCAACATCTGTCTCCTGAGTTGTAAAATCAATGAGCAT
The DNA here is from genome assembly GCF_057233095.1 of Heloderma suspectum. Classification (NCBI taxonomy): domain Eukaryota; kingdom Metazoa; phylum Chordata; class Lepidosauria; order Squamata; family Helodermatidae; genus Heloderma; species Heloderma suspectum. The sequence continues at coordinate 75,339,508 of NC_139462.1, forward strand.
TTCAGTGTTAGACTGCTCTAGAACATTATGTAGTCGACTTGCTTCTGGGGCATACTGATCTATGGGTTTCCTTCTAGATATCTGCTTAAATAGTGGTGTTAATGAATACGTTTTAAAGACCCTTCTAGTCCTTACTCCATATTTACCCAGTTGGAGCCTCGCAGCAAAGATTTCTTTAACCAACATTGGTGAGTTAAAAGTTATTATACATCTCTGTAAATACAGAGAGCCTGGAAGTGTGTGTACAGATCGAATATTTCTTATATGAATTCTTAAGTTCAACAATGCATTAAGATTATACACAACTCGGTTTTTCCCCCACCAACTAGGCAGAACCCCATTTGATAATGGTGATATTTCAAAGGCCACTTGGTCTGGGACTAAAATTAAGTTCCCCTTAAAGTCCCAATTCTTCAGTTCTACAAGTTCTCCACAGTCTGCAAGGTTCAAGGAATTCGAACGCTGGGATACAGTTGAAGGAACCAAAGCCTGTACAGGTTGTAAAACTGGAAGTGTCATGTCTTTCTGATTTACTTCTGGATTCACGTCTTGTTTTGTTCTGGTATCCTGATCCTTGAGAAGTTGTATAATCTCATCAAGTTGCTTTGTATATTTGTATAACTACTTTTTTTTTTACTTTTTTTTTAGCTATCTGCTAGAGATACAACTCTGGAAATAGGGTAGTGATTTGGTAGAAGTTGTTCTAGCCCTGAACACCCCTTCCATACCTGTAAACTTGTGAGTTAAGTAAGGAAATTATCCTTGACCCTTTCTCTTTCATCATGTTTTCACTTCTGCAAAGGTAAGTCACGTCTCACTAACCTTTTAGACTTCTTTGAGAGAGTCAATAAACATGTGGATAGGGGTGACCTGGTAGACATTGTTTACTTGGACTTCCAAAAGGCTTTTGACAAAGTCCTTCAACAAAGATTCCTTAGCAAACTTAGCAGTCATGGAATAAGAGGACAGGTCCTCTTATAGATCAGTAACTGGCTAAAGAACAAAAAAGCAAAAGTAGGAATAAATAAATGATAACTTCTTCGAGTGGAAGGATGCAAACAGTGGGGTCCCACAGGGATCTGTATTGGGACCAATGTTTTTCAGCTTGTTCATAAATGATCTGGAATTGGGAGTGAGCAGTGAAGTGGCCAAGTTTGCTCATGACACAAAATTAGTTAGGGTGGCTAAAATAAAAAGAGACTGTGAAAAGCTCCAAAAGGATCTTTCCAAACTGAGAGAATGGGCATCAAAATGACAAATGCAGTTCAATGTAAGCAAGTGCAAAGTGATGCCTGTTGGGGCAAAAGATCCCAGCTTCACATATACGCTGATTGGATCTGAGCTAGCAGTGACTGACCAAGAAAGAGATCTTGGGATTGTGATGGACAGGACAGCTTGATGAAAATGTTGACCTAGTGTGCAGCTGCTATAAAAAAGGCAAATTCCACATTAGGCATCATTAGAAAAGGAATTGAAAATAAAACTGCCAGGATCATACTCCCCCTATACAAATCTATAGTGTGATCACACTTGGAATACTGTGTATAGTTATGGTTACTGCACCTAAAAAAAGATGTTGTAGAGTTGGTAAAAGTACAGAAAAGAGCAACTAAAATGATTAAGGAGCTGGAGAAACTCCCCTATGAGGAAAGGTTACAAAATCTGGGACTGTTTAGCTTAGAGAAAAGATGAGGGAGGGGAAGCATGATAGAGGTGTACAAAATTATGCATAGTATGGAGAAGTGGATAGGGAGACATTTTTCTCCCTCTCTCATAATACCAGAACCTGGGATCATCCCATGAAGCAGATTGCTGGGAGATTCAGGACAGATAAACGGAAATACTACTTCACACAATTACACTATGGAATTCATTACATATGTAGTGATGACCATCAATTTGGATGGCTTTCAAAGGGGACTGGACAAATTTCTGGAGGAGAAGGCTAGCAATGGCTACTAGTCCTGATGGCTATATCAGAGGTGGTATGCCATGTACACCGGTTGCTGGGGAACATGGGCAGGAGGTGCTGTTGCACTCATGTCCTGCTTGTGGGTTTCCCATAGGCAGCAGGTTGGCCACTGTGTGAACAGAATGCTGGATTAGATGGACCCTTGGTCTGATCCAGCATTGCTCTTCTTAAGTTCTTATGTTATGCATGGCAGAAAACCCAGCATCCCAACACCTGTTTTAAACGTTGTTCTAAATTTGATTGCCAAAAAGCCTCCAAAGGGCGGAATACACCACCTTAGAAGAAGTCAGAGAATTCTTTGAGTTTTTCTACTGTTTTGCCAATATTTAACTATACATGATGAAAGAGGTGATCGCGCCAAGGTCAGTTCTGGCACAATAACAGCAGTAGCTCATCATAAGACTTCCCTTTTTTCTAACAGAAAAATCTGTTTTATATGGGTAAAACCAGAGGTTTTCAGCATTGCTAGTTTTCTTCCATTTCCACATGGGGCAGGAGTGCAATACAATATCAACATTAGTCATAAGATCATATCTGTGTGTCATACTAACTATATAAAGATATGAATGGGAATTAAAGATGATACAAGTCTCTGAGGGGAAAAAAGAGCTAGTTAAAGGGTGAACTATGAGTGAACTGTTGACTCTAGATCAAATAGATCAGATCCATAAGTCAGCAGGGGAAGGTAGGAATTCACACTAGGATGATTTTATAACCAACTTTGTAAAAACTATGCTTCACAATATATAATATATAACTTCCCTACTATGTATGAAAAGGACAACTCCCATACATTTCAATGGAGCATATGCACAACAGATATTATTTTAGAACAAGAATAGCTAAGATGCTAACCAAAAAGGGCTATGGTAGAAGCTTATCATGAGCTGGTGTAACCTTGGCTAACTGAAATACTTGAATGAAATAATTTATGTGAGTATGGAAGATACCTGGCTTCTACACATGGAATTATGTCACTGTCCTTACATGATTAAAAACAAGGTGAACTGGCTCAGTGTCTGAACTGAGCATTTAATAGCTTGACTATTTTTCACTTACACAATTCATCCATTTGTTTGTCTGTTCTCAAGCTGCAACAAAAGTGAAAGTCATTTACAATAAGCTCTGTTATTTCGCAATGCTTAGAAAAAGAGAATTAGAAAACTTAATTGCCCCTTGAAGCACTTGCAAGGAAATTATGCAAGAAACAAAATGAATGTACTGCTAAACAAATGATTTTGTCTCTCCTCTTATGATCATTAAGACCACATTCCTAGCTTATTTTCACTAAACAGTCCTGCTGTTTCCCCGCTATATATATATACACACACACACACACATTTTGCTAAAACATTTTCCAAAGCTGAAGTAAACAAAGCTTCAGTTATTTAAAGGCCCACATCCCCATGAACCCTTTCCTCATAGGGTTGCTTCTTAGCTCACTCTGCTTTATTATTTTATCCAGCTTGCCTCTGGAATCCCTGCCCACTTTTTCCCACTTCGGGTTACAGATTTTCTTCTAAGGGGTTTCCCCAGAAAAAGGGATCCTTTCATTTCTCTCACAGACTAGTCTTCTAGCAAACATTCTATTGTTGGTAACTTTTTTCTTTCACTTGATGTGACATCACAGCAGTTCAACTAGCCACTGCCACAGGTTCACAACTGCTGCTGCCACTTCCACAAAATCTCTTAACACATCACACTACAGTGATGGACATATTGTGGCAGATTAAATTTTCTGTTACTCTGAATGTTTATTTGTTCTATTTCTAAAATTAATGAGTTGCCCCTATAGCAGGTAACTCTCAGAACGATGAACAATTAAAACCCCAAATCTGTATACAACAAAAAAGCAGCACCATGAAATGGTCAATTAAAACAGAGAGACTAAAATAAAACAAGCATTGATCACATAGAGAGCTAAAAGATATAACAGAGTAAAAAAAACTACTTTAATACAGTCTAGCAGCAAAAGAATATGAGAAATATCTGTGAAATATCTGTCAAACAGATATTTCAGTTTCTGAAGCATTATAAAAAGCCTGCAAAACCTGTTTGTCCAGGGCTAGAACACTGGGATGTATAAGCAAGCCATGAGCCTCAACCATACCACCTTCAACACTGTTGTCAATCTATTGGCTGGGTTCATACAACACGCTAATCCACATTCAGTGGGTTGTTGTTGAACAATGGATTGCTATTGAACCATGGGTTATTGTGTTGTCTGAATGCAGTATGTTTTCTGCAAGGTGGGTTAGCACGTTGTCTGAATGCAGTGCATTTTTCACAGGGTGCTTGTTAACCATGCAGTGTGGCTTGGTAACCATCCTGGAGAACCCAACAACAAACCATGGGTTCTCAAGGTGGCTTTTTCGAGAAAAATAAGCCACACTTCATGGTTAACAAGCCACCCTGTGCAAATACACTGCAGACAACACAATAACCCACAGTTCAACAACAACCCACACTTAACCACTGAGTGTGGGTTAGTGTGTTGTGTGAACCCAGTCAATGCCTCTCTCCAGCCTTGCATACTTTGTAAGAATTCCATTGCAGTAAGTAGGGTTTCTCAAACACACTCAGAGGATGGAATAAAGCCCTCATTGACTATATGAACACCTGAATTTTCAAAACGAACATGTCCTAGAAGTGATGTTTACATCTATAGAGAATGGAACAGATATTTTTGTTGAACAAACCCTACTGATAAATATCCTTAGGTGCTAGATTGTAATTGTCAACATATTAATGGAGGATAAGTGAAGGCAGCTATTTATTTAAAAAATAGCTCAATGTTGGCTTCTCTCATGGCATGTTGACTGTGATAGGCAGAAGTGGCAGGGTGCTAATTACTCTAGTAATGTGATCCATTTTTCCAAATGGTGCAAACATCAATAATTCATCTGAAGTGGCTGCTAAAAAATTTAATGTCTGACAATCAAAGCCTGGCAAATCCAGAAGATAATCTTTTGTGTCTACTAGTTGGCATTCAGAGACTCTCTTTTCATTATAAAATATAAATGCAGTGCTCCTACTTGAGGCAGTTTAGATGATAAAAAATGGCAGATGTATAATGTGTCTAGCTTTGATTGTTTGTGGTAGTAAGGCAGAGCCCAGCAGTGAGAAATGCAGATGTTGCACATCAATGAATAAAGCCTGAATGATCCTCCTGATAGGAACAGTCCAATTATGTAAATGGGTGGTAGCAATGAAAAGATTTAAAAAAATGGTCAAAGTTAGTTGTTTCAGTCACTGATTATTATCTGAAAAATCCCCTTTTATGGAGGGGCATCATGTCCTGCAAATAATTTGAATTCCTAGCAATGAAAACCATCCTGAATCTAAAATGTCATGTACGCTTGTATGACTTCAACATTTTGCCATAATGTCAAAGGAAATGCACAATGCCTTTATATTAGAGCCCCCTGGGAAGATGAAAGCGTATAACTGTATGTGAGGTGGTGGAGGTCAGAATTGTGCTCACTTGCTCTATCTCCTCACCATACCCAACCTCCATTTTGGAAATTCCATGCACCCCAACATGTATAGGTTCTGAATGTGTGATCTGTACCTTCCATTTTTCCAGGGTATGAACTGAGCCATGTGGGCTTTTGCACATATGGGACCTCCAAAGCATGGATGTTGGCACACTGAGGTAGGCTGGACCAGTGGCTATGATCCCAACTCTGCCTGTATATTTGTATAAGCAAAAACCAGCAGCACAAGGCGTATGTGAAACATAATTAGTATGTAGTTGCAGTGGTAATAATTTTATTGTTTAGCTATACGCCATAAAAAAAAATCCCAGGAGGAATATTCAGAGCTGAATATAGCTCTCAAATTTAGCTCTCAATTTCCTGGTCACTGTGCAAATAAGGAAACATGCAAGGTAACATAATTTTCAATTTCAAACAAATAGAAATTCACTAGGTATAACAAAATCCTTTCTGAGCCTAAACTCAGACCAATATTTTTCATGTGAATCCTTATAAAGAGGATACCGAGTGACATCATGAACAATTTCCTCAGTTACAGTTTTACAAAACACACAAGAACACTCTTCCGATGATAATTTCTTATAACAGCCATCTAAGAAAGCAGAGGGCATAACATTAAATCTTAATTCTGTAAAAGCATTCCTATGTGGAGCCAAAGTAATAAGATCCAAATAACTGGCTTTCTGATTATTTGACCTGAAGGATGGATATAATCTAGACAATCTAGAAGAATGAATAATTAACATATCAGTCAAAAAGTCTTCTCCAAAAGTGAAACGCCTTAGCTTAGACCAAGGCATCAACAGGATGAACCGTACCAAGTAACTGCAATGCCAGTGCTGGCTCCAGGTTTCTGAGGATCCTTGGGCAAGGCACATGAATGTTCCCCAGAGCACAGCATTTCTAAGGGCACAACCCTATGGGGATAGGCGGCTGCCTCCAAACTCAGAGGCAAATGCCTATCCAATACAGGGCAGGAGTAGCACGGAGGGGATTGCTCCCTCCGCGCTTCAGCTTCCCTGTATTTGCAGGGAAGGAGGAGCAGGGGAAGTGGCTGCTGGATGACACATAGGATGTGTGGTACCAGCATTTCTGCCTTCCCCACCCCAGAATGCCCCCTGGAACGCCCCGTTTTTGGTGCTCCACACTCCTCTTCCAAGTGCAGAGCACGGGGCCGTTCCGAGCTGCCTGCGAGGCAGCGCGGGAGGGGGGGAAGGTCAGTTCTCTGGAAACTGACCTTAGAGAGCAGGCTCCAAGGTCGGTTCCCTGAAACTGACGTATCCTATGGCTGTCTAGCCGCTGACTAGCGGCCATAGGATTGCTCCCTAAGTGTATTAAAAGAGCAACATCTTTTTGCATGTTTTCCCTTTTTGATTTTTTTCTTTGCTTATCCAGTCTGAAGAAGAGTTCTGGTAAACTCAAAAACTTGCCCCACTACTTTGATTTTAGCAAGGCTTGCACAGGAGATATTTCAGATGCATTTTGCCTGCAGTTCTAAATTCAAAACATGCAACATCCCTCCATTCTCCTGGCACTATATGTTTTGAGATAATATATCTACACTAGAATTTCCAGTGTTATCAGAATTCAGCTCCTCTTTCCTGTCCTCATTTTCTGGCCAAAATTTGAGAATGCTAATGCTAGACACATATCAAATGCATTGGTCCTATGTATCCGATAAACAAACAAAGCCATCAGTCATATTTGGGCAAGGATACAGATAAGGAGCTATCAAGGACACCTACACTTCCCAAGTTCCCAACAAATTCGTCTGTTTCCCAAGCCATTTAGGGAAAAACCAATTAATGTTCATTGATGCTTGTTTGCTTCTAAATTAAATAAGTCACAGTAATATAACCCTACTATTCTTTAACACTTTCCTAACTTTTGGCTCAGTAGCGAGGCAATTTTATTTGAGTGGGCATATTTCACTGGCTATCAGAATGAAGAGGGGAATATAAGATACTGGGGCTTAAAAGAGGCAACATTACTGAAGAACATGACCATGAAGCACCCAGTTTTGCTGGTGAAGCTTCTAATTTCTCAGCCCAGGCCACTGAAGTAGGGTCTAGCACAGACAAATTAGCCACAACACCCCCTTCTTAGGCCTAGCTTTCAGACTACGTTCCAGCTTTCACAATTCCATTGCAGAGAGGGTGGAGGTAAGAAGTAGGGTCTTCTTGGAGCAACAAGCAATCACTTTTGATTATCCCCAGGCATCACTGCTGGAGATGGTAGCAAGTTCTGCATTGTGAGCCTCTGGCCATCCTGCATCTCAGAAGAAGTTGCCTTCTTGGGTATCCAGGCTCCTTTGACTTATACTAGAGCTGTGTGCAAATGGCCTCTCAAAATTCTCCACCCGATTTGTGGGCAGAGAAATTGGGGAGACAATTTCATTGAATTTCTCCAGGGAGAGGAGAAATTCTCCAACAATTCCTCAGTGGTAGGGCTCACCATTGGCAAGGGTTGTAGCACAGCTTCTTTTTTTCCCTATGTTTTTTTTTTTTGGGGGGGGGGATTTGCACTGACTCTGCAAGTGGCAACAGCATCAACCATGTTGGCAGCCTGGCCCCCATTTTAGATCTTCCCCAATACCCTATACTGAGCATCATCCCAGGGCATTGTGGGTAGGGATACTGGAAAAATCCTCACCAGATTAAAAGGACATTGGATTCCTAAGAATCTGACCTGCAGAATCTGCAATGGACCAGCTCTCCCTGCCAGTGCATGGCTTGCGGATTTTGGCTTTATTATTTGTTTTTCTAAAAAAAGGCAAGACATGCAAATTGCAGCTGTACTTTGCATATCTTGGGCAAATTACAGCTGTTATTAGTGTAATTTGTGCAAATTGCAACCGTAAAGTGCTTACTTATGCATAAATTGCAATTGATTATATTATATTTCTATTTAAACTATAGAAATTACTTCTAAAGATGCACCGAGCCATATATAGATTAGCACATGCAAATTTTATGCATATCTGTGTCCTCTTTTTTGGAGATGTATAAATGGCCATACATCATGAGAAACGCTGGGTTGGATGAATCACAGGTCGGAATTAAGATTGCCAGGAGAATTATCAACAATCTCAGATACGCAGACAATACCACCCTAATGGCAGAAAGCGAAGAGGATCTAAAGAGCCTCTTGTTGAGGGTGAAAGAGGAGAGTGCAAAAGCTGGTTTGAAACTCAACATTAAAAAAATGAAGATCATGGCATCTGGCCCCATCACTTCCTGGCATATAGAAGGGGAAGAAATGGAAGCAGTGACAGATTTCATTTTCTTGGGCTCCAAGATCACCGCAGATGGTGACTGTAGCCATGAAATTAAAAGACGCTTGCTCCTTGGGAGGAAAGCTATGGCAAACATAGACAGCATAGTAAGAAGCAGAGACATCACCTTGCCGACAAAGGTCCATCCAATCAAAGCTATGGTTTTCCCAGTAGTAATGTATGGCTGTGAGAGCTGGACTATAAGGAAGGCTGAGCGCCAAAGAATTGATGTTTTTGAACTGTGGTGCTGGAGAAGACTCTTACGAGTCCCCTGGACTGCAAGGAGGTCCAATCAGTCAATCCTAAAGGAAATCAACCCTGAGTGCTCATTGGAAGGACAGATACTGAAGCTGAAGCTCAAATATTTTGGCCACCTAATGCGAAGAGAAAACTCTCTGGAAAAGACCCTGATGCTGGGAAAGATTGAAGGCAAAAGGAGATGGGGACGGCAGTGGATGAGATGGCTAGATAGCATCACTGATGCAATGAATATGGACTTGAGCATGCTCCAGGAGAGAGCGCAGGACAGGGAGGCCTGGCATGCTATGGTCCAAGAGTCGGACACGACTGAACGACTGAACAACAATAAATGGCCATGCTAAATACTGCAGCAGTAATTAATTAAAACAATCTTCATGCTCATATGTGCAACAAATATGTTTGAAAATGTCTTAGGAGTATTATCCAAATAAGGAAACACATATACTCAAATCTACAAATCTATGCAACTGATGCAGGTTACATATGTCTTATTTATCTACAGTGCTTCTATAATCTTGGAATAGTTATTTATATTCATCTATAGGATATTATCCCCTTCATGGATCACTGCCTTGTTGTGGCGAAGGGGCTTGCGTAACTCAGTGAAGCCATAAGCTATGCCGTGCAGGGCCACCCAAGACGGACAGGTCATGGCAGAGAGTTCTGACAAAATGTGGTCCACTGGAGAAGGAAATGGCAACCCACTCCAGTATTCTTGCCAAGAAAACCCCATGGAACGTATCACAAGGCTAAACGAGATGACGCCGGAAGATGAGCCCCTCAGGTCGGAAGGTGTCCAATATGCTACTGGGGAAGAGCAGAGGGTATTTCCAAGTAGCGCCAGAAAGAGTGAAGCGGCTGGGCCAAAGCCGAAAGGACATTCAGCTGTGGATGTGTCTGCTGGTGAAAAGAAAATCCGATGCTGTAAAGAACAATATTGTTTAGGAACCTGGAATGTCAGATCAATGAATCAAGGTAAGCTGGAGGTGGTCAAACATGAGATGGCAAGATTGAACATCGACATCTTGGGAATCAGCGAACTAAAATGGACAGGCATGGGTGAATTTAATTCAGGTGACCATCATATCTACTATTGTGGGCAAGAATCCCTTAGAAGAAATGGAGTAGCACTCATAGTCAACAAAAGGGTGGGAAAAGCAGTACTGGGGTACAATCTTAAAAATGATAGAATGATCTCAGTACCAATCCAAGGCAAACCATTCAACATCACGGTAATTCAAGTCTATGCCCCAACCACTGAGGCCGAAGAAGCTGAGGTTGATCGGTTCTATGAAGACCTACAACACCTTCTAGAACTAACACCAAAAAAAGATGTCCTCTTCATCATAGGGGATTGGAATGCTAAAGTAGGAAGTCAAGAAATCACCGGGATAACAGGCAGGCATGGCCTTGGTGTACAAAATGAAGCAGGACAAAAGCTAATAGAGTTTTGCCAAGAGAACATGATGATCATAGCAAACACTCTTTTCCAACAGCACAAGAGGCGACTCTACACATGGACATCACCAGATGGTCAATATCGAAATCAGATTGATTATGTCCTTTGCAGCCAAAGATGGAGAAGCTCCATACAGTCAGTAAAAATAAGACCTGGAGCTGACTGTGGCTCAGATCATGAGCTGCTTCTTGCAAAATTTCGGCTTAAATTGAAGAACGTCGGGAAAACCACTAAACCGTTCAGGTATGACCTAAATCATATCCCTGATGAATATACAGTGGAGGATGAGGAATAGATTTCAGGGATTAGACCTGATAGACAGAGTGCCTGAGGAACTATGGACGGAGGTCCGTAACATTGTTCAGGAGGCAGCAACGAAATCCATCCCAAAGAAAAAGAAATGCAAGAAAGCAAAGTGGCTGTCTGATGAGGCTTTACAAGTAGCTGAGGAAAGAAGGGAAGTGAAAAGCAAGGGAGAAAGGGGAAGATATACCCAACTGAATGCAGAGTTCCAGAGAATAGCAAGGAGAGACAAGAAGGCCTTCTTAAATGAACAATGCAAAGAAATCGAGGAAAACAACAGAATGGGAAAGACTAGAGATCTCTTCAAGAAAATTGGAGATCTCAAGGGAATATTTTGTGCAAAGACGGGCATGATCAAGGACAAAGAAGGCAGGGACCTCACAGAAGCAGATGAGATTAAGAAGAGGTGGCAAGAATACACAGAAGAACTATACAGGAAAGATCTGAATGTCCCTGATAGCCATGATAGTGCGGTCACTGAACTTGAGCCGGACATCCTAGAGAGTGAAGTCAAGTGGGCCTTAGGAAGCATTAGTAACAACAAAGCTAGTGGAGATGACAGTATTCCAGCTGAGCTATTTAAAATCCTACAAGATGATGCTGTTAAAGTGCTGCATTCAATATGCCAACAAATCTGGAACACTCAACAGTGGCCACAAGACTGGAAAAGGTCAGTTTACATTCCAATTCCAAAGAAGGGCAACGCCAAAGAGTGTTCAAACTACCGCACCATTGCGCTCATTTCACATGCCAGCAAGGTGATGCTCAAAATCCTACAAGCTAGGCTTCAGCAGTATGCGAACCGAGAACTACCGGAAGTACAAGCTGGGTTTCGAAGAGGCAGAGGAACTAGAGATCAAATCGCCAACATTCGCTGCATCATGGAGAAAGCAAGAGAATTCCAGAAAAACGTCTATTTCTGCTTCATTGACTACGCTAAAGCCTTTGATTGTGTGGATCACAACAAACTGTGGCAAATTCTTAAAGTGATGGGAGTACCAGACCACCTTACCTGTCTCCTGAGAAACCTGTACGAGGGTCAAGAAGCAACAGTAAGAACCAGACATGGAACAACCGATTGGTTCCAAATTGGGAAAGGAGTACGACAAGGCTGCATATTGTCACCCTGCTTATTTAACTTATATGCAGAGTACATCATGAGAAATGCCGGGTTGGATGAATCAGAGGTCGGAATTAAGATTGCTGGGAGAATTATCAACAACCTCCTATATGCAGATGATACCACCCTAATGGCAGAAAGCAAAGAGGATCTCAAGAGCCTCTTGTTGAGGGTGAAAGAGGAGAGTGCAAAAGCTGGTTTGAAACTCAACATTAAAAAAAGTAAGATCATGGCATCTGGCCCCATCACTTCCTGGCATATAGAAGGGGAAGAAATGGAAGCAGTGACAGATTTTACTTTCTTGGGCTCCAAGATCACCGCAGACGGTGACTGTAGCCATGAAATTAAAAGACGCTTGCTCCTTGGGAGGAAAGCTATGGCAAACATAGACAGCATAGTAAGAAGCAGAGACATCACCTTGCCGACAAAGGTCCATCTAATCAAAGCTATGGTTTTCCCAGTAGTAATGTATGGCTGTGAGAGCTGGACTATAAGGAAGGCTGAGCGCCGAAGAATCGTTGCTTTCGAACTGTGGTGCTGGAGAAGACTCTTACGAGTGCCCTGGACTGCAAGGAGGTCAGATCAGTCCATCCTAAAGGAAATCAACCCTGAGTGCTCATTGGAAGGACAGATACTGAAGCTGAAGCTCAAATATTTTGGCCACCTAATGCGAAGAGAAAACTCCCTGGAAAAGACCCTGATGCTGGGAAAGACTGAAGGCAAAAGGAGAAGGGGACGGCAGAGGATGAGATGGCTAGATAGCATCACAGATGCAATGAATATGAACTTGAGCACGCTCCGGGAGAGAGCGCAGGACAGGAAGGCCTGGCGTGCTATGGTCCATGGGGTCACGAAGAGCCGGACACGACTGAACGACTGAACAACAACAACAATAGGATATTATATAAAATAAAAGTATTTATTTATATTTATCTAAAGGATAAATATTGTATGGAATAAATGTGCTTATTTATTTATTTGATTTATACCCAGCCTTCAAGAAGTTCCCAGAGTGCCTGAGATATTAATTCTCCTTAACTAATCAAACACAATTTTAATGAAGATCAAATCCATAGAACTAGAAACTCATAATTCCTTAGATCACCAGTATTTTAATCTTCTTGTTCCCACACAGGATAAACGTTCTTAATTGTTTTGCAAGTCCCCAATGTATTTCTTCATTAAAAGTTAGGGCTGAGCCCTAAAGACAATATCATATTCAAGAATTTAATTTATTTTCTTGTGATGATGTGTGTAAGAGAGTTGAATGATCAAGATGCACTTGAACTCTTCACCACAAAATCTCCAGATGTTCTTTTAGCATTTTTTCTCTTAAGAGTAACATGGAAATAAATTTTCAATTAGACTTTCCTGGTGTTATGGGAAAATGCCTGAACTGCAGTCCTGCTCCATTAAAATAAATGGCAGTTCTGCTGTGGACTTTACTAGATGCATACAGTATATGGTTCTTTCAAAAGGCAATAACTGTCAATGAATGGACACTGGAATCCATTTTCTGAATGGTTATGAATATGGAACTGCCCTAGTTTCGGAGGGCACAAAGTGTTGTATAGTAAGATTTCTGTTTTCTATGTAGGAGTTACTGTCAATCTTATATATACAGATAGGGCGGCTGTCTAATTTGTCACTAAAGCAAAGAACCAATACTGTATGTGGTAAGACCATTACTACCAAATTACACCTATCTCAGGAGTTTCCTCTTAAAATCTGATCTAGTCTCTCCTCTGTGCTAGTTCATACATTCATTCAGACTGATAGCAGAAGCTATAAGCTATGATTTCCTATTATGGCTGATCATTATTTGAAGGGGTTTTTTTGCTTGAGTAGCTAGCAAAACAGAATCTGTCACCCTAGATAGTTTATCGTATGATGACTGATTAAGAAAGCAATCCTATGCTGCAGTCCTGGAGAGTTGTTGGATGCTGCAGGTGTCATACTTTACAAACAACAATCAGCGTAGGAACATAGGAAGCTGCCTTATACTGGGTCAGGCCACTGGTCCATTTAGTCCAGTATTGTCAATATTGACTTTCCAGGGGTTCAGGCAGGAATTTTTCCAGCCCTCCCTGGAGACAGCAGGGATTGAACCTGGGACTTTCTGTGTGCAAAGCAGGCACTCTACCACTGAGCCACAGCCCCTCCTCTATTTGAAGGTGTCTGCTATTTGATGGCTGTCAAGTCTGGTTCAAAGTCAAAGGCCCATAAGGAGGGACAGCGGGGGTTTTGAAGTTGTCCATCAACACTTTAACGCCTAGATAGCAGACTGAACAGGTAGGTACACATGGCACCATGTCAGTCTTCCCCACTATGGTGAGATGTACTGCATTTCTATTTAAATTATAGTAATTATTTCTAAATGTACATTTATATCTAAATATATAATCCCCATATACCAATGCCATGCAAATTGGTGTCTTCCTTTGTTCTCTATTTTGATGATGCATAAGTAACCACCCTATATGGCCTGTGGAGGAAAAGGTCCGCTGTGAGAGGTCCTCCCTGGATGGTGGCAGAGCTTTCCACCCCATGGGACCCAACACTGGGTGGTTTATGGGCATGCCAAAGGTTTGTCAGGAGCAGATGAGGATCAGTGGGATCTAGTGCAACCTGGCAGGACTTCAGAAATGGTTCTAGCTCCACTATTGAACTCCCCACTGCACCACCACAAGGTGGATTGTTCTGTAAGGCTGCCACTTCTTAAAAAAAATATCGAAGCTTCTGTGTCTTTAACAACAGTATGCCAAGCAGAAAATAGGTGCAGCTTTCCCCAGGACATAGATGCAGTACAAAGCTGTATCTTTGAATCTCACCCTGACACATAAATGTTAAAAGCATAGAAGTGCTTCCAGAAAAACAGTTAGGACTTAGAGATCTATTGAGGAAATTCAAGATAGCTCCCAGATAACTATCTGCCATTGAAAACAAGGCTAATACAATTGTAGAAGAGATCACACAAAACTGAAACACTCAAGGAAAAATAGAGATTGAGAGAGAGAGAGAGAGAGAGAGAGAGAGAGAGAAGGTATCTATCTTAGTTCACTGTGGAAAACCTTTTCCTGAAATCTTAGAGTATTTTGCCAAAGTAAAAGAATAGCACATTTGAGATACAGAGCATACATAACAACCTCAGATGACTCCAGACAAGACCTGTCCCTTAGATCTCAAGCTGATGGTGGCATCTGAGCTCCTTTCTGAATCACTTGAGTACTTTTAAAAACCTGCTTCATTGATTAAATGTTACAGCTGATAGTTGCCCCATTTCTACAGCTGCTCCTCTTTGCCCTTCACCACATGCTGCTGGAGAGATATGCAGAGGAAAGAGTTTTTCAAGTGTATTTCATTTAACATTTCCCATTTTTATCTGCTGTAGATTACTGCTAGTCCATGTTACTAATGTTAGGGTACATATGACACCCAAAACATTCCATACTGATTTATTTTTCCACACTGCTTTTCAAATTACATACATAAGGATCAGCCAACAAAATAAGCCTGTTTTGTGGACAGTCACTCTCATTTATATAAATGTGTGCCATTCATGAATGATAGCAGGTGCACATCTTGTTTTTATAACTCAGGAATTGGTTCCTGAGTACAATAATAATGTATGACACCACGTTATAACTGGAATACATTCCACAACTTGAGACTGGCTACATGTGCATTTGCACATCCAACTTTCAGATACTTTGATGAATACATGTGATTCTCCACAGTAAAATAGAAACACATCTGGGCTTTCTCAAGCTAGGACATATACATATTTTCCATACTATTGTGAAGGTGGTCTTGCTGTTATACAGGTAGGTATTAAGGGAACCCCAACTGAAAAAGGGTCTCAGCTTCAGTGATGAAGACACATCAGAGCAAACAGTTATTAAGCAGGCAGGCAAGTTAAGCACCTGTGTGAGGAAAAGGTAATTGCTACCTATTTATTAATGATTTATTAATCCTCAGCTGCAGCTAAAACAAGGGCATTGCATGCTAGGAAGTAAATTCCAGAGTGTAGTTCTGTAGAAATGTACAGCTTACGAGCTAAATTCCAAGGGCGTGAGGGAAATCTTGTAGAAACGTTCAGTTCAAGGAGCTGAATTCTAGAAGAGATAATTCTGTTGAACTGACCATTCTTGCAGCTCCAAGCAGGAAAGCCTTGAGGGGCTGCAGTAAATCCCAACCAGAAGCCTAGACTAAACTGAGTCTTGGAAAGGGGGTAAACACTACTTTTAGTTCTACACTGATAAAAGAAAGTCACCTGGTTCAGCCAACATGACAGCCCACTGTAGGTTAATTAACCCTTGAGGACCTATGGTGCATGCCGGCTGCCATTATGAATACGCAACCCCCATCTGGGGTTTCTATGGCTTGTTGTGTTGTGCGAACCTGGTCTGTGGGGCTTATTTGAAGGTTAAAGAACCTTTGCATAACCCATGGCCTGTTTTAGGGTCATGCAAGGGTTGTTTAACCCTCGAATAACCCCTACTGCCTGGGCTTGGATGACATGATAAGACATGGCAACCCCTGGCCGGGTCTTGCATATTCATAATGGTGGCCAGCACATGCCACAGCTCCTCACAGGTAACTTAATCCACCATGCGCTGTTGTGTCATGTGAAATGACCCAGTGTAAACCTAGCTGGTGGGAAGGTCAGCTTATAAACACAATGTGTAGGCATAGGTTTCAGTTCAAGCTCAATGGAGACTCAGTTTAGGTTTTAAGTGCAGTTTATAAGCTCAAGCAACCTCCCCCCAACCTGGTGCCCTCCAGAAGTTTTGGATAACAATGCCCAGAATTCCTGACCATTGACCATGCTGCCAGGGACTCATGGGAGTTAAAGTCAAAAACATCTGGAGGGCACCAGGTTGGGGAACGCTGAACTAAAGAGTAGGTGTAGACCTCAATTTAATTTAGAAATTCAGCTGTTAGTTCAGTTTTAAAAATTAGACTGTAAGTTTAGAAAAGTGCATATTGAGGCAGGCTTATAGTGAGATGAGACCCTTGCATTCCCAGAGGGCTTAAACTGCCCACATCCTCTGTTTAATCACTGTTTCATTGTCCACTCCCCTGATAAAAATAACCATTCCCAGAAGTGTCATCTGGCCAAAATCCTCTTTTAAATTTCCATTCACTGGAGTTGGATGCAGCCCAGTAGTTAATCCTCCTAAGCTAATTGCAGCAGAAGTTGGGGGAAGCTAGCTAAGGCAATAAAAAGTAAGGCTCGTTAATAACTTGTTTTCATGAAAGTAAAGAGAAAACTGAACCCTAGACAATCAGATAGTTGGTATACAAACAGGAATTATACACACACACACACACACATATGTATATACCAGAAGCCACATTATTGTGTACCCAGGGATTAGCAGAAGATAGTTTGGGATCTACTGGTAGGTCTCTGGGTGATTTGCAGTAGATCAGCTGTAATTTCTGACTCCCAACAGTTTAACAATGGCAACAATAAAATTACTCTCCTCCCTTCCTAAATTATGCTTTGTGGGCTGAAATGAAGACAGCTTGGAGGAAAGGTTAACCAGAAGTGCATTTATGTATTTATTATTAATTTATTTATACATACAATTTGTTACCCACTTTTCATTATAAAATAATCTCAAAGTGGGGTACAAAAACAATAAAACTCATTACAATCACACAGCATCCATAGATAAAACAGCAAAACAGGGGGGCACAGGAACACAGATAAGTAAGCTTACAAGATTAAGCAATACAGATATAATCAAATGTCTGGTCTTTAGTTGGCGTCGAAAGCTTGTAAAAGTTGGCTGTGTTGAAAGGCTGTGAACACAATTCATGTCTAGTACTCAAAAGAAATTTCTAGGTTCAAAATTCTTCAGATCTAATTTTATGTCTTCGGAACCTGGCCAGTAGATCTTGGGGTTCTAGTGAAAAAAATCAAAGCAGATCCACCAAACCTGAAGTCTGCCCACCTGCAGCCAACCCACCTGTCCTTGGAAATGGAGGCCTTAAGACAAAACCAAATGAAAGCCTACTTGTATAAATGTTGTCCCAATAGAATGTCCATATAATTAAATAGTATGGGAAAGGTGATTGAAAATCTGTAAAGATAATCAAGAACAGTAATCAGTAAGGTAGCCAGAAAGAATACTGTAGTGTAGTCAATGGGATTGCTGTTTCATGAGAGATGCTAGAGTAGGGTGTTTAGCATGATGTGCCCAATAAGGCACCAATGGGTGTTTGACCCAGGGTAATAATTGACTGGGTTCACACAACATGTTAACTCACACTCAGTGGTTGAGTGTGGGTTGTTGTTGAACTCTAGGTTGTTGTGCCATGGGTTATTGTGTTGTCTGAACACAGTGTGTTTTCCACAGCATGCCTTGTTAACCATGCAGTGTGGCTTATTTTTCTCGAAAAAGCCACATTGAGAACTCATGGTTTGTTGTTGGGTTGTTCAGAGTGGTTAACAAGCTACACTGCATGGTTAACAAGCCACCATGCGGAAAACATGCTGCGTTCAGACAACACGATATCCCACTTGCAGAAAACGCAGTGTGTTCAGACAACATGAAGACCCACAGTTCATTAGCAACCCATAATTCAACAACAACCCACACTCAACCACTGAATATGGGTCAGCGTGTTGTGTGAACCTAGCCATTCAGCGGTTCTCAGGTTGAGTGAATGGTAATGACTGGAGATGTAACTGCTTTCAAGTGATGCCACACTGGAGGTACCTTACCTATATGGGCAATGCTAGGTATTGATCTTGCTAAGATCTAGAGCTCAGAAAGAGACTTGCCAAACCAAGCACCATGGCAACAGCCAGATGTGCTCTCCCCCCAACCTGGTTGCTGCCCTAAACAGAGAAAGCTGAACAGCCCCAGTGCTACGTACATTCTTCTATCCACTGCCATGTCCTTAGTACTACTGCAGTCATGTCATTGTTTTCAGAGTCACTATTCTCATCCCTATTGGTCAAAAGTTTTGTTTAAAAAATCAGCATATCAACTAAGCTTAAAGAGAGGTTGTCATGGCATAAATAAGAAATCTGAGTGAAGAAAGCAGAGTCTACTTTATGATCTCATGGCAGTCCTGGGCTTTGGCTATGAAAATAGTTGGCTGTTTTTACTAACCCTTAATTCTAGATTGATGATTTGTTTATTTACATTATTTATAGGCCTGTTTTAGAACCAGGCCCTCACAACATGGCTTTCATTGCATAAATATAAAATCGCAACATTTCATAAAACATAATCAACATAAACCTCAAAAACACAATGAAAATACAGCATAAAAACAGCAGCAAAAATCAATAACGATAAAATAGCCGAACAATAACAACCTTGGGAGGGCTTTTGCCCTTAAAAGTGGCCCAGAAATATTTTAAATACACATAAATAAATATGTAAATAACTGTCAGGGTGGAAACTGAGCCCATAGAGCCCCAGAGCAGTTCTGATTCTGAGGAAGAAAAGCAGTCCGTGGGAGAGGAGCCATCTCATCTCTCACAAGCACAGCAGCTGGCAGAGATTCCTCCTGCCAGCATTCCTGGGAGAGATAGTGACCCTGGCAGTGAGAGAGCACTGGAGGGGGGCTTGCTGGACGCTCGGCGCAGACGCAGGGAGTGACAACAGATGGAGGGCGCGGAAAGGAGGCATACCACTCGTTTGGCGCTCAAACAATGGTCGCATCCCAAGGACCCAAGGGAAAGAGGGAAGATCTCTCCCTAGCCCATAAGTTCAGGGTCTTCCCGCGGTTCTCCTTCAAATGGGGACCAACTGCCTTACCTGGAGCTTAGGCTACTCTGCTATCTATCTATCTATCCCCAGTGCAGTTCCTTGCTTAGTCGCTAGTGATTAGTATCTGTAGGAGTCATTAAGTAATAAAGGAATAAAGCCTTAGAAAGAATCCTCGTTGTCTGTGTCCTGAGTTGGCTATTGGAGGGGACTGCAAGAGGCAGCTAGGGCACTCCTGACAGCAACAATAACAGCTGTTCTAACATCAACCTTGAGTTACTCTAGCTTTGAAGTCATCCTTGTTATCTCAATCAGCTTATAGTTTCAACTATGGCTATGGGTACCTCCCCCCACCTAACAGTTCTTTGGGTTTCCAGCCTCTCAATTAAGTTAAACTGTAGTGAGGTTATTCCCCTACCATGTTGTCATGTTCAGATCCCAGAGAAACATATCCAGGGCCCTTTTCCAGTTAGGCTGACCATTCTTCAATGTGGCTAGTAGAGTATTATTTGAAGCATGGCAAAACTAGTTCCCAACATTTAGGGCCAATTCTTAACATGATGGCAGCCATGTGGGGAATACTAAAAAAGTACTGGTGGTAGCTCTGCTGGGTCTCAGAAATGGTATTTCCCAGCCCTGCCTAGAGGGAGACATCATTGCTCACTGGTAGAGCACATGCTTGGCATGCAGAAGGTCCCAGGTTTGATCCCCAGCATCTCCAGGTAGGACTGGAAAACCTCCTGCCTGAAACCTTGGTGACAATACTGGGTTAGATGGACCAGTGGTCTGAGTCAGTATAAGGCAGCTTCCAACGTTCCTATGAGATGGCAGAGATTAAGTGTGGGGCCTTCTGCCTGCTCTGCCACCAAGCTATGGCCCTTGCCCTCCCTAAAAGCTTTCATATTGGCTGGCACATGGACTAAGAGCTTATTAAATATTATGCCTGCCATGTGTAGCATAGACATGGGTAAGTGCCTAATGTTTAAATCAGCCTTTGGGCTGTATCATGAGACATGATTTGCTACACCACATGTATGAATTTATGACATTGCTTTTTATTTGGTGGCATAAATGGATGAAGCACTAGCAAACCATCTCAGAGAGATTTATTTTCCTCACTTATTTCATTAATAGTAAAGAAGAAAAGACTTCTTATGCATATGCTAGTGTAAAAGAAACCTACACCTTTTCTGCCAGTCTATTGTTTTTCTCAAGAACTTTTTTTTGTTTTTGTTATATAAAGAATTACATTCAAAAGCTTAGATATATTTAACTAAAATAATGTTAACTCTGCTTTGCAGAAATGGATTAAATTCATCTCCTAACAGAGACTTAATGATATCTTTCAACAACACAGGATTTAAAGCAGTGAATAATTATAGCAAATCAAGGCTATGTTACACACACTGACAGCTTCAAGGCAATGATGGATGAGTGCTAAGTGAGAAAATTGTCACCTGATTTCTGTTATTCTAAAGACATTCCCTAGTAAATAAATCATAGAGAAGATTAGTTTTTCAAAAACATAGGAATGCAATTTGGACATGTGATCATGGTGCCCTTAATTCAAGTATCAGTAGAATCCTCTGAAAATCAGTTCTCATATGTAGGGGGAAAGAATTTATGTAATCTTAAATATGATATTTCCTGTGGAGGGGGGGGGGGTTAAACAGTGCCTTGGTAAGGGAAAGGAAATGAAGTGGTGGACACCTCTAGTTAGGATTCAAATAGGCCAAGACTTTAATAAAGGACCACGGCATAAAACACAAATTATTATGGCAAGCATGGAGGAGGCAGTTCGAAGGCTGAGTTGAAAATGCCCCCTTTTGTGGCCCTATTTGCAGCCTGTGAAAGAGGGGGCTTTCAAGCTATGGGGGGGGGTTCTAAAGAAAATCTATACATTTTTCAGGTTGGGTGCTTACTGGGAAAAGCAGCTGTGTCAGCACCTTTATGTTTCCCCTTCTTGCTTTAAAGTGTGGGCTGGCAACAACAGTGCTGCTGGATCAAGACCTCATTGTGACATAACATCCCAAGTGAGTCTTGTGATGATGGCAAAACTACATTTTTAAGCACAAAGGGGGAGGGGCACTCTTGTTGCTCCTGCTTTTGCCATTAAGCTTCCCACCCTTCTGAAACTTCCCATACTTTTCAAAACTCTACTTTGCCCACCACTCCACCCCTGATTTTCATAGAAAACATTCCTTGTCGAACCTTAAGCTCAGCTCTAGGTTCTCAGCCTTCCTACTGAAGTGTCCGGGAAGATTGGCTTGGACAACCAGCCAATCTTGGACAACACAGCTGAGATATCCCCCTGGCACAATTCAGCTCACCCTGGAGCTAAACTTGAGAAGTTAAGGGTGCAGTCCTATGCATGTTTAGACAGAAAAAATCTATGCATGTTTCGTCTAAACATGCATACGATTGCACCTTAAACCATTCTCCATTGTGGGAAGAGGTAGCTGTGAGGTAGGTCTACTGAGACTTTGTGAGCCATAGTCCTCAGTGTTGCAGGGCACCACCTGGTGCTTTCCCCCCTTTGCATAGGGATGTAAGAAAGTCTTACCTGGCTCCGTGCTGGGGCATCCGTGGGGGGGGGGAGGCGCTCCGTCCCTCCCCCTGGAATCCTCCCTGGCCAGCTCCACTCCACAGCGGCTCCACGGAGCCACTGGCCAGGGCCAGCCACAGCTGGAGTTCCAGCAGTGGCTGGGCTGCTGCGGCTGCAAATAGCAGCTGTCATAGCGGCCGCCATTTGTGTCCTTGCAGTCAGCTGTGATAGGCTACCTAAGTATTTATGTAGCCCATCACGGCAAAAAGGAGGGATGCAAATGGCGATTGCTACGCCATTTGTGCCCCTGCTCTTTGCCGTGATAGGCTACGTAAGTATTTACGTAGCCTATCACGGTAAAGGCAGCCACGCAAATGCCATTTGCATCCTTGCTCTTTGCTGTGATAGGCTACGTGAATACTTACTAGCCTATCATGGCTGACTGCAAGGACGCAAATGGCAGCCTTTGCAGCCGCAGCAGCCTGGCAGCGGCTGGCTGGGAGATGAGCTGGAGCCGCCGCCGCCGCCAGCACATCTGCTGCCCGGTAAGCTCTGTCCCAGGGGGATTCTGTGGGGTGGCGGGGGGGAGGCCATTCCACCACAGATTCTGGGGGGCCAGATTCTAAAGAATCCGGCCTCACTGGAGTCTGTGGCAGAATTCTCTGACATCCCTACCTTTGCATTGAAAATTTCCCCATTCTCAAAGTCTTGCATATGGTGCTGTGGGAATTTTCAGTTGTTGTTTCTGCTACATCTTAAGAAACCTTCTGAACCATCAGGTTTTTAAGTAATCAGTGTCCATTTGTGTTGCTTTTGCCATAAGCAGACTATGCAGCTTAGGGTGGCCAAGTGTCCTATTTTACAGAGGACAGTCCTCTGTTTGAATGGCTGCCAGTCCTCTATTTTGAGAGCTGGGCCTTGAAGTTGCCCATCAAACAGCACCAGGACAGCAGACTGAGCAAGGCTCACCTGGTCATAGTCTTCCACACTATGGTGTGACTCATAAATGGCCACCCTACACCTCTCATGCTACCATTGCAGGGATGCCACATTGCAGGGATCCAAGCACTCAAAGTGCCATATATTGCATCTGGAAAAAATGTGGTGCTTTCCTTAGAGTAATGTTTTCAAGCTCCATTCTGGGGAAAGCCTATGGTTCCTTGAAAACTAATCTGTGGTTTCTCAGTGAGAAGATCAGTATAGCTTATTTGAAAGACAGCTTACCCATCCTTGTCTTTCTTCCCCTGCTGGAGTAATGCTGAGGCCTCAGGAGGCAAGCCACATGGCCCAGAACATCACCCAGAATCTTCTGCACTGCACAGGGATTCCATGGCAGAAAATAGACCTATTCAGATGTTTCCTTGAATGTGTGAGGGCTCAGAAGTGGGTACTGCCTTATCAGGGTTCCCAATCATGTGTGTTTCCCAGTGGTGTAGAGAGTTCTGCTGTACTTGTTGAACCACCAAGGTCTGAACTTAGGGATGTATGGATTTGTTAAATCTGTTCCATCTGTGTTTCATGGCTTCTTTCAGTTCGTTGATGAATCCAGATTTTTCCCCTTCGGAAATGTCTGCCACAACTTACGGAACTTTCAGTGGTGCATAACATTTTGTGTATTTTTCTTAGCTCAGCTTACAGTCAAGGAGCAGAGCACACACACAAACGATTGCTACACGGCTGTTCAGAGATCAGAGATGTATACAACTTTGTGTTGTTCTTATTTTTAATTGTGTATATATTACTCTATTTTCCATGATCTTTCATATTTTTGTATGATGAAATGTGTGTACAATTCCAGGAAGTTAAACAAAAAATGGTCCACAAGTCTGTGGACTCTGCACAACTTGGAAAAAGCCAGTTCACAGTAGAATCCGCAGGTCGAAATCATAGAAATCCAAACTAATTTGAATCCATTGTGGATTTATCTGACATCCCTATCTGAACTGAGAGGGGGGGGGGTGTTGACATGCCCAGAGACATCAGGGGTGGGGCCAGTGTGCACAGCCTCACCCCAGTACCCGCTTTAAGCCTTCACACATTTAAGTGAATGCCTGGACATGGCTAAAGTCAATATGTGAAGTGCTTCTCCTTGAGGGCATGGCCCTTGAGAGCAAAAGCATTCCTCTTTTTATTGCATGACTCTTGTGTTCACCTGTTAATTCTATGGTGAATGATGAGCAACAGTACCTTTCCTCCATATGTCTGCGCAATTCTGTGAACTTTAAATAAATAAATGACAATGTTTTAGAGGACCAGGGATCATTTCTCCTCCGCCATACCTACACTGTACAACCTGAATGCAGAAGGAATCGTCCAATGATATTTTTTCTCAACAAAGAGTTTGCAAGGCTGATTTCCAAAACACTGATCCACTATTCTTTGTGTCTTTTGTTCAGTATTTAAAGAAAACACCTTTGTGGCCTTGCTTCCTTGAAAGCGTCTTGATCTTTCATTGTGGCATTGTGTCCATTGGCTGACAGGAGCCAACAGCAGACTCCCTGAAACATATAGTACCTCTGAAAGTCACATGGGTGGCAACTTTGGGAAGTCCAGGGCTACAGAGCCCCCAAAGGGTCAAATTTAGCTCACAAACAAGCTAAAGTTGACCTTTTGGGTGCTCCATAATGCTCTGAGTGGCATGTTTTCCATTATTCTTTTTCTGGGGGCAGCAGTCAGTGGGGGCTGCAGTGGGGGCTGGCAGGGGCTGCATGCAAAGTGCACACAAATGTTAGGCAGTGTGTTGCCCACCGCTGTGCTTAAGGATTTAGCAAGTGCAATATTGCACAAGCTGACAGTGACCTAGGGTGCTTCCAGATGGAGGTCTCCTAATGCTACCAATCAGAAGGCATTGAGCAGCAATTCTGTCTCTTTTTCCTTAACAGATTTTCTGTGGTAAGGAAAAAGACAGAAAAGGCGATGGGAAAACACAGGAGGGTAACAAGTGGAAGACGTCGTTGGCTGGACCCCCCGTAAAATTCTGTGAATCAGGGCAATGGCAGGATGAAAGCCTCATTTGGAAGCACCCCCAGAGGAACTGTAACCAGCAACTGGCCAGGCAGCATAAGTGAGGGAGGAGGCTGTGCCTTTCAAGGGGAGGATAAGACTTACAGGGAATGTCAGGCAAGACAAAGGCAAAGAAGTGGTGTTTTGATAGGAGTACACACCAGGAGAGGAGAGCATCCGAATACTGTGACTTGGGCACGAGGAATATCATGAACCCCTGGTTTGGTTTGGGGGGCTTTAAGCAGGTATTCTCAAAAGTCCAAAGCTACACACAAGCCAAACAGAAAAGTGACCTCATGGTTGTGCTATTTGGATCTAATGTCATTGTGCAAGGAAGTGCCATCAGAATCAGCTCAAAGTCACAGTCCAGGGACCTACTCAGTGGTGTAGTGGCACCAGGGCTTGCAGGGATACAGCACTGGCATTCTTGGATTAGCAGGGATGCTGAGATCACCTGTCACCCCTTTCAGAATGCCATGTTCCCTCAGAGCTTAGCTGCAATCCCCACAGTAGCTGAGGGGAGGGTCAATGGCCTGGCCACAAAATTCCTGACCAGCTGAAGTTCCTGAAAAGTTTTTGAAGACACCCCCATGTAGAGTGCATTACAGTAATTCAAATGGGATCTAACTAAGGTATGCAGGACCATGGTCAGATCAAACATCTCTAGGAATGGGCGCTCCTGGCCACTGCTGATACCTGGGCATCCAGGTTCAAGGCCGAGTCCAGGAGTACACCCAAACTGTAAGCCTCAGACTTCAGGGGAGGACCCCATCCAACACAGGTTGAATCCCTATTCCCTGATCTGCCGTTTGACTAACCAGGAGCACCTCTCTCTTGTCTGGATTAAGCTTCAATTTGCTTACCCTCATCCAGTCCATTACCAACATTAGGCACCCATTTGGAACTAGAACAGCTTCCTTGAATTTAGATGGAAAGGAGAGATAGCGTTGGGTGTCATCAGCATTCTGGTGGCACCGAACCCCAAAATTCTGGACAATCTCTCCCAGTGCTTTCATGTATGTTAAATAGCATAGGGGATAAGATGGAACCTTGAGGGACACCACCGGCCAACAGCAACAGCATTGAACAGGAATCCCCCAGCACCACCTTCTGAGATCACCTCTCCAAGAAGGACCAGAGCCACTGTATAACAGTGCCTCCCAGTCCCATCTCAGACAAATGCCTCAGAAAGATACCATGGCCGATGGTATTAAAAGCCTCTCATAGGTCCAGCAAAACCAACACAGACACACTCCCCATGTCCAGTTCCCAGCATAAATTGTTCACCAAGGCGACCAAAGCAGTCTCTGTCCCATACCCAGGCCTGAAGCCAGATTGAAATGGATCTAGATAATCCACATCATCCAGAAACCCCTAGAGCTGAAAAGCCACCACATGTTCCAGCAACTTGCCCAAGAAGAAGGGAATATTGGAGACCAGCCGGAGGGTTGAAAAGTATCCACTGTAACTGAACCAGCAGGGGCCAAAGTTACATCCACTGTTACATATTGTTGCTGAGAATGAATTTTCTCAGCAACAATATATAGTTGTGATCTATGCCTGTTGCAATGCTAAGAATTTTGGCGTGGCTTAATCTTGAAGGGGCGGTTGACCTAATACCTTTATAAAAGACCTGTTCCTGGTAGAGTTCAAAATGGCTAGAACTAGTTTGTTTATAGAGATCAATACAGCTGCCCGCAGTTTTGGCCTCTCCTTGAGGGTGTGGCAATAGGGACTGTGCTGGGGAGAGCCTGCTTTTAAAAATGTACCATTATACCACTGGTCCTAACCAGTGAGCTACACAACATAGAGATAAACATACAGTGCCATTTCCCCCTGATGGAGTTCTGAATCTTCAACAGCTAAGCAATAGATATAAACTCAAAAACCACAGTTTTACCCATCACTGCATCTCCATGCAAGCCAAAGCTGCACCTGATGCATTTCTGCCTGTCACACAGTTATTAAGACATAGAGTTTTTCTCAGGAAAAAGGTTGGAAACCTAGTAATAAAGGTGTCTGCTGCTAACTTATCACAATACAGTGAAAGTGCCACAAACGGAAATGAGAAGTTACAGCCTGGCAGTCTTTCTCTCTCTCTAAATCAGAAAATGTTACCAGATCAGCACTATTTTATTTATTTTTTGTTATAAGCTGCTTGCCTGAGGTTATTAGTTTGGCTGAGACAAAAAGACAGCTGTCAAACCCAAATGGAAACCAGAAAAAAGAAAGCACTAGTTCTTTATCAGATTATACATCGGTGCTTCCTTTGTTGTTTTCTTCCAAGTTCAGCAGTATTTTATTGTATTAGTTTACAACTCTAGTTTGGGTAACAACAGAAGAACTACAAATAAAAATCAATCTAATCAACTGAGTATGAATAGTAGCACTTGTAACATCTACATGCCTATAGATTGACATAGAACTAAGGGATGCATTGCCTGCCATCCAGTGTCAGTTTTGCTGCATGTTTATAGTTTTATCATACATGATCTTACTTATGCTAATAACTATAGCTGTATGCAAAATGGCCTCTCAAAATTCTCCAGCCTTGGGCAGTAAAGCACAAAGTAAAGTGAGTAAACCACAAAAAGCAGAAGCACCTTCTCTGTAATACTTATTACAGACATGCTTGTATTGTGAAATGGTCACCAACAAGTATGCTAATAAACTCCATAGACTTGAAGATTGTAAACAACTGA
This sequence comes from Heloderma suspectum, assembly GCF_057233095.1. Taxonomy (NCBI): domain Eukaryota; kingdom Metazoa; phylum Chordata; class Lepidosauria; order Squamata; family Helodermatidae; genus Heloderma; species Heloderma suspectum. Next base: position 75,367,377 of record NC_139462.1, read on the forward strand.
TGACAGACTGAAGGTATTCGGAATGCTTCCAGATGGCCATTTGCACAATGACTGTGGTGACAAACAGAGAGGAGAAACAGGAAGTACCTCTTAGAAAGAGTACTTGTTATTGCAGAGATCAGGAGCTATGCTGGCCCTGCAAATGTTTGCTATTCTCCCCTGGCTTGTTTGGAGTAGAAGTGATGAACCCCAGAATTGCCACCAGCATGCTGGTTACCTGTGAACCACTGTGATTGCTACCAATATAAGAACATAAGAAGAGCCAAGCTAGATCAGACCAAGGGTCCATCTAGTCTAGCATTCTGTTTACACAGTGGTCACCCAGCTGCCTGTGAGAACTCACAAGCAGGACGTGAGTGCAACGGAACCTTCCAGGTCATGTTCCCCAGTAATTGATCTGCATAGGCCTACTGCCTCTGATACTGGAGGTAATATAAAGACATCAAGACTGGTAGCCATTGATAGCCTCCTGGAAAGCCAACATGGGAATACTATTCCGGTGTAAAGCAGTCATGGCTAATACAGGCTGGCTGCAATTAGGAAGGGAGATATGGGAAACTGCCCCTTCATGGATCACTACCTTGTTGTGGCGAAGGGGCTTGTGTAACTCAGTGAAGCCATAAGCTATGCCATGCAGGGCCACCCAAGATGGACAGGTCATGGTGGAGAGTTCTGACAAAATGTGGTCCACTGGAGAAGGAAATGGCAACCCACTCCAGTATTCTTGCCAAGAAAACCCCATGGAACGTATCACAAGGCTAAAAGATATGACGCCAGAAGATGAGCCCCTCAGGTCGGAAGGTGTCCAATATACTACTGGGAAAGAGCAGAGGGAATTTCCAAGTAGCGCCAGAAAGAGTGAAGCGGCTGGGCCAAACCCGAAAGGACACTCAGCTGTGGATGTGTCTGGTGGTGAAAAGAAAGTCTGATGTTCTAAAGAACAATATTGTTTAGGAACCTGGAATGTCAGATCAATGAATCAAGGTAAGCTGGAGGTGGTCAAACATGAGATGGCAAGACTGAACATCGACATCTTGGGAATCAGTGAACTAAAATGGACAAGCATGGGTGAATTTAATTCAAGTGACCATTATATGTACTACTGTGGGCAAGAATCCCTTAGAAGAAATGGAGTAGCACTCACAGTCAATAAAAGGGTGGGAAAAGCAGTACTGGGGTACAATCTCAAAAATGATAGAATGATCTCAGTACCAATCCAAGGCAAACCATTCAACATCACAGTAATTCAAGTGTATGCCCCAACCACTGAGGCCGAAGAAGCTGAGGTTGATCGGTTCTATGAAGACCTACAACACCTTCTAGAACTAACACCAAAAAAAGATGTCCTTTTCATCATAGGGGATTGGAATGCTAAAGTAGGAAGTCAAGAAATCACCAGGATAACAGACAAGCATGGCCTTGGTGTACAAAATGAAGCAGGACAAAGGCTAATCGAGTTTTGCCAAGAGAACATGCTGATCATAGCAAACACTCTTTTCCAACAGCACAAGAGGCGACTCTACACATGGACATCACCAGATGGTCAATATCGAAATCAGATTGATTATGTACTTTGCAGCCAAAGATGGAGAAGCTCTATACAGTCAGTCAAAACAAGACCTGGAGCTGACTGTGGCTCAGATCATGAGCTTCTTGTTGCAAAATTTCGGCTTAAATTTAAGAACGTCAGGAAAACCACGAAACCATTCAGGTATGACCTAAATCATATCCCTTATGAATATACAGTAAAGGTGAGGAATAGATTTCAGGGATTAGACCTGATAGACAGAGTGCCTGAGGAACTATGGACGGAGGTCCGTAACATTGTTCAGGAGGCAGCAACTCAATCCATCCCAAAGAAAAAGAAATGCAAGAAAGCCAAGTGGCTGTCTGATGAGGCTTTACAAGTAGCTGAGGAAAGAAGGGAAGTGAAAAGCAAGGGAGAAAGGGGAAGATATATCCAACTGAATGAAACTTTGATTCTTAACTGAAATCTACTGTTACAGGAAAGCTTAGATAATTTTGGATACTACAGGACAGTTAAGATCTCCTCCTTAATGTGATAATGCAGCTAGAGAAGTTGTAAATGCGATAGAAGCTATCATTAGTAACACTTCTGAATCTGGATGTGATATTAGGACAAGAAACATTTTACAATTGTGAGTAATAATATGTTATCGTTGTTCTCTTGCCTATTATCACCAATTTACTTTCTGACATATTGAAAACCCCAAAGTTAAAGAAATGGGATTTGAATGCCTGGAGCGAGCATGTAGTGCGGGTGGCAAACAATATGTTTTGAAACAAGTGTAGTTGGGTGGGGTGGGAGAATCTGAATTTCAAAGTAGCAACAACAGAGTAACCATTTTGTTCAAAATTTTACATCACAATCTACAAAATACATTGCCATGACCTGAAATGGAATGTGGTGTTTTTAAAAGGAATTGACTGTGCAAATTTTTATGGGATATTTTCTTAACTAATTATCTCAGCATTTCTGCAGCAGGTAAGAGCCCAACAAATGAACACCTATGACTGGCAAGAGCCCCACTCTAGACACACATCCAGCTCTAACTACATTCAGATGGGCTAGGGAGGTGGCTTACAGGGGTATATAAATGGACTCTGCCTAAACTTTAGTTCTTTCAGGCTGGGGGTGGGGGTGTCTCCGTGCTTTGTCAGGTAAACTGGGAGATTACTCAGCATCCTTATTCCCAAAGTTTGTGAGCTTCTCTCAGCTGCACTCTGTGCCAGTAGCTCAGGGATCACACACAGGTCCCTGGAACCATAACAAAGCAGTGCCTTTCACCAGTTCTGTCTGAGCTGTGATTATTGTCCACAGCTTAGATGAAAAGTAGATAGCAAGTTGAGGAATAGTTGAAAACTCACTTGATAATGGAGAGCCTTTTGACAGTAACAAAAGTGCAAACACACATGTTGGCTGCACTAATATTATGAGCCAGGAGAGAAGCGATGGAAAATAAATGAGCTTTTCCTGAGCACTCACCAAGAAAGGTCATAATTACCCAACCCAATTCTGAAGTGAGCAGAGAGAGATTTCCCCATCACTGGCTTTAGGTATCAATAAACTCAGAAAAGTTTGTGTGAACTTTTATAGATGTATCCGTGCATGTTTGTCAGGCATTTACAAGCTGTTCTTCCTGCCAAATTGGCTCTCCAAGTGGCATATAAGAACAATGCAACATGAAACAGCAATATAAAGTTCATTAAAAATTAAAACCTAAAACCAGGTTTTGAATGGCCAGAAAAGCCAGCTAGAGAAGACCAGAGATAAGCTAAAAGCCTTATCTCACACACACACACACACACACCTGCTAGAATGAATCACTTGAGAAAACAAATGTTTTCTTGCTGACCTAAAGGGATGGGGAGCATCTTACAGGAAAAAGAAGCCCATGAGGTTGGAGAAGTGTACAAGAACATTGGTTCTTCGACAAAATGGAGGTGTTCTTGAATGGTGTGAGACAGTAAGATTTCAGCCCTATAATGTTTACTTAGGAGTAAGACCTTTTGAACTCTGTGCAACTTATTTCTGAGGAAGCATGCATAGGATTGGGTTGCATGAGAATTTCTCTTTAGGTCAGTTTTCATGGGCAATAGGTGGAAACATTTCAGCTTGAAAACAAGTACCTCACCATTTTTTCTTTCTCCCTGCTTTTCACATTCCACAGCCCTCCCTGATTGAGGAATTCTGCTAGCCTCAAATCAGGTTTCTCACTTGCTCTCTCAATACAGATTTGTTCTCTTGGGAACATCCCCCCCTTCCCCGTGCTCTTCTCTCACCGAGCTACATCTCAATCAGCAGACAATTCGCTGAGGATATTCAGTTTGAATTCTGGCTTCATCTAGTCACACTCAATTGAGCATAGATGTCTGTGATCATTAAAGGCCACAGATTTTCTCTTGACACTTTTATGGAAGAGGTCCAGAACCACTCAGTGCTTGAATTTCATATTCTTCCCAAACCTGGAGGTGGCACACTGTGAAGCAAGATGACCTTTTCCGTCATTTCCCACAAAATAAAAGCTTAGACTTCCATCAAGCACACACATCTCTATAGAGCTTGCAGAATGAAATGTAATAGAAAAGGTCATGATGATAGACACTATCATTTACTAGGAGGTAAGCACCTGGTCATCATGATTTTTATTTTTCACAATCCTGTTTCATTGGAACTTACTTAAATAGCCTTGGAGCACAGGCAAAGTACAAACCAATATCATAGGTGAGATAGGAAGATATTTCGCTACCTACCTAACTCTTCATTTGGGGTCTCAGCAATAAGTAAAGGAGCCCAAGCCTAATGGGGTCTATATGTCCATTTATTTATTTATTTATTTATTTATTTGATTTGTGCCCCACCTTTCTACCAAAAAATGGTGGTCAATGGGGCTTACAGGCATAATTAAAACTGATTAAAACATTAAAATACATAACAATTACAGAACATTACAAACATTAAAATATATAACAATTACAAACTCAAAACAGCACCCAACCCAACAGACCCACTTACAGGCCAAAGGCCTTCTTGAATAAAGAGGTCTTCACCTGCCAGCCAAAGAACAGCAGAGACAGAGTGAACCTAGCCTCCTTTGGGAGGGAATTCCACAGCCACCAAAAAGGCCCTCTCCCAGGTTGCCACCCAAGTGCCCCTGAAGGCAGTGGTCTTAAAAGACCTGATGTCTCTTTCTTAACAGAACCACACCCAGGGGAAAGCTCAGGCCACCTGCCTAAGTGGCTATTGTGGGACAAGGAGGTAGAGTTAACAAATATGGGTTCCCAAGAGATCATTTAGCCTAAATCTAAACATTGTGCCTGAACAGCTGAGTGGGAAACAAACAAGGAAAACGTCTCCCTGTAAGAGTATTAGACAATATTTATCAACATGCTGACCTATGGCTCACTGTATCTTCCTTGAGGGGCATGATCCTTGGGAATCATGGATCCCCCTGTTTCCAATGCTCAAAGTTGGATACCCTGTACAGATGAGTCAGAGTTAGCTTAATACAAGCAGTCGTATCCTGATTTAAGTCCTCTCAGCAACCGTAGCAGCCCCACACCCTGATTCACTCCCCCTTCATCCCTGTCCCCATCACCATTGTGTCTGCGTGAAGCCTCAGGGAGAGCCTGAGGAAACTGGTTCTTCCTCCAACTCCTCCACCTCAGATCATGGGTGATAGGCTTCAAGCTGTTTAGGCTGTTCTCTGAAACTGGCTTTTGCTGAGATCTGGGGCTTGAAAACCACACTTATTCTCTGGGGAGAAACATCCAGAACCCCAAAGGGTTGTTGACCAAGGAATCTTCTATTTTCTTCCCCCACCCCAAATTCCATTTGCTATGTATTAGTATTACTTCATTAAACCACTGTTAAGAAAGTCTTTAGATTTTCATAGATGAGTCATCCTGGCAACTGAAATGCAAATGCCATTGCAAACCAACATTTTTCTGAACCTAGAAAAGTATCTCTTAAGGCTCTGCAAATACATAAGATGCCCCTGGGATATAGGGAAGGTTGACAGTAACACTTGTGTCCATCCTCTAGCAGAAGGGCATCTGTCCGTGAAGTGGATCCCTCTCCTCCTGCTGCCTGCCCAAATCTGCTGAAAGTTTCAGTGACTCCCTGAAGCAGATTTTGGGGGTGCAAGGAGCAGGAGGAGATGGGAACGGTACATTGCATGGGTGCAATGTTGCACGTAGCCAAATAGATACAAACAAGACTTTAAAATAATCAGTATCATTTGCATATTGTCATTCCATGTGGCCTTTGGACATGAAAAGTTAAAGGCCACTAAGCTAGATTCTAAGCAGCAAACATTGCAATTACAACATTCCCTTGTATACTATACAACATATACAGTGCTTTGTCCTAAGGATTCACCAAGTTCCTAGAAATTAATGGCTGTTCTGGGAACTAAGTCTTAGTTCTGTAAGATAAATGAAAATGGAAAGAGAAAAGGAAACATACAATTAACGTAGGTAACAAGAGATAATTGCATACAATTCTTCCTACCTATTTAGCGTTTGAAAACTCAAGCAAATCATGCCTCAGGTAGCTTTATTTTGACATCTGCAGAACTGTCAAGCATGCAAGTATTTGAATACATGAGCAACTGAAGTAATTAGAAAGAACTTGAAGCAAAGAAATGAAGCAAGTGGATTAGTAGCTCACACGATTAAAGTAAAAAGATGTTAATAGAACACAGCATAGTTAACACATTGTGAAGTAGCGCTGAATGCATTTTCCACTCCTTCCTTCCTTCCTTCCTTCCTTCTTTTCTTTTTTTACATACGCATGTCTTCACAGATTCATTCCCATCTATTACAAAAAGAAATGAAATCTCCCAAATCCTTCATAAATATGGCTCAGTCTGGGAAGGAGGCAGAATAAAAGAATATGCAATCCACCCAAACCACAGAACAAATTAATAAATGATATGGCTGTTTTGCTGCAAGATTATGGGGTGTGAGGGGAATATTTATTATCCTTAGTAAAATGCTCAAATGGAGGAATCTGTACAAATGGAAGATGGTGGAACTGCAGAGGCCAGCGCATTTGTATCTGTTTCTATATGCTGAATGTACTCATTTGGTCACAGATTATTTATACAGTATATAGAGCGGAATCTGAAATGATGGAAGAGGCTGCCAAATGCCATACATTGCCATCAGCATCAGATGATACCTTTAAAGCCTACAAAAGATTAATCTTAAATTTTGGTGGGTGATCAATAGGACCGTGCGCTAGAAGCAAAGAACTTGGGAAATAAGACAGACAGAAGCACAATTTTCCTGACTAGCATGAGTGGGGACAAAGGTTTAATGTGCAGTGATATGACATTTTAAATATAAACAACTCGAAATAGCATTCTCATCATGAGGAGTTACACAAATGACAGGTATTGTAGGCTACTTCACAAGGACAACTTGTCCTATGTGGATTTGATTACGTTGGATATTTCCTGGTGGCAACTGCTTCACTGCTGTTTTCACTTAATTGTGTGGTCCTTTCATTGGAAATAGATCCGCTGTCGATGCTTCATGGTGCTTGTGGAGTGTGTGTGTGTCTTATACTCCCTCAGCACAGCTTAACCTTCTTGCTAGCTGAGAGAATGAAAGTTTTCTTGCTGATTCTCCAGTGTTAATAGGATTGATTCTGATGCACTATTTGGTACTCACTAGTTGACATTGTGAAATGATCTCATGAGCACCTACTTTGGGAAAAGTTACATTGCAATTGGTTTTCCAATTAACTTCTTTTCTTTGAGCATTATCTAATAGGAATCTGGGTTCAAGTAACCAAAAAAAGTTGTATGAATTGCCAGTTCTGCAAGAATGATTCCATATGTATGGGCTCAAAAGGCCTCTTTAAAATGTTATGATCTAGGTGTGGAATTTCATATACAAATCATCCCTGAATTAGGCCAGTTGTGGCCTTATCAGGAGGCTGTCTAGGCCAGCACTTTGTCAACAACTATTTCTGTTGCATTTAGCAGATGGAAAGGACTTTCTGTATCAGTGTTGCCTAGGTAGCCAAATTGTGTTGCTCAGGCACCTCAGGAAGTGACAGGAGAAAAGGGCAGTTGGCTACTAAAGCAATAAAGGCAGAACTATTCAAGGGATCCCAATTACAGAGGGAAAGGTGGGCAAAAACCCCAAACTTATAGCCAGATCAGAGGCTGATGTCTGGATGCACTGAGAGGAGAGCCAAGGTGGCTAGTTTTGAATCAGGGCTGAACAAGTTGTGTGGAGTGGATTCTTGGAATTTTTAAGTATTTGGACTAATGTGAATCCTGATTCAAGTCTAATTCCCACATGAGATGATGTCTCACCCATCAGTTACTTAATACTTGGAACCAGTTTTCATCATCAGAATTATTCCCCACCTGATGTGCCCCAAGTCACTTCTGCACAGAGCTTGCAGCATGTGAACTACCTGCAGATTCAGCCACAACTTCATGGGAAAAAATTATATAATTGCAGCAGCACAATTTTTCACCTGCCATGATGTGATGTGGTTTGCATGACATAACAGCCCATGATAGCTTAATTTTCCTGAAGGGGCTGTCTCAGCATGCCTGCAGGAGCCATTTTTACATGGTCCCTCAGGTACATGGCTTGCTGTGGCTTGTTGTGTTGTGCAAACCCAGGCAGCAGGAGTTGTTTGAAAGTTAGACAATCCTCAAATAACCCTAAAACAAGCCATGGGTTATTTGAAGGTTGTCTAACCCTCAAACAACTCTTGCTGCCTGGGTTCACATGACACAGAATGCAAAAATGGCACCCATGGTCACCCAGCACAATGTAAAAGCCCCCAGGGGTACATTAAACCATGATGGGGTGTCCTGTTATGTGAACAGGGCCAATTTGTTTCTAAGAATCTGTGGCTGGATCCAAGGATGACCCAGATCATGTTACATTCTCAAGATGCATCCCGGAGGCAGAATATGGACATGATTTAATTGTGGTGCCTCTGGTCCTCAGTGACTGGCCCCCAAGTGTAATCAAATGCAAAATGGCTCTTAGGACAGGATTTTTGTTTTGTTTTTAAATATAACATTGGAATTGTTAACTGCAAGTTATCCTGTATATAGTCTGGTATCCTACAACTACTCTTCTGTGTAGTTGGAAGTCGTAGTTGTCTCATGCAGCAGAAAGAGCTATACAGTTTTACTATCATGGTTATTGCAGCTCTGTATACTTATAATAACTAATGTGTCTTTTGCAATACTTTAGTGAATGGTATCTTCTCCCCACTCCTGGCCCCATCAACAAAAATTTTTTTAGATCACTAACACAAGAAAATCATTAAGAAAATTAATGAAACTGAAAAGGGTTTGTTTGTAAAATAGCACTGAAGTATCCATGCATCCCTGCTTTTGGCTGATCAGCATAAGATTAAGCAAACAAGAGAATTCGCTAACTGAACAAAAAGGAGAATCTTTTATTCATCATTCACCACTATCCAGAATTGCAGTACCAGAGTCAGAGTTAGCATATTTTCCCATACAAATTATTTAATGGTTTGCTCAAAGGACATGCAGATGTAACAGGTGCACAAAGACATCATCCAAGCAGTAGCAGTTATCTACCCAATTTACTTTTTTAACCAACGCTTGTGCATAGCAGTGATTACTGGACTCACGATGTTTTGACAGCTACAACTTCAGGCAGATGGATTGAATATTAAGCCATGCTTAATTGTATAAATAGAGAACACCGCTTACCAAAGCTCCTTGGTTCAATACTGTCTTCCATCAAACAAAGCATCATTTTCTTATTAATAGCCAACCTGCTCTATTTATTTAGTTTCAGTGCTGCAGTCTTCAACACATTTACCTGGAAGTTAGTCCCATTGAATTCAATAGGGCTTACTTCTGAGTAGACAGTAGTGCTGCCCACCGCCTCCTTACGAAGTCCGAATAACGAGGCGAAGCGAGCTGTTTTGGAGCAAAAGCCTTGTGATACGAGGTGGTTCAGAGCAATACCAAGGTGCCTTGGGGCAAAGCACCCCCCCCACACACACGAAGTGCCTCCTCCGCCTCGTATATTCAGAGCTCTACTGAATGCCTCAGCAGTCCAGACAGGCTGTCTCCAAAATGTATCAACTTCTCAATGCTCACGTGGAGGGGCATGAGGAGGAAGAGGAGGAGGAGGGAGGGAGGGTTAAGGCAAGCGGATGCAGGGGGCAAGCGCAGGAGGAGGAGGGAGTGTGATTTGGCAAATAGGAACCTTCAGCCAGAACCGATGCTAGCAGTCTCCAATCAGAGAGAGCGGTGGAGGAAGTGGGTATATACTTCGGCGAAAGGCTGCGTTCAGTCATTGCGCTAGCTGTGTCTTTGGGAGAGAGGGCTGGTGTGGGTAGATGATCGTTTGTGCATGTGTATGTGTGTGCATTCCTAGGAGTTGTTCCTTCAATTTATTCAATTTTGATCGCCATTAGGCTTTCCTCAGAATTTAAATTAAAAGGAAACAACTTGGTTATGCTGGGAACATTCCCTTCCCTCGCTCCTCGATCGTTTGCCCCCATTGGGACGGTGTCTTTTGCAGCACCTCTTCCAGCTGCTTTCTCCTATATCTTTGTACCCCCAACTCGCTTGTTATTTGTATTTGATTCGATTCATCTCATCTCTCCTTTCCATATTTTTTCAAACTAACGTCGCTTTTCCTTGCAAGTTGCTGCCATGCTCCCCCTTCCCCACCATTCCTGTGTTTGTTTGTTTATCTCGATTTTGGACTCTGGAAAATGCCTTGTTTGTTGTGTAACGTTAAGCCTTACTTCTGCTTTCTCCATTCTATTTTCTTGTCATTTTTGTTAGTTAGATTTTTTTAGATTTTTGTTAGATTTTAGGTTGTTAGATTTTTACAAACCCACTCTAATTTAGAATTTTAAAAACATTGACTTCTGGGCATGTTCCTCCCCCCACCCCTTTTAAGTCACGTTCAAGCATTCAGTTTTTTCTTTCTTTCTAAATCCTTAAAGAAAGACATATTATAGCAGCCTATGTGTGTAGTGTTTGTTCTCCCCCACCTCCATGCTGAAGTGAACCGTCTGTGTCTTCTCTGTGTTGATCCTCCCAAAACAGATATTAAAGGTTTTTCTTTTTTAAGGGTTTGATTTGGCTGTTATCTAATCACCTGCACTATTGCCCTGTATTTCTTGAAGTTATCCTGCCTTCTATAAAAGAACATGAAATATAAAACAATAAATTAAAGACACCTGTCATTTGCTTAGGTAGCTCTGCTTTTCTTTAGCTCTTGTGTGTCTAGGTCCATGTGTGTGTGCATTCTAGGTTGTAGTTCCACCAACACTATACATCCATATTTCAAGGCAGTGCTGAAAAAGCATGAGACACATAGTATTTATATTAATTAACTTCTTATTCCAATAACAGTTCACTGTGTGGCAAAGCAGTTCAGTGCAATATGAAGCATCTTCGGATGTTGGCAGGGGCAGAGGTGGGGAGAAGTTACAGCTCTTTGCTTTGGGAGTTTTCCTGGGGGGAAAAAATCAAATTTCACCTTGCACACAAGCCAGTGGGCCAAAATGTCTGGAATTTGGCAAGTGGGATGCCCTCAAGGGGGGATGAGAGGAACCCAGGTTTCACACATATCCATGGAAACAGGGAGAAGTTACGACTCTTTGCTTTCTGAGTTTCCTTGGAAAACCTCAGATTTCACCAGTGCCTTGCACACAAGCCAGTGGGCCAATGTGCCTGAACTCTGGTGGGTGGGATGCCCTCAAGGGGTGCTGGGAGGTGCCCAGGTGTCACACATGTGCATGGAAACAGGGAGAAGTTACAGCTCTTTGTTTGGGGAGTTTTCCTAGAAAAAAAATCAAATTTCACATTCACCTTACACACAAGCCAGTGGGCCAAAGTGCCTGGAATTTGGCAAGTGGGATGCACTCAAGGGGGGCTGGGAGAAGCCCAGGTTTCACACACATCCGTGGAAATAGGGAGAAGTTACAACTATTGGCTTTGGGAGTTTTCTTGGGAAAAAATCAGATTTCAACTCCGCCTAGCAAAAAACCGCTGGGCCAAACGGTCTGATTTTGCAGGTGGCCTCCTCTCCAGGGGTGTGGAGAGGTCCCCAAATGTTATGCTTGTATCCTAAAAGCTAAAAAAGTTATGACCGTTTGTGTTTTCCCATGCAAGTCAATGGGAAAACGTCCAAAACATATGATCTGCATATCCAAATCTTGCTTTGGATTTGGATCTGAGTTGGATCAGAAGGAGGAGGTCTGAGGAGGATCAGGGTTGCTTTGGATGATCCAAAGCAGAATCCAAAACAGATTGGGGGGTCTGTGCACAGCCCTAGTAGACAGGTATGGGATTGAAAAATTCATTTTTGTATTTTTAAGCAACGTAATTTAATCTTGGTACTCAAAATACCTCTCTAGTGCGTAGGCACAGAATAAAGGAGAGACAAATGCAAAATGTCTACCTTGTATCAATTTTTGTTGTTTTTATTTCAACGAGACTGAGGTGGGACTGACGTTTAGCCCAGTGTTTTTCTCATATCATTGCAGTATCTGCGTAGACCCAATAAAAGACAAAACTAGATCAGGCTGCATCTTTTGAGTCAGGGACAACTGTTGGTAAAGGGGTAAGCAAGCATGCTTTTTAATTACATAGAATTATCCTTGGGCAGAATAGAAACAGAGCTAATAGCTGTTTTGCTGAATAAAACTTCTGTGCAATTCAAAAGATTGCATGCTTTTTCAATGAGAGAGAATGATCCAATAAAGAGTTTCAGCTTACTTGCTATCTTTCTCTTGAACCTATAGAACCAATCTTCAAACTGAACATACTGGTAATGAGGCACTGAGAGAAATGAGAGTTATCTATTAGATTCATTCTTTTTCATTCTCTTCCAAGGGGCAGGATCTATGTAACTCACCAAGGTGCAACTGTTTTGGTTTTTGTTTTTTTTTAAAGAATTACAGGTGAGCTTTATGTGTACTTCCGAAGGCAAGAACTGCTGTTTTTTTCTGGGTTCTAGGACAGCTGATTTACCCTGGTAAATAAGAACAATTGCTAAATCCAAGACCAATGGTTAGCATATACTCTCACTTCTTGTTTCCCAAGTCTTCACAATGTTTTGCTGTTTCTCAGGAACTTGACACTTAAGGAGACCAAGTTCTGAAATAAACGATCAAGACACTTTTGAGTATAAGGTAGAAAACAAAGTGCAACTTGTTTTGTTAAGAGGGTTGGAAATTGGATTTATAAGGGAAAATACAACAATGTCCATACAAGTCAAAAACAAAGGTGACAATTAGGTGAAGAAAAATCAGTATATGGGAATGAAGCCCTAATTAATTGGCAGGGCCAGCCCTATTATGCAGCAGGGTAAAATGACCTGCTTCAGATGGCACCATGAGTAGGGGATAGATAGAGTCTGGAATTGGGGCTAGAATGGTGCAACAAGACTTTTAGAGCGCAATCCTATGGGGATAGATGGCCGCCTCCGAACTCAGAGGAGACCGCCTATCCAGTGCAGGGCAGGAGGAGTACGGAGGGTATCGTCCCCTCCACGCTTCTCCTGCCCTGCATTTGCAGCTAGCCATGGGAAGGTGGAGTGGGGGAGGAGGCTGCTGGATGACATATCCTAGGTGTCAGCATTTCCGCCTTCCTCACCCCTGGAACGCCCCATTTTGGCCGGTCCACGCTCCTCTTCGGAGTCAAGTAGAAACACAGTCCAAAAAAGCAGAGTCAGGCAGGAGTCCAGAGGCCAGCAACACATACATTCAAAGACAAGGTCAAGAAAACATGACACCAGCGACTAGAACTGAAGACAAGGCATTGTTCCCAGTAGCTCTCAAGTTACAGCTGAGAGCTGATATAGCCAGAGCCCCACCCAGGGCTCAGCTGCATCACTTTAAAAGCTTGTGTCAGATGTCTTCCTCATGAGGAGAGCCCCACCATGCATAGTCCTCGTCAGTAAGCAAGCACCTGACCGCCATCTAGGGATGTACAAAAGTCACTTACCTTTAACAAAATTTGATTCACAGTGGGGGGGAGGCGCTCCGTCCCTCCCCCCGAAATTCTGGCCGGGGGGGAGGCGCTCCATCCCTCCCCCCGAAATTCTGGCCGGGGGGGAGGCGCTCCATCCCTCCCCCCGAAATTCTGGCCAGGGGGGAGGCGCTCCATCCCTCCCCCCCGAAATTCTGGCCGGGGGGGAGGCGTTCTGTCCCTCCACCCCCGAATCCTGGCCAGCCGGGCCCGCAAATGGCGGCGGCCATAGCCGCCGCCGTTTGCGTCCCTGCAGTCAGCCGTGATAGGCTACGTAAATGTTTACGTAGCCTATCATGGCTGAGTAAAAAAAAAAACAACAACCGCGCGTACGCAAATGGCGGCGCCCATGTAGACGCTACGCTATTTGCGTTCCCCTTATTTTCGCCGTAGTCTATGTAAATGTTTATGTAGACTAGACGTGCCAAAATAAGGAATGCAAATGGTGGCGCCCATGGGCGCCGCCATTTGCATACGCGCAGGTTTTTTTGGTTTTTGTTTTACTCAGCCGTGATAGGCTACGTAAACATTTACGTAGCCTATCACAGTATTTTTAAAAATTTAGCCATGATAGGCTACGTCAATCTTTATGTAGCCTATCACGTTTTGTTGTTGTTGTTGTTTTTACTGGAAATGGCGGCGGCTGCAGCCGGTCGGAAGACCGGCCGCCGCAGCCGCCGCTGCCAAACCACTGCCGCCAGGAGGATTCGCCCAAGGTAAGTCCTGTCCCGGGGGCGGTGGGGGGGGCAGACCGTTTCGCCACCAATTTCGGGGGGCCGAATGCGCTGGCATTCGGCCTCCCCAAGATTTGTGGCAAAATTCTCTGACATCCCTACCGCCATCGTATCATGAAACTTAAGGTGCTGGCATTCTCTGGGGCTAGATAGCAGCCCCCTCTGCACCAGAAGCTGAGCTCTCTGCCTTTCCAGGAGGCATATCCAAAGGCATCACCACTGAAGTTCCATACTGACTTGGGTAGTGCCAGGGTCTTCTGAGGTGACCTGTTCCCTGAGGCCATCTCGCTCTGAAGGTTCTAGCTGCTCTTCTGAAGATGAAGTCAATGGAGGCATGACACCTGGGACCATTGCACATCTCTGACAGTTTCACTGCCACCACGAATAACACTGTTGCACACACTATCTATCCAGGGAAGACACCAATCAATGTGCAGAGATGGTTATTCTTTTCTGCTGATGTTGCCTTGTGCAGTAACAACCCTATTCCACTCAGCAGGTGTAACTTGAACATAAGATTCTTCTGTTAGTTTCTAACATATACTTTATTGCAATTTAGTTTCCAATGTGAATTGGATCCAGTCTAGTAAATACTGTTCCTTGACAGGCAACTCCTGTGTATTTGCTGAGGAGTTGCATTTGTAACTGTTGTGGTATGCATATTTTTTTAATCTATTACTATTGTCAGGATTCCCCCTTAGCTCCCACTTCACTTCAATGCCCAAACATACACAGATGGGAGGCTTCAGTCTATAGCTTTTAATCCATTACCTCATAGGGTCATACAGATGCAAATTCTCAGAGACTTTCCATCTACAAGGAATGCCTTCAGGGGATTCAAATGGAATTTACGAGAGTTGCCTGCGGTTTGAAGAGGGAGGCGGTCTCGCTAGCCTGACTTAAGTGGGGAGAGGTCCCTCTCTTGTCGTGAGGCCTCTAAGAGCAGCTTTTCACACAAGGCCAATCGGCTAGACTGTTTAAGTTCCACCCCTGCCTTCTCTCTCTTTGCTCTGTGCCTGCGTCTGGCATCTATTAGGTCCTCCTCCTGTTCGCTGCCTCTCATGGGGTGCAGTGGGTGAGGAGGGACCCTCAAGCTCAGCCATCTGGATGTTTGTAACCTGAGAAGCAGGCCTACTCATATCTGGACTAGCCTGGGAAAACACCTCCTCCATGTCTGATGGTTCTCCTTCAGAATCTGAACTGCTATCCTACTCCCTACACTCAGAAACACCCCTTACAACTATTCTGACAGTCTGGTTACATCTTGGACTCTTGTTTCTTTGTCTGCAGAGCACCTGGAAGTACTATTTATCATTCATATTGAAACCGGTTAATTAGCCTAATTCACACAAATCCTTCATGACATAATTCATTCACCATATGTAATTTTAAGAAATGAAAAAGTGGCCTTCAAGGAAGGCCTACATTGCATCTACACAGGCAACACCCACAGCCTTTCACAGCACACCAAGAAAATAATCTGAAACATTAATGAAGAAAAGGAAAGAAGCCTGATCTTTTGTTTGCATTATTAGTTCTGCTTTTCCCTCAGTGGCAGAAGATGTAAATACAATTGTTAGCCCAAGGGCTCTCTCCAAAACTGCTTGTCTGTATCAGTTCATATGGTGAAAAAGTGTCAATAAATGTGTTAAGCTACTTCAGGCGTAGTCTGAGAAATGGTATAATAATCTAGATAATGCATGCAAGATCAAAGCTGTTAAGAGGGGTGACAGGTGGCATAAATGTCCTGAGGACATAACTCACAGAGGCTCAGCAGCACTTGATATAACTATTGTAAAAACAATCCCCATCTAAACTCTTCTGAGCAGCTCCAGTGTATTATTTCTTTGACCATAGGGTCAACCCAGAGAAAAAAACATAAGAACCCTGCTGGATCAAATCAAAGGCCTATCTAGTCTAGCATCCTGTTTCCCACAGTGTCCAAGGGATGCCCACAAGGAGGACATGAGGGCAGTAGTCCTCTCCTGCTGTTGTTCCTGGAAGTACAATATAGCTGTTGTGACTAGTAGACTCTGATACCCTTATCCTCTTTGAATTTGTCTAATCGCCCCTTATTTTTACATAGAATTTTCCAGTATACACTAAAAACAGGCAAAACATAGCCTGAAATTTTTAAATAAAACAATCAAACGTGAACAATTTAGTTTGGATTTAGTTTAGGGGAGAGCACAGAAAAACAAAACCTTTAGGGCGCAATCCTATGGCTGCTAGTCAGTGGCTAGATGGCCATAGGATAGGTCGGTTCCCAAGGTCGGTTCCCTGAGAACACCCTCTACCCCCTCCTGTGCTGCCTCATAGGCAGTGCGGATCAGCCCTCTGCTCCGCACTCATGAGAGAAGCGCGGAGTGGGAAAAATGGGGCGTTCCTGGGGGCAGGGTGGGGTGGGGAGGGCAGAAGTGCTTTTCTGATGCTTCCTATGCATTATCCTGAGTCCACCCCCACTCAGCAGCTAGACACCCCCAAAATTGGCTGTCTAGCCATGAATGCAGGGCAGCTGAAGTGTGGAGGGGATGATCCCCCCTGCACTGCTCCTGCCCTGCATTGGATAGGTGGTCACCTCCAAGTTCGGAGGCGGCTGCCTATCCCGATAGGATTGCGCCCTTAATATGTTGTTATTATTTTTCTGAATAGGAAAGCAAATCCTTACAATGATCTGGGGGGCTTAGATCTGGGTTGTATGATTAAAATGCCTAAAAAATGTTTGCCATAGTTCATAGAATCTTTCAGGGTTTGAAAAGGGATGGGTGAGAATTTTGTTCTGTTCACATTTTAATGTGAATAGGCCTGCTTCATAGTTCCCATACCAAAGCACATACCAGAGTGCAGTTGCACTCCTAAATCCACACTTTCCTAAACACTGAGCTCAATTTTTGCTATAAACACACACACATGCATACACACACACATGTATATTGTGAAAAAGTGTGCACAAAATGTGCATATTAGGAAAAAGTGCATATAAAATCACTTTAGCCAATACGGAAAAATTAACACATTTTTTTTAAAGAAACGCACGTTAAATGCATACGTTTGGGAAACTGTGTATATTTGAAGAAATGCATATGAAAACATCTATGGATTTTCATGTGGATTAAAAAAAACACTTTGCAAGTTGATGTAGAAATGGGATGAATTCAACTGTCCAATGAATTGCCTGAAAATGAACTTGAGAGATTCGTCCATCCTAGTTTTGCATGACCTTTAGCAACATTTCCATGGTGGGTGAGCTTGTCCATGAATATGTAGTCCCAAAGCCTCCTAAACCCAGCCTGGATAGATAAGCCCATTAAACTTTTCCAGTTGGTTGGAACCATTGCTCTTGCTGCTTCTAAAGAATGTGAAATAAAGTTTTTGTGCAACATAGACTCTAAATTCTTCAGAAAAATACACAGAACTGCAAGTATTGGAGTCTTTTTTGCTTAATCATATTGTTAATATCTGTTAATCTTAGTCATATTGTTAATATTTGTAAATGACCCAGTTCGCATGATCACCACAGCCCACCCTTGCTTATTTAAGCCACGATGAGTTGTAGTGCATGTCAGTGGCCATTTTGAATATTCAAGCCACAACAGGTGGTCCCCTATTGGTCAAAAGCTTTGTTTAAAAAATCAGCGTATCAACTCATCTTAAAGGCAGGTTGTTATGGCATGAATAAGAAATCTAAGTGAAGAAAATACAGCCTACTCTGACCAGTTCTGGGACTTTGGCTATGAAAATAGTTCGCCGTTTTTACTAATACTTAATTCTAGATTGATGATTTGTTTATTTAAATTATTTATAGGCCTACTTTTAGGGCCAGGCCCTAATGACATGGTTTCCATGCATAAATATAAAAGTGCAACATTTCTAAAACATAATCACCATAAACATCAAAAACACAAAGTAAGATACAGCAGCAGCAAAAATTAATAATGATAAAATAGCAGCAGAACAATAACCACCTTGGGAGGGCTTTTGCCCTTAAAGGTTTCCTGGAAATTTTTTAAATACATATAAATAAGATGTATTTACAACAATAGCAATTGTTCTAATGTCCACTTTGACTTAATCTAGCATGTCATCCCTGTCATCTCAATCAGCTTACAGTCTCGTGTATGAATATGGGTGCCCTCCCCATCCTGCAACAGTTCTTTGGGTTTCCAGCATCTCAGTTAATCTAAACTATATTAGGGTTATTCTCCAACCATGTTGTCATGTTTGGAATCCCAGAGGCCCATTTCCAGGCCCCTTTCTCAGTTAGGGCAATCATTCTTTAATGTGGCTAGTAAAGTGATTTTTGAAGCATAGCAAAACTAGTTTCTAACATTTAGGGCCAATTCTTAACACAATGGCAGCCATGTGGAGAATACTAAGAAAGTACTGGCTGTGGCTCTGCCTGGTCTCAGAAGTGATATTTCCCAGCCCCACCTGGAGGGAGGAGCGGTTGCTCAGTGGTAGAGCACGTGCTTTGCATGCAGAAGGTGCCAGGTTCAATCCCCGGCATCTCAAGGTAGGGCTGGAAAACCTCCTGCCTGAAACCCTGGAGAGCTGCTGCCAGTCAGTGTCAACAATACTGGGCTAGATGGACTCAGTGTAAGGCAGATTCCTATGTTCCTATGTATGACATGTGTACAGCCAGAGACTCTTGATGGTTCAGATTAAGCCTGGTCAACTTTAATCACAGTGACTTATTGCAGAGAAAGACAATACTTCCCTATTTTCTGGAACTAATTTATACCAGTATACAAATCAGCTTTCAGGTTATATTTTAAAATTACATACATGAGTTCCCAAGAAAAAACAAATGGCTAAGTAAATAATCTTGAGTGATGAGCACTCTCTTGAGAAAAGAAGCATACACAATCTCTCATTGACTAAAGCATCTTTAAATGTAAACACAGTTCAGAAGCTGAGAAGCAACTTTCCTAACCAGCTGATTAATCCTGTCAGTAGGACCTTTGGTGGTTTCCTTGGAAATATCCCAGATTTTCACCCAGTAATTTCCCCACCTATACCAGGGGTGGGCGACTTCAGGTTGTTGTTGTTCAGTCGTTGTCGACTTCAGGTTGTTGTTGTTCAGTCGGAGTCAGGAGATCTGGGTTCTAGTCCCCACTTGGCCACAGAAGCTGACTTTGGCCAGTCACAAACTCTCAGCCCAACCTACCTCACAGGGTTGTTGTTGTGAGGATAAAATGGAGGAGGAGGATTATGTACGCCACCTTGAGTTCCTTGGAGGAAAAAAAGGCGGGATATAAATGTAATAAAATAAATAAATAAATGTCCAGTTTAAAGCAAAATTTGATTGTTACAAACAAGAGACCTTGTGTATTGACATAAACTCCAGCTTCCAACATCCTATAAGCCTTCCTCAGAAGTTTGTGCTTGGTTGGTTTTAGAGCAGATCTGGGCAAGCCAACTCATGAAGCAATAGACCTTTAGTATCAAATATAATATGGTATGGCAAAATTATATAGATCTAGATCATGCTTCCTACATTTTTTTTTCCAAAAAGGAATTTAAAATGGCTGTGCTGTAGTTTAGGTATACTTAGGCAAGAACCATGTATACCTTGTGAAGAAATGCCATGTATATAACTGTTGTTCTGTAATGTTTGCTTTGCATGGCCTCTCAGAGCTATAATGTGTCTATGTAGGCCTGAGACCTTGCTTTATTACTGTCAAAGGCCTGTGTAGTTGCTTAGTGACATTCTGAAGGGGGCGGGGAGAGAAAATTGCTTTGAATATTTATAGATGGGGTCTGGATCAGGTAAATTCAATTCTGATTGGCTGGAGATTCTAACTAGATGGAAAAGAGCTGTTAGGAAATGACTGTTGACAGGAATTTAGTCAGTCTGTGGGAGAGGGAGGTCTGCTGGTTGGTGGGTGTTATAAAAGGGCTAGGAGAAACCTGAGGAGAAAGTGAATAGCTAAAGCCTGATTATTAAGTTATCCCTTCTCTCTGAGATAGCCATACATGACTAGTGAAGATTAGGAGTAGGGAGCTAGTGGTTGTGTTATGCCAGGAAGCTGCCCTAAGATCTTGCTAGAATAAGATTACACAAGCAGGCATTACAACACAGAAAAACAGTCCAAGCAGCCAGAAATACAGCAGGAGGAGATTTGCGAGTCAGAGGAAGTCTGTACCTAAGAGCTGGACCTGGTTATGAGTGTATTTGGTTGGGGTGGAGGTTTAGGGAATTTGGTCTGAGGTAAAAGAAATTATTAAAGACTTGTATTAGCAACAAGGTCTCTTGAGTCCTTAAAAAGTGTCACTAAGCATTCTTTTGGAAAATCCAAAGTAATCCCTAGTGTACAAAATATCCCTTCAATAAATGAAGTTGTTTAATAGTTCATCTTTTTGGCTGCCCATTTCATGCCTAAGGGCGCAATCCTATCTGGATGCTTGTCAGCCTCCAGGAACAGGAGGAGCACAGAGGCGATTGTCCTATTGCCTGTCTAGCTAGAGCTCTGCAGAGGGGGAGGGAAGGAGGCTGGGGATAGCTCATATCCCTGCTTCCCCAGACCCCTCCCCCACAGAACCGCCCCCTTTCTGTACTCTCCATGGTCACTTTTGCAAGCTCAGAGAGGCAGCCGGTGTGGTTCTCTCAGCACTGGCTGTGAAGGGGCTGGGACCGGGAACTCGGACTTCTGGGTCCGAAGCTGGAGCACTGTCTCCAACCTCAGATCCAGGAATCCAAATTGTCCTATGGCCTCCCAGACACTGTCTAGGGAGGCCATAGGATTGCTCTCTAAGTCTCTTAAACCAAGCTACTAAGACATTTTAAAGTATTCAGTGGCAGCAATCCTATGTCTTCTAAACAGCATCTGTGCGTCATAGGATATTTTGGTTTCCTCCTGGATCCTAACTCAGAGACATGCCTTCAGGGCAGGCCCAGAGCTAGGAAACCGCACTCCCCTCCCCCTCACAGCCAGCAAAGAGAGAACTGCACTGGTAGGGATGTACGAAAGTTCCGCCACGGATCTTGGGGAGACCGAATGCCAGCGCATTCGGCCCCCCAAAATCGGTGGCGGAATGGCCCGCCACCCCCCTGGGACAGGACTTACCTGGGGTGGATCTTCCTGGCGGTGGCAGCTCCAGCAGCGGCTCCAGCAGCGGTGCGGCGGCGGCCGGTCTTCCGACTGGCTGCCGCCGCCACCACTTCCAAGTTTAAAAAACAAAACAAAAAAACATGATAGGCTACGTAAAGATTTATGTAGCCTATCATGGCTAAATTTTAAAGAACACCATGATAGGCTATGTAAATGTTTACATAGCCTATCACGGCTGAGTAAAAACAAAACAAAAAAAACACGCGTATGCAAATGGCGACGCCCATGGGCGCCGCCATTTGCGTTCCTTATTTTGGCACGTCTTAGTCTACGTAAACATTTACGTAGACTACGGCGAAAATAAGGGGAACGCAAATAGCGTAGCGTCTACGCTATTTGTGTTCCCCTTATTTTCACCGTAGTCTACGTAAATGTTTACGTAGACTAAGACATGCCAAAATAAGGAACGCAAATGGCGGCGCCCATGGGCGCCTCCATTTGCGTACGCGCGTTTTTGTTTTTTTACTCAGCTGTGATAGGCTACATAAACATTTACGTAGGCTATCACGGCTGACTGCAGGGACGCAAACGGCGGCGGCTACAGCCGCCGCCATTTGCGTCCCTGCTAGCCAGTGGCCGGATGTCCAGCCACTGGCAGAGCCAGCCAGTGGCTCCGCAGAATTCGGGGGGAGGGACGGAGCGCCTCCCCCCCAGCATCAGCATAATCCGCGAACAGGTAAGTGACTTTCGTACATCCCTATGCACTGGCTGCTGCTACAAGCTCACAAATGTGAGGTTGTAGGGGGTGAAAGAGGGCATTCCCAGGGGAGGAGACTGGGGCAGCAGCCATACAACAAATCCTATGGCTGCCCCAGCCTCCTTCCTTCCCCCTCCCCAAAGCCTCCATTAGATGGGTGAAAGTGCCCACTCTGCATAGGATACTTGTAAGCCTCCAAGTTCAAAGGCTTATGAGTACCCTGGGCAGATTCCATAGGACTGCACCCTAAGAGAATTGGTGGCAACAGAAATGGGCCATCTTGTGGAACTTGGAATTATAGTGGCAGAGAGTTCCTTAGGCCCTGAAATATAAGCATTTGCTAAAAATAAGAAACCCCATAGGTGAGATTGCCCAGTGAAGGAGCATTTTCCCCATAAGTTGTGGCAGCACTGGGAGAAAAAATCCCTCATATACCTATAGCCCCCTTCACACATCCCTGCTCATCAGATCATATCTCTTTATATGACACATGCGTTATCTCAAGAATGCAGCTGAAGTATGTTCAAATATGTTCTTGCCGTGTGCCCTATGGGTCTCTCCTGTTTCTTGAGGACCAGTTTAAAGTGAGCACCTTGATTTCCAAAAACATCTCTCCATTTATCACTGATGAATTACTATTGTTTGTCTTGGTTTTGAGTAAGGATGGCAGAGAAATCTGCCAGGGACTCCAGTGAGGCCGGATTCTTTAGAATCCGCCCCCCTGGAGTCTGTGGCGGAACGGACTACCCCCCTGCCACTCGCCCGAAATCCCCCCAGGACGGACTCTACCTGCTGCCGGTCGGTCCGTCCGGGTCCGTCCTCTGCCATCCATCCACTGCCCCGGACTGCGGATGCAAATGGCGTCAGGCGTAGCCAATGCCATTTGCGTCCCTGCACTTTTCGGTGATAGGCTACATAAATATTTACGAAGCCTATCATGAAAAGAGCAGGGACACAAATGGCTTCAGCTACGCCATTTGTGTCCCTGCTCTTTGCCGTGATAGGCTATGTAAATATTTTCACAGCCTATCACTGAAAAGCGCAGGGACGCAAATGGCGTCGGCTATGTTGGACGCCATTTGCGTCCACGGCCCTGCAGCGGAAACAAGTCCAGCTGCAGACGGGCCCAGCCGGCAGCTCCACGGACTCGCCACAGAGCGGAGCCAGCCAGGGAGGATTCCAGGGGGAGGGACAGATCGCCTCCCCCCCCATGGACGCCCCCAGCAGACCGGTGAGTATGTTTCGTACATCCCTAGTTTTTACAGGTTTGACACCCCATTGCTCCTTCCTCCCTCTTATGTGTTACCTGTTCACATTAAATGTCTGGTGGAAATAATGAATACTAGTTTCAGGCAATGTACAAAGAAAGGAATGGAATTCTCTCTTTGCAACGTAATAAAGTTGGCAGAAGATAGTAGGGATGGCAGAGAATTCTGCCACGGATTCCAGTGAGGCCAGATTCTGTAAAATCCGCCCCCCCCCCGAATCCATGGCGGAACGGACTTCTGCCCCACTGCCCCCACCGTGGAATCCCCCAGGATGGAACTTACCTAGGGCAGATGCGGTGGATGCAGCGGATGCGGCGGCGGTGGTGGATGCGGCAGTGGATGCGGCAGCTGATCTCCTGGCCAGCCGCGGCCGGGCTGCTGAGACCACCATTGCTGTCCTTGCAGTTGTGATAGGCTACGTAAGAATTTACGTAGCCTATCACGGCTACCCCTCCCCAAAAAACCCATGTATGCAAATGGCGACGGCTATGGTGGCCGCCATTTGCATTCCCTATCTTTCGCCGATTTAACCTACGTAAATATTTATGTAGGCAATTATGGTGGAAAAAAAGGGAACCGCAAATAGCGTAGTGGGCGCTATTTGCATTCTTTTTTCCCCGCTGTGTTATCCTACGTAAATATTTATGTAGGCTTTCCCGGAGGAAAAAAAAGAAACGCAAATAGCGCCCACTATGCTATTTGCGGTTCCCTTTTTTTTTGCTGTAATTGCCTACGTAAATATTTACATAGGGTAGAACGGTGAAAAACAGGGAATGCAAATGGCGGCCGCCATAGCTGCTGCCATTTGCGTACACCATTTTGGGGGGGGGTTGGGGGGGCATGCCGTGATAGGCTACGTAAATACTTACGTAGCCTATCACGGCAGCCTGGAAGGATGCAAATGGCCGCCATTTGTGTCCGCAGCAGCCCGTCCACAGCCGGAAATCCGGCTGTGGACGGCTCTGGCCAGCTGCTCCGCGGAGCCACCACAGAGCAGAGCCGGCTGGTCTGGATTCCGGGGGGGAGGACCGGATCGCCTCCCCCCCATCAAGGATTCCGGGGGGAGGGACAGAGCGCCTCCCCCCCAGTGGATGCCCCGACTGGAACCAGGTAAGTGTTTCGTACATCCCTAGAAGATAGATGTTCAATGAACAGGGTCCATAAGCTCTCTGATTCGTAACAATGTGCTGTAAAACATCTAGTAAATATTCTTGTTACTATATTCATAAATGTTGTTGTTGTTGTTGTTATTATTATTGAAAGTTAATAGGAGTTAAAAATTGAACAATGTTAATTTTCCACCTATCCTGGCAAATGATTGTGGAAAAAATCCTTTAGGCAACGCAGTTATAAGAGATGCTTGTGACTGTGTGTTAAGCCTTAACCAGAGCTACTCCATGTATGAATGGAGTAGCTACTCCCACCTTGTTTTGGCAGCACAGTCTCTAAGAAGAAGCAGATTACAGCCTGTCAGCAGTTTCTCTGGGAATTCAAAGGGAGCATGAGTACCTCCCCAGACTGCAGGCTGATAACATTGTATCTTTTGCAGTAACTGAGTGTCAGTAGCTGGCAGACTTCCATCCCTGTCCAAAGAGAGAACATTCAGTTCCTCTCCAGATAACTGTGTGTGTTGTGTATCTCCAAGTAATGTGTCTAATAGAACATGGCTAGAGTGCTTCCCTATATGTGACATATTTCCCTATATAAAAGCCCACCCCATTGAACAGTCGGGGCTCTCTGCCCCTTTGCTGACAGAGTGCCTTGCTGGCCATGCAATAAAGTGCTTTCAGATCCAGAGTCTTACCCATGTCTAGTGTGATCCATTGTCCAGCTAGACAACGAACAAGGAGTGTGTTCCGCTCATACAACAATTTGCGACCATGGCAGGATCGTCTGACTCGTGTCCCTCTTCTCCTCCACCCGAAATCAACGCCCAGGCGCCACTAGGTGAATTAACCTGAGGGATCTTGTTTCCAGTGGAGGGTAGGGAGGACTTTGATAAGGGATGGGTCCAACAGAACAAAATTAAAGGGTAAGCAGATCCAGGTTTGATAAGGTAAGAGATCTCATAGACTTCACAGAATATATTTGGGTTTGAATCCCGGAAAGAATGTGGTTTTGAGGTGTGGGTTCCAGTCCTAAATCAAGATAAAACAATGGGTAACAAGTATTCTGCCCTTTTGGGCAGTCCACTGGATGTAATGATGAAGACTTTTAGTAATTTACCAGGTATTGGCAGTTTGTCTAAGAAACACATGTGTATTTTGTGTAATGAACAGTGGCCTGTCACCTCCCACTCTTGGCCAAATGTAGGATCCTTTAACCAACAAATCTTAAGAGATTTAAGGCTAGTCTTAGAAGATAAATTTCCTGGCCAGATGGATTATTGGTACCTTTGGGCAAATGAGGCTTACAAGCGGAGCCAAAGAGAAAAGGTTTTTGCCCCAGAAAGCCTTACTCCCCCCCCCCCAGCTCTGCCTGGTTATTTATCCACCTCTGCCTTGTCTGGTTTTGTATCCCTTTTTGAGTTATACCAAATTTTTTAACCCCTGCTGTCCCAGGTGGAAATGGAGCTCCTGGCGAGCCCACCAGAACTAGCTTATTCATCACTTAGAAGCCCTTTTGGCTATTGATAAAAGGGCAAAATGAAACACCAGGAGAGTTTCTTTATCCAGACTCTCCCAGTCCATTCACACGTATGGCAGTATGGACCCAAAAGCTGAGCAGAGTAAACCTCTCTCTCTCAGAGTAAACCTCTGGTAGGTGGCATGTTTGTAGACCAGGCATTGAAGAGTATTTTACTCGCCATGTTCCCGGGTAGCAAGGAAAGTCTGTATCCGAAGTTTTGAGTTTGGCAACGCATGTTTTTAATGGTAGAGATGAGAGAGAAGAGAAAGAGAAAGAGACAGTGGATAGTGTGAAGATGCTGGCCGCAGCAATTTCTGAAGGAAGATTTTACAAAACACAAGGGAGGGGACGTAGGCAAAGAAGAAGCCGAAGAGGCCAGTCACAGGGCCCTCCGCAGCCGCCTCAAAATGCCTGCAACATCTGTAATTATTGTTTGAAGGGTTAGAAAGTGCAGAAAGAGAAGAGCAAGTGCAGAAAGAGAAGAGAGAGGCAATGACAGTCCCACGGAGATTTCCACATAAAAGCCAAAAAACCCTTCCCCGACCTAACAGTTGGAAACTGAAATTGAATGCCCCATTCTTGAAAATCAAGGTTGGAGAAAATGAGTACTCTTGTCTAGTTGATACAGGCGCCAGTTGTTTTTATGCTAAATACCAAAGAACTTCCCCACTCGGGACGCCGAGAGTGGGTGATGAAATTGATGGGATCCCAAATTTACCAACCCTTTAGTAGAGAAGTCATGGTGTCTGTAGGGCTCTTTTAAAACAGACCATGCTTTTATACTAATGGATCATAGTCCTGTAAATTTATTAAGAAGAGATTTGTTAAGTAAATTTTGAGCTGAATTTAAATGTGATCCTAATAACTTGTGGATTTCGCTGCCATCCACTCATTTGATGGCTCTTACTGAAGGAGTGGAGCCAAAATGTTCCTCCCTCCCAGAAGCCCTTGGGAAAATAGAAAAATGCTGATCTCCTTAAGAGAAAGCCACCCCTATCTATCTCGTGTAAACCAATTAACTTAACAGAGAAAAATAAGGTCCGTTAGAATGTTTAGATGAAGACAATCTCTTGTTGGTTCAGTCTTGTCAAGCTTAAAAGAAGAAACAGCCCAAGCACAGGCTTCACCAAGAGCATGTGCTGAATTGTGTGCTATTGTAAAAAGATGTTACAGGTTGGCATATACCATACAATATGAGAAAGGCAAAATTGTAGCTTAGGCTCCACTTGTGTGTTTACCAGAAAGGAAGATGTTTTTGAACAAAATAATGCAAGTAAAACTGAATGTTTCTGGAGAGATAGTATATGTGCTGAAAATGGGATTTTTATTTGGTTAAAGTAAGTGTAAACTTTTTCTGAAAGTCACTGGTAAGAAGCAAGTAGACAGAAAGTGTACAGGGCACCAGGTTGGAGAAAGCTAGAGTAGAGGCTTGTAGAAAACCAGAGTATGATAGAAATGTTGCAAAGCATAGTGAACTAATGAAGGTCAAGCGAGAGTTGCACCAGGAGTGTAAGAAGAGTTGCTTTGTGTGTAGAACTGATAACCACAAATAGTTTATGGGTCAAGATGTACCTTAAATATGTGCTTTTGTCCCACTGATACAAGAAGTGCATACTGAATTGCTTCTTTTGTTTATGCTGTTTAATCTCTGAGCATGTGCAGATGTATTTCTGACTATGCTGTTGCAACTCCTTATGAGAGTTTTGAATCAGCTAGCCTCTCCGCTCAAGTAGCTGAGCTCATTGCTCTAAAAGTCAAAAACTGTTCACTGATTCACGATTTGCTTTTAGAGTAGTTCATGATTTTGGTCAATTATAAGAAAAGAGAGAGTTCATGACTTCTGCAGGAACCCCCATTGAAAATAGAATATATATTTCAGATTTGTTAAAAAAAAAAA
The DNA here is from genome assembly GCF_057233095.1 of Heloderma suspectum. Classification (NCBI taxonomy): domain Eukaryota; kingdom Metazoa; phylum Chordata; class Lepidosauria; order Squamata; family Helodermatidae; genus Heloderma; species Heloderma suspectum. The sequence goes on from NC_139462.1 coordinate 75,395,251, forward strand.
AAAAAACAGTTCTCCTGCAATCTTCCATTGCTATTATTTAATGTGCAGCTCATACATATGAACAAGATGCTGCATCTCACTCAAATTCCCATGCTGATGCAGCTGCAAAAGGCTGCTGCACAAATATCTTGTTAATCTTTGGGACATCAACATAGCCCAAGATTTTGCCCCAAAACATAATGAATCCAGGTGGAGTCATGCAGGTTGTATTTTACACCCCGACTTTCTAAGGCGCTCCCCAGGCGGCCGCTTGGTAGTCCTAGGTCACTCCATTTCCTCTTGTCCAACATGCTTCATCCCTGTTCACATGCCAGCAAGGGAGGATGGGCCATCTGTCAGCCCATCTCTATCTGTTGCGTCACCTGTCAGTCCCACAATGCAGGACATCTTGTGAAGGTTGCGCAAAGATATAGAGGTCTCTCAAATGTCTGTTTTTACATCTGCAAATAGATTTTATTCAAATGTCCAAGTGTTGTAGGTTTGAATATGTGTTAGAAATTGTGTGCCTGTTTTCTGGATGAGGGTAAAGGCATCCCCTTGCAGAAGGGCAGACGCTACCACAGTCACTAAGAAACTTTTGAACTTTGCAACTCCTACTAGAAACAGGTATGCAAAGTGATGAACATTTCCTCCACTTTCACTGCCCATATCACATCCCCCCTCCAAAGTTTGGGAAATGTAGAGAACAAGTGGGATACTGAGGAGCAAAATGTGCCAAAGTTATGTACTGAATTGAGCTCTGATTAGGTGACTATTTTGCCATTAGCCCTGATGTCTATGAAGGCCACCCCCGAAAAGAGAAAACACCACTTGTCTCCATATGAAATTATCACCGGCAGGCCAATTAAATTTTTGTCCTCACCTCCCGAATATGAGGACTCTACCTACACTCGTTCATTGAACATAGACTATTGTAAGAAATCAATGAAATGTGTTAAGAACTTTCATTCACAGTTTGAAGAAGTACGTCCATTGCACCCAATCATAAGCAGTGTCACAGCCTAGAAGTTAGAGATTGGGTCTATGTGAAAAGACATCAAGAGAAGGAAGCCTAGATCCATCATACCCAATGCAAGCATGACATTACACCAGATGACAATGAGGTAGCCAAAACCCCCACCTTCCCTGGACTAAGACAAGATGTGAGGGCCTGGACAGCAGATGGCATCAAAGAACGGTGGAAAGGCCCGTACCAAGTTCTTCTTGTTTCACGCACCGCTCTCAAAGTAGCAGGTTGAGTTTCCTGGCTCCATTACTCCCACTGCACCATCGCCAGAGGAGCTACGACAGACAGCCCTGCTGAGTCAGGGCCAGAAGAAGCTGACATCACAGGTTCAAGTTGCACTTCTCCTGACCAGGAAACAGGGGGATTTGAAGCAGTTGAAAAATGTGCTGCATCATGGCAGGCAACACACTTAGATGGACTCAAGTTGAAATTACAGCGCTTGTCCTAAGCATGTTTCTTTACTGTACCCCAACAATTCTAGTCAGAGATCAACTGCATGAGGTTACTAACTGTAAGATACAATGCCCTTATTTTGCAACCAAACCCATTCCTCTGAGCATACTGCAAAGCTATGAGTATACTTTCTGCAGGGGAGGGAAAGCTGTGTTATTGTTTACAAAAAAGAGTAAGATTATTTGCACCAAACCACTGAGCCCTTAGGTGCCAGATGTCATAAAAGAATTGAATAAAAGATGGGCTCCCCAGACTACTTCCCCACCTGCAAAGAAAGGTATCCCACATGTGTTCAACAAACTGGTAGCCACAACACCTGAGCCTATTCCTAAGAGTTGGTGTCCAAACACATATTTACATTTATTTAGAGTTATAGCTGCCAAGATTAACCACCCTTGTGCTCACACCCTACTAATAGCCATGGTGGAGTCCCTCTAGTTGGTATCCCAATGACCATTTTACAGTTGGCACAAGCACAACAATTGAACTTGACATCTCTTGATATGAATAGTCAGACGAGACTGTCCTTAAGTGGTGAAGTTTTCCCCCCTTTTGTGTTACTTACCTTCCCTCTAACCATCCTAACATACAACCCCACAGTTGCGACGTATCACTTCAGTATGATGGGACAAACTGGACTGTAGAAACCGAATTTTCTACAGAAGTTGTGGCAGATGTGGTTAGCGGTTGGGAAACTGTTTCTCATAACGTCTTTTATCCCTTTACACAGAATGACACCATTTCCACTTTAGGCTTGCCAGCAAGTGTTTGGTGGCTATGTGGGCATACAGCAACACTTGCACTCCCATCCTTAAGTGCTCCATGGCAATGTGCCCCAAGGCTTGTTGTGCCGGGCATGCGAATTGCCACAGACCTTCCCCAGGACTGCCAACGCAACGAACGCAGTTGGGCTGGGTTTGGTCGTGGCCTCATACCTATATATGGAGTTGCAAAGAATTTTGCTCTACCTGAATCCCTCACTCAGTTCACTAATGAGTGTTGCAATTACCAAATCCCTCTCCACTGAAGTAACCGAGGTACGTCTAGTAGCCTTGCAAAATAGGCTAGCTCTAAACTACCTCCTAGCCTCACAAGGAAATGTGTGTGCTTTAATTGGGAATGAATGTTGTACTCGTATAACAGATAACCAACCTGACATCTTACATCACCTTAATAATATAAACAAAATCTCTAAAGATATTTCACACATAGGTAAAGATACCTTTAGAGATTGGCTACGTTCCTGGCTTCCCATCCACTACTGTTGTGTTAATAATTGCCATTTCATGCTTTGTGCAATGTTGTATAAGCCTTATTTCTGCATTATATAAGCACTGTCAACTTCCTACAGGCCAGTATGCAGCCATGCCTGTGAATGAGTTCCCCTCTATTGAAATGTCCAGCCATCCAACCCATCGCCTTAAACTTAAAGAATTCTATTCATGATCCAAGAACATACAAAAAGTAATATTTGGATCAAAGGGCGGATTGTGGAAATAATACTTTAGGCAACGCAGTTATAAGAGATGCTTGTGCCTGTGTGTTAAGTCTTAACCAGAGCTACTCCATGTATGAACGCTAGCCCACCTTGTTTTGGCAGCACAGTCTCTAAGAAGCAGATTACAGCCTGTCAGCAGTTTCTCTGGGAATTCAAAGGGAGCATGAGTACCTCCCCAGACTGCAGGCTGATAACATTGTATCTTTTGCAGTAACTGAGTGTCAGTAGCTGGCAGACTTCCATCCCTGTCCAAAGAGAGAACATTCAGTTCTTCTCCAGATAACTGTGTGTGTTGTGTACCTCCAAGTAATGTGTCTAATAGAGCATGGCTAGAGTTCTTCCCTATATGTGATGTATTTCCCTGTATAAAAGCCCACCCCACTGAACAGTTGGGCCTCTCTGCCCCTTTGTTGACAGAGTGCCTTGCTTGCCATGCAATAAAGCACTTTCAGATTAGGGATGTTAGAGAATTCCGCCACGGATCTCAGGGGGGCCAAATTCCAGTGAATTCGGCCCCCCGGAATCCGTGGCGGAACAGAGCAACCCGCCCCACCACCCTGCGAAAGCCCCGCGAAACGGAGCCTACCTGGCTGCGGCTGCAGCTGTGGCAGTGGCTCCGGCTGCTGCCGGGCTGGTGTGGACGCAAATGGCGTCCTAAGCGGGGAACGCCATTTGCGTCCCTATGGTAGCCCATCATAGGCTACGTAAATATTTACATAGCCTATCACGGGCTACCATATGCTCTTCCAAGGACCATCAGATTATAGATTCGGTAGTCTTTAGGTACTGATGTCACTCAGCTTCATTTCCCCAATCTATAAGGTCAAGCTACTATTAATCTGCTACTGATAGTAAAGACCTTTGCACCATTGAAGGACCATTTAATAATACATTAAATAGTCCTTATATAAGCTGTGTTACAAAGCTTATATTATTAGGTATATTATTAAGTATGTTACTAGTAGTTATACTAGTAAGAATATTCAGGGCCTAACCAGTTCTGGCTGAAATGGCTGAAGGATTCCACTCATTAAATCTCAGAGGAATGTCATTAAAGGTCAGCGGGACCAAGAATCTTACCAATACATTTTGGCCAACTCAGTAGATACACAGCAACTATTTGATGATGATGACATGAAAGAAATACACTCACACTGCCACTTACAAAAATTAAAAACATAACACAGCATTTACATCTAAATAAAAAATTCTAAAAGCAGCAATATAGAGCAAACCTATTAAAGGCAAGAAAACAGAAGGAGGTGAGCATCCAAAGTAGATCACAAAGAAGAGAAAGAAGTTCTCAACGTGCGAGTGTCACATTCTCTTGGCCCCCACCTTCCTCATGCACACACACAAGAGAAGCTTCAGTCTCACGTCTTTAATTCACTATCAACAGGTTCATTACAGATGCAAATCCCTGAAGACTCTCAGGTAGGGATGTACAAAAGTCACTTACCTTTCCACGGATTATGTTGATGGGGGGGAGGCGTTCCGTCCTTCCCCCCGGACTCCTCGACGGGGGGGAAGGCGATCCTTTCTTCCCCCTCGGAATCCTCCACGGCCGGCTGTGCTCCGCGGCAGCTCTGCGGAGCAGCCGGCCAGGCTCAGCCAGGCCAGAGCCGTCCTCAGCTGGATTTCTGGCCACGGAGGGCTCGGGGGGGGGGAACCCGCGTTCACAAATGGCGGCGGCTACGGCCGCCGCCATTTGCGTTCCTTATTTTTGGCCATCTTAATCTACATAAATATTTACGTAGACTATGACGGCGAAAATAAAGGGGAACGCAAATAGCGTAGCGGGCGCTATTTGCGTCCCTTTTTGATTCACCATTTTAGCCTACCTAAATATTTACGTAGGCTAAAACAGCGAATCAAAAAGGGACGCAAATAGCGCCCGCTACGCTATTTGCGTTCCCCTTTATTTTCGCCGTCATAGTCTACGTAAATATTTACGTAGAGTAAGACAGCCAAAAATCAGGAACACAAATGGCGGCGGCCATAGCCACCGCCATTTGCATACACGGTTGTTGTTTTTTTTAAAAAAAAAAACCAGCCATGATAGGCTATGTAAATCTTTAAGTAGCCTATCACGTCGTCGTCGTTGTTGTTTTTTACACAAGACTGCAAATGGCAGTGGCGGCAGCCGGTCGGAAGACCAGGCGCCGCAGCCGCCGCAGCTGCCACCGCCACCGCCGGCGGAGCCGCCGCTGCCCGGAAGATCTGTCCCAGGTAAGTCTCGTCCTGGGGGGGGATCCACGGGGGCGTGGCAGGCCATTCCGCCACGGAGTTCGGGGGGCTGAATGCACTGGCATTCAGCCTCACCGAGATCCCTGGAGGAATTCTCTGCCATCCCTACTCTCAGGCTACAAAGTAATAACAGCAGGGGACCCAAAAGGGGACTACAATGTTGCTAGCTGTTTCAACAGGGACTTGCTGGCTAGAATAACTTAGGGAGGGAAACCCCTCCCATCCAGTGATGATCCCCTATGTCGACCCTCACGTGTCATCACCAACTGGGTCGACTGTCTGAGCTCCACCTCTAACTTTTCTGCTTCACTCTGCACCGCAGTCTAGCATCCCTCAGGTCACACCCTGCACTCTCCTCCTCCTCCTTCTCCAGGATTCTCATGGAGGAGGGGAGGGCTTCAGACTCAGCCATCTGGGTGCTAGTATCCTGAGAAGCATGCCTAACCATATCTGAACTGGCTGGGGAAGATGCCTCCCACAGTTCTTGCTGTTCCCCTTCTGAATCTGAACTGCTAAATATCTCCATACGCTCAGAATCAATCCTGACATCAAGACTGAATTTATATTGTGAGAAGCCCAACGTGTTTCGGCCTTTTCTTCTTTTAGGCCTTCTTCAGGGGGCTGTAACATAAATGATCATAATATTTACAAATAGGACATATAATTAACATATAATTATACGTTAACATATAATTAAAACAGTGCTGTAATACAAATTGCGACAGAGGCTAATACGCACTTAACATTATTTTTAAAAAACATAAAACCTACTTTATTGCTAAAAATAACACTTAAATACATACTTAATAAAGAAAAAAGTCTGCACAATGTTTTCAGCAAAGGATTGTCTCTGTGTCAGTCTACTAGTGACTGGAAAAATATGTCTTGACTCTTATCTTATATTCTTTTAGTCCATTTTTTTTCTTAGGGTGCAATCCTATGGGGATAGGTGGCCGCCTCCAAAGTTGGAGGTGACCGTCTATCCAATGCAGGGCAGGAAAAGCACAGAGGGCTGTATAGCATTTGTGGCTATACAGCCTATTTTGGCTGTCTAGCCACGGAAGGTGGAGCAGGGGAAGTGGCTGCCGGTGCGACACATAGGATGTGTCGTACCAGCATTTCCACTCTCCCTGAGCCAGAATACCACCCCCCGGAACACCCTGTTTTTGCTGCTCCATGCTCCTCTTCCGAGCATGGGGCCATTCCAAGCTGCCTGCAAGGCAGCACGAGAGTGGGGGGAAGGTCGGTTCTCCGGGAACCGACTGCAGCGATTCCACATGCACAGTGTGTGAATGGTAAAGGTTTGTATATATGTGTGGTGGCTGGTATGTATCTGGAATGATTGATAGGTGAGTGTGAGGCGGGGTTTAGCAGAATATGGGCAAGAATGACAGTTTGACAAATGGAAGAAAGGGGGAGTGGCTGAGAGAATGGAATGCAGTGTGATTGGATGAGAGCTTGTGCAGAAAAAGGCAGAGGGGTTGATTCCATTTAGTCAGATCAGTCTGGGAGGAAGGTAGATTAGGTACAGCTAGATAAGTGTGAGATGAGATTGGGAGATAAGAGTGAGAACATCTAGGGAGATAGTCTGTGGGACACAGAGTGTGTCAGATAGTGTGTGAGCGAGTGTGACAGGTTTTTGAACATAGACATAAAAGCAAGAGTTATATTGTGTAGTTTATGGTGCTGACTTATTTTAATCACCCCTGATATCTTTTCCTCATCCCAACCCAGATCCTATTTCCAATCCTGTTGCACCAAATAAACCTTTGTTTTCAATTTTAAAAGACAGTTTCCTTTTTTAGTTATTAGGAAGGGTTTCGTGGAATAACCCCCATGTGCTGGCTACTTGGTCTGTGCTACCAAAAAGAAAGAAAGCAGCTCTAAAAGGGTTATTGGTGGCAGCAATTGAGAGAGTGGTGAAGCATCACAATACACGAACAGAGGGTTGTGGGTGAGAGCCTAAAAGTGGCAGTGTGAGGAGAGACACTGACCAAAACACCCGACCTGGTGACTAGAAGTACGATCGTGAGCTAGTCAAAAAAGCCTCAGGTTCTCACAAGTGATGGTAATAGTGAGATCTCAAAAGAGAAACCCTTTTAGATTTTGAGAAATAAATCTTGAGTGTGTGCTGTTGAAAGGAAGGAAAACCTGTGGAAAAGTGTGTTGCCCAAGTTGTTGGGATCAGAAAATAAAATTACCTCACACAAAGTAAAAGTGCGTGTGTGTAAAGTCCTTTGAGAACCCAGAGAGCAGCCATGTGTGTGTGTAGAGTTGGAAAAAAGCTTTTTTTAGCTTGGAAAAATGTTAAGGACTGAAAGCTGAACAGAAAGTAACTCTCATAGAACAGAATCAGAGAGGAAAAAAAGTAGACACTCTCACAGACTATAAACAGATCTTACAAGAAAGTAAGAAAAATACTGTCTCAAAAATAAGTAAACGTTTCTCAAGTGAGGGAAGAAAGAAAACTCAAGTAAAATGCCTCCCAAGAAAGCAAAAAGAATTCCTGTAGAAGATGAAGAAGCCATTTTGTCAAGAGAAATTCCTGAGGTAGAGGGGGAAGTTAGTGACAATATGGAAGATATTGAAAGTGCAGAATGTATAGGAGAAGAAGAGATTAGACAAACAGTTCCCATCATAAGTGTGTTAAAAGCTAGTGATTCCTCACGGTCTGAGATTGTCAACATGCTGTTGGAAATAAAACATATGGAAATGGTGTTGAGACAAAAAGAACTTGAGAAGGAGGAAAAAGAGACAGCACAAGAATTGGAAACTGAACGGATTAAGCTTAAGAAGGAGGAGAAAGGAGAGCACAAGAATTGGAAATTGAATGGATTAAGCTTGAGAAGGAGGAAAGAGAGAAAGCAAAACAAGTGGAAATAGAGCTTGAGCTCCTCAGATCGAAAGAAAAAGAAACAGACAGGGAGGAGAGAGCAAAAGAGAGAGAAATAAATAGGACTTTGAGGAAGAAAGAAATGGAAATAGAAATTATGAGAGTAAAACAATAGTCTAGTGAGGGAGACAAACAAAGGGAACGTGAAAAAGACTTCCATAAAAGCCCCAGATTAACCCCAAAAGACTTTGCCTCTTACATCCTAGGGCAAGATCCTCAAATCTTTCTATCCACATTTGAGAAAGCAGCATTTAATTGGGGTATTGAACAGGCAGACTTTATGAAATTTATTCCAAGCCTGGTGAACACAATACATTTCCCTCAGATAAAGAAGTTCCCTATGAAGACTTTAAGAATGCTGTGTTTGCATGTTTTAAACTAGGGGCTGACTTTTTCAGAAAGAAGTTCAGGACTCTACAACTCCATCCTGACAGATCTTTCACTGAGCACAGTTCCAGGTTGAGTGATCTGTTTGAGAAATGGGTGACAGGCACCAAAGCAGACACAAAACAGAAAATACAAGATTTAATTATTTTAGATCAATTTTTATTCTAACTCCCCAGAGAAATAAAGCTGTTCCTGAAAGACCGTTTCCCCAAAGATGTTCAGAGTGCTGCTGAAATTGCTGACCAGCTGGCACTGAATAGAGGTGGCTGGGACAAAAGAAACCTTAGGAAGGGTGAATTTAAACCTATTTTTAAAACTTTACCTCAGAAGGAGGAAGTTAAGAGAGGGTATTCACCTGGACAAGAAGGGGGTTTCAGAATGTCCAGACCAAGAGAAAATTACCACAGCCAAGTAACAAACGGGAGGGAGAGAACATGTTTCAACTGTGGGAAGACTGGCCATTATAAGTGTCAATGTCCAAGTCCACAACTCAGAGCAAATATATCTAGTCATGTTGTGAAGTTAGTTAAATGTGTTGAAACACCTACACAAGCTTTAGCAGAAAGCAGTGACAAAACACAGATGGTACCTCAGGGTAATATTAAAGATCTGAAAATATTACCTGAAAAGGTTATACTGTGTGGTTTAAAAGTGTCAAATTTGCCACAGCTAGATATGAGCTCACAGAAATGGTACAGATAGGAGATCAAAAATATTTGAGTATGCTGGATACAGGGGCTAAGATTTCACTAATTAGAGCAGATCTGGTGAAAGAAAAAGACATAATCCCTGGAAAGATATGTTATATAAAAGGGATTAATGGCACCCACAGGGAAGTTCCAGTTGCCAGTGTATATCTACAACAGAGATGTAGAAAAGGAAAATATGAGATGGCTGTAAATTCTGAGCAAACAGAAGTAGTGATAGTTGGGAAAATTGTGATGGGGAGAAGAACCCAAATTCATATTTGCCCAGACCCTTTTGAAGAAAATTATTTGACTCAAACTGAAAATGAGAAAGAAAACTTGAGTAGGCCTCAAGAAAGCCTTGGTAGTAGTGTAGAGAGAACAATAGAGGCAGTAGGCCTGATACCATGGCAACCCCTGAACTTGGCCTAGAAGTACATAAGAGTTACACTGTAACAACAGAGCCAGGACAAACTAAGACTGTATTGAAGCAGCTGACAAAAAGGGAAAATTTTAAACAGCAGACTCTCACAGACCCAAGTCTAGAAAGTATCATGTCGGGAACATGGCTAAAAGAAACCAAATAGAGTTGTCAACCCAGGGGGAGCAATTTAGCTGAAAAAAGAGTTGCTATATAGTAGGGATGGCAGAGAATTCTGCCACGGATCATGGTGAGGCCGAATGCCAGTGCATTCGGCCCCCCGAACTCCGTGGCGGAACGGCCTGCCACCCCCCCCGCGGATCCCCCCCAGGACGAGACTCACCTGGGGCGGATCTTCTGGGCAGCGGCAGTTCCGGCGGCGGCGGCCCGTCTTCCGACCGGCTCCGCCGCTGCCATTTCCAGGCTTGTGTAAAAAAAGAAAGAAAAAAAGACGTGATAGGCTACGTAAATCTTTACGTAGCCTATCACGGTTGGGTGGGTTTAAAAAAACAAACAAACATGTACGCAAATGGCGGCGGCTACGGCCGCCGCCATTTGCGTTCCTTCTTTTTACCGTCTTAATCTACATAAATATTTACGTAGGCTATGACGGCGAAAAAAAAGGGGAACGCAAATAGCATAGCGGGCGCTATTTGCATCCCCTTTTGATTCGCCATCATAGTCTACATAAATATTTATGTAGATTAAGACGGCCAAAAAGAAGGAACGCAAATGGCGGCAGCCATAGCCGCCGCCATTTGCGTACGCGTTTTGTTTTGTTTTTTAACCCAGAGCCCTCCGCTGCCAGAAATCCGGCTGCGGACGGCTCTGGCCTGGCCGGACCCTGGCCGGCTGCTCCACGGAGCTGCCACGGAGCACAGCCGGCCGTTCGAGGATTCCGGGGGGAGGAACGGAGCGCCTCCCCCCCATCCAGGATTCCGGGGGGAGGGACGGAACGCCTCCCCCCCACCATCAACATAATCTGCGAAAGGTAAGTCACTTTCGTACATCCCTACTATATAGATTGTGGATCCCTAGGAGAGGCAGATCTTTGAAGGAAGAGCCATTTGAACAGTTGGTAGTCCCTGCCAAATACAGAAAAGGGTTGCTGGAAATTGCCCATAATCCATCTTGTGCTAGGCATATGGGTATAGGAAAAACAAAAATGAGGTTGATGGCTCATTATTTTTGGCCTGGAGTTGCAAGGGACACATATTTGTTCTGTCGGTCTTGTGAAACTTGTCAGTTGGTGGGTAAACAGGACCATAAAGCAAAAAGCACTTTTACAGTCACTGCCAATAATAGGAGAAGCTTTCCATAGGGTAGCAATTGATATCATTGGACCATTTCCACAACCTACCCAGAAGGGAAAGAAATAAATCCTAACAGTGATGGACTTTGCCACTAAATATCCAGATACAGAGGCCCTATCCTCAGTCAGGACAGACTCTGTGGCGGAAGCACTGATCAAGATCTTTATGAGACTAGGATTTCCCTCAAAAATTATTTTAGATAGAGGCTCAGTCTTCCTCTCTGTAATGCAGGCAGTTTGGAAAATGTGTGGAATAGAGCATTTAAAGTCAACTAGTTACCATCGACAAACCAATGGGTTGGTTGAGAACTTTAATGGCACCCAAAAAGAAATAATTAAGTTGTATGCTAACCACTAGGGCAGTTCATATAATTGATATAGGAGATCACCCTCCTATACATTCTCTGCCATACAGAGTAAATGGGAATATACTGAAGTGTATAAGGTAGTAGGTAAAAGAAATGCCAATAGCCAAGCTAGAACCACCTAAAACAAAGAAACAAGTATGTGCTTTTCTGGGAATGGCTGGGTTTTATAGAAGATTTATCCCCAAGTTTGGAGAGATTGCTATACCTCTGCATGCTCTCACCAAAAAATGTCAGCCAAATTTGGTGCGATCGTCTGAAGAGTGCCAAAAAGCCTTCACAGATTTGAAGGAAAAGTTAATAAAATACCCAATCTTACATGCACCTGACTATGAAAAGCCACTCTTAATAGCCACTGATGCTTCAGACTCAGGTCTGGGGGCTGTTCTGATGTGAGAACAAGAGAATATAAGACATCCTGTGGCATATCTAAGCTGAAAGCTGAACCAACATGAGAAAAATTATTCCACAGTACAAAAGGAATGTGTGGCCATTGTGTGTAAGCTGAAGTGCTACATATGGGGTCAGCAATTTACCTTACTGACTGACCATAATGCCTTGAGATGGTTGCACTCCATGAAAAACAGCAACTCCCAATTACAAAGCTGGTCCTGGAGTTTGCAGGAGTACCTCATGTCAATAGAACATATAAAAAGCGAAGATAACATCTTGGTGGACACCTTGTCTAGGTATCCTGTTACATCAAATTTAAAAAAATAATAATAAAGAAGCCAGTTAAGCCGCATATACCATCTCCAACTGAAGAAGAAAGAAGAAGATGAGTCCAACACGGTTGCAGTGAGGTGACCAACAAGCCTCACAGAAGAAAAGAAGAACAGAAGAAAGGAAAGACCAAAAGCTAAGAACTGTGCCAAAGAGACTTTTATCATTTTATCCAGTGACCAGTTGCAGAGGGGTGACCAGCAAACGCCTAAGAAGAAAAGAATATTAGAAGACCTGAAGAAAGAAGATTATATAGAAACGTAAAATGTAAACGGGTTACCTACCCTTATTTTTGGAAAAGCTGCACATTGTCCTTAGTTGAGCACAGTGTTGCGCTTTTCTAAAAAAAGGAGGGGGTGATGTGGCAATTTCACCTGTGTGTGAATGGTAAAGGTTTGTATATATATATGGTGGCTGGTATGCATCTGGAATGATTGACAGGTGAGTGTGAGGCAGGATTTGACAGAGTGTGGGCAAGAATGACAGTTTGGAAAATGGAAGAAAGGGGGAGTGGCTGAGAGAATGGAATGTAGTGTGATTGGATGAGAGCTTGTGCCGAAAAAGGCAGGGGGATTGCTTCTATTTAGTCAGATCAGTCTGGGAGGAAGGTAGATTAGGTACAGCTGGATAAGTGTGAGATGAGATTGGGAGATAAGAGTGAGAACATCTAGGGCAGAGCTTCCCAAACTGTGTGTCGTGACTAGGGATGCCAGAGAATTCCGCCACAGATCTCTGTGAGGCCGAATGCCAGTGCATTTGGCCCCCCAAAATCTGTGGCGGAACAGCCTGCCACCCCCCCGCCACCCCGTGGATCCCCCCTGGGACGAGACTTACCTGGGGCGGATGTTCCAGGCGGCAGCGGTGGCAACTGGTCTTCCGACCGGCTGCCACTACCGCCATTGCCGTCTTGTCGGGGTTTTTTTTTTTTTTAACAAGTCGTGATAGGCTACATAAAGATTTACGTAGCCTATCATGGCTGGATAAAAAAAAAAACTGCGTATGCAAATGGCAGCGGCTATGGCCGCCGCCATTTGTGTTTCTTATTTTTGGCCATCTTAGTCTACGTAAATATTTACATGGACTATTACGGCGAAAATAAAGGGGAACGCAGATAGCGTAGCGGGCGCTATTTGCGTCCCTTTTTGATTCGCCATTTTAGACTACGTAAATATTTACGTAGGCTAAAACAGTGAATCAAAAAGGGACGCAAATAGCGCCTGCTACGCTATTTGCGTTCCCCTTTATTTTTGCCATCATAGTCTACGTAAATATTTACGTAGACTAAGACGGCCAAAAATAAGGAATGCAAATGGCGGCGGCCGTAGCCGCCACCATTTGCATACGCGGTGTTTGTTTTTTTACCCAGAGCCCTCCGCGGCCGGAAATCCGGCTGCGGACGGCTCTGGCCTGGGCCTGGCCAGCTGCTCTGCGGAGCTGCCGCGGAGCACAGCTGGCCGTGGAGGATTCCAGGGGGGAGGAACAGATCGCCTCCCCCCCCATCAAGGATTCCGGGGGAAGGGATGGAACGCCTTCCCCCCCACCATCAACATAACCCGCGGAAAGGTAAGTGACTTTCGTACATCCCTAGTCGCGACACATTAGTGTGTCGGCAGCAGTGTGTAGGTGTGTCGCACGAAATGCAGAAAATTGTGCGGAAGGGCACCGCGGAGCTCCCTTACTCGGGTTTGCTTCCCTTGGCTCCTCCCCCGGAACTTCCTAAAGCAGCTAATGTTAAAGCAGCTAAGGCTTAGCTGCTTTATTACATTTAGCTGCTTTAGGATCATGTGACGTCTTGACGTAGGAGTCGCACACGGTTGGCGGTGTTGGAGCAGTACGGTGAGGTAGACTCTCGGGGCGAAGGGAGGGGAGGGGAGGCGCCACCCTGGGAACAGAGCTTAGCCGACGCCGGCACGAAGAAGTGGCAGCGGCCACCAGCCCTGCGAGATTTCGAGTGTGCTCTTCGCAGACTTCTGCACCGCGCTGCTGCACGGCCAGGCCACAGTAGCGTGCGGGTGGAAATGCCGCCTGGGACTGCACCAAGCGGGCCATCCGCCATCTTGGCCAGTTGGAACGGAGCTCAGTGGAGGCCAGAAGCCTCAGAATCAGCGTGCTCCCAAGCACCCAGGCGAGCACAGCTGCAGGCTGTCACCCAGTCAACCCACCTGCTGCTGGCTGAAGGGAGGCCACCCTCCCAAACCCAATGTGGCAAACAGCAAGCCACCCACCATGTGGCACTTATAATTTGATTTCTGCCATTTATTTTTATTTTCACTCCGCTGTAATTGTGGATTAACCACCCACCGGCAGTGTACCACCGGAGAGTGCTGGAACTGTACTCTGGACCTAGGCACTGCAGATATTTACAGCAATATAACCTTGTAGTGAGACATATATATTTACACCATTTTTGTTGGACTTTTGCTTCTCTACTTCATGTGTTTTTGCAGCTAGGCTGCTACCTGGGCCTATGTGTCCTAATATGTATTGTAAATACTTTAGTTAATTTTATTTTTCACATTTTCTTGCACATATTTACATACTGTTACTCATAAATGACAATAATGTATGTTATTATCTTACAAATCATATATTTTAAAAAATATAAATGAAAGGTTTTCATGAGATATGTTCTATCCCCATACATTTCGTTATTACAATTTGTGTATGTGTCCGTATCTCTTATAACGGGTTAGTTTAACCTCCGGTTTGCTAGTAAAACTGAATTACCGTGTCACGAAATGATGCATGTCTAAAACGTGTGTCACCAATATGAAAAGTTTGGAAAGCTCTGATCTAGGGAGATAGTCTGTGGGACAGAGAGTGTGTCAGATAGTGTGTGAGAGAGTGTGACAGGTTTTTGAACATAGAGGTAAAAGCAAGAGTTATATTGTGTAGTTTATGGTGCTGACTTATTTTAATCACCCCTGATATCTTTTCCTCATCCCAACCCAGATCCTATTTCCAATCCTGTTGCACCAAATAAACCTTTGTTTTCAATTTTAAAAGACAGTTTCCTTTTTTAGTTATTAGGAAGGGTTTCGTGGAATAACCCCCATGTGCTGGCTACTTGGTCTGTGCTACCAAAAAGAAAGAAAGCAGCTCTAAAAGGGTTATTGGTGGCAGCAATTGAGAGAGTGGTGAAGCATCACAATACACGAACAGAGGGTTGTGGGTGAGAGCCTAAAAGTGGCAGTGTGAGGAGAGACACTGACCAAAACACCCGACCTGGTGACTAGAAGTACGATCGTGAGCTAGTCAAAAAAGCCTCAGGTTCTCACAAGTGATGGTAATAGTGAGATCTCAAAAGAGAAACCCTTTTAGATTTTGAGAAATAAATCTTGAGTGTGTGCTGTTGAAAGGAAGGAAAACCTGTGGAAAAGTGTGTTGCCCAAGTTGTTGGGATCAGAAAATAAAATTACCTCACACAAAGTAAAAGTGCGTGTGTGTAAAGTCCTTTGAGAACCCAGAGAGCAGCCATGTGTGTGTGTAGAGTTGGAAAAAAGCTTTTTTTAGCTTGGAAAAATGTTAAGGACTGAAAGCTGAACAGAAAGTAACTCTCATAGAACAGAATCAGAGAGGAAAAAAAGTAGACACTCTCACAGACTATAAACAGATCTTACAAGAAAGTAAGAAAAATACTGTCTCAAAAATAAGTAAACGTTTCTCAAGTGAGGGAAGAAAGAAAACTCAAGTAAAATGCCTCCCAAGAAAGCAAAAAGAATTCCTGTAGAAGATGAAGAAGCCATTTTGTCAAGAGAAATTCCTGAGGTAGAGGGGGAAGTTAGTGACAATATGGAAGATATTGAAAGTGCAGAATGTATAGGAGAAGAAGAGATTAGACAAACAGTTCCCATCATAAGTGTGTTAAAAGCTAGTGATTCCTCACGGTCTGAGATTGTCAACATGCTGTTGGAAATAAAACATATGGAAATGGTGTTGAGACAAAAAGAACTTGAGAAGGAGGAAAAAGAGACAGCACAAGAATTGGAAACTGAACGGATTAAGCTTAAGAAGGAGGAGAAAGGAGAGCACAAGAATTGGAAATTGAATGGATTAAGCTTGAGAAGGAGGAAAGAGAGAAAGCAAAACAAGTGGAAATAGAATCTTTTCCTCATCCGAACCCAGTTCCTATTTCCAATCCTGTTGTACCAAATAAACCTTCTTTGTTTTCAATTTTAAAAGACAGTTTCCTTTTTTAGTTATTAGGAAGGGTTTCGTGGAATAACCCCCACGTGCTGGCTGCTTGGTCTGTGCTACCAAAAAGAAAGAAAGCAGCTCTAAAAGGATTATTGGTGGCAGCAATTGAGACAGTGGTGAAGCATCACAATACACAAACAGAGGGTTGTGGGTGAGAGCCTAAAAGTGGAAGTGTGAGGAAAGACACTGACCAAAGCACCTGACCTGGTGACTAGAAGGAGGATCGTGAAGTGGTCAAAAAGGCCTCAGGTTCTCACACTGACCTCAGAGCATGGGCTCCAAAGTCGGTTCCTGGAAACCGACATATCCTATGGCTGTCTAGCTACTGACTAGCAGCCATAGGATTGTTCCCTTACTCTGGCAGGTATTTCCACGTTGATGTAATCTGGCCAAGGTCTCACAGTTACACAGTGTGATTGCTAGCAAGTGTATGTAAATCACCCACAGGTCATAGTAATGGTAAAAAATCAAGATCTTCATTCAGACCACATGGACAAAGAATGTTCAGTCTCAAAATCCACTCAACTTTGCTCCTCAACAGATACGTATTTCTCCTCCTTGATGTCAAGCTTATCCAGTCCCCCAAATTTTAGATCTGTGGGAGAATGCTGTTGTTCTGCATAGTGGCTTACAAGTGGGGCACCTGGTCTGTTATTCTTAATGTTACTCAGGTGTTCCTCTGTGAATCTTTTTAAAGGTCTTACTGTTTTTCCCACATACTTCCCATACCTTGATATACCACTTAGCTATTGAAATTCCATGTAGATCTTTCCAATATCTGGCAGTAAGCGCTCATGCTGCTATTAAAAAATATCCCACCAGTTCCTTATGTGATAGAAATCTATACCATCCATGGAATAGGTTTAAAAGTGCTGGTTCTGGGGATTTGGTTATAGTTGTTCCTATTATGTGTGAGATTTCCGAGAAAATTTGGTCCCCAAAATCTGAGACCCTCTTACAATCCCACCACATATGGTGGAAGGACCCCACCACATCACATCCCCACCAAAACATAGAAGAAATATTCCTAGACATATAAGAAATCCTCAAAGGAGTGAGATACCACTTCTGAACTATTTTTATTGATGTTCCTCAAAACATAGCTGATGTGGACTTATAAGGGAATTGTGTCCATTGTAGTTTTACCTACATATTGCATCCAACATCCTTTTTTACATTCAGTTAAATAAACCATATTAGTAGAAATTCCAGGCCCCATCTACACCGGGCTTTTACTCCGGGGCAGGTGCAAGTTGAGGTCCCTCATGATAGATGATGCAGTCGCGACTTTGCAGCCATCTGTGGTTTTCACCTGGAAAAACCAGAGTTCTAAGGACTTGTTTTACTGTGATTTGGGGGGTTGCTGCAGATTCCCCTGCAGTTGCAGGCCGTCTGTTCCTTCCCCGAACTGAATTCGCATCTTATAGTGGGCGTGTTGTAGGCGTGTGTAGTGCCTGCGTCGCTCTGTGACACCCCTTTACTCCCCTGTCCCTTCACAGCTGTGCAGTTACAGAGGCACAGAGGGACACTCATTTATTTAATCATACTTTTGCACATTTTTGCAGCTTCATATCTTCGCAATGGTTGCTTTTGGACTCAGTACCCAAGGGCTGGGGGGGGGGATTTTAGGGGAGGAACAACATCGCTCCGGCCACCATTTCGGAGCAGTGGCTAGGCATGTAGCCCTCACACTTGTGAGTGTGAACCATCTCAAGAGTCTCGAGCTGGGGAACTGTCAAACTGATGCTGCGGAAATGAAGGAACACAAAATACCCAATTTTTACTTAAAACAGGGTCAGAAAGACACAGCAGAGCCCTTCAAATAAAAACAGCCACTGACGTTTCACACCCCCACACTCATGGGACTGCACAGCTGCACATTTCAGTATAATAGCAAAAAAAAGGGCACGATGAGTATCTTAGGGAAGCATGCAGTACACTGTGAGTGTATCACAGGGCATGGTGATTCGAAGCTGCATTGCTGTGCAACTGCAACGGGGTGGGGGGCCAAAGCGGTGCCATGTAGATGGGGCCCATGTTAATGATTGTCTAATGTTACTAACATTTTGTTAGTAACTGTGCTGAAAGAAGTGGTTTCTTGGAGGTAACTGCAGGTAATGCAACATGTTGATTTACAATGGTATGATCCTGGGTTGCAAAAGTGCAGCCTTAACTAACACTTTATGCAGATTGGGTGGTTTTCTGAATGGGATACAGGGTGGGGAATTAATGGTTTCTGTTAAATGAGAACAATAGCATACAATAGGGTAAGTCTTTAATTATCTTGTGGTAATTAGGGGCAGCAGATGGTAGTCCACAACAAATGGAATGCAATTTTCATATATACTGTATCAGTGCACTTCAATACCACTATAAAGCAGTAGTGTAGGTCTAGCCTTCCTCTTGATTCCTTTCACAATATGGCCTGTAGTGTTTTTCAGTCATGCTATGTTTCTTCCTATTTCCTTTCCCCCAAATCACCAAAACAGAAGCTAAAGGCTTCAGAAGCAAGCATTTCTCCTTTTCTTTTTCTTTTCGAACAGATTGTGGAAGACCTCTTTACAGTGGGAAAATAAAAGCAAATTTGAATGGGAGCATATAAACAAAAGCATAACATGGACGTTGCACTATGAGGCAATATCAAGATCCAAAATGACTGCATAAAAATAATATCAGAGGCAGATTTACTCAATTCATTTGAAATGACATCTCATATAATTTGGTTAACACTTCTGTTTTTAAAATGATAAAATATGCTTGCCAGTGTTTAGGATTATTATAATGTAACTCAAGCACTATAGAGCTCCAGTAAACATCAATTATTTCCTTACATCTCTCTTTCATGCAGAGTTTGGGCCATGCTAATTAGCATTCTCAAGCTTTATAAGATTTATGCCAAAAAGTGGATTTTACATTCAGAAAAGCTATTTGAAAGCTGATATTGTCTGCCCCATTAAAGTGGCTAGCTGCTACAAGATCTGAATCCTTTTGACAATTCTTATAAGCCCCGAAGTAGAAATAGGATGAAAAAATTGTCAAGGGGGGGGGGAGTATTCATTCATTGTTATTGAATCAAATGGCTGACGGAGTACTGTTAATCTGGAACAGAGTTTTAGGAAATATTTTACAGCAGGATGGTTCCTTTGAGATAACAGCATTCACAGAGGGTTTGGCCTCCAATGTAATTTTTTTAAAAAAAACTTATTATGAATTACAAATAAGAAAATGGCACGTGGATGTCCTATTTTGTGTGCAGATGACAGGAAGTAAAGTATATGTAGCTGGGTAGGGTAGGAAATGGAATACTTTCTATCAGTTAGGGAATAACAAATAAGAGCAACATGTTTCACTTTGCTATTTTCATTTTAAAATCTAATGTAATTCTGCCTTGGTAGCTCACATTATCTTTAGCTATTTACTCTCCAAGCAATCATCTGTGGTACCCTTTTCTCTATGGTCTAGACCAGTCTTCCCCAACCTGATATCTTCCAGATGTTTTGGACTTCAACTCCCATCAGCCCCAGCCAACATGACCAATGGTCAGGCATGCTGGGAGTTGTAGTCCAACACATCTGGAGGGCACCAGGTTGGAGAAGGCAGATCTAGAGTCATACTTTGAACTGAGCAGTGGAGGCTGGTGGCTCCGATTTTGGTGGGGCTATAAATCCATTCTGGGTTTCACTCAGAACCAGCCAGAACTCTAAAGGAGCTAACCAAGTGACTGAACCCTATCCCCAAAATAGGTTAGCACCCTGGTAGCTCCTTTAGAATTTTGGCTAGTTCTGACTGAAACCCAGAATGGATTCACAGCCCCACCAAAATCGGAGCCACCAGCTTCCACTAGATCTGAGTCCTTTTTCACATGTTATACCCATGGAAATCTTTCACATCTATAAGGTGGAACAGGACTGTGCCACTAGCCCTCCCTTGACATCTGCACATTCAGCACAAATGTCTGCAAAGGGATGACTACATGGGAGCACCTGATGATGTGTAGGGGCTCCATGGAATCAGGAGGTCTGGATCACTGGGGCACCATAACTGCCCCTTTGCAGACATCCACAATAAACATGCAGACATTGAGGGAGTGTGTGTGTCAATATCAGAGTTGGGGACAGCAATCCTAATGCCAACACAAAGCAACCTGCCAACCCCCAGACTGGGGGTTCTGCTTATTGTTCCTCTGATTAAGAATCTTCAAGTATAGTATTGTGATGCTGTCATTAAAAAACATCAGTGTGACAATTGACAGGTAGACTACTACACATAAACTGGAAGCTGATAGGAAGCCAGAGCAAATTAATTGATTACACTGTCCATTTTTCACTTCTCTAAAACAGAAAGCAATACTCAGTTCACTAGTTAATAATGATCATGTAGTACCATTACTTCTAGTTTTGTGTCCATTGCTGAAAGTTATACAAATGAAGAGTTAGAAAGAATCTGATTTTAAGATTTTTGTGCAACTTGACAACTTGCACATTCTCAACCAGTGGCATTGCAAAAGTATCACTTCAATAACTTTTTAGGCAAGTATAGCATAGATTGCATTTTCTCTCTTTCCCATTGTTTTGTAGGTACCAATTCTGATGGAATAATTGTTTTCTATAGTAGGGAGTGATCATGGGGATCTGGAATCATTATCCAGAAAATGCAAATCATATGTTAATGGCACATAAGTATTTTAGTCGGCCATTTAGCTCAAGCAAAAGAGAAAGTTTTTGCTGGGATTCTGTGAACCGTATGGATTACTTCTTTTGAATCTCCTTTTCTCTGGTCCCAAAACAGCAATGAGTGTTCACATCAAATAACTGTTAGGACTTAATGCACAAATATTGAGCAGATCTTGCTATTAAGTCAGTGTGGTCTTCCCTTTGGCAATACATACGAGTCAAAGTCCAGACATTTACTGGCAGTGGATGACAGATGAGAAATTGTTTTAGGGCACAATCCTATGCATGTTTAGACAGAAAAAAGTCCTATAACTCCCAGCATCCCTCAGTCAGGCTGGCTGAGGGATGCTGGGAGTTGTAGGACTTTTTTCTGTCTAAACATGCATAGGACTGTGCCCTTAATCTCAGTGTGCTCTACATATATGGGCATTCAGTGCCAGTTCTAGGCTGAAGGAAGCCCTTTGGGCAAGAGTCTCTCAGTGAGCCCCATTCCTTCAGCTTCCACACCTTTTTCTCCTTGCTACTGTTGCCTCTCCCTCTGGGCCCAATCTGCATCACTTCCCAGAAAGAGAAGACAAGGCCTTCTTGCTCCTTTCACTACTTGTTTGCTCAGAGCAGGCGGATGAACAGTGAGCAACAGGAAGAATGTGGCCAGGCTTCGGGGATTGGCAGTGGGACCCCTACTAGGGCATGGGCATTCATGAATGCTCAATAATGCTGACCCCTGGGGGCAACCCCTTCATCACATGTTACGAGTATGGTGGAGGGGGGCATCTGTGTCTCCCCTTCCACCTTGGGAAAAGGTTCTGAGTAAGTATGCAAATTAGTCTTGGAGTCTAACTAAATCTTACATACACATGCATGTAATAAGAACCAAACAGCCTTTCCTTTTTTCAGAACAGAAAAGCTGCTTTGGGAAGGGACAATTTAGAACAGAGAAGCTGTGTGTGTGTATATGTGTGTGTGAAAGCATGCACACGCACGTGCGTGTGCGCGCACACACACACACACACACACACACACTTAACCCTTTCCCCACTGCTTCCCTCAAAATTGCTTTTTTTCTTTAGAGGTTCCAGATATGTGTTTGCACTCAAAAACATACATACAGACCTGGACAGGGTTTCAGATATTTGGCTTACCACTGCCCCATGTGGTGGACCGCACAACTGCAGCCTCTCAGTGAATAACTGTCTGGTTTAGACTGATCCTGCCCACTCTGGCTGGCCATTGGCTCCTCCTGGGCAGGAAGGAGCCAGTGGCCCTTCTTGCCCAGGAATGGCTTCCTGTCTTTGCTTCGACAGCAACGTGAGCTCTAATGTGTCTCTGGTTCTTCTTCAGTCCTGGTTTATCCCCTGATCCTTATTCTTCCTTGGTCCTGACTTCTGGCTTGTTCTTCTGTCCTGCCTCCCAATCCCTGGCTCACTCCAGACTGCTGCCCATTGCTCTGCCCTGGCCATGGGAAACTGAGTCAGTAGGTGTGTCTTGGGAGTGAAAAACTGGTGGTCAGGGAAAAGGTTAAGCACCCACTCTCCACCCCACCTCAGGAGAAGTTCCCCCCTGAAGTGGCATGTCATCTTGACATGTTAGCCATGTAGTAATCTGATAAACATATGAACAGAAAGTAAGGTAGTGCTGAATGCTATAACTTGTTTACACCCTTTGATGGCATGTGAACACCCATAATCTGGCACTAAAACTATCTAAGGTCTCCACAAGATTCTGCATCCAGCAGTGTTGCCCCTTAGGAGAAAGCACAAAATTGTAGCTGTAACTGGTGGGATGTTGTGACATCTGTTCTCTTCTTCTGCATTATCTGTTCTTTGTAATTAAAACATTCTGGATTACCTCTTCCTATTACTGATTAATCAGCAGGTAGTTGACCATTTCAGCGGGAAGCAAACCAATTCCATTTTGCCTTTAATATTGTGAACAGAGTGCCTTTCCCTTAGGCTCATAAATTCACTTTTAGAACAGAAAAAGAAGATGATCCAAAATAACAGCCAAGCTTGCTTATACAGCCCCATCATATTATGCATTAAACACAAGAAATCTCATTTTAAAAGACAGAAGCCTTCTAACACAGACAGAAATATTTGTAACAAAACCCCCACACAGAGCTGGTTGTAGAATTCTTGCTAACGTACCTTGTAGAGGATTTAAACTGCTGCCTCACTCCCCACCACCACCTTTGAATGCTTTATTTTGCAGTCTTCACAGTTCATGGTGGCTTGTGAATTATTGCAATTGCTTTATTTAAAATAATAAAGTTGGTTTATCAGGTAAAAGCAGATACTAATGCTAGATTCAGTAATTATCACATAAAATGGATCCATACATATGTATGACTTTATCAGGTAATAACAGGTACTGAATATTTATCCCTCAAGCCACAGTGACTGCATATTACAAATTTATGACTCTTCCACATCTTTCGTACAGTTAGCTTTTCCAGCAGTCTCAAATGGACAAATCTCATCTCTCTCTACAGGGAGTAGGGTACTTTTTATTACCTTGTGGTTGATATAATCACAAATAATCATGGGACTGTGGTGCCCCCTAAAAATGTATATTATACGTATATCGGTATGCACATATCCACTAGACTGCATCATATGCTGCTAGAAAACTGTTTTGTGTCAGGAGGTTAATAAACACAAATTAAAACTACTGAGCAAAGGTGCAGCATTTTTGAGAAGTTGTCTGGGTCCCCTTGAGGTGTAGCACTTTAAATACCTCATAAATTTCCCTCAGGATATTGGTCTATGAGAAAATTCCCCAAAGCCAGTGTGAAATCCAAAGCTTCCCCTGCACAATCTCTACAGGATTACTTATATTCTAAATATGAAAGCAGCTCTGTGTCAAGAATGAAAAGAAAATATGTAAAATATTGAACTTAACTTCCTAATTTTGTGAATAGCTGTTAATATTAATGTTTCACATTGTCATATTCTCTAGGCATAGACCAAAAGAGATTGTTATGAGAGAAATCACTAGGGAAATCTAGCTTCTCTCTGAGGTAGTCTGTGTTGACTCAGAGCTTACCATTCATGTTGGGGCACTTGATATTACATGTCAAACTCATAATTCCCTGCATGAATGCTGAGGTAGTGTAATCACAAAGGAGACTGAACTTTGAATACCCCAAATAATAATAATTTTAACCTCCAAATTAATTTAACATAGTTTGCACTCTGAAAGTAGAAATCAGGCAGAATCAACAATACGGGTGGATAAGGTTTCACATTATTTAGCCACGCATCAACTTTATCTATGGGGCAATTCACCATCAGGGCATGTGATGGCCATATGAAGCTGCTGAATATATTACCTCCCCATATGATGGTGAGGTGGTCATATGGAGTCACTACCACACACAGAATGGTTCTTTCAGTATTTCACCAATGACACCCATTTAAAGAAGTTTGTGTGGTGTGCACAATGATGAGTCTTGTGCATCAGGGTCTCTACATTCAACTGGTTCTCTACGAGTGGGAACCAAGAGCCCTATGGAGGGCTTACCCTCTGTTCATAAGGCTACCACATGAAGGAGGAGTGGGACCCTACCAACTAGATCCAGTCCTAACCTTGCCACCCCAACTCATTTCCTCCCCTCTGACCTTCTCGTGTTCAGTGGAGGTCTGACATGGTTCCCACTGTACTTGCCTAGGCTCCTCAATGCAACTAGGAGCCCTGCATGATCGGTGTTCTCAATCATAAGACATTTCATAGCCCATAATGGCAGAAGCTACTGTTTCCATTACTACAACTAAAGTAAATTAATGGGATTGGAGTGCCGGGAGTGTTTAAGGGCCAGGGTGCCATCTCTTTCAAGTAGAATTGTGAATATCTACTATGGATCCTCATGATAGTGTGGACTATAATCTAAAACAGGCAAATAAATAGATGAATACATGTGTAACGTTTCCTTTCCTTCTGGCTAGCTAGGGTGGCGACTTGTGAATCTCCCAAAAAGAGGACATGCATCACCAAAAATAGAATGCCTATTTGCAGAACATTTGCATATGCTAATGTATATGTCCGGATGCAAATTTATAAATTATTATTATAATTTAAAAAGAAATACAGTACATCTCACCAAAGTGTGGAAGACTATGACCAGAGTCATATGACCAAACGTGCTCAGTCTGCTCTCCAGGTGCTGCTGATGGGCAATTTCAAGGCCCTACTTTTTCTTCTGATGGTTCTTTGGACTGGCCAGCCCCTCAAATAGAAGACTGCCCTCTATAAAAGAGGACACTTGGCTATCCTATGGCTACCACAGTACTAGGTTTAAATGGAAACAGGGGAAAGATTTAAATCAGGGGTGGGCAACTTTGGGAGTACTGGGGGGCATTTTTGCCCCCTGGACCCTCCCCCATGGGCTGCACCTTACCCAACGATGGCGTCAGGGGAAAAAATAGCAAAAAATTAAAAACTGGTGTGCAGAGCACCCAAAGGGTCAACATTAGGTTGTTTTCAAGCTAATTTTGGTCCTTTTGGTGCTCCATAGGAGCTTGGCTTCAAAAAGGCTTCAAAATGGCCACTCCGGATGCATTTTTTAAATAATTGGGGGGGGGGGCTGTCAGGGTTAGCAGGGGCCACATGCAGCCTTTGGGCTGCATGTTGCCCACCACTGATTTAAATATAGGTTGTTAGATATATACAGGAGGCTAAGGCATTCACATCTTAAAGGAAATTTGCAGCAGTACCTTTAGCAATCTTTTTAGGCCATTAACAAGTTCCTGTAGACGTAACATACACTGTGCTGGCCCCATGTTTTTAAGGGCCCTTGGGCAAACACCCTCAATGTCCCCACTCCCTCAGTGAGTCCACCTCCTCGCCACAATTGTCACTAGCTGCTGTTGCTCCTTTCCCTCTCTCTCATCATTGCTAAAGCTTGCTTGCTTGCTTGACAGGCGGAGAGCCTATGAGCAGGTAGGCAGTGGCATCTACTGCTCCTCCTTACCACCGCCATTGTCTGAGCCAGAGGAGACGCAGGTGAACAAGCAGGTTGCAATGGTGGAGAGGAGGAGCAACTCCAGGGGGGTCTTGTCAATGTGCTCCTGCTAAGATATGGGCCTTTGGCAGGTGCCTGACTATGCCTACATTTGACGCTGGCCCTAAACACAAAGCTTTATTCTACAGTTTGAGAAAGCCAGTAAGTGGGGGTGTGGGGTGGGATTTGTAGACATATGCTAGTTGGATACAGCTAATCTTCTCTTTTTTGTTTGCTTGGCTTTGCTGGCTACAAGACTACCAACACTCCAGAGGTACTGGAACCTGATCCCAAACCATACCTTTTTCTCTCTGTAGTGCTCCGTCTGAGATCTGTGGTGAAAACATTTCTTCCTTTTTTACCACCTTGTCCTCTGTCCTTCACTGAGGAAATACTGAAAGTCTGGCATTTTATTTCACGATTTCCATTCTGCATCTCTGCCATCTGCTTACCATCTCTGGCAAACAGATACACACCTTGGTCAAGTGTCCCTCCATCAGAGTGGTGACCCCAGTTCTGCTTGCCTTCAGGCAGAAGTCATTCAGATCTTTCATTCCAGCATTTGCCATGAAATGTTTCTTATCTTGTTTGTGTGACAGACTTTTTTAAAAAGCTGCCTTTCCTCCAGAAAATTCTAAATGTGGATTGCGGGTGGGGGTGGGGTGGGGAGAACAACAGGCCAGAATGGAGTTTGTGACCGAGACTCATGTATTTAAGAAACTATACTTTCAGTTCTGAAACTGAATGTGAATTTGGCCAGTTGTATACAACAGAAATGGTACCTTACATTTAGTTTCTGGGTTGCAGTTCCATAGGGAATTTTCACAGACGTTGATGCGCCATATAAAATTTTGAAACTCTGGGCCCAGGTGGCAACCCTATTCATGAAATGTTCTGGCTGGTTTTATGACAGGCCTTCTAGTGGCATTGTCAGTGAATTAAATTATGGGGATATGCGCACAATTTTTTGGCCTTAGATTTAAAATGGTACAAAATTCCTTTTAAATTAAATTATACACAAATACTGCCATTGGATGCCAAATGGTAGCAAAGGTATTAGTGCAAGAATGGGACTTGCTGTCTCCCAATCAGAAGGAAACCATAAATAGCTTGTGCCTTGGAATAGCTGTTAGAAACAGCAACTGGGAAGCTCAATCATTCTGCAGCATTGTATATGAGGCAGGGTAAATCACCCTTTTCCTAAGAGATCAAGAGGACTGAGAGATGGATTCATGGTCTGTTGCACACCTGCCATATAAATTTGCTGAAGGCCTTATGAAGGTCTTAGAAATTGTTTTCAGCCAATGTCAGCTGGATGGTGCTGAAAGATGAATTAAAAGAATGGTGGATTCCTATTTTAATAACAGTAATTTCCCTTCAGAACATTGCCAGATGTGGACATTTTGCATTTCCTTTAAGGACTATCAAAGAAATCATTGGAATGTTAACGTTATCTGAATTATCACATATATATTCTTGAGAAGGTAGGGGAACAGAATGCTCAAATTGGGACATAAATTGGATGTAAATTTGGGTTTTATGCTGGAAGATTCATAACCATGATGAGATGATGGATGGTGCCCATGATGGAGAGATCCAGGCAAATAGAGACTGGTGTACAGTGAGTTAGATGTTGAGCTGCAAATGGAACAGATTAAAAATAATATATTGAATAGGTTTCTCATTTACTGCCATGAAGCCATGTACTATTTTTTATGGAAAGTTTTATGCTACATAGTTGAAATGGTAACATTAGTGGGAACAAATAACATAATTAATTTGTTTAAACAAGATACATTTATGAAGGATATTGTATGATGTACTTTAACTGGGTGGTTTAGTAGCTTCTTGGAGTTAATCTCTCCCTCATATAATTTTTTTAACTTACTGTAAAAACTTCAAAGGAGGACCTATGACATACTGGGTTGCCTGGCCTTGTGCAAGAGGGTTTAGAACATTGGAAACACTCATTAGACTGGTTTGCTTTTCATGTGGCTCACCATCAGAAATTGCATATACCCTGATTGTGTATTAAGACACTAAGGGCACAATCCTATGAAGATAGTCAGCAGCCTCCAAACTTGGAGGCTGCCAACTATCCTATGCAGGGATCCTCTCCTCCATGCTCTGGTTCCCCTGCACTTTTGGCTAGACATGCAATTTCATGCATCTAGCTGGGGTCTTTGGAGCAGGAGGAGGGGAGGCTGCATGGTGCATAGGAAGCCTCATAAAGAGGTTTCTGCAGTCTCCTCCCCTCCCCACCCCCAGACTGTCCCCTTTTCACCCCTCCACTCTCTGTTTCCAAGCACGGGAATGGGGAAGAGCCACACCTGCTACAAGGGGGGAGGAGCGTGGTTTCTGGGAACCAAGCTTGGAGCCAGGGCTCATACCTTGGTTCCCAGCAACCGAAAAATCCTATGGCCCTCTAAACAGTGTCTAGTGGTCCTAGGACTGCTCTCTAACACAGTCTCCAAGACATCTAGTAATGAGCATACCAACAGTAAGGCTACCCTATTTTGCATACCCTCTTATATTTCAAATCTAAGCTTTGAGTGAATACGTTATTTGATGTTTTATTTTATTTTAATTTTTAATGAACTGTTCTGATAACTGTATATTTAAGTGTGGTACTGGTATTACAATCTGATAGATGGACAAATGAATAAATATTTTATTTATGTTATCATGTGTTATCAGCACATCATAACAACCCAGGCCTGGGATGACTCCTTGATTTGGTATCTACTTGTATTAATAACTTGGATGCAGATGAGAATGGCAAACATATTAAAAAGTCAATTTTCAGATTAGCTCCTGTCATCCAGAACAGGTGACCCTAAATAATCCAGTCACTGTCCCACTGACATTGCTGCCTCCAAGACACAGCTGTCTTCTTTGTCTTTTAGATGTCCCCCCACCCACTAAGTGGGGAGGAAGAGTCTAAAGAAAGCTAATTGGACGTATTCAAAAGTTACACAAATCCAACAACTTATTCAGAGCATTAAAAAGTTGCTTTCCTTAGAATCTGGGGTTTGTGATGCAGAATACAACCCATCTCAACCCACAGTCTAACAAATAAAAAGAAATCAGCTACATTTTCTTCTTTGTTAGAAACAATATTTGACGAATGGAGGATCTAAATGCCATTTTCTCATGAAATATTATCTGAAGATAGCGATCATTTTCTTTTGCACCATTTATTAGTAAGCCAGAAAAAGGAAAATAACACAAGCGGATGACATTTGCTGATCTGAATGGCTGTAGCTATACCTTCCCTCCATCTATGCACAACAACAAAAATGTGATTGCTTCAATAGAACTACTGTTAGATTCCTTGGTTTAAAATGAACATAGCAAATCAACTCAATGCCCCAGGGCTTGCATTTTCTTTATTAGAAAGTCAGAAGCACAAGCATTTTAATTATGTCATTGGAAGTTGCATGCATTTTCTGAGAATAAAGAGAATGATTTGGAGCATTTGCTTCAAAAAGTTTAGATGGCTTGTGTGGCAGTACCCTGGGAAGCAAGAGGTTGTTGCTGCCATAGATACTAACTGAGGGAGACCACAGTAACTGAGGTTTAGGGTGAACTGATGCCTAATGGATGTTACAAGATGGCAATGGAGGCATGGAAGATTCTAGGTCAGTTTAATACCATTAACCTTGAGCAGCTGCTAGGGTTCAGCACCCTGGGAGGGCCCAACAGCACTGACATCTGCCCTTGGCTCCCACTGCTGAGCAGCAATGAGCTGCCATTTTACATTTCTCAGAATGCCCCAAAGCACCCAATGTACTGTTACTCCAGGGCATTGTGAGAAAATAAAATGGCACTCTTGACTGGGTTGATGTTTGGCCTGGCCCCCCATACCAGGTAGCTATGAGCTGCCATTGTTAATTCCCCACAGTGCCTTTGAGCACCCAACGTAGTTTTGATCCAGGGCAACATCAGAAAATTGCCACCAGGCAACCCTGAAGCCTGGGAACCCAGCAATATAGGATGAGCCCCATGGAGGACACTTTGCTGAGGGCCCCCTCAATCCTGGAGCCAGCCCTGCTGCTAGGACAACATCATGCCAGCTGACTGAGCAGCAGGACTCAGTGTAGGCCACTAACATCAGGCTCATGCCCTTGCTGAGCACATCTGTCCAGCCAGCAGCTGCACACCTGTACAGTCCTGACCTTGTAGCTTGTAGTACTACCTTGCCATGCTTGCTGGTAGTAAGGACTTTGAGAGTCTGTCTCTTCCCCAGCTGATGCTCAGTAGTGGCAGCCTCTTCCTTCCTAGTGCATTACCTCACTGTTGACAGCAAGGCAATATTCCATAGATCTGAAACTAAGAGGTCCTGTGAAAATAACTATGCAGGCATTACTGGAGCAGCACGAGGAGGAGGGGGGGGGGAACTACCCACTGCAAAAGCTTTTCCAGGGGAAATGAATTCAAAATTATTTAACGAAATAGTTATTATGGGCTACAATTTGTGGTTTTGCAGTTTCCCAAAGGAGAACTGACTGGGCCACAAGTGCTGTTGGGTACTTATGAGGTCCTTAGTGGATGCTTTATGCAAAATCTGTGATATATTTATGATGTACTAGTTATTTTTTAAACATTTCCCAGTGCTGAATTTGACTGCTTTATATTCCTGAAAAGCGATCGAGAAGAAAATATGAAACACCTATGCCAGCTTGTGAAGCTTAGAACTGTGATACAATGGAAGGTCATAAGCTATTACAACACACTGTATATAAATACATTGCACAGAGTTAACATTTCATTTGCTGGTCTGCTAGAATATCTGAATAATCCCTTCCCACACCCAAGAAAGAATGTGAAGGAGAAGGCTATAAAATAATTAAAAGGACACCTTCTACTGATTTAGAAAGAATATTCAAGTGTTCATGTTTTGTAGAATATGCAGCAGGCCTAATGCCAGCACATGGAATACTTGGGCAAGTGTTGTGGCCTGGGGCCCAGCAGGACACACCACCACTGATTACAGGTTTCTGCCCCACCTCTTTAATTTAATTTACCTCATTACTGATAAGAGCACCAGGCCTGGGAGGTGGATTTACTGCCAACTGGTCACTTTTCTACCTGACCACCTGGTATTTCAAGGGCTGCCTGGGAAACTACCCAGTTCCTACATGGACATATAGGAGATGAGAAAAGATGGTAGTGGACAGCTCCAGTTCTGATCCTGCTGTTGTTTTTGTTCCCTCTAGCCTTTCTCTCTATGATTAACAAGCAAAAGAAGCCATTTTTGTTTGAACCAGTGTGTTGCATGCCAGGAGAACTGGAAGTTCTCTTCCCCTCTCTACCTTTCTCACTTCTGAATTGTAAATCCCAGCAGGCACTGGGAGTAAAAATAGCACAGCAGGAAATAAAACAATCTGGATAAAAATTTGAATCTAAAAGCACAAGGAATACAATATAATACACTGAGAAAAAATGACCTGATAAGTAAAATTATTTTTACTGGATGTGGAAAACTCATAAGAGGAGGCACCAGGGATGCCATCACAGAAAAGGCAAGAGTTCCTGAGGCTTCTGTCATCTCCATTGGAAGAAGGAGCTCTCTAGCTTTTGGAGGCTCCCACAGGGCCACAGCTGAAGAATAAACCCAACTAATCTGAAAAACAACACTGAGTAATAGAGAATACCTTAACATTCCTGTCAGAGAAGAAAAAACAAACAATCATTCCCAGGTAGTAACTGAGTTCCATGAGGGTGACTCTTTGGGTTATACCAACACCTAATGAAGTTCTGACTTCTGGAAGTCATAATAGGGCCTTCTCAGTGGTGGCACCCCAGCTGCAGAATTCTTTCACCCTGGTGGTTAGACTGGTGCCAGTATTGGTCCACTTTTGGCACCAGGTGAAAACAATCCTTTTTCAACAGACCTTTTCATTAGAAGGGTAGACCTATGAGACAGTTGACAGGTGATGTATACAAAAATGTTTGATACTGAACGGTTGCTATGTATTTTTTATTGATTTTATAATTATGTATTCTGCATTTTGACCTGCACTGGAATCATATTGTGACAAAGGACAGGATATATTTTATAACTAAATAACCTTTTCTAAATACAATTGGGGCAGGGGGGAGACCAATCCTTCCTATGTTTGAAAAATGTAAGCATAGCCTGGAGTGGAGCAAGATGTCATTCTTTCCATGTTCATAAAGAATACTGAAAAATTCTTCCAATGTTTTCCTTTGTCAATCATGGTGGATGGCCTGTTTAGCAACCCTCCTGCCCAAATTCCCCAAGTGGGGGAAATTGCACATTGTGTACTGTGCCACTGGTAGGAAAACCTTCTTCCCCATAATGCTTCCACTGAGACAAAGGTGTTTATCTAGTGTGTCAGATTAAGCACTGAAGGAGAGCTCCAAGTAGCAGAGCATTTTGTGGATATCAGCATCTAGGCTAATATATCAACAATGCTCTTATCTGGACAGAGAGAGCCTAGCTACAGTTATCCATGCTCTGATAACCTCTTGTCTGGATTACTGCAATGTGTTATACGAGGGGCTGCCTTTGAAAACAGTCCAGAAACTTCAGCTGGTCCAAAACAGGGCAGCAAGACTGTTAACAGGGACTGGCCAATGTGATCATATCATGCCAGTACTTTTCCAGCTGCACTGACTGCCAGTCCATATCTGTGCCCAATTCAAAGTGCTGGTATTAACAGTCAAAGCACTAAATGGCTTGGGGCCCGGTTATCTGAAGGATCACCTCCTCCCATATATACTTGCCCAGACTCTGTGATCATCTTCAGGGGCCCTTCTCTGGGAGCCCCTGCTAGAAGAAGTGAGGCAGGTGGCTACCAGGAAGAGGGCCTTTTCTTCTGTGGTACCCCGGCTATGAAATGAGTTCCCTAGAGAGGTTTGCCTAGCACCTACGTTGGGCTCCTTCCAGCACCGGATGAAGACCTTTTTGTTCTCCCAGAATTATTTTTAGCATTTTAGCTTCCTAGTCTTTTAGCTTTGGTGTTTAAAATCTGTATTTTAAATATCTGCATTGCTGCTAGGTTTTATTGTGGTTGTACTTTTATACTATAGTTTTAAGCTTTCATATTTTATATTGTTTTATGCTGTACTTTGGGGGGGTGGGTTGTGAACCGCCCAGAGAGCTTCAGCTATTGGGTGGTATAGAAATGAAATGAATAAATAAATACATTCCTTGCAATTCATTAGGTAAACATTTCCTTTCTTCGTGGTGCTTCCATGTTCTTTCCCATCATTTTAAAATGACAAACCTTTATGAAACTTCCTTCTCAGAACCTAGCATGATCATTATGCACAATACCTATACAATTTTCTCCTTGTTAAAATGTTCTCTCTCAAAGCTCTACTAAGTGCCTGTGATTTAGACTTAAATATCAGATATGGCTGGATATACTCACAATACCTGTAAATAATCTAGACATTAGAGAGAAATTTGTAGGTGTAGTAGCCTCTAAAGAAAGTACTTGATAAACATAGCAATTAGCAATGTGGCCATGGGTTGGTAAATGCATGGTCTTTAAACTACTTTAGCTGCCCACACACCACTAACCCTTAAATTACAAACCATAGGCATGTCATCTGTCGACCAATGTGGGTGAAGATAACAAAGCAAACTACAGGCTTCTGGTACCCATACTGGGATAAAGTCACATTTTAAAATGATTTAAAGTAATTTACAAGCATTAGTATCTTATAAATCATGGAATTAATTTTCAGAGTTAAAAGGATTTTTTTTCTTATTTTAGAAGTTTTTGCTTCTTCTTTTTAAATACAACAACAACAACAACAAAAACAACCATAAAGCAACTAACCAAAAGCCTCCATTCTCTCCAACAGATACGTGAGCAGAAGCCCTCCACATAAGGAGGACCTGGTGCAATTCTGATACCCATTACATCTTGTGTGATTCCAGTGAATATTTTATAATTCATTAAAATGGAAAATCTTCAGAATTTGAGGTACATTTCTACTTGTTTTGGTGGCATGCTTTGATTTCCATTCACACTAGCTGCTGCCGCCTCCATTTTTAAAATCATATTTAACTTTGATTCCCCTAATGCATTTTAGTATGTACAACTATGTATGTATGTATTCATTTTCTCTCTCTTTTTGTCTCTCCTCTACTCCTGCTATACTGCTTGTAAAAGCTTTAACCACCTGACTTAGGAATTATTTCAATTCCCCTCCAAGCTACTCTGTACTTTGTCAGAATCAAAGTCTACAAAAGCATTCAGCAATATCTGATGGCCCAAAAGCAAAAACCTAAGGGATGCAAACAGTCTAAATGTTCCTGGAATCACTTCCCTTTTACTACCTCTAATGGATGACTGAACACTGATGAATGCTATCAGCCAGGCCTGATTTTCTGCTGGGTGCATTGAATGCTACACCACATCCAGGTAGCTCCATCTTGGAAGAGAGGCCCCTGAAACATACAATTGTGAGCTGAGATGGGTCAAAGAAGAGTCAAACAACAAGGCTTGGGTTGAAAATTGGGCCACATTTTATTGAAAATATCTGCAAAGGAGTACCTAGGACGGGCAGCTGACTGTGCCGGCAACTAGCTGGCACTTCATGGGCGAAAACACACCCAGCCTGAAGGGTGGCGTTGATCTCGCCACCCCCCCGGACTGCCCCTTCTGGGGGAGGTAGACCTTCCCCTGTCACCCCCTCCCGGTGCCGCACAACACCTGGGTGAGTGAGGAGGGTTGGTCTCCCAGGCAACCCTTATCCCCCCGCAGAGCTGCACAACTCATTTGGGGGCCTCAGGCATCACCTGTCACCATAAAGTGCCTCTGCATGCACACCATCCCTAATCTCGTTCTGCTTTTGCCCGTCCTAGTCACAAACTGAAAAGTGACCTAAGAGAGATTATACTCTCTTCGCCTACTGGACGCACCCTAGCCCTAATAACAGTGTGAAGTAGGCAAAAAAACACACAGTTAAGGGCCAATTGTACTGTGAGCCAAAAATTCCTACATGGCTTCCAAAAGAGGCAACTGGTATAAACCCACACTGCTTAAGGGAGGGTGGGAGGGAGCCGCGAGAGTGAGAGAGCTGGTTTGGGAGGGGGTGCAGAGGTTAAAAGGGCTCTGCTGGCACCTCCCCAGCCTGGTGGTGCCATGAGGGGGTGACCAATAGGCACCAGCCACCTCTTCTCTCCCCACTTGCCTGCAGTGCCCCCCCCCCATTGCCACACAAGCTGGTACCAGGATTAGGACATTTCTCATTATTCTGAAACATTGTCAGTTGTGTTTGTTTTTAAACAAAACATTCCTGCTGCAGGGGACTTGGGCAAAATTTAACCTCTGGTCCTCTCAGAGGAAATGGTAGAGGAGACATGAATTAATGTGGAATTAGGACCAAGTGGGATGGAAAGCATCCGTTTAAGATAGCAGACAGAGTAAACCAGAGGTGGGATGAAACAATGATGGAATAAAAAGTCACGTAACTCTTTTTTGGTTCAAACATTTATTAGAATAAATTTCAACCTTCCTTTTCCTAACGTAACACAGGAATGAGGTACTTGTGGCCCTCCACGTGTTGTTGGACAGTAATTCGCATCATCCCTCACTATAGGCTATGTTGGCTAGGGCTGTATAAAGATGTCCAAGGCATGACACAGGCCTTCTGGTTGCCTTCTCACCATCCCAAAGGCCTGGCAAAAAGAACCTCACAGGCTGCCTTTCTTCAAAGCCTGAAGACAGATCTTCTTTTCCCGCTTCTGACTTACAAGCTATTGTTCCAGTGAAGCTAGCAGTGAAGAGTCCCACAGTGCAGCAGCAGTGGCTCTAATGGCATGGAGTGCATAAAGTGAGCTCATCAGACAGGAGGGCTACAGGGCTGCCATTGCTAGTACTGCCATTGCTAACCTTCACCTGGTGCTTACATGGTTCTCTTTCCAGCACCAGGTGAAGACCTTTTTATTCTCCCAGTATTTTGGCATTTTAGCTTCCTAGTCTTTTAGCCTTGGTGTTTTAAATCTGTATTTTAAATTTCCGCATTGCTGCTAGGTTTTATTCTGGTTGTATTGTTATATTGTGGTTTTAAACTTTCATATTTTGTATTGTTTTATGCTGCGCAGTGTGGTTTTAATTTTTATGAACTGCCCAGAGAGCTTCAGCTATTGGACGGTATAGAAATTCAATCATCAATCAATATTGCCATAGCTAATAT
Organism: Heloderma suspectum; assembly: GCF_057233095.1. NCBI lineage: Eukaryota > Metazoa > Chordata > Lepidosauria > Squamata > Helodermatidae > Heloderma > Heloderma suspectum. The sequence goes on from NC_139462.1 coordinate 75,431,293, forward strand.
AGAAGCCTTCCTTCTCCCATTGTAGGTTTCATGTAAGTCTTAGAAAAAGGCACCTGAGAGAAGCGGTTTAAAGTTAACAAAAAAGGTCGTGAACATTTCCTCAGATATCAGCATGACTATAAAAAGACTACATTTGGCCTTAATTAAATTCAGCCTGTTGCCTCCAGATAAAGGAGAAGTGCAATATTTATTTACATTAGATATAGCTTTTTGTCTTAATTTAGATGGCTTCCACGTATGTAATCCACTCGGGCAAATTTTTCAGAGACCTTTATTGACCTTAAAATTGCCTTGAGCTAAAGTGGACATCACAATTACTAAAGGGGTTATGTTTGCTCATGCAGTGTTAGGCTTTTCTTCTTCTTGTGTCAAATAAAATAATTTCCCATACCAAAGGATTTTTTTAAAGTATTGATTATCCATTTTGCTGCGCCTCCAAAAATGAAACCAAATTTCTTCAAAAATAAACTAAGATGTGCTTGGTCTTCTGCTTATTCTGATTTCTTTCAAAGTCTTCTAAATGTGTGCAATTTCTGACTGCAAGAAGGGGTTTCACCTGGTAACTCATTTTGTAATTTTAAGAAATCAGTAAGGGATATTTACCAGTTATTTGTAGGCCTATGAAATAACTCTTCTAGCTCAACTCTAAATTATTGGCAAAAAATATAACTATAAGACATCACCAAACCATTATTGAAAACAGGAAGCATGGAATCCCATTTAGTAAATACATTTTAGAGAGCTAACATATGGGACCATTAGGGATTATGTTATAGAAGTTGCATAAACCAGAATTTTACAAGAGTTTTCTCTCTTTGAAATATTACTTACTGCAAATTGTGATGCAGTCTTGGATACTGATTTTGGCTACAATCTTGTTATCCTGCTTCAATCCCACTGGTTTCAATTAAAGGGCTTAACTCTGTGTAGGATTGCAGTCTTTGTCATGATGAGGCCTTTTCTGCCTTATTTTGTCTGATGCAGTATCTTCCTTTTTCTTAAAATATAATTCTTAGGCCTGGTTCATATACCTACTGGGAAATCACAGTCTTCCCTGTAGACCGGTGGAGTAGTGATGGAGGAGAGAGTGCATATCCCCTTCTTAAAGTAACACATGATGGAGACTCTCTGTGTAGCCCATACATGTACTTGCCTAATTTTCACAATTTGATACTTTTACGAAAACAAGAATTGTGTGTGTATAGCTTTTTCCGTGGAGCACCCGCATCTCATATGACTTTAAGTTTGTGGTGGAAGGGTAGGGTACATACCTGCTCCTCCACCATGTGAGACTCTCATATCTAAAGTCTCACCATGTGAGACTGAGCTGAGCCCCAGTTTACAAATAAGGCATTATATGGATGGGAGGAGAAAGCCTCCTCTGGAAATATTAATTGTGCCTTGAGTGACCATTGCTTAGGGGTAGAGCACATGCTTTATATGCAAAAGATCCTAGATCCAACCCCTAACATCTCCAAGGAAGGCTAGGAAAAGACCACCGTCTGAAACCCTAGAGACCTGTGGCCAGTCAGTGCCAACAGTCCTGAGCTAAATGTATCAATGGTCTGATTTTGTATAAGGCAGCTTTCACTCCCAGATTTGAGGGTAGTTTTGAGACTCTAAACTTGGCAAATATGAAATTGTAATATTGGTTCATATACTTATTTATCTCATTCTCAATATCTAATTTTAGAATATTCTGCTTTAGAATATCCAGGTGGGCAGGGGTGAGGGGATGAGAAAGGAAAATCTAGATATATATAACTGATGTTCTTGCATTGATAAGTTGTATAAAATTTAATGACATTCGTCTTAATTTAGAATTGAGTAAATACATTTATACTTTTAACTTTCATTAACTCATAAACTGGATGTAAAACCCCATTCTCTATCATTCTTCACATTTCACCTCCTCTCATGTCTTTGGTGCATAACCATAATTGCAAAGAGTGATAATTTGAGTGAATATCCTTGTCATTTAGAGCCTTTGAGTCCAAGATTGCATCTGGTCTCTCTATTTAATGCTTTCCTTTTGTGAAGCTGAAATAAGTGGTTGTCAAGGGATACTAGTTCTCAGAGCAAAACTTAATGAGTCACTGTCCTTGTTCATCGATCTCTTCCAGTCCAGATTTCCCATTTTAATTTGTTCAAAAACTCTTCCTGCATTGGAATGCTTGCAATCCTCAGTAATTAGCAGCGGATCATGTTTTGGAATAGTATCAATGGATTCCTTTTCTTGGCTTTGGAACACACCAATTTTATCGTCCTTGGCTGCTAAGGTTGGTGCACTGGCTGGAATGGTTTTCAGAAGCTCCTGCTGAAGCAAACTGAACTAAGCTTGGCATGATTTGGATTTTATCCTAGCAGCAAGGCATCTTTATTCAGAATAAATACCACTCCTTTCCCAGTTATTTTTCCGCATTGTCGTTCTCCACCAAATGCCTTTTGGAACAGATTAAGAGCTCAGTGGCATTTTGCTGGACATCAGTATGCCCTGTTAGGAATATTGATATGATGCAACTCCCAGAGTTAAAACAAAATGTTCTGTTAAATGGAACTGTCTTGAGATATTGATTTTCTCCATTTAAAGATACAAACAAAACTTTACGAGCAAAATAGTTCACAAGCATCTTTCTCATATGCAGCAGACCAGGAAATTGACTTTTTTTAATGGTGTTTCAGGACCTGCCATCTCCCACAGCAGGAATCAAGTGAGACTCCTTGGAGGATTACCCAACCATGGGCCCCCATATGAATGAAGGTTTGGGGAGAGGCAGACCACCTGGAAGGGAACATGAGATGAAGCCCAAAAACAATACTCTAGCCAAGGAATTTGCAGGCTCAAAGGTCCTAATGTGCTCCAAATGAACTCCAACTGAGGGCCAGCAAAATGCCACTGAGTTCTTAATCTGTTCCAAAGGGGACTCTGGATTCCCCACAGCTACCATGGGATCCTCAAGAACAGTGATGGCAGTGAGCCTCAGCAGAGACTTGGTCCCATCAGTGCAGTGCTCTCTTAGCAGCATGAAGCATCCCATGTCAAAGTCCCACTCAGACGACTCATGCAACCATGACCAGGCAACAGCAGAACCCCACTAGTACTCCAGAGGAAAGGTAAGGCAGCCAGACTGAGTACTTAAACTTTCAATTGCTTCCTAAGAGATGGTGACACAACAGCTTCTATAACATTGTTCCTCGCCTAGTGATCTAATGGACAGCTCCTTTCCTGCATAGCACTAGGCCCTGTCACCCTTAGACAATTCCCATGCCTAGCTCAGAAGGCTGGAACAGGACAATGAAAGACATCCCTTGGAGGGTTGGAAAGTTTTCGTCTATAGCTAACTGATATTAGAGAGCACGTTTATGAATACCCTTTGCCAGCACCAAGAAGGCCTGGAGTTACTCAACTGCTCCATAGGTCCCTGCTGGTCCTGAAGAAAATTAAGCACCTGAACTGGGGCCTGCCAGTCGTCTCTTATGAAACAGTCCCTTGTACCATTCCATGTCAGACCCAGAAATTTTCTTAGTGAAAAATTGTGATAGGAAGAGAAAACTGAAACCATCCCCTATGCACACACATGCACACATCCATAACATGCATGCATATACAGAGACAGTTCCATATCTAATATGGATCTAGTCTAAACTGCTAGGATTTGCCTTAGCATCGACTAGTGAAGAGTATACTGTGTGTTATCTATGGTGTGAAGGTAGGAGTTTTTCCTTTTAGACCATAAGTAGGTGAGAAGAAAATTGGTGATTAATTGCTTATATTTAAATATATGATATCACTGCCTTGTTGTGGCGAAGGGGCTTGCGTAACTCAGTGAAGCCATAAGCTATGCTGTGCAGGGCCACCCAAGACGGACAGGTCATGGCAGAGAGTTCTGACAAAATGTGGTCCACTGGAGAAGGAAATGGCAACCCACTCCAGTATTCTTGCCAAGAAAACCCCATGGAACGTATCACAAGGCTAAAAGATATGACGCCGGAAGATGAGCCCCTCAGGTCGGAAGGTGTCCAATATGCTACTGGGGAAGAGCAGAGGTTATTTCCAAGTAGCGCCAGAAAGAGTGAAGCGGCTGGGCCAAACCCGAAAGGACACTCAGCTGTGGATGTGTCTGGTGGTGAAAAGAAAATCCGATGCTGTAAAGAACAATATTGTTTAGGAACCTGGAATGTCAGATCAATGAATCAAGGTAAGCTGGAGGTGGTCAAACATGAGATGGCAAGATTGAACATCGACATCTTGGGAATCAGCGAACTCAAATGGACAGGCATGGGCGAATTTAATTCAGGTGACCATCATATGTACTATTGTGGGCAAGAATCCCTTAGAAGAAATGGAGTAGCACTCATAGTCAACAAAAGGGTGGGAAAAGCAGTACTGGGGTACAATCTTAAAAATGATAGAATGATCTCAGTACGAATCCAAGGCAAACCATTCAACATCACAGTAATTCAAGTCTATGCCCCAACCACTGAGGCCGAAGAAGCTGAGGTTGATCGGTTCTATGAAGACCTACAACACCTTCTAGAACTAACACCAAAAAAAGATGTCCTCTTCATCATAGGGGATTGGAATGCTAAAGTAGGAAGTCAAGAAATCACCGGGATAACAGGCAGGCATGGCCTTGGTGTACAAAATGAAGCAGGACAAAGGCTAATCGAGTTTTGCCAAGAGAACACGCTGATCATAGCAAACACTCTTTTCCAACAGCACGAGAGGCGACTCTACACATGGACGTCACCAGATGGTCAGTATCGAAATCAGATTGATTATGTCCTTTGCAGCCAAAGATGGAGAAGCTCCATACAGTCAGTCAAAACAAGACCTGGAGCTGACTGTGGCTCAGATCATGAGCTGCTTCTTGCAAAATTTCGGCTTAAATTGAAGAACGTCGGGAAAACCACTAAACTGTTCAGGTATGACCTAAATCATATCCCTGATTAATATACAGTGGAGGTGAGGAATAGATTTCAGGGATTAGACCTGATAGACAGAGTGCCTGAGGAACTATGGACGGAGGTCCGTAACATTGTTCAGGAGGCAGCAACTCAATCCATCCCAAAGAAAAAGAAATGCAAGAAAGCAAAGTGGCTGTCTGATGAGGCTTTACAAGTAGCTGAGGAAAGAAGGGAAGCGAAAAGCAAGGGAGAAAGGGGAAGACATACCCAACTGAATGCAGAGTTCCAGAGAATAGCAAGGAGAGACAAGAAGGCCTTCTTAAATGAACAATGCAAAGAAATCGAGGAAAACAACAGAATGGGAAAGACTAGAGATCTCTTCAAGAAAATTGGAGATCTCAAGGGAACGTTTTGTGCAAAGACGGGCATGATAAAGGACAAAGAAGGCAGAGACCTAACAGAAGCAGATGAGATTAAGAAGAGGTGGCAAGAATACACAGAAGAACTATACAGGAAAGATCTGAATGTCCCTGATAGCCATGATAGTGCGGTCACTGAACTTGAGGCGGACATCCGAGAGAGTGAAGTCAAGTGGGCCTTAGGAAGCATTAGTAACAACAAAGCTAGCGGAGATGACAGTATTCCAGCCGAGCTATTTAAAATCCTAAAAGATGATGCTGTTAAAGTGCTGCATTCAATATGCCAACAAATCTGGAACACTCAACAGTGGCCACAAGACTGGAAAAGGTCAGTTTACATTCCAATTCCAAAGAAGGGCAACGCCAAAGAGTGTTCAAACTACCGCACCATTGCGCTCATTTCACATGCCAGCAAGGTGATGCTCAAAATCCTACAAGCTAGGCTTCAGCAGTATGCGAACCGAGAACTACCGGAAATACAAGCTGGGTTTAGAAGAGGCAGAGGAACTACAGATCAAATCGCCAACATTCGCTGCATCATGGAGAAAGCAAGAGAATTCCAGAAAAACGTCTATTTCTGCTTCATTGACTACGCTAAAGCCTTTGATTGTGTGGATCACAACAAATTGTGGCAAATTCTTAAAGTGATGGAAGTACCAGACCACCTTACCTGTCTCCTGAGAAACCTGTACGAGGGTCAAGAAGCAACAGTAAGAACCAGACATGGAACAACCGATTGGTTCCAAATTGGGAAAGGAGTACGACAAGGCTGCATATTGTCACCCTGCTTATTTAACTTATATGCAGAGTACATCATGAGAAATGCTGGGTTGGATGAATCAGAGGTCGGAATTAAGATTGCTGGGAGAATTATCAACAGCCTCCGATATGCAGACGATACCACCCTAATGGCAGAAAGCGAAGAGGATCTCAAGAGCCTCTTGTTGAGGGTGAAAGAGGAGAGTGCAAAAGCTGGTTTGAAACTCAACATTAAAAAAACTAAGATCATGGCATCTGGCCCCATCACTTCCTGGCATATAGAAGGGGAAGAAATGGAAGCAGTGACAGATTTTACTTTCTTGGGCTCCAAGATCACCGCAGACGGTGACTGTAGCCATGAAATTAAAAGACGCTTGCTCCTTGGGAGGAAAGCTATGGCCAACCTAGACAGCATAGTAAGAAGCAGAGACATCACCTTGCCGACAAAGGTCCGTCTAATCAAAGCTATGGTTTTCCCAGTAGTAATGTATGGCTGTGAGAGCTGGACTATAAGGAAGGCTGAGCGCCGAAGAATTGATGCTTTCGAACTGTGGTGCTGGAGAAGACTCTTACGAGTCCCCTGGACTGCAAGGAGGTCAAATCAGTCCATCCTAAAGGAAATCAACCCTGAGTGCTCATTGGAAGGACAGATAATGAAGCTGAAGCTCCAATATTTTGGCCACCTAATGCGAAGAAAAAACTCCCTGGAAAAGACCCTGATGCTGGGAAAGACTGAAGGCAAAAGGAGAAGGGGACGGCAGAGGATGAGATGGCTAGATAGCATCACGGATGCAATGAATATGAACTTGAGCACGCTCCAGGAGAGAGCGCAGGACAGGAAGGCCTGGCGTGCTATGGTCCATGGGGTCACGAAGAGTCGGACACGACTGAACGACTGAACAACAACAACATATACTGGGTGGACGTATGATGATTAGAAATGGGATATCAAGAATGTTTATGAATAGTTGATATGATGGAATAGTTGAAAGGGGAAAGAACTTTTAAAACCTAAACTACAGGATAAGGTAGGATAATACATGAAAATAAAAAACCAAAGAAAGGGAAAAAACAAACTGACTCTCCTGTGTAAGGTCAAAAGAAATACTTTGGGGAATTAAAACTATGAATAGTTTATAAATGAGTTTGCATGCATTTTGTATATGTGATCCAGTTCCTAAGAATTATTGAAACTAATAGTTCATTCCTTTGCATGCCTACTCAGAAGTAAGTTCTTTAGTGGGGCTTGCACTCTAGTAAGTGTATTTAGGTTGTAATCCTATAGTCACTTACCTGGGAGTAAGTCCCATTGAACTTAATTCAGTCTATTTCTGAATAGACATGTATAGGATTGTCTGTAAAGCACTTTTGAAAGTGATCAGATGAAAAGAAAAAGGATAGATGACAAGTTTCCAGACAAATCACTTTCAAAATTACGATAACCAATTAGGAAGCAAGAGAAAATAGTTGACCTTATCATAGAATCATAGAATAGTAGGGTTGGAAGGGGCCTACAAGATCATCGAGTCCAACCCCCTGCTCAATTATGACAAACAACTGTCCAAGCATTTTGGGCAGCATGGTAACGGTTGTACTAATACAGCAAATTACAGGCAGCAAGACACAAACATTGTTTGCATTCACATTTACTGCACATGTTTAACGCATCTACATTTGTTTATCTTTTGCTAAAAAAGCCATATCCATTTGAGGAGCAAGGGAATAATTTTCATTGTATCATTTATGGTGAAAACCCAATGAATTTGCTGGACACATTTGTTCAAATGGATTTCTCCCCATTTCAATTTACTTTAGCAAGGGCCATCTACTGTTAACTTGGTAAATAACCTGAGATTAAATGCATATAAAGTCTAAAAGCTTAAGCCATCAGAATCTTCATTTTAGTGTGGGGGAAGGACACACGATTTTGGGTAAAATGGTACATTTTAGGAGAGTGAACATTTAACCATCTTAATCCATTTGCATTCAGTTGAGATAAGTTATCAGGAGTTCAGTAATTGAATTTCTTTTTAATTTATATGGAGTCTGCCTGCAGGGGACACATTAACTGCTAGGCCCAAGATTACATAAACTTTAAAATGTATTGCTAGAGATCAAATAGCAGCAAGCCAACACAAACAGCATATACAAAGTAAGTCAATGTTTAAGTTTAGTTTTTCAGAATGGAAAGGATGTTTTGCTAAAAGTACAACTCACCATGTGACTAGAGGCTCTTAGAGTGCAATCGTATGCGCATCTACTCCAAAGTAAGTCCCAGATTGTGTGTATAACAGGGGTGGGAAAACTCTTTCAGTCCAAGGACTGAATTTATTTTCACAGAAGCTCTTAGGGGCCTCATTCCAGTGGTAGGTGGGGCCGAAGGCAGAAAGGTTAGGACCAAAAATACCAGTATATTATACGTTAAAGCTCTTACTGTAGTAACTAAGCATTGGAGGAGGCATTTCAACATTTCAGAATGGGGAAAAAACTGCCAAAAAAGCTGGAAAAAACCAAATGATTAATGGTAGGGGGAAAGGGGGTGAGGCCAGGGGAGTGGGGTGGAGCAATCTCAGGAATCCCATAGGACAGGATTGCGAAGCCAGTAGGGCCAGATTTGGTCCCCATGCCCAAGTTTCCCACCCTCAGTGTATAGGATTGCATCCTAAATCAATTACTGTATACAGCCTGATCCAAGCCTTGCTACAACAATACCTAAATATTTTGGGTGACGCCTATGTGGTGTAGTGGTGCTGGTGTGGTGTAGTGAGTTGATGCTGGACTGGCACTTGAGAGATCCAGGTTTTAGTCCCCACTTGGTCACTGGATGATTTTGGGCCAGTCATTGACTCTCAGCCTAACTTACCTCATAGGGTTGTTGTGAGGATAAAATGGAGAGGGAAACCATGTAAGCCACCTTGGGGGTTTTTGGAAGAAAAAAGGCAGGAAAAAGGCTCAGAAAAAAGGCATTTATTACATATAAATGTAATAAAAATAATAAAGAAATAAAATATTTAATAGGAGCACCTTTTTTGGTGGAATGACAGGATACATAAATGAACAACTCAAAGCATACCCATACATTCAGCAAAGTGAGCACATGCCTAGCTTAACATGCTTCTATATGCCTGATGGAATAGGGTGAATACATGTATACTTCTACTTGCATACATCTAATATCCATGATCTCCCCCACCCCACCATCAATTTTGATTGGTAAAGACAGTGTATATCAAGCAAGTACACATAGCAGTGAATGCCCACTTGTCAATATTTAGGCACTTTGAATACGTAGAGGCTGAATTTTCACTGGAGGTCCATGCCCAAGGCATTTTCTTGCACCAGCTGTGAATTCAATTTGTAGTTTGCTGACAGTGTGAACTGGCCTTCCATATGACACGGGCAATGCAGTGATGTTATTTCACAACGCCATCACATATGGACATCACATATGGACAAAAATCTAGTGAGATTTTTTTTCTTGCCCAAGCCCCACTGAAATGATTGGAAACTGGGTAACTTCTGTTCATTTCAGTACTATCGAAAGAATGTGTGACGAAGGTGGGAGAGCCATGGACTGAATAGAAGTGTTACTATATGTTGTTGTCATTTAGGTGACAATTAAAGACCTGTTTATTTGTGTGGCTTTGGAGTAAGTGCTCTATTTGTTTTTTGACTGACTAATTGTGTTGATAGTTTTATTGCATTTTATTATAGTCCTGAATGGGCAATACAAAAAAAACGAGAGTAAAGCTACTGATCTGAGCAGAAGGGAATTCTTGATTGCCTCAAGGAAATACATTTCAACATTCTGTTCAGAATTATTCAGGGTATTTATTTATTTATTTATTGCATTTATACCCCGCCTTTTTTCCTCTTGCAAGGAACCCAAGGTGGCTTACATTATCCTCCTCCTCCTCTCCATTTTATTCTCACAACAACCCTGTGAGGTGGGTTGGGCTGAGAGTCTGTGACTGGCCCAAAGTCACCCAGTGAGCTTCCATGGCCGAGTGGGGACTAGAACCCGGATCTCCCAGCTCCCAGTCCAACACTCTAGCCACTACACCACACTGGCACAGGGTATGTCAATATCCTTGGGATTTGCATGCTGCTCTGACCTGATGCATAACTATTTCTACTGAAAATGTAAGCATGAGTTAATAAATTCCTTTTACTAATTGTAAGTTAAGGGAGCTTTTGTAGCTATATAAGGGCGCAATCCTGTGGCTGCTAGGCAGAAGCTACACGGCCATAAGATTGTTCAGTTTCTGTCTAGCTGCGGATGCGGGGTGGCCAGAGCATGGAGAAGAAGATCCCCTCCGTGCTTCACCTGCCCTGCTTTGGATAGGCATTCACCACCTCGGAGGTGGCTGCCTATCCCAATAGGATTGCTCCCTAAGGGACTTTTGTAACCTTAAGCATGTTTGCTTAGATATAAGTCTCACTGATTTTGATGGGATTACTTTCTAGTAAGTGTGCTTAGGATCAGAGCCTTAATTTTGTTCATGTTCACAACAAAGCCTTCAAAATAAGTTGTCCTTATTCCCAGTTTAAAGACAGGGAACTGACATTGAAATACAGTACTTATGTGAAGATCACCCAAGAGGTGTCTGGTTGACAAGGTAGGATATCAGAGTCAGAATCTGCTCTACTATTTATTTATTACATGTTAATCCCACCCTTTCTCCAAGGGGGTTGGATTAGCTCACGGAGTTCTTCCCTTTCCTCCATAGCACATGCAGCAACAACAACAACAACAACAACCTGTGAGGTAGGTTAGGCTGACAGAGAGTGACTGGCCCAAATTCGCCCAGTAAGCTTCATGGCTGAGTAATGATTTGAAACTGGATCTCCCTGGTCTAAGTCCACCACTCTAACCCAGCCTTCCCAACATGATCCCCTCCAGATGTGTTGGTCAGAGCAGCCATTGGCCATGCTGGCTGGGAATTGCGATCCAACACGTCTTGAGGGCACCTGACTGGGGAAGGCTGCCCTAACCACTGCACCACACTGGCTTTCTATCTTGCTCCCAGGATAAAGTAACTGGCAACACCCATTCTCAGGGTAAAGGATATAATGATGCTATACTGAAGCACTTATGCACAAATGTTTCCATTGCTCTAATTATTTTACTTCAGTAGGAACAGAGGGCAACTTGATTTCTCTGAAAGGCTTGAGCAATATTGTAAACACTTAAATTATGAAAAGTCTAGATAAATACAAGTGCTGTTTGTACAGGGATGTATTGATAAGGAAGCTACATGAAAGATAAAAAATGAATTTGCATAATCTAAAAATGTGTATAATCAGCTTTTGAATATTAAGAGGTTGTCAATTATTTCAAAAGGTAGTTGAGGGCCTATCAAATATGTATATATCAAATATGCATTTTCATTTCAGTAATTATTCCTAACAGGCATGAGATCAACTCAATATAAATAGGCCTTTCTAGTGACCGATTTAGTAATTTATGGGGAATAAAATGTATTATATCAGTGCTGGAACGTTTATGCAAATCTCCACTGTATGACCACTATGACATGGGGTGGGTGGGTGGCTGGGTCAGTCAGCCGGTCGGTGTGTGTGTGTGTGTGTGTGTGTGTGAGAGAGAGAGAGAGTGTATATACATATAATGAATCCCCATAACCAGTACAATTAAGTATCCCAACCGACTTCTTTAAAACTGATATTGATCAGCTGGTTTATGTGTCATTGTAAATGAATTACAAGTGAATCCACATTTAATGAACTCCCATTTCAGAGAATAGAATGTTGTTGTTTTCCAAATGCAAGGCTGTATAACTCTAATTCTTTATACTGGCTTAAGTTATTCTGATTTGAACTTTAAATTTTCTTTAGTCACCAAGCCCACAACATTCATTCATTTTAATGAATGCATTTGGTCTGGTGATTGATTATTATCAACATTACTTAAAAGTATTAGGTTTGGGTAGCTTTGTTTTCTATGTCTCTGAATTACGTTCCTTTTAAAGCTAATCTGCTGCACAGAACACATTGTAGAATTTATTCAAATCATTAGCATAATTTGTTTTTCTCAAGAACAGTTTGCCTTTTCAGATTTGAAAATGAATGTTTTTAGGTTCTTACTCTAACTGACTAATCCATATGCAGTCCTCAAAAACAAAAATCCCCAAGGCAAAGTCATGGTCACCTACCAGTTGCTCAGCTAGCACCCTCATCACCAACCAAATGTGTGGACTCAGCATGTGGGTTTTCTTGAATTATAGCCACTGAATGAAAACCGTTGTAACAGTGACCACACAGCATAATAAAGTACAAGCTCATCTCCTAAATATTTCTTTATCTTTTGAATTCTTTCTTCTTTTCATATATGGCAACAAATTACCACTGCTTAGGGATCGGAGAATCAGCGTTGTTTAGGCTTGCTGAGATTCTCTGAGCTCTACCTTGAACCTTGGATTACCTTGCTCCCATTTTTGGTTGCAATCTTTTTTTCTTTTCATTTGAGTGGGAAAAGAACACATTTTGGTATACCTTTTTTAAAGTGTTCACCCAAATGTGCTTTTCCCCACCCCCCATAGACTAAAGCATGAAAAAAAAATTAAGTGCATTTTTAAAGTGCACATTTTCCTAAAGGATGCATTTTGCAAACATAAGCTCAGAAATGTGTGGGCTTTCTCTGAAAACTGAGAATAGGGCAAATTTCAAATTAAAAATGAATCAAAACAGAATTCTCATACATCCCTAGAGCTACTTCAGTTTTCCATTATCTTGGGATAGAGTAGCACATCATGACTAAACAAAATGGTTTTGTTTGAAAATATTCTCCATAGATGGTCCAACCTTTGATTTACATCATGTAAGAATCAATGTAGCAAGTCAATTCAACACAGCAAAGAATTTGACATAAGATGCATCAAAAAGTTTATTGGGTGATATTATCTATATGAGACAAGTATAAAGTGGACATGGAAGTACTCAGAAGTTTTTCACTTTTCTTGGAGAAAAGACATTCACATTTACAACAACTGCAATCATGCAATAAAAGCTCTCAGCGTTCCAAGGTATGTTTATGTTGAGATAATAGACAATGTTCCATGAGGAGGTAATAAAAATATTTCAGAGACACTAACTGCTATATATGCAGCCCTTGAGGGAAAACCTGCTGAACTTATCCCAAAAAGGTTCAGCAGAAGACAGTAATAAAATAGAGATGAGGCGTATGTTGTGTGGAAATGGATGATTAATCAATTACTTCTTTACTAGAATTCTATCATTGCAAATGTATTCAAATGACTGGCAACCTAACAGTGCAATCCTGTACATGGCTACTCAGAAGCAAGCCCCACAGAATTCAAGGGAGCTTACTCTCAGGAGGTGGGTATAAGATTACAACTTAAGTAATGTTTAACAAGAAAATAGTGAATTGCTGCTGGATACTGTAGTAAAAATGTAACCTAAAAGTCATTGTATGTGTCTTAAAGCAGCACGTAGTATTGTAAGAGCTGCTCATGCCTGGAATGAGTGAGCAGTAACCCTAAGATAAGGTTGCTAGGCAAACTGCTAGCAACCAATCAAAGTGACACACTGGCTAAGGAATGCAAGCTGAGGTGATAAAACTGTAGCATGGGGGTTGCCCAGGGTCGACTCTGCTTTTGAGCGTGAGCTCCTCTGTCGAACTGTTTGCAAACAATAAAATCGAGTTGGACCCAGCCTGAAGTTGACTCTCCTCTTTGGGACAAATTGGACTAGCCTCCAGGGGGCGAAACTAGCATTTTGTGCAACAATCTGGCGAGCAGTCAGGAGTCCTCTTGGACCACCCCGGGATCGAACGACAAGACCGGCGAAGGTGCCCGTGGAGTGCGCCAGACCGCCTTTTAGGTCTGCCACGGCACCAGAGAACGGGGGTCGGGACACCTGGGAGGTTAAAGGCATGGACTCCATTGTTTGAGTCAATCAGGCTGAACGGGTCTGAAGGGATGGCGCCAGGGTGCTGGGCAGAGTAAGTATTTGATTTCCCTTGTGTCTTTCTGTTTGAGTTGCCTTCGGAGCATCTGAGGTTTGTCAGGCTCCGTATATGGTTTTGAATAGAGGTAGGCACAATGGGGTCGGGTAGCTCCCGTTAAGAAAACTCTGCAACCCCACTGGAATGCATGCTCAAGAACTTTAGGAAGTTCAAAAGAGATTTTAGAATTAAGATGGCCAAGGGTAAATTGACCTTCTTTTGCCAGCTGGACTGGCCAGCATTTGGGATTAGTTGGCCAGACATAGGCTCCTTTGATGTAAATCTTATAAATGCTGCATATAAAAATGTGGTGAATAATGGGCAATGGGATCAATTCCCCTATATTGATTGTTGGTTGCATTGGTGCAGAAAGAATCCCCCTTAGATACTGAAGTGTAAATGTGTTACTGGCAAAGGACCGTAGGGGCAAGAGGCTCCGGGTGCTGTCTGAATCAAGTAGTGAGATAGATTTGCCTCAGGGAAAGTGAGGTTATTGGCATTTGGATAAGTGATGACCAAAATCCACTGAAGGCGAGAAAAGGTTGAATATAAAGTTCAATATTGTAAAGTCATGATGGTATGCTCCGAGGTGAAGCCCAAAGCCCCTGTTCTCCCCGATTCAAGCCCCATGGAAGGAGTTTGAAGATTAGGAGACCCTGCCCAAGGAGCCCTGAGCTCCTCCTCATCTTATTCGGTCTGTTAGGTTGGGAGGAGAGGTTGTTGCGGGAGGGAGGGGGCCCTCCAGAGACAGTTTGTCTGCCATCATATCCAAGTTCGTTAGAAGAAGCAAAAGCAGTTGAAAAAGTTGCAACTTCTGAAGAAAGAGATTTGTTTGAAGTCTTAAAGACTGTGGCAAAATCAAGAAACAAAGACAGAGCAAGTTCTTAAAATATCAGGGTCTGTGTAAGCTTATCTCTGTCAGCCTGCTCAGAGCAGAGCCAAGGGGGAGTTACCTAACCCCCCTCGCCCCACTGGTTTAGCCTTAGCAAGCAGAGAGGTTGGAAGGTGTCTGTGAGGACCTGACAAAAGAGTGAGATTTGCAAAAAACAAGAAAAGCATAACAGCTGGAAAGCTGAGCAGCACTGCTCTGTTCTTATCTGTGGAGGAATCTGGAAGAGGTGTAAGGTTACACCTTCCCCATTTGAACTGATGAAGAGACAGAGAGCTTTTGTTAAAAACATCCCGTCTTTATGGCCCAAAGCCTTCTTTGTTTAGATCTATCTTTGTTCAGACTTTCGAGAGGCACTCTGCACATGGACTGGAACCTTGGACAGTTAAAGACTTGCCGTAAAAAGTACTGTGAGGCATGTCATAGCCTTAAACTCCTGTTGTTGTAGATTGTGTGTTTGTTTGTGAACAGCTCAGTGTACAGTTTGATTTGTGATTTCAACACTCAGATAAAAAGCTGCATTTGACTGAAAGAACTGGGCATATTTAGCCCTGAGAAGAGAAGACTGAGGGGAGATATGATAGCGCTCTTCAAGTACTTGAAAGGTTGTCACAGAGAAGAAGGCCAGGATCTCTTCTTGATCATCCCGGGGTGCAGGACACGGCATCATGGGCTCAAGTGACAGGAAGCCGGATTCCGGCAGAACCTCAGGAAAAACGTCCTTACTGTTAGAGCAATACAACAATGGAACCAATTCCCTAGGGAGGTGGTGGGCTCTCCCACGCTGGAGGTATTCAAGATGAGGCTGGACAGCCATCTGTCAGGGATGCTCTGACTTGGATTCCTGCACTGAGCAGGGGGTTGGACTCGATGGCCTTGTAAGCCCTTTCCAACCCTGCTATTCTATGATTCTATGATTTCCAAGGCTTTGATTTCATTTACCCTAATGAAGCATACAGATACAAATTGTTAGAGATTCGCAGACTACAAAGGAAACAGCCTTCAAAAAGTTCAAAGAGAAACTACGAAAGTTAGTTTCCCTTTAAAAAGGGGGGCAGCAAATTCTCTTAATTTAAGAGGTGAGGGAAAGAGTCCCCCACTCTCCCATGATACCTCTAAGCCCAGCTGTGTTTCTGAAGCCTGAGAAAGATCCTGCCCCACGTGTTCCAGCTCTTTCTCAAAATCTGAACTGTTCTGACATTACATTTGCTCAGAGGCAAACCTGACACTCTGCCAAAACTCATGCAGCATGGAGTTGCCGATGCAAAAATGGTGGCTTGGAACTCTTTGCATGTATGAGAATGCCCTTCCCTTGATTTTGATGCGCCCTGACCATGCAGTCAGAGGAGCAGTATAATTGTTAGGTCTGCTCCACCATGCCCTATGATGCAAAACAAATGTTTTCCAGTCATGGTGTTAGATTTTAATGATATGAAAAAGGTATAAAAGAAGGCAGAAGAAAGTAGCAGACGAAAAGGCTTAAAGAAGAAAGACAGCTTATCCCAAATGTGTGTCGTTGAAATTAGTAAGAAGGTCTAAGCAAGTGAGTTTCTGTCGAAGCAATGGCAAACAGCCTAACTTGCAGAGAAGACAAATAAAGAGTTAAAGCTGGTGCATGGCACAGAGAGTTTAAAACATGATCTGCAGAACAGGCAAGCCCCAAAACCCAAAAGATAAGTGTGCCTGTGACAAGAGGGGGGCCATAGCAGCCATAAAAAGGGGCAAAGCCCCCGTATGAAGCTTTGACAAAAATATTACCCACTAGAAGTGGACAATTAAAATAAAAAAGGCTTTTCTTAAATTGAAGCAAGCCTTAATATCATCACCTGCTTTAGCCTTATCAGACCCTAGATCATAAAATTTTTAGATGCTTTGATGAAGCCAAAAGAAGTAGCTATGGTGCACATGAGAGCACATGAAAAGAGTGCCATTCCTGAAAAAAGAAAAAGGCAATGCTGGCAGCCACTGTGGGCGGAAATATAAACCACGGCTTGAGAGCACAGAACCGACCAGAGGGGGGGCAGAAAAAAGGAAAGGGCTGACCGGGGCTCAATAAATGTGCGTATTGCCGAGAGAAGAGACATTGGAAGAAAGATTGTCCAGAGTTGAAAGAGAAGAGAAAAGAGGCTCACCCTGAAGGCTGCCAAATGCTGGCAGAGCCCTCTGGGGGGAGGGGGAGTCTAGCTGAAGAGGACCGGGATCTAAGGTCCCCTACGAACAAACGCTAGGGAGAATCCCAAGGTAAAAGTAAGGGTTGGTGTCAGGAACTGTGAGGCCCTAGTAGATACTGGAGCCACATTTTCCATGATCCCTATGAAGCCCCCCCGGCGAGAGAAAGTGAAAAGCATGTAGCTGTAGAAGGAACTGTAGTAAAAATGTAACCTAAAAGCCATTGTATGTGTCTTAAGCAGCACGTAGTATTGTAAGAGCTGCGCATGCCTGGAATGAGTGAGCAGTAACCCTAAGATAAGGTAGCTAGGCAAACTGATAGCAACCAATCAAAGTGACACTCTAGCTAAGGAATGCAACCTAAGTTAATAAAACTGTAGCGCGGGAGTTGCCCAGGGTCAACTCTGCTTTTGAGCGTGAGCTCCTTTGTTGAACTGTTTGCAAACAATAAAATCAAGTTGGACCCAGTCTGAAGTTGACTCTCCTCTTTGGGGCAAATTGGACTAGCCTCCAGGGGGCGAAACTAGCATTTTGTGCAACATACCTACACTTCACAAGACTAACGCTGTGCTAGAATTTCCAGAGGAGTAACCTTTGGGCTGTTTCCATGTAACTCTAAACCATGGTTTAGTGCTACACGCACAAGCAGGAACAAGATCAAGCAAGGCCTTAGACCTGCACACTCACCCTGTAATTTGATGTGACAAGGTCACGCTTTCATGGCATTTGGGGGTCTCTGTGAGCTGAACTGCCCTTGCTGAGGGCTGCTGGAGCAGCGTTGATTGGCAGAAGGGAAAGTGGGGCGGAGGGGTCAGCGGGCGCAGGGAGAGCAGAGTCATGTCTACCTGGAAGTAACGTCAAATTGTACTTTGCCAAGTACAGGAGCAGAGGGTCAGGAAAATTTGTCTGCCTGTTGTTATACATATTCATTAAGTGTGGGAGTGGAGGAGCAAGCCTCAAATAGTGGGAGAGGGAAGGAATGGAAGTCAGTTAACCTTCGGCTTCTCTCTATCAGGGGTTTGGAAATCAAGGGTGTATCTCTTCACCTTCAGATATGAATGAGGCAGGTTCTTTCCTTTCTCCCTTTTAATTGCCTCAAGGAACAATGAGCTGGCATGGGTAACCATGTCTTTGTTGTTGTTGTTGTTCAGTTGTTCAGTCGTGTCCGACTCTTCGTGACCCCATGGACTATAGCACGCCAGGCCTTCCTGTCCTCCGCTCTCTCCCGGAGCGTGCTCAAGTTCATATTCATTGCATCGGTGATGCTATCTAGCCATCTCATCCTCTGCCGGCCCCTTCTCCTTTTGCTTTCAAGTAAATCACATTTTTTTTCAATGAGGCTTACTCCTGCGAAAGTCAGCAGGTTGCTTTTGCATTCCCTTTGTAAAAAAAAAAAAAAGTGCCAGGCCACATTGTCATTTAACACTCATTCCTGCAATGCCCTTCCCCTCCCAATTCTCAGGTACCCAGAGCTTTATTGATTTTAAGAGCTGATGGCCCCCAAATGACCCTTAATCCTGCCAGGACCATTATTATTAGCACTGCTGCTGCTCAGTCATTCACAATACTGTTTTTACAGAGGAGCATTGTTGCGCACATAGGGCTGCCGCCGCCACCGGAAAAACAGAGAGGGGTGGGAAGGAGGATGTTTGCATGTCTACTTGGAAGTAACTCCTACATTACACACAAGCAAGAGGGGAGAATGCTTGATAATTCAAAGTGGGGGGGCGCTGGGAGCAGAGGGCTAAAAAATAGAGATACACAGATTGTTGCTGTTCAGTCGTTAAGTCGTGTCCGACTCTTCATGACCCCATGGACCATAGCATGCCAGGCCTTCCTGTCCTCCACTCTCTCCCGGAGTGTGCTCAAGTTCATATTCATTGCATCGGTGATGCTATCTAGCCATCTCATCCTCTGCTGGCCCCTTCTCCTTTTGCCTTCAATCTTTCCCAGCATCAGGGTCTTTTCCAGGGAGTTTTCTCTTTTTTTTTTCCCCTCAGTTTTCTCAGGATGGACTGATTTGACCTCCTTGCAGTCCAGGGGACTCGTAAGAGTCTTCTCCAGCACCACGGTTCGAAAGCATCAATTCTTTGGCACTCAGCCTTCCTCATAGTCCAGCTCACACAGCCATACGTTGCTACTGGGAAAACCATAGCTTTGATTAGACAGACCTTTGTCGGCAAGGTGATGTCTCTGCTTCTTGCTATGCTGTCTAGGTTTGCCATAGCTTTCCTCCCAAGGAGCAAGCGTCTTTTAATTTCATGGCTACAGTCACCGTCTGCGGTGATCTTGGAGCCCAAGAAAATAAAATCTATCACTGCTTCCATTTCTTCCCCTTCTATATGCCAGGAAGTGATGGGGCCAGATGCCATGATCTTCATTTTTTTAATGTTGAGTTTCAAACCAGCTTTTGCACTCTCCACTTTCACCCTCAACAAGAGGCCCTTTAGAGTCTCTTCGCTTTCTGCCATTAGGGTGGTATCGTCTGTGTATCTGAGGTTGTTGATAATTCTCCCGGCATCTTAATTCCGAACTGTGATTAGGGATGTCAGAAAATACTGCCACAGATCTCGGTGAGGCCGAATGCCAGTGCATTTGGCCCCCCGAACTCTGTGGCGGAACGGCCTGCCCCCCCACCCCCCCGCGGATCTCCCCTGGGACGAGACTTACCTGGGGCGGATCTTCCGGGCGGCGGCGGCTCTGGCAGTGGTTCCAGCAGCGGCGGCAGCGGCTGGTCTTCCGACCGGCTGCCGCCGCCATTTCCAGTCTTGTTAAAAAAAAAAAAAAGACGTGATAGGGTACGTAAAGATTTACGTACCCTATCATGGCTGGGTTTAAAAAAAAAAAAACACAACGTGATAGGCTACATAAATCTTTACGTAGCCTATCATGGCTGGGTGGGTTTAAAAACAACAACAACCGCGTACGCAAATTGCGGCGGCTATGGCCGCCACCATTTGCAATCCTTATTTTTGGCCATCTTAGTCTATGTAAATATTTACGTAGACTATGACAGCGAAAATAAAGGGGAATGCAAATAGTGTAGCGGGCACTATTTGCGTCCCTTTTTGATTCGCCATTTTAGCCTACATAAAGATTTACGTAGGCTAAAACGGTGAATCAAAAAGGGACGCAAATAGTGCCCACTACGCTATTTGTGTTCCCCTTTATTTTCGCCGTCATAGCCTATGTAAATATTTACATAGATTCAGACGGCCAAAAATAAGGAATGCAAATGGCGGCGGCCATAGCCGCCATTTGCGTACGCGTTCCCCCCCCCCCCGGGGCCCTCGGCTCTGGGCTGGGCTGGGCCTGGCTGGCTGGCTTCTCCGCGGAGCTGTCGCAGAGCACAGCTGGCCATCGAGGTTTCCGGGGGGGGAGGAACGGAGCGCCTCCCCCCCCACCATCAACATAATCCGCAAAAGGTAAGTCACTTTCATACATCCCTAACTGTGATTCATCCAACCCGACATTTCTCATGATGTAATCTGCATATAAATTAAATAAGCAGGGTGACAATATACAGCCTTGTCATACTCCTTCCCCAATTTTGAACCAATCGGTTGTTCCATGTCCGGTTCTTACTGTTGCTTCTTGTCCCTCGTACAGGTTTCTCAGGAGACAGGTAAGGTGGTCTGGTACTCCCATCTTTTTCAGAATTTGCCAGTTTGTTGTGATCCACACAATCAAAGGCTTTAGTGTAGCCAATGAAGCAGAAATAGACATTTTTCTGGAATTCTCTTGCTTTCTCCATGATCCAGCAAAAGTTGGCAATTTGATCTGTAGTTCCTCTGCCTCTTCGAAACCCCACTTGTACTTCCAGTAGTTCTCGGTTCGCATACTGCTGAAGCCTAGCTTGTAGGATTTTGAGCATAACCTTGCTGGCATGTGAAATGAGCGCAATTGTGCGGTAGTTTGAACACTCTTTGGCGTTGCCCTTCTTTGGAATTGGAATGTAAACTGACCTTTTCTAGTCTTGTGGCCACTGTTGAGTGTTCCAAATTTGTTGGCATATTGAGCGCAGCACTTTAACAGCATCATCTTTTAGGATTTTAAATAGCTCAGCTGGAATACTGTCATCTCCGCTAGCTTTGTTGTTAGTAATGCTTCCTAAGGCCCACTTGACTTCACTCTCTCGGATGTCCGCCTCAAGTTCAGTGACCGCACTATCATGGCTATCAGGGACATTAAGATCTTTCCTGTATAGTTCTTCTGTGTATTCTTTCCACCTCTTCTTAATCTCATCTGCTTCTGTGAGGTCCCTGCCTTCTTTGTCCTTTATCATGCCCATCTTTGCACAAAACGTTCCCTTGAGATCTCCAATTTTCTTGAAAAGATCTCTAGTCTTTCCCATTCTATTGTTTTCCTCGATTTCTTTGCATTGTTCATTTAAGAAGGCCTTCTTGTCTGTACTTGCTATTCTCTGGAAATCTGCATTCAGTTGGATAGATCTTCCCCTTTCTCCCTTGTTTTTCATTTCCCTTCTTTCCTCAGCGACTTGTAAAGCCTCATCAGACAGCCACTTATGACCATTTAGGTCATACCTGAATGTTTTAGTGGTTTTCACCCGTGATAGGCTATGTGACGATTTACGTAGCCTATCATGGCTGACTTTGGAAATCTAGCCGTGATAGGCTACGTAAATTGTCACGTAGCCTATCATGGGTTTTTTTTTTTTTTACTTTAGTTTTTTTTTTGCAATGGCTGCGGCGGCAGCCGGTCGGGAGACCAGCCGCTGCCCCCGCCCGTGATGAAACGCCACCGAACCGCCGCCGGGAACCGCCGCCGAGAGGGACATTCACAGGAGGTAAGTCCCTTCCCGGGGGGGGAGGCGGGGGGCCGGCGGAGAATTTCCGAACCAACTTCAGGGGTCCGAATGCGTCGGCGCTCGGCCTCCCGAAGATTCGGGGAGAAATTCTCCGCCATCCCTAGTTGCCATTTCCTTCTCCAGTGGACCACATTTTGTCAGAACTCTCTGCCATGACCTGTCCATCTTGGGTGGCCCTGCACGGCATAGCTTATGGCTTCACTGAGTTACGCAAGCCCCTTCGCCACAACAAGGCAGTGATCCATGAAGGGGGATGCACAGATACACAGAGCTTTATTGTTTTTGAGCTATGGTTCCAATATGAGCATATATGGGATTCCCCCCCATCCCCGCTTTCTCATCCATTTCACCTCACTGAGCACAGAAAGGAGAACAGGCCAGGGGCAGAAGAAACTCGTGCCTCTGGCTGACTTAACAAAGCACAGGAGTGCAGAGAGCAGTGGGGGGCAGGGGGAAGCCTGACTGTCCACATATCCACAGCAATTTAATTCAAGTACTTTAATTCAACTTCCCCTGAGAGAGGATGCATGTGATGGGAGGTGTTTGCTAAACATTCCTTTTCAGAAGTAAGTCCATTACACTTGACTGAGCAAGGAAAGGAGAACAGCAAGCCTCCGCTCATTTGCTGCCCCGCACCTACACAATTTATGAGGTTGTTCTACTCACCTAAAGGTAAAGGTGTCCCCAGCCAGTCGTGTCCGACTCTAGGGGGTGGTGCTCATCTACATTTCTAAGCCAAAGAGCCAGCGCTGTCCGAAGACGCTTCCGTGGTCATGTGGCTGGCATGACTGAACACCGAGGTGCATGGAACGCTGTTAACTTTCCCGCCAAAGCGGTACCTATTTATCTACTTGCAATTTCTTGCTTTCGAACTGCTAGGTTGGCAGAAGCTGGGACTGAAGACGGGAGCTCACTCCATCACGCGGCACTCGGGTCTCGAACTGCTGTCCTGCCGACCTTCCGGTTTGTAGTTCAGTGTCTTAACCACTAAGCCACCGCGGTCCCACTTCTACTCACCTACCCAAGCCCAAACTAATGCAGCTTCATTATGCAGCCCAGTGCAAGCTGTTCTACATCACTTTAACAGCTACTGTGTGCCCCCAGAGAGGCAAACCTGAATTGATGAAACTCTGGATTAAACCTGAAATGGATGATGAAGTGTCTGTCAGGGTGGACACTGAGCCCATAGAATCCCACTGTAGTTCTGATTCTGAGGAAGAGGAGCGCGCTCATCTTTCCCAGGGCCAACAGCTGACAGAGATTCCTCCCACCGGCATTCCTAGCTTAGATAGCAGTCCTAAGTGTGACAGAGTGCAGGAAGCAGACTTGCTGGACGCACAACACCGACGCAGGGAGCGGCGCCAAATGGAGGGCGCGGAAAGGAGGCGTAGTGCCCGGTTGGCGCGCAAACAATGGTTGCGCCCAGAGGATCCAAGGGAAAAGGGGAGGGACTCTCCTTAGCCCATAAGTTCAGGGTCTGCCAGTGATTCCCTTTCAAACAGGGACCAACTGTTCCAACTTAGGGCATAGGTACTCTGCTGCTCATATGTAGTTGCTAACAGTAGAGTTGTTAAGTTGTAAAAGAGGAATAAAGCTTTGAAAAGAATCCCTTTGTCTGTGTCTGGACTTGGCTACTGGATTAGTCACTGAGAGAGGCCTCCAAGGAGCCCTTGACAGTGTCTCCATGTGAATGGGGCCCAGGTCTTTTGTGAAATAATAGGGTTTCCTCAAAATCCAAAGATCCATTTCAATTTCATCTGTATTAGAGCAAAAAAGCCCCACACTTTACACAATTGTCAGAGTCAAGCACTTACAGAGTCCATACATTACTCAATTAGGGACATAATTTCATTGCATATTTACTTCCATTGCATGTGATTTTTTTTCTGCTGATGCAAAATATCTCACTGTTCATTGGGAGAAAGTTTACAATTTCTGTATGGGCTGAAAGCATAATGGCTTCAGGTTCTTTCTGTTTTTGTATTTCACTAAGCATCTTCTAAACTGATTTTTAAAGGTATAGTGCTTCTTTACTTAACTTCCACTCCCATGTTTCCATTGCTACTTCATTACCTTATTCCTACATCAAGGAACTGGAGAAGATGTTCCATGCATCCTTTTACATTATTATGTTTCCAAGGTAAATTCTCCCAGGGGATCCACTAACAGCTAGCAAGCAAAGAAATCAATGCATCTTTCATTTTACTGTGGTTTTAAAAACAGTTTTAGGAGATGTCCATTAAATCAGCTTTCTTCTGTAACCCAATTGCTCCATTATTGGGGTATGTGAAATTTAAATAACAAAGACCTTGCCATGTTATTAGGGATGCTTTATGTGCTGGGTAACCATTGTACCTGTCAGGCAAGTGTCCACTTCTAACCTGAGGGTCAGCAGCATTAGTGGTTCTCATGTTTTTACATTTTTCTTAACCTTGTTGCTTTTTTCTGATTGTCCTTTTCTTTTGCCTGAGCTGAAATACAGGCAAAGAGTACTCCCAAATTTCTACAGGGGCACTTTACATATAGTGGTGCAGTGACTTCCAGAGGGGTAGCCATCTTAAGTCTGCTGCAGCAAAAGCAATAGAGTAGGCATGGCAGAGAATTCCGCCACGGATTCCAGTGAAGCCAGATTCTTTAGAACTCTCAAGTATAATGGACTTACTTCTGAGTAGGAATGTTTCGCAAACACCTCCCATCACATGCTTCCTCTCTCAGGGGAAGCTGAATTAAAGTACTTGAATTAAATTGCTGTGGATATGTGTAGACAGTCAGGCTTCCCCCTGCCCCCCACTGCTCTCTGCACTCCTGTGCTTTGTTAAGTCAGCCAGAGGCACGACTTACTTCTGCCCCTGTTCTCCTTTCTGTGCTCAGTGAGGTGAAATGGATAAGAAAGCAGGGGTGGGGGGGAATCCCATATATGCTCATATTGGAACCATAGCTCAAAAACAATAAAGCTCTGTGTATCTGTGCATCCCCCTTCATGGATCACTGCCTTGTTGTGGTGAAGGGGCTTGCGTAACTCAGTGAAGCCATAAGCTATGCCGTGCAGGGCCACCCAAGACGGACAGGTCATGGTGGAGAGTTCTTTAGAATCTGGCCCCCGGAATCCATGGCAGAATGGCCTTCTGCCCCCCCGCTGCCCCCGCGGAATCCCCCCGGGACAGCAATTACCTGGGGCGGATGCTGTGGATTCGGCGGCGGCAGCAGCGGCGGTTCTGCTGCCATTGCCATCCTTGCAGCCATGATAGGCTACTTAAGTCTTTACATAGCCTATCACGGCTGGGGGGGGGGAACCCAGCGTACGCAAATGGCGGCAGCTACGGCGGCTGCCATTTGCGTTCCCTATTTTTCGTCGATTTATCTTACGTAAATATTTATAAATATTTACATAGGCTAGAATGGCGAAAAATAAAGGAACGCAAATAGCGTCCAGTACGCTATTTGCATTCCCCCTTTTTTTTGCCGTTTTATCTTACGTAAATATTTACGTCAGATAAATCAGCGAAAAATAGGGAACACAAATGGTGGCCGCCATAGCCGCCACCATTTGCGTACGCTGGGTTTTTTTTTCTTTCCCAGCCATAATAGGCTACGTAAAGACTTATGTAGCCTATCGTGGCTGCCTGGCTGGATGCAAATGGTGGCCGCTACAGCGGCCGCCATTTGCGTCCACACCAGCCAGTGCACGGCCGGAAATCCAGCTGTGGACGGCCCTGGCCAGCTGCTCCGCGGAGCTGCCGTGGAACAGAACCAGCCATCGAGGATTCCTGGGGGAGGGACGGATGGCCTCCCCCCCACGAACAGAATCCACGAAAAGGTAAGTGACTTTCGTATATCTCTACAACAGAGAGTCTTATGGTACCTTACCCCTTCATGGATCACTGCCTTGTTGTGGTGAAGGGGCTTGCGTAACTCAGTGAAGCCATAAGCTATGCCGTGCAGGGCCACCCAAGATGGACAGGTCATGGCAGAGAGTTCTGACAAAATGTGGTCCACTGGAGAAGGAAATGGCAACCCACTCCAGTATTCGTGCCAATAAAACCCCATGGAACATATCACAAGGCTAAAAGATATGATGCCGGAAGATGAGCCCCTCAGGTCAGAAGGTATCCAATATACTACTGGGGAAGAGCAGAGGGTATTTCCAATTAGTGCCAGAAAGAGTGAAGCGGCTGGGCAAAAGCCAAAAGGACACTCAGCTGTGGATGTGTCTGGTGGTGAAAAGAAAATCCGATGTTGTAAAGAACAATATTGTTTAGGAACCTAGAACGTAAGATCAATGAATCAAGGTAAGCTGGAGGTGGTCAAACATGAGATGGCAAGATTGAACATCGACATCTTGGGAATCAGCAAACTAAAATGGACAAGCATGGGCAAATTTAATTCAGGTGACCATCATATCTACAACTGTGGGCAAGAATCCCTTAGAAGAAATGGAGTAGCACTCATAGTCAACAAAAGGGTGGGAAAAGCAGTACTGGGGTACAACCGCAAAAACGATAGAATGATCTCAGTACGAATCCAAGGCAAACCATTCAACATCACAGTAATTCAAGTCTATGCCCCAACCACTGAAGCCGAAGAAGCTGAGGTTGATCAGTTCTATGAAGACCTACAACACCTTCTAGAACTAACACCAAAAAAAGATGTCCTCTTCATCATAGGGGATTGGAATGCTAAAGTAGGAAGTCAAGAAATCACCAGGATAATAGGCAAGCATGGCCTTGGTGTACAAAATGAAGCAGGACAAAGGCTAATAGAGTTTTGCCAAGAGAACACGCTGATCATAGCAAACACTCTTTTCCAACAGCACAAGAGGCAACTCTACACATGGACTTCACCAGATGGTCAATATCAAAATCAGATTGATTATGTCCTTTGCAGCCAAAGATGGAGAAGCTCTATACAGTCAGTAAAAACAAGACCTGGAGCTGACTGTGGCTCAGATCATGAGCTTCTTGTTGCAAAATTTTGGCTTAAATTGAAGAACGTAGCGAAAACCACGAAACCATTCAGGTATGACCTACATCATATCCCTTATGAATATACAGTGGAGGTGACAAATAGATTTAAGGGACTAGACCTGATAGAGTGCCTGAGGAACTATGGACGGAGGTCCGTAACACTGTTCAGGAGGCAGCAACTAAATCCATCCCAAAGAAAAAGAAATGCAAGAAAGCAAAGTGGCTGTCTGATGAGGCTTTACAAGTACCTGAGGAAAGAAGGGAAGTGAAAAGCAAGGGAGAAAGGGGAAGCTATATCCAACTGAATGCATAGTTCCAGAGAATAGCAAGGAGAGACAAGAAGGCCTTCTTAAACGAACAATGCAAAGAAATTGAGGAAAACAACAGAATGGGAAAGACTAGAGATCTCTTCAAGAAAATTGGAGATCTCAAGGGAACGTTTTGTGCAAAGACGGGCATGATAAAGGACAAAGAAGGCAGGGACCTAACAGATGAGATTAAGAAGAGGTGGAAAGAAGACACAGAAGAACTATACAGGAAAGATCTGAATGTCTCTGATAGCCATGATAGTGCAGTCACTGAACTTGAGCCGGACATCCGAGAGAGTGAAGTCAAGTGGGCCTTAGGAAGCATTACTAACAACAAAGCTAGCGGAGATGACAGTATTCCAGCCGAGCTATTTAAAATCCTAAAAGATGATGCTGTTAAAGTGCTGCACTCAATATGCCAACAAATTTGGAACACTCAACAGTGGCCACAAGACTGGAAAAGGTCAGTTTACATTCCAATTCCAAAGAAGGGCAATGCCAAAGAGTGTTCAAACTACCGTACAATTGCGCTCATTTCACATGCCAGCAAGGTTATGCTCAAAATCCTACAAGCTAGGCTTCACTGTAGGGATGTCAGAGAATTTCTCCACGAATCTTTGGGAGGCTGAATGCCAACGCATTCGGCCCCCCGAAATTGGTGGGGAAATTCTCCACCGGCCCCCCGCGCCCCCCCCCGGGATGGGACTTACCGTGGCCGAATGTCCCTTTCGGCAGCGGGTCCCGGCACCGGTTCGGCAGCGGTTCGTCGGGGGCGGGGGAGGCGGCTGGTCTCCCGACCAGCTGCCGCCACCGCCATTGCAAAAAAAAAATTAAAGTAAAAAAACAACAACACCCGTGATAGGGTACGTAACGATTTACGTAGCCTATCACGGCTAGGTTTTCAAAGTCAGCCGTGATAGGCTACGTAAATCGTCACGTAGCCTATCACGGGTGACTTTGAAAAAAAAAAAAGATCGTACGCAAATGGCGGCTCCCATGGGGACCGCCATTTGCGTTCCTTATTTTGACACGTCTAGTCTACGTAAAGATTTACGTAGACTACGGCGAAAATAAGGGCAACGCAAATAGCGTGCCCTTATTTTTGCCGTAGTCTACATGAATCTTTACGTAGACTAGATGTGCCAAAATAAGGAACGCAAATGGCGGCGCCCATGGGCTGCCGCCATTTGCGTACGCGCTTTTTTTTTTTTTCCAAAGTCACCCGTGATAGGCTACGTGACGATTTACGTAGCCTATCACAGCTGACTTTGGAAACCTAGCCGTGATAGGCTACGTAAATCGTTATGTACCCAATCAAGGGTGTGTGTGTGTGTGGGTGTTTTACTTTTTTTTTCGCGGCCGGGTAGACGGGGCGCTTCAACCCGGCCTGAATTTCGCCAGCGAGGGACGGGGCGCCTCCCCCCCCTCGCCTGAACTTCGGGGGGAGAACCGAAGCGCCTCCCCCCCACCCCGAAGCAAGCTTCGAGAACAGGTAAGGGACTTTCGTCCATCCCTAGGCTTCAGCAATATGCGGACCGAGCACTACCGGAAGTACAAGCTGGGTTTCAAAGAGGCAGAGGAAGTAGAGATCAAATCGCCAACATTCACTGGATCATGGAGAGAGCAAGATAATTCCAGAAAAACGTCTATTTCTGCTTCATTGACTATGCTTAGGCCTTTGATTGTGTGGATCACAACAAACTGTGGCAAATTCTGAAAGAGATGGGGGTACCAGACCACCTTACCTGTCTCCTGAGAAACCTGTATGAGGGTCAAGAAGCAACAGTACGAACCAGACATGGAACAACCGATTGGTTCCAAATTGGGAAAGGAGTATGACAAGGCTGCATATTGTCACCCTGCTTATTTAACTTATATGCAGAGTACATCATGAGAAACTCCGGGATGGATGAATCACAGGTCGGAATTAAGATTGCCGGGAGAATTATCAACAACCTCAGATATGCAGATGATAGCACCCTAATGGCAGAAAGCAAAGAGGATCTCAAGAGCCTCTTGTAGAGGGTGAAAGAGGAGAGTGCAAAAGCTGGTTTGAAACTCAACATTAAAAAAACGAAGATCATGGCATCTGGCCCCATCACTTCCTGGCATATAGAAGGGGAAGAAATGGAAGCAGTGACAGATTTTATTTTCTTGGGCTCCAAGATCACTGCAGACGGTGACTGTAGCCATGAAATTAAAAGACGCTTGCTCCTTGGGAGGAAAGCTATGGCATACCTAGACAGCATAGCAAGAAGCAGAGACATCACCTTGCCGACAAAGGTCCGTCTAATCAAAGCTATGGTTTTCCCAGTAGTAACGTATGGCTGTGAGAGCTGGTCTATGAGGAAGGCTGAGCGCCAACGAATTGATGCTTTTGAACTGTGGTGCTGGAGAAGACTCTTATGAGTCCCCTGGACTGCAAGGAGATCAAATCAGTCCATTCTAAAGGAAATCAACCCTGAGTGCTCATTGGAAGGACAGATACTGGAGCTGAAGCTCAAATATTTTGGCCACCTAATGCGAAGAGAAAACTCTCTGGAAAAGACCCTGATGCTGGGAAAGATTGAAGGCAAAAGGAGAAGGGGACGGCAGAGGATGAGATGGCTAGATAGCATCACTGATGCAATGAATATGGACTTGAGTATGCTCCGGGAGAGAGCGTAGGACAGGAAGACCTGGTGTGCTATGGTCCATGGGGTCACGAAGAGTAGGACATGACTGAACGACTCAACAACAACAACAATGGTACCTTAAAGACTAACAAATTAATTCTGGCATAAGCTTTCACGGACACTGTCCGCTTCATCAGATGCATGAAGTGTTAATCTCAAATTGGCAGTTTTATGTACACATGCTGGGCGGGGGGCAGGGGAGGACAGGGGGAGGCGAGGATGTAAACTCTGTTGTCAGAGGGAACTGAAATGCAAAAAGTATAGACAGTGATAATTACCTTAACAATTGCCACATACGAAACATGGTTGGGTGATAACAAACATCATTGCAATGGTGAGCTGATTAACATATGTAGTGCGATTTACTATTTTTTTTTGTTGGGAGTTGTAGGACTTTTTTTTTTGGTCTAAACATGCATAGGATTCCGCCCTAAAAGGACTGGTAGCTGAAAGATAGCAAAGTGGGCACCAAGTAAGCCTCTCTGGGGAGGTAGTGTCATAAACGGGGTATGAGTACTGAAATGTCCCTCTTCTTCGGTTGCCACCTGCCTCACCTCAGTCACACTGACGCAATAGGCTGAACATCACCTAGTTTATGTGGAGACTTTTAAAAGCATGTTATAAAATAAACATACATGTGTTTTTTAAAGCATGCTTATAGTACAGCTTCAGAGTTTGGCAAAAATATAAATTCCGGGCATCTGTCATGTGCATACTTTGAGTTACTCAGCACTGTTGAAATGCAGTAGTGTACAAGGCCTGGCATTGCTGTGCAAAAGTGTATACAGCAGTGTCTGAGTCACTGTATAAGCAAATTATAGTTTTTAAAAACTAAGATATTTCCCTTGACAGTCTAAACCGATATTATAGCTATGCCAAGCAGAAAATAATGCATTATTAAGCATTTGCTGCAGAAATTGGAAGCACAGAGTAGGTTTGACTCATAAAGGCCATTCTCAGTAGACTAGGTTTTACTACCTTTGTTCTTATCTCATGGAGGATGTCTAATATTTATGTCTTGGACCATTCTTAGAATATGTGATAAAAGTAACTCAGCAAAGTTTGAAGAAAATGACAGAATCATATATTTTATATTTTGATTGCCTCCACAGAGCAAAAATCCCGAAGCTTCATAAATTATGAATTCTTATTCAGCTAGTAGATATTGAAGAGAATGTTGAAAATGCGGCCAGAAAGCCACTGCACACCCATCCACATTGGCTAATGATTTCAGAAGAGCCAGAACAGAAATGTGAATTTCTATCCAATGTAGATGATACAACAGCCAGGTGTTGATAATCCCAAATCATAAGTCTCCCTAGAGCCCCAGAGAGCTCTTCTGTCAGATGAGGAACAGTGCAAAGTGGTGCGGGAGGGACCAGAGCCTCAGAGAGACAAAGACAGAGAAAAATCTATCCAGGAGCAGACTAATCAGTTGGATCAAAGCCTGGCCATAACCTCTCCCTCGGTGAGAACACAGCAACTCACGGGCAGAAGGAGGTAAGCATGACAGACGTCAGGTCAAGAGCAGCTTCAAGAAGTACGGCATTCTACAAAGTTATCACGTCACAAGAAGTCTCTAGGAGAAGACTCTCCCTGAGGGTGAGACTGAGAAAGCCTTCAAGTTCTGTACTACAGGCTGGCACCAGATTTGCAGCAACTTCTCCCCTAACAGTAGTGCATCTCTCAAAGACATCTTTATTACTGTGCCAGCTTAATCAGAGACGTTAGCGTTAAGTTGCTCAAAGATGACAAAGTCTGTAATCTGAAATGCCCTACCCTGCGTCCGGCTTGCCTGGCAGTGGGGGGGGGGGCAGAGAGACATGGGCCGCCACTGGCAGTTTCTGGTGGTGCCACTGGGTGTGGGAGGGGCCCGAAAGGCACTTTTAGCTCTCCAGGCCCCTCCTAAACACCTCTTTGAAGCACGGCTGCAGAGAGGGTGACATGCACTCCTGTAGCCGAAGAAGAGGCGGCATCGGCCTGTTTGCGACTGTGACGGAGTGGCTTGGGCTTTGGCGCCAGCGAGCGGCTCTTCCCTCCTGGGCCACTTGTTGGCCCTGGATTGTGTGGCAGCAGCAGCTCCAAACACTGTTTGTTGGTGGGGGTGGCAGCTGGTAGAGGAGTGGCTGTTGCTGTCACCACCCGTCCTCATCCCTGAGCTCTGGCATGGGTCTGAGTATGGGAAGGGGGTGAGGCCGTTGCAGCAGCCTTTGCACCCCTCTCTGTGTTACTGGCCACTTGTTGCTTCTGACAGTGGCTGGAGGGAGGCGAGGTCTGGTCAGGGCACAGTCTACTGGGCCAGGTGGCCCAAGGTTTGGTGTGTGGGCCTCTAGGGCCTTTCCTGGTGGGGGCAGGGTCCACATTTAGGTGTTACCAGTGCGAGCACCAGTACACGTGGGCTGCCTCATCATGCACTGTCTGATTGGTGCGAAGCTCTAGAGCAAAGCAGATTCTGTGGGGCCTAGTGGGGTCAAGGTTTGGTGGGTGCCAAACTAGGGCCTCCACCTTTTGTACTGGGACTACTGGGTGGTGTGTTTGGGGGCAACCGGGTGTCCTGTCTGTCCTGGGCCTTTCATAGAGAAATCATAGAATCATAGGGTTGGAAGGGGCCTACAAGGCCATCAACTCCAACCCCCTGCTCAATGCAGGAAGCCTGATTCCTAGGCAGTCTCCCATCCAGGTACTAACCAGGGCTGACCCTGCTTTGCTTCTGAGATCAGATGAGATGAAATGTCTCAGTGTGTAGGGCTTCAGTGCTTCAGCCTCCCCTTTTATCTCCAAGGGCATGGTTGGAAGGCACATGAGGCTGCTGCCTTGCTGAAGCTAAGCAGGGCTGGGTCTGGTCAATGTTTGGAGTGGAGACCACCTGAGAATCCTATAATTCATAATTAGAAGCCACTTTTGCCTGTGTTTGGCGGCTGCCTCTTAATTTTCCCTGGCAGTGCTATTTAATTTTGGTGTAAGGCTTGCTAGCCCATAGGTGGGCACTGTTTTTTGGTCTGTCCACTCCCCCATACATGAGGATGAGCAGTTAGGCGGCATTTGATGTGTGATACCCTCCCATCTCTTACTTCTGTACAAGGCTCTGGTTTCTATCTGGAGGCTAGGTGCTGGCTGTCAGTTTTCCCAGCCCTTGCCATTTTCTACAAGGATGGCCCTCCCCAAAGGAAGCCAGCCTGGATGCAGCTGATGTGCCAACATTCAGTTGCTGGGCAGACGTGTAGCGGGGCTGGACAGAGAGTTTCCAGGTCAAGCTGTTGAGCCAGTTTGGATGCAGCCTGTGTGCCAATGTTCAGTTGTTGGGCACATGCAGCATGCCTCTGGCCCACGTTATCCCAGCAAGAGTGTTGTGGAGGAACAGTTGGGATTACCGGGCCCTGAAGTGGGACCACTGGAAGGTGAATAGGGAGATAGCATTGGGTCTATCTCAACAAGGTGATGGGATTATTCCTCATCCCAAGATATTATGGAGAAAGAAGGAGCTTTACATGCAGGATGGGTTCATTTGTCAGACATAAGTAATGACTTCTTCTGTTGGATCTGCAAAGGGGCATGCGAGAAGTAATTCAGCGCAGGTTGGGGGGTGGGGGCAGGGATGGGGATGACTAAGCAATAGGCTGCTTCGTCCTTACTCCTGTGACTGCTAGGGATGGGCAGCGCTGATGAGAACAGGGATGGTGAGCTTTCAGAGGCACTATTTTGGTGACAGGTGATGCCTGAGGCCTCCTGCTCTGGGTTTTGTGGCCCAACGGGGGGATAAGGGTTACCTGCGAGGCCAACTCACCTTACCCACCTGGTGTTTTGCAGCCTGGGAAGGGATGACAGGAGAAGGCCTACCTCTTCCAAAAAGGGTAGCCCTGGAGGATGATGAGCTGTGATGCCACTCTACAGACTTAAAGTGTTTTTTCCCATTACAGTGCCTAGCTAGTGGCTGTCAGATTAGTTGCCCATCCAGGTCTTTCCCCTTTGCAGATTGATCAATAAATGTGGCCCAATTTGATACCAATCACTTGTGTCCATCTCTTTTAGGGAGGGGTGGATTCCCTACCTCCTGATCCGGGTGGGAATCCGCCCTTGGGGGAAGGCGATCCCTCCCTCCCCACAAAATCCGTCCGGGCCGGCTCCACAGCAATCCTGAGGAGCCAGCCACTGGGTCCGCATTGCTGGTGATACAGCCAGCCGGCATTGCCGTGCCATATCGCTGGGCCAAATGGCATAGACCCAAATGGCATAGTGGACGCCATTTGCAGCCGTAAAGCTGTTAAGTTAACCTAAATGCAGCCATAAATGGCTGCATTTAGGTTAGCCTAACAGCTTTACGGCCACAAATGGCATAGTGGATGCCATTTGTGCCTGGAGTTAGCCCAGCGATACGGCACGGCAATGGCAGCCGACCGTATCGCCAGTGATGCGGACCTGGTGGCCGGCTCCGCAGGATCGCTGCACAGAGGAGCCAGCCCAGACGAATTCCGGAGGGAGGCAGAGGTGAGTGCCCTGTTCCACCACGGACTCTGGAGGCCGGATTCTTTGGAATCTGGTCTCATTGGGCTCCATGGCGGAATTCTCCGCCATCCCTAGTCTCTTTATTTCCCCCTTTCTGCCCACAAATGCACTACCTGCACTACCCCGAGTCTGGCTTTCCTGGCCAAGGGGGGGGGCATTGCAGGCGGTGGGGGAGAGGACAGACATGGGCAACTGCCATTGCCAGTTTCTGGTGGTATCACTATGTGTGGGAGGGGCCTAAGAGGCGCTTTTAGCTCTCCAGGCTCCTCATAAATGCCTCTTTGAAGTGCGGCTCCCTCCTACCCACCCTGTATGCAATGTGGGTTCTGCTGGTTGCCCTTTTGGGGGCCAAGTAGGAATGTTTGGCTCACAGTCTGATTGGTTGGGACTGTGTGTCTTTTTGCCTAGTTCACACTGTAGGTGAGGTGGGTCTGTCCTTTAGGTGAATTTGGCTTTATCTGACAAGTCTCTTTGGTCACATTTCTCCAGTTAGCTGCTAGGGATGGGCAGTGCTGATGAGAACAGGGATAGTGAGCATTCAGACGCACCGTTTTGGTGACAGGGGATGCCTGAGGCCTCCCGCTCAGGGTTTTGCAGCCCATCAGGGGGATAAGAGTTATCTGTGAGTCCAACTCACCTCACCTGCCCAGTGTTTCGCAGCCTGGGAGGGGGTAAAAGGAGAAGGCCCACCTCCCCCAAAAGGGGTAACCCTGGAGGGTGGTAAGCTGTGATGCCACTCTACAAGGTTTGAGTGTTTTTGCCCATTACAGTGCCTAGCTAGTGGCTGGCACAGATTCCCCTTTGCAGATTGATCAATAAATGTGGCCCAATTTGATACCAATCACTTGTATCCGTCTCTTTATTTTCTCTCTTCCACCCGCAACTGCTGTTAGACTGATTTATTTGCATAATAAAGCCTATTTACTTAGAGATCAACTTCTTTGTTTGATTACAAACACGATGGGAGGGCTCGACACTTGACACAACCACATTCCCACTCAGATAACCTGACAATTGGGCCTTAGAGATGCTGTTGACCCTGTCCCCCCGCTTTCCTTCAAGAAACTCCCCTTTTTCCCTCCTCCCTCCCCGCCCCAAACTCATTTTCAGAATCTGCTATTTCTTGTTCAGTCAGGGACAGGCACCATAGAAAGATATTCCACCTTCTCTCTTAATAGTGTCACAATTATGCGAAAGCTATAATGTTGCAATTATCGCAATTGACACAATTATGAAAGCTATAATGAAGTAATTATGAATATTATGGGGATAATATGTGAGTATGCAATTTTTTTTTTTAAGTGGAGGTTGACTACTGTGTTATTGGTCATAGCCTCAGGCATCTGTACATCCCCATGCCTGAGATATCTTTCCCTAGACTCTCATATTCTTTTTCCTAGATCCAATTTAAGTAGCCCTGTGAATGTTGGACTCCATTACCTCAAAGGAATTGGTGGCACCATGTGTGAGTCCTCTTGACTTTTGCAAGCCTTTAATGTCTTCAGTGGAATTTGATTGGTGACTCCTTATACTGCTTTTCCCATTGCTGAAGCAATGTTTAGGTGCAAACATTTTTTATCGGCAAACAATTGGCACAAATTAGAGCACCTTTCAGGAATGCAATGTGAATAAATGGAATAGCACAAGCATTTCATAGACTTTGTTCTCATTTGGGTAGATAGGTCTATTAAAGTTTATGGCACATGCTTTGCATGTAAGAGGTGCTAGCTTCAATCCTTGGCATCTCTATGGAGGACTGGGAAAGACTCCTGTCTGGAGCCCTAGAAAACCTCTACCAGTCAGAGTAGACAAGACTGAGCTACACAGATCAATGGTCTGACTAGGTATAAAGTAGCTGCCTCTGTTCCTCTGTCATATTTCACCACACCTGTAGCATTATTGGGAACAAGTGGCTTGTTCTCAATAAGTCCAGTGACTTGTTCCCAATAATTCAAACAGTCTTAAAAAGAGGACAACCAGCCAGTAGAGCTCAGGAACCAGAATACAGCTTGTAAATCAACATGGTAATTCACAACTGAGTCCAAACTCAGAGTCAGGAATTAGCTGGATGGGGGAAGAGGAGAACATGACATAAAGTTATCGTCCGATGACTTCTGACATGGATCAGATGTTCCTTGATCACACCTCAAGATGACCCAATGAAAGCATAAATGTGTGTGTGGGGGGGGGGGTTTAAACTGAATGACATTAAAAAGTGTTGGAATGATATCACTAGATTTTTTTATATATCAGAAGAAACATGTTGCTTTGAACAGTAGTACAATGTGCTGTATTTTAGGAGTTTGATGATTTCCTTAAAAGTATTTAAAGTCTGTTTCCACTGTATACTATTGGCTTTTGCAAGACTGTTGACATGACATCCTTTCAAATGCCAGTAAGAAGCAGGGTTGCAGTAACATTATATTAAAAAGTAGGTATAAATTGATTAGTGTTCCCTGTTGTAATGGAATTGTCAGATAACTAAACCATCCATCTCACCATCAGGACTAGCATTGATCTGGTTATTGCTCAGGAGAGTATGTCTGAATGCTTGGCTTTAATCAGACACAGTCATTTCTGATGACTTGATATTAAACAGCAAAGCAATCACTAGGAGAGATTTTCTGCTTTTTGTTTAAAGGTTGCCCAGGTGCACAAGAGACACATTATTCTTGCAGCAAAATGAAAAGCCAGCCAATCTGCACAAGAGGAAGAATCTATTAACAAAGCCTGCAAATTACAGGGAGGATATTGGTGGCTGGGAAGGTGCAGAAAAAGTTCCCTTGCTGCCTGCCATCTGCAGTCTGTCATAGCTGGCCTATACTTCACTAAGCAAATAATGGAGACTCCAAATTTAGAAACCCTGACGTATAGGACATTTTAAAAAAAGTCAGCATCTGTTTTCTAAAACGGAGTCTGGATTCATTACATTGCGTGAAACATACTCCAGGAATCACCTGGCTTCCTATATATATATTATTAAGGAATTTCTATACCACTCTTCAAGGGAAATGAAATGATTAAACATGCATCCCAAAATAAAATCAGACCATCTAAAATAGGAGTTAAAAGCAGTACTAAAAATCAGATCTAAAACCGTTAAGGCTGTAATCCCAAATACACTTACTATAGAGTAAGTCCCATCAAGCACAATGGATCTTACATCTCAGTTAACATGCATAGGATTGTACTGTGAAAAGTTTTTTAAAAGTCGGAAAGAATAGAAAGGCACCAAAAAGGTAGCAGCATAGTCTTCAGGCAAACCTCCTAGCGACAGAGTCCCAGGAATGAGTAGGAAAGAAGCTCAGAATCTGAGCCCAGTGACAGCTTTGGCCTCCTTGACTTAAGGCCAACAACCAAGGGTGGGGCATCTCCCTGAATCAATATATTTTTCATACTGGAATCCCCCCTTTATATGCCTTGACCAGCCCTGCTCCCTAACCATATCCAAAGCCTACCCACAATGCCTCCATTGGTCAACTGTCTTGGACATGTGAAGCTCCTGCAGGTCTTCACTGATAGTCAGCTGACCATGTGCAGGTCTTCTGATAATTCTCTAGGTTAACTACTCACATGGCTACAACACATGCTGGCAGGCTGCAATGTATTATAAGCATTAATAATGTTAATTGATTCTTATTATGCGTGACAGAAACCATTATGAGCATGTCTGCACATTGCTTGTTTTTGGTACCAGATGTGCTTCATAAGGCACATGGTGATGGGTGTGGTGTTT
This sequence comes from Heloderma suspectum, assembly GCF_057233095.1. Lineage (NCBI taxonomy): Eukaryota > Metazoa > Chordata > Lepidosauria > Squamata > Helodermatidae > Heloderma > Heloderma suspectum. The sequence goes on from NC_139462.1 coordinate 75,469,435, forward strand.
CAAGGAACAACTATACTTTATCTACTACGTTTTCAGAGGCATTTCCTTTTATGCGCCAGATCAGCCAACAAGAGTGACGTGGCCTATAAGTGCCTTCTGCATGCATCATAAGTAGCTTCACTGCACTGTTATGTATCTTAATTGATAAGCTGATATCACAGAAACATAGGAAACCGCCATGTAGTGAATCAGACCGTTGGTCCATCTAGCCCAGTATTGTCGACACTGGCTGGCAGCAGCTCTCCAGGGTTTTCAGGAAGCAGTTTTTCTTGCCCTACCTGGAGATGACAGGGATCAAACCTGGGACCTTCTACATACAAAACGTGCTCTACCACTGAGCTACTGCCTCTACACATCAAATATCAATGATCCCTAAACATTACCATGGTATTGATCTAAACAGTCACAATTTCGGAGCTTGCTCTTTCAGTTTTAGTTCCAAAACAAAACAGCCCCATAAAAATGGCAAAGTTTGAATTTTTATTTCAGGTAATGCTGATGTATATATAGTGCCATCTCATGCCATCTTTTTTGTTGTTTTGTGTCTTGCAGATGAGGCAAAGTGAAAATAACAAATATGCTTCTAGCATGAATATTCGAGCTAAATTTCTGATTTTTAACACATAAACACATACATCACTAAAACTGTTGGAGATACTTGTTTGGGGCCTCCATAATGTATCCCAGTAGAAAAACACTCATATCTGTCAGTATGACTGTCCATAAACCACCATTTGTACGTCTGGCTAGTGCTCACTGACACGTAATTTCTCACACTCTGGAGATTTAGCATAAGTAATAAAGCACAAAGGAATGCACATTTTGTCAAAGTATTTAAACAAGTCTCTGTAAACTTGATTTGGGATATTAACAAGGAAGAAACAATATTTTATTCAGGAAAAAAAGCTGTGAAAAGAAGCCTCAACACTAAAAAGACTGAAGATCTCAAAACAGTCATTTTCATCCTCTTCTCAAACAGAATACTCAGCTGTTGTGCACACACCAAAATATTTTGGGTATTCACTGAAATATGGAGATGACAGATGAGCTCATGTATATCTCCTTAAACTGCTCGTACAGTGCATGACACATTCTAAGAAATAATTCACTAGCAGCAGCATTCTTCAACTGAGGAAATTTCCCTTGACATAAAGAAATTTCACCAGAAAGAAAAGAGGAATGTTGTTTAAAAAGAAAGACATTTCTCAGGAAACAATAAGCAAGTACAATCCTAATTGTACCAGTTTCCCCACCTCTGCCCTAAACCATGATTAATATTAACTATGGGTTGTTGAAATGAGCCAGCGTCACAACCCTTGGTTTGAAAGGGGCTTGTTCAAACAAATCATAGTTAAGTTTAACCAGTTTGCTAGGTTCAGATGACATGACAAGCTGAGGTTCATCAAAACCAGGAATGAAGGCTTCCAAACTCTTTGCAGTTGTGCCAGAGGAGAAGGGAGGGGAAAGCACACAAGCCAAAGAACTGATTATGCTTGTTCTCATAATAATAAACCATCTGAATGCAAGTAATGTGTTGGAACAGCTTGTCCTAAATTATGTTTGGGGAAGTTTGCAGATCAATCTAAGCTAGCCTTCCCCAACCTGGTGCTCTCCAAATGTTTGGGATTTCAACTCCCATTAGCCCCAGCCATCATGGCCAATGGTAAGGAATGTTAGGAGCTGTAGTCCCAAACATCTGGAGGGCACCATTTTGGGGAAGGCTGCCCTAACCTGTAAAACCACATCCAAAATGTATTAAATTTATTTATTACATTTCTATACTACCCAATAGCCAAAATGTACAGTCTGATAGGGATGATGCAAGAAATGTAGTCACAGAGTTTGTTTGTTTGTTTGTTTTTTAAAGCCAAACCCTCCGCCATCAGTATCAGTAAACTCCTGTCAGTCACACTCACTTGCAATTCCTGTAGGGAAATATTTCTCAGCCTCTCCTATTTATTTGCTTGTCATGCTTGTTTTGATATTCAGCTGACAATCTTCCCCCAAATGACTGAAACAAGCAAATGCCAAGGGGTGGCAATGGTGAAGTGAGAAGACGACCGATTGTATTACCATTTTAAATGGTCTTGTCTTACTCTGCTGAGCGCTGCAATTTTGTTCTTTCCTTACCTGCCACAGCTGATTAACTTGATCCCACTGTAGTCTTGTGATGTTTCAAGTTGCATGCCACCCTCTGCTTAGCACAGCAACTCCACTTTCTCAAATTACTGCAGCATGCCACCTCACCTGGCTTTCGCAAGCAATGGTTGTGTGATATTCTTCAGTGCTGAATCTGAATTTTTCTTGGAGAACATTTGTTTTTATCTTCTTATAAACCAGGAAAACATGGAATGCCTTGGAGGGTACCTCCTAGACTAGGATGCCGAAATAGGGCTATTCATATACACACACACACACTTCTTTTCCATCTTCAAAAGCTCTCTCTTTCTTTTTGGCAAAAAGAAAGACAGGCCATTATACACAGCTACCCCCTATCAGTCTCATCAGCAGCTCTCAATATCAAAACAGCAAAGGAGTTCTCTCCCTCTTTGCATTTATAATTTATAAGATGGTAGAAAAAATTAAATCAGGACCATCAAAGAAGTAATAGTTGAGCAGGCAGCTAGGCACGCAGAAGTTTTTGTTTCAACATTCATTAGAACAATCATCTTAAAAATGCAACGCTTTCCCTTTTCTTTTTTTGCCAAGGCAGCATCAAGGTTTTTGACAACATTCAGATTTCACTGGTAGCGGAATCCAAGCAGATGCTTTTAATTGCTTGTCTAATGTGGACCGAATATAACGCTGTGGAAATATTTAGCTTTGCTGGGTTTTAGACACTTAGGTAAAAATCTAATGTAGGATTAAGTGGGCACTTGAGCCCATTTACTCAGAAATGAGTCCTACAGTGCTCAGTGGGACTCACTCTCAAATAAATGTGCCTAAGGCTTCAATTCTAAACACACTTAACCTGAGAGTAAGGCTTGCTTCACATGAAGCTTTTATGCTGTGATTGAGATTGCTCCTTCACGGACGTTTGCGGGCTATTTACATGACACCGTGTCCCTCCAGAGCGTCTCCTGCACTAAATGCCCTTTGTTCTGCTTTTAAATACAGTCAGGGCCAGAAATATTGGAACAAGGATAACTGTTTTGGCCGCCTTGAGTCCCAGTATTGGGAAAAAGGTGGGATATAAATAAATATAATAATAATAATAATTTTGGCAGTTGGCCTCTGTACACCACCACATTGAAGTTGAAAGGAAACACACCCAGATGAGATTGATGTCAGGACTTTCAGCTATAATTCAAGGGGTTTGAGAAAAGTGGGGCACTAACCATTCAGGAAGGACAGCCAGTGGCATACACACACACCCATCGTTGGTGGCTCATAAGTAATGGAACAAATGGCTGACAAGCAGCTGCATGACCAGGTGTGGCCTGTTTCCTGGGTACCCCATGACCAATCAAGCAGATGAAAGGCCTGGAAATGGTTCTGAGTGTTATATTTGCATTTGGTAGCTGTTCACTGGAACTCCCAACATGAGGTCCAATGTGAGTGAAGGAGGCCATCGTTAGGCTGAGGAAACAAAATAAACCCATCAGAGAGGTGGCAAAAACAGTGGGAGTTGCCAATACAACAGTTTGGAACATCCTGAAAAAGAAGGAATTAACTGGCAAGCTCAGCAACAGCAAAAGGCCTGGCAGACCATGGAAGACAACTAAAGTGGATGACCGCAGAATTCTGCTCATGGTGAAGAGGAACCCTTTCACAACATCTAGCCAGGTCAAGAACACTCTTGCAGAGGTAGGCATGTTATTGTCAACATCTACAGTCAAGAGACGGCTTTATGAATGTAAATACAGAGGCTTCACAACAAGGTGCAAACCACTGGTAACGCTCAAGAACAGACAGGCCAGATTAGCCTTTGCCAGCAAACACCAAAAAAGGCCTGCCCAGTTCTGGAATAAGATCCTTTGGACTGATGAAACCAAGATGAACTTGTACCACAATGATGGGAAGAGAAAAGTATGGAGAAGGAAAGGAACAACTCATGATCCAAAGCATACCACATCATCTGTCAAACATGGTGGAGGCAGTGTTATGGCATGGGCATGTATGGCTGCCAATGGAACCGGGTCACTGGTGTTTATTGATGACCTGACTGTGATAAAAGCAGCAGGATGAATTCTGAAGTGTATAAGGCTATACTTTCTGCTCAGATTCAGCCTTATGCTGCCAAACTGATAGGACGCCGCTTCATATTGCAGATAGCTAATGACCTAAAACAGACAGCAAAAGCTACCCAAGAGTTTCTGCAGGCAAAGAAGTGGGATGTTCTTCAATGGCCAAGTCAGTCACCTGATCTCAACCCAATAGAGCATGCTTTTCACTTACTGAAGACAAGACTGAAGGCAGCTGCAGTAAAGGCCTGGCAAAGCATCTCGAGGTAGGAAACTCAGCATTTGGTCATGTGCATGGGTTCCAGACTTCAGGCAGTCATTGAAAATTCTTTGCAAAGGATTTTCATCCAGGTATTAAAGGCGATCGTTAAGTTTGAAATGATGTTGGTTTGTTCCATTACTTATGAGCCACCAACAACGGGCATGTGTGTATGCCACTGGCTGAACTTCCTGAATGGTTAGTACCCCACTTTTGTCAAACCCCTTGAATTACAGCTGAAAGTCCTGACTTCACTCCCATCTGGGTGTGTTTCCTTTCAACTTCAATGTGGTGGTGTATGGAGGCCAACCGCCAAAACAGTTATCCTTGTTCCAATATTTCTGGCCCTGACTGTAGATTGCAGATAATGGTCTATCAAATTACCCCATTGTGTTCTGCTTGGCTTTCCTCTGTGAAAAGAGGAAAAGCGGCCAAGAGGAAGAGCAAGATCAATGAAAGATATGGAAGACTCAGATACTGGGAGAAGGGTGTGTGTGAAAATGGGAGTCATTGTGATCCTGCATTTAAAATGGAAGCAGAAAGCCCTGCTTTAATGCAGGATTTTAGGCTGGTGTAGAGATGCCCTAAGTCCCATTAAAAACAGTAAGACTTACTTTTGAATGCATAAAAAGAGCCCTGCTAAATCAGCCCGAAGTCCTATCTAGTCCAGCATTCTGTGCCTGCAGTGGTCAACCAGAGGCTTATGGGAAGCCCACACATAGAACTTGAGTGCAATAGCTCCCTCCCAGTCATGTTCCCCAGCAAGTCATGTTCACAGGTATGCTTGGCTCAGAGAAATACCTATACGTGGTGTCCCTCTCCAAATGTTTCTGGCATGCATAATTTCCTTTATAGCCCATTGGCATCTTTGACTGGCTATCATATTTTATGGTCATGGCCTAATTCTACCCTGTCCCCACTGGAGTTTAAAAAAAAAAAATCACCCTCATCTCTTTGGGATGATTCCTCTCAAAGCAGATGCTCAGCTCCTGTCAGCTTTTCCCCAGGGGTCAGTTTAAAAGCTACTCTATCTTTTTGATGTTAGTCTGGGTTCATTCTGGTTCAAATGGAGCCCATCCCTTTTGTACAGGCCCAGCTTATCCCAAAACATCCCCCCAGTACCTAAAATCTAAACCCCTCCTCTCTACACCAATGTCTTATCCACACATTAAGATCCCTCAACTTCACCTGTCCACCTGGCCCTTCATGTGGAGCAGGTAGCATTTCAGAGGAAGCTGCTTTGATGTCTTGGCTTTCAACCTCCTATCTAGCAACCTAAACTTGGCTTCCAGGATGGCACAGCTACAATTTCCCCATGTCATTGGAGTTGACCATTGGTGCATCACCACTGACTTCATCCAGCACTATCTACCAGGCTATCTAGACCATGTGTGACATCTAGCCTTCATAGCAGGCAGGCAAGTCACCATGTGGTCTACACACCCATCAGGAACCCATCTCTATTGATCAAATATTCCATCACCAACAGCCACCCACCCAGGAGGAATATCCTCAGTGTGGGAGGAGATCCGTTCATTCCCCACATGGAATGGGTCCTTCTAAGGGATAGTTCTCCTCTTCCTTAGAGTGACATGATCCTTCCCCAAGACTTTCATTCTGTGTGACAGAGGAGGAGCTGTCACCTTGGAAGCAAAGGGATATGGAGTGGGGGGTGGGGGCTGTTGGAAGCAGGAGATTTTATTATTAGAGAGCTAGCTACTGTATTTTAATGGTTGATCTTGGCTATTTTGTAATGAATGTAAAATGTTATAATGTTAGTATTAGTGAAAGGAATTGTTTGTGTTGTAATGATGTATTATTGCAATTGATGTATCGATATACATTCTTGTTTTTGTATTGCTATTGTGTTGTGAGCCACTTAAGACATAGTTTGTGGGAAAGCAGCATAAAAATTAAGGTGATGAAAATGACGATGTTGCCACTATCATGTAGGGAAATCCAGCCCTTTCTGGGCTCCCCAGATTTCTGTGGTGCCCCCAGCTTGGCTTGCATTTGCAAGCCGAGCTACTTCCTCCCCACCCCCAAAATTGGGAAACTTTCCCCCCTTTTTATTTTATTTTTGTAAATAGAAATTTGCACAAATTGCAGCTGCAATTTGCACACATTTCTATTTAGATTTTTTTTAAAGAATCTTGGAAAATCCATGAGCCAAAGTCTGGTGCGGGGGGTGGGGGTGAGCTGATGAAAGCTTGGTGAGCTCCATCCCCCGGATGGAGTCCTCCAACGTCCGTACTATCACCTCTCTGAAGGCTGGTGCACCAACTTGTTTGCTTCTCTCATCTTCTCCAGAGCAGCTATTTTGGAGAGCTCAGAGGATTAAACCTGTTCCCTGAGAGCCAGGAGCTCATTGCACTGAACATCCCTCCCCCCATGCTTTCTATTTAGCAGACAGTCATACATGTGACTTTCTGTGTAATACACTGGATAGCTCCCACAGCCCTGCTGGCTTTCTACCATCATGGGTGTTTTTTCTTTATTGGATTTGTAAGCCATCTTTCTAACAATAAGAGCTTCTGTTCACTAAATTTCAAATTTTCTCAAAGTAGCCCTGTTCAGAAGTTTAGTACCCACAGGTACTGAATATATGAAAGGGCTCTCTAAAATATTCCCTGCTAGTCCTGCCTCCAGATGCTGATGTCCACACTGCCCACAACCTCCAGTTGATATGGAATTGGTGCCAGTCTGAAAAGGTCTCCATTTACATACAGATGTATGCATGAAGCATTCCCTCCACAGGGATACAGACACTGATCCACAGAGGGAGCCCTATCTGTATGTGCTTGAGCCCCCTTCAAACTGATACCATTCATGCATCAGCCAGGAGCGTGGCCAGCATGCACTTGGCATGTATAGGCCAGAGCTATCCAGGTGCATTTCAGAAAGCCCACTCATGGATTAGGTACCCACGTGCACCAAACAACTGATCAGAAGTATATTGTGGTTTGGTGATACATACATTTATTTAAGCTCAGTCAGTCAGTTAAAAGGCAGATGATTAATTGGTTGACAGTGCATCTATATCATTCCTCACAGGAAAAGGAAGCATTATATAACCTCCTTAATGGAGGAAAGGAAATATGTTTGCACTTGCACGGTCATGAAATGAAACACAGAATCTTACCTTTTCAAACATCCTGTGGTTGTTACCTTTGGCCGCAAGTCCTCTTTGTGTATGCTTTAAAGGCACACGGTACAAAACCTGCCATGTTGATGCGACCCTTCCCCTTCACCAGAGGAGGCAGCCAAAACCCAGGTGTAGGTGGGATAATCCATGGCACAAAGAATGGTAACTTCTGCAACCGGTTGGAGCAACTGCAAGAGGTCAATGACAGGCGCTCGGGCTGGCCAGGAGCTGTTGAAACTGTGCCATTCGCTTCCCAGAGACTCAGTAGAAGTTGCATAGTTTGTGTTACAATGACATGTAGTTCCCATAGTTCCCAATATGGCTGGAGTTTTCTAACAAGAAACAAAAACAACAAACCCCTTAAAACAAAAGGATTTTTTAAAAACAGCTGTAAAAGCCAAAACAAAAGGCAGCTGCACCAATGTTGATATTTCTGATGTGTTCCGAGATTCTTCTCTTTATCAAGGGCAATGGCTTTCTTCAAGACTTCCAAATGATGCTTAGATCTCCTGGCAACTAACTCATTGATGGAAGCCAAGAAGTTTTCTGGGTTCTGCCATAAATTGCCAGAGGAACTTTTCAAGGCTACAGTCCTCAGTACAATTATTTGGAGGCAAATTCAGCAATGTATACATTTAGGTCAGGGTTGCAAAAAGTGAGGGTTTCAGGCAACCCTTCCCCAAACCTTGTCTGATGGTCCCCAACATCTCCCGCTGCCAAAAAAGGGAGGAAGGAAGAAATTGTTCTAGAAACAGGCTCTATGGTTCCTGTCATAGAAGCCTCATTCCTAGAGTGTCCCTGGAGCATCCTGGGAAGCAGTGCTTGAAGGTTCCTGCCAGCTTCCTAGGACTCTCTGGAGTGTAGTGGTTTGAGTGTTGGACTGGGAGCAGGGAGATCCAGGTTCTGGGATTACTTTAGGCCAGTCACAGACTCTCAGCCCAACCCACCTCACAAGGTTGTTGTTTTGAGGATAAAATGGAGAGGGGCAGGATTCTGTACGCTGCCTAGGGTTTCTTGGAGGTAAAAGGGTGGGATAAAAATGCAATAAATAAATAAATGAGGCTTCTATGGCAGGATCAATAAAGCCCATTGCTAAAGCATATTTTCTGGCTGGGGGGGGAGCAAGCAATTGCATTGGGGTGGCTGGGGAGGGGTGTGAGCTTCAACATCTTGAGGCTGTGACAGGGAACAGATGCTGATGCTGCAAGACCAAGATCTGTTGCTGCTGGGGTGAGTGTGAGTGGTGTGTGTGTGTGTATGGGGGGGGCATGCACAAATATGTCCCCACCCCAGCAGATACCCAGTGTGGCCCTTGGGGCTGAAAAGTCTGTGAACCCCAGCTCTAGGTAAATGGTATTTTTAATTTTTATTACTATTATTACTATCATTATTATTATTACAGTGCCAGCCAGTCACATAATGGCTAGTGAATTCACAAAAGCCAAATGGCTCTTGGGCAATCATGAATATCTCCAAATCAAAGGATAGAGCATGTGCCTACAAATAGTTACTATGTGATTTTTTTTTCCTATAGCAACCTGACGTTTTTCCACAGAGATGTATGCCTAACACATCCATGCACTTCTGCAGGGTTGTGTACGGCCTCAGTCAATGAGCTTCTGCAGTGTGCTGATTCAAACGATAGAAATGAAAATGGGAGCAGCTATGAGATGGTACATCATTCAGCCTTGAAGAGGTTAACCTAGGATTAAATTACACTGCTTGATATAATGCCACTAAGAACGACTGTAATGAATCTGTATAATGATGGCCCCTTTGGTAAATATGAGATGTACTGTAACATTTACATCAAAAAGTATGCTTTATCTTCTGTTTTAATATGGAACTGTCATTCTGTAGTTTATGAGTCTCATCCTTTAACATCAAACAACTGTTACTGAGTCTGACTAGCTTAAAGTTTAAGCTTTTTCAGTATGAATGATAAAAGGCACATACTTTTTTTTTCTTCATTGCTATGGCAAAAGGCTGGTAATGGCATGAATTGTATTAAAACAGAACATTTTGTGAATAACCTCCCAGCATCAGGGGAGGTGGGAAATAGTATATTCACGTTCTCATTCATTTCCATGATTCATAACCATAAGGTCTTCCAAAAGGCATGCAGCATCCCTTGTATCAAGGGAAAAACAGTTGCTTTGACTTTATGAGTTAATCCTATGCTGCAGTGGGGGGAGGGTTTCCTCGTACAGAAAAGTAACATAGCATGCATCCATTCCACTTCTGACTTTATGCTCTGATATCGTATTTAACTAAACAGAGCCAGGCCTGAGGTTCAGAGTTTAATTTGAGCTCTTCAAACCCACACCCCTCTGACCCTGTTAAGAACAAATTGCCCTGTGCGAGGGAAATAAACGGGAGAGCCAACTCAGATTATCACCATTAGCATGCCTTATGCTTGAATAGCTCAGACTGGACCTCCCCAACCCAGCAAAGATATATATTCGGCTGAAGAATAATCTTTTCCCAGGCTTTCCTGGCATATTTTTTAGACACAGCTTTACCTATTTTATTGAAAGACCGTAATATTAAACTGAATCTACATATCTCATAGCAGGTGCAGAACTTCAGCCTGGGAGCCAAATCTGGCCTGCCTGGGGTCCCAATTCCAGCTTTGTGGGGTTTCCCAGATGGTCACGCTTGACCTCTGGCCCCACCCCATTTCCCCACCTATCAGTTCTTTGGTGGTTTCCTGGTTTTTGTGCAGTATTTTCCTCTTCTAAAAGGTTGAAATGCCTCTCCTAAGGCTTTGTTATTAGTAATAAGAGCTTTAAGCTAAAATACGCTGGTATTTTTGGTATTTTGACCCTTTCCTTTTGCCTTTGATCCAATTTCCTTTTGCCTTCAGTCCCAAGAGTTAGAGCATCTCTAAGGTAAAGGTGTCCCCCAACCAGTCGTGTCCGACCCTAGGGTGCGGTGCTCATCCCCGTTTCTAAGCCGAAGAGCCAGCGCTGTCCAAAGACACTTCCGTGGTCATGTGGTTCATGACAGAACACCGAGGTGCACGGAATGCTGCACCTTCCCGCCGAGGCGGTACCTATTTATCTACTTGCAATTTCTTGCTTTCGAACTGCTAGGTTGGCAGGAGCTGGGACTGAAGATGGGAGCTCGCTCCGTCACGCGGCACTCGGGTCTCGAACTGCTGTCCTGCCGACCTTCCAGTCTGCAGTTCAGCGTCTTAACCACTAAGCCACCGTGGCCACTTTTGCCTTCAGTCCCAAGAGTTTGAGCATCTCTACACCAGCCTAAAATCCCACATTTAAAAGGGGGCTTTCTGCTTCTGTTTTAAATGCAGGATCACCATGGACTCCCTTTACAAGCGCTTCCTTCCCCCCCTCCCCCCGCCTCCCCCTTTTCTGAGTCTTCCATATGTTTATTTATTTATTTCTATACCGCCCAATAGCTGAAGCTCTCTTTAACAGCTTATTATCTCCAATTTATTTAAACATGGAATAAAGGTCATTTAGTGCAGGAGATGCCCTGGAGGTTCATGACATCATCTAAAGGGCCCACAAACTTCCACGAGTGAGCAATCTCAATAGGAGGATAAAAGCTCCATGTGATGAAGCCCTTCTCTGAAATGGAATTTGGCCCTCTGTCATGCAGTGGAGTAGGGTGATTACCATATTATCCTCTGCCTAGGCTTAATGTCCCTGATAGCCATGATAGTGTGGTCACTGAACTTGAGCCGGATGTCCTAGAGAGTGAAGTCAAGTGGACCTTAGGAAGCATTACTAACAACAAAGCTAGCGGAGATGACAGTATTTCAGCTGAGCTATTTAAGATCCTAAAAGATGATGCCGTTAAAGTGCTGCACTCAATATGCCAACAAATTTGGAACACTCAACAGTGGCCACAAGACTGGAAAAGGTCAGTTTACATTCCAATTCCAAAGAAGGGCAATGCCAAAGAGTGGTCAAACTACCGCACAATTGCGCTCATTTCACATGCCAGCAAGGTGATGCTCAAAATCCTACAAGCTAGGCTTCAGCAGTATGTGAACCGAGAACTACCAGAAGTACAAGCTGGGTTTCGAAGAGGCAGAGGAACTAGAGATCAAATCGCCAACTTTCTCTGAATCATGGGGAAAGCAAGAAAATTCCAGAAAAACGTCTATTTCTGCCTCATTGACTACTCTAAAGCCTTTGATTGTGTGTATCACAACAAACTGTGGCAAATTCTGAAAGAGATGGGAGTACTAGACCACCTTACCTGTCTCCTGAGAAACCTGTACGAGGGTCAAGAAGCAACAGTACGAACCAGACATGGAACAACCGATTGGTTCCAAATTGGGAAAGGAGTACGACAAGGCTGTATATTGTCGCCCTGCTTATTTACTTTATATGCAGAGTACATCATGAGAAATGCCGGGTTGGATGAATCAGAGGTCGGAATTAAGATTGCTGGGAGAATTATCAACAACCTCAGATACGCAGACGATACCACCCTAATGGCAGAAAGTGAAGAGGATCTAAAGAGCCTCTTGTTGAGGGTGAAAGTGGAGAGTGCAAAAGCTGGTTTGAAACTCAACATTAAAAAAACGAAGATCATGGCATCTGGCCCCATCACTTCCTGGCATATAGAAGGGGAAGAAATGGAAGCAGTGACAGATTTTATTTTCTTGGGCTCCAAGATCACCGCAGATGGTGACTGTAGCCATGAAATTAAAAGACGCTTGCTCCTTGGGAGGAAAGCTATGGCATACCTAGACAGCATAGTAAGCAGCAGAGACAGGACCTTGCCGACAAAGGTTCATATTAGCAAAGCTATGGTTTTCCCAATAGCAATGTATGGCTGTGAGAGCTGGACTATAAGGAAGGCTGACGCCGAAGAATCGATGCTTTCAAACTGTGGTGCTGGAGAAGACTCTTACGAGTCCCCTGGACTGCAAGGAGGTCAAATCAGTCCATCCTAAAGGAAATCAACGCTGACTGCTCATTGGAAGGACAGATACTGGAGCTGAAGCTCCAATATTTTGGCCACCTAATGCGAAGAGAAAACTCCCTGGAAAAGACCCCGATGCTGGGAAAGACTGAAGGCAAAAGGAGAAGGGGACGGCAGAGGATGAGATGGCTAGATAGCATCACCGATGCAATGAATATGAACTTCAGCACGGTCCAGGAGAGAGCGCAGGACAGGAAGGCCTGGCGTGCTATGGTCCATGGGGCCATGAAAAGTCGGACACGACTGAACAACAACAAGGAATGTGAAATAAGGTCTCTTTCACAGCTGGATCAGCAAGATTGGAAGCCCCAATGTAACTGGGACTTCCAATCATCAGGCCCTAGAACATGAGCCTCCCATATTTCATGTCCTGGATATGCAAGCTATATAGTAAAGTTAGGGTCAAAGTAATTGTTCGTCAAATCTAAATGTTCTTCAATCACACATAGTACAGCTATACATGATTGGATTATTTACTTCAGTTTAAGCATGTATGGCCACAATTCAGATGTGTTCCAAACTTCCATGGTGTTCCAGGAGGCAAGATTTAAACTTTCCCTCTTCCCATTTTCATCCAGAAATCCCACCTCCCTCCTGTGGCCAGAAAGAAGGGGGTGTTAAAAGGTGTATGGGGGGAAATCTCCACTGATTACATGGGGGGTGGATTTGGGGATGAAAACAGGAGGGAAAAAGCTTAAATCCCCCCCTCCTCAAGTGCTATGGTCCCAATCTGAATTGGGGGTATGTGTGGTTACACTGAAATAAATAATCTAGGCACTCATAGCTTTGTTATGTGGGCTTTGAAAAACATTTAGTTTGGTCCTGAGTGTCTTAGAACATATATACTGAGACTTTACCTCATCACTGAGCCCATATTCAGACATCCAAAATGTGTTGAAAGTAAATGTGTATGGGGGGGGGGATTGGGGATGAGTGCACTAGCCTCACCCTCCTCTAACACAATTTTCAGTGCCCTTTACACATGGAGGGTGACCTTCTGAAGAGGAAAGTCAGTCTCCTCTGACCATGGACGCTCGCCCCGTGATTTAGAACTCAGATTTTCCAGGGTTCTAAATCACAGGAAGAGCCTCTGTGGATACAGGAAGCCCTCTTCTGCAGAAAGTCACCCTCCACATGTAGAGGGTGACAAAAATGGTGATGGAGGGTGTGAGGCTACTGCACACCCCCTCCTTATGTGTTTAGAATAGAATACCCAATTCCAAATACCTGAATAGGGCTTGAATAGCAATAGCAATCTTCCCTGTATCTGGAATTTAGGAGCAGGGCTTTGGGTTGTGGGAATGTCTTCTAGACAGAGGTGAGCCTGGAACTTCTATTTTTACAAAAACTAAAAAAAAATTAAACTGACCTCACTGTAACCAGCTTTAGGGATAACTTTTATAAACTGCCCAGAGAGCTTCAGCTACGGGGTGGTATAGTATTGTAAATCATCACCACCATCACCACCACCACATATTTGTTTGTGCCTTGGCAATTCATTTTGTGTTCCTAGAGTTCATGTATTCAGGCAACCCAGGCCTACAAAAACCTGTGACCCACCAAACTGAGCACAGTCCCCATCAGCCATGTATGGTGTGTCTCACCAGGGGCATAATCAATTGCCTGGTTTGACTAGGATTGCAAAAATGGGGGCCAAGCACCTGGTATACCTCAATCCATGGCTGCAAGTGGTGGTTGGTGGGGTCGCAAGTTGTTCAGGCTTACAGTAGCAAGGCAAAGCATGGGAGGAACACCCCATATATCTTCATTCCATTGTCATGACTTTTTAAAAGTGCATTACCCGAAATGTTTTCTGCAGAATCTCATCGAATAAGAAATGGTGGCATGAAGTTATAATGAGATAAAACCTCAGATGATGTCAATCAGTGCAGGAAAATGCCACACAATGCTGGTAGTCTGTGGTTATCAGCTAGAATTCTTCAAAACAGTCAAGCTAAAGATGACACTGTGGTTCTCTTTCTTTCCCCACCTGCTGTAGGTGAAAAGGTGATTGTGTATTAATGGATAGAATTTCACAGGGTGAATGACAGTGACCACGAGGTATGCTAGACAGAAATCAAATCAGTTTTTCCAAACTATTCTCATTCCTCTTGCAAGGTTTTTACATCTCAGTCAGAATTTACATGACACAAAGCACAAACTTTGCTTTAATCCAGGGATGCAGAACCCCCGCCTGCGGAGGGCTTGTGTTGTGGATGGCAAACCTCTGTTGAAACTGAAGAACTTTAGGATATGTCATGGAGGTGTACTATTCAAGGGGTGGGGTGGGGTGGGATGACTAAAGGATGTCCACTGAGCATGCTCAGTGACTTGGGCATGCATGCATAAGTAACTCACTGGATTCCAGACTCAGTCTGGATTTTTTGAAGCATACACACATAAGCATACAAATGGGTACATGCCCGTTCCTCCTCCAAAGGGATGTCTGTATAGGTCTTTACAGATACGACAATGACTGATTTCAGTAGGCTAGGAATGGACTCAATTATAATTCTTTTCCTGTCAAAAGTATGTGAAATGTTATGTTTGCTTCGCAAGTACATAGTGGCCTGGTTCACACATAACCCTAATCCATGGCATGGGTTATTGAATTCTGGGTTGTCGTGATGCGTGAATGCATTACTGTAGGAGTGCATTGCTCTAAGATGAGTTTTTCATTAAAATTGAGAAGCAAGACTTCAAAAATATTGAAAGGCATTTCCTTTATTTTGGTAAATTAGCTTCTCCATTGCACTACCACCGCAATGAGAAAGGGCTACATTTCTCTGAATGCAAGGCTTCCAACACTTTGCCTCGGGATGGGAGAAGGGAGCGTTTCTTCAGCAAGCTACAAGTGGTGCTGGGAGCAGCTAAGGAGTATTCCATGCCCTGCGTACAGAATAGAGGAATGGTAAGCAGGCACCTGATGTGGACAAGCCATGTCAGTACTACAGTGCTGCCAAGGTATTTGGGATATGGCGGATAAGACAAAGAGAATCAAACAACCCAGGGATTGAGAAAGCAAGCCATGGTTTTCTTGAGCATCTGCCAGACAAACCCCAGTTAAAGCAACAAACCATGGATTAAATAAACCATGGGTTAGCATTATGCGTGAACCAGGCCAGTAGGTCCACCTCTCATCACATTCTACCCAGACTAACCTAGTACTGGCTGTCTGAATTAATAGCAGATAATGAACATAAATGCCTCTACATATTCAGTTAAATCACTCGATTTCATCAGCCAGGTGTCTCCAAGCAAACCAGTGATACATCAGTTCAAATGTATCCTTTAGTGTAATGTAAAATGATGACATGATGCTTTCTGAAATGTAGCCAGCATCATAATGATACAGGTCTTGGCATTCAAACTGGGGCAAAATGAGTAATGTTTGTTTATTTCAATGCAACTGTATTAATGTGGACCATCTCTGAAGCTGGCCTCTCTCAGCTGCTAAATCAGATGAAGGGAAACCAATTACGATAACAACATTACATCTTAACGTTTTGTCACTGATTAATCGAGCACTTAGAAGAAGCAGGAATTGGAGACATTTGTGATTAGCTCATTAATAAGAATAACAGAAAATTTATACATTCATGATCAGAATGCCTAAGTTCATTCTGGTACTCAAAACACACGCCAAAGTGAAGCTTAATTAGCTAAACTTCAGCTGAGCTTTTTTGCATATGTACTGAGAACAGCTAGGTTCACTCAAGAAAAAAAACATTTATGCAAATTGCCAGTTACAAAGGGAAAAACAGCCCCTTCTCCCCCCCCCACACACACACACAAAATGAGAGTGAATAAAAATTATTTCTCTTAGGGGCTTCTTTACCTCTACTTCTTTCCACATTCAGTGCTGTTCTCTCAAGGGAAAGAATGTAAAACCATAAGAGAAAAGTCGTATCATGTAAAATAATTGTCTCACACAAGGTCCCTGACTAACAAAATTGAGTTTCTGTCAACATTCATGTTGAAATTGTTTAAACAATAGCCAAAAAAAATTAAATAAGAGCTTAGATGTGTAGATATCATACAAAACATGCTTCTTATTTTAATATTTATACTGATACCTCTGAGGTCTTGCTCATCTCCCATTCACTTTTT
Organism: Heloderma suspectum; assembly: GCF_057233095.1. Lineage (NCBI taxonomy): Eukaryota > Metazoa > Chordata > Lepidosauria > Squamata > Helodermatidae > Heloderma > Heloderma suspectum. The sequence goes on from NC_139462.1 coordinate 75,486,095, forward strand.
AAGGGAGCTCATGCTGGGGGGGGGGGAATCCCAGTGGATTCTGCCTGATGTTCCTAGGCACACACTAGAGAATCTCATCATAATAGGCTCCTTGCAAGATAGCACTTTAATAATTCCATTTAACAACGCCATTTCCACAACCTAAAATATTTTCCATTCATAGAGCTCTCAGGAGGGTGAAAAATGACTTTCTCCTTTTGAACTAAAGAAACCTCCTTCCCTGGCAGATGTCAGATCAGGCTTAATTTGGGGATGGTGGGGTGAGGTCCTCCAAGAGTTTAAACCCAGAACTCATTTTTGGTGCCAGAGATTGGCTCGGGAATAGATGGTTCTTTTGATCATGTGCAGCGTGACTCTCCATCGCTACTGAGTAAAGTGGATGGCTACCTATCAGGGATGTGGTACTAGTGGATTTCATGCATCAGCCAGGGGTTGAAATAGATTACCTTTGAGGTCCTTTTCAACTCTGATTCTATGATTCTAACTACAACCGGCTCCACACTTGTGGGACTGGGGTTTCCTGAAGGCTGCCAGCCAAGCCTAAACCCCTTTATCTCACATTAAGTCTGGGCCCAGACAAATTTTGTAAAGTCATCTTAGGACGCAGTCCTATGGACTGCACACTGCTTGAAAGCCCTGGAACTCAGAGGTTTCCGAGATTCCTATGCCCTGCTGGGCTAAAGCTGGCAGAGCAGGAGGAATGGTAGAGGCAATCTTTCTCCCTGTCCTCTGATCTCCTTCAATTTCACTGGATGGGCTTTTCAGCCCATCTAGTGAGGGCTCTTCGAAGAGGAAGAGGAAGAGGCTGGAGGAGGCTCAGGATAAATCCTATCCTAGTCTCTCTGGTCTCCTCCCCGCCCACAGGAATGCCCCCTTTTCCCTCTCTCTGAGGTTGATTGTCCAACCTTGGAGAGGCAGCCAGCACAGTTCTCCCAACACCAGCTGTGGGGGGGGGGCGGATCTCCAACTCCCCCTTCTGAGGTTGAAGCACTGTCTTGGAAGGGAATTTACAAGCCATCCTGTGGTCCTGGGATACTCACCCAGGGACCATAGGATTGCTTTCTTATATTGGTATGGGAGACAGCCTTCTTAACCTTTCTCCACTTCAGTTCAATGCCTCACCACTCCCACAGACTTCCCAAATGTGGGCAAGCAGGCATTTGGGACTATGTGGTGGTGGGGATAAGCTGCATAATTTGAAATAGGCAAACACCATGCAGAAAAAGGTTACACACCTCTTACCCTAACCTACCTCCGATTGTGGTTGCCAGCACCTATGTCTTGTAATCATTACTTGAGAGTAGGTGCAGGAAACCCAGTCTGGATCCTAAACATCCCCCTATTCTAGGGTCCTAATATTTATTTGGGGCCTCAGAAGTAGGGATGGACGGAACACTTACCTTCTGTTCCATTCTGTTTCCGCTGGGGGGGGAGGCGCTCCGCCCCCCCCGGAATCCTCGATGGGGGGGAGGCGATCTGGTCCTCCCCCCTGGAATCCTGCCTGGCTGGCTCCACTCCGCAGCCAAGCCGCGGAGCCGCTATCCAGCTCCGGCCGCCCACAGCCGGACATCCAGCCGCTGGACAGCCCTGCAGGGACGCAAATGGCGGCTGTCGTAGCCACCGCCATTTGCGTCCCTGTATTGAGCTGTGATAGGCTACGTAAATATTTACATAGCCTATCACGGCAGGGGGGTGATACCGCCATTTGCGTACGCTGGGTTTTTTCCCCCTGCCGTGATAGGCTACATAAATACTTACGTAGCCTATCACGGCAGGGGGGGAAAAACCCAGCGTACACTGGGTACACTGTAAATACCAGCATACACTGGGTACTACGTAAATACTTATCACAACCTCTGCAGGGATGCAAATGGCGTCCCTGCGTTAGCTGTGACAGGTTACGTAAGTGTTTACGTAGCCTATCACGGCTATGAAGACGAAGCGAATGGTGGCCACAGGATGGCCGCCATTCGCAAAGCAGCATGGACGGGAGCAGGTAAGTGCTCCGTTTCACGTGCCTTTTGTGGGTTGGGGGCGGCGGGGACTTCGTCCCGCGCGCCTTTCATCGGTTGGGGGGGGCTTCGTTCCGTGACGGATTTCGGGGGGCCGAATGCACTGGCTTTCAGCCTCACCGAGATCCGTCATGGAATTCTCTGACATCCCTACAGAAGTGGCTTTTCCAGTATAAAAAGGGCTGCTTGGATAATGCTAATGTATCTGTGAGTGATGTCTAGGTTTGCCCTGAAACTTAGCATTGCAAAGAGCGACACTAACTGTGCACTTAGCATTGCATTTGGAGACGTATGCAGGAGTGCACAGCAGAATCCCCCCCCCAACCTTGGAAGACACAGGTACAACAGCAAAAATGGCAGGAGGAACATCTACTCCTGGGGGGAGTTACTACCACCTAACTTCCTCCAGTGTGTCAATCTGTAATACAGGAGAGCGCCATCACGACATTGGGGCCACTATAGATGTAGTGCTGGGCAGAGGATGTTATGGTGGTGGGAGGTGACTGACGACATCTGGAGAGGGGAAGGTGATTGAGACACCTGTGTGCTGTATCCCCTTCCAGTTTGCCTTCCAACCTCAGTCATTCTGGTGGCTTGCGTGTGGCCTCCTCTAGCCTGAAGAGATTGATGATGAATGCCAGGTCGGCTACTCAAAAAGGTAATATCATTTCTGAGCTCATAGCTGAAGAACATGTCATATTTTGTCAGGAGTGGCTCAGGATTTCATGGCCGCCATGTCAACCATGGGCTTGTCTCAAATAATATCTTGCCCAACACATGTGGCAGGACACACTTTGGACCTGTTTTTCTGTGCTGGATTGGGAGAAAATGATCTGCGGATGGGCAGTAGTGACTCCTTTGGCATGAACAGATCATTATCTGATCAGTTTTGACCTTCAGGCCACCTATAACTTCTGCAGGTTTGATGGTCTGCCCCCAGAAACTGATGAATCCAGATGGATTTTTGAGGTCTCTTGGGAATTTTCCTGCAGGCTTAGCAAGCGGTCCTGCCAAGGTCCTGGTCACCGCTTGGAATGAGGAGATGACCCAGGTATCGATAAGATAGCTCCCAAAAGTCCTCAACCTAGTAGTAGAACTGTGTCAACTCCTTGGCATTCTGAGTTGCTGAGGGCAATGAAATGACTGTGTCAATGATTAGAATCAGAAGACTTGAAATGAATATGACTGAACACAGTTAAGAATCCACTTGAGATCTTATTCTGTGGCAGTATGGCGATGAAGAAATCCTACTTCTCTGCCACCACTGCATCTGCTCACTGTTGTCTAGCAGAGCTCTTTCATGTGGTTAAAGGCCTCTTGGGCATAGGCCTTGGAACACAAGACCTTGAACCCTCAGATGCCTACTCTGAACAATTTGCCAGACATTTTGCTGGATAAAATCGCTTGTATTCATGATGACTTGGATGCCATTGTTTTGACAGAGTCTGATATGGACAGGGCTGGAGCACCATCTAGTCATGTTATGGATACCTTTTGGCTTTTGCAACCTGAGGAGTGGACAAACTGCTTGGAGGACTGAGGCCTACTACTTGCCCTTTAGATCCTTGCCCATCCTGGCTTGTGAAATCTGCCAGAGCTGGGCTGGACCTCTGAGGTGGTAAATGCCTCCCTGAGGGATGGCGAGGTCCTTGCTAGGGATGTTGGAGAATTCCTCCACGAACTCCAGTGAGGCCAGATTCTAAAGAATCTGGCCCCCTGGAGTCCGTGGCAGAATGGCCTCCCCCCCCAAATCCCCCCCGAATGGACCTACCTGGTGGCAGATGTGGCGGTGGCAGATGCAGCAGCGGCGGCTCCAGCTCGTCTTCTGGCCGCTGCTGGGCTGCTGCGGCCGCAAATGGCAGCCGTCGTAGCAGCCACCATTTGCATGCCTGCATTAGGCCATGATAGGCTATGTAAATACTTACGTAGCCTATCACGGCATAGAGCAGGGGTGCAAATGGCGGCCACTACGCCATTTGCGCCCCTGCTCTTTGCCGTGATAGGCCATGTAAATACTTACCTAGCCTATCACGGTTTAATACAAGGACGCAAATGGCAGCCGCAGCAGCCCAGCGGCAGCCGGAAGTCTGTCTGTGGCCGGTCCCTAGCCAGCAGCTCCGCAGCCTTGCCACAGAGCAGAGCCGGCTGGGGAGGATTCCGGGGGGAGGGACAGATTGCCCCCCCCACCGCCAAAGCCCTAGACAGGCACCAGGTAAGGGATTCGTACATCCCTAGTCCTCGCAGCTTTGAAAGAAGATGTGGTGAGGCCCTTGCTGAAGAAACCGAATTTAGATCATTTGGCTCCAGATACTTACCACTCTGTGTCAAATTTGCCATTCTTAGGCAAGGTGCTGGAGTGTGAGGTGGCCTCACAATTCCAAGTAGTTTGGATGAAACTGATTACTTAGATCCATTCCAATCAGGTTTCAGGCCTGGTTATGGGACAGAAACAGCCCTGGTTGCCCTGGTTGATGACTTAAGCCAGGGAATGGATGGGGGGAGTGCAACCCTGTTGGTTCTTCTGGACCTCTCAGCAGCTTTCGATACCATCGACCATGGTATCTTTCTGGATCATTTATCTGGATTGGGCTTGGGAGACACAGTTTTAAAGTGGTTCTAGTGCTTTCTGGAGGAGCAGTCTCAGAAGGTGGTGCTGGGCAACTTTGGTTCTACCCCATGGCCATTAGCCTGTGGGGTGCTGCAAGGTTCTACCTTGTCCCCCATGCTTTTTAACATCTACATGAAACTGCTGGGGGAAGTCATCAGGGGGTTTGGGCTGAAATGTCATCAGTATGCAGATGATACTCATCTCTACCTCTCATTTCCATCCCAGGGAGGCTGTGGGACTCTTGAACCAGTGTCTGGAGGCTGTTTTGGGATGGATGAGCAAGCTGAAACTTACTCCAGACAAGACGGAAGTACTGTGGGTTGGGAAACCAACTACTTCGGATGGAGGTTTACAACTGGTCTTAGATGGGGTTGCACTCCCCCTGAAAGACCAAGTCTGCAGTCTGGGAGTTCTCCTGGCCTCTGAGCTAACTGGGGAAGCCCAGGTGGCTGCGGTGTCCAGAAGTGCTTTTTACCAGCCTAGGCTGGTATGCCAAGTGCAGCCCTATCTGGAGAGGATGTATCTTGCCTCAGTTATCCACTCACTAGTGACATCCAGGCTGGACTACTGTAATGCGCCATATATGGGGCTGCCTTTGAAGATGGTTCCGAAACTGCAGCTTGTGCAGAATGCAGATGCTTGAGTATTGGTGGGGTGAGGCGATTTGCTCACATAACGCCTATACTGCACCAGCTGCACTGGTTACCAGTGTGTTTCCGAGCCCAATTCAAAGTGCTGGTTTCGACCTTTAAAGCCTTAAGCGGTTTGGGACCAAGTTACTTGAAGGACCGCCTTCACCTATATCAGCCTACCCGCACTTTAAAATAAAAAAGAGAAGCCCTTTTCATTTGCCCACCCATGGGAGCAGTCAGATGGGTGGTCACACATGAGAGGGCTTCTCTGCAGTGGCCCCACACTTTTGGAACAAGCTGGCATCGGAGGCCCGCCATTCTCCGTCATTGCAGACTTTTAAGAAGGCCTTGAAAAGATATTATTTTACCCTGGCCTTCTCTTGATATGAGTGCTATTGTTGCTGTTACTGCTGTTAACATTGTTGCTGGTTTTATTGTTGGCTTGTATTGTTGTTTTTATGTTTTTATCACTTTTAATATTTTAACTGTTTTTATATATTTTATTGTAAGCCACCTTGGGAGGGCTTCTGCCCTGAAAGGCAGCCAAGAAATATTTTAAATAAATAAAAAATAAATAAAACTTAGGTTTTATTACACCTGAAGCCAGCAGATTGCTTGTCTATAGCTTTGGTGATCCTCAGTACGTCCCCCCCCCCCCGCAGACTAGGAGCTGAGAATTTAACTTATTAATATTGCAGGCCTGTGCTGCTCTAGGGCACATCATTTCCTTGTACATATGTAAGTGACTTGAGAATTTGGACCACATTATGAATGGGGAGGACACAGATAATGCAAACAAGCATCATGCCAAACTGCAGTGCTCCACAGCCACATTTCTAAAAGGAATATAAATTCCCCTCCTCTGCATGAATACGCAGATGACACGCAGATTCACTACTCTATCTAACTAGCCAGAGGTTTAATAACACATTTAGATGTGAGTTTTGTCGGTTGTAGAAGGGCCTTGGGGCCATTTCCTCCGTCCATTATTAATAAATCAAAACAAAATGACACAGATGGTAACAATGGATTTAAATTTGATAATTTCTAGCCCGCGTTATTGCCCCAAGCCTGTCATACATCAATAATGGAGATGCTCATCCAGTGGTGGTGGTTGACTTTGAGTTGGTGGAGCTGCAATTGAAAACAAGAACACAAACACTGAGCACCTGGACAGCAGGTTGAACAAGCAGGCACACAAGTCGCCTGGTCCTCGTCTTCCAGACAGTGGTGAAATGTGCAGTATGTCTGCTTCAATTCCAATAATTATTTATAAGTTTGCAGCATTATATATAAGGTAGCTGTGCCAAAATCACAATGCTTGCCACGTGGAGCCTATATTAATGTTTATATGTGTTTGCTGTGTTACACAGAACCCAGGTAAGTTAGGGTTAACTGTCTGGGAGTGAGTGAGTGAAAGTTGAGAGGATATTGTGTGTGTGTGTGTGTGTGTGTGTGTGTGTGAGAGAGAGAGAGAGAGAGAGAGAGAGAGAGAAAGGAGACTGAGTTTACAAAAGGCAGGAGCAGACAATTCGTTAGATAGGTCTTTAGGGTTTGATCAAGCTACATCTAGTTTGTGGGAACTAGAAGGGGTAGAGTAAGCAGAGTAAGACAGAGAAATGAGTGATTAATTGAAAGACATAACATCTCTTGTATTAAATAAACTTTAATTTGTTTGTTTTAAAATAATACAATCCCATGCCTTGTTAACTGTCTGGGAGTGAGTGAGTGAAAGTTGGGAGGATATTGTGTGTGTGTGTGTGTGTGTGAGAGAGAGAGAGAGAGAGAGAGAGAGAGAGAGGAGACTGAGTTTACAAAAGGCAGGAGCAGACAATTAGTTAGATAGGTCTTTAGGGTTTGATCAAGCTACATCTAGTTAGTGGGAACTAGAAGGGGTAGAGTAAGCAGAGTAAGACAGAGAACTGAGTGATTAATTGAAAGACATAACATCTCTTGTATTAAATAAACTTTAATTTGTTTGTTTTAAAATAATACAATCCCATGTCTTGTTCATCTTTCTGTGCTACCAATAGTGTTCATATTTCCTGGGTACTTCTCTTAGTTGGGGAAAGGGAACCAATTTGGCATATTGGGTGTCTCTTTTACCTGGTGAATTTAGGGGCTGAAGCCTGTGGGACAGTGAGGACAGCTGTCTCAAAGTGGAGGCAGACAGACCTTACATCACAGTAGCCTATGCAAATGTTGTGCAAATCAGTGTCCTGTTTTTTGGCAATTCATAAGCGATTACCCTCCATAAGCTGATCCTTCTCTCTTTGGACTATGGCCAGGCTACTCTCATTGAGCCATATTCAGACATCACCCTCCATGCAATTGTAATCACATGGAGGGGCAAAGCAGTGCCATATATTTTGACCATGTCCCCGCATAGCATCAGATTTGCCTCTCACTGTGCATGCATTGGGTGAGGAGTAACCTCTGTAAAGGAGAGCCTGACCTAGGAGCATAGCCACCCCCGACTTCTTGCCCATGATGTGGAACCTTGCATGATCACCTCAGACTTTTCCCTGAACACATGTATGGCAGGGCTGAGTCCAGCAGGGACATAATAGTGAGGGTAGGGCCAGGGGGCACAGCCCATCTCTCCCCCTCCACATGATTATAGTTGTGTGGAGGGGAGCACCCAAATAGGGCTATAGTCATCTCCAATTGCAGACCATAGTCCTGATGGTTATGTGCTCCTTCCAGTATCAGAGGCAGTATGCCTGTGTACACCAGTTGCTGGGGAACATGGGTGGGAGGGTGCTGTTGCACTCATGTCCTGCTTGTGGTTTCCTGGTCAACAGCTGGTTGGCCACTGTGTGAACAGAATGCTGGACTAGATGGACCCTTGGTCTGATCCAGCAGGGCTCTTCTTATCTTCTATATTCTTATGATAGTATTCCAGTGGGTCTGTTTTGTCTCAATATCATGGGGCAGCTTTTGTGTTAACTTTATGGGGAAAAGAGGACAAGCTAATAGCCAGTCAACAGCAAGGCTCCTCACTTTAATGCTGAGAGAAAATGGATCTACTCACTGGGAAGGACATGTCTGACTACATTCCAAAGACAGACAAGACAGACTGGATCAGCACACATGCAGGGCCACCCAAGGGCCCACACCCCAACAGGGGCTCACTCACAAAAGCCCTCTGGACTTGCTGCTCTTTTCACCATTGCAACCTGCTTGTCCAACTCCCTCTGAACCAGATAATAGTGGTGGTGGTGAGCAGGAGGAGCAGTGCCTACTTGTCCGCTGGCTCTCTGCCCTTCAAGCAAGCAAGTGGTAGCAATGATGAGAAATAGAATGAGGAGTAATAGTAACTAGTGACAATGGTGGTGAAAAGGTAAAGTCACTGAGGGAGGGAGCCCACTGAGGGTGTCGTGCCCAAGGGGCCTCAGAAACTTGGAGCCAACACTGATCATGTGACTTCCTCTGCAGTCTTTCCCCTACCCACCATTCTGCTGCCTGACTGCTGGATTGAGTTTAAAGTGAAGATGTGTTTGGAGAACCAAGCCAAACAAATAAGATGATACAGTTATTTTTAACAATGTTTATCCCCCCACCTTTGATTGGGTGGGGGGTCCTTCCTTCAGTGGAGTAGAACTACCCCTATAGTTATCTTTCTTCTGTTGTCAGTTGTCATATCTTCATTATCTCTCTTTGAAAATGGAAATAAATTGTATCTGAGGTGCTGTAAATAATTTTGCTGGCAGTTTGCAGCAATGAGCAATAAGTTAAGGTGGTTCATTTTCGTCATGCATGATGTTGTGATAAGAAAATCGAGAGGATATTGTTTACCCAGAAGCAATGATGTCAGGTCTTTATTGCCTGGTACACAGCTTCATCTTTTCTCTTCACTGTCCACACCCTGTTACTTATATAGCTATTGCTTTCTCTGAACATTTATATTATTTTGCAGATCCATAAGTACAGGGAAAGGATAGACTGCAAGAATTGCTCTTGGGATGGGATAGAGGAATTTATATTGGCCTAACTTTATGCCTTAACTTTGCACTAAAAGGCATTCTATTTCTGTCAGAGAGTTATAATCTCAACAACTACTCTGGATGACATCATTGGAGTAATTTTTGGCATGGGGAACATGTAGTGTAGAAAGAAGGATAAGCAGCATGATATTGATTGGAGATCACACAATCATCAATCACCATCAACTTCCAGTTCCACCATCCATTGCCAGTCCTTGCTCACATCACTGTAATAAAAAGTGGCCACACAGAAAAATTCAGTTCTGCAAATTTGCTGTAACTATTTATGTCAGTAATTTCACATTTTAAAAGCCACACCACAAGTCATTAATCATTAGCACCAAGGAATATTGTTCACATTTGTTTTCCAAGTAAAGGATATATAATTGCATATCGAAGCACAAACTGACAGAGGTGTTAAAATATCAACTGGTAGGGCAAGAAAGGAACAGATGCTCTGTGGGACCAGTGAGAAAGAAGTGTCATGAAAGCAAGTTATGGCATAACTAACCTACAGCTCAGAGACAGCAATTTAAGTTTGAAACCTTCCACATCTAAAGCAGTGGCAAAGATGTGACAATAAGGTAGCTGAAAGCAATGGCCATGCCTGTGGGGAGGGGGAAGACTTCCACCTTCTGAATCATTCTGTAGAAAACAAATGTCCCATTGTACAGTCTGATTGCTCAGGTTGTTGGCTGGATCCATTCCATTTGCTCTATGGGCAGTCACATCTGGTGGGGTTTGAGGGGGGGCATGTACTGCCTGTACACTCACAGGGAAAACATGACTAACCCAATTTACAATTGAATAAGTTCTTCTTTGTTATCCTTCCAAGAAGTAGAAACGATGACATTTAAATAGAGCAGAAAAAGACAAGTAAGAGACGAGTAAAATCATCCACATGTTTGAATAGATTTGTCAAAAGACTATCCTCCAATGGCATTTTTTTAGCCTCATCCCCTGCTTAACTGTGCAGTCTACTGCATTTATACAATAAACCCTTTTCTAGAGCAAGGAAAATTCATATGACAACTATCAAAGGATATTCTTCGTGATTTGTGACTTTCTATAAAATCTGGCTTTGGGGGTAACAGGCAAGAAAGTGAAGAAAAAATTCAAATGCCATGTATTTTAGTTCATAAATACTTAATACAATCAAAGAACGAATGGCAAATTACATGATGTAATTTAACATAATAGCACTTTACATTAATTGCCACCAATTACATGGTAAATGCTTTAAAATTAAGTAATCACTGCAAATGTCATATGACTATGTATATTTCATGTCTAGCAAGCCCAATGCATGGTATAAGCCCACTGAACCTTCCTTTGTAAGGACAGAAATAGCCTAAAGTGGTCAGTTGTCTTACATTACAGAGAACAGTCTTCTGTTTGAAGAGCTGTCAGAGGACAGTTGGCTATTAGATGGGCTGTCCAGTCCAAGTCTTGTTTAAAGTCAAAGATCCAGAAGGAGGGAGACCAGGGCCGGGTTGAAGATGCCCATCAACTCTTAGTGCCTGGATGGCAGACTGAGCAGGCACACAGGTCACCTAGTCAGTCTTCCCCACTATAGTGAGATGTGTTGTGTTTTTATTTAAATTATAGTAATTATTTCTAAATTTGCATATATATATATATACACACACACATACAAATATATATATATATAAACCATATATGCAAATGGTTTGCAAATGGACATCTTCTTTTGTCATACTTTTTGGAATGCATTTCCTCTTTTTTCATTAGAGGGTTAGGGCACCTTGGTGGGCAACAGGACAGGTGTCCAGGGACGTTCCCTGCCCCCTGTTTTAAGTTTTGTGTGAATGCAGATTCTTATTTCCAAGAGTCCCAGGTCCCTGGATACATCACCCAGGTCCATGAGTGTTTAAATGGTCCACCAGGCTAAGTCCCAGACCAGCATTCAGAAGACCAATCCCAGTATTGAGCTTTTACTCAGGGAGTGGCAGGTATTATGGTGTGTGTATGTGTATGCGCATATGTGTGTATACTGCGGGTCCGCTGCCTGTGGGGCCCACAAAAACTTGGATATTGTAGAATATTATCACTGCCCAATCAAGACTGGTTTTAAGCCCAACCACCTACCTACACCACTGCAGAGTTGAAAATGTATCAAAATGAGATTAGTTAGATTGTGAACTGCCCAGAGTGCTCTTGGCTGTTGGGCGGTATAGAAATTAATGAAATAAATAATTTTATATTTTATTTAAATATGGAAATAAATGAATGTCGACAAAAAAGCACATGCTACAAATCCACATTACCCCTTCTTACCTAGTGAACACTCAGAGAAGGAGTAGGATCACACCTACTGGCCCCACCACATGTTTAGTTGAAAGCCTGGAAAGGGCTACTGATGTATGTACATGTGATCAGCAACTGTGATTGTGCAGGGTTCCAGATCACATGAAGAGACTACATGCATACAGTTGAATGTGTGTGCAAAAGCTCCTGTCAGAACTTCGACCGAACATGTGGAGGTCAGTAATGATGAAGAGGGTGGGGACAACGTAGGGGGTTTATCAAATGTTGCATAGTGTGAATAGAGACAACTTTTTCTCCCTCATAACTAGAACTCAGATGTAGTTCAGGCTACTTTTGTGGGGCTCAGGTGTACTGAGACAGAGACCTCTAGGAGATATGGAATGGAGGAAAAAAAGTTGGCGAAGAGAAATGACTGGCTCATGGTTTGGTTTACAAGGCAGACCTTTCTTTCTGGAGGGCAAACAACTGCCTGGATTCTGGGATGTGAGAAAGACAAAGAACAGTAATGCTGACAGAATTGAAAGCTAAGGCAAAAGGCCAGTATGAAAGAAGATACAAAGTGTGGTATTTGCTTTGTGCAGCTGCTCTAGGTGACCTTCATGTACCTCGGTACCTCGATAAGACTTGAAAACATGCCAAACTATCTTTGCAGATTTCTGCCTCCCAACTTGTTATGAGTTCATATAGAAATATATATATACATTTTGTGAGACAAGCGGGGAGAAAGAAAAGAACAGATCAGAAAGTATAAACATTGTGTGGGGAAGGGGTCTGTCAGTGGACCACAGAGGAACTGCATCTTAGTACTGTAGCTCACTTCATCACTTTGTTGCTTAGTTCTTCTTTTTGCTGGATAATCTACTTTTCTTGTGTACTTTTCATTTACCTTCCCAGCTTGCTTTTTTGACTTCAGTTGCTTTGAACATGTCCTTCCTTCAATTTTTGAAGCTGCTCTTGAGCCAGGTCATTTGGAGCTGCATGCTTGGTTCATGAAAATTTTTGAATAGTTCTGCATTTGTATTTTTTCCCTACAAAAATAAATAAATAAACAATTCTTTTTTTAATTTTGAGAGGCTGTTTACTATTTTATGTTTAAACTTTTTTGCCTGCTACTTTTTATGTGAACTATTACATTCCTAATGAAACATACTTCTAAATGCCATTTTTGGTATGTGTGTGGGGCAAACAGTGGGGGAATCTGTTGCTTTTGTGCTCTGCCTGTGGGCTTCCCAGTAGTTTTTGGTGGGCCATTGATGGAAACAGGATGTTGGTCTAGACCAGGGATGGACAGCTTCTGTCCCTCCAGATGTTTTAGCCTATAGCTCCCATGATCCTTCACCATTGGCTATGTTGGCTAGGGCTGATCGGAGTTGTAGGACAAAACATCTAGAGGGCCACAAGTTGCCCACTAGATGGACCAGCCACTTGAAAGCCGCTAACTCTATGTAGATTAGTCAAACAAGCAAGGAAAGATGGAAAAATGAGAGACACTAACATTTTTGCATCTTCCCCCAGACCCTTATTTCTACTTGACCTGCAGAAGTTTCTTCACATTTGCACTACTTTCACAGTTCCCAACGGGGATGTGGACTAGAGCATTTGAATATCCATAACCGTTTGATAGGTAGCTGAGATTGCTGAGGTGAGCAGAACAAACTGCTGTTACTAATGTAGTCTTTATGCTATTAACATTATGAAGGGAGAGGCTTTGTGTAAATGGAATAGCAACCCCAGCCTAATCCATCTATACCAGGAGGCTCCAGAGTCCAATGATGGAATATTGCTACACCATCACTCACATCCATGTCTTTCTGTCATCAGCATTGCCTATCCCTTTAAATGTAAAATATGAGGATTGTGACTTTGAGTGAACTTGCTAAACAAGAAGAACTGGAGACATTGCAGTTTATAGTTTTACTTCTTTCTTTTTTTAAAAAAGGTAATTCAACAACAAACCATTTCTGAATATATTCTATGGTCAATATTCTGTCTTCCTCCTCTCCTTTATTATGTTTTCTGGTTTGTCTGGTGGTCATCTTATTGGGAACCAAATTAATTATATCCTTATGTTTACTCATATCAGACCCAGATACCAATCAATAAAAGGAATCCATCTTATATCACATCACTATTTTTCATAAGCCATCCATACAATGAATAAATACCACCTTTAAAACACAGTTAGTAGTTAATTACTTACTTAAAAGATAGAAGATCCTTAGTGATGGAGTCAGACAGGCCTCTTTTAGGAGGACATTCCATAACTTTAATGCTCTGATTGAAAAGGCCCTCTCCCATATACCTATCCACCATAGCTCAGATGATGGGAGGATATGGAGAAGGTATTGATTTAAGTAGTTTAGTAGCTACATATCGACCCATGGAATTTAAGACAACTTTGGGGGATCCTGTTCAGGTAACAATCTGATAGGAACTTGAGAGATAGTGAAAAGAAATTCAATCAGAGTCAGTAGGTTTCTGTTTGCATTTACAAGATGAACAACAACTTCACTCTATCTTTCAAACATGTGGGAAACGAAAGAAGAAGCATAACATGCTAGGGCCAAGTGATACTATGGAGGACCCCACATGAACCTCAGTAAGCGATGCCAATCAGATTTTTCATTGTCTCAGAACTGCTCCCCCTTCAGTTTTTATTGTTACTACCTTCCTGAATGGATAGTTTAGAGTATCCTGTGCATCTGCTTTCCTTGGGAGCTCTCCCAGATCCTGCATGGCCTGCAAGCATGGATATAAAACACTGGTGGACAACTTCTGATCAAATGTTTTGGCCTTCAACTCTCATCATCTCTAGCTAGCATAGTAAGTGGTGAAGACTGATGAGAGTTGTAGGCGAAGACATCTGGGGGGCAACAAGTTTCCCACCCCTGGAAGATGTAGTGGCCTTCCACTTGAGAGGCTATGATGGAATATGTCAGCAACAGCTACCCTGTTCACTAACACTTAAAAACACACACAGTTCTGCCAGAATTTAGTACAGTGTGATCTAAGTTATTTTTCAACAAATGTACAAACTACAAGCCAATGCAGAGTTAAGCATATTCAAATCCATTGATTTCAGTGGGCTTAAGAGCACTTGCTTTACTCAGATAATGGCCTCAGATTTTAACTTCTTGAGTCTTACAAGATTCATTTTTAGACTTAAACCCCCCTTTCTCCCACCACCCTTATTATATGTTGTGGAGGCTGTATTGTTTCTTTTTAATCGTAAGTACCGTATTTTTATTGTTTTTCTCTTCCAGTCTCTCAGTAAGAAGTAGATAAACCTACTTCCCTCAAATCCTCCATTCCAATTTACATTTATATGAAAAATGTTCCCAGCTATTTAAAATATAGTATTGGGGAAAATGAGAAGAGTTTTAAAATTTGCCATGGAGAGCTATCTCAGCAGGAATCATGTCTAAGCCCATGGCTGTGTAATGCTTTATATGTAAACATCTGCTGAGAACATTGTTCTCTTTCTGTTTTCTTTTAATAAGAAGAAAATGTCAGGCAAGGGAAAAGGGAAATTGTCTGGAAAGAGGCAGGAAATCATCTTCCCTTTAATGAAAACAATGCCTTTAAACACATACACTTTTCTGTTAGTTTTATTAAACCTATTACCTGTTTTGTAGACACCTCTCACATGGTGTTCATTCCTTCTTCATGCCTTCTTGCTGGGGCACACTACACTTCATATCTTATGCTGTATTAGAAACATCTCTAGGTAAGGATTCAGGATGTATAAGAATTTCATTTTTGCTTGCAAACTGTGCAAGCATGCCCTGTTTGAAGCCCTGAACATGATCGTGACCGTGAGCACATGTCTGTCAAAAATGTTCACAAATTGCTAGACATGTGCTCGTGTTCAATTTCTGCAACTTTCCCAGTTCACTTTTCTGCAAATTTCCTAAATTTGGGCAAACTTCCCCTGTAGACTGAATCAGCCTACTTTAGTCTATGGGGGGAAATTGTACAAATCAGGACATTATGCACATTTGATGTTCAATTGTTGCTTGATTTGCAGTATTTTCCCATTTGTACAAAGTAAGCAGCAATTGCAAATGCAAACAGGAATCAAGCACGATACAAGTGGTGAGATGATGTTCAGAGAATCCCAATGATCTTGAACATCGCTCATTCACTCATGCCTAGTATGGATTCTCCTGGCTTTGGACACATCATAACTTTAGTGTGTGTACATAAGGCACATGCTTAAATTGATATCTATACTTTTATGTATATCTGTGTTAATTATAGTCAGGCTAAGTGGCCATACAGTGCTAAGCCAGATGTAGCATGTACTAATCCTCAACTGGAGGCACTTATAACATCAAAAAGAGCCTTGCTCAAACTATCTAGCCCAGCATCCGTTTTCCACCCTGGACAGCCAGTTGCATCTAGAAACCCACAAGCAGGGAATGAAGGCAACAGCTCCCTCCAAACTAATAATCAGATGAATACCATCACTGAACCTGAATGTTCTGCTTAGGTATCATGGCTAATTGATCAGCAGATCGGTCTGTCAAAAATTTGTCTATTCCATTTTAAATCCATCAAAGTCTGTGGCCATCATCACATCTTGTCACAATGAATTCCACAAAATATCTTTACTCAGTAGTAGGTAGGTAGTAGAAGGGTTGGACTCGATGGTCTTATAGGCACCTTCCAACCCTACTGTTCTATGATTCTAGGTAGGGGTGGGTTAGAATTTGTTTCTGTTTGCTTTTGATGAGAATTTACCAACAATTTGCAAAGTTCTCTGTATTCTGGACAAAATCCTCTTGAGATTAAAAAAAAAAATGTGGAAGAAACTGCAACTGACAGATTTGTCCATTCAGGCTGAGGGCTTTGAGTACTTTGATCTTAAAAGGCTGGGTTTGAATCCTTGGGTACTCAATCATCTTAGTGCTTAATTCAGGTTACCACCACCTCTTTTTTTCTGACAGGCTCCTCCTCATCTTTCATAGCTATATGGCAGGCAAGTATAACACGGTCTTCTCTATGCTGGGACTAACTGTGCCAATTGAATTTGGCTGGTGCAGATGGGTGAAAGTTATGTTTCAGTTTGTTTTTGCAAGAATTTACCGAAATTAGTAGGTTCTTCACCTTCAAGAGAAAAAGAACTTGAGATTTTAAAAAGTTGAATGTGGAAGAAAGTGAAACTGATAGATTTGCCCATCCCTAGAAGGAGTGAGCAGATAACAGGTATCTGATTCCAGGCAGTGCATGCTCCAGAATATAAGGTCATATTTGGCTCTGTCAGACCTGAAAAAGCTCAAAGGAAAGGCAGTTGTTGATCAAACCTTTTAAGAGCCTTTATATACAGTATGCATGTACTGTATACTTTTTGATCATCTGCTGCTTTGGAGAACTTCTTTGGCAAGGAATATAAGTAACAAAAATAGGCTGTTTTAGAGATGTGCACCAACCCCAAGATTCGACTCAGACCCTGATTCAGTGCTTAGGAAAATGGCCCACTTCAGTTCAAGACTGATTTGGAGTTTTTCTGCTTTGACTTGAGTACCAAACCTGAGCAGAGAGATTCAGAAATCCTAGGCTTTATGACTTCATTGACTATCATGGGAAATTAAAAAAAATGGGTGTAACATTCCCCCCTCTTTGCTGCAGGCACTGTAGCCCTTTAAGAGGGGATTATGCCTGCCAAATGGCAGGAAAAAATTTCCAGGGGTCTTAATGCTGTGTGCCTTGATAGGTTTTTTTCCCCCCAAAGGGAACTGCTGATATCTTTTCTATTGCAGAATTGTGTGGTATGGCCCTCCACAGGCATGGAGGACCAGTTGAAATGATCCAGCCTAGGAACCTGATGGTTACATATGTTTTCCTGAATATGCTTGTGAAATTTCTTGCCTCATTTGTTGTCGGTATTCTTGAAGCCCTGGCTGATCTGTGGAATAGGGAAACGTCCAGGGCCATTGACATTATCACTCCTAAGCCCCCTTTCCCTCCTGATGAAGTCAGGTCACTGCCTGACTTAACAGAGAATTGAGGGCAATGAAACAGGAAGAACATGGGCTGAAGCACTGATGGAGAAAAATATGGGTTGAATCTGACCAAACACTGGTTAAAGACCATTTATAGAGCCATACTGTGGTAGTGAGGGCAGTACTTCTCTGCCACACAGAATAGACTGGCAATGCTTTACCATACAGAATAGACTGGCAATGCTTTACCATACTATATGAGGCCTTCTTCACCAGGATGCTGCAGAGGGGGAGCGGGAGCAGTCAGTGGCTCACTGTGAATGATTTGCTTTGTTTTTTGCAGATAAAGTTGCTTCAATTCATCTTGACTAGGACTCCAATAATTGGGCAGGTCAGACTGATGTAACCTCAGCACTTGCTTGTCCAGTAGTTTTTGGATTCTTTTCAGCTTGTAGATTTTGAGGCTGTGAACAGGGTATCTGGAGCAGTGAGGGCCACCACCTGTGTACTTGAACCTAGCACTTCTTGGCTGATTAAATCAGCCAAGGTGGGACTGATGCCATGGTTAAGGGAAGCAATTAATGCCTCTTTGTGGGGGTTGGGGGGTGTTGTTCTTTCTTGCTTAAAAGAGGCAGTAATAAGACCTTTATTGAATACATATTTCTTTGACCAAGAAAATTTGCCTTACTACAGGCCAGTCTCAAATGTACCATTCTTGGTTAAGGCAATTGAGGAGCTGGTAGTATTGCAACTCCAGATGCAGCTAGATGATACTGCTTATCTGGACCCATTCAACCCATGACAGGATATGGGACTGAGACTGCTTTGATCACCTTGGTGGATGATCTGTGCTGAGAACTGGATGTGGGGAGTGCAACACCATTATTCTCCTGGATCTCTCATCAGCATTCAAGACCATTGGCCATGGTATCCTTCTGGACAACCTGACAGGGCTGGGCCTTGGAGGTACAGCTTTGCAGTGGTTATGGTCCTTTTTGTCAGGCCATATCCAGAAGGTGGTGTTGAGGGATTACTATTTGACCTATGGTATCCCACAGGACTCTATGTTGTCCCCCATTTTGGTTAATATTTACATGAAACCATTGAGAGAAATCTTTCAGAATTTTAGAATAAGGTGCCACCAATATGCTGATGACACCAAACTTTACAGCTTTTTGTTACCTAACACCAGTGAAGCAGTCGATACCCTTGGATATTGCCTGAGTTCAATAATGAGCTGGATGAGGATGAACAAGCTGAGGTTAAATCCAGACAAGATGGAGGTGTTGTTGCCAGACTTGGGAATTAGGATTCAACCTGTCCTGGAATGGGTTGCCCCCCTGCCCCGAAGGATCAAGTCCATAGCTTGAGAGTGCTCCTTGACCCTACAGCGACCCTGTAACTTCAGGTGGTAGCAGTGGCAAAGTGTGTGTTTGCACAATTATGCTTGGTGCACCAGCTGCTACTCTTCCCAAGTCAGTCTGATTTGGCAATGGTTATCTATACCTTGGTTACATCATGCTTAGATTACTGCAATATGTTTTATGTGCAGCTACCCTTGGAGACTGTTCAGAAGCTCCAACTGGTGCAAAATGCAGCAACCAACCTCCTAACCAGTGCATGGTATTAGGACCATATTACACCTATCTTGAATGACATGCACTGGTTGCCAGTTGCTTTCTGGACTCAATTCAAAGCATTGGTTTTAACTATTAAACCCCTAAATGGCTTAGGACCTGGCTAAGTGACCGCCTGTCTCATTATGAACCTGTCCAGTTATTAAGATTTGCAGGAGAGGCCTGTTTGTCAGGCACATGCAAAACTGCTTTCTCCTGTGTCTGTCCCAAAGTGTGGAATGCACTCCCTCAAGAACCACGACTGACCCACACACTCTTGGCTTTTAGAAAGGATGTGAAGGAACATATTTTCAATGTAGCCTCTTAAATCATGTAATTCTAACGTTTTATGTTTTATTATTTTTGAAGTTCTTGGCTGTTATTGTTTTAAGGTTTTATGGTTTTAAATTGTTGTGCGCTGCCTTGATGGCTTTTTCGCAAATACCAATGGCAGTACAAAGGATGATGATGATGATGATGATGATGATGTCTTTCTGAAGCTGCCTTTCCCTAATAGAAAAGGCTGCCAAGGTTTTAATACATCAGTAGGTGCAACCTTTGACAACCCCTCACCTGCTTGGGACGTAAGTTTCCACCTTTAACTCAGAAGCTGAAATTTGGATTAGCATGCCATTTACCCTCAGTTATTCTTCATCATGCTGGTGTATATCTACATTTGCATTCATGATAGGGAACATTTGCTTTATAATGTGGGGTTTTATGTTGGATAGATTGCTATAAAAATGTCAGATGTATTCAGCTGAATGCATTAAACAAACAGACCCTTTCCTCTCCCCCATAATGTGTAGATCCCAGTGAGGAAGGAAGTGGGAAAGAGAGAATAACATTGCCTAGATAACCTCCAGTTTTTCGCCACCTTTGTGATTCTATTATTTCACTTGAGTATCACAGATGGCTATGAACTAAGCAAATTATTTAAACCATTTCACTTTGAAAGCAAAGTAAGTAAAGTAAATGATTGGATATATCAGCAAGGCATGCGAATGACTGGGTAATGCATTCATAAATATCATTCTGTGAGGGCCTAATGATTTATGAATGAAGTTTAATGTGATGTGTCTAGTGCTAGGCATATCAAATGATTCTGCATAGGAAAATCCTATTATAGTTACCAGCCCAACAACTTTGCCTCCAGTTTTATGATTTCATCAATTTCCTCTTTTATTGGGATGTAACTGTACATTCTGGGAGTGCATCTCATCTGTTTAATTAATTATCCTAATATCTCATTGCATTTATTGTTTTAATTCATAACAATGATTGACCCTCTTGGCAACTGGCTTAATAAGGGGCTTTGGCTGTTGCCTCTGTTTAAATCATTGACAGCTCTAATCTCTTGCATACTTAGCTTAGATTAATACTATGACCTTCACTTGGAAAATCGCTTTCTGCAATTGAAAATATCCTGTGTAAGCTTCATAAGACAAGGTATGCAATATACATCCAAGAATACAAAACAATCAGGAGTAAACCAAATTCTTATGAAACAACCATGACTTAGAGTAACTATTTTTCATTTCCACACTACTTATCATATTAGCCATCTGACATGGTCTTCTGACATAGATGTCAGATGGGTGGATTGGAAGGGTTTCTATTTTCTGTTAAGGGCAATAGACTATGATAATGGTGGAAGCCTTGGGGCCTAAATCAGAGTGATGTTTGAGCAGGAGATGTATGGCAGTGGGAAAAGACTGGATGTGCTTTTATGAGCAGCAAGATGTAAGGATCCTTACCCTCACTGAGTATCTATTCCATCTCAAGGAATGTGGGTCCCCATCTCCCATTGCCCCCTGTCAAGGATAACAGCCTGCTTTCCACCATAAGATTGGGTCAGGCTGTCATGTCAGAGGTAACCAACTGGAATTGTTTGTAATTTAGAGGCTCCTCAGCCCTTGGCCCAAGGCCAGGCGCAGTCCCTGCTAATTAGAAAGTGCCAACAGCTGGAGTTGGTGGGGAGTTCTAGCCTCTTGGAGGCTAGGGGGGTCCACCCAGGGGCTGAGCCACTGATTGGCTGAAGGAAAATCTGCCCTGGGTTGCTAGGGCTGGGCTTTAAAAGTGGGCTGAGGTCAAGGCATGGGGTGTCCCTTCATCCTGGTGGTCCTGGACCTGCAGATGGCTGGTTGCTATCCAGGGAGATCCATGCTTCAGTATCCATGGATAGGCCAGGTAGATTTATTATTTTGGCTTGGGTGTGCGTTCATGAAGCTCTCTGTTTATGGTTAAGTGATTTAGCTTTGTACCCTCTGTGTAACTGGCTACTTCCATTCTTCCCTTTCCCTCTACCCTTTATGTGGATCGTAATACACCTTTATCCAACCTCTAGCTGGTGTGATCTCTCTGCATAACCTCAGTGCTAATTTCAGTGCCTCTTGACCTACGAGGGTGGCTATTGGGTATTCTGGGGGACTGAAAGGCTGGGTTTGGCCAGTCCTGTTTTGGGGAAGGGAATCCCAGGATTGGGTGCTGGGCAGTCCTCCCTCACAGGGAGATTGGGGCTGGTCCCGGCAGCGAGGATCCTCCTTCCATTCTCCTTGACACCCTCCAAGCAACTTTGATAAGTAGTAATGCTAGGTCAGTCCATAATAAAATATATCCATAATTTGATAGTGGAAGAGAAGGCTAACTTGGTTTCAATTACTAAAATCTGGCTGTATGAAGGGAGTAGACCAATATAAGCACAACTTTTTTCATCCTGGTATTCAGGACTCAATCCTGTACATGAGATCTGTTGTCTGGGTGGTTATAGCATTCAATGGAATCCCTACTATGCTGGTGGAATGCCAGATATGCTGCTGCCATGTCAGATATGTCAGTGGAACACCTCAGATACTGGTAGAATGTCTGAAAGGGGGAAGATTCAGGGGTGAACATGAGCCGCATAGGAGAGGAGTACATCCCTCTTCAATCTATGGCTATCTCCCCATTGATCACACAACTTTACACCAGCCTCAAACCTGGCACAAAGAATTTCCTTCCCATTGACTACAGTGGAAGGCAGGCCAATTTTAAAAACAGCTGCTTCGCATGGATGACCCATGTCACCATGGCAGGATATAGGATACTGTGTAACTCACCATCCAATCTCAGCATACCACAACAGTATATAAAACATACAAAGCGAAACACAATTGCAGTGGTAAGGTGTGTGAGTCTATTTGTCTCTGGCCTCATTTTACTTTACACTTACAAGTAAAGAAAGCTATCTATAAATGTGTTCAATAACAAATAAATGCATGCATGTACAGAAGTGCACACTGACGTAACAATATTGGTTCTGTGCTCAGTATTCACAGGAGGCCCTTGTTTGTGTCCTAGGGATGTATGAATCCCTTACCTCATTCCATGTGGGGTCATTCGTGGTGGAAGGGGGCGCTCTGTTCCTCCTCCCCAAATTTTCCCCAGCCGCAGCCGGACATCTGGCCACTGGGCTGCGCAGGGATACAAATGGCGGCCGCCGTAGCTGCTGCCATTTGTGTCCCTGTCTTTTGCCGTGATAGGCTATGTATATATTTACGTAGCCTATCACGGCAAAAGACAGGGGCGCAAATGGCGGCCGCTATGCCATTTGCACCCCTGTATTTTGATGTGATAGGCTACATAAATATATACGTAGCCAATCACGGCAAAAGACAGGGACACAAATGGCAGCGGCTATGGCGGCCGCCATTTGTGTTCCTGCCTATTGCTGAGATAGGCTATGTATATATTTACATAGCCTATCATGGCCTCTGCAGGGACACAAATGGCGTCCCTGCGTTAGCGGTGATAGGCTACGTAAATACTTACGTAGCCTATCATGGCCATTCGATGAAATGCGAATGGTGGCCACAGACGCGACTGCCATTCGTGGAGCACCGGATGGCTGACACAAGGTAGGCTCCGTTCCAGGCCCATTTTGCGGGGTGGCAGGGGGGGTTGCTTCATTCCGCCACAGATTCCGGAGCTGAATTCACTGGAATTTGGCCTCCCTGGGATCCGTGACGGAATTCTCTGACATCCCTACTGTGTCCTATCTATAGGAGAGGTGCATGATGCACCATCATTGTATTCTTTCCTGGTGGCTAACACCTTTTTATTTGCTCCTTCACTCTAAGTGTATTGTATTTTAGCTTGTTGAATAGTTTTATACCTATCAATGTTATTGTATTTTGTTAAATATTTATGTTATACTGTTATTGTATTGAATTTTTGAATTTTTTAAAGGTATACTACCCTGGAATCCGCGGTGGCTTAGTGGTTAAGACGCTGAACTGCAGACTGGAAGGTCAGCAGGACAGCAGTTCGAGACCCAAGTGCTACGTGATGGAGTGAGCTCCCGTCTTCAGTCCCAGCTTCTGCCAACCTAGCAGTTCGAAAGCAAGAAATTGCAAGTAGATAAATACGTACCGCTTCGGCAGGAAAGGTAACAGCGTTCCGTGCACCTCGGTGTTCAGTCGTGCCGGCCACATGACCACGGAAGCGTCTTCGGACAGCGCTGGCTCTTTGGCTTCGAAATGTAGATGAGCACCACACCCTAGAGTCGGACACGACTGGTTGGGGACACCTTTACCTTTTACCTTTACCCTGGAATCCAGTTGTGAATGAAAGCATGGTTTATAAATGCTTAAATACATACATACATATTCATCATTTGTTTATTTTGAGGGTCAAAACTAGCACCTCCAATGGAGTAAACATTTCCCCCACTTTGGGGGTGAAAGTTAGATTGTGTGAGTATTTTGTCAGTTCTGATACTTGGCTGGTTTTACTTCTTCCTGAATGATTTCCCTCCCCCACCCCCAAGTGTGGATCACACAATGAGAGGGATGTTGTGACAGTATGATGTCACTGAGACTAAACACAACCATCAGATTGAGTTACATGATAATATAATAAGGGCAATTAAAACACATAAGCAAAAATCTTCCAAGCGGTGCTGAAAAGCTACTGAAAATAGAATGGATATTTATTGTACATAATGTTCATTCTCCCTTAGTTATTAACAGAAATATGAAATACTTCTGGATCTTTTACTGCACCTGGGAGTGGCTAGAAAACATTTTCAACAACTTCCAATATGAAGTAAAATGTATCCCTTAGTCAGGGCCAACCCAAAATGTTTGCTACCTGAGGACAAATGGTGCCCTCCCTTTCATGTACAGATATCAACTGAAATGATAGTTGACTCTTACTTCAACACTAGTGATGGAATAGCATCCTCCACCGCACCTGAGTACAGCAGGCTAATGTAGGCGCACAGGACAGGCCACATGACACTCAGAGATGTGTCTCCTCCCCATCCCTCAGCATCTGCTGCTTGCCATAGCTTCCTCACCCTGCCTAATGATAGGGCCAGCCCTGCCCTTACTGTCTGATTCTGGCCCAGTGACCCTCATTTATGTCCTGGAAAACTAACACTAGATGGTGTGGGGCTGCCCTGGGGCACTGTGTCCTAATGTTTGCACTAAGTCCCTATAGTCTTCCAGGCATAATTCAAGGTACTGTTTTTGACCTAAATGCCCTATGCTATTTTGGACCTATCTATACCTGTTTGTTCTTTCCCATTGGGCAAATAGCAACTCTGGGAATGGAGTTACACTCAGGTCAGGAGAATAGTAGTGTGTGTGGGGGGGGACAATTTGAATGCCTTTTTAATAGTGGCATTTACCCTTTCGAAAAACCTATAGGAGATCTAATAGCAGATCTACCCAGCCCTTGAACCAGTTTAAATCTAATTACTTCCATTGAAGAAGACAGGTCTTCCTACTAACTTCATACTTTGTGTTCCAAATCTTTTGTGACTTTTCTTTTTAGTTTAGCGTATACCCGTCCAGAATTCCTGTCAGTTGTACTCCAGAACTTACCTCTTTAAATGATAAAATAACCAAACTTCAAAGTTAGTCTATAATTTATGCACATTCTGGTTTTGGTGAGTTCACAGTTGAATTCCTCTATAACAAAAATCTCATCTTTTCAGAGACACTTACTGTACCTATTATTCCTTTGTGGAACAAGTCCAGCTTGCTTTTCACAGTGGACAGCTCCTTTAAAGATACCACCCTTGGCTGCTTCCACCTTTTGTAATCATTTATTCCACTTCTGAGTTAAGAGCAGAGGGAATATCAAATATAGCTCAGTGAATAGTTTTACACCAGGCCCAATTGGTCTGACATCACAGGTAGATGTTCTGAGCACTAACCTTAGGCCTTGTTTTAGTGTAACAATGCCCACACAATTTCTTTCAATAATAGTATGCTACTATTGCACACCCCTTCATGGATCACTGCCTTGTTGTGGCGAAGGGGCTTGCATAACTCAGTGAAGCCATAAGCTATGCCGTGCAGGGCCACCCAAGACGGACAGGTCATGGCAGAGAGTTCTGACAAAATGTGGTCCACTGGAGAAGGAAATGGCAACCCACTCCAGTATTCTTGCCAAGAAAACCCCATGGAATGTATCACAAGGCCAAAAGAGATGACGCTGGAAGATGAGCCCCTCAGGTCGGAAGGTGTCCAATATACTACTGGGGAAGAGCAGAGGGTATTTCCAAGTAGCGCCAGAAAGAGTGAAGCGACTGGGCCAAAGCCGAAAGGACACTCAGCTGTGGATGTGTCTGGTGGTGAAAAGAAAATCCGATGCTGTAAAGAACAATATTGTTTAGGAACCTGGAATGTCAGATCAATGAATCAAGGTAAGCTGCAGGTGGTCAAACATGAGATGGCAAGATTGAACATCAACATCTTGGGAATCAGCAAACTAAAATGGACAGGCATGGGCGAATTTAATTCAGGTGACCATCATATGTACTATTGTGGGCAAGAATCCCTTAGAAGAAATGGAGTAGCACTCATAGTCAACAAAAAGGTGGGAAAAGCAGTACTGGGGTACAACCTCAAAAACGATAGAATGATCTCAGTACGAATCCAAGGCAAACCATTCAACATCACAGTAATTCAAGTCTATGCCCCAACCACTGATGCCGAAGAAGCGAAGGTTGATCGGTTCTATGAAGACCTCCAACACCTTCTAGAACTAACACCAAAAAAAGATGTCCTCTTCATCATAGGGGATTGGAATGCTAAAGTAGGAAGTCAAGAAATCACTGGGATAACAGGCAGGCATGGCCTTGGTGCACAAAATGAAGCAGGACAAAAGCTAATAGAGTTTTGCCAAGAGAACATGCTGATCATAGCAAACACTCTTTTCCAACAGCACAAGAGACGACTCTACACATGGACATCACCAGATGGTCAATATCGAAATCAGATTGATTATGTCCTTTGTAGCCAAAGATGGAGAAGCTCTATACAGTCAGTAAAAACAAGACCTGGAGCTGACTGTGGCTCGGATCATGAGCTTCTTGTTGCAAAATTTCGGCTTAAATTGAAGAATGTCAGGAAAACCACTAAACCATTCAGGTATGACCTAAATCATATCCCTGATGAATATACAGTGGAGGTGAGGAATAGATTTCAGGGATTAGACCTGATAGACAGAGTGCCTGAGGAACTATGGACGGAGGTCCGTAACATTGTTCAGGAGGCAGCAACGAAATCCATCCCAAAGAAAAAGAAATGCAAGAAAGCCAAGTGGCTGTCTGATGAGGCTTTACAAGTACCTGAGGAAAGAAGGGAAGTGAAAAGCAAGAGAGAAAGGGGAAGCTATATCCAACTGAATGCAGAGTTCCAGAGAATAGCAAGGAGAGACAAGAAGCCCTTCTTAAACAAACAATGCAAAGAAATTGAGGAAAACAACAGAATGGGAAAGACTAGAGATCTCTTCAAGAAAATTGGAGATCTCAAGGGAACGTTTTGTGCAAAGACAGGCATGATAAAGGACAAAGAAGGCAGGGACCTAACAGATGCAGATGAGATTAAGAAGAGGTGGCAAGAATACACAGAAGAACTATACAGGAAAGATCTGAATGTCCCTGATAGCCATGATAGTGCGGTCACTGAACTTGAGGCGGACATCCTCGAGAGTGAAGTCAAGTGGGCCTTAGGAAGCATTAGTAACAACAAAGCTAGCGGAGATGAGAGTATTCCAGCTGAGCTATTTAAAATTCTAAAAGATGATGCTGTTAAAGTGCTGCATTCAATATGCCAACAAATTTGGAACACTCAACAATGGCCGCAAGACTGGAAAAGGTCAGTTTACATTCCAATTCCAAAGAAGGGCAACGCCAAAGAGTGTTCAAACTACCGCACAATTGCGCTCATTTCACATGCCAGCAAGGTGATGCTCAAAATCCTACAAGCTAGGCTTCAACAGTATGTGAACCGAGAAATACCGGAAGTACAAGCTGGGTTTCGAAGAGGCAGAGGAACTAGAGATCAAATCGCCAACATTCGCTGGATCATGGAGAAAGCAAGAGAATTCCAGAAAAACGTCTATTTCTGCTTCATTGACTACACTAAAGCCTTTGATTGTGTGGATCACAACAAACTGTGGCAAATTCTTAAAGTGATGGGAGTACCAGACCACCTTACCTGTCTCATGAGAAACCTGTACGAGGGTCAAGAAGCAACAGTAAGAACCAGACATGGAACAACCGAGTGGTTCCAAATTGGGAAAGGAGTACGACAAGGCTGCATATTGTCACCCTGCTTATTTCACTTATATGCAGAGTACATCATGAGAAATGCCGGGTTGGATGAATCACAGGTCGGAATTAAGATTGCTGGGAGAATTATCAACAACCTCAGATACGCAGATGATACCACCCTAATGGCAGAAAGCAAAGAGGATCTAAAGAGCCTCTTGTAGAGGGTGAAAGAGGAGAGTGCAAAAGCTGGTTTGAAACTCAACATTAAAAAAACGAAGATCATGTCATCTGGCCCCATCACTTCCTGGCATATAGAAGGGGAAGAAATGGAAGCAGTGACAGATTTTACTTTCTTGGGCTCCAAGATCACTGCAGACGGTGACTGTCACCATGAAATTAAAAGACGCTTGCTCCTTGGGAGGAAAGCTATGGCATACCTAGACAGCATAGTAAGAAGCAGAGACATCACCTTGCTACAAAGGTCCGTCTAATCAAAGCTATGGTTTTCCCAGTAGTAATGTATGGCTGTGAGAGCTGGACTATAAGGAAGGCTGAGTGCCGAAGAATTGATGCTTTCGAACTGTGGTGCTGGAGAAGACTCTTACGAGTCCCCTGGACTGCAAGGAGGTCAAATCAGTCAATCCTAAAGGAAATCAACCCTGACTGCTCATTGGAAGGACAGATACTGAAGCAGAAGCTCAAATATTTTGCCCACCTAATGCGAAGAGAAAACTCCCTGGAAAAGACCCTGATGCTGGGAAAGACTGAAGGCAAAAGGAGAAGGGGACGGCAGAGGATGAGATGGCTAGATAGCATCACTGATGTAATGAATATGAACTTGAGCACGCTCCGGGAGAGAGCGCAGGACAGGAAGGCCTGGTGTGCTATGGTCCATGGGGTCACGAAGAGTCGGTCATGACTGAACGACTGAACAACAACTATTGCACAGTTTTTTACCAATCCAGAAAAAAATCAGGTTACATTTGAAATTGAACAAAAACTTAACACATAAATTTGATCCCAGCCAGAAGCTAAGAAGGAAGGAAAAGAAGACAAGTGGAATCTGTACAAGTCCTATTGGCTAGGTAGGAGTAGGACACACCAAATGGAATAGAATTATGATCTAAGACCGACTTTCGTACATGCTCCACATCAGTGATCATCTCTGTCCCAAAACCTAATTGTTGGCTCTAACATATCAGACATTATGAAAAATGGCTTTACATTGGATAAGAGAAATCTAAAAATTTTATTGGCATCACAGTGTTCCCTGTGTTCTTTCAGAAAATGTCACTTAGTAATTCAGAGAATAGAACTCACCACCACCATCTCCAGTATCAGGGGAGGCAAGGCCTCATTTGATTAGCAGTTTTCCATCAGAGCTTGCCTTTGTATGCTCAACAATGCAGTAGGTATTGTGCAAATGCTCTTTAAAGAACATCAAACCTCAGGGCACTGTGTCCAACATATTTATCTTAGATGTCATGGTCCAGGAATACAGACAGACTTGTCAAATTAATAGGTGAAGAGGAACAGGGGAGGGGTATTCTTTCCTAGTGGAACTGTTAATTTTTTAAAAAAAAACAGATTAATATCTAAACTTAAGCTTTTTTATGCAGCTAAAATGACTTCAGCAATACTGGGCAATTCAACTCTAGAAAATTAGTATGAGTACAGAGGATACTGTAAATGTTAGTAATTACTAATATTCTCTGTGAAAATGCCCCAAAGCTAGATATCTTATATTTTACTTACCAATAAAATACAACCAGACCAGAAAACAAATTGTGAATAGGGAGCAAGCAAACAATGGCATTGCAATAGTCAATGAATGTAGGCTTTCCAAACTGGCTTCTCTGGCTTCCCAAACTGAAGAATCATAGATATGAAGGTTACCCTGACAAATTCCATAAGCTTTATAAAACTGTTAATGCATCTTGAGTTTTCAGATTTTTAAAATCTCTCTTTTTAGTTGGAGCTTTTATTGTTATTGATAGGAGCAAAAGGCTGTGTGGATAATGATACAATCTCCATGATCTACTGAATTGTAAATTGTGCCCTTTCTTTAATACAAACATGTTTGTATTAAAGGAAGTTTATTGTTATGTTTGCAAAATTTGGCTTTATTGCTATGTTTTAAAAAGCTAAAAGAGACTCATTTTGCTAAGAATGCAGCTATAAATAGGGGAGAGTTTGTAATGACTTGGGATTTCACTACAGGTAATTTCTGGTTAATTATATTGTCGCTTATATTTAATTTCAAGTTTTTTCTTTATTTGGCTTTCTAAGTTAATATATTAAGTTGAATCATCTTCCTTGAGGGTGAGGTGGTGGGGTTTTTTTGGAATACCTTATCATATTCCTAACACATAACTTGAAGCTCATGGTTCCATTCATTTTAATTAAGTTGGATTAAAGAAAGAACAAGTACCTTATTTGCACAAGATCATACTTCCATGAGTGATTACTACAAAGCTCTATTAAAGGACATGAGAGCCTACACAATCTGGGTCTTTACTCCTCTCTGATCCACATAATATAATAGTTTCTTTGTCTTAACATGCACTGGTGCACAGAGGCAGGCATGCAGATACAGAAATAGGCATCTTTCACTTAGCTCACATGGCGCTAGAACTTGCACTGTTATCCTGCTCCTCTTACTGTATGGCTGACCAGAAATTAATATTTCTATGATTGCATTGTCACTGCTGAATGCAGAAGCTGCAGTACAGCAACCGACAGGGATCTAAAGCAAGACTTAAACCCAGTAAATCATAAATTCCCTTCCATACAAATAGGGGGTTTGGTTATTTTGGATTGCAACTACTAGTATTCCTAGAACATAATAGCATAAGAAGAGCCCTGCTGGATCAGACCAAGGGTCCATCTAGTCCAGCACTCTGTTCACACAGTGGCCAACCAGCTGTCGGTGGGAGACACACAAGCAGGACATGAGAGCAACAGCACCCTCCCGCCCATGTTCCCCAGCAGCTGGTGTATATAGGCTTATTGCCTCTGATTACTGGAGGTAGCACAGAGGCATCAGGACTGGTAGCTGTTGATAGCTTTCTCCTCCAGGAATTTGTCTAACCCCCCTTTTAACGCCATCCAAATTGGTAGCCACCACTACATCTTGTGGTAGTGAATTCCATAGTTTGACTATGTGCTGTGTGAAGTATTTCCTTTTATCTGTCCTGAATCTCCCACCAATCAACTTCATGGGATGACCTCAGGTTCTATTATTATAAGAGAGGGAGAAAAGTGTCTCCCTATCCACATTGTCAACACCATGCGTAATTCTGTAGTACACCTCTATCATGTCTCCCTTACTTGCCTTTTTCCCATTTCTGACCTCTGCCATGCTGGCTGGGGATGATAGGGGTTGAAGTCCAAAGCAACTGAATGGCATCAGGTTGGGGGAGGCTGATCTACAGCAATTCCTTTTTGTACACTAGTGTTTAAAGTATAGGACCCCTCTTTTCCTTGTGCTCTGGTCATCCTTCCTAATTGTTGCCCTTCTTCACTACTTGTCTCTAGTACTGCCACTTAGCTTCCTCCAATTCCATATCAATCTCTTTGCTTCTTGTCCCAAATTTTCTCTCCAGCTCCAGTACAAATTTTGTCCAATGTGTAGTATACAGGGACCTACAATACTCTTTGTGTTTGAACAACATTCCTGCGAAGGAAACCATAAATTACATGCAAATGCACATAAAGAAGCCTTAACCTTTTCCAGCAAGGTCGACCTGACTCAGCTCACCTAGGGATGTACGAAAGTCACTTACCTTTTTGAAGGGTCACATTCACGGTGGTGGGGAGGTGCTCCATCCCTCCCCCCGAAATTCTCTCCGACTGGCTCCACTCCGCGGCGATTCCACGGAGCCACCAGCCGGAGCCGCCCGCAGCCGGACATCCGGCCGCTGGGCAGCCTGCACAGGGACACAAATGGCGGCAGCTGTAGCCGCCACTATTTGCATCCCTGTATTTTGCCATGATAGGCTACGTAAATACGGCAAAAGAGATGGGCGCAAATGGTGGCCACTACGCTATTTGCGCCCCTCTCTTTTGCCGTAATAGGCTACGAAAATATTTACATAGCCTATCACAGCCAAAAAAAGGGAATGCAAATGGCGGCTGCCGTAGCCGCTGCCATTTGCATTCCCTTTTTTTTGCCGTGATAGGCTATGTAAATACTTACGCAGCCTATCACGGCTTCCTCAGGGATGGAAATGGCGGCCCTACATTAGCCGTGATAGGCTACATAAGTATTTACATAGCCTATCATGGCTATAATGAAGAAGTGAATGGTGGCCGCAGATGTGGCCACCATTCGCAAAGCAGTGCAAACGGCAGAAGGTAGGTGTCCCGTTTCGAGTGCCTTTCGTGGGGTGGGGGGGCAGGGGGGCTTCGTTCCACCACAGATTTTGGGGGGCCAAATGCACTGGCATTCAGCCTCACCGAGATCCGTGGCAGAATTCTCTGACATCCCTAAGCTCAGCCCACCTGAGTTCTCAGTGCAGCACCAGCATAGGTTGGAGGGCGAGTGCAGGGGGGGGGGAGTCATAGAACTTCCATCTTCATCACCAGGAAACCACTCCACCTTGGATCAGGGCTTGAGGTGCTGTACCTGGTGTTGGACCATAGAGACAGATTGGGAATGCTGCTGGTGTACCACCCACCCTGCTGCCCAACATCCTCCCTGAGGCCGGAGCCTGACTGAAATGGCAGAGGCAGTCTTGAGTGTGGTGTTGGAGGAACCAAGGATGGTGGTTCTGGGTGACTTCAACTTCCAAGCTGAGGCTGTCTCTGGAGTTCCTGCTCCGGACTTCATGGCCTCCATTTCAACCATGGGGCTGTCTCAGTATGTCATCACCCCAACACATGAAGCAGGGCATACCCTTGGTTTGGTTTTTGCTCCAAGTTGTGAGATGGGTAGTCTGAAGATGGGGTGGGGGGTCCAAGTAACCCCATTGTCATGGTCAGACCATTTCCTGGTGAGATTTGAACTGACAGCATTACTTTCCTCCTGTGGGGGTGGGGGATCCATTAGGATGGTCCATCCTAGGAGACTGATGGATTCCAATGGATTTCTGAATGCTCTTGGGAATTTTCCAGTGGAGAGAGCTGGTGATCCAGGCAAGGCCTTAGCCTCACTGTGGAACAGTGAGATGTGGAGGGCCATCAACTTGATTACACCTGAGAGCCCTCTCTGGCAGTGTGGAACCAATTCTGCTCCCTGGTATACTGTGGAGCTGCAGTCAATGAAACAGGCTGGACATCAGCTAGAGCGCAAATGGTGCAAGACCCAAAGCGAAGATGACTGAGCATGCTCTAGAGCCTATTGATCGTGCCTATTGTGTGGCAGTGCGGGCAGCAAAGAAGGCTTATTTTGCTGCCCCCATTGCTTCCTCCAATCCAGCAGAGCTTTTCTGGGTGGTCCGGGGGCTGTTAACACCTTCCCCAGTAAATGGGGCCCTGGCTCCATCGAGGGCCCACCACGACCTCTTTGCATTGTGCTTTAAGGACAAAATCACTTGTCTCTGCAGCGAACGTAACACTGTTGTTAGTGTGGTTCCATTTGAGGTATTTGATGCCAACATCTGCATGATTTTGCGGGATCCATTCCAGTTGTTGTGGCCTGATGGTATGGACAAGATGCTTGCAATGTGACCAATCACATGCTCTCTCAATCCCTGTCCCTCCTGGCTAATAAAAGCTAGCAGAGGGGGTATGACTGGATGGGTGCAGGGAGCAATACATGCTTCCCTACAGGAATGGGTGGTCCCTGCTGTCCTCAAGGAGGCAGTAGTGCAACCACTCCTGAGAAGCCCACTTGGCCCAATGGTATTGGACAAGTACCACCCTGTCACAAATACCCCTTTCTTAGGGAAGCTATTTGAGAGGGTCGTGGCGGAGCAACTGCAGGCAGTCTTGGAAGATAGTGATTATCTAGACCCATTCCAGTCTGGGTTTTGATCTGGTTATGGGACTGAATCAGCCTTAGTCACCCTGATGGATGACCTTTTCTGAGAGAGGGACAAGGGGAGTGCAACCCTGTTAATTCTGCTCAATCTCTCATCAGCTTTTGATACCATTGCCCATGATACCCTCCTGGATTGACTCCGTGGGATGGGCACTGTGCTACAATGGTTCCAGTCATACCTGCAGGGCCAATTTCAGAGACTTTTGGGTGACTTTTACTTGGCCCCTTGGCAATCAAGCTACAGGGTTCTTCAGGGCACCATCTTGTCCCCAATGTTGTTTACCATCTATATGAAGCCGCTGGGAGCGGTCATTAGGGGATCCGGAGCTAAATGCCATCAGTATGCTGATGACACACAGCTCTGTCTCCCTGTGACATCTGAATCAGGTTAGGCTGTGCAAGTCCTGGATCAGTGCCTAGACTCAGTAATGGGCTGGATGAGGGACAATAGACTGAAGCTGAATCCTGGCAAGACAGATGCCCTGTGGGTGAGTGGTTCCCAGGTCCGGGAGACAGGCTCGTTGCCTGTTCTGGATGGGGTTGCACTCCCTCTGAAAGATCAGGTCCATGGTCTGGGGGTACTCCTAGATCCATCATTGTTGCCAGAGGCCCAAGTGGCTGCAGTGGCTTGGAGTGCCTTTAACTAGCTTCAGCTGGTTTGCCAGCTATGGCTTTGACCATGGTCAAGCTATCAAGGAATAGTTTGACCACATTGGTAACCTCAAGACGGGATTACTGTAAGGAGCTCTGTGTGGGGCATTAAAGCTGCTACGGAAGCTGAAGCTAGTGCAGAATGCAGCAGCTGGCCCTTTTCAGCAACTCCTTTGCTGAGGGAACTGCACTGGCTGCCTATTCGCTACCAGGCCAGGTTTAAGGTATTAGTACTAGTGTACAAAGCCCTAAACAACTTGGGACCAGGACACCTGAGAGAGCACCTCCTTCTTACCAACCTGCCCGGTCACTGAGGTCATCAGAGGGCATGTTCCTGGTGGTTCCACATGGACCTATGGCCCAGTTGGAGTCCACCAGGAAAAGAGCCTTCAGTGGGGTGGCCCCCTTCCTGTCGAATTCCCTGCCTTTAGAGGTCAGGCAGGCGCCAACATTGTGTTCCTTCTGGCACCTCCTGAAGACATTGTTATTTCAAGAGGACTTCCTTGCATGACCAGCTGTGGTACATTAAATTCGGTCTTATTGGAACTTGTTTCTTTTAAAATGTTTTAATTGTTATAACATGGTGTTTTATTCTTTTATCCTTGCTGTTCACCTCTCCGAAATCTTTTGATGTGGAGCAGTACATAAATAATAATAACAGCAGCAGCAGCAACAACAACAACAACAACAATAACGTTAAAAAAAATTAAAAGCAGATTTGGGAAGCTGTGTTTTTTGAGCAAATTACTGGGTAATTATTTTCTGCCAGGTAATTATTGGAAGGCCATATTAAAGACTGATGCATTTTAGGCTGAACAATCTGTGCAAGTGCATACTAAGCCAGCAAGAGCGGTACCCTCATCTTACATTTGTTATAGGACAGGTGCAAAAATCCAGATTCCTCATAGCCACTGGTGTTAAAAAACAAACAAACTGAGTTTACAAAGTGGCATCTAGGTTACTACTATGGAGGCTAGGAAAACCAGTTTGTCCTCTTACCCGTTTTCAGGAAATATCACTGATGTCTACGTTTTTTGCCACTGGTTTACGTGTGTGTGTCTGTGTGTGTGTGTGTGTGTGTGTGTGAGAGAGAGAAAGAGAGATTTAAGAAAAGCAATTTAATATCCTCCCCACCTGTCAAAAGAAGGTCTCTCTCTCTCTCTCTCTCTCTCTCTCTCTGTCATACACACACACACTTTAAAAAATGGATGGGTATTTAATTTCTCTGACAGCCACCCACTGTATGGCAGACTTTCTTCCAGCTTAATCCTAGAGGTCATTTGGGAGGCCATGATCAAGGGCGGTAATTAGTCAGTGGTGCAGCTACGACTAGACCTCAGGACCAAAGTCCAGGGCCCTGTACCCCCACCCCCATGACCAGACAGAAGCTGCAGGCAAGTAGCGAACAGGACAACACCTGTGCTAGCAAACTCCATTTTATTCATGTAGTCATGACACTGCTATGATTTCAGTGAGTTTAAAGTGTGAAATTGCACGTGTTCAGAATATTTCTTAGTAATATATAGTAATATACATGGCTGCCTAAAGGGGCCCCCATAACACCATTAAGGGTGCAATCCTATATATGTGTATGTTTAGACAGAAAAAAAATCCTACAATTCCCAGCCATTGTAGGACATTTTTCAGTCTAAACATGCATAGGATTGTGCCCGTAGTCCAGGGTCTAAAATTACCTAGCTGTACCACTGTAATTATTTTAAAAAGAATTTGATTTGGAGCAGCACCTGTGTGGGTAATTTATTAGGGGTAATTTAATTGAAGAAAAGCTACTGATTTGGGGGTAATCTGGGGCAAATTAATTAAATAATTCGGCGTGATTTGAACGGGAAATTAATTGGCTTGCCTTCTGGAAAATTTGAATACATTACAGTAATTATTTATAGATTTGCATTTATACATATACATTAGCATACTAGGATTCTTCAGTTTTTAACCCCTCTGAAAAATGTAATATCTAGTTATTCTCAGGGCATTCTTACGGGCCTGTGCCCTGAATCTTTGAAGTAACTAGCAACGCCCCTGTTGCATACAGCATGCAGCCTTTCTTATCCTTAGGACCTGTGGGGGTTTTACACAGCAGCCCCCTTATTCATTAGTTTCTTGTTACCTGACCAATATCAACAATATATTGGAAGTGTCATCCATTTTTATTCTCTCTCAGAGAGAGGACCTTCAAATGCTCAGGAAAGTCTGAACTATGTCTCGTTTAGCTAACCACTTCACCGTATTTATGGCAGCTAAGGTACTTGTCCAATTTAAGCTGATTAAGAAGTTTTATAGTAGCAGAATGTTAGGAAAATGGAACAATGTGAACTATGTCAATAAATACAGCCAGAGCTGTCAGGTCTATCAGTGTTTGTTAAATGAAAGCCAGCCGTCCTAGGAGACTTTTGTATCTATATATTCCATCCAAGATGCTTCAGTGCTCAGCAGATATTCATTCATATTTATGATGATTAAATTGGGAGGGCACAAACCACTTGGAAGTGATATGGCACAACTGGAACTGTGCAAGAGCACTCGTGGAACTTTCATTCATTTCACTGGGGTTTGTACAAATACTGAATTTCCTACAGCCACTCCTATGCAATTAAGTAAGGCCCTCGATGTTCATCAGGGCTTAATCCCAACTAAGTGGACATAGTTTTGCAGTGTTAAGATTCTTATTTTCTATAAATGTCTTTCCCCCTTCAAAGTTCAGCTATAGATAGTTTTTCTTAGCCAAATAGAAAATATTAATTATTTCACAGAAAAGAATTATTAAAATGACCTCCAGCTACGCTAAAAGAAAGGAAGGGAAAGTGACTGAGATAGTGTAAATATTTTAAATGTATAATATAAGTATTTGAAATATTGCAAATGATTTATAATAGAAGCCTCTCTTCTCTTCTTATCACACACACACACACACACAAACATATATGGAAGTGTTTGCTTGTATGTCCTTGATGAGCTGGAAAACCATACATCCAATTGTTATGAAACTTTTAGGATTTGTTCTACCTATGTCTGGGGTGGGTTTTGGCTCAGTGAAAATTTCATCCACCATCTTGAAACAAAATGTTAGCCAATCCAAATTTTTAAAGATTTACCACTTCAGTACCATTTGATCGATTTCAGCCAAACTTCACATCATGATTCAGCACTGCAGCAAGCAGATTTTCACCATACAAAATTGCATCTGCCATCTTGAAACAAAATGGCGGCCAATCGAATTTTTAAAGATTTATAGCTTCAACACCATTTGATCGATTTCAACCAAATTTGACATGATGATTCAGCACAGCAGCAAGCAAATTTTAATCATACATTTTAACCATATGATTATCTATAATCATAAAAAAGAATGTGTCTCTGTCCATCTGTCTGTCCGTCATCACCATAGCTCCAATACCATGCAAGCTAGACACCTGAAATGTGGCATGTATACTAAGGAATATGCACATCCAGGTTATTTTGTTTTTAAAATGCACTAATTTTAATTAATTTTAATGTGTCCATATGGTTGAAGCCTGCAGTTAGATTTTTAGCCACTAGGGGCAGATTTTACTAATTAGCACATAGTTTTGCATGCCATACAGTCTGAAGCCACAACAGTGTCAGGAGCGCTCTGGCGGCCTCTCCCAGTAGATTCCAATAGCCAACTCAAGACACAGATGAAAGGATTTCTTTTCAAAGCTTTAATCCTTTTACAACTTAATGACTCTTTCAGATGCTAATCACCAGCGACTAAAGCAAGGAACAGCAGGGTGGCCTAAGCTTCAAGTAGTCAGTTGATCCCCGTTTGAAAGAGAGTCACTTGAAGACCCAGAACTTATGGGCTAGGCTAGGGAGAGATCCTCCCTCTTTCCCTTGGGCCCGTGGGAGGCAGCCGTTCCTTGTGAGCCAAACGGGTGCTACGCCTCCTTTCCGCACCCTCCATCGCTCATCGCTCTTTGCATCTGTGTCGAGCATCTAAGAAGCCCCCCTCCCACATTCTCTCACTGCCAGGGTTGCTATCTATCTTAGGAATGCTGGCAGGGGGAATGTCTGCCAGGTGCTGAGCCTGGGAGGGATTAGCTGGCCCCTCTCCCACAGATAGCTGTTCCTCCTCAGAATCCGAACTGCTCTGAGGCTGTCTGGGCTGTTTCCACCCTGACAAACTAGGGATGTCAGAGAATTCCGCCATGGATCTCGGTGAGGCCGAATGCCAGTGCATTTGGCCCCCCGAACTCCGTGGCGGAACAGCCTGCCACCCCCCCGCCCCCTGCAGATCCCCCCCAGGATGAGACTTACCTGGGGCGGATGTTCCGGACGGCGGCAGCTCCACTGGCAGCTTCCGGGGAGGTGGCGGCGGCGGCTGGTCTTCCGACCGGCTGCCGCCACCGCCGCCGCCACCTTTTGCAGTCTGTTCCCCCCCCCATTCGTGATGGGCTACATAAAGACTTAACGTAGCCTATCACGTCTGGGTTTTTTTTTAAAAAAAATGTGTACGCAAATGGCGGCAGCTACGGCCTCTGCCATTTGCGTTCCTTATTTTTGGCCGTCTTAGTCTACGTAAATATTTACGTAGACTAAGATGGTGAAAATAAAGGGGAACACAAATAGCGCCCGCTACGCTATTTGCGTTCCCCCTTATTTTCACCGTCTTAGTCTACGTAAATATTTACATAGACTAAGACGGCCAAAAATAAGAAACGCAAATGGTGGCGGCCGTAGCTGCCGCTATTTGCATACACTTTTTTTTTTTTAACCCAGATGTGATAGGCTACGTAAGTCTTTATGTAGCCTATCACAGCTGAATACAGGGATGCAAATGGCGGCGGCTACGGCAGCCGCCATTTGTGTCCCTGCTAGCCAGCGGCCGGATGTCCGGCTGCTGGCGGAGCTGGCTGGCAGCTCTGCGGAACCCTCGCGGAGTGGAGCCGGCCGGCCATGATTCCGGGGAGAGGCGCGGAGCGCCTCCCCCCCAAGCCAGGATTCCAGGGGATGGACGGAGTGCCTCCCCCCCCCAGCAGAACCCGGCGGAGCCAGGTAAGGGGGGTTTCGTACACCCCTATGACAAACAGATTAGTAGGTTGAGGGACACAGTTATATGCCTGACCCTTCCCCTGCTGTGCGGCAGCCTTCCTCAAGGACAGACCCCTCCCTCAGGGGGCTATAGGGGTGCACCATGGCAGGGCTGTGCCTAGGGTAGGGGTGTGCGAAACACTTACCCCATTCCAGCCGGCAGTCCGCAGCGGGGGAGGCGTCCCTCCCCCCTCGAATCCTCCCTGGCTGGCCGCAGCCAGACTTCTGGCCGCTGCCGGGCTGCAGCCGCAAATGGTAGCTGCTACGCCGGCCGCCATTTGCGTCCCTGCCAAGCCTAGGGATGTACGAAGCTCACTTACCTGTTCACAGATGTGATTCGCGATGGGGGGGAGGTGATCCGGTCCTCCCCCCTGGAATCCTGCCCGGCCGTCTCCGCTCCGCAGCGGCTCCGCAGAGCAGCCGGCCAGGGCTGTCCGCAGCCAGATTTCCGGCCGCAGACGGGTTGCTGCGGACGCAAATGGCGGCCGCCGTAGCGGCCACCATTTGTGTCCAGCCAGGCTGCCATGATAGGCTACATAAGTATTTATGTAGCCTATCACGGCAACCCCCCCCAAAAAAACGGCGTATGCAAATGGCAGCGGCTACGGCTGCTGCCATTTGCGTTCCCTATTTTTCGCCGTTCTAGCCTACGTAAATATTTACATAGGCTATCACGGCAAAAAAAAGGGGAACGCAAATAGCGTAGTGGGCTAGAACGGCGAAAAAAAAAAGGAAAGCAAATAGCGCCCACTACGCTATTTGCGTTCCCCTTTTTTTCACCATTAATAGCCTACGTAAATATTTACATTGGCTAGAATGGCAAAAAATAGGGAACACAAATGGCGGCCACCATAGCTGCCGCCATTTGCATATGCTGGGTTTTGGGGCGGGTTAGCTGTGATAGGCTACGTAAATACTTATTTAGCCTATCACAGCTGCAAGGACACCAATGGCAGCTGCAGCAGCTCAGCTGCGGCCGGCCAGGAGACCAGCCGCCGCTGCCGGAACTACCACCACCGCCGGAACCGCCACCGCCGAATCTGCCGCATCCTCCCCAGGTAAGTTCCACCCCGGGGAGATTCCATGGGGGGGCAGGAGGCCGTTCTGCCACAGATTCCAGGGGGCCGGTTTCTAACGAATCCGGCCTCACTGGAATCCGTGGCGGAATTCTCTGCCATCCCAAGCGGCCGGAAGATGACACGGAGCCGCCGCCGCCAGAGCTGCTGCTGCCACCAGGTAGGTCCGTTCCAGGGGGAGATTCCGCAGGGTGGCAGGGGGGGGTAGTCCATTCCACCACAGACTCTGGGAGTCTGTGGTGGAATTCTCCAACATCCCTAGCCTAAGGGTTTCAGTGTCAGTGGTCCTGGCTTCACTCAGATGGGATGGGCACAATGTGTCCAACTGTCAGAACTGGGCCCAGGCTCCCTGTGCTTCTGATTCAAAGATGGAGTTCTGATTCCAGTTCTGATTCAAAGATGGAGCTAGGAGAACAGTTAGGCCACATAGTGGAGGAGAAAATTCCCCGAGAGTCTCCAGGAGTCATGGAAGAATTTTCCTAAGGCCTTGACGAACAGTTGGGCCAGGCTGAGACACCACCTCCCCCTCCCGTGGGAAACCAAGTCCCCTCAGGAGAGGAGGAGGAGGAGGAGGAGGAGAGGCTTGGTCAATGCAAAAGCATGCTATCAGACTAAGCTTAGTCTGTGGAGCTTAGGCATGGTTTGAGATGCTCTACCACATTAGCTACCCACCAGTAGGGATGTTAGAGAATTCTGCCACAGATCCGAGGGAGGCTGAATTCCAGTGAATTCGGCCCCCCAGAATCCTTGGCGGAACAGAGCAACCCACCCCACCTCCCTGCAAAAGCCCCGCGAAACGGAGCCTACCTGGCTGTGGCGGCAGCGGCTCCGGCAGCTCCAGCTGCTGCCAGGCTGCGGCCGCAAATGGTGGGTGCTACGCCGGCTGCCATTTGCATCCCTGGCAAGCCGTGATAGGCTACCTAAGTATCTACGTAGCCTATCACGGCTCAGGGCAGGGACGCAAATGGCGTAGCCACCACCAGTTGCATCCATGTCTTTAGCCATGATAGGCTACATATATATTTACATAGCGGCCGCCGTTTGTGCCCGTCTTTTGCCGTGATAGGCTATATAAATATATACATAGCCTATCACGGCAATAGGAAGGAACGCAAATGGCGGCTGCCATAGCTGCCACCATTTGCATCCGTGTCCTTAGCCGTGATAGGCTACGTATATATTTACGTAGCCTATCACAGCTAAAGACACAGATGCAAATGGCGGCGGCTATGGATGTCCAGCTGTGGGCGGCCACGGGCAGCCCCGGCCAACGGCTCCGTGAAGTCGCTGCGGAGCAGAGCTGCTGCGGAGCGGAGGCAGCCAGGGAGGATTCCGGGGGGAGAGACGGAGCACTTCCCCCCCACCGCGGATTGCCCGGCGCAGAGCCAGGTAAGAGTTTCGTACATCCCTACCCACCAGCCAACGCAGAAGGAAGCCACCCTGAGGGTGGGGCT
This sequence comes from Heloderma suspectum, assembly GCF_057233095.1. Classification (NCBI taxonomy): domain Eukaryota; kingdom Metazoa; phylum Chordata; class Lepidosauria; order Squamata; family Helodermatidae; genus Heloderma; species Heloderma suspectum. The sequence goes on from NC_139462.1 coordinate 75,527,965, forward strand.
TAAGCTGTAAGGTGACTATTGTCAATTTGGCAGCAACTCTTCTACCTTGCTTGAATCTTTCCTATTAGAGAGCTCATGATTAGCTATTTAGGCCCTAAGGCAATCTTTGACCTACACTCAGTTTGTATTGTGGAAAAGCTTTCCATTAGTATAATAAAGCAGAAGTTCGAGTCACTGTTTTGTTGATTGCTTAGAGGGAGGGCTGCAGCCTTGACACCAACTCTGACAGCTGTGTAAGTTTGCTTGAAGGCTTCAGTGTGTCGAAATAGGGGCTATTCCCACCCATGTGAAGCCAAATTTGTTTGCTAGTTAAAGTATACATGAAGAATTCTTTCTAAAGATAGTGTTGTACTCCCTGTCTAACATGGGGATTAAAAAATAAAGACAGACCAAGAGAATGACAATGCATTAGCTCCCACTGTAGTTTGAAGCCTCAATGGAGGGAAAAGCCCCAAACCATTGCTTTTATCTCTGCTACGGAACTATGAGTGTTCTTTCTTCCCGATACAGTGAATTTTAGCATATGGCCATTAGTCATCTGGAGTTCAACAGGGCAAAGCTGATAGTTGCCTTAATGTCTCATCCATAGTTTACTTTGGTAAAATGTATAGATAGGCGGTCTGAGAGCCAAATCCATTAAAAAAAATCTTCTGTTTAATCTTCTGTGACCATAAAGATGGTTGTTTATAGATTTTGTTTATAGTTCTCTATGCCTGAATGTGCATTTTGTCTTCAGCAAAAGACAATGAGATTCTTCAAGATCTATTGTCTCTTAAAATGAGAAGACTCTGATTCTATTTACAAGAGTATCGCTGGTGCTTACCTGTATTCTTGAGAGAAAGGAAGGATGAAGAAAGCTTTTGTATGGGATAACACAATGACCAACTGAAGTGCTTGATTAGTGCATCCCCTGTGGTACGCTATTCTTGTTTCAAACTGTTCCCATCCTAGCTGGAGTGCTACATCTCACAAAAGCCATTTTGAACACAAGAAATAATAGTGTAAAGGTTAATACACATTTCTGGCTTTTCAGAAAAGCTACTGATACTACGACAGGGTATCTCACACAATTCATGTATTTATCTAAAGCAATGGCTCGTGTGGTAAACAAAGAAATCATGGAGGGTTTCGAGCAGATACATGCCGATCTGTGGAAAATAGGCTCAAAGGAATTGACCTTTGAGTTGTTGATATCCTACGGTCCAAGCATTTGGGGGAGGGAGAAGGGTATTATTTGAGTATTTCGTTGGGCGTGGGAGGAGGGGGAAAAAAAGATTAAAATGTGCAGAAAATGAAGTGGAAGGTTTCAGAGTTGAAAGTTAATTGAAAGAACCCTGCTCATGTACAGAAACAGTAGATCATGTGACAAAACAGTTCCTGGACGGTATCACTTCAGTTTGCAGGTGCGGGTTTCATAACTGAATGCTTCTTCATGGGGGGGAAAAGTAATGCACACTGTAAAGTAGGAATTACTAGGAGAAGGCAATCTTAAAGAACTTATCTCTGACATCTAGTTCTGTATGGATAAAGTTTGTATATGGGGGAGTTTTATACAATCTCCACTGGTAGTAGGAAATGATACAGCCCAGCAATATGTGACCTATTGCTAGTGGAGAGAAAGTTCATTTCTCCTCTGAATCTTTCATAATTTCTTGCCTCAAGGTAAGTTTACCTCATTGTTGGCTCACTGTAATTGGCTTGTCTGTCCCATTCACCAGCAGCAAATGTTTTGTGCCAATCAAAGGCACCAGAGAGGCTGGGGCTGTTTGCATGATCACAGAGAGGGAAATAAGCCATGTTGTCATGTGAACCCAGTGAGGGTAGCTTGTTCCATGGTTAACAAGCCACTCCAGAACCCTAAAACATCCCATGGTTTCTGAGTGGCTTGTTAACCACAGCAACAAGCCACACTCACCAGATTCACAAGACATGGCAAGCTGTGCTGGTAAGGGCAATTATGGAAATCTCCCTGGTATATGACTGGTATGCATGGTGGGGGAAATAATCCACTGAGGCTAATTTCTGTCAGGATTCTCTTAGCCCCCACTTCAATGCCCAAACATATACAGACGAAAGGCTTCAGTCTACAGCTTTTAATCTATTACTTGACAGAGTCACACAGATGCAAATTCTCAGACACTCTCTGTCTACAAAGGATGCCTTCAAGGGATTCAAATGGAATTTACAAGAGTTGCCCACTGTTTGAAGAGGGAGGCAGTCTCTAACTTAAGGAGGGAGGTCCCTCTCTTGTCATGAGGTCTCTAAGTGCAGCTTTTCACGCAAGGCCAATTGGGTTGACTGTCTAAGTTCCGCCCTTGCCTACTCTCTCTTTGCTCAGTGCCTGCGTCTGGCATCTATTACGTCATCCTCCTGTTTGTGGCTTCTCACGGGGGGGGGGTGAAGAGGGACCCTCAAGCTCAGCCATCTAGACATTTGTAACTTGAGAAGCAAGCCTACTCATATCTAGACTAGCCTGAGAAAACACCTCCCCCATGTCTGATGGTTCTCCTTCAGAATCTCAACTGCTATCCCATTCCCTGCACTCAGAAACACCCCTGACAATTTCCTTCAGTATCAAATAGTACTGAAGTGGTAAACCTTTAAAAATGTGGATTGGCTGCCATTTTGTTTCAAGATGGTGGACAAAATTTTCACTATGCCAAAACCCACCCCAGACAGAGGTAGAACAAATCCTAAAAATTTTCATAACAATCGTATATATGTTTTTTGAGTCCATCGAGGACTTACAAACAAATACTTCCTTTTATAGAGAGAGAGAAGAAGAGACATTTGCAATAACTTCATGTGATTTACGTAATCCAGTGTCACATCCTGTCTACACCTAGAGATGTCAGAGAATTTCGCCACGAATCTCGGGGAGGCCGAATGCCAGCATATTCGGCCCCCCGAAATCGGTGGCGAAACGGTCTGCCCCCCCGCCCCCCCGGGAAGGGACTTACCTTGGGCAAATCTCCCTGGCAGCGGTGGCGGCGGCTCCGGCTCCGGTGTGGCGGCGGCGGCTGCGGCAGCCGGTCTTCTGACCGGCTGCCGCTGCCACCATTTCCAAGTTAAAAAAAAAAAAAAACATCATAGGCTATGTAAAGATTTACATAGCCTATCACGGCTAGATTTTTAAAAAATACCATGATAGGCTACGTAAATGTTTACGTAGCCTATCACGGCTATCTTAAAAAAAAAACACCGTGCGTACGCAAATGGAGGCGCACATGGGTGCCACCATTTGCGTTCCTTATTTTGGCACTTCTAGTCTATGTAAACATTTACGTAGACTACGGCGAAAATAAGGGGAATGCAAATAGCGTAGCGTCTACGCTATTTGCGTTCTCCTTATTTTCACCGTAGTCTACGTAAATGTTTACGTAGACTAGATGTGCCAAAATAAGGAACACAAATGGCGGCGCCCATGGGCGCCGCCATTTGCGTACGCATGGTTTTGTTGTTGTTTTTTAACTCAGCCGTGATAGGCTACGTAAACATTTATGTAGCCTATCACAGCTGACTGCAGGGACGCAAACGCAAACTTCAGGGATGCATTTGCAGACCCGGCTGGCCAGGATTCATGGCAGAAGGGACAGGGCGCCTCCCTCCCAGCAAGAATTTCGGGGGGGAGGGACGGGGCGCCTCCCCCCCGGCCAGAATTTCGGGGGGGAGGGGGGGAGCCCCTCCCCCCCACCGCGAATCAAATTTCGTAAAAGGTAAGTGACTTTCGTACATCCCTATAACACCTGAAACAATAGATGTCCCCCTAGTGTCATAACCCCCAAAGTGCCCCCCCAGTGTCATAACTGCCTAATCCCACTGCCTAATCCCACCTAATCCTAATTGGCACATGCTTCATAACACTTAAGCATATGCTGAAATATCTCCAGTTGAAATTGTTCAGACTTAAAATGCTTAACTTTGGCTTTATCATGCTCCATATTTACTTGTGGTTGAACTCACATTCAAATAAGTGAATTTGGGATCATATCCTCAGACTAACAGTATTGCTCAATATTGTTCTCTGCTAGGGGCATACCATAATGGATAGAAGCATTTTGTGAAAATCCCCAGCACTGTTTCCCAAGTTATAGGCTGCAAGCCGGGAAAGACATAAAGAATTTACCAGAAAGGAATGTGGTGGAGAGAGAGAAATGATGTTGCTCAAAGTATGTTGGAACTGTAAGTTAAAATGAATGCTTTTGCCCCCCTCCCTCTGAGAAAGGAGCTCAAGTTAAGGCACAGATCAGACCCTTTTGAATGGTGTGGCAGAATCATTTACAAATAACAGCACTTTGGGGTGAGGAATGTTGTTAAGAGGACCGAAACCATTTTCTACTCAACTTAAATGTTTCATGTTTACAGGGAGCATGTATTGATTTTGCAGTACATGTCAGGTGCTGATGCCTCATGGAACACTTTTTTTCCTTGATGCTTTCTCTTTGCCTTGCTATTTAGTAGAAGAGACACTTCTAGGAAAATGAGATATAAACGTTACAAAGTTCATATGTTCATATTATTACTCACTCAAAGTAGCAGAGGCCTGCCTCTCCATTTATTCAGTTCTTTGCCAACAGGCGTTCCATTTTTTCACTGTCAGTCCTACTAAAGGCATATGGATTGTCATAACCAAATCAACTACATTGGCTCCTCTTGCCTCCCCCACCCCCCATTCTACACAACATACCTATCTATCTGGGGCCACAAAGCCTCCACACCCATTGTCCTTTCCAAGATGACTAGGGCTCTTCCAGTTCCTCCTGACATGTAGTTTCCATAATCCCCAACCTCCCTGGATGTAGGGATGTGTGAATCAGCAAAACCCAAGTTTGCCAAAGTTATCTGAATTCCATCTTGAAGCTTGTTCCGGCTCAAGTCCATATCACATTGTGAGCTGGGGGGGGGGGGTCTTTTCACATATGTCGTTTTTCAAATATATGCATCAACTGCACATGCATTTTTTAAATGTATGCTTTCTTCTCCCATGATTTGTGTATTTGTGCATATTTTTGAAATGTATTCATTTTCAAATGTATGCATTTTTGAATGGACACATGTTGTCGAATGCATTTGGGAGGGGTGAGTCCACAAATCACATTGCAAGCTCAGAAATGTATGGCCTGCAACTGCAGATTGCATCTGAGTCCATGTTCAGTCTGGAAGGTGCAAACTGTGTCAAATCCTGGTCAAAAACAAACTGAAATGAAATTTTCATACATCCTTACCTGGATGTACACCATATGTGAACATGTGTGACAACATCAAAGGCCTGCTTACATCCAGTGCCCCTCCTGGCAAGCATGGCACCCTCTCTTCTACCCTGCCACCAGTAAAAACAAAAGCTCACCTTGTTTGCTCAACTGCAGTGTGGTTAACAAGCCATGGTGGCTTGTTAACCCTGCCACATGTGCCAGCCAAATTTCCCTAATTACCATCACTGGTGCAGCTTGCCAGGTGGTGTGGCTTGTTTGAAGGGGCAGTAACCCTTAAATGACACATGGTCTTTTGCTGGGCTATTTCAGGGTTGCTATCCCTGTCCCCTGGACTGCAAGGGGGTCAAATCAGTCAATCCTAAAGGAAATCAACTCTGACTGCTCATTGGAAGGACAGATACTGAAGCTGAAGGTCAAATATTTTGGCCACCTAATGCGAAGAGAAAACTCTCTGGAAAAGACCCTGATGCTGGGAAAGACTGAAGGCAAAAGGAGAAGGGGACGGCAGAGGATGAGATGGCTAGATAGCATCACTGATGCAATGAATATGGACTTGAGAATGCTCCAGGAGAGAGCACAGGACAGGAAGGCCTGGCGTGCTATGGTCCATGGGGTCACAAAGAGTCGGACACGACTGAATTACTGAACAACAACAACAAATCCCTTGAAACAAGCCATGCCACCTCGATTCGGATGACATGGCAAGCCACCCCAGTGAGAGTAACTAGGGAAATCTGGCTGGCATAAAACTGGCATGTGTAGCACCATTGTGGCTTATTTCCCATGTGAACAGCAATCCTGTGAACTGGTCCTCTGAGTGCTTGAGTTAGAGCAAGAGGGTAAATCTAGATTAGCAGTCTGCAAGAGTTGGCCGTATAATCTGGAATTATTCTGTTTACAGTGAGAAAGGTGGTAAGTCTGACTTTGTAGCTTACATTGAAGGATAATACATTTGAAAGAAAAAATGTTCTATGCAGTAACAATGCTGGAACAAGAAAATACATGTTTGACTTGAAGGAAGAAACGCATGACCTCTTGAATTTCTTCCAGAGTTTTCCACTCAGCTATGCAGCTATTGGTTAGACCTGACTCCTTTAACCTGTTCATACAACATGTTAGGGATTGAGGTCTCCCTCCAAGGTGCTAGTTTCATCTTCTAGATATATCTAGAGCCATTCTTGTGTCATCTGATTTTGACTGTTTCACCATCACTGCCACCATTTTAAAAGCATTTGGAATGCATGCATTTTATGTTAAAATACTGTGTTTTAAAATGAAGAGAAACAACTATGGCATCCTTTTTTTAGAGCTGCTGTTAGAATCTGCAGCACAACTTCAGTGGGTTCCCCAACTTTCTTCAGCATCCCAGATATAAAATGTCTTCTTTGTCTGTGGGCTGCAGGGGTGGCGTGTTCACTCAGACTTCCATACCCTGATAGGTTCTGGTCTCAGGTCAGCACTCAGCAGTGACCAGTAGGTTCATAAACAGGTTCCTTTTTTTATTAGGAACAACACATAGAAACACAACTATCTTAGTGTAAGGCAAAGCAGCTCATACATACCCTTCACTCCAACAAGCACACAGAGATATATTGACCAAACAAAAGCCACACTCAGTGGGACATTCAGGCAAATATCAGAGAGGACCTGGACTATTCCATTACAAAATCCTTAAAGGTAAATTCAATATATCACACCAGGATGGATTGGAGTCCATGTACAACCATCCAGGCTAAGAATGTGGAAAGTGTGGCCCTCCAGATTTGGTCAGACTGCAACTCCCATCATCCCTCACTATTGGCTCTGCTGACTAGGACAGATGGAAGTTGGAGTCTCAAAACATCTGGAGGGCCACATGTTCCCCAGCACTGATTCAGGCTAATCAAAGGATGGAAATGCAAAGAATAACACATCTGCACTTCCTTTTTGAACTCACTGTTGGTTAGTGCTTGTTGTTGTTGTTGTTCAGTCGTTCAGTCATGTCTGACTCTTCATGACCCCATGGACCATAGCACGCCAGGCCTTCCTGTCCTGCTCTCTCTCCCAGAGCGTGCTCAAGTCCATATTCATTGCATCAGTGATGCTATCTAGCCATCTCATCCTCTGCCGTCCCCTTCTCCTTTTGCCTTCAATCCTTCCCAGCATCAGGGTCTTTTCCAGTGACTTTTTTCTTCGCATTAGGTGGCCAAAATATTTGAGCTTCAACTTCAGTATCTGTCCTTCCAATGAGCACTCAGGGTTGATTTCCTTTAGGATTGACTAATTTGACATCCCAGCAGTCCAGGGGACTCATAAGAGTCTTCTCCAGCACCACAGTTCGAAAGCATCAATTCTTCGGCGCTCAGCCTTCCTTACAGTCCAGCTCTCACAGCTATACATTACTACTGGGAAAACCATAGCTTTGATTATACGAACCTTTGTTGGCAACATGATGTCTCTGATTCTTACTATGCTGTCTAGGTTTGCCATAGCTTTCCTCCCAAGGAGCAAGCGTCTTTTAATTTCATGGCTACAGTCACCGTCTGCGGTGATCTTGGAGCCCAAGAAAATGAAATCTGTCACTGCTTCCATTTCTTCCCCTTCTATATGCCAAGAAGTGATGGGGCCAGATGCCATGATTTCAGTTTTTTTAATGTTGAGTTTCAAACCAGCTTTTGCACTCTCCTCTTTCACCCACAACAAGAGGCTCTTGAGATCCTCTTCACTTTCTGCCATTAGGGTGGTATCATCTGTGTATCTGAGGTTGTTGATAATTCTCCCGGCAATCTTAATTCCGACCTCTGATTCATCCAACCCGGCATATCTCATGATGTACTCTGCATATAAGTTAAATAAGCAGGGCGACAATATGCAGCCTTGTCGTACTCCTTTCCCAATTTTGAACCAATCAGTCGTTCCATGTCTGGTTCTTACTGTTGCTTCTTGACCCTCGTACAGGTTTCTCAGGAGACAGGTAAGGTGGTCTAGTACTCCCATCTCTTTCCGAATTTGCCAGAGTTTGTTGTGATCCACACAATCAAAGGCTTTAGCGTAGTCAATGAAGGAGAAATAGACTTTTTTTGGAATTCTCTTCCTTTCTCCATGATCCAGCGAATGTTGGCGATTTGATCTCTAGTTCCTCTGCCTCTTCGAAACCCAGCTTGTACTTCTGGTAGTTCTTGGTTCACATACTGCTGAAGCCTTGCTTGTAGGATTTTGAGCATCACCTTGCTGGCATGTGAAATGAGCGTAATTGTACGGTAGTTTGGACACTCTTTGGCGTTGCCCTTCTTTGGAATTGGAATGTAAACTGACCTTTTCCAGTATTGTGGCCACTGTTGAGTGTTCCAAATTTGTTGGCATATTGAGTGCAGCACTTTAACAGCATCATCTTTTAGGATTTTAAATAGCTCAGCTGGAATACTGTCATCTCCGCTAGCTTTGTTGTTAGTAATGCTTCCTAAGGCCCACTTGACTTCACTCTCGAGGATGTCTGCCTCAAGTTCAGTGACCGCACTATCATGGCTATCAGGGACATTAAGATCTTTCCTGTATGGTTCTTCTGTGTATTCTTTCCACCTCTTCTTAATCTCATCTGCTTCTGTTAGGTCCCTGCCTTCTTTGTCCTTTATCATGCCTGTCTTTGCACAAAACGTTCCCTTGAGGTCTCCAATTTTCTTGAAGAGATCTCTAGTCTTTCCCATTCTATTGTTTTCCTCGATTTCTTTGCATTGTTCATTTAAGAAGGCCTTCTTGTCTCTCCTTGCTATTCTCTGGAACTATGCATTCAGTTGGATATATCTTCCCCTTTCTCCCTTTTCACTTCCCTTCTTTCCTCAGCTACTTTTAAAGCCTCATCAGACAGCCACTTGGCTTTCTTGCATTTCTTTTTCTTTGGGATGGATTTCGTTGCTGCCTCCTGAACAATGTTACGGACCTCCGTCCATAGTTCCTCAGGCACTCTGTCTATCAGGTCTAATCCCTGAAATCTATTCCTCACCTCCACTGTATATTCATCAGGGATATGATTTAGGTAATACCTGAATGGTTTAGTGGTTTTCCCGACATTCTTCAATTTAAGCCAAAATTTTGCAACAAGAAGCTCATGATCTGAGCCACAGTCAGTTCCAGGTCTTGTTTTTACTGACTGTATAGAGCTTCTCCATCTTTGGCTGCAAAGGACATAATCAATCTGATTTCGATATTGACCATCTGGTGATGTCCATGTGTAGAGTCGCCTCTCGTGCTGTTGGAAAAGGGTGTTTGCTATGATGAGCGTGTTCTCTTGGCAAAACTCGATTAGCTTTTGTCCTGCTTCATTTTGTACACCAAGGCCATGCTTGCCTGTTATCCCAGTTATTTCTTGACTTCCTACTTTAGCATTCCAATCCCCTATGGTGAAGAGGACATCTTTTTTTGGTGTTAGTTCTAGAAGGTGTTGTAGGTCTTCATAGAACTGATCAACCTCAGCTTCTTCGGCCTCAGTGGTTGGGGCATAGACTTGAATTACTGTGATGTTGAATGGTTTGCCTTGGATTGGTACTGAGATCATTCTGTCATTTTTGAGATTGTACCCCAGTACTGCTTTTCCCACCCTTTTGTTGACTATGAGTGCTACTCCATTTCTTCTAAGGGATTCTTGCCCACAGTAGTAGATATGATGGTCACCTGAATTAAATTCGCCCATGCCTGTCCATTTTAGTTTGCTGATTCCCAAGATGTTGATGTTCAATCTTGCCATCTCATGTTTGACCACCTCCAGCTTACCTTGATTCATTGATCTTATGTTCTAGGTTCCTAAACAATATTGTTCTTTACAGCATCGGATTTTCTTTTCACCACCAGACACATCCACAGCTGAGTGTCCTTTCGGCTTTGGCCCAGCCGCTTCATTCTTTCTGGTGCTACTTGGAAATTACCTCTGCTCTTCCCCAGTAGTATATTGGACACCTTCCAACCTGAGGAGCTCATCTTCCGGCGTCATCTCTTTTGGCCTTGTGATATGTTCCATGGGGTTTTCTTGGCAAGAATACTGGAGTGGGTTGCCATTTCCTTCTCCAATGGACCACATTTTGTCAGAACTCTCCGCCATGACCTGTCCGTCTTAGGTGGTCCTGCACAGCATAGCTTATGGCTTCACTGAGTTATGCAAGCCCCTTTGCCACAACAAGGCAGTGATCCATGACGGGGTGGTTAGTGCTAGGTGCTTATTATTTTGAAATCAGCCTTATTATGCTGGTTCACTTTGCTGGTGACTTTTGCACAAACTGACACCATCTTTCACTGCCTGGGTGGATTCACCTTGGCCTTCATCAGGTCAGATTAAGACGAACCTAAAATTGCAATAAAAACAATCTATAATGAAGACATGTTTGTAATGAAGACCAAGGAAAGTTTCTAAAGTTTCCTATCCTGAAATAGAGTCTGACAAGTCCTACATCACTCTGTGGGCATATATTCTCTCCAGTAACAAATGTGATTACATCTTCCTTCCTTCCACTGTCCTCATGCTTGTATTTTCAGTCAGGCTAACATCATTCAGCTGCTAAACAATGACCTGGTTCACACATAACATTAACCTATGACATGGGTTGTTGACTCCTGGCTTGTCATGATGTGTGAACGTGGCCATGCTAACTATGGTTTGTTAAGCATGGTTTGTTAATGAAGAATAACCCAGAAAGCAAATCCATGTTGGATTGTGGACTCTGAGTTATTTAAACCATGAATTGTCATTACATGTGAACTTGCAACCATGGGTTGTTCATGGGTTGTTTCACCAGGCTATAGAGGTGGCAGACAAAAGTGGTGAAAAAACCTCAGCCATTCCACAGGGAGTTGTGTTCTTGCTTGCCTTTGCCCAAACTAATACTAATGGCAAAGTACACCTGGCAACGCCAGCCAGGCAGATCTGCTCCCCTTCCCCACTTGAAGGTCAGTGCTGCTTGTGCAGCGCTGGAGGAGTTTTCAAGGATTGAGCAGGTTGCCTCATTACCAAATGGCATGTACCAAGCTATCTCCATCCCACCCTTCTGAAGTCAAGAATGTTAGACTTCCAGAGGTTACTAAAAATCCTACACATTTCTCCCTTCCACGGAGCGCTCACACCAACTACCCCAGCCATCTCTGGAGGTCAAGAAATCCACCACAGTGAGAAAAGGTTAACGTTCTCTGAAAAAAACTTTCCCAACACTTTGGTGAGGGAAGGGAGATTTTCATCAGCAAGCTACAGGCAGTGCTAGGAAGAGCTGATGAATCTTCCATCTGTAGAAAAGACCTATGGTAAGCAGGTAACTGACATGGTGAAGTCCTGCCAGTACAACAGCACTGCATAAGCATTCAGGATATGGGGAGAGAGTGGGCGAAGGAAGAAAAACAACTGAGGGATTGATCATCTGCCAATCAAACTGTGGGTTTGGCAACAAAGCATGATTTGAACAAACCATAGATTAGTGTGATGTGCAAACACGGTCAGTGAAAGCTTCGTATCTCTCTGTTTTGACAGGTGCCCAGGTGCAGCTTTCCCATTATTCCCTTCCCTCAATGATTAGTAAGAAAAGTGAGCCAATTTTCAGAGCTACATAAGAACTTTGTAACTATAAAACTCTAAGAGTACACTTGAGGCTCTTCCATAAATCTGTGTTCCAGTACTATTGTAAAAGTTGACATCTGTAGCACAATCCAGTAGCAGAAAGAATGAACTTTTCTTATCAGAAATCAGGGGGCATTCCTGGCAACCTTGTGTACCATCATTACCTCGAAGTGGTGGTGTGCGGGAGGGAACAGCTAAGAAAAATACATGGCATGTGTTGCCATCAGCCACACGCTCTCCTTAACTGGACAAGATTTGTTCCTCTAGAGAAGGTTTTTAAAAACCTACTTTGAATGGCAAAATGAACATGGTGATACTCTGATTGTGGATGCACATTTTCCCCCAAATTGAAACTGACTTTTTTATCCAGTGCAGTGCTAACCTCAGAGAATTATTGTTCACTTGAGATACAATTCAGACTTCAAATATAGATGTCCTGTGCTTCTGGGAAGAGGCCTTAAACATTTTATGTGCAATGAAGAAAAAGTGACAATGCTTGGGGATTGGCTCGCAACATAAAAATCAATAAGCATGCTGAAGAGAAAGGGAGGAATATTTCCAAAAGGACATGACTGAGCTGATCAGGGCAATCCCAGACTGCAAGCTTAGGGGTAAACGAATCATATTCTATTTTACATAAAGTAACAAAATCGGAAAATGAACGCAGCATAAAAATATACAAGAAACCAGGTGTATGCACTTGAGGCCACCAAGCTTTAGAGCATCAAGTCATTAAAACTATACATTCAAATTGGGCCGGCGGGCAGGGGGACTCCAGGGCATTTAACATCTTCATGATAGGAATAAATTCAACTGGCGCAGTATTTTGTATCATAACGATGCTGCAGGAGGGAATGGTTCATCTGCTCAAGAGAGAGGGTGTTTTCCATTGCTGGCACCCTGGCTGTGGAATTCCCTCCCCAGAGAAGTTCACCTGGTTCCTACTCATTTTCTCAGGATTTTTTAATGAAATTATTTTTTAATAGATCTAATGCAGATGTGGGTAACTTCTGGAGGTCTGAGGGCCATTTTTGCCACCCCCGACATGGGGCACGAACTGTAGTCTACAGGATGCCCAGAACAAAAACCCCAAATCACTGCTTTGCCAACGAAATGCATCAGCAAACCACTCCAGTGTGCTAGCACTACAATGATTAAATTTAGCTTGTTTGCAAGCTAAATTTAAGCCTTTTGGTGCTCCATAGTGGCTACAAAGTGCCCAAACGGCCAAGCTTAGCTTGCAAACAAGTTTAATTTGGTCATTTGGGCACTCTGTAGCTGCAATGAATGCCATTTTTTCTGGGGATTTTTTTAAATTGGGAGGGGGGGAAGGGGTGGAGCAGGGATGGCAGGGGCCAGAATGGGGGGGGTGCATACAGCCCATGGACTGAATGTTGCCAACCCCTGACCTAATGGGAAAAGAAGCTATATTTTAAACACTGCAACTGAGTTGCCGGTTTCTGAATCAGTTTTGAAGTTGTGGTGAATTTGGAAAGTGCTTTTGTTTTAATTGTGGGTTCTTGGTAGCATTTTAATGAGGTAATTGTGTTTTATTGTGAACTCTTATTGTGAACTGCTCTGGGATATATTTGTTTAAAAGGCAGTATAGAAATACCTTAAATCAGCCCTTCCCCATCCCAGTGGCCTCCAGATATTCTGGACTCCCACCAACACCAGCCTGCATGGCCAATGGTCAGGAATCCTGGGAGTTGTGGTCCACAACTACAAGAACAGGTTGGGAAAGCCTGCCTTAAATACATACATATATACAATACATACATACAATACATACATGTTTGTGAAACAGCTGTTAATGGTATGAGAACCCAACCAGGAAAAAAGATGGCAACCCTGTATGAAACGTGGGGGGCATGTGTAACAGTCCAGTCCTTAAAACATTGCTGCATCAGCACATACAGGATTAGTTTGCTCATGTCTTGCATTGGCAGCCCCTGGTGTGCTCATTTGGTGGCTTTCATTGCTATTTACTGCTGTTCTGTTAAGCCAAAATTGTCAGAAGAAGATCACATGTGGAATTTAAAAGAAGACAACTTTGTATTAACTTTATTTATTTATTTATTTATTTATTTATTTCTATATGAAATAAATTATGGAAAACTGACTCCGTGAACAGTATTGCCAATATTGATAAGGAACTGATCCATCTTCATGCGCTGTCAAAACCTCAGTTCCATTTTGCCCCCAATGATCTGGTTTGTTTTATCCTTCTGGCTAAGCTTGAACTGAGATTGTGTGCTTAGCTGAATGCCCTCGTGATGAAGGTAATCTCCTTTTTTAAGGACAAAAATGTTCCCTATGCTTAGAGAAAATTGAAGCCCCATTTAAGGTGCTTTCTCTGTTGGAAATCTATGCCATTTCACAGTACTGGTATAGGAGATATTTAATAATGTCAGTATAATAGTGTTGTTTTAAGAATATGGTGCTTTGCAGACAATGCAAAAGCCGCTGTAATATATGTGATGTGTTACTGTAAAGCAGCAGATGCTTTGGAGAACAGATCTCTTACTATCGTTTTATAATTGAATAATACAGTTGGAAGAAGAGACTTCATGGGTCATCAAGTCCAGTGCCCTACAACAAGCAGAAATCCCACTTAGATATTAAATGAAACCCTTATACTATCATCAGCAGTGATGGATATACATTCTTTGGATATACATTCCATCCTCCTCCTGTCTCATGGATTGGATCTACTGAAACGAATTCAATCAAATCCTTGTATGACTTGCTCTTGAAGTCCTGCAGATTAGATGGTGCCGCTTCCAGGCAAACTGGAAACTTATTATGGTGGAATTCTACACCCCACCCTCATGTAAAATCTTCCACACAGCAAAACTCCCTAGAATTAACCGAATCTTTCAGATTTTAGCAAGTTAGAAGCACCTAGGCCAGGACCGAAAGATGTGATATGTGTATGCAGAGAGAAGCATACACATAGCTAAAAGTTAATTCATCAGTTTCCCATTGCTGAAGAGACAAGCCACTTCTAAAACTACATTGCAGTTTATCTCTTCAGTAGTGGGAATTGCTTCTGAGAAAATTGAAACTCCAGCTGTACATACAGTTCTCCCATTCCCACAATACGCATCCTAACCTTTTCCCACTACTGCTTAATATCCACTTCGCACTTTCACTTGTGCTACATAGTATACCGATCCCAAAAGTGGTGCAATGCACACTCAGAGAGTTGCAATTGACATCAAAAAGGGGAAGAAGTGCAAACAAAAATGTTGCATCAGAGATTGCTGCACAGATCAAGTTGAGTTAGCCACACACTTTTATTGAGAATAGAAACATTTCTGAGCCATTTAGGGTGGCCACTTATGAATAAACCAAAAAGAGGAAATGCATCACCAAAAAAGAGGACAAAAGGGGATACTGATTTGCACACGATTTGTGTATGCTAATTTATATGCATATTTAGAAATCATTATTATTATTTAAATAGAAATATAGTACAGCTCACCACAGTATGGAAGACTGGGACCAGCTGACTTGTGTGCCTTCCTGCTGTCCATGTGTAAACTGTTGATAGGGAACAGTTCTTATGGGGTTTTTTTCTTTAAACCAGACTTGGGGCCAATCTAAACAGAAATGCTTTGTGAAGCGATTTGGGCAAAATCTGCCTTTTCACAGAATCGAAGTAGCTCTTTCCACAGTACACGCAGTTTTGTATTCTTCCACTTTTGCAGTGTATACGGGAACTGAAGCCACATTATTTGGGGGCGTGTCCTGCCGCAAGTAGAAATGAACATCTGGGGCAGCCAATGAGCAGAGGCTTGCTCCCCCTCCTTGCGTGTTCAATGAGCTGCAATGGAGGACTTGCTTATGAGTAGACGTTCATGACAAACTCCACATACACACATACATTTATGATGGGCAGGCAAACAGTCAGCTGCCAGGGCCCGGAGACTGAGCAGAATGAGAAGGAGTGCAAGAGGCACTGAAAGCAGAGAGTGCAGAGCTGGCAAGGAGGGAGAGCAACTAGAACGTTGTCTTTGATGTATACTAACTGCCCAATCAACAGGCTCCCCCCGCTCCAAACATGGTTCAGTGAAGTACATGTTCATGAAAATCATCTGCCCTGGCATTAGGGATGTACGAAAATCACTTACCTTTCGGGGATTATGCTGATGGGGGGGGGAGGCGTTCCGTCTCTC
The DNA here is from genome assembly GCF_057233095.1 of Heloderma suspectum. NCBI lineage: Eukaryota > Metazoa > Chordata > Lepidosauria > Squamata > Helodermatidae > Heloderma > Heloderma suspectum. Next base: position 75,543,930 of record NC_139462.1, read on the forward strand.
CACCTGGAATCCTCACTGGGGGGGGAGGCGCTCCGTTCTTCCCCCCCCCCCGGAATCCTGGCCGGCCGGCTGTGCTCCGCAGTGATTCTGCGGAGCCGCCAGCCGGCTCTGCCAGCAGCCGGACATCCGGCTGCTGGCTAGCAGGGACGCAAATGGCTATTTGCGTTCCCCTTATTTTCGCCATCTTAGTCTACGTAAATGTTTATGTAGACTAAGACGTGCCAAAATAAGGAACGCAAATGGCGGCAGCCATGGCTGCCGCCATTTGCGTATGCCCGTTTTTTGTTTTTGTTTTTTAAGTCAGCCGTGATAGGCTACATAAACCTATCACGGTGTTTTTTTCAAATCTAGCCGTGATAGGCTACGTAAATCTTTACGTAGCCTATCACGTTTTTTGTTTTTGTTTTAACCTGGAAATGGCGGCGGCGGCAGCCGGTCAGAAGACCGGCCGCTGCAGCCGCTGCCACTGAACCGCTGCCGGAGCCGCTGCCACCAGGAAGATCCGCCCAAGGTAAGTCCTGTCCCGGGGGGGCGGGGGGCCAGGCTGTTCCGCCACCGATTTCGGGGGGCCAAATGTGCTGGCATTCAGCCTCCCTGAGATCTGTGGTGGAACTTTCGTACATCCCTACCTGGCATCCACCCTTCCTTAGCTGAGCAGCTTTGAATCAACAGGGGTCCACTCTTTCTTAGCTGTGCTTCTTCGTAGCTGCACATTTTCAAAACAGCAGGGCTGGCTCCCATCTTCATTCCCAAGCTTAATGACTATTTAAAGTGAGATGCAGCGACTTAGCCCATGTTCACAGCAGCACAGTTTCAAAGCAGCAGGGCTGCTCCTGTATTCAGCAAAGCGGAACTGAAGGCAACGAGTTACTTCCAGGTAGACATGATTACCCTTCTGCTCTCCCCATACCCCTGGCCCACATTACTTTCCCTTCTGCCAGTCAGTGTCGCTTCCACTAGTCCACGCCAAAACCAGCTGAGGTCACACAGACTCGCGAACAGCACTGAAGCTGCTGTGACAGGAAAATCTGACACAAAATGAGTTTGAAAAACAACAACAACTAGATTTAGGGCAAGAAATGGCGGGCTAGCTATGGAGAGCAGTGTGCATCATCTGACACTATCGACTTGGGGGTGGAGTAGAACTGAAGTAAAAGCTCCATGTAGATAGGGCCTTGGACAGGACAGCCCTTCAAACAGAGAATGCCATCAAAGAGAGGACTGCCATCTGTAAAAGAGGACACATGCTACCCTAGAGTCATTACAGAAGGTAGCTTGGGTAGAGTTAAGAGTAAGCAAGCAAAACAAAAACCCTAGTGTTAATAAGAGAAGGAAATAAAAAGAGTGATGGGGAAGAAAACTCAAACTGTGCACACTGTGTTATTCTCTTCTCAGGAGGTACATTTACTTTGAACAAGTCTCCCCCTTTTTACAACACTGCTAATGAATATGAAGGTAGGAGAGAAATTAATTATTCTGTGCAGCTTTGAAAATTGAGAGGGAGGTGCATTTACTGGGTAATGCAAAACTGCAGCTATATGTGCTGTATTTGGATTTAAATCCTTAAAAAAAGATGAACAGAATCAATAGCTGCTTTTAATGGCCTCTATAACTACTAATCACATACTCTGAAGATATCCCAGAACTACGGTAATGACATTGATGATAATTGCAGCAGCATTACTGATGACCATAGTGGAAGAAATTTCTCTACTCATTCTGTTGTAATGCAAAATTGCACCTGCTATTGTGGTTCAGCTTAATTTAGCATTCGTTATGAAGACATAATCATTTTGAAAACCCTACATAGCAAGGCATAATATTATTCAAACAAAGCTGGTGTTAAAACTTCTCCCTCTTTCCATAAAATTAAGATATGTGCTAGCTTTCTCCGTAACAGACTCAAACTTACAGTTCTGTTTTCAGGTGCTGGTGCAGTGTAAACAATGGCTTATTCCACTGAAGCTAAACCAGCTACTTAAACAGCTAGTTCTTATGTTCTTATGAGAAAGCCTTGCTCATTCTTTTTGCTTTCTAGAGCAGACAGACTGGGATGTGTCAGCCAGTGGGAGTTGGGAAGGAAGAAACCCTAATTAGCCCTATGTGGGCAAAGAGGAAGAAAAGTAGTAGTAGGGTGAGGTCAGGATGAATGTGGGGGAAGAGGGATCAGACCTGGAATGCAATCATCTGCTCTGAGTCATAGGAACTCAGCTTAGCATTGTGTACAATGACCAGCAAAGTCTCCTCAGGGTTTCAGACAGGGGCCTTTTCCCAGCCCTACCTGGAGATGCCAGGGATTGAAACTGGGACCTTCTGCATGCAAGGCTTGTGCTCTAACAGTGAGCCACAGTCCTTGTCCAATGGACAAAAAACCTCCAGGTGTACTATCAGCTCCCCCTACACCTTGAGGGTGCTGCTGTTAAATTACAGTTTGGTCCCAAGTAAAACAGATAGCATCCAGACGTCAGTCTTGGATGAGCTGATCTGGCTTGTGCTGCCAAGACCTGACTGGGAGGTCTTCTTACCTTATTCCAAATGTGCCCAGCTGGGATTCTGGTATAATACCAGGGTAGGAAGAAGCAGTGGGGCTGGAGCTGCTGTTGTTCACAGAAATAGCAGCAGCCTTACTAGGGTTTGCTGTGCATCAAACTGTCTATACTCTGTGTATGTATGTATGGGTATGTATGTGTGTGTGTGTATGTATACACACTGAAAACAGATCAGATTTTCAATAAGTCTGCAGAGGCTCAACAACATAACAACAAGGATACAATTTTATTATCAGAAACCTTTCCTTCCCAATAGGTATGTACCACCAAAAGGGACAATATATCTGTTTTTCAAAATGTCCAATTTCATTTGTAATGTTGGGTCCCAAGGATAGATTCTGCCAGTGTCCTATTCTGTCTATGCTGCTGCCTAACAGACTCCTGGACTGAGCTGGCAGAGATGGTCTCAAACTGGGTTGTAGTTGACTAGGTTTGGGGAGATCCCAGCAACCACACTGAGGCCTTTGTAACAAGACCAGTTTAGGATTTCCATCCTCCATGACAACCATGGGTCTGTGTCAATATATTATGTTGCCCCACACATAGTAGATGTGTTTTTCAGTTCAGCACAGGATAAAAGAGGCCAGATAATTTTGCTGTTGTCGTGGCTGGACCATTCCTGGTGATGTTTCACATCTCAGCTGCTCTTAAGCCCTACAGGGGTAGGGGGCCAGTTGTAATGAATTGCACTAAAAGGCTGGTGGATGCAACTGATTTCCAAAATGTCTTTGGGAGTTCTCAGCTCATATATACCTTGGCCTACCTCTAGAATATGGAAATGATGAGGGCTATTGACATGTTTACTCCTAGATATCCTCTCCAGTGGATAGGAGCACAAATTGGCCATTGGGCAATGACAGCCGAAGGGCAGCAACTAGAGTGTAGATCAGAGGTACCACAGGCCTAGGGGCCAAAACTGACCTTCCTGAGGTCCACATCTAGCCCTCTAGGGTTCCTTGGATGGCTGCACCACCTTTCTCCAAACCACTGACCATTTGGTAGTTTTCTCAGCTTTTGTGTTGTGGGTTTTCCCATTCTAAGAAGTTGAAACGCCTCTTTTAAGGGGTCAGTTACTGGCAGTAAGAACTTTAAGCTACAGCATGCTGGTAGTTTTCATTCAACCCCCCCCCATGCTTTTGCCTTTGGCCCCATCCTCTTTGCCCCACCTATCGTGATACTGGAAGGTACTTGAGCATTTGGTGGCCCATTGTGACATGTCTGCTCATCACTCTGCAGACAAAATCTTTCTCATCTTCCCCCATTTAGACTCCATTCCTGGTAGTATATCTATGCCAGAAGTGTCAAGGCACTGTTATTATCATGTTTTCTTGGATGAGTTTCAGTTGTTGCAGCCAGAAGACATGGATAAGGTGCAGAATATCATCTGTGCTCAATAATATGGACTTGTCAGGAAAGACCAGCCAAATCCATCCGAGCTTTTAAAGAATGCTCAGAGGCTGGTTCCGGAATGCTCAGTTCTTATAGTTTTGGGGACTGCAAAGGTATCTTTCACTTCTTTTCATTGTTGGAGCTGTAAACCATGTATGCAAGATGATTTCATGCAACATTAAGAGGAACTTTGGATGTAGCTTTGGGAAAAACATAAGTAATTAACTTCAGTGGTCCCTCGCTGTGTGAACATTTGAAAAACAACAACACAGTACTGAACTCAACAGTGACGTTTCCTCCAGCTCTGCTCACAATGAAGAACTCTCAAAACAGATTTGACATACGGACCTACCATGGAGTAGTGCAAAAATCATTTTATGATTGTGAAGCTCCCCTGGAGTTTTGGACTTGTCTGCTTATTTCTCCAGCCAGTTTATTATTATTTAATTTGGATTTCAAAGTTTTACTATATTGTATATATATAGAAGGCTCCTGTATCGTTCCAGAACAAATTAAGTCACAAACCTTTAACTACTGGCTTTTCTGTCCTTATGAGGATATATGTTGAGTCTCCTTTCACCTGCAGAGTCTAACAAGCTGTCTGCCCAAATCAAAATATCTGTTTAAAATTATAAAACCAAACTATTTTGAAATAACATTAAATAAGGGCATCTTTCTATTTGATGTTTAATCCCTGAGATTTTAGGGCAACCTTCCCCACCCTGGTACCCTTCAAAAGTTTTGGACTACAATTCTGAGCATTCCTGATCATTTGCCATGCTGGCTGGGGCTGATGAGTTATTTATTTATCATATTTACATACTGCCTTATTTGCTAAAAAGCCATCACAGTAGTGCACAACAATTGAAAAACAACAAAACCTTAAAGCAATACAAAACAAGACCATTAAAAACAATAAAACTGTTAAAACAGCTGCATAATTTAAAAGGCTAAATTAGAAAGATGTGTCTTCATGCCCATTCTGAATACCAAGAGAGTAGGTGCCAATCATAGTTTTTGTGGGAGCATGTTCCATAGTTTGGAAGTGACACAGATGGGCCATGTTGGCTGGGGATGATGGGGACTGTAATCCAACACATCTAGAGTGCACCAGGTTGGGGAAGGCTGCTTTCAGGCATAATGACACCAGCTTTTTGTCACATTCCTCCTCCCTCCCTCCCTCCCTCCTTCCACTTTAACTTCATTTTGTGAAGGATGCTCCCAAGTTGATTAGCCTGCAGATCACACACAAATACTTTGTGCCTGGCTTTGTCCTAGCTGATTATCAATCCATGTACTGTAGTAAGTGCTGGAATCCTGATTACTATCTAAAGCTCTCTGTGCCTGTTGTTACATTCACAGCAGTGATCTGAGTCTGCTGTGAGATTGCCATCTGGAATCCTGGCAGGGATGCTGGATTACAAACACCAGCCTTTCGGTCCTGTGTGTAACAGCAGACATGGCATGATGCCTCCTGTTAACCAAATAATCTCTCTTTTTCATCTGGTAAATGTTTATCCTTGTAATGTTAATGAGTTGGGATAAAAAGAAGATTGAACTTTGAAGGATCAAGCATTTTACAACATTCAGGCTTTTTGCAGGTCAGCTTTTGGGAACTATTTGGGAATTGTGAAAGTCATGACAAGGTGATTTCCACTCCTTTTTTTTAATGGTATATGAAAATGGTCACCTAGAGAGTACTTCGTTAAGGTTTCAACACTATTTTTGTATTAAACTGTGATCTAACCAGGTGTCCAGGCTTCCACACATAAATTCGGCATAGAATAATCACCTCAAAATAGACTGCACTTTGTTAAAAATGATCACATACGGCCATGCAAAAAAAAAATCATAGAGGTAGAAAGGACCTAAAAGCTATCAAATCCAAACCCTTTGCACCACCCCTGTAAGACAGACATAATGCCCTATACAAGGAAGGATAATTCAGCATCCCATAGATCAGAGTAACAATAATAGTGGCCACAATTCAACAAAGACTTAACTGTGTAGCCTATGGACTCCAGTGGGTTTAAACACATGTAGTTGTTCATCGGAAAAGTGCTATCTAATGTAAATTCTTGAAGTCCTTCACAAACCTCTTCACAATCCTTATAACCAACAACCGCATAAAAGTACATCAGATTTATTATCTCCATATTATACAAGGAAGGTTGAAATACTGATTTGCGAGGGTCCAAACTTGAGGGAGCGGCCTGGCAAGATGACCATAGCGGGGGAACACTCCTCAGTGCCCCTCTCCCAGCCATGGGCTTTCCTGATGACAGCACTGGTGTCTGACAAGTTGTGTCCCGTTAAATGTTGCACAGCACCCCAGAGCACCTGAAATAGCAATATCAAGCACTCCCACGAATTGCGGGAAATGTAACTTGGGCTGGATCTACACTTACCGCTTTTTTTCACTTCCAATGAGGTTTCACCACCCGCCTTTCACACTATGCAGTACCCGCCTCGAATTGGAACTGGAATTTCCCACTTCCGTGGTCCCGCTTTCAACACCCTAATATCCCAGTATTTCCCCTTAATGTGCTCTGATTTTCTGCCTTCGCTACCATATCTGGTCGTAGTCCCCTCCCCCGCCTGTCCATATGCGGCAGTGTTTGTATTTCCCTCCTGTCCAATCACAGCTCTCAACAACCCCATGTCTTCTTCCGGCTACTGCATAGTATCCTCAGCAACAAGCAAAGGGCTGGATGTGCGCGCACTTGTCTGGTCTCGGAAGCTAAGCAGGGTTGGTCCCAGTCAGTGCTTGGATGGAAGACCGCTTGGGAATCAGGCTTCCTGCACTGAGCAGGGGGTTATTCTACCCCTTCAAATGAGATTAAGTTTTACCTCCTCCTATCCCCCGCTCCAGAGGTTTTTTTAAAAAAATTAAGGCGTTATCCTCACAGAATCTGGGCTTCTCCGCGATGTTTTTTTTTTCTAATTCAGGCATGATCTTCGAAGCTTCGAAGTCGTGAAGCTTCGACGTTGTGAAGCTTCACAACTTCGAGTCTTCGAAGATCATGCCTCAATTAGAAAAAAAACTGTCACGGAGAAGCCCCGATTCTGTGAGGATAACGCCTTAATTTTAAAAAAAACCTCCGGAGTAGGGGATAGGAGGGGGTAAAACTTAGTCTCAGTTGAAGGGATAGAACAACCCCCTGCTCCATGCAGGAAACCTGATTCCCAGGCAGTCGCCCATCCAACTACTGACCGGGGCCGACCCCACTTAGCATCTGAGATCAGACAAGCGTGCACAGGAAAACAGCAGGAAAACAGCAGAGCGCTCAAGTGCGAACCGAGCTCAAGCATTCGATGAAGCACTGCAATGGGGAAAATGGGTGAGTGTGAATAATCACGTTTTAATGTGAGAGTGTTTAACCCGACGGGACACTGAATTCATTGCAATGGTGGGCGCAATGTAGCTCGGCCCTTGGTGAGTGACTTCCCAGGTATCCCTGCTGCTGCCAAAAACTTGTGGCCAGTTGAAAGCACAGATGAGAAGACCAAATAGGCAATCAGTAGCAGTGCTGATAGGCCCTGCCAGGACATTTGGGCCTCAGCAGCTGCCGTAGATTGCCAGGTGACAGTGCCAACCCTGTGGCTTGCCACACAATGACTTCATGGCTGAGGTAAGATTTGGACTGGGTATGAAGTTCTAGCTCTTTGTCATGCCATTAACCAGCCTACAAAAACTATGGAACACTAAACCTATGCTGTCAGTAATCACAGCCAGGATCCAAAGGATCATCGTGAGGAGCTTCGACTTACACACTTCTAAGCATAGGTCTTTTTACCCTGTTTCACCTCATTCCCAAACTCAGGCAAGTTCCCAGCATTACTTCCAGTTCCAATGAAGCATGAAGAGTTCCATTCAGAAGAGGACATCTGAAAAAAACCCTGACACAAACACAGGAGTGGTTATGAATGGGCATGAAGCTCTTTCCCCCTCCCCATCCTCAACAATCCAAGTAGTTATCGAGAAGTTTCATTTTTTTGCATTTGGAGATGCTAAACTAACTGTCAGGCTAAGGCATCAGTTCAAATTTGAGGTGACCCATTTCCCATCCAATGGCCATGGATAGGGCAGTAGAGATTGTAAAGTGCTGTATAGTACAAAATTAATATTGAGTGCTGGTAATTCTCCATTATATTAATTTGCCCTGATTTAGAGAAGGTTTGTTGATGATAAAGAGGCAACTAGATGAGGGGGGGCATGATTGGATACCCCAACAGGGCTGCCCAGGGGGTTTATGGGGCCTGAGGCAAGTGTGATGTGGGGATCAGCCACTGCCCCTTGCAAGTATCCATGCATGTATGGGTGGAGCAATATGGCAGGTACATGCACGCTGAGCCCCCTTGCTTTATGGGCTCAGCTGAGCCCCCTTGCTTTATGGGTGCCTGGGGGAAATTGCCCCAATCCCCCCCCCCAACACTCTGGACAGCTCCCTAACCCATGGGATTTTTAAAGATTAGTTCATCTGGACTGGGACCATTGAACTGAAAAAGGAAAGTTTGACCCAATGTTCTTGGACCCATGGGCACATTTGGGAATTTGAGAAACTACTGTGGGTGTCACCACAAAATAGATGTGGTGGAGGATGTGGCTAGTCACATAATGGCTGCCATGGGGAGCTGGCTAGTCAAAAGAGATGTGGGGGGGGAGAAATAGTGAGACTAGAGGTTGGGAGGGAGGGGAAAATAGCAAGGCAAAGGGATAGAGGTGAGAGAAAGAGTGAGCCTAGAGGTTGGGAGCAGGAGAAACAGCAAGATAAAGGGATTGGAGGGAGAAATCAAGACTAGGAGCTAGGAAGGGAGAGAAAGGAGAAGGCTGGGAAGGGGAGGGGAGGGAGAGAAATAGTGAGGAAAGCAGTTGAGTAGAGACATAGCAAGGCTAGAGGCTGGGTGTGGAGAGACAGAGAGCAAAGGAATTGGAAGAAGATGGGGTGGGGCAAGGAAGAAACTCTTTCCTTCTCTTCCTGCCCACTGAATAGCTGATTAGTGGCAGGGTCAGGAACAGGAAGGAGAACCTCAACCTGGTGCCATAACATTTTTCAAGTTTTTTTTATTAAAAACAATTTTTTGGAGGTGGCAGGCAGTGGAGAGCTTCTCGGGTGCCCTTGGAGGCCCCTGCAGGTACTGTGTTGGGGATCCCTGGATTAACCCTTTCCCCTGTCCTGTTTTTCCCAGTTCAAATCATCTCTTCCCACCCCACCCCACAGTTGCCATTTGTCCCACAGGGCAAAACACGCAGGTACGTACCATTCTATAGAACAGCCACCCGCAAACTGGTACCCTCCAGATGTTTTGGACTTCAGCTCTTGTCAGCTCCAGCCAGCATGGCCAACTGTCAGGAATCCTGGGAGCTGTAGTCCAAAACGTCTGGGGGACACCAGGTTGGGGAAGGCTGCTGTAGACAGCATTTGGGGGGCAATGAAATAAATAATTACATTGCTTGTACAAATAAAGGGCTGCAGTTTGAACTTCTAAGTTAAGAAAGAAAGTGACCATGCAGATTTAAAACCCAGACTTTGACTGCGGTGTCCCAAATTTCAAATAATTTTCAGTTCACTTTTCTGTAAAGTATTAAATATATATGAACAATCTCACATTCATTTCTAATGACCATAAGGCAAATACATTGCTATTCTGTTTAGATACTATGGTGCTGTGGTTTGTTCCTGTCAAAAGTGACAGACACATCTCTTTTGAGTGGGGAAAAAATTACGTGGGGACGTTTTTATTTATTATTATTTATTTTATTTACAATATTTATATACCGCTCCTCATCAGAAGATTTCGGAGTGGTGAACAACATAAGAATAAAACAATGGTTAAAAGAGTTTAAAAAGTTAAAACATTTTTTTTATAGCTCTTTGGTACCAAATGTTCTCCTTGTGAAGTGAAATGGTTATTACCTTTGAACTGCATTAATGGTTCCAGCATGTTGTATATTTCTTGAATGACAGCATTCTGCAAGATCATTTGAAGCCTGCCCAAATGGGGTGAAGTATGAGTTTGTTGCTATATGATGTATGCACCTATATTTCTGACTTGTGCTTGCTTCCACTATGAAGGCCACCATACTATCAAACAGTTTTTTCTTTATCATAATAAACCAAGATGCACTGATACTTATTTTCAGTTTGGGGCAACAAAAGAAGAAGAACTTCCAAAAATAAACTGTTTGCACACTCAAAAAATCACAAATCATAAGTACATTCACCCACTACTGAGTTTTTTAAGCTTTCTACCATCAAGGGAATCCACTCTATATCAACATCCTTGTCACAGAACTTCTCCGTGTTGCAGAGCATTCTGGGATATATTTTATAGGATGCATGCTAAGTCAGGGCTGAACTTTTGAACTGTCAAAAGTTTGCCCAGAATTTTGAGAGCAATGGGAGCAAAAAAAAGGGGATGAAACTTTTGCTCCTCTTTCTTAATATCAAAGGGGGTGGAACTCTGATGAGCCTTCTACAAAAAAGATGGTGGCTGCAAAGGAGATCAAGTGAATCCCCCCTCCATCACATACCCTACACCCAACTAGGATGGCCATTTACACATCATCAAAAAAGCAGAAATGTGTCACGAAAAGAGAGGACAAAAGGGGCACACATTTGCATACAATTGTCATATGCTGGCTTATATTTATAGATGAAAATATAGAAACAACGTCTATAATTTAAACAGAAATAGAATATATGTCACTATCGTGGGCAAGCCTGCAAGCAGGTGCCCTGTGTGGTGTGCTTGCTCAGTCTGCTGCCCAGTGCTAACTGGTGATGGACAACTTCAAGGCCCCTGCTCTCCTTTCTTATAGTACTTTACCTTGAAGCTCGATTTGGACTGGACAGCCCTTCAAATAGAGGACACCTTCAAATAAAGGACTGTGCTCCATAAAGTAGGACACCTGGCCAAATTTCCAAAATGCCTGCTCCCAATCCCATGGCCTGCAAATAAGGCTGTAAAATTTAGGGGGAAGCATTTCAGCTCAAGCATGCAGGACCCCGAACAGGCCTACTGGGCTTCCATATTGCTTTGTGTGAACAGACACCAAACTCTCACAGCTGCCCATTACAGAGAAACATTGATCATGAGAAAGCAAGGTTTCTTTCAGGGGGATGACTGCCATTACTAATACTCCCATTGAAAAACCCCTTTGAAGAAACTCCACGGTTCCTTGGAAGGAAGTTTGAAATCCGCCAAATCCGCCATCCTACTGAAGCACATGACGTTGTTCGTATTAATTCATTTGTGTAAACATTTAGACCTGGCTTTTCTTCTCAAATGCACTCATATCATAAATCTGCAACTTTCTGCAAGCTTCACATTATTATTATTATTATTATTAATTCACTAATTAGGAATTTAATATGCATATCTTTCAACATGCAGAGGGCTCTTCTTTTGCAAAGTCATTATCTGCTCTGAAGATTCTGCAGACCTCTTGGGCAGCGCCGGATCATTCCACGGTTGCTCAGATTTCCAATATTCACTTGGACTGTTATTTGATAAAGGTGTGGCACCCTAGGGATAAAGATCTATCTCACTGTTTATACAGCATCATTGTCATTTGAGGGTAATATTCATATTCTCAAAGTGAAAACTCTAGAGTTTGTATATGAAAAGTTCAACCATGAAGCAGTTAGCCAAAGTTAGCCCTCATTTTTCTAATAAAACCAATTTTCCTGATGCTCATAAGTCAGTTTATATAGAGAGCCTTTTTGTAATGTTTAATAAAATGTTTCTGAGGGTTGAGTGCTTGTAAAATATAATAAACACTATTTGCAGAAGAAAGTACATAGCATTTGGCAAGAGACTTACTAGCAACTGAGGTCTGCTGGTATTACTTAACAGGGAGTCTCTACCTTTTCCAGCATGTAATTGCTGGAAATGTATATAATAATGACTGACCAACCCTCCCACCCCAAACATCTACTCCAAGAGCCAGACTGATCTGTGTAATTCAGTGCCCTGTGTTTTCAGAGCACATAATCATACATAACACAAATGTGCCAAGAAACTGTAGGGGAACTGATGAGAGGCTGTTCAGTCTGACCCTCTGATGTTGATAGCTGGAGGGGCTAGGATTGCATGTTGGTGCCTCTCCACAGGCCTCCACAGGTTCTCTTTTACAGAAGGCAGCCCTCTATTTGAAGGGCTGCCCTGTCTAATTCCAGATTAAAGAAAATGATCTGTAAAATCTGTTACCCATCAACAGTTGGAACCTGAACAGGAGGCTGAGCAGGCAAGCACACAGCTTACGTGGTGACAGCCTTACACGTTATGGTGAGATGTACTTTATTTAGATTGAGATTATAATAATTATTTCTAAATTTGCACCTATGCATATAAATTAGCATATGCAAATATTATGCACATTTCTTGCCCTTTGTTTTGGTGATGCATTTCCTAATTTTTGGTGATTGATAAGTTGCCACTCTACTGGGTGGGCATCAACGCAATGGAGGCCTATGCTATGCCCAGGCAGGCTGAAAGCTGCCACTGCAAGCCCCCAAGTGGGGAAGTTCCATGGGTGGGACAGGGAGGAGCTAGCTTTGGATCCACTAGATCCAATGCCACTCCATTCCCCTACATAAGCCCCATCCAGGACCATCAGCTATGCCAGTATTGGAGCTGGTGTACCTAATTTTATTTATTTATTAATTAAATTTCTTAATCGCCCATCTGGCTGGTTACCTGGCCACTCTGGGTGATGCACAACAATACAAACAGTTTAAAACAATAAAATTCCACGTTAAAACATCGTATTTCTAAAAATACCCTAACCCACCCCAAATGGCTGCCTGAACAACCATGTTTTCAATGCATGGTGGAAGCTCATTAAAGAGGGGGCATGGCAGAGTTCCCTAGGGAGGGAGTTCCATAGAGTGGGGGCCACCACAGAGAAGGCCCTCTCTCTCATCCTCACCAGCCTAGCTGTCTTGGCTGATGGGACAAAGAGAAAGCCATCCGAGGCTGATCTTGTTGAGTGGCCTGTCTGGTGTTACTGGAGGCACTCCTTGAGATAGGCTGGGCTGGAACCATATAGGGTTTTAAAGGTCAAAGCCAACACCTTGAATTTTGCCTGGAAAACAACTGGTAGCCAGTGCAACTCTTTCAGCACCTGAGCGATGTGATCACACCAGCGACTGCCTTTAATACCACCTGCCCCCATTGCTATCAACTGTAACCACACAGACCCACCAGGCTGTACAACCCAGAAAAATCGGTCCCCCCACCATCTTCCACCCTGGCCAGCATGAATCAGCAGGGCTGCGGAAGAGGTGGTACATCCACCTCATTACTTCCCACTGGCCCCGCTCTAGATTGCTCTGTAAGAACAATTCCATAGATGTAGGAAGTACTGTAACTTAGTGATAGAGTACGTGCTTTGCATGGACCCCTGGTTCCATTTCCAGATAAAAAGATCAGGTAGCAAGTGACAGGAAAAAGACTCTGCAGGGCAGCTGCCAGTCAGCGTGGACAATACTGGGCTAAATAGACACAAAGGTCCAGTTCAGTTGGTCATTATCTCATCTTAATAAGCCAAGATATGAATGCGCCTTTTGCCCATGCACACAACTTCTTCACTCATCCCTTCACAGCACAAGCATTCAAAAACAGGAAACCCCTAATGAACCATATTTTCGTGTTTCATCAGCTTCAAAATAAGCTGGGATATTTAATCAACTTCAAACCATATTTCAGTATCCTGGCTTGCTCCAAAGGTGGTAACCATCTTTTCCTGGTTTTGACAAAACAGGAAACGGTGGTTAATTAGGGGCTTCCTCATTTGATTGTTCATTGCCATGAAGAGAGGTGCAAAAGGGCAGTGCATATGGGCAGAAGGCTTGTTCATATCTTGGCTTATTAAACTGAGATATGCTCATCTGAGTACTGCTATAGTCTGATCTGTTATAAGGCAGCTTCCTATGTTAATTCCAAAGTAGTCCCACTATGTTCAGTAGAGCTTATTCCCAAGTAGTAAGTGGAAATAGGATTGCAGCCTTAATTAATGGAAATCAATGTCATGATCTAAAAAATGATTTAAAGTCCTAACGTGCAGGTGATCCATGATGTAAGCATCTCTGGATCACAGTCATACACTCTCCATATGTATTTACTTGTTTATCTATCATGAAGCCAAAAGGCTGGATTGAAAATGGTATACAATAGTAACTTTAAATTGACTAGTCTGAATTTAGCAGCATAGTTCTAAATCGCACAAATGTCTGCTGTTTAATCATTGAAGGAGACAGTACGTCCAAGCCAAACTAATTACCAATTACTGTTTATAAAGATAACTCCAAAACATTGCTAATGTACTTCAGGCAGACATTTCAAGTGGCTGTAGGACTTCTGGCGTTGACAGCCCTTAACATTACTGCTGTGTCTCCAATATGATTTTCTAATACTGTACTGGAAAGCATGTCATATATTACTTTTAAAATAATGTTGGGTGGAATGTAGCCAAAATTGAAATCCCATTCATTTCAGTGGGAGAAAGCTAAACAAATATTTTAAATTTCCCTGTGAAATCAATGGGATTTTAAACAGTGATTGCTTTTTAGATCATGCTCTATTCCAGTATCAGCAATGACCATTCATGAATTTATTTTCTCTTGTTAAGAAGTAACAACCCCCCACCCCCACTCCCGCCACATGCGCGCGCACACACACATAATACCATAGCTCAACAAGAATAGCCGTGTTGTTTGTATAAAATGCACAAACAGCTTAAATCTATCAATGCTTCTCAGTGTATAAAAGGTCAAATTATATTAAAAATAAATAAAGCAATAACTTGTCTTGGGAGAAAGCTTGCAGTTTCTTGTCTAATCCCATGGCTTGGATCAAAAGTGCTACTTAGACCCATTTAACTGGGGCAGGAGGTTACATTAGTTTACTGGAATTGCTGAGTTGTTTTCCTTTGAACAGCTGACCCCCATGCCATATCATGGAACCCCCTTCAATGTCAAAATCAGCTTGTCATATGTCCTGTGGGGGCTTCTGTTCAAGAAAATGAAGGAACTATCCACACAGACCCTGATGTTGAGGTGGATCACCATAAGGCTCAGGAGAAGTTGCTTTCTCTCCTTCTCCCTTGGCTGTATACCGCAGCATGTGTAACTTAACTTCCAGAGAAGAAGAGGGAGAGCTATGTACATCAGGCATAGGCAATCTGGTGCCCTCCAGATAGTTTGGACTACAGCAACCATAATCCCTGACCATTGGCCATACTGACTAGGGCTTATGGGAGTCGTAGTCCCAAACATCTGGAGGGCACCAGGTTGCCTACCTCTGATCTACATACTGAAAGGTACGCATGACCCTTCTGTTGAAAGTAATGGCCAACATACTTCAGTGAACATATCCATGGCTAAGGGCCAGCTGGGAAGTGGGAAGAGTAGGGAAGAAAGAGGACTCCATTAAGCCTTATGCTGATCCCCTCTCATGTGCATAGTTATGCCCATGGGGAAGTGGATCATGGTCCTAATCCACATTCATTTAATCTACATAATTAATTTGGTTTACATAATCTGGAGCACCTTGAACATAGATTGTTTTTCCTCACAGCCCTGATTTATTATGCATTTCTATCTCTTGACATGCACACATTTCCACCCCACTTCTAATCTCATTCTAATCTGCTTGTGCAAAGTGTCTTGGCTATGGTTGACAACAGTATGGGAAAGAGCCCTGTGACCTCACTACCTGCCATACCTCCCAACGGGAACCATGTGAACATATGATGCTCTGGATCATAGCCATGATGTAAAAGTACATTCCAGTGGTTATTCCCATAAGTGTGCTGAAGATCAAGGCCTCAGATAATGAGGAATTCAGCGGTCCACCTATTTTCCCTAGATCAAAGAGAAACACAGTGGCAAAGTAAGGTATATGGTAAGTGCCATAAAACCATGGCTCTAATCCTTGAATTAATTACTCCAGAGCAGCGCTATTGATTGGATCAAAATCTATATCACTCAGTGTGGATAGGAGAAAACTAGGGAGTTGAATAGAGATATTGACATTTCCAGAAAGGGCTTTTAAAAATGAGCAATCAGGATGGCATAGACAGTTTGCCAATAAAATGATTTGTCGTATAGCATGATCTCCATGAACAAGATCTGAAAGATTTTGCCTCAGGCTCAATATGTCTTGTTCCCTTGTTGGTTTAAGACCCCCCCCCCCACCCTTACAACTTTGGCTATCATCTCTGTTTGACACTCAGTAAACAAGAATCCAGGTTGCTTTGCAAAAATTATCGTATGTGAGAATAAAAAGTCCAATATTTGATTTGTCTTTACAAATGTTGAAGATATGACAAGGATAATTCCTTAAAGTTAACACTAGAAGAATTCACCACAGCATTAATTACTGATTTGTACTTTTATTCCTCCCACCTCCTACAAATGACAGATAGAAAATGTTACTGAACTTATTCATTAGGGTTATTAATTAGTGTATCTAGCTGTCTTATCAAATTATGCTATTTGTAAAGAGAATTGACCTAAGAGATTTATAGATGATGAAAGGAAAAAACAAGGTCAGTATTTCAACTCTGCAGGGACTCCCCAATCTGCCTCAGAGGTTGCTTCAGGGTTTCCAAGGGAGGCCCAATCTGCTTCAGGATGATTTGGGGGGGGGCCGACCTGCTTCAGCCTCCAGAGCTGAAGTGGGATTCATATTCCAAATCCCACTTCACACACACACACCCAATGCCCCTGTCGTGCCTCATGAGCCCTCAGCTCCTTACCTGGGCCCTCGGGATGCATACCAGCAGCCATCTTCTTGTTCCAGAAGAAACAAGAAACATTTTTAAAAATGGCGACTCCTTGTATTTCCAGAAATAGATCCTGCACAAATGGGAGCCATCAAGCCATCAAGTACACTACATTAATGTTGCATGCTTAATGGTTGCCATTTGCACAGGTTCAGTCCCCAGGTTCAGTCCTTAGCATCTCCAGGTAGGGATGGGAAAGACCCCTGATTGAAATGTATTATTTTCTATTTGTTCCATTTATATCCCGCCTTTCCTCCAAGGAGCCCAAGGCAGCATACATAATCCCCCTTCTCTTCATGTTATCCTCACAACAACCCTGTTAGGTATAGGCCAAGAGTCAGTGACTGGCCCAAAGTCACACAGTGAGCTTCATGGCAGAGTGGAGACTAGAACCCAGATGTCCCCAATCCCAGTCCAACACTCTAACCACTATGCCACACTTCTGTCATTCTGGCATAGACAATACTGACATAATCATCTGACTCAAAATAAGGCAGATTCATACATTTCCATGATATTAAGAAGACCCAGTCAATCTTAAAGGGCAATGGAAGAACATAAGGGGAAAGACAGTTTCTAAGGTCTATTAGACTTAAGCCATTTAGTATTGCAAAATATTAGGGCAGTGCATGGACCCCTGCTTTGCTTCAGAAGATGCTGGTTTGGACCTTCTGAATCAGCCCTGCTTTGCTTTAGGCTGATTTGGACCCCATCTGCTTCAACTAAGATCTTAATCCAAAGCAAGATTCGAATATCCAAATTGCTCATTTTCTGGCAATTCCCATTGACTTACATTGGAAACACAAACAGACATAACTTTTTCAGTTTTCATGATAAATGCATGATATTTGGGGAACTCTCAGCCTCCACAGAGTGGAGTCCACCTGCCAAATTTCAAGCAGTTTAATTTCAAGCAGTTTGTCCCAGCAGTTTTTGTGCTAAGCACAGATAAAACGTGATTTTTTCCCACAAAAACCAAGCAAAGAGCTATAACTTTTCACTGCCTGTACAGAGGTACATGGTATTTGGGGACCTCTCTGCCTGTATGGAAAGGATCCCACTTGCCTAATTTCAGACAGTTTGGCCCAGGAATTTTTGTGCTAGGTGCAGGTAAAATGTGCTGTTTTCAGAAACTCAAACCAAACTCAGAAGGGATAATAGTCAGAAAAGTTAGGTGTAGGGATGTACGAATCCCTTACCTGGCTCCATTCCAGGGCGTCTGCAGTGGGGGGGAGGTGATCTATCTCCCCCCCCCCAGAATTCTCCTCAGCTGGCTCTGCTTCGCGGCGAGTCCGCGGAGCCGCCAGCTGGGGCCGCCCGCAGCTGGACTTCCGTCCGCTGCCGGGCTGCAGCTGCAAATGGAGGCTGCCGTAGCGGCCTCCATTTGCGTCCCTGCGTTGCCGTTATAGGTTACGTATATATTTACGTAGCCTATCACAAAAAGGGCAGGGACATAAATGGCGTAGCAGACGCTGTTTGCATCCCTGCTCTTTGCTGTGATAGGCTACGTAAATACTTACATAGCCTATCATGGCTAAAGTAGCGAGGAAAATGGCGGCCGCCGACCGGGGCAGCCATTCGCAGCCACAGATGAGGGCAGCGGACGGCCAACAAAAGGTAGGGTCCATCCCGAGGAGGTTTCTCGGGGGGGGCGGGGGAGATTGCTCCATTCTGCCACGGACTCCATTCCGCCATGGACCACGGTCTCACTGGAGTCCGTGGTGGAATTCTCTAACATCCCTAGTTAGGTGTTGAAGCTGAGGAGGTAACTTTCCCTAATCTCTGCTGTATGTTTCTTTGAAGTGCAAGTAACCCCTCTCCCCAATTCTACTTTCCTATACTGCTTCACAGTGGATGACCTCAGGCTCTCTTTGACAGAATTTGGAATACACATTACCTGGGAAAACACTGGCGGGTATGCTGGCAGAGTAGGTTTTGTAGTAATGTCCCCCCTTTTTTTAGCACACACAAGATTAATATTTTATATTTATTTTATATTTTAATTAAAAAAATAGCCACACCACAGCTGCCAAATTTCAGACAGTTTTTCATTAGAGAAATGATGCAAGTGAACTGAAGGAACTGAGAGTGTAGCAAAGTGCACATCAGCATCCAGTTTATATTTATATATGCAGTTGGTGATCTGGCTGGGTGTTGGAAACCTCCGCCTTGTGGACCCTTACCTCCCCCATCCCATCTCCTCCATGGTGGCCTGCCTATGCCCCTTGGGGATGAAAGATGGAGAGCTTACAGGAGTTTTGGTACTACCAGCCTTCTGCTTGCCCCTGCTGCCTGCCTGCTAGGATGTGGGGGCCTCTTCCCTGAGCAAGACCGATTGGTGATGCCCCCTTAAGTGCAGAAGCAGGCTGCTGGTGCTGTAGTGCCCTGGCTGTTTCCCCCTGCTCAGACATGCCTTGCAGTGACGGCAGACGGCAGTGCTGGGATCCACTCCCACCTCAAAGAGGTCCCACATGATGCTGCCCTGACATTTCTGTGGAGACAGAGACTTCCTGCTTTGAGTCTCGGGGGTCACCACACCAGCAGGGTGAACAGTGGAAGAGGGGTTGGGTGCTGGAACCTCCACCCGCTGCTTGTCCTCCCCCACACTCTGGAGGATCTTCTCCTCTTCACCCTCCACCACGTTGATGACTTCAGACACCTCCGATGTAGTGTCTCTCTGCGGGCTCCCTTCTTCCACTACAGAAGGAGATGCTGCTCCTTTGGCAAGAGTGATGCTGCTGCTGCCAGCACCAGCCTCCTCAGTCTCTCCGGGCACTGCAACTTGCCTTCGCACTCTGCTGCCCTACTACACCCAGACGTACTATCCAGACTGGGGGAGAGCTAGCTTGCCTACCAGCGCTGCGAGTCCCAGCAGCACCTCTGCCCCTGCCAGCAGGACCCTAAAGATGCCTCACATTGGGCTTGCTTGCTTTGCAACACACAGTGTAATAGTATATTATTTCAATAATAGCTGTTAATGTGTATGTAGTGCTTTGCCCACTGTTTTTTGAAATGTGGACTGTGTTGTGTTGTGCTTTGACACACACTGTTTGCTTGTTCACAGCAGAAGCACATGCATGCGGGCGTACACGCACACACGAGCAAAAGAAAAGCTAAACTTTCTATATCCAATGTGAGGGTGAGGACTATAATCCAAACAGAAGAGAAAATGTTTTTTTTTTTTTTAAGGAAAAGACAGAGATCAAAAAATGGGAAGGGAAGGAATACAGGAATCAAGAATGGCAGGGGTGGGGAGTCAAGAACAAGGACAGGAATATCGATATCGATATATATTCTAGACAAAATGAAAGTAAGGACAAACTAATGGTTGAAAGAGAATTGAGAAAGTTGTGGGGGGGGGAGCTACAGAATGAGGCAAGGCAAGTAAAGTAAAATTTGCTGGAGAAGAATGAAAGGTAAAACCTATTAGGGAAAGGTGGGGTGGGAGGAGACAAAAAACAGGGAGGAAACGCAAACGAAGTACTAAACGTTTGTTTTTTTAAAATAGAGAATCTACAAAAGAAAGAGAATAGTTCAACTGGAAAGAAAGAAAGAGCAGTGCACGCGCGAGCACACACACACACACACACACTCACTCCTCTAGCCAAATAAGTTCAGACAGAGTCCTCTCCAGTAACAGCACCAGAATGAACAAACACAGCCATTTTTCTCCAGGTTTATTCAGTCTCACCTACCCACCCACCCAGTTCCACCACTGTCACTGATTGGAGACTGCTGGGTTAGGTTCAGCCCTAATTTGGCAACTAGAGTTGCCGTTCGCCAAAGCTCACTCCCTCCTCCTCCTCTCCTCTTCCCCGCTCCATCCTCCTCCTCTCCTCTTCCTCACTCCCTCCTCCTCTTCTCCCCCTCCCTGATCTCTCTCAAGTTGATACATTTGGAGCCAGCCTGTCTGGCCTGCTCAGAAGGCATCAAAAGAGCTATGAATCTCCGAGGCGGACAAGCCTCTTTGCTTTGGGGCACCTTGGTGCTGTTCTGATCTGCCTCGTACCATGCTAAGGCACCTCCAAATCAGCCCACTTCACCTCATTATTTGGGCTTTAGACCGAAGCGGTGTACAGCCCTACAAAATATAACTTCTGTGTTTTCTAAAGCTAACAGACAGAGACAGCTGCAACCTTGTGTTTTAAATAGGTTAACTAGATCCCATTCCAGGGCTTTCTCCCCTTATACTGACTGAAAAAGGCATCAGACAGAACATTTTGCTTCCAACCATTCCTTCTATTTCTAGCATGTCCCATCAACAGCCTTTGGTACAATATCACATCTGATGGTGTCATGCAGGATCTTTATTTCAGAATGCAGAGCAAAGACTGGATGCCGTGTGAACTAAAGCTATTTACTGAGACCTGCTACTGCTTATGAGAGAGGCAAAGAGCAAATTTGTTAAATTAAATGAACATTTTGGGGTATAGCAAAAGGGCACAGTTAATTCAATGCCAGCTTTTTCTTCCAAACAGTTGCCACTTTTTGTTTAACCTTTATTTGCTCTATCAGGGAGACACAAACCAAGTTCAGCTTCTCCAGCCATTGAACCATGGTGGGAAAAGATACCTACTTTGTTCACCCACCCCATGATACAGCTGGGCTTGAGACATCCTATGCCTCCTCTTTCCCTAGACAACTCCTGACCTTAATTGCATTCTATATCTTTCAATGTGAATTCAGGTGTTTAGATAGGGTTGCATCCAGTGGTGTCATTCTGCTAGCTCAAAGCTGTCAAATCCAATATTTTGATTCTGCTTGCACAAAGCATTGCATAACCTGTTCTGCAAATCATTGCAAGGACTATTTCATGAGGTGCTGCGCAACTCATTCCAACTTCATTAGGCTAGGTCAGAAGAAGGCAACCTGTGGCCTAACCTGGTCCATGGGGTTGCCCAATCTGACCTATGGAGGGCCCCCTCCCCAAGCCCCCCCTCCTAAGGATTGGAATCCCCATGTTATCACTGATTCCCCTGGCAACTCCCCTGCACACCACTTACACTCCCAGTCCTGCAAACCCTGACCAAGTCCCTTCCCACTTCATTTGCACCCCTCTGGGGCATGAGTGGCACAGGAAGTAGACACCCAGCTCATCTGGGGCTTGCAGGACCCTGACTGGGATGTGAGCAGCATGGGAAGGAGGTGCCTGGCTTGACCAGGGCTTGCAGGACCCAGGCCAGCAAGCCCTGGGCAAGTCTCTTTCTCTGTGCAGAGACAAACATAGATTTCCATGTCTCTTTCTGCACAGAAGAAAAGCAAAAGCAAAAAAGGGAGCAGGAAGAACTGGATGATGTCATGGACCCCACCACTTAACATCATCTGGAGTGCCAGCTTGGTCTGGGGGGTGCCTATGTAGCCCCCAGCCCAACTTAGGTTTCCCACCCCCAAGCTAGGTATTGTTCGCTCTGGTTGTGCAAACAGTGACAGAGCAACAGCTAGTCTTGTCGTTTTTCTGCTATTGTAACATTGGACTTAACCCATACGATTTGAATCTCTGAATTCCTTGAGTCAGAGGAATCTGTCCATGGGGTGAAGTTCATTGAGCTTTAGTCAACCCAGATTTCGGCTTGCTTTCCCGGGAGTTGGCCCGACTCGATCTGCATCAAGTTGGGCCAGCTCACAGATTTCTGCTTTTTTAATTATTATTTGTGTAAAGCAATTTGCACAAATTACACACATTTCAGCTGTAATTTGCACAATTTGTGCAAATTGCAACTGCAGTTTGCATAATGTGCACAAGTTATGGCTGAAATTTCTGTGATTTGCACAGATTGTTGCTGTAATTTCCGTAAATTGCTTTTTACAGGGGAAAAACAATTCAAAAAAGTTCAGAGGTTTCTGGAACAAATCCTTGGCCAGGCTTGCAAATGCAAGCTGAGTCGGGGCACCGCAGGAATCTGTTGGGCCCCAAAAGGGCTGGATTTCCTGGTAATAGACATCCCTATTTGAATGGTGCTATCATCAGTCTGGACTAAGTCAGGAGCCAGAAATTCAGACCAAAGAGCAATCAGGATCATCAGAGGACAATCCAGAATGCAGGACCAGAAAACAAGCCAGGATTCTGGATCAAAGAGCAATCAGGATCACAGGGCAAGACCAGAAACACAAGGCAAACTCGCTCTGCCTCAGCAGACCTTGTTGCCTCAGCAGACCTTCCACTGCCACAGGAAGCCCTCTTATACTCATTCCTGCCCAGGAGAAGCCAATGGCCAGCCTGAGTGGAGTTTGCCCAGGAAATTCTTCACTGAGAAGCTGTAGTGACATGGGTCACCACATGGGTCAGTGGTCAGCAATTCCTGACAGAAGCTTGCTAAGAGGACACGTGCAATCATGAAAATAATGATTATAAAAACATATATTATTTTTCCAGCCAATAGACTATGAGAAAAGAACACTGAAACAGAACTATAATATGAAGCACAAAGCCAAAAATGAGAGTTCACACAATACAGGGAAATCATAAGCAAGTCATTTGCAGTTGAACATAAAAGCTTAATACTGCAAAGCAGTGTGAAAATCAGAATACTTCTTTAACCTTTAAAAAAGCCGTTTCTTTTGAACAAATTGCACTTCTTTGTCAGAACTTCTGAAGTTGCTGCAGTCATCGCAAAATGTGTCACTTTGTTTACCATCAATTTGCTTTTGCCATGAAACGTAGCTCTATTTTATGAGTAATCAGCCAAAAAAGGAAACTTGTTTCGGACTAGATACAGAGCCATAGGTGGGTTGTGATCATCTTTAATAATAAAGAGAATGTGTGTCTGTCTGTCCAGCCATCTGTCCATCAGCACCATAGTCCCAAGACCTTGAAACCTAGACACCTGAAACTTGGCATGCATAGGAAGGGGGTCCAAGAGGCCCACTTCAGAGTTATTTTGTTTTGAAAATGCATTAGTTAATTTTAATTAATTTTAATGTGTCCATGTGGTTCAAGCCTGCTGTTACATTTTCAGTCATTAAGGGCAGACTTCCCTTGATACCATTTGAAGCCAGGGGAGATTAGTAGGCCAAGGGACAGAGTTATAGGCCTGCCCCCTCCCCTCTGCTATGGGGAAGCCCCCCTCAGGAGAATGGAGTGGACAGACACACACACACCCTCAGGGAGCTATAGGGGTCGAGCAGGCATGGCTACATTCAAACAGGGTGGGCAATGTGTCCAATTCTGACAGGTGGTAAGTTTGCTTGAAGACTCTGCTGTATCAGATTAAGGGCTATTCCAACCTGTGTGAAGCTGGGTCTGTTCGCTAGTGTATAAAAGTGAGTACTTTACAATGTTTGAACCACAAATTCAGAAACTTTTCTTGTAAGGAATACTTAGCCCAAAATATACATCACCTCAACTATTGTTTTTTGTCTTTGTGCAGTGTAGAAGCTGGCACAGTATTTTCCCCTCCACCATGCAGATGATCTCACATATTGAGTGAAGAGACACATCACACCATACATGCAACTGATTCATATAATTACTTCCCCTCCAAACAGGGAAAGAAATGGACCATATCAAGCCATTGGTGGACTGATTTGCATGGAAGAGCAACACATTGGTCAGTGGAGGGCCAAAAAGTACTAAATAAATAAATACTCTGTTCAATGAACTAGTACTCTAAAGAACCTATTTGTTATTTGAAGAAGTGGAACCCATGGGGACCTGAACATAATTATTTGACAGTCCAGGCTGATTTCCATTTTTTGCCTAAGACAGATTATTGGACCACAAATATCCTAGTTGCTATATGCAACTGAAGGTTACTGTATGTATACTGGTTTTGTTGTAAGAAACAATTACTGTATATTCATACTATGAAAAATAAAAAATGATAGTGAAGAACAGTTGACTTGAATGACAACCCTGGGATTGTAGGTGGTAGGGGAGATGAGCAGTAGATACCTTACCAGTATTGATAATTCAATAATGATGGTGATAATAAAGCTTTGCCCCATTTTCTTTAATGTTCGAGTAAAATGCTGGTTGGAGAGAGTGACAGAATTAGAGTAAAGGCTTGGCAGATGGAACTAATGTTCGAAATATTTTACCAACTCTGACCTCCAGCCATTCTAAGTCCCTTTCATAAGAAAAAAAAAATATAGAAGAATAAAATTCAGAAACATAGTAGAAATGATTCCTTTATGGAATATTTAATGATGTAAGTTGCAGGTAAGGAAGCAAAACCCCAGAAGCAAGAATGTTAAAAAAATGAGACAGGAATATATCCATTAGTATGTCCTTCCTTGCCCTAAAGATAAGGGCAGAAATACACAGAAATGCTCTTAAATAGTGTGTTGTTGTAGGAAAAGATGGTTTTCATCAAATATTCAGATCCCACTACAGTTATTTTGGATAGTTCCATCTCACAGTCAGTTGTATCCTGATTATTCTTTATCCACGTAAGGTTGCATTCCATTTTAGGAAATGGAAAATGGACCAAAGCATTTTAGATGGGGCGCATTTTGAAAAACTGACATCTCAGAAGGGAATGCAGTCTTATACTACCTACATGGAGTGGCATGGAGACATTAGAAGGGAGATGACAAAAATATGCCATGTTTATGCCAAAAATATGGCATAAAAATATGCCAAAAATATGGCATAAAAATATGCCAAAAATATGGGGGGATTATTGCTCTGTGCCATGGCAATTGTGCCATGGGGTTCCACAGGGCTCTATTTTATCCCCCATGCTGTTTAACATCTACATGAAACCGCTGGGGGAGGTTATCCGGAGGTGTGGGCTGAGGTGCCATCAATATGCAGATGACACCCAGCTCTACCTCTCTTTCTCATCAAAACCAGGTGAGGCAGTGGCTGTTCTGAATCAGTGCCTGGGCATGGTAATGGACTGGATGAGGGCCAATAAACTGAAACTCAATCCAGACAAGACGGAGGTACTGTTAGTGGGTGGTTCGTCTGCCCGGCTAGGTGATATTCAACCTGTTCTGGAGGGGGTTGCACTCCCCCTAAAGGATCAGGTTCGTAGTTTGGGGGTGCTCTTGGATCCAGAATTGTCACTTGAGGCACAGGTGAACTCAGTGGCACGGAGCACTTTTTATCAGCTTCGGCTGGTATACCAACTACGCCCTTATCTGGACAGAGATAGCCTAGCTACAGTGATCCATGCTCTGATAACTTCTCGCCTGGATTACTGCAATGAATTATACGTGGGGCTGCCTTTGAAAACGGTCCGGAAACTTCAGCTGGTCCAAAATAGGGCAGCAAGATTGTTAACAGGGACTGGCCTGCGAGCTCATATTATGCCAGTACTTTTCCAGCTGCACTGGCTGCCAGTCCATTTCCGGGCCCGATTCAAAGTGCTGGAGTTAACATTTAAAGCCCTTAACGGCTTGGGGCCAGGTTACCTGAAGGATCGCCTCCTCCCATATGTGCCTGCCCGGACCTTAAGATCATCGTCAGCGGCCCTTCTCCGTGAGCCCCTGCCAAAGGAAGTGAGGCGGGTGGCTACTAGGAGGTGGGCTTTTTCTGCTGTGGCACCCCAGCTCTGGAATGAGCTCCCTAGTGAGGTTCGCCTGGCGCCTACATTGTATTCCTTTCGGCGCCAGGTGAAGACCTTTTTATTTTCCCAGGCATTTTAGCTTTCTAAATTTTTACCTTTGCTGTTTTAAATCTGTATTTTAAACTCCTGCACTGCTGCTAGATTTTATTGTGGTTGTATTGTTATATTGTGGTTTTAATGTTCTATATATTTTAAATTGTTTTATTGTGTGTTTGGTTTTAATTTTTGTGAACCACCCAGAGAGCTTCGGCTATTGGGCGGTATAGAAATTAAATAAATAAATAAATAAATAAATTCCATCCTACAAAGTGTCCCATTCTGTGGGCATGTGAAGATTTCAGGGATGTCAGAAGTATCTCATGGGGTCAAGTCAAGGCAGGTAAGGTCTGAGCAAGGTTAAATCCTGGTAGGAGAGATGGGGGTACTTGCAGAGGATTCATCATCTGAGTCCAAGGATGGCAGCAGGGCTGTGTTGTCTTCCTAGGAGGGCCCTAAATAAGGTACTGATGTGTTTTTTCCCCCTCATCAGAGTCCCCCAATATGCACTGTAAAGTCTGAGGGTTAGGAACCATGATAGAAAGATATAGAACCAATGTGACAGTTTCACATCCACAAGGAAACTAATTACTACAAATTGGTTACCTTTGCAAATTTCCCTAATTTGCTATTCAGAGTAAATCCCCATAGCTTCAGGGCCGGCATCAAAGGTAAGCATGGTTGGACACCTGCTGAGGGCCCAAACCCCAGCAAGGGCCCATTGCCAAGAGCCCCATGGAGTTGTTCTTCCTCTTCACCATTGCAACCTACTTGTTCACCTGCCTCTTGATCTGGCCCAGACAACTATGGTGGTGAGAAGGAGGAGCAGGAGATGCCCCTGCCTACTTATTCACTGGCTCTCTGCCTGTCAAGCAAGCAACTGATAGCAATGATGAGGATGAGGAGCAATAGTAGCTAATGACAATGGTGGTGAGAAGGTAGACTCAGTGAGGGAGGGGGGCCCTTGAAGATGTCTTGCCCAAAGGCTGTCAAAAACCTGGAGCCAGCAATGTACAACTTGATAGTGATTCTCTATTTGATGCAGACTTCAGATATTAAGGGCTTCTTCACATGGAGCTTTTATCCTCCTACTGAGATTGGTTACTCACTGAAGTTTGTGGGTCCTTTAGATGACATTGTCAACCTCCAGGGCATCTCCCGCACTAAATGCCAGAGATCCTGAAGAACCATGACTAAAATAGACAGTATATTGGGCTAGGCGGACCAATGGCCTGATCCCATATAACAGGGCTGGGGAAACTCTTTCAGCACAAGGACCAAATTCAATTTTGGAGACTCTCTTGGAGGCCTCATTTCAGTAGCGGGTAGGGTTGAAGGCAACGAGAGCAGAGCCAAAAATAGGGGGGAAATTTCCCTCATATACCCATAGCCTAAAAGCTCTTACTGCTTGTAACTACCGGGGGGAAGGGGGATTCAGCCTTTTAGAACAGGGAAAGAACTGCACAAAAGCCAAGAAACCACCAAATTATTGGTGGTTGGGAGAAAAGGGGTGTGGCCAGGGGAAGGGGGTGTGGCCATCTGGGGAACCCCTTAGGGCCAGTTTGGGACCCCAGGGGGGCTTAATTTGGCCACTGGGCCTAAGCTTCCCCACCTGCACAGTATAGGTCACCTTCATATGTTCATTTTAAAGATCCAGATATTTGTGAGGACCCCAAGGGGACTTTGGAAAGTAGCATGAGGCTCTGCTGTTTAAATAAAGAGTGTTGTTTTTCTGAAACTACTGCCTCCTAAAATAGTTCTTTGAATCCCAGGCATTACGCTGAACCTAGTGGGTTGTGCTACCTATTTTTTTTATACTTTTAAAGAAACTGATAAAATAGCTAAAAGTAGTAGTAAATGCCTCTGACAACATAAATGTCAAATTGCAGTTTGCTAGCAGGAGCATGTAAAACTGCTAGAGGTTATGGCCGCAGACTTTCAGTGTATATGATTTATTGGGAAAACTTCAAAAGCCAGTTGTACATTAAAAAGAAGAAGTTGAGTACTGTAATACTCAGAGCTCAACCTATATAAGTAATAAACCTGAAACCCTCCAGCTATTTTTTAAAAAAAGTTCATTTCTGCATTATTTCCAATCTGTTGACTCCATATTTTCCCCTATACATCCATTCATCTTGCCCAGAAGGGGGTGAGATAGACATAACTAGAGGGCATTTTCCTCTTTGCACTATTTTGCAGATAAGTAAAGTGGGGCAAACAAAAACTGTGATTTTCTCAAAGACACATAACATGTCAGACAACAACTCCAATGTCGAAGCCTTAACTCTGATGCCAGTTAAAGTACCAAAAGTCTTGTTTATATATATTTGGAATCTTACAGACAATAAAACTGGACACTGTAGCTGTACTGCATCCATTTGCTGTGTGGATGGAAATGAAGAAGGAGCTCCCAGTTGTTTTTATTAGAGTATCTCTCCTGTCATGAATGAAATGTAAATGAATTGCCAGAATATATTGCTTCTCTGCCCGCCTTCCCCTCACCCCATTCAATCAAGTGTCCATTTTATGTGCCATGTGAATCTTATTTGGTCCCAGAGAGATTATTTGAATTAGCCTTGTCTCACACTTTGCGTTAACATTAAAGTAAAATGAGTGAGATACACACATTATGCTTTTATCGCCAGCAGGGATTTCAAGTAAGTTGAGTTCTACTGAAAGTAAATAAAAGAGAAGGCCCTTGATAAAAGTGTTTCAGTCATTGTAATGAGAACTATGGAAGATCTACGAGCCACAGCAGTTTACCCCATAAGCTGTCAAGAATATCATATTTCAAATACATTGTCTTTCAATATTCATATGTGATTTGACGATTCCAAGTTTGTTTTTAAGAAGCCCTGTCAGAGAAACTACAGTGTAGGATTTAGTTTCCTGTGTGGATCTGGACAATTTCCAGTGTGGAGCCAGGCAGAAATTGATCAGTGGATTTAGATCAGGGGAGCAGAACCTCTTTCAGCCTAAGGGTTATGAATGGAAGACAATGGCATCTGGATCCCCCATAAAATTTTGTGATGGCACGATAAAAGGTTTGTCTGGCAGTACCGCAAATTACAGCAGGCTGATAGGTGAAAAAGAGATAATGATAACTATAATACAAATTAACTTGGACGGCTGTTAGTAGGAAAATATGCTTACTTTGTGTAAATCAGGGCAGAACCTCAGCCCAAGGGACAAATCTGGCCTTCTGGGATTCCACAGAAGGCCACGCCCTCACAACCCCACGTTTTCCCAACCACTTCTTCCATCATTTTTCTTACTGCAGTAAATCCATTAAGGAAGAAAATATGGAATAGCTGCACAATGCCTTCTGTTTGGTAACACAAGAAACCCACTGTCTGGAAACACTCTTAGGGTGTAATCTGATGTGTGTTTAGACAGGAAAGGGGCATGCTGGGAGTTGTAGGAATTTTTTATTTCTAAACATGCATAGGATTGCACCCTTAGTATTTTGAAACATTGGTACATTTTGCTTCACTAGTTGATCTGTATCAGGAATTATAGCTGACATCAAACGCAGTCAGCACTGGGCCATTACCAGTTGCATCATGGGAGAACTGCAAGAACTCAGGAACTGTCCTGACTTCAGCTTCTTACTATATGTCCCACTAACCTATGAATGAGGATCCTTAACTTTTCTCTAGTACTGAATCATCTTGCCCAACATACCTGACTTGCCCATAACCTTTTCTGATCTGTAAAGACTAAGGGTGTTTACAGACAAAGCTAAGAGTTCCTTTGAACCTCTCACATTATTTGTGCACATACTTCTTTAAAAAGTTCAGACTAGAAAATGGAAGAAATCGAACTTTAAATCAAATATGTATTCTCAGCAATGTAGGTTTCACATTTGTCTTATTGATGTAAGAAATACAAACATCACTTTGGTGTCATCTTTCAAAATGCCCTAAAGACTGATCTCAGCTTACTTTCTGAAACTCTGAGGTTACCACAGAGTGACTTTATCATGCCCACTTTGCACTTGTATGGTGAGAACATGTGTTTACACAAGTATTTATATGTATACTTGTGTTTATACCACTGTAGTGCAGACTCTTAATTTCCAGTGGTTTACCTTGCCGTTGTTAATGCAGAGAAAAATCTGCCTATTTTGCAGATACATTGGGAGCTTTTAGAATCACACTGATACTTGGCTGTAGAATAATGTTTTGGTTGCAGATGTGAATGACCAGCTCAGGTAAGAGGATACAACTGGGCTTGAAACTGGAAGTACTGAACGAAGACAAAAAAAAAAAGGTACTTGTGACCTAATGCCTGTGGTACATTTAAGGCCAAAGCTACATGTCCTTATACCAGCCTTCCCCAACCAGGTGCCCTTCAGTTGTTTTGGACTTGAACTCCCATCAGCCCCAGCCAGCATGGGCAATAGTCAGGAATGTACCCCAAAACTCCTAGAGGGCACAAATCCAAAATACTTGGAGGACACAACTTTGGGGAAGGCTGCCTTATACACTTCAGTAAAAATTATCTGCTCCAGGGATGATCTTGTTGTTCTTGTTGTTCTTGTTGTTGTTATAATTATATCCCGCCTTTTTCCCAATACTGGGACCCAAGGCAGCTTTACAACATTAAAATTTGTACAATTAAAACCTATAAATAGAAGTATACAAAAGTTAAAAATATAATTTAATCATCAATAATATTAAAACTATATAAAATATCAAAATGTTAAAAGACAACTAGAAATATAACCATAGTATCCATATGTCCTGTTCTCACAGGTCCAGACTAGCTATCCCCAAAGGCCCACTGGAAGAAAAAGGGTTTTACATGCCTGCAAAAGCATATGAAGGAGGGTGCCAGTCTCGTCTCCCTAAGAAGGGAGTTCCAGAGCCTTGGAGCAGCCACCTAGAAGGCCCTCTCCCACGTTCCCACCAGATGTGCCTGTGATGGTGGCAGAACTGTGAGAAGGGCCTCCCCTGAAGATCTCAGGGCATGAGTAAGCTCATAGGGGAGAATACAGTCTTTCAGGTAACCTGGACCCGAGCCGTATAGGGCTTTATAGGACATGACCAGCACTTTGAATTGTGCCCGGAAACAGACTGGAAGCCAGTGAAGCTGTTTTAACAGGGGAGTTGTATGCTCCCTGTAGCCAGCCCCAGTCAACAGTCTGGCAACAGCTCTTTGAACCAACTGAAGTTTCTGAGCACTCTTCAGAGACAGCCCCATGTAGAGTGTGTTACAGTAAACCAAACAAGATGTAACTAAGGCATGTGTTACTGTGGCCAAGTCAGACATCTCAAGGAATGGGTGCAGCTGGTGCACAAGCTTTAGCCATGCAAATGCACTCCTGGCCACCGCTGAAACCTGGGCATCCAGGCTCAGGGCTGAATCCAGAAGTACACCCAAGCTGCGAACCTGTGTCTTCAGGGGGAGTGTAACCCCATCCAGCACAAGCTGAATCCCTATTCCCTGATCTACCTTTCGACTGGCCAGGCACACCTCTGTCATGTCTGGATTAAGCTTCAATGTGTTTGCCCTCATCCAGTCCATTATGCTGACAGACACTGTTTTAGCACCCCAACAGCTTCCTTGGAATTAGATGGAAAGGAAACGTAGAGTTGGGTGTCATCAGCGTACTGGTGACACCAAACCCCAAAACTCTGGACAACCTCTCCCAGTGGTTTCATGTATATGTTAAATAGCATGGGGGACAAAGCAGAACCCTGAGGGGTTCCACAAGCCAATGGCCAGGGAGTCGAACAGAAGTGCCCCAGCACCACCTTCTGGTCCACCCCTCCAAGAAGGAATGGAGCCACTGTAAAACAGTGCCTCCAAGTCCCATCCCAGTGAGGTAGCCCAGAAGGATACCATGGTCAATGGTATTGAAAGCTGCTAAGAGGTCCAGCAGAACCAACAGGGACACACTCCCCCTGTCTAGTTCCCAGCGTAGGTCATCCACCAAGGCGACCAAAGCTGTTTCTGTCCCATAACTGGGTCTGAAGCCAGATTGAAATGGATCTAGATAATCTGTCTCATCCAGGAATCCCTGGAGTTGGGAGGCCTAGAAATGGAATACTGGAAACTGGCTGATAATTATCCAATATGGTGGGGTTCAGGGAGGGCTTTTTTTTAACAAAGGTCTCACCACTGCCTCCTTCAGGCAGGCTGTAACTCTGCCTTGACTAAGGGAGGCATTAACCACTCCCCTTACCCACTCAGCCAGTCCACCTCTGGCTACTTTTATGAGCCAGGAAGGGCAAGGATCTAGAACATACGTGGTGGCTCTCACCTCTCCCAGGATCCTGTCCACATCTTAGCTGCCACAGCTCAATAAGGTCTTCATTAATCCCTCAGTAGTCCAGACTACTCAACTGTTTAGGACTCACCTGTTTAATAGCAGCCAAACACAGTCCTTTTGGCAGGCCTTCGAAGAATGGGAGGGGCGTTAGAGGCTTCAAGCAAAGGTTTACTTGGAGGAATCCATTGGCTAGCTAGCAGGACCAGGAACAATGGCTGCTCTTCAAAGAACCACTTGCCCTGCACTGATGGGAGTTTCACCTTTAACACTATATCCATTGCTTCCTACAGTGCAATATTTAATAAAGTTGTAGCCTTAGTTAAACCCTTGTGGTGGTGTTAGTTAAAGCAGGCAACTCGTGTTTTCCCTTCTAGGACTGGGGCAGGGGGGTGGCAGCAGGGAAGAATATTGTCCCACTATTCTACAGATAAAGCAACCGGAGACATAGGGCCGATCTACATTGCTCCCGCCATCGCAATGAATTCGGTGTCCCGTCGGGTTAAACGCTCTTGCATTAAAACGTGATTATTCACACTCACCGATTTTCCCCGTTGCAGTGCTTCATCGAATGCGCGAGCTCGGTTCACACTTGAGTGCTGTGCTGTTTTCCTGCTGCGCTGTACTGTTTTCCTGCACGCGCTTGTCTGATCTCGGATGCTAAGCAGGATCGGCCCTGGTCAGTAGTTGGATGGGTGACCGCCTGGGAATCAGGCTTCCTGCATTGAGCAGGGGGTTGTTCTATCCCTTCAAATGAAACTAAGTTTTACCCCCTCCTATCCCCCTCTCCAGATGTTTTTTTTTTTTAAATTAAGGCGTTATCCTTGCAGAATCGGGGCTTCTCTGCGATGTTTTTCTTAGGGATGTCAGAGAATTCCGCCATGGATCTCAGTGAGGCCAAATGCCAGTGCATTCAGCCCCCTGAAATCCGTGGCGGAATGAAGCCCCACCACCCCAGCACCACGTTTTGCATGCAAAACGGAGCACTTACCTGGTGCTGTTCACGCTGCTTTGCGAATGGCGGCCACATCTGCAGCTACCATTTGCTTCCCCATTTTTGCCGTGATAGGCTACGTAAATACTTACGTAGCCTATCACAGCTAACGCAGTGACGTCATTTGTGTCCCTGCAGAGGCCGTGATAGGCTACATAAATATTTACATAGCCTATCACAGCAAAAAAAAAAGGGAATGCAAATGGCAGCCGCCGTAGCCACCGCCGTTTGCATTCCTATTTTTTTTGCCGTGATAAGCTACGTAAGTATTTACGTAGCCTATCACAGCGAAAGACAGGGGCGCAAATGGCAGCCACTACACCATTTGCACCCCTGTTTTTTTGCCATGATAGGCTACGTAAATATTTATGTAGCCTATCACAGCAAAAAAACAGGAACGCAAGTGGCAGCCAGCATAGCCGTCGCCATTTGCGTCTGCAGGCTGCTACCGCCATTTGCGTATGCTAGGGTTTTTCCCCCTGCCGTGATAGGCTGCGTAAATATTTACATAGCCTATCACGGCTCCATACAGGGATGCAAATGGTGGCGGCTACAACAGCTGCCATATGCATCCCTGCAGGGCTGCGCAGCGGCCGGATGTCCAGCTGCGGGCGGCCGGAGCCGGCCAGGCAGGATTTTGGGAGGGACGACCGGATCGCCTCCCCCCCCGTCGAGGATTCTGGGGGGAGGGACGGAGCGCCTCCCCCCCCCATGGATTGCCCGGCGCGGAGCCAAGTACATCCCTAATTGGAAGTGAAAAAAGGTGGTAAGTGTAGATCCAGACTATAGAGAAGTTAATGTTACTCTTTGTAAGTTTGTGACACTTGCAAATAAACCTCATAAGTAGACTTCCTGAACTTCAAGCCCTGACTTCAATCCCTCTTCTGAGTTATCACTCCAAACTCTGCACAGTGCTCTATATTTTTATATGCTAAGATCTGCAGGCAGATGCTATAAGATTTTTGAGGATGAAAGAGATTGAATTGAAACAGGCTCTCACCCACATACTGTGTGGTCTCTTTGATGACTCTTGCAGGCTCTTCTGACTTTTACCTTGGTTCTCCAAGCTGTTGCAATTCAGATAAATGAATTTTAAATACCTCATTATGTACCCACTCCTGTCACACTGAAACCAAAGGGAGATGTGGCTAACTGAGGCAGGCAACGGGATTGGAAAATGCATTTGAAACCACCTCTGCTGCAAGACCGACTCAAAGACTGCTTAAGTTGGACAAGTCTTGTTAGGTGTCAGTGGGGACTGGGCAAACCACCTTCACTGAAAGTTAATGACAAACATGTAATTCAATGACGTTGTTTTATGTAAGTCACTTGTCAAGCATATCATTGTAAATAGTCTTTGATGGCCTTTGACTGGAGGCCTAGCACATGTCTACAGGTTGATTGGGGCATGAAGGGCCACATCAGACATTGTATCACAGAGCTGCAACCAATCCCAGCTCTCCAATGAAGACACCTGTTACAATACAGAAAGCGAAACTCAGGAGACCACAACACAAGAACAATGCATATCCATTAGGGAGTGTTCCAGGGGAGGACCGAGACGCATAATGCATTAAAAAAAAAAATAGGATTCCATAGTACTGGAGCTTCATCTGAAAATGGTTTTAAGCACTGACCATGTGAGAAACTGTTGCCAAGTAATAAAGCACATTTTCAAATGTCTATAGCCAGACTAGAATAAGGGATACTAAACAGTTGCCTATTTCAGAGGACATTTAGCAGTTCATGAGATGGGAGGGCAAGCATGCATAACAATGATAAATTTAAGAAGATATTCAATTAATCAACCAGAGACAAAAAAAAATAGGTGATGAACTGTGTGAAATACACAGAATAAAATCAAATCATCATCTGTGTATCATAGACATGTATGGGCATTTTATATAAAAATCCTGGAAGCAGAAATATGGCTATAACATGCATTTACTAATCCTGAAAGGTGTACTCAGGTAAAAATAACTTGTCATCAGGTATGATGCTTCTATATAATGGACTTATGACTAGGCTAGTGTTTCCAGAAATATGAAAGGCCACCACTTTCTTCAAGGAGAAGTTGCTCCAAGTGAAGCCTGTGATTAACAAAATAAATGATACAAAAGGTAAGGAATATCCCTCTACAAATGTATGTGATGTCATGCAGCAATCAGAGCAAATTTTGAATTTTTACTTTGGCAGGAAAGATTATCATTTTGAACTTTTGAATTTCTGAAATTGTTTTACATAGCCATCATGTTATACGCACCTCACTTCTGAGGAGTGAGAAGTTTCAGAGGTTCCATTACTTACAAAGGATTCAGTTTCCTTAGAAGGAGGTCACTAAAGACGTATGGTGTTTCTGTAATATAAGGTTTATTTACATATATACAGTCTGAGCATAAATTGAGAGTTCACAGCTTTAGCACTCCAACAGATTCCTGTTACCCATAAGTCTTCTAGGAGAACCCATAGCACCACAGAATTTCCTGTAGATAGCATAGGCTGCTCTCTGCCTGTTTTTCAGACCTATTTCCAGCACAGACTGATCTCCTGCCACACACACAGACCTCACTTCCCTCGTCTTGTTGGGGGGAGGGAAGAGGGGGAGAGAGGGAGAGAGAGAGAGAGAGAGATTAGTACTCTCTTGCCCATCTTAGCTCCCATTGAAACATATCACCCAAATGTTACCAGCTTTCAACTGGCTTTTGTCAGGTCTTGCCTCAGAGCACCCACACTGATAGTTCAACTTACAGAAATTTTAGGGTGGTTCCAGATGGAGGGCTCCTAGCACAATCAACTAGGAGGCATCGTGCATTATTCCATCTTTTCTTCCTTAAGGGTTGTTTTTTTTCTGAAAAGAAAAAAGATGAAAGAAGTAGTGGGAAAAAACAGGAGGGCTATAAATTGTGGACAACATTGGCTGGATCCCAGTAAAATTCCATAAATGAAGCCATTGCACTATTCACAGCACAAAACCTTTAGGTTAACATGTTTTGCTATCACTTGCTAGGACACATCACGTACTAGACTTTACCCTGACTTGACACAACAAACCATTCCCCAAAAGACACTGTAAAAATGAGTAAAGTCTATAAGAAAGACAATAAACAATACCCATCAAACTGCTGGAGGTCACCCATCAAACATCAGACTTATATAAATAAGCCATTTCTGACCCTTTGTACCTCAAAATTGGCACAGGCCATCCTATAAGCAACCTCTCCTCCACTACCAAGTGTCAGATTAATCTATTAAGCCAGTTTCCAAGTTATAGAGCCTTCTGCCCTCTGATTTTTGGTTATAATCATGGAATGCAATTCATTCAATTCACCCTTAAAACAATGGCCCTAAAAGCCTCATCTAGAAGCACTATCAGAGAATCTCTTTGAAATCAGAGGCACTGGGCTAAAAGGGACCTCTGAAATATCACTGAAATTAAGGCTAACCCATCACAATATCTTTCATTGACTGTGGCATTATTTATACAAAATACATTGGCAAACGTAATTCTGCATGTTGTTATTAATGATGGTTGAACTTACCACAGATTAATTTGTTATATCCTCAGAAAATAACAAATTCACCCATGTTAGCTCAGACAAGAGTTCTCCTTTAATATGAACTCTTGTTCCATGTATACAGGTTTTTGCACATGCATGATATCAATGTGCATCTTGGGAGCTGTTGTTTGGAAACACATAGTGCAGCAAAACATCATGTGTCACCACGTTATGTACCCCATTTTATGGTTCTTTTTGTGTGGCCTTTCTATATAATGTTCACTAGTCGTCTGTCACTGATCATGGAAGAGACATAGAAAACAGAAAAAGGGGGTGTACACCTACCTGGATGTTTCTTCCAATGTGATTGGTTGTGGTTAAAGTGACATGATCACATTTTACCTTAAGCACGAAAATGGTTAATCCAACCAACTCAGCACATGCACAAAAATGGTGCTGTTTAGATGTAATCTACATACTGTATGCTCTGAAGTTCACAATCAATTCTTAAAATTTATTTATTCATTTCTTTATTTATGACATTTCTTGGCCACAGAAGCCAACATTTCAGGGCAGAAGCCCTCCCAAGGTAGCTTAAGCAATAAAATACATCCAATACAAATAGCACATTTGTAAAACACCAATCCAGATTCATTACAGAGCTGAGCATTTTGAATGGATGAGTTTCAACCAGCAACCTGACTAATTATGAAATTTGGCAGCATCATGAGTTGTAATCAAAATAACATGCTGTCATAGGCAGGTAAAAAATCTAGTCATTCTTTTTTTAAAAAATGCTTGAATAAGCCCATATTACACATACATACTCCTTCACATGCATCTCCAAGGTGGCATTATTAGGGTTTGCGTTGTCCAGGTTTCCATAGATAGTAGTTTCTGAAGATTAACTCTCTCTCTCTCTCTCTCTCTCTCTCTATATATATATATATATATATATATATATATAATAAAGTGGTTATGTGTGTGTTTTAAATTTAGTCTTCTTCCTTCAAGTACAATTGCATACGCACAGCAAAGATGTGCTATGTGCAATTCACTGCATCCCTCTTCAGATTCAGCCTCTTCACCCTGGAAGAGAATGGATTGTGAGTAGAGTGTCCTGAAGTGGCTGCAAAAAAGCTGGTTCAGTCCTACAGATCCTACAAAAAATGAAGACTTAGACCCTAAGGTTCATGCTGTAGTGTCTTCTGAAGGACAAATAGAGCTTTTCCTGTTGTTTATTGATTTATTTAAATCTATACGTTTCCCTGTTTTCTATTAAGTTGGTGTAGTGGCCAGTCAGGTCCAAATTAAGCAAAGATGTCAGGTACACCATCCAAATGGCATAGTAAATATATTCTTGTTATCTTCCCTTCTGTTTTATGACCTGGTTCATACATCAGAACTATCCATGGGTTCTTTAAACCATAGATAGCCATGAACAAGTGGGAGCATGCATAGGAGCTGGTTCCTGCCCACCTGCCCACTCCTACTACAATAAACAATCCCTGGGTTGTTTATTATGACATCTAAAGCCAGAATTCTGGGTTGTTAGGGGAAGTTTGAACCCATGA
The DNA here is from genome assembly GCF_057233095.1 of Heloderma suspectum. Taxonomy (NCBI): domain Eukaryota; kingdom Metazoa; phylum Chordata; class Lepidosauria; order Squamata; family Helodermatidae; genus Heloderma; species Heloderma suspectum. The sequence continues at coordinate 75,582,548 of NC_139462.1, forward strand.
GTTCAAACTATGGGTTGTTCATCCCTCAACAACCCAGAACTATGGGTTCGGATGTCACAATAAACAACCCCAAGACAGGGCATCCCTGAATAGTTTATTGCAGCAGGAATGGGCAGGCATGTGGAAACCAGCATACATGCTCATTCCTGCTACATTGTCAACAACCTATGATCTGTTAAGTATGGGTTGTTGACAACATGCAAACCAAATCTATATGTCTTATGCAGCAAGAACATCCAGTGTTACAAAGGATGGGCTTTTAATAATGAAAACGACTCTGTATATCCACTTTGCATGGCCTTCACCATTGTCCTACTTCACTGGAACATATTCTGTCAGATGTGTCTTTATTGGCATCTGCAATATTCATAAAATTAAGCTGATACATGTACAAACACTTGACACAGCTGGAAAATCCCATATCATAGGAATTAATGAGCTCTCTGAATGTCCTCAATGCCAAATAAATGTCACACACCCTTTTTGTAAACCACATCTGGTGTCCAATAAGTTCTAAAGAGAATGTTTGTTGCATGGGACACTGTTTAATAATACTAATATTATTATTGGGAAGAACAGACCTGTATCACAAAAGGCTCTAAGGGCAGACTAAAAGGCCAGAATATTTTAAGTTACCACCATGATCTGGCTATCAGTTTATGATCACGGTGAAACAATCTTATGCCACTGCTTTCCTAGGAGATCTCTGGATGTATAATGTGTGAGTTTGTGTGTGCATTCTCTAGAATGTCCATAAAGTGCACTTTCTAACCTTTAAAGCCCTACATGGCTCGGGACAAAAATACCTGAAAGACCACCCTCCCCCATAGGTATGCATCTACCTGTACCTTAAAATCTTCTTCAGAGGCCCTGCATTAAATGCCCCTGCCACATGAGGTGAAGTAGGGGACCTGTAGGGAGAGGGCCTTTTGGGTGGTGGCACCCTGTTTTGGAAAAGCCTTCCCAGATAGGCACCATATTTATGATCCTTTTAGCACCACTTCAGTACCTTTTCATTCACCCAGGCCTTTTAAATAATTTCTGTCTTTCAGGATTAAATCCAGTGTCACACTAGCAGGCATCCATGAGCCCTGTGATGGGACTTTCTCTCTCTCTCTCTCTTTCCCCCTGCAGCCCTCCATGCCATCTGAAAATCTGCTCTGAAGGCTTTTACAGACCTCCGAAGCAGATGTTGCAGGCACACATGGGGCTGCGGGGGGGGGACTGCCCCCTCCCAGTTCTGCTGACGGAGCTGCTTCCATCAGCAGAATGACACAATTGTGTACAACCCTTAGTCTGGCCCTTTCAACTTAAAATCTATTTTAATTGTCATTCAGTTGAAATGTTTTTTTTTATATACTGTATTTTAGTGTTATGCTTGTTTGTGACAAACCCAGAAAACTAGTGTTATGGGACAGCTATATAAATACAGTAATAAATATCTATGCATTGATCTAAGACAGAGTGAATTGTTGAGAATCTCATTCAGTTCTTCTTCAGCGTTGCCATGCAGTTTATCTGACTCACAGCATTATTGAGGCTTTGTAAGATATTAGAATGGTATCACTGCCTCCAAATATAAAGGACTTTTAGGCTAATCTCGGTAGGACCTTGAATTTATGATTAATGTCTTGGTATTTTTATGTCACCCCTTCAAGGATCACTGCCTTGTTGTGGCAAAGGGGCTTGCGTAACTCAGTGAAGCCATAAGCTATGCCGTGCAGGTCCACCCAAGACGGACAGGTCATGGCGGAGAGTTCTGACAAAATGTGGTCCACTGGAGAAGGAAATGGCAAGTGGCTGTCTGATGAGGCTTTACAAATAGCTGAGGAAAGAAGGGAAGCAAAAAGCAGGTATGACCTAAATCATATCCCTTATGAATATACAGTGGAGGTGAGGAATAGATTTCAGGGATTAGACCTGATAGACAGGGTGCCTGAGGAACTATGGACGGAGGTCCGTAACATTGTTCAGGAGGCAGCAACGAAATCCATCCCAAAGAAAAAGAAATGCAAGAAAGCCAAGTGGCTGTCTGATGAGGCTTTACAAATAGCTGAGGAAAGAAGGGAAGCGAAAAGCAAGGGAGAAAGGGGAAGTTATATCCAACTGAATGCATAGTTCCAGAGAATAGCAAGGAGAGACAAGAAGGCCTTCTTAAATGAACAATGCAAAGAAATCGAGGAAAACAACAGAATGGGAAAGACTAGAGATCTCTTCAAGAAAATTGGATATCTCAAGGGAACGTTTTGTGCAAAGACGGGCATGATAAAGGACAAAGAAGGCAGGGACCTCACAGAAGCAGATGAGATTAAGAAGAGGTGGAAAGAATACACAGAAGAACTATACAGGAAAGATCTGAATGTCCCTGATAGCCATGATAGTGCGCTCACTGAACTTGAGCCGGACATCCTCGAGAGTGAAGTCAAGTGGGCCTTAGGAAGCATTACTAACAACAAAGCTAGCGGAGATGAGAGTATTCCAGCTGAGCTATTTAAAATCCTAAAAGATGATGCTGTTAAAGTGCTGCATTCAATATGCCAACAAATTTGGAACACTCAACAATGGCTGCAAGACTGGAAAAGGTCAGTTTACATTCCAATTCCAAAGAAGGGCAACGCCAAAGAGTGTTCAAATTACCGCACAATTGCACTCATTTCACATGCCAGCAAGGTGATGCTCAAAATCCTACAAGCTAGGCTTCAGCAGTATGCGAACCGAGAACTACCGGAAGTACAAGCTGGGTTTCGAAGAGGCAGAGGAACTAGAGATCAAATCGCCAACATTCGCTGGATCATGGAGAAAGCAAGAGAATTCCAGAAAAACGTCTATGTCTGCTTCATTGACTACACTAAAGCCTTTGATTGTGTGGATCACAACAAACTCTGGCAAATTCTTAAAGTGATGGGAGTACCAGACCACCTTACCTGTCTCCTGAGAAACCTGTACGAGGGTCAAGAAGCAACAGTAAGAACCAGACATGGAACAACCGAGTGGTTCCAAATTGGGAAAGGAGTACGACAAGGCTGCATATCGTCACCCTGCTTATTTCACTTATATGCAGAGTACATCATGAGAAATGCCAGGCTGGATGAATCAGAGGTCGGAATTAAGATTGCTGGGAGAATTATCAATAACCTCTGGTATGCAGACGATACCACCCTAATGGCAGAAAGCAAAGAGGATCTAAAGAGCCTCTTGTTGAGGGTGAAAGAGGAGAGTGCAAAAGCTGGTTTGAAACTCAACATTAAAAAAATTCAGATCATGGCATCTGGCCCCATCACTTCCTGGCATATAGAAGGGGAAGAAATGGAAGCAGTGACAGATTTTACTTTCTTGGGCTCCAAGATCACCACAGACGGTGACTGTAGCCATGAAATTAAAAGACGCTTGCTCCTGGGGAGGAAAGCTATGGCCAACCTAGACAGCATAGTAAGAAGCAGAGACATCACCTTGCCGACAAAGTTCCGTCTAATCAAAGCTATGGTTTTCCCAGTAGTAATGTATGGCTGTGAGAGCTGGACTATAAGGAAGGCTGAGCGCCGAAGAATTGATGCTTTTGAACTGTGGTGCTGGAGAAGACTCTTATGAGTCCCCTGGACTGCAAGGAGGTCAAATCAGTCCATCCTAAAGGAAATCAACCCTGAGTGCTCATTGGAAGGACAGATACTGAAGTTGAAGCTCCAATATTTTGGCCACCTAATGCGAAGAGAAAACTCTCTGGAAAAGACCCTGATGCTGGGAAAGACTGAAGGCAAAAGGAGAAGGGGACGGCAGAGGATGAGATGGCTAGATAGCATCACCGACGCAATGAATATGAACCTGAGCACACTCCGGGAGAGTGCGCAGGACAGGAAGGCCTGGCGTGCTATGGTCCATGGGGTCACAAAGAGTCGGACACGACTGAACAACTGAACAACAACAACAACTTATACTTAAGTTAGTGTCAAGGGCTCCTTGGAGGGCTCTCTCAGTCTAATCTAGTAGCCAAGTCCAGACACAGACAAAGGGATTCTTTTCAAAGCTTTATTCTTCTTTTACAACTTAACAACTCTACAGGTAGCAACTAGATCTGAGCAGCAGCATCCCTATGCCCTAAGTTGGAAACAGTTGGTCCCCGTTTGAAAGGCAATTACTGGCAGACCCCTGAATATAAGGACTAGGGAGAATCCCTCCCCTTTTCCCTTGGATCCTCTGGGTGCAACTGTTCTTTGAGCGCCAACCAGGCGCTACACCTCCTTTCCGCGCTCTCCATTTGGCGTCGCTCTCTGCATCTGCGCCGCGCATCCACCCAGTCTGCTATCTGTGCTGGGTCACTCCCTGGACTGCTTTCTAATCTAGGAATGTTGGTGGGAGGAATCTCTGTCAGCTGCGGGCCCTGGGGAAAAGGGGCGTGCTCCTCTCCCAGGAGCGACTGCTCTTCCTCCGAATCAGAACTACTCTGGGATTCTATGGGCTCAGTGTCCACCCTGACAGTTAGTAATGCAGCTTGCCAACAATAGGGTACAGTGTGTAGATGTAAGTTTCTACAAGACCTAGTTTCATGTGGCCTTGTGATTAATTTCAAAGGTCCTTTGCAAGCAATCAGTTCAGACTTTAGCAAGCAGCCCACTGAGTGGGGGAAAAGAAGAGGGACAATGAGAGAGAGAAGAGAGTGTTGGGCAGGGGAGAAAAAAGGGGTGACCTGCCCTCTTTTGGCTCTGCAAGCCCCAACAGATTATCCCCAAGGTAATGTGACCCTTGACAACAACAACAAAAAGTTTCCTCAACCCTGCCCTAATCCATAAGTATTTCTCAGACCACCTGCTCTTCACTATTCCACTAAGCTGTAGGCTCTGGATTTCCCAAAGAGGCAAACAGATGTCTGGTCAAAAGCAGCTTTGGGAGAGCAATTTGGAGTAGGGGAGCGCCAGGCAGAGAAAGGGTTAAGTGCACCCTTCTCCCACCAGTTCTCTACTCCAAATCACACCCCTGAAGCTAATTTTCCCTTAAAAGAAAAGCAAACAGCTGTCTAGCTTTTATGCATGGTTAGGCATATGGTAGACTAGTTATTGATGAGAGTGGGTTGCCAGGCTGGTGAAATAGCATAATCCATGTCATTGAAAGGATAGCTTCAGAAAGTCCAAAACTGGGGTAGGGGGAAGAAAAGAGGAAGAAATACCCTCAGTTAAAAGTTTAGTAACCCATGTTGTAGAATGTGTACTTTTCAGCCACATTTGTGAGACTGAGTAAATTGTATCACTTCCTGAGCAGATGTGTGAAGTAAAGTATAAATATCCCCAAGAGACAACATGTCAGGTAACTGATAGTTTAATGACTTCTCTATCTGTATAATCATATTTTCAGTTTAGAGGTAATTGCCTTAGATACACATGGGAGAGGTCTTTTATAATACAAATACAAGAGAATTACTAAATTAGCCATTTATCTCCACTTTCATCCCTTTAAAAATGTACTTATGACAAGATGTTTACTTTTTAAAAAGCCACTCTGTAAACCACATTATCTTTAAAGTTAGATGGACTTGTGCACTTTACTCAAAACAGGAGTGGGAAACCTGTGGCCCTCCAGGTGTTGTTGAATTCCATCTCCCATCAGCCCCAACCAACATGGACAATGGGCAGAGATAATAGGAGCTGGAGTCCAATAACATCTGCAGGGCTACAGATCCGTGAGCCCAGACTTAAAAGATCAGTTCCTCATTACTTATTTTTAACACCACAGAAACTGCCTGGATGTCTTAAAGGAGCCTGAAAACTCTTTTAAAACGTATCAGTAACTTGTTTTTCTCTGCAGGACATACCACAGGGATCTGCACAGTGACCTTTATTTCAATGCCAACAGACCCAGGATCCAATGGATGCTGGTGGCTCCAATGTCAGTTGGGCAGTGAGTCTGTTCTGGGCTTCAGTCAGAACCAGTCAGAACTCTAAAGGAGCTATCCAAGGTGCTGGTTCAGTGCTGGTGCCAGGATCAAAGGTTTCTGTCTTGAACCAGTGTTTGGGAAACATGAGCAAGTGAGTGAAGGAGCACAAAATAAAATTACAGGGAAACTTGACTACAGTAGAGTCAGGCACACATGTAATATGTTTTCCATGGAATCACAAGGTTATTTTCTGCTACTATCACCTTCAGTGATGTGTGAATCTTACTGTCTGCTTTGCCTACAATATATAGGTGCTTGCCAGAAAATAATAACATTTTCAGAAGTTCTACTCTTCATGAAGAAATACTCAGCAAGGAGAATTTCCTCCTTACTTTCCAGGTTGAGACTAGGGGTGCTTCCAGATGAGGCTTTTATCACACCATCGCCTTGCCTCATTCATAGAATTGTATGGGTGGTCCAGACAATGACATCTTCCACTTGTAACTTACCACTTCTTCCATCTCTTTTCTTACCGCAGAAAATCCATTAAAGGGAGGGGTAATTGCTGCACAGTGCCTTCTGATCAGTAGCGCTAGGAGCCCTCTGTCTGGGGACTTGAAGATTATGCGGAGAGTGAAAGGGAACAAGTAGAGACTTATGTGAAGGAACCATATCATCATAATGAAGAGAGAGAATTATAATTTTAGCCGACATACTCTGAATCAATTGAATGAGGAGTGTATGGGAGAATGGCACAGAGGAATGAATTTAAGACCTTTTGTTCCTTGTAGTGTCTAGCCATAAGTAAAAAAAAAAAAAAAATCTCCCACTACTTCAGTTTTCAGCATAAGGGGAGATAAGGAATTTGTAGGTATTCGACAGGATGAGAAATATACTCAGCTACAGCACTGGGACAGCTTCTGAAAGAATTGAGAGTTCTGGCCTCATTCCTCACCTTTCCAGAATCCATTAGTTTGAAAATCATGCCGGATAAGAAAACTGATTGGATATGTATTTCTGCCATCCCCCAGTCCATATCTAGCAACAATCAAGCTGATCTTGGACAGCATGACATTACCAAGGCACATAAAGAACTAAACCATGTTTACTGCCATATAATATTGCCAGATAAATTGCCATTTTAACCCTGTCTCCTTTCCCAAGTGTCATACATGTGCTGGTCTATCCATCACACATTCCCCAAGTGCTATTTTAATTATCACTTCCGCATTCATCAAGTCATTGCCTGTCATTCACCATTGCTTTTTTCAGTCTTTTGGCAATACTTTGGAAATTTAACTTCTCTTCTTTCATTTTCTCCGTAGTGTTTATCAGTTTCAATCTTTGTCACGGTGCCCACATGGTACCATGCAGGTTATGGATTACTGTCATCAGCTTGTCCTTTTTCCTTTCTTTCTTTTCCATTCTAAGCACTTCCTGTCAATGTTGATTTTATATTTGTTTCAGGACTGTTGTGCTCCTGTCTCATCCCCTCTAACTGCTGACCAATTATTTCTTCTCCCTCACTTCCCATTCTTTTGCTATTACGCCTGCCCATACAATTGCAGCAGTCTGAATCACAGTGTTTAGCAAGGTCTCCTTGGCAGCCCTGTTCTTTTGTCTCCCTAAGTGCATTACTTCTGCTTTGCTTACATTGATAAAGCTGCGTTCTGCCCTTGATCTTTCCACTTTCAATGTTGGATTTCATTAGATGGCACTTGTTGTAATTACATATTGACATCACTGCACTACGTTTTTTTCCCTGATCCAGTGAGTTGTTGTACCCTTTTGTGTGAATATTTTCATTTATCTCAAGATAAAGACCGATGTATTTTATGTAAGAAAAGTCCTATTGTTAAAAGGGGCTAATTGAAATAGACATTAGTGTTAAAATTCTCTGAACATAAAAAGAGGACTCTTGCTTCAAGTTTACAGATTAAGAAGAAGGAAATGTTCCCAGAAGACAGAGTTGTTTATACTCCCAGCAAACAAGCAGAAATGTTATCATGTGAATTCTTATTAACATTATTGTTTTTAAATAGGAACAATTCACATCCTTTTAAAGATACTGTATGACCCTGCTCTTGATGCCTCTGCTGAAATGAGGGATGGGCAAACTCACCCTAGTCGGGGTCGTGCACCACTTGCTGGATCCCCACCAGCTGCTCGCCCCACTGGCCATGTGCAGTGAGGCACTGGGTGGTCCACAGGCACATGGTAAGTGGCGTGTAGCCACCTGATCCCTCGCCAAGCCACCGTTTTGCATTAAAAATTAGCAGTTTGTCCTTTTTTGTAAATGCCCATGTGCAAAAATGGTGGTCGTAAAGCAGCCATTAATGCAAGATTACAGGTGTAAATGGTCCATTTATGTCTGTACTTTTGCATAAATGACCACTTTATGGCCACCATTTGTTCACATGGGCATTTATGAAAAAGGACAAACTGCAATTTTTACACAAAATGGCAGCTTGGTAAGGAATTGGTGGCTGCACACTTGCCCAACTTGGCCCATGCCGAGTAGGGCAACCATGGGGGTCCGTGATCAGGAGTCCAGGGGGCCGAGCAGGAGGATGTCCAGCAGACTCCACCCCCTTCCCAGACTCCTGTGACATCCCTAGCTGAAATACTAATTAAAATGCTTCATGTGTCATATACTGCTGCTATTGCAGGATCAGTTTAAAGAAAATTTAGTTTTGGTAAAATTGTGGTTGAGGTTTCCTGTCCAATCAGCTCCAGCATGATTGGACAGGAAGAGAAGCATGACCAGGTGTCAGCTGGGTCATTATCTAAATGTAGAACCAGCCAGGTTAAGATGCCAGTCAAGAGTTGGGAGAAGAATCTGAAGGCTAAAGATGAATCTGCAAGGCAAAGAGGTTGTATCAAGAATCAGATAGGCATGGTGCAAGGGAATGTCTGGAATGGGAAAGATGAAAAACTGAGCACAGAGCAGGGAACAACAGGTCTAGTAGCACAACATGCAGAAGATGTAATTCAGAGAACATATCGATGCACTTGACATTGGTTGTGGATATATTGATAATAGCTAGGACAACCAAAGTTCCAGTCGGATTCCTGGGAGGCAGGTATACTCTGTTGCTGGGGGGAGCCATTTGTAGTCCAGAGTGGAACATCTGGCTGCATGATTGGAAAGGCCAGGGTATCTCAAAGCCCAATGTCCCATTTCATATCCTGGCATCCTGACCTTACATGAATGGACAAAAAGTGGGACTTGGTGCCCAAGAAGCCTCTGGACAACACGATAGATGCTTGGAAGTTGTAATTCATGGGCCCTTTTAGGCAGCGCTGCATCTTATCAATCCACATGGAAGTCTTGAATGTATATTCAGGTTTCAAAAATTGTCCATGGGAGCCCTTCCTCATGAAGGTTTTGATTTTAGTTCTTTTCAACTTTAAGCATATTTCTGTCAGCTAAGGATTTTAGCAAGAGTTCAAACAGCAGCCAAGACCTTCTGCCACTTCAGCTGATGCCTAACAAGAACTAATTTATCCCATTCAGCGATGGAAAATGTTTAACAATGAATAAAAGATGTATGGTTGAGAATAAAATGGTCTATGACTAAGCCTGGACTAAAAATTTAACCTGCAGAACTTATTTGATAATTTTCAAAGCCATTTGCAGACTGAAGCTGTCTATATGCCAAGAGTTTCAGTGGGCAGGCTGAATAAGAAGATTCATTTAGTATACTTAGAACTTCCTCCTGTTTGATTTTGGTGAATATCATTTTAATAGAAGTAGAATATTAATTTGGACTGCAGTTAATTTGTTTCCCCTTGACTGTCCCTACTTTGTTAGTCACCGTACCATAAAATGCAAGACTCTCAACACAAACTGCATCCCCCTATGAGCTTGGATGACTGTGATACTTTTTTGTTTACAAAATATAGATTTAAGATTTTGGCCCTCTTCACACACCCGTAAAGCCACGCAGAAGCCGCTTCTCTCAAGTTCTGTTGTGTGTGTTGAGAGAGTGTATATACCAGGAGTGAGCAACTTCTAGGGGCCAATTCCACCCCCCAGAACCCACTGGGAGCTGCACCTAAGCCCCCACCACCGCCAAATGTGTTGCCCAAATTCAGCAGCGTTGTAATGTGGCAGCAAAAAACGGGCTGATTTTTCTTTTAAAAACAGCCCTTTTCCATTTCACTGCCCTCCCAAATTCTGTCAACAGACCACTGCTTGTTTTCCTTCAAACAAGGAAAAACAGTCCTTTTTTGCTGCCATGCCACCCAATTTGGGTGTCAAATTCTTTGGTAGCAGCGGTGGGAGTGGCAGTGGGGGCCAGGAGGTCAAATGCAACCTTCAGGTCAAATGCCCACCTCTGGTAGATATAACTTTCTGGCAGGAGGCTGATAAGGATGAAGCGATCCATTCATATGGCCTTACTTATGTAGTTGTCATACTCACACTCCACAGCTGTGTGGGATAGAACCACAGAGAAGTGGCTCCCAATCAATTCAGCAAGCTTGTACAGAGTTGGGTTTTGCCATTTTCCAATATCTTCCTTCAGATTGTATTTTAGCATTTCATTGCCACTTGACCTCACTGCTTACATCCCCCCCCCCCACACACACACACACACATACGGTCAGGGCCAGAAGTATCGGAACAAGGATAACTGTTTTGGCAGTTGGCTTCTGTACACCACCACATTGAAGTTGAAAGGAAACACACCCAGATGGGAGCAAAGTCAGGACTTTCAGCTGTAATGCAAGGGGTTGGACAAAAGTGGGGCACTAACCATTCAGGAAGGACAGCCAGTGGCATACGCACCCCCATCGTTGGTGGCTCATAAGTAATGGAACAAACCAACATCATTTCAAACTAAAGGATCACCTTTAATACCTGGAGGAAAATCCTTTGCAGTCAATGACTGCCTGAAGTCTGGAACCCATGGACATGACCAAATGCTGAGTTTCCTCCCCTGAGATGCTTTGCCAGGCCTTCACTGCAGCTGCCTTCAGCTGCTGCTTGTTTGTGGGTCTTTCTGCCTTCAGTCTTGTCTTCAGTAAGTGAAAAGCATGCTCTATTGGGTTGAGATCAGGTGACTGACTTGGCCATTGAAGAACATCCCACTTCTTTGCCTGCAGAAACTCTTGGGTAGCTTTTGCTGTATGTTTTGGGTCATTATCCATCTGCAATATGAAGCAGCGTCCTATCAGTTTGGCAGCATTTGGCTGAATCTGAGCAGAAAGTATAGCCCCATAGACTTCAGAATTCATCCTGCTGCTTTGATCAGCAGTCAGGTCATCAATAAACACCAGTGACCCGGTTCCATTGGCAGCCATACATACCCATGCCATAACACTGCCTCCACCATGTTTGACAGATGATGTGGTATGTTTTGGATCATGAGCTGTTACTTTCCTTCTCCATACTTTTCTCTTCCCATCATTCGGGTACAGGTTCATCTTGGTTTCATCAGTCCAAAGAATCTTATTCCAGAACTGGGAAGGCTTTTTTAGGTGTTTGCTGGCAAAGGCTAATCCGGCCTGTCTGTGCTTGAGCGTTACCAGTGGTTTGCACCTTGTTGTGAAGCCTCTGTATTTACATTCATAAAGCCGTCTCTTGACTGTAGATGTTGACAATGACATGCCTACCTCCTCAAGAGCATTCTTGACCTGGCTAGATGTTGTGAAAGGGTTCCTCTTCACCATGAGCAGCATTCTGTGGTCATCCACCTTAGATGGCTTCCATGGTCTTCCAGACCTTTTGCTGTTGCTGAGCTTGCCAGTTAATTCCTTTTCAGGATGTCCAAAGTGTTGTGTTGGCCACTCCCACTGTTTTTGCTATCTCTCTGATGGGTTTATTTTGTTTCCTCAGCCTAATGACGGCCTCCTTCACTCGCATGGACACCTCTTTGGACCTCATGTTGGGAGTTCCAATGAACTGTAATGCAAATGTAACACTCAGAACCACCTCCAGGCCTTTTATGTGCTTGATTGGTCATGGGGTACCCAGGAAACAGGCCACACCTGGCCACGCAGCTGCTTGTCAGCCATTCATTCCATTACTTATGAACCACCAATGATGGGGGGGTGTATGCCACTGGCTGTACTTCCTGAATGGTTAGTGTCCCACTTTTGTCAAACCCCTTGCATTACAGCTGAAAGTCCTGACTTTGCTCCCATCTGGGTGTGTTTCCTTTCAACTTCGATGTGGTGGTGTACAGAGGCCAACTGCCAAAACAGTTATCCTTGTTCCAATATTTCTGGCCCTGTATATACATTTGCCAGCTGGGCATAACCATGCATCTGATGAAGTGGACTCTACTCCATGAAAGCTTATATGTCATAATAAATCTGTTACTCTTTAAAGTGCCACAAAACTCTTGGTTGTTTTTGCTGCAACAGACTAACATGGCTACCCCTTTGGAAGTTGGTATCTTGATTCTATTTATTGAAGAGCATTGTCTTTGGATCTGTCATCAGTTAAATGACACCTGCAATGAGAATGCTACTAGAATTCTGCTGATGCCATTGTATCTTTCAACCCTATATTGTTGGTTGCATATTTGGATGTCTTGCTACTTAAGTATATTCTTTCTGCATGATTGTTGTGGCTTTTCATGATAATCTGCTATTCAGTTCTATTTTACTTTTGCTTTATTCCAAAGAATGTACAGTATATTCTACGAATTCCATCTATTATGCAGCTAATATATTATTATATGTCCTGGTGTGTGTGTTTTCCTATGAATTGTCATGGGATATTCTTGCGCATGCGCTCTCTCTCTCTCTCTCTCTCTCTCTCATTCTCTCACTCGCTCTCTCCTATCCAAAGTGCAACTCAATCAAAAATACAGACATATTTAATGGTCTGCTGTTCTCCTTTTTTTCCTGTCCAAATGATTATGTCTTTTAGAATCTTTCTTTTTTGCACTTCTTGAAAGATTTAGTCATAGTTCAAAATCTGGACCTTAGAATTTGTAGATAAATTGCCGTGCTACTTCATTCTGTATATGCAAGATCTAAATCTACATTTTGATGTCTGTCTTTTAATGCCTAACTCATGTCTCATTTGTCAGTAGTATATTATAACAACCATGCAACACTGATGAGATGTTATCAAGCTCTGTGATGGTACTGTGTGTAGCAGACAGGTAACAGACATTCAGCATTCCTTGTCAGGATGGCCTCCTGTGCAGGTATAGTGGGGGCATTCACCTTCAATCATAAACAGGAGTCTAAGGAAGCAGTTTTGTGCACACATACCTGGGAGTAAGCTCCACTGAACAGAGTGAGACTTGCTTCTGAATAAACATGCATAGGAGTCCTCTATATCATGAGTTTAACAAGACAGGCAAGGAGAGTTTTCACCAAACCCAACTTTAAACAGAACATTCATGTTTGGGGAACATCTGTTCTTTTGGAGCTTTTGTCCTCAGCAATGTTCATTCTCAGGAAGATCCCATTCTGGGAACAAAAGCTGATTGTAAAAGTGAATTGTCATCCTTAGCCAAAAGGGGAAGATGAATACTAGATTAGAGAATGGTATTCTATGAAATGGAATATTAACATGTACGGGGATTGGTCCGTCATGTTAATTTTATTGGTGCTTAAACTAGACTAACCATGCAATCTTACCTGTGGCAGGGGGGAGCTTGGATGTCAGAGGTGTCCAATGAATCCAAAGCCCAGCTGGGCTCATGCCAGCAGGGCAGAAGTGAGTGAGGAGTGGCATTTTTGCTTTTCCTCCCTGGCCATATTTTGTTTTGTTTTGTGCTGTGTGCTTTTTCTAAATCCCTCCCATTGAAACCAATGGGAATGAATTTATCTACACCATCTCCAGGGCTGGTGCACATCAGCCACTGCATACCTCCTTTTCCCCCACTACCATGTTGGAGTTCCAGTGTCAGACAAGAACTAGTCGCACAGAGGTTTCCATGGCACCATCTCCCCCTCTGAGTGTGGACCTCTCTCTCTGCCCTAGGAGGGGGAGATACAATATATCCTAGGGCCTCTGGGATGCCCCCCTGGGGACCATAGGGTTGCACTGTAAATTTTGTTAGCTATTGGCCAAGTGGAATCCTATCCTTCTCCTGCAATTATCCCTTTTGTGACCTTGCCTGGCCACTAATGCTACAGATGTATAATAAGCCTATTTTAATGCTCTTACTACTGTGGGTGTGCTGTCTCTTAATGCCGAGAAGAACTCTAGGCTCATGTCATCTGAGAGCTAGAAATGGGACAAATGGATGCCTTGCAGTCACTAGAGCTTCCTGTTTCTGTGGAGGAAACACACAGGGATCTCTGATATTCCTCATCCTCCCCTGCCCCATGCTTAGTATATGTACATTTCTGCAACAGGTGTTATGTATGACAAGCTGGAGTCAATGTACATCTTCAGAAAACAGCACATGGCATTGCCTTTTAAGGACTATACCACTTCAGAGAGCAGATTGGAGGGGTTTTTTTAAGTTCTGAATCATCTGCACAGTGTTTTTAATATACTTGTATAAATGTACCTGTGACATGTACTATATCTTCAGAGGGTATGCAAAGATACAAGAGCTGACTGAGACATTTTCTGGTGTAATAATACTAAATGCATGGTGGGACATAGGTTCATTATTTCCAACTCTGCTAGACTGGTTTAATGTACTTTTATCATCGGCTTGTGTGTGCATAGGTCAGAAGGCAGTCACAATATATGTCATTCTGCAGGACAGTCTTTTTGGGCCCAAGATGCACCTAGCATTGGTTTTCTAACTTATCCAAATAAGTAAGAGGAATGTCCTCTTCAAGCTGGCCACAGAATGCAAAGCCCATGCTATTTTGCTTCAAGACCTCCTCGTAAGATCTAATACTTGGCTTACTGGCTTCCAAGGGCCTGAAACAAAGTTCAGCCAAGATAAGGCTGCAGCAATAAAATTCCACTGAAAACAAGTTCTGAACAGAAGAAAAACATGCATACAAGCAAAATTTATGTATGTACATAAAAGCATGTTACACTTTATATTTGACATCTCTGATGTACATGTGCCATAAAGAGGGCGGCCAGAGGACAAGACTTTACAGAGGACAGTCTTCTACTTGAAGAGCTGTCAGGGGACAGTCCTCTATTTGAAAGTGTGCTTTGTTTGAGGGACTGTCCAGTCCAAGTCTGGTTCAAAGTCAAAGATCCATAAGGAGGGAGAGCACGGGCAGGCTGAAGATGCCAATCAGCACTTAGCACCTGGATGGCAGACTGAGCAGGCACACATGTCACTTAGTCGATCTTCCCCACTACTGTTATGCTCCCATCAGGAAATTCATCATCTGTCCTGGACAGCAGCTCAGACAAGGAGGCTCAAGGCAGGGAAGAGGTTGTGTCACATCTAGAACTAGGGCTAGTTTCAGCACCTTGGCCAGCAATCCTGGAGCTAGAGACCTAGCAAAACACTCTAGCAGTGTCTGGGAGCAACTGGCAAGCTTTTATAGTCAGACCAGGAGAGTCTTTCTGGAAACTCCACCCACTCAGGTGCTGCATCTGGCTGTTAAAGGAACAGTGGCCTTTTCCTGCAGGTGTTGGCTTCTCCTGGGGAATAAAGGAGCCAATTAGGGACTGTTCCTCAGGGTCTACCTGTTCACTAGAGGAGTCTGGTCTCTTCAGACTCCTCTAATCCACTCTTCAGAGTCAGGGGACAGGGCACCTCCTGGGGATCATGTGGATCATGCAGGGAGCCCCACTTCAGAAGGACCAGAGACTGATTCTGGTCACTCCCCAGAGTCCCAGCCACTGGAGGAGGCTTTAGTCTCTGAGGGCTCCCAGTCATGAACATCCATGGAGCCATGAACATCTATGGAGAAATGCATTCTATTTCTATTTAAATTACAGTAATTATTTCTAAAAGTATATCTACATGTATATATACAATGAACATATGCAAATGGTATGGAAATTAGTGTCTTTTGGGGGAGGTGATACATTTCCTCTTTTTTTAGTGATGCATAAGTGGCCACCTTAGCCCCCAAACAAGTCATAGGTTAATGAGTTAACATTGCACCTTTTTTTATGTGTAACATAAAAGTGGTGCCCCTGGTGGAAGGGCAGAAGAAATGTGAAGGAATTCATATAGAAGATCCTGCAGCAGGCCAAGGCAGCGGGCCTTTTGTCTCAGCCGCAGAAGCTAAGCATTATAGCCATCAAAGCTATTGTATAGCTATGGAAGCTGCAGAGATGCAGGAGGGAACATATGACAGCTTCTAGAAAGAGCAATTTATTCCCAGTGTTATCCTCTTTCCCTGGTTGACCAGTTCTGGAGGTAAGTCTCAGATACTTTTCTAGTCATCTGCTAATGCCCGTGTTGGATTAGTGCCCCAGTCCACCCATCCTTATGTATGTACAGAGACCAGTGGGCTGCATACGTGTGTGAAGTTTCTGAACATGTGCCAGAAACTGTGTGTAAAGATTCTTTGGTTCATGTCAAAGAATATGGCCACCAATATATTGGGAGAGCAAAGAGATACAATATGGTTGAAATGGTGTCCAAGTTCAAAAGGGTTGGGCAACATTACTCTGAGTAATTGTTTCTCATCCTGAAATTTTATACCATCTTAAGTAACCTATAGATACAAGGTTTGACAAACACTGCTCAGGATACTTATCTAGGTTTATTATCATGCCATAATGTATCTTCAGGCAAAGAATCTAGCAGTGTTCATGATCTACTTTCTTGATGTGTTATGTTATCCAGATGTTGGTTTGCAAAATTATTCTGATTACTCTGAAGCAGGACTTACCAAGCACTTTTCTAAAATAATTTGTATTTGAACCATGAGGAAAAGCACAACAGATGCACACAGTCTTATGCATATACAGGCATTTAAATCACTTGCAGTACAGTTATTTCTTGGTAGAATTGCCATTTATATCTAGATGAGAAACAGATGGTGGGAGTCTTGGGTTAATGGGTTTTGCCCATTAAGATGAGTTTGTGTATGCTGTTAAAGGAGACATGTTAAAAAGAAGAGATTTTCTCTCTCTTTTGTAGACCTCAAAAGCAAAATGGATGTCACTGTGTCAGAAAACTCCATAGTCTTCACTGCAATTAGAAAAATATGTTGTGCTAATCATTTAACCAAGCAAAACTTTCTGTCCCCAATAGAATATAGTCACCTAAAAAGGTGCCTGTGTGACACAGTGGGTAGGGTGCTTGACTAGAGAACCAGAGATCCCCAGTTAAGATCCCCACACTGTTTGCTTGACCATAACACAAGCACATGCATGCACACACACAAGAGAAAAGGAAAAACAAATACAGAACTACCTGCAAGCAAAGACAAGGGTTGTTTTTTTTTAGGGAAAAGATACAGAATTCAACAATGGGAAGGGATACAGGAATTGAGAAGTGCAAGGTGGAGGAGGAGCCAAGAACAAGGAAAGGAAAGTACTTATTTTTCATATATTTATATATATTGTTTTAAAACTAAAGGATCTAGGAAGAAAGAGAAAACTACTAAGAAATAGTTGAATTGAGAAGGGTGACGGTGGGGGGGGAGAACAAGGCAAGGCAGGAAGTTAAAGCACTTTTTAAACTTTTTTTTAAAATAAAGAATCTAGAGAAAGAAAGTGAAAAGTAATAAGAATGGTTGAATTGAGAAGGTGGGGGGGCAGTCAAAGAACAAGGCAAGGAAAGGAGGAAGCTAAAGTATTTTCTAAAAGTTTTTGGTTTTTTAAATAAAGACTCTAGAAAAGAAAGAAAGGGAATACATGAATTGAAAAGGGCTGGGTGGGAAAGACGAACAATGACAAAGCTACAGTACAACACACAGACACACACACAGACACACCCCAGATCTAGCCAACTAACCAACTCTAATCAGCTCTCTCGCACACAATGAAATGAACACAGGCTGATCTCAAATACATACAGTATTCCCCCCCTCCTCCACCACTGTCACTGATTGGAGATTGCTGGGTTAAGTGCAGCCCTAATTTGGCAACTAGAGTTGCCATTCACCAAAGCTCACTCACTCCTCATCCTCTCCCCTCCCCTCCCCGCCTCTGTCCTCCTTCTCGCCCTCCCCCTGATCTTTCACAGGCTGATACATTTAGAGTCAGGCAGTAGAAGGCATCAGAATAGCTCTGAATCTCCACGGCAGACTGAGGCACTTCGGCAGGGACCCACTTCGGCTTTGAACCACCTCAATGCTGGTCTGATCTGCTTTGGATCTCACTGAGTCATCCTCAAAGCAGCCCGATTTGCTTTGGTATTTGGATTCAGCACCAAAGCAATGCACAGCCCTAGATAAAAGAATAGGGAAGAACAATGTACACTGCCTTGAGCCTTTGAAAGGACAGTATAAAATGTAATAAACACATAATATGGGACCTGTAACAAAATGTTGCAGTGGGGAGTTCCTGTTCAGGGTTCCAGCCATGCCCTTTTCTAGGATATTCTATTCCATCCCCTGCCCGTGCCCCATTAGCCAGCAAGCAGGCCATTGAGCATGCTTGGGCCTCCTTTGGCTGTTTTAGGGTTCCTCCCTTTAGGATTTTTCCCCTTAAATATTTTTTGTACTACTGCAGGCCTTGTGGTTCCCCAAGCCTTCTGACATTTCCATCTTGTGGATGGATGGTGCTATTTTGGCTACATAATGATCCACACTTGGAGAATGAGTTCATTATTGATATATAGGATTGCAAAGACTCCTGGGTCAGGGAGATACACATTCATACCACCACTGGGTCATTCAGAGGAGGGGATAGGTTCTTCCATTATTGCAACAGTATCCACAAGTGCAGTATAAGATGGAATGGTGACCATTAACTTATATGGGAGAAAGTAAAAGGGTGTACATAGGGGAAATTTAGCACCACGGGAGTGAATGCTAAACCTGTTCCTTATGGCCAGTGAGGATCAACATATGCCAGTCTTCATAGCCCTGTCATTCCCCTGCATAGCCTCATCTTGGGTTCTGTGTCTTGGTCATGCTATGTGATGGAATGTTAGAAGCTGGCTTATAAACTGATCAGATACTTGAATGCCTTGAAGTCTACATATTTGAGATACCCCTTTGTACAAACAGTTTAACAAAGAAAAAATGAAAATAAATGCTGCATCTTAATCTTGCCATGTAAAATAGAAAATGTTTCCCCTCTCTTTTGATTCACAATTCCTTTCCCCTTTCCATCTGCAATATCACCACTACAGATCAGGTGCTCCTAAGGGTAACCATGATATGATTGCTACATCAAGCTGTGGAATTATATAGATTTTTAGCATGTGAAAATTGGACCTACTATTTGTCAGACACAATAAACAAAATACACTATCCAGAAGCTAAAATAAAACCAGAAACACTCATTCAGAACAATGATGACATTCAGTTTTTTGGTCACTCTTTGAAAAACAGGCAGGCATGCACATGTTAGCAATCTGACAGCATAAAAAGGGGGAGGAGATTTTATAACATTATTCCCTATACTAACATTAACTCCATCTAAGTAGGGATGTATGAGCAATTTGTTTCAGTTCATTTTTGACCAGAATTTACCCAGTTCACACATGCTGGAGCCAGACAGGGCCTGAACAAAGACTGCAGTCCAGGTCTATACATTTTAGGGCTGTGTGGGGACCCCCAACCCACTCTGGAGGCTGATTCAGAGCTTCCAAATCAGCCCCAACCTATCTTGGCCCTACCTGGAGTTGGGCTAACCTGCTTCAGCCCCCAGGTCCAAACCAAGATCCAGACAGCTGAAGTGCGCCATCCCGCCCTGCTGCACAAGCCCTGCACCCATCCCCCACCCAGCCATGCAAGCCCCCTGCTGTCCCTTCTCTGGACCCATGGGGAACACCAGCAGCCATTGCTGTCTTGGAGGGAGTCGCCATTTTCTTTTAAAATGGCTACTTTTCTTCCATTAAGTAAATGGTGCATAGATTCCATCCACAAAGGGACCATCTATGCAGTATTACAGCCCATTTACACCTGTAATATTGCGTAGATGTTGGGCGCTCCCCATGGGTCTAGGGAAGGAGCAGGGGGCTTGTGCAGCTGTCCAGATCAGACCAAAGCAGCCTGAAGTGCTTCAGAGTGGTCAAACCCACTTTGGGTCACTCTCAACCCATTCCAGAACTTCACCACTTCAGCCCGAATCACCCTGACCCACTTCAGGATTCGGGCCAAAGTGGTGCACAGCCCTAGTACATTTCCAAGCTTGCAATGTGATTCGAGGAACAAAATAAATGTATTCAAAACATGCATATATTTGAAATATGTGCATGAAAATGTGTACTTTGTGTACTTGGAAAAAATGCACATGAACATGCTTTAGTCAATGGGAGAAAAATGTGTACATTTTTTAAAAATGTACACAATTGATGCATCCATTTGGGAACATGTGCATGAAAATATGCACAATTTTTTGTGCATAAGGGGTTGGTGAAGCACATAATCTGATATGGACATAAGTTGGAACAGGTTTTGTGGTGGAATTCATAGAACCTTGATGAGCTCAGGTTTGTTTAATTCACACATGCCTACATCCAAGTATTCTGATCTGAAATAGTACCGTGAGGGCTATAGGTACCCTCTCCATCCCCCACCTTCCCATGTCAAATGGGAAAGTCTGATAGAAGATAATAAGGGAATTCAACAGAATGCAGTTACCGTCCTCTGAAAGATGTGGAATCCTGATCATCTTCCCCCTTCCCATGGATACAATTTCAGAATGCCTGAACAGGCCTACTATATACCTTTGTGAGAAGGTATGTAAACCTGCATACCCTAGCTCATCAGCCCCACTCAAGCAAGCAAGCTCCAGCTGACCCAAACTATTATCAAGTCAGCTGGAAACAACAGTCACAACTGTATTGTCTGCAGAAATTTCATGCTGTGGAAATAACCACAGCATGAAAACGCTGGTAGTTCACACACATGAAAGTGAGGACACCATCAAGTGATAGCTTGTATGCATGAATAAGCCATCTCACATTTAATACACAAGAGACAAAACTTTCATACACTCACACACACACACACATATATATATATATGTGTGTGTGTGTGTGTATGTATATATATATATATATATGTGTGTGTGTGTGTGTGTGTATATATATATATATATGTGTGTGTGTGTGTATATGTGTGTGTATATATATATACACACACACACACACACACATACGTTTTTATACTGCTCAATAGTTGAGGCTCTCTGGGCAGTTCATAATTAAAACCATTAACTACAACATGACAAGACCCAATGTAAAACTTTTTAAAAGTTTAAAAGTACCATGTAAAATTAAAATAAACACCAGGTATCCATCTTGTATTTCACATATTGTGATAGGACCTGTCTCCAACATGGCACCTGTGGGCGCCACTGCTTCCTTCAGGCCAGGCTGAGGCACCTTCCAAGCTATTTCCCTTCTCTGCAAGTGAATGGAGCAATGCTTCTATTCACTTGCATGGGGGGGGGGGCAGGGGAAGCAACAGGATCCTTGGTGGAGGGTGACCTTCACCCCACCTTCAGCCAATTTTTGGCAGGGGACTGTTCCCCTCGCTATTAAAACAAATGGAGTGATTGTCCATTGGGTTGAACAGGGAAGAAAAAGTCCCCCTGCTGAAAAATGGCTTGCACTTTGCACTGCCGCCCCCCCCCCCAGACCCTGTTACCCCAAGAGGAGGAGAGAGGGAATGGAACACAGGAAGGGCCAGAGGAAGGAAAGAAAGAAAGAAAGAAAGAAAGAAAGAAAGAAAGAAAGAAAGAAAGAGCATCCAGAGAGAGAGAGAGAGAGAGAGACCACAGAGAAAGAGCCAGAGAGATGGAAGGAAGGAAGGAAGGAAGGAAGGAAGGAAGGAAGGAAGGAAGGAAGGAAGATCCAGATGAAGAGAAGGAAAGAAAGAAAGACCGGGGGGGGCAGAGTAAGTAGCACACACACAGGGTGCACATTCATGCACGCACACAAACACAGATAAGGGGGAGGTGCTCCCAACCTTTTTGTGATTGGCAGCTAATTTATGGTGGTACCCAGGGCACTTTTTCAAAATGCCAAATGTGCCCATGAGCCCAAAAAGGTTGGAGATCCCTTTACTAGGTGCTATCAGCATTCTCCTTCTTCTCCTACTAATTATTAATCATAACTTATATAGTACCATGATCTGAAAACTTCTTAGGACCATCACAGTCTAGACCTGCATGTCAAAATGAGAGGAAAACATTAAACAGTTTCCAGTATTGCTAATTTTTAATTAGCAACCCTAAACTTGAGGTGGTTTTTTTCAATACTCTTCTAAATCCCAGGGGCAAAGTCTATTATCCCAAATGGATTTTTCATAGTAACGCTAAATTGAGCATCACAAATGTGTCGCACACTAATTTAGCTCAATTTGATAGGCATTTTTGATCAGCACATCTTAAGTGTTTAAATGAGAGGGATGTGGGAACATTATGAACGTAATTAGTTCTTTAGCCTTCATACTTAGGCTGCATATTTTTAATTCTAAATTGCTTCTATAAAAAGGTTGTTCTGGTTGCAATATATTGAATAATAGACATTTACATACAAAATGTAGCTATGTTAGCATATAACACCACCAGTTGTGGGGAAGGGACTTCTTTTACTGTGCTGTTTTATCTGATTCAGTGAGTGATATATTTTAGATACAGAATTATAGGCAGCTGTTTTCACAGAGTAGCCATTTTACAGATAGCTCCTCATCCAAAATGGCTACTGAGCAGCAATTTCAGGCTACATAACAGAGACATAAGTGCAACGACTAGGCCCTGCAACAAACTTGACCCCATACCTACTCAGGAAACATTATTTCAGGACCTAATCATGTCAGACATAACCATCAGCGGCTCCTTTCACCCACGCATCCTCAGAAGACTTCATCTACCATCAGTGCCCTTCCGCTGGCTACATGGGACAAACAGTTCAATCTCTATGCATACAATGGACGCACATATGACTGCCCCCACCCAATTCAGAAAATAGTGGAAGACAATCTCACTCTCCTAGCACACCGTGGTGCTGCTTACATGAAAGTCACCATTCTTCAACAAAAGAATGTCAAAAGGAGAATCCAGCATGAAATTCCTAAACTTGTTTGTTGCATCTTTACCATAAGGAGTGAGCATGATTTTCCTGTCTCAGGCACCAAAATGTCTTGGGCATGCCCTGATAATCTCTCTCTCTCTCTCTCTCCCCCTTCCCCACCACCTTATTCAGGTTCTTTTGCCAGGGAGCTGAACACCACCATGCTCAATGTTTTTGTGCACCTCTGAACCTTTCTGGAGCCACAGCCACTCCAGTAAGAAATAAGTTAGAATTTCTCTGTCTGTTTTGTAAAATGAGAGGTTTGCACCAAGATGGACAAGGAGATTAACCTGTATGCTGTATTCCTGCTGTATAAGAAAGGCAAAGACAGCAGGCCTGGAGGTAGGCAGAATCATGGTGCTGCACATTATTAACATCATGACTACCCTAATCATGGCTCCTTTTTAGTGGCTTTGTCACAGCATGAGAGCTGCCTTAAACAAGATTATAGCAATGCATTTTAAAACAAGAGAACGTCTAGTTCAATTGCTCAAAGATAAGCTACAAAAGCCATGTTCTGTCTGGGTACGTTAGTTAGCTACAATACATTTTAAAAACTGAGATAAAATCTAGTTGTTATCTTCTGCCATAGCTAAGTCTTCTTGGAGCAGTACATTTTTACCTTTCTTGTCACTAATATGTCTGAAGAGAACACCCTCCAAAGCTATAACTGTAAAGAATGCCATTTGGCAAATATACTAGCCTACCTAGAGCAACATTCCTCATTTGATAGCGAACAAGGCTGATATATTTCATACATTTTACATGGCAATCACCTCTACTTGTTGGCCTTAGACATGCAGTGATAAACGGCACTTCTGAGTGAGTGTTCCCACAATCCCGCATGTCTATTATCTGTTTCCAGCATTACTCTCAAAGGGTATGTCCAAGAGGATAGCTTTACTATGCAATTATTTAACAACACTATCATTTCTTTGATATTGTGCTACCTCTCTTTTCCCTAGACATATTCAGTTTATATAGCAATCATCCATATTTATCTAAACAGTATATTGCACTGCCATTTTGCAGATTTAATGTTACCTTTCATCATTTTTAGAGTACAACAAAGGACATCTTAAGTAGTTAAAAAACAGTGTTCATAGCTTACCAATATATCACCATGTATGCATGCTTTTTACCCACTATTCAGTCAAAGGCTTACTTCCTTATTATAAGGGAAATGGGTAGAAAGGAAATGAAGAATGATATTATGACAGGTCTCCATCCCTGCCATAATTGTACTGCTAAGGTGACCTTTAAGTAGATGTTCTCCAGAGCGAGACCACAGGAGCCATTCTAGATGCTTTGTGATGTGGACATGTTTGTAACATGCTGGTAGTTATGTTATATATATGCCACTGTACAGTAGTAAGAATTACCTGATTTGTAAATGAATTTTGCTGGCTAGTAATGCTCGGTTGATATATGAGGCAAGCTTTCCCACCCCTACTCACAAACCAAATGTTCATATCAAAAATTATTCTCCCTCCCCCCACCTTGTCAGCAGCAGGGATGTGTCCTCTTTGCCACTGGAAACCTTGGGTATATATTTCAAATGCTTCCTGGACCAATGCACTGATCCATGAAGTATTTGGAACTTAATTTCACATCATTAAGTTGCATTTTGCACAAGGTGCAGCTTCTGAACTATCTTCAAAGGTGGTCCCATGTACAGTGCACTTCAGTAATTGAACTTGGAGGTTACCAGAGCACAGACAACTGAAGCCAGATTATCCCTGTCCAGATAGGGGAGTAGTTGGGCCACCAAGCAAAGTTGGTAGAAGGCCCTTCATGCCATTGAGGCTACTTGAGCCTGAAGTGATAAAGATGGCTCCAGGAGGACACCCAAATGAGGAACCTGCTCCTTCAGAGGGAGTGCAACCCCATCCAGAACAGGTTGAGCACCCTCCATCCGGTCAGGAGAACCACCCACCAGCAGCATCTCAGTCTTGTCTGGATTGAGTTTCAGTTTATTAGCCCTCATCCAGTCCATTGTCACAGCCAGCCACAGATTTAGCACTTCCACACCCTCACCTGACAAAGCTAAAAGGAGAAATAGAGCTGCATGTCATCAGCATACTGATGACAGTGCACCCCAAAACTCCAAAATGTGCACTCAACTGTTTTGTGTAGATGTGGAATAACATGGGGGACAAAACTGACCCCTGCAGAACACCATACTGGAGAATCCACGGGGCCAAGCAGTATCCCCCACGTACCACTTTCTGGAGCGGACCCTCCAAGTAGGAGCAAAACCACTGCAATGCAGTGCCTCCCACTCTCAACTCAGACAATCGTCCCAGAAGGATACCATGGTCAATGGTTTCGAAAGCCTCCTGGAGATCAAGGAGAATCAACAAGATCACTCTCTCCCTGTCTCTCTCCCGACGTAGGTCATCAGACAGGGCAACCAAGGTTGTTCCCATGCTTCTGGTTAGTGCTTCTGGTTAGTGCTTACAGTTTTCTTTGGAAAGAAAAGCAGGAGAGACATTTTTAAAATAAATAAATAATCTTTGTCAAAATCTCCAAGTGGCAAAAATTCTCTGTGGCTTCCATTACCGTGCAAGCTCTTTTTAGTAAGCTCATAGCTTTAGGATGCCAACAGAAAGGGGAGTCACTGACCCATTGTATACTCATTTGATGCAATCTAAGGAAGTTTAATCAATGGGATCTAAAGGCCTCTATAGGTGTTTTTCTTTTCTTTTGGAGGGACTGAAGGAAGTCCACGATGGAAAATGCAAGACTCTTACAGTCCTATCCCATATGCCTAATTAACCCTTTCCCTCCCCTTTTTATCCTTGGCCACATGAGAATTGCAACATGATGGACAAGGGGAGGCCAGGAAACTCATTAACAATCCAGCCCTCCCTGTGTTTCCAGGGGCTTCGTCCTCAGTGCCCTCCTGCCTTGCACCCAAAGGAAGATAGCTCATATTCCTACCATTTACTAAATCAGGGGTAAGGAATCTTTTTCACCAGGGGCCAGATTGCCATCTAGGAAATCTCCTGGATGCCACGTGCCAACAATGGGTGTGGCCAGAGCCCAAAGTAAGCATGGCCAGTGCCTAATGGTTGAGTAAAACATAAAGTGCTGGTTCTTACCTTTAAAGCCTTACATGGTCTGGGTCCGGGGTACCTTAGGGAGTGCCTTCTCCCTTATGTCCGAGTCCGCCGCCTAAGGTCCTCTGAGGGCTCTCTGCTGCAGCTGCCTGATGTGAGACTGGCAGCCACGCGCAAGAGGACCTTTCCTCTGCCGCACGTCAGTTGTGGAATGACCTGCCGGTTGAAATGCACCTGCTGACCTCGTTGAAGGCTTTTAACTTAAGCAGGCATGAAAGCCACTGTTATTCCAGCAGTGGCTTGTTCCTTTTGCTGAATTTTGTATACTGTTTTTAAGCTGTGTTGTTTTATTGTTGGATTTCTGAAAATTGTTTTTAGTTCAAAGTTGTTTGTAGTTATATGTTGTTTGTACATACTGTCTGTATGGTTTTATGTAAATGGTTTTTAAACTTTGAATATTGCATTTTAATGTTTTAACTTTTGTAAACTGCCCAGAGAGCTTCGGCTATATAGTAAATAAATAATAAATAAAATAATAATGTGGAAGTGGCCACTCCGTTCATACAAGCAGAGCATTCATACACATGCACACACATATATCCCATTTATGTACATACACACAATGTTCACACCCACACATCTTACACACACACACACACACACACTTCCCAGCACGCACACACACTCCTTAGTTGATCCATGCAGATCAGCTGAACGGGAGTTTTCTCTGGAAGACTCCTCCTGAAGTGATCCATGCAAATCAGCTGACAAGGGGGATATCTTCATTCCCATTGTGGTGTGGACACGTCCGTTCCTCAGCTAATCAGTGTGGATCACCTGAAGAGTGGAGGGATCCTGAATATTTATCCCCACCATAGCATGCTAGATGGGGAGGTTTAAACCTCCCTTTCCCACATGCCATGATGGGAAAAGCTCTTATCTCCAAACAACTGCTGGTTACAGATAAGAGCTTTTCTCTGTCTGGCAAGAGGTGGCAAGAGGTGGTGGGGTCTGAGGGAAAACTTGGTGGGCCAAAGGTTCCAGATGACTGTGCTAAACAAAAGTACCACTCATTACTTGCAGTAATGCGATCCTTTGCTATTACAGTAACATACTAGGAGCAAAATATCCTGAAATATAATTTTAAAGTGTGTTTGTTTGTTTGTAATATATACTGATTAATAAAATAAAATAATAAAATCCCTAAGCGGTTCACATATAAATATTAAAAATCACATTTAAAATACACCATTATAAACAATTCTGACTACAATCACAATACAAGTGTACCCTTAATTCACTGCTTTACTTGCTAAAATTGGCCCCCACCAATAGCTAACATTTGAATTGATCAATTACACAGAATGCGGCCTCAATCCTATGCACATTTACCTGGGAGTAAGCCCCACTAAACACAATGGGGCTTACTTCTCTGAAAGCATACATAGGATTGTGCTGTTAAGCATGCGGTCCTCATTTTAAGGAAAGGTTACAAAGGCTCACATAACAGGGGCAAAGCACATAAAAGGCAAGAGGTAATCTGTGTGGCCGGTGTGAAAATAACTGCATATGTTTCAACTCAGCAAAGGTTGCCCATTATTATATAATGAGGTTTGTCTGAATCCTGGAAGAAACTGTTGTCAAGGGTTGCTAGTTTGGGGGTGGGGGTTGTTTTTGTTTTGGACACCTGGCTATTATTCCAGTATTTATGAGAGGAGGAGAGGGAGAAAGGAAAGTTTGATTGCTTCTAATTAATATGTGGGATGGAAAGGGGGGGTGGGGGTGGAGAGAGAAATGCCCTTTTAAGTTGGCCTTGTAAGTAAAGCCTGGGGTTGTGGAAGATGAAATGAAAGAATGAAAGCTGCCGTGTGACATTCTGTAGAACAAAGTACCCTGTTTTGAAGAATTTGTCATCGCTCTGCAGTAAAGGGTTTAGTCTATTTGTGAATAGCATGACAAGGTCATGCCATTTCCACAGTGAGAACTTGAAACAGTTTTCAACATGATTCATCTTTCTGCTAGTGATGGAAAGGACTCAACTCATGAGTCCTTCATTCAAAAGGAAAGAGACCAAATAGAAGGTGGGAAATCAGTATGGGCTCCAAGAAGGAAATCAAACCATTATGTGGAGCAGACAATGAAACATCAAAATACAAGCAATAAAAAGTCTGAACTCAGCTGTAGGCTGAACTGGCAAGGAATTATTTTGCAGACTAATTCATCTTCTCTGCTGCACCATTCAAAAACTTTCTGAGAGTTCCATTTTGCTCTCCCTGGTTATCTGCCAAAGAGAGAAACGAGACTCCACCAGATGTTGTTTCCCCCCAGAAGACGTATCCTATGCACATTTACTTGGAAGTAAGCCCCATGGAACAGAGGAGGGCTTGTTGTTGTTGTTGTTCAGTCGTTCAGTCGTGTCCGACTCTTCGTGACCCCATGGACCATAGCACGCCAGGCCTTCCTGTCCTGCGCTCTCTCCCGGAGCGTGCTCAAGTTCATATTCATTGCATCCGTGATGCTATCTAGCCATCTCATCCTCTGCCGTCCCCTTCTCCTTTTGTCTTCAGTCTTTCCCAGCATCAGGGTCTTTTCCAGGGAGTTTTCTCTTCGCATTAGGTGGCCAAAATATTGGAGCTTCAGCTTCATTATCTGTCCTTCCAATGAGCACTCAGGGTTGATTTCCTTTAGGATGGACTGATTTGACCTCCTTGCAGTCCAGGGCACTCGTAAGAGTCTTCTCCAGCACCACAGTTCGAAAGCATCAATTCTTCAGCGCTCAGCCTTCCTTATAGTCCAGCTCTCACAGCCATACATTACTACTGGGAAAACCATAGCTTTGATTAGACGGACCTTTGTCGGCAAGGTGATGTCTCTGCTTCTGACTATGCTGTCTAGGTTGGCCATAGCTTTCCTCCCAAGGAGCAAGCGTCTTTTAATTTCATGGCTACAGTCACCGTCTGCGGTGATCTTGGAGCCCAAGAAAGTAAAATCTGTCACTGCTTCCATTTCTTCCCCTTCTATATGCCAGGAAGTGATGGGGCCAGATGCCATGATCTTAGTTTTTTTAATGTTGAGTTTCAAACCAGCTTTTGCACTCTCCTCTTTCACCCTCAACAAGAGGCTCTTTAGATCCTCTTCGCTTTCTGCCATTAGGGTGGTATCGTCTGCATATCGGAGGTTGTTGATAATTCTCCCAGCAATCTTAATTCCGACCTCTGATTCATCCAGCCCGGCATTTCTCATGATGTACTCTGCATATAAGTGAAATAAGCAGGGTGACAATATGCAGCCTTGTCGTACTCCTTTCCCAATTTGGAACCACTCGGTTGTTCCATGTCTGGTTCTTACTGTTGCTTCTTGACCCTCGTACAGGTTTCTCAGGAGACAGGTAAGGTGGTCTGGTACTCCCATCACTTTAAGAATTTGCCACAGTTTGTTGTGATCCACACAATCAAAGGCTTTAGCGTAGTCAATGAAGCAGAAATAGACGTTTTTCTGGAATTCTCTTGCTTTCTCCATGATGCAGCGAATGTTGGCGATTTGATCTCTAGTTCCTCTGCCTCTTCGAAACCCAGCTTGTACTTCCGATAGTTCTCGGTTCGCATACTGCTGAAGCCTAGCTTGTAGGATTTTGAGCATCACCTTGCTGGCATGTGAAATGAGCGCAATTGTGCGGTAGTTTGAACGCTCTTTGGCGTTGCCCTTCTTTGGAATTGGAATGTAAACTGACCTTTTCCAGTCTTGTGGCCACTGTTGAGTGTTCCAGATTTGTTGGCATATTGAATGCAGCACTTTAACAGCATCATCTTTTAGGATTTTAAATAGCTCGGCTGGAATACTGTCATCTCCGCTAGCTTTGTTGTTACTAATGCTTCCTAAGGCCCACTTGACTTCACTCTCGAGGATGTCCGGCTCAAGTTCAGTGACCGCACTATCATGGCTATCAGGGACATTCAGATCTTTCCTGTATAGTTCTTCTGTGTATTCTTGCCACCTCTTCTTAATCTCATCTGCTTCTGTTAGGTCCCTGCCTTCTTTGTCCTTTATCATGCCCGTCTTTGCACAAAACGTTCCCTTGAGATCTCCAATTTTCTTGAAGAGATCTCTAGTCTTTCCCATTCTGTTGTTTTCCTCAATTTCTTTGCATTGTTCATTTAAGAAGACCTTCTTGTCTCTCCTTGCTATTCTCTGGAACTCTGCATTCAGTTGGGTATATCTTCCCCTTTCTCCCTTGCTTTTCGCTTCCCTTCTTTCATGAGCTACTTGTAAAGCCTCATCAGACAGCCACTTGGCTTTCTTGCATTTCTTTTTCTTTGGGATGGATTTCATTGCTGCCTCCTGAACAATGTTACGGGCCTCCGTCCATAGTTCCTCAGGCACTCTGTCTATCAGGTCTAATCCCTGAAATCTATTCCTCACCTCCACTGTATATTCATCAGGGATATGATTTAGGTCATACCTGAACGGTTTAGTGGTTTTCCCGACGTTCTTCAATTTAAGCCGAAATTTTGCAAGAAGCAGCTCATGATCTGAGCCACAGTCAGCTCCAGGTCTTGTTTTTACTGATTGTATAGAGCTTCTCCATCTTTGGCTGCAAAGGACATAATCAATCTGATTTCGATATTGACCATCTGGTGATGTCCATGTGTAGAGTCGCCTCTTGTGCTGTTGGAAAAGAGTGTTTGCTATGATCAACATGTTCTCTTGGCAAAACTCTATTAGCTTTTGTCCTGCTTCATTTTGTACACCAAGGCCATGCCTGCCTGTTATCCCGGTGATTTCTTGACTTCCTACTTTAGCATTCCAATCCCCTATGATGAAGAGGACATCTTTTTTTGGTGTTAGTTCTAGAAGGTGTTGTAGGTCTTCATAGAACCGATCAACCTCAGCTTCTTCGGCCTCAGTGGTTGGGGCATAGACTTGAATTACTGTGATGTTGAATGGTTTGCCTTGGATTTGTACTGAGATCATTCTATCATTTTTAAGATTGTACCCCAGTACTGCTTTTCCCACCCTTTTGTTGACTATGAGTGCTACTCCATTTCTTCTAAGGGATTCTTGCCCACAATAGTAGATATGATAGTCACCTGAATTAAATTCGCCCATGCCTGTCCATTTGAGTTCGCTGATTCCCAAGATGTCGATGTTCAATCTTGCCATCTCATGTTTAACCACCTCCAGCTTACCTTGATTCATTGATCTGACATTCCAGGTTCCTAAACAATATTGTTCTTTACAGCATCGGATTTTCTTTTCACCACCAGACACATCCACAGCTGAGTGTCCTTTCGGCTTTGGCCCAGCCGCTTCACTCTTTCTGGCGCTACTTGGAAATACCCTCTGCTCTTCCCCAGTAGCATATTGGACACCTTCCGACCTGAGGGGCTCATCTTCCGGCGTGTAGCTTAGCCACAATTTTTATTTATTTATTTACAGGAAGGATTATATTAACAGCACATATGGGGGGGGCAGAAGCAGAAAGCAATTTTCCTCGCATTTTTGTTCACTCAAGGTCCTGGCTGGATTGTCTATGCTGCATTTGCCTCCTTGGGCTGTTGGCTGAAGCTTGACCCTTCAGCTCTGACCCTGGCTGGATCTACACTTACCACCTTTTTTTAGCTTCCAATGAGGTTTCACCACCCACCTTTCACACTATGCAGTACCCACCTCAAATCGGAACCGGAATTTCCCACTTCCGTGGTCCCGCTTTCAATACCCTAATATCCCAGTATTTCCCCTTAATGTGCTCTGATTTTCCTCCTCGCTACCATATCCGGTCATAGCCCCCTCCCCCGCCTGTCCATATATGGCGGTGTTTGTATTTCCCTCCCGTCCAATCACAGCTCTCGACGGTCCCATGTCTTCTTCCAGCTACCGATCGCATAGCTTCCTCAGCAGCCCGTTTCCTTAGCAATAAACAAAGGACTGGATGTGCGCGCGCTTGTCTGATCTATCCCTTCAAATGAGACTAAGTTTTACCCCCTCCTATCCCCCGCTCCGGATGTGTGTTTTTTTAATTAAGGCGTTATCCTCTCATTATCTGTGATCTATTTAAAAATGGAACAAAGGGCATTTGGTGCAGGAGATGCCCTGGAGGGTCCTGGCAGGGTCACGGTGTCATGTAAAGAGCCCACAAACTTCTGTGATGGCACAATCTCAATTGCAGGATACAAATTCCATATGAAGGAGCCCTTAAGCTTCAATTTGTGCCCTAATCACAGGCACATCCAACTTCATTTTCTCTGAGCCTTATTTTTTCTACCTTTCTCCTTTACATTCTGCTTTAATCCTCACATCCCGGTGCATGGTGGTCCTGATCTGAATTGGGGATGCATGCCCTTACTCTAGAGTAGGGATGTGCGAAACTCACCTTTTCACAGAATTTTTCATGGTGGGGGGGAGGCACTCCTTCCCTCCCCCCGGAATCCTCGATGGGGGGGAGGCAATCTGGTCCTCCCCCCCGGAATCCTGCCCAGCCAGCTCTGCTCCATGGCAGCTCTGCGGAGCAGCCGGCCAGGGCTGTCCGCAGCCGGATTTCCAGCCGCAGACGGGCTGCTGCGGATGCAAACGGCGGCCACCATAGTAGCCGCCATTTGCATCCAGCCAGGCTGCCGTGATAGGCTACGTAAGTATTTATGTAGCCTATCATGGCAACCCCCCCCCCAAAAAAAGGGTGTACGCAAATGGCAGCGGCTACGGCAGCCGCCATTTGCGTTCCCTATTTTTCGCCGTTCTACCCTACGTAAATATTTACATAGGCTATTACGGCGAAAAAAAGGGGAACACAAATAGTGTAGTGGCCGCTATTTGCATTCCTTTTTTTTCCGCCGTTCTAGACTACGTAAATATTTACATAGGCTAGAACAGCAAAAAATAGGGAACTCAAATGGTGGCCGCTGTAGCCGCCGCCATTTGCGTACACAGGTTTTTGGGGGGGGGTTAGCCATGATAGGCTATGTAAATACTTACGTAGCCTATCACAGCTGCAAGGATGCCAATGTTGGCTGCAGCAGCCCGGCCGTGGCTGGCCAGGAGACCAGCTGCCGGAGCCGCCACCGCCGCCGAATCCACCCCATCCGCCCCAGGTAAGTTCCGTCCCAGGGGGATTCTGCAGGAGGGCGGAGGGGCAGGAGGCCGTTCCACCACGGATTCTGGGGAGGGGGAATCCAGCCTCACTGGAATCTGTGGCAGAATTCTCTGCCATCCCTACTCTAGAGTAAAATAAAAGATTATCCCTAGTTACATGCTACACAATTAATTAAATGTGTGGTTTGACCCTCAACAACCCCTGTAACAGAAAGAACCTACAGAGAGGTTGGTCAATGGTTCCTATATAGAACTGCTTTGCTATACCTAAAACAGTCTCTCTGATTCTTTTGCTTGCTCTGCACTGCCCTCAGTTGTCTCAATTCTGCCTAGTCGTTTGCGTCAACCCTACCCTTAGCTTTCCCCCTAGTCCTGCGACATCACCCGTGTCCTGACTTGCCCTCCAACAGTCTGAAGCAAGGTCAGGAACTCACCCTCACCCTCTCTAAATAATGCTCTTGCTCTACAGCAGTGAGAATTTTTATGCTGCTAACAGAAAACAAAGGTCTGATGCATTCATGAACTGCCTCACATACCCGTACTGCTTCTTCGGATTATGGATTATAGCCTAATGGTAATTAGACTATGCGCATACATTCTGGAACATTTTTCTATTGTAAAAGAAATATGCATGAAATTTACTAAAAATAGGAATAGTAAATACAGTCTGTTCAGTTATGTCATGTTAAGTCTGAAAAGAGTTTCAGGAAATGTGGCAGAGCCATAGTCATTGCCTGATCCAGCTGGTACAAAACAATCATCTGATGCTGCTAGATATTTTCTCTATTAAAAAAAATGACAAGGGCAATCATTTTTTTCCTCAACGCCCCCTTTTTGCTAATGTCAGCTATTTCATTGTGTATGTTTAAATCATATCCTACTGCTGCCTGTGAGAGCAGTTAGGTGGGTGACCACACATGAGAAGCCTTCCCTGCAGTGGCCCCATACCATTCGAACAAGATGCCATCGGAGGTCCGCCATGCTCCGTCAGTGCAGGCTTTTAAGAAGGCCTTGAAAACATATTATTTTGCCATGATCTTCTCTTGATATGACTGCTGTTGCTGTTATTGCTGTTGTTGCTGCTGATGATTTTATTGTCAGTTTTTATTGTTGTTTTTATTGCTATTTTATTGGGTTTATATTTTATTCCTTTTAATACTTTAACTGTTCTTATGTATTTCATTGATGTGAGCTGCCTTGGGAGGGGTTCTGTGCTGAAAGGTGACCAAGAGATTTTTCAAATAAAGAAATAATGTTTTAAAACAGATTTTAAAGCAGACTTTCCCAACCTTGTGCCCTTCAGATGTTATGGACAACAATGCCCAGCATTCTTGACCACTGGCCATGTTGGCTATGGCTAACAGGAGCTAAAGTCCAAAACTTCTGGAAAGCATCTGGTTGGGAAAGGCTGCTCTAAAGTTTAAATTTCCATCACATGAAAGAATGAAACTCAGCAGCAGCAATTATAAGTAGGACGGAGTGGGAAAGGCAAACACTTTGTGAAAACCCCATCCCCTAATTGTGCTTTTTAGCATTTTTCATCACATGGTTACTAAATGCTGAAGTCAACATAAAGGGTTTATCTTGTAGGTTTTGCACAATGAACTGGTCTTGTGAGCCACCATCTTTATACATAATGGAACATCTAAAACAGTGCCAGCCACAGGTTTTTGAGTGCCCTCAGGCAAGGCATCCATAATAGGCCCCCTCTCTGGTCTGTTCACGCAATCACAGATGGGGAAATAAGCCACATGTGCTAAGGGCAATTTGCATAATTACCCTCACTGGCGTAGCTCACCATGCCATACAAACACAGTGAGGGTGGCTTGCTGACATGGCTAAAAAGCCACCCCAGAATCCTAAAACAGCCCATGGGTTCTGGGTGGCTTATTAACCATGGCAACAAGCCACCCTCACCAGGTTTGCACAACATGGCAAACCGCACTGGTGAGGATCATTATGCAAATCCCGCCAGCACATGACCAGCACGCAACCAGAGCACACAGTGGGGGAAATATGCTACTGTAGCTTATTTCCCCATCTGTGATCATGCAAACTCAGTCAGAAAGTCTACCTTCTCACTGCCATTGTCACCAGCTGCTACTGCTCCCCATCCTCTTTCTTATCATTGTTACCATTTACTTGCTTGGCAGACCGAGAGTGAGTGATTGGCAGAATGTTTAGTTTGACCCCAAGTGTATACGTGCACATACCACGTGTTCAGCACAGTGGACCCATAGAATGAGGTAGCATAGCTATGTTAGCAGCTATGTTAACATCTGTCCAGAAAGGAACACTCTGTTTCACAGGTGTAAGCCTCATCTCAAGAAGGCTGGCCTTATATTTTGAGAATTCTTGCTCTAGAAGTTTGTTACAGTGGAGCTTCGTATGTGCTGGCTCTCCGACATGTCTATTGTGTGCTATGCATGTAATTAGTACTACCCTGACACCCTGGCTCAAGAATCCATTTTTGGTTCCGGAAGGTACAGCCTGAAAAACTGCCAGGAATATGGTTAAGGCTTTGAAATCACTGCAGAGGCATAGGAGTGATAGAACATACTTGCTTCCTCTTTGACTAGATTGCAGGGAGTTGTTCCCTGACGTGCAGAAACGTACAAATACCTGCCTGATTGCTGCCTAGGGATGTCAGAGAAATCCGCTCGAAAGTCAAATGGGACCGAATTCAGACACATCCGGTCTGTGGAACCTGCCCCCAGAACGGGGCACCCCGGTGTACTTGAACCGGAGCTCACGCGGACCTTTTTTTTTTTTCTCTGCCGAAAATTTTACGAAGGTATTTACGAAGGAAACTTCGCAAATCAGGATGAAAGATGGCGAAAGGGATTTTACGAAACTATTTAAAAAATATGCAGTTTCCTGCTACGACGCAGCTTTCTTTCACTGGGAGGGACGGGGTCACGAAGTGCACGTAGCCTGCCTGAGGCTGAGTCACCAACTGCACGTAGCCTCATCTTTTTTTTTTATTGTGTGTGTGTGAAGGTGAGGTCAGGTTCAGGTCAGGTGAGCGAGATCCCTCCAGGCCACCCCCCTACCCCACCAGGAAGATAACGTCATTGAGGGGAGGGAACTCATCGACCATTTATCTCGCCTTCACATAGGACGGCGGTGTGTCCAGCAGCCTCAGTTGCTCCAGTCCAGACTCCAGACTAGAGACCAGAGGCGCCGCTGCTGCAGACAGAGTGTCCATCTCCAGCAGCTGCAAGGAGTGTGTTTCTGTGTCCCCCTGTTCTATGGCACTGCAGTTCAACCTTTATTACAGTGAAGGTATACTCTTCCATATGTTTACTTTACCTGAATGTGCCCCTATGCTTAGTGATTTTGGGGTGGGTTGGAGGAGCAGGGGGAACTGGGAAGGCATCCTCCAGCAGCCTTTGTTAGGCCTACCAGGAAGGACTCCATCCTCCATCCTCCTGGGCTTTCCAGGATTAATCCACGTGCTTTTCAACTCCATGTGCCCCTATGTACTTAGTGTTTCTGAGTGGGTTGGGGCGGGGGGAACTGGGGAGACATCCTCCAGCAGCTTTTGTTAGGCCTGCCAGGAAGGACTCCATCCTCCAGCATCATGTGTGTACTGTAGGGTTGTGTTTTTCAGGCCGCATGGATGGACTACATCCTCCATCCTGGGCTTTTCAGCCTAATCTGCTGTACAATATGCCCCTATTTAGTTAGCATTGGATGGCTGGATTGGTGGGTAACTACTTCTACACTGCACTATATCTGCGATTGTAGGCTGTTCACATGATTTCAGCTTTGCCACATGCATTTATGTCTCCTTCTGCCCAGAGACATGAACATGGAGAAAAGAGGAACCTGTGGTCAATCCAGCACTCAAAAGAGGTGTGGACGCCCGGCGAGAACATACACCGCTGAGGTTGCATTTCAGTGGTATTTTAAGAATGAGATGGAAGAGGAGGAAGCCCAAGGTGTGACCAGCAGCGACAGCAGCCCCAGCACCAGTCCACCCCACACCCGTAAGTAGTGCACACCACCAATTTCCGCTACAGAAAGTGGCACAGGCACAGCCGGCCACAACTCCAGAGGAAGAGGAAGAAAGTTCATGGATGGTGAGCGGAAGGGCAGTGTCTCCAAAGCGGATGAAAATGTTCCCAAGGAGACTCTACAGCAGCAGAATGAAAGTCAAGATATCTACGACATTCCAAAGCATGAATCTGGTAAGACTCTGTCATCACAGGTGCTTGTAAATATCTGGATACAAATAAATATCTTCGAATATTTGAATAGTCCCTACATTAGCCTTCTGCAACCTGCAGCCTTCCAGATGTTTTGGGCTACAATTCCCAGCATTCTTGACCATTGGTCATGCCGGCTGGGCCTGATGGGAGTTGAAGTCCAAAACCTTTGGAGAGGACCATTTGGGGAAGGGATCTTCTTCTTCAACACGACAAAACATACATGACTGTTTTACATTCATTCATATTCATTGCTGTGAACATATTTCATATTATTTAAATGTTACATGGTACTCCAGTACTAAAGAAAACCCCAACTCTTTAAAAGAACTGCAATACTTTCTCAAACGATACACCTTTTCGGTGGGAAAACACTTCAGTGTTTTGTTCTTGCTTTGTTTCCAAAGCCATTCATCATAGTTCGCTGTCTTGTTTGGCTTTGATCTCTTTTAACTAGAGCTGCAATGTGAATTGATTAAGCAATTACATTTCTGAGGATGGTTTTTAAAAGAGGGCCTGACTAATCAGGCACTGCTCCCGGGGGACCACAAATGCACCCCGGAAAAAGGTGGTGGGATTTGCCAAGTATGTGCTCAGGACCAGCCCTATCATTAGGTAGCAGCGAGGTGTTGGGGCACAGAACTGTGGGTGCTCCTCAGACTGCCTTGTACCTCCTCAGCCAGCTTGTTGTCCTCTGGTGTGGTGGAAGAGGCTCTCCCATTGTCACTGTTCAATTAAGATTCAGCTATCGCTCTATGTAGGATGGAGGGGTGCCATTTTATCCTTTGCCTCAGGTCAGAAAGCAAAACGCTTTGGGCCAGCCCTGTAGGTGCTGAGTCCCATACAGTGGTATAATAGAGCTGATGCAAAGGAGCAGACCTTGCAAGGGAGCCAGATATCTCCTCCCCCATGCTTTTCAGACTTTCACCAGTGAGGACACGTTTAGATAACTCTCGTTGAGTTTCGAAGTCTGTACAGTACATTTTTTTTGCACCTTGTGTCATGTGTTTTCGCAGTGCTAGCTAGTGCAGTAGTAGCTTACATCTGCACCTTGTGTCATGTTGATTGATCGCAATTCCAAGCTATGTTTCATAGATTTCCACAACTACACAGTTTTATTCTCTTGGCTATTACTCATGTGTAAAAGTTGCATTTCTCATGAAACTCTGCTTCTATCTATTTTGAATCCTTACAGAGACACCCACAACCGTCCTCCCTGCATCAGACAGCGGAAGTGGGACAGGTGAACCAGGTCCACAGCTGCCTGCTGATAATCACCTCGTGGGCGGCAGCTCATGTGATTTTGAAAAAAAGGCCGGAGGACTTAGTGTCATCAGTGATCCAGACAGTGAAGATGATGAGGAGCCCTTCTCTATCAATGATGTCCCTGCTGAGACTGGGTCTGACTCTGTTTTCCACTTCCAGCCTTCTGGGTTCTTTGGGAGCAATCCCAAACCTCAGGAACAAACACCCCCTGCTAAGCACTGGTCAGCGCCATCAACAACACCAACAACAACACCATCCACAGATGAGCGGAAACGCGCAGCTCCCGATGCCACCTCATCTGGAACTGATACCCTCATTCCCCAAAGAAGAAATGGTGGTGGCAGGGTGAGCGCCTATGTGTGGCGCTTCTTCAAATATGCAGAGAACGACCGCTATGTCGTGCTTTGCGATATTTGTAGAAGCTGTGTGCGGCTAGGAAAAGAAGGGGGCTGTGCATGAGTGGGCACGTCTGCCATGAGGTGACACATGGAGGTGCATCATGCGCTTCTTGTGCCCAAAGATAGCAACGGGACGCCACAACCATCCCAAAAGAGCAGTACCGCCTTCTTTGCCTCATCTTCCAAAGACCTCACGCAAAGTGGTCCGGGTGAGAAGGGCACAAAAGGCAGCTTCGCTAAGAGGCAGGCGTCAATGGAGAAATGCCTCACGCTGACACAGAAATTCCCCTCTGACAGCATCCAGGCACGAAGGTTGAATTAGGACCTGACAGTGCTCATTGCAAAACATATGCTTCCCTTCCCCCTGGTGGAAGATGAAGCCTTTGTGCGCTTCATGAAGAGATTGTGCCCTCGGTGGGATGTCCCCTCTCGTCACTACATTAGTGGCATAGCCATTCCAGCCCTGGCTTCTGAAATCAGAAGGGTACTCCAACAGGATTTGAAATGTGCAGTTGGAGGAAGTGTACATTTAATGAGTGACACATGGACAAGTAACCAAACAAAGTCTTATCTGTGTGTCACTGGGCAATGGGTATCCATCAGTGCGAGCAGCCGACTGACTCGTAGAACAGCGACATTGGCCCTCACAATGCTCTCAGGGACACACACAGCAGAAAACATCAGCAGTAGCATCAGTGTTGTTGTTCAGTCCTGGTTGGCCCCCTTAAATCTAACAGTGGGCTGTGTAGCAACAGATAATGCCTCCAACTACCTAAAAGCAGCCCACATCGCACGGCTAAACCACATTCAATGCGTTGCGCACTGTTTGAACCTTGTGGTGCATTCCGGATTGAGCAACGCATCTCCTAAAATAGGCAAGCTACTTAAGGTGGCCCAATCCATTTGCACCCACTTCAGGCAGTCTTGCTCAGCAATGGAGGCAATCGGCGCCATCCAACGTAGCCATGGCCTTCCAGAACACAAATTCATTTTGGATGTGTGCACACGCTGGAACAGCACATTGCATATGCTTCAGAGACTCTGTGAGCAGAGATCAGCTATAAACGACTACATTACTGAGAAATAACACCACTCCAAATTTTTTGTCACACCACATCAGTGGCTCTGGATGCAAGACCTGGTGGACATTTTAAACATATTCCATGAATGCACAATGCTACTGAGTGCAGACTATGCCACACTGGGCCAAGTTCTACCTGTGCTGAAGATTATAGAGCGGGTCCTGAGAAAACGCCATGCTGAGCTTTGTGAGCGCACCGGTGCTGTAGGCAGTCAAGTCCCCAATCCTGCAGTTAGGCTTGCTGAATTCCTTCTGCAGGAGCTGGGCACCAACAAACACATCACTTCGATGAGGAGGGACATGAAATACGTTGCTGCTGCATTCCTTGAACCACGGTTCCAGGATAGCACAACAAGGGCAGTGCTGCCAAACCAGAACCCTGACTTCCAACGTGTAAAAACCTATTTGACAGAGAAAGTCATGGAGTGCTGCCAGAGAGATGTGCTGGATGAGAAGGAGCTGGGGAAGAGTGAGGCTAGTAGGACTACTACCTCCCCTGAAGATAATATCTGCAGCAGTAGCACCATCACCAGCAGGAGGGGTGATGATGACGCCACAGCAGCTGCACCACCAACACAACATACAGACACAGGGGCATCTTGTCGAAAGTTCTACTTGTACTCCTCAATGGCAGTGGAGCTCGGTGTAAGTGGGAGCAGGCAGGGGGAATGTGTCAAAGCAGCCAGGAAAGGATCAGTTTATGATGTGGCTATCCAGGAACTAGAAGCTTATGCCAGAGAGAGTTTCTCGGGAACGCAGAGCAGCCCAGACAGTGATCCTCTCCTATACTGGGAGACAAAACGTGGCGTTTGGCCAAATCTGACCAAAGTCGCCATTTGGCATATATCTTGCCCTCCCTCGAGTGTGTCCTCTGAAAGGCTTTTCTCCACCACTGGCAACATTGTCACCACCCGCCAAAGCAGAATCACACCAGAACATGTCTCCACCCTTGCCTTCATACACTCCAACAGGGGATGGATTCCCGAGGAGCACCTCCCTCCACCACCACCAGCTGTCAGCAGAGTAGAGCAGTCATCAAGTGACGAGGAGGACCCCTGGGATGATGATACTGCTGCTAATGTGAGCCAGAGTTCTGAGGGACAATGAGGCAGAATGATATAATTGTGAGTGTGGTCACACTGAGGTGTCCCTCAGAACTTTGTCCAAACAAGCAGTCCCTGTCTGGCCTGGGCAGAGCCCAAAGCACTGGCGATATGTGGCAGAGCTTTATAATAACTCACATGCAGAGTCCAGTTGCGCTGCCCGACTGTGTGTGGCGGACTATG
The DNA here is from genome assembly GCF_057233095.1 of Heloderma suspectum. Classification (NCBI taxonomy): domain Eukaryota; kingdom Metazoa; phylum Chordata; class Lepidosauria; order Squamata; family Helodermatidae; genus Heloderma; species Heloderma suspectum. The sequence continues at coordinate 75,623,852 of NC_139462.1, forward strand.
CAACAGTGTACATCCCTACTACACACACACAGAGTTTTCTATGCATCCCAGTGTACTTCGCTATCGACTGTATATGTGTATCTTTACCCCTCTGAATGTTAGTATGATTCTGATTCCCCAAATGTATGAATAGTTCTAATTCTCTTGATGTGTGCACATCACCACAGTGCACAACTACACACACACACACCAGACAAAACCACCACAATGCACAAACAACACTGATACAAGGAAATCCACTAAGCACCATCACTAACACACCACCACCACACAACAGAACTCCACCCACAAATCACCACGCAGACGCAAGCGCAAATGCAGACGACATTCAGGAAGTTAGCAGGAAGCTGACGACAGATTTTGTGGAAGCGGAGCTGCAGCCCCGTTTTTTTTTTTTATTTGTGAGGCGGTTAGGTTAACAAGACCAGTATACGCGAGGATCATCAAGCACAAATACACAGAAATTAATAAAATCACAGTCCCTGTCCCTGTCCGAGAAAACAAGACAGTGGGGGAGCGCACAGAGGGCGGGAAACATTTCGGGCAGCAACGAAAAAAATACGTAAATAATTACAAAAATAGTGGGAAAGTTCTGGCCAAGGCAATCCCAACAATGGCGAGAGTGTGGCGGAAGCTACGGGGGGATTCCCCCCTAGGGAGTAAATACGTAAGCAATCACAACAAGGGAGAGTGCGGCGGAAGTTACATAGGGTCAATTCCGGCCGACGGAAACTACGTAAATATTTGCGACGAATAGTCTTTCACAGAATGGCGGAACGGGATGGGCGGCTGTTGGGCGCGGAGGATTTTTTGACGTTTGCTGCGATTTTATTTACGTAACTTTCAAGGCGGGGGGAAAAAAACAGTATTTGGGGGGTTTGCAGGCAGCGGGACGGAACAGAGGATGCCAACTGCGGAAGTCAAGCGGAATGGTATGAGCACAATTCGTACATCCCTATTGCTGCCACCACCCAGTCAACTAACCCACAAGTTTACCTGGTGGGATTAATCAAAAAAGCCCTGGTAGGATTCGTGGGAATAATGGTCCAATCTTAAAGCATCCTTTCCTCCAAGTCAAGTCAGCAACATCAATCACTACCTGAGCACCCTTGATGACACTTGTTTTGAATATTGCACTATGGCACTAGGCCAGCGAGATGTAAAATTAATCAAGAGGCACAAAATCTCCCTGAGCCTTCTGTTCAGTCCCCAGAACTAAACTATTATTCCCTTGATTTTAAGCCATCCTGGGTCCAGCCTCTGAGTCATCAAGCTTTTTGTACCCTTTGTTTCAAACCCTAAAATTGCCTTAAAATTTGGGCAGTTGATCATTCTTTCCACTTGGGCATCCCTCGCACTAGTGTGTCTCAGCTCTGACAACAGCCTGGGGTCTGTCTGGCTTTAATATAGGTCCTAATGACTCTTTCCTAGTACAGTTCTCTGTTCCGCTCTGGTGTCAATCACATGTATCCAGTGCCAGAGTTTTCCCCTCACTCTTTCCTATTGAGCCACCTAATGGCTGTATTTGCCCAGAGAACTCTGTTTGTTTTGTACACCCAGAGAGAATGTTTGTATACCCAGAGCTCACTGAGGCCCAAAGCTGGGTTCCATATGTGCAGGGATGCACGTTGACCTGTGAGGCCATGCAGGTAGTCTTTATTGATTGATTGATTGATTGATTGATTAAATGTATTAATCGCCCATCTGGCTGGTCACCCAGCCACTCTGGGTGATGTACAATAATGGAAACAGTTTAGAGGTCTGTGATCTTTGTGTGAGCTGTCAGCTTTGATTCTAAGGGACATGGTGAAGAAGTGACCTTCAGGTATTGGGAAGTGGCTACCTAAGAGTCTGGAGTTTAATACACAATTTCCAAATCATATTTGGAATTTTAAGGAAGAGCCCCCTTGGCAAGGTTCTCCATCAAAATATACTTTAGACTGTAGTGGCTCTGGGGTCCCTAATAAGAGCTTAGCCTCCATTGCCCATCCAAAGGCCTTCCTTTCAGATGCCCATGGATAACATGGTGCAGCCTGTTGTCAACAAAGCCAGAATGGCTTGAGGCTATTGCCCCATTTTTTTATTTGAAACCAAAGTTGAGAAACCTGGAGTAGACAGTTCCCCCAGCATTTTTTTCTAACTTTTGGCAACCAAACAGGAAGTGAAGTCCTTTGGGTTCCCCTTCCTCTGAACTCCAGTAATTATAGCTGATCTTGTTCTATTTCTTTTCATTTCCCCCTGAACCTATCAATTTCTGCCCCTGCAGCCCACCATTGCTTCTGCCACCCAAGCTCCCCTGGTCACATAGCTTTGGAATCCTTTGCTCAGCCATTTCCAGACTGCTCCCTTCACTTCAGTGGAGGCTGGTGGCTCCGACTTTGATGGGGCTGTGCAACCATTCTGGGTTTCAGTCAGAACTAGCCAGAACTCTAAAGGAGCTATCCAACTGCTGAACCTATCAGGGTTCAGCACTTTGAACAGTTCCATTAAAGTTCTGGCTGGTTCTGACTGAAACCCAGAATGGATTTATAGCCCCACTGAAATCTGAGCCACCAGCCTCCACTGCTTCCCCTCCTTATTTGGCAAATGCTAATCTTCATCTTTTTCTGTCTTTTAGTTAGGCCTATTAGTATACTGACCGATGAGCTACGGAGTGGCTATACTAACCATGCCCTTTTCCTCTTCTGTAACAAATGTGCATGCATGTGTTTTGAAAACAAAAATCTGTTTTTAAAAAATCATGTTTTTGGACCTTGAACAAGTGTTTTCTCATTTCCTCCATTTTAGAAGTAGCTGTTCCTCATTTGTAAGAGCATTCTGCATAAATCCGCTGTTTGGAGACCACACCAATGGTTAAAGCCCACTGCATTGGTTGTTACATGTGAATACGTGCAAGTTGCATGTCTGTGTGAACAAGGGTGCCCAGCAATGAGATGTAACTGCTCATGCTGCTTCTATCTTAAGATCAGGATATTAATTATATCCTACAGGGCAGGAAGCTCAGCGTAAGATGGCACAAGTATCCTCTTGCTTATATCTGCATAAGAATGTCCAATAAAACTAAGAGCATGAACCCACCTTTCATCGAATCTACACTGAAACTTGTAATTAGTTTGATTTAACCTAGATAGTTGTCTTAAATCATTTATTTTTCCCCTCCTGAGAATCTTCAGCAGCTTAGGGGGAAAAAATCTGCTCGGAGCAATTAGGATGTTAAACATTGCTCTGCAGGCGTGATTCATTAACCTCTTTTATGTACCATATTTTTGGTAGGGAATAAACAGGAAAGAGATTTATAACATTGGGTGCTCGGGGTACATAAGGTATGGGTATTTAGTAGGCCCTTCACTATCTGTGGTATATAAAAACCATCTAGTTCCTCAGGATTTTTTTAAAAGGACAACACTGTAATCTGAAGAGTCCCTTAAGGAAACTCTGGAAGTAGCTGGGGAAGTTTAGAATTGATGGCGGGGGGGAGTATATGACTTGTACATATTCAGCACATCTGTGCATTTTTCTCACCCTGTGAATAATCACAGCCACCACCCCCAACCCACTTCATATTTTACCAAATCACATGCGGCATAAGCATTATTGTGACCTTTTAGGTGAGAAAGTGCTGCTAAAACATATGCATTCCCTTCATTACTGACTCAGTAAACCAGACGCCCTCCCCTCAATTCAGGAATCATATCTACCAAAACACAGAGTTGCATTCCTACACGGGAAGTGCAGCTGGTGCCACTGCCAACTTTGCTATCTTTTCAGCACCAGGTCAAAAATAAAATTCTGGGCATTTTAGCTGGTTAGTTTGTCTTTTTATACTTCACTGCCTTAAAATTATTTTATGACTGTATTCTGTTTTGCTTTTATCATATTTTAGAGTTTTAAGACCATTTTGGGGTCTTGATTTGCACACCACCCTGGTATCTTTGGATGAAGGGCAGTTTAAAAATCAAATCATCATCATTTTGCTGCTCTGAATGAATTGAATAATCCACTCTTTTACCATTGCTTAACTAGCCCAAGTAGAAGTTGAAAATGATGGTTAAGTGGTAAATACCTACAGTTACTACTAAAATGGAACAGATAAAATTACATGTTGGAAGAACACCAAAAATCTACAATGATAGGGAAACAATGCTTTTATCAGGATAAACATTCACAATGTAGCATGTCAGCTTTTGAGTTATATCGAGCTCTTGCAAGCTGGATGGAATTTAAAAAATGAGAAAATAGATGTTTCTGGGAGAGGGCATGCTGTTCAGCCCTGTTTGCAGTCTGCTTCAGGCTTAAGGCAACTGTGGACAAAGTTCGTGTAGCCTAGTTAAAGCTACAATTCTATGCACACTTTCCTGGGAGTAAGCTCCATTAAACACACTGACCCCGTTTGCACAATCACTGCTGCCCAGTGTGGCAGGTGCTGGGCAACTTTTGAATATTCAAGTTGAACCCAGGGATGACGGGTTATGTAAAGGTTAAACAACCCTCATGTAACCCATAGTCTGTTGTTCAACCATTATATCACCCATGGTCCCCTGGTTCAGACAACATGACAAGCCACAGCTGTGGCTTGAATATTCAAAATGGACAATGACATGCATTGCAGCCCACCTGTTTGATTGTGCAAACCAGCAAAATGTGACTTCTTGCTTCTGAGTAGATAAGCCTAGGACTGCACTTATGAAATAAGAAGGGTGCCTTATTTATGTAACACATTTGTATACCACTTTTTGTCATGACAATTCTCCAAAGCTATTTACATAAGATGTAAAGTATCATCATAATAAAATGATAGACCAGTACAATATTCAGTTGTACTAAGGCTTCAATCCCATACACACTTATCTGGGAGTAAGCCCCATTGACATCAATTGGACTTTCTTTTGAGTAGACATGTACAGCTTGTACTATGCAAGCCTCAAACTATTATTAGATCAAGGAATACTGAGGGAACAGAAGCAAACTTTAAGCACGATCCTATGCATGTCTCCTCAAAGGTAAGTCCCATTAATTTTTAAAAGGTTTACTCCCAGGTAAGTGGTCTGTGAGAATGAATGTAGCAGGCCTCTTACTCAGGGCCTTTTTAGAATCAACATATACCAAAAGTGGGAACCTTTTTGACCAATAAATTATCCTTGAAATTAGGATGCAAAGCAGCCCTAATTTACACAGCTATTTTATCCATTATAAACAATTCCCATCAAACCACACCTTACTAGATGGTATCTGGGGGTGTTTCCATTGTGATGCCAGTTGAAATTTGGCTGTAGTTCACAACAAACCGTACTAATTCACGTTGTGTTATAGGAATATTCTCTGTCACTAAGTAACCCAACAAAACGGTAAGTGGGTTCAAGGGAATGGTAAATGCTGTAATGGAGTGTATTCTTCAGTCCCTCCTTTTCTGTTGGATTCTGAAAGAAAGATAGCACTGAAATGGGGAAAAAGTTGAAAAACACACTTTGGTTAATGTGGTGACTTAACACAAGACTCTTTCATTGCAGTGATTCTTTTTCTTTGTTGTGAGGCTAGGCAGAGCCCAGGAGCATGGGTGAATCAAATGACAGCCAAGAAACAAAAAGCATCTTCAGTTTGTACTTGGAGTCAGGTGAAGAGTTTTTGTTTTGTTTTGTTTTGTTCTTCCTTTTAAAATGAAAACTCTTTGACTGGTAGATCTCTAACAAAAAGACTTCCTTAGATAATCTTTTATTTGTTTATTACCACTAGCTGATGATAGAGTTTCACCATGCAGCCAAGTGAGAAAAATAAACAGTGATTTGAGAGCATCTGTTAATGTTTTAAGAATTCTATGTGCAAATTAATATAGTGTATGTACATTAAGACTCATATGTTCATATGTATCTGTGTACAATCTTGATTCTGCAACTGGAACCTTTTCCAATAACCTTTAGCGGGTACAGAGCTTATGGTCCTTAAGAGCGCTGTAGCACTCCAATATTTCCAATTTTATGAGAGGTTTTTTGTTTTGTTTTTTTAGATGGTTCAATATTCAAATTCATCAGGTTCATATAAATGTGAATATTTGAGTAACAGACTCTGCTTAATGAATTTAAGCAGCCTCAGAGCACAGATGAACTCCCCAAAAGCTGTGCAATGTTGCATGAAAGAACAGAGACACATTTTTGTTCTTGGACTAACAATGTGTGCAGTAAATATTTAAAACAGCAGTTATATTCCTTAAAGTTTGTGATAGCAGATGTCATGGGTTTTGCATTAAAAAAAATGTTAATATTTTGGAAGGGGCATAGCTCAGTGGTAGAGCACCTGCTTTTCATGCAGAAGGCCCCAAGTTCAATACCTGGCATCTCCAGGTAAGACCAAAAACACCCCAGCCTGAAACCCTGGACAGCCATTTCTGTCAACAGCGCTGGGCTAGAGGAACCAATGGTCTGGCTCAGCATAAGGCACCTTCCTATGTTCTTAAGTTATGCAACTGCAAAAAGGTGGAATCATACCCAGTCCAACACCTGAAGAGAATCCTACAACAACTATGAGCTTGGTAAGATTGAGTGTCAATGTACCACCATGCCTGAGGACTTGTTGAAGGACAGGATATAAATCCCTAAAAACAGAATAAATAGACATGGTATAGCAATTGTCCATGTGTCTGTCCCACTACATGTAAAACAGGGCCAGTATGGAGAGTGCGAATGTTTACCAAAAAAGGAGCACATGTGAGAGGGAAATGAAACCCATTCCCTCTACCACCACCGCATGAGGCTGATTTAGGCTATACTGTACATAGGTATCTGAGAGCAAGCCTCACTGAACTCAGTAGTGCTTACTTCTGAGTAGATATGCTTGGGATTGTGTTGTTAAATACTTTTTTCTCCCAAATCTGGCTCCAACACCAAAAGTAAGCTGGGCTAGGATAAAATTGCTTCGGTACATTGGAAGCTGCCTTATACTGAGTGAGACCATTGGTCCATCTAACTCAGTCTCGCCTACACTGCCTGGCAGCAGCTCTCCAAGGTGTCAGACAGGAGTCTCTTCCAACGCTATCTGGAGATGCCAGGAATTGAACCTGGGACCTTTGGGAGTACTGTAAGTTAAGGTGGAGGAAGGGCCTGGGTTTCACTCTCCTCTTCTATGCATTACTTTTCATGTAAAGAAAAGTCTTTACCACCACCACCACCACCACCATTACATCACACTGACTCTCAAACAAACAAAATAACACCTCCTCAAAGGAAAAAATGTTCTATATAATGAAAAATAATACCCTTTCCAGTGCAGTAACACCAGCCATTCCCCCTGCACTCCCTTGGCACCTATCTCTGCTTTACACTGGTTCTCTTTAAATTCCTTGCACTACTCTAGTTTAAAATAATATTTAGTATGAGTTAGCAGAGATTATCATCCAGATTACAGTGTGTTACAAACAGAAAATGGGAAAAGGAAAGATCCAGCTGCTAGGGCAGTATCCTGTTCAACACTATCCCTAACATAAATAACATTCCCAGAAAACCAGTCGTGCCAACAAATGCTATTGACATTGCACTAGAGGTGACTTATGCTTTTGTTGTTGTTGTTGTTCAGTCGTTCAGTCGTGTCCGACTCTTCGTGACCCCATGGACCATAGCACACCAGGCTTTCCTGTCCTGCGCTCTCTCCCAGAGCATGCTCAAGTCCATATTCACTGCATCAGTGATGCTATCTAGCCATCTCATCCTCTGCCGTCCCCTTCTCCTTTTGCCTTCAGTCTTTCCCAGCATCAGGGTCTTTTCCAGAGAGTTTTCTCTTTGCTTTAGGTGGCCAAAATATTTGAGCTTCAGCTTCAGTATCTGTCCTTCCAGTGAGCACTCAGGGTTGATTTCCTTTAGGATGGACTGATTTGACCTCCTTGCAGTCCAGGGGACTCATAAGAGTCTTCTCCAGCACCACAGTTTGAAAGCATCAATTCTTTGGCGATCAGCCTTCCTTATAGTCCAGCTCTCACAGCCATACGTTACTACTGGGAAAACCATAGCTTTGATTAGACAGACCTTTGTCAGCAAGGTGATGTCTCTGCTTCTTACAATGCTGTCTAGGTTTGCCATAGCTTTCCTCCCAAGGAGCAAGCGTCTTTTAATTTCATGGCTACAGTCACTGTCTGCAGTGATCTTGGAGCCCAAGAAAATAAAATCTGTCACTGCTTCCATTTCTTCCCCTTCCATATGCCAGGAAGTGATGGGGCCAGATGCCATGATCTTAGTTTTTTTAATGTGGAGTTTCAAACCAGCTTTTGCACTCTCCTCTTTCACCCTCAACAACAGCCTCTTGAGATCCTCTTCGCTTTCTGCCATTAGGGTGGTATCGTCTGCGTATCTGAGGTTGTTGATAATTCTCCCAGCAATCTTAATCCTGACCTGTGATTCATCCAACCTGTCATTTCTCATGATGTACTCCGCATATAAGTTAAATAAGCAGGGTGACAGTATACAGCCTTGTCATACTCCTTTCCCAATTTTTAACCAATCGGTTGTTCCATGCCCGGTTCTTACTGTTGCTTCTTGACCCTCGTACAGGTTTCTCAGGAGACAGGTAAGGTGGTCTGGTACTCTCATCTCTTTAAGAATTTGCCACAGTTTGTTGTGATCCACACAATCAAAGGCTTTAGCATAGTCAATGAAGCAGAAATAGACGTTTTTCTGGAATTCTCTTGCTTTCTCCATGATCCAGCGAATGTTGGCGATTTGATCTCTAGTTCCTCTGCCTCTTCGAAACCCAGCTTGTACTTCCGGTAGTTCTCGGTTCACATACTGCTGAAGCCTAGCTTGTAGGATTTTGAGCATCACCTTGCTGGCATGTGAAATGAGTATGGTACTTTGAGCACTCTTTGGCATTGCCCTTCTTTGGAATTGGAATGTAAACTGACCTTTTCCAGTCTTGTGGCCACTGCTGAGTGTTCCAAATTTGTTGGCATATTGAGTGCAGCACTTTAACAGCATCATCTTTTAGGATTTTAAATAGCTTAGCTGAAATACTGTCATCTCCTCTAGCTTTGTTGTTACTAATGCTTCCTAAGGCCCACTTGACTTCACTCTCGAGGATGTCTGGCTCAAGTTCAGTGACTGCATTATCATGGCTATCAGGGACATTAAAATCTTTCCTGTATAGTTCTTTTGTGTATTCTTTCCACCTCTTCTTCATCTCATCTGCTTCTTCATCTCATTAGGTCCCTGCCTTCTTTGTCCTTTATCATGCCCGTCTTTGCACAAAACGTTCCCTTGGATCTCCAATTTTCTTGAAAAGTTCTCTAGTCTTTCCCATTCTATTGTTTTCCTTGATTTCTTTGCATTGTTCATTTAAGAAGGCCTTCTTGTCTGTCCTTGCTATTCTCTGGAAATCTGCATTTGGTTGGGTATATCTTCCCCTTTCTCCCTTGCTTTTCACGTCCCTTCTTTCGTCAGCTACTTATAAAGCCTCAACAGACAGCCACTTTGCTTTCTTGCATATCTTTTTCTTCGGGATGGATTTAGTTGCTGCCTCCTGAACAATGTTACGGACCTCTGTCCATAGTTCCTCAGGCACTCTGTCTATCAGGTCTAATCCCTGAAATCTATTCCTCACCTCCACTGTATATTCATCAGGGATATGATTTAGGTCATACCTGAATGGTTTCGTGGTTTTCTCTACGTTCTTCAATTTAAGCCGGAATTTTGCAACAAGAAGCTCATGATCTGAGCCACAGTCAGCTCCAGGTCTTGTTTTGACTGACTGTATAGAGCTTCTCCATCTTTGGCTGCAAAGTACATAATCAGTCTGATTTCGATATTGACCATCTGGTGATGTTCTTGTGTAGAGTCGCCTCTTGTGCTGTTGGAAAAGAGTGTTTGCTATGATCAGCGTGTTCTCTTGGCAAAACTCTATTAGCCTTTGTCCTGCTTCATTTTGTACACCAAGGCCATGCTTGCCTGTTATCCCGGTGATTTCTTGACTTCCTACTTTAGCATTCCAATCCCCTATGATGAAGAGGACATTTTTTTTGGTGTTAGATCTAGAAGGTGTTGTAGGTCTTCATAGAACCAATCAACCTCAGCTTCTTCGTCCTCAGTGGTTGGGGCATAGACTTGAATTACTGTGATGTTGAATAGTTTGCCTTGGATTCGTACTGAGATCATTGTATCATCTTTGAGATTGTACCTCAGTACTGCTTTTCCCACCCTTTTATTGACTATGAATCACAGAATCATAGAATAGTAGGGTTGGAAGGGGCCTACAAGGCCATCGAGTCCAACCCCCTGCTCAATGCAGGAATCCAAGTCAGAGCAGCCCTGACAGATGGCTGTCCAGCCTCGTCTTGAACGCCTCCAGTGTGAGAGAGAACACCACCTCCGTAGGTAATTGGTTCCATTGTTGTATTGCTCTAACAGTCAGGAAATTTTTCCTGATGTTCAGCCGGAATCTGGCTGCCTGTAACTTGAGCCCATTATTCCGTGTCCTGCACTCTGGGATGATTAAGAAGAGATCTTGGCTTCTTCTCTGTGACAACCTTTCAAGTACTTGAAAGAGTGCTATCATATCTCCCCTCAGTCTTCTCTTCTCAAGGCTAAACATGCCCAGTTCTTTCAGTCTCTCTTCATAGGGCTTTGTTTCCAGTCCTCTGATCATCTTTGTTGCCCTGCTCTGAACCCTCTCCATTTTGTCTGCATCCTTCTTACAGTGTGGTGCCCAGAACTGGACACAGTACTCCAGATGAGGCCTAACCAGTGCTGAGTAGAGGGGAACTGGTACTTCCTCGGATTTGGAAGCTATGCTTCTATTAATGCAGCCCAAAAGAGCATTTGCCTTTTTTGCAGCCACATCACATTGTTGGCTCATATTCAGCTTGTGATCGACAACAATTCCAAGATCTTTCTCGCTTGTAGTGTTGTTGAGCCACGTATCCCCCATCCTGTAACTGTGCATTTGGTTTCCTTTTCCTAGGTGCAGAACTTGGCATTTATCCCTATTAAATATCATTCTGTTGTTTTCTGCCCAGCACTCCAGTCTATCCAGATCACTTTGAATTTTGTTTCTGTCTTCCAAAGTATTAGCTATCCTGCCCAATTTGGTGTCATCTGCAAATCTGATCAGCATTCCCTGCACCTCCTCCTCCAAGTCATTAATAAAAATGTTGAAGAGCACTGGGCCCAGAACTGAGCCCTGTGGTACCCCACTCGTTACCTCTCCCCAGTTTGAGAAGGTCCCATTGATAAGCACTCTTTGAGTCCGATTCTGTAGCCAACTGTGGATCCACCGGATTGTTGTTTCATCTAGCCTACTTTGAGCTAGTTTGCTCATCAGGATATCATGGGGCACTTTGTCAAAAGCTTTGCTGAAGTCAAGGTATATGATGTCTACAGCATTCCCACGGTCCACAAGGGAGGTGACTTGATCAAAAAATGAGATCAGATTTGTCTGGCAGGACTTGTTTTTGACAAATCCATGTTGGCTTCGAGTAATAATGGCATTGTTTTCAAGGTGCTTCCAAATGGATTGCTTTATCATCTGCTCCAGAATTTTCCCTGGGATTGATGTCAGACTGACTGGTCTGTAGTTCCCAGGTTCCTCCTTTTTACCCTTTTTGAAGATAGGGACAACATTAGCCCTCCTCCAGTCATCTGGCACTTCCCCCGTCCTCCAAGATTTCTCAAAGAGACTAGACAGCGGTTCTGAGAGTTCTTCTGCCAGTTCCTTTATTACTCTAGGTTGCAGTTCATCTGGCCCTGGAGATTTGAACTCATTCAAAGTAATTCGGTGTTCCTTGACCATATGCCTATCGATCTCAAGCTGCAATCCTGCCCCTTCAGCCTGCACTTCGCCTTTGCCAGGGAGGTCATAGACCCTCTTTTGGGAGAAGACTGAGCCAAAGTAGGAATTGAGCACCTCTGCCTTTTCTTTGTCATCTGTTATCATTTTGCCATCCTTATTTAATAGCTGAACAACCATTTCTTTCCTCTGTCTTTTACTATGCATGTAGCTGAAGAAAGCCTTTTTGTTGTTTTTAGCATCCCTCGCTAACCTCAGCTCGTTCTCCGCTTTAGCCTTCCTGATGCCATCCCTGCAATTCTGTGCTACCTGCCTGTACTCTTCCTTTGTTACTTGGCCTTCTTTCCACTTCCTATATGTGTCCTTTTTTTGTTTTCAGGTCATCCCTAAGCTTTTTGTGAAGCTACATTGGCTTCTTCTGTTGTCTTCCACCTTTTCTTCTTGTTGGAATTGTTTGTGATTGTGCCTTGAGAATTTCCTTTTTTAAAAGCTCCCACCCATCTTGGACTCCTTTTCTCGTTAGCGTCACTTGCCATGGGACCTTACTGATCATTGTTCTGAGTTTATTAAAATCAGCTTTCCTAAAATCCAGGGTACGCGTTTGACTACACTTGGCTTTTGTTTCCCTTAGAACCAAGAACTCAAGTACAACATGGTCGCTTTCCCTCAGAGTTCCTGTAACTGCTACTTTATCCACTAAGTCATCTCTGTTGGTTAGGATCAAGTCAAGGATAGCCGATCCTCTAGTTCCTTCCTCTACTTTCTGTAGGAGGAAATTATCCACCACACAAGTCAGGAATTTCCTGGAGGGGCCAGGTTTTGCAGAATTTGTCTCCCAACAAATATCAGGGAAATTGAAGTCCCCCATTACTACTACATCATGCTTCCTTAAAACATTGGCTATTTGCTTTTCAAAAGTTTCATCCTTGTCTTCTCCTTGGTTGGGTGGCCGGTAGTAGACTCCGACCACCAGGTTCCTTTTATTCTTTGCCCCATTTATTTTGATCCAGATGCTCTTGATGGGGCTACCAAGCTCATCCTCCTGTATTTCTGTGCAGAGATAAGTATTTTTCACATACAGTGCAACCCCACCTCCCTTTCTGTTCCTCCTGTTCTTTTTGAACAAGTTATATCCTTCCTTTGCTGTATTCCAGTCATGAGAGTCATCCCACCAAGTCTCAGTTATACCTATCAGGTCATAATTTCCCTCCTGTATTAAGAGTTCAAGTTCGTTCTGTTTGTTTCCCATACATGGGCATTAGCATATAGACATCAAAGACCATGTGCTTCATATCTGGCTTTCTTCCTACATGTGTCTGAAGACTATTATTGAGCGCTATCAGAGCTGTTCTCTCCATTGCAGTGCATGCGCCTACGTCCATTGTTACCCCCAACATTACATCTCCCTTCCCCGTAGGATTCAGTTTAAAGCCCTCCTGATGAAGTTCTTCATTCTGTGGCTACTCCATTTCTTCTAAACAAAACGATGGAGAGCTGTCACCAGATCTCCCATGTTGTCTTTGCATTTGAACAAATAGCAGTCACGTCAAGATGTGTGTGACCCAGATAAACCCCACAGCACTGAGGGGGGGGGGAGGTAACTCCTCTGTCTTCCCAATGAATTCCCCCACCCCACCCCCATTGTTGCTATTTAAAGAGTCTTGTAGCACCTTAAAGACTAACACATTTAATCTGGCATAAGATTTCGTGGGGACTGTCCACTTAATCAGGTGCAGAAGTGGACAGTGTCCACAAAAGCTTATGCCACAAAAAAATTGTTAGCCTTTAAGGTACCACAAGACTCTTTGTTGTTTTTGCTGCAACAGACTAACACCGCTATCCCTGTGGAAAAGGGTTCACATGTAACTTTACAAATAGTAGCGGGGAGGTGATTTTAATTAGGAAAATAGGGAGAGTTACCCCCCCTTCCCCAGCACCACAGTCCCACTCTTGATCACCCCCCATTCCCAGTTCACCCGTGGCTGGTATGTGCCAGCAATTAAAGAGATGGGTGGTTTGATTACTGGCTGCCATCTTCTCATCTCGTTTGGCCCATAGGGAACATGACACATGGAGACGGGCCCCTTACCCTATAACATATACCTGTCTCGTATTATGTTGAGTTCAAGCTATTATAGAAATTATAATATGTACAATATGTGGTACAATATGTACCACAACTAATAGTTCTGCCCCATATTTGGAGAAGAAACTCTTTAGTGGACTTTTGGCCAGTTAACTTAACCTCTGTTTCAAGTAAATTGGTGGAAAGCATAAAGATTGCGTTATCAAGCATACAGACGGGCAAGGCATCCTGAACAAGAATCAACACGGTTTCTGCTAAGGTAACTCCTGTCTCAACTGGCATGTGGATAAGGGTGATCCAGTAGACATTGTTTACTTGGACTTCCTCACCAAAGACTCCTGAGCAAATTTAGCAGTCATCAGATAAGAGGAAATATCCTCTTATGGGTCAGTAACAGGTTAAAGAACAGAAAGCAGAGAATAGGAATAAATGGACAGTTCTCACTACAGAGGGGTTTAAACAGTGGGGTCCACCAAGAATCTATACTGGGACTGGTGCTTTTTAACATGTTTATAAATTATCTGGAATTAGGGGTGAGCAGTGAGGTGGTCAAGTTTGCTGGTGACACCAAATCTTAACTCCTTGATCTCTCAGCAGCATTCAGTACCATCTATCATGGCATCCTTCTGGAGCTGCTGCCCAAGTTGGGAGTTGGGGCACTGCTTTGCAGTGGTTCTGGTCCTACCTGAATGGTCATTTCCAGAGGGTGGTGCCCGGGGGTATTGTTCAGCTCCATGGATCCCCCAGTGTGGGGATCTGCAAAGGTTGATTCTGTCCCCCATGTTGTTTAACATCTACATGAAACCATTGGATGGGGTCATCCAGAGTTTTGGGATGTGTTGTCAGTATGATGACAACACAGAACTCTACATCTTTTCATCTCAGGCAGGTATGATGGTGTTGGATGTGCTGAATCTCGGTAATGGACTGGATGAGAACCAATAAACTGAGGCTCAATCCAGACAAGTCTGAGGCTCTGCCAGTGGGTTGTTCCTCTGTCTGAATGGTGTACGTGCAATGGAGTCTGGATGGGATCACACTCGCCCTGAAGGAGCAGGTGCACAGGTTCAGGGTAGTCCTGGTCCTGGATCCATCCATGGTATGGAGGGCCTCCTAGCAGCTTCAGTTGGTAGCCCAGTTGTGACCCTATCTGGATGGATCAGTGGTCTATGCTCTGGTAACGTCTAGGTTAGATTATTGCAGAGTGTTGTACATTGCGCTGCCTTTGAAAATAGTTCATAAACTGCAGGTCGTGCAGAATTTGACAGCCAGGATGTTAACTGGGAATAGGCATTGTGAACATATAAACCCAGTTCTGGCTCATCTGCACTAGTTTCCACTTTGTTTTCAGGCAAAATTCAATAAGTGGATAGAGCAACATTATTCTCCATCTTTCATTCTACAAGAAGTGGGGGTCATCCAATGAAGCTGAATGGTGGGAGACTCAGAATAGGAGGAACTCAAAACTATGCTCACTGTTTTGTGACATTTTGGTTTGTCCTAATAAAGGTATTTTTCAGCAATGGATTTGGAGATTGTCCTCACAGCTGCAGTTCTGTCCTTGTAAACTGTACCTATAGACACTTCATTAAAAAAAACATTGTGTGCCTCACTGTTAGCTTGCTCATTCCCCTAACAAGTCCAGATCTCCCATGTCTTGATTATTGTAATTTGAACAACACAGAAGTATATGCTCTAAATGGTTGTTGGCATCTAGCAACCTTTTGATACATTATTTTATAATTACCTTCTTGCTTCACTACCCAGAGCAATAACCAATTGTTTGGTGCATCTTCCATGTCTTAAGAGATTTGATAGATTTTATAAAAGCATGATATACCACATCAGTACTAAAGTTCATCTCGCACACCGTGTCCTGTCAACTCTTCACCACGGTGATGGAAATAATGAATGGCATCTCCTTTAAGCGATCAGAAATGAGTAAATAAGAAAAGCATATTTGTCCTTGACTGAGAACAGAACGATCACAAATACTTATTGTACTGAACGTATCTTTCAAACTCCTACGTCTTTCTGAAGTATTCCTTAATGACACTTCAATTCGTACACCATGAAAGCTTGTGCATCAAAATGGAACCTCTATTATTTCTGACTACAGCAAGCAACTATGGAATCACTGTGGTCTAGCTCAAAAAACCTTGGACCTGACAATTACCATAGATGCAGAAATATGGTCTTGAGAAAGCAACTTTGTGCTATAACTCTGCTATAAATTAGCAGAAACCTTGTGTGATAGAGCTGTTGCTAGGCTGTAGCATTTCAGACTGAAGTTGGAGAAACAAATGTTTAAATGCTCCCCCACCAAAAATGTTGCCTACACATACAAAACTAGCATGCCAAAGAAAAAAGTAGAGCTATGTGCAAATGGTCTCTCAAAATTCTCCACCCAGTGTGTGTGTAGAGAAATTGTGTGGACCATTTCACAGAATTTTGCCAGGGGGATGAAAATTCTACAGTTTCCCAGAGGTGAGGTAGTGCTACCATTAGCAGTGGCTGTAGCACAGCTTCTTTCTTTTCTTTTCTTTTTCCTAAGGGTTTTTGCTCTACCACTGCAAGCAACAACTGCAGCAAAGGGGTTGGCAGCCTGGCCACCATTTTGCATCCTTCACAATGTGTCACACGGAGCATGGTTAGAGGCCATTGTATGTGGAAGGGGGAAGGGGGCCACCACAAAAAAATGGTGGAGAAAATTCTGCAAAGTTCTATTTCTAGAGAGGTAAGAAAAATAAAAATCTCAAAACCTTTCTCAGAAAAATGTCTTCTGAGAAATTTTGCCTCAGCTCTAGTCATTCTTCAGAGTTCAGCACCTTCCCCAGGTTCTTCCAAATGTTAAATTTCAGAGAGATCGGTAATTCATCTTGTCTCTAATGCAAATGCTCATAATACCATTCCATCCCTGAAAGCCCTGTAGCAGGTGACAGGGAGCAGCGTTGTGTGCAGCTCTGGGGAAGACATGGAGCTAGTGCTTTGCCAAAATTTGTGATCCAATTTCCCCAAAGTTTTCTTCCCCTGTGAAAGAGGCTTCTGTTTTTCTTCAGGGTGCTTCCTAATTTATTTTGAATTATTTTGCTGGTGTTTCTGAGCTTACCTAATTACTGTGAGGTGGCTGTATTTTTTTTTTCTTTGTCTTAGACATCTCTCTGTTGGTTTGCAGCCTCCCAGGCTGCCCACACTTCCTGATCTGAAAAAGCCCTATGGGGGGTGTTACCTCATGTTATCTTCCCCTGGGCTTTAACTGAACTGTAGGAAGCAGAAGAGGTTATAAGTGACCAGAGAGATGATTGTACAATGGAAGACAGGACACTCGTGTACACTCTTTGTGCTCCTTCACACTGGGCTTTTATCCTGCAATTGAGATTGCTCCTTCATGGAAGTTTGTGGGCTCTTTACATGATGCTGTGACCCTGCCATGACCCTCCTGCACTAAATGCCCTTTGTTCCATTTTTAAATAGATCGCAGATAATGAGCTATCAAATTACCCCATTGTGTTCTGCTTCAGTTATCTCCATCAAAAGAGTTAAAGCAGCAAGAAGAGGAGCGAGATCAATGAAAGATAATGGAGGACTCAGCTACAGGGAGAAGGAGGGGGGTAGGGGTAGGGGAGAAGGAATGATCCTACATTTAAAGCGGAAGCAGAAAGCCCCATTTTAAATGCAGGATTTTAGGCTGGTGTAGAGACGCCCTTTGTCCACCTCATAAATAAGGTACGCACAGGAACCCTGAACCCAACGCATAAGAATTTCTCTGCATTGTTCTCCTTTACACTTCTTTTGGAAAGCTAGTTCTTTTCTATAAAAGTGAATGAGAATGGCTGAAAAATATATGGGAGAAATTTTCGGCACAGCACTACAAGAAGCTTCCTTAGAATTTTCAATCTTCCGCTTGCTTTCTGAAATAGAATCATAGAATAGTAGGGTTGGAAGGGGCCTACAAGGCCATCGAGTCCAACCCCCCAGTAGAGTAGAGACTAGTAACACACACATGACAGGAAGCTTATGCCTGTTTGTTTCACCTCCATCTCTAGCTCCATTCCACATCTTTAACATAGGAATAATAACAATGTACCTGACATGATGCTGTGAAAATAAATACATGACTGTAAAAACATTATGCACAATTGTATTTATTTATTGGTTTTATTTGTACCCTACCCTTCCACAGGTTCACAAACAGTTAAAATTACAATAAAGCAAATTGAAACAAAAATAATAAAACACACACTATAAAAGAGCAGTATGTATACAGTCAGCAGAATTTAAATACACATACACACACAGGCACACACCACATAGCATAAAAGCAATGTGCGGAGGATTTTAAAGTGTGGTGAAATACATAGGTCTTTGCCTGCCACCCAAATAATATCAAGGAAGGCACAGGGCGAGACTATTTGGGCAGAGCCTTCCACAGGTGGGGGGCCACTACTGAGTAGGCCCTTCCTCCTGTAGCCACCTGCTGCATGTCAGAAATAAATAAAATAGTGCTATGTAACTAAAATATTATCAAATACTTACAAAATATTTTTTTGAAAATACTTTTTATTCTATTTTTTAACTTTATGAATGAAATACACAATAACAACCACCTAATCAATAACTACAATTTCCAAACAATACAGTATTCTTAAGAGGACACAGCAATAATGAAAAAGAAAACAGAAAACGGAGAGGGAAGAAAAGAAAAAAAACATAAAGAAAAAATATAATTATTTTTAAAAAATTTAATTTAAACTCCATTACATAAAAACGTCAAACCCCATTCTGCTTAAAAATTATATCTACAACATTGGCAATATTACGATTCAATACAACATAAATAATCAACCTAACATTTCAATATCATATCATCATTCTTATAGCAAGGAAGAAGGCCTACATATATTGTCCTTCAGCTAACATAATAATGGACCTTAACAATTTAACCAATCAAACATCTTACTAACCAGTAATAATAATAATAATGATGATAATGATAATAATAGAGATTTCAAAGTATACATAATAATAACAAATCACTAATAACTTTTATAATATTGTATAATAAGCTTAAAATCAACCTCACAACAATCACTAATATATTTTGTAATAGATATATAAATGAGTGTACACATTGTACAGTATATCATATCCATTTTAAAAAGAAAGGGTTTAAAAAAAGAGAAAAGGAGAGGGGAAAAAAGAAAAAAAAAATCTCTGACCTAACCTGTATCTTCCAAACTAAACATAATGAGTTAGCAAAACATATTTGTAGATTCCAGTTCATGGTTGTGGAACAGACATCTCACGTGATTTTCCATTTAGCCACGCCTCCGCCATTTCATGATTTAGAAACTTCTTCATCTGGCCTTCAGAAAAAATGCAAAATGCAGCAGGATATTTTAAATGATATTGTAAATTCATTTGTTTTGCCAAATTTTTCGCCTAAGTAAATTGCCTTCTTTTATCAGCAATTCCTTTGATGTAATCCGGAAATAGCATAACTTCGTTTCCAAAAAAGATTTCCAGCCTCTCTTGCCAAATGCAGGATATAATTTTTTGTGGAGATTCTTGCAAATTGGGCTATAATCGTATAACCAGTCCCTTTGGCATTTAACACACAGAATGCCTGCTCAATATCAAATGAATAATCATATGGCACAGGGAGTATCTCATGCAGGAACTTATCTACAAAAGTAGACAGATTTACATTTACATCAGTAGGTAAGTATTTAATCCCAATAATACATACATTTGCGCTGCGCGCTGACGCCTCCAGTTGAGAAATTCTGACAGAAAAATCATTGAAAAAAGCTTGTGATGTAGTTTCATTCCCTGCCAGTCGATCTTGCAACTCGTTAACCTTCACCTCCATTTTTTGCCAAGAGGTGTTAATTAAATCCACAGCCTTTCGCAGGGCAATGATGGAATTTTGGATGGTATCCAGCCTCTTCGCTTGCTCTGCAAATTGCAAGGACAAAGTTTTTCACAGAGCAAGTAACTCCTCTGTATCTCTGCTTCTCGCAGCTTTTGCCAAGGGGTGTGTGGGGGGGAGTGCAGATCCTTTTTTTGTCTTAATGTAGTCATCCCTCTCTTCAAACAGATCTTGCAGGTCCTCAAATATTCTTGATATTTCTTATTCCATTCCTCAGATGTTGTTGGCGTTTCTTAATCCATAAACTACAATGGAGCACGGTAGCCCTAGTTTCTCCTAATTAATTAGGAGGTTCAAACAGCTTTGTGCGATGGTTAAGCTCTGGCAGACTAGCCCTGGAGTTCAGCCCCCTTGCTATGATGCCAAGAGAGCTGTTCTTCCCAAACCTTATCCAGAGCTTCTCCTGCCTCCCCTTTTCATTCCAGAGGTGAGATAAAAAGGTTTTTCAACCTTTTAAAAAGCTGTTTGAGATAGCAGCCCGCAGAGACTCCGCAGGATGCTGCAAGGGCGACATTGGCTCCGACCGGAAGTCTCAAATACTTACAAAATTAAAAAGTGCTACACAAGTGTAGAGAGGGAGATGGATGTAGAAATTATGAACAATGGAGAACAGGGGCAAGACAACAGGCTATGCGTTCTAGGTGGTTTGTTAACCAGCCAACAAGCCACCCTTGCTGGGTTTGGATGTCATGACAAGCAGTGCCTGGCAAGCGTAATTATGTAAATTAGCTGGCATGTGCAATGTAGTTAACAAGCCACTGTGGCTTATTAACCACCCTGCAATCATACAAACCAGGGTATTGGGTGCACATCATGCTAAGCCACCCTGAGAATAAGCCACTGAGGGTAGATGATTTGATCATTACTCCCAACAAATGATCAGGCACTCTCTGGCTTGCTATGGCTTGTTTCCCCCTCAGTCCTCCTGCCCACTCCCAGGCATTTTTGCAGCAGAAATCCTCATCTCCTTGTTCCTGATGTCAACATCCTTTCTTCAGTTGGTCCACTGGGGCTGTCAGTCACAAAGGAAACTCCCCCTCCTCCCGCATCAGATTGTCAAATGCATAGAATTTTCTAGACCCTTATGAATGCGGTAACACCTTCGCAAACTTTTTTTAATTTAGGGTCTTGCACAAGTGCACAGGAGTGCAAGACCACCTGTCTGCTATTCAGCCCAGCATACCAATATCCCCCTCTTGTCAATTTTCTTGTTAATTTTATCTTCCACTTTGCCACTTGACTTGCAAGCAAACATCTTTCTTTTAAAGGCTGCTTCATGTACTATCAAAATCATTCCACCTGCCTAAAAAGCACCTTCTCCTGCAGCTGCCAGTCAATTTTGGCTCCCCCGCTCCACTTCATGTTTGTTGCTTCCCTCCACTGGTCTCCATTGTTAGCTGTCAGATATGCATGTGGGTTACAGAGAGCAGTGATGGGGATCAATAAAAGGGGAGGGGGAGGAAAGGTTCCTCCTGTGCAAGCACCGGGTCATTACTGACCCCTAGAGGGACGCCTGCTTATGCTGGCGTTTTCATGGCAGACTATAGCAGGGTGGTTTGCCATTGCCTTCCCCAGTCGTGACTACCTTTCCCCCAGCAAGCTGCATACTCATTTTACCGACCTCGGAAGGATGGAGGGCTGAGTCAACCTGAGCCGGCTACCTGAGACCCAGCTTCTGCTGGGATTGAACTCAGGTCATGGGGAGAGTTTTGGTTGCAATACTGTTGCCTACCACTCTGCGCCACATGAGGCTAAACATATGCAAATTTCAAACCAGAGCAGTGAGGTGGAGTGGTAAATATACGCAAATGGCAAGGCAGAGCAGGGAGTGAGAGCGGTAAATATATGCAAATTTATGCAAATATATATGTTATTGGATTGTTCAGGGTGGCTTGTTTGCCATATATGCAAATATATGGCAAACAAGCCACCCTGAACAATCCAACAACAAGCCATGGGTCCC
Source organism: Heloderma suspectum (assembly GCF_057233095.1). NCBI lineage: Eukaryota > Metazoa > Chordata > Lepidosauria > Squamata > Helodermatidae > Heloderma > Heloderma suspectum. Next base: position 75,645,590 of record NC_139462.1, read on the forward strand.
CAGGGTGGCTTGTTCGTGGAAAACAACCCACAATGAAAGAACCACTCCAGGTTCGGATATCATGATGAGCTATCCTGAAACAACCCACAGTGACAACACACTGTGGCTTATCATGTTGTCTCAGTATTCCCTTCTGATGGAACAGGAAGTGAGGAATAGGGTGGCCACTTATGGCCAAAACTGGGGAATAGGTGGCCAAAAAAGAGGAGAAAAGAGGATGCCAATTTGCATAACATTTGCATAAGCTAATTTTATAGAGAGATGCAAATTAACAACAACAACAGTGCATCTCACCATAGTGGAGAAGACTGACCAGGTGACCTGTGTGCCTGCTCAGTTTGCCATTCATGTGCTTAAGTGTTGATGGGAAACTTCACGCAGCTCTTCTTCCTTGTGGCTCTTTGACTTTATGCCAGACTTGGCCTGGACAGCCCATCAAATACAGGACACCTTCAAGCAGAGGGCTGTCCTCTGACAGCTCTTCAAATAGAGGACTATCACCTTGTAAAGTAGGCCACCTGGCTACCCTAATGGGGAACCATGAAAAAAGTCACTATATGTATTGTATCCTAATGGGCAGGGCAAGAAAATTGAGCCCTTGAATAAGATACAACATACACACCAAAATCTCTCCTCCCCTGGTCCTTTAAACTGGAGGGGGCAGACCCCTGTGCAACTTAAAGGACCCTTTTGAGATGGGATTCAAGTCAATGGATCTGCTGGAGCAGGAAGTGGGGATTTTTCCTTCCTTTCAAGAAATAGCATTTCCCCAAAACAAAATTCCTCAGCCTCTGTTTACAAATGTATGATTATATACATATAGGATTTACTCTCCCCCTTCCAGCACAACTTCCCCCCTCTCTTGTCGTTGTTTGTGTTGCAAGATTAACTGCAGAGCTCCCTGAAGAAGAGATAGAAATGTCCTGAAACCCAGATAAGCCCTCTGTAATTGCTACATTGTGTTTATAGGTTTTTGACTGTGCAAAGGGCACTCTCCAAAAAAGACTCTTTCTATTAGATCGTTAAATTGCAGACCCAAATTAACAAATATTCTTTCCAACAGAGCATGATGCAACCATGCATATCTTGGTCAATTTGCATATCTTGGCAAGTATAAGGAGGAAAAAGACTATGGGTTGCTATGATTATTACATTATATTAATATTGGCATAAGCAGTGCTGTTGCGGTATAGCTTTTACCAGCCACAAATATGTCTTTCTAGCTTTTACTGTCACTTCTTAGGGGAAAAAAAACCTAAAATCTTTCCAGCCCCTTTAACAAGAACTACCCAATATCGCTCTAGCTCATTGTTGGACAGTGTGCTCAAACTGTATTCCAAAAGCACATTTTGTGGAAGCATTTAAACATGAAAATGAGGCTTCATGAAACTGCAGGTCATAATCCAAAGAGGGAGTTCTGCTTCGTTATTTCAATCATATTTCAAAATCTGTTTGATCACTTCCTGTCTAAGTCTGCAGCTTAAAAAATACCCTCCCCCAAAAAAGCAAACAGACATAAAATTCCATTCATTTAAAGCACCTTGCTCTATGCTGAATGATTGTACACAGATGTTATTATCATTTTCAGGAGAAGTGCAACTTAGGGTCAAGTGGACAGAGTTATAAATGATTTGCAAGGAAACCACAAGTGCCCACTTGCTCTGTCAACTGAAACTCAATCTCTTCACACAGAGACACTATTCCATCTTCCTGACAGTTGTTAGAAGTGACAAGTAAAACGCCTTCTGGCAGCTTCGCAAGGCTTAGGCTCCCCAGAGAACAAGAGTCAAATTCAAGAAACATGCAGTAAAATAATATTGTATGAACGCAACACTGGAATTGACAGGTTCAAACTCTCCCTCAGTAGGCTGGGGAGGATAGACTAAAACAAGTCAGGTCCCATTAAAGCACCTCGAAGTTATTTTATTCCTGTGGGCAGAAGTGACAGAACATTAACCGTTCTCCCCTCCTCCTCCTTATATCAATAGTTCCTCTAATTTGATGGAAGCAATCACTGTGGCTCTATATATGTTGCCTCAATGATAATTACTGCTTGGGTCATGCTTAAAAAGCCCCTGTTCCAATTATAAGATGCAATGGTATGTTGTAAAGGTGATTTCACATGTTTTAGTCAATTAAGCAGAGTGGAGTGTCAAAACATGGGTTACTTGATTAATGGTGAAAATATATTCAGCTACCAAGTAGTTTTGTTGGCGTGTAAAGCTTTATTATTTATACAAAATGAAATCTCTGAAGAGATTATTCAAGTGCATTGTTTGCAGCAGAATGCACCATTTCGACTACAATCAAACATACATTAAATGGGACTTACTTCTGAGCAGACATATGTAAGACAGTGCTGTGTGTGATGCAAAAAAGGTCAAGTTGACATTTTGTATTGAACCAGCTCCTTTTACAGCCAGCTTGGAAGACTGAATACTTTATCTGTCAACCAATTCTTAATAATTTATATAAAGCCAGATTTCTTACTCAGATAAATATTTGTAGTATCTTCAGGTTCACGGTTACCTTACTCTCACCCTTAAATAGGTTGACAACTTGGATTGTACCCTAAACATTGTTAACTAAAAAGTAGCTTACTTTTTTATCCTAGATGTTAACCTGTGTATTCCTCTATCAGTGGTTCTCTATGTATGAAGAGAGTCTCTCTGAGGTACAACTAGATTCAACTAGAGCTGAAACAAAAATTTCTGAGCACTTCACAGTCTGTCCAGATTTCAGAATTGGCCCTTATTTATTTAAAACCATTTTTACTCCACCTTTCAGCCAAAAAAGGCTCCCAAACCAGCTTACAAAGATAAATGACAATCCCCACTCTCAGGCTTACAATCTTAAAGACACATCACATAAGGAAAAGGGGTTGGGAGGGAGGAAGAAAAAGCAAACTCATGCACTTGTTCTTCTTTACAATTCCTTATAAGTGTTCTTTCCAACAAGGAGAAGGGAAGCAAGGTCTCTTCTGCTGCTCTTTCATAATAGTATTCAGAACTGAGGTGAAATAACAGTGCAGGCTGGTGGCTATGATGTCAGTGTGAATTTATTTATTTATTTATTTATTTATTTATTTATTTATTTATACCATTTCTATCCTGCCCTATATCATTAAGATCTCAGGGCAGCATACAGATAAAATCAATGTAAGTATAAAAAATAAATAATTTAAACACCTAAAATCATATTAAATTATTAAACAAGCTAAAACCAGTTTAAATCTAAAACAGTTAAAACAATGTGCTAGGGAATACATTTAGCCCTCAAAAGCTTTAGCTAAAAGCCACATTTTTACTTGGCACCGAAACGAGACCAATGTCTGTGCCAATCGGGCCTCCAAGGGGAAGGTATTCCACAACCCAATCCCCAAAATAGGTTCAGCACCTTGTATAGTTCCTTTTGAGGTCTAACTGGCCCTGGCTGAAACCCAGAGCAGATTCACAACCCTACGGACATTGGAGCCACCAGCCTCCACTGCAAAATAATGGTCAGACATCCAATACTGTTGAATGCCAAAGACCAGTACTGGATGGACATCACAAATTTTTATCTCAAACTGAAATGAAGGATTTTGAAAGACAAATTAGTTTCAGCTACTCACAAATCAAAGTTTGAGAGCCCCGTAACTCGTAGAAGCATCAGAAAATCACCTGGTTGGAAAGGCCTTGGAGACTGGAAGACTCAATGCAGGAGCTGCAATGCAGGATATAGCCACAGCCCACAGCATCCCTGACAGATGGCAGTCCAGCCACTGCTTAAAATCTCCAGCAAAGGAAAGTCCACCACTTCCCGAGGCAATCTGCTCCACTACTGAACAGCTCTTGCCCTGAGGAAGTGCCTCCTAAACATCTGGCCAAAATCTGCTTCCCTGAGATTTCCACTCATTGGTTCAAATCCTGCCATCTGGGGCAACAGAGAACAAGTCTCTATCTTCTGCCTCACAGCCTTTCAGATATTTGTAATCTTGGCCATTTGTAGGTCTCTTAACTAGCTGAGAAACACTGTTTTATGGTCTCATTGGGCAGAACGTTGGTTACTATAGTCATAAAGACATGAGAGCTAGTGTCATGCTGTGGCCAAGAGTATGATCCAGGAAGACTCTGGATCAAATCTCACCTCAGCTATGAACTCACTAAGTAGGTAAGCCACTGCCCACCCAGCTTCAAGCTCTGCATTTTTCAGTATGAGATAATACAGACCTATCTCAGGATTGTTGTAAGGATTACTGTGAGACAGTGCTTGGGAAATGCTTTGGACGGGGACACACACAAAGTTTTATAATCAGGGTGATAGGGCATTGCAAAGAGAAACACTATATGATTTTCCCCTGCCAGTACTACCACAATACCCACAATCTGATCCAGAGTTTGGGCCTTTTTTTTTCCCCTGCATCTTCCAGCACTTTAATGTTTGGGAGCTACAGAACACATCTTTCCAAATGAACACAAGCCATTCCCCAAGGGTAACATTCAGCAGAAAGATGTCTTTCCCCATCACTCTAAGATTTTCCCCAGGAGGATCCAAATCTTTTTCAGAGGATACAAAAGAGTCTAATAAAAACAACTGATGAAAAGCATTCACTTCCAGGAGGGGAGTCACAAAGGCTTTTTAAAAAGTTGAAAAACCACTGCCTTATTTCTATTTAAAAATAGATTCCAGAAAGGTAATTGCAAAGCTGCAGTGCATCTATTTTTCCAGGAATGTTTGCTGCTCTGATTCTACCCTCCTTCCCCCTCCTCTCCTCTCCTCTCCTTTCAAACCATCTTTAAAGCATTACCAGTGAATAGATGATTTGCTTTCCATTCTAGCAGGTATACTCCAGGCTCACTGCAGGCATCTCATTTTAAAACTGTCTGTGACACACCATTGCAATGTTACCTTCTACTTGAGGGACAAATTCCACTTGGGTGCAAGGCTATGCATGTTTAGCCAGAAAAGTCCTACAACTCCCAGCATTCCCCAGCCAGCATGGCTAGCTGGTGGATGCTGGGAGTTGTAGGACTTTTTTTCTGTCTAAACATGCATAGCCTTGCACCCTTAAACAGCTTTATTGGGAGAGCATGCACACATATAACTTCACATGCAACCCCTTCCAAAACCTGAACACAGAAGTTACCCTCCAGTTCCAGGAGGCAGTTTAAAATAGATCAGGGCCAAACAGAAACATCATGAAACAGTATCAGAGAGGTTATCTTAAAATATACAGTATGAGGGCCCCATGTGGCAAAAGCTAAAGAGCAGAGACATTTTGTTTTTTATTTTATCTTTTTAAGAACAAGACACATGGCACGGATGGTTCAGTCTCACCACGTGAACCATAGAGAAGGAAGGAGAGTTAGAAACGGGACAAAATTGCTGTTTAGGTTTGGTGAGACGCTGACAACAGCGATTTTAACAGAAAGAGCAAAGGTCCTTTACTGCCCTCACCTGGAATAAATGAAACCAGCAAAGGACAGTTAGTTGGTTAGATGAAAAAATGAAGACAACTATAAAAATCCATTAACAGAGATGTATCCATGGGAAAGGGCTGTAGTTCAGTGGCAGAGCACATGTTTTGTATACTGATGGTCCAAGCTCAATCTGTAGCATCTCCAGGGAGAGCTGGAAAAACTCCCCTATCTGAAGAGCAGGGGTGGGCAACAGGTGGCCCTCCAGATCTTTTGGCCTACAAGTCCCATCATCCCTCACCATTGGCTATGCCTATACAGGCAGTCTCCAAGGCCACTTCACAATGCCTCGCTTTGAAGAAGGACCCCTCAAAGCATGGCATTCAGGGCGGCTCTCCAGAGAAGGCAACCCGATCTCTCATTCAGGCAGGTGGTGGTGACTATAGTGGGGAGAGTGGTAGCGTGTCATGTCCTCCCTCCTCAAGTGATGGGACATCTTGCACCGCCACCGTCAAGGATATAGAAATGATGGTGGTTGATACTACCAAGACAACTAGCAGTAACTAGTGATGCTGCCATAATTAGTCTGCTCAGGCAAAACCCATGCATTTATAATGCTCACCTTTGTCGTGTGCCTGGATCGCTATCTTACGGATTTGTTATTAATTTTGTAATTGACTGCAAACTTCAGGGCAGGTACAGTCTGCATCTAAACTACACCATTTCTGCGCATGCACTGACTTGGTTGGCTTAACCCTTTTCTTTCTTAAGGAAATGTGATAATGTCACTTTAATCCTTTAGTGAAAGGACTTTTTTTTTTAGCTTGATAAGTAAAGGTGTGCTTTAGTGGGTGCTGGTGGGTGGCACTGGAGTCTTTCTGTGAGAGGGTATGGAGAAACGCCCTATCGTACTGGGGCAATCCCTCCTCGCCACCAGTTGTGGAGAATCACACCACACCACACCACTGGGCAATCCCTCCCTTCACTTCCACTGCCATCATAAATCTACACCCATTTATTTGATATGCCCCTGTTTCCTAAGGTACCTGGTCATTAGGCATGAGACAAACAGATCAGATGTACAAAGAAAGTAAGGAAAGATATATATAGTATTTTATTTAAAAGAAATAAAACAAGAAATATTATTTAAGATTGCTGGTACTTTATGAACAAGGTTTCTGTATTGTTACTTTGAAAAGAGGGCTTCTCTGTTGTTACTGTTAGCACCAGCCAGGTATTAGAAGCCCCAGTTCCTAATCCTAACTAAACTTAAGCCAATTCCCCTATCAAGCTCCACCCCAGTTAATTCACAGACTAACAATATAGGCTTGATAAGCAGTCTTCTCTCTGGTAAGTTTGACAACAGACTGGAAGCTTTAAGGTTGTTCACCAGGGTTCTCCTGAAGTCTTCAATTTGGTCCAGCAGCTGCTCTGTCTTCATACCACCACCACCAGCTGACACTCAGGCTTCAGCTCTTTCATCTGAAGGCTGCTCCAGGAGTCTTCCTCTCCTAAGTAATAGGCCTTCTTCAGCTTCTGCCTCACATGATTTTTAGCAGTCAGATTGGCTTCCTGGTCTTGCAGCTGCTCTTCTTCCTGGCTGATGTCTTCCTCAGGTTCCCGAGCTTCTCACAAAGCCACCTCCTGATGAACTCTCTCTGACATGCTCTTCTTGACAGGCTCTCCAGACAAAGTCCTCCCAGATGCTTCCCAACAGCTCCTTATATTTGCCCCTGGCAGAACCCAAGCTTCTGGGTGGCCCACATTCCACCACATTCCATCTCACCATCTCTGTTCAAATTCAGGACCAATAGGCATCTTTAGAATGTTCAGTTTTCTCCAATCAGATTGTATCAATTTCAATCCAACCTTCCTATGCATAAGACAGAAGCTTGGCCTCATAGTCACCCCTCAATAGTAACAGCAACAGCCACTCCACCAGCATACCATATTTACAAGGTATCTCTTCTATGGCACAAGCCTCAGGTAAAAGACATACATTTTCCGCTTCTGCTGTCAACCCCTTCAGTCACTGAAACACAATATAATAGTTAAACTTTTACCTCAATTTTACCTCAGTTTCTTCACAGGGGGATACTGAAAAGGGAATCCAAGTACGAGGTGGTCTCCATGACATGGTGCAAGCTGGTGCGGTTGGCTGGCAAGGTGGAGTGCTGGGCTTTAGTAGATGTAGTTTGGATGTAGGGAATAACAAATTCACTTGGGGTAAGTTCACCCATCACTAGTAGTAACTGGGCTAGGTAGTGCACTCCATGACAGAGAGTAAAAAAATTTTTCCCAAACACTCAGGTGCTCTTCAGACACTGTCCTGAATGGCTTTTCTGCAAATCAAATGCTGTGACTGAGGGATCCATGTGAACAACAGGACTACATGTGCAGAGCTGATCATAGGTCCTACATGGTTGTGTCGTTCACATGCAGAGTCTTCAGCCATGTAGCTACACGTGGGAGCCCCATCTAATGATACCTAAGACAAGCCAGCATGTCTGCTACAGCTTTCCAACATACACACACAAATCAGCCATGCAGAACCCACTTAAAGGGTTCCAACTCCAAAGACTGGGTTACTAATAGCATGATTATTTTAGAGTCAATCACACTTCCAGTCTGATCTTGTTGTTGTTCAGTCGTTAAGTCATGTCCGACTCTTCATGACCCCATGGACCATAGCATGCCAGGCCTTCCTGTCCTCCGCTCTCTCCCGGAGTGTGCTCAAGTTCATATTCATTGCATCAGTGATGCTATCCAGCCATCTCATCCTCTGCCGTCCCCTTCTCCTTTTGCCTTCAATCTTTCCCAGCATCAGGGTCTTTTCCAGGGAGTTTTCTCTTCGCATTAGGTGGCCAAAATATTTGAGCTTCAGCTTCAGTATCTGTCCTTCCAATGAGCAGTCAGCGTTGATTTCCTTTAGGATGGACTGATTTGACCTCCTTGCAGTCCAGGGGACTCGTAAGACCCCACAGCACCACAGTTCAAAAGCATCAATTCTTCGGCTCTCAGCCTTCCTTATAGTCCAGCTCTCACAGCCATATGTTACTACTGGGAAAACCATAGCTTTGATTAGACGAACCTTTGTCGGCAAGGTGATGTCTCTGCTTCTTACTATGCTGTCTAGGTTTGCCATAGCTTTCCTCCCAAGGAGCAAGCGTCTTTTAATTTCATGGCTACAGTCACTGTCTGCGGTGATCTTGGAGCCCAAGAAAGTAAAAGTCTGATCTTACAAATTAGCTAAAGATGTACATGCAACTAGCATCGTGGTAACTAAAGCATGATCCAATGTTTCGAAAAACTGAATGAACAACCTTTGACTAACATTGCTCTAGACTAACAGTGGGGAACCTTCTTTGGCCAAATTCAGTTTCAGAGAAGCTCTTGGAGGCTGCATTCCAGTGGTGGGCAGGGCCAAAGGCAAAAGGGGTGAGGCAAAAAATGCCAGCATATTGTAGCTTAAAGCTCTTACTGCCAGTACCTAAACCTTAGGAGAGGAATTTCAACCTTTTAGAATGGGGAAAACTGCATAAAAGCCAGGAAATCACCAAATAATTGGTGGTTGGGGAGGGGGTGGGTCCAGGGAAATGGGGTGTAGCCATCTGGGGAACCTGGGAGGACAGGATTTGGTTCCCAGGCCTGAGGTTCCCCACTCTGGTCTAGACATTCTGTGGAATGGGACTGAAAGGTCCCTGGCCCCAAAAGGTGCAATGTCAGCAGCTGGTGGGACAGGACATGATGAGGAGTCATTCTATTAGATATTCAGAACCAATTTGTTTATTATTTATTTAACTGATAAATTAGTATCTCACCTTTCCACCAAATGATCCTCAAGGCATGTACAGGAGTAAAATTCAAGCACAGTAAAATACAGTAAAAAAAAAAAAGTAATACAATAAAAGTAAAACAACAACAACAATATAAAAACAAGGCAGGTAAAACGAATCAATGAAACCTGCTAAAAGCAACTAGGTAGACCAACAGCACCATATTTACAAGAGCCATAACAAATCAGCTTATTGGCCAAAGGCCTAAAATGAGAGATGGCACCAGACGGTGCTGAAGCAAACACTTCCTATACATTCTCCCTCCTATTGATTCTCCTCTCCATTCCCGTTAGCTCTGATATAAAATAAAATGTTTCCCTAACCCTTTGCCTCTTCCCCTCACTTCCTCCCTCCATCATTTTTCACTTTAAAATGGAGAAAGACTTAAGAATTCTTTATTCCCATTTGCCCCATATAGTATCAAATGACTCATGGAAAGATGATTAACACGGTGAAGTAGTATCATGTATATGCATTCCTGACAGACATTATCCAGCCTTTCATGGACAACGTCCTCTCTAGGTGGTTGTGAACTTGGCTGAAAAACCAGACTTGTGATTAAGGAAGTAACTTCTTTTAAATATTTTGATTCAGATCTGTGACACCATATTCGAAGGACCTCATTATATAGACACTCAGTGGAACACAAATTTATAGTGAAGGTTGCTATGCCTTTATCCTCATCTGCACACTTTACAATAGATCTTTTCTCAATCATCCCCATTTGGAAGTGATATAGAACCTTACTTCTTACTTACTTACTTTAAGTTACTTCTTAAAGCTCCTTGCATGAAGCTTTCAGTTCAGTGAATGAAACCTTGACTCTGAAGTATTCTTGGATGGGAAGTGAAACAGTTTTTATCTCATCTGCTACTTACACTTATTACTTAGGTCTTTTGAAGTCTCCAGCTTCTCTGGGTAGACTATAAATCTCTGAATAAACATCTATATTATTGGGGAGGTTAAACTTCTGAAGAAACAGTGTGCAGTGAAGTGATTCTTCTCCTTTCACATCAACAGAAAACATCTTTGTTAGAGATGCTGATGCAGTATTTCAAAGTCCTCGGTCCTGTATCTGTAACATTGGAAGTTTAAGTGAAAGATATAACAGAAATTAGATACAGTCATGTTGCTGCAGCAGTTCCGCAGGTTTTGATTTGTTTTATCTGTTTTTAAAGCACAACAGTGTGAATGGCACTCGTAGAACTCAATATCATCATCAGATCCATTAATTCTTTGGAATCTCATGTGCAGCACCTGCAATCCACCTGCATAAACTGTTTCGAACTTCCACATTTAAAAGTACCATGAAGGTGAAACTTCTCATTCTACAACTCCCATTCCAGACAGAATCAAACTAATGAGAAAAGAAGAGGGTATTAGGGCTGTGCACCCCTTTGGCCCAAAGCCTGAGTTCCGAGTCAAAGCGGGGTGCTTCGGGCCACTTCAGGCCGCCTCTGAGTCAAGGCGGAGGGGGTATGAAGCAGCCTGAAATGAATAGGGTCACTCTGAAGCACTTCAGTGTGCTTTGGTGTGATCCAGAGACCCAGCTGCCACTCTGCCGCCCAGACCCCAGCTCCTTACCTGGTCCTCTGGACAAGCGTCGGCGGCCATATTGTTGTTCTGGAGCGCAGTAGCAATTTTTAAAATGTATTGGGAGTCACCATTTTAAAAAATGGTTCCCCCCAATTCCCCAGAACAATAAGACGGCTGCCAGCACATGTCCAGAGGGCCCAGGAGCTGGTGGAGGCAGAGGCACACCCGGTGGCACCGGCGGCGGCCCACCCTCATTGCAAGTTGCCACCACTGGCCTGACTCAAGCCTTCACAGGCTCCTCACAAGCAAGGAACTCATGAAGGCTTGAGCACAGGCAGGAGTCATCCTCCAACCGGGCGCCCTCTCCTCCTTGCAGGGAAGGGAGAGAGCACAGTTGGCGGGCGACTACTGCCTGTCGCCTGACTCAAGCCTTCACGGGCCCCTCGCAAGCAAGGAACTAATGAAGGCTTGAGCAGAGGCAGGAGTCGTCCTCCAACTGGGCTCCTTTCCCTCCTTGCAAAGGAAAGGAGAGGGTGCAGTTGAAGGGCGGCTCCTGCCCTCGTGCCTGTCCAGTCTGCATGGTCTCCTTCTATGCAAGGAAGGAGGCTGTGCAGGCTTGACAGGTGGCTGATGCCTCCCACCAGTCACCTGTTCTTCCTTCCTTGCAAAGAGGGCAGAACAGGTGGTTGGCAGACTGTGACAGACACACCAAGCAGCCCTGAATCAGCCTGAGCCAAATCGGGCCCACCTCAGAAGCCCAGAAGCAGCATCTGAGTCAGATCAGGGGGTCCATGCACAGCCCTAGTATTGATTCCATTAGCAAATTGAATCCACAAATCATTTAATTTGAATTAAATTGAACCTATAAACCATTCATTTAATGCTTGGATTTAAGGCAATTTAGGCTGCAATCCTATACACAGTTACCTGGGAGTAAATCCCAGTGAACCTAGTGGGGATTAGACATGTACAGGATTGCACTGCCAGTGATATTCAGTTGTCTAAGGGTGCAATCCTATGCATGTTTAAGCAGAAGAAAGTCCTACCATGCCCAGCATGGCTGGCTGGGGAATGCTGGGAGTTGTAGGACTTTTTTTCGGTCTAAACATGCATAGATTGTGTCCTAAATCTCATACTAGATATTTCACTAAGATACTTGTGCCAGTTCACTTTTTTTAATTGACCTGAATAGCCCAATCCTAATACAGCATAAGCTGCTTTAGCTAAACAAAAGTCTTGTCTCAGTACGAGACATGCTCAGTTGATAGGAATTGGCATCAATTTTGACTGTACCTGTTTTCAATATTTTAAAAGTGCTTAGGATGAAAGGCTCAGAGGTGTGGTCAGTCTTCCTGAAGAGGTCTGCATTATCAGCCAAATATTAAAATCCAGATGAGTATTTCCAGACAAATATGTAGTATTAAGCTGATAGCCAGGATTTTTTCTTTATGTTTGCCTATGAGGATATTGATGGAAGTAATTATATATAGTTATATGAAAGATCCAAAAATTAGGCACACTGTTGTGATTAACTGTGGCTGTGGTTGCTAAGGGTTGGCTGGATGGAAGTTACCGGCTTCCATTTTCAAAATGGCAGACAAACCTCCATTTCTGGGAGACAGCAAACTAGTGATTCTTGATAGGGCATGTGTATTCCCCTGTCACCTAGCTCTCCACACTTGCCATCCTGCCTCGTTAATGATATTGATTGGCCCATGAGCTTTTCTGCATGAAGCATTTGGTGTGCACTTGTCATTCCCTACTCACAGTAGTTTACGAGTTCTTCAAACAACGTCATGCTCCTCCAGGTTCACTTCTGTTTGCAAACAGCATTTTCTGTGAGTTTTTTTAGAGAAGGGAAAATGGGTATTATTTCTGATGGCAAAAAAGCATGATTTCCACTATTCCGCTATACCACAATGCCACCTAGATATTATCTAGTGGCAAAGCAGGAAAAGAAATACTCTTCGTGTAGTGCTCGGATCTTGGATTAGTGATACCTAAAACAAGTATGGACAGCCCCACCGCGCCCTGAAAGAGCTTTTCAGAAATACCTTTGAATTCCAAGTAACCTGAATTCCTATTTTTTATGAATTACACTGATTTGTGCCCACCTAAAAACCTTAAAATGTTATGTTGTGTTATATGCTACTAATAAATGGAGAATGCGGTCTTTTAGGGGGAACTGAGACAACTCTGAATGTGTAAAGAGCTAAGGGGGGGGGATAGGAAGGCCCATTTGAAAGGGTAAGCAATTACTACAGTTTTTGTGTTCTTTGAATTTTAATATTCCTCTAAGGATGCAAGGCTAACCATTGTTTGTCCCCAGGTCCCCATGTATCAATACTTCAAAATAAGTTGATAGAAATGTGGACTCCCACAAAAATTGTAGGACAGGATTAACTATGGGTAAAGAAAAGGGGCAAATCACTGACTGATTCTTTAAGGAAGGGGGAAGAGGGAGGGGCAAAGAAATAAAGGGAGCCCAACGGGCTCTGAAGTTCCCAAATTCTTGCAGCCAATGCTTGTGCATAGGGTATTTGGATGGTCTCCCACTCCAGGACTGACCAGATGTAGACCTGCTGTGTTCCAGCAAGACAGCTGCATCATGGGCCTTCAAATTATTCCCTGATTTTACTGTGTTAAAACCACATCACAAATCTAGAAGGGCATGAGTTTTATTGACTTTCAATGGAAACAAACTTCACACAGGCAATTTTAATGTCTTTGTACAATGCTTAAGATCTTAGATCAGGGGTAGGCAACCTTTGAGGGCTGTGGGCACACACCACAAAATGGCTACCATGGGAGGCATGCCAAAGGACAAGTAACATGCCCAAAAGACTGAGTATAAGGCAGAGATGAGGCTGAGCACCAACACACTAAACTTCTTTGAATTCACAGTTTTCAGCACAAACAGAAAGCTATTTCATAGCAACCCCAGCTGCCAGTAAGAGAATAGTGTGTGTGTGTGTGTGAGAGAGAGAGAGAGAGAGACAGAGACAGAGAGACAGAGAGAGAGAGACAGACAGACAGACAGACAGACAGAGAGGTTACCTTGGCAAGCACCACACTGCCTACCCCCATCTTAGATCATCATTTTGGAAAGTTATGAACAATGTATTCTTGTATAAAAAAATAAGAGTTTGCAAAGATTAATTAAGCAAAATGTATTTTAATTTTTTTTAAGGGTCATCTTTTATTAACACACCTGAAGGGCTTTTAGGTCACATTGAATTCAGTGGAAGAGTTAGGCAAGCACATGCTTAATTGCCTCCCATTAAAATCAATGGAAATTAAAAATGCTTGACTTTGGCTGGATCATATCCTGTGTCTCCTTATGATGACCAAGTTCTGTTGAAAGGACTGGACTGCATGTGAGATCTGTGAATTATAAGTACAATGGAGTCTGAAACTTGGCAAACCACACATGCCCAATAACAAGGATTGCAACCCAAAATATTTCCAGAATAATTATCTCTGGCCTAAAGTCTTGCCTCAGGCCATCAACTGTCATTAATTTCCAGAAGTCACTCTGGGCTTTAATCATTGTTAATTAAACATTGAAATTAGTTTCGGAACAAGAAGAACAAATGAAGGTCAATACAAGAAACAGGAATTTGCCAAGAATAAAGCAACATTTCGGACTCAAAAGGAACCTGATTCTGAACCACAAGGAGGGTCTCCTGCAGGGCACTTTTGATTTATTCCCAGAGTTTATGAACTTAATAAGATCCTGCCATTTTTCTTCAGTTGACTTCGAACCCAGATTTTAGTTAGCTTGACTCCAACGGCGCGATGCACCCTGATCCTAAGGGGAGGCACCATAGCTAAGTGGTGGAGCAGATGCTTTGCATGTATGTAGAAGGTCCCAGGTTCAATTCCTGGGCATCCTCAGTTAAAAGGATCAAGTGTCCAGTGATGTGGAAGACCTGAGGTCCTGAAGATCTGCTGCCAGTCAGAGGAGACAATGATGGATTTGATTGGACAAATAAAATTACCTGGAATAAAACAGCTTCCTATATTCCTAAAATTCCTACAGAACACAGAAGCTCTAACTCACACACAGAGTCCCCCACCCAGCTTCCCACAAATGCACCCACGCATTCTAATAGAGAGACAGAAATGGATTTGCCTGAAGAACTGCCCACTCCACTACAGTAAATGGGGAAGTCTATTGAAGTGCACTCCAGTCCATAGACAGTTTTAGATCAAGAGCCACATATTTGAAGGTGACTTGCTCTGCCATAATGCAAAAGCTGTTCAGGTGTTTGCCTAAATGTGTGAGGGCTCAAATTGGGTAGGAGGCCGGGGCCACATACACTGGCAGCACCCCCTACATCCCTGGGCACACCATGGCTCTGTCCCTGGCGTTCCCATGTTGAGCAGCAAGATTTGAAGGGGTGTTCTACTTGTGTTCTTTCTGTGGATATTAGAAAGGCTGGTATTTTGCTGCACTATAGTTCTTGCCATATGATTGGTTGTTGCATTGATTGGCATGCCATCCTTTTTTTTAATTGGTTGATTGGTTTAGCACATTTTAAAATTAGATTATTGGTTTGTTGTTCATGAGACAAGATGTCCGTCCCCACCCAAAAAAAGAAACAGTTGGAGGATTTTGTTTTCTCAGCAACTGGACTTGTGATTTACTTTTGTAAAGGTCACATTTACATGATGCACACCCTGCCCTTGGGACATACTTGAGGAGCCATGGTATTGCTTAGTAAATGACATGCCCATTTTAAAAAGTTCAAGTTAATTTCAGCAATGAAATAAGCCAACCAGCTGCCAACACAGCAGCTGCGTAGTATGAGCAATGCAGAGACCACACAGGCACAAAATAGGCACATGAAGTCATAGAGTTCTTGGCTTGAATTGCAAGCAGACCATCATTACCAGGGTCTTGAAATTCATTTTCAGATTGAGAACCAGATAGTACTAAACTTTGGCAGCATCTCTAGTTCTTTGAGGAGGGGCTTGGGATCTCTGAGCATATCAGCATATCCCAGAACTTTCTTTGAAAGCTTTCCTGGCAGTCACAGTGTGTGTGTGTGGGGGGGGGGGGGGGGAACTGTGATATGTTTGTCATGTAGATCAGGCCTCAGAATTTCAGATGGTCCATGTGATTCCAGAAACAGCAAGGGGGTGTCTGACTACCTTAAACATTTGCAATCTCTGTAAGTTTCAGGAAAGGATAGCCAAAAGTTCAGAGGTTGGAATAACTCCCTTACTAGGAAAGATTACAACCTCTGGAGCTTTTTAGTTGAGAAAAAGGCAAAAAAGGCAATTAAGAGGGTGAAGGACATGATAGATTTATAAAATTATGTATGGTGTGGAGAAAATGGATAGAGATACATTTTTTCCCCTCCCTCTCACAAAATACTATAACTCAAGGTCATCCAATGAAACTAAATAGTGGGAGATTCAAGACAGACAAAAGGAAGTACTTCTTTACATAGTTGGCCACCGTCTTGGATGGCTTTAAAGGGAGATTGTCCAGTTCATGGAGGATAAGGGTATCACTGGCTACTAGTCATGATGGCTATATGCTCCCTCCATGATCAGAGGCAGCATGCCTCTGAATACCAGTTGCTGGGGGGAAACTCTGGGAGAGAACTACTGCTCTCATGTCCTGCTTGTGGGCTTCCCATTGGTATCTGGTTGGCCACTGTGGGTAACAGGATGCTGGATTAGATAAGCCTTTAGTGTGATCCTGCAGGGCTCTGTTAAGCAGACAAATAGCACACATTATGTGGCACACATTATGTTATCAACTGTTATCAAAATGACCTTTTGCAGAAAGTTAAATGTCTGACAGGTTAGTATTTTTTAAAGAAACAAACACAATGTAAAATTATGATAAACAGCCAAAATAGTAACAATGCCATGAATGTCTAAGGATTCATTAGAGTCCTAAATAACAGTAATGATGCTTATGAGTTAGCATTAGTGACAAATCACAGAGGAGTAGCCATGTTAGTCTCTTGCAGCAAAGACAATGGCATATAAAAGATGTTCAAATTTATTGTTGCACAAGCTTCCATGGACTGAACTAACTTTGTCAGATTCATGCATCTCACAAAGTGAGCTCTGGACTGTGGAAGCTTATATCACAATAAACTTGCTGGTCTTTAAGATGCTGCAAGATTATTACAGAGAAATCCTTCAGGTGTTGAGGATGCACTCTCGTGTTGGAACCCTCTGAAAATCCTATGCTCTGCCAGCAGTCATCCAACAGAGCAGAAGTGACAGAGACTATGTCCACCTCTCCATCCCCCTTTCTGGTGATATTACTCTAGACTGCTTTTGAGCACATCCAGTATGGTTGTGGGGATAAGAGCTGGGAGGCTTTAGGATCCTGTGGATCTTCAACACCTTCCCACCCCACCTCCTTCCTCCTCATTTGCATCCTCACCAGGGGTCGGAGCTCAGGTGAGGAGGTGCTTTCCCTGGTGGCTGCAAAGTTGTAACAGTATGTATAGCCTCAGAAGGGGAACTCTGCAATATCCGATGATCCCTGGGATGCTTTTCCAGGGACCATAGGATTGTTCACAATTGTGTTAGTGAAGACTGAATACGGACTTCCATAGGAATTCCATAGCAATAATTAATACACCATTAAAAGTGATACTGGTACCACTTTACGATAAGGATCAAGCCATTATTAATTCATTAAGTCTTAACTACAGTATAATTAATCATGGCATTGTGGTTATAAAGTGTACTTCCGTAGGAACTGAATGGTAATTTTGAATTAACTGATGTACAATACCATCTCATTTCAGGAACAGTTAATAATGAATAAGAGACAAATTATTATTTCCCTTGAAGTTCACTGTTCGTGAATTAAACTTGATCGATATCTTGTTATTCTTGGATACGTATGGTCATTTTACAAGGGGCTAAATCACTGACATTGTAAAGCTATCAGTGGGAAACTGCATCCTTAAGATAAGGATTACTTACTTTCTGGCAGGCCAAAGCCATAGTCAAAGCATATTCTGGAAGGCCAGCAATGAGTCATTACTAAACAGGCAGTTTGCAGAACAAAACAAGGCAGAGGAAAAAGCTAGAGCAAGCAAGGGAGGGGAAGTTGTTCAGGCAGCAGCTGTGTCCTTACTATAAAGGCATGTTGCTCAGACTAGTGAAGAGTCATTCACAGAGCTGGCCCAAGACAATTTGCTGCCTGAGGTGAAGAACAAGATGATGCCCCTTCCCTATTCTAATGTAGGAACTGGCACGACCTGTAGATGAATCTTACTTCAACACGGGTAATGAGATAGTGTCCTCCACTACACCCGAGGCAGCTAGTTTAGGGGGTCCAGTTAGCAAAGCCACTTAGAAATTTCCAAAACAGAGGAAATACATCACCAAAAGGAGGACAAATGAGGGCAGTGATTAGCATAAAATTTGCAAATGTAGTAATAATTATTGTAATTTAAATAGAAATAGAGTCCATTCCACCATAGTGCAGAAGACTGCAACGTGTTCTTTATTTTTAAACCAGACTTAGACGGGTTGTTGTTTATTCGCTCAGTCGCCTCCGACTCTTCATGACTTCATGGACCAGCCCACACCAGAGCTTCCTGTCAGCCGTCCCCACCCCCCGCTCCCCCAAGGTCAAGTCCGTCACCTCCAGAATATCATCCATCCATCTTGCCCTTGGTCGGCCCCTCTTCCTTTTGCCTTCCACTTTCCCTAGCATCAGCATCTTCTCCAGGGTATCTTGTCTTCTCATTATGTGGCCAAAGTACTGCAGTTTTGCCCTTAATATCATTCCCTCAAGTGAGCAGTCTGGCTTTATTTCCTGGAGTATGGATTGGTTTGATCTTCTTGCAGTCCAAGGCACTCTCAGAATTTTCCTCCAACACCACAGTTCAAAAGCATCTATCTTCCTTCGCTCAGCCTTCCTTATGGTCCAGCTCTCACAGCCATAGGTTACTACGGGGAATACCATTGCTTTAACTATGCAGATCTTTGTTGTCAGTGTGATGTCTCTGCCCTTCACTATTTTATCAAGATTTGTCATTGCTGTCCTCCCAAGAAGTAAACATCTTCTGATTTCCTGGCTGCAGTCAGCGTCTGCAGTAATCTTTGCGCCTAGAAAGACAAAGTCTGTCACTGCCTCCACATTTTCTCCCTCTATTTGCCAGTTCTCAATCAAGCTGGTTGCCATAATCTTGGGGGTTTTGAGGTTAAACTGCAACCCAGCTTTTGCACTTTCTTCTTTCACCTTCGTCATGAGGTTCCTCAGCTCCTCCTCGCTTTCAGCCATCAAAGTGGTATCATCTGCATATCGGAGATTGTTAAAGTTTCTTCCAGCAATTTTAACTCCAGCCTTGGCTTCATCAAGCCCAGCACGTCGCATGATGTGTTCTGCGTACAGGTTGAATAGGTAGGGTGGGAGTATACAACCCTGCCGTACTCCTTTCCCGATCTTAAACCAGTCCATTGTTCCGTGGTCTATTCTTACCGTTGCTACTTGGTCGTTATACAGATTCTTCAGGAGGCAGACAAGATGACTTGGTATTCCCATACCACCAAGAACTTGCCACAATTTGTTATGATCCACACAGTCAAAGGTTTTAGAATAGTCAATAAAACAGAAATAGATGTTTTTCCAAAACTCCCTGGCTTTCTCCATTATCCAGTGCATATTGGCAATTTGGTCTCTATTTCCTTTGCCTTTTCTAAACCCAGCTTGTACATATGGCAATTCTCATTCCATTGCTGGAATCTACCTTGCAAGATTTAGAGCATTACCTTACTGGCATGTGAAATAAGTGCCACTGTTCGATAGTTTGAACATTCTTTAGTGTTTCCCTTTTTTGGTATGAGGATATAAGTTGATTTTTTCCAATCTGTTGGCCATTCTTGTGTTTTCCAAATTTGCTGGCATATGGTATGCATCACCCTGACAGCATCATCTTGCAAGATTTTAAACCGTTCAGCTGGGGTACCATCATCTCCTGCTGCCTTGTTATTAGCAATGCTTCTTAAGGCCCATTCAACCTCACTCTTCAGGATGTCTGGCTCTAACTCACTGACCACACCGTCAAATCTATCCCCGATATTATTATCCTTCCTATACAGATCTTCCGTATATTCTTGCCACCTTTTCTTGATGTCTTCTGCTTCTGTTAGGTCCTTGCCATCTTTGTTTTTGATCACACCCATTTTTGCCTGGAATTTACCTCCGATGTTTCTGATTTTCTGGAAGAGGTCTCTTGTCCTTCCTATTCTATTATCTTCTTCCACTTCTGCACATTGCTTGTTTAAAAATAATTCCTTATCTCTTCTGGCTAACCTCTAGAATTTTGCATTTAAGTGGGCATATCTCCCCCTATCGCTGTTGCCTTTTGCTTTCCTTCTTTCCTGGGCTACTTCCAGTGTCTCAGCAGATAGCCATCTTGCCTTCTTGGTTTTCTTTTCTTTGGGGCGTTTTTTGTTGCCACCTCCTGAAAAATGTTATGAACTTCTGTCCATAGTTCTTCTGGGACCCTATCTACTAAATCTAGTCCCTTAAATCTATTCTTCACCTCCACTGCATATTCATGTGCATATCTGATTCTAAATTGTGCAATAAGAAGTTTGTGATCAGAACTACAGTCAGCTCGAGGTCTTGTTTTACTTGGATGAGACAGCCCTTCAAACAGAGGATGCCTTCAAATAGAAAACTGTCTTCTGTAAAGAAGGACACATGGCCACAAGAGGGGGATTCACTTGAACCCCATCATGCACTGATAATGTAATCACAAGTGGGGCCGCAACACAAACTTGCAATGCATCTCCATCCCTATGACTGGTGTTCCTGTTCCATTCTTATAGTGATGTTCAGGCCTGTCGACTGGGGGAGTTTCCTTCCTTTCTTTCTTTCTTTCTTTCTTTCCCCCTCCCCTGTAGGAATGTTAGAGAATTCCACCACGGATCCCAGGGAGGCTGAATTCCACTGAATTTGACACCCTGGAATCCGTGGTGGAACACAGCACCCCACCCCACAACCCCGCAAAAGCCCCGCAAAACGGAGCCTACCTGGCTGTGGCTCCAGCGGCGGCAGCGGCTTTGGCGGCAGTTCCGGCTGCAGATGAAGCGGCGGTGGCAGCGACGGCAGCGGCTCTGGCCGCTGCCGGGCTACTGCGGCCGCAAATGGCAGCCGTCATAGCAGCTGCCATTTGCATCCCTACGCCGGCCCGTGATAGGCTACGTAAATATTTACGTAGCCTATCACGGCTAAAGTGGGAACGCAAATGGTGTAGGGGACGCCATTTGAGTCCCTGCTTTAGCCGTGATAGGCTACGTAAATATATACATAGCCTATCACAGGCCGGCGTAGGGATGCAAATGGCATCCCCTACACCATTTGCGTTCCCGCTTTAGGAAAAAAAGCCATTTTTTTAAGGAAAAAATCCCATTTGTGTCCACAGCAGCCTGGCAGTGGCTGGAGGCCCCACTGTGGGTTGGCCTGGCCGGTGGCTCTGTGGACTGGTCACGGAGCAGAGTCAGCCAGACAAGATTCCGGGGGGGGGGGAGGAATGGATCGCCACACCCCCCGGTCAAGATCTGCTCCCTTAAAAAAATATTTTAAATAAAATAAAACCTTGAAAAAAATTAGGTTCTCTTCCCTCTCCCTGATCCAGCTGCTGATCAGCTGTTCAGCAGGCAGCAGGCAGGAAGAGAAGGAAAGAGCTGTTTCCTGGCGCCGCCCAATCTTCTATCAACACAGAACTTTCCCCTTTGCTCCTTCTCTCTGTCTCTTTACCCCCAGCCTCTAGCCTCACTTTTCTCTCCTGAATAGCTTCCTCACTATTTCTCTCCCTTCCCCATCCCTAGCTGCCTTCTTTCTCTCTCATCCCCATTCCTAGCCTTGCATTTTCCCTCCCATGTACCCCCTATCTTGCTATTTCTCTCCACTCCCAGCTAGAGATGTGAAGGCCTGGAAAAAAAATAAGAAAAAATGTTTTTTTCCCATTGTTTTCCCAAGGACCGTTTTTGTTTTTTTTCCAAAAAACTGGAAAACTTGAACAGCTTTGGATTATGAAATATTTTCTTTTAGAATTTAAGACAAAGTATTCATATATTGTTTGTTGTTGTTCAGTCGTTCAGTCGTATCCGACTCTTCGTGACCCCATGGAACATAGCACGCCAGGCCTTCCTGTCCTCCGCTCTCTCCCGGAGTGTGCTCAAGTCCATATTCATTGCATGGGTGATGCTATCTAGCTATCTCATCCTCTGCCGTCCCCTTCTCCTTTTGCCTTCAATCTTTCCCAGCATCAGGGTCTTTTCCAGGGACTTTTCGCTTTAGGTGGCCAAAATATTTGAACTTCAGCTTCAGTATCTGTCCTTCCAATGAGCACTCAGGGTTGATTTCCTTTAGGATGGACTGATCTGACCTCCTTGCAGTCCAGGGGACTCGTAAGAGTCTTCTCCAGCACCACAGTTTGAAAGCATCGATTCTTCGGCGCTCAGCCTTCCTTATAGTCCAGCTCTCACAGCCATACGTTGCTACCGGGAAAACCATAGCTTTGATGATACGAACCTTTGTCGGCAAGGTGATGTCTCTTCTTCTTAATATGCTGACCAGGTTTGCCATAGCTTTCCTCCCAAGGAGCAAGCATCTTTTAATTTCATGGCTACAGTCACCGTCTGCGGTGATCTTGGAGCCCAAGAAAATAAAATCTGTCACTGCTTCCATTTCTTCCCCTTCTATATGCCAGGAAGTGATCGGCCAGATGCCATGATCTGAGTTTTTTTTAATGTTGAGTTTCAAACCAGCTTTTGCACTCTCCACTTTCACCCTCAACAAGAGGCTCTTTAGATCCTCTTCGCTTTCTGCCATTAGGGTGGTATCGTCTGCGTATCTGAGGTTGTTGATAATTCTCCCGTCAATTTTAATTCCAACCTGTGATTCATCCAACCCGGCGTTTCTCATGATGTACTCTGCCTTTATCCCCACCCCCCCTTGCCAAGATTTCTTAAACCTATGTAACAAGAACACTTTTAAAGAAAGACTAAAGATGTAACATGACTGGCAATAATGAAACAATGAGGGGAAATGTTTTTTAATCCTCTTTGTAGCATTCCCAGCATAGTTAGTTATTTCATTCCTTATTAAAATTACTGATCTAAAGTTAAAGTGCGCAGCATTTTACTGATAGACATTTATGCTCAGTTTCCCAACATGTGAGTAGAGTCACTATTGTGCATTCTTGACAGCTTGGGTTTTGTTCTGTAGAGTCCTGTGTTTCTGATGCTGTAGCAGTCATGGAGGGAGCAATCATATGGCTGCTAGACAGCGGCTAGATGGCCATAGGATATCTGGTTTTCTGGGAACCGACCTTGGAGCCCACGCTCTGAGGTCAGTTCCTGGAGTACCTACCTCCCCCTCTTCCGTGCTACCTCAGAGGCAGCGAAGAACAGCCCCATCCTCCACGCTAGCAAGAAGAGTGCAGAGAAGCCTAAAAGGGGCATGTCTGGGGGCTTTCCAGGGTGGGGAGGGCAGCCTCCTCCCCCACTCCATCCTCCTGCAGCTAGACAGCCGCAATTGGCTGTCTAGCCAAAAATACGGGGCAAGAGAAGCGCAGAGGGAACTATCCCCTCCGTGCTTCTCCTGCCCTGCAATAGATATGCGGTCACCTCCGAGTTCAGAGGCGGCCGCCTATCTGAATAGGATTGCGCCCTTAATGTAGTTCTAATCTGTTCAGACAATAATTACAAATTTACTAAGTTTACTTTTAAAAGTTTTGAAATATAATGATAATTTTATGAGCAAACTAAGCCATACAGAAAATAACATTAGGAAGAGAAAGATTGCTTTATGTTCCTTGAGCAGCCCCCCCCCAACCTAGTGCTCTCCAGATGTTTTGTACTATAGTGCCCAGCATTCCTGACTGTTGGCCATGCTGCTTGAGGTTGATGGGAGCAGAAGTCTGAAATATCTGAATGGCACTAGGTTGTGGAAGGGTATCCTAAAGCAATAAAGTGACATTAGATCTGTAAAGAGTGCTAAAAAAATAAGTGTTGCTTATTCTTCCATTTTCCCGAAATTTCCAATTTTCCAAAAAAAACCGGGGAAAAACGTGTTTTTTCCCCATGGCCTCAAAATTTCCAGAAATTTTACATCTCTACTCCCAGCCTCTAGCCTCACTCTTTCTCTTCCCTCTACCCCTTTGCCTTGCTATTTTCCCCTCCCTCCCAGCCCCTAATGTCTCTATTTCTCTCTCTCTACACACACACACACGTCTTTTCATTAGCCATTCCCCCACAGCAGCCATTATGTGAGTAGCCACATCCTTCATGGAAGCCATCTTGAGGTGGTGTCAACAACAGTTTCTCTGATTCTGAGATGTGCCCATGGGTCCAAGAAGGTTGGGGACCCCTGCCATACAAACTGGGACTTTTTGAAAAACTGCATTCTCTGGGTTTAAAGGAGTTATGCTGCCTGGGTAAGTTTTTTGGAGGAGGCCCTTCTCTTGGTCCCACCCATTATTGGGACTTGAAAAAGGGCTTTCAGAGCCAGGCTCTGAAACTCCCTGCCAAGGTAGATCAAGCTGGCTCTGTCTTCGGTGGGCAGGCAAAGATGTTTTTATCAAGATTTTTTTTGCCCTTGCCAGCAGGCAAAGATGTTTTTATCAAGGAGGAACATACAAAGCTGCCTTATACCGAGTCAGACCCTTGGTCCATCTAGCTCAGTATTGTCAACTGACAGCAGCTCTCCAGGGTTTCAGAAAGGAGTTTTTCCAGCCCTACCTGGACATGCCGGGGATTGAACCTGGGACCTTCCGCATGCCAAGCAGGGGCTCCGCCACTGAGCCATGGTCCCTCCCCTAAGGCTTTTGGCATATAAGATGGTTTGTTGCTGAATCGGGTTTAACAGGTTGGGTGCTGTTTATTTCTCTTATTGTTGTGTTTTAATGGTTTTTAATTTATTTGTTTTTATATTATGTTTTCAACTTGCATTTTATCATTGTTGGCTGCCTTGAGTACCATTTTTGGCAGAATGGTGGAATATACATTTAATAAATAAACAAACAAACTGTAAGGGACTTAAGCAGGCCAATTTCCTCTTCTCCCCATCCGGTTTCTCCCTGTACCCATGACTAACACTTTTAGCATTCTACACTCCCTGGAAGCTCACAGGTCCTTGTCATGTTGTTTTGTTTTAGTTTATTTTCCTTTAATTTACAAACCTATATACCTCTGTTTAACTAGGGAGTACCCTGAATATATAGAAACCACTATCTTATTTTAGGTGGCTCCATTTTGCTTCCAAATTAATAGTCACTCCACAACCTGAGTTTGCTATTAGAAGGGATGATGGTCCATGAACCAGTACACTAGCCTTGGCAACGCACAAAAAGCACTGATGAGAGCAGTGTTGGAGAGTCATAGGAGTTAAGACTAGTCGAGGTTAATTTATCAAGACAAGTAATTGCTGGCATTCATAGTGATAGGAATTTGGCACCCAAAAGAATAAAATGGGAACAGGATGAACATTTTGAAAGGGGACATTTTGGATTCAATCAGGTTCTCCCAAGCTCCTGGCCTTTTGCTGTAGTTTTAATTCCCAAGCTGGAAAAAGCCAGTGAGTGTCAAAGGGCACTACTACTGGTAAGTATCAGTGGATGCAAAAACACAGCAGAATATTGCTTTTGTGACCCACAAGTCATCACATAAATGTACTATTACTTGTAGGCATCCATAATTCTTCTACCACCTTTCACCTGTTAGTTGATTCATTATGCCAAGGATGATACTTCTTTGCGAAATCATGACATAGGAACATAGAGGCTCCACTGGTGCCTCCCACCAGTGGTGACTCCACATTTCTGAGAGCCCTTGAGCAAGACACCCTCAATGGCCCCCCTTCTTCAGGGAGACTTCAGGGAGAAGGTTCTTACCACCATTGTCACCAGCTGCTCTTGCTCCTCATCCTCTTTCTCATCATTGCTACCACGAGCTTACTTGACAGGCAGAGAAGAAGTGAGCAAGGAGGCAGTGGCATCTACTGCTTCCTCTTCTCACCACCTCCATTGTCTGGGCTAGAGTGAGAGGCAAGTGAACAAGCAGGCTGCAGTGATGAAGAGGAGGCACAATTCCAGGGGGGTCTTGCCAGTGGGCTCCTGCTGAGGTGTGAGTCCTCAGCAGGTGCCTGACCCTTGATGCCGACTCTGGCTCCCACAGTTAATACTGCACTGAAGACACCAGGCTAACTGGAAGCCCAGGTAGGTGAGTGAGCTTTATCAAGATGATCAGTTCAAACTACAGAGTGGGATGTAGAAACAAAATATCAGCATCACTCAGTGAATGCTATAGGTAACTGAATCCAGCTGTCTACAAAAAAGAATTTACAATAATTTATGGGGCTGGATTGTGATTACAAAAGGTTCTACCAACATTTCAAAGTTCTCCTCTAATTTTCCTTGCTGATTTAAAATGGAAAAATCCTCTGGACAAAAAGAAATCTTCAGCCGTCATCAGTGAGAGATGTTTTTAATTGTGTGCTGATGACTTCAAGGATATATTGGGACAGAACACGTAGTACTTTATCAGACAAAATAAAGACAAATTTTGAACTCAGGCAAAAGTTCTATTGGGTTTATAAAGTAGGATATTCATTCTTCATATGGAGCATGCAAAATTTATTATATCAGAGACCAAGAGATTCAATGATAATTTACTAATGTGGAGCTTGGTTCTTCAAAACCATGAACTTATAAACAATAAGGGGTCAAATGACACTGTAGCTCATGTTTGACATTTTAATGCACAACGTAATGGAACTGTACCCCCCACCCCACACACACACACACCAATATTATACAGTCAGGGCCAGAAATATTGGAACAAGGATAACTGTTTTGGCAGTTGGCATCTGTACACCACCACATCGAAGTTGAAAGGAAACACACCCAGATGGGAGCGAAGTCAGGACTTTCAGCTGTAATTCAAGGGGTTTGACAAAAGTGGGGCACTAACCATTCAGGAAGGACAGCCTGTGGCATACACACACACACACCCATTGTTGATGGCTCATAAGTAATGGAACGAATGGCTGACAAGCAGCTGCATGGCCAGGTGTGGCCTGTTTGCTGGGCACCCCATGACCAATCAAGCAGATAAAAGGCCTGGAGGTGGTTCTGAGTGTTACATTTGCATTTGGTAGCTGTTCACTGGAAACTCCCAACATGAGGTCCAAAGAGGTGTCCATGCGAGTGAAGGAGGCCATCATTAGGTGAGGAAACAAAATAAACCCATTGGAGAGATAGCAAAAACAGTGGGAGTGGCTAATACAACAGTTTGGAACATCCTGAAAAAGAAGGAATTAACTGGCAAGCTCAGCAACAGCAGAAGGCCTGGAAGACCATGGAAGACAACTAAAGTGGATGACCACAGAATGCTGCTCATGGTGAAGAGGAACCTTTCACAACATCTAGCCAGGTCAAGAACGCTCTTGCAGAGGTAGGCATGTCATTGTCAACATCTAAAGTCAAGAGACAGCTTTATGAATGTAAATACAGAGGCTTCACAACAAGGTGCAAACCACTGGTGACGCTCAAGAACAGAAAGGCCAGATTAGCCTTTGCCAGCAAACAACTAAAAAAGCCTGCCCAGTTCTGGAATAAGATTCTTTGGACTGATGAGTCCAAGATGAACTTGTACCACAATGATGGGAAGAGAAAAGTATGGAGAAGGAAAGGAACAGCTCATGATCCAAAGCATACCACATCATCTGTCAAACATGGTGGAGACAGTGTTATGGCATGGGCATGTATGGCTGCCAATGGAACCGGGTCACTGGTGTTTATTGATGACCTGACTGCTGATCAAAGCAGCAGGATGAATTCTGAAGTGTATAGGGCTATACTTTCTGCTCAGATTCAGCCAAATGCTGCCAAACTGATAGGACGCCGCTTCATATTGCAGATAGATCATGACCCAAAACATACAGCAAAAGCTACCCAAGAGTTTCTGCAGGCAAAGAAGTGGGATGTTCTTCAATGGCCAAGTCAGTCACCTGATCTCAACCCAATAGAGCACGCTTTTCACTTACTGAAGACAAGACTGAAGGCAGAAAGACCCACAAACAAGCAGCAGCTGAAGGCAGCTGCAGTGAAGGCCTGGCAAAGCATCTCAAGGGAGGAAACTAGGGATGGCGGAGAATTTCTCCCCGAATCTTCGGGAGGCCAAGCGCCGACGCATTCGGCCCCCGAAGTTGGTTGGGAAATTCTCCGCCAGCCCTCCACCCCCCCCCCCGGGACGGGACTTACCTTTGGTGAATGTCCCTCTCGCCGGCGGGTCCCGGCTGCGGTTCGGCGGCGGTTTGCCGCCATTGCAAAAAAAGAAAAACTAAAGTTAAAAAAAAAAAAACACCCGTGATAGGCTACGTAATGATTTACGTAGCCTATCATGGCTAGATTTACAAAGTCAGCCGTGATAGGCTACGTTAATCGTCACGTAGCCCGTCACGGGTGACTTTGGGGGGGGGGAAAGCGCGTACGGAAATGGCGGCGCCCATGGGGCGCCGCCATTTGCATTCCTTATTTTGGCACGTCTAGTCTACGTAAAGATTTACGTAGACTACGGCGAAAATAAGGGCACGCTATTTGCGTTGCCCTTATTTTCGCCGTAGTCTACGTAAATCTTTACGTAGACTAGACGTGCCAAAATAAGGAACGCAAATGGTGGCGCCCCATGGGCGCCACCATTTGCGTATGCACTTTTTTTTTTTTTCCAAAGTCACCCGTGATAGGCTACATGACGATTTACGTAGCCTATCACAGCTGACTTTGGAAATCTAGCCGTGATAGGCTACGTAAATCGTCACATAGCCTATCACGGGGTCTTTTTTTTTGTTGTTTTTGTTTCGCGCCTGGGGAGACGGGGCACTTCTCCCCGGCCTGAATTTCAGCCGGGCGAGGCGGGGCGCCTCCCCCCCCCGGCCTGAATTTTGGCTGGGCGAGGCAAGACGCCTCCCCGCCCTCGCCTGAACTTCAGGGGGAGAAGCAAAGCGCCTCCCCCCCACCGCAAAGCCAAGCTGCGAAAAGGTATGTGACTTTCGTACATCCCTAGAGGAAACTCAGCATTTGGTCATGTCCATGGGTTCCAGACTTCAGACAGTCACTGACTGCAAAGGATTTTCCTCCAGGTATTAAAGGCGATCCTTAAGTTTGAAATGATGTTGGTTTGTTCCATTACTTATGAGCCACCAACAATGGGTGTGTGTGTATGCCACTGGCTGTCCTTCCGGTATGGTTAGTGCCCCACTTTTGTCAAACCCCTTGAATTACAGCTGGAAGTCCTGACTTCGCTCCCATCTGGGTGTGTTTCCTTTCAACTTCAATGTGGTGGTGTACAGAGGCCAACTGCCAAAACAGTTATCCTTGTTCCAATATTTCTGGCCCTGTATATTGCCAGGAGAACGCAACATTGTATTTATGTTTTCTATTGGCTGACAACTTTCAGGACTAGTGTATCATGGTGGCTAAGAGACAGAACTACAAATCAGAAAGCCCCTTGTTAAAAGTCACTCTACAAAGAATTTGCTAGGTGGCCATAAGCAAGCCATTGTTTCTCAGCCTTGCCCCACCTCCATCTACAATATGGGAATAATAACACTGACCCTTAGAGGATAAGATATATGAAGCACTTGAACATTTGAAAGTACAATATAATCGTGACACATTATTATCTGTTATCAGCCTATGAGCCTATGTAAACCTCAGGGTAAGAAGTCTTTGATTGTCCATCCAAATTTCTAGGAAAGAGTTGCCTCTTTGTTTACATATATATCTGCCTATCCACTCCAAAAGGAAACAGATGCTTATTACTCATCTGTGATTGGTCAGTTCCAACTATATAAGCTTTTTTATCATAGCCACTGGTGTATGTGTAACAGGAAGCCTTTTCCTTTTCACAGCAATTAATATACTTAGAAGAGTGACATGCAAGCTTCTTTAAAGCTTTCAAGAGTGCTCGACTTTTTCTTATTGTATTTTTTAAATCATAAAACCTTCAAAATCTTCTTATTTAAGTTCCAAAAGTAGCGGTGTGGCATGTTTGTTTGTTTGTTTTTTACTGTGCCAGTCTTGGTATTATTAAATAATACACAATAGCTCTTTTCACCCAGCAGTTGGGTGTAAACCCAATTCGAGCTCTCACCAACCTTTGGAAGTTCTTGGCTTGGAATATGAATCTTGGTGACTTATGATGCATGCCTCAAATGTGAGCCAGGAATGATGACCCTCAAATTCTTCCCAGGCTTGGATTTTACTCCAAGCCAGAGAGGAACTCAGCTCTATCCACCAACCTACTTGCCTCCAACCACCTTCCCGTCTCGCCATTAAGTGTCTAGCCACACACACACACACACACACACATCATGTACCTTGCTGCTGCTGTGGCTCTGGTGATGGGAGGGAGGGAGCAACACTAGCAGGAGGGGGGAAGAAAAAGGTCTTCTCCATCCTGCTGAACCTATAGAAGAAGCAGCAAAGATAGGTGGGTGAGAAGGGTTCTGAGGTTCATGGGGCATTGGAGGAGCAATAGGAACCATATGCCCCTCAATAAGAAATGCAACATGGTCTGATTTAATGCAAATTGGCTCAGAATCAGACACAATTTGGTGAAATTGTGTCTGAATTGATTCCAGGATAATCTGAGGAGAATGTGGGCATGGGGTTCATTCATTACTAGAATCAATCTATGCTGAACAAGTAGGCACGATTCCACTCCCTTCATCCATGCATTGATTCTATGCACATTTTGTGTGTAAAAGGGGCTAAAGATCTGAAAATACTCTGATAGAAATATGTATCCCATGATGCCTTTGAAAACAAATAAATGGCACAGATTTTCAGAAAGTCTGGTTTATAAATTGTTTAAAGCATTTTTATGCCACTCTTCAGCTGAAAAAGACTACCAGAGCAGCTTACAAAGATTAATAATAAGAGAGTCCCAGCCCTCAGTCTTGCAATCTAAAAAACACAGCATAAAAGGAAAAGGGATTGTGAAGGAGGAAGAAAAAAGCAAACACAGGCTCTAGTTCTTAGTTGCAGTGTTCTTATAGATGTTCTTTCTGGCAGCAGAGGGTGACACAAGTTCTCTGCAAGTTCTTCTCTGGGTGATATGTATGGGGCCAAGTTTGTTTCCCTCTTGTCCTGATGTTCTTCCTTGGAGGCAGGGGATGCAGCCTCTCATGGCTCTTGGTCTCCTGCCTGACAAGGTCAGAGCATGCTATCCTTCAGACCTGCAGTCTCAGGGGCAGAAGATACCTTTTGGCAGCAGTGATGAAACTCAGTTTCTATACTTAGACCACAGTGGGTCCAAACTTGAGTCTCACTACATAAATAACAGAACAATCCTATGGCCCTTGGAGAGCATCTCAGGAACCATAGGATTTCTCAGATTCCCCTCCTGAAGCCATAGACACTGTCATGCCTTTGGAAGGAGGACAACATGATCCAATCCCCCCACACACAGCTTCCATGGAAAGAACCACAGCGCCCGCTTTTGAAGGACCTCGGAGGACCTTATAGAGGTCAAAAGGGGGCATTCTAGTGGGTGAGGAGGGGAGGGGCCCAGGAGCAACCTATGGCATCTCCAGCCCTGGCACTGCCCCCACCAGCGCACCTCCTCTAGACAACCTCAAATAAATAAATAAATATCGAGGATGAAGAGGTGAAAATTGCCTCTATTGCTCCTCTTGCCCTGCCAGCAACAGCCTGGCAAGGTACCAGATACTCAGAAGTCTCTGAGATAGGGTTGCCCCCTAAGTCAGATAACTGCAGAAGCTGTTCTTAAGATTATTAGGAATATGGTTTTGCAAAGGCATTTTATATTAAATTATGTGCCAGCATGAAGACCAGAAAACCTAAGGAGTAGAAAATATGGGGGTTCAGGGATTTTAATCATGGTCATAACTGTCTATTGGATATTTTAAAATGTAACCATGTTCTGATTGAAAAAGGAGTTGATAATCCTCACAACATTCGGTCACTGAGAAGAGCTTCCAGCATACAAAGGTGTACAAATTCAGTGCACCACACACATACACGCACAAACATATAATTCATGCTATATTGATTTGTGATGTGTTGCTGTGTTAGTTTGGAAACACAAAACAAACAAAAACAGGGGTATAGCCTGACAATTTATGATCTATAAATGAATTCCTCACATTAATATACAAAAACAAAACAGAAGATGAGGAACATATATGCATGACTGATAGGAATCATGGTTTCACAGTATAATACCTAGGACAGCCATATTAATACACATGTAAGACGATCCCTGCCTGATATACATTTAGTAAAAGGATTTGCAATATTTGCCCCAATAAATGCCAATATTGGATTCATCTACACATCTGCCTAATGTATTTATGAAAACGTTTAGGCAGTATGTTTCATTGTACCACTCTCTATGGGTACAAGAGGGTTTTTTTTGTTTCTGTTTTTAATAACAATGACCTATGCTTCAGGCAAAATGGATATTTCTGATCTTCATACAAATGAGTATATATATAAATGTAAAATTCATGCAGGTTGTGCTAATTATAAGCCTTTGGCACATACAAGAGTTGAAGGAAATAGCTTTTAACATTTGTTTTTAACTCACAAAAGTGAATTTTCTTCACATTTTTAGCACTGACTCATGGAACTAGCATGGTGTCCTGTTAGCATGCCCCTGACATACCTGCTTGAATACGAATTACTAGTAGTTATTGGAGGCAGTTACTCTGCAAGCCTCCCATTGTGCCTCTGATTGTTTACTATTCTGCACAGCACTACTAACATAGAAGAAATTACTGTCTAATGATAAGCAGCTACCATGAGGCAGGGCAAGCAGGCCACATTAGGGGGTAGACTTAGGGATAATATTAAAGTGCAGCAAATTGTTGATTATTTAATTATTTACTCATTTATAAATTATTATTTTATTATTTATAAATTAACATTAGTTTATTATGTATTTTTATCAACTGGTGAACAGCATTTTGGATTTACTGCCTCAGACACCTACATTTCATGAGACAGCCCTGGTTAGTACTTGGATGGGAGACTGCCTGGGAATCAGACTTCCCGCACTGAGCAGGGGGTTGGACTCAATGGTCTTGTAGGCCCCTTCCAACCCTATGATTCTATGATCTCTGGTGACTATCTGCATTTAATACAGAGAGGGGCCATGGCTCAGTGGTAGAGCACCTGCTTTGCATGCAGAAGGTCTCAGGTTCAATCCCCTGCATCTCCAAGTAGGACTGAAAAAATGCCTTCATAAAACCTTGGAGAACCATTGCTGCCAGCCAATGTCAGCACTATTGGCCTAGATGGACCAGTAAAAAGCTTTATACTGCTTTATCTCAGTAAAAAGCAGCTGCCTATTTTCCTACTAAGGAGTTTGTGGTTAGAATCCCTAGGAAATACAATAAACACGTTTGCTTAAAAAATAATGACAGAAGAATCATGACTACCCACACTACAAGATAAATGAGTTAAAGCAACAAAAAAGATGGAATTCTGTGCTTAAAGAAATGTCTAACTTCTGTTAATGCTCTCTGGACACAATGCAAGGCGGATATATTTTCTTTAGAAAGGCCATCTCATTAAATGATGGCTCCAGCCAGGTGCTTTTTCAATAAGTCTATCCCTTGTACAAATGTCAGAAATTATGATGTCTGCCAAAGAGATTATTTGAAAATCCTGTGAGGTGTGACGAGAAAGAGAAGAAAATGTGAACACTGCACTCTGCTCTCACTTTTTAAAAAATGAGGTGATAGCAACTATTCTTTCCCCTAGTAAATGAGAACTGAAAGATGTTGACAAGATGTATGCATTTGAGGTGCCAGAGTCAAGAGAACAGATGTTCCACAGAAACTGAGCTCAGAAAAACAGCCATTAACAGTCTTAAATCTGATTTAGAAGGGCAGTCAGTGAGTAATACAAGGAGTCTCCTCTTGTGTGGCATTTCCTGTTATTATGTCAATCAATAAATGGATTATGAGGTGATACAGAGCTGGAGCATCAAATCAAAATCTATGTTATTTATGCCAGCAATTTAAGATGACATTTGGCTCTTCTATGAACTATCCAAAACCAATGTTTTGTGGGGGTTTTGTGATGGTATACTTAAAAGCATGAAGGTTTTTAACAAGCACCTGATGTTTAAAAAGCACAGGGGACTTCCCACCATACCAGCAAAGCCTGGAGCAGTTGAGTTTTGCAGCAGAGGTAAGAGCAAAGCTTCTGTATTGCAGAGAAGTTATGCAGGAAGAACACCTATGTGCAAGGGAACCAGCCAACAGAGAAATCAGACCCCAAGAATTCATTCCTGCGGCCACAGCTATCCTCAAATGAAGGCCCAGGAGTGCATTCCCAGCTGCTTTGCTGTTCTTGCCGAGAACTGGCCATGTGGATAATTAGTGCGACAGCTTATCCCTTTTCACTTACCCCTGCAAACATTCATAATCATGACTTCCCAGTTCAGAAAACTAGGCAGAGAAAAGCAGAAGTCCTGCAAATAGAGCAGCGATTATGCACTGGCACAGCTCTTCACGTTAGCCATACATTATTCAAACACTCTCCCGACTGTCTATAAAAGGTTTCAGTCATGCAAACATTAAGCAGAAATTATATCATAGGACTGAGGCTGCACAGTTACTGAGAGTGAATGGAAAACAAAATGTGAAGCAACCTTGAGAGAAAAGGGGGGAATAGGCAGAATTTAACAAATTGGAAACAACAAATGAAAGCTCCTCTCGACACATTATTCACCACAAGCATTCATACAGATTTTTCGAACTTCCTGGGAGTCCAGTAAATGAGCACTACTGCTGCCCAAGCCCATTGAACTGATCACAGCTGCTGCAGGAGCAATGCATAGAGGGCTGAACCTTTGGAAAGCTAGGGGTTTAAGCCCTGAGGATGGATGGCAGGTGCTGAGCGAGCGATAACCTTTGAAATTCAAGACTTGCTATTTGCATTCCTTGAGAGGCACCATGTTTTGAATAAGTGGACACATTTTCACCTTTGAGTATCTGAAGGTTTAAGAGATGCAATTATAGCTTTGTTTTCTGCATCATGCACAAGTGATTGCACTGTGTGAATGAGATTTCAATTGTGAGATGTGACAGTAACACACAGCTACTACACGACAAAACAAAAAAGATTGCACAAACAAGAAAACTGCTTTCAAAGAAATAGTTTCTGTATCATCGGAAATCTTGACATTAGCCTCTGTTGATTTAAGTATTCAGTCACAAAAAGATATAGGGAAGATAGCAAAAACAGTGTTTTGAAGCAAGGAAGAAATTTGTGATCAATGTTTCTCCCTTACCAGTGGTCCCTTTCCCACCATTAATACAGCCATTGAAAGACCTTCAGCTTCCAACAGTTGAAGCTGGGGTCAAATCCAGCTTTTCAATTTTCCTTCACAGATCATTTTCCACATGCTGATTCTTATGTTTGCTATACTTACTTTTGTACTGAACTGTTGAAACTGTTTTGTGCAGTGGTGATTTTGTTATCTGATCCAGTGGCAATGTGGTATATACATGTAGCAAACAAATGGAACTTTTCTGTGTTTGCAGTTTGAGTTTCTACTGAAACTGCTCAACAAGAAATCATATCCATCCATCTTAGAAATCGCTTATTGTGATCCTTACTATTTTTCCTTGCTTCTCACTAACCTTCTACTTATTTCCTGTACATGTCATAGGAACACAGGAAAATGCCTTAGACTGAGTAAGACCATTGGTTCATCTACCCCGGTATTGTCAACACTGACTGACGGTAGCTCTCCAAAGTTTCAGGCAGGAGGTTTTCCAGCCCTGCCTCAAGTGCCAAGGATCAACCCTGGAATCTTCTGCATGTAAAACAGGTGCTCTATATGCAAAGTATGTGCCCTACCACTGAGCTACAGCCCCTCCCAGACTACTCAGAAGTAAGTACCAGACCCATTGAATTCAATGGGACAATCCTATACCCACTTAATTAGGTGTAAGTCCTATTAAATTCATTGGGAATTGCTTCTGAGTAGAACTGTATAGGATTGCATTGTTCATGTCTTTACAATGGTTCACAGCTTCACACAGGTCTGAATGAAAAGGAAGCTGTGGAAATATTTTCCAATGGCAGAATATATAAAATACAGAGCAAATAACTGAGCAGATTGCGCAACAAGCAATGGTTATACTGCATGCCATTTTGGTTCAAATATTTCCAATGCATATGGTAGCCCATGTCAATTTGTAAGCTAATAAGCTAATATAGCACAGTTTATTTAACTCCCTGGGAGCACAGCATGTAGTCTCTTATCTTCCTTGCTCCAAATTTGATTGCCAATTAGAAAAGAGATAATAACATTCAAGCCATAGGGTATGAAAGGAAAAAGAGAGAGAAAAAAAGACTTGAATATTGTTAACATTGACAACAACAGCTGCAAAATAAGTAGTTAGCACCAGTTCCAGAGAACTCCTTGGTCTTAAGCAATTCAGACATAAAGTTAATATTTTATATGTTTCAAGAAGAATGAACAAGATAAAGCAAAAATGAGAATAGTGTTTAAATTTAATAAATGACTGTGAGACTTAATTGTATAATATGTTACAACTAATTTCATGGTATGAAAATATCCTGAATAGCCCAGTGTCTTATCATCTTTGTTTTGGAGTCCATCCAGCTATAACTGTCTTTTCTCCTTTTTACATTTTAATTATAAACTGTGTCTACTAAAAGTTATCATTAACAAGCAGGTACCAATTAGAGCCAGAGAGAACAGCCAACAAACAGTATGAAAAAGATCCAGCCAGGCCCAGAGAGGGAAAAAGTTTTTTTTTCCTTAGTTGTTCAGATCATTTTTATTCTGTCTTCTGTGGGTTTTCAGTCATTACTAATGGTAAACCAGTGTCTTTCCAATGTGTCTTTTGTGTGTTTTAGACTAACACTTTAAAAGCGAAGCCCCAAGTGTATACATTGTAAAAGTAGGCTGTAGGGGATGATCCCCTCCGCGCTTCTCCTGCCCTGCATTGGATAGGTGGTCGCCTTAAAGTTCAGGGGCGGCCGCCTATCCCGATAAGATTGCTCCCTCCGTGACTTGTTCATGTTTTACAGGGGTTTCTAACTGTGAGCTACAAACATAGAGATCAGCAACTGAAAAGGTGCAGTTCCTCAAATATCTGTTTGACCCATTCTTACATGGTTGTGGATAGGGAGGAGAACATACATAGAAATATTGGGTTGGATCCAGATTTACTCATGCTTAGAATAAATCCATTGAAATCAATAAGACAATTAAGTCATGACTAACTTAAATCCCATTTATTTCAATGGGTCTTTTCTAGATATGACTAAATCTGGACCAAATCCATTAACTACAGGATTTTCATAAAGGTTATAGTGAGCAATTTCTACTTACAAAGGTTGAGTTAAACTCACAGTACATACCACTGATTTCAGTGGAAAAATATAAATAAATATAATTAGGCCCTCAAGTCACAGGTTTCCCAGATCAACAATGCCAGTTTGGGTGACCTGCCTTTAGAGTTTTTGATATTAAAACTGCAAACCTAAGTAGAACTTCTTGGAAGTAAATCCCCATTGAAATAAGTTAGGTTTGGGCTGAAGAAATTAAATTAACAAAAACCTTTCCATTTTGTGTTAAGGGCTTTCTGTGTTCACTCAAGCTCCAAAATGCTGGGAAATTATAGCTGGTAAGGGCCATGACCTTAGAGGTACATTATTTAGACAATACAAATATGGTATCCTATGTTGTGGCTAGTTCCAGCTTCAACATTACCTTGGAGCTTCATGGATCACTGCCTTGTTGTGGCGAAGGGGCTTGCGTAACTCAGTGAAGCCATAAGCTATGCCGTGCAGGGCCACCCAAGACGGACAGGTCATGGTGGAGAGTTCTGACAAAATGTGGTCCACTGGAGAAGGACATGGCAACCCACTCCAGTATTCTTGCCAAGAAAACCCCATGAAACGTATCACAAGGCTAAAAGATATGATGCCAGAAGATGATCCCCTCAGGTCAGAAGGTGTCCAATATACTACTGGGGAAGAGCAGAGGGTATTTCCAAGTAGCACTAGAAAGAGTGAAGCGGCTGGGCCAACGCCGAAAGGACACTCAGCTGTGGATGTGTCTGGTGGTAAAAAGAAAGTCCGATGCTGTAAAGAACAATATTGTTTAGGAACCTGGAATGTCAGATCAATGAATCAAGGTAAGCTGGAGGTGGTCAAACAAGAGATGGCAAGACTGAACATCGACATCTTGGGAATCAGCAAACTAAAATGGACAAGCATGGGCAAATTTAATTCAGGTGACCATCATATCTACTACTGTGGGCAAGAATCCCTTAGAAGAAATGGAGTAGCACTCATAGTCAATAAACAGTACTGGGGTACAATCACAAAAATGACAGAATGATCTCAGTATGAATCCAAGGCAAACCATTCAACATCACAGTAATTCAAGTCTATGCCCCAACCACTGAGGACGTAGGCTGAAGAAGCTGAGGTTGATCGGTTCTATGAAGACCTACAACACCTTCTAGAACTAACACCAAAAAAAGATGTCCTTTTCATCATAGGGGATTGGAATGCTAAAGTAGGGAGTCAAGAAATCACCGGGATAACAGGCAAGCATGGCCTTGGTGTACAAAATGAAGCAGGACAAAGGCTAATAGAGTTTTGTCAAGAGAACACGCTGATCGTAGCAAACACTCTTTTCCAACAGCACAAGAGGCGACTCTACACGTAGACATCACCAGATGGTCAATATTGAAATCAGATTGATTATGTACTTTGCAGCCAAAGATGGAGAAGCTCTATACAGTCAGTCAAAACAAGACCTGGAGCTGACTGTGGCTCAGATCATGAGCTTCTTGTTGCAAAATTTTGGCTTAAATTGAAGAACGTAGAAAACCACGAAACCATTCAGGTATGACCTACATCATATCCCTTATGAATATACAGTGGAGGTGACAAATAGATTTAAGGGACTAGACCTGATAGAGTGCCTGAGGAACTATGGACGGAGGTCCGTAACATTGTTCAGGAGGCAGCAACGAAATCCATCCCAAAGAAAAAGAAATGCAAGAAAGCAAAGTGGCTGTCTGATGAGGCTTTACAAGTAGCTCACGAAAGAAGGGAAGTGAAAAGCAAGGGAGAAAGGGGAAGATATATCCAACTGAATGCAGAGTTCCAGAGAACAGCAAGGAGAGACAAGAAGGCCTTCTTAAATGAACAATGCAAAGAAATCGAGGAAAACAACAGAATGGGAAAGACTAGAGATCTCTTCAAGAAAATCGGAGATCTCAAGGGAACGTTTTGTGCAAAGACAGGCATGATAAAGGACAAAGAAGGCAGGGACCTAACAGAAGCAGATGAGATTAAGAAGAGGTGGAAAGAATACACAGAAGAACTATGCAGGAAAGATCTTAATGTCCCTGATAGCCATGGTAGTGCGGTCACTGAACTTGAGCTGGACATCCTCGAGAGTGAAGTCAAGTGGGCCTTAGGAAGCATTAGTAACAACAAAGCTAGAGGAGATGACAGTATTCCAGCTGACCTATTTAAAATCCTAAAAGATGATGCTGTTAAAGTGCTGCACTCAATATGCCAACAAATTCGGAACACTCAACAGTGGGCACAAGACTGGAAAACGTCAGCTTACATTTTAATTCCAAAGAAGGGCAATGCCAAAGAGTGTTCAAACTACCATACAATTGCACTCATTTCACATGCCAGCAAGGTGATGCTCAAAATCCTACAAGCTAGGCTTCAGCAGTATGTAAACCAAGAACTACCAGAAGTACAAGCTGGGTTCCGAAGAGGTAGAGGAACTAGAGATCAAATCGCCAACATTTGCTGGATCACGGAGAAAGCAAGAGAATTCCAGAAAAACATCTATTTCTGCTTCATTGACTACGCTAAAGCCTTTGATTGTGTGGATCACAACAAACTGTGGCAAATTCTGAAAGAGATGGGAGTACTAGACCACCTTACCTGTCTCCTGAGAAACCTGTATGAGGGTCAAGAAACAACAGTAAGAACCGGGCATGGAACAACCGATTGGTTCAAAATTGGGAAAGGAGTACAACAAGGCTGCATATTGTCGCCCTGCTTATTTAACTTATATGCAGAGTACATCATGAGAAACGCCGGGTTGGATGAATCACAGGTCAGAATTAAGATTGCAGGGAGAATTATCAATAACCTCAGATACGCAGACGATACCACCCTAATGGCAGAAAGCGAAGAGGATCTAAAGAGCCTCTTGTTGAGGGTGAAAGAGGAGAGTGCAAAAGCTGGTTTGAAACTCAACATTAAAAAAAACTAAGATCATGGCATCTGGCCCCATCACTTCCTGGCATATAGAAGGGGAAGAAATGGAAGCAATGACAGATTTTATTTTCTTGGGCTCCAAGATCACCGCAGACGGTGACTGTAGCCATGAAATTAAAAGACGCTTGCTCCTTGGGAGGAAAGCTATGGCAAACCTAGACAGCATAGTAAGAAGCAGAGACATCACCTTGCTGACAAAGGTCCGCATAATCAAAGCTATGGTTTTCCCAGTAGTAATGTATGGCTGTGAGAGCTGGACTATAAGGAAGGCTGAGCCCCAAAGAATTGATGCTTTCGAAATGTGGTGCTGGAGAAGACTCTTATGAGTCCCCTGGACTGCAAGGAGGTCAAATCAGTCCATCCTAAAGGAAATCAACGCTGACTGCTCATTGGAAGGACAGATACTGAAGCTGAAGCTCAAATATTTTGGCCACCTAATGCGAAGAGAAAACTCCCTGGAAAAGACCCTGATGTTGGGAAAGACTAAAGGCAAAAGGAGAAGGGGACGGCAGAGGATGAGATGGCTAGATAGCATCACTGATGCAATGAATATGAACTTGAGCATGCTCCAGGAGAGAGTGGAGGACAGGAAGGCCTGGCATGCTATGTTCCATGGGGTCACAAAGAGTCGGATACGACTTAATGACTGATCAACAACAACAAGATGGCTGGCAGTGGCAGAGTGGTCCCAGGATTGTCTATTCACCTGACTACACACATGTGGAACTGAAGCTCTCATGCAACTGAAACTACCATTTCACATTACAAATACCCAACTGGCAAGCAATATCATCCACATGAAATGATAGAATTAGAAAGGACCTTGAAAGTCATCTAGTTCAACCCCCTGCAACAGGTAAAACATTTTAAAGCATCTTTTCTTTTAGCCAATTAAGTGAGAGAATGGACCAGATGAAGACTAACATTGTACTAGTAGCAGCACATCGTTATGCATGGAGGGAGCATGATGTTGCGCACTCCAGATTTGGCACAGGAGCAGTGAAGGTGCGGTTTCATCGTTGCTTCTGTGCTCTTGTTGCCCATGCCCACCCCCCAAAGCAGCATCTGGTTGGTTCAGCTCTCTGCTACACAAAATGTAAGGGGGGAAATTTTCTTTTTAAATGGTATGAAGTGGGGCCTGGAGGCCCACCTGGCTGGCTGCCAGAGCACTTCCTTTAGCCAGTGGGGCCAGCTGGGCTAGAGGGAGGAGCTGCTGCCAGCTTTAAAAAGAGGACAGAGGGAGGCTGGCTGGCTGGCTGGCTGGCACAATGGCAGTGGCTTGTCAGAGATGGGCCCTTCTGAGCCTTTGGGACCCTGGCGGCTGCCCAACCATGCTGACCCCTGACACCAGTCCTGATCTCTCCTACCTCTTTTCTGGGTTTGAATTAAATAATAAAATCCTGCTCCCTTTTGACAAAATGCAGTTTCAATAATAATATCTTATCCCAATGCTACTTCTCTTCTAAGTGCTCATCAAAAGTATTTGTAAGCCTATTCTTCTTGTTATGTGACAAGCTTATATAGGGGCCACCACCAAGTGTGAATGGGCCCAACATCACACTAGACTGTTCCTGGCTCAGCAAAATAGTGCCAAGCTAGATCCAAAGCCTGGGTATTGCTCAACTATCAAACATCTATGTTAATGAATTTCTGATTAAAGTAGGCTTTCTGATTTTTGGCAGCATCC
Source organism: Heloderma suspectum (assembly GCF_057233095.1). NCBI lineage: Eukaryota > Metazoa > Chordata > Lepidosauria > Squamata > Helodermatidae > Heloderma > Heloderma suspectum. The sequence continues at coordinate 75,687,393 of NC_139462.1, forward strand.
AAGTTCTACAATAGCATTACTAGTATTGCTAGTCCAATTGTAATGTCCATGATACATAATGAACCATTATGTATCATGGCAACATGTTGTTTCCTTAGACGCACAAAAGGGAAAACTTGAATACCTATGGAACATATGTTAATGTTTGTTATTAGTACTTTCAGACCTAACAAAGCTATCAGATATATTTACTTGACCACACATTTCAATTCTCAGAGGAATCTCTACGGCAACACCTGAAACCTATTATACATCAACAAAGTGAACTTTGTTTTTAATTAATATGCATGATTGATGTGCTAGAATCTCATTTCCAGGGAAATGAATATGATAATTCGATGCTAGCTCATTTTTATTCCTCATTTTAATTAAAGTATTCTTTTATAAGTATAGGGCTATCTAATTAGAAATTAATTACAGTGGATTGTTTTAGTTGGGATTTTCACCAACAAAGACAAGGTCAATCAGAATTCTAATAAACATTGGTCTTGCATTTTTGAGAAGCCAGGGAAAAATGAGCTCCGTGGAAGTGCCTTTAGCACAACTGCTGAAACTTCACTAGAGAAAAAGAAACAGGAAGGCAGGAAATGAAAGGGGAAAAACTAAAAGCAAAGAATGTAGATGAGGAAAAGGAAGAAGAGGAGGACCTAGGATGGCCAGGAGTCCTACTTTATGGAGGACAGTCCTCTATTTTGGAGACCTGGCAGAGGACAGTCCTCCATTTCAGTATGTCCTCTTTTTGATGGGCTGTCCAGTCCAAGTCTGGTTTAAAAATAAAGAACCATAAGGAGCTAGAGTAGGGGTCTCAAAGTTGCCCATCAGCAATTTGCACCTGGGCAGCAGACTGAGCAGGCTCACAGGCCACCTGGTCAGTCTTCTCCACTATGGTGAGATGTATTGTATGTCTATTTAAATTATAGTTATTTCTAAATTTGCACTAAATTATAGTTATTATTTCTATACATATACATTTGCATATGCAAAGGTGATGCAAGCTGGTGTCCTCTTTTGTTCTCTTTTTTGGTGATGCAATTCCTCTCTTTTGGCAATGTGTTAAGTGGCCACTGTAGGAGGACATGTCCAAAGAGAAGGCACAATATGCACAGAAAGCAAAAACATGGCTCCTGTATCCTTTCATGGGTAGTTGTGATGTGCAAACCAGATCGATGTCTTGGTTAGTTCCCATTCCTGCCATACCACAGAACCTCTAGTCCCAGGTCTAGGTTAGGAGGGGAAAGAACCAAAATGAATGCACACATTAGCGATACAAAACCATATATCCACATCTTACAGCAAGGGAGTAATTTTGATTGAATTGTTAGAGAGATGTCTCCAAAGCCTCACTTTTGCCCATAAATCAATAGATTCTCTATCATTATTCCCCAAGCAACTCTGAGTTTCATAAATATTTATTTTCTCTAGAATAACTGCTGAAATTTAAAATATATAATACAGCACCGCCTTTTTATTTAATATTTCTTCAACTGACTCTAGAGGTTGTTTCACATTATGGCCATGTTCATACAGTTACCACACGGTTGTGGATCCTCTTCATGTGCTGGATCCTCTTCATGTGCCTCCCTTCTACCACTCACACAAGGTAGTATCTGTGGAGAGGATCTATGGTCCAGATAAATATCTGAACCAGGCCTACCTTAATTACACTATTATTGTGATTGCCTTTTAACATCCAGTCATTTGAACACTTAATGCAAATATGTTTTCTTTTTTAAAATCACATATGGACAGCTGCCACCATTGGATTCACAGGCAGTTAAATAACCACATGTGAATTATCCATTTATAGGTTGTGTGAAGCAACTCTCAATACAAGGGGTATATTACTGCGGAAAATATTTGGTTATGTGTGTCTTTTTTTAAAAAAAGAAAAGCATCACTAAAAGAATTACAACTTTTCAAAGTCATGAAACAGACCTAACTTGTTTACTCAAATGAATTATAAAGTGTGCCTGATAATGACCAAATATGATGAATAGTTAGAGTTCAGTCCTAAAGAATTGATGTTCTATTGACAAAAGCATCAGAGATTGGAGGCTTCCAAGTGTAGAATCGAACTAAAGTCCTATGTAGAGTAGATCAATTGAAATGAATTTATTTAAAATGAAATTAATCCCATTAATTTCAATGGATCTACTCTAAGTAGGACTTTAGTTTGATTCTACCCCAGGAATCCTATGTGAACAGGAGGAGTGACAGAGGCAATTTTCACTTCTCCACCCTCCAAAAGGCCATTTTCTACTAGATGGACCTTTGGGGATGGAGGCTGGGAGGCTGCTGGATCTGGCATGTCCTCATCCCTCCCATTTTCTATTTTCCCTGACCTTCAACCTTAGATAAGCTTGGTAGCTGCCATGGAGCCTTCCATGATGGCTAGGAAGGGGGGGGGGATTCCCCTGTTCAATCCCCCCCCCCCCGCCGCCTGAGGTCATAGCTGTGTCTATGGCTGGGGGCGGGGGGTTGGAATCCACACCATTTTATTGATGCTCTATTGATCCTTGATAGGATTGCGCTATTAGGCTTATTTGAGGAATCACAAATTCTTAAGGAAGTTGAACAAGATGATCTTTGAGAACTCTAGAGGTATTACACAGTATTTCTATTAATTTAAATTATAGATTAAAAGTTTGAAGTGAAACTATTACTGAAAAAAAATACTCATTCTTGTTGAATATTTATGTTAAAATTCTTCTTTTGACTACTCTGTTTTTTAAGAGTTTAAGATGAAGATACTCCTTCACTAGAATGTACAGTCATGGGCACAGCAGTCTGCAGACCTCTCTCTGTTTTGAAAGCCATTTTCTTTGGCAATATTCTTTTCCAGTGTTAGCAACCACAAAGAAATACCAAGGGCATTCATTGTTGCTACAGAAGATGAGCAAGTATGCCCTGAAATCTTCCTTTTATTTTAGGTTAGTATTAAAAATTAATTTCCCTGGCTGTTTCAAAGTTATTTTTTTCCAGAAAAAACCCTCTGCTTTCCTAAATCCCTCTCCATCACAGTTCTGCAAAAACAAACAAACACCTGATTATTATACTAAAGTAGCCATACCTATCATATATAAGAAAGGAACATCTAGTACATCGAGTCTCAATCACTCGCACTTGCTTTATTGAACAGTTTGCTGACAGGTAATTGGCTACAGCTTCCTGTTTGGTATACATGTGGCTTTACGGTCTTCATTTAATAACTCATATCTCCCCTTAATATTTGACAAAGTTATTATGGCAGTTAAGTGTTGCATGCAATCTCTCCCTTTTCCCATTATATGCCAGATTTAGCAAACGCTAGAACTGAGCTGATGTACAAATCGCCCATAATCCCTGATCACTAAAGGATTTGACAGTGTTGGATTTATTATTATGTTCTTGTAAATATAATCCATTTTGTATTGCACTGGAGAAGAATGTCAGCAAATTTTAACTACTCTTCAGCACACACACAAAAACGCACCCTGAAAACTGCTAATGGTGACTGTGTGGAAAAGCTAATTACTCTTTTTATTCTTAAGTTAATATCTCTTAATACCAAAGAAGAAGGCAGAAGCATCTCGGTGGAGAGGGAAAAACACACTGTGCAAATTCAGACAAGTTATTTAACTTCTTGGTGTCCAGTGGGGATAATAAAGCTTAACGACCTGTATAGCATTATTTTGAGAACTAATAATGTAATGTGCTATGGATGCCTACTATTACCAAGTACAATCCTTTGTCAGGTGCAACCATCATTAAGTACTATCCATCAGGAAAGGAAAGGTTCCTCCTGTGCAAGCACCGGGTCATTACTGACCCCTAGAGGGACGCCGCTTGCGCTGGCGTTTTCATGGCAGACTATAGCGGGGTGGTTTGCCATTGCCTTCCCCAGTCGTGACTACCTTTCCCCCAGCAAGCTGGGTACTCATTTTACCGACCTCGGAAGGATGAAAGGCTGAGTTGACCTGAGCCAGCTACCCGAGACCCAGGTGGGATCGAACTCAGGTCGTGGGGAGAGTTTTGGTTAGAATACTGCCGCCTACCACTCTGCACCACACAAGGCTCAAGTACTATGCAAAATCATTTTGATGGACTGGATTATTTAGAGGTATGGCCCATACACTGCAGTTAGTATGCTTCTGTGCAGACACCTAGTACCCTAAAGCAGTCCCAGTTGATGTCATCCAACTGGGCCACACAGTTTCAGGGATATTGGACAGGGATTCCCGCGCCCTCCAATCCCACTACAATATTGTCCTCAAGTGCCGCACTTCACTTTTTGCTACGGGAGAAAGTTTTGGAGTACTCTTGGGGACATCATTAGCTTGAAACAAAGCTTTCCCACTGTGCTTGGGATTGGACAAAGGTCAGGTTTTTGTCCCTTTCAACTGTTCCATGTAGCAGCCATTCATATTCAGAAGGAACCAGTGAGAATCAAGCTATCCCCCATCTGTATACTTCTCTGGGTTTGGTTTCTTGGTCATGCTAGAATGCAATGGAATGATGGCAGTATTGATGTTAGTATCCAATGTTAGTCCTACTTAATGCAGACCCATTGAAATGAATGTGACTTAAGTTAGACTAACGTTGAATACAACCCATAGATAATCAAAAACAAATGGAAAACATCCAGAAACTTAAACTATATCTTAAATCCTAGTGTTGGAATGTTTCCTGGACGTATTTATTTGTATCCCACCCATTCTGGAGGCTGGGAGTAGGTAACATCGAAATGAACAACCTAATAAAACCGACCATATTGGTCCCTTCCACACTTTCAATGAATGCATGGGGGGTGAGGGGAGTGGGATCACAGTGACTGTCACCAACTCCAACCTAGCATGTTCATTTTCAAGACATGAATACAGGCCCCATGTATGTAGGGCTCTCTCCATGTGGCCAGGAAAATGAAAATGCACAGTTTACAATCACAAAGAGCCCTACATGTGTATAGCTGTATGCATGGAGGCTAGTCATACTTTCAAAATGAACATATGCAGGTTGGGTCAGGTACTGCTGCCATGTTACTACTCTCCTACCACCACCACGTGAATTCACTGAATGAATGTATGAGAGGGGCCATTCTTTGGCATTATCAAGAAAAAAAACACAAATGCTCATTACTGAGCAGCCCCATGTGTTAATTTTGTGTTAATGAAGCTGCACCACCAGCATTTAGCATGAGATGAATTTCCAAAGACAGGAACTCCTACAGCCATATGGCAAACAACAAGTAAGCCATTCTGTGTGACCTTGCTGTTCAAGCTTGATGTATTTTTCATACAGTCGACTCTCAGTTGCTCTTAAAGATCATTGGAGAAAGGCTCCAAGGTTTATATGTCAGCCTTCCCCAGCCTGGTGGTCTCTAGAAGTGTTAGCTATATGGGAGTTGTTGTCCAGTGCATCTGGAGGGTACCAGGTTGGGGAAGTCTGATGTATATGAAGGCCCTATATAGTTACACATCTGTCTTTCCAAGGCATGCCTTATCTCTGAAAGGTCATTAGCATTTGTAATAGGTCAATCTTAAGACTTTCTGCGCCAGCACCTTATCACAAAGTATGCCATTCCATGACTGTTGTTTGAACAAACGGGCAAGGATTTAGGTATAGGACCTTAAGGGTGAAGATAAGCACACATTTTAAGTGTTGTGGAACCAGTTAAACAAATATTCTCTGACGTGAAATAAATGTCTTGGAATTCTGTGTGTGTGTGTTCAGAATGTCTCTTTACTTTCAACTTCCCAAGAAATAGCGAGAAGATTGATGGTAACGTGTGTCTTTCCTTTCAGCAAATTCATTACGTCTTCTGTAAGTGCATAATAAAGATTTTGAATATAAAAATATAAGAGTCAATGCCATCCAATGTAAACATTATAATAAAGAATATTCCTGTAATATGTGTTTAGCCATAAAAGAGATAGCTTATGGTTTTCAATCTAGTTTCATATCAGAATATACATTTACCTTCCCAGTTACGAACCATTTTCATGAATCTTCATATTTTCTCATACTGCCAGTAATTTAATCACAAAGACTGTCATTGCCAACTGAGTGGGGCAGGGGGCGGGGGCTGGCTGATCAGAAAACTGTAGTACTGTTGTCTTCTGTACTTTTCAGTTCCTGGAAAGAGCGCCATGTTAAAGTGATGTTCACTCAAGACAGATCTTTTAAACAATGAGACAAAGACTGTACTATATCTCATAGTATGCAACTCCACATACCTTATCAGAACTACACTCGAAATGCAACAATTTCACTAGGGTGCAGAAAAAATCCATTTTATTCCTTGCCAACTTTAAATGTTCTATATATCTCACACAAACACACACACACAATCAGGGTATTGAGTCAGTAACAGGAAAATGTGAGCAAGGCCCTGTTACAGTAAATCATTAACACCAGTATTTTTATAGATTAACACTTCGCTCCGTGATTTGTTAAATTCTGTCTCTTGATTCAACACAGTAGGTAATAGGTTGTTGTGCTAAATGTCTGTTTATTTTATGAAATAATTCTGTTTATTCACATCTGAGTAATGGCTAAGTACACACAGTGAAGCTGCAAAAGCAAGGAACATATATTATCAAGTTCTCCGTCTTCCCAGTTGCCTTGGAACCTAAAGTGGGTTGGAGAAAATTATCAGTTTGATTGGACTGGGCCTGCCAGCATATCAACTCAATAGCTTAACAGCATTTGGGTGTGTTTTTTCTCTCCTCTTCTTTCATTCTTCTGAACCCACTTTCAGACTTGATTTTCACTTGAAGACTTGTGCCAAGATGTATAGTGGGAACTATGTGAGTACAATTATCCACACTTTTCAAATATTCTTTGCTTCTTTGTTGCAAGAATGATAAAAAAAGTAGTGAGCTGGTAGAAAACAGGTTATACAGATTGAAGTCTTAATTATTGGCAATTGATGGCAGATCAATTGCCAATAACTAAGAGTTTGTCCATCTATCTAGATAATGTCTAGATAATCTAGATAATGTCATTCAGAGATGAAGTCACTGCGTGTGTGAGGGGCAGGGGGAACATCTTTTGAGATTCGTAGGGCAAGTTGCTGTGAGAGCAATCCACCAAGCAGCTTTCGTTCACACCAAGAGGAGCTCTGTAAATCCCACTGAAATGAACGGTGATTGTACAGGGCACAGTGATTGGGTGGATGTCCCCTCTCCTTTTTTCATATTTCTTTATGAACACAGAGTCAGGCTGTGACATTAGTTAGGGAAAATATGTTAATATGCTAAATTATAAACATCTGGAGGAATATTTTTTTTAAAAAGCAAATATATTTATTATCAAGTTTGATAGTGTACCCCTTGAATACATTCTGGATACCTGAATTAATTAAACAAAGAAAGAATAACAAAGGGTTGATGGCAATTGACATGGTCTTACAAGTTCTGTCTAATTTTAGGTGTTGTTCGAAGGTAGAAACTGTACCTATAACCACAATAGAGTTAGATCAGCTGCACATGAAATGATCCTGTACATGTTTACTTAGAAGTAAGGTCCACTGTGTTAAATGCAAGTTAGTCCCAATTATGCATGTCTTCGAGGCCTGTTTTTAACTTATTGAAAAAGGATAAAATATTTTTATTATCATGAGAATAATTATTGTGGGAGGGATTGCATTTCTTAAACTATTAGTATTTGTTCTCTCCCAGTGTTTTTTCCTCCTCTAGATTTTGTTTCTGTTTTGCTTCTTTCTTTTTTTAGGCCAAAATTCATGTTTTTAGCAGAATAATTTAGGGTGCAATCCTATGGGGATAGGCAGCCGCCTCCGAACGCAGAGGCGACCACCTATCCAATGCAGGGCAGAAGAATCACGGAGGGGATTGTTCCCTCTGCACTTCTCCTGCCCTGCGTTTTCAGCTAGACAGCCGATTTTGGCTGTCTAGCTGCGGGAAGGCAGACCGGGGGTGGAGGCTGCCGGAGAATACATAGGATGTGCCGTACTAGCATTTCCACCTTCCCCTCCCCGGAACGCCCCTGGAATGCCCCATTCTGGCCGCTCCACACTCCTCTTCTGAGCACGGAGCTGTTCTGCACTGTCTGCGAGGCAGCACGGAAGGAGGGAAAGGGCGGTTCTCTTGGAACCAACCTCAGAGCGCAGGCTCCGAGGTCAGTTCCTGGAAAACCACATATCCTATGGCTGTCTAGCCGCTGACTAGTGGCCATAGGATTGCCCCCTTTGTCACTTAATAAAACATGCTTTGTCCAGAAATGTACAGTGCAATTCTATACATGTCTGCTCAGAGGTTAGTCACATCGAGTTCAATGAGGCTTTGTCCCAAGAAAGTGAGTATAGGATTGCAACCTTCATTACTTTTAATTATATTAAAAATTGGAAGTTACAAACAACAATAAATAAAATCATAAGGTGTCTGGGACTGACTGCTGAAGTGACCAGCTCATAAAATTGGTACCAGGCTGAATAAAATGGACTGAGTTTGGCAATCAGTTGCTTAATCCATGAGTGTAAGGGCAATGATGCCACTTAAAGAGTTCATTACTGATATAACCAGTAATATTTTTATTCTTTCAAAATGCTTTTAGTGTATGCCTTACAAATTGCTCTGAAAAAATCAATAGAACAATTTCCAAGGCACAAGAGATTTCTCTCTAACTATATATCTGAAGGAAAATATTTGCGCTAATTATGTGGAGTGCACTGACGATCAATTTCCTCAAAGAAAAGTACACTGATCCCACTTATTTTTCTAACACTGTATTATTCACTTTCAATTCTATTCAGTTACTTTCATATCCAATTAACCAAGTTCAATAATATTTGAATAATTCACATATTTTGCTTCTGGATAGCCTAGATTTACTGCTACTTTTTAAATGCAGCAAATTATTTCGCTGCTGTGTCCAGGACAACTAGGGCCTGATATACTTGTTAAATCAGTAGCTTATTTTCTCTTGAGTCAGTTTGTGCATGTGCACTAATTAGGGGAACAGCAGAACGTGTCAGCCTGAGAGTGGAACACCTAGGAACTTCACAGAATTTCACAAGTGATATCACGCATGCGTATAGACCACTTGTTTCAGCTGGGTAGAAAAGCATTCTATTTATGTATTCATTTATTTATAGCATTTAACCCTGCTCTTCAGCTAAAAAAAAGGCTCCCAGAGCAGCTTACAAAGGTTAAGATTAAGACAGTCCCTGTCCTCAGGCTTCCAATCTAAAAGACATGACCGAAAAGGAAAAGGGATTGGGAGGGAGGATGAAAAAGGCAAAACTCAGGCACTATTTCCTAGTTTCAAAGCTCCTATAGGTGTTCTTTCTAGCAAGGAAAGACAAAACAGGCTCCCTGCAGCTGGGACTTCTCTGGCCAATGTATGGGGCTAGCTTGGTCTCCCCCTTGCCATAATATTATTCTTGGGAGGGAGAGGGGTGTCACCTTCCAGTGGCCCTTGGTTCTCTGGCCGGTGAATGAGGCCAGAGTATGTGGGCAAGTCCAAGGCACAAAGAAAAACAGGGCTGGAAAGTAGATAAATATGATCAAGTCCAGTGCAGAACCATCCACACACTAGCCCTCTCCAAGTCAAACTGCCATGATTCAGAGGACAATATATTTCACAACAGGGCACTGGAATGAACAAATACACCACGGTTCCTGCTTGATACCTCCCTCTTGTGCATGAGTAGGATCCACACTCAGATAATGGATTTGCAGTTAAAGTTAATATAAGATGACTCACACAGATTAACCAAGCTATGGGTTTCAGGGAAAGGCAATATTGCTCTAGAGTCATTAACCAATCTGATAATTTCAAAAGGAAATCAACCAGTTTCCATATGATACTATATATGGACATCAGTGAGACTCTGAACATAAGCAAAACCACCCACCAAAAAGATAATTTATTGGGGAGCATGTCCACTTCAGCCAACATCTTTTCTAACTGTAGCAGTCCCTGATGGAGCTTTCTTTTTAAAAAGCCAACATTTATAAGTATCATAACAAGATGTTGGCGAAAACAAACAAAAGGCTTGAGAAGAAAATTCCCTGCTATCATATATTAAGCTTGGTCGTTATAGTTACCAAGGGATAGGCCATGTGGAACATCAATCATGTGCAGTTGCTCCTGAGATAAAGTAGCTGTCAATGGGAGAAGGCTTGCCCCTGATGAGATGACCCCCACATGAATAGGTCCTCCAAATCCCCACATATTCTGCTGAAGCCAGCGCTGTGTGCTACATTCAATAACCCTCTCTAGAGATTTGTATGCAAGTCAATCATCCCAGGAGCTTACTCAAGGAACAATGAAGCTTACCACAGAAGAGGCTCGATCCAATGCAGCCATTTAATCATCTGGGACACAAACGGAGGTTTGTTCTACCCAACTCTGCCCCTCATATCTCTTGAAAGCCTGTGTTTTATCAATCACACCAGCACTAGCATTTGACTGGCCCTTACAAGGTAGCTCTGTCTGTCGATGATTTTGTCCCTCCACAGCCCAACACACCTGTGGCCAGTGGAGGCTGGTGGCTCCGATATCGGTGGGGCTCTGAATCCATTCGGAGTTTCAGTCAGAACCAGCCAGAACCCTAAAGGAGCTACCTGAGGTGCTGAACCTATTTGGGGTTCAGCACCTTGGACAGCTCCTTTAGAGTTCTGACTGAAACCCAGAATGGAGCCACCAACCTTCACTGCCTGTAGCTGCACCACACCATTGCTTTTCCAGGGCACAGGGAATGAGTCCAGGTGGAGCAACCAGGGGAAAGGGATGAAGGGCCCTTTCATCTTATTCTGGTTTCTGCAGTCATTACGTAACACACAGTGCAGGAGTGATCCACTATTTCTTTATTTCCCACAGTTGCAGGTCAGCTAACTACTGTTCTCCACTTACTAATTACCCAGTATGGAGTGCATACTAGGAAATATTCACAACAGTCCAATTGGACAGACAAACATAGCACAGACCTGCACAGCATATGATCCAGTGGTCGAAATGTAGCTCACCAGAGGCTCAGTAAGCCTCGTGGTAGTGAAGACATGGCTGGGGAACATAGTTCAGCTTGATGAGTCAAATCTTGTGCAAGCCTGGGCGGTTAAGAGAAAGAGGCACAAAGTAGATGTTCCTGATTCAGCCATGTACTCACTGAGGTTAATAAAAGGACCCTGCTCTATGGGGTTGTTCAAAGGATTGCAGAGCACTGTAATCAGTGCTTTAAATGCTTTGGAATGGGGATGTTAGAGAATTCTGCCACGGACTCCAATGAGGCCGGATTCTTTAGAACCCTCGGAGTCCATGGCGGAATGGACCACCCACCTCCGCCACCCTGCGAAGTTGCCATGGAACGGATCCTACCTGCCACCGGCCGGTCTGGTCAGTCCACTGCTGTCCTGCGGAAGAAAATGGCATCCAGTGTAGCAGACACCATTTGCGACCCTGCTCTTTGCCGTGATAGGCTACGTAAATCTTTACGTAGCCTATCACGGCTAAGAGCAGGGACGCAATTGGCGTCCGCTATGCTGGACGCCATTTGCATCCCAGTGGCTGAAAGTCCGCCAGCGGCCGGAGCTGGCCAGCAGTTCCATAGACTCACCGCAGAGCAGAGCCGGCTGGTGAGGATTCCGGGGGGGAGGGACAGATCACCTCCCCCCCCCGCAGACCCCCCCCTTGGACTCAAGGTAAGAGGGTTTCGTACATCCCTACTTTGGGAAAGCCACATCTGAGTGCTATAATTTTATTCCCAGTGATTGAAAACAGGAAATGGCTACCTATACTGTACAGTGTACAGTGTACAGAAATCCAAAAATTAGACAGGTAATAACCATTGTCCTTTCTAAAATATGTATTTCAGCAACAGATTAAAAGACCTGTATGGTTGAAGAACTGAAGTATGGGTAGTATGTAACACAGCATGAGCCCAAGGTGGACTGCCGCTCCTCACTGCAGCCCCCTGAACCCTTAGAAAAACCTCTCCTGAGTGTCAGGGGCACTCAAGAAAGGCCTGGGATGTGGTGTGGGAAGTTGCACTGGGAGGAAAGAAAGTCCCAAAATCAGGCAGAGGTAGCTTGTGCAAGTAGGAAGTTATGCATGCAAGCTGCCTCTGCCTGATTTGGGGTGGTTTCCCTCTCCCACTGCAGGTCCCCAGGCCTTCTGTGAGCGTCCCCCAGCCCTCAGGAGAGCCTTGGGGTGGAGGGGATGCAGGGAGCTGCAGTGGGAGGAGAGGCCAAAATGCACCCTGGACAAGTGAACTTCTGCTCCTGTAGCATTGGATACAACCACACGTTTTAAGAAGCAGATACTCTTTGGCTTGCCACTTAGGCAGCACCAAAAATGATGGCACCAATTTACATAATATTTGCATATTCTAACGTTTATAAATGCAAATTTAGAAATCATTGCTATAATTTATATAGAAACACAACACATCTCACCACAGTCAGGAAGGCTATGACCTGTGTGCCTTACTCAGTCTGCCATCCTAAGTGCTGATGGGCAACTTCAAGGCCCCTGCTGCTCCCCCTCCTTATGGTTCTTTGACTTTAAACCAGACTTGGACTGGACAGCCCATCAAACACAGGACACCTTCAAACAGAGAACTGTCCTCTGGCAGCTCTTCATATGGAGGACTGCTCTCTGTTAAACTAGAACACCTGGCCACCCTAGGTACTCTTAGAATTGCATGCTATGCATATTAGAAAAAACATGTATCAACAACTATTTTGTTGTTAGTTAACTTAAGGCTGCATCACAAAGGACCTCTTCAAAATAGATTTTCATAAGCATGGAACCTAGTTTGTTTTTAAGCACTGATTCCCAGCTGAAAGACATTCAGTCTAAGAAAATTTAACTTCCACTGTTTGTTATCAGATGAATGGCTTACTAAACAAATATTATTAAAGGTCTGTTCACACTTTAGATTGCTTTTGCAGTCACAAGACTTTATCTGAAATGTATGCACCACAGAATTATTAGACAGGGAAAGAAACTGCCAGTAAATGTAGGCCAAGGTTGGGCAACTTATGGCCCTTGACATCTTTTGGCCTACAACTCCCATCAGCTCTAGGCAGCATAGCCAATGATGAGGGATGATGGGAGTTGTAGGCCAAAACATCTTTAGGGCTACAAGTTGCCCACCCCTGAGTAGACTGATTCAGTGTCAGAGTCCAGCAGTACTAACATGGGAAGTAACCTCAGCATCTAATATGTGCATGAGGTGTTTCTTTACAAAAATCATCAGAGCATCCTGATGTGTGAATTGTGACAGGATTAGGGATGGTGGAGAATTCCACCACGGATTTCAGTGAGGCCGAATGCACTGGCATTTGGCCCTCCAAAACCCGTGGCGGAATGGCATCCCACCCCCCGCCACCCCGCAGAATCCCCCCCGGGATGAAGCTTACCTGGGGCGGATGTTCTGGCGGCAGCGGCTCCGGCGGCAGCAGCTGGTCTCTTGGCCGGCTGCTGCGGCCGCAAATGGCGGCCACCATAGTGGCCGCCATTTGCGTCCTGCCAGGCTGCTGTGATAGGCTACGTAAGTATTTACATAGCCTATCATGGCAAAGAGCAGGGACGCAAACGGCGGCTGCTACGCCGTTTGCGCCGCTGCTCTTTCCGTGATAGGCTATGTAAGTATTTACGTAGCCTATTACGGTAAAGGCAGCCACGCAAATGGCGGCTGCCGTTTGCGCCCCTGCTCTTTGCCGTCATAGGCTACGTAAATACTTACATAGCCTATCACAGCAGCCTGGCAGGACGCAAATGCTGGCCACTACGGCGGCCGCCATTTGCGGCCGCAGCACCTGGCCATGGCCAGAACTCCGGCTGCGGATGGCTCTGGAAAGGTAAGTGACTTCCATACATCCCTAGCCAGGATGAAGATCTGACTCATGGTGCTTGTCAACAATATGAATCACAAAACAGTTAAGCAATGAGACATCTGCCCTGAAATTGATCATATTCTGAAGTGTGCAAGTTTCACAATATTGTGTTTAGGCCTAATACAGTCAGGGCCAGAAATATTGGAACAAGGATAACTATTTTGGCAGTTGGCCTCTGTACATCACATTGAAGTTGAAAGGAAACACACCCAGATGTAGGGATGTTGGAGAATTCCGCCACGGACTCCAGTGAGTCTAAAGAATCCGGCACCCCAGAGTCCGTGGCGGAACGGACTATCCCCCCGCCACCCCCGAAATCCCCCCTGGAACGGACCTACCTGGCAGCGGCGGATGCAGCAGCGGCAGCTCCAGGTCGTCTTCCAACTGCTGCCGGGCTGCTGCGGCCGCCATTTGCATCCGTGCCTTAGGCCGTGATACGCTATGTAAATACTTACGTAGCCTATCACGGCCTAAGGCATGGATGCAAATGGCGGCCGGCGTAGCCATTTGTGTCCACAGCGCGGCAGCAGCAGCTGGATGTCCAGCTGCGGCCAGCCCCAGCTGGCAGCTCCGCAGCTTTGCCGCAGAGCAGAGCTGCCTGGGAAGGATTCCGGGAGGGAGGGACGGATCACCATTCCCTCCCCCCAGCATATGCCCCGGACCAGAACCGGGTAAGCAATCCACTCACCCCTACCCAGATGGGAGCAAAGTGAGGACTTTCAGCTGTAATTCAAGCGGTTTGACAACAGTGAGTCACTAACCATTCAGGAAGGACAGCCAGTGGCATACACACACACCCATCGTTGGTGGCTCATAAGTAATGGAACAAACCAATATCATTTCAAACTTAAGGATCGCCTTTAATACCTGCATGAAAATCCTTTGCAGTCAATGACTGCCTGAAGTCTGGAACCTATGGGCATGACCAAATGCTGAGTTTCCTCCATCAAGATGCTTTGCCAGGCCTTTACTGCCGCTGCCTTCAGCTGCTGCTTGTTTGTAGGGATGACAGAGAATTCCACCATGGATCTCAGTGAGGCCGAATGCCAGCGCATTCGGCCCCCCGAAACCCGTGGCGGAATGAAACCCCCCACCCCGCAAAAGATGTGTGAAACGGAGCACTCACCTGCTGCCATCTGCGCTGCTCTGCAAATGGCGACCGCATCTGCGGCCGCCATTTGCTTCACCATTTTAGCTGTCATAGGCTACGTAAATACTTACGTAGCCTACCACGGCTAATGCAGGGACGCCATTTGTGTCCCTGCGGAGGCTGTGATAGGCTATGTAAATATTTACGTAGCCTATCATGGCAAAAAAAAAAAAAGGGAACGCAAATGGCGGCAGCTACAGCGGCTGCCATTTGCATTCCCTTTTTTAGCTGTGATAGGCTACGTAAATATTTACGTAGCCTATCACAGGGAAAAAGGGAATGCAAATGGCAGCCGCCGTAGCCGCCGCCATTTGTGTTCCCTTTTTTTTTTGCCGTGATAGGCTATGTAAATATTTACGTAGCCTATCACGGCTAAAGCGGGAACACAAATGGCATAGGGGACGCCATTTGTGTCCCTGCTTTAGCTGTGATCAGCTATGTAAATATTTACATACCCTATCACAGGCCAGCGTAGGGACGCAAATGGCGTCCCCTACACAGGACGCCATTTGCGTCTCCACCAGCCCGGCAGTGGCTGGAGGCCCCACTGCAGGTTGGCCTGGTGGCGGCTCCGCGGCCTGGTCGCGGAGTGGAGCCAGCTGGGCAGGATTCCAGGGGGGAGGAACAGATCGCCTCCCCCACCTGTGGAACCCGGCGGAGCCAGGTAAGCGGGGTTTCATACACCCGTAGTTCCAAACTGTTGTGTTGGCCACTCCCGGTGTTTTTGCTATCTCTCTAATGGATTTATTTTGTGGGGATGTCAGAGAATTCCGCCATGGATTCCAGTGAGGCCGGATCCTTTAGAATCTGGCACCTCGGAATCTGTGGCGGAACTAGGGATGGCAGAGAATTCTGCTATGGATCTCGGTGAGCCCGAATGCCAGTGCATTCGGCCCCCCGAACTCCGTGGCGGAACGGCCTGCCCCCCCCGCCCCTCCCCATGGATCCCCCCAGCACGAGACTTACCTGGGGCGGATCTTCCGGGCGGTGGCGGCTTCGGCGGCGGCTGGTCTTCCGACCAGCTGCCACCACCGCTATTTGCGGTCTTGTAAAAAAAAACAACAACAACGACGCGATAGGCTATGTAAAGATTTACGTAGCCTATCATGGCTGGGTTTTAAAAAAAAAAAAGACGACGTGATAGGCTACGTAAAGATTTACGTAGCCTATCATGGCTAGGTTTTTTTTAAAAAAAAAACCACGTACGCAAATGGCGACGGCTACGGCTGCCACCATTTGCGTTCCTTATTTTTGGCCGTCTTAGTCTACGTAAATATTTACGTAGACTATGACAGCAAAAATAAAGGGGAATGCAAATAGCGTAGCGGGCGCTATTTGCGTCCCTTTCTGATTCTTCGTTTTAGCCTACGTAAATATTTACATAGGCTAAAACGGTGAATCAAAAAGGAACGCAAATAGTGCCCGCTATGCTATTTGCATTCCCCTTTATTTTTGCCCTCATAGTCTACGTAAATATTTACGTAGATTAAGACGGCCAAAAATAAGGAACGCAAATGGCGGCGGCCGTAGCCGCAACCATTTGTGTACGCGGTTGGTTCCCCGCCCCCCCCGAGCCCTCCGCGGCCCAAAATCCGGCTGCAGACGGCTCTGGCCTGGCTGGGCCTCGCTGGCTGCTCTGCGGAGCTGCCGCGGAGCACAGCCGGCTGTGGAGGATTCCAGGGGGGAGGAACAGATAGCCTCCCCCCCGTCGAGGATTCCGGGGGGAGGGACGGAACGCCTCCCCCCCCCATCAACATAATCCACAGAAGGTAAGGGACTTTCGTACATCCCTAGGCGGAACGGCCTCCCACCTCCCTCCACCTAGCGGAATCCCCCTGGGACAGAACTTACCTGAGGCAGATGCAGCGGCAGCTCTGGCTGGTCTCACGGCCAGCTGCAGCCAGGCTGCTGCAACCGCCATTTGTGTTCTTGCGGCTGTGATAGGCTATGTAAGTATTTACGTAGCCTATCACAGCATAGAGCAGGGACGCAAATGGTGGCTGCTACGCCATTTGCGCCCCTGCTCCTTGCCATGATAGGCTACGTAAATACTTGGCCAGAAATCCAGCTGTGGCTGACCACGGCCGGCGGCTCCACGGAGCTCCAGCCCTGGAGCTGGCCAGGGAGAATTCCAGGGGGAGGGACGGAGTGCCTCCCCCCCACCGCGGATGCCCCAGCGTGGAGCCAGGTGAGTATTTCGTACATCCCTATTATTTTGTTTCCTCAGCCTAATGATGACCTCCTTTACTCGCATGGACACCTCTTTGGACCTCATGTTGGGAGTTCCACTGAACAGCTACCAAATGCAAATGTAACACTCAGAACCACCTCCAGGCCTTTTATCTGCTTGATTGGTCATGGCCATCTGGCCATGCAGCTGCTTGTCAGCCATTCGTTGCATTACTTATGAGCCACCAACAACGGGGGGGGGGGGTATGCCACTGGCTATCCTTCCTGAATGGTTAGTGCCCCACTTTTGTCCAACCCCTTGAAATACAGCTGAAAGTCCTGACTTCGCTCCCATCTGGGTGTGTTTCCTTTCAACTTCAATGTGGTGGTGTACAGAGGCCAACTGCCAAAACAGTTACCCTTGTTCCAGTATTTCTGGCCCTGACTGTAAGAAGAGCCATAGTGGATCAGACCAAGGGTCCACCTAGTCCTGCATTCTGTTTACACAGTGACCAACCAGCTGCTAATGAGAAACCCACAAGCAGGACCTGAGGACCACAGCACCCTCCCACCCATGTTCCCCAGCAGCTGGTGTACATAGGCGTGCTGCCTCTGATACTTTGGAACATTTGGAACAGTTATCCTTGTTCCAATATTTCTGGCCCTGACTATATATGCGTAACCTGCAGTGGCATGGAAGTTATGTTCTGCTCCTGCACAGCAACTCAATTATCTGGATGGGATCAGTGATGTGGTTACTTCCCATGCCAGGTTCTGCATCTCAGGGTGGGGCAAGGTCAGTGTGAGAAATAATGAGATCACCAGCACCAACCTCATGGTCACCAGTCAACAGACATGACCAGAAGCAGCATGGAAGCTTCTACACAATAGTAGCAGTTATGCTGGGCTCTTATAACTCTAGAACAGGGCTTCTAAACCTCAGGCCAGTGGGCCAAATCCAGCCCTCTAGGGCTCCCCAGAGGGCTGTGTGACCCCTTCCCAAGGCCACACCCTTTCTCTCCCCCACTGACTGACAGTCATTTGGCGGTCTCCAGGCTTTTGTGCATTTTTCCCCATTCAGAAATGCTGAAATGCCTCACCTGAGCCTTAGTTCCTGGCAGTAAGAGCTTTAAGTTAAAACATGTTGGTATTTTGAGCATGTAGTCCCACCTCTTCTGCCCTTCACCCCCCCCCAACTGGAATCTGGCCCCCGAGAGCTCCTCTGAAACATAATTCAGCCCTCAGACTGAAAGAGGGAGGCATTTAACCATAAACTCTAAATTATGCAGTCTAAAGTAAACCTAAAATAAACAACCTACGTTCACCCTGTGCAACAAACCCACTCTTCATAGAAAATCTCATAAAGTTTAACTGGAACACACTGAAGAAAATGTGAACTGCAAGAGTTCTGGTCAGGACAAATGACTGGCAATTTAGCTACCTAAACCCAATGGAATTTAAAAAAAAAAACTTATTTATTTATTTATTCATTCATTCATTCATTTCATTTCTATACCGCCCAATAGCCGAAGCTCTCTGGGCGGTTCACAAAAATTAAAATCAAACAGCACACAATAAAACAATTATATAGAACGTTAAAACCACAATATAACAATACAACCACAATAAAATCTAGCAGCCGTGCCGGAGTTTAAAATACAGATTTAAAACAGCAAAGCTAAAAGTCTAGAAAGCTAAAATGCTAAAATGCCTGTGGAAATAAAAAGATCGTCACCTGGTGCCGAAAGGAATTCAATGTAGGTGCCAGGCGAACCTCACTAGGGAGCTCATTCCTGAGCCGGGGTGCCACAGCAGAAAAAGCCCTCCTCCTAGTAGCCACCCGCCTCACTTCCATTGGCAGGGGCTCACGGAGAAGGGCCGCTGAAGATGATCTTAAGGTAGTGATGTCAGAGAATTTCACCACGAATCTCGGGGAGGCCGAATGCCAGCGCATTCGGCCCCCCGAAATCAGTGGCTAAATGTCTGCCCCCCCCCCAGGACGGGACTTACCTTTGGCAAATCTCCCTGGCGGCTGCGGCTCCGGCGGCAGTTCGGCAGCGGTTCGGCAGCGGCGACGGCGGCAGCCGGTCTTCCAACCAGCTGCCGCCGCCGCCATTTCCAGTAAAAAAAAAAAAAGTGATAGGCTACGTAAAGATTTACGTAGCCTATCATGGCTAGATTTTCAAAAAATACCGTGATAGGCTACATAAATGTTTACATAGCCTATCACGGCTGAGTGGAAAAAAACAAAACGCGCGAACGCAAATAGCGGCACCCATGGGCGCCGCTATCTGCATTCCTTATTTTGGCACATGTAGTCTACGTAAACATTTACGTAGACTACGGCGAAAATAAGGGGAACGCAAATAGTGTATGCTATTTGCGTTCCCCTTATTTTCGCCGTAGTCTACGTAAATGTTTACGTAGACTATACGTGCCAAAATAAGGAACGCAAATGGCGGCGCCCATGGGCGCCGCCATTTGCATACGCGCGGGTTTTTTTTCACTCAGCCATGATAGGCTACGTAAACATTTACGTAGCCTTTCACGGCTGTCTGCAGGGATGCAAACGGTGGCGGCTACGGCCGCCGCCATTTGCGTTCCCGGCCGGCCGGGATTCGTGGCGGGAGGGACGGGGCGCCTCCCCCCCAGCCAGAATTTCGGGGGGGAGGGATGGGGCGCCTCCCCCCCGGCCAGAATTTCGGGGGGAGGGATGGAGCGCATCCCCCCCACCGCGAAGCAAATTTCATCAAAGGTAAGTGACTTTCGTACATCCCTATTAAGGTCCATGCAGGCACATATGGGAGGATGCGATCCTTCAGGTAACCTGGCCCCAAGCCCTTAAGGGCTTTAAATGTTAATACCAGCACTTTGAATCCGGCCCAGAAATGGACTGGTAGCCAGTGCAGCTGAAAAAGTACTGGAGTAATATGAGCTCGCAGGCCAGTCCCTCTTAACAATCTTGCTGGCCTATTTTGGGCCAGCTGAAGTTTCCGGACCGTTTTCAAGGGCAGCCCCAAGTATAACGCATTGCAGTAGTCCAGACGAGAAGTTATCAGAGCATGGATCACTGTAGCTAGGCTATCTCTGTCCAGATAAGGGCGTAGTTGGTATACCAGCCGAAGCTGATAAAAAGTGCTCCATGCCACTGAGTTCACCTGTGCCTCAAGTGACAGTTCTGGATCCAAGAGCACCCCAAACTACGAACGTGATCCTTTAGGGGGAGTGCAACCCCCTCCAGAACAGGTTGAATATCACCTAGCCAGGAAGACAAAAACTAAATTCTTGTTGACTTTATTGGGCTAATTACATAATTTCTATACTTCTAGATTCTTACAGTGGATCCCTATTTGGATTTGGGAAGAGGCTGTTCTTATTATTTGTTTGTTTTATATCCTGCCCTTCCTCACAAAGAGCCAATGGTGGCTAATTGCCTATATAAAATAAAATACACTACACCACATAAACAACACTGAAATGATGACTCTTAAGAGTTTTTCTACACAAGGCTGTGAATCCGCTATATCTACTTTTTGTATTGTTGCATCATTGAGATCTCTGCTCTACACAAACAGTGTTTCCTTTCCTGTTTTTCTGCTACATAACGTCTAGGTGGTGCTGTGCTATAGTAGAATAATGCAATTATACAAGGAGAAAAATATGTTTTCTTTCACTTTCAGAAATAATACTCCATTTTCCCCACTCTAAAAAGAAATGTGAAAGTGTTCTTAAAAATAGAAGTGAAACAGGAGGGTTACAACGTCATCTAAAGAACCCATAAATAAGGAATGATGAGTGCACAATGAATGCTTCATGTAAAAGCTCTAAAATCACACCAATATAATAAAATACAATAAAAACATATAATATTTTTAAAAATACAATAAAACACTCAATACCGTTCTGGTCAACTCAAAATGAAAACATTTAGTGTTACTAATACCAAATAATACTGCATTCAAGAGTTGTTGTAAATGTATCTGTTGTACATAATCATATCAGATTCTTTTTGAAATCAAGGTATAATTGATAATATAGTGCACATTTCTAAATCTTTATGTCTCACAGCACTAAGAAATGTCTGTGGAGACTAAGCAAGGCAGAAGGAAGACCCTTCTCTCCTAGTCACAATGGCTAATATAATATTAGGTGATTAAGAGTGCAATCCTATGGCTGCTAGTCAGCAGCTAGATGGCCATAGGATAAGTCATCCTCCTCCCGCGCCACCTCATAGGCAGCGCGGACCAGCCCCACGCTCCATGCTCAGAAGAGCAGTGCAGAGCAGGGGAAACAGGGTGCTCCCCGGAGCAGGCTGGGGTGGGGAGGTCCGAAGTGCCGGTACGACACATCCTATGTGTCGTCCGGCCGCCCCTTCCTGTGCTCTGAGGTCCCGCAGCTAGACAGTCAAAATCAGCTGTCTAGCCACGAAAGCAGGGTGGTGGGAGCGGGGAGGAGATCCGCTCCTCACCACTCCTCCCACCCTGCACTGAATAGACGGTCACCCCTGGGCTCGGAAGCAATCGTCGATCAGCATAGGATAGCTCCATGATACCACCCGAGATGTCGTGCATTTCACAAAGCGTATGGCTTCTCCATAGACTTTCATCAGCTGGGTGAAGATGTAATGCTAGCCATCGCCAAACCATGGTTAAGAGAGTGGGAGCATTTCTCATTCTCCATCACCTTCCCATCTCTGGTTAGCAATAACTATGAGGCAGTATTTCATCTGCCATAGTGCTTATCATGGAAGATGCTAACACCTTTTAGCTTTAACTACGGTTTGAAACCCAGCCCCTAATCCTGCAAAGCAACCCCATCTGGGAGCTAACTCCTCTACAGTTCTGACTGGTTCTAGCTGAAACCCAGAGTGGATTTACAGCCCCACTGGCATGGGGGCCACCAGCTTTCAACGCTTCTAACCCACCTCTAACACCGCTAGTGCGGACAAAATGCTACTCCATAGTTCATTATAACCAGGGGCCTGTCTTCATGGGTGATCTACTCCTTTGAGGCACATGATGTTGTGGCCAGTCCACAGCCACCCTGGAGTTTACCTGTGGGGAAGCCACATTTTTGCAGACTGCAGAGTACTTTTACTCCATTGTTTTTCTTTCACTCGGCTCCCCTGCGGTTCAGCTGCTTTAATTCAGCTCCCCTGAGGTTCAGCTGCTGTGCGCCCATCCCTCCTCTTTAAATTCCGTATGATCGGGCACTTTCACCTGACCATGCCCTCGGTAACCTAGGTAACTAGAGTAACCAGCCTGCCTTTCCAACTCATCAAAGCGCCAGAGCGCTCTTCCTTGCCTTCAGAATCGCGCTGGACTTCCTTTTCACCAGTGGAGTAACTCACCTCCATTTCCCAGCCCGCCCCCATGGAGAGCCGTGATTATGCACTTCTCCGATGCTTGTGTCACTTCCCTGCTTCTCTGCATGGAGGGCACCGGCTGGCTGGAGTTGCCTCCCTCTGCTAGTGCTGCTGCTGCCTCTGCCGGCCGCCTCCTCTCCTCCCTCTCCGGCATTTTTCACCGTGTCAGGGTGGACACTGAGCCCATAGAATCCCAGAGCAGTTCTGATGCTGAGGAAGAGCAGTCGCTCCTTCGGGAGAGGAGCGCGCTCCTTTTTTCCAGGACCAACAGCTGACGGAGCTTCCTCCCACCCACATTCCTAGTTTAGAAAGCAGTCCAGGGAGTGACTCAGCACCGATAGCAGACTGGGTGGATGCGCGGCGCAGACGCAGAGAGCGGCGCCAAATGGAGAGCGCGGAAAGGAGGCGTAGCGCCCGGTTGGCGCTCAAAGAACGGTTGCGCCCAGAGGATCCAAGGGAAAAGGGGAGGGATTCTCCCTAGTCCTTATATTCAGGGGTCTGCCAGTAATTGCCCTTCAAACGGGGAACAACTGTTCCAACTTAGGGCATAGGGATGCTGCTGCTCAGATGTAGTTGCTACCTGTAGAGCTATTAAGTTATAAAAGAAGACTAAAGCTTTAAAAAAATCCCTGTGTCTGTGTCTAGACTGGGCTACTGAATTAGACTGAGAGCCCTCCAAGGAGCCCTTGACACACTGTATTGCCATATCGATACAGCGAAATACCGGGGCTGCAGGCTCCCGCTCCTGGCACCTCCTCTCACTGGATAGCTAGTACTGAAACAGCGTGGCTCCGATTTTCTCAGTGGGAAAAAGACGCTACAGACTCTCAGTGGGAGGAGAGCAGGCAACAGAAGTAGGTAGATCCCTGTATTTACTCCCTGGAAGTGCACAACTGGGGCTTTATGACTGGGCAACTCAGGGTGTAGACTGTCAATGGGTGAAGCGGCTGGATCCCTGTATTTACTCCCTGGAAAAAGGAGAACGGGGGTGGGAGCTCTAACTCCCTGACTGTTGGCTGGAATAGGGCAAAACTGTGCTGGTGGGGTGCTCTCATGGGGAGCCTTCAGATGTTGGGGATAATAATGTGGTAGCTGGGGGGAGCTTGGACAGGGATGGGAAACAAGCCTTTCTCATTGGTTGAGCAGCACCTGCCGGGTTGATGAAGTTCAGTTTTACTCCCCACACCCACATCTGTGACCCATGAAAAGCAGATTTTTAAGGTACAGTACACTTGGCTTTTCTTGCTTTGTGTGTCCCTGATGGACCAAAGCCAATTCCATGAAAATCCAGAATTTTCTCACTTCTCTTTCCATTGTCATGAAGATCCCCCCCATGAAGGGAAGAAGAAATTTGCACAGGCACAAAAGGGAGGGAGGGAGCATATGAGTCCCCATCTGATCTCTTAACAATGGATAAGGGATCATTAGTGTTTTATCTCACCCAGAGCATTGTGTGGGACAACCTTAATTTCTATTCTAGAAACAAAGGCAAGGATGAAACTGACCCAGTTATAGTCTACTTTTCAGTTCTGAAATCAACAGCTCACTGATAACTATTCTTTTAGTTCCCAACATTCTTTTATATCTCTTTTGGGTAGAAGCCCTGTGGCAAAGTGAAAAAAGCTGATTTGTACTATATCGATTTACATTAAGGATAGTGCAGACTCTACAGTAACTGACTTTGAATTCAGTATGTATGTGTGCAGGAGTGTGATTACTGGTAATTTTTCTCTCTCTTCACCTTTCATAGACTGTATTTAGGGTAGCTTTGTAGCCGATTATCCACAGTATTTTGTGATCTGTCTCACAGCAGTTGCAAGCACATGTTTTCTATTTTGAGGAGGAACTCTGGTGACTCCGCAGGTTCTTATTCACTTTGATTTATGATGTGCTCTCCCATCCTGAAAAATATTTTAGACTAATCTGTAGAAGGAGTTATTGTGATGTGATTATGGTGTCAAAGCTGTTGGAATCCAATGATGGCACCAGTATAATGCCCTTTCTAATATTTCACTCTGATCGATGGGGAGATGTTACTTGAACATTTCTAAGTCTGGCAAGGTATCTTATTCACCAGAGCATATGTAAGGTTTTATTTCTCTTCAACTTTGGAAGAAGTTTTTTTTTTTTCTTTTGCTAAGGATTTGCACCAATACTATCAAGATTGTACAAGTAGTGCTTTGGAATAATAAGTTCTGTTTAAAATATATCATGAACTAGGAGAAAAGGGGAAACAACATACATTTGTAGGTTAACTCTTTCCTAAATCCGAAG
The DNA here is from genome assembly GCF_057233095.1 of Heloderma suspectum. Classification (NCBI taxonomy): domain Eukaryota; kingdom Metazoa; phylum Chordata; class Lepidosauria; order Squamata; family Helodermatidae; genus Heloderma; species Heloderma suspectum. Next base: position 75,712,189 of record NC_139462.1, read on the forward strand.
CTGAAATACAAACTGATTGTGATTATTGTGTTTGTAGTTTGCTTCCTTTCAAACAGTTGCACAGACAATTTGTGTACACAGAAAAACTAAATGACCCTAAACTCAAAGTTTTCAAGCCATCTGGTATCCAGGATTAATAAACATTATTTAATTTACCAGGTGGTATCTTACAGCAAAACTAGATATGATGGGGCAGCTCCCACATCTACCCAATTCCTCTATAAAGGGTGGGTGGCAGAGGGCTGGGAGTCTATATGAAAAATGAAATGTACGCCAAAATCTTTTTGACTGGAGCAAGGTGGCTCTGCCCAATTTGAGTAATTCCTCCTGCCCCACCAGCTCCCCACATTTCATCCTATGCTGTTGAGGAGATTCCCCTGACCCTCCAAAACAAGTTCTTGGGGTGTGCCAGAGGCTGGAGGGGGGAGGAACCTGGCATGAGCTTCCTTCTGCTCTCACTTTGGATCCAAGTCATAGTGTTTACATAGGTTAGAACTTTATTAACTGTCTGTGATTTTTCGAGCTTTTCTACACAAGGCTGTTAATCCGCCGTTAATCTGCTGTATCTACTTTCAGTTTTGTCACAGAACTGAGATCCGAGCACTATATAAAGAGTGTTTCCTATCCTAATTTTTTACTACATAACCTCTAGGTGGCACTGTATTATAGTGGTATAGTGCAAATACACAAAGGAAAAAAGTGGTTTCTTTCACCTTCAAAATTAAATGCCGCATTTTCCTCGCTCTAAAAAAACTTGGCAAAAGTGCTGGTTAGACACCAAAATAAAACTGGAGGGTCATGACATCATCTATCTTTCTATCTATCTATCTATCTATCTATCTATTTATTTATTTAAAACATTTGTATCCCACCCTATATCATTAAGATCTCAGGGCGGCGTACAGATAAAACCAATGTAAGCACCCATAAAGATTTGTGAATAGAGAATGACAAGCCTAAGATAAATGCCTTGTGTAGAAAAGCCCTAAATAGTTTAATAAAATGTAATTAACATATGAAACTATCTTTCACTGAGTCGGACCATCTTGCCTAGTATTGTCAACTCTGCCTAACAGTGGCTTTCCATGATCTCAAGCAGAGGTCTTTGCTCCAGTTTAACTGGAGACACTGGGGATTGAACTTGGGACCTTCCAATACAAAGCATGGATTCTACCATTAAGCTATAATCCCTCCCCAACTGCCTGCCACCTAGGCAGAGGACGACATTTGGATACCACACAGCAATTCAGTAAGAACTTTGTTGTTGTTGTTCAGTCGTTCAGTCGTGTCCGACTCTTCGTGACCCCATGGACCATAGCACGCCAGGCCTTCCTGTCCTGCGCTCTCTCCCGGAGCGTGCTCAAGTTCATATTCATTGCATCCGTGATGCTATCTAGCCATCTCATCCTCTGCCGTCCCCTTCTCCTTTTGCCTTCAGTCTTTCCCAGCATCAGGGTCTTTTCCAGGGAGTTTTCTCTTCGCATTAGGTGGCCAAAATATTGGAGCTTCAGCTTCAGTATCTGTCCTTCCAATGAGCAGTCAGCGTTGATTTCCTTGAGGATGGACTGATTTGACCTCCTTGCAGTCCAGGGGACTCGTAAGAGTCTTCTCCAGCACCACAGTTCGAAAGCATCAATTCTTCGGCGCTCAGCCTTCCTTATAGTCCAGCTCTCACAGCCATACATTACTACTGGGAAAACCATAGCTTTGATTAGACGGACCTTTGTCGGCAAGGTGATGTCTCTGCTTCTTACTATGCTGTCTAGGTTGGCCATAGCTTTCCTCCCAAGGAGCAAGCGTCTTTTAATTTCATGGCTACAGTCACCGTCTGCGGTGATCTTGGAGCCCAAGAAAGTAAAATCTGTCATTGCTTCCATTTCTTCCCCTTCTATATGCCAGGAAGTGATGGGGCCAGATGCCATGATCTTAGTTTTTTTAATGTTGAGTTTCAAACCAGCTTTTGCACTCTCCTCTTTCACCCTCAACAAGAGGCTCTTGAGATCCTCTTCGCTTTCTGCCATTAGGGTGGTATCGTCTGCATATCGGAGGTTGTTGATAATTCTCCCGGCAATCTTAATTCCGACCTCTGATTCATCCAACCTGGCATTTCTCATGATGTACTCTGCATATAAGTTAAATAAGCAGGGTGACAATATGCAGCCTTGTCATACTCCTTTCCCAATTTTGAACCAATCGGTTGTTCCATGTCTGGTTCTTACTGTTGCTTCTTGACCCTCGTACAGGTTTCTCAGGAGACAGGTAAGGTGGTCTGGTACTCCCATCACTTTAAGAATTTGCCACAGTTTGTTGTGATCCACACAATCAAAGGCTTTAGCGTAGTCAATGAAGCAGAACTTTGCAGTATATTAAATGATTGTCCGGAAAGGCCCTTGGTGCAACAGCGAAGGTGCTTAATCAGATGTAAATCATCATTCCATTGATTATTTTGCAAACTTTACATTTGAGCGATATATAGTGATCGATAGGAACATCTAGAGTTAATCCACTCTCTCAAGTCTCTACATATATTGACAACAGTTGACCTCAGGATCTTTGTTTAATAAAAGATGGATTATATGCAGGTCAGAAGAAGAAGAATCGGTAATCAAAGTAAATAACCCCAAACAGCTCTGATTTGTTCAAGCCTTGCCTAGCCCTCTTCCTATGTATTACCAAAACCACAGAGAAAACAGATGCATCAAAATTTAGTATGTGTTATATCCTCAAAGATCTTGAAACTGTTCTAAACAGTGACTTGGTTTGCACACCATCACAGCCCACCATGGTTTAATTTACCCTCTGGGGCTGTCACATCAAGTTGGGCACCCATGTTTGCATGGCACCTATGGGTGCCTAGGTTGCTGTGGCTTGTCATGTCATATGGACCCAGGTGGCAAGGGCTATTTGAGAGTTAGACAACCCTCCAATAACCCATGGCTTGTTTTAGGGTTATTGGAGAGCTGTCTAGCCCTCAAACAACCCCTACTGCCTGGGTTCACATGACACAACAAGGCAGGCACCTGTGGGTGCCATGCAAAATTGGCACCCACAGGCACCTGGCAAAATACAACAGCCCCCACAGCTAAATTAAGTCACAGTGGACTGTCAAGTTATGCAAAGAGCAATAAGTCTGAGAATGTGGTTCAAGATTATGGCAGAAATGCAAGCAATGGAAACACCTATGCTTAAAGCAGCTTTCCCCAACCTGGTGCCCTCCAAATGTGTTGGACTGCAACTCCCACCAAAGTATATCCCAACTGAATTTTGTTTTCTTTTGCACAATACTCTGGCAAATCCTTCTCATCTAGTCCCAAAGGAACAGAGCATTGTCAGTTTCAGAGCTTGGTCAATTTCATTTTTCTTATTTCAAAACCAGGAGAGTGGATTTATGGATAGGTAGGAAGTGAAATATAATAAATGAAATGGGGTTATTTGCTCCATGTCATTACATTAATGGTTTTATATTTTATATAATGTATTTTAATGGTTTTTAATTTTTGTGAACCACTTTGGCTTCAGCTGTGGGACGGTATAGAAATATAATAAATGAAATAAATAAATAAAAGTCTTTGGTTGGTTGCTTGCTTGGTTTTACACTGCTGCACTTGTTTTCAGGGCAGTGAAAATGTTGCGCTTAAAATGTTATATCTGCCTTTACCCTAGATAATCCAGGATTATCTACTACTTTCAGACATTTTCTTTTATTCACCCAGGTTATGAAGAAGCCTAACAAAAAAATTTCTCTCTCTCAACAGATTCAGGGGACAATCTTCCCAGCTCCAAATTTTAACCCTGAAATGGATGCCCAGATGCTAGGCGGAGCTCTACAAGGAATGGGTACATATATTAACTGAAATTCAGAAGCTATCTTTTATTCTGGCATTTCCTCAAATTCAATTGATGTACAAGTACTTGGCCCCAAATGTCTAGGCTAAAAAAGGGATATATTTTTCTCTAGCTGATGTAATTAAAAGAATAAACATGATACAAATAATAGCTTATACTCAAAAGAAATCCAGCATTATCATTAGGAGGGAATTATAGTGCATAGAGTAGACACAAAATCCTGTGACAACTTTTCTAGAAAATAAAAGAAATTTTTTCTTCAACCACTCTTTTCCAAAGAAAATAAAGAGACTTAATTATATGCTCTAAAAGTGGATGCATTTTGAAGAAAGCTAATGTTTCCCTTAGAATATGACTCCATTACTAGAATAAAACCAAACTAAGACAGCAATCAAAATGGTGCACCATTATTATTTTTCTGAGCTTCCATCTCAAGGTACCCCACAATTCTCCCCAAATTATTTTTTTTAACTCCCCCCAGTTCAAAAAGCAGTTGGGAGAATTGGCCTGAGAGTTTCAAAGGGTGAAATTAGAACAACTCTACTCTGCAGTAGACCTCAACAGGCATGCTCACAGCCATCTGAATTAATCACGTCATCAAATTCAGAAATAGTAATTATGTCACCCAGACTCAGGAGACTTCGGCACATTCCCCAGGAAACCTATCATGACCTAGAAACATCCCAGGCTACTCTAGGCTGGATGACCCCATCTCACTGTACCAGCAGAGAAGGCTTCCTGTGCATGTTCAGTTTACAAGCCTCCAGACTAGGGCCTGAACCTCCAGGGTCTGGTAAATCCATGTTATGGTATGGAAACAATTCTGTCTTACTCAGAACCCCACAAACTAGCTTAGATTATGATGGGAGGTTAATTCAGTTGCACTCAGATATTGGGGGGGGGATAGCACTCTGTTTATATAAACTTTATATTCACTGGAAACAACTGAGAGGATTGAGAATTTGCCCCAAATGTTGAATTACACTGATGGACACATTTTCCAATACCACCTCTTTCATCTGTTTGATCCTATTAACTCATCAAGACATCTTTTTGTACATTTGAATAAATCATATGGGTTGATCAAGTGCTTATAATTTCTTATAAATAATATGCCAAATTCCAAAAGGATACACAATTATCGCTGAAGGTATCTTGAACATCAACCAAGAATAACTCTTGCTCTATACAAGTTAATCTTTAGAAATTTTATTTCTAGCAGTTTGCAAAAGGTATAGGATGGCTCCCAGTTTTTACAAAGGACACAAATACTCATTCTATGGTGACTCAGTTATAACTGTGTAAGAAAAGTCATTCATAGCCAAGCTGTAGGAGGTTTGTGGCTTCATCCTAAATATATGTACCACAGCTCTTGGATTTCAAATACCCAACATTCAGGGAAGCCTTTCTATGTTAACATGTTAATTAAAGAACCCCTCTGCATCAACCATAACATCTCATTGTGTTGCAGAGTACACCATGAACCCCTCACAGAATGTGGATGCTGGGCTTCACTCTAGCTCTGTGTAAATTGAATGCCCTAGAATGCACACACACAACTTCACTGCAAGCTGTACCCCCTGCAGTGGAAGATCAGTAGTGACAGGCAAGCTTTCCTCCAGGAAATTGTGTCAGCCATTAATGATGGCTTTTGAGAAGCCCAATAAGGATCCAAAGACGCACACACTCCAGGATTCCCCAGAACACAGTTTGAAAACCACTAGGGATGACGGAGAAATCTGCCAGGGACTCCAGTGAGGCCAGATTCTTTAGAATCCGGCCCCCCAGAATCCATGGCGGAACGGACTGCTCCCCCCCGCCACCCCACGAAGTCCGGTAGGGACAGACCCTACCCAGTGCTGGCCGGTCCGGGTCCATCCACTGCCGTCTGCAGCCATCCACCGCTGGGCTACAGATGCAAATGGCATCCAGCATAGCGGACAACATTTGCGTCCCTGCCCTTTGCCGTGATTGGCTACGTAAATATTTACGTAGCCTATCACGGCAAAGAGCAGGGATGCAAATGGCATAGCAGACACCATTTGCATCCCTGCTCTTTTCGTGATTGGCTATGTAAATATTTACGTAGCCTATCACGGCCAAGGGCAGGGACGCAAATGGCATCCGCTACACCGGATGCCATTTGCGTGGCAGCGGCTGGAAGTCCGGCTGTGAACGGGCCCGGCTAGCGGCTCCGCAGACTCGCCGCAGAACGGAGCCCGCCAGGAAGAATTCCGGGGGGAGAGACGGATCACCTCCCCCAGCCAGCAGATGCCCCGCACTGGACGGGTGAGTGTGGTTTATACACCCCTAAAAACCACTGTTTTAAAATGGTCATTGTAGGATTTAGCTCTAATCCCCCATTCATAAGCCTTCTTTTAAAAATAGGCTGCCAAAGCATGGAGCATTATTCAGAAGCTAGTGTAAAAAAAAAAAAAAGCCAAATAAAAAACCTCCTGTATTTATTAAACAATCTTTTCACACATGTGTATATGCAATTTCAATCAGTAATGGAGATCAGTAACATTAAAATAAAGATTTAATCTGTATCTGAAGGATGTAAACACAACAAACCAGAGCTAGATATAAATCTTTACCTCATGACTAGCTCTTGCTCAGTGAACGCCATTATCCCTTCTCTTGATGTGTTCATGTCCCTTGCCCTTGAAAGATATGGCAATATATCTGATAACGCTATTTGTCAGTGTATACACATAAATGAAAGACACATAAGTATTCTCTTAATACCACCAGTGTTTGTAAATGCCAATGGGATATTTGTCTGTTAATATTTTTTTCTATAGGAAATGCAACTAACGCAATAGAATAAAGTACAGCAATCACTGACCAGTGCCAATAATACCTGCATGATAAACAAGTTACTTCTCTCTAATTTAATAATTATTTGTTCTTTCCCTTAAAGATTGTGATAAAGATATGCTGATTGATATTCTAACACAGCGCTGCAATGCACAGAGACTCATGATCGCTGAGGCTTACAGGAACATGTATGGCAAGGTAGGTTATTATAATTTTGTCCTTGTCTGTACTTTTCGGTCTCCTGTTCCTATCACTGTTACAGGTTTTACATATTGTTTTCTGGAGTATATGGCAGTATTGCCATTAGAGTGGTTGGTTACACATGGACAGTTGTTTCATACCCATCATATTACTAAATGCTTTAAGACTGCTCAGGTCGGTGAGCTTATAAGGCCCTTACCCATTTCCCTGTTACTTTGATTTTAATGTTACGTTAGATCCAGCACAAGACTTATTTTCAGGAGTCATGGCAACAGGGCTCTAAAAACCTACTTTAGGTAATCCAAAGGTTTTGCGCTGACTGAGGGGGATCTCTCTTCAGAACATGAGATGAGCCCTGCTGAATCATACCAAAGGCCTAGTCCAGCATTCTGTTCCCCCAGTGGCAAACCAGTTGCCTATGGGAACCCCACAAGCAGGACATGAGCACAACAGCACCCTTCTGCCCATGTTGACCAGTGACTATATTGGAGGTAAAATATAGCCATCATGACTAGTAGCTAAATACTGATAGCCTTATCCTCCTTACACTTATCCTGTTTTTCCTTTTGAAATGAAGTATATGCGCACATCTACCTAATGCTATCTAAAGCAGCTTTTACAACCTTCCAAAATCTTGTAGCATGGGAAGCTGCTGCTCAAGAAACACAACTCCAAACCACCCTTGGATATATGGATCTACTTGAGCAGTGAATTGGTTTCTGGCCCCAAACAACATATGAAAGTCCTAGTGGAAGGCAACTTAGAGGGAGACCCTGGCTATAGAAGCAAAACCAGAAACTTCTGGGCAGTTGGTGTGCTCTTTCTGAAGTAACTAATTGGCTGCATTTAGATATAATGCTAAGCTATGGTTTAGCATTATGTGAATGAGCCTTGAACTTGTGGCCTACCTCCTCCTCTCTCCTCCGACATGACCTAGCTTTTGCTTCCCTTTTAAACTAACTGCAGTTACATATTATATTCAGACCTGGACAAACTGTGGTTCTAACTATAGAGAAACAAACCATATTCAAGCTGTGGTTTACAATCCTGGCTTGTTTCCCTTAAACCATAGTTAAGATTAACCACAGTTCTGGGTTTGGACATAACAGTATACCATGGTTAATCACAAACACAAGTGAACATTTCTGATTTCTTCCTTGTGGCCATGCTGGAGGAAGAGAGAGGAGAAAAGAATACAGAAGCCTGAGGTTTGTGCATGTAATGCCGAATGATAGTTTCACATTATGTTTGAACTGGATCATTGTGATATATCACTGGAATTGATAGTGAGCAGCTGATCAGCCATGGTGGTTCAGCTGGGGAAGTGTTCTGTTAAGGAAATCCTCCTAGTAGGATATCCTCTTCTCTCCACTAAATCAAGAGTGCCAGAGCAGCTTCATTCTATGTGACAATCACATTTGCTGTAATTTTTTTACACCAGAACATCTAATAGCAAAAATGTAAAGTGTGAAGAACAGACACAGATCCTTAAGTGCATGTACATGTGGCAAATATGATTGCCATAAAAAGTGTGAAACAGCCCACAGAGTATTTAACTGAGTATCAGCCACTGAGTGGATTAAACTGGGAAAATCCTGGTGCATCTCCCCATACCACAGGTGCACAACCTCAGGCTGGCAGGAGGAATCCAGCCATCCTGGGGTCCCAACTCAGCCTTTCAGGGTTTCCTGGATGACCGTACCCCTACCCCTGGTCCAACCCCTTGGCCCATCATGACCATCAATTGTTTGGTGGTTTCCCAGTTTTTATGCAGTTTTTCCCATTCTAAAAAGTTGAAATGCCTCTCCTAAGGCATTTACTGGCAGTAAGAGCTTTAAACTAGTGCTGTGCCAAAAATGTCTCCCACATTTTTTCTACCATTCTGATTCAATCTGAGAGAAATTTCTTTTGAAAAGAAATTGAGAGGAGGAGGAATTTTGGAGAAATTCTCAGGGGTTGGGCTTGGGGTTCTTTTGCTTATCTTACTTATGAGGTGGCTGAGCAGTGTGCATGAGCGTCCTGTCTGTCACTGTACAGTAATCTCTGTGGCAGCCTGTAGCCTCCTCACCTTCCCACACTTCAGTTAAAGCCACTGTGAGGCAGGCATCATGAGGCAATTCTTCCCATGGGGCTTTTTCAGTTCAGGAATGGCGGGTGGCCTGGGCAGCTGCAGAGCAATGGAAAGATGCGTAACAGAGAGAAAAAACACACACAGTACCCTTGGCCACCTCACAGTGATTAGGTAAGCTCAAAAATACCACCAAAGAAATTCAAAATTCTGCCTCAGAAAACTGGAAGCCTCAACACGGTTGATGCTGTTGCCACTGACAGAAGCAGAGCAGTAAACCAAAAACCCTGAGGAAAAAAGAAAGAACCTGTGCCGCTTTCCCTGCCAATAGTGAGCTCTATCTGTGAGAAACTGTTGGAGAATTTCTCCTCCCCCAGGAGAAATTCAGTGAAATTGTCCCCCCAATTTCTCTGCCCACAGATAGGCTGGAGAATTTTGAGAGGGCATTTGTGCACAGATCTACTTTTAAGCTAAATATATGCTGGTATTTTGGCCCTGCCCCTTTTTCCTTTGGCCACGCCCACCCCTGGAATGCAGCCCATGAGAGCATCTTCAAAATGGAATCCAGCCCTCAGGCTGAAAGAGGTTCTGCTCTACACCCATCTTTGGAATAATATCAGTCTTTACATGGGGACAGAAAAGGAAGTGACAGAAAGGGGCAGAAAGGATCTCTGTGCAGTGCATTGCTACATCCAGGGATCATGCTCACTCTCTGTCTACTGACTGATGTCCATGAGAGATAAAACAGCAGGTAAGGATTATGTTTGTAGAATCTGTTTGCAAACAATGCACAGAATAGTGAAAATTAAATATCTGCTTGCGGTGTAAGCCCCACTGAACACAAGTATGAGCTTTTCTACATGAGGCATTTATTGTGCACTCATGATTCCATACTCATGATTTTTTATAGGTTCTTTAGCCAACGTTATGACCCTCCAGTTTCATTTCTGTTCTTAAAAAAGCACTTTCCTGGATTTTTTTTAGCATGGGGAAAATGGAATATTATTTGTGAAAGTGAAACAAAACTCACCCCCCCATTTTTGTAATTACATTATTCCACTATCCCACAGCACCACCTAGAGATCATGTAGCAGAAAAGCAGGAAAGGAAAAGCTGTTTGTATCTCAATTTTGTGAGGAAACCAAAAGTAAATACAGAGGACAGCCTCATGTAGAAAAGTGCATACTTCTCTGCTGTATGCCTCAGTGAAGTACGTGGAACTAACAACGTAAATGCCAGCATGCCATGTTAAATATATTGAACATCATATTTAGCATGTACTTTATTGCTGCCTCATGTACATTTTGGACTTGAGTGCACAGGGTATTGAGGAAGAACAATAAAGCCCCTCAGTATTGCGCTTTTATTTCTAAAATGAGGGAGATCAATCCTAAGGAAGTTAATAATTTTGACATTAGAGTGAATTGCAAATCACAAAAGGATTACAAAGGAAAACCCAAAACAGATACAAGCACATATTCCCATTAAAATATCATCTGAGGTTGTTCTGTGATTTAGACTTATGCACAAACCTCTCTGAGATGCTTTCTTACAATTACCCAGTGCTGATTTCTCATAGCCAGGATAATTAGAAAATGTTAATAATGACAACTCAGAGTTGTCTTGTCTTATTTTTCACTTCTCTCCATTTACCCTCTTTCCAACTGCAGGGGGTAATTTTTAATTAGTCTCCATTTGTATTATTAATCAGTTTTCCTACAGGCATGCTGTCAGCAGCAAATGTCTTAATGAATTAATTTCTATTCCACATGTGATTTAGTGGCTGTCAAATGTATCTAATGTGCATTCAGCAAAGACTACATATTGTTTCTTCATCATAAATTCATTTTTAATTTGTATGTCTCTTTCCTCATTGCTGCTCTGTCTGCTATGTTAATTATATTCACAAGGCCTGTGGTTACCTTTAATTATTTGCCTTCTGAGAGCAGCTTTTGCATTAACTGTGCTATATTTCATTTATAGTTTATATTATCCCTTTATTGCTAGATCCCTTGGTAACGAAAGTAATCATACACAATTCACAAAGAAGCACTTAAAGCCAAGTTCCGCCAGAGGAAACATCCCCTCGTCTTTTGATTCAATCAAAACCCAGACTTGAGTTGGGGGTCAAAACAAGATAAATGCTGGTTTAAGAGGAGGACATAGGCCTCTATCCAGTAAAGATCATTCATGCATGGAAAGATATTTCTGAGTGAGGATCCACTTGCAGAAAACAGTGCCACACATGCAAAGGATGGTACATGTGTTTAAGAATACGCACTCGCGAACCTAGGACCAGTGGTTGTGTGCACAGTGGTCCATGCTGCATCAGGTCTGTGGTGCTTCCTGTAACACAGGCATGGAGAACCTGTGACACTCCAGATGTTCTTGGACTCCAGCTCCTATCAGCCCCAGCCAGCATGGACAATGGTCAGGGATGGTGGGAGATGTAGTCCAACAACATCTGGAGGGTCATAAACTCCCCATCCCTGCCCTAACAGATGGTCACCATGGCTAGTTTAGTTGCACAAAGGAGGGTGTGGGAAACAAACCTCCCAACAGATGATCAGCCATACCAACTATCTGTACAGTGGGCAAATACCAACAGCCACAAGCTATGGCTAAGGGATTTGGAGAAGGCTGTGGGCTCACACTCTCTCTTCCCATCTTCAGATTGCCTCACTCCATTATTGTTGCCCTTAATCATCATGTGATGTCTGTACCAATGCTGAACAGGGTTGCTTTTGACCAGGATTTGTAACCAGCTATGAATCCTAGTTAGCAGCAAGGGTAAACATTAGGGCTACCAAGCCAGCTCTTTCTCCTAAGCGAATGAGGGGACATGGTTTTCTACTTTGGTCTCTTCTATGTGACAGAGCTTTAGAACTCCTGCTATAGCTAGGCACAACTACAGTTCTCAGTTAATAGCTGGATGTTATATTTCCAACCATGGAGGATTAACAATTGTCTGCTACTTCCTTGTGCCAAGTGGGCCTGGGGGCACTGAAACCATCACATCACCTGACAGAGCCCAATCTGAATGTCCACAAATCTTGTTATCTTAAGACTCTAGCCCTATTCAAGTATTTGCTCTATTCAGATTCAAAACACCTGAATAGGGCTTCCTACTATGCAGACATCCTGACTACAACATCCATTCACCTTCTCCCTTCCTATTCCGATTCACACACACACAGACCCTCCACCTGCTTCTTGTAACATCACCTGATGGAGAGACAGTGGTGCAACTATGTAATTTTAGAACCTGAACTAAGGGTGCAATCCTATGCAAAGTTAGACAGAAAAAACGCCTAAAACTTCCAGCATTTCTCAGCCAGCACTGCGGAATTGTAGGAGTCGTAGGACTTTTGTCTATCTAAGCATGCATAGGATTATGCCTTTAATGATCTTAGGGGAGGGGGTGCGTAATAGACATATCTATTACGAAACTAATGTTTATCTTCCTCCTACACCCAACTGATATTCAGTGTTTTACAACTGCCTCTACATTCCTGATATATTAAAACAACAACTAAACTCTGATTTTAAAATCATGTGGAATTTTGCATTTAAAACTCACTTAAATCATTGAACCATCAAGACTACAGGAGCTTGCTTCTGCTGCCCTGATGACCTCATCACCTGTTGCTCTCCAGGTGGTCATATGGGGCCGCCCTGGGCTGTGGGGCCCTAGACTTTAAGTCCAATCCTAGCTGCCCCACTATCTGAAGATCTCAAAAGCTTGCACATGGTTATGAGCTTTGAGTTGACCTAATAAAGGTATTACACTGATATGGACTTAGGAATTTTTCTTACAGCCACTACAGACACCCTTGTTTTTTAATGTCTATTATGTAATTCTATCCTTCTCATGCATCATACCAATATATTTGCATGATAAACCCAGTATAAATGTGTTTGCTTTCAAGGATCAACATTGCTACGTGCAGGATGACTAGAACTGTAATACTAACTTTCTTTTCCCAAGGATTTGCTAATGGACCTGAAAGAGACTCTCTCACATCACTTCAAGGAAGTTATGGTTGGCCTGATGTATCCACCTGCATCCTATGATGCCCATGAGCTCTGGCATGCTATGAAGGTACTTGTTGAACCATCAGACTCTAAGAAATACTGCGGAATGGATCCAATGTTGCATGAGTGGAAGTCCACTTGTGCAACAGGACTTCCCTGTCCTCTCCTCCTCTGACCCTGCAGCTTCTCTGCACCCCCCAAAAGTCACCCAATCCTCTGGAGCAGATTGGGGGGGGGCCTGCAGGAAGGAGGGTAAGTCCATTCTGATGGCGGTTTCCCTTTCCACTAATTGAATGGCATCATTAGGTCCAACCCTGTACAAGTCAGGCTTTTTCTACCCCACCCTAGAATCCTTTCTTTGGAAGGCAGTTAAGAAATATTTAAATAATAAATAACTCCAGTATTTCATTTTGCAAAACACAACAGATATGACCGAGTCAAGATCAAGCACTTTGATATCCCATTGATTTCAATTAGAGAGTTAAGCACTTATTTAGATTTGTTTAGCTATGGAGAAACATTTATACATTACAGTTTCTTTATTGACAGTTTGACTCCAGACCATGCAGGACAGGTCCATATTATTGAAACTGCAGTGATTTTGAAGCATTTCATGTATACATTAAGTAAACAGAATGTGCGGTTTGGAATATGTGCATGAAAAGTGGTGATTCCACAGCCAGTGTTTATCCTTATGCACTGTCCTAGTTATTACTATGCACGTGTCCCAAACTCTGCACATTTACCACAGCACAAATATATCTAGTGGCAGTGGAGGCTGGTGGCTCAAATTTGTGTGGGGCTGTAAATCCATCTGGTTTTCAGTCAGAACTCTAAAGAAGCTATCCAAAGTGCTGAAATCTATCCCCAAAATGGGTTCAGCACCTTGGATAGCACCTTTAGAGTTCTGGCTGGTTCTAACTGAAACCCATAATGGAGTTACAGCCCAACTGAAATCAGAGCCACCAGCCTCCACTATCTACTGCAACAATTAATGGTGAACCTAATTCAAAGTGGACTACATTCTTAATAGACTGGCTAACCATTTAGTCATTGTGTTTCCTGGTCCTGTGCATATTTACTCAGGAGTTGCACTTATTACAGTGAGATGACTTATTCTCATGTAATTGTGCATAGGACTGCAGTCTTAACCCAGCAGTATGCTATCAAGCCACATGTACACAACAGCTTTTTTACTGCTTCTTAATGATGCAGTTAATATTGGCACACTTCACTCGGTGCTAAGAGCTTGTCTCATTTTCCATCTTGTTTCATCAAAGGAACTACTTGTACACTTGAATTTAAACATGCTGATAAGCTGTTATAGGCTTAGGCAGTCAGATGCTCAGTGATCAATGAACTCCTAAAGCAAATGAGATAAAATCACTACTTCCCAGGAAACAAACAACTTTAAAAGATACTACTAGGAAATTATTTTACAGAAACTAGCATGTTGTTCTTATGCTAAATTAATATTTTAATTGTATTTGAAACATTGTTTTTACCAGGAATGTTTTTCTCTCCTCCAATGTAGGGAGCAGGCACAGAGGAGAACTGTCTAATTGATATATTAGCCTCAAGATCAAATGGAGAGATCTTCCAGATGAAAGAGGCCTACCTAATGCGTAATTATCACTATTATTTCCTGCAATGTGTATAGCAGCAATTGTGATCTAGAACAGGCTTTTACTAAGGTCATATTTATATTACAAAGTTATATGTTTTTGTGTGACCAGTTTGTCATGACTTTCGCCACAGAATCCTGGGAATTGTAGTCTGATGAGGTGCTTACCCCACTCTCACTCTGGAATTACAGTGTCCATGATTCCCTGAGGAGAGGGAATAGCTAGTAAACCACTTTTAAGACTGCAATCCTGTATGGACATACTAGGGAGAAATCCTCACTGAACACAGTTAATTTTACTTCTGAGTAAACATGCATAGGGTTGTGCTGTCCATCTGTGACATGTACATGCCCTAAATGTGCCTCCGAACTAGGGATGTCAGAGAATTCTGCCACGGATCTCGGTGAGGCCGAATGCCAGTGCATTCGGCCCCCCGAACTCCGTGGCGGAATGGCCTGCCACCCCCCCATCCCCCTGCGGATCCCCCCCGGGACGAAACTTACCTGGGGCGGATCTTCCGGGCGGCAGCGGCTCCGGCTTCGGCGGTGGCACTGGCGGCAGCTGGTCTTCCGACCGGCTGCCACTGCCGCCATTTGCAGTCTTGTAAAAAAAAAAACAACGACGACGATGTGATAGGCTACGTAAAGATTTACGTAGCCTATCATGGCTGGGTTTAAAAAAAAAAACGACGATGTGATAGGCTATGTAAAGATTTACGTAGCCTATCATGGCTGGGTTTAAAAAAAAAAAAGTGCGTATGCAAATAGCGGCGGCTACGGCCGCCGCCATTTGCGTTCCTTATTTTTGGCCATCTTAGTCTACATAAATATTTACGTAGACTATGACGGCGAAAATAAAGGGGAACGCAAATAGCGTAGCGGGCGGCCATGGAGGATTCCGGGGGGGAGGAACGGATCACCTCCCCCTCATCGAGGATTCCGGGGGGAGGGACGGAACGCCTCCCCCCACCACCATCAACATAATCCGCGGAAAGGTAAGTGACTTTCGTATATCCCTACTCCGAACTGAGTACTGTGGCAGACTTTACAAAGGACTCAGAATGTTTATGAACAATTCATATTTCTTTTTTATATTCATGTCCATGTTTTTAAGAAGGCAGAAATCTGTGTACAAACCGACTTTAATCAGTCCTTCCTGCAGTTTCAAAAATATGTTTTGGGGGGAAATGTCGACAATGAAGAGTCAACACTGAAGACACCCTTATTACAACCCTTGTCCTAACCCTTAATAAAGGAAGTTATGCTTTAGAAATATAATGTATAATGCTATTTTATTTCTCCTCCTCACTATGAACACTGATAGCACTATGCAGCCAAAAAAAGGGCTGTGATGACCATTGGGCATGTGCAACCCAACTTGTTGAACAAAATTTTGTTCACAAAAATTAAAACCAAACAACACACAATAAAACAATTTAAAATATACAGAACATTAAAACCACAATATAACAATACAACCACAATAAAACCTAGCAGCAGTGCTGGAGTTTAAAATACAGATTTAAAACAGCAAAGCTAAAAATTTAGAAACCTAAAATGCTAAAATGCCTGTGGAAATAAAAAGGTCTTCACCTGGCGCCAAAAGGAATACAATGCAGGTGCCAGGCGAACCCCACTAGGGAGCTCATTCCAGAGCCGGAGTGCCACAGCAGAAAAAGCCCTCCTCCTAGTAGCCTCACTTCCTCACTTCCTTTGGCAGGGGCTCATGGACAAGGGCCGCTGATGATGAACTTAAGGTCCGGGCAGGCACATATGGGAGGAGGCGATCCTTCAGGTAACCTGGCCCCAAGCCGTTAAGGGCTTTGAATGTTAACACCAGCACTTTGAATCGGGCCCGGAAATGGACTGGCAGCCAGTGCAGCTGGAAAAGTACTGGCGTAATATGGGCTCGCAGGCCAGTCCCTGTTAACAATCTTGCTGCCCTATTTTGGACCAGCTGAAGTTTCCGGACCGTTTTCAAAGGCAGCCCCACGTATAACGCATTGCAGTAATCCAGACGAGAAGTTATCAGAGCATGGATCACTGTAGCTAGGCTATCTCTGTCCAGATAAGGGCGTAGTTGGTATACCAGCCTAAGCTGATAAAAAGTGCTCCGTGCCACTGAGTTCACCTGTGCCTCAAGTGACAGTAGTGGATCCAAGAGCACCCCCAAACTACGAACCTGATCCTTTAGGGGGAGTGCAACCCCCTCCAGAACAGGTTGAATATCACCTAGCCGGGCAGACGAACTACCCACTAACAGTACCTCCATCTTGTCTGGATTGAGTTTCAGTTTATTGGCCCTCATCCAGTCCATTACCATGCCCAGGCACTGATTCAGAACAGCCATTGCCTCACCTGGTTTTGATGAGAAAGAGAGGTAGAGCTGGGTGTCATCTGCATATTGATGGCACCTCAGCCCACACCTCCGGATAACCTCCCCCAGCGGTTTCATGTAGATGTTAAACAGCATAGGGGATAAAATAGAGCCCTGTGGAACCCCATGGCACAATTGCCATGGCACAGAGCAATAATCCCCCAGCACCACCTTCTGGAATCGACCATCCAAGAAGGAGCGGAACCACTGTAGTGCAGTGCCTCCAACTCCTAACCCAGACAACCTATCCAGAAGGATACCATGGTCGATGGTATCGAAAGCCGCTGAGAGGTCCAGGAGAATCAATAGGGTCGCACTCCCCCTGTCCCTCTCCCGGCAGAGGTCATCCCACAGGGCGACCAAGGCAGTTTCCGTTCCAAAACCAGGCCTGAAGCCCGATTGAAATGGATCTAGATAATCCGTTTCATTCAACAGTGCCTGGAGCTGTCCTACAACCACCCGCTCAAGCACCTTGCCCAGGAAGGGGATGTTGGCCACTGGCCTATAATTGTTAACATCCTCTGGGTCCAGGTTAGGCTTTTTCAGGAGTGGGCCTCCAGATGTTTTGGCCTACAACTCCCATCAACCATCATCAGCACAGCCAAAGGTGAGGGATGATGGGATTTGTAGGCTAAAACATCTGGAGGGTCACAACTTGCCCACCTGCTTTAGTATGTCCTTCAGTACTCAGTATCCTTATATGAGAGACAAATTCATTTCCTTTAATTCGTTCCACCTGTATGTTGTGAAGGATTCTGAGACATGTTTTAAGGCACACAATCAGCCCACATGTGGCCTGTAGAGCCTCACCATCACTCCACACAAACTGTGCACACTAGAGCAGATGTGGACAGACTGCGGGCTTGTGAGATTTACTGGTATTTTACTAGAACCCTGAGATCCACCAGCCAGGTGCAAAAGACATCTACTTTGAATTAAAGAACTCTGAGCCCAGGAATTTGCTGTTGAGTACCAAAACTGAGCTCACAGTCCTTCCACACTAAAATCTACCCCTGGACATCCCAGCGTTCTTCATTTCAGCATATAATTGTGTGTGGGGAGGGTCATTTTGTTGTTGCTATTATTTAAAAAATGGCCAATCTACATCAAATCACCCAGATCTTCCAGTAGATCTGATCTACTGTATCTTCTGTCCTTCCCTGAACTAGAGCACACATAGAACTCCCCCTGCAAATGCATAGGAAAAACTGTGCAAACTCTTTCCAAGGGAAGCTCATCTGCCATTACAGATCGTCTTAATTCACTTTTTTATTATTCCTGAATTCTTTGTCCTAACAAAATTCTTTGTCTTTGCATCCTTGAGTTCTGTGCGGCACAGTCAAAAACTACTGGTTTAGCTTGCAGCGGACTAATGTAGCCTTTTGAAAAGTACCAAATTGACATCTTTTGGCATGTAAACATTTTTTTTCATATTTTCTTTAAAAGTTTCACTGATCCATTAGAAGATGTTCACATGCTTATTGTGTTCTTTCTAGAATATGACAGTGACCTTCTTCAAGACATTTATTCTGAGACTTCTGGACACTTTAGAGATACACTTATGAACCTTGCTCAGGTATTGTGAAAACTGCTAAAGGCAAAGGGCAAAAAAAAAAAATTCTTGTTCAAGACTCTTTTGGTGTTTAAGTTGGCCACAGTTAAAACATTAATTTTAGAAGAGAGAATAGGGAAGGTTTTTTTTTCATTTTTATCTGCAACAGTTTGATTGATTGATGAAGAAATCTCTGTTTTAGCTGCTGAAACTGAATTCAACTCCCACCTTCTTGAAAGGGTATATTCACACACAAGTTCCATATTTCTTGGCCCTATGCAGGTGTTTGCCTGCCCGTGTGCGGGCTAAAACTGTGTAGGATGGCAAAAGCATGAATGGAAGCTCTTCCCCCATCATCCCTGGGGACACGTGCTCTTCTAAAGAACATCCTATATTAAACAGGAAGTTGTGCAAAGAGTTTCTGATAAGGTAGAGTTTCCAGTTGTGCAGAGGCTTCTAAATGCACATCGCTGAATGCAAGTAGAAATTCTCTGCAGACCTTTCTGCTTGCATGGCCCCCTACACATTTTCAACCATGATGTATGAGAGTGAACATCAGCATTCAGCTCTTTTTAGAGTGCAATCCTATGCATGTTTAGACAGAAGAAAGTCCTACAACTCCCAGCATTCCCCAGCCAGGTGGCTGGGGAATGCTGGGAGTTGTAGGACTTTCTTCTGTCTAAACATGCATAGGATTGGTCCCTTAAAGAACTATCCAAGAAAGTATTTATGACGAAGTTCACTTGTGATGTCATACCATAGTTCCCCTGTGATTTCCTGGTTCAGAATAAACCACAGTTTGCCATTACATCTGAATCAGCAAATTATGGTTTGCACTTGTCATCTAAGCCTAAATTAAAAATCATGGGTTGAAGCTGGTTTGCAAGTCTGCTTTGAAAGCCAAGCACTAACCATAATTTGCCAATTTAGATGGAAGGAGAATGCACAACTGGAGAAGGGAGAATGCAGACCTAAGGTTTGTTCATGGAATGTCAAACCATGGTTTAGCATTACATGTGAACTGGCCTTATGTATCCTCCTCTCCCAATAACATTGTATAATATGAAATGACATAGGGGATTGATACAAACTGTTGTGTGCTTGTGCGTAAAAAAAGGATGAAAGGCTGCATATGAATTAACTGTTTTTAGGAAAAGATAAAAGCGTGTACATCTACGGTGAGTGTATGTGTGGGAGGCCATGGTTCAGCTGTGGAAGATATGGAGCAATACTAAAGAGTGCCTCTGATCATCTGCATTGCACCATTCCTCCAACTGAGTAGCAACAGCCAGCTGCCACACGTGTGGGGTTACGCAGTTGAGCTTCCAGGAGAAAGAGTGTGATACACTACTATGACAGTCGCAAACTTGCACTTTTAATTACATGTGCTCATTTTTTTCTAGGGAACCAGACAAGAAGGGTATGCAGATCCTGCTATGGCTGCTCAGGATGCTATGGTATCAGAAAGTTTTAATTATTTGGAAATGTTGTTTCCTGCAGCGGCCTCTTGCACACCATTCTTCTTCTACTGGTCTAGGTCCTGTGGGAAGCATGCCAGCAAAAAACCGGGGAGCACAAAAACATGCTGCAGATGATTCTGTGCAACAAGAGCTACCAGCAGTTGTGGATGGGTAATTTATTTTCCTAACTTCATCAAGGCTTAACACTATGAACATGTAATAGAAAGAGACGATGAAGCACTTGACTAAAAATGAAGAGCTACATGTGCACTGCAAACACGAATGTTTTCAGAAGTCAGAAGCCAAGACTTAGCTTAACACAAACTGATTGCAGTCAAAGGCCAGCTCACATATGTGAACCTGCTGCTTCCCAGAATCAGTCACTTGAACAAGTTCTTATTTGGGCCAAATCAATTCCCCGGTGACCATACTTGTTGCTTACAGCACAAAATATAAGTCTGGCTAGAAGCATAACCTAATAATTAGTACAGTTAATACTCTTTGATTGGTTTGATCAGTGGCAATTATCAAAGTATATTCCTTGACCACACTGCCATTTTTTTTTCAATCACTAAATACTGTGAGATATCTATTTAAAACTCTTCCAACTAGCACTTAACTGGAGCACTAATATTTAAATTCATTTATTCGACTTAATTGATAAAAACTTAACTACTCACCAAACATGAATATATTTTCTTAAGTTTTTCAGGAGTTTCAGAATATCTCTGGACAAGACATAGTAGATGCCATTAATGAATGTTATGATGGATACTTTCAGGAACTACTGGTGGCAATAGGTAACAAAATCTTTATAATTTCAATACGTTATAATATTACTATTACACTATAATAACCCTTTGTATTGCCATTGTTTCTAAAGTGACACATTTTGAATACATGTAATACATTACCGCATACACAAAAAGGAACATCTAAGAGACAAGCTGGGGAAAGGACTTTGTTCATTTAAATAGCACTACAATAGGCTTTCCAACCTACAATTGCTTTGTCTATTTTCCTGGGGAAAAATGCTACTCACTCTGTGTGAGCAGTTAATTGCACTTCTTGGTTTATTGCTGCTGCTGTTAAAGATTTCCTGTATCACCCTGAGGAAGTCTAAATGTGTTTTCCTTGAAACTACCAGCAATGGTTTTTATAGTCCAAGGCCGGTTCCAAATGAGGCATTTATTGTGACATCACCCTGCCTCATTCACAGAATTTTACAGGAAGTCCAGACAACAATGTTGTCTTTCACTCGCAACCATCCCGCGTTTTCCCACCACTTCTTCCACCATTTTTCTTATTGCAGAAAATCCATTAAGGAAAAAAAAAGATGGAATAGCTGCACAATGCCTTTTGATGGGTAGCACTATGAGGCTTCTGTCTGGAAGCACCCCAAATGTTTTGAATGGTCTAGAGTTAAGCCTTTCAGGATGCATCCTATACACACATGCCTGAGAGTAAGTCCCATTGAACTCAATGGGGCTTACTTCTGAGTAGACTTGTATATGATTGCATTGTTATTTCCTCTGTATTTCATATTCTCTCTGGCAAGTAACATCTGTTGGATGCGCCCTGGAGACCTAGGCAAATCCTGCTTTTCTAGGGAACAGATCCTGTTGGTTTCTGGAGTCCCTTTTGACTCTAGTGTAGTTAATGAAATAAGGGGCACAAAGCCAATTCTTTACCAGCAACCCTTGGAACTTCTAGTTCAGGGAGTAATTATTTTGCTAACCCAATCAGGAGATTGGAATGCAAAACATTTTAACACCAATACTACTAAGGACATTTTAATATCTTATACATAACTAAGAAATATGGAATTTACAACTCTTTAGCCATCAATATTTTTTCTTCCATTCTGATCCATTCTCCATCACCTGTTGTAAGAACACATCCCACAAAGAGTGAAAATAAATGGTTCTCCCAGAGGCTTACTTATGTCTGATTGTGATAGGGAGGTTTTGAAGATTGTAATGTCTTTGTCTGATTTTCTCTTCACAGTTCTATGTGTTAGAGACAAAGCTTCCTATTTTGCTTATAGACTTTACAATGCAATTCATGTGAGTATTTGCATAATTTGAAAGAGTGGTTTTTTTTACTAGTCTTCTGTTTGTTAAGTGGTCCAATTCTCCTCTGAAAGACTTATAATCTTCATTTTTACAGTGCTGCTTACTAGCTTTAGGGCTTTAGTATAATCATGTAATTACAAATCTCAAACTATCCAGTTAATATAATGATCCAGCTGACATAATATAACCACACTTCTTTCAAATCTCTTGGGACACAAACCTCTTCTAGATTTCCAGACTGATCCCAATTGGGTCTAGTCAGAAGTAAGTCCAGTGAGACATTTACTTCCTTACTTAGGAGTGGCATCTATTGAAGTCTTAGTGGCTGTGCTATTTAAATACAGATTCTCCATAAGCACTATTTAGATAACTGGAGTTCTGTTGTAAACCCCCACCCACCGATACCATGCAGCAGTGAGTACATATATGCCTTAATAAAATGAAATACATTTTTGTATTCCGTTGAAAGAAAGGGCACAGTGCTGCATGGATTGGCTCTCCCTCTGGTGTACAAGTGTGAAATTACAAGTGATGTACATCATGCAATAGTCTTGATCTATATAGCCGAAAAATATCTGGAAAATATATTCCATTCTATAGCACTTTATTTTAATTTAGAACTGCTAAAATGCCAAATTGTGGCCACAGCATATATGCCCTCAAGAACTCCAAATATTGCATAGTTCATTGACTAGTGCTTGATTTCTGAGCTTTGTTGCAGGAAAGCAAGCCCTTCATTACAGCAGGTTTTACTTCCAGCACTATGTCCCTTGAAATGTCTGACCAAGCAACACAAGGAACTTTTCCCACTTCCTTGAGAGCCAATCAGATTTCTGAGGAGAGCTGTATCGGCCATATCAAACAGCAGGTGCAGCCCTTCCCACTAATGGATTTACTCATGAGTAAGCACTGCTTCCTCAAGTAATTCTTGGGCTGCCACTTCTATTACTAACTTACATATTAATATACAAAACACAACATAAAAACGATTTTGGGATGAAGACCTTTAGAAACAAGGTTGATGCAAATAGGGAGCCACATGACTTTTATTTGTGTGGTTGCCCTGTTCACATATCAAGCAAAGGGGGATTTTTTTTAGGTGCCACCTTATGCATGTTTAGACAGAAAAAAAGTTCTACAACTCCCAGCATTCTCCAGCCAGCATGGCTGGCTAGGGAATGCTAGCAGCTGTAGGACTTTTTTCTGTCTATACATGCATAGGATTGTGCCCCTAAAGGCAAAAATGACTGGGCATGTGAGGGGAGCTAAACTTTCCCCCCTCAGTCATCTTAGCTCACTGCACTCTGTTGCTCCAAGAATTTTTATCTCCAGCTAACTCATTGGAGCTTGGCTGGGAGAAAATTGCTTGAAGAAATGGAAAGTAGGATTGTGGGGAGGAGAAATGGTTTTTCTCCCCTCACCTAAACACCCCATTTTATGTAAGAAAAAATAGACCCCCTCCCATTTTATGTGCTAAAGCTATGGCCCTTTGATTTCTCTCTCTCTCTCTCTCTCTCTCTCACACACACACACACACACACACACACACACGTAAGGACTCAAGATTATCCTCACAACTAACCACATGTGAGGTAGGATATGCTAAGAGACAGTGACTTGCCCAAAATGTCCCCATAAGCTTAATGGTTAAATTCTGTGGAGCTTCTAACAGATATGCAGGAGCACTGTAAATTCACAAAGTCAGGAATGTTAAAATGCTGACAAGCTAGCAATTTGCATATACTCCTAATTCAACACGGATGTTTTCCTCTTCTCCTACATTAGTAAGATCCTTAAACTAGATATTAAGAGCAACACATGTATACCTCATGTAGAGATGTTGGAGAAATCTGCAACAGAATCAAATGAGTTCAGATTTCTATGAATCCATCTCATGGGTTCTACAGCCAGCTTTTCCCGAGTTGCACTGATTCTGTGGAGTTGTGGATTGGATTTTTTACTTTCCAGAATTTTACGCAAATGTAGTTGTAGAGAATTATGTTGGGCTTTTTTTTTATGGCCCAAAGGTTAAAGCATGAAAATGAGCATTTTGCTCATCTGTACATTTTGGGAGAATTTGCGACTTTGCACAAATGCAAATTTGCACAAATTCGAGGAATTGAAAAAAAAACTGACTCCAGCAATGAGCAGATGATGGAATGAAAGGCACCTGACAATCTGCAAAATGCAAAAAGACTGGATTTTACAAAATCTGTACATCCCTAACCTCTAGTATGTTTGGGAAGAGGAGGAAGAAAGGGGACGGGGGGAGAGGAAGACTACAATAGTGAGAGGTTACGCTGCTGTAGTTCAGTTAAAATAAATGGTGACTGTTGCATCACTCCCCACCAAGTTTGAGGGACTTCTCAGGGCCCTAACACAACCTCTTTAAAGAAGTTAGCCTATGCCTCAGGACATGGGACACCATGCCAAGCAAATTGGAGCAAATAAAAGTATTTTTCTGGCATAGTACTTCAAGGACAAGAGAGGTTGTGACTAGCTGCACAGACGTTCGAGACTTCTCCCAATTCATCAGAGTTAACTGCATTCATGTACCAATGCAAACTCAACATTAGCAATGAAGTTCTGTGTGCATGTGTTCAGTGATGCAGCAGATAAATGCCCTTCTGGAACATTTGAAAGAGGAAACACGCGATGGCCCAGTTCGCACGATCACAGTGGGGGAAATATGCCACGGTGGCTTCTTTCCCCTGCTGTATGTGCTGATCACGTGCCAGGGGCATTTGCATAATTACCCACCATGGCTTCTTTCCCCCGCCATGATCATGTGAACCGGGTCAATATAAGCATGCATACATCAGTAGTAGAAAGGGTTTCCTGTAAAAACAAACATTTGGCAAAACTTCATCATCATGAGACAAATCCTGCAAAGAGGATTTGCAGGATTTCTATCATTTGCTTGTTGCTTCCTCCTGGAGAAAAGCCCATCATAAATCACTGGGAAAAAATCATCTTGCCTCCTTGGCTTGCCCCATACAAGCCAAGCGCCGTTCAGAATACTCTGTCCACTAGATGTCACTATTGTTCCACAAACATGTAGTCAAACTGAAGTTTCTCTTGAAACTACTCAAGTATCTGGGTAGGGTACTGGTTATACTAGCTAAATGAATATGTAACTATTGAAATTGTATATACTGAAATAATTCAGTGAGTTTTGTGATCAGAATTAAAATCATAGAATCATAGAATAGTAGGGCTGGAAGGGGCCTATAAGACCATCGAGTCCAACCCCCTGCTCAATGCAGGAATCCAAGTCAGAGCATCCCTGACAGATGGCTGTCCAGCCTCGTCTTGAACACCTCCAGTGGGGGAGAGCCCACCACCTTCCTAGGTAATCGGTTCCACTGTCATATTGCTCTAAGGGTCAGAAAGTTTTTCCTGATGTTCAGCTGGAATCTGGCTTCCTGTAACTTGAGCCCATTATTCAGTGTCCGGCACTCTGGGATGATCGAGAAGAGATCCTGGCCTTCCTCTCTGTGACAACCTTTCAAGTACTTGAAAGGTTGTCACAGAGAGGAAGTCCCATCCTTATTTTAACTCCACTGTCTTTGATGATACCCAGTGTTCTTGCTGAAAATTTCTTAAAATGGGAATAAGTATTTGCTCCAAAGTAATGCATGCAACTTATGGCACAATCCTATGGGGATGGCCGTAAGCCTCCAAACCTGGAGGCTTACGGCCATCCAGTGAAAAGCAGAGGAGCAGCAGAGGCGATCTTCACCTCCACACTCCCCCTACTCAGCCTTTTAGCTAGACAGGTGTTTTCGCCCATCTAGCTGAGGCATTGGCGAGGGAGAGGGAAAGAGGCTGGGGAGGCCTCTGGAAATGGTGAAAGCCAGCCTCCCCAGTCTTCTCCTCTCCCCACCCACTGGCCTGCCCCCTTTCTGTCCTCCCCAAGGTTGCGTTTGCAAGCTCAGAGAGGCAGCCGGTGCTGTTCTCTCTGCACTGGCTGCAAGGGGGAGGGGGCAAAGAGCTCAGACTCCTGGGTCCAAAGTCAGGCACTATCTTCAAACTCAGATCCAGGAATCCACAGTATCCTATGGTCCCCCAGACTCTGTCTAGGGGCCACTGGATTGTTCCCTCCAAAAAGTAAATTATCTGCCATTTTAGATTGTTTCTCCTTTTGTTTGCCCCCTAGCGTATATAATGTATTACTAAAACATAAGACTATACTGAACAGTAAATATTTCAAAGTCTGACAGCTGTATTTCATGACTGTTCAACCTAACTTATTCTTTGGGGCAAAAAGTTAGCATATTTCAAAGCTAGGTAGAAAACTGAAATCTACAATGGTCAAATGTCTCTGTCCTTTTTTCAGGAGTTAGGATTCCATAACAAAACAATTATAAGGATTCTGATTGCCAGAAGTGAAATAGATCTGATGAATATAAGACAACGGTATAAAGAGAGATATGGAAAATCTCTGTTTCATGACATCAAAGTAAGTCAGTAGCACACAGCTTGTTAGCATGTCTTAGATGGGTTGGATTGGAATAATTTAGCCATTAAGAAACAAGCAACAATACTTTTAAGCACCCATGCAGAACCTGAATGGACAATGGACTTCTTGCATCTTAACCCAAGTTCAGTCCTGTCCCACTCAACTATTTACAACATGCTACACATAACAACTGGAGAGATGCATTGAAACTCTGAACATATTTACAGTTACATTGCCCTGACTTTTGCTGGGAGTCGATTCTAGTTTTGCCCTGATCTCCTTGGAAGACAAAGCAGGATGGAGGGCTGCAGGACTTGATGCTTTATTACATCTGGTGTCATCCATGAAGATGAAGATGAAGGAGGAGGAGGAGGAGGAGGCAGCCCCCAAACAATTAACACAATTCCATTACTTTAAAACAGAAGAACTCTACCAATGCATATATAGAATATTTCTCCAACTTTATAATATTAAGTACATTTCTTCAAAATGAGGGTTGGATCCAGACTTGGTCATACTTAGGGTAAACCCATTGAAATCAATGGGGCTTAAATTAGTCATGACTTAGTGTGACTAAGTCTGGATCCAACCCATTGTATTTAGATTAAGTGTTACGCAATGCAACCAAGTTTTCCCAAGAGAACTCTAAATATGTATGAAACCCTTTAGCACTACAGTTTCAAAAGATAACTGCTAGGCTCCCAAACTCAGATTAGAGCTTCCATTTCAGAAAGGGATAAATAACAACTCTCTAGTTTTAATGAAGATGTTCAATTAGTTACCTTATTCAAGATCTAAAGTGAATGATCTAAAGAAGTGCCTTCAGCCATAGGATCCTGTGTGCACTTAAGTCAGGGGCACAGAACTAGCTTTGTGTGCAGGGCCGGATGACCCCACACCCACCCACCCCCACCCAGCCCTCTGCAGACCATATGATGTTAGGTAGATGTGTTGCAAGGAAGAGAAATAGGTTCTCAGGATGCAAAATAGCTTATTACCGAAAAGCCCAAATCGTTGCAATTTATTTTGAGGCAAAAGGATTCTCTCCTATATTATTCTACTGGCGACAGTAGAATAATATAGGAGACAATCCTTTTGCTGTGAGAAACTCTGCAGACATTTTTCTCTACCCCCAAAATAAGGGACAAGCCAAAACACATTGGTCTTTTTGTTAATAAACTAGATTGCATCCTGAGAATGTTTCTCTTCTTTGTGACATACTTTGGATGGTCACCTCCCTCCGCTTTTTCATTAGGTAGGTGTGGCCATGCCCCTAATTTCATTTGCTTCACTGAGCGTGGGCTTTCCCAGTTCGGCAAATTCCAGCGCCCACTGTCCCTCGCCCCCGCTGCTATTTATGATCTTGGAGATCACAAGAGCTTTAGGACTCACCCATGCTGGGGAGAGCAGCTACTCTCCCCAGCATGAGTGAGTCCCAATGTCCCTCATCACCCCATTATCTCCAATCTGAAACTGGAGATAACAGTGAGGAACCCACTACTGGCACTTGGAGGAATCCCATGAGGCTGTGTGGGTCAGATTAGGATGCCCCATGAGCTGGAGGTTCTGCACCTCTGACTTAGGCCATCATCAGGGACTCTGCTCAGGAACCCACCACTTAGAACACCTGGATTGGCTGTACTAACAAGGGGCAGGGTTTTCTTAGAGGTATCCCGTCAGTTATGGAACTCCCAACCTGCTGCTTTGCACCTTACACCTTTGGTGCAGGCCTTAAAGAAAGCTTTAAAACCCTATTTGCTCAAACTGGCCTTCTCAAGTGGGTAGCTAATACATGTGGTCTGCCCTCAGTAAACCTCAAACTTGGCTTAATTTTCTCACTCCTACTATATATTTATATGTGCTTGTGTCCAACCCTTTTATTGCTTGTAAGCCATTTTGTGAGGGCATGTCTCTGAAAAACAGAGTATAACCAGAATGAATGAATGAATTGGATGAAGTACTGCAGCGGCAGGAGCCAGGTGGGATTGCACCCACTCAGTTCTTCACTTCCTTATCCTCTTTGTGCCACTTTGCCCAGCCAAATAGGAACTACACTGAGGAAGAATGGCTTCAGCAGTAACTGAGGGTCATCTCTAGCCTTAGTTTCTCTAGGCAGCAGGTAAAACCGTACCAGGGCAATCCTCAAAGTCCATTTGACTTGGTTGCTCTGCCCTCCCACCAGGCCCTCCCCTCAAAAAAACATCCATCCTTACAAAAGGTAACAATTATATATATGTGAAAGTTTGAGGCCTACTGAGGCAAAGAGAAAAAAGGTGAGGCTGAGAGGCCTGGAGTTTTCTGTTGGGAGGGAGTAATCCTGAGAGGGGTAGTTTCTGTATCAATTCCCCTGTAAGTTTCATTTCTTCAGGTTTGAAGTAGTACTTTTGGTTTTGAGGGGGGCGGGTATATAAAGAGAGTAAGAGAGCCAGTAAGAGAAGAGAAACAGCCAGTGCATGAAGTGAGAGCAGAGTCTGAAGAGTAAGCAGGAAGAAAAAGCCTAGAAAAGTCTACGGATAGGTAAAGTAATGGAATTTGCATTTTGCAACTTTTACTTCCTTTTTATGCTTTTTGTATCACTCAGCTCTATTGTGTAAATACCTTTAGTTATAATTTGTTTGCTTTAAATCTACTAGTGAACTGTTGTAGTTAGACCCTGTGTCTAGAGTGTCAGTCACCCCATGTCTACAGCCTAAACCCCATGTTACTGGAAAGGGGAAGGTAAAAGAAGGAAGGTGGGATTCTTATGGAGGCAAGAGATCCTTAAGAAGTTGCTCAAGGGGTCCAGGTCATAGGGGGAACCTTGACAATATATGACACATTTAATAAATATGCACTTATTTATCTTGCAGCATTTTTCCTCTGGACATTATGAAAGAGCTTTACTTGCCATCTGTGCTGGTGATACTGAAGATTATTAAAAAGAAAACAACATTGGAAATGGGAAGAAAAAAAAGTTATAGCCTGAAAAATGTTTTACTAACAGAGATCTAAACTGCAAATTATTTCACTGTACACTATACTTCTCATTATAATCTATCCAATGCCTTATCTTTCCTAAAATATATATTTTAAACAAATATAATTTTCAGCCAGCAGCATATTTTGCTTCTTTTGCATTTCAGAATATTCCAGAATATTTAAATATATTTTACGACCCTCACCTCAGAGCACAACTCTAAGCATTCTTACTTGAAAGGAGGCTTTACTAAAATAAATGGGACTCCCTTCCAAGTAAATGTGTTTCATATCAACAGCAGTGTAAGAGCTCAATCTGGTACATGTTTACTCAAATGTAACTCCCACTGTGTTCAGTGGAGCTTGCTCCCAGCTAAGTGTACAGAGTATTGCAGCCTAAGAGCTTTTCTACATGAGGCATTCATTGTGTGCTTGTTGTTCCTTACTCAGGGTTATTAACAGGTTGTTTAGATGACATCATGACCCTCCACTTTCACTCCTATTTTTAAAGAGTAGTTTTGGCAAAAAAAATTTAGAGCAGGGTAAATGCAGTATTTTTGAAAGCAAAAGAACACTTTTCTTTCACACTATAACACTATACCACAGTGCTACCTAAAGGTTATGTAGTGAAAAAGCAGGAAAGGAAACACTCCTCATGTTATGCTCAGATTTCAATTCTTTGACAAAACCTAAAGTAGATAACAGAAGATTAACAACCTCATGTAGAAAAGCTTTAAGAATGACAAGGTGATGCTGCTAAAATCCTAGTTTTTCTTCTTTCTCACACAAAGATAAGACTTGTTTAATAAGAAGAAAGCAGACTAGACTTCAGCATGTTAATTTAAATATCTGATTAATATCTCTTCATAGCAAGCCCTCTATACTCATGCTTAAAGTCAAGATCTTAGTTATATCACGTTGACTTCCATAGGACATAAGCATATGTTAAAATAGTTGTTGACAGTCAGGGCTAGAAATATTGGAACAAGGATAACTGTTTTGGCAACTGGCCTCCGTACACCACCACATTGAAGTTGAAAGGAAACACATCCAGAAGGGGGCGAAGTCAGGACTTTCAGCTGTAATTCAAGGGGTTTGACAAAAGTGGGGCACTAACCATTCAGGAAGCACAGCCATTGGCATACACGCACACCCATTGTTGGGGGCTCATAAGTAATGAAACAAATGGCTGACAAGCAGCTGCCAATGGAGTCAGGTCACTGGTGTTTATTGATGACCTGACTGCTGAGCAAAGCAGCAGGATGAATTCTGAAGTGTATAGGGCTATACTTTCTGCTCAGATTCAGCCGAATGTTGCCAAACTGATAGAACGCCGCTTCATATTGCAGATGGATCATGACCCAAAACAAACAGCAAAAGCTACACAAGAGTTTCTCAAGGCAAAGAAGTGGGATGTTCTTCAATGGCCAAGTCAGTCACTTGATCTCCACCCAATAGACCATGCTTTTCACTTACTGAAAATAAGACTGAAGGCAGAAAGACCCACAAACAAGCAGCAGCTAAAGACAGCTGCAGTAAAGGCCTGGCAAAGCATCTCGAGCATTTGGTCATGTCCATGGGTTCCAGACCTCAGGCAGTCGTTGACTGCAAAGGATTTTCATCCAGGTATTAAAGGTGATCCTTAAGTTTGAAATGATGTTGATTTGTTCCATTACTTATGAGCCACCAACGACAGGGGTGTGTGTATGCCACTGGCTGTCCTTCCTGAATGGTTAGTGCCCCACTTTTGTCACACCCCTTGAAATACAGCTGAAAGTTCTGACTTTGCTCCCATCTGGGTGTGTTTCCTTTCACCTTCAATGTGGTGGTGTACAGAGGCCAACTGCCAAAACAGTTATCCTTGTTCCAATATTTCTGGCCCTGACTGTATTTCAGAGTACTTTCTTGGGTGTTCCTGGATTGGATAAACACATTTCCCATTTTCTCATTATGTCAGGGGTTGTTTTCTTAGGGCACAATCCTGTTGAGATAGTCAGCAGCCTCCAATGTCGGAGGCTGCCAAGTACCCAATGCAGGGTGGCCAGAGCACGGAGACAATCCTTATCTCCATGCTTCGGCTGCCCTGCATTGTTTTGGTGAGATGGCTGATTTTGGCTGTCTAGCCACAGCTTTGGGGAAGGGAAGGAGGCCGCTTGGCACATAGGAAGCTGAATAAAGAGGCTTCCATGGTCTCCTCCCCTTCCTGCCCCCAGGACCACCCACTTTTCCCCCATCTCCATGCTCCATTTCTGAGCATGGAGACTAGCTGGCATGGAGAGAACCACACAGGCTACAAGGGCGACAGGGCAGGGAGCGCAGTTTTGGGGAACCACATTCAGCGCACTGGCTCAGATTTCGAAAAATCCTACAGCCCTCTAGACAGTGTCTCGTAGCCACAGAATTGCTCCCTTACCCAATCATCTTCTGCCTCTCCCCTGACAAACCTCTTACCTGACACCTGACCAAGTACAGCATGTAGCTCTAGTATAGCATTTACTCATTTGTCAAGTGTTGGCACCCATGCATTTTTATTACAATGTAGATACTTTTCTGGCCAGTCAAATAAAATTTCAATGTACATGAAATATAAATGTAGAGAAATTAGAATGGTTTGTGCTGAATGTTAACAATGGTTTGTTGAAAGAAGCCTGCTTCATGAACCAGTTTGTAGCTGACTTGTTTTAAACAAACCATAGCTAACATTAAGCACAGTTTGTTGAGTTCTCAATACCAGAGAAAACGACTGAAAAGGTAACCAGAAGCCAGACTGATGCTCAAATTATAGGGAATAGATGTGCAAGGGCTGTGTATGATTTAATGAAATTTACAAGACTGATCTCTTTCCATTTTATTCAAAATATTCCTAGCACCACCACTTTCTAAAAACAGTAGCTAAGATTGCAATCCTACAGACCAAAGGTGGACAACATCTAGCCCATGGGCCACATGTGGCCCGTTTTTTAAAAAAATGGTGTCCATAGCCACTACAGAGCACCTAAAGGATTACATTTATCTTGGAAACCAGCAAAATTCACTAATTGTAGCGCCCTGTAAGGCTATAAAGGAGTTTGCTGCTGAATTTTGGTGGCAGACCAATGATTTGGGCCCTTTTTGAGGGGGGGGCACATACTGCAGCCCCTGGAGGTAATCTAGGGGCAAAAAATAGCCCCCAGGCACCTAGAAGTTGCTCACCCCTGCTATAAACACTTACCTAGGAGTAATTCTAATTGAACCTAATGAAACTGACTTCCAAGTAGAGAAGGTAAAGAGAGCCAGGCCCCCTCAGATATTTAAACACTTTCGGCATCTTGATTAAACATGATCATACACCCGTGATTGGTCATTCACGGATGTTTGTGGGTCCTTTACACAATGTTGTCAACCTCCAGGGCCTCCCCCATTCTTTATAACCTTTATGCCGGTTTTCTTAAGATCAGGAAAAGTCTGGCATTTTTTCTAGAAGTGTGATGAAGCACTGCAACAGCTGCATGTACTTCCCCAATTCCACTATACCATAGCACCATCTTGTGGCTGTATAATGAAACATATAGAACTTGCAGAGAAAGGAAATCCCTAGAAAAAAAGCATGTGTAGGCACATGTAAAGGAGACGAACTTAATCCCACAAAGAATCCAGAAGCAGAAGCCCCAGTAAAGATGTGGGCTAAAACCCTCGTGTAGACAAGCCCTAAATCAGATATCAACCTCATGGTTAATGTTTATGGTTTGTTGAAAGATGACTTGTTTTAAACAAACCAAAGTTGACATTAACCACAGTTTGCAGGGTTCAGAAGACATGGCAAGTGGATAATTGATAACAGGAGCAAAAGCTTCCAAGCTTCTCCCCGTGGCCGCTTCAGGGGAATGGGGTACATGGAAGCCATGGAGAAGCTAGGCTCATTTCAGTGATGTCCGAACACAGCCAGTAAGTCACTTTTCTAGCTACAAGAAATAGGTGTGTGTATTTCCAGTATGTAACCAACTGACGAATTTTTATTTGTTTAAAATTTTCATAGTAAACTCTAGAATTCACCTGAAAATTCTGCTAGAGAGCAAAAGAAAAAGTCCTGAAAATGTCCAACAAACATATGCAGAACGTGGAGATTGTCAAGGTTATTTATACTCACGCTTACGGAGCTGTAAAATACAGGTTCAAGCCCTATTTAGACAGCTATCTTAAATGCATTTACGTTGGGACAAAATGCATATTTAGAACCTCATGTTAGGAACAATGCCTAATGGCCCCACTCCCAAAGCTGCTTTTCTCTTTGGAACAAATGGCATTATAAACATATGTACATTTTAAACAAAGATATTATATGTGGTGTGCAGTTAGCGCCTGAGTCCCACAAAGTAGTCTGGGATGAACATCCTCCAGATTCAAATTAGAACAAATGGGTGAACGAATGCTGTCAGTACGATAGGAAATGACTGGTATGGAAACATTTGTGGTCTGTAAAAGGCAGACCAATGCTCAGATTATATGAAAAATGTGTTGGAGAGAGATAGCAATTCAATGAAATACACAAGATCCATCTTAGACTCCCTCCATTCTTGCCAAAACATTCCTGATGCCTTCTAGAAACAGCAACTAAGGGCGCAATCCTATGACCACTAGCCAGTGGCTAGAGGGCCACAGAAGTGTTCAGTTTTCAGGAACCGACTTCAGACCTTGCACTCCAAGGTCAGTTCCCAGAAAACCACCTCCCTGTCGCCTCCCCCACCTCATAGGTGGCACGGATAGTCCCCAGGCTCCAAGCTTGTAAGAGAAACACGGAGCGGGGCAAAGGAGCGCGTTCTCAGGGACGGGAAGGGGTGGGGAGTGGGGAAGTGCTGGTACAATGCTTTCTATGCACTGTCTGGTCTCCCCCCCAACCCCACTCCAACGTTCCTCTGCTAGACTGCCGAAATCAGCCGTCTAACCATGAATGCAGGGCAGCTGGAGCGCGGAGAACATCTCCTCCGCATTCCCCTCTGCCCTGCATTGGATAGGCACTTGGAGGCAGCCACCTATCCCAATAGGATTGCTCCCTATGGGGTTGTTAATAATGATGCAGGGAATCAGACACCCCCCCCCGTGAAATCTGAACACTGACTCAGATACCAACCTTACCTTTGCTGCTTCTCTATATACTAGATTTGTGATCTAGTTGCATAGATTATGAAGTAGCATACATTTACTTTCTAGCTTTTAAACCTTAAATCAGTAGCTAAGGTAATTCGATGCATGTTAGGGCAGCAAAAAAAAAAAAAGTCCTACAACTCCCAACATCCCCCAGCCAGCATAGCTGGGATGGTGTAAGCCGGTTTTGCTGTCTAAACGTGCATAGGATTTTGCCCTTAGTAACGTATGGCTGTGAGAGCTGGACTATAAGGAAGGCTGAGCGCCGAAGAATCGATGCCTTTGAACTGTGGTGCTGGAGAAGACTCTTACGAGTCCCCTGGACTGCAAGGAGGTCACATCAGTCCATCCTAAAGGAAATCAACCCTGAGTGCTCATTGGAAGGACAGATACTGAAGCTGAAGCTCCAATATTTTGGCCACCTAATGCGAAGAGAAAAGTCCCTGGAAAAGACCCTGATGCTGGGAAAGATTGAAGGCAAAAGGAGAAGGGGACGGCAGAGGATGAGATGGCTGGATAGCATCACCGATGCAATGAATATGGACTTGAGCACGCTCCGGGAGAGAGCGCAGGACAGGAAGGCCATGGGGATCACGAAGAGTCGGAGACGACTGAGCAACAAATTTGTATACCGCCTTTCCGGATACAAAGCCGACCAAAGCAGGTCACAAGTAACATAAAAAATCATCTGGATATTTCCCTTAGGACAGCTTCCTTCGCATCCTAGCACACTACCTATAAAAGCCGAAACAAAATATTTCCTCTCCCGCAGAGACTGAAACTCCGCCAATGTTCAAGCAGCCACCGTCGATGTCATAGACTCCTAGCATGCAATCCTGTACCCGGTTGTCTGGAAGCGAGGCCCACTAAACCCATAGGACTTACTCCTGAGTAGACAGGCGCAGGGCCGCACTGCGTTCCACGCTACCTCCACCTAGCGCTACATGACTATCATAACAACAAGACCCCCGGGCGACGCCGGTCTATTCGCCGGAGACCCTACGAAATACCCGGCGTTCGGTTTTAGCTCCGCCCCCAGGGAGCCGGCACGTGTTTACAACTCGCCCCCACTCTCCGCCTCGTTGACACGCGAGCCTGTACTTTCATTGGCAGCGGCGGCTGCCCATCTGGAACAATCCTCCACTTGACTGGCGCTG
This sequence comes from Heloderma suspectum, assembly GCF_057233095.1. Lineage (NCBI taxonomy): Eukaryota > Metazoa > Chordata > Lepidosauria > Squamata > Helodermatidae > Heloderma > Heloderma suspectum. Next base: position 75,747,942 of record NC_139462.1, read on the forward strand.
AGAAGGGGCGGGGGAAAGACTCGTGAAGCGACCGGGTCCATTTTGTTCCCGGATGGGTCGTTCGTTGCGACGAGGAGGCGAGAGCTGTTCCGAAAGTGGCAGTGATCGGCAAGCGGCGGTTACGGGAGCGGCGAGGAAGGCAGTCGGTGGCTTACAGGCGGAAAGGCGAGCGGCCTCACGGTCGGGGGAGGGAGCTTGTCTCCTCAGTGGTCTGTTTAGAACTCGCCGCGTCCGGAAAACAGACGAGCGCCCCCCCGCCCTCGTCCGGAGGGTCCCTGCTGACGCATGCGCAAATGGAGGCGAGCCTGACCTGCGCCGTCTGCCTGTCGCTCTTCGAGGAGCCGGTGACGCTACCGGGGTGCTCGCACAACTTCTGCCGGCCTTGCCTGGTCGAGTGTCTCGGCCAAGCCCGGGGCGCCGCGGAGCCGCCGCCCTCACGGCCGGGGCCGCGAAGCCATGGCCAGCCCCAGGAGACCGGGCAGGCTTCCGGCCGAGGCTCGCGGAGCGGCGCCGTCTCCGTTAGCGTGCCGTGCCCGCTGTGCCGGAAGCTCTGCCGGCTGCCCTCGGACGGCGGGGCCGCCGCCCTGCCCGTCAACACCACGCTGGCCGAGGTGGTGAAGCTGTTCAAGGCCGCCAGCCTCGCGAGGCCGAGCCGGGAAGCGACGCCGGAGGAGGCCTCGTGGGCGCTGGCCCCGCAGTTGGCCGCGCTGGGCGTCGCTTGCGAGAAGCACCCGGACCGGTCCCTGCAGCTCTACTGCCGCCTCTGTCACCGCGGGGGCTGCGCGCAGTGCGTGTCCGAGGAGCACCGCGGCATCTTCCACTCCGTCAACCTCATCGACACGGTGTACCAAGAGGAGAAAGTAAGCGCTTCTGTGGGGAGTGGGAGGAAGCTCTTCTCTCCCGAGGTTGGCGCCTGGGACAACCGAAAGCAGATGAGCCTCTCCCCCACGGCCTTGCCTTGTAGGAACGCATTGGGGCACTGTGTAGTCTTGTATGACCAACAGAGGGAAAAAACACCCCTCCAACCATACATGCAGTGGGCTGCATCCCATGGTGGTCTGATTTAAGTCTATTTATTCCAGTGGTTCTGTTCTAAGTAACACTCACATCGGAGAGGTTAAAGGGGAAGAAAATAAATAATTCCTGTGAACTGCCCAGAGGGCTTCAGCTATTCGGCAGTATAGAAATGTTACTAAGGGCGCAATCCTGTGGCCGCTAGTCAGTGGCTAGACAGCCATAGGATAGGTCAGTTCCCTGAGAACCGACCACCACCCCTTCCTGTGCTGCCTCGTAGGCAGCATGGAACAGCCCCGTGTGTCATGCTTGGAAGAGGCGTGCAGAGCAGGGAAAACGGGGCATTCCTGGGGGGGAGGGCGGAAGTGCCGTTCCAACGCTTCCTATGTGTCGTTCCCATCCCCCCCACTTCGACTTCCCATGGCTAGACAGCCGGAATCAGCTGTCTAGCCGCCAATGAAGGGGGGCTGAAGCGTGGAGGGGACAATCCCCTCCACGCTTTTCTTGCCCTGCATTGCGTAGGCGGTCGCCTCAGAGTTCAGAGGCAGCCACCTATCATGATAGGATTGCACCCTAAGTATTCTAGCAAGGTGTACAACATAACCTTTTTGCAGCCTGATTCTGGGCAGAGGTAGGACTAAGCCTTGCCTAGGTGCATGTTGAAGAGCACGTGGGGAGGATGGACAAAAAGAACATGAGCGTATATATAAATATAAAAGGGACACCTCCCAATTAAGGGAATCCTGTCTCTTCAATCACACCAGTTTTATAGACCCATCTTAATGCAGATTTTGGTGTGCCATAAGCCCATGAATCAATCGACTAAGCGTTTTTAGCTCTGCATAGGCTTGCAGCCAGCTTTAATTGATTCAGTCTGCATATGTACCATGTTTTCTTCTTAGATACATGTATGTGTTGGAGCAAGCATCTTAAAATGGGCATTTCTTTGTGTGAGGGAGATAGGGAAATGCCTCTTAAATGTCTGATCTACAGTTCAAAAAACAGTGTTAAAAACAGTATGTTTTTTAAAAACATACTTTATGTTTTTAAAAAAGCCAACAACTTTGTTTTAACTGATTAAGCAGCCTGAACATGGTTACACAGCCAGTCTGGACTACACAATCTCTTGTGAAGGCTGAGAAAGCAAGCTGTGGGAGGGTTTAGCCAAAATCCTCTCCACTTCTTTGCCATTCAGTGATGGTTGGCACACATTTTGACATCCCATCTGTCAGGCTTTGGTCAATAAATGATAAGCAAGTGAAGTGAATTAGGATACGGAGCAGTATGTTTGTCAGTCCACTCTCTCCTGTCCCCTTTCCTTATTTAAAATCAGTGGGTCTTATGTTTGCCATACTAACTTTTTAAAATTAATTTTTTAATTGTGAATTTCAACAAAACCCTGAAAAGAAAAGAGGGGAATCTTTTCATTTTGTAATTGCTTTCATAATTTCCTCTATATGCAAAGTAGCCAGGAGCAACTCGTTGTGAGGAATCTAAACATGGAAGATTAACATGATTTTTAAAAGCATCCGTATCCTGTTTGCTGTACTAACTTAATGCTTAATTAAGGGTGGGCAACCTGAGGCCCCAGTCCTGTCTTCCTGGGGTAACAGGCCAGCCTTCTAGAGTTCCCCATATGGCCATGCTCCATTTTCCGCAACCACTGATTGTTTGATAGTTTCTCAGCTTTTTGTGTAGTGTTTTCCACATAGGCGTAATGTCTCTCCTAAGGCTTAGTTACTGATAGTAAAAGCTTTAAGCTACAATATGCTGGTATAGTTTGTATTTCTGGCCCCACCCTTTTACCTTTGGCCCTGCCGCCTTGGCCTTCAATCCCACCCACCACTGGAATGTGGCCCCTGAGAGCGTCTCCAAAATTGAAATTGGCTCTAGGGCTGAAAGAGGTTTCCCACCCTAAGCTTAATGGGACTTAAGCATGTTTAACTTGATCTGGCTTGGGTTTCTTTTTTTTTTAATCTATTTTTATAAATGAAATAAACAATACCAACAACATAATCAAAATCTTCAGTTTCCAACATTACAGTATTCTGAGGGGGCGGGGGAAAGGGAGAATAGCAAAAGAAGGAAAAAATATATATAAATCCAGTTGCAGATTATACCTATACAGCACTCTTCCAAACATTGCAGGTATTATTAAATCTTCAATCTGCTACACCACAAACAGTGAACCTTATCTTCAGTGTCATATCAGTCTTATAGCAAAGGAACAGGAGCAAACAATCCATTTCCATTGGCCATATATTACCATTCAATTAACGCGTATTAGTAAACATTAAAGGTTTAGCCAGCAAGGAATAATAATAATCATAATCCGATGATGATAATAATAATAAGAAATTTAAGAAAAAGATAAAAAACAAAAGCAAACCATTCGTATATTTTAAGTAATATATCTAAAAATATATTTATATTTGTACACACACACACACAGGCATTTTATTACAATATAACATAAAAAAGGAGAAAGGAAACAGAAATATGCAAACATTTACTCTGGCACACTGCCTAGACATCTTATCAGCTATAACCCAAGGAGCACTTCAAAAGAACAGTAAAGATGGCTAAATTCCAACTCCAGAGGCTGAGAGAGTTGGTTCCCTTGTTTTAATTTTAATACCAGTTAGGAATGACTCTGCAGCATCAGGATTTAAAAACCTTTTCATCTGGTCTTCAAAAAGAATGCAAAATGTAGCCGGATATTTAATATGATATTGCAGCTCTGGCTTGGGTTTCTTAGGCTTTACAGCAAGTAATAGTTTAACAAATAACAGGGTAGAGTGGAAATACTCATTTGTACTTGTTCCAAGAGAAGAATACCGGTTTTGAAGTTCTGATCATTCAGGCTGAAAACTCACCCTTCTAAAATTCAGGGAACCTGATAATCCTGTTTTAAGTGATAATTTTTATGTTAAGCAAAATGCTTGCAATAATTAGGTATGCTGTTGTTAAATAAAGTTCTGTGCTTTTCAAAACAATTAAACACTTTTATAAATATCTGTTTTACAGCTAGCTTTCTTCAGTAACCTGAAGAAAATAAGAGAATTACATCTGAACCTGATGAAGGAAATGACAGTTCCCCCAAAGGATGCAGGGGTAAGATGAAATTAATTAAATCTGTAGGAAACTGTGAAGGAAATACGTAGTTCAACAGATTCCTGTATACAGTTACTTTATTACTGTGCATGTATGAAAGAAAGCATTATATTTTCCAAATCCAAGGTTGAATCTGTCCCACACTTACCTTATTTATATTTGTAGTACTATGTATGTGCATGCTACTTTATTTTTTTATTACGCTATTTAGACTGCCATAGGATTTTTCAGTTTTGGGGAACCATGTTCCCCTCCCCCTCCCCAGCTGCCTCATAGGAGACATGGTTCTTCCCCATCTCCATGCTTGTAACCACAGCACAGAGCGGACGAAAAGGGGGCATTCCTGGGGGCAGAGAGAGAGGAGGAGATAGCAGAAGCATCATTACAACGCTTTCTGTGGGCTGCGTGGTCTCCCCTCACCCCACTCCGACATCCCCAGCTAGACAGCCAAAATTGGCCGTCTAGCCACAAATGCAGGGTGGCCAGAGAATGAAGGAGAGGGTTCCCTCCGTGCTCCACGCACCCTGCATTGGATAGTCGGCCACCTCCGAGTTCAGAGGCAGCTGACTATCCCGATTGGATTGCACCCTGAGTCAATTAATGATGGTCATCAGACCAGACAGGGCTTTTAAAATAGTGCAGGCACTGGGGTTCCACTGAATTCATCATCCAAGCAAAAAAACCAAAACCATGTAACAAGTTCTTGAACATCTCTTTTGCTTTAGAATTAATGCACGCTCAGTTGTGTAACTATATCTGGTCGAGCAGTCATAGTTGTTTTTTTTGTCAATAGATATAAATCAAACTTCATGTAAGAACTTGGTGCACCTTTTTTGAAGCTCAAAAAGCTTGTATGCAATCTCTGAATTATTGGGTAGTCCTATCAATGATACCATATGATTGATTCTTCATTTCTCTTTCTGTGGCAGCAGCATAGTTGCCAAAAATATCATTTTAAAAATAATTTGCAATAGTGTTTAAAATGTTGAGAATGGCAAGTTCTAGATAACTGCAGCTTTACCTGTTTTCCTTCTCACTTTCTCATGTGCATGCTGCCATCCAGTGCTGGCAAACATCTGTACCAGTTAAAACTGAAAATTAACATGGACTTGGCTGAATGTATAACAGACACCACCTCCTCATTTTCCTTGAGCTATAGAGGGGATGGAGCACAGTTCCTCGCTCATGGATGTGCTTTGTCTGTAATAAAAAAGAAGGAAGAGGTGTTTGTTTTATTTCTAAAATACTTGTATCCTGTCTTTTTAAGCCAAAAAGGCTCTACAAGGCAGCTAATATTCAGTACTAAAACTACAATTAGACCCCCCAAAATTAACCAATAATTAACTAACTAAAAGAGCAGTAGGCAATACAAAAATGAGAAACCAGGAAAAGAACCTAATAGCCGGAAACACCTCACATTCTGAAAGCTCAAAAGGCTCTTTTTTGCCTGGCATTGAAAAGCTAGCAGTGAGTGAATGGAGATCACTTTTCCCAGGAGAGAGTTCCAGAGTCTTGGTGCAGTTGTTGAAACAGCCCCAGGTAAACCCACCCACCCTTCAACATTCTTCAAATAGCAAGTAGCAGGTCCTCTGTGGAAGATCTTTGATATCCGGGGCAGAGTGTTAAAGGTTTTAGAAGTTAATGCCAGCACTTTTGAGCAGGAGCCAGAAACCAACTGGGAACCAATGAAGATCGGCATCATATATTCTGGCCCACCCTAGTTAATCTGACAGCTATATCTCAAATCTGTTGTAGCTTCCAAGATATTTTCAAAGTCAGCTTCACCTAGGGTACAGTGTGGTAATCAAGTCTAGATGTGACTAAAATGTGAGTGACTGGGGCTAGATAAATCTTCCCCAAATCTGGGTTTCTCCAGATGTTATTGCCTACAACTCCTGTCATCGCTAAGAATTGGCAATGGTAGGTGGGGTTGATGAGAGTAGTAGGCAACAACATCAGGAGGGACTCGGGTTGGGGAAGCCTGGACTAGATAATTTCTGTCCACGAAAAGGTAAAGGTGTCAATCCAGCCTAATAGTGCTGATAGAACACCCATTTGGCCATTGCTGAAAAACATTCCAAGACCAGCCATATGTGCAGCCAGGTTTTGTTTCTGCTTTGCATTGATGTTTCTGGTGCTTTGAATTTCTTGCTCATACCTGTGATTTTGACTGGGTTTTTTCTCCCCAGTTCTGCCCTCATTTATTTCCTTTTGTGTTCCATACAGCACAGATGTACAGATATATGCACCTTAAAGAAAATGCCAATGAACTTTAATGTATTGTTTTTAAATATAATACTATTTTAGGCAGTAATGCAACTTGAAGAGGAGTTAATTAAAACAGAATTTGAAAAAGTCTGTAAAGCTTTGGAAATGAGGAAAAAACAGTTGCTTGAAGACCTTGAAATCCAGAAGAAAAGGAAAGCGAAGGAGAGTCTAATATGGAAGAGAATGAAGGAAGTACACAGAAAAACCATTGAAAACATTCTTAATGACTGTGAAAAGCTTTTAGATGAATGTGATCCCCAGCGTTTCTTAGAGGTGAAAGCATTTTAGTTATGTTACCTGGATTCATCATATGAATTAATGACAGGGAAAACAGGATTTTTCTGTCAGTCCGTAATTGTTCTAGAACAGTAAAAACTAGTCCATAATGCTAATGTTTTAAATCTGTATCCTCTTCCATATTATGAGATAGTGAAAGAGCATAATATTTTCTCAGATGGTCAGTTATCTTTAGAGTTGTATTTGGAGTTGTTGTCTATGAAAACTGAGGCTCAATCTACTTGAATGTTGACAGAGCATCTGCTTGCAGGGAACAGCACAGGGTTTGATAGAGATCAATTTATTTGTTTTTAAATGTTATACCCCGTTTTTCATTATTAACTTTTTGTAAGCTGCTTTGACATAAAATAAACTCCAAATTTCTAATTTCAACTTCACATAATAAAATCAAGTGTGGGATAAAACCATTCAACATAAAAACAGGGAAATGTAACTTTAGCCCACACTAAAAGGTGGCAAAATGAAAATGTCTTAGCAGCTTGTCTGCAGCTTAAGAGAGGGAGCTGACTAAACCTCTCAAGGGAGGGATTTCCACAGTCTGGGTACAGCAGTAGGAAAGGCCCTGTGTCATGACCCAACCAGTCAGGCTTCTGCAAGTGGTGAGACACATAGCAGGGTCTCCAAAGTTGAAAGCTGTGGGTGGGCAGTGTCATATGGGAGAAGGCAGTGCTTAAAATATCCTGTGACCAAGATGTAGATAAGGCCATCCATTTACTAAGATTTCTTTATATTAAAATGTTTAATTTAGCTTTTAGTCTTACGGGATCTCTGTTCATCAGGCAAGTGGTCAGGGATTGAATTCTCAGGCATAAGAACTTGAAAAACTGCCTGCCTGCTATTACACTTGGCTTTCTGTTACTGCTCAATGCAGGACAGGTGTGAAGTGTTTTGGCTGGTAGAATGAAACATAAGATTGTCTCTAGCCAAGTGTATTTGTGGATTCCCGCTATTATGTAAACGTAGATTCTGGAAAAGAATCCTAGAGCTTGCACTTTCAAGCAGACGGTGTATAGCAGATTTTCCGTCCCAAATATGTGTAAGTTTACTTCCTTGCCTTGTGTTCCATGCTGAAATGATAGTGTAAACTGTTGGTTAAACATTTAATTTCTGATAAGCACTCCGGTAAAGAAGTGATTGAAAAGGTCTTCATTTCTATTTTGCTTAATTCACAGGTCGCATGCAGCTTGAATCAAAGGTGAGTCTACTATGCTGAATTAGGGTACGTGAAGATTGGCGTTTGCCTTTTCAGTAAGGTGATTATAAAATATTGGTAGCATTGGGGTGGGCATGAAGGAAGTATTTTATGCATAAGTATAACTGCCAATCGCACACAATCGTGCTTTTGCTGAGTGCAGGACCAATCTAAAGTCATCTTACCCTTGAAGCATATTATTTTTGTAGCACAAAAAAGAATATGGTGACTACAGTTCATCTTGCTGGCTGGCTTTTCCTTTAGGTCAGATGTGGGCATCCTGTGGCCCTCCAGATGTTGTTGGACTGCAACTTTTGTCACTGTCACTATGCTGGTTTGGGCTGATGGATGTTGCGGTCCAACAGCTACTGGAGGGCCACAAGTTACTGACCCCTGCTTTAGGTCAGCGTGTACAAAAAACCTTATATACTGATTAGTATATTATCCAGTGAGAAATGAAACTTAAGTATTACAGACTTTTTAAGGATGTGGATTAATTCCCTAACCATTTTTGCCACCATACATCACTTTAAAGCTTCTTGCTAAAATATTTGAGCTGCTTTGCGTCAGTATAGTAAAATAATATATTGCAAATCATGCTGAAACTTCATGTTCTAGGACTAGTTTGCTTATGCACATTTTTCTACACAACTAGTACCATTTAGTTTCTTTGGAGGATAAAATTTTTATTTCCAAAATGCATACCCAAAAGTTCTGGGACTAGTGGTAATTTGCGTGCTCATGGCACGCATACCTTTCTACACAGCTGGTGGCATCTCTGCTCCAGGAGGTCCTGGGTAGAGTAGAGCATCTATATCCATTTCAATCTACCTTCAGGCCTGGTTATGGAACAGAGATTGTTTTGGTTGCCTTAGTGGATGATCTATGTCAGAAACTGGATTGGGGAAGTACCTCTTGGCAAGTTTCAATACCACCAATGATGGTATCCTTCTGGCTGGGTTGCAACTTGAGAGGTGGTGTTTAACAGTTGCTCTGGTACTTTTTGGAGGGGCAATTTTATTTATTTAAATAAATATAATAGAGTTATATACCACTGAACATAATTAAAAATTTCAGGAGGTGGTTCTGGGTGATTCCTGTCCTATTCCGTAGCTGTTGGTCTGTGGAGTCCCTCAGGGTTTCATCTTGTCCCCCATGCTATTTAACATATACCGGAAAATGCTGGGTGAGGTTGTCTGAAGTTGATGACACCCTACTCTACAGAGAGGTTGTCAGTATTGATGACACCCTACTCTCTCATTCCTTTCGATTTAAATCCAGTGAAGCTGTTAAAGTTTTAAATCATTGTCCAGTGTTGCTAATTGACTGGATGAGGGCAAACAAATTGAAGCCTACCCCAGACAAGTGTTCCTGGTCAGTCAAAGGGCAGATCAGGGAACAGGGACTTTCCTGTGTTGGAGTTACACTCTCCTTGAAAACTCAGATTTGTAGTTTGGGTATACTCCTGGTTCCAGCCCTGAACCTGAATTCCAAGGATTCAGTGATAGCCAGGAATGTATTTGCACAGCTGAGACTAGTGTGCCAACTGCACATGTTCCTGGAGATATTGGATCTGGCCATGGCAGTTCATGCCTTAACTACATTTTATTTATTTATTACATTACGATACCACCCAATAGCCAAAGCTCTCTGGACAAGCCACAAAAATTAAAACTTTAAAAGACAACACGATAAAACAATTTTAAAACTTTAAAAGTTTTAAACAGAATAAAAGCAGAGTTTAAAAAAAAAAAAAAACCAACATCAGGGAAAGATCCAAAAACACAACAATACACATTTAAAAACAAACTGAAGAACTAATAGGTCTAGGAAAAGAAAAGGGTCTTCACCTGGCACTGAAAAGACCATAAAGTTGGCGCCAGGTGATCCTCTCCGGTTAGGGCATTCCACAACTGGGGTGCCACTATCAAAAAGGCCCTCTACTTAGTAGCCACCTGCCTCACCTCAGTTGGTGGTGGCACCCAGAAAAGAGGCTATGAAGACAATCTTATGGTTCGGGTAGGTGTATATGGGAGAAGATAATCCTTCAGGTAGCCTGGCCCCCAGCCATTTAGGACTTTAAAAGTTAATGCCAGCACTCTGAATTGGGCCCAGAAACTGACTGGAAGCCAGTACAGATTAAAGAGCACTGGTGTAATATGATGTGCCTGTTAATAAGCTCACAGCTGTTCCATCATGTTTGGACTAATATAATGTGCTGTACATAGGGCTGCCTTTGAAAACTGTTCAGAAACTTTAGCTGATCCAGAATGCTGCGGTCAGACTGTTGACAGGATGGTTCAGAGGGAATGTGATTCCTTTGTTACAATGCTTTCACTGGCTACCAGACTGTTTCTTTAGTATTTTTAGTGAAAGGTAGGATGATACTATGCATGTTTACTAAGACACAAGTCCCCCCTTATTTTAATGAGACTTCTACACAAGCTTGCTTATAAGAACATACAGTCAGGGCCAGAAATATTGGAACAAGGATAACTGTTTTGGCAGTTGGCCTCTGTACACCACCGCATTGAAGTTGAAAGGAAACACACCCAGATGGGAGCGAAGTCAGGACTTTCAGCTGTAATTCAAGAGGTTTGACAAAAGTGGGGCACTAACCATTCAGGAAGGACAGCCAGTGGCATACACACACACCCATCGTTGGTGGCTCATAAGTAATGGAACGAATGGCTGACAAGCAGCTGCATGGCTGGGTGTGGCCTGTTTCCTGGGTACCACATGACAATCAAGCAGATAAAAGGCCTGGAGGTAGTTCTGAGTGTTACATTTGCATTTGGTAGCTGTTCACTGCAACTCTCAACATGAGGTCCAAAGAGGTGTCCATGTGAGTGAAGGAGGCCATCATTAGGCTGAGGAAACAAAATAAACCCATCAGAGAGATGGCAAAAACAGTGGGAGTGGCCAATACAACAGTTTGGAACATCCTGAAAAAGAAGGAATTAACTGGCAAGCTCAGCAACAGCAAAAGGCCTGGAAGGCCACGGAAGGCATGTCATTGTCAATATCTACAGTCAAGAGACGGCTTTATGAATGTAAATACAGAGGCTTCACAACAAGGTGCAAGCCACTGGTAACGCTCAAGAACAGAAAGGCCAGATTAGCCTTTGCCAGCAAACACCTAAAAAAGCCTGCCCAGTTCTGGAATAAGATTCTTTGGACTGATGAAACCAAGATTAACTTGTACCAGAATGATGGGAAGAGAAAAGTATGGAGAAGGAAAGGAACAGCTCATGATCCAAAGCATCCCACATCATCTGTCAAACATGGTGGAGGCAGTGTGATGGCATGGGTATGTATGGCTGCCAATGGAACCAAGTCACTGGTGTTTATTGATGACCTGACTGCTGATCAAAGCAGCAGGATGAATTCTGAAGTGTATAGGGCTATACTTTCTGCTCAGATTCAGCCGAATGCTGCCAAACTGATAGGACGCCACTTCATATTGCAGATGGATAATGACCCAAAACATACAGCAAAAGCTACCCCAGAGTTTCTCAAGGCAAAGAAGTGGGATGTTCTTCAATGGCCAAGTCAGTCACCTGATCTCCACCCAATAGAGCATGCGGTTCACTTACTGAAGTCAAGACTGAAGGCAGAAAGACCCACAAACAAGCAGCAGCTGAAGGCAGCTTCAGTAAAGGCCTGGCAAAGCATCTTGATGGAGGAAACTCAGCATTTGGTCATGTCCACGGGTTCCAGACTTCATGTAGTCATTGACTGCAAAGGATTTTCCTCCAGGTATTAAAGGCGATCCTTAAGTTTGAAATGATGTTGGTTTGTTCCATTACTTATGAGCCACCGGGGGGGGGGGGGGATGTATGCCACTGGCTGTCCTTCCTGAATGGTTAGTGCCCCACTTTTGTCAAACCCCTTGAATTACAGCTGAAAGTCCTGACTTCGCTCCCATCTGAGTGTGTTTCCTTTCAACTTCAATGTGGTGGTGTACAGAGGCCAACTGCCAAAACAGTTACCCTTGTTCCAGTATTTCTGGCCCTGACTGTAAGAAGAGCCATAGTGGATCAGACCAAGGGTCCACCTAGTCCTGCATTCTGTTTACACAGTGACCAACCAGCTGCTAATGAGAAACCCACAAGCAGGACCTGAGGACCACAGCACCCTCCCACCCATGTTCCCCAGCAGCTGGTGTACGTAGGCGTGCTGCCTCTGATACTGGAAGCAGCATATAGCCATCAAGACTAGCAGCCATTGATAGCCTTATCCTCCATGAATTTGACATTAGTGCTACAGTCTTAGACTGGTTTTCTTATTGAAGTGGCAGGGCTGAAAATGTGCTGAATACATAAACTGCAATTTTCCACATTATTTATTTGGAATATTTATATAACACTTTTCAACAAAAAGTGGTCAAAGCAGTTTATACAGTGAAAATGTAGCTTGGAAATAAGTAATCGGTTCTCTGAAAAAAAATCTGCCATTGATTCCTTGTCTGGTCTTGAATTAATTGCTTATCTCTAAGCCTCTGTACTCCTCACCTGCAAAATAGGACCATTAATTGGTTGCCCTTTATCCGGCCCTTCTGCAGCTCACTGCATTTTTAAGCTGGATATTAGTATCTGATCTATACTAAGTCAAACATGGAATTTTTGTTTTTGTATATTATGCATGTTATCCCCAATGTATGGCTTAGAGTGCAGCAGATACTTGTGACTAATTCCATATCCTGAGTCACCAATGGTAGACCCCAGGTTTCTAGTGAAAAATTAAAAAGTAGATCACACAAGCCTGACGTTTACTCACTGCTGGTGTAAAGCAGTACTGGTGTAATTCATGTTCTGCTTCATCATGAAACTTGCATTAAAATCCCATTTGCATACAGATTTCACAAAGTTTTTTGAGAAATTGCAAAGTTTCAAGAACTAGTTTATCTACTTCCCTTGCTTTCGTGTTTGCTGAGCAATCCTGTAGAATATGAATACTGAGCAGCAGAAATAGTACTTTCACTGTATCTTAAATTTTCTCTACAGAATGAAGACTCAGCTTGACCTGATGCAAATATCGTCCAACCATGATGAAAGCCAACCAGAATACAAACAAATGCAAATGGATACCACATCTTTAGTCAATGATATCTTAGCCTTGAATCTCACTGCAGTTAATTTGGATGCTGCAAAAGGTATGTAGGCACTTTCAAATATGGAAGACCTTAATTATTTTATAAAACACTACCACCTATTGATATAATTATGAGTTCTTAAAATGAATAAGTAACTTCCACTGACCACAATGATTTTGGATTGCCCCAATAATTTGTAAAAGTGGAGATATGCTGAAACTATTTCATTTTGATATTAAAAAATGTTTGAGTCGAAAGTGCTTTCCGCACTATATTCATAACACTGTGGTTTTACCTTCTGTCTTAAAAGCAGACCTTTTATGTGGAGATACTGAACATTCCGTATCACAAAGCCCTGGAAATAAATGGGAAGATAAGAAAAACATACAGGATACATTCTGTGTAAGTTGCCACATTTAGTGAACGCTAAATATTACTTGTTACTTTTATACTGATTTATCAGAACAGTATTTGACTTAAATATCTTTTTAGCCAGTGGCAGGAGTGGATATTTTGGATACTGGTAGGCATATTGCTACTCAACTTATGTCGATATCAGCAACTACTGCATTTAGAAGCATGAGTCATGAGGTAAGGTTGAATGTTTAGTCTTCTCATAGCTTGATATCTCTAATTTTGGTAATGGAGACCTTTCCAAATCTGTCCACTCAAAATCATTTTCAACCCATCATGCCTACAATGAGGATGGCTTGAAACATTGTTTTTAAATGTAAGCTGCATGGATTGTATGTTCCTCGGGGGCTCTTAGTATCTCACTGTGTTTTCTAAGATACTATCTATCCTAGCACAGGTAGAGTGCCTGCCTTCTCCTGCTGTATGATATGCATGTTTGTTCACTAAAGCACTCAGACCATTTTTGGAAGGAAAAGTTCCATACAACCCTCCCTCTACCCATGCATGTCTTCCTTGTCTTGTCCAGTGCAAGTTACGTGATTCTATACTAGGATTGGTCATGCACTAGCATTTTACACAGTACACTACAGAAATCTTAACATACTTGCTGAAGATACTAATTGCAAAACAAATTGGTGGTTTTGAGATTGTACTAAATATGGTGTCCTCTTTAATTTCAGGAGGCGCGTTATAATTATTACATGAAACATCAAATGCTTTCAGATGAATTGCAAACACAGACCTTACCTCTAAATAAAAAGTATACATTGCCAAAACCTCAGCCTTCAAAGAACACAACTTCAGGAGTTGCTCCTTCTTGCCGTAGTATCAAAGCAAATAACCAAAAGAAACTGAAAATGCAAATATTACAAAGAAAAAGTGTCAAGGAACCTAGTTTCTCTGATTCACTTGGTTTTACGTGCAAAGCACAAGCTGTGAACTTTAATTTCTCTGGCTCAAACAATAATTTGAATCTACTTAATGTGAAAGAATCTCAAAAAGAGAGCAAGGAAACCTTCCTATCAGAAAATACCAGTAGTTTTCTTAAGATGACAAAAGTTCTTCCACTTCCTGCGGTAACACTTCCTTCTGAAACCGGGTTCTCATTTACTGCATTCCCAAATGTAGTCCAGTCAACAGCACCACCTGTAGCTGCTTTAAACTCATACTCTTCAGGTGCTGTTGTGGAACTTCCAGCTCCACTTCTTGTTTCCAGTTCAAGTGGTAGCTTGACAATGCCCACTGCAAGTAAGGGCTCAACCCTCTCTCTCAAAAAAGAGAACTCAGTTTTCTCCACTCTTTTTCTGGGAAAATCTAAAAGCCAAGATTGCAATATAAGAAACAAGATAAATGGATATGGTTCAGTGTCAGTTTTCTCTACTACTTCTGTTACTAATACAACTACTACCACCATCAGTCCTAAGCCAGGCACAGCAGTAAGTGAGAATCCATTCTTCTCAGCTTTTTCTACCAATGCTGAAAGTGATTGTTTTCAGACAACTAAACCAAAGAGTTCAGAGCAGACCTCATTTTCATTTTTTCTTCCTACTCAGAAGGCAGTGCAAGGGAACAAAGCTGTCTGCTTCAGTAAGGAGAATAATCTGGGACACAGTTGGCTCACATCATCTGCAGTTGTTTCTGGTATGCACTTGGTAGAGAACTCTAATGTCACTTCCAGCTTGGCCTGCAAACCATCAAATTATGCTTCTGATGAGACCTATGCTTCAAAAGAGAAGTCTGTATCTGGTGTTGTCTCTCCAAATAATTACTCTTGGGCAAGCAACACTCCATGCTTGTTTTCTTTCAAGGGGTGTCTCAAAAATAGTTCTGGCCCTTTGACCTCCTCCATGATGCCTTCCAATAAAACTGAATATGCACATGAGAAATCAATGAAAACAACAGAAAAAAATCCAGATGTTAAAAAATCTGTGCCTTCAAGAAATAATGTACCTGTTTTTCAGGAGCTGAAAGACCTGGTATGCCACTCTTCCTTGTTCTCCATAGGCAAGTCTCTGAAATCAGAAACTGATGGTATTTTTGTTACTCAGCGAAATGTAGCCTGTGATACTCCTGCAAACAGCACTTTAATTTCAGCTATTCTTGCTGAAGAAAGCAATCTATTAGAAAATGCTTCAACATCTGTGGAAGACCATAGAAGATCTCCTTCAATAACTAATGGACCAAGTTGCACAGTAAATTCAGATTCTGATGTAGAAGATCTAAGTCAAACATCCAACGGTAGTGACTCTAGCAGTACATCAGAGTACTTTTCTGTTGCTGAAGATAAAGTATTACCTAGTTGAAGATTGGGCACATGTAAGAGAATGAAGCAGAAGAGTTTACTGAATACTGTAAATCTTACTAGTATTCCTAAGGAGCAATGTGATCAAATGTAATATCAGTCACAAATATTTTTTATATAATTTAGTACATTATTCTGAAGCACATGACACCCATCTGGGTTGTTTGTCTTACTTTCTTCTCAAATAGCTAACTTTAAAAACCTGCAGCAGTATTCAAAATAATTACAAATTTGGAGATACAGCTATGCAAACCTTCAGTTATATATTTTTCTGTTATGGCCAAAATGAAACTGTGGCTTAATACCATTTTTCTAAGAAGAATCTGAAACCATGGTTTAATTATATTTGCAAATCCTGTTTAGTGTTGGTTTATTAAACTCCATTTTCCTGTTTCCAATACAATGGGAAATTGTGCTTTATTTTAACTAGGATTGAGGCCCAAAGCCACACTCCTGAGGAGAGGGCTAGCAAAGCATGTGGAACCTGCTGATAATTCCCAGCTTCATAAAACTGTGATTAAGCCATTGTTATGGCCTCTGATCTGTATACATTCTAGCACTATCGAAAGCCTTTCCTACAAGTTTCTTAACATTTGTGTGTTTTAGTTTGTTATACCTAGCATTTTTCCTCAGCTACATGTCTACAGATTTCCCTTCCTCACCCAGTTGGAAACTTGTGACAGAATTCTGTTCAAGGCTGTTGAATTAGAAATTCTTTCCTACCTTGTTCAGTAGCAAGAGATGGTGCAGCCACTACACAAAGTGTGATAAGAGCTCAGTGAATCTTCAAGATGTGGTACTGAAATTAACTGCTTAATATATAGCATCCAGGTGTTTCTTCTTTATATTTGAATATCATATGGCAGTAACACTATTAATTTCAGTAAATAAATTCTGAAACTTAAATGTGAACTGAGTACTTCTCTTTACAAGTTTAAGAAAAATGAATGTCCTTTAGGAACAGATATGTATCAGATTATGTAAAGGCATTATTTCATGTTTGTCTTACAGATCATAAGAAGCCTTGCAGCTTGGCCTGGAAGTACATAAGCAATATGTCTTAACACTCTTTTCCCACGGCTAGCTTCTTTTCTCGCTAACCCCTGGAGCTTCCTGCCTTCTTTCGCTATAATACAGTTGAAGTCAGTACTAGAAATTTCCTCTGTAATTTCATAGCTTGGGGCGCGCTTTCCACCTTGCATTCCACTGGTTCTTGCCCATCATATTTTGATTCTTCTTTCCCATCCTTGTATTGCTGCCACTACTGCCATCACCTTATGCAGTTCTTCTGATCACTACCAGGGGGGAGGGAGAGCAGGCAAGCACACTGCAGAACTTAAGCCAGAAGGCATGGGGTGCTTGAAGGACTAGAGTCAGATGGGAAAGCAAGGAAAGGTGACCTTTCCACATTCTTAGGTCAGAGGTTTGGGCATGATCTTCCCCTATCCTTAGCTGGGGTCTCCTGCCACCTACCAGCTTGGTTTGAGAAAAAGGGTACTGCCCTCCAGTCAAACAACATGCATTCCAATCTGGCTTTGAAGGAAGAGGGAAGCAATGCATATCTCGTATCATCTTTGCTGCCCAAAGCCAATTGACACTTCTTTTTTCTGGCTGCTGATAGACTGGGGGCTAGCTTATTGAAAAGATGCTAACCTACAGAAATGACCCCTCCACTGATTTGTTGATTTTAACTGTATGTTACGTTGGGAGCCAATTTTGGATGAAAAGATGAAATGTTTAGTTTCATTAAATATTATTAGAAATGGCTTGGAGATACCATTTAATCGTTGTTTTCCATCCTGATTCAGCTCCCTTAGTTGTGGCTTTAAAGGGCATTCCTATGTTTCTGCACTTAAAATATGAACCTAGGTTCACTGAATGTTATATGAATGTGTATATATACAGATGCATGTGCATATAGCCAGTTTGTAAACTATGAGTGATTTTTTATGAAGAAATCATATTTTTACTTGAAAAGTGCAAGTTTCCCTGTCATCTTTCTCATTTAGAAGTTCTATACATGGATCCTAACCCACTGTACCTTACATGTCTTCTAGGACTGGAGATAAATTGCTCAAGAGGCTTTGGTTTCTGTTTTAACCATTTCCTAGTAGATCACACTACTTGTTGGAGGAGTGAGATGCACTGGCTGCCTGCCATTCCTTTTCACTTTAATCCACTGCTATTCCGAAGACAGAGTTGTAATTTGTGTCCTACCCTTCCCTCCATCTACGCATTCTAGCTCAGAGCCTGCCGCCAGTTGTGATGCTTAGTGATCCAGTAACATTTCCTCCAGAGTCGCTCATTCACTGCCTCTCACCTGTCTCCACCCACAGGCCTGTACCTATTGTCCATTCATCATTTGCTTGGCGACTATTCATTCAAAACACTTAATACCCTGTTCTTCAGCTGCAAAGGCTCTCAGAACAGTTTACAGATAAAAAGGCAGTCCCACACTCAGGCTAAAAATGTAAAGACACAAAAGGATGGGGAGGGAAAAGGAAAATAATGACACTGTATTGATTTGTAATGTTTTGCAGTTCTCCCTAACTGCACTCTCTGGTCAAGAAGCCAATATTGAAGCAGGAGGAGGTTGTATATAACTAGGGGATCCTGTTGGCTTCACTGAAAGCTAAATGAGGCATTATGTTAGGACTTGCATATGAGGGGACAGGCAGAAACTGCTGTTGTGACATTTGAGAGGTTATCCCAGCAGCAGGGTCTCCGTTTCCTAATTTGATTACTCATGGTGCAGAGGCATTCATCTTAATGGCAGCAGCACCCCTTTTGTTTTGAATTGTAACGCACCAGTAGAAGCTGCCTCCAGCTATATTGGACTATAACTCCCAGCATGCCCCAGCCAGTCTAGCTGCAGATACGTTGGACTACAATTCCCAGCATGGCTAGTGCATGCTTGGAGTTGTAGTCACACCACAGCTGGAAGACACCTAGTTCAGAGAAGGCTGTGAGGACAAACATACCAAAATTAGAGACCAGCATTTACTTGTGAAAGCTTTGTCTTATTTTTCTGTGTTCTGCTCAGTGGAAAGTGAAGCAGGGAAAAGAGCCAGATGTTTTTTGCAGTTAGACTTGCCAAGTATTTTTTTGAATTTGGGGCTTCCCACATCCTTCACTGAATTCCTGACCATGAATATACAAAAATCTCAATAATGGGAATCTGGATCTATTTATTAGCATTTTAAATCTACCTAATGCTTTACAGAGTTTCTTTAAAACACAACAGCAAAAAAATACTAAGAACAAGTAGTCTGTGCCAAAATTAACTTATAAGGCTTTACTCCTTCCTGTGAATTCCCAGTGCGTAAGTTGCTGAAGATAAGCAGTTCTGGGTCTGGCCAGTGCCTGGATGGGAGACTCACATAGAAATCCTATGTATACTTCTTTGAGTTCCATGATGAAAGAAAAGTGGGAGGATATAAATGTATTAAATAACCATAGGTATGGTTTCTTGCATGACGTTTTTCACAGCCATATCAGCATATGTAAAAAGAAAAGCATTTGGAGACCAGAGATAAAAGCATTTTTATTTCCAAAGTATTTTCCAGTGACAGCAAAGTACACAGGAAGAAGTTGGGAACAAAACTGGGGAGATAAAAATAATCAATTAAAAACATAGTAAAACATTAAAAACATTAAAAATGTACTTACTGGCATCAATCAGCAGGCCAAGGTTTCCTGGTTTCTTTAGCCCCCCTCCCCACAATAAAAAAGCCAAATGAGGAAGTGGGTGTGGTATGCTGAGTGTCTGTTGCTGGAATGGAACAAAAACAGTAGGGTGGAGGTAGTGGTGAAAAGGAGTATCCTGGTAGAGGGCATGGCTGGCTGCAGTGAGGAGTACTACACACTGGCAAATTTTGTTGCAGGTCCTCCTTGTGTACATGATAATTGTAAAATCTTTAAAACTATATACATAATCAAGCTGACCCTAGATAACCTATGAACAAATCACTGATTCTAATTTGATACAGATATTTTATTCAGTCACTTATTCATTTCGTTTCTATACTGCCCAGTAGCTGAAGCTCTCTTGAGTGTGTTCAGAACAATATGATGTGTTATCCTTCTCCAAAGGTTTTTCAGCCCAGGCATCTTCAATAGACCAAAAGATTCATTTATTGATGTATTCTTACACGTTTTCCAGCTTTTCCCAGTAGCTGTGACTTAATTGCTCAAATGCCCGCACAACATGATCATCCGCATTGTCACAAAGTTCACGCAAAGAAACACTGGAAAAGAGGATAAACAGTTATTAAATTCCTTTGCAAGAAAAAGAAATACATGTACTCTAGTCATGAAAGGTGATTTGTCATATTTACTAATGATGCAGAGATGCTAAAAAAATTCCCCTCAAAGCTGACCCCTGGAAAACTGCAGAGGAGGGCCAATGCCATCTCCCACAGAGCAGTCTTTTATCCCGAAGGTCCTCTGCAATACCGGGGGGATCCCAGTTTTCCTAGGGGCAGCTTTTCAACATAGCCCTCTAGCACATACTTTGCCATTGCTCTGATATTTTGAACTTAGGGGGCTAGTTTAAAGAGCCAGCCACACAAAACACAGGCTGGGGGCAAAAGATGCCCTGTGGGGGTGGGGGGAGGTGAGGCTTCTAACTTCCAGGAGCAATTTTCCTGGGAGAAGCCTTTCAAACAGCACCTATGCATACAATATAACTGTTCTTACACAACTTTTGGAAAGTATCTGAAACCTTAGATAAAGCCTTTTGAACTAAATCTTGCAGGTCAAAAATGAAAAGAAAAAAACAAGAGTTTCGCACTGATCATATCCACCTTTCCAAGTGAGATCTCTTAGAAACAGACATGGCAAGGGTTACCTCTACAGTTCCAATTGAAAGTTGAAAACCTTCAACAAATGTATTGCCGCAGTTGTTAAATTATTTAACTCTGAATTAATTCCCCAGAGTTTAGTGGAACTCAAATGTGTGACCAGTTTTACCTCCTTCAGAACACCCTTTGCCTGCTGTGAATTGTGTTCTATAATA
Organism: Heloderma suspectum; assembly: GCF_057233095.1. Classification (NCBI taxonomy): domain Eukaryota; kingdom Metazoa; phylum Chordata; class Lepidosauria; order Squamata; family Helodermatidae; genus Heloderma; species Heloderma suspectum. The sequence goes on from NC_139462.1 coordinate 75,768,655, forward strand.
ATCTCAATAGGAGACAATGCTTTATTTTGTTACAGTTCTCACATCCTGTCTCGTCAATGTACTTTAGCTGTAGTGGTGCAAACATAGCTTGCAATGATATAGCTAAAGCAAAGAAAGCTATTCAGTTATGCCACTCTGGCAGAAGTACAATCCTAGACATGTCTGTTTATGGAACACTCAATGAGTCTTGCTCCCATATAGGTGGGTATAGGATTGAAACCTAACTGCCTTTAAACATCTTATTTTTACCTGATATAAATGCATGGCTACACTGGCTGATCAGTATGCCTAAAGGCCAGTAGACTGACCAAATTTCTCATAAGGGGGTAATTGCTGACTTCATCTACAGCCCGAGAGCACCCAAATGATGTTATCAGGTGCTGCTATGATATATTGATGTTTTTGCATCCATATACACATGCAGGCATACTCTACAGCAGAAATGCTTCCCCCTTAACCGATTGTCTATTTTTTGTGGGTAACTGACGTGCAATGTGCACACGTGAAATCCCTTTTAACTCAGTGCTTCTGGAGAAAAAAGGTTAGGGTTGGGCTGTGTAGGTAGCATTCCTACAGCGTTTAACAAGCATGCTGAGTCGGATTATGAAATATAATGCTATCTGGCGTCTCTTCAGTATTGGCCAAAGACACACTGCTGCCTGAATCAGAGCCCAGCTAGAGCCAACAGTTTACAAAGACTTGCTGCACCATTTAGATACCAAATCCTTTCTTCATCTATCCCTCCATTGTGCTGCCTGAAGAAGGTCACTTTGCCCTGCTACAGGGCTGGGTCAGCCTTTGAGGGAGTTTTTTTTTAACTACCTGAATGTACTTTTTATTTTCCAAACTAAATATTACTTTTTTGGTAGTTGCCCCAGGTTCCAAAATACAAAGCCTCAATCAGTTCTTCAACTCATGTTATGGTTGGTAATAGAAATATTTGGAATCCAAGATCATTGTTCCGCCAGCAGAACAGATACTGCTTGTGGAACAGGACTTCCCCATCCTCTCCACCCTGCAACCCCACATGCACCCGCCAAATCTGCTCAGGAGGTTTAGGGGATCCTCTGGAGCAGCTTTGGAGGGTGCATGGGGGGGGGCAGGAGAGTAGAAGACGCGGAAATCTCATTCCACAAGTAATATCTGTTCCGCTAACAGAACGATGATCTTGGATCCAACCCCATGTATGTAAAGAAAAGGAAGGCTATGATGACAGCTACTGGAATTGGTTTACAACTGGTCGAGTTAGGGAATGTTTGAGAATGGCAGGCATAAAGAAGTCACCCAAAGAGTTTTTAGACCCATGGTAGGGATCAAACCATCAACATCTGTTAAATTCTTCTAAAGAGGAAGAACAAACAAATCCAATGTATTGCTATATTTTGCTTACCTGATTGCTTTAAGAGCAAGGGAAAAGTCCTTCAGTAAAACATACGCTTCTCCTTCATGTAGACTAGAAGAAAGTAGGTTTGCAAAGTTATATATTTCATATACTTTTGTATACTTCATATACATATTCACTACATCTTTCTCATAAAGAGAAACTACCTTGGATAGAAGTTGATGAGAAAGTAACCATTAAGAATCTTTGCATTTGATTTAATTTAAACTCTGGTGGGAATTCAAAAGTGAAAATGAAGGTATGAAAACATTGTGACCAATACCTTTTCTTTATTCAAAAGTTCCATGTACTGACTGGACTGCACATGGACTCAAGATTTTGAACTTAATGGTTACAAGAGGGCATAACCAAATAGGATTGTATCTTACTGAGAAGGGGCTGTTACCACGCACTGATGAAGATTATGCCTTAGTTCATAGGTAATAGCAATTGTGAGTTAATTAGCCCATAAATTACCAATATCTAGTGGGAGCCAGTGAGCGCACTGCCTCCAGCATGCTCATCACTTCAGCTTTCATTTAATGGCCTACAATCGCCCCATTTGTAGGTTGTTAGTGTGATGTCTGAACCTGGACACTGGGTTGTTTAGGGGTTAAACAACCTAGAGTTAACCCATGGGTAATAGTAGGTTGTTAAAGCAGAAGCAGTGGGCGCACTGGAGACAGCTTGGTCACTCCTACTAGATATCAGCAATTCATAGGCTAATTAACCCATGATTGTCATTATGTGCAAACTGGGTCTATGTTTAGCATATGCTGTGCATTCAGTATTTTGATTATTATATTGATAATGAAATAAACCAGAAAGAAAATTACCTACCCATTATCCTGAGCCATTGCTACCAAAGATCCATGTTTATAAAAGTCAAGCACATATGCATTAAGTGGCATTATTCTTCCCTGATTATCATATATCCTTGAATGGAGGACGGGAATATTTGCGGCATTAATACCAATTGTGCGCAATATGACCTGCAGAAACAATACAATTGCCTTTCTCATACTGTTCACTTACTGAGCAAGTCCATTTGTCATATTGTAATAAAATTCCCTAAATCTATAAACGTTCTGGTTGGGCTCCAAAGAACACAGTTGAGCTTAACAGGGCTTATTTCTGATAAGTATTGGATTGCAGCTTTATACTTTGTGCTAGCTGCCACCCTTTAATAAAACTGATTGTCTATATATTTAACCATTACTAAATTCAGTCATCTTGCAATTCCATACTATTTATCGTGGAGTAAGTCCTACTGAACTCAATGAGTTAGACATGTATAGGATTGCACCATTAATATATTAGCAAAGCCCTTTGTTTAGATCAGTGGTGGGCCACATGCAGTCCTAGGACTAATTTCAAAAGCTCTCTCAGTTCAGGTTTCTGACAAGAGTATTCTGTCCCTCCCCCAGCAGCCTGCTGGGCGGTAGGAAGAGGGAATGAAAGAGAAAATGGGTGGCCAAAACAGGGTGAGGGCCCAGCCCATCAACTTTGACCTGGCCCACTGCCAGGCATGCAGTCACTGGCACATTATCCCAGAGGGGATGCTGCCCTCAACAGAAATAGGTTCCCCACCCCGGTTTAGATTTTTTTTTGTCAAGTGGGTAAAATCATGCCTTCATACTGGAAGGTTTGATTTCTTAATATATATGAAGTAATTCTGCATCTCCAATAACGGAATACACAAGTACAATATAACCTACAATTCATGAACACTTTCATATGAGTTTTCAGAATGATCTTCAAATTAGCCGTCAAACCTTTAGCAGCACTTTGCAAATCTTTCTCACTTACGCTGTTGACAGTCCCTGCATGCTGTAAATCAAGTTCTGTATTGCCCGAAAGGCACACAAAAGGTGATACTGCTGTCCTTCCCTTGTCACAGCTCATTAAGTGAGATGCAAGCTGAGAGTCAGGTTGTTCTCTACTTGAAAAGTCTAATAAAAACAGGGAAAATGTGAATTTATCACTGAGTGCACAACCCTACTATAATCTAATAATGGAGAAATGACAACAAATATATAGCAGCACTTCTTTGTATCTAAAGCCCTCAAATCTCCCATTATATGTAACCATACACTGCTTTTGTAATTTTTCTTCCATTTATTTGGCACTTAAGAATCTTGATTTGGAAGAGACCAAAGGTGGTCTAATGCAACCTTTATCCTGTTGAGGTCTGCATTCCAGCAGTGGGTGTGGCCAAAGCCAAAAGTAGATGGAGTTACAGATATGACTCTTATCTTTGTTTGATACACAACAGAAAGGCATTTGCATTTAGGCATTCTCCTTTCCTGACTTGTCCAAAGGTCCCTCTATCAGCTTTGTAGTTGAGAGACAGAGCAGGACGGAGTAAATAATATCAATAAACCAAAGCAAGGGCAGTGAGGGGGCATCGCCTGGTGAAAAGCCTGAAGTCTGGACTGAGAGGCCTGGAGTTCTACATCTGACCTGCAGGCTAGATGTTTCCCTTCCTTGGTCCAGTTCAACCTCCTGCTTAAACACAGGACTAGTTCCTATCAGCCCCCACGTAGCCTATTCTGAGAGGGCTCCACATGATTAAGGGGAAGCCCTATGAACTGCACCCAGGATTGTGAACCTCCCTGTCCCTCTTCAGATGTCCATCAGGTGCAAAGGAAAAGAGGTACATGATATACTCCAGATTCATTTCTAGCTCCAGAAAAAAAGGTTGGTAATTTTCACCATAAATTTGGTTTTCTGGGCAGGCAAATAGAAATACTAACACATCTCTTTTTTTTCTGAAATAACCAATCTGACCTGTTGCCTGGGCAAATCTCAGACCCATTGTTGAGGTCAATAAGGATAGTTACACTCAGCGATTGTACGAAAAACGATATTCCTAACATGGCTGTGAAAAGTGTCAAACCGTTTGCTGACATGTGAGTGCTACTCCATTCTAGAACAAATCCTGTACATTCCTGAGTGTACAAAAACACCATTACAAAGCACTGCAAGGCCTGTTGGATCCTAGGAGTACATTTTACCTTAGGGGGTTAATTTTTCTCCAAGTTGGGATTTATCTTGACACTCTCATAACGCAAATTTGCAACACCGATTTCTTATTTGTAACATCTGATACAAGGAAATCCCTATTATGGTATTGGAGTACACTGGACATCTTTATTTACTATGAGCTGGTGCAGAAGGAGATCGTGATCATTTTATGATTTTGGAATGTGATAGCAATAAAATTACATTTTTTACGTTAAGCTGGAGTCATGTTGAAATCAATTATTCACTTTATTTCTAGCTAGGACTTTAAAGAGGTCCTCAATAGCAGATTGATGCTGTGCAAAAAATAATTTTTTACTTTAGTGAAGCTCTTTCTTATTTTAACTTTTCTTTTATTGATAGTTGCTAATTGCTAATGTTTGTAAGAATTTTATAACCTTAGCATGTTTGATTTAAAATGGTTCTTTAATAACCTTACTTGTCATCAGTCCTATATGTCTACTCAGAAGTAAGCCTAATTGATCCCCATTGAGTTTCTCCCAGGCAAGTGTTGCAGAATTGCAGCCTAAGTTAATTTTCATATATTTCGTTCTTCATTGATTTTATTGGGGTCCTTAAATGCAGAAATTTACACCTTTGCTGTAACTTTGACACTGTGGCTTTAATTGTACGAGCTTATTTTATACCTTCTTATCACTGGGTTAAATCCAGTGTTGAGCTAGCATATATCCACCAGCATGATGGGTCTTTCTCCCTCTCTCCTTCCCCCTGTAGCCCTCCATGCTGTCTGAAAATCTGCTCTGGAGAATTTCCCAGCCCTCTGGAGCAGATTTTCAAGGTGCAGGGATGAGCAGGAGGAATCTCTTTCCACCAGCAGGATGACACCATTGGATACAACCCAATGGATTCATCAGCATCTTTTGGAATCTTAAAGCATTGAAAACTTCCAATTGGTCAGATTATGGCTGGCAGAATTTGAGGGGACCAAAATATCAGAGACTGGGTACATGCTCTAAACCTAAAGAGAGGGAACTGCGGATCCAGTGGGCAGCCATTGTGACATCATGCCCAGGGATTAGTGTTTGTATTTAGATTTCTAGAATCTGACTTCCTTAGTACAAACACGACATGTTACACTATCAAGTTCCCAAGCCCCTTGCTTCTGGGAAATATGTAGATCTGTTTTAATGCGATGAAATATAAACAATGCTGGCTTACCAAGTTCTGAAAGTGGAAGTTGATATTCTTGCTTCATATCAGCCAAGGTGGAAACAATCTGTAGAAACTGGCCAAAATTCTCTTCTATTTTGCAGTTGTACTCATGCAAAGCATCAGCAAAATCTTCAGGGAGATCTTCCAGAAACACCTAAAGGCAATAGAGTATTTGCTTGGGAACTAATCGTTTTCAACCCTGAAATGCCTTTTAATCAGTATGTTTAGAAATGTAAAATTTCCAGAAATGTTTATGCCATGGGAAAAATTTTTTTTAAAGCCATGGTTTTTTCCCCACAAAATCTACCCCCGCCCCCAAAAAATTGTATAAGCAAAACTGAATATACCCAATACAAGAAAGAGAGAGAGAGACCTGGAAACCGCTGCACATATATCTTAGTTTTTGCTATCTGAGAAGTAGGAAAAAATAAAAGTTGCACACAGAAAACACAAATGTTGTAATAAACAAAACAAAGTCTATTATCTGGACAGAAACAATACAGGATCTCATCCAGACCTGGAATGCTCCTCTTATGAAGATGGCACCAAATCCTAGGTGTAGATATGCATCTTAGATCTGAGTGTTGTATATGTCTACAGAATGATCATTCTCTAATGCTGTAGTTTGTCTTATACAAAAATCTTCCTATTATACATTTTTGAATGAGTAAAAGCTTGTCTTTAAGAGCAGTTCACTTATTCCAAAAGGTAAAAGATTTCATAGGAGGGTTTTTTTAGTGCCCCCCTTCTCATTTTTTCCATTGGGAAAATTAGGAGAGGGAAGGTCCTCAAGGAAAAATGGGCAGGGGGAGACCTTCATATCTCTAAATATGTTTTATTTTTTAATTTTTGCAATAAAATAGAAACGCTGGCCTATGTACTATTCTTGTTTCTATTTATTGGTTTATATAATTATAGTTCTCCCCATCTATATTGTATTGTGCTTGTGATAATGAAGCATCTGGCAATAATTGGCTGAACTTGTGCAGTGGGCCAGTTGCTCGAACAATTTGCAGTCCAGCCTCTGTGAGAGAAAGGTTATGTTGTCAGTTTGGCTGGGATTAAAAGCTCACACAGGAGATAAGTGAGAATCACTAAAAAGTAAAGGACTTAAGGAAGCAAACCTAGAGGCAAGGAGAGTGAAGTAAGGGTACAAGTAAGCAATGAACTGAAAAGCGGAGAAAGGAATCCAATGCCTCTGGGTTCTGATGTACCAAGACTAAGAGACAATAGAAAGGAGTGCATTAATGTATTAATTTGAACTATGTAGACAATTCTTTGTCTATTGGCTTCCAGTCTGTTGTGTATTGTTGCATCTGTCTCATAATCGGAATCATGTTGCAGAATAAAAGTACAGAACCAGAAGTTGCTTGCATGTACCTGCATTCCAAAGTATAAACTTAATGTATTGTTCTATTTATTGTCTATGTAGAACCCCAAAAATGGAAGCAATAGCAGTATCCAAAAAGAATGGATAATATTCTGTTCACCTTTGATTACTGGTTCTTGTGCCGTCCCCCCTTCTTTAAAAGAAATCATTATCTGTAGCCTTTGTCTTATACCCTCTTGACAGCCAAAATCCTTTCCCACCCTTTTCAGTGGCAAATAAACAAGATTTTGATCTTGCCTTTGATTGATAAAATTTCCTTTTAGAATCGACAACACCAGCTGGTAGGCGTTTTCTTCCAAAAAGGTGTGCCAATACTAGCACCAGTTTTTCCATCACATCCTTAGAGAAAACCTTTGATCCTGTTTTGGTACAAAAATTCATGTCATGTCAAATCATTTTTAAAGTATACAAAGTGCTGCAGTTTTAATGAGAGTGTTTACTGCAGCCAGCCATTTACGCTGGACAAAAATGTATAACTGCTTCATGAGGATTGTAATTACTCAGAGGTAATACGTTTTACAGATAAATCAAACTATAAAATAAGAGTTCCCTATATTTTTTTCTGCATGCATTTGTTCTTACTGAATATACACTGACATGGTGCATAACGGTTAAACAAAAGGGGGGATTTGTTTTCCAACATAAAGAAGCATTCGTAAGATCAAGAAAATACATGTAGACCTGACTTCTGATTCACATCAATCTGAACTGGAACTAACACATAAGTGCTTCTACAGTTAAACAGTGACAGTGAAAGTGAAGGTAAACTCTTTTGAAGTAGATATTTCATGCACAGCTCTTAGCATGTTAACAGTTGTCGGTGCTTCCATCTTTTTTTTTAACATTTAAACAATATAAGGGATGTGAATCAGTAGTCATGTCTTAAAATATATGTCAACACTACAGCAAAAATGATTTCAACATACAGCTTTGAATTTGTTAGAATAAAACATTGTAACCATACTCAGACTGCAATCCTATAACGAACTTTGGTGTAAACCCCATTGTGCTCCTATAGTGCTTTGTTTCTTTTCTTACCTAAACAAGTATTTCCATTAAAAGCAATTTTGGCTTTGGAAAAACTTATTGTACATAAAATTAACATGGAATACTTTTAGCTTTGCATACTAAATATAAAATAAACATGCTAAATCAGATTCCAATTGAGATATGGCATCAGATTCAAAACATTCCAGTGCCATACAATTATACCCAAAGGAATGAATTTGCGCCCATATATCTTGTGGAAGAGGAGTGCATGATGCTGGCTGATAATTAGGAAGAATTTATGGGATAACTGTACTTTGCATTACTGGAAAAGTCTGTGCAAAGCATAGAATCAAATGGGTGGAAGGGCTCTTGTCGAAATATATGTACCACTGTTCTAATAACAAAATAAGGACAAACTGTTTCACTAACTAGATGTGGGGAGAATGAGCAGTTGCTACTTTCCCTAAAATATAGGCTAGTCTAGAAAATAAAGGCAGTGTCCTTTATCTGGAATTTATGAAGTTTAAGAGCACAATCTATGTAAGCCTACTCAAAAAAGAGATAAGGCCTCAGACTGCATTCCTTTGTACACCTAACTGGGAATAAGTCTCATTGTACTCCATGGGACTTATTTCTGAATAGGTATACACAGGATTGTACTATTACGGAATGAAAGTATGTTCTTCAATATGTCATCACATATTCTAATAGTGAACCCATTATCTGAGTGTGGATCCTTATGTAGGCAAAATGGCACCATCCACACACAAGAGAGAAGTATCAGCAGGCTTTGGGGAACCTCAAGATTGAGGAAGGGTTTTTTTAATTACCTCACCCCGACCCTCATATTCATGTGTGCTTGTATGTATGTATAGGAATCTAAAAACAGCCCAATGAGGACTGAGCATTCTCAGAGGCCATAGAATGCTGTGTGTGTGTGTGTTGGGGAAAAAAAAAAGGAAAAATGGGGGTGGGGGGAGAGAACAGATTATCCTAGAAAAGGGCATGGCTGCCAACCTGATCAGGAGCACTTCACACCACAATGTTCTTTTGTAGGTCCCACTTGTTTGATTATAATGTATTAGTACCTCTGATAGATTATACATTATAAAGAGAATGTGCCCAGAGAATGGACTGATAGTTCAGTATGAGCAGACCTGATCTTCTTCATTGGAAGCCACTTAGAGCATCTCTACACTAGCCTAAAATTCCGCATTTAAAACAGGGCTTTCTGCTTCCGTTTTAAATGCAGGATCGTGACAGACACCCTTTACATGTGCTTCCTCCCCCCCTCCCTTTCCCCCGTATCCGAGTCTTCCATATGTTTCATTATACAGCCAAGAGATGGCACTGTGGCCTAGCTCCTCTTATTGCGCATTTTCCTCTTTTCACAAGGGAACTCAAGCAGAACTTAAGTACTGTAATTTGATAGCTCATTATCTCCTTTCTTTTAAAAAATGGAATAAAGGTAATTTATTGTAGGAGTCGCCCTGGAGGTTGACGACATCATCTGAAGGACCTGCAAACTTCCATGAGTAACCAATCTCAATAGCAGGATAAAAGCTCTGTGTGAAGAAGCCCTTAATTTGAGGAAATGCAGGATACAAGTGTAACAAATGAACAAACAGTCTGGTACTAAAGGAAAGAGGAAACTAGAAGAAGATGACTTTACAACAAGCAGTACCTAGAAGTTACTTATTCTCTATTAGAAGAAAAATAATAAAGGCAAGGGTGTATACCTATCACCTGTTGCTTTAATTCAGGGTGTGCAACTCCCATAATCCCCGACCATTTGCCATGCATTGGCAAATTGGAGTCCAACGTCACTACAGTCACAGGTTCCCCACTCCTGCTTTAGATGGCAACTGTGCTTTTCCATCGATCAGCCCCATTAAATTTCAGTACATTCAGTCCCCATATCACACCAGCAAGCACACAGACAGAATGCAGCTTTCCTCGCTCCCCCTACCCAGAGTAGAGGTGGCCTCCAAAATAGGATTGTGTGTGGGGGGCAGGGGGGAATCACGCACTGCTCACCTTTCCCTTCCAAAAACAAGGCAGGGAGGAAGGAAGCAATTGGTGCCCCTTTCCCTGTGCCCATTTAAACTTACCAGTCTTGCTTGGTTGACACAGCTTGTGGAATAAGCCTTTTACAAGAAATTCAACTAGAACAATATTGGAAGGCTCATGGTAATGCAAATGAGTCACGAGTCCAGAAAATCCTGTGGTATTACCATGCCGATCCACATATCCCTAAAGTATGAACACATGGTATGTATTTACACGGCTTTCCCACCCTAACTCAAGAAGCAAGCTACAACATACTGTCTCCTCGTTTTGATCTTAATATAAAACTGTAAGCTGGAAAAAAAAATACTCTTGTGTAGAATAATCATACTTTATATGAATGTTGTACAATAATGACAAACCTCATAAAATTATTGTCATAGACAATTAGCTGAAGCTGTGATCCTCATTTTGTTCCACAGCACAAACTTTATTTTGCAGAAATTTGAAAACTGAAGTGTCAAGCCCTGATCTTATAAATTTATAGATCAGGGCCAGAATAAAAGTTGCTGAAACTGGACTCTTAGCAATTTGGGCCCCCTGAAACAGAGATGATTATAAGGAAGGGCAGGGCGAATGAGTTTGGCAGGGAACGCTTATTGTGGCCGTGGGAGCACTCTCTTCTTCTCTTTCTCTGTTCTAGTGGGAAAAAAGTGGTGGTGGTAGTGTTAGCAGCAGCAAAAAGGGAGCTCTTCTTAGTGACTGCCATTTTCCTGTCCCAGAATGTCCCTGGAATAACACTACGGAGGGCTTTTCTACATGAGGCTTTTAACCCACCACTTGACCAAGGCTTCTGCTTCCAGATCCTTTGTGGGATTAAGATTGGCTCCTTTACACAGGTTTTTTCTGGGGCATTTCTTTCTCTGCCTTTCTATATGTTCCATTACACAACCACTAGGGGATGCTGTGATACAGTGGAATTGCGCAAATACATCAGAGGTTCATCCTGCCTTTCACAGAAATGCCAGACTTTCCTCGTTAGGAAAAAAAAAATGCTATAATGCTTGCAAAGAATGGGAGAGGCCCTGGAGGATGACATCGTCATGTAAAGCACCTGCAAACTACCATGAGTGAGGAATCACGAGCACGCAATAAGTGCCTCGCATAGAAAGCCTTGTAGGATCAGTTCAGGAGCCTCCTGGGAGAGAAAAATGGCTGCTTCTAGCTGGTGGCACCTGAGAACAGCTCCTTCTACCACCACATCTGGCAACAAAACTACTTCCCCTTCCCCTGTATAAAAAACAAAACAGGAACATGCCACCAGTGCATGATACCATGTTAAGCACCTCCCCCAACAAAAACCATTGAAAACATTTAATACACATACCTAAAAATTGACAAAATGCCCCTTATTCCAAATTTGCCACCCACTGGGTAGCAAATTTCAGCAGGCCATTTTGTTCAACTCTACAGGTACATACCCATGTCCACACACGACACTGCATCACACGGTGGTACTACATAAATGTAATGCCAAACTACATGTAAGGATGGAGGAGGATTCCGCCATGGACTCCAATGAGGCCGGATTCTAAGTATCTGGCCCGCCGGAGTCTGCGGCGGAACGAAAGACTCACCTCCGCCACCCGGGGGAATCTGCACGGGCCGGATCCTACCTGCTGCCAGCCGTCCGCTGCCGTTCGCTGCCGCCTGTCCTGTCAGCTGCTGCCTGTCCTGTCAGCTGCTGCCTGTCTGCAGTCGCCATTTGCATCCCTGCCTTTTGCCATGCTAGGCTATGTAAAGATTTACGTAGCCTATCATGGCAAAGACCGGGGACACAAATGGCATCTGCTACACCATTTGGGTCCCTGCTCTTTGCCATGATAGGCTACGTAAAGATTTACGTAGCCTATCACGGCAAAAGGCAGGGACGCAAATGGCGTCCGCTACACCAGATGCCATTTGCATCTGAAGACCGGCAGTCCGGCAGCGGACGGACCTGGCCGACGGCTCCGCAGACTCGCCGCAGAGCGGAGCCGGCCAGGGAGGATTCCAGGGGGAGGAACGGATCGCCTCCATCCTCTCCCCACGGACCCCCTGGTGGACTTGGAGGTGAGTTCCGTACACCCCTAACTACATGATTAAATAAGAAGACTTGAAAACTTACCTCCTTCACAAGAAATTGTAAAGAAAACAAAAAATAGAGCTTTAACATCTCCAGGGTTCTTGGTTGTTTGAAGGATAGAAGTGAATGATTCAGTAATGACAAAACCTTTCAAAGGAAAATAGTGGATTAACATATTGCTAACAGATATGATTTAAAAGTTCAAAAACATATAGAACTCTTGTTCCTCTGGGCACACACTTATTTATTTATTTAGATGTGTACCCTGCTTTTTGACCAGAGTTACCACAATGGCTGATAACATTCAAATACAACCATTCCATTAAAAACCTTACACTTAAAATACATACCACGTACTCAGTTAACTCTACAATAACAAAAGATGACACTGGCTGCATACTATATTATATGAGGGGACAGGGAAACTACAAAAATGGCCTCAATGGGAGTTTCCCTCCCAATGCAAATGGGAGTGCAATTTTCATCAGGTTTGTGGTGATGGGAAAGTGTTAAGCTCTCCCTCCACCCACCACAGTCTCAATCCTGCTTCCCTCCCCACAGTGACAATTGACTTTTAAAATGTGCAGGTTAAATGCGGTAACACATTTAGGGCACAATTTTATGCATGTTTAGACAGAAAAAAGTCTTAGAACTCCTCTATGCTGTCTGGAAGAATACTGGGAGATGTAGGACTTTTTTCTGTCTAAACATGGATTTGCGCCCTTAGCATCACATTTCACTTTGCCTGAGTCTTCCAGCAATCGGGAGACAAAAATAAAAGCTAATGAATCTCCCATTTGTTCCATAAGAATATACTTGATTCGTTCCATTTTACTTGCAGTTCAAAGTAAATGAAAATCATGGACATTAACATTTAGTGTCCATTTTTAACTTGCGGAATGAATGTTGAAATTGTTTAACAAAATTCACTGTTTTGAAAATTCTGCCAGAAAATTAGAAAAAAAGAGTAAATTACAGTGCAATCCTATACTGCCTACTCAGAAATAACTTCCACTGAGTTCAATGGGGGTTATTCCCAGGTAAGTGGGTACAGGATTAGAGATGGGTTATTTATTTAGGGCACAAACCTATGCATGTTTAGACAGAAAAAAGTCCTACAAGCATGGCTGGCTTGGGAATGCTCGGAATTCTAGGACTTTTTTCTGTCTAAACATGCATAAGATTGTGCCTTTAAGTATTCATTAACTAAGGATTATTTTCATGGAAGAAACAGGATTACCTTTGCTTTTGCATCCTCTTTATCCTCTGCTTTTGAAGCCAGCAGCATGAGTCTCAGAATCAGAGAAATACTCAGAGGAAACTGTCCTCGAAGTTCAGGTACATTTGATTTAATGAGCTTCTGTATTTTGGGCAATGGAATGTCATAGAAATATACATTCCCCAACAAATCTTGACCACGTCGCCCAGCCCGCCCAGCCATCTAAGGGAGAAGCAATCAAAATTAGAAACCTAACGAAGTAATAAAGCAAAATTTGAAACCAACACGATTAAGACTGGAGTTGTTGTTTTTTTACTTCTTTAACATAATTATATGCCATTTCTTAGGGCAAAACCTCCCAAGGCAGTGTACAAAATGTAAAACCATGACACATAATAAAACAATGGTAAAAACAATAATAAACCAATAATAAAATCTTTATTTTTTCAGGTAAATTCAGGTAATTCCGTACGGTACCCAATAAAGTCCTGCTTCAATCTTGCTTCAGTTATCCTGTAGTCCAGCCTTCCACAACCTGGTGTCCTCCAGATGTGTTGGACTGCAACTCCTATCATCTGCAGCCAGCATAAAGTTGCATTCCAACATATCCAGGGGGCTCCGGTGACATCCAGGCTGGACTATCGTAAAGACAGGGGCTGCCTTTCCAGACAGTTCGGAAATTTCAACTGGTACAAAATGCAGCTGCACCAGTACTGGAAGATCCTAGGCGATCAGATCATGTTGTACCAGCTGCAATATAGGTGTCACAGCTTGGGTCCAACTTAAAGTGCTGGCAATGGCCTTTAAAGCTCTGAGCTATTTGGGTCCAGGTTACTTCGAAGGGCTGCTTTCACTCAGATATCAATATTGGAAGCCTTGCATTCTGCCTGTCAAAGCAATTAGGCTGGCAGGGAGGAGAGATAGGGCCTTCTCGGTGGTGACCCCCAGTGAATGTTGTTGTTGAGAAGTTATTCTCATCAAGGTACAAATATTTTTATTTCCATCAATTTCTTTTAGAGACTGAAGGCCAAACTAAAGTTATTGCTTAAATATGTGTTTATCTGTGGAGGCAGTGGGGTGGAATGAGACAAGCTTGGGGCAATGCACATTGTCATCTAAAGGAATAGCCATTGGAAGAACATGAAGTCCAGATTCTAAAATTACCTAATTGCGCCTCTTCCTGGGGATCCTCAACATCAGGTCTCAGATCACTTCTGTCAGCTCAGAAAGGAAGTCTATTCAGCAACTTGGTGGTTGATACTCCAGCAGAATTTCAAGTTGTCCAACACCAGACACAAGCACTTGAAACTGGGACTCAGGGATATTGGAAAGGGAGATGGAAATCTCCACAGCCAAAGAAGTGTAATATGAGCAGAGGCCAGATCCCACAAACAGCACCATATACAGGTGGAGAAAACAGTCCTGGGGCCCACCTACACCGCTTTCAACCTTCACTCCGTTGTAACTGTGCAGCACTGCAGCTGCAAATTAGCTTCTGCTGTGGTACACGTGCAATTTACTGCAGACTTCTCCAACAGGAAAATCCATGGTGCCCTGACATATACCTGCTGAAGCGAAGTAAACTGCAGCAGTCATGCTGCTCTTTTTTTTACCATTATATTTAAATGCACAGCAGGTGGCCTGCTTCTTCGTTACCATGCCAACAGTTTGGCAGTCCTCCAGCCCGAGACACTCGCGATAGTTTGCACACGCCAAGGCGTGTGCCCATGACAGGTACATGCCTAACCAAAATGGTGGCTGGAGAGAAGTTGGTCCTGGACATTCTGCTCACCCGACAACCCCTCCCCCGGCCCTTGGCCGCTGACTCCAAAGCAGCCATTGCGAAGATACGCAGCTGCGAAGGTGTGGTTGAAGCAATGAGCACACTTCTCCGTGCCTCTAACTGCACAGCCACGAAGGAACAGAGGGGAGCGAAGGGGCGTCGGAGTGACACAAGCACTAGGCACACCTACCACACGCCCTCCACAAAATGTGAAGTCATTTCAGGGAAGGGACAGACAGTGCACAACTGCGGGAAACCTGCAGCAAACCAAAAAGATCGCAGCAAAACGCTTCTTTGGAAATCCTCATTTTCCGGGTGAAAACCATGGTTTGGCTGCGAACTGGCAACCGCATCGTATGTCCCAAAGTACCTGAAATCACAGCAGCTCCGGAGTAAATGGCTCGTGTAGATGGGGCCCTGAACTCTTTAGCAAGCCAACTGCCGGGCCTAATTTTTACATAGCACTGGCTACTGGGCATCTAGATTTTTTCAGCCATCCTCAAACCATTATAAAATAATGCTGCAGTGTTATTTATGTATTTATTTACACAGAGAACAATTTTATGGCATCTATGGAATTCATCAAAATGTATGATGACCATAAAAAATACAGGGTATAATCCATCTCCATGCAGCAGGATGGGTCATCACAGGGAGGGCTTAATGGAGCCCTTTCCTCCTCCCTGCATAGCTACCCTGTAGCATGTAGTCACCACAGCATATCAGCCATTACACAGAATACAAGGCCACCACACACCTCTTCAGCATTAATCCAACTTTCTTTATCCTCTTAAATCCTTACCGCCATTATTGTTGCTGCTGGTTTTCTTGCTGGTTTGCTGTTGGCGTTTATTGTTGTTTTTATGTTTTTAGCACTTCTAATATTTTAACCTTTTATGTATTTACTGCTGTAAGCTGCCTTGGGAGGACTTCTGCCCTGAAAGGCGGCCAAGAAGTGTTAGTGAGTTAGTGAGAGAGAGAGAGAGAGAGAGAGAGAGAGCAGGCAGGCAGGCAGGCAGGCAGGCAGGCAGGCAGGCTAGCAAGCAGGCAAGCCAGAGTAACTTGTTTGCTAGGGCCCTGGTGATGAGAGAAACAGGTTGATGGGCAGTATCCAATGCTGCCTCTGTGCCAGCGAGACCCACTGCTAGTGCAGAGGGGAGCTAACGATTCTGAAAGTTATTGGAAACAAGGCTAAACACTTGTTTCTGGAATGGGGCAGGACCATGGAGCCCACAGAAGGAATTTCTGCTGACCTGCCCAAGTCTGAAACAAGCATTTCTGCTTCTTTCCAGGGTAAGAAGCACTAATTCCCCACTGTGCAAGCCATGGGTCCCACGGGCACAATGAAATGAGCAGTAGCACAGCAACAGTACTGGATACTACCCAATGAGTTTAAGTGAGAGGTGCACAGTGGGTTGACTTCGATGTTAGTCCTGCTTAGAGTAGACCCATTGAAAAGAATGGGACAAGTTAGGCTAACATTGGATACAATCCCATATTCCCACACTAGAGTCTGATGGGGTATCTGACAGTGCATGTGTGCTGAGGGCTGGGAGGGAAGAGGACTACACTCTCTGTGAATCCCTCCCCATGTAGACTGCTGTGTCCACACAGTTTTGGACATGCCCAATTTTATATAGATGCAAGCAGTATATTGTTGTGACCAGTTCCAAAATATATATGAGCTTTTGTCTAGGTCTTTAAAATATTTATATATGAATGACATTTATGCACCAGCCAATAATCTGTTCTCTGGGTAGCTTACAAATAGAGATTAAAATAATTAAATACAAAAGAGCATAAAACCATAAAACTGAATACAGTGTAAAATGTGATATAGCATAAAACCAGCAGCAGAGGATAAAAACAACGCAACAAAGCTCACAGTATGTCATTACCTGTCTATAGTTCAGCGCATCCAAATATACAGAATTCTGTACAAAAACAACAGATTTACACGGCATGTTGACTCCCAAAGCCAAGGTCCCTGTGGCTGTCACTACCTAAAAAAATAAAAATAAATTAGTTATAATTTTAAAAGATGGTTATTAACATCAACGAGCAATATTAATACCATAATAACTATTAATGCAGCACAACACCTAGCTACGTAGACAGGAATAAAGTGGGGTTGGGAGGAGGAGGAGGAATATCAGAAATACTGGCAAAATCTGAATGGACTCCAGTTACTGAGACTTATTAATATTTATTTAGTTTCAGTTTCTATTCCATCCTTTGGCAAGGCTGAAAGCGCTTAACAACGATCTTAAGAAGAAATTAAATGGTATAACATAAAAATACATACATACGTACATACATATATATAATATAAATTAAAATTACCCCATTCCTACATAAACCCAAATTGTTAAAGCCAGCCTACAAACGCATATGGATCATGATTTTTTTAAATACCACAGCTGCTATAGTTAAAAGCTCATGTAAAACTGGTGTGACTAGCTGGAGAAGACCAAACTAGTTACAAGCCTTACATGCATCCCTTCCATGCATGGAGGATGGGAAATCACCAGAGAGAGGGGTGACTGAACAAGGGAGGGGCAGGAGGACAGAAGGGAATTAGCTGGCCCAGTTTATTCCCTTTGCCTGCCTCCCTTTCTTCCCTTACCACACAGTCAGAGTGCCTGTGGGGGCACTCCAGCGTCCATCCACCAATGGAGACCTATGCATGTACATTAATTGCACAAGAAGCAGGAGGAGCTCAATTCATGGACTTTCATGTGCCAAAAGAAGAAGCACATTTCCTGTCAGGAAATGTTATTGACTCCTAATTTAAATGTGACACTGGACATAGAAGAAACACTTTCCAATACAGGATTCCACATGGCTAGTGACATATTTTTAACTGGAATGCTGATGCAATGGAACTCTAAGGTGTTCATACCACCCATGTAGTGACAGTGACCCAATTTTAATATGATGCCAGGCGCATGGAACCCCACATGCTTAAAAAAAAAAAAAAGCCATTTTTAAATGAGGCTTGAGTGGTGAGAGGAAGAAAGGATCAGTCAAGCCAGTCAATCCCCCTCCTCTCTGAACCTCAGTCGCTCCTTGATCTGCCAGCTTCCCGTCTACACCACGAATGGGGAACGTGGAGCCCTCCAGCTGTTGTTGGACTGTAACTCCCATTAACCTCACCATCAGCTATGCTATGCTGGCTAGGGCTGATGGGAGAGGAAGTTCACCAATATCTGGAGGGCCACATGTTCCCCCACCCCCTGCTCTACACTCTATTAATATATCAAACTCAAAAAGAGAAGACAAGGGCCCCCAAGGAAGCTACAAAAATATTAAAATTAACCATAACACAAAATAGTCAAGCACACACAAAAATGCAAGCATACGCAAAAAGTGGGTGATCAGTAAAACTGCTATTACATTGAGGAAAAGTCTGGAGAAAACTGGTATACCTGGATAAATCCTTTCCTGAAAAGCATCTCCACCATTTGCCTTCCTCTCTGTTCCACTGAGGCATGGTGATATCCAATGCCTCTTAGTGCCAATTCTTTCAGTACTTTGTTCTTTCTCAGGAATTTTGCTCGATCAAATATCTTGTCCAAATACTAAGGGGAAAAAGCGAAGTTAAAAATACTTTTACACTTATCAAAGCAAAATTTAAACTCACTGTACATTCCTACATTTGGAGGCTCTGGGGTAGTGCAGTCTTAGACTTTTGGGGGAGACCTCATGTTGCCACCAGGGGGAGATACTTCATCTCAGCTCCAGACTGGCATCTCTATACCATCCTAAGATCCTGCATTTAAAATGGGGCTTTCTGCTTCCATTTTAAATGCAGGATCACAATGAC
Organism: Heloderma suspectum; assembly: GCF_057233095.1. Classification (NCBI taxonomy): domain Eukaryota; kingdom Metazoa; phylum Chordata; class Lepidosauria; order Squamata; family Helodermatidae; genus Heloderma; species Heloderma suspectum. Next base: position 75,787,573 of record NC_139462.1, read on the forward strand.
TCCCTTTTTTGCATGCTTCCTTTCCCCCACCCCCACGCCCTTCCCCCTCCTTCTCCCTGTATCTGAGTCTTCCACTATCTTTCACTGGTCTCACTCCTCTACTTGCTGCTTTTACTCTTTTCATGGAGGAAACTGAAGCAGAACCCAACGGGGTAATTTGATAGCTCATTATCTGCGATCTATTTAAAAATGGAACAAAGGGCATTTAGTGCAGGAGATGCCTTGAATGATCACGGCATCATGTAAAGAGCCCGCAAACATCCATGAAGGAGCAATTTCAACTGCAGGATAAAAGCTCATTGTGAAGGAGCCCTGAGTCCGGACTCTGAGAAGCACTTCATTTCCCTGTACTAACTTGGAAAACAAATGTTTAAAACCACCACAACAGGATTAAAAAATGCTAGAACTTGTAAGGCTCTAAGGTGCCTATTTAAATTACTAGAATAAGGAAAGAACTGAAGATGACAGAGGAATGTCCCACTGGGTTCAAACTATTTCCAAACGCACATTTATACTGAACCCTTCAGCATTTCTTGCTCTGCCCTGTCCTGTCCTTGTACTGGTCTTTCACAGGGTGGGAAGACTGCCCCACCGCAGTGTCTCCAAGAATGGAATTTATGGTCAATCTAAATGTTCCTTTCCTTGGAGGCTGGGTGTGGGCAGGGTGTACTGTCCCTGCAATAGGCTCTGAACTCTTAATTTAGATGTACCATTTAGTGATAAATCAGATCCAGGTTTACTGATAAAGGAGTACTTTATTGAGTAACTTACAGCACACAGGCGTACCCAAAGGTTGGATCAGACAGCTTCTCGAAACCCAGAACCATCGGGTACAATGGGTCTTATATAATACATGTTTGTAATGAGGCAGCATAACAGCAGCAAGCACCCCCTAGCATCCATTCCCAGCATAGACTAGCATTGCATGGTTCCCAGCAGAGCCACCTGGGAACCAGGTAAACAACCTCTGCTTCTCAGGCACAGCAGTGATAAGATACTCCTCATTAGCAAGGAATGTGCTTGGAACTGCTTCTCACCCTTTTGACTCATCTGGCTACATCAAGAGGCCTGTTAAGGGAAACAGCAGCCCTCTGACCAAAGCCAGAGAGCATTATGGATCTAAGCCACTCTAAAACTACTAATAGCTTGGTTCCGGCCTGGGGCCTTACAGGGGGGCAGTCTTTGACTTTGGGGATATAGAAAAGCAGGGAAAGACCTACTCGTTGACGTACATCACCCCCAGTAGAATGCACCTCCCAAAGGACATGCCTGAAAAGTATACATCAATGCAGTAATGTCTGACAATGATACAGACTGATTTCCACAATCCCCTTACATAGCAGATCAATAACTAACTCGAAAGGCTACATTTTGCATTCATTCATAGTAATAGTTTCAAACCTTGAATGCTTGTGGTGGCTCATGGGTTGCCAAGAATCAAAACCAGCTGCGACAAGCTGGTTAGACTAGTTCTTCCATTATGGTGGTGACACAGGAGCCACTGCAGTAGTTTCTTCCCATGCTACCAGGTTAATATGAGAAGCTATGAGAGAGGAACCAATGCTGCAGCTCCTCTACATTCCAGCTTTACTGCAGTTTCTAGCATCTCCATAGCCCTATTCAGGTGTTCTGTAGCTGTGTTCACTCAATGCATGAGGAGAGGGAGCACTCTAGTCCCTCCCTCCTCCCCACATGTTTCCATTTCCCTCTACTCACGGACAGCGACTTTCTGAAGAGGAGGGTCTCCATGCGATACAGGACACAGATTTTCCAGTATCCTTGATCACGTGGAGAGCCTCCATGGATACAAGAGGCTCTCCTCTTCAGAAAGTTACCCTGCACAAGTAGAGGGCGATGGAAACGCTCAGGGAAAAGGAGCTAGAACGCTCCCTTGCCTCACACATTTTATGAACACGGATACGGAATGCCTGAATAGGGCTCCTGTGGTCTTCAGCTTCTCACATTACCCCAGTGATGGAGGGAGGAGCAACACTGCAGTGTCTCCCACACTGCCAGAGTAAAAAGTGAACCTAGTCTGAAGAGATTTCTACTTTAACATAAAGACATATCAATCGGTTTATTGAATGTAGCATTCTACCTTATGAAATGAAACCATTCTATAAAATTAAACAGTAGGTCTGTCAAATCTGCTTATCATTTCTACAATTTGTAACATAAATGCAAAGAGATGTTTAAATGAGTAAGAAAACCTTTGTCTGTATAAACTAATTTATGTTAATCAGAAATTTGTGGAGAAATTCATATCCTGGAATATGCTGTGACATACACAAAATATAAACTTAAAAATTAGCTGGTTTCATAAGAAAACAGGGATTATTGTTCTACAGCACAGCACTTAATTTTGCATGTCTGTTTGGATCGTTATGGCAGCTTTTCAGTAAATCAAGAGAAGAAATCGTTGATCAAACAAAAATATTCCTATTTTTAATATTGGAAATTAAAGAGTTTTAAGCTCACCTCATTATCAATAGCATTTTCATTGGCGTATGTGCAGTCAGAAGGGATTTCAGAAATCTTCTCCAGTTTATTCTTTAGGCTATCAAGCTCAGCCTCCAAAATTATTTTTTTGTCATCTTTACGTGTTAGTTTAAGGTCACTGCACAGAAGTATAGATTCATTACCAAACAACCAACATTCTCAGTTTCACATCTACCCAGTCCACCAATCCTTATGCCTCATTATGTATTTTGTACTTGTGAGAGAGAGTGGCTGGGTTCAAACAACAAAATAAACCACACTCAAGGGTTGAATATGGCCTGAGTGTGAGTTGTCATTGAACCATGTGTTGCTGAAATGTGGGTTATGTCTGAACCCAGCTGCGATAACAAACCATAGTTTGTTAACCACAAACAACCCACAGTTCACAACCCAAAAACAAACCATGGGTTCTCTTTTTTTTTAATACTTTTTATTCTATTTTTTATCTTTATAAATAAAATAAACAGTACCAACAACCTAATCAATTTCCCAACAATACAGTATTCTTAGGAGGACACAGCAATAACGATAAAGAAAAAGAAAAAAAGAAAGAAAAAGAAAACAGAAGAAGAAGAAGAAAGCATGAAAAAAAAGTTATTTAAAAGGATTAAATTTAAACTCCATTACACAGAAACTTCAAATCCCATTCTACTTAAAATTATACCTATAACACTGGCAATATTACAATTCAGTACAGCATAAATAATCAACCTTGCATTTCAATATCATATCCTCAGTCTTATAACAAGGAAGCAGGCCTACAATTCATTTCCAGTAACCATGTATTGCCCTTCAGCTAACATATAATAGTAAAGCTTAACAATTTAACCAGCCAAAACTCTTACTAACCAGTCTCATAATAATAGTAATAAAAAAGGAAGGCGATTAAAAAGGATAAATAATAATAACAAATCACTAATAAATTTTATAATGTTATATAATAATAATAAAGCTTAAAAGCAACCTTACATCACTAATGTATTTTGTACTAGATATATACATGAATGTGCACATTTCTATACACCCTCAAACAGTAAATTTAAGTACAGTATATCATACCTATTTTAAAAAGAGAGAAAGAAAGAAAAATGAGAGAGAGAGAGAGAGAGAGAGAGAAAAGGACGGATATATATATATGAGCAATTATCTCTGGCCTAGCCTGAATCTTACAGACTAAACATAGCCAGTTAACAAAACACGTTTGTAGATTCCAGTTCACGGGGCTGGAACCAAAATCTCATGCGATTTTCCATTTAGCCACGCCTCTGCCATTTCGTGATTTAGAAACTTCTTCATCTGGCCTTCAGAAAAAATGCAAAATGTAGCAGGATATTTTAAGTGATATTGTAAGTTCATTTGTTTTGCCAAATTTTTCGCCTTGATAAATTGCCTTCTTTTATCAGCAACTTCTTTGGTGTAATCCGGAAATAGCATAACTTTATCTTGTTTCCAGAAAAGATTTCTGCCCTCTCTTGCCAAACGCGGGATATCATTTTTTGTGGAGATTCTTGCAAATTGGACTATAATCATATAACCAGTCCCTTTGGCATTTGACACACAGAATACCTGCTCAATATCAAATGAATAATCAGACGGCACAGGGAGTATCTCATGCAAAAGCTTATCTATAAAAGTACACAAATTTACATCAGTAGGTAAATCTTTAATACCAACGATACGTACATTTGCCCTGTGCGCAAAAGCCTCCAGTTGAGAAATTCTAACAGAAAAATTGTTGAAAAAAGCTTGTGACATAATCTTGTTCCCTGCCACCCGATCTTGCAGCTCATTAACCTTCGTCTCCATTTTTTGCCAAGAAGTGTTGATTAAATCCACAGCCCCTTGCAGGGCGGTGATGGAATTTTGAACTGTATCCAACCTCTTAGCCTGTTCAGCAAATTGCGAAGACAAAGTTTTTATCAGAGCAAGTAACTCCCCTGTATCTTCAGTTCTCGGAGACTTTGCCAAGGGAGGTATGGGGGGGTGGTAGGTGGCAATCCTTTTTTTCGCCTTGATGTAGCCATCCTTCTCTTCAAACAGATCTTGCAGGTCCTCAGATATTGTTGATATTTCTTAATCCATTCCTCAAATATTGTTGGTATTTCTTAATCCATAAACTACAATGGAGCACGTCAGCCCTAATTTCTCCTAATTAAATAGGAGGTTCAAAACAACTTTGAGCGATGATTAAGCTCTGGCAGACTAGTCTCAGAGTCCAACCCCCCTGCTAATTTGCACAGAGGATTATCTTCCAAAACTTCATCCAGATGCTGCTCCTGTCTCCCCTTTTAATTCCAGGGGAGAGATTAAAAGGTTTTTCAACCTTTTAAAAAGCTGTTTGAGATCGTGTCCCACGGAAGCTCCGCGGAACGCTGCAGGGCGACATTGGCTCCAACCACTGGCTCCAATGTCAGAAGAGAAACCATGGGTTCTCTTCATGGCTTATTAATGGTTAACGAACCATGGTTTGTTAACACGGCTGAGTTCAGACAACCTGAGAACCCATGGTTCAACAACAACCCATGGTTCATCAACAACCCACACTCAGCCCATACTCAATCCTTGAGTGTGGGTTATCATGTTGTCTGAACCCAGTCAGAGAGAGTGTGAGAGAGACTTAAAAGTCTTTTATATGTGTCACAAAGTAAAATGGACCATGAAAATCCCATGTAAAAATGTGTTTACATATACATCTTAAGTACTAGTGACAGATGGATGTGGCAGTGCCCGTGCATGTCTGTGATTGGCTTCAGACGATACAATAACCAACAATGGGTTGAATAAGCCATCATGGCTTCTTTAACCGATCGTTGGTTATCACATCGTCTGTGGGGAATTTTTTAATCCACGATGGCTTATTTAGCCAAAATAAGCCACTCTGATAACCCTGATACTCTGGCACTAGAATTACAAAATGACAGCTTTCCCCGAGTACGATAACAGCCTCACACTATTGTGCTACCCTGCTACAGTGAAGTTACACAATGACAGCCTTCACTGATCACTACTTTGAAAGTGCGCAACTTGAGAAATAGGGGAATAGGGAGAGAACTGCTCACTTTTCCATGAAGAAGCACACTTCTTCAATAATCCACTTCAGCATCTGTAGGCTTCCCATGAAGGCACCTGTGCAATTTTGCCCCATTCGAGCAAACCATCAAGGAGTTATAGCTGCCACCCCCCTTTTCCTGTTATGCACACTGTTACATGAAGAAGCAAAATTGCACAATTATCCACTACAGCATCTGAGGGCACCCCACCTGTGCAATTTCACCCCATTCCAGCAAACTGTCAGAGAACTCCCACACTCTTTTTCCTTCTCTGGTCACTCTTCCTTGAAGAAGCAAAATGATGGGAGGGAGATGCGTAGTTGCACTTTTGTGCAATTTCACTTTAGCGCTAAAGCCAGCAATGTCTGGGATTGGGGGTGAAATGTGAAACTACTCTTTATTGTTGTTGATTTTGGACAATAACGGCATCTATGCTAGCAATACCTATGGAGGGAAATCTGCAATTCAGGGTTTTGTCCTGATCCTGCAACCCCCCGTTTATTTGTGCCACCCCCTTTTTGGTACACATGGGATTTCCACTCCTTTGTGAGTAATCATGCAGGTGCGTCAGGTGCCTCCTGACTAGGAGAGGTTGCGTATGAACCTTGGTCCCAGTCCTGCAAACTTCCAGCACTTCAGAGCCGCCACCACCCCTTGCTGCGTGATGCCGGAAATGCTGAATTAAGCCCCTGTACTTCACCCCACACCTCTCCCCTGTCATTGGGATATTGTGGAAGGTTAAAATAGGCTGCTGCGATGTTGTCAATGGGTGAAACAGCGCCACTGCTCAGGCAGGACTGCAGCAGGACAGGTGTGGGGGGATGACTCAGATTATGCACAAAAGCTTAATAAGCTACTCATGGTATCTTATTAGCCCAGTTGTGTGGCATGGCATCATGGACTATTTTTTTTAAAAAAGCTACTGTGAGTAGCTTATTAAGCCACAACGGCTTAAAGTGACATCCGAACGGTGCCACAGTGTGTGTTTAAGTTAGGGAGAGAGACAGAAACTTAAGACTTCTTTATATGTGACACAAAATTTCAAAAATTTCAGTTGTTTACATTACATGTACATTTCTTAATCATCAGAATTAAGACCACTTGCAAAGAAAAGAATTATTTCTTAGTGTGTTACTATTCTGAGAGGAATTACCCGTTACTACTTACATGGGGCATGCTGCAAGTTGTAGAACTTTTTTCTGTTTAAATATGTATAAGATTGTGCCCTGACACCAAAAAAATTATGTACAATGCATAAGAAATGTTTCAAAGACTTACTCAGTCTGCTTTTTTTCCAGAATTTTTTCAGCCTTTTTGGTTTTTTTCAACATTTGTTCTTGTTTTCTTTTCTCCTTATTTATGTGATTATCCTCTGTGGAACTGCATATTCTTTCAGACCGTTGTTCAGTTCTTTTAAGGCTGAATACAGAAATTGTCAGTTAGTGATATTATGAAAAGTGATTTGATCTTGAAAATTGAATAGTATAAAGCTATAAAATATGAGAGCAGAAGATTAATAATTCCATCCCTTTGTGCATCTTATTTACTTTTTAAAATAAAAGATTATTTCTAATAGTATGGAAATGGTAAGCAAATCTGAGATATCTTACAACTGAAAAGCAAAAAAATCTCATGCAAAAAATGGTTGATGCTGTTTGGCATAATTGGAACACAGAGAATAAAAAGGGTTTGTAACCGCTTTAAAAACGGTGATCTTCATTTGTTTTATAAAAGTGAATGTTGGTTTTTCATTTTAGATACATAACTCTGGCAGTTTTACTTAATGTTTGGACTTGATGTTTTGAAACGTAATTTTATGTGATAAAAATAAGTTGCAAAAAAAGGTTTATAACACTTACTCTTTTGTATCTGTGAATGATTTTTCAATCTTCTTACATTTTTTTGTTAGCCATTCTTCTTGTTCAGACCCTGGAATTTGCTTGTTCCTTTGCTTCTCTTCTAAGAATCTGCATACTCCCACAGCCCATTCTTCCACTCTTTTAACATTAAATCTTTAAAAAGAGGTGTTCAAAACATGGTTGCTTACTGGTTATTAGATCTCTTATAGTATCTTTGCCCCTAGACATCTCATCATGCTAGAATATGGTTTGGCATGTCTTACTTACCTTGTAGCACTCCTATCTCTATCCTAAAACAAGGGTGCAGAACCTCAGACCTGGGGGCTAAATCTGGCCCTCCAGGGTTCCCTATATGGCAACATTCCCTTTCCCCCCACCCCCACCTCCACCCGCTTTCCCCCAATGACCAATCATTTGGTGGTTTCCAGCTTTTCTGCAGCTCCCCCTCCCCATTTTAAAAGGTTGAAAGGCCTCTCCTAAAGCTTAGTTACTTGACAGTAAGAGCTTTAAGCTAAAATATGCTGGTATTTTTGTATTTTAGCACCAGCCCTTTTTGTTTGTTGGCAAGACAGTTGTCCCAAAACAGGCCAAGGTTGAGTGGACTCTTTCAATAAAAGATAACTGATAGGGATGAATAGGTGGGCAAGACAACATATGGTAAAAACATATAAGCAGCCAAAATGCTAGACTAGTCCATAATTCACTCATAACTGGAGCAGGGTGTGACTCTCCTATGCTCCTTGTAGCCCTGCTGGTCACAACTGTTGAGGCTACTTCTCTTCCACTTCCTCTAGCACTCCTCCCATCAGCCACTGGATTTGAAGAAGCATCCTGGGTGATCCCCCGTTTCCTGATGGGAGGGGAGCAAAGGGGGAGGGGGGGAAGGAGGAGTATCTAGAGGATGCAATGCTCTGCTATCTCCTCCAGGCACTTCTCCCATTGGGCATAGAGAGGAAGCTGAAGAAAGAGCCTTCTTCTCCACCCAGGGGATCAGAGTGCTGGCATGAGGAATAGCTAGATTACAAGGGCCTATTTTTTTTTACTGTTTATGCAGGTATAATTTTAATTGATTAATTTTAATTGATACTGTAACTCACTTTGTAACTCACTCACTATATGGGCCAAAAGGCAATTCATACATTTACAAACAAACAAATCAATAAACTAATTGATAAAATAATTATCAATTAAAGTGGCTGCCCTATTAATAATCTCAGGGTACTATCCTATTGTGCCTGTTGGCTCACAGGACACACGGCTTGCACAATGTGGTTTTGAAGATTCTAAAAATAACCTGAAATGAGCAGAAATGCTCTTTTGGGGGTTGGACTCGATGGCCTTGTAGGCCCCTTCCAACCCTACTATTCTACTATTCTATGATTCTTTCCAGAATGGGGTAGGACAGTGGAGCTCACAGAAGGGATCTCCCCTGACCTGCGTGATCCAGAAACAAGTATTTCTGCTCATTTCTGGGGTTATTTTTAGAAGCACCACAGCCCCATTGTGCAAGCGGTGGGTACTGCGAGTGCCACAGAACCAGCAGAGGTTGAACGGCCCTATTAAATGCTGCCCACAGTTCCCCTGTATCAGGGAAAAATAAATGTCTTCCCCTCATAACATGTAAAACAGCACTTGAAGTGCCCAGGAGTGCACAAAAACCAGTGGCTGTCGATTTGTTTAAACCAAGTTGCTTCACCTGTAGGGATGTATGAAAGTCACTTACCTGTTCGCGGATTATGTTGATGGGGGGGGGGGGGAGGCGTTCCATCCCTCTCCCCGGAATCCCCCCCGGAATCCTGGCTGGCCAGCTCCGCTCCACAGGGATTCTGTAGAGCCGCCGGCCAGCTCCACCAGCAGCCGGACATCCAGCTGCTGGCTAGATGGGACGCAAATGGCGGCGGCCGTAGCCACCGCCGTTTGCGTCCCTGCAGTCAGCCGTGACAGGCTAGGTAAATGTTTACGTAGCCTATCACGTCTGAATTAAAAACAAAAACAAAAAACGCGCGTACGCAAATGGTGGCGGCCGCGGCCGCCACCATTTGCGTTCCTTATTTTGGCACGTCTTAGTCTACGTCAAGATTTACGTAGACTAAGACAGCGAAAATAAGGGGAACGCAAATAGCGTAGCCGACGCTACGCTATTTGAGTTCCCCTTATTTTAGCCGTCTTAGTCTACGTAAATCTTGACGTAGACTAAGACGTGCCAAAATAAGAAACGCAAATGGCGGCAGCCGCAGCCGCCACCATTTGCGTACGCGTGGGTTTTTTGTTTTGTTTTTTTTTAAGTGAGACGTGATAGGCTACGTAAACATTTACGTAGCCTATCACGTCTTTTTTTTTTTTTAAAACTGGAAATGGCGGCAGCCGGTCAAAAGACCGGCTGCCGCAGCCGCCGCTGCTGCCAGAGCCGCCGCCGCCACCCGGAAGATCCACCCCAGGTAAGTCTCATCCCGGGGGGGGGGGGGGGCAGGCCTTTCCGCCACTGATTTCGGGGGGCCGAATGCACTGGCATTCGGCCTCCCCGAGATCCATGGCAGAATTCTCTGATATCCCTATTCACCTGCATGTGCAGTATTAGTATGTCAGATGGGACCTGCCTAGATAACCGTTCCCTGTTGTAGCTTGCCTATGCAAGAAGCGTCAGCACATCAATTTACACAAAACCAGGAGGGTAGGCAACCTGATGCCCTCCAGATGTTTTGGACTACAACTTCCATACGCCCTAGGCATCATGGGCAATGGTCAGTGATTATGAGAGCAATAGTCCAAAACATCTGGAGACCTCCAGGCTGCGTACCCTGGCACAAAACAGACATCTCTGTTCATTTTGCATAACTTACAGGAAAAATAGCGCAGGCAATTTATCCATCTGTCGTAGTTTCTCAACAAACTGAGGAAAGTACGTCCTCATTTGTTTTTCAGAGCTATAAGTAGGGTGAGGCTTGAGCAGCAGTAGCACATTGTTTGCCTAGACAAAGAAGTAACAGTTTAGCAATGAAGAATATACAGTGCCTTGTCAGGATGCCAGTTTGGGATAAGCCGTAATGAAGAATAACACAAACAAGAAGAATCGATAATAGTGCTCCTCTGTTTTAATCTGCAGGCTTGAGGCTGTTGTTCAGATACTTTATTCATGCAGAAGGTTTGCGCCAACTGACTTAATAAGTGGCCGGGAAGCCATCTTCAGACCAACAAATTAAGCATGTAGCAACTGTACCATGTCAGATAATCTAATTATCTAAACCCATTTCAATCTGGGTTCAGGCATTGTTTTGGCAGAGAAATAGCTTGGGTCGCCCTAATGGATGACCTTTGTTGAGAGACAGGGGGAGTGTGACCCTATTGTTTCTCTTTGATTTTTCAGTGGTGTTTTATACTATTGCCCATGGTATCCTTTTAGACTGACTCTGTGGGTTGGGAGTATGAGACAAGGTGATCATGCATTTTATCTTGCTGTGAGAGAGCTCTCCTTTTAAAGGTAGCCTTAAAATAATTTAAATAAATAAATTCAGTAGTTCCACTTCTTAAGAAAAGAAGTACTGGGAGATTTCTGCTCTATCTTATGTCACTTGTGTTATGGGGTCCCATAGGGTTAGACTTTATCCCCCATTCTCTTTAATTTATATGAAGCCTCTGGGTGTGGTCATCCAGGAGTTTGGAATGAGGCACCATCAGTATAATGATGACATTCAGCCCTATTTCTCCTTGTCACCTTAGTCAGATGAGGTTGTGAAGGTCCTGAACCAGTTTGGGGATCTTGGAGAAATCCATTTGAGGGGTGGAATTTAACAAGTTTTGCTACATTTGGCCCCCCAGACTTCATTTTGGTTCCCGCTGAGTGCCGAAATCGATCGATCACTGCAGTGAGTCGGGCCAGTTCATGGATTTTCTGGGCATTTTGCGCATTTTATTTTTGCAGGTTCCACAATTTGCACAAATTTCTGAGCAATTTGCACAAATGCAGCCATAACATGTGCAAATTCCTCGGAAATCTGCACAAATTGCAGAACTTGTGAAAAAAATGTGCAAAATAAGTTCAGGAAAAAGCCCACAGCTTGGCTTGCAAACACAAATTAAGCTGTACACTCTGCAGAACTCTGTCAAATCAAAAAAGAATCAGATCCCCCCCCCCCCCGCAACAGACATCCCTAAACCAGTGTCTGGATGTGATAATAGGCTGGATGAGGTAAACTGAAACTTAATCGTGATACCATGGAAGCAGTGTGGGTAGATGGTTCTCAAGTCTTGAGTAATTGGTGTTCACTCGTCTTGGATGAATTAGCACTTTCTCTGAGAGCAGGTTTACAGCTTGGGGCACTCTTAGATCCAGCTCTGCCACTTGGCCTTGGTGGCATGGAGTGCCTTTTAAAAGCTTCAGCTGGATCACTACCTGTGACCGTTTCCAGACAGAGACAGTCTGGCCACAGTGATCCATGCTCTGGTAACCTCTAGGTTGGATTACTGCAGTGTATTATACATGGGGTGCCCTTGAAGACAACTTGGAAGCTTCCATTAGTGCAGAATACAGCTGCCAGAATTTTGACTGGTATGGCTAGGTGTGTGCATATTACACCAATTTTAAAAGAACTTCATTGGTTATCTATTAACTTTGGGCCTAAGTCAAGGTATTAGTACTTGCCTTTAAAGCCCTGAAAAGCTTGGGGCCAAATACCTGAATGAGTGGCTGTTGTCATATCAACCTGCCTGTGCTTTAAGAACTTCTGCTGAGGCTCTACTTCCAGTGCCTCCTTTATCAGAGGTATGTTTTGTCAGTCACAAAGGAGAGGCCTTTCTCAGCAGTGGCGCTCCAGTTATGGGATGCCCTCCCTTAAAGAGGCTTCCCTGGTGCCAACATTACAGTATTTTTAGCACCAGGAAAAAACGTTAAGGGCGCATTCCTATGGGGATAGTCGGCTGCCTCCAAACTCAGAGGCAACTATCCAGTGCAAGGTGGGCAGAGCGCAGATGGGATCTTCTCCTCTGTGTTCCAGTTGCCCTGCATTTCTGGCTAGACTGCTGATTTCGGCTGTCTAGCCAGGGTGCCTCGAAGCGGGGGGGGGGGGAGGACAAACAGTACATAGGAAGCATTGTAACACTGCTTCTGCTGCCCCCGCCCCCAGAAATGCCCCCGTTTCCCCTGCTCCACACTGCTCTTATGAGCACGGAGCCGGTGGCGAACCATGCCACCTACGAGGTGGCATGGGAGGGGAGTCGGTTTTCTTGGAACCAACCTCGGAGCACTGGCTCTGAGCTCGGCTCCCAGAAAACGAAAAATCCTATGGCCGTCTAGATGCTGTCTAGTGGCCATAGGATTGTGCCCTAAGATACTCAGCAGGTTTTGTGCCCAGCGTGAACTGGGCTTCCTCCTAGCTTTACAATTTTAATGACAGATGTACAGTTTATCAAATGCACTGCTAGATCAGCCAACTGTCTGGTTCCTCTGTTCATAAATCAGATGGACAGCCTGCCCCTTTTCCAAAGCCTGACCCCGAAGGTATGTTTGCATTGCACATCATGAATCTCCTGTTCATGGCTGAAGCTCACAAAGGTGCTGCTGACAAACTGACAAGGGGTAAGGATCAAACTATATATAACACCAAATGCAGCAACTTAAAAGAAACAATAACAGCAATAAAAAAAATACACTAAACTTCGCAGCAGCAAACACATAGTAAAGTGGTCAATTTAACTGCCACCAAAAGTCCATTGAAACAAATAGGTCTTTACTCATTTTCTAAGTGTAGGCAGATAGGGTTCCCGAGGGAGAGAGGGAGTGACGGAGTTTGGGTACTGCAAGTGAGAATGCCTTCTCCTCCAGATTCACCAACCATACCTCCGGTGGCAGTTGGGTGCAGAAGAGGGTCTCACCCAAGAATCTTAACAGGCAGGTAGGACCGTGTGAGTGTGAATGACCCTTTAAATACTCTGAAACCAAACCGTTTAGGACTCTAAAGGTGATAACCAATATTTTGAAATGGGCTCAGAAACAAACTAGGAGCCAGTGCAGCTTGAATAATAATGGAGTAACATGTGCCAAATAATAGGCCCCCATAAGCACATTTGCAGCAGCCTTCCATACCAGCTGTAGTTTCTGAATACTTTCTAAAGGTAGGCCCAAGTTGAATGCATTACAATAGATGTGACCAAGGGGTGTGTGTGTGTGTGTGTGTGTGTGTGAGAGAGAGAGAGAGAGACAGACAGACAGACAGACAGACAGACAGAGACAGAGACAGAGTGGCCAGATCTGTCTTCTCCAGGAAGGGGTGCACGTACCACACTATTCAAATTATGCAAATTTGGAAATTTGGTCCTGGCCACAGCTACAACCTATCTAGGAAGCAAAGCTAGGTCCAGAAGTATTCCTGGGGGAAGTGCAACTCCATTCAAGACAGGCTGACTACCCAGTCCCCAAAGGCTATGTCATTATATAGTTCGGACTTTACTTAAAAAAAAAGGAAAAGAAAAGACGGATGGTATGGTAAATGAGAGCAAAATAAGAAATACCTCATTATGGTTACCACATTTAATCCACATTATTAGTTCTGCTTTCAGCTCTTTTTCATAACATCTTGCATCTGCCTTTGTGATTATCATTTTGTCCTTAAAAAACTCATCCGGATCCAGCTCCTTGACATCAAAGATCAGAGGGGGGGGAAAGTGACTACAATTATATTTCTTAAATATCCTTAAATATATTCTTAAATATCTTCTTTTGGTAACAATTGTTCTGAACATCTACAGCTATATATAAATAACATATACTTACATTTGCCCTTGGCCAATTTCTCCTAGCTTTTACCATAGTATCATACAATATCACAGTTTCTCGAGGAGAGAGAGAAAGATCCAAGGGAAAGCCATATCTCTCAAGCTGTTATGCCAAATATAGATAAAGAGAAAGGTTTTTGTTGCTTGTTCTTGTTAATTTCATACGCAAAAAAGCACTGATCAATATTGCTGAATCAGTTTCAATAGTCAAGATAGAATCTCCATTGCAGCACACAGAAACACGTCATGGGTTTCTATGATTATGCTTTTTAAAAACATTGTTAAGGATAGCTTTTTTAATTTTTTTCACCTAATATGATTTAAAACTTACATGATCCACAGTTAGTGCAGCAAAGGGATGGTAGTGGTGGATAGTGAAGTCACCATGACTGAGGGAGCATACATGTCTTTCTAAATCATTGTATCTCTCACCATACACCACTGAAAACAGAATAATCTGAAATAAATGATCTGGTAATATTTGGATCATAAAGTCAATGGCAAGCTGTGAAAACCTGAATATCATCTTGATATGGATTAAACATGATGTATTTTTGAAACTCACTTAAGATTTAAGGAGACGAACACAGAAATGTACTCTCTTCCTGTTATAAGTGATTTATTTTTGGTTACATACCTAATTTAACCTTGTATGATGTATTTTGCATTCTAGAACTTGCCCCTTTCTTAACAGTTGTAGAAGAGCCAGGATGCTGTGCTATTACAGTTTCAGTATGTTGCCAGTATCTTTTTACTGACTGTAGCCATCTTTAAACAAAATAGAAGGAAGAGGAGAATTACTTTCCCAGTAAACATAGCTTACTTGTAGAAAGCCAGCCTTTCTACCACTCTTCAAAATAAAAAGACCCCAACCTTATAAAATTTTCAAACATGCTTCATTGTTACTTTGTACTTACAAAGGTGTAAGTGCTCCATGAGAGCTAATGGAGCATACTAGCTAGGACAGTTAGCTTATGATCATGAAACTCCCCAGTTCCAATCTCAGGTTGGCCATCAATTCACAAGGTGGTCTTAGACAAGCTACAACTTTCTCAGCTTCGGTCCACCATAATGCCAGCTTACCTCACATGACTGCTGGAAGGTTTACTAAGGAATGTGCTATAGCACTATTATTACCCTCATTTATTAGTTTGTCAAAAAGAAGTGATCTAGAAATGCAACTTAATTCCATGTTAGCAATGACATTGTGGAGGTCTGCAAAATTTCACAGGATTGTCTTCAGATCAACCTGCAGCTAAAGACCAACCTAGGCAACAGAACGTTCTGAAAAGGTGTTTGGGAAATGTGCTCACACCACAGTAAACATATTCAGAATTTGCACCCATCTTACTCAGCAAGGTGTTTGGGGTTGCTTATGGTTGCAGAGAGCGCCAAAAATGGACATCGAATCATAACTAGAAGATGTTCCCAAACTTCTGCTCCAATTTCACCTCCAAGGCAATGAACCTGGAAAAAATATTTATTTTATTTATTCATTTTATTAAAATATTTCTATATCACCTCTCAGATATGAATGTTACATAACATGGACATATCCCCACCCCTATGCTAGAGTGTGATGTTAGAGTTTGGCAGAACTGGCTTTTATATAAAAAGATATAGATACAGTAGGTAACAATGAATATTTCATTAATTATACAACAAAATGCATATATACCTCATCAAATATTACATATCTTATCTTTTTGGCCCATGCTTGGCGACGAGGTGACAGAAGTAAGATTTCTAAACACTGAGGCACTGTTACCAGTATCTGAAACAAAATATTGATGGACTTTTAGAAAGATCATGCTAATAACAGTTTAACATCAGACTGCAGTTGAACATCTATGATATGTCTGTGACTAGAGCTTTGATGAAAAGAACCGTGTAGAACAATAGGATTGTATCCTACCGTGTTCTTCTATTCAGGGATCCAGATGATTTTTGTTGCAGCCCCCTGTGTTCCCCCAAATCTGCTGCTGATGGTTGTGGGATCCTCCAGAACAGCATTGGAGATGCCACAGGGGGCAGCAGGACAAATGGTGAATCTGCAAATATTGCTTCCCACCCCTTCCATTGACCCTTGATCAAAGTATATAATCTATATTTATTTCAAAGAAATAAACATTTTTAGAAAGTCAGGCCATGCCATCAGGCCACTAATGCTAACTTATCCCTGATGTTCCACAACCATATATCCACTTGTGGAGGCATATATTGGGATATGCCAGTGTAGCAGGGCTTCTGACGTTTTCTAAGATACAACTGGTGTATCTGTCCCACAGGATTGTATCCAATGGCTGGAATCGTTTACACGTCCTGGAAGTAAGTGGATAAAGTGGGACTTGCTTCATGAGTATAGGATTATAAAATAGAGGATTGTGCTGCAACACCACTGTTTATATATCAGTTTAAAGCAAAAGAGCTTCAAAATTAGGAAAGATTTGGCTTTGAAAATACTTTCAGCATACTGTTTGGCTTTAGTCATATTTTTTCCCTCCCTCTCCCAGTTAAACATTTTAAAAAATTGTTCCCAGGACCTTTACCCTGATTAACAGTGCAATCCTATGCATGTCTACTTAGAAGCAACTCCCATTTAATTCAGTGAGACTTACTCCCAGGGAAATATGCATAGGATTGCAGCCTAAATGTATTAGTTGAATAAACAACTTTGCTAGTAGATGGATTGAACTACAACTCCCATTATCTCAGGCCATTCTGGCTGAGCATAATGGGGGTTGTAGTTCAACACACCGGGAGGGTGCCAGGTGGTGGAAGGCTGATATAAACTTACCTGGCTGTTCAAAGCATCATGCCGATAATCTCGAGTAAAAACACCACATACTGCAAGACCAGCTGGCAGTGCTTTATTAAATCGATTGTAAATGGATGCAGACACTTGATTAACAAGAGCCTAATAATTCAGAAAAAGCAGCACATTAGCAACACAGGGATAACCTGGGGGTTACTAAAGAAAGAATTTATAGTCCGCTTTTATGTGAGAGGATACTCAACAGCAGTTCGAGCAGACTATTCATTCCTACACACGCATATTATATAAGAAATAAAGAAACTATACAGACAACTCTTTGAACACTTAATCTGGAGATTAACACATCTTGGTTGTACATATCATGTAATTTTTGTGAACTGCCCAGAGAGCTTCAGCTATTGGGTGGTATAGAAGTGAAATGAAATAAATAAATAAAATCAGCTTACAGTACATAAGTCATGACATATAAAAGTATAGGTACCTGTTTTCTTTTCCCTCCCCCTCCCCACACTTTCATATGCAAGGACAACAAAAGGGCGGAATAAGCCAAGTTTTGAAATCTTCAGCTGTTTGTTTCCCCCACTTTTTCTGTGTAAGAACTGGACAGTTTGATTCTTATATGGCCAGAAACAAAATGATATATTTTACCATCGATTATGGATATGACATGTAGTTTTTGAAAAATATTTTGATGGTGCAAATCCTATATATCAGGAAAAAAAACCACTGAGTTCAATGGAACCTACTCCCAGGTAAGCGAGTATGGGATTATAGCCTCAATGTTATAAATTACAAACTTGTTTCCTACCTTTGTTGGAGCAACATACACAACCACCCCTTCATCACTGTCTCTCAAGATTTTCTCCATACAATAGTAAGAGGCATATGTTTTGCCTGATGATGTAGCAGCAACAATTACTGCAGACTCATTATTATCCACAATGTCAAGAAGGTCTCTCTATAGGTAAACAATGATGTGAATGCATGTCAAGAGCGATCTCATTCATATAATTCCACATTCAAATTTAGCACCTTCACCATTATACACAGTTGTGTCTGGATTTTTTTTTAAAAAAACCACACATATCCTAAAGATATATATCCCTAATATGAAGTACATAATGCTGTGTCTGTACACATCACACCAGATAAAAAGGTATAGATATTTAGGACTGGAATGCCCATTGTATTTTCTTACAAATAACCAAACTGTGTAATATGCTTCCTGTATGTTTTTCACTGCAGGATAAATAACACTTGTGTGTCATGTTGATCATGAATCCTCCCCCGCAAAAATACGAAACTCTATGAACTAACTTCTTAAAGTAACTTTATTATTAAAATCAGATAATTCATTAATACCTGCCATGTATCTGGAATAAAATGTTTCACTCTGGGATCAGGATCTTGTCTCTCTTCCCGTATAAGATAGTGGCCCATATACTGTAGCTGAAACCGAGAAGACCCCATGCTGACAGCATATTTTGAATACTCCTTTTTTAGTTCCTTTCTCTCATCATCTGATACCTACAAACATTTAGAGATATCACTTGAGCTTCATGTTTAAAAATAGGAGGGGGCGGAGGTGGTCACAGTCCAATAAAGTAGGAATAGTACATCTAGTTAAATATTTCTTAGCATAAAGTCATAATTCTGCTAATAGGCAGCTCACTTCTAAGAGAGTTAAAAACAGCAGTGACACAAACAGGAATTGATACTGTAACACGTAAAGCTGCATCCTACTTTACGGGCTTTTCTACACAAGGCATTTATCACGCAGTCGCAATTCCTACTCATGAGTGTTTATAGGTTCTTTAGACGAAATCGTGGCCATCTATTTTTGTTTCTATATCTAAACAGCACTTTCAGCAAGTTTCTTTGAGAGCAGGTAAAATGTTATGTTTAATTGTAAAAGCTAAAGAAACCATTTTTTTCACTTGTGTGTTTGTACTATTCTGCTATACCACCATGCCACCTAGAGGTTATGTAGGAACCTCTAGGAAAGGAAACGCTCTTTGTGTAGCGCTCGGATCTGCATTCTGTGACAAAGCCAAAAGCAGATACAGCAGATTAACAGCCAATTAACAGCCTTGTGTAGAAATACTCTACAAGTGGGGAAAGTGGCTTGAGAAAAGTGCAATTACACATGCATCCAAATATTCCATAATTACACAGTTACCTTGATATATTTTAAAGAAGTTGCCAGCTTGTCAAATCCAAGGTTCCAGAGGCATTTGTCAATCTGATGGAAATCAGCCTCCTTCAATAAATCCTGATGGTCATATTTTACAATCAATGAATGGATTCGCCTCATCACTTCAACTGCTATATTCAAGTTTTTGTCAGTTTTGCCTGGGGGATGGGGAAGCACACAAAAAATGCAGCCATAATGATAATGAAATCTATTTATGATCTGTAAAAAAAAAACCTGTCATTCCTTTTGTAAATGGTACAGAATCCATGGATTTTCTCAAAAGAAACAATCTGAGAAGGGCATCCAATTTGGAAAAAGCATGCAACTTCTTGGAGCTTATCTACACTGGTGTTTAGTTGGGCATTCATCATTCCTCATTCATGGAATTCTCCAGGTACTTTACATGACGTCGTTGTCCTGTAGTGGTTTTCCTGGGCATTCCCTCTTCTTGTCCTGTGCTATTTCCGTATGGGGAAAATGCGGTATTTTGTCTGGTCATGCCATGAAAGTGGCAAAATGAAATGATGTGTATGGGTGGTTGCAAGGATGCAGTTATGATGAAGATGGCAGTGACAATGACAGGGTGGGAGTGTCATCCTGCCACGCCTGCCCTGCGGCCTTCCCATCCTCGTAATTCCCTTCTGTTTGCTGGCACAGCATAGTATGGTGGTTCTGTAAGCTCAACAGAGCGGCATTGCATTACTACAGCATGGCTGAGAATGCAGATATTGCTTGTTGTCTGCAGGCTGCTGCTCCGCCTCCATGCCAGGGCCGTGGGATTTCTTCTTTTTTCATGTCCATGCCAGTCTACCGATGTACTGCCATGCTGCCAAGCCATAACTGTGGAGACATGGCTCTGGGTTGTTGCCTGGCAGAATGGCCGGTGTGATGGCATTCCGGCGCTCCGCCAGTCAACATGAGCAAAAGCCATGTCTCCGGGTTGCATGTGTTCGCTGTGTTTCCTGTCTGTCTGTACTGCGCAGCTGTGTCAATCACAATGAAGCGAACAGTAATCTGTGAGGGGAGGGAAAGGGGCAGGCACCACAGAGGTAGTTGCATGGATCACCTGCCACATGTAAGGGTTTGTCTCGCAGTATTAGCGATGTTCACAAGACGCTCCACCTCTCCACGAAAAAATAATAAGCGGAATGTAGTGGAATAAAAACAGCCAGAGTACAGAGCCCGTGCTTAAACAGGAAGTAGAAACAGCAGTACAATGTTCAGATAAACTGGTCACATGGAGAAGCCCTAAAGCTCACCGTGCTGCTGTAAACCAAACCAACTTTAAGCAGAGAAGTGCATCTACATGTTTATGCAGAGCGGCCTATTTTACACATACAATAAGTATCTACGTGCATGATATTCAAAATGGAGTGTTTAAACTGGCCATTGTTGGAAGCAAGTGGACAGTAGGGAGGAAGTCATGTGACTAAATGAAACAATGATTTATGGGGGTAGTTGGTGTGGGCAATCTGAATCTCGGAACCTGCTCTGTGAACAGGTCTTGGCAATCTGATATAACACCAAATGGAGCCTTTTTGGATCCCACTTAAAGCCACATGCATTAGGACAGGAGACCCAACCTTTTTGGGCCAGTGGGCACAGCTGGAATTTTGAGAACATGTCACAGGCAGCTGGGCATGCTTCAGGACAAAGCACTAGGCTGCAGCCACCCACGATTTGCATTTTCTAAGAATGCCTCTGGGGCCCAGAAGAGGCCCAGAGGCATTCTTGGAAATAAAGACTGTGCTGGGGACCGGCACTTTACAGCATGCCAGCCTCCCAGTTATTATTTTTTTATTTAGAAAATCAGGAGGGACAGGGAGCCAGGCAGGCACCACCAGAAGTATCTGTGGGAACAGTGACACCCAGGAATATTAGGACCTGCAGGACTCCTCTGCTTGTAATTCTCATTCTCTCACTTCGAAACCATTCCTCTGAAATCCTGAAGTATGGGGGTTGACTGTAGTTATTCAGTGGTGAGGAAAGCACATACAATTGTATTCTTCAATTGTCTTCAGATGTTCTAACCCTGAATCCTAGCACTACAACTTCTTTGTAAGCTCTATTTGAATTTAAGCTGTTTCTCACCCCCAACTTGACTTCTCTGACACCACAGAAGTCAATACTGTAGGTGGAGCAGATCTCACACGGCAGATCTGGTAAAAAAAAAAAAAAACAGCAACGATCCATGAGGACAGAGCAGATTTTTCAAATGTCAAACCATAATTGGGGAGGAGCGGCAATTTGATATTTGAGTTTAGAAGACAGAGGGCTACACATAGACCAACCCAAATTAACCTACTGTGTACATTAGGAAAGGAAGCCCACCCAGCAAATCCCTCCCTTTCCCTCGGATGGATTCCACACTCTATGGATTCCATACACTGTAAAGCTACGATGCTCAGAATGCAGAATGTTTGGAGTGCTATTTATTGACTGTGGGTGTGAGTTTGGTCACTGGTATTAATACTGCTGCAAATACGGGAACATTTAGCTTTCAAACACCTCATGATCCAAGTGTGTGAGAGCTTGGTAAGTGCCTCGGGATTACATTAAACACTCTAGGTGAAGAGGTTCTCACCCAGAACCTCTCATCTGGGTTCTTCACACTGTGTGAAGACATTCTGTATATACAACTAATGACAGGGATTCCCACAAAGCAATAGCAACTCCATACATTCACATACCGGCTGTCTTGCAGTGTTCTGTCCACAGGCCAAAGCAAACATTGAGCGCTGCCATCTCCGCCCTACATTTCACAGACTCACTTTGACAATTTTTCAGGAATTCTTCTAGATACTTAATCCCAGAGGTCATGTTCTCTTTGATTTTTGTTTCAGTCATCACTGAAAGAGCAGCCCATCTGTGCTCTTCTTTTTTTGCTTCTTCGGTTCTCTTTCTTTTTTGGTTCTGCTCAATAATGATTTCTGCTTTTGTTTTCTATGAACAAAGGGAGCAAGAGAAAGTTGGCTCAACAGCTCTCACTTTATTTCAGCTCTTTGAAGCGAAGGCTGGTAGGATGCCAGCATCATACTATAAGTAAGAATGCATGTAATGTTTAAGAAAGGTCAGAGAAGGGCTGGCCTCTGGAAGGCATAGTCCACAGCCAGTAGCCTAGTACACAGATGACAAACCTTCAATGGACAAGAGATACAGTAAGAGCAGATTCATGGATGCGGACTGAGCATTGCTCATGAGCAACTGACCCCTTAAAATAAGCTCAATGGGGGAGAATAAAGCTGCAGTACTATAAACACATACCTGGGGGTAAGTCCCTTCAACTCAAGGAAAGTTACTTCTGAGTAGACATGTTCAGGACTGTGCTCTAAGTGAGGCTATACTCTAATTTACAATCTCCAAAGCCACAGTATTTGAAGTCACAGCCCAAGAAGCATAGAGAGGGTGGGCTGCACTACTAAGCAACTGCTGTTCAGCAACAGTCATGGAGGTTGGAAGAAGTCATGCATTCCTCACTCATTTCCTGGTGGGTAAATCTCTTGTGAAAGAGATTTGAAAACAAGCCAGTGAGCATAAGAATACCATTATATGAACTGATAGTGCATGATGTTTGTATACTATATACATGCCTGACTGGCTGCACCATTTTAATTAAAGAACCATTTTAATTAAAGAGATAGGGCAGAAAAGGGAAACTACAATGAACACATGGATGGTGCATTGTTCCTATGAAGAAAGAGTTAAGACAGGGGTGCGGAACCTTTTTCCTGTTGAGATCGACATTACCTCAGTCAAAACTGAGGGGTGCATATTCCAGCAGCAGACCATGGCTACAGCCAAAAGTGGGTAGGTCCAGGCCTAAAGTGGGAAGAGTTACAGATGTGACTCTTACCTTTATTCAATATGCAACAGCATCCAGGCATTCTCCTTCCCAACTTGTGCAAGACTCCCTCCATCAGCTTTGTAGCTGGGAGATAGAGCAGGATGGAATAAATAATATCAATAACCCAGAGTGGTGCCAGTGAGGGAAGAGTTTGGAGGTCTGGAATGAGAGGCCTGGAAGTCTGCATTTGGCCCAGGGGCCAGAGGTTCCCCACCCCAGGTTAAGAAATAGAGATGCTGTAATTTTTTAAGGTGACTAAGAAGGGGCATGATACAGATTGAGAACATTATGAAAGGTATAGAAGAGTGAAGAGAGATGTTCTCCCAGAGAGGTGATTACAAAATAGTGTTGACTTTGCCGTGCTGCAAAGCCTCAGAACTGTATCCTTGATAAACATGGTAACAAGAGAAAAGAGCCATGTACTGAGAGAAAAATAGGCTCCAAGATGCTGTCTAGTAAGTCAGCGAGAAGTCCAGATCAGTACATGCTTATTGGGGGGGGGGGGGGGCAGAATAATTAAAATTCCTTATTTACCCAACTGGAAACAAAAGACAATGTAATTACATTAATATCAAAAGTTCACACGGAGACAGGCTATTTATTGGCTTACTTGGATTGTCTTGCTTTTCTTGGCCTTTGTATAAACTTTCTTTGGAGAATCCAACTGAGTAACAATTGTTTTTGACAGGTTACCTTCTAGTGATTGCCCATAAAATTGAAGAAACGCTTGCAATTTTTGTTTGCTTCGTAGGAGCCAAGGGTCATTGGTTGCTCCTTCAAAACACATTAACGGAGTCATATACATATAGCTGCAATCTCATCGCTATCCCTTTTCACATTCCATCTTCTCTAAATTGCACTTCAGTGATCAGATCAGGAACGAAGCTTCAGTGAAATGCCCACCTTCTTGGTGGCTCCAAGTCACTGTCTCCCTGCTCCTACTACTCTTCAACTTCCACTCTACATTTTATTCTCTCCCTACTGGTGGCAGACCAGGGCAGCTGCACACATTTCTCGTAATCCACCCCATGTGCAGGAAAAGAGCAGCGCCCTCTATTGTCATGCCATGTGCACCTTGGCAGAGCAAAACAAGAACCTCTTTTGTCCGTAGACAGTACTAGATCCTGCAGGACTACAGCCCAATCTATCAGGCTGTGGTCTTTGTGAGAGATGACATTGCCTGGTCCACATCACCAACTGGGAACCAGGAGGGGCCAAGAAGCCCCATAGCTCGCTAGTAGAGCCCCTGCCTTGCATGCAGAAGGCCCCAGGTTCAATCCCTAGAATCTCCAGGTAGGGCTGGAAAGACTCCTGCCAGAAACGCTGGAGAGCTGCTGCCAGTCAGTGTTGACAGTACTGGGCAAAGTACACAAAGGAGTAGCCCATCAAACAGTTCTTCCTTTGCACAGGGCATATTCATTCATTTCATTTACTACATTTCTATTTCTACATTTCTATTTAACTATTCCCTTAACATCCCTGTGTGTGCACTGAAGCTTACAGGGCCCTTCACTGAAGCAACTATTGTTATTATTGTTAGCATCAGGGCCCTTGACTGAAGCAACTGTTGTTGTTCTCATTAATATTACCTTGAAATCCATCTTTTGTCATGTCATAGTCATCACTAAGGGGTCTTCCTGAATGCCAATGCAGAAGTTCATCAAAATCTTTCTGTTTCTTCAGTGAGGTTACCACAGGATCATCGCTAAAGTAAAAAGAATGTATATATAGTAGTATAATGATGTTTAAATGATGGGGAGAACAATCCTATGACCCCTAGAGAGTGCCAGTGGAGCCATAGGATAGTTCAGATTCCTGGACCCGAGGCTGAAGTCAAGCACTCGGACGCAGGAGTCCAAGCTCCCCACCCCCTCCCAGCTGGCACAGAGAGATCTGTGCGAGCTGCCTCTCTGAGGCAAAAGTTACCTCAGAGGGAAGGTAAAGGGGGCATTCCCATGGGCAGGGGGGAGGGGACTGGGGAATCCTCTGACCTCCCCACCTTCATCCCTCCCCCTCCTCGATGCCTCAGCTAGATGGACAAAAATGCAGAGCAAAAATGCAGAGTGGGAGGAGTGCAGAG
This sequence comes from Heloderma suspectum, assembly GCF_057233095.1. Lineage (NCBI taxonomy): Eukaryota > Metazoa > Chordata > Lepidosauria > Squamata > Helodermatidae > Heloderma > Heloderma suspectum. The sequence continues at coordinate 75,812,643 of NC_139462.1, forward strand.
GCAAAGATTGCCTCTGCCTCTCCTCCTGCTCTGCATTGGATGGCTATGAGTCTCCAAATATAGAGACTTATGGCCATACCTATAGGACTGCACCCTAAAATCAGTGTTGTTTTTTGAGACCCTCCCTCCATCAAGGCCAGAGTACACAAATCAATAAGCACGTACTGGGGTCCATTACAGAAACTGTCAGAACATCAAATCCAAAATCACATCCATTTGATCCATTGTAGCGAGATACCTGGGCATTGCACTAGAGATTACTCTTGCCTCTGTGCCAAGAATTTGCATTAGTAAACAGCACTAAGCCCAACTGATGTGAGGTGAAGTCTTCACTGGAGAAGCAACAGGAAAACACTCCAATTTTTCAGTTAAGGTCACATACACAAAAAGTCATTTGATCATGATTTACCCACACAATTCTGTGTAATATGGTCATCTTGCAGGGCGCATTCTACTATGCACCCTGCATAGCAAGTACTGCTATGTTTAAACAGAAAGTGACAAAACATCCCTAAAGGAGCAATCCTATGCTTGGGGCATGGCTGGCTCAATGGCACTGGATGCTATGGACCACCCTCTCTGCCAGCAAAGCTATCTGTTGTCATGGCTGTTTCAGGACTTTCTGGGAGTGGGCGAGGATCTGCAAGATCCCAGGCTCCCTCGTAATCCTGGCACGCCCCCAAACCAAACTGGAAACTATGTCTGCCCAAGAGATGGCAAAATTAATTCTCTCCCACTGGAAATAATGGGAGAAGTTTGTTTTTTTTTAAAATGGCGACCCCCACCTCCTACTTTGGCTAGTTCAAGCCAGCAGGGCTTCGGAAATGGTGGCAGCACCACTGTGGATCTTCCCCATCATCACCACTGGCAAGACTGCTCTGTAAGGCATGTGCTTTAAAATACACATGCCTTGATGAAGGCAATATACTTACTATTTTATTTATTTATTTATCTGATGTATGCCTTACCTTTCCACAAAAAAAAAAAATGGTGCTCAAGGAGGCTAACAATCATAAAAACATTTTGTTAAAATATGGAGCACTTGCACTCTGGGTATAAATATGGATAGTTTGGAATCTTTACATCTTAACTTGCTGAGAACGGGTGTTCAGACATTGAGGCTGGAGTGGGGTCTTGCCCACCAGTACATCCTACCGTTGCCAGCCACACATTTTTTGACTGCAAAAAAGGCCCCTATACGTGCACATGTGTAGAGCTCTCCATGAAAGGCAGAATCGTGGGCCAATCAGGATCTCCTTCAATCCTTCACATGGAGGAGCTCAATGTGCATACGCTGGTATGCACACAAGGCCTTTCTCATGGTCGAAAGATGCCTGGTTGGCAGGGCTAGGCTGCGTGGCCCCCTCACACATGCTTTTAATGCTTATGGGGATTCGTCTGAACCCCACTAATGTCAAATCTCTACAAACTCTCTGTTCCTTATGGACCATACGCCTATACTTGCCAGGTCCTTGTCTCTGTATGAACCCCTGCTGGGGTCCCCACTGTGGTGCGCCTGGGCACCAATGTGTCACAGACACTTCCCTTGGCACCTACCAGGCTTCCTGACCCTCCTGATTTTAAAATGTTGCTTTAGATTTACCCAAAAAACCCACCATTAATGAGGAGGCGGGCATGCTGTAAAGTGAAGCACCAGCATCTAGTGCCATTTCTATTTCCAATAATGCCTCTGGACCCCATGTGAGCCCCACAGACATTCTTATGAAATCAAAATGGCGGGCAGCTCCAGTCAAGCATTTCACTTTGAAACTCCCCCAGATGCTGAGAAAAAAAGGTAACCTGGGAAGCAATGGGGAGCATACTTGGTGGGCTAAAGGGGGTAGTGGGGAACAAGGGGATGGTTTGCCTGTGCTCTGGAGGGGGGGTTCTCTGAGCATCACCAGTGAAATGCATTGTACCTTGGGGTGGCAAATATGTGATCCAGTATTTAGGGCGAGGACCCTCCCCCTCCCCCTTGTATTCAGTTTTCTTTTAATCAAGTGACTAGTCTCTGAGCCTCATCAGTTTGCCTTCTGTGAAACGGGTGTTGGAGCAGAGAATGGCAGGGTCAAAAGAGCAGTTTGGTGTTTTGGAGCTCACACCCCACCTTTGTCTCGGACTTAGGTTCTAAGGAACTTGCTTTTCTTTTAGCTTCACCAGTTTGCCTTTTGCAATAGGTGTTACTACGCCAACCATGGCAGCCATTCTGTGAATAGACCCACCTCATGAGAACTATTTAATGATGGTGCCCACAGCACTTTCTCAAAATTCCAGATACACACACTGGCCCAAAGACATTTGGGGACCCCTGGAGGCTTGGGTTTGGAGTCTCTACACATTCCCTCTGTCTCCAATTCTGGTAGTCACTACTAGCAGCCAGTAAGGACATGCAGCTTTTTCTGCTCATATGGTTGTTGCTACTCTATAATGGTATTCAAACTCTGGTGAAAGCATTTATTTATTTATTATTATTTATTTATTAAATTTATTAATCGCCCATCTGACTGGTCACCCAGCCACTCTGGGCGATGTACAACCCCATAAAACAATTTAAAACAATAAAATTTTACCATAATTTTTTTTTTTTTAAATACCCTAACCCACCCCAAATGCCTGCCTGAACAACCACGTTTTTAATGCATGACGGAAGCTCATTAAAGGGGGGGAATGACGGAGTTCCCTAGGGAGGGCGTTCCACAGAGTGGGGGCCACCACAGAGAAGTCCCTCTCCCTCGTCCCCACCAGTCTAGCTGTCCTGGCTGATGGGACAGAGAGAAGGCCATCCGAGGCTGATCTTGTTAAGCGGCCTGTCTGGTGTTGCTGGAGGCGCTCCTTAAGATAGGCTGGGCCGGAACCATATAGGGTTTTAAAGGTCAAAACCAACACCTTGAATTTGGCCCGGAAAACAACTGGTAACCAGCGCAACTCCTTCAGCACTGGAGTGATGTGATCTCGCCGGCGGCTGCCTTTAATCAGGCGAGCCGCCGCGTTCTGTACCAGAAAGCATGGGTTATTTACACAGCAAAGCAAGGAATGCAGTGTGAACTTTTACAGCCCCTTTGTTGTACTGCAGAGATTGCTTGTTTTCATATGGGGCTTCAAAGCAGGAATAATACACATAGCTACACCTTGTGTCTGGCACTCTGTACACCACAGCGTCTCAGCTGGGGAAAGCTCCATGCCCACTGAAATGAATGAGGCTGCCCTGGTTCATATGCAGAGTCCTGCAAAGCTATGAATCACAACCACAATCTTGAGCTTGTTCATTAACTATCATTCCTGGAACATTTACTGGTTATGGTCTGGAGGGATGGGACAGATGATGTGTTACTAGTTCTGCTGTCATGCACAGTGAATGCTTTTTCCCTGCACAGTTGCTAGATGAGATGCCTGGCAATGGCATTATGATTGGCGGACCGCTGTGCAATCACATTAATGTGCCATTGAAGTTGTGGCATTTTGATGTCTCCCTATGCAGTTTTGTGTTTTGCTGATGAGCAGTTTTGTGTTTTGCTGGTGAGCAGTCAGTACTGACTGGCTTCCACCACCAGAGCTGCAACCGTCTTAGTAAGACCTTAGGATTTGGCTTCCTGGCTTTCTAAATCAAAGGAAGCGCCTTAAACTGTGCTCAGAGGACTTTTAAGCCAATACCTGAACACTTCTTATAGTGACGAAAACACCATCTGGAACACACATTAGTTACAAAAGCATAGGGATGAATGCAGACTAAGTTACTTGAACTTAGGTCTCATTAAAATCAATGTGAAAAGTTAGTCATGATTTAACTTAAATCTCATTGTTTAATGAGAACTAAGAGTAACTTAGTCTAGATCAAAACCTATAAGCACTATCCAACGGTGTCATTCCACAAACTCAAATACTGCTACCGGAGCTCCACTGAATCTTTCTGTTGCACAAGTGGTTGTGCATTACATTTATGCAATTGTTTTCACAACAGCTTGCAAAACCATAATGCATAACCAGCTGCACAACCACACTTGTGCACACATATCTTGTGTAGGCAGCGCTTAATTGGGTCTGGTTGTCAAAGGGAAGAGAATAAATTACACACAGACACAGTTGGGATAATAAATTGGCCACAACTTTATTGACTCCCTTGAATAGGCTTGGTGGCAGCATAGGGCATGGATCCTGTCATCGGCCAGCCCGCCTGCGGACAGATTCCCTTTCCTGGCCCACATGCCAGGAGCACTGGCCGCAGATGGCAGGGCCAGGGGCACACCACAGCGTGGACCACTAATGTGAATCTCTTTCCACCACCCTGGACATGGCCAGCTCGCAGCCCCCATGCTGGACTGGTCTTGGTGCCACATCCCTGAGGTCCCTTACAGGAATCCCAACTGCGGGGGAGTAAGGAGCCCAATCCCACTGCTCCTCATCAATGGATCCAGCCCAATGCCTACCACGCCTACATAGTTGTGACAAATATTATAAAATGAAGCATCCACAAATAATTTAGTGACAGTCCAGATGGAATTAAACTTGCAATGGGGAAAGCAAAAAACCCTGCACAGTCTTTGCCAATTGGTATACAGGTAAAATTCCTTCCCAGCCCCATTAACTGGTGACTACTTCGGTGGAACCCTGTTCTGCTGAGCCTAGAATGTCACAGTTGCATACTGCCCATAGTCTACACTTTTCATGCTTGATAACAAAAGTAAAACAGTACACTGGCAAACCTTGTTCTGACATAATGAAGCTATTTAAAACAATGATCTGACCCTGTATGCATTCCTAAAAATCAAAGGAAAAAAAGATGCATACCTTTTTAAAAATGGCAGATCAATTAAGATATCCCCAGCAAATTCATCCACTATGGTACTCATCATTGGTACAAGTCCTGGATGAAGAAATGTCACCTTCGATGCATTGTCTATATCAAAAATAAAATAATGGTTTAGATTGTTTAGAAAATCAGCACAAAGTGTAAAGTATAAATAAGATTTCAATGTATTTGCAAGATATAAAGAAGTGTTGGCAATGTTTGCCTGTAATGCAGATGTGCAAAAGTGGATCACTGCTGCAGGAAGCTAACTAAAACATAAACTTATTCGAGTATGATAATAAATGCAAACTGTGATAGTATGTACTTGTAGATATTAAAAATTATCCAGCAGCCCCAGAGAAGTTGCAAAGATCATATACAAAAACCACAAACATCACAAGACAACAAATCAGCATTGCAACATTCCATCAACAGATCATAAAAATAGTACGGCTAACTGCAAAGGGAAAGCACATTTTATAAAAGCAGCACACACAAAAATCCCCAAAGGCTTGTCTGAATAAAAAATAGCTTATACATCCGTTTGTAAGGGCACAATCCTATGACCACTAGACAGTGGCTAGACAGCCATAGGATAGGTTGGTTCCCTGAGAACCAACCTCCACCCCTTCCCGAACTGCCTTGTAGGCAGCACGGATTGGCAGCACAGAGCAGCGAAAACAGGGCGTTCCTGGGAGCGAGGCAGGGCAGGCAGAAGTGACTTTCCAATGCTTCCTATGCATCGGTCGGCATCCGCCACCCCTGGCCCCGCTCCCACTTCCTGCAGCTAAACAGCTGAAGTCAGCTGTCTACCCGCAAATGCAGGGCGGCTGAAGCGCGGAGGGGGAAACCTCCACGCGGTTCCCGCCCTGCATTGGGTAGGCGGTCGCCTCCAAGTTCGGAGGCAGCCGTCTATCCCAACAGGATTCCACCCTCATCTGTATACTCTGAATTGCTGGAGTTCAAACATGTATAGCACACACCCTTACAATCCATATAAGATGAAGTCCTAGTACTTTAATTACACCAGTGAGAATCTGCTTAACTGCAAATACATGTCAGCAACTGCCACCATTGGAGCAGAATCAGATTCAGCATGGTGGCATCAGGCCGTCCAGCTGCATACCACACAAGCACCTAGCGAGCAAGATTTAAGCTGATTCAGCAACACCATCATGGTAAGGGCATTTTAGCACTCAAAGCATCAGCTGTTTCAACACAACACTGCATAATGTTACTCGCATGCACCCCACTTCTGAGTGGGGAGAAGTTTCAGGGATTCCAGCACTCACTCAGGGTTCACTTTCCTTAGAAACAGATAACTGGAGACGTTTGGCGTCTTTGTTATGTAAGGTTTATTTACACTCCAGAGGATTCCTGCTTCCCATCAGGAGCCTAAGAGAACCTACAGTGCCATAGGATTTCCTGCAGATAGCAAGTCAGCTCTCTGCCTCCTTTTCAGATCCAGTTCCAACACAGGCAGACCGTTTCTGCTATAGACCCAGACCTCACTTGGCCTAGCAGGACAAAAAAAATGAGTCACCTTCCCACCATCGCCTATTTCTTCTTGGCCAATCCCAACTCCTATTACAACACATCAACAGAATGGCCTGGTTCGCATGTCATGGCGGAAAATTGTGAGTTATAATGCACGATTTATGGTGATACGAAGTGCATGCAAGCTGCACCCACTTTCTATAAACAGGCTCTGATCGGTGTGATCAAAGGTTGTCAGCCATGTTGTCCGAACCCAGAGCACTGGGTTATTTAGTGGCTAAACAAGCCAGCGGTTAACCTAACAACATACCATGGGTTAATCGCTGGGTTGTTTGGTCCCTGAACAACCCAGCAGTCTGGGTTCAGACAACACGACTGACTAGGGATGTCAGAGAATTCTGCCACGGACTGAAATGGGATTGAATTCCCTTCAGTCCGTGCCATGGAATCCTCTGTGGAACAGCACCACGAGGTCCTGTGGAGCCAGCAATCATGTGGCTTTTTTTTCGTCATCCACAAAGAGTCACGGAATTTTCGTAAATAAAAGCGCAGTGTAGTATATTCCCATAATAAATACCTAAGTTTTTTTAAAAAATGAATTGTGCTCACCGCCTTGTTTGTGGGTGTTCTTTTTAAACTAAAATCCTCCGTCTCCGTTAGGAATGCCTTTACCGCAGGGGGGTCCACCGGGTGGGGGGAGGAGATACGTCCCTCCCTCCGGGATCCTCAATGTGGGGGAGGCGATCCGTTCCTCCCCCCTGGAATCCGAGCTGGCCGGCTCCGCCCCAACTCCTACAGCGCTCTCCTGACGCAAATGGCATCAGCTATGCCATTTGCATCCCCGTTTCGTCTCGCAATAGGCTATGCGCCTCCATTTACATAGATACTTACATAGCCTATCGCATGAAAAACCAGGGACGCAAATGGCGTCCACTATGCCGTTTGCATCCCTGTTTTTTCATGCGATAGGCTACGTAAGTTTCTACATAAATAGAGACGTGTAGCCTATCGCGAGGAAAAACAGGGACGCAAATGGCGTAGCGGACGCCATTTGCGTCCAATCACTTACTTCTGGGTTCCACACAGATGGTGGAACCGGCCGGGCGGGGGGGGATATTCGGTCCGGAGAGGCACAAGTCAGTGTGTTTGTTCCAACATGGAATTCGGCCTCACTGGAGTCTGCAGAGGATTCCACAGACATCCCTAGTCTCCGTTTAGTTTCAGCCAAAACACTTCCTCTTCCTAGGGGCTTCCCAAAAGAAGGCTGTCTTAGGTGTACCTCAGGTGTGCTCCCGGCATGATCATTTTAAAAGGTTTTTACTTTCTTTAAAACAGCACTGCTTTAAACAAAGAGTTTATCACTCAGGCACAACTAAGACAGGCTTCTTTTGGGAAGCCCCTAGGAAGAGGAAGTGTTTTGGCTGAAAGTAAACGGAGACGGAGGATTTCAAATTTTTTTTAAAAAGTAAGTATTTACGAAAAATAGAGATTCTTACGGAAGTTAGGCAGACTCACGGAGACGGCTGGGCACCAGAATTACGGGTTGTAATACGGACTTATCGCCGTAATTTTGGAGCGGAAAAAAAAGAAAATTCTGGGGGCTTGTGAACAGTGGAACGGTGCACTGGCCACAAACCGTGGAAGTCAAGCGGCACTGAAGGTACACAATTTGTACATCCCTACAACTGACAACCTCCACAATCGCACCAATCAGAGGTTGTTTACAGAAAGCAGATGCAGCTCACGTACAGCATGAGTCCCTGCAAATTGTGGGTTATCACCCACATTTCCCCCCCCCTTTTTCCTTTTATCCGTGAGTTCTATATGTTTCATTATACAGCCGCTACATGGCGCTGTGGTATAGTCCCTATTATTGCACAACTTCCTGTTTTCATGGAGAAATTCAATGTGCTGTATTTTAATGGCTCATTATCTCTGATCTTTAAAGAAATGGAATAAAGGTCAGAAGATATGGGAGAGGCCCTCTGTGCTGATGTCATGTAAAGGACCTGCAAACGTCAGTGAGTAACCAATCTCAATCACAGGATATAAGCCCCATGTGGAGAAGCCCTCAGAATCAAGAGTTACAGAGCTGTGTAGAGATACTGAATCTCTCTGCAGTCAGAGGCACAGGACTGTAAGGTGTCCTGGAAGGTAATTTAGACTGACCCCAACCACATAACTATACTAAATATTTGACATTTTTCAAGAGAATTGCAACTGACAGGAAACTTAGCAAGGCAGGGTTGAACCAGTTGAAGAGCCACTGCATTATACTGGCCACAAGCAACTATGTGCAATCATTGCTAGGCAGAGGCATAGCATTAGGATGGCAGTAAACCAACATCTTAAAAAGTACACAGATTACATTTGCTAATAATGGTCAGAGACCTCTGTTAATTGAGAAAAACTATCTCATGTTGTTTGTCTCTTGCGTCTGGAGCGCTTATTGGGCAGCCGCCCCAGGAAGGTCTACCAATAACCACACAGAGACAGTATTGGGTTATAAACTGGCCCCAACTTTATTGGCTACAGCGTAGAGTTTGATGTAGTATAGGGCTGGATCCGATCATCCGCCAGCCTGCCTGCTGACCGATTCACATCCCAGCCCAAGTACTGGGAGGCCCTAAAGGGGAGGTTTGGCCAGCACATGGGGTTAACCATGCCATGATGTGGACCATTCAAATGTTTCTCCCCTGGGAGTGGAGCAGCATGCTAAGCCCTCAAGCTGGGCCGGAGCCCTGTAGCCCACCCCCAGGGACCCCCCTTTCACTGGGGAGTGGGGTGTGTACCCCCTTTCCTCTTGACTTGGATCCAGCCCAATGCCACCCACACTAAACTTGTGACGATGACGCTTAATAATTGACTGTTAAACAAACTTACATTGCTATGAGGAAGGAGAAAACCCTGTGAAACGAACCAGCTGGTCCCCAGGTAAAATTCCTTCCCAGCCCCATCAACCAGCAGCTGACAGCAGTCCATAGCACTAGACAACTAGGTGCCCAACCCACCTTACTTACAGCAAGGTGGGTTGGGCAAGTCCGAGGCAGCAGAGTAGGGAAGGGGACTGAGCCGCAACCTCTTGAAGTAGCCGAGAAGCAAACTGGAGGGAAAACTCGTCCCTCCAGGTCACTCCTTCAGCCCCGCCCCCTGCAAGCCCAGCCAGTGCCACTGATTGGACTGCAGGGGGTGCAGCCATAAGCAGCTGTCCACAGCCTTGGACTCCCTCCTTCACAGCCTTCCTGGCCTAGCACCCATGCCACGGCAAACTGGGACCCCTGGTGAGTAAGGGACCCGGACTTTCTCTCATACATGTAACTTGTAATATGATTTAGAGCTCTCTTTTTGTGTATATTAAGGCAAAGTCAATAAAGTGTTTACAGCGAATTGGCACATCTAAATATGTCATAAAGTGGCGAGTTTCTGATGAGCAGATCATGCATATAGATTCATATTTGTTTGCTGTTTGTTTGCAGAAGTGAACCTTAATCCACAATCCTATACAAACTTTCCTAGGAATAAACCCCACTGAAAACAGCAAGACTTACTTCAGATTAAAAAGGCTGGCTGACAGTATGATATTTCAACAGTAACTTTTATGAAATTATATGATTTTATTATATGAAATGGTATCAATATTTTATCAATAAGCTGTTGTATATAAAATATAGAAATAGAATTATATTATATGGCAACATAGCTCTGCACGTTGTTACCTGTGGTAGTTGAACGTTTCTCTTCAAGAAAATGGTTGGACGTTATTTGTATTGGAAAAGGTGGTCCAATATTACATGTTTCAGATAGTACTGTAATATGTTTCCACAAAAGTTCATAGTCTCTTTTCATTATTGTTCCTATATCCAAATCAAACCCTAAGAAAAATATAGTTAAAACCATCATTAAGATTAGAGTTTAGAGTTTAGATGTAACACTAAAATGCAGTTAATAAAAAATGGAAGCAACAGCTTCCCATCTCCTCCTTGCATCCAAGCTGGAGGAGAGGGGAGGGGGAGTGCATGAACCATGGTTTATCATGACCTCCAAACTGTCCCAGTATAAACATCCCATACTAAGTTCTCTGAAGAACAGGTTCTATGAAAGAGAACAATGAGTTTTTGTATTGGCCTACACTGCTGTCAATCCCCAGTGACACTGTACTCATTGGGATACATAAAAAAGGAAGAACCTGCTTCCTAGACCAAGGAAGAGATCTATGTAACTAGCCTTTGCCTATCTTATCAACATTCCACACCTCCACAAAAGGTGTGCATCACACTATGAAAAGCCTGGGTCTAAAATGTTAACAATGCAATCCTATAGTGTCTACTCAGAAGTAAGTTCCACTGAGGTCAGTGGGGCTTACCAAGGAAGTGGGTACAGGATTACATTGTAAATTACTTAATATGAAATACCTGGGCCTTGTTCTGCTTCATAATAAAATGCAATGTTCTTCCACAAGAGATCATCACTTAAATCAGGCAAGGCAGAAAGATCCACGTTCCCTGAATTTCGAGTGGCAAGATGTTTCAGAACGTGACATTCGCAGAGTTTATGCTAAAAGGTGAAGAAGTATATGCAAGAAGAATCTCAGTAGAATATACAAAATTGATTCCATTCATATGGTGCAGTGTGCCAATATGCAAAATGGAAAGAATAAAACACCTTCACCCGTACCAGCCTGCCCACACTCTGAGATCATCTACAGGGCCCCTTCTCACTTGCCTGCCACCAAAGGTGGTTAGGTTGGTAAGTACAAGATAGATTTGTCAGGCCCCTTTGTTGCAGGGCTTGGACTTTTCTTAATTTTGGAGCAGTCGCCAGTAGGAGACAATCTTTTGCTGAAAAAATTCTGCAGACTTTTTTCTTTACCCCCTGAAGAAGGCCTAAAATAAGAAAAAAGGCCGAAACACGTTGGGCTTCTTATAATACATTCTGTCTTGCATCCTGAGAACCCATTTCTCTCCTTTGCGATCTGCATTTATTTGTAAACACTATTTTTATTAAATGTTATTGTACTGTTTTATTTGTACAAATCCATGCGTACCGTTTCTTTTATCTTGTACGCCGCCCTGGGAGAGCTTCACCCTTATAAAGGTGGCCTAAAAGTTATTTTAAATCAATACAAATTAATAATAAACTTCCATCTGAGCTGCAGATGTTAAGACTCCACAGAAGCGGTACCCTATGAGTTTTTTTTTCCTCTGAAAGTGCAAAATTCATTTTTATGGCCACAAGAGCCCACATTTAATGAAATTCCCTCTCCAAGAATGTTTGTCTTAATGCCACAGATATGAAGACCCACAGCAATTACAGTCTTGTCAGATGGGAAAGAGAAAAATAAAGACTGGGAAAGCTTGCTGAGCTCCTAGGAGCCCACAGAAACATGATTAGAGGTACTGTGCATGGAGTTCTTCATTGATAAGCCTGTCCACAATCGTCAACTTTATATGCAGAACTGATGGCTTCTCAGCAGCATGTTGGAAGCAGATGCAAAACTTGTAACAACGTAATTCCAAAATTTAAATGTATGTGTATTCAATTAACAAACAGCCTTTAAGTTTAACTCTGGGAAAGCTGGATTTCAGAATGTGTTAACGTTTAAGTTATACTAAAAAGATTAAAAAGTGGCATACAGAGCACCCATTAAAATGAGTCCATTCATTACTTTGTCCTAAGTTGTCTGAAAACTTCTTTTCACCATTAAAACGTTTAGCTCCCCCACCCCCTTTTGAAAAGCACGACAGCATAAAGCTTGGCAAGCAATCAGGGATTAGCATGATGAAATTAAAGCACACAGCCAGTCAGATCTTGCAATGTGGCAGCCAACGATGCAGAGCACAGGAAGCCCTCCTATTACTGTCCCTCTGGACGGAGGAAAGGGGAGGCTTTGGCACAATTGTCTTGACAACAACCAAGGTTCCTTCTTCCTCAGTCCATGCAGAGTGAGGGCAATGTGAGGGCTTCATTTGTCCTCAGTGATGCTAACATGTACCCAAATCCCAGGCTATATTGTGTCCCAGAATCATATTTTTCTCTCTCCACCCATTTGACATATACTCTGAATTTGGGGTCACAAAAATGGTCACAAAATCAGCACTCTGCTTCAGCTAATCCTTGATTAAGATCATTTTAAAAAGGAAGCCGACATTAATACAGTGATATATTAGAAATATTCATTGCAATGTCCACCTGTTGTATAAATGTTAATATTTCCTTCTTCCAGCAGACATCGATGACTCTAACCCGAGCTCGTTGCGAAAGGGGCAAATGCTGTAGAAAAACCACACTGAGGCAATACATCCTAATGAGGGCTCCAGCTTCTTGCTGCGTTAATGCTGTTTTTGCATTCTCCTTTGACAAGCAAAGACAAAGAAAGAAAAATTCATGAAATATCCTACAAATCATATTTTGGGAGAGGACTTGACTTCCATTTTTCATCTTTTATTCTGCAAATATAAACAAGTCAAGCTCTACTATCAAGTGCCCTCAAGAACTGCTCCCTTGTTTTTATTTATTTATAGCTCAGTTCTAGATACCAAGTGCTTGGAAGAAAGCCCGATTCATATCAATGAGCAAACCTGAAGTTAGAGCCTAAAGACCTCATCATTAGTAACTGACATTTCCAGCCAAAGTACTTGGAGACCATTACAGTTCTTTTAATATTTTTTATCAGAGGAAAACAGAACAAGTATTACCTTCTGCCCATCCACCAAAAGGAGCAGAAAACAGAAAAGCTCACAACACTTCCAAAACCCGCTTGACTCTACTTCTTGGACTGTGTTTATATCTGATTGCTTACCTGTGTTTGGACTTTGACCACGCCTCAGACCTCTCTCTTGGAACTCTCCTCTGGACTGGCAATACCGTGACTTTGACCACTACCTGTTATGGACTACTCCTGCCTAAATCTGCTCTTTTGCTGGACTTATACCTATGTGCTTGTCCTTTTACCCATTTATAGACTCACCACTGGATTTGCCCCTTAATTGCCTTCACACTGAGTCTGACCTAGGGATGTCCATCACTGGGAAATCCAGCCCTCCTGGGACTTGCCGGATTTCTGTGGCACCTCTGACACAGCTTGCATTTGCAAGCTGAGCCATGTTTTTTCCCAAAATCCAGGATTTTTTTCCAGGGTTTTTTTTTTTTTTGCACAAATAGAAATTTGCACCAATTGCAGCCATAATTTGCATCATTTCTGCAAATTTCATCCTGAATTTGGCATAGTTTGCACAAATTTGGGCTGCAATTTGTGCACATTTCTATTTACACAAATAAAACCCCCAGAAAACCCACAAACTGACATGACTCGACGCAAATTGAGTTGGGCCAGCTCATGGGGAAATGTCCAGGGGACTGAGCTGATGAAAGCTCAGTGAAGTCCACTCCCCAGACAGATTGCTCCAAGATCCCTAGTCTGACCCAGCCTTAGCAGGGCACATGCTCAGGGTTGGACTTGGCAAACTTCTCTATGGGCAGGGTTCTCAAGGTTTTAACTATCTCTGCCTCTGTGCCTTAAACATCAATCCGTCATTGAGAAATTGAGCTAGTGACACTTGCTTAAGAGGACTGAACTTTCTAAAAGGTCCAGGGAACTGATAGTAACTAGGTATGCCTGAAGCTGCAGGGTGACCACTCATTCAACCTCCTTTCATAAAGAGGCAGTTCGAGTATTATGACCATCACATCGGCGCTATTGAAAAATACTTGTTTTGGGGGGAGGGGGGTGCCGGCAGCAGCTCTATGTAGAGACAGCAACACTTGTATGCTGCTTACTATGTAGATCAATCCAACTGTACATACAGTTTCCATGCTAGCACCACAGAGTCTGGTCTGGTACTGGCATAGGACCTCTAAGGATGGAGATGGAGAGATAACTGGCTAGGCAATCGTCATGGAAGTACTGATAACAGTAGGAAGGAAGGGACAGAAGAAACAAGTGCATACAGGAATATTAACTGCAAGGACTAAGTGAAATAAGCCTACAATCCTAAATATATTTACTCAGGAGTAAACCCCATTGATCACAGGATTGCACTGTCACTTATTTTAGTACTTAACTCATCTGTTTTGTAGAAAGAGTTTGGCTTTAAAGTACCTGACTGTACATTTCCAGGACCAGTGAACATGTGACGGCACAGACGACATACCGAAGATCTATTTCCTTCTGTAGTTGGATGAGTTTTGTATGAACCTGACATTTCAAATACAGAAAGATTAGTACATATTTTTTCCTTTTAAAATTTAATTGAGAAATGGATTTTTAAAAATCAGTTTTAGTGAACTACACTTGGCAGCTTACATGGTTTCTCCATATGTGAAGAAACTAGTACTACTCAAAGATAACATCTTTGTGTTTTTAGCTGAATCTTTAATGAAAGCATTTGTACCTGCAGCATTTGCTGCTGTTCATTTGGGTCCCCTTCCCATTTCATTTAAACAATGTAGGTAGAAAAAAGTACATGGGAAGCTGCCATTTTCTCTTTCCTCTCTCTCTCTCTCACTTTTTAACTTGATCGTTTCTTCCACCAAACATGTCCCACATCCCCTTTCTTTAGTTTCTTATAGTGGAATTTTATGCATGTTTAGACAAAAAAGACCTATAACTTCTGGCATCCCCCAGGCAACATGGCTGGCTGGGGCATGCTGGAAGATGTAGGACTTCTTTCTGTCTGAACATGCATAGGATTGCACCCTTGCTGCTCAAAAGCCCCCAAACTCGGAGGCTTCCACATTTCCTATGCCTTGCCAGGCTGAAGCCTGTAGGGCGGGAGGAGCAGCAGTCATTTATGCTGAACAGGCTTTCCAGCCTGTCTAGTGAGGGCACTTAGGAAGGGGAAGGAAGGAGGCTCAGGATAACTCATATCCTGGCCTCTCCAGTTTCCCCTCACTGCCCTCTTTCCTCCTCCTGAGGTCACTTTTCCAACCCCAGAGAGGCAGCCGACGCGCTTCTCTCCACACAAGCTGTGAGGGGGTGGGGTCTGGGGTTGGACCTCCGACTCCCCTTTCCGAGGTCTCGGAGGGGTTTTACAAGCCATCCTACAGTTCCCTGGGATGCCCAGGGGACCATAGGATTGCTCTTTTAATTAGACTGCAACATGGGATTGCACCCATGTCTCTTTTAAATCTCTATTATACTTACTATATATTTTGAGCATGTTAGAAATATTAAGTGATGATAACAACAACAATGGGAGTGCTTGTTAAAAGAATTTAGGAAAGTACTGTTACCTTTGCTGTCAAAGTCTCCAGACTTGGACATCCAGAAAGAGAAATGCATGCTTTTGTACTGGATTCCTTCAAGTACTTAATCAGTGATTGATAGTAATGTTTTACCATAGCTGCATGCTTAAAATAAAATAAAAAAACACAATGGGCACAAGTACTGTACACAACCCAGCCAAAGCTGTAACTTCTAAGTCTCACTGATTTTCAAATAAATGTAATTCAGTTTTCTGTTCATTATTTTGGACAACCATTTCACCTGAGCGCTAGTCCTGCATAAATAAGGGGTAGATGGGACACACCACTACACTGCCTGATGTTGTGCCTGCCCAGCTCCACCTCTGACCTCCACATGTTAAGCAAAGGCCGGAAGTGGGAGATGCCTGTACTTGTGTAGGCCGCTTCATATGACCGGGAGCCCTGATCGCATAGAACTCCTGATTACGTGAAGTAGTCATCACACAACTATATTAATTGTAATACCCTCGAGTGACTAAAAAAAAAAAAAGAGTCCTGATAATTCCGCCTTCTTGCTGAAGTTAAACCAGTCTTGGTTTGGTCAGTGCCTGGATGCAAGACTGCCCGAAAAATGCCATGTATGCTGCTTTGATTTCCTTGATGGAAGAAATCCATCAGAACTAATAAATTGTGATGAATAACAAATGTGGGAATAAAAATGTACTTAAATAAATAATGTATAGGGGGAAATCAGCAAGTGGGAGGGGTGCTTTTGGCAGTAATTGCCAGTGCTAATCATCACAAATTCTAGTGCCCAATATTAATTTCCTACAACCGTCTATAATGTTGTTTAAACTGCTTTTTTACTTAAGTTTCACAACCCTTTACTCAGTAGTAACCCCCAGGATGGCAATGAGATACTCACTTGACATGTTCAATGCGCTCATTTTCAAGGATAGTGTCATGCCCTACCTGGAGGAAAATTCATCTGAGGAAGAAGAGGAGAGCCAGCACAATGGGCCCAGCCAGAGCTAAGCAAGGAACAGAAGGCCTTGGCTGACAGTCCTCCCCTGGAAACATTACAGGAGCAACTTGGCCCCTCTAGAGCAGTTCCTGAATTTCCCCAAATGCTGGAAGCAGAGCCTGAGATAATCCATCCCTCTGAACAGCATAGATTCAGACGGGAGCAGCAAAAGAATAAAAGGAAGTCACAGTGTGGAGCCTCCCTTAAAAGCAACATGCTGACCTAATTAGCCAACTGTGCTGATTGTCAACCAGCTATAAATCAGCCCAGCCCAGCCCACGCCAGCTCTCTGCTGCAAACAATGGCGCCTTAACCCTACTTTACATTTCAAGACACCAGACCTGACAGGCTCCTAGACCCTCGGCTATCCACCTGCACGACACTTTCAGACACCCCCTGACTGGCCTTGACACTTGTGAACTAACCTTTGGACTGCTTTGACCTCGCCTCCGCCTGTGCCTGCAAAACCTCCTTGGAATTCCTGTGCATGACCCTGGACTGAACTGGTTGCTCTCTCGCTACAACTCCTGGGACTATCTGTGCCCTGCCCAAGGCCCTTGCCAGCATTGAAATGGGACAGATGGCGTGTCAGAATAAAATAAGACATTCAAAATATGTTTTTATTCAAGGAACATTTCCCTCTTTCCCCCCAATTATAACTAAGAGAAACCACACCTATTGGTTTCTAAGATAAACCACACCTATTGAAAAAGTGGAAAATGCTACCCTGTTCTGATCCTCCACCCCTAAAAATAATGGGGGGGAGTAATCACCAAGGAAGTGACTCAGGGTTGTTGTCTCTGAATCTAAGAGCTTCTTCACACGGAGATTTTATCCTGCTTTGAGACTGCTCACTCACGGAAGTTTGCAGGCCCTTTAGATGACGTCGCTAACCTCCAGAGCATCTCCTGCACTAAATTACCTTTATTTCCTTTTTAAATAGAACGGAGATAATGAGATATCACATTACCCCGTTTGTGTTCCGCTTGAGTTCCCTCCATGAAAAAGGAAAAGCCACAAGAACAGGAGCTAGAGCAATTAAACATATGGAAGACTCAGATAAGGGGGAAAGGGGAGCGCGTGTAAAGGGAGTCCATGGTGATCCTGCAATTAAAATGGAAGCAGAAAGCCCCGTTTGAAATGCGGGATTTTAGGCTGGTATAGAGATGCTCCAAGACTTGCCATCCATGAGTTGCTTAATGCCTTCCCTTAATTTAGGGGAAATTTATATTTGTAACTATTCACCTGTTGAAAAAAATGCTGGTGACGATGCAGACTGTGGATATGGTACCCGTAAACTCTGGTTGAATCTGATTCTTGGCCTGAAGTAAGGACAACATTGATTCTTTTTGACAACGTATGAATAATAAATATATGGAGAAAATTGGTCTGCAATTGATCGAACCCTTCATCAGAGATAATTAAAAAATATGGATAGTTTTCTTCCAGAAATGTCTTCCATCTGTGGTCTAAGCAGTTAGAAAATTCAGTATGTACTACAGTTTCAGTATTGTTCCTCAGATGAACTATCAACGCAGTACGCCAGGAAAGGAGATCAGGACGTCTGAAATATAGATGTTCTGCATCCTGTAAGAAACAAATGTGATGTATATGATACGTCTGAATTGATCACAATAACTGCCAGAGAACATTCATAGCAATATCAGTTACATTAATGCTGCAGCCCCATAGAGCTACATGCACAGTGTACTCGCTAAAATTAGTCACATTTACTCTTGACAGATAAATGTGCATGATGGCTGCTATGATCTCAACCTCAAGCAACAGCCAGCACTTAGGTACAGAAGGGGAAGAGCCAGCCAGGTCTGGAGAGCCAGTGCCAGCTGTAGAGACGTTGGATCCAGGCCTACATGACAGACAAGAGCCACAGAACCCAAGACCCTTGAACTGCCCCCACCCCAAAGATGGTCTCCCCCAAGGAACGGGGCCCTTCCATGCCAGGAGCCTCATGCTACCCAGTACTCTCTCACTGGCACAGACAATTCACTAGTCAGGAACTGATGGACAGGTGGTGGAATGGGCAGCTCTGGGCCCAAGGAGCCCTTTAAAGTTCTTCACTTCTTGACAAGGATTAGAGCCTGGGAGGAGGTAGCCAGGGCCAGGAGGAATATAAAGGCTCGGTTGCAGCTGAGGCTATCAAACTGCACAGTATGTTAAGCATGTGCTTTAATGCACATGCTTATAACTGTTCACCATCTTTCACAAGACCCATGGTCATGGGAAACTGATCCAGAAATAGCACTTTTAAGCAGCCTTACCCAACCTTGTGCCCTCCAGATGTTGGGATGATGGAAATTGTAATCCAACACATCTGGAGGGCACCAGGTTGGAGAAGGCTGCTTTAAGCATAGGTTTTTACTTTAGCTGCATTTCTGCCATACATCTTGAGTCACATTCACAGTGTGTACCCAACATGGTGAATAGTTTAACCCGTTACTAGAACAAATAGCCGTCTCCCAGTGACCTGACCTGAATGTTCTGCATCTGACTGCCTTTGTTGTCTGGGCTCTGTATCTTCCAACTGTATTCTGCCTGTATCCTTTGCCTTTCCTTGCTCTCTGGGGCTTTGATCATAGATTGGACTCTGTCTGCTTACTTGGTTCTTGTTCTCACCATTTGCTCCAACTGCTAACTTGACCTTCTGCCTCTCTGGCTATCAATGGGCTCTGCCTCCCCAGGACTAGATAATTTCAGACCAAGTAGTTACATTTTCACAGTAATACATTTTTGTTCGATATTAACCAAGAGTGTTTTTGACCTTACACCTTTTAACTATGTTAGAGTGTTAGGAAAACTTACCAGGATTTCTTGAACATTTTTCTAGGGCTTTTTAGCATGTTCAAAGTCAGGTAAGTTAACTGGATGGGATAAAGCAGTTCACTTTCCACTCACAAGAAGAGTACATGCTTGCTCAAAGGTCCAAGAGCAACACCTACAACCATTATTTTATTTCTTCAACCACATTTATTCCAAGGTGTTCAGGGTAGTGTATAGCAGCAGTTACTTATTTTCCTCAGAACAACTCAGTGACATAGTTTACACCAAGAAATAATTACTGAGCTCATGGTCAAAACTATCTGAACTAGTCATCCCTGGACCTAATCCAACACCTCATCCACTTCATTTCAGTGTCTCTTGTGAGCCTCTCTTTGTAGTATCTATCACTTACACTAGGTTGAGGACGACTGCACGAAAATTTATGTTTTGAGCAGATCGCACTGACTACAGTACAATTAGTAATGTCCCAAGCACTCTTACTTGTAAGTAAGTGCCACTGAGATGATGAGAGTTACTTAAGAACATAGGAAGAGTCATGCTCAATATATCAACAATTTAGTTTAGTATTCTGTTCACACAGTGGCCAACCAGCTGTCTATGGGAAGCCCACAAGTAGGACATGAGTTCAATAGCATCCTCTTGTTCATGTTCCCCAGCAACTGGTGTACCTAGGCATATTGCTTCTGGCACTGCAGGTAGCACATAGCCATCATGACTAGTAGCTATTGATAGCCTTTTCCTCCATTAAGTTGTCTAATCTTATTTTAAAACCATCCAAATTCTTGACCATTACCGCATTTTGTGGTAGCGATTTCCATAGTTTAATTATGTCCGGTATGAAGAAGCACTTCCTTTTATCTGTCCTGAATCTCCTACCATTCAACTTCCTGGGATGATCCCAGCTTCTAGTATTATGAGACAGGAAGAAAATTGTATCCTTATCCACTTTCTTCACACTGCATAATTTTGTACACCTCTGATTTCCAACTTAACTGTTAGGACTAGGCTGAAAATGTGCAAGAGGGAGGAAGCCATATGGTACAACTAAAGATGCTCAAATTTAAAAATTAAGGGTTAGTATTTAGTTGCTAACAGCTTCTCGCTTCCAGTCATTTTAGCAACACTCCATCAGCAAGACTTGGATTTTCTGGGGGTGTTTGTTTGTTTTTAAATGTAATTAAAAGCCAGTTTGGTGTAGTGGTTAGAATGTTGGACTAGGACTGGGGAGATCTGAGTTTAAATTTCCACTCAGCTGTGAAGCTCAACTGGTGACGTTAGATCAGTCATTATCTCTCAGCCTAACCAACCTCACAGGGCTGTTGAAAAGATAAAGGTAGGGAGAACGATGTATACCACTTTGAGTATACCTTCTTTGAGTAAGAAAAGGTGGGATGTAATGTCATACACTTGTAAAAATGTATATATGAAGGTTTCTGACCATTTCAAAGCACTCTGAAGAAATTCTACTTACCAGCCTTAATGGAACATCGATTTTAGATTAAATAGGATCAATATTAACATAAATGATTTTGTCTTAAGTTAAACAAGTTACACATTTCTTCCTTCAGTGAAGAAACCAGTTCATATAGTAAAACATCATCTACTTCTTACCTTAAAGAAAACAATGATATATTTTGCTCCTTTGCTTGTTAAATCCAGGAGAAAACGTTCAACCAGGTAAAAGAAGTGCAGGTTTTGTCCTTGCTGTAATGTTAGTTCTCTTGCACAAGTGATGAACAATGAATCACCATCAATCAGAAAAAACTCCGACTCAACATAATCATTCAGCAAGCTGACATATCTGGACCAAAGATGTTGTATGTTAAGGAACAATGCAATTTAGCAGAACTAAGTTTTTTAAAAAAACAACACACACGATGCCCTACATATAAGAAAATACATTCTAAAGTATTTTCTAAATATCTGAATCTTAAGCTAACTGAAGAGTGGTTTGAAGTCATAGTGGTTCCTATCATCAATTAATTTAAGAATCAGATGTTTAAAAATCCTTTTCCCAATTACACAATCTTTTGAAAAGTTGAGCTGATACATGTGAGTGCTTATACTTGCCAGACCAGTATAAAGATTAGAATGAACTATTCTGAAATTAACTGAGTGCATTCTAGAATACTTAAGATCAAGGAATGGTTCCTTCCCAAACACTACATAAGGTATACTGTTGCATTTAGCTGTTTGATCAAAGGCTGCCCAGGTCTTCTGTGACATTAGAGCAGTTAAGCCAATGATAGCTTTGTGAGTCATGACACCGCCACTGTGACATTACAGGTGATCAACCAATGGCTTCAAGAAAGATAGGCATGCAGAGAGGGGTCAAAGAGGAAGTTGCAAGAGTTAAGGGGTCAGAAGACAAGGAGATTTTGCAGGAGAATGAAAGTATGAACATACTGATAGTTGTACTTACTCAGCTGCTGGTATTTCACAATTCAAAATTAAATCAGTAATTCCTCCCATGCATCTTTGTAGATCTGAAAAAGACATTGTAGGGCTATCCTAGATTTATCGCACACATTATCCATTTTACCACTGAGATCCTAAATGGCATGGGAGCAAAACCATGCAGAAAACCATTTATTAAAGCTACTCCCATGAAGGTTTGGATGTTGTTGCTTTTACTTTTTAAGTTTTAGAACAATTTTATCAACACACACACACACACACACACACCGATATCAGGAAACAAAGAGAACAACAAAAGAAATTAACAGTGATTTTCTGTAGCCCAATTACAATAAGATTTGGAGATAAAGGAGATCACACTGACACTCTGTTACAATCACTCAGAGCTATGTGCAAGCCACTATGGCTTTTTCCATAGTCCTGCTACCAGAGCCAAACAGCCATTCAAATATGAGGGGCTTATTCCCAACAGCCCAGACCCACCAGAGCCCCCTTCTGCACTTCCTCTCAACACATTCTTCCATTGCATTCCTTGAAGATGGCAGTGGGCAACGCATACAGCTTCCCCTCCCTGCAGCACAATCTTTTCCCACATCTATGATGGGCAAGTGATGCCTGGGCATTCACCAGCCATGTGAAGGGCGCTACACATGTACCAACGTACATACAAGAGGAAAGCTTGACTGGTTTGTGTGAACCCCCCATAGCATGACACTAAAGTGAAACAGAATGAAGGAAGGGGCGTATGTCAAAACCTCCCCTCCAAAACAAATCAAGAGCAAATGAAAAACCATAGAGTTACTTACCTGGTTTTTGGAAATCGTACAAACATGGTTCACTTGAAACATCTGCCGATGGTACTTGCTTTGTCTTCTTTGTAAGGCTGAGCATGTTTGAAGAGGCTTCCTGTTCAAGTACACTTGCTTCAGAAGCCCTGACAGGTTCTATGGCTTTTGACACTGCTTCGGATACTGAGCATATTTAAACCTGGGTCATTATTCTTTCACACACCTTTAAATTACCAAGCACACATGGATATCATTCTACTGTTTTAAAAATCTGTACTCCTACATAGTTATTACAAACATTATATTTGAAAATACATTGGTTAGGATCCAACTGTGTTCCAGCACTAGCGACTTTGCACTAGCGTAAACCAATGTTTGTGCAATGTAACTAGTGGTTGCTAGTGCAATGGGGAAAAGGACAGGTGGCTTACCTGTTTGCTATGGTAATTTAAATGGTAATCTGTGAACTCACACGTATGGACTATGCACTATGCAGAACAGTCATTCGGATCATTCTAGAGCTGAACAGAGTTTAGGTGTGAGAGCCACCCACCCACCCCTCTCTGCATACACTTCAGGTATGGCTCCCACTTGCCACTCAGTTCCCAGTTCGCCACAGGTGAGAGATAAATGAAGAGTGAGACATCAAAGTGGAGACAAGGATGGGTTATGTGAGTTCACAGATGACCACTCCAAGAACCAGATTTACAGGTAAGCAACCTGTCCTTTTTCGTCATGGTCTCTGTGACTCACACATATTGGTGACTGAAAAGCAAGAAACCTATCAGAGGAGCGAGATTGTAGAAAGAACCACCCTGCCAAAGGCTGCACCAGTGTGAGCCCTGATGTCCAGGCAATAACGCTTAATGAAGGATAAAGGCTGAGCCCACCTTGCAGCACTGCACCGCTGGGGAAGTGGGGTGCCCCAGAGAAAGGCAGCAGATGATGCCGTGGCTCTAGTTGAGTGAGTGCAGACATGTAGAGGAGCCTGAAAATGTGCAAGCTGGTAAGCACGGAATATGGCTGACACAGCCCACTTGGCAAAGCATTGGCGGGATTAAAGGTGTGTTGGATGTGCCTGGCTTATGCACCATAGGACAGGATGACAGAGACATAGATTCAGTGGCTTAGCTTTATTCAAAGGAAACCAGGTGACAAAGATTTCACCTCAGAAGTCACGGCACTTAATCTTAGAAGTTACAAATCAATTAACTGAAGAGCTAATGGCCTTAAGGAGTATTCCAGAAGCAAATACATAGTCATAGTCAGAAGCTCTTAGAACAGTTTTAGGGGTTCAAAGCACTCAGAGATCCAGGTTCACGATACAAGATTTAAAAACAGGCTATGGTTCACAATTCAAGAGGAGTCACGGCAAGAGCCCCAGGCAAGAATAGAATAGACTGATGCACCAGTCTCAGAAGTTCCATGTGAGAAAAGGTGGGTGAGAGACTTCGTACCCCTTTGTTTGTTGACATAAAAGACAACAGTGGTGTTGCCTGTGGCAATTTGGTCTGACCATCCAATGATCATTTACTCGAGTGCCCTGAGAGATTTTGCAACTGCTAGCAGTTCAAGTTGGTTGATATGAATGGTTTGTCACCTGGATTCATTCTCCATTACTTTGGTGTGGGAATACCCGTTGGTTCATCATCGGATTCAATTCTATGTTCACTCTTCTTTTTCTTGTTTTTCAGTCCCAGCACCCAGGAGTTAATGAAGAACTTGTTTCGAGACTTGGCCAGTCTGACCTTCTTGGTCTTGACAGTGGCCATTGAAGTTCCGGGCCGAACCTGAGCTGTCACTGCTAGCAGTTGTCTGAAGACAAGCCAATGCCAGCAAAAGGTGTACCTAATACCAGGGATGATTGCCCTGCAGTCCCTTCCATCAAAGAAATTTTCCCACCACAGTGGGTACACTTTTTGAAGAAGGCTTTGTAGGACACGTGCCCCAAGGGGAGAGAAGGAAAAGCTCAAGACAAGATAGGAAGGAGAGAAGAAAGAGAAATAACTTTTCCTAGCAGTCCCAAGAGGGGAACATTGCAATCTTAATTGAAAAAAGGCCATGAGACACAGAGAACGGTCCAAATGTTGCCAATCGCTGTGGCAGATGAACAGGAAAGGAGCGGCAAGCGGGAGCCATGAGCATGTGCAGGGGCGGGGAGGCTCCCACTTAAAGCTCTGCTCAGCTGTAGAATGTTCTGAATGACTGTTCTGCAAAGACACATAACCCATTTGTGTGAGTCACAGAGACAACAAAGCAGCATTGATTTGCCATCAAATTTCACAGTAAATCATTGCCCTAGCAAACTGCATCTTTTTCTGATTGCCCTAAGCAAGTGCTAATTATTTATTAATCGCCCAAGCATTGGTTTATGCTTGTGCAACATCACTAGCAGTAGCACTGTGGCAGTGATGGGTCCCTCCCGTTGGCACTTATTTAGGTCTGCCCAGCTCCACATTTCCATGTGAATTTTTTATTTTAATTTCTGCAACTGACAATCAGACATTGTAAAATTAACTGGGTTCTTCACAAAACTGACCATTAGTGACTCCATTGCCATGACTTGCCACACTTCATTCCTCGGCATTATTCTAATTGGTGAGTCACTGTTTTTCCCTTTTCTTCCCCCTGCCCCTCTTCTTTTTTTGCCCCTAGTAAAAAAATACTTCTTCCTCCCACTAGCAGGAACTGGGACAACAGTGGCACTTGGAATTATGGCTATGTTAATAACATAGCCAGCTACTTTTTCTTTTTTCTTTTTGGATTTCAGACAGGACAACTTATAAGATTCAACATCTGTTTGCTTATAACTGATAAAGTGGAAGGGAGTGCCACTGGAAAAGTTTGTCTCATAGCAATCTATGGGATTGAAGGAAAAGGAGAAGGGGACAGCAGAGGATGAGATGGCTAGATAGCATCACCGATGCAATGAATATGACCTTGAGCACACTTCGGGAGAGAGAGGAGGACAGGAAGGCCTGGCATGCTATGGTCCATGGGGTCACGAAGAGTCGGACATGACTGAACAACAACAAAAGCAATCTGTGGACCTTTTAAACAAGGCAAAGGAGATCGTTACCTTGTCACGGTGCTGCAGCTTGAGCACCTCAATGACGCCATGAGCTAAACTGTGAAGGGACACCCGAGACGCGAAGGTCATGGCAGAGAGGTCAGACTAACTATAATCCCTGGGGAAGGTAATGGCAACAGTATTCTTGCCGTGAAAATTCAGTGGATCAGTACAACCAGAGATATGTCGGTATAGCATCGGAAGATGGGACTCCCAGGTCGGAAGATGGTCAGAAAGCTACTGGGGAGGAACAGAGGATAAGTTCAACTAGCCCCAGAAGTGATGGGGCTAGGATGGCTAGCGGCCAACTGTGCTGGTGGTGAACGACGAATCCGATGTTCTAAAGATCAACACACCATAGGAACCTGGAATGTACGATCTATGAGCCAGGGCAAATTGGATGTGGTTATTGGGGAGATGTCAAGATTAAATATAGACATATTTAAATTTTTGGGTGTCCGTGAACTGAAATGGGCTGGAATGGGCCACTTCACATCAGATAACCACCAGATCTACTACTGTGGACAAGAGGACCAAAGTGGCTAAAGCAGTGCTTGGATACAATCCAAAAAAATGACAGAATGATCTCCATTCGAATTCAGAGTAAGCCATTTAACATCAAAGTGATCCAAATATACGCTCCAACCAAAGATGCTGAAGAAGCAGAAATAGATCAGTTCTATGAGGATCTGCACCACCTACTGGACAATATGTCAAAAAGAGATGTTAGTTTCATTACAGGAGACTGGAATGCTCAGGTGGGTAGTCAAACGACACCTGGAATTACAGGCAAGCATGGTCTGGGAGAACAAAATGAAGCGGGATGTAGGCTGATAGAATTTTGCCAAGACAACTCATTGTGCATAACAAACACTCTCTTTCAACAACATAGAAGACAACTTTATACATGGACTTCACCAGATGGTTGACACCGAAATCAGATTGACTAAATCCTTTGTAGCCAAAGGTGGCGGACATCTATACAGTCAGTAAAAACAAAACCTGGAGCTGACTGTAGTTCAGATCACGAACTTCTTATTGCACAATTTAGAATCAGACTAAAGAGAATAGGGAAGCCCCACAGAGCAGTCCGATGTGAGCTCACTAATATTCCTCATGAATACGCAGTGGAGGTGAAGAGTAGATTTAAGGGACTAGATTTAGTAGATAGGGTCCTGGAAGAACTATGGACAGATGTTCGCAACATTGTTCAGGAGGCAGCAACAAAAAACATCCCAAAGAAAAAGAAAACCAAGAAGGCAAGATGGCTGTCTGCTGAGACACTGGAAGCAGCCCAAGAAAGAAGGAAAGCAAAAGGCAACAGTGATAGCGGGAGATATGCCCAATTAAATGCAGAATTCCAGAGGTTAACCAGAAGAGATAAGGAATTATTTTTAAACAAGGAATGCGTGGAAGCGGAAGAAGATAATAGAATAGGAAGGACAAGAGACCTCTTCCAGAAAATGTGAAACCTCGGAGGTAAATTCCAGGCAAAAATGGGTATGATCAAAAACAAAGATGGCAAGGACGTAACAGAAGCAGAAGAGATCAAGAAAAGGTGGCAAGAATATACGGAAGATCCGTATAGGAAGGATAATAATATTGGGGATAGATTTGACAGTGTGGTCAGTGAGTGAGAGCCAGACATCCTGAAGAGTGAGGTTGAATGGGCCTTGAGAAGCATTGCTAATAACAAGGCAGCAGGAGATGACGGTATCCCAGCTGAACTGTTTAAAATCTTGCAAGATGATGCTGCCAAGGTGATGCATGCCATATGCCAGCAAATTTGGAAAACACAAGAATGGCCATCAGATTGGAAAAAATCAACTTATATCCCCATACCAAAAAAGGGGAGCACCAAAGAATGTTCAAACTATCGAACAGTGGCACTTATTTCACATGCCAGTAAGGTAATGCTCAAGATCTTGCAAGGTAGACTCCAGCAATTCATGGAACGAGAATTGCCAGATCTACAAGCTGGGTTTAGAAAAAGCAGAGGAACTAGAGACCAAAATGCCAATATGTGCTGGATAATGGAGAAAGAGCCTCGTGTGGCGCAGAGTGGTAGGCGGCTGTATAGCAACCAAAGCTCTCCCCACGACCTGAGTTCGATCCCAGCGGAAGCTGGGTCCCAGGTAGCCAGCTCAGGTCGACTCAGCCTTCCATCCTTCTGAGGTCGGTAAAATGAGGACCCAGCTTGCTGGGGCTAAAGGTAGTCACGACTGGGGAAGGCAATGGCAAACCACCCCGCTACAGTCTGCCACAAAAACGCTAGCACAAGCGGCGTCCCTCTAGGGGTCAGCAATGACCCAGTGCTTGCACAGGAGGAACCTTTTGTTTCCCCTTCATGGATCACTGCCTTGTTGTGGCGAGGGGGCTTGCGTAACTCAGTGAAGCCATAAGCTATGCCGTGCAGGGCCACCCAAGACGGACAGGTCATGGCAGAGAGTTCTGACAAAATGTGGTCCACTGGAGAAGGAAATGGCAACCCACTCCAGTATTCTTGCCAAGAAAACCCCATGGAACGTATCACAAGGCTAAAAGAGATGACGCCGGAAGATGAGCCCCTCAGGTCGGAAGGTGTCCAATATACTACTGGGAAAGAACAGAAGGTATTTCCAAGTAGCGCCAGAAAGAGTGAAGTGGCTGGGCCAAAGCCGAAAGGACACTCAGCTGTGGATGTGTCTGGTGGTGAAAAGAAAATCCGAAGCTGTAAAGAACAATACTGTTTAGGAACCTGGAATGTCAGATCAATGAATCAAGGTAAGTTGGAGGTGGTCAAACGTGAGATTTGCTGATGCTGATACTAGGGAAAGTGGAAGGCAAAAGGAAGAGGGGCCGACCAAGGGCAAGATGGATGGATGATATTCTGGAGGTGACGGACTCGAACTTGGGGGAGCTGGAGGTGGCGACGGCCAACAGGAAGTTCTGGCGTGGGCCGGTCCATTAAGTCACGAAGAGTTGGAAGCGAATGAACGAATAAACAACAACATGGACCTTTTGCACAAAAAGCATCTGATCTATCACTATCTCTCACCCCCCTCCATGTGCGGTTCTTCCCCCACCCCCTCAAGAAAAAGCACCCACAGGTGGCTGTAATTGTGAAGCGAGGGCTGACAAAGGGTAAAGGGGGCTGTTTAACATATTGCCTGCCAAACCTTTCTCCTACAAGTTGATTTTACTCCTGTAAAGGAAAAAATACAGGCACCTGTATCTTTTCCACCATAGGTGGGAAAGTAGATTGGGGCAGGGGGTCATTTTGAGTAAACAGATGGCTGGCAAGGAAATGATTAAGCAGCCCATCTCTTCATGCACACCCTGCCCTTCCAGTCTCCTGCAAATGCCAGAGAATCCAGTCTTGTGCAAATAAAAATAGAGTGCATTTTGGTGTGATGATGTAAGCCGGGGTAAATGGTTGATCTGGATTTAATAGCAGATCTCTGGGGATCTGCAGTAGATCAGCAAGGATTTCTGATTCACAATTGCTTAACAATAGCAGCAACACAATGACTCCCTAACCCTAAATTATACTGTTGAAGGATGCTTTGGGTTACCGGGAGTGGAAGGACAGCAAGCTCCATTCAGTTCTGATACTGAAAACGTATTCCCAGAACTAAAATACTTTAATTCTAAGTCTATGTCTTTTGCACCTGTCTCTGGTTGGTGGATCTCAGTGTTTCAGGAAAAACCAAAGTAGATCCGACAAGGCATTAGTCTGCCCAGCCCTGATGTCAGCTATTTATAATTGCCAGAACCTCGCCATTCCTTCTTCATCTGCCTCTGTAAATTTGGGGTAGGGCGAGGGAGGGGGGGAGACAACTGTAGATTATTTTAGATCATTTCTGGAACCTGGAAGGATTTGGGCCTGATCCTAAATGGATCAGGGTATATTAAAAAGATCTGGTGTGTATCCACCACCTACCCATTTCTAAGCCTGCTCTCTCACTCTTTTCCAGATTTTTCCTCTAGGCGGCGCCAAGGCTGAAGCCCGCTTAAAAATCATATCCTCGGGCCTGAAGTGCCCTATTCTCCATCCCCAAGAAGGGAAGTGGGCTCCTCCCTCTAGTTATTCTTTCGAGAAGAAAATGCACTCTGCGTGCACTCAGAGGCACAACCTCCAGTCGTTTATATTGCTACTGTTCAATGTCGCGCCCTAGCACTGGGCTCCAGGCCTTACGCTCTTAACAGGACCTGAAATTAAGCACTGCTGGACACCCAGCGCTTTTCTTCCTCTTTAATAATCGGCATTCTCCACAGAGGGTCAAGGGAAGTCCTGACGCTCCTTTTCAGTGCAAGACCCCGGCCGGCAAACGCGCGCGCGCACGACTCCCCTCCATGTCGGCCCGTGTTCACTGGGCATCTCTCCTTACCCTTCCCGCCCCACACGCACTGCACCGCTTCCGCCGACGGAGATCCGCGCTCGCCTCTTCCCTCAGCGCCGCTCGCCCTTTCTCGGCGATGGGACCCGCACGAGGCAGGGCGACCCCCTTTGAATAAGCGCCGCAAGGCGGAAGCGCGACCCGCCGCGACTTTGCCGCGCTCCCGATTTTACTTCCGTTCCCTTTTGGCCAGGAGCCAGGCGCGCGGTCTAAGTTTCGTTTCTCGGGACGCAGCTATTGGGAGCTGTTTCCTCTGTGCGTCGAATGGCGACGGCAGAAACTCCGGTCAAAGGTAACGGCAGCAAGGAAAGCAAAAGCAGAGCAAAGAAGGAACGACCGCGCTACGAAACGTACGAAGGCAACAGCCTCGTGTTGTCTTCCAACCACGTATGCGGAGGTGGGGACGGGGAATCAGCTGCACCCCGTGTGCCCATCCCCACCTCGGCGCGTTGACTGCATCGGCGGCTCTGCCGGTTCTATCCCACGTGACTGGGGAGCTTGTATTTTGCAGGGTGGGCATAACACTGGTATTCGCAGGCTCTGTGCGCACACGTGGACAAGGCTATGGGGGTTATGGCAGAAAGCGAAGAGGATCTCAAGACCCTCTTGTTGAGGGTGAAAGGGGAGAGTGCAAAAGCTGGTTTGAAACTCAACATTAAAAAAACAAAGATCATGGCATCTGACCCCATCACTTCCTGGCATATAGAAGGGGAAGAAATGGAAGCAGTGACAGATTTTACTTTCTTGGGCTCCAAGATCACCGCAGACGGTGACTGTAGCCATGAAATTAAAAGACGCTTGCTCCTTGGGCGGAAAGCTATGGCCAACCTAGACAGCATAGTAAGAAGCAGAGACATCACCTTGCCGACAAAGGTCCGTCTAATCAAAGCTCTGGTTTTCCCAGTAGTAATGTATGGCTGTGAGAGCTGGACTATAAGGAAGGCTGAGCGCCGAAGAATTGATGCTTTCGAACTGTGGTGCTGGAGAAGACTCTTACGAGTCCCCTGGACTGCAAGGAGGTCAAATCAGTCCATCCTAAAGGAAATCAACCCTGAGTGCTCATTGGAAGGACAGATACTGAAACTGAAGCTCAAATATTTTGGCCACCTAATGCGAAGAGAAAACTCTTTGGAAAAGACCCTGATGCTGGGAAAGACTGAAGGCAAAAGGAGAAGGGGACGGCAGAGGATGAGATGGCTAGATAGCATCACTGATACAATGAATATGAACTTGAGCACGCTCCGGGAGAGAGTGCAGGATAGAAAGGCCTGGCGTGCTATGGTCCATGGGGTCACGAAGAGTCGGACACGACTGAACGACTGAACAACAACCACCTGTCTACGAGTTCAGAGCCAGGAAACCGAACAATCCTATGTCCCTCCAGATGCTGTCTGGGGAGCATAGGATTGCTCCCTCGAGCTGCAATCCTATACACACTTGCTTGAAAGTAAGTCCCTTTGAACTATAGGACTTACTTCCAAGTAGATGTGTATAGGATTGTACTATCTATTGACCTTTAAAATAATGAATGTCACAACTGATCTAATTCTTTTTGTCAATTACAGACATCTATCTAAGAACGTTGCCTGTTTTTACCATCAAATCTGTTTTTTGTTCTATCGTAGTCATCACTAAGAGGTTTGCCTGAATGCCAGTGCCGAAGTTCTTCAAATTCTTTACATTTAGCAAGCAACATCACTGCAGAATCATTGCTGAAACATTAATGCAATACATTACATTAGATGGTAACACTTTCCATTTTCTGATATATTATTAGAGATTTGATTTTCTGTTGATGGGTGTTACAAATATCTGTTCTACTCACTAAAGGATTGTTGACATCAGGCCAACAATAGCAACAGTTGCTTCCTAATATAGCTTCAGTGACACAATAAGCACAGAACACAGCTGGTGCCAAAGCACAGTGCTCGGGTCAGCAACTAGTTTCATGGGCAGCCTACTTTGAGAAGGGAGTGGAGGGATGGACCAAAACTCCACCCATCAACCGCTAAATAGATTATTAGTAGGTTCCATTGCCAAAGCCACCACTCAGGGTTACCAACCAGCTAATACATTACTGGTCCGGTCAGTATTTTACTGGACCAATCTGCAAAGAAAACAGTATTTGGGTCCGAAAAACAGTATTGCATGGGTAGGCAACATGGTACCCATAGGCACAAATATGCCCCCAGACACTCACCAACACACCCCTGTCTTCCGAATTTTTATTTTAAAATACGTTTATATTTTCTTACTGGCAGCTGGGATTGCTTCAAAGTGAAGTGGGAGCCTCTAAATGCTATCATCTTAATTTCCCATGGATGTCTTTGGGCAGGTTACGTGTCCTTTGCGACTAACTACTCCTGGCAGCCATTTTATGGTTGTGCCCAGGACAATTTCTCAAATTCCCAAGTGTGCCCAGCGGCCCCAAAGATTGCCTACCCCTGCAGTGTTGGGCCTAAAAAACTTCAGATCTTGCCAGAATCTGACCATGACTCATAGGATTCTGCCAGACTCCACTTATAACCCTGCGGGTTCTGTCTTGGCTCTGCTCTGACCTGGTCGGTTCTTCCCTTACTCTGGCCCTGATCTGACTCTCCAGGGGTAGAATGTGGCTCTGACTGCCCTGGTCCCACCCAGGGCGACAGTATTTTGAAATCAACCCTGCTACCACATTTTCGACATATCTTAGCGTTGGCAAGTAGGAAGCAGCTGGTATTCCTTCAGGCCTGGTCCTAATGTCATTTGCTGACCTCTAAAATATCATAGTATATACCATTTCCACTGTCCTGTAGACATATATATCTTGCCAGCACAAAAACTGTTGCTATAAAGGGACTTAATAGCCCTCCAAAGTACAGCCCCCTCTGATAGGCAGGATTTTACCATTTGTTTTTGACAATGCTTGAGAGAAAGCAATGGTAAGTAAAGCTATCAATCCAGCTATACCAGTACTTAACATAAACAAAAATGTATTTACCTGCTTAAGAAAGGCAGATCTTCCAAAATGGTTCCAGCATAATCTTCCACTATATCAGATTTCATTGGAATGAGCCCAACCGTGGACGGTGTCCACGAAAGTTTATGCCAGAATAAATTCGTTAGTGTTTAAGATGCTACAGGACTCTGTTAGTTATAACATAGAATATAACATTGTACTATTTGGCATATTTATAAAATTTACAGAATAATCCTATGCATGTTTCTTCAGAAGGAAGGCCCACTCTGTTTTGTCAAGCTTACTCCTAGATAAGTACATATAGGACTGCAGCCTCAGAAGTAACGGTGCCTTACTATTGTAGCAGGGTGTCTGTGTGTCACAGTTGTTGGAGGGGAAAGTAAATAACGGTAAAACAGAGCAGTACATAGTCCATTATAGTCCAGATAAAGCCTCTGTAAACAATTACATTTTCAAAAGGCATTTAAAACTTGGCACAGTTTCTGCCTCTTGAACCACATGTGGGAGAGCTGGTGCCACTACTGAGAAGTCCCACTTTCATAATATTACCTGGTGACATTGCACTGATAGCAGAATAAGTCCTCCTCTAAAGATCTCAGGGATCAACTAGGTATATATACTGGAAGGTCCCCTTGCAGGAGAGGCGACCACCAAGATGCTGTCCCTGATACGGGCAGGGCAGAGGGCATTCCCCTTCTTGCTTCAAAGATACTCTCACTTGAAAGCCAAAAAGGGCAACATTCTGAAAGATATCTTTCAGACTTAAAGAAAACTATAGCCATCCTGCCACCAGCACCACCCAAGGAGCTTTCAGAACAGTGATCTATTGGTGCTTCCAAAAAAGAGTGCTTTCTTGTTCTTTCAGGAACACTGGCAGGTATATCTCCTGATTTACTGGAAATAAAATTGTAACTGACTTACCATCTTTATAAATGGTAACACTTCTGTAGTCCAGCAAGATCTGATTATTCTAATTTGAGCTCGTTGTGAGTGTGGCAAGTTACAAAGAAAAGCCACACTGAGGCACAGTATTCTACAAAGATCTGCTACTTCCTCCAGTGTTAATGCTTCTATCTTATCCTGGGACAAGACAAAATATTATAAGTTCCATTTCTAATCGCTGACTAATTTTGAATATTAAAATTGTATAATTCTTTTTCTTTGTTAATGCAACCAAGCTGCTTGTATTTAGAATTAACTCTGTTTAGTTCTGAGCACATGTATACCGAGATCCCATAGTTCTACATAGCTATAAAATGGAATAGGAGATGGCTTTTGCTGTTATAGGCCCCATCTATACAAGCCATTTACTCTGGGGCAGCCATGATTTGAGGTCCTTCAGGACATACGATATAGTTGCCACTTCGCAGCCATCCATGGTTTTCACCCAGAAAATGCAGATTTCCAATAAGGCATTTTGCTGCAATGTTTTTGGTTTGCTGAGGGTTTCCTGCAGTTGCAAGCTGTCTGTCCCTTCCCTGAACTGACTTCACATTTTGTGGTGGGCATGTTGTAGGCATGCCTGGTGCTTCTGTCACTCTGTGACACCCTTCAGTCCCCACTGTTGCTTCGCTGCTGCGCAGTTAGAGGCATACAGAGGCGTGCTCATTTATTCAACCATACTTTCACACACCTTTGCAGCTTCATATCTTCGCAATGGTTGCATTGGAGTCAGCGCCCAGGGGGTCTTGGGGGAGCGGAAGGTCCAGGACCAACTTTGGTCCAGCCACCATTTCGGAATGATGGGTAGGCACATACCTCTCACACCTTGGCATGTGTGAACCATCGCAAGAGTCTCAGGGTGGAGAACTGCCAAACAGCAGATCATTCACATTTTGTCCGTTCCTCGGACAAGAGAACCCCTAAAATACAAAACAGCCACTAAAACCCAAAGTGTTGCACCCCCACGCTCACGTGCCTGCACAGCTGTGCATTTAAATGTAATGGTAAAAAAAGGGGCACAGCAGATTTTCCTGTTGGGGAAGTCTGCAGAAAATTGTGTGTGTACTGCAGCAGAAGCTAATTCGCAGCTGCAATGTTGTGCAGTTACAATGGAGTGAAGGGTGAAAGTGGTGCCATGTAGATGGCCCCATAGCAACACTAGCATTCTATACCTGGAAAGTACTGGAAATAACTGCTTGCCTATGCTTCTGCCAGTATAAACTCTGTTCAACTTTGCTAGCTCTTAAAAAGCATTCTGGCTCTCTTAACTCTTCACTTCAGGTTTACAATGGGTTTCCGCAGCTCACCAAATATATCCTGATTCCCCCCAACCCCTTAAAAGACACATCTCATAGAATCATAGAATAGTAGGGTTGGAAGGGGCCTACAAGACCATCAAGTCCAACCCCCTGCTCAATGCAGGAAGCCTACAACAACCAGTATTCCCAGGGAGGCTCCCATCCAAGTATTAACCAGGCCTGACCCTGCTTAGCTTCTGAGATCAGACAAGATCGGGCGCATCCAGCTCCAGCCTTTATCCTGGCTCTCTCAAATGTGTGTGCTTTTTTCCACACACAAATTAAAACTATCATCACTCAATTCATTGATGTAAAGTGCAAGTTCTTGAGTCCTAAGTAATGACATTGTTTTTCTAATGGAATATTCCCCTCCTTTCAAACAAAGCAATTCTCTAGGAAGATGGTAAATAAGTCACCTTATTGCTTTCCCACACAGTTTCTTTAAGCAGAAAGGTAAGAACCTCTTAAATGTATGACTGAGGTGTGCATGTGTGTGTGTTTGGTGATGTCACCCTTAGAAAGTCAACTGCCTAGGGGCGCAATCCTCTGCATGTTTAGACAGAAAAAATGTCTGACAACTCCCACCATCCCTCCAGCTAGCCCTGCTGGCTGGGGCATGCTGAGAATTGTAGTACTTCTTTTCTGTCTAAAAATGCATAGGATTGTGCCCAAGGTGACTTGGCCCTGTTTTGCCAAGCATATGCTCCACCTTTCTCCTACCATCTATATCTCAATTCCCTGCCCACCCTTCGCTGCTTTGATTGCCACTCTTGCTTCACCACCACCCACTTTTCTTTTAAAAACCGTTATAGGCGTATATCATAAAAAAGAAGGAAACCATGATTTCAAGGCAGCTGTGATTTTAAACAGTAGTTCCTTCTGATATTAATGAAATGTTTCACACCTTTTCACTGCGATGTTCCATGTGTTCTTCCTTTGTTTTCTCAGTGGCCTCTGCTTTTGCTAAAATGCTGTTGTAAATTCTCAGTCCTGTTGCACATGTCAGAACACAGACAGCACGCCGAATGTCTGATCCTTCCAGCCACAAATCCTTAAGCAACAATATAGTCTGACAGACCTACAACCACAATGTGCATTAAAGTAAGATATTTCTACAACAGAAAGACTTTACGGAATTTCAGACTTGACCATGACAGGAAAGCAGTACAAGAAGACGGCCATGAAGAAAAATCAGTGGGTCAGTTCAGAAATCGTGCCAAACTATGGTTTGGCATTATGTGAATGAGCCCTGTGTTCACATCCATCCTCCTCTCCTCACATATTCCAACTGTCTCCCTCACTTCTGGTTTAGTGGGAAACCATTATATCTGAATTGTGCAAACAACAATTTGTGCAAACCATACTGTGACCATAAAACAGGATTGCAAATCCAGTTCAAAGAAACTCTGATTTGTAATCCTGATTTGCAAGCAAATTATGGTTTGCAGAAACCATAGTTTGTGTGGTTTATCTTTAACAGCAAACTGTGGTCTGCCACTAAATCAGAAGTGAGGAAGGACATCAGTGAGGACAAAAGGAAGTTGGGTCACATGACCACATGGCTCATTCATATAATGCCAAACCCATAGTTTGGTGTTATGTCTAAACCAATCTGGTATAAACAGACCACTTCTGCTTCTAACTGCATTTTTTTCACAAAACATCTTTAAGCCTATTTTCAGAACCCAAGTAGAAAGTGCACATGTAGCTTGTCAATTATATGCACGTGTATATAAATATAGTTTCCGACTCCCACCTTCCAAATGCATGTGGGTGGGAGCTTGAGGCTTTCCTGATCCCTGCTTGCATGTATTTGGGAGGGGAAATCTTCTATAGGTACAGTCAGGGCCAGAAATATTGGAACAAGGATAACTGTTTTGGCAGTTGGCTTCTGTACATTGAAGTTGAAAGGAAACACACCCAGATGGGAGCGAAACCAGGACGGTCAGCTGTAATTCAAGGGGTTTGACAAAAGTGGGGCACTAACCATTCAGGAAGGACAGCCAGTGGCATACACACACACACACACACACACACACCGTTGGAGGCTCATAAGTAATGGAACAAATGGCTGACAAGCAGCTGCATGGCCAGCTGTGGCCTGTTTCCTGGGTACCCCATGACCAAGCAAGCAGAGAAAAGGCCTGGAGGTAGTTCTGAGTGTTACATTTGCATTTGGTAGCTGTTCACTGGAACTCCCAACATGAGGTCCAAAGAAGTATCCATGTGAGTGAAGGAGGCCATCATTAGGCTGAGGAAACAAAATAAACCCATCAGAGAGATAGCAGAAACACTGGGAGTGGCCAACACAACAGTCTGGAACATCCTGAAAAAGAAGGAATTTACTGGCAAGCTCAGCAACAGCAAAAGGCCTGGAAGACCATGGAAGACAACTAAAGTGGATGACCACAGAATGCTGCTCATGGTGAAGAGGAACCCTTTCACAACATCTAGCCAGGTCAAGAACGCTCTTGCGGAAGTAGGCATGTCATTGTCAACATCTACAGTCAAGAGACAGCTTTATGAATGTCAATACAGAGGCTTCACAACAAGGTGCAAACCACTGGTAATGCTCAAGAACAGAAAGGCCGGATTAGCCTTTGCCAGCAAACACCTAAAAGAGCCTACCCAGTTCTGGAATAAGATTATTTGGACTGATGAAACCAAGATTAACTTGTACCAGAATGACGGGAAGAGAAAAGTATGGAGAAGGAAAGGAACAGCTCATGATCCAAAGCATACCACATCATCTGTCAAACACGGTGGAGGCAGTGTTATGGCATGGGCATGTCTGGCTGCCAATGGAACTGGGTCACTCGTGTTTATTGATGACCTGACTGCTGATCAAAGCAGCAGGATGAATTCTGAAGTGTATAGGGCTATACTTTCTGCTCAGATTCAGCTGAATGCTGCCAAACTGATAGGACACCACTTCATGTTGCAGATGGATAATGACCCAAAACATACAGCAAAAGCTACCCAAGGGTTTCTGAAGGCAAAGAAGTGGGGTGTTCTTCAATGGCCAAGTAAGTCACCTGATCTCCACCCAATAGAGCATGCTTTTCACTTACTGAAGACAAGACTAAAGGCAGAAAGACCCACAAACAAAGCAGCAGGTGAAGGCAGCTGCAGTGAAGGCCTGGCAAAGCATCTCGAGGGAGGAAACTGCATTTGGTCATGTCCATGGGTTCCAGACTTCAGGCAGTCATTGGCTGCAAAGGATTTTCATCCAGGTATTAAAGGTGATCCTTAAGTTTGAAATGATGTTGGTTTGTTCCATTACTTATAAGCCCCCAATGATGTGTGTGTGTGTGTATGCCACTGGCTGTCCTTCCTGAATGGTTAGTGCCCCACTTTTGTCACACCCCTTGAATTACAGCTGAAAGTCCTGACTTCGCTCCCATCTGGGTGTGTTTCCTTTCAGCTTCAATGTGGTGGTGTACAGAGGCCAACTGCCAAAACAGTTATCCTTGTTCCAATATTTCTGGCCCTGACTGTATATATTATAATGAATGAAATTTAGTAAATTGTAATATTCACCTATAAATGTAGACAGTCACAATTTCTGTTAATACCCAGAAATATACGTATATATCTTTACTTGCTAAACATATACCAGTGAATGCTGACAATCATATTGTGGCGACTGTTAACACTTGATGTTGTATGTGAGATTTTCATCATTCACCAAGCTTTGGACAGTCATTATTAGGGATGTACGAAATTGCCCTTACCTGTCCCCGCCAGGTTCCGCTGGGGGGGGAGGCGCTCCGTCCCTTCCTCCGGAACCCTGGCCAGCCGGCTCCGCTCCGCGGGGATTCCGCACCGCTGGCCAGCTCCACCAGGGGAATCCGCGGGGAATCTGCGGGGAGGCTCCACTCCACGGGGAATCCGGCCGCTGGCTAGCAGGGATGTGTTTGCATCCCTGTAGTCAGCCGTGATAGGCTATGTAAATCTTTACATAGCCTATCACGTCTGACTTTAAAAAAAAAACGCGAGTATGCAAATGGCGGCGGCTACGGCCGCCGCCATTTGCGTTCCTTATTTTGGCCCATCTTAGTCTACATAAATATTTACGTAGACTAAGATGGCGAAAATAAGGGGGAACACAAATAGCGTCCGCTACGCTATTTGCGTTCCCCTTATTTTCGCCGTCTTAGTCTACGTAAATATTTACGTAGACTAAGACGGGCCAAAATAAGGAATGCAAATGGTGGCGGCCGTAGCCACCGCCATTTGCGTATGCATGTTGTTGTTGTTTTTAAAGTCAGACGTGATAGGCTACATAAAGATTTATGCAGCCTATCACGTTGTTGTTGTTGTTTTTAACCTAGCCATGACAGGCTACGTAAATCTTTATGTAGCCTATCACATCTTTTTTTTTTTTAACACTGGAAATGGCGGTGGCGGCGGCAGCCGGTCAGAAGACCGGCCGCTGCACTGCCACCGCCGAGCTGCCGCCGGAGCCGCCACCGGAGCCGCCGCCGCCCGGAAGATCCACCCCAGGTAAGTCTCATCCCGGGGGGGATCTGCGGGGGGGGCGGGGGGGCAGGCCGTTCCGACACGGAGTTCGGGGGGCCGAATGCACTGGCATTTGGCCTCACCGAGATCCGTGGCGGAATTCTAGCCTATACCTTTGTATAGTCATTATAGCCTATACCTTTGTAACTAAGATTCTCTGCTATGGCATCCTATTACAAAATGCCTCATGTGCTCACATATCTTGCAACTGAGGGAGAGTTCACACACATCTCTAGTGTGTAGATTGTACATGCAGTCAAAGCTGAAACAAGCCTCTGGTTTATGAACCCTGCCTCACCAACTGTACAAATGTCTTTGAATGCAGGTCTATGTACATAAGTGCCCGCACAACGTATCCCATCCACCTTATCATCTGCTATATGGAATTGTAAGAAAGACCTACTCATGAACACATATATTCATATAAGGCCAAAAGAGGCATTACTTTAACTCTGTATCTAGCAGCTACATTCTTCCCCATTTTTGCTCTAGAGTAGGCACAGGGGAACTGATTTGGATCAGCATGAGGAGGGAGTTACTATCTGGATCAGGCTCCCTGTGCCTACTCTAGAGTAAAAATTAAATAAGACATAGCTGCTAAATATGGATTTAAAGTAATGCTTATTTTGACCCATAGCTTCCAATTTATATTAAAGATTTTATATGGCTGGCTGGGAAATGCTGGGAATTATAGGACTTTTTTCTGCCTAAACATGCATAGGATTGCGCCTTAAGTGATTTATTGATCTGTTGTTTTCATATGCAGAAACCTAAGACATCAGGTGCATGAAGCTATCAAAAAGGGCACAGTGGTGTATATACACAAATATTTTCAATATTAAGAAATGGTGCTGGAAGATTAACCCATGCACAATCCAGCCAAAACTGAGCATTTCAAAATCCCATTGACATGTTTATTTCTTTCCCAGTGAGCTCCATTAGACAGATCCAGTTCAGACAATCACATAAACCACAGTTTATGTTATTGGGAATGAGCTGCAGCTAGGCTCCCCTCCCCTCCCATGCATGAAGGCAGAGTGAAAGCTTCTGCTTTCACTTTAAAAACAAACCATAGTTTTTCATTATGTCCTAATGAGGGAAACTGTGTTTTGTCTAAATAAAGTTAGTTAAAACAAGCCAGGATCAGACTGTAGTTTCTAAATTGGGATCAGATGTAATGAGGAACTATGTTTTGTTCTTAAAGTGACAATGGGAGGTTTCAATCTCCTTCCTTGTAAAGAGAGGGAGTGTGTGTGAGCTCTGAACTTACTGTGACTCAGTCCCAACCACATCAGCCACATATAGGAAGCTGCCTTATACCAAGTCAGACCATTATCAAACTAGTTCAGAACTGTCTATACCACATATGGCCCAAGCTACTGAAACGTTTGCTATTATATTTCATGGGGAGAGGCTATCATATTTTACAGTACTGTATTCTAGGATATTGAAATGCTTATAGCAGTGGTGGGGAAAAAATCACAGTAGAATCAAATTAGGGTGCAATCCTATGGAGATAGGTGGCCGCCTCCCAACTTGGAGGCAACCGCCTATCCAATGCAGGGCAGGAGAAGCACAGAGGGGATCGTTCCCTCCACGCTTCTCCTGCCCTGCATTTGTGGCTAGACAGCTGATTTCTGCTGTCTAGCCATGGAGGGTGGAGCGGGGGAGGAGACTGCTGGACGACACATAGGATGTGCTGTACCAGCATTTCCGCCTTCCCTGCCCCGGAAC
Source organism: Heloderma suspectum (assembly GCF_057233095.1). Lineage (NCBI taxonomy): Eukaryota > Metazoa > Chordata > Lepidosauria > Squamata > Helodermatidae > Heloderma > Heloderma suspectum. The sequence continues at coordinate 75,854,041 of NC_139462.1, forward strand.
ACCCCCCAGAATGCCCTGTTTTCGCTGCTCCATGCTCCTCTTCCAAGGGCGGGGCATGGGGCCATTCTGTGCTGCCTCTGAGGCAGCGCAGAAGGGGGGAAGGTTGGTTCTCCAGGAACTGACCTTGGAGCGCGGGCTCCAAGGTCGGTTCCCAGAGAACCACATATCCTATGGCCGTCTAGCCACTGACTAGCAGCCATAGGATTGCTCCCTTAATGTTTTAATTTGTAGATAGATATAGATGCTAAAATATTATGATTAGCTCATAATGTATTTGCTAATTATTATTTTTTAAGTTTAGTCTATTTATATTGTTGTGCAACTGCAAGGCAAACAACTATTGTATGACAGTAAAATAGTTAATAATTACCTCCTCCCACATCTTTCTTAAGTTAAACTGCAGGTGCTTGTATGGACATAGTTCTGTATCCTGGACTTCTGCTAAATATTTGAACATAGTTTTACAAGCGTGCTGAAAATCATTTTCATACTAAATGAGAATAAAAGTTATATAGTTATCAATACAAGATGTTTCTTAGCTTTTAAAAAGTACAAATGTTAATTAGGATTATTGTTGCAGTGAGTAGCCAGTGACACAGAAATAATATGTGGTATCTTGACCAATAACGATAGAGAAAAACATTATATTGAACACTTTTTGAAATATGATTTAAAGAAAAAAAATAAAAGTATGATGTGGTCAGTAAGTGGCAAACAAACCTCATATATATTTAGTGTAGCACAGAAATAATAAAATATGAAAGGCAGAAATGTATTAAAGGAAATCAGTTTTATTATTACAGCCTTACTGACAGTTTGGGATAAACTAAGAGTCTATTTATGTTCCTCAAAATCACAGTTGGCATCAGTCTTATTTGATCCAGAATTTAATAAAAATGGAGAAATTGTTAATTTTTTAAAATGGCGACAATATGGAGTTGATAAATTTGTTGATTGGATTGATGCTAATCAGGTTAAGCCTTTTGACCAATTAGAGAATAAAATGTTTAATACAGGACCCGCATTGTTTTAATACTTTCAAATTATAGACTATTTAAATAGCTGGTTAAGAATTCAGGAGGGAGGATTAAGACAAGTAAATACATTTCAGAAGATAATGTGGGACAAATAAAAAAAAAATGCTAACCCAAATTTACCAAATTATAATGCACACTGAAGAAAACAGAAGACCAGATTACATTCAAATATGGGAGAAAATACTTGGAGGAAGAACATCAGATGAAATGTGAAACTGTATTTGGAATAACGTAAATAGATGTACACACTCTATGTCTTTAATGGAAAACTCAATTAAGCTTCTTACTCAATGGTACATGACTTCTTTACAGTTATCTAAGATTTATGAAAATTGTAAGGATATTTGTTGGAAATGTGGAAAGAGAAGACTTTATCATTGTTGGTGGAATTGTTCTGAGGCAAAGAGATGCCTAAAAGAAATTATTTTTAATATTAGTAATATTCTGCAATATACTATACCTTTGATCCTAGAATTTGTTTATTAACTTTTCTGAAAGATAACCAAATAAAGAAAAACCTACTCTTTTATATGATATTAGCCGCACGTCTTCTTTATGCTAAGTATTGGAAAAGAAAGAAAATTACCTAGACTAAAATAGTATATTAAAATGTGGGATTTGGCAATCCTAAGCAAAACTACATGGGTTCTTTGGGTTAAGCAGAGAAGATACAGGATAAATCAGTTTGAACAGGTATAGGAGCCATCTAGAAGATTTTGGGATGATAAGTAAGGTGTGATACATGGTAATCCATTTCTTTGATTGTAATGACTCATCATTTGAAGGTTATTTACATCTTGATGTTTTATTGTTGTAAGGTGTTTGATGGATCTTACAGCTTTTTAATGTTTGTAATAGGTTTTAGTATGTTCAGTGTCTAAAGAATAGTAATGTCTTACTGTTCTCAGTGATTTGTTTTCTAAAGAAATCTATTTAAAATAATTTAAACAGAAATAAAAATAAATAATAAAATCTACACTAGGTGAGAACAGGATTTATTTAAAAAGATAAGCCCAGTTATCTTTGTAGTAAAAAGGAAAATGATGATAGCAGTAACAACAACAGAAACCCTACGCAACTACTGTTTACAATTTATGCTCTGGAGTTTTTATTATGATTTAGGGTGTTGATTCATGAGCAAGAGAAAAAAAACCTTCTCTCTCAGTGTAATATGGCTGTTTGTAGTGAGAACACCCAGTTGTTGGGGGAAAGACACTATTACCATGATTTACTGTGTCTAGATTGGCAATAGCAGCTATGTCTGATGTTTGTTTTGCATGTTTAATTTGGTGACATGTTTGTTATATCAATCAAACATTTCAGATGAACTTAGGAACTGTAGATCCCTAGCTGAAATATTAATATTTATTTATTTATTTATTTATTTATTTATTTATTTATTTATTGCATTTATATCCTGCCATTTTCCTCTTGCAAGGAACCCAAGGCAGCTTACATTATCCTCCTCCTCCTCCTCCTCTCCATTTTATCCTCACAACAACAACCCTGTGAGGTAAGTTGGACTGAGAGCCTGTGACGGGCCCAAAGTCACCCAGTGAGCTTCCATGGCTGAGTGGGGACTAGAACCTGGATCTCTCGGCTCCCAGTCCAGTACTCTCAGCACTACACCACACTGAAATATTAATATGGATCACTGTTCCAATTCTCTTGCTCCCTAACCTAGGCAGTCCAAGCCAGCCAGGCAACATGGTTTGATGCTTTGTCTTCTTGGTGGATCTCATCCACCATAACCAACCATGATAGCATTGCTTCAGCTTCTGAGGGCACAATCCTATTGGGATGGTCGTAAGCCACTGAAGCTTACAGCCATCCAGTGGAGAGCAGGAGGAGTGACGGAGGCAATATTTTCTCCTCCGACTTTGTATTTTGGCTAGATGGGCTTTTTCACCTGTCTAGCTGGGACACATCAGAGTGGGAGGGAAGGAGGCTGCGGAGGCCTGAGGATCCATTATAAGCCGCGGCCCCCAGTCCCTCCTCTCCCCACCCACTGGCACCCCCCCTTTCCCTCCTCTCTGAGCTCACTTTTGCAAGCTCAGAGGCAGCCAGCATGGTTCTCTCCACGCCGGCTGTGAGGCTGAGGGCGAGGGGATGGGGAATCCAAAATATCCTATGGCCCCCCAGTCACTGTCTAGGGGCCATAGGATTGCTCCCTTAAGTTTTTTCTTCCCTCCCCCGTCATGGCTCACAATAAACCCAATCGAGGTCATCATGGACAGTTACTTCTCATCTGCTCACCATCCCCACCTTCTGCCAGAGCCCAGTAACTCCTTGGCCACCTCTTTGTTTCCATTAAGAATCACAAGAAACATGCAGTGTAACATACCTGTTCAAAAAATTCCCTGTGTTGATACTTGCTCTGGACATGATATGCATAATCTCTAACTGAATCAGATTTGACCCTTGAAGTAAGGACCACATTGATTTCCTTTGACAAAGAATGACTGATGAATATATTGTGATAGTGTGTTTGGCAGGAGGTCAACCCGATATCAGAGATTATCATGAAATATGGGTAACTTTCCTTAAGGAAAATCTGCCATTTTTCTGACAAACAATTAGAAAATTCCGTATGAAGAATAACATCAGTGTTGCGTTCCAGGTGTTGAATTAAGATAGTATGTAGGAAAAGCAGATTTGGGTGGTTGAAATGCATCTGTTCTACATCCTGTGGAAAACAAACACAGTGAAGTTATTTCTGGAAAGTTACAAATATGATGACAGTGATTTAGCTTTGTTGTGAAGGCACATACATTTGGTCACATTACTACTTCATTAAATTTTACAGCAGCTTCGTTCTTGAAAAGCAGTTCAAAATATGATAAAATATAATGCAATCATGCAACAACCTCTTGAGATTGAAGTTTAACTAAAAGAGAATGGCATCATGCTACACATACTGATGTAGTGACAGGGTTTCATTTGAGTGCCTTCACATGAAAGCTTAACCATAGAAATGACAGGAAAAAGTTAAATTAATTATAAATTCCTGTTGCATCACTAGTTGGTATTACTGTGAATAATGGTGATGCTACTTGACATGGTGACTGCATTACAATTGCTAAATTCTGACATGGTTATAATTTTGAACATAAGGACATTGTTGAGGGCCATAAACACCAGGTTTACCAGGAGGAAAGGAAAGGAAAGGTTCCTCCTGTGCAAGCACCGAGTCATTACTGACCCCTAGAGGGACGCCACTTGCGCTGGCGTTTTCATGGCAGACTATAGCGGGGTGGTTTGCCATTGCCTTCCCCAGTCGTGACTACCTTTCCCCCAGCAAGCTGGGTACCCATTTTACCGACCTCGGAAGGATGGAAGGCTGAGTCGACCTGAGCCGGCTACCTGGGACCCAGCTTCTGCTGGGATGAAACTCAGGTCGTGGGGAGAGTTTCGGTTGCAATACTGCTGCCTACCACCAGGAGAGATAGCCCCTAACGAGAAAGATGGTGGTGGCTTTCCAGGTTGCCACAGGTCCAGCCAGGGAAAAGGGTTGGGCCCTTCTGGGAACATATAAAGTTTGCCATGCCTACTTTTAAAAGGCAAAAGAAGGGGGTCAAAGAAGATGCTCACCTGATTTCCTAACTATAGTTACAGGAGGGCTTATGAAGGAGAGGGTTGCAGGTGTCTTCAACCCTTCACCTCCATAACAGAAGCCCCAGAAAATGCAAGTCAAGTCTGGCTAGGAGAATTGAGTGAAACCAATCAGGCACAGGCCAGCCCTAAGACATCCTGACACAAATGCATGTTAGCAGTATCGTGCAGAAGGACATAAACATTGCCTTGCTGGAACAGAGGAAGGTCCATCTAGTCCAGGTTTCTGTTTCCAGCACTGGCTAGCAAGATGCCCCTGGAAGCTCACAAATAGAACAGGAAGATGACAGCTTCCCTGTTGTTTGTCCCAAGTATCTGGTAAGCAGAGGTATATTGCTTCGAAAAATGGAGATTCTGTTATCTGCCATGTACTGGAGCACAAAAATCATCCATTCTTTACCATGATGGAATGCCTACCTTGGGTATTCCCAGGCTCCATCTAAGCATATAAGAAGAGCCCTGCTGGGCCAGATCAAAGGCCTACCTAGTCCAGCATCCTGTTTGCCACTGTGGCCAAACAAATACCTATGGGAAACCCTTTGATGCCTAGGGATTGACAGCATCTTGAAGTGTTTTATCCATCTAATTCCATTGCTGTTAGGAGTTTCGTAGGTATGTTTTTACTGTGTTTTTAGCAATTAATATTTTTAACATATGTTTTTGGACAGTTTGTAAACCAATTTAGACATAATTTTATAGGAAAGTGGGGTAAAATATATTCAACATAATTCTAATTCTAAATATAATTATAATTCTAATTTAATTAGAATTATCAGATATTTCCTTCCTCCCCCAAGTATGGAGTAACTTTCAGCCCCAGATGCATATTTTGTGCAATAATTCAAAGGTTATACTGTAGATTTAAGTTTTGATATTGTGTATTGTTTTTATGCTGTACTTTGTGGTTTTAATTTTTGTGAACTGCCCAGAGAGCTTCTGCTATCAGGCAGTACAGAAGTGTTATACATACATACATACAAAAATACATGCAGGTTAGCATTTTTCTGTTTTTGTCATTTTAGGATTTTATCACTGGCGCCCCACTACACAATGTACCCTAAGAACAGTCAGTTACCAAAAACAATTTTCTCTTTGCAGGTGAAAAACTGCCCAAGTTAACAGGTGATCCAAAGCATAAATGGGTCTTTCCATATGTAGTAACATCTTACCCCACACTAGTGTTAATGATAGGTGTAAGTTGGAATTGATAGGGGTAATTTCTAATTGCCTGGACATGTTTCAATAGTTCAGGGTGAGGCACCTTTAAGGTCAGGGTTCATTCAGAGCTGTTAAGTTATTCCTGGTAACAAACCCATGGCCATCTACACATCTTGCTTTTGCAAGATACTTTGTTGCAAAATACCTTGTGATAATACTTTTTTCCAGGATGTAAGATCATGTGCCCCCCTGCATCACATTTGCCCTTTGTCAAGAAATCACATGATACCCCTTTACTTTGCCAAGAAATTACTTGTCTTGTTTCTCCAGTCACCTTTGCCTTTTTATTTTATTTATTTATTAAATTTATTAATTGTCCATCTGGCTAGTCACCCAGCCACTCTGGGCGACGTACAAAGCATATAATAAAACAGTTTAAAACAATAAAATTCTACAATAAAAACATTTTCTAAAATACCCTAACCCACCCCAAATGCCTGCCTGAACAACCACATTTTTAATGCATGGCAGAAGCTCATTAAAGAGGGGGTATGGCGGAGTTCCCTATGGAGGGAGTTCCACAGAGTGGGGGCCACTACAGAAAAGACCCTCTCCCTCGTCCCCACCAGTCTAGCTGTCCTGGCTGATGGGACAGAGAGAAGGCCATCCGAGGCTGATCTTGTTAAGCGGCCTGTCTGGTGCTGCCGGAGGCGCTCCTTAAGATAGGCTGTTCCAGAACCATATAGGGTTTTAAAGGTCAAAACCAACACCTTGAATTTGGCCCAGAAAACAACTGGTAACCAGTGCAACTCCTTCAGCACTGGAATGATGTGATCTTGCCGTCGGCTGCCTTTAATCAGGCGAGCCACCGCATTCTGTACCAGCTGCAGCTTCGGAACCGTCTTCAAGGGTAACCCCACGTAGAGCGCATTACAGTAGTCTAAACGAGAGGAGACCAGGGCATGTACTACCGATGGGAGCAGATGGTCAGGAAGGAAAGGGTACAGCCGCCATATCAGATGGAGTTGATACAGCACTGTCAGGCTCACAGCTGACACCTGAACCTCCATGGACAGCTGGGAGTCCAAAATGACCCCCAGGTTGCGGACGTGGTCTTTCAAGGGTAGCCGTACCCTTGAAAGGCCATTTCTGTCCCATGCCCAGGCCTGAAGTCTGATTATCTAGATCAATTTCAATAGGCTTCTTCCAAGTGTGCCTTCAACTGCATCGTCACCACCCGCTCAATGATCTTGCCCAAAAATGGCAAATTCAAGACTGGGCAAAAGTTGTTCAGAACTTGGGGATCCAAGGAGGGCTTCTTTAAGAGCAGTCTTATCACTGCCTCCTTGAGGGCTGATGGCAACACTCCCTCCTCAAGGGAGGCGTTCACCACCACCCTGATCCCCTCACCCAGCCTCTCTCTGCAGCCCATAATGAGCTAAGATGGGCAAGGATAAAGTAAGCAGGTGGTTGGCCTTACAGATGAAAGCACCTTGTCCACTTCATCAGAAGGAAGAAGCTGGAACCGATCCCACAAAACCAGTTTGCCACAGGCCACGTCTCGCTTGCTAATTGTATCCACAGTGCATGGAATAACACTCCTAATCCAATCAATTTTATCTGCAAAGTGCCTTGCCAAGGCCTCACAGGAGGCCTTAGAATGCTCCAGCGGTTCCGGAGCCACTGGACCAACCAGGCTCCGGACCACTTGGAACAGCCTCCTGGGACAGCACTCTGCAGATGCGATAGAGGCAACATAATATTCGTTTTTTGCTGCCTTCACTGCCATGTGATAGGCTGAAGATACAGCTCTAGCCCGTGTCTGATTGTCTTTGGAGCAAGACTTCCGCCACCGGCGCTCTAGCCGTCTCACCTCCTGTTTCAGAGCTTGTAACTGCGGATTGAACCATGGTGCAGTCCGAGCCCTGTTCAGGGGGAGAGGGCGTTTCAGAGCCACCCGATCTAATGCCCCAGTGATTGCGGCATTCCAGCCGCCCACCAGGGTCTCAACCGAGAGGCCATTGGCATGCTCCAGAGAATCCCCAAGCGCGTTCAGGAATCCATTCGGATCCATAAGATGCCTGGGGCGGACCATTTTAATGGGTCCTCCACCCCTGAAGAGGGGTTGTGGACCCGAGAAGTCTAACATCACCAGATAGTGATCTGACCATGACAAGGGGGGGTGGATATACCCCCGACTTCCAGATCACTCTCCGCTTCTCCAGAAACAAACACAAGATCTAGTGCATGACCAGCTACATGGGTGGGCCCAGTTCGAATATGGTGCAACTCCCAGGAAGCCACAGTCTCCATGAAGTCCCGAGGTGCTCCTGTGCGGATGGCCTCTGAATGTACATTGAAGTCCCCCAACACCAATAAGTTAGGGGACTGTACACGCACATCAGAGACCACCTCAAGCACCTCAGCCAGGGAGGTGGACGGTACACTTCTTTTGTAATGATTTCTTTTGCAAGGAAATCACATGCATCACCCCTACATCACCTTTGCCAAGAAAGATGCCAAGAATCACGACCCACTTCTGCTCTTTGCAAATAAACATAATGCTTATGAGCTCCTAACAGTACAAGATAAGGACAGGCAGAAGAAATGCGAGGAACCAAGGAAATGCGAAGCAGAAGGCTACACTGTGGAGCCTGCTTTAATGCTAAAGATGACACGTCTCCCCTCCCTTTACCTCTCTTGATAAATCCTTGAATGTGTGGGGTTCAAGCTGACTGGTCTTCAGGGTTGAGGGAACAATGCTAGCTTCAGGGCTGGGGGTGATTGGGGAAGGGATACTTGCTCCTAGCTCCTCTGTCAAGGGTAACAGTGTGGTGGTTTTATGGGATACATGATTAGCCTTGAACAAGAGCAATTATTTTTTCCAGCCTAACTTTAAGATTAAGGTGTGCAACTTATTTAAAGCTATTTAAGCTAGTGGCCATCACAACGTTCTATGGTAGTGAATCACATAATTATGCATTTAGGCGTTCACCACCATCCTGACCCCCTCAGCCGATCTCTCTCTGCAGCTCATAATGAGCCAACATGGGCAAGGATCAAGTAAGCAGGTGGTTGGCTTTACAGAAGAAAGCACCTTGTCCACTTCATCAGAAGGAAGAAGCTGGAACCGATCCCACAAAACCGACTTGCCACAGGCCACCTCTTGCTCGCTAACTGTATCCATGGTGCACGGAATAACACTCCTGATCCAATCAATTTTATCTGCGAAGTGTCTTGCCAAGGCCTCACAGGAGGCCTTAGAATGCTCCAGTGGTTCTGGAGCAACTGGACCGACCAGGCTCTGGACCACTTGGAACAGCCTCCTGGACAACACTCTGCGGACACGATAGAGGCAGCATAATATTCCTTTTTTACTGCCTTCACCACCACGTGATAGGCTGAAGATACAGCTCTAGCCTGTATTTATATCTGCCCCTCCAGGAGGAAGGGAGCAATAAGGTTTCTAAAGGTGCTTTGTAAAATGTAACACCACCACCACCAAGGCTGCTTTTCAGTAGCAACTGTTTGGGTTATTGCACATTCTTCTTTTTTTAAAGCTCTTTCTTTTTATTACGCACACACGCACACACACACTCAATCCCACTGTCCCTTTCTCTCTTTTCCAATATTGCTTCTGAACATGGAGGTTCTATCTCTTGAACTTTTTCCGGAGCAAATTGAATGTCACTCCCCGCCATATAAATATTTTTTCTCTCTCTCTCTCCTCTTTCCCCATTTTAAATAAAAATGAAGAGGCATTTTATATATAATCCACCCACCCTAAGATTACATACACCCCCGCCGCCAATAGATTGACCTAGTATGTCTTGGCACAGTGTTTCTCTCTTTTTAGAGGGGAAGTGATGAAAGAAAAAGTAATTTCTGACACACACACACCTAGTGTATTTCTCAGTATTTCTCCATCCTCCCCCTCCTTCCTGGTCCCTGCCTTTAAACCTACACATTTCTTGGTGGGAGCATAAACAGTGCAATCCTATGCTTGTCTACTCAGAAGTAAGTCCCACTTAAACAGAACATATTCCCAGGTAAGTGTGTATACATGGATTGCAATTTGAATCTATGGCTCCACCCTTCTCCTCTCCTCCACCCCACACAAGAAAGAAAGAACTAAAGAAATTAATGAGATACCTTTTAAACATCTGTTGCTGCTTTTAAACAGTACACCTTCAGATCTTTGTGAGAAGCTCTAATTTTAAGAGCTTCCCCCTTCCCCTCCCCCCCTTTCCCCTGTACATACATATTCCATCTTTTCCTTCCTCACTCTTGCAATCAGAGGTATACTGGATCTGAACATAGAGGGGCTTTTTGGACCTTTTCAAGAGAAAAATGGATGTTGTCCTCACTTTCCCCTTCTGTTGTCTTCAAACCAACATGTTTCTTGGCTGGGATTAAGGCTGCAATCCTATACCCACTTAACTGGGAGTAAAACAGGAATTCTGAAAAGCCATAGGAGTGCACTGTTAATCTGTGTGTTTTAACTGGCTGCCATTTGTTGACTTTTTATCTGCTGTTTTCTGGTTTTATATTGTTTTGTTATGTTATTACAGAATATATTGCATGGATTGGTTGCTGTTGTTTTTATTATGGATGTAATTGTTAATTGCCTTGGACATTTTTTTAGAGAAAGGTGGGGCATAAACTTAACAAATAAACAAATAACAAATATAAATATAGTAGCTAAAGGTCTATTGTTATGTACCTTACAATGCTCACTTGTCAAGGGCAATAATGGCGTGCAGTTGAATCACAAACCACAATTTGTAAACAAGTGCAACATAAAAAATAATACTCTCTAATAATGTGAATTATCTTCATTTGTCCCTCAAAAAGAAAAACCCCAATTACAAAGAATTTACTTTTCAGAGTGTTGATTCCTGCTCTCTCCCCCACTCCCCCACTCCCCGTAAGTTTGGAGAAAGGGAAGAGCAGGGAACTATTGTGGAATAAAGGGAACTGTTTCAGATCACTTTCAGAGTCTGAAATCATCTAGGCCAAATCCTAAATAGGTGGCAGGGAGGTGGAAGGAAACTCAACACATCTGAACCTCCCAGTGTTAGTAACCCACTGCAAATTTCCACCCTTTGTCTCTAAAACGAGAGGTGCCAGCTTTGACCAAAAGAGCCCTGTTCTCTAGTCCCCCAAAAGTGAGGTGACTAGCTCCCTTTGGTCTTTGTGGAGAAGAAAAGGCACTCTACTTGTCTCAGTGGCACTCTTTCCTGCAACTACTTTGCAGGCTGTGCCCTAGTGCTAGGCTCCAGGCCCTATTTATTCATTTATTTAACTTCTATACCACCCAATAGCTGAAGCTCTGAGGGTGGTTCACGAAAACTAAACTCTGGATGACCCCTGGTGGTTCTTTTCCTCTTAATAATGGGAAAAATTATTCTATTTTAAAATTATTAAAAATTATTATTAAAAATTATGCATTCTCTACAATGGACCAGGGAAGTCCTGATTCTCCTTTTCAGTACAACAACATGGCTGGCAAGCGTGAATGCAAGCACATACAGACACGCAGCCACACTCCCTTCTGTGTCACCTGTTCGTTGGGAATCTTTCCTTACCCGTCCCAGCCACACTCATTGCGTTCTTTCCATGAATGGCAGTCAGTGCTCGTCTCTTTCCTCAGTGATCTTCCTCCAATCTCAGAAGTGTAAAGTGCACAGTTGGACAAGGGCAAGTTCCTTTTATCAACCAATGCAAAGCTGAGGCAATTCTCACTGCAAAATGAGCCGCTCCCTATTTCACTTCCTTTTCTGCTGGTCAGCAGTCAAGCAAGTAAAGTTTCGTTTCTCAGAAAGTCCATATTGGGAGGTGGTTTCTCCTTGTATCAAACAAAATTTATTTATTTATTTACAATGTTTATACACTGGTCCACATCAAAAGATGTTGGAGTGTGAACAGCAAAAATAAAAGAATAAAACACCATGTTAAAAGTTAAAACATTTTTTAAAAGACAAGTTACAATAAGGCCGAATTTAATAAACCACAGGTGGTCACTCAAGGAAGGCCTCTCAAAACAGCAATGTCTTCAGGTGTGGAACTCTATGCAGTGGATGTCTGCCAGACTCCATTACAGACCTTCAAGTGGGCCCTAAAGACTCCCTTTTTTTACCTTGGGTAATTGAGTTAGGACTCTGCTGGGGTCCTAATTCAATGCACATGCTGTTGTTGTTGTTATTTAAAATATTTCTTGGCCGCCTTTCAGCGCAGAAGCCCTCCCAAGGCATCTTACAACAATAAAATACATAAAAACAATAAAATATTACAAGTGATAAAAATGTAAAAATAATAAAAATAAAAGCCAACAACAAACAATTAAAACCAACAATAAAACCAACAATCATGTTAACTGCACCAACAGTAGCAGTCATATCAGTAGAAGGCCAAGGTAAAATATGTTTTCAAGGCCTTCTTAAAAGTCTGCAATGACGGAGCATGGCGGACCTCCAAAGGCAGCTTGTTCCAAAGATGTGGGGCCACTGCAGAGAAGGCCTTCTCACATGTGTTCACCCACCTGACTGTTCTCACAGGTGGGCAAATGAGAACGGCCTCTCCTTCTGATCTTAAAGTGTGGGCGGACTGATATGGGTGTAGACGGTCCTTCAAATAACTTGGTACCAAACCATTTAAAGCTTTAAAGGTCAAAAACAGCACTTTGAATTGGGCTCGGAAACGCACTGGTAACCAGTGCAGCTGGCACAGTATAGGCGTTATATGATCAAATCGTATCGCCCACACCAATACTGGGGTGGCCACATTCTGCACAAGCTGGAGTTTCTGAACCAACTTCAAAGGCAGCCCCACATGTAGCACATTACAGTAGTCCAGCCTGGACGTGACTAGTGCATGGACAACTGAGGCAAGGTCCATCCTCTCCAGATAGGGCCGCAGTTGGCGTACCAGCCTGTGGTCAGGGAATTCCACAGGAAGGGGGCCACCACACTGAAGGCTCTTTTCCTGGTGGACTCCAACCAGGCCATAGGTCCATGTGGAACCACCAGGAACATGCCCTCTGATGACCTCAGGTAAGGAAAGAGGCACTCTCTCAGGTATCCTGGTCCCAAGTTGTTTAGGGCTTTGTACACTAGCACCAATACCTTAAACCTGGCCCAGTAGCGAATAGGCAGCCAGTGCAGTTCCCTCAGCAGAGGAGTTACATGCTGAAAAGGGGCAGCTCCCAACAACAGCTGAGCTGCTGCATTCTGCACTAGCTCCAGCTTCCAGATCAGCCTTAAGGGCAGCTCCACACAGAGCTCATTGCAGTAATCCAGTCTTGAGGTTACTAATGCCTGTACCACTGTGGTCAAGCTATCCCTGTCCAGGAGAGGCCGTAGTTGGCGAACCTGCCGAAGCTGGTAAAAGGCACTCCGAGCCGCAGCAGCCACTTGGGCATCCAGCAACAATGATGAATCTAAGTACCCCCAGACTATGGACCTGATCTTTCAGAGGGAGTGCAACCCCATCCAGAGCAGGCAATGAGCCTATCTCCCTGACCCAGGAACCACTCACCCACAGGGCTTCCGTCTTGCCGGGATTCAGCTTCACTTTATTGGCCCTCATCCAGCCCATTACTGAGTCTAGGCACTGATTCAGGACTTGTACAGCCTCACCTGATTCAGATGTCACAGGAAGACAGAGCTGTGTGTTGTCAGCATACTGATGGCATCCAGCTCCAAATCCCCTAATGACCGCTCCCAGCAGCTTCATATAAGATTGTAAACAACACTGGGGACAAGATGGTACCCTGCGGCACCCCATAGCTCAATTGCCAAGGGGCCAAGGAATAGTCACCCAATGTTACTCTCTGAAATCGACCCCATAGGTAGGACTGGAATCACTGTAACACAGTGCCTCCAATACTAAAAGCAAGAGTTATATTGTGCAGTTTATAGTGTTGCTTTATTTTAATCAGCATTCCTGATAGCCTTTCCTCGTCCCAACCCAGTTCCTATTTCCAATCCCGTTGTACCAAATAAACCTTCTTTGTTTTCAATTTTAAAAGACATTTTCCTTTTTATTTATTAAGAAGGGTTTCATGGAATAACTCCATGTGCTGGCTACTTGGTCTGTGCTACCAAAAAGGAAGAAAGCAGCTCTAAAAGGGTTATTGGTGGCAGTAATTGAGAGAATGGTGAAGCATCACAATACACCAACTGAGGGTTGTGGGTGATAGCCTAAAGGTGGCAGTGTGAGGAGAGACATTGACTAAAGCACCTGACCTGGTGACTAAGAAAGGCAGACCCGGTGGCAAGGAGTTCTGTAGTCATCCAGGGGTGTGTGGAAAAGATGGATTTTGAGAACCTCACCAGTGCAGGAGCATAAGTACTGGTTGGAAGGAGGGAGAGAGACCTGCCCCCCAGGTAAAGAGAACCCTACAAGTGATGACTAGAAGGGGGATAGTGAAGTGGTTAAAAAAAAGGCCTCAGGATCTTACAGCAAACCCTTCAATTCCATGTACAAAAACCTTTCTTCAACACTGAATATCTTTCTTCAATATTGACAGTAGGACAGCATCTCCGCTACACCTGAAGGCAGTAAATTAGCTTAGGTGTCTCAGGTTGTCAGGAATGAATCTGAGCGTGTGAAGATACTTAGCAGCTCAGACTCAGAATGAGAACAGCCAGAACCAGAGGAGGATTCCTCTCTAGCGAGCTCAGATATGGCAATGCGTTCTTCTCAAGACCTTGGCAGACAGATGGCTCAATTTGAAAGGGCCCCCCATCCTCCTCCATGAGAACCCAGGTCTCAGGGAAGGAGGAGAGTGAAGGGCATGACCTGAGGGATGCTAGAGTCCGTTGCAGAGTGAAGCGGGAAAAGTGAGAGGTGGAGCTCAGACACTCCTCCAGCTTGGCTTTGCACGATAGCCTACGTAAGGGGGAGCAATTGTAAGGGAGGGGCGTTCCCCCTAAGGTAGTCTGACCGGGAAGTTTTTGTTCAAACTGTGGGCAACTTCTCTAACTTCCACTTTGGCTCCCCTATTGGTATTCGTAATTGTGTAGAGTAGCTATTTCCTTTGTAGCCTGAGAGTTTCCTAGAATTTGTATCTGTAAAGAACCTGGTCATTAACTAATAAAGTAGCGAGCCTGAAGCCTGTTTCTTAGTGTGTGTTGACTGAGAAGAGAGAGGACAAAGGAACTTGACACAGGTAAGGCTACATGGCTACACACTTCTCTCCTCCAACACCTTGTTACCACCTCCCAACATTTGCTGACTGAGGCAACTGCCTCACTTTGCCTAATTGCACGACTGGCACCGACCATGGTCTATGGTTTCTCCTCTCTCTGCAGCTGATCTTAATATCAGCTGGATATTAGCAGCAGAACCTGCTTTGAACATCAGGACTCCACCCTTCAATATTTGTGGTACTGCCCAAAAAATAATAATATGGTAATGCCTTTTAGCAAATGCAGAGTGTCTTGGGATATACTAAAAGAATGACACTGAATGGCAAATTGGAATGGAACCTGATTTAGTGGTGAGTTTGCTCACCACTAACATTTTTTTTGTTTGCAAGTAATTAAACTAAGCTTTATTAGCCTGATGACTTTCAAAGTGGCTTACAGTAAAACATAATAAAAATATAAGAATAAAAATAGTTTTAAAAGCAACAGCAACAAGTCAAATTCATTCTCAACTAAAACAAGTTATGGCCCCAGATGAAAACAAAATCAGAAAGATGATATTAAAAGGCCTGGTCAAATAAAAACAACAATGGAGTCCACACCCAACAAGCCCCCTGCTCCCCACAAACACACACAGTAGGATTAAAGGAAAGAACTTCCTGGTCAGAAGCTTGACTTCCAGGCTGGTTTGAGCCTTGGCAACACTTTTTTTAGAAATTAAGCTCTATCACCTTCTTTCAGTCCCAGAAAGTCATTGGCAGCCTCCCCCTGTTCTAATTGAAGCAGTAGCTTCAAGGGTGGGTGCACTTACTGGGGCACACTGGGATGAGATGGTGAGTGATGCGTAGTTAATCCGGAGTAAGTCCCAACTAAGTTCAGTGAGACTTAGGCCAAAACAGACATTACTTAAAGCAAATAAATGACTATCTCCCAATAGAAATTGCAGGCACATAGCAAAGGGAAAAGGGATAATGATGATGATAATGATGATAATAATAATAATTGTTGTTGTTGTTCAGTCGTTCAGTCGTGTCCGACTCTTCGTGACCCCATGGACCATAGCACGCCAGGCCTTCCTGTCCTGCGCTCTCTCCCGGAGCGTGCTCAATATAATAATAATACTTAACATTAAAGTGTTCAAAGTGTTTCACATGCATCATGTAGTTGTAATCCTTACAACAACCCTGTAATAAGTATGCCTTTTTTGCAGCCCTTTTGTATTTGGGACATTAGAGTATAGTGATTTATATGAAATTGTAAAATCATTAAACTTGTATGCTCTAAACACTAAACCATTAATATTCATTTGAAAGAGTTATCCATATGAAGAGTTATCTACCACATTTGTATCCCTCTCTTCCTCCACGTAACTCAGGGTAGTATATATGAGGTCAGCATTTTATCCTCACAATAACCCTGTGTGGTAGGATGAAAGACAGTGACTGATACAAGGTCACCCATGAGTTTTATGATTCAGCCAAGATCTGAAGTCAGGTTCCACCCAGTCTAAATCCCCAAATACTAATCACTACATTACATTGGCTTTTCATTCATATCTCCATTCATATCAAGAGCGATCTATTCTACAATGTGTAGTTTTTCAGTACAGAAAGTTGATTTTGTTTATTCTTGAACCCTTTCCAGTTTTCTCCTGTAGCTGTAGCTTAGTTGTTGAAAAGCCAATTTAACATTGTGGTCTTCACTGCCACCAAACTCACGCAAAAAAACACTGGAAAACAGAAGAAGAAATGGTGAGTATTTGTAAATGTTTTTCTTAAACTTATGATATCAGAGCTGTGCTCCTACAGTGTGAATAGTTTTGTACGCATGCACTAGTGTAGCTGTTGGTTTGCCCTGTCTTAAGGGCTCAACAACTTTTGAACCTAAGCACCTCTCTTGGAAACAAGTAAATTAAACTTAATGCCCAAGTAAATGGAGCTAGGCTTTTTGAATAAGTAGTTTTCAGGTTGTCACAAATGCAATGAGAACTGAATTAAATGTATTCATTAAAATATTATTTAAAACAATTGTCCAAAACCTTAGACACCTGTTTTGAACTGATTCTTGTTCTTCAAAAATTAAGCCACATGTAAGACTACATAGAAAAAGTGCCAATGATACCTGCCTTTTCAAGTGAGATCTCTGGGCAGCTGGTCTGGAAGGAAGCCCCATGTAACTCAGTGGGATTTACTTCTCAGTAGACATGCATAGAATTGCACTGTAAATGCAGTTTCTACAGTATGCAGCCCAAGGATCTGGAAATTGATAGGACACTGCTGGCCCTGGCCTGGCCTCTGGGGCATAGATTAAGGGCTTGTATGTGGCACTACTATGCTGTGTCACTGATTATTCCAGAGCAAACAGAGACTGTGATGTTAGTGTTAGAATCTGATCTTTGTACTACCACAGCGCAACGCGTTCCAAGAAGTGAAATCAAGAGAGACAATAATATGAATGTATTATATAATAATTTTATCACCTTCCCAACTGTAAAATATGTCAAGGCTAAATAGTACTCATTTGCTCTCTACCTTGGTTTTGGAGTTTCCTGTCATCTCATCTAAATCTATATCCAGCTTGAGCCTTGGTAATTTTTTAAAGGAGCTTTTCAGTCAAAACTTTCTAATATTTTTCCCCTTCAACATGCAAATCACATGTGAATGAGTTCATTGTTGCATTGCCATTTTGAAAGACTTCGGGTTCTTTCCCACCATGTGGGGTTGTGATGTCGCTCCTTTACTTTCTTGAGAAGAGAGGAGGTTTATCTGGCTCAGGATTGCAACAACTTTGCTTTATTTGATGAATCCTCTTTTCATCACCTTTTTTGATGCCAGCTGAGCCAGAGACCCAGTTCACATGTCACAGCTACCCAGGGTGAACGAGCAGGAGCAAGCAAGCATGCTGGCAGCACCCGGCTGACTGCCCACTCCCACACAGCTAAACAATGGATGGATTGTTGGTTGTTGTCCATGATGTCCAATTCCAGAATTGTGGGTTGTTGTGAGAGGAAAAACTTACACTTGTAACCCACGGTTTGTTTTGGGGTTACAAGTGTGGGTTGTTCTTCTGGCAACAACCCACAGTTCTGGAATCGGACATCATGGACAACAACCAAAGATGTCGGATGTCATGGACAACAGCCAAAGGAAGGAGGATCTGTGCACTGTTTAGCTCAGCAGGAGCAGGCAGGTGGATGGGAGCCAGCATGTTCTTGTTCCTTCACAACAACCCAAGGTTTAACAAATCATAGATTGTTTCAATGTCAAACCAGGCCAGAGTGGGCTTGGTTCTCTAAATATGATCCACATAATGCAGGAGAGAAATGAACAGAAGTTTTTATAGTTCCCTAGACGTACTTACCCATCTAGATATAAAGAAAGAAGTGGGGTAGTGCAGCTACCAGAGCAATAGCCTGATCATACTTTTGAGTGTTATGAGCTATGTCAGTATTTTCTCCCAGCTCACAGAGACTGGTCTTCATTATTTAAGAATAATCCATTTAATCTGCAGATACTGTATTATTCTCTGGAGGTTTCAGGCATACTCCAGAGCAGATTAGGCGGACTGCAGGCAAAGAGAAAATAGCTGAAAAATGTCCCTCTGCATTCCATTGATGGAAGCCTTCCATTGGTGGGGGAACTATTCAGATTCCAAACACTGTTTTTATTCTTGTGAGCCACTTTTTAACAATAGCAACCTGGTATATAAGTATTTTAAATATATATATATATTAAATTGTGGCTCATAGGATCAAGGCATTAAAGTGAGAACATGATTTTCCTAAAGATATAAAGAATCAAGAAGACTTCTTTCAAGTCCAATGTGCTGCTACAGTATGCATACCTGATTGCTTGAATATTAAGGGCAAAGTCCTTTAGCAAGCGATAAGCTTCTCCTTCATGTAGACTAAAAAGAAAAGTAGATTTGAATGTATTAAATGTTTCATGCACTCTTACTATTCAGATAGTGAATGAAAACAAGCTAGAATTAGCAGTAATCCATTTCCATCATAAATGCCTTGGACTCTGAATAACTCTGAAAAAAACCTGACAGCATGGGATCTTGGCACTTGGCTTAACAATGCCATTGCCAGTGAGAATGTATCAGATGAGTGAAAATAAGGTAATGATACAATTGTGACTGGTACCCTTCCTGTATTCAGGAACAAAATGTGTGTACTCAGTCACGTGGGAGTTGGAATCTTAGAAACAGAGGAAGCGGTGTGAGACCACTGGTCCACCTAGCCCAGTATTGTTGACATTGACTGGCAGTGGCTATTCAGGGTTTCAAGCACAAGTTTTTTCTGCCCTACCTGGAGATGCCAGGGCGCATTCATAAGCAGCAGCTATAATTAAAAGGGAAAAATCACATCTTCTTTGCTGAAATGGGGAAGCTTTGAAAATATGGGGCAAAGAGGGTCACTTCAGACTTTGGATATTTAAGAAGGGGACATAACTCAGCGAGGGCACATTTTGTTGCATTCACTGGTTCTGTTCCTGGCTTCTCCATTTAAAAGGCTGTCTGGTAGGAAAGATGGAAAAGATCACTTCTTATGACCTTTGAGAGATGCTCCTGGTCAGAGTAGGTAACACTGGGCTAGTTGGAGCAATGGCCTGCCTCTATCAGGGCTCCGTGCTGGGAGCTGTATGAAATATTTCTGTCTAAAGATGCACAGGGTTGCACCCTAAGACTACTTTATATATCTGTACGCTCACTGAAAGGATATTGCTTACCCATTATCTTCAGACATAGCTGCCAAAGAACCGTGTCTGTAGAAGTCAAGCAGATATGCATTAAGTGGCATTTTCCTTCCTTGTTTGTCACATCTCTTTGAATAGAGAACAGGAATGTTTGAAACAGTAATACCTAGAGTGTGCAACAAGACCTGCAGAAACAATATAACATCAGTTTCTCAGTCATATGTTTCAGTTACTTTGCATGTTTAGATTATCTTATTACTGAGTCTCTAAGAACTGAGGGATTTTGCCCAAGATTCAACATAACAGAAGTGATTCATAGACTACATACACAAAATATCACAAGATGTTGCACATTTGAAGTATTTCTATGTTGAGTTGCTCACCCACATTTACCTTCGACCTGGTAACCTTCTGCTGGTAGCTATACTTTACATTAAGAAGTCGTAAGATTGAAGTATAGGGAGCAATCCTATACTGTCTAGAGGGCCATAGGATTGTTCCCTATACTTCAATCATATGACTTCTTAATGTAAAGTATAGCTACCAGCAGAAGGTTACCAGGTCGAAGGTAAATGTGGGTGAGCAAATCGACATAGAAATACCTCAAATGTGCAACATCTTGTGGGAACCAAGGGCGGAGCTAGGGCTCCAACCTCGGTTCCCAAAAACCACACTCCCCAGGCCCTCCCCCACCCCCTCATAGCCAGCACAGTTTTCTCCATGCCAGCTATGTCTCTGCACTCAGAAACAGAGCATGGAGACAGGGAAAAGGGGGCAGTCCAATGGGCAGGGAGGGGAGGAGATTACGGAAGCTGCTTTACACAGCTTCCTATCGGGTCTCCAGGTCCCTTCCCTCTCCCTCCCTGAGATCGCCCATCTAGGCAAAAATGCAGGGTGGCTGGAGTACGGAGGAGAGGATACCCTCCGTGCTCCAGCCACCCTGCATAGGGTAGTCGGTAACCTCTGATTTCGGAGGCTGGCAACTATCTGGATAGGATTGCACCCACAGGCGAAGATAATATTTTCTGCAATAATGTGTCAGTGCCACTGTAGTACAAGTCAATGGAAATGCTTACATGCTTAAATTTTTATATGTTTACAATTCTGTACTACTGAACAAATGCAAAAATTAATGATTGGATTCAATTGTTCCCTTTCTCTGACAGAAGGAGGTGTTTCATCTTTGGATCCAACCAATGCTAATTGCTACAAGGGACATTTTTTAAAGATTCTGATCATTCTCTAATGAAATAAAAACATTGTGTGTGTCTTATTGGTGCAGAATGTTCTAATTTTGGTTTTTACAGAAACAAGCAATTTTTAATTGGACCCTTTTACCAGTTCTGTTTCTTTCTTTTATAAAAAGCAGTACCATAATTTATTAGCAAAAGTATTTGTTTATATTTTCCTGATCTCTTAAGTGGTGTATTACACATTCCAAAATTAGATATTTGTAATATATATGAATTTGACCTCTCTATACAGCAGGTTATACAAAGTATCTGCAGTATATCAACTTTCTTTTCAATTTTTTTCTTAGAATGTTCTTTAAGATATCAAAAGCACTTCATCAACCTTTTCCACTTACATTGTTGAGAGCCCCTGTGTGCAGTAAGTCAAGATCTGAATTTCCTGAGAGGCACACAAAAGGAGAAACTGCTGTCCTTTCCTGGTCACAGCCCATTATACGAGATGCCAGTGGAGAGTCACATTGCTCCTTATTTGAAAAATCTAATAAAAATATTGCGAAATGTGAACTATTACAATCTGATAATACGGAAATAATGTGGCTTTGCATTTGTACTTCAAAAGCTCCTTTCCAGGGTTTAAATCTAACATCACATTACTGGACATCTGCTACCACAACAGGTCTAGGGTGTTTGACTCTAACTACACATTACACTAATCATGAAAGTTAGCTTTTTATTTAGTGTAAGCACATGCGGCCCCAATTTGGATCAGGACGACTGTGCACTAGGAGGGGTGGATCAATCTTCCTCTCCCCACACGCTTCCCCGCCCTGCCAAATACCCCCCAAATGTGGAGTTAAAAAAAGAAGAAGCCTCCATTGACATCAATAGAAACTTTTTTTCTCTCCCCTCCTCAGGAGGGGAAGGTTTAATCCTCCCCTACTGATGTGTGATAGCCCAATCCAAATTGGGGCCATGTGTGCTTACACTCGAGTAAATAAAAAGTTAACCTTCAGCTACATGCTATGTGATTAGCATAACATGTAGTTTAGCTCTCAGAATCTCAGAATTGTGATGTGCATACCTGCCCCAGTTCAATGAAACAAAAATATTTCATATTTACCAAGTTTTGAAAGAGGAAGTTGATATACTTTTGTCTTGTTATCCTGCATCAAAACAGTGAGTAGAAACTGTCCAAAGTTCTCTTCTATTTTCCGATTATATAGATCTAAAGCAGCAGCAAAGTTTTCAGGCAGTTCTTCAAGGAACACCTGGAGGGAAAAGAATCTTTGCTAGGAATCTTTATACCCTAGAATTCATTGATTTTTTTTAGATTAATAAAAAGTAAACAGATTGCAACAACAGATATACAGTATTTGAGTTTGATTTCTATGATTACACAGTGATTAACTTTGACTGGATCATGACCATTGTCAGGTTACCAATTTTCAGCCTCTTTGTAGCAATTTGTTTGGACTTAATTCTGTAAACTGAATAAATCTATCCTTCGTTCTTATTTACGTTTGTCCCAGTTTGATTCTATCCTTCTCGAACATAGGTGGCCACTGGCCAACAGCCTTTCTTAAATTGGTTTCTTTTTGTAAATAATAAAGTTTTAATATTACCTTTGATTTGGAAAATTTCTGTTTAGATTTAAAAATAGCAGCTGGCAAATATTTTCTTCCAAAAAGATGTGCCAATACTAGTACTAGCTTTTCCATCACATCCTCAGAAAAGAATGGTCTTGCTGTTTGAAAGAAAAAATTCACATCAGATTTGGACCACAGAACATAATTTTTTAAAATTATACGGAACAGTACAGTTATAATGAGCATTATTATTGCTTCAAAATGTTTACACTGCACAAAGATGACAATTACCAAATCTATGTTTATAAAATCAATTTTTGCAGGTAGGTCTCACCACAGGATGAAAGATTCCTGAATTGTTCTGTATTTCACTATAGGCTGAAAGATTCCTGAATTGCTCTAAGGTTCCTGAATTGCTCTATATTTCTAGCCATTATATATGACTGAGTAACTTATTTAACTAACTGTACAAGTACTGATCTCAAACATACTTCTCTGGCTTGGCAGGCAAAGTGTGTAAAACAAGCCTTTGGCAAGGAAGTCAACAAAGACAAAATTGGAAGGTTCATGACAATGTAACTGGGTCACGAGTCCAGAAAATCCCATTGTATTCCCTTCTTGATCTATATATCCCTGAAAAATTAAAATACAGCATGCGATTAGGTGAGTGTCCTACCCTATTCAGGGCAGGCTACAATATAGTCTCAGCTCAGTTTATCCTCCTAGCAGCCCTGAAAGTCATATTAGGCTGGGACATGATGCCTTGTCCAAAGCTTCATTAGTGAAACACCGATCTGAATCTGTATCTTCCATGCCAAACCACACTATGTATAATGCTACATATAATTATTGTATCTAATTTATCATAATAATATAAATACATATTATAATGATCATGGATATCATATATAATACACTATTATAGCTGCCACAGTCCCAGGCACTCCATCCTCTCCATCCGGATTTGGGCATGAAAGACCAAGGAAAAGTGTGGGTCCATAAATGGTAAGTTGTAAGCAAGCACAATTTGTAACATTGCACATCATCACTGATCACGGGGCATGTCATTTAAGGCATCAGCCTGAGCTTTCAAGGTCCTGGATTTTGGGAGTTTGGACCAACATGAGATAGTCTCAACTCTGGTCTGTTTAAAACACCAGGTTTTTTGATAATTGAATATATAGTTATAATTATTGTTGTTCTAACATCCTTTGCTATTGTTCAACAATGATATTGGCCGTACAACTCTTCTGAACACTGGAACTTGTAGAGCTTGGTACACCTACAAAGCAGAGAAGCAGGCACTGCATTACTAAATGATGATGGCATAAGGGATAACCAGCCTGCTTCCCCATACTTCAGGTCTGAGAAAAAGCCTCTATGCTGATCAGGAAAAGTCAGGGAATGGGTTAAGGAAGTAATGGAAAGAGAGCCTTGCTACAGTGTTTTATATCCATGTTCCCCTAATTCCTGTGTATGCTTGTGCCAGGAGCACATCAATTATAAAAGACAATTTGAGTTTTTGTAACTTAGATAACACTGTCTAGTTCCCTCTAGAAACATAATCAAACACTGCCCATTTCTAACCCATGTATCTGTCATAGCTGTTGTGACACTACCCTTTGCTCTCACCATCACACAACTCAGCTGAGGGCATGTTTACGAAAAATGTTGGTCAATTAACAGGAAACCATATTCTTTGTGTTGGCTTTCTAAATATGGTACAAACATTTTGGTAGACTATACTCTTACACATAATATATGGTGAAATGCGTTCAAAATAAAGTATTTGAAAACTGCCATAATACATTTAGGATAACACCAAATCATTTAAAGACAAGAATACTTGAAACCTTGCCTTTTTGACAAGAAACTGCAAAGAAAACAGGAAATAGAGCTTCAGTATCTTCAGGGCCCAAGGTTGTTCAAAGGACAGAAGTGAATTCTTCAGTAATGACACAACCTTTGAACAGGAAAAACACACATCTTTGATTAATATTAATCATTCCCACCATTTTCAGCTGAGATTCTCAGCATGCCATCTCTTATATAGACAAAGCAGCACTAGCTACACACAAAAGGAAGGCAACACCAGACTCGGGGGAATCCCAGGTTTTTGCAGAAGTACATACAAAAAACAGGGGAAAATGAAGGGGCATGACACCCCCCTCCAAAAACATGGCAAAACATAAAGCACATGTGTAGGCTCATGTGCAGAGAAACAGACAAGTTGTTGCCAGGCAGCTCAGCAAAACACCCATGTGGAGCTGGCCAGCATGCACCACTGCCGTTGACGGGGTGCCCACCTCACTGCTCTCCTAACTTTCTCTCAGAATGATCCTGGCTAGTGGCGGGGGGAGCAGCACCTGAGGATGGCAGGAGGCCAATGATTGGAGAGAGGGAGCAGAGGGCCCACTGCACAAGCACCTCAGTAGCGGTGGTGGGGGCGGAATATTGAGTGGATGGGGGGAAATGAAAATGATGCTATTCGGCTCCTGCTTTTTCCTCCCCAGCCCTCAAAAAGAACCTGAATCTATCCTTCCCTGCCTCCACCCTGTCTGCCCAGGATGGCAAGGATGATAGGAATGATACCTTGGAGTAGAGGCAGATCCCAAGAACCTTTTATGGGGTGGGCAATGCAAACTTGGAACACAGGCCCCCTCCTACACACATACTAGACTCTGAAACCATATAATCTCATGAGTCATGAAAGAAGAGTTTCTATTTTAATTCTGGAATTACACTTTCTGCATTTCTGAAATTATACTGTGGACCACACTGGGGCTTTTCTGCTTCTACCATTCCACAAAACATCCCCCCCTCACTTTGCCATTATTATTTAACATAACATGCAACCAACAAAATGTGCTGACTATTTTGTAATTTTGGGGTTAGTCCTTATACAGGTATTATCCAGTCAATTAAGTTTTAATTCTAATGGACCAACTCAGCTACAAATATTTCATAAATAGACCAATCCACTTTAAAGCTTTATTTTTCTGGCCCTTTTCATTGCAAAATCATGAATTATCTCCCAAATGTTATTCACTACCTTTTGAAAGCATTAGACTGGAGTCACATGATTCATCTGGTAGTATTTCTCTATCATCAATGGAAATCATGTTATCTTGGCTTTGTTCATCTGCTTCCCTAGGTTGTGTGTTGCCTGAATGAGACTACAGAAAGGTCCTGTCAGTTTTGAAAACTGGAGGACTGATGTCCTTTAGCTTCTTTTAGTTTTCTTTGTTTAACCTCCTTGCATTTCTTGCTCCCTGGTTTGTATTGGTAGCCAGACATGGCAGTAAGATGCATGTGTGAACTGGAAACACTCACATTTTTGGGCCTTTAAATCCTACCAGCAGTACTGGCTCTCACTATCCCTGGGATCAATGTTCCTAATTATTATGGTGCTTTGTTCCTTCTACCAGCTGTCCTTCCCTCCTGCCTATGCACAAGGAACTCTGGGACTGGTAGTTCTTGAGAGAGCATGTCACATATGAAAGCACACATTTTTATCTCTCAAAATATATATTCTATGCATCAGAGAAATAAAACTGCATAAACATATACTCCTGCTGTCCCAGAGAAAGGCCTAGGTCAGCAACTCACTCTTCAGAATGTTGCTTGTTGTGCTCTAACACTGGTTCCAGTCGGATCCAGAAAATCTCACAAGATGTGGACAACGTACATGAATCCAGAGAAAAAGGTTCCTCAAAATATCCTCAAATATTATCTACCATTTATCCTCAATTTGTTTCTTTGTGGTAATGGGGTTGCAGCCTGGGCAGAATACCCACCCCACAAACCCCTCAGTTGGGGGATGGGAAGGGGAGGCTGACTGGAGGCAGGGGAAAGAAAAGCAGCGTGGAAGCTGTATGAGGGGAAAGTAAAGGGAAAGTGATGATAGTGATGGTCGTGGTGCACATGTGCGTGTGTGGAGGCATGCAGAATAGGCATTACTGGGGGTGGGGGATTGGCCCTCTGCTAGGCAAAGCAGAGAGGAAGATTCAAGAGGGCAGAACCACCCCACAAACCACTTTGTTTCAAGTTCCGCTCTACTATGGCTGCCTGTATAAATAGGAGAAATGTCCTACCGCACGTTTGGCTTTCCTGAATGGGGGGGGGGCATGAGGAGAAAGGTGGCTGGGCTTGGTGGTGCCACTGGCCAGAGGAAGGGCTTATGGGTGATATTTACCTACAGGGCCCTTCCTCCTGGCCTCTTCAAAGTGCAGCTCCCTCCCTCTCTGCCCTTATGCAGTGAGAGTCTTAACTGGCTGCTCTTTTGAGGGCCGCACAGGAATTTTTGGCACACAGTCCAATTGGCTGAGTTGTGTGTCTTTTTGCCTGCTTCACACTACAAGTAGGGTGGGAGTGTCTTAGGATGATTTGGTGGGTTTACTTTTGGTTTAATTGGTCACATTCCCCTAGGTAGGCTGGCTTGGGCGCGCTATGTTTGTCTGGATAAGGATGGTAATCATTCTGAGGTCTCGTTGGTGGTGACAGGTGATTCTGAGGCCTCCTGCTAAGGGTTTTGCAGCCCCAGTGGGGAGATAAGGATTACCTCTGGGGCCATCTCCCCTTGCACACCCACTGTTTTGCGGTCCAGGGGGATGTGACAGGGGATGTTCCCCTTCCCAAATGGGGAAACCTTGAGGGGTGCCAATTCTATAACTGACATCCAGCAGGCAAAGAATGTTTCGCCCAATTACATTGCCTAGCTAGTGCCAGCATAGTGGAGTAGCTGCTCGGGGATCCCCCTTTGCAGATCAATTTTAAGAAATGTGGCCCGATTTTCAATCCATACACTTGTGTCGTCTCTGTATTTTCTCACCTCTTCACTGGCAGCTAAGAAGTATTTTGCTACCTGCAGGGATAGGACAGCAGAAGGAAGCAGAGAAGCCACACAAACACACAGCAGCAGTGGTGGGGGGCCAGGGGATACCCAGGAATACACCACAGCATTTTGTTGTGGGCCTCCACTTGTACTGTATCTAATTTGAACTGGGAGAACTTTTCCAGATGCAGGACTCGAGTTAAATCATCCTCTCTTCACAAATACAATTAACTTGTGTGTGTGTCTGTGTGTGTGTATGCATGTGACTGATTGATACGAGATGGCATTCAAAGGATTTTTGCACTTCAGAATAGGATGCCAGGCTTGGCTGCAATGGTCACTATAGATACTGCAACACAACCAACACAAGCATGTTGGACTTGAACCCCTACTGGAGGAAGGAGAGGACTTTCAGGCTCCCCAGTCTAGCAATAGATTCAATCTTGTGCAATTAGGAATGGACATTAACATATAATACTGATTATTAAGGTGTGGAATGAATGAATGAATGAATGAATCAGAACAATTTTGAAAATGGGTAGATTTTGAAAGCATATGCAGGTTTGAAAATTTAAAGTTTTGTCAAAAAAAATTGAGGTTGAACAGTTTAAGTTTTCATTAAATAAGGATTGATTTTTATTGGAGGGTGCTTACCTTTTCTCTGGCATTGGCTTTGTCCTCTGCTTCTGAAGCAAATCGCATGAGCCTCAGTATCAGAGACACTCGCAGAAGAAACCGCCCCTGAATTTGAGGCACATTAGATTTCATGAGCCTTGCTATTTTGGGCAATGGAATATTGAAGAAATATACATTTCCCAACAAGTGATGACCACGTTGTCCAGCACGCCCAGACATCTAGGAAGAAAGAAAAAAATAACCAGTGGCACATTTTAAGTAATTTCCCATCTGATTAAGAAACAAGTGAATGGGCACAATCATGCCACCACAAGTGGCATGTGGAGATGGAGAATATGCACATGCACGTGTCTACAAAGTGAGGCAAATGTGCACTGCCTCGCCCAGCCAGCCAAGGAGAGCAGCACATCGGAACATAGGAAACTATCATATACTGGGTCAGACCATTTAGCCCAGTATTGTTGAGACTGACTGGCAACAGCTCCCCAAGGTTTCAGGTAGGGATTTTTCCTGCCCTACCTGGAGAAGCCAGGGATTGAACCTGGGACCATCTGCATGCAAAGCATGTGCTCTGCCACTAAGCCATGGTCCCTGCCCAGCATGTAACGTACTGCTACAGCTACAGGATGTAGGGATTTGAATCTGAGTCTTCACAGACCAACACTCTAACCACCACACTGGCCTCATCTGCACATCACAGTAAGCCAGGGTTCTGGTGAGACAGTGTCATGGCACTTTCCACACTGTCCTTTCTAGTAAGGCATCCAAGACCAAAACCCTGCTTGCCCTTGTGTACAAAGCGTATGTGCTTGAAGCGCATGTAGGGCCCAGACAGCTGTAGCCGAGCTGTACAGGGCACCTGCATGGAAGATTTCAAGTGTGGAGTTACAATGTGGTCAATTTGAAATAATTGATGTGGAATATCATAATGACATGAGGTCATCCCTCCATTGTGTAGTCAGACAACATGTTCAACAACTTGGAACTAGTGAAGAGGAATAGAACATCTGATGGAGAGAAGTACCTGACAGGCACACACTATAAGTATTCAACAGAATCCTGACTTACCGTCATGTGCAAACGAGGCCAGTACGGTGTAGTGGTTGGAGTGTTGGTCTATGAATACTCAGGTTCAAATCCCTACACAACCATCAAGCTCATTTGGTGACCCTGAGCCATTCATTATCTCTCAGCCTAACCTTCCTCAGAGGGTTGTTGTAAGGGTAAAATGGGCAGTGGAGCTTGGGGGGACAATATGTAAGTGCAATAAATAAATACATTTTAGAAAGAACATTTCTGATAATGGGCAGAGACAAAAGTCACTGAGTGGGTCAAGAACCAGCCAAAGGTAGAAACAGATGGCTTGTGATGAAACATTAGCACCACAATGAAGGGGGCTGTTAATGCTCTGAGGCACTCACTCATGGGCTACTTAAGTGATCAGAAGAGGCACTACACACACACATTGCTTTACACATGCAGAATTACGACTCCACTGAGAGGTGAATGGGAAAACCCTTCTTTGAATGGAACTCTATTGCCATTAAAGTCTCCTGACCTCACAGGAAATGCAAGATAGGGGCATATGAATTTATTAACACAGAAAAGCAGTTACATGCCATTTGCAGGTAGATGATATTAAAATCCATCATAGCCATGGTGAAATACAGCTCCATAGGTAGGCAATGTACTTTTATCCATCTCCCAAATATATGCATTTCTGTCATTTTAAGAAATCATAATGTATAAATCATAATTTATAAAAAGAAATTTGTATGCAACAGTACCCATCTATACATCAGAGCATCCAAATATTCTGAATTTTGTACAAACACAACAGATTTACATGGCACATTGATTCCCAAAGCCAGGGTTCCTGTGGCTGTCACCACCTGGGGGTAAAAACAACAAGCCATCCTTACATAAAGCTACTGAAGTGAAACAACAAAAAATATTGACAGGAACAAGGAAGAGAAAATCAACCCATTCAAAATAATAATTGTATAAAAGTATGTGGCAATTCTGAATGAATACCAGTCATTTGGACCTACTAATATACACTAGAGCTAGATGAACAGATTTCACTAGCTACAGTAGCTGAGTACTCATGGAAAACGGTATAGTTTGAGAACACTGGAGAACAACAAATACAGGGTTTAAGTTTTGTCACTCTATTTTTCCATTTTTATATTTCAACTCCAGCACATAATTTAATAACAAAATAGAAATTATGGAAATTACCTTTGTAAAGGAAGGCAGGACACTGGGCTCTACTAGCCCACCCCCCTTTCGCTGCCACCACCTCTTTGGATCGGCTCCACCTGACCCAAGAGGGCCCCTCTTACTCCCTCCAACCCATCTGAGGGAATCAGTAGCCACTGAATTTAGCACTGACCCAGGGAAGAAATAACAGCAATAACTGGAGGTAGAAGTTTTTATTTACAAATTAAGGGGTAAGGGAATAGGAAGAGAAATAGAACAAGGTACAAATAGAATTACCCCCCAAACCAATTCCCTATTTGGAAACCCGACATAAGCTAAAACAATATAATCCTACCTGGCCTAACTACTCACACCTTGAAATAGAATCCTTTGTTGTGGTCAGCATGCAAACACCTTTCACCCAGACCACATGAAACCAAAGGACAAAAGAGGGATGGCCATTTGTCTGTTTTTATCTGTTTCCTGCCCTGCTTCTAGCTCCTTCGTCATCCCTCCCTCCTCTCAAGGAGGATGAGATAGCTCTTCACACCAGCTGTGCTGGCCTTTTGGCAGGCAGGGTTGGTTTAAGACCTACTCCAGCCTGGCATCTTCAGCCTTGAAGCTGTGCATGCTCCCTTCACTCCAGGTGACTAGAAGTGCAAATCTTCTCGGCACCCTACTCCTTCCTACCATAAAACAATAAAATGCCACCTAAAATAAATGCCTTACACAATGAACCTTTACCCACCACAGCCTTCCCTTCCATAAAGGTCTTCTTCTTTACAACATTGATCTCACTTTTAATAGCTGGGAAGTTAATAAATAATAAAGCAACTTATCTGTAAACACCTAAAGGAAAACAGGGTGTTTTGTGCTACAATCCTATACTCATTTACCTGGGCAGGAGCGCAGCTGAACTGTGTGGGACCTACTTCTGAGTAGACATGTATAGGACTCCAAGTGTATAGGTTAATATTTATGATTTTTTAAAATCGATATTAGATCATGTGTGGGGGGGGGGAGAATTTGGCCAAACCTGAATAAATCCCTTGTTGAAAAGGGTCTCTACAAATTGCTTCCCTTTCGGTTCTACAAAGGCATGATGATACCCTATGCCTTTTAGTGCCAGTTTTTGCAGATCTTCATGCTTTGTTGTGAGTCTTGCATGATCAAATATCTTGTGCACAGCCTAAATAAATGGAAACAAATATATAGTTTATATAATGATATCACTCTTATTTACAGTGAGTTGGATCCAAACTAAGGGCTTTTCTACACAAGGCTGTTAATCCGCTATATGTAATTTTGGTTTTGTCACAGAATTGAGATCTGAGCAATACACAAGGAGTATTTCCTTTCCTGCTTTTCTGCTACATAATCTCTAGGTGGCACTGTGGTATAGCAGAAAAGTGCATATGCACAAGGGGAAAAAGTGTTTCTTTCACTTTCACAAATACCACCACATTTCCCCACTCTAAAAATGCTCACCAAAACTGATCTTTAAAAACAGAAGCAAAACTGGAGGGTCGTGATGTTGTCTAAAGAACCCATAAACAACTGTGAGGGAATGACAAGCACACAATAAATGCCTCATGCAGAAAAGCTCTAAGCGAGTCATGCTTTATACCCATTAGAACTAATGGGACAAGTTAGTCAAAACTACCTTACGGTGATTTCAATGGGAATAAAGTATGACTATCTTCTCTGGTTTCAACTCAATAACTTCAAACTAAATACAATGATCCAACTCTACCCAACACTGGTTAGGCCTCATCTGGAGTTTTGTGTCCAGTTCTGGGACCACACTTTAAGAAGGATGCTGTCAGGAGCGCCCCAGCTGTGTCTTGCAGTCCCCTCCAATAGCCAACTCAGGACTCAGATGATGAGGATTCTTTCCAAGGCTTTATTCCTTTATGACTCTTTCAGATACTAATCACTAGCGACTAAGCAAGGAACAGCACTAGGGAAAGATGGCAGAGTAGCCTAAGCTCCAGGTAAGGCAGTTAGTCCCTGTTTGAAGGGGAACCACAGGAGGACTCTGAACTTATGGGCTATGGAGAGATCCTCCCTCTTTCCCTTGGGTCCTTGGGACGTGACCGTTGTTTGAGCGCCAAACGAGCGCGACACCTCCTTTCAGCGCCCTCCATCTGTCATCGCTCCCTGCGTCTGCAGCAAGCGTCCAGCAAGCCCCCCTCCAGCACTCTCTCATTGCCAGAGTCACTATCTATCCCAGGAATGCTGGCAGGAGGAATCTCTGCCAGCTGCTGTGCCTGTGAGAGATGAGCGAGCTCCTCTCCCACGGATTGCTGTTCTTCCTCAGAATCAGAACTGCTCTGGGGCTCTATGGGCTCAGTTTCCACCCTAACAGATGCAGACAAACTGGAGAGGGTTCAGAAGAGGACAACGAAGATGATCAGGAGACTGGAAACAAAGCCCTATGAGGAGAGACTGAAAGAACTGGGCATGTTTAGCCTTGAGTAGAGAAGACTGAGGGGAGATATGATAGCGTTCTTCAAGTACTTGAAAAGTTGTCACAGAGAGGAAGGCCAGATTCTCTTCTCGATCATCCCAGAGTGCAGGACATGGAATAAAGGGCTCAAGTTACAGGAAGCCAGATTCCGGTTGAACATAAGGAAAAATGTCCTGACTGTTAGAGCAATACAACTATGGAACCAATTAGCTAGGGAGGTGGTGGGCTCTCCCACACTGAAGGCATTCAAGATGAAGCTGGACAGCCATCTGTCAGGGATGCTTTGACTTGGATTCCTGCATTGAGCACGGGGTTGGACTCGATGGTCTTATAGGCCCCTTCCAACCCTACTATTCTATGATTCTACGAAAAAGGGACACCTGTCACTGCTGTCTGGTGAGCTGGAGGGGATAAAGAGATCTGTGGGGGTGTCTAGGAAGAGCAGTGGGGGTGGGGAGTAGGAAGGGCAGTGGAAAGGCAGCAAGGGAATAAGGGACAGTAGTGGGAAGCCAGCAGAGGGTTAGGAGAGCCAGCTGGGAGCAACCTTGGTGGGGTGAGTTGTGTGATTGTATGTCTGAATGGATGGGAGCTCCATGTGTGTGAAAAACAAAGACGAAGAGAGAAATGGTTTTGAAGTGATCCAGAAAAAGGGGGGATTTTGGAGGAACCCTGAAAAAGAGTGTGTTTTTTCATGTGTTTGCAGTGAGGAGATGTGTGCATGCATGTATATATGCATGCATGGTGGATACATGGTGTGTGTATAGGGGGGAGGTGAGAAAGAGAGTGTGCGTGAGTGGTATCCAGAGAAAGAAAAAGAGATGGAGGGAATATGTTGGCTGGCAGAGAGGGAAGGACAGAAAAAGAATTTGCCTTCTGTGAAATAGGTTTCTGTTGGCACTGAAAACTGTGGGTTCAAAGGAGTTGTTTGGTATGTTGGGGCTCAGACCCCACCTCTGCCATGTACTCAATCTTTTGAGCAGGTTACTTGTCCTTGGCCATGCCTTCCATGGCAGCTATTTTGTGGTGGTGCCCAGGACAGTTTCTCAAATCACCATATGTGCCCATGTGCCTACAAAGATTGGAGACCCTTGTACTAAGGTATTTGCTTATATAATACAAAAAATCATCTACTGGCAGGTAATTTTAGGAGGATGTCATACCCTTGAGTATTCTTTTGACACATAGATACATTTAAAAGTATTAGATTTCACAGTAAAAGGTGGGCTGTCGCTCTATAGCACATCACTTGATTTTGCACAGCCCTTGTGGTTTCTCATGACAGCTTTTCAGTGAAGGGTAAGAGATTGTTCTTCAGAACCCTCATTTTAATATTAGAAATCAAAATATATTTTTTCTCACCTTCATATCAACAGCTTGATGATTTGCATAAGTACAATCCGCAAGTATTTCAGAAATTTTCTCAGGTTGTTTCATTACATTTTCAGGTTCCACCTTCCTAATTAGTGTTTTGTCATTGTTACAAGATGTTTTCATGTCACTGCACAGAGGTATACATTTATTTCAGTTCATATGTTCCCAACTAAAGATGATGCCAGTGTTTGTAATTCATAGTTTGGAATACAAACGGCAATGACTCAATAATACTTATCTTTAATCCAAGATGCAGCATTGATTTACGAGTTCCTTTTCAGCTCAGAATGTTATCTGAGCTGCCAAAAAAAAAATCCTCTATCCCTGCCTACATATATTCCTCCACTGAAGACATCTCTCTCACCTTGGTGCCTTGAATCTACACCAGCATCCAAGGCATTAGGGACCCTATGAAACGTAATTTTCCCAGGAGGCCCAAGTGCTTTGTAGAAACATGAGGCACTCTGGGAGAGCTACATTTCTTAGGATCCTTGATCTGCTGCTGTACTATCAATCCAAGGAGTGCTAGGCAGGATTTGTTGAGGGAG
Source organism: Heloderma suspectum (assembly GCF_057233095.1). Lineage (NCBI taxonomy): Eukaryota > Metazoa > Chordata > Lepidosauria > Squamata > Helodermatidae > Heloderma > Heloderma suspectum. The sequence goes on from NC_139462.1 coordinate 75,888,537, forward strand.
CTGTTTGTTTGTTTGTTTCATTTATATCCCACCTTTTCCTCCAAGGAGGCCAAGGTGGTGTACATGTTCCTCCTTCTCGTCTCCATTTTATCCTCACAACAACCCTGAGAGTCCGTGACTGGCCCAAAGTCACCCAGTGAGCTTCATGGCTGGGGACTAGAATGCAGGTTTCCTGAGTCCCTGTCGAACACTTTATCCACACCACACTGGCTGTCCTGGCTTGTGTATCATCAAGAATGTGACAGTGTCCAAATTGGACTTGGAATGGACTTGGAATAAACTCAATTATTTTCTTTAAAAAAACCCTTCTGGAAAATATGTCAGTTTGCCAAGACTTGTTTCTAATAGTGAGCAAGAGAAGTTTTGCCTATCACTACTCCTACAACCCCAATGCTTTATTCTTCCTTTATACATCAGTACAAATAATGTGTTATTTTGAAGTTTTTATATGTGAGGCCGTTTCATACATGACACAAATGAAAGAAAAAATACTTACCCATTTACATACCCATTTATGTGTATTATTCAGTAGCCTTGAGAGCCTTTTGACTACAGAAATCTACTGAAGTCAATTATTCATTTGAGAAGAAATACTTTTATGTTCTGTTTATACAGAACACATTTGCAGGTCCCATTTATATTCATCCTATACAGTTGATACTTTCTAGTAAGCGTGCACAAGAGTTCATCCTCAGGTACCATCAACATAGTTTTGTACATATCACATTTACTTAACACTTACTCAGTCTGCTTTGTCTTCAGAGACTTGTCAACCTTTTCACACTGTTCTTGCTTTGCGGGGTCTGAGATTAGCTTATCCCTTTCCTTCTCCTCTAAGAAACTGTGTACTTTTTTAGCCAGTTCTTCTGCCCTTTTAATGTTGAATCTTAAAATAGATGTTAAAACCATGAGTTACTTCCCAGTGAGTAATTAGGTCCTTTGAAAATCTTAAAAAAAAAAAAAAGCCACAAAATGTAACCTGACAAATGTAACCCTTGATGCTTATGCAATTGCTTGTTAATCTGCAGTACAGCTTTCACTTTATTCTGACATGATATTTGAAGGCTTTTAAAAAACCTGTATTTTGTTTTTGAAATAAAATGCAACATATGGGCAAGATCCAGCCAACAGCAAGCACTTGGAGGTCTCTTTTAAATCAGTAAGGCTGAAATCCTATATGTTAGGGGTGCAGAACCTTGGTCATGGGGGCCAAATTCAGCTTTCCTGAATTTGGTCCCCATGGAGCCAAATTTCCTGACGTCTCAACCAGGCCCTATGGGGTTCCTCAGATGACCACCCTTTCCCCCTTGTTTTATGGTTTCCTGGCTTTTTCACAAATTTCCCCCCAATTCTTAAAGGCTGAAACTGGCAGTAAGAACTTAAGCTGAAATATACTGGCATTTTTGGCCCTGCCCCTTTTGCCTTCAGCTCCACCCACTACTGGAATGTGGCTCCCAAGAGCTTCTCCAAAATGAAATTTGGCCCTCGGACTGAAAGAGTTTAAACTCTCATGCTATACACATTTACCTGGGAGTAAGTCCGACTGAAGTCAGTGAGACTTATGTCTGAGTACATGCATTATTGTGCTATAAGAGAATAAAGGGTGCATGCTTTAAACTCCCCTTGAAATCAGTGGGATAAAAGGTGCTTGACTTTGCCTGGTTTGTTGTTGTTGTTCAGTCGTTCAGTCGTGTCCGACTCTTCGTGACCCCATGGACCATAGCACGCCAGGCCTTCCTGTCCTGCACTCTCTCCCGGAGTGTGCTCAAGTTCTCTATATTTGTCAGAATGGCAAGGGGAGGTCGATACATTGTTTGGCAGAAGAATATAGTGCTGCACTGACTAGTAATGGCAAACAGGTGAAACTAAAATGTATGAGTGGCACAGTCCTGTGTAATGCAGTCAAATGATACACTGCAATGAGCAATAGAGGCTAATAGGTAACATTAGTAAGAGTGATTCAAGATGCTTTTAATAATGAACAAGAATTTCTTGCACAGAACATTCTTCATCGAGCACGTTGCATTGTGGTACCATTTTTAAGAGATGCTAACACAATTCTGTACAGGTCCACTCAAAATTATGCTGAACTGAATTCAATATGGTTTACTCCCAGGAACGTGGATACAGGATTACAGCCTCTATCATATGAACCACAGTTTGGTACTGCTTACAGGTGTGGCTGATTTTTGTAAAAGAAATTATCATTTTGAACCCTAATTATTCATGTATGTTTGATGGATTTTTGTTTCTTAAATATGAGAATTTTTTTTTAGAATTCTGATAATGTTTTGGCCCTTAGTCTAATTTCACTGGAATGATGTATGATATATAAACTATACAAAACAAGCTGCCCAATTCCTTTTTGTGTGACTTACATGAAAAACAGTGCAGGCAACTTATCCATTTGTCGTAGTTTTTCAACAAAATGTGGAAAGCTGTCCTTCATTTGCTTTTCGGAACAAGATACACCAGGAGGTGTGAGCACTTTTAGCACTTTATTAGCCTAGACAAAACAGCAACAGTTCAGCCATTAAGAATATATAATTTTTGTGGAATATCTTTCTGGATCCTGTTTTTAGACATACTATGATAACCACACAACACCCACAAATATTTTTTTACTTAGTAGAATTGTTTCTCTGTTTCAGTACAAAAGCCTGACTTAACTGCAATTATATTTGATCCAGATGGTCTAAACTCTTTCTTGGAAAGGGAAACTGTGGGGGAATTAAAATATCATAAAAGTTGGGTGCAACAAGACTGACACATTAAGGATGCAATCCTATGCATGTTTAGACAGCAAAAAGTTGTACTGCTCCCAGCATGCCCCAGCCAGCATGGCTGACTGAGGAATGCTAGGAGTTGTATGACTTTTTTCTGTCTAAACATGCATAGGATTGTGCCTTAAGTCAGCAATTCGATGGCCCCTATACAATGTCCTAAGGGCCATAGGACTGTGCAGGAAAATCCTATGAGGCCACAGACACAGCTCCGACCTCAGAAGAGCTTTCTTGATGCCAGAGCTCTCATTTTGGCTCCGCTCAGTCACCACAGAGGTTTCTGCGGTAGCTCCCTCTAGACCTTGTATGGGGGAGAAATGGGCAGGGCCATTCTGGTGGGTGGGGGGGAGGGAGTGGCCAAGGATCCAAGGCATCCTAAGCCCTCCCACCCCTGACTATGCTCACAATGTGGGAAAACATTTAGACATGCTCAAAAGTGCATCCAAATGTTTACTTCCCATTGCCAGCAATTGTGGGGATGGGATTATTTTTCTTCCATCTGTGAAAAATACAGCCTCCCCTGCCTCCCTCCTGCCCTGCCTACAAGACCGACAGGGTATAGGAGAATGGAGCACTGTCCTTTGCAATCCTAAGCGCACACTTCCCTTAAGATCCATTCAAATCAGTGGCAATTATTTCCAAGAAAATGTGCTTTCAGTTGAGGTACAAGAAGTCTTTCTTTAATAGTAATGGCTAATTTAGGACTGAATGGAGTGCTTTGTTTATTTTTCCTATGGGTCATCACTTTAAACTGAACAATGAATTTCTTCTCATCAGACTGATGACACTGTAAGTATTACCTTCTAAAACACTTTATGGCCTGTTTTATAATAATTAAAAGATTGAAAATAATCTAATTCTAATAAGATTATCATATAGCTTGCCTTAGCCTTGGGTTCCTTAAGAAGGAAAAAAGGCAGGATATAAATGTAATAAATAAACAAATAAAACATTTTAATCTGCTCCTTTTGTCAAGCTTCATGGTCAGACATAGGACTAGTAATAGATTGAAATTAGAAGCATGATGAAATTCTGGTAAATAGCAATAAAACAAAGAAATACCTCCTCCTTGTGATTACCCTTAATCCACATCTCTAGTTCATCCTTCAGCTCTTCTTCATAAACTCTTGCACCTGCTTTTGTAATTACTGTCTTGTCCTTAAAACAGTTAAACTCTTCTGGATCCAGTTCCTTACCATCAGAAACCAGAAAAAGGTTATTACAATTATCAACCCTAAATATCCTCTGATAAACAAGCAGGTACAATGGTTTGCTAACAACTACTATGATTTCCAATAAAAAATACGTAAATATTGTTACATGTTTGGGGTCACTCTAAATTACCTCCAGGGATCCCTTACAATTCAGTGAGGCTGAGTACAAAGAGACTGAGGATACACACACACTCCTACCTCTAACTCTTGAACTGGTAACTTTTGTCCCACAATTCCTGGGGGGTAGGAGGAAATGAATTGGAGGGAAGACTGAATCTTAGACAGAGGGACAGCTGCTTTTGTCTTGCAGATGGAGATCTGCTGGGCAGCTGAGAGGACACAGGGTTTTTTCTCTGGAGTTTTTGTAGGCCTTCATCCCAAACACAGTGTAAATAAACCTTTATAAAAGAAACACCACAAGTCTCCAGTGCCCTCCTTCTAGGAAACTGAAGTCTGGGTAAGTGCTGCAGCCCCTGCAAGTTCCCCTCTCTCAGAACTAGGGATGTACGAAAATTCCGCCACGGATCTCGGGGAATGGCCTGCCATCCCCCCGCCCGCCCCCGGGACAAGACTTACCTTGGGCGGATCTTCCTGGTGGTGGCGGCTCTGGCAGCCAGTCTTCCGACCGGCTGCCGCCGCTGCCATTTCCAGTTTAAAAAAAAAACAACACACGTGATAGCCTACATAAAGATTTATGTAGCCTATCATGGCTAGGTTTTTAAAAAAAACCCGTGATAGGCTACGTAAATCTTTACGTAGCCTATCATGGCTGACTTAAAAAACAAAACAAAACATGCGTGTACGCAAATGGCGGTGGCCACGGCCGCCGCCATTTGCGTTCCTTATTTTGGCACGTCTTAGTCTGTGTAAACATTTACGTAGACTAAGACGGCGAAAATAAGGGGAACGCAAATAGCATAGCATCTACGCTATTTGCGTTCCCCTTATTTTCCCCATCTTAGTCTACGTAAATGTTTACGTAGACTAAGACGTGCCAAAATAAGGAACGCAAATGGCGGTGGCCGTGGCCACCGCCATTTGCGTACGCGCATGTTTTGTTTTGTTTTTTAAGTCAGCCATGATAGGCTACGTAAACATTTGTAGCAGCCATATCAGGGGTCAGACTAAGTAGCCTCATGCAGTCTCATGCTTCATGTTCTTGCTGAGCTCTTTCTCCCTTGAATATATTGTTGTAAGCTGACGAGACACAGGAATTCCTTATCTTGTCAAAGGTCATACAATTGTATATCTTGTTCTCTGCTGTTCTCTTCTGTTCTCTCCTTATCATGGCTACCCTATAACCCAGTTCTTGTATTATAAACAATAGTGCTAAGAGAAGAAATGTTGAGGATTGCAACCCCATGCGGGAGAGGGAGGAGGAGCCGTTTCATATGTGTCACAATGTCTATAAAACCAATGTGCTAATGTAAATCAGGGCTTCTGGCTCTTTGGAAACGATTCCAGCCTTAAGCCCGCGCGTTAAATAAAGAATCTCTTTTTCCTTCACTCCGTGGTCTCTCTGACTCTGGGTTCTGCAACATAAATGGTGCCGTGACTCGGATGTGGCAGGCTCTGAGCCAGACAGGTGGCAGTTGCCTGCTCTTGATCGCCGCACCGGGAAGACGAGCTCGGCGCATGCCTCCCTTTCTTGGCGCCACTGACCTTTTTGTCGAGTGAATGGGAGAAAGCCTGCACCGGGATCGCCCAAACGGTAGTGAGCAGCAAGAGAACCCTGGGAAGCGGAGGAAGGAACTTGAGCCCTGCCTGTATCGCAGCTGCAATTGAGTTGAAACCCACATTGGAAGCCTTCAGGAGAAAGGCAAGTATATGGGAAAAAGAGGGCCCCGCCTTTAGGGAGAAAGGCCACTGGGCAGAAAAAAAGAGGGCCCCGCCTTATGAAGAAGGTCAGTGTTGGTGGTATACGTATACAAAAGAACCTACTCCTTGCGGGTAGAAGGGGGGCCTGATCACACCCCCGAGTGGGCGCCAGTACCTAGCACGCCAGTACTCAGTAGGAAGCTGAGGAAGCTGGGGAAGCCGTTTTCCGCTCTGGTAAAAAGTGGGAAAAGTGGGTGGCAGGGACATATGGATGTAGTGGAGAGATTGATGATTGTGTGAGTGGCTACTGCGGTTTCTGAAGCATACCGTTGACCGTCCGGGTGCCCAGGCCAGTAGCAAAGTGCGTGGTGTAAAAAATCCTCTTGTGTCGGCCAGTGAGACCCCTTACTCACTGACCAATTCCCATTCCCTAATTGTGTCTGTCTTCAATTTAGGAGGGAGGCTATGGGTGGTGGGGGAAGCAAACCTTGCACCCCCTTGAGATGTATGTCAAACAAAGAAAGAAAAAGGTGTTTTTTTAAAGATTCAGAATAGAAAGAGAAAACAGCAAAAAGCTCAAGGTCGATCTGAGAGGAAAAAAAACAAGATCTGAGGCTGTTAATTAGAAAAATGTTGCAGGACAGTCTGGCTTTTAACAAAGCGTGGGAGCGTGAGAGTGTAAGGCCAAAGAAGTAGCTGTTAGCCTAGCGCGCCGAGAGAGGGGGGGCAGGAAAATTGCCCACAACGTTCTGAGTTGTGCAACATCATCACCTCGCCTAATTGAGATGAAATCCCTAAGAAATGGAAACTGAAAATGAAGACCCAGAAGATGAAGGCAAAATAGAAAATAAAGGTGAAGAATCAGCCCCCAGAGCACAGGCTAGACCCCTCTTCGAGTGAAAAGTGTGCCATAAGACTGTCCCAAAGCAGAATGAAGCGGAAAGACCATGTTGAAGATCTCTGTCAAGGTAACCATGTTTAGCTTTGAACTGTGTTAAAATTGCATAGAGCCTGTAGCTACTGACCATCAGCTATATGATTTCTGAAGAGCGTAACCATTAAGCTTTTGCCGTGGGATTCCCTGCAATGAAGAAATCTCACTGATTTGAGTGTCCAGTGTTACACTGCCTAAGTATGTGTGCTAAAGAGACCGAGAAACCAGACAGCATGTTCCTGGCCAAGCCAAAATCACGCTACTGCCATGCTCCTGAAAGCTGCAATAAACTGTGTAAGCTGAAAGACCCAACCTGATTGAGAAGAAAATATTGGAGCAACTGTCTTAAAAAACAATGAGATCTGTGTAGCTGGCTGGCTGACGCTGTCAGTGATGTTACAACTTTAAATTAAGACTGTTTTCCTGTTTGAGACCCCAGCGAAGAAAGCTAACCCGAGTTATTTGTTGCCCGTGCCAAAGCAAGAATTTGGTGGCCCTGTACCTCATCGTGTCCTGTTTTGAGCTTGGGATTTACAAATACAAACAAACTGAGAAGCTTGCCTTTGAAGTCCTGCAAATCACCCCACCGCCTCCCCGAAGATTAATGGCTGCCTGAAAAATGCAAGTATAAAGCGATGCCCATCACCCCCCAGCGTCCTGAGTTTCGGCACTCAGTGTTTCAGTGCTTTCGTGTACAAGGTTAGAAGAGAAAAAAAAAGAGTAAGTTTTTAAAATGTCTGTGAGAGAACCTGACAGAAGTAAAATAAAATTTACAGAGGAGTTGCCCAAGTTAAAGCATCATGGCTAGAGAGCTGAGCTGTGCCGCTCTGTTTAAACAGAAGCCTTGCTAAAAAGTTAAAGGCCCTTATCTGTCAGAAGGGGTGTAGGGCCACACTTCCCCTTTTTAAACTGATGCAAAAGTGGAGAGCCTTTGCTGGAAACATCGCATCTTCATTGCCCAGGGCCTTCTCTGTTTGCCTCCATCATCATCTGGGCTTTTTAGAGACACTCTGCACATGAACTAAAATTTTAAATTGTCAAAGACTTGCCATGGACAGTGCTATGAAGCTTTTGATAAACTTAAACTCTCATCGCTGTAGACCATGTGTCTGTGTTTGTAGTCAGCTCAGTGTACAGCAGGCTGAGTTTGATCTGTGACTTTTAGATTTCCTTCTGCCAGAACTCATGCAGCATAGAGTTGCCGATGCAAAAATGGTGACCTAGAACTCTTTGTGTGTGTGGGTATGCCTGTCCCTTGATTTTGATGAGCCCTGAGCTTTCAGCCAGAAGAGCAGTATAATTGCTGGATCTGCTCCATCATGCCTTACCATGCAAAAAGTGTTTTCCATTCATTGTGTTAAATTGCAGAAAAAGTTTGTTGTGTATATTTTATGATTTCTTAGATATCATAAAATATATGTGATATTTGCAGATTAGTGTTAGTTGCAACTCCAAATGATACTAAGTGTGGTTCCCAATGGATGACGAAGAGAAAAGACAAAAGCAAGTAGAAAGGAAAGAATAGAGAAAGTAGCAGACAGATAGAGAAGACAGATAGAAAAAAGAAGAAAGAAAAGGCAAGAGGCAAAGAAAAAAAAAATTGTAAAAAAAGAAGCGTGGCCATAGTTGCCCCCAGGGTAAATTAAAAGCAGCTGATTGTGCCTGGAGCTTATTACCTGGGGTAAAGTAGCCACAATAATGTGATAGTTCTTTAAAATAAAGAAGATGTAGCTAGAGGGAGAGGAGGGGCCTATCCCAAATGTGTGTCAGTGGGACTAGTGTAAGGCAGAAAAGTTTAAGTAAGTTTAACTTGAAAAAGACAAATAAAGAGACAAGGCTGGTGCATGGAGCAGAAAGTTTTATATAAAAAGTTTGAAACATGATCTGCAATACAGGCAGATCAGCAAAGAAAAAGAAAGCAAAAGAAAGAAAAAATTTGTCTTCCCATACTAATAAATAAAAAGTGTTATCAAGCACTTTGGGAAGCGAAATTGTTTACAGGAAGCTGTGCCTGAGAACCAAACACTTCTAGCCTATGCTGAAAATGCTTGCTAGTGTTATGGGTAACATGTATAGTATAAAAACCCATTTAGCGCAATAGCTCATGGTTCAGAGAAGCTGTCTGATCCAAAAATTAAGTACGCCTGTGTGCTGTAAGTTACCCAATAAAGTCTCCTTGTAAGTAACCCCCCCCTGCTGGAATCCCAAAACACAAGTTGGGCTAGAGCGCCTCACCCAGTATCAAACCCTGCTGTTAAAAGCCATGAAAGCAGGTATAAAGAAGTCAGTTAATATGACCAAAGTGTCTAAAGTGCTGCAAGGTGCCACCGAGGCCCCAGAGCGTACTTGGAGCGTCTTTCAAATGCCTATCGCCAGTATACCTCCCTCAACCCAGAGGCCCAAAAAGACGTGGACGAAAAGAAAAAAAAGAAGACCCGGCAGAGGCAGAAGATTCTTAAAAAAAGAACCAGTGTGCCCAGTGTGGACAAGATGGACATTAGTGGCATGAATGCCCAAATAAAATAAATCAAATACACAAAGGAAAAAACCAAAGAGGCCAGAATGGGCGAAGAGGGAGACAGCTTGAGAGGGGCCGTGATATTGACTGTGAGGGGCCGTGACATTGACTTCATAATTGACACTGGAGCAGCATCAAGAGCAAGCAAACGTTAGCCTTAAACAAGAAGTCCAAACACTGAGCAAAGGTCTTCAAGCCCAGCCTCGCTTTGTCTTAGAAAATAAGCCCCCAATTCCCATCACAGAAGTTCATCCTTTCCAACCAAGAGTTAAAGTATGAGTTAAAGAGGGAAAAATAACCCTTTGACTCCCAGATAGAGAAGACTGAAAACTGTCATACTTTCCACCCCCGCAGCTATGAAAGCAGCTAGAGTTAAACCCTAGATACATTGGACACGAGTCAAGAGAGCGAGAGGGGGAGAGTAGACTGTAAACAGAAATCCTGAAAATCCTTTAAAAATCATTCTGAAAAAGCAGTAAGAAGACTCAGGCTAGACCTTACTGTGGACACCCCAGGAGACTGTCCCCCAGCGTACGGTCAGACCTGCAACTGGAGAATTGAAGAAGGGGACTAGACCCTACTGCAGCTTGCCAGGTGAATAGCTGCCCAGCGTACGGTCAGATCCCAAAGAAGATCAAACGTGTGTTGTAGTGTTAGTAGTGTTGCATTGTGTCTCCTTAATAAGGTGCAAAAAGGGGGGCCAGCCCCTGAAAGAGAAAGTTTGTCCCAGGGATTTGCTGATAATTACTGGCTTCACCTGGCTAACATCACGAGAGTAAAACATTTTTGTTTGCCAAGAGGTATACCTGCAAACAGGCTTATTAGCTCTTGCCTAATACCTGTCTGTAAACATCCTGGGAACATTCAAAAAGATACCATGTTAAAAGTTTATGGTGTAAGTTTAACTTATTCCCAAAATGCTAATTGGGGCGTGGTTGCAAAGATCCTACCCCCTACAGAGTTCACTCTACGCACCCCCATCATTGCTGAAACAAATGCTACGTGTGCACAAATGCTTAATTGTCAAAAAATTTTTCCAGAAAATACAAAGCTATCCCTGGCCCCCTTCCACTGTAATAAAATTCAAAACATATCTTTTAATGATGCCCACATACTTTTGCCTCATGGATGGTTTTAGACATGTAATTCCCGCACTTGGTCATTCATTCCTGCCAACTTGTCTGATAACCACCCATGTTGCCTCAGCCGCCAATTGAACTGGTGCCAATTCTTCCCCTGTAGCCCGAGAAAATCCGTCAACGGCAGCCTCGAGCACTCCAACTAACTAAAAATTGTAATAGTCATGTGCAGTTATATTCTGACTCAGAAAAATTGGCCTTAGCAATGTCACTATTTGAGGTTCCAGGTTTAGCCGTGGCTGATGGTCTGGAAATCAACCGGTTAGCTTGCAGCTTAGCCAAAAGCATAAATGCCACCTCACGAGCATTGTCATTGTTAAATAAAGAGTTGCGTGATCTAAGAGGTGCAGTTCTAGAAAATAGAGCTGGTATAGATTACCTCTTCCTTCTTCATCATTTAAGTTGTGAGACACACCAAAAGCTCTGTTGTTTTAACTTAACTGATAATGGCAATGCTGTAGATGAACAAATCAACAAGCTGCACAATATAGTAGCTTACAAAACAATAAAACAAAACAATTAGCTCAATTAGTTGACCCTTTGGCTTCCAGATCTTAGCTGGCTTAAAAGCATTGTTCATCCTAATTCTACCAGTATTGTTCATAAAAGTTCTGTTATGTCTCTGCGTTCCTTGTCTTATGCGCTGTTTAACCAATCTGTTTTATGTCTCAGCTAGTAAAACTGCTGCCCTCTATGCTCTAATAGCCCAACAAGAGGCTAAGTAATATGTATGTCACAAAAAGCTTTGTATAGTTATCAGAAATGCTATAATTGTAATGAAATTATGCATTTAAGGGGGGAATGTAGCAGCCATATCAGGGGTCAGACTAAGTAGCCTCATGCAGTCTCATGCTTCATGTTCTTGCTGAGCTCTTTCTCCCTTGAATATATTGTTGTAAGCTGACGAGACACAGGAATTCCTTATCTTGTCAAAGGTCATACAATTGTATATCTTGTTCTCTGCTGTTCTCTTCTGTTCTCTCCTTATCATGGCTACCCTATAACCCAGTTCTTGTATTATAAACAATAGTGCTAAGAGAAGAAATGTTGAGGATTGCAACCCCATGCGGGAGAGGGAGGAGGAGCCGTTTCATATGTGTCACAATGTCTATAAAACCAATGTGCTAATGTAAATCAGGGCTTCTGGCTCTTTGGAAACGATTCCAGCCTTAAGCCCGCGCGTTAAATAAAGAATCTCTTTTTCCTTCACTCCGTGGTCTCTCTGACTCTGGGTTCTGCAACACATTTACGTAGCCTATCACGGCTGACTGCAGGGACACAAACGGCGGCAGCTACGGACGCCGCCATTTGCGTCCCTGCTAGCCAGCGGCCGGATGTCCGGCTGCTGGTGGAGCCAGCCAGCGGCTCCGCAGAATCCCTGCGGAGCACAGCCGGCCAGCCAGGATTCCGGGGGGGGAGGAACGGAGCACCTCCCCCCACCAGCGAGGATTCCGGGGGGAGGGACGGAACGCCTCCCCCCCAACCATAAACATAATCCGCGAAAGGTAAGTACCTTTCATACATCCCTACTCAGAACTGGGGTGCAGGAGCATAACAATATACTTACATGTGCTCTTGGCCAGTGTTACCTGACACATTTCATAGTGTCATATAACATAACAGATTCTTTAGGAGACAGAAAAAGGTCCACAGGGAAGCCATATTTCTCAATCTGTAAAGCAAAAATAAAGTAAAAGAGAATGGCTTTCTTATTTGTTAATTTCATATAAAAAGAAACAATGTCATTTTCAGTGAGGCAGAAATATCTGTGGAAATAATAGGGAAAGTTTCACACATCCCTATATGTTAAGCTTTCTAGAAATGTTATAGATCTCTGTTTTTCAAACACATTTATGCCCACCTTTCCATTAAAATCCTCTATGCAAATGCAACATAATGAAAATAGGAAATATACATTAGTTGCTTAACTGCTATTAAACTTACATGGTCTACTGTTAGCGCAGCATAGGGATGATAATGATGGATAGTGATGTCGTCATTCTTTATAGAACACACATATTTTTCTAAATCATTGTACCTCTCATTATGAAGAACTGAAAATAAAATGAATTTAAAATTAATGATCTGATATTATCCATATCATACAAATGGGTAATAAATGGAGAACAATCCTAGGGTCCCTGAGTGAGTGTCCCAGGGACCATAGGATTGTTCGGATTCCCCCTTCCAAGGTCAGGGACAGCGCTCCAATATTGGGAGGGGAAGTTGGAGACTTATCCCTCCTCCATCACCCCCTCACAGCCAGTGTGGAAAGAACCACACTGGCTGCCCTCCAAAGTCAGAAAAGTGACCTTGGAGTAGGAGGGGAAAGGATGCTCCAGTGGGCAGGGAGGGGAGCAAGGAGAGGACTTGATGCAAATTTTTTTGAACCTCTTCCAGCCTCCTTCCCTCCCCCTCCAAAGCACACTCACTAGACTGGCTGAAAAGCCCATCTAGCAAAATCCACAGAGTGGGAGGACAAGGAGGTGAAGATCACCTCCACCGCTCTTTCTGCCCTGCACTGGATGATCAGACACCTCCACAGCACATAATTTAAATAGTTAGCCTACAGACATACCTTTGAAATGTGCATCTATACACTTAAACTTTAGTAAAAGAAATGTATAAATATATTATCTATTATTTCAGGTTAATAAGAAATAAGCTACGTATATCTGATACAGTATGCTAAGAGTGTGCAATACGAGATGGGAAGTACCCAGTTCACATCTCACAATCATGAAATTACTAGTTGGCTTAGGGAAGTACTATTTCTCAGTCTTAGATCTGCAATAATGAGTTAATAATACTAGCCTATCTCACAGGTTAATGTATCACTAATGATGCATCACTAAAATAATACATATGAAACACTTTGAACACTAAAAAGGTGCAATATATTATTATTAGTAATAGTAGTAGTAGTATTCATACCTAATTTTACCCTGTAAAATTTATTTTTCTCTTTGGCACTTTTCTTTGTCTGAGAAGCAAAAGTAGAAGAGCCAGGATTTTGTGCTACTGTAATTTTAGCAAGTTTCTTCCAGTATCTTTTTACAGACTGTAACCATCTTTTTAAAAAGAGGGAAGAAGTATTACTTAGCACAAGTACTACTTACTCTGCCTGCTCCATAAAAATTAGCCACTGGGACCCTATTAATAATTTTTAGAATAAGAAAAACAATGTCTTTATTCCACAAATACTTTTAAATAACAATACTAAGTTGTGACTAAAAATTCCAACATCAGGAAGTACAATGATATGCTTTCATTCTTAGTTCTAAAAGACCCGCTTTAGCATGTACCTGTATGTATCTGTTAAACATGTAACATGTACTACTTTTAACATACAAGTTTGATATGGGCTTATGTTGCAAGGAACTCTCAAATGGCCACAGCTCTTTGTGATGTGTAACGTTGGTAAGGAAAACATGCACATAGAAAAGTTATATCAGAACATGAATTTTCAACTCCAACCTTCCCCCCTCCTGCCCGTTTCCATCTCTCTCTCTCTCTCTCTCTCTCCACAGAAATAATTCAAAAGGTACACTTTGAGTGGGTTGGGGAGCGGGGGACAGGAACTCAGTCTTGCATCTTAATGTTCCTGCTTGTGGGTTTCCCGTTGACAGCTGGTTGGCCACTGTGTGAACAGAGTGCTGAACTAGAAAGACCCTTGGTCTGATCCAGCATGGCTCTTCTTATGTTCTAATGCTGCTGTTGCTTTATGCACAGGAACTTACCATAGGTGGGTTGGGGGAGAAATCAGTCTTACATCTTAAGGTTGTTGTCACTTTATGAGTAGGAACTTACAATTATGTTGAGGGGGGGAAACAAGACTTATGACATTGCTGAGACCATTAGAATTTTGCCCCATCTTACTGAACAAGATGTTCTGGGTTGTTCATAGTTGCAGAAAGAACCAAAAATGGACACTGAATCATAAGTAGTAGGTGTTCCCAAACCTCTGATCTAATGCCTGCTTCATGATAACAGACCTGTGATTGAAAATAAGTGTTCAGTTTTAGATACCGATATGTGATGTATGTAATAAAATAATATTGTAAGTAAGTGTTTATTATAGCACATTTCCTGTTTTCCCAGTTCTAAACCAGGATCTGATTCTCATACTCAGAAATAATGAAGAAAAGATTGCTCATACATGGGATTTGACCCATGTTGTATTATAACAGGAATGTCCAACACTGACAGTTCATATCTGGAGATTCTTCTAGCATGTATCACCCACCAGTACACCACCACCATCATCATGCATGTACAATGAGCAGGTGGTGAGAAGCATGAGGCATCAAGTTTGCCAGCTGGTCACTTAAAATAAAATTGGCATGGGCTTGCTCCTCACCCCAATATCACTTTGTACCTTGCCAACAGAGAGAAGGATTAAAGGCGTTAAAAGGCCTTGCTCCCACAGCTATTCTGGGATGCAGCTCTGAGATCATCCCAACTGTGTCTCAAGGGAAGCCCAGGTTATTCTAGCAGTATCTCTGATCTCCATGGCCAGTGCATCCAGAAGAGACAATATCAGGCTGAGCAATACTAAGAGGAATACCATGTAGCTGGCAGTTGTGGGCTCAAAGTCTATCTTAGAGGCACGAGGGTGAAAACCCACCAACCACCTTAACCGAATTTAGAATCTTACATTCCTGAAATACAGCAATGTTGTTTTAATGTAGCATCCAAATCGTAGTCAATAATCAAAGCAATCTAAGCCAGGGTTGGACAGAAAATAGATCTCCAGATGTTTTGGACTTCATCTGGAGATCTATTTTCTGCCCACCCCTGATCTAAGCAATCTAAGTCCCTGTGAGTGAGGTACATCTTGTAGACATTTGCTTTCCCATACCTAATGAAAATACCACTCTGCACTTAATTTCTTTGCCTCAACAGAAGTCAAATTGACACACAAGCAACTTCTCTATAAAGGTTGCACAGAGCTAGACTTTTCTACTGTTATCATTCATCTTAGTTCATCATGGCTACCCTGGGGTTTGCTGAATCCAGTAGCTGTTTAAGTCTAACAGAAGTGGATTAACATACATCAGGTCAGGCGACTAGCCCTGCAACCCAGTGACTAGCCGTGGCTCTTGCCTTAGACCCAAGTTTTTCCTGTTTGTCCCTTTTAACCAGAGATGGCATGAGCCTTTTTCATGCAAAGTATGTGCTGTTTTACTGAACTATGATTCCACACCAACTGTGGGGTGTGTGTGTGTGTCCCTTTATCTATGGTTTCTTTATGAATGAGACAAAGTATCTCTCATACATAAACTAGCACTTCCTTTAGCTCTGGGGAAAGACAATGCAATAATAATCCAGGGAACGTCAGAGCAGTGGGTGGGAGGGCTGCATTCCTATTGCTGGACCACTAAATAGAGAGTGGTTAGTAGACAAACATGTGCACAGGCTGACACATGGGGAAAGGTATGCTGTTGTGCATGCAGTATCAGACTGCTGGTGTCCACAGACATGTGTGCATCTGGCATGTGTTATGGCAGATACATCTGTGGAAATCTTTCCCATGTCAATTAAATTCACTTGACAATGGCAACATTCTCAAGACACAACAGTATTCTCTAGGCTTAATATCATGAGCAGAGATTCTAAGCAAATTCCAAAGTACAAAAAGGACCTGTGTACATCTTTGTAGGTGGAACTATCAGAGTGAGTCATCAATCTTTAAGAATAGCAGAAAATAATAAATATTTTATAAGCTACATAAAATAGAAGATGGATAACACATACCTCATCAAGTATAACATATCTTATCTTTTTGGCCCATTCTTGGTGATGAGGTGACAGAAGTAAGACTTCAAAACACTGAGGCATTGTCACTAGTATCTGAAACAAAATGCTGCCACTGGAATCAACATAAACACTCAATGGCCTGGATCCAAAGGTTCCCTTCTACTAGCAAAAATCTCTTCCACTCATGGAAGGATTATTTCCAACCTAACGGAAGAGCATTGCATGAGAAAAGTGAACTCAAATACAGAGAAGTTCTTCTGTTTGTGCAAGCTCTTGTGAAAAACTTTGCACAAGCTCTTTCCAAAGACTTTTGTACGGTTCACTAGAGTTTACATGCTACACAACCTGTATCTTCCTTATTCATGATATTTTTCATTTTCTAACATAATCCCTGATACACTGACCTGGTTGGCACATTATGCTATGTCACCATGGGTGATTGCAACGTGGCTTAGCATGATGTCTGACCCCAATGTGCCTTCTCCATCGTAGGTTGTTTTTCACAAACAAACCATCCTGAGAACCCATGGCTTGTAGTAGGTTTGTTTAGGGTGGCTTGTAGTGATGTCCAAACCTGGTAATTTCAGCATGGGTTGTTTAAAATGGTGAGGGCTGCCTGGCAGAAATGGTAAAAAACCCTGCCAGCTGCTCCTTATATCTTGCTAATAATATCCCCTCTCTATTACATCTTGAAATGACACTAGTCAATTTACTCCTCCACTTCATGTTCTCCCTAGACAGTGATACTTTTTTTTTTTTCTACCTTTGGGAAGATTTGTGCAAATGTAAGATTATTTATTCCCCTTGCCCTCAAGGAGATTTGTACAAATTTAACTTTCCTTTTTTTTCACCTTCAGGAAGATTTGTGCTAATGTGGTTTAGTGGATTTGTGCAAATCTCTCTGAAAGTTAAAATAAGTACATAAAGGTAAATTTGTGCAAATCTGCCCGAAGGTAGAAAAATCCCATTACATGTGCAAATCTCCCAGAAGGTCAAAAATAAAATCTACCCCAAACCCTCTACTCTGCTAATGAGTGCAAATGTACTCATTAGCAGAGTAGGCTGCTGAGGTTGTGCTACAAACGCCCAGGGGATACATGCCAGGACCTGGGGGAGGACTAAGGTGGAAACAAGCCATGGCAAGCTTCAGAACACCTGATTGTCTGTTGGGAGTAGGGACCAGAGTGCCTGAGGTACTGATTCATCAACCACAGAGCACCCCACTGACTGTCAGTTAGTGACCAAACAACCAACCCACTGTAGCTTATTTTCAGGGTGACTAATTGTGACATGCGAACCAGCCCACTGTGGTGGCCCTCTAAGAGATGTCCTCCACTAATGCTTGTACACACACACAGATAATATTGGAAAGCTGAAAAATGGGCATTGATGGAAGCACAGTTGGAAACCATAAGAATATACAGGAAGACTAATATTTACCTCAATTTAAATCAGGAGTGCAAGAAGGAGTAGACTTAACAATGATCTATTTCCTATCCCTGAAGTTGATCAAAATATTCTTAGAGACATCACCTTGAGAAATTTAATTTAAAATCTGAATAAATAATTTTATTACCATATCAGATGTAGCAGCATATAACATACCTGACAATTCAGGACCACATGGCGATCACCTTGTGTGAGAACCCCACATAAAAACAGGCCATCTGAGAGTGCTTTGTTAAATCGACTATGAATGTTTGCCTGCACTTGATTAACAGTAGCCTGGTCATTAAACAAATAATATGCAACATAAGTATCAAATGTGCACTATTAAAAACACACACACACACACACACAAGAGTACAATCACAATAAAATTAAGCACTGACATACCATTGATTTCAAGGGTAGCATCCTTCATATGATTAAATTTCTCTCATTTTAACTAAAAGTCTTTACAAGTGTTTAGCTTTGGCAAGTTTTTGCCTAGAGTCCTCTATAATTTATAAATCAGCCCAAGTTCCATGTCTCAGATTGAACAGTGACCTGAAACTGCAGACCTGCACATACTTCTGCAGATAAGACAGATAAATATACGACCTTATGTGTTAAAAAGCCATCACACATACATATGTATACCACACACAGAGAAGACAATAAGAGACCCTTAAATTAGCTTTTACTGGGGTGATTGCTTAGCTAAGAACTATGAAAGTACTTCAAGATTTTATTCTGAACTGGTCTGAACCAATGTAAGGATCTATTGTGCACATATTGTTTTAAAAACTGGTAAAGTATTTTTAAATGCCATAATTAGTTGTGTCCTACCTGTGTAGGTGCAACATATACAACCACACTTTCATCACAGTCTCTCAGAATTCTCTCCATGCAATAGTAAGAGACATATGATTTTCCTGTTGATGTAGGAGCAACAATCACTGCAGATTCATTATGATCCAGAAGGTCAAGAATGTCTCTCTATATAAACAATAATGTGGTCAACATGTCAAGAGATTATCTTGATCATACATACATTCCACCATTCAGATGTGCTTGCATCTTTACACTATGTTCAAGTGAACTGGCTAAAACATTGAATATACCAAAGTTGAACTATTCATTTATTTAAAATATGTCTCAGTCTGGATTTCCTAATGCTCAAAGTGGCTTAGAACAAAATATTCTTTAAAAAATCTATACAAAAACAATTTAAAACTATGGCAGCAACATGCAATAAAACCCCTCAATAATATATTGTTCAGTGAACTTATATACTAACCAAAGGTCTTTACAAACAGTTGGGGCTTACACCAATGCCTAAGCCTTGGGGAGAAATCAGAGACATGTCTCCACAAGGAAGTTGTTCCACAATACTGGGGCAACCACAGAGAACAAACTACTGCATGCAACAGATGCCTTACTTCCTGGAATGAGGGAACCTGGACTAGAGACCTTGGAGATTACTTTAGTAGGCATATGGGTGTGCTCTTATGGGGAGAGGTGCTCTCTGAGGTACATTGGCCCCATGCCACATACATCTTTAAGGCTCAAAACAAGGTCACTGAAAGCCCCCTTCATGCAAGAATCTTCAGACAATTACTGGGCAGTGAGACTGTTAATATAGGCATCTACAGTGAAGAAGCCTATAAGTGAATAGCTGCTCTCATAGAGACATCCACATGGTCAGGAAACCAGCTTGATTAAGTGTTATGAACGCACGGAAGCCCACACGTCAGTTTATGCGTAAGCTTCTCCAGTGTTTTCAGGGCCAGGCCATGGGCAGCAGTCTGTCATGAGCCAGGAGCTATGGAGAAGCCAGTAGTCAGGACAGAGAGTAAGTCAGAACCAAAAAGACAAGCACAAGCCAGATCCCAGGATGAAAAAACAATGTCACAAGAATACATCAGAGCTCAGGAAGACCTTGTTGCTCAAGAAAGGTTTAACTGGAACACGATATAAGAAAACAGAGCTCACAGAATATGATAATACCTGCCATGTATCTGGTATAAAATCTTGGACCCTAGGATCCGGATCATTCCTCTCTTCCTTTATCAGGTACTGACTCATACATTGTAGCTGAAATCGAGCTGACCCCATGCCAACAGCATATGCCAAATGCTTCTTCTTTTTAAATGCATTTTTTCCCCCCTCTGGAACCTAGAAACATTTCAAGATTTGAATTAATTTGCATGATTTAAAATTTACCCTAGTGGGTTTTTTAACCATCTACATTTTTTGATGATATTTCTAGTTAATATTTTCTAATGTAAAAATATTGTTTTGGTTCACACAGACATTTCAGTTCCAACGAGCTGCTTTGACAGCAGCAACAGCAGAAATGGACACTTGCACAGCTTCTTCTAGATAAACAAGCTACAAGTGGCGAGTACAGTAAAACCAGGCTTATTGTAGAAACCTCTTTGACCAATACATAATAATTGGTCTAGTATGTAGTGCACTTTGAATTACGCTTCCAATATCTTCCCCTTTCTCTTGGGTGGAAGGACAAGGTGGGGATCTTCACAACAATGGAATGAGAAGTATTACCCAGATTTTCATGGAATCTGCTTTGGTCCATCAGGGACACATGAAGCAAGATAAGCTGAGTGTAGCGTACCTTTAAAATCCAGTTTTCAGGGATCACACAGTGCTTGAAATGAACATACTTCCAGGTGGGGTTGGGGGAGTAGAACTGAATATCATCAGCCTAGCAGGGGCTGCTCAACCAATTAGAGAGGCTTGTTTCTCGCCCCTGTCCAGGCCCCCCCTTGCTACTACATTATTATGAATGGAGAACAACTAATTTTTTTTTCCCATGTGTGCAGATTTCTCTGAAGAAGCCAAAATTCCCAGTTCTCAAGTGGAGCATCTGAAGGCTCTCCCTGAAAGCATCTCGCCACCACTCCATTTTACCGCATTCCAGCAATCTGCCACGGAGTTATTGCTTCCAACCCCCTCCCTTTCTCCTTCTCCCTGCTCACAAATAAGAACCTCCCATAAACCCAAAAGATTGGTACTGTGATAAAGCCTTCACATCAGAGAAGGGACTTTACATAACAGACAAAAAACTTTACATCACAGAAACTACAAAACGTCAGAGAAGCACAGCATTGAAATAGCGATTTAAGAGGGCATCGGAGAAGCGAAAGAGCGCTTTAGGGCAGGTGTTGCAAGTTACTAAAGTTAGCCTTTAATGCTTTAGTGAAATACCATGGCTCTGAATGCATAGAGATATGTTAAAGATTCACTGCAGGGGCGTGAGATTTATTTCCTATTTATGAGTAAATATGCATAGCAGGGGATATGTTAAAGATTAAAAGCAGGCTACCTAAGGTGAATGAGTGCCCCCACTACTGTGGTAACATAAGGGGTCACTGCTGCGCTCCTGGGGATTTTCTCAATGGGAAAAACTACTTAGATTGGGGAAACAAGAGGGAATGGGGCGTCCCACCCCCTTAACCATGTCACTGCCAGGTCACAGAGGCATGCCTAGGATTTAATGCAGGGGGGGCCATGGCACACTGTGGCAACACCGCCAGAGAGCTGCTTTAAGTAAAACATGAAAAGGAGTTTCAGAAAATGCAGCTTTTCAAGAGGAAAGCGGCTCGTTGGCAGCACACTGGTGACAAGTCATCTGTTGTGAAGGACCTCAGACTGCTCTAACTTTGCACCAAATCACTCATGAAGGCAGCCACTTGGTGAAACAGATGTTTAATTCCCATCAACGCTTCATCTTGGTTAAGACAGAGCAGGATGGGAGCTAAGCCTTCATCCCTGTAATTTTATCATGGACATCCACTTTTTGAATTAAAATCACATGGTGGTTATCTGTATAATTACAGTGAGGCAGCCTGTGCAGTTCTTTTAACACAGGTATAATGCATAGCTGGGTGCCTATTAATTACCAAGCCATATTCAGTGTTTTGTTGTTGACTTACAAAGCCCTATATAACTTGGGACCAAGATACCTAGCAAACCACCTTCCGTATAAATACCACGTCAGTCTTTAAGATCTTTAGAAGAGGCCTTGTTGGCCATTCCACAACCCACAGAATGTTGCCATGGAATATCACGAAAGCAAGCCTTTTCAGTAGTCAGGCCCACCCTTTGGAATGCCCAGCCCTATGCATTTCAGGAGACACCTTCTGAAAACCTGTTTACACAAGCCTTCCCTGGTCATGATGCTGCTCTGTTTTACTGGTGGTTTGTTTGTTGTTGTAACTTTTTATTAATATATTGTATTATATATGTATTTCAAGTGTGGTTTTTTGTATTTTATATCTAAACAGTGTAGAGATTTAATTATATTAAGCAGCACATAAGTATAACAAACATGTTACCGTAAATTACCTTGGTGTGTTCTGAAGTGGCTATCAAATTGTCAAATCCAAGATGCCTCAGATATTTGATAATTTGGTGGTAATCAGCCTCCTTCAATAAATCCTGATAGTTTGTGATCAGTGAATGGATTCTTCTCATAACTTCAACCGCTAAATTTAAATCTTTACAGGTCTGGCCTTGAGAAGAAAAACACAAAAGTTCACCTATCACAATAATCAAAGCCATTTATAATTGATGAAAACAGCCTCATTCAATTGATTACATGGTGGAACATTATTCAAAGATTCCAGTACAGGTGCTGAAGAAATAAGCCAGTAGAAGCACCCACGTTCTAGACAAATAATGTAGGGCAGGCAAATGTATTGTATTAAACGAAGACCTAATTCTACATTCATGTACCTTTATCATCACAGTGTTCTTTCCACCTGCCAAAGCAAGCATTTAGCCCAGCCATTTTAACTGTACATTTCACAGACTTATTTTGAAATGTTTTCAGAAATGTGTCCATATTATTAATTCCAGAGTTACAATTCTCTTGAACTTCCCTTTGAAGGTCATTCCACTGACTCTCTTCTTTTTCACTTATTTCATCAGCTTTCTTCTTTTTCTGCTTATCTACAGCAATTATTTCTGATTTTGTCTTCTATAAACAAAAGAATAATATAGATTGTAGCATATAGTTTATATTTGTGTAACACTTCAGATAATCTATAGGAAACATCCCTGGAAAACAGAGCTATTCTTATCACGAAAGACAGACAGACAGACATATACTGGGTTGGATCCAGACTCAGTTATACTTACTGCAGGACCAATGAAAGCAACGGGACTTAAGTCAGTCATGATGAATTTAAGTCCCATTGATTTCAATGGGTCTACTCTAAGTATGACTAAGACTGGAACCAACCTAATGCCTATAGCATGGCATGCAGATTCCATAGGCCACTGTGGTTTTGCTTTCATCCATATCAACTATGCGATCAGCCTGGATCTGAATGGCAGTGCATAAAGACCTGTGAAAATATGATGCATCGCATGAATGCACCCAATCCCCAACATCAACCCAGATGCGCATGTGCCAGATGTTTTCTGCAACTGTGATTTTGAGAATCAATTACTATGTGTGTTTTTTAAATAACAGGGCAAAATGTTATTTCTAAAGAGATCTTAAGGAATTACATAGCTGAGATATTAACAAAAAGATGTAACTTATTAGTAATGACATCCTCCTTACCAAAGGACTAGGAGATGGTCAATGTAGCACCAATACTTTTTAAAAAACAGATCTAGGAAGTATCTAGAAAACTATAAACTATCAGCTTAACTTCTTTCCAAGATATATAATAAATATTATTGTACATTTGGTAAACATTTAAAGTAGCTTCAGATGTGAAACTACCAAGGAAGCTAATGCCAAACAATCATATGGATCTCAATATTACCTCCTATTTATGCTGGCATATATCCAAGAAATATACCTATATTCTTATATCTCTCTTCTAAGCCTTGACTTTTTTACACTACCTCTTCCTTCACAACCAAGTCTACAGCTCTTAACATCCTATTATCTATCAGCTTAGGCTTATCTTTCTATTTACACAGTATCTGTATTTTAACATTCTTTTTTATTAGATGGATGTATTCTTCTCTTTTGAAGATGGCTGGGGAGGGCACTGTACACAGACAGCTGGTTCAGATGTAATGCTAAACTACAATTTAGTGTTATGAGGATGCGCCTAGCCGCCCACCAGGTGCTCATGATCCCCTCCTCCTCTGGCATGGCTGTGAGAAGGATTTCAGAAGCTTTTGCTTTCACTTTTGATTAACAGCAGCTTGCAGTGTTGTCCAAATCTAGACAAACTATTTTAAGAAACAAAGGTTAGTGTAAACAAGCCAACTTCAAGCCAAAGTTTATGAAGATGGTTTGTTTTCATTAACCATGGCTAAGATTAACCATAGTTTAGGGTGCGGATGACACACTAACTACCATTAATCTATAACCACTTCCACTCTGCTACTCATGGCCATGCTGGAATAGGAGAGGGGAGGCTAAGCTCACTCTCGTAATGCTAAACCAGGGGTGGACAACATGTGTCCCCCCAAGTGTGGCCCCCACCTCCCCTCACTGCCCCCACACCTGAAAAATGATGATGATGGTGATGATGATGATTAAAAAATTACAGAAATAGGAGTCTGGAGCACTATGGAGTGCCCAAAAGGTCAAATCTAGCTCGTTTGCAAGCTAGATTTGGCCCTTTTAGGGGTCAGTAGCTGCTATACAGCCCTAAACAGGTCAGATGTAGCTTGCAAGCAAGCTAGATTTGATCTTTTTGGCACTCCATTGTGCTCCAGATACCATTTTTTTCTGCAAATTTTTAAAATTCGTTTTTTGGGGTTGCTCAGTAGCCTGCAACCTGTGGGGTTGAGGGAGGTCCAGGGGACATAAATGGCCCCCGGACCTCCCAAAGTTGCCTACCCTTGTGTTAAACCATAGTTTATCATTAAATCAAAATGCAGCCATTAAGTTTATAGTTGCAAGACTCAACATCTTCAGTTTTCAGTCAGCTTTTGCAGAAGAGGACTGAAATTGCAAGAATAATGTTTAAAGCAGGGGTGGGCAACTTGTGTCCCTCCAGATGTTGTTGGTCTACAACTCCCATCATCCCTCACCATTGGCTATACTGGCTAGGGCTGATGGAAATCATAGGCCAAAAAACCTGGAGGGACACAAGTTGCCCATTCTTGGTTTAAGGGAAGGGGACGGGGGAAAGTTTAAAAATTGAATGGTGAAAAATAACAGATCCATGACAAACTATTTCAAACACCACTTCTAATTTTTGATATATGTGTGTATTAAAATTAATAAAATATAAATAAAAACAATTCCACATCTTACATGCTCTTTTTTGCTCTTCTTGACATCAGTACAAGTCATTTTTGAATCATTCAGCTCAACATCAATTGTATCTGAACTGAAATCTTCTTGAAACTGTCCATAAATACGCTGATATGGTTGTAATTCTGGATCATTTTGAAGGGCCCATTGCTCTTTGGCTGCTTATTCAAAACAGAAATATACTGTCATACACACATAGCCCCACCTCTCTATTTTACATCTCATCAACCTTACATTCCATCACTGGTGGTCATGAGCTAATTTTCCCTGTTCTGTAGCCACTTTGCTCAGGTCCTCCTACAACTCTTCTATTTATTTATAGAATTTATATCTCGTTTTCTACTGAAGATGTCCCTATTATCTGTTCTTATCAAATCATGTCAACTTTTATTATATAACCAAATCCATCTGAATACCACGTATTCAGCCAAATTAAGGATATATATCACAAAAACAGTAATACAAGTAGCAGAGCTTACTTCAATAGTATCACTTTGCCGTTCTTGCAATTCAGTATTCTGAGATCTACAAAGAATCTCAGCTCCCTTCTTTGATTTTTAGATGTACTACAATGCAGAACATAATGTGCTTGGTCTTCAATCAACTCTATGACAAACAGGCAAGTCTTTTCAGAATAAGGGACACATTGCTAAAATGTCCCCACTTTTCCATATACTATCAAGCTGGAAGCAGAGAGTAATTTTGTAAAAATCAAAATTATTTAAAAACGAGAAGTTGGTTTCCTACAGCTGCTATAGTATAGCAGAACTTTAATTCCATGGAGCTCAGATTATTTGGAGCTTATAGTAAATATACTCATGCTTTTAAGAAACTTGCTTTTGAGATGAAGCTAGGAAAATCATAACCAAATTTAGAAGAACAAAATACCAATTTAAAAATAAAAGCAGAAAAGAAAATTTACTTCTTCACAAATCAAACCAAACCTGTGTGCTATTCCTTTACAATAGTTCAGAACATACTATTGTAAAGTTTACTCAACTGATAATTATAAATAACAATAGAGACTACCAATGATGAAATAATTTGTAAATTCCTTTACAGGAAGATATCCCTCCCCCATTTCCCCCAAAGTGTTCATAAACTTTAATTCAGCCTGTCTTTATATTATGGAGTATTTGTGGGTTCAGATGCGCTGAAGTTGACATCGGCTGACCTGCCTAGAAAGGGTTCCCCATTCATTGCCTACCTTTTTAACCATCTGCTCCCTTTTATTGAAAGGAACTGTGCAGTCTGAGAATTCAAGAACTTTAAAGATGTATCAGGGTGTAGGCTCTTGATTAAGGTGAGTATTTTTATATTTTTACCTGCCCCAGCATAGTCATCAATGAGGGGTCTTCTTGAATGCCACCGCAGAGGATCAGTAACTTTTTTCCGCTTTGGTAGCGAGGTAACAGCAGGATCATTGCTTTAAAAAATACGTGTACATAAATTATAATACATTATAATGTTAAATTATAACATGTTCAATTATAACATTATAATCCTGTTTTTGAAAAAATAAAGGCTTTTTAATGCATGTGATATAGATATGTAAGCTCATAGGTTCATAAAAATACATTTGGACTACTATAAAGTTGTGATGACAGGAAGCTCGGTTTTACAGTAAATTAAGCATTTTGTTATGCATGAAGTTTACCTTCCTGCCAAATATTTGCCTGGTTGATCTCAGGGTCTGACTTTACTTGAAAAATTATAGAAAATTCATCATTATTATGAAATCCAGCTAGGTTTTAGCTTAGGAAATGTAAGTTGTACTGATAACTTTTAGTTCTAGCCTAAAGGCTTTTCTACATGAGGCATTTATCATGCGCTCATGATCATTTGCGGATTCTTTAGACAATGTCATGACCCTCCAGTTTCACTTCTGTGTCTAACCAGCATTTTCAGTGAGTTTTTTTAGAGCATGGAAAATGTGGCATTTAATTATGAAAGTGAAAGAAAGTGCTTTTTCACTTGTGTATTTGCATTATTCCACTAAACCATAGTGCCACTAGAGACTATGTAGTGGAAAAGCAGGAAAGGAAACACTGTTTGTATAGTCCTTGGATCTCAATTCTGCAATGAAACTGAAAGTAGATACAGAAGATTAATAGCCAATTAACAGCCTAATGTAGAAAAGCGCTAAGAGTAAAAGTATACATGGAAAATCCATGTTTCTGACTCAAAGAAGCCATAGTACAGCATGATCTTATCCCATATGCAGTCATTTAAATAAATCAGAGAAATTAAAGCATATATACATACCTTTTTAAAAATGGAAGTTCATTTAAAATATCTCCAGCAAATTCATCCACTATAGTACAATCCATTGGTATAAGCCCTAGATTAGGAACAGTCATTCTGGATACATTCCCATTAAATGATGCTGATGATGCTGATGCTGATAATAATAATATATATTAAAAAAAAGACTACAGCAGCATCTTCAAGAAAAAAAAACACCTTGATGTCAGCATGCAGGGAACAGTTGATAAAATATGTTTGTTCAGGTGCAGCATAGCAAGTAAAACAAAATCACCGGCATGCTGAGCATTTAATGTAGCTTGTCGTTTTATCCCTGAGTGTACACAGAGCAGCCTGGGAGGCAAGTGAAGACTCCTTATTTTAATACTGCTATTTGGTGGGGAAGGAAAAGTGGAGGGAGAGGATTAAATCTGGATCCCTGCCCTTTTGCTCAAACAGCCATTGTGGGTAGACAGGGGGAAGAAATGACAAAACGACACAAACAGATTTGGGGTAAAATAGGGCCACATTTATTAAATCTGCGAAGGAAGCACCGGCGGGCACGCAGCAAACAAGACCAACCTGACACGTGTTGAATGAGGCATTCGTTGTCTGGGGCGAGGTGTCCTCCATCGCTCCCCCAATCAGACATACCCAATTTTAGGCTGGGAGACCTTCCCCTGTCACCCCCCCTCAAGCCACAGAACCTGAGTGGGTGAGGATGGCTGGCCTCAGCAGTAAGCCGTATCTCCCTACTGGGGCCACAGAATCCAGAGCCAGAAACCTCGGGCCTTACTAGTCACCTGAAACGGTGCCTACGAATGCTCACCAGTCCTCTCCCCAGCGGAGTGCCCACACGGAGCCGCCACAGGAGGGCGACAAGCCTCTGCTTACTCGCCCTCCCCCCACCTGCGCCATAAACACTCCCAAATGCTCCCTCACAGATTGGCCAAAAAGATATCACTGCCTAGTTCGGTGAGATGAACACCATCCACTCTGTAGAGCATCCCCCGGGCAGGAGAAATGTTGGGGTGCGTGATGGTCTGGTCACCCTGTTTGATTAGAAAGTTCCCGATTTCCCTGTTGACCTTCTTACGGGCTCTATCCATGATGTGAGGATTCAAGCCATCCCTCCAAGCCACTCTGGGTAGCAGGTTGGACCAGATAATGGTGATTCTCGGCAAGCGACACCGAATCAGTCGCAAATCCTCCCAGGTTTTAAGAATGAGGGCCTTGCCCTTCAGCAGGCCTAGATTGTTCCCCCCTAAGTGCAGCACCAGAATCTGCGGGGAACCTTCCCCAGCCCTTGCTGGAATAATGTGGGCAGGAGGTGCTCCCAACGCATCCCGCGTCTGCTCAACCACTGAACGGTGGCATAGCGGCTGAGCCCAAGCTGGGATCTGCAACTGGAGGAGGCCCTCCAACCAGCCCAAAAAACCATGCTGTGCCCACAGATGAGCACCTTCACTGGTTCATTCGCACTCCAGCCATCTAGAAGAACAAGCAACAAGGAATGAATACAACTGACCTCACAGCCTTAAAGGCCCGGCAGTGGCCTCATGTAGGCCCGATATGCCTTGGCGCACCACCTGCCAACGGACTGCCCTTTGTCTGATGTGAACCCTAAAGATGCGGCGGTGGAGGCGGTCCCAATCCGAAAGGAATGTGTCCCGAAACGAAGTGCACCCAGACCCAACGCCTTTAAAGCTCGCTGCATGACTACCCAAAATTGATATTTGGTTAAGGGAGAGGAGTCACTATGGCAAAAAAGGGGGCCCAGGCAGATTACCCCGAACTTTGAGAAAATCTCCCAAGGCGGTGACCGGGCAGAGGTCCGGCACTGGGGCTGGAAACAGCGACATACTGACACCCCTACCCGCCTGGTCGGTCTTAGACTTCCTAAGCTGAATAAGGGCCACCTGCTGAGAAAACTGTAAGTTGCTGAACTGCAAGGCTCGTCCCAATAGGTCACCCCTAGCAGACGCGACCAACTCGGAAATCCTGAATGCTCCGAAGAATGCAGTGAATGCCGCCGCATGAAACAAAGTGGCCTCATGTGTTGAGTTGCACAATGAAGGCCACAGGCCCCGTAAACCCAGCAATGTATCTGGTGACAGACGGAGCCTGGGGTCGGGTGGCACTGGGGAGACCAACCCTGAAGCACCTGCCAGACCCAGAAGTCTGCAGTGTTGTCCGCCACACCCTTCATTTTAGACCAGAAGGCAAGTGCAGCAAGCCTTCCACTGATGGTCCAGGCCGCTAGACCCTGCCTGTGGGTGTCAACACAAAACTGAAGCAAGTGATCGACCAGAATTGGCCAACACTGTGGAAGATGTGCCGCCATCCGAAAGGAAAAGAACTCCCTACCTGATTTGGCGTAAGCAGCTCTCGTGCTAGGGGCTAAGGACTGCTGGATAGCCTGTTCTGCCTCTTCCAGCCAACCTCCCAAAGGGCGGCTGGCATGGTGTCCAGCATGGCATGCGCCCAGGGGGCCAGTTCTTGGGAATGCTGCTCCTGGTTACGTGACAATGCATCAGCTAAGGCATTGTCCATGCCGGGAATGTGCCGTGCGAATTAATGACCTGGACGGTGGCTTGATTGTCGCACCAGAAGAGCACAACGGAATTAGAAAGCTGGGCCGCCCACAAATGCACAGCAACATATATTGGGAAGAGTTTTAAGAAGGTAAGGTCCTTTCCCACACCCAGATCTAGCCACTATGCCGGCCACCGTGCGTGACACCATCTATCCCGAAACACAACCCCAAAGCCCAGGGCCCCAGATGCATCGGAGTGTATCTGCAGTTCTGCTTCTAATAATAACTCGCACTTTCAGAAGGAAACGCCATTGAACGTGTTGAGGAAATGTAGCCAAAGAGATTGTCCTTCATGGCGGACAATATCCGAATCCGATGGTGTGGTGAGCGCAGGCCCCGCATGGCATTACAAAGGCGTCTAAGGAAGGCCCTGCCGGGGCAATTACCTGACAAGTGAAGTTAAGGTGACCGACTACTTCCTGCAGGGCCAGTAACGTCACCTTCTTAGAATACAGCATGGGCAGAATCTTATCCTTTAGGGTCTGCAGTTTGTCTGCCGGGAGCCTACAAAGCTGCTTCACAGAGTCCAGTTCAATGCCCAGAAACTTAATAGTGGGGGAAGGGCCCTCAGTCTTTTCCTCCGTCAAAGGTACACCCAGCTCATCAGCAAGGGCAGAAAATTCCCGCATTATCCGAGTGCACTGGGGGGTGCTGGGTGGGCCCGCAAATAGGGAGTCATCAAGGTAGTGCACGACACAGGAACTGAACCTCTCAAATATAGCGCAGGATACCGAACATCCCATGGGTAGGCCCCTATCGACATAAAATTTACCGAAAAAACAGAACCCCAAAAGGTCATTGTCATCAGGGCAGATTGGCAAGAGGCGGAATGCGGATTTAATATCGCATTTCCCCATGAGGGCACCGGACCTTCACCATGGATACTGCTGTGTCAAATGATGTGTAATGGACTGAGCATAGGTGCTCAGGGATGGCGTCGTTCACCGATCCACCCTTGGGGAAGGACAGGTTGTGGATCAGCCAGTATTCACTCGCGGCCTTCTTTGGCACAATGCCCAATGGAGAGACCCTGAGATCAGGGAAAGGGGGGGAATCAAATGGGCCAATGACTCACCCCGTGTTCACCTCCTTATTGATCTTATCCATGACCAACCGTTCGAAACCCACAATAGATTTCTGATTCTGGGAAATTCGGGTGTGGCGTTGGCCCAGAAATGGAATCCTGAAACCCAGTGAAAATCCCTTGTCCAAATAGCGGGCGTTATCCTGGAGCGGGTATTGCTTCAAAAGGCGCCACAGGGGCCCCAACTTAATTGGACTGGGCCCCTTTTGGTGGAGGTTGTGGGCCACCGCCGGACTTCCTGCCACCCTGCCATTCCCGATTTGGGCCCCGCAGACCTTTGGCCTTTGGGCAGCCAATGAAGGCTTGTTGTCCCACACAAATGGAGCATGCACGGCGGAATCGGCATGGATTCTTGAAGCAGACGCCCTTGGAGCCAAACTCCCAGCAGAGCGCGCGGTGTTAAACCGCCTGTCCCGCCCCTGCCTTAGGGGCTGGGGCGGGCGTCAGCTTAGCTAAGATGTGCCCACTATCTGACTGATCACCAAAACCTGGCCTGGCAGGAGTCATAAACTGCAGCCAAAGATCCTGATCCTTGGCGTCCCAGCGCAATGTGGGGTCAAATGCGGCCCACATACAAAAAGGCCAGCCAAGCTCCACCGTCGTATTCGGTATAGGCCCTATATATGATATCCAAATACTTAGTGAGGACCCAACCACGCTCTGGGTGCTTTTGCTGAATGACACCCATATAAATTAAGAAGCCGGGCAGCCAGTTGGCCCAAGTGCGGGCCACCTTCTTACGCCTGACCCTCTCCTGATCCCTGTCGCCAGATTTCTCCCCCTCCTTTGTTTCTGACTCCCAGAATAGCAGGGAAAACATCGACAAAGTCTCCCCGTAGTATTTTCTCTCTAGTGGCAGGCAATAGGTGGT
Organism: Heloderma suspectum; assembly: GCF_057233095.1. Taxonomy (NCBI): domain Eukaryota; kingdom Metazoa; phylum Chordata; class Lepidosauria; order Squamata; family Helodermatidae; genus Heloderma; species Heloderma suspectum. The sequence continues at coordinate 75,920,178 of NC_139462.1, forward strand.
ATCCCAGGGGGGTAGATGTCCCCCCAGTCGGGATTGCCCCTTTATCTATGTGGGCATAAGGGTCCTTATCGCTCGCCCCAGGCTCATCAGAGCCTTCGCCTACGGGGCCACGCCATACGGCAGCGCAAGCAACCATGGTGGATGGGGCATTTTGAGGAGCCTCCCTGTCACTGGCTGCGTGAGGCTCAGCAGCCGGGGGGGCAGTGGATGTCCCCCCCCCCTCGACCCTGCAAGCAGGGTTTGAAGCAGGGCCTAAGGCCCCGTGGGGTTGGGCAGACATAGGGATGCCAGTCACGTGAGCGGCCCCATGTGGGGCGGCATAGCTGTGGGCCGGGAGCGTGTATCCCAGGTAGTGGGGTGGTAGACCCGGTGAAGGGAACCCTGGGATACCCCCTGCTGGGGTGTTAAATGGCCAACCCATCCCTGCCGTAAAGGGAAACCACCCGTATGGTAGGAGCTGGTTCCAACCGGTCGGTGGTGCTATCCCCCCCAGTCCCAGAACCTCATCGGAGCCAAGGTTGGTTGCAGCGTCGGGGATCTGGCTATGGTCCAGAACTGCCGGAGCTGGTGAAACGGATGCCGGCGACCCTTGCGCGAGAAGGGGCTGCTCCGCAAGGGAGAATGCAGGTGCTGAGGCCGCTGTGGATGCAGCTTGCCCAGCGATGACCTGCTGCGAAGCCTCGATGGCTTCCAGCCTGTTTGAAATAGAAAGCAATAGATCTTTGTGAGCTTGCCCTCTAGTTACCCTTGAACCTGAAATCTGGGGAGCCCGCCTGGCAGGAGTGGTTAATGCAGGGATCCCTAAGTCCCTCTCAGCAGCCTCGAGCCTAGCCAGAATGAGGGCCATGTCAGGATCCTCATCCTTGGATGAGGAAGAGTCAGCCCTACGGAACTGGCACTTAGCTGGGCGAGCAAGCGGCTTTGCCCTTGCCTTCCCCCCGCCCAAACCCTTCTTGGGCGGCATCACTGTGTATTGGGTAATGCGCTACCCTCTCTCTTCCTTACACTATTTCTCATATATATATATATATATATATATATTTGTTATTATTATTGATTTGTTCCTTATTTATATATTTATATAATATTATCTCTTTTTTTCTTTTTTATATATATGTAAATATGCAAACTATCTTATTTTATTATTAATGTACTTTTTATTATTATTAATTCAATTATTTGTATGTATGTATGTATGTATTTATTTTAATCATGTTTTACTTTCCTACTTTCTTCCCCATTGTGAACTGCATCCAGGGACCCAAAAGGCACTGAGAGCAATATCCGGTGCCTTCCTTTCACTCCTCCCACCCCCCTTTTTTAAAATTTATTTTCTTCTTATTTTTATGGACTAATACTAAGGCGCTACAGGCCACCAGGGGGCATTGAAGCCTGACTCCTGCTGGACCGGAGAGGCTGCTCAGCTTCCAGCCAGCCGCTTAAAACGGCTATTTGGACCCGGGGGGAGGGGCGCCCTAAAGCACGGGAAACAGGTCGAGGGCACGGGAAAAACTTCCCCTAGCCCTAATCAGGCAGCAACGGGGAAAATACGGCTGCCGCCAAAGCAGCAAAATCGGACAGCAGTCAAGGAAACCTCCCCTACACACACTGTGCTGGCCCGACTGCGCTGCCGCCAAAATGGGGCCCCTAAGGAGAGGCGCGGAGCAGGTGGGCGTAAACTCCCCCCACAGAGTAAGAGGATCGCAGAGGGGCAAGCACAGGACCAGAGAATCCCCCCTCCCCTAAGCAGGCGATGGCCTATGAGCCGTGACAACCCTGGTGAGTCAGGGGTGTGTGGAAGGAGGCGCGGGTGAAGCCTCACGCTCGAGCTGTGGGGGGGGCAAACCCCCGTTGCCGAGGGCTGCCTCGCCCTGCAGATGCCACCGCTGCAAGAGAATCTCCCCACCCCAAAGCCGACGCTGGCCTGCGAGCCGTGGCAACCCTGGTGGGTCAGGGGCGCAGGGAAGGAGCTGCGGGCAAAGCCTCGTGCTCGTGCCATGGGTGGGGGCAAACCACCGTTGCCGAGGCCCGCCTCGCAAAAGATGCCGCCACTGCCAAACATCATCGCTGCCTCCTCCCCGATGCCTTCTCGGTGCCTCAGCCGCTGCCAAGGACCGAGGATGCTGCCGAGGATGCCACCGCTGCCGAGGAACTCTAAAGCAGAGCTTGCGCAGGAGGAATGAAGAGGAGGCTGGGGGCAGCGTGGCCTAAATATCGGCCGGCTCGACCCCACCCACCGCTGACGCAAGGAGCGAAGGCCAGTGGCCTTCGTCCTTGTGCCGTCTGCCCCATCCCCACCTGCAGCAGCCCCCCACCGCAGCCAGGCAAACCGGGCACGGGGTGAGGGCACTTTTCTAGGACTCCAGATTTTAAACAAAGACTCCATCCATGCAGCCCTTACAGCTACATACCGTATCTAGTTAGGCATGCATTTTCCCCATCCAGTTAGGACATGGTGCTAGCATGTTAGCATCGAGTTAGCAGAAACCTGCTTCCACGCACATACTGTCTATAACTGGATTGGAGCATATACTGTATATCATATGATTATCAGATTTGATTATAACATAACTCAGAGAGACATTACCTTTACTTGGCAAGCACTTTGTTGTAAGAAAACACTGAGACGTTATTCGCAGAGGAAAGGAAGCTCCAATATCAAGTCTTGCTGATAGTGTTGAAATACCTTTCCACAAATATTCATAGTCTCTGTGAATATTTGATCTTATATCCAAATCAAGCTCTGAAAAATATAATGAACATATAAGGAAATGAACATTTGATATGGGGGGTTGTTTAACAAATCTCAAAGGAAGATTTTAACTAATAAATTTTAATTAATATTCATTAATAAACAAAGGAGAAATAACTCATAAATATGCTATTTGTGAGGTCACAAGTCTGTCGCATAATATATAGTTGGGCCCTCATATATTTGTATTGGAGATGCTAGGTGCCCAGCCTCAAAAAAAATCTGTCGCTTGGTGTATGGAGAAAGGATAGCACAATGTCTGAAGAACATGATACTTCTATTTTCTGTATGGTGGTGGCTAGCACATTATTACTAACTGAATGTTAAATAGTAAAAGTGGAAATTAGGGATGTTTCTGAGGTCTAAAATATTGATTCTAGGTTTGGACTTAGAGGTAGACTCCTGATACAATTTGCCAGAATCCACTGGCAAATCAAGGAAGTTCCACCACAACATTGTGCCTCACACCCATCAGGACACTAGGCTCAGATTCAGCAAATGCAGCATGCTGTAGCTGCTGCTACACAAAGAAGGAGAGGACAAGGCCTGATGTAACTCTCACTGCTGCTGCGATTCCCCTCCAGATGATATCATCAAGCCATGTCAGACTTCAAGCTATGTTACTGCCACCCCAACAGAGAACTTTTCTACATGAGGCAGTCGTCATTCCGTACTCATGGTTGTTTACAGGTTCTTTAGACAATGTTGTGACCCTCCGGTTTCACTTCTGTGTCTAAGGAGCACTTTCCACAAGTTTTTTTAGAGCAGGGAAAATGTGGTATTTATTTGTAAAAGCAAAAGAAATTGCTTTTTAACTTGTGTATTTGTGCTATTCCACTATACCACAGTGCCACCTAGAGGTTATATAGTGGAAAAGCAGGAAAGGAAACACTCCTTGCATAGTGCTCAGATCTCAATTCTATGACAAAACCAAAAGTCGATGCAGCGGATTAACAGGCTCATGTAGAAAAGCCCTATGAGGAAGTTCTATACTATAGGTCCTGCCCGAAATCAGCATTTCCATATAACTAGGCCTCAGCACCATCAGGGACTCAGCACCTTTCTCATCAACAGCGCACATCACTTATGATAACACTTGCTTCAGACTTTGAGAATCCAAAAGACTTCATAATTCGAAGAAATGAAATACCTGAGCTGTGGTCTACTTCATAATAATGTGCAATGTTTTTCCACATGAGATTATCACTTAAATCAGGCAAGGCAGAAATATCCATATTCAGTGTTGTTTTATGGGTAAGATATTTCAAAACATGGAATTCACAAAATTTATGCTAAAGGACAAGGAAAAACAAACCCAGTAAGATGCAGAAAGAACTTCAAGAAAAACTTTTCAAGAGTGGATGTACATTTTAGGGCTTCAGCATTCAACAGGGGTGTCACTAGTTTAACTGGAAGATTAATCAACTAGATCAGTGGTGATCCTAAACATGTTTTCTTAGAAGTTCCTTTGAATTCAAGAAGACTGTGTTTCCACCAACAATTTACTCGGAGCTGGCTGAGTGTTGAGGTCATTAGGGATAGATGACGTGGTGGCCATCCAGCAGCCACCCCGGAGCTTATCAGGGAAAAAACCAATTTCCTGAGACTGCTTAAAGTCCGATTCTTTTCCTCAGGTTGGGTTCCCAGTGATATAGTTGCTGTGTGCCCCAACCCCTGCACTGACCTCGGGTATGCTAGCCCTGCCCAGGGCTGTGCCTTTCACTGTGACCCCAGTCAAGGGATGTTTCCTGTCTCCCTCCTCTGTGTTTCCCAGCACAAACCAAGTAGTGTCTACTCAGAAGTAACACCCATTGTACTCAATGAGGCTTGTCCCCTAAATGCACATAACTAATTTACACCTCTGTGACAGCTGCCCAGTGCACCATCGGCTTAGAAAGGGGGCTGGTTACAAGGCTTGTCCCCAAAATATGCACAAAGGAATTATCTAATTCACCCCTCCGTTGCTGCTACCCAGCACACCATCGGCTTAGAAAGGGGGCTGGTTACGAGGCCTGTCCCCAAAATGTACACAAAGGAAGTCTCTAATGCGCCCCTCCATTACTCCTAGCCAGCACACCATTGGCAACACCACCCGACCCCAGATCTGCCACCTTTGAAGGAAGGGGGTGCGGGTGGGGAAGGACAACTGAGATCTCAGCTAGGTTAAAAAAACAAAAACAAAAAAACCCACTGGCTTTTAAATGTTATTTAGCACTGATGAGGGCTGGTTTCTGTTTTGCCAGGGTGGGGAAACAGAGAGAATCACAGACTGGGACAAAGCACAGCAAAATCTGTGGTCCAGTGGCAGAGGAGGCATGAGTGATATACTGAGGTTTGCTGGGGAAGACAGGGCCGGCTGCCTCTATCCTAAGTTGCCAGCAGCAGCAGCAATGGCAGAGGGTAAATGCTGAGCTGTTCTGGAGCGCAGCACTCGGCAGCTCCCAGCTTCTCCCCCATCTCTACCTTCCTCTTGCTCTCCGTCTGTGTAGTACACAGGCAGCTCTGCTGCAGGACACATGTAATTCCTTTTTAAAAAGAAAAGACCCACCAGCCCTTCTTTTTTCTTCCCATTCTGTAGATATGGATGCAATTCAGAATTGGTGGTGGTAATTCACGTGGGAAGAAGATCCAGTTATATCTCTTCCCTTTCTCACCCACCCCCTTCGGATGAGAAAGGGGGCTGATTATGAGGCTTGTCTCCTAAATGTGCTCAAGGGAAGTAACTAATTTGCACCTTCGTTATGGAGAAACGGGGGAAGCCTGGGAGGGGCGAAGCCTCTCTTACTGGTTGAGTAACCCCTGCCAGTCAGATGACTTTCATTGCAAACCCCCACCCCACCCTACCCAGAAGTATGTTACGAGAAGCAACTTAAAATGGGGAGATGGAGCCCATGGAGCCCTGCCCAGACCACAAGCGGCTCCTAGAAAAATGCAAGTAAGCTACTCTTTCCTTCTCCTTCCGTTGTGGTGGAAACAGGGCCTTAGTTCCTAAGAAGTTTAGGATTCTAGCCACACAGCACAATCCTGTGCACGTTTACTGGGTCGTAAGTGCCATTAAGTTCAATGGGCTGAACTAGATCAACTAAATTAGAGGTGTGCAACATGATCCTAAACATCCTTTCTCAGAAATTCCATTTAATTCCATTAGACCTAGTCCCTAATAACTGTGATTAGATTTCTAGCTGAGCACCATAAGCCTGTGAATGCTTGCTCAGAAGTAAGTCCCATTACATTCAATAATTTGAATTAAAGTCCCTTTGCATGCTTACTCAGAAGTTGCCATGGGACTTTAGAGTAGAAGGGAAGCACACTCTGGCCTCTGCCATTGGCCAGGGAACCAAGAGCCACTGGGATGGCTGCACCACCTGGTTTCCAGGAAGAACATTACAGCAAGGGGGAAACCAGCCTGGCCCATCCATTGGCCAGAGAAGGAGGAGCTGCATGGAGCTTATTTATTTATTATTAACGTTTATATACCACCTTATCTGCTAAAAAAGCCATCAAGGTGGTGTACAGCAATGAAAAACAATAAAACTTTTAAACAGTGCTTGAAAAGAGCATTAAAACAGTAAAAACACTAAAAACTACATGTTCTAAAAGGCTAAATTGAAAAGATGCATCTTTACACCCTTTCTAAAGGCCAACAGAGTGTGGAGGCCAATCGTAGTTCTTAAGGGAGCAAATTCCATGGTTTGGGAGCAACACAGGAGAAATTCCTTTCATGTGTGCCTGATAAATGAGCCTCTGTGGGTAATGCTGCCCTTAAAAGGGCCTCTCCTGCAGATCTTAATACTCAAGTAGGGCAGGTTCATAGCAAGACAGGTGCTCCCTTAGATAGCCAGGTCCTAAGCCATTTAGGTCTTTAAAGGTTAAAAGCAAAACCTTGAATTGAGCCTGGAAAGCAATTGGCAACCAGTGGAGGTCTTCCAGAACAGGTGTAATATGATTGCGATACTCTGCATCAGTTGGCAGCCTAGCTACTGCGTTTTGCACCAGCTGAAGCTTCCGGGCACTCTTCAGGAGTAATCCCATGTGAAGTGCATTGCAATAGTCTGAACACGGTATGACCGAGGCACGGACAACTGTCGCCAAGTCAGACTGACTCAGGGTCAGGAAGGGTCGCACATGGCGCACCAAGCCTATCTGTGCAAACGCACTCCTTGCTGCCGCCACCACCACCTGAAGATCCAGGTGCAGCATAGGATCAAGGAACACTCCCAAGCTACAGACCTGATCCTTCATGGGGAGCGCAACCCCTTCCAGAACAGGTTGAACCCCAATCCCCGAGTCAGGCTCTTTACTGACTAACAACGTCACCATCTTGTCAGAATTTAATTTCAGCTCGTTCACCCTCATTCAGCCCATTACTGAACCCACGTAAAGTTCAAGGGTTTCAACTGCTTCCTTGGTGTAAGCAGAGCGGGGTGTCATCAGCATATTGGTGGCACCTTACTCCAAAGCTCTGAATGACCTCTCCAGCCTCCTTCCCTCCCCCCACAAAACGCCCCAGCTAGATGGGCAAAAAAACCATCTAGTGAAAACGCAGAGCAGGAGGACAGGGAGGTGATGATCGCCTCTGCCACGCTTCCTACTCTGCATTTGGAGGCTTATCAACAGCGGAAGGTTATGCGATAGGATTGCACCCTTAGACAAACTTCTGTAGGGGTAGCCATGTTAGCCAGTTGCAGCAAAAACAACCAAGAGTCGTATAATACCTTAAAGACTAATTAATTTATTATGGCATAACCTTTTGTGGACCAGCCTTAAGGCAGTATAATGAAATTAATTCTTTGCAAATCATCTTATTCCATCTCTTATCACAGGTGGTCTAACAAAAGCAAGCAAGCACCTCCAGTGTTTCAGAAAAGGAAGAGTTACAGGGGTGGAAATGAGTTTTGCGAGATATCTTGATAAAACCGTAGCTCATTTATTTTAGTGACATATTTGAAATATCTATTGCAATGCCTACCTGTTGAATTAACACACTAGTTTCCTCATTCCAGTCGTTACTGATGAGTCTAACCTGAGCTCGTTGTGAAAATGGTAAATGATGTAGAAAAGCCACACTGAGGCAATACATCCTGATGAGGTCTGTAGCTTCTTGCCATTTTAATAGTTTTCTTTTCTTTGACAAAATGCAAACAAAAAAGAACATTGTGTGAAACATATTACACAAATCGCATCCTTGGAGTAAATTTCACCTGGCTTTCCATTTTGCACATTTTATTTTGAAAATATATTTCCCTCTGTCTTCATTGTTCACAGTGAGAAATATCCAATGGCATCCAGCCACACTAGCAAGCACCTGATGTTGTACAGGTGTTGCTTGTAGGGCAACATAAATAGCGCTAGACATTAGAACCTTTTCGGGTACTCTCTAGTTTTGAGATTACATATATACAGCTGCTGTTCATTAGTTCTAAATCTGAAATAAAAGACTTGCAGCCTTTCCGACTGGGAGTTCATGTAAACCTCTCGAAGCCACTATCTTAATCTGGACTTCTGAGAGTACCCCAAGACTGTGAAGCAAAGTAATCAATATTCACACTATTCTATTAGTATTTGGTCTTCTTCCTGCCCCAATTACCAAGGCTTTATTTACATGTTTTTCCAAAATGTGTAAAACCTACGTAGGGATGGGGGAGAGGGGGAGGGAGATTACTTCTGCCTTTAAGGTGCCAGCAGGCTTGAACCAGATAATTTGGCAGCAGGGCTCAAGAGCCTTATTCTCTGCACCAACAGGACAACTTGAAAATGGGGGAAAGAAATAGCTGGCCTGAGTCTTGCAGCTCTACAGTGGCACTCTGAAAGTGGCATGAAGAGAGACTGCAGCTGGCCAGCCCAGCAAAATTCAGGTGACCTGAGGAGCCAACAGCGCTCACGCTGGCCTTGTATAAGAACTCTTAGGCTTAATGTTCCCACTCCAGACAACACATCACTAGCCATGCAGACTCAGCTGTGCCTTGCCTCAGTTGCTTTCTGCATCCCAACTGCCTGTGGTGGACCATGCTACCTACATCTGACTGCTCTATTTCCCTGTCTTGGAAGCTGGCCATTGTTTCCTGCCTCTGGCCATTCAAACTCTCAGTTGGTGTCTTTGCACTTAACCCAAGCCTGCCCTGGACCACTCCATTTGCCTCTGACCCCATTGGACCCTGACACTTCCCTAAGCACACCTGTCCAACTTCTGGGCCTGCCTCACAGCCACACTTTGCGCATAACGTTTATATGGGCTTAATACATCCAAGAGTCAAATCTACTGGATCCAGATTAGCTTGCTCCCCTTTCTCAATGTTGAGGGGTAAGGATCACTATCAGTGGACCTATACACAACATGTGAGGACATAAGGGAGGTTCCATTTACATGAAAGGCAAGCACAGGGGGTGGGACCATGGGAAACAGGAATTGTCCTCCACCACTACATGTAGAGTACAGCCAGTGCTGGGCCAGAAATGCCTCTTACCAATGTTCACGGGGCCATTCATTTCCCACAAACACTGAAGGGGGAGGCATTCTCAGAAACGTTTGAGGTAAGTGGGAGCAATTCTCATATGTTTTCAGGTGGGGGACTGTGCTCAAAGCTGATGAGCAACTATTTGTCAACCATCCTACACCAGAAAGGATAGTTTGAAGCTGGGAAGGTAATTGGCTCAAATGAATGTCAAAGTACTGGCACAATATGGGGAAGGGGGGGAATTGCCCACAGCATCATTTACTGCACAGGTATAGCATTAAATAGAAGCAAACTTGATGTAGTAGTGCAGCCTTCCCCAACCTGGAGCCCTCCAAATGCTTTTGGCTTCAACTCCCAGCAGCCCCAGGAAATATGGCTAATAGACAAGAATTCTGGGAGTCGAAGTCCAAAATATCTGGGGGGCTCCAGGCTGGGGAACGCTGCAGTAGTGAATGAGCTCTCACCTGTTTTCTAGTGATAATTTGGCTTTGCAATTCCTTTTGGTACATGTCAAGCAACAATGAGCATGAGCCAATGCAGACAATATATCGGATATCATTTTTTCCATCTGGGATTAAAGACATTTTAAAGGAAATCTGCCATGTTGGTTTGTATGTATTAAAACAAACAAACAAACAAACAAACACAAGATTAGTAAACACATTTCTTCTTTAAAACTATAATTAATGACATTTTTTTAATTTAAAAAACCCAGATTTCTTTATTCAGCAACATAAAGAAGCTTTTGGGCTCTTCCATTTGTAAAGAAATGAATACAACTCCACACACCCTCTTCATGTTCCAAATGAAACCCTGCCAAAGATATACACGAACAGCAGACAGTTCTTTTTTATTATTATTTCTGTGGTTTCATCTTGGGGTTTTTTATGTACATTTCACAGTATGAGATGGCTGACTCCAAGTGAAAGCGCATCATTTAAGTGTCCAGGTCCACATGCACTGGCCCGCACAGATGTTTATCTATCCAGGGTTGTTGGACTGTGACAAATGACACTCCAGTTTTGCTCGGAAAGCTAAGACAGTAGCACATTACGTTTTTAATTTGAGGATCTGGGGATCATGTCCCTGCTCAACAGAATATCTCTTTTGAGGCTGGCTCTATGGTTGATCAGAACTATTTCTTGTGAAATATAGTGATGGTTCTAGCTCTGATGTGAAAGAAAAATGGGAAGCTGTACATAGGGGGAGGGACCATAGCTCAGTGGTAGAGGTTGCAGGTAGAGATATCAGAGAGATCAGTTTGGAGGGTGGAGTTTGATGAGTTTTCCTAGGCTCAGCACCCCAAAATTCGTTTCAATTCCCACCATACTGCCCAACGCGATCAGGCCAGTTTGTGGATTTTCTGGGAATTTTAAGGGGTTTTTAGGTACAGTTCTGCAATTTGCACAAATTGTGTAAACTAATTTGCACAAATTCGGCTGTTATTTGTGCAAATTGTTTTGAAATTTGTGTAAATTGTTCAGAAATTGGCAAAAATTGCAGAACCTTCCAAAACATGTGCAAAAAAAGTTTCCTGGAGTTCGAGAAACAGCCCACAGCTTGGCTCACAGACGCAAAGCAAGTTGTACATGCCGCGGAACTCTGCTGAGCCAAAAAAGAACCGGATTTCCCAGCAACAGACATCCCTAATGCAGTTAAAGGAACAGGTAGCAGCTGATGTGAAAGACCTCTGCCTAAGACCCTGGAGAAATGCTGCCAGTAAGAATAGCCAATAGTGGGCTAGGTAGGCAAACAGTCTGACTAAGTATAAGGTAGCTTCCTATGTGAAGCAGTCACATGGCCATAATAGAACATCAGTAAATAATCAGCAAATAAAAACCTGTTCTTCCATTCTGCATTTTCAATAGCTCTCCACACTTCATACAAGCTCCAAACTAAGAGCACAAGAGGCTGATGTCTCAATACTCCCCTAGTGCGATTCTCAAAATAAAATAAGACTTAAGGCAGCTTTTACCAGCATTACTCTTTTCCTATTTGGAGCCAGTAAGTTTCATTTCTTAGCTTGCATACCAATGTGTACATGCAAATCAAGATTTGCTGGAGGGAGGATAATTTTAGCTTGGGTTCTCCCAATGTTCATGACACATTTGATGCATTTGACAGATGTTCTAGTCAGTGGATCCAATGCTGATTCAGTAGCCTGCCTTGCCCCTCTCCCTGTGCTTCAGCTAGACAGTGTTTTGTTTTTAATTTTTAAGTGGGCAAATGTATATGTATTCATTTTTTAAAAAATAAAAACATTTTAAAAACATTGGAAGATTGTTTCGGGAAGCAAAGGGGGGTTAGTGATGTCACTAGCTTCCAGCCAATCAGCACTGTGCACAGCCCATGTCTAATACAAATCCACAGATCCAATTTCTCCAGAGGTGAATCTAAGAGAGAAGATTGTATGTCTAAACAAAATATAGCGAGTGTGCTTCCAAAGCAGACACACTATTCAAATTACGTATATCTGTATGCACCTTTACATTTTAGCCTCTGATAACTTCATTTAATTAAATAGAGCCTTCTTAATTATATTCTGAAAAAAAATCAAGCTGTTCAACATCTGCAGCAGCTTTAGAAAGCATCTGAGAAGGGATGCCATCTAATTATAAAAAGACTAATCACCTTTTCCCCCACATCCTCTGGAGATGAACATCCAAAAAAAGAAAGCAATGCTTCCATACCAGATTTCTTCAAGTGTTGCAGTTCATTTTTCACGTACTGTTTAATCTTTGCTTGGTGCTTAAAAGAAGTAAGAACAAGTAAAGAGATAAGCAAGGAACTAAAGGAATCATGTTATTTATTTTCATATTCATTATGAATATTTCAAAGCTAGCATTTTACTTTGTGCTTGGAAATACCAATGGATCACAACAGTTGATCTGAAGTACAATTCAGACACTGAATGAAAAGAACCCTACAATAATTACATTTTCTGATCTCATGATTTCCAACAATCCAGTGCTATGCACCATTGCACTGAGGCAACAATTAACAGGTCCCAGCACAAGCATCATAACACCAGTATGAGAGAAGTCATCCTATTGCACTGCAGGAAGGGAAGACCTACACTTGACATGCCTGTGTGTGGATTAAAATCCAAATAGCTGCTTCTTCAAGGGAAAAAGTGTTAGCCTGGTCCTATTTGGGGTGGGGGAAGGTACCAGCTTTGGGAGGAGGCAACTTGGAGCTAAGAATCCATGGTGGGGAAGTATTTAACCTTTTCCCCACCTGTTCCCTATTCATGTCAAATTGTCCCCCCACCAGCCACTCCCCCCCTCCACGGGCTTCCAAATGCATGTTTAGAGTACCGCTGTGCTGAATTTTTTTATCTGTTTATTTGCAATTATTTGTTGTGGTGCAGGGCAAAAAGAAATTGCACCTGAAAATTTGTGGGCAGGGGTGAGAATTTCAGAGAAATTTCTCAGGATGCAGAGCTTCAGTGCTTACCTTACTGTAAGGAGGTGGCCGAGTGGGGGTGCTCTTTCTTTTACCATTTCCCCCATTCTCTCTTTACAGCCTCTCCGGCTGCTTCTGCTTCTTGGAAAGCCCCCTGGAGAACTTAGCCAGGACTCCCTCCTTGGGGCTTTCCCTGTGCTGCTGCCTGCAGAGTGCCTGAAAGCCAAGAGGGGCACTTTTGGTTTTGCTTTGTTGTTATTAAAAGTCCTTTTAACAACAACGAGAAGAAAAATAATACAGAAAATAGCAATAACTCCTCGCTTAGCTTTCAGGCACTTGGCAAGCAGCTGCATTGGAAAGCCCCAAGGGGGGAAGTCCTGCTGAAGTCCTCTAGGGGGCTTTCTGAGAAGATAAAGCAGCTGGAGAGGCTGCAAAGACAGAATGGTGGGAAATGGTTAAAGAAAGAGCACATGCACATAGCCCTCAGCCACTTCCTCAGGTAAGCACTGAAGCCCTGCATCCTCTCTGAAATTCTCAGTAACCCAATGAAAGAGGCAGAAAAATGATTGCCTCTTTCACAGGGAAACAGGGAGGCTGGGAAACAGCAGGCAGGGTTTTGGCACAGCAATAGTTTAGAGATAGAACCATAGAGGTGTTTGGGGGAGAGACATCCAACCATCAGGTATAGAGTCATTTCAAAGAGCAGGAGATCAGAGGGCTCCACTAGACTACACATGCAGCTCCATTTTCTGTCTTATGCAGGGCAGATTGTGTTGATCTGTCACATGCAGCCCTCCCATACAGCTGTAACAACAGGTCAAGGATACCTGGCTGTGGTATAGCAGGAATATAAAAGTTACAGGCAAGGATAAATTCACAAATACATATTTTAAAGGCAAGGACTAGGAGCTTTTCCTAGGATCCAGAAGATGGTGGGAAGCCAGTTGAGGAATTTTAGGAGGGCATTATATCTTCTAAGCCAGTGGTTCTCAACTTTTCATATCTTACATCCCACCAATCATAGGGATGTCAGAGAATTTCGCCACGAATCTTGGGGAGGCCGAATGCCAGCGCATTCGGCCCCCCGAAATCGGTGGCGAAACGGTCTGTCACCCCCCTGCCCCGCCTGGGACGGGACTCACCTTGGGCGAATCTTCCTGGCGGCGGCGGCGGTGGCCGGTCTTCCAACCGGCTGCCGCCGCCGCCACCATTTCCAGTAAAAAAACCAAAAAAACGTGATCAGCTATGTAAAGATTTATGTAGGCTATGTAAAGATTTATGTAGCCTATCACGGCTAGATTTTTAAAAAATACTGTGATAGGCTACGTAAATGTTTACGTAGCCTATCACGGCTGAGTAAAAAACAAAAACAAAAAACCGCGCGTAAGCAAATGGCGGCGCCCATGGGCGCCACCATTTGCATTCCTTATTTGGGCATGTCTAGTCTATGTAAACATTTATGTAGACTACGGCGAAAATAAGGGGAATACAAATAGCGTAGACGCTGCGCTATTTGCATTCCCCTTATTTTCGTTGTAGTCTACGTAAATGTTTACGTAGACTAGACGTACCCAAATAAGGAACGCAAATGGCGGCGCCCATGGGCGCCACCATTTGCGTATGCGCAGTTGTTGTTGTGTTTTTTTACTCAGCCGTGATAGGCTACGTAAACATTTACGTAGCCTATCACGGCTGACTGCAGGGACGCAAACGGCAGCGGCTACGACCACCGCCATTTGCGGACTGGCCGGCCAGGATTCGCGGGGGGAGGGACGGAGTGTCTCCCCCCCCGGGCAGAATTTTGGGGGGGAGGGACGGAGCGCCCCCCCGGGCAGAATTTCGGGGGGGAGGGACGGAGAGCCTCCCCCCCGGCCAGAATTTCAGGGGGGAGGGACGGAGCGCCTCCCCCCCATCTCAAATCACATTTCGTTAAAAGGTAAGTGACTTTCGTACATCCCTATTCTATCAAAGAACCTGGGTCCCACCATGATAAGAACAAAATAAGTTCACTTTTTTCTGAGAAGGAGATTTATATATTTACAGTAATTCCGTTATTATATTTATCATTATGGTAAGTTTTAAGAACACAAATATTGAAGTAGTGTTGTTGGGGGTCAATTTTGATGCTAGGGCTTTAAAACACAAACAAAAATAATAATTCCATTAGTAGTGGAAAATCTGATAACATTGCTGAGTGTAAATGTTATTGCAACCGTAACTAAAACAACAAAGATACTAAATTTAAAAATTGCAGTAGTATTATTGGGAATAAATGTTACTGCTATGACTAAAACACAAACAAAATAGTAATTCCATTAGTAATTAAAATGCTTACAACTAGCAGTGCACGCCAACAGCACACAGATGAATAATCTGTGGCAGGTAGGGTTGGCAGGAGACAGCACATCACATTTGCAGGTGGACATGGGGATTAAGGGAGAGCAAATTCTTAGTAATTTTTATGAAAACCCTGCATCCCAACTAAACTACTCCTGTGTCCCAGTGAGAACTACTGGTCTAAGCAATAAAAGTTCTAAATATAGCTGAGAGAGCCAAAGTGTGACAATGGGAAGCCTGTGAGAAGAACGTTGTTGTAATCAAAGTGAAAGGTTATTAGAGCATAGACCAGAGTTTTGGCTGAGTAGCTGGCAAGGAATCAGATATTTCATCATGTGATACAGAGAGAGGTAATGTGATTGTGAGAGACTGAAATGAAAGCAAGGAGAAAAAGTAATTAAATTCTTGTATTCTTGTGACTTTTTCTCTAATTAAATTCTTGTATTCTTGTGACTTTTTCTCTAATTCTAGCTAAGGGAAAAATCAGGGAAACCACACATGGAAAAAGTTGCACATTCCATTCAGCTCCATTAGGACTGAGAGCAACGGATGCATAAAGTGAAATCAATCAGATACTATTGCTCAGGGGAAAAAATCAGCAAGGATGAGTCTAGCAATCCATGACTCATATATGAGGGGGGGGGAGGTGTTTCCATGCCACGACATCATATATCCTTAATGACCTCCAAACGCAGCCAGCTCAGAGTAAATTGCTCGTGGAGAAACCCCCTAGATTAAAAAATGTTAATGTAGCCTAAGGTCACAATCCTATGCAGGTTTAGACAGAAAAAAGCCTACAACTCCCAGCATTCCTCAGTCAACATGGCTGGCTGGGGAATGCTGGGAGTTGTAGGATTTTTTTCTGTCTAAACCTGCATAGGATTGCGTCCTAAGTATTTTCCACATCTTAATTTAATCTTTAAAAAAACACACCAGTATTATTACTCACCTCTATAAAAAATTGCTTATGTCTCCGTCCACTGTGGATATAGTACCCATAAATTCTGACTGCATCAGATTCTTGGCCTGAAGTAAGGACAACATTGATTCTTTTGGACAACGCATGAATAATAAATATATGGGAAAAAATGGTCTGCAGTTGATTCAGTCCTTCATCAGAGATTATTAAGAAATATGGGTAGTTGTTTTTCAGAAAATCCTGCCAGGTGTCATCTAAGCAGTTAGAAAATTCAGTCTGAACTGCAATATCAGTGTTGTTGATAAGATGGAATATCAGTGCAGTTCTCAAAGAAAGGAGGTAAGGATTCTCGTGGTATACATGTTCTGCATCCTGTAAAGAAAATGTGATCATCTTGAATTTGCATTTTTGAATTTGCATTTAAGTGACATAACGATTAAAGCAAGTTATTTGTTCTTAGAGATTACATTATGGCTCCAGTGTTGTTCAGACACATGCATATTGAGCCCACTTAGGTTAATGAAGTTTTACTCTGAAGCCCAAGTAATTATATCTTCACAATACTCTATCCTCAGCTAGTATTAACTGGGAAATTCTTTAACCTTAGCACTATAATCCAAATTAGTTCCAGTATAAGGAAAGTGAATCAAATTTACAGAGCATTCCTAGCACCCCTCCCAAACATTTTCTCAACTTTAGTTAACAGGATGAGATAAAAATCGGGATGGGAGAGAGAAATGAGTTTGTTCTTGTTTGTTTGTTACAAGAAGAATGCATGCTGACCAACACAAGACCTATTATCTCAAACTTTTAATTTGATCAGACTGAATTCAACGCGACCTAATAATTAGGCAAAGTGCAGCAACAGTGCAATCCTATGAATGTTTAGATAGCAAAAAATCCTAGCATTCCCCAGCCAGCATGTAGGAAATTATAGGACTTTTTTCCCATCTAAACATGCATACGATTGCACCTTAAGATGTGAAATAAGTAAAGCCCCAAAACGTACAATAAAGACTAGAATGCTAACATACAACTAGACATGTTCAGGCGCTAAAGTCAGTAAGTGAGCATTTAGCTCACTGGCTGCATTTTAACTTCAGCAACATTCCCTCAGCTTGGATTTTCTATTTTCTATATGTGTTATCATTCCCTCTATTTTTGATGGTCCAGCTGCGAGTGCCATTGTTTATGCAGGCAAGAGTACCCCCATGCACAAGGCAGAGGTACTGTCAGGCTTGGGGAAACCTCATAGTTTGTATAAGTACAACAAATCTTTAGAAAAAAAATCCCCTAAGATGGAGAACCCAAACCTGCCCAATGAAGACTGAGCATTCTCAGTGGCCACAGAATATTCATGGACTGTGGGGGGGGGGGCAACCATGGAGGAGAATGGAAAGGAGTGCCAGGAATTCTGAACAGAAGCACTCCACACTACATTTTGTTGGCAAGGTTCCACTTGTTTTATATGTACTGACATTTCAAAATTAGGTGAGAGTTTGAAAGCACTCTGAACATCAAGGAATTCTACCTTGCAGGCCAATCCTATGAATGTTTACTCAGAAGGAAATCCCACTGAGTTCAATGAAATTTTCACAAGACTGCAGCCTTAGTCACAAACCATTTTAAGAGCTAGATTCACGATGGATATGGATTATTTTGACTTATAGGGTACCAAAAGGTGTATACATTTCCTCTGACAGAAGAAGAATCCAAATAGTCAACAGCAAAAATAGCCATACAGTAAAAAAAAAGAAAAAAGAAAAAAAACTTTTACTTGTTACCTGGAAGAAAACAATTATGTATTTGGCTCCTTTGCTTGTTAAATCCAGCAAAAAGCATTCCACTAGGTAAAAGAAGTGCAAATTCTGCCCTTGCTGTAATGTCAAGTTGCTTGCACATGTGATGAACATTGAATCACCATCAATCAGAATAAATTCTGACTCAACATAGTCATTCAACAAGCTGACTCTGGAGAAAGGAAGCACACATTAACTTCATAGTAAGGCACATGGCCCAAATACGGAGGAGGAGGAGGAGGGCTTCTGCGTCTTTTGTAGCTCTGCAGAAGAATTTTGATAGGTGAGGTACATCCAGGTAGCTAAGCCAATGGCAGCCAGAGGGGGTATAACACCTGTACCTACTGTGACATTCG
This sequence comes from Heloderma suspectum, assembly GCF_057233095.1. Lineage (NCBI taxonomy): Eukaryota > Metazoa > Chordata > Lepidosauria > Squamata > Helodermatidae > Heloderma > Heloderma suspectum. The sequence continues at coordinate 75,938,201 of NC_139462.1, forward strand.
AACACTTCAACCAATGGCATCAAAGATGAGGCAGGCATAAAAGACAAAGATGGATGAGGAGGACAAGGGAAGATTTTTATCAGTATTTTTGAAGAATTTGCATTCTATTTATTTTATTTTATTATTTATTAATATATTTTTAAACTGCCCTTCAATCTTGCAGATATCAGGACAGTGTACAAATGTCAAAATAATACATAATACAATAAAAACACCTAAATGAATATTTGACAACAAATATAACTGAACAGACAAAATCAACAAATTAAAATGCATGAGTAAACAAAACGGTTTGGGACTGAAACAACAGCAACACTGACACCAACCACATCTCCATTATATAACAACAGTAGCAAATAATAGAAGAAACTATATATAATATTAGAACAAAAACTGTACGTTTTGAGCAGCAAATACATCATCCTTTTGGGTGGCACAAAACTATCAAGAGGCTTCTAATAATTAAATTATGCCCTTGTTATTGCAGCATTGGGTTTGTGAGGTGTTATTGAAAATCCAGCACTCTGTTTTCATCCAGGAAAGCTGAAACATAAGGAACACGACAGAAGAAGATAAAAAGACAACTCGCAATGAGGAGGAGGAGATGAATGATGAGTCTGTTGTGTGTCAGATAGTGTACCAGGACATAGCAGTTGGTATTTCGGGGTGATGTTTTTGTAAACATAGCATTCAGGATAGGCATTCCATTCCATACACTGTTAAATCTGTGAAAGATATTTCTTTGTATATATGTTGCTTGTTCCTGAGATGCCAATTCCAGGAGTTCTCTTACCCAGTCATCAATATTAGATAGAAATCAAGATTACAAAGCCCATAAAACCAGTCACTTAGCAACTAAGGCAGCATGTGGGTGAACTTCCCCACCCTACAGAGTTATAATTGAACTACGGAATTATAACTGAACTGGATCAGGCTAAACCAAGCTATCCCCACCCCCACTCCGCCAAATATCGCCAATTCAAGTCAGATCAGCCTGTCACATCCCCAACTGGAGATATGATTCAGTCTGAACCCTCCCTCAAATTGCCCACAAGCTTTCTTCCTCCCAACCCACAAATCTCCATTCCCTCCCCCATGCCCAGTCTACTTGCTTACATTGCTGCTGCTGCTGCTGCACAGTGGCGACATCAGTATTAGAGAAGAATTTGGAGCATCACCATCTCCTCTGGTGCTTGGTGCTGCCAAATGTCATTTTCTTAGCACTACTGACATCTGGGATGGGTGGGTAATTCTCACATTACAAGATGCTGAGGTTCACATTCCAAGCCAAGGAATTATAAAGCTCAGTGACACTCTAAGTGTGTTGAACCAAGCTCCAAGAGAACAAAGGAAATTTAAGATACTTTGCCTAGTGTGAAGTTAATTCTTTGACTGGCATCTTTTCAAAGCTCACAGATGACCTTACAGCTCCAGTGTGTGTGTAAGAGCAGGCCCTAACTGGGTAGCCTCTAACATCTTCAACAAGAGTGTTCAGAATGGTTTAGTTTGACCAACACTGAACAGAACGAATGAATTTGTAGTCACAATTTTTCCTGCACTAGCCTAAATCTAAGATCAAGTTTGGAGGAATCTACTAAATTAAGAACTTATTTCCACTGGACTGGGAGTACAGTGTGCCTGATTCTACACCCAAATTGGATGCCCTAATCTTCATTAAGTGATGGTACAGTGGGACTGTTTGACAATACTTTAGAGCTCGATCCTTTAGACAGTGGCTAGATGGCCACAGGAGTGTTCGGTTTCTGGGAACCGCCTCCCCACCCCCGCCCCCACCGCCTCGTAGGCAGCGCGGATCGTCGCCAGGCTCCGCACTTAGAGATGTGTGAGCACACCCCAGCTCAGGTCCTCCGGGTGCCCACCGAGCCACTGTCCTCGCTCACCGCCCTGCCCGCGCCCTCCCAGATTCACCGCGATCCCCTCCAGTGAGCACCTGCCATTTCCCCATCTTTGTTTTCTATGCAAAAAAGGCAGTTTTGAAAATGTGCATATTTAAATATATGCAGTTTGGGGGACAGGAAAGCTTAGTAGGTGCAATATTAGATGCCTCTGACATTGCACCTATTAAGCTTCCCCAGCCCCCAAACTGCACATATTTAAATATGTGCTTTTTCAAAACTGCTTTTTTTGCGCAGAAAACAAAGGCAGGAAAATGGCAGGCGCTCACCAGATGGGATCGCGGTGAGTCCAGGAGGGCACGAGTGGGCACGAGCAGAGGGGCAAGCGAGAACAGCAGCTTGGCGGGCACAGTCCAGGGGTCGTGGGTGGGGGGGTGACTGACTCCTGGACCCAGTCGGGCGCCCGCAACATACCTATCTGCACTCGGATGAGCAGCATGGAGCAGGGCAAAAGGGAGCATTCTCGGGGGCGGGGAGCACAGAAGTGCTGGTATGACGTTCCTATACATTGTCCAGCCTCCCCGCTGCCCGCTCCAAAGTCCCACGGCTAGATAGCAGAAATCGGCTGTCTAGCTGTGAGTGCAGGGCGGCTGGAGCATGGAGGAGAAGATCCATTCCACCCGTCTTGCATTAGATAGGCGGTCACCTCCAAGTTCAGAGGTGGCCGCCTCTCCACATAGGATGGCTCCCTTAAAGAAAATAACCATTTCAGCCTCCAATCATATGCACACTTACCCAGCAGATAGTCCCAATGAACATCATAGCATGGGACTTCTGAGTAAATATGTACAGAATTGTGCTGCATGAGATGTGTTAAGCTGGTTCTTAGATAACCTACGTATTTCATATGTAGCAATTCCCCCAAACTTAACAAGCCTTGTGCATTCAGTAACTGAAAGTATGTGAAAATGAGGTTGTCCATTCAAGCTTGCCATAAAAGAGGACAACTTCCAGTTTTTCATGTCAGATTAAGACGAGTTAACACCACAGGCCTACACAGAAGTAAGTCCCACTGAATTCAATGAGACAGTCCCAGGTAAGTGGACATAGGCTGGCAACTTTAGCCACATTGGTGATTTATAGTGTGTGTATGTGTCACATGTTAGTTTATGCTAGTTTATCAGGTGTGTTATCCATTCGACCCTTTTTGGTGTCCATTTCTGAAAATACTCAAAAACTTCAATAAAAGTTTACAAGTGAATTAAACTACATCCATCATACTGAATAGTATTTAACCAGTCATACTTACTCTGTTTTTGGTAGTTCTTCTAAAATTAAATCAGTCATTTGTCTTATGATGTTTTGTAGCTCTGAAAAAAGACAATTTTAAAATTAATGATTCATCCAAGAGTCATGTTGTGTGTTTCTCAGGCTTAGTTCACATCACCAGATAGCCAAAGCAATGTGGAAGCAGAAAAACATGAAAAGCTTTTGCCACAGCTCCTGTGTGACCTGCTTTTTTCCTTAATTTATGTCTTATTATTTTGAATTAAACAGAATAAGGGTGCAATCCTATGCAGGTTTAGACAGAACAAAGGTCCTACAATTCCCAGCATGCCCTAGCCAACCATGCTGGCTAGGGCATGCTGGGAGTTGTAGGACTTTTTTTTCTGTCTAAACCTGCATAAGATTGCACCCTAAATGTGTTAGGAGTAGGGCATGATTCAAATAACAGCAAAATGCATTACTTCTAATGGGGGGGAAAAACAGTTTTGAAGTCAATACATCAACAAAATAAGGAGATTTCTCCTATTCATCTTTTTCTTTTCTCCCACAAAATATGTGGGAGAAAACAACTTTAAGATATAAAGGCAAGTTTTATAAACACTTTTTATCGAGTGAGAATGTAATCCTAACACAGAGATCCGCTGACTGTAGTAAGTTGGGATGGGGTGGATGAAATGCTTCACAGGTGTAGATCTACCACTGGCACTATTTCCACTGGCAGTATGCTCTGAAACAGGGCATTCTGGGGACAGGGCGAGAGTGAGTTGGAGGTGACCTTAGATCCGCTGGATCTGAAGCCCCTTCTTTCTCCAGAAACCCCCCAGGATTAGGTGCATCACCTATGCCAGGCCAGCCTGGAGCTGGTGTAGGTATTTTCCCTCCTTGTTAAACTAATGGGAGTGGGGAAATTCAAAAAGCAGAATCACCAGCAATGGAAAAAGGTAAGTCTGCCCCCCTCACCGCCTCCCTTGGTAGGTGGAAGCTAGCAGGGCTTTGGAAGTGGCAGATGATTCCCCGCCCTTCCACCCAATCCCACTTAAGATTGCTCTTTTAGCTTGCAAACAACTATCTATATGTTTTGGTGGTCCATTTGGTAGGACATAACTACTTCCTAATAAAAGTAGTAACAACTTTTGGTGCTCTCCTTTTGTTAAATGTCTAAGGAAAGATCAGGTAATCTTTGTGTAGATAATTGATCAGTTGTTAAAGCAGTTTTCTGCCAGAAGGTTTGCTGACTGAGCATGGTAAACAACATTTAATGGTAGGCCTCACTGCCAGATTTCACTAGCCCCGTCCCAGTTTCAGAGTTTCTGGCACAATAGCTGGCAGCTCCCTTCTGTAATTTAGATCTGTTTGGAATTGGTGCAAAATTGGTTTGAGTGAAAAGTCTGGACTCCTAAAAGGTATTTATCTTTATGTATTTACTTAGGGGTTTCTATACCAGCCTTCATCACAAAGATGCCAGGGTGATTTACAATTAAAAACAGTAACAATTAAAACAGCAGTATTTAAAGCAGCAGTACAATGAAATTCACAGATCAAAGAATTTTGACTGGAAACATTTAAAAGCCTGGAAGAATAAATCTTTGCCTGGTGCCAATGATCTTCCCTAGGGACAGAGAGGTCCACAAACAGGGCACCTCCACCAAAAATGCCCTCTCTCTGGTCACCACCTGCCTCCCCTCTGACAACAGGGGCACATGAAGGAGAGAGAGCATCATCAGATGATCTCAGTGTACAGGCAGGTTGATTTGGGAGAAGGCATTCCTTTAGTATAAAAAGGTGAAGGTGTCCCCAACCAGTCGTGTCCGACTCTAGGGTGCGGTGCTCATCCCCGTTTCTAAGCCGAAGAGCCAGCGCTGTCCGAAGACGCTTCCGTGGTCATGTGGCCGGCATGACTGAACACCAAGGTGCACGGAACGCTGTTACCTTTCCCGCCGAGGCGGTACCTATTTATCTACTTGCAATTTCTTGCTTTCGAACTGCTAGGTTGGCAGAAGTCCTTTAGTATAGGGGTGGGCAACCTTTGGCCCCCAGGCCGCATGCATCCCCTGGCCTAATTTTATGTGGCCCTCAGCCTAATTTCATGTCATCAGCTCAGACTTCTGGCAACAGCAATCTGCCTCTTCCCTGGCAGTTCCTGCTAGGCAGGAAGGAAGAAGCAGAAACAGAAAAGGGGGGGGGTGGCAGACAGAGAAAAAGGAAGGGGGTGACCCACCCATATTTGGTTCTGGCACTGCCCACCACTGGCTTCAACTCCATCCACCACCAACATGCAGTCGTCAACAGGTTGTCCATAAGAGCATTAGGCTCTTGACAGAAAAAAGATGGCCCACCCCTGCTTTAGTACCTGAGTCCCAAGCTCTATATAGAGTTAAAAGTCAGAAATAATCAGGTCAATGGGGAAATTCCAAGCTCCTAGGATCCAAGAACGTTCAAATCTGAGACTAGTACCTAGGACTCAGAAATATTTTCCAATCCTGGGTTTTGGAAGAGACATGATCTTTCTCTCCAGTTTGGGACAGGGACACTTTCACCATGTCCTTTTTTCATCCCTATCTGAAAGTGCTGACATCATTTAAAGACAGGCTGATGGCAGCCAGGAAGAGTGTAAGGCTTTATCTCCACTGAGCCATGGCACAGGCTGGCAGAGCACAACTTTCTTCCCTGCTCCTAGCCATGAGAAGACAGGGAGGGGGAGGGAGAAAAACGATGCCCCACTAGGTTGCAGCAAAGCCTTGTTATTGGACAAGGCCTTCTTCGTTTTTCTCCTCAATTATGTAAGCCATGCATAATCCAAGGCATTGAACTAGGTGGGAGAAAGGAAGAAGGCTTTGTATCCTTGACTGCTTACCAACTACATACCAGGGTACAGTCTCCTCTTCCACCTGCCTTCCATCCCTGTTTAGCAATTAACCTTCCATCCAGGTCAAGCACCAGCAGGAAGGTAGGATATAAAACAACCTTAAGAGACACTGCCTCAACCACATCTTCAGAACACAAAACTTTTGCCAGTCATAAAACAGCTGTGCTGGATCAGAGTCCATTTCCAGGCACAATTCAATGTACGGGTTTTAACCTTTCAAGCCCTAAACAAACTGGGACCTTAAGAACTGCCTCCCCCCAAATGAATTTGCCTGGGTGTTGACATCAGCTTCAGAGGCCCTTCTTCATGTCCTCTCACCATCAAGGGAAGGGCCTTCTCAATTATGGCACCCTGACTCTGGAACTCTCTTTCTCCCTAGCGAGTTTTGCCTGGTGTCAGGGGTATTTTCTTATTGGCATCATGTGATTACCTTTTTATTTGCCCAGGTCTTTTAGACACTTATTTTATTGGTGGATTTTTGTTTCTTGTGTTCTTTTAATATTTCGTTGTTTTAATTATTGCTATTTTATTATATGCTGCTCTGGGACTCATGGGCCTGAAAGTCAGGGAAATAAATACATACATACAATCAAGGGACATGAGAGAAAAGAAGAGTAAGCGCTACTGTGTATCACCAGACAACTGCAAAACCTGTTGGTCCTCAGAAAAGTTGCCAGCAGCACACCTCTGCTCCACACCAAACACCAGGGGAGGAAGACACTCCATCAAGTGAAAGTGGGCAGCCCCAATGACCAGCTCCCTGTGTGAACAGGTAAGTTCACGGTCCTGCTGGAGGAGACACTGTGGTTCTTGTACACCCCTTGTACACGCTGAAATTCAGTGAAACCAAGACAGCTTGATTCTATGTAAGTGACAAAAGACTCCTTCAAACACATCAAGAGAAAAATGGATGCAAATAAATGTTGATATAGTCACTCACCTAGGCTTGGGAAATCATACATACCTTGTTCACAAAAAATATTTTCTGAGGTATTTGTCTTCTTTGTCTTTTTTGCCAACTTGAGCTTGTTGGCAGAGCCAACATCTCCTGCACGCCCATTTGCTGCACACCCTTCAGAAGCCTTGGTTACTTTAGTGCTTTTAGCTTTCTTCTTGCCCATGTTTAAATGTGGATATCTGTATATCCCATTACTCTTTCACACACCCTGAAACAATCGAATTCATGTATCTATGATTCTAGTAATCTAAACATCCACACATGACAGCTGTCATTTTTAAAAAGAAAGTTGCAATCTATATATACCACAACCTATCTCTATACAAATCTGCAGACTAGTTCTCAGAGTTTACAAATAAAATATTCAAAATATGACTTCACTGTACCTGAAAACTTCATAGATAAAATTAAAATGTTGACTTTTATGCCAAACTGGAGCATGAATCTTAAATTGTGATTTTTCAACAATATTGTTTAACGCAATATTGTCTTCTTTCCCCCCTTTGCATACTAGCTCCTTTTTTCAGTAGTGTGTGTGTGTGTGTGTTTAATTAAGCTGTGGTGGGTGTTGTATTCTTTTAAGGTGAAAGTAGTGATCAAGCATGTCATTTTATTTTGTGGGGGGGAAATGCTGGTTATCTATAAGCATTTATTTTATGTGGGTAAACGATTCCCTTTCATGTTAAAACTATAAAAGTTTTTGCCTTGTTTATTAGATTGACCACAGCTACAGGGTTTTTTTTCTCACTGAGATTTTAAAAATCCCATCCAAGAGCATGCATATTGCGTTCCTGGTTCAATACGTGGCACTAAAGGGACTTTTGGGACTGTTATTGTTCAATTTTCACGAGTCTCTACAAAAAATTATCTTATGCGTCTGGCAAGAGAACGGGGTGAGCTTCGGTGGGGACCAGCAAATGACAAGATTATGCTCTTCCCTGATTATACTAAAGAAATTGCTGACAGAAGAAGGCAATTTACCAAGACAAATTAACCTGCAATATCATATTACATATCCAGCTACATTTTGCATTCTTTTTGAAGGCCAGATGAAAAGGTTTTTAAATCCTGATGCTGCAGAGACATGCCTTAGTGGTATTAAAATTAAAACAAGGGAACCAACTCTCTCAGTCTCCTGGGTTGGAATTTAGCCATCTTTACTGTTCTTTTGAAGTGCTGCTTGCGTTATGGTTGATAAGATGTCTAGGGCAGTATGCCAGAGTAAATGTTTGCATATTTCAGTTTCCTTTCTCCTTTTTTATGTTATATTGTAATAAAATGCCTGTGTGTGTGTGTGTACACATATAAATATATTGTTAGATATATTACTTAAAATATACAAATGGTTTGCTTTTGTTTTTTATCTTTCTTTAAAAAAAGCTGCTTCTTCTTATGATGATTATTATTAACATCATTATGGGATTATGATTATTACTATTCCTTGCTGGCTAAACTTTAATGTTTATTAATACGTGTTAATTGAATGGTATATATGGCCAGTGGAAATGGATTGTTTGCTCCCGTTCCTTTGCTTTAAGACTGAGGTTATGACACAGAAAGATAAGGTTCATCGTTTGTGGTGCAGCGGATTGAAGATTTAATAATACCTGCAATGTAAAGAGTGCTGTATAGGTATAATCTGTTTGCTTTTAGATATAATCCCTCCCCACCCCTTTTTTTTTCTTTTTCGTTCTTCTTTTGCTATCTTCCCTTTTTTTTTTCTTCCTCAGAATACTGTATTGTTGGAAACTGAAGATTCTGATTATGTTGCTGGTATTGTTTATTTCATTTCTAAAAATAAAATAAAAATAGATTTTTTTAAAAATCCCACCCAAACCCACTTTAGGACTTGTAATCATTTCCTTAATGAAATTAACGGTAATGTAAACATTTAAGTACAACATGAAACAGATTAATGCTGCTGTTGCTCCCGAGATGAGATTAATTGCTTGCAGCAGGAGTGCAGAACCTCAGGCTCAGGCCTTCCAGAGTTCCCCACATGGCCAAGCCCCCTTCCCCTTTCCCCCGACCACTGGGTGATTTCCCCACTTTTCTGCAGCTTTCCCCCCATTCTATAAGGTTGAGGTGCCTCTCCTAAGGCTCAGTTACTGGCAGTGAGAGCTTTAAGCTAAAATACGCTGGCCTTTGGCTCCACCCCTTTTGCTTTTGGCCCCACCCACCACTGGAACGTAGCCCCTCAGAGCTTCCCCAAAATGGAATTTGGCCCTCTGGCTGAAAGAGGTTCAACCCCCTGGCTTGCGGGATTCAGAAACCCTTGGTGCAGTACTAAAAGCAAACAGGACTTAATTGTACTTTGCTGGATTATCACATAGCTACTGTGCCTACAGGGTGGAGCTGTTCTGCAGCATCTTAGCATTCATTTCACCCACAATGATGCTCCAAGGAAAGTACAGCTTTAACCAGACATGGCTAATACTTCCTGTTTATGATATATGTGTGCCTGCCTTTATCTAAAGGTATTTGTCTATTTGGAGACAGGACCCAAGATCCTCTCCAGCTGACTAAACACCTAAACCTAAAAAAACCCAAGCAGAATCCTCCAGATGGATCCCTGCTTGTTCAAGCCCTTGTCTTAGAGCAGAGGGCTAGTATCCAGATCCTCATCCACAGTTCTATATAAAAGTGGAGAGGGGATGGATACCCTCCTTCCACCATCCCAGGTCCTACTAGGTGGTTTTCTGCCAACAAAATGAAGATCCTCCCCTTGACCCTAGAGCAGCCAATTCACAGGGTCTTTCCTCTTTCAAGAAGGCAGATGTATTGCAAAGAAAGCAGGGCTACCTGTGTTCCTAGCATAGTTGTCAACAGCAACAAATGAGATGAATCTGGGTATTTCTAACACTAAACATGTATTTCCTAATGAGATTATAACTCTAATAAGCATATGAAATAGGCACAATACATAAAAGCTCAAAAGTACATAGTGAAAAGATAGCAGCGACATAAAAGAATGTTATATTAACGTTGATCTTGCCATTCTTGAGCGTGTTCTTGGCTCTCTCCGTGGAGAGCGGAGACCCTGCTTCCCAAGAGAGAGCTGGTTTGAACCCGTGTCACCTTTAAATACCACTTCTACAGAAAGACTCTACTTATTTACACCTATTTGCACTCGTATAATGAAGGATGCATCTGATGTTACTTTGTCTCTTTGGGGTCAGACCGCAGGGGTATTCACAGAACACCCTACACACCCATTCAGTAAACACACGAAGGAGGACTGAATTGTGCCCCTCAGCCATGCCCCCTGCACGCATGCTTTCAGTGGCCGTGCATTCTGGCTGGAGGGGATCGTTGTTTCTCTGAGTTTATGCTGATGGAGCTGGGCCAAGCAAGGCAGAGGAGTTAGTGATGACAGAAAGGCAATATAGCAGGGTGGATAAAAATGGATGGGTTTTTTGGTTTGTTTTTGGAAAAAATGGATTAAAAAAATTAAATTGGATTTTTAAAAAATGTACATAGTAAGTTAACATCAGGATATAAGCATGTTAGCCATACAGTTAATCTCTAAACAGAATCAATGACTCGAATGGGTACATTGTGTTAAGGGAGGCTTTTCTATTGAAATGAAGAACCAATTTGATCATTTCTCAAATGTGAATATTTATGTTCTACCTATCAAACATGGGTGTTTCATTTTGACCCAATGAGAATAAACTATTTCTAGTCTGCCCAGTGATTATCTAACCTCACTACAACTTATCAGTCATAGGCACTGCATTTTTGTTTGCTAACTTTGTTTTCTGAGGGAGAGGCTGGGCCAAGACAGAGTAAAGCAGAAAAGAGCAATACTGGAAAGAAAAAGAAAAGACAAAATTGTTCAATGTGCATCTTCCTGTATTCCCATAATTAGGCTGCAATCCTATAACCACTTGCCTAGGAGGAATTGCACTGTAAACCTCAAACTGTCATGAGCGCTGATCATAAGAAAGCCCCTGTGTTTGTTGTTGTTGTTCAGTCGTTCAATCGTGTCCGACTCTTCGTGACCCCATGGACCATAGCACGCCAGGCCTTCCTGTCCTAAGCCCCTGTATAGGAATAGTTTAAAGACACTTCCTCTACAGGTAAGAAAAGAAAACATGTAAATTATATACAGTGAGACTAAGGGCACAACCCAATGGGGATAGTCAGCCGCTTCTGAACTCAGAGGCAACTGCCTATCCAATGCGGGGCAGGCGGAGCACAGAGGGGATCTTCTCGTCTGCGTTCTGGCTGTCCTGCATTTGTGGCTAGATGGCTGATTTTGGCTGTCTAGCCAGGGCACCTCAGAGCGGGGGGGGGGGGGAGAGGCTAGATGGCACATAGGAAGTGTTGTAATGGTGCTTCCACTGTCCCTTCCCCAACCCCAGAAATGCCCCCTTTTCCCCTGCTCTATGCTGCTCTTACGAACACAGAGGAGGGACGATCCACGCTGCCCACAAGGTGGCAGGGGAGAGGGCAAGGAGGCTGTTTTCTGGGAACCAACCTTGGAGCACTGGCTCTGACCTCAGTTCCTAGAAAATGAAAAATCCTATGGCCATCTAGCCGCTGTCTAGCAGCCATAGGATTGCCACCTAAGAGATGCAAAGCCTGCTTGTAAGAATGAAACAGTGTAAATGCTACTCTTCATTAATTATCATGGTTTCGTGGAAATTGTTCAGGAAGTATATGACAAGGTTTCAATGGGAAACTGATTTAAATCAGTGTTTTAGATCAATCCACCTTGATTTAGATCAGCCTTCCCCAACTCGGTGCCCTCCAGATGTGTTGGATTACTACTCCCAGCATGCTGCAGAAAGATCACAAAGGGCAGCTACTCAGGAGGAAAAACAACACATTCTGTGAAGGCCAAAATGGCTTTCTCCTTCCCTATTAGAGGGGTGGAAGAGGACATTCTGGGCATTCCTTCCCTTGCTCTACCCACCCAAAATGGTGGGCTTCTCTACACAGAGGCTTTTTATCCCGCAACTTTAGTGGGGCTTCTGCTTCCATATTCTTTGTGGGATTAATATTGCCCCTTTTCACACACTTCTGTTCCCCCCCCCAGGGAGTTCCTTTATGTGCACGCTCTATCTGTTTCATTATACAGCCACTAGATGGTGCTGTGCTATAGCACCACATTCACTTTTCACTGAGAAATCCAACTTGCTATAGCTCATTATACACGATCTTTAAAAAATGGAATAAAGGTCACAAAGCACGGGAGAGGCCCTGGAGCTTGACAATGTCATGTAAAGGACCAGTAAACTTCCATGAGTAACCAATTTCAATCACAGGATAAAAGCCCTGTGTGGAGAAGCCCGTAGTCTTGCTTTACTCACACTTCTGAGATGAGAGTGGGCAAACAGGGATGGCTGTACAGCCTTCTTCTATGTGCCAGTTTTCCTGAGCCAGGGAGGTAGTATTTTAAAGTCTTACTCTTAATTTTTATTAATTATATTTTAAATATGCCCAATAACAAAAGTTCCCTGGTTGTATGAATGAATTAACCTTTCAGAGATAGATAAATAGATAGATAGATGGACAGATAGATATTACAGGCAATATTTTGAAGAATGATGATATCCTTTCCCTTTGCGTAGAAGTGCATTCTTTTCTTTCGGACTAAGGGCCAAACAACATGTTACACACAAATCCATGTAGTGGTAGCCCAATAGTCCCTTGTTATTTTAACAGAAAAGTGCTTCAGGAAGGGGCAAATGGGATCCTAGACACACTTCACCTTTGCTCTTCACTGTGATCCACCAAAGCTAAGATCTTTCCTCCCATACGGCCGCTGCCTCTCAGACAACACGATAGTTCTATACTGCTAGCAGGGTTCTCCCTCCCCACACCCAGCTCTGTGGGTTCCTTTTAGATAGCAACAACAGCCACTCTGGACAGACAATACCAAGGCAAAAAGCTTAGTGGTGAGACCAAGCAAGAGGACAGTGTACCATGAAAAGCACCTGCATGCGTGGTCAGCAGAAAATACTAGAATGACAGTTCCTTTGTCTGCAGACCGGATTTCCAGGTTTCTTTTGATGCCATGACTATCTCTAGCTAGACTGGTAAATGTGACAGCTGCTCAGAGGAGACATGCAGAAATCGTTGCAGTGATTTGGCAACACTGTCTCTCCCCCACCCCAAACTAGAAGCAAAGACAAACACTGAGAAGCGCAAAATTGTGTGGGGGCAATGATATCGGTAGTAGTGGTTTTGTTAATTGTCCCAGTAATCCCTTCTCCTTTAGGAGGACAGAAATAACCTGTCCAATTTTATTATCCTTATATTGCAGATGGGTATTGTGTGATGCTCAGCAATATTATAGCCATATTGTAAGGAATGGGGGCAAAGGTTGAGACTGGCTTATGACAATCCTACAATGTCCTTCTGCATGTTACACTACCAAGAGAGGTTAAGGGAGCAATCCTATGCATGGTGAGACAGAAAAAAAGTCCTGTAACTCCTAGCATTCCCCAGCCAGCCATGGCTGACTGGAGAACACTGGGAATTGTAGGCCTTTTCTCTGTCTAAACATACACCCTGAATTAGTGGGGACACGGATGCAGCTTTCTCTGCGGCAGTGTCCCACCTGTGGAACTCTCCCCCAAAGAAAGTCAGGCTGGCCTCTTCTCTGTTCAGTATTAGGCAGGCTGTTAAAACCTTTTTGTTCTGTACAACTTTTTAGTATCCACTGTCTGTTAGCTCCAGACTCCCTTTCTTAGATTCTCTCCAGCTTTCCATTTCTGTTGTTGGTGCTGTTTTAACGTTTTAAAAGTGTCCTTAACGGTTTTTTTAATTAAGTTTTTTAATTGTTTTAAAGCTTTTTACATTGTTAAAAGCTGTGAAATTGTTGCAAGTTTTAACTGTAAATCACTTGGGGGAGGGGGTATTTGGGCCGAAAGGTAGCTCATACATTTACAAATAAATAAAATTCAAAATTAAATAAAATATAGTCCAGTGTCATTATCCCCATATTGTGGGGGAGGGGGGGTGTCTGAGGACCTTATGACAATCCTGTAATGTATCCCACTGTTACCATGGTTTTGTTGAAGATGGAGATGAGGATTACAATAACCCTGTATTTTGACCTCCATCTTTCAGATAGGTGCTGAAAATGTAAGATAGCGACTTAAGGCTGCAGTCTTATGCACATTTATCTTCAGTAAGCCTCAGTGAACCGCCTCCTATGGGGCTTACATCTGAGTAAACATGCATAGGATAGTACTGCAATCTTTTTGCTGAAATACAAAATCACAGATACAAGGCAATACTTGTGCAACAGTCTAGTGAGATTTAGAGGCTAGCGAGTTGGGCTTATATTGGGGACGCCCAGGTTCAAATTCCTATTCAGCTATGAAATTCTCTGGGTGACCTTGAGTCAGTTAATATCTGCCTAGCCTTCCTCACAGGGTTGTTATGACAACAAAGTGGTGGTGGGGGGGAGAATCATGAATGCTGCTCTGAGCTGCTCCTTGAAGGAAGGATGGGATACAAATATAAATAAAAATGTTATCAGGACGCATCCAGGCAACAGAACATGACGTATTAGGATATAAGGCACTCATTTTGCTAACATTATCCCTGGGTCAGGATCACCTAAAATCAGTACATGATCATAACAGAAGGTATCCAAAGTATACCTCAGATTGTAGCAAAGCCACCTCAACCCATACACATATATATATATATATACACACACACACACCCGAAGGCAACGCTCAATTGAACGTAGATGCGTTGCGCTCTTACCACTGCAAAACAGAGACGCCAAGCCTCGCCGTACTTACGTGCTACTCTATCCTCTCTGCCTCTGTGGCTACTCCAGGGTCTTCTGATATCCGCCTGGATTGGGCAGGCAAGCTTGGAATTAACTACCAATAAGTTTCGATTCTCGGCAAACACGTGGTAAGTACGGCGAGGCGAAATTGACGCACCCACGGAAAAGCGAGTTACCTTGGTGTCTGGAAGTTTTCGGCAGCTGCAAAAAGCTACTATAAATATGAAGGAAGTTTAAGCTTCAAGTCCTATGCTTCCGTACTGGGAGTAAGTCCCAGTGAACTGAATGGGACTGACTTCTGAGTAAGCAGACAAGTGTAGGATTGCGCTGTAAATCTCGTTTTCTAAAATAATTGAATTACGATTATTCTAAAATCTCGCTATTGTAAACGGCTCGAATTGCAGCCGAGGGGATCTATAATGTTGAGGTGATTTATTCTTTTATAAAAAGCGGGGGCTGCTAAAGAAGATGACCATAGAAAAGAAAGAGAACGACTCTAGGGGTCCACAGACCTTTCAAAGACAAGCAAGACGCAAACTCGCGTCAAAGGGGAAATGAGCTGCACGCTGCAGAGCGTGGAGGGTCGTGAGAATCTAATACAGCGCCCTGCTCCGACTGAGGGAAGGATTGGCCCACACATTAACCTACTGTTAGACGGTATATTGACCACACACATATACATCATCCAGATATGCCGGACAAAATAATACAAAACCAAATAGCTGCAGGGAAAAGGAGCGGCCCAGTAAAACCACTGAGTAGTCTTAGGTTAGTATCCTCTTCCAAAGCAGCTAAAATGTAGTGGGGAAACGTATTTACTACTCAGTCTGGATAAAGCCCTGGATAAACGGGGACGGAAGCAAGGATTTATCTAGATTGATGGCTAAACGCGTGCCCCAACTACATTTAAGCTGCTGTTGGAAGGATACTAACCCAAGCCTCAATTCACACTATAATATTCAGCTCACATGGAGGGGAGAGGGAGGTAGCCTTCTGGCTATTTACCTATTGAAAATGATGACAGTTTCAAAACTCATGCATGTTTCTAAAAAGTAGTGAACAAAATTACTGCAGATTTCAAAAGTAGAAGGAAAAGTGCTTGATGCTTCCAAGATGTAGCTCACCTCTTTTCAGCGTGTTTAACAGTCATACAACCCACCCACCCCTGCTATTTCAGCCTTACTGGCGTTATAGCCAGCTGTAATAGACCAGAGTGAGGCCATATTGAGGCCCAGTGAAGGTTGGGCCTGGATATCTTCACTGTGGAATTTTCAAATGTGTACATGACCACCACCACCCTCTCTCTCAGAAAAATGCAAAGTTCTGAAAAGCAGTTTGCCTAACCAGAAAAAGTTTCTATATGTGAACAAGCCAAATAGGGAACTGACTATATGTTGCAATTCTCCAGACAGGCCAGCCAGTGGTTTAGGAACTTCTGGTGTCAATGGTGAACTTCCTTTTTATTCAACAAGCATTCTGCGCATGATCAGGTGGCTGTGTAATCAATTTCCTAAGAAAAAGCTAGTGGTCTCTAGCATGCGGGGAGGAGTTTATTTCACCGCGCAGAGAGTGAACTCTTCACACTGCAGAGTTTTCTCTCTATCAAATAAAGGTGTGTTGTTACCAGAAAGTGTCTTTAATTGTTGGGCCAGGACACTTTAATTGTTGGGCCAGCCATATTTTTCAGCACCACCCCAAAGAAATAAAAGCAAACTGCCTTTGGCATAATGTAGTCAAACATTATCATCATAGTTAAAAGTTAACTAGTTAAGGCCACGATCCTATGGCCACTAGTCAGTGGCTAGACGGCCATAGGACTGGTCAGTTCCTGGAGAACCGACCACCCCCTCCTATGCCGCCTCATAGGCAGCACAGATAGGCTCTGCGCTCCGCACTTGGAAGAGCAGTGCAGAGTGGGGAAAACAGGGCATTCCTGGGGGTGGGGCAGGGCAGGGAGGTCAAAAGTGCCAGTAGGACACTTCCTGTGTGTCATCCAGCTGTCCCTTGCTGCACTCTGAGGTCCTATGGCTAGACGGCCGAAATCGGCTGTCTAGCCGCAAAAGCAGGGAGCACCTCACCACTCCTCCCGCCCTGCACTGGATAGGCAGTCGCCCCTGGGTTCAAAGGCAACCATCGATCCTGATAGGATTGCTCCCTAAAACATGGCTTTTCACCAAAGCCTTTGTGGGCTAATTGAATTCCCTAAAGTTGCACACTGTTTTAACTGTTTTATTGTTTTAAATTTTTAAATTGGTATTAGCTTGCTTAATGGTTTAATATGTTTTAGCTGTTTAAATTATTTATTGTTTTATACTGTTTAAAATTTAAATTGATTTTATCTGTACACCGCCCTGAGAGCTTAATGATAATGACCCACCCTAGTGGGATACACATGTTTTAAATAAATAAATAAATAAATAAATAAATATCCAAAATGACATATGAGGAGGCCTGGCCTACTTCTGCCATCACCTTCTGTAGCACCTGTCTGTCAGCCAATCAAGTAAGAAGAGAGAGGGAGAAAAAGCCTGAAGACTCTCCAACTCTGTGGAAATTCTGTTCCCAAAATAGTCCTGAGCTAAATGCCTTCCAAACATTTCCCTCAGGCTTCACACTCTCTCATGCACCCTTCCCTGCCTTGTGCCAACTTCCCTTTGTTTGTTTGTCTGTTTGTTCTGTTTTATCAGTCAAATGCTATTTGGTTTAACAGTTCATTACATATTACATACTTCGATATATTCCCCCAGCCAAATTTGCTCCCTTGTTTTCCATTAGAGTGTATAACCCACATCCTTTCACGTTTTCATCTTTGTTTAGCGCACAGCTTCTGTCATCTTTATACAGCTGTCTGCATTTGTCTAATGCCAACTGCCTTTTAAATTTGCAAGGTGGAAATCTTGATACTGGCGCTCATAGTCCTGTCAAAATTAACTGTGGCTTAAAGTGGTTGGGTAGGAAAGTTGAAATCACTTATCATCTGCATTTTTAATAATGGGAAATTGAAGGAAGTACATCACATTGTACAATAAACTCATGCAGTTGTACCCAATGTTAGTCTAACGTAAGCCCCATTCATTTCAGTGAGTCTACTCTAAGTAGGACTATGCAACCCATGAACCGTTAAGTCCCTCTTCAGATTTCATCATGTTGTAAAGCAGAGTATTTGGAACCAATGCAGAGTTTCAGGATAGTATTCTTGCAATATATTTTGCTGATATTTTGTATCAAATTATAAGTGATCCCAACTGATATAAAGAAAAACAATACAGATACATAGTTGATATTAAAATACTATGGTTGCTCTCATATTTATTTATTTACTGCATTTCTATACCAATAGCCAAAGATCTCTGGGCGGTTCACATAAAACCATAAAATATATAACACTGCAGTATGAAATAAAAACCAAAATAAAACCTATCAGCAAAGATTTTAAATATAGTAACAGATTTAAAACAACAGAAACTGAAAGATTAAAATGCCTTGGAAAATAAGGTCTTCAGCTGGCACCAAAAACAGCACAACATAAGCACCAGGCAAGCCTCTCTGGGGAGCTCATTCCACACAGATATCTCACTCAAATCCATAGGATTCATTTTTGATGAAAATGTTCAGGCTGATCTCACATAGATATCAACATCCCCAAAATAATAGAGGCTACAGAAATACCCAAGAATATTTACAGCCATATTTAATGCATTTAGTAAAAAAAAGGAAAACAAAAACATTGTGATTATATGGACAAATCCTAGAGCCTATCAAAGGATATATATGCAGACCCATTCCAACAACCATCATCACATACATTAGCAAGTTTCCATATGTGTCTTGCTGTGACCATTCTGATATAGATCAACAGTGCCCCCCTCTAAGTTATTTTATGACTTGCCAGCTAGATGACTGACATCAGAAATGGAGCTTATCTCTCCACTGGGCAAAACAGCAGTCCATCTGCAAAGGGGCCGGCTTACACTGATCTCAGATTCCCATAAATATGTGAGACTTCATTTTAAGTTTATCTCTTGGAACCCACCTAGATCAAGAGTCCACAGATGCTCTGTCTCAGACCCTCTTCTCTGCAATGAACTCTGGATATACTCTGATTCTACTCAAGTAGGTAACATATAAATAGATAAGATAGATTTACCTTACTGAGTAGCCTCATTCATGCATTATTAAAACTGGAAAACTCACCATGTGAACATGAAGTACGGCCACGTTGAATAGTCTCACCCACAGGTGGCACGTGGTGAGATGGAGGAGACCTTCACACGGAGCTTTCATTCCTGTGATTGAGATTGCTCCCTCATGGAAGTTTGTGGGCTCTTTACATGATGCCGTGACCCTCCAGGGCGTCTCCTGCACTAAATGCCCTTTGTTCTGTTTTTAAATAGATCACAGATAATGAGCTATCAAATTACCCCCGTTGTGTTCCGCTTGAGTTCCCTCCATGAAAAGAGGAAAAGTGGCAAGAAGAGGAGTGAGATAAGTGAAAGATAATGAAAGACTCAGATACAGGGAGAAGGAGAGGGAAAGGGGAGGGGGAAAAGTTGAAGCGGGTGAAAAAGGGAGTCATTGTGATCCTGCATTTAAAATGGCAGCAGAAAGCCCATTTTTAAATTCAGGATTTTAAACTGGTGTAGAGATGCCCATAGTCCCATCCCAAACATCCATGTGTACGTTGCAAATGTCTGTAGGGACAGGGGCTTCACATATACAACTGTACGTAAGAAGACCTTCATGCAAGTTCATGCTATATCGGTGTTCCGGCATGCATGGCCTTCGTGCATACAGCTGCACATTTGAAGGCCTCCTCCCAACATTGTGTGCATGGACATTTGGGGTGGATCCTGTCCTGTCAGGTGTAAGGCCACTCGGTGCAGCCCCAGTCTTATGGGGAGTTTCCCAGTTTTAATAATGCATGAATAGGACTATTTTTATTTGGAATTCTGTGTGCATGATTTTTGCTTTCCTGTTATTCCCTTTCCCCCCTTCTATTCCCCTCCCCAACTTTCTTTTTATCTCTGTTCATTTGGCTGCATTGTTTCAGAAAGGAATTTCTCACTAAACCCTTCCCTGTACAGGGACACTGTACAGTTGCTAAGCCCCCCCCCCTTGTGTTCTTAGGATATTTCACAAGATTTTCTTGACTTCTGTGTTTTCTGGGCTTCAAGAAAACCCAAAGAACTTTCTCTTTTACTTTTATTTTTTTCTAGAGCTGGGCTGAAGGGTGCGTCCTTGGTAATAGGAAATAGACTCTTCCCAGGAAGCTAAACAGCTTATAATGTTCAGTCAAAGATTAGCTTGTGGTGCCAGCCTATCAGAAACTCTTTTAGTGGCGGTGCAGGAATCCTTGTAAATTAGGGATCCACGAGTAGGAAAGCCATCTCCCCACTCTCAGATCCATAACACTTTCCCTTGCTAAGCCAAACTGACTGTACATTTTCATCAGGCTGTCAAAGTTGCCGACAATTTGTACCTGTGATATTGCAGTGAATTCTGGGACACATCTTCCATTTGTGTACAAAGCCAGTCATGCTGGAAGCAGTGTAAGAGTCCAGAGTCATGTGCTGGCTTTGTCATGACAACTGTGCATTAAAGCATACCACTTTCCAAGATCGTTGGATAGTTTGCATGTATAGCAACTCAAACCACAACTGATTGGTTCCAGCATAACTTTGAGCTTCCATTTTATATTTATCTATAGTGTGTGTGTGTGTGTGTGTGTGTGTGTGTTACTGATGTCCTCGTTGTTTCCAGAGCTAAATTTTTATTACTAAATTACTAAATGTTTGGTTGTTTATTCTGCTTTGTGCATCAAGTCTGTAGCCAGCCATAAACAGGGTTTAAAGTTGCACATATTTCTGGCCCAATTTAGATGTAGCGCTCTAAGTCTAAATAAACCATGGTTTAATATACTGAGAAGGAACATTGTGCCCACATGTGCCCTCCCCGCTTTCCCTCCCCCCTCCCCTTTCATACAGATATGAAAGACTAAGAGCATAATCCTATTACCGAACTCGGAGGCATATGATCTTCAGCTCCCCATCCTCCCACCCTGCATTTTTGCTAGATAGGCTTGCCTGTCTAGCAAAAGCATTTTGGAGGGGGAGGGAAAGAGGCTGAAGTGGCCCCATGATAGCTCATCTCCTGGCTTCTCCAATCTCCTCCCCTCCCCTCCCACCTTTCCCAACACCCCCTTTCCCCCCTCTTCGAGGTTGCGTTCCCAACCTCAGAGAGGCAGCCAGCACAGTGCTTTCTTTGTCAGCTGTGAGGGGGAAGGGGAGGAGGTGGATCACAGATTCCCCCCTCTGAGGTTGGAGTACTGTCTCCAGCCTCAGTTCTGGCAGTCCAAGTATCCTATGGCCTCTCAGATGCTGTCTAGGGGCAACAGGATTGCTCCCTCTGAGGTTTGTTAAACCATAGTTTCCCAATACAGCTGAATTGGGAAATTATGGTTTAATCTTTGTTTACAAACCAGGATCTGAAACCAGGATCATTACCTATGCCTGGGAGCCACAGATAAGCTGCTCTGAGCTTCCGAAAGGTAGAAAAAGATAATTATAATAAATAAAAGTGTTTCACCCTGATTGAGTAATCTATCATGCATCCAAAGGTTCCTCTGCTGGGAGAAGGTAACTATGCACAGTAATTGGCTAAGTATAGATAGTCACACTACAAATTCCTATGTGGCAGCCTATCCTCATCAACTGTGAAGTCAGCACCATGCTGACTTTCCATGCATTGGGGAAAAGTGCAATGATGAGGACTGGCAACTTGCTCTCTTTTAAAACTGAAATCTAATATCCATAGAATGTTCTGACCCAGTGTGCTGTATATGAATACATCTAGGATTCAGTAGCAGGTTAATATTCTGTTAGACCAAAGCTTCAAGCCAAGATTTTCTGTCTATGTCTCTGATCTGAATATGTTGTTTCAAACCTCTCTTTGGGGGGTGGGGTGAGGGGGCATCATCTCATTGGAACCCTAGAATGTATTGCATTTACTTTCACAAAGCTGTGATTGATGGAAAATCTAGAAGAGTCACCCTCTGATCTTAACACTATTTTGCTATGACGGACTTGTGCATAGCCTTCCATGGTATCATTTTCACCTCCCTGTCCAGGAAGTTCCTTGGATTTCATTGGCAAGGAACTTTATAGCTCAGCTGTAGTTCGTGCTTCTTCTCCTTATATCTAAGTCCTGCAAGCTTCACTTTGCTTTTTAACTGTCAAGGGATATTAAATCATTAGAGAAATAAATTCTAATTCCATACGTGAGTCATCTGAGCTTTCATGGAAACCCACTAATGGTAAAGCCATTCTCAGCACCACAGCCATGTGCCCATAAATTTTGTATTTTGTACCCTGCACTTCCCCCTTCCCCACTGCCCTCTGTGTAGTCTTAGATGAAACATATTCAGACAGAAGGTGCTACAAGATTTACATCAATTTGATAAGTAAATGCAAACATGGCAAAGCTATAATGTAATGGATTTCTTATATTTTCAGTCTCTAAGGGTGCAAAGCTATAGGTTGTGTGCTCATTGGGTAGAAGCTTCCAATCTCAGAGGCTTCCAAGTGTCCAATGCACCGCAAGGCTGTTGCCGACAGGGTGGAAGGACCAATGGAAGCAATTTTTGCCTCTCCATCCTCCTTTGCTTCCCCCCACCCCCACCCCCCACCGCCCTCTAGACAGGCCTCTGAGGGTGCCTATTGAAGCCGTGCTGGCAGGGGCAGGACTGCGACTGGAGAGGCCATTGTTCATGATCTGACCTCTCCTCTCCCCTCCCCTCCCCTCCCCGCCCACTGCAAGATCCTCTTTCAGACATCTCCAAGGTCCTCCAAGGCTGCTTTTGCGACCTTGTAATGCAGGCACCATGGTTCTTTCCACCGTGGAGGGGAGGGGAGGGGGTGGGAACAGGTTCCAGAGTCCCCCTTCTGAGGTCATAGCAGTATCTATGGCCTTGGAGGGGGAAATCTGAAGAAATCTTATGGTCCCTGGGATGCTCTCCAGGGACCATAGGATTGCTGTTCCTGTTATAAGAATATAGGAAGAGCCATGGGTATGGACCCAGTCCAGCATTCCATTCTCAAAGTGGCCAACCAGCTCTCAACCAGGAACCCACAAGCAAGACACAAGTGCAACAGCTCTCTTGCGCACATATTCCCCAGCAACAGGTGTACACTGTCTTTAATACTGGAGGTAGCACATAGCGATCAGGACTAGTAGCCATTGATAGCCTTCTCCAGGAATTTGTCTAACCCCCTTTTATAGCCATCCAAATTGGTGGCCATCACTACATGTTGTGGTAGCAAATTCTATGTTTAACTATGCACTGTGTGAAGAAGTACTTCCTTTTATCTGTCCTATTAATATTTTTATTGTGATTTTAAAAAAACAAAACAAATTGTGAAGAAGTCTTTCTTTTATCTGTCCTGAATCTGTCCCACCAAGCAGCTTCATGGGATCACCCCGGGTTCTAGTATTATGACACAGGGAGAAAAATGTCTCCCTATCCACATTCTCCACAACATGCATAATTTTGTACACCTCTATTATGTCTCCCCTTACCCTCCTTTTTTACAAGCTAAGCAATCCCAGCTATTGTAACCTTCCCTCACAGGGGAGATGCTGCAGCCCCTTGATCATTTTAGTTGCCCCTTTCTGCACTTTTTCCAGCTCTACCATATCGTTTTGTAGGAGCGGTGACCAGAAAGATACACAGTATTCTAAGTGTGGTTGCACCATAGATTTGTATAAAGACAGTATGATATTGGCAGTTTTATTCTCAGTTCCCTTCCTAATTATGCCGAATGTGGAGTTTGCCTTTTTTACAGTGGCCGCACACTGGGTTGACATTTTCATCGAGCTGTCCACCACAACCTCAAGATCTCTTTCTTGGTTGGTCACTGCTAGCTCAGATCCCATCAGGTTATATTTGAAGTTGGGATTGTTTGCCCCAGTGTGCATCACTTTACACTTGCTTACATTGAACTGCATTTGCCATTTGGATGCCCATTCTCCCAGTTTGGAGAGATTCTTTTGGAGCTTCTCACAATCCCTTTTTGTTTTAACCACTTAGGGAGCAATCCTATCTAGATAAGCGGCCGCCTCCGAACTCGGAGGCAACTGCCTATCCAAAGTAGGGCAGGAGAACCATGGAGGGGATTGTTCCCTCCGCACTTCTCCTGCCCTGCTTTTTCAGCTAGTCAGCCAATTGTGGCTGTCTAGCCACGGGAGGATGGAGTGGGGAAGGAGGCTGCTGTACGATCGATGAAAAAGCAGGGCAGGAGAAGTGCGGAGGGAACAATCCCCTCCATGGTTCTCCTGCCCTACTTTGGATAGGCGGTCGCCTCCGAGTTCGGAGGTGGCCGCTTATCTAGATAGGATTGCTCCCTAAGTTCTAGCGAGTTCGGAGGCGGCCGCTTATCTAGATAGGATTGCTCCATAGGATGTGTTGTACAGGCAGTTACGCCCTCCCCACCCTGGAACACCCCCAGCCAAGCCCCTTTCTGGCCACTCCGTGTTCCTCTTGTGAGCACAGAGGATGGGGCTGTTCCGTGCTGTCTCCAAGACAGCACAGAAGTGGGAGGAGGTCAGTTCTCCGGGAACGAACCTTGGAGCGCAGGCTCCAAGGTCAGTTCCCAGAAAACAACATATCCTGTGGCTGTCTAGCTGCTGTCTAGCAGCCACAGGATTGCTCCCTTATTCCATGACTGCTAAGTTTGCTCAGTAGTCTTTGATGAGGGACTTTGATAAAAGCCTTTCGGAAGACCAAGTAAACAATGACTACCAGATCACCCCTATCTACATGTTTATTCTCAAACAACTCTAAAAGGTTAATGAGACAGGATTTACCTTTACAGAAGCTATGTTGATTCTTTCTCAGCAGGGCTTGTCATTCTATATGCTTACTAATTTTATCTTTAATAATGCTTTCAACCAATTTACCTGGAACGGCTCCCTTTTTCAAAATTGGTGTGACATTGGCTATCTTCCAGTACAGAGGCTGATCTTAGGGACATGTTGCATGTTTTGGTTAGAAGATCAGCAATTTCATATTTGAGATCTTTAAGAACTCTAGGATGGATACCATCTGGGCCCAGTGATTTATTTACTTTCAGTTTGTCAATAAGGCTGAATACTTCATCTTTTGTTACCATTATTTGCCTCACTTCCTCAGACTCCCTTCCTGAAAACATCAGTTCAGGCACAGGTATCTGTCCTATCTCTTCAGCAGTGAGAATAATTCATTCAGCTTCTCTGCAATCTCCTTGTCCTCCTTTAGTAATCCTTTAACTCCATTGTCATCCAACAGTCCACATATGTAACATATGTAATTTTAAAATGTTCTCTACATATACTTTCTCCTCCTTTTTGAAAGCGATGTCTTTGACTAGGCCTCTTAGGAAGGCAATATAGCAATCTGCTATATAAGATATATGAATCTTGCATTGTATTGACCATTCTGTCTCCATTTTGAATGTATGGTCCTTATCTTCCTTGCTGTACTTGTACTGGGTCATGAGATTATGGATTCCAGACTATTTGGGTATGTATCTAAATCTCTTAAAACTTATTGCAAAGATTCTCTTGATCATCAAGGTGTGCCTTCCTCCAGTACTGACCCAACTGATCGCATGGCACTATTAAAACTCCAAACTGAGCTAAGATGGCTTGAACAAGTGACGCCACTTTTGTTTTAAACAGGGAGGGCAAAGTAGAAGTATGAAGATAATGGGGGAGAAAGAGAGACACTTCACATTGATACTGGTTTGTGACTTTTCCTGAACAAAACCCAACAAAAATAGTGAGAAAAAATTATGTTTGTGCTTCTAATTTCCCCAACCCCTTTTAAAAATATTGGTTGCAGACAGTTTTCTCACTTGGAATTTCTCATAAATTCTGCAAAAACATATCCCACAGCTACCACCAATTTTGACAGATCTGGGGAACGAAGTCTTTCCCTACTTGACCCCCTTCTTTACAAGGATCCTCCACTCCCAAGAATCCTGATAGCCTGCAATCACAGGCTGATGCTCAGCTGACTGGAGAGTTTCTAAACTCTGTTTCAAAGGATCCCTGCCTTCAGCCCAGCTCTAGAAAAATAAAAAGAGAGGCACTTTGGAATTACTTTCCCGGATCCCAGAGAACACCACATTTTATAGAATTCTTAAGCTACCCCTTGTGTTCCGCGGGGTCTGCCAGTATGGAAAATCACACCTCCTGATTCATCACATGGTTCTGTATTAGAACTGTAGTTTGATAGGAGTGCTTAGAATTTGGTGTTAGAAATCTGTAACCCACACATGCATGCCTTAGTGCTACATAGGAAGCTGCCTTACCCCAGGTAGCCCGGTATTCTCTGTTGTGACTGGAAGTGGCTCTCCAGGGTCTCAGGCAAGGGTCTTCCACATCACCTTGTACCTGATCCTACAGGCTGGAGATGCCAGGAATTTAACCTGGGATCTTCTGTATGCAAAGCATGTACTCTACCTCTGAGCTATGATGCTTCCTCCGAGTTCCCTGAGGAGAAGGAATGACTATTAAATCACTTTGTATGCAGTACAGATAGATATACACTGAGAAAGACAGAGAGAGAAGGAGAGACAGATATGTTGGGTTGTATCCAATGTTATCCCAAGTCCCATTCATCTCAGTTGGTCTACTCTAAGTAGGACTAACATTGGGTACAGCCCATTAACAGCACAATCCTACAACACCTACTTAAAAGTAAGTTCCATTCAGTTCAATGGATTTTACATCCAGGTAAGTGGGTATAGGATTGATGCCTCAAAACCTAGACCTATGTTGCAGGTCAGGGTTAAAGATTGGTCCCAGGATGGGTCTGAAAAGGTTGAAGACAGACAAAATGGCACAGTCAATCTCATGTGTTAATCAAACTATGTACTCAACGAGGTCACAAATGAAAACTTAACTTTTACAGAAATTCAGAGTGGTTTTTGAATATGACTGTGTTGCTATAACATAAACTGCAAATGTGGAAGGGTTATGCAGGAAAACATATACTGGACCCATCTCACAATATCTTGATCAAAAGATGGAAGACCAAAATGATGAAGAACTATGAAAGGCACAGAGCCTCATTCATTTCTAAACACAAATTTGGGTATGACTTTTGTGTGCGTAAGCACTGCAACAGGACAATTTGATAGCAAAAGATACTTGACTAACTTACAACTAATTCTAATTCAGAACCATACTTTAAATCAGTATCTTTACTATTTTTCATGAGATACCCACTTTGGCTCCAGGCAACACCTTCGAGGCCACCTGGCAGCTTTTCCTGGGCAGTGGGGGGTGGGGTGGGCTTTCCTCTTCCTTCCCCTTCATCAAACAGTGATGCTACGCATCAAGCTTGGTTCGAGGCCTTTCAAGCCTCTGCTGTTCACTCCATGTCATTCATGTAAGGCCTTATCAGTCAGTTAACCTTCAGGCAAATTCTGACAGTCTTGAGTGGTTTGGGGATTTGAATGGATCTTTTTCTTGTCACTGAGAGACTGTTCTGTTCTATTCAGTGCTGCAAAATCTCCCAGCACATGTCCATGTTGCTCCCTCTATTTATTTATTTATTTATTTATTGCATTTATACCCCGCCTTTCTCCCTCTCGCAAGGAACTCAAGGCGGCTTACATTATCCTCCTCCTCACCGTTGTATCCTCACAACAACAACCCTGTGAGGTAGGTTGGGCTGAGAGTCTGTGACTGGCCCAAAGTCACCCAGTGAGCTTCCATGGCCTCTCATCTGCACATTCAGTTTCCTCCTCCCCCATCACAGCTAATTGTCTGACCATTCTCTCTTCTCTCCACCACCACCCTGCCCCCACAGCCACCATACAGCTGTGGAATGACAGGTGTGCTGACCCCCAACCCTGAAGCCTCCTCCAGTAACCCAGATCACAGGAGCTGGTCTACCACTAAAGCAAACACCAAGGCAAAGTTAGAGAGCCCCTGCTGAGAGTAAGCAGTTACTGAAGAGAGAGAGAAAGAGAGAGAGAGAGAGAGAGAGAAAGAGAGTTGGAGAGCAGCATTTGTGGTAACTGAGAGCCACCAGTGGCCCTCAGCCCTTGCAGTGAAGAATACTGCTTTAAAATCAAGCTGGAACTTATTCAAAAGAAGCTTATTTTCTAATGACCCAACTCATACAAAATACTTCCTCAGGCTAGCTGTTATTAAGTTGTAAGTGTCACATTGTAAAAACACTTCAGTATTAGAAAAGAATGTACTGATTTGCTTATCATAAGCTCTAATAGCTCGAGGTCCCTTGAATTTATAAGTACAAAGCACACAGAAGTTGCTTGTTCATCTAAGCCTAATGTCCGTTCTGCTGGAATTCCAGATAGTGGCCGTCTGCTGAAACATGAGTTCAGTAACCAAATATAGACGAGAAGGGTAGGAATTACATAGTCAGAGAAGACTGATGTAACTCAGAGGCCACAGTCACCTCAATGCCTACTGTGGACCAAGTGATCTTGAATGAATAGCTAAAGCAACTTCCAGCTTTCTTAGACAAAAGGGGGAAGAGCTTCCATGCCTGAAGCTGATTCTATATGAAATTCTCCATACTGGCTTAAGATCTGAAAGGTTTGTATGGTCCTTTTGGATTTTTAAATTAAATATAATTCATTCTGTGTAGTGAATATTAAGTCCATAGATCAATGTTATTGTACATTTTGCTACACATTAAGAAATTTCATTGACTATTGCCGTTTTTCCTGAGTGCATATTTTTAAAGCATCACGTTTTTTATTTTCTAAAAAATTTATAGGCATAATTAATTGCTTGTATTTTTATCCTTTCCATTTGCTTTTCTAATTGCACCAAGAAAGTCAGACTTACACAGTTATTTTTAATACTGTTCAACACTGTATTTATTATTTATTTTTCACCTTCACTTGATGGTTTATTAGTCTCCATTTAACAGGTCTATGATGACATATTTATAACTGATTTTTTCAGTGTATTGTCTAAAGTTTCTGTGATTTTATCATTACTTCTTCTAAAATATAACATTTAAACCTAACAATGTTATAAAGAATCAAGAAAAGCATGTATTAAAAGTTTGGCTATATTTAATGTTAACTATTTTTTTAATCAAACTGTATAGTATATTGTTTTACCATCACTATTAAACTTGTTAGAGGGATGAGGAAAGCATTTATAAATATGCTGCTGTCTAATCAGAAGAGTCTAGAAATAGCTCATAGGCTAGTTCTAATTATGATCATGTATGCTATTTGATAGGGTTTAACTAGATTAGTTATGATTTAAAGAAGCAGGGTCTTGGCAAAAGAAAAATGGATTTCCTGGATGACACCATAGAGCTATACATTCGGGCCCCAATCCAACACAGAATTAAGGGTACATAATCCCCACTGAAAGAAATGGGTGGGCTACAAGACCTTAAATCAAAGCTCACCAATTTCATTATGGTTGGAGGTTTGATGCTTTTATAAGCATAAAAATAACTGGTCAAATGCTATGAGGAACCAAACAACCGTGGCTTCCAAAATGGAACTTGGCATTTTGTTCAACGCTGAGACCCTCAGGTGATCTAGCCTCATTGCCAGGTGCCAGATTATTTGCATAGAAACCTGTTCTAGGCAGCTGCAATCAGATTAGCTGACTGTCTGGATTAGAATTCAGACATATCCTTTCTTTGAGTAAGTGACTGACCTACTTAAAAGTAAATGAAGACATGTTTTTGCCTGCTGCCTTTTACTGAGCGCTGGATTCCACAATGAATGCAAACCTGATTTCAATGAGCCTGAAGCATACCCCTCTCTCCTTTCGCTGATTTGTTGTCCCACTGGAAGGAGCTTCATCCTTCTGTTCATTCTCTTAGTCCTTAGCCCCATTCCACATAGGTTCAAGGCTCAAGTGAATTGTGGCAGTCCCTGCTTACACAGAGTATTGTATGTGTACTTGGGCCTCACAGAGATTTGAGTCACTTACCACTGTGATGAAACAAATAATCTTAGCAGGATGCCAAGCAGGATATTTAATACAAATTGAAAGCTTTTGAAAATTAGTAATAACAATATACCATTTATAACCGTTCTTAAGATTGGGCATATTTTTAAAGTATTAAGAGGAGAATTACAAAAAAAGTGGATTGCATCCAATGTTAGTCATCCCTTTCAGTGGGTCTTCTCTAACCAGGACTAAGACTGGATACAACCCACTGAAAATAAAAACTTTAGAATCATCCAACCAAAGTGGAACACTCTTATGTCCTACTGGTTTCAACTACAGAGTTAAAGACATACTGAAAGCCCCTTTGTGCGTTCTACATATGAAGGGGGCTCCACACACTTATGAAAAAGTAGGGCTGCACCTGCATCGCAAGGATCAACAGACCTTCCCGCTCAATGTCCACATGTAGAGCACGGGCATCTTAAAAGGGGAAGCCTACATGCTATCTCTTTCCATATCATGTTGAGGTCTGTTCGCATACAGCTCTATGCTTCCATGCTTCAAACATCCATGCTCAATGCATAGACATGCACAAGGGCAGTGCTGCTCACAATGTAGGGGATGGCCAGTGACAAGGCTTCACTTCCCTTTAATTTCTTGGCGCCTACTTCATGCATATAATGTGTGAAGGGGGCTAAAATGTCTTCCACTGATATCAATGGGACTTAAAAGGGCTGAAATTTGTTCAGATTGTGCCCTTCATACACATATGAGACATAAAATCTCAAGTTCAATCTTGATTTCCTGACATTTAATGAAGATGCTTTGACAGCTGAGCCTCTAGAATAAAGTTTAAATCCAAAGTTCCCATGCGCACATCAATGCGCATACTGATGAGTGGATTCTCATTCATGCAGGCTTCCCTATTTACTTCAATAGCAGGAGCAGGTGTGTGACTGTAGAGTGATGCAAAATGTTCAGTCCCTCCATCAAAATGAATGTAGAAGCCCCTGCATATGTTCTAGCTTTGTGTCTGTACTAAACCTCCCGTATGGGCAAGTAGCTTCTGTACTTGACTGCGAATGTTGTGTTTAATGTCACATATTCTTTTCTAAAGTTGTTAAGCTACAGTTTGTTAAGCTGCATATAGTTTAAAGCATTTGTAAGTAACTTGGTACTGTAGTTTGTCACACAAAGTGGATTATGCTACCTCCAATATCTGAGGAAGTATGCCTATGCATACCAGTCGCTGGGGAACAAGGGCAGGAGGGTGCTGTTGCATTCATGTCTGGCTTGTGGGTCTCCCGTCGATAGCTGGTTGGCCATGGTGTGAAAAGAATGTTGGACTAGACGGACCCTTGATCTGATCCAGAATGGCTCTTCTTATGTTCTTATAAGGTATCAGAGAACCAAGGTAAATAAAGTATAGATTCTATGTCCTAGAGTTTCTGATCCTTAAACTATAAGGCAAACTGATTGGCTTCCTAATAGTTTCCTTTTGGGGCTCATTTATGGCCCAATAATATGGCTCTGAGAAAGAGAAGTGATATTAAAAGATGCCCAGGCCAGTCCAAGAATTCAAACACTCTACCCATCAATTAACAGTTTCATGCAAGACAAGCCACAGAGGAGCAGCTAAG
This sequence comes from Heloderma suspectum, assembly GCF_057233095.1. Lineage (NCBI taxonomy): Eukaryota > Metazoa > Chordata > Lepidosauria > Squamata > Helodermatidae > Heloderma > Heloderma suspectum. Next base: position 75,969,507 of record NC_139462.1, read on the forward strand.
TGTATCTGGAGCTTGCACAAGGCAATGTAAAATACATCCGATTGCATCTAATTTTTTTATTTTATTTATTACATTTATATCCCACCTTTTTTCCTCCTTAAGGAACCCAAGGCAGTGTACATAATCGTCCTCCTCTCCATTTTATCCTTACAGTGACAACCCCGTGAGGTGGGTTGGGCTGAGAGTCTGTGACTGGCCCAAAGTCACCCAGTGAGCTTCATGGCTGAGTGGAGACTAAGCTTGTTTGGTCAGCCAGTTGGTTTCTTGTGTGTTTTTAAAAATTTAAATTGCTGCACTCAAAGAAAAATCCTGTTATCCATTCATTTTACTTTTGACCCACCAACATTTCCCAATTAAATGCCTCAATTTTCTTGCAAAGCCCTGAATTTTTTTAATATACTTTCAAAATATAGCCATAGCAAGGTGTATTACCACTGCTCATGTTTCCTCCTATTCTCATCTTACAGTGTATCTCAGAGGCATTTTGGCAGAATAGATGTAGGCATATCTAGTTCAAATAAATGTAGTGGAAACCCACATGGTTTTCTGGGTTGGTGCAGCCCTCTGTCTCTTAGTTAGGTAGGTGTAGTCCACTGTGATGTCAGGTGCCTCAGGATGCTGACAAACAGATAATGAGGATGATGGCAACCTTCTGCTACAAGTAGATGACAGCAATCCCTGGTTTCTTGTACTGAGTATGTGATAATCAGTGGTCCACACATTGTGTCTAAGAGCTGCTGATAGACTCCTCTCACCCATGAGTTTGTCTAAGGCTTTTTAAAAGCCATCCAACCTACTGGCCATCACTTCTCATAATAACACATTCTACAAGGTAGTTAGTTATGCACGATGTGAGGAATTATGCCTTTTCTCTATCCCCAGCTTCTTGCCAAATAACATCATTGGGAGACCTTGAGTTCTAGTAGTATAAGAGACGAGAAATGTCTGTCCACTTTCTATGTATTATTCAAAATTTTGGAACTCTGAATATGTAATTTTGAAAATATATTCTACTATCATGCCCTACTAACTCCCTTTTTCTAAACTAAAAAGCCCCAAAATGAGGGTTGTGAGCTTGAATTGGTTTAATCAGTGGATTAATGTAAAAGGAAATGAAAAATAAACGTTTAACGAAGGCTTCTCTTTTTTGAACACTGAATGGTAGATTTACATTTACTCATTGTAAGGTACCTCACACATCCCCCAATAACTGAAAAGACACTTCTTTGAGGTTTGTTGACATGTAGATTTATTTAAATTAAATTGATTAATTAAGGGATGAATGGGCTAAAAGGCAAATGATTAACAAATACAATGTCTTTAATTGGTTGAGCACCTTATCCAAAACACCTTAGCCCAGCCTTGCCATACCTGGAGCCCTTCAGTTGCTTTGAACTATAACTCCCATATTCCTGACCATTTGCCATGCAGGGTAGGGCTGATAGGAGTTAGTCCAAAAGACCTGGAAGGCACCAGGTTGAGGAAGGCTGCCTTAGCCTTCCGAGTAGTGCTCTTGCACAGCTATTATTCTCAGTGGGAACGGTCCACAACAGCTTCCTGGTGTGTTGTGCCCCATGGTTCTAGAGAACATTAAGAACCCTGTACACAATGACCTGGTTCACATCTAATGACAACCCAGACTACAGGTTGACTATGGGTTGTCATTGAATCATAAGTTGTTGTTGAATTGCGGGTTAGCCTTGTGTGCAAACCTTGCACTATGGTTTAACTATGGGTTGTTAACCATGAACAATAATGGAAGACAATCCATGATTTGTTGTCGGGTTGTGAACTTTAGGTTGTTCATGGTTAACAAGCCATAGTTAAACCATAGTGCAGGGTTTGCACATAACAACCCACAATTCAATGACAACCCACAATTCAATGACAACCCATACTCAACCCATACTCTGGGTTGCTGTTACGTGAGAACCAGGCCATAATGTTTGATCCTTTGGATTTGGGTAGTATACTAGTTTTTTTTGCTGCAATGGAAATTTTAGGTTTCAGGCAAAACATTCAGGATCCATAGTTCTAACTACACAGAACCAGCTACAAAGCCCTTGGCATAGTAGCAGGCATATTATACACTTTAAAACATAATGCTTTCAGCTATGTGCATATAGACTTCAATGCTTTCACTTATTTTGTACTTTTCTCCCTGGTTTTGTAGCCAATAATACATTAATGAAGGAACAAGAGTTAGGTGACATAAAGTTCATAGTTCTTATGAAGATTGGATTTATTTGTGTTCCAGCATGCAGGACAGAAGTTATGAGCAGGCTGTACCCCTGCCTTTAGTGATGAAGGACGCTTACTCTTCAGAGAAAAGCACTCATGTGGGAAACCATGAAAACACGTCTGAGGATTCCTCGTCTTATGAATTCTTTTATGATTCCCTGTCTGACATACAGGATGGGACATTTTCAAATGAGCTGTCTGCCTTCCTCAGTGAAGATGAGATCAGCAAAAGCCTTGAGCTTGCTCACAGTTCTATTACAAATTCTGTAAAGGAAGATGAACAAGCAAAGCAGGAATTAACATATTATTTCAACCCTTCTTCAAACTCACCAGACAGTGCCTCTTCCAGGAAGACCAAAGAGCATCATCAGGACACTTCCAAGAGGACTCAGGTGATGAACCCAAACTCACTACTGATTTCAGTGCAAACTCCAGAGCAGAAGAACCAGAATATATATCTTCAGGAAGCAAACAATAGTTTAAATGTTACCGGGAAACAATCTAATCTATCTCCCCTGCTGCCTGCAAGACCCAGCTTTATTCGGAGTCTAAAAAATGCTGAAAGATATGGTCCAAGTGTGCAAAAGATGAGCCCCAAATCCAAACCAGCTTCAGCAGGTGATGCCCCCTTCAAGAACAAGCTGTGTGACAAAGCGGCCACTTTGATTGAAGAGCTTTCTTCCATCTTTCGAGAAGCAGCCAAGACAAGAGTCAGGAGCCCGGATGGAAACTCTTCTTCTCCAGATAGTGGATATCTTTCCCCTAAAAACAAACAATCAGCCATGTCAAATTCCTTAAGGAACCCAACCCTCGACAAAACATGCCCAGAGATCACACCTGAGAGTGAGATACCTAAAGTCACTCATGCTGGAGAAGCTGTACTCCAAAGGAAGGAAGGTTCTCAGGCCTCCCTGAACCAGGTCAAAAAAGAAAGCCACTATCAGCCATCACCCCCTCGATTTACCCAGAAACTCAGGAGTCAAGAAGTTGCTGAAGGAAGCAAGGTAGTGCTCGAGTGCAGAGTTGCTGGATACCCCACACCTCATGTCAGGTAAGAATTCTTTTCTTCAGCTGTAACCAATGGCTTCTGGAGCTTCACATGTTCATCTTAGTGAGAAAGTATTGCTATGGACCAGCTCGAGGACAATGTGAGTAATACAGATCTGCTTATATGTCTGAATCACATATGTGCTATGGACAGGAATCCACACATTTTGGCTGGTCTTGGCAGCCAGGCAGTAACTGCAGACCATGACCCTGACCCTCCTCTGAATTCTCTCATGTTTAACAAAAAGTCAGGAGAGAGGGAGGCTTAGCTCTCACTGCTTCTGAGTACCTCCAAACCCTAGTATAAAATGAGTGGATGCTTCTGCAAGTTCCAAAGGGTCTCTTTCATCACTTCAGGCCTTCTCCACTGCTTTCTCCATTGCCTTCAGGCCTTCTCCCTCCACTAAACGAGAGAGAATCAAAGGGCCAGTTCACATATGTATAATAACCTTTTTTTAATGATGGACTGGTGTGAACAAAGCAGCATGCACCATGCATACTGCCTCTTTCACAACAGTCCACCATTAAAAAAGGCAGTGCATGCTGCCTGATTGCTCCCGCTCAAAGTGGGAGTGGCTAAACAACTCACAGACCTTCTGTCTGTGGTTTGTTTAGTGCTACATGCAAACCTGGACCACTGGTTTGTCTCTCCCCTGACAAGCCAGAGAAAGAACCCAAGAACAAACTATGAGTTCTTTCTATGGCTTGTCAGGTATATTGATCTGGATAGAAAGAAATATGAGTTTTCTTTGCATAAATATTCTGCATCCCTTTTCTATCGATGAACTGTCATCTTTTTGCACAAGTAACTTCATTTCATCTTAGCAATCAAAACAATCTATTTTGGCTGGGACCTGACAGAATCAGGCCTCCAGATCAGTACATTAGGAGAGAGACAAGCCAGAGGTCCTGGTTATTTAAGCTGTTCCCACTTGCAGCAGGAGCGATTGGGCAATGTGCACCAGGACATTGCCTCATCCACAGCAACCCACAATTTTTTAAAAAATGTGGGTTGTGATTATGAGTTAGCCAAGGCAAAGAAATCATTCTGAAGTTATGGTTTGAGGAGCACAGCATTAGCAATGTGATCTATGTCCACTGGAGCAATGTCAAGTGTTACTAGTGCTGCTGCAGATCAATATGCAAATGTCAGCAACAGGGAACTCTGTCTGGGTGACTTTGGACCCTTTTCTCTGCCACCATTACATTTTGTTTGCTTTGCCTTTTATAGTTCTTTTATAAAATGATTGACAGTACTCTTTTATGCACTTGTGCAATGGTTTGCATGAAGGAAAATAAGCCACGGAATGGCCCATCCATAGGTGTGTCATTACTTGTAAGGATACCTAAAAGGCACCATTTGGTGTAAGGCAACTCAGTGCTAACAACCACACACTCAAGCAATTGATAGGAATGGGCGGGATGTTTTCACCTTTTAGTATGATCCCACCAGTTGCATTTGCATTGGAATGGGCACCAACCTTCAGGAAACATATAGTGTTCATCAAAACCTGAGCACTCTGTTCTGTAAAACTATGCTTGAGAACAGTGATATGAGTGAAATAGATTTTTGTGACCTTAAAGGCTGCAGTAACATGGAACGACGTATCATTCTTAACAATCAGTTAAGCAGGACAAAACAGGGAGGCCACCTTCAAAAGTGACACTCAGAACAACTTTTTGTCTCAAATAAGGGTGGCTTTGGGGGAGGGCTGTGTTATTATGAACGTAAGAAGAGGATCAGACTAAAGGTCCTATTAACCCAGCATCCTGCTTCCCACAGTGTTCAACTGATGCCTCCAGAAAGCCCAAAGCAGGACTTGAAGGCAGTAGCTCTCTTGCACTCTTGCCCTTAGCAGCTGGTGTTCCATAGCATGCCCTTTCTGAACATGGAAGTTCTATAGAACCATCATTCATGAATAACAATAGACCTATTCTCCATGATTTATCTCTTGTTAAAGCCACCTAAGCTAGTGATTGATCTAATAAATATAATTATATGACTCTCGAGTTTAAGTATTATGAGAGAGGGAGAAAAACTTCCTCTCTATCTACTATCTCCACATCATGCATAGTTTTATAAACATCTCTTGTATCTTCCCCTAGTCATCTTTTGTCTAACCCTAAAAATGACTCAAATGTTGTAACCTTTCTGCATAGGGAATGTGCTCCAACACCCAAATAATCTTGGTTGCCCTTTTTGGCACCTTGTCCAGCTCTACAACATCATTTTAGACATACGTGACCAGAACTGTACACAGTATTCCAAATGTGGCCATACTATATATTTGTGTATGGACAAATATTTTATTTTCAATCCCTTTCCTAATAATCCTCAGTATGGAATTTGTCTTTCTCACAGCCAATACACTCTACTATTCTCACAACTCCTGGTTAGTTTTCCCAGTTAGTTGTCCAGACCCCCTCCCCTCTTCCACAATGTGCATCACTTCATATTTAGATACACTGAACCGCTTTGCCATTTTGTTGCCCATTCATCCAGTTCAGAGGACTCCTTTTGGACCTCTTTGCACTCTCCTAGGGTTGTCAGCTTCAGGAATAATTTGGTGTCATCTGCTAACTTGGCCACTTCACTGTTCATCCCTAGCTCCAGATAATTTATGAATAAGTCAAATAGCACCTGTCCTATTACAGATCCTTAAGAAACCCCTTTCTTACTTCCCTCCACTGTGAGAACTACACATTTATTCCTACAGTCTTCTTCCTGTTGTTTAACCAATTAACCTATAAGAAGACTAATACTCTTATTTCTTTACTGCTACATTTACTCAGGGGCATTTAGTTATGGACTTTATCAAAAGCTTTTTGGAAGTCCAAGAATTTAATGTCTACCAGATCACCACACTCCACATGCTTGTCAACACTCTCAAGCACAGCTGGCCCTCCAATGAAGCAGGGTGAGGCCCCTGTATCGCGCAGTGGAGTGGGAGGAGCAGCAAATTGCACCGCTCACCCCCCTGCCAAGAGGGCCCACTGCTGCCCGCCTCTGGCAGGTGCTCTGAAGAGTACCGCCAGCTATACTCTCACCATGGCATTTGCCACAGCAAGAGAGCAGCTGGCGGGGCTCTGTGGAGCAGCCACCTGCTCGCCTTCTGTTTCCCTTGTTGTACACACCCCTTCCTTACTTTTGCTGCCACTGCTGCATCAATTCTATGGAGAATCATGCAGCTTGAAGGAGTGATTGTGGGGCTTCTGAGGGCGAGCCCTTGCAAGAGCCCCACAACCACTTCTTCTGGCCATGCAGCTCTCCATAGACAGAGCAGAAGGGGGCATGATGGGGGAAGGCAGTGCAATGTGGCAGTAGTGGGAAGGGGTGCGATGTGGGAGTGGTGTGTGTTTTCTCCTGCCTCAGGTTGTGAGAGAGTTTGCACCAAGGCTGCTGTCAAGGTACACCAAAAGCTGGTGAGGGCTCCCCTTTGCAGTTGCCACACTACTTCTTCCTCAGCAAGACTCGTTCTTCTATATGCTCAATCATTGTGTCTTTAGTAATACTTTCCACCAATTTAGCTGGAAAAGACATTAAGCTGTTTGAAATTCCCTGGTTCCTCCAGACCCCTTTCTTAAAACAGCCAATACCATTAATATAGCATGGATAGTAGGAAACAGCCAATTTTAATTGCAGTTTTCATCCCTACAGTGTATTCATTTGAAGTCATCTGGTGGCTGCATCTCATTCCTGCAAACAGGTGTGCACTAACTTTACCATAGAAATCTGAAGAACCTGGGCTGCCCTCCAAGGTGCATGGCATCTTCTGAAGTAGAAAACAATGGGCATAGTGTATCTAAGCATGCATCAATATTTGCACATGCATCATGTGGGGTCAGTGTGACACAGCCATGCAGGCATGGCAATTCAAAAATGGATTGGAGTGCTTCCTTTGTTAAAGTGGCCTAAACCTTTAATTCAGCAAAATGAGTCCAATTTGATGATTGCCAGCACATAATCACAAGTATAGTGTGTGACCTAACAGCTATGTAGGGAATGCCTTCTGAATATTAACATATCAGTTTCAGTTTCATATCAGATGTATTCCTTAAAAGAGTGTGAGGTCAATAGAGTTGTCATTCATTCACATTTTGGCAAGCTTATATTCTTACAGTATGGTAATTACTTTCACATGCAGCCTGTGCTTTTCCATTCTCCCTCTCCTGCTTTCCCCTTAATTGCATGTGAAACTCATTTTATATATATATGCCAGTTTCAAGCATTCCGTCATTCTCTCCCCAACATTCTGTCACATCCTAACATCAAACCCTAGCAACACATGTTAGTATGTTTAAAGGCCATTTCACACATTACTTAGAGGTAAATCCAGGTTCACCACTTGGGCCCAGATCACTCACTTACTGGGCCAGCATGAATCATGGCATGGTGGAGGGATGGAGGTATCCTCTCTCATTAACTTGACTTGGGTATTTAACATGGATGACTGGTGTGACACATGTGTCAGGGTTGGATCTGAGCCCATAGAGTCCCAAAGCAGTTCTGATTCTGAGGAAGAGATACAATCCGTGGGAGAGGAACCCACTCATTTTTCAGAGGCGCAGCTGGAGGGAGAGCCCCCCCCCCGCTCACATTCCTGAGAGTGACAGTGACCCCGGCAGGGATTGGGAGGGACAACTTGAGCTTCTAGACGTGAGGCGCAGGCACAGAGACAAGTGGGAGGATGCGGGCGCCGAGAGGAGGAATTAGTGGAATAGAGTTTGTTCTATTCATTAGTGGAATAGAGTTTGTTCTGTAGGGGGTTTTTTTTTCACCTTCTGGGAGTTTTGCACATTTTTGCCCCACCTTCAGGGAGATTTGCGCAAATGTAACTTTATTTTATTAACTTTGGGGGAGATTTGCACAAATTTGTTAAAGCACAGTAACTGCCTCCTGATTTGGCCTTTGCTTTTGACTTACTCTTTGGTACTGACTAATGGCTTGTCCCATGACTCCTGGTTCACCACAGACTGATGCCCACAGCCCAGCCCTGGCACTCACACGTACACACACACACAAAGGCCCTCCATGCGCACACACTATATCTGTCAAAATGAGAGGCATTTCTCTCTCTCCCCCCCCCCAGTATATATGGGTGCATCCAGATAGAGGAATTGTGGTGCTCACAATCCCAAAAGCATTGGGAAACTATTCCATCTTTTCTTCCCTAACAGATTTTCTATGGTGAAGAAAAAGATGGAGAAAATGTTGAGAAAACATGGGAGGGTTATGAGTTGAAGACGATATTGTCTGTACACCCCATAGAATTTATGAGTGAGGCAGAGTGATGGTGCTATAAAAGCCTCATCTGGAAGTATCTTATATCCTTTTGTAATCCATTATTTTTATCTTCCTAATGACCAGGCCAGTTCTAAAACAAACCATTTTGGTGGTGCAAACATTCACACTTATGGTGAAGAGAGAATTTATGTGTGAATCTTTATTATTCAGTGACTATCCATTGATAACTTGCACATGTGAAACAGCCAACACAGCTAAAACATCACAAATAAAGCATTTGTATCACCTGACTTTGGCTGCCTTTACATTAAAGAAAAACCTTCCGTTGTGGAGCCTTCCTGCATTTACAGCGGTCTCCCAGACAGCGACCACATGGTTGCTGAGAGGAGAAGTTTTTCATTTTCAAGGTTCTATAGAGCTCAATGATACAGCACCACCTAGTGACAGTTTTAATAGCGTTACAATCCAACTTAATTTGATAGTTCATTATTTCCAGATCTTTTTGAGATAACATAACCAGGAAATACCTCTGGATGTGCCCTGGAAGTTGACAACATCATGAAAAGGACTTGCAAACTTCCATGAGTGAGCAATACAAATAGCAGGATAAAAGGTCTGTGTGGAAAAGCCCATTGTCTCAAATGTGCTTCCCCTCAGTGTATGACCATCACAGGTACAGTGTGAATAAAAGAATGAGACATTAAGTACTATGCTATTGAGTGACAGAACAGTATGGTATTGTTACTGGATTGGGGGTTGCCCGACTATCAAAGTGTGTCGGAACACACTTTGTCCAACTCATAGAATGAGACATCTTCATAAGCTAACATACCAAACCTTATTTAGATGCCCACTTAGGGCCATCATGACTTCTATAGCCCCAAACGCCATTACACCCTGGCTTAGCGAACCAATTTCTAAATATATATTTTCCCCAGTTTTAGCTAGGTGTCTTTTCCCTACGGTCTATCGTCTCAGAGTCCCATCATGTGATCCAAAAAGACAAAATCTATTTATACCTTCTGCATAGCCATCCTTCCAGAATATATCTGGGTGTTTTCCTCTCACTGGGAGGATTGATGGAAACACCAGCTGTGTCCCCATATCTTTAGCCTTGCTTTGAAGAACGTAATTGGTACCCATAAGGAATAAGCAACATGGGCTTTAATGAGCATGTGCAACTTTTCCATATGGGCACAAGACAAGCATCACAACACCCTGGGTGCCACATCAGGTCAGCAAATTTGCTGGCACAGGCAATTCTTTCTGTGGAGCAATGGAGGCAACTTCTCCCTCCCTGCTGCAGCAACGCTAGGCCAGCTTCAGTAGCTTGAAAACTGCAGTTGGATTGAAGGACGATAAGCTTTGCTTCCAGGAGGATGGCCTCCCTGGAGAGAGGAAAATCCTGTTTGATCTCCAGAGAAATGTTTATGGCTGTGTGTTAAGCACACATTGGCCAGACAAAGGGCTTTTATTTTTTATATGACCAGCAAACTCATTATCCAAGTATCGATCCCTATGTAGCCAAAATGGCGCCATCCACGCACAAAAGGGGGGGTGTCCATGGGCTTGGGAAAACCCCAAGATTTACAGAAGTACAAGACTCTCTAGACAAAACACTGAGGAGGAGGGGGCAAAGAAACAGCCCAGGGAAGACTGAGCATGTTCAGTGGCACAGAATGCTGAGTGTCAAGAGTACGGGAAAATGAGAAAGAGGGGTAATGGAATGGAATACCCTGAAAAGGGGCATGACTGACTGGAACCAGGAACAGGAGCCTTCCAGACTACTACAGTCTATTACAAGTCCAAGCCCCACTTGTAATAAAACGGTCTTAAAATATGGAAGGGCATTATAATGCCTTGCATTATTTGTTCCTTTTAAGGGCTACTTGAGTGCTTATGCACCTACCACACATGTATTGCAGAATGGAAGGGAAACTCTTTAAATAGTTCCAGAACTGCTCCTGGATACATGGGCAGTTATGTAATTTGTCATGAGTACTATCCAGCAGGTTCCATGACAATCACTCCAAAAGATGCACCAAATACACTCACATGTCATGCTTCTGGGCACTATCTGTGACATTTCCAGGACGTAGCCTGAAGCAATATGAAAAGTGTCAAACTGATTTATCTAGAGCAGGGATGGGAACCTGTAACCCTGCAGATCTTGCTGGACTACGACTCCCATCAGCTCTAGCCATGCTAGCTGGGGCTGATGGGAATTGTAGTCCAGCACTGTCAGGAGCGCTCCACATTCTCCACCCCTGTTCTAGAGAGACTGGGCCATTTCCTACACATGGGATACACACACACACACCCTGAGCCGCAGCACAGCAAGCCACACTTGGCCTTGCTTGCACAGAGATGGAATGTGTGCAAACTGACAGCTCCATGTGGGGGCTCTGTAGCCACTGCAGTTTCACTGGCCACATAATAGAACCCACATATGGAGGAACTGGTTTATGCGAACAGTGTCTCTGCATGGGGTGTAAACCAGAAATGGCTCTATGTGTATCCAAAGATCTCGTTTGGGGCTACTGTCAAACGTGAACTAGCTCTACTTCCAAACTTGCAAAAATGAACGTGTCTCCTACTGGCATTGATGGCTCTTTAGTACTGCTTCCAAATCTCTACAAAACTGTTGTCTGAATGCAGCCTCCATTTCTTTCAGAAGTGCTGCTTGTGGCAAATATGATGAATGGCTGCTTTTTGTTTGGAACGTATCTGTTGCTGGAACTAGGCACACATTTAGTGCTGCTGCGTACAAATAAAATCCCCCTGCCTGTTTTTTTTATCTTAAGCACTATGATTTCATTTGTTTTAAATGAAGTCAGTATAATATTTGCCCCCTTTGTTGAGCACCGAAAATACATGTTAAACTGATGGTTTCAGGCTGCAATCCTATGTACATTTACCTGTGAGTAAGTCCCACCAAACACAATGGGATTTACTTATGAGCAGACACACACAGGACTGAGTTGTAAGAGTGCTTGTCTCACATTAACTTTTTAATGTACAGCACTTGGAAAGATGAGAATAATGCTCTATGGATGTCCAACAGTTGTTTAATTGCTGCAGATTAATTCATCATACTACTTGATATTATGTTCCTTCCCCCACCCTCACCCCCAGGGCTATTTAATTTCTACACAACTGGGAAAACCTGGACCGCTACTAGAACATATTTCGATGGCACTTGAAGTACAATTGTTTGTGTTGCATTGTAGTCGCATTCCTTCAACTGAAGATGTCACTCTATCTCAAGTAAGGCAGAGAGGGGGAAAACCTTTAACTATTCATATCTTGTTTTAGTAAAATTCCAAAATCCTTATTAGTGTAATACTGTTTTTAGGACAACTCAAAGGTCACAAAAATGTGCAAGCTTTCAAAATCTCCAGATCTCTTCATCAGGCACGATGTTACGAAAAGCGTGTGTGGGGGGGTGGAATAACAGGGCGGGAAAAGCTGACTTGATGTAGAAGTCATGATGTCTGAATCATGGACAGAGTCTTAAGATGAAATGGGGGGGGTACAGACATTACAACTGGGCCCTACCCATCATATCACCTGGTAGGGCCCAATCTGAGTGTCTACAAACCCTCCTTCCCCATTTGGCCTTAAGACTCTGACCATGATGCAGACATCATGACTTCAATATCAAGTTATTTCACCCCACTCAGGGGAGGCTGGTGGCTCTGATGTCAATGAGGTGGTGAATCCATTCCAGGTTTCAGTCAGAACCAGTCAGAACTCTAAAAGAGCTATCCAAGCTGCAAAGCACTGACACTGGAGCCACCAGCCTCCACTGCTCCCACTACCACCACCAATTTGCTTTTTGTAACATCATGCCTGATGAAGAGATCTGGGGATCTTGAAAGCTTGCACATTTTTGTGGCCTTTGAGTTGGCCTAATAAAGGCATTACAGTAATATAGCCTTTTGAGCTTTTCTTATGGCTGACACAGCTACCTTTGCTTTCTGTTTTACTGAGTAACACCAGGGGGCAGAATGAAGCGGTTTTACATATATTATCAGTTAACACACACAGTTAATCTTGAACTGTGAACATTATGCTGTTATTAAGATCAGTGCTTAAGAAATCCACCGTAGAGACAACCATAGACCAATTATTTAGAGTCTCACACAGGCTCTCTTCACACCTCAGTTTTTTAGCAGGATTGTTCTTTAAGCACTGATTCTCACGGGAGCTTTAGATGACGCCACTGCTCTCCTGCTGCTATCTCACAACTTTCCTTCCCTCTTCCCATGTTATCTGAGAATGGGGAAAACCCAGCATTTTCTGTGCTTGCAATTGAAATCATCGCGCACACGCACCCCCCCCCCCGGTGTATTTCGCCTTTACTGCTTTGTCCTGTTTTGTGTGGGCGTGTGCTAGGGAGTGTTGCTGGGAGGTGTTGAATAACATTGTCGTGACACCAAATTGGTGGGGAGGAGGGGCAGGTCACTGACCACTTCCAGTGACTGTTTCTGCCTCTCTTCCATTCCACTACAGATGCCAAGATCCCCTTGAACACAGCAATGCTTACTTCTGAGTAAACTCATTGGCTGTAAAGCTTTCCTTTCCTGGGAGTAAGTGCCATTGAAATCTGTGTGGCTTGCTTCTGAGTAGGCATGCATAAGACTGCATTGTAAGTCTACTTAGAGTAGCAGTCTTAATGTCTTCCATTCCCTTCAATGCATTTACTTTGAACCTCCCCTGACTTCACTGACTGCTTCTTCTCCCTTTTGCTTACCAGACTGATGGGCTTTTTTCCTCCCAGGGTGGATGGGGAGTCTCCCTTCTCAGCCACACAGGAGAAACGCTTGAGAGTTAGGATTTCAATAGGTATTAAAAGTGCCTTTTCTCCTCCCCTGAATAAATTAATCATGGAGAGCTTGGAATGGCCATTTTTAGTAGTTTCCTTTTGGGGTGTGGAGTTGTTTTAGATAAGGCAGTAATGCTGAGGTGGTTTTCCACAGTACGTCTTCCCACCTAGCCAGCCACTATCTCTTCTCCTAGCCCTGTATACAGAGCCAGTGTAAATCCCGGAAAGGATCTCGAATCAAAAGGACTGGTTTGTAGTGGGATAAAATGCCAGGTGTGAAGAGAGCCACAGCCTATGTAGGATTTTGAATGTGGATTCTCCCATTTTGTCTAATTCTGTTTTATTGTGAGAGGGGTTTTCTTCTAAATCATTTGTTAATGCAGCTCATAGAACTTGGCAGGTTATGAAGTATTTGTTTTAAATGTCTTCACTACAGCTGTGCAAGTGGTATTTTGCAGGAATATTGTGTGTTTTAAAAACAATGGCATTCCAGCAAATTCTGCAGTATTCAGTTATTTACATTTATTATTATTTTTTTCAAAGCATTTTTATCCTGCTCTTCAGCCAAAAGGCTCCCAGACTGGCTTACAGGAATCAATAAATAGATAGCCCTGCCCTCAGGTTTACTATCTAAAGGACACAAGACACAAGCAAAGGGATACAGAGGAAGGAGAAGGGGGAAAGCATGATGGTAGTGGTTGATTTATTTGCCCAGATGGATGGGAATATATTCTAGATCAGCAATGGGAAACATTGCAGTGCCTGTCACCCCCCAGCGCAGGCCCCCCCAGCCACATTGCCCCCTGCAACTACCTTTTTTTCTTTTTGAAAAAGAGAGAAATAGTTGTGGTTTACTGCGGAAATTCAGTGGCAAACCACTATTGAGGGTTAGGATGAACAAATTTTGTACCAATAGAAACTTTCCTCCCAATAAAAGAAAGAAGCACAGGGCCCCTGATCTATATGGGGACCACAGTGAGGGGGAAAAGAGTTAAAGACCTCTCCCCAGTCCAGACTGGCCCTCCCGCACCTGTTATTTACTCAGAAAAAACGTTCACACAATTGTTAAGGCATTGTGATTTGGACTAGTAGCTCAGTTCAGTTCTTGCATATCTGAACTGGCCAAACTTATCTTGCTGATCTGACTCTGAATTAATTTTGTTTTAAACATTGAATTAAGAAATAAACATTTTGCACTTCATGTTAAAATTAACAGATCAAAAGCAAACTACCAAGCATCAGTAGATAAATTTTCAAACAGTGGCGAAATAAATTAGGTCCCGTATTATCTACTACCAAAGATGTAGAGTTGGCAGATGTGAAGAAGACATTTTCCATCTATATCAGTGTTTCCAAAATTTGATGTAAACAATGTACATATTTCAATAGGACTAGGTGAATATGTTCTTTTTTAGAATTTGTTTTGTTAAAGTTGGTGTTTTCCAAATTGATTACATAAAATGAAGAGCCAACCAGAACTAAAATATTTCCATAGACTGAAGACAATGGCTGCATTCCAGGATGCTCCCAAACAAGCCAGGCTTCTCCCAAACAAGCCAGGATTTGTAAGCAAAGAACAAACCCTAGTTTATGATCCTGGATTGAAAAGGACACAACAAAAGAAGATGTCAGGTTCAGACATCATGGTAAGCCTTAGTTTTCTAGTTAGTTCTGCCACTCACGCTGGTGGGAGGAGCCTAGTGGGAGTGAACAGGCTGCACACATGCACTTCGATCATGGTAAGTCAGGATTTGCCAGAGTTCTGGCTTACCATTGTGTGTGAATGCTGTCTATATAGAGTTAATCTATTCAGTTTGTTAGAGTCATTCTAGTTCTGTGGAGAAGCCCTAAGAAGCAGAGTTTTCCACCTTTCAAGGGGGAAGATCGGAAGCCATCTTTCCCAAGGGTCCAAGACATTCTTAGTTATGGCCAGGGTCCCCTGACATGGCTTGTTCCCCAGGGACAACCAGCTCAGGAGGCTCCAGGTCATCTTTTGCAGAGGATTCCTCTTGGGTGGGAGTGGGGGACATGAGAGAAAAGCTGTTCAGCTTCCAAAAAGTACTACCCCATTTATTGTCAATAAAAACTGTACCCCTATCTTACATTTCCAAAAAGCTAGATTTTAGTGTCACTATTCAGGAGTAAGTTGGTTCAACATTTTAGAAGGAAAATATTACTCCATGCTGTGTAATTTGTGATGATGTGCCACACAGGCTGTCTGTGGGAGGGAAAACAGTCCCTCCTTGATGTTTCCTCCCTATTCCATAGAGCTGGCACCCCAGGGCTGCTATAGAATTTGGTCAAAACAAGCTTAGTGGCAAGCTCTCTCTAAATCAAGATCTGTTGTTAGAAGGGAGTGTTTGGACAAAGCTAATGTTAGAAGACTGAAGATGTCATTTTCCAAAAACTACGCTTACTGCTTATAGTCTTCCAACGCTTCTTCTCCATGGCACTTGGGAAACATTAGGAATAATTCAGACATGCATAAAGTTCTCTTAATATCTCATAATTCAATGACTCACAGCTGAAGGTAGCAGCTGCTCATGCAGGAAGGTCTACCAGTTTCCGTAGATGAGCACCACTGCATGGGAAATAGGACCCAATACCTCTGCCAGAGGGCATCACAAGCCAATGACAGAAGCATGGGGACTGCTACCACAGCACTATACAGAAATACTGCTGCTAAGTGGGTATCAGTGCCCAGCGTGGGTCACTGATGCCATCGCCCATACTAGGTGCTGCTACCTAGTCTGCAGATGCAGGCCTGCATAGTAATGATATAGCAGACCCCATACCTCTTCTGCCACCTTGCTCAGCTCTCTGGGAAAGGTTTGGTTCCCCCTCCCCCCACAATGATACTTGGCATTCCAACAAACTGTGGTATCACTTGCTGAATGTGTGAATTATTTATCCTGAAAAGTATTGAGCCTGAGGCAATGCCAGGTAATAGGAAAGCTTTGGGCATAGTAGCAGTTTTGACACACACAAGTCTGCACTTGATGTTGCATCTCCCAATGATTAACATACCCATGTGAACTCATGCTCAGCCTCTCATGTGACATCAAACTACAGGGTGGGGGGAGAAGGGGGAAGGGACAATTGTCAAAGTGCTTGTGTCTTGAAGTAATGGTAGTTAACAGAGGGCAGTATCCAGTGCTGGCAATCCACCAGCTCTGAATGCATTGCATTAGTGGGAACGAGTGCTAGTGCAACAGGAAAGTAACACTTGCTAGCACAACCCAAGAAACTACCCAAAATGACAGCTACTGAAATGGGACAAGTCAGCAGAGCTCTCTTCCATGGCCTCTGCTGACTTGTCCCATCCTGTTGTGCTAGCGGTCATTCCTGCTAGCACATCAGCAGTATTGGATACTGCCCACTATATGTAATTTTCACAGTGATGTAAGGGGGAGTTTAAATGTGGTCTACACCAATAACATACAAAGGTCATCACTGTAAAAATGCCTTGAAAGTACTTGTACTTTCTGACATGGACTTTCTGTGATAATCAAATGCTGGTAAGCCTCACCAGTGCTGCTTAGATTGAGTATTGGCAGGACAGCATGATCCAGTGTCTATACTGTACATAATATGTATACTAATAGTGTGGAGATATCCATCTAGCATTGCTGGTAAATATTAAACTTCCTGGAAAAAGATGTTAGGAACAAAATGTGCCTATTCTCATGTGGTAAAATCCTCCTCAGATATATCACAGAAATGTAATTCAGAAATTGCAGACAGTAGCCAGGGGATACAAAGAATCACTCTGGGGGGATCTACACAGGGGATTGACATCAGTGCTAGTGCACCTCATCCATGGGCATGACACATGATGTTTCGCCCTCTCCTCAGCATCTCTGGGCTTTCATGACATAAAACCCACACTTTTACAAAGTCATTTTGTATGACCTCAAGAAGTGATACCGGTTTTGGCACCGGCTGGGGGGACCAGTGCTGAGAGGAGGAAGGGAAAGCTGTGTCATCAAAGGGTGGACACGAGGACACGAGGTGGTTTCTCCCTCCACTGATGTTGTTTTGCTTTTTTCCCAAATGAGCCATAGTCCGGGCCCCAAAGGGATTACTTTTCATTTTTTAAAAAAAATCTCCAATTCTGCACAGATACACCTCAAGAAACAAGCGAAAACAGCCTGCTAAACATGTCTACTCAGAAGTAAATCACATTGTCTTTAATTGCACTTACTCAACACAAGAGGGGAGAGAGGGGTGGAGAATTGGGAATTGCTGTGCCTTTTGTTTTAAATCTCCACTTATCCGGTGGAGCCAACCTGCACATAAGGTTACTGACTTAAGAAGAAGGAGAAGGAGAAGCAGCAGCAGCTTGTTGATGCTGTGAGACTCCACCCACATATTCCTGAACTAATCCAGTTTCTTGTGCAGTCTGCCACGCCAAACGGGTTCTTTCTTTTTGGTATATGCCACTTTAATGGGCTGCATGTGCCACAGGAGAAATCTGAATCGATGAAAATGCGTTTCTAACCAATGCATTTCTAGCCATTCTTTGCACTATGTTTGCATAGTGGAACTCTGCAGTCTGTTCCTCCAGAAAGCTGCCTCTGCCGTGCCATCCAAGGAGGAGCCCTTGACATTTGAGGCAGCTTCGTGAATGACCTCCAATTCAGATGAGGAGGTGCTGTTGGTGGTAGCATGGCTAAAGATGCTCTTTGCATCCTGGCCGGTTATAATTAGGTCAATTTTTAGAATTTTTCTCAGATTACATTATCACATGAAATTCTAACACTGGGCCATATAGCTCAGTTGTTTGGTAACATAACCGTAATTGTTCAGTTCACTGGCTATGTCTGGAAATTCCAGACATCAGAAATCCAGGCTCCCAAATTTGTGAGTCCAGATTTATGCATAGAATTCGTCCTCTAGGTTTTGTCTATCTCTAGCTAATAGAACATACTTTTCTTTTCCTTTTTGAGATCTTGACTTGGGTGTTAAATTTCTTGGGTGAGACCCAAGGACCAATAACCCCCAAGCCATGGTCTGTGTAAGCCTGGTGGCCTGACTACCATAAAAACCTACAGAAATCTAAAATCACTGTGGATCATCATAGCTGGCAATAGTATTTGTTCTTAGCAAACTATTCTGCTTTTCTCAAAGGGGAGATTCAGATCTTGTTGTTTGACAAGTATACTATTGGCTGTATATGTGTGCAACTTTTCAAGTCAAATATGGAGCTACAGTCAGGGCCAGAAATATTGGAACAAGGATAACTGTTTTGGCAGTTGGCCTCTGTACACCACCACATCGAAGTTGAAAGGAAACACACCCAGATGGGAGCGAAGTCAGGACTTTCCGCTGTCATTCAAGGGGTGTGACAAAAGTGGGGCACTAACCATTCAGGAAGGACAGCCAGTGGCATACCCCCCCCCATCGTTGGTGGCTCATAAGTAATGGAACAAACCAACATCATTTCAAACTTAAGGACCGCCTTTAGTACCTGGAGGAAAATCCTTTGCAGCCAATGACTGCCTGAAGTCTGGAACCCATGAACATGACCAAATGCTGAGTTTCCTCCCTCGAGATGCTTTGCCAGGCCTTTACTGCAGCTGCCTTCAGCTGCTGCTTGTTTGTGGGTTTTTCTGCCTTCAGTCTTGTCTTCAGTAAGTGAAAAGCATGCTCTATTGGGTGGAGATCAGGTGACTGACTTGGCCATTGAAGAACATCCCACTTCTTTGCCTTGAGAAACTCTGGGGTAGCTTTTGCTGTATGTTTTGGGTCATGATCCATCTGCAATATGAAGCGGCGTCCTATCAGTCTAGCAGCATTTGGCTGAATCTGAGCAGAAAGTATAGCCCTATACACTTCAGAATTCATCCTGCTGCTTTGATCAGCAGTCAGGTCATCAATAAACACCAGTGACCCGGTTCCATTGGCAGCCATACATGTCCATGCCATAACACTGCCTCCACCATGTTTGACAGATGATGTGGTATGCTTTGGATCATGAGCTGTTCCTTTCCTTCTCCATACTTTTCTCTTCCCATCATTCTGGTACAAGTTCATCTTGGTTTCATCAGTCCAAAGAATCTTATTCCAGAACTGGGCAGGCTTTTTTAGGTGTTTGCTGGCAAAGGCTAATCTGGCCTTTCTGTTCTTGAGTGTTACCAGTGGTTTGCACCTTGTTGTGAGGCCTCTGTATTTACATTCAAAAGCCATCTCTTGAGATGTTGACAATGACATGCTTACCTCCTCAAGAGTGTTCTTGACCTGGCTAGATGTTGTGAAAGGGTTCCTCTTCACCATGAGCAGAATTCTGCGGTCATCCACTGTAGTTGTCTTCCGTGGTCTTCCAGGCCTTTTGCTGTTGCTGAGCTTGCCAGTTAATTCCTTCTTTTTCAGGATGTTCTAGACTGTTGTATTGGCCACTCCCACTGTTTTTGCTATCTCTCTGATGGGTTCATTTTGTTTCCTCAGCCTAATGATGGCCTCCTTCACTCGTGTGGACACCTCTTTGGCCCTCATGTTGGGAGTTGCAGTGAACAGCTACCAAATGCAAATGTAACACTCAGAACCACCTCCAGGCCTTTTCTCTGCTTGATTGGTCATGGGGTACCCAGGAAACAGGCCACAGCTGGCCATGCAGCTGCTTGTCAGCCATTCGTTCCATTACTTATGAGCCACCAATGACGGGTGTGTGTATATGCCACTGGCTGTCCTTCCCGAATGGTTAGTGCCCCACTTTTGTCACACCCCTTGAATTACAGCTGAAGGTCCTGACTTTGCTCCCATCCGGGTATGTTTCCTTTCAACTTCGATGTGGTGGTGTACAGAGGCCAACTGCCAAAACAGTTATCCTTGTTCCAATATTTCTGGCCCTGACTGTATATATGTAATATATTTCATTCACGTTATACTTTTTCACACTATATATTCTAAAAACTTGCATATGAATAGCAATTGATCCTAACAATCCGCTGGTTGATTTTTATTTTTACATATTACAAACAGGCTCAAGGCAAAATTCTCTTTGCAGCACTTAGCAATTATCTGCACTTCTGTTTTCTCAACATGTTGTCTGGATTTTGTCCTCCAGTTCCCTCAAGGTTTTACTGGACCACCACTATCCACTGGATTTGACAAAAAGAAATAGATTGCTTATGTTTTAATCTGACAATCAAATGCTTATTTGGCAACTTTTACAGTTCAGTGCTTCCAATTTTCAGTGGTGGGTACACTAAGAGGGATATCCTGCATACAGAAGAGTTGTTCTTGAAATTGTAGGATTCTGGCAGCACGGGGAATATAGGAGAGAAGAGCACTCAGGAAAGAATTACATTTGGAATCAATTGTAGTGGTGAAACTGCAGTCATTGCTTATCAGTGTTCATACATCTACAATGTAGTGTTATTCCAAGCCATTCTAAATTATTGCGTTTAGTGGGTTTTTGACATCTATCCATGCTTGCTTTCTCTCACGATTGCATCTTGGACTGTTTAAAATTCTTGGAAGGAAATGCTGTAATTGAATAACCAGATTTAGATGGCACATTTTTGAGGGATGCAGTATATTGCTTCATAAATATTAATGTGGTAAATATAGTTATCACTTCAAACCATGACATGGTAAGCAAAGAATGTTCCAAAGGACCTAAACTGTGCAGTGTCTAAATTGTGTGTGTATGGGAATGTTTTGTCTGTGTGTGTGTGTGTGTGTGTGTGTGCGAGAGAGAGAGAGAGAGAGATCACAAAATGGAACAGTGGGCAATGACTGAATACATTAGACTGGAGTTTGGAACTCTCTTTAGGCCTGTGGTTTTTAGGGCAATTTTAAATTGGCTGCTGTGTTGTGCCCAAGAACAGACATATGGTCTGGGCCAACATAGATGTGATAAGGACAGCCACGTTTGTTTCTTCATGTGTCTGCCCTGATCACATATAAAGGAGGGAAGGATGTCTTATTTTGACTTCAAACAGGACATGCAAGTGAGGAGAGCTGAACACTTCCCCTTCCTGCATGACTTGCCTACTCCACCGCTTACACACTTTTCTCCCAACTCAGCTTACTTCCAACTTCACAGCTAGGATGGGAGAAAAGTGCCTGAGGCAACAGAGCATGGAGAGGTAAGGTGGGAGAAGGAGAGTTTCAGCTCTTTTCACACATGTCCTTTTTTCCATGTTAAAATAAGACTCCTACCCCACACCTTAAGCATGTTGTTGTCCCACAATGTCTAGTTTGGCCTTCCATCACTGGAGCTGAGGAAGTGATTAAATAATGATTATTCAGTTTTAAAATTGCCCACACATGGTGAAATGAAGAGGCAATCAGGGCCAACCCACTTCACATATTATACTTTTACCAGATAAATGTTAGAAAACCAGCACTGAGAGACTTGCTAAACCAGTAACAATTAAAGTAGTTACATATGACACTTATACCTTGAAAGAAGTACAAAAGGCTAAAACTCCCCATCCTGTGTATTTTTTGAGGACAATTTTTTTAAAGATGTGTAGCTATTGCAAATGGTGCCATTTTAACATACACAAAAGGGGTCTAACCCTTATATCAACTAAAAATGTAATGTCCAAAGCAGATATTATTTTCAGTGGTTGAATTTCCTGTGGTTGCATCATGGTTTCTCAGTTCAATCAATTTTATTACGGTCGTTGACTTAAGATGCAACCCTGCATATGATGGGCTCAGATGTTATTGGCTTTGAGCATTACAGTGATGCTAAATGCTCCTGTTTCTCTTAGGAAGAGATCCAAAAAAGGTGGGCCTATGTCAAGCTGGAACTGAAGCTTCTTGAGAGCTTTGAGGCTTCTCAACTAATTAGTCAATTGGATTGCCCATAAAAGTTGTTCTCAAGCGAACTACAAGTAAAAGCAAATATAAGACTCTTAAGATCTTGTGCAGGCCACCTCTGTGGTTGAGGTATTTTCCCCTTAGCCTCTGTAATAGCTTCAAAGCAAACATAACTTGATGTTCCTTCATGTTGAGCATGTGTAATAAAACAATGATTATTACTTTGCCCTCACAGTGCTTTTATATCAAAGGATCTGTGTGTTTAACAATCTCTGTCATGTGTTGGCAGCCTTGCCTTGTGTTCAGACATCCAAAACAGGGATTCTTCACTGTAGTGAATAAGAAGAAAAGATAGAATATAAAGATAAAAGGGTATGTGGAGTTGTTAAATGCATAGAACAGATCTGGACCCTGTCTCCACAACAATGGAAGGAGGGCGGGTTATCCAGATTTTTTCAAGGAATAGGCTTTGGTGCGCTTTGGTCCATGCAGGGCTCCACAAACAAGTGCACCGCTCCCGTATAAGTCTGTTCACAGAACATACTTCCAGATGGGGTGGGGGGATTGGGGTAAACATCATCAGACTGGCAGGGGCTGCTCAACCAATAAGAAAGCCTCCCCCCCCCCCATCCAGGCTCTCCTTTTTCCTTCTCCTGATACTCCCGTAAAGTGGTGGATGGAACCTTAGCCTCATTGACCACCATGGGAGTTACTTTTGAGGAGACCCCTTCCCCAAGCTATGCCTGATTCCGCCAATTGTTTATTTCCCCCCCTCTAAAACCACTATCTCACTTTGTCACTGTCATGCAATAGTACTAATGTGCGATAGTGACATAGTGAGAGATAGGGGGCATAGCTGTTGCTAGACAAATGCGTGATTTTTTCTTTTAAAAAATTAAAGTGTTAAACTGAAATAGTGCTTTTGTCGGCCATACCTACACCTCCCCCCATCTCACTATCTCAGTATGTCACTATCTCACATTTGTCCAGCAATACCTATATCCTCTACCTCACTATGCCACTATTTGGGAGCATAGCTATTGCTGGACAAATGCATGATAGTGACCTAGTGACATTAACAAACCCTTTGTAGATGTGATTTATTTAACCTTCCTTTCTGGATGGGTGATTTCTTTCAGGTCTCTAGGCCTCTATCACGCAATTGCTGTATCGCTCTAACATGCAATTGCACAATTGTGCGATAGAGCAATTGTGTAATAGAGCGATAGAGCACTTGCGTGATAGAGCAAATGCATGATAGTGGCATAGAGACCTGAAAGAAATCACCCAGCCAGAGAGGAAGAAGTTAAAAAAATCACACCTACAAAGGGGTTTTCAATGTCACTAGGTCACTATCACGCATTTGTCCAGCAATAGCTATGCTCCCAAATAGTGGCATAGTGAGGTAGGGGATATAGGTATTGCTGGACAAATGTGAGATAGTGACATACTGAGATAGTGAGATGGGGGGAGGTGTAGGTACGGCCGACAAAACCGCTATTTCAGTTTAACACTTTAATTTTTTAAAAGAAGTTACAGGCTGCCCAGAGCACATCTATATTTTGCGGGGATGGCTACTAGAGTTTAGTGGCAGGCAAGGTGGAGTAAATGCCATTAGGTAGTGCAGAACTCTGATGGCCAGCCCTGAAATGGTGGAAACAGCGGAGAAACACAGGCGGGAAAAACACTGGGGAAACACCACTTGACTGGGGTCAGTGAGGTGAAAGACATACCCCTGGGCAGGGCTATCATGCCGGAGTAAATGCAGAGAGTGGTGCACACCACAACAGAAGTGCAGACAAGCCAAATTAAGGAAAACAATCAGACTAAAAGTAGTCTCAGAAGAACTGGTTTTTCGGTGCAAAACACCAGAGTGGCTGCGAGATGGCCACGACGTCATGTATCCCTAATGACGTCCAAACGCAACCAGCTCAGAGTAAGTCGCTCATGGAGACCACCCCCTGTATGACTGACCCATCAAGGCAAAAGCAGTCCAACAGCCATGTATAGCAGTGCACCACATTAAACCCTTTTTCCCCTTTCCCACCTTTTTTCCTGCATGCAGTGTTTGGAATAATCTCTGACATTGTACATCAAATAATACCTCCTAATCCATTCCTAGCTATACTTTCCATTTTCAGTTATGATGCGCGTGGAACATTTTGCATAAAAGGTTCACTATAATGCTGCTGACAGCAGCTAGACTGGAAATGGTGCAGGCTTGAAAGACAGCTGGTGGTTATACTATCAATGGACAGTTCACAAAAAACTGGCAAATGGCTCTAGCTGAGAAACTGAGATGAATAGGAGGTGCAATTAAACAAGGCCAATTTGAGAGGCTGTGGTAGCCTTTCATTTCATATGTAAACAAATACCCTTATGCCAATAGACCATACATCACTCATTTTGGGAGACTCTTCAATCTAACTCTTTCATATGCATGCTATTAACTTACATGAGATGGAAAATTACAGTTTCTGACTAGATGTGAATAGGGCATACTGCATTTATACTTAGATATTCTGGTGCAGCTGTAGGCAACCTTTTTGGGTCTGTAAGTACATTTTGCAATTTGAGAACCTGCTCTGGGCACCACTACAAAATGGCTGTCATGGGAGGAATGGCTAGTGATAAAGGACAAGTAGTCTGCTCAAAAGACTGAGTACAAGGCAGAAACACTTCCTTTTAACTCACAGTTTTCAGCACCATCAGAAATCTATTTCACAGAAGGCAAAGCAAACTCTTTGTTTGTCCCCTCCCCTCTGCAAGCCAACATATTCTCCCCATCTCTCCCCCTCGGACACACACACACACACTTCCTAAGAATATCTCTAATACCCACCATGTATCCCAGAGGTATTCATGGGACATGAAGATGGCAGCAGCTGGAGGGCCTCACTTTGCTTTGAAGCAATCCCAGCTGCCGGTAAGAAAATGTGTTCACTTAAAAAAACGTTGTAGGGATAGGGCACCAAGAAAGATGTCTGAGGACACATTGCTGCCTGTGGAAAGTATATTCCCTACCCCTATTCTGGTGTATGTTTACTGTTATATATTAATGTTAAGTTATGCTACTTTATGTGTATTGTTTCAATGAGTTTGAAATAAAGAATATTTGGCAGGGGTGGGGGGATGAGAGGCAGCTATCAAGCCCCAGGCAGACCACAATATATGATGGATAGACTGCATTCAAGCTGGTGGGTCACAAGTGGGGCAGGCCAATGCATCGTTTACAGAAGCTGGATCTGAAGAAGGATGCTGGGCCTCTTCAATGAAAAATGTCTTATGCATTTTATTATAGGCTGCAATCCCTTGTGGGAAATACGGTAAAAGTCAAAACATACTTCTCCCTTTGGAATCATAACCTGGATTCTAACCAACTTTCCAAGTAAGAGAAAACAGTGCAGCGCATACTTAGAAACATTGTTAGATCCCTAAGGAGGGAAGTGTAGTAAAGAAGAATTCACTTCAACCAATACCTGCTAAAATAATTAGTCTAGAGTTCTTGTAGGTTCACTTTGTCCAAGCATGCCCAATAATAAGGAAATGGAGCTCAGTAGAACAACTGCAAAAATATATATATTTTAAGTGCTCCTATACTTCTTAGTGCCCAGTGGCCATGTATACTTACATTTATATCTATAAAACATAGCTACTGAACTTGGTTATAAAATTATAGTCACATGTTGCTAAGTCTGATGTTTTCACAGTTGGACAGATAAGAACGACTTCTTTGTCTGCAACTGGCAGTCAAAGGCTTATGGAAGCAATCGTGGAGAGATTGCAGTATTCATTATTTTCATTTCTAATAGAAGAGTCCACAATGAGCTGTTCATGGAAAATATTATTTAGCAATTCCAGATATCTGGCTGTGTTTTTTCTTCACTGGTACTCTGTAAAAATTGATGTGGACAATGCCACCCCCACCCCACCCCCACCCCAAGTAGGAGAGAGAGAAGAACCGTCAGGTAACAGTGAGTGTATTTTACCATTCTTCCACCTGCCTGTCTACCTGTGGTTCTTCTCCAGAATTGCCATGTCCCTAGTAAGAGATGAATTCGACCTATTGCCTTCTTAACCCCCACAATGAAAGAAACTAGATGCTACAGCCCCTGGCAAGATACTCATTTCCTTTGAACCTCATTCCTATAGCTGGAAATAGTAATTGCTGTAGATCTCATTACACTCCTTACACACACATTTTATCCACTGAATCTTCATACTGAAGAGACTCCTGTGGTATCCCAGTTAGGGGAAAACATCAAAGTGGTGTTATTTTGTCTTGTCCTGTTAAAAAGAAGAGTGCTGTAAAACTTTGGGTGTAGTTGTTTAGGAGACATAAAGACAAAGAAAAGGAAATAACTCTTAATCTTCATGGTATACACATATGGTTTAACAGAGGTTTTTTTCTAGCTATTGCATGGTCCAAAGACAAGATCAGATAATGTTTTGCATAAGCTGCCATTCTTTATTTCACAAATTTAAAACTAGTTCTGACAATTATATATCATTAACTCAGACTGTCAAAACAGCAGCTGTTAAATGCGTCCTTTACTTTTCCCTTTAGGAAGCATGATACTGTTTGAATAGAGCATTTTATTCTTTTGGATATATTGCCATACCAGTTTTAACAGAAAGAAGATGACAATACCAGAGCGCTTGTTCTTGCTTTGCTTTGTTTTATGTGTACCTGAGATTTGAACATTTCCAGACTAAAGATAATTAGTCCATCATGCTGGAAATGACAAAAAAGGCATCTTCTACACTGGAACTGCAACCCTATAAGTCCTATCGAATTCAATAGATTTTACTTCTGTTGATATGCAATAGACCTTGGTTCTATAGACATGCATAGGATTGTGCTGTAGGAGATGTATATATGTGATATGTCTGTGTGTGTGTGTGTGTGTGTGTATGTATTTCAGGATCAATGCTTTAAATTGTTCTTAAATTCTGACCTCCTTGGAGCAACATCTAAAGTTAATCATACTATATGTCTGCAACAGCAGACATACAAATCCTTAGATGGTTTATATGTGGTTTTTTATACATTAAACATACACACAGCTCCACTGGCAACTTAGCAAGTAACAGAGCAATCTGAAATGAATAGTTTTATCTCTCATGTGATAAAATAGTGATCTCTGTACTCCTCGACAGCTGCAACCTCAAATGTTGTTCGCGGGTGAGGTATGATTTATTTTTAAGGCATTTATGTACTACTCTTCATAATATTCCAGGACGTGGTCTGAAGGCACATGAGGCAGCCACCTTGCTGAAGCTAAGCAGGTCTAGGTCTGGTCAGTGCCTGGAGGGGAGACTACCTAGGAACCACGTGTAGCCACTTTAAGTTCCATGATGGAAGAAAGGTGGGATATAAATGTAACAAATAAATTAAATAAATAAATATCCCAGCACAGTTTACAAAGTGGTTAAAAAACAACATAACAATAAAATATCTAGTAGCTCAATTAAAATAAACAGCAGAATTAAATATCTATTGAAACAGCAGAGAAAAAACTTCATAGCCAGCAATTAAAGTAGAACATGGTTCAGATATTTAAAATGCAAATCATTAAAATGCCTGAGAGAATAAAAATGTCCTAACCTAATGCCTAAAAGATAATACAATGGGAGTCAGGTAGGCCTCCATGCAAAGAGTTCCATAATTGGGATGAATCATAGAATCATAGAATAGAAAGGTTGGAAGGGGCCTACAAGACCAATGAGTCCAACCCCCTGCTCAGTGCAGAAATCCAAGTCAGAGCATCCCTGACAGATGGCTGTCCAGCCTCATCTTGAATGCCTCCAGCGTGAGAGAGCCCACCACATCCCTAGCTAATTGGTTCCATTGTCGTATTGCTCTAAAAGTCAGGAAGTTTTTCCTGATGTTCAGCCGGAATCTGGCTGCCTGTGACTTGAGCCCATTATTCCGTGTCCTGCACTCTGGGATGATGGAGAAGAGATCCTGGCCTTCCTCTCTGTGACAACCTTTCAAGTACTTGAAGAGCGCTAGCACATCTCCCCTCAGTCTTCTCAAGGCTAAACATGCCGAGTTCTTTCAGTCTCTCTTCATAGGGCTTTGTTTCCAGTTCCTTGATCATCTTTGTTTTCCTCCTCTGAACCCTCTCCAGCTTGTCTTCATCCTTCTTAAAGTGCGGTGCCCAGAACTGGACACAGTACTCCAGATGAGGCCTAACCAGTGCTGAGTAAAGGGGAACTAGTACTTCCCAGGATTTAGAAGCTATGCTTCTATTAATGCAGCCCAAAAGAGCATTTGCCTTTTTTGCAGCCACATCACTTTGTTGGCTCATATTCAGCTTGTGATCGACAACAATTCCAAGATCCTTCTCGTTTGTAGTGTTACTGAGCCATGTATCCCCCATCTTGTAACTGTGCATTTGGTTTTTTTTTCCCCTAGGTGCAGAACTTGGCATTTATCCCTATTAAATGTCATTTTGTTGTTTTCTGCCCAGCGCTCCAGTCTATCAAGATCACTTTTAATTTTGTTTCTGTCTTCCGAAGTATTCGCTATCGCGCCCAATTTTGTGTCATCTGCAAATCTGATCACCATTCCCTGCACCTCCACCTCCAAGTCATTAATAAAAATGTTGAAGAGCACTGAGCCCAGGACTGAGCCCTGCAGTACCCCACTCGTTACCTCTCCCCAGTTTGAGAAGATCCCATTGATGAGCACTCTTTGAGTCTGATTATGTAGGCAACTGTAGATCCACCTGATCATTGTTTCATCTAGCCCACTTTGAGCTAGTTTGCTCATCAGGATATAATGGGGCACTTTGTCAAAAGCCTTGCTGCAGTCGAGGTATTATGTCCACAGCATTCCCACAGTCCACAAGGGAGGTTACTTGATCAAAAAATGATATCAGATTCATCTGGCAGGATTTGTTCTTGACAAATCCATGTTGGCTTTGAGTAATCACTGCATTGTTTTCAAGCTGCTTACAGACTGATTGCTTTATAATCTGCCTGTTCTTCTGCCAGTTCCTTTATTAATCTAGGGTGCTGTTCATCTGGCCCTGGAGATTTGAACTCATTCAGAGTAATTAGGTGTTCCTTGACCATATGCCTATTGATCTCAAGCTGCAATCCTGCCCCTTCAGCCTGTACTATGTCTTTGCCAGGGGGGTCATAGACCCTCTTTTGGGAGAAGACTGAGCCAAAGTAGGAATTGAGGACTTCTCCCATTTCTTTGTCATCTGTTATCATTTTGCCATCCTTATTTAATAGCTGAACCACGATTTCTTTCCTCTGTCTTTTACTATGCATGTAGCTGAAGAAAGCTGTTTTGTTGCTTTTAGCATCCCTCGCTAACCTCAGCTCGTTCTCAGCTTTAGCCTTCCTGAAGCCATCTCTGCAATTCTGTGCTACCTGCCTGTACTCTTCCTTTGTTGCTTGGCCTTCCTTCCACTTCCTATATGTGTCCTTTGTTTTCAGATCATCTAAGCTTTTTGTGGAGCCATATTGGCTTCTTCTGTTGTCTTCCACTTTTCTTCTTGTTGGAATTGTTTGTAATTGTGCCTTGAGAATTTCCCTTTTTAAAGCTCCCATCCATCTTGGACTCCTTTCCTTATTAGAGTCTCTTGCCTTGGGACCTTACTTATCATTGTTCTGAGTTTATTAAAATTGGCTTTCCTAAAATCCAGGGTACATGTTTGGCTATGCTCGACTTTTGCTTCCTTTATAACCAAGAACTCAAGTATAACATGGTCACTTTCCCCCAGATTTCCTGTAACTGCTACTTTATCCACTAAGTCATCTCTGTTGGTTAGGATCAAGTCCTAAGGATAGCCAATCCTCTAGTTCCTTCCTCTACTTTCTGTAGGAGGAAATTATCCGCCACACAAGTCAGGAATTTCCTGGAGGGGCCATGTTTTGCAGAATTTGTTTCCCAACAAATATCAGGGAAATTGAAGTCCCCCATTACTACTATATCATGCTTCCTTGAAACATTGGCTATTTGCTTTTCAAAAGTTTCATCCTTGTCTTCTCCTTGGTTGGGTGGCTGGTAGTAGACCACCGTGTCCCTTTTATTCTTTGCTGCATTTATTTTTAACCCAGATGCTCTTGATGGGGCTACCAAGCTCATCCTCCTGTATTTCTGTGCAGAGATATGTATTTTTAACATACAGTGCAACTCCACCTCCCTTTCTGTTCCTCCTGTTCTTTTTGAACAAGTTATATCCTTCAATTGCTGTATTCCAGTCATGAGAGTCATCCCACCAAGTCTGTTATACCTATCAAGTCATAATTTCCCTCCTGTATTAAGAGTTCAAGTTCGTTCTGTTTGTTTCCCATACTCTGGGCATTAGTATATAGACACTGAAGACCATGTGCTTCATGGTCTGGCTTTCTTCCTACATGTATGTGAAGACTATCATTGGGCGCTATCAGAGCTGTTCTCTCCATTGCGGTGTATCAGCGTTTGTCCGTTGTTACCCCCAACTTTACTTCTCCCTTCCCCGTAGGATTCAGTTTAAAGCCCTCCTGATAAAGTTCTTCATGCTGTGGCCAAACACATTCTTCCCAGCCTTTCTGAGGTGCAACCTGTCCCTTGCCAACAGTCCATCTTCCAGGAAGTATAGCCTGTGGTCCCAGAATCCAAATCTCTCTCGTCAGCACCATTTTGTAGCCAGTCATTCACTCGGAGTATTTTTCTTTCCCTTTCTATCCCTCTTCTAACTACTGAAAGGATGGATGAGAAAACTATCTCGGCCCCAAAGTTCTTGAGTTTCCTTCCCAAAGCTTCAAAGTCTGACATGATTTCTTTGCAGCGCCGCTTGGCAGTATCATTTGTTCCTACATGGATGATAAGAAAGGGATACCTGTCAGTGGGCTTTATGAGTACAGGCAACCCTTCAGTCATGTCTCTAATCTGTCCTCCCAGGAGACAACATACCTGGCGAGTCCATGGGTCTTCTCGACATACTTGGGTTTCGATCCCACACAGCAAGGAGTCTCCCACTACTACTACTCTTCTCTTCTTCTTGTTGTAGGCCTTGGTTTCATTGCCTCTGCTTGACTGACCTTCAGCCTTTTGCTCGCTCTCATGCAGATTCCCCTGTAATTCTTCCTCTGCAGGCTGTCCTCCAGTCTCCTCCTCAAGTACCTGGAAACGGTTCCATAGCTCCACTGCTTCCACTGGTGCAGATTAGCTTCTAGTTCTTCTGCTCCTGTCACCCTTTTCCAAGGAGTATCCTCTACTGCATTTTTCCTCACCTCAGCATTTCCCACTTCTGCCTCAGCTTGCTGTTGCTCTTCAAGCTTCTGTTCTTCACTTTGCTGCTATAGTTTCACCATTCTGTCCAATAACTCTTTGTGTTGTCTTATTCCCTGGAGGGTCAACCGTCGCCGCTCCAGTCCTCTTACTTTTTCTTCCAGCAGTGTGATCAACTTGCACTTGTTGCACATGTAGGCCATGTTGTGCTGTTCAAGAAAACAAACAGTGCAAACACCTTGCAAGTCACCACCGCTGGAGAGTCTTGTCCTTCCATAGTCTCTTTTCCTTTTTGTGTCTAGCTTTCTAATTGTTCTAGAGTAGCCTGTGCCTGGTCCTCCACTCACTGGAGGTTATAAACGGAGTCCCACTGGTATAGAAGTGTGTGTTACAAGACAAATAATTTTTTAAAAAATGAAAAAAAGTGTTTAAAAAAATGTTAGGGGCCTCCCCCTTGACTTTCCCTGCTGAACTCCCTGGCCAACTCCTGTTTGCTTGCCCTGTTTGCTCGCTTTCTGGGAGCTTGCTTGCTTCTGTAGTCCCTAGATCAGCTGGAGCAACTTCCTCTGCTCTGCTCAGTTGGGAGGTGGGGAACAGACTGAAACTACGAATAAGAAAGCCCACTCCTTTTTTACCCCATTCTTGACCTCTGGTGGTGGTGGCTTTCTGAAAAGGACCTCCGTGGAAGTTCTTAAATTTTGGGCAAGTAGATATGGAAGGTGGTGGTCCTTAAGAACAAAGCTGTGAAGGGCTTTTACTTAAAGGTAAAAACTAGCACCTTGAATTGGCCTCAGAAGTGATTCAGTAACCAGTGTAGATCTCTCAAAACTGATGAAGTATGTTCCCAGGAAGCCATCTCAGACAAAATCCTGGCTGCTGTAGTTTGAACTGGTTGCAGCTTTCAAACTGCTGTCAAGGGCAGTCCCAGATAAAATTGTCACATGGAAAAATTGGATTTATTTCAATTTCTTCTAAGTCAGTATGCTTAGGATCATGCTGCATGTCTTGTTTCTGCAAAATAGACTTCATATGTAAAAGAACACTCCCAAGAACTCCATGGTTGATATTTTATTGGCTGATTCTCATATAATATCCCCCAAGTGGGAGGCTGTTGGAAATGCTTAGAGGTGACCGTGATTTCTCACAGCGACTATAATCTTTGAAAGCAATTCACCACATGGATATCCCAGATTGAATAAAATATCCATGGTAGCAGCTGCCAGTAATCAATAATAGTGGCATGGAAAGTCTTTGTCTGGTTAAGGATGGTAAGTGGCTTTGAAATCTTATAACCCCTACACGGAGTGGTTATCTTGTAGAAACATTTTCAAATGTCTTCCAGTTGAGGACCATAGCATGAAAATTGGCCCTGAGATTCAACTGGCTGAAAGCAGATCTTCATCTATCTCACAGGAGGAGCCTCGATGATACCCACTTTATATTGCTTTCCCCATGCTCATGGTAAAGCCAAAGTTGCTTGCATCCAGATGTTATAAAAAGAGATAAGAAGATGTCCTCTATTCCATTTGGTTATTTCTGAAGTTAATTTTGAAAATGGCACATGTGGAGTTGCAGACCGCATCTCTTCTAATTTTTCCTCACAGGTTACTAATGTGCAGGAAAGCATAAGCACACTGATGAAATCAGAGGGACCCCCAAAATCTTGATGCACATCAGTAACACGTAAAAGGGGGTGGGGAAGAGTCACGAATGGAATACGGCAGCAAACTGTACCTGTGGAGTGATTTAAGTTCAGAAAGCAAAAACAGAAGAATGGTGGATTATGCATTGGTGCTATTGTGCAAAGAAGTTCAGGTGTGTGGAACCCCTAAATCAGGGGAGAAATTCAGACAAAGAGAAATTCATAAGTGTCCCTAGTTATAAATGATCTGAATTATATATTCTTATGCCTGCGTTTTCTGAGGTAACACAAATTGAAGCATAAGCAATCATAGGGGAGAAGAGGCAGGGGTGGTGGTTCTGCTTTCCCCTACTGGACTGAACTTCACGATTTTTCAAGCAGGAGCCATTTTGGTCCAGGCACTGCCACTAAGGCCACTTGGGCCTGTGCAGTCCACCACTGCAGCTAGTGAATCACGTGGCTCTTTGCCTCTTGGGCTCCTTCCCCATCACAGCTAACTGGCTGATTGGTCCTGCATTCTCCTCTCCCCATCCCGCTAGCCAGCTGACAAGCGGCAGGTCTCCTGACTCCCTAACCCCAAAGACTCTTCTGGTAGCAAAGATCGCAGCAGCTGGCTCACCACTAAAACAAACAACAAGGCAAACCTAGGGAGCCCCTGCTGAGAACGAACAGCTGTTGCAAAAAGTGAGCAGGGGAATGAGAGAGACAGTAAGTCAAAGAGCCACATTGCAGGTGATGTGGAGCCACCAGTGGCCCTCAGGCCCTGCAGTGAAGAACACTGCCTTGCTGCGCCTGCCAATTTTCTCTCCCCAAATACCCCCTCCCCCCTGCCCCTTGTTTTTATGTCTGATTTAGGAGCCAGCCTGTAGGCAAAATTATTTAAAATGGCCTATGGGGAGGAAGAATTAAGCACCTCTCTCCTTCCCACCAATTCTCCCTCCCCACATTAGTAGGGAATCTCATGTATCCCTTGTAACATTTAGTTCTGCCCTTAGAACCGTCAGTATGCTTTTGGCTCTTTAGGAAGGCAAAGTTTATGATAGCTTCTTCAAAATTAAAACCAGTCTTTTTTCATCTCAAATTAAATTTGATTTAATGTTGTTTAAGTGGGAAATGTTGCATGAACCAATTAGCCTGCAATCCTATGGCCACTAGTCAGTGGCTAGACAGCCATAGCATAGGCCAGTTCAAACTGATCTCCACCCCCTCCCATGCTGCCTCGTAGGCAGTGTGGATCAGCCCCATACTCCGCACTCAGAAGAGCAGCATGGAGCGGGGGAAAGGGGGCATTTCCAGGGGCGGGCCAGGGCAGGGACGTCGGAAGTGCCAATATGACACATCCTATATGTTGTCCAGCCACCTCTCCGCATGCTTCAAGGTCCCGTGGCTAAACAGCTGAAATCGGCTGTCTAGCCATGAAAGCAGGGCGGCAGGAGCAGGGAGGAGATCCGCTCCTCACCACTCCTCCCACCCTGCACTGAATAGGCAGTTGCCCCCAGGCTCGGAGGCGACCATCGATCTGCATAGTATTACTCCTTCTGTGGCTTTGACAGAGCACAATACTTAGGATAGGTTTCCTTTTCATGGTATGTGAGTTTCTCCAACATTTGAGAATCCATTTCCTGAAACTAGAACAACTTTCTTACCATCAGACCAACAACTCCAAAGGATGGAGATCACAGACAAACCTCTCATTTGATTTCTCTTTGTCTTTTAAAAACTTTCCTTGGAACATTTTCCTTAAGCAGAAATATGTACTATGAGAATATAGACAGCCTTTTAATTTTTTATGGATATTTTTTAATCCCCCCAAATGAAAAGACAGCAAAGTATTTAAATTACCAAATTGTTTAAACTTGACACAACATGGTTTGTTTTATTCTGTATAAGAAAGAAGTTCTAGTATGCCATTAACATAAGCTGGTGCATTCTTGTGAAAGCTTAGTGAGCAATACTAGCTAAAGAAAACGAACTACCCTTGGCTCCACTAATGTCTTTTCTTTTGTTCTTGTCTCTTCTTTCAAGGAGAAAAGCAACACAATTTAATCCATACAATAAGGACACCCTGCAACATATTTAAAATTTAAGATACATTCTAATCCATAAATTATTATGTTGTCTATGTGATGTCTCCTCTTCCATCATCGTATCTTGCTTCCTTAAGATTGAGAGTGATAAAGGTGGTATGAGGGTGACACTTACATTCCAAATATATTCTTTTCTCTTCTGACTATACATTCTTTTGTTTTATTTTTTAAAGAAAATGAAACTGCATTTTCTGCCAGTCCTATTCCTTGGCATGCCAGGATGTGGTACAGTGAGAACCACAGCAATGTGGCTTATCAACCTTTGGCTTGACACTAGCAGAGAAAGCTGACCTGGATCATGTTGTTGCTGTAAGTAGGGAGGCTTAGCTGTGCTACCAGTGATGTACAATGACTACCATGAATGGATTGTGACTTAACCTTTCTTATGTCAATTTTTAACTAGGTTCTAGTACCATGCAACAAACTTTCCACAGATAGGAAGAGCAATCAGAACTCCTACACTGTCTTAATGTCCAAATGTCTCATTTCCCTCATATCTAATAATACGAAGCTGGGCAGAAGGTGTCTGCTGGTAGATCTCTGGGTGATCTGCAGTAGATCAGCAAGATTTCTAACTCCCAACTGTGTTAACTATACCAACAAAATTACTCCTCTGCCTCTGCCCTAAATTACACTGCTGAAATGGAAAAAGCTTGAGATAACCAGGAGTGGTTTTTTGTGTGTAAGGACTGTGAACGCTGTTCTGTTCTGCTACTCAAAACAAATTCCTGGGCACAGAATTCTTTAATTCTAATTGAATATATTTTGCACCAGACTCCGTCTGATGAATCTCAGAGTTCTAGTTTTAAAAAATGAAGTAGATCTGCAATCTTGAAATCTGTCCACCACTGTGATAATGGACCAAAAAAGTGTGCTATTGCTCATTACTTGTTGTGTCCAACAGAGGGTGCTATGAGATCCAAAAATCTCACACTATCCTTGCCAAAGATTTTCATTGAAGGGAGTCACACAATTTATTGATACCATTCTATTGCACTAGTAATTATGAAATGAGAAACTGGGGAGACACATTGGATGATGATTTCAAACATGCCTGCATAGCCTCACTTTGGATACTACAAGTACTAGATTAGTCCCTGACAGAAGTTATTAAGGGACATTCTTACACTTCAGCTTCTGTAAGCCTTTCCCCTATTTATTACCAATTGGGAGCAGGGCTGCTTCTAAATGAGGCTTTTATTGTGCAATTGCCCTGCCATATTCCATATGGTATACTAATGCCGTGAAATTTTACAGGAAGCCTAAACCACGCCTTCCATGTGTAATTTTCCCATTACTTCTTCCATCTTTTTTCTTACAATAAAAAACTCTGTTAAGGAGGGAAAGACAAAATAGCCTTTTGATTAGTAGCGCTATGAGCACTTCATCTTGACGAACCCTGGGTCACACTCACTCTGATTGGATCTTTTAACCTTTTTGATTGGCTATCATTTGCATTTGTGCTCTCCATAGTAAGGGGTAGGGATGGGTGAATCTGTCTGTGCTCACCCCACGTGCTGCTCGCGAGACCCCCGCCACTTACTTGACCCTGTTTGGCATGCTGGGTAAGCTGCCAGACTGTCCGCGGGCACCCGGTGACCGGCACACAGCTCCTCTTCTTCCCATGAGCTGCCATTTTGCGTAGAAATCGCGGGTAAACTACTTGTGTAAATTGTGATTTACAATCTGCAAAATGGCGGCCATAAATAGCACCATTTACCCAAAATTACAGGCATAAATGGTCGAATTGGATTCTTTACACCTGTAATTTTGTGCAAATGGTGCTCATTACAGCCGCCATTTTGTGGAAATCACAATTTACATAAGTAGCTTACCTGCGATTTCTACTCTAAATGGCGTATGCGGGCAAGCCTGGCATCAGGGCAGCTGAGCTGGCAATAAACTGCTGAGCTTGAGCCCCAACCAGATTTCCTCCAACATCCCTAGTAAGGTGTTATACTTATCTCTTGCATTGCTGGGCCTTCTAGCCCCACTGTTTAATAACATTCACATCCCCGTGACTTCTATCTGTACCCATGTGTGAGTATGATAAATAATCATAATATTCTACCTTTCCTTCAAGGTGGTGTACATGGTTCACCACTATCCCATATTTTTATCTTCAGAACAATGCTGTGAGGTCACTTAGGCTGAAAGATAGTGACTGGACCCAAATTATAAAATATAGTTTTATATATTACTAGCAAACAGACCCAGCTTTGCACAGGTTTGAATAGCCCTTAGTTTGATAGAGCAAAGCCTTCAGAGTTACGCAGCTGTCAGAGCTGGACACACTGTGGCCTCCCTGTCTGAGTGAAGGTACAGCACCTGCCATGGTGCACGCTTATAGCCCCCTAAGGGAGGGGTCTGTCTACTCCATTCCCTTGAGAGGGACTATGCCACAGCAGAGGGTAGGGAGAGGGTGTAAACTCTGTCCCTCGGCCTGTTAATCTCCCCTGGCTTCTAACTGTATAGACAGCAAAGCTATGTGCTGGTTAGGGAAGTCTGTAGGCTTCAACCATATGGACACATTTAAATGAATTAAAATTAATGCATTTTAAAAACCAAATAAGACCGATGTATACACCCTTAGGGTCCCCTTAGTATTCATGCCAGCTTTCAGTTGTCTAGATTTCACAGTCTTGGCCCTACGGTGCTTATGGATGGACAGACAGATCCTCTTTTATTATTATACATATAAACTGAGGATACCATGTCATGCACCTGATGAAGAGGACTCAAGACCATGAAAGTTTATGCCACAATAACTGTATTAGCCTTTAAGATGCCACAGGACACTTTGTTCATTTTGCTGCAAAAAACATAGTTACCCTTCTAGAATTTAACCTCTATAAAGTAGCTGGTTGATTATGTTAAGGGTGTGGAAGAGAGGGGCCAAATTCCTGAGTAAGAGGGATAATTATGCAAATGAACATCCTGTTACCCTGAGTATTTTTGCCCCTAATGAAAGGAGACCCTGGACTCTCTCTTCTACTGAGATCGCTTTGCCAGTAATATGTGACAACCATGGTACTATCCATAGTACTGCCAGGGTATACCAAGCTGAATACAGGAAATAGTTCAAATGCTGAATTTGGATCTCTGCACTGGTCTGGAAACCAGTTGTCCCAGATAGGGGGAAGTGGTGTATTTCCTTTTTCATGCACACCATCATCTTATTATCTCCATAAATATTTAGATTACAGGGGGAGCTGACCTATTGGGGTGTCTGACCCTCCAAAACTTATGAATCCTCTTGGTTTCTGGAATGCTGGGGGGGGGGTGTCCCTTGGATTTCATTAGTTGTTCTGTTGATTATCTGGTTGGCTTCCAGAATGAAAGAGTAAGGCTGGGTCTACACATACAGCAGAATGAGATGGGAATGGAATAAATGGTAAGGTGATAAATGGTAAGGTAAGTGGACTCAACTACTTCAGACTGCAGGTGGGGGATCACAGTTTTGAGCGGTCCCCTATGTTAAAAACAAACAAACTCCATGTACAGAAAACTGTAGGGCACCAGGGAACTTGAATCACATCACCAGAGATGCAGGCAGCAGAACTCAGGCACCTTACTGCCTGCAACACCAGGACACCTCTCAGACTGAGGAACCACTGGATCAGTTTCTGCTATGCTATGGTGCCATCTGAATGATAGCCAGAGCTGGAACTACAGCTGTTCAGTCCAGCCAGGTCAATGTGACTGGAAAAATTGATAGGGGCCTGGTTGGTTCTAAAAACCTCTTGCTCCTCCAAGCTGTGTTCTTCAGGCTGAGTGACTTATCAGGAGGAGTATCAGCAGAGACTACTTTGCCTTGTCTCTGACCTCTGCCCCATCTTTTGACTAAGCACTTTTTTTTACACAAGGCATTTATTATGCGCTCATGATTCCTTACTCATGGTTGTTTACAGATTCTTTAGACAATGTTGTGATCCTCCAGTTTCATTTCTGTTTAAGAGCACTCGGGGAAAATGGAGCATTATTTCTGAAAGTGAAACAAAAGATATTTTCCTACTTGTGCAATTGCAGTATTCCACCATAGCACAGCACCACCTAGAAGTTATGCAGCAGAAAAGCAGGAAAGGAAAAAAATCCTTTGTGTAGAGCTTGGAACTCAATTCTGTGACGAAACCGAAAGTAGATACAGCAGTTACCCTTGCGTAGAAAAGTCTCTGCCTCTGCCTCATTTGGCCCTCATATACATTTTTGCCAGAATTAGACCCCAGCTGTCACCTCCAGGCCTGACAAAAACTAGTGCACCTTTCCCCAGGTGTGTTAGTTTACTATCTGCAGAAGGTTTTTACATGGGGGAGCATTCAAAAATGGCATCCCCCACCTGCAAACTGAAGTAGTACAGTCCATTCTACTACCTTTGGATTCTACAACCGAGTTTCACTGCATAGACAAGACCCTATTCCATATTTTATATTTTGATTACAGTGCAGTTGTGTAAAATGAATCCTAAATAATATGTGACATGGCAACTCTCAGGGCTTGGAAGGGATGGTAGCCAGTGTCCAGTCTGCCTCTCACTGCCTGACCTTGGCCTCAGATAAAGAGAAGAGGGGGTTTATAGCCAGTGGTGTAGTGGAGGCAGGACTTGCAGGGACTTTTTCATTAGCAGGGACTGAGGTCATCTGCCACCCCCTTCAGAATTCCCTGTTCCCTCTGAGCCTAGCTGCAATCCTCACTGTAGCTGTGGGGAGAATGAATTTTCCAAGCAATAATATATTGTTCCATGTTGGAAGGCTAAGTATTTGGGATGACTTGGTCTGGAATGGGCAATTAAGACCGATTCACTTTACCAAAGACGTGCTCCTGGTGGAGATGAAAACTCCTAGAACTGGTTTGTTGATATGGATCGACACAGCTGCCTGGAATTTTTGGACTGCCCTTGGAGACTGTCACGGTGAGCTCCTGCATTTCCAAATTTACCACTACACCACTTTGTGTGTGTGTGTGTGTGTGTGTGTGTGTAGTTCAATCCTTTCTGTTGGAGGGGGAGGGGGGAGATATAATGAAGGAGCTTAGGGAAGGCTAATGGGTAATGTTGGGGCGCTAAGGGAGTGTGCAAGGGGGCTGTTTAAGTGAGAAGGGATCTGCCCATGAGGGCTGAGTTGAGAGGGTGAAGCTTCCATAGAGTATCATATTTTGAAAACCTAAAATGTTTGTGTTTGAGTGAGTGACTGAGTGGGTGAAAAAGATTTTAACACACCTGCATTTTTTTCCTCAGACATCCAATTGAAATACCACTGCCTTACTCCCAGCTGCACTGTTTTTGGATCCCAGTTGAAGGCGGTATATCTTACAAGGCTGTAAAATCTTAGAAGGGGGCATGGCTGTGACTGTCGCGAAGGGACCCTGCACTTCTGAATTTGCCACTACTGTTTATAGCCCTGCTAACGCCATTGGTGTCAATGGAAGCTTCCCTCCCCCCATTTTTTTAGCCCCTGCACTTGCTGGGAAATTTTGAGAAGCAAACAGCTTTGGGGAACAACTTTAGTGTTCCACACACAGTGTGCAGTGGTCCCAATCTAAATTAGAGCTATTCATACCTACTCTAAAGAAAAATAAGGTTCCATTTCATGCTACATAATTAATATAACATGTTCTTTGACCCTCAGATGATGACCTTAGGAACCTGGTAGATAAATATGGGAGGAGATGCTCCATCAGGGAACCTGGCCCCCAGCCATTTAGAACTTTAAAGGTTAAAACCATCACTTTTTGAGTTGGGTCCAGAAACAGACTGGCAGCCAGTGCAGATGCCAAGTACTGGCATAATGTGATTAACAGCCCTCACAAATAACCTTGCTGCCCTTTTTTGGACTAACTGACATTTCTGGACCATTTTCAAAGACAGCCCCATAAGGTATTGCAAACAGGAAGTTATCACAGCATGCATACCTATCACAAGGCTATCTCTCTCCAGGTAGGGCAGCGGTTGATATATGGGTCTAAGCTGATAAAAGGCACTCTGGGCCACCTCTGCCTGTAGTGACATGATGGATCAAAGAGCACCCCGAAACTATGCCACCTAAGAGTTTAAAAAAGAAAAAGAAAAGGCTGTTATATTTGTGACATGGAAGCTGCCAGTGAAAGAGTAACAGTTTGTTCTTAGGGTAGGGAGAAAAAAAAAAGAAAGGATGAAAAAAGAAGAAAACAGTGGCAGCTGGTGTCTCCTTAACAGTGGTAGTGTTACAAACTCCATTCACCTGATCCATCCAGCTCTGCCCATCTAAGTTTCCTTCAGGCTCACAGTGGGTTTTACAAGATCACTCTTAGCATGCTTAAGTGATACTGGGAGAAGGGGGAAGCCCCTTGAGCTTAGCCCGATCGAGCTGTTCAGGGCTACTGACCAAAATGTTCATAGTTAATTTTCCATGACACTTGGCTTTAATACAGTCTGCATAAACTCATCCATAAATCTGTCTTTTTATGACAGGTGTTTGTTTTAAGTAGGTAAATGATTTATGAATGTAAAAAAGAATGGTTCTTCATTTCTTATATGTTTTAGAAGCTAACAATTCATAGGCATTAAAATACGCACACAGAGGGCTAGCCATATAAGCTTGTTGCAGCAAAAAGAACACAGAGTTTTGTGGCACTTTAGAGACTAATGGTGCTTCCAGACAGCGGGGTCCTACCACTAACCATGAGAAGGCAATGTGCAGTTATTCCATCTTTTCCTCCTTAACAGATTTTCTGCAATAAGAAAAAAAAGCGGAAGAAATGGTGGGAAAACACAGAGCAAAAGACTACAACATGTGGACCCCTCATAGAACTCTGTGAATGAGGCAGGGCAATGGCACCATTAAAGCCTCTTCTAGAAGTACTTTAACAGATTTAGGGTGCAATCCTATGCTTGTTTAGACAGAAAAAGCCCTTCTCTGGGGTGTGAGAGGCCAGAGCAGTGCTCAGGCAATGCCTAGCAGATACTAAATATCAAGTTGACTTGAGTTTAAGTTCAAATTCCATTTTAATTGATACTGCACTTCGACTTCACAAACCAGCAAATTACTTCTATTCACTCTCAGTCCAGAAGTATCACAGAGCTTTTACATTAGTATGTCTCAATTCCCTCCCCTCAGCTGTCTTGGAGGGCAGATTCTGTAAAACTCCCTACTACGAGCGGAAGTCTCCCTGTGACTCAGGAGAGATTGAAACAGTGACCCCTGTTCTTCTGTTATGTCTTTTCTATTGTGACATTCGTAAAACGTTTATTGATCCCATTTTATCTGAACTGCCAGGACACTCGGATGCATTTTATGTCCTTCTATTTCTTTCTGATAAAGCATCCACTACTCTTATTGCTGCCAATTTTTTTGCAGCAGCAAACAAAATCCGTCAAGAATTTACTCAATTCACTCAGTAAAAATATTTTTTTTCTTTGAAATGTCTAGAACTTTTCTGAAATGTCTAGAACTTTTATAATATTTTGTTTTCATATAGGGCTGTACAACACTTTGGTTTTATATAGGGCTGTACAACGCCCGAGGTCTGAACCCTGAGTTGAAGCGGGCTGCTTCAGGTCACTTTGTGCCCCTTCCGAGGCGAAGCGGGGGGGCATGAAGTGACCTGGAGTGGGTTGGGGGCTCACCGAAGCACTTGGTGAGCTTTGGAGCTTCGGCCCCTGGCCCAGCCCCCCCCCGGCACTTCCAGGTCCTTACCTGAGCCACCTTCTCTGGCACCGCCTTCTTTTCTCTGGCACCACCTTCTCCTCACTGCCACTGCCACCACCTTCACCACCAGCTCCTGAGGCCTAGACACGCAGCAACTCTTCTTGAAGGGAGTCACCATTTTTAAAATGGCAACTTCCTGGAATTTCCAGGAG
Source organism: Heloderma suspectum (assembly GCF_057233095.1). Classification (NCBI taxonomy): domain Eukaryota; kingdom Metazoa; phylum Chordata; class Lepidosauria; order Squamata; family Helodermatidae; genus Heloderma; species Heloderma suspectum. The sequence goes on from NC_139462.1 coordinate 76,012,441, forward strand.
GTTACCATTTTAAAAATGGCAACTCCCTGGAAGAAGTCACATCACTGTGTGTCCAGGCTTCAGGAGATGGCGGCGGCAGCAGCAGCGACGCAGAGACTGAGAAGGTGATGGCTGCAGCAGCAGCAGAGGAGGAGGTGGCCCTGGTAAGGAGCTGGGGAGTTGCACGGGGGCGTCGGGACGGACCTGAAGTGGGGTTTGCCATCTGAACCCTGGTTCGGGTTCGGGGTTTGCCATCTGAACCCTGCTTCAGGTTCGGGGCTGAGGCAGGTTGGGTCCCCCCCAAATCTGCCCGAGTCTGATCGGGGGGCCCCTGCACAGCCCTAGTTTTATACGTATATCGTCTTATTTCCTGTTTTTGGTCAACGTGTTTTATGTTGATTATTGTGCTACTTTGGTCATTGGACCGTAATAAAGAGTGATTGACAGAAAAAGTCCTACAACTCCTAGCATTCCCCAGCCAGCATGAGAATTCGTGGACTAAAGTCCATTTTAATCTATGCAGACTTTAAGGTGCCACAGGACTCCTTATTGTTGCTTTTTTAATGCAGATAGAAACCCTTGGGATTGGTAACAGGGTTACAGAAATTTCTGTTAGTTACCCCCCCCCCAAAAAAAAGATTTTCCAGTTATTTCTCTGAAGCCTTACATGGAGATGTGGTAGTCCCACCTAATGAGGAAGGCTGGCTAAGGGCACAACATTTAACTATTTCAGGTCTTCCATTCCATCCTGACTCCTTTTCCTTTTACTAGGTTAGCAACCCTTTGCATTAAACTTTAGTGTATGAATATGTTCAGATTGTATTATTTAAAATGCCTTCCTAGAGCAGAAAGAAAATGTTTGTAACCTCTTGTTTTTGTTCAGTGATGTACACACATGTACACTATATATAAACATGATAGGTTAATATTTTAAAATATGATTGGATGGGAATTATGTTCCACTATATGCAGATTAAATTGCTGTTAATGAAGATTGGTTTATTATACAGTATGATCTTTCAGTCTTTCCAGAATGTTTGTGCTCAGAGAAGTGGGAGGAAACTATTTTACCTGCATTAGAGAGAATCTTATCAGCTCATTTTAGTTGAACAATGACTTCTTATCAACAAGAACCAGATTCAGTCTTATGAATGGGCCAGTTTGGCAGTCATCTCTGTCTACATAGCAACTGGGCAAATATTATTCTATGCCTGTGGAAGGGCCAATGAGACTTCAGGTCAGGACATTTTCAATACATGAAGCATTAGTGTGAACAACCTCTCTCTCTCTCTCTCTCTCCCCCCTTGCCTTTCTCTGTCTTTACTGTTCCTGGCGTATGATCTCATCTGCAGATTGTAAATACTTGGGACTTTTATGGAGGGAAAATATTACAAAGAGCATAATTCATGAAGAATTTCAATAGAAGCCACAGTTCTAATTACTTTTGGCAATTTGCAGACATCTGTGAGTTGTCCATCAAAATGTGGCCTTAAGCTAATCTATTCACTTTCTCCTGTGATATTTGGTGAGGTGTTTTGACCAGTGTTTTGACCATGCAGTGAATGGTGGACTCGTGCTGGCAAACTGCAGCTTTGAGAGCAAATAGCAGTTTCAGGGGGATGATTTTCAGTGTGAAAATGGTGTGTGGGGAAAGGTTAAAAAGCTGCTGTCTGCTCTGTAGTTCCAATCCAGGTTGCCTTCCTCACCATGGCTCTGTGAGTTTTCAAAAGGAGAATATCAGTCATGTGATTCAAATGCGTGACTCTAGTATTATCCTTAGGCTGACAAGAGCTGTGATTAAATCCTCCCTCAACTATGAAGCTCACTGGGTGGCTAGCCATGAACCCGTAGCCCGGCCCACCTTACAGTGTTGTTGTGAGGATAAAATGGGTGGAAACCATGTTCTTCAGCCTGAGCTACTTGGAGAAAGAATGGGATAAAAACATAGCAAGCAAGTAAATAAATACGATTATCAGAACATGCGTCGCTGTAGCCAGGATATCCTGGTCCAGGAAAGTTGCAGCTGGTGAATCAGTTGAAGTGGTAAAAGGTACTCCAAACTATTGCAGCCACCTGGGCTTCTAGTGATAATATTGGATCCAAGAGTATCCCCAAGCTGCACACTTCCTCTTTCAAGGAGAACCCAATCCAAAACTGGTTGCATACCAGTCTCCAGGTTGGATTACTGTAATTCATTATATGTGGGGCTGCCCAGACAAACTTCCTGGACCTGGGAACCAGCTGCCCTCAGTGCCTCCATTTTGTCACAATTCAGCTCTCATCCAGCCCATTACCATGTCCAGTCAGTGGTTTAGCACCTCCCCAGCCTCACCTGTTTACCCATCTCTGCTCCAGTTTAAGCTATTCACTGGTTTGGTTTGGGCCAAAGTATCTTCTTGAGACTGCAGTCCTGTGCCCACTTACCTGGGAGTAAGTTGAACATAGTGGGACTTCAGAGTAAATCTGCATAGGATTGCTCCATTAGAAAACTTTGCCTGGTATTCTGATTGACTTTCTCCTTTCTCACATTAAGGGCTTCATCACACGGAGCTTTTATCCTGAGATTGAGATTGCTGCTTCACAGAAGTTTGTGGGCTCTTTACATGACACCGTGACCCTCCTGCACTAAATGCCCATTGTTCCATTTTTAAATAGATCGCAGATAATGAGCTATCAAATTACACCATTGTGTTCCATTTCAGTTTCCTCCCTGAAAAGAGTAAAAGTGTAAATGCAGCAAGAAGAGGAGTGAGATCAATGAAAGATAATGGAAGCCTCAGATACGGGGAGGGGGGGGGGAGGAAGTGCATGTAAAAGGAGGAAGTTGTGATCCTGTGTTTAAAACGGAAGCAGAAAGCCCCACTTTAAATGCAGGATTTTAGGCTGGTGTAGAAATAGTATACTTTCACCAAAAGTCCTTCACACACCCTCACTCACTTCATATGATAATTTACTACTGCCACTAAAGCAGGCTCCTTGCTGATGTAACTTATTCTTCTCTAGAAAAAGTCCTCCAGTGGGAAAGAGGAAATTATTTTATACATTTATAATTCTGACTGAGTCTCTCTCCCCAGGAAAGCAGCCTTTGCAAGTCATTTGATTTGTGGATCTCTTAAAATGTTACGGCACCTATGAAATATATATAAAATACAGGCACTTGCTTCAAATCTCCAGTGATAATTTTATAGCATTTCTACCAGAAGGTTGTATTCAAAGTTAGTCCTACTTAGAGTGGACCCAATGAAATGAATGGGACTTAAGTTAGAGCAACATTGGATAAAACTCATTGCTGCTATATCATGATAACATAGTAAGGCTAGGACACATTTATTTAGGACAGACTTCCCCAATCTGGTGCCCTTCAGATGTGTTGGACTGCAACTCACATCATTCCATGGTGGCTGGGAATTATGTGAGTTGCAGTCCAACACATCTGGCGACCACCACCAGGTTTGGGAAGGCTGATTTAGTATGTCTGAGCAAAAGTTTGCCTATCATTCTTCCCTAATATTGCTGCAGCTCCCGTCATGTTGGCCTTCTGATGATTCATAGTTCAATATATGAACTGATTCCATTGTTTTTAAGGTGGTATGAAAGGCTGATCCTAACTACACTAACTTGGGAGTAAGATCCATTGAACTCAGTGTGGCTTACTTCTGAGTAAACATGCCTAGATAGCATTGTGCTGCTAATGGCTGAACTGCTAAGCCATGAAGTTCACTTGAAATCTCGTGCCACTATTATGCCGACAAACTTACCTTAAAGGATGATTGAAATCATGATATTAGGATATTTGGGCTGCCATCCAATAAGCTAGGGGTGGGGAGCCTCAGGCCAGGGGGCCAAATCTGACAACACACCTTCCCCTGGCCTTACCCGTTTTACCAAACTACCAATGTTTTGGTGGTTTTCCAGCATGGGCAGTTTTTCCCCATTCTAAATGGCTGAAATGCCTCCCCTAAGGATTAAAAAAAAACTTTAAAAACTTCTATACTAAGTTTCATCATGTTGTATTTTAAAGTTTTAATTTTTGTGAACTGCCCAGAGCGCTTTGGCTATTGGTTGGTATAGAAAGATAATCAATAAATAGTTAATGGCAGTAAGAGCTTTAAGCTGCAGTATGCTGATATTTCTGGCCCCACCCCTTTGCCTTTGGCCCCACCCACCACTGGAATGCAGCCCCCAGCAGCTTCTCCATAACTGAACGTGGCCCTCAGACAAGAGATTCCCCACTCCTACTATAAGCTCACTTGAACTCGATAGGACTTACTTTTCAGCAGACTTGTATAGGATTGCACTGTTGGCGACCGCTGAGCCCTGGGATATAACATTTATTTATTTATTTACTTACTTACTTACTTATTTATTTTCTTAATCGCCCATCTGGCCGGTCACCCGGCCACTCTGGGCGATGTACAACAGTACAATTTAAAACAGTAAAATTACACATTAAACTTTTAATGCATTGGTTTGAATCCAGACTTAGTCATACTTAGAGCAAACCCATTGAAATCAAAAGGATTGAAGTTATCCATAACTACCTTCAGTCCCACTGATTTTAATAGGTCTGCTCTAAGTATGATTAATGGATCCAACCCATATATATATATACACACACACACACACACACACATATTGGTCGCAGAGTCAACTAACATATTAAAATGTTAGTTAAGAGTTTTCCAGAGGCATTGTTAAAATTGTCTGAAGATGATGCAGGTTTAGATGTTTTTTTCTAAATTGGACAAGTGTTCAATAGTTGCAGGGTACAGGCGAGGAAGGCAGCTTAACATTTAGAAAGTTGAATGTTCTAGACTGAGACTAACAGATGCTAAACATTAGATTAAAATTGTTTTTTTTCCAATGGACTTCATATGAGTTACACATAAAATGAGTACTTCCGCACAGTAGATTCTGTAACATTTTAGCTTTTTATGAGACAAAGGGTTCCTTTTTTTCCACAAAAAGATCCTAGCCAGAAGCACTATCCATTAAGAAAGCAAATAAGACTTATGGGACATATTTTTATAACCATATTGCGGAAATATTCTAAAAGATCCAAACTCTTGAGGTCAAATTGAGGAGCAGCTGTTGCTTGTACTTCCTAAAAGTTACAGTTTTTATTTTATATTTTATGTCTTACCATAAGTGATGGCACCTGAATTTCACTTAATTGGGTGAATATTTCCTTTGTTTCTCCTGTAAGGCAACAAAAGTATAAACTATGTCACTGATTTCAGACACAATTCACTGGGTATTTCATTCTCCATCAGACATTTTGTACAGGATACTTGGCCTTTATGCCTATCACTTATATCATTAGAATAATAGGGATGTCAGAGAATTTCACCACGAATCTCGGGGAGGCCGAATGCCAGCGCATTCGGCCCCCCGAAATGGGTGGCGAAACGGTCTGCCCCCCCGCTCCCCCCCCAGGACGGGACTTACCTTGGGCGAATCTCCCTGGCAGCGGCAGCTCCGGCGGCGGTTCGGCGGCAGTTTGGCGGCTGCTGGTCTTCCGACCAGCTGCCGCCACCGCCATTTCCAAGTTAAAAAAAAAAACAAACGTGATAGGCTACATAAAGATTTACGTAGCCTATCATAGCTAGATTTTTAAAAAATACCATGATAGGCTACGTAAATGTTTACGTAGCCTATCACGACTGAGTGAGAAAAAAACAACAACCTGCGCATACGCAAATGGCGGCGCCCATGGGCGCCGCCATTTGCATTCCTTATTTTGGCACGTCTAGTCCGCGTAAACATTTACTAGACTACGGCGAAAATAAGTGGAACGCAAATAGCGTAGACGCTACGCTATTTGCGTTCCCCTTATTTTCGCTGTAGTCTACGTAAATGTTTACGTAGACTAGACGTGCCAAAATAAGGAATGCAAATGGCGGCGCCCATGGGTGCCGCCATTTGCGTACGTGCGGGTTTTTCTCTTTTTTTCACTCCGCCGTGATAGGCTACGTAAACATTTACGTAGCCTATCATGGCTGACTGCAGGGACGCAAGCGGCGGCGGCTATGGCCGCCACCATTTGCAGACTCGGCTGGCCAGGATTCGCGGCGGGAGGGATGGGGCGCCTCCCCCCCCAGCCAGAATTTCGGGCGGGAGGGATGGGGCACCTCCCCCCTAGCCAGAATTTCAGGGGGGAGGAACGGGACGCCTCCCCCCCTGGCCAGAATTTTGGGGGGAGGGACTGAGCGCCTCCCCCCCACCGCGAATCAAATTTCTTAAAAGGTAAGTGACTTTCGTACATCCCTAAAAAATACACAGGTCTTGTTAGAAATCAGCAAAGTGAAATAAAAATGTCACAGAATCCTTACCATGTTTGCCATGAAGTGGTTGAAATAGATATAAATTTGGAATACATGTATGTATTTGCTGTATGTTTACATTTTTTCCTCTCATACAGAGAAGTTGTGTTTTTCTTGCAAATGTTGAACTGTAAATTAAAAACTCTGTCAATGCCTACCTATTCAAATATACTTCTCTCCACTGGTAGCTTTGCTTAGATATATAATCCTACGCTGCTACTTTATAGTATGCTAAATTTAAATAAACGGTACTTGCTTCTGAATAAGCACACATAGGATTACACTGTAAAAGCCATCATTCCAAGAAATGTTTACACTCTCCTGTACCCCTGCAGGGGCTCACTGACGAGAGCCCCCTGAAAGTCCTCCCTTCACCATTGCTATCTGCTTGTTCACCTGCCTCTCACTCTGGCCCAGACAACAGTGGAGGTAAGAAGGAGATACCACTGCCTGCTCACTCACTAGCTCTCTGCCTGTCAAGCAAGCAAATGGTAGCAATGAGGAGGAGGAGGACAAGAAGCAATAGCAGCTGGTGACAATGGAGATTGGTACCAGTCATCACCAATGGTGATGAGAAAGGTGATGGGCTCCTGCGGGAGGGAGCCCATTCAGGGTGTCTTGCCCAAGGGCCCCTTGTCAAGGTTCCACTTATGACCTGGACCCTCTAATCAACCCCTTAAGGATCTCCTGCCTCCTTAAGAGTCCCATCTTCCTTCTTTTAAACTTGCCCTTCCCTGGGGTTTAGGCTATAGATGTGGGGTGACTGATACTCTAGACACAGGGTTTAACCACAACAGTTTACTGTTCACAACAGATTTAAAGCAAACAAATTACAACTAAAGGTAATTTACACAATAGACAAATAGCACTAGGAACAGTAACTATGCTCGTTCATCCGCCTTTCAGAGAAGATATTTCTCGGGCTGCGTGCTGGCTTGTGGAAACAGGCAATAATGTTGCGGTGTCAGTTTCTGTCATCATTCTTGGCTAAACCCTTGGCATTTAAGTGCACTGATCAACGTCTTCCCTGGAGGAAAGGATTGAGCAGTATCAGTCAGTACTAACACTTTGGAATGATTTAGGATGATTAATACAAAGCAGCTGAAGCCAGTGTTCCCATTTCTTGGCTTATAGGTTGGTGTTTACATTACAGGGCCTGAACTCTAGGAGGAACAAATGGAAAAGAGCAGGAATCTGGAGGAGACAAAGAGATTCATAAAATTACATGGGACAATTTTGTGTTCAGCTGTATATAACGTATTTTAAATCCTGAATACAAAATATAATAACATTTGTTTCTTTGTAACCAAGTCAGAAGGGGCCGCGGTGGCTTAGTGGTTAAGAGGCTGAATTGCAGACCGGAAGGTCAGCAGGACAGCAGTTCGAGACCCGAGTGCCGCGTGACGGAGCGAGCTCCCGTCTTTAGTCCCAGCTTCTGCCAACCTAGCAGTTTGAAAGCAAGAAATTGCAAGTAGATAAATAGGTACCACTTTGGCGGGAAAGGTAACAGCGTTCCGTGCACCTCGGTGTTCAGTCATGCCGGCCACATGACCACGGAAGCGTCTTCAGACAGCACTGGCTCTTCGGCTTAGAAATGGAGATGAGCACCACCCTCTAGAGTCGGACATGACTGGTTGGGGACACCTTTACCTTTTACCTTTAACCAAGCCAGGTAAAAATGCTATAAAAGCATTTATGTAAGGAAAATATGAAAAATATCATAGCGACAAGGTAACTCCTATTAAAAAAAAGAAAATAGGCAGCATATAAATACCAATGTTGGAATTTTGCTAGGATGTGGTAATGCCACACCTATGCTGCAGGACTTCCTACACTGCAAGTCTTCATCCTTGGTTTGCCTTTACACTCCCACCCCTTCAATAACTGGTTTGGTTTCAAACAGGTTAATTAAAGAGATCTAAGAAAATAATAGACCGAGGATGTTCTAGAGGATATTATTCCACCTAATCAGACACAGTAAACTGAACTTTTTATTGATGTGAATGATGTTAATATGGAAAAGCAAACCTATCCCATCTTCCTTCATTTTATAAGACTTTGCTCTTATTTTTCATGACATCCAACTATGAAAGGAATGAGAAGCCACTTAAAATTTATGGCACAAGTCCCGAACAAAGAACAAAAACATTCACTTCAATCATGGTAAATCAATCTTCATTCAAATGAAGCTTCAGTCCTACAGTTAGGCTTCAGACTTATTTAAATCAGTGGGACTTCCAAGAATGCATGCTTAGGATCTGCCTACAAGTTAAAGATTTAAACAGAAAATAATGGGATAAATTGATTGTCCTGAACATTTGTCCAGTGTTAGTAGCAAAATAAATGTACTACTTACCATTTGCTGCTGCATTCATACGGACCTCATAGCAGTGTTGCTAAATTGCATGAATTTGGCTTACAATGCTGATCTCATTTCCAGCTCCCCAGACTGCCATTGTTAAGGCACTGACTAATTTATTCAGCAACTGGTGTTTTCTTATTGTTGGCTTGTGTTCACAGATCCTTACCTTCTGTAGCCAACAGTAAGACCTAGCTGCGTTCATTTGTTTTTACTAGATTGGGATCACTGGCATAAAGCAAAGACCTCAAAATGATTTGGAGATGCCAGCATCAACAATTATCTCCAGACAGACAGTACTAAATTCAAAGCCCCATTTTAATTAAGGTTCAAGACAACAAGAAGTCAGGCAGTTAGGTGTTTGACTTCGAGCATTCAGCATATTTGCAAGTAACAGCATAGGGGGGAAATTAGAGGCACAGATCATGGCTGCTTAAATGGCAACTTATTATAAGTCTTATAATAATGCCCCATCATTAAGGTTTAATGCAACATGGTTCCTTGCTGGAAATCGTCAACTCATACACACAGCATCATATAATAAGTAATTTTGTTGTGCTCAGCATGCAATAATTTTGAAAGCCATGCCTTTTTCTAGGAGCCTTGCTACATAACCAGTGCATGCTCCAACTGCATTTTATCCTTTGAGCAATACTACCCTCCATTTGAGAAACAGCAGCATGATATCCTGAGTATATATTGGATGGGGCTGCATAGCCTTCTTACAGGGAATAGCTGTGCTCCTGTCCAGTCCCCCATCCCAACTCCCTTTTCAAACCTGGCTAGATGTTTGCGCCACCATAAGAGAGGTGGAGCATATATATTCAAGAGATTTATTTTAAATATCAAAAGTGGAACAAAAATGAAAGAGTTACAAAATGGTGGGCTTGTTGCTCTTCATTACTTTAAGAAAAAAGAGGTTTGAAAATGTGCCTAAAAGGGCAACCAAAATGATCGAGGTGCTGGAGCAGGTTACAACATTTGAGTGAAAGATTACAATATTTGGGGCTTAGAAAAAAGGTAAGGGGGAGGCATGATATTGGTGTAGAGGGCATAATCCTCCAAACTCAGAGGTGACTGCCTATCCAATGCAGGGCAGGAGCAGCATGGAGGGGGATCTTCTCCAAGTTTCAGCTGCCCTGCATGCCCTGCATTCACGACTAGACAGCCAATTTCACCTGCCTAGCTGTGGGAAATCGGAGCAGCGCGGGGAAGAGGCCGGATGATGCATAGGAAGCATCAGAAAGGCACGTCTGCCCTCCCAGCCTCCCCCCCCCAGGAATGCCCCATTTTCTCTGCTCTTACAAGCATGGAGCACAGGGCCAATCCGTGCTGCCTACGAGGCAGCACGGGAGGAGATGGAGGTCGGCTCTCAGGGAACCAACCTTGGAGCACGGGCTCCGAGGTCAGTTCCTGGGAACCGACCTATCCTATAGCCATCTAGCCACTGACTAGCAGCTATAGGATTGCGCCCCAAAATGATTAATTTTAACTGGAGTAAGTTGATAAGGAGACATTTCCACCTATTGTCTCTCATAACCCCAGGATCCTGGGTTCATCCAATGAAGCTGAACGGTGGGAGATTTGGGATAGATAAAGGAAGTACTTCTTCACACAGTGCATGGTTGCACTACAGAATTCCCTGCCATAAAATGTAGTGATGGCCATCAACTTGGGCAGTTTAAACAGGGGACTAGGCAAATAAATGGAGGAGCTATTAATGATCGCTACATATGACCTCCAGTATAAGAGGCAGTATGTCTCTCAGTGCCATTTGCTAGTATTGCACTCATGTCCTGCTTGTGAGCTTCCCACAGGCATGTAGTTCACCAAGTGGTAACAGAATGCTGGACTAGATAGGCTTTTGCTCTGATCCAGCACAGCTCTTTTTTATGTTGTTTTAAAAAAATCTGGGTAGTATTCCAGCAGTTGAGGTGGAGCAGGGGACTGGAATGTCAGCCACTGCAGAATTTTGAAAAAATTGAGCAAAAAGTTCACAAAATCAAGTAAACCTGGGGTGTCAGTTGCAGCCATGAGACTCATCCCTAGATATATCCAATTAGGAAATATCCATAGAGATAATAGTGCACACAACTACTGTGATAATGCTCTTATAACAGAATCCTATGCATCAATCTTCCCCAGGCTTGTGCTCTCCCGATATTTTGGACTAAAACTGCCAGTATTCCTGACTACTGGCTGTTCTGGCTTGGGCTGATGGGAGCTGAAGTCCAAAATACCTGGAGGGCACCAGGTTTGGGAAGGCTGCTGTGCACATTTATTAAGAAGCAGCTCCCATAGTATTCAACAGGGCTTACTAACAAGTAAGTGTGCATAGACTTGCAGCATGTTAAACCTGATCTCCATGCAGCTTACAGGTAAACGTCCTTAGGATTTCAGCTTTATACTGCAATCCTATATATGTCTACACAGAAGTAAATCCCACTGAGTTCAGTGGGGCTTTCCATTGGGTAAGTGGGTTTTGGATTGTAGCCTAAATTTAGCACAATGGGAAGCTAGCGGATCCTTAAGGCTTTCTGCTAAACTGGAATAAGATCACTTGCATCTTCCCCCCGCCCCTTTCAGTGTACATATTACCTTTAATAAGATGAATACAGTGTTCTTTGGGGGGGGGGGTCCTGTTGCTAATGATCAAGTGGGAAATTTGAATACCTGATATACTGGTTGTGTGGAAAGCTGCATATATAAATGGAAAATTGTGCTTTGTGATACAAGCACAGCAGTTGCTGAAATGGCATGCTAACTGTTTGCTCTGGTTAAGAGAAGGAATGTACAATAAGAATGCAGAAAGCTGCCGGATACTAGGTCAGACTAGTTGCAGAAGTTGAAGGGAACAAAGAGGTGGACAAAGTAGAGATTTACTAGGGCTACAATCTTATACACATTTACCTGGGAAAAAGTCTCATTGAACTCAGTGAGCCTTATTTGTGAGTAGACATGGGTAAGAATGCACTATAGGCCACTGTTAAAATATCTTAACCAAGAGTAAGGACATAAGACCAGCACAGAGAGTCCAAATCACTGTAAATGCCTTCTCCAGAGAGACTGGCAGGCTAGTAGCACAATCCTGCAAAGGGGAACCTGTAGTATGAAAAACGTTAATGAAAATTATTATTCCTAATAACTATTCCTATCTGTAGCTGTAAGCAGTCAAAGTAGAGTAGCCTTCCCCAACCTGGTGCCTTCCAGATGTGTTGGACTACAACTCCCAGTATGCCCCAGCCAGCATAGTTGGCTGGGGCATGCAGGGAGTTGTAGTCCAACACATCTGGAGGGCACCAGGTTGGGGAAGTCTGTACTAGGGTGTTGTGAAATAGCATCTATCTTGCCATCCGAGCCAGCGGATTCCTCCAGCAGCCACCCAACCCTGTGTAAGGGATCTGTTCAGCGGGGATTAAACTTTCCAAGCACCTTCCCAACATTCTCCAAACTAGAGGGGCTGACTTCCACACTGCTCACCTGCCAAGGTTGTGACCAAACAAATAAAATAGTTTAACAAATCAGTCTATTCAAGCTAAATAAACGGCTGTAATAAAGAATTAACACCCTGGGAAAGGCAAACAAACAAACATAGCCACCCAAAAGCAAATAAAGGCAGGCACTAAAAAATCTGGCCCACATAAAGAAAGGGTGACCAGCCCAGGGTGAACCTCAGCTCCAGCAGGTGTTGTGGAACCAAACTAGCCACTAGCTAAAGCAGGCAAGGCCTTATATAGGACTTCCTCCCACCTCTTACTTGACATCTCATACTCTCAACTAACCCCCCATTTGGCTAGCCCTAACCCTAGACCTCAATGAGGCCCAAAAACTGTCTCCTCTTCCACTCCCTCTACAATAACTCCTTCTCTCCAGGCTGTCCCACAAGAGAGAGGAGGGCCCTTCCCCATCTAGCTTCGTATTGTTCACGTTGACTGGCAACAGCTCTCCACAATATCGTTCATATCCTCTCTTATCCTCTCCTCATATCCTGATCATTCTAACTGGAGATGCCAGGGATTGAAGTTTAGATCTCCTGCAGGCCAAACATGAGCTCTGCCACTGACAAAAATCAGGAGCTCCATGCTGGGGACTCAGGCCTAAGTCTCCAACATGACAGGCACTATACTACTAAGCCTACCTTGTTTCCATTCTGTGGGTGAAGTCTTGCAACAAATGTAATTTTCCAGTGACCAGAATTATGGTTTGTTGGAGGAGACTAATTAGGAGGAGGAAGAGCTTTGTATCCAAATGGTGCAATCCTACACATGTCTACTGGGAAGTTAGTCCCATGGAGTTCAGTGGGACTTATGTTATTTCTACCTTAAAGAGGTAGAAAGAACCATCTATGAAGGTATGAAGATTTATATGAAAATTAATTGAGGGTTAACATTGCAGCTGTTGATAAAGCATCCAATGTGGCTCTGGTCATTTTCTTTATGTTGGGGTAGCACCTGACTAAGAAACTCACCAGGCAGACAGGCTTGTGTGAAACCAATCTGGAAACAGAACAAATGCTATGTGGGAAATTTGAAGGATAGAAAGCTATCTTATGTGAAATTTCACACTGCTTTCTTACAAAAACAGAAGTCTATGCCTAGTGTGATGGAATATAACCTTAGCTAAATGGAATCCTGCTGGGGCTTTCTTAATAAATCAAATGCTTCCATGACATCAGTTTACATTTCATATTTATTATGCTCTATGTTTTTATTGTAATGCGATGTAAATATGCCAATCAATCAATCAATCAATCAATGATATAAGCAAACTTAAATCCCTTACCTACTACTGATTAGTTACTTGGTACACAAGAGTGCACCAAACTTACTTAAAATAAATAAATACGCACTCACACACTTGTTAACGTCAGTTTGTTCTTGTACTTTTCTACTCTAGTTTGAAGGACATGAAAAACAAACCAAAAATCGCCTTTGAAAGTATATTTATAGGGGTGGCCAGTAATATATAGTACACAGATGGGATGATGCTTGCAAACTGACCCAGAGGTCTCAGATGCTTAAGCAGGAGCGCATAATTAACTATATAAAGTTCAAGGGCTTTGAACCTTTTTGCACAGTACATTTCATTGCAAATTGGAAACTGACCTAGAATACTGATTAGATCGGTACATGTGTAGTAATATACAATAATATCTGTTTGATACTAGAATGCAGTCATAACTAAAGTATTATTAATATTACGTGAGCATGTTTTCCTGGTTACCATTCAGTTAGGCTAGGGACTGCAGCCACTTGCTCCTATAACTTTAGTTTTCAAGATCTGATCTTGTTATTCAACAGTGAAATGGTAACAAATGGTCTGTAAATTATCATTAAAATGTCATAATAAGTGAACCCACACCAGCAGTCACCTGTGAGATAATATGTTATTTCCAGAAGTTGACAACGCAATCCTATACATGTTTACCTAGAATAATAGTGAGATGCATGTAGCCCCCGCTGGCCCTGTGAAAAAATGACAATGCTATAGAGTAGTATACGGGTCAAATGTAGCTTTCAAACAAGCTACATTTGGCCTGTTTAGCTCTCTGTTGTGCTAATGTGGAATTTGTGTGTGTGAAATGGGGGGTGCCCTGCAACACCCCATGGAGTATGGCCTACGGTCTAGGGGGGTAAAAATGGCCCCCAGGCCCCACCAAATTTGCCCAATCCTGACTTAGAAGGAAGGCCCATTGCATTCAATAGGTCTTACTCCCAGGTCTGTAGGTTTAGGATTGCAATCTGAGTTTCTTTTTCCAAGAGTTAGCTAGAACTTGCTTGTAGATGTAATTGCTTCACTAGTGTATGGGTTGTCAGATTATGTTTGTTTTGTTCCCACACACTTTATATTAAGACTGCCACATTCAGCACACTTAGCAGGGGAGCAAAGCTCAGTGAGATAAGTGAAAGTTACTTCTAATAAACAACACACTATATTTATGCTATCATGCTATAAGAGTTTTTAGTTATCCCTGGGATTTTAGTTAAACCTGGAAGAAGAAAATAAGCAGCTCTGTTACAGAAGGGGAAAGAAAGGGGTAGTTATTAATTTCTGTTGATTGTTGATGGTGGTGAAAAACTCTGTTTAACAAATGAGTGCTCATTGGAAGGACAGATACTGAAGCTGAAGCTCAAATATTTTGGCCACCTAATGTGAAGAGAAAACTCTCTGGAAAATACCCTGATGCTGGGAAAGACAGAAGGCAAAAGGAGAAGGGGACGGCAGAGGATGAGATGGCTAGATAGTATCACCGATGCAATGAATATGAACTTGAGCACACTCCGGGAGAGAGCGCAGGACAGGAAGGCCTGGCGTGCTACGGTCCATGGGGTCACGAAGAGTCGGACACGACTGAACGACTAACAACAACAACATAACTGTTATGTATGCATAGCAGTTCCTGGCAAATAATAATGGCAAGAAAAGGGAGTATTGACCTTTGCTTTGATCCATTATAGTTCTTATGTTAATGATTCAGAGCTTCCATGAATAAGGGCTTCTGGGTATTCATCTGTAACACAGAGAGAAAAGAACAACATAGATAATGAGAATTTCCTTGCAAAGAGAACACAAAGCCCCATTAGTGCAAATTTCTGGATCCTGCTCCATATCCCTATGATTAGTTGCCTTTTATCAAGAACATCACCCAGATGACAACAACAACAACAGTGTAGACTGGATGATCACAAATATGGATTGCAGTAATTGTTATGACTGCACTGCCTGGGAAGAGTGTCATGGAAATTGTCAACTATATCAATGACCATCTAGTTCACAGGACATGTTGGTCGACATCCAAGGAACCTTGGGACCCAGAGTGGAGAGTTAGGGACCCTGGTGTGTGGAGTAACCCTAAATAGTTTGGATTTAGTTTAGATCCATTCTTTTAAAGTATGACCAGAACAGTGGAGCCAGTTTTGATAATCTGAAACTCCATTAAATCAGAGGTAGGCAACCTTTTTGGATCATGGGCACATTTGGTGATTTGAGAAACTGTCCTGGGTACCACCACAAAATGGTTGCCATGGGAGGTGTGGCTAAGGAAAAGTAACCTAAAGACTGAGTACAAAACAGATCCCTACCACACTAAACAACTCCTTTGAACCACAGTTTTCAGCATGAAGGGAAACCTATTTTACAGGAATCCAAGCTGCTGGTAAGAAAATACGTTATTTATTTTTTTAAAAGTGGGATGGATAGGGGACTTTGGCAGGCACCATGAAAAGTGTCCAAAGGCACATGATGCCCACTGGCACCACATTGCCTACTCGTGCCTTAAACAGTCCTGTTCTTAGCTATGTGATTTACTGATCTTCTCTTTGAAAACGTCAGCAAGTTTATTTTGTCTGTACGGTGCAATCCTGAGATAACATTGTGCATTTTCAACATTTTCTTATCAATTGCTAAGATATCTCACTGGCAGTGCTCAAATTACAGGAGTATGTGGATAGTAGGGATGGCCTTAAACAATGCAGCAAGCCTCACCACTTGCCTCTCTGCAATTTTATCATAGCCTCCCATAACCTTTAAAAATTATAGCTAGGGGGAGTCATCAAAAGGAGTAAGGAGCTCAGGCATCCCTTTAATTTGAGCACTGCTTACTAGGCTTTTTCATTGTATGGCATTACAGCAAAATACAATGATAAAACCAACTTAGGGAGCAATCTATGGCTGCTAGACAATGCTAGATGGCCATAGGACTTCTTGGTTTCTGAGAAGCAGGCTCGGAGCCAGGGCTCCAAGCTTGGTTCCCAGAAACCTCACAACCCGCCCCCTCCCCAGCCCCCTTGTAGGCAGCGCAGTTCATCCCTATCTCCACGCTTGTAACTGTAGTACACAGTGGGCTAAAAGGGGGTATTCCCAGGGGCAGGGAGGAAAGGAGACCATGGAAGCATCATTACAACACTTCCTGTGCACTGTCTGCCCCCCCCCCCGCTCCAACATTGTCCGTTAGACAGCCAAAATTGTCTGTCTATCCACAAATGCAGGGTGGCCAGAGTGTGGGGAAGTTCCCCTCCATGCTCCGCCCGCCCTGCATTGGATTGTAAGCCACCTCTGAGTTCAGAGGCGGCTGACTATCCCCATAGGATCAGGCCCTTAGTATTGTAAAGAAGCTGCTACTCAGGCAGTCTTCAGCAGTCAGAGATATTTGAAGCCTAGGTTAGCTATCTTTTGCCATAGATAAAACCTACACCCCATTACCTCAGAGAGGAAAGTGCAAAACATTCTGATCTAGCCCTTCCTTGACAATATAAATGCTGGCCATATTATATGCATTTTTACATACTGGATACATGAAATGAGTATGTTGGGTTCTACCAGTTCTAGGAGTTTCTTTGATGAAAAAAAAAAGAGAGAAGAAAAAGAATTATCCTTTCAAAAGTATTTTAAAAGTATTTTACTGAATTACTTATGCTTAAAAACTGTGACAACTGTATCTAATCTTTCTTTTCAGTGATCCATAACACCTGGCCCAAGCTAAAACCTGATAAACATGTTTTGTCATGAGAGATCATTGATTTCAGAAACAGGCATGTCTAACGTGACGTGCATTGTAAGCCTATGCATATTTACTCAGATGTAAGCTCCTCTGTGTTCAGTTGGGCTTACTTCCTAGTAAGTGTGTTTAGGTTTGCAGCCTTACATTTACAAAACTCCTTTTAAAAAGAACTACATTAAAAAAGTGCCAGACAAGACAGTACATGGCAGTCATGTGTAACAACCTCCCAATTTATTTTTAGTGCAATCAACCATGGGAGGCTACAATTAGAAGCAGAGGAACGTTTGCTTAATCTTTCCTCTCTAGCCATTTTTCCGCCCTAACTTTTCCCCAGAGCTGCTTTTCCATCCCAGGGCAAGAGAAAGTGATAGGATTATTTAGTAGTGATGTCTCCTGTTAGGAAGGCAGTTAGCAGAGAAAAAACAAAAGGAAAAACAGAAGGAGCATTTCCCAGTCCCACATGCACACAAGGCTATCTTATAATAATGAAGGCGGTCACACCCTTCTTTGGTGAAGAAAAGGTAAAATAGTTTACTCACAAATAATCTCGCATAAAAAAATGCAGGTACAGCATAGAGTTTCAAAAAAGTGTTTGTTCAGTCTATTTTGTTTTCCATTACACAGGCAGGACTGAGAGGGCAAACACAAGTGCTCCCAGCAATGGTTGGGGTGGGTGGCGGGGGAGCAGAAGGAAGAAATCACAGGAAACCACATTGTAGGCTATAGAGATCCTAAGACTAGCTGTGGTCAAAATTCCATGAACTAACTAAGAATATAAGAGCCATGCAGGATCAAAGGGACCATCTAGTGCAGCATTCTGTTCACACAGTGGCTAACCAGCTGTCAACTGGGAAGCCACAAACAGGACATGAGTGCAACAGCACCCCTTCCCACCCATGCTCCCCAGCAACTGGTGTATATTGGCATACTGCCTCTGATACTGGAGGTAGCACAGAGGCATCAGGACTGGTAGCTGTTGATAGCTTCTTCTTCAGAAATCTGTCCCTTTTAAAGCCATCCAAATTGGTGGCCATCACTACATCTTGTGGTAGTGAATTCCATAGTTTAACTATGCGCTGTGTGAAGTACTTCCTTTTCTCTGTCCTGAATTTCCTACCAGTCAGCTTCATGCAATGACTCTGGGTTCTAGTATTATGAGAGAGGGAAAGAAATGTATCCCTATCCACATTCTCCACATCATGCATAATTTTCTACCACTCCATCATGTCTTTCCTTACCCTTCTTTTTTCCAAGCTAAACAATCCCAGCTGTTGCAGCCTTCCCTCATAGGGGAGTTGCTCCAGCTCCTTGATCATTTTAGTTGCCCTTTTCTGCACTTTTTCCAGCTCTGCCATATCTTTTTTTAGGTGTGGTGACCTAAACTGGTGGTTGCACCATAGGTTTGAGACGCTGAACTGCAGACTGGAAGGTCGGCAGGACAGCAGTTTGAGACCCGAGTGCTGCGTGACGGAGTGAGCTCCCGTCTTCAGTCCCAGCTTCTGCCAACCTAGCAGTTCAAAAGCAAGAAATTGCAAGTAGATAAATAGGTTACCTTCAGCGGGAAAGGTAACAGCATTCCATGCACCTCGGTGTTCAGTCATGCCGGCCACATGACCACGGAAGAGTCTTCGGACAGCGCTGGCTCTTTGGCTTAGAAACGGGGATGAGCACCGCACCCTAGAGTCGGACACGACTGGTTGGGGACACCTTTACCTTTTTAGTATGATATTGGCAGTTTTATTCTCAATTCCCTTCCTAATTATGTCTAATGTAGAGTTTGCCTTTTTTTTTTTTACAGCAGCCACACACTGGATTGACATTTTTACTGAGCTGCCCACCACAGCCTCAAGATCTCTTTTTTGGTTGGTCATGGCTAGCTCTGATCCCATCAAGTTATACCCGAAACTGGATTTTTTTGCCCCAGTGTGCATCACTTTACACTTGCTTACATTGAACTGCATTCTACCAGTTCAGAGAGATCCTTTTGGAGCTCCTCACAATCCCTTTTTGTTTTAACCACCCTAAATAATTTGGTGACATCTGCAAACTTGGCCACTTTTCACTCCTAATTCCAGATCATGTATGAACAAACTGAAAAGCACTGGTCCCAGTACAGATCCCTGTGGCACCCCACTATTTACTTCCCTCCATTGGGAGAATTTACCATTTATTCCTACTCTTTGCTTTCTGTTCTTTAACAACTTACTGATCCATAAGAGGACCTCACCTCTTATTCCATGACTGCTAAATTTGTTCAGGAGTCTTTGGTGAGGGACTTTGTCAAAAAGCCTTTTGGAAGTCCAGTGTCTACTGGATCAACCCATCTACATGTTTATTGCCACTCTCATAGAACTCTAAAAGGTTAGTGGGACAGGACTTACCTTTGCGAAAGCCATGTGAATTTGTTTTCAGCAGGTCTTGTCATTGTATATGCTTACTCATTCTATCTTTAATAAGGCTTTCAACCAATTTATCCAGGACAGGCATTAAGCTAACTGGCCTGCAATTTCCCAAGTCCCCCCGGATCCCTTTTTTTAAAAATTGGTATTACATTGGCCATCTTCCAGTCCTCTGGTAAACAGCCTGATCTTAAGGACATGTTGCATAATTTGGTTAGAAGATCAGCAATTTCGTATTTGAGTTCTTTAAGAACCCTAGGATGGATATCATATGAGCCCAGTGATTTATTTATTTTCAATTTATCAGTAAGGTTGAGAACTTTTGTCATGACTATTTGCCTCAGTTCCTTAGACTCTTTTCCTGAAAACATCAGTTCAGGTATCTGTCCTATATCTTCTGCAGTGAAGACCAATGAGAAGAATTTGTTTAGCTTTTCTGCAGTCTCCTTGTCCTCCTTTAGTACTCCTTTAACTCTATTGCCACTCAACGGCCCAAATGCCTCCCTAGCTGGTTTCCTGCTTCTGATATATTTATTGTTGGCCTTCATTTTCTTAGTGATATGCTCTTCAAAATGCTATTTTGCATCTCTTATTGTCTGTTTGCATCACCTTTGTGCAAGCTTGTGCTCCCTTTTGATTTCCTAACTTGAGCGAGACTTCCATTTTCTCTCTTCTCTAACAGCTTCCTTGACGCTGCTCATTAACCATGCAGGTGACCTCTTTGAGTTGGTGCTACCTTTCCTAACCTGTGGTATATATTTCACCTGAGCTCCTACTATTCTGGTTTTGAGTAATGTTCAAGCATTTCGAAGGGATTTAACCCTCTTGAATCTCCCTTTCAACTTTCTTTTTACCAGGTCCCTCATTTTACAGAAGTGTCCCCTTTTGAAATCAAATGTGACCATGTTGGACTTCCTGGGCAATTTTCCACTTATATATTAAATCTGATAGCATTGTGGTCACTGCTTCCAATTGGTTCAACAACAATTCCACTTCATACTAGGACCTGGGTGACACCACTTAGAATTAAATCCAGGGTTGCCTCCCCTCTGGTCAGTTCCATGACCAACTATCATAGGGCACAGTTGTTTAGAGCATCACGAAATTTAACCTCTTTGTCGTGACTGAAATATGCATTTATCCAGTCAATATAGGAGTAATTGAAGTCATCCATTATTGCAACATTACCTCATTTGGAGGCCTCCCTGATTTCATTTTCCATCTCAAGGTCACCCTGAGCATTCTGGTCTGGGGACGACAACACATTCCTAGCACTAAATTAGTTTTGGAGCCCAGTATTGTCACCCACAGTGCTTCTGTGAAAGAGTTTACCCCTTTTAAGTGTACTAGTCTGCTCGACACTGTGTCCTCTTTGACGTACCTCCCCTAGTACACCCTTCCCTGTCCTTCCTGTAGTGTTTATAGCCAGAGATGACCATATCCCAGTGGTTCTCTCCATGCTACCAGGTTTCTGTAATGCCCACTATATCCAGGTTCTCCTTTAAAACCAAGCACTCAAGTTCTCCCATTTTGGCTTGGAAGCTTCTGGCATTTGCATAGAAACACCTATACAGAGTGTCCCTCCCCAGATGTTTCTGGCGTATGCATCTTTTGTTATGGCACTCATGGCCTATTTCCTCCCTTTCTACATTTGGGCAATCGAAAACATTTTAATCTTCATCCCTTTGGTATATTTAACCCAAACCGCATGCTTCCTAACTCCTGTCAGCTTTCCCCCAGGGTTTAGTTTAAAAGCTGCTCTGCAATACTATCCCCTGCCAGTCATTTGCAGACAAGATTGCAATATTCCCAACAGAGAGAAGGGTCTTTCCATGTTATTGAGTGGAAAGTTAGCTTGAGGGGTGATATGGAATGGAAACATAGCCAGAGGGGGAAGCAATAAGCAGACCCACACAAACACACAACACACACCTCCATTCCTTTGCTCACAGCCTCCAATATTTGTTTTTCATTAAAAAAAATCTGAGAGATTACATGCATCCACTGCGTAATGTCTACTTTGTCCTTTAATTAAGTATTGCTACATAATTAAGGCTGCAATTCTTAATTCTAGTTTATGTTTGTGGGGCATTCCCAAGTAAAAATGCAGAGGAGGAGGCTGCATATGGTTTTCTTACAGTGTTCAGAATTTATAATATTTAAATAGCACATTGATCTTCTAAAACCTAGAAATGATGTTGATGTGATCCATGGTACAAATCAAAAAGTGGACAGAATCACTAGCAAGCATCATTGCACCAAGACAGCATCAAATAGCCATAGTGTTTGCACTTGGCCACAAAACATTCTAGACATCCACTAGCACAGCAACTCAGATTGAGGGATTTCCACCGATGCAGCTGCACTGCATACATCTGCTTTGGATAAGTCAGATGTGAGCAGAAAGATGATGTTTGTCAACACCAAAGACAACTTTGATGCTCATTAACAAGATTTTCTCTGTGTGTATGCTATGTCAATAAGCATTAATGAAAAAAACATGAGTGTCAAGGCCGATAGACCTGACAGAACACTGATGAACACAGTAGACAATGTTGTTCCACACAACAACCATGCATCACACTTGCATGACTGGGCATTGTGAGTTTACAGTGACACTCATCCCCACAGCCCAATCAAGAAGGGCAGTGCCGGCTCCAGGTTTTTGAAGGCCCTTGGACAATCCAGTGAGTCTACCTTCTCACTGCCATTATCACAAGCTGCTATTGCTCCACTTCTTCTTTGTCATCATTGCTACCACTGGCTTGTTTGACAGGCAGACAGCCAGTGAACAAGTAGGCAGTGGAAGCCTGGACCAGGCAGGGGAAGGCAGCTGGGACATCGAACAGAGGCAGGTGTGCCAACTTACCACCTTATTGGCCCTGCCTGGGACTGTGTTGCTGCCAGTGAGAAGCCCCCTCCCTTGCTGGAGCTGAAGAGGGAAAGAAAAACTCCCCCAGGCTAATTACGGCTGATTTGAGCTGGCTGGGACTAAGCTCCCTGGGAAGACTCTCATTTGCCCTGCTCTGATGCAGGGCGGCAGCACCACCAAAGGCAGGGTCGCCCCTTTCAGGGAACCACTTCGGGGGGGGGCAAGGGCCACCCCTCTAACACTGGGTTGACTGGTTCTGTGGCTTCTATGTGTGGTGGTTGGTTGTTTTTGTTTTGTGTTTGTTTTGCTTAGGATCCTGTTATGTGCCTGGGAGAGAGGATATATGGCCAAGTCGGGGCACTTGAGGGGGCCCCAATTAGTGTGGTTATGGGTAAGTGGAGATATGGCACTGGGAGGAGGGCTATCCAGGTTAGGGGAACACAGCCCAGACAAGTAATGGCTGTGCCCTGTTCCAGCCCCCCCCCCCCCCCGCAGGCATGGTGGTTGCCCTATTAGCCTGCCCTCAGGTCTCTGGATGCTGCTTTTAAATGCCAGATTGGTTCAAAATAAGACCTCCCTCATCCATGACTTAATAGTGGATGAGGCGGCCAATCTGGCATGTATAACTGAGACCTGGGTGGGTGAGCAGGGAGGAGTTAGTCTCTCCCAGCTCTGCCACCGGGGTACTTGGTTCAGCACTAGGGAAGACATGAGGGCCGGGGATGGGGGGTTGCTATAGTCTATAGGAATTCCATCTCCCTCTGCAGGCTCCCTGTCCATGTGACTACTGGTCTGGAGTGTTTGCACCTTGTGTGGGCCAGCGGGATAGATTGGGGACTCTGTTGGTGTACCACCCACCCTGCTGCTCAACAGACTACCTATCTGAGCTAACGGAGGTAGTCTCTGGTGTGCTGTTGTGATCCCCCAGACTGTTGGTTCTGGGGGATGTCAACATTCGCTCTGAGGGCAACTTGTATGGGGTGGCTCAGGATTTCATGGCCTCCATGACGACCATGGGACTATCCAAAAATGTCATTGGCCTGATGCATGTAGCGGGGCATACCCAAGACTTGGTTTTCTCAACTGGACATGGAGATGGTGGTCTGAAGATGGGGGACTTTGCATCAGTCTCTTTCTCATGGTCAGATCATTACCTGATGAGGTTTAGACTAGAAAATCAGCAGCTTTTCCCCTCTGCAAGGATGGGGGACCTATTAAGATGGTCAGCCCCCAGAGTCTAATGGATCCGGATGGTTTCCAAAGGACTCTGCGGAGGTTTCTGGCTGATATGGTGGGCTCTCCTGTCAAAACCCTGGTTGATCTATGGAATGCAGAAGTGACCCAGCTGATTGATTGCTCATGATTGTTCCTGAGCACCTTCTCCTGAGTATAGACCTTGAACTGCTCTGTGGTATACCCGGAGCTGAGAGCAATGAAACAAAACAGGAGATGGCTTGAGTACAGATGGAGAAGAACTCCTAGTGGATGCAATCAAATGCTAGTATGTGTCTATGGTAGAGTATATTCAGGGGCAGTGAGGGTGGCAAAAAACCCCATCATCTTGCTGCCTCTACTGAATCTTCTATCTGCTGCCCAGCAGAGCTTTTCAGAGTTTTCCGGGGGCTATTACATGCCGGCCCTAAGGACACTGTAGATCCCTCTGAGGCCTGCTGTAATGCATTTGCTAGGCACTTCCAGGATAAGATTTCTTGCATCTGCTGGGACTTAGACTCCAGTGTTATAGTAGGTGAATCTGGTGAAGTATCCAGAGCACAGCCTTGTCCTGTTCTCCTGGATGAGTTTCAGTTGGTACAGCTTGAGGATGTTGGCAAGGTCCTTGGACAGGTTTGTGCAACCACTTCTGTACTGGATCCTTGGCTGATAAAAACTGGCAGGGGAAGAACAGCTGGCTAGGC
Organism: Heloderma suspectum; assembly: GCF_057233095.1. Classification (NCBI taxonomy): domain Eukaryota; kingdom Metazoa; phylum Chordata; class Lepidosauria; order Squamata; family Helodermatidae; genus Heloderma; species Heloderma suspectum. The sequence continues at coordinate 76,036,789 of NC_139462.1, forward strand.
CAGGGAGGTGATTAATGCCAACTTGTGAGAGGGAGTGGTCCCAGGCCACCTCAAAGAGGCAGTAGTGAGACTGCTCCTAAAGAAACCCTCCCTGGACCTGGAAAATCTTAGTAATTTTAGGCCAGTGGCAAATGTTCCTTTCCTGGGCAAGGTTCTTGAGCAAGTGGTTGCCAACCAGCTCCAAACACTCTTGGATGAGACCGGATTACCTTGGTCCATTTCAGTCGGGGTTCAGGCCAGGTTTGGGCATGGAAACAGCCTTGGTCACCCTGTATGATGACCTATGTCAGTAGAGAGACAGGGGGAGTGTGACCTTGTTGATTCTCCTTGATCTCTCGGCGGCTTTCGATACCATCGACCATGTATCCTTCTGGGATGATTGTCTGAGCTGGGTGGATTGTCTGAGCCCGCTCCTACTTGGGTGGTCAGCTCCAGAAGGTGGTGCTTGGTGAATATTGCTTGGCCGCTTGGATTCTCCAGTATGGGGTTTCACAGGGATCAGTTCTTTCCCCCATGCTATTTAACATCTACATAAAACCGTTGAGTGCCATCATCCGGAGTTTAGGGGCACGTTGCCATCAGTATGCTGATGACACACAGCTCTATTTCTCCTTTTCATCTTCTTCAGGTGAGGTTGTGGATCTAAATCAGTGCCTGGCTGCGACAAAGGACTGGATGAGGGCTAATAAACTGAAAATCAGTCCAGACAAGGCTGAGACGCTGTTGGTGGGTGGTTCTTCTGACTGGATGGAGGATGCTCAACCTGTTCTGGTTAGGGTTGCAGGAGCAGGTTCATAGGTTGGGGGTTCTCCGGGAGCCATCTTTGTCACTTGAGGCTCAGGTGGCCTCAGTGGCACCGAGTGCCTTCTACCAACTTCAGTTGGTAGCCCAGCTATGCCTCTGTCTGGAAAGGGATAACCTGGCTTCAGTTGTCTATGCTCTGGTAATCTCCAGATTAGATTACTGCAATGCACTCTATGTGGGGCTGCCTTTGAAGACAGTTCAGAAGCTGCAGCTCATGTAGAATGAGGCGGCCAGACTGATAAGGGGGACCAGAAGGTCCAAACATATAAGAATGATTCTGGCTCGCTTGCACTGGCTGCCTGTTTGTTTCCAAGCCCAATTCAAGGTGCTGGTTTTAACCTATAAAGCCTTACACAGCTTGGGACTACAATACCTGATGAAGTGCCTGTCCCAACATGAACCTACCCGTATACTACGCTCAACATCTGAGGCCCTCCTCTGGCTGCCTACACCGAAGGAAGCTCAGAAGATAGCAACAAGGGAGAGGGCCTTCTCAGATGTGGCCCCCAAATTATGGAATGATCTCCCCGATGAGGCCCACTTGGCACCAACATTGTTATCTTTTTGGTGCCAGGTTAAGACCTTTCTCTTCTCCCAGTCATCTGGCAGCATATGATAAGTTTTAATCGATCCTGGAATGTCTTATGGTTATGGTTGTTTGCTTTTGAGATGGTTTGTTTGAAGTTGTTTTAGATATATATTTCCTTTGAGTATATTGTCTGTCATGTGTTTTTATGTAAATGGTTTTTAATCTCTGTGTATTGTATTTTTATTGTTTTTAATTTTTGTAAACCACCCAGAGAGCTTTGGTTATTGGGCAGTATAAAAAAGTTAATCATCATTATCATCATAAACTGCTCCTCCTCCTCACCACCACCATCGTCTGGGCCACAGCAAACGGCAGGTGAACAAGCAGATTACAACTCCAGGGGGCACTTGTCAGTGGGCCCCTACTGGGGCGTGGGCTCTTGGCAGATACCCGACCATGCCTGCCCTTGATGCCAGCCCTGAAGAAGGGAACCAGAGAAAGGCAGTAAATCAGAAGCACAGTGAGCAAAGGGCACACATAATAAGCAAAGGATGCCTATTAGGGGAATGACTAAGTTCCACCAATGAAGCTGCTGGTGCCGAAAGAGCCCTTTGCATTTATGCATCAGATTAGTTTGAGGATTATTTTGAATATATGCCCTATGTACAGATTAAATGCAAATACAGTTAGTATGAAATATGTTGTCCCCAACTGTGTGAGAGAGAGGTAGGTGCTAGGGTATAGCTCAAGCTTCCTCAGTGAGGGGCCCTCCTGGTGCTTTGGACTACAGCACCCAGAATTCCTATTGGCCATGATGGCTGGGGCTGATGGGATTTAAGGTCAAAAGTATCTGGAAGATACCTGGTTGAGGAAGGCTGGTGCAGCTGTTGTCAAGATCTGGGTCACTGATTAAGTTTTCACAGGATCAGGGTACCCAACTAAGACTCATTTGCACTCTCTGGGATATTTTCAGGATTTGTGAACATAGATTTTAGGGCTACTAGTAGATATACGACTGCAGAGAAATACTCAAACTTGTTCTGGCAGTAAAGCCAATATGATTTAGAGAAAAAGAATTTCTTCCCAGAGTGGAATCAGCATTATACGTAGACTCTAAATAATTAAAAATGAGTGGAAAAGTTACATTTTCAGAACTCTTAGACTTTTGAGGAGTTTTGGAGTGCGTGGGTGGGAGCATTTATGAAATAATGTATTTTGTGAAAAGCAAATCTAGCGTTGCAGCTACTGTTGTGAAATGCTCTTAAGGCAACCAAAAAACAATTTACGCTGGAAAGTGATCTTCCAGAATGCTAAAAATTAATTATATTATCATTAATATCTTACTGCAAAATCAACCACCACTATGGTAGGCATCATTTGCAGACAATTTTCCTTCAAATTTAATTTGGAATTATGATGACAATAACCTGGTTTACATGTAACAGTAACCCAGAGTATGGGTTGTTGTCTTACCGAGAGTTTATCCATGAATTCTGTCCCCCAAAATTGCTCAAAGCCTACAGTCAGGGCCAGAAATATTGAAACAAGGATAACTGTTTTGGCAGTTGGCATGTGTACACCACCACATTGAAGTTGAAAGGAAGCACACCCAGGTGGGAATGAAGTCAGGACTTTCAGCTGTAATTCAAGGGGTTTGACAAAAGTGGGGCACTAACCATTCAGGAGGTACAGCCAGTGGCATACACACATGCCCGTCGTTGGTGGCTCATAAGTAATGGAACGAATGGCTGACAAGCAGCTGCATAGCCAGATGTGGCCTGTTTCCTAGGTACCCCATTACCAAGCAAGCAGAGAAAAGGCCTGGAGGTGGTTCTGAGTGTTACATTTGCATTTGGTAGCTGATCACTGGAACCCCCAATATGAGGTCCAAAGAGGTGTCCATGCAAGTGAAGGAGGCCATCATTAGGCTGAGGAAACAAAATAAACCCATCGGAGATAGCAAAAACAGTGGGAGTGGCCAACACAACAGTTTGGACTATCCTGCAAAAGAAGGAATTAACTGGCAAGCTCAGCAACAGCAAAAGGCCTGGAAGACAACAGAAGACAACTACAGTGAATGACCGCAGAATTCTGCTCATGGTGAAGAGGAACCCTTTCACAACCATCTATCCAGGTCAAGAACGTTCTTGAGGAGGTAGGCATGTCATTGTCAACATCTACGGTCAGGAGCCGGCTTTATGAATGTAAATACAGAGGCTTCACAACAAGGTGCAAATCACTGGTAATGCTCAAGAACAGAAAGGCCAGATTAGCCTTTGCCAACAAACACCTAAAAAAGTCTGCCCAGTTCTGGAATAAGATTCTTTGGACCGATGAAACCAAGATGAACTTGTACCCGAATGATGGGAAGAGAAAAGTGTGGAGAAGGAAAGGAACAGCTCATGATCCAAAGCATACCACATCATCTGTCAAACATGGTGGAGGCAGTGTGATGGCATGGGCATGTATGGCTGTCAATGGAACCGGGTCACTGGTGTTTAGTGATGACCTGACTGCTGAAAAAAGCAGCAGGATGAATTCTGAAGTGTATAGGGCTATACTTTCTGCTCAGATTCAGCTGAATGCTGCCAAACAGATAGGACACCTATGTGTTCATATTGCAGATGGATAAAGACCTAAAACATACAGCAAAAGCTACCCAAGAGTTTCTCAAGGCAAAGAAGTAGGATGTTCTTCAATGGCCAAGTCAATCACCTGATCTCAACCCAATAGAGCATGCTTTTCACTTACTGAAGTCAAGACTGAAGGCAGAAAGACCCACAAACAAGCAGCAGCTGAAGGCAGCTGCAGTAAAGGCCTGGCAAAGCATCTCGAGGGAGGAAACTCAGCATTTGGTCATGTCCATGGGTTCCAGACTTCAGGCAGTTGTTGACTGCAAAGGGTTTTTATCCAGGTATTAAAGGCGACCCTTAAGTTTGAAATGATGTTGGTTTGTTCCATTACTTATGAGCTACCAATGATGGGGGGGGGAGTGTATGCCACTGGCTGTACTTCCTGAATGGTTAGTGCCCCACTTTTGTCATACCCCTTGAATTACAGCGGAAAGTCCTGACTTTGCTCCCATCTGGGTGTGTTTCCTTTCAACTTCAATGTGGTGGTGTACGGAGGCCAATTGCCAAAACAGTTATCCTTGTTCCAGTATTTCTGGCCCTGACTGTAGGTTGTTTTTCAATTCTTGGGTTGTTTGATTCCCTTGTCCTTCACCTGCTCCCTCCCTGAAACCCAAATACCTTTACAGCTCTGTAGTACTGGCATGTAGAGTGGCTAGTTTTGCTCAGTGCCTCTCTAGCCTGGTGAAACAATCCATGAATCAGTCATGGTTCTGTGTTCTCACATAATGACAAGTCATAGTTAAAACAACTCAGAATTCACAACCCAAAAATAAAACCTGGGCTCTATTCCAGGGTTGTTCATGATTAACAACCCATAGTTAACCCATAGTTCAAGGTTCACATGTAAAAACAACCCAGGATTTAACAACCCATAATCTATACTCAACCCATACTCTGGATTGTTATGTGTGAACTAAGAACATAAGAAAAGCCATGCTGGATCAGACCAAGGGTCCATCTAGTCCAGCATTCTGTTCACACAGTGGCTAACCACCTGTCGACCAGGGACTCACAAGCAGGGTATGAGCACAACAGCACCCTCCCACCCATTTTCCCCAGCAACTGGTGTACATAGGCTCACTGCCTCTGGTAGTGGAGGTAGCACATAGCCATCAAGCCTATTAGCCACTGATAGCCTTTTCCTCCAGGAATTTGTCTAACCCCCTTTTAAAGCCATCCAAACTGGTGGGCATCAGTACATCCTGTGGTAGCGAATTCCATAGTTTAACAATGCGCTGTGTGAAGAAGTACTTACTTTTCTCTTTCCTGAATCTCCCACCAATCAGCTTCATAGGATGACCCCAGGTTCTAGTACTCAGAGAGGGAGAAAAATGTCTCCCTATCCACATTCTCCACACCATGCATAATCTTGTAGACCTCTATCATGTCTCCCCTTGCCCTCCTTTTTTCCAAGCTAAACAATCCCAGCTGGTGCAACCTTCCCTCATAGGGGAGATGCTGCAGCCCCTTGATCATTTTAGTTGCCCTTTTCTGCACTTTTTCCAACTCTACCATATCTTTGTTTAGCCAATGTGTTCTAGAAAATCAGAATCATTGAGGCACTTACTGAACATTTTCACTTAAAAACAACATGTCCTTTGTTACTCTTTTTCCACTTAAAATGATTGGGGCAGTATCCAACACTACCATTCTGCTTACAGTATTGACATACCACTACCATAAGCAATCCCTAGGAAACCCATTGTGTTGTTGTTCAGTCATTAAGTCATGTCCGACTCTTCATGACCCCATGGACCATAGCACGCCAGGCCTTCCTGTCCTCTGCTCTCTCCCGGAGTGTGCTCAAGTTTATATTAATTGAATTGGTGATGCTATCTAGCCATCTCATCTTCTGCCATCCCCTTCTCCCTTTGCCTTCAATCTTTCCCAGCATCAGGGTCTTTCCCAGTGAGTTTTCTCTTCGCATTAGGTGGCCAAAATATTTGAGCTTCAGCTTCAGTATCTGCCCTTCCAATGAGCAGTCAGGATTGATTTCCTTTAGGATGGACTGATTTGACTTCCTTGCAGTCCAGGGCACTCGTAAGAGTCTTCTCCAGCACCACAGTTCAAAAGCATCAATTCTTCGGCGCTCAGCCTTCCTTATAGTCCAGCTCTCACAGCCATATATTACTACTGGGAAAACCATAGCTTTGATTATACAAACCGTTGTCAGCAAGGTGATGTCTCTGCTTCTTACTGTGCTGTCTAGGTGTGCCATAGCTTTCCTCCTAAGGAGCAAGCGTCTTTTAATTTCATAGCTACAGTCACCGTCTGCGGTGATCTTGGAGCCCAAGAAAATAAAATCTGTCACTGCTTCCATTTCTTCCCCTTCCATATGCCAGGAAGTGATGGGGCCAGATGCCATGATCTTAGTCTTTTTAATGTTGAGTTTCAAACCAGCTTTTGCACTCTCCACTTTCACCCTCAACAAGAGGCTCTTTAGATCCCCTTCGCTTTCTGCCATTAGGGTGGTATTGTCTGCGTATCTGAGGTAGTTGATAATTCTCCTGGCAATCTTAATTCCGACCTGTGATTCATCCAACCCGGCGTTTCTCATGATGTATTCTGCATATAAATTAAATAAGCAGGGCGACAATATGCAGCCTTGTCATACTCCTTTCCCAATTTCGAAGCAATCGGTTGTTCCATGTTCGCTTCTTACTGTTGCTTCTTGACCCTCATACAGGTTTCTCAGGAGACAGGTAAGGTGGTCTGGTACTCCCATCTCTTTAAGTAAGGTGGTCTGGTACTCCCATCTCTTTAAGAATTTGCCAGAGTTTGTTGTGATCCACACAATCAAAGGCTTTAGCATAGTCAATGAAGCAGAAATAGACGTTTTTCTGGAATTCCCTTGCTTTCTCCATGATCCAGCAAATATTGGCGATTTGATCTCTTGTTCCTCTGCCTCTTCGAAACCCAGCTTGTACTTCTGGTAGTTCTCGGTTCACATGCTGCTGAAGCCTAGCTTGTAGGATTTTGAGCATAACCTTGCTGGCATGTGAAATGAGCGCAATTGTACGGTAGTTTGAACTCTCTTTGGCATTGCCCTTCTTTGGAATTGGAATGTCAACTGACCTTTTCCAGTCTTGTGGCCACTGCTGAGTGTTCCAAATTTGTTGGCATATTGAGTGCAGCACTTTAACAGCATCATCTTTTAGGATTTTAAATAGCTCAGCTAGAATACTCTCATCTCCGCTAGCTTTGTTGTTACTAATGCTTCCTAAGGCCCACTTGACTTCACTCTCTAGGATGTCCAGCTCAAGTTCAGTGACCGCACTATCATGGCTCTCAGGGACATGAAGATCTTTCCTGTATAGTTCTTCTGTGTATTCTTTCCACCTCTTCTTAATCTCATCTGCTTCTGTTAGGTCCCTGCCTTCTTTGTCCTTTATCATGCCCGTCTTTGCACAAAACGTTCCCTTGAGATCTCCAATTTTCTTGAAAAGAGCTCTAGTCTTTCCCATTCTGTTGTTTTCCTCAATTCCTTTGCATTGTTCATTTAAGAAGGCCTTCTTGTCTCTTCTTGCTGTTCTCTGGAACTCTGCATTCAGTTGGATATATCTTCCCCTTTCTCCCTTGCTTTTCACTTCCCTTCTTTCCTCAGCTACTTGTAAAGCCTCCTCAGACAGCCACTTTGCTTTCTTGCATTTCTTTTTCTTTGGGATGGATTTCGTTGCTGCCTCCTGAACAATGTTACGGACCTCCGTCCATAGTTCCTCAGGCACTCTGTCTATCATGTCTAATCCCTTAAATCTATTCCTCACCTCCACTGTATGTTCATAAGGGATATGATTTAGGTCATACCTGAATGGTTTAGTGGTTTTCCCTACGTTCTTCAATTTAAGCCGAATTTTTGCAATAAGAAGCTCATGATCTGAGCCACAGTCAGCTCCAGGTCTTGTTTTTACTGATTGTATAGAGCTTCTCCATCTTTGGCTGCAAAGGACATAATCAGTCTGATTTCGATATTGACCATCTGGTGATGTCCATGTGTAGAGTCGCCTCTTGTGCTGTTGGAAAAGAGTGTTTGCTATTATCAGCGTGTTCTCTTGGCAAAACTCTATTAGCCCTGGTCCTGCTTCATTTTGTACACCAAGGCCATGCTTGCCTGTTATCCTGGTGATTTCTTGACTTCCTACTTTGGCATTCCAATCCCCTATGAGGAAGAGGACATCTTTTTTTGGTGTTAGTTTTAGAAGGTGTTGTAGGTCTTCATAGAACCGATCAACCTCAGCTTCTTCGGCTTCAGCAGTTGGGGCATAGACTTGAATTACTGTGATGTTGAATGGTTTGCCTTGGATTCATACCGAGATCATTCTATCGTTTTTAAGATTGTACCCCAGTACTGCTTTTCCCACCCTTTTGTTGACTATGAGTGCTACTCCATTTCTTCTAAGGGATTCTTGCCCACAGTAGTAGATATGATGGTCACCTGAATTAAATTCGCCCATGCTTGTCCATTTTAGTTCGCTGATTCCCAAGATGACAATGTTCAATCTTGCCATCTCATGTTTGACCACCTCCAGCTTACCTTGATTCACTGATCTTACATTCCAGGTTCGTAAACAATATTGTTCTTTACAGCATCGGATTTTCTTTTCACCACCAGACACATCCACAGCTGAGTGTCCTTTCGGCTTTGGCCCAGCTGCTTCACTCTTTCTGGCGCTACTTGGAAATTCCCTCTACTCTTCCCCAGTAGTATATTGGACACCTTCCGACCTGAGGGGCTCATCTTCTGGTGTCATATCTTTTAGCCTTGTGATACCTTGTGAAACCCATTGTACCAGCTTACATTCTTGGTGTACCACTAGAGGTCACTTATGCTAGTGATACATCAATAGCATAAGTGGAGTGGCTATGTTGGGTAGTGCCCTTAGTATTGAAAAGGACTTGTCACACTTCCCATTCCCAGCATGCCCCCCCCCCAATTTATGGAATATGAAACTTTGCAAAAGCCATAGCATTAAAAAAAGGCATTGAGAGTCATGTAGAATACTATTATAGTTTACTTTTAATCCTGCTATAGGACTATATCATATGAGAGCCATGTATGCACTAGCCATATGTAGATTGACACCATCTCCGTGCAATAAATGTGCATATTAAATCTTTTAAATTCCAATTTATGCATTTTTGTGCTGAAAAAGTTAACCATCACTTAACAATGCATTTTGAGGCCTAAATGTATATTTAGTTGACACTTCAGTGTGGGTGCCTTTGGTTGTATTGTAGAATTCTGTATTTATTTAACAATACATAACAAAGTGGTCACAGAAAATAAAGTGTAGTCCAACTCTCTGTGCAGTTATCTTTTCATATTGGCTTACTAGATATTCTTCTAAAATTTCCCCACCACTTCAGCACCAGGAATCTATGGTTTGTTTCAAATGCTTTTGAAGAGTTACTGTTTCAGCAGTAATCCTCTTGAATGGCATTTGAAAGATTTTGTTGTTGATGTTGCCATTTCCAATGATGAAAGGTGATTTATCCCAGAAGTGGATGAAACAGGCAGCCTGGTGAAACTCATCCTTCACTTCACAGCTATCCAAACACCCAACATGAACTTGTTCTATATAAAAGTTGATTCATGAATGCAAGAGGCCCGTTGCAGCTGAAGCATGAACGGAGACCTCTTTGGTACAGTCAGCAGTCTCTACCAGGTGATCTATAGGGAGGATTTCCCCCTGGCTGACCTAGCCTATGGGATCTCTGCCAAACATATCTTTCTTATCTGGAAATAATTCTTACAGATGTTTCATGTGTTCAAAATTGCTTTCTCAAATGTAGAATGCTATATGTACACATAAACATGAATTTTAGTTTTAAATAAAAAGATCCCAAGAGTTGCATAAGCATCATACAAACTCTTTGCTAGATGTTCCTAATGTTATAGTGTAGTCCCTGTGTGCCTGTTGACTGTTCCTGGCCATCTTTTTGACCAGCTGCCCACTTCCAACATGTTCTCATACAGCTGAACCCTAATTGTTAGGATGATAAAAATGTACCCAATGTCCAAGGGTTTCTTGTGTGTATCTGACGACGTAGTGCCACTGATTCAGAACTCCATGTGTTCCCCCAGTGTGCACATTAAACTTTTGTGCAGATCCTCCCAAAACAATTAAGAAACAATGGTGCACACATATTGTGCAATAAAACATTCATCTGGAAAGGCCCCAAGACTACTACCAAATGTCAATGATATGATGCAGGTGGCTTTCTTAGGCCACATGTTTTGAATACCTGCGGTAATATGGGTACCAGAGCATAGCTGGAGAAAAATCCACCATTTTTCATATCCTATTACAAAAAGCAAGGCTGGTTCTGGAACAGAACATAGAAAAGTTTACTTAGAATTTATAAGTGTTTGAATAGCGGAGATTTCTAAAGTTAAACTTTTCCATTGAGCAGAAAGAAGAAAAGGAAACTGCACTGATAATTCCTAGCACTCTGCCTGATAATTTCCTCTTATTCTTCTGCAAAACAAAGTAAAACACTACCTGTCTCTTTATTTCTAGCAACTCTAAAAGAAACCTCAGGGAAACTTTAGCTTTAATTGGGAAATTTCTGCTAACATACCAGAATCAGCTATTAAAAAATACAGGATCAGCTGTTAATATGAATGTTTGCATATTCTGCTCCATAGTTTCACTTCATATCTTTAAGGTAAACCATTTAGTATGCTGAATAGCAACCATTCCTTAGATATTCTCACCCAGGAATGAGCAACATTCAGAAATGAATACAGTCCATTGTTTTGCTTCCAAATATTTATACAATTGTAAATATTGTAGCAAGGCTGAAAACATAATTTAGATATATTGTGGAATCACTCAGCAGATCTTCAAAAGCAAAGCTATGAGATTCTTCAGTTCCATAAAAGCATATTTCAATTGTTTGACATATATGGGCACTCTTGGGTCTGTGCATGAGCCGAGAGAGAGAGAGCATTTTTCATTGAAAACATATGGAGCAGCTAATGTAAAAACCAACAAAATTCTTCCATTTGTTCTCTGGCACTACAGCCTTCAGTTAGGAGATCCAGTAAGGATAATAAGACAAATATTGAGCAAGGGCCTTCATTATGTTAATGCTCTGAAATACCATAAATTGGATATGAGTAAACTTAAATACAAATACCAAAGAGGATTTTCTTTGCTGTGACCACATTAACTGTGGCTCCCCACACCTACTCCACCGGGTCAGTGCAAGTTTATATGTGACCAAAGATGTTTGGAGACTCTGATTTGGCTGGGTAAAATCAATCAATCTAGAATCACTCTGAGTCAGGTGGCTGAAGTTTGAGGGCCTGAAAAATACTGCTCATCTGAATTAAAGAAGTACATGCAACATAATCCAAAGCAAATTTACTAAGAAAGAAGTCCCTTAGTTCAAGGGGCTTTACTCTCTAGTGTGTGTAAGATTGCAGATGAAGTCTAATTTTTTTGGAGGGAAGATTTTTCTTAATAATTTACCTAAGAACCACACATTTGCTGTGTGATAATTCTCATTTTTGTGTATCATAATAACTATTTTCAATACCATTTTATATATCTTTCTCATGCTTGGCTTTCTTATTCTTTTTCTAACTTTTAGTGGTTGGATGTGTGCCCCTCTGGAAATGCTGTCTTAAAACTTTGGGCTCCCTTATTCACATCATTGGTGCATATGCATGATTCCTGTTTAAAAGTTTATCCCAAACCATATGGCTCAACATAAGCTGCCTTGGTTACAGAGTGCCAGTTTTCCTAATCTACAATACACATGGGGGGATGTGGTGAGCAATAGGATTGACCACATTTTTCTTTCTTTCCTAATCTAATGGATCGGATACCTGTTTCAGCTGGATGCATGGATATAGAAGGCCAATAAAAAGGGTGCTTTTCTGCTTTGCTCATAACTCCTTTCCAATTGATCCCAACTTTACAGAAGTGTAACTCCAGTTATTTATTTCCAGAAGGGTAGCTGTGTTAGCTTGTGGTAGCAAAAATAATTTTAAAAAACCTACTTCATGCATCTGATGAGGTGGGCAGTGTCCACAAAAGCTTATGCCAGAATAAATGTGTTTGCTGTTAAGGTGCCACAAGACTCTTCATGGTTTTTTCCATTTATTTAGGGTTGTATCCAGTGTTGGTCCTACTTTGAGTAGGCTACTTAAGTGAATGGGACTTGACTTAGACTAATATTGGATACAACTCTTCAAGTGCAAGAAGAACCCAATTGCCTATTAAAAGCAAAGTATCTGTTAGGCAGTGCTACAATGGTCTAAAGGCAGAATGTATTTATTTAATACATTTCTATAGCACCCCATAGCCGAACCTCTTTGGGTACAGTTCACAACAATCAAAACCATAAAATATAACATGATAAAATGCAACATAAAAGTTTAAAACTACAGTACAAAAAACAAAATAAAAACCTAGCAGCAATGAAGAGATTTAAAATACAGTAACAGATTTAAAAACAAACAAACTGAAAGACTAAAAGACCTGGGAAAATAAGGTCTTCACCTGGCACCAAAAAGAGCACAACATAGGTGCCAGGAGAGCCTCTCTGGGAAGTTCATTCCACAACTAGGTTGCCACAACAGAAAAGGCCCTCTTCTAAAGGCAGAATTGTTCCAGACATGAAGCCAACAAACACTTGGGATGGACACACAAGAACAGAGGCTACTCTGATAGAATCAAGACAGAATGGTCAGGCAAGAACAAACTGAAAGTAGGACCAGAAGATTCAGTAGCCTGACAAATAGAGGCTATGGCTGTCAACCTGTTCATAGTGCACTGGTTGTTGCCCAGCCCCTGAGCCCTTTAAGGACCCCACACAAACACACACACAGCCCCATCCCACATACTCCAAACTCATAATCCCTGCCAAGCGCCAAAGCACCAATTGTGACATTGAGATTATCAATAGCCATGACAAAACCCTGAACACTCGAGGAAGGAAAAAATTCACACCCTGCTTGGCCCATCTGGGACATGGTAAAATTAATTCCTGGCTCTGTCAACCAACAATCAATAGCTGTCTATAGCAAAGGCATAAGATAACAGTGGAACCCTATGTATGTCAGAAGTAAGTCCAACTGAGTTCAATGGGGCTTACTCATAGGAAAACAGGTATAAGGATCATCTCCTTTCATATATACCAGCCTGGTCTTAGAGGCCCTTCTCTGGGTGCTCCTGTATAATGTGAGGTGGATGGCTACTAAAAGAGGGCCTTTTCAGTGGTGGCACTCCACTTGCGTAATCACCTCCCCAGAGACATTCGCCTGGCATCTACATTGTGGTCTTTTTGGCACCAGGTGAAGACTTTTTTTATTTTCCCAGGCTTTTTAGTTCTTCAGTTTAAAAAAAGTTGTGTTAGTGCATTTTTAGATCTTTTCAGTACCACTGGCTTTTATCTTGGTTAATTGTTGTTGCTGTTCAGTCGTTAAGTCGTGTCTGACTCTTCATGACCCCATGGACCATAGCACACCAGGCCTTCCTGTCCCCAGCTCTCTCCCAGGGTGTGCTCAAGTTCATATTCATTGCATCGGTGATGCTGCCTAGCCATCTCATCCTCTGCTGTCCCCTTCTCATTTTGCCTTCACTCTTTCCCAGCATCAGGGTCTTTTCTAGGGAGTTTTCTCTTTGCATTAGGTGGCCAAAATATTTGAGCTTCAGCTTCAGTATCTGTCCTTCCAATGAGAACTCAGGGTTGATTTCCTTTAGGATTGACTGATTTGACCTCCTTGCAGTCCAGGGGACTCATAAGGGTCTTCTCCAGCACCACAGTTCAATGCCTTGTGATACATTCCATGGGGTTTTCTTGGCAAGACTACTGGAGTGGGTTGCCATTTCCTTCTCCAGTGGACCACATTTTGTCAGAACTCTCCGCCATGACCTGTCCGTCTTGGGTGGCCCTGCACGGCATAGCTTATAGCTTCACTGAGTTACGCAAGCCCCTTTGCCACAACAAGGCAGTGATCCATGAAGGGGATCTTGGTTAATACTTTGATTTTATTCTATTTTAAAAGGTTATACATAATGTTTTACTATGCTATTCTATTTTATGGTTTTAAGCTTTGTCTTGTAAACCACCCAGAAAGCTTCAACTAATGGGCAATACAGAAATGTAATAAATAAATAAAAATATGATTGCATCACAAAAAGTGAAAAGCAGGAGTGAAAGCAGGCCAAGAACTTATTGCAGCTTTCCCCACACACTATGGCTACATTCATATGAGCATCAAAAAAGGAGGAGGAGGAATGGTTAACAGCATTTTCAGTTTATATATGACCTTCGGGTACAAATGTTTTTAACCAACCTGAAAGACCAGGGCTGTGAAAATCGGTTCAGAGTTTCTTTGTGTTTTGCATAGGACAGTCAGTATTCTGAAGCATGGCAAATTGTTCCATTCAAGTAATTTCACGTTATATTAAAATTTATTCCCCCAAAATTGCTTCTGACATTTTCCAGAATGTTGCCAAGTAGATATATCTGTTCCTGGTTTAGCTATGCCTAAAAGAATTTTCTTATAAGAAATTGCCATCGGGTGCAGGGTACAAGAGAAGGTTATAAAATTACCTGCTGTTTTTAATATTTAAAAAATCTTGAGGAATTCAAACTTCATTCGTTAGATCTAGCCTAGCTAGCACAGAAGCTTTTCCAATCCTCTCCAAAGCTACTAACCCACACTCACCACTTGGTAGGAAACTGAGTTGCAGGAAACACTGCAGATCAAATAGCCTGAAACAGCAGGATACCCTAGACTGTTTGGTTTTAATGTAGGGATACCATGGTATTTTAAGGGGTTGGTCTAGATTATCCATGATGACCTTTCCAAAGTTATGACCATGTCCTTCTAAATGCTTAACCTTTTTATTATGAATGTCCTCATATACTTCACTTGGTTTTTAGCACCACCCCACTACCTAGGTACTTCCTGTGAATAACACAATGAGCCCTTTTATTCCCACCCACTCATACTTGTTTATTGCTTTCTCCTTCCTATTGTCTCCCCACCGGTAGCATTCTCTGTACCTACTTCGGTGCCTCACCTAAAGTCTTTCAGCTCTCCCCCTCCTTCATTTAAGGTGCAATCCTTTAGACAGAAAAAAAGCCCTACAATTCCCAGCATGCCCCAGCCAGCATAGCTGCTGGAAAGATGCTATGAATGATAGGTCTTCTTTCCATCTAAACATGCATAGGATTATGCCTTTAGGCTCTTTGGGGGTAGGTCAGGGAGCCCACCATTTTATTTCTCACAATAGTCCAGGGTGAGACTACACTCTGCCTGCTTGATACTGGCACCAGGTAAGTCCACCAGTACCAGGGTACCCACTGAGGTAGGAGAAGGAGGGCACTTTGCTGAGCTCTCCCTTCCCCCCAAATTGGAGCTGGCCCTTCCTAAAGTAACTTATATGGGAAGCAATACCTAGGCAAACGGTTCATTCATGTTTCCAAGATGGCCTCTGCAACCATCAAGGCTAAAAACACCACTACTTTCTTCTTTTTTTAAGGGAAAGTAGTCCAAATGCCTCAGGTCAGGAGGCAGATGCTGAGAGGCAGCTGCAAGGTAATGGAGGAAAGAGCTGTGGGCCACGCAGCCTGCCCATTGCCCCCTAAGCTAGTCTGCTGCCTTTGGGTGTGGTGGAAGAGGCTGTCCCATTGTCAGTGTCAAAGAAAGACTCAACTGCCCCTCCAGCTGGCTTTCATCCACGGAATGGGAGGGAGCGCCATCTTGTTCGTCGCTTCAGGCAACAAAATACCTTGGGCCAGCCTTGGCCATTAGTAGTAATATTATGAGAAGGGGCATTACTCAGAGATAGAGCACCTGCTTTACATGCAGAAAGTCCCAGGCTCAATCCCTGCATCTCCAGGTAGGGCTGAGAAAGAATCCTGCTTGGAACCCTGGAGCTGCTGCCAGTCACTGTCGACAACACTGGGCTAGATGGACCAACGGTCTGACTCCATATAAGGCAGCTTCCTGTGTTCCTAATATTTGTATTTGCTTTTCTATTCCCTTTCTTGATGTAAGCTTTTTATCATTTCCAGTATTACTTTAAGGCAAAGTTGATTTAGTGAGAATCACTATGCTATATTGGGCAGTGAATTTTTCTCATCTAAATAATGACATCACAGTAACCCACAGTTTTAGTTCTAAGGTTAATCATTTCCGTGCACTTGGAAATCTTGTATCTACTTTAATTATTTTTTTAAACATGGGCACACCATCATAAACAAGAAAGTCTAGATTGGCCGAGGCGATAATCAACAAGCAGAATAATAAGCCATATTCACCAAACCATTCGAATTTAACACATTGCATCACTGCTCGTAAATAAATAAACGGAAAGAACCCACCTTTCTTTATTAGAGCAGAAAAGGGGACAGTTGTAAAGGAGGCCTATAGCGCTGCAAATTTAACAGCAGTAGCCCGAAACCCCAAGCGATGGGGAGAGAAAAGGAAACAATTGGAGAAGTATTACTGTCAGGTGACAACGGAGACTTTCAATAGCAGTTGTGTTGTGCAGGAGGGGTGTGACAGACAGACAGGCTGGTCGGATAAAAACCACATTGTGCTGCATAATTGACTGTTAATTGGCGCTAAACTCTCCCCTTTTCCCAACTTGGTAGATTCAGGGCCTTGGCAGATGAAGGGAGTGATAGGTTTTGAATACAAACTGATTTATCTGCCACCACCACAGGGTGTGTGTGTGAGAGAGACAGAATTAGTAGAATTCCCGCCCGCCCCCCGCAAGCATCTCTGGCATTCAGATATATCACACACGCGCATCAGCCCGGGAGAAAAACAAGCGAACACCCAGAAAAGGGCTCCAGCGCGCCCACGTGTGATTGCGCCAGGACAGGGCGAAGGGAGGCGAGTCGTCGCCACCCTGGTGGTTTCCTCGGGCGTGTTGTTTTCGGACCTCCCCAGCATTCCACCCGCGACGCCCACCCTCCTCGCCTTCTCCCAGCCCCCAGCTCCGGCAGGCGAGTTGCCTCCCGAGAGCGCACACACGCACCAGTACTCGCTCCTCCTGGAGAGCAATAACAAGAGCAACAAGTTGGCCGCACGCCAGAGGGCTTCAGCTCGCCTCGCTCGCTGCCAGCAGCCTTTGTTCTTGCCTGGGAATCGCTCCGAACTCCTCGCAGGCGGGCGAGCGTCTTCCTTCGGCGGCGGCGGCGGCTGCTTCTCCTTGTAAGTGGCTGCAAATCCGGCAGCTCAGCTGTCTATTAATTTCCTCTCTTCCATTCAGCGAAGTCGGCTGAATTTAGAGAGCAGCGTGCCTAGCCGAGAGCTGCAGCTAGCAGCCCGAGAGGCCCCGGGTGAGTGAGTGGGTGGGGGACAGAAAAGGGGTGTCCTTTCCTTCTCGCAACGGTAAGTTGCAGTGCTTTCATTGTATCCACTAGGGAACGAGCAAAGTGATGTACTTCAGGTGCAAGGGGAGGGGGGCATGTCCCTTTTGGGGACATTTATTTTTCTGAATGGTACTGTCTGTGCTGAGTGATGCCTCGGAGCTATTTCTTCCCTTTAAAAGTTTCCCCTCAAATTTTCTCTCTGTCTTCCCCCCTCTGAAGCAGTGAAAGAACGAATGCAAGGAGTTGGCGAAGGCTGCTTCTCTTGGGCTGAAAATGGCTTTGTTGTTGGTCTCTGTGTTGTAAGCGTTTCTTTTCTCATTTTGGTCTTTAGTCATTCTAAAGACTTCTGCAGAGAGCGATGTAGTTCTTCCAACCGTATGAGGCGTTTACTATGAATCTACCTGGGAGGTGGGGATTATTCTGACCCAGACAAGTAGCGGAAACATTTGTGGATGTCAGTAGTTCACGTAAGGGGATTCTCCCCCTCCCCTTGCGAACCAGGCTTTATGGACGCCACAAATAGGCCAGTTCTTTGAATGGTCTTCATTCATTCTGTCCTCCGTTCTCTCCCTCCCCTCCCTGCTTCTCAGAACTTTACACAAAGTTAAAAAACGATAGGTACCAAAATGTCTGAGCATGCGTAGTTTTGAGTGGACTGCCGACTCTATAGAAGCTGCTTATTCAGGCTTCTGTGCAACCCACTGCCCACTGTCACTAATTTTAAAAGTATCAAAGAATCACGCCAGAAAAGTAAGGAAGTTCGCTACAATCCAGTCATCGTGTAATACTTTCAAGTCCCATTGGCTTTGATGGGAAAGCTGAACTTCTGCTTAACTGCCCCTTTGAAATCAGTGAGACTTCAGAATGCTTTTCTTTGGCTGGGTCATATCCTCGAAGATCTTTTATACTGTCAAACTTGTGGTTAAAATAGATGTGAGTGGGTGGGGCCTGTATGGAATGAAATCTTGGGAATGTAAGTTGTCACTTTAGTTGTCTCCCAGTCAATAAAACAATTGTTTCTGGTTTGTTTTCATTTGTGCAGGAAAAGAAAAAAGCCAGTACTGTGTCTAAAGAAAGCTTGCGTGATTTTAGATGAACATTAGTCACTGTCTTTACCATATTTCACAATGCTAGTGTGACAGCTAGGCTATATTGATCAAATAAGAATCTCCCTTAGGAAGTGTGTTGTCCTAAAATTACTGATGTGCAGTAAAGTCATAACATTACTAGTGATTTGTGCTGGCAACAGAAGAGAGCCAAATTCCCTTGGTAAAATGGCAATCTAGTCTACTTATGCAAGCAAAAACCAAGATAGGATTTAAAAATTGGTGTGAACTTATAATTATACTGTAAGCATTGGTAAGGTCATGAGTATGAATTAAAATGGTGGAATATAGAGCATGTTTCATGCCTTCCCTCCTCAGTAGTTGTATCTAAGTCTGAATAATAATTATGGCATCCTTTGTTAATCGCTGTAGAGGCACATAGTGAACAAGTGTTCTATTAAGCTAATCAGCTGTTTGCTAATGGGGATTTTGAGTTCCCATTTAATGTGCATGGAGCTTAAAGTTTCATTCTCTTTCCAGCATGATAGTGACTTTAGAAAAAAAATCAGCAAATTGTCGTCACTGCTTTGGGAAAAGCATCTCCTCTTGCATGCTGTTGTTTAGTCTATTTATAAAATAGAATTCACTCAGTTGGAACTGGAGACTAGAACTACCAAAGATTCCTGTACAGAGCTAAAATTGGAATGGTACTTTCTGGAATTGTACTCCTCTGGCATTATGTCCAGCAATATTTTAAACTACTGAGTTTCTAGGGGTGAAGTATCACTTCTGGCATGAGTAATATAGTGCTGTTCTTCCTGTTCTGATGTTGTTTTTTAAAGGCTGCAATCCTAAATATGCAGGGGGGGGGGCATTGAACATGGTAGGACTGATTTCTGAGTAACCAAACAGAGACTTGGGCTGTAAGTGTACTTGAATTTCAAGAAATCACTTTTAGAGAACTGGGAAGGGCCAGAAACTCACATCAAATGGAATTACCCTAGCCCAGAGCAGGATTCCCCATAAATCCACCCCCTGCAGACTTAAACACACATGGTGCTGACCACCACAGTGTATGACAAATGGAAGGCATGACTGAGAAAACTGCACCAAGATAAATACAGAGCTGCAGACTGCTCCAGATAACAAGCTACAATAAAGTGTGAGAGGAAGTGGGGGGGCGGGGAGCCAGGGTCACCACCAACTGTATTCTGGGCTTCCTCCCTCCCCAACCTGATAAATGGTAATGGGTTATATATCCAGTGAAGGAAGGGAGGGGATTACTCAAGCTCCTGGCAGTGTAGGCAGGGACAAGCAATTACTCAGGTAGACTGTCACCACCCCTTAAGTCCACCACAGCCTGAGCCAGGGGACTCTCAGACCTTTCAGGACACATGTAGGGTTCAGAAATAAGGGCCCAAGGCGGCACCCTCTCTTTTGAGTCCCAAGTCTGAAACTTTATGCAGTAGCAAGTAGCCAAGTAGAAGGTGCTGAAATTAGTACTGAGGTTTACCTGGAAGGAAGAACATGAAGCTCTAGAGGTAGAGATTAAGTTTATTTGTATAGGAGGAAGGGAAGATGTACAAAAAACAGAGAAACCTTTGGAACAATGCTCCAGGTGAAAATAACAAAGCAATACCTAACCGTGTCCTATATATTAGGTAAGTTTCAGTAGGACAGGGCCCAATTCAGGATCCAAAAGCTCACAAGCCTGAAAGCAAGTTAGCCCATGAAGACGAAGGGCAATAGTAACCTCCCGTGCTTTACACCTCCCACCCCCAGGCCCTTGACAAAAGTGAGGGAAGCCTCCTTAGCCAGTCTCTGGGTGGCTGAATAATTTCTTTAGAGATGTGCCTCCTTAACCAATCACAAGCAGACTGAATAACTTCCTTGGCTTTTAGGAGGGGAAGGGGGGGTGAAAGCTCTTACAGCAGCCTAGCTGAAATCATTCAGTCGAATTTAGCAAGAGTTCCACTCTGGCCTTGACAGGCCTGGAGACTAGGACAAACACACAGGTGGTTTAACAAGTGTGTGCAGACCCTGGTTCATGAAATGAAGTTTCTTACAGGCAGCTAAGTCTTAAAAAAGAAAAGAAAAAGATGCAATTCTTGACTGACAGGTTGGCCCTATCATTAACCAGAGTGAGGTGGCAACCTCAGGCAGGAGATGCTGGGGGTAGCAGTGAGGCGCTGGAAGACGGAGCTGTGTGTGCCATGTGGCTTACCCATCATCTCCTAAATTAGCCTGCTGCCTTCAGGTGCTGGAGAACCCCCGCTCCCGCCACCAGTGTTGAAATAAGATTCGACTGTTATTCAGTTGACTTCTGTCCATGGAATTGGGTGGGGGGAAACACCTTGTCCTTTGCCTGAGGCAACAAAATGTCTCTGGCCAGCCCTGCTGACTGTGAAGTGAAATCCACAGAACCGCAAAAGAAATGTTAATAAGACACAAGACCATCCCACTCAGCGCATGATCTTGTGTGATGGGTAGACTTATAAAGACAAGTCTGAATTAAAGTGCATACATCTAATGGTTTGAACTGCTGTTTTTAATGAGTAGAAACAACTTCCTAATTTGCTCATCATTCCCTATTCATGATTGTTTACGGGTTCTTTAGATGTCATAACCCTCCAGTTTCACTTCTGTATCTAAAGAGTACTTTCAGCGAGTTTTTCTAGAGCAGGGGAAATGTAGCATTTATATAACAGAAGCAAAAGAAAATGCTGTTTTCACTTGTGTATTTGTGCTATTCTGCTATACCATGCTGCCACCTAGAGGTTATGTAATGGGAAAACAGGGAAGGAAACACTCCTCATGTCATGTTCATATTTCAATTTGGTGATGAAACCAAAAGTAGATAGAGTGGAATAACATGCCTTGTGTAGAAAAGCTCTAAAGAGACCCCCCTAAACACCACGGTCTAAAATTACCTAGCAACATCACAGTTGATGCCTTGCTTAAAGATACTTATCTCTGTCTTTTGCATTAAACTTTTAGATGAATATTTGAACTACTTTTAAATAGTGCTGGCAGTTCTACCCATAAAATAAAAAGCACCCACATAGTCCAGAGAGTCTAATGCATGTGTCAGCAACTTGTTTGTTAGGTTCATCCAATTTCTTTGACCTTACAAACTCATTGACTAAGTGATTACGTCTGCTGGCATATTCAGCATGCCTGGCCCGCTTGGAAATGACACTGTAGCACAATGCTGGCTGACGAAAAAGAGCCTGCAAAATTAGGGAGGGAATGCTACAGAAGCTGAATTTTGAAATTCCCAGGTAGGGAGGGCTGCGGGGTAAATTGGCTGTACTTTGTTATCCTTTTTGCAGGGGAAGCTGAGTATTGTCAAGGAAGCACAAAATACATTGGCAGGACCATTAGGGTAAAATTATTTAGGGTGCGATCCTAAGCATGCTTAGACAAAAAAAATCCAACTCCCAGCATGCCCCAGCCACCTTGGCTGATGGAGCATGCTGGAAGTTGTAGGACTTTTGTCTGTCTAAACTTGCATTGGATTGCACCCTACAGGAGTTTTATTTCAAAGCATATAAAGTGCAGTGTACATATGTAGTACATTATGATAGAAGCCCACAAACATTTTTACAGAACATATGTAAGGAGAGGTAACCTTTATAATTACCCCCCCCCCCAATGTGGCTAAGTCAATGTTCTGTACTGATTAGCTGTTCCAAATATAACTGGATTTAGGAATACAAAACCGTTTTTGGTTAATGACATCATTCAATGTATCTGCCAGCTGATTGTGGTATCTGTGTGTTAACTGTAAAAAAAACAGCTGGTGTGTCTGGGCATTATCCAGCTGCCATGGTTTGTGGTACCTTGTCATGACTTGACAACCATTCAGATTCTTTCCGCCCAGGCCAACTGAAACATGATGTCACTTTCTACCTTCAAGACTTTAACCTTTGAGGGATTCTGCAATGGATGTGACTCTTAACCCTGGGGAAGTGGAAACTGCCCCCGAAGTACATTCTAGCACAGATCTGTCGACTCAAGTGCATTCCAGTGCTTAAAAGATTCAGCCACCAAATGACTTTTATGGTCAGAGCTGGTTAAATATGTTAAAAAAAAAAAAAAAAAAAGAATATGCAACATACATTTTAACAGAATACTATTTTTGTGTGTTAATTTTCTGCTTTATTGAGACCACATGTCTCCAATTTGATTTTTTTTAACATAGAAATGTTTGGCTAGGCTGCTTGAAATGTATTTCTTTTCTTTTTAATTGCTTGGAGGCAGAGTGAGTTTCATGTCAGAAGGCTTGAGTCAAGTCATATATATTTTAAGGATGCTTCCAGACAGGAGGATATTTTGTATGACAAGCATACTGCTCTTCCGTCATGGTGACGCACACACGCTACATGGGAAATGAGCTGATCTTTGTTAGCCCAAATGGCAGCCTGACATATTAGGCGATTGGCATAAATGGCAGAGTCCAAATCATGTTGCACAAAACTCCAAGCAACTTTGCCCAGATCTGTGCATGCAATAGAATGAGGCGTAGTGTCTTGAGGTAAGAAAATAGACCATGGACTGCACTATATGTTACATGAAATGAACCTCTGGATAAGTTTATGTGGAAACTTCACATATAAAGCTAAACCATAGTTTAGCATTACAAGAGTGTGCTGTGCATGAGCCCAAGGCTGGTATCTCCCCTCCTTTCCTCCAGTATGGAACAAAGGAGATCAGAAGTTTCTATTTTAAATTAACCATGGTATGTTGGTATGTTGGAGGAAACTTAACTGTGGTTAATCTTAACTATGGTTGGTTGAGACAAGCCAACTACAAATGATGGATTATGAAGCTATCTTGTTTGAACAAACCATGGTTAAGATTTACTACAGCTTGTTGGGTTCAAATGGCACAACAAGCCGTGGTTAATCAAAAGTGGAAGCTTCTGAACGCTTCCCTACTGCAATTCCGGGCATATTGGGAGATATGCCCAATTAAAAAACAAAAAACATCTGCTGAGGCTTTCTTTGTGCATTTGTGTTGTAATGTACAGTTTGTTCCTTTATCAGATTGCAAAAGGAAAATGCTGTTTTTGAATCCAACCCCTTGTAACAATCTCTCTGCAGGCAGAACCTTTCTGGACCAAATTAATCTTTCAGGGGGAGAGGTGCTGGACCAGCCTTCTCCCTGTGGTGCTAACCTTTTACTTATAAGGGACTTCTTGTATGAGGAGCATCCAAAAATTCCTTCCACCTTGTTTTATTAAGCACTAAGAGCTGACTGCAACATATGGGCCAAATCCAGCGGGGCACTTATGCATCTCTTATGCAACCACTTCCGTTGTGCAAGTGGCCCCCACCCTTTGTGCAATGGTGATTCAGTGCTTCCGGGGATACCCAAACCAAGTGGAAATGCTCGTTTCTGGAAGGGGGCAGGTCAGCGGAGCTCACATAAGGGAGCTCTGCTGACTTGCCTCCTTCCAGAAATGAGTGTTTTCGCTTGTTTAGGGGCTTCGCCTAGGAAGTGCTAAATGTCCCTTGCATTAAGTGGTGGGTCCCACTTGCACAACAGAATTGGCAGGTTCCACTGCTTGCAGAAGGGAATTGGTGGGGCAGAAAGGAATTGGCAGAGGTATAAGCACCCTGTTGGATTCTACCTTTTGTCTTCAAAAGCGTGATTGCTCTTGCAATGTGGTTGCTTTCCATAGAGCTACAGTAAGTGTAGAAAACCCAAGGTCACACAAGAGAAGGGTTTTTTTTGACATTTATACCGTGCCTTTTTTCATCTTGTGAGGAACCTAATGTGGCATATATGATCCTCCTCCTCTCAATTTTTTACCTCACAACAACCCTGTGAGGTACCTTAGGCTGAGAGTCAGTGATTAGCCTAAAGTCACCCTGTAAGCTTCATGGCTGAGTGGGGACTAGAATTCAGATCTCCTGAGTTGTCACTGAAGTTATTTCCATGGCATCCTGTCCTTCCCAGGAGCTGGAGCAACACTGTTGTGGGAAGTCACCATGGCATTGGCCCCTCCTTCCTACTTGACATCACATTTCCTACGGGAGTTGCATGAGAAGGAGCTATGTTAGGAACACTCCTCCTTCCTTCACTTCCTATTGAGGCTGAGCATACCCAATTGGGCCAGTTAGGGGCAGGCAAGGCCATTTTTCACTTAAAAGAAAAAAGGAGCAGTATGATTAGCCCCTCATCTCTTTAATGAGAAGCAACGTCCTTTTAAGGTGCACCATTGCCTCTCATTGGCACTGCAATTTTTATTTCTATGGACTCTTTCATGTTTGTTCTTTGGTATAAGCACAAAACCCAAGTACAGCTATTTCCCTCTGAAGCAAGCCTATTTCCCCTTCCATTACATGGTGATGGAATATCACATTACTGGTGCTGGATCAAAGCTAACAGGAGGACAGTGCCAAGGGAAGGTCTGTGTTTTATCATCTGGAAAGGTCCTATAACACTATGTGTTACTGGGAAGGAAAACACATACAGAGAATCTGTCTTTGCAAATAGTCTTCAGGATTGACTGGAACCAATTTGTCTAGTCTGAAGGATGAGGCCCTTTGCTTTTTGGATGTACAATGTTTACTAATTTAAAAAAACAGCATTGGGGATGGCCACTCCTAAAAAAGGAACCTCACCCAGCCTGCAGCTACTATTGCAGCCACCTAGGTTCAGTTTGTTGACTTTCTCCAGTCACAAGTGGACAAAGAGGGAACTAAAATGGGCAGGAGGAGGTGGGAGTGAGGGAGAAAGGGGGATGCTTGGATCTGATGGTTGGTACACTCATCTGAGAGTCCATTATGATAAACATGGATTTGCAGTTCTGTGGACATACTGTGACCACTTTGTTAAATAATTTTTGTCTTCACATGTAAACCTTCAGCTTTGCTATGGGTGAACATCCAATTTGCCTTAGACGTTTTGCTTTCAATATACCTGCTTCTTTCTGGGAGCTGCTCTTTGTAAGTCTGGGAGCCCTAAGGGACAGAAGGCAGCTTACAGCAGTACTGTATATATCTATTCTCTATAGTTCAGTTCGTCAGAATTTTTAACTATCCAATGAGAGAGGGAAGTGATTACCCAGTCAAAACAGAATTAAATTTGGCAGGATTATTATTATCCTGTCTCTACATATTTCTTTCTTATTCTACCTATAATATGTTGATTGTAGAATAGAAAGCAATAGATTGTAGGCAGCAGCCATCTTAACATCCTAATAGATAATAACTGCTAGTAATCCACAATCCTAGCCTGCCATTATAATGGTCACCACAAAACTGTTGGAGTCATTATTACTTATAAAATGCTGCTAAATGTCCAGATGGAAAACTTTAACCTAACTGGAGATTGAATTTTGTTACATTATCCATTCCCATCTCCATTTTAAAGAAGTGTATTAATCATAGATTACTTGAACCTTTGCCCAGAATTTGACGAATGTATTTCAATTTTCTTTCTCTCAGATTAGGGTGAATATTCTTGGGGTGGGGGTGGGGGTATAGAAGTGACTTACCCAATAGTCTCCAAGACTAACTTAAACTTTTGTTTAAATTACATATTAATATGGCAAGCACACAATTTGGCCAAGCCCATTTTGGGCCCACTGGAAATAGCTGCATTGGAAGACACAAATCAGTCTCAAAACATGTAAGATCTTCTGGGGCAAGTTGAGAGACATGGCCTTCTGCCAAATGGATGGCTGTGGCAATTTGAGCACACAGAGGTTGCAACTAAGGAGCCTGGGCAGGAGCTAGTGGGCCAAAAGTGAAGCCTTAATGGGCTATATGAGACCCCCATACCATGTATTAGTTACCACTAATACAGATTTTCTACGAATATTCTATTTTGAATCAGGATAAATGCTGAAGCTATACTTTGTAAATGCTTCTATTACATAATAGTGCTTTTAAAAGTACCAGGGGCATCCATTAACATTTATTTTTATTGTCCAAGAAGGAATCCATACCACTTTTGAATAGGTTTTGTTTGCTGGTGTGTATGTTCTTTATTTGGGGAAGTGGGGGAGGCCGCTGCACATTTAACTACAGTGATTATGCAGGACTGTTCCTACACTGCAAACTTGTAAGTAGAGTACGTGCTGTCGTTTCTACATTCTTGTAAATCATGTTGACATTCTAGATTCTTTTATAAATAACAATTTCTTGTTCTGTTAAAAAACCTTCAGGTTGTTTTTATCATTTGTTAAAGCATAATTTTGAAGTTGTGCCACTCAGAATAATGACTTGAAGTAGCTGTGATTATTATTTGTTGAATTTCTAGCCCTTCCTAAAGTCCGGTGGCTACTGCCTTGCCAAAAATAGGAAATGCATCACCAAAAAAGAGGACAAGTGGACACAGATTTGCATGTGATTTATATGTATAATAAATGTGCTGATGGGCAACTTCAAGGTCCCTGCTCTCCCTTCTTATGGTTCTTTATCTTTAAACTGGGCTTCAACTAGGCCACCATTCAAATAGAAGACTGTTTCAAAGAGAGAACTGTCCTGTAGCAGCCCTCCAAACAAAGGTCTGTCCCCTGTAAAGTAGGACACATGGCCACCCTACTGTAAAGGCATAGGGCAGAGTCCAGTGGGACAGTTACGCCCCCACTGATTCTCTTACTCTCTGCCAATTCCATTCCACAAGAAGGACCCACTGCATATGCAAAGGAGATTTAGCACTCCCAGGGGAAGCCCCACTGTGCATAACAAACACTCTTCCAACAACCTAAAAGACAACTTTATACATGGACTTCACCAGATGGTCGACACCGAAATCAGATTGACTACATCCTTTGTAGCCAAAGGTGGCGGACATCTATACAGTTGGTAAAAACAAGGCCTGGAGCTGACTGTAGTTCAGATCACGAACTTCTTATTGCACAATTTAGAATCAGACGAAAGAGAATAGGGAAGACCCACAGATCAGTTAGATATGAGCTTACTAATATTCCTAATGAATATGCAGTGGAGGTGAAGAATAGATTTAAGGGACTAGATTAATAGATAGGGTCCCAGAAGAACTATGAACAGAAGTTTGCAACATTGTTCAGGAGGCAGCAACAAAAAAGTCCCAAAGAAAAAGAAAACCAAGAAGGCAAGATGGCTGTCTGCTGAGACACTGGAAGCAGCCCAAGAAAGAAGGAAAGCAAAAGGCAACAGTGAAAGGGGGAGATATGCCCAATTAAATGCAAAATTCCAGAGGTTAGCCAGAAGAGATAAGGAATTATTTTTAAACAAGCAATGCACAGAAGTGGAAGAAGATAATAGAATAGGAAGGACAAGAGGCCTCTTCCAGAAAATTAGGAACATCGGAGGTAAATTCCAGGCAAAAATGGGTATGATCAAAAACAAAGATGGCAAGGACCTAACAGAAGCAGAAGAGATCAAGGAAAGATGGCAAGAATATATGGAAGACCTGTATAGGAAGGATAATAATATCGGGGATAGATTTGATGGTGTGGTCAGTGAGTTAGAGCCAGACATCCTGAAGAGTGAGGTTGAATGGGCCTTAAGAAGCATTGCTAATAACAAGGCAGCAGGAGATGACGGTATCCCAGCTGAACTGTTTAAAATCTTGCAAGATGATGCTGTCAAGGTGATGCATGCCATATGCCAGCAAATTTGGAAAACACAAGAATGGCCATCAGATTGGAAAAAATCAACTTATATCCCCATACCAAAAAAGGGAAGCACCAAAGAATGTTCAAACTATCAAACAGTGGCACTTATTTCACATGCCAGTAAGGTAATGCTCAAGATCTTGCAAGGTAGACTCCAGCAATTCATGGAACAAGAATTGCCAGATGTACAAGCTGAGTTTAGAAAAGGCAGAGGAACTGGAGACCAAATTGCCAATATCCGCTGGATAATGGAGAAAGCCAGGGAGTTTCAGAAAAACATTATTTCTGTTTTATTGACTATTCTAAAGCCTTTGACTGTGTGGATCATAACAAACTGTGGCAAGTTCTTAGTGGTATGGGGATACCAAATCATCTTGTCTGCCTCCTGAGGAATCTGTATAACGACCAAGTAGCAACAGTAAGAACAGACCATGGAACAACGGACTGGATTAAGATTGGGAAAGGAGTACGGCAGGGTTGTATACTCTCACCCTACCTATTCAACCTGTACACAGAACACATCATGCGACGTGCTGGGCTTGATGAAGCCAAGGCTGGAGTTAAAATTGCTGGAAGAAACATTAACAATCTCAGATATGCAGATTATACCACTTTGATGGCTGAAAGTGAGGAGGAGCTGAGGAACCTTATGATGAAGATGGAAGAAGAAAGTGCAAAAGCTGGGTTGCAGTTAAACCTCAAAAAAACCAAGATTATGGCAACCAGCTTGATTGATAACTGGCAAATAGAGGGAGAAAACGTGGAGGCAGTGACAGACTTTGTACTTCTAGTCGCAAAGATTACTGCAGTCGCTGACTGCAGCCAGGAAATCAGAAGACGTTTACTTCTTGGGAGGAAAGCAATGATGAATCTTGATAAAATAGTTAAGAGCAGAGACATCACACTGACAACAAAGGTCCGCATAGTTAAAGCAATGGTATTCCCCATAGTAACCTATGGCTGCGAGAGCTGGACCATAAGGAAGGCTGAGCGAAGGAAGATAGATGCTTTTGAACTGTGGTGCTGGAGGAAAATTCTGAGAGTGCCTTGGATTGCAAGAAGATCAAACCA
The DNA here is from genome assembly GCF_057233095.1 of Heloderma suspectum. Classification (NCBI taxonomy): domain Eukaryota; kingdom Metazoa; phylum Chordata; class Lepidosauria; order Squamata; family Helodermatidae; genus Heloderma; species Heloderma suspectum. Next base: position 76,065,835 of record NC_139462.1, read on the forward strand.
GTCCATACTCCAGGAAATAAAGCCAGACTGCTCACTTGAGGGAATGATATTAAAGGCAAAACTGCAGTACTTTGGCCACATAATGAGATGACAGGATACCCTAGAGAAGATGCTGATGCTAGGGAAAGTGGAAGGCAAAAGGAAGAGGGGCCGACCAAGGGCAAGATGGATGGATGATATTCTGGAGGTGATGGACTCAACTGTAGGTGAGCTGGGGGTGTCAACGGCTGACAGGAAGTTCTGGCGTGGGGTGGCCCATGAAGTCACGAAGAGTCGGAAGCGACTGAACGAATAAACAACAACAACAGGGGAAGCCCCGAAATGAGCAGAAACACTAATTTCTGAAAGGAGACGGGTCAGCAAAGCTCACATAAGGGAACTCTGCTGACCTGCCTCCTTCCAGAAATAAGCATCACTGCTCATTTTGGAGCTTCCTCTAGGATGTGCAAAATCTGCCTTGTATATGCAGTTGGTCCCATTTGCACAATGGAATTGGTGGGACCCACTGCTTGCAGAAGGGAATTGGTGGGACCCACTGCTTGCAGAAGGGAATTGGCGGGACAGAAATGAATTGACGGGGGTGTAAGTGCCCTGTTGGATTCTACCCTTAGGCTGGCTATTCAAGCAATATGTCAGAAACTTCAAACCCATTACAAATATTAAAAGAACCCTCATTAACCTGGTTCACATCTAATGCCAATTTGGGGGCTATTTAACCCACAAATTGGCAGGGGTCAGCGGGAGCAAACAAGTGCACTGGCTCTGGTGGACTCCTCACTTCTGCTTTCAATTATCAACCTACATAGGTTCATAGGTTGTTAGTGTGATATCCGAACCTGGACACTCTTGGTTGTTAGGGGTTAAGCAATCCAGAGTTAACCCACAATTTGTTGTTGGGTTAACTCTGGGTGGCTTAACCCCTAAACAACCCAGAGTTTCCGGGTTCAGATGTCATGTTAACAACCTACAAAACGGGCAATCATAGGTTATTAATTGAAAGTGGAAGTGAGTTGTGTGCAAGAGGCAGTACAGTCGCTCGCTCCCACTCATGCATGGCAATTCATGGATTAATTAACTCATGATTGCCTGTTACATGCAAACTGGGCCGTTGTCTCCTTTTCCTAACTACTGAAAGTTGACTAAAATAAAATGTTCTACACAGTTTCTGGAAGATGTTCATATCTGTATGGAGTGTGAAGGCCCACAGTTAAAATTACTGATGATTTTATGACTGACAACCAAAAGTCTGCTTCAAGTTTCACCATCTTGCAGAAGTAACCATGGTTTATTAAGATGGGAATGAGCATTGGGCCCAAGTGCTCCTTCTTCTCCTTGCATGCTAGTTTCGGCTCTTGAGTAATGATTTATTTAAACTACAAATTTTCTGTTACTTCTGAAATGGGATCTGTATTAATGCTGTGTAACCCAACTAGGTTTTGATCCCAATTTCAGTTTCTGGTTAAGTAATCCAACATTAAACCACAGTTCCCATTTCAAATATAACTGGAAATTGGTTTCAAGAAATAGCAATTTAAATGCTAAAATTTGCATCTGAGGGAAGAGGGAGCTTAACAAACCATAGTTCTTAAAGCCAGAAATGTTGCATCTGAATCGACCGCAACAGTGGAATAGCCTTCACTTTGGGACATCAGGCAATTCTTCATTCAGACACACCCACAGTGCAATTCCACACTGTGCATGTGCAAATAAAGCAATTTATATAAGGGAGGGTGGTCATATGGGGTTGGTCAGAGGTTATTGATTGGATGGGAAAGACCCATTCTATTGTCCCTGCCCATGTGCTTCCCCGATTCATTTGCTTCCCCGATTCACCATCCCCAGCAGTGTGAGATTGCATGGGAGGTTTATTCCATGTCACTGTGGACATGTGTGAAGACAGCCTCAGGCAATCCTCCAAGAGAAGGTTATTCCACGGTTGGTTGTCATCTTTCAGAAGTGACCCAATATTTTATGTTGTCTGTGATAAGTGGGTAGTCATTTTAGAGCACAATCCTATGCATGTTTAGACAGAAAAAAGTCCCACAACTCCCAGCATTCCCCACCCAGCATTGCTGGCTGGGGAATGGTGAGAGTTGTAGGACTTTTTTCTGTCTAAATTTGTATAGGATTGCTTCCTTAGTTGTCTTTTTATTTTCAGCATTTTCTGTATTTGTGAGATAGTTACTTACCTGAACTTAAGAGAGAGGACAGGTGACAAGCTGAAATAGGCTGGTGAAGTGTTTGTGTGTGGTTTATGAAGGTTTCTAAGATTAAAAACTAATTAAAAAACAAGGAAGAATGAATTAAGTGATTGTGCATGAAACATTGGCTTGTAGAAAAGTGATATCACTATTGGCCTTAATAATGTTATTTACCTAGGCTTTCCTTAAATATTCCCTATGTAGACAACTTTCTAAAGTCATTCTTCAAAAAGAAATTAATGCCTTGGGCTCTTCTTACTTCATAGCATAATTTATGTTAACAAATACTGAGAGCAATCCACATCCTATTGCAGCCCATGGCAAAACTCCCATTCACTGTTATGGTTCTGGATTGCACCCAAATACCGATAAGGAAGAGAATGGTGAGGAAAGCAGTTTTTATGAGAACTTTATTTCTTCCAGGTCACTTAGGCAAGTAAAGTATGCCTAAAATAGCTTCGGCTGCCCTTCCGTAACGTGGTACGGTACAGATGTGTTGGACTAGCACTCCCCAGGTTGACAGGGACCATGTTGTGGAAGGCTGGATTAGGCTTTAAATATCACTGCCTAAATCAAAGCAAAAAATGTATTAAATAAGTAAGCTGGAAAGAAGCCACAATAAGCAGAAACCAAATGTAACTGTCCGGAAAGATTAATGTTTTTGTGGGTAGATTGAAGCTCTCTATTATTATTATTATTATTATTATTATTATTATTATTATTATTATTATTTTCTAGAGACATACAGGCATAAATAATAGCAAACATCTGAAAGAAAGGGCTTGGAAATCAGTTCTTAAATTTCAGCCTTGAACATCCAACAACATGGGCTTGTCTAGAGTACTAGTATCACAGTGTCAGTCCCAATTTCACGGTGCTTTAGTGTGCATCCAATCTGCAGATGCTGAACTGGAAAGATTTGTGAACGGATCAATTGCTGTGCCATGTTATGTTGGAAAGCAGAAGGTACAATCCAACCATAGTTAAGTTCTTTACAGTGCAGGCCTAATTTGTCTACTTGGAAGTAAGCCCCACTGGGTTCAATGGGACTTATTCCCAGCTAAGTGAGTATGGGATTGCAGCCTTAAAGTGCCATTGATATCCATGGGGGATATTTGAGCATGTGCTGGAGGGTGCAGTCCAATGGGGATAGTTGGCCGCCTCTGAACTTGGAGGTGACTGACTATCCAACGCAAGATGGGTGGAGAATGGAGGGGATCTTCTCCTCCGCACTCCAGCCGCCCTGCATTACTAGCTAGACGGCCAATTTCAGCTGTCTAGCTGGGGCAGAGCAGGGGGGGAGGCCGGACAGCACATAGGAAGTGTCATAACATTTCCGCCCCCCCCCAGGAATGTCCCCTTTCCCCCCACTCCATGTTGCTCTTCCAAATGCAGAGCAAGGGACCAACTGTGCTGCCTACGAGCGGGGGAGGCATTTTTTTTTGGTAACCGACCTCGGAGTGCTGGTTCCAAGGTCGTTTCCCATAAACTGCAAAATCCTATGGCCATCTAGTCACTGTCTAGCAGCCATGGGATTGCACCTTAACTCTTGCATTGAAAGAAATGGGTTCACCTTTGGGTTGCACCTAAGTCTGCTCTTTCATTGGGAGAGTTAAGAATGTATATTTAAATATCTCCCACTGAAAAAAAAAGGGGGGGGATTTCAAAGGGCTTAGTTTTGATTGTGCCCTGACTGGAGGGGCAGCCTAAGAGGAAGAGTGTGGCTTCACCTGTCGGGCCTAGCCATGGTGAGCCTGAGAAGGAGCCCTATGCATGTATAGAACTCCTCCAAGAGAGGGGGGATTCTGACTGTCCCAGGATCCCCCCTCACGTACCATTGGTATGTGCAGAAGGCCCCTTCTTATGCACAACAAAGGGAACGTCTGGATTGGACTGAGAGAGGGAATGGGATTGTGCTTGATGAGATGTGAGTCATGTCTGTTTGAACACTTCTTGGGTTATTTGGCATGAGCTACCTTAGGCAAAAGCCTCCTTCGCTGGATGCAGGACCTGAACTGAGAACATCTATCTATGCACGTGAAAGTAAGTAAAGTTAAAAAGGCAAGAATCAGTATTGACTACTGGAGTATCAATATAATATATGAATGCTTAATTATTACAGGAACACTAAAAGAATTTTAAAACCCCTCAGGTACTATGGTGGGGTGGGATTCAAATCCACACTCAACTGTGATGTTCAAGTTGCTGTAGCCACTCTTGATGCAATTAAAAGGCAGGAGAGGCACAACACTGGTCCCACCGCTGAAGTCTTAGGGCTTCTCCTGGCCCCACCCTGATATCTGCATGCTAGGTGTTGGAGGTCTGTAGGGGGAATGTCTACAAGCATAAACTTCACTGGGAGCTGGAACCCTGATTTTACAGGGTCCGAGCTCTCGGTGAAATATATGAGCATAGGCTTTCCTCCAGTAGAGATACCCATGCCTAATGCATGGATGCTGGAGCTGAACTGGGGGATTATGCAGGGTGAGCAGCATGGTCCTGTTGCCCCTTTAATCGTGTTAAGGCCCTTCACACATAAAACACCTGAAGGCAGCTTTTATCTTGACCTAATGTATCTCAAAGGAGATATAAAGTGGGATAAGCCCAGGTATACTTTCTGCCCGTTCTTCTTGGCACAGAAGTTAATGCACGCAGAAGTGAGCCAGCTTACCATAATACCTGCTTCCTATTTTTACTCTTCCTTGCACAATTGTACAAACCTGTTTTATGCAGGATAGGTGTACATGGAATTCGTTGATATGAATGCAGTGTCGGTACCCTCCTATGCCATCCACTTCTGTTCTAAATTTTTCCAAATAATTCCAATAGTATGGTGTATCTCCAGTAAAAATATATGCTGCCTCATCTATTTTAAGTTTATTATATTTTTAATTGCCCAATAACAAGAGTTTTCTGGATGGATTACATAAAGCTAAAAGAATAAAATATCCAAAAAACAATACTCATCACATGAGAAACACTGTAAAATATACAAATGCTACCATAAATATATAAAATCAGTGTGGAGTTTTTAAATCAAGTATAAGAGAGGAACATGAGTTTAAAAGTCTCCTGTGACTGAAGAATAAAACAGTAAAATAGAGGTATATGGGCTCCATAGTGTATGCTTTTCTTGGCTAATTAAGAGCAGAAATGCTCATCCAGCAGCTTTAAGCGTCATTTGGAACTGGAAAAGTTCATGCAGGCCATAGTCATTGTGTATTTCAACGTTAGTAGCTTAAACGTATCATTCCCACTCCCTTTCTTCTCTCCACCCACTCCTATAGATGAATTCCAGTTTTCAGGACCTTTGGTTGGTAGATGGCCAGTAATTATATATAAGCAGTAATGGCCACTTGTATTTATTTACCAACAGGCTTCTTTCCTATGTGCTCTGAGAGCTACCCTGGTGTTCTTTCTTTCTTTCTTTCTTTCTTTCTTTCTTTCTTTCTTTCTCCCTAAATATATATGGGAGGTTTATATGCTTGATTTCCTTGTAGGACTTTCAGGAGAAGCCTGTACAGCAATACATTAATAGACCCCCTAATATATTACTGGCTGTAATTTACTTCCTGATAATGCAACATGAGAAGTTGTATGTCATATATACCAGTCTTTGTTCACTGTGCTGGGCAGTGAAGAAGAAGAAGAGCTGAATAACTTTATGGCTAATAACATTAGTAATTCTATATGTTCAGGATCAAATCTAATTCTGCAGAGCATAATAATAGAAAGGAGGTGGTCTTGTAGTTAAACTACAGAACTCTGAGTCAAACTTTTGGGTTCTGTTTAAGTTCTCCAGACTGTCGGCATGGAAACAAACTGCTTACTCTTGCTTTCTCAAGAGAGGAATACAATAGCAAAGCTTACCTTGCAAAGGGTAGCTAGATACCCAGAAGGAATGTAATACATGACTTCAGTCTTTCCAGAGTCTAATGGCACCAGCAGGCAAACACAGTTAAGGGTCATTGGAGCACAAGGTAAGGGAGGTGGCTGAAAATTTATCTGGCATGCTCCCTAGAATAAGAATAATGTGTCCGAAGTACACATTAGAAGCTGGGTGAAATGGGTGGGGGGTAGGTTGGGAATGAGTCTTACCACCTTGATATAATCAAAGTTATCTGGCTACTAATCTTCACCCAGTATTTCTATAAGTTTGTTACTTAGCTTTAATGTGGAGGAGGAGGAGGAGGAGGATGGTGGTGGAAGTGGGAGACAGAATTGTAACATTTTGGCCACTCTTAAAATATTCTGCAGCAATTTCTCAGCTTGGTACGGGCTAAACTTTGCGCTTGTGTATTTGGTAATTTTGAAATGTGAGCGGTTCTATGGCCGTATGGTGCAAACAAAAGAGAGACTTCACTACCAGCAACAAAAGAAAAGATGCAACCTGAAAAAATGTTTTAAAGCCCAAAGTGGCATTCCTGCCTGTGGTTCCACCTTTCTCCAGCGTCCTCCTCAGAAACTGAGAAACAAACCCCTCAGAAAATGCCTGCTTTCACTTTGGGACAGCTGTACCCACTGCCCCACAAGCTTCAGCCCTTTTACTTTCTCTGGGTTCCAGAGAAACTCAGTATGCCCAATTGTTTCTCTCAACCCACTACAGAAGAAGTAACAAGGAAATAGATATAATAACGGTAGCATAAAATCAATCAACATGTGGGAATTTGGATTTTTAAAAACAAAGATTAATTTAAAACATGAAACATTATTATTAATCAATGCTTGTTCCTAACTTCCCTACCTACTCTGCTACTCCTAAAAATCCCACACACAAACCCCACTACCTAAGTTTTGCTTCTTCCATCCCTAAACTCTATCTGACTAACTTTCAGTTCACCCTTTATAACCCTCACACACATACAGGCCGCTCCCACCTTTCACTCACCCTCTGGCATATTGTGATCCCTGTCTCACCTGGGTTAAATTTAACAATATAAAAATATACATAACAAAATAGGCAGATGTTACACCCAGCTTATTCCCAACATCTCTTTAGCAGAGCTTGGGTATACTGCCTGTTTTGTGAACAGAATGCTGTTTTCATATCGGATTAACTTCTGCAGAGGAGAAATGTTTATATTTGAAAGATGTTGGGAGTCAACTTGGCATTAAATCACTGCACCTAATGGCTTCATCCTTTTGCATATTTTCTTGCTAGTTAATCTGATGGTATTGCCTGATTATCTCACTTTAGCCTGATGAGATTATCTGGCCTCCTTTTTTTTTTTTCAGGAATGTTTTCCAGTTTGCCATCTGACTTTTTTGCTTCGTAGTTCATGGTGAGCATGGTAGGGATGTCCCACCAAGAGGATCTAGAAATCCTCTTTAAGAACTTTTCTCCCCCACCCCACCCCTTTAAAAAAAATAGATTTTGTGCTTCAGTGGAAACCAAGATTTTGGAATTTACCAAGTTTCAAAATTAACTGGTTCAAGCGGTGAGCTAGACCAGTAAAAAGAAACAATTCAGACTCAGTCATGCAGGCTATGTCACCCTCTGTGTTATGGTTGTGAATTGATACACGGATCTTGTTTAGCTCTAATATTTCCAGTCTCTAAACCAGCCTCCCTCTACCTGGTGTCTTCCATATGTGTTGGACTGCAGCTACCATTGTCTCCAGCCAGCATGGCCAACACACCAGGGGGACGCCAGTTTGCGGGAGGCTGCTTTGATCCATGGTTTGAAGAGTGAGAACATGCTTGCCTTCTACTCCCATAGAAGGAGAAGCATATGAACTTTCTTCCCTTCTACAGTTTAGTAGTTGTGTTAGCATCAGAACTAACTATGGCTAGAACTAACTAGGATTTTCCAAAACTATGGTTTGCAAAACACTTCAAACCATCTTTGGAAACATGGGGTTATATCTGATGTTACACTAGCGGAAAAAATCACAAGAGTTGATTTGTTCAGCTAGTGGTTGCACAAACACTATCAGACTGAGCACAAGCTACACCTAGTCTGTTGAAGTCATAATGGGATGTACAGTTATTTCTGGAACAGTTTGTGCAATGCTTTGTGCAACTAGCAGAATCAAAGTATTGAATTTGACACTTGCACAAGGATAGAAGCCTTCTGCAAGCAACAGAAGTTTTGTGCTAGAGGAATGACGCCACTGATATACAATCCGATATCACACTGCAAACAATCCTATATGCAGCTATATCACTAGTTTTTGTTTTGATTTCACATTCATTTTGATTAACGTCTTCCTGTTCAAGCTGAACATTGCGTGAGTAACATGATCTTCTTATAGCTTGCTCCTGATTTGTCCTTCTGTTCTGACTTTCTCTTCAGTCTTTATTCCTGGCTTGTCCCATATCGTCTAGTTCCCAGCAAGTGGCTGACCTCAGAGTGCTGCCCATGGCCCAGCCTTGACAATCACAGAGAACTATCTTAAAAACATTTTCCTCTACTAACAAACAAAAATGTGTGTCTTGTTTGAGCTTTTTTCAACTAGGCTGATTTATCATGACGCACCACCCCCTACTACTAGGAAGGCTATAGCTAATAAATTCAATGACTACTGAATTAGATAGTCATATACACTTTTAATGTGATTTGAGAGACTAAATGCAGATGAGAAAATTGAGAAGTAGCTCCAGTTTAGAAGACTTACACTCCAGTTGTTTGCTCTCATTTTTCCCCATAGCCAAACAGCAAGTAAATCACCCCCTTTTTTGGCAAAACAACAGAAGCAGATAAGAAGGAGATGCTTGACATCTCAACAAATGAATTGGTGAAACCACTTGAAAATGTAGATAAGCCTACCATGCTTTGTCTTCAGGGTGAGACATTCCATCTACAAGAAGGAAGTTGTACAAAAACATTCAGCTTAATTACCTGTCAGAAGGAGCAAAATATTTGGAGATCACACAGATAAAGCTATGGTGCATATCTTTTTACTAGTCTGCAACAAAAATTACATGTGGCAGCTGCCTCATTATTTGTATATAGGAAATGTTCTACGTTCCTTGCATAGGATCATCATAGAATGAATGTCAGTATGGTGTTATCCTGTTGGTACCCCGTGGATCTCTTTGTGTCTCTTGATATAATTGATCATGGTATCCTTCTGGACCACCTGCATATATTGAAAATGGTGGGCACTGCATTGGACTGGTTCTTCTACTGCAGTGTAATGCTGGGAGATTGCTGCTCTGTCTGAAGTGGGTTATGGTGTGTGGGCTTTTACAGTGATCTATTTTGTTTCCTGTGTTCTATTGGGCAAGGCCATCCAGAGGTTTGGAAAAAGTTACCATCAGTAATGCTGGTGATACTCTGCTCTTTATAGTTTTTCCTGCCCTTCAGCATCAGATGGTATGGTGACCTCCCTGAATGACTCTTTGAGTTCAATAATGAACCTGATACAGGTGAATAAATGAAAAGCTCAGCTCAAAGATGCTGATGGTGAGGAGTCCTGCTGATTAAGAATTTAGGGAAAATGTTGACTCTTGAAGGGGTTGCACTCCCTGTTAGGAAAGCTGCACCTTTTTCTGGAGACTAAATAAGGACCTGGCCACTGTCATGCATGCTGTGGTAACATCTTTACTGTAGTTAAATAATATGCTCTATATGGGACTGTGTGGACGATCAGGTTCAAGGCGTGGTGCAGGGACGCCCCAAACCATCTTTATTAAAAGCAATCTTAAACAGTTGCCACCGTCTTGGTTGTGTGAATAGGCCTTGGAATGCCTGTTATTGGAGCCCCAATATTAGTAAGGTATCTCAAACTTTCAGTAGCACAATGAGTCCAGCAGGCATGGGAGAATGTGTGAATGAATCTCAGGCACAGAGTTATAATACTCTCAAAAAGTAGAATTTCTATTCACTTCTGCTCTATTTTATTTGAAGATTTTTCAGTTAGAAAAGAAAAAATACATTAAACATTTCTTATACTGATATTTTGATACTGATGCTAACATTTGTATTTATTTAGGGAAATTGAAGCTTACATGATACTTTTAAAAAGACAAAAAGTTTCAAAAAGATATTCATGGAAGCTTCTTACACACCTAGCCTATGATGTTTTGTCTGGCTAGGCCAGGGATGGAAAGAGGGGGGTGGTCAGCCTTAAAGGGGCTTTGGGAAGGAGAGGGGCCTCACCTGAGGCCCCATGGGCTTGGTGGGCCAAATTGGCCCATGGGCCAGAGTTCCCCATCTCAGGGCTAGGCAGATTCTTGCATCCTTTGGATCAAGAAAAAATAGTCCTTTTAGTTTAATACGTTCCAAAGATAGCTCCAAGTACATTTATTTATTTTGTATACTTATATCCTGTCTGTTTTGCATCATGGAATTCAAGACAGTGTACATGGTGTTCCCATCTAGCAGTCTCGCATCCAAATTCTATCCCAACCCCCACCTGTTTAGCTTCAGCACAATGGCTGCATCATGTACCCTCAGACCTTGCTAATTTATATAAAGCAATAAAACTGAGAAGCAGATGGTAATTATCCCTTGATTTCTTGTTCTCTCTGTGGTACATAGGCAAGACCTCAAGAGCGAAGCTTTTCGAATCTCTTGAGACTATTGAGCTTCTTTGTTTTAATTCTCTAACATATTTCTATGCCTAGCATATCATTTGAAAGGAAGCTGTCTTATGGCAGGTCAGACTATTTACCTGTCTAGTATTGACTGACATGACAGGCAGTTGCTCTCCAGGGTCTCAGGTAGTGGCCTTTCCTATCACCTGCTATTTGATCTTTTGAACTGGGATGCTGCTGGGATTTGAACCTGAGATCTCTGCATGCAAAGCATGTGATGTACTGAGCTATGGGCCCTCCCCACTCATTACAGAAGCAGTTTAAGTATTTCTTTATTAGAGACAAAGAAACAGTTTTTTATAATAATCAAAAGAATAGCTTTTCACTGCTTATTAAGGCTCGTCTGTCTAAAAATCCATTTCAATTGTTTCTGAATTAACAAATAAAGAACTTAATCTTAAAACTGATCACTGTCATCTTTCAACTGATTCATAAGCATATTTCTCTCATCAGAAGTATGTATGTAAACTGCAGTACTTTAAAATAATATGCCAACTTAAATGGGAATCCCCACCTATAATTAATATGAATGCTGTTATGTAATTTTAGGAAATCTCCAAAGCCTATCCATCCAAAGATCTTTGAAAATCAGTATAGGTTTTATCTGATTAATTAAACCTGCTGTCTGCTGATGATTGAAAATAATTTTGTGCATGTTCATCTGTAAAATCGAAGTTTCTAAGCAGAGAATTGGATTGAAAGAGAGAATCTTCTCTCCTAACCTTTTCTTTAACATCATGTAACTAGGTGCTTCTTTTTGTCAGCAAGAAGATCTGCCTCCTATTCTTTCAAAATGAACTGTACAGCTGCCTCCTGTTCAACGCGTCAACTTAAAACTGCATTATTTAGAGCATGTTACCTAAACCTTTTGGCAGTGATCAGCTTTCATGTGAGCAATTTCTCTGCTTTATCGTCAAGTTTCTCTCGTTATAAACATATCTATGAAGCAGTGAAATCTGTCAATGTGGAAAAAACAGTGGCTGCAGGCTTCTTTTGTCCAATATTTTTAGGAATATTCAAAGGAAAAAACTTTTCCTCCATTTTAAAAGCTTCATTTGTTTCACTTTTCATTAATTTGAATTGCATTTGCTTCTGTCTTTGTTTTGAATGAGCTTGTTTCTTTTCTTACGTAAAATCCAACCTAAGTCCTACTTAGAGTAAAACCAGCGAAATGAATAGAAGTGAAGTTAGTCATAACTTAGGCCCCGTTCATTTCAGTGGGTCTACTCTAAGTAAGACTTATGTTGGATTTTACCCCAATCCCCACCAATTCTCATTTTTCTATTGATTTCAGTGGGGGCCCCAGGTAGTATTCTAGTGCCTGTAACCTTGGTGTTTTCCATCGAAATTGCATGCAATTTGGGGGCCTTCTAGTACTCCCCCAGGGCATGAGACATGCCAGATTTCAGAAAGATGGGACAAAGGGTACCCCATTTATAGGCAAGCAAGTTATATAAACTAAAGCAGCCTTGTCCAACCTTGTGCCCTCCAGTCTGTTGGGCTACAGTATTCATCCCCAGCCAGCATGGCCAATGGGGGATTATGGGAATTGTAGGCCAACAGATCTGGAGGGCATGAGGTCAAGTAAGGCTGAATTGAAGTACTGTCTGTCTTTACAAGTCCTGTACAGTAGTGGTGTTGCAATTGCACATGAGATTTAGGAATGGTTGGGGAAACCCAGTGCCATTCCTAAGCCTTATGACAAATGTCATACTGCCCCATTGCTTACGTACTCTACCCCTGAGCTACATCCCTTCTTTTAACCACCACAGCTCTGAAAGCTATTGTTATAACAGTTCGTTGAAAGTAGCAGATCTTCCCACATATTCGGCTTTGCTTTTAAAATCTTGGTCCACATCTGAGAGGTCTCCAGTTACAGATGCCAAAAGAATGTATTTGTCGTTATCTTTTTCTTTTTATGAGAGGCATCAAATAGGAAAGGGGATACTTTTTATTGAAGCTTCTGCTGCTGACTATGTGCAAGTCTTTTGAGTTTCAGTTTTTCTGAAGCAAATGCAGGCAATGTATCCATAAAAACATGATCTAATATATTTTTTAAGCCAACAAGATTTCATTACTCCTAACAGAACATATCCGTGAAAACCATATAATTTTGTTTTACCACACAAGTGCCAGTGTAAGCTCTGACCATTTTTTAAAATAATATTTTTATCCCAACTTTCCACAAATGTTAGCAAGGCAATATACAACAACTCAAGTAATAATACCTATCAATATTAAAAGCAGTAATACCATATTAAATCAGCATTAAAACTAATTAAACTACTTCACAACTTAAAAGGCCAAATTAAAGAGATGTGTTTTAACTTCTTTCCAAAAAGCTTGAGAGAGTGGAGACCAACCTTAGTCCTGAGGGGAGAGCTTTCCACAATTTGGGAACAATGCAAGAGAAAGCCCTCTCACAGTGCTGGACCTCTGCAAAAATCATTTAATGAAAAGTAATTTATATGGTCTAGAAATGTCAGTATATATTTAAAGTAAAGGATGAAACAGTTCATGTAATATAGCAGAAAAGCTGACTCGAGAGAAAGCAACAGTAAAAAAAAAAAAAGTATCCTAATGTTAATAGTTAACACGATTAGAGATGACATTGCTTTTTAATTTACAACTTATCTCTCTTCACCTCTTATAGTGTTCAGAGTATAGTTCTCTCCTCAGCCTGTCTTTTGGTTTCAGAACAACTGCCACTTTAAATTATCTTTTTAAAGGGTGTGGAAAGAGAGTCATCATTATTCCATTGATGACCTTTACTAAATGCAGCTTGCAGCAGGAATATACATTAGAGAAAAACCTGAACTGTTTTTCTTAAGGCCCTCAATTTTTAGCCAGCCAGTGGCTGCTGCTCAGTTTTATTGCTGTTTTGTTCCTTCACTCTTTCTAATCCCAGATGTATAATCTTGGTTGCCTTTTTATGTATGTTCATATATTTCTTCCAATGACTGGAGAGCTGTTGGAGTTGGTGGAAACACACAACTAAGGAAGAAAGAGACAAACTGTATAGCTACTGGCTGACTTTTATCAATTCCAGCTGCTAAATGGGTGCTGTTCTTCATTCCATGCTAATAATCCAAAGTAAAACTAGGATGCTAAGGATGCAGTTCTATGCAGTTTTGTGTCCCAAGATTCATAAATTTCTGTGAGTTTAGGCATCCTTAACCCTGCAATGGATCAGGCTGTTAAGGTAATATTAATCCATGGAGCCTTGGTTGCTTGTACTGCCTGTATACAAAAAGTTTCCTATACTGCCTGTATACCCTTGCCCTCTGCATTGGTTCAACAGGCCACTTAATATAAGCAAAACATGATATGATGACTCCTTGAAATGCAATAGTGCAGGGCTGGTCCATGTGGCAAGGGTATGTGTGTGGATGTAATGGTGTCCTGTACGGTTCTGGCCATTTTCACTACTCCATCAAAAGCACAAGCAAAAAGGCATTACTATGATGAAGTGGCTACCCAGGTAGCCTCCTCATGGTTGTCTTTCAAGTTACAACTTGTACTTAGGTATTCACGTGTGTCAGTCCTAACCTAGGGCCCAGCAAGGGATGAAAAGGCACTGGAGAGAAATGAGGAGAGAAAGATTCAGACTTCTCAACCAGTCTCCTTCCTCCCTTGGTAGCTGATACTACTGGGATTTGTTGTTCAGTCGTTCAGTCGTGTCCGACTCTTCGTGACCCCATGGACCATAGAATGCCAGGCCTTCCTGTCCTGCACTCTCTACCGGAGTGTGCTCAAGTCCATATTCATTACATCAGTGATGCTATCTAGCCATCTCATCCTCTGCCGTCCCCTTCTCCTTTTGCCTTCAAGTCTTTCCCAGCATCAGGGTCTTTTCCAGAGAGTTTTCTCTTTGCATTAGGTGGCCAAAATATTTGAGCTTCAGCTTCAGTATTTGACCTTCCAATGAGCACTCAGGGTTGATTTCCTTTAGGATTGACTGATTTGACCTCCTTGCAGTCCAGGGGACTCATAAGAGTCTTCTCCAGCACCACAGTTCGAAAGCATCAATTCTTCGGCGCTCAGCCTTCCTTATAGTCCAGCTCTCACAGCCATACGTTACTACTGGGAAAACCATAGCTTTGATTAGACGGACCTTTGTGGGCAAGGTGATGTCTCTGCTTCTTACTATGCTGTCTAGGTTGGCCATAGCTTTCCTCCCAAGGAGCAAGCGTCTTTTAATTTCATGGCTACAGTCACCGTCTATGGTGATCTTGGAGCCCAAGAAAGTAAAATCTGTCACTGCTTCCATTTCTTCCCCTTCCATATGCCAGGAAGTGATGGGGCCAGATGCCATGATCTTAGTTTTTTTAATGTTGAGTTTCAAACCAGCTTTTGCACTCTCCACTTTCACCCTCAACAAGGGGCTCTTTAGATCCTCTTCACTTTCTACCATTAGGGTGGTATCATCTGCATATCGGAGGTTGTTGATAATTCTCCCGGCAATCTTAATTCCAACCAGTGATTCATCCAACCTGGCATTTCTCATGATGTACTCTGCATATAAGTTAAATAAGCAGGGCGACAATATACAGCCTTGTCGTACTCCTTTCCCAATTTTGAACCAATCAGTTGTTCCAAGTCTGGTTCTTATTGTTGCTTCTTGACCCTCGTACAGGTTTCTCAGGAGACAGGTAAGGTGGTCTGGTACCCCCATCTCTTTAAGAATTTGCCACAGTTTGTTGTGATCCACACAATCGAAGGCTTTAGCATAGTCAATGAAGCAGAAATAGACATTTTTCTGGAATTCTCTTGCTTTCTCCATGATCCAGCAAAAGTTGGCGATTTGATCTCTAGTTCCTCTGCCTCTTCGAAACCCAACTTGTACTTCCAGTAGTTCTCGGTTCGCATACTGCTGAAGCCTAGCTTGTAGGATTTTGAGCATCACCTTGCTGGCATGTGAAATGAGCGCAATTGTACGGTAGTTTGAACACTCTTTGGCGTTGCCCTTCTTTGGAATTGGAATGTAAACTGACCTTTTCCAGTCTTGTGGCCACTGTTGAGTGTTCCAAATTTGTTGGCATATTGAATGCAGCACTTTAACAGCATCATCTTGTAGGATTTTAAATAGCTCAGCTGGAATACTGTAATCTCCGCTAGCTTTGTTGTTAGTAATGCTTCCTAAGGCCCACTTGACTTCACTCTCTAGGATGTCCAGCTCAAGTTCAGTGACTGCACTATCATGGCTATCAGGGACATTCAGATCTTTCCTGTATAGTTCTTCTGTGTTCTTCTTTCCACCTCTTCTTAATCTCATCTGCTCCTGTTAGGTCCCTGCCTTCTTTGTCCTTTATCATGCCCATCTTTGCACAAAACGTTCCCTTGAGATCTCCGATTTTCTTGAAGAGTCTTTCCCATTCTGTTGTTTTCCTCGATTTCTTTGCATTGTTCATTTAAGAAGGCCTTCTTGTCTCTCCTTGCTATTCTCTGGAACTCTGCATTCAGTTGGGTATATCTTCCCCTTTCTCCCTTGCTTTTCGCTTCCCTTCTTTCCTCAGCTACTTTTAAAGCATCATCAGACAGCCACTTTGCTTTCTTGCATTTCTTTTTCTTTGGGATGGATTTAGTTGCCGCCTCCTGAACAATGTTACGGACCTCCATCCATAGTTCCTCAGGCACTCTGTCTATCAGGTCTAATCCCTTAAATCTATTCCTCACCTCCACTGTATGTTCATAAGGGATATGATTTAGGTCATACCTGAATGGTTTAGTGGCTTTCCCTACGTTCTTCAATTTAAGCCGAAATTTTGCAAGACACAGCTCATGATCTGAGCCACAGTCAGCTCCAGGTCTTGTTTTTACTGACTGTATGAAGCTTCTCCATCTTTGGCTGCAAAGGACATAATCAATCTGATTTCGATATTGACCATCTGGTGATGTCCATGTGTAGAGTCGCCTCTTGTGCTGTTAGAAAAGAGTGTTTGCTATGATCAGTGTGTTCTCTTGGCAAAACTCTATTAGCCCTTGTCCTGCTTCATTTTGTACACCAAGGCCATGCTTGCCTGTTATCCTTGTGATTTCTTGACTTCCTACTTTGGCATTCCAATCCCCTATGATGAAGAGGACATCTTTTTTTGGTGTTAGTTCTAGAAGGTGTTGTAGGTCTTCATAGAACCGATCAACCTGAGCTTCTTCGGCATCAGTGATTGGGGCATAGACTTGAATTACTGTGATGTTGAATGGTTTGCCTTGGATTCGTACTGAGATCAGTCTATCGTTTTTGAGATTGTACCCCAGTACTGCTTTTCCCACCCTTTTGTTGACTATGAGTGCTAATCCATTTCTTCTAAGGGATTCTTGTAAGGATGTACGAAAGTTCCGCCACGGATCTCGGGGAGGCCGAATGCCAGCGCATTTGGCCCTCCCGAAATCGATGGCGGAACGGCCCGCCACCCCCCCCAGGACAGGACTTACCTGGGGCGGATCTTCCTGGCGGCGGCGGCGGCTGCGGCGGCCGGTCTTCCGACCGGCTGCCACCGCTGCCATTTCCAGGTTAAAAAACAAAAACAAAAAACGTGATAGGCTACATAAAGATTTACGTAGCCTATCACGGCTAGATTTTAAAAAAACACCGTGATAGGCTACGTAAATCTTTACGTAGCCTATCACGGCTGACTTAAAAAAAAACAAAAAAACCACGTGTATGCAAATGGCGGCGGCCATAGCCGCTGCCATTTGCACTCCTTATTTTGGCACGTCTTAGTCTACGTAAACATTTACGTAGACTAAGACGGTGAAAATAAGGGGAACGCAAATAGCGTAGACGCTACGCTTTTTGCGTTCCCCTTATTTTCGCCGTCTTAGTCTACGTATATGTTTACGTAGACTAAGACGTGCCAAAATATGGGACGCAAATGGCGGTGGCCATGGCTGCCGCCATTTGCGTACGCACGTGTGTTGTTGGTTTTTTTAATCAGCTGTGTAGCCGCCGCCGTTTGCGTCCCTGCTAGCCAGCAGCCGGTTGTCCAGCTGCTGGCGGAGCCGGCTGGCGGCTCGCAGAATCTCTGCAGAGCACAGCCGGCCGGCCAGGATTCCGGGGGGGGGAATGGAGCGCCTCCCCCCGCGGCGAGGATTCCGGGGGGAGGGATGGAACAACTCCCCCTGCACCATCAGCATAATCCCCAAAAGGTAAGTACCTTTCGTACATCCCTAGATTCTTGCCCACAGTAGTAGATATGATGGTCACCTGAATTAAATTCTCCCATGCCTGTCCATTTTAGTTCACTGATTCCCAAAATGCCGATGTTCAATCTTGCCATCTCATGTTTGACCACCTCCAGCTTACATTGATTCATTGATCTTACATTCCAGGTTCCTAAACAATATTGTTCTTTACAGCATCGGATTTTCTTTTCACCACCAGACACATCCACAGCCGAGTGTCATTTCGGCTTTGGCCCAGCCACTTCACTCTTTCTGGCGCTACTTGGGAATTCCCTCTGCTCTTCCCCAGTAGTATATTGGACACCTTCCGACCTGAGGGGCTCATCTTCCGGCGTCATCTCTTTTAGCCTTGTGATACGTTCCATGGGGTTTTCTTGGCAAGAATACTGGAGTGGGTTGCCATTTCCTTCTCCAGTGGACCACATTTTGTCAGAACTCTCTGCCATGACCTGTCCGTCTTGGGTGGCCCTGCACGGCATAGCTTATGGCTTCACTGAGTTACACAAGCCCCTTCGCCACAACAAGGCAGTGATCCATGAAGGGGACCACTGGGATAGTGGTACGTTATTGCAACACCATGGAAAAAGTGCTTTTGGCTGTTAAACTCTAGTGAGTGTGCCAGGACTCTGGAGGCATTGTAATGGCATTGTGTAGGGAAAAAAACCACTTTGTAATGTCTCTTTTATGAGCTATCAGTGTGAGAGAAGTTCTCAGATGTTTCCCCTTTCGTTCCCCTTCCCAGCAAGACTTTGAATCTACCTGGACTCCAGAATCTTTGCAAATTAAAGTCTGGTTAGTTTCTGGATTATTCTGTCTTCTTAACTATATAATTGCATATACTGTTTATGTTATTGCTTCGAATATTATCTAGCAAGCAGGTTATTTATATGCCATATGATTTCATAGGAAATCCGTATTAAGCTCTCTATAAGATCTTTTTGTGAGGGTACTTTCAGTGAACCAGTTCAAAAGGTCCGCAGTGAAGCTGTACTGTCTCAGAATTGACAGGGAGGACTGCGTGTTTGAACGCAGGTGTTTGAACCTCCAGGTAGATGGAAAGCTTACATGTCAGGGAGAGGAAATCTAACACTCTTCTTGATTTGTTAGTTTTCTACATGAAGGGTATTCTTTCCTTTCCCTGTTAAATTCTGCATTTGTTTTTGTCTTCTGCAAGTTGGTACAGTTGAGCAAAAGTAATGTGCCCTTAGTGCATTGAACTACGAATGAAGAGAACAGTTCCCCATTGTACTTATGTACTCCTAGGATTGAAAGAATTTTTGGTACGGAGGAAAATGTTTCTCGTATTTATTGGTAAATCATTGTTGGAATGTCTCATTAACTAACTTAGCACTAACAAATATTTTGACTCTAGTTTTTAGTGGGAACAAAATGTAATTGGAACAGTCTCTTGATAACATGTGGAGTCATGATATGTAGCGTCTCAGGGAATGTCATGCACCAGTCAAGAGCTTGAGCCTACCAACACTTCTTGAGTGCCATAGCCCTAGCTCTCATTGAGGTGGTAAGCTTGTGTGTGGGCTGTACCACATCAGATTACAGGTGGAGGCTTGCAGGACTATGAATGCTCCTCTGTATTAAAAATCATTTCCTGTACATAGAAAAGTAGCATGCTGTTACAGGAGAAGGGTGAGGGGTGTGGAACACTGTTGCACTAATCAAATACCCAAAGAGCTGCCACATAGCAGAAGGAGGGCAAGAATTTGTTCTCTGCCACCCCAGAGGGCAGGATTAGGTCTAATGGGTTTACGTTACAGGTAGGTAGATTTTGGTTGAACATTAGGAGAAACATTGATGGGAAAAGCAGTTTGACAATGGAACCAATTACCTACAGGATTGTGGGCTCTCCCTTGCTGGAGGTCCAAGCAGAAGCTGAGCAGCCATCTGGCTCTCTAGCTCTGGATTTTCTGCACTGAGCAGGAGGTTGCAATAAATGTCTTACAAGGCCCCTTCCAAGTCCATGACTGTGGAGAAGGCTCTGTTTTCTCCCAACCTAGTAGACTTGTATTAGGTAAACTGCTGTACAGAGGAACATTCAGAAAGAATCTGAAGAGCTTTTCAGACATTTTGAATACAGTTAATGTGTTTGTGTGAGCACTATTATGGCGGCGGGCTTGGCCTCTGACCCTTGCCCAATTAGGGTTCCTGATGGCATAGGAAGAACAGTCTGCATGTAGAGTTGTATCTGCAGCGCAGCTCTGTACGCATATTTTAACAGACGCATGCAGATTGGGAGTAAAGCCTGCCACTGCAGTGCTGCCGCTTACACACACATTCATTGCGCTCACTTTGCATGTCTGAGAAAGGTTCAGCTGTCTTCAGTGCAAGTGTAAATACTATCTTTGGCAGATTTCAAGCATGCAAAAAAGGACACAGCAAGTCTCTTCATCTTGGAAAACAATGCCTGAATTGCAGGAACGCGATTACCTCATCTGTATGCTGTTTTGACATCATAAACTAGTTCATGCATCTCCTGGTATTGTTATCAATAAACCCTATCACTCCAGGGTGGAGCACTTGTAGCCTGGGGACAACATGCAGCCCCCCCCCCCGGTCTCGTTTAATGCACCCCCAGTGTCTTCTGTGCCCTCCTATACCTGTCTCCATTTTTCCATTCATTATTCTTTCCTGCATCATCATTATGCCTGCCTGCCTGCTTGCTTTTTCCTTCCATATTCTTGTGTCTTTGAAGATGACTCTACTGCAGGAATAGAAGATATTACTTAAAAAAGAAGCTTCCGGGCCCATCTGCTGCTGACCCTGGCCCTGCCCAGTGCCACTACATGTTCCCAGATGGATTGTCCCCCCACCATAGGGATGTGATCTTGATAGAAAATAGGGATATTGGAGGAATCCGGTTGCGTGGTAGAGCTCAATGGCTGGGCCCCACAGACTTCAACTCACCTTCTGCTAGCTGGCCCAACTTGGTCTGCAGTAAGTTGGGTCAGCTAGCAGATTTTCCGTATTTTTTTATTTGTGGACGTAGACATTTGTGCAAATTTTGGCCGCAATTTGCATAATTTGTGCAAATTTCAGCTGTGATTTGCACAGATTATGCAAATTCTGGCTGTACTTTGCACAAATGTCTGTTTCAGTAAATAAAATAATATATGGAAAATTTTTTCCCAGATTCTGGGGAAAACCCATGGTTTGACTCACAAATGCAAGCCGAGTTGGGCGCACTGAGGAATTCTGGAGAGCCCAAAAAGGGCCGGATTTCCTGGCGACAGACATCCCTAATAGAAAATAGATTCCTCACCCCTGCTATAAGTGATAGCTAGCTGAAATGTAATGTGGAGGACTTGAAATTTCAGCACCTCCATTGTCACTTGTAAGCTAGCCAATTAATGCCGCTGGCAAACCTTCTGTGAACTCAAGTGATCAGAAGAGAATGAAAGCTTATCGCCTGCTAAACATGCACTATTAAATGCTGTCTGTGATAGTTTGATTGTGTGAATCTGCTATCTCCTGATCGATCCTTTAGGAGTGGTGTTTTTTTCTTCTGCACCTGATGTGCGAAGAAATCCTCCTTATCATTTGGCAGAATCGTACAGAAAATCTAGCTACTCCAAAGTCCCAGGGAGACAACTCACCCTGGAGTTTTTTGGTTGTCTTACTGGGCTTACGCATTGGACAGGGGATTAAGTGCATTGACTTTCCCTAAGTACAGCTTGCAAATATAGCTACTCAGAGCAACCACTGGTTACAGAAGCACATGACAGGGTATCATTTGATGTACAACAGGGATGTGGGAGCTGTGTTCCTTTAGATGTCGGACTCCAACTCCCATCAGCCTCTGCTGATGGTACAGATGGTGTGTTCAGGAAATAATAAATGTGAAATGTCAGTATAATACTTGAGCTGATAACGAGAAGGCAAGGAATGCCATAGCTATGACAGTATCCTGGCTTACTGCCGAGGATATTATAGTATCAGCACAGATTATATCATTCGCAGGGGGCAGGCAAAGTTACTCCAGGGGTCCCCAGTCTTTCTGGGTCAGTGGGCACATTTGGAATTTTGAGAGATCTTCATGGGTACTCAAAAAATGGCCCCCATGGTGGGCATGGCCCTTCACAAAACATTCATTTCCCATAAGGCAAACTGGTGAAACTAAAAGAAAGTAATTTGCTCAAGAACTTATACAAGGCAGAGCTGGGGTCTCAGTTCCAAAACAAAAAGCAACTCTTTTGAACCCAAACAGAGATAGCGCTGGTGGGCAGTACTTTGCTTTGCAGCATGCTAGCCTCCTGGTTTAAAAAACGTTTTAATTAAAAAAAATCTTAAGAACTAAAATAAAAAATCAGGAGAGACAGGGAGTCTGGTGGGGAGACCCCAGGGTTACTCCAAGCCCTTATGACAACAGTAGAGGTCTTCCAGACTTCCAGAGGTCTGGGGGCCATTGTTGGCCCTCCAGTGTGGGTTGCAGTCTCTGGAGTGCCACAAGGCACCTGGAAAAAAAACAAGGCACCTGTTTTTTACTCTTAAGGTTATCTTTTTGATCTATCAAAGGGTTTCCCTCTAGTGGGGTGGGCAACCTAGTGCCTTCCAGATGTTGAAATACAATTCCTGTAAGCCAGACCCAACATGGACAATGGTCAGGGATTATGAGAGTTGTAGTCCAAAACATCCAGAGGGCACCAGCTGGCTTACCCCAGCTAAAGTTCTTCACAGTCTCATTTGTACATATTTGGTTCCTGCCCTTATATTTCATTATATCCCTGCCCATATCATACCTACACACAATGTAGGGGTGGACGAAAGTCACTTACCTGTCCTCAAAGCTTGTTCGCGGTGGGGGGGAGGCGCTTCGCTGCTCCCCCCGCAAAGTTCAGGCGGGGGGGAGGCTTCCCGCCTCACCCGGCCGAAATTCAGGCCGGGGGGGAGGCTTCCCGCCTCGCCCGGCCGAAATTCAGGCCGGGGGGGAGGCTTCCCGCCTCGCCCGGCCGAAATTCAGGCCAGGGAGGAGGCGCCTCGCCCGGCCGCAAACTCCAACTTTTTTTAAAAAACGCCCCGGTGATAGGCTACGTGACGATTAACGTAGCCTATCACGGCTAGATCTGCAAAGTCAGCCGTGATAGGCTACGTTAATCGTCACGTAGCCTATCACAGGTGACTTAAAAAAAAAAAAGCGCGTACGGATAATGGCAGCCCCCATAGGGAGCCGCCATTCGCGTTCCTTATTTGGTCGCTGTAGTCTACGTAAAGATTTACGTAGACTACAGTGACCAAATAAGGAACGGGAATGGCGGCTCCCTATGGGGGCCGCCATTATCCGTACGCGCTTTTTTTTTTTAAGTCACCCGTGATAGGCTACGTGACGATTTACGTAGCCTATCATGGCTGACTTTGCAGATCTAGCCGTGATAGGCTACGTTAATTGTCACGTAGCCTATCACGGGGGCGTTTTTTTTTTCTTTTATTGCAATGGCGGGGGTGGCAGCCGGTCGAAAGACCGGCTGCCGCTCCCGCCCCGGACGAACACCCGCCAAACCGCCGGCTGGACCCGCCGCCGGGAGGGACATTTGCCAAAGGTAAGTCCCGTCCCGGGGGGGGGCAGGGGGTGCGGAGAATTTCTTCCCGAAACTTGTTCGGGGGGCCGAACATGTTGGCGCTCGGCCCCCCGAAGTTTCGGGGAGAAATTCTCCGCCATCCCTAACACAATGAGAAAACTACTACCTGACCAATTTCTTTGTGATCAAGATTCAGTTGAAGGTGATTGGGTTAACATTTGCACTAAAATAAGTAGTCACCTTGACTAACTGCTGAAATGTGATGAAACTGTCTTCAGACACTGTCACAGCGAGTGATCAGCATGTGTCTTAAGTTTTGTTTTTGTCTTTGCTCATTCTGAACAAGTGGTGCCCAGACCAGAACTAGTTGCTTAAAAATCCCCACCATTGTTCCCTGCTTAAATATAGTATCTGGGCTGATCCACAACCCATTTATGCTGTATTTATCTAAATGAAAGGAACCTGGATATAATAAGGCATAATGCAGCATCTGTATCCCCCATATAATCAAAATAAAGTTCAGTAGAGAAGATGTTGTAAAATCCAGGTCTTTGGCAATTGTAGAATTACTACAAGCAATTGTAGCTTGAGTAGCCACTGTAACAAAGAGACACAGATGGAGAGCACACAAATACTGGCAGCTTAACTCACAGGATACATTTGTTTCCAGACTGTTTGTAAAACTAGGCCAAGTGAGGCTACTGAGTAAACAGAGGAAGTTTATTAGTTTCATGCAGAAGTGATACGTTCTCTCTGGGCACAATAGGACACACAATAGGAGTTGGTTGGATTTTAATTACAAGAGAGGAATGGAATAATGTCTAAGTTTCATCATCATTTCCTAGCCTTAAGGGATGTAGGGTTTATCCTTCTTCATGGGGGAACTGTATACATAGTTTTTCATTAGCATGAATGGGAGTCCCTTCGCATGCATAACCCTATTGTGCATTGATTAGACAAGGCAATGTTCTATTGTGGAGTCTGTCTTAAATAAAAATAAACATTGTTTCACTGTGTATTTTTTGTGGAGGTGCACACTAATATTTTGTTAACCTCGTACAAAGAAAGGTGATCATGTCATATGGCATTCTATTTGTAGAGGTTTGGACCCTGTTTGGGTACTTGCATATGGCAAGCATGATTTGATTTGCTGTGATAGTGGGATGATTTCATGCAAAGGGTATTCACTAAAACATATGACAGTGTGTTGGTGGACAGTTTTCTTTTGATGTTTGTGAAAGGCTGGACCTTGTCATACAAGAAGCACTGTTAAACTTGAAATATGTGACTGATCAGACATGGTTTCATAAACAACAATGGCAACTGTGGAACTCATTAGAATAGTTGTTCTTGTTCAGGTTTGTGGTGGAGCCTGCCATTGCAATCTCACGCCACCTCACCTGTGGATCTTTGTTCTACGTGGTAGAATGACGGAAAGGACTATGGTGCTGCAAACACAGCTTTGTCATGGATTACATCTATTGCAATGATAAGATGCCATAAGGTTATTTCAGAGGGAGAGCAGTCTTCTTGGAATCTATGTTCACTTGACTCTGAAAACAAGCTGATACTTGGGCAGAATTGGAGCTACCTTCAGTGGTGCAACTAGGTAATTTTAGACCTTGGACGTAATGGTCTTATGAAGGGTCCCTTTAGATGGCCACGTGTTACTTCAGTTGTGAAGCAGGTGACATTTCTTTTCACTGTGCCCCACAACCACCATTTCATGCTTTACAAGTGCTTTATATTTCTGATATAGCAAAAAACATTACCCCCCAAAAAAGATTACTAATCCTTATTTAAGAACAACAACAACCACCTCTGAATATGTGCAGTTTTGCATTTTAACTTCCCTCAAATCACCATCATGATTACAGGAATAAAATGGAGTTTGCTTCAGCTGCCCTGCTACCTTCATAACCTGCCACTCTCTGGGTGGTCATTTGCTCCCCCAGTCCGGGCTTCAGACCCCTGGACTTTGTCCTCAAGGTCCAGTCCTAGCTGCACCACTGGTTGCCATGTGTTTGCTTGAAGTCCATTTATTTTAGTGCAGTTTCACATGTTTACTTCATCACTGCTAATGAGTTATTTTTGGTGGCAGTCTGAATTCTTAGTCCATGAGGACAAAATCAGGTCCTTGATTCATCAAATATCCATCTCCGTGGAGTCATACTCTGCTCACAAGCCCTCAACCCATATACAAATAGCTCTTGCTGAAAACCCTAAGGAGAACTTTGTAACCAAATCCATTTTCCTAGATCCATGCAACAGATTTCTGTCTGAAAATTTTAGCCCAGCTCAAAATGTTTCCTGTGATATTCTTAACAAATTGTGAGATTTGTAGTCTTTAAATTGTGAAAGAAAGCTCACCTGAGTTGCACCCATATGAAATAATAATCAGCAACTTACTAGCCAAGCAAATAAGTTGTAGTATAAGTTTTCCAATTCCTGACAGAAGAGAAATGGTGAGAAACAAAATTAAAATATGTCTTACAGGGGAAACTGATGACCAGTTTGTCTGATGAGTCAAGACAATATTATGGATTACAGAATATTATGAGTGTTGGAGTGTAAAAACACTACGGGGGGAGAACTATAGCTTGGTGCTAGAGCACGGCTCTGCATGCAGCAAGTCCCAGGTTCCATCCCTCACAACTCCAGGTAGGGCTGGGAAATATACCTATCTGAAAACCCAGAGAGCCATTGTCAGTCATTGACACAGTTTAATGACACAGCAGGTTATTGTGGGTTAAATCATCCACGATGAGCCACGGCATGTGCAGGGCATGTGCTACTGCTGTTTTGAATATATGTTGTGCAAACACAGCCACCATAGGTTATTCATGGGTTAAAGAACCCTCATATAACCCTTGATTAGTAGTAGGGATATACAAGGGTTGTTTAACCCTCAAATAACCCATGGTGGTTGGGTTCACATAACACAGCGCAACCCCCGATCACCTGACTGGGGGTTGTGTATTCAAAATGGTGGCCACACATGCCTAGCACACACCGCGGCTCATCATGGGTTAAATATTGTGCAAACTGGCCCAATGTGTAGACAATAGCGAGCTAGATGGAACAATGGCCTGACTTGGTTATAAAGCAGTTTCTTATGTTCCTACATTTCAAAGGTTGGGTGGGATTTCAAAAGAGCTATCAGGCACTTCAAAAAAATGTTTGGGGAAGTCATATTTAATAAGCAACGTGAAATTTGATCGTTATCCATGTCCGTTTTGGCCCTACTTCTGCAGTCATGTGAATCAGTAACAATGGATACAGGGGTGGAGGGGTCTACCTTTATCTTGGACTGAGGAAGAAAATTCTCATTTTGTTTTAAAAGGGAGCATAGACTTTAGAGTTCGATATGTAGTTGCTCAGGTTGAAATTTGGTCTGCTAGACTTCTTTTGACTTGTTTGGAAAAGGAAATGCTGCACTACTAAAAATGAGTTAGAAGTCTTGTCTGAGAAGTAGTATATGCAGGGTGATGTGCTCTATCCTGCTAACATTAACCTCTCAAACATTAAGGGCATTGGTGGATAATATATAACATGATTGTGTCAATTTGGTATCTTCAAGAAAGATTCAGGCATAGTGGATGGAATAGTGGAATAGTAACAAACACTTAGAAGACTGATTTGCCTCCATGTCTTGCAACAGTTTTAGGACTTTGCATAATTTTTTCCAGTTTACTGTTTAAAAAATAATAATTGTGGACTAATGCCAGAAGCTAAAGTTTTGGAAAATATTAACTGTCTATGTGAATGACAATTCACTGTCAATCAATGTGAATTGGTGGTTGTTCTTGTGATGCTGGGTGGTTGTAATTCCTTCTAAAATAGAATATCCCCCATGCTTCTAGCCAAGTTCTTAGATCTGTTTCATCCAGTACTTTTTTCCCTATGCTTGCATTAACATTCATATTAGACAGTGTATACCTTGTCAGTCATGTTTAGGGTGCATACATAGTGCTGTATATTTATGAGGTAGACACTGCTGGTACAGAAAAAAGGGAATTTGTGAAAGCAGTCCTTGTTCACTTGGAAGTGTAAGGAGCTTATAGTTATCTTAATGCACTGACTTGATATGCATAGATGAACACTCATAAAAATAAATCCCAAACACATCCTTTTTCCATGGACCTAAGAGAGAGCAGGTGAGGCACTCTGGAAGTGCAGATTCCTGTGGCATGACAAATCTCTGAGGATGGTTATAGGTATGTTTTTTAAAACTCAGGGAGGTCTGGAGTTTCTTGAGGGAGAAAATAGTTCATGGTTCTTC
The DNA here is from genome assembly GCF_057233095.1 of Heloderma suspectum. Classification (NCBI taxonomy): domain Eukaryota; kingdom Metazoa; phylum Chordata; class Lepidosauria; order Squamata; family Helodermatidae; genus Heloderma; species Heloderma suspectum. The sequence continues at coordinate 76,093,572 of NC_139462.1, forward strand.
TTTTAGTGCTAGGCTGTTCCCTCAGTAGGACTTGAATCCACTTGTAAACTAATGTTGTTTTGGCCCAATTTCTAGCCTTAAAGTGTTGGGTAGATTCAGTGTTTTGTGGGATATGGAGTAAGAACCATGAAACTGCCTGAAGCAATATCACTTGAGCAAAATCTGATTAGCAGAACTAGTCCATTGTCACCAGTAGGGACCAGATGACCATTGTTTGATCAAATGAAACATCATGTTTCAGTATGCAAAGAGCTTCTTAATAACTTTAAAACTGGATCCATATTTGCCCACCAAGATGGACACCTTCACATTCAAGATGATTATTGTAAAGCCAAATGATCAACTACTGGATTGTTATACAGTACAAGCATATTTCTCTATAGCTGTCAATATTTCTAAGATGTGACAGTGTGAGGAAAATATGCTGTTGGCACATTGGGGCTTAGATGCCAATACTCAATAATGGGTGGGCAACTGGTGTCCCCAGATGTGGTGGCCTACAACTCCCATGATTCCTCACCAGTAGGTATGCTGGCTAGGGCTGGTGGGAGTTGTAGGCTAAAACATCTGGAGGGTCATAAGTTGCCCGCCCCTGCTCTATAACATCACGAATTACATATCAGTCTCTAATGACCTCTGGAAAGCATGGCAATAGAAACCCTCTTTAAGAAGTTCAATAAATGGGGGGAGCAGCAGACCAGTGCACGCTCATTGTAGCCTGCTTTTTCAGGGTTCCCAAAAGAATGTGGAGATCCCTCTGCATCTCGACAAACATTTGAACTTAAAATGAACACATGAAGGTTAGGGGGTACTTCTTACATATTAGTTTGGTATGGTAATAACATATGAGCAAGGCTATAAAGTCTCTATAAGTGTTAATATAACACTGAGTGTTAACTGTATAAGTGCTGTTACTACCATTTGACTTGCTATAACAAGTCAAATGGTAGTAACACTTCCACTGCATCCTTAACTGACGAGCTTATTGACTATAATAACCTTGTTGCTTATAAATATCTATTTACAGAGAAGTATGAAAGATGCTTCTAAAACTCATATGAGTATTGCTACCAATTGCTACCAATGCAAAACATTGCTACCAATGTTTTCTGTGAATTAATCCATCTCATTTTATGTCTCCTTTGTAATAATTTTGTCATAAACATTGATCAATGCTTTATTTGTCTTCTGATCTTGCTCTGTTTTTCTTTCTGATGGTGTATGTATCACAGGTGGTTCTGCGAAGGCAAAGAACTACAACATTCTCCTGATATTCAGATCTGTTGTGAAAGTGGAGGACTTCAGACACTAGTTATAGCAGAAGCCTTTGAGGACGATACAGGGCGCTACTGTTGCCTGGCCACAAATTCTGTTGGCTCTGACTCTACTTCAGCAGAATTATTTGTTGAAGGTAAGAGAGCGTATCAACCAAGTGAAGAACCCACACAGTTTCTGCACAGGAAAAGAAGTAAAAAATATTATGCATTAGGTTTTGTGGGTTCCAAGAGATTTATAGCAATAGCCCCAACTTGTACAAGGCTACAGGATTGCAATGGAATCCTTGTATTTGTGTATCTCCTTCTCTCCTGCCTCCATGGGTCACTTGGAACACTGAACAAAGAGTCCTTTGCGCTCACTGCAGTTCCTGTATTACTCAAGTCGGCCAATTTTTTGTCATAATGTCTGTAAAGTTACAATGTCTGGAACAAAAAAACGTTCAAGACTTTTGAAAACTTTTTTTTTAAGTAGTGAAATGATGCTATAAATAAACCATAAATGGGTACACTGTCATTCTGTAAGCATGATGGAAGTACCTTTTAACGTTTTGTTTTGATGCTTTGCAGATGTCCATGACAGTTTACATCATCCCTGAGCATACTGTGTGTGTGTGTGTTTTTACCACTTGCAGGTGCCAGCTCCTCTGATTCTGACAGTGACATTTTCAGATCAAAATCTGGAGCCATGCCACAGTAAGTTTACATAGCAAAACCAACTATATACCATGTTTCTAGGGCACTCTGGAAGGATAATCGCAAAGGTGTTCCACTTCATCTATTCCTCCAGCAATCACTCTGTGGAGGGAAAAAGATTAACCAGTGTTAATTACTGATTAGGTCACGTTGAAATCCTCTATTGGACCTTGAACGTGAAACAGTGGAGGTACAGATTCTGGTCCAGAGTCTCTGTTTTGGATGTCTGCGCTGGCTGGGTTGTCAAAGTTAATTTGTTTTGAAGAAATAGAAAGAAATAAACAGGCTTTCATACTGTTGTATCTGTTTCATTTTAAAACAGAATACTATGGATAGAGTACTTCCTCAGAGCCTGGCATTTGAGTCTGGGCTCCAGAGTCTGGACTCCAGAGAGCTCACCTGCCCTCCGGCTTTCTCTGAGAGGATTCTTGGAGTGAGCCAGAGGGTGGGTGGCTCCTCGGAGCAGCCATGAACTGTCCTCTGTCTCACCCTGAGAATACTTTCAGAGTAAAACAGAGGGTGCGGGGCTTCTCTGGAGAGCCCTGCCAGTTGCTCTGGGTGAGCAGGGCTGACAGCAGCAGCACTCTGCAGAGCCGCACTGTTCCGCTCCAGTGATGCAGCAGTGGAGCGCCCTCCTGGCAGGGGGCGTGTGCAGTTCACTGATCTTCCTGCTCTGCCACCTGAGATGGGAGGTTCACTCATGGGAGGCCAGTCCTGTGTGCCAGAATAAATCTGTTAGTCTTTAAGATGCCACAAGGCTCATTATTTTATTTTATTTTGCTGTGAATCAAGTTTCTTTGAGTTGATGATCATGCAGAAGATGGAGGCATAGAGGATGTTTTTCAAATTTTGAATATATACTATGAGTTATAAGAGTGGTTTCAGTGTTCAGGCTCCCTCTTCAAGGGTCACTCTAACATAAATTTCCAAATGGGGTACTTGATGGATCTTGTCTCTATTGCACATGCATGTAAATGAGTGCACACAGTCAAGCAATGCACAGATGTCCATTTAAGGTGCTAGGGGGACTTAATATGAACATGGTGTAAGACAATTGTTTTTCTACTACTGAATTATTTACTTTATTATATTTATGTTTTGCTTTTCCTCCAAGAAACTTCCTGTGAGGTAGGTTAGGCTGAGAGGTAGTGACTGGCCCAGAACATCCAGTGAGAAATGGGAGGCATTTGCCGGTCCTCTCAGGTAGCAAAATGTCGTGGGCCAGCACTGGCTGTGTATGTGTGTCCTATTTGACTGTTGTATCTGAATGAGGGAGTGAGGCAGTCCATTTCTCTTTCCTGAATGTGTGTGTGTGCGTGTTCGTATGAGAGAAGGAGAGAGAGCTCAATGTGTGTTTATGTTTTCTGTGTCTGTATGCTGTAAAATGAGAAGCTTGTGTTTGTATCTGAGTTGTCTATCATGGAGGAGAGATTAGTCTTTTGCTTCCAGGAAAGCACGGAAGATGATTTCCTCTAAAATATGCAGTTTCCCCTAAAAGCATGCAGAGAAATATTTTTGCATTATTTCTGTATATTGTTGATGTGTGTGTGTATGTGTGTGTGTGTGTACATGCACAAATGTCATGTGTGAGTTCAGTATTGAGGGTGGGGGGGGCACTATAGGCAGCTAGCTCTGGGGCTCATCATAGTCTTGATCCAGCCCTGCTTGGGAGAGAGGGGGAAAATGGACATTAGAATGAAATGTTAAGTAGTCACATGATGAGCTCAGCTTGTGGGAACCACAGGAAAAGGCTAGCCTGAGCTGATTTCGAGCCATTAGCCTGTGCAGGATTCAACTCTTCACATGTGAGAGGAATAGCACTGCTGGGGAGTCCTGCGGCCCTGAGAGCAGCCAAACGGTGGCAACAAATGGCAACGCCTTTTCCCTTCTTTTCCTTTTTAAAACTTTTCACAGTGGGCATGCTGCAGAGCAAGTCGTCAATGCCTCTGGGCCAGTGAAGGTAGGAACATAGGAAGCTGCTTTAGACCGAGTCAGACCACTCGTCTGTCTGGCCGATTATTGTGGATACTGACTGGCAGCAGTTCTCCAGGGTTTCAGGCAGGCGTTTTTCCCACCCTATCTGCCAGGGATTGAACCTGAGACATTCTGCATACAAAGCATGTGCTCTACCACTGGCCATAGCCCCTTTCTTGAGCCATGGCCCTATGGTGGATGTGACTGGAGCCTCACTCTGCAGTGTGCATGCCATGTAAAGTTTTTTCCCTTTAAAAAAGGAAGGGAAAGAGATGCCACTATTTGCTGGTGCCACCTGGGAAGACAGGGAGAGCAGGCGGGGGAAGAGGGAAGAGGTGGCAGGAAAGGAAGAGGTTGGTCCCCTTTTCTTTCTTTTTAAAAAGGCACCGACCCGTTTGTTCCACCTGAGCCTAGTAAGGGGTGGGGAGAAGAAAACAAGCAATCAGGCTGGTGGAGGAGAGACCCAGAGGGCATCTTGCCTAGTGACCCTGCAATCCTGGCAGCACCACTGTGCTAGTGTGAACTACTTTTAATGTGGGTTAGCAGTAGTGTGTGAAAGCTAAATCTTTTGGTGAGTAAGAGGATACTTTGCTACAGGATGACACAATGGGAATATAGCAGTGAGCTAAGCTATTTCTCTGGCTACCACAGAGTGAATTGGTCATGAGAATAGGCTCCTTAATGTTGTGCTTCACCCAACAGGAAGCCACAGAATGGAAGCATTTTATGGGTACACTCTCTGACATCTCTTCTTTTTTACTTACCCTTTTATCCAGAGCCCAGAAGAAAAGCACTTCTGTTTCTTTAACAATAGGATCATCTGCTCCAAAGGCTGGAATCACCACAGCAGTAATCCAGCCTATCTCTGTGCCTAATCAGCAGGTATGCAGATGTCACATTTTAGGGTGTCAAAAATTTACTTGCATTCTCAGTACCTCACTGCAACATGTTTGCACACCATTTTGCAGATAAAAATGACTTGCATCCTTTACAGCTTGTAGCTGAAGTGTCCTTGGCCACCTTTTTTTAATCCAAAGTTGTTGGATGTGTTACAACTTGTCAGATGTTGCAGTCTAAAGATGCAGACGTTTTTGTTTAGGGCTTTGGATGATGCCTAGGCTGTGGACTCTGCCTTATTTGACTCATTGCAACTTGCCAAGAAAATGAGGCATCTGTGTCAAAGCTATAGTGCACACCTCCGTTTAGGCGCATAGGATTAGGCCATAGGTGCAGTCCTATGCATGCATGTACAGATGTAAGTGCCACTGTGCTCAATGCAGTTTCCTCCATTTTTGCAAGCTTTTCTGTTGTTGGTGCTCTTTATTCCCTTCACATGCATGCATGTCTACTTTCTTCCATACTTCTTCCTGTTCTTGGGTATGTGTTTTTTTCTTCATTAAAATTACCGCTTAAAAAACTCACTTCTTCTTCAAGGCCTTTCCTAGAGCACCAAACTTTCTCCTGTCTATGGCTTCCACTGTAAAATTCTGTCCAGCATTCATGCCATATTAGTTTATTTATTTATTTAAAAGTATATACTTCCCAACCAGCAGATGCCCTAAAGGTGTTTTACAATCCTAAAAAAGGCACACACCCCTAAAGCAACAATAAACAAGCAAAACAATCCAGACAACAACAGAAATATTAAAGTATTAAAAATATTTAAGAGCCAGCAGTATAGTTAATCAACAGAGCAACAGATAAAAGATTAAATGTCTGGGCAAGACCTCTCTCTTCCAGCAGGCCTCAAAATGAATACAGTGAAGACATGAGACAAATCTCCCTGGGAAGGACATTCCACAGATGGCGAGACCACTACCAAGAAGGTTTTACAGATAATGGGCAATAAACTGGGAGCCATTTTTGTATACCAGATGTCAGGAGCACCCTAGCTGCCTCTTGCAGTCCCCTCCAATAGCCAACTCAGGACACAGACGACGCGGATTCTTTCCAAGGCTTTATTCCTTTATTCCTTTATGACTCTTACAGATACTAATCACTAGTGACTAAGCAAGGAACTGCACTGGGGATAGATAGCAGAGTAGCCTAAGCTCCAGGTAAGGCAGTTGGTCCCCATTCAAAGGAGAACCGCGGGAAGACTCTGAACTTATGGGCTATGGAGAGATCCTCCCTCTTTCCCTTGGGTCCTCGGGACGCGACCGTTGTTTGAGCACCAAACAAGTGGAGTGCCTCCTTTCGGCGCCTTCCATCTGTCGTTGCTCCCTGCGTCTGCGCTGAGCATCCAGCAAGCCCCCCTCCAGCGCTCTCTCACTGCCAGGGTCAATATCTCTCCCAGGAATGCTGGCAGGAGGAATCTCTGCCAGCTGCTGTGCTTGTGAGAGATGAGCGAGCTCCTCTCCCACGGATTGCTGTTCTTTCTCAGAATCAGAACTGCCCTGGGGCTCTATGGGTTCAGTTTCCACCCTGACATCAGACAAAATTAGTTAAAGTCAGAGTATTAGCATTAGAGGGATATATTATATTGGTAGATATGGGATAGACAATATTGTTGTAGGCATTTTATATTACTAGTGTCACTGATGCATTTTACAAATGTCTGTGTCTAACTGTTTTTCAGATTCAAAGTCCTACTTCATACCTCTGCAGATTAGATGGATCAAAGCCTAGTCATGCTGCACCTATTTTTGCAAAGGTCTGGTTTCTTCACTGGAATTCTAAGTCTTTTGTTCTTTTATCCTAAAACCGTAGGGTGTTTTTTTAGTACATGAATAATTTAAATCCTATTAAAACTTCTGAACTAATATGGATTCCTTTACTGTATGGATAGTAGTGGGCTTTTAGGAAAAACACTTTTTCTGTAATAATTACTTTCCAGTATTTGTACTATATAAGAACCAGAGATTAGTATTTTTCATTAATTTCTCTTATCATTTTTCATATTAAATATCTCTACAAAAACTTCTCAACCTTTTTATTTTCCAACTTACTATATATGTATATTTTCAAAAGGATAACGTAATAACAACAACAAACAGTTACACATATACACTCTTATAACCTAAGAAATGTTTCTGCAGCAGGGGTAGCAAGCTGGTGCAGTCCATATGGTTTAAAATACAACTCCCATAATCCCTGACCATTGGCCATGCTTGCTGGAGCTGATGGTAGCTGTAGTCAAAACATTTGAAAGGCAGCAGATTGGCTACCCCTGTTCTACAAGATAAACTATCAATTTGTTGGTGGGCAGATCTTATGGAAAAAAATTATCACATGAAATTTACTATATTATGACAAAATTGGGTTGTTTTCTTATCCGATAACTACCCTCCAGAAAGATTTAGAGTTCACATTTGATCTAAACAGAAACCATACTTCCGAAAAATGTGTCTCTTTTTTATAACCCCACTAGTCAATCTGCGTTTGGTGTGTCAATTTCTCTGAATTCTGTTCTCCACAAAGCCAACTGTCTATTACATAAACCCCTGCTGACTTCCAATGTCTCACAGTTCCTTATCTGGTAGCTGCTAACAGAAACTGAAAGATTCTTATGAAATGAATTTATATGGGGAACATCAAAAATAGACAAAAGAGCCAATAAAGGGATAGGTTGAATGGTGTGCTGCATTATCTCTGAGCCAAGTGTCAAAGATAAATTTACAAAATACCTGAACATCTGAAGAATTCTACCACATGTTGAACAATAAACCCTGAACTCCATATCCCCTCCAGCATGTCAGGGAGAGATCACTATTAACATGGTGTAATTTAACTGAATCATCATCATATGGGTAACAGTGAAGACTTGCACGTCCTATGGAATGAAGAAGATGAGTCCAACCCACCTGGACATTCTGTTGTACAAGTGTCAGTGAAATGAATACTGTGAATTTGTGGAGCTTCTACTCACTCCCAGGTGGAGGTGCCCAGAGTCTCCTAATAGTTTCCAGTGCACATATACGATGACTGCACAAGGGTGACTTCATAACAAAAGGGGAAGGATTCGATGGTAAAAACTAGCCTGTAGACTAGAGAAGGATTTTCCCACTGATCGCATAGCTGTAACTCAGATTTCCTAAATAAAATTTTCCTGGAATTAGTTATGTCACCGTTAAATAATGTAAGAGTGGGCAACTGAGTGGATGAATATTGTTATTATCTGTAGATTCTCTGATAGGTTCATGTGTGTGGATGGTTGGTTTTTTAAAATTTAAATCCGTTTATCAAACTTTCAGGAGTTACAAAATTCAACAGCAAGTGAAGGACAAGTAGTTGTATTTGAGTGCCGAGTAAAAGGAGCACCTCCATTGCATGTCGTTTGGTTTCGGCAAGGGATTGAAATTCAGGACTCTCCAGATTTCCGAATTCTTCAAAAAAGTAAGTGGCAGACCACTTCTTCATTCAAATATACATGCAGTATATGCTCCTTTCTCTTTTTTTCTTCTTTTGCATGATCATTGAATAAGGCTCGATTTCTTTTCAGAGTACTCCTCTTTTGCATTTTCCTGTATTTATCATTGTAGCCAATGATCAATATTAATGTTGTATCTAATATTACTACTCTATGAAACATTTTACCTCTGTACATGCAACTACATTCTAATGCGTTTTGTTCTTTTTCCTTTCTACTCCCTCTTCCCCCTTTGGATGATGTGATAAGCAGAGCCCCGGTCTGCTGCTGAACCTGGTAAGCATCATGTGAAAGAACAATCTTTTTGTTTGCTTATGCTTTGTGTTTGCACTGAAACTAAATGGTGTAATGTTTCTGCAAGGGACTGGTAACATGAAACCCCCTTCAAGGCAGCCTATTCTTTATCTCAGACTTCAGACCCTGCTACCCTGTGCTTTACATCAGTTCCTTTATTAGTGGAACAACAAACCACATCCAAACCAATGTGGAGAGCCCCAGTGGGTAGATAAACCTTTTTAATTCTCAGAAAATGTTTCCCCTCATTAGCCTGCAAGTTGCTTAATCTCCACAGTTCCATCACTGAAACTCCACTGGCTTACGTTCAGTAATATCAGACCACGAAATGCTAGATTTCCACTTCTCCAATATGTGCTAAATTAAATGTAAGTAGAGCCATCTTTAAAAAGAAAGGAACCATTCTTAGCTCAGCATTCCTTTCCAGTATATTTATAGGGTGAAACATCTGGAACTTGGATGGTCTGAAACAACCTTCCATGACCTGGTGCCCTCCAGATGTGTTGGACTGCAGTCCCCATCATTTCTAACCAGGATGGCCATTGGTTGTTGGAATCATTACAAGTAGATAATGCATAAAATGTTACAAGTGCTTTGAACATTTGTAAGCACTATACAAATGTTAAGTGTTTGCTCATTGTTCATCTCCTCCATCAACTGCCTCTGGATAATTGTCCAAGCAATTTTGCAGGAGAGGCACCAGTTGGGGTTCTCCAAGATCATACCTGCAAGGGTGGTGTGCAGCATCCTGTTTCTCATAGTGGCCAACCAGATGTCCAAATGGGAAGCCCACTAACAAGTTGCCTCTGATCCTAGTGGTAGTGTGTAGCCATCATGGCTAGTAGCCATGCTGGTGGGAGGTTCTAAGCTACAAGGGGATGCTGCAATAAACTGTTGCAGTGTAGAGTGCTTCTATTCAAGATTCCAGCTGCTGCAGAATTTTTCTCCATTTCCATGTTTTTCGGAATGAGATGGACACACTTGTGCTCAGTTCCAGTTACATCAAAAATTTTGATTTCTCTATGGGAAACTCTCACTTCCATCCTTGGGGACATTTAAAAAATAGTTTCTTAGTGTGAAACAGGAAATGACCTATCCAGAAAATAAGATGGTTTTGTCTACCCTTTGCTTCTACCTCCCTCCTCTATTCCATTTCTCCTTCCACCCACTTGTCGGACAATTTTTTTCTCTGTCAACTTTCCATGTCATTGAGTTATCATAAGCCTGGTGGGGGGTTCCCCCCTTCTTTTTTCCCCTTGAGATTTTTCATAGCCCTTGAAACCTTGGAGTTACCCCAAATCTGCAGATACCCCCCACATATGTGGGGATGGTGAGGTTTTAGCTTAATTTGCACAAGCACAGGAAAAGTTGAATTGGTACTGGAAGTGGGGAGAGAGAGTTGATAAGGAAGAGGGAGTAAATTAGTGAGGAAGAAGGCAGAGTTTGAGGAGTGTGTAATAGAATGAATTAGCATGGTTGTTGCATTTTTCACCAGAGATGTCCATCAGATTAGGAAGCAGGAATGGCGGGAATGGGCATTTTGAAATAAGCTGTGTGTGGCTCAGAGGAGCAGAAGCTTGTAGAGACTGTGACAGAACATATGACATCAAGTTAGCAACTCTTTGCAGGCAGCTCAGTCATTGTGATGCTTGCTGCCAAATGTAAGTGTAAATATTGGGAAATGATGGCAGAGATACCAGCTGGTTCATGGGTGAGGGTAAACTGAGGGTAAAAGTCCCGCCCTTCACATAAGAGCTTCAAAGGGATTACAAACTGGTTTAAAATAGAAATGCTTGCAGCAGTGTTATATTCTGCATGACTTGTCTATCTGTCTCCATTCCTAAAGGTTTTTTTTTTCCCCTGGGTGTAAGTTGTTGTTTTTTAAATGTTTTGGTGTAATAAATAGAACAGGAAATCAAAGAGGACAGCTTTTATCTGTTCATCTGCTAATCCCCAACAGTCAACAACAACAACAAAAAATCTGATGGCTCAGTTGCTGCATGCAAACAGGCCAGGCACGGTGGGGGCAAGAGAAGAGAAAAATTGAAATTCTGCTTTGTGGATTCAGGCAGCTGAGTGATTATGAAACAGGTTTTTCTTGTCATTGCTAAGTTGTATCTGCATAATGTGTTTTACACTCCTCTCTCTGTCTAGACGGAAGTCAGCCTGCATCACAGATCTCTTCAGACTGTTTTGAGAATTAATAGCCAGTCAAATTACTTAAGGCCAACATCACAGTTTGTCAAATTACCTGCTCAGAACTACGTTATTTTGACATTTTGACTTTATGCTGATTGACTCCTTCAAAGAACAGTCTGTTTTAGGAAGGAGGAAAAAAACCCTGCAGAATCATTTCCCAGCTGTTGATGCTTTGGCCATTACTCAGCTGTCTGGAAGCAGCCACAAAGTATATTGAATTTCTTTAGAACAATTGTCTATTGGTATGTAAAAATACTATACTCAGGATCTCTCTTTTTTCAGTCTGTGATTAGGGAATTGCTAACATAAAATCTTTCAGAACACTGAGTTGAATTCATTGGACACACACATACAAAGAAAAGCCCCTTTAGAAGTTGTTTTTAGAAGATATATATTTCTTGGTTTTGGAAGCATGTATTGTAAAACATCTTTGTTACACTTCTTCAAGCTGTGTTCCAGTCTTCCAGCTCTAGGAAAGATCCTTAAACAAAATAAAACCCATACCTTGAATGTGAAGAGGGTTTGTTTTGTTTTTCATGTTAGCAGTCTCTGAGACCTCCTTTCTCACTTTGCCATAAAACTGCAGGGAAAGAGCAGGGCTGGCCCACGAAATTTTGCTGCCTGAGGTGAAGACAAGATGCTTCCCTATATTCTGACTGCACTGACTGTTCAAACCTACTTCAACACTGATAATGGGACTGTGTCCGCCACTGCACCTGAAGGGGCAGCAGACTAGCTTTGGGAGGACAGGGCACACTGTGTGGCACACACAACTGACTCTGCCTAATGGTAGGGTCAGCCCTAGGAAGGAACCATGCCTAGAACAGCTCAGATGACAAAGGTAATGTGAGGAGCCCATGCCGTAGCTCCTGTCCATGTCAGTTCTGTTCCAGTTCTCGAGAGGGGCAATGCACTGTGTGGGCTCCCCCAAGCAGCCCAGGAAGGAGCCATGCCTGAATGGTTCCCATGATGCAAGGGGAACATGAGAAGAAGGCTACAGCTGTAAAGTGCAACCTTTGAATGGTGCTGTGTGTGTGGCAGGCGGGTAGTGGGGGGAAAGAGAAGGTAAGAGAAAGGTCCTAGTTCCAGAATGGTACAAGCTAATGTCACAGCATGGAACCTTGCTACAGGACTGCTGGAAAGGAAATATTCCAGCTCTAAATGTACGTAGTTCAAAATCAACAAGATCCAGAGGCCATCAGCAAATCTGTTCAGTTGCTTGCTTTACTCGGTCTTTCAACAGAAACCTAAGGAAAGGAAAATAATCTAATGTTATTACCTCAGTAGTGATGAGAAGCCTCCCTTTTTGTGTCGTCCTGATTTTCTGCACTTTCTCTTGTCTGCTCTTGTCTCTGTCTCGTTCTTTTACCACCTTCCCCAGAACAGCCAAACTATAGCCCCTAGAGGTCTTCCCTCTAAGAAAAAGGGAACAGTTCAACAGATGGATGAAGCTGAAGAGTGAAGTTGCTGCCCGATAAACAAATCAGAACACACAAAATAGCTTGGAGAGCTGATCCAGAGTTTTAAGATAAGGAGGGAAAGAAGAGTAGGAAATAGGAGACTAAAGAATAAGGCTGGAGGCCTATATAGATAAATCCTTGAAACAGCAAACTTTTCCTTCCCTGATAAAATAAATGTTTTACAGTTCCCTTGCCTTTTGTGTGTCAGCTGAGGTAGCCAGTATGTCTACAATTGCTCCTACAGAAACTATAAAAGCAACAAAGTATCTTGTAACACCTTGAAGACTAGTGAATTTATTCTGGCATAAGCTTCCATGGACTGTAGCCCACTTCATCAGATGTGTGGAGTATTGTGAAGAGTTTCAGCTTTATATACAGTATGTATCTGAAGCCAGCAGGGCAATCTTTAAAATTATGTGAAATCTCAGTTGTTTTGTAATCTCTGAAGCCATAAAATAGTCAACATGTAAATAACTAGAGTATTTGCTTTTTGAGTTTTCAGTGTAATATTGAAAGGGGAAATGTGTCCATGTCAATGACAGAAAGTTGTGTGACCTATTTCTATGATCTAGTGCTCATACATCTCACCCTTCCATCTCTTTTTGGAAGTACAAAAGGTAGATGCATGTGGTGCCCTTCACACACTGCTGCAGCTTCCTGAAAGCTGTTTTTCCATTCTGAGCTGACTGGTTGCTACATGTGAAGAGGTGCTTTCATGGGTAGAGCAGATTGTATGTGTCTTTCTCCCATGCATTCAGGACCCTCTTTCCCGCTGATCAGTACCCTACCATGAAAGACACATGCAATCTGCCTTGCCCATGTGAATGTATCACTCATGAGAGCCGTTGATCACACCTGGCAGCATTATCAACATGTGACTTCTACACGGTTGTAGCTGTGCATGAAGAACACCAGTATGTCTTGCATGTCTACTATTGTCACTTCCGTGTAATGCCCAAAGTGGCTCTTTGTGCACAAGTGCATGTTATCCGAAACATAGGGTCTCCCTCAACGCCCGCCCCGCCTTAACATGTTATAGTGCTTGCTCTGCAACATGTTGTAGATTTCTCCCACTTCTACCAGCAGCAGCCAACGATGTAGATGTCTCCAGTAATGTGTAGTTCTGTACTAAGTTTCCATGGGAATGTCTCCTTAGAATCAAGTTGTTAGTGTAGTTGAGTAACTAGTAAAATGCAGCCATAATTTCTTCGATTGCTTAATTTGAAGTGTCAGCAAGTTTCCTTTCTTTACTTCTGTTATGGAATCTTAAAGTGTATATAAAAGTTTTCACAAGAATGATCTGATACCATCTGTTATTTTAGATGGGACTTCTCTGTGGAAACTGGGTTGTCTCTGGTTTTTCTTGATTTATTTATTTTTTGCCTCAAACATTTTTCTTTACCAGCATACATTTCTGGTCTACTCTGTCAGTACTGAATGCATTTTCATTTAAAACCTTACACTGTTTTGCTATAGACCAAATTTGATTTATTTCCAGAATATATAAGCTGATTTCCAGCTAAATAGCTTTCCTATCGAGTGGATACTATCAGTGTTCATGCATATGCAGTCATACTAATAGAAACTGTGTGGCTTTGAATGACAATAGCACCAGCGACCTATGCCAGTGACCTATGCCAGTGACAATACTTGATCCAAGAGCACCCCAGTCTATAAACCTGATCCTTTAGGTGAAGTACAGCCCCTTCCAGAAAAGATTGAACATCACTGAGCTGAGCAGATGAACCACCCACTACCAGCACTTCCATCTTGTCTGGATTTAGTCTTAGTAAATTGGCCCTCATCTAGTCAATTACTGCACCCAGGTATTGATTCAGAGCACCCACTGCCTCATCTGGATTTGATGAAAAGGAGAGAGAGAGCTGGGTGTTATCTGCATATGGACAACACGTCAATCTACATCTCTGGATAACTTTCCCCAGTGGTTTCTTGTAACTGTTGAACAGCGTTGGGGATAAAATGTTGACAGCATTGGGTTCCTGTGGAACCCCATAGCATAATTAACAAGGGACAGCATAATATCCCCCCCCCCAGTCCTCTAGCGTCAAACAACTGGAAAGTTGTCGAATAAAACTAGGCCAGTTGGTGCTCTGGATACCTCTATTGATGGGGGTTCAAGCCATGATGAACGTGAGCGGCTTTATCTCTGAAATGCCTTGCTATTGAGCCACTCAGAAAAGCTCTGCTGGATGACACTGAGAAGCTGTAGTGGTGGTGGAAAAGAACTCTTTGTCACCATTACCACCACAGAGTAGACTCGATAATGAGCTCTAACCTGTATTCAGTTATACTTGGCATGAGTCTTCCTCCACCTATGTTCTACCATTTCCTTTCTTGCTTAATTGCCCTCAGCTCAGGAGCGGCTGACCGAGGAGCAGCCTGGGCTCTGTTTAGAAGGAATGGGTGCTTGCATGCAATCATGTCAACTGCCTGAGTCATCTCTGCATTCCACAGAGTGACCAGGGCTTTTACAGGAGAACCAACTATACCCAGTTGGAAAATCCCCAGAGCACTCTAGAATCTATTGTAATCCATTAGTCCCCATAGGCAAATCATTTTAATAGGTCCCCCACCCATGCAGAAGGGAAACACCACTGAATAGGAAGTGGTCCATCCAAGACAAGGGGATAGACGTTGTTTTCCCCACTTCCAGATCACCATCCTCCTGCCCAGTTGAAAACACTAAATCAAGCATGTGTCCTGCTACATGTGTTATGGTTTTTCTTTGTTTGAGCTATCTGCAGATAGCTTAGTACTTTGGGGGTCTTTGGCAGCCTGTTATTATAGCAGATAAAAACACTTCTAGACAAAGTGTATGCCTAAGATTGTTTGGTGGGTTGCAATCTAGGTTTTGTACTAACAGTTATTACAGTACAGGAATCTTTGAATCCATTTCTTTCTTTTATTGATGCAAATATAAATTCCCAGTTAAAATACAAGTAGTAAAATATTTAAAAGCAATTAAAGTTGTACTTCCTAAATGTTTCTTGCTGTTAGAAAAGAGAGCATTGCTGAGCCCATTTTGCTTACCAAGATTTTTCTATAGAGTTGTCTGGCAGTATCACAGGCAGGGAGCTTTGATAATCAAGGAAGCTACCTGGCCCCCAAATCAGACCATATTTATGCAGCTCCTAAAATATTACCTCACTGCCAATATGTCAGTACTAATTGCTGTTTCATAATTCTGAGTTCACAATCTTAACTTCTAAAAGAATCTTTCATGATCAAAACACACATACAAAAACTTAAACATACATTTTTCAAGTTAGATACAATTAATTTTGATATATGTCTTTAGCAAAGCGATTTCTTACCCAAGGTTTACTAATTAAATCTAAGTACGTAATGTTTTCTAGATGACTATATATCAGACTTAATGTTTATACCTTACACAGTATTTTTGCTCTTTAATTGATAAGCGAAAACTTTTTAAGTTCATTCTGACCCTGAATAGTACAGTTTGATGTCTCTTCATTTCTCACATAATCCTTTTCATCTCTGGTGATTCAGCATTTTCTCTTTGGATATTATCCAAACTGCTTTGCCAATTACATTTTGATAACGATTACCTAAAGTTCATTGTGAATGCACCTTGTATCTTCCCTGTTAGTACCAGTTACCTTATTTAATTCTCTGGATTCCTAATTACCTTCTATGCAACATGCTTAATTGCCTGGGGCTTGCAACTCCAAGATAGCTTTTGCTTTTGTGTGTGTGTGAGAAATAGTCACTTTCTTCAGCAGTCATTTTGAATACATTGAAAATTGCGCCACCAACCTTTTGTAGCAAATCACCCCCTAGTTGTCATGGCAGCTATCAAGTCCTTAGCTGCTCCTGCCCTGACGGCCTTGACATGAAAGTTAAGATCCCGCAGAACCATCATCCTGGGATCCTCAACACCAAATCCGAGACCACTTCTGTCAGCATAGGCAGGGACACTGATGGGCAGTGGGATGCGTGCTACACCAGCAGAATATCTAATCTGGCCCAGAACCCAACACAAGATGTAGTCAAGATTGGCACTCAAACAGATAGGAAGCCTGCAGAGGGAGATTCTATAGACAGGCCAGGCATCAGTGGTCAGCATGAGTAGACAGCTGCAAAGGGCCCATCCATGCCACAGATGCCACCATCCTCCTCCTCATTGTCCCAACTGGCCTTGGTGGTGAGAGGAAGTGCTATAGATGAACATGCAGGCCCTCTGGTGCTCAATTTTAAAAGAAAAAAATTGCTTACGTTTTGAGTAGCAGCGCTTTGAACCAATCAGATGCTGCCTTTGGGAGGACTCAGCTAATGAGCAACTTAAAGACTGCCCCATCTCCTCATTGGCCAATTCTTGCCCCCCCAAAGGCATGTCTGATTGTTCAGAGCACTGCTACTTAAAATGTAATTTTTTTGTTCATTGGTTGGTTGGTTTTAAAAGTATGCACGGGGCTGCGGGGTCAGCCAGCTGGATTCTGCAGTGCTTTGTCAGGGGGGCCAGCTGGCTGGGCCAGGTGAGAAGAAGGAGGAACCTTCATACCCTTACCAGGTAAACACAGAAGTGGAGTGGAGGGAGAGAGCTTTGGTTGGCTGGCCAGCTGGCAAGTGGGCTTCTGTGGGCAAGGGGCTTCTGCAGGCAGGCGGGTGGGGAGGCAGGTAGGCAGTCAATGGGTGGGTGGCTGGCTTTGGGTAGGGGTGCTCCACTTCTGCATGGTTTCTGGCGGGTGTTTTGGGCAAAGAGGGGGCTTGAGTGAGCATCCTTGGGGCTTCAGTGGCGGCATGGGCACATCGGCAGCACTAGGCCAAGGGCCCACTGGAATCTGGCACCAGCCTTGCCTGTCGACCACAGTAACCCCTTTCCCTGACCCTCAAATCTATGTTGGTGCTGCACCACATACCCAGAAGGACACAGCTAATCCCTCCCAGTTCCCCCATGAGGTCTTGGCAATGCATATCAGGTTGGTCCTCTGATCCACAATGAAATCATGCATTTGAGAGGTTTTATTTTCAACTGATCTTCAATAACGGCACCACTAGTTCCAAGGGTGATCTGGTAAGGCAGCTAGGACGCATCTAGTTAGGGGAAAGAACCGGAAGAGAAATCAGGTGTGAGATGTCTAACACCATACTACCGCCTACCTGTGACTACACTAATAGGGGTAGTGCAGTCACAGGTGAAAGTTCCCTCCCTCCACTCCATGCTCCCCAAGTTAACCAATGAATTTCCCAGGCACAAGTTAAAAACTCCAGTGTAAAACAGAGAGACCCTACCGCATCAGATGCTCACCGACCCCCAGATATTAGCCAAATGTTAGTGGCAATGGGGGAGATCTCTGTTGGCCAAGTTGTTGCAACTGGCCTTCTGGCCTTCTGCTGGTACAGCAGCTAGCAAGAAGCAGGCACTACATGGTTTTAAATGCCCCCACCTGCTCCATTGGTCTCCCGGCTGCTATACTGTGCTGCTGCTGCTGGATACCAGGTTGTGTTGGGCTGAACAGATGCCAAGTTTCCAGCACTGCTGTGAAAGGCCTTGAACGGTCAAACCCCAAAGCTGCCCCGCACCCTGCAACTGACTGACTGATGGAGGTCTTATATTTTTAGCAGAACATATTTACAGCTCAATCCTATATATGTTTATTCATAAGTCCCAGTCGGGTTCGGTGGGACTTATTTAATGATTAACATGTCCCACTGATTTTAACAGAACTAAAGCATGACTAACATAGTCTGGATCCAATATGTCTATAGGAACAGTAATCAGTAGAGTGTTATTGACTATATTTGGTGCTCTTGTCATATAGTTTTGGCTTTGGATTTCTAACTGTAAAACATGAGCCACCTCTAAAATGCAGTCTTTTGTGTTAACCAGCTGATTCTTTTTTCTTTAAAGAGAGGCTTGCATGCCTCAGCATTTTTGTTCTGACAAACAGAATGAGATTGTATTCACTTAGTCAAGTGTTAAATAAATTCAGGGCCCAAGATCAGTTGTTTTGGAATGTACTTTTATGATATTCTTTGTCAGCCGATAACTTACAGAAATAAAAAAGGCATTGTTTAAAGCACAAGCTGGCAACAGGAGAAAAAAGTGGGGGATTTTTCTAGTATGATATATGGGATGTAATGGAGCTCACTCAACTGCAGGCTAGAATATGTTTGTCTCATTGTTATACACATTAGACCTATAGTTTCTTTGCATATATTTCTTGCTGAAAACATTGCACAGTTTTTTTTGGCGGAAGGCCCAAGAAAAGTAAGCAGGCATTAATGGAACTTCTCTTGAATGGTGCTGCTCATTCTTGTCAGAGAGAGCCTTATGAGGTTTCTTTCCTCTTCAAAGTGAGGTTGCTGGCAGATCTGTATATCAGGGATGAAAAATGTGCAGCCCATGGCCTACCAAGCCATTTCTGGCAGCCCATTAGACTACACCCCCTCCCCCTCTATCTGCTGCCGCTGCAAAAATTGCAGTGGCACTGCATGGGTTTTCTCTTCCCTTATCTCTGAAAAGATAGATAAAATCTGCTGTGAGACTGGAGATGAGGAAGGGTTTTCCTTGCTAGCACTAGCAAAAGAAACAGGTGATTGTGTGTGTGCATGCGTGTGTAAGTGTACATATGCACACATGTGCTGCCCCAGGTGCTGGCCGGTGCAGCCCCCAGGACTGAAAAGACTTCACATCCCTAGAATATGTGGAGATTGAGTTAATATACATGAGTTGGGTGCCAATTGTGTGTGGTGTTGCCCTTCACTGGTTTTGTTTTTCACCTTCCAATGGTGCAGGATCCAGCATGAAAGAAGGGTCAAAGGGAGATGAAATCTCAAGGGTGCACCAAAATTGATCCAACACATTTTAAAGTACACTTCTTCGGAGGCACTACAAATGAGAATAATTAACATTTTATATACTGTTAACCTTTTAATGCTATCAAAACAATTATGTTCTATAATAAAGGAGAAACAGATATCAATGAAAAAGGAAAAGGACAACAGCTATATCTTTAAAAGTTCTGTAACATGATTAAATGGCCAAAAAAAAGGCCTCTACAAAAATTCCTCGATAGAAATAAGAACAAAGCAAACTAGAAGTTTTAAAAGCTAATTGATAATGAAGAATTAAGTTGGTTTCAAATTAGGCAGGTAAGGGTGATTATGGAAGTGGAACATGGATTCAGTGGTTACCACCCATCCATTGAGCCCCTTTTGTTGGGGAATCACCAAAGCTTAAATCATCTTTTTATTCAGATGATCTTTTGTTAAGAACAAGCTGGTGCAGGTTGAAACTTTTAACACTGGCTGTGCTTTTATTTGGTCTGATTTTATTGGATTCCTTACATAATTTCTTCTTTTACATTATTATTTCCTGCCATGAATTTTCAGGATAGAGTGGGCTAGAATTTAAAATAAATGACAGCTCATCCATAATGATTGTACAATTAACAGCTTACCCTTTAATTAGCCGAATAGTTTGTGCTGATCGCTACTGGAAAAAGCTTGCAATCCTAGACCCTTTCACATTGACTTACTCTTGGAGATCTAGGGGGTGTTTCCACCAGCAATTTACTCTGAGCTGGCTGTGTGTTGAGGCTGTTAGGGATACATAACATTGTGGCCATCCAGCAGCCACTCTGGAGCTTATCAGGGAAAAACTGGATTTCCTGAGACTGCTTGAAGTCTGATTCTTTTCCTTAAGTCAGGTTCTCCTCGATATAGTTACTGTGTGCCTCAACCCCTGCATTTACCTCAGGTATGCTAGCCCTGTCCAGGGGTGTGCCTTTCACTGTCACCCCAGTCAAGGGGTGTTTCCTGTGTGTTTCCCATCCCTGCGCAAGCCCATTAGTGTCTCCTCAGAAATAACTCCCACTGTGCTGAATGAGGCTTGCCTGCTGAATGCCCACATCAGAAGTTACAGAGATCACCCTCAATTGACATGGAATAGTTTAAAGCTCAATTCCCTAAATGCAGTAAAGGGCGATCTCGAGGCCCCGATTCTCCATTGTTTGGTTTATTGCCTTAGGAAGTAACTACTTCCACCCTTCGTTATAGAGATCCTGCGGGTTAAAATGGGGGCTGGTTTCCTGTCGTTGTGTTCTCCCCCCCCCTTTCCCAGCACAAGCATACGTGTGTCTACTCAGAAGTAACTCCCATTGTGCTCAATGAGACTTGCTTCTGAAATGCAGGTGCATCTGGACTAAAGGGGAAAGGAGAAAGTGGGGGAGAGGGGGGAAGCCTCTCTTATTGGTTGAGCAGGCCCTGCCAGTCAGATAACGTTCATTCCAACCCCCATCAGGAAGTATGTTCTGTGAAGCGATTTTTACTGGTGCAGAGAACCTGCTTGTGGAGCCCTGCATGGATCAAAGCACAGCAAAGCTGATTCCTTAAAAAAAAAAAATCAGGTGCTCCTCCATTCCCTTCTCCTTCCATTGTCATGGAAACACGGCCCTTGTTGAGTTCATCAAATTTGTAAATATTTTACTGAACTATTCTGCATTTTAGTATTCTTACAACAAGATATAGATATAATTTGATTTCTACATAAAATGAATGTGCAATTAATACTATGTGGCATTATATTAAAAAATCAGTTACCTGAAACTGCTAACATTGTAAAAAGTTTGCCTGGCTGGGAGAAAAATGACTGATGTGATCTTTCATAATCTAGATCAGATTAAAATTGATGCGTTATAGTAAGTTATATCAGACTACAAAAAACCTTGTTATATTCTACAGATTGCTCTGTACTGCCAACAGAAGTTGTTCTACTGTCTGGAGGAGGGTGGGAATCCTATACTGGACCTTTTTAATTGGTCCTTCATTTTCAGACTGTCTCCAGCACAGGAAGTCTTTGGATATATGATAATACATGAAAATTTCTAAAACGAAAAACATTCAAACATAATTGAGACACCAATCAGTTGCCACTCAATGTAACATGAGGAATTGCTTCCTGAGTATAATAATTTAGCTCAAGGAGGAAGACAATCATAATTCATTTTGCTTGGTTACATTGCTTTCCTACATATATTGACATAATGAGGCTAGAATCACAAAGGTTGTCCAAGTTTCTGTGCTTATACAATGAGGCAAATATGACTCTTACAGTGCAATCCTCTCCCTATTTACTCAGAAGTAATTCCCACTGAATACACCTAAATAATTGGGTATAGAATGGCAACCTTAAATGGCTGAAATAAAACGTTGCTTCTGAATACAACTCCACATTAAGACACAAATCCAAGATCAGACCCATGTGCACTGATAATTTCTTTGGACAAAGGCCAGAACTGGTTTAGGGTGTACAATTACTAATGCAAAAACCACTCCACTTCACTCATAGGTGTTGTTTGAAAGAATAAGGGAAATATCCACCCTTTTAACATCCTGATTTTGAGTACAAGCTGCTTAAAGAACATTATAGTGTCACTGACTCGTGTGAACTGATCTTGAGTGTGCACTCTTAAAGACTGAAGCCAGGTTTTTTTATCTTGTTGGGACTATTTTACACATACAGTCAGGGCCAGAAATATTGGAACAAGGATAACTGTTTTGGCAGTTGGCCTCTGTACACCACCACATTGAAGTTGAAAGGAAACACACCCAGATGGGAGCGAAGTCAGGACTTTCAGCTGTAATTCAAGGGGTGTGACAAAAGTGGGGCACTAACCATTCAGGAAGTACAGCCAGTGGCATACACACACACCCATCATTGGTGGCTCATAAGTAATGGAACAAATGGCTGACAAGCAGCTGCATGGCCAGGTGTGGCCTGTTTCCTGGGTACCCCATGACCAATCAAGCAGAGAAAAGGCCTGGAGGTGGTTCTGAATGTTACATTTGCATTTGGTAGCTGTTCACTGGAACCCCCAACATGAGGTCCAAAGAGGTGTCCATGCGAGTGAAGGAGGCCATCATTAGGCTGAGGAAACAACATAAACCCATCAGAGAGATAGCAAAAACAGTGGGAATGGCCAACACAACAGTTTGGACTATCCTGCAAAAGAAGGAATTAACTGGCAAGCTCAGCAACAGCAAAAGACCTGGAAGACCATGGAAGACAACTGAAGTGGATGACCACAGAATGCTGCTCATGGTGAAGAGGAACCCTTTCACAACATCCAGTCAGGTCAAGAACGCTCTTGAGGAGGTAGGCATGCCATTGTCAACATCTACAGTCAAGAGACGACTTTATGAATGTAAATACAGAGGCTTCACAACAAGGTGCAAACTACTGGTAACACTCAAGAACAGAAAGGCCAGATTAGCCTTTGCCAGCAAACACCTAAAAAAGCCTGCCCAGTTCTGGAATAAGATCCTTTGGACTGATGAAACCAAGATTAACTTGTACCCGAATGATGGGAAGAGAAAAGTGTGGAGAAGGAAAGGAACAGCTCATGTCTAAAGCCTACCACATCATCTGTCAAACATGGTGGAGGCAGTGTGATGGCATGGGCATGTATGGCTGCCAATGGAACTGAGTCACTGGTGTTTATTGATGACCTGACTGCTGATCAAGGCAGCAGGATGAATTCTGAAGTGTATACGGCTGAACTTTCTGCTCAGATTCAGCCAAATGTTGCCAAACTGATAGGACGCCGCTTCATATTGCAGATGGATCATGACCCAAAACATACAGCAAAAGCTACCCCAGAGTTTCTCAAGGCAAAGAAGTGGGATGTTCTTCAATGGCCAAGTCAGTCACCTGATCTCAACCCAATAGAGCATGCTTTTCACTTACTGAAGTCAAGACTGAAGGCAGAAAGACCCACAAACAAGCAGCAGCTGAAGGCAGCTGCCTGCCATAAAGGCCTGGCAAAGCATGTCGAGGGAGGAAACGCAGCATTTGGTCATGTCCATGGGTTCCAGACTTCAGACAGTCATTGACTGCAAAGGGTTTTCATCCAGGTATTAAAGGCGACCATTAAGTTTGAAATGATGTTGGTTTGTTCCATTACTTATGAGCCACCAACGATGGGTGTGTGTCTATGCCACTGGCTGTCCTTCCTGAATGGTTAGTGCCCCACTTTTGTCCAACCCCTTGAATTACAGCTGAAAGTCCTGACTTCGCTCCCATCTGGGTGTGTTTCCTTTCAACTTTAGTGTGGTGGTGTACAGAGGCCAACTGCCAAAACAGTTATCCTTGTTCCAATATTTCTGGCCCTGACTGTACCTTTAGGTTGCAACTGCTACAAAACATGTAATAAGTACTTATACCATTCACATATACTTCACAGGGAGCCAGGATTGTTTTTCTCAGTGGCAAATCAGGGTCCAACCAATTAAAGCTGGGTTTGGAGCATTCCACTTTAAAAATCAAATTCCTCAACTGAAATGAAATCCCATCTGTGTCTGTTTTTCAGAATGTAACAGTGGCAAATGGCAGGAAAAGAACTATAATAAAAGCAGGGGGCAAAAGCTTTTTTTTGTAGCCAGAGCCAGCATCAAGGGTAGGCATGGTTGGGCCCCAGCCATGGGCTCTGGCCCCAGCAGGGGCCCACTGACAACAGGCCCCTGGACATGCTCCTTGTGAAGGATGGCTGGTTTCACCCCAACAACCCTGCAAGATAGGACAGGCCTAAGTTGGCCACAGTTTTCCCCAAAGTCACCCAGTAGCTCCCACCCACGCCAGTAGGCACTGATTTACCACTGAAGTTATTCAGGTAGACCACACCAACTGAAGGTTGGATAAAAGTTTATTTAAAAGGGAAGGGCAAAGAGGAAGGAATAGGTGAGAGGTGTAGGTTGTACAGGAAATTACAAGCAAAGTCAAACAAGTACACAACTCTAAGCAAAACCAGAACCGCCAAACCTCAAGGCGCACACTCCCAAGAGTAAAACAATAAAGCTAACTAGTCTATCCTATACATACCAAAGTATGGGCCTCCCAGGATAGCCATCGACCAGCAGCACACCCTAGTACCGTCAGGGCCAGAAGGGACACCCGCCCCTTCCTTCGTTCTCTTTTTATTTTCTAGCCCTAGCAACTCCAGGCAGATTTGGAGCACCCAATCCAAACCCAGTCCCAGGTCACCCCACCCTCCCAAGGAGGTTGCATCTTCCCACCAAGCACGGTTGTTGTCACTTTCCCAATTAGGCAGAGCAACCCATGGCCTTGAGCTGCCAGGCTGAAAAACGCCAAAACCCATCAACCTCCAGGTGGCTGCTGTATACGTGACTGCCCCAATGGCCCTCAAAATTCTTACTCTATTAACCCATTCTTGACATCCCCCCCTTTAAAAGATGAGAACTTGGGGGACAACCTCCCGATTCTCTCTCTTCCCACCCACCCCCTTACTTAAAACTCTACTAAAATACAGTTTCCCCAATCAAAAACAACCAACGTCATACTAAAAGAAAGAAAAAGAAAACACCTTCTGGCAGACTTTCCGAACAAAACCCAACAACTTGGGGTTACTTAGCTAGAAGCCCTTCCCCTCTCCCGTTGGTAGACTCCCATCATGAACACGGGAGAGGCTGTCAGCTAAGATGTTCTTCTTGCCCTGTATATGGGAAACCTCAAAATCATAGTCTTGCAAGGCTAAACGCCATTGCAAAAGCTTCTGGTTGGATCCTTTTACTCAGTCCAACCAGCACAAGGGGGAATGTCTGGCCCCACAGGTAAGGTCTAAGTTTGCCCAAAGCCCACACAATGGCTAGACACTCCTTCTCCACTGTTGCCAAGTTCTGCTCCCGGGGCAGTAATTTCTTACTCAGATAGACAACTGGATGGAATTCTCGGTTGGGCCCTTCTTGCAGAAGGCCTGCCCCCATCCCCGCCTCTGAGGCATCCATCTGAAGAACAAAAGGGGCCTCAAAATCCAGGGCCTCCAAGATTGGATAGTCCACCAGTTGATCAAAGGCTTGTTGGCATAATGTGGTCCACTTCACTAGGATCAGTTGCTTCTTCTTACAAAGATCAGTCAGGGGGGCTGCCAGATTGCTAAAGTGTCACTAGCGACAAAGTGTCGCTAGTACCCGGCTAGGCCCAAGAAGGACTGGACCTGCTTCTCGGTCTTAGGTACTGGCCAGTCTCGAATGGGCACGATTTTGGCATCAAGGGGTTTAATGGTACCTCCCTCCACCCTATGGCCTAGATAAGTAACCTCCCCTAGGCCAAACTGATGTTTTGAGGCCTTCACAGTTAGGCAGGCTTCTTGGAGGTGCCCAAACACCTGGCAGACATGTTCCAAATGGGACTCCCAGGTCTGACTAAAAGTAGCCACATTGTCTAGGTACGCACAGGCGAAAGCCCCCAGCCTATTTAGCAGCCTGTTAATTAGCCTCTGAAAGGTACTAGGGGCCCCCTTCAGGCCGAAGGGGAGTACTACAAATTCATAGAGGCCGAGATGGGTGACGAAAGCTGACGTTTTAATCACCTCCTCATCTAGGGGCACTTGCCAATACCCTTTAGTCAAGTCAATTGTAGTGATGTATCAGGCCTTCCCTAAGTCTTCCAAAAGGGCCTCAATCTGAGGCATTGGGTAGGGATCTGGTTGAGTAAATAAGTTCAGTTTTCAATAGTCAACACAGAACCGGATGTCCCCATCATCCTTTTTCTCTACTAACACCACAGGGGAGGACCAAGGACTTTGGGAAGCCCGAATGACCCCCATCTTCAACATAGCTTGAATTTCTCGGGCAGTATCGGCAGCATGCTTGCCTGTAGCACAATAGGGGGAAGATTGAATAGGAGGGTGGTCCCCAGTCATTATGGAATGACTGGCTAGGGTCGTCCGCCCCGGCACTGCTGAAAACATGGCCTTAAAGTCTTGTAAGAGGACCTCCAGTTGTTGCCGCTGTGACATAGTCAAAGCTGGGGGGAGAACCACATCCTCCACCCCCCCAGTGCCGCAACACTCCTCCAGCATATCCGCTACCTCCCCCACATCCTCCTTCTCGGCCAGGAATCAAAACACCATATGCTCCCGACTCACATAGGGTTTTAACATGTTAACATGAAACACTTTCGGCTGCTGGAACAAATCTGGGTAGGCCACCAAATAGTTAACTTCCCCAATAGTTGTTTGACAACCATGGGCCCCTCCCACTTCACAGACAATTTATCCGGCTTCAGGGGTTTAAGCACCAACACACGATCTCCAGGCTGGAACACCCGTAATTTAGCCTTCTGATCGTACCAGACCTCCTGTTCCTCCTGCGCTCGAGCCAAATTAGCTTGAGCCACCTCTCGAACATCCTGTAAGGTGTTTTGTAAGTTCTGCATAAAAGCCACCACTGATTGGGGGGAAGAAGCCACTGCTCCCTCCCATTCAGCCCGTAGCAAAGCCAGGGCCCCCCAAATTTCCCGGCCAAACATCAGTTCATTGGGTGAAAATCCCAGGCTCTCCTGAGGAGCATCACAATAGGCAAATAACAGAAACGGTAAGTTGTTGTTGTTGTTCAGTCGTTCAGTCGTGTCCGACTCTTCGTGACCCCATGGACCATAGCACGCCAGGCCTTCCTGTCCTGTGCTCTCTCCCGGAGCGTGCTCAAGTTCATATTCATTGCATCCGTGATGCTATCTAGCCATCTCATCCTCTGTCGTCCCCTTCTCCTTTTGCCTTCAGTCTTTCCCAGCATCAGGGTCTTTTCCAGGGAGTTTTCTCTTCGCATTAGGTGGCCAAAATATTGGAGCTTCAGCTTCAGTATCTGTCCTTCCAATGAGCACTCAGGGTTGATTTCCTTTAGGATGGACTGATTTGACCTCCTTGCAGTCCAGGGGACTCGTAAGAGTCTTCTCCAGCACCACAGTTCGAAAGCATCAATTCTTCAGCGTTCAGCCTTCCTTATAGTCCAGCTCTCACAGCCATACATTACTACTGGGAAAACCATAGCTTTGATTAGACGGACCTTTGTTGGCAAGGTGATGTCTCTGCTTCTTACTATGCTGTCTAGGTTGGCCATAGCTTTCCTCCCAAGGAGCAAGCGTCTTTTAATTTCATGGCTACAGTCACCGTCTGCGGTGATCTTGGAGCCCAAGAAAGTAAAATCTGTCACTGCTTCCATTTCTTCCCCTTCTATATGCCAGGAAGTGATGGGGCCAGATGCCATGATCTTAGTTTTGTTAATGTTGAGTTTCAAACCAGCTTTTGCACTCTCCTCTTTCACCCTCAACAAGAGGCTCTTGAGATCCTCTTCGCTTTCTGCCATTAGGGTGGTATCGTCTGCATATCGGAGGTTGTTGATAATTCTCCCAGCAATCTTAATTCCGACCTCTGATTCATCCAACCCGGCATTTCTCATGATGTACTCTGCATATAAGTTAAATAAGCAGGGTGACAATATGCAGCCTTGTCGTACTCCTTTCCCAATTTTGAACCAATCGGTTGTTCCATGTCTGGTTCTTACTGTTGCTTCTTGACCCTCATACAGGTTTCTCAGGAGACAGGTAAGGTGGTCTGGTACTCCCATCACTTTAAGAATTTGCCACAGTTTGTTGTGATCCACACAATCAAAGGCTTTAGCGTAGTCAATGAAGCAGAAATAGACGTTTTTCTGGAATTCTCTTGCTTTCTCCATGATGCAGCGAATGTTGGCGATTTGATCTCTAGTTCCTCTGCCTCTTCGAAACCCAGCTTGTACTTCCGGTAGTTCTCGGTTCGCATACTGCTGAAGCCTAGCTTGTAGGATTTTGAGCATCACCTTGCTGGCATGTGAAATGAGCGCAATTGTGCGGTAGTTTGAACACTCTTTGGCGTTGTCCTTCTTTGGAATTGGAATGTAAACTGACCTTTTCCAGTCTTGCGGCCACTGTTGAGTGTTCCAGATTTGTTGGCATATTGAATGCAGCACTTTAACAGCATCATCTTTTAGGATTTTAAATAGCTCAGCTGGAATACTGTCATCTCCACTAGCTTTGTTGTTACTAATGCTTCCTAAGGCCCACTTGACTTCACTCTCCAGGATGTCCGGCTCAAGTTCAGTGACCGCACTATCATGGCTATCAGGGACATTCAGATCTTTCCTGTATAGTTCTTCTGTGTATTCTTGCCACCTCTTCTTAATCTCATCGGCTTCTGTTAGGTCCCTGCCTTCTTTGTCCTTTATCATGCCCGTCTTTGCACAAAACGTTCCCTTGAGATCTCCAATTTTCTTGAAGAGATCTCTAGTCTTTCCCATTCTGTTGTTTTCCTCGATTTCTTTGCATTGTTCATTTCAGAAGGCCTTCTTGTCTCTTCTTGCTATTCTCTGGAACTCTGCATTCAGTTGGGTATATCTTCCCCTTTCTCCCTTGCTTTTCGCTTCCCTTCTTTCGTGAGCTACTTGTAAAGCCTCATCAGACAGCCACTTTGCTTTCTTGCATTTCTTTTTCTTTGGGATGGATTGAGTTGCTGCCTCCTGAACAATGTTACGGACCTCCGTCCATAGTTCCTCAGGCACTCTGTCTATCAGGTCTAATCCCTGAAATCTATTCCTCACCTCCACTGTATATTCATCAGGGATATGATTTAGGTCATACCTGAACGGTTTAGTGGTTTTCCCTATGTTCTTCAATTTAAGCCGAAATTTTGCAAGAAGCAGCTCATGATCTGAGCCACAGTCAGCTCTAGGTCTTGTTTTTACTGACTGTATGGAGCTTCTCCATCTTTGGCTGCAAAGGACATAATCAATCTGATTTCGATATTGACCATCTGGTGACGTCCATGTGTAGAGTCGCCTCTTGTGCTGTTGGAAAAGAGTGTTTGCTATGATCAGCATGTTCTCTTGGCAAAACTCTATTAGCTTTTGTCCTGCTTCATTTTGTACACCAAGGCCACGCCTGCCTGTTATCCCGGTGATTTCTTGAGTTCCTACTTTAGCATTCCAATCCCCTGTGATGAAGAGGACATCTTTTTTTGGTGTTAGTTCTAGAAGGTGTTGTAGGTCTTCATAGAACCGATCAACCTCAGCTTCTTCGGCCTCAGTGGTTGGGGCATAGACTTGAATTACTGTGATGTTGAATGGTTTGCCTTGGATTCGTACTGAGATCATTCTGTCATTTTTGAGATTGTACCCCAGTACTGCTTTTCCCACCCTTTTGTTGACTATGAGTGCTACTCCATTTCTTCTAAGGGATTCTTGCCCGCAGTAGTAGATATGATGGTCACCTGAATTAAATTCGCCCATGCTTGTCCATTTTAGTTCGCTGATTCCCAAGATGTCGATGTTCAATCTTGCCATCTCATGTTTGACCACCTCCACCTTACCTTGATTCATTGATCTGACATTCCAGGTTCCTAACAATATTGTTCTTTACAGCATCGGATTTTCTTTTCACCACCAGACACATCCACAGCTGAGTGTCCTTTCGGGTTTGGCCCAGCTGCTTCACTCTTTCTGGCGCTACTTGGAAATACCCTCTGCTCTTCCCCAGTAGCATATTGGACACCTTCCGACCTGAGGGGCTCATCTTCCGGCGTCATATCTTTTAGCCTTGAGATACGTTCCATGGGGTTTTCTTGGCAAGAATACTGGAGTGGGTTGCCATTTCCTTCTCCAGTGGACCACATTTTGTCAGAACTCTCTGCCATGACCTGTCCGTCTTGGGTGGCCCTGCACGGCATAGCTTATGGCTTCACTGAGTTACGCAAGCCCCTTCGCCACAACAAGGCAGTGATCCATGAAGGGGAGAAACGGTAAGGCTTGATCCCAATCGGCTGGATGCTGAAGCATGTATGCCCGGATCATCTGGTCCAGAGTCTGATTAAACCTTTCCACCAACCCATTGGTTTGATGGTGATAGGAGATGCTAAAAGAAGTCTCTACACCCCCGATCTCCCATATCTTCTGCAGTAGTCTCAAAACAAACCCAGTGCCTTGAGCCAACAAAATGGTCTTGGGCATTCCTTGATGAGAACAAATGGAAAGCAAGGCTTTAGCCAAAGTGGCAACTGTGATAGTTGACAAAGGCGCAGCTTCTGCATATTGGGTGGCGAAATCTATGACACTCAGAATGAACCTCTTTCCTGTCTTAGTAGTAGGGGCAAAGGGTCCCATGATGTCAATGCTGATGTGTTAAAAAGGGGCCTCCATCAGAGGGAGGGGTTGTAGTGGTGCCTTTGGATGATCTTCATTAAACCCTACTCTCTGGCAGGCATCACAAGAAGCACAACATTCCTTCAACGCCTTGGCCACTAGGGGCCAGTAAAACCCCTTGGTTACTCGGCTCTGATAGGGATGTCAGAGAATTCCACCACGGATCTCAGTGAAGCTGAATGCCAGTGCATTAGGCCCCCCGAAATCCATGGTGGAACGAATCCCCCTGCCCCACCACCCCATGAAAGAGGCGCAAAACGGACCACTTACCTGGTGCTGTTCGCGCTGCTTTGCGAATGGCGGCGCGTCTGCGGCCGCCATTCGCTTCCCCATTTGGCCGTGATAGGCTACGTAAATACTTACATAGCCTATCATGGCTAACGCAGGGACACCATTTGCATTCCTGCGGAGGCCGTGATAGGCTACGTAAATATTTACGTAGCCTATCACGGTAAAAAAACAGAGGTGCAAATGGCGTAGCGGCCGCCATTTGCGCCCCTGTCTTTCGCCGTGATAGGCTCCGTAAATATTTACGTAGCCTATCACGACCAAAAACATGAACGCAAATGGCAGCTGCCGTAGTCACTGCCATTTGCATCCGCAGGCTCCAGATGCCTGCGAATGCACCCGGCCGACAGCTGCGCATAGTGGCCGCAGAGCAGAGCTGGCTGGGTTAGGATTTTGGGGGGAGGTGCGGAGCGCCTCCCCCCCCCACCGTGAATCACCCCTGCGAAAAGGTAAGTGACTTTTGTACATCCCTATCTGCGTACGTTTAACTCCCAGAGTATGTTTGGCCCCTACACACCACCTCATGGGCCAGGCAGAGAAGTTGCTCTCAAAATGCTTGGAGCACAACCAGCTGGCAGGTCCACTTCGCCCCATATCCTTTAGGAGCGAAATCTCTATACAAAGCCCCATTAGTCCACAAGAACCAGGCCAGATAGACTGAAGAAACATCGGCGATACCCCGGGCAGCCTCTTCCCGGCAAGACTGTAGGGTAGGATCAGAGATCTGGGTGCAATGAAACTCGGGCTAGGGCTACCTCCTGTTCCCAGTTCTTCTCCATTCTCCCCTTCCAAGTCTCCGCCATCCATCTCTGCTCCCGGGCTGGAAGAAGCCTCCTTGGCCTCAGCCATCGGAGGGCTCTCCAGTAATTCTGCCATCAGGTCAGGAGTTGCCTCTCACAGTTTAGCAGCCTGGCTATGGGTAATGGCCTTCATTTGCACCCTATAGGCAAGGTCATTTCCGATCAATACGTGCCATGGATAAGAGGACTCCTCCTGATGGATGATCACATCTAATTCTCCCTTCCAGCCCCGGTACTCAACCCACACTCTAGCAACAGGGACCTCAATGCTCAGGGAGTTGTAAGGGGTAACAGAGTAAGTCTGGCCTTCCCAAAGCTGCCCCTCCTCCAGATATCATCTGTCCACAGTCGTCACGTCTGCCCCTGTGTCCCAGTAAGCCCTGACTCGAGCCCCATTAATAACAATACACTCACAAAACTGCATCTGGCTCCATTTGATCTGGCCCGGCCGCAACAGCCTCATCGCCACTGAAGAGCCAGTGGCTGGGGTGCCTGAGCTAACAAAGCTGCGCTGGTCACTTCCAGTCGATTGAACATCAGAGCTTTCGGCTTCAGGTTTGCAGGGCGACTGGCAAGGGGGTTTCCGATGGAAGGCAGATTCCCACACCAACCATGTCGGTGTTGAACGGCAGCTGCCCATCTGCAGCCCGTCCTTTCCAGCTTTCCCCGACCCATTCTGAAGCAGCCTGGCTCACAGTTGGAGTCAGAGGGCGGGCAATCATAGCCACTTTCGGTTGGGTCTCCATTGCCGCCTTAGCCAACTTTGAGCAATCTCGCTTCAGGTGGCCCACCTCTTTACAATAATAACAGCCTCCAGCCTGGGGGGTGGACGTGGCTCTGGGCAGAGGCTCTTGCTGCCCCCCTTCAACTACCCTCGGGGAGCCACTAGTCACTTTAGCCTCACTCCCCTTCTCATTCCCCCCTGCTCCAGCTCCTCCAAAAGTCTTGGAACTCACAGATCGGGAAGAATCACTCTGGCGATGGATGCTCATCTGGTCTGCCATAAGCCCTGCCACTTGCACAGTCTGGGGGTTCCTATCGCTGACCAGGGCCGCCAATTCCAGAGGAAGTAGGGACAGATATTGCTCCAGCCCCACCAGCTCCCGCAGTTCTTCAAAGGAGCAGGCTTCAGCCGCCTCCAGCCATATGTCCAAGGCCTTTGCTAATCTCCCCGGTAGGGCGACATAGCTCTTTTTCACTACAGGCCGTAAATTCCAGAACAATTGGCCACATTGGTCAGCAGATAAGCCGAAATGTTGTTTTACGAAGATCTTAAACATCTCGTAGTCATGGGCATCTGGTCGAGCCACAGACCCTAATAAATCTGCCAATTCACCTGTAACTTGAGCCCTCAAGAGGGCCATATGTTGGGGGGTAACACATTTTGATCTTCACAGGCCAGCTCGAATAGAGAGAAAAAGCTAAAAACGTCCTGCCCCGGATGATAAACAGGAAAAAGTTTACGATCCAGCCGGGCAAACACATTCCTTTCCCCCGAGGGCCCCCATTGGGCTTTCAGCACTTCAATTTGCAATTCCATCAGTCTCATCTGCCTGGCATGAGTCTCTTGAGAAGCACGCCTCCATTCCCCAACACTGTCTGGGAGACTGTTGGGTTCAGAGGCCGGCACCGGGCTCTCTCGCCTCCCACTAGCCAGGGTTGCGGCGGTTAAATCCATGGGCCAATTTTCCACCTCTGCAGCCATAGCCAGCATTCCACTTCTCCCCAGGCCAGAGGCAGAAGCATCCACTACCCATTCAATGACAGCCGGCCTCCACTCCAGGCAGCTGGGAGGAAACAACCTCCTCCTGATCCAATGCGTGGTCCCTGACTAATCAAAACAACAAAACCTCGGGAGTATACAACTCAGTCTTGGCGTCTCCATTTCCCTAGTTTCTCAATGCCCTCAAACACCCTGAACAACTTCAGTGTCTTATCCCACGGCTCCCACCATGTAAAGGATGGCTGGTTTCACCCCAACAACCCTGCAAGGTAGGACAGGCCTAAGTTGGCCACAGTTTTCCCCAAAGTCACCCAGTAGCTCCCACCCACGCCAGTAGGCACTGATTTACCACTGAAGTTATTCAGGTAGACCACACCAACTGAAGGTTGGATAAAAGTTTATTTAAAAGGGAAGGGCAAAGAGGAAGGAATAGGTGAGAGGTGTAGGTTGTACAGGAAATTACAAGCAAAGTCAAACAAGTACACAACTCTAAGCAAAACCAGAACCGCCAAACCTCAAGGCGCACACTCCCAAGAGTAAAACAATAAAGCTAACTAGTCTATCCTATACATACCAAAGTATGGGCCTCCCAGGATAGCCATCGACCAGCAGCACACCCTAGTACCATCAGGGCCAGAAGGGACACCCGCCCCTTCCTTCGTTCTCTTTTTATTTTCTAGCCCTAGCAACTCCAGGCAGATTTGGAGCACCCAATCCAAACCCAGTCCCAGGTCACCCCACCCTCCCAAGGAGGTTGCATCTTCCCACCAAGCACGGTTGTTGTCACTTTCCCAATTAGGCAGAGCAACCCATGGCCTTGAGCTGCCAGGCTGAAAAACGGCCAAAACCCATCAACCTCCAGGTGGCTGCTGTATACGTGACTGCCCCAATGGCCCTCAAAATCCCTACTGTATTAACCCATTCTTGACACTCCTCCTCTTCCACATTGCAATCTCCTTGTTCACCTGCCTCTCACTCTGACCCAGACAATGGTGGTAGTGAGAAGGAGGAGTAGATGGATCCTTGGTCTGATCCAGCATGTTCTTAGGAGCAGTAGATGCCACTGCCTACTCACTGGCTCTCTGTCAAGCAAGCAAGTGGTACCAACGATGAAAAAGAGGCTGAGGAGCAAGAGCAGCTGGTGACAATGGTGGTGAGAAGGTGGACTCACGGAGGGATGGGACCCATTGAGGGTGTCTTGCCCAAGGGCCCTCAAAAACCTGGGTCTGGCAGTGATTGTACCCAAGATACTTCATTTTAGTGGAAAGGGCTCAATATGTTTAAAAAGTGGAATAAAACATGGTGTTTATCAGTGGCAGTTCTGCCTTATGAGTGTAGTACTCTACAACCACACACACTGATTCAATGGTCTTCTTTAAATGTAAAACATGGACTATTTGTGATTGCCATGTACTCATGGCACAGCCTAGCAACATTCTGTCTTGCATACACGAGGTTGTATGTGCAAAGCTGGCTCCTTTTGTCTTTGATTTTAATTCCTGCAACCTGTACTGAAGTGACAAACTCTGCTTCAATTTCTCTAAGTTTAAAACCATCTGCACAGGCGTGGTTCTCTGCATGCAGGAGGCTCACTGGCTGATGGGCTTGTGGGATTAGGTATCTGTCCCAAGACTTTGCACTTTAAGGCCTTGCACTGAGTTGAGTGACCAACCTGCTCACATTTAATAGTTAGCCCTCCTGTCTATATACAAAAGTGTGGGAAGTACTGGGCAGCACCTGAGAGGGAAGATTTAAACCCTTTACAAATGAATGATGCATTATAATATATCTCTTTGTCTTATTAGTGCATCAGATTATACATAGCACGCAGATATGCAAGAGACTGCCAGCTTCCTCATGAAGCTGCTTGCTTGTTATGGTGACCCTCAGAGGCCTTTCCCTGGGTGCCCTCCACATAGGTTAGAGAGGTAGCAACTGTGGGGAAAGCCTTTTTGTTCACCCAGGCTTTTAAAGTTTAGTAAATTTTAATGACTGTTTTAGGTTTAACATACTCTTTTAAAAAACTTGGTGTAAGCCACCTTGAAAACATTCATTATAAAGGGGGTGAGGGGTGTGTGTGTGTGTGTGTGTGTGTGAGAGAGAGAGAGAGAGAGAGAGAGAGAGAGAGAGTTAATGAGCCTGTGAACTACTGAAGTGTCCGCATCAGTGAGTTAATGAGCCTGTGAACTACTGAAGTGTCCGCATCTAGGATAGGCAGAGGAAATGCCCCCTAGGAAAAACTACTGAAGAGAGCACAGAAGAGCCAAAGTGAATTGAGGGGGCTGGACTTGATCTCACATGTTAGATTTCTTGCTGCCATTCTAAACATATTTTATATCATATCTGAAGTAAATCTGCATTTGCAGCAAGACTACTGTGTAGTGCAATATGGCCTAGCTGCTACTATGCCATAAACGTCAATATCCCTCCCTACCTGAAGTAAGTCCTCTTGGTTTTGATGGAATTAATATTCAAGTAGGTATGCTTTAGGATTTTAGTCTCATTTTAATTTTCAGTTTATGATTTTAGTTGCACTTTGCACATAGACAATTATCTTTCCTTCAAGTAACACAAAGGAATCCAGCAATTTGGGGCAGGGGGCTGTAGGAAGAGAAGCTACCTGTCTGGATGAGGACTGTCCCTCCCCCACTCCTTTCTCTGAGACTGCTTATGGCTGCTGTGTTTCTCTGTTCTTCTGCTTCTTGTCTAAACACATGACATGGAGATTTTCTGCTAAATCTTGTATTCATTCTGATAGTTGTTTCTGTGAAGCTTGCACAAAGAAGTTCACCTATTGGTTTGTTGTTTTTCTCCATTCCTATTTAGAGGAAATATGTACACTGGTAATTGCAGAGACGTTTCCTGAGGATGCAGGAACCTTTACATGTACAGCAAGAAATGAATACGGCTCAGTCACCAGCAGTGCAATACTGACCGTGCTTTCAGGTATTCAACGCTGTTGATGTTGTGCTTAATGTGCATCTGAAACTTGGTGATATTTTCTGGCCGCTCTTGGACACAGCTGTGGCAAAACAGTGAAACAGCCTGTCTCCTGTTCCGGGTGCATCTCCTGTTTAGTCTCTGGTCTTCTCACATCCTCTAGTGCTGACTAATTGCTCTGCATCTGGGTAGGAAGAATGTTGACATGGCAAAGAGGCTTCTACGTAATCCTCAAAGACATTACGACATAAGAAAAGAAACCATATGGATCTCTCCAACCCTCCAGAAATGTGGCTGCTAATTGTGAAGGTTAAGTACGGTCAAGCATCTGTAACTGAAACACTGTGGCTCCCTCAGGGCGATGTGAGCCGCAGTTTGTTTCAATCAGATAACTAATTGTAAGGATGTATGAATTAAATAAGAAAATGTGCTCACATAGTAAAAACGCATTTTGTTAGAACGAAATACCTCAGTTGTAGACCAGCATATCTTGGCATTATGTACTCACAAACACAGAGGAAGAGGGTTTAATATCTAAGAATTGTCTCTGGATCTGCCTTTTTAAATCTGCCTTATGTTATGGATTCTGATGTATTTGTTTTAAATGATACACAGTACTCGGCAGCCCTTGGGTACTTTTAGAAATATTAAATGATGATGAATATTAGCCAAGAGATCTATCCACTAGATAGCAAACCCAGCCAACTTCTAATTAAATGTGTGTAGTGTGAACTCTTGGCATATTAATACATAAGGTTAATTAATAATAATTATTGATGATTTTGTTAAACTTAAATTTCATCTTCCTAAACTACACCTGGAGAGAGAATGCTTCATGGGTTGGGCAGATTTTAACACCACGTTTCTGAGGCTAGGTGGCAGTAGACAAGCAAAAATGCAATCCTCTTGTCAGTATAAAATATAAACCAGAAATGCCTTGGAATAAGTTGGTGGTTCTCACGCACAGTGATGAAGAATATCTGTGGTGAGTGTTAACAAACCTCTGATGCATCCAATACTCACTTAGCCAGTGCTGAGCATTCATAAATCTTAGTTGGCAACTAGTCCAACCTACATCATGGACAACAGCAGTGAATAAATATTCATTAAGATGGTTACATCAGCTCAAATGTTCATGAGAAACTTGAGAAAGGCAGTCTTTCTGGCTTAGCTGTTAAGTGTAACTAAAATAGTTACCTCACCTTCAATGAACTAATACTTTATTTGTGAGGATAATTCAAACTATCTGTTAGTTACTGTCTCCACATATAATGTTATCTCTCCCCCCCCCCTCCTCTATTTTAGCCAGTTCTGAAAGCTCCAGCCAGGATGTGTCAATGAGAGAACAGAATGATAATGACTTCCACTACTTCCCACCTCCACCTCCAAATCTTGAGATTAATTCTGCTGAACTTTCTCCAAAGCACTCTGAGAGCCACCAGATGAACAATGCTAGGCCGAATGTAGCAGCTCTTCAATTACAGCTTAACTCTGCAGAGAAGAAAAGCAATGGCGTCCATCCCAGTCATGGAGTAAATGGGGTGATTAATGGCAGCACCAAAACCAGTCAGTCTCCTCCTCATCCTGGTGACTTGCTTTCACCCACAAAAACACCACCGCCTGTGCTTGCTAAGCCAAAGCTGTGAGTAGTTCTTTGTCATTATTTATTCTCATTTATGAACTGCTAGCTGATTAAAGATATGCATGGGATCCTAGAACAATTGGCTAACAGACAAAAATATGAGTATCATTGAGAATGGCTTTACACATGGCATTTTCCTCTATATGGGTGTATGCAAGTATAGTGGCTGGGGTGTAGGATTGAGTTCGGGAAAACTATGTTAGATCCTGATTTAGCCATGAAGCTCACTGACTTTGAGCCAATCACTATCTCTCAACCTAATCCTTCCCATGAAGTTTAAGGGTGGGGTGATGTATGCCAACTTGAGTTTCTTGGAAGAAAGGTGTAGAATAAATGTAATAAACAATGTGTCTGTTTTACCACATACTTACATTGGAAGCCTGATGCTCTACTAACTGGTGCGTGTGTGTGTGTGTGTGTGTGTGAGAGAGAGAGAGAGAGAGAGAGAGAGAGAGAGAACACACACTCACACACACACACACACTCAGCCTATGTGCAGTCTTCTGCATACAGTTTTTTTAAATATGCATATATACCTGGGCAAACATGTACTAAGCAAACTTAAAAATTCATGAGTACTTTTCTTCAGTTCCTTTTTCTTCCCTTGCTATGTACTATGTTTGCTAATCTATGTACCTAATTGCCATAGCAGGTA
This sequence comes from Heloderma suspectum, assembly GCF_057233095.1. Lineage (NCBI taxonomy): Eukaryota > Metazoa > Chordata > Lepidosauria > Squamata > Helodermatidae > Heloderma > Heloderma suspectum. The sequence goes on from NC_139462.1 coordinate 76,131,895, forward strand.
TTTGTGATTTTGATTAGCTATAAGTAAATGGATGAGTTCTGAGAAGCCTTACTTGAAATAGTAATGATGAGAGAGACAAAAAGAGCATGACAGGGGCAGAAAGCAGGAGAATAGAAATGGGATAGTCTTAAGTACTGGCCTTATTAACAGCTTATGTTCAGTCTTTACTTCTGGGTAAAAAGTATACTTGATGTACATTTTAAAATCCTGGTTTTTTTCTTCATGTCTGAAAATCAGACACAATAACTTTTGTGATTATTTGTGAGGTTTAGACATAGTTCTTGTGAAATGACATCACCACTTCTTTGTGAGCTGGATTTTCAGCATAAAACTCAGGTATATGCTGGAAAGCATTACTGTGTTCACACTTAGCTACAAATTATTGTGGATTTCTTGTCTTGTATTGAGGTTCAAAAGAGGACATGTTTTAGGGCAAACATGCCGACTAAATACTCAAGTAATAGGATTACTAATACAAAATCCAGGAATCTGAGAAAAGCCGGAGGAAGGAAGCAAGCATAGGAATAGACGCTGTTGTAGGCTCGGTGCTGTAGAGGTGCCATAGTTATAGGAAGGTTTGAGGCAATGACCACACCAAGGGTTTGCCCAAAGTGAATGGTTTGCTCAAAGCAATCAGCCAGAATTCCAGAGAATCATGGCATATTGTTCACAAGCAAGCGTGCTGATGTATGCTAGCCAGTTGTTCCCCCTTGGCTCCTCCTGCTACTGGGAACAGCTTCAGTAACCAGAAACTCACCAGAAGGGAAAAGCTTAATGTCCAAATTGAGACTCCTGGATTGTCACTCCCCTACTAAGCCAGGTTTTGAAGTTGAATTCTGATTCCTTACTTGTTTGGGAGTGACAAGCCAGCGACTGCTTTCAGAAGTAACACTACGATGTTTCTTGGTGGTGAGTTTCTGGTTGCTGAAGCCATTCCTCCTGGTGGGAAGGGCCAAATGGGACAATTGGGGAGTGCTCGTGAATAAGCCAGGATTTCCTGGAATTCTGGATTTTTTATTTTGTGCAAAAGTGGCTAGTGATGTGGCAAGTTGAATTATTGACAGGCCATATTTAAGTGGTGGCAAGTGGGGAAACTTTGGGTCCATGAGTCATGGGCTAGGAGTTTCTATTTCCTTGTGAAACTGTTGTGGAGAGAATAAAACGCTGTTCAGGATGCTTTCTTTTGTGTTTAACTCTTAACAAGCATAGTTATGCATCTTAAGTAAATTACAAAAACTCAAAACATGAGACATTTTGCATCATTCTTACTTCTAAGTAAATGTGTTTTAGGCTCACAGTGTTGGTTTTGTAATAGTTAAGACAGCATCTTCATGTGACTATGCTATATGTCTGTTTTTCTGTCGACAAGCATATGGTTCATGGTGTCAGGAGTGGCCTAGCTGCCTCTTGCAGTCTCCACCAATAGCCAACTCAGGACACAGACGACAAGAACTTCTTTCTGAGACTTTATTCCTTTATTACTTTATGACTCTTTCAGTGATACTAATCACTAGCGCCAAAGCAAGGAACAGCACTGGGGAAAGATAGCAGAGTAGCCTAAGCTCCAGGTAAGGCAGTTGGTCCCCATTTGAAGGAGAACCATGGGAAGACCCTGAACTTATGGGCTAGGGAGAGATCCTCCCTCTTTCCCTTGGGTCCTCGGGATGCGACCGTTGTTTTAGTGCCAAACGAATGGAGTGCCTCCTTTCTGCGCCCTCCATCTGTCGTCGCTCCCTGCGTCGGCGTTGAGCATCCAGCAAGCCCCCCTCCAGCACTCTCTCGCTGCCAGGGTCACTATCTCTCCCAGGAATGCTGGCAGGAGGAATCTTTGCCAGCTGCTGTGCCTGTGAGAGATGAGCGCTCCTCTCCCACGGATTGCTGTTCCTCCTCAGAATCAGAACTGCTCTGGGGCTCTATAGGCTCAGTTTCCACCCTGACACATGGTGCTCTTCACATTTTGGTCAACTTATAACAGATGTATGGAATGGGTGTCATTTGGACCACATCGTTACTATTTATCCTATATATACTTATACACACATGCAAGTAAAAGAGTCTTGCTCACCATGGTGACTTGTACCTGGATCACACATGCATGTGCATTCCTTGATTATTCTACACTAGTTTACTGTAGACGTGATGCCTACAGTAATGTGTGAATGGATGTGACTGAAAAAGCATGGCATTTCATGTGATGGGTAACCAGAATTCTATCTGTGATCTTCCATTCACACATGCAAGTTTTCATTAGAGGTTGCAGCTACTAAGTGACCAAATTAGCCCTTTCTTACAAGTACTGTGTTGAGACTTATGGTGTAAGCCATTTTCTGCTTTGTTAATGGGTACAACCTATAATTACGTAATTCGATATGAATCTCTCTGTGTGACATGTAGCTTGCATTTTAAAAATCAAATAAGTGTCAAATCTACTGTGGTCTCACAAATGAGTCAATAATTCTTACAATAATTCTTACATTGAGCACAGCTCAGCTTTTCTGTATTATTGTTGGTGGCTATAATGTTAACTGCTCTTACTTGTAAATAGATCCAACTAGAATCAATGCGGCTTCCAAATAAACATGGCTATGAGAATAAGGATTTATTATTAGAGCTGAATGTGCTGCCTGTAGAATGCCAAGTGTATTAACGTAGAATGTATTAATGCAAAATGTGCATTTGAAGAATGGGATTAAGAGGGAATAAATAGCTTTGCTTGGTAAAAAGGATTCATCATGTAACATCTTATAAAAATGCAAAGTATGGAACTGAAGTGATCACACTATGGCAGCATTCACACATAAACTAAATTGTAATGTAATGTTTTATGTAACAATATGAAAGAACTGCTGGATGTGGCCTGTATGGGGTGTGCTTCATGGGAGGAGCCAGGAAGTAGTTGAGGGCAACACCCACTGCCTCTGGCCTGAGGAGAGAGAGGCCACTGCCTGAGAGAGCTCTCTAGAGGGGTCTTTGTTTAAATAAAACTTGGAGGTTTGTTTATAAATCAGTCTGTTTGGTTCTGTGAGGTGCAATCCTCCAACATTTTATGCCTGACCAGAAAGGAGCTTATGCTCCTCTCTCCTCTGGTGTGGCCAGGAGGAGGAGTAAGCCAGAGTCCAGTTTCGCTTTAGCCAATTCTTGGTTTGTTGTTATGTACAAACAAGAAATTATAGCTTTAAACAACCTCTAATTTGTTAAACAAGCCATCAAAACATCCTAGGGGTGGTCATAAGCTTGTTTAGCAGTGGACTAGTTCAGCTTTCCCCAACCTGGTGCCCTCCAGATGTGTTGGACTACAGCTCCCATCATCCCTAGCAGTATGGCTGCTGGTGCTGGCTGGGGATGGAGTCCAACACACCTGGAGGGCACTAGGCTGGAGAAAGCTGGGCTAGAGTTTCTCTTAAGCCACAATTCTTGGTTCACAAGTAATAAGCCACTAATCTAATTTGGCACTAATCTGCCAAAGTGAAACTGAATTCTGGGGTGTTCCTCCTCTGGGTCATTTGGGAGGAGGAGAGAAGGGGGGAATTCATAAACTCAGGGATTCATACAGGCTCCTTCCTGTTCTTGCACATAGGCCACCTAGCACTAACCTATGCTTTAGCATTGCATGTGAACACACTCCCTGCCCTTATTTTTCTTAATACTAAAAAACACTGTTATGTGTAATTAATTCTTGCCATTGATATATCCAAATCTTTGATATACTGAGTTTGTGCTTTGAACAGGAATTACTTCACAAGAAACCAGCTTCTAGATTATGTGCATCACCCCTGGCCATTAGATACAATAGTTCTGACATAACTTGACCTTCCTGTGCTTCCTGTCTTGATAACTTAGTTGGCACCTTTTAATCTCTGCTTGACTGCACAATCTATAAAAAAAGGCAGTGCCAGATATGCTACGAATATTGGATGTTCTGTAAAATCATTTCACTTTAAAGTGTGTGTGTGTGTGTGTGTGTGTGTGTGTGTGTTATCCATAAATCTATTAAGGTTTGGTATATACAAGACAAGGGCCAGATGGAAAGTAATTTACCCGTGTAAGCTTTCCATGCATCATTGGTCACATTTAAATGCACTTACCATGTGCACTGGTCCATTTGTGTGTAATGTAAGCATGCCAGCAGTGTATCCATCCAAGTTATCACTTGCTGGAGTGATATTTTAACATATGAATGGACCAGTGCATGTGATAAGTGCATTGAAATATGACAGGGTGCACATGGAAAGCTTCCCTGTGCTACACATCTTGTACAAATCAAGCCTAGGTCTATATTAATTTAGAAATAATTTCATATCTACCCTTTAAGGCACATCAATACCGGTGTGTTTACGGTGTTCAAAGGTGCACTTCGCACATCTTGTTCCTATAATTACATGGCACTTGACTCGTATATTTCTCATCATCTCTTCCTTCTGGGCATATGTTGTGCTCAGAGTTTATTTATTTAGACCACCTTTCACCATAAAAGATGTCAAGACAGTTTTCAAGATAAAACCAGTACAGTAAAACTACTGTATTACAACAAATATCCAGAGTTCAATGAAGCCAGTTCTAAAACTCGGTGTCCAGGAATGTATACATAAAAAGATCCTTTTTTAAAATTTTACTAAACAGTGGAACACCTGCACCATAGGTCCCCATCAGAGGAGATTATTCCATGCTATGGGGACCACCATGAAGAAGTCCCTCCTTCAAGTCTCTGAAAGATACATCTCTACTAAACGTGGGACAACTAGGCTACATGTACCTTCTTTTCTTAGGTTTTATTTTCTGCACTTTCTGATTTTGCATAACCGACCCCGACCCCGCCACCCACCATGTCATAAGCATAGGAAGCTCTAATGTAAATGGTGCCCTGTGTGTGTTTAGTTAATACAGCACAAATAAGATGTTCATCCAGAGATGGGTATGTAGAACAAGATTGAGAACTTCAGGTGTGTGTGTGGGGGGGCGGGTTAACTCAAAGCTGCTTCCACCAATCAAACTGCTTTTTTGCACAGAAACAGACCTGTAGTATTAAGGGTGTGTTGGTAAATAAAACATAATCATTTTATCATGAGCTTAATGGTTTTTCATCTACCTTTTTCTTCTTTTGGAATTGCTGAGAAGGAAGAGACACATTTAAGAAAGTTAATTATCCCTGGTGGGTTTTTGTAATGTCAATTGGCCCCAGTACAACTAAACTCACAGCCCAAGGTGTGCACATTTGACATGTCGACACCCTTGTGAATACTCGAAGCTTCCTGCAAAAGAGCTGACAGCTACTTTTTAAAAGTGTAACTCCCTCTTTATCCTATTTGTGTTGGAATGTTCTTTGAATTAATCATGAATAATGTCCAAAACGTTTCTCTGCTTAGTCGAGTCAAAGTCACCTTTCTGCCTGAAAGGAAGACAGCTGTCAATGTACTTGAGGACCAGGTCTTCGGAAATGCTGAGTGCCCTGATCTGAAATTAATGAAGCTAGAAGTCACTGGATTCTTAATCCCCTTATGTTGTTCAGTCTGTTCCCTGTTCACATGTTTGTGTCTGTAATTCTTCTCTAGTCAAAGACGTGATTTATTTCTATTCATACATAATTTGGTTGATCTCTTAGACACATTATTCATTTGGGTACAGATACATAATAGGCTGAACCCCAAGATACTACATATTAATGTTGACTTTCTAATCTTGTTTGCTTCCAAAATTAATGGTAAAATGGGGAGCTGTATTTTTAAAGGCAAGTTGGAGGAGTAATTTTAACTCCAATTCTCTGTTTCACCAAACTGGTCGTGTTTGTTTGCAATGTAATGTGAATGAGCAGACTTGTGAGAATCGCATTCTACAAACAGGTGTGAATGGAGCAGTGTGTAGCATGGGGATAGTGCATTCCCATTAGCCCAAAGACTAACTATCTTAATCTCAGACAGTGAGATTGGGTTTTTGCAGACAGTGGCTTCGTATGCTGCTGACTTGGTGCTGCAGTGTACCACCAAGAGCACAGGAGACCTCCTGGGAAAAGATGGGTATTCTTTTTCCCCAGGGCTATCCCACAGCGATCAGGGGGAAGTGACACAGTAAGGATGAGTCCTGTGCCTGTTCTTCTCAGCCATTTGGTCCAGCATGGACCAGGAGGGCCAGCTGGAACATGCTGGGAAAGAAATCTGGTCTACTTGAACTGTAAAGTTGCACTAGTTTTAAATAAGGACATGACGGCACATTAACTCAGCAAACGCATACTCCCCAAGTGGTAATGTAACTGGTGAGGGGGCATTTACAGGGGAGAGTTGGTGGGCAGAGGAGAAGGTTATGCAATTTTTCCCTGCCTCCTGATTTTCCTGTGTACCCTCCCAGGTCCATATTCTTCCCTGTCAGGCTTATTTCCAGTTTTGGAGGTAGTTGGGGGAGAAACTGGCTTAGGGGAGGAGTTTCAGGCAAGACTCAGCAGCAGTGATGGCCAAAGCCACTCACCAGCCCCAGGTTCAATTCATAATTAGGCTTGGCAAACCTTGTGACTCTTTTAAACAAATAATAGTAATTGGGAAATATCTCATAATTACAAGTCAGATCAGATCTTGTCACACCCCCACAACTTCATTGGGAGTGCAACATGATCCAGGCCTTCCCCAACCCATCTGTGAGCTTCTAAACCTCCTCTTCCCCCTCCCCACATACCTAGCTAATAGCCCTGGGGGAACACATTTCCAAGGATGACAGCAGGTAGAGCCCTTCCTTCCACCACTGAAGCAGAAGTCATGTAAAGGGGTGGGGGAGTGGGGAAGGGGGGGAGAAGAAAAGGGAGGGAAAGGAGTTCCTGTAATTTACTTAATTAAATTAATTTATTTGAGGCATTTATATACCCTTCATAATATTTATCCCGATGCAAATTAAAAGATCCAAGCTGGAGCAGAATTTGGAAGTTATAATGCTCACACTGAATCTAAATTAAGCATATTCTGAGCCAAGGAAGCACAAACATTACATATCATCAGGTGGAAGAAAAGCTACGTATCCCTTCCCCTGCCTCAGCATTTTGAGGGAACCTAATGTTTGCCCTGTAATATGTACTTCTGTCTTCTCTTTTTTGCTAAGAATTGATGAACTGCAGTAAAATAGTCTTATATCGCTATATCTGTCTATCTAGGGTGTGCATGTTTGTGTGTGTGTGCGCGCACACACACACACACTGTTGTGATTTTATGTGTAATCTTGGAGCCCTTGAGGAAACTATCCATTTTATTCATAAGAAAAAAGGTTAAGGGTGCTGTCAAGAGCGCCCTAGCTGCCTCTTGCAGTCCCCACCAATAGCCAACTCAGGACACAGATGACGAGGAATTCTTTCTGAGACTTTATTCCTTTATTACATTATGACTCTTTCAGATACTAATCACTAGCGCCAAAGCAAGGAACAGCACTGGGGAAAGATAGCAGAGTAGCCTAAGCTCCAGGTAAGGCAGTTGGTCCCCGTTTGAAGGAGAACCACGGGAAGACCCTGAACTTATGGGCTAGGGAGAGATCCTCCCTCTTTCCCTTGGGTCCTCGGGACACGACCGTTGTTTGAGTGCCAAACGAGCGCTACGCCTCCTTTCTGCGCCCTCCATCTGTCGTCGCTCCCTGCATCTGCGCTGAGCATCCAGCAAGCCCCCCTCCAGCACTCTCTCACTGCCAGGGTCACTATCTATCCCAGGAATGCTGGCAGAAGGAATCTCTGCCAGCTGCTGTGCTTGTGAGAGATGAGCGAGGTCCTCTCCCGCAGATTGCTGTTCCTCCTCAGAATCAGAACTGCTCTGGGGCTCTATTGACTCAGTTTCCACCCTGACAGGTGCATGTTTAGACAAAAAAAAGTGCTAAAATTCCCAGCATGCCCCAGCCAGCATGGCTGGCTGTGGAATGCTGGAAATCCTAGGACTTTTTCTGTCTAAACATGCATAGGAGTGCACCCTAAATGCTATTGCTGCTAATCCCCCTGCCCCGCATTGTCTGCGCTCATCATCTGGCTGCATTGCTTAGTCTGTTGTTCAAGTAGCGTATGGCTCCTCCTAGATCCAGAGTCACTTCCATGGTGTGGTTGTTTCTCTTTTCAAGGTAATCTAATAAACAGTGTTGCTTTAACATCATGATTTCTTTTTAATTGTGTCAGCTTAATAGCTTGTGTTGGTTAGGAGGATTTACAAATAGGCTGGTTGGGTGAGCTGCCACTCCTGCAGGCAGCCAGAAATTACAGCATGTAAGGACCTCACATCTGGAACACTATGTGCTGTATCTTTTTAGTTTGACTAAAAAGTTTAGTCAAAGTTTAGTCAGTATCTTTTTAGTTTGACTAAAAAGTTTAACTTTTTAGTCCACAAGTTGTTTGGAGTCTAATCATTTTCAGGGAAACATTCAAATATATAAGAAAATGTTGTTGAATGTGCTCCAGAGGGGAAATTGCACACTGTACGAAGGAGGAAAAGAATTTTAAAACCTAAGAAGATACTTAAAATGGGTGAGACTTTGCTGTGGGGAAGCAGGTAGTTTTTCAATTTATTGGTTATTTGAATATTAAGGCAGATAGTAAAGATGAGCCCCTTTCTCAAAACTTAAGAAAATATTTAAAACCTGCTGTAACCAGTGTCTGTCTGTCTGTATCTATCTCTCACCAGTGGTGACATAGACTAGGGTTGGCCAGAAGGTAGATCTCTGGGTGATTTGCAGCAGATCAGCAAGAGTTTCTGGCTCCCAGCTTCTTAACAACAACAAAATGACTTTCCCTGCCTACATTAACTGCTGAAATGAAGAAAGCTTGAGGTAGCCAGGAAAGCCTTTTTGCGTGAAAGGACTGTGAACTGAATGTGCAAAGAGGTACTCTGTTCTTTTATTCTAAGCATATGGCTTTTGCAACTGACTGTGGTTGGTGGACCTTGCAGTTCTAGTAAAAACAAACAAACAAAAAACAGGTTAATCCAACAAGCCTGAAGTCTGCCCATCCCTGAAACAGACTAGGACTGGGTTTGGATTATCAATGGAGGAAACAATGCAGTATGGGTTGTTTCCCCTGCAGCTGGCATTTCCCTAATTATCTGCACCATGGGTTGCCGTGTTGTCCGAACCCAGCACACAGTGCAGCAGGGCTGGCTTCTTACCTACCCTACAACGCATGGCTTGCACTAGGGGTTGTGGGGTAGGTGAGAAGCTATCCCTGCCATGCTGTGTGCCAGGTTGGATAACATGGCAACCCGCGAAGCTGTGTGGGTAATTAGGGAAATGCCAGTCACATGACCAGCATGAGAGGGGGCAGGGGGAACAACCCATAGTGCATTGTTTCTCCCACTGATCGTCTAAACACAGCCAATATCTAGTAAGAGCCCACAATTAGCTGTATGTTCATCTGTTGACTACTGGGAACTAATTTTGGCCTCTTTCTGGTACTTCGAGGTTTGAATGTTATAATACCTCTACAACTTCTACAGTTCAATCAGAGATCATGTCAAGAGAGAAAAATGAACCTGTACAGTGGACAACGATGGATATTCAATATCATTTTCAAGTCTCTGAAGAATTATCATCTGTGCACAGCCTTGGGATTATGTTTTTGAGCAAAGAGAGTGCTTGGTAGCTAAAGGATTCAGCAGCAGAAAGGTCACTGACAGTGTTTTAAATTCTAAAATTATTATTCTAAAGGTCTGATGTCACTGTAACAGTGAATTGTTGTTTACCTGCAGCATCAAAAAGATCAGAGATGCCATAATCTCAGCATTGCTGCAAGTACCAGGTAAATACACTTAATTTCTGATGGTACTTACCTCCATATCACTGATTCAGAGCCCATACAAATGTTCAAAGTATGCAGAGTATCTTGGTCATCTATAACAATCTGCCAAATGGTAAGGAAAATTTAGGCATACCTCAAGTAGAGATGTGTGGTGCAATTAGTATTTAGCTTGCATATTCCAAAGTAAAGACAAGAGATGAAATCAAAATGATCCAAGGATTACAACTAAGATGCTAGTACCATTTGCAGCCTACATGGTCCAATATTTAAAACAATATTTTAGATTAATCTGTGTCTGGCATAAGAAAGAGAACTGAACTGAAATATACTGGTGCCATGTAACTCTGTATTTCCGATTTGGCAATGAATGCTGTCTTTGTACTGACCTTTTAATAGGTGGAGAGAACTAACTGAATTTCCTGCTTACATAGAAGCTAATCTGCAATCTGACAGGAAAAATAAAATGTCCTCATACCTTGGCCATAAAAGTTACATTTGCTGTATGTTCAGCATATGATTTTATAGTTGCACTGTTGTATAGGAGAAGATAATTTAGAATTCAGCCATGGTTAAAGGTAGAAAACTGTTTTCCTACATAAGAATATTACTGTTATACAAAAGTATCTATACATGGCTTGGTCCTGTAATAAATTATGAAAGATGAAATTTTAAAAGCAATTATGAAATTGAAAAACAATACAATTTCTAGTCAGGATGGCTTACCAAGGAATATTATAAAAACTTTGTTGATGTTGTATTGGATCCAGTTATCATACAGTGAGTTAGACTATATGCAAGAATCTACAAATCCGCTTGTCAGGGTTCAGTTGTCTGGAGTGCAGGACACCCAGCACCATACAGACCCCTACCTTGGAGGTCTCATTTCCACTGCATATTTTGAGCAAGTAAGAAATAGCAGTACAAGAAAGACTCCTGTTGTTTTGTACCTTCTCCATACATGACACCACAGATGGGCAACTTGTGGTCCTCCAGATGTTTTGGCCTACAACTGTCATCAGTGCTAGCCAGCATAGCTAATGTTGAGGGATCATAGGAGTTGTAGGCCAAAACTTCTGGAGGGCCACAAGTTGCCCATGCCTGCACTGCACAGATGGCCGTGCCTCTCCTTCAGGCCCTCTATGCATTCCAGAGAACTTGAAGGACGTGAAAGGATTGGTGGTGACTATAAATATAGCTAGTGAGCCAAGCTATGGACACCTGGACATAAATGTTGGGATTCTCCCATCCTCATGGGAAGGGGAAGAAGCAAATATCATTTTTTGCTAAAAACTGAAAATATATATCAGGGTCCCTATGTATCTTTGGTCTTGCATATTTTAAAGACTGCCTCTTTATGTTCATAATGATAATTTAAACATGTGGAAGTAGTTTGAATTCAATATTGGTTTGTTTGTTTATGTTGTTCCCTGCTGCCACCCTGTCAGAATAGAATCCATTTGTCTTTCTTGTTTGGATTGCCTTTTACTGTTTTGGGTTAAACAGGTAAGAGAGCTAATTTTAAAAACTATTTGTTGTTTGATAGGCCAATCCTAACAATGTTTTCTCAGAAAGTACTCCCTCCCCAGTTCACATATTACATCAAAGGTGGGCAATGTATGGCATTCCATATATTGTTCGACTGCAGCTTCCATCATCATGCTTCACCATTGGCTATGCTGGCTAGAGCTGATAGTAGTGGCAGTTCAGCAACATCTGGAGGGCCATATGTTCCCCACTCCTCCATTACATGCATGAAGGCCTCTCATGAGATGGTCAAGGAACAGGGCTGCACCATAGGCTCACCCCAGCATCTGCACACTGAGGACAGATGTCTGATGAAGGGCCCCAATGTGTAAGCATCTGTTCATGCATAGGGGCTTCCCACAGGGGCTTCACATAATCAGGGAACCTGATTGTATGGAGCCCCTAGGTATGAGCCACTAGTCACACCTAGGGACTCTTTGTGAAACATCCATGCTCAACACATGAACATTTGTGGCTAGCCCAACCACACACTTCCAGGTCATCATGTGGCCGCATTCCCTTCACACATGTAATGTAACATATAAGGAGGGTTTGTTGTTGTTGTGTTATGTTCCTCTTATTTCAGTGCCATCTGCTTCCAATGTGCATAGAATCGAAGGCTTGTTAGCCTTTTACCTGTTACCAAGGTGCATGGAAGGAGCTGGCTAAAAATTTAAATAAAGTTATATGCATTCCTGCATTTTTGGTGATTTACCTTTTAGTAAAAAGAAGTCAAGGACAAAGGTGTGGTTTTAAGAGATCTCTTTAAGAATGCAATGACAGAAAATTCCACAGATTTGATGTCACTCAGTATAGCAGTCTGCTAGAAGAAACCATTACCTGCTAAATACCCTTTTCCCTTAAAGACATTGCACCTCCTCTCTCTGGATTTTTTGTTTGTTTCATGGAGTAATGACCTTGTACAGTATCAAAGTTACCAAATCAACACATGTTTAAAGGAAATAAAACTAGCCAAACTGCCTTTAGAGCCAAAAGGTGAAACTGGGCTGTTTGGTGTTGCCAATTTAGTATGAAATGTGCTGATTCTTAATTGGGAAAGAAAATAATTTTTTAAAATGAAATAATTATTTAAACAGGACAACGAGGAACATTGACTAATACTTCCTGTGGAGAACAAAGCGATTCTCTTTGGAAATGAGCAGAACATTTTGTTTGAGTTCCGAAAAACTGAAAGCTATGTAGGTAGGTAGGTAGGTAGGTAGGTAGATAGATAGATAGATAGATAATATTAAACGTGCAGAACCATTCAACAGGGGAAAACACAGTTGAGATTTGTGACCCTTGCAGTGAGGAGAATTGGTTAATTGTAAACATTTCTCTACCAAATAAAAAAGGGAGATGCAGTTTGATAGCAAGAAACATCAAAGATGATGTTATCCTATACCTCAAAAACATAACTACACTGGGAAGAACAAGAAAATGCTGGAAATGATACAAATGGAAATGACTGGCAGTATATGTGCATTCACCAGCTCATTTTTATTTGCTCCTTAAGGCTGCAACCCTCTACACTTTTATTTAGGAGTAGATTGCATTGAACAATGTGAAATTTCCATGCAAGCAGCTATACATACGATTGAACTATGCCACACTTTAGCAGATGGTAGTTATTCCAGGTTATTTAATCCCAAATAAAAAGCTATGGTATTCTCTCTCTAATGTGTGTAAACACTCCCTGGAGAAATGATAAATTAACTATCTTCTCTGCATTTTCAGATTGAAAAAAAAAAATGAAACGAACACCCATGACAAATATGTATGTATGTATTTTATTGCATTATTACTGAAAGGGAAAAGAGCTTTCCCTCTGATCCTTCTACTTGCTACCATTATTCTTTGTCCCTTTTCAGGAGAAAGTCCACATCTTCTTCCCTGCATTTTATAAATTCTTACTTGAATGCAGATGTGACTTTTATGGTTACCAGGGTATTCAGAGCTCCTCTGGCAGAAAATGTAAAGCACTCCCTCGTTTTGTAGCTGCCTCTTTTTTAATGGTCATCTTTAAATCACTCATCATAATTGGTGTGTCTTTTTTAATAAATTGATTTTGGCTATAGAAATGCAGATATTCTTGCTTAGGTAGAAGGGCCTCTCGACTTAATGAAGGTAATGAAAGTCAACATCAGATTTGTTATTCCTAGAACTAAGATCAGTCAGGCCTTGCTTCAGGTGTGAGCTCACAAAGTATGCATCCGAACACTACCTTTATACATCTACATGTCCTCCTAATAAACTTATTATGCCAGGGATGGGCAAACTTCAGGCTTGCAGGATCTACTTTGTCTTTTACTAGAACCTGAGATCCATCAGATAGAGCCTTGTGCAAAAGACATACACTTAGAAATTAGAATCAAAGAATTCTGAGTCCAGGAATTTGTTTTGAGCACCAGAAATGAACAGAGCCCATAGTCTTTCCATATAAAAATCCATTCCTAGTTGGAAAATCCATCTCCTCCAGGCCTTCTTAATTTCAGCTGTATAATTGACAGGAGGGTGGGGAGGCATTTTATTGCTGCTGTTAAATGTTTGGGAGTAAGAAATCCTTGCCAATCTACTTAAAATCATACAGAGAACTACCAGAAGATTCTGATCTACATTCTGCCCACCCATATACTAGGCCAGCTTTGCCCAAACTGGTGCCCTCCGGATTTGTTGGGTTATGTCCCATCATCCCCAGCTAGTATGGCTCTCACATACCTTTGGAATTGGGGGAAGGCTGACAATGGACAGAAGCTGGAGAGTAGTTTTTTCCATTTTATGCTTACCAATGTTCAGCTCCTTCTGAATGTGTGGTGCATTTTTCTAGTTCGAAAATAGTAAAAGTTGAGAGGACTATATTCTATGAGGCCAAGGTTGCAGTCCAAAGTACTTCTGAGCAAACTTGCTCAGGAATTCACTGGTAATCAAATTAGCATTTTGATGGCTGATAAGTATAAAGGATTTATATTATTGGGATCACTGTGGGCCAAACTAAATGTTCTCCTAATCACGCATAATGGAACTATACATGATTGTTTTCCCTACTCTCCTGCAAGCACCTGTGGCCCTAATTCAGATGAGGAACTTGACACTTTGGGAGAGGACGGTTTAAGCTTCCTCCTCCCACCTGTTTGTATTTTGAAATTCCACCCCTGTTTCCCCTGGGGGGGGGAGGTTAAAAAAATAAAAAAAGTCTCCATTAGAATCAATGGAAGCTTTTTTCTTTTTTTAGCGCCTACCCCACCCTGTGGGACGAAGTGGAATTTCAAAATGAAAATAGGTGAGCAAGCTTAAAGCCTCACCCAAAACACAATGTTCCCAATCTGAATTGGGGCCATAGGCACTTGCAGGAGAGTAATGTATGATTAGGAGAGCGTTTCATTTGACCCAGAGATTAATTCATTAATACCCTGCCTTTCTACCAAAAAATGGCACTCACGGCAGCTTGAGTTGCCCTTGGAGTATTTAGGGAGATGTGAAGATCCACTCCATTGGCAAGGCTGGATCAACTACCAGTTGGCTCCTCTCTTCCCAGAATTGTCTCTCTAACATCTATCATAACATTTGTGTGACATTATGTACGAATCAGCACCAGAATTTGCTTATTTTCCTCTTCCTTCCCCACCCCTTCTAATCTTTTGTATTGTGTCTATTGCGTGATATGCCATTGTTCTTAAACGGTAAGCTGTCTTGAGTGCGGTGGCAGAAATGTAGTAAATAAACCAATTGTTATGCATTTATTTAACTTTTAAATTCTTCCTTCCAATCAAATGCTGGATGTCTTTCATCACTTTTTAAATCTAGAAATGATTCTAGTACTTCTCTGTATCAATATAATCTGTCACAGTTTAAATGTGAGAGATCCAAGTTCTGTTCTCCATTCAGCCACAGGCAGATTGGATATGAATCAAAAGTCTCAAGCTCTCAGTCTTACAGGGCAGAGGACTAATGAGCTAAGAACTGTGAAATAAAAAGGTAAAGGTGTCCCCAACCAGTCGTGTCCGACTCTAGGGTGCGGTGCTCATCCCCGTTCCTAAG
Source organism: Heloderma suspectum (assembly GCF_057233095.1). Lineage (NCBI taxonomy): Eukaryota > Metazoa > Chordata > Lepidosauria > Squamata > Helodermatidae > Heloderma > Heloderma suspectum. The sequence goes on from NC_139462.1 coordinate 76,147,193, forward strand.
CTGAAGAGCCAGCGCTGTCCGAAGACGCTTCCGTGGTCATGTAGCCGGCATGACTGAACACCGAGGTGCACGGAACGCTGTTACCTTTCCCGCCGAAGCGGTACCTATTTATCTACTTGCAATTTCTTGCTTTCGAACTGCTAGGTTGGCAGAAGCTGGGACTGAAGACAGGAGCTCACTCCGTCACGCAGCACTCGGGTCTCGAACTACTGTCCTGCCGACTTTCCAGTCTGCAGTTCAGTGCCTTAACCACTATGCCACTGCGGCCCTTAAGAACTGTGAAATACTTGATGACAAATAAAATGCCAAAGAAATTATGATGTATAAATAATCTTTTATGTCAGCTCTTCCTTCATTCTTGTAATACTTAGCGCTTTTCAAAGAGAAGCTTTGTATTCTAATATTCAACCTTTTGTTTTCCCCGATAGCGTCTTTAATGATTAGATCAAAGAAGAGTTCCTTCTCAGTTCACATGCCTTCTTCTCCTTTATTTTGTATTGTCCTGAGCTGTTCTGTTCTGGTTCCAGTCTCTGTCTGCTGCTTATTTACGTACTTGCTCCTCATTTCTTATTACGTGCACAAAAGATGCTGATGCCATCCGACCTCTCTGATTTTTTTCTTACCACTCCTTTGACATACATCTTTCTCCTTTATTTTAGAAGTGCAGTATTCACTGTGAGACTTGTCCAACTGGTTCATCTTTGTTGTTCATTCTTGAATGTTCAGCCAGCTTCATGTTAGCAGCAAGCTTCATGCTGGCCATTTAAGTCCAGCTTATCTGATCTGGAAAACACAATTCAGGGAATCTGGTGCTTCTCGAAAGTTGCAGCCTCCTTCTCTTTCTTGTAACTTGCCTCCCATCTCCCCACAGACCATTGCAACCTGTCTGCAAACTTGGCTGGCTTTCAGTGCTCTCGTCTGTTGCTGTGGAGGTTTCACAAGCATCCCGCTTCTCTTGAAAATCAATTAGCATGGTGAAAGTTGCTCCATCCGAAACCAAGGATAGGAAGCTGAGAGAACTTGATCATTTGCAGACAAATCCCTCATAAGCAATATCAGTTTAAATCAGTGGAGTTTGAGTGCACAGTCATGTGCTTAGATCAGTGGAACTAAGGGCTGCTACACACTCTATGGGCTGACAAACTCAGGTTTTCTACATAAGGCTTGTTCAGATGCTGCTACTTCTCCCAGGATAAGATGAGGAGGGAGCCTATGAACTCATGCCTTTCCTCCCCATAGAAGCCTGTGAGTGGAAAGGGAGATCCTACATTTATTTAAATACAGGATCTCCTTGCCCCTGTGATATAGAACCTGGTGTTGTTGTTTTTTCTCTGTAATACATTGCTGATTGCTATTTCTATGCTATAGGATCCTTCATTATATTGTATCCCTGCAGTCCAGATAGGCTTCTTCCATCTGTCTAATCTGCTCTGGCCTTTACTAGTTGTCTGATGAACTTAGTGTTTGCCTTTTTAATTTTAAAAAACACACTTTTGTGTGCAGGCATACATGCCAAATAGAGGTGTGCAAAATCAATGGGAAAAAACAAGTGAGGAAATCCAAAAAGATATCAATTTAAGGCGAGTATATGCAACATTATTTAAGAGAGACATTGGTCCAAAGTCCATAATTTAAGGCCAGTTATTCAAAATCGGATTACAATTTAATCCAGGAGATGTCTCCTTCCTAACATCAATGTATTTTTATTTAATGGGATCATTTATGTGCATTGCCTGATTTGTGTGTGTGTAAGCGTTTATATTTCAGGGGTTTATTTTTCCCTGTACAACAGGATGTGCCTTATTTATGCTATCCTTTCAGGATACATCTAGTCATTATAGAGATTTGGCAAAAAGCAAAGACCTCTTTAGAAGGCTATCTTTAAGAATTCCTCAAGTAGGGTAAAGCAGACAAATATCTGCAGTTCTGCTTCTCTTGCCCACCTTTCTTCCTACCGAAGATAAAACTAACTTACTTCATGGACACTAACCACTGGGATAAATCTTCTAATTGGCATAGAAGAAACATAAAGGGGAAACACATTCAGAACTTTCAATGCTGATTTTTTCAAAATATTCTTATATGATCTCTGCTTTTAAAAGGACATGACTTTAAAAATGTCACCTGCTGGGTCGCTTGGGAGTAAGTAGTCATTTATAAAATGTATTTAAGGATGCTTTAATTTCCCTTTTGTTTTCTGCTCCACACCCACTGAAAAACACACTTCAAAATGAGATCATACAGCACACTTACCTCACTCTGAATCGTGTGCCTTACAGTATTTTCACTATTCCCTATTGCCTGGCTTTGCAGTTTCTTAAAGGGAAAAAGGAAGTGATACCATTAACACTTCAATAAATAAGGTTCTTACGATGAACTCTGTGAGGGAAACCTTAGAGAGCTTTTGGCAGGCAGAGTAGACAATACTGGACTATATGGTCCAATAGACTAGCTTGGTATAAGGCTGCTTTTTAAAGGAGCCTGCCTTAAGATAGCAGGGAATTATAATGGACTTGTATGATCTTCCTGTTCCTACTAGCCCTATAATACTTTTTATTCAATTGGTCAGTAGTTGAATTACAATTCAGTTGACTATTGCCCAGAGATGATTTCTGGTTCTGGCAACTTGGAGAATAGGGGTGGGCAGACTTCAGGTTCCAAATCACATGGACAGGCTCTATGGACAGAGGAGGTGCTTCCCTTCAGAAAGTCACTTTACACATGGAGATAGCATCTAAGAAGGTGAAGATGGGGCAGAGCTAGCTCTCCCCCTTCTCGTCCATTTACTGTACTCCACAACAGAATGCCTGAATTAGGGCTTTAAATGCTTTTGTACTGTCATAGTAAAATGTCTTCATTTCAAAAGGGGAACTTGGGTGACGGCTATAACCATCACATGATCAGTCCACTAAGGGCACAATCCTATGGCCGCTAGACAGCGGCTAGACGGCCATAGGAATTTTCGGTTGATGGGCGCCGACCTCGGAGCCAGCGCTCCCCACCCCCGCGGCCTCATAAGAGGCATGTTTGTCCCCAGCTCTGCACTCGTAAGAACAACGTAGAGCAGGGGGAAAGGGGGCATTCCTGGTGGTGCAGTGGAAGCATCATTACAATGCCCCCTATGTGTTGTCTGGCCTGCCCCCACCCCCAGCTCCAACCTGCCCCAGCTAGACAGCCAAAATTGAGAGGAACCCTTCTGCGCTCCACTCACCCTTCATTGGATAGTCAGTGGCCTCCAAGTTAAGAGGCGGCTGACTGTCCCTGCTGGATTGTGCCCTTTACGTTGAAATGCAGACTACCCGTTATCTATTCTTATTTCAGTGCTCATTTAGGCTTTACTGAATCAGCCCTTCAATATAAATGTGACTAATATCAAAGTGTTAGTGAAATGAACATCACAATTGCTGACTCAGGCAGATTTGTCACTCATCTATATCTCAGGGTGAGGGTACAGAACCTCAGGCCCAGGGACAAAATCATGCCCTCTGGGGTTCCACCGAAGGCCCCACCCCTTTCTACAATCTCCAGTCATTTGGTGTTTTCCTAGCTTTTTGCAATTTTTGCTCCCATTCTAAAAGATTGAAATGCCTCTCCTGAAACTTAGTGGCAGTAGGAGCTTTAAGCTAAAATATGATGGTATTTGTGGTATTTGGCCTCCACCTCTTTTGCCTTTGGCCCTGCCCACCACTGGAATGTGGCCCCCAGGACCTTCTCCAAAATGGAATTCAGCCCTTGGGCTGAAAGAGGTTATCCACTTCTGTCTTAGGGTGTGCCTCTCCTTGTCTGGACCTTCCACTGCTTGGATTGTGTGTAGAGGCCCTTCTTCAGGTGCCATCGTTGTGATGTATTCATACCACCAGACCATGACATCTCAGCATCTCCCACAGGTGTCCCCTTTTCTTTTCTTTTCTTTTCTTTTCTTTTCTTTTCTCTGTGCAGCCGTGCACCACATTCCATCCCTTCAGAAAGTGAGAATTCATTAAGTGCTTAGAGGAGGAGCCACAACTCTAAAATCCTCTGTCTGAAGATCTCCTCCAGGCTCTTAAATTCTAGGAGGTTATTTGTGAGGTTTTTAGGATGTTCATGATTTGATGGTGGGCCTAATGGTATTATTGTACTGTTGCATTATAGTACTTTCTATTTCTCCTAAGGCCAAACCAGACATTACTTTAAATCCAAAACTAGCAGCTATGTCTTTTTTTTCATTTTTAGAGTAGGCTCAGGGGGCCTGATCTGGATCTGGACCCAGCGTGGGGAGTAGGGGGGCTTGAAAGATCCCAGTTGAGACCCCTGCACCTAATATAGAGTAAAAATAAAAAAGGTGTAGCCTCTAGATATGGGTTTAAAATAGTGTTTGTTTTTGCCCTAACTACTTCATTCCTTATGCTTTACTATAATTCACCTTGGGTCTTTGGGCTGTAAAGATGGGCTAGACATTCATAAAGAAATGGCCAACTGGAAAGTATCATTGAAGAAAGACGGTGCCTCCAGGACTTCACTGTGCTCAACACACAAAACTATCCTTGTGAGTGAATATCCTGTCCCTGGCAGCAGATGATCAGTGCCATCAAGGACTGAGGTACCCTGCCTATTTTTTTAATAGTATGTATAAAGCAGAGCAGATTTGCTTGAGCAGCATATTCAGTCCCTCAACACGATGTCTTATGTTCACAGCAAGCTGTAAATGTCCCTTGGTTTGACCCAGCAAACCCAGGGCATTGTACTTTTTGTTTGTTTTAATTCAGTTCACTTAGCTGCCCATACTAGGAGCTTCTGCTTGCATATGCATGGTTTTCTCCCTATGCCAGCTAAGGGCAGCCAAAATAAGTTTGCTGTTTTAAGAATTCGTGAATTTTAGGCATCATAGACAAACAGCCACTCTATCCTGAGAATGAGCTTGAGAATGCAGGCTAAAATGCCATTAAAAGCTGTTTAGCATTTTCAGAGACATCTGTTTTCCATCTTGTGGTGCTGTTTAATTAGCATCAGTCTTACTAAACTTTACAAATCAGTTGGCAGAAAATAGGATCTTGAAAGAAATGACTTAAAAAAAAAAGTAAGAAAATAGAAAAGAGAGAATTGTGGACTTGATTTAATTTATCCTACACTGCTTGATTTCACGTTTCTTTTTTTATTGCCTCACTCCCATGGTGGTTTGTTTCAATAAAATCAGATCAAGCTCCAGATGGCGTTTTGCTCTGAGCTTGTAGCTGTTGATAATATTTCTTGAATACCGAAAATGGAAGAAAAATTAACTGTAGTAGTGACAGCAATCTAGGGAAGGAAAGCCCTGTTGTTTATCTTTCTGTCCCTTTTGAGTTCTGGACAAATAAGGGTCCAGCTTCTGCAAACCAGCCATTTCGATTTTGCTCTTTAGAAAATTTGCAGTTAGAAGATAGTTATCTTATGGTCTTAGTTAGCAAAATACTTAAAATAATTATGGCATGCAGTTGCTTCTCCATTTCTTAAAGAATACCATTCTCCAAAATGCAATCTCCAGAGGAAAGGGAAGATCACTGAGGAAAAAGCAAATAATCCAACTGAACTGAGCTTATGATGAGCTGTATTTATTTTCCATGATGGTCAAATGCATATGCCCATGAGGTGTTTCATTTCGGTAAAGAGTGTGGCTTTATTTCATTGAGTCATCATAGAAGAAAGAAACTCTCCAGAGCCAAAATCCATTTGTGTATAACAGCTGGCTGGAAAGTGGTACACTGTTGTGAATGCATTAGGAATACATGGGGCTGCTGTGGATTTTGCTACTGGCCCATGTTCATGCAAAGGCAACATTCGTATGAACCCGTGGCTCCATGCGGGTAGTTTACATGTGACTGCTACAATATATGACATCTTAAAAGTACTACTGCCATCTCAGTGGCTGCTTATTTTCCACATGGAGATGTGAGTTCACATAAGTGATGCCTTCTTATGAGCAAGGCCCAGCCACAAGCCTTGGGGTGGTGCTGCATGCTGCTTAGGTGGTTGTAGTACTCGAAGTGGGGTGGGATGCCTTCCCACTTCTTTTCAGATGGACATAAGAAAAGCTGTGCTGGATTAGACCAAAGACCCATCTAGTCTAGCATTCAGTTCCCACAGCAGACAACAAGTTGCCTGTGGAAAGCCCACAAACAAGACATGAGTGTAATAGTACGCTCCCACCCGTGTTCTCCTGCATAAGGCCTCTGATACTGGAGGTAATATACAGCCATCATGACTAGTAGTCATTGACCCTCCATAATCAAGTTTGGCCTAACCCTAGCAATTCTATTTTTTCCCCTCTAACTTTGGGCACTGAGTAGTTACACTGGGCTGTTGTTATGTGAACTTGCCCATGGTGACAAATCTCTCTTAAGGTCTAAATATCCTGAGTCCCAGAGATTTTCTGTGTGTTTTTAAAAAATGCATTAACATTATTTTTAAAAATAAAAATATAAGCAAAGACAACGTAATTGCAATTTAAAAATTGATATGGTTGAACATTATTGAGTGATCATATATATAACAGATCTCATTTTCAACAAATCCCAGTTAGTTTCCCGTCTTGAGCTTTATAACATTGATAATTAAATTAAGTGCAATTCTCTGCGTGTTTAGACAGAAAAAAAGTCCTGCAACTCCCAGCATTCCCCAGCCAGCATGGGAAATGGGGCATGCTGAGAGGTATAGTATTTTTTTCTGTCTAAATATGCATAGGAGTGCACCCTTAACATATTGCCTTCTAGAAACATTTGAATCCATCTATTTAAAGATGGACTGCAACATTTTCCAACCCACCAAGAAGCAATACAGATTTTTCTTTCTTCTTCAGGCAGCTAATAATTTATTGAAGGCAAAAGCAAGGGACACCACACAGTGCTTTAAAGTTGCCATGTGTATGTACATTGGGGGTGTTCTTTGGGCTTTCTCTGTAATGTCACTTGACCCTGGATTGTTTTGTGTTTGCTGCTAGGCTTTCCATTTGGCAGGATTTCCTATGTGTTCTGAAGTTGGTCTGTTTTTTTTAAAAAATGAAGACAAAACCTCAGCAGCAAACCTAACAAATTTTCTTTAACTTCCTTTTGAAATTCCTACAGAAATTTTACTATTTTGCTTCACATTATAGATCAGCGTTCCCCAACTTTTTTGGGTCAGTGGGCACATTTGGATTTTGAGAGTCATGGGCACTCTCACAAAATGGCTTGTATGGGGGTGCCATGCCCATTCATAAAATGGCTGCCATGGTGGGCATGGCTGGTCACAAAACATTTCCCAGAAGCCAAACTGGTGACACTAAAAGAAAACTAACTTGCCCAAGAACCTAAATACAAGGCAGAGGTGGGGTCTGAGCTCCAGAACACAAAACCATTCTTTTGAACTCAAATAAACATGTGGCTGGAGGGCAGCACTTTGTTTTGCAGTATGCCAGCCTCCCGGTTAAAAATAATATATTTTTTAAAAGCTTAGAACATAAAATAAAAATCAGGAGAGGCAGGGAGCCTGGTGGGCAACAAGAAATGGACATTTTCGTGCCCAAGGGCACCATGCTGGAGGCCCCAGTTCCAGAATGTGAAAGTTTCTGTGGCAACTATTCTTCAGACTGTAATGTTGTGTTACCAAGTATATCCAAGGAAGATCATACCCACCCATGCATAATAATATTAAAGGTGTATAATCTGGGCTCAATTTATATTTAAATTTCTACCAGATATTACAGAAGGTACATTATAGTTTTTTTTAATTATAGCTTTTCTTTCTATAGTACTTGAGTTTCCTCTTGTTGCTTGAGAATGTGTTTTTCAGAGGTAAGCCAGCTTGTTATAGCAGCCAGTTTTGTTGTTGTTTTAATGCATAAGGATGGTGATTATCTTTAAAGCCCTAAATGGCTTGTATCCAGGAAATCTTAGGGACTACGACTTCCTGTACCAACATGCCTGCTTCCTAAGAACTGGTGGAGAGAGTCTTTTCTGTGTCCCACCTGTGGTGGAAGGACAATTGGTTGGGACAGAAGAGAGAGACTTCTTGGTGGTTGTACCCAGATTGTAGAATACCTTGCCCTGTGAAGTTTGACTCCCTTCCTTGCCATTTTCCACCTTAGTGAAGACCTTTCTGTTCTGGCAAGCTTCTGTCTTACCAGGGAGATAATGGGTTTTATATGGTGAATTCTGTTCTTATCTACTGCGCCTGTTTTCATTTCATATTTTATTAACAGATAAATGCAGCAGAGAGTTGAGGGCTTTGGTGGTAGTGGGAGGGCCCATCGGCAGCACTGTGCTGAGGTCCCACCAGAGTATGCCCCTGGCCCTGGTGGGGACACCCAGATCTTAGTTGATGGGCAGATTCAAGAAGATGTGCAAAGATTTCTTGATCATTCTTTCTGATCTGGGAGTTTTGGGGAGCAAGCTGCCTGGATTAGAGACTGTGGCTTCCAGGTAGTAGTGCCATCAGAACATCACTTAGAGGCAGAAATCCAGGGCCCTGAAATGTAGGAGGGCTGGTTTACCACAAGTTTAAGTTAAGTAATACACACCATCATCTAAAGAGGTCTCCACTCCTATAAAACAATGAAGTCCAGAGTCTAAAACAGGAGAGGGCAACTTGTGGTTTTCCAGATGTTTTGATGTCCCATCAGTCCTAGCCAGTAGTGAGGGATCATGGGAATCTGTAGGCCAAAACATCTGGATGTTCACAAGTTGCCCACCCCTGGTCTAAAATTACCTAACTGTACCATTTCTTCCAGAAATTCTTCAGGTTTTAGAAATTAACTACATCCTGTAGTCTCCTTTAAGAAGCCTGTGTGTACATTAATGCTGGGTGTACACCCAACTTGGATTATGATTAGTCTGTTCCTTCAACCAGGCAAAATAGCTACTTTTAATTTTTTGTAGTGCTGCTTTTGGTGGATCTAAAACAGGCCAAAACCTTTATATCTGTGTATACCTTTAGCAGCTCTTGTTTATGCTTATTATGTCTACTTGAAATTGGCAGAGGGACAACAAAGACTATCCCACAGTGTGGTATGTTTGGCCAAGATTAATGGCAACAGTTATTATAGCAACTTCTGCCTACTTTGTGGGGTTTTTGAGAAATAAATCTCTCAAGCACTTGTGCCTTCTTTTATGTTCCAATTTGTAATCATTTTCTTAATCGAAATATCATGGTCCTTTTTATTACAAAAAAAAGGGGAAGCAATAAGAAAAATAATTAACATTCTTCCCCTACACATTCTTGGCAGCTATAATGCCAGCATATTTGTTTTAGCCAGAAGAGTGCATCTTGTCCAGCAAGAAAATGAAGGCACATGGAGCATAATGCTTCAACTTGTTCTGACTATATTTTGTAGAACAAACCTCAAATTACAGAGTGCCTGCCCCATTACCTTTTATAGTGCCCTCTTATCTTTTGAATTTGTTGACTGCATGTTTACCTTCAATGGTGCACAGCAATGAATGTCTAAAAATAAATTCAATGGTAGTTCACAGCTGTGCTGCTCTGTACATACATAGTCAAAAAAGTAGCCACAGAAAACAATAATGGAGGAGGAGAAGGTGGGGGGGAAAGAAGGTGGAGAGGTCGTGATGCCATTGCTGTCGCTATCCTCTGCTCAAGCAGATTTCTCTGCATGACCAGTGCATTCGGCCCCCCAAAATCCGTGGTAGAACAAAACCCCCTCGCCCCCCTGCCCCGCGAAAGTCACGTGAAACGGAGCACCTATGTGGTGCCATTCGCACTGCTTTGTGAATGGCAGCCGCATCTGCGGCCGCCATTTGCTTCACGATTTTTGCTGTGATAGGCTATGTAAATACTTACGTAGCCTATCACGGCTAACGCAGGGACGCCATTTGCGTCCCTGTGGAGGCCGTGATAGGCTATGTAAATATTTACGTAGCCTATCATGGGAAAAAAAAGGGAACGCAAATGGCGGCTGCCGTAGCCACCGCCATTTGTGTTCCCTTTTTTTCATTGTGATAGGCTACGTAAATATTTACATAGCCTATCACGGTGAAAAAAAGGGATGCAAATGGCGGCAGCTACAGCGGCCGCCGTTTGCGTCCCTGCACAGCCCAGCAGCAGCTGGATGTCGCTGCGGGCGTGCCCTGGTGGCTGGCGGCTCCGCGGAGTTGCTGCGGAGCGGAACCAGCCGGCGAGGATTTCGGGGGGAGGGACAAAGCGCCTCCCCCACACCACGGATGTCACGAAATGAAACAGGTGAGTCGTTTCGTACATCCCTAGTTGGAACACACACATCTTTGTAGCGCATGGAAATCACAAGCACTGGGAAAACTGCCATAAAAGTGATTTGGGAAACGACAGAATAGTGAGGGAAAAATAGTGTTGTGTGTCCCATGCATGAGCCAATTGTTAAAGTACCAGGATAAAATGGTTGTGTAGATTAGCCCCCAGTGAGCTTTTCAGAACTGAGCAGGAAGGGTGGGATAAAAATGTGATATGCAATCATATTCCATGTTAATTATTTCTCTTGAAAATGAATTACTTCTTCCCCTGATTGTTTTCGAGGGCAGTCAAAGCCGTGGTAAATGTTTCACTTTGTCGTAAATGCTAGTTCCTGCGGTCATCTATTGTCTGGATAAGTACATAAAGGGAAGAGAATCTTCTCACCCTGGAAGATACACTCTCCTATTATTAATACAATCTTGGAAAGAGTCTAAGGGAGAGGAGATGTGCATTAGGGCCAGATGTAAAGAGAGAACTGACACAGTCATTTCTTGGCTGTTGGTGGGGAGGAGAATTAAGAAGCGAGTTGCTGGTGTGTAGTTGACAGCAGAGAAAGAAGCAGTGTCACAGATGAACAATGGACTGTCAGGTCTGATTTGGGTCAGAAGAAGCAGCTTGTGGGTTCTGGTAATGGGGTTTGAACTCGGCAGGAAATGAACTGTAAAGGTAATCTGGCATGAGTGGCTGGGGACCACTACAGAAGCTGATTGTCCTTGGTGGTGGTGGTGGTTGGCTTGTTTTTTTTTCCAATTTCCAGCAACTACCAAAATCGGCAACCCCAAATTATATAAAATATTTATCACAATATAATTATTGTAAGATGTGCTATTTTCTCCAGTGAGAAGTTAAGATAAACCAGTTTCCACATTCCCACAAATAATTAAATTAGCTCAGTCAAAAATTTTGTTTTATTTAAAGTAAAACATTGGGTTCTTTATCAGTTATTTTATTTTCTGATCCCCAGGAATGTTTTGTAAGTTGTACAGTATATGAAGCAAATATGAGACAACTTAAAAGAGCAATACAAATTATAATAATCTCAAACCTTTAGCAGGAGTGAATCCCACTACTTTAGGCCTTCAGATGAACCTTGTAAGGCAATGTGCATTTGATGCCTTTTTACACATAAAAGAAATAGAAGCAGAGTTGGATGGTTGTTGTTTTTGTTTCCTCTTCTGGTTGTGTTCACTGATCTCTCAGGACTACTGAAATAGATTCCTTTTCTTGCTTTTAGACCTTGTAAAAATGAATAAATGCTTTTCTAAGTGACACTTCGCAGAATTGCCTTCTAAAGATTAGAAAGGAATGTTGCAAATATTGGCTAAGAACCTTAAAAACTTGTTTCGAAACATGTACGTGCTTGAAGATAGCAAATACAGGACTTGGGCAAAATACACAATGAAAGGTTTGATACTGGCCTTGGCACTATTTTATCTGGGGTGCAACAATCTGTGTTATTTAGGATCAAATCTTTCTCTGTTTTTAAAGCAAGGTGTTTTTTTTAATTATTCCTGGAGAGTGCAGTGATAGGCTTCAAAGCGGGTGGACCATGCCTGTTGAAGTCCCTGGAGCCAGAGGTGTTGCTGAAATAAGATTTACAGTGGTCAGAGGCATGCGTTCCGGTGCCCTTTTTAGCTCATTCCTCTTCTCCCTTATCAGCAGTTGCAGAATAATGGATGCCTAAGAGGAATCATATATATTTGCCCATGAACTGAGCTTGTACTCATTTAGATTATCAGACTCCTTAAACCACATTGCACTCATGACAGTATGCTGTGATCCCCATATTTGTTCTAACAGGTTCAAAGTCTTGGGTTCTTCATGGGAGCTTCCTGCTCAAAACAGGAAATGCAGTAACCACTTCTAGAAAAAAAGATTCTTGATGTGGCACAAGAAGGATTATACACCAAATATAATTCATCCTGTGTATGGGCTTTGTCAGCTGTTTATACCTTGTGGTTTCCTGTAGCCATTGTGCAGGCAGGTTGGAGAATAGCAGCGACAGTATACAGATGCTGTGTGGCAATAGTATGCCCATTAGCAATTTACTGCGTGGGTCTTCTGAGGCCTCTTTCTAAAAAGAGTATGATGAAAGCAGTTGTGGAACCAAGGGCTATTGAGTTTGCAATAATTATTTCTCTCTTAAATTTATAGGACTTACCCTCCACCTACCAGGTGCCTGGGGTAATGTACTGTAAAAACCTAAAAACTTCACACAAAAAACCCAGGAGCTAAAAAACATCCAATAAAATTTGAGAGCTGCATTAAAATTGAAGAGCAACAAAATGTTATATAACATTAAATTAATGTTATATGACATTAAAAGCCTGATGAAACAGAACAGTCTTCACTGTAAAGCAAAATGAGGAAGGAGCCAGTCTCCCTTCCTTTGGAATGGAGTAGCCCCAATCAGGGCCTTTTCAGTAGCAGCACCCTATCTTGAGTACCCACCAACCTGGTCTCTCTAGGGAGCAGCATGTAACAGGGCCTCCAATGATTTTCGTAAATGATGGGCAGATTCATATGGAAGGACGTGGTCATCCTGACCCCAAACTGTTTAGAGCTTTGTAGGTAAAAACCAGCACCCTGAATTGTGCCGGGAAACTAACAGGAAGTCAGTGAAGTTGATCTGAAACTAGTGTAATATGGTCTATAAAGTGCACTTCTGACAAAAGTCTAGCCACATTTTGCACTAGCTGTAGTTTCGAAACACTGTTCAAGGCCAGCCCCATGGAGAGTGTGTTACACTAACATAAATGAGAGGTGATTGAGACATGAATCGCTGTGGCCAGACCTTCCTATAATTTGAATAGATACTCCAATTTCCAACTCAACACCAGACTATCTCATCATTGCAAATCTCACCAGTATCTGGAAATCTAAAACCACAATGTTGAATTAACTACAAGGGGCAAAATTCGCCAAAAACATCTTCCACACAGGCTCCATTTTGATGAATAGCATTTGTGCTGTTCTTATTTCAGTAGGGCTTGTGCAGAAGCCAAACCTTCCTGCAGAATTATGCCCATTATGTTCATGAGAGCTTTCCATCGTGCTGAGGCTGAAGATGCATTGCCGCGTGGGTTCTTGCCTGTTAACAAGCAAAGAGCTGCAAGTGGCAGGCTGCCAAAAAAATCTTAATTCTTCTACAAAGTACATTTATAGCCTTCATCTCTTGGGCACCTTAGGGGTGGGAATCATGTTTTTGTCTGTCTGCAAGTTCCACCAATGAAACACATCTTCCAGGAGGTGTCTGGGCCTTAAATGAGCTATATTTTCATGCTCAGATAGATGGTTTATGGTAAATTGACTCATAATATCTGAATCAGAATGCAGAGGGACTTGTTAACTTCTTATCCCTCACACAAGATTGTATGTAACATTTCACGAATACAATCAGTTTAAACTGTAGAGAATTGTCAAAATGTCAGAGGTTTTGTTCTTGCTCCTTTTTTTTTTTAATGTTGCGGATCCATCATGAATGGCGTGACTTCATCAACCACAGCTAAAGGATAAGGGAGGACATGAAGGAAAGTATGGGAAAAAATGAAGGGAAACAGCCTTGCATCCTTTGATGTGGCAGGAACCTTTTTCATATTAGGTTTCCTTTGCCAGTTCTCAGCAGGAGAATATATGCATGTCAAATCCTTTTCCAAACAAGCTTCATTGATTCCTGCCAGAGAACCTTGTCTGGCTGGGGGAAGCCAAATTTAACCCCTTTTTATTATTTTTCTTTGTAGCAACTTTATGTAAACACTATAATATTGTGACTGAGTACAAATTCAAGACTCACTAAAAATACTAAGTACACAAGTTCACTGTGGGTATTGGACCACTTTAGGATCTGCACAGATTTTTTCCTCCCTTCAAGTGCATTGCTCCAGTGAGATCAGGGTTCCATTCTTGGTTTGACATCAATCACTACACTGCCATTGTCTTTAGGCCAGCTGCTTCCCACAACCCCCATCGTTGTCATCCTTAATTGTCTCTGTGTTTGCTAATAAAGAACTATTATTGATACTTTAAAGCATTATTTATTTAAGCACCATAACTGCAGAAATCTTAAAAGGACACAGGCCTGTTTGAAGATTTAAAATATTTATTTATTACATTTATATCTCACCTTTTTTCCTCCTTAAGGAACCCAGGGTGGTGTACATAATCCTTCTCCTTTCCATTTTATCCTTGCAACAACAACCCTGTGAGGTAGGCTGGGCTGACCTAAAATCACCCAGTGAGCTTCCATGGCCAAGTGGGGACTAGAACCTGGATCTCCCAACTTCCAGCCCAACACCCTAATCACTGCACCACACTGGCTTTAAAATATAATATTTTAAAATTATTCATTACATTTATATCCACCATTCCATCAAAAGTGGTGCTTATGGCCAAACCTTGATAATAGTGATAATATGCATCAATAAAAACATTTTGGATGGATCCAGCGTTCCATTAGTGGAGTTCTAATGGGTGCTCTTGGGCCTCTGCTTCCCTTGTGTCCCTTCCAAATCTGCTCAGGAGGTTTATGGCATCCTCCAGAATAGCATGGGCAGTGCTATGCGGGCTGCAGAAGGAAGGGAGGATTGGGGGGGGAAATCACCTCCCCACCCCTTTTCATTCATGGAAGTCTTTACTGGATCCAAGCGCTTTCTGTGAATGGCTGGACTCCTTCCACCAATGAAAGATCAATCACCTTTGCATCCAACCCACCCCCTGTAGAAATGCCAGCATGAACTGATGTGTGCCTTGATACAGACACCAATGGCAGGAAATGATTTGGAAGTCTTATATAGGTGGAAAAAGTGCTTCCAGCTGTAACTGTGTACAGCTGACACTGATGTTTCTCCAAATAATCCAAGTATCTGGGAATAGTTGCAGAAATTGCATGGAGTGGGGTGGGGAGAAAGCCAGCTGGGTTGCATTTTGTGATTGGAGTCATAGAAGGATGCTGATGAGGGAGGCCACTGAGGCATCATTCTCTGCCCCCCCCACACCCACACACAGATGCACACATACTTTTAAAGATCAGGTATGCTTATTCTTCAACAACATCTATTGTATATTTCTGGTTCTACAGACTGGCTCAGTTCAGACATGGCATTCCTGACCTTTCAAATCAGGCTCACTCCGCCCCCCTCCTTATTCATCACACAGAGACCTGTCTCCTTTTCCTGATTTGCTATGAAATTCACGTTTGGGAAAATATGGTTGGCACTAACCAGAAATTGCCTTCAAACTATGGCTTCCAGTTGTGGTTTGGAGGCAATTCCTGGCTTATGGCAACCATAGGTTGCCCAGTTCAGTTGACATGGCAAATTTCGCATTAGACAAAAAAGAAAAGAGGTTTTGGAATGTATGAGACAGAAAGAAAGGGTAGAGGGGGAGGTAGAGTGGCCATGTGTCTTCTTTTACAGAGGTTAGTCCTCTATTTGATGGTACTGTCTATTTAAATGGCTATCTTGTCCAGTGTAAAGAACCATAAGAACTGTTGCCCAGCAAGAGTTAGCACCTGAGCAGCAGACTGAACAGGCAGGCCCACAGGTCACCTGGCCCCAGTCTTCCACACTATAGTGAGATGTACTGTAGTTGTATTTACATTATAATAGTTATTTCTAATGTTGCATCTATATGTATAAATTAGCACTTGCAAATGTTATGAACATTTTTGTCCTCTTTTGTCCTTTTTCAGTGTTGCGTTGTTCGGCAATTCATAAGTGGCTGCCCTAGGAGGAGGAGGGAGGGTGCAAATCTTTGGCAAATTCCCAATCTTCCAAACTGTGGATTGGAAAATTACGAATGTGATATTTGAACTGAATCACTGAGAGTACTGTCCAATGCATGTGTATGCAGAAGCAAGTCTCATTGACTTTAATAGGGTTTCCTGTCTAGTAAATGTGTTTAGGATTACAGCCCGAGTGATTATTGTTGGAAACGGTTAAATGGGCTTGTGTCCAAGATACATATGCCAAAAGCAGGAATCCCTTAATTTTTTAGGTATAACAATGTACTTGCAACAGACGCTCTTAAAATACACTGATCTGGTTCATACATAATGCTAACCCATGGTTTATTTAACCCCTGGGTTGTTGAATTCTTGGTTGTCATGATGTGCGAACCAAGCCATGTTAACAAACCATGGGTTGTTAACCATGAACAACCCAGAAATAAAAACCATGGTTTACTGTTAGGTTGTGAACTCTTAGTTGTTTAAACCATGGGTTGTTGTAACATATGAACCAGAACCGTTGTTCATGGGTTGTTTCGCCAGGCTACAGAGGGAGAAGACAAGACCAGTAAAAAAAACACCAGCTGCTCTACTTGCTAGTACTACAAGTGCTGCAAAGGCATGTGGGATACAGGGAGGGAGCAGGTGAAAGAAACAACCCAGGGACTGAGAAAATGAACTGTAGTTTGTTTGATCATCTGCCAGACAAACCCTGGGTAGGGCAACAAACCATGGGTTAGTATTATGTGTAAACCAGGTCACTGCTTTATGCAATTTTATTTGGAATATATTCAAGATTGTGCTCTTAATTCTTGCTGTTAATCTTGCCGTACCCACCCACTGATTGAAATTATAATGTTGACAGGGCACTTTTATCTTAATTGCCTTAATTGCTGTGACTACCTTGTCAATATAGTTCTAAAAATAGCAGATTTTCTTCATCTTTGTTTAATAAAACTAAGGAGTTCTCTCTCTTTTTTCTCTCTGACATTTTTTATTTAACCTAATATATCATAAATTAGACTACTTTTTAGACACTGTCAAATAACTTAGCTTGTGCCACCAAGATAACTGCTTTTGACAGTGTAAGAATCTAAATGTACTGTATCAAACTGAGGTTGAAAGCCAGATTATTTTTTCTTTCTGTTACCCCAGGAACATTAAACGCATTCCAGCAAAATGATATTTATGATATAAAACTACCATAAGCATAAAGTTATCAAGAGTACTGTGGTTTGCTGGAAACACATATAAATATCTGAAAAAGGCAGCCTGTTCTGCAAGCTTTTTTTTTAATTAGGCATCATTTTAATAATCAAATCTGAGTTATAAAATTCTTTTCTGAACATTCTAACTTCAGTTGGAATATCCTAGTTATAAACTTCAGTGATTTTACTGAAATGTTCAAGTTATTCCCACTGTCAATATGGCAATTTAGAAATAAATGGTCCTAGTTCTCTTTTAGCTAAATCTCAAAAGGGTTTTGATTCCCCTAAATCTCTTTGATTCTCTGGCTAGGAAGGAGTAGACTTTTACAAGCCCTTTTGGAAGAGATATGAAAGTGGAAAGAGCCAGAGAGTGTAAAGAGATTTTTCAACTGAGCAATCATTTCATCTATCTTGAACATGACACAGTTAATTAGTGAGGCCTCAAGAGGTTCAGAAAATACACTTTTAGCACACTAATAAAAGTAGAAGCCTGGTATTTGTTCCTTTGCGACCTTTGACGTTATGACACAAAACAGTTATGTGTAGGGAAATAGTATTAAAAGGGTAAATTCTTTGATCATCCCTCTTATCTACACTTGAACATTCTTTTAGATTAGAGGTGGGCACAAAACAGGCCCTCAAGATATTATCCTGCAGCCCAAAGATACTTGTTAGGCTTCAGGTGCTCATTTTTAACAGCATGTTTTATACATGCAGATAAAAGCTCAAAAATGTAACAGCAGAGTGCCCAAATCACTTAGGAACCAGACAGAGCTATAAAGCAGCTCTCAAATATATCCCCCCCTCCAAAAAAAGAATCTTATGATTTTTAAGTTTTCCTTGCAATTCCCAGTGAATTGTTCACTGGGAATTAAATTCCCAGGAATTTAACAAATTCCCAGTTGTTAAAAACCCAGTTCATGGTTTTTAACAACTGGAGTTATTAATACGAAGGATTCTTGGAATATGAGACTTATTGCAACTAGGGTGGCCACTTAGGCATTGCTAGAAAAGAAAACATGCGTTGCCAAAAGAGAGGACAAAAGAGAAAGCAGCTTTGCATAGCATTTGCATATGTTAATTTCTATGTATAGATACAAATTTAGGAATATGTTGTTCAGTCGTTCAGTCATGTCCAACTTTTCGTGACCCCATGGACCATAGCACGCCAGGCCTTCCTGTCCTGCGTTCTCTCCCGGAGTGTGCTCAAGGAGGAATAATGACCATAATTTAAATAGAAATACAATACATCTGACCATAGTGGAAAAGACTGTGACCAGGTGACCTGTATGACTGCTCAGTCAGATGTTTCCAGGTGCTAACGGTTGATGGGCAACTTGAAAGCCCCTGCACTCCCTCCTTATTTTTATCTTCAAACAGGCTCTGGACTGGACAGCCCTTCAAACAGAGGACATATTCAAATAGAGGACTGTCCTCTGTGAAGTAGGACATATTGCCACCCTACCCAATAAACCATACACAGTTTCCTCCAAATGAAACTTTAAACTTATGGATAAAGATTGGGGTTGCATTTGCAGTGGCAAACCCCACCCCTTACCTCCATGTATTGATCATTCCTTTGCACGCAAAGTCTACACGTATACAGGATGTGTGGTACCCTGCATTTTGCAGGGTACTAGATTGTGCAGAGAGAACCAACAGGTGTACAAATTGTACATGCATAAGCTTTATGGATAAAGTAAGGTGGCTGCTTACACATAGCTAAAAAAGAGGAAATGCATCACACACACACCCAAAAGAGGATACACAGTTGCACAATTAGAAACAATCTCACTACAATGGGGAAGACTGTGACCAGGTGACCTGTGTGCCTGCCGGTTCATTCTGCTGTCCAGTTGGTGTTGATAGGCAACTTCAAGGCCCCTGCTCCCGCCCGCCACCGCCTTTCTATGGTACTTTATCTTTAAACCCAGTTTGGACTGGACAGACCTTCAAAGAGAAGACGCATTCAAACAGAAGACTGTCTTCTAGGACACAACTGCCTTAAAGCACTGAAAAAATTGACAAGCCTGTTTCATTTTTGCTGACATCCAGCATACTAAAATAGATATTATTAAGTAACTGTGGTATGCCCCTAAAGTTGCTTGTTTCCCCTTTTGCTTATATTGTTTTTATTGCGGAAGCAGGTAACAATCCCAAACCTTATATTTAAAGGTATGGGATTGTTACCTGCTTCTTTTGCTTCCTCGATAAAACAACATAAGCAACACCACTATACAGGCTTCTTTCAATGGGCAGTAGCCAACACTGATGTACGTAAGCAATTTCTTGTGGCATGCCAATAGCGTAAGCTGGCGTGATGGGTTTCCCTTGAAAACCCGTTGTACCAATTTGTGCTATTGGTATACCACTAAATGTCACTTACACTAGGGGTATGTCAATAGTCTAAGCCAGGGATGGGCAGAAGATAAATCTCCAGATGTTTTAGGCCAATTCCAAGAAGCCCCTGCCAGTATGGCCAAAGGCCAGGAATGCTGAAAGTTGAAGTTTAAAACATCTGGAGATCTACTTTCTGCCCACCCCTGGTGGAGGCAGATTGGCAGTGTTGGATACTGCCCAGTGGCTTTACTTAGCACCTCAGTTCTGAACTGTATCAGTTATTGCACAAGTTAAGAATAGTCACCCATTCTTTGATCCCACTGAGCCTTTTATCTTTATGACAGGATGTGTTTCTTATTTTTGTTGTCCTCTAATGGTGGCACTTTTTCATGTAATGTTAACACACTTCTATAACTATATGTCTAGGAAAAAATGAAATGGCACCCTAGATTCATTTTCCCAGTAGACTAGCGGTATCCTGTTTACATTGTGGTTTCTAGAGTGGTAAAAGATCTTCTGTACAAAAAAAGCTTTGTATTACACTTGGCCCATACTTAATCTTCATTTGGATTGCTTCATAACTTTTAACCCCATATCCATAAAGATGTAGCTGTTTATCCTATGCTTCACAAGCCCATTGAATTCAAAGAAACAATGCTTTAAGAACTGCATGCAAACTTGTTTTTATGGTACTGCAGGATGCTTAAGACTTGAAGACCACATTGTGGCTTTCTAGATGGAACTAAATTATGCTGATGTTTAGTTTCCACTAGGGACTCCCTTATAATGGTTCCACAGTCATTGCTTTCATATGAAAACATTTCAGAGCACAACTACACAGATTTCAGTGCAGTCTAAATGCAGCACGCACTCATTGCTTCCAATATGCCAGTAGATATTTTAAGTTAAAATAGGTTTAGGATAATAAAAATGGTTTCTCTGAAAATGACAGGTAAGATGTTTCTATACCCACAACATGGACCCCATCGGCCAGCACTCTCTGTGAGTGAATAGTTGAGTGTGTGATATATAGCAGAAGTAGGCTGCATGGACTTATCTTGCATGGTTCCCTTGGGTTCCTTGGCTGGGATCTACCAAGTAGAGCAGCAGTGGGTGTGCAGAAAGCTACCAGTGTGATGCTCCCACAATGCTCCACAGTGATGCTACATCAGGGCATTGTGGGATCATCACAATGGCAGGAGGCTTGCAGGCAGTTCCTGCTGCTAGCCACTACCAGTAGGTCTTCTGGGGCATGGTGGGTGCACCAGAGTGGGTGGCCCAGTGGATGACATTTTGCTGGGTGCTACCATACACCTCATGTCAAGCTTGTTCCTTAATTGTTGAAGAGATTCCAAATGTACATTCTTGCTGAAGAACATCAGGTGCCTTCCTGAATCAGAACATGTTGCACCTCACGTTCTTCTGTAAAGGTCCCAGCAAGCAACAGGTGCTAGGTAGACCACTAGAAATTGGCCAGTGCTCCACCAGTAGATCTCAATCTCCCTTTTGCCCATTGCTGAGATGCAGTATGGATATATACAATTTACTTTGCTATTTACAAATTTGCAATTTCCATCGTTATCAGCAATGGTGACATACAAAAATATTGTTATCAGATTACTATGGGTTGTATCCAATGTTAGTCTTACGTAGAGAAGACCCACTGAAATGAATGGGACTTAGATTAACACTGGATACAATACCATGAAGCGTCAATAATTGCCATGACTGAAAAGGGCCTGGATTTCCCACTCCCCCTACACAAGCAACCACCATGGAGTATACACAGTTCTGCACATTGCAATAATTTACTGGCTGGACTAATAAGTCCTTAAGCATGAAAGAGTTTTTATTACCATATTGCAGGTTCCATAGACTGTAAAATATTGACAGTGAGTTTATTAACAGCAGATGTAAATATATATGCTGATTTTTGTATCTGCTCCTCTGGCCCAATTTTATTCTTCCTTGGGCTGTTATGTCTGTGTTTTCAGGCATCTTGAATTTGATGCTCAGTTTCAAAGAGCTGGGAGAAGCAGGAGCTAAAATCCAGAAGGGAGTAAAGGGAATGTAAGATAGAAATTCCAGGTTATTAAATAAAAGTTGTCATCTAATGACCCATGGATGCATGCGCGCGCGCACACACACACACACACACACACACATGTGTTCTGACCATTGCCTCATAATTGGATCAGAAATTTGCATCTTTTATTTTAGCTACCTTTAGAAAATGTTGGTAGCCAGTGTTATTACACAGTATAATTCACGTAGTTTTATTTTTTCTCCAGTGTATACCTCACTCTCTATGCCACATGGATCTGATAGCAGCATACAGTTTTAAAATCCAGTTGAATGCTCTTTGCTTGGTAAATACTAAATGCAGGTGTTAACAAGTAGTTAAAAGGTTTTAAAGTCAGTGTGATGCTTCCCTGTGTACCTGGTTGCACATCGTATGTTTGCATGTTGGAGAGTCTGCATGTGACAGGCTGCAGTCATGAACTCACTGACCTGGAAGTAAGTCCCATTGAACTCAATGCGGCTTATCTCTTGAGTTGGCATGTATAAGATTGCACTGTTAATAGACTTGTGGAGGTAACTGTGAAGGTCTGTGGATTTCTTGGATTTTTTTCTGACTGTTGGAGGTCTGCATAGCTGGGTTGGGGGCGGGGGGTTGGCTCGTGTATCCAGGACATAAATGTGTATGTGAGAATTTGCCTGAGCTGACAGGATGGAGTTGGTTTATGTTCAAGCTGTGATGAAATTCAAGGAGAAGACTCTAGATTGTCTTTCCAGATGATAAAAAATATATACGACTCCAGATGATAAATATACTATTTAACATTCCTTGGACTGTAAAGGATGTTTAGTTTTTCGGTAATGTTCTTTATGGGCCATAAAAAGGCTGGCATACCAAAGGAACTTCAGGAGCATCTTAGTTTTCATAGGGCATGAGGGGACCTTATTAGGGTTGCACTTATCCAGTCACAAATCCAGAGGCAACCATCCTGGCTACTTAGGAGAGTTTCTGTGAGGGATCTATGCCTGGGTATATATCCAAATAGCTTGCCCGGATTGCAGGCTTCCAAGTGCTTTTCCCCCTTGGTGCTGTTGGTTCCATTGTTAGCTGCCTCACTCCATTCCATTTTGTGGCCTGCTTTGCTTCCCAGCGGTTAGCATGGCTTGTGTGGTAGATTTGGTCCTTCATTTTCCAGGGGTGCCCCTGGGTAGGGCTTTTCTAACACCATCGCCCTGCCTCATTCATGGAATTTTACAACGGGTCCAGATGTCATAGTCGCCTTCCACTCGTAACACACACACACACACCCCGGTGTTTTCCCATTGCTTCGTCTGACATTTTTTCTTACCACACAAAATGTGTTAAGAAGAAAAAGAATCACTGCACAGTGCCTGCTAATTGGTAGAGCTAGGAGCCCTCCCTCCCTCTAAACCAGCCTTCCCCAACCTGTTGCCCTCCAGATGTGTTGGACTACAACTCCCATCATCACCAGCCAGCGTGGCCCTTGGGGAAAAGGTAGCGTGGTTCAGAATGAAGCTTCCTCACTCCAAGGTCCCAAACTGGCTTTGTTTGCAGGATGGGCATGAACACTAACCTCATGCCTTCAAAGGGCAGCTCACATTGCTAACCCTAGGCAGGGAGGGGTGCTTGTCTGACTGAAGGAGGGAAACAAGCAGAGCTTGGTGTGTGTGTTTTCAGTCAGCATAAGTCAGGAATTGTTTCAAAGTTGGTGTACTGCATCCTCTAGACTCTGTCTTCCAAACAAACCTAAGTTTTATTTAAACAAAGCCTTTCCACTGAGCTCTCTCAGGCAGTGGCCTCTCTTGCCTCAAGCCAGAAGCCATGGGTGTTGCCCTCACTTACTTCCTGGCTCTTCCTAGGAAGCACAACCAACTCAGGCCGAATCTAGTACTTCTTTCATTTTGTTACAGGGGTGGGCAACCTATGGCCCTCCAGCTATTTTGGCCTACACAGTCCATCTTCCCTCACCATTGGCTATGCTGGCTAAGGCTGATGACAGTTGTAGGCAAAAACATCTGGCAGGCCACAAGTTGCCCACCCCTGGCTTAAGGAGTCACAAATCCCACGCCTAGTGGTCACTTTGGGAGCAAAGGGAGCCTAAGCCTTCCCTTTGCCTATAAAGCAATTGCAGTAAGGGAGGAATAACTGGTCTCAGAAACAGTGGTCTCTTTCTCAGGCTGTCTCTCAGTCTAAATCTCAACCGATCAGAGAAGCATGGCCCAGCGTATCTTGCCTCCTCAAGTGAGGTACTGCTGTTACTGGCTTGCTGACCCTGCCTGCCCACTCCCACCTTGTGTCCTTTTCCAGCTGCAGGGCTGCTGCAAGTGAACAGATGAGCTCTCATGAGCCCCCGCAGCTACAAGCCCCTGCGGCCATGGTAAGGAGAAGCAGTGGCACACCCAGCAGGTTGCTCTAAAGGCAGGCACAATGGGTTGTCATTACATGCGAATTCAGGCATTGGCCTGGTTGCATATAGTGATAACCATGGTTTGCTGCCCTACCCATGGTTTAAATAAACCATGGTTTGCTGCCCTACCCAGGTTTGTCTGGAAGATGATCAAACAAATCATGGTTTGTTTTCTCAATCCCTGGTTGTTTGTTTCCCTCCTTCTTCACCTGCTCCCTACCTGTACTGCATAAAGAGACTGAGGTTTTTTACCACTCTTGCCCTCTGCCTGGCAAAACAATCCATGAACCCACCCTAAGTTGTTTGTTTTCCTCCTCTTTTGCCTGTTTCCCAAATGTGTTTGTGACACTGTAGTACTGGCATGTATAGCAGCTGCGTTTGTTTTTTTTATCACTGTTGCCCACTGCCTCTGTAGTCTGGTGAAACAACCCATGAACAACCCATGGTTCTGTGTTCTCACATAACAATGACCCATGGTTTAAACAACAACAGAATTTACAACCAACCCAGAATGCATCACAGCAACCCAGAATTCAACAAACCATACTATGGATTAACATGACCATTGACAGGAGGGATTCAGAAATGTGTAGAAAAATGAAGAGAGAAAGGACTTAATAATAATAATAAAAATATTTGCCTTAATTCTTCCCCCACACCGAGCAACTGAGCTTTTGGGGAGAGGAGAAAGATCCATTTGCCTGCCATCCTCCCCCTGCCATATTAGGGGTGGGATAGAGACTATGTTGAGTATGTCTCCTACATTACATGGTATAGTGTTGGAAGAGGCACTCATAGTGAGCCTCTATAACTGGGTTTATGTAGCAGAGGCACCCCATCTGTTCCAGGTGCATCCTGGGGGTGGCCCCACTTCTGGGCTCCTGGTCTGGGCTCAGTGATTGAAACTGTGGTGGATGGAGTGGCTTCTGGCCCCTGGGCCCCACTATTTTTACTCTTGCCCTTTGGGCTGAGCCACCCGGCCTCTGTAAATGCAAGTAGGAGCCCCACTTCTTCCCAAATTCCTGGCATCATCAGCCTGGGTACCACTGTGCGCTAGAATGTATGGAGCATGTCAGTTTTGGACTGAATCATACAAACCATGCAAAGTACACAGTTTTCCCCAGGGCATGTATGTTTCTCTTTGTTTACATGTTGGCTTAGAAACAGAACAAAAATCACAGCTATTCCATTTTAGAAAGAAGTAGGAAGGTTTTTTTAGTTAGCAGGGTGGGGCAGGGGAAATGTAGTGGAAAGACATGTATAGCCACTTATAAAACTTGTAAGAAATGTCCTTCTTTCCTTCTTTTTTTTTAGTCCCTTGCTCTTCTCTGCAATCTACAGACCAGTAGCTCCTCTCTGAAATAATATTCCAGGCTCCTGTTTACTGCTTGTTGTTATAATTGTGTGACTCAGATTTTAATTCTCTAATGGGAAGTAATAAAATGAAGCCATGCTCTGCTGTGCGATGTCTTGCTATTCCACCCCTGCCTAGGCTTTGTAGGTTTGCTCCATGGGTGGCCATGAACAAATTTACCGATCAGATGGCTATGCAAGCTAACAAAAGGACCATAGGGACAAGAGGTAAAAGATTCCTGCTCTTGTAATGGAAGACAGAGCTAAATAGCAAGGGACTTTGTTTTAAAAAAATCCATCTACAGGATTGCGCCAGCTGGACATGATCAGTCCTCATAGTACCTGTGGTCACAAAAATATAAACATGGTCTCCGTGAATGTATCTCCTGGCCCCACTGTTCTCCCTACCATCACCACACTTGTGTATGTACATATGTGCGCAGGCACACACCAATTGAATATAATGATGCCTTTGATGAAGCGGGTCCTAGTCCACAAAAGGTGATGCTGCGATGCATTTGTGAGTCTCTGAGGGCCAAACCAGACATCATGTAGGAGACCTGTAGTCAGAGACCTTCACCGCATCGGACCTTTTATCCCGCAAATTATTGGGGCTTCTGCTTCCTGATTCTTCGCGAGATCACGATTGGCTCCTCACATTGGCTGACAAAGGCTGCTTGTCTTTGTTTTTCTTGACAAATTCTCAGGGAGTTATATGTTTAATTTTATAGCCAGTAGATGGTGCTGCAGGTTTTAGCGCTGTCACAGAAGTACACAGCAAGTGAAGTAGGGATGGCAGAGAATTCCGCCATGGATCCCAGTGAGGCTGGATTCTAAAGAATCCGTGAATCCATGATTCCGTGAACCCAGAATCCATGGCGGAAGAGCCTCCTGCCCCCCCCGCCCCCTCCCCGTGGAATCCCCCGGGACGGAACTTACCTGAGGCGGATGCGGCGGTTCAGCGGCGGCGGCGGTTCCAGCGGCTGCGGTGGCGACTGCGGCGGCTGGTCTCTTGGCTGGCCGCGGCCAGGCTGCTGCGGCCGCCATTGGCGTCCTTGCAGCTGTGATAGGCTACATAAGTATTTACGTAGCCTATCACGGGTAACCCCCCCCCAAAACCCCAGCGTACGCAAATGGTGGCGGCTATGGTGGCTGCCATTTGCATTCCCTATTTTTCGCCGTTCTAGCCTACATAAATATTTACGTAGGCTATTATGGCAAAAAAAAGGGGAAGACAAATAGCGTAGTGGGCGCTATTTGCGTTCCTTTTTATCCCCACCGTTCTAGCCTACGTAAATATTTATGTAGGCTATTACAGCGAAAAAAGGAACGCAAATAGCACCCACTACGCTATTTGCATTCCCTTTTTTCACCCTAATAGCCTACGTAAATATTTACGTAGGCTAGAACAGCGAAAAATAGGGAACACAAATGGTGGCCGCCGTAGTGACTACCATTTGCGTATGCTGGTTTGTGGGTTTTTTGCCCAGCCATGATAGGCTACATAAATACTTACGTAGCCTATCACGGCAGCCTGGCTGGCCGCAAATGGCGGCCGCAGCAGCCTGTCCGTGGCCGGAAATCCGACTGTGGACAGTCCTGGCCGGCTGCTCCGTGGAGCCGCCGCGGAGCGGAGCTGGCCAGGCAGGATTCCAGGGGGGAGGACCGGATTGCCTCCCCCCCCATTGAGGATTCCGTGGGGAGGGACAGAGCGCCTCCCCCCCACCGCAAAAAATTCCACGAAAGGGTAAGTGAGTTTCGTACATCCCTAAAGTGAAGTGCTTCATAAGCGCTTCCTAGAGAAATGTTTGACTTTCTCCATGCTTTTCAATTGTGGGAAAAATCTCATAAACTTCAGGAGGCATCCTGGACATTGACAACGTCATTTAAAAGACCCGGAAATTTCTGTGAGTAACCAATCTTGATCTCAGAATATTCGCTCCATGTGAAGAAGCCCAGAATCTTGCATGATTGTTTGAAAGAAGAAAAGAGTAGCAGCTGGGGGAAAAAAGGCAAAGGCAATTCCAGAGAAAGAATAGCTAATCACGTTCTCCTCAGTCTTTCTAAAACTATCACGGTAGATACGACATCTGGCAAACCTCAGAGTTAAGACATTTTTATTACTCTTGGGTCAGAAACACATACTGGGTGTTATTAGGCCTTGGAGTTGGAGGGAAAGACTGCTGGACCCCACCCAGAGCTCAGCTGCAATAATCAGAGCTCCCTTTCGAGAGCTATACTCCTGAGGAGTCACTTGCTCCCAATGAGACCATCTCTTGAGTCTGCCAGAGGAGGAGCCCTGTTAACTACGAACTCTGGAATTTGGTGTAGGACAGTCCAATACATCTGGAGGACACCAAGTTGGCGCTGTCAGTATGAGACCTGCCAAGACCCCAGCTATTAAATGTAATTGCAAAATATCTAGGGAGGAGGGAGCCCATGCCTGATGGTAAGGCAACTGTTCAAATTGTACCGTTACCTCATGTTGCAAGAATAAGGAAGAGATCTAGTGAGAATCAGAGGCCTCTTAAAGAAAAGGTAAATCGATCAAAGAAAAGTAAGAATATTAAGAGTATAAGGAAAGGCCAGAAGTTATCACAGAATTATAAGAAGAAGAACTTTAAGAAACTGTTTAAATTGCTAGACGAGAAACCAAAGAAACCAGAGAAAGTATTGAAACTGGATGAAAAGATGTTGTATTCTGAGAAGCAGAAGTTGACACCTAACAACTCTAATGATCTTTCTTCTTTCTCCTTGAATGGAGAGACTGGGGAGACAGGTACTCAGGCTCCCCAGGGATATGCTTTGAATATACATTCTGGCCATATTTGTAAGAGGCCAGACTTAATTGTTAATTCAGATCTCTTGACCTGCCAGGATGATCCTAGGAGGTATAGTAAAGGCTAGAAGTTGGTATTGATGAAGCATAAACTGGCCCTTATTAATTATCCAAAGCCAAAAGGTATGCTAGCTCAGCTAGAGCGTAAGCACCATCTGATACATATTTTAGGCCCAGTTGTTTATGGGGTCTTTACTGTAACTGATATTGCACATATATAATATTTATTTTTTAACTATATGTATGCACGAGCAGTTGTTTCCTTTACAGAATGGCAAATAGCTAAAAAGGTTTATCTTAGAAAGAATTAGCTTTTTAGTATGGGTCTGGTAGTTTCTCGATTTTTTGAAAATATAGCCCCTCCCATGTCATTGGTTAAAAAAAACCCTAGGCCAGATCTAGAGAATGCCCAAGCTCTAACTGATAATGGGACAGGCAACCTTATTGACTTGGATGATTCCAATACTTCTCCAGTCCATAACTCTCAGAATGTAAAAGCCTTAATCACAAAGGACCCCAATTTAGTACAACCTGGTATACTACCTAATGGAAATTTTACTTTTGAGGAAGAGACTGTTTTGAAGACCTTTTTAATTCTCCCCTTTGAGGTACAAGCTGAAATAATAGATAGACTAGCAACTCTGCGAGAAACTCTGCTTGGCCTCCAGGAAGGGAAAGGTCTGATTTCAGGAAAATCTCTAGGCTTGGTCCCATATCTAACAACCATGGCCGATAGAAAGACCGAACAAATGAGGTTAGAGCAAAGGAATAATTATAACATTGATGACCTGACTGAAACAGCATGCAATGGGGAAATTAGAAATGACCCCCTTGTGAGAGAACACAATCCCACCCCTATTG
The DNA here is from genome assembly GCF_057233095.1 of Heloderma suspectum. NCBI lineage: Eukaryota > Metazoa > Chordata > Lepidosauria > Squamata > Helodermatidae > Heloderma > Heloderma suspectum. The sequence goes on from NC_139462.1 coordinate 76,176,182, forward strand.
TAGCTCATCCCATGATGGATAGGGAGTGGCTGAAAAGAAGGTTTTTAGAACCAAATGAACTGGGTGAGCACGGTCTCACACCAATAAGACAGCCAACAGTCGAAGCTAGCGTAATTAGACAAGCACCGATGAGAAATGGGGCAGTGTTTGTTGATAAAGAAGGAGAATTAGACCGGATCCATACAGCTGATGGACAACCTAAGAATCAAGGAGAACAGAGTAGGGATTCTAAATTGTCTAGACCCTATGCTGATTCTTTGGCCCTTGATAACTTACAACTGGCATCTCTAAATATTTTTCAGCTTAAACTTCTTTCATGGAACATAGCTGGCTGGAATTCTAAATCCAGGGATGTTGATGTAATTGATTTTATTGGGAAGTTCGATATTATTCTCCTTCAAGAAACATGGTGTACTGCAAAGTTAGACCTTAATGGCTATATTAACGACTTAACAGCTGATGCTCCAATTGGAAGAGGAAGACCAAGCGCAGGGTTAGCCATTCTGATCTCTACTTCCCTTCAGGTTACTATCAAATCTCTCTTGCATTGCAGTCACATTGCAGAAGCCTGTCTAATTAATTTTGGATCATTGACTTTGCTATTTGTTAACATCCACATTCCTCCTATTTCTATAAATGATTGAATTAAACAAGAATGGGAGAAATTAGAAAACTATATAGTAGATTTAGAGTCACAATTTCCCTCAGTTCATGTAGATGTGATGGGGGACTTTAATGCACGCGTTGGGCCTAATAATGATAACTTGTTCTCATCTTGGTTTTGGGGTTTGACTGAACATGAGGACTATATTAGGGATGTACGAAAGTTCCGCCATGGATCTTGGGGAGGCCGAATGCCAGCGCATTCGGCCCCCCAAAATCGGTGGCGGAACGGCCCTCCGCCCCCCCCGGGACGGGACTTAGCTGGGGCGGATCTTCCTGGCGGCAGCGGCTCTGGCAGCGGCTCCGGTGGCGGTTCGGCGGTGGTTCAGCAGTGGCGTCCGGTCTTCCAACCAGCTGCCGCCGCCACCATTTCCAAGTTTAAAAAAAAAAAAAACAAAAAAAGTGATAGGCTACGTAAAGATTTACGTAGCCTATCACGGCTAAATTTTAAAAAACACCGTGATAGGCTACGTAAATGTTTCCGTAGCCTATCACGGCTGAGTAAAAACAAAAAACGCGCATACGCAAATGGCGGCGCCCATGGGCACCGCCATTTGCGTTCCTTATTTTGGCACGTCTTAGTCTACGTAAACATTTACGTAGACTACGGCGAAAATAAGGGGAACACAAATGGCGTAGCGTCTACGCTATTTGCGTTCCCCTTATTTTCGCCGTAGTCTACGTAAATGTTTACGTAGACTGAGACGTGCCAAAATAAGGAACGCAAATGGCGCCGCCCATGGGCACCGCCATTTGCGTACGCACGTTTTTTGTTTTTTTTTTACTCAGCTGTGATAGGCTACGTAAACATTTATGTAGCCTATCACAGCTGACTGCAGGGATGCAAACGGCGGCGGCTACAGCCGCCACCATTTGCGTCCCTACTAGCCAGTGGCTGGATGTCTGGCCGCTGGCAGAGCCAGCCGGCGGCTCAGCAGAATCCCTGCGGAGCGGAGCCAGCCGGCCAGGTTTCGGGGGGGGAGGGACGGAGCGCCTCCCCCCCAGCATCAGCATAATCCACGAACAGGTAAGTGACTTTCGTACAACCCTAGACTATATATTTAACAATGATAGGTGCTCCAAGGATTCTTGGGTTAACTTTGCTGGCATATGTTTAGTTCAGATGGCTGGCTGACTTGCTCTTAGAATTCTTAACAGGAATCCCCTTTTTGAGAAATGTGGTGAATATACATATATCTCAGGGAAGGGAAGTAGTACAGGTGATTATGTAATGGCCCTGATGTGCTTTTTGCCCTTATTAACAGTTTCTCTGTGGCTGACAGACTTGAAAGTGATCATTTGCCTCTTTCCCTTATTCTCTTAGCCTTTTTTAGAACTGAGGTACAGGTAAATTACCAGTTAGCTGATTCAGCCTTGGTACTTAGGCACAGGAGACTTTTTTGGGCTGAAGGTGTGAATGCTAAAATCATTGCCTTCTTAAATTCCTCAGAAGGTATGAGGCTCAAAAATGTTATTACTGAAGTTCAAGATGTGAGAACCACTTTGGATAATTATACTCGGTTGCTTTCTGGTTTGGATATGACGCTGAGAGTGACTCATGTAAATTTAGGAACTTTTAAGTACAAGGGTATGTCAACATGGTTTGACAAGGAATGTTTTGAAGCTTAAAAACAGTTAAGGACAGTATATTGCCAATATAGAACAGATAATTGTAGAGCATTACCTCAATCATGTTACCATCTTAAAAGGCATTATAAATCTTTGATAGCCTGGAAGAAGAAAGAAGCTATGCAAAGGCAATGGAGTATTCTAATAAATTCTTCTTTGGAAAAGGATACTAAATGCTTTTGGTCAATAGTTACAGGTGCATTAGGCAATCTGTCAGGTTCAGTAGCATGTACAATTCCTGCCCAGGTTTGGGAATCATATTTCTCTGTGGTTTTTAGGGAACCCAGAAAGTGGGTTTCAATGGATTTCTTTTTTCCTCTTCAGACATCTCTGACTTCTCAGACTGGGCTCCTGTGACCCAAGCTGAAATAAAGATATTAATTTCTCAAATCTGGGAAGGCTCCAGGGCCCGATCTAGTTATGCCTGAACTTTTGAAAGTTAATGTCACACGGTGAGCACCTTTATTAGCAGCCCTGTTTACACAAATTAATAGGATTGCTCAATTGCCCAATAATTGGTCTCAGGCTATTATAATCCCTATTTACAAGAAAGGAGATAGAAATGATCCTTCTAACCATCGGCCCATCACCCTACTGTCAGTAGGTAAATTGTATGCTCATTACCTTAATAACAAACTTGTTACTTGGATAGAAGATGAAAATATCTTAGGAGATGAGCAGGTTGACTTTAGAAGAGGCAGGTCAATATTTGACCATTGCCTAGTCTTAAGTCACTTATTGGAAAAAAATATAAGATCTCCCAGCAAGGGACTATATGCTGCTTTTATAGATCTAAAATCTGCTTTTGATTCGATTCCAAGGGATAAGTTATGGGAAAAGCTTTATTCCTCTTCCATTGATAAAAGATTGCTTTATTTAATTATGTGTTTACATCAGAATACTACTGTGCAAGTGAGATGTGGCGTCGAGGGCACTTTAATTAGTTCTATCCCTGTTACTAAGGGAGTACACCAAGGTTGTATACTTGCACCTACGCTATTTATTCTGTACCTTAATGATTTATCTAAGGTTTAGTCTTCATAGGATTTTCATGCCCCCAAACTGGCCACAGTTAGCATTCCCATACTTTTACATGCAGATGATGCTGTTCTCCTTTCTTTTACTAAAGTTGGGTTGAAACAAATGCTGATATCATTTATAGGCTATTGTAAAGAAAATGTGCTAACTATTAATTTTAGTAAAACCAAGATTATGGTTTTTACCAAAGGCCTTTCTCTGAATAAATGGGTTATAGGTGGCCAGACCATAGAACAGGTTAGGCAGTTTAGATATTTGAGGATTGTCTTTCAATCTTCCGGGTCTTGGGTGGCTCACCGGGCTTCTGCTATACAATCAGCATCGGATAGTGCTGAAGCCATAGTTCATTTTTTCTTATACTAGAGGAGGACAGTTTATTCCTGCTGCACTCAGAGTATTTAAGGCTAAGGTGCTGCCACAATTACTATTTGGAGTTCCAGTGTGGATCTTAGGGTTTTCCTCTGCCTTAGAACAAATACTTTCATCTTTTTTGCGTCGACTCTTTGGTGCACCTAATTGTGTGCCATCAGCAGTTTTAAGGCTCGAGGCTGGGTTTTCATTGGTGGAATGTATTGCTTGGCATTGGGCATTTAGATACTGGCTAAAACTTGTTTGTGCAAATTCCAAACCAGGATATGTGCCCCTTCTCTGGGAAGACAATTACACCAGCCAGTGGTCTAAAGCTATCAGAGGCAAATGACAGATGTTGTTTTTTTCTGATAGCTTTCTTTCCACCCAAGATATTTCTCAAGCAAAATCTATACTTGTGCTCTGGATTAAAGACATGAATACCCAATATTCCTTATCCGCTGCCCCTACTACTTGTTCTCCAATTCACCTAGGCTTGACATTTGACATGAAGAGTTGTGCAAAATACCTTGTAAATTTGACCATTCCTAAATATTGCAACATCTTTTCTAAAGCCAGGTTTAATGCAATTCCTTCTGCTGTATTGGACGGTTGCTTCCAGGGGATATCTTATACAAATCGTCTTTGTTTATGTGGAGATGAAGCAGTAGAGTCTTTTTCGCACATATTCCTTTTCTGTAATTTCTATAGAGACGAGCAAATAAGACTTATTACACCTATTGTAAATAAATTCCCTGGAAGATCCTCTGACTGGTATTTGATTTACTTATTGGCTGATACCAATAAGCATGTAACAAAGGCAGTTGCAAATTTTGTATTTTCTACTATTAAAATTCGTAAGGTCATTCTCCAGATTTGTATGTAACGATTGGCTGATGATATTTTAATATACTATGTAAATTGTATTTAAGTTTTAAATATTTGAAATAATTGTTGAATTGTTGGGGAGGGGTTGGTCTGAAGTATTTTATTTTGAGGGTTACTTTGTGTTCCAAATGGTCTGTGACTGTATAATAAAATGTTGTTGATGTTGTTGTTGCTGTAGCAGATGGGAGGGCAATTCAGATTGTGGCTGCTTAATCGGGGAAGGATTTTTATCCCTTTCTCTCCTGTGTCATTTTCCTTGTTCAGATTGCCCCCCCCCCCCAGGTGCTATTTGACCTACAAGGGAAATCATATAGATATCTATTGGTATAGTTACTCCTCCTGCCCTTGCCTTTCCAGTACCATGACCCCAAGCCGAATTGACTATCCATTGCAGTTTCACCATATCTGGTGAAAAAGAGAAGCAGTAGATGCCACTGCTTACTTGCTCACTGGGTCTCTACAAAGCAAGCAATACCATGTCTGGTATTAATACTTGAGGGGGGTATCCATGGGAGATCTTGCAACAGAACTTTGCACACCTTGTTTGGCACAGAACTAAGGTGCTACAGAACTCTTGATGGTTTTTGCTACAACAGATTAATATACCCCTCTGAGATCCATGAATGTACAATAGCACCCCTTTAAAAAGATTTTTTTTAATGTATTAAAGTAGATGATGAAAAAAAACTGTGCAAGCATGGAGCTTAGCTACCCCGAACCATATACCAGCAGTGCAGAACCTTACTAGCGTTGAGTAGTTCAATCTTTTCAATATTATTTCTAATCCTGTTTTTTTTTGGAATAATTACTCTGGCAGTAGTCAGTTTTATCAAAATCTTTTCATGCATATTAAACTTTGATATACTTAGATGCACTAGTGATTTATTGCTGGAAATACAGGGGCACCTGACCTTATTCTATTTAAGGGGACAGTCATTTCTCAGTAATTCTTATAGTTGTTAGGAACATGTGTTTGCATGCAATCAAAGAAGGAAATGGTTATTCCCATATTTTTCAGTTTGTTGCTTAATTAACGCTCAGTCTTTGGAAAGGATTTTCCATCCAGTTGTTTTAGACACTATTTTTGTGCTGTTGTTTTAACACTTCTTCTTTTTCTATTTTTTGCTTTCTGGACTGATTTCCAAAGTTTGTAACAGATGGATTAAATCCATCCATCGTATTCATTTAATTTCCCATTTATTTTCTGTTACTTCCCACCTCAACTGTGCCTACATTTTCTATTCCTTTGCATTTAATTTAGTTGATTTTAAACCTTTTGCCTCATCATGATCTTACAGTCATGTGCAGCCAGCATCCAATAGAACTTGGTTCATCTGTTCCCTTCCAGAGTACATTAGAAAATGGTCATGAAAAATGCCAGCTGTTTGGCAGCATTGCATAATTTTAACCATTGTACTTCTGTGTGGTGAACTGCTCAACATATCATACCTCTGGTGTGAGCAGTCACCTCAAGTAAACTGTTTTAATCAGCCTCTATGTGGCTGAAGTGACTTGCAGATCAAGCCTTGGAATCATCCTGACCCTGCTTTACTTTTGCCCATTCAGCTGCTCTTGGCTAAGTTCCAATATTGCTGGGAACCTGAAAGGATAAAATTCTTCTCTTCTTCAGCACTCCCATGGGGGAGAATATTTGGGGGACGGAGTGAAGTTGGGCTGAGTTCTGATGTCATTCCACCCAACATGATGAGTCTTCTTGTTCTAACTCCTGTCTTCTGCCATCCAGGGCTTGAAGGGTATGGGAAGACATGTGGAGGACAGGAGGAAACTGAGCTGCTTTTGCTTGAGTCTGCTTCAGATCTTAACACATCTAGTTATTAAAAAGGAATGGGTGCAATTCAGGGCAGGTTAAATACTCTTGAGTCCTATTATTTTAAAGGCTCATAGGCACTCTTAACTTTTTCTGGATTGTACCCAATGTTTTTGAGGTATAAACCTCCTCAGTGTTTTCCCTGCACCCCAAAGAGTTTTTTTTTTCAACATTCAGAATAGTATGGCTCTTATTTTCTTACAAGTGTGAAAAATTGTGAAGGGGACCTTAGATGTATACCAACACTTAACCAACATCATTGGGATGAAGGTGAGGTTAAATCCTTGCCCTGTTCAGCAGTCATTAGCAGGAGTACTGGTACTGGGGCACAGGAGGCTTTAACTAGTGACCTGAATCAAGATTGCTGGGAGGAGGGTGATGTTAAAGTCTCTCCCTCCTCCCAGAAATCTGGATTGGCGCGGGGGGGAGGGAGAGTGTGTGTGTGTGTGTGTGTGTGTATGACGTTGGATTCATGCATGCACGAGTGGCCCCTAACTACATGCCCAATGCCACATGCAGCCCTTGGGGCCATACAAGTTGTCCACCGTTTACCTACAGGCATAGAGGTGTCCTGAGGGGAGTCTTCTGTGAAGGGAATTTTCACAGAAGTTGGAAGTGGGAAATGAGCAAGAAAGGAGAAAATGGGTGGTGATAAAGGTGGAATTTAGAAGGTGTAGAAGAGACCTAGAAAGAATTTCACAAATAATGGCATGTTGCTTTTCAGTAGCAGGCATTACCTGGGCATACTCAAGAGTAATGTGTGCTAGTAATCAGAGTTGGTGTCAAGGGTAGGCATGGTTGGGCACCTGCTGAGGACCTACACCTCAGCAGGAGCCCACAGACAAGAGCCCCGTGGACCTACTCCTCCTCTTCACCAATGCAACCTGCTTCTTCAGATAATTTAACCAAATTTCTCCAGGGGAAGGAGAAATTCTCAACAGTTGCTCACAGGCAGGGCTCCCCATTGGTGGGGCTAGTAGCACAGCTTCTTTAATTTTTAGTAAGGGTTTGGGTTTTTTTCTGGCTGGCCCCCAGTTTGCATCTACCGTAATGCAGGTGTGGGTGGGTGGGGAGAGTGTTGTGTCAAGCTGCAGGAATGAGGTGGAGTTAGTGCTTTGCCAAAATCTGTCCTCCAATTGCCAGAAAGTTTTCTTCCCCCATGAAAGGGGCTTCCATTTTTCTGCCTTATTCTCAGGACAATCTATAATTTATGTTGACTTTCTTGGGATGATGTTTTTAAGCTTACCTAATCACAGGTAGCCGCTCAGGCTGCCTGTACTTTCTCATCTGAAGAAGCCCTAACGGAGGAATGAGCTCATGATGCCTTCTACTGGGCTTCAGTTGAAGTGTAGGGAGCTGAAGATGCTCCTGGCAGCCAAAGAGATGATTGTGCAATGAAAGACAGGACACCTGTGCTCATTGCTCAGCCACGTCCTAAGTAAGGTAAGCCCAAGAAACCCAAATCCAACCCTTGAGAAGTTCTACAAAAGTTTTTCACCATTGAATTTCTTTTCAAAAGCAATTTCTCTTCTTTCAAATTGAATGAGAATAGTTGAAAAAAATGTGGGAGAAATTTTTGGCACGCCACTAGTCTAAACAACCAAAGGTGCTAATAAGCATTCTGGCCACCACTGTCCTAGATAGCATTGAGTTAAGGACTGTGCATCTGGTCATTCAGGGCAAATTAAACCCAGTCCAAGCCTATTTGTATTGCTCTGTCCAAAACAAATGCTTTTCAAACATACAGTACTTCTATTTTCCCTAGATTAGACTTCAGCTTGATTCCCCACATTCAAACCAAAACTCCCTCCCTATGCTTATTCAGGGTTTCAGCCACCTTCATGTGATTAGATGGCGAAAGAGAAAGATAGATATGTGTATGGATGTGTACCTCAGCCTATAGCTCTAGATGACTTCTCCCATTGGCTTCATGTAGATGTTAAAAAGCACAGAACCTTTGAGGCACATCAAAATCCAATGGCCAGTGGTTGGAACAGAAATCACCCAGCACCACCTTCTGGTTCCATCTTCCTCAAAAGGACCTGAGCCACTATAACACCGTGCCTCCCAGCCCAGAAGGATACTACGGTTAATGGTACTGAATGCTGCTAAGAGGTCCAGGAAATTCAAAGAGTAGCACCCCACCCCCACCCCGTGCATTTTCCAGCATAAGTCATCTACCAGGAATGACCAAGACAGTTTCCAGCCTGAGCCCAGGCCAGGAACCAAAATGCAGTGGAAATCCTAATAGGATGAAGGGTGGCATATAGATTAATAGATTTAATGAAATTGTTTAATCTAAATACTCTTGACTCTTCCCAGACTGCCTGGAGCTGACAGGATGCAATCTGCTCCAATGCATTGCTCAGGAATGGTAAATTTGAAACTGGGCAGTTCAAACTTGATTTCTTCAATAGTGATTTTACTTCTGCTACCTTCAGGGCAGCAAGAACTGCATCTTCTCTTAGTTAGCTATTAACCACCTACAATGTCTATATTCTAAGCCAGGGATGGGCAACTTGTGGCCCTCCAGATGTTTTAGCCTACAACTCCCATCACCCCTCACCGTTAGCTATGCTGGCTAGAACTCATGGCAGTTGTAAACCAAAATATCTGGAGGGCTACAAGTTGCCTATCTCTGTTGTAAGCTCAGCCCTGGCAAACTTCACCAGCCAAGAAGGGTGTGGATATAAAGAACAGGTGGTAGTTCTCAATCTTCCAAGCATCCTCAGGCTGCAAAAGCTGAATGAAGTTTCCATAACAACATGAGCAGATTATCTGAAAGCTAAGAAGCAGGGCATGATGGTGATGGACATCCATTATTGTTTATCCCTAACATCAAAGGTAGGTATGAAGGTTTCATCTAGATAACAACAAACTATGGTCAGATCTATAACCAAGTACTATCCACAGTTTATTGGTAAGAGCCACACAGATAAAGTCAAAATCTGTATATTTTAGCCTACAACTCCCATCACCCCTCACCATTAGCTTGGTGAGCATTACCATTATACTTGTTCGCTCAGTACAACATTAAAGGTTAAACCTTTCCAAGTTCTTCCTTGGCAGCCGTAGTAATAAGAATTCAGTTTATGATATTTCCATCCTTTACTCTGCTGAGAGCAAGACAAATATGTAGCTTTTTTGGTCACAGTGTGTGTAACTATAAACAAACAGAAAACATTTCAGTAAAAAATTACTAAGCCCACTTTTAAATCTGATAACTCTATATTCCAGTCAAAAGCATTGGCTCTTAGCAATTTGCAGTTAAAGTAAAAAGAGACTGTGAAAGTAGGTTTCCCTCCTATCACCTTATACATATACACCATATATTCATCTGCATGAGGTGAAAGAAATTCTTTGCATATGCTGTAAAATAATAGAATCATTTTTTGTTATACTTCTTAAATAAACTCCAGAATAAACTCCATATATTTAATCTTTCATACTTTTAATAAACTCCATAAATTTAATCTTTCATGCTTTTAATACTGAGAGTTGCATTATTATTTACATAACCCGCAAATCCTTCCTCATGCAGAAAACTGCTCTAGAATCTATCCTACTAAATAATTTCGTATATAAGAAGAGTAGGGAAAGCAGTCATCAGATTCAAAACGGAGATTAATCTCGACAGGTTGGAACACTGAGTTGAAACCAATAAAACAAAATTCAACAGAGATCAATGTAAAGTGTGGCATTTAGCACCGCCCCACCCATTTTTCTTTTCTCTCTTTTTCTTTTCCACACTTCCAGTTTTTCTATAAATCTCCAAGTGAACCAACAGCACCAACTATTAGATTGTGTTTTGCTGAACCTTTTGCAATGCTGATAAATATGGCACGCTCTTTCTCCCCACCCCCTTCACACTATCTTGTGCGCACACATTTTAAATGACACAAGAAATAGGCAACGTTTTCAAAATGAAATCTGTTGTTTCTTGGGATCACATAGAAGTTTTTTTTTCTGTATGTATGAGTGTGTGTGTTTTCTTTTCTGAGATAATTATGTAATGAATATACATTTCATAGCATCATTTCACTGATGAGGAAGAATCCAATTTCTGCCCCCACCCTCTTCTTCAATCTTGGCGGCAGAAATTTACTAATGGGTAACCAAAGAAAATTGCTTCCTTTGCTAAAAGAACCCTGGGGAATGGAACATTTTGGAATAATTATGTGTTGACTTTCAGGAATCCACCTTTAAAATATATATATATATATATATACACACACACACACAGACACACACACACACATAGACATACATATATATACAGTACTGTGCAAAAGTCTTAGGCCACCATTAGATTCGTTGTTTTAGCAATGGTATAATGACCATATATAATTATTTCTCAGTCTCTTCATTAGAATACAACCAGAAAATACAGGAAATGTGTATGCTGTATTCAACAATAGAAAAAAATCAGAAAAAAATAGCTTCCATAGGCTAAAGTGGCAAGTATTTAGTGTGACCTCCCCTTACACTAGAGAAAAAGCAAGTGCCTGGCCAGGAATGGTCTTCGTGGAAGGGTAGCAGCCAAGAAACCACTTTTGTGGAAAGGGAACAGGGTGAAAAGGCTAAAGCTCACAAAGATTGGAATGAGGATCAGTGGAAAAGAGTATTATGGAGTGATGAATCCAAGTTTGAAATTTTGGGGTCCAGTCGTCGACAATATGTGAGAAGAATTGTTGGAGAGAGATGGATGAATGTGTGCTTGCAGCCTTCAGTGAAACATGGTGGAGGGTCTGTCCTGGTTTGGGGCTGCATTTCTGCCAGTGGTGTTGGCGATCTTGTCCATATTGATGGGATCATGAATGCTGAAAAGTAGAGACAGGTTTTAATTCATCATGCCATTCCTTCTGGAAAGCGCCTGTTTGGGAATGGTTTCATTTTTCAGCATGATAACAATCCCAAGCACACTGCTAATGCAGTGAAATCATATTTAGCGAGGAAAACAGCTGATAAAACACCGACAGTCATGGACTGGCCTCCAGAGTCCAGACCTGAATATTATAGAGGCAGTATGGGATCACCTGGACAGAGAAAGAAATAAAAGACAACCTACATCTAAAGAAGAACTCTGGGAAGTGCTGAAAGAAGCCTGGTATAATATACCAGATTACTTCAGAAAACTTCAGGACAGTCTCCCCAAAAGAGTTCAAGATGTGCTTAGAGCCAAGGGAGGTCACACTAAATACTGACTTTTGCCTGTACATATTTCCTGTATTTTCTTTGTATCTTAATACAGAGACCAAAAAATAATCATGGATGGTCATTAAAACTTTGCTAAAACAACAAAGCTGGTGGTGGCTTAAGACTTTTGCACGGTACTGTATATTGAAGTAAAGAGCTGGAAACTGTTGAAGAAGGAAAAAACAAGTGGTTTTTAACTTCACTTTTTAAAAAAAACCCTGCATGCAAAAAAAAAAAGCTAACAGAATAGCATTATGGGCAAGGTATAGCGGGCGCCGTAATGCTTTCCCTAAATTAAGAGACTATATTTCCAATACCAGCTGTCATGTTGACACCCTTGTGTTTACAAAATTGTATACTTATTTCTTGGCTTTTTAAATTTGTATTTTATTGGGAGGGTTGTTTTTGACATATTCTTCAGGTTGTTTTGCTTCAGTAATAAATGTTAATTGTTTGGGGTTTTATTTCTGAAAAAAATGTGTGACATTTAGGTACAAACCCCCCACAAACATACAGGTATAAGATGGTCCAACTACATCTGGAGTGCTGTGTCCAGTTCTAGGCACCACGTTTTGAAAATGTCCAGAGGAGATTTGACCAGGATGGTGAGAGGTCTGGAAGCCAAGTCCTATGAGGAATGGTTGGGTATTTTTTGTTCCGAGAAAAGATTATTAAGGAGTGACAAGATAGCTATCTTCAGACACCTGAAGGGCTGTCACACTGAACACAGAGCAGACTTGTTCTCTGTTGCTCCAGAGGCAGGACTAGAACCAATGGGTGGAAATGGCAAGGAAGCAGATTTCAGATAAGAGTTGTTCAGCCTTGGAACAGACTGCCTCAGGAGATGGTAAACTCTCCTGCGCTGGAGGTATTTAAGCAGAGGCTGGGTGGCTATCTGTCAGGAATGCTGTAGATGCAAGATTTCTGCCTTGAACAGGGGTTTGGACTAGATAAGAGGCAGGCAGAAGATAGACTGGGATCTACAGAAGCAAGCAAGAATGAAACAAACAGAACAAAGTTGAACTCTTAATACAGGAGGGAAATTATGACTTGATAGGTGTAACTGAGACTTGGTGTGATGACTCTCATGACTGGAATACAGCAGTTGAAGGATATAACTTGTTCAAAAAGAACAGGAGGAACAGAAAGGGAGGTGGGGTTGCACTGTATGTGAAAAATACATATCTCTGCACAGAAATACAGGAGGATGAGCTTGGTAGCCCCATCAACAGCATCTGGATCAAAATAAATGGAGCAAAGAATAAAAGGAACCTGGTGGTCGGAATCTACTGCCGGCCACCCAATCAAGGAGAAGACGAGGATGAAACTTTTGAAAAGCAAATAGCCAATGTTTTAAGGAAGCATGATGTAGTAGTAATGGGGGACTTCAATTTCCCCAATATTTGTTGGGAGACAAATTCTGCAAAACATGGCCCCTCCAGGAAATTCCTGACTTGTGTGGCGGATAACTTCCTCCTACAGAAAGTAGAGGAAGGAACTGGAGGATCGGCTATCCTTGACTTGATCCTAACCAACAGAGATGACTTAGTGGATAAAGTAGCAGTTACAGGAACTCTGAGGGAAAGTGACCATGTTGTACTTGAGTTCTTGGTTCTAAGGGAAGCAAAAGCTGAGTGTAGTCAAACGTGTACCCTGGATTTTAGGAAAGCTGATTTTAATAAACTCGGAACAATTATCAGTAAGGTCCCATGGCAAGTGACACTAATAAGAAAAGGAATCCAAGATGGGTGAGAGCTTTTAAAAAAGGAAATTCTCAAGGCACAATTACAAACAATTCCAACAAGAAGAAAAGGTGGAAGACAACAGGAGAAGCCAATGTGGCTTCACAAAAAGCTTAGGGATGACCTGAAAACAAAAAAGGACACATATAGGAAGTGGAAAGAAGGCCAAGTAACAAAGGAAGAGTACAGGCAGGTAGCACAGAATTGCAGGGATGGTGTCAGGAAGGCTAAAGCTGAGAACGAGCTGAGGTTAGCGAGGGATGCTAAAAACAACAAAAAGGCTTTCTTCAGCTACGTGCATAGTAAAAGGCAGAGGAAAGAAATGGTTGTTCAGCTATTAAATAAGGATGGCAAAACAATAACATGACAAAGAAAAGGCAGAGGTGCTCAATTCCTACTTTGGCTCAGTCTTCTCCCAAAAGAGGGTCTATGACCCCCCGGCAAAGGCGAAGTACAGGCTGAAGGGGCAGGATTGCAGCTTGAGATCAGTAGGCATATGGTCAAGGAACACCTAATTACTTTGAATGAGTTCAAATCTCCAGGGCCAGATGAACTGCATCCTAGAGTAATAAAGGAAGTGGCAGAAGAACTCTCAGAACCGCTGTCTATTCTCTTTGAGAAATCATGGAGGATGGGAGAAGTGCCAGATGACTGGAGGAGAGCTAATGTTGTCCCTATCTTCAAAAAGGGTAAAAAGGAGGAACCTGGGAACTACAGACCAATCAGCCTGATATCAATCCCTGGGAAAATTCTGGAGCAGGTGATAAAGCAGTCCATCTGGAAGCACCTTGAAAACAATGCAGTGATTACTCGAAGCCAACATGGATTTGTCAAAAACGAGTCCTGCCAGATGAATCGGATCTCATTTTTTGATCAAGTCACCTCCCTTGTGGACCGTGGGAATGCTGTAGACATCATATACCTCGACTTCAGCAAAGCTTTTGACAAAGTGCCCCATGATATCCTGATGAGCAAACTAGCTCAAAGTGGGCTAGATGAAACAACGATCCAGTGGATCCACAGTTGGCTACAGAATCGGACTCAAAGAGTGCTAATCAATGGGACCTTCTCAAACCGGGGAGAGGTAACGAGTGGGGTACCGCAGGGCTCAGTCCTGGGCCCAGTGCTCTTCAACATTTTTATTAATGACTTGGAGGAAGAGGTGCAGGGAATGCTGATCAAATTTGCAGATGACACAAAATTGGGCGGGATAGCTAATACTTGGGAAGACAGAAACAAAATTCAAAGTGATCTGGATAGACTGGAGTGCTGGGCAGAAAACAACAGAATGACATTTAATAGGGATAAATGCCAAGTTCTGCACCTAGGAAAAAGAAACCAAATGCACAGTCACAAGATGGGGGATACGTGGCTCAACAACACGACAAGCGAGAAGGATCTTGGAATTGTTGTCTATCACAAGCTGAATATGAGCCAACAATGTGATGTGGCTGCAAAAAAGGCAAATGCTCTTTTGGGCTGCATTAATAGAAGCATGGCTTCCAAATCCCAGGAAGTACTAGTTCCCCTCTACTCAGCACTGGTTAGGCCTCATCTGGAGTACTGTGTCCAGTTCTGGGCACCACACTTTTAAGAAGGATGCAGACAAACTGGAGAGGGTTCAGAGGAGGGCAACAAAGATGATCAGGGGACTGGAAACAAAGCCCTATGAAGAGAGACTGAAAGAACTGGGCATGTTTAGCCTTGAGAAGAGAAGACTGAGGGGAGATATGCTAGCGCTCTTCAAGGACTTGAAAGGTTGTCACAGAGAGGAAGGCCAGGATCTCTTCTCGATCATCCCGGAGTGCAGGACACGGAATAATGGGCTCTAATTACAGGAAGCCAGATTCCAGCTGAACAGCAGGAAAAACTTCCTGACTGTTAGAGCAATACGACAATGGAACCAATTCCCTAGGGAGGTGGTGGGCTCTCCCACACTGGAGGCGTTCAAGACGAGGCTGGATGGCCATCTGTCAGGGATGCTCTGACTTGGATTCCTGCATTGAGCAGGGGGTTGGACTCGATGGCCTTGTAGGCCCCTTCCAACCCTACTATGTTGGTTCTTTGATTCTATACTTGTAGTTCTCGCAGTGATTTGCAGTAGATTGGCAGAGGGGTCCAACTCCAAATAGTTTAATAATAGCAAGTAAAATTGAAAGCTAAAAGATACCTGCCATGGTTGGACTTGTGCTAATCGCTTATTGCTTAGGCTTGGTGTTCCTCATCTGTATAATATGAGTATTAGGGTGCAATCCTAGGTATGTTTAGACAGAAAAAAGTCCTACAACTCCCAGTATGCCCCACAATGGGAATTGTAGGACTTTTTATCTGTCTAAACATTCCTAGGGTTGCATCCTTAGTTGGTTGCCTTTAGCCAGGTCTTTGTGCAGGTCTCCTGGCTACTTTTAAAATGTTAGAATCCCTGATTTATAGTAACTCAGATGTAAATTTTGATATGCAGCATATGGCTCATGGAGTGTAGTAGGTAATGAACTCCAGTGGCACCCCACAATCCTGAAGTCTTGCCACTAGACTAGATGACCACAAAGGTCCCTTCCAGCCTGTAAGATGCTATGGTTCTGTGCCTAATAGCCTTTGATAAACCTATCCTCCATTAATTTGCCTGATCTCTTTTTAATACCACCTAAACGGTGCTGCATCCTGTGGAAGTGATTTCCATGTATTAATTAAAGTGATGTATTTAGGTTTGCCAGTCCTGCTTCGGGTCCTGGGGACGTCTGGTGTGTGGTGACCAGGCCTTTTTCAGGTATGGCACCCATTCTCTGGAATTCTCTCACCAAAAAGGTTTTGCCTGGCACTGTGGGGGTTGGGGGGGCACCTAGTGAAAACCTTTTCATTTGCCCAGGCCTTTGGGGTTTCTGTGTATATAAATGTGTGTATGTACATACACTTAAATTCACCCATGCTTGTCCATTTTAGTTCGCTGATTCCCAAGATGTCGATGTTCAATCTTGCCATCTCATGTTTGACCACCTCCAGCTTACCTTGATTCATTGATCTTACATTCCAGGTTCCTAAACAATATTGTTCTTTACAGCATCAGACTTCCTTTTCACCACCAGACACATCCACAGCTGAGTGTCCTTTCGGCTTTGGCCCAGCTGCTTCACTCTTTCTGGCCCTACTTGGAAATTCCCTCTGCTCTTCCCCAGTAGTATATTGGACACCTTCCGACCTGAGGGGCTCATCTTCCGGCGTCATCTCTTTTAGCCTTGTGATACGTTCCATGGGGTTTTCTTGGCAAGAATACTGGAGTGGGTTGCCATTTCCTTCATTGGCCACAAGACTGGAAAAGGTCAGTTTACATTCCAGTTCCAAAGAAGGGCAATGCCAAAGAGTGTTCAAACTACCGTACAATTGTGCTCATTTCACATGCCAGCAAGGCTATGCTCAAAATCCTACAAGCTAGGCTTCAGCAGCATGTGAACCGAGAAATACCGGATGTACAAGCGGGGTTTTGAAGAGGCAGAGGAACTAGAGATCAAATCAACAACTTTTGCTGGATCATGGAGAAAGCAAGAGAATTCCAGAAAAATGTCTATTTCTGCTTCATTGACTATGCTAAAGCCTTTGATTGTGTGGATCACAACAAACTGTGGCAAATTCTTAAAGAGATGGGAGTACCAGACCACCTTACCTGTCTCCTGAGAAACCTGTACGAGGGTCAAGAAGCAACAGTAAGAACCGGACATGGAACAACCGATTGGTTCAAAATTGGGAAAGGAGTACGACAAGGCTGCATATTGTCATCCTGCTTATTTAACTTATATGCAGAGTACATCATGAGAAACTCCAGGTTGGATGAACCACAGGTCAGAATTAAGATTGCCGGGAGAATTATCAACAACCTCAGATACGCAGACAATACCACCCTAATGGCAGAAAGCGAAGAGGATCTAAAGAGCCTCTTGTTGAGGGTGAAAGAGGAGAGTGCAAAAGCTGGTTTGAAACTCAACATTAAAAAAACAAAGATCATGGCATCTGGCCCCATCATGTCCTGGCATATGGAAGGGGAAGAAATGGAAGCAGTGACAGATTTTATTTTCTTGGGCTCCAAGATCACCGCAGACGGTGACTGTAGCCATGAAATTAAAAGATGCTTGCTCCTTGGGAGGAAAGCTATGGCACACCTAGACAGCATAGTAAGAAGCAGAGACATCACCTTGCTGACAAAGGTTCGTATCATCAAAGCTATGGTTTTCCCAGTAGTAACGTATGGCTGTGAGAGCTGGACTATAAGGAAGGCTGAGCGCTGAAGAATTGATGCTTTCGAACTGTGGTGCTGGAGAAGACTCTTACGAGTCCCCTGGACTGCAAGGAGGTCAAATCAGTCAATCCTAAAGGAAATCAACCCTGAGTGCTCATTGGAAGGACAGATACTGAAGCTGAAGCTGAAATAATTTGGCCACCTAATGCGAAGAGAAAAGTCACTGGAAAAGACCCTGATGCTGGGAAAGAGTGAAGGCAAAAGGAGAAAGGGATGGCAGAGGATGAGATGGCTAGATAGCATCACCGATGCAATGAATATGAACTTGAGCACACTCGGGGAGAGAGCAGAGGACAGGAAGGCCTGGCGTGCTATGGTCCATGGGGTCACGAAGAGTCGGACACGACTTAACGACTGAACAACAACAAATGTACACGCACACACAGACATACACACTGTGTTTTATGTTGGCGTTGTATTCTGTTCTGTAGCAATTTGTGATTTGTATTTAATAGTATGCTCTATTTTATTTTATAAACAGCTCTTGAGTACTTCAGATGAAAAGCAGTTAATAAACAATATAAATAAATAAATAACTCCATAAAAATCTGGTATTTGGCTGGAGCCACAGTAGAGCCCAGAACAGCACCAAGAATAGAGTTGAGGGGAGGGGCAGGGGATAGAGCCCAACTATTCTGTTGAGTCCAGGGACTAGCCCAGCACGAATTCTGTCATTTCTTATAGTTTTGTGTATGTGTGTTTTGAAAGCCGCTTGCCCTTGCTTCTTTGGCAACTGGCCTGCAAGCAAAAAAGTAGTAGCAACAACAGCAAAAACCACCAGGATATTTCCCCTGACCACCCCCTCTTTGGTTGGCAAGACTAGTGATATGAAGATGTACTACTTCCTTGTTTATTCTGAAGCTACTACTGCCAATCAGTTTCACTGAATGGCCTTGAGTTCTAGTATTTTGAGAGAGAACAATCCCTGTTCACTGTTGCTACACTGCTCATAATTTTATAAAACCTCTACCGTGTCCTCTCTTTTTCTCCCCCCCCCCAACTCTAAATCCTGCTGTCTGTGTTTATATATAAATGTATTTTCAGTCAATGCCAAGTAAGGTAACTGAGGGAGCCTTCTACCTCACACTCATAACAGCATGATTTTTCAGTATGACATAGTGTGAAGGTTGTAAAATGAACACAGTCGTCTTTCAGAAAGGGTTTTCCAGGCCAAAACAAGCCCTGCAGAGCTGTGAACAATGGTGCATTATAAAGTCTGTTCATGGGGTACTAGTACTAGTTTTTTGTTGTGTTTTGTCAAGGCCAGGAGGAATCTTCATTTAGGTTTGGCAGAGATGTAAATTAGAAATATTTTTTCCTATATAAAGGTTCATCTGGTTTTTCTGTTTAAAAAGAAATACATTCCTTTGCCATATTATTTCTATTTTTAAAGGTTACAATTGTTAATGTAATATGCAATTACTAAGGCCTATGAATTAGTGTGGAAGGCTTCATGGCTGTATTTTAACAAGGTTTACAGCTTGCTTCCAAATTTGAAACATGTGTGTCAATGTTATGGCAAAATAATTAGGGGACATGAATTCTGCTTAGTGTGATTCAGAAACATCTACATCTCAGTCATTCTTCCCAGCCATTCAGTGACCTGGTTTGCACATAACACTGAATCATGGGTTACTTAGCCCATGATCTGTCGGGCGCAAGCAGGAGCGAGCAAGCATGCTGCCTCCGGCATGCTCCTCACTTTCACTTTCTGTAAACAACCTACATCCGAACCCGATCACTCTGAGCTTAGGGGTTAAACAGCCCAGAGTTAACCCAAGAACAAATAGTAGGCTAACTCTGGGTTGTTTAACTCTTAAACAACCCAGAATGCCTGGGTTCAAACATCATGCTCACAGCCTACAAACAAGGTTGTTTACAGAAAGCAGAAGTGAGGAGCATGCCAGAAGCAGTGTGCTTACTCAGTCCAGCTCATGCCTGGCAAATCATGGTTTGACTTAAAGCTGTTTCACAAATTCACTTATACTGCTTTATACAATCATAAGTCATATTTAAAAGATCTCCTGATCCCCTACTGGCCTGCTCAGTTGCAGCATTCATCAGATACCCATCTGATGATACCTAAGATTTCAGAGGTTCGGTCCATCATAGCTCAGAATATGGCCTTTAGCATCATAGTGCCCATTCTCTGGAGCTCCCTACCACTACAAATTAGGCAAGAGCTAACCCTTCTGGGTTTTCACTGCCTACTAAAAACGTATCTTTTTCAACAGGCATTCCCGTGAAGGTAATCTTGTCCTTTGTACATTACTTAGAAATTTATTTAATATAAGTGATTCATAAATGGAGAGAATAAAATGGAGAGGAGGAGGAGGAGAATGTAAGCCGCCTTGGGTTCCTTGCAAGAGGAAAAAGTTGGGATATAAATGCAATAAATAAATAAATACCATTAAATAATTAAAGGGTATACACTCTGTCCATGGACAATGTGACATGAGCTGTCATCTCAAGGGGCTACAGCCGTGTGTCTGCTGGGATAAACTTCGTAACTTCTGAGATGAAGGAGATTGTATAAGACCAGCTCGCTTGGTACATTGCTTATGCACATTAAGATTCTTCCATATGAGGTATGTCACATGTCTTAGGTAAATGACATCTGCACTCTGCATTCCAGTGGTTGGTGTTTATATGGCCAATCACAGCCTCTACATGTCCTGCCATACCTTTTATAAAGAGAGTTTCTAGTTGTATGCTTCTGAGTTTTAACTAAGATTTCAACAAATAGCCCAGCATTTGTGGTTAATGAAGATTATTTAACACCAACCTCTGTTTGACCTGAAAATTGGTATGAAATGTGTGACAGATGATGATTATGGTTCGTTGAAGTTGCAACAAACATAGAAATCATTAATTTTCACATTTATATGAAGATGTTTTCTACTGTCCCATTTCCCTGATAATAAAATGTAGATGACCATGTTTGTTTAAGCAGAATTTTTAGTGCAGTATTTTGAGATATATATGCATATTTTCCAATAGTTGTTTGCTTGTTTTTCAGACACTCCTTTTTTAGGAGAAAAATCCATAGTGCCTAAAATATTTAAATGTTTCCAGGTGAAGCCGTTAAGAAATATATTAAGTTACTCAGCACCATTGCTGAAATCGTTTTGGCACTAGAGAGCTAAAACTGGATGGAGCTACTTGACTCAAGTCTAGCTCCGTTATCAGTGTGTGATGGGATCTTGAAACAATCAGAGTCGTGTGATATGTGTATGCTGCTGAGTCATACTCCCCCAATAGTCAGGCTGACCCCATTCTTGTGCAATATGGGACATCATTCACGGCATGAGTTCAGTTTCACTTCACTGAAATTCCTCTTCCGGTGAGTGATGCTTCTTTATATTTTAGTAATAATGAATGCTTGCTGTTGGTAATCTTACTGAAATGCCTCCCTGACACAAAACTCTATCAGTGCTGTCAAAGGAATAGTACTGTGCCAAGAAGTTTGGTTTCTTTTGGTGACGTTCAGTTTGTTTGGTCCAGAGCTGGCCTACAAATAGGCAGAGTGAAGCAGCTGCCTCAGGCATCTGGTTTGGGGTGTCATGAAAGGGCAACATATTGATAGTTACTTTAATTTAGTCTTTTTTGCATTTCTAGTGTGGGAAGAAGAGGTGCTTGTAGGATTTACTACCTCAGGTGCCCAGATTAACTTGCCTGGCCATGGGTTCTTGCACCCCCAGACAGGTGGAAGCAATAGCGGCCAGGTAAGGCTTGGCACACAGTAAAGTGCTGCACTGCCCAGTCCATGCTGCAGCCACGTGCCATTTTAAATCACAGTATCTTCCCTAGTGTGAAAGGCAGCAAGCTGAAGAAATCAGCTCACTAACTTTGGGGTACGTGCAGCCAGTGAGGGCATTGGAGTGGCTAGAGCTCTGCCCCCCACGTGCTCCAGGGTCTTTATTAGCTGTGTGTCCCCAAAGCAGCATCTGATTGGTTCAGCTCGCTGCCACTCTCACACTAGAGAAAATATTGTGATTTAAAATGGCATGAGGCTGCCTGCCCGGGGATCATTCAGTGCCCCCCCTCCCCCCAGCCACCAACTCCTGCTAGTAACGGGGGAGAAATACTTTGGCGAAAAGGCTTGGGGAGAAGGGAACAAATGGTTCCCTTTTCCTAAACTCTTTTCCCCCAACTCCCCCCCCCACACACACACACTTTATATAGAGGTTGTTGGGTGTGCTGGAGCTTTGCTCCAACAAACTCTGTAAAATGTTTTTAAAAGAAAGGGGCCCATTTGTTCCCTTCCTGCTGCTCTGTGATGGGGGAGGGGGAGGGAGTGACTGACTGATGGTGTGTGGGACGGGGTGTGTGGGATGGTGTGTGGGACAGGGGTGGTGGGATAGTTGGGCAGTAAAGCAGCCAAGGCAGTGGGGAAGAGCGAAAGGTCACTTTGCCCAGCCCTCCTCAAAGCTGGCAGTACAGCTATAGCAACAGCCAGAGGGTGGAAATGTTGCATTCTTATTTTATTGTATTTTTTAAAAAAAATCTTCTCTGCTAGTTTGGGGTGGGGAGGTGCTATTTAACTTGCTTGTTGCTTGGGCAATTACTCCTGAGTAATCCAGTCCTTCTTACTTGTGAGTAGAGATGCATAAGCTGGATTGTTGTACTATGCTGCTTCTCACTGTTGCTTCTGAAGTGTTTTGGAGAAGGATGGCTGTGGAGATGCTCAAACAAAGAGATGAATTTTGGATGCTCAGAACTGGCCCTCCTTACTCCTGAGTAATACAGCCCTACATACTTTGTGACTAGAGATGTATCAAGTGTGCTGCTTCTCACTGTAACTTCTGAGAAGTCATGGAGAGGGGTGGCTGTGGAGACGCTCATTGAAAGAGATGGATTTTGGATGCTTTTCTGTGTGGCTCGGAGGATATTATCATCACCATTGCTCAGTGTCTCCTTTTGCAGTAGGTTGCTGCTGGGTTCCAAAGACTGCTTTTCTCTGTTGTTGCTCTGAGGATATCAGCATCATTTTGTGTGGCTGTGTGGATTCCCACTCCCATTGTTCTGCACTCATGATCGTTATTCCCTGTGCCATGGGAGTTGTTTGTGAAACGGGAAAAACTGTGTCCAAAGAAGTGCTTTTTTGTGGCTGTGTGGATTCTCTCCCCCTACCTAGGGATGTACGAAAGGTACTTACCTTTCGGGGATTATGCTGATGGTGCGGGGGGAGGCGTTCCGTCCCTCCCCCCAGAATCCTCACTGGGGGGGAGGCGCTCCGTTCCTCCCCCTCCCGGAATCCTGTCCGGCCGGCTGTGCTCCGTAGCGATTCTGCGGAGCCGCCGGCCAGCTCTGCCAGCAGCCGGACATCTGGCCGCTGGCTAGCAGGGACGCAAATGGCGGCGGCCGTAGCCGCCACCGTTTGCGTCCCTGCAGTCAGCTGTGATAGGCTACGTAAATCTTTACGTAGCCTATCACGGCTGATTAAAAAAAAAAAATGCATATGCAAATGGTGGCGGCCATGGCCGCCGCCATTTGCGTATGCACGTTTGTTTTGTTGTGTTTTTTAAGTCAGCCGTGATAGGCAACTTAAAGATTTACGTAGCCTATCACGGTGTTTTTTTTAAATCTAGCCGTGATAGGCTACATAAATCTTTACGTAGCCTATCACATTTTCTTTTCTTTTTTTTAAACCTGGAAATGGCGGCAGCGGCAGCCGGTCAGAAGACCGGCCGCTGCAGCCGCTGCCGCTGCACCACCGCTGCAGCCGCCACCGCCAGGAAGATCCGCCCCAGGTAAGTCCCGTCCCGGGGGGGTGGCGGGCCGTTCCGCCACCGATTTCGGGGGGCCGAATGCGCTGGCATTCGGCCTCCCCGAGATCCGTGGCGGAACGTTCGTACATCCCTACCCCTACCTCACACCCTGGCCAGATAAACAAAATGTGAAAGTGGGTCCCATGTTGCATGTTGGGAATCCAAAGTGGGTCTCAGGTTTAGACAGGTTGAAGACCACTGGTTTAAAGGATGCATATACTGTGTTCCAAACAAATGTTTAAAGTATCTCACAATGCAGCAATATTCTGAACATTGAGTTGCTGGATTCGCTCCATCTCTAAACCAGCAACAGCTAAAAACTAGAACTTTTAGTATGAAAGAGAGATTTCTTATTCTCTGTGTGACATGCTCTCTCAAGCACAACTAGCCCCAGGGTTCCTTGTGTATAGGCAGGAAGCAGGGACAGATGGTGGAAAAGACCAGTACCATAACATTGATCCCAGGGACAGCGGGAGCCAGTCTTGCTGGTAGGATTTACAGGCCCAAGATATGTCACTAAGGCTGCAATTCTGTGCAAACTTATATAGGAGTAGGGATGGCACAGGAGTCCGAAAAGGGGGTGGACTCCAACATACTCCCCCATCCGTCCTCCCAGCCTCTGCTCGCCAAGCCCTGGGATACTGGTGGACCCAGCCACCAAGCACCCCAGAGCTTGGCGAGCGGCTAGGAACACTGCAGCGCTCTTGCCCTGGCCTGCTCAGGAGGAGGCCAGGGCGAGAGCACTGGGGGCTGGCTGCACTGGGTTCCATCCTGCCTCTGCCAGTTGTCAAGGAAGCCCTTGACAGCCAACGCAGGGAGGAAGGGCCTCAATGGCACCCCAGGGCTCTGGCTCTGGCCTCCTCCTGAGGAGGCCAGGACAAGAGCGCTGGGGGCTGGCTACACCAAGGACTCAGCAGTCAGGCCCATGTGCATATAAAGCACAAGGACTTGACTGCTGGAGTCCTTGGCGGCTGTGCAGAGAGAAGGGGCAGCTCAGTGGGTGAGTGGGGTGAGCAGGGAGGCTTGCCAAGCATGTCCAGGCTGAGGCAGCTCATCAAGTTCCCCCTGCCCCAGATGGGTCCGTCCATCCCTACATGGCAGTAAGTTCAATTGAATTCAACAAGTCTTACTTCTGAGTAGCCATGTATAGGATTGGACTGTAAATTCACACACACCATTCTGCCTAGTCTACTTTTGGAAAAGAATATGAACTACTCCCACTTAACTTAGATTAGATTTACCAAAAAAAAACCCCAAAACCCAGACATCTGCAACTTATTTTCAGTGAAGTGTGCATAGACTTACGTACTTTTTGCACACTGCCAGTGACTGTGGCCAGAGCTTAAATATGTTTCAACAAAAACTGCACACCTTTTAGTGTGGGGCAAGAAAGGTTTAGCCACCTAGCTGTGAACATGGAAGAGAGATTTAGTTTGGGAAGAGAACTGAAAATTTGTTTTTGGAATTGAAAAGACCATAAAAATAAAGCTTTAAAGTGAATTGGGGTACTTCCAGATGAGGCTTTTATGGCGCCATCATTCATTTATGAGGGGTCCAGACAGTGTTATCTTCTACATGTGACCCTCCCATGTTTTCTTCCTGCTTCTTCTGTCTTTTTCCTTAATGCAGAAAATTAAGGAGAAAAAAATGAAATGGCTAAAACAGTGCATTCTAACTGGTAGCACTAGGAGTCCTCCTTCTGAACCACCTTTGTTCTATTTATAAAATGATTGTAGTCATGTTGGCCCATTAGAATGTTTCTTTTTAATCAAAACATTGATAGGATGTTTGGTGTGGGACCAACCAAAATGTTACAAAATAGTCAGCAAGCTTTGTAGAACTCTTCTTCAGTCTAGGTGATATGCTAAACAAACATAGCCCCCCACCCCGCAAAAAAAGGGGTGTTTTGGGACATAGTAGGAAAGCTCCAGTGCGGGCCATGGTGTAATTTCAGAAATGTAGAAAATGTAATTTCAGAATTAAAACAGAAAATTTCTGTTCATAATGCATGACATTGTACATATGGAATGGGATCGTGGTATGTGTGTGGGAGGGGGCCCATGTTATAGCTGCTCCTCCCAGTGCTGACTGAATCCACAGGTTCATGCACAAGTTCTCAACCCAATAAGCAGCGTGGCAGTGGACTCAGCCAGCACTGGGAAGAACAGTTGGCTCCTCTCAGCACCAGCCTCTTCTGTGTATCTCTTACTGTCCCCCATCATGGATGGCGAGAGGCACACAGAGGAAGACTTGAACAGCCACATCTCCACTGTTATTGCTGGTCTGAGATTGGAGACAACACAGGGATTCCTTCAGTGGTGGTGGTGGGATTCCAGGAGTGAGGGCTTGGAGGCCAAACCCCCATCCCTGGAAGAACCCCAAGAGGCTCTATGGGCCAGACTGGGGAGCCCGGTGGGCTGGATTAGGCCTGCAAGATGAGGTTCTGCACCCCTGATGTAGAATGTATAGTTACAGAGGCAGGTAGGAGAAAGATTTGGAGTTGGTCTTCAGATCAGCTGTTGTGTTTAGTTGACATCTCCATTTAAAGATGTATTCCAAAGCATATATTCTGCAACTTATTAAGACTCTGATACAAACTTTGAGTAGGGTTCAACTATTCCCTTCAATTACGTTGTGAAGTTCATGATGACTGTCATCTTCATGATGCATTACAGATGGATATTTATAGATATTTTACATGGAGCCTCAATTTGGCAATGATTTCATTTAGTGAATATACTTATACCTTGCCTCATCAAAACATTTTTAAAGCAGGTAATAAAATTAGATTTGCTTGTTTTGTGAAAACATCTTGCCTAAATTCATCCAGGTAAATCAGCTGCCAGATGCTAAAAAAAATACACCTCAAATGTCTTTTCTCTTTCAACAGACATGATATTGCATGTCTGAGGTAGTTTTGTCCCAATTGAGGACTAGAATATTGAAGCGAATGTGGCTTCTTTCCTATGCAAATTGCAGTCCCCTGATCACAGTAGTTGAGCAAAGGATTAAAGCCCCCTACACACACAGGTGCGCACGCACACGCGCCACTAGGATTCCATTCTGGATCAGATCACCAGGCTTGCTGTTGAGTAAGAAAAAAGAATAGATGTAGTTGCGTGCTCCATATTAAAAGCAATGTTTATTTTTACTCTAATCCCATGAAACAGAAGAGAAGCAGAAACATCTTGAGGTTTCTGTTCTATTTATGTGCTTTTCATAGGGATGTATGAGAAATTCGTTTTAGTTCAGTTTTGATCATGATTTACCCAGCTCACACCTTCCAGACCAAATACAGACTCAGATGCAATCTGCGGTTGAAGTCTGTACATTTCCGAGTGTGCAATATGATTCGTGGACCCAAAAAATGCATTTGACAGCATGCATACATTTGAAAAATGAGCATGAAAAAATGTGTACTTTTGAAAAATATGAAGAAGAATGTGTACATTTCAAAGATGGGCACAACTGATGCATACATTTGAAAAAATACACATAAAAACTGATTTTTGTGTGAAAAGAAAAACAAAAACAAAACTCACTATCTCATACAGACTCGAGTCAGAACAAGCTTCGACATGGAATTTGGAGAACTTTGGTGAGCTCAGGTTTTTCTGATTCGCACATCCCTAGCTTTTCATAACAATTATAGCTCAAAGTGGATTGTTGTGAACAATATAATAGCACATAAGTATAGGACTTTCCATGTTTCTGTCTTTCTGGATGTGCATTACTAAACAGCTAGATGGTTAGCAAGACATACGCTCAACTAGAATCTTAAACTCAGATAGAAGCCTGTGAGATACTACCAATATACCAGAATACTTTTGCTGTTTCTTACTTTCACATTTATGTGCTAGAGATCTAACAGTGGGTGGAAGGAAGAACAGCAACAATATCAAGAACAGACACTGAGAGCAATAGAGGGAAGTGACTCCGGGAATTCTCATACATTCTGAAGAAACGCAGAACTCAATTGATCCTTAACTTCTGCTGATGCCTCCATGGGAGAACCTTGGGACTGTGTGAGGCTACCAGCAAGCCAGTAGATGGGCTACAATCATATAAAAGTGCTCTGTATGTGAAGTGTTACAGCCAAGTAAACACTGCTGGGCTCAGGGCATGACAAGGTATTTAGATCCTGGAGAATGTATGGCAGATATGTGGGTGGTTGGCTTTGTCCCTTTGCCTTGAATGTCGACTACTTAACTAGGGTAAAGGTGAGTCTGAAAACGTTCAACATACAGTCAGGGCCAGAAATACTGGAACAAGGATAACTGTTTTGGCAGTTGGCCTCTGTACACCACCACATTGAAGTTGAAAGGAAACACACCCACATGGGAGCGAAGTCAGGACTTTCAGCTGTAATTCAAGGGGGTTGACAAAAGTGGGGCTCGAACCATTCAGGAAGGACAGCCAGTGGCATACACACACACCCATCGTTGGTGGCTCATAAGTAATGGAACAAACCAACATCATTTCAAACTTAAGGATCGCCTTTAATACCTGGATGAAAACCCTTTGCAGTCAATGACTGCCTGAAGTCTGGAACCCATGGACATGACCAAACGCTGCGTTTCCTCCCTCGAGATGCTTTGCCAGGCCTTTACTGCAGCTGCCTTCAGCTGCTGCTTGTTTGTGGGTCTTTCTGCCTTCAGTCTTGTCTTCAGTAAGTGAAAAGCATGCTCTATTGGGTTGAGCCATTGAGGAACATCCCACTTCTTTGCCTGGAGAAACTCTGGGGTAGCTTTTGCTGTATGTTTTGGGTCATGATCCATCTGTAATATGAAACGGTGTCCTATCAGTTTGGCAGCATTCGGCTGAATCTGAGCAGAAAGTACAGCCGTATACACTTCAGAATTCTGCTGCTTTTATCAGCAGTCAGGTCATCAATAAACACCAGTGACCCGGCTCCATTGGCAGCCATACATGCCCATGCCATCACACTGCCTCCACCATGTTTGACAGATGATGTGGTATGCTTTGGATCATGAGCTGTTCCTTTCCTTCTCCACACTTTTCTCTTCCCATCATTGTGGTACAAGTTAATCTTGGTTTCATCAGTCCAAAGAATCTTATTCCAGAACTGGGCAGGCTTTTTTAGGTGTTTGCTGGCAAAGGCTAATCTGGCCTGTCTGTTCTTGAGCATTACCAGTGGTTTGCACCTTTTTGTGAAGCCTCTGTATTTACATTCATAAAGACGTCTCTTGACTGTAGATGTTGACAATGACATGCCTACCTCCGCAAGGGCATTCTTGACCTGGCTAGATGTTGAGAAAGGGTTCCATGAGCAGAATTCTGCGGTCATCCACTTTAGTTGTCTTCCGTGGTCTGCTAGGCCTTTTGCTGTTGCTGAGCTTGCCAGTTAATTCCTTCTTTTTCTGGACATTCCAAACTGTTGTGTTGGCCACTCCCACTATTTTGGCTATCTCCCTGATGGGTTTATGTTGTTTCCTCAGCCTAATGATGGCCTCCTTCACTCGCATGGACACCTCTTTGGACCTCATGTTGGGAGTTGCAGTGAACAGCTACCAAATGCAAATGTAACATTCAGAACTACCTCCAGGCCTTTTCTCTGCTTGCTTGGTCATGGGGTACCCAGGAAACAGGCCACAGCTGGCCATGCAGCTGCTTGTCAGCCATTCGTTCCATTACTTATGAGCCGTCAATGATGGGTGTGTGTGTATGCCACTGGCTGTACTTCCTGAATGGTTAGTGCCCTACTTTTGCCAAACCCCTTGAATTACAGCTGAAAGTCCTGACTTCGTTCCCATCTGGGTGTGTTTCCTTTCAACTTCAATGTGGTGGTGTACAGAGGCCAACTGCCAAAACAGTTATCTTTGTTCCGATATTTCTGGCCCTGACTGTAGCTTCACCAGTTTCCAAGAGTCGTCAACTTCTGGCTCTCCAGCTGTTTGGGCCTACAACTCCCTTCAGCCTGAGCCAGTATGGCTAATGGTGAGGGATGATGGGAGTTGTAGGCCAAAACATCTGGAGGGCCACACCTTGCCCATCCCTGCTAATCCCTTTTTCGTGGTAGCTACATTCTGCACTGTGAGGCTGGAGAACACAAGTGTTCAAGGTTTTGTGAACCAGAAGGATGCCACCCATGACCCTGCCATTAGCAGTCATTAAAAAGAGAGAGAGACAGTGATAGAGTAGTTAGTACATTTATACCCTGTCTTTCTTCTATGGAGTTGCCTGGTGGTCTCTCATCCAGACAAAGCCTAGTGCCTGACTTGCTTAGTGTCAGGAGTGCCCTAGCTGCCTCTTACAGTCCCCTCCAATAGCCACCTCAGGACACAGACAACGAGGATTCTTTCCAAGGCTTTATTCCTTTATTACTTTATGACTCTTACAGATACTAATCAGTAGCGACTAAGCAAGGAACTGCACTGGGGATAGATAGCAGAGTAGCCTAAGCTCCAGGTAAGGCAGTTGGTCCCCACTTGAAGGAGAACCGCGGGAAGACTCTGAACTTATGGGCTAGGGAGAGATCCTCCCTCTTTCCCTTGGGTCCTTGGGACGCAACCGTTGTTTGAGCGCCAAACAAGCGGAGCACCTCCTTTCAGCACCCTCCATCTGTCACCGCTCCCTGTGTCTGCGCCGAGCATCCAGCAAGCCCCCCTCCAGTGCTTTCTCACTGCCAGGGTCACTATCTCTCCCAGGAATGCTGGCAGGAGGAATCTCTGCCAGCTGCTGCACTTGTGAGAGATGAGCGAGCTCCTCTCCCACGGATTGGTGTTCTTCCTCAGAATCAGAACTGCTCTGGGGCTCTATAGGCTCAGTTTCCACCCTGACATCATCCCCGCTCCCATGAGGCCCCCCCTCGTACTCCTCCCCTGGGGCCCCAGGTTTGTGGGGGTGCAGCTGGTGGAAACACCTCAGCAGCAATGGAGCATGCACATTTTCTGCCGGTTCCCAGGATCGCTCATCTGGCCCATACCCCTTCCAGTCCACCAGATATTGCAGACGGCCACAAGAAAGGCAGGAGCCCAGAATCTCCGTGACCTCAAACTCCTCCTCCCCCTTCACCAGCACTGGCGGTGGGGGGGGGGAGCCGGCCGAGCGATGAGGGTTGCCAGAAACCAGTGGGGACAGCAAGGACCAATGAAAACCAGGATGGATCTTCATGGGAGGGGGGAGAGCCAGGCGAAAAGCAATAGGGTTAATCTGGGCCGTAATCTGGAAAGGCCTCATGCGACGAGGCGTGAGCTTCTTTGCGGGCGAGTGAGAGGGGAGGTATTGGGTGGACAACCAAACCCAGTCCCCCAGTTGCAGAGACAGACCCAACTGACGCCGCCAGTCTGCAGAGGCCTTGTAGGCTGTCTTGGCTTGCTCGAGAGAGTTCCGTAAGAAGTGGTGTACCGCTCGCAACTCCTCTAAAAACTCATGGGCCACTGGCACCGAAGAGGGAGCTAGATTGGACGGGAAAGCCTTGGGGTGGCAACCAAAATTGGCAAAAAAAATGAGTTTGGCAGGTGGAAGCATGGCAGGCATTGTTATAAGCAAATTCTGTGAAAGGCAGCAAGGAAAACCAGTCATCTTGCTGGTAATTGACATAACAGCGAAATATTGCTCCAGAGTCACATTGGTGCACTCGGTCTGACCGTCCGTCTGTGGATGGTGGGCGGAGGAAAGATGGAGCATCACATGGAGAAGCCCAAGTAGCTCCCTCCAGTAATGGGCTGTGAATTGGGCCCCCCTATCCGAAATGAGACCCTCGGGTCATCCGTGGAGCCGGAAAACATGTGCCAAAAAAAGCTCCGCCATCTCCCTGGCTGTGGGCAACCCAGAGCAGGGGATGAAATGGGCCATCTTAGAAAACAAATCCACCACCACCAGAATAGTGGTCTTACCGTGTGAGCAAGGCAAGTCAGTGATGAAGTCAAGGGAGAGCAGTTTCCAAGGTCCTGAGGGGGTAGGCAGGGGGTGAAGCAAGCCTGTGGGCTTGCCTGAGGGGGCTTTTGCCCACTGGCAGGTTGGGCAGGAGGTGACATAGATCTTGATGTCCCGACACACACGAGGCCACCAAAAATCCTGTGTCACTCCGTGCAGGGCCTTGGTGAAGCCAAAATGCCCAGTGGTGGGGGAGTCGTGGCACTGATGGAGGACCTTCTTGCAGAGGGGTCTAGAAGGCACATAGCCCCGGCTGGAATGGTAAAGCAGGCCACCTCACAAAGAGAAGGGGATAGACTGGGGAAGGGGCAGAGGCTAGCCCCAATTTCTCCACTTTTGTGCGGACAAAAGCATCCTGAGCCTGTTCAGAGTGAAGGAGCTCCTCCCAAGAGTGTGGTACCGCAGCTGCCACCAGGCTCTGGGGGGGAAGAATCAGAGGGGGGTGGAATTCCCCTCACCCCTGGCTGGAGGTTGGGCTTACGAGAAAGGTTGTCGGAGGCTTTCACATGGCAAATCTTAAGGTGGAACCAGGGGGAAAAAAGCGACCACCTAATCTGCCACTGGTTTAAGGCACGGGCTGTCTGAAGATGTTCCAGGTTGCGATGGTTGGTTCTAACTTCAACTGGGTGCTGTGCCCCCTCCAGAAGATGACACCAGGTCTCCAAAGCGGACTTGATGGCCAACAGTTCCTTCTCTCAGATGGTATAATTCCTCTCAGCTTCCTAGAGTGGTAGGCGCAGGGTTACAACCCGCCGCCTGCCCGATCTGGCTGAAAAAGCTCAGCCCCCACCGCAAAGTCAGAGGCATCAGTTTGCACTACAAAAGGCTTCCTTGGGTCGGGATGTACCAGGATCGGCTCAGAACTAAAAAGCTTCTTAAGTTCCTCGAAAGCCTATTGGGCAGATGCCATCCAATGAAAAGGAGATTTCCTGCCCTTAAGGAGGTCCGTGAGAGGAGATGTCAGCCGAGCAAAGCTGGGCAGGAACTTTCTGTAAAAATTTGCAAAACCCAGAAAACGTTATAGGTCCTTCTTGGTGGATGGAGCCTGCCAGGAGAGGACAGCCTGGACCTTTGCAGGATCCATCCTGATACTGTCAGCTGAGATAATGTAGCCGAGATAGTCCAAAGAGGTTAGGTCAAATGCACATTTCTCCAGTTTGGCATAAAGATGGTGCTCGCGGAGGTGCTGGGGGACGGCAGAGACATAGTGCTGATGGGTGTGGGGGTCCTCAGAAAATATAAGTAAATCATCGAGATACACAATGAGGAAAGTGTTCAAATAGTCCCGGAAGATGGCATTCATAAAACGTGAAAACCTGGGGGGGGCGCAGGCGAGCCAAAACGGCATCACTAGGTATTCATACGCTCCGTACCGGGTGCTGAAACAGGTCTTCCACTCATCCCCTTCCCAGATGCGAATCAGATTGTAGGCGCCACGCAGGTCCAACTTTGTGAAAATCTTGGCTCGCCCCAGGCGCTCCAGCATCTCCAGTATGAGTGGGAGGGGATACTTGTCGGGGATTGAGACTGAATTCAATGCTCGGAAGTCATGCACCAGGCGGAGTTCTCCTGATTTTTTGCACACAAACATGGTAGGGGTGCAGGCCGGGGAGGAGGAGGGGCGAATGAAGCCACAGCTGAGGTTTGTGTCCAAAAACTCCTGCAGAGCTTGAAGTTCTGGCTCCGACATTGAATACAGCTGGTCAGCGGGGATGGTCGCCCCAGGAATGAGGTTAATGGCACAGTCAAAAGGGAGGTGAGGGGGGAGCTGGTCAGCCTCCTTCTTGTCGAAAACATCCCGAAAAGCCACATACTTCTCTGGGAGGATCACGGTAGCTGAAGAACTGCCAGAAGCAGATGAGGAGGGGGAGGAAAGGGTTAAGGCCTGGGCTGGGATTGACGCCTTGGTTTGGAGGCAATGCTCCTGGCAGTAGGGAGATGAGAACTCCACTTGCTGAAGCCCCTAAGATATCTGAGGATTATGCTTAGAAAGCCAGGAAACACCCAGCGCAATTGGGTATTTGGGAACCTTGGCCAAGTGAAACTGAATCTGCTCAACGTGGGACTGGGTGCGCAGAGTGAGCGGAGCTGTAATCCAGGCCACCACACCCGAAGAAAGAGGATGCCCATCGATGCTTTCCACTGCCAAGGGGGCAGGAAGAGGCAGGGTAGGAATCTTGTGGAGGTGAGCGAACGTTTCATCCATGAAACTGGTCGTAGCCCTAGAGTCCACCCCACCCCACTGGGAGGAGTGGAGGTGAACATGCAATAGCAGATGGGAGGGTGGGGGGGTTGCAGAAGGCACACACCTGGTGGAGAACTGACCCCCACATTGGAGACCCCCAACAGGCTTGGGGGACAGCTTAGTCAGGCCTGGGGACGAGGAGGAGGAGGAGGAAGGAAACGAGGAGGAGACAGTGGGGCTGCGGGTCTGGTGCGGCAACTTTTGGCAAAATATCCCAGCTTTCCACACTGAAAGCATCGGCATTCCGTGCACCGCCGCTCTAGTTCCTCCAGCGACAGCGGGGCTTGAGTAGTTCCCAGCTGCATCAGGGTCTCAGTTTGAACTACAAGATCTTGGATGAGTTGGCACGCACGCCCAGCCCGCCTACTTTGGAGGACCTCATCCAGACCTGCCTCCAGATAGATAGCCGGCTGGAGGGGCGCCGGCAGACCTGGAGGGGTGCCGGGGGCCAAGATTTCTCTCCTCCCATTCCCCCACATTTCCTGCCCCCTCCCCCACCCCCCGCCCTTGTAAATCCTGCATCAGCAAGCGAAAAGTTGTCACGTAGCTGGAAACTGAGTCCTTGCCCTGCCTGAGGCAGTAAATCTCCCGAGAAGCCGTCTGCGTGCTCAGGGGGTCACCGAAAAATCTAGCCATCGCTGTCATGAAACCTTGATAGTCCCCGAGCAGGGGGTCATTTGCGAGAAGAAGTCCCAAAGCCCATTTAGCTGCCATGCCTGAAAGTAGATTAATGATAAAGCCCACACGAACCTGTTCTGTCAGGAAATCCTCAGGTCGAAAGCGCATTTATAGCTCCGATTGGGCCCGGAAAATCTGAAAAAGTCCTTTCTCACCAGAAAACTTCTCTGGCAGAGCCACCGGGCACTTGCGGCGGGGGGGAATCGGGGGGTGGGGGTTGAGCTGCAGCTTGCAGAGCTTGTACGGCAGTCGTCAGTTGGGCCACTTGATCACGAAGAGCCTGGTTCTCTTGTGCAAGAGCTTGCACCGCTGCATCCATGGCACCCTCCAGAAGCAGTAGGAGCAGAGAGAAAAAAAGAGTAACGGGGACCAAGCTGTCAGGAGCACCCTAGCTGCCTCTTACAGTCCCCTCCAATAGCCAACTCAGGACACAGACGAGGATTCTTTCCAAGGCTTTATTCCTTTATTACTTTATGGCTCTTACAGATACTAATCACTAGCGACTAAGCAAGGAACTGCACTGGGGAAAGATAGCAGAGTAGCCTAAGCTCCAGGTAAGGCAGTTGGTCCCTGTTTGAAGGAGAACTGCGGGAAGACCCTGAACTTATGGGCTAGGGAGAGATCCTCCCTCTTTCCCTTGGGTCCTCGGGACGCGACCGTTGTTTGAGCGCCAAACGAGTGGAGCGCCTCCTTTCTGCGCCCTCCATCTGTCGTCGCTCCTTGTGTCTGCGCCGAGTGTCCAGCAAGCCCCCCTCCAGCGCTCTCTCACTGCCAGGGTCAGTATCTCTCCCAGGAATGCTGGCAGGAGGAATTTCTGCCAGCTGCTGTGCTTGTGAGAGATAAGAGAGCTCCTCTCCCACAGATTGGTGTTCTTCCTCAGAATCAGAACTGCTCTGGGGCTCTATGGGCTCAGTTTCCACCCTGACACTTTGCTTTAGCAAGAAGGCTACATCATGTGCCCTCAGACCATGTCCTGTTTTCCCAAGCTGTGACGGGTATGTTTACTCCAACAGAGTATTTTCTAGAAAATTTAAAAACAAATGTGAAGAATATCATTCTCTCATCCCCATTGACTCATCCTCTTGAAGGTTGTCTATGGACTTCTAATATTTGAGGTTGAACTGGGGCATCCCATAGAATAACAACAATTAACAAAATGTGTACAAATAAGGAAAGGATGTCAGGCAAGAAGCCAAATGTTCGCAGAATGAATCTTCAGCCACAGCGACAGCTGGAGATGCAGTGAGGCCATTGAACACTGAAGTCACTGACTATGTCACAATAATGACACAGTGTCTACCTAAACCTCTTTGATAGGCTTTCACTTTTTGGAGGACTCATGCTATCACTATGTTTCAAAGGGTGTGAACCCTGCTGACAGATTGGAAATTGGTGGAAAGTATGAAATAATGTCATATAAAATGCTATGTACAAAAGGTGACTTCCTCAAACTTAGTATCTAGCTGAACTGGAAATTTGCTCCAACATACTGTAGCCTAAATCCCCTTTTCTCCACGCCACAAGGGCACCAGTGCACAGGACCAGAGGTTTCTGGCTTAAGTCCCAGCTGACCCTGAGTAGAGCCATGGCAGGAAGGGACCCCACAGAAGTAAGAAGCTTGCCAAAACAGGAAAAAGAAAAACTTGCCATTGCCAGTACTCCCAATCAACACACTTGATAGGAGCTTGGATCCAGATTAAATCATGCTTGGAGTAGACCCACTGAAATCAATGGAATATAAGTTAATCATTAACTTAATTCCCAATTGATTTCAGTGGAGTTACTCTTAAGTATAATTAAGGCTAGATCCACCCCAGGGTGTGTAGCCTGTTTGTATGCCACTCCTAAATAACCAGGTATTTAAAAAGAGCACATTTGTATAAATAATTACTTTCCCCTTCAAAATAAGAAGGGGCCTGATCCCTTCACAGTTGGAAGCAACTGTGATTCTGGCCGAAATGTGATTCTCAGCGGTGTTAGAGGAAAGCTCACCCCTTATTTGGCAATGATTTGTGCTTTCCTAGGGAAGTGTGCTTCACACTTAGCAAGCTACTGCTGTCAGTCAAGAACCATGGCGGAGGTAGGGTGTGTTCTTGCAGAGATCTTGAATATGGGGGGAGGGGGAGTTACATTATTTTTTTCATTGTCTCCTTAAATGCGTGCATTGTAAATTAAATGTAATTCAGTTGGAAATATAATTGAACTGCGTTTAAAAAAAAAAGGTTGATATAATTTGTAGGTGAAAAACATTATGAAATCCAACGGAATTGTTTCAAATTATAATGGAAGGATATAATTTATTCTTAATAGCTATTGTGGGGATAAATGAGAGGAGGATATGTTGCTACCAGTCTCAACTCTGAAGGTTTGGCAGGCTATCAAGGCAAATAAATTAAACTTTTTGATTGCTCCACAGCACAGTTATAACTGTTCTTCGTAGGTATTTGATATTTACAGCTGCCTGTTCACGAAGATAGTTGTCAGTTGTGTAAATTGCACAAGTGAAGGAATTCTATCTTGAGGAGATTAAGTTCAACATTATTATTTTCCCCCCCAGCCACCTACTCTACTTCAGGTGCAGCCCCATCAGGTACAGAGTATTTTCTAGAAAATTTAAAAACAAATGTGAAGAATATCATTCTCTCATCCCCATTGACTCATCCTCCTGAAGGTTGTCTATGGACTTCTAATATTTGAGGTTGAACTGGGGCATCCCATAGAATAACAACAATTAACAAAATGTGTACAAATAAGGAAAGGATGTCAGGCAAGAAGCCAAATGTTCGCAGAATGAATCTTCAGCCACAGCCACAGCTGGAGATGCAGTGAGGCCATTGAACACTGAAGTCACTGACTGTGTCACAGTAATGGCACAGTGTCTACCTAAACCTCTTTGATAGGCTTTCACTTTTTGGAGAACTCATGCTATCACTCTGTTTCAGGTGCAGCCCCATCAGGGGAATGTCTGACATGCAGGGGATACTGCTTCTGCTTTGTTCCCTCTTGACATCACAAGCTTTATTTAGGAAATGTATCCCACCCCTGGAGTATGCTGTCTTAACATTGTAATAAAGAGGGTCATTGACTTTCTTGTGTTGACTCCATAGGATTAGGGATGTACGTACGGATTGTGTCCACTCCATCTGTGTTTCGCAGATTATCAGGTGCCTTTTGTTCCATCATCCGCCCACAGACGGATGCGAATGTGTTTTTTTGTCATGTGGAAAAATACACAAACAATTACATAAGTATTTACCTAAATGTTTACATAATTTACCGTAGTACATAATGTTTAGCATATTGCCCCCCATTCCATTCAGCATTTCTTCAGCAGAAACTTACATATTTTCCTACGAATTTATATGCGTACATTTCGGGAAAGTAAAAAAATAATCCGAAAGCACACAGACTCCACGTGGCCTGAGGGGGTTGTTCCGCAATGGATTCTGCAGGTCGGATTCTTAGAAATCCAAGCTCATTTTAGTCTGACTTGAATTTCTCCAGCATCCCTACATAGGACTGAGTAAACCAGAAGAAAGGCAGTGGAAGCCCTTCTGCTATACGCAAAGCTTTAGGGAGAGAAAAGAGATCAATAGCTATTACATTTCTTTGGAAAAAGAAATCTAAATTAGATTACTCACCAGCACTGCTTCCTGCCTGTAGAATCTGTAACAACCTTCCCTATCCTGGTGCCTTCCAGATGTTTGGATTACAACTCCCATCATCTCTGACCATTGGCTATGTTGTCTGGGCCTGATAGGAGTTGCAGCCCAAAACATCTGGAGGGTACCAGGTTGGGGAAGGCTGACCTCTACAAAGGAAGAACACTGACATAATTTTAAAATAGAAGTTCACAGTGCTGTGAGAATATGTCTGTCTAGCATACCATCAAATCAAACCCGTGATCAAAGGGTGTTATCCTGTCCCTCCCTGCTTGTTCACCTGATTGGTTGTTTCTGCTGCCATCTCCACCTCCTCCATTTGGCTGGGAAACAAACCACCCCACAGATGGGTACCTGAGATGGGAGGCAGTTGTGTCAACATCCACCACAGGCAAAGTGGAGTGCTGAAGGTGGAGGTAGTAGCAGTAGTGACTGAGCAGGTAAGCAAGCAGGGAGAAGCAAGAACAACATGTCAGAATTCGGTTTGATGGTGCACTAGAGATGGGCATGAATACAAAAAAAGGATTAAAAGCATGGCCACAGCACTGTAAACTTCATTTTTATATTACATCTGTCTGTATGTGCTTCACTCTCCTCCTATGTTTTATATATTACGCGTTACAAGACACACCAGAAATTCAATGAATGTTTTCCCAGTAATTCTTAAAATTCTCAAGACAACATAAGTGCCTTTGACTAGTGACTAGAGCCCCCTTCACACAGTATATGTGTGAAGTGCTATTAACAGGAAAGCAGAGCCATACCTCTGGCCCCATCCCTGATGACATGCAGCTTTCCCCTATCCTTGATGTCCATGCATTCATGCATTAGGCATGGACTTCAGAGAAGGGGAAGCCTCTGCATCTAGACCTCTGTGTGTGTAAGCTTCCCCAGGAGTTGAACTCCTGTGCAATAGGGTTCTCCTTCTCCAGACATCCAACACTTGGGGTGTCTCTACATGAGCGATTTATTGCACGCTTGGGATTGGTCCCTCATGGAATTTTGTGGATTCTTTACATGACGTCGTCACCCTCCAAAGCATCTCCTGCACTTTTTGAGGTTTATTGTGCTTTCAAAAAGATCGGAGATAAACTAGTATTAAAAGTTAATGGCACCATATTGGCAGTGTGTAATGCTGGCTTAGCACAATGAACTTGCTGAGGAAGGACTCCTCGATTCAAACCACGTGTCTCTCGATCGCTGATTGGAGGGAGAAGAAAGTAAAATGTCTCCCAGCAACAAAGGGGGACAGATCTGATCCCCCACCCCACCAAACTCAGAACCAACGTCCTCTGTTGATTCAGAGCACCCCATTAAGCTTACTCCCAAGGAAGTGTGTGAAGGGTTGCAGACCTGCAGCGTGATCTTATGTCTACTCAGAATAAGTCCCATTGACTTTAATGGGGCTTACTCTGAAGCAAGTGCACCTAGACTGTGAGGAAACAGTATAGCACAAGTTAAGCAAGACTCCCCACCCCCTGCTCCTTTGCGTACATGCCAGGGAGGGAGATGCTTCCTCTATGCAAACCACCTGTCTGCTGTGTAAAGAAGCCCCTCCTAATCCCACAAAAAAAGCAAAGGCAGGAAGACCCAGAAAGGATGCAGATTTTTTTTGCTTAATGTAGAGACACCCTTGGATATCAGGAGTGGGAATGGGGGAAGTCATGCATCATTGGGGACAGGACCAGTGATGCAGCCCCACTGCTCTTTTAATCACATGGATACCCTTTTTGCATTGAACGTGTAGATGTCTTCTACATTTCCATAATTTGATAGTAAAGGAAATCATTTGTGGGTCCAAAAGAAGCATCATGACAGAAACATTATTGACATTCGCCAGCACATTTCAAGTTCAATCAACCAAGATAAAGAGTGAAGGAATGCTGGTAAATGTCCAGGAAAAGAACCTTTCAGCTAAAGGATTTTTGGTGTTTACAGGTGCATGTGAAGAACCACTATGTCTGTCCCTTGAACAAACCTACCCTAATTTCCGTCTTTTACCTTTAAATATCAACATTTATGAGCGCATGCTAGGAAATATCCAGAATTGAAATTAATTGCTTTTCAAACTTTTACTGCAGAGATGGTAAATTCCCTGAAAGTACAGCAGATACGCTAATACATTTATTTATTCCTATGCCAACAAAAATGATCTACATCAAATAATACACAAACTTTGGCTTTTTCCTCCTTCTGGAAAATTGCAACAGTTAGGATGTCTGCCTGCCTCCTGTATTTCATAGACTGTTTAGGCAATGCACCATATAATGGGACGAGTAATATTTAGCCAGTTCCTCCTAGTTTTGAAAAACTTTCACTTTGTGATGTGGTTGTTAACTTATTCCTTATTTCCCATTATCCTTCTCTGTTTCTGTGCTGATATTTGCACATTCACAATACACATCTACAAAGAACAATACAAGAATAGTTAAGGGACAGGATACACACAGTGGTCACATTCTAACACAATTAAGCATGTTTAAAACCATTGGACCAGTGGGTTTAAGCATACTTAACTCAGTGCTAGATTGGGGCCACTGACAGCACAACCCTATACGTGTCTGCTCAGAAGGGTGTTCCATTGAGTTCAGTAATGCAGGAGTGCAGAACCTCTTCAGCCCGAGGGCCAAATGCCATTTTGGAGAAGCTCTTGGGGGCTGCATTCTAGTGCTGGATGGGGTCAAGGACAAAAGGGAAGGGACCAAAATACCAACTATACCAGCATATTTTAGCTTAATGCTTGTACTGCCAGTAACTAAGCCTTCAGAGGCATTTCAACCTTTTAGAATTGGGGTGGGAGAGAGAGAAACTGCACAAAAGCCAGGAAATCACCAAAAGATCAGTGGTTGGGGGGAATGGGCCTGGGGGGGGGGAGTGGGCCCAAGGGGTGCTGCCTTCTGGGGAACTCCAGAGGGCTGGATTTGGCCACTGTGCTTGAGGTTGCGAGTTCCTGGTCAGCAGCTGCTTGGCCACTGTGTGAACAAAATGCTGGACTAGATGGATCCTGGGTTTGATCCAGCATGGCTCTTCACATGTATTTTCTTAGGTTCTGCATCTCTGCAGTAGAGCTTACTCCCAGGTGACAGAAAGGTTAGAGTACTTACGGAGCGTGTGCATCAGGCTGCTCTTTGATGTACCAGGCTGGGACATTTGTAAGTAGATGTGCTGTAGGGCTTTCTCTTCTTACGGTATCTGTGCCTGATAAATCTTCATTCCTATTTTGGCCCCTTGGAGAGATCTTTGGAGATTTCTTTCTGAAGAGTGTGTTGATGTGTATACATATGCCCGACAGTGCACTTGCGACCCCTCCACCCCCCCAGATCTAGATAGTAAAGTTTGCTGAATGCGTTTGAATGGCAGCTATTCTATAATAAGCACAGCCAGTCCCACTGCAAGATTAAGCATTCTAT
Organism: Heloderma suspectum; assembly: GCF_057233095.1. NCBI lineage: Eukaryota > Metazoa > Chordata > Lepidosauria > Squamata > Helodermatidae > Heloderma > Heloderma suspectum. The sequence continues at coordinate 76,217,467 of NC_139462.1, forward strand.
TAAACATTCCTCACTTAAAAAAAGCAAAAAGCCTTATGGCCACCTTGCTAACACAATTGCTTCTGACAGCTGGCAGGGCAGGTTGTTGCAGAGTAAATGAGTGCATTGCACATCAGGCAGGGAATTATCTTCAGCAGTGTGTCAAGGAAGCAAGGCTTAGTTTATGAGAACAGTGGTGTTATCCATACACAAAAGCATCCCTGTTTTCACCTGTGTAATATTGGAGGACATGCTGTAGACCTGGCCAGCACTATGACATGTCATTTGTGCATCACTTGCGTGATCAGGGATCTGGTAAATGGGGCCGCGCATTTCGCCCTGCCTTCAAAGTCGTACCTCTCCTTCTGCTGCCATCGTGTTCTGCATACCGTCTGCTGTGGGAAGCCTCCTGTACTTGTGGAGGATCCTCACATGATTTATAATCCTTATTATGCAGGATTTTAAATCACATGGGAGCCTCTACAGGCAGAGGAACTCTGCCCCACCTCTGCTTATGGTGATCACAGCGATGGTGGAGCTGAGAGGAGTGGTGCAATTTGGGAGCCAGGGCTAAATATGCAGTCTCCCTACCCCTATCATCACGGATACTCTATTCACACAAGTGACACATTAATAGGGCTTCTGTGTGAACTCAGTGTATGTCCTAGAATAGCCTTTCCCAACCTGGTGTCCTCTAGATGTGAAAGACCACAGCTCCCACAATTCCCAGCTGGCTGGGAATTGTGGGAGTTGCAGTCTGTCACACCTGGAGGGCACCATATTGGGGAAGGCTGTCCTAGAACATTTCCCAGAACCCTCTGCAATACATAAGGGTTCCATTGCAGGCATGCAGGGGTTCCTGCATAGAAAAGTCTTGAAATGCTGTAATGGTATATAAGACAAACTCCAATTCTATATTCCAAAGCAACCAAAAAAAAATGTAGGACTTGTTGAGTCTTGGCTTTGCCATAATTTTGTTCAGGAAGTAAATGCCAGCATGATTATAGAAAATGGCGCTAGCAAGGTGCAGAAACAAAGAACTGTTTTGTCTCTCATGTGTAACCCCAAACTTGATGCTGAGTGTGCCTGTCCTAGGAATCATTTGTCTCACAATTGTCTAGTTTTAATTAGGATTAAACCATTGTGTCATAACAGCACTGCCAGTACATTTGCCCCAGAAAAATATAGCATTTTTAGAAGGGCTTATTCTTTGTCCAGGCAAGTAGACTGGTCCATAAAATACTCAGCTGTACTTTCATGTACCTCCTGCATTTTGGTTCCAGTGAAAAATATTTTTAAAGCCCTTACTTACACTGTTTAAATAAGAAGTCAGAATTAGCCCCCCAGCCCTTTTCAACTCTTAACACCAGTTTTACTATATATTAAACCGTATGGAGAGAGAACTGCTTTGAAAAATACAGAATATCTGGGCATTTTTCTTCTTTGAAAGTTTATGGCTGCAGTCTTAAGTGTACTTACTGGAGAGTAAGTCCCACTGAACTCAGAGGTATTTTTTTTCTCAGTAAATATGCCTGAGATGTAACCATGCAAAGAAATAAACCAAAAGTGATCTGCAGTGGAGATGTATTTAGCCTGCATTTTCCCTGTACATGCACAAACATATATTTTTTCCCCCTCTGGTTTCTGGGGAAAGCAACAAAACTGTGTAAAATGCTTTGTGCTCACTTCAGTGTATGCAGCAGAGCAAAACTTTCCAAACAGCTGAAAATTCCCTGTTGCCCTGCTGATTTCCAAAAGGAAAGGTACTCCATAAATGGGCATAACTGATGCGTGATTGGTTTGCAAGCTACAAAGGAGGCTGAGTCAGAGTGACCTGCTTGAAGCCAGACTGCATGTGAAAGCAGGGTGGGGGATGGAGGGCGTGCAGATGGAGGGGAGGCCTGCAGCTTCACCAGAATGTTTGAACAAGACAAAGAACAGTTCCAGCAACCAAATAAGGAAGTCAGAGTGCTGGTATTTCACAGTACAAGCATGTTAAGGATTTGGGGGAAAGCTGGGAGAGAGAATAAGTACTTGTGTCACAAAGTGTACAGAAAGAGCAGGAAAGAAATCAGTCTCTATCCTGGTTAATCCATTGTCAGCAACTCTGGCAAACTCAAGAGGGTACCCCTTTTTTAAAAAAAACACTTTTCAGTGGATTGTTTTTTTTTAATAAAGAACAATAGTGGACAACACTTTCACTAAAATCTGAATGGAATGGGACATGCTTTCCCTGAAGAGTTTCAGAATATGACAGGCTGGAAACGTTTAATCAAATAAGTTAACAGTTTTGCTATTTTGTGTTCTAAGTCTGGTTAATATTGGAAATTGTTGTTGTTGTTGTTGTTCAGTCGTGTCCGACTCTTCGTGACCCCATGGACCATAGCACGCCAGGCCTTCCTGTCCTCTGCTCTCTCCCGGAGCGTGCTCAAGTTCATATTCATTGCATCCGTGATGCTATCTAGCCATCTCATCCTCTGCCGTCCCCTTCTCCTTTTGCCTTCAGTCTTTCCCAGCATCAGGGTCTTTTCCAGGGAGTTTTCTCTTCGCATTAGGTGGCCAAAATATTTGAGCTTCAGCTTCATTATCTGTCCTTCCAATGAGCACTCAGGGTTGATTTCCTTTAGGATTGACTGATTTGACCTCCTTGCAGTCCAGGGGACTCGTAAGAGTCTTCTCCAGCACCACAGTTCGAAAGCATCAATTCTTCGGCGCTCAGCCTTCCTTATAGTCCAGCTCTCACAGCCATACATTACTACTGGGAAAACCATAGCTTTGATTAGACGGACCTTTGTCGGCAAGGTGATGTCTCTGCTTCTTACTATGCTGTCTAGGTTGGCCATAGCTTTCCTCCCAAGGAGCAAGCGTCTTTTAATTTCATGGCTACAGTCACCGTCTGTGGTGATCTTGGAGCCCAAGAAAGTAAAATCTGTCACTGCTTCCATTTCTTCCCCTTCTATACGCCAGGAAGTGATGGGGCCAGATGCCATGATCTTAGTTTTGTTAATGTTGAGTTTCAAACCAGCTTTTGCACTCTCCTCTTTCACCCTCAACAAGAGGCTCTTGAGATCCTCTTCGCTTTCTGCCATTAGGGTGGTATCGTCTGCATATCGGAGGTTGTTGATAATTCTCCCAGCAATCTTAATTCCGACCTCTGATTCATCCAACCCGGCATTTCTCATGATGTACTCTGCATATAAGTTAAATAAGCAGGGTGACAATATGCAGCCTTGTTGTACTCCTTTCCCAATTTTGAACCAATCGGTTGTTCCATGTCTGGTTCTTACTGTTGCTTCTTGACCCTCGTACAGGTTTCTCAGGAGACAGGTAAGGTGGTCTGGTACTCCCATCACTTTCAGAATTTGCCACAGTTTGTTGTGATCCACACAATCAAAGGCTTTAGCGTAGTCAATGAAGCAGAAATAGACGTTTTTCTGGAATTCTCTTGCTTTCTCCATGATGCAGCGAATGTTGGCGATTTGATCTCTAGTTCCTCTGTCTCTTCGAAACCCAGCTTGTACTTCCGGTAGTTCTCGGTTCGCATACTGCTGAAGCCTAGCTTGTAGGATTTTGAGCATCACCTTGCTGGCATGTGAAATGAGCGCAATTGTGCGGTAGTTTGAACACTCTTTGGCGTTGCCCTTCTTTGGAATTGGAATGTAAACTGACCTTTTCCAGTCTTGTGGCCACTGTTGAGTGTTCCAGATTTGTTGGCATATTGAATGCAGCACTTTAACAGCATCATCTTTTAGGATTTTAAACAGCTCGGCTGGAATACTGTCATCTCCGCTAGCTTTGTTGTTACTAATGCTTCCTAAGGCCCACTTGACTTCACTCTCTAGGATGTCCGGCTCAAGTTCAATGACCGCACTATTATGGCTATCAGGGACATTCAGATCTTTCCTGTATAGTTCTTCTGTGTATTCTTGCCACCTCTTCTTAATCTCATCTGCTTCTGTTAGGTCCCTGCCTTCTTTGTCCTTTATCATGCCCGTCTTTGCACAAAACGTTCCCTTGAGATCTCCAATTTTCTTGAAGAGATCTCTAGTCTTTCCCATTCTGTTGTTTTCCTCGATTTCTTTGCATTGTTCATTTCAGAAGGCCTTCTTGTCTCTCCTTGCTATTCTCTGGAACTCTGCATTCAGTTGGGTATATCTTCCCCTTTCTCCCTTGCTTTTCGCTTCCCTTCTTTCGTGAGCTACTTGTAAAGCCTCATCAGACAGCCACTTGGCTTTCTTGCATTTCTTTTTCTTTGGGATGGATTGAGTTGCTGCCTCCTGAACAATGTTACGGACCTCCGTCCATAGTTCCTCAGGCACTCTGTCTATCAGGTCTAATCCCTGAAATCTATTCCTCACCTCCACTGTATATTCATCAGGGATATGATTTAGGTCATACCTGAATGGTTTAGTGGTTTTCCCGACGTTCTTCAATTTCAGCCGAAATTTTGCAAGAAGCAGCTCATGATCTGAGCCACAGTCAGCTCCAGGTCTTGTTTTTACTGACTGTATGGAGCTTCTCCATCTTTGGCTGCAAAGGACATAATCAATCTGATTTCGATATTGACCATCTGGTGACGTCCATGTGTAGAGTCGCCTCTTGTGCTGTTGGAAAAGAGTGTTTGCTATGATCAGCATGTTCTCTTGGCAAAACTCTATTAGCTTTTGTCCTGCTTCATTTTGTACACCAAGGCCATGCCTGCCTGCTATCCCGGTGATTTCTTGACTTCCTACTTTAGCATTCCAATCCCCTATGATGAAGAGGATATCTTTTTTTGGTGTTAGTTCTAGAAGGTGTTGTAGGTCTTCATAGAACCGATCAACCTCAGCTTCTTCGGCCTCAGTGGTTGGGGCATAGACTTGAATTACTGTGATGTTGAATGGTTTGCCTTGGATTCGTACTGAGATCATTCTATCATTTTTAAGATTGTACCCCAGTACTGCTTTTCCCACCCTTTTGTTGACTATGAGTGCTACTCCATTTCTTCTAAGGGATTCTTGCCCACAATAGTAGATATGATGGTCACCTGAATTAAATTCGCCCATGCCTGTCCATTTGAGTTCGCTGATTCCCAAGATGTCGATGTTCAATCTTGCCATCTCATGTTTGACCACCTCCACCTTACCTTGATTCATTGCTCTGACATTCCAGGTTCCTAAACAATATTGTTCTTTACAGCATCGGATTTTCTTTTCACCACCAGACACATCCACAGCTGAGTGTCCTTTCGGGTTTGGCCCAGCTGCTTCACTCTTTCTGGCGCTACTTGGAAATACCCTCTGCTCTTCCCCAGTAGCATATTGGACACCTTCCGACCTGAGGGGCTCATCTTCCGGCGTCATATCTTTTAGCCTTGAGATACGTTCCATGGGGTTTTCTTGGCAAGAATACTGGAGTGGGTTGCCATTTCCTTCTCCAGTGGACCACATTTTGTCAGAACTCTCTGCCATGACCTGTCCGTCTTGGGTGGCCCTGCACGGCATAGCTTATGGCTTCACTGAGTTACGCAAGCCCCTTCGCCACAACAAGGCAGTGATCCATGAAGGGGAATATTGGAAATGCTCATAATCAAAGAAACATTGATCCACCCAGTTTTGGAGTTAGGCTCAGAGGATGATGCCAAAGGTTGCTTGGGCTTATTTTCCTTGTATTTAGATTACTAAAGTTATTAATATAACAGTGCTGTTAGCAAATATAAAGTAGGTGGTAAAGGATAATTCAAAGAGGAAGAAAAGAATGATTGACTCCATATAATGTTATCCTTAAAAAGTCAATTATTTCTGTTCTGAGATGCCTAGCCTTCTTAAGGTTTTTGGTTGGGAATCGTCACACTTGCTTTATTTACAACCTATGATATATTATAAAGTGGATGCTAAGTTTGTAGCCAAGCTTAATCACGTGAAACTGAAAACATCACGTATTCTTTCCCCATTTATTCCTGCCTCCCTTCTCTGTTTCCCATGTGTCAAATTTTAGATTGTAAATTTCTTGGGATAGGATTTATATTCTGTAAAGCACCATGCATGCTGATGGCACTATACAGTAATTAATCATAGTAAATCAGGGACAGGTAACTTGTAGCTAGCTCATGGACCTGCCATGAACTTGAGAAAGGAGCTCATGAGGCACTTTAGTGCAGGCCAGGAGTTCTTTATGGATATGTCAGAAATCCAATTTTCAGCAACTTTCTAGGTTCACCTTCCCAACCTGTAGCCCTCCATGCATGTTGTACTACAAGTCCCATCACCGCCAGCCAATACAGACTGCCCAATTGGCTGGGCATGATGAGAATTCTAAGTGAACACATCTGGAGGGCAACAGGTTGGGGAAAACTGTTCTAGGCCTTGTTCTTGCAGGATATGTGATGGGAAGAATTTCCAGTATGGTTCTCAGAGCCAAATAACTGTGCAACCCTGGCCATCAACTACTTTAAGGAATCTTCACCACCATATTATTCTTGACCTTCATTCCCCTGCATTCCTTTGGTGTGAAACTAGAGTTCTGAAATCAAGGGGGGGGGGATTGGGCCAGTAGGAATAGAAATGCTGATTGCTGGGTTCAACTCCTTCCGTTCAGTTCCGCTCATAGCCTTCACAGGATGCACCTGGATTAATCTGTTATCTACATCTGTGGCTCTACATTTTAACATTGGCTAGGGATGATGTTCCATGAGTTTTGCTTGATAGGAAGTCGGCAGCTCTATATTATTCCATTAATTTTTTTCTCTTTTTAATCCTGCCCCTCTCCAAGGAGCCAGAACCGGGTACATGGAGTTCTGCACGGTCTCGGCTCGGACATGATGATGATTCTCTCTCTGGTGTTTATGTGGATGAGGGAGCAAACTACCTCTTAAAGTAAAAGTGCTACAAAAATCCTCCATATATTGTTGTTATGCTATCCACTATTCCCTAAGTGGTGAGCAGAGTCCAAGAATAGAACTATGGGTTTTAGTTTCCTTTTGGATGAGATAGCAATGGAAACTGGTGATGCCTTCATAATAACTGTTTGTTTACAAACATACAAGTAGAGCATAGTGAAAACAGACTTCTATAGCAGGCAGTTCAATTGCTAATCCCACATCAGATCCCCTGAGGACATTGTTGCAGCCTCCTGAGAATGCAACATATCTCTAGCCATAATCTCTGAGCAATCTGTCTCTATCTCTGTCGAAATTCAGACTGTAATGATTGTCTCTGTTGCCACACCTTCCCACTGGCAGGACAATGACCTCAGACCCAACCCTACAAGGGGATTCACAATTAAGCAAAACATCCCCAGTCAGTACCTGCCATTGAGGAAATATTAACCCATCCTCTTAGACTGATGCAAGCAGCTCTCAGAGGGATCATTGTGTTAATCTTTAAAGTGGCACAAAACTCTTAGGTGTGTTGCAGGAAAAACAGTAAACTCATTTATTATGGCATAAGCTTTTGCAGACGAGAGTTCACTTCATCAGATACATGGTATGGGGAGGGAATTGTAAACAGCGGAGCTAAAAGGGCCATGACATGCAAAAAATAATCTGTAAGCATTCTAAAGTTTTAAAATAAGCCAAGTGACCACGACAGCAGGAATTGATGATAACACAATCATAGCTTTGCTATGTTAATTAATACCTGTTGTGGAACAGGAAATCATTGTCTGTTTTGACTGATTTAGCAAGCAATGAGCTTAATAAAGGATGGTCTTCTAGCAGCCATATATGATCAGTTTCCAGGTTTGCAAAATCTCTCCTCAGTATCCTCAAGCGTACCCTTCTTAGGTAGTTCTTTTATGTATGAGTGGCTGCAGTTGACACATGTGGAGAAAAATCCAGAATTTGGGGACAATGACAGAATCCCTACGGGGAGCGTAATGTGAACCTGTGCATATTGCAAAAATGGATCCTGGAATCACTTGCAGTATGTAGACCCATCTTCCACAACACTCTGTCCATCATCATGACAGTAGGTAATAATATAGGGTCATTTTTGTGAGATGTAGAAGTAAAACCTTTATTTTACAAAGGCTGCATTTGTATAGTGAACACTCTCATTTTGATAATCACGTTATCAAGTAACAAAGTAATTGGGCGAAGTAACAAGCCCAATTTTATCAGACTTGTACCTTTTGAGTTCAAGGCTGTAACCCACAAAATTTCTTACATAGATAGACTTCACTGTGTAGTTGCTATCTACAAGGTGGTAATTTTAAAGAATGAAGGTGTCCTTCCACTACTATTTGGAACACACTTCTTATGCTATAAATACTTTCTTGGTTTGATTTGAAGGGAATGCTTGAGAGGACAGCCACACCGCTATTTTAACAATTATGAATAATGCCAAAGTGAAAGCATCTATTATTTTTAGCTGGAACATTTGTAATTGTGTATGTCAAATGGACGATTAATTATTCTAGATTGCTGAACCATTTTCTTTTAAAAAGTAGTTTTACATGCCTTCACCTATAAATAAATTAATAAACTAACTAACTATCACTTGGGATATGTTAACAATGGAATGAATTTCTCTAATTATCTCTAAAATATCCAAGGGGCTTTCCATGACTGTTGTTAAAACTCCCAAGAGTTTCTTTGGTAACCATATTTTTGTAAGATAATTTACATGAGTCCTTTCTTCTTCTTTTAGCATCTTGGAAATTAGTCCTGCTTCTGTCACACTTCAATGAAATTAAAAGAACATTCTATTGCTCTCTTAACCAGAAACCACTGAAAGCTTAGAAATAGACCTGGTTCAGTTGTCACAGTAAGACTGAATTGCTGAGGATTTTCTGGCTTGCCATGAACAAACAAGTTTATTGGTGCACACTGCTAAATTGCTCTGGCTTGGCTCCTCCTGTCAGTGGGAGAGGCTAAACAAACCAGGGAACCTCCATCTATGGTTTGTTTAGTGTTTTGTCCAAGCCAGGATAATACACCAGGATTTATTCTTCGCTGATGATTCTGGCTTGTTAGGAGAACAACAAGCCAGAGATCTCAGTTTGGATCCAATAGCAAACAAACCATAGACAAAAGTCCCCTGTTTTGTTTATCTGCTCCCACTGACAGGAAGATGCAAGGGGAAGCAATCAAGCACACTTGCTCATTCACACTAAACCAGAATTCAAAGCAGTTCTGGCGTACCGTGACATGCAATGCAGGTCACAGTGGCCTAGTTCTGATGTTCATATCTTGGCTTAGTAAGCTAAGATATGAATCAAACCTCTTGTCCACACATGCATTGCCTTTGCTCCTCCATTCATGGCATGAGAAATCAATCCAGAAAACCTCTAATTAACCATAGTTTCCCATTTCAACTGAACTGGGAAACTATGGTTACCAGCTTTGGAAGATGTGAAGATATTGAAACATGGCTTGAAGTTGCTTTGATATCCTGGCTTGTTCCTGAATTGGAAATGGCAATGATGTTATTGAGAGGGCTTCACTTCTATGGTGAAGTAGCAATTTAAAAGGAAAAGACTAGAGCAGCTTTCCCCAACCTGGTGCCCTCCAGATATGCTGGACTACAACTCCCATTATTCCCAACCAGCATGCCCAATGTGCTGGAGCCCAACACATCTGGAGTGCACCAGGTTGGGGAAGTCTGGACTTAGAGGATCACGAAACCAATTTACACATCATACATGTTAGTAAAGTCTGGGTATGTTTACATCCTTATTGTGTATGAGAGTGACTTTGAATACCATCACATAATTTTAAAGCCTTTGGTGAAGGCAACAGTCAACACTTAAGCTGAACTTAATCCACTGGGAGCTATGACATAATGCTTAGTTTCCATGGTTGTCAGTACAACACAAGCTGGGCCCATCTGAAATGTGCTCAGTAATCCTAATTGATCTTTGTGGAAGACAACACAGTAAATCAGAAATTGTATTTTGTAATAAAATGTAATATTCAGATGTTGTAATGAGAACAATAATGTCCTTCTACTATTCTACTATTTGAAGGAATTTACATTTCTGGCATTTGCAACATTTACCTCTCTATGCATATTTACTCAGCAATAAGCCCTACAATGTTGAATGAGGGTTTTAAAGACATTATTTCTTTCATTTTTACACTAGAGTAGATCCAGCCCCCCCCCCATTTGTATTGGAACTTGAGTGAGGGGCTTTAACCCTTTCCCACACTATGGGCCCAATCCAAAGTGGGAACCTGCCCCTGTAATTTCTGTTGCAAATTAGTAACCCGTTTGCTTTATGGACAATGTCTGTTAGTGATCCATTTATTTTTAAAGTAATGTCTGTTTTTGGCCCTGACAGAGACTGACTGGATTACAACACTGAGGCTGGAATACTTAGCATGCTTGCCTGGAAATGTCATTTAAATAAGGATAACAATTTCAAGGAAATGTTTAGGGTCAGGATGAAAATCTGATGTTTTTTGCACAAGGGGGTGTAATCATAATAGGGCACTGAACTGAAAGGTCTGCAATAGGTTGAGATTATATCTTTAGTTGGACCAGTTTCAGTTGTTTGAATAAGTATGTTTCCTTACAGAGCAATTAAAGTAAATAGAAAATGTATGGTTACATATCCAGGTTGTATGTCTTATCATTTGGTTGCTATGAAACAAAGTGAATTTGTCAGCAAAACCAAGTTCATTCAAGAGTAGTCTGTTAGGTTAGCACAATCTGAAATTGCTCGGACTAATACTTTTTTTAGAATACATTTTGTGTGTGGCTTTTGCCAAAGCGATAAAGATACTTTAATCTCATTATTTCCCTGCACATCTGGCGATTATGCATTCTGTGCAATACAATCAAGGGTTAGAATGTTGTTCTATATGCTGTTTTTACCCTTTCTAAGGTAACATTGAACATTGCCCTGGGATTGGAGAAGTGGTGGGGGGAGCAAACTCTGTCCTCTGCCCCTGGCCAGGGGTCTAGGGGTTGCTGGGTTGTGTGTGCATGTCCACTTAAAGGCAGGGAGATCCATCTGTAGAGATCACATATTACTGCTGAGATTATGTAGCTTTAAGAAATTGGTAACTTTGAGAAATTGGTACCTGAATTTGCTTGCTTTCCTCTTCCCTCCCCATTCCTTTTTCCTTTTGTGTCATGTCTAGTAGATTGTGAGCCTGCAGGGAGGAAGAGTCTTATCTGTTAATCTCTATACAGTACTTAGAACATTTTATGTGCTTTAAGTGATGAATAACAACAACAATATTAACTATTTCTTTAAAAGTATACACACCAGTGCAAAAGCAATTTCCTAGCAGCCAGTTACATCTAATCTGTATCCCATGATTCAAGAAGGTTACTGAGTAGTTGCTTTAAAGTTTCTGATATACCTGTGTGCCTACTTTGTATACTGAGGCTGAACTTTTAGTTTTGGCTGACAGTGCTCTCCCAGAGGCTAATACATGAAAAGTATTGCTACCTCTAAAGTAAGGTTGCCAGCTTTTCAACCAACCACTGTAGCTGTGTCTTTAGCAGCAGCTTAATATGTTGATCACATGTAGATATGTTGATCATGTTTATCTCCATGCTGTGAAAAGCTTCCCCTGCTGATTTTGGCCCATCAAGCTGCTGTTATAGCCACAAGAGCAGGTTAGACTCTTTTTATTCTGGTCAGCTGTCATCTCTATACCAGAGACCGATAAAGGGGAGGAAAAAAGTACTATGGCCTTGAATGTTGTTGGCTGTGATACATTTATGATATGGCTGCAGGGCCTGGACGGTACGTGCGGGATCAGTCTTGTGTGGTTTTACATGCTCTGCACAGGAAGAGCTCAGAGGGTGAAGAGGAGGCATTGGTCATCCCTGTGTCACCAGAATGTTCCCTGTGGGTTTCTTCAGACTGTGGCCTTATTCCACAGCTGACAGTATTTGGGGACTGGATTTGTGCAAACTGACTTCAGATAAAGTAGTTATGGTTTGGGACACATTGCACCAGTGTGTCCTGTACCTTAGGGGCTGCTTTTGACCTACAAAACCCTTAACACTATGGGCCCAACATACATCAGCAATTTAGGAAGCTGCCTTACATCAAATCAGACCAACAATCCATCTATATTAGTATAGGCAACACCAGAGGCAACCCTCCAGATATTTTAATTGCAATACTCATAACCTATGACTATTGGTTATGCTGGCTGGGGCTTATGGGAACTGCAGTCCAAAACATCCGGAGGGCACCAGGTTGTCTCTTCTGCCACTGACAGTAGCTGTTCAAGGTTTCAGACAAGGTTCTCTTCCAGCTGTACCCCCAGATTAAAGAGACAAGACAGAAGTCTGTTAGGGTTGGAAAGAGCAGCAACTTTATTCAAAACTATTTAAGTTAAGGGATCTGCAACCGACCAATAGCTTAACTTAAATGACTCCCTGTCTCCAGTGCAGGTTCCCAATAAGCCTGTGATAGAGGAGCTTCCCTTCGCTTCCATCCATATCTTTGGGGGCAAGCTCCCCAGACACAGGATCCATGGAAAGGCTTTCACCTACCCAAGGCCTTTCATAGTCCACACTGTTAAGTGCCATGGTGGGCCAGAACTGCTCTGCTCCACCACCACCCCCAGCCAGGCATCAGGGCGTCGTTTGGGTGGATCAGACAAACCCCAAGTGGATGACCTGTCCCTGCTCCAGGCCTCCCGGCTTGGGAATGGACAAGTCTGAGGAAGCCTCGTATCATCTTTAATGGTATCTCAGAGTGCTTACTGAATACCTGCCAACCCAATTCATACTGATATCCACCCTGCAAGCAGATCACCAGCAGGTCAGCGTGACATAGACAAACCCCAAACCCTGCTAGTCACTCAGCCAATTTGGACCAGCAAGGGTTACGCTGGGGGCAAAGATCTGTCAGCATTGTAGCCCTACCTGGAGATGCTTAGGAATGAACTTTTGCATATTCTTATCCCTGAGCTACAGCCCTTCCTCACACTGCCTTCTCCAGTGGGTTTGCGATAATCTCAGACAGCAGTCCGAAGTACCCTCTTGCCATTGATTTACTAGGTTTAGAGAGCAGTAGCTCTCAGCATTTTGTGACTACCCCTCAACTGTAGAATTTTTCCTGTTCTCCTGGACACTTAACAGAGTTTGAGTTTTCACATCTTTTAGAACTATTTGAACCACTTTTATTTTGGCAGGCGTTAAGTGGTCAGGATTAAGCCAATAAAAAGGTGGAACTTTAATTATCTTTCAGCTCTCTCAGTCTGGGTTGAATCAAATATTTAACATCTCTCTCTCTCTCTCTCTCTCTCTCTCACACACACACACACACACACTCATACACACACACACACACACACACACACGGTACAATCCTATGCATGTTTACACAGGAAAAAGTCCTACAACTTCCAGTATGCCCCAGTCAGCAATGTACAGCCTTTCCAGTATGTAGATTCTGCAGATACATTTTCCAAACAATCTTTGTGAGGTGTATTTCCGTTTTAACACCACAGATTTGAACCTGCATCTACCGGGTCACATTCCAAGCCCTATCCACAACCATCACTCCTCTCCCCGCCCCCCTTTAGTACCACTGATATATTCCTAGGAAAAAGAATGCTAAAATAAGCATCTTCATCATGCTTGTCTCACTTGAACAATTTATAGTTGTATATTTTTTTATAGTACATGCATCTTAACATATCAACAGGCACCACAGTGGAATAGGATTGTGGGCTGATGCAACGTCTGACCCCAGCCTTGATAATAAACCAACTTGTAGGCAGATACTATTTTTGATAGATGAAGAATAGCAAGCCCTAGAGACAACAGGGTACCAGACTGGCAGTGCCATGACGATTTCATCAAACAAAAGTGTCAGTTATTGTTATGGGACACAACCCCACACTGTGTTTACTGTGAAGTTGCTAGTCCTTGAGATCTATTCATAGTCTTTAATAAGCTTAGTCAAGAGTAAGTGTTTTGGCAATTGCTACACAAATATAAGAAAGCTCCTCAAAGAATAAGATTGAAATCTAAAGCATACGTCTGTGGCAATAAGTCCCATAGAACTCAGTGTAACTTACATCTGAGGAAATATGCATAAGATTGTAACTGAATATTTTCTTTAAAGCCTTAGTTAAACTGCAGCATAATCACCCATTTTTCTGAAATGAATAAACATGCGTTTTCTTTCTGAGAGTTTTCTGCTGAAGAAAGTAATGTGGAGAGCTTACACCATGATAAATTTGTAGTCTTTAAGTTGCCTCAAGACTCTGTTTATCCTGTGTGCTGTAAGGGTAGCCCCAGAGCCTATGGCAAAACTCTTTAATCCACTGCCATTTTAAAACACACGAACTCCGGAGAACCCAGGCTGTTTCTTTCTCATGCTTGATTTATTAGAGATTACTCTGTAATTTGTAATGGAAACAGACGCGAAAGCACTATGGAAAAGTAACTATTGCTAAAGCATGTAGCCAGGAGCCCATCGTGGAGATGTTAAAAATGTCCATAATCTTGCCTGCTCTAGGGACAGTGTGAGAAAACAGCAGGCTGTGGCTAAAGAAGAGAAGCCCCAAGAAATGAAAACACGACAGTATTCCGCCCGCCACCCCCAAACATTGCTTTTCAGCGACTGACTGCTTGAATTCTCCGGAACTTTGAGGGACTCTTATTATGAAAGTGCTAGGGCTAGAAAGCTTTAGTGAAGAATCACTGAGTCATGAAGTCTCTCCTCTGACTAATCCGTATATATTATTGAGTACCTGCTCAACTCCACACTTCAGTTCCCAAAGTGCTGGTCTTACCGCTGCGGCTGGTTTGCTTTTTTCCCTTCATGTGGAAAAGTTGCACAGTGGTGTGAAGTAGAGCCAGAAAAAGGTAAGGTGAGAAGGGATTATGTCTACTACTTCTGTGCACAGTGTGCGCTTTCTACATCAGGTCGGTAATATGCTAAAGAGCAGGTTGGAAGGGGGCAGAGGAACACAATCATGCACGCACAAATAGTGTAATGGGATTGTAAATGTAGCTAGGAGGACTGACCTCTTTGGGTACTGATCCTTTCTGTGTGTGTCTTACTGTATTAGTTAATCTTTCTGTAATTGGAGCCATGCGTTGGCAACCCCATGCTACTTTGCAGTCTTTGGCATCGCGTTAGGGTTTTTTTCAGGTCTGTTCGAGATGCGAGTGTTGGCAGCAGCTGTTTGAGTTTATGTACATGTGTGATTTCTCACACACAGGCTGGGATTTTGGATTTTTAAAAAAAGGCTTCATGTTTATTGCACTTTTAGGGAAGAACAACTTTTGTTTTCAGTTTTAAAGCAACACCACAGGGAAAAACAGAAAAGGTCAGGGTAAGCATGCACGTTTAAAAGTTTCAGTGAGGATAGTAAAAAAGAAAAGAAAAAACGGAGGACGAAGAAAACAGTAATACAGTATTTTGAGTAGGGGCAAATCTTCAAAGCCCCATTGTATGGCTTAAATAATACAGAAATGTTTAGTTGGGTAAGTGGCCCATAATCTCAAGGAGTTTGGATATGAGTTCATCTCTCAAGGTGCTATGGGTCATTAACAAACACGCACATTAAGAAGGTTTCTGGTGGTTCAACTTGCAAAATGTATTTGGGGAATGGTGATTTGTATTCTGTCACTGCTGGTTTATTTTTTGTCAAACTGAGTGTTGAGAGAAATTTGTGTCAGTGGTAGTACTAATAGCTTTCTGAACTGCAGGGCAGCTGCCCCTTAAAGCAACTTGGTTTTTCTGGCTGTCCATCTTGCTGACTGCAGTAGACATTTGTTTAAATGTTAAGAACTGGACACAAAGTACATGACAATTTCCTGGCAGCAGGCACATAATTAGAAGGAATGCTGAGAAAAGTAAAGCTTCTCTCTCTCTTTTTCTCCTCATTTTTAAATATAATGATGTGTTTACAGAAACTTGGACAGCAAAGAGATGCATTGGCTTTTAAAGAGAAACCAATGTCTGCTTTTGGAACATTTAGATCAGCATTAAATGAAGGAATATGAAGAGCTGCAATCTAAAAATAGGAATGGGAGTGTTTTGTATTTTAGAAAGCATTTGGATGGAGGGAGCCATGCTCCTGAATATTTTGTGTTTTGTGTTAAACCACATTGTAGTTTACAGAACACAATGAAACACTGTAATGCTGGGTGGGAAGGTTCCTCGTGGACATGATCAGAATGATTACAGACCTGTCACTTAACAAGGAATGCCTAAGAGCACATTTATCTGCACATCCCTGCATATCTTGTAGATGGGGAGGGAGAAAATTGTGCTATGTGTCTCACTGGTGTTTGGCCTTCCATGGGAAGATGAAAGGAGCCTGTGATTAACCATACAAATGCTAACCATGAAAAGACTAGGATGAGTAACTGATAAGGTCTGTAATGGGTACTTCATAAGGAAATGTTTATCTTTTGGTAAATCTGTTGAACTGAAGAAACTTGACTAAAAGTTTGAGCACAGGACATTATGTGAGTCAGTGGCAATTGCTGCTGAGCACGGAATGGCTAAAAGAGTGGCCTCCCACAAAGGCTTGAGTTTTTGTAACTCAGACTTTTAAAAAGGTTTGGGCTTGGATTTGTTTGAAAGATAAGAAAGGACTTGCTTTGACCAATGGCTTATCTATACTTTAATTATTATGGGGATGGCTGTCAGATAAGGATGCCATTAATTAAAACAAATATGCACTGAACAGAATCCAGGCTAAGTTAGCCAAGCTTTAGTCTCATTGAAATCAATGGCCAACTTAAGTCCCATCGATTTCAGTGGGACTAAAGCAACACTGTCCTACTCCAGATCCAACCCATCAAGAACTGTACGGCAGTCTCATACGTGTCCTAGTTGCTAGAACATTACCCTGAGATACAGAAAATATTAGTGGCGACTGCCATGGAAACTGGCATTAAATAGTAGCTAGTGGTTGTTCCCTTATATCAGGGGTGTGCAATCCATGTGCCTCCCCCCCAAGAGGGGTGTGTGTGTGTACTCACAAGCAGGCATAGGCAGCCCCCAGACCCCCAAGTGGCATGACATCTGGCCCTCAGGGCCAAAAAGGTTGTGCACCCCTGCTGTATATAAATCAAAGAATAATACTTTCAGTTTGGCTTTGCTGTGCAAAATATGTGGCCAGTTCTAAATTTATTTTTTGTACTATACATTGGTATTGAAGGCCTACACACAGTTACTCTAGTGACGTTTACTTTAGAATATGTAGTAAATGCAGTACACTGATGTTAAATCTTCATATTTGTTATAAAATTATACAATGCAGAATTCAAAATATTGAATTGCTGACTTGTCTAATGAATAGATGCATTATACTATTACAAAATAAGTTAATGCAACCACGTGGAAATTCATTTGATATCTTTAGTGTTTGATGTCTTTAGTGTGAACTGATGGTAGCACAATCAGTAATTGGGAAAAAAAAGAAAGCAGAATTTGCTACCCAGCGGAGAATGTGCCATTCAGATGGCTGATCGCAAAGTCTGAAGTATGTTCATGGTTACGTTTAGATAGTAAACAATATTCTTATTAATATTAAAAAATATTTATGGGCCACCTTCACTTTTTTTTATAAAAGCCTACAAAGCAGCTTAGAACCATACTAAAATCAACATGAGAATTCACATCACAACATAAAGCAATACACACCAAACAAAATTAACAGAATTAATCAAATCAATATTCAGATCATCCTAAAAGAATAATCAGACAATCCAAAAGGCTGGGAGGACTAGACAGTTCTCCTTTGGCATGCTGTCTGAAGGCTTACAAAGGAGGAGCCAGGGGATTTCCCCCCAGAAGAATGTTTTGGTGCCCTTCCCCTCCCTAGCAAACTGTGCTTTGTTAACTATGAACAACCCAGAAAGAGAACCCATGGTTCTTGGGTTGTGAACTCTGAGTTGCTTATACCATGGGGTGTCGTTCTGTATGAACCCAGAACTGTGGTTTGTTCATGGATTACAATCGTGGAATCATAAGATTTGGAAGGGGCCATTTAGGCTATTGAGTCCAACCCACTGCTCAGTGCAGGAATCCTGTTTAAAGCATCCCTGACAGCTGTCCAGTCTCTGCTTGAATACCTCTAGTGATGGAAAGCCTACTGGTTGTTTCACCAGGCTACAGAGGCAGCAGGCAAGAGCAGTTTTTAAAAAAATACCAGATGTTCTACATGACAGTACTACAGTGGAGCAAAGGCATTTGGAATACAGGGAGGAAGCAGGCGAAGGAAGAGGGGAACAACCCAGGGATTGAGAAAACAAACCACAGTTTCTTCAATTGTCTCCCAGACAAACTCTGAGTAAGGCAACAAGCCATGGGTTAAATAAACCATGGGTTAGAGTTATGTGCAAACAAGGCCTTAATCAGGAGTAAATTTCATTGTACACAGAAGGATTTAATTAAAGTAAACATGCATAAAATCAGACTCTGAAGTAGCCCTTAAAACACCACTATTAATAGCAGGGTTTTCCTTGACTGATATACTATTTTTGCAACATTGTATTTCTGGGTTCAGCATGGGGGCTGCACACACACAGATACCAAAATCAGTAAAAAGCCTGCCTACAGTGCCAGCAATTTTTCTTCCATCACTGAAGAATTATTTTATTTTATTTTATTGCTTATATCCCACTTTTCCTTCACAAAGCGGCTAACACCAAGCAACTACTCAGTTAACATGAAATACCAAAAAGATTGTTGTTGTTGTTCAGTCGTGTCCGACTCTTCCTGACCCCATGGACCATAGCACACCAGGCCTTCCTGTCCTGCGCTCTCTCCCGGAGCGTGCTCAAGTTCATATTCATTGCAACCAAAAAGATTATATAGCAAAATATAGCATATGTCTGCGAAATCAATTGTATATATGGGATCTTTAAGTCTGTTCATATATTGTTGGGAGGTGTGGGCATTTACCAGCATGGCTTCCTTTTTTTAGGTATTTGCCTTTGCTGAAGAGAGAGAGGAGGCTGATTTAGACACCTGGAACCCCAACTAGAGGCTGGGTGGGAGGAAGGGAGGACATTGCAGAGGAGGCGTTAGGGAGAGACTATGCATACTGAACACTGCCACTGCTTCTCTGAAACATATTATGCCCTCCCTCCATGCCCTTTGCAGCTGTTGGGTCCAGAGGTGTGTATCTAGGGAGTTGTGCTATTGGTATTATATGTTCAGTTACTAGTTCAAATTTAAATCCCCCATTCTGTCCCTAAGTAGGCCGTCAAGGCAGCTTAAGATAAAAATTCTTTAAACAAAAGTTAAAAGTATACAATGCCCCAACTTACAAACAATAAACTATCAAGAACAGTAACAGCAGTTATCAAGCAGTGACCACTTATCCTAAGTGACCATTTATGTAATCAGTGAGACTGCCCTTCACAGTCACACATCTTGAGTGTGTCTCTTTCCAGTGTTGCTCAAATGTAGTATCACATTTCCCTTCTTTTCAGCTTTCACATGGTACTTTTCCTTATGCTAGCAAAGTGGTAAACAGGCTCACACTGATGTGGAACATTATTATATAAGACTAGTGAGATGTCAGTCAAATAGTGGCAATGTTTATGAAAATATGGCCACAAAGATGGGATGCAGTGGAGGGAGGGGGCAAATGCCAGTTCCAACATGCTTCCTACTTTCTGATTTGATGTTGTCCGTTCCCTCCCTCCCTCTCTCCCTCTCTCTTTTGGTCCCTGCTTCTTTCCTCTCTCATCCTAGGACTTGCTAACCTTTTTTGGTCCAAGGGCTGGATTTTCCCTTAACCCCTCCCATGGTGGGATGACAGCAGAGGCCTGTTCTTGACATAAGGTGCCTCAGTTGGAAAACCTGCTTTGCTCCACCCAGACTTCTCCCACTGAGGCACTGGCTTTGCTCCTCCTCTGTTAGGATTGGGCCCAGACTCCCTGCAGAGACTGGGGAAGAGGACTCAGAATCTGATGATGAGGAACTGGGCAAGGGGGAGAACCCTGACCCTCAGGAAGCTCAAGGAGACAGGAAAGAATCTTTCCAAAGGCAGGCTAATCACTTGGGTCAGGGCCAACCCATAATTTCTCCTTCTGTGGAAACCAAGCAACTCCCAGAGAGGGAGTAGGGTGTGAGAGATGCACAGATCAGACGCAGAGTGAAAAGGGAGGAACAACATAAAGAAGTAAGGCTGGCCCACCAGGCTGGCCCATCACCAGAGGTTTTTAGGAAAAGACTCTCACTGAGGGCAGGACTGAGAAAGCTTTTCAGGTTCTGTAGTGTAGACTACTGTCAGAATCACAACAACTTTCTATTCTATTGGTGTGCATCCCTAAAAGAATTTTTTAGCTAAGCTTATTAGTGATGTACCAGCTTAATCAGAGATTTTAGTCTTGGGTTCTCGGAAAATAACCCAGTCTGTCACGGCATTGCTGATTGCTTGCTTGCTTCGCATAATAAAGCCTATTCACTTGGTGATTGACTTCTTTGTTTTGCTTACACTCAGGGTGGGAGGACTCAAGACCTGACATCCTCTGCCTTCCCCGCATAGGGAGGGGAAGACAATGGAGGAGCTAAGCAGATTCAGCCAGGTTCACTCCTCCTTTGCCTTCCCTGTCACTGGAAAAGTGATGGAGGATTAGCGATATCTCAGTTACCCTCCTGTCCGCTGACCCTTCTGAAGGGAGGGCTTGAAGGAGAGGCTTTGGGGAGGGGAGGGGCCTTGCCTGAGGCTCTGCAGGCTTGATGGGCCAGCCTGGAAGACCAACGTTGACCTGTGAGTCAGAGGTTCCCCAACACTGTTCTATCTCTTGGGACCCCACCATTGAACTTGCTTCCACAAGCCCTGCACAGTCACTCAGTAGTACCGACTGTAACTCTACCGGTTGTTGCTCAGTTCTATATGTCTACAGTCATTCTTTATCCATTGCTTTTAGGCCAATTAATTATGGCAGTTTTCATTGTTTTCCTTGCTGGGAGATATGTTGGTTGCTAGGCATGTAGATAGGTTTGAGATGTGAATACAGACTAGAATGGGGGTGGGCAACTTGTGGCCCTCTAGATGTTTTGGCCTACAACTCCCATCATCTTTCACCATTGCTATGCTGGCTAGAGTTGATGGGAGTTGTAGGCCAAAACATCTGGAGGGCCACAAGTTGCCCACCCCTGGACTTTAGTCATTAGAGTAATGACTGCAGTCAGATATGCACAAATGTACTGATACCACCCTAGAGCAGAGGAAAGCAGTGCTATTCTCCCAGGAAGATTCTAAGGGGAAGGTTCGTTTAGGAGGCTCTCTCACAGATGAACAGTTGCAGTTTATTACCTCCCCTTTCCTCTGCCAGCAGAGACATTTAGAAGGAGAAGGCAAACTAGTTTAGAGAGAGACTCAAGAGTTTTGGGACGTAGAAGAATTATGCAGTTGTGCAGTTTTTCATAGTAATGATTGACATGCTACATGTATGAACAAAGGTACTGATACCTTTGGTATCCTTCTGGGTCATCTGATTAGGGTGGGACTGGGGGACATAGTATTACAGTGGCTTCAGCCCTCCCTAGAAGGGAGGACCAAAAGGTGGTGCTGGGGTACTCCTGCTCTATCCCATGGCTCTTGGCTTGTGGGGTGCCATACGGCTGTAGGCTCTTTAACATCTGCATGAAGCTGCTGGGAGAAGTCATCTGGAATTTGGGGCTAAAGTATCACCAGTACTATGATGGCATGCAGCTCTCTCTGCCACATATTTCCATAGACTAGTCCCAGAGAGGCTGTGGAAGTCTGGATCAGGTGTTTGGAGGCAGCTCTGGGATGGACTGAGGGCTAACAAGTTGAAGTATTATCCAGCGTCTGTGGGTGGGGAAATTCACTGATCTGGATAGAAGGGTGTGATCTACCTAGGATGGGATTTCACTCCCTCAAAGGGTCAGGTTCACAGCTTGGTGGTTCTTGTGGACTTGATGCTATCAGTGGAGACAGAGGTAGCATTAGTGGCCAGGAGTGCCTTTTATCCACTTCAGTTGAATCACCAGCTGCGCCTCTATCTGAAAAAAGCAGACCTTGCTTCAGTCATTCATGCCCTAATTGCATCCAGATTAGACTAATGCAATATACACTGACCTGGTTCCCATGATCACCGCAGCCCTTGGGCTGTTTTAGAGTTGTGGGTGGTTTGTTTACCCACTCTCCACTGGGCTCAGATGTCACAATAAGCCATCACACCTGCCTGCCATGGTTTGAATATTCAAAATGGCCACTGGCATGCTCAGCAACCCACCGTGGCTTAATTATGCCATGGTGGGTTGCAGCAGTCATGAAAACCAGCACTCTATGTGGCACTGTTGCTGAAGACTGTTCAGAAGCTACAGCTGACCAGTTGCTTTTGCTGGCCAAGTGATCACAACATCTAACATTGATTCTGTATAGGCTGCAGCAGTTGCTAGTGCAATTCTTGGCCCAATTCAAAGTGACGGTCATTGTCATTAAAACCTTAAATGGCTTGGGATCAGGTTATTTGAAGGACTGCCTACACTTACATGATCCTCCCAGGCCATTATGATCAGATTCTGAGGCCTGCTCATGGGCCTGCCAATAAGGCCCATCAAGCTGTCAGGCAATGAGATGTGGCCTTCTAATTGATGGCCCCATCACTATAGAACTCTCTTCGATGGGAAATTCGCTCAGCCCCCCTTGTTGTGCGCTTTTAAACAAGTTTTAAAGAATGAATTATTTACATGTGCTTTTATCTGATTAATACGAAGTTGGCCCAGACTTCTTAATGGAAATCTGTTAAATTGTTGCTGCTTTTTAATTATTTAGTAGTTGTTTTAGACAGTATTGTTGAATTGTGGATATTGATATTGGTTTTGTAATTTTGTTTGTTTTATGATTATTTTAGTGTGTAAACCACATTGAGAGTGCTGTATGCGCCTTAAAGGCAGTATAGAAATACCATAAATAAATATTTGAAAGTCATATAAAAATCTGAAAAATAAATCAGACCTAGTTTTGCCCTCAGCTGAACACTGTTTCCTACCGGTGGCTTCATTGTGTTACCAGGTCAGAGAGCCCTTTTGCATGAAATGCAGTTAAGTGTATCAAACTACTTGGCATGGGGCTAGCATGTACTGGGCATACTATTAGGAATGTGGGTATTAATCTTTCTGTTACAGGACTGCCTACTCACGCCTGACATGCCAGGAAACAATATATTATTATTTGTCGGGGGGGGGTTGCACGGCATCTGCATGCTTTTGTGGGGTGGGGGTTGCTTTCATCAGCTCCTTGGCCTTTCCTTCAGTGTGTGTTGAAAACTGTGCAGTCTGACAGGCTATTAAGGAAACATCTGATCAGAGAATGAGTCTGACTTGGGTCCCAGATAGGAAAAGAAAACCCATTTATTGAGGAAACTAATTAATTATAGGAAATTGCTGCTGTGTAAGAACTTTCCTTTCTTTTCTGAAATATGTGAGAAGATTTTAATTCCAGGAAGTCACACCAACTTGAAGAGCTGTTAAGAGTATTGTTTTGATTTACTGGCATCTCAGTCTTAATGCATTTTCTTGGAAATAAGTCTAATTGATGGTATTTTAATGTAGGGCTTGCCTACAGTGCTGATGTTAAATTGGTCCAGTCAGCCACTGACATGTTCCATCTACATTGAAAGCATCTTGGAATTGCTGTATATATTCCTGTAAATTATTTGTACAGTTCAAACTGTACTTGCTCCCTTGCTAACATTTAACATAATGCAAACACACAGGGAGCATAAAGACTCCAAATTAAAATACTAATGCCGTTCAGGAGCCTGATGGTTACAGCATGCAGGCAATCTGTCCTTCCTTGCCTTTTTCCCCTTCTGCCCTTAGCTCCTTTGTCTGGCAAAATAGGTGATTGTATACCAGTGGAGCCCTTCTCCCACCTGGTTTGAGGGGTTGGTGTTTATTTCACAGCTGCATAAGTCTGTGATTGTGTTGCTTCCATATGGAAGTATGTGAAAGTTGCACATTTCTCTGTGATTCTTAAGATATGGATGATCACGATAAGCAATGAAGCCGACCAAAACATCCTTGCCATTTGATTGAGAAAACTGTCTCACAGGGTTGGCTTAAAATTTGGCAGCAATTAATTGAAGATGATGAAGATGTAAACATGTGGTGGTGCAAATATGAGATGTAGTGTACAGAAATCACAGGAAATCTCTTCTACAGATGCTCACAAAACTGCTCTATAAGTACTGTGATCCAGTATGTGTTGGCACACTCCCCAAATTTGAGAGTTACCCCTCTCAGGCGGTATCCTGTAGAAATTCCAGATGGTTCTTATTAAAGCTTGAAAAGCAGCTTGGGGATTTTGTGTGAGAGCTGAAAAAATGGTGCACATTCCTGAATTCCCTCTGCACATCCACCCTGGATCCATTTTTACCCTTGCAATGCTCTTACACCCAATTCCCAAGCTGTTTTTCAAGTCCAAGTGACTTAAAAAGCAGCTTGGGGTGTCTACAAATATACCTTCTGGGAGGGGAAACTTTCAAAATATGTATTCCCCTGGATCAACCTTCTGCAACCTGATGCCCTCCAGATGAATTAGACTACAACTCCCACCTGGTGGCCTGCCCATGCTGGTTGGGGATGATGGGAATTGCAGTCCAGCACATCTGGAGGGCAACAGGTTTGGGAAGGGTACTCTAGATTCTGACCCAAATAATTATAATTCAAATAAGAAAATGATACCATCCAGTATATGTGAAAGTGAAACCATAAAACCTACTTCTCTATCTCTAATAGTGGCCGTTAAAATCCCCTTAATTGAGGACATTACATATTTGTGCAGCAGAACAGGGCAGTAACAAAGCACTCTGTTCCCATTATTCACTCCAGCATCCTTCAGTCTGATGGCTAATTTTTTCTTTCCTTTTTTTAACATTTTGCCCAATACTATTTATTTGGTTTTGCTGGAACATTACTTCCTAGCAAGTGTGCTTGATTTGCAGCCCATGTTTTATGTGGTATTTCTTTCTAAAAGAGCAAAGCTAATTAGAATTCAGAGCATGACCTACTATGGCTGCAGTGTTCAAAATGCAATTAAAAACAAAACCTGTTGTATTTATACCTGATCCTGTCTTATAGGCTTAGGGTAGCTGTCAGCAATTTTATCTGTCTCTGTCCCCAAATGGTTCATAATCTGTTAAGTATGTAGAAAAATGTTATGGATATGATCTAGTCAAAGTTAAGCACTTTAAGGCTCCATTGATTTCAGTGACACAGAAGCAAGTGCTTAACTTTCTCATTGAAATCAGCCAGATGTGACTTTGGCTGGATCATGCTCTATTTTATTTTTTCTAAAATAAGTACTATCCACTGAACTACATTAGCTGGATTAGGGTCATAGTCAAAGACAACTAACTAACTAACTATGTGTAACAACTGGTGACCCCCGCCTGTGCATCCTTATTCCCATCTAAAAACACATCAATTCAGTTCAATAGGACTCAGAGATGCATTGCTGTAGACAGGGCAATGCACTTTTAACAGCGCATCAACAATAGATGAAGAAAGCTTCTTACCAATGTGAATCTTACAGGGTGGGGACATATGTCACATCAGTAAAAGCAATCTGGAAGTATTCTAGATGGGCATTGCCATGAATGGGAAATAGTAGGGCATTTTGTCCAACTCTTGAAAGTAGATATTTTGCTCTCACTGAAGACAGTTATAAGCTTACTTTAGAAATCTTTGGAAAGGTATTTTAGGTAGCAAGATCTGGGAAATAAACTGGGATAGTTAATTCTCACAGTTGACTGTACATTCATTGACAGGTCTCTGATCTTTCTCCAGGTCAGAAGCATGAAGTGGGGAGGGGACATTTTAGCTGAGCCCAGAGGTCTAGGGCAGGGGTGGGCAACTAGTTGTTGTGACTTTGCTGGCTTGGACTGATGGGCATTGCAGTCCAACAACATCTGGAGGGCCACAAGTTGCCTACCCCTAGTCTAGGGTGACTATGATGATCAAAAAAACTCAGGCTAAATTGTAGATCATGCTTCACAATGTTTATGCAAACTTCTTTCCTGATATCCACAAGGGATGTCCCGATCTTGTGAGATTTGCTGGAGCTGATCAGAAACTGTGTTAGAACAGAGCAAGGAAGATTTTAAACAGTGAGCTGCTGGTCTAAGCCCTCCCCTAGAAAAGAAAATGAGAGAAGGAGAGAGCACAAGAGAAAGAGCTTGTACAGGGACATCTAGGACTTGGCCTTAGAGGCATGGAGGGAAGTGTGCCACCTCATGTGACATGCTGTCTCAAGAAAGAGTCACTTAACTCCTACTGATCAGCAGTTGGGGGAAAGGAAGAGGGGCCAGAGGAAGGAGGTGGGGCCTTTTGGAGAATCCTGGAGAGCCAAACTGAGATCCCAGCTGGGCCGGATTTGGCCCATGGGCCTGAAGTTCCCCACTCTGATTTAGCCTTTTGAATTATGTGACTGTTCTAATGCTTTACTGTTTTTAATGTTCATGTTTTTGATTGCGTTACAATATTATTGCTTTAAATTGTTGTACATCACGTTGATGGCTGTTTAGCAAATATGGCAGTGTATAAATGTTAATAGACATAATCAAATAAATAGATCCCAGAGACAGGGAATAGTGTCTGAAGGGCATTTACCAGTGAACTCATGAATTATTAATATACACACATGCAAATGATGCTGCCATATCAGACCATAAATATGGATTGAGCATCCAGAAATGTAAGGAGTTTAAATAAAGAGACCTGAAGAAGCTAAAAGTAATGGAACAATCTTCCATTTTTTTCAAAATAGACCAGGCCTTTTGTATTGAGCATGTGTGTGTCGGTGGTGGCCTGTATTATATGTTTGTACCCGATCTGGTGAAATGATACTTGGGTGTTGCCTGTCACTTCCTGGCTTGAACTGATGTTGCCATAAATATTAATCAGAGGCTTGTTGCAAGACATGTTGAAATCTGAAAAAAATCAACAACTTTTAAAAGTTTTGTTTTTGCTTAAATCTTCTAAAGACAGTGCTGACTGTCTAAACAGCCCCTTGGTCACTTTTAATTGCAGTCACAAAAAATTTATCGACTTTATTCACACAATTTAAGACTTCCTGAAGAGCATCTTCACAAGATAACTGTGAAATGACCTGACAGTGTCCAGCTACAGTTTAGTTCAAACTGTGATTTTTCTTTCTGGCTGCTATATATAGAAAGCGAACTTGTGTAATGCACTGTTAAAATAGAAGACAGGGGAGAAAGAAGCCCTTTGCATTTTTTCCATTACAGTTCATTTTAACAGATGTTTTCTGTCCCCCCCGCCCCCGCCACCCCTGACAATGTACCAAGGGACAATGCTTAAGGCTCAGCAGGGAACTAACACAACACTGCACAGAACAATGGTTGCATCATCTATCACTCATCACCATTTAGGTCTGACTTTTGTTGCAACTTAAGGCTTGATTGATGTGTTATAAACATAGTTTTACTATTATTTATACAAATGTTTTGAGAATAACACCAAACTGCTTTTCATTCTCTTGACCATTCCTGGAAAGGAGACCTTGGTAGTAAACTCTGCAAACAAAACCTTTCGTAACCAAATAGTGACAGACACTTGGGATTTCTCAGTGTATAATTTTTGAATGAAAAGTGGAATAAGATGAATTGCCCTACTCCTATCTCTTGCATTATATAGCAAGGCTAAAGTTGAGCTCATTAATATTAACTGAAAACTTAATTCAAATGTAACTATGAGAGAGAGCAGCAGGAACTAATGGCAGGCTTTTGTGCTCCCATGTCCCCTTTCTCAATTTTGAAGGGAGGAAATTAGAAGCTTCTAGTTAATAAAAAAGCATAGTTTACCATTTTGCCTTAATACAACAAGCTATGGCTTACTCTCATACAAGGATCCCAAACTATTGTTTGTGCAAACCAGTGGCATACTATGGTTTGTCACTAACTAGAGGAAGCAGTTTCAAAGCAACAGAAAGATTGGTACACATTTTGAAAAACATTACTTTATCAAAGGGAAAGCTTATTTATGCTCCTCAGTAAGAAATACTTGGAAAGACTTTTATGCTGCAGCTGATAACAGCAAACTGAGCGTAAACCAAACTTCCCCTTGATTCAAAAAACGTTTTTTGCAACACATTGGGAACTACCAGCCTAGTTTTTGCTCCTTTGGTGTTTTACTTACACCGGTATTTGATTCTCTGTGCTTGTGTAAGTGTAAAGCTTCTGATCTTCTCCCCTTGCGCCCAGAAGAGGGAGTGTGTGAGCATAAGGCTTGCTGCAGGCTACTGATCCTCAAAACCATTATCTCTAACCATAGTTTGGAGGATTGTCTGAATGCAGTTTGCCTCCAAGGGTCAAACTCGGTAAGATGTTGGAGATCTGTGATCAGATCTCCCATCTCTCTGTAGATGTCTCATCCAGTTTGGCTACAGGATGAAAGCATAGAAGTGTTTGCTTGAAACACTCTCAGGTGTTCAAGAGAATGCATGAGGGCTCAAAGTGTGTACTGGGATGGGACCATGCATGGTGGCCCCATCATCTATACCTCCGTGCCCATCAGCCCCACCCCCTCCATTGGGCAAAAACTATGTGTACCTGTATGGTTTTCCTAATAGAACAAATAGCAGTTTGGGGTGGGGGGATTTGGCATGGCCCCAATTCATTGGAATGTGGCGGGCATGTCTGCTTCTAAAATAATCTTACATGGGTGTGTTAGATAAAAAGTTATTGCTTCTGGTTGAAAGAAAGGATGCCAGGCAGGCAGCAGTGGATCCAACACTATTTTATTGGTCGTTTTGCAAAATGGGTGCAGAGCAGTCTGGACCCCGAGACACGTGTGCAAAAGCCTTTTATACCATATCACTTCTATTGTTCTTGCCAGTAACCAATGAAACAGTCAGTACATCAGCTTACCAAGCCGTTAGTCATGAGCGCGTCAGTATGGTTCCCTTTTTGCTCCGCCCACATTTTTCCCGCCACTCGGGCTCCTACGTGACTGAGGCGCCAACCGGTTATGGAGTCTCTTTTTCTAACAGGTGGAAGATCAGATCATAGACTTCCAGTGTCTCATGTAGTTTGGCCACAAGATGAGAGCCAGAAGTGTTTGTAATAATGATAGTATTTATGTAGTGCTTTTCTTAAGTAATAAGACGTAGGCGGTAAGGCAAATGCTTCTAGTTTCCCTCACCAGCCTTTGCTCCGACCCTGGGGGTTTATATATTGAGATAGCTAATTTGGCTGTATGAATCATAAGATGGATAGTCTATACTGCTTTTGGATGGCCAGAGTATTTACTTTTCCTGTCTCCCAGTCCAGCAAACACCCAGTCCTAAAGTAGTAGGCCTCATCAGCCATGGAGGCCAAGGGTCAGTCTCCAGGACAACCTCCTCTCTCTTCTCCCTCCCCTTAGTTATAATTCATCTTCTTCTAGGATAGCAGCATTACAGATCTAACCTTACAGAGGTGCCTGATTTATGAAGAGGCTGAGTGGACTTCTAAAATGAAATACTTACCCCTGGTGCCCAAATGTTTTTTACTCCCCAGCCAGTTGACAGTTATATACAGGTTTATAATAGGATTTGAGTTCTGTGAAGTCCATAAACGGCCTTCAGTGCAATCCTTGGCTCTTAAAATTTTCCTAAATAATCAACTCAAGTTGCCTACTTGCTTGGCATTTTCAGCATGGTGCTATTTAGATCAAATAGTACCACTGGAGAAAATAGAAAACAGAAACATGCACTTCTCTTTGTGCTTACTTAGGGACTTTCAGTTGCTGAACGTGGATGGCAATCGTGAAATGCATAGCAATTTAAAATGTTTATATCTGAGATGTGGGATAAACGTTTTCAGTACTGAATTAGAGAATGTAGCATATCACTTGCATCCATTATTGTTGCTCATCAGAGTGATCCTAAGCATGTTTACTCAGAAGTAAGCCCCACTGTCTTCTGCTGCAAAATTCTAAAAGCTTTAAGCAGATTTTCTATTTCTTTAGCATTGCAACAAGAGCTATAGCAGTTTTGATTAGTTCCAATTGCAAGCAAAATTACTACTGTTCTTATACATTCTGTTTCTGATTAAAACATCTGCCTTACAAGATGATCCTGTCTGAGAACTTAAATGGACACACTAAAGCAAATTGTTAAGTTGGAGAGAGGTTTCCTATTAAGGAAGAGTGATGTAATGCCAGTGGAATACAGCCAGCTTCTCTCCACTCATTTTATTTATATAAGCTGCATACCACAGAAAGATACCCCAACAACATGAGTAGTGCTCACTATATTTAGTCAGGCTAGTTTAGTAATCCAGGAGGCTATGTTTATATGCAATGGAAATAATTATAAAAAGATATTTTGAGCATCTCAGTTCAATCAAGTAGGCTTCAGGGTTGTTGTTTTTTTTTAAAATAAATCATAAAATCGGGGTAGCATTTGGTGCTGCGTATCTCGAGGCACCAAAAAAAAGTAATTCCCTCAACTAAAGCTTCCATCAGTTCCTATACAACTTCTTCCTTTCTTGTGTTTCAGCAACTTTAGCATTATTTGTAGTTAAAGCTAAGCCTAGGCTATAGAGAGTAACAAAGAGTAACCATTGTAACTAAGCTTAAACAGTTTGTATGGTATGTCCTTTACCCAATCCATCTTTCAGTGATGTATTTACATTTAATTGATTTAAATCTCACTTGCCTGATTCAGTTGTTTACCTGTATGGGAATAAGCCTGCACTAGTTTTGGGCCCTCCTCCTTCCTTCTTTCTTTCTTTCTCCTTCATGGTCAGAAGGGGAAAATGAAAGCTTTCACTTGAGAACTAACTAAAGTCCCGTTTGACTGCCAAACTTCAGACCTCTTGTTTGTTCTAAGGGCCTAAACAGACATTACTTTAACTCTATATCTAGCAGCTACATCTTTTCATTTTAACTCTAGAGAAGGTCAGGGGGAATGGTCCAGATCTTAAAAGACCCCCTAGCCCTATGCAAGGATCCTTATCCAGATTGGGAGCCCGGTGCCTATTCTAGAATAAAAGTGAAAAAACGATGCAGCTGCTAGATACAGATTTAAAGTAATGTCTGTTTGGGCCTTAACTATGTATGGTTAGGGTGCAGTCCTATGGGATCTGCCCTTGATACTCTTAAGCCTCTGAATTTGGAGGCTTACGAGTATCCAGTGCAGAGCGGGAAGAGCAACAGAAGTGAACTTCACCTCCGTGCTGCTCCTGCTCTGCATTTGGCTAGACAGGCTTTTTCACCCATCTAGCTGGGTGTGCATTGGAGTGGGAGGGAAAGAGACTGTGGAGGCCTCAGGATACATTGTACCCCAGCTGCCCCAGTCCCTGCCCACCAGCATGGCCCCTTTCCCTCCTCTCCGAGGTCACTGACATGATTCCATGCTGGCGGGAGGGGGGGGGGAAGTTGGAGTGTGAATTCCTGGATCTGTGGTTGGAGCACTGTCTCGGATCTTGGATCCAGGAATCCTAATTACCTGTTTAGGGCTATAGGATTGCTCCCTTCATTACTTAAAACAAACCAGCATCAAATTGTGGTTTGCTAACTAACCATAGGTAGAACAAACCAAAATTTACCAAGTTCAGCTATCACAAGGAACTGTGGCTAGTTTCAAAGACGAAACTTTATATTTCTTCCTTGGGCATGCAGAAGGGGAGCAAGAAGCTGACGAGTCAGAGGCTCATGCAAGTTTGATCCTATAATGTTAAAGCATGGGTTTAGCATTGTATCTGAACTGGGTTTTTGTCTGATTTTGGGATTACAATTTCTAGCTCCTCAGGGTTAAATGGGTGTATAATTCACTGGACAAATGTCAGACAGCTGATGCTTGGTCTTTGAAAAAGTGATTCAGCTCATTTTTAAATGTGTTCTAGAACAATAGGTGCAGCATTTCCTGTCCCCACAACACTGTGGGAGGGTTGACTAAAACCAGAACTGCTGAATCTCTCCATACTCTGAAGCTGTTAAAGGCATATCAGTTCCCAATGAGATGGAAGGCAGCATTCCTAGGCAGATGTGACACTGCCCCTTATCAACTCCTTTATGCTGTAAAAGTAAAGAAAAATGGCTTGTTTAAACTGCACCAGCCCAACTAGAATGGATGGCTTTGGAGTCATCAGCATCCCCGCCCTGCCTTTCTTAATGGTATTTTGTTCAACCTGATGACTCTTACAAATACTGTTTTTCTTCCTGCATGTAATATTTCTGTTTTAGAATTATTAGAATTTTTTAATTAATTTCACATCCTCCAACAAGCTTTTCCAGGGAGCAGTATTATGTAGAACTGTAGGGAAATTCCCCAAACCCATAACAATACAAAAGAAATTAATTAGCTTGCTGCACTGGAAGGACTGTGTATATTTTACTCATTTAGTTACATGACCTACATGTGTGTTTTGCTTTGCTTCATTTCTGCCCTGCCCTTCAAGACCCCCAGGATGGCTCACCATAGAATTGGTGGTAGTGGGGAAACTATTTCCTGTGCTCATATAGTATATGGGGCTTATTGAATCAGTTATTTGATGTTTGTAGGCTATACTAAGAGGAAGTCACCCAAATAATTACCTGAAATGAAGAAGACAGAGATGCAAGACAGTCCTGATTCAGTACTTGGAATGCGATTTCTCAGACCCATTATCAGCTGTAGCTCTTTGTGTTCAAGTCGCTACATGCAAACTATGGCGTCAGGAACCTCTGAGTGTGAAATGAGCCTCCCAGAAGAACCATGAGCAATTGCTAGAGAAGCCTTTCCCAACCTGGTGCCCTTCAAATGTGTTGGACTGCAGCCAATGGCCATGCTGGCTGGGCATGATGGGAGTTGCAGTTTCACACATCTAGAGGGCACCAAGTTGGGGAAGGCTGTATTAGAGGGTGTGTGAGCTGCTCTCTGAGCAACTAACAATTCCCAAACCTCATTTTTCTGCATAATTAGGAGGTCAGATTCCACGTCACTTCAATATCCCAATACCCCCATTCCTTGTCACTTATGCTCACTGGTGTTGTTGGGGAGAAAATACAGGGCTATTTCCTATGTGTTTGCTCAGTAGCTTTGCCTCCTTGCATTCCATGCTTGCAATGGATACACAAAATCACTCCCTTGAATGAATTAATCAGTCAGTCTAAAAGAAATACAACCACCCCTGGTTCCATACTTGCAATGGGTTTGGATTCCCCACTTCACCAATAAGTATGCATCAAAGGGGACTATGGGTAAATGGTGGTAAGGGGTAGCCAGACTGTATAGCTGCTCCTGTCCATTGCGACCTTAATACTCAGTGTGTTTCCTTTTCCAGTGGTGCACCTGGCCCGTTGCCTAACTTGCATTGGTTTCCTTTAGGAAGACTTTTATTGTGGGAGGGTGGAGCAAGAGGGAGAGCTGTGGACTCAAAAAGCCTTGCTATAATATAATTTTAGAGCCTATGCTATAGAAAAAGAAAGGATTGCACTGCTCTCTGAACCTCCCCTCATTGGTAATTTGGTAGTGAACATCTCTGAGAAAGTAGAGAATTATATTTGGCATTGGTCCTTGGGAAGTCTAAGGCAGCCTCCCCAATCTGGTCCCCTCTGGGTGTTTTGGACTACAACTCCCAGCATTCCTGATCATTGGCCATGTGGGCTGGGGCTGACAGGAGTTGAAGTCCAAAACATCTGGAAGGTGCCAGATTGGGCAAGGTGGGTCTAAAGGCAACATTGCCTTGTGTGACCACCACAGAGGCCTTTTGCAACTTAAAAGGGGCTCATTCTGACTTTTCTTCACATCTGGAAAGTGTGCAGCAGATATGTGGAACTGCCTATACATCACACATAGGAGGTATTTGAAATGATAGCAAGATGCGACGATACTGTTCAAATGTACAATAGAATTTTTTTCCCACTCATTCATTTGGAGCAACTCATGAGGGAAGCAGTTCATGCTGCAAAGTACTGACTGAGAATATTTTAGGTCAGCCAGGAGTCAAAATGACCATTTTCTTCTTTTAATTATAAAGCATACTACTCGAGCTAACTTTTCCTTTTGGTGCAGTTCATGTTAATTCCAAATCCAAAATTAAATTACAACCAAAAGTGTAAATTTAAGAATATTCCAGTTTAGTGTTTCTAGTACCAGCTTCCAAAGGACTAAATATCTCCTGTAGGATTATAACAGCAAACATAGCTAATGTATGAAGTATTGCCTGGACAGCATACAAATACAGATGACGTGCAACTGCTTCTTGTTTAACAAAAAATGTCCCATTTGAACTAAAAAAGAAACTGATGGATTTTTGTTTATCCTGGTTTTCTGTTGAAACACTCTCAAATTAGGGGTGTAATGTAGCCATTTTGAAGTCCCATTGAGTTTCAATAGGAGAACTAAGCATGTGAGATGCAATGGGAGTTCAGAGTGCTTAAGGGTGCAATCCTATAGCTGCTAGAAAGTGGCCAGATGGCCATAGCATTGTTCGGTTTTCAGGAACCGACCTCGGAGCCCACGCTCTGAGGTCGGTTCCCGGAAAACCACTTCCTTGCCCCTCCCCCGCTGCCTCCTAGGTGGTGTAGATTGTTAGCTCGATTAGTATGCTTTATAATTAAAATCATGCTAATTAATACTCATTCATGCCTCAGCCCCTGATATCCCAGCCCAGGGCCAGTTTTGTTCTTCAGGCCACAAATAGTTCTTCACTCCTCACGCTTTAATGGGTAGCTTCAATCAGTGATACTTGAAGACAGAAATACAATAAGGCTCAAGTGTGTAGTCCTATTTGGGTAATGACATTGACGGTGATGCTGGATGTGGTTGTAGCAGGGAGGTATGTGAACTGGGTAACAAAATGTTATTTTTGTTTGATTTCAAATGCATTTGTTTGTACAGTGTGTCATCACAAAAGCTGGGTGTCATCAGCAAAATCAAGGTGTACCATATCATTGTTTTTGAACAATTCTCATCTTGGTAATTAGTGAAGGTCAAACAGAGGCTATCTGTTCACTCACAGAACTGACACTGGGCCTGCACAGCATATGGCTCACAGCAAAATGCGGCTCTTCCTTCTTCAGTTGTCGGGGTCTGTTGGAGGTTGTCCTCATTCCGGCAGCCTGCTCAGTACACGTTAGCCACTGAGCCCTTGCTTTCTGTACAAAGCGGCTGCACTATACAATCTGAAGGGACTTCTTAAAAGGTGTGAATACTTTACGAGAATGTTTTTCTCATGCCACCCGATCTCCTTGTTTTAATTTGTCACTGAAGTAGATACTCTCCAGGCTTCCGAATTCTTGCTTGCCATGGCAAGTGTGCCCTCACCACCCTCTGGCAAGCATGATGAGTGACCAGCTTTCCTCCCAACCTTGGAGCTGCAGAGGTGGGTGGAGGAAATCATCCCAGCATTTCCTTGGCAATCCCTACCCCCTCCCAAGCCCCAAGGTGGAAAGGAAGGAAGGTTGGGGATTATTTGCTACTTCAGTGCATGGAGTGACTAAACCAGAAAGCTCCGTGCATCCATTACCCCTGGCTTCCTGGGCCTTTTCAAAACCAAAGTGTCTGGAACACTCCAGCTGTGTTGGGCCAAACTGGGGTCTGGTGACCACAATTATTTTTTGGTTGCCCCCTCTCTCCACATACTTTAAATATTTATAATGTATACCTTCATTTGCTACCTGTAAGACATGTCTTTATATTATTTATTAGTGTTTCTCACACTACCCAGAGAAAATAGAATGCTGGAGGGAACATTCAAGGGAAGGGCTGAGAACAGAGGGGAACAAGAAGAAGGGAAAGTCAAGGAAAGAAGGAAGGATGGAAGGAAGGAAAATATTGACACTAAGAACTAAGGGTATAATCATATGCATGTGTAGAGAGAAATAAGTCTTGCAGCTTCCAGCATCCCCCAGCCAACGTATTGTAGGACTTGTCTCTAAATATGCATAGGATTGCATCCTAAATCTTAAACTATGGTGATGGTGAAAACAAGAATGTGAGTGTGAACTTCTCTTTCACGACAATCTCCCCTTTCCAGTTTACTACTTGGCTAGCCTTTTCCTTCCCTTTGACATGATGGTCACTGTAAATGGGCCCTGAGAGGAGCAGGAAGTAACAGGGACGAGATGTCAAAGGTGCAGAGAGGAACATTTTTTAGCCAACCTTTTTTCAGTTCAAACTCTTTCTCAGGGACGACTCTGACTCAACTGTATTTTGTTTTCCATAGTGCCTCAAAATAACTGGGCTATTTCCTTATTGCATTTAGGGCCTTTCCTTCTTTCTTCCCAGAGTGAAATCTCATAGGCAACTACAGCAATCTTCCCCATATCCTGGGGCCTTCCAGATGTGCTGGAAAGCCCCCATCAACCCTCAGCTTGGGGATGATGGAAGTTGTAGTCAAGCACATTTGTGGAGACACCAGGTTGGGGAAGGCTATGACATTACAGAAGGAGGTTGGACCCAGCTCAGTGGGCCATGTGCTGCTCAGGAACAGGTTTCAATTTCAATTTTTCAATTTCAATTTTTTGATTTCAATTTCAATTCCTATCATTGGAGGACAAAATTGACAGCGGAGTTAAATAGCTTCCTTCTGAATGCATTTAAGATAAAATGGCTAAGTCCAATCAAAACCAAACCACCACTGTCCTAAGAACATTTGCTGTGGTTTACATAATGGCCACTATGGATGTCACACCGTAAATATCTTTAGCCTAAC
Source organism: Heloderma suspectum (assembly GCF_057233095.1). Classification (NCBI taxonomy): domain Eukaryota; kingdom Metazoa; phylum Chordata; class Lepidosauria; order Squamata; family Helodermatidae; genus Heloderma; species Heloderma suspectum. The sequence goes on from NC_139462.1 coordinate 76,254,003, forward strand.
AAGAATGAGCTACATTGCAGTTCTGGCTCACATACTTCCCTTCTCCTCTCCTCTTCCATCACGACCCAACTCATAAGTAAGATTAGCCACAGTTTATGTTCAGACAACGCAACAAGCTGCAGTTTAGTGTTATATCCCAACCAGGCCTATACTCTCAAATAAACAGGCATATCGCTGCTCCTGAGGAATAATCACATGTGCTCTCAAATATGTGTGATCCCACCCCCAGTAATGTTCTTGATACCGCTTCTAGCACTGGTGGCTTCAGTGGATAACAAGAGGTACATACCATCATCTTACTGAGGTGCACTGATCAGATTGTATACCATACCTATATATGCTCATGAGCCCACTTCCCTCTGCTATCCAGTAGTCTGTGCTCCTTCCAGTCATGTTTCTATGTGAAATCACACATTGTGTTAATCTTATGATATCATTATCTGTGATTTCACACACAGAGTGATGAGGGTAGCTGTCTCTTAACTGTCTCTAATAAACACCACAAAATGGAAGCTTAAAGGCTGTAAGAGGCATTCTGTGATCAGTGTGAGGATGCAAGTATGCCTGAAGTTCTAATTTCTATCAGCCATCAAGCTAGCCCAAGGACAGCTCTGAGTCATTCAAAATAGTTTTCAGATCAGCTGGCCTAGAGATGTGCAGAGCTGGAGATTTGTGGCTTTCTTCCACATCTTGAGAATCTTAACTTTCATGCTATTTTTGAAACAACACAATAAATCAGCCTTCCTCAACCTGGTGCCCTCCAGATGTGTTGGCCATGCTGGCTGGAGATGATGGCAGTTGTAGTCTAACACATGTGGAGGGCACCAAATTGGGGAGGGCTATAATAAATCATGAATATGTTGGGACAGCAACAAGTTCATTAGATGGGTGGTAGGAGAAACCTTCCATGACCTGATGGCTGGGTTTCCCCTCAGCCTGTTCCTGTATGTTACCCTTTAGAGCAGCCTTCCATGACCTGGTGCCCTACATATGTTTTGGACTGCAACACCTATAATTTCCAGTGAACATGGCCAATGGCTGGGGATTCTGGGAGTTGTAGTCCAACATATCTGCAGGGCACCAGGTCAGGGAAGCCTGTCTTAGGGGTGTTCAAACCCCATTTTTGCCCAAACCTCTGGCAAAAATCATTAGAGTTCAGCAAAATAAGCATTTCATGGCACATGCTAAGGATGCAAATTAAATAAAGGCATGTAGGTCTGCCTGAGTTTGCATAGTACCTTCCAGCTGAAGAACCTTGGTTTTCTTACAGCAGCATTCTATGCTCATTGGGTATCTCAGTGTAGCAGCTAGGTGGTGACTGGTTAATTTGTCATGTTCAGTTGGAGGGATTAATAAAACAGTCTCTCTCCTGTTCACACCTTTTACAATGTTTTTAATGGATGATCTTGCCCAGCTACAATTTTATTTACCAGTTGAATTCACTGTGTGTGGTGGTGTTTGTTGCTATTGTTTACAGTGAGGTTGTGGCGATGACAGTTGTTGCGCCAGAGAAGAATGGGTCAGGCGCCAAGGCTGGGTTGAAGCAATAAGAGAGGGAAGAGTTGGCTCCTGCAAGTAGCACGGAGCCCCTCAAGCTGTCTGCACTGAAGCATCTTTCCACAGTGGCATCCTTCTGTTGTTTCCAAGGTATCTCATTAGCTCCTGAAGCACATCTCCCTTGTGGTGGCTCTTCCCAGACAATTCCCCATCACTCTGATTTGTGAATGTCAGGTTGGGCAGTAAATTAGGAAGCAGCCATTAACTGGGCTGGGAGCAGCCATGAGCCCTTTGTTCAGTAAGTTGTTGACCTTCTGGTTATTTAACCATTGTCTCCAGAGTGGATTGGACCCAGTTGCCTCCTATCTGATCTTCCTACAAAAGAAAGATCTTCTTTGCCCTCCTGAGTTTTGTGAGGAGCACTTGTGACAGTTGCACATCCCTGATTGCTACATTGGAACCATTGGTTGCCTTAGCCATGCACTGGCTCAACATCATCGCAGATTATACCAACTGGTCAATAAATTGTTTGCTTATCTGATCCATATTGCCATACATATCCCGTGTTCCATTTGTCTGTTTGTAATAAGGCCTTTTCCCTCCTGAGCCTGATTTATGAAGTGGGGGCCGGCTTAAAAGCCCGTTGAGCATCACTGGTAGCCTCATCCAGACTCGAAGCAGCTTCACGCAAGACTTTTTGGACGAGTGACAAAAGGATACCTGATATACTTGTCTTCGGTGGTTCATGGTGAGGAGGATCTTGTAACCCACCTGGCCCTGGAGGGCACTTGGGACCTTGGCTTCCTCCAGCCCGATCAAAATTAATAGACTCCCTGTGAGTGTAGCTCGGTGAACTTACCTCTCGAGAAGTTTCCCTGTTTTTTTCCATTAGGTGTTGCTGTATCATCTTTAATGCCATTCCAAAAATGTCTTTTGCATGCAAATCCATTGACCAGGGCTTTTCAGAACCATTATCATGGAGTCCCGGGGTTGAAACGTTCCTTTCTGCAGTCAGGGGCTGGCGCATGCTGTTACCGTTACTTTCTAATTTATCCTTGATCTCCTGACGTGCCTTTTGAACAACCATGGAGCAAAGTCTGTTGACGTAGGAAGGATCATCTGGGCTTCCTCTTTGACCAGTGGCAACAGTGGTCAGTTTATCAGATGAGATGGTGTAGGGCTGAGATTTACGAGAGCCACCTGAAGGTGTCAGTGCATGCTGAAATCCAATGGCATATTTCTGAAGATCACTGCTTAGCCAGCTCACAACATTGACTTCTTCGGAGGAGCCTTGCTTAAAAAGGCAGACTGCGCCTTCAGTATTATTCGGATTGTTTCGCTCGTTGTCTTTTATTACAATAACTTCTTTCTCCTCCAGGCCCCCCAGATCAAGTTCGTTGTATCCCCTCTGATCTTTGTTCTTTACATTTAAGCTGGAGACATCAACAAAACAGATCATTTTGCGGTCCTGGTCTTTCTGTGCTTCAGCGCTGTAGTGGTTTACTTTACATACACCTGCCTGACTGCGTAACCAGTCGATTTCTTGAGCCATCTTTGTTATGTTAAGGTGGAGCTGCACCCAGGGCCATAGAGTGGTGGTGGTCTAGTTGAGCAGCTTTGATCCTGCCAGACTCAAGGTGTTGCCTCCTCTCTCAGCTTCCCATGCTCTTCTACTGGCAGATAGGATTTTCACTTGTGTAGACAAGAGGGTTTCTATGACAGCAGTGACATCATAAAGCATCAGTATCACCAAGCAACCAGTGATGTATTTGTGCGGTGCTTTAAGAAGAGCTTGCAAAAGAAAAGGCAGGAACGTCCCCACACAAAAATATTAGATTTTAAGAAATTGTTTATACAAGCCCCATTGAGAAGCACAAGGCTTCTAGGATCATAGGTCTGGAAAATTTCTGAAGATTACCTGGCTTATTCTAAGGTTGTCTGGCAGAAAGACCATTAAAAACCTAAATAGAAGGACCTGTGGTTTAACACTGAGAATTGCATATTTTTATTCTGGATTGATCTGAAATAACTGCCACCTGTGATTCTTAAATTGGAGAAATTGGATCATGTGTAAGGAAGACAGCTGATTAAGATGGTTTGGCTGGTACTATCTGTAATCGCCACACATTCTGCTAACTGCAGGTGTGGGGTGGAATCTACCTCTTTACCATGCTTCAGCCAGGGGTGTTGAACTTCTTTCAGCCCAAGGGCTGTATTCCATTTTTTAGAAGCTCTCAGGGGCTGCACTCCAGTGGTGGGTGGAGCCGAAAGCAAGGGGGGGGGGGCAAAAAGTACCACCATCTTTTAGCTTATACCTCTTATTGCCAGTAATGTAGCTGTAGGAAAGGCATTTCAGCCATTTAGAAGAATGGTTGAAATTGTTCAACCACTGCACAAAAGCCACTGAATGATCAGGGAAGGAGGCGTGGCCATCTAGGGAACCCTGGAGAGTTGGGTTTGGCCCCTAAGCCTGAGGTTCTGCACCTCTGCTTTACCCAGCTAATGGAAACTCAGAAGATCCATTATATCAATGAGCACTCCAATATGGGATTGTTTAAAGTACATTATGGGAATGTTATGGGATAGTCTTCCGTAAGTGATCTTGAGTATTTCCTAAATGACACGACTCCTTTGCCTTTAAACATTTTGTGTAAAATGGCGAATTTTGTTGTGTGCAACTTCTTCCATAATAGTACATCAGCAATAGGAAAACTGCTGCACCTGCCAATTCTCTCTTCTACTTCCCAGCTGTAAAAGGAGCATGGGCTGTGTCATTTGTCTAATTTGATAAACTTGGCACTCTCTACAGCAGTGTCAGGACACAGTCTTCTGGTGCAACATTGAAAGCTGATGTATTAATATGCTGTATTGTGTCTTTGTTACTTATTGAACACATAAGTATAGACAAGCACTTTTTTCCTGTGGCCCTCCTCCTTGGTTATCTTAATGGACACATGTATTAAAAAAAAATATCTTAGTATAGTGCTATAAAAAATGCTTCCTGTGAGTGGAAGAATTGCTTGGAGATACCCTGCATTCTCACCAAGTACTGGCCTTATCGTTGCTTCTAGCTTCCTCAGGAGAAACATCAGCTGGAGGCCTAGTTGGCAGATAACAAAATAAAAATGGAAAACGAGCGTGAATACAGCTGCTGCTGGGTTTCATGATGATAAGGCAGGAAAGACAGTAACAGCAGAATTAGAGCAGGATATCCTTAGAATGGCTTTCCATTAATACAGTTGGAATGCCTTTTTGGCTACCCTAAAAATAACGTTCACCCTCAGAACGTCTTTGGTGAATTCTCCTGGATGGCCACAGCCCAATGAAGAGCAAGGCAAGTTTAGACTCACCAGAGGCAATCTGAGACGTCAGTACAACTAACTCCGTGTTAGATTGTGGCCTATATCAATAGCAACACGCTCGAGAGTGGCTTTTGCTGCAGATTTCTTCTAAATCTCTTTTGATTTTAAAACAAAATAATAATCGCACAGGGTGGAATCCAACAGCATGTGACTGGACCTCTGCTCGTGCAGTGAGACTTTCTCCACCTCTCCTAGCCCCTGCCGTGGCCAGCTCCCTCCCGAAATCTGCTCCAGAGGGTACTCCCCACTCTTCCAGAACACACAGTGGAGTAGAGTGGCCATGTGTCCTCTTTTACAGTGAACAGTCCTCTATTTGAAGGGCTGCCAGAGGACTGTCCCCCATTTGAAGGGCTGTCCAGTCCAATTCCAGTTTAAAAATAAAGAGCCACAAGAGCAGTTGTCCATCAACAGCAGGCCAAGCAGGCAGGCACCCAGGTCACCAGGTCATAGCCTTCCACGTTATGATAAGATGGACTGTAGTTTAATTTAAATTATAGTAATGATTTTTAAATTTGCATCTATACATATAAATTAGCATATGCTAATTTTATGCAAATTGGTGCCCTCTTTTATCCACTGTTTTGGTGATGCATATTCTCTTTTTTTGGTGATTCATAAGTGGTCACCCTGCACTGGAGGCTGTAGGGAGGAGGGGAATTGGAAGCCACCCGGCCAGCAGCTGATTGGATTCCACCCACACATTATTTTCTTTCCACTTAAAGCTCTTACCAGCAAATGTATGTGGGACAGAATGGGGTAATTTTAAAGGGATAAATAAACGTGTCAGTTTATGGGTGCATTTGTTTGTTGAGCAGTTGAGTTCCAAAATCCATGTGTGGTTACATCCATGTAACTTCCTCTTGAACTCTGTGTAATCTTTGCTACTCCTTCACAAAATCTACATGAATAGGCCATTTTGTCTGGGAGCTAAGTGGGCTGTGTTTACTTCCTGAAATATGGAATACAGTCATTGTATTATGTTGCCTTAGGGTTCTGTCTGTAGAAACACAATTTAGCTTGAGAAATTTGCAATTATTCAGAGAACATGTTGAGGCCACTGCAGACATGTTTGCTTTCCTACCCAGAAAGCACAGGTGGGGCCCTCGTCCACTGATGGCACTGGTGGTGGGTCTGGGTGCCTGGGTCTAGCTGCCATTTGCACTTCCCACAATGCCCCGGAGCAATGCTATGTTGGGGGCATTCTGGGAAATTTAAATGGCGGCTAGACCCAGCTACTTGGTAGCCTAGGCCAAGCATCAGCAGTGGGTCCTGCCAGGTCTTGGTGCTCCAGCAGCTGCCCAAAGATGCCATGTGCTGGCATTGGCCCTACTTGCATGGTACATGTGGTGTTCACACAGCTCCCTGCCCCTTGATACTGACATGCCTGCTGGCCATAACCCCTTGTGGCCATGCAGTGCCTTCAGATTTAGTGGGTGGGGCCCTACATGCAGATGTATGCATGTGGGCAGGGATGTTGAACCTCTTTCAGCCCAAGGGCCAAATTCAGTTTTGGAGACGCTCTTGCGGGTCAGACTCCAGTGGTGGCACAGAGGAGGGAGGCCACAAATACCAGCCTATTTTAGCTTAAAGGTCCTACTGCCAAGCCTTAGGAGAGGCATTTTAGAATGGGGGAAAACATGCACAAAAGCCAGGAAACCACCAAATGATTGGTGGTCAAGTGAAATGGGTGGGGCCAGGGGGCCATATTGGGACCTCAAGAGGGCTGGACCTGAGGGTCTGCACCCCTGTGCTATCAGAATGGAACAATGCCAGTGCAGATGGGTGTTTGCAGAGAGGGAAAGACAGTGAGTTGAGGGAGGGGGTTGTCTGGATTTGTGTTTTTATGAAAAAAAAATAAGGAGAATAAAACACAATTGACCAATAACTATCTTTTAAAAGTGAATCAACATCACTCTCAATAAACCTGTTATCTATAATAGAGGTAAACATTGGCAGAGGCCCACAGATTTCGGCTGGTTTGGATAGTCAGTCAAAAGTTGTGTTTGTCACTGACACCACTCCTCTCTCGAGGCTGAAGGGGTAAGATATGGTCTAAGATGCCATATTGAACATCAGGATGCCTCCAAGGCCTTTGGAAGCCCTGCAGATTGTAGCAATAAAAATCTACAGAACCCATCTGCAGGACTTTGGAAGCCCTGCAGATTGTAGCAATAAAAATCTACAGAACCCATCTTCTGATGGGTTCTGTAGATAAATTCACCAAAACACAATCCTCAGTCTACTCCCAAATTCAGTAAGGGGCAGAATTGTAGAATCTCATGTACAGACAGTGGCGGGGGGAGGAGGCAGGTACAGGCAGCAGGTACAGGCAGGCACATGTGGTAATTCTTCATTGTGAATGAAGCAGTGTAAATAAACCCTAAATTCTATTTAAACATTTTTAAAAACGCATGCAGACAAAATTTTTACAAAATATTCAGGATGTTCCATTGGAGCAAAGATGAACAAAAAATATTCTTCGGTACCAAGGGTAGACTTTTCTAGAATGTAGCTTATTTTTACTGTTTGAATCACTCACTGTTCTGCAAGGGTGATGACAACACTGCATTCCCGTAAGCCTTGCCAGATGCAAATCCTGTCCTGTAAATTGTGCAACATCACTTATCTTACAGTATTAATCATGTCTATTTAACTCAGCCTCCATAGAATGCCTGTCTGGAATGAGTTTGTGTATTTAAAGCTTGCCTTGTATACAATTGACTGCTACTTGTATGCATGAATGAATAAACATAATGTGCTGAAGTTCCATGGTTTCAAGGAATAGGTACAGTAAATGCAGAATCATTGCATTACTGCTTGTGGTATAGGTTGCTGTTTTCTTTTGTGAGGAAGAGGCTTCTGAAGAGCCCTTCTGCCACTGTTTGCTTTATAGTTTGCTTTTTCCAAACAGAAGCCTCTAGCTGAGCTTGTGCACTGCTTTTTGTTTTCCTCCCCATACAAGCTCATTTTTTCAGATCCTATATTCAGTAGTTTCTCTACAGCTGACCCAGGCCATATGCTCAAAGACGATAACTCAAATAGATAAATCCCAAAGCATTTTCTGTAATGCATTGTTTATGGCAATTTACCTTCAATCTGCTGCTCCTTTCCTGTGGTGCTGTCGTTTTTCCCCCTCCCTTGACTTGAGTGTTATGTTGGGGTAACTGAGCTGTTCTTCATTACATACATGCAGGAATTGCTTGACTTCCTTTCCTTTGCCTTTCCCCACCATCCAGATGTGGAAAACTTGTCAATTGCGTCTTCGTAGTCCAAGTGGAAGCATAACTCTTTGAAACATATACTCCCACCTGCCTTCTCTGGTTTGGGTTCCTTTGTTCTCTTTCACTGTCCAGTTTTACTGTGGTTTAGCATTACATCTACACTCATGCTATCTATGACTGCATTTAGACATCACATCGTATTCAGACATTAGTTTGTAAAGCCAAATTATAATTTGTTCTAGGACTGAATCTATATCAGCACACAAACCAGAATATCAAACCATGTTTCAGAAGCTGGCTTGCAAACCACAGGTTGTGCTAATTGTAGTTTGCAGTTATGTCTGAGTTCACAAATCATTGACAAACCACAACTCGAATCATCATTCTGCCTTGAGAGGCTGTTGTGCCATGGACACGAGTGAATTTATGAAATTATGACGCTGAGTGCTGAGCAGATGGGAAATGAAAGCAGAGAACCAGGTCTAGACCATAGTTCGACTGTTCTCTGTTTGGAAACACAAATCATGGTGTGGTTCTTCATTGTGGTTAGCACAATCCATGTTTTGGCATGAGGCTTATGGTTAACACCAAACAGGTTTCCATCTTAAACAGGATGTCATGGTTAGTATTAACCCTGAATGGTGTTGGCACAGTTGTAATGCTAAACCCTGGTTGAAGCCAATAAAGGGAGGGGAGAATTTATGCTTGAGAGGAGGGGGATGATATTCATGTTCCTAAGACTGGCCTCCCGTTTGCAAATGGCACTTTGCAGCGAGCCTACATTATGCCTACACAAGCCATCAAAGAAGTGATATCAATACCATCTTTTCTCTTGTGCTACTTTACACTCTTTTTAGGGGTTTGTGGTAAAGTAGCAACCTGGAAATGCTGTAAGCTCCTATCTAGGGATGCCCTACCGACTGTACTGCTGCATACAGTAGCAGACCCATATCAATGCTGATCAAATTTGCAGATGACACAAAATTGGGCGGGATAGCTAATACTTTGGAAGACTGAAACAAAATTCAAAGTGATCTGGATAGACTGGAGCGCTGGGTAGAAAACAACAGAATGACATTTAATAGGGATAAATGCCAAGTTCTGCACCTAGGAAAAAGAAACCAAATGCACAGTTACAAGATGGGGGATATGTGGCTCAACAACACGACAAGCGAGAAGGATCTTGGAATTGTTGTCGATCACAAGCTGAATATGAGCCAACAATGTGATGTGGCTGCAAAAAAGGCAAATGCTCTTTTGGGCTGCATTAATAGAAGCATAGCTTCCAAATCCGAGGAAGTACTAGTTCCCCTCTACTCAGCACTGGTTAGGCCTCATCTGGAATACTGTGTCCAGTTCTGGGCACCACACTTTAAGAAGGATGCAGACAAACTGGAGAGGGTTCAGAGGAGGGCAACAAAGATGATCAGGAGACTGGAAACAAAGCCCTATGAAGAGAGACTGAAAGAACTGGGCATGTTTAGCCTTGAGAAGAGAAGACTGAGGGGAGATATACTAGCGTTCTTCAAGGACTTGAAAGGTTGTCACAGAGAGGAAGGCCAGGATCTCTTCTTGATCATCCCAGAGTGCAGGACACGGAAGAATGGGCTCAAGTTACAGGAAGCCAGATTCCTGCTGAACATCGGGAAAAACTTCCTGACTGTTAGAGCAATATGACAATGGAACCAATTCCCTAGGGAGGTGGTGGGCTGTCCCACACTGGAGGCATTCAAGACGAGGCTGGACAGCCATCTGTTGGGGATGCTCTGACTTGGATTCCTGCATTGAGCAGGGGGTTGGACTTGATGGCCTTGTAGGCCTCTTCCAACCCTACTATTCTATGAGTCTATGTAACAAAGTTAATCTGGCCTTAACTGTGTGTTTTAGGGTGGGGTAGGAGATTGTGTTTGCAGGACTTTTAACAGTGCCTGTTTGAACAACCAATTCTTTTCTTGATAGAGCAAGACTGTATTTTGTAATATCTAAATCAGGTTGTTAACTGAAAGTTAGCTGCTCCATTTCTACCACTTTGACTATATGACATTTCACTTGCAGGGCAATATGCAAGCCTAGATTTTAGAGCTGGCAGCTGCACTGTATGATAAATGTGCGTGCACACTCTCTCTCAGTATATACACGCGCGCACACACACACACACACCCATTATAAATATTTATATCCAATATATACTGGAAAAGGTGTGTACACATAATGATAAAAGAAATACAGCAGCATCTGGAACATTGAGACAGCTCTGGGTTTTTCCAACTGTGACAGAGAGCATGTAAAGAAAATGGATGAACCTTCCAATAAAACCACACAAGGATAAAGCTGCTCTTTGCTTGGACTGAGGCTGGGGATGTAGCATTGCCACAACAGAGTGGCTGTTGCTCCTTGAATGTGTGTGCGTGTGCACATGCATATAGTATTTCATAAAAGGGCTAGTGTGCACTGTGTGCCATCTTTGCAATGAAGAGAATAATCCTAAAATCTGATTCCTCCTCCTGCAGTCAGCATTCCATGACTCTTGGTAGTTTTGTCCAGGCTCTCAATCACCCACGGAGGCAGCTGGGTCTATCCGGGATACCCAGTGCATCCACACGTGGAGCACCCAAATTAGAAATAGGGGTACTGATTATACCACTCATAATATGTATTGATTACAAGTTCATTTTCAGATTACTTGTGGAGCTAGGCAATATGTAACCACCTCCTGCCTGTGTGTGTGTGTGTGTGTGTGTGTGTGTGTGTGTTTGTGTACGTGTGTATGTGTGTAGGATTAAAGAGGGCTAAGGTTAAAATGCTGTCACATTCTTATTTATTGAGGTACCTTTATAAATAATATAAATTTGATATCCAAGTGCTCCATCTTAGAAGGAAAAGAGGGAATCTACTTTAATCCTTGCTTAGAGAAATAAGCTTTAATAAATCACTGCAAGTCACCCAAATAGAAGCAGAGACATCAAATTAGAACATGGCTGAGAATTTTCTTTAGGACAAAACATCAACTTGGTAGCATACAGAGCCATTACTAAACCATCATGAAGACTGTATAAGGCAAACCTTGTAATCTTGACCTATTGCATGTGCGTTTTTTATATATACTGGCAGTCTTTCAATTCTTCATTTTAATACTAATTTTATATATTTTGGTTTTATTGTATATTTTGGTTGGATTGTATAGTATTTTTTGTTTTGCAAGCTATTGGGGAGCTTTTTTTTTACTATAGAAAACAGCTATAAATACTCATATAAATATGGAAAATGGTATAGCATCATCTATACCGAGATGGGCAACCAACAGCCCATGGGCCGCATGTGGCCTTCTGCCTCTCTCCATATGGTTGTTGAGCCCTGGGGAGCCCAACCCACTGTTCCCTGCAGCCCAGCTGATCAGTGGGATGTGGGGAAAAGACCACTGTTCCAGCGCTGCTATTAGGGGTCTGGGGTCAGCTGAGGTGGGGGAAGAGGTTTTATCCTCTGAGAGCCTGTTGGGATCACTATATCCCCACCACTAATAGCGATCTCAGAAGGGATCACTGGAGGATGGGAGAGTCTCTAAGCTCCCCACTTCCTAGCAATCCCATCTCAGAAGGCAGGGAGGGGAGGTTTCAACTTTCCGAGAAAGTTCCATCTTCTGGGGAACACTGGGGATTAAAATGCATGTTACTTTAAAGATATAGCTAGCAATATAGCTTGCCAGGGGACCACATTTTGGCAATGGAAGTTGAAGCTGCAGGAGGCCTGATCCAGATCAGAACTACACTGGGGGGTAAAGGATTAAAGCCCTCCTTCCTCGCTCCCCACCATATTAGGGTCCCAATCCAGGTCAGATCCCCAGCACTTACCTTTCAGCAAAGAAGATAACAAGAGTAGCTGCTAGCTACGTCTTTAAAGTAATGTGTAGGTTGACCCTTAGGGAGCTTGGGGGGGCGGGGGCAAATGGTTGGCAGATAAGAGATCTCTGTGCCACTTTTTTCAGCCCTGAAGAATTTGGTACAGATCAGTGGGAAATTATTCTGTAGTTGGGGTCTGAAGTTGTGCAACCTTGTTTTGAGTCATATGCTTAGCTACCATAGGTGACACAGAATTGCATCCCTATGATGAGTGGTTGAGCTGCAGGAGGAGTGACAGGAATGTTCCATGTCTCCTTCGCTGTGTTTCCATGCTGGGTATGGAGAAGAGGAAGCCCCCTTCTGTGTGTACAGCATAGAAATGAAGTGGGCTAGTGGCGGAGGCATGGAGTGCTCTGGCCTTCCTTACTAGCAGGCGAGTAAAAATGTTTGCAGACTAGTAATGTTTGTGGTCTTCCAATGCAATCTTTTGCATGTTTCCTCAAAAGAGAGACCAACTATGTTCATCTGGGATGTGTGTAAATGATTGCAGGGTGGGGTGGGGGGTTGCAAGGCTGATGTGTGTGTTGGCGGTGGTGCTTTCTGTCATGTGTCTCATTATTTTGTGACAGGGTTTTATTCACTTTTTGGCATTAAAAATAATTCATGAGGTTAGATTTCTTCCCACTAATGAAAGAACTTTATCATTATGATAAAGATATCCTGGAATGTTGGACTAGGAGATGATTACCTTTCATATTTGGCATATAGGTGTGCAGGAATTAACTGTTTCATTATTGTGCATTAACTATTTAAATACTTCCTACTTTTTGTTATATTATGTGTATTGCCACCTTCTGTTTTTTGCTTAAAAGATCCTGTTGATACATAGATAGAAGTATATGCTACAGATGTAATGCTCCTGTTTTTTACCCATGATGAACAGCCTGGCAGTGGAATGCAGGTTTATGCACACCTTCTCCCATCTGCCCATCCATTCTCATTTGCAAATCCTTCCTGCCTCCCCCCGCCCCCCCCAACACCTTTCCTGTGGCCTTAACCATGGCCAGGGGTTACATCTATACTTAACCATGGTGGTTACCACTAACCAGAATCAGGGTTTGGAAACCAGCTTCAAATCCTGGTTACAATGGGAACCTTGGTAGGTTGGTGCAGACATAACCCTTAACTATGGGTAATGCCATTGGAAGAAGTGTGGGGAAAAGTTACATTTGAGAGGGGATAGGTTGATGGGATAGTTACCTGAACCCGTGCCCTGCTCTTAATCTGTTAACCATGGTAGTAGCGCCACAATATTTTTTCCTGCACAGTATCAAACTGGCATTTCTCTTGAGGTTTTTCCCCCAAAACTGAAAACAAGATTAAATTTCCTCTAATTGATGTTCTCCTTTTTGTTTTTAAATACAGGGACCCTCTAAGAATTCAGCAATTGCAGAACCAAATCCGACTGGAAAAAGAAGCTGGCCAGTGGTGTCATCAGCCGTTGTCTCCAACGTTCCCCCCTCCGCCTTCAGTCCAAGAACTTGAGTCCAGCCACGCTGCCACTTCCCCTGTGCAAATGAGCGTTCTCAACTCCCATTCTCCTCCCACCATGCAGTCATCCAGCTCCTTCAACTATGCCCGTCCTAAACAGTTCATTGCTGCACAGAACATCAGCCCTGCTTCAAGCTACATGACTCCTTCATCCGGATCTTCCACAGCAAGCCTTCCATCCCCTATGTCTCCTACTGCTTCTCAGAAACAATTTGGCAGAACATCTGTTCCCCCTTTCTCTCAGCCATTTTCTCCTGAGGGGGAGTACCCATGGTCTCCTTCCCCACCCCCACCCCCTCCACCTGTGTTTAGTCCAACATCTACTTTTTCAGTGGCTGATTCCTTTCCACTGCCTCCTCCTCCACCACCTCCTCTCCCAACCTCTGTCCCCTCACCTTCCCGCAGCCTTTCTCCAACATCTAGATTTTCAAGCTCTAGTCAGTCCCCCGCAGCCTTCCTCAGCTCCATGCTACCATCCCAGCCACCTCCGGTCTCTGTTAATGCACTAGGACTTCCAAAAGGTGTCACACCTCCGTAAGTTTAAATATTTGGTGAACTTCTCAAAAATAATTTTTCAGTCTTTGTTTCACATTTTAGAGCTATACTTTTAAAGATACTCCATTCTTTTCTTTGTAGTTAACCTAGTGTTCCTAGTATGACATCTAAGAGCACATCTGTATGGCAATGATTTCAGATGTTGGATGCACACATGCATCATTCATGGACATCTGCCAGTATTCATGCCCTTCCCCTTATGGGACAAGCACTGGCACCTTTGAACTATTAGCCTTTCTTTCATGCACATGGTTGCTGGATGCTGCCCTTATTTTGCATGGTGTGGCCAGCTTCCTAGTAAGGGAAGGTACTAGGGGCAGTATCCAGTAGTCTCGATGAGACTCCATTCTTTCCTTTGCACCCAAGGAACCCACTGTGACCACAACAGGAAGCCGGCGCTTTCCAAAGGTACCCTGGAAGTGAGCCAACATGTTTGTGTCTGAATCATGACAGGTCAGCAGAGCTCCCTTCTGCGAGCTCCGCTGACCTGCCCCATACTGGAAATGAGTATTTCAGCTCATTTCCAATTATTTTCAGAACTGCTAGCTTCCTGTTGCACTAGTGGTCATTCCTGCTAGCATGCAGACAGCCGTGAATACTGGTCTTTGTAAGTATTACCAGTTCTTTTGAAAATCAGCTGATAGCTGTTGAAGGGAAATGGCCTTCTGTGGGCAGCAGCATAGGGTGGAATTTTATATTACAAATAGAATACAGAATTGCCAAGTTCATGCTTGCTTCATAATATTGGGGGGAAGTTAGGGGCATGTGTAGGTAAGTAGCAGAAGGTACATCTATGGATTCTCCACTACAAATCACCCTGCGAAGCTGTTTGCTTTGTTTGTTTGTTTTTACTGTTTTCCCCCTAACTAGGCTCTGAGAAGCACTGCTGTGAGGCCCCAAAGCCTGGTCGGGGCTTTGCGGGCAAGAGTAATCAAATGGAGAACCTTCTCTCTTGTTCAACAGTTCTCCACTGTAAATGCACCCCTACCACTGCATTCACATGAATTGGCAGACATGTATTTGGGGAAGACCTGCTTGCCAGTATAATCCATATTTCTGCCCTTACTGATAAAGGATTCAGCTAAGTATGTCCACAAGAACATCATTTTTATGAACGTTGTTACACTGGAGTACATCTATGGTCCCAGCATTCTTTTTCTGGCACTAGTTGGTACTGGATATTTCGTGGGAAGTGTAGAAAACTTAACCAGGAAGGATTTTGTTAATTGTTTCTGAACCTTAGCAGAGACAGAGTCCCCTGTGAGCTTCCTTTGATACTGCATTGCATTCTGCTCCTGGTCAGGCCTTTCCTTTCACTCTTGTTCATTACCCTCAGCTCTTCCCACACTCCTAGCATTGTTCAGCTGGGACCTGTTGCTTAAAGGTCAGAAGCTAAGGAGTGCTGCCCTTCTCCTTACTTCCTAGTGGCTGTTTCCAGCTGGTACAGAATCTGGGGACATAATAGCAAACACGTCCTCCATAGGTATAGTGAACGTTAAGGATAATGGATGCCAGCTTCCTATATACAAGTAGAAGAATGGAATCCCTTCCTCAGCTGAAGCCAGAGGAGATATCTTGATTTCCATGAAATCAGAATTTTATAGAGCTCTCAATCAAGGCTCAATAACATTTGTTTGTGAACGTGTGGCATGGGAACATGAGCAATAAATATCGCATAGACATTTCAACCCAAAGGAAATTCATCGTTGTGAATTAGAGGCCTCTGTAGGCTGTGGATTTGGCAGCACTGCCTAAGCCATCATTGTTCAAGTGAACATCTTCCAGTTGGATAGCTTTAAGGTGCTAGTTTGCCAACATATGGATTTAGCCATTCCAGAACCTTTAAAAAAATCTAATCAAAATCTGTCCTGCCAAAGGTTTGTTTACTGCATACAGAAAACATTTTGAAATGGCAACCTGGCTACATAATAAACACCATTTCAGCACTCAGCATTAAGCATTGTGTATGTTAGGGGAATTGGAAGTAAAATGCATCGATTAGTGGGCTCTGGCAATCCGTGGTAAAATTCCTGTAGCATCCAGCCCCCTTCCCCTCCACAGAGATCTGTATAGCAGCTTGGCAAAGATGCAGGGACTTTTTTGGGCCCCATAGACTGTACATTGGTTGGGCCCTCCACCCCACCCATGATCTACCAGCAAAAACTGCTGCTTATGCATATATATTACATACATAGACTTGCAACCATGTATTCTACCTAATTATTTTCTAGCATCAATTCCTCTCTCTGGCTACTAGATAAAACAGTTGATTTGTTTATTTGTGCTACCCAGGGAGGCTGCAATTTCTCTGTCTCTGTGTGTGTATGTATGTGTGTGTGTGTGTGTGTGTGTGTGTATATATATATATATATATATATATATATACACACACACACACACACACGCTCAATCCTTTCCAAAACAAGGCACCAGCAGTGTCCAAGTTCAGTGGTGCGTACTCCCAGGTACGTAGGTATAGGATTGCAGCCTAGATGGTTACAGGGGAGGTGAAAGGGAAAATCCCCATTCCTCTCTGTCTTTAATGAATCCCAATTAAAATATCCCCAAATACCAATCTATAGTCAAACCATCTCTTCACCTTTCTAGCTCCCTTCTTTAAAATGCTTAATTCCAGTCTGTTATGGAACTGGAAGGGGGGATGACTTTCCCTATGGATGGATGGGATTCAGGAGGAAATCAGCAGTGAATAGGATATCTGCCTGCAGCCAAGTTTCCTCCACATCTATTTCATACATACAGGATATTGCATCACTAGTGGGGGATTGAGCTACCATTGTTTTGAGGTTTGGGGTAGAACTGTGTTTATTAGTCACCTGGAATTCACCACAAGTGTTCCATAGGAAAAAGTGAGTGTAAAAAGCTATGACATCAAAGTGTTTCCCCACAGTTGCCTCTCAAATTAGAGCAGGGCTCATCTCTCTCTGGGACATGGAGCAACTCAGCCTATAGAACAGCCTTTCCCACCCTTGGGTCCCCAGATGATGCTGGACTACAATTCCCATCACCCATGACATTGCCACAGTGGATGGGGGTGATGGTAGTTGTAGTCCAATGGTATGGTAGGGAGAGGCTTCTTATAAGATGACAGCCAGATCAGTACAAAAGTAACGTTCAGCACAGTACATCCCACTGACAGCATTATCGATGTGGAAGTGTTTCAGCACTAACCCCCAGCCCCAATGTCCCCAGCCATCCCATATTGAGGCAAAAGATCTGAAGGTGGCTTCTATCCTCATTTGAATGCAAGTAGATACTTTTGTGTGTTCAGGAGCCCTGCTTTATTAAGGTTCTCAATTGCTCGGAGGTTTCCATTCAAGTCCAAGCGAATGCGAGTAGAAACCCACCCACTCTTTCAGACTTTCCTGCTCAACACAGGAAGGTCAAGGACTGAGTGGATGGGATGTTGGGAGCAGGATTTGCATGCACACCCACATCCCCACCACCACTTCTAGCCCTCAAGTGAGCAGGCTGAATACCTGCATAAGGCTACTAACAAACAAAAGTACCGATCAAACCAAAAGCACACCTCACAAGCAAGCATTGGTATTATAGTACACTGTTCTTTCAGAACAAAAAGTGAAACATCCTGAATACACCCATGCCTTCCAAGGACTCCTTTGACAATATGGCCACCTTCTTTTATTTTGCTGCTCTCTGCATGTGCTGAGAGCGGCCCCCGCTTGTTTGGTCCTCCTTGCTATCCGCTCCTGCTATCTTCTGTCCCCACTCTGCTGGTATCCAGCCACAGCTGCCAGCACTTCCAAAAGAAAGCCAGCCTCTGCACATCAGGTGCTCCACTCAAGTGGTTCCCCACCAAAAACAACAGCACATGCCCCTTTCACAGGATGCCCACGTCTCACTCTGAGTGGGGGGTGAGGTTCAAGGGGCTGACAGACTCCCCCCTCTTCGTCTTCCTCCTCCTCCTCTGATGCAGCTGAGTGTCACAACATGGATGCCCAGCACACAACATGATCAGCATGCCCCAGGTCACAGCCAGGCTTTGTGGGAAGGGCCTGTACTGGCAGACAGTGGAAGATCTGCTGGGGGCCAGGCTGGTGGGCAGCAGCTCAGCAACTGATCCCCTACAGAGACCCAGGCCTGGGACACCCACCACATCCTCTTCTTGCATGAACCTTCTTAGCGGCCATGCAAACATAGTTTGTCCTAAGGACACCTCTCCATTCCCCCTCTGAAGCTCCCTGAGAGGCCTAGGCAGAGTTTGGAGGCCAGCTGGTTTGTGGTATGTTGTTCCTTTTTAAGGAGGTAGGATTTGGATTGCCCCCTTCCTTTTCAGGCCTCCATGCTCCTTGCCCATAGCCAAGTTATCCTTAACTACTGCCATTCCTAATTTCTCCTTCTAGTTCTTATCCTATCCTGCATGCATCCCTGCTTCCTGTTCCTTCCAATTACCTTTGCTGTGGGTCTGAGTGCTTTGAATTAGAACAGGATTCCAGATGTTTTGGACTTCCAGAAGCCCCTACCAGTGTGGCCAGTGGTCAGGAATCCTGGGGGTTGAAGTCCAAAACATCTGGAAATCTCCTTTCTGCCCACCTGAGAATTAGAAGATATTGAATGCTTTTTTAAGTTGCATCAAAGGGCAAAATGCAGGCTTTCATGAGTCATGACTAATTTTTCTCGCTTAAATTGACTGTATCCATTTCAGCCACCAGATGCATAGGTGGGTCTAGCCTCTAGATATCTTCAGATCATTAGAACCATGGAAAGAACCATGTAGCAGAAACCAAAACTGGCTCAGCTTTTTCCTTTCTGCTTGCAAAAGCCCAGCTTTTACTTGTCTCTAAAGGGAAACCTGAATTCTCCTTTTATTTACATTCATGGAATCGCATGGGTGCGCCTGAAAGCACAGCTGGCTTATAGGGAGGCACTGCAAATATACAGTACATAACCACTAGAAAGAGAGTGTAGAATTAGTCATCTGTCCATGGCCAGACTGGAATTCCTTTCAAAGTTGAGGGGGAAAAAAATGTATTTTCAGCATATGGGTATGTCAGCTTGAAAGAGGGAGACTTAAGCAGGGTTTACCCAGGGTTGATTGTGCTTGTTCTTTGGTACTGTTAATCTGGACGCTCACAGAGAATGCTGCTGTGTACAGAATTGCTAGCGGTAATGGCCTTGAATAGGCATAGCAGGCACCAAGTTTCATAAAGGCCTCTGAAACTTAAAAAGAAAACATGGCTTTTGAATTAACGTTGTTTACACGTTCCAAAATTACCATAAAATATTTTTTCTTTATTGCTGATGTTAAATTTAATTGCTGTTTCCATGTTCTTCAAAGTAGTGAATCAAACTGTAAAGATCTCTGGGAATTGAGAAGTTTAAGGATGTTACAGGGAAAACAGTGTCGCAGGGCTTTTTTGCTTTTACCTGAGTAGATGCAGCTGGTTGTCTCATCCAAATGGGCTTTTTTGAATTTGATTTTGCTTCAGTAACTACAGAGTCATCAACTATTCACTGCTTTTCTAATTTATTTTCATTGATCAAAGATGCTTATGAGAAATATCAAAGGAAGGCTATATATCTCTATCAGGGATAGAGGGCAACCTGGTGCCCTCTAGATGATTTAGACTACAACTCCTCCTATTCTTGGCAATTGGTGATGCTGGCTGGGGCTTATGGGGGTTGTAGTCCAACACATTTGGAGGACACCAGGCTGCCCCCTACTCTATACTGTTGCTGCTGAGCTGTTCATTGTGAAGGGTATCTCACATTTAAGTGAAAAGGGCTTGTTTGCAATAGGAAAGACATTTGTCATAAATGTGGGCACTTACATGAAATTACAAATAATGATTTCAGTCCAGTAATGCAGCCTATTGTGCCCAAATCCTTTTTTAGCTATGGTAGGATCTCCAAGCTTCAATAATCCCCAACCACCACCACCTCTGTGTATATTGGATTGCAGCTAACGTGAACATTGCAAGAGGACATGTGAGCTCTTGATCTCTTCCTAGTCTATATTTTGTGAGCCATGACTGGTACAGAACATTCTGCCTCCAGTGACTGCAATTTGGGTGGCTGTGGACCTAACATCCTTCTCATGCTCCTGATGTGTCGGGGGGGGGGGGGCTGTTGTTACTTTTTCTAGTTCTTTGTTTCTGTGGTGCTCATCCCTCAGTAGGTGTCCTCATCCCTCATAAATGTTTCTGGATGCATTTCCGGAGCATCAAGAGCTTGCTATGTAGAAGAAGCCCATAGGCATTTGAAGGAAGCAAGGCATAAAGAACTTTTGTGTCTTCGGTCCCAGTTACTCCTATTAAGTCCAATTCTGGAAGGGAATCCTAAGGGTAGGTCAAAATCTTGGCTGAGCAAAGGCTTTATTTAGGGTGCTCTGAAATCACTGCTTCTCAGTAAACTCAGGAAATGTGATTGGTATAGGCCAGCCTGGTGGCTTCCAGATGTGCTGGACTAGAGATCCCATAATCTCCAGCCACCAAGGCAATCGACCATGCTGGCTAGAGATAAAGAGAGTTGTAGTCCAACACATCTGGAAGGCGCCCGGTTGGGGAAGGCTGTCATAGACATATGCTGTGCAGATCAATACTAGAGTTATCCAAGGTTAGTACAATAACATGTATGCATAACATCACTTCACTTTCTGTTCATGGAATCTTCTTTATGATCTTCCGAAATTTAGTTCTTCATTTTCTGACACTAGGGCCTGTGTTTAATTAAAGACTCCCCAAATTTTGAAGGACAGAAGCAGATCTTTGTTCAGATGCCCCATGCCCCATTTCTAATCCACATGTGCTGTAGACTACTCCTGAATAAGCATTGACCAGAAATTTGACTTCAAGGGAGGTTTGGAGGCGCTCTGAAGGCTGTGCAGTAGCCAGAAGGACTGACTTGTTCTATCTTGATAAGTGGTTGTATCTGGAAAGGTTTATTTTCCATATGCTTTTTATCTGCTTCTATTTCCAAGTGATTGCTACAGCTGCATGAAAAAGGGTGTGTTTTTTTTTTAATAACAAGTGACTTACTGTCCATCTCAGCGAAATAATGCCATGATGTGTATGTTGTAGTGTGTTGGAGAGAGGGAAGAGCATTCCAGCTTCTTTACTTAGAGTCCCTCAGTAGGGCACCAGCCAATGTTTTGCTGTTTTTGGCTTACCAACCTGGCTAGAGGCCTATGCACATAGTCTCTGCAGACTCTGCAGAATCTTCTTGTGCTGTGTTTTAAAGGAGCCTCATGCTCGATGGAAATTAATATGAGTTTGCTTTTTTAATGGGCTTATTTATTATTTTTGATATGTTTTGAATTATATCCAGCAGGCACAATCCATGAAGCTCTGCTGCTCCATAACCCCTAGCCCCTGTATGATTCCTATCGCAATAATTAATTAATTACAGCAATGCTTGGTGGATTGCACCAATGGGTGAAAACCTGGTTTTCTTATTTTCCCTGTGAATTTTTAAAAATGTTTTTGCCTTTTGGGTTGGTAAAAAAAAAGGCTTGGGAAGCATTTTCGGAGTCCATGTTAGATACGAAGAACATTAGAAAGAACTGTGCTGTACCATGAGGATCTGTCTAGATCAGGAGTCTCCAGCGCAGCTCCCGCAGGTGCCACTCCACCCGTGAGCCAGGCTGAGGTGCCTGCCAAGCTGTTTCCCCCCTCTGCAAGTGAATGGAGCAACTCTTCCATTTACTTGTATAGGGGATGGAAAGTCCTCCCTGCCAAAAAAAACAGCTGGAGGGGGGGTGAAGTCCACCACCCCCATCAAGGACCCTTATGGCAACAGCATTACCTTGCCCCACCCTCCAGCCAATTTATGGCTGGGGAGGGGATTTTCCTATTCAAGCCAGTGTATCCTATTCAAGCCAATGGACTCTGCACTCCCTCCAGCCATTTTTCGGCAGGGACCACTTTTTCCCCTCCCTATGTAAGCTAATGGAAGGAAGGAAAGAGGAGACAGAGAGAGACAGAGACAGAGAGTGACAGAGAGAAATATGAAGAAAGAGAGAGAGAGAAGCCAGAGTGAGTAGCACACGCACAGGGTTGCACAATCATGCGCGCACACACAAACGGGGGGGGGCGCTCCTGTCACTTTTGTGATTGCTTCCCCCACCCCCCCTACAGCCAATTTGTGGTGTTGCCTAGGTCACTTTTTATCAAAATGCCAAATGTGCCCACAGGCCTAAAAGGGTTGGAGACCCCTGATCTAGATCAGCAACGTGTTTCCCACTGTGGGAAAACATATACCCTTAGAAAGCCCACAAGCTTTCATGATAGCAATAGCTTTCCCTGCTGTTTTCTTCCTCCCAGCAATGGTATTCAGAGGTATACTATCTGTGAACATGGAGGTTCCATTTAGCTATCAAGGGTAGTAGCCTTTGATAGATGTATTCTCCACAAAGATTGTAATCCACTGTTTTAATAATGTTTTTGTTGAAAATGTATGTATATGAATTACAGGAAAAGGCTTGCATCTTCAACAAAGAATAAATTGCAATATATTATGAATAATAATTGGAAATACAAAGCATAAAATTATAAACGTAATTGTATAAATTATAAACATTAATATCAATGCCATACACTTTTGGGAACCCCCCAAAAAATGGGGGCAGGGGGAATGGACTGTTTCAAACCCAAAACAGCAGCACCCCCACAGTGCAATATTTTGTTACAGGTTCCAACTTGTTATCTAGTTGTCCTCTTAAGATGAAACCTGTTTGATGATGGAGTATATGGTTTCTTAGGCGCCATCATTGTTACTTGCCATCATTGTGTTATGTGGTAATAAATTCCATAAGTTAGTTATGCATTGTATTATACCATTATATAATTATGAGTAATGCTGTGTTGATAATAAATGTTAACACTCCCATTCAGATGATGATTTCTGCAACTACTGTCTCTATATATAGCATCCATACTGTCTGTAAATGATCTGTATTTTCTTTGCAGGGGGTTTCCAAAGAAAACAGGTAGAACTGCCAGGATTGCATCTGACGAAGAAATTCAGGGCACAAAAGATGCTGTTATCCAGGACCTGGAAAGAAAGCTTCGTTTCAAGGAAGACCTGTTGAACAATGGCCAACCAGTACGTAACTGCAAAATCCAAGGAGTGCATTAGGCATAGCACTTGGAGCAGTATTCTGAACTATTTTCTTAAATCTGTCTAAGTTTGGAAAGAATCCAAAGTTCTGGAATTCATGTGGACTTCAATTTTATATTACATTGTATTCTGTCTTATTCAATATGAAATAAGAATGGGGGAAATAACTTCAAAATACAGACCTGGGTCCAAAGATCCTTCTGCACAAGCCAGTTTCCACACACGCCCATGTCTACAAACCTCTACTACTTCCTGAACATTCATTCCAGATTGAGGAACCTTCTAGAGTGGCTTTTGACAGGGTGCAGAGGGCTGGGGAGAGATTGGCAACATTCCTCTATGCAAGCGGCGCTGCCTTGCATTTCCTTTCCTTCACATGTGCAGCAGGATCTTTGCATCCAAGCCACAATTCTTAGATCACACAAATGATACATCTGTCCCTTTATCTTGTCTCTGAGCACGGCCATATCAAGTGTGCAGGAAGACTTGCTTCCTGTTTTTAATTCTCAGGTTTAAGTCTGGGAGAGACTTACGCTTGAATATGCATTGCCATCTTCCATTCGTTTTTAATGGTTCTTGCATTCCTCAGTCACTTTGCTATCACTAGGGATGTATAAGAACTTCAAGTCAGTTCGCAAATCATCAGAATTTGCCTCATGTGCTGCTGCGAAAGTGAATGCAAATGGGACAGCATTTTTCAGAAAAGGTTCACACGTTCCCAGACTTGTGAACATGTTTGAAAAATACACTTTTTTAAAAAAAAATGTGCACTGTAAAATGTGGATTTTAAAAAAATACACATTTTCACACTCTTGTCAATGGAGGGAAAGTGCAGTTTTGGAAAACATGGACAGAAATTGCGCACTTTTCCCATTTTAAGTGTGCACTTTTCCCATTTGAATGAAAAGAAAAACAGGTTGCAAACAAAACCTGGAGGCAGGCAAATTGGAGTTCAGAGAATTTCAGTGAGCTTGAGTATCCTTGATCCTCCTATCCCTAGCTATCTCCTATCCCTTTAACTCGGGTGCTGAAAACTATTAAGGGACTATTAAACTGCAGGCTATTAAGGGAATTCACCTAATGCTGCCAGCAGGGCTAGAAAATGAAGATGAATAGGTGCTAAGAAACACTTTCTTCTTAACTTATATATCCATTCCTGATTACCTTTATTTGAACCTGCAGGGAATTAAAGATTACTTCTTGTGCTTTTAACAAAAAGGTTTAAATTACAATAAATATGCATATTTTCCATCTGTTCAATACCATTAATATGGAGGTTGCAGTGAGGAGGCATGTCTGTTGTGAGTGATACAAACTAAGTAAGTTATATAGCTCAGATACGGCTGCAGTCTAGTATCTGCATATAAGAACTATTGAGTGTGTTTCTAGGATGCTTGCCAGGAATGAAAATTCCATATATTCAGCAACTTATAAACTATAGCCATACATTTTCAACTGTAGTTTGTAGTTCACCTGAATTATTCATCTGAAATTTTCACATGGCTTATAGTTCGTACCTTTTATATTTTTGATGGATAATTTTATAACAGGAAAGAAAATTAGTATTACATGGACTACTTAGAACCATATTTTTTTTTTCGTATTAGCTACTTAAATCCATTTTTTCTTATGTCTCCTTTGGAGTCCTCACTCTGGTAGTGCATATGTTAACTATTTAAAAATAAAAATACTTCAAGTAAGTTTGTTTTTGGTTTGGTGGAATACATTTTTTAAAAAAATGAAGTATAGAGTAAAGCTCATCATAGAGCGAAAAGTGGAAATAAACAAAATGAACTTTGCTTATAGTGGGCTAGGTCCAGAGATTTCCTTCCTGTGCCAGAAGAAGTCTTCCTCCAACAGAAGGAACCTTTGGATACAATCCATTGTAAAGATTTGTTGATGGTGGTCATGATGGCTTTGTAGTGTTGGGGTGTGCACAGGTCTGTGTCTCATGCAAAAAACTTAGGGAGTGGCCTTCCCGTACACACCCTAAAGCAGCTTTCTTCAACCTGGTTCTCTCCAGACATTTTGGATGACAACTCCCAGTATTCCTGACCATTAGCCATTATTGCTTGGGCTGATGGACAGTGAAGTCCAAAACATTTGGGGAGCACTAAGATGGAGAAGACTGCTCTAAAAGGACATTTGCTTTGGGGTTCTAAGGATGAAGTGTGCCTCCAGTTTTGTTCAGGGGAAAAAGGTGCTTCATCTAGCAGAAGTTTGGAAAATACTGTCCAAGAAGCTAATTTGTTACATGGGGTGGGGGGTATCGTCAAAATTTGTTATTGAAACCACATCATTGTTTTGTGTATAGTGTGTAGTCTATCTGCTCATCAGGAAGCGATGCAAACATCTCTTTATCTTTTTTTGGTTTAGAAGTTAACGTATGAGGAGAAGATGGCTCGCCGACTCCTAGGTGCTGACAGCGCTGCAACAGTCTTTAATGTTCAAGAGTCAGAAGAAGAACTGGCAGGACAGGTGCTGCTCTGTAGCTTTCTGTTCGCATAATAAAACATCCATTTTCTTTCACTTGGTTCTCTCTACACCTGTTTTTATTTTGTTTCTGAGGCCTGGTGAAGACAACGCCTTTTTGCAGAAAATGGAGTCATGCCTGAATGGATGGTTGGCTTGTAGGGTGGGCTGCTGTGGAAAGAGGGGTGCTTCATGCTTCCCTCCTCATGTCCTTCCTGCCCAAGTAGAGTTCGGTATGCAAGCCTGTGGACTGAAGGAAAAATAGGTAGGCCTGAGGGTTTAGTCAAGGGGTGCAGAACCTCAGGTCTGGCATCTAAATCCAGTGCTCCTGGGGTCTCCAGATGGTGACAGCCCTTTTCCCCATGACCACTGATCATTTGGTAGTTTCCCAGCTTTTTGCAATTTTATCCCTCATTCTCAGAGGTTGAAATGCCTCTCCTAAAGCTTTGTTACTGGCAGCAGTGTGCTGGGGGTGGGTGTATTCTGGCCCCACCCACCACTGGAATGCTGCTTCGGATTGCTTCTCAAAAATGGAATTTGGTTCAGCTGAAGGAGGTTTAACACCCCTGGTTTGACTAGATCAATCAAAGTTGATATGTGCCTCAGTTTTCTGTAGATCTCATAATGGCATGATGTCAAGTCCACACATAATTGATTGGGTGTGGATAGTCTTTGTTGCAGTGGGACACCCATACTGTTGTTTGCCCTGTTTAAAAAAACACACACTCCAGCACTGGAAAGGGAGAGTAGATAATCATCAAAGAACTAAATTGAGTTTGTTTATTTGTTTTATGCAAAAGTCTCAACAGCAGGGCACTGCTGAAGTGGGGGAGCAGATAGCAATGCTGGTGTTGGCCACTCTTTGGCCATGATGCGCTTCTCCTGCACATATAGTCCTGTGAGCTGCTCAGCATTACTTGGAACATGAGTAGCCTTTATGTCAGGGGCCGCTGGAATGGGAGTTGCAGATGGCCATTCCATGGAAGGCAATGGCCAGGGGCAAGGCGGTGTGCTCAGTGTTATTTCTCCTGGGTTGAGGTCTGAGAATGTGAGGAAAGGGCTCCATGATTCCCTCTGGGCTTCCCTCCCGTGACTTGTATGCACAGGAAGGAATTCATTGTGCCATTCCATGTTAAACAGCTATAAAAGCACTCTTGTGCTTCAGGAGCACAATAGGCTGGGGAGACAGTCAGCCTTTAAAACATAAAATAATAATAAACTGATGGAAGTCCCAAGCCTTGAATAGGAAATATGCTGAAAGCCTTAACAGAGGAAACAAGGATGTAGGCTCATCAGTTAAATCAACTGAATTGGTCAACTTAAAGTAGAAATGGAAGGTTTTATGGGGTGCCCAGATTCTTTCTGCTGGCGGAGAGTTATTTGGGTCAGGACAATTATGTTTAATCATATAGACAGATGCATGATTACTTTTATGTCTGCAAAAATGTGCTGTTGGAATTTGGCCTTACAAGAGAATAGAGTCATATAAACTAAGGGTGATTTAGCCAAAGACATGTGTAATATTTTAGAAGCAATTGTAGTGCAGAATTGCAGTGTTTCCTTGCCCACAGGATGAGGTGGAAGGGCACTTTTAACATCTGTTCCCATTCTAGCTCATTCTATTGCTCTGATCCTTCACTGTCTGAAAATAAAATGCAGCTGCTGTATCCTGAGATGCTTTTTTGTTTTTTCTGTAAGCAATCTGCAGAAGTTCAGAAGTGAAACAAAAAGTAGATTTTTAAAACCTAACAAAACCATTTCTAAGTTTTGTTGAAATGGGTATTCTGACCAGTCATCTACTGATTGATTGATTGATTGATTAACTGATTCCACTTTTACACTGCCCAATAACCCAAGTTCTCTGGGTAGTGTACAATAAATACATTAAGAATATAAATACAAACAATAAACAATGAATTAAAAACAGCACATAATAAAAACAAGATAATGCCAGCAACAAAGAGTAAAAACCCTATAGCACATAACCAAAGTAAAACCAGCAGCAAAATAAAGTGCAGCCCCTGTCATGACCCATAACAAGTGGTGTCCAGATCTAATAAGAAGGGCCAAATTGGGGGGGGGGGATGCTTGTTTGTAGCCACAGATGCCATTTTGTTTTCATTTTTTATTTTTTCCCATTTTTGGCACTCACTGGGGGAAGGGTACAGCTCCCATTAGGGTTTAGGGGTGAAAATGGCCCCTGGACCATAGTTGTCCACCCCCAATCTAAAAGCACTAAAAACTGTTTTTAAAATGCCTGGAAGAATAAAAAGTTCTTCAACTGGTGCCAGAAAGACCATAATATAGGTGCCAGGCAAGTCTCTCTGGGGAGGGCATTCCACAGATGGGGTGCCAGCACTGGAAAGGTCCTTTTACCTATGTAGTAAATTCTGAGACAAGAGTTCTCTGAGACAGTCTTCTTACGCCTCTTACTTCCAGTGTCCATCTTCTTTTGTTCCTTTACAGGGAACTGGCTCTGATGCTTCTGTAGCGACTCCAGAGGATGTTCAAAAGGTTTCACTTTCTTCTTCTTTCTTGGTTTGCTGTCCTCTGACCTCTTGTTGTCTTTTCCTTCTCTGGCTTTACAAAGCTGTTTCCAGAAATTAACAATTGATCTCTTTCTTTGTTGTGCATAATTCTTTAACATTCACAATATTTTAAAGCTTTGCTGTGATATACAGTAAGTTCCCTGTGGCTACAGCAGTTCT
Organism: Heloderma suspectum; assembly: GCF_057233095.1. Taxonomy (NCBI): domain Eukaryota; kingdom Metazoa; phylum Chordata; class Lepidosauria; order Squamata; family Helodermatidae; genus Heloderma; species Heloderma suspectum. Next base: position 76,282,301 of record NC_139462.1, read on the forward strand.
TGCAGGAGAGACTTATTTGTTGTGTGAAAACCATGATGTCTAGCAAAGTTCTTTGTTAATTCCATCTCTAACTCATATTGGATGGAAGCCACCAATTGCAGTTTAAAAGTTAACTATGTATTAACTCTATGAATCTGAAGAGATGGTTGTCTTCAGCTCCAGCAATATGGTAAGTCCAGTTACCATATACCGTGCCTTCCCACTGCTGGACAACACTAACACTGAAGTTATGGTATGGGGCTCAAGTCTCCAGATGACCCTCTCTCCACACAGTAGAAAATGCAATACATTTTCAAGTATCTTACACAGGGATGGTGAACATGGGCCCTCCAGATGTTGTTGGACTGCAACTTCCATCACAGCATACCCAGTGGTGAGGCATGATGGGAACTGCAGTCCAGTAATATCTGGAAGGCCACATGTTTTTCACCCCTGGTCTACCACATGGTTACTGTCTGTTTTTACCCATTGTTTACCTCTATTTTCAAGGGGAAAAAAACTAATTCAACTGCAGAATTTGGGAAATGAGGGAATTGGCAGTCTGGGGGAGAAATTTTACAATACTTGAAATCCAACCCTTATTGTGTGTGTCCACATTTTATTGTGTGTGATCATAGTTTCATAAGAAACTCATTTGGAACAGAAATTTTAATGTTTTGTTTTATATAATGCAGTTTCCTTCTTTGTATGCAATTATAATGGATTTTGTTATTGATCTATATAATATAATATAATATAATATAATATAATATATAATGTAAACAGTGTAGACAATGGAGTTATTTATGATGCTATCAATCTTCTTATTCGATAAAGCTGGGATTAACTTGAGCTCTTTTTGTTTGGTAGGAATACAAAGTCTCCAGCTTTGAGCAGAGACTGATCAGTGAGATTGAATTTCGGTTAGAACGATCTCCTGTAGAAGAGTCTGACGATGAGGTGGAGCATGGAGAAGATCCCCTCGATAACAGCATGGCACCATATTTTGAGATGAAGCTGAAACATTACAAGATATTCGAAGGAATGCCAGTCACCTTTACATGCAGAGTGTCTGGAAATCCAGCCCCAAAGGTGAGAGTAACGAAACCACCTTGGAGGAACACACGAGGTATCAGTGGGCTTTCCCCTACATTGGCATGGGCCATTTCTCTTTTGGAGAGTCAGTCAAATGCATTTGTTGTGCTTTCCCAGTTTGGTTAGAATGGGGCCCATTCACACAACCTCTTGGGTGTGTGATAGCTAAACTTGAGCATATGGCCAGCATTCAGCTCACAGCAAGGTGGCTGTGTCATGTGGCCACATGAATAACTGAAGTTTTCGCACCCCATCATATGTGCCATTGAAGCTTTCCTCAGAGCTCTGTGGAACTGAAAGATGAGGCATTCTGCTTGAAAAGGGGATTTAAGCCTGTGAGGATTTCCTTTTGGAGCTCTCCCAACAGGTATCACTCAGTTCTTCTGGTTAGAACTGACCACCCAGGATCTTTTATTAAAGGTATAGAACAGCCTTCCCCAACCTGGCTCCCTTCAGATGTATTGGACTACAACTCCTAGCATGCTGGTTGGGAAGGCTGGTGTAGAAACTCAGACAAGTTGGTTGTAAAGCAATAAAATGCTTCTATCCTAATCTGATGCGACAGGCTTGACATATGGTTAGTTCATCTCAGCCATTCTTCATACGCACACAGCAAAACAAACTAACAATAAGTTTATATGGTCCAGGCCTGTAAACCCCAATGGATGACCAGGACTCCAAGCATTGGCTGGAGGTTGGTGGTCACCAAAGAATGATACACTCTCTTACTTTGCACAGTCTTGTTTCTTCTTCTTCAAGGATCCCAAATCAGGGTGGTTTATAGCAAAAGTCCAGTTGGCCTCATGGAGCATTGGCTGTCTCAAGATAAACCTCCTTGTTGTCAGCAGCCCCACATTTAGGGATCATATCATGCACAACTTTAAAAAGCCCATTTAAGGGTCTATAGCATACTTCAGTCATATCCTTGGAGCATGATACAATGTCTCTGTTACATAACAATTTTAACTTATATATTGCTTTCCCCTACAAATACCCTTCTTCAGTACATAATTCAACTAATTAACTATTTACTTAACAAGGACATCTATCCTGTTGGGAATTTCTGTAGAGTGCTAATTAAGCCTATGAATTTGGGCTTTTCCCTCCTGTAGGCTTTTATTGGCATCAGCTGGGTTCATAGCAATGGAGAGTTACAGCTAGAATCTCAAGCCCAGGCAAAAGCATAAAAGCCAAGGACTCCTCAGGCTACTATCATGGTCCTGAGAACATTCACATTTCTTTTCCCAAGACTGACTGTTCCAAGTATTTCTTGGTCCAGGAACTGGGGCCAATTATTCTCCCTAGGTTGCTCCAAATATCAGAACCAAGAGTCTTATGTAGCAGAGAAATTTTGCATGCTTGACCCATTTTATTTCTACTTTTAGCCTACTTGTTGAGAATGGCTTGCCATGGAGATGGTCAGTCTCTTTTGTCTTGCCTACAGCTGTGATGTCTTTCTAGTTAGTACAGTCCATTCAGCCCTTGCCCTCTCTAGAAGGACAAGAGAAGCTTCTGCTGCTGCCTTTGCTTGATTACTGGTAGGAGCACCAGTGGGAGGTTGTGGTCAGGTCAGAGACCATGCCATATTATATGTGATCAACATGTGTAATTAAACATCCATGTCTTCAAAATGCTAACTAAATGACATCACATGCTTCCTTTAACTTCCTTGTTCCTGTAGTTCCTAAGGTTTTACCCTTAGCCTGAGGTCACTCTGCAGCGTAATGTTTCGGCACAGGATGACTCTTAATGGATCAATTAACAGCATCTCAAGTTCTTGTCAGGTCTTGCTCCCAGATTCAGCTTTGGATAACATGTGAATAATCAGTTCTGATACAAGATCCCCCATCCCCACCCAAGTCTGCATTCATGAAGTCATTTCAGGAAATGATTTTATGTCTTCTAAATGATATATGGGTAGTACTGAGGGACCTGTGGTGATCTTTGCCTATCTCCCTTTTTAAAAGCATTCTTATTTTAACTTTTTCAACATGCATAACAACAAAACTATCAATACAGAGCGATTGACCATACACAGAGAAGGTACATTGTTGTCGAAGAAAAGACAGATTACAGAATGGAGTAGGGAACCAAAGCAGTTTACCCCAATAGATCTTTCCACAAGAGGGGAAAGGAGGATAAATCTTTCAAAATTCTGCAAGATTTGCTGGACTTGGAATGAATGGATGGCAGAGTAACACAAGGCAGACACTTTCTTTTATCATTACCATTACATTTCTAACTATAGATTGAAATATAATTGTGCATATATTGGCTTGGATCCTAACAAGGCATCTGTGAATGGAAGGAACCAGCTCACAGAACGGGGGGAGGCAATTTTTGTTGAGTCCTCCCTCTCTCTGCAGCAGCACCCCCCCCATTCCAGAGGTTCCCCCAGCCCACCAGAACAGATTTTCAGGGGCACAGGAGGCTGCAGAGGTAAGAGAGAACCAATGAAAGCCACCTCTCCCACTTCCCCTATCAGGAACCATGAACAGAACTCCACTCAAGTGACACTCCTGCCTGTGGGAGCAAACTCAAGATCAGGCCATTGAAAATATGCCCCATTTTAAATAGTTGATATCAATGTTTTGATTTTAGAAAATTCAGAATTTGATATTGAGGTGCAAATCCTATTTTTTTTCACTCTGTCTCAAGTCTCACTATCAAAAGTTTAACATTCACATGCATCTGCACGCACATAGCAGAAATCCATCTCAAAGGGTGAATGTGTAGACGTCGAAACTCTTGACTTTCAGAATTTTAAAATGTAGTTTTTGACATTTTAAAGTGAGAATCCATGTTTTCTCCAAAATTCTTTTCAACTAAGTTAAGGTGTCTGAAGTTTTAACATCAAAACTCCTAAAATCTTACCTGTTTTAAATAAAGGCAGCATGTGGCAGTGACATGGGATAATCACAACTTCCCAGAAGAACAACATTTTGACCATATATAGCTTTTGGCCAAGGTGAAGGAATTGGCAATTACATATTAATTATTACACAACAGAATTAAAAGTTAAAAAGCCATACTTGGAAGCATTTTGCTACTTTATAGTCATGTTAATCTAGGACACCAGGTATATACAACTTAATGTATCCGTACTTGCTTAGTTCCTGGCAAGCCGCCTGATTCTGTAATGAAAGAAGTGTGTTATAAAACAATTACTGGCTCTTACAAGACCAACATCTGTCAGGTAACATTATGACATCTGTGAAGTGTGCAAGTTCAAACTTATTTTTGCAATTATGCCTTTGCTAAGACCTAGAGGTTTATAAACGATAACATAACTTTTTATTTGAAACATTAAAGTTGTGTCAGCATATGAGAACACATTAACAAGCCTTTTGTTGGCAATATAAATATTTTGCAGTCCTGCACATACATGCATTAGGAAGAGAAATAACTGACTACTGGGAAAAATTAAATCTTTCTTTCCCCTCTGCACTGGCATGCAGCCTTTGTCAAGATGTGAGACCCTTACATGGATGTGGGTACCCCAATAAATACTCCTAGTTGAGCAGATATTGTTAGGATTTAAAGGTGTACCCTTATTTTGTGCATCTAAGTAACTAACAGGTGGTTATCAAGCACCAGGAAAGAAGGACTTGGCAGAATTAGCTGTTGGAATCTTCTAATAACTTCAGATCGTCCCTGCTATTTTACTTCTTACTTGGAAATGTAATTATACAGTAGCATTCCTTAAGAGTGGTTGATTGTCTTAAACCTACTTGGCTGAAGGTTCCAGAAATCTTGAGAATGAACAAGTTCTCTTAATCATGTCTTGGGGCAGTATCCAATGGTAGTCCTATGTAAACTAGGTCCATTCACTTCAGTTGGTTTACTCTGAGTAGGAGTACCATTGGATACTGCCCTTGTTGTCCCACTCCTTGAAAGCTCTTTCACCAGCATCATTCACACACATTCCCCCAAGACTAAAGATCTTTCTGTGAGTTTTTCCTACACAGCCTCTTCATCCACGAACATCTGATACAGTCAAGAATGTAGCCCTGTAACCTCATTCAGTCACTCACTCATTAAAAGAGGTAACTAATACTGTGAGAGGATTGCTTGGTTTGTCAGGTCATTTTGTACAACTGGGGTCCACACGGGTCTAGTACGATGGAAAATCCTGCTTTACTTTCTACTACCAGTGATTAACAGCCCCTATTCCAAACATCTCTGCTGTTGCTGTATCTTCCTGTACACATAACATCATGTTCTCTGGCAGAGAGTTGTTGAAGACGTTAGATACATCCCTCTCTAATTATTTATACTTGATGATGCTACAAGTTCTTAGGATTGGTCCAGAATTCAAACAAATGTAACTTTGTATATATAGTGGATAAGGGGAAAAATTTGTTTTCAGGCCCTGTCCAGTACTTTCTAAATGAAAGCAGCCATTTCTTTCTATATTTCATAGTTATTGGTAATGTTTCAAAGTAATCGTAAGCAGCAAATGTATTCTGCACTAATAAACCAATGTGCAGATGTTAGTCTCGATGCAAATAAATCTTGGGCAGCAATATCTGGTGAGGAAACCATGACAGAGAAGGACAGTAAGGAACATTCACTGATGGCTAAAGGCTGAATGGGTAGTGGCCTTTTTTATGCAGACTTCCTAGATTAACTTAACCCCTGGTTTCACACATAGCAACATAGTTTTTATGAGTAGCAAAAATATTTATAGAAAAAGTATCAGTATATCCACTATTGGCTTCTGGTCACCAAAGCATTGCATGAGACCTGTTCATGTGACTAGTGTGTGCATAATGAACATTCATTGAGTAGGAGTGAGATCAGGGCATCATGCCCTGCCCGGCCCCCCAGCCTACATGCTTTTTGTAGGTTATTGGAACCAGCCCTATGCGCATACAAAATCTACACACAGTTGGGAAGCCTGGAAAAAGCAGGATCTTGGATTGCACAGAGAAGCCTATATATGTTCAGTCTCTTCTGTCTATCAAACTTGTGTAGGTCAGATGCAGGGCCTGACATGATTCTCCACCAGCAGATGCATTCAGTATACACCCATTGGTTATATGAACATGTTTGAATTTCTCTACATAACAGTGTTGAACTAAAGGAGCTCTACTGCTCATAATATCTGATAGGCAGGAACTGAAGTGACTGACTTACTCTGACGCCTAGATGAAAACTATGGGTAGTATCCAATGTTAGTCCTACTTAGAGTAGACTCACTGAAATTAATGGGACATAAGTTAGTCATGACTAACATAACAATTCATTTCAGTGGGTCTACTTAAGTAGGACTAACATTGGATACTATCCTATACGCCATCAAACCTCAATCATTTAACAGCTGCGATGGCATGCTACCTGAGCAGGATGTGGCAGGAAGTCTAGAGTCCCATCTAGAGAAAAGTCACTGTTTACAATGCATCTCTCTCTTTTTTTAAAAGCAAGAATGGAATTCACTGATTTGTTCACAGCTGTTTGAGATCATTGCAGCCTAGTGGTTCCTAACCCTGTTTTTTCTTTTTACATTCCATTTCTTTATTTAGTAGTGGCCCATAGACCGTTCACCCTAAACCTGTTTTTGTAGCAATTGGCTTTGGCACATCCAAGTCCCCAAAGCATGTGTTACTTTACAGACGAAGCTACGGCTTTGTTCTGTTTTAGTCTAGTGCAGGGTGCACAGCCTGAGCCCCCCCCCCCCCCAGGCCTTTACTGAGGCTTCTCACTGGTGCCTGACCCACCACCGACATCAAATTCCCCACCACCTGTACTCTCCACCTCCTCCCCAGAAATCCTCATGTAGACAACTTTTTTCCTGCCACTGCTAACATTGAGGAAAGAGCCATCTGTATCAGGATCACTGGGAGGGGGTGTGTGGAGAGAAGACTCTCTATACCCTCCCCTAGAGATCTTTGGACAGATCGCTGTGGTGCATGTGCCCACATAAGTATATGTGGCCCCCAACCCCTGCGGCAGCATCACATACGGCCCTCAGGCCTTGAAAAGGATGTGCACCCCTGCTCTAGAGTAAGCACAGAGGTCCTGATTTAGATCAGGACTGTACTTGTGGTGGGAGCTTTGATCATTCCCCCCTCTACTCTACAGTCTCAATCTGGATTGGGGGCCCTGTGCCTGTAATTTTATATTGCCAAAAAGTGATCCATTGAAGCAGGGGTGCACAATCTGTGGCACAGGGGTTGCATGCGTCCCCCCAAGGCCTGTACTGTGGTCCCTTTGAGGGTGCACTGACTCCCCCACTGCTGCCAAATTCTCCACCACCACCAATTTCCTCACCACCTGTACTCTCCACTTCCTCCCCTAGAGATCCTCACACCCTCTGCTGCTAGCAGCAAGGAAAGAGCGATCTGTATCAGGATCTCTGGGATGCATGCGTGTGTGTACATATGTGCACATGCAGCCCTAAGCCAGCATCACATGTGGCTCTAGGGGCTGAAAAGATTATGCACCCCTGCACTAAAGCAAATGTATCACCATCTGGTAATATATATTGCAGGTATGGGGCCCCCAATCAGGATTGGGACCACAGTGGTGGGGAAGGGTTACCTTTGGGGGGTAGGGGTCCTTACCCCTACCCCCCAAACACACACAGAGACACATACTAGGTTTTCTATTCAAATTGGGCCTCTGTGCTTACTCGGGAGTAAAAAATGAAAACAAAACTATGTGCTTTCGCCCTAATTATTATCCCACAGTTCAGTCACCCATGAAAGATAAGACGGGGGTGGAGTGGGGACAGACTCAGACTTACAATTGAAACCAAGGTTTAGGGAATGGGAGCAAACTGTGGGTTCATGCCCTGCCCACACTCCTCTTCTGCATGAATTCCCCCTGTCCCCTTTACCCAGTTTTGCCATTCCCTGTGACCAGTGGCAGCCCAAGTTTCAGTGAAGAAGAAGGATACATCAAGAGCTCAGCTATAATCATCATCATTGTTAACGTGAGGGTAGGAGCATAATATGCTGCCTCCTACTGAGTCAAAGTACTGACCCGGCTAGCTCACTATTCCAGCTTCCCCAGCATTTCACCCTCCAGATGTTTTGGGCTACAACTCCCAACTTTCCAGATCCTTGGCCATGCTGACTGGAGCTTAAGGTAGTTGTAGTCCAAAACATCTGGAGGGCACTGGGTTGGGGAAGGCTGGCCTGCACTGATTGGCAGTGGTTTCTAGGGTTTCAGACAGGGGTGTTTTCCTAGTGTTACCTGGAGATGCTGGGGCTTGAACCTGTGTGCAAAGCATGTGCTCTACCACTGAGCTACAGCCCCCTTCCAATATACCCAGTTCCATTTCCACCCAGGCTGGTCATAGTCTCATAGATTAATGAAACCAGATAGAGGGAATGGCAAGGACACATGCACTCCCATGGTCTGATTAAATCTTTATTTCAGTTGTAAGGCTGAACTATGTTCTTAAATAGTAACAGAAATGTAATGAGAACTAAGAAGCAGATCTTGCTGTGTGCAATTTGACACCAATTTAAGTAATTATTTTCCTTTGCTATAAACATAAGGGTTGCTGTGGATACTCAAGGTTGTATCTTACTGCATAAAATGCCCTGCAGAAGCCACATTTGAGAAATGGTGCTTTAAGACTTCAAGTATAAATGATAGTTGTTGTTTTTTTGTTTTAGCCTTGCATGTGGGTCTTTATACACTTTTTGCTGTTTCCCCCTTGCTTAAAAATAAATCCAGAAATTTACAGAAGTATTGCTGAAAAAGAAGTAGCAAAACAAGCTCATATATTCACTGTTGGTGGGGGTGTCCTAAGATACAAAATATTGTTCAAGGATACATGCACATATTAAGAAATGTAAAGGGTATTAATTGCTCTTTGATCCTATGACAGTCTTGTTGGGTGTTACAAACAAGGAGCTGTTTGTCCTCCATTTAGTAGAAACAAAGTTCCAAATCGCAGGAAAATGGAAAAATAAATATCCTCCTACTATCGAAGGATAGTATGATAGGAAATGGGAAATATTAACTATAGATAAGATCTCACATCGGTTAAAAGATAGAATTAATCCAGAATATAATTATGATTTTATAGAAAGATGGTGCCCAGTTGTAAATGTAATTGATTCATGTAATTGGAAAGACAAAAGGCCACTCAGATTCTCTTCATAGTGCTTCACTGATTAGAGTGTGTGTGTTACTGAATCCTTTTATAACAAAGGATTTGTTATACTACTTACTATTGCTGTTTATTCTTATTTCATTCCTTGATGCTTACTTGTTATATACTTTGTTATGCTGAATTGTATCCCACAAAAGATGGAACTGTTATTCATTTTTAAATGTGTTTGTAAAAAATCTGAAATAAATCCATTAGGGTGCAAACCTAAATATGCGTAGGACTGCGTCCTCAATTTCAGGTTTGAAACTCCACAAAGCAAAACCTAAAGTTGTACTGAACTAACAGGATTTTTGTTTCTGTGTTAACATTGTTCTGTTCGGTAAGCATGTTGCTGTTTTCTATTCTGAATATAGTTCTTAGGTTTCAGCTCCTTTGTGCATATCTTACAAAATCCATAGGTTCAGTCAGATGCAGAGGTACCTTTCTAAATGCAGACAGTATCTTCTGTTTATGGAAGGGCTCTTTTACTCCTGGAGCGCTGTGTGAGCAAATTGCACAAATGTGCAAGGATGTTCTTCCCCTGCTGTAAGCAGATGTGTCGGAGCTGCTATATAGCAAATGCAAACTCTTCCCTGGCATTCTACAAGTGTTTGCATAACAGCATGAACAACTATTTTCCTTCTGTTCACCGTTCTTTGGATCCAACAAAATACAACAGCATTCAAGTTCAGTTCCTTGCAACAAGAATGGACCACTCACCCACTTAGCCCCCTCATCCTACACAATCCAGACCCCCAGTCTGCCACACATAAATGGATGCACCGTTCACTGTTAGGCGCATGAAAAGCAATCGCTGCAGATTTTCAAGCATTAGATCCAAGATGTGCAATAGAAGGAAAGGCAGGGATTTGTTTCAAATTCCTCTTTTATCTTCTAAAGATCAGAACTTGAGCCATAAGCCCGCAGCCAGGCCCTCTGTGCACTGGATAGCTTTTATTCATGGCATTATTGTGCCATTGTCAACAGCTGATCCATGTTCACACTTAGTTTGCAAATTGTAACTGTATCTGCCTTCTTTATTGCTTATGCTTTATTTTGGATACAGATCTATTGGTTCAAAGATGGGAAGCAAATCTCTAAAAGGAGCGAACACTACAGGATGCAAAGAGAACCTGATGGGACCTGCTTTCTCCACACCACAGCCTCCACCCTGGATGATGATGGGAATTACACTATAATGGCTGCCAACCCACAGGTAAACCAAGTCTTGTCTTCAGTATAAGCATGCTCCTGGGCACAGATCTTTGTAAGCATGTGCAATCTGACTTTTGGGTAATTTAATTGACAGATGATGTCATTTTTGAGCAAATCATACTTAAGGCTTCTATGTTCATCTCATACCAGTAGGGTGGGACCAATCCATGTTGCCAAGTTGAGAATGCGTTGCCGTTGGGGGATGATTCAAAAACGTTTTTCATTGTGCTTCTGAGCAACTGCCATTATATTGGTGTTTTTTGGCAACCTTGATGGGCCATATATGGAAATGCATCCTGACTCAACTGAACTCTGACAATTCATGCACATTTTCCTCCTGATTACCTTAGGGTGCAATTATAAACTGTGAGAAAACTGGGATTCCCACCCAAAAAGGCAGTGCCACGTTGTGTTCTCCACTTCCCCATAGTAAAACTTACCCCATGTTCTGATGTCCATGTGGGTGTTTCCACTCCACCAGGGCAGCAACGATGTGGAGTGAAGAACTACACAGGGTTATGCTGATGCTGGGACATGAGGTACGTTTTACTACTTAGTGCAGAGGGAATGGAAGAACTCAACAAAGGGCAGCAGGATAAGCCATGTAATTTGGCCACAGGTTGTTTTCCAAATCAGCATGCCTTGTATGATGGCCAAGGTAAATAATTTAATGTAGTTTGTTCTTATTTACCATTGTTGTTGTTGTTGTTGTTTACCATTCCTAACGTATGTAGTCACAATGAAGCCTCAAGTCAACACATGATTTTCCATATAGGGAAAGATTTCAGAAATGGGGGTGGGCAACTGCAGGAAGGGGGGGCATTTTTGTCCCCTGGACAACTCCCCCTTGCAGACCACACTCCCCCTTGCAGACCACACTCCCCCCTGAAAAAAATAGAAAAAAAATCAGCAGTTTGCCCCCCACTTGCTGCTGTTCCACCAAATTCAGCAGCGGCAAAAAAAATACATTAAAAAAGAGAAATAGCATCCATAGTGCTACAAAGGTCAAATTTAGCTTGTTTGCATGTTGTTCACCCCTGGTCTAATCCCACATCAAATAACATGAATGCTGAAATTTAATCCCCCAGAAGGAAAGAGGCCCTTAGAGCACATGTTATGCAGAGGCTGCAGCAGTCTTTACAACTCCAGTAGGACAGGGGTGGGCACCTGGTGGCCTTTGGCCTCATTAGAAAAGCCCTCTGCAAGCCATCCATTCAACTCTCTGGCAAGAGAGATCTGTCCCTGTCCATGCAGCCCACTGGGTGAAGTGGAAGAGGGAGGAGAGAGAGAAGACAGTGAAAGAAAGAGAGAACAAGAGAGACAGGGAGGTGGCAGGAAAAAAAGAAAAGGGGTGGTCCTGCCCATGTTTGGCTCTCTGGCTTCACCACCACCGGCTTTGACCCAGCTCACTGCTGGCATATGGCCCCCAGCAAATGACTTCCAATGGACTGCAGTCCTTGGCAGAACAAAGGTTCCCCTGGGCTAAAATAAGGTAGAGGTTGTATTTTTATGAGAACATTCTTTACCACTCTTGAGAATGATCATAGTTTAAAGGTGAGGGAGGAAACGTGTGACGCTCTAGATGTTTTGGCCGACAACTCCCATCAGTCCTAGCCATCATAGCCAGTGGTGAGGGATGATGGGAATTGTAGGCCAAAATATCTGGAGGGCTGTAAGTTGCCTACCTCTGGTTTATAACAACAACAGCCTAATCCTATCCATGCTTACTCTGAAGGAAATCCTATGGAATGTGGATTCTTCCTATGTAAGGGAATACGGGATTACAGGCTGAGTGTGCTTGCCAGCATGCCACTTTTCAGCCATCCATTTCTGCAACCTAGAAAAAAAACCCAGTATAGTAGTCTATTGAATGAAACATTGATGTGTTGCCCCAAATATCACCAAACCCAAATGGCAAATAGGATTACATTTAAAAATAATGAGCGCTATTGCTAAGACACAGTTTATCCTCTATAAGAGTGTTGTGGTCTGTTATGAATGTTGCTAGGCTACTTACCCAGAATGGTTCCATTTCTACAAAGCTCCAGAGCTGTCGATGCTTTCTGTTGCAAGATGCATAAAACACGTAGAACTTGACTTGATATCACAAATATTGGGAAATGATGAGGTATACATATTATTTCTACATAAAATTAATGGTATTGTCAGAGACAATTTCTTGTGTAGACCTAACAGTAGTAATTCCCAAACTGTGTCAGGGTACACTGCTATACTGAAAGAAGGTGCCAGTTTAGACTGTGTTTTAACTGTGTTTTGGCATGATGTGAACAAGCCTCAGGTTCACAGGTAACCCTGTTCTGTTGTCCTTTCCAGCCTGGCCATGAGATAAGAAGCTTTTGCTTCACTTTTAAACTAATCAGAGTACCTAGTTAAACTGTTGTTTGATTCTGGCTTGTTTGGTTAAACTATTGGTTAGTTCAAGCAAGCCCAGAACAAACTGTATTTTCTGATCTTGGCTTATTCACTAACCATAGTTTAAATTAACCAGCGCTCCCCCAAGTTCAGTCGTAACAAGGAACTCTGGTAAATTTAAAAGTGAAAGTGAGACCTTCTCATCTTGTCCTTACTGCCTCGCTAGTGGAAGAGAGGGGACAGACGAGCACATAAACCGGAGGCTCATTCATGCAATATCACATTGTAGTTTAGCATTAATGTCTGAAATGGCCCATTGATTAAATAAAGGCTCCTGTGAGCTCCAAGTACCTGCCCACAGAGAAGGCAGCCTGCTGCATCTCTCTACAATCCACTGCTGTGGCCTTGCCTGCTGCCCACCTGTCTTTGCTGGGGATGGGCGGTTTTGCCCTATTTCTTCACAGGGCCTGACTGGGTCATTCAGTCACTCATGATACAGACCCAGCAATCTTACCCACTCTCAGAGGAGGCTGCTCCTTGCATCTTTGCATTTCTGTAGCCTTGCCTCCCGCCAATCAGGAGGCACACCCTGACCTAGTGACCTATATGGATACACAGGTCACTGGGTCTGGGTTTTTAAAGAGCGACCCAGGTGAGGGGTAGTCCATTTCAAAGTCCAGTTGCCAGAGAACAGAGCGAACAGCAGGGTCAAGTCAGAGTTTGGTGATACTGAATGTTCCAGTATACTCTTGGGGCATGTGCATGCTGGAAGTTAAGCATAAGCAAGCCAAGGGGTACAAATGGGCTTATATAATCATTTGTGCAGTGTTTCTTGGTGGACTACATTTTTCATTCTTATTTCACTAACCTTAACAATCTAACCGGAGATATTGGCTGAATTCCAGCCAACACTTCCTGTCCATGCACAGCACTAGTTCATGCGCAAGGGAGTGCTTCTCTCTCTCACACTTTTCCAAATAGCAGTTGTCCTCCTTTGCATGAGAGTTAGCTTTGTAACTTTGGGGAATTTATTGCATAGATGACAATGTAGGCAATGGTGTGCGTGTTCTTTTGAGATGCATCCCTCTGTGTTGCAGATAGCCACTGGATCATGACCAGTGACTCTCTCCGTTGTGCTGAACTCTTCCTTGATCTGAGTATTTTGGGAGGTCTGCGGGCCACTCAGCTATATGGTAGCAGCATTATTCCCTTTAAGTCCTACCACCAGACATCTGTTGATGATGTACACTGCAATCCCATACATGTGTACTCAGAAGTTAGCCCCATTGATTTCAGTGGGACTTACTCCCAGGTAAGTGTGTATAGGATTGCAGCCTTAGGAACATAGGAAGCTGCCTTATACTGAGTTAGACCATTTGTCCACCTAGCCCAGTACTGTTGACACTGATTGGCAATTGCTCTCCAGGGTTTGAGGCAAGAGTTTTTACAGCCCTACCTGGAGATGCCAGGGTTTGAACCTGGGTCCTTCTACATGCAAAGCATGTGTTCTACCAGCCTTAATCACCAATCATTGCTTTAAGCAATGACGGAAAGTAATGCTCTGTTAAAATTTAAATTAAAAACATTCTTCTTTAATTCCTCTTTGGCTAAAGGACAAAGGCTGCTTGATGTATGTATTTTTGCTGGAAAATAACCAAAAAACTCTCTGGATATGAATCTGGAAGTTTATTTTATTATGCAACAAAGAAGAGCATTTGCTTGGTTCATCCAGTCATTTATATTCTCTCGTCACTGTATCATTTCCAAATAAACATAAGTATGTCTCCTGGCATTCGTGTAGTTCCACTGTGCTTTTAACAGTACATTAGAGACAAAGGGCAGCAGTAGATTAATGCATTTGCTTTTCACACCAGAAGATGTAGATTCCGATTGTGTTACATCATCATCAAATGGAAATAAGCATGCTTTGTAATCCTAAGCAGCAATGGAAGTGTGTCGATAGGCCTCAAAGCTAGTACAGATGTGCACTGGTATAACACACAAATAAAAGAGGGTGTTTGAGCGAAGATGAAAGAAGGCTGATAATGTGCTGTCAGACTTAATCTTTGTAATAGTAATAGTAAAAAGGCATTTTCTAATAGTGTTTTCTTTAGCTTTGCTAGGTGTGTGTATTTGACTCCACATTGTAAACTATGTGAAAATCCTGTTTTGAGCGTGAACATATTTGGGCCTGAGGGCTAGGCCCTCTTGCAGCATCAGGCTCCTCCAGGTAGATGGCTACGGTGGTGGAATCTAAAAGGGCTGGGCCAGCACAGGCAGAAGCGCATCAGCTACATGCCTTTACTCACAAAATGGTAGGGGAGTGACACACCCCTAGTTAGCAGGCCATCTGCTTGAAAGTACATACCTGATGGAGTGGGCTTGTGGTCACCAGCGACGTACCTTGATCACGAATGAAGATGTGTCTGGGACAGCTTCATTTAATGCTACTTTTTGCATCACGATCAATTAAATGCTCATTAACGTCATTGAATTTAGCAGGAACTAATATCATGAAAAGGGTTCCCGCCTTTTTCATGTCTGAAAGAACCTATGCACATGCATAGGCTTTGTTCTCGTGATCAGAGACTGCCTGTGCAGGCTCTGCAGTTGTGCAGATGGAGCCAATGGGCATTCTGGGTTGAGAGGGGGGCCGGCAGCCACAAGCAGCTTTGATCCCGCCCCCCTCCATACACACATCCAGATGAACATTTGGACAAGGATAATACCTTCTTTTAAAAAACAAAGCTGAGAAAACCTGAATCACAATGAAACTCGAAATATTAAAATAATCCACAAGCAAACTTTTTAAACCTCCGTAAATACTTCAGCCTATTTCTCTCTAACTCTTTCAATAGTCAAATTACTAATAACAAGTTTCTGTCCTCCTTTATATGTTGCTTATGCATTCAGCTTTCATTGTTCTTTGCACTGCTTATGCCAGTAAGTGCACTTTTGCACTTGCAAAAATCCCTGTCCATCCCCATCCATTTTGTCTTAGTTCATGGATCATCCTCTCAAACGCCATATTCTCAGGGTTGATACTCACACGTGGCCACCCACGGGGATTGCTGCTTGAGCTGTGAGATAAGCCATTTGTGCAAGCAAGTCCCTGTGCAGTTTTGTTGATATTAACCATGTCAGCCTGAACTCCAATGCATTGATGACATTTCCATTCAATCCCTTACCCCTTCCAATATTTTATTTATTCACAGTATTTATGCAACACTTTTGCAAACAAATGTTTTCAGTTCAGTGAAAAATAAAAGAATTTTATTGTAATAGTAATAACAATAACAATTTTATAATAAAAATAAAGCAAGATAAAAACATAAATGCTAAGCAACAAATGCAAAGCAGTGATCGCAGCCAGCGATATATAAACCTAGCCCCCAAAGTCTTGGTGTACATTTTTAAATGTTTAAAAAAGAGAATGGAAATTGACATGTGGAGGGCACTCCACGCCTAGCCAATACCAATCTTGCAATCCAAAAAAGAGGTTGTTTGGAGCAAAGCTTCATTGCCTGCTCTTAAACCCCAGGGGGATCATTTTTGCTACCTTCCTCAATGTAGATAGCAAATTTAGAAGAAGCGAGTGCTATCATCTTTTGCTAGTTAGGGCTAATTTATAGAGATGAGTAAAGTAGAGGTCTAAAGATTCCAGATGTTTCTGCACTCAGTTAAAAACAAAACAAAAAAAACCTCCTTTCATTTCAGAACTCATTTCCAGGCCATGGACAGTACTTTATGTTAACATGGGTGTTCAGTGATTGAAATTGGCAAGGACAGTGGGAACACAGGTTTCTACCTTTTGATCTTGAGTACTTATTGTTAGGGTCCCCAGTAGCCAAAAAACTTAACTCTTTGTGGGCCTACTTATTAAGTAACCAACATGAACCAGATTCAAATGGGCATAATTTTGGCTTGCAAACATTTCTATGCACCCTTGTTTGTTGCTCATCTTCATGAAGTCATAAGCATAAAGATGTTTGTTACGCCAAAAATGGTTTCACAAGTGCTATAGAATACTGGCCACCTGGAGGATGAAATGGATGTTTAGGATCCAAGAGCTTATTTAGGTAGGCCTCATATGTAAAGCTTTAAAAATTGGGTCTTTCTGACACTGTGATTGCAACATCACTGAGCTTGTGTTAAGCTATCCACTTAATTCTACAACAACATGTTTATTCCTAATACATTTTTGCAAACACAGGTTCTGAGCCAGTGTCCAGTTAAGTGTACTCGAATCCAGCTACATTTCAGTGGGATTTAAGCTCACATAATTTTCTTCTAGTTTGAACCTAGGATTGTCAGGTCTTCAATTGCAGATGACGGCTGATCCTTCAAAATCTCTATGGCATTGTGAGAGAGTATGTATTCATGTGTCTGCTGCCCACCTTTCTCTCCCATTCTCTCTCCCCAAAGTGGAGATCTGTGTGATTCAGCACACAGAAGAGGGAGGAGGTGCAGTCATGGCCTGACATGGTTTTAGTGCTTCAGAGTTCTTAAAGGAACTTAGAGTGGAAATAAGGAACCTTTGACCCTCCAGATGTTTTTGGATTCCAATTCCAATCAACCCCAGCCAACATACAGTGGTCAGGAATGATGGGAGTTGTAGGGCAATAACATCTGCAGGGCTACATGTTTCACATTCCTGCCTTAGCAAGAGAAGTTTAAATCAGTTGTCTTTGACTTTTTCACACTTTTAACCCCAGCCTGCAAAATGGAACCCACTTTTAATGTTTTAGCTGTATATGGCTGTCCTTCTCCATCTCTCTGCTATTCTCCTATTCTGCCTTCTCCTCCCCCTTCCATTTTTTCTAGACCATAAAAGCAATTTATGGTGGTGCTATTAATGTGAACCAGTTTATGCATCTTGACTCACCTGCCAAAGACTAGTTCAACGTTTCAAATATTTAGATGACTACCAGGTCTTACTTCAAATGCCTTTGCTGGTCATTACTTTCAAATTTCTTACAGTCTTTTTAGAGAAGATAATGCATTGGCCTTCCTCAGTGTACAGTTTCCCACCCCTCCGCTCCCTTCTAGTTTCACTACAGTGGCTTTCTTGTACATGCTGTTTTTTAAGGGGACGAAGTGCATGTTGAATCCTCTGGGTCACAGTGATGATGATCCGGGTTTGTTTTTTTCCCCAATTATACTGCCAACTGTTGTGTTGAGAAATACTGTAGGGATCCAGAGTAGGATAGTGACTAAGAGACTGAGGGTGCAATTCTATGCACGTTTAGACAGAATAAAATCCTACAACTCCCAGCATGCCCCAACAGCCATGCTAAAAACGTTGTCTCTGCCATGACCTCACTACATGCCCTTAGTCAAGCTGCACTCTCCCACTCTCAGTCCCCCTATCTTCAGTATGGGGATAATAAAAGAATTACAGCTAGACAATGCACATTAAATGCTTTGAACACTTCAGGGTGTTATACAAATCTTAAATCATCATCATCAATAATAGTTATAGCCTACTGCACACTTTGGAGACTTGTACCAATGTGTTAAGAACCCATGCATAAATAACCATATTTATTGCTATCTATATCCACCCTTTCTGGTTCTACCTCTTAAAGAATGTTTCATGTTTAATATTTGTGAAATTAAACAACAGCTGAGTGGCTACAAGCTCTTTCTGTGTTTGTACAGCTTGCTTTTTGTGTGACTTTGAAACTCCAGACATAAGTAGATTAATGGTTATTTGGTTAATAGGTAACTAAACTCTCCACATCTATTTTAGCCCATCATGTAATAAAATCTCATACATAAATGTCATTTTTAAATCTGATAGTGTTAATGTTCTCTCTAAGATGACCCTTTAGGCAATATGTTTCTTCAGGAATACTAGACCAATGCAGGATTTGTTTGAGACCTTAACTGCAAATCCTATACATATCCACTCTGAAATAAGTTTCACTGTGTTCAGTGGGACTTAGCCCCAGGTAAGAGTGTATAGGGTTGCAGCTAAAATGTCCCAAAGCAACTGCTCTTCCAGTCTGAGCCAGCTATGTTTAACAGAAGCCAGGGAGAAGGTGCTGCCCAGCTCAGAAAGCTCTGCTTGCTCTACACCAGCCTTCCTCAACCTGGTACTCTCCTGACGTTTTGGACATCAACTCCCATCAGCCCCAGCCATCCTGGCCAATGATCAGGAATGCTGGAGGGCACCAGGCTGGGGAAGTATATCCTCTACACAGTAAGAGGAGCACCCAAATGAAGAAAGGCAGCTGTGAATCAAGGAAGTTCTTTAAGAAGACTTTTTTCCCCCTTTAACACATTTCTGGGTGAACACTTTAGCACAGGCACTATAAAGTGGGAGAGCGCTCGTCTACAGAGATATCTGGTCTGCCTAGGGTCACAATCCAGCCCTCCAAGTTTCCCCAGATGGCCATATCTTTCCCCTGACCACCAAGCTTTGGTGGTTTCCTGGCTCTTGTGCAGTTTTCTCCCCTAATCTAGAAGGTCAAAATGCCTCTCCTAAGGCTTAGTTCTGAAGAGCTTTAAGCTAAAATATGCTCATTTTTTTTTTTGGTAATTTTGGCCACTCCCCTTTTGCTTTCAGTCACGCCTCCTTTTGCCTTTGGTTCCACCTACCACTGGAATGCAGCTGAAATTGAATTCAGCCCTCAGGCTGAAAGAGGTTTGATGCCCCTGCTATACACCCTACCGATAAAGAATATCTCATGAGCATTTTGTTTTTACAAACAAACATTTCGTGAAAATGTGCAACTATCAAGGAATAATCATTGGTAGTCTTAATGTTTGTTAAGAATTCTATTCTGCATAATTGGTTTTCAGATGTATCATTTCTCCATTTTTTTCTTCCGATGACTGATAGGGCAGGGTAAGCTGTACAGGAAGGCTGATGGTCCAAGCTGTCAACCAGAGAGGACGCAGTCCCCGGACACCACCTAGCCAACCTCATGTCAGAAGGTACCATAGCCATATGTGAACTGTTCTCAAGATTTCTATACATGGCAAAATCTTTGTGACTTCTGATACAAACGTTTTCCAGTTTATTTCCCATAATTCCTGCTTTAATGCCAGTATAGCTGACACAGTAAGAAGTTCTTCATAAAAAGTTCTGTGATTAGCAGAACTTATAGAATGCCTAAAATGTTGACCTCACATCCTTGACCTAGCTGCTTGTGCAATAAAATAGTAACATATCAATCAATCTTTCCAAACCTGGTACCCTCCAGATGTTTTGGGATACAACTTTCACCTTTCCTGACCATTGGCCATGCTGGCTGGGGCCGATGGGAGTTGCAGTCCAAGACATCTGGAGAATACCTGGTTGGGGAAGGCTGATACAAACATATGAAACATAAACTGTGAAGGAAATTCAGCACCCAGAGAATCTGGTTGGCCACATTGCTACCAGAATACTGGGCTACATGGAATTTTGGTAGGATCCTGCATGGCTCTATGTTCATATGTTAATAACGCCTTAAATAACTGAAAGCTCTTGTAGAAATTGGGATTAGTATTTGGTCTTGAAAATAATGGTACTTTTCAGCTCTTACCATATGTATGGACTTTATTATTGATTGATTGATTTCTGTCTCTTCTTATTGCCAGTGCCCTTAAGGTGGCTTACAGTAACAAACTTAAAACAATAAATAAAACAACAATAGCCAGTGTGGTGTAGTGGTTAGAGTGTTGGACTGGGAGCCGGGAGATCCTGTTCTAATCCCCACTCGGCCATGGAAGCCCATTGGGTGACTTTGGGCCAGTCACAGACTCTCAGCCCAACCCACCTCACAGGGTTGTTGCTGTGAAGATAAAATGGAGAGGAGGAGGATAATGTAAGCTGCCTTGGGTTCCTTGCAAGAGGAAAAAAGGCAGGGTATAAATGCAATAAATAAATGAATGATTAAAAAAAATAAAAACAGATAAAACAATAAACCTTAGCAGACTTTTTAAAAAAGCATCAGTAAGCACAAGAGGCAATTAAAAGGGTATCTGACATTATTAAAAGCCATTTAAGGCAAAGGAGAATAGGATGTGGCTTGGCATCTAAAAGCTAGTGATGAAGGCCCAAAACACGTATATGTAGGAAGGGAGTGTCACCTCTGAAAAGGCTCTCTCTCTGGTAGCTACCTAACCTCAGAAGGTAGGGACACCCACAGAAGGGCCCTGAAAACTTATTTCATTTGGCAGGCAGGCTTGTGTGAGCGAAAGCACTCCTTTAGATAGCCAGCTCCATCACAGCCATTCATGGCTTGAAAGGTTAAAACTCCTGTATTGTTGGATCCATTTCACAACAGACCTTAAGGGTTGGTTCAGATTCATGCGGCCACTGGGTTTCGCTAGCGTTTGCTGTGGAGAGAGCATGCACAATCCCCAAACACTTCTTATGTCTGCCATGGCAAATATTGATAGAATTCAGTTGCTATGTAAAGGGTGAAGCAGCTCTTAGCAGCAGCCTGGTCCTTCCTGGAGTTCATTAGACAAAGCATTGTGGTGCTGCCTTTCCTCCCACCTCCACATAACCAAGTAAAGCAAAGTAAACTCTTGGAAAAATCCATGATTTAGAATTTTGCCGTAAGAAAATATACGTTGGTTTCTATTAAAATCTTTCCTATAGTAGTGCCTTTGCGCTTTAGAAAGAAGTAAGTGTATGTCCATGCTGCCTAGTTTTCAGATGTTATGAGAGCGAAAAGTGTAGGTGGCAAGTTGAAAAACAGCAAAGAGTAATGAGTGTGATCTGGCCAAAACTAAAAATAATATTGAGTTCCATCCATTTTGTGTGAAAGAAAGAACTAAGCATGTACTTAAATCTCTCCCACTGAAATTAATTGGACTTCATACATTTGGCAGGATGGCGCCCAATGTATGTTTGGGGGGTTTTCAGGCTCTGTGATACATCTTTGGTCTAGAGAGAGATTGGTTTAGGTGGGCCATTTCACGTGGTCTTATTGATTTTCTTGTTCAGTGTGTGTGTGAGTGGAATATATCCAAAATTAATTGAAACATGATGGTATTGCTAACATCTGGCACTTCATATAATTTCAAGCTTCTGTCAGCACTCAAGTTTTGAGTGTTTGCATAATAGAGCAAATTGTATATGACTCATAAAAAGAAAGGCTCCATTTAAATTTACATACTAGTAAGCATGTAGAGGTTGCCTTTTGTTTCCTCACATCTTACTCATTTTATTGCAAATGAAAGAAATGTAATTTAAATCCTCTTACCCCTACCCCACCCCAATTTTGCCAAAAGCCAAGGGTTTGCTTAGGATACATAAGCAAATCTAACCCAACTTAGTCCTCTTCAAAGTCCAGTCTGAAATTAATTAAAGTTCAGGAGACGGGGGAACAGAGTATTGTGCCGAATCCAGTCAATCATCTTGGTCATGAATTTTTATTTATGCTTTTTAGGAGAACTTGGATTTCGGCTTTAGAACAGGAAATTGGGTATAATGTCAATACTGAAGAGACAGACACTTCACACATATAACCAAACTTGCAGAACCTCCACTGGTGACAATAGAAGCCTTTTCTCCTTTTTTTTAGCCCCTGCACAGGGTGGGGGGTGAATTTAGAAAAACATGCTGCTGGGAGGGAAAGGTTTAAACTTCCTCTATCCCCATGCAGTGGTCCCAATCCAGATCACTTACTTGTTAGTAAAAAGAAAGAGAGTCTAAGCTGCATTTTTAATATATTATGTCGTTCATATATCATCCTACCATTTCTGAAGGAAAGATATGATAGCCACCTCAGATGGTGGATTATAGGGACTATTAAAGGGACTAGCCCCTAAAATCCACCATCTGTGGTGGCGATCTCATCTTGCCTTCAGAAGTGGTAGGGCCACATCTGGAACTAACCTGGGAACATAGGAAGCTGCCTTATACTGAGTCAGATCATCTAGCCTAGTATTGTCAATGCTGACCAGCAGCAATTCTCCTGGTGGGTTTCAGGCACAAGTTGTTACAACCCTACCTGGAGATCGCGGGGATTGGACCTAGAATCTTCTGCATGCAAGGTGGATGCTCTACCACTGAGCTACACCCACTCCCCATGGACTTGGCCCTTCATACGGATTATTTGCTCTCCAACAGGCAGGCCCCCAAATGAATGTGCTTGTAAAATACATACATAAATAAATAAATCTGGGCCAGTCCTGTAAGCATTGGCAAGTAAGCAGGACAGGCTGAATGAAGGTTGTGTCTGTGCAATGTCTCAATCTGTGGTGTTGGGCTAGCATTATGAGTTTATCCAGGACAATGCTGGTATGCCAGTATAGATCAACACTGCTAAGCTGGGAACAGTCTGTCAACTTTACCGTCTAAGAACATTGTACAGAGCTTTTGCATGGCAGAGTCCTAAGATTTCTTGCACTGCAATCCTATACGTGGCTAATTGGAAGTAAGTCTCACTGAGGTCAGCTGGTCTTACTTCTTTTGTATATTCTCTACAGACCTCGGTCTCGATCAAGGGATAGCGGAGATGAAAATGAGCCAATCCAGGAACGCTTCTTCCGACCTCATTTCCTGCAGGCCCCAGGAGACCTGATAGTTCAAGAAGGAAAACTTTGCAGAATGGACTGCAAGGTACTTTTTAAAGTTTTATTTGAATAGAGGACATATTCAACTGCATTTGTTAATCATATTATACTTACTTTTTGATCAGACATATGGAGATGGTTTGGAATGGTGAAGGATTGAGCTAAATAGTCCAATTTAGGAACATTTCACATGTTTACTTTAAATTTGCCATACTGTTGCTTTGGGAGAGTCAACTTCATTAACAGCTGTGTTGTATATTGATTACCGAGTTGATTGCTGATCAGATCACTTCATAAATGTACGGGCTGAATTTCACTTCTGCATTTTAAAGCCAGATACTGAAAGTTATTAAGCCAGGGATGCATAATATATTATGAAATGTTATTCCATGAAAAAGAACATTGTAAAAGTTAACAGTGTGCAGCTAGGAGTCATAGACAACATATGTGCTCCCTCTAGTGGATTTGAATTTCAAGACTCCTATCATGTATTTGTTTATAAGGTTGTGCTCAAGAAGACACATACTCCGTAGGCCTTACTTCTGTGTAGAGACATATAGGGGTGCACTGTAAATTACTGCAAAAATGACCGTGAGCAGGAGGAGGGCAAAGGAGTATGTCCAGGAGAAATTATTTACCACGTCAAAGATCAGATCTTTTTTTCTTATTTCCAATTAATATGTCAAATAGGTATGAGACTCTTTTAAAAAGTTTTTAGAAGTGTTTTGCTCTTATGCCTTCATTCACTCATGAGTGTTATATGGGATGTCAGTCTTCAGTTGTGTTTTTACAAGTCCTGGCTTTGTTTGTCAAATACCTTTAAGTGCTCTCAACATTCTTCCTGCAAAGAACAGGGTATGAATGAACATCTATAAAGAATAAGCTAATGGACAAAAGTGAACGTGCTCCCCATTCTTAAGTCAATTGTCCAGAAATAACTCAAGGAAATTAATGGGATATAAAGTCCAAATGATGTAATGCATGTAATGCTAAGTCATTATTTATTACCTGGGGCTCAAGCACTTCTCCCTCCCTTCTCCTCCTCCCACATATCCGGGAGGAGGAAAAAAACCATGATTCAGTTTCTCTTTCTGTAATTCCTTGCGTACTGTTACCTATGTACCAGGAATCCTGGTTTAAAATAAATTCTAATTTGTTAAACATGCTAGATTTATAAGCCATGTTTTGAAGTTGGCTTGTTTAGCAGTTGGCTTGAGTTTAGTTTGAACCATGATACCTCGTTTGCACACAGCGACAAGCTTGAGGCTTCACTCGTGCTCACCAAGGTTCATGCACAGTACTGCTAAATCATGGTTAAGTGTGATGTGTGAACCAGATCAGTGCGTAAGAATCATGATGTTGTATAAGAAATATTCTGCTTGTTTTCCATCTTCCTACATTCAGCTTGGTTTTAAAATACTAACATTCAGCTCTTTGCTATGTATGTATAGTTAGAATGTCACATCACTATTCAGCATTTTTAAAGATCATTTCTCATTCTGTTCTGCAAACTTTAATTGAACATAATTCTTTCCTTGGTGATGGATGTCATTCGACTTCCCCCTTTTATATTACTTGACATGCCAAATGAAGTATGATATTGTTGCATCCAGTTGAGAATGAATTTTTGTTTAATGAATTTAGCCTATATACAATACATTCAGGTTGGACAAGCTAAAAATTGAGAATAAATAAATGATTGCATATAGTTTGACAGTTCAGTCTGACACCTCATTGCGAAATGTACAAACTCTCTACCTGCAAAACTGGCATAATGCCATATTTTGTGACATTATGTTAGCATAACTATTAGATCATCCCACGAGCCACATATGCAGGTGAAGCAAGTTCTGTGACTGGGCTGTAATGCAGTTGGCTAATAATGAACCAATATAGAAGTCAATTCTGTAATGGGATATATCTGCATAGATAGAAGGAAATGTGTGTTGTAAACCTGAAACAAAATTCAGTCTCCGTTCCTTTTAACTCATGGGGAGAGTAATCCTATGGCCCCTAGACCGTGTCTGGAGGGCCATAGGATAGTTTGGGTTCCTGAATCTAAGACTGGAGGCAGCACTCCAGCCTCGGACCCAGGAGTCCGAGCTCCGCTCCCCCCTCCTCCTCCACTCCCTCTAAGACCTCACAGCCAGCATGGAGAGAACCGTGTTGGCTGCCTCCCCAAGGTCAGAAAAGCAACCTTTGGAGGGAACATAAAGCAGGCATTCCTGTGGGCGGAGAGGGGAGGGGACTGGGGAGGCTGCGGTACAAGGAATCCTTTGGCCTCTCCAGGCTCCTTCCCTCCTCTTCCCCAGCATCTCAGCCACATGGGCGAAAAAGACCATCTAGCTGAAATGCAGAGTAGGAGGAGCACGGAGGTGACAATTGCCTGCGCCACTCCTCCTGCTCTGCATTGGATGGCCCTAAGCCTCTGAGTTCAGAAGCTTATGGCCATCCCCATAGGATCGTGCCCCTAGTCTCTTTGAAATCTTCCAAAGGTGCAAACTGAAAACAATTGAAATTGAAAGGCATTCAGGCACTTTGTATAACAGAATTAAGTAATTATTCAGAATTCCGCTTGTCTGCTTCTGAAACCTTCCTTAGCTTCTCATGACTCTGTTGCTAAAGCAACTTTTCTAAGCAGTAACTATCATTAATGATACAAATATCTCAACAAACTGAGATTGGTTCAAAGTGTTCTGAATATGGAGTATAACAAGTGATGAATGGGGTATAGCTGGAATGGAATTTGAGGTTCAGTGAAATACTTCCAACACATTCCTCCTTTAAAACAAAGAATTATTTTATAATGCTTGGCTCCATGCAGTTGCTATGGAGAAAAGAATGCTGAAAGGTAGTAATCATGGGCAAAACTGCAAGGAGAAGATGGATGGCATGTGAAATCTTTTCATTCTGTATGCTGTGATACTTAGTGCTATTATGGAACATCTATTCAAACAGGCCACTGAAGTCCAGGAGCACTGCAAATTCTGCTTAGATATCACTGAAAAAGTGGTGATGGGCTTTGATCTGTTTATGGTATTTTGATACACAACAGTTGGAAACAAATGCTTCTCATATAGTCTCTGTATGCTTTTGTCTCATTGAGGTCTCCACTGTGTTCTGTTTAAGGTCAGTGGCTTGCCAACTCCTGATATCAACTGGCAAGTCAATGGAAGAGTAATACGTTCTGATAGCTCCCACAAAATGCTAGTTCGTGAAAATGGTGTACACTCCCTGATCATAGAGCCTGTCACAGCAAGGGATGCTGGCATCTATACATGTGTTGCCACCAATCGAGCTGGTCAGAACACATTCAGCCTGGAACTGATCGTTGCAGGTAACATCTCCATGGAGGGCCCTTGCATGGTTACATAAGGAGGAGCCATTTACTTTCGAGTTCCCTAAAGATTATAATCACATGGAGTTCCTTTCCTTTCTGTATTGCTCTTTTTGAAGATACATTATGCCTGTTGGGTAATCATTCCTATTTCCCTTTGGAATTTTTAGGATTCAGGCATAATCCGTAATAGCCTTCATTTATTTTTCCTGAGTCCTTAAGAGACCACCTCAAAGTTTTCAGGATGTATAATCCTGAAAAACGTATAATCATGCTGAGAAAAAGTGCCATATAAATTCTAAGTGCTCAGAGCTCTTTACACCCATTCTCTTGATATCTTTCAACAATCCTGTAGGCTAGTAGTAATAAGCCATATTAAGGGGGATGATGGGTATGTGGCTTCCTTGAAGTAATGGCTTTGAGAGGTGGTGGTAGTTAGTGGATGAGCTGGAGTTTGGTGCATGGACTTTCGGCTGGTATCTCCTGTTTTAAAGCGCTATTAATGCTACACTAACATTCAAATAATAAAGAAAAGGAACTCAGAAATGTATAACTGAAGGAAGAAACTAGGCTGTGCCCTTCTAAGTATGATCAAAATGCATATGGGATGTTTTGGAGAAGTGTTGGGTGGATTGTGTCCTAAATTTGGTAAATTAGTGATCTGAATTCAATTTGTTCAAATCATAGAGACGAGTTCACCCAGTGCTAATTAATGGCTGTACAAAGGAGCAGCATTTGGCTGTGGGGATCTTTAAACATAACCCTCGCTGTTACGAGAGTGGTCTTGATGTTGCTGGGGCTGGTCTGTAAATGATCCAACCAAATGGGAAAGTTCATGTGGATCCTTGCCCTGCTGCTGGCACTCCACCTGGTGGAGGGGTGGGGGAAGGGTGGTCCCCTTTCTAGGAAAAACGCTTGAGGTCAAGTCCCCACCCATGTGGTAGGCTCATTTAAATACTACCCCCCCCCCCGGTGTCAAGGCGCCATGAAAAGCACCCATGGAAAAGCAGTTCCCAGATGGCTAGGGCAGCCTTCCCCAACCTAGTGCCCTCTGGATGTGTTGGGACTCCATTTTCCATAATACCCAGCCAGCTATACTGTCTGGGGATTTATGGGAGTTGTAGTCCAACCTATCCAGAGGGCACCGGATTGGGGAAGGCAGAGCTAGGGTAATGTTAAAAAGGCCCCTTTGTGAAGCGGGGAGGAGAGGAGGTAAGTAAGCTGCCCTCAGTCCTACTAAAGTGGTGAAGAACTTCCATTGGCGTGTGTGTGTGTTTTAACAGAGCACTTATGAGCACAACCCCCAGCTAGTTGAACACTTTTAAGTTCCCGATTTCAGTGGAAAATAAGAACCTGTACAATCCTTGGCTTCATTCGGGCGTAACAAGACCAAATTGCTGAGAGTTCTGGCTTATCTGTCAGAATTCTGCAGGAGCAGCTAACCAGGGGGTGGGCAATTTGTGGCCCTCCAGATGTTGTCAGACTGCACCTCCCATCGGTCCTAGCTAGCATTGAGGTAGGATGGGAGTTGCAGCCCAGCAACCTCTGGTGGGCCACAAGTTGCCCACCCCCAGATTAGCTGCTCCTGCTGGCTGGAAAAGCCCAGTGGGGGTTATCGGGAGCAGGCACAACCATGCTGCTCATAGGCCAGAATTCCCAGCAACTGGGAGTTTGGCTAGATTGTGCTTTGTATCTTTTTCTAAGCTAAGGTGGAGGGGAGCATTAGATTGCTACCTGAGACAGAAAATGAAGAAAAGTGCTGCCTTATGTCATGTCCTCTTGGCAACACTGGAAAATAAACATCGAATCCTTTATCAGTACAAGAGGAAGGAAAAGCTATTTCTCTTTTTTACAGCTAAAGAAGCACACAAGCCACCTGTATTTGTAGACAAACTACAAAACACAGGAGTAGCTGAGGGGTATCCTGTGCGACTGGAATGCAGGGTTTCAGGTGTGCCGCACCCTCAGATCTTCTGGAAGAAAGAGAATGAGTCGCTCACGTACAATACTGACAGAGTGAGGTTAGTCTCATTTACTATTTGTTAATTTCTGAATATCTCTGAATAGTGAGCTATGTTAATTAATGCACCTTGCGTGACTATCCTTTTATTTTAGGTCCCCCCCCCAAAAAAAAAGTTATATTAAGTGAAAAATATGAAACTACTTATGATTTATTTAAAGTGTATTAACCTCACTGGGAATTACAGAAACCTACGCTGAATAACACACAACTTTTAAATTCATATATTTGTCTGATCAAGGGACTGAAGCACTAGCCTGAGTTTTCTCATTCGAAGCTGAATTTACATTTCAGTTATTTGTTACATTTATATCTCGCCTTTCCTCCAAGCAGCCCAAGGCAGAGTACATGATCCTCCTCCTCTCCATTTCTATCCTCACAACGACCCTATGTGGTAGGTTAGGCTGAGAGTCAGTGATGGGCCCAAAGACACCCAGAGAGCTTCATGGCCAAGTGGGGACTAGAGCCTGGTCCTCCCAGTCTAACACTCTACCCACTTCACTACCCCATCTCAGAATCTTGCATGTGTTCAGCTACCTCACTGTCCTTATTTTATCCCCCTTGTAGCATGCACCAGGATAATCACGGTTACATCTGCCTGCTTATTCAGGGAGCTACAAAAGAAGATGCTGGTTGGTACACTGTGTCAGCAAAGAATGAGGCTGGGATTGTGTCCTGCACAGCAAGGCTGGATGTCTATGGTAAGATATTCTTTGGGATGCTTCCAATATTTGGGTGAATTGGGCCAAATGTATAGCTGCAAGTTTGTTGCAGTTTAAATCAGGCCTACCTGTGCAGTGTAAGACCTCTTGCACCCCTCTCCCTATCGCCAATGGGGGGAGGGGAGTTCCAAACTTTTGTTTGCGGCTTGTACCATTTTGTGGGAATATCAGCATACGTGCCAATCCAGAGGGTTGATACTATATTATGATCTACATTATTGCTACTTTCCCTAGTTTCAAAGGTGTGTAGTGGGGGTTTTCCAGTCTGTTGCAACCAGCCAAACATGCTTCATAGCCTTGAATGAGACTCCCTCACAACCCATTCACTCATTATATTTTTTGGTGTACGGGGTGTTTAAGCTGTAGTTTTATATTTTACACTGTTTTATGCTGTACCTTGTGGTTTTAATTTCTGTGAACCACCCAGAGAACTTTCGCTATTGGCTGGTACAGAAATGAATGTTTTTTGAAAATCAATAATTTGTGAACAAAATGTGTGTAATATACCAATGCAGTCAATGAAATGTCAGGATTGGCTGCAGATCCCTGGGAACTGTACACTTAGTTTCAAACCCAGGTTTGTTACCACGTAATGTGAAAAAGCCCTTAGTGTCTTTACTGCTGGGAGTGAATGCTATTTGTGCTATTGCCAAGTTCACCAAGGAGGAGTAGAGGAGGGGAGGGGGGAGAAATAGAGCATAGAGTGCAAGAACCCTGTTGTGTGTCATTATTAGGACACTAAAACCTCTCATTGGATGGTTTCATTTTGAGGGAAGTCAAAATGCTTTCTTTTCATGCCACCTAGAAGACAGATAAATCCCAAGCACTTTTTTAGAATTAAATGAGAAAGGAGACATGCTGGGTCAAGGAGATTTTCTATGATATGTTGCCGAGGGAACTCCTCCTCTTAACCAATGCTAACAAGATCTAAATTTCCAGTGAAAAAAGAAGTTTGCATGTCTTGATACCTCATGCTAAGTCAAAGCCCTTTAGGAAATTGCCTTGAATAGGTGAAAATTTACAGTATTTAAATTTACAGTATTTAAAGCTCTGGGTTGGATCCAAGATCTGCCTTCCTTGAGAGGAAGGGCTCTGCTTACAGGTCCCTCCACCCAATTTGGGGGGATTAGCCCTCACCCACACATAGTTCACCACATTCAAAAGTTCTCTACTCTCTGGTCACATTTTGACATAACAACCCACAAGTTCTCAGGGCTGTGCAGGAGTGAGCGAGCATGCTGCCTAGCAACCACTCACCGCTTCTGCTTTGTTTCCAGACTACAAAACAACTCAGGAAAGCCCTGTTCCTGGGTTGTTTACTGTGATGTCCAAAGCTGGAACTCTGGGTTGTTGAGGGAGACATCCATCTGTATCAAGATACTTCTGTATGAAGTTCACTAGATCCCAGATGAGCACTGTGATGTAGATGTATATCTAGATAGATATTGTGTTTGCATCAGCTTCATTCAGAGATCCGCCAGATATATATTTAAAGGGGGGGCTCCCCCACAAGAGGGATAAAATGCTTGTCACTTCGTATTTGCATTAGCAAACTATTTCCTCTTTCTGCAGCTCAGTGGCAACAACAACCCCAGACCACCAAGCCAAAGAAGGTGCGTCCCTCAGCTAGTCGATATGCAGCACTTTCTGACCAAGGACTAGACATCAAAGCTGCATTTCAGCCAGAAGCAAATCCAGGACATCTGACACTGCAATCTGGATTGGTAGAAAGTGATGATCTGTAAATCCTAACTCTCAGATCCAACATTTTCTTTCATAGTGAAAACACTGAAAGCCATTGTCTTGACCAATTATAATTTATGCCACTTTGTGAAAGGCAGTCACCTTGTGTGCAAAAGATAAAGAACACCTTAATCACGTATTTCTTGCTCAGTATACAAATTAGAGTAGATAGTGATTATTCAGTAGAAATGTACAGCCCACACACACGAACATCACCTTTACCATAACCATTTCTTATTACTATGTGGGTAGTACTATTTTGAATAATCCTGTTCACAAATGCCAAATGCTGAAGTGAGTGTGATTTTTTTCAAAAGCAAACACACTGCAAAACTTATCACCTAGTGCCTTTGCAAGTTGTAGGTGCTATTAATGAATAATGCTAGCCATTTTATTGGGCCACAAGACAACTGCAAGTGTATCAGCAATGCATTCTGATGACAGTGAAAATGTGCAATACGGAAATAATAAAACAAGATGGGAAAAGGAAGAGAGATCTAAGTGAAATTTATCTCTGTAAATGGCTTTCTGTTCTCAAAGGAGAAAGGAGCTACTTGCTTTAATTGTGCTTAATATGGCAAGGAGGCTTCATTTGACTTTTGTTAACTAAGAAGTGGCTAACTTATAAATGTACTGCCAGGTTGAATCAATCATAAAATAATTTAAAATATGGACATTATGATGGAATTGTTTTACAATGTTAGATTTGTAACAGTGGGATGAAACGGGGGCAAAAGGCCAGACCTTCCTCAGAGGATGAAAATACAGGAGAACACACATTTCATCCCTCTGAAATTCCATGGTTACCTAAATGCTTTTTTTTATACTGAGATTTGATTGACCAGAACCTATGTGACACAAGTGAGGATAATTAGTATAGAGTAAGTGAAGAAAGGAGCGAGTCTGCAATAAGGGCTTAAATAATAAGCACATACTATAGAGAATAGATGAGTAGATATGGGGGAATGCAGAAAGATAAGGAAATGTGTTACATTTTAAACACTGCATGCATGTGTACTAGATGTTACATTTTTGCGTTCTTGCCTACTGCAGCATGAATAACCCTGCATATGGCTGGGACTTTGTGAAAAAAATGGTTGGTTTTCCAGAATGTAGACTAGTTCTGCATCTAATTGGACTTCACTTAGATAGTATTATGCAACTTAGATTTAAAATAAATTCATTTTAATTGGGAAGAGTGGAAGACCACTTCCATTGAGTCTGGCAGAAATAAAATGTGGTTTTGATGGTACAAAAGTACTTTGCTACAAAAGGAAAACACTGTATTCCTTATATGAAGCACATTTATAGTACTTTATTTATAATAAAAACGTTGAATCTTTATCTCAACTCAGTTATTCAAGTGCAGTACTTTTTTTAAAAAAAGGTTTTGTATTATGTACCACACCATATATTTTGCATTACAGCTATACATGTATTGCTTTGCACCTCATTGTTAAGCACACAAACCAGGTTTTTAATGGCTAATAAAAACATTTAGCACAGAAGATAGTTACTTTTCTATGCAAACTGCTGCAGATGGTTAAAGCTTGTTAAAGGAATTGCTTACATATTTGTATTGTCATACACAATCTGTCATATGAAATTGTCCTACAGTCATCTTCTAGCCAAGTATGTCATATCACTTACCACATTCTTCTCAAATGTGATTTGATAATCTCCTATTTGTTTAGCTTCACTAGTAGCATTTTGCTTCTTTTTATTTGTATTTATAAAAAAATGTACAATCATACTACTTTGGATTGTTGTGCTGATATCATGTGGGTTTAACATCAATAAATATTACACAAATCAATAATTTGTGTTTTTCTGGATAAAAAGCAGTGATGTTTAATAAGGTTTCAAGAATAAAACTACAGCTGGACTCCTTGCCCCATTCAGCCTGGTGAGACTTGTACCGGAGTTACATGCTTAGGATCCCAGTGCATGGTTACAATCTATGTGTACTTTTAAGCCAATTAAAACTTTTCCTGCCATCTAGGCTCATTCCCTATCACATCATGTTTGTTGACAAGTGGGAGCTCTTCTCACTTGCTTCTACCATCACACCCCAAAGGTATGTGGACACGCTGGAGGAGGGTTTTTTGTGTTTTTCAGGATCATAGGAAAAAAGAAACCCAAACAACTAATACATGAAGGCTAACAGGTGATTACTGACAAATACAGTGAAAGGCCTTGTGATCGCCTCAGTCCTTTATTTTTACCCACATACCCTTAATACTGTGAAAAAGCAGTTTCAGTTTAGTCAACTGTTTGCCATAGGAAACACAGGACTAACCCTGACACATGAAGCTGCCCTACACATAGTCAGACCACTGCCCTATCTAGTCCATATTGTCTACTCTTGAGTAGCAGCAGCTCTGCAGAGCCCTAGGCAGAGGTGTCTTCCAGTTCTATTACCTCAGATCCCTTTAACTGGCGATGCCAGGAGTTGAGCATGACCTTGTGCACAGAGTTTTACCGCTGAGCTGATGCTTGTTACATGGCACGTTACCAAAGACATCGTGATCCGGTTTGCCCATAGTGGTGCGCGCCAGCCATGTTCCGCAGCCATTTTGAATATTCAACCCCTGATCAAGCCAATGGGTGGTTTCTATGTGATCTCCAAACACAGATGCTATAGCTGAATCGTGGGTTAAACAACCGAGATAACCTAAATACTAACCTCAGATTAACTGTGGGTTGCTTAACCCACGCTTAACCTATAGCGCCTGGGAATGTTTGGGGGCTGAATAGTCCAAAAGGCTGTGGAAGGCACCCAGCATGTTAATTAATCCACAATTTGCTATTACATGCGAACAGCCCCATAGACAAAAGCTGTTCTGATTGCTTTCATTCCCCACTCCCAGCAAAAACTACAATGTCTGGGGAAATACAATTGTGTACAGAACACTCATGCATCCACAAGAACTGCTTAAATGTCCTTAAGAGTAAAATTGCTTTTATGTAGGAATAGTTTGAGCAATTCCAAACATGCATGATTTTATGGTTTGTTTCTGAGCCACTGAGGCATCGGTCCAGTTCTGACAAAATAGAACCCATGAGTTGTTTAACCAATGGGTTGTCAAGACTGCATGGGAGTAAGCAAGCACGCTGCCTTCTGACCACTCACTGTTTCATTTCCAGTTTACAAAACAGCATTATTTGTTGTTGGGTTAAAACCCTGGGTTGTTTCTTCCTCAACAACCCAGAGTTTTGAGTTACCATGGCACAGATTATTTTGTAGAACACTCGCTCATTCCCATGCAGCCCCAACCATGGGTTAAGCAACCCATAGTTGGTCATTACGTGTGAATCAGGTCAGAGTCTATACGAATGCTTTATCAGCAGAACGAATTCCTGTTTGGTACTTAAGAGCTTGAAATGTGGCATTCAAGCCTCTTAAATAATGCACTTCCCATCATACAACATAAGCAACTTGCTGGGTTGGATCCAGGATCTGCCATCCACCCAATTTTGGGGACTCTCCCTCCCCACCACAGATCACCCCATTCAGCAGGGTCTCATGACTCCCATGTAGCATTTTCAGGGGGCTAGGGAGGCTACCACAGCAATGAGAGGGCATGGAAGTCACTTTCATCAGTGCATTTGCTCCAGCATGAAACTGGATCCAACCCTTAAGCCATACTTGGATTTAAGTGTGCAAGTAGACCCATTGAAATAAATGGAAATGAACTTAGTCATATTTAGAGTACCTATTAATATCAATATAAGTCTGGACCCAACCCAATATAAATGGTTGGCCTTTAGACACAGCAGTAAGCACTATTTGATGGATACATTTTTAGATATTAGAACACTTAATCTTAGTTCATACTGGCATCTTACAGTCTGATCCTATAAGCCAGGGCTTCCCCATGTGGCACCTGTAAGTCCCCAACATGGTGCCAGCAGGCACTTGAGATTTATTTTAATTTCCCATTTTTTTTAATATACATACATAGATTTGTATGAAATGCATACAACTTTCTAGCAATTATACATAGACTGCAACAAAAGTAGACCAAATACCCAAATAAGTATCCATTTGAAGGTGGTGTCTATACGCCACCCTTTCAAATACTGGAAGTGTCGTAAGGGCCTCAATCCATTGCATTACAGGAGGTGAGTGTTTATTTTTCCAGTGTTGTAATAATAGGCTTTTAGCTATCAAAAGGGTGCAGGGAATCCATTTACACTGACCATTTGTTAATTTCCATGAAGCAGGTAAATCATTTAAAAGAGCATGTACATCAATGAGTATTAAAGACTGTTCCAGTACAAAAAAATTCTGTCCGATAACCTATTCACACAAAAAGCAACTACTGGACACTGCCAAAACATATGTTTAAAAGAAGTTCTTGCTGTGTTGCACTGCCCGCAATTAGCTGAATTAGACAATCCCTGATTAAAGTGACATTGTGGTGTCTGGCAGACACGAAGCAATTTTTTTTTGCTGAATTAAGATGCAGCCTAAAATCCATAGACGTGAAAGGTAGACATCAAAGCAGTGACCCACCGATAAGGCATTTTGTGGTGGAGCCCACAGCAGTTTCTCAAATTCCCAAACGTACCCACAGGTCCAAAAAGGTTAGGAACCCTTGCTATAAGCTGTTAAGTTCACTACCTTACAAGGGGTGGGGGAGAGGAGTTTGAGCAGAAACAGCCAAGCCATGGAAACCACAGCTGGACATTTCGTAGAATTTGCATTGGCAGCTACAATCCTGAACCTTTTTTGTCCAGGTACAGCTAGAGGAGTATTTCTATCTGAAAGAGAGATCATGGGCACAAAACAGGCACTGCATGCACCATTCACACCACTCAAAATCCCCATCTAACAACTAGAACTATGCACACACAGCCCAATTCAGTATATAATTCCACTCAACTGTGGGTGAGAAGAGAGAGTCAATGTCCACCCTTTCCCCCAAACACCTTATTGGAACTACAACCAATAATTTGAATGGAGCTTTGGCTGGTAAACCTTGGATGGTAAGCAGTGGGAATGGTGCACAAAGCAGTTTATTGCTGGCTATGAATGTTGTTGGATTGGGACCACTGATGTCAGTTGTACTTCAACTTCGTTTGGGCTGGAGAAGGCTAGATTACACCCTATTCAAAGGTTAAGGGTGTTTCTACATGAGGCTTTAATCCCATACCTTTACCAAGGCTTCTGCTTCTGGATTCTTTGCAGGATTAAGATCAGCTCCTTTACATGTGCTTTTTTCCCAGGGGTTTCTTTCTCTTTCTGTGCTTCATTGTACAGCCACTAGATGGCACTGTGATACAGTGCAATTGTGCAATTATGGAAGACACTCATTCCACCATTTCTAAATAATACCAGACTTTCCTCATTAGGGGGAAAAAAAAAAAAAAACACTAATGGTTGCAAAGCATGGGAGAGGCCCTGGAGGATGACAACATTGTGTAAAGGACTCACAAACTACTGTGAGTGAGCAATCACAAGAGCACAATAAAAGCCTCGTGTAGAAAGGCTCTAAGACTTTGACACATCAACCTAAATTGCTGAACATTAAACACAAAACTTGCTCTTAAGTTCAGAATGACTAAACTTTACACATTTCTTCCACCCTTAGTGTCTATCTTTAGAAAAGCAAGTTGTTTAGGAAATAATAGTATTCAAATTTTAAAAATTGTATCTTTAAAAACCAAACATCTATACGCTGATTCACCCAATAGCCCTGGGAATAAAATACAATTAATTGCATCCCACCTGGTCTATGTAGGCAAAATGCAATAAACAGAATGTCTGCTTCTTTCAGACCAGAGTATGGGTTCATAAGCAAACGTGGGATGCCTCTTGCCAGCAAAGTAACTTTTGTGGTATTGGAATGTTTTCCTGAGATGATTTGTGCTTGTGATTAATTTTGTTGCTGGTGTGCCATAAAATCTAACCAATAATTTATGGAAACATTTTGCTTGTCAAACAGTAGAAGAAAATAGCTGTCCGCATTATGTTCAATACATTCATGATCACAGCAGAGGTGACTCAGGCCTCAAATATAAAATAAGTCTTGCTTGCTCTTTTAAAAAGCTGTTGCTATAAAAGCAAATACTTGAGCATGCTGTTAGAATGAGCGCATGATGGTTTAACAACTGAGGAACACTCAGTGTGGTACAAGTAGAGGAAAACACGTAGGATGTTGAAGTAGAAAACTGAAAAAATAGAAAATATAATTACATTTCACAGTAACCTCTGTCTTGCTAAATCACAGAGAAAGGATCCCATAAACATAACTCTCCAAACTTATTCTACAGAGGCCTATTTGTCAATCTTTAAAATGTTTGGTGAGGCCCACTGATTCATCTAAAGATCCAGTGATAATCTAGTAAACGTTTCAGACGGTGTGGGAGCAGAGATTTATCATTATATCAGTAGGGGAGGCGGAACTCAAACATTTCTAACTTGCAAGATCTAGCTTAAATAACCGCCTCCTTTTTTCTGGAAACACAATCCTTGTGGCAGCTAAACAAATGCTCACAAAAGTATTTATTAGACATTTATTTTCAGTTGTCAAAAATGCAAGGGACTAGCCAGTTTGGCAGCTAAATAGCACGTAGAGCACAAAACTCAGTGTGGGAAAGCTGCTTTCTAAATCTTATGAATCCCAAATACTATTAAAGTTTGTTAGTAGGATCCCTAAGTGAATTAAGGTATATCTACTTGTTATAAATAAGTATTTTCACTTAGTTCCAGCAAATAAGTCTGACTATATTTAAACCCACTAATTTATGCCAGCAGATTTTGTTGAAATAGCTGAAATGGCATAGTATATCATGGTGGAACAGAAAAGAAACTTTGGGTTCTGTGAAGCTATGCACAAACTCAGAACTATGCACTTCAGATACAATTCAACATAAAGTTAAGAGCACTTAAGCTATTAGTGTAGATATCCATCCCTGACCATGGAACCTCAAAACCATCGTGAAGTTTTAACAGGCACTGCCTACATACAGTCAGGGCCAGAAATACTGGAACAAGGATAACTGGTTTGGCAGTTGGCTTCTGTACACCACCACATCGAAGTTGAAAGGAAACACACCCAGATGGGAGTGAAGTCAGGACTTTCCACTGTCATTCAAGGGGTTTGACAAAAGTGGGGCACTAACCATTCAGGAAGGACAGCCAGTGGCATACACACACACCCATCGCTGGTGGCTCATAAGTAATGGAACAAACCATCATCATTTCAAACTTAAGGATCGCCTTTAATACCTGGATGAAAATCCTTTACAGTCAATGACTGCCTGAAGTCTGGAACCCATGGACATGACCAAATGCAGTTTCCTCCCTCGAGGTGCTTTGCCAGGCCTTTACTACAGCTGCCTTCAGCTGCTGCTTGTTTGTGGGTCTTTCTGCCTTCAGTCTTGTCTTCAGTAAGTGAGAAGCATGCTCTATTGGGTTGAGATCAGGTGACTGACCTGGCCATTGAAGAACATCCCACTTCTTTGCCTTCAGAAACTCTGGGGTAGCTTTTGCTGTATGTTTTGGGTCATTGTCCATCTGCAATATGAAGCGGCGTCCTATCAGTTTGGCAGCATTCGGCTGAATCTGAGCAGAAAGTATAGCCCTATACACTTCAGAATTCATCCTGCTGCTTTTTTCAGCAGTCAGGTCATCACTAAACACCAGTGACCCGGTTCCATTGACAGCCATACATGCCCATGCCATCACACTGCCTCCACCATGTTTGACAGATGATGTGGTATGCTTTGGATCATGAGCTGTTCCTTTCCTTCTCCATACTTTTCTCTTCCCATCATTGTGGTACAAGTTAATCTTGGTTTCATCAGTCCAAAGGATCTTATTTCAGAACTGGGCAGGCCTTTTTAGGTGTTTGCTGGCAAAGGCTAATCTGGCCTTTTGGTTCTTGAGCATTACCAGTGGTTTGCACCTTGTCACGAAGCCTCTGTATTTACATTCATAAAGCTGTCTCTTGACTGTAGATGTTGACAATGACCTGCCTACCTCCACAAGAGTGTTCTTGACCTGGCTGGATGTTGTGAAAGGGTTCCTCTTCACCATGAGCAGAATTCTGCGGTCATCCACTTCAGTTGTCTTCCATGGTCTGCCAGGCCTTTTGCTGTTGCTCAGCTTGCCAGTTAATTCCTTCTTTTTCAGGATGTTCCAAACTGTTGTACTGGCCACTCCCACTGTTTCTGCTATCTCTCTGATGGGTTTATTTTGTTTCCTCAGCCTAATGATGGCCTCCTTCACTTGCATGGACACCTCTTTGGACCTCATGTTGGGAGTTCCAGTGAATAGCTACCAAACACAAATGTAACACTCAGAACCACCTCCAGGCCTTTTCTCTGCTTGATTGGTCATGGGGTACCCAGGAAACAGGCCACACCTGGCCATGCAGCTGCTTGTCAGCCATTCATTCCATTATGAGCCACCAACGATGGGTGTGTGTGCGCATGCCACTGGCTGCACTTCCTGAATGGTTAGTGCCCTACTTTTGCCAAATCCCTTGAATTATGGCTGAAAGTCCTGACTTCGCTCCCATCTGGGTGTATTTCCTTTCAACTTCAATGTAGTGGTGTACGGAGATCAACTGCCAAAACAGTTATCCTTGTTCCAATATTTCTGGCCCTGTCTGTAGATGCAACTTTTTCTCCACAGCCAAATTAGGAAATTACTGTTTGAGATGGCCTGGATGTCTTTGGATTCAACTGTATTTGAATTTTTGTGTGGCACAGGTCAAAGTGAAGCACTTAAGACCCACTGATTTCATACTTATTTTTCCCCATTTAAATCAAATGGATTTAAAAGTGCTTAGTTTGGGTTGGATCTTTCCCGTAGCTCTAATTGTGTCATATCATCATGCCTATGTAATATTCTGCACACTTTGGCCACAATTCAGTATAAAGTTAAGAGCACTTAGGTCTATTGAATTCAGTGCAATCATTTAAACTTCATGAAATAATTCCATATACAGAGAAGAAATGAGCATTCATTTTCAAGCCACGAGGTTTGAGCAAAATATGTGAATGGACATTTATGTGGACAAATGATATAGTTTTGTTATCTAAAATTGGGACTTTTTTTCAATTATGTATCAGTTCTAAGAAAAGTTTGGAAAACAGGGTACCTAACAGCATGTATTAGCTCTGAAAATTCAAGCCAAACCTAAGTTGAAGATAGACAGCACAAACTTTGTTACAGTATGAAACACAACATCCATACTATTAAATTTATCTTGATGAACCACTATCCCTTAAGTTATACTGACCTCAAGAGGTGAAAAGGAGATCTTTACATGATCCACTCATGAGATCTGTTCATACAGACATCATTTTTCCAAACATGTAAGCACACTTGCTTCTCCCTCTCATTCCTGTTGGATCAAGCCTATATGAAAATCAACTGTATAGTTTTTTCCAGACCACATTTTAAGACCTATAGCAGGACTGTATATAGTTTTTTTTGTTTACATTTTTCTGCTATGCTTATATTTCTGCCAATTCTATTTACGGATCTAACTGGACATCTGCATTATTGATGCAGTCCAATTTTCAATTTAAAATTGGCAGCTTGGCCACTAAACCCAATAAGATTCTTTAATTCTTTATCTCTAAGCTAGACAATTGTGCAAATAAAAAACAGTGACTTAGGGAGAAATCCTATGGCCACTAGTCAGCAGCTAGACAGCCATAGGATAGCTGGTTTTCCAGGAACCGACCTCAGAGCCCACACTCTGAGGTCGGTTCCTGGAGAACAGACCTTCCCCCACTTCCCGCATGGCCTTGCAGGCAGCGCGGAGCAGCCTTGTGTTCCGGTCTCACAGGAGGAGAGGCCAAAACAAGGCATTCTGGAGGCGTTCTGGGGTGGGGAGGGCGGAAATGCCGGTATGACACATCCTATGTGTCATCCGGCAGCCTCCTCCCCCGTTCTGCCCTCCCATGGCTAGACAGCTGAAATTGTCTGTCTAGCCGAAAATGCAGGGCAGGAGAAATGCAGAGGGAACGATCCCCTCCATGCTTGATAAAGCAGCAGTTACAGGAACTCTGGGGGAAAGCGACCATGTTGTACTTGAGTTCTTGGCTCTAAGGGAAGCAAAAGCAAAAGCCGAATGTAGTCAAACGCGTACCCTGGATTTTAGGAAAGCTGATTTTAATAAACTCAGAACAATGATCAGTAAGGTCCCATGGCAAACGACGCTAACGAGAAAAGGAGTCCAAGATGGGTGGGAGCTTTTAAAAAAGGAAATTCTCAAGGCACAATTACAAACAATTCCAACAAGAAGAAAAGATGGAAGACAACGGAAGAAGCCAATGTGGCTTCACAAAAAGCTTAGGGATGACCTGAAAACAAAAAAGGACACATATAGGAAGTGGAAAGAAGGCAGAGTATAGGCAGAGTACAGGCAGGTAGCACAGAATTGCAGGGATGGCATCAGAAGGCTAAAGCTGAGAATGAGCTGTGGTTAGCGAGGGATGCTAAAAACAACAAAAAGGCTTTCTTCAGCTACGTGCATAGTAAAAGGCAGAGGAAAGAAATGGTTGTTCAGCTATTAAATAAGGATGGCAAAACAATAACAGATGACAAAGAAAAGGCAGAAGTGCCCAATTCCTACTTTGGCTCAGTCTTCTCCCAAAAGAGGGTCTATGACCCCCCTGGCAAAGGCGAAGTACAGGCTGAAGGGGCAGGATTGCAGCTTGAGATCAGTATGAGATCAGATTGGCATATGGTCAAGGAACACCTAATTACTTTGAATGGGTTCAAATCTCCAGGGTCAGATGAATTGCATCCTAGAGTAATAAAGGAACTGGCAGAAGAACTCTCAGAACCACTGTCTGTTCTCTTTGAGCAATCACGGAGGATGGGTGAAGTGCCAGATGACTGGAGGAGGGCTAATGTGGTCCCTATCTTCAAAAAAGGAGGAACCTGGGAACTACAGACCAATCAGTCCGACATCAATCCCTGGGAAAATTCTGGAGCAGATGATAAAGCAAGCCATCTGTAAGCACCTTGAAAACAATGCAGTGATTACTCGACACCAACATGGATTTGTCAAGAACAAGTCCTGCCAGATGAATCTGATCTCATTTTTTGATCAAGTCACCTCCCTTGTGGACTGTGGGAATGCTATAGACATAATATACCTCGACTTCAGCAAAGCTTTCGACAAAGTGCCCCATGATATCCTGATGAGCAAAATAGCTCAAAGTGGGCTAGATGAAACAACGATCCGGTGGATCCACAGTTGGCTACAGAATCGGACTCAAAGAGTACTTATCAATGGGACCTTCTCAAACTTGGGAGACGTAACGAGTGGGGTACCGCAGGGCTCAGTCCTGGGCCCAGTGCTCTTCAACATTTTTATTAATGACTTGGAGGAGGAGGTGCAGGGAATGCTGATCAAATTTGCAGATGACACAAAATTGGGCAGGATAGCTAATACTTTGGAAGACAAACAAAATTCAAAGTGATCTGGATAGACTGGAGCGCTGGGCAGAAAACAACAGAATGACATTTAATAGGGATAAATGCCAAGTTCTGCACCTAGGAAAAAGAAACCAAATGCACAGTTACAAGATGGGGGATACGTGGCTCAACGTGACACACAAGAAGGATCTTGGAATTGTTGTCGATCACAAGCTGAATATGAGCCAACAATGTGATATGGCTACAAAAAGGGCAAATGCTACTTTGGGCTGCATTAATAGAAGCATAGCTTCCAAATCCCGGGAAGTACTAGTTCCCCTCTACTCAGCACTGGTTAGGCCTCATCTGGAGTACTGTGTCCAGTTCTGGGCACCACACTTTAAGAAGGATGCAGACAAACTGGAGAGGATTCAGAGGAGGGCAACAAAGATGATCAGGGGACTGGAAACAAAGCCCTATGAACAGAGACTGAAAGAACTGGGCATGTTTAGCCTTGAGAAGAGAAGACTGAGGGGAGATATGCTAGCGCCCTACAAGAACTTGAAAGGTTGTCACAGAGAGGAAGGCCAGGATCTCTTCTCGATCATCCCAGAGTGCAGGACACGGAAGAATGGACTCAAGTTACAGGAAGCCAGATTCCAGCTGAACATCAGGAAAAACATCCTGTTAGAGCAATACGAGAATGGAACCAATTACCTAGGGAGGTAGTGGGCTCTCCCACACTGGAGGCATTCAAGACGAGGCTGGACAGCCATCTGTCAGGGATGCTCTGACTTAGATTCCTGCATTGAACAGGGGGTTGGACTCGATGGCCTTGTAGGCCCCTTCCAACCCTACTATTCTATGATTCTCCTGCCCTGCATTGGATAGGCGGCTGCCTCCGAGTTCAGAGGCAGCCGCCTATCTGCATAGGATTACGCCCCTAACATCCATGTACATTGACATTCATACAGTATAATGTTGAACATCTCTGTTATCTAGATACTGTAGTGGATATGAAATATGTGTTTGCATTCTAGGTGTGTATGGGTGTAAAAAAAAGTCTGCATACGGTAGGGTATGTAAGATATCCAGCATAAGGCAGAATATTGCTTTGATAGCTTCCAATATGGCAAGTGATTATATTTTTCATTCTTGAATGCAGGAAAAAGATACCCATACCTTTGAGATTAATACTAGTTTCTGCCCTGAAAAATGAAGCTCCTCCAAAAGTGCTGACAGTTTATAAAATAAAAAATAATCACAGCATTCCTGATGTTTTGCAACAGCATGAACATTTTATCATCTTCTTAAAAAGACATGTAGAGAAACCATTCTGAAGTGTTTGCAAAGGCAAATATTTATGCTTCAATTAGAGAAGGCTAGGATATGTCATTTCTAAATAATAATTTATCACTCTTTTAAGTACTTTGAATGAAACAACATATCAAAATTATTATTTAAGAAACCCAAAATCATGAGGTTCAGCACTTTACATTCTTTATTAGGAACCACTTAACAGGAGAACCAAAATAAATGCTCATGCAGTATGTCCTACTCCAACACAGCTGGGTTATTGACTTGTCAACATTCCTAAGCACTAGATCATCAGTTTGCTTCACCACTCTGAGTGGAACACCCACAACATAAACGATGAAAAAAATATCATACTGGACTTGCAAAATGAACTAAAAGTAAACCAACTTCAAAGGGGTAGCCATTTTAGCCTTTTTCAGCAAAAAGGACCAAGAGTCTTGGGGTACCTTAAAGATTAAAAGATTTATCGTAGCATAAGCTTTTGTGGAATAGAGCTGATTTCATCTGATGAAGTAAGCTCTAGTTCATGAAAGCTTATGTCACAATAAATCCTGTTAGTTTGTAAGGTGTTGTAAGACACTGTTTTAACAAATAAAGCATGGGCAGAGCAATCCTGCTGCTGATGGTGGGGAACTCAGTGAAAGAGCTACCACCAGTTCCTAAGTCCTGCCGGCTTGTGCCAGCCAGAACAGAAAGTAGGGCCATTTATACACACACACACACATTCCTTTAATGGGAGAGAATTAACTATACCAGATCTTGGGCTGGCATAGTTTCCAGCTCTGTTTGG
This sequence comes from Heloderma suspectum, assembly GCF_057233095.1. NCBI lineage: Eukaryota > Metazoa > Chordata > Lepidosauria > Squamata > Helodermatidae > Heloderma > Heloderma suspectum. Next base: position 76,326,915 of record NC_139462.1, read on the forward strand.
GCCATGTCAGGGCAATGAAGGAAGCTAGGATCTTGAGGATCCATGGCTGCCCCTCAGATGCCCCCCAAACTGCGCTGTGCCATAGGAGTAGAAAGCTCCACTGCTGTCCAGGGATAACCCCTGGCAGCAGAGCTCCTTCTACACCTGAAGAGAGGACGGACCATGGCATCCAGTGGCTCCTTGGCTCTTCACAGGGAGCATAGGACTGCTTTCAATGTTAAATTTAGAATATTTTTATCCTAATTCTCCAGAAAAAAGCCTCTTTCTCATATTCATAATCACATATTGAAATGGAACCCTGGAATTACATTTTCTCATTTGGTGTCATGCATCAGAATTTGTTTATCTAAATTCAAGGTAAGCCCATAATTTGCAAGACTATGTAGAAATTGTACTAATTTAATTTAAAAGACTGGCAAGAGAGCCATCATCCCAGTTCATTTCTTGGGTTTCCCCACAACTCAAGACTATGCTATTATGACTTTTAAATCAGAAGTTGCAGACCTCCATCTATAACTAGAACATGTCCTGTTATATAAGGAGATTCTAGAAGAAATACAACTGCTTTGGCAACTTCATATGGCTCCCCAAATCTTCCAAGAGGAATAGTTTTCTTCAACTGTTCTTCTTTCAGATGTGTTGTCATATCTGTATGAATAAAACCTTAACAAAAAGGAAGGGGGAAAGATGCTTATGAAATAAGATTAAGTAAAATCCTGATATAATTCTTATTAATAATTCCTATTATCGCATCTATAGTCTCCTGAGATTCAGTGTCATGCATCTGTCAAAACTCATAGCACAATTCCACAACTGAGAACCAATTTTAAAAACAGTTGGACAGGACAGCCATTCAAATAGGAGATGCCTTCTAATACAGGACTATCCTCTGACATCCCTTCAAACGGAGGACTGTCCTCTGTAAAGTAGGTCACATGGCTACCCTACTCAGCACACACAGAAGGATACAACTGCACTGGAAGTTCCCTTATTTAAATGAGAGTTCTACATTCCAGGGTCAGACAGATCCTGTGTTCAAATAACTGCAGGATCCGCCAGTATAGGTATAAGCTTTTGTGTGTGGTGAAGGGCAGAGGGGTGGAAACAAGCCCAAGACTTGTTTCCATCTTACAGCATATAAACATTTGAAGGGGAAGCTGCCCTTGAATAGACCCAGAAGGAAGTTTCCATATTTAGAATACAAGAGTTCTACTTCTGACTTTCCACTACAGCCTCTTCAAGTTAACTGAAATATTTCAATGAAGAAAAGGTGTGTTTCACTATAAAATAAATAGAAAGCAACTCATGCACTGACAGCCTTGCAGTGCAACCCCTTGCATGCCTATTCAGAAGTAGGTCCCATAGATTTCAATGGGCCTCCAACCTGGAAAGTGTACTTAGGATTGCAGCCTTAGTAGGGTAAAATCAAGGGACATCAGAATTGAATAAAATGAACAGAGACAATGCATGACAATGTATTTATGCCTTAGGTTCGGGGGTTGGAGGTTAAATTCTCATATCCAGGGACTTTTGTTAGTGTTATTCAGTGCATTGCTAGAGGCTGGCTGAGATGCCAGAAAGTGTTAATGTTCAAAACCACATCTTGCCGTAGCTAGTAGAGAAGTTCCAATGAAATTATTCAAAATAAAGGACAGTGTTTATGCGAGAACTAATTATTCTGTGTGTGTACATACATAAAATTATGAAGGCTGTTTGTTTTTTTGCTAAGCCAATAATTATTCTTCTGTTCAGTCATGCAGTCACTAACAGTTCTCTTTTAAACAAAGAGAAAACAAAATACTTGCTATTACTAAAGCAGACAAAGTCTGGAAACTATTTCTGCATGAAGATAAGTTATCCACAGAATCAAAAGAAGTATATGAGGATCTTAAATATTTCCTTAATTATTAGAGGTCCCTGTTTATATGTACATGCTCATCAAGGATAGTATCAAAATATCTACAGGTTATATTTGTTTTTTGAGCACACTTCGCGAGAGAGCGGAGGACAGGAAGGCCTGGCATGCTATGGTCCATGGGGTCACGAAGAGTCGGACACGACTTAACAACTGAACAACAACAACAACAACACTAAAGGACAACTAGCAATAAGAACAAAAGGCAAGAGTCCTTAAACACAGCTATACCCTACAAATACAGAACAGCTAAGTGACTAATATATTCCTGTTTTTAAAATAAAAATAATCCTTAAAATATATGACGTAAAGTACCAAATCCAAAATGGAGCTAAAAGAGGCTATTTAAAATATAGATGCAAATTTTAATTTTGTACTTGGGCTTTAACTCAGTTAAAAGACATCACAATTCTTCACACTATTGGTTGCTGGTTCCATAATGAGGATTTGTCCTAAATTTGAAAATTCAGGGTTGTATCCACAGTTAGCCCTACTTAGAGTAGACCCACTGAAATAAATGGGATGTATGTTAGACTAACACTGGATACAACCCCCAGTGTGTTGTCAACAATTATTTAGTCTGTAGCTATAGGAAAGGAATAACTGCTGTCATTGTTATAATTTTCATTAAGAAATACTTTTAAGTTGGCTGAAACAATGCAATCCTGAAGAGAAACTGAAATGTCTCTTCTATTGGTTGTCAGGATTATGACATCACTATCCAGCCCATCTAGCAGCTACTTCTGAAAAAGACCAGTTTTTGAGCTAGATTTTCACACTCTTTCCTGCTTTTTTTATAGCCCTGCTATCACATCTACCTTATGACCTACAAACCAACAGCATATTGATTAAAGAAGGCAGGGGAGACAATGGGAAAGTCCAGCTCAGTAACAGTACTTAGAGGAACAGAACCCCCATCTACCTTCTACCTATAAGACTTCAATTTGCTAACTTGCTCACCTTATTGGCCTAGCAGGAGTTTGAGGCCTGAAAGGTGACAGCAGACCTTTGAAAAAGGCAGGAGTGTGTGTGTGTGTGTGTGTGTGTGTAAAAATCCACTTAATATCCATAGACCAATCAATAGTAGATGGAGGAACCAAAGGGTGAGGTCATAATCATATCAGCGAAACGTAGGTTGTTTTTAGTCTCTACTGTTGCCATGTAAACTTCAGGGTATATTTTCTTGAAAACTGTAAATAACTATCGCAACTACTCTTATTCCTCTACCAACTGAGTATATAATTGATGCAATTATGGGACTGATACCAACATCTGAAAGTTTGGAGAAATCCCCATTTTGTTTTACATTCTGCACATAAGGAGTTCAGAGCGTTCGCATTTTGTCACTCCAATCTTACTAACATACTGAATCCCAAGTGACATTCAGGAAATAAGTAATTGAACTCAAAACTAACCTGGAGCAACCATGTTCACTCGAATGTTCTTTCTTGCTACTTCTTTAGCAAGAGAGCGTGAAAATCCAACTAATCCTGCTTTGCTGGCACTATATACACTCTGACCAGCATTGCCCTTCAATCCAACAATACTTCCTAAAATACACCAAAAATAAAGGTAGTCAAAGATCAAGAGTTCTAGCCAAACAGATTTATTTTTATAATAGCTATACCGTACACCTTGATAAATTTTGAACTTTTAACTAAATGATTGAAAACGACGAGCAAAGGGCTGGATGTGCCCGATCTCGTCTGATGTCGGAAGTTAAGCAGGATCAGCCCTGGTTAATACCTAGATAGAAGACCACCTGGGAATCAGCCTTCCTGCATTGAGTCCTGTTGGACTCCACGGCCTTATAAGCCCCTTCCAACCCTATGATTCTATAAGCCTATATTACTTGCCTAATGTGCATAAAGACCTTACACTGAAGAAGCAAGCATGCATTCAATAAATTATATTAACAGATATAGTTTAAGTCAGCCATATAAAAATCCAAGCAGGAACTCAAAAACACTTGCAATGGGTAGAGAGGTGAGGACAGAGGGAGAGATAGCTGGCAGGCTGGCTGATGTCCTCCTTCCCCCTACACCCAAACTGATCCCTTGCTTCTCCCAATGCTCCATCAGACCATGACCAGATTTGTATGATCGCCACAGCCACTGTGACTTGTTTAAGCCATAGTGGCCTGCAGCACATGCCAGATAGTATCTGAATATTCAAGCCATGGCCGCAGCTTGTCGTGTCATCTGAACCTGGGCGGTGGGGGTTGTGCGAGGATTAAACAACCCTTGTATAACCCTAGAATAGGCGATGGGTTCACATGACATGTGGCTTGAATATTTAAAATGACCACACACATGCACTGAAGCCCACTGTGGCTTAAATAAGCCATGGTGGGCTGTTTGATCAAGCAAACCTTCCCAGTGAGTGTACATTAGCTTCAGGAGCTAGAGAAGTACCAAAGGCCTGAGGCTAGAGTCCCCATGATATAGTTACTTCCCATTTGGGGAACGTTTAAAGAGTTTGTCAGTTAACCCTGCCCTCCCCCAATATTTATTTCCCATGGTTTAACAATCTTTGCCCTCAGCTTGCCAGCATCAGCCCCTTCCCACTATGCAGTTATGTGTTGTCCAGGAACAGGTGTGTAAATAGGTATCTGATAAATTCTACAATCTCATTAAGATATGGGTGGAAATAAATATGCATTTTAGCCAACTTATGGAGACTCAGTATAAGGCAGACTAAAAAAATGACAGAAGGTCTTGAATAATATAAAGTGATTAGACAGAAAGCAAATATGCAATGGGAATATGCATTATTCCCATTAACAAAACTGCTTACAATATGCAGATTTAGAAAGACGTGTTTTACGTCTCCTATGTACTTATGTGTTTAATATTGATAATTACTGATAGAAACTGCCAATATTTACAATGTTAACTTGCTTTGCTACAAGTATTGCACAGATAAAAGGATAAACAAACCAAAACCATAGGCAATGTTCAATGTTGCATGAGGACTTCCAGTTAAGCAACAAATTTCCCATCCTCTCCTTCCCCCTGCAGTCCCCATGCACCCCTAAAATTTGCGGCAGAGCAGATGGGTGGGGGAACATAGGGCCTGCCAGAGGAGGGGGAAATCTGGTCCACTAACAGATACCATTGGTGGATGAACAGAATTGGATTTCATCCCATGATTTTCCTTCTAAAAATGTTTCAGCACACAAGTGCTGTGCATAGGGGTAGCACTGTCAAGGATAGAAGTGTTCACATATACCGAAGTGGCTATATTGGCAAAGATTTAACGCTACAAAGCCAAGAGAAAATCATTTTACTTATAGAACCTGACAACTAAATGGAATAAAAAGAATTATAATATTCCACTTTCTTCTGACATCGTTCTATACTTACCTGTTCCTTGTATGTAAAATTATAACATGACCCTGAAATCAAGTCAATCCAGAAAGAAAAGAACTAAGCACCTTAAGTATTTAAAATAATCTTTAACTTATCATTCTACTTTTTCTGTTTTAAAACCATCTCTGTGTAAAATGTTTTGCCTTAAGACCATTAAAAAATAAAGGGCACATTCAGTTTTGCAGTGTGTTTCCTATGGCTTCGATGAAGCTATTACGACATTACAGGCATTTTGTATGGAGGCATTTAATACTGGAGAAGGTGACTTATTTTTTTTTTTAGAAAAAATGATTCCGGCAATTCTTTCACACCTAAATATATATATTATTTACTTAAAAATATTTATGCCCCTCCTTCCCACTTTCAGCCCCCAAGGCATCTTTCAACATAAAGCTAACAATAAAATGTAACTTGTATTGGAATATTAGTGCTATTTGGGACTAGAGAGGAAAGGGATGAACACTTTGGCTTCTGCTATCAGCCAGGAGACCAAGGACTACTGGAAGGGTGCATCCCCTGCTTGCCAGGAATAACATTAAGTTAAGGGGTGAACATCCTGACCTTATCCATTTGCCAGAGAAAGAGCAGTTGCAGGGAACTCTTGTCCCCCTCACTGTCACAAAGAACATGTGGCACCAACTACCTGTAGCCTTGGGAAAGCAGAAGTAAGGGGAATGAACACTCTGGCCTCCTCCAAATAGCCACCAACTGCTATTCAAGCAAGAACCCCAGCAAGAGACAATCAGCCTGACCCAAAGTGCATTTAAATGCCCAATTCTAGCTCACCACCTTGTTTTTGCCTTGAAAAACTGATCTCCCTTCTCTTCCTTTCCCTCCACTCCTCTTCCCTTGTGTGTCTTGTCTTTTTAATTTGTAAGACTGATAGCAGGGCCTTGCTCTCTCTCTTTTTAATGATATGAGCCATTTGGGGAGACAATAATTGTCTAAAAAGCAGAATAAAAAGGAATGTTGGTACTTACCATATGTTCATTTTCTGTAGTGGATGGAGGATACCGCTGAGTGGGTTGCTCTTCCCATTTGCTCTGATTGGCTGGGACATTTAAATGAGCTCAACTGCCCTCTCACATGGGAGAGTAACCTCCCGCTTCCAGGTTCAAAAGGTGCCACAGCCAGGGAAGAAATAACCAAAAATCTGAACAATAAAACCCTACTCCCAGAAAAAAAGAAAGGATGATGAAATAGAGTGGTCTAATAGTAGAAAAACAGAGCCCAATAAACAGAATAAGAACATACCCCACACAGCAGTGACAAAAAAAAAACTGCTGGGTGGGTAGGATATCCTCCATCCAATACAGAAATATCATGGTAAGAGCCAATGTTCTTTTTTCCTGTATTGGAGGGGGATATCCTCATATGGGATGTCAAACAGTGGTGCCAAAAGAGGGATGGACAGTCACTGCAAAAAACCCTCTACGCAGAAACCACTTGTTGGAGCACCCTCCAGCCAAAAGAAGGCTTTGCCAAAGCAAGTGACTTCTAGGTGGCAGCCCAGAAATGTCAATAAAGGGAGCATCGGTCCCAAAGGACACATATATGGCTGCATGCCTCATGGAGTGAGTAGAAATCCCCCCAAGCAAAGCAGAACCAAAGGTCTGATAACAGAGAGCAATGCAGGCTTTAATCCATCTAGCCAGGGTTAAGTTGGAGGACTTTCTGCCCAATGAAGTCAAATGCAAAGAGAACCAGATACATGGAAGGATGCAATATCCTTTTGAGGTAAATCTTAAACATTACCCTAACATCCAAGGTGTGTCAGCCTTTCTCAAGAGGTCAACTTGGACGAGGACAAAGGATGGCAAAATGATTTATTGAGCTCTGTGGAAAACAGAATTAATGTTTGGAATAGAAGTTGGATCCAAGCAAAGGACGACTGCCTCTGGATGGAAAATGCAAAGCATTTCTCTTGCAGATAGTGCCATCAATTCCAACACATGGCAGGCCTCTTTAAAAAAAAAAGAAAGAAGCACTTTAGGGAAAAGGCTGAGGAGAAAAGCAGGAAGTAGGAAAAAAAGAAATAAAGAAATATAGTGAGAAATAGGCTGGAGGCTCAAGCAATGACTCCAGCAGCCTGCTCGGAGCTGAGGCAGGAAACAAAACTGGAAGCAGGAGGCTGCTCCCCCATGTGAGAAGGCAGTTTAGCTAATTTACATGTCCCTGTCAATCAAAGTGAGTGGGAGGAGCAACCCATACAAGGATATCCTCCACTACAGGAAAATACAGTACACAAACAAACAACTACATATGCAAGAATAGGGGACATCTTCACCATTTCAGTTCTAAGCGTCTTTGAATTACCTAGGATATCCAATGCATATCCATTAATTACAGAAAACAGATATTGGACCAGCTTCAATAGCCATTTTTCTTCCTCACTTTCACAAATTGTAAACTTAACATCCTACCATATCCCAAACAACTTTTTTAAAAACTTGGAAAACTCTAAAAAGACTCACTTTAAAGGTGAGCAGTGGGGGTGAATATGCAGTTCAATAAAATGACATAAAAGACCTAACCTGTGAGGATCTTCTCAGGGAGCAGGCAAAATAATGCCAAATAAATGCTTGCCAAATAATGGTTTGCTTCCAGAGGACTGTGAATGAAAACAGCAACTAATGCTGTTTCTCAAACAGTTGGGTACGCACTAGCAGAAGAGTCCATGCAGAGCTATAATATGTAGCTCCTAGAGCAGTTTTCTTGCTTCTGCTTGAACAAATTCTTCAGCAAGCAGAAGAGTACCTTTGGATTTTGTTTCGCTCTGTGCAATGCTTTGGTCTGAAATGTAAAAGTGGCCTTCTATAAGTGGAATACCCCTTCTGCATGCAAAAGGGCGCCTTTGAATCCAACCGAATGTCCCCAAAGATGTTGTGGTTAACTCTGATAATAACTTTCAACCATATGCATTTATGTAAGTGAAGTTTTAATACAGCTTACATTGTTTCTCAAAAACATTAGTATTCATCAAATATAATCACATTTGCTTAGGCAGACACACCTACGTTAACAATAGCACCACCCTGCTGTTGAACCATACTCTTCACAGCAGATTTGCATGTCAACATTGTTCCCAAAAGATTGATCTGAAGCTGGTATGCCATATCATCAGCTTTGGTTCGCAATAACAAGCCATCCCTAGTAAAAAAATGACAGAGGTTAACATTAATTCTTGGAAAAATTGTGATCATTAGACTCAAGAAAGAAACTGGACAATGTGTTCAAGCAAAATAAATATGGTCATGTCAGCCAATTTGCTGTAAGTTCACTATCATTGTTTAATGTTTAAGCCTAGAGAGGCATAAAAGTCTAAATTCTAAAATTTCATTATGAAAATCAGCTGTGTACCTGATTTACCCAATGTTGCTTATTAATGACTAACGAGCAAGCTTTGTCTTCTTGAGCAGGGTATGGCAGAATGTTTTATCTATACACCTTTCCTCACTGTAAATCACCCTGTAATTGCAGTAAATTTTAACAGTCCCTCAAGGCTTAGACAAGATACTATTGTTCTATTGTTTAAACATGTCCTTTCAGATGAAACAGAGGTAGACAAAGAGCCCCAAAATTCTTATTCAGCCTTTGATCAGTTTAGAGAGACTGAACCAAATTAAAGGGTTCTTTCAGGATAATGAACTGTTAAGTCTAGTAACTTAAGCCAAAGAAGGGCCAACTAACCGATAGATATTTCTTCCACAAGCTATTAGATATATTTAAAGACTGACTTTAAACTCAAAAACAAATAAACCATGTTATTTTCCGGTTTTTATTTGTACATTTATGTGAGTTTTTTTTCAAAAGTGTAATTTTGACTACAATTTAAATCTGAAACTAACCTGTTGATACCTGCAGCATTAACCAGATAGTTTATATGACCTAAACTCTTGTCCATTTCTTTAAATGTATTTTGGATGTCTTCTTCTTTGGCAACATCACAACTAAACGCTCGATGACCTGCTGTGTTGGAATAAAATCCTCAGTGAGACACCAACTCTCTCAAGATGTTCAGAGACCACAATTGTCAATAAAGACAAATATAGGCTGGGTTCAGACATTGTAACAACCAACGGTTTACAAGCCATTGGTTGTTTAGAAGATGAGTGAGAGTGAGCATGCATGCAGGTTCCTGCCTGCCCACCCACTCATGCTGCAATAAACCCATGGGTTCAATTTCTTGGTTTGGATGTCACAGAAACAACCCAGGGACAAAGCGCCTCTGGGTTGTTAATAGCAGCAGAAGTGGGAAGGTGCATGGGAACCTGCACACATGTTTGCTCCTGCTGATCCTCTAAACAAACCAGAATTTGTTAACCATGGGTTGTTATGATGTGTGAACTGGATCATAGAGAGGTATTAGCATGTGGATCCTGAAAACAATAGAAGTAGATGAGGTTCCATTTTCTATTGGAGCAATGTCTGCTATTAACAGAGGATACTTTTCCCAAATATTTTTTCTTGAGTGTCATATAAAAATTGATATAATACATATTGTTTCATTATAAACATATAACCCAATAAATATAAAGAAATCAATCACTGGATACATTACATTCCTAGAATCGAATTATTTTTCAATTTAAAATTAAACCAACTCTTGCTTCTATTTGTAAATGCTTATTAATTATGTTCATTCATTTATAGTGACATTGTTGCAACAGGATCCCATGTGAATATGGAGGTTCTATATTGTTTGAATAATTTCTAACATGTATGAAAGCTGCCCAATTTTCATAGAAGCTATCCTTATAATTTTCAGACCTTTGTAGCCTAACCCGATTTATTAATTTCTCCATCAAGGTGACAGAATGCAACATATTCCTCCATTTTGGCTTTGCAATTTACTTTCCCCAAGATGATGCTATAGTTAGTCAAGCTGCCACCCATATAAAAGCCAGAAAGTCTTTGGGCGCAATCCTGTTGGGATAGGTGGCTGCCTCCGAACTTGGAGGCGACTGCCTATCCAATGCAGGGCAGGAGCAGCGCAGAGGGGATCTTCTCCTCCGTGCTTCAGCTGCCCTGCATTCATGGCTAGACAGCCAATTTTGGCTGTCTAGCCACAGGAAGTTGGAGGGGGGGAGGACACCGGACAATGCATAGGAAGCGTTAGAAAGGCACTTCTGCCCTGGCCCACCCCCAGGAACACCCCGCTCCTCCATGCTGCTCTTACGAGCACGGTCCATGGGGCTGATCCGCACTGCCTACAAGGCAGCACAGGAGGGGGTGGAGGTCAGTTCTTAGGGAACTTACCTCGGAGCACGGGCTCTGAGGTCAGTTCCCGGGAACTGACCTATCCTATGACCGTCTAGCCACTGATTAGCGCCATAGGATTGCACCGTTTGTGTCTTAAATTTTTATTTGCTCCATCAAATAGTGATAATAGACCTAATTCTGGCAAAAACTCAATTTTTTGTTTTGTGATTGTCTCAGCATCTTTATATACATTTTCCAAAACTGATTAACTGTGGGGCATGTCCACCATATGTGAAAATATGAACCAGGAGTTGAACATCCATTCCAGCATTTTTGAGATATAGCTTTATTAATATAACTCATCCTCACAGGGATGAGATACACAGAGGATACTTTCCAGAAATTGTATGGAACTTGTCAGGAAAAAAGTGAAACCAACAGATTCCCACTGACATTTATCAGACCCTTTTGAACTACCTCACGTTACAAGTTGAACCAGTTGATTTGCAAGCATGATTCAATTTAAAATTATTCTGCTATTTTCTGTAAGATTAGAAAGTTATTGTAAATGGATGTTTTATTTTAATAACTTGACATGTTTTCTAAGTTTAAGGTGTATGTAAAAAGCAAACATAAAAGTATACATACCTCCCAGGTTATTTGCGGTAGTTTGAGCTACGTCCAAATTTCTTGCAATAATGGCCAGGCAATATCCTTTCTGTGCTAGCAGTTGTGCAACAGCCTGACCAATTCCACGAGATCCTCCGAAAATAGCACAAACCTTTGACATCTCCAAAGCATAACTGACAATTAATTGCTAGCAGTGACAGATAATATACATATTGGTTTTGTATGTAAGTGTTTATCATACTGACACGAGACAATGTAACAATCACTAAACATACAGAATTGTTACATGCTATGGTTTTAAATAGAACAAGATTTAGTGGATTCCGAGACAGAAAATGCTGTTGCAGCAAGCACAAGAGAGTGAGAGGAGAATGATCTCCTTTTTCACCCCACGCCATCCCACCCCCTACAGCCTAGAATGTTACACATTTACACTGTACTAAAAATGTTTTATAGTACATCATTCCAGTATACCTTATGATGCAAAAAATTAAAATATTTACAAATGCATGAGTGTGCATGAATACACAAAGTCAAGCACAAACAGTAGTAAATTCAATGATCAAAAAAATCTGCCAGTTTAAGGCCTGTTAAGACTATTTCATCCTGGCTCAAGCTCCACAGAGCCAGAAAATAGGAAGCTAAGGCTGACACCTTAACTGACATGCCTTGTGATCAGGGATGCTGTTGTACAATGTCAGAAATTGTGTTTCTATACAGCTTACCCTCCAATTTACTTTTCCTTGGTCTTTCATGCCCAAATCCAGAGGTGGAAGATGGAGTGCCTGGGACCAGCACAGATGCCCCACATTGCCTTGGTCCTTTATTGCTTTACAAAGCACCTGAGCCTTAGCGTATTGCTAGAGGAATCTTCCTGTGAGTTGAACCATGCCAGTTTGTTGCTTACATGAGTAGCTGGATGGATGGGCTAACAGTGAGGCTAGATGCTTCATAAGGTGATACAGGACCAGGACAATGCTGGCCATCTTTGTTGACCAAAGATGTGGGTGCATGGAGGGTAAGTGTAAAAAATACAGATGTGTCAATTTTCAGCACTTTCAACTTCCTGTACCTGTGGCACTTTTTATCAGTTTGAAATTTTGCACAATTGTAAACCTCATCAGGTAGATCATGGATGCCATATTTTCAAATTACTAGCGCAAAAGGTATCATTTTTATAAGTAGAATTTCGAGGCTTATAATAACGAAACCTTTTTTTGCGACTCACCTTAGCTAAAGGGGCACTCCCATGCCCATTTTATATGCTTGCATTCTGCAAGCTTAGATAACATATTTGTATTTATAGTGCTTTAGAATATTCAACCAACTTCACCTACATTATTTTATTGAAAACCTTAAGCAACCCTGAAAGGTGTCACTCCTGTATTGCAGATCAGGGGGTTGAGATCGCAAAAGAATGGCTTGTCCAAGGCCACCTAGTGAGTTCATGGCAAAGGTAAGATTCAAGCCAGGGATTCCTGATTTATTGCTCAGCCACAACACACCAGACAGTTCAGCTGCCATTGGAAGTCCCCTGGCCTTGTCCAATCAAAGTATTAAAGCAATTAAGTCACATGAATGGGGAAGTCCCATGTAACTGCATTTTGATCCATTATTGCCCCACCAAAAATCTGGTCTGCCATTCTGCTCCATCTGTGCCTTGGTTTGCACTGTGTTAGGTGTGCTGGCCACTGTTATGTCCATTTTGACATAGACAAATGGTAATACCCTGTTTTCAGACTTATTAGTATTTAGGAAGTGTTGGAAGCACATCTGTACATATTTCAGCTTTCTGTGTGTTCTGGAAGTACCTGGCAGGCATAAGCATCTTTATGTATACACATACACAAGGCATATCTATGCACAACATCTTAAAGGAAGCAATTTAAGAGGCTAACAATGCAGACAAGCTTCATCACAGAAAAAGAATTCAATTCATGTTTTATTTCTGCCTGTGCCACTCAAATGCATTGTGGTTTAGAATAATTGCAAAGCCCATGCCAGATGTGTAGTTAATACTGTCTGCGCTCTTCTCATACCTTTAAACCTTGACGTTCAAATCAGTAAGACACTTCAAGCAGACTACTTTATAAGTATATTGGCAAAGTCCTCCTAAGTGTAAACACAGTGTAACCACAACACATAGATTGGCTCTGAAATGGATGTGAACTGCTTTGAAATGATAAATGCTGCCTCGGGCATGTATGATATGGCCTATTTCTCTATGACATTGTTTGCATATTCTTAGCCCTTCACAGGTAGTTCTTGAAGTCACTGTACAAATAACAAATGGATAATCAATGAGAATATTAATTAAACCATGTTTGTTTTTGTGCTAGAGTAAATTCTGATTTTCAGCTGTGCTTACAAAACAGTATACGACAATAACTTCTAAGTTCACTTCCGCTTTTCCGTTATTTCAATAAAACAAATCTGTCACATGAAAAATGTTCTGGTGAAATCAAAAATGTTTTTGTTCAGAACTGCAAAGATCAGAATTCAGAATAAAGATCAGGATAATACAACCTGAGCTGACTGAACAGTCAATGGTAGTGGTATTACTTTTTAACCCAAGGTTGTACAAATCCATCCCTAGTATTGATCTGGAAGCCAGTTGATAGAGTAATAAGAACATAAGAAGAACCCTGCAGGAGCAGACCAAAAGCCTATCTTTTCCTACAGTGGCCAATCAAATGCCTCTGGAAAGCTCACAAAATGGACATGAAGGAAATGGTGGGAGATTGAGGACAGACAAAAGAAAAGGACTTTGTCACACAGTGCATAGTTAAAACTATAACATTTGCTGCAACAAGATGCAGTGATGGTCAGCATCTTAAATACAAATTGGGCAAACTAATGAAGGATAAGGCTATCAATCATGATAGCTATATAGTACTAATCATGATGGCTATTTATGATCAGAGTTAGCATGCCCCTGAATACCAGCTGATGGAGAACATCAGTGGGAGAGGGTTGTTCAGCTTCTCTGGATGATCCCGAGTTCTAGTACTATGACAGAGAAAGAAAAAATTCTATCTTTCTTCACACCATGCATAATACGATACGATACTTTATTGCTTAAAGCCATAGGCCACCACAATGTACATTACAAAGAGAGAGAAAGAAAAAAACAACAGTACAGTCACATATTTGTATATACATAAATTCATACAACCAACAGAATCATCACTAGTAGGCTGTTTGGGCTTTGGCACGTATTTTCCTTGCTGCCAAGGCAAATTTTGCTACCTGGGCAGTGGTGAAAGCATCAGTGCCAGAAAGAAGGTCACATATCTGTTTTAAAGGTGTTCTATTTAGGAGGCTCTGGGAAATAACGGCAAGAAATTTATGCCTAGGATGGCCATAGAGAGGGGATCTTAGTAAGTAATGACAGACATCCTCAACCTCCCCAGACCCACAGATACAGAGTCTCTGATGGACTGGGGTATTGTCAAATCTTCCCTCCAAGAAGGCAGAAGGCATGCATTGTAGACGCAATGCTGTAAATGATTTCTGTAAGTGAGGCACAGTCAGAGTTGTAAAGTAACTCTCCAGACCAAATGACGTCTTATATAATGGGTACCAGCAAGAGAAGGCATTTGTGAGATTGTAACCAAATCCATCTACTTAGAATAAAGATAATTTTTTTCTTTAAGCCTCTGCTTTACTCTATCAGAAGGGAAAGAAGGAAAGGACTCAGTATCAATTCCATAAGCTTGCAACATAGGTTTGGTCAGGTTTACCCAAGACTTTTGGGATGGGGTCTGAAGTTGCTCTTGAAAGCATTTTTTTGGAAGGCGGGAATCACTCACATGGGTCAACCTGAGCCAATACAAAGCGAGAGCAGAGTAAATAGATGTTTTAACTGAAATCAATCCTACTTCTGCCCTTAGAAGGGCCCCAGATGTACTCCGGGGGACAGTTAAGAGAGATCTCATAAAAGAGTTCTGAACCACCTCAAAAATAGAGGCATTCATGTATCCCCATACCTCAGCCCCATACGTCAGTTGTGAAACTACCTTCTTCTGAAATATCTCAACTGCAGGGGCAACCAAACTTCCCGCTTGTGATTGAGAGTACTGAAGGAGAGATTGAGTAGACTGGGATGATTTCAGCTTAATTACATCTAGATGTTGTCTCCACGAAAGTCAGACATTGAAATTAAGGCCCAAATATCTAAACCTGTTCATTTGTTCAATGGATTCATTGTCCAACTTCCACATATGTGTTTTCCTTTTCTTCCCAAATACTACAATTTTAGTCTTAGCATAGTTAATAGACAAATGCTCTCTTGTGCAAAATGTACTCAGCTTTCTCAAGAGCCTTCGCATACCAATTGATGTTGTGGAAATCACTGCGATATCATCCGCATATAGGAGGACTGAGAGTTTAACATCCTGAACAGAAGCTGGGAAGCATTCCAAATCACTCAGTTCTTGTACAATGCTATTAATATAAACATTGAAAAGAAAAGGGGCCAATAAACATCCCTGACGCACTCCTTTATCAGTTGGGATGCTTTCTGATAACAATCCATTAGCCCCCAGCCTAACTCTAAGAGTAGTGTTAGAGTGAAGCATTTGGATTAAAAGAAACAGCCTTCTATCAATGTTTGTGGCAGAAAGATTTTGCCACAAACGATCTCTATCTACAAGGTGATCTAAAGCTGAACTAAAATCCACAAAAGTAACAAATAACTCTTTTCTATCCTGCTGAGAATATTTCTGTATTAGGTGATGGAGAACAAAACACTGGTCTATTGCAGATTTCCCCTTTGCAAACCTGGCCTCTTCTTCAGCTAAGATCAAGTTTTCAGCTGCCCATGACTCTAATTTGTGTAAAAGATATTTAGTATATAATTTTGAAACAACATTAAGCAGACTGATTGGTCTAAAATTATTTGGATCTGCTTTAGAGCCTCTCTTGTGAATAGGAACAACAATGCTCACTTCCCAGCCCTGGGGGATTTTTCCATGCCGGTTTATATAAGTAAACATTTTAGCAAGAATTGGGCACCACCAAGTAGAATTAGATCTAAACCATTCACCAGGAAGCATATCCTCTCCAAGGGCCTTTTTAGGAGGCAGGGAGGCAATCAAATCATGTACTTCATCCCAGGTTACTGGTTCCCAATCAGGGCAGGAAAAGAAAGACAAAAAATCCCTGCCGTGAAGGGGATCAGATGGGGTCCCAACAAAAGATTGTCTGAACAAGGCTGAAAAATGAGCTTGCCACTGTGAGGAAGTAATTTGATTATCAATAGAGCCATGATGTCTCCTTGTCCCTTTTGTCACTAACATCCAGAATCTAGCTGAATCTCTTTCTAGAATTGCCAGCCCTAGCTGCATCCAGGATTGTCGTACATACGCATTCTTTTTCTGGCACAGGAGATTTTTATACTCTTTGCGCAAGCTGATGTACACAGTAAAATTTTCTAAGGAGTCTTCTTGCCTCAATCTCCTGATTGCTCCTGCCAGCCTATGTTTCTGGGCAGTGCACTGTTTATCAAACCAGCCTTGACTAGTGTGCAGGCCTGGAAAAGGAGCTTTAGTAGTGACCACAAATGGTCTAAGTTCTTTCACTATTTTCCCATAAGTTCCCAGGAGGTCCAGGGAGGTAAAAAATTCTTCTCTCAAAGATAACATCTTGGGGGTTGCTAGAAATAAATTTATTTCTTCTTGCAGCTTCCCATTCCAACACAGTCTTTTTTCTCCCTGGGTTATTAAATTATTTGCAGAAGCAAAAACAAGGGGAACTTTTCCAGTTGATCATGAGCTTCTTGTTGCAAAATTTCGGCTTAAAGAACGTAGGGAAAACCACTAAACCATTCAGGTATGACCTAAATCATATCCCTTATGAATACACAGTGGAGTGGAGGAATAGATTTCAAGCATTAGACCTGATAGACAGAGTGCCTGAGGAACTGTGGACGGAGGTCCGTAACATTGTTCAGGAGGCAGCAACGAAATCCATCCCAAAGAAAAAGAAATGCAAGAAAGCCAAGTGGCTGTCTGAGGAGGCTTTACAAGTAGCTGAGGAAAGAAGGCCAGCGAAAAGCAAGGGAGAAAGGGGAAGATATATCCAACTGAATGCAGAGTTCCAGAGAATAGCAAGGAGAGACAAGAAGGCCTTCTTAAATGAACAATGCAAAGAAATCGAGGAAAACAACAGAATGGGATAGACTAGAGATCTCTTCAAGAAAATCGGAGATCTCAAGGGAACGTTTTGTGCAAAGACGGGCATGATAAAGGACAAAGAAGGCAGGGACCTAACAGAAGCAGATGAGATTAAGAAGAGGTGGAAAGAATACACAGAAGAACTATGCAGGAAAGATCTTAATGTCCCTGATAGCCATGATAGTGCGGTCACTGAACTTGAGCTGGACATCCTAGAAAGTGAAGTCAAGTGGGCCTTAGGAAGCATTACTAACAACAAAGTTAGCGGAGATGACAGTATTCCAGCTGAGCTATTTAAAATCCTAAAAGATGATGCTGTTAAACTGCTGCATTCAATATGCCAACAAATTTGGAACACTCAACAATGGCCGCAAGACTGGAAAAGGTCAGTTTACATTCCAATTCCAAAGAAGGGCAACGCCAAAGAGTGTTCAAACTACCGCACAATTGCGCTCATTTCACATGCCAGCAAGGTGATGCTCAAAATCCTACAAGCTAGGCTTCAGCAGTATGCGAACCAAGAACTACCGGAAGTACAAGCTGGGTTTCAAAGAGGCAGAGGAACTAGAGATCAAATCGCCAACATTCGCTGGATCATGGAGAAAGCAAGAGAATTCCAGAAAAACGTCTATTTCTGCTTCACTGACTATGCTAAAGCCTTTGATTGTGTGGATCACAACAAACTGTGGCAAATTCTGAAAGTGATGGGAGTACCAGACCGCCTTACCTGTCTCCTGAGAAACCTGTACGAGGGTCAAGAAGCAACAGTAAGAACCGGACATGGAACAACCGAGTGGTTCCAAACTGGGAAAGGAGTACGACAAGGCTGCATATTGTCACCCTGCTTATTTAACTTATATGCAGAGTACATCATGAGAAATGCTGGGTTGGATGAATCAGAGGTCGGAATTAAGATTGCCGGGAGAATTATCAACAACCTCCGATATGCAGACGATACCACCCTAATGGCAGAAAGCGAAGAGGATCTCAAGAGCCTCTTGTTGAGGGTAAAAGAGGAGAGTGCAAAAGCTGGATTGAAACTCAACATTAAAAAAACTAAGATCATGGCATCTGGCCCCATCACTTCGTGGCATATGGAAGGGGAAGAAATGGAAGCAGTGACAGATTTTACTTTCTTGGGCTCCAAGATCACCGCAGACGGTGACTGTAGCCATGAAATTAAAAGACGCTTGCTCCTTGGGAGGAAAGCTATGGCCAACCTAGACAGCATAGTAAGAAGCAGAGACATCACCTTGCCGACAAAGGTCCGTCTAATCAAAGCTATGGTTTTCCCAGTGGTAATGTATGGCTGTGAGAGCTGGACTATAAGGAAGGCTGAGCACCGAAGAATTGATGCTTTCGAACTGTGAGAAGACTCTTACGAGTCCCCTGGACTGCAAGGAGGTCAAATCAGTCCATACTAAAGGAAATCAACCCTGACTGCTCATTGGAAGGACAGATACTGAAGCTGAAGCTCCAATATTTTGGCCACCTAATGCGAAGAGAAAACTCCCTGGAAAAGACCCTGATGCTGGGAAAGACTGAAGGCAAAAGGAGAAGGGGACGGCAGAGGATGAGATGGCTAGATAGCATCACCGATGCAATGAATATGAACTTGAGCACACTCCGGAAGAGAGCGCAGGACAGCCTGGCGTGCTATGGTCCATGGGGTCATGAAGAGTCAGACACGACTGAACGACTGAACAACAACAACAACGAAAGACACATCTGAATTGGCATGTGATCACTCTCTGGTCTAGTAAGGACTTTAAAATTGTTGAAAAAGAACAGAGCCGATTGTGAGAGGATCATAAAATCTATCACACTCCTGCCCCTTGGGCCAATATATGTATATAAGTTCGAATCTGGGTCTATATTTGTCCCATTACATATATATAAGTGAAACTTAACAACAAGAGCAAAGAGGAATTGACCAGCTTTATTAAGCCCCAAATCCTTAGAATTTCTAGAAGGGAGAGAAGCTAGATCGTCTGGAGTAAGTCCCATTTTCTCACCGATTTTACAGTTATTTTGTCCTATTCTAGCATTCATATCACCTGCTATCAAGATTTTGGGGTCAGCCTGTATTTCAAATAGGGTGGAGAGAACCCGATCAAGTTCATTCCATATGGAGGTATCTTCATACTTTGAATGCTGCGGGGGAGAATATACATTTACTAAAAAAAAAAAAAGGTCAGACCTGAAGGCCAATCCACCTGAAGAATTAAGATGTTACTACTATCGCTTACATCAAGCTGTAAAATATTTGGGTTATTATCCACTGAAACTATAGTCGCTAGACCACCCCGGGCACGGCCTCTACTATCTGATTTGCTAGCTGGTTGGGTATACACAAGGTATCCTGGAAAAGTGGGAACAGTCGTAGTGGCAGCCCAGGTTTCTTGAATAAAAAGAACTTCAAACTGAGTGCAAAATTTTTTAAAATTCTCATCTACCAGCTTGGAGGCCCATCCTGCAACATTCCAAGAGAGTAATCTAAAGAAATAGCAGTGCCAACCTGTGGAGAGGAAGATAGTCAGCATGGACCAGCCCTCTTAATGCTGACAGCAGCTTGTTTGTGGAGTCCTGTTGCTTCAGATATAATTCTGCTATCCCTATCTCCACATGGCCTGTTGCTGGGGTCTGACAGGGTGGAGATGACTACTGTTCGCATGCGAATTCTAGCCCTATGAAGTGTCTGTCAGCTATACAGTTCTGTGCTGCATGGTTTGAAGGTGGGGCAGAACAGTAGCCCTTTTTTCCAGAAGCTGTGCAGGAAGGCTGGGTGGTAAATTTATTTCTGCTGTAACTTTTTGAAGTTTGGTTCAAAGAGGTGAGCTTGAGAGGCTCAATAGCAGAAAGTGACATTTCACAGACAATCCTTCAATCGAAGGTTGGGTCCAGGTGTTTAAAAAATGTCTTTTCACCTGTATCCCAACATTGGCAAAAGCCCCCCTATATGTGAGGACAGAGTGCACAGTGGAGGTTTTAGTGAAGGTTGTTTTTATCCCAAAATTAGGGTAGTCAAAGGACAGATCTTCAACATCCTCTATGTCAAAAATTGACAGAAAACGTAGCCCTATGTCACTAAGGATTTGTAAAAAATAATACTTCTTTTCAGTTTGAGACCGCTGCTTGGCCTTGGAAAATTACAGAAGACCAGCTGGTATTTTAGAAGTGTTAAAGATGGGTTTGCTGCCAAAGGCAATTTAGTCGTGCAGATAATTCCATCTATACCTAGGCCCCCAGACGGGGGAGAATCATTAGGTAGTAATTTTACATCAGTTGGGTTGAGTGACAAAAGGTCGGTAATTGCTGCCTGTGGGTCAGGGTCCTCAACTACTGGGGGTAGAGCAGGAAGATGCAACAAAGAGTTTTTCTTCCTCCAAGAGCTCTGAGCCATCTTTACCTTGTTAGGGCTGTCATTTTTTCCCTGAACTTTGTTGTCCATGAGTCTAAACAATCTCTTAAAATTAAAATGACTATTAGAAGTACTGTAGCAGGATGCTAGCTTCTTTTTTCCCTTGTTAGGTTTACCGCCCCTGCAGGAATTTTTCTGAGCCAGGGCTTCTCTCTTGGGTCTTCTCCCAGTTTTTCTCTTGACATTGTTAGAAGGGCTAGGAATTGTTTCTTTAGCTCCCAGTACTGTGGGCTCCCTCATTATATCAGCCCTTGCTTGGGTCCCTGTTGGAGCTTCAAGGGGATCACTTTGAGTGCTGGCCTGAACACAACTTTTCCTACCAATATCACATTTTGTGGGGCAGAACCCATAGCCCAGAGTAACTTAAGAGAAGGATCTAAACCCAGACCCATTAGGTCTCTCAGAATCTGCTTAGATTCTATATTTGATTGTTTAATATCTGAAATATCTTGTAGGAGGGGCTGCAACGTATTTGCAAATAGCATATTTTGTGTCCCCATGACATCAAGGCAAACTGAGTCCAGGGAAGGGTTTAAAAGTGCCTGAGGGCTTAAATATTCCTCATAGGCAGGAGCAAAAGTGGCCCCTTCCTCTTATGGCACATCTGAGTCCGGGTCAGATTTTTCTAAACAATTCTCCTGCTCTGTAGTCCTAAGTTCAGAGGGAGGTATCGAACTAATCAGAGTTTGGTGATGGGATTCTGAGCTCTGTGGCATATTTGCCTGTTGAGCTGTTGAAGGCTCCAGCTTAGAGAAAAAATGTGTAATTTTAGCCTGTGCTTTTACTCGGCGTTTAACTGGGGCCTACAAGAATGCAGGCAAAAGGCCCAGCTCTTTATAATTCCTCCTTGTATATACCATGTCTAAGCTATTTAAAAAACTATACACTACCCTATTAGTATCTTATAACATTTGGCACCATAACCCACTTGGGCAAACTCAGCAGCAGCAACAATAACTTCCAAACATAAAACTTAAAACAACGAAAACAACGAAAATCAATAGAATAAAACATTAGAAGATAATTTAAGATAGGTGCAACAGGCAAAAATAAATTGAACTAATTAAAATAATTAAAATGAGCTTTCTAATTTGAGATTGTTTCTGTGAACATTGGAGATAAAACACTAACATATAATTGGAATCAAATAAGTAAAATATGAATAAAATATTTTATCAACATATATTAAAATAAGTTTAATGTATAGTCCCTGTATAGTGGCTCCACAGTCCTCAGTAGAATATCAACATATCTTACTGCAGTAAATTTTCAGGCCTTTTGTGCAGCAGTACTTCCTTTCATCTGTCCCAAATCCTGCTGTTAGTCAATTTTGTTCAGCGAGGCAAATTAAAGAGGGCTCCAAGCAGAAAGCAGGGTCTACAGGCAGGATAGCAGGCTTGAGGATATGATGTAATCATCGAAGGGAAAAAAGAAAAAAGGAGGTTTGTCTCACAATTTTGGGCTCAAGAATCGCCTTCTCACTTTCAGATACAATGAGGTAAAGTTGCTCTCAAGTGGAGTGGGGGCTAATGCTGGCACAGCTGCATCGAATGCTGACAGGGCCTATCAGGGTAGCTAGCTGCTGCTTGGCTCTCTGAGTCCCAGCCAACAAAACAATCAATAAAGTTTATCTTCGTACTCCAGCGAAATTTTCAACTCCTCTTTCGTATTTCTTGAAACACCTGATCCCTCCCCCTAGCAGGCTTATGAACAGGGCTGGCACGTTCAAAGGTTACAGATAATGCCAAAGACCTGCTTAATCAGAGAAGTCTTTGCCTGCTGGTGGAAGGAGTTCCATAACCTGGGAGCAGTCACCAAAACAGCCCATTTCTTGAAGTTTGAAGTCAAAAACACATCATGTAAGATTTCTCTCTCTCTTCTCCCTTTGGTGTCCTTTCAACTCTTTCTCCTCAGCTTCTCTTCCTCCAGTCCCTAAGTCTGTGGGTCTGGTGGCACGGCAGAAAGAGAAAAGTGGAGCAGCAGCAGCAGCCCACCATGCATAATGTTATACACCGTTATCGTGTCATCCCGTTAGTCACCATTTTCCTAAACTAAAAAACCCCTCCAAACATTGTAACCTTTCCTCTTAGATTTTGTCCATCCCCCTGATCATTTTGGTTTCCCTTTTCTGCAACTTTTCCAGCACTACAATATCGTTTCTGAGGTTCAGTGACCAAAACTATACACAGTATGCCAAGTGTGGTCACACCATGGATTTGTATAATGGCATTACAGGATGGGCAATTTTATTTTTAATTCAATCCCTTTCCTAATGAGCCCTAAAATGGCTAAGATTGTGCACAGCTGCCAACGCTGGGTCAACCACACTGACTATCCACACCAACCACAAGATCCCTTTCTTGGTCAGTCACCACCAGCTCAGACCCCATCAATGTATATGTGAAGTTAGGATTTTTCACCCCACAACAGTGCATCATTTTACACTTAAACTGAACCAAGTTTGCCATTTGAATGTCCATTCACCCAGTTGCCTTTTGGAGCTTCACTCAACTCTTTTTTGTTTTTATAACCCTTGATCATTTGGTATCATCCACAACTTGGCCACCTTACTGCTCAACCCTAACTCCAGATAATTTATGAACAAGTTAAAAAGCACTGATTGCAATACACATTTTTGAGGGACCCATCTTATATCCCTACTTTTTAATGTCCATTTATTCCTACTCTACTTCCTCTTCTTTAAACAGTTACCAAACCATAACAGGATCTGTCCTCTTATGCCTTGACTGCTAAGGTCACTTTGGAGCATTTTGTGAGGGACTTTCTCAGAACCTGTTTAACATCTTCATGAAATCGCTGGGGGAGGTTATCCAGAGGTGTGGACTGAGGTGCCATCAACATGCGGATGACACCCAGCTCTACCTCTCCTTTTCATCAAACCCCAGACAAGAAGGAAGTACTGTTAGTGGGTGGTTCGTCTGCTGTGCTAGGAAGAAAAGGCTGTCAATGGCTACTAGTCTTGATGACTAAGTGCTGCCTCCAGTACCAGAGGCAGTGAACCTCTGTACACCAGTTGCTGGGGAACATGGGTGGGAGGGTGCTGTTGTACATATGCCGTGCTTGTGGGTTCCTGGTTGACAGCTGGTTGGCCACTGTGTGAACAGAATGCTGGAATAGATGGACCCTTGGTTTGATCCAGCACGGATCTTATGTTCTAGGTAATATTCAACCTGATCTAGAGGGGGCTGCGTGCCCCCTAAAGAATCAGGTTCATAGGTTGGGGGTGCTTTTCGATCCAGAACTGGCACTTGAGGCACAGGTGAACTCAGTGGCACGGAGCACTTTTTATCAGCTTAGGCTGGTATACCAACTACGCCCTTATCTGGTCAGAGATAGCCTAGCTACAGTTATCCATGCTCTGATAACCTCTTGTCTGGATTACTGCAATGCGTTATACGTGGGGCAGCCTTTGAAAATGGTCCAGAAACTTCAGCTAGTCCAAAATAGGGCAGCAAGATTGTTAACAGGGACTGGCCAATGAGATCACATTACACCAGTACTTTTCCAGCTGCACTGGTTGCCAGTCCATTTCCAGGCCTGATTCAAAGTGTTGGTATTCACATTCAAAGCCCAAAACAACTTGGGGCCAGGTTAACTGAAGGATAGCCTCCTCTCATATGTGCCTGCCCAGACCCTAAGATCATCCTCAAGGGTCCTCCTCCAGGAGCCCCCACCAAAAGAAATGAGGTGGGTGGCTACCAGGAAGAAGGCCTTTTTTGCTGTGCCCCGCCCCCCAAGCTGTGGAATGAGCTCCCTAGAGAGGTTTACCTGGTGCCTATGTTGTTCTTGGAGATCGGTACCTTGTCGTGGTGCTGGAGCTTGAGCACCTCAATGACGTCGTGAGCTAAACCGTGAAGGGACACCCAAGACAGGAAGGTCATGGCAGAGAGGTCAGACTAAATACGATCCCTGGGGAAGGAAACGGCAACCCACCCCAGTATTCTTGCCATGAAAACTAAATGGATCAGTACAACCAGAGATATGTCGGTATACTATTGGAAGATGGGACTCCCAGGTTGGAAGATGGTCAAAATGCTACTGGGGAGGAACAGAGGATAAGTTCAACTAGCCCCAGATGTGATGATGCAGCCAGCTCAAAGCCAAAAGGATGGCTAGCAGCCGATGGTGAACGACGAATCTGATGTTCTAAAGATCAACACACCATAGGAACCTGGAATGTAAGATCTATGAGCCAGGGCAAATTGGATGTGGTTATTGGGGAGATGTCAAGATTAAATATAGACATTTTGGGTGTCAGTGAACTGAAATGGACTGGAATGGGCCACTTCACATCAAATGACCACCAGATCTACTACTGTGGACAAGAGGACCACATAAGAAATAGAGTAGCCTTCATAATTAATAATAAAGTGGCTAAAGCAGTGCTTGGATACGATCCAAAAAATGACAGAATGATCTCAATTCGAATTCAGGGTAAGCCATTTAACATCACAGTGATCCAAATATACACCCCAACCACAGATGCTGAAGAAGTAGAAGTAGATCAGTTCTATGAGGATCTGCAGCACCTACTGGATAGTATGCCAAAAAAAGATGTTATTTTCATTACAGGAGACTGGAATGCTAAGGTGGGTAGTCAAACGACACCTGGAATTACAGGCAAGCATGGTCTGGGAGAACAAAATGAAGCAGGACATAGCCTGATAGAATTTTGCCAAGACAACTCACTGTGCATAACAAACACTCTCTTCCAACAACCTAAGAGACGACTTCATACATGGACTTCACCAGACGGTCGAGACCGAAATCAGATTGACTACATCCTTTGTAGCCAAAGGTGGCGGACATCTATGCAGTTGGTAAAAACAAGGCCTGGAGCTGACTGTAGTTCAGATCACGAACTTCTTATTGCACAATTTAGAATCAGACTAAAGAGAATAGGGAAGACCCACAGATCAGTTAGATATGAGCTCACTAATATTCCTCATGAATACGCAGTGGAGGTGAAGAATAGATTTAAGGGACTAGATTTAGTAGATAGGGTCCCAGAAGAACTATGGACAGAAGTTCGCAACATTGTTCAGGAGGCAGCAACAAAAAACGTCCCAAAGAAAAAGAAAACCAAGAAGGCAAGATGGCTGTCTGCTGAGACACTGGAAGCAGCCCAAGAAAGAAGGAAAGTAAAAGGCAACAGTGATAGGGGGAGATATGCCCAATTAAATGCAAAATTCCAGAGGTTAGCCAGAAGAGATAAGGAATTATTTTTAAACAAGCAATGCGCGGAAGCGGAAGATAATAGAACAGGAAGGACAAGAGACCTCTTCCAGAAAATTAGAAACATCGGAGGTAAATTCCAGGCAAAAATGGGTATGATCAAAAACAAAGATGGCAAGGACCTAACAGAAGCAGAAGAGATCAAGAAAAGGTGGCAAGAATATACGGAAGATCTGTATAGGAAGGATAATAATATCGGGGATAGATTTGACAGTGTGGTCAGTAAGCTAGAGCCAGACATCCTGAAGAGCGTGGTTGAATGGGCCTTGAGAAGCATTGCTAATAACAAGGCAGCAGGAGATGACGGTATCCCAGCTGAACTGTTTAAAATCTTGCAAGATGATGCTTGTCAAGGTGATGCATGCCATATGCCAGCAAATTTGGAAAACACAATGGCCATCAGATTGGAAAAAATCAACTTATATCCCCATACCAAAAAAGGGAAGCACCAAAGAATGTTCACACTATCGAACAGTAGCACTTATTTCCCATGCCAGCAAGGTAATGCTCAAGATCTTGCAAGGTAGACTCCAGCAATTCATGGAACAAGAATTGCCAGATGTACAAGCTGGGTTTAGAAAAGGCAGAGGAACTAGAGACCAAATTGCCAATGTCCGCTGGATAATGGAGAAAGCCAGGGAGTTTCAGAAAAACATCTATTTCTGTTTTATTGACTATTCTAAAGCCTTTGACTGTGTGGATCATCACAAATTGTGGCAAGTTCTTGGTGGGATGGGGATACCAAGTCATCTTGTCTGCCTCCTGAGGAATCTGTATAACGACCAAATAGCAACGGTAAGAACAGACCACGGAACAATGGACTGTTTTAAGATTGGGAAAGGAGTACGGCAGGGTTGTATACTCTCACCCTACCTATTCAACCTGTACGCAGAACACATCATGCGACGTGCTGGGCTTGATGAAGCCAAGGCTGGAGTTAAAATCGCTGGAAGAAACATGAACAATCTCAGATATGCAGATGATACCACTTTGATGGCTGAAAGTGAGGAGGAGCTGAGGAACCTCATGACGAAGGTGAAAGAAGAAAGTGCAAAAGCTGGGTTGCAGTTAAACCTCAAAAAAACCACGATTATGGCAACCAGTTGATTGAGAACTGGCAAATAGAGGGAGAAAACGTGGAGGCAGTGACAGACTTTGACTTTCTAGGCGCAAAGATTACTGCAGACGCTGACTGCAGCCAGGAAATCAGAAGACGTTTACTTCTTGGTAGGAGAGCAAGGACAAATCTTGATAAAATAGTGAAGAGCAGAGACATCACACTGACAACAAAGGTCCTCATAGTTCAAGCAATGGTATTCCCCGTAGTAACCTATGGCTGCGAGAGCTGGACCATATGGAAGGCTGAGCGAAGGAAGATAGATGCTTTTGAACTGTGGTGCTGGAGGAAAACTCTGAGAGTGCCTTGGATTGCAAGAAGATCAAACCAGTCCATACTCCAGGAAATAAAGCCAGACTGCTCACTTGAGGGAATATTAAAGGCAAACTGAAGTACTTTGGCCACATAATGAGAAGACAGGATACCCTGGTGAAGATGCTGATGCTAGGGAAAGTGGAAGGCAAAAGGAAGAGGGGCCGACCAAGGGCAAGGTGGATGGATGATATTCTGGAGGTGACAGACTCGACCTTGGGGGAGCTGGGGGTGGCGACGGCCGACAGGAAGCTCTGGCGTGGGCTGAACTCACAAAGAGTCAGAAGCGACAGACCGAATAAACAACAACAATGTTGTTCTCCTTCCAGCACCAGGTGAAAACCTTTTCATTCTCCCAGTATTTTAGCTTCCTAATCTGGTGTTTTAAAACTGTATTTTAAATCTCTGCACTGCTGCTAGGTTTTATTCTGGTTATACTGTTATATTGTGGTTTTACGCTTTCATATTTTATATTGCTTTATGCTGCACTCTGTGGTTTCAATTTTTGTGAAGAACCCAGACAGCTTCGGCTATTGGGCGGTATAAAAATGAAAAGAAAAATAATAAAAGCTTTTTGAGAGTCTAAGATACAATGTCTACCGGATTAACCATATCCACATGCTTCTGTGACTTTAGTGCCATTGCTAACCAGGTTCAATGTATGAAGAAAAAAAAGTCCTTCTAATTTAAGTCTACCTAGTCCTCACCCTACCCCCCCACAAGTTGTCATGGTTCTAACTGCTATCAAAAGGCAGGTATGCATTTATGGAGAACTTTGTAAAATCAATATTTTAAACAAGAGTTTTAAAATCAATACAACAAATACCAATCAACATGATTGTAAACTGAACAAAAATAGAACTTTAAAGAAAAAAGATAAATAGACAATGAACGTGTTCAGTGAATAGGTACATAGAGTTGAAATACTTAAAAATCCTTATTTTGAGGCTATGACTCACATGGCGCTGTTCCTGTGAAGATATTGTCAAAATTGCTTTTTTACTCCAATACAGAAATGGAACAGCATTTTGAAAGGGGGAGAGGAGAATACAGTATGGGAGAGTTGCATCTATCAGTCTTCTCTAGCCTGATTTCCTCCAGATGAGTTCGACAACTCCCATAATACTCAGCCAGGTATGCTGTCTGAGGGTTTATGGGAGTTGTAGTCTAACACATCTGGAGGGCATCAGGTTGGGGAAGGCTGATGAATGACAGCACAATCCTAATCCCCGTTTACTCAGAAGGAAACCCCCGAAGTTCAGTGGGGCTTACTTTATACCACGGGCAGAGAGCTAGTTTTTTTTGGGGGGGGGGATGGATGACCACCCCCCAACCAGCTCTCCGCGGGCCGAATTACGTCAGGGGAACCTGTTTCCTCAGCAGGAAACGGTACCTCTTAGGAAAATGAAATCCAAGCTGAGTAGCGAAGAACGTACAGGGCCGTATCTGGCCACGGTATATTTTAGGGTTTTGAAAGCTTGCCGCTCGCTCGCTCACCTACCAACAAGGTGGCCAAGGTGGTTCGTTTGCTTGTTTGCTCTGCGCGCTTAAAATAAAACTAAGCAGAAGCGCAAGAACCAGGCTCTCCAAACATGAAGCGGCCGGTTGGGACGCAGCGTTTGGAGAGCCCGGTTCGGTGGCGCCGAGTGAGGCGCTTCCCTGACCCCCAGCAAGGTAAGAACGAAGAACCTCCCTCGGCAACCTCGCTGAGAAGCGGACGACACCTCCCTCCCCGACACAACTTCAGTCAAATAAAGGCCTACCTACCGCGGAACGCGCGTCTAGCGAAGGAAGCGAGGAGGAGGAGGAGGAGTCTGAGCAGAGCGCACGCGCGCAGGACGCAAGGCCAATGCTGGCTGAGCCTGCGTTGTCGCTCCGCGTTAAATCCCGCGCTAGGCCTACTTAGGGCATTTCTACGCTAGCCTAAAAATCCTGCATTTAAAACGGGGCTTTCTGCTTCCGTTTTAAATGTAGGATCACAACAACTCCCTTTATACGCGCTCCTTCCCCCCCCCCACGTATCCGAGTCTTCCATTAATTTTGCATTGATCTTGCTACTCGTCTTGCCGCTCTAACTCTTTGCACAGAGGAAACGGAACACAATGGGGTAATTTGATAGCGCATTATCTGCGATCTATTTAAAACCGGAACAAAGGGCATTTAGTGCAGGAGGTGGCTGGGATGATTACTGTGTCCTGTAAAGAGCCTGCAAAATTTGGTGAAGGAGCAATCTCAATCTCAATCCCAGGATAAAAACTCGGTGTGAAGGAGCCCCCAGAGTGCACCCCTTGACATGAATGGGACTTAAGTTAGTCATTCGTTTCCAGGAGTTTATCCAACGCTAGTCCTACTTAGAGTAGACACATGGAAACGAATGAGAGCAGTGATGCAGCTACGGACCTTGGGGCCCCGCAGTTGGGGGGGGGGGGCAAATGACCAGAGAGCGGCAGGTGCTGAGGACAGCAGCAGCAAACGCCGTTTAATCGCTGTAGTCGTGATGGTGCTATGATTTGAGTTTAAAATGCAAAACAGCACATGCCCTGCTTTTCAAAAACTAGGGTTGGTAAACAGCCTTGTTGCTGCTGTTCTAACATATCAGGAAGAAGAACAGAAATGTTAGTTGCGTGCTGCACAGTTGAAGTAACACAGATGGATGTCTAAACCCTCTCCTCCCCCATAATATCAATAAGTCCAAGATCTACCTAACTGTACCACTGAATGGGACTTAAGCTAGTCATACTCCAAGTAGGGTCTATTTTTCAATGGGTCTACTCATGATTAACTTAAGTCCCATTCATTTCAATGGGTAGGTTCTAAATAGGACTGGCGCTGGATTTATTCAGCCTTCAGTCGGCTTCAGGAGGGGGAGGATGACTTCTTGCTGGCATGGTGAGAGGGAGGAAAGTGGTATACAACCCCATTCCCCTTGAAAGAGCACAACACAATAGAGAGAAGTTGAAAGGGTAGGATGGTTAACAGAACTACTGCTGTTTTAGGTCAGCCAAGGGCAGGTGGCATTGTTGTTGTTGTTCAGTTGTTAAGTCGTGTCCGACTCTTCGTGACCCCATGGACCATAGCACGCCAGGCCTTCCTGTCCTCCGCTCTCTCCCGGAGTGTGCTCAAGTTCATATTCATTGCATCGGTGATGCTATCTAGCCATCTCATCCTCTGCCGTCCCCTTCTCCTTTTGCCCTCAGTCTTTCCCAGCATCAGGGTCTTTTCCAGAGAGTTTTCTCTTCGCATTAGGTGGCCAAAATATTTGAGCTTCAGCTTCAGTATCTGTCCTTCCAATGAGCACTCAGGGTTGATTTCCTTTAGGATGGACTGATTTGACCTCCTTGCAGTCCAGGGCACTCGTAAGAGTCTTCTCCAGCACCACAGTTTGAAGGCATCAATTCTTTGGCGCTCAGCCTTCCTTATAGTCCAGCTCTCACAGCCATACCTTACTACTGGGAAAACCAGAGCTTTGATTAGACGGACCTTTGTCGGCAAGGTGATGTCTCTGCTTCTTACTATGCTGTCTAGGTTTGCCATAGCTTTCCTCCCAAGGAGCAAGCGTCTTTTAATTTCATGGCTACAGTCACCGTCTGCAGTGATCTTGGAGCCCAAGAAAATGAAATCTGTCACTGCTTCCATTTCTTCCCCTTCCATATGCCAGGAAGTGATGGGGCCAGGTGCCATGATCTTCGTTTTTTTAATGTTGAGTTTCAAACCAGCTTTTGCACTCTCCTCTTTCACCCTCAACAAGAGGCTCTTGAGATCCTCTTCGCTTTCTGCCATTAGGGTGGTATTGTCTGTGTATCTGAGGTTGTTGATAATTCTCCCGGCAATCTTAATTCCAAACTGTGAGTCATCCAACCCAGCATTTCTCATGATGTACTCTGCATATAAGTTAAATAAGCAGGGCGACAATATGCAGCCTTGTCGTACTCCTTTCCCAATTTTGAACCAATCGGTTGTTCCATGTCCGGTTCTTACTGTTGCTTCTTGACCCTCGTACAGGTTTCTCAGGAGACAGGTAAGGTGGTCTGGTACTCCCATCTCTTTCAGAATTTGCCAGAGTTTGTTGTGATCCACACAATCAAAGGCTTTAGCGTAGTCAATGAAGCAGAAATAGATGTTTTTCTGGAATTCTCTTGCTTTCTCCATGATCCAGCGAATGTTGGCGATTTGATCTCTAGTTCCTCTGCCTCTTCGAAACCCAGCTTGTACTTCCGGTAGTTCTCAGTTCACATACGGCTGAAGCCTAGCTTGTAGGATTTTGAGCATAACCTTGCTGGCATGTGCATTAGTGCTCTGCAATGAGGGGAATATGTTGGGTACTGCTTCTATGAGTCTACATTTACTAGAAGGCCTTATCCTGGCTGTATGTAGCAAGGGGAAATTCCCATTCAGCATGAGGCTACTTCGCCAGGTTATAAGTATAAATGGAATACAGATATATTGTAACTCACCCCGTGACCTTAGAATATAGGTTGCAGAAGGTCTCAACAATGTTGAATGGAGTAGTTGTCTGGAATAATTCAATCCTGGATAACGTTTCCATGCCTTTAACTTATTTTACGTCTATCTATCATGCCTCCTCTACAAAGATGGTTGTTGTTGCTATTTGATTTGATTTGTACCCCCCTTTCTACCAAAAATGGCACTTGAGGTGGCTTCACAACATGCTTAAACTAAAATAACCTCAGACAAACAAGCCAGCCATTGTCAACAGTCCAGCTTTAGACCCCTTGAGCAGCCTCTGGGCTGTTTCAAAACAAGTTTATCTTTAAAAAGATCGTACTACTTCCTACATCACTCTAGCAGTGTGAGAGAAGGAAGCACACCAGTTACATTTCTTCCTGCCCCAGAGCTCTTAACCACTGAATTTATTAGTAAATCAGGGTGCCAGTCATTTGCAATCTACATGTGCAGTTCTGGGGTGATCCACTCACTGATCATCCACATGGAGGCAGAATCACACCAAAAGAGAATCAAAATATTGGCTATTCCATAAACTTGTCATTGATTGGAGTAATGCAGATGTTTAAAGAGCTGTCACTATCTGTCAGAATAATGTGTCAAAATTTATTCTGTTCAAGAATCGTGCAGTGCTGTGCTCCAATAAGCACTCTGCTAGTAATTCTGCCAACTTCAGTGGGACTTTTTGCCACCACTTAAACAATTTGGCTGGAAGAAGAAGCTTTCATTCAAGCGAAAGAGACAGAAGCAAGATGACTCTGAGGAACAGACTCAATCCCTGCTGGAAAAAGATATGGCTAAGTTGCTAATGCTTGTGGGCAATAATAATAGACCCCGGGACATTTGCTAGCGAGCAGGCAAAATCTTAAGCAAAATTACTTAATTGCACTTTAATTACCCTCCGTCAAACTCCTTGTGAACCTTGCATGCAAAACTGAGAAACACTTTAAGACATACCTAAAACAATGTTGTTCCCTGAACAAATTTTACTATTATACAATAAAAGGATGATTTTATCTATTTTTAAGAAGGGCTTATAAAAGAATAAGGCAAAAGAATAATGGAGGACTTAACATGGCTTTAGGGCACAATCCTATCGGGATAGGCATCCGCCTTTCCAATGCAGAGCAGGAGCAGCGCGGAGGGGATATCCCCTTTGCACTTCAGCTGCCCTGCATTCGCAGCTAGACAGCCAATTTTGGCTGTCTAGTGCGGGAAGTGGGGGGGCGGACACCAGACGATGCATAGGAAGCATCGGAAAGGCACTTCCACCTTCCCTGTGCCGTCCTACCCCCAGGAACACCCCATTTTCACTGCTCTGTTCTGCGCTGCACTTATGAGCACAGAGCGCGGGG
Organism: Heloderma suspectum; assembly: GCF_057233095.1. Taxonomy (NCBI): domain Eukaryota; kingdom Metazoa; phylum Chordata; class Lepidosauria; order Squamata; family Helodermatidae; genus Heloderma; species Heloderma suspectum. Next base: position 76,360,134 of record NC_139462.1, read on the forward strand.
CTGATCCATGCTGCCTACGAGGCAGCGCGGGCAGGGGTGGAGGTCGGTTCTCAGAGAACCAACCTCGGAATGCGGGCTCTGAGGTCGGTTCCCAGGAACCAACTTATCCTATGGCCGTCTAGCTGCTGACTCACAGCCATAGGATTGCGCCCTTAATGATCTGAAATGTAAATCCCTTTCACAATACAGCAGATACTACTTTGCACAGTTCGAAGCAGATTTACTGGATAAAACTTAGTGTTTGAGGATGTCCAGACATTTATTATTACTAACCGAATAACTGCAGTTTTAATTAGTATGATCCTATACAACTGCTCTAAATTACTGTTATTCAGACATATATTGTGGGTACAATCCAGATAAGGTTTGGTGCACTTATCAACCTGACACTAAGCATGTTTACTCTGAAATTGGTACTTTTAAAGTTAAAAAGTAACTTTTTAACTCAGTTAAATGGGAGTGGAATTTAATCCCAGTAAGTGAGTTTAGCATTGCAGTCCTAAGCATATTTACTCAGAAGTAAACTTAAGGCTGCAAACCTATACATGCTTCCTTTGGAGAAAGCTCCAATAAATTCAGTAGGACATATTTCTAAGTAAACATAAACTACTTCTGCTTACTCATGGCAAATTGCCTCAAGGCAATACTGACAGCCTTTGACTCACTGATAGGTAAAAACAACATTTTAAAAGGGAGGTTTAAACAATATTTTAAATATTTCTGAAGACTACTTTTGGAAATAAGATAAAACATAAATGGAATAAATGTTAGGGACCTGTATAATAAAATTAGTATGATTCAGATATTTACAGGAGACCTGCTCCATCTCTATGTATCAATTTGGGGGAGAACACCTATAAAATACTTTATTGCTGGTATCTAGTATTTCATAAATCCTATATACTGGTGGGCACCACTTTGTTCTCAGACACCTTTCTTGGTGCCTGCCAAGGTGTCCTATCCCTACCACTTTTTATTTTATGTTTTTTAAAATAAAGTTTCTTACTGGCAGCTGGGATCGCTTCAAAGCAAAGTGAGGGCCTCTAGCTGTTCCCGTCTTCTTTTCCCACGAATGCCTCTGGGCGACACATCTGGGATTCAGATACATTCTTAGGAAATGAACATGGCAGGTGCTTGCAGGCCGATGCTTTTGTTTGCAGTGTGCAGATTTTGTGGCAGAGCCCAGGACAGTTTCTCAACTTGGCAAATATGCCCACAGATTAAAAAAAAAGGTTGCCTACTCCTGCTGTAAACTAACAGCGCACTCATTCTCCAAATGTGGATTCTTATGTAGCCAGAATGGTGTCATCTTTGTACAAGAAGAAGGTATCAGCAGGCTTGGTATGACCCTGAGGTTTGCAGCAAAACCCCTGGGGGGGGGGGACACCCAAGAGCTCACTGAACATGCTAAGTGGGGATAGAATGCTGACTTTTTGTGGGGGGATGGAAAACTGGGGAGAATGCAATTGAGTATTCTGAAAGAGGGTTGTGGCTGGCTGGCTGGAACACTGGGCAGAAGCACTCCATAGCACAACATTTTACAAATCTATGCAAGAGAAAAGATATTTTGGACAAAATTGTTTCTGAAATCCACTGTATTGTATAAAAACACATTCCTTTAAAATCCATTTGTAATTTTCCTCGGTCATCGAAGTGGTATTCTGGACAAATCCCATTTTGGTTTTGTGTTTAATGTTACAAATGTGTATATAGTTTGTTTCGATCTTAATTTGAAAATAGATTGAAAGCTATTGCTTTCCAGTGCAATTTGGAGACAATAAAAGGGTTGCCAAATCACAAACCTACCTCCATGTAATGTAAAAGCTCTGAATGGTCCCTACTATGGAAGTTGCCACATTTAGAATTCCACCCCAAAATCCATCATGATCCTATACATTTTGTACTTAGTGATGAAATGGTACAGTCTGCCTTGCTGTTATTGTAGTGGAACAAAAGCAGCAATCACATCTCATTTTTCCTGCTATGCTGATCTACAGGGATAAAGGAATTAAAGACAATCATTTCAGCCTTCAGTTGGCATTGTCGTACTTCTGATGATTTAATAATATGTCAAACCTTCTGTCTGAACACTGCTGCCATTACAGGGGATCAAAGTTCAGCTTGTGCAGTCATTCTTTATTCAGCAGAGACTGGGAACATCTAGGAGGCAGTTCAATCAGCCCATGGGAGCAAAATGCCTTGCACTATTATGGAGCTCCTGCGACAGGCAAGAACAGTGTTTATGAACAGCAGAGGGAGCCATGGGTAACGTCTTATCTTGCTGTGTGATAATTCATACGGAGTTTTAGAAGTAGTATATAAAATGTTCAAGGCTTTCAACATTCTTTATTCACTCAGCTCTCCATGCAGATTTTTTTTTCATGCATGAGAGGCCACATTTAAATCTTACTCAACCACCCAGGAATAAAGAAAAACATGTGGAACATAACTTTTTGTAAGTTCCAAGTTTGATATAGGAAACAACTGAGGGCTGCTGGTGAATTCTGAAGTTGGTACAGCTAGGGTGGGAATGTATGTGTGTGTCCTATATTACTTGCTGCTTCAGCACACCAGTGCATTTGTCTTGTGCCTGTGCGTGCGTTTATACATATCACCCTGCCTTCAACCTGTGCATGATCACAGCCATCTCCATCCCCTTCAGGGGGATTATTTACATAATCACTAGGTGCATTCTCATTATCTGGAACTTTGCTGGCAGGAAAGTGCCTCCAAATGTTTGCAGAGTACCTTTCTCTCACTTTTTTAGTTATTCACATAGGGTAGTACCTTTAATGTTTTATTTCCCCATTTACTTTACAGACAAAAAACAATATTGCTTGGAGGATTTCTTTATGATTTTTCATAATAACAAAGTATATTTAGACTGCAATCCTATGCAAATATAGCAAACCCTCATTGAACATAGTGGGACTTACATCTGAGTCAACATGCATAGGATTGTGCTGTTAGGGAGCAATCCTATGGCTGCTAGTCAGCAGCTAGACGGCCATAGGATATGTGGTTTTCCGCAAACTGACCTCAGAGCCCGCACTTGGAGGCAGCGTGGAACAGCCCCATGATCCGCGCTCAGAAGAGGAGCACGGAGCAGCCAAAACGGGGTGTTTCAGGAGGCATTCTGGGGCGGGGAGGGCAGAAATGCCGGTAGGACACATCCTAGGTGTCATATAGCAGCCTCCTCCCCGGCTCCGCCTTCCCGCGGCTAGACAGCCGAAATCGACCATCTAGCCGCAAATGCAGGGCAGGAGAAGCACAAAGGGAACAATCCCCTCCATGCTTCTCCTGCCCTGCATTGGATAGGCGGCCGCCTCCGAGTTCGAAGGCGGCCGCCTATCCCCATAGTGTTGCACCCTTAATCTCTTTTTCATAATCTGAGGAAAGGCTTTGACAAATATTGCTGAATGTGTCCCTGATTACATACCATATAATGTTATATTTTGTAAAAATCAGCTATTGACTTTGCTGTTAGCTAATTTCAGTTAGTATGTCAGTTTATCTGCAGTGGCTATTTGCCACAGCTCCATGTACCAAGGTTTCAGTGTTCGAAGTCCTGCAGTTTTCCAACTTTTAGCTATTGCCCTGTGAGCTTCCATCAGCATGAACACAATTAATTCCTTAGATGTCACTTCTGCATTTTGTTCTTCCCATACTGCTAATAGAGCCAATGTTAATGTAACATTTATAGTTTAATGTGTAATGTTTGCCATACTGGAGGTAGCATATAACCATCGTGACTAGTAGCCAATGATAGCCTCCTCCTTGGATTTATCTAATCCCCTTTTGAAGCCATCCAAATTGGTGGCCATCACTACATCTTGTGGTAGCAAATTCCAGAGTTTAACAATGCAGTGTGTGAAGAAGTACTTCCTTTAACTGTACTGAACCTCCCAGCTTCAGATGATGCCTGGTTCTAGAATTATGACAGGAGAAAAATGTCTCTCTATCCACTTTCTCCACACCATGCATAATTTTATACACCTCTATCATGTTTCACTCACCCTTTTTTCTAAGCTACACAGTCCCAGACATTGTAACCTTTCTTTATAGGGGAGTTGCTCTAGCCCCTTGATCATTTTGGTTGCCTTGTTCTGCACCTTTTCCAGCTCTACTACATCCTTTTTTAAGTGCAGTGGCCAGAATCGTATTCAGTATTTCAAGTGTGGTCACACAGTAATTTGTGTAGGACTGTATGATATTGGCAGTTTTATTTTCAATTCCTTTCCTAATTTTACCCAACATGGAATTTGCCTTTTCACAGCAGCCACATATAAACCTCACAGGAGTTGTATTTTTATGTAGCCTGTGTTCCACCCTGCTGGAGAATTACACCTTCTAATGCAGAAGCAGAACCTTAAATCTACCAGCAAAACTTATTAGTAAAATCAGAACTGGCGTGTTTTAACCTTCCCTTTCACTACTGGGCTGCATAGCCCAGTTAATTGTACAGTACATTTTGCCTCACTAGAGATTATTGTGAGTGGCTGGGTAGCTAACACTACGCTGTTATTTGTATTCTATGCCTCCTGGAGTGGCTGGGTAGCTGGCCAGATGGGTGGCTAATAAATGTAATAAATAAACAAACAAACACCACAATTCTATGTATATATACTTGGAAGTAAGTCCCACTGAGTTCAATGATAAATTACTCCCAAGTAAGTATATATGGGGATTGCAGCCTATGAACATTAAAAGATGCTCTTTTTCATTGAATTCATTTTGTCTATAATTTGGTTAAAATCCAAGAAGGTAGTGAAGCATTTAAGACAGCTGTTTATATGGTGCATTATGACATCCAGGAAATGAGAGGTTTAGCCAATTAAGAATGTATTGCTCCTTCTTCTCTACAGCAGCTCACATTATCCAGCTATCAAATACCTCCACCCATGCATTTCAGTCTTAAAGGCTGCCCACTCAGTTTTCTCTTTTCCGCATATCCATTCACAAACCTACCATAACCTGGTCATTGGTTGCAGTTATTATTTTTTGTGCTTGTTTTATATTTTATGTTTTATATATAATTTGACAGCTACATTGGTATGTAGTGGATGTAGATTGTGGCATATCAGCAACCCATTCTGTCTTTCAAAGACAATGATGCAAAAGCTCTCACTCAGAATAACATCCAAACAATCCTTCGAAGGGTCCCTGAAATCCCTCAGACACTGCCTAGGACTCTAAGGGCGCAATCCTATCCAGATAGGCAGCTGCCTCTGAACTCAGAGGTGACCGCCTGTCCAATGCAGGGCAGGAGAAGCACAGAGGGGATCGTTCCCTCCGCGCCTCTCCTGCCCTGCATTTGCAGCTGGATGGCCGATTTTGGCTGACTAGCTGCAAGAGGGCGGAGCAGGAGAGGAGGCTGCCAGACGACACTTTGGATGTGTCATACAGGCATTTCTGCCCTCCCCACCTCGGAACACCCCTAGACACGTCCCTTTTTGGCCGCTCTTGCGAGTGCGGAGGATGGGGCTGTTCCACGTGGCCTCTGCGGCAGCGCAGAAGCAGGGCAAGGTCAGTTCCCGGAAAACAAGATATCCTATAGCCATCTAGCCGCTGTCTAACAGCCATAGGATTGCTCCCTGCGAGGGACAAAGCCAAGCACCCAACTGTTCACAGATTCTTTATGTCCCTAACTTCAACCTTTAGAAGGGGCTGCAGATTAAGAGACTGCACATCTATCTGAATGATCTCAGATGCAATTTTCACTACTCTGTCATTAGAGGGGGGGGTGCCTTCCATCAAAAGAAATGTCCCCCTGCCAAATGGTATGCATTCATGATTGCAAGGAGACCAGCAGGAGAATCTTCTCTTTTTCTCCATGAGCGAAGATCACTGATTTATTTTAGAAGAGGGATATCCAGCACCATTTTCTTTGGAAGGGTGGGAATTGTACTCCAAAACTCTGGAGGGCACCAGGTTGAGGAAGGCTGGAATACAGGGAAGAAGACATTCCAGAAGATTCAGGTATGTTGGTCTCTTGCAGCAAAGAGTGCCGTTTTACCTTACATGCTAATTTTTGTGAACCGCCCAGAGAGCTTCGGCTATTGGGCAGTATAGAAATGAAATGAATAAATAAATAAATAATTGAATAATTGTGGCGTAGTCTTGCGTGGGCAAGAGCCATCATAGGCAAAAGTACCCAGGCACTGATCCACTCAAGCTCTGCATGAGGGCCAAACTACACATAATGACCAGGGGTGGGGTTGGTCGGAATTGGATTGGAGATGTGACAGACAGAGGAGGCTGGTGGCTCTGATGTCAGTGGGGTGGTGAATCCCCTCTGGGTTTCAGTCGCCTTGGATAGCTCCTTCAGAGTTCTGACTGGTTCTGACTGAAACCTGAAGCAGATTCACCACCTCACTGATATCGGAGCCACCAGCCTCCACTGGTGACAGAGGCACTGAGGGAGGGTTGCTGTTTCCTGTGCTGTTTCCCAGATCAAAAATGGCTATTAGCACCACAGACAGGGAAAGACAGGTACAATATGCAGAGGGTAGCCATGTTAATCTGTTACAGCAAAAACATCAAAGAGTGCCTCAAGACTCTTTGGGTCGGATCTCTGCTCACGAAAGGTCACTCTGCCTGATTTGGGGGGATTACCCCTTCTCTCCCTCCCCCTGCCCACATACACACACAATACAGCTCACCCCATTCAGCAAAGTCTCCTCACTTTTCAGGAGTGGTATTTTCGGGGGCTTGGAGGGGCTGCCATGGGGAGGAGGGGGAGGAAAAGTCCACTTCTGCCAGCGCAGTTGATCCAGTGGAAATTTGAACCCAACCTGTTGTTCTTTACGCACAATATGGGTTCCTATCATTCCCCCCACCCTGCCCCACAGTAGGGCTAATAGGGTTGAGGGAGGGTGCAGTTTCAGTCAGGTTCAGGGGTGGGGAAGGATGTGGGAGGAACGGGTTAAATGCCTCCCCATCCTAGTTCTGCTGCCCAATCCCCCTCCCCCACCCCTTGTCAAGTTTTTAAATAGTGGATTTCTTATTTAAAACGTTTGAGTCTTCCAGGTTAAAAGTAGACTGAATTTTGCATCTGCAATTATCTATCAGTAACAGCAGGATTTACGTATGAGTACAACAAACACTGTGCTTTGTTTTCTACAAATGTATGTATGGGGAAGAAACAATTTTTTTGTGCCTGGATCCAGCTCCAGCTGGGAGGCCCCCCCCCGCTGCTGCTACCAACTGTCGCTGCTGAGGCCATCCAAGGCAGAGGAAGCAGCAGCCCTTCCACTGTGTCCATGACTTGCTGAACTTTGCAACTAAGAATCTAGTGCCTGAATTCCTCCTCCCTCCCAGTCACTTTTCCTTTTGTATCATGTCTTTGAGACTGTACGCCTGCAGGCAGGGACAGTCTTTTACCTTCGTAAGCTGCCTTGGGAGCCTTTTTGGCTAAAGGACAGGATAAAATGCTATAAACAAACAGCAGCTTAGGAAACAGAGTATTAGAGCCCGATTATGCAGATTATCATTCACACCAGTGATAACCTCATTGATGGCAGCGGGATTGCTTCTGTGAGTTAATTACCGAAGTGAACACAGACAGATGCAAAGACAACATACAGTACCAGGTGCAGAGAGCATTTGACCCCGAGTATAGGTCATTGCAGGATCTGACATCAGGTTGGGCCTTTTAAGGTTTATTAAATATAATTACCACACAGTGAAATCCCATGCATGTCTAGTTAAAATTAAGTCCACGTATGCACGGAATTATTCTGTGCATGTCAATAATAAATAAAATTAAAATAAAGGATATAAACATTTGTAAGAAAAGAGAACATAGTACTAGTGAAGCAATCACTCAGATCTCTGAAATGGCTCGCCTCTCTTTATCTGCAGAAAGGCTATATGAAGTGGCAAATGCAATTTTGTTATCTTATTTTATCGAGTGTGCGGTCTTGTGCTGGGACCCTTGAGGGACGTATGACGGACCTCAGTTCCTAGAAATCTATTTTCTTTATCAATTTCCCCCTCCTGACATAAATCTTTTTTATATTTTGTAGCAAATCTGTGTCTAAAAGCCTTTTTCTCATGCTGCAATTACCTAAGAATATCCCCATATGACAAAAATAACCTTTTATTATTGTTGTCCCACCCTACTAATAGTTAAGTGGTAGTCAAGAAGTAAAGTGTGATCATTATTCTCTTTTTTAAAAATCCCATCAGTTAGTTTAATGAGGTCGACAGTAAGTTGTTAAAGATGAGAAGTGACATTTTTAAATGATTACTTGAACGACTTTTTAATTTACTTACTACTGTGAATATTCACTCAGGGACATTTCAAACATGATAAAACTTTTTATGAAAACATTATCCTTTGGGACATATTTTAGATCGACTTATGGACATTTTTAAAGGTAGGGTAAATTAGTGTGTGTTTTATTCCCACTGCAGTCAAAGAATTTGAACCGGTGGCTGTTTAATACATAACCTATTTGCAGCATTTTCATTTTTACACATAATTATTTAATTGGATTTGTTACGTGCCCTAATTCAAGGGACCATGGTAGACTTTGACACTAAAATCAAAGATATAAACATGTGTCTCTTATTTTTAGTACCATAACATAATAAAAATACCACCCAATCACTAAACCTTTCAAGACAAACTATCAGGATTGGGTGGAAAGTGATTGGAGGAACCCAATTCTCAAAAAGGAAAGTCAAGTCTATGGATTGTGGAGGAATAGAGTCACATGATACTAGGAAGAAGGAAGAAAGGAAGAAATGGTGTAGAACACGAGAAAGGGGAAAGGAATAAGACACAGCCCAAACCTCTCTTGTAGTCAACACAGATACTTGGGTTAAGTGTGACCACTAGAGCCACCATTCCCACAATATTTATAGTGATGTTCTTAAAGATATTATGAGGTTCCTCAATGAGAACATAAGTCAAGATAGACACAATGCCCTTCAAGACAACTTGCCTACTTGACCTTCCTTGCATTGGGCAGATGCAGGGTAGTATTGGGTATGTTGGAGCAAAAGATGTTGGTTAAAGGAGAGGTCCAAGTATTTGGATTCCTCTCTGTTAATTTATATAGGTTGTCAGCAAGGCCCAACAAGCCCAGTCAATTCTCTAGGTGAACCAAGTGTGTGCTCTAGAACAAGCCCCAGAATTCGCTACAGTATACAGGGGTTCAATTGCAAACACCCAGAATGTCTTCAGGAGACAAGTCAACATGGAAACTATTCCTTAAAAGTAGACAATCACCGATTTCTAGAGCATCATACGAAGAACTGACCATGACATTTTCTGACATTCTCACTGACAATGGCTTGGGAAGAACATAAGAAGAGCCATGCTGGATGAGACCAAAGGTATTTGTTCAGCATTTTGTTCCCATGGTGGCCAACCAGATGTCTATCGGCAGCCCACAAGCAGGACATGAATGCAATTGCACCGTCCCACACTGACAGTCTAGATTTTGAGTTCTGAGATTCTCTTCTATGTCACATGCTTTTTGTTCCAGTAAGCAAAGAAGAGCGGCTTCCAGTCCATTTCTAAGCAAAATTAAAAGTACTGGTGCTTTTCTTTAACCCCTGTACAGCTGAGGACCCAGGCACTTTAAAGCAAGCATGGGCAGACTTCAGGCTTGCAAAGTCTATTTCGTCTTTTCGCAGAAGACTTGAGGTTCACCAAATACAACCATGTGCAAAATAGTGGGGGGGGGCAGGTGGAGCGAGATACAAAATGATGCCTCAAGGGAAAGTTCCAATTGCCTACACTGCCCCATGAGCCCTGGGATAGTAGCCTGCATATACATGTTCAAATCTGCATCTGAATTAATATTCATCAAATATTTTAGCAAATATCAGGGTATGAGGAAAGCTTTTGTTGTTGCTATTGTTAATTGGGAGCCAGAAACCATTGCTGATTTACTTAAAAACATCCTGGATTTAATGTTAAATCATGCCTGGGACCTAGTGCAAGATGTGACTGTTGTTGAACCAACTGGAAACAGTGACCACATTGCTATCAAATTTAATTTGACTTCAAAGGAGGATTTTTTTAAATGAGAGGACTGGCAAAAAGGATGCAAAAAGACAAGAGGGTCAAATTTCTCTAGAATATTTGGCTGTTATTCAAGTCCATAATAATAGAAGCTCAGCTAAAATGTATACTGCAAGTCACGAAAGGTACCATTAAGTCCAAGAGGTCCCCAGCATGTTTAACAAGTAGTCTCAAGGAAGCTATTAGAGAAAAGAAGGCCTCCCACAGAAAATGGTGCTATCCAAATAAGGAGAATAAAAAGGAATGCAAATGTTCACAAAGGAAATGCAAGCAAACAATAAGACATCCAACCAAAACAAAATTTTTGAGGAGCATATCACTAATAACATCAAGACCAGCCCCCCACCTGCAAAAATTGAATACATCAGAAACAGGGAACCACATAGGCTGGCAGTTGGACCACTGGATGACAAGAGAATTAAAGGAGTAGTAAGGGAAGAAAAAGGAGATTACAGAGAAGTTGAATTAATTATTTGTTTCTGTCTCTTCACTGCAGAAGACAGGGAAGATACTCATGCCTGAACTGATATTTTCAGGAAGGGAGCCTGAGAAATTGAGGCAAATAGTGGTGACATGAGATGAAGTTCTAAACCTTACTGACACATTGCAAGTAAACAAATCACCAGGTCCAGACGGTAACCATCTGAGAGTTCTTAAAGAACTCAGATGTGAAACTGCCAGCCTCCTAACAAAAGTATGTAACATGTCTCTTGGAGTGGCCTCTATACCACAGGACAGGAGAACTGTCAGTGTAACACCAATTTTTTAAAAGGGATCCAGGCAACTAAAGGCCTGTTAGCTTAACGTCTCTCCAGGGCAATTGTTAGAAATCATTACTAAAGAAAATATTATTAAGAATTGAGACGGACAAGTCTTGTTAAAGAAGAATCAACACGACTTCTGCAGAGGTAAGTCGTGTCTCACTAACTTTTTAGAGTTCTTTGAGTGTCAATAAACAAGTAAACGGGGTGATCCAGCAGACAGTGGATCACAAATGGATGGCTTCCCATTTGTGGAATTCCCTCCCTGGTAAAATCCACCTGGCAACAACATTGTTATCCTTACAGCACCAGGCAAATACATGTTCATTCTCCCAAGGTTTTGAATGTATCTTAATACATCTTTCTCTTTTAACATATTGTTTGTTATGCTTTATAGTCTTGTTTTTGTAAACCTGGAATCTCCACTGAAGGGTAATGTTAAGTCTATAAATAAATAAATAAATAAATGCCTCTTCAACACCAAGTTAAAAAAATAGGTAATATATCATGGAGTTCTGTGCTTGATAACATGTCAAACAAGCACACTGAGACAATACCCCACTGATCCTTCAGTGAGGATACATTGAGAATAGGGCAGCCACTTAGGTGTTGCCAAAAAATAGCACACAGATTTGCATAGTATTTCCATATGTTAATTTATATGTATAGATGCAAATTTAGAAATAATTTCTATAGTGTAAATAGAAATACAATACATCTGACCATAGTGGGGAACACTGACCAGGTGACCTGTGTGTCTGCTCAGTCAGCTGTTGTTCAGGTACTAACTGTGGATGGACAACTTCAAGGTTCCTGCATCCCCTCCTTTCTTATCTTTAAATGGGTTTTGGACTGGACAGTTCTTAGAGGACACCTTCAAATAGGGGACTGTCCTCTGACAGCCCTTCCAACAGAGGACTGTCTTCTGTAGGACACATGGCCACCCTAAATTAGAGAAGTAAATGTGCATTGCAGAAGCCCAGATTCAATACAGGAATATTACTGGAATGTGTCGACTGGTATGGATTAATAAGTAAGAATGCAATCCCACGCACGTTTAGACAGAAAAAAGGCCTACAACTCCCAGCATGGTGGCTGGGGCATGCTGGGACTTATAGGCCTTTTTTCTATCTAAACATGCATAGGATTGCACCTTTAGTTTACAGTTCTAGGAAAGCCTGCATGTTGTATTCAGATATGTATTTAGAGAGGTTTTTTATCCATGTAATATCTTTGAAACTTTGAGAGCAGGTTGCTTGGCCCATATTCCATTTCCCACAATATTTTGTGCCCTTCTGCTGCTACTGTTCAGTTCTCTTGAAAGACCTTTTCATAGACCCACAATGTATGTGTGAGCAACAAGCACCCTGGAGGCTGACAATGAACTGCTCTAACAGTAATTTCACTTCCTCTTAACTGGTGCATTAAGATGCTGCTTTATGCATTGTATTCTGATTCCTTATTTACAGTCTGTTCTACAGTACAGAAGGCTCATCAATCTAACTTCAGTTTTTTGCATAATCTTGAAATAGGATGTGCAGTTCAGTGCAATCCCATCTTCTCCCGTAGCCAATACTGCTCTGCAGGACTTAACCTCTTGGTTGGTTCAACTAATGAGAATGTTTATATGGTAACTCTGCAAGCTAAAGGTCAGGGATAGAAGCAGTTAGACATTAGTTAGTTGCAAATTAGGATTGTAATAAACAATAAAGTGAGTTTGGAATCCTAACCCATTGCTATTAATTAAGAGGAGAGCTTCTAAAGTGGGAGAGTGTATTAAACTGATTTACTTGAACAGAATAGTTAATATAAATATTGCATTGTATTGCATTGTATCTGTAGCAAACATCTGTTGGAATATGAATGTGCAAATTTTGAGTTGTGCAGAATTCCTTGTCAGACAGAAAGGAAAGAAAGACGTTTCTCCTGCCCCTTGGATTGCACCAGGACTGGTAGAATCCAAGGGGGAGAAATATTGAGAACAACAAAACACAGGTCCGTACCCAATGTTTTAATATTTTTTGCTAGAATAAATACTTCCTGCAATTTAATTTTATCAGCTGGGCAATCATGCCGAGCCGACATACCACTAGGACCCTGCAAACCATTGTTTGAAAATTGCAAATAATCACTCCATTAGCACAAATCCTCCCTTCCTTTGTCTGCCTTTAACCATAGTTTAGCTGTATGTCTAACCATTATTAATACTAACCACGGTTCCTCTCCATTCTGTCTGATAGGACTGAAAAGGTGATCAGTGGAGAGGCTCTGTCAGCTTCCTGGGAGTCATGGGCGGTTCAAAAAGACTCTGTGGGTTGGATCCAGACTAACAGAGCAAACCTAACAGGAGGGGAGTAAACTACTTCTGAAGCTTGGCCACCTTGTACTGGCTAGGACAACTAATCTGGGTTTGGCCAGGGGGGGGGGGTGCGTTAAGCATTGCTTGTGTTTGTATTTTCTGAATCTCACAAGAACCGACCAATGAGCACCCTGCATAGCCAGATGAGGAGGCAACTTTTTATTCTCACAAGGGCTCGTCAGTCAAAACCCTACCTGCACAACTGACTTCTCTTGGAAACAGGACATTGCTCCTGGCCTTGAATCAGTTTGGAAGGTTGTACACTGTCCAAATGGGTTGACTGCAGATTCATGCCTTGTTCACTCCACCAGGTATATACATCTGTTTTGGTCCTTAGATTTGTTAGAACTGTAGGCAAAGCTATCTCCTTGAAGTTAGCTTTGCCCTTGAATCACAACCAAAGAATTATACTGCTCCAAATTCTCAATTCTCATATTCTGAATTGCTGGGAAAATGCTCTCATACCTGTATAGAAAATGTATAATTAACTAAGCCTTCCTATATTTGTATTGTTTTTCATGGGGCTTGTGTTCTCGCTAAATGGCTTAATGCGGTGTAGTGGTTAGAGTGTTGGAGACCAAGGGGTTCATCACACGGGGCTTTTATCCTGCTATTAAGATGGCTGTCTCACAGAGTTTGCGGGCTCTTTAGATGACACTGTTACCCTCCAGGGTGTCTCCCGCAATTTCCCGCGGCCTATCTCATGTTTTCCCCAAACGCAATAAATGTGTCCCCCCCCCCCACAGAACAGGAGTGGCATGACCTCCCTGTGAAATTTTCCAATAATGGAAGAAACCACTCTATCTGCCTGCAGTTGCATGGTCAGGATGACAAAGGCATTGAGGATGGGAGTGGGGCCTGCAGGAGCAGATTTGACAGGCACGAGGGCAAGAATCGCCTGTTGATTGCAGCTCCTGCCTCTGCTCAAGTCTTGCTCAGGAAGGACTTTCCTCGATTCACAGGCATCTGCTATGTAAATGCTTGAGCACATTTCGCAGTTGGAGGGAGAAGAGGGTAAAATGCCTCCCTGCAAGGAAGGGAGACACATCTGATCCCCCACCCCACCAAGCTCAGAAGCAACGTCCTCGGTTGAGTCAGAGCACCCCATTAAGTTCAGTGGGGCTTATTCCCAAGTAAGTGTGCCGAGGGTTGCAGACTTACAGGGTGATCTTATGTCTACTCTGAAGTAAGTTTCATTGAGTTCAATGAGGTTTACTCCCACGTAAGTGTGCCAAGGGTTTCAGACTTATGGCACAATCTTACATTTTATGTCTACTCAGAAGTAAGTCAGAGGTTTCCTGGGGGCTGCGAGAAAAGAGTACAGCAGAAGTTAAGCTATGGAAACAAGAACCCACACCCACCCGCTCCTTTGCACACATGCTGGAGAGGGAGGAAGGCATTCCCTCAGTTCAAACCATGTGTCTACCATGTAAAGGAGCCCTTCCTAATCCTACCGTGTAAAGGAGCCCTTCCTAATCCCACAAAGAAACAGAAAGCAGGAAGCTCCGGAAAGGATGTGGATTTTTGCAGGTTTTTTGCTTAATGTAGAAACAAGATTCTACTTCCCACTTTGCCATGAAGCTCACTGGGTGACTTTGGGCCAGTTGCTGACTCTCAGCCTAGCCTACCACACAGGGTTGTTGTGAGGAGAAAATGTAGAGGAGGAGGATTATGTATGTTGCCTTGGGCTCATTGAAGGAAATGTGGGCACAATAATAGAAAACAATAATCTCATACCACATCTACTCTAGTAATAATATATTGCAAATTCCCTCTAGGTACGAAGAGTCGGACACGACTGAACGACTGAACAACAACAACAACAACATGGTAATACATTTTTGGAGGCAATCCAAGAGTTTACCTTACTTTGGCTCAAAATACTGCAAACTATGACTATAACTAATTATCACTCAAATGCAACAAAACTCATCAAAATAATTGATGTTAATAAAACATTTCCCCTTGGAGAGTGTAGAGAACTAAAAGTTGCTTGCTCAAAGTATGAAACTACATTATGCTATCAAACATATTATACAATCCACTAAACAGTTTGAGCAACTGTTAACCATAAGCATTTATGTAAGCAAACTAAAGGTGGTAGGATGAATTTGGAATGTAATATATGATCATTGTGCCATTCACTGCCTTTCTTTTGCAAATGAATCTCCTCATGGGCTAAAGGGCTTTGCAGCTCCCCAGTTTGAATAGAAATTGTTTCTCCTGTATTTGAACACCTGGAGTGCTTTTTCCATTTAGTTGCTATTATTATATCACACATACGTCATGTTCCAACCAGCCTTTAATTGCTGGCATCAAGCTTCTGCATGGAATTGCCAAGCATTTCTGCAATGTCTTTGGAATGCAAAGCTTTTATATACACAAAACCCATTCTCATTTGCTTGACTAAGTTATCCAGAGCCGGGGGCTGGGGGGAGCACCCTTTCACATGTAATCTGCTCCAACAGAAACACGCAATGGCCTTACATACCTTGGATAAAGACAGAACAGTCAATATGATACAACAGTCTGTTGAATCATAGAATAGTAGGGTTGGAAGGGGCCTATAAGATCATCGAGTCCAAACCCTTGGTCAATGCAGGACTCCAAGTCAAAGCATCCCTGACAGATGGCTGTCCAGCTTCATCTTGTATGCCTCCAGTGTGGGAGAGCCTACTATCTCCCTAGGTAATCGGTTCCATTCTTGTATTGCTCTAACAGTCAGGAATTTCTTCCTGATGTTCAGCCGGAATCTGGCTTCTTGTAACTTGAGCCCATTATTCCGTGTTCTGTACTCTGGGATGATTGAGAAGAGATCCTGGCCTTCCTCTCTGTGACAACCTTTCAAGTCCTTGAAGAGCGCTAGCATATCTCCCCTCAGTCTTCTCTTCTCAAGGCTAAACATGCCCAGTTCTTTCAGTCTCTGTTCATAGGGCTTTGTTTCCAGTCCCCTGATCATCTTTGTTGCCCTCCTCTGAACCCTCTCCAGCTTGTCTGCATCCTTCTTAAAGTGTGGTGCCCAGAATTGGACACAGTACTCCAGATGAGGCCTAACCAGTGCTGAATAGAGGGGAACTAGTACTTCACATGATTTGGAAGCTATGCTTCTATTAATGCAGCCCAAAAGAGCATTTGCCTTTTTTGCAGCCACATCACATGGTTGGCTCATATTCAGCCTGTGATTTACAACCATTCCAAGATCCTTCTCACTTGTAGTATTGTTGAGCCAAGTCTCCCCCATCTTGTAACTGTGCATTTGGTTTCTTTTTCCAAGGTGGAGAACTTGGCATTTATCCCTGTTCAATTTCATTCTGTCGTGCTCCAGCCTATTAAGATCTCTTTGAATTCTGTTTCTGTCTTCCAGGGTATTAGCTATCCTGCCCAATTTTGTGTCATCTGCAAATTTGATCAGCATTCCCTGCACCTCCTCCTCCAAGTCATTAATAAAAATGTTGAAGAGCACTGGGCCCAGGACTGAGCCCTGCGGTACCCCACTCGTTACGTCTCCCTAGTTTGAGACGATCCCATTGATAAGTACTCTTTGAGTCCGATTCTGTAGCCAACTGTGGATCCACCTGATAGTTATTTCATCTAGCCCACTTTGAGCTAGTTTGCTAATCAGGAGATCATAGGGCACTTTGTCGAAAGCTTTGCTGAAGTCGAGGTATAGTATGTCCACAGCATCCCCACAGTCCACAAGGGAGATTACTTGATCAAAAAATGAGATCAGATTAGTCTGGCAGGATTTGTTCTTGACAAATCCATGTTGGCTTTGAGTAATCACTGCATTGTTGTCAAGGGGCTTACAGATTGATCGCTTCACAATTTGCTCTAGAATTTTCCCAGGGATTGATGTCAGACTTACTGGTCTGTAGCCCTCCTCCAGTTATCTGGCACTTCACCTGTCCTCCATGATTTCTCAAAGATAATAGACAGTGTTTCTGAGAGTTCTTGTGCCAGTTCCTTTATTACTCTAGGATGTAGTTCAACTGGCCCTGGAGATTTGAACTCATTCAAAGTAATTAGGTGTTCCTTGACCATATGCCTATGAATCTCAAGCTGCAATTCTGCCCCTTCAGCCTGTACTTCACCTTTGCCAGGGGGGTCATAGGCCCTCTTTCGGGAGAAGACTGAGCCAAAGTAGGAAATGAGCACGTCTGCCTTTTCTTTGTCATCTGTTATCATTTTGCCATCCTTATTTAATAGTTGAACCACCATTTCTTCCCTCCGTCTTTCACTATGCACGTATCTGAAGAAAGCCTTCTTGTTGTTTTTAACATCCCTCGCTAAGCTCAGCTCATTCTCAGCTTTAGCCTTCCTGTAGCCAGCACTGCAATTCTGTGCCACCTGCCTGTACTCTTCCTTTGTAGCTTGGCTTTCCTTCCACTTCCTATATGTGTTCTTCTTTGTTTTCCAGTCATCTCTAAGCTTTTTGTGAAGCCACTTTAGCTTCTTCTGTTGTCTTCCACCTTTTCTTCTTGTTGGAATTGTTTGTGATTGTGCCTTTAGAATTTCCTTTTTTTTAAACTCCCACGCATCTTGGACTCCTTTTCTCATTAGAGTCGCTTGCCATGGGACCTTACTGATCATTGTTCTGAGTTTATTAAAATTGGCTTTTCTAAAACCCAGGGTACACGTTTGGCTATACTTGGCTTTTGCTTCCGTTAGAACCAAGAACTCAAGTATACCATGGTCTCTTTCCCCCAGAGTTCCCGTAACTGCTACTGTATCCACTAAGTCATCTCTGTTGGTTAGGATAAGCCATGGTGGGTTGTGGTGCATGTCAGCCAACATTTTGAATATGCATGGTGGGCACACACCATGGCTTACTATGGTGTGTGAACCCAGGCGGCATGGGTTATGTGAGGGATAAACAACCCTCAGTTAACCCTAGAACAACCCTTGTGTTGTTCTAGAGTTATAACCCACACTGCCCAGGTTCGCATGACACAACAAGCCACGGCATGCACCTGCTCTGGCTTGTGTATTCAAAATGGCAGCCAGCACATACCGCAAGCCACTATGGCTTCAGCCACAGTGGGCTGCGGTTATCGTGTATACTGGCCCAGAGAGTTAAAGAGGGATCAGTGTTCCTGGTTTGAAAGAGGGATCAGTGTTCCTGGTTTGCTTACTCATCCCCCTTTTGCCTTGGTAAACAGGATTTTCAAGGTTTTGCAGTGCTTCAAAGATCTATTTGGCCAGAGGTGAAAGTAAAACAAAAGAAATGGGGAGCAATGCCTCTCCCAGACCATTTTTAGTTCTCTTAAAAATGATTATCTCCAACCACACTGAAACACTTGCTTGTAAGATCATCAGGCATGATAATGATCTACACGCAGGTTCATGCTAACTCCTACATGAACATGCATTTTGTGTAGGAATTTTGCAATATATGAAGCAACCAGGTTAGCTTTCAGGGATTTTGTAAAGGTAAACAATAGAAGTGATGTAACACCGCATCGTGAAATGTGCTGTGGAAATGACATACAACCCAGCAACTATGTTTTTGTGTTTCAAAACTTCTGTGATTAACTGGCCGACCCAGGGCTGGCTCTAGGTTTCAGGGGGCCCTGATCAAAATGCCTCCTACTCCTTCTGTGAGCCCTCATTGTCTTACCTCATGGCAGAGATGGGCAGCAGTAGCAAAGCTCAGAGCAGCGGCAGGTGTCTGAGTCTAGGCACCATTTAAATTTCCTACAAAGCCCCACAGGGAGGCTACCGGGAGAGATTATGTTAACGTTTAAATTGCACCTAGGTGCCTGGTGTTGAACAGAGTGCCAGGCCAGATTTAAAAAAGCAAAGGGTAGCCTAGGGAAGGCATCAGCTGTGGGTCCTGGGGCCCTGGCAACTGCCCAAACACGCCAGGTGCTAGTGCCAGCCCTAGGCTGACTCCATGAGAACATTTTCAGTGCAACAGGAAGTAGCTGACAGTGGGAGAAAAACTTGCCTATGATGTATTATTCAGCAGGTAAAATAGGTTTGTCCATGAAAACTATATGAATCTTATTCCTTTCATATTGATTGCAGGGTTATTTTTAGAAATGCTACACTATAGATCTTATATACATGATTATTCAAAAACCAAACATACCTTCCTCTAAGTTCCTGTTAATATGGCCTCTTTATGAGTGCTAAAAAAGAATGATGAAAGGGCCTGCTATTGACATAATCCAGTCACTCAAAGGAAATTACTTGTAAGCCCTTCTGTATATAATACATGCATATGTCATGTTTTAGATAGATATATAAAACACAACAGTCCATAAGGACATTTACTAAGTAAATTGCTTCCATCCCTTCCCCCCGTCCCCAGACATCTGGTGTTTTGCCTCCTAGCAGGGGGTTCAGAAATAAAGTTCTGTGAGTTAACAAATCTGGCATGCCATCAAGGAGTAATCCTGCTTTTGATTGAGACGGCATGCTCTAAGGATGGAAGAACCTATGCAAAAAGTAATCAGTCTTGGTCTGTTCTGGTCTATTTGCTTGAACCAAAAGACACTTGGTCAGTATGTCAGCATTCAAAAGTAAAGAAGTCAGCAAAGCAAATATTCATTTAATAACAAAATCAATATGTTGTAAAGGAGCTGCACCTATTTTTAGTACAGTGCTGGTAATTTAAGAGGTGTGCATATCTATATCTCCATCTATATATCTATATCTACATAGCATAGAAACCATAGCAATAATTAATATTATCCATTGACTAGATATACCAAAAAGTATGGATAAATTGCTGGTTCATTACAATGTGATCAAAACAAGAGCCCTATTCAGCTGTTTATCAGTGGGTACTGAACACAAAAAGGAGCTATAGTGAGAACATGTAGGTTAGCCCTGCCCCCTAGATGCTGATGCACATACTACACACCACTGGGACCACGTATTTGGCAACAGCTTAAAGGGGAACATATGTACACATATAGGGCTCCCTTCATGGCAATGAGAACCTTGTGCCTGTGGGGAGAGCCCTACATACGTATGTCCCTCTTCAGACTGATTGTAAACTCATGTCAGCTAGAGGGTGTGTCCAAATAAGCAGGCCTCTAGCCAGCCTAAAAGTTCTGGGGGTTCTTCAAAAAAGTTGTGTGTGGGGGGCAGTTCATCTGGTTTGCAGGCCTTTAAACTGTTCTTTATTTATTTGTTAAAAAAAAAAAGGATGCAGAGAAAATTTGGGGGCAGGCCCCCCCCTTAGCCCCACCCCCCACCCAGCTATAGCCCTGCGAAAGAGGCAAGGTGGGTGGCTACAAGAGAGAGGGACTTTTCAGTGGTGGTGCCCTGCCTGTAGAATGCCAGAGAGGTTTGCCTGCAGCTCACGTTATGGTCTTTCTAGATGAAGGTATATTTATTTTTACAGGCATTTTTGAAATTGTGGTAGTGCTTTTAGATTCCTTTATCTTGTATTTTATGTTGTTTATGTATTTGTATGCCACCCAGAGACAGATGGTTACTGGATGATTTTAAAAGATCTAATAAATCAATTGACATCTAGGAGGCAGGGCTAGCTTGTCTGTTCTTGCTAGCCCCTTCATGCATTAGCTACTCATGGATATCGAATGCCTGAATAGAGCTATAGTCACCGTTCAGAGACACCAGTTCTTTATTTTAACATTGTGACATACCAAAGCTGAAACCTATGATTCAATCACTCCTTGCTTTCAGTGGCTTCCTTAACTTACAAGCTTAGACTAATTATCCTGATTTCTTAGCCTGTGTCCCCAAGATTGATGTATTCAAATTAGATTTGCTTTTCCAACTTGCATTTTAAACTGTCACATTTCTTGACTGGGGCAATAGCAACTGCTGCTACTATTTTGACGGTGCCTTTCCAACCACCCTCTGACAGTTTTCCACCCTCACCACAGGGTATTATGCGTCATTAACCTCAGGCAGGCACAAGCTGATCAAATTCATGGTCCGGCATTGCCAAGATTCCTTTCAGTCTATTTTAGCATTCAGCTCACTGTGCTAGCTATGCAACCCTAACAACCAACTGGCTGGTATCCTTGAGCTGCTTTCCAAGGCAGGGAGCTCTCTGTGCTTTATCTTTCTTTTTACAATGGGGGTTTGCAGCTGGTATGCCTGCTGCACTCTTTCCTGGAGGTGCCGGGCGGGGCCACATTTATCCATGCCTTGGTAACCTCTAGGCTTAATTGTTGTAACAAGCGCTGTGTGAGGCTACACTTGTACACTTGTAAAGTGTCCAGAAATTTTCAGCTGGTGGAAAATTCTGCTGCCAGGTTGTTGTGCTCAGGATGCCCTGAGCACATGACTTAAGTGTTACGTGAACTACACTGGTTGCCTATTTGTTTCTGAAACCAATCCAAGGTTCTTGTTCTTACCTATGAAGCCCTAAATGTGTAGTGAGCCAGTGTGGTGTAGTGGTTAGAGTACTGGACTGGGACTCGGGAGATCCAAGTTCAAGTCCCCACTCAGCCATGAAGCTCACCGGGTGACTTTGGGCCAGTCACTGACTCTCAACCTAACCTACCTTACAGGGTTGTTGTGAGGATAAAACGGAGAGGAGGATCATGTACACTGCCTTGGGCTCCTTGGAAGAAAAGGTGGGATATAAATTAATAAACAAATAAATGGCTTGGGTATGTGAAGGACTGCCTCCCCCCACATATACCACCCTGTGCTCTCCACTCGACATGCGAGATCCTGCTCCAGGTGCTTTCACCAACTGATGCTCATCAGGAGTCTACTAGGATGTTCTGTATTTGAGGTGTACTGCCCCTTTAAATGATTCCCCTCCACACACAGTTGTTAGAGGCTTATCACATGACTACTGGGGCAGGGCTTCAGTTCAGAGCAAGCAGCTAAGCAGATGAGAGCATTTCTCCTGGCAGGCCGGACTAGGCCTCAGTGAGGCCTAGATGGCTCCTACAGACTTAAACTTAACCACTGTTTATTTGTTGGACAATTATTAAAGCCTTGTTATTGTTACGCCCCAACCACTGACGCCGAAGAAGCTGAGGTTGATCGGTTCTATGAAGACCTACAACACCTTCTAGAACTAACACCAAAAAAAGATGTCCTCTTCATCATAGGGGATTGGACTGCTAAAGTAGGAAGTCAAGAAATCCCCGGGATAACAGGCAAGCATGGCCTTGGTGTACAAAATGAAGCAGGACAAAGGCTAATAGAGTTTTCCAAGAGAACACGCTGCTCATAGCAAACACTCTTTTCCAACAGCACAAGAGGCGACTCTACACATGGACATCACCAGATGGTCAATATCGAAATCAGATGGATTATGTCCTTTGCAGCCACAGATGGAGAAGCTCTATACAGTAAGTAAAAACAAGACCTGGAGCTGACTGTGGCTCAGATCATGAGCTTGCAAAAATCTTGCAAAATTTTGGCTTAAATTGAAGAACGTAGGGAAAACCACTAAACCGTTCAGGTATGACCTAAATCATATCCCTTATGAATATACAGTGGAGGTGAGGAATAGATTTGAGGGATTAGACCTGATAGCCAGAGTGCCTGAGGAACTATGGACGGAGGTCCGTAACATTGTTCAGGAGGCAACAACTCAATCCATCCCAAAGAAAAAGAAATGCAAGAAAGCCAAGTGGCTGTCTGATGAGGCTTTACAAGTAGCTGAGGAAAGAAGGCCAGTGAAAAGCAAGGGAGAAAGGGGAAGGTATATCCAACTGAATGCAGATTTCCAGAGAATAGCAAGGAGAGACAAGAAGGCCTTCTTAAATGAACAATGCAAAGAAATCGAGGAAAACAACAATGCGAAAGACTAGAGATCTCTTCAAGAAAATCGGAGATCTCAAGGGAACGTTTTGTGCAAAGACGGTAATGATAAAGGACAAATAAGGCAGGGACCTAACAGAAGCAGATGAGATTAAGAAGAGGTGGAAAGAATACACAGAAGAACTATACAGGAAAGATCTGAATGTCCCTGACAGCCATGATACTGCGGTCACTGAACTTGAGCTGGACATCCTAGAGAGTGAAGTCCAGTGGGCCGTAGGAAGCATTACTAACAACAACGCTAGTGGAGATGACAGTCTTCCAGCTGAGCTATTTAAAATCCTAAAAGATGATGCTGTTAAAGTGCTGCACTCAATATGCCAACAAATTTGGAACACTCAACAGTGGCTACAAGACTGGAAAAGGTCAGTTTACATTCCAATTCCAAAGAAGGGCAACACCAAAGAGTGTTCAAACTACCGTACAATTGCGCTCATTTCACATGCCAGCAAGGTGATGCTCAAAATCCTACAAGCTAGGCTTCAGCAGTATGTGAACCGAGAACTACCGGAAGTACAAGCTGGGTTTCGAAGAGGCAGAGGAACTAGAGATCAAATTGCCAACTTTCGCTGGATCATGGAGAAAGCAAGAGAATTCCAGAAAAATGTCTATTTCTGCTTCATTGACTACGCTAAAGGCTTTGATTGTGTGGATCACAGCAAACTCTGGCAAATTCTGAAAGAGATGGGAGTACCAGACCACCTTACCCATCTCCTGAAAAACCTGTACGAGGGTCAAGAAGCAACAGTAAGAACCAGACATGGAACAACCGATTGGTTCAAAATTGGGAAAGGAGTACAACAAGGCTGCATATTGTCACCCTGCTTATTTAACTTATATGCAGAGTACATCATGAGAAATGCCGAGTTGGATGAATCACAGGTCGGAATTAAGATTGCTGGGAGAATTATCAACAACCTCAGATACGCAGACAATACCACCCTAATGGCAGAAAGCGAAGAGGATCTCAAGAACCTCTTGTTGACGGTGAAAGAGGAGAGTGCAAAAGCTGGTTTGAAACTCAACATTAAAAAAAACGAAGATCATGGCATCTGACCCCATCACTTCCTGGCATATGGAAGGGGAAGAAATGGAAGCAGTGACAGATTTTATTTTCTTGGGCTCCAGGATCACCGCAGAAGGTGACTGTAGCCATGAAATTAAAAGACGCTTGCTCCTTGGGAGGAAAGCTATGGCAAACCTAGACAGCATAGTGAGAAGCAGAGACATCACCTTGCCAACTAAGGTCCGCCTAATCAAAGCTCTGGTTTTCCCAGTAGTAATGTATGGCTGTGAGAGCTGGACTATAAGGAAGGCTGAGCGCCGAAGAATTGATGCTTTTGAACTGTGGTGCTGGAGAAGACTCTTACGAGTCCCCTGGACTGCAAGGAGGTCAAATCAGTCAATCCTAAAGGAAATCAACCTTGGGTGCTCATTGGAAGGACAGATACTGAAGCTGAAGCTCAAATATTTTGGCCACCTAATGCGAAGAGAAAACTCCCTGGAAAAGACCCTGATGCTGGGAAAGAGTGAAGGCAAAAAGGAGAAGGGGACGGCAGAGGATGAGATAGCTAGATAGCATCACTGATGCAATGAATATGGACTTGAGCACGCTCCGGGAGAGAATGCAGGACAGGAAGGCCTGGCGTGCTATGGTTCATGGGGTCACGAAGAGTCGGACATGACTGAACAACAACAATTGTTAGCTAGTCTTGTGCTTTGTTCTTACTATACAACACTTGGCAACGAAGCTGGTCAGAAGGTGGTCTCTGCAACAGAGACCTCATGAACCTTGAGAACAGCAAGCTAGCCAGACTAGCACAAAAGTAGTTTTTCAGTTTTGTTCTCCTGGAGTGAAATGGCTGCCCTGGGTCACATAGAAGAGTTCGATGTGAGTCAGCCGGCATCTTGGGACTCTTATGCTGAAAGACTCTCCTATTATCTTGAAGCAAAAAAATAGAGAAGCCAGAACAAAAGCATACAGTCCTTTTGACTGTCTGCGGGGCAAAGACTTGCTGTGGTGAGAGCCCTTACTGCTCCAGCTGTGCCCAATTCCAAGACTTATGTGGAACTGGTGGCCCTCTTGAAGGCGCATTTTTGCCCCAGACCAACTGTTACATTGCAGAGATTTCATTTTTTCAAGCGTGACCAGAAGACTGCAGAAAGCATTGCTGACTATGTGGCAGAACTCCGATGACTTGCTGAATTTTGTGACTTTGGGGATCTCCTTGATGGCCTGTTATGTGACTGCCGCATCTGTGGACTGCACAATGAAACAACCCAGCGCCGCCTCCTATCAGAGACAAACTTCACATTCAGCACAGCACAAGAAAAGGCATTGGCAGAGGAGGCAGCTTCTCGTAACATGAAGGAAATATGTCACACACACTGCACTGATGTCTATACTTTCCAAAATGATAAGAAATCACTCCAGCAGGAATAAATGCAGCCGCTCAGGTTGCCAGCGATGGAAACATGTAAGCAACAAAACCAACATGCATGCACAAGTTGTGGCGGGCAACATAGGCGGAGTGAATGCCCGTTTAGGAATGCTGAATGCTATGCATGCAAGAAAAAGGGCCACCTAAGGAAAGTTTGCCGGTCGTCAGATAGCCTGGGGAGACAAGGTGGAAATTACAAAGATGCCCATGCCCAAGCTATACATACACTGGCGACCACCCCTGAAAGTGAGGTGCAGGCACTGTATTCAGTGCAGGACGTCTTTTCTGCTGTCAATCTAAATACCGAATTGACAGCAAATGTTGTCATAAATGGCCTGGAGTGTACTATGGAAGTGGATTCCGGATCTGGAGTATCCATCATAGATGAGCACACTTTTGCACGACTATATCAAGACAGCCCTCCCAAGTTGCAGGCACCAAAGTGTTGCCTTCGCGACTACAATGGCCAGATGATCAAAACTCTGGGACACTGTGTTGTAGATGTCCAGTACGGCTCCATCAAATGGAGGTTGCCTCTCACAGTCACACAAGGACATTGCAAGAGTCTCTTGGGAAGGAATTGGTTCTCACCGCTGGGAATCAGAGTGGAAGGGGGGGTGCACAGCATTTGCAAAACTGAAGTGGAAAAACTTGCCGCAGAGTTTCCGAACGTATTTTCTGAAGGCCTAGGTGTGTACCAAGGGCCTGCCAGTGACCTTCCACATGAATCCTGACACAAACACCAATTTGTATGAAGGCCTGAAATGTACCTTTTGCACTGCGCCCAAAGATCGATGCAGAATTAGATCGACTTATCACCTTCCAAGGATTCCAAATTGATGCGTCAGGCAGCCACCTGACAGAGGACAAGGTGAAGGCCATTCATGATGCCCCTACTCCAAAGTGCAGGCAAGACCTCCAAGCATTCCTAGGACTCTTAAATTTCTATCATGTGTTTTTGAAAGACAAAGCCACAGTGGCAGAACCCCTTCACTGCTTGCTGGAAAAAGGCGCAACATGGAAGTGGTCTCATCGGCATGATGGTGCTTTTTGACTTGTCAAGGAGCTGCTGTCCTCTACATCTGTCCTTGTTCACTATGATGAACGGAAACCCCTATCCATCACTTGCGATGCCTCACCATTTGGGGTCGGAGCTGTTCTTAGTCATATACTCCCTGATGGCACGGAGGCTCCCATTGCGTTTTATTCTAGAACAATGACTTCAACTGAGCATATGCCCAGATCAACAAGGAAGCTTTGGCTGTCATTGCAGGAATTAAAAAGTTCCACAATTATGTTTATGCTTGTCCTTTTGAAATCCGAACTGATCACAAGCCTCTTCTAGGCCTCTTCACAAAAGACAAGCCAACACCACTTACTTTGTTTCCCTGCATGCAGCGCTGCAGCGTTATGCTACACGCATATGATTTCACTCTTACATACATACCCGGGAAAACGACTACTAATGCAGATGCATTGAGCCATTTGCCATTGCAGACTGCCGACTGTTCCATTCCTCCTCCAGCTGAGGTCGTCATGTGCGAATCCATGTCTGATCCTCCTCTTCAAGCATCACAGATGGCTCAAAGGACAGCAAAAGATCCACTCCTGGTGCGTATACTCAACCGGGTGCTAAGGGGGTGGCCACCTGAGAAATTGGCCGAATGTTTTAGACCTTTCGCATCACGCCAACATGAACTGTCGGCTCATAAAAGTTGCCTTCTATGGGGCAATAGGGTAGTAGTGCCAGAAAGAGAAAGGCAGATGATTCTGAAAACCCTACATGCTGCACACCCAGGCATAGTCTGAATGAAAGCTCTAGCCAGGAGCTATGTGTGGTGGCCACGGATGGATGATGACGTAGAAAATACTGTGAGGGGGTGCAGCATCTGTCAAGCTACATGCCACAGTCCACCTAAGGCTGCAGTTTTTCCTGGGGAAACAACAAGGAACCCATGGTCACGCATCCATACTGATTTTCCCAGGCCTTTTCAAGGCATTTCAAGTATTTCCAGATTGTGGTGGACTCGCATTCCAAATGGCTCGAAGTTGTGGTTGTTCTGAATCTCACTTAAAGGGCGGCCATAACGACCCTCAGGAAGCTGTCAGGAAGCAACACATGGACTGCCGGACACCATTGTGTCTGACAATGGGACAGCTTTCACCTCCAGTGAGTTCCAAGAATTTGCAAGTCACAACCACATTAGGGCTGTCACCATCGCGCCGCACAGACCCCAGGCAAATGGCCAAGCTGAGAGAATAGTGCAGACCACAAAGGATGCATTGAAAAGAATTGTGACAGGAGACTGGGAAACTAGGCTGGCAAGGTTCCTGTACGCTCAGCATGTTACACCCTGTTCGTCAACAGGATCTAGTCCTGCTGAACTCCTTATGGGCCGGTGCCTTAAAACATGTTTAGATCTGACCAACCTTGACCTGAGGGACCGCGGTGGCTTAGTGGTTAAGACGCTGAACTGCAGACTGGAAGGTCAGCAGGTCAGCAGTTCAAGACCTGAGTGCTGCGTGACGGAGTGAGCTCCCGTCTTCAGTCCCAGCTTCTGCCAACCTAGCAGTTCGAAAGCAAGAAATTGCAAGTAGATAAATAGGTACCGCCTCGGTGGGAAAGGTAACAGCGTTCCGTGCACCTCGGTGTTCAGTCATGCCGGCCACATGACCACGGAAGCGTCTTCGGACAACGCTGGCTCTTCGGCTTAGAAACGGGGATGAGCACCGCACCCTAGAGTCGGACACGACTGGTTGGGGACACCTTTACCTTTACCTAACCTTGACCTAACTAGAGACCAGCAGCTGAGAAAGGAAGAGGAGTTGGATTCTGCCTTAGCATCCTCTTGTTGTTGTTGTTGTTCAGTTGTTCAGTCGTGTCCGACTCTTCGTGACCCCATGGACCATAGCACGCCAGGCCTTCCTGTCCTGCACTCTCTCCCGGAGCGTGCTCAAGTCCATATTCATTGCATCAGTGATGCTATCTAGCCATCTCATCCTCTGCTGTCCCCTTCTCCTTTTGCCCTCAGTCTTTCCCAGCATCAGGGTCTTTTCCAGAGAGTTTTCTCTTCGCATTAGGTGGCCAAAATATTTGAGCTTCAGCTTCAGTATCTGTCCTTCCAATGAGCACTCAGGGTTGATTTCCTTTAGTATGGACTGATTTGACCTCCTTGCAGTCCAGGGGACTCGTAAGAGTCTTCTCCAGCACCACAGTTTGAAGGCATCAATTCTTCGGCGCTCAGCCTTTCTTATAGTCCAGCTCTCACAGCCATACGTTACTACTAGGAAAACCAGAGCTTTGATTAGACGGACCTTTGTCGGCAAGGTGATGTTTCTGCTTCTTACTATGCTGTCTAGGTTTGCCATAGCTTTCCTCCCAAGGAGCAAGTGTCTTTTAATTTCATGGCTACAGTCACCGTCTGCAGTGATCTTGGAGCCCAAGAAAATGAAATCTGTCACTGCTTCCATTTCTTCCCCTTCCATATGCCAGGAAGTGATGGGGCCAGATGTCATGATCTTAGTTTTTTTAATGTTGAGTTTCAAACCAGCTTTTGCACTCTCCTCTTTCACCCTCAACAAGAGGCTCTTTAGATCCTCTTCACTTTCTGCCATTAGGGTGGTATCATCTGCGTATCTGAAGTTGTTGATAATTCTCCCGGCAATCTTAATTCCGACCTGTGATTCATCCAACCCGGCATTTCTCATGATAGCATCCTCTAGTCTACACTTTTTCTCTCTTCAGGAGCCTGTTTTTGCCAGAAACTATGGAAATGGTCCTCGGTGGGTTCCGGCTGTAATTGAATGATGCACAGGGCCCGTTTCCTACACTGTGCAGACTGAAGATGGAGAGCATTGGAGGAGACAAACAGACCAACTACGCAGATGGTCTGTGGGAAATACTGCAAGTACCAGCCCAGTTCCGCTAAACGCTGGCGTAGCTGGGGCCTGTTCTTCTGATCCAGTTGATGATGAGGTACCACCTGCTGTACTAGCAGGAAGAGAAGACACTGAACCATTGAATGGTTTTACACAGCCAGTGGCCCCAGAGAACCCTGAATTGACAAGGCTGACGGAAAGACCTCAGAGGGAGAGACGTCAGCCAGCATGGTTGGCTGACTATTCGGTCTAGGGGGGAGGGGTGTTGTGCATTTGAGGTGTACTGCCCCTTTAAACGATTTTCCCCCCCCCCTCAGTTGTTAGAGGCTTATCACATGACTACTGCTGTAGGGCTTCAGTTCAGAGCAAGCAGCTAAGCAGACAACAGCTGTCCTCCTCGCAGGCCAGACTAGGCCTCCGCAAGGCCTAGATGTCTCCTACAGACTTAAGGTTAACTAGTTTATTTGTTGGACAATTATTAAAGCCTTGTTATTGTTAGCTAGTCTTGTGCTTTGTTCTCACGTATAGTTGTTCTCACAACATAGGAGCTGGGCCCTTTTGGTGGTGGCATCAACTTTGTGGAATGCCCTCTGTATTGTATACCTTCAGGTACAGATTCAAGCCTGATCTCTTCAAAATACTTTCGGGGACTGGCTGAGTCTGTTCTTGGGTGCCATCTTTCTATTTCTGTGCTGCTGGTTAGTGTTAGTTTTTATCTGTTGCTGCTGCTATATATTTGAGCACACTCTGGGAGAGAGCGGAGGACAGGAAGGCCTGGCGTGCTATGGTCCACGGGGTCACAAAGAGTCGGACACGAATGAACGACTGAACAACAACAAGCTGCTATATATTGTTTCATCATTATCATCATCATCATCATGGATTATATGCTTTTAATAATTTTAAACTTTTCTGTTAGGTGACCTGGAATTGTTTTTATAAAAGAAACATGGGATATAAATTTTAAAATAAAATAATGGACTAGTGCTCACATAGAAACAGAGGGAGATGCAATGGACCATCTAGCCCAGTGTTGTCGACATTGACTGGCAGCAGCTTGGCAGGAATTTTCCCAGGTCTGCTTGGAGATGCTAGGCATCGAACCTGGGACCTTCTGCATGCAAAGCATGTGCTCTATATGCAAAGCATGTGCTCTGCCACTGTTCATAGCCCCTCTCTCTTAATGGCAGTGCAGTGATCAGAAATGAGTAGTGAGTGTGTATTACTCTCTTAATGCCTCCTTCCAGGCAGGAAGTCTGTCCTCCCACCTTAAAACTGATTTATACAGAACCAAAAACATGCATGGTGCTTTGTAGCAGTAGTGTGCTTCCTGTGGCCCAGTGTCCACATGTGGCCCTTAGCCTAATTTTATGTTGCCCTCAGCCTAATTTTAAAAGCCCTTTGTAAGCCACTGGTTCAGTTTTGGCAAGAGCTATCTGTTTCTCTGCAGGTATTCTGCTGGGTAGGGAGGGAGAAGGAGAGAGAAGGGGGTGGCAGAGAGAGAGAGAAGGGGGGTAGCCCAACCCACATTTGGCTCTGGGCCACCCGCCAGCCCCATCGATCACTCCCCAGGGAATGTGTCCCTTGACAAAAAAAAGACACCCCCCCCCAAATGGACAGAGATGAATGTGGGAGCAAGGCCATGGAGGGCTGGGAGGTGAGGAGGAGGAGACTTGGGTTAAGCATCACCAGCATTTTAATTTTAACTGCAGTGGTTAACCAGGATTCCTTTGGAACTATGACTTTATACCAGGATTTTGTTCCCGATAATAGTACAGTTAGCATCACTGTCTCCATAGTGGAGAGGGAGTGCTTGATCCTGCGAGTCTTGCTCCTGTTCTCTTAACTTCCGCTAAGGGATGAATCAACATTTCATCCCTTATTGAGCCAGCACTGGCTCAGTAAGTTACATTCCAGCTCACTGTTATTTATACTCACCTTTCTTCCATGGAAAGAAAGTTCCCCAACAGTCCCCACCCCCAGCCATTGACCAGATGCAGATCTGCTTTGGATCAGCAGGATTACTAAAATGTATAGATGTCAATTAAAATTTGACTGCCCTTGTTTTGATCAAATCTAGGTATAAAATCTGGCTAGAATATCATTAATATGTCACCTATTCAAACATGGTACACCCTGTTAACAGTGATTATAGTCAAATAATTAAGATTATTCCCTTCTATTATTCAGTAGCACTTGGCCATGTAAAGATTATGCTTAATCCTCTTAATCCTTTCCTAGTCATGGTAAAACCCACAGCCCCAGTTGCCCTTTCAGATTCAACAGTGCTCCACACACAAACACCTCCAGTCTTTTCTAGGGTTCCAGGTGTTTAACAAGGGAGTGACTAGGATAGTATATTCAGTTAAACTGTCAAATAATTTGATGTCTGTGTGCTTTAGGAGAATGGCAGCCACACAGGCTGGTTTTCCAAGCAGCCCTAGGCTATCTTTATTTCACAGTTTGCATGACTCTCACTCTCTCTAGCACACCCTACCTCTCTGCATTGCCTATGTGAAGCATGGATTAATTCTGCCGGGGTTTGTTGGAACAGGGAGTCATGGCTCATGACAATGCACAGTAAAATGTATTCAACTTAAATGGAATATGCTTTAAAGGAACATTAGGTTAAACCAAATCATGGCCACCCCCCACAAATATTTACTGCTTTTACTGCCCAGAATCCTGAATGTGGAACAGGAAAGGATATAGAATTTGCCTCCTGTTGGAGATATATAGCAGCCTGTTTGCCCAACTTGGTGCCCTCCAGATGTGTTGGACTACAATTCCCATGCTGTCTGAGGTTGCTGGAAGTTGTAGTCCAACATATGGAGGGCATCAAGTTGGGCAAGCCTGGTATGTAGCCATATCTTGGTTTAGACAGGGCTGAGCCCTATTCCCCATATTGAGTGTTTGGGCTCTGCCCTAAAACATGCAAAGGAAAAATAAAGAATGCCTCAGAGCATATGAAAAGTGTATTTACATTCCTTCTGAATAATCTCACCCTATCCCAACATATCTGGGATGAAGGCTGCTATCCTATACTGTCTTGCTTGGGATTCCTGTTGAATCGACTAGGACTTCTTAGTAGCACGCACAGGATTGCATTGAAAGTGGAGGGCTCTTTGTTGTTAGAGGGAAGAGGCTTACATATCTTTAAATGAACCACTGGAACTGATATATAATGGGATAAATCCATATGAGCTAATTAACCCATTAAAACGATTGCAATTTACTAAATATTAGAAATCAACAGTATTCACAGGCCAGTACTTTTGCAAATGGGCAAGTGAAATGCCCTTCCTTCTGTGTTAAGAAAGGAACCCAGGTTGCCTAGTATCAAGAGGGAAACTGCATTTTAACCAGTCCTCTACCTCCTTTAGTTGTATCAACAATCCCAGCCAGCTGAAATGAACAATTTGACCCAGCGGCCACATCCTTGCTGTACAGTTGATGACCACTTTAAAGTGATTCAGCTGCTGACTCAGCTCCTGTCCCATGCACAGCTAGGCCGTGAGAAAACCATACAGCAGTTAACCACAAGAGAGCTTCTTCAAAAAGTCAAATTACAGTCTGCAGTCTGGAACTCAGCAAATGTACAGTTTTAACTGAACAGTGACCAAGTCTCTCATGAGCTCTTGAACATTGCTAAATACAGTTACTTTAGGACAAACATGGTTCTTTAGGGCAGATAACAGACCTAAAGTATCTCATTCCTCCCCACACCCCATTCTACTAGTTGGATTGGTTTTCTCACATGCATAAATATGAGTGTTCATATAGGAATAGGTGTGGTGTGATCCAAAGAACATTGACTGTGAAGTAGATTTTATTGAGATCAATGGATTTGCTGCCAAGTAGTGAACTCAGGTGGTTGAGTGCCTGTCAGTTTAGAAGTGAAACAGGGCCATCCAAAAACAAAGTGATGGTTTCTACATTAGGGTGGCCATGTGCTCTACTTTAGAGGATAGTCCTCAGTTTGCAGCCCAAACTTGGTTTAAAAATAAAAAAATGTAAGAAGGTCTCACAGTGGTGCATCAGCAATTATCACCTGGACAGCAGATAGCCTTCTCGATGATGAGATGGATTGTATTTCTATTTATATTATGGCAATTACTTCTACATTTGTGTCTTTACATACAAATTAGCACATACACATTTTATACTACTCTGTACCCTCTTTTGTCCTCTCTTTTTGGTGATGCATTTCCTCTTTTATAGTGAGGTGTAAGTGGCCACCCTATTTTCCATACTTGAGGTACTCCCAAAGTACACAGAAATATAGAGGGGCCATGGCTCAATGGTGGAGCAGATGCTTCCCATACACAAGTTCAATCCTTGCAATTCCAGGTAGAGCTAGGATAGAACCCTGCCTGAAACCCTAGAGAGCCTCTGCCAGTTAGTGTCAGCAGTACTGAACTAGGTGGACCAAGGGCCTGACTCAGTATAAAGCAGCTTTCTGTGTTTCTACAGACATTCGTAAATTAAGAGAGAAGTGTTTAAAAACTCCTCCAAACAGCCTGACAAAAACTTAGGAACTTACAGAATGCCAATAACAGTTGAGCCAATAGAGAGAAGGGAAAAGGGGCCTAAAGTCAGATATATGGAGGGGAGATGGAATCTGTGCTTCACACCTACCCACTCCACCCCCAACCTCCTTGTTGAGAGAGCTCTGTAGCGATGCTGTAACTATGTTGGGCTGAATGCCGTTACTCTGCTTCACACAATCAGGAACGCTGCACGCCTGAAGAGTGCTGTAGCCTGCCTATCAAGCAAGTCTAAAGCCGAGACTCAGAATGTCAGTTGATGCTGCCACCCCCCCCACTAAAACAAACATGGAGGAGAGGGGGAGAAAGGGAATTGGTCTGCTCAAGCCCCTAACAGCCCCTAGGGTTGTGTGTGTGTGTGTGCGTGCGCGCGCGGGGGGGGGGGGGGATGTACACCATGAGGTTAAAAAAAATCCTCCCCTGCACTATACAGGGATAGAACTCTGTGTCCCTTGCTATATAGCTATCAAATGGGGCTGCCTAATGGTAGGGCTGGCCCTATGTCTCACCCCACAAAGCAAAGTTTTGGGCACTGTAGTCCCTGCTGCCTCCAAGAAAGAAGCAAGGCTGATTCTGGCATGAGATGAGGGTGGGGTGGGGGAAAAGTGATGGAATAAAGTTTGAGGAAAGGAGGTTCCTACTAAGCTTTTTTATCTCCCTCTTTTCCTACCCTACCTCTCTGGCAGCTGTGGTTTAGAATTACAGCCACCTCTGGGCTTTGGAGAAATTTCTTTCCCTACATGGATGAGTTGTTATCCTTGTCTATGGAAGGAAGCTGCATATATACTGCTATGCCCAAGGATCCTCAGATTCTTACTTGCAGAACAAATGGCTGGCCCCAGGGGAAGAAAGTAGAGCTGTCTTAAAATTAGGGCCAGAGTTCAAGATGTTTGAGAAACACTATTCAGAAGCTGGAGGTCTCAAAGCATCTGCAATAGAATCTGGCCTGAGGGTTGGAAATCCTTTCTCCAAAGAAGTTAAGCGAAAAACAAAATAAGAGCAGACTCTGTTGCTGCTAATTTCTGTAAAGGAATAGGGGGTGAAGCTGCTTAACGTTCTGGTTGTTTTTCTGCTCAGCTGTCCCTCCTCCCTGTCTGCCCTGCCCCACCCCTAATAAGCTACCTTTTATACCATGGTGAAAGGAAAAAATACACATAGTGGCATGTGTAGTTTGTCATATGTAGCTTGGCTTTCAACGGAGTGCCCATGAGATAAGCCAATCTGAAGCATGACAGGAAATAAGTCACCCTTCCCTAGGTCCCCCCCCCCCCGTCTAGTGTAATAGGAAGAGGGCTGGCTCTCTCATGAGGCAGAGTGAGACCCTTGCTTCAGGCAGCAGATCGGGAGTGGGGGTGGGCAGGCTGGCCTACACTTTATTTGGCTGCCACTTTGCCACAGGGTGAAAAATAGCGCTCCTGTGACTGCCTGGTCCGTAAGCGGAGCAGCAGCAGGTTACTCCAACTGCTATCTCCTGAAAATTGGGGTGGGGGGTTTGCAGATGAAATGGAAGAAGCAGTGGCATCGAGAGTTCACCTCAGATAATAAAATGTCTTCTGCCTGCCCTGTATAGGAAGGTGGAGGGGAAAAGGGTAGCCTGTATTCACAGAATCACTACTCTTAAAACTATATTTGGGAAGATCAATGCCATTTGACAGCGGTGCGTAAATAGTCTTTTAGCACTAACACAGTGTTTTCTGCCTAACACAATGGATGCAGTGGGCCTTTTTTTGTATCTATCTCAAGCTTTTACCCCCTTTTCAGTACTTACTTCCCTTCTCCCTTTGTTTAAAGTATTAAAAGTTGGCAGAAATACTCTGTAAAATGCTTTAGTAGAATTTAGAAAGAATGAACAGAGAAATACTCCATACTTAGCTTGCACTTGAATGCCAGTCAGAAGCATTTCAGTTTCACATTCTTAGCTGCTTATTCTCTGCGTTCCACTGCCTGCCTTTATCCCAGAGAAAATGACTGGTGCCGAGGTCTCACGATTTGGAATCCACTATTTCTGTACTGTGATCCACAGCTCTACAGAGCTCTTCTAGGAAAAGTCCATTTTTCCTAGCAGAATGTTACACACATCACAGATGTTTTATCTTGTTTATTTTTAAAAGTATGTGGAACCTGCATGGTTCCACATAACCATGCAGGGCCGGCTCTGCCATTAGGCAGATTTAGGTGGCTGCTTCAGATGACAGATGATGGGGAAAAGGGTATGCTCCCCCCGCCCTAGTCCTTCTAAGCTCCTTGGCTATCCCCTTCTGTTGGAAGACAGGTCTGTGTGTGCCATGAAGCTTGTCCTGCACCTCCTAAGCTAGCCTGCTGCCCTCAGGTGTGGTGGAGGCTGCCCCACAGCCAGTATGGAAGTAAGATTAAGAACACAGCTGTGCTGGATCAGAACAAAGGCCCATCTGGCCCAGCGTTCGTTTCCCACAGTGGCCAACCAGATGCCAATGGGAAGCCCAAAAGCAGGACATGAATGCAATATTACCCTCCTGTTCATGTTCCCTAGCAACTGGTATTGAGAAGCGTATTGCCTCTGATAGTGGAAGGAACATATAGCTGCCGTTACTAGGAGTCATTGATAGCCTTCTTCTGCGTGAATTTATTAAATCCTCTTTTAAAGCCATCCTGGCTGGTGGCCACCACCAAATCTTGTGGGAGTGATATCATTTTAACTATGTGCTGTGTGAAGAAGCACTTCCTTTTGTCTGTCCTGAATCTAACACTGTTCAGCTTCATTGGATGAGCCCAGGTTCTAGTATTATGAAAGAGGGAGGAAATCGTCTCCCTATTCATTTCCCCCACACCATACATAATTGTATACACCTATATCTTGTCCTGCCTTATCTGCCTTTTTTCTAGGCCAGCCTTCCCCAACCTGATGCCCTCCAGTCCCTTTGGACTACAACTCCCAGCATTACTGGCCATTGTTCGTGGTGGCTGAGGCTGATGGGAGTTAAAGTCCAAAATATCTGGAGAACACCAGGTTGGG
Source organism: Heloderma suspectum (assembly GCF_057233095.1). Lineage (NCBI taxonomy): Eukaryota > Metazoa > Chordata > Lepidosauria > Squamata > Helodermatidae > Heloderma > Heloderma suspectum. The sequence goes on from NC_139462.1 coordinate 76,396,920, forward strand.
GGAAGCTGTTCTAGACCAAGCCAGAAACATAACCTTTCCTCATAGAGGTGTTGCTCCAGCCCCTTGATAATTTTGGTGGAGCTTTTCTACACACAGTATTGCAAGTAATATTGCCAGTCTGGTCAACTTCCTATGTAGAGTGGTGGTGGCGCTGGTAGGCATATTTGCTTCAGGCAGTAAAATGTCTTGGGCTCACCCTGTGGAGAAGCCACAGTACATTATCTAACAGTACCTTTCACTTCTCTATATGGAAAAAGGTAAACCTGGGAAATCATTCTTGAACCCACCACTGTCACTTGAGGGTGGAAAGGCCATGGCCCAAAGGTTGCCACCCACTTCCCTCCCTGCTGAGTGTGGTGGTCGTGATCATATGGCAAGCCAGTGGCTCAAAATCTTCTTCCCCTCCATTCTCAGCTAGGATTGGAGATAGATGAAGAAGACTCAAATTTTCCACCCCACTCCTGGCTCAGCTTGGAGTGGTGACAGGCTGGTATCTTGACAAGGCAGCTCACCTCCATAAAGTGTAAAAGTGGCAGCCCAGGCCCTGTGATGGCAGGCTTTGGAACCAGTTACAGGAGCAAAGAAGTGTAGAAGACATCAAAAGGGATGGAAGGGAAAGGATAACAAGGACTGAATGCCAGCAACCTGGAAGAAAACAAACCATTTCAGATTCTCAAAACTGCTCATTTGCTTAAGTGAGTTGAGCACAGACTGTTCTTATTTAGAGAACTAAGCACACCCCCGTAATCTTTTGGTTACAGGGCATACAAACCTCTTCTCTCCAGGTTGTGCTGCTGCGGGAAACCTATAATTCACACTTCAGTGGGAGGTCGCTGGTTAAATGCTATTCTCCCTCCAGCTAGAACTTCTATTTGCTGTGTGTAAGGTGGGTTGTACAAAAGCAATCATTAATTAAAAAGTGGGGGGGGGGAGGGCAATCTTGAGCAATGCTCCACCATTTCTTTCAGTATATGTAATTTTATTTTCTTTGAAGGTTGTATGCTTCATCCCCTAATGAATTAACTTTTCTCATGTATTATTTTGGGAAGGAGGAGCAAAGCTTCTCCAGACCCCCAACCTCACGCAAGACCTCTCCCTCTATAACGGTAAAGCCCATTGTCACAATACAGGTGCAGAACTGGGGCTAATACAGCAACAGTACAGAAGACTGTACACAGCCCAAGCATACATATCTCATAAGTTCCTACTTAAAAGCCTAATGATTCTGTGGTACCGAGGAGAGATGATACTCCCAAGAGCAAACATTTACTCAAGAAGGTAGCAAATTACCTCAAAGCAAGGACTACAAAAAAAAAGTTGTAGTATGTTCGAGACAAATTGACAATGATATTCTCCTTCTCACCGTGCGTTAAGCAAAGTAACTAAATCTTCACATATGAATGCTCTCACCAACCCTTTTTTTACTTTACCATATACAGTAAACTTGCACTGCTTTCACCATGAATATCCATCTCTCCCTCACCATCTCTCTTCAATTTATACTTTCCTTCAAATGTACATTTTTTATTTTTGTATCATCTGTATATGCTACAGTTGTCCCTATTTACCTATTTCCTGGTATCTGTCCCCAATAAATAAATGTATTTGATGTGTGTCTATTTTGCTTTTGCAGATTTTCAGAGTGCTTTAAAAATATTGTTAAGTGTGCTCACAGTTGTGCATTAGATTAGTCATACATATGAAAAACGTAAGTTAGGCTATTACAAAGTAATTTAATACAGCATAAAGCAAGCAGACAAGGATGTTCAAGTGGTATGTAATAGTGTGTGTGCACATATATGCTTGTTAAATAGATCTTTGATGTAAAACCAAGCTTATTCCAAGTACACAAATGCTCCTTCTTCCACCTGTGAAATGTTGGAGGGTATGCATCCCCTCATTCAGACACACAAGACATTTGCATGTCAGAATGTTTCTGAGTTGTCCACAGAGGGTGTGGCATTTTCTAGTGAATGTGGAAAGGATGAACCCAACTATCTGATCAGACACAAGATAGCCAGTTCCAAGACATCTTGTGTGATTGACGGACATACTGAACCTGCCTTGCAATCTATATGAGGACTGTGCCAATCCCTGTAGTGATTGTGCGTATCAATAATCAACGATAGTGCTGACCTCTTGAATTAGTTGATACCTTTTTGTAATGTACTGCCTGCCCTTTCTGTTTAACACTTCCACAACTGGGGGAAAATGTCCTGCTTCCAAATGTGCATATATACAAAAGAATGACATTGGGTCAGTTTGCATGCCACACCCACCCACCGTGGTTTTATTTACCCATGAGAAGCTGTGGCAAGTGCTGGCCACCATTATGAATATGCAAGCCCTTGTTGTGTTGTCTGACCCTGGATGGCAGGGGTTATTTGAGGGTTAAACAACTAACCCTAAAACAGACCTTGGGTTATGAAAGGGTTAACCCTTAAATAATTCCCGCTGCCCAGGCTTGGATGAAATGACAACCTCTGGCTGGGGCTTGCATATTCATAATGGTGGGTAGCATGTTCTGCGGCACCCCAACAGTTAATTAACCCATGGTGGGCTGTGGTGTCTTCCGAACCCGTTGTCATCGTTATCATGTCCCATGGTTCTGAAACCTCAAAATGTTATGTTGGAAGTGACCCGCTGAGGCTCAATTTAAGTATGATGCTGGAAACATAAAAACATTTCCTCTTACCTGTGCAGTGTTTCATGTGCTAGTGCTTTATTTAAACCAGGTTGCCTCACTGTTGCACATTAGGGATCTTTGGCCTGGTGGGTGCCACACTGGTACACCAATACTGCACATATAGGGGGTTGAGGACCCAGTTGAAAAGATATGCTGGCCATATGAAATGCTGCATGTTAGGCTTTTGGTTTGTGTGAATGTGTATGTATGTGTGCGTTTGTTTAACACATCTGGTGCCTCGTTTAAATCGGGTATGAGACTCAAATAGTAGCAAATATGAAATACAAACCAAATACATGTTGGTAGATGTGGGGCTTTTTAAAAGCATGAACAAACAGCACATCTAAGAGTATGGCACTCATCTTTGAATGCAACCAACTGAGCAGATAATGCAAGTCTCAGGGTAGATGTGCTGTAGCTCTCATGGCTGCAGGATACAGCCTCCCACTGTGTTGGAGGGGTGGGGGAGACATTCACTGTTCATCGGCTATACTAACTGTGCCTTGTATATCCAGGCTGGAAGTTAAGCTCACAACTACATATATCAATCTTTACTTTCACAGTTATCTCACAATACAAAATTTGCCTCTACACAACTACTTCCTCACATCCTCTCAGATATCCTTAAGTGCCATGTAAAAAAGAAGCAAATTTATTTCAGCCTGGCATTTTGTTTTTTGTGGCAGGGGATGGGGGAATCAGAATGTGAATTTCTAAGCAGTAATGAACCAGATGTGCCCCCTACATAACATTACACAGCAGGAATTTGTTTTTTTACTTTTAAACATAATAGGAAGGAATAAAAAATCAATTTAGATGCTTAATTCTATGTTTCATTTGGTGGAACAGGATAAGAATGACTTCTCCCCCCCCACCTTTCCCCCCCTAAGAATCTGCAGTTGATTACACCATACATGCCAAGTGAACCCTATTCTGTGCCTGTCTACTGCATGCCCCAATTAATTTGGCTTATTCATCGTTTGAACTAATGTGGTGTAGCATGCCGTTCATACTCAAATTATGTAAATATGTGGATCCAGAACAATTTGTTAAATACGCAGGGGGTGGAGAGAAAAAAAGAGGAGAGGATTAACAAAATAAGGATTTGTAAGAACAAGCAATTAAAAAAGAAAAAAGCACAACCCTTTAATTTGTTTTGTTCCAATGCAAAGAAAATTGTATAATAAACATCTGACTTCCATGCCTGTGACAGCTGTCATGTAGGGATACTAGGATTTTGGGTTTGTTTGTTTTTTAAGAGGCCATATCCACAAATTTGGGACCAGTATTTATATCTCTACAGATAAGAAGCATAGTCATCCCAACTGACTTATTAGAGGGAACTGCCAAACATTGGTCAAGAGTATTATCAGTTCAATTTTCCTGTGGCTACTATGAATGAAAGAGAACTGCTAAACTGAGTCTGTGTGACTACTTCCAAACAAAACAGAACTTGCTTCTGCAGCTAGAAATAATGCTAGTCCACTAGAGGTATTACAACCGATTTTAAATGTTATTGTGAATGAATGAAAAGGGGTGTTCCATGTGGCTATTTAGAATATTTCTATCCAGTGTGCTGGCCCACATATATTCAGTATTTGCCTGCTGGTGCAGCTTTACTGTGGGACATAACTGTGGACAAGTGAACACTGCACATGTAGGGCCTGGTGTATAAATTAAGACCCTTTGAAATGTGATGCCAGGCTGCATAGGATCCTTTTACACATCCAGCATCTCATTTAAATGACCTCATACTCAACAGAACTGCAGAGTATTGTCATGGTATGGCACATACCACAAAACAGCATCTCCCCCTTCCATTAACATCTGTTAGGCTACCTCTATAGCTCTAATACAATTATCTCCTGAATCCCATCCCACCCTGCTTTGCTTCAAGGAAGGTCAGCACATTAAATTTAGAAGTTGTTGCTATTTAAGTTGTCACTATCTATAAACCCAGCTATATTTCTATAAATATATTCCCAAGCCTCACATACTCTGTGAAGCTTTTCCTGGGTCCGCATACATTTCTTTCTGTGCTTCCTGGTACCAGATGCTTATTTTTTTACTGCTGCATTATAATCTTTCCTTTACTCTTTTCTCCTCTGTTCTAGCAGACTATAATTGCTTTGGGCAGGAATTGTGTCATTGTTATATAGTATAAATACTTACTGTCTGATACATGATATAAGTCACTTAGTGATAGACTTTCACCTTCCACCTAGTCGGGTTAATTGCCTATCTGTGTGATTAAGATGCTATGATCTGTGATGTCCAATGATGCAGTAACTATTGACAGCAGTTTACACATCAAGATAATCAATAATTGCAATTAATCACATGGAAACCGTGTTATGTGAACTCACCCATAACTCTTTGAAAGCAGTTGCTCCACTCCATTTACTCAACAGTATCTTGATACAGGCACTGTCTCCAGTCAATGCTACTTTCCCCATTTTACATCGAGGAAATCCTTGGATTCCCTCCTGGCAGATTGCAATGGCTCAGCCAGTCTTGCCAAGTGTCCTAGGCTCCAAATCCATCAACCTGCCACCCATCAATGATGTCATTTTTCAAAAGCTGCTCAGTGTAGGAACCTTAAGCAGGGCTGATTGCCTTTTACAATTCTATACCAAAGGCTACATAAGATACTATGGATTTGATCCAGATTTAAGGTGTGTGCAACTGGGCTGGCAGAAGTGGAATTTCCTACCCCCTCCTTGCCACGGCAGCCCCTCCAGCCCTCTGAGAATACTGCAGAGGGCACCCTGCTGAATGGGGTAAGCTGTGGTGCAGAGGGAAGGGGGGAGCCCCTAAAATCTGGCGGAGGTTTCTGCTTAGAATTTTCTCTGCTTCAGTCCAATAAAATTTTAAGATTGTGTTTCTTTTTTAAAAAGAGCTGTCTCTTGTAAAAAGATTTCACTTTGTTGATCTTTGTATGAAATTGTAGTAATTTTCTTCAATAGGATCGCAGCATGATTCCAAATTCAAATATAAAAACAGCACATATTTTGCACAATACCACCTATTAGCAAAAATTTGGAACCAGATGTCATGTTTTGGGGTTGAAGCAGGCTTTTTTTTTTTTGTCTCAAGCACCATCACCACAACCCCTCCCCCACGCCTTCTGTTGCCTGCCAACTAACAGGCATGGGTACCAGGACTCCTGTTGGCAGCCTTGATTGGTTGACTGAACGCTTCCTGCCTTTTTGCATCAGGTTCTTCAAACACTCAGGCTACTCCTGTGCATACAGGCTTTCTCCACACAGATTCTCACACTGATTGTTTGGGTTAACATATTCCATGTACTTCACATTTTCTCTAAACACTGGTTTTTGCAGTACCCCTTTTGGTTTCTTTAATGTCATTTTCATAACAAAAATGGTCAAAATGTATCTGCTGATGTAAACTGAAGGATACCACCCAACTGCATCTGATTCCACACATCCCTTACAGGAATACACTTTATGCATAAACAGCTCTGTAGTACCTGATGGTATGCAGACAGCAAACCTAGACTAATTTAATAACGCTTGAGCAGCTTGGCACAGGAACCACCTCCTACAGATATTAATAGAATCCGACAGAGATAGAAGAGCTCATCAGTGAGGTTATCTCAATTTACTTCACAGCCACATGTGATTTCCCTCCCCGGTTGCAATTCATCATATGTAGCTTAACATTTTTTGTTTTTGTTTGTTTGGCTTAACAAATACAATAAGTAAAACATTTATTTGCTTCAAAAATTACATTTCTTTCACACACCTTGAATTTAAACTGTTTGCTAAGAAAATATTTATTAGGAATGGAAATTTAACAGAGAAAAACACATAACATTCACTGGAGCTCAAATATAGCCATTACAATTTCCCACGGAATTTCTTTAAGGAAATACCCAAAATGAATGTAAAGGGTTTCTTTTGTTCTTACACTGGATTACACACAAGCCAAAAAACCCCAACCCAACTCCCACAACTTTATAGAGGTCACAAGGCATGGAAAACTGCAATTGTTGATATTGTTGTACCATTGTGTATCAAGCCCTTAAAACTAAAAGTGATTCCTTTTTTAAAAAGTCATTAGAAAATGTATTATATCTAACAACACTATCGTATTAATTTATATTTTGATAGACTTTACATAATATAACCCTATGAATAGAGGTACCTGTGTCGCACAAGTATTCTACCTTATAGAGAAGAGAAAAACATTCTCTGTAGTAGTCCTTAATATATAAAAAACACTAATATGTGAAAATAAGGTTGACACGTTAGTGTCAATTTATGCTGATGAAAACTGATGCCAGCATTTTCCTAACTAAAGTTCATTTCAAATAGCTTGTACATCATATGAACATTCAAGTAAACTAATCTTTTAAAATTCCACAAGAATTGAGTTGTACAGTGTCTCACACAGGTGTTAATTAAGGAATGATTTCAGTTTAAACAAGATACTTTATATTAAGACCATCATGATACTACTTGATATTGCAAGATACTCCTTCAGCTAATAGTTATTTCCTCACCATCTGTGAAGTAAAAAAAAAAAATACAGTTGTGTTTTATATCAGAAAATCATTAATTAATCACCAGCTTTTCTAGAATTGTTCTCCTTTATATTGCATATATCTCCTTTAATTCATATTATGCTGCAAGTTCCATTCTGGAAAAGAATAAGAGCATTCCAATTCCATCAATTCTGATAGCAGGGAAGAAGTTGCTGAGCTTAACGTCACCCACTTTTCTTCATAACTGAGTTCTTTGTCTTTAGCAGCTGCATGATGGGCAAAAATTCAACAGTTGAAGCTTTCCTCATGACACCATATTTTTGCCAAGTAATCTGAACCCACTGAATTTCTATCCTGTCACAAAAAAGCAGGAGCCATATCAGAATAAAAGGTGGTAACACCTACCTAAACCTCATGTAGGAGCAGGCAGAGCTGACCACAACAAGATTGCTATAATCAAGCAATGGTATACAGACAATCTTGTACATATACTATGGATCACTAGTGTCAACTCTTTTTAAAAACCTTAAAAAAAGAGAAGGATACCCACAACCTTGAAATAGTAGTATTTTCCTTACAGGATTCATTTAGCGATTAGCAACTGGCAGTTCACAGGCATCCAAGGATCTGGCCAGTCAGATTCACCAATTCATCTCATCTGAGCCCCCAACCATGCTACTTGATACTGCTGAGAGAGATAAGAAGCAAAGACAAATGTAGCCAAGGATGGGTGGGTGAATCTATCCCATGCAATCCTATTGCCTTTGCCAGCTAGGAAGCTGCTTCAAAAGCTGAGGGTGGGGGTGGATTTGAAAGAAAATCTCCTGTTTCCAAGCCTTTCAGCCAGGAAAGGAACTAGAGGACTGTGCAAGTGACAAAAGGAGTTATTCTCCTAGCTCAGGTGTAGGCAAATTGTGACCCTCCAGATGTTTTGGCTTATAACTCCCATCAGCTCTAGCCAGCACAACCAATGGTGAGGGATGCTGGGAGTTGTATGCCAAAATATCTGGTGGGACACACATTGCCCACCCCTGTAATCTAGCTAGCTAATGTGCTCCTCTTCCTTTACTTTAGTTACCGTGGAGAGGAGCAGGAGAAGAGTAGTGGCTGGATATACCAGCAGACTATTGGGGAGTGGAGAATTTAGACCACTGCTTCCCCTGCAACAGATGGTTAGTAAAAAAAAAAAAGTTCCAACCAGGGCTTTGTATTTTATCTGAAAAGAGGTGTAACAAGAGTCTCAAATCGAGTCGGAACACCATCTCCCCCTCATCTATTTGGGACTTGGAGTTTTTATCTTCACACATACCCAAGGCCAAGATCAACGCACTGGAAAGGAGCCTGCTGAATGTTGCCATTCTTGCAATATTCTCTCCGCTCTGTGCTGAAGAATGTCTCCCAACAAGTCCTTCCATGTGGAGGACAGAAAGAGGAGCGATATGGCAGTGTGCATCCCCCTGCCCTTATAATGAAGTTTATTTATAAAGGTTGACAAGTAAGAGTGCAAATGTAACAAGGGAGGAAATCAAGGGGGAAAATGTTCTTCCATCCCTCAAATTAGGTGAAGGATATGTTTGCCAAATCTCTTATGCTTCTGGATGTCCACGGCTGGGACGATGTTGAAGATTCAGAGTACTCTTTAAATAATTCGGACCTAATCACTCACTAGTCTTGAACAGTGGCTTCTGTACTAGCAGATAACTGGTTGATTTAACACCCAGGTAACCCACAACAAGACTCTGGAATGCAATCTTATAAATCATGCTCTGTTTTGTATGCCTGTGAGAATTTGTAATACATGCAAGACAATGAGAAGTTAAGACATATGAAAGTAGCAATCGTTACAAAATTAGCAAAAGTTTCACAGTGTTCTTACAGCCTTTACTTTAAAAACACAAGTGTATCACTTATCACCACTATTGCTCAAACACTGTAAAATTGTCTCTCAGCCATGCAAATAACTTTGAAAAGGAAAAGAAGCAAACAACATTTCTTGGCATATTTAGACAGTGAGTACAACTTCAATTTAAATTTTGGATCCTACCAACACTTGTAGCTAATCATTAATACTATTTCCCATATCTCAAGAGTGTTTTGTGAATAACATTTTTAAAAACCTCATTTATATTCTGTGAGTGCCATGTGCCCAAAGAACTAGCCAAATCTGCAAAGCTAAATCTTGACAGATATCCAAAACACTTGAACAAACAGAAGCTAGAGGAAGTTGATTTCTCTATTTCTGGCATGTTCTCCTTTTTTCATCCTCACTTTGAGAATGTTAAGGTTTAACTCTGTTGCACAGTTATATGCCTTTCAGAAATGTTACACTGTCTGGGACATTTAGACTGGCTATTGACAGATAGTTTCTCGCCCAAATTAAGAAAACCCCACAGTACCATTTTATCCCAGTTTGCATGGTTCAGTTTGACACCACATCACCATCATTACAGCCAACATTAACCTATAAAACAAACTCACTTTACTGTCACACACAGTGGGAGAAAGCCATCTGTCAGACACTATGCCTTTGTATAAGGAGAGAATCCAGCTTCTCCTTACCTTATTTCATAAATTAATAATGTGTTAATCATAATCACCAAGCTTTAGCTATTAAACAGAATTCAAGTTTAGAAACGCAAGAATAAATTAGTTACAGCCTTGTAAACAATTGCTCTTTTGTGTTATATATTTGGAAAAAAAGTTCCTCTGTAGAATAAATCAGACATTACAAGGCACACATTACACTTAAAAATTCAAAATGATAAAAAAAAAATCCCAGCAAATATCTCAACATCTTTCTTTGCTGGCAGAATTGTGCTGTGGGATACTGGAAAACATAAATATAACTTTGTTTATATTACAGTCATTTAAAAGGTCTTCCATGTCTGCATCCTCTCTTGTAAAATATTTGTGCTATTTTATAGTGCTGTGTGATTTGAAACATTCGAAATGGTCTTCTCAGATACTTTCCACAAAGCTGCCAGGGAAAAGTCCAGTTTTTCCATTTCGTTGCAACGTGCCTTTGAACCAGCCATCTTCACGCTTTTTGTGTACGAAGACAACATCTCCTTCTTTAAGTTCAAGCTCAGCTTCGCTCTGAGGAGGATAGGATACCACAACCCTGTATCTGCAGAGAAATATTTTTTTTTAAAGTTCAGGCTATTACAGAGACTCCCATTGTTTATAAGAAGCATTGCCAGATATAACTTGAAATAGGAAGCTGCCTAGAATGGTTTACAACCTCTCAATTTAAAGATAAATTTATTTTCTGGAAAGAGAAAGTGTGTTAACACAGTAATATGAAGTGAAATATACATAGGCCACCTTCACTGAACTCTCAGTGAAGAAATAAGTGTTGGGAGGTTTTGAAGGTGATTGTAAAAAAAGGTTAACAAATGTTTGCTAATGCAATTTTATCCAGCAAAACAAATTAAACAATAGTAATGTTTAAAATTCCCCTTCAAGGATCACTGCCTTGTTGTGGCGAAGGGGCTTGCATAAATCAGTGAAGCCATAAGCTATGCCGTGCAGGGCCACCCAAGACGGACAGGTCATGGCGGAGAGTTCTGACAAAAGGTGGTCCACTGGAGAAGGAAATGGCAACCCAGTCCAGTATTCTTGCCAAGAAAACCCCATGGAAAGTATCACAAGGCTAAAAGATATGACCCCAGAATATGAGCCCCTTAGGTCAGAAGGTATCCAATATACTATTGGGGAAGAGCAGAGGGAATTTCCAAGTAGCGCCAGAAAGAGTGAAGTGGCTGGGCCAAAGCCGAAAGGACACTCAGTTGTGGATGTGTCTAGTGGTGAAAAGAAAGTCCGATGCTGTAAAGAACAATATTGTTTAGGAACCTGGAATGTAAGATCAATGAATCGAGGTAAGCTGGAGGTGGTCAAACATGAGATGGCAAGATTGAACATCGACATCTTGGGAATCAGCAAACTAAAATGGACAGGCATGGGTGAATTTAATTCAGGTGAACATTATATCTACTACTGTGGGCAAGAATCCCTTAGAAGAAATGGAGTAGCACTCATAGTCAACAAAAGAGTGGGGAAAGTAGTACTGGGGTATAATCTCAAAAATGATAGAATGATCTCAGTACGAATCTGAGGCAAACCATTCAACATCACAGTAATTCAAGTCTATGCCCCAACCACTGAGGCCGAGGAAGCTGGGGTTGACCGGTTCTATGAAGACCTACAACACCTTCTAGAACTAACACCAAAAAAAGATGTCCTCTTTATCATAGGGGATTGGACTGCTAAAGTAGGAAGTCAAGAAATCACCGGGATAACAGGCAAGCATGGCCTTGGTGTACAAAATGAAGCAGGACAAAGGCTAATAGAGTTTTGCCAAGAGAACACGCTGATCATAGCAAACACTCTTTTCCAACAGCACAAGAGGTGACTCTACACATGGACATCACCAGATGGTCAGTATCGAAATCAGATGGATTATGTCCTTTGCAGCCAAAGATGGAGAAGCTCTATACAGTCAACAAAAACAAGACCTGGAGCTGACTGTGGCTCAGATCATGAGCTGCTTCTTGCAAAATTTCGGCTTAAATTGAAGAACGTAGGGAAAACCACTAAACCATTCAGGTATGACCTAAATCATATCCCTTATGAATATACAGTGGAGGTGATGAATAGATTTAAGGGATTAGAACTGATAGACAGAGTGCCTGAGGAACTATGGATGGAGGTCCGTAACATTGTTCAGGAGGCGGCAACTAAATCCATCCCAAAGAAAAAGAAATGCAAGAAAGCAAGGTGGCTGTCTGATGATGCTTTACAAGTAGCTGAGGAAAGAAGGGAAGCGAAAAGCAAGGGAGAAAGGGGAAGGTATATCCAACTGAATGCAGATTTCCAGAGAATAGCAAGGAGAAACAAGAAGGCCTTCTTAAATGAACAATGCAAAGAAATCGAGGAAAACAACAGAATGGGAAAGACTAGAGATCTTCTCAAGAAAATCGGAGATATCAAGGGAACATTTTGTGCAAAGACGGGCATGATAAAGGACAAAGAAGGCAGGGACCTAACAGAAGCAGATGAGATTAAGAAGAGGTGGAAAGAATACACAGAAGAGCTATACAGGAAAGATCTTAATGTCCCTGATAGCCATGATAGTGCGGTCACTGAACTTGTGCCAGACATCCTAGAGAGTGAAGTCCAGTGGGCCTTAGGAAGCATTACTAACAACAAAGCTAGCGGAGATGACAGTCTTCCAGCTGAGCTATTTAAAATCCTAAAAGATAATGCTGTTAAAGTGCTGCGCTCAATATGCCAACAAATTTGGAACACTCAACAGTGGCTACAAGACTGGAAAAGGTCAGTTTATATTCCAATTCCAAAGGAGGGCAATGCCAAAGAGTGTTCAAACTACCGTACAATTGCGCTCATTTCACATGCCAGCAAGGTGATGCTCAAAATCCTACAAGCTAGGCTTCAGCAGTATGTGAACCGAGAACTACCGGAAGTACAAGCTGGGTTTCGAAGAGGCAGAGGAACATACTCTGTTCGCCAACACTCAAATCGCCAACATTCGCTGGATCATGGAGAAAGCAAGAGAATTCCAGAAAAATGTCTATTTCTGCTTCATTGACTACGCTAAAGGCTTTGATTGTGTGGATCACAACAAACTCTGGCAAATTCTGAAAGAGATGGGAGTACCAGACCACCTTACCTGTCTCCTGAGAAACCTATACGAGGGTCAAGAAGCAACAGTAAGAACCAGACGTGGAACAACCGATTGGTTCAAAATTGGGAAAGGAGTACGACAAGGCTGTATATTGTCACCCTGCTTATTTAATTTATATGCAGAGTACATCATGAGAAACGCCGAGTTGGATGAATCAGAGGTCAGAATTAAGATTGCCAGGAGAATTATCAACAACCTCAGATACGCAGACGATACCACCCTAATGGCAGAAAGCGAAGAGGACCTAAAGAGCCTCTTGTTGAGGGTGAAAGTGGAGAGTGTAAAAGCTGGTTTGAAACTCAACATTAAAAAAACGAAGATCATGGCATCTGGCCCCATCACTTCGTGGCATATAGAAGGGGAAGAAATGGAAACAGTGACAGATTTTATTTTCTTGGGCTCCAAGATCACTGCAGATGGTGACTGTTGCCATGAAATTAAGACGCTTGCTCCTTGGGAGGAAAGCTATGGCAAACCTAGACAGCATAGTAAGAAGCAGAGACATCACCTTGCCGACAAAGGTCCGTCTAATCAAAGCTCTGGTTTTCCTAGTAGTAATGTATGGCTGTGAGAGCTGGACTATAAGGAAGGCTGAGCGCCGAAGAATTGATGCTTTCGAACTGTGGTGCTGGAGAAGACTCTTACGAGTCCCCTGGACTGCAAGGAGGTCAAATCAGTCCATCCTAAAGGAAATCAACCTTGGGTGCTCATTGGAAGGACAGATACTGAAGCTGAAGCTCAAATATTTTGGCCACCTAATGCGAAGAGAAAACTCCCTGGAAAAGACCCTGATGCTGGGAAAGACTGAAGGCAAAAGGAGAAGGGGATGGCAGAGGATGAGATGGCTAGATAGCATCATCAATGCAATGAATATGGACTTGAGCATGCTCCGGGAGAGAGCGCAGGACAGGAAGGCCTGGCGTGCTATGGTTCATGGGGTCACGAAGAGTCGGACACGACTTAACGACTGAACAACAACAAATGTTTAAAATTAGATGCTTGTCAACTGAATTTCATTTTTATAACACAGGAATTGCATATATGACCAAATAATGCAAGAGGAATACACTACAACTGGTGTTATGTGATCAGATAAATATGCTGATCGTTATTGCCATAAAAAATAAAAACAAATCAGGCAACAGGAATTGTACAACAACTAGCAATAACATCCCACTAATACATTTAACTGCTTTCTGGTTGCCAACACCCAACTTCAAATTTTGGGAAAACTTTCCTCATATTTCTGGGTAACTGTCAATTCAGATATGTGATCTCCCTATCCCTTTCCCAACAAGACTTGCTGCAAAGTGTGGGATGCGAGAAGATAGAACATTGCACATTGCTCTGATATTTCTCCCTTAAAAGTAAGAAAACTCATGGAATAAAGTTGAATCTTTTTTTGAAGAAAGAGCCTATTTTCCTCTCACCTCAGACATAAAGGGCCACAATATTTCAACCTACCAGAGTGAAAGACAAAGTATCCTACGTCCCTTCCCCCTCATTACACTCATTACACTCTGAACATGAGTGTTTCTTGCTAGGAAGATATGAAATACAAGTAATAGCATGGAACTGATTTCTTGAGACTATATATATATATATGGTGGAAGTATATATATTTATTTCTACAGCCATGTACAAAAAATCATGGTCTTGAATATATGCTAAACCAAAGTTGTAACAGTGGTAAGATGCCCTCAATTAAACATGAAGTGCACTACCATTTCACTTGTGTTGCAAATATGTAGGTTTATATCAGGGAAGTGCTTGTGTCTTGGAGACAGTAATTTTTCAGGCACTGATTGAAAGATGAACCACTTTTGATGGTGTAAACTACTCATCCTGCTTTCACCAGGTAAATACATTTTTCAAGTTTTTCTATTGTTTAAAAAACCTGCCAAATTTTTTTAACCACAGATTAGTGGGACAGAAATGTGTGTGCATACAGCACAGGAACCAACAGTGTTTCACATCACTTTTAACTCTCAAAGCTATTGTCTCTCTCCAACCCAAATAAACATGCATTGAATTATGCAGAAATTAGTGCCACATAAAAATAGTGTAACATAATAATCAGATCTAGCAAGCAAAGCTATTCAGGGCTGTACACTAGTTTTTTTTTACTTGGGTTGCCTGATTAAGAATCCCTAATAACAAAAAGGTGAAAGATTGTTCATAGGTAAGGTTCCCACCAGATCTGAAACGTAACTGGTAAACTATCTGGCATGAATGCCCAAAGGGGAAAGCTTTATATTAAGAACTAAGTTCAATTATACAGCTGTGGAGAAAACATAAATGTCCATATTAACTATGGTTCAAATATATGCCTTCACTGTCATAAGCACTGAAATAATTATTCTATTGTCTTGCTTAGGGTAAAGCTCAACCAGGAAATTAAACATATGCATTGAAAGTCAAGATACAAAAGCAGGCAAAATATAATAACAACTTGAAAAGGTGACGCAGCCTGTAAACTTTCTGCCATTTCTGCATTAAATATATTTCTCTATAAATATTTGTTCCAATTCTTGGAAATGCATGATTGTAGGTGCCACTGCAGTTTTTGTAATCTATGAAAAATCACTTCCTTCTGAATGTAGAGACTGCTTATCCTATTCTTTTCTTGGATTCATTTTATTAGCTCTGGGTAGAAGGAGACAGGGGTCTTCAGATTCTGGTTGGCCTTGGTAGCCAAATATTATTTTCCTGTTAGCCAGCTGTGAAGTCCAATCCCTCTATGATACTATAACAGTCAATACTATGATACTACAACAATCAGTGGTGGATCCTTTCTTGGGGCACCTCCGTGCCTACCTTTATTTTTTTAAAATAATAATAATAAAAATTGCCGATCCGCAGCAAAGGTGTTCTCCTCTTTTGTCTTCTTCAGCAGTTGCACTGAGCTGCTCTCCTCCGTTGCCTTCTTTGGTGGCCTCACTGAGGGTGTCTTTTCCCAGCATGCCAGCTTCCTCATTTAAACCATGCATGTGCGTGCACGCGCACACAGAGCCTTGAAAGGCTCTACGCAGTCTTATGAGGTTGCCCAGCTGCGTTGAGGCACATTTTAAAAAATAATATCAAATTTGCTATCCAATTGGAGAACACCCTTTCCCTCTGCAAGGAGGGGGTCTTTTATGTGATGGGGTTGTCACCCATGAGGGCATTGCTGGCTGGGTCATTGGCTGATTCAAGTCAGCCAATTAAGCTAAAAAAGAGGCAGAAAAAGGAAGGAGATGAGTGAGAGCATGTGTGTATGTGTGTGTGTGTGCGTGCTCACACGCACACACTCACTTGCTAACTATTTCTCTGTTTACTATGAGGACCCAGCACATTCCCAGTATGTTAACTCCTTAAACAGGGTGGGGGGAGGCAGAAGAGTATATAATTAATCATCATTATTATTATTGCTCTCCCACCCTCTTTGCTTTAAATCTGGACTCTGCCACAAACTGCTTTCTCTGTGTTGTTATATACTCTGGAAAAACTGGTGTGTAACGGAGGAGGAAGGGGTTGATGGGATATGTATAGCAATCCTATGTAGGTCTACTAAGAAGTAAGTCTCACTGAATTCAGTGGGACTCATTCCCATGTAAGTTTGCATAGGAATGAAGCCCTAAGGAAAGGGTACAGATGTATCCCTCTGTGTAAATGTCTTGTTGTGTGAATGTGTTTCTCTCTGAGTGTGAATGACTTGTGGTGTGTGAGTGTGCACGCGTGTGCACATGAATGCCTTGGGGCTTGTGTGTGCACTTTTAATTAGGCTGTGTTGTCTGATCCCCCCCACCCCCTGCACACAGTTGGCACTCATAATTTCAAAGAGAGCTTATTCAGTTTCCTTCTCTGCTAAGTGGGTTGTTGTTGGAAAGAAAAAAATGTGGCTTCAAAGGAGTGCTTTTATATTAATTAGTATTAGGATTGTTGTTGTTACAACATGCAAAATGATGGATTTTGAATGTTCTGAGAACTTGCTGCTGTATCTGACTATGGGTTATGTCAGCACTGCAAGTAGCTATTATACCCGTATTGTTGTATGGCACCACTACAGTGTAATCCAGAGTTGTTATCTAGCTGGCTAGTAGGCTGGGTTATTTTTGTTTGTTTTTAGGGACATGCAGTGGAAGGGGGAGATAAGATTGTGAAGTATTCTTTCATTTCAATGGGTCTACTCTAAGTAGGACTTACATTGG
The DNA here is from genome assembly GCF_057233095.1 of Heloderma suspectum. Lineage (NCBI taxonomy): Eukaryota > Metazoa > Chordata > Lepidosauria > Squamata > Helodermatidae > Heloderma > Heloderma suspectum. The sequence continues at coordinate 76,414,007 of NC_139462.1, forward strand.
ATTTAACACACACACAGTACGTAACATTTACATGTTCTGGTACAAAATCCAAAACATGGGGAAAGTATGAATTTTAGTTAGTAAGATGACTGTTCTAATTCCCTGCTCAAAAAGTTTTATTACAAAAGTGAAAGTGTATTGGTGATTTTTTTCAAGAAGCGGAATAAATTCTAACAACTTTTTCTGGCATGTGTTTTCAGATGCAGTGTTTCAAGCTAAATTACTGAAATTCTCCTAGCACATACCTATGGGCCTAATTCTCTCCAGCACACTGCCGAGAGGGTGAGAGAGAGAGGCCAAGAGAGGGGTGGAGGAGGCATTACTCCTGATCCCTTTCTCTGTAAGCAACAGTTCCTTCCCCGCTCACCGACCTGCACTCTTTCTCCTGAGGATAAGGCTTTGTGCTTAAATCGGAGCCCAACATAAAGGATATATGGTGGATGAGGGACAGCGAGTAGTTGCTACAATGTTCCAGTGAGAACTACAGAACAGAAAATGAAGTACTACAACAGAGAGGACCCACTCTCTGCTCTTATGCATAGCCCCTCATTACCCTCATTACCTTTCTTAATGTCCTTGATATGTTAGACATGGCTAAGAGATAATTGGGCTTTTTATGATTATTGAGCTGGATTCAGACATAGTTGTACTTCGAGCAGACCCACTGAAACAGTGGGATTTAAGTTAGTCATGACTAACTAAGTCCCATTGATTTCAGTGGGATATTCAATGTATGACTAAGTCTGGATGCATCCTGTTAAGTCAAATTGCATTTTTCTTGCATATTTGACAACCATGTTCTTAAAGTACTGAGATGTCAAAGAAAAATTAACATTACAAGATTTTGTGTGCCATACAGATACAGAACAGACTGTATGAGATAATCTACAAACAGCATTCTCTAACAAGGAGAAAATCCAATCCCTGCCAACTGAGAAGCCATAATGTGCCAAAACTGCAGTAAGAGAAAAATGCTGCTTTATGAAGAAACGGAAACAAGCTTGAGAACACAGATGTCCATCTGGCCTTTTTTCAATGATTAAAAGTGTTTAGCTGCTGGGGAAGTTAAATTTCAATAGGTATCTGGTTTTTTTTTTGCATTGTGCCTATTAAAATAAAACAGTAATATACACAGATTTGAGTTATAAATATTAAGGTTGACAAAATGCCTAGTTTTAATACAACAAAGAGAGAGAGAGAGATTCTGGGAAGGTTCGCACAACTGCTGTAAGGGTAATAAGCCATGGTGGCTTATTTCCCCCACTGTGTGTGCTGGTCTCATGCTGGCCAGATTTTCCTAATTACCCTCACTGACACAGCTTGTCACATCATCTGAAACTGTGTGGCATGGCTTGTTTGGGGAGGGGATGCAGCAACCCTCAAATATCCCAACAATAGCGCATGGGGTATTTGCGGGTTGCTGCCACCGAGTTCGGATGACATGGCAAACCACGCCAGTGAGGGTAGTTAGGGGAATCCAGCCGGCACATGACCAGCATGTGCGGTGGGGTTACAAGCCACTGTGGCTTGTTAACCACGCCGTGATCATGTGAATTGGGCCACTGTGTGTGTGTGAATTGCCTGGGAAATGCTTATTGAAGGGCATATACACATTCATTCAATAAAATAAAATAAACTTAAGCACTATTTCCAACAGTGGCCATCCATCCAGAATTATTGGTTGGCTCTACTTTGTGCATCATTCCTACAACACAACTGCACAGAAATCTATTATGGGAGTTATCTTGGCACTGAAAAGCCATATTGGATATGATCTAGTGACAAGTGCACACTTGGACCTTTCCATTATAAACACTGTTAAGATTGGTAGCAAGATGTCATTGTAGAAATAACTGAAAATTTCAAACTCAAGTTGCATCAACAAGGACCTGTCTAAGGAAAAATATCAAAATTCTACTTCCATCATTTAAGTATATCACATTTTAGTTACAGGAAATGACTTACCGTTCACACACTACAGGCCTAGATTCATTCAGCACTGGGGCTAATGAAGAGCAGGGCTGCCGTGGAGGGGGAGCTATAGGAATACTGCAATCCAAAGAACTTGCTTTCCGATGAGTATTCTCCTGCACTGATGTAGATGATTCACTGTCCATAGAGCAGGACTCAGCTCTTCCATGACTGGAAGTTGATGGGACCTCTGGCCCTACAGCACCTTGTAGGGCCAGCTCTGCAGCTGCCTGCTCAACTTCCAGAGTTGGTGATGATGGTGGTGATGTTCGAGGTTTGCGCTTGGTAGATGCTCCTGAAAGTAACTTCAGCAAACCCTTTTTTTCTTTCTGGAAATAAGGATCAGTAATGTTTTAAAGTAAAAATACTTATGAGGCAACAAGAAATTTCTTTAATTTGTTCACAATAGGTAGGGCCTTGCTGATCTTTGTAGATTTAGTAAAAAATATGGATATGAAAATACTTTATTCTATCTTAAGTGTAGGTGCTGGAAATCAAATCATCAACACATTTGTATACTGCTTTCAAGTGTTTGAAGTGCTTCACATGTATTATCTAGCTGTCATTCTTACAACATTCCTATAAGGTGAGTCTGTATCATTATCCCCACCCAGAAGTCCATGTTTATTGTATGCTGCAATAATTCATGTTTCTAAAATTTTACTTTACTTAAATGTGAACACACCTACATATATCATTGTTCCAACTCTGTCAGCACCAACCCTGACTACCAAACACTCAGAATGTATTCATTCATTAAAATATATTGCACTATTTGATCTCTCGAACCAGAAGATAGTGAAAAAATCTTGAAATCCACAATACAAATTAAAAACAAAATAATAAAGAAGCCAAGATGACACAACAATGCTTAACCAAGAAGCAGTTCCCAGGAGACCAATCAAGAGAATATTAAACTAAAAGCTGAAAGTAGAAAGGAATGATACAGTGTTATCACAGGACACAATACAATTCCACAGCTATTACAACAAGAAGTCACTTTGCTCAAAATCCTCATCTTATGTGTTTTTCTCTTCTACTCACCTTTACGTTTGGATTCGACTCTATACTTTATTCACAAAGTGATCCAGGAGTTGGTGGTGTCCTGACCAGAAGTCAGACACCATAATAAAGTTGGTGGCATCTACCGGTAAGTGCTTCATAGTTATGGAGCACACATGGTCAAGTATACTTGAGATTTTACATACAAAATCCAAAGAGTGAAGCAACATTAAAGTGTGCAATATCTTTATTGCTAAAGCTGGCAAATATTTTTTTCTTTTACTTAAAGGTGAGCTGTGGTCAAAACTTATAATGCATCCTGATCCAGGCCACTAGTTAGTGATCCGTGCTTAAAAGGATGCAGGACCCTGGAAGTGAAGCGTGACCAACAAAAGAAACAATGGTGCTGTGATATATAACAAGATTCACTGATTTATTAAGTAAATTTCTACTTTTGATATATTAGCAACATGATGGTTTATATCCTATTAGATTTGCCCTCCTTCCCAGGGGAACAGAAATCTGACCACTATCCATGCTATTTTACTGTTTATATTAAAACGTTAATATAAATGGCAATATTTGGAGTTACAACTAATCCTAAGTAGGTAAAAAAAATTCCCTTGTTAGTTTTTGTATATAAGATTAATACAGAAGCTACTAAAAGAAAAACCCCAGGGGAAGGAGCCTGGGGAAGGAGGACCAGCCAGCAGCTGCACCGGGTGATCCTGAGCCTGCTTCTGCCCCCGCCCACAGGTACTTAAGGCGGGGCTGCCAGAGGCTGCTCGGGAAGGAGCCTGGGGAAGGAGGACCAGCCAGCAGCTGCACCGGGTGATCCTGAGCCTGCTTCTGCCCCCGCCCACAGGTACTTAAGGCGGGGCTGCCAGAGGCTGCTCGGGAAGGAGCCTGGGGAAGGAGGACCAGCCAGCAGCTGCACCGGGTGATCCTGAGCCTGCTTCTGCCCCCGCCCACAGGTACTTAAGGCGGGGCTGCCACAGGCAGCGCCTCGGCGTGCGCCTCGGTGTCGCGCCAAGTGCGACACTAAGTGTGCACTTAGCGTCGCACTTGGAGTCGCAAGATCTACCCACCTGCCTCTCCAGAGACACCAGCAGCCACAACACCAGCAGCAAATAGCAGCAGCAGCAGAGGGCAGCAGCTTTAAAGACCAGGGGAAGGGGCAAACGTGGACTATCTGCTCCTTCTTAGCTGCTGTTCTCTTTTATCTCTTTTATATGCTTTTAAACTGTTGTATATTTTATATCTTAATATTTTAATATGTGCCTGGGAGGACTATTGGACAACTCAGGGGGTGGGGGAGGTGCCACCATAACTGTAGTCACGGGAAGGGGGAGGTATGGCGTTGGGGGATTAACAGGCCAGCTGAGGAGAAGAGGGGCTAGACACCTTACAGCTGTCCCCTCTTCTGGTTCTTCCCCCAACCTGATGGTTCCTGGCAGCCTTACCAGTCTGCCCTCGGGTCTGGTGGTGCTGCTGCTGAATGCCAGGTCGGCCCAAAATAAGACCTCCCTCATCCATGATTTGATTGTGGATGAGGGGGCTGACCTGGCATGTATTACTGAGACCTGGGTGGGGGGACTGGGAGGGGTCACTCTCTCCCAGCTGTGCCCTGCTGGGTACTCAGTGCAGCACCAACACCGACTTGAGGGTCAGGGAGGGGGGGTTGCCGTGGTCTATAGGAATTCAATCTCCCTCTCCAGGCTTCCTGCTCATTCGAGTGCAGATCTTGAGTGTCTGTACCTTGTGTTGGGTACCCGGGACAGATTAGGGATTCTGTTGGTGTACCGCCCACCCCGCTGCCCATCGGACTCCCTGCCTGAGCTGACAGAGGTGGTCTCGGACTTGGTGTTGAGGACCCCCAGGATAATGGTCCTGGGGGATCTCAACTTCCATGCCGAGGCCGCTGTATCCGGGGAGGCTCAGGACTTCATGGCCGCCATGACAACCATGGGGCTGTCCCAACATGTCATCGGCCCAACACATATAAAAGGACACAAGCTTGATCTGGTTTTCTCGACTGGGCAGGAGGATGGTGATCTGAAAGTAGAGGAATTAACATCTGTCCCTTTGTCATGGTCAGATCACTTCCTGCTGAGGTTTAGACTTCTGGCAGCCTTTCCCCTCTGCAAGGGTGGGGGACCTATTAAAATGGTCCGCCCCCGGAGATTAATGGATTCCGATGGATTCCAGAGGGCTCTGGGGGATTTTCCTGCTGGTATGGCTGGTGCTTCTGTCGAAGCCCAGGTCGCTCTGTGGAATGCAGAGATGACTCGGGCGGTTGACATGATCGCGCCCAAGCGCCCTCTCCCTCTGAGCAGAGCCCGGCCAGCTCCTTGGTATACACCTGAGCTGAGGGCAATGAAGCAAGAGGGGAGACGGCTAGAACGCAGGTGGAGGAAAACTTGTGCTGAGTCTGACCAAACACAGGTAAGAGCCCACTATCGAGCCTACTCTGTGGCGGTGAGGGTGGCAAAGAGGCAGTTCTTTTCCACCAGCATTGCATCTTCTCAGTGTCGTCCGGCGGAGCTTTTCCAAGTGGTTCGCGGCCTCTTACATTCTGGGCCAGGGAGAGAGACGGTGGAACCCTCGGTAGCACGCTGTGACGAGTTTGCGCAGCACTTTGAGGATAAAGTCGCTCAGATTCGTCATGAATTGGACACCACAATTAATGCAGTTCCATTGGTAGAGGCGTTCAGAGCACCGTCTGGTCCAGTTTTATTGGATGAGTTTCAGTTACTGAGGCCTGAGGATGCGGACAAGGTGCTTGGCCAAGTCCGATCGACCACTTGTGTGCTTGACCCTTGTCCTTCAAGGCTTATTAAATCAAACAAGGAGGGGTTGTCCGGCTGGGTCCAGGAGGTTGTAAATTCCTCCTTGAGAGAGGGAGTGGTGCCTGCCGCTTTAAAAGAGGCAGTAATTAGACCACTCCTGAAAAAGCCTAACCTGGACCCAGAGGATGTTAACAATTATAGGCCAGTGGCCAACATCCCCTTCCTGGGCAAGGTGCTTGAGCGGGTGGTTGTAGGACAGCTCCAGGCACTCTTGAATGAAACGGGTTATCTAGATCCATTTCAATCGGGCTTCAGGCCTGGTTTTGGAACGGAAACTGCCTTGGTCGCCCTGTGGGATGACCTCTGCCGGGAGAGGGACAGGGGGAGTGCGACCCTGTTGATTCTCCTGGACCTCTCAGCGGCTTTCGATACCATCGACCATGGTATCCTTCTGGATAGGTTGTCTGGGTTGGGAGTTGGAGGCACTGCACTGCAGTGGTTCCGCTCCTACTTGGATGGCCGATTCCAGAAGGTGGTGCTGGGGGATTATTGCTCTGTGCCATGGCAATTGTGCCATGGGGTTCCACAGGGCTCTATTCTATCCCCCATGCTGTTTAACATCTACATGAAACCGCTGGGGGAGGTTATCCGGAGGTGTGGGCTGAGGTGCCATCAATATGCGGATGACACCCAGCTCTACCTCTCTTTCTCATCAAAACCAGGTGAGGCAGTGGCTGTTCTGAACCAGTGCCTGGGCACGGTAATGGACTGGATGAGTGCTAATAAACTGAAACTCAATCCAGACAAGACGGAGGTACTGTTAGTGGGTGGTTCGTCTGCCCGGCTAGGTGATATTCAACCTGTTCTGGAGGGGGTTGCACTCCCCCTAAAGGATCAGGTTTGTAGTTTGGGGGTGCTCTTGGATCCAGAACTGTCACTTGAGGCACAGGTGAACTCAGTGGCACGGAGCACTTTTTATCAGCTTAGGCTGGTATACCAACTACGCCCTTATCTGGACAGAGATAGCCTAGCTACAGTTATCCATGCTCTGATAACTTCTCGTCTGGATTACTGCAATGCGTTATACGTGGGGCTGCCTTTGAAAACGGTCCAGAAACTTCAGCTGGTCCAAAATAGGGCAGCAAGATTGTTAACAGGGACTGGCCTGCGAGCTCATATTACGCCAGTACTTTTCCAGCTGCACTGGCTGCCAGTCCATTTCCGGGCCCGATTCAAAGTGCTGGTGTTAACATTCAAAGCCCTTAATGGCTTGGGGCCAGGTTACCTGAAGGATCGCCTCCTCCCATATGTGCCTGCCTGGACCTTAAGATCATCATCAGTGGCCCTTCTCCGTGAGCCCCTGCCAAAGGAAGTGAGGCGGGTGGCTACTAGGAGGAGGGCTTTTTCTGTTGTGGCACCCCGGCTCTGGAATGAGCTCCCTAGTGAGGTTCACCTGGCACCTACATTGTATTCCTTCAGGCCCCAGGTGAAGACCTTTTTATTTTCTCAGGCATTTTAGCATTTTAGCTTTCTATACTTTTAGCTTTGCTGTTTTAAATCTGTATTTTAAACTCCTGTACTGCTGCTAGGTTTTATTGTGGTTGTATTGTTATATTGTGGTTTTGATGTTCTATATATTTTAAATTGTTTTATTGTGTGTTGTTTGGTTTTAGTTTTTGTGAACCGCCCAGAGAGCTTCGGCTATTGGGCGGTATAGAAATGAAATGAAATAAATAAATAAATAAATAAAAACATCCTGAGCGGGAGGACTCGTATATGGAACTGCACAGAGACCATGAAGAAGAACCAACATTTCATGCTTACCTTGCCATCTCTATCTGGTTTACTGACAGTAGTAACCCCTCCAGCTGCTAATGTATTCTCTGGGGAAGCTGGAGCTCCAGTGTGAACGGTCATGATTCTCCCATTTGCATCTCCATCCAGAGATGCAGAAGAGCCAGGAGAGTTTAATGAAGCTGCTGCACAAGCCAACGGGACATTTGTCCGGTTGATATTCACAGCTGTGATGTAAGCAGCAGCATTTGAAAGCTGAGGTTGGAGCTGTTGGGAGGCAACAGAATGGTGTGGAATAATTACAGCAGCAGGAATAAGGCATGCTGAACTTTGAGCCTGAATTGGCGTCACGGTGGCTGTAGGTCTTTCTTGGCTGTGTATTGCAACTGCAACAAGAGGGGGAAGTATATTTCAAGAGACTGAAAGAGAAACCAACTGTCAAATTGTCACAAGACACGTACTCCAGAGAGCACGTGGAAATACTCTAATTTCATATTGGTCATATTTATTATCTCATCTATATCCCATTCTTCCTCCAAGATGATGTGCAATATATATGGCAGTAGCCTATGTTATCATCGTAATAATACCTGCATATTAGAGCGTGTGTGACCAGGCCAAGGTTACCCAGTGAACTCTAGTCTCCCTAGCTGAAGTCCACTACAATATCTACTACAACACATTGACTCTCCTCCCATACCTATACTTAATCATCCTTAGAATTGATAGCTGCAGGGGGTTTCAGAGATTTTTGTCCTGATCATACCATAACCTACGCCAAGGAATGAAGCAATGTTTTACCTGTTCTGACTGCATTGCGAGCCTGGTTGACCGTCATTTGGCCAGTCATGTGCATAAGAACCTTGGTCTGTGGACTTGTTTGTATGTGTGCTGCAGACACCACAGCTGTTGGTACTGCACTGGAGTTCACTGTCACACCATTTCCCTGAAGTTTCTGTAATGTTCCTCCAGCAGTAGAAGCACTGACCATGGTCACCACCCGTCCTGTCTGACCAGCAGTAGATACAGGGACTTTTGCTTGGGAGGCACTTGTCACTGCCCTGTTAAAAATAATGCAAATTGTTATGCGTATTTTATTAAATCAGCAAAGCCTTCTTCTCCCTACCCAAACAAACCACCATCACCACATAGAAAAACTGAATACTCAGATTGGATTATTTCTCTTACCTTTATAAAAAGGAGGGTTCAACTGAAAGCCATACCTTGTAACTGGTGCCACATAATTGCCAGGAAACACACCAATTTTGCTTGTATGCATGGAAGTTCCTTTGAACCAGCCGTCCTGACAACGTTCAAACACCAAGAACATCTCGCCTTTTCTCAGTTCCAGTTCATCTTCTTTTCTAGGAGTGTATGGATAAATAGCAATGTACCTAGAAAATAAAACCAATCACCAGGGTCGGCAGGCTAAATTAAAGGATGAAAAGAAATCTGTTTACCCACTTATTACTATCTCAAAAGTGCAAATCATATGTTCACTTCCAGAGTGACTGCTCCTTGAAAATGAAACCAAGTGCCATTCAATGTGGGAAGTAGCTCCTTACTGTATGTAGTCACAGAAATGTCCATCCCAGAAATGACTCCAATCAGCAAGAGATATCCAAAGGGTTCTGTCTCAAACCCCATATCACCTGTCAACACATGTCTGCCTCAAGCCCCCACTGATCAAATGTCTAACAATTGGTGATAGTTAATGAAGATTACCACCCCAATAGCTGTAATAACCTTTCCTGATTTCATTTACCTTCAGCAATTTGCATTTATCTCTTGAAAGTCCACCTTGAAGCCCATTTGTGCATTGGTTGGTCCAAGTTGCAAACACAACTATGCTCCAACCCTGATATCTGACTGAGAAAAGAATCCTTGAGGAAAACTCTTAGTTTGAAAAAGGGTAGGCTTTTCCCTATGGAGGATGTTAAACAAAGCCATCCTGGGGATTTTCCATCCCTCATAATATTTGATACTGATGTGCATGTGCAGGAGTCCACAAATTTTGACTGGTCTTTGTAGTCAAGCCAACATTTGTGATGGCTAAGATCCTGAACTTCCCCTTCAATGAAATATTATATGTGTCTACTGGGAAAAAATTCCCTGCATGTTCACTGGTGAGCAGAATTGTGGAAAGCTATGCATTTATCTGAATCCTAACCTACCAACTTCTTAAAAATTCAAACCAGCTCTGCAATATTGCTTATTATTTATATGTTCTATTTTTGTATTATTATTAATTTATATCCCGCCTTTTTTCCTTTTGTAAGGAACCCAAGGCAGCTTACAGGTTCCTCCTCCTCTCCATTTTAGCCTCACAACTCAGTGAGGTAGGTTAGGCTGAGAGTCAGTGACAGGCCCAAAGTCACCCAGTGAGATTCATGGCTGAGTGGGGACTAGAACTTTGATTTCCTGAATCAAATTTCCAAAAATCAAATTTGATTTCCAACACTCTAACCATTATATCACACTGGCTCTCCAGCGTGCTGTAGTGGTTAAGAGTAAATCAGAATAACTGTCTTTGCTTACATGCTGGGCAGAGTAATTGTATAGTACCTAGGAAGGCATCTCAGGGTTCATAGGATAGTGCAGATTACCCCCCTCCCCCAGTCCTGAGGCTGTAGACACAACTCTGATCTCAGGTGTGGGGGAAGGAAATTTGAGTGGGGATTTCTCCCCACAGTGGCTCTTCTTCTGAGAGGCTTGGATCCACAAGCCTTTCCAATGCCTGTCCCCATCCACAGCAAGGTAAGTCAGTTAGACGGGCCAAGAAACTTGCCTAACTGAAAATTCTACCCACTCTGCTGCAGGGCCTTGGATGGGCACAGGGTTCAGATCTTGGAGCCCTCTATCTAAAGAGCAGCAATTCTTTTAGACTGCAGTCTTAGACTAGTTTTAAATTATATTCCATGGGTTGACGCCAATGTTATTTCTACTTAGAAAAGACCCATTGAAATGAGAGATGCTAACACTGGATACAGCCCCACGTGCCTGGATAGCCTGCATATTACTGATCTAAGAGAAGTGGGTAAAGGGAGGCTGGAAAACCCAGTACCTAGAGAGACTAGAAATCAAAAACTTGACTTTACTGAATACGCACTTGAGCTACCTTTCCCCAATGAGGACCCTCTACCTTTGGGAAGATAAACAGTCTATAAAGAGCTGATGGCAGTGATTTACCTCTGAGACACAATGCAGAGGTGTCATTTTTAGTCAAAATATGTGAGATTCGATGTAAAGGGTAATGCTCAGAATCCCTTAGGTGGACAAGTTCATGATACCACCCTTCAAAAATGTGTTACAAGATAACCCAGGCTCTATTGCATAATCTACTTGCATTGACCCATGGATTTGCACTTTTACTGATGCAATTTTTACTCTTGATGTAGTGAACAAAAGCTCCTTTTTGGAACTCAAGCATCTCTTTGCCATCTTCCCCAAGGAATGCATACAACTCTTTTTTTTAAAGGAAAAAGACATGTTAAGAACATACGTTGTAAACCAAAAATGTATGTCTAACTGTTTATTCAGTTCAGAAGTGTGAAGATATTATACTAGGTAGCAGCTTTCTGCCATCCCTCCAAACTTCCACTCACTAATTTAACTATATAAGCCTCATTGTAACTGCAAGTATAGCCTGTAATACTAACCTTCCTGCTGATTTTAATACGAATAATTCACAATTGAGATGATGACCTGGTTCACATGATCACAGAGGTGAAATAAGCCACGGTGGCTTATTTCCCCTCCCCGCGCATGCCAGTTGCATTCCAGGGGGATCAGCATAATTGCCCCCAGCAGCATTGCCTGTTGTGTCATGTGAACTTGCCCAGGATGGCTTATTGCTATGGATAACAAGCCACACAGAAGCCATGGACCTGGTTCGCACGACACAACTATGGGTGATCAGCCATGGTAGGTTGTCATGTCCTGCGAACCTGGTGCGGTTTCTGCAGGGTGGTTATTTTTCATAAACAAGGCTCCCTAAGAATCCACAGCTTGTTTTAGGGTTGTTAATACTCATGGTGGCTTGTTGTGATGTCCAAGCCCGGAAGGGTGACTTCATTGTGAATTGACAGGAACGGCTACAGAGCTGCCCAGCAGAAGTGGCAAAACCCCCTGCTGTTCTTTGCAATCACGCTGGTGCCACCACCATCCTCCCTCATCCTTTCTCAGCACCTGCCACCCTGTGCCCCTAAAAAGAGCAAAGAAAGGACACCAGGGAGTGTCCCATATACTTTCACAAGTTTTTATTTTTGGTTCTGCACAAGTTGGCAGGAGCGAATGACAGCTGCCTTGAGATATGCGCAATTTTTCTCTCCGGGTTATTGCTCTGCTTGAGATTTGCACAATTCCCCTCCCCCAGTGTTACTGTTCTGCCATGACATTTGTGCAATTTTGCCTTCTGTGTTTCTGCTTTGCCATGATATTTGCGTATGTCTAGTGATACCCCTCACTGCTCTATGACTGAGATGCAGATGTGACAGCTAGCAATAGTGGCAAGTGAAAAGCAGGAAGGGACAGTGGGGAGGGGGCACTGAAAGCAGCTGGAGAGAAGATGCTTTGCCAGTGGGTGTTCTTCCTTCATTGAAACATAAAGCAGCCTTAAAAAAAAGAAAAGAAAGAGGTGTGCTGGAAGGGAAGCGCCAAAATGGAGGGCATTGACAAGAGGGGAATATAGGGCTGCTTGGCTAAATATTGGAGAGGTGGAGTTGCACTCTTATGAGAGAGCACCAGTCCCTGAAAATAACGTCGTTGTTGTTTTTAAAGCTGATGAATGCTGTAAGGGTACAGAAAATTATCTTATTTCTGCAATCTAATCGGGGTTGGGGAGGGAGCTGAAAGTGGCTGGCAGCTAGAGGAGAGAAGGCACTTTGCAGGCAGGTGTTCTTACTTCAGTGTAAGGTGAAGCAGCTTTTTAAAAGAAGGTGTTCACTAGGAAGGCAAGTGCAAAACAGAGAATGAAATTGACAAGGACATTGACAAGAGATGGATATCAGTATCCTGGTCTAAATACTGGAGAGGTGATCTTTCGCAAGAGTGTGGGGGGGGGAATTGCAAATGAGGTACCGCATTCATAAGGGCTCTGAAACTTAATTCCATTTGGTGATCTGATGCAGGGGAGGGGAGTTTCCCTCAGTAGCTGGCAACCCCAGTGGACCAACTGCAGAAAGGGTGCTAATGTAGGAACTGAGGCAACAAGGAATTCTGCTGCAAAGACACCTAGAATACATGCCGGAGCTGGTGGAAGGACTGAGGTGGAATGAGTGGGGAAACAAACACAGCACGCTTGATAATCTGCTGGGAGTACCGTAGGTTGTTCTGTGAACAACCAACCCATGGCGGCTTATACGCAGGGTGGCTTAGTGTGACATGCAAACTCGCCTATAGCCTGTTGTAGGGTTCCGGGTGGCTTGTTACTCACAGCAACAAGCCACCCTGGCTGGGTTTGCACAATGTGACAAGATGTGCTGCCGCAGGTAATTATGCTAATCCCATTGTGTCTTATTTCCCCTTTGTGATTGTGTGAACCCAGCCAGTGTTCTGTCAGTCATCTGTAACTCTTCAAGGATGAGAGAACAGGTTCACTTTTCATATGATTAATATTTCCACATATACATAGAATACAACATGCAGAAGCACATTATATATCAAAACTGTAAATACTATCAGCAGTAACTCTGATAAACTAAGAGAGGTAATGTATCAAATCATACTTTGTCGCCTTTTTTTCCTGTTTACATGCACCAGGCATTTCTAAACCCACCTGGCAATTCAAAGATTTCCTAGTGTATTCCAGAAATACTTCAACTCTTGTTCTTTTATCAGTTCTGATCCTCCACCCCATTTTAGTCATAGGTAAATTTCTATTTCACTTACACACTTGGCCTTGTCTGTGGTCGCAAATGTGCTATTTGCTCAGTTGATCCTGATGCAGATTTTTGAGCCACTCCTGAAGGCAGTCCAGCAGAAGTTGGGGCAATTATTGTAGCAGACAAGAGAGGTGGTGGTGGTGGTGGTAGAGGGGGATTCATATTCTAGAAATAAAATAATAGTTAAAAATTAGCTATGACATTTTGACACCAGTATTCAGCTGCAAATTGTATCCATAAACAAATATACAGACACACATGCACACTCCAATAATGACTTGGATCCAGCAATAAACCAGTTTTCCCATCCCTTGATACAACATAACTGGACAACTGCTTGTATTTCTTTTTCCCAAAACAAAATCTTAAGTGACAAATAAACAAATTGAAAAAGTTCAAAGGCCTCACTCTAAAATATAAACATTTCAATGCAAATTCTTGGCAGATATCCAAAAGACTTTCAAAAGGGAATTCAGTGGTTTGAAATGGTCTACAATCCATGGTTGCTTTTGAAACTAGAAGCTGAAATAAGAAACACATTTCAACACAATCTACTCAAATCGTGCCTTTAGGAACAAAATTCCCTTTGATACATGGCTACAAAGCAGAGCACAATTACTATGCTATTGTTATTACTTTCTCTTACTTGTTTTTTTTGTAAGTGTTAACCTCTGAAATTCAGGGTTATTAAGACTGATAATCTTTAACAAGATGAGCAGTGGAAAGCCACAGCCCTTTTAACAGGCAGGTTCTAATGGGGCTCTGTTCTGCCCTGGGGGTTCCTTTCCTTTAAAAACACCACCAACAACCAATAGAGCCACTGTTAGTTAACCTTTTGATTTTTAAAACCTCAGATCATTCTCTATATGTTTGACTGCTGACCCTCCCAGGGAAAAATACACTTGCAAAAGGAGTCTGAGCTACAGATAGCAAGGGTTGAAATAATACATTTTCATGTGTCAACTCCACACACAGAATAGGCATCTATAGAAAAGACACTGATGCTGGGAAAGATTGAAGGCAAAAGGAGAAGGGGACGACAGAGGATGAGATAGCTAGATAGCATCACTGATGCAATGAATATGAACTTGAGCACACTCCGGGAGAGAGCACAGGACAGGAAGGCCCGGCGTGCTATGGTCCATGGGGTCACGAAGAGTCGGACATGACTGAACGACTGAACAACAACAACAACCTAATGCATGCTCAACCCTGGAGGGAAGGAGAATAAACAAAACTGAAAAATAGAAAAATTGATAAAAATGACAGACATCTCCACAGTGTCTCTGGAAATATTGCCACAGTTGACAATGGGACTGTGCCAGCACTGGCGTCCACACGCTACACCGATATGGAGGTAGCAAAGCCACCATCATGTCACCATGCCCCAACGCACAAGAAGTTCAGCGAATCAGGCAGCAGCCATAGGCACAGTAGAGGGAGGCTTGTGGTGCTATCTGTTAAAGAAGTGACAAATACACTTAGGAGATTGCTGGCTTGAATCCTGCCATGGGCAAAACATTTTAAACACCCTTCCATTCCCAGAAGAAAGGCATAAAACTAGGCAATGGCAACAAGCAAGGAAGTGCTGTGGTGCAATCTGCAAAGCAAGCACAAACATGCCCAGGTGGTCATCTATACAACTGAAAAGTATGCTTCCACATTATATCTATGACATAATTTCCACACACACTTCTGCCGAACACATCACCCAGGTTCTCAATGGTGTGTTCAGAGAACCAGAAGCTATATATCAACAATGTATAAACTGTGTGCTGCTATTCTCTAGCCACGTTAAACCTAGTGGTTACTATCCTTCTGCCACACTTAAAAACTAGGAAGTAAGAAGTGGGAGTGGTAATAATAAGCTTAACTGTAGGGTTTGAGGCTATACTCTCCATGTAGGGAATAACCACTCTAGGTACCCACCCAGTGAGCTGAATCCCACATAAGTAATGTCTGATCAAGTATCACAATTGTTTTGTTCTGAAAGGATAGATAAATACACAGGAAGTACTTTGTCCTTGATAATGAACTGTGAATGCTTTTCAGCTCTGATCAGATTAGCAAACATTAAATTAAGCAAATAAAGCTCAATAACCCAACCAAACCGAATTAATCATTTTTTCTGTCAATGCAAATTGAAACAGCTTAGAAACAATTAACAACTTCACAGTGGCCAATCATACATGTTTGCATATCAGCTAATGGAAAGTGTCAGGAAACAGATACATACATCACTCAGTGGAAATCTGCAATGTTATCACCAAATATATGGCCGTGTACCTATGGCCCAAGTGTTTATATTTATTTATTGCATAGTTTTCTAATACATGTATTTATTTATTTATTACATAGTTCTGGCTTTATAGTCCAAGACTTTCAGTGGCATTCTAAGTGTTCTTTGCAAGAATCAGCTATAAGACAATTCAAGACATTTTCATCTGTTAATATTAAAAAAGCGAATACAAAATGTGACAAATGTCCATCCTACAAGAAACAACTCGATATTTCTCAAAATATGCAATATATGGACGTGCATGCTAATTTAAAAGTTTGAAAGTAGTTCCATGATTCCACAGGGGCATAAGATTTGTTTTTCTTGAACAGCAGATCCCAGAGCTGTGTGACAAACTGCTTTTCAAGCTGAGGGAAGTTTCAAATGGAGTTTATGATAAGGCAGCTGACTCTAAGAAAGCACAAGAGTCTGTAAGAATCCCTAGGATCAGAACATCTGTTCTTCAAAGGGCTAAAATGCATTATATACAAATCAAGTGTTACCAAAAATCAATACATCTCATGGTAGCTTGCAGAAGATACAGCTTCTAGAGTTACTGAAAAGCAAATACTAATTGAGGTAAAGCTACATCAAGGATTTTAATTTCTGTGAAATTATACTTACATTAAGAGCAGCTTGGTAGGTGACTTCAGGTGGAAAAGTAAATGAAGGTCCTGTTGTTACTGGACTGCTGGGTGGTGGGGTCACAATTAGGCCCGTGGTACTGATATGAACCTATTAAAATGTAAAAACAGATAATTCAGACAGAATTAATGTATTTATCAGAAAATGTAATAAGTACTGCCATGAGTAACTGAAACGTATTACATTTTTAACTTTATGGATTTTATTGTACTTGTTAGACATCTGAAATAGTTTTGAGGTAGATAGACGGGCTATATATTTTAATATAAATAAGTAAACTGCCATTCTTAAATGTATACAGCATATTGTGTTAGACCACATGGTTCATTTTTAATACTATTATTATAATGGACTTTCTAAAAGCATTAGAAGGATTGCAAAAAACAAATAAAAGACCAGAGGCACATTTACTTTTAAGATGCTGAATTAGTACATTAACAGCATTTTATAGGTTTTATTATCAAAATGCATCCCCCCCCACAACTGTTATACTTGCACATACGATACAGCTAAACTCTGTTGTCCAGATATAGCTGTTGTAGAACATAATCAAAGGTTCAGTTCAGACATCACACACCGAAGTGTCTCTCTTCCCTTGCCCAGTTTGCTTTAATCACAGTAAGCTGCGACATCTAAATCTTTTAAACTATGGTTAGCAATAACCACCAATCATCTCCAAATCATGATCACAGCAACCTATGGTTATCACAAACCATGGAAGGAAGGGGGAAGGAGGCATAAAAGCCTAAGGAGGAAGTTGCGAGGGGCACATGAACCTATGACAATCTCTCGATCACCAAGTCATGGTTTGGTAACTGCACAATGAAATGCCTGATTTCAGCCACAAACTTTCCAAAAATACAATGAAGACAGCCATCATTCCTCTCCCCAACCCAAGAATGCCCTGGGAACAATGTTATGTTGTTATATAGCATAATTTCCACGGGGCATTGTGTCCCAAATTACAAAGGGAACACCGCTGGGCAGCTGAGAGCTGCTGCTTGTAGTGACAGTAAACGTGGGAAGTTTTCTGGTAAACTACACAATCCTTCGCCACCTCATCTTTAAGATAAGCCTGCCCAACCCCTAAAAGTTGCTGATACCTCCCTGCCCCCCATTTGCAGGAGATGAAATTATTGATTATATTCTCTACACTCCATCTTATATAAGAAGTCAAACTGTTTTACTTTATATAAAACATTACAAAACATTTCTGTCATGTTTGTTTTTTAAAAAACAAAAAGTGTTTAAACTGAAATAAAACTTGCAGTTATTTAAAGAGCAAGAACAGCTGTCTTCAGGTTATAGTACCTCAGAGTGCATGGAAATTGTCCCTTTATATATAATTAATGACTGCTTGCACATACTTCAGAAGAAATAATCTACAATAATCCACAATTACCTTCCATTTGTTTTGACAACCTTTTAAATTGTTCATTTAAAAAGCTATGATATGCTTTGTATTCCGATTCTAGCAAATTACCTGAGAAGGTGCACTGCAGGAAAGGCCTGTAAGTTCACTTATACGGGCTGCAGCTGTGGGATTACTGGAGCTGATGAGGACAGGAGGACTGATTTCCATTGAGTGACGATTCTGAGAAGATTGTGAGGCCTTGTTGGACATGGTAAGGGAGGTAAAGGAGTGACGTTTTTTGGTGTTCTTCTTGGTATCAGTGTGCTTTTGAACCGAATTGCTGTGGGATGCACCAGAGGTGCCTTCTCCAGAGTCTACTGCAGAACCTGAGGGTTTGTCCAGTTCTATCAGTTGCTTTGCTGTTGTGTTAAACTGCAAAACAATGACACACTTTATAAATACTAGTGCTGTCACATGCTTAAGTCTGCATATGAATGGAACTGAATTTTCAATAAAAACTGACAATTTGAGGCATATCTTTCAACAGAGAAAAGGAAGAATATTTTTTTAGGGCATCTCAGAAACTGACAATAAAAAAGAGAGGACTGGGAGAACCAACAAGGTTAAAACATTCCTGAAATAAGGAATGTTGCTAACAATCATTCAGATATTAGGATAGCTTAAGATGCCTGAAGGTGTACAGACCTTTGATGGAGGGTAGGAGCCCCTTTTGAAAAGTGAAACATATTATTATTAAAATTTATATGTTGCTTCCCACTGCAAAAAGCAGTCTTGAAGCGACATACACATACAATATAGACATTCATAATTAATACAACAGGAAAACAATAACAACCCCAAAATTAATATAAACCATAATCAACACAATAAAAATAAATACCATAAAACTTTGGGCGGTATCCAATGGGGTGCTGTGCCTTCGCTGATTTCGTTGTGCCCCCGGCTGTTTGGCAAGTGAGACCTACTGCTTGTGCAACGGAGGTTTAACACTTCCAGGAGCAAATGGAAATGTTCATTTCTGGAACAGGGCAGGTTAGTGGAACTTGCATAAGGGAGCTCCGGCGACTTGTCCCGATCCAGAAATGAGTGTTTCCACTAATTTCAGGGCTTCTGATAAGAAGCACTAAATCTCTGTTGCACAAGCACTTGTCCCACTTGTGCAGTGAAGCTGGAGGGAGGGGCCACTTGTACAACGGCCCCATTAGATACTGCCCATAATATAAAAACAATACAATATGAAAAGTGTTCATCCACAAATACACAAAATCCAGACAGCGTGGTGTAGTGGTGAGAGTGTTGGGGTGGGAGCACGGAGATCCAGCTTCTAGCCCCCACTCGGCCATGGAAGCTCACTGGGTGATTTTGGGCCAGTCACAGACTCTCAGCCCAACCTACCTCACAGGGTTGTTGTTGTGAAAATAAAATGGAGAGGAGAAAGATAACGTAAGCTGCCTTGGGTTCCTTGCAAGAGGAAAAAAAGGTGGGATATGAATGCAATCAATCAATCAATCAATCAAATCTTCCCCACTCACAGACTAGAATGAACACCACAGAAGTGGCCCACAACAATTGGGCCATAACTAATGTTCAAAAGCCCGGGAAACAAGTATGTCTTTGCCTGGTGCCGAAAAGATAATGGTGTCAGTGCCACACGAGCTTCCTTGCAGAGAACTCATAAACATGGGGCTATCATAGAAAAGCCCATTTCCAAACTGAAACCCCCCAAGCTTCTTTTGGAGGGGGCACAGAGAAGGGCCTTGAAGCTGATATCAGGGACTGGGTAGGTTCATATTGGGAGAGGTGGTCCATAAGGTACTGGGGTTCTGAGCCATGTACATTATGGCTTTATAGGATAAAACCAGCACTTTGAATTTAGCCTGGAAACAAACTGCCAACCAGTGCGGATGACCCAGGATTGGGTTTATATGTTCACATTACCTACACCCAGTCAACAATCTGGCTGCCAAATTCTGCATTAGCTGCAGTTTCCAAATCATCTTCAAAAACAAACTGAAACATATAGTACTGGAAGAAGTAGACTCTATTATAAATGAAGTGAACAACTAATACTGAGCCTCTCCTAGTCTCTGACCAGGCTACTACAACCATGGCATTTTTGACCTTATGGAAAGGCCACAGAGACTTATTCATCCTCAGTTTTGGGTGGAGAACTCATCACAACAAACTTTTACTTCTATTTTTTACATGTTATATATTCAGCATGTTATGTTACCACAAATAGAAGCTTTCAAAAAATTACTTTACCACATAGAAATTGCAAAGGAAGACATCTCATGATGACTTCTACAGCTCAGAAAAGGTGAAATGTGTGGTGAGAATTCGTAGTTTTCCAAGGGTAGTCAGAGGAACAAAGATAGGTTGCTTACCTATAACCTATAGTTCTTCAAGAGGTCATCTGGGCATTCATTCACACATATGGGATCTGTGCCTGCCTGGAGCCCTATTTGGGAAACTTCTATAGCTGAGGAATTTATGGGAACCCTCCCTCGCCATCCCCTAGAAGGTTCCTGCCTATTCCCTCAGTTCCTTGAGACCGCCTATTGGAGCCTCGGAACCGCGTGGAGCCTTGACACCAACATCGAGATCAACACTGAAGTAGGGACAGTGGGTGGCCTGTGTGAATGCACAGATGACCACCTGAAGAACTACAGTTAGAGGTAAACAACCTATGTTTCTTCTTCATGGTCTCTGTGCATCTCACATATGGGTGAGTAGCAAGCTGACTTACTGGTGGCATGTTGGTGTCCTACTGACAGCAGACAGAACTGCATGGCTAAAGAAGCAGTCTGCTCTGGCCTGCACATCAAATCTTTAATGGCTGATAAAGGTCAATGTTTTTGACCTTCTGTGCTGTTCTGCAGAGCTCAGGAAGGAAGATACTACTGACATAGCCATGGCATGAGTTGAGTGATCTTTGTTTGGACCGGAAAGGTTGTGGCCAGCCTTGATAGCGTGGACCACTCCAAAAAGGGAGCCAGATGTTCTGAAGGTGGGGTGACAGACATAAGGACGAAGACAGAAGTGGGGGTAATCAAAGATGGTGTTTATCTTTGCAGTCGTGTGAGGACTGTGGAAGCTGGAAGGTGGATACTGCTGCTCCAGTATCAAGGCTGATGGCTGACAAAAGGATTGACAAGCCAAAGATCATGACTGGTGACAGAATGGTTGGAGGAACCACCTACACTATTTGTAGGAAGCAGATTGTTGCCCCAATCTCAAACACCGAGCAGTATTTTTCGCTTTCTGCTCACAATCCATGACCGTCCATTTCAGAGTTAAAAAGGCCCTCCCCATCAAAGGGAATCTCCTTGATGCAGGGCCTGGCTTCTTGAGATAGACCAGCAGAATGGAGCCAAGCATGCCAACTCAAAGCCATAGACCCAACAATCACAGTCAGTCTGATATCTTACCATGTTTATTTGCTGGTAGGAGAGCTGCATGGTTTCACTTTGGAAAAGCTTTACCAAGTCCCTCTTGTCCTCAGGGAGGTGCTCAAAGAGGGCTCCCACTTTTTCCCACAAGAAGAGTTGATAGCATGGCACTGCTGCTTGATAATTTAGAAATGTGCAAGCCAGCACTGCTGAGGAGTAAATCTGGAACTCCAAGACATCCAGTTGTCTGCCCTCCTTATCCACTGGGGAAGAGTGAACTCTTTGTAACTTCCCCTGAGAAGCCTCCACTACAATAGAGTTGGGAGGCAGGTGCATGAACAGAAAGCCAGCATCCTTCTCTTGTACCCGATACATATTCTCCAGTCTTTACGACACTGGGGCCATAGAGGAAGGAACCTTCCAGGATTGCTGGATAGTTTGCAGCAAGGTTGGTAATGGCGGGATTGCAACAGGACGTGATGCTTCTGTATGTACTATGTTGAAGAAAGGGTATTTCACCCTCACACATGGTTGCTGCACGTCCAGGCCAAGAGACTGCGCCATATGGAGCACCTGCTTGGAAAATGGGCTCATAACCGCCAAAGGGGAAGCCGGATTTGGATTGCCCACTGCTGCATCCAGCAAAGTGGAAAGTGCCAGGGAAGACAAGGACATCAAGTCTGATTGATAGTCATCTGTTCCCGACTGTGCAGACACCTAGGACCAGACCTGGCGTGTGCATTTGTAGGTTGTGCTGACACCTTAGGCATCTGAACTGACAAGGTGGTCAGAGTGGTGGCAAAGCACAAGCTCGGGGGTAGTGTGGAGAGTGGTTGACTAGATGACACCACATTTTGTGTTTACTGTGGAGGCAGTGCAGATGATGGCAGAAGAGACGTTATCGCCCATGGGACCTATGTTGGTATCGACTGATGTGTTGATGGTGCTATGGTATGGATTGGCCATGGCAGTGGACTGGAGAAGGAGCCAGGAATGACCCTGTCCTGGTGGAGGCCTAGAAACTATAGCCAACTGTCGATACCGGTCAAGGGACAAGGGTTTTGGATAGCAAGGATGATCTTGGTGACATTCATCCAGTGCCTGCCCTCCATACCCAGAGTGTAGCCTGTCCCAACAGTAGTTGTCTCGAAGTGGTAGGTGCCAGCTCAAATGCCTATCCCTGTCTGAAAGTGGTGACCAAGATCTGTATCTAGGATGCTCGTATAACCTAGAGGTATGTTCTCTCCAACTTGAGGAGCAGTAGCCTGAGAACATGGAATCTGGAGATTGGGAGATTGGTGACCCTGACAACATGGAGATCTGCCTCGATGATCAGTTGGCCTGAGAGTCAGTGCCAGAACCAGCAATGCCTCCCTAATCTTGCCTTCTGATGTAGATGCAATGGGTACAGGATCCTGCACAGGACTGGTCCACAGAGCCTGTTCCTTAAGTTGAGCTCAAAGCGGTATTGGTGAATGGAGCATTGGTGGGGGGTCCAGTATGGGTGATAGTATGATCAGTACTGAGACAGGCAACTGTGGTGTCAGGTTTGTAGGCGACCCAACTGCTGCCTTCTTCGCTTTACTTTTTCTTCAGCTCTAAAGAGAATAATTGCGCTCTGGCCTTTTGCGATAGCTTCTCTGCCTAGGTGTGGGTGGGTCAGTATAGTCCAAATTCAGGGCTCCAACAGGGGAGGAAGCAGTCCCCAAAACTCCCAAAGGCCAAGGTGAGTGGGAAGGGGTCTCTGCTGCCTCAGGTTAGGGCGGGGGGTGTGTGTCCTTTGACACCTGTGTCACAGCAGGCTCGTCTACTGATGGCTCCACCGTTTCAAGGGCTTTCCTCCACAAAACAGCTCACAGACTGTCAGAGCGATTATGTTTTGCCTGTTTTGTAAAGACTTGACAATGAGTGCAGGCCTCCACTTTGTGCCTTCTTCCAGGCAGAAAAGACATGAGGAGTGTCTGTCAGTAGGAGGCAGTTTACTGCCACAACAGACACACTTCCAAACTGGGACCCTCACGGACATATGCCTGTAGGCAGTCGTGGAGATCACAGACACAAAAGAAACAAAATCCAAAACAGTTAACACTAAGAAGAAATGAGAGGTCAGAAAGGCCCAGAAGAAAAGAACACCCCAGTGATTGTACTATGGACAGTGAACAACAAGAGAAGTTCCCTAAGAGGCTACCACAATGGCAGTCGAAAGAGAACAGAGGAAATAGGCGGGAACATACTAGGGAGATGCACACTTGGACGGTGGGAGACGGTTCCCACCAAACACTCCTCAGCTATACAAGTTTCTTGAACAGGGCTTTGTGCAGGTACAGAGCCCACATGTGTGATACACAAATACCATGAAGAAGAACTTTTAATTTTCTCTTAAAAAACCTCAAACAGATGCTCATGATAAGGGATACAAGTCAACACCTGGGTTTTTAAAAGTTTTTTTACCCAAAGCATTGAATATGTATAATGGTTGGAAAAGTAGAAAACAGCATATTCAAAATATACAAACATTTTGCATAGGAAACAACAACAATCTATTTTGAATTAAACATTCTCCTTCTTAATTTAGTGTTGAAATTGTATTAAAAGGCATGGTCCAACAAGCCCTAAGATTCAATTACATGGGGTTTGCATATATAGCAAGGTACTGAACTTCTGAAAAAAATACTTGTGAAAGATTGTTGGTTTCACCCCAACAACCCTGCAAGATAGGTCAGGCCTAACTCGGCCACAAATTTCCCCAAAGTAACCCAGTAGCTCTCACCCAGGCCAATAGGCACTGTATTTAGCACTGAAGTTATTCGGATAGACCACACCAACTGAAGGTTGGATAAAAGTTTATTGAAAAGGGAAAGGGAAGGGAATAAGGGAGAGGTGGTGGGTTGTACAGGAAATTACAAGCAAGGACAAACAAGTACAAAACTCTAAACAAAACCAAAAATGCCAAACCTCGAGGTGCACACTCCCAAGAGTAAAACAATAAAGCTAGCTAGTCTATCCTATCCCCTTCATGGATCACTGCCTTGTTGTGGCAAAGGGGCTTGCGTAACTCAGTGAAACCATAAGCTATGCCGTGCAGGGCCACCCAAGATGGACAGGTCATGGCAGAGAGTTCTGACAAAATGTGGTCCACTGGAGAAGAAAATGGCAACCCACTCCAGTATTCTTGCCAAGAAAACCCCATGGAATGTATCACAAGGCTTCAAACTGTGGTGCTGGAGAAGACTCTTACAAGTCCCCTGGACTGCAAGAAAGTCAAATCAGTCAATCCTAAAGGAAATCAACCCTGACTGCTCATTGGAAGGACAGATACTGAAGCTGAAGCTGAAATATTTTGGCCACCTAATGTGAAGAGAAAACCCCTGGAAAAGGCCCTGATGCTGGGAAAGAGCGAAGGCAAAAGGAGAAGGGGATGGTAGAGGATGAGATGGCTAGATAGCATCACCGATGCAATGAATATGAACTTGAGCACACCCCGGGAGAGAGCGGAGGACAGGAAGGCCTGGTGTGCTATGGTCCATGGGGTCACGAAGAGTCGGACACGACTTAACGACTGAACAACAACAAGTCTATCCTATACATACCAAAGTATGGCCTCTCAGGATGGCTATCGACCAGCAGCACACCCTAGTACCGTCAGGGCCAGAAGAGACCCCTGCCCCTTCCTTTGCTCTCCTTTTATTGTCTAGCCCTAGCAACTCCAGGCAGATTTG
The DNA here is from genome assembly GCF_057233095.1 of Heloderma suspectum. Taxonomy (NCBI): domain Eukaryota; kingdom Metazoa; phylum Chordata; class Lepidosauria; order Squamata; family Helodermatidae; genus Heloderma; species Heloderma suspectum. The sequence continues at coordinate 76,438,854 of NC_139462.1, forward strand.
GAGCACCCAATCCAAATTCAGTCTTGGGTCACCTCACCTCACCCCACCCTCCCAAGGAGGGTGCATCTTCCCAGCAGGCACGGCTATTATCACTTTCCCAATTAGGCAGAGCAACTCATGGCCTTGAGCTGCCAGGCTGAAAAATGACCAAAACTCCTCAATCTCCAGGTGCTGTGGTATAGTGACTATCCCAATGGCCCTCAAAAGGTTTACTCAATTAACCCATTCTTGACAACACTCTTCCCACGTGGCACTGAAAATTGAAAGTTCTATTAAAGCAAGTCACGTGCTTAATAGATTTAAACTGCTACTGGGAATACGTTATGGTAATTTTATATTATTAAAAATATTTCTTGTCCATAGGCACTACTATGGTACGGTATCATTGCTATTTACATTTTTTTTCAATTTGCAAAATACTTTCACTGTATTTTCTATATGGGTTAGCATCTGGGTTAAAAATGGAGCAAAGAATAAAAGGAACTTGGTGGTCAGAGTCTTCTACCAGCCACGCAATCACGGAGGAGATGAGGATGAAACTTTTGAAAAGTAAATTGCCAATGTTTCAAGGAAGCATGATATAGTAGTAATGGGTGACTTCAATTTCCCCAATATTTGTTGAGAGACGAATTCTGCAAAACATGGCCCCTCCAAGAAATTCCTGACTTGTGTTGCTGATAACTTCCTCCTACAGAAAGTGGAGGAAGGAACTAGAGGATCGGCTATCCTTGACTTGATCCTAACCAACAGAGATGACTTAGTGGATACAGTAGCAGTTACGGGAACTCTAGGGGAAAGTGGACATGTTGCACTTGAGTTCTTGGTTCTAAAGGAAGCAAAAGCTGAGTGAAGCCAAACACATACCCTGGATTTTAGGAAAGCCAATTTTAATAAACTCAGAACAATGATAAGTAAAGTCCCATGGCAAGCGACTCTAATGAGAAAAGGAGTCCAAGATGCATGGGAGTTTTAAAAAAAGGAAATTCTAAAGGCACAATCATAAACAATTCCAAGAAGAAGAAAAGGTGGAAGACAACAGGAGAAGCCAATGTGGCTTCACCAAAAGCTTAGAGATGACCTGAAAACAAAACATATAGGAAGTGGAAGGAAGGTGAAACTATAAAGGAAGAGTACAGGCAGGTAGCACAGAATTGCTATGCTGGCGTCAGGAAGGCTAAAGGTGAGAATGAGCTGAGGTTAGCGAGGGATTCTAAAAGCAACAAGAAGGCTTTCTTCAGATACGTGCATAGTGAAAGACAGAGGAAAGAAATGGTGGTTCAGCGATTAAATAAGGATGGCAAAATGATAACAGATGACAAAGAAAAGGCAGAAGTGCTCAATTCCTACTTTGGCTCAGTCTTCTCCTGAAAGAGGGTCTATGACCTCCCTGGAAAAGGCGATGTACAGGCTGAAGGGGCAGGATTGCAGCTTGAGATCGATAGGCATATGGTCAAGGAACACCTGATTACTTTGAATGAGTTCAGATCTCCAGGGCCAGATGAACTGCATCCTAGAGTAATAAAGGAAGTGGCAGAAGAACTCTCAGAACCGCTGTCTATTCTCTTTGAGAAATCATGGAGGATGGGAGAAGTGCCAGATGACAGGAGGAGAGCTAATGTTGTCCCTATCTTCAAAAAGGGTAAAAAGGAGGAACCTGGGAACTACAGACCAGTCAGCCTGATATCAATCCCTGGGAAAATTCTGGAGCAGGTGATAAAGCAGTCCATCTGGAAGCACCTTGAAAACAATGCAGTGATTACTCGAAGCCAACATGGATTTGTCAAAAACGAGTCCTGCCAGATGAATCGGATCTCATTTTTTGATCAAGTCACCTCCCTTGTGGACCGTGGGAATGCTGTAGACATCATATACCTCGACTTCAGCAAAGCTTTTGACAAAGTGCCCCATGATATCCTGATGAGCAAACTAGCTCAAAGTGGGCTAGATGAAACAACGATCCAGTGGATCCACAGTTGGCTACAGAATCGGACTCAAAGAGTGCTAATCAATGGGACCTTCTCAAACCGGGGAGAGGTAACGAGTGGGGTACCGCAGGGCTCAGTCCTGGGCCCAGTGCTCTTCAACATTTTTATTAATGACTTGGAGGAAGAGGTGCAGGGAATGCTTATCAAATTTGCAGATGACACAAAATTGGGCGGGATACCCTGGAAGACAGAAACAAAATTCAAAGAGATCTTGATATTTATTTATTTATTTATTCATTTCATTTCATTTCATTTCATTTCTATACTGCCCAATAGCCGAAGCTCTCTGATAGGCTGGAGCGGTGGGCAGAAAGCAACAGAATGAAATTGAACAGGGATGAGTGCCAAGTTCTGCACCTAGGAAAAAGAAACCAAATGCATAGTTACAAGATGGGGGAGACTTGGCTCAACAATATTACAAGCGAGAAGGATCTTGGAATTGTTGTCGATGGCAAGCTGAATATGAGCCAACAATGTGATGTGGCTGCAAAAAGGCAAATGCTCTTTTGGGCTGCATTAATAGAAGCGTAGCTTCCAAATTCCGGGAAGTACTAGTTCCCCTCTACTCAGCACTGGTTAGGCCTCATCTGGAGTACTGTGTCCAGTTCTGGGCACCGCACTTTAAGAAGGATGCAGACAAACTGGAGAGGGTTCAGAGGAGGGAAACAAAGATGATCAGGGAATTGGAAACAAAGCCCTATGAGGAGAGACTGAAAGAACTGGGCATGTTTAGCCTTGAGAAGAGAAGTCTGAGAGGAGATATGATAGCGCTCTTCAAGTACTTGAAAGGTTGTCACAGAGAGGAAGGCCAGGATCTCTTCTTGATCATCCCGGAGTGCAGGACACGGAAGAATGGGCTCAAGTTACAGGAAGCCAGATTCCAGATGAACATCAGTAAGAACTTCCTGACTGTTAGAGCAATAAGACAATGGAAGTGATTACCTAGGGAGGTGGAGGGCTCTCCCATACTGGAGGCATTCAAGACGTGGCTGGATAGCCATCTGTCAGGGATGCTTTGACTTGGATTCCTTCATTGAGCAGGGGGTTGGACTTGATGGTCTTGTAGGCCCCTTCCAACCCCACTATTCTATGATTCTATGATTCTGTACAACCCTGAGAGGTGGTTCTTTTTAGTGTTATTTATTTACTTAATTTATATCCTGCACCTTCAACATCAGGATGTTCCTAGAATAGCTAAGACGGTAACAAACAATGGAAGTGTAAAAGAAAAAGGAAAATAATAAAATAAAGTATACAAACTAACACAACAAACTAAAAAAGGAACAGACCATTCAAACAAACAGTAAAACCAAAACAGTTTTAAGTTAAAAACACTAACATTAATGGTTCTTAAAAGCCTGGAGAAGCAGAAGTGGTTTTGCCTGATGCCTAAATAATAGTAATGAGGGTGTAAGATGGGTCTACCTTGGGGAGGGTATTTTAACAGCAAAAAAAGTGAATTTTTGGAAATGCAGTGGGAGCGAGCATGGTTCCCACATGCCTACCCACTTCCACTGTGATAAACAATGAAGGGATGCCCTGTCCTTGGGTTGTTTATGTGACACCCAAATCCAAAACTCTGGGTTTGCATCCATGGGTTCAAACTTCGGGTTGTTGTCCCCTAACAACCCAGAGTTGTCTTCCAACAACCCAGAGTTCCAGATTCAGACATGATGTAAACAACCGGGTGTCCCTGGGTTGTTTGTTGCACTGGGAGACTGTTTAGTTGCTTTTTAAAATGTCTTCCAGGTATTTAAACTCCTTAAAGGGCATGGTATGAAAATAATCTAAAAACCATCTCTAATATTAAACAAATATTTTGGATTTAGCACTTAATTCAAATTAGGAGAAAACAATATGCGAACTTCAACTAATAAAGGGAAATGATCAAACCCTGGGGTATATGCACGAGTTTTATCCCTATAGTATACAAGGCTGGACAATTAATTCTATGTGGTCTGGCTGTATGCTCCAGATATACTGTTTTTAAAAATATGCTCTGAAAGTTAACATATATCATTTAGTCTCAAATCCACCTTAAACATTTGTATTCACTATAACCTATTTGAGATGCTACTTATTGTTGAGCAATTATTTTATGATCAACCAAACCCTGAACTGAATTTTGAAATACAAAGTTTTACCTGATGTCTTCTACAATTCTACAGTCTTGACCAAGAGCCATTTAAACTCAATAATAATTTGACTGAGCTAGATGCCAGCCATAAAACCTTGAATAAAGGACATCTATGCCTAGCATGATTTTTCAGTTTCCAAACCGTACTTAGTAGGCCAAAGTTAAACATTGACTTTATGGAGCATAAGGCTATCAATCTTCAGTATCAGAGGCAATATGCCTCTCAATACCAGTTGGTGGGGAATATGAGCAGGAGGGTGCTATTGAGCTCATGTCCTGCTTATGGAGTTCCCACAGGCATCTGGTTTGCAACTGTGGGAACAGAATGCTGGACTAGATAGGCCTTTGGTCTTATTCCAATAAAATGAATAGAGCCAAAACTTTTAATACAGCACTAATAACCTAATGTATTTAATAATGAAGAGCAGTTATCACATGCAGCATGAGCATCAGCCATATCCAGTTTGAAGTTGTCAGTACTTGGTTCCCAAGCCTCTTAAGAAATTTACAGCAACGATGCAAATGCTTCAAACAGACGTGATCAATGAGACTCCTAGACTCCATCGTGATTATCATCTGATAGACTGGTCACATGAGTAAATATAAATGATATTTTTCCTAAGTGATGGGGGAATGAACACAAACTGTGGTATTTCCACTGCCAGTTTTGAATAATGACAACACATTATGAACAAAAACCTGACTGTATGCCCTACTATTGTACCTGTGGACTCTGTGATACAAGTTTCAACTCACTATAAAAGGGTCTCTAAATCCCAGAGCTCCAGAAGTAGTGAAGGAGGCCACCAAGGCCATTTAGGAAATAATAGTTTGTCCCAAGTAGATTAAATTTTCTATCACAATTAAATTCTCTGTTAAAGATTCTTAAGGTTCTCTCACCTCAACATATGAAATAGGGAATATTCCTATTTTGTCAGCCAACATTCCTTCTGCCCAATTTTCATCTACTCGACGAATCACAGTCAGAATATCATCCTGCATTAAAAAAAAGAGGTAATTATCCTTCCCAGTTCTAATTAAGCACTGTATTGAATTTTTCTCCAACAGAGTGTCATATGCAGAACAATTACTGACAAAAAAAATATTTTACAAAGCCAATGTGCAGCTGTTCAGATGAAATTAGTTTTCAACAGTATTTTCTTATTATTGTGAGGTTCTTAAAGGAGTCCTAGAAACAAATCAGTCATCCATCAAGCTGAATGCTTACAGAGTAACAGCCACTCAGTTACATCAGCCTTCTCTAATCTTAGCATTAGAACACCTCTCAATACATCTCACACTTCTGTTGCTTCTCTGTTGATCTGCACTCTCTCTGTTGTTTTTTGCAAATGATTATAAAACTTAGAACCCAAGCCGTCCAAGAGCTGTCCATACACCTAACTCGTTTGAGGATGACAAGCTAGAAAAATTCGATCAGGCAGGTTCCTTGATACAGACACAAAAAGACTATTGAGAGTGTAGAGCAGCTTTCCCCAAAGTTGTGCCCTCCAAATGTGTTGCTACCACAAATAAATTGCTACAACTCTCATAATCCCCACCCAGCAGGACCACTGAAAAAGGCTGGTATACAGAACTGAGGAATCCTTAGCCTTCTAATGCCCAACTTACCCGCTCAGTACAGATTCAAAAAGGCTCACAGTAAAACTGTCCATAAACTCTACCATGTCAGACTGAGCTGATACATGATTGCTCCCCCATATAAAAAACTTATCTGTGCTAGGATGCTGGAAAAATCTGCTGTGTACTCAAATGAGGCTGGATTCCAAAGAATGCGACCTCTGGAGCAGACCGGCTGCACTCACCTCTGCATCTGCACAAGTTCCCACAGGGCAGCTTTCCAGCTTTCGAAAAGTTGGGATAGGCTAACAGCAGCCGCTGTTAGCCTATCGCAGGAAAATTACAGTTGTAAATAGCACTTACTTTTATGTTAATAAAGCTGTAAATGGCTGCCATTTATGTAAAAGTAAGTGCTTTAAGGCTACAAATGGCATAAAATATGCCATTTACAGCTGTGCTTTTTCTGTGATAGGCTAATGGCAGCTGCTGTTAGCCTATTATGTATTTTCGAAAGCTGGAGAGTTGCTTCACAAACTCCAGCAGATGTGGGACGGCTCCGGAGAAATCTGCGGGGTCCCAAGCAGCCCCTATTTCCCCGCAGTGGACCCCCCCCAGACTGGACGTTGGGGGGTTCACCCATCCCTACTCTGTAGACTGGTAAAAGAGTTCTAGCAAGCTACTCCTGATTACTGTGGAAATATGCATACCTGGAGAGTCAAATAATCAGGTTGAAGAGCAATAAAATTGAAAAGACTTATTTTCACAAGAGGTAATATGAAGTTAGTTCTAAAATATTTTATAATGCAGTGTGGTATAATTTACAACAGGGGTTGACATCATGCAGGCCACATGTCACACACTCAAGCTATTTTTGCAGCCTCTGCTGCTGCCCCCTTCTGAATTTGCTGCTATAGTAGCAACAAAAAAGCCACTGTTTTCCTTTAAAACAAGGCACGTGGGGAATCGCAAGGCAAGAATCGCATTCCTCATGCACATTCTTTAAAAGGAAAATTGCTTCTTTTTTGCCACCAAATTTCAGCAGCCAAATCATCAGTGCGGCGGTGACAATTTCAGTGGCAGCAGGGAAAGCTGCAGCCCCTGTTGGATTGTGTATCTGGGGAACTGGCCCCAGAGTCTGCTGAAGTTGCCCACCCTGATGCACAGGCTGTTAGACTTGAACTGGGAAGACAAGGTTCAAATCCCTGCTTGGCCATGGACCTTACACCAACTCTTAACATAACCTAGCTCACAGGGTTCTTGTAAAGATAATATGTGGGGTGGGTGGAACCATTTATGCCACCCTGAGTTCCTTGGGAGGAAGGGCAGGATAAAAAAAATGCAATAAAATCCTGCAGAAATGGTAATTAAATGAAACATTACCCTTAGAATAAATTATTAATTCCCAAAGTTAATAGCAAACTCAAATAACAAAGACCAGAGTAAACACATGTAAACAGAAAATTAGAGAAGTAGTACGTAAGTAAAAGTCCTGTGTGCTGATATACTTGTCACTGACTTTCCATATGTACATTAAGAAGTGTTTTAATATTCTTAAGACACTCATAGTAAGAAAACAGCATTATGTTTTACCTTGGAGAAGGGTAAACAATCCTTGTCTGCTTCCTTGTCTTTAACTTCAAAGTCATAAAGTGCTTTGCACTGAGGTGGAGGTTGAGGTAAAGGTTTAATAATCTGGACAAAATTGGTAGGGAAAAATCCATGGACACCATTAACTTCTCCATGATACCAATTTTCATCAACTTGCCGACGTAATATGATGATGTCTCCTTTGCTGAATTTAAGATCTCCAGGCTCTTTCCCCTCATAATTATATAATGCTTTGGCACACGGTAACTGAGGTACACCCTAGAGAAAGAAAGAAAAATTTTGCAGTCACAAAATGTGAAAAAAACGTGTATGCATCCAAACAGAAGCAAGAACAATTCACTGTGCTAGAGAGAGTAAAAGAATAAATTATTGACTTTTCATGCAACTTTAATCTCAGTCATTTTTTTAACCAGATATCTGTAAATCATGATCGTGAAGTGCATGCAGTAAGAATGAGTATGTGGAAATGTAAATTTTTAGAAGGTAATTAAAAAACACTTTTAAAACTATAAAGTAGGACAATATCTGAAATTGCCAAGAGAAGACATGGAATATTCCACTTTAAAATTCATGATGTCTTGTGAAAGTTATGAGAGGATAATGCAGATTTCTTACATTCATTGGGAAATTTCTGCCCACCTATGTGGCTTGTAGGACTCCTTGGACAGTGCTCTATTGTGCCCGTGCATTCGTGGGATCCACTGCTCACACAATAGGGCTTTGGCATTAAAATAACCTGGAACAAGTGGAAACGCTAGTTTCTGGAATAGGGGCAAGTTGCTGGAGATCACAGAAGGGAGCTTCGCTGACCTGTCCTGATAAAGAAGTGAGTGTTTCTGCTAGTTTCTGGGGTAATTTTTAGAAGCACCAAAGCCCTGCTGTGCAAGCGGTGGGTCCTGCAAGTGCAGCAGAACCAGCAGAGGTGGAGCAACCCCGTTGGATACTGCCTCTTCTGTCCCTTCAAGCTGGTGTTTCCCATTTCTGCAGACCACAATTTCCTCAGTGCCACACTGCTCTATTCAAGCTTTAAGACAATCTCAAATGTCCAGAAATCCTCTTTACATATTCCAAGCAGACAAGTGTTTTAACTTCCTCTCATTAATATGATTTCCTGCAAACCACAATTTGTCCACAATAAAGGAGCTCTTCCTGGGAAAACACAGAGGACTGGAGACTTGTTTTGAATTTCATGATAGGAATAATTCAGAGTCTCTCTCCTGCAATATACATCTTAAAAATGCATTGGTTGCAAACTATTCTTCAGTACATTGTTTGAGTTCTGTTGAGATACAACTGCAAGAAAATCCTCTAGAAAAGCCTTTGTCAAAGATTATTTTATCCTGCTTTTTCAACATTCTGTGATGACATTTTCTAGCTTGAACACTTGTTGTTGTTGTTCAGTCGTTCAGTCGTGTCCGACTCTTCGTGACCCCATGGACCATAGCACGCCGGGCCTTCCTGTCCTGCACTCTCTCCCGGAGCGTGCTCAAGTCCATATTCATTGCATCAGTGACGCTATCTAGCCATCTCATCCTCTGCTGTCCCCTTCTCCTTTTGCCCTCAGTCTTTCCCAGCATCAGGGTCTTTTCCAGAGAGTTTTCTCTTCGCATTAGGTGGCCAAAATATTTGAGCTTCAGCTTCAGTATCTGTCCTTCCAATGAGCACTCAGGGTTGATTTCCTTTAGGATGGACTGATTTGACCTCCTTGCAGTCCAGGGGACTCGTAAGAGTCTTCTCCAGCACCACAGTTCGAAAGCATCAATTCTTCGGCGCTCAGCCTTCCTTACAGTCCAGCTCTCACAGCCATACATTACTACTGGGAAAACATAGCTTGAACACATGCATGTTTAAATTGTACATGTGTTAATGAATGTGTGAACAAACCTAGAGTGAATCTTACTAAGTTATCGCTGAGGTTGTAAATTTGAATCTAAGCTCTTATCACTTTATAATGCAGGTGAGGGGTGGGTGGGAAATCACATAACTGAATGACTCCTCCATACAACTGCCCCCCACCCCTTTAAACAGGAAACTAGATGTCAAGGGAAAGGGTTCTAGCTTAGGTTTTTCCCTGACATCTAGTTTTTTATGTCCCTGTTCAGACATAACGGCAGCATCCAGCAGCAGACCATGGGCTAATTAATGCACAAATTGAGGGGATGCTGCTTCCTGCTTCCATTAAAATATTCCATGGCTTGTTCTTTGGTTAACTTGAAGTTGTTTAACTCCCAAACAACCTCAAGTGCCCCTGTTCAGACATACAGCATTTGAGGGTTGTTTATGGAAACAGGAAACAGCTTGGGCATGGCTGCTTCCTGTTTCTATTAATTAACCCACAATTTGCCAACAGATGCTGCTGTTACATTTGAACAGAATCTATGTTAAAGTTGTTTTTATTGTTTTGTATGGAGGACTGTAATTCCTCTACATGCACTCTAAAGCAGTACAGCCCAGACATGTGTCTAATTGTCACTGAGATGGTAAACCTAACAAGCAATCCAAAACGGAAATATGCAGAAATGAAAGGGAGGGTCTATGCAGATAGGAACAGGCTTGGATCTCAGCAACTGAGGTCACTGGGGGATAACAAGGACAGGGAATAGGTTCAGCCCCTTCCCCAATAATGTCTCCAAGAGCAGCCCTTTATTTTGTCCTAAGTAAGTGGATGGTTGTTCTTCATCCATGGTGCTGTTGGTGCTAGCGTGTAAACTACTGCAGTGTGTGTGTGTGTGTGTGTGGGGGGACATGGTTGTGTTGGCCTGTTGTCCATTCTTGACACTGATGGGCCTGGTCCTCACTGACAAAGATCTGCAGAAGGAACGCTTGCTTCACACACACACATCCAGTCCGTTAATGATGGGCATTCTACTAGTCATCTATGTTTCACCAACCATGCTTAATATAAGAGTATAAACACAAAATCACAGTGCTGAAATGATTACCCTGAATTTTGCAGCATTCTAGTTAATGTTTGACTACAGTGGAATTAGAACTATCAATCATGCAAAGTATTCAAACAAATGAGTCTTTATTTTTATTTAAAATTATAGTTTTAAAGCATCAAAATTAAAATAAATGCAAGAATCTTAAAATGGTTAATCACATTAAATACATTTCATTCTACAGTATAATTTTTGTAGAACTAAGTTTAATAGATGATGTACTTGTTCCAACTAAAAATAGTTACAATGCACAAGAAGAAATGGCTACACAGAAGCAAAATTAAAGGAAATAGCTTTGCTCTCTTCAGTATCTGAAAGATAAAGAACCATAACAATTGGCTTGGATTGTGCTGCACTAGTCTTTTGGGTGCAGTATATATCTAGTGGCCACTGTCCTCACATTACTTCAGCCAAATGATCTGAGAGCCAAGTCACAGCTGGGGATTCTTGCCTTTTAGAAAAGGATTCCTAAACCCTTGTCTTTCTCCAGCTGTTTGTTACTTTACCAGTCCTTGAACATTTGTTGAGTTAGTATTTACATTTTATTCCAAGGCTCTCTTTCACTTGACTAAATATAGAACACTTAGGTGTTGAGGAGTGCTGGAAGGAACCTACTGATTTGCAGCTGTATTGTACACCATGAGCTATTTTGCAAGAAAAAGATTTAACACATGATTATATTATCCAAATTATATGCAAATTTGAGTCCAGTTCTCTTGCTGAAAAAAGGATGAATTGTCAACATCAATAATTCATTCCTAGATCTTCTACCACTGCAGTCTCCTCTCTCATACACCCCGCAGTGTGATGTATCCCCACATTCCAGATGCATTATGTGAACAGCATGACTACATGGGTGGGGCTGATGATGTCATGGATTCACCCCACAGAATCAGCATGGTCCTCAACATAGAACTGTACCACAGTGAAGTGACTCCTACAGTGCAGCATATTCATGTTAAGGGGAAGTGAAAAGCCAAGGGCTCCAAGTGGAACAAGCTGTTGAATTCTGTCTTAACAAGTGCACTATTTGGCAGTGCTTAGAGTAAGGAATGATGCACATGCACCAGTATAAAAGACAGCATGTATATTCACCTCCATATCCAACTTCCTTTCACAAGTTGTTTTCTGTATTTGAGCTATTTTGTCAGAAGAGAATTGCAAACACATTTTTACAACAACAACAACAACAAAGTAAGCTGTGTTGGTCCATCAGAAAAATTCCAAAATGCATCATCAGGCAACTGTCAATAAAAAATGCACAAAATTGTGAGGGCAAGCTTTCAAGATCTCTTTATCTGGCAAGATGTTATGCAGTTGTGGGGGTGAGAACACAGGGTGGTGGAAAGAGGCTGACTTGATGCTGAAGTCATGAAGTCTGCATAGTCAGTCTTACAATGGAGTGTAGGAGAAGATGCAGACTTAAATGGATTAGGTTCTACTAGGTGTTCTGGAAGTTTCACCTTACTGCTAGGACTACTGAAGTCTGCATCTCCTTCTACATGGCGTTGTAAAGACTGTCTGACCATGCAGACCTCATGATTTCAATGTTGTCAGTCTCCCCACCTCCTCACACTATATAACATCTTGCCTGATTGAGAGATCTCGAGATCTTGAAAGCTTGTACTCACAGTTTTGTGCATTTTTTGTTGACCCTAATAAAGATATGGCCTGACCCTGGATTTTTACTATTCTACTTTCCCATTATTTGTTCAGTCAATCTATGTATAAAACTTCTACCACTTCTTAGCATTATAAACTGCAAGTTTGTACTTTGAATAACCTCCAACAAGTCCCAAATGCCTATTCTGATCAGGTGAATCAAAGGCTTTCTTTGCTTCTCAGAGAGAACAGTTTTCTTAGTGTTCTAAATGCTTTTGCATATGTTATCTCAGTAACCCTGTAAGGTTAATCAGTTCTGTCAGCCCTCTATTGTAGACAGAAGATCATGGCTGAGAGAAAAAGAGGCTTGCATAAAGCCACCAAGCAAGTTCATGAGTTAGCTGGGATCTGATCCAGGTATTTTGTAACTTGAGAGGTAACCCTCTTAACCACTACACCACCATCAGCTGTCACTACAGTAGGGTGGGCTCCAATGCAAGACTCTTCACGTCAGTGTTTAGGGCAACCATGTGTCTTACTTTCTGATACCCTTTAGTGCTGAAGTAAATCATTACTTTGAACTTCCATGTCTTCATCTGCCATGCCATCAAAATGCCTTTAATCATTTCGTTAGCTAAAGCAACATGAACCAATACCTCTGGTTTCAGTGTATCACCTCTTACTATTCTACATCTCATTAAGATTAGTTCAAGTAGTGGCAATTCAGTTTGCATGTAGTATTTCTGCTTCCATATCCTATATAATAATGAAAATACTCTATGGTTTGCCATTTAACATTAATTGATTTCAAATATGCAGCAAGTTTTACTCCACTAACAGTTCTTCTCACTTTTTTACTGTGCACATGCGAGACCTCAGATCCTCACTTTGAATGGAAAAGTAGAGAGCTTGTTAAAGAGTTCCCATTTATCATGGTTTGTTGGCCCTCATGGCAAGCAGGTGCTATTTCACTGAAATGCTTACACTGTTTCTACCATGTCATAGTTTGCTTGCCATAAACAGATATACTAAAAGAGCATGCAAATTTAATTTTATGCAAAGCCCTGCTTTTAGCTCTCCAGTCAACCACACACATAAATTTAAACACACATCATTAATATACAGGATTATTTGATGGTTTACATCCCATCTCCACAGGGAGGGATCAGCATTCAGTGGTAAAACACATGCTTTGCATGCAGAAGGTTCCAGGTTCAGTACCCAGCATTCTCAGGTAGCAGGAGGCCTGTGAATGATATCTGCTTGAGAGAGTAGCTGCCAGTCAGAGTTGAACCTTTTCGGATACTAGACCAGATGGACTAATAGTCTGAGTGGGTATAAAAGCAGCTTCATACATTCTGAGTTTTGCAAAAGTGTTCTATATAGCATCTTACTTCTTTAGAAATGCAGTTTGTTGAAACTTAGTAATCAGCAGTGGTTGGTACTTCCAAAAGTTGGGTACTATAAATCCTATCTATTCTCTTACCACATCTCCCTTCAGTTCCACTCATACAGAGCTCCTCCTGCTTCAGGCAAGCAAGGCCCTCATTACTAGTCAGGATAGCTAAATGGACCCCCCATGTTCAGAAGTTGTATATACTTCTAAGTACCAATGCTGCAGACATACAGGTTGTTGCCCTCATTGCTATTATAGATGGAGACGTGCCTAAGGCCACAAACTTGAGTACAAGGTAGAAACAGAGCCTGAACCCAAACCAATGGTCCCAGATTTGATGCCACCTTCTAAATTGCTCTTCTGTCTCTGCCTAATCCCCCCCCCCGACTCTCTAGGTGTCCAGAAAAACAAATTAAGGCAACCTCACAAAGCAATGTTGCACACATTACTTCTTCACATATTTAAATTCAGGGAAGATAGTTAAATGGAACTATTGTGAATCTCCATTTTCACAAGAAGCATAACTCTGAATACCACTAGAGACAAACAACAAAGGAAGGCAGTCACCTTCATACCAAGCTTGTGAACATCCAGAAGCATCTGGCTAGCTTCTGTTGAAAACAGGATGCTGGACTAGATGAACTAGTAGGTACTAATTGGTTGCATCCAAAAGGTTCTCTTTGGAAGAAGGGAACCTTTGGATGCAACCCAACTTTCTATTCAATTATCAAAATACCTGCCAGTTTAAGACTAGAGTTAAGGTTATCTCATCTTCACTCCAGCTCTACAAAGCCAGGAAATCGGAAATGAAGGCTGATTCTTTAAGGGACATGTCCCATGATCAGTAATGAGGTTGTGCAATGTCACAAATCGTGCTCGTTTCCAACTTTCCCTCCATGTATCCACAGTTTTCCTTTGACTTTCAGGCACAAATACAGACTTTCAGGCACAAATCCAGATTCGGCACAATTGTAGACCTCATCAAGTACAACATGGATGGCAAGTTTCAATTAGCTCAAAAGATGTCATTTTTATAAGCAATATAATTGTGAGGTTTATACTGATGGAACTTTTTTTGTGACTCACGTTAACTAAAGCTGTAAAATTCAGCTGTTCAAGGCCCATTCTCTTACCTCACATGTATTGGAAACTCCCTTTCTTTCCAGATTTCCCTCTGAATCCATTCCCTCCAAATAATTTCATCTATCAAAAAATCTCCACATTTCCCACTCCAAAAATTCATTCCTGCAGAAGGCCCCTCTCCCTCAACAAAACTTTGTCTTCCCTTAGTCTTCTTTAACCCATATAGCCTGATCTTATGCAATGTAAATTTAACAAATACCCATCATGATGAGCCAGCTTGCTTTACTTCTGCTACCTATCCATCCTTCACTATGAAGAGCAACACAAGACACCGGTGAAGCAGTCCAGTATGATCCATACCAACAAGCAGGAACAGATTATGTGAGGCCCTTTTATGCATCTGCACCAGCATACTGAAGGGGGGGGGGGGTCAGTGCCTCACTCCCAAAATGTTATATGCAATTATTTAAACATCATGCATGCACGTTTTGAGAATAAAACTGCCAATATCCTACTGTCTTTATATAAATCGATGGTGCAACAACACTTAGAATACTGTGTACAGTTCTGATCACCACACCTAAAAAACGATACTGTAGAGATGGAAGAACTGCAGAAAAGAGCAACTAAAATAATCAAGGGGCTAGAGCATCTCCCCTTTGAGAGAAAGTTGCAACAGCTGGGATTGTTTAGCTTGGAAAAAAGAGGGTATGGGGAGACATGATGGAGGTCTACAAAATTATGCATGGTGTGGAGAATGTGGATAGGGAAACATTTTTCTCCCTCTCTCATAATACTAGAACCTGGAGTCATCCCATGAAGCTGACTGGTGGGAGATGCAGGACAGAGAAAAGGAAGTACTTCACACAGTGCATAGTTAAACTATGGAATTTAACACGTAGCGATGGCCACAAATAAAAGGGGGTAAGATAAATTCTTGGAGAAAGCTATTAATGACTACTAGTCCTGATGGCTATGTGCTACCTCTAGTATCAGATGCAGTATGCCTATGTACACCAGTTGCTGGGGAATATGGGCGGGCGGGTGCTGTTGTACTTGAGTCCTGCTTGTGGGTTCCTGGTCGACAGCTGATTGGCCACTGTGAGAACAGAATGCTGGACTAGATGGACCCTTGAGCTGATCCAGCATTGCTCCTCTTATGTTCTTATGCTGTGTTCGTAATAGAAAAATTGTGAGTGCTTCCAGACGAGGCTTTTATTGTGCAATTGTACTACCTTATTCATGGAATTTTCCAGGGGGCCAGATTATGTCCCCTTCTACTTGCAACCGTCCTATCCCACTGAATCTTGTTGTTGTTTTTATTTACATTAAAAATACATTAGGAAGGAAAAGAAGGAAAACCTGCATCATGTCTTTTAAATGATACTGCTAGGAGCTCTCTTTCTGAAAACACCCTCTGTCTATCACATGTACTGTGATTCTAGCTGGGCCTTTTTCTTTTTTCTTTAGCAGCCCTTAACTTTAAGGGTTAGGCTTAAGGCATCATTTAGGATTTTTAAATATTTTCCTCAGGCTTGTGGTTCAGTATGCTGCATGTTGAGCTGCCAGTGTTACTATGTTACCAATGGAGCAATATGCTGGGGAGCTTTTTTGCCCTTCCTATTCTGGCGGTTCTTCTTTTGAACTGAAGCTAATGGGGGGGGGGGGATATATCTGTGCCTACTCAAGGCTGGCATATGTTTGGGACCCAATCTAGGGACGTGCTGAGGAAGCTTTGGATCCAGTGGATCCATGGTCATTCCCAGAACACCTGCTTTGGGGCTTACCACCAACAGAAACACCACCAGCATTACTTGTATATCTGTGGAGTTTTCTGTGGGCATCCTGGGGATTCTGGGGGATGTGCCACAGAGCTGGCAAAGCACCTCTCTGCTGACAGAGCAATACTGCCCCTTTCTTACCTTCCTTAGCTGGCTTTCACCAGAGGTTAGAATTATTTCCAAATATATACATGTATGCCACAGAAATACACAACATTCTTAAAACCAAGTATTGCAATTCAATTAACACCCTATTTGACACACTGAAGTGTTTAAATTTTGGGCTGGTTCTGACTCATTTTGAAAAGGCAGGAAGTGGGAGAGATGGGCTGCCCAGATGACATTTTGTGCTTTTTCCCTATGTCCATATTCTCTATGTCCATATTCCCGCTCCTTCTAGATTTGATCATTACAGCTGTTAGTGTTATCTGGCAACTTGGACATGGTCAACTTTTACAGCACTAGAGGAAAGAGGTGCATTATTTAATTGCCCTGGGACTGAGGAACTGAAAGGCAGCGCACTCTGGCCTCTGCCATCAGTCAGGGCACCAAGGGCCGCTGGGAGGCTGCCAGGAAGAACCTCATGGCCTCATCCCTCAGCCAGAGAAGAACAGCTGCAGGACACTTGCTTTACTTATTATTATTTATTTATTGCATTTATATCCTGCCTTTTTTCCTCTTGCAAGGAACCCAAGGCGGCTTACATTCTCCACCTCCTCCTCTCCATTTTATCCTCACAACAACAACCCTGTGAGGTAGGTTGGGCTGAGAGTCTGTGACTGGCCCTAAGTCACCCAGTGAGCTTCCATGGCTGAGTGGGCCTAGAACCTGGATTTCCCGGCTCCCAGTCCAGCCCCCTAGCCACTACACCACACTTCCTTTGCCCTTCTCTGCTAGAAATAACACTTGTAAGAGATTGTAACTAAGAAATAGTGCCTGCAATTGTTTTTTCCCTCCTCCTTCTCAATCCCTTTTATGTCATCTGTTTTAGATTGTAAACCTGAGAGCAGGGAGTGTTACAAAGATTTGTAAGTTGCTCTAGGAGCCTTTTTTGGCTGAAAAGAGGGGTAAAATGCTTTAAATAAATGTGACATCTACACCATACCTTTCTTCTACAACAGAACTCAAAAGGGCATACATAGTGCTCCATGGAGGTCTCCCACCCAGGTACTGACCAGGCCCAAACCTGTTTAGAATAAGCAAGGTAACTGCATCATATGCCTTCAGTCTGTGCCATGAAAACACTTACTTGTATGTCTCCACTTATGCTTCACTATCAGCTTCACATAAAGTAGCAGCAGCAGCACAACTACAGCAGCAATGGAAAATAAGTCTTTCTTCATGGCATTATAAATTACACACACAACAGCATGGAGTCATGTGGCAGCAACGAAACTGCCACAAGAAATGTTCATGACTTTGAGCGCACTCCGGGAGAGAGCGGAGGACAGGAAGGCCTGGCATGCTATGGTTCATGGGGTCATGAAGAGTCAGACACAACTTAACAACTGAACAACAACAACAATACATAGATTCAAATCAGCTCAGCCATATTCTTTCAAAATATGGTTCAGCTGGCAAATACCCGTTATTAATATATTTGGTCAAAACAAAGTCCCATTCCACCTAGAAGGGTCTTACTTCTAATGCATGCTAAAGATTGAAGCCAAAAGCTCTTACCATCAAAACATTTGAAAGGTATGACACTCAGTAAATTAGGCATAGGAAATGAACCTACCACTTAGTTTTCAGCAATACAGTGAATAAATGACAATTTTATAATGCCTGTTTATATTATAGTTCTTTTACAATAGCAGAGAGTGTGCCAACTTGAACTACCACTTCTTTATATAAAGTTGTAATAATCTACTTGCATACTGCAGATGGCAAACTCCATTTGGAGTCTGCTTTTATCTGAATATCCATGCTTCACAGAACACAGACTCTGAAATAAAGTATTCTTTAAACAATTTGTTATGAAATTATTCTTGAAAACACCCAATTGGCTTCTTCAGAAAGACATCTATTTTAACTGAAAAATGAACTTCCATTTTATTCCTAGTTATATCACATCACAAAAGGCCAAGTAATCATGGAAAAATAGAAATTATAACACCTCCACCCAAGTATAGTCAGAAGCGTTCTTGTTATATGTACATTCATCAACCTGTAAAACTATCACATAGGACAGATCTTAACCAATGTATCTAGGGAACACAGGAGCCTGTGTTTGACATACATGAAAGCCTGCTGTGGCAATGTGACAGGTTATAATGTCATACTGGCACAGGGAGTTTTGGTACATATCCACCATAGTCTACTTCAGAGTTAGGCAAACTTTTTGGGCCATGGGCACATTTGGCAATTTTATAAACTGTCCTGGGCACCATGACAAAATGGCTGGGAGATGTGGTAAAGCACAAGTAGCCTACCTAAGACTAAATAAAAGGCAGAGGCAGGTGCTGAGCCTTAACACACTAAACAACTCCTCTGAAACCACAGTTTTCAGCATCTATTTCACAACAATCCCAGCTGCTAGTAAGAAAATGTGGTATTTTTTTTTTTTAAAGTAAGAGGGTAGGGTGCCTTGGTGAACACCAAGGAATGTGCCGGGGGGCGGGGGAGTGTATTGGTGCCCATGGCCACCATGTTGCCTATCCCTGGTCTACTTCATCATGGAACACCCTAGAAAATGCATGATAAGTTCTTTAGTGGGGCTGGGGATGGCAGACTTCAGGATGGGAATTCATAGTCCTTAAAATCTTTTTCTAAATGGAAACAGATGGTAGCACCCATCTCCAGTACAAATGTAATAAACAAATATGTAAATAACTTAATGAACTACATTTTACCTATATTGAGGGCTTTTTGGAAACTAAAGTACTATGCAGCCTTATAAAATGTGATAAAATTGGGCCTTTATGCTCTTTTTACACAGATATTCTGTGTATTTCATTCTATCCAGCACTCTTAGCTGGCCAAGCAGCTTAATTTTATATTAAAGTAAATCAGTTATGCCCACAAACTTATTCTTGCTATTCTGCATAGGTTTGAGCTAATACAATATATATAAATCCAAATTACAAACAAGCAAACCAGTATAGAAGTTAAATGCTATATCCCTTTCCACTTTCATTTCCAAAGGTCAGAATTATATCTGAGCAAAAGTATACTGTTTTAAAAAAATGGCAAAAAATAGCTCCTTAGAGAGTATCCTGAAGTTTGTCTTGCTGAAATTAACTGATGGAAATATGTAGTTTAAAAAAGTATACAGTGACCACCTGCTAGAACTTGGTCTGTTTTACATTTTAAAAAATACAATCAAATTTTCATTTAAAATTTTACTTACCATTGGGTGGGGGGCATTAAGAGTAATGTACACTGGGTCATCTAAAAACACACTGAAAATAAGTTTTAAGGCAAGGAAGAAGGAACAGACACAAATATCCAGAGGACAAGCCCCAACCTCATGGGTCCACCACAGCAACATTCCAACTGTCTGCCAGCAAGCCATAATATTAACCTTCCCCACCTCCTATACCCTGCCAAATAGCAGAAAATATGCACCAGGCCCAGCTTTGTCCAGTAGCCAAGACAGACTTTATCCTGAATATATAATATCCAAGAAGAAAGTTGAATACAGCATTGTGGTTGACAGGATTTTTATGTCTGCTTTAGTTTTGTTCTTAATACTTTCACTTCAAGGAGTTAAATGTAAAGGGGGTATATATTGTTTGGGGTTATAAATATCAGCAATGCTATCTTAGATTGCACATTCTGCTCTATAGGCAGGTAATACAAAGAACTGTTGGAGCCCCACATAAGAGCAATAAATGAAATGTCACACTTTATAGTTGATACAGGGTGAAAGTTGTAATGACAAAGTCAACAATGGACAAATGCCGCCATAGCTTGTGTAGGCTGTATATCAGTTAAAAAGCATTCTCAAACCACATTTGATGTTCCAAGTATTCACAGATTGGCATGTCTGACCATGGCTGATTTTTAACACACTGATTCTGTATGAATATTGAAATGAAAATTTCCTCAATGCCAAGCTAGAGCAGTAGCCATATTGGAATATATGAAATAACCCACTCAAATTTCCACTGTGAATAAGGTATATTTAGGTAGGAAACTATTGTAGAATCTCTATTCAGGTCAGAGTTGAGGACCCCACAGCATATTGGATAAAGACTAAACAGGGGAAGACAACAAAAAGAATTGGTACTCAACCTTCTCCATTGGAGTTTGATAAATGCAAAAGCAGAACTAAGAGCCTGTAAATCACAATATAATATGCAGCTTTGTTCCTGTATATTGTATATTCAGGATGGGCTTGGGTTACTGGACAAAAGAACTAACAGACCAATCTTAAGAATGGCCAGGGGAGAGTAACAAGGCTGCCTCATCCATAGTCCTGGTGGCTTGACCTGGCCAGGGCAAAAGTTTGCAGGGCGGGTTTTCTTCTTTTCCCCAGCAAAACAGGGGGTTTCAGAGCAGGAGGGGAATTTTCTTACACAAGCTCCAGGCTGTTATTGATGAGGGGTCTGGACTGGGCCCCTATAAGAAGAACGGAGCAGCTTTGGATCTAGCAGTTCTAAAGCTGGCTCCATTCCGCACCTGAAACGTTCCAGTTCAGGGCCGTACACATTCTTCTGCTGCCTGGAGAACTGCCACCTATAGCTTTCTGCTTGCAGAGCTCTTTTCTGGTAGAGGCCAGCAGAGCGGCACCTCTGCAAGATCCTAACCTCCTCCAGCAGTTAACAGTAGGGTGGGAGTGGTGTAGGACTGCAGTCTAACTCTACACAGTCTAACCCTACCAAGCTAATTTTAGATGTTTCATAATCCTACAATCAGGTTCACTTCAGTCTCAAGCTATTAGTGTGCGTGTGTGTGTGGGGGGGGAGTAGCAAGCAGGATAATATTATAGGGTATTTTCATTATGTATACAGCTACCTTGCTATGTGATCAAATCAAAATTCTGAATATGTAACACTCTTCTTGGTTGTTACAGACTAGGAGGAAATACTGCAAATTAATAGGGAGCTGATTGCCCTTTTAATGGTGGTAAAGTTCCAAATTACAGCAAAATCGAACAAAAAAGTGTCCTAATATTCAAGGAGGGTATTACAAAATTTAGGAAATATCAACTATGGATAAGCTCTCAATTCAATGAAAGACTACAGCTAATCTCGAATGTAATTATGATTTTATAGAACCCCCCCTGCCCCATTCTAAATGTAATTGACTCAGCTAATTGGAAATACAAAAGACCACTGAAAGTCTGTCTAATAGCACTGTAATTATTAAGGGATATATTTTAATATATATTATTTGTCACTGAATTCTTTTCTATATGAACTCAATCAAAATTTGTTATATCTTTTACTATTATGAATTATTCCAATTACTCTCCTTGACATTTGTTAATTTATATACTGTTATTCTATGTGTCATCCCACACAGCCACATTCTAAAAACAATTTTCCAAAATAAAGAGTTTAAAAAAAAATAATAATCAAATTTTCACTGTAAAAGCTGCACAGGAAAAGGTGACCAGAAGGTCCATAACTACTTACCATTGCAAATATACTGGTTTCCTTCCATGTGTTCATGAGTGTCATTGGAAAAAGACAGATATAATATGGTATCCAGATGTTGAAACAAACCGAACATGAACTTGTCAATATATCATAGCTTTAGGGGGGAAAAAATTAAACCTCAAGGATGGCTGACAGTGACACAAATGACAATGTAAAGGTAAAAGGTAAAAATGTTTTCAGTACGCTCTGAATAAAATGTAGTTTTTAATTTTATTTACTTATTTATGAGCTGCCTATTAAAATATTCAAGGCAACATATAAAATTAAAACCTAGAGCCAACAAAAAGTTAAAACGTTAATACACTAAAATAATAAACCCCTAAAACACTAAACAGCAATAACAACAGCAGCACAACAGTCTGATAAAAATAAATTACCAATGTCCAGAGCTGAGAGGTGGTGGTACTTGCCCCTGTCATGCTGAACCTCTCTGTAGCTCAATGTAAATTCAGGGGGATTATTTCTTCTGTGCCAGGAGGGAGACAGGCAGTCTTCCAGATCTCACACTCACTTGGAAAGTCTTGAAACATACCCAAATGTCTTACCATGTTCCAAGCCTCTCCAAAGTTAGCAAAATGGGCTCTTTTGGGGCTCAGGGGAATCCTGCCAGAGGCCAACATGCTTGTGGACCCTTGGGGCTGAACATTTGTCTTCTAGATAAAGTTTTGATCCATTATATTCAGTTCATAACAGCACCTAGGCACAAGATTTAGGAAAGAAAGTGCTGCTCTTGCATTTAATGACAGAGCTGTGTGTCAATGTATCCATGATGTCACACTCCAAACTGAGATTGCTCCCAGCCGCTGTCACAGGAGTTGCAGTACCAGGGACAAGACAGAATCCTGAGGTAACCTACAGGATAATTCTCATGGAGCAGAGCAGCAGTCATCACGCACTGGAGCTGTCTAGAAAGGAAGAAGTGGAATCCACTGCAAAGTAGTAACATCCACTCTCAAACTTCACTGGTTGCAATACATCACTCTTGATTGTGTAGCCTCAAAAAGATGGGCGAGGGGATTGGGTTGGATGCAGGAAGCAAAGACACACAGAGCACTATCACTTCTTCCAACTACCTTTCCCCACTTTATGTTCAATAAAATTGAATTAACATTGAGGAACTCCTTATAATCTCCCAAGAAGAACTGTCCCAGACTCAACTCTGTACCTTTTTGGAAGAGAGGTTATTTTTAAATAAAATCAACAAAACAGATGTTTTATACTTTTTGTATAAAGTGCTTGCTTTGCATTTGAAGATTTTTAAAAATCAATTTCATGGAATAACCACTAACTCCCGGTTCACTCTTAGGAAACCTTAGCTCTCTACTGCTGAAGAGCTAAGCTAGTCTGGCCCTAAGAGCTGCCTGGTGGGACAGCACATAGAGATTACACCCTAACCTTGTGCTTCTCAAATGTTTTGAAGTGGGACTCACCTGTAAACTTACTCAGCTGTTTAGTACCTACTTGCAAACTAACTCCAGCTTTCAAGCCCTACCTTCTGCTTCTGTAACAAAAAAATGCAATATTACCATCAGTTATTTTAACACTGAACAAGTTCATATTTTATTTTTGAGGTTTAATGTTAATACGGGCATACAGAGGAAGTATGCATTTGAATGGAATTTAAGGGAGGAAAGCTGACTGTTAAAGGGGCTGCACAATACTAATGGGCTGCGTTTGGACGTCACTTTAAGCCATGGTGCGTTTGGAAGTCACTTTAAGCCAACTACTCCTTGGGGCACCAGGAGGCGGTGCCCCCACTGCCAACTTTCACGATGGGCACTTTAAAAATCTAATGCGAGCCAAAGGAGCTGGTTGCTGCATTCACTTACATTAGATTTTCAAAGTTCTCCTGGTGAAAATAAGGGGTGGGTGTGGGGGTAAAATCCAACCCCCTGCCAAGGACTGTGTTGCCCCCACAGTCCTTTGCAAGGGGGATTTTGCCTTCCCCCTGATTTCCGGATATTTCTTTATTTACCCAAGCCCTGTTTTGCACAAAATGGGGCTGGGGAAATTTTAAAAAGGGGCCCAGCCCAGATTGCAGATGGGCGGGAAGGGGACATGGGCAGTGGCTTCGGCACAAATGAGCAGGGTTCCTGCCGCTCTTGCCAAGTGGTTTGCTGCCTGATGCCCTTTAACCACAGTGCCAGATGACACAATAACCCATGGTGGGTTAAATAACCCTTACTGCAGATTGTGGGTTATTAGCGTGGTTTATTTCAGCCAAATAAACCATTGTAGATTTTAAAAAATGCTTGACATACAACATGATAATCAATGATGGGTTAAATAAACCACTGTGGCTTATTGTGGGTTATCATGTCATCCAAATCCAGTCACTGTGTGTTTGTAAGCCTGGTGAAAGAAAAATGAAGCCCCTGGAAAGTATTAGTTTTCATGCCCATCCAGGAACACATCAAGACCACAACTACGGATCACAACTGACCCACAATTTGAGAAGCACTGCCATATTAACCTATTTTTAAAACATTATGCAGCCATAACAAACCCTAATCCCTTTAGCAATGGTTAAAAAAGTAGGATCAAGTTGTGAGATTATACACTCTCCCTCTTTTCCACTGTGATTTTTCCTCGGTAATTTTAACCATGATTAAGGGTTTTTTCTGTACTGAAATAAGTACAGAATTTTAACCTAGTTTCTGGTATTCTAATGTGATACTTTAATACACGTTTATGACAATTACTACTACATTCTCAGAGCTGCAATCAAAATGAGACAGGTTAATTGCAGTTAATTACAGGCAGCACTGTGATATTTATTTGATTTGTACTCTGCCTTTCTACCAAAAAAATAAAATAAAAAATGGCATGAGACTTACAATCACAGATAAAGCTTCATTAAAACAATAATAAAACAAATACATTAACAATACAATTAGGGTGTAATCCTATGGCTGCCAGACGGTGACTGGACAGCCATAGGATTATTTGGTTTTCAAGAACTGACCTTGGATCCCGCACTCCAAGGTCAGTTCCCAGAAAACCTCCTCCCTGCTCCCTCACAGGTGGTACAGACCATCCCGGGCTCTGCACTCATAAGAGCAACGTGGAGCAGGAGGAAAGGGGGAGTTCCTGGGGGCAGGGAAAGGACCTGGGAAGGGAAGTTATGACACTTCCTATGTGTTGTCCGGCTGCCCCCCTGAAGCGCTGCAGCTAGACTGCCAAAATTGGCCATCAAGGCTCAAATGCAGGGCATCTGGAACATGGAGGAGAAGATCCCCTCCACGCTCCACCCACCCTGTGTTGGCTAGGCAGTCGCCTCTGAGTTCGGAGGCGGCTGCCTATCCCCATAGGACTGCTCTCTTAAAAACACAACACCCAACCAACAGACTCACTTAAACATCCAAGCCCTGCTTAAATAAAAATGGCTTTGCCTGCTGACAGAAGGAAAGCAGAGAAGGAGCCAACATAGCCTCCATGGGCATGGAGTTCCACAGCCTGGGAGCAGCCACTGAGAAGGCCCTCTCTCACGTCACCTCTGAAGGTGATGGTACTGAAAGAAAGGCCTCTTCCAAAGAACCTGGGCAGGCTTGAATGGGGAAAGGTGATCTTTCAGGTAGTTTGGTCCTAAGCTGTTATATGTCATAACCAGCGCTTTGATCTGTGTCCAGAAAAAGACTGGTAGACAGTGAAACTGTTGTCACACGGGAGTTACGTGCTCCCTGTAATCAGCTCCAGTCAACAGTATGGCTGCAGCATTCTGGACCAGCTGAAATTTTTGAACAGTTTTCAAAGGCAGCCCCATGTAGAGCATGCTACAACAGTCCAAATGGGATGTAACTAAGGCATGCATGACTGTGACCATTACATCCTATCTGCATATTAACATTTCAATGATCAGTGAATTAGAAGTTGCCCCTGGAAAAATGTAACTGAGCTGCCGCAACTTAGAAACAAAACAAGCAAAAACATATAATTGTTTCTTCTGATCATCTGATGTTAAAGCTTAGTTTACATATGAAAAACATATAATCTGAGATAAGCTGTAGTCTTTAAAAGAGAGAGATAGTATATACACACTTTTTCCATTTAGAACTGACTGGGGTAGTTTTTGTTCTTTTTTAAACTAGATTTATTTAGTGACCGGAAACTACTTTTCTTAGCATGCAAGAAAAATGTTCTCTCAGTCGCTTTTACTGTTCTACACACAATAGTTGCTACTGTCCAGAGTTGAAATGATCTTTGCACTCCCACCTACTTTGTTTCTTTTTGGAATGCCATTCACCCTTTTGAAATACAATTTAACTCATTATTGCCTTATTTTCTCCTGCTGCACATTTTATACTGTTAGGAGAAGAGTGGGGATCACTGTACAAGCGAATGAAATTTCTACTTCAGGCAGGACAATCAAGGACAAATACACACTAGTGTTAAATTTCATACATTGCTGATACCTGCAATATCTTCAGGGTGGGGTAGAAATACCAACTAGCCAGTGTTTTACTTGTCCAACCACTGTTGTCAGGTGATCAGTATCCCAGCCCCAAAAGCTGGCTTAACTTCAAAAGCTACCAGATTCTGTTCTGGCTTCATTTGGTGGGCTGTTTAAAAAAAAAAATCCTCCAAGATAGGTGAACTCCATGGATAGTGTGTCAAAGATTAGAGTACTACCCATGGTTGGCATGCAGAAATAACTATAATAGTAACACTCATTACATAGTATCCTGGTCAGAAACTAGTTTTACTGGCAGGCAAATGCCTCTTTCTATTTTCAATCAAAGAATTAATCATGAAATTAAAATGAGACACTTGCTCATCCCTTCCCTACTTCCCAGGGATTCTATTTATGTTTTCCATCAGGTAGAAGAGATCATGTGTGTCTGCCCCTGGACTGGGAATCCCTGAACCACTCTGGATATATTATGAGACTGAGAAATTGCTCATTTCTAGACTTGCTACTCAAGACAAAAATATTAGCAAAACAAAATAAAATAATGAGGCCACATATTAAAACCAGGGAACTTAGAAACTCTCCTATAACAATTTTCAAAGCCATAAAATGCTTATTAAATATACTAAACGTATTATCTTTTTATCCTGACATTTTATTCATAACCCAAAATGACTTTATTGTGTTACTTATACACCTATACTTTGAAGGCAAAAAGTTAAAAATCTAGGAACATATGTTGTACATGGTCCATGTCCATCTAACCTAGTATTGACTAAAACAATTCATAAAACTCTAATTTTAGAAACATAGTGGCCAGAAGAAAAACAACAACACCTTGCCTCCAAGAATGAGTGTTGTGTTTGAGAGTCAGATTGCATATATAGGCATTAATTCTTTTTATTATGTAAGCCACTTTGAAGGCCTTATCCAGTGTTAAATAGCCTAGAAATATTAATATAAATAAATGACTTGAAGTTACAAAATGCTGAAAAACCACAGTGAGGTTATATCTCCTTGGTTTGTCTTCCCATGTATACTGTCTTATCAGAAGCTATAAACAAATGATGAATGGCAAAGGTGGGGGAGAAATGCCAGATGAAGATACAGTAAAACTAGTGAGATTGTTGTCTCAAGTCAATTCTCTCCTTTCAAGTAAATGCTCTTTTTCCTCGAGTGGCTGGACATGGGACAGAAAAAATAAATAAAAGAAATGTCCTCACCCCTTTGAAAGCAAATTGTCATTTTAATAATAAATAGCATGTTTCTGATATTAGGAACATCCTATCTCTACTGAATTGGCACAACTTGTAAGCTGCAGACCAAGTGCCCAATTCTGAGAAAATATCATTTGCAGCACCAGTCTCTTCACTATTAAAGCCACTGGGCAAGGCTAAACTTCCTTGGGGCTTGGAGAAAGTCCGCAGCATTGGGAGATGCCAGAGTGCAAAATATGGTAATGAAAAGATAGTGTGTGAGCAAGATGGTGAACATTGTTTCTTAATCAGCCTGAATGTTGCTCCTCAACCAGCTAGCAAAAACTTATTAGGCTTCTCATATATTCCAGATCAAACTATGAAAAACTGTCATGCAAACAGAAGATTAATTAATTTAAGAACCTACTCTTTCATCAGTGCAGTATTTGAGAGGAATTCCAAAGGGCTTTAAAAGAAAATATCTTTTTACATCCAACAAAAGAGGATTTAACTTTGCCACTGCAAATTATTTCCTTGGCGCACAAATGTCTTGTTAACTACTGAATCATACAGAAGGCACACTCAAAAAGGGGGACATACAAATCTGGCATTGCTCTGTACAACTTGATTTTATGGTTGATTTTGCTATGTAATTATACAGTGCCTTGCATAAGTATTCACCCCCTTTGACTTTTCCACATTTTGTTGTGTTAAAACCTGGAATTAAAATGGATTTAATTGGTATATTTTACCATTTGATTTACACAACATACTTAACATTTCGAAGGTGCAAAATATTTTTTTTATTGTGGCACAAAAGTTAATCAAACAAAAACAAACTGGCATTTGTTGGTTGCCTAAGTATTCACACACACCCCTCCCCGAGTCAATACTTGGTGGAAGCACCTTTGGCAGCAATTACAGTTGTGAGTCTTTTGGGGTAAGTCTCTACCAGCTTTATGCATCTGGATCCTGCAATTTTTGCCTATTCTTCTTGTCAAAATTGCTCAAGCTTTGTCAGGTTGGATAGGGGCCGTTGGTGAACAGCAATTTTCATGTCTTGCCACAGATTCTCAATTGGATTGAGGTCTGGGCTTTGACTGGGCCAGTCTAATACATTCCGGTTCTTGTTTTTAAACCACTCCAGTGTAACTTTGGCTGTGTGTTTAGGGTCACTGTCTTGCTGTAAGGTGAAGCTCTGCCCCAGTCCCAGGTCCCTTGCAGACTGAAAAAGGTTTTCCTCTAGAATTGCCCTGTATTTGGCTCCATTCATCTTGCCCTCAATTCTGACCAGTTTCCCAGTCCATGCTAATGAAAAGCATCCCTACAAAATGATGCTGCCACCACCACATTTCACCGTGGGGATGGTGTTCTCAGGGTGATGAGCACTGTTGGCTTTGCACCACACATAGCATTTTGCAGTAAAGCCAGGAAGTTCAATTTTGGTCTCATCAGACCAGAGAATCTTTTCCTACATGTTTGCTGTGTCTCCCACATGCCTTTTGGCAAAATCCTAATGGGATTTGATATGGGATTTGATATGGGATTTGATATGGGATTTGATATGGGATTTGATATGGGATTTGATATGGGTTCCCCCCCCCCAGCAATGGCTTTCTGCTCACCACTCAAAGCTCAGTTTTGTCGAGTGTCCGGGTGATAGCTGTCCCATGATCAGTTTCCTCCATTTCAGCTGTGGATCTCTCCAGCTCCTTCAGAGTTACCATTGGTGTCTTGGTTGCTTCCCTGACTAATGCCCTCCTTACCCAGTCACTGAGTTTTGGTGGACAGCTTTCTCTAGGAGAGTTGCGGTTGTGCCATATTCTTTCCATTTTGTAATAATGGATTTAATGGTGCTTCAGGGGATGTTCATAGTTTGGGATTATTTTTTAAAACCCAACCCTGATTGGTGTTTCTCCAGAACTTTATCCCAGACTTGTTTTGATAGCAACTTGGTCTTCATGATGTTGTATGTTTAGATATGCTCTCCAACAAACTCTGGGGCCTTCCAGAAACAGGTGTATTTAATCTAAGATCATCTGACACTAGACTTGCACACAGGTGGACTCCATTCAACTAATTATGTGACTTCTGAAGGCAGTTGCACCAGAGCTTATTTTGGGGTGTCACAGCAAAGGGGGTGAATACTTACACAATCCAGACTTTTCAGGGGTGTGTGTGTAAATCATTTTGTAAAATAGATTTTTTCCCCACTTCAACATTATGGACTATTTTGTGTAGATCGGTGACAAGAAATCCTAATTAAATCCATTTTAATCCCAGGTTGTAACACAGTAAAAAGTGGAATACTTATGCAAGGCACTGTATATACTTTCTTTTTAACCAAAGACAAATTTAATTTTTAAACAGTTACAATTTACAGAATTGATTATTTGTGAGCAGTTTAAGTGAACTATATTTGCAGAGAAAATGCAGTTAAAAACTTGCTAGAGCTATTTTCTCCATGGTCATAATTTCATTAGAAGCCCTGTTGTATGTCCCACCACCAAGAGAGGCTAGGTTGGTGAGTACATGAGACAAACCCTTTTCTGTAACAGCACCCTGACTATAGAACCACCTCCCAAGGGTGGTTAGGTTGGCTCCATCCATACTGGGCTTTAGACTGACAGTAAAATGAAATGCTTTTAATGAATCTTAGTATGGTTTTGGCCTGTTTTAAAGGAGTTGTTTTTATTCTGCTATTTTTATTGTATTGTTTAAAACTGTACATAACTTTGAATGCAGAAAAGTGATGTAATAATAATAAAAAATAACTTAAACAGACATTTTTAATTATTATTTCTTTCTTTCTTATTTATTTACAACATTTGTATACCGCTCCACATCTAAACAGATTCCGGAGCAGTGAACAACAAGAGATAATGAACAAAAGATAAAGAGAATAAAACATGACATTAAAATTATTATTTAAAAACAACAACAGAATGCCAAACCCCCCGAGGCTGGTAAACCAAGGAAGGCTTCCTGGAAAAGAGCTGTTTTCAGAAGGCACTGAAAACAACCCAGCGTTGGCACCTGCCTAGTTTCCAGAGGCGGGGAGTTCCATAGGAAGGGAGCCACCACACTGAAGGCTCTTCTCTGGGTGGACTCCAGTCAGACTATAGGTCCATGTGGAACCACCAAGAGCATGCCCTCTGATGACCTCTGTGATTGAGCAGGTTGGTATGGTAGAAGGCACTCCTTCAGGTATCCTGGTCCCAAGTTGTTTAGGGCTTTGTACACTAATTATTTATAATTATCTTTATTATGGGCATATATGACATTCAGTTTGAAATACGTAACAGATAAATGAATAAGAACAAGAATCCCATACAGTTTATCCAGGTTGACCAGTCCAACCTTCCCCAAGGCTGGGATGATGGTAGTTTATTTATTACTTTTATATGACTCCTCTTCCTCCAAGGAGCCCAAGTTGGCATACGTGACCCTCCTCCTTTCCATTTTATCCTCACAACATCCCTGTGAGGTAGCTTAGTCTGAGAGTCAGTGACTGGCCCAGGGAGCTTCATGGTCAAGTGAGGACTTGAACCCAGGTCTCCCCAGATCAACACTGTAAACATTACACAATGCTGCTCAGTCACTGAGGTCATCAGAGAGCATGTCCCTAGTGCTTTCACATGGGCCTGTGGCCCGGCTGGAGTCCACCAGGAAAAGAGCCTTCAGTGTGGTGGCCCCCTTCCTGTGGAACTCCCTGCCTTTAGAGGTCAGGCAGGTGCCAATGTTGTGTTGCTTTCGGCGCCTCCTGAAGATAGAGACCTTCGGCTATTGGGCAGTATAGAAATAAATAAATAATAAAAAATATTGTTATTTCAAGAGGCCTTCCTTGAGTGACTAGCCACAGTTTATTAAATTCAGAATTGTTTCTATTAAAAGGTTTTAATTGTTTTAATATGGTGTTTTATTCTTTTATCTTTGTTATTCACCACCTGATGTCTTTTGATATGGAGCAGTATATAAATATTGTAAATAAAATAAAATAAATAGATAAAAAACACTGGCTCTTGAAGTTGGAATTACAGTCCAACATATCTTGAGTGTACCAGGTTGGGTAAGGCTGACTAGTACAATCAACCAACTGAGCTTTTAAATTATATGTGGGGCTGCCTTTGAAAACGGTCCGGAAACTTCAGCTGGTCCAAAATAGGGCATAAAGTCTGTTAATGGGGACTAGCCAACAGGATATCATGCCAGTACTTTTCCATCTGCATTGGCTGCCAGTCCATGTCCAGGCCCTAAATGACCTGAGGCCAGGTTACCTGAAGGATCAGCTCCTTCTATATGTACCTGCCAGGACCCTAGGATCATCTTCAGTGGTCCTTCTCCAGCAGCCCCTGCCAAAGGAAGTGAGACAGGTGGCTACTAAGAAGAGGGCCTTTTCTGCTGTGGCACCCTGGTTCTGGAATGAGCTTCCCAGAAAGGCTCACCTGGTGCCTATGTTGTGCTCTTTCTGGAGCCAAGGGAAGACCTTTTTATTTTTCTAGGCATTTTAGTGTTTTAGCTCTGTTGTTTAAAATTTGTTATTGTATCTTAAATATCTGCATTGCTGCTACATTTTCTTCTGGTTTTACTTTTATATTGTAGTTTTAAACTTTTAAATTTTAAATGGTATTTTATGCTATATTTTGTGGTTTTAATGGTTCTGAACTGCCTAGAGAGCTTTGGCTATTGGGAAGCATAGAAATAAATAAATAAATAAATGCATAGTAATTAAAAAGAAATTAACATCGTGCTTGGTTATGTATGGAACTTTATCTGATAACTAGGACATAACCAGCCTCTTGTCTGGGTGCCCTGGTAAGCTAATCAAAACAGTGTAAATTGTATGCTTTCTTAAAGCAGAATAAAATCTACAGTATAAGAGTACCTGCATTAAGGTTTCAGGGACTCCAGCATTACATGAACACAATCTACCTGGAAACAGAATTCTCAGAAATTTGCCCTGGAGACTTGCTTGAGCTATTAGTTCTGTGGGAAAAACTTTACATGAACTACAGACAGCTTTATAGCAGACAGCTTTAAAGCAGAGCAATCTGTACAGTATCTATATAAACTGCTCTGTAAACATCTGCCTGCTTGCTATGAAACACAGCAATGCCCTCAATAATGCGCCTTCTCACACCTTTCCTAACCATCCCATTTGCTGCCATCAAAGCATGAAGACTGGTAGTCATAAGAAAGAAATAAGGGTGCAGAAGCTGATTAGTACTTTGGGCAATCAGGCCAAAACAAAAGCAGTTTTTTTCAATCTTGTAATACCGACAGTGGTTTAAAAACAAAACAAAACAAAACACCCTTTTACCTTTTTCTCGTGTGGCAATTCAAGCCAAAGGGAAACTATGAGAGCAATGGGCCACAGTTCTACTTGGGATGTGGTTGCACTCCCCTGAAGGATCAGGTGCACAGGCTGGGGGCACTTCTGTACCCACTGCTATTTGGAAAAGCCCAGATGGCAGCAGCGACCAGGAGTACTTTGTAATCAGCTTAGGCTGGTTCACCAATTGATCCCCTATCTAGAGGAGTCAGAACTAGCCTCAAGTTATTCATGTGTTAGTCACCTTGAAACTGAATTAGTGTAATTTGCTTTGTGTGTGGCTGCCTCTAAAAACTATTCAGAAGCTTCAGCTAGTGCAAAATGCAGCTGTCCATATGCAGGTGGGGACTTGATCATATTCTTAACATACTACCCCGATTTTTTTCCAGCTTCACTGGCTGCCTACGCACTTCCAAACTCAATTCAAACTGTTGTTATTAACATTGAAAGCCCTAAGAACATGATCTTTCCACACATTGAGATCTACTTCATATGCCCAACTTGTGTGCCTCAGTTACATTATCAGGAACATGGGACAGGGCCTTCCAGCTTTTAAGGCTGCTTTGGACTAACCTACAATTGGCTCATAGGCTTATATGCTAAGAACAGTATCAGTATCCTTCCTCTGGTACTGCCTACATATTGTTGTCTTGTATCTTACTATTCTTGTAAAGTACATCACTTTCGGAGGGCATAGCCCTAACAAACAGCTTATAAATCCCTTAAATAAAAACTGTTACTTAAAGATTTCCATTAAGGATAAATACATTATGAACACAACACTGTCCCAGTTCAAAATACTAAACTCCATTTATCTCTGCTACAGAGTTCATGCTTCCTGAACTGGTTCCTCAGAACAAAAAACTGCATAAAGTGCTAGACCAAGTTTCAGGGGGAAACTTCATATTATCATAGTAGCTATCACAGTACTGGTATCACAGTACTGGTTGGTGCTTTAGTGAAAAGAGATCTTGCCTCCAAATGGATATTATCAGGGCCAGAACAGAAGTTGGTGCAGTACAAGGCAACAATGGTTTTAGGAAGAGACTTTCATTCAGTTCCTTCTTCTTCCTTTGTATGCTCAGTCTTGTTAAAAAATCCTAATTTTGGACTCCTCTTACATCCATTCCAAACCTGTGTGCCCTAGCCATTAATTAACACATCACTGACTGAGCTGTCTTGGTGGAACTAGAGTTAGCTTAACAGCCCTGAAGTGTATTGTGCAAATATTTCATTATCAGCAGATCAAACTAATGCTGTGCTTAACTCTACTACAATTCCCCTTTATCATTCCCTTTCCCCACCCCAAATAACATGAAGAGGCTTCAGATTTTTTTCTGTAAAGATAACCTTAGAATTAAGCTTAGAGAAAGGAATTCCATCAGACAAGCAGTAGAATTAGTATGACAAGAAATACTGATGAAATTCAGCACCTAGTGAGTGAACAGAGGCTAGGTCTTTGAACAGGTCAGCCTAGGAAGGCAGAACAAGGCATTTGTTTGAACTCCACAATAAGAAATCATGTTTCTATAATAATAATAATAATAATAATAATAATAATAATAATAATAATAATAATAATAATATTAGAATTATATTATTAGAAACTCTGAAAATGAGAATACTTCTAATGTTCAGGACTTTGAAGCATTTTAATAATAATACATTATTATTATCATAGTGCTGAACAGCAGAAGTCTAATTTACTAGCAAAGAAAATTGTTTATTTCTAACTTTCAATTTTGTGCAAGATACATATAATGCATATATGATTTACATACCTTATTCAAGTGATTCAAGGAAGGGACTGATGTATAAAATATGTATTGTAATATGTATTGTATGGGGGGAAATTCAGGATAATTGTTCTAGCAGAAGAATAACAGTAAAAATATTAAAAACATTTACTATAAACACAGTCAAACTAAACTTGTATAAACTTTTTGCATTCGCACTGTATTCCTCTTCTCTGAAGAAAAAAGTTTTTTGTTGCCAATTTATAAAGAAACTAGAACAGGTTCATGGTCCTACAATAAAAACAAAGAGTCTTTTGGCACATTAACAGGTGTATAGACATATGGGTATTGAGGAAAAATGTAAACAGTGAGGTCAGATGGAAATGCAATGCAAAAGATACAGTCTGAAAATTACATTAAAGCTTAAATATATGCAAATAAGCACAGTAACTATTCATAGCAGCAATAATTGATGGTTTCACAAGCATCCTAACTTTGCTAAGTTAATTAACATCTGCACTAGAACAGGATGCCATTATCATTATTTAATGGAGAGAGGTGATGATAGAACTGAACATGGTAAATCCAGCTGTTTCAAGCTGGAGTCTCCTTTTAAGTTCCTGTGTTCAAAATGGTCAAGATATCTGTCCATTTATTATTTTGTGTAGAGATAAATAGTTTTTTCCTATGCAGAACACAAAAAGGCATTGCTGGTAGATAACACCGTATAGTCAGGACCAGAAAGACTAGAGCAAGAATAACTGTTTTGGCAGTTGGCCTCTGTATACCACCACACTGAAGTTGAAAGGAAACACACCCAGATGAGAGTTTGTTTCCACTCTCCATTCCAACGCATGTGAAGCTCGCTCCGTTCACTAATAAGAACATAAGGAAAGTCATGCTGGATCATACCAAAGGCCTATCTAGTCCATCATTCTCTTCCCACAGTGGCCAACCAGATGCATATGGGAAGCCCACAGCAGGACATGAGGGTACATAAGTACCCTCCCGCTCATGCTTTCCAGCAGGTGGTATTAAGAGGCACAGTACCTCCGATACTGCAGGAAATATATAGTCATCATGACTAATAGCGATTAATAGCTTCCTCCTTTATTTGCCTAATCCATTTTTAAGTCATTCAGTTTGATAGCCATCACTAAATTTTATAGTGGATAATTCCATAGTTTAACTATATGCTGTGTGAAAAAAAATCTTACTTTTATCTGTCCTGCATCTCCCACCACTTAGTTTAATTGAATGACCATGGGTTTTACGAGTATTATGAGAGTGGGAAGAAAACTTATTTCTATCCACTTTCTCCAGACCATGCATAATTTTAAACACCTGTATCATGTCCCTCCTTACTCACTCTTCTTTTAAAAGATAAAGTTACCCCAAACATTGTAACCTTTCCTTATGGGGGAGTTGCTCCGGCCATTTGATCATTTTGGTTTCCCTTTTCTGCACCTTTTCGAGCTCTACAACATCTTTTTAAGGTGTGGTTATCAAAACCGTACACAGTACTTCAAGCATGGTGACACCATAGAATTGCACATAGGCAATTTTATTTTGATTCCTTTTCTATTTATGCCCAACATGGATTTTGCCTTTTTCACAGCAGCTGCACACTGGGCTGACATTTTCATCAAGCTGTCCACCACAACCCCAAAATCCCTCTCCTGGTTAGTCATTGCCAGCTCAAACTCCATCAACATATAAGTGAAGTTGGGAGTTTTTGTCCCAGTGTGCATCACTTTACATATGCTTCTACTGAAACACATTTCCCATTTGGATGCCCATTCCCCCAGTTTGGAGAGATACTTTTGGAGCTTTACTATCCCTTTTTGTTTTAACCACCCCAAACAATTTGGTGTCATTGCCAAACTTGACCATGTTACTGCTCACCCCTAACTCCAGATCATTTATGAACAAGTTACAAAGCACAGGACCCAATACAGATCTTTAGGAGACCCCACTATTTACATTCCTCCATTGCGAGAACTGACCATTTATTTATACTCGTTGTTTTCTGCTTTTTAAGTAGTTACCTATTCATAAGAAGACCTCTCCTCTTTTCCCATGCCTGCTACGTTTGTTCAGGAGTCTTTGGTTAGGGACTTTGTCAAAAGCCTTTTGGAAGCCCAAGTAAACAATGTCTATGGGATCTCTCCTATCTGCATGTTTATTGACACTCTCAAAGAACTCAAAAAGATTAGTAAGACAGGACTTAACTTTGTGGAAGCCACATTAATTCTTCTTCCACGAGACTTGTCCTTCTATAAGCTTGATAATTTCATTTTTAGTAACATATTTACTTGTCACAGACCTTAAGCTAACCAGCTTGTAATTCCCTGAATTGCCCTGGATCCCCCCCACCCCCTTTTTAAAGTGAAACAAGTGTTTTGTCACTTTCTTTTCCTAGGTACTAGTCTGCCCTTGTTGATCTATTTTTTCACTTGGGTATTGTCATTTAATAAATGCCTAATATTCATGCACAGAATTAATTAAAGGGTAGCTGGTGTTCAGCTTCTGACTTTATGTTGAAATTTATCACAAACCTGTAAGTGGGATACTGCTCTGCAGACTATTCAGTAACCGCACTGTTATCTTATTTCCATCACTATTTAACGCTAAAAAATTGTGCATATTTTTAAAAATTGGTCAAATAATTTCCTGGTGAGGTTTGGACTCATGATGCCAGTTTCTCCTTGAAGGGGTAGGAGCAATTCAGATTGTCTGCTCCTTGAGACTAATGGAATCAGATGGATTCCTGAATGCTCTGGGGATGTTTCCTGTGCATCGAGCTGGTAATCTTGTCAAAGTGCTAGTCGCACTATGGAATGGTAAGGCATGAAGGGCAATCGACACAATCACTCCTGAGTATCTCTCACCAGCACTGTCGTGTCAGTTTGGCTCCCTGCAATGAAACAAACTGAATGATGGCTAGAGCACAAATGGTGTAAGCTTGCCACAAGGCTGGCCAAACACATGTTAGAGCACATAATGGTGCTCATCACGTGGCAGTGAGGGCAGTCAAAAAGGCTGCTTCCATTGCATTTTCAAGTAACCATCCAGTGAAGCTTTTCAGAGTGGTCTGGGATTTATTAACATCTACCTCAATGAAAGGATCCATTGGAAGCCCACTATGGCCATTTTGCTAAGCACTTTATAAAATTATTCACTTTGCAGTGACCTTGCTGTTATTAAGACAATACTGATTGAGGTTCTGGAAGCTGCAGCTGGTACAAAATGCTTTGGCTAGGTTGCTGAGTGGGGTGATGTATCAACAGCATATTATACCTGTGCCCAAGGAACTGCACTGGCTGCCTATTTGCTACCAGGCCAGATCTAAGGTTTTGTTTCTAGTATATAAAGCCCTACACCTGGAACCTGGTTACCTGGAAGACCACATTCTCCTTTATAGATCCATTTGATCCCTGAGGTAATCCAAGGCCATTCTGGTGGTGCCACATGTTCCTGAGATATTCTCAGAGGTTGTTCAGAACAGGACATTTAGTGTGGTGGTACTCAGTATGTGAAATAATCTTCTCCCCAAGATTAGACATGCACTAACAACTCTTATTTTTAGGTACATGTTGAAGACACATCTGTTTATGCAAGGCTTCCTGGTATAGTTTGCGTACCATCATCATTATTCTTATGTACTTGTAGGTATGGTAGATTCCATGTCTCAGTTTTATGTTTTATGATTTGTGTACACTGCTTTGAAATAGTAGGTGCAATGAGTTTATAAATACTGATAAATAAAATATTCTAACTTGAACCAATTCACAAAGTCTCAAGGCTGGCTTTAGACTTGAGATATAACAAACCTAATTTTGAAAAATTCAGTTTCTCTATTTAAAATATCCCCAAAGTGTGGGGGGGAAATCTTGGAAAACCTGTTCTGTGTAGAATATGGAGTGTCTGACTGGGTTCAGACATCACGATAACTCATGATGGGTTAATTAAATCACAATGGGTTAATTAACCCATCATGGGTTATTGCGTCATCTGGTGGGAGTGTTTTAACCCACAATGGCTTATTAGGCTAAAATAACCCACTATGATAACCCATGGTCTGCAGAGTGAGTTATTTAACCCATCATGAATTATCGTGTTGCTTGGTGGTCACCGTGAGTTATTTAGGCCAGCTACAGAGCTGTGCAGGAAGAGGGGTCAAAGCTGCTGCCACTCTGCTCTTTGCTGGCTTAGTGCTTAGGAACATGTTAAAGTGACCAAGCCAGCAATGTAAAGGGGGGGGAGGAATGAGCAGGATTGGAACCAAACCTCATAACCAGCCTCCCCTACTCAGGAGGCACCTGATGAATCATCAAAGCCCAGTGCCCTGACACTGACAGCAGCAAAAATTCCAAGGGCACCACAAAGGAGGAGATGCCTATAATATGTTGGAGGCACTGGGTTTTGAGGGTGAATTGGGTGCCTCCCGAGTATAGAGGCTGGCTATGAGGTTTGGTGCGAATCCTGAAAACCCCAATGTTTTCTAGCCACTTCCGCCTTTTTGCTGCACTTAGGATTTTTGCTCTCCTAGGGTAATTGCACAGGGTTTTGATGGTGGATCAGGTGCTTTCTGACTAGGAGAGGCTGTGTGTGAAGTTTGGTCCCAATCCTGCAAACCCCCAAGGTTTTCTAGCCATCACCTCCCTTTTTGCTGCACTCAGGATTTTCACTGCTTGGTGAACGATCACGCAGGGTTTGGATGATGGATTGGATGCCTCCTGTCTGGGGGAGGCTATGTATGAAGTTTTGTCTGGATCCTGCAAATTACCAGTGCTCTGGAGGTGAAACAGCACCACTGCTCAGGCGGGAGGACTGCAGCAGGATGGGGTGTGCACGTGCGTGAGTAAAGTTACACACAGTAGCGTAATAATCTGCTCACAGTAGCTTATTAGACCAGTCATGTGGTGGGGCATTGTGGACTATTTTAAAAAATAAGCTACTGTGAGTAGCTTATTAAGCCACCATGGGTTATTGTGATGTCTGAACGCGGCCTCTCTCTAAATGTAATGCCAAGAGTCACAAGGCCTCAAATGACCTCCCCCTTTCATGGTTGCTTTTCTTATTCACAGTCCTCAATATGTGGTTTCCATTTTACAATGTTAAGAATGGTTTGGGACAATGAAATGTGACCAAGGCAACTTTAAAATGTTGTTAAAATAAAGTTTAGTGTCTCCAGCTCTGTGCAACCCACCCCCACCCTGCAAGCTTTCCTGCCCCACAATGCACAGGAAAATATGTGGTGAGGGGAAGAAACCCAACCTGCTTCTAGAATTTGAGAAACTTGAAATGAAGAGTTAGTAATTAAACATACCTTTGTCTTCCTTTAATCTCTGAAAAAAACCCCTCAGCTGCACAAGTCGTAACCTTTCAAAATACTTTTTCTCAGAGGGAAAACCATAGTTCAAATACTAATTATTCAGAACAATTTTACTTTTCTATCATATATCTTTACCTCTACATTTAAAAGTTACCAAAGTGTAAGCAATTTAAATGTCTATAGTTAAACATTAAAAAACATGGCACCAAATTAAAGGTAAGTTAATAGCAGATTACTGAGAAGCAGTAATCTGCCTAAATCAAACCAGAAAGTCCATAAAAAGGTAAAGGTGTCCCCAACTAGTCGTGTCCGACTCTAGGGTGCGGTGCTCATCCCCGTTTCTAAGCCGAAGAGCCAGCGCTGTCCGAAGACTCTTCCGTGGTCATGTGGCCGGCATGACTGAACACCGAGGTGCACGGAACGCTGTTACCTTTCCCGCCGAGGCGGTACCTATTTATCTACTTGCAATTTCTTGCTTTCGAACTGCTAGGTTGGCAGAAGCTGGGACTGAAGATGGGAGCTCACTCCGTCACGCAGCACTCGGGTCTCGAACTGCTGACCTGCCGACCTTCTAGTCTGCAGTTCAGCGTCTTAACCACTAAGCCACCGCGGCCCAGAAAGTCCATAGCAGAGCTCAAATTTAAATCAAGGTCTTACAGATTCAGGGTCCTGTTTAAACCTTCCTTACTAGAATGAAATCTAAATCCAGACACATACTCTTCTCCAGACTCCCTTACCAAATGGACAACGTAACATCAGATCCAGACTGTACCAAAACTGTTTGAATGCAGTATCCTCACCCCAGTCCTGACTGGAAGTGGTTCTCAATAAGCCTCAGGAGACACCATTTCCAAATAAATTCCATACAGTCTAGATCATATGGTCTTTTCTCACTCTGCCAACCACAGACAAAGCCATATAGTTTATTAAGGTCCAGGCTTTTTTAGCTGATTTATCTAATCCATTGATTGCCTTTAAGTTCAATTGGCATATTATCAAAGCTTTCATATTAATGCCTTGAGATATTGGATGTATAAGACAAACAACATTTTAACAAAAGATAGCAAACTCATTGCTAGAACCATTCATATTTTCTTTCATGCCCTATTATATACTATAATCAGAATAGCTTAAAAAAAATGAAGTGTGCCTTTCAACCACAATTCCACTGATTAAAGTTTGTCATTACTGATTAAAATTGGCCCCCACAGAACTATCAACTGAATTTGGCATTGATAAGCTACTAGTTGAACTTGCAGCTCCTAAGAATGATGATTCTATAGATTAACATTCAATGTAGACAGCACTTTTCATATGTTACATTAACCTGTGGAGGGTGAGGAGGATTGCATGCACCATTCCTCCACACAGTCAGCTTAATGCGTAATTAGATTCTATATGTTTCACTGTAACATGCGGCAAATGCTAATAGCATTTAGTTGCAGCAACACACACACCTTTTTAAAACACACACACACACACACACAAAGCCCGTTTGTTTGGATGCATGCATTTTAACTAACTTTCCCAAGAAATGAAGAGAACCAATTGTCTTCAGGCCTGGAATCAAAAAGTAGCTGATTCTGACATCACATTATTACAGAAAGTGTCCTAATTAAAACACATGTCAAAGTATCATGAAACCTGCCTGGAATATCTCATAATAGCTCAATGGCAGAGCACGTGCTTTACATGCAAAAAGTCCGGATTCAATCCCGGCATCTCCAGCTAGGGCTAGGAACCCTGAAGAGCTTCTGTCAGTCAGTGTTGAGAATACTGGCTAGATGAACCAATGGCCTGACTCAGTATAAGGCAGCTTCCTATGTTCCTATTGGTCATTATTTAACTGAATATATTTAAATACTGACCTTAAAGATAACAGCCTGGTTTGCATATAACAACAACCTATGGGTTGTTTAAACCATGGGTTGTTGGGGTCACATGGGAGCAAGTGAGTGTGCCGTCTCCTGCCTGCTCACCACTTCTGCTTTGCATGCACTTTCATCAACAACCCAGGAACACCCAGAGTTTTAACTCGTGGTTTGTTGTTGGTTTAAAATTCTGGTTTGTTTGTCCCTCAACAATCCAGAGTTCCATGTTCACACAGTGTATCAAACTTGAAAATGGATGCAAAGCAGAAGCAGTGAGCGCATGGGAGGCAGCATGCTCGCTCTGGTGCGGCCCTGCCAATTCGTGGGTTAAACAACCCACGAATTGGCTTTACTTGTAAACTAAGTCAGCATCTTATATTTCACTTACGTA
The DNA here is from genome assembly GCF_057233095.1 of Heloderma suspectum. Classification (NCBI taxonomy): domain Eukaryota; kingdom Metazoa; phylum Chordata; class Lepidosauria; order Squamata; family Helodermatidae; genus Heloderma; species Heloderma suspectum. The sequence goes on from NC_139462.1 coordinate 76,480,844, forward strand.
ACAAGATCAAAATGGGTTAGAAAGCACTCTTTCTAAAGCACAGAATACATGCATTTTTACACACATTAGCAAACTAAAGCCCTTCACACCACTATCTTAAAAATATTTTTTCCCACAGATCTTTTATGTTGTACCATTGTGGTATGGAAATTATTTAGTTAAAATATTTCTTGGCAGCCTTTCAGGGCAGAAGCCCTCCCAAAGCGGCTTACAAGAATACATAAAAACAATTAAAATGTTAAAAGCATTAAAACATAAACACAGCATAACAGCAATAAAAAACAACAATAAAGGCCAACAATAAAACCAGCAGCAACAACAACAATGGCAATAACAGCAACAACAGCAGTCATATCAAGAGAAGACCAAGGTAATAATATGTTTTCAAGGCCTTCTTAAAAGCCTGCAGTGATGGAGCATGGAGCACCTCCAATGGCAGCTTGTTCCAAAGGTATGGGGCCACTGCAGAGAAGGCCCTCTCACATGTGGTCACCCACCTAACTGCTCTCATGGGTGGGCAAATGAGAAGGTCTTCTCTTTCCGATCTTTCTGAAGTGCGGGCAGGCTGATATGGGTGTAGGCAGTCCTTCAAGTAACTTGGTCCCAAACCGCTTAAAGCTTTAAAGGTCAAAATTAGCACTAAATCAGGCTCAGAAACACACCCATAACCAGTGCACCTAGTGCAGTATAAGCATCATGTGATTGAATCATCTTGCCCCCAAAATGAACCTTGCAGAACAGGAATAGCAGTTCAGAAAGGGGGGGGGGGTGGAGGGAAGCAAGATGGCACACCGTAGGACAATATTAGAAATTTAGACAATTATACCATGCGTTAACAGATTTTGATTGCTTTTTTAATGAAGAGCAATGAGACTGAATGATCATCTAGTTATATTCTCCCTGACTGACTATATAGTCAGAAGAACAAGATCATGCTTTTTCTAGCCCCACCTCTGATACCCCCACCCCTGACAGTGCAACTATATTCTAAAGAGGACTTATTTAAAATATAACCCTGAGAAAGCAGTACTGAACAAATCTGAGATAGTTTGGCAATTATTCAATGTAACAAGCACAGTGATATACTGGCAATGAATCTAGATAATCAACTAGCTGTACAAGAGATAAAACATGGCAGTTTTAGGACATGGGCAGTATCTGTGATGTTTATGTTCGTTATTATATTTTTTTATTCTATGCACTAATCTGCACATACATGCTTTAAATGCTCTGGGACCAGGATTTTTCAAAGTAGTATTAGCAGTACTACAATACAGTGCTATTTCACTGGGGGGTTGAGGGGCGAAGAATACCAAGTTCAGGTTATATACTTTTGAAGAGTGCTGTCCTTTAGCCAGCAAGTTGCCCTTATGAAAGGATGACAGTAGAGCCAAGCAGAGTTTTCCAGCCCATCTTTGGCACCTGTGCACTAGGGCATACAGTTCTTGAAAAGTCAGGAAGGGAACAACCCATATTAAGCAAGAGGCCCAAAGGCTTCCCTCTAATCTTTGCTCTCTTCCTCCCAGAGCTTTAGCTGGAGGAACCAGATGTTGCAGTCTCCCTAATCACAGCCTGGTGGGACAGAGCTGCTCCAAGACTCGCTGTCCTACCAGGAAGGTCAGCATCCAGCTCCCTCAATGGACACGCTAACAGAAGTGGCCAAATATCAGTGACAATTAGTTATGTACATAAGGTTATTTTTTCCGCTTATGGTTTCTATATCTCTTGAATGCTCTTCACAGCAACATAATTAATTACCACAGCACTTTATCTTGTATACAGTCAGGGCCAGAAATATTAGAGCAAGGATAACTGTTTTGGCAGTTGGCCTCCGTACACCACCACATTGAAGTTGAAAGGAAACACACCCACATGGGAGCTAAGTCAGGACTTTCAGCTGTAATTCAAGGGGTTTGATAAAAGTGGGGCGCTAACCATTCAGGAGGTACAGCCAGTGGCATACACCACCCCCCATCGTTGGTGGCTCATAAATAATGGAACAAATAGGTGGCAATCAGCTGCATGGCCAGCTGTGGCCTGTTTCCTGGGTACCCCATGACCAAGCAAGCAGATAAAAGGCCTGGAGGTGGTTCTGAGTGTTACATTTGCATTTGGTAGCTGTTCACTGGAACTCCCAACATGAGGTCCAAAGAGGTGTCCATGCGAGTGAAGGAGGCCATCATTAGGCTGAGGAAACAACATAAACCCATCAGAGAGATAGCAAAAACAATGGGAGTGGCCAATACAACAGTTTGGAACATCCTGAAAAAGAAGGAATTAACTGGCAAGCTCAGCAACAGCAAAAGGCCTGGCAGACCACGCAAGACAACTAAGGTGAATGACCGCAGAATTCTGCTCATGGTGAAGAGGAAGCCTTTCACAACATCTAGCCAGGGCAAGAACGCCCTTGCGGAGGTAGGCATGTCATTGTCAACATCTACAGTCAAGAGACGGCTTTATGAATGTAAATACAGAGGCTTCACAAAAAGGTGCAAACCACTGGTAATGTTCAAGAACAGAAAGGCCAGATTAGCCTTTGCCAGCAAACACCTAAAAAGGCCTGCCCAGTTCTGGAATAAGGTTCTTTGGACGGATGAAACCAAGATTAACTTGTACCACAATGATGGGAAGAGAAAAGTATGGAGAAGGAAAGGAACAGCTCATGATCCAAAGCATACCACATCATCTGTCAAACATGGTGGAGGCAGTGTGATGGCATGGGCATGTATGGCTGTCAATGGAACCGGGTCACTGGTGTTTAGTGATGACCTCACTGCCGATCAAAGCAGCAGGATGAATTCTGAAGTGTATAGGGCTATACTTCCTGCTCAGATTCAGCCGAATGCTGCCAAACTGATAGGACGCCGCTTCATACTGCAGATGGATCATGACCCAAAACATACAGCAAAAGCTACCCCAGAGTTTCTGAAGGCAAAGAAGTGGGATTTTCTTCAATGGCCAAGTCAGTCACCTGATCTCAACCCAACAGAGCATGCTTTTCACTTACTGAAGACAGGACTGAAGGCAGAAAGACCCACAAACAAGCAGCAGCTGAAGGCAGCTGCAGTAAAGGCCTGGCAAAGCACCTCGAGGGAGGAAACGCAGCATTTGTTCATGTCCATGGGTTCCAGACTTCAGGCAGTCATTGACTGCAAAGGGTTTTCATCCAGGTATTAAAGGCGATCCTTAAGTTTGAAATGATGTTGGTTTGTTCCATTCCTTATGAGCCACCAACGATGTGTGTGTGTGTGTGTGTGTGTGTGCGCGCGTGTGTGTGTGTATGCCACTGGCTGTCCTTCCTGAATTGTCAGTGCCCCACTTTTGTCAAACCACTTGAATTACAGCTGAAAGTCCTGGCTTCGCTCCCATCTGGGTGTGTTTCCTTTTAACTTCAGTGTGGTGGTGTACAGAGCCCAACTGCCAAAACAGTTATCCTTGTTCCAATATTTCTGGCCCTGACTGTATATCCCCAACAGGACTTAATGTACTGATATTATGCATTTAGGTTAAAAAAAACCCAAGTAAATAATTTCCAAGTACAGATTGTACTAATGTAAACACCTTTATAATTGTTACCAAAATGGTTATAGAATGCCTTATTTGAGAGAATGTATTTGCGGGGGACGGCGGGGGGAGATTTAGGAGGAGCCTAAGAGGAAGCATATAAACAATTCATTTTTTATGTAAAATTTTAGTACTAAAAGAAGGTATACTGCGAAATTGAGGACTAGATTGAATTGTGTGAGTGTGTGTATCTACAAATTCAGAGGCAGACTGTCAACTAGTTCTTATCGTTTCTTTAAAACATCAGTAGCCAAGAGAGAGTTCTGACATAAATTTAAAAAACTCTTTGTCTCAGAAGCGCTCTATTAAAACACGAACTGTGAGATCACAACCCAAAATTAAGGATGTAGCCAATTGCTTTCAATGGAAGATACTGAACTGTTTCACAGAAATAGTTAGGACTTAAGTTTACTTCATTTTTGACTGGATTATGCTCTAACTGTTTACCTTTTTGAAATACAACTATCTATAATTTAATGTGGTTTTAAGAGTTGGGAAGGAACAACAGGTTACTGTCAATGAAAGCATGTTAGTATTGATATTGTTCTACCAAAACTCTATGCAAGATGACCAGTCCTCTTCCTTTATTCAAATACCTGAAGAATCCTTTAAGCAGTGAATCCTTCTTTTGAAACAGACTTTAAAAAAAGCAGTGTATCTTATTCATCAATTCACAAAGCTTGTAAATTTGGATACTATCCTTGAAAAATGCTATTGTTATAAATGTATGCTTTAAGTCTTGCTTTTAGGGACTATGTGAAATGGAATGTGAAAGGAGTGGCTTGTATATATCCATACCAGGATGACCTCACCTTCAGGAAACTGAGTGAACAGAACAAAGGTTGATGCCTTTATAAAGAACATATTAAGCTCCAGAAAACTGTTTCAGTATTCTTAACTACTTCAGTCAGCTTAACACTTTTCAAGTTTGGAATTAGAGAATGTATAGGAAAAAGGCTGACAATCATAATGCCGCTCTACTTTAGACAGTAAAAGTACACTTGCATGTCTAGTAATGACGATGACAATATTTAATCAAACATATTTCCTAATAATTATAATACACTTATTTTTGCTTTTGCCTGTCTAATAAAAGGGTCAAGCCTTCATAAGCTCTAGGGGAGCAATAGTTATTAAGTAAGTTATATCCTGGTCCCTGGGCACATATTCTACTTCACTCTATCTCAAGTAATGTGTTTCTGAGGAAAAAAGCAGCGTTAAGTCCTTGAAATGCAGTTATAAATACACTTACAACATAACCCTATATACTCAAATATTCCACTGAATTCAGTAGGGTTTACTCATTAATAAGTGTTCTTAGGACTGTAGCCCCAATGTAGCAGAATATTTCAAAAAAAACTTGTAGGACATTCTTCTAAGTAACTATGTTAAGGATTGATGTGCTAATTTCCCCAAAACAACTATTATAAATTCTGTTTTCTCCAGCATACCTCTTCATTGGCTTAGAAAAGCAAAAAGCACAGAAGACTCTTTTCATGTAGAGAAAAGAAGTGGTCTTCTGCCAGCCTCAGCTCATATTAAACCCTGAGGCTCTAAACCACAACAGAAGCTTTTCATGACAAGCACGTTACCCATGGGTTATTCACAGCTCTAAGGAAATGCTGCTTTAGCACGTAGTCTAGAATTTTCTCAATCACATATAATGACAGTGGGAACATCCTTGTTCATGTAGGAGCTCTAAGAGTGCACTGCATATAACCTAGGTGAGTAACAGGGCGGAGCATTGGGATTTGTATCTGGATTGTGGGTGTTCAGAGTTATGAGAGGCTAGAGGCAACTGGTTATAAAGGTGATCCAGCACGCCTCCCTTCTGCTCCCATTCACGCTAACCACTCTGACAGCTGACAAAGTTAGCCGTGGTTAGTGCAACTGCAAGAGAAAAAGGAGGTGGCATGTAGCTCTCCCTTAAAACCACTTGCTGCCAACTCAAGAGAGGTGTGGACTAGAAGCAGGGGACAGCAAAGGGTAGATCCTAAATGTCTAAACAATTTTTCTCAGGGGCTGATCTGGCCCCCTTTCCCCACCAATCTGTCAGCTGTCAAAGTAGCATATATGCAGCCTCGTCTTGTCAATTACCTTCTATGCTTCAGACTTTAACAGCTGAAAGAGAGAAGGCAATTGCCAAGGTAAGACTATGTATTTTTGACAGCCGCAATTTTGCATCTCTGCAATTTTGAAAAACTCCCCCCCATATATGAAAACGTTTGCGCATATTCCCAGAGCTGAAAAGTAACAATAAAAACATTTTCAGCCCCATTTTGCGCAAATGTCCAGACTAAAAACACCAACCCTGGGAACCAGTGACAGCCCCTCCAAAGTGCCGTTTGGGTACTGTTGGAGTGGCTGTCACTGGTGAGGGATGGGCTTAGCTGCGATTGCAAAGAGTGCTTGGGAAGAACAGCTCTTGCTGAGCAGCTCGCTGTCCTATGTCTCCAACCCATAATGGGTTGGCAGCACAACAGGCCAACCCATAGTGGGTTCAACAACCCCAACGCGCACACACAAGTCACCCTGTAGGAATCGGTCTGGGTTCGCACGACACGGCAAACCACCATGGCACGTCACCCATGATGGGTTGTCATGGTACGAACCCAGTCAATATAAAATTTTTATCTGTGGTGTTGTGTATAGGGTGGTCCATTCATACATGCAAGTTAAGATAAAGTATGTTTTTTACCTTGTATTTTATTGCTGTTAGCCGTCTTGGGCTCCCATTTTGTTGAAAGGCGAGATACAAATTTCACACACACACGTTTCAGGAATCGGGAATATGCACTGTTAGAACAGGCTATATGTCACATAACAGGAAAATACTGAACTGAATTTAAATATTCAATGTAATATTAAATAAATTGGTCAAATTAGTATAGAATTCTGCTCTCTCGAAACAGGTTCACTAAGACTTAATACATTCGCTTTGGAAGATCAGATTTATATACTGATGACAAAGGTGTCCAAAAGTCAGATTTATATACTGATGACAAAGGTATCAAAAAGTCAGACTTTGTAACTGCAATTAATTGACAGTGGCAACAAATTAATATCCAAACATAAAGTTACTTTGAATCATGTTGCTTTTCTGTAGCGTGGTTGCCAACATGCAAAAAACAACACATTACAGCAGGGTTAACAGACTATCACAAAGCCAATACAATTCAGAAAAGTCATGCAACTCTATCACAAGACGCAAATACATCATAAAAAGAAATCACACCACCTTCTGAAAGGACACATAATAGTTTATTATTTCCTTAGGGCATAAGCAGATTGTATGATTCAACAATACTCATCTACTTTCATCTCATTCAATTTGACAGCAGCTGTCATTAGTTTCCCCTATAGTTGAATTCCATAGTTCCACAAATCTACTGCTCAATTAATAAGGTTACAGAGATCCTATTTCCAGGGTGGGGGTGTAAGCTTGATACCTTTAATTTTCTATTTTGGAAAGTGCCATTTTCTTATCAATACTGTTGTTCTATATGCTATCATCTTCCTAAGCTGTCCTACAACTTCTGTCTTTCCCCCCACCATCAATTCCCCATGCCTGGATTACCCAAACCAGTGAGTTGCTTGCCTTTTCCCCTCCAGCTCTCACCTCAGTTGCATTTTCCACAGATCACCTTTCTGACCAGGCTTCCACAAACATAATTGCTATGTCACTATTACTTGCTATGTCACCTTGTTTTTGTTTACATTGCTGTCCATGAAGAGATGAAACAGTGTTAAGTGAAGAGCATCTGACTGTATTAAGAGTGATTGATCAGATATTGGAATAAGTCAACTGATTGGAAGAATGGAGCAGGAACTTAAGAGAGTAGAATAGTATGTGGAAGCAACAGTCACTGTACTAGTAGGATTAGGAGAAAGAAAAGTCAAGTGGAACAATAGTAACAGAAAAGGGCAAAGTCTGAAGAAAACTAGAATTTTATTTAAAAAAGCAGAAGGGAAATGTTAGAAAGACAAGGAATTAGAATCAGGAGAAGATATTGTCAAAAAAGCCTAAATAAAGTTCTTAACCATATCCAACCTCTGCCTTACTTTGGTACAAAGAAATCATTTTGATCTTAGTTTATGAGACACAATAAGACATATTTTGGGATTCACTAATCATAGAGTCATAAGTTGGAAGAAGTGGATGCTAGTCCACTGAAGCTTATGCTATAATAAATATTTTAGTGTTTAAAGGTGCCACAAGAGTCTGTTTTTGCTGTGACAGTGTCTTTGCTGTCACAGCAAAGTTGCTGTCACAACTTTGCTGTTTTTGCTGTGACACTGTCTAGCAGGCCATTGGATATGCTCATTTCTGGGAACTGACCTTGGAGCCCGTGCTCTGAAGTCAGTTCCTGGGAAACTGACTGTTCCTCTGGTCTGTGCTGCCTCCGAGGCAGCATGGAGAAGCCCCATCCTCCGCGCTCACAAGAGGAGCGCAGAGTGACTGAAAAAGGGCGGCGCTGGGGGGCTTTCCGGGATGGGGAGAGCAGAGCTGCGTGTATGACGCATCAAATGTGTCGTACGGCAGCTTCTTCTCCCGGTCGGCCCCCGCACTGCTAGACAGCCGAAAACGATCCCTCCGTACTTCTCCTGCCTTGCTTTGGATAGGTGGTCGCCTCCGAGGTTGGAGGTGGCCACCTACCTAGTTAGGATTGCACCCTAACAGAGTTAACTCTCTGAAAGTAGATCTATACCATGTCAGTCACCAGCACTAGAATTTTGGAATCAATGTATGAGGAACAAGGTCCAATTTTTCACAGTGATTGTGAATAGTAATTTAGAATTGCATGAGGAAGTCATCTAGTCACAACTTGAGGACAGATGATATAGTATAACTAATAAAATGAAGTAGGATTGCACTTCCTGTTCAGTCATGTGGGGTGGAATTTTTTCCAGTGCCTACAACTTTATGCAAATTAACTGAATTTTCATTGGAAATCTTCTGGAAAATTTTCCAGAAAACCTGTATCACTGTTCCTGTTCTGTAAGATCATATGGAAAGAAATGTTGCCCAGTACATACATGCCAATGTTGCAGAATAGAGCTGAAATGGCAGAATGATCCAGTGGTTTAATTACTTTTCCTAAGTTTAGGAAAAACGAAGGCACAGTAATTTAGAGCACATAATGCTGATAATCATCTTTAAAAACAAACAATTATACTTTAACTTTTAGAAACTATTGTTCTGGCATATCACAGGTATGATCCGGAAGAGGATTAAAAAGACTGCACATTGCTTCCAATATACATAGGCAAAGACTGTGTTTACTTTCATTCAGTCTCAGCTTTCATTCCCCCCCCCCCAAGATAAGTGATCTCTAGACCACATACTTGTGGAGACAAGCCTGAAAATATGTGTGTGTATATGCACATGCGTCTAAAAGATTCAAACGAAGAGGGCAAATAAGAATCTTTCACATGGGTTGTTTTAGAGATCTAGAAATTAGTTTATGATTTCACATATTTATAGACCAAGCAGGGAAAAAACATTTCCTAAAAATGAAATGCAGCACACAACACAGTTAAAAGGGCACTGTAGAACAGTACATGTCTATGAGCTTTGGCCTGGCATATATTATGTTAGACATATGTCACTGAAGTATTAGAAGAAATCTGCAACTTTTGGGTCATGGAAGAATACACACCTCCCTTAGCAGCTGGTTGCATCTCTATGGGGAGCCCATTTTACACTGGTAACTTGGCTACAGGATATACTTTTGTTTGTTCAGAATATCAGAAAGTCAAGTAATCAAATGAAAAATACTTTAAATGTGTAGATGCCTCAAAGCCTCTGTTCCCTCCCCCACATTGCTTGAACTATTACTCTGTCTAAATACAATGCATTCTTCAGAACTGATGAAGCACTTAATCACTGCACAACAAATTCAAACCTACCCAGAGGCAGTGCACATGGAAGTTTTACTGGATGAGAAGCAAAAGCTTTTAAAAGAATCTAATCTGACCTGCCACTGGGCAAAAACAGAATTAGGTCAGTCATCTTATAAAGTTATCTTTTCAATTACAGGTTCTGGATTAAAATGTAATAAATCTAACTACTGGGTTGATAACTAATACATTCAAAAACATGAATCAATGCCAAGAAAATAAGTAAAAAGGTGGAATCTTTTAAAAAGAGATACCAATTCAATTGGCAACATTGGGGAAGTTTTTGAAAATGTTTAAATCCAGAAAATTCTTAAAAGCAATCTGCAATTTAGTGCAGAGATGGGCAGAAGTTAGATGAGGATTTGCAATAGACTGGCAAGAGTTTCTAACAATAGCAACAAAAAGGTGGGTTCCCCCCACACACAAAAATTAGACTGCTGAAATGGAGAACGTTTAGGAGATTTGCGTGTGAAAGGACTGTAAGCTCTGTTCTTGTGCTAAAACGCATTCTTGGTCTGAGCATATGCTCAGAATTAAGGAATTATGTTCCTTAACTGTACATCACTTGCTTCACCTGTCGCTTTTTGTACCTAGTAGACCTCAGAGTTCTAGTTAAAAACAACAACTAGTAGATCTAGCATGCGTAAAGGCTGCCCACCCCTGATGTAAAGAATATGAAGAGAGTGCAAGTTGATAAACCAAGAAGTGAAAACTTAAAATCCTTAAATGGAAGAAAAGTAGACAACTTACTTGAATGACAAAAGAGAACTCAATAAGTAAGCCCCCCATTAATGATTGTTGGAAGGTTTCATATTTATCATAATTGGGCTTTCACAATTTTGCTCACTATGGCAAGTGTGTCACCACCCTCTAGTGAGAATGACAAGCAACCAGCCTTCCTCCCAATCCTGAAGCTGAAGAGGTGGATAGGGATCACAGTTACACAGTGATCACCCTCTCCCCAGCTCCAACATTTGCAATAAGGCTGGTGGGTGTTTGGACACTGAAAAGGGCCTTGGTTACCATCTACTGAAGTCCAATCCCCTGCTCAACGAAGGATCAACAATGCAGGATGCAACAACAGCATCCCTGAGAGATGGCTGTCCAGCCTCTGCTTAAATAACTCCAGTGAAAGAGAGTCTATCATATCCCAAGGCAGCCTGTTCCACTCTTGAATAGCTCAGGCTATTAGAAAGTATCTCCTAATGTTTAGCAGAAATCTCCTTCCATGAAATTTCTACTCACTAGTTCTAGCCCTCTGGAACAACAAAGAACAAGTCTGCTCCATCTTCTGTGTGACAGCCATTCAGATATTTGAAGACTGCTATCATGTCTCCCCTTAATCTTCTCTTTTCCATGCTAAATACACTGTTGTATTTTCCAGCTGAGCCATTTGAATTATCTCCAGTTGACTCATCACATTATAAACCTAATCTTCTTGAATTGTCAAAGCAAACTGGCTTACTAGCACAAAATGAACATTTGTCTCTTAAATAATTTGCATATTAGACACTTACCCTCACAGGAGGACTCCGTGCTTGTACTCTCTGCTGCTGGCCACTCTGAGAACTCTGCAGGTCTTTTGGAATGCAGTTAGCAACAATGCTAGTCTGTGCCCTTAATGAATTTGTGCAACTCACCAAACCACGAGGTTTCCGAGGCCTCTGCTTGATACCATCCAGTAGTCGAACCAGCAAAATATTGCTGGGAAGTTCCTCAACACTGCAGTCTACTAACGTCCTGCATTCTGGACATCGAAGTTCATTTCGGGAACTTACAATGCCCAACAGACACCGTTTACAAAATGTATGTTGACAAGGCAAAACTTTTGCAGAAGCATCAAGGCGTTCTAAACAGACAGGACACTCCAACAGATCCAATAAAGCTGACTCGTCCATCTTTGATCTAGTTTACCAAGGAATAAGCTTTTACAAAATTCATATCCTTTCTGAACATGTTAAGGGCCTTATGTTATATCCATGCCTCTTCACTCTTCTCTCTGAAATTTGTGAAAGGAAAAGAAAAACACAATAATAATGGCAAATGGAGGGTGATTCAACAGCAAAATTCATGTTTTTTTCATATATAGTCTTACAAATCAGTAACATTAAAAAACAATTAAAAGATTTTGCTAAACATGAATCCCTTCAAAGTAGCTGTGCTTAATGTTATGCAGCCTCCTTTGCTTTTAACATGTTTGGAGGTGTGACATGCACCAGGACTAGAAGGTTTGTTATATTAGTTGGCCTCACTAAAGTAGTCTCTGTAACAGTAGAGTAAAAATCTCTCACACAAGGAGATCTAACTGGCCTGTCTTATTAGTGAACTGTTCAACTTAAGTGTACTGATCATTAGGAGGAATGGTCCTCACCATATCACCTTTCAGTGGTGAAAGTCAGCAATAATAGCCAAGAGCAGAGTATTGCTAAATTTAAGAGTACTTTCAGACTTTCAGTATTACAGAACACATATAGTCCACTTTAATTACTGCTGCCATAAACCTTTAACCCTCTAGACACTTTCAAGATACTCAAAATTTAAGACATTTTTGTTTCCATAATAGATCAAAAAGATGCGAGAAACCCAATGATGCTTAAAAAACTGTACATGTTTAACTTCAGTAATGAAAGTCATCTAATTTAAGTAGGAAATACAATTCCGGGAAGTAAACAGCATGATAACCAAAATGTGGTACTAAAGCAAAAAGGGATCCAATTATTAAAAAGCTGCTTATTACATTATAATTAATAGTTATCTGTGGAAAATCCAAGTTTTCTACTGAACATTTGAAGAGCAAAAGACACAATGGATAGGATCCAGAACTGTGCAACTAATACATTGTCTGAAAGAGGTCTCTAGGCCTGTGTTTTGTGAACAGCAGCCCCCTCCCCATAACACATGCTGAATCATTTTTGAAATTGATGGAACTTTCCAAAGCAAACTGCGACATAGTGGGAAGGTAGTATCTACTGTTCAAAATCAAAAGTCCCACTGGGTGTGCCCAAACCCTTGGTGCATCTTAAGTAGCTCTTTGAAGCACAACAGAATGTTTTAAGAGATTGTATTCTTCAAAACACCCCTTGTCATCAAACTTTTAAACTGCCTGGAGAGGGGAAAAAAGATGAACTACAGCAGGTATTATATGCAAGAGTGCCAGAAGTACATTTATTAGACAATTCTGACTACGGATCCAACAGCAGCAGCCACCTAAAGAACCTAAATGCAATCTGTTTACCAAGAGAAGCAAACTCAATATTCAAATAATTTTGCTTTTGCAGCAATCTGGTGAAAAATGAGAAAAATATTCTTATAGGGAAGACTATCCTTTAGGCAACAGATAGATTTTCAATATTCATTACACAGATACATATTACATTACTATTACATTATTCCATTTGGAATAAGCATGCCAAAGATGGTTTGAATCAATAGCCAGTAACAGAAGGCTATCAGTACATGATAGTAGCAGACATAGCCAACTATTAAAATACAAGAAGATATCTGGTAGATTTGATTACGAACGTGAGACTTTACTAAAAGTTAACTTCAAGGCCTGAGGGGGGGGGGGGGAAGCAAAGGGGAACACCAGTTTACTTCCAAGACATGCAGTAAGGGCTTTAAGATTTCTGTTTTGAAGAGTGAGGAAAAAATCCCATGGAACCGAAAGTGACAGAGAGAACGCCTTCCTTGGGAGATGTAGACGGTGTAAATTAAGCATTATGGCTTCCAGTACGTGCATAGGATACGTTATAGAAATGCACACCTCAACATATAATAGAGAGAAAATCCATCTGCAAACGCATAAACGTAAGAGGGAAGACACTCGCCGGTCTTGGGATAACAAGCATTGTATACATAAGCCACCGGCTCCCATAACCGTGGAGGGCGAGTGCGGTCTCTATGGAGATTTCACCGGCGGTGTCTCGTTACCAAAGGTGGACAAACAGAAGACTCGCCTGAGCCCTCCTCACGAAGGCTGGCGATTGCTGATACGCGGGGGAAAGGCTCCATCTCCGGGGAACCTTTTCCCTCCCCTTGCTGCGGCCCCCGGGCGGGAAGGCAGCGGCTACAAGGAACCGGAGTCGTGGAGGGGGCACTCGCCATCTGCAGCAACTAAACCGACCTCGTACGCCCGCCCCCATTCCCTTAACTCACCATCTCCGCAGTGGCCGTCGGAGCGAGGAAAGGAGTCTCTCCTTTCCCCCTCAGTCCTCGCTTTCGCGCCTCTTTGTTCCCGCGAGGAGGAGCCGCCTCCGCCACGGCGCTCGATCTCTCACAGCGCGGCACTGGAGGAGCTCCTTTCTACGCTTCTGTTCTTCCCCCCATCCCACTTCCTTCCTTCCTTCCCTCCCTCCCCAAACGGGGGCCGACGCGAGAGGCCGCCCCGCCTCAAGGAAGGAGCGAGGCTCTGAGGTACGGACTGCGAGCAGGAGTCTCCAGGCGCGCAAGCCCGCCCGCCCGCCGCTTCCTGGAACTCCTTGCTTCCCTGGGCGGAGCTCTGTGTGCTTCTCCCCGTCTCCCTCGCACGCTGTGCCTGAGGGGGATTTTCCGGGAGACCGAAGAGCCAGCCTTCCCCTAAAGAGCTGCCATTCCCCTCCCTTTCGAGGTAGACCAGCCTTTCCAGCCGCCTCTCCCTCCCCGCAGAACATCCTCGATCCCGCCCAGAAACCTTCTCCAGTCTGGTGCCTGGATCCAGCCCCTCCACCCGCCCACTCGTTCCCTCAGGCACCCAGGCTCGGCTCTCCCTCGCAACGTTCACCGCGTCCCTTTAGTTTGGAACAATCTAAACCTTTAATCACGGCGTTCTTCTCCAGGCAAAGCTCCCCCGCCGTCCCCAGGTACTTGCTTGTTTCACCCACACCACAGGCAGAAGCAGCAGGGCAAAATGCGTGTAGCCAGGCAAGCCGACAACAGTCAGGAGAGAGTTTGGAGTGCACAGGCCCCAGGAAGGAAGAGGCTTTCGTAGTTATCCTGCTGGTGCAGAGCAAAGCAGAGCATGACAGGTAAAATGCAGTGACGCTCTCTGCGGCTCCAAGGAAAGCTTCATGTAATTTTCAGTCAGGAAAAAGAAGAGAGACGGTTCATTAAATGAAAAGGAAAGATTGAGGAGGAAAGACAGAACTTCATAATGCTAATACGGAAGTTAAAAGTATTGAACTGTTGTGCGTAGCAAGCAACCGAAAAGACAGGATATATCTAAAAATGATGCCACCGAACGGCTAGTGGAAATTGCACTGGTTCCATCCGAATGGTCATGGGAATACATTGCATTTCCCAACGGCCATTGGCATGCATTAAATGGAGGGTGATTGCTTGTTTGCGCAGTGTCTATCTGCCCCCTCAAAAGACTTCACAACAAGAGGTGATCCTTTATTTAGCCATGGGTAACATTCACATTAGAACAACTGAGTTTAATAGTTTCAGGTTGTGATCTGTTCATTCCAAGGATGACTCCCTGCAGTTGTCACAACTATGGCTGCTTTACGTATCCATGGCTATCATTCATTGTTGCTTCAACTGAGTACTTATATGTGTGAATGAACCATCAAGGAATAAGCATCACAGACACAATTGGCATACCACCCCATGTCAACTCAGATACAACACTTTTCAGAGGAGGCAATCTGCTCATTTGGCTGAAAGTATCAATTGATGAGAGAGCGGCAGCCCAGGCCCAAAGCATGTTGCCACCTCAAGTGGAGTGGCAATGCCACCCCTGGTGCTGGCGTTGCTGGCATCGTCCTGCTTCTGGGTGGCACCAGCAGTGGCACTTTCCCACCAGCCAGCTGGCCAGTGCTTGCGTCCAGGTGGCGGCTCCCCCCCTTCCTGCTCACCAGCCACTCCTACCTTCTGCCCCAGCCATGGGGCTCCTGGGAAACTTGTCCGAAATATCATGAGAGGTCTCAGGTGTTCCTACGGGGGGGGAGGACCACCCGGCAAGTAGTGGGGAGCTGCCACCACTGCCTGGACAAAAGCTGTTGGACGGCTCGCTGGCTGGATGATCGGCCATCCAAGTGGAGGGAGGGAGGCAGTGGCAGTAGGCTGGCCGGCCGGCTGCCAGGCCAGCTAAGCAGGCGGTGGGTCCTTTGGGTGGGGAGAGTGGCGCAATTCACCCCTCTTCCCATTCTGTGCTGCCTGATGCGCCTGCATCAGGCTGCGTCATTGTAGGGCCAGCCCTGGAAAGCAGAGACCCAGGAAGAGGGGTGGTAGAGGGGGTCTAGAGTGTAGGTTTTTACTTATAATGCTCTACAAAGCTTCAGAACTCCATACCTGATGGAATGTCTCCTCCTGTATGAATTTACCCATACAATAAAGCAGGGGTGGGCAACCTTTTTGGGGTGGAATCCTTAAGGACTGGCAGTGGTGGGGTGATGGTGGGTGGGACCTGGACGGGGGGGGGGTACACACTCTCCTCCTCCCTTTCAGCACTAGGCCAAGACATTTTTGTTCTTCCAGTCATTGTAAGTCCCTGTGGTGTGGTTTTTAGCTACTAAACTGGATTTGCATCCATTTCTCAGATCTTGTCATGGGATCTAGGATCTTAATCCTCCTAGAAGTTGTCTTGTAAAGGAAGATAAAAGGTGCTATGTAATGTTATTATGTAGTTGCATAGAGAGTTATATAAAAGGGAAACTTTTCCAAATTAATTTTAATGAACTGGTGCATAGGAAACATGATCATGTGAATATCTGGTAGCTCAAAGGAATAGGAATGCCAACAATATATATAGGTAAATACTTAATCAAAATGACTCCTATCTAAAGAATAGGGTGAAAATCTGTACACTGATATAAAACTGACCAAAAGGAAAGGTAAAGTTATAGGTCTTTCAGAGGATTGTAAAGCCTGAGAGCTTGGACAGAAATCTGGCAGTACTCAGTTTACTGAACATCTGCAGCAAGATTAACATCACTAACAAAATAATGAAAACTTGGAAGAAACTGATTATCTAGATCCATTTCAGTCAGGCTTCAGGCTTGGGCATGGGACAGAAACGGCCTTGGTCGCCTTGGTAGATGATACGAGGAGGGCTCTGGATAGGGGTGAATGCTCCTTCCCTTGTTCTCCTCGACCTCTCAGTGGCTTTTGATACCGTTGACCACGGTATCCTCCTGGACCGCCTGGAGGGGTTGGGCATTGGAGACACCGTATTGCGGTGGTTCCGGTCCTTCCTCTCCAGCAGTTACCAGAGGGTAGCACTGGGAGAGGAGGTTTCGGACCGATGGCCACTCACTTGTGGGGTGCCACAGGGTTCCATCCTCTCCCCGATGCTATTTAACATCTATGTGAAGCCGCTGGGGGCTATCATCAGGAGGTTTGGGGTGCAGTGTCATCAATATGTGGATGACACGCAGCTCTACCTCTCATTCAAATCTTCACCAAGGTTGGCCATAGAATCCCTGTCCAAATGTCTGGAGACGGTGAGTGGCTGGATGGGGAGGAATAAGCTGAAGCTGAACCCTGACAAGACCGAGGTACTTTTGGTGGGAGACAAGAGGAGGCTACGGGATGTTGACCCGGTGTTGAATGGGGTACGGCTACCCTTGAAAGACCAGGTCCGCAGCCTGGGGGTCATTTTGGACTCCCAGCTGTCCATGGAGGCTCAGGTGTCAGCTGTGAGCCGGACAGCGCTGTATCAGCTCCATCTGATATGGCGGCTGCGCCCCTTCCTTCCCGACCATCTGCTCCCATCGGTAGTACATGCCCTGGTCTCCTCTCGTTTAGACTACTGTAATGCGCTCTACGTGGGGTTACCCTTGAAAATGGTTCGGAAACTGCAACTGGTACAGAACGCGGCGGCTCGCCTGATTAAAGGCAGCCGCCGGCGAGATCACATCACTCCAGTGCTGAAGGAGTTGCACTGGTTACCAGTTTTTTTCCGGGCCAAATTCAAGTTGTTGGTTTTGACCTTTAAAACCCTATATGGTTCCGGCCCAGCCTATCTTAAGGAGCGCCTCCAGCAGCACCAGACAGGCCTTCTTAACAAGATCAGCCTCGGATGGCCTTCTCTCTGTCCCATCAGCCAGGACAAGCTAGACTGGTGGGGAGGAGGGAGAGGGCTTTTTCTGTGGTGGCCCCCACTCTGTGGAACTCCCTCCCTAGGGAACTCCGTCATTCCCCCCCTTTAATGAGCTTCCGTCATGCATTAAAAACGTGGTTGTTCAGGCAGGCATTTGGGGTGGGTTAGGGTATTTTAGAAAATGTTTTTATTGTAGAATTTTATTGTTTTAAACTGTTTTATTGTATGTTGTACATCGCCCAGAGTGGCTGGGTGACCAGCCAGATGCGCGATTAATAAATTTAATAATAAATAATAAAACGAAAAAGTACATGAGATGTCATAGTTACACAGCTACTATTTGGAAGTGAGGGACTGTGCAACAGATGACTCCAGACACACAAAACTTTGTGTGGAAGAGTACCAAGGAATTGACAAAAGTAATTAAGTCCTGTCTGGTAATAACATTTTCAAAATCTATGAGGCTAACAATTCACTATGGGAGCAATCCTATGGCCGCTAGACAGCAGCTAGACGGCCATAGGATATCTTGTTTTCTGGGACCTGACCTGCCCCCACTTCCACGCTGTCTCAGAGGCAGCGTGGAACAGCCCCGTCCTCCGCACTCACAAGAGGAGCGGGGAGCGGCCAAAAAGGGGTGGGTCTGGGGGCATTCCGGGGCAGGGAGCGCAGAAGTGCCTTTACGTACAGCAGCCTCTTTCCCCGCTCAGCCCTCCTGCAGCTAAACAGCCTCAATTGGCTGCCTAGCTGAAAATGCAGAGCAGGAGGAGCGCAGAGAGAACGATCCCCTCCATGTTTCCCCTGCCCTGCATTGGATAAGTGGTCGCCTATCTGGATAGGATTGCTCCCTAAGTTAACAGAATTATCTGTTATAGTATGTCACACCTCCTCTCTCTCTCTCTCTCTCTCTCTCTCTGTCCCATTAGAATGCAAATATGCAAAATAAGATGAGTACATGGAATATAATGTGCTATATTTTCCCCTCACAGGACCTGCTGTTTCCTAATATATGGATATTATAATGCAATGTAGTTTTGATTGAAAACTGAATAATATTTTATCACAATGTAAAATGGCCAAAAGTGTATTAGCCACAAATTTGTGGACTCATTGATTTTGGATCTTTCCAGATTAGTTTTTTCTCCTAATGCAATGTGCAGATTGAGTTGATATGAAGAAATATTCAAATGTGATCCCCCATCTGAAGAGATGTAGTGCCAGGAAGACTATACCGAATGCTTTTTCTGAACATTTGAACTGGCTGTAATTCTGTTTTAATATGTCTCAAAGGAAACTATTCCAGGGCTTTATACCCCATCTGATATCCTATTTCATATACATACGTATATACACACACACACACCTGCAGGTGGTGCAGGTCTCTGAGCGAGTATGATCGAAGATTAGCAAAGACTTTTAGTTGTGTCTATTATGCAGCAGTGAGGTTGGCAAAAAAATCTTATTACACCTGTATTCTCTCATCCTCGAAATGTCACCCAGCAGAATTGTTCTGAGCGGTGAAGAGCCTATTGGGATCTGGCTCCGGCTTAGAGAAACTGGGATTGGAACCCTCGGTCATTTGCTGTAATTTGCTAGGCATTTCGAGGAGAAAGTCGCTTATATTCGCTCAGAACTTGATGCCACAGTTATCGCAGAGTCTGGGGACGTGACCAGTGTTCTGTCTAGTTTTGTTTCCTGGGATCAGTTTCAGTTGTTGCAGCCTGCTGATGTGGACAAGATGCTTGAATCAGTCGTCCCACCACATATAACCTTGCCCATCTTGGCTAATACAATCTAGCAGGGGTGGATTGATTGGGTGGGTCCAGGGAGTGGTAAATGCCTCACTCTGTCAGGGGGTGGTGCCTGCCGCCTTGAAAGAGGCTGTAGTGCACCCTCTCCTGAAGAGGACCCCCCTGGATCCAGAGGTATGTGAGAACTATCGCCCCATCGCTAATACCCCTTTTTGGGCAAGGTGCTTGGGCGCATGGTGGCTGGGCAGCTTCAGACGTTCTTGGAGGAAACCAATTATATGGACCCATTTCAGTCTGGTTTCAGGCCAGGGTATGGCACTGAAATGGTCTTGGTTGCTCTGACAACCTACTCTGAGTGAAAGATGGGGAGTACTACCTTGTTGATCCTCCTGGATCTCTCAGCAGCTTTTGACACCATTGATCATGCTGTCTTACTGGATCAGCTCTGCAAGGTGGGAGTTGGGGGCACTGTGTTACAGTGG
The DNA here is from genome assembly GCF_057233095.1 of Heloderma suspectum. Classification (NCBI taxonomy): domain Eukaryota; kingdom Metazoa; phylum Chordata; class Lepidosauria; order Squamata; family Helodermatidae; genus Heloderma; species Heloderma suspectum. The sequence goes on from NC_139462.1 coordinate 76,500,562, forward strand.
TTCTGCTCATACCTGCAGGGCCGATTCCAGAGAGTGGTTATTGGGGAATTCCTGTTCTACTCCATGGCTATTAAGCTGTGGGATGCAACAGGGTTCTAGTCTATCCCCGATGTTGTTCAACATGTATATCAAGCTGTTGGGTGAGGTCATTAGCAGTTTTGTCACCAGTACACTGATGATGCTCAGCTCTATTTCTCCTTGTCGTCGGAGTCAGCTGGGGTGGTGAAGGTGCTGGACCGATGCCTGGAGTCTGTAATGGGCTGGATGAGTGCCAGTAAACTGAAGCTAACTCCTGACAAAATGGAAGCTCTGTGGATTGGTGGTTCCCGAGTCTGGGAATTGGGTAAGCGACCTGTCCTGGATGGGGTTGCACCCCCCATGAAAGAACAAGTGCGTAGCTTGGGAGTACTCCTAGATCCATTCTTGTCACTGGAGCCCTAGGTGGACTCTGTGGCCCAGAGTACTTGGGGCCAGCTTCAGCTGATCCTTCAGCTACAGCCTTTCCTGGACAGGGATAACCTAACCACAGTAGTGCATGCAGTGGTAACTTCCCGATTGGACTACTGCAATGCACTTTACGTGGGGTTGCCCTTGAAGATGACTTGGAAGTTCCAGCTAGTGCAAAATGAAGCAGCAAGACTGTTGACTAGAGCATCTCATAAAGGTCATATAACACCAGTTTTAAAGGAATTGCACTGGCTGCCAATACACTTCCGGTTGGAATTCAAGGCACTAGTGATTACGTTTAAACTAATCTCATGAGACCTTGAATGCCTGAACAAACCTAGTCTGTTACCTTTGCCCTTAGAAAGTTATACCATTCCTCCAGTTATTTCAAATGCTCTTTGAACCTGGTCTAATTTGAAGTCATTCTTCTATGAACACGGAAATGTTTAACCCACAGTGGGTGAGCATGGTATTTCAAATGGTGACTTATCATTCCTTGAACAAGGGTAATTAATGTTTCCTTATCCCTGTTCAAAATGTTCTAGTTAATATATCAGTTGACTTTGCTTTCTTTGCTGCTGCATCGCATTATAGTCATGTTATGTTATAAGATGCCAGAAGTTTAAAACTTTCTCCATGCTCCAGTGATGTGTCTAGAGCTGACATTAAGGGTGCAATCCTATGGCTGTTAGACAGCAGCTAGACAGCCATAGGATTTTTTGTTTTTCAGGAACCGACCTCGGAGCCCGCACTCCAAGGTCAGTTGTCAGGAAACTACCTCCCTGCTGCCTCATAGCAGCGTGATTTGTCCCCGGTTCCATGCTAATAAGAGCAGCACAGAGTGGGGGGAAAGGAGGCATTCCTGGGGGAGGGGATGGCAGAAGTGCTGGTATGACGCTTCCTATGCGCCATCCAGCCTCCCCCCACTGCTCTGAGCCACCCTGGCTAGACAGTCAAAATCGGCTGTCTAGCTGCAAATGCAGGGTGGCTGGAGTGCAGAGGAGAAGATATCCTCTGCACTCTGCCCACCCTGCATTGGATTGTCGGCCACCTCCTATTCCCATAGGATTGTGCCCTAAATCAGATACAGTGCTTAAATCCACAACTTCATACTGTTGCAACCTTTTGAAGTCACCTTAAATGACAGGCAGGACATCAAAATAGAAAATGTACCTTCCTTAGCTTTATAATCCTCTTTTTAGCCCATAAAAAGAAATGAAGTCCAAAGTAGCTCACCATCAAGAACCAACTAGAATTGTACCTTCATTGGTAAATAAGCCCATTCTACTGCATTTTGAAGTTTAGAGTCTAGTTCTATTCTGACAGAAAACACTGTGTTCGTTTGATAGTGTTTATTACCATTAAGATCACATTACTCCTTTATTTTATTCTCTCAGTGCGTTCTTCTCTCTTCTCCTTCCCTTCAGGGTTTCTGGAAACCCCTTCAAATATCAGCATGCTCTTGTTCCTTTATGTCAGGGTGTGAAACCTCTTCCAGACTGAGGGCCAAATTTAATTTTGAAGAAGCTGTCAGGGACTGCATTCTAGAGGTGAGTGGGGCCAAAAATCCCAGTATATTTTAGCTTAAAGCTCTTACTGTCAGTAACAAAGCTTCAGGAGAGGCATTTCAAACTTTTAGAATGGGGAAAAACTGCACAAAAGCTGGGAAATCACCAAACAATTGGCAGTCAGGAAAAGAGGGCGGAGCCATCTAGGGACCCACGGGAGGGCTGGGTTTGATCCACAGGCCTGAGGTTGCCCACCCCTGCCTTAGGTCCTTTTTCTCTTCTTTCTCTAAATGCTTCCTCCCAGTGTCTTCACTCTTACTGGCATTAACCATTTAACCATGACTGATTACTCTCTTTGTCTCCCATCATCTCACTTCCCCTATCTCTAGAATGCCCTTGCACGTGATATCCATCTCTCTTCCGCCATTAGGTAAAGACTGTCATGCTTCTCTTTACTTCTGCTCTCTGCCTATTTAGGATCTTATCTTTTTTCCTCAGTGCAAGAGACAGATCTGAGTTACAGCTGCCCTTTATATTTTCAGAAAACATTAAAAAATGTTTTCAGAAATGCAGGGCAGACATTACTTCTTTGTTCTAGAATGCTATGTGTGATCTGATAGTTGCCACACCTACCAAGGACTAAATCATTCAGTTTGTAATCTCCATCTTGAGATGACTAACCTGCAGGGTCAATTTCAGAGAGTAACACTGGGTGACTATTCCTTGGCCACTTGGCAACTGAGTTATGGGGTTCTGCAGGGTATCATCCCCAGTGCTGTTTAACATGTATATGAAGCTGCTAGGAATGGTCAGTAGGGGATTTGGAGCGAAGTGCCACCAGTATGGTGATGACACACAGCTCTACCTTCCTGTGACATCTGAATCAGGTGAGGCTGTGCAAGTCCTAGATCAGTGCTTAGATTCAGTGATGGGCTGGATGAAGGCCAATAAACAGAGGCTGAATCCTGGCAAGACAGAGGCCCTGTGGTTCCCAAGTCTGGGACACAGGCTCATTGCATTCCCTCTGAAACATCAGATTCATAGTCTGAGAATACTCCTGGATCCATCTTTGTCTTGGGGGCCCAAGTGGCCACGGCAGCTCGAAGTGCCTTCTACCATCTTTGGTAGACCTCTCCTGCACAGGGATAGCTTGGCCGCAGAGGCACAGGCACTAGTAACCTCAAGATTGGATTAGTGCAATGTGCTCTATATGGGGCTGCCCTTAAGATTGGTCTGGAAGCTCTAGCTAGTGCAGAATGCAGCAACTCGACAGTTCTCGGGAGCTGCCTCTTTCCAGCATGTAACACCTCTACTGAGGAAATTACACTGACTGCCTATTTGCTACCAGGCCAGGTTTAAGGTTTTGTTATTGGTGTATAAAGCCGTAAGCAACTTGGGACCAGAATATCAGAGAGAGCGCCTTCTCCCTTACCAGCTTGCCTGGTTACTGAGGTCATTAGATGAAGCACTCCTGGTGGTTCCTCATGGGCCTGCAGTCCATTTGGTGTCCACTCAGAACAGAGCCTTTAATGTATTGGCTCCCTTTCTGTGGAACCCCTTGAAAGCTGCTGTCAGGCAAGCAGCAACATTGTGTAGTTTTTGGTGCCTGCAGAAAATATGTTTATTTAAACAAACCTTCCCTGACTAACCAGCCACAGTTTTATTGGCATGATCTGATTTTAAAGGTTTTAGTTCTGTATTATTACTATTACTATTATTATTTTATTTTCCCTTTTGTTTTCCACTCAGATATTTTATTGATGTATATATAAATTGTGTGTAAATAAAAAAATTAATTAAGGGTGCAATCCTAAGTCGGAGGCAGCTGAGTATCCTACTGCAGGGCAGCCAGAGCACAGAGGTGATCCTCACATCTAGGGATGTACGAATCCCTTACCTGGCTCCGTGCAGGGGCATCTGCGGTGGGGGGGAGGCGCTCTGTCCCTCCCTCCAGAATCCTCAATGGGGGGGAGGCACTCCGTCCCTCCCCCCAGAATCCTGCCCGGCTGGCTCCACTCCACGGCCAAGCCGCGGAGCCGCCGGCCAGCTCCGGCTGCCCGCAGCCGGACATCCGGCTGCTGGGCAGCCCTGCAGGGACGCAAATGGCAGCTGTCGTAGCTGCCGCCATTTGCGTCCCTGTGGTGAGCCATGATAGGCTACGTAAATACTTACATAGCCTATCACGGCAGGGTAGCCGTTGCCATTTGCGTACGCTGGGGTTTCCCCCCCCCCCCCGCTGTGATAGGCTACGTAAATACTTACGTAGCCTATCACGGCCTCCGCAGGGACGCAAATGGCATCCCTGCATTAGCTAGGAAGAGGCTAGGAAGAGGAGGAAGCGAATGGCGGCCAGGACGGCCGCCATTCGCAAAGCAGCACGGACGGGAGCAGGTAAGTGCTCCGTTTCGCGCACCTTTCGTGGGGTGGGGGGCGGGGGCTTCATTCTGCAATGGATTTTGGGAGGCCGAATGCACTGGCTTTCGGCCTCACCGAGATCTGTCGCAGAATTCTCTGACTTCCCTACTCACATCCATGCTCCAGCTGCCCTGCATTTTTGCTAGATGGGCAATTTCACAGCACTCCAGATGGCACTTAAGAGCAGGAGGGAAGGAGGCTGGGGTGAGCATAGGAAGCTACGTTTCCTGCCTCCCAGCTGAGCAGAGCAGAGCAGAGAAAGCTGCTCCAGCTGGTCTAGGGACTACAGAAGCAAGCAAGCTCCCAGAGAGCGTGCGATCAGAGCGAGTGAACAGGGGGAGCAAACAGGAGTTGGCCAGGGGAGTTCGGCAGGGGAGGTCAAGGGGGAAGCCCCTAACATTTTTTTTAAAAAATAATTTGTCTCGTTACACTTACTTCCATACCAGTGGGACTGTTTTTAACCTACAGTGAGTAGAGGACCAGGCACAGGCTACTCTAGAACAACCAGGAAGCTAGACACAAAAAGGGAAAAGAGACTGTGGAAGGACAAGACTCTCCAGTGTTGGTGACCTGCAAGGTGTGTGCCATGTTTGTTTTCTTGCCTGAGAACAACATGGCCTACACCTACAACAAGTGCAAGTTGATCACTCTGCTGGAAGAAAAAGTAAGAGGACTGGAGCGGCAAGTGTTGACCCTCCAGGGAATAAGAGAACATGAAGAGTTCTTGGACAGAACGGTGGAACTACTGCAGCAAAGCGAAGAACAGAAGCTAGAAGAGCAACAGCAAGCTGAAGCAGAAGAGGAAACTGCTGAGGTGAGGGAAAAATGCAGTAGAGGATACTCCTTGGAAAAGGGTGAGAATTAGGAGCAGAAGAACTAGAAGACACTTGGCACCAGTGGAGGCAGTAGAACTAGGGAACTGTTTCCAGGTCCTTGAGGATGAGACTGGAGGACAGCCTGCAGAGGAAGAATTACAGGGGAACCTGCATGACAGCGAGCAAGATGCTGAAGGTCAGCCAAGCAGAGACGATGAAACCAAGGCCTACAGCTACGAGAAGAGTGGTAGTAGTAGTGGGAGACTCCTTGCTGTCTGGGATCGAAACCCAAGTATGTCGTGAAGACCTGTGGACTTGCCAGGTATGCTGCGTCCCGGGAGGACGGATTAGAAACGTGACTGAAGGGTTGCCTGCACTCATAAAGACCACTGACAGGTATTCCTTTCTTCTCATCCATGTGGGAACAAATGATACTGCCAAGCAGAGTTAAGAAGAAATCACATCAGACTTTGAAGCTTTGGGAAGGAAACTCAAGAACTTTGGGGCCCAGATAGTTTTCTCATCCATCCATCCTTCCAGTAGTTAGAAGAGGGATAGAAAGGGAAAGAAAATTACTCAGGGTGAATGACTGGCTACGAAGCTGATGCCGACAAGAGAGATTTGGATTCTGGGACTACAGGCTATACTTCCTGGAAGATGGATGGTTGTCAAGGGATGGGTTGCGCCTCACAAAGGCTGGGAAGAATGTGTTTGGCCACAGCATGAAGAACTTTATCAGGAGGGTTTTAAACTGAATCCTAAGGGGAAGGGAGACGTAAAGTTGGGGGTAACAATGGACGAAGGCTCATGCACCACAACAGAGAGAACAGCTCTAATAGCGCCCAATAATAGTCTTCACAAACATGTAGGAAGAAAGCCAGACTATGAAGCACATGGTCTTCGATGTCTATATACTAATGCCCAGAGTATGGAAACAAACAGAACAAATATGAACTCATAGTACAGGAGGGAAATTATGACTTGATAGGTATAACTGAGACTTGGTGGGATGACTCTCATGTATGGAATATAGCAATTGAAGGATATAACTTGTTCAAAAAGAAAAGGAGGAACAGAGAGGGAGGTGGGGGTTGTACTGTATGTTAAAAATACTTATCTCTGCACAGAAATACAAGAGGATGAGCTTGGTAGCCCCATCGAGAGCATCTGGGTTAAAATAAATGCAGCAAAGAATAAAAGGAACATGATGGTCAGAGTCTACTACCGGCCACCCAGTCAAGGAGAAGACGAGGATGAAACTTTTGAAAAGCAAATAGTCAGTGTTTCAAGGAAGCATGATGTAGTAGTAATGGGGGACTTCAATTTCCTCGATACTTGTTGGGAGATAAATTCTGCAAAACATGGCCCCTCCAGGAAATTCCTGACTTGAGTGGTGGATAACTTCCTCCTACAGAAAGTAGAGGTAGGAACTAGAGGATAGGTTATCCTTGACTTGATCCTAAGAGATGACTTAGTGGGTAAAGTAGCAGTTACAGGAACTCTGGGGGAAAGCGACCATGTTATACTTGAGTTCATGGTTCTAAAGGAAGCAAAAGCTGAATGTAGCCAAACCCATACCCTGGATTTTAGGAAAGCTGATTTTAATAAACTCAGAACAATGATAAGTAAGGTCCCATGGCAAGTGACTCTAATGAGAAAAGGAGTCCAAGATGGGTGGGAGCTTTTAAAAAAGGAAATTCTCAAGGCACAATTACAAACAATTCCAACAAGAAAAAAAGGTGGAAGACAACAGAAGAAGCCAATGTGGCTTCACAAAAAGCTAAGAGATGACCTGAAAACAAAAAAGGACATATAGGAAGTGGAAAGAAGGCCAAGCAACAAAAGAAGAGTACAGGCAGGTAGCACTTGCAGGGATGGCGTCAGGAAGGCTAAAGCTGAGAACAAGCTGAGGTTAGTGAGGGATGCTAAAAGCAACAAAAAAGCTTTCTTCTGCTACATGCATAGTAAAAGGCAGAGGAAAGAAATGGTGGTTCAGCGATGAAATGCAAAATGATAACAGATGACAAAGAAAAGGCAGAGGTCCTCAATTCCTACTTTGGCCCAGTCTTCTCCCAAAAGAGGGTCTATGACCCTTCTGGCAAAGGTGAAGTACAGGCTGAAGGGGCAGGATTGCAGCTTGAGATGGATAGATACCCATATGGTCAAGGAACACCTAATTACTTTGAATGAGTTCAAATGTCCAGGGCCAGATGAACTGCATCCTAGAGTAATAAAGGAACTGGCAGAAGAACTCTCAGAACCACTGTCTATTCTCTTTGAGCAATCATGGAGGTCAGGTGAAGTGCCAGATGACTGGAGGAGGGCTAATGTGGTCCCTATCTTCAAAAAGGGTAAAAAGGAGGAACCTGGGAACTACAGACCAGTCAGACTGACATCAATCCCTGGGAAAATTCTGGAGCAGATTATAAAGCAATCCATCTGTAAGCACCTTGAAAACAACGCAGTGATTACTTGAAGCCAACATGGATTTGTCAAGAACAAATCCTGCCAGAAGAATCTGATCTCATTTTTTGATAAGTTAACCTCCCTTGTGGATTGTGGGAATGCTGTGGACATAACATACCTTGACTTCAGCAAAGCTTTCAACTAAGTGCCCCATGGTATCCCGATGAGCAAACTAGCTAAAAGTGGGCTAGATGAAACAATGATCTGGTGGATCCACAGTTGGCTACAGAATCAGACTCAAAGAGTGCTAATCAATGGGATCTTCTCAAACTGGGGAGAGGTAATGAGCGGAGTACCACAGGGATCAGTCCTGGGCCCAGTGCTCTTCAACATTTTTATTAATGACTTGGAGGAGGAGGTGCAGGGAATGCTGATCAAATTTGCAGATGACACAAAATTGGGTGGGATAGCTAATACTTTGGAAGACAGAAACAAAATTCAAAGTGATCTGGATAGACTGGAGCGCTGGGCAGAAAACAACAGAATGCCATTTAATAGGGATAAATGCCAAGTTCTGCACCTAGGAAAAAGAAACCAAATGCACAGTTACAAGATGGGGGATGCGTGGCTCAACAACACTACAAGTGAGAAGGATCTTGGAATTGTTGTCGATCACAAGCTGAATATGAGCCAACAATGTGATGTGGCTGCAAAAAAGGCAAATGCTCTTTTGGGCTGCATTAATAGAAGCATAGCTTCCAAATCCCGAGAAGTATTAGTCCCCCTCTACTCAGCACTGGTTAGGCCTCATCTGGAGTACTGTGCCCAGTTCTGGGCACCGCACTTTAAGAAGGATGCAGACAAGCTGGAGAGGGTTCAGAGCAGGGCAACAAAGATGATCAGGGGACTGGAAACAAAGCTGTATGAAGAGAGACTGAAAGAACTGGGCATGTTTAGCCTTGAGAAGAGAGGACTGAGGGGAGATATGATAGCACTCTTCAAATACTTGAAAGGTTTTCACAGAGAGGAAGGCCAGGGTCTCTTCTCCATCATCCCAGAATGCAGGACATGGAATATGGGCTCAAGTTACAGGAAGCCAGATTCTGGCTGAACATCAGGAAAAACTTCCTGAATGTTAGAACAATACGACAATGGAACCAATTCCCTAGGGAGGCAGTGGGCCCTCCCATACTGGAGGCATTCAAGATGAGGCTGGACAGCCATCTGTTGGGGATGCTCTGACTTGGATTCATTGAGCAGTGGGTTGGACTCGATGGTCTTGTAGGCCCCTTCCAACCCTACTATTCTGTGATTCTATGATTCTATGTAAGGCAGCTTCCCTGGTCTCCTCCCCTCCCTGCCCCTGGGACCCCCCCCTTTCCCCCGTCTCTGCACTCAGGTTTCTGAGCGCGAAGAGGCAGCTGGCGTGGTTCTCTCCACACCCGCTGGGAGGGGGAGGGGAGCACGGTTTACTGGCTCCAAAGTTGGAGCCCTGTCTCTGACCTCAGAGCCAGTAAACTGAACAATCCTATGGCCCCCCAGACGCTGCCTGGGGACATACAATTGCTCCCTAAGACACTTTATATATTGATACTGAAGTTTATTTTGGCTCCTTTGATGACCATTTGATTTTTTTAAATGTACATAAATGGGGAACAAAAAAGTCCCAACCACACACAACCCTCCCCCTGTTCTGCTTAAGTACCTGTATGCCTATCTGTGCAGTAATAGATTCTCATGTTTAGAAAAGGGTGAAAGAGGCTGTGGAAGCTAATAGAATTAATACTCTGAAGAAGAATGTAATCCATAGATTGAATTGACTTGTGGGGAAATAGATAACTTATGAAAGCAAAAAAATTAACTCTCTTTCTGGAAAGCCCCAAACTGCTTCTACAAAAAGTGGTTTTCCTTGTCCTGGAACTCCTCTATTTATCACAGTCAATATGTGCATATTATTTTGTAAATGCATATTGCAGTGCCTTATTGAGTGAGGCAAAGTTAATTTTAGCCGGGAACATCTTAGTGAACACCCTTGGGCCAATGCTTGGCCAAACATATCTTTTATGAGCCAAAAATAATTGTAACTTCTATTGTAGTAGAAGGGAAACATTGTCAGAGTTGAAGTATGTGGTTTCTACAATCGTAACGAAAATGTACATATTGTGATACATGAAGATTTAGAATCACCAAATACCTAACGCCACAATACAAAGTGTCTTGGAAAAATAAAAATAATCCTAAGTTTATTTATATAGTTTGATTTCAACAGAAGCTTTTAGTTTTAACTTTTGGAAAATATTTTCAGAACCTCTCTGATTGCATTGCTAGATAGCTGGCCATATTGGGTTAATTAGAGCATACAAGTTGAAAGCAAAGGTCCTTACAGTAAGATTTTCTTTTTGTGTGTGCTTCTTTCCCCTCTCAAATACACAACTCATTATTCCAATTATAACTGCGGATGTGTAACTGCATGAGTGTATGTTAACCATTAAAAAAGTAGATTGCAATAATTAAGCTAGTATGCAATACTGAAATTATGCAGCACAAAGCCAACACTAATTTCATTATGTTTCACATATTTAATAGTAGTTGAAACAGGTCTCAAATAATGGCAAACCATTTGATAAGGAAGCACTATGTCTTAAGCAGTTTTAAGAGAGTGGAATACTTAATTTCCATAATGGGCCACAGGAGGTAGGTCACACTCCAGATATCTCTTCTAGTTGATTTCTGCAAGAATTGAGCAAAACAATTATGTTTAGGTAACAAAATGGGGGTGGGGGAGTGTCAAAGTAGATTGATCTTCAGTTTAATTTAAAAGCAGGATTTGGGCTGCAATCTAGAGAACTACACAACAAATTATGTTCATTCAGTGGGACTTTTTCTGTCGAAGCAATTCCACATGCTGCATCACAAACTGCTTTTGACCCCTTCCCCTAAATTTTTAGAAGTGGTTTGCTATGATGCAGTGTGTGTGTTTGGTCGGGGGAAGAACAATCAGATATCAATTTGCATACTATTATTTCCCCAGACATGGTACCTGAACATCACGTCTTTCCATGGCCGGAATCTGCAGTCTTGCTTCTGGTTTCTCCCTTGCCAGGCCTTGCTGATGTACTTACCTCTTTTCCTAAAGCTGTTGTTAGCTCCATTCCTTCCATTCCTTATTCTGTTTGACTTCCAGACCTATAACTACAGTGGCCTCATAATGGTTGCCAGTTCTGTTTCTTAGACCTGGACTATGGTTCTCTTTACTCCACAGTTATGAACTCAGAGATAGACCTAGACCAAATGGTGCCTCAGTTGAGGAGTGTCTTTGCTGGCCCACTCCATTTGCTTAATTTTTGAACACCTTATTTGTATTGCATTTGTAGCTCATTTCCTGAGTTTGATACATTATTGTATGGATCATTTATTCCTGTCATATAAGATGATAAATTTGCATGCATGAATCTGATTGCAATCACTCACATACACTGATTGCAATCACTCGAGCGCACACCATTTGTTGAACGGACACTGATGTATTTTTTTCCAACAGACCATTTTAAAAAGAAGTTAACTAACTCCACATTGGTCATGTAGGTCAACGTTGCCAGCTGTACAAGTGAAAATTAACTGTTTGTTCTATGTATTTCAGCTGTTGAATGGATAGTTGAGTAGGTAGCCCATGATAGGTACTCCCTGAGCCTGTGGTCCTAGGCAGTTGCATCTCAAACCAGCCCTATTTATTTTATTTTGAGAGCTACATTGCCTCAAAGTAAATCTCTTGGGGGTTGCATATCAGGGGTAGTGGTAGTACATGGGGAGGGAAGGATTAACTCTTTCTTCCCCAGCTGCTCCCCCTGAAAATCTTCCCCCCTACATGACAAGTAGGTTTGGAAAAAGTGCAAATGGGACCTTTTTTAAAAAGCCTAATTGCTGTACAAGAGGGATTTTGGGGGGTGGCAGCAGGAGGAGAGGGTTAAACCTCCAACTGCCTCCATGAAAATTTCCCCTGCATGGTAATTAGAAAACAAAGGTCGAATTTGTGTGATCACAGAAGATGGGGACAGGAAGGTTAACTTCCTTCCCCAGCTGCCACCCCATCTGAGAATCACCCCTCTCCCCATATGCAACAATTAGGCTTAGAAAAAAGTATCCCATTAGCACAAATGGAACTAAGCCTAATTACTGTAGGGAGGTGGGATCAAGGAGGGGAGGCTGTGGACCATATCTAAAGGTCAGTGGTTTCTTGCCCCTGCTATATGGAATGCCACTCTCTTTGGGGTTTCAGTTCCTAATCCCTTTCCTCAAGGACTTGCAGAACCAGGTAGTTTCCATTCTCTCTTGTAAGACCTCCCTCTACAATGAGTCAAGGGTTTTCTTATTCAAATATCAGTCTACTCCTTTTCACAGAGAGGTGGTCACTCAGATTCTCTGTTACATACAGCGAGACTGAGTCTATTCATATTAGGATTCCTGCACTCTCATTATCAAGCATACTTGTGGTCCAGTGCAGTTTTGAATAGCATGGGAAAAATGATGGTTCTCCTTAGCTGGCTAGTTTCCACAAACCAAAAGTAAAGTAGCAAAGATTTCAAACTGATTATTATTTACATTAAGAAAACCTTGGTTGTTTCAACTGTGTTGAGTAGAACATGCATATTCTTCTTCACAAGCAGACTGATTACAAACATCATATCATGCGTTTACAAAGAGGATAAAAGATGTCTCACAGTATCCCATCTTCATGTATAGAATAAAAGGTTTTAATTCTAGTGTAATGCTATTATGCGGCGTTCAAAAAGTCTCTGTTAAGTGCAGAAGCCTGTAACTGCCCAATATATTTCTCTCTAGGCATATGTTGTAAGAACACATTGCTAGACAGAGTAAACTAAAATTGATACAATCTATTGGCTTCAGAAGGCAGCAACTAAATCCATCCCAAAGAAAAAGAAATGCAAGAAAGCCAAGTGGCTGTCTGATGAGGCTTTACAAGTAGCTGACGAAAGAAGGCCAGCGAAAAGCAAGGGAGAAAGGGGAAGATATATCCAACTGAATGCAGAGTTCCAGAGGATAGCAAGGAGAGACAAGAAGGCCTTCTGAAATGAACAATGCAAAGAAATCGAGGAAAACAACAGAATGGGAAAGACTAGAGATCTCTTCAAGAACATCGGAGATATCAAGGGAACGTTTTGTGCAAAGACGGGCATGATAAAGGACAAAGAAGGCAGGGACCTAACAGAAGCAGATGAGATTAAGAAGAGGTGGAAAGAATACACAGAAGAACTATGCAGGAAAGATCTGAATGTCCCTGATAGCCATGATAGTGCGGTCACTGAACTTGAGCCGGACATCCTCGAGAGTGAAGTCAAGTGGGCCTTAGGAAGCAGTAGTAACAACAAAGCTAGTGGAGATGACAGTATTCCAGGTGAGCTATTTAAAATCCTAAAAGATGATGCTGTTAAAGTGCTGCATTCAATATGCCAACAAATTTGGAACACTCAACAGTGGCCACAAGACTGGAAAAGGTCAGTTTATTCCAATTCCAAAAAACGGCAACACCAAAGAGTGTTCAAACTACCGCACAATTGCGCTCATTTCACATGCCAGCAAGGTAATGCTCAAAATCCTACAAGCTAGGCTTCAGCAGTATGCGAACCGAGAACTACCGGAAGTACAAGCTGGGTTTCGAAGAGGCAGAGGAACTAGAGATCAAATCGCCAACTTTTGCTGGATCATGGAGAAAGCAAGAGAATTCCAGAAAAACGTCTATTTCTGCTTCATTGACTACGCTAAAGGCTTTGATTCTGTGGATCACAACGAACTGTGGCAAATTCTTAAAGTGATGGAAGTACCAGACCACCTTACCTGTCTCCTGAGAAACCTGTACGAGGGTCAAGAAGCAACAGTAAGAACCAGACATGGAACAACCGAGTGGTTCCAAATTGGGAAAGGAGTACGACAAGGCTGCATATTGTCACCCTGCTTATTCAACTTATATGCAGAGTACATCATGAGAAACGCCGGGTTGGATGAATCACAGGTCGGAATTAAGATTGCTGGGAGAATTATCAACAACCTCCGATATGCAGACGATACCACCCTAATGGCAGAAAGTGAAGAGGATCTCAAGAGCCTCTTGTTGAGGGTGAAAGAGGAGAGTGCAAAAGCTGGTTTGAAACTCAACATTAAAACAATGAAGATCATGGCATCTGGCCCCATCACTTCCTGGCATATAGAAGGGGAAGAAATGGAAGCAGTGACAGATTTTACTTTCTTGGGCTCCAAGAGCACCGCAGACGGTGACTGTAGCCATGAAATTAAAAGACGCTTGCTCCTTGGGAGGAAAGCTATGGCCAACCTAGACAGCATAGTAAGAAGCAGAGACATCACTTTGCTGACAAAGGTCTGCATAATCGAAGCTATGGTTTTCCCCATAGTAATGTATGGCTGTGAGAGCTGGACTATAAGGAAGGCTGAGCGCCGAAGAATCGATGCTTTTGAACTGTGGTGCTGGAGAAGACTCTTACGAGTCCCCTGGACTGCAAGGAGGTCCAATCAGTCCATCCTAAAGGAAATCAACCCTGAGTGCTCATTGGAAGGTCAGATACTGAAGCTGAAGCTCAAATATTTTGGCCACCTAATGCAAAGAGAAAACTCTCTGGAAAAGACCCTGATGCTGGGAAAGACTGAAGGCAAAAGGAGAAGGGGACGGCAGAGGATGAGATGGCTAGATAGCATCACCGATGCAATGAATATGAATTTGAGCACACTCCGGGAGAGAGTGGAGGACAGGAAGGCCTGGCGTGCTATGGTCCATGGGGTCACGAAGAGTCGGACACGACTGAACAACAACAATTGGCTTCACTTTGCTGCTCTACCAGCATGTGGAACAGACCATGAAAGTACAACTGATAGCACCAAGTCAATTTCATTTTGCTTTCCGCTGTACAGAATGAAAATGGCAGAAGAGATGTTGTCTTGTTCTTCATTATTTATCCACAGTATACCTAGCTCCCCAAAGAACAATTTAAAATACCATATCTCAGGTCTCTGAAACTCTTAGAATTTGAAGTAGATTGTTTTAAATTAAAAATAGAATTCAATTGTTATAATTCCTTCTGAATATATAACAGATGGGCGGCTAATAAATCAAATAATAATCTGTAATCAATTTTACAAGTTTAGCATTGTTATAGTTTTACTGAATAATAAATATATCAATCTTATTAACAGCCAAGATTATCGTTGAATGCTTGCCTTGTTTGTTTAGATTCTGGTTTTGGAGTTGTTAAGGTAGATAATCTAGATTTACCCTCTGCCCTCAATTTTTTCAACCAGAATTTCCAAATTTTGGTAGCAGCTTGTGAAGAGGAAGATGGCTACTGTGCTGAGGGAGAACAGATACATAGGGGAGTAAGGATTAATTTGGGAGCAATGAGAAATGTAGGAAGTTCTATGAATGGCTAAGTTCCTCCTACCAGCCCTTCTTGCCATCTTTTCAACCTTTTGCACAAACAGTGCCCCAACCCTTTTAGTTATTTCTCCATATGCATCATCTGAAGAAGGCAGATCACCTTCTGAGGTGTCCAGAACTTTTTCCCTTCTTGAGATAGGCTGAAATGATATACCAGTCATTTGTACAGAAAGTGGTCTAACAGGAAAACTGAACTGTGAATTTCCCTTCTTTCCTTAGGGTAGAAAGGCAGTTAGGAATCGATGAATGGTCGTCCTATATCAAAAGTCAGAAGAGTCTGATATCCGTAGGCAAAGAGTGCTGCCATCTTCCAGACAGAGATGCAACTTCAGATTTCTGGACCTGTGAAACTCTTAAGAAACAGTTACATTTGCCCTAAAAGCAACATCAGAGTCCAGTGCACGGGGAAAAACAGTAAGAGTGAATGAGACATCCTCAGGAAACCCTGATATAACTAAGCAGCAAAAGAATCCCAGGGTATGCTGCAAGCATCAGTGGGTGAACCAGATCCCCCTGAAACAAACCACTGGGTGGAACTGACAGGCTATCATCACTAGAATAGAAAGGAAATTCACAGTAAGTCATATTTACCATTCTTTACTAGTAAGGAAACCATCAGAAATTGGATGTCCAAAAGCAATGAATTATTCTTTAGACATTCCGGTCCAGTCCCTCTTATGTGGCACCCATATGCCTATAGCATCAATTGGAGCATCCTTCTGATGTAGAATGCTTTGTCATGATCCCCACATATATGTCCTGGGAGAGGCCCAAATGATTGCCCATGCTAATAATTTTTAAAGGGGCAATATGGAAAGCAGCAGAAATGGCCTCTTTCTATGGTGTAGAGACCACCTTAATGCATCCTAATACCTATTTCACCAAAGTGAACTTGGGGCCTACTTCCTCATTAAAGACTCAATGAAGAATTCCACTGAATCATTTGTGGTGCAAAACAATTGAGTTCTGGCCATGAAAATCTGGAGTGCATTCTTCAAACATCCAGTTTATGCTTCTTCTTTTTGGTGTTTTGGCTTTGGGCAAAAAGACTGTAGTACCGTTGTATCCTTGCATAGATAAAAGACTTGATGGAAGGCCTCTTAACTGCCAAGAATATTAGGGAGGGAATAGCTATAGGAGGATAGCCCAGATCTGGGTTTAGGAACAGATCCTGCAATAGGTAATCAGTTATTACTGGGAGCCTTCACAGAGTGCATAATCATTTCAATGATGTCAAAGGGCTAGACTTTCCTAGCCTGTGGGATCTTGCCATGAGTTTGAGCAAGCTAAATAATCAGGAGCAAGATATGGAGAAGTGCCCTTAGCCAGATTTTAGTCATGGTGTCTATCCACTATTTTCCTTAACCCTGGATCACATGAAGTATCTCACCAATTGTTTATTAATTAGAGAAGTAATTAGGTTGAGTAAGGAAGTTAAGAATCCTTGTTACAATCTGGTTAATGTGTCTAGTTCCAGTGACCACTGTTTGATCTAGATTTGCCCTGCTGAACCAATCAGCTTAGTGTGGGCCCGGCTAAGAATTATACCTCTAAGCTAAGAAAAAAATGATGTCTCCTTGTAATGTGACAGACTTTGTGCCTTCAGGCACTAGATATACCTATTGATTACAATGCTAAAAAAAACTCAAGGTGGTAAAAGTAGTGAACCTGGAGTCTTAAGACAGTTGATATTCTGGGGGCCTTTTCCCATTGGCTAAAGTTTCTTAATGAGACCTGACAAGGCACAAGGCACAATATTCTAAATCCCTTAGGTTTTGCTGCAAGTGGTGCTTCTACCTGTGAAATCTGAACATAATAGGTTTTATCCAGATTTGCATACTTAGAGTAGACCCACTGCAATCAGTGGGATTTCAGTTAATCATGACTAATTTAAGTCCCATTGATTTCAATGCATCTACTCTAAGCACATCTAAATCTGGATCCAACCATAATATCCTTAGGATTGTGAAAAACCTTTAACAGAAAACAAACCTTTGCTGATTGTTTCAGGGAATCAAAGAGGGGGCAGAGAAGCAGGAAGGCAGACTACTTGTTGGAGGGTTGTGTATACAAGGATAATTCCCAGTTCCTTTCTCTGGAGCTGTCTTTTTGTTTGGGACCATTCCTAGTAGTTCTGGCTTTAATCTATGTGCTGCCTTTGCTATTAAGTAGAACATCTCAACATGGAAAACCTGACCTAGTTTGCTATTACAGGCTTAATTTTTTCTGGTAATAGGTCTCCTCTTCCCTCTATGGGAATGGGCTGAGACATCTGGCACAGAAATTCTCTAACATGGATGCCTCTTTCCCTGGCAGGATTCACCACACTGGTGTCAGGGATGCCAGCTATCATCCTAATACTCCCACCATTCTTCTAAGGATAGCTACTTTCTACTAAATTGACTTGAGTGCCCGTTTCACTCCAAAATCAATTTCCACTGATGTATTAAGGTTTCTTTTTGAAGCTGGAGATGGAACAGTACTGCATAATACAACTGGGATGATCTCAGGCAATCTTCCTTTTTTTGCCAGTGGCCTGGTGGTATGATAGGACTTGAAGTGCCCACAACTATTTAGGCTGGTTGGGACAAGCAGACAAATGAATCTGGGGAAGAGGATTTGGGGTACTTTATTATTCTTTGTAGGATCTCCCAGCCTTGTGCCTAATTTCCAGTATGTTTGATTAGCAAATTTCACAGACACTAAATGAAAATCAGAATAGAGGAATTCACCACTGATGATTCTGATGATGATGGAAGGGACAAATGAGTGTTCACTGCTCGCTGGGAAACATCCTTCTACCATTTTATTTCCAGAGGAAGAAAATATCCTTGGGGGCTGGGTAAAACGGAACACAAAAGAAAGTATATCCCAACAACCTAAACAAAACCAATTGGGGATGTGTAATGCAATAAAAACAGACAAAAATGTATATATACTATGTACGGTCAGGGCCAGAAATATTGGAACAAGGATAACTGTTTCGGCAGTTGGCCTCTGTACACCACCACATTGAAGTTGAAAGGAAACACACCCAGATGGGAGTGAAGTCAGGACTTTCAGCTGTAATTCAAGGGGTTTGGCAAAAGTGGGGCACTAAACATTCAGGAAGTACAGCCAGTGGCATACCCCCCCCCCCCAGTCGTTGGTGGCTCATAAGTAATTAGGGATGTACGAAAGTCACTTACCTGTTCGCGGATTATGTTGATGGGGGGGGGAGGCATTCCATCCCTCCCCCTGGAATCCTCGCCGGGGGGGAGGCGTTCCGTTCCTCCCCGCCGGAATCCTCCGCAGCCGGCTGTGCTCCGCAGCAGCTCCGCGGAGCAGCCGGCCAGGCCCAGCCAAGCCAGAGCTGTCCGCAGCCGGATTTCCGGCCATGGAGGGCTCTGGGTAACTCCCCCCCAAAATCTGCGTACGCAAATGGCGGTGGCTACAGCCGCCGCCATTTGCGTTCCTTATTTTTGCCCTCTTAATCTACGTAAATATTTACGTAGACTATGACGGCGAAAATAAAGGGGAATGCAAATAGCGTAGCGGACACTATTTAGGTCCCTTTTTGATTCCCCGTTTTAGCCTACGTAAATATTTACGTAGGCTAAAACGGGGAATTAAAAAGGGATGCAAATAGTGTCCACTACGCTATTTGCGTTCCCCTTAATTTTCACCGTCATAGTCTACGTAAATATTTACGTAGATTAAGAGGGCAAAAATAAGGAACACAAATGGTGGCGGCTGTAGCCACCACCGTTTGCATACGCGGTTTGTTTTTTTAACCCACCCAGCCATGATAGGCTATGTAAAAATTTACGTAGCCTATCACATCGTGTGTGTTTTTTTTTTTAAACCTAGTCATGATAGGCTACGTAAATCTTTACATAGCCTATCACGTCTTTTTCTTTCTTTTTTTTTTTTACAAGAGTGGAAATGGTGGCGGCGGCAGCCGGTTGGAAGACCAGCTGCTGCAGCCGCCGCCGCCGCCGCCGCCACCGCCCGGAAGATCCGCCCCAGGTGAGTCTCGTCCCGGGGGGATCCGCAGGGGGGCGGGGGGGCAGGCTGTTCCGCCACGGAGTTCGGGGGGCCGAATGCACTGACATTCGGCCTCACTGTGATCCGTGGCGGAATTCTCTGCCATCCCTATAAGTAATGGGAATGAATGGCTGACAAGCAGCTGCATGGCCAGGTGTGGCCTGTTTCCTGGGTACCCCATGACCAAGCAAGCAGATAAAAGGCCTGGAGGTGGTTCTGCGTGTTACATTTGCATTTGGTAGCTGTTCATTGGGACTCCCAACATGAGGTCCAAAGAGGTGTCCATGCGAGTGAAGGAGGCCATCATTAGGCTGAGGAAACAACATAAACCCATCAGAGAGATAGCAGAAACAGTGGGAGTGGCCAACACAACAGTTTGGAACATCCTGAAAAAGAAGGAATTAACTGGCAAGCTCAGCAACAGCAAAAGGCCTGGCAGACCATGGAAGACAACTAAAGTGGATGACCGCAGAATGCTGCTCATGGTGAAGAGGAACCCTTTCACAACATCTAGCCAGGGCAAGAACGCCCTTGCGGAGGTAGGCATGTCATTGTCAACATCTACAGTCAAGAGACGGCTTTATGAATGTAAATATAGAGGCTCCACAACAAGGTGCAAACCACTGGTAACGCTCAAGAACAGAAAGGCCAGATTAGCCTTTGCCAGCAAACACCTAAAAAGGCCTGCCCAGGTCTGGAATAAGATTCTTTGGACTGATGAGACCAAGGTTAACTTGTGCCAGAATGATGGGAAGAGAAATGTATGGAGAAGGAAAGGAACAGCTCATGATCCAAAGCATACCACATCATCTGTCAAACATGGTGGAGGCAGTGTGATGGCATGGGCATGTATGGCTGCCAATGGAGCCGGGTCACTGGTGTTTAGTGATGACCTGACTGCTGATCAAAGCAGCAGGATGAATGTGGTGTACTTCAGTGTGGTGGTGTACAGAGGCCAACTGCCAAAACAGTTATCCTTGTTCCAATATTTCTGGCCCTGACTGTATATACCAGCTTTTTAACCTCAAACATTAAAAAAAAGTTGATTGCATCACTTTTTAAATTTTTGAGCTTATAGAGTTGGTACGCATATCATATCTATGTAAATTAATTCTGTCTATTGTTACTACATTATACATCCCAATTTCACAGTTTTTTGTTCTTGATGGCTGGGTAGTCTCCTGTACTTGCAGGACTTCCGAGGGTAGAAAATTCTCCTGGATTATGAGCCCTCTTGCCCTGACCTCTTCAAAAGCCTTTGTGACTGGAAGTCCTCTTGGGATTACATGCTTCATGGCCTCTACTATGAGATGGCTACTTTGTGATAAAATTCTTTAGCCCTCACCCACCATACAATGACTAGGATTGACAAAACATTCCCCCGTAAAATGTGAGAGCAAACACCTTTAGAGCAGTTTCTGCTAAGAGAGAAAAAAACTTAAGCGTGCAGCTAAAGATCTGTTTTCATGCTACAAAATAGAAACGTGGGGGTGGGAAGATTTTAATCTCTTCTTTATAGAGCATGGCACAAGCATTAAACCATTTCTGGCTGCCTTTCAAGAATGCTTGAGATGCATGATGCTTCAGTGCCCATCAGGAAGTTTAGGTCCCCAACTTGTTGGTTCCCTAGTTCATTTTAGATGCTTTGTGACACCTGTGATTTCTGCCTGAAACATTGTGATTCAGTACACTTGTGGTGTCCCCAGATTGTTGTTGGCTGTTTCCCACTAACTATTTTCAGTTAGAGCTATCGAAAATAGCACACTTTTATGAACATCCCTGGCAGAAACAATAGTCCAGGCACTGGAGTGCAATACTGAAAGTAATCCAGGATGATCTCTAGGTATATGTACACTTCTAAGAGAATCTCAGTATCCCTGTGCTACAAAAGCAGATCATATCACAACTATAGAGAATGGTAATCCCTTGTGCTAGGATGGTTGTGATACATCAATATTATTTGGGCAGGACAAAGATCAAATACATGTTGGGTCTACCATGATTTGACTGGATGAACTCAGATGTAGAATTTTTGGACTTGCAATATCTTTGAAGTATTTTAATTTCATCTGCGTATCTGAGTTTAGGGGAAAGTGTATATAGGAAGAAAATATTAATAGTTTTGCATCCAGCAAAAATAACCACTTTTGCCTCGGTTTCTGCTCTAGGAACATACCAATGGATTACAGCCATTTTATGCAATTTGTTGTGAAGTTGTATATAAAATGATAACTGTTTTCTTCCCTTCTTAGTCTTCCACCCCCACCTCTCCAGAATCAGAGAAATACCTTGAAGACAGAAAAGTACAAAAGCTGTGCATCTGAATTGTTCATGAAGTCAGATAGCTAGAAATTCAATATCTTAGATCTCAGCCAAGTATTTTCTGAAACTATGTTTCCACGGGATTCAGTGTAGTATTTGGATGAGGGTTTGTTCACAGAAATTTATACATAGCTGGCAAACAGGAGCTGAGGTGATTAACTGGTTTCTGGACAGTACCTCTTAAAACAGGTGGGCCCACATCATGAATCTTCATGAGGAAAAAAACCTTGCTCATACAAAGCTAACATGGCATGGAGAACATTAGGCTAGGACCATTCTCCTCAACAAGTTAAGTTTTCTATCTGCAAGGATTTTTTTTCCCTCAACAGGGAACATTTAGTTATGTGAGCCCATTCCTTCAGTCTGAAGCGGTTCAGCAAGAACAGGTTTATTTAATCTTGCTGTCTGTGATAACTAGGCCTTAGAGCAGGAGTGCAGAACCTCAGGCCCTCCGCGGCTCTCCAGAAGGCCCCACTCTTTTTTTCCCCCATTCTAAAAGGTTGAAATGCCTCTCTCAAGGCTTAGTTACTGGCAGTAAGAGCTTTAAGCATAAAGATACTGGTATTTTGGGCCCCGCCCCCCACTAGGTTATGGCCCCCGAAACTTTCTCTGAAATGGAATTCAGTCCTTGGGCTGAAAGAGGTTCTGCACCCTTGCCTTAGAGGGAAGCTGATCTCTATGCAGCAGAAAGAAAGGGATGAATAAGGATGCTTCCTGTTATTTGTTAGTCTGTCTGCGGCCTATATTTTTATGCAAAGGGAAAGAGAACAGTGTATTTTATTTTGCATGATACCATTGCTTGCTCTGGGTCTTTCAGATAAAAGATGAACTATAATGTATCTTCTACACGTATTCTGAGAGTTAAGGATGGAGAACGGAATGGGATTGTATAGCCCAGCATGATAATAAATAAACATACGACCAACTTTTCAAACTTATTTTAAAAGCATAACAAAATATAAACAGGATTTTAAGTTTGCTTCCTTCTCCCTAAAGATGAGGATGGGAAGGAATTTATTTGTTAAATAAAACAAAAAAGAATCCAAACAATCATACAAAAAGGTCAAGCATTTATTATGTGTGGTTAGAAATAAAACATAACTTTAGAACTGAGTGCTAGAATAATTGTGAGTTCACATATATACTTTCCACCTGACATTATTATTAGCCAGGGAACACAGAGCTACTTTTTCAATAGAAAAACTAGATGTTAAACATTACAGCTGATTCAGCTAGCTTGCTGATATTACCTGTTGCACACTAGAAATATTTGGTCATCATCTCATAGGAATTTGTTTCTTTCCCCATAAAGTACCCCTTCTTCTCTTAGAGCGAACAAGCAGAGAGAGTAAAATTCAACTTGTTTCCTCCAGTTGATCCGACTGCAAGATACATATCTTGTTTTCAAAACAGCAGCAGCACAATATTTGTATTAACTTTGATCTCAGTCACTGCTAAAATGGACCCAAAATGAGCAGTAAACTGAGTACATAGTACTACAGTAAAAGAAAGCTTCACATTGAAAGCTGCTATAATTTACAGTAGAAAATGGCAGAATCTCTCTTCAGCTCCAAGCGTATTCATTATCTGACTTGACAGAAATAAAATCAATTCTTGAAAATGATACACTATTTGCTTTGATTTGGAGGAACAAATAGTAAATTGAGCATGACGAAAATACTGAGAATTCTGAAGAACACACACAGGTGAAATACTCAAGTACCCTGAGTAAACACACGTCATATGGAAATATTTCACTGATTTTAATGAGAAGTACTTCCATGTAATATGTATTGAAGATCAAGGAGACTGTTACTGAGACATGACAAACTATCTTGAATGGAAAGCAAAGTCAAGTCTCTAAAAATTCCAGCAGTACCAATTGGTTGTTTTTTTAAAAAATCTATAGATTTAAAGAACTTTAAAAGGTCTTTTTAGTTTGGGTTGTTGTTTTTCACTGCTTATAGTTAAACAAACTGCAGGTAATATGACATGGGCTTATATTCATACATGATCATCTCAAACAGTAAATAATTTCTGAGTCATCCTTTCTATTCTTTGCTATTCATTTTAAACAAAGTGTAGCCTTTTCAGTTATCACTTGAAAGAATGAAGCTATATGACAAAGGAAATCTATAAAAAGCCGTTCAGTGAGAAGTGTTATGTTTTTCATCTTCATGCAATCAACAAGATTTAAAGTCTGCCTCAATAAACTGCTACTTTTCATTTGTGCCTTGTTATTCTGCTCAACAAAATCCATACACCTACATTTTTCTCAGAATGTCACCAAGGCATGTTATTCATCATTGTCTGCAAAGAAAAAAGATTTAAAGTATTTACTACAATAATGGGAATAATTTATTAAGCATATCTACTCTAAAAACAACTCAGTCAAAAAAAAGGAGAGACAGGCAGAAAATCCACCAAAAGTAATGAAGAGTGCAATGTATGAATATTGTATCTTCAATTAACAGTAAACCTCCTCCTATTTACACAGTTCAGTTAAAGCTTGCTCAGTTTAACCTTATGTGATAAGCTACTGTAACTGATGTACTTTTCTACTGTTAAAGCTCCAGAGATTTATATTTTGCACATGTGAAGAGAAAACTAATTTTAGTGATAATGGTTTAGTACTAGGAGACTGGTTAGTATGCTGCAGGCTCACACATCTCCCCTTTGCTCCTGCAAATTCCCCTCTCCCATTCTTTTTGGAGCTAGTCATGATGTAGTGTTACACATATCTGAAGTAATGACCGTGGTTAGATTCAAGCTAGAGTTTGAAATCAGTATTAGAAGCAGTACAAACCCTGGTTAGCATTAACATTATATAAATGAAATACTGCACCATCGTTGGCTTTGAAAGGAATTTACACATGATCAAGTGAGGTTCCCCCACCCCACCCCCGTCTTTTAACAATGGGCAAAAGGTCAGGAACATTACGTTTTCATCAAGTCAATGTACAACTACAATTCATTTTTTAACATGTTTATTATATGCACTGGGCTATATCCAATGCTGCCCATGCACTAGCTGGACCGACTGCTAGTGCAGTGCGGAGCTGGCAGTTCCTGAAGCAATTGGAAGCAAGCAGAAAAGCTCCTTTCCAGAATGGGGCAGGTCAGCAGAACTTGCAGGAGGCTGCACTGACCTGACCCGTTCTGGAAACAAGCACTTCCTCTTGTTTATGGGGTTTCCCTAAGAAGTGCCATTCCTGTTGCGCTAGTGGTAGGTCCTGCAGGCGCAACAGAGCAAGCAGAGGCACAGTAGTAGTATTATACTGCCCAGTATTCACAAACCAAATTTCAATAAAAACGTAGTTAACAGATATTTGCCCATTTGTAGGTCAACTGCTAATTAGTAGGCAACATCTTTAAATGGGTATTTGTTCTTTCCTGGAAGTTGGCAAGGTACACAAACTAAATATATAGGTTGTATCCAATGTTAGACTAGCAGTAAAAGCACAAGAGGTAGTGCTGTGCTGCTAGTGGTTGTGCAAGTGCTAGCAGAACAAGTGCTAGCAATACCTAGCCTAACAAAGTCATAATGAGTTGTGGAGCAGCCTGCAGAAGCAGAGTACTGGACTTGACAATTGTGTAGGAATGAAAATAGGGTTTCCACAAGCAGTAGAAGCTCTGTGCTAGCAGAATAATACCATTGGATACAATCCTATGTTCTGTTGACTTGGAAAACTAGCTTTAATAGTTTGGTGGCAGATTTTAAAGGTTCAGGAAAAAAATTCTGTATACACTACTTGTATATAGAATTCTATACATACTTGTTTAATAGAAACATTCAGGTGGGGAAAAAACAAACACAGAACTTAAGTAACTTCCCAATGCATATTGGAACTAGCAATTACAGCAACAAAGCATACAACAACTACCATAGATATGAATAACAAAAAGATAACACTATGTATACAGTAGTAAGATAGTTTACCTTCCTGATAAGCTCCATCTGCCATTACTAAATGGAGAATTTTGGCATATTGATGTTTGTGTTCATCTCCTAAAATATTATGTACTATTGTTGAACAAATATCAATGTTCTCATCTTCATCTTCATGTATAGCCTAGGAGAAGAGGCACAGAAATGTGCTATTTGAACTAATGAAGTTACAAAATCATCAAGAAAGAAATGAAACTCCTGCTTCCTACACTAGGACAACTAATTTGGCACATACAAACCAAATTAGTTTACACTCTGGACAAAAAGCAGAAATTCATACTTTGCAATGATGGATCATAATTAAGAGATTACATAATTAATTTGCCTTCCATTTTTTCACATAAAACATTCCACAAACCTTTATTTTCTCATAAACTTCAATAAATTTTTCAAAGCCGATTTCTTGCTCCAAGTTACATCTCAGCTCTTCCAAATGATTGAACACACTATCATACTCTTCGCATTCACTAGCATTATCACCGTCACTGTTGTCTACAAAAGAATTACAGGAACATATTTTAGCATTCTCTTTTGTAGGAATACATATTTTGTCTTTGTATTCGTACATGCCCCTTAATTGCTGAGACAGCCCAAATTCTGAAGATGTCATATTAACACTCAACTCTACTTTGCAGATTTTTATTGTGTACTTGTATAGATGCTAAAATAATATAATACATGTACATACCACAGGGAGCTTCCAAGTAGCTGCAGCTCTCTGTCTTGGGAAGAATGCATTATGGAGATCTATTGGCCCAGTGAACTCCCACCAGTTTAAAATCAAGGTACTTTTAAGGAGTGCCAATGACAATACAAATTCATTCCTATTGTATTTGTTTAGAAATGACAACATTCAAAGCATAATTCCTCTAAGTATGCCAAATATATTAAAGGTGCAGTCTTACTGGTTTGCCACCCAGTAGACCAGGGGTGGGCAGAATGTAGATCACCAGAAGTTTTGGACTTCAACTCTCAGCACTCCTGACCACTGACCATACTGGAAGGGGCTTCTGGGAATTGAAGCTGAAAACATCTGGAGATCTACCTTCTGCCCACTCCTGCGCTAGACAGAAATCTCTGAACTTGGAGGCTTCCAAGTATCCTATGCCCTGCAGGCTGCTGCTGGCAGGGTGAGAGAAGTGATAGTGGCAATTTTCATCTCTGTCTTCCTTTACATTTCCCCCCTCTAGATGGGCCTCTGTGCCCACCTAGAAGAGTTCTGCTGCTGGAGGCAGGGTGGAGCTGGTGCTTGAGAGATCATAGGATCCAGAGGATCCCAGCCTCTTCTCCCTTCCTGGAATGCCACCTTTTCTCACTCCCTGAAGTTGTCTGAGGTTATGTTTGTGACCTTGGGAAGCAGCCACCATGGTTCTTTCTGTGGCAGTTGTGTGGGGGCAGGGATCAGAATGCTGAGTTTCCTTCCTGAAGTCATAGGAGTGGAGAGAGACTCTGACTTAGCCATAGGATTGCTCTATTAGCAAAATAAGTCCTATGTGTGCACATGCATGCACGCTTGTCAGAAACATCCCCCAGAAAGCACATATAGAAAACCACCGAGGAGAGTATCCATATAAATCCCAGACTGAAAAATGTATTTGAAATAGAGCATTGCTACATACAACAGAATCTAAAACAGTGTGTAACCTTAAAAACTTAGTGCAGGTTGGACCCCATTAAGTAGTACCTAGTTCACATCAAGCTATCTTGAGTTTGTACCCTTAGTGTTGATAGCAACCCATCCTAAATAGCCATAAAGATTCCAAGAAACAGAAAATGTTTCTTTACTGAGCTTCAGATGTCCTAGATTTAAAAAGAAGAAGAAGAGAGAAGTAGAAGTAGAAGAAAAGCTTTATAGTAAAGCAGAATTATATGGGCTGGTTCATACATGTTAACAGTAATGTTAACCAAACCTCCTCCATGTGATTGTATGAAGCTCATGCTCAGCTACAATTACACGGAAGAAATTTGATGACACAGCAACATGGGCAAGTTAGCTCTATGACAGCACCTAGAAGCAAGGTGTGTGTGTTTTTTTTTAAAAAAAATACAGCTCTCTACAAAGCAGCCATCTTCAAGAGAACTTCTTAACAAAATTAGAGTGAAGAAAACCTCAGAGATTTATCACATTCACACATATGTGGAAGTAGCTCATTAAAACTTTGTGTTTGTCCTATAAATTATGAAAAACCTGAAGACTCCTCAACAACCTCCCACAGGTTGCACAACACTGGTGATCCCATCTTCTTACAGTTTTCAACAAGAAATTGTGCAAAGGCACCCTCTGCCTGTAGACTGGTGCATCGCACATGAGCAAAATTAGCGAACACACCCTTTCAAGAGACTCTAGGGAATCAGCAAATCCTGGAGATGTAATGATTGGCCTAGAAAGAGCTTTGGTTTGATCTAGCTTAGGAATGCTCATATTCATATATTACATCTACATGAGCATAATTCCTGCTTTCCTCTTTTGTTTCTTTTTTAAAGTATTTTATTTAAGAAATACAAGGTAACAATTATATAATGACAAAGACATCAGCACACACAGGCTGTTTTACCTTATTCATCACAGATTCTATTCATATTTTAGAATCGTCATCCCTGAACACTGTATACATTTCAAGCTCTGTTACAGTCGCAGAATAATCACATTCCAATTATTAGCCTTACTGATTATTACACCCTTCCAAAAATAGGACTGTGTCTGGCATGATGCAACAGCCCCCACAGGTAAATTAAGCCTCGGAATCTCATGTTGTGTGAACCAGGTGAGTCTGTTTTTAAGAGTAGCTCAACTATATTTTTATTTTAAATACCATGGGCAGTATCCCATGCCGCCTGCACACCAGCAGGACTGCTAGTGCAACGGGGAGCTGGCGCTTCATCAAGGCACAGGTCAGCAGAGCTCACAGAAGGGAGCTCTGTTGACCCGCTCATTTCCGGGGTTCCTTTATGAAGCACTAGCTCCCTGTTGCGCTGGCAGTGGGTCCCGCTGGCACAACGGAATGTGTGGGAGCACAGCAGCAGTACACGGTTGATGCTGGTCTGAAGACTCTGCATTAAGGTATGTAATGAAGGGGAAAGGAAGGAAAGGTTCCTCCTGTGCAAGCACTGGGTCATTACTGACCCCTAGAGGGACACCGCTTTCGCTGGTGTTTTCATGGCAGACTATAGCGGGGTGGTTTGCCATTGCCTTCCCCAGTCGTGGCTACCTTTCCCCCAGCAAGCTAGGTACTCATTTTACTGACCTCGGAAGGATGGAGGGCTAAGTCGACCTGAGCCAGCTACCCGGGACCTGGCTTCCGCTGGGATCGAACTCAGGTCATGGGGAGAGTTTCGGTTGCAATACTGCTGCCCACCACTCTGCACCACTCGAGGCTCTAATGAAGGGGAACCACGTTTCATATAACAGGTCCTGCTTGATTATCCTTCTGATCAATCGGGTACTTTATGTTAGTTTTTTTTTTTTTTTTTTTTAGCAAAAGCCACTTCCCAGATTTTCAGGAACCATCCATTCACAGAGTATCCTATTTTTGTTTTCCACCTGCTTTCCTCTTTTTAATGTACACTTTACAGTTAATTATGCCATAGGCAGTACTATCTCAAATTAGCCATGATTGTAAATTAGATACCAGCTAATTGGATTAGCTTGTATCTAATAAATTAGATTAATAAATACAACAACAACAACAGCATCATTTGTATAACTTATTGTAGTAGTCTGCATTTCCAGGTTGCAGTTAAGCCAGGGTGGCAGTCTCTATTCTCTCAGGACTGGAGACACACTCTGACCCAAAACCTTTTAGAGTCATCATTCTGTAAGAACAAATCATTAACTGGAATAGAGGTATACCTGAATGCCATTCTTCATTAAGAACACTTTCACTACTGGGATTGTTGTCATCCTCATCCACCTCATTACCATTTGCTAGGCATTCAGCTTTTAAAGTTGCTTCTTCCTCTTCACTGAATTCATCACTGGGCTGCTCTCTAAGTAATTGCTCCATTGAAGCCTGGAGCTCCTGTAAATCTGTATCTGCCTCCCCGAACATTCTGCAACACAAAATGTTTGTATGCTATGGCCACATACAGGAGAAGCAGTTCTTTAAAAGGCCAAACTAAACTGGCAAAACATGTTTTTACCAAGAGTAATAGTTCACCGCTGATCAAAGTCAACCAGAATATTCCAAGGGTTGAGCCGTGTGTTACATCTCTATTGTGCAGCATCTGCAGCAAAATCACTCCTCCATGGTCTGTTACCATGTTGTATAAGAAACTCATTGATGTTCTGACATGTGGGTACTTACCCCAACAATATCCCTTGCTATCAGGACTACTACACTGGCGTGGGAATTACCCAAACAACTAAACTTATATAAATTCTCAGTGTAACCTGGGAGCCGATTTGGAGTGAGCAGCTTTATGGTGGTAGCTACACTGCAGAAAATAACATATGAACTGGACCTTAATCTTATTGAGATGAATACTGAACATTTTACAAGTGAATATAAATTTAAATTTATTCCATAGGTCCCTTTCACTTTCCAGTGATGCATCCAGACTGATGGGAGATCTTTTCTTTAAAAGAGCATACAGTTAGGAACATTCATGGTATCTGTTCTGTAGAGCACATGAAGCTACTAGCTTCCAACTTTTAATAGGATTTTTAGACTGTCAGGATGGAAAATGAAGAGAAGACTTGGAAAGAGAAGCTCAGTAAATCTTTAAGCTAGGGATGACAAGTCAACAAAGTACCTCAAAACACTAGAAAAGGGGAACCGAAAACCACAATATGGGTTCTTTGTCCCACTGCCTTAAAAGGGAGCAAAGGAGAGAAAGATATTGTTATTGGTAAGATGGATTAGCAGACCACTGTCTACTTTATGAGGAGGTCTGTGGCTAGGGTAATGGCCAAAGACCCATTGGAAGACCCAAAGCAAACTTGAATTGCTTTGGGACCATTTTAATTTATTGTTTTAACCAATTTTAATTGTGCCTGTAAGCCACATTTTTTGGTAGAAAGGTGGGGTACAAATCAAATCAGTCAATCAACCCATACAATTTGCAAAAGATGCTTAACAGAATTTTGTTTGGTCAATAGTCAGTATGCAGAATTATTTCATTCAGTTTATGAAGCAATTACAATAGAAAACCAACTGCTCTCCAGTCATTGAGGTAAAGGAAATGGGATATTGGGTTAATCATGTAGCTGGAAGAATGCTTTGAGTATTTAAAAGTTCCTTTATAAACCAAGGGGTCCTTGAATAGCTGGGCCACTGAACATAGTGCCTACGGAAAATATGGCATAATTTACCCACGGGCTGTGGCATCATGCTGGGTGTCTGGCATGATGCAACAGCCCCCGTAGGTAAATTAAATCTTGGTGGGCTGTCATGTTGTGTGAACCGGGTCAATCTGTTTTTTTAAGAGTAGCTCTACTATATTTTTATTTTAAATATTTTATTTATTTTTATTTATTATTAAATTTATTAATCGCCCATCTGGCTGGTCACCCAGCCATTCTGGGCGATGTACAGCATACAATAAAACAGTTTAAAACAATAAAATTAAACAATAAAAACATTTTCTAAAATACCCTAACCCACCCCAAATGTCTGCCTGAACAACCACGTTTTTAATGCATGACGGAAGCTCATTAAAGAGGGGGCATGGCCAAGTTCCCTAGGGAGGGAGTTCCACAGAGTGGGGGCCACCACAGAAAAGGCCCTCTCCCTCGTCCCCACCAGTCTAGCTTGTCCTGGCTGATGGGACAGAGAGAAGGCCATCCGAGGCTGATCTTGTTAAGCAGCCTGTCTGGTGCTGCTGGAGGCGCTCCTTAAGATAGGCTGGGCCGGAACCATATAGGTTTTTAAAAGTCAAAACCAACACCTTGAATTTGGCCCAGAAAACAACTGGTAACCAGTGCAGCTCCTTCAGCACTGGAGTGATGTGATTTCGCCAGCGGCTGCCTTTAATCAGGCGAGCCGCCGCGTTCTGTACCAGCTGCAGCTTCTGAACCATCTTCAAGGGTAACCCCACGTAGAGCGCATTACAGTAGTCTAAACGAGAGGAGACCAGGGCATGTACTACCGATGGGAGCAGATGGTCGGGAAGGAAGGGGCGCAGCCGCCATATCAGATGGAGCTGATACAGCGCTGTCCAGCTCACAGCTGACACCTGAGCCTCCATGGACAGCTGGGAGTCCAAAATGACCCCCAGGCTGGTCTTTCAAGGGTAGCCGTACCCCATTCAACACCAGGTCAACATCCCCCAGCCTCTTCTTGTCTCCCACCAAAAGTACCTCGGTCTTGTCAGGGTTCAGCTTCAGCTTATTCCTCCCCATCCAGCCACTCACCGTCTCCAGACATTTGGACAGGGATTCTACGGCCAACCTTGGTGAAGATTTGAATGAGAGGTAGAGCTGCGTGTCATCCACATATTGATGACACCGCACCCCAAACCTCCTGATGATAGCCCCCAGCGGCTTCACATAGATATTAAATAGCATCGGGGAGAGGATGGAACCCTGTGGCACCCCACAAGTGAGTGGCCACGGGTCCGAAACCTCTCCCAGTGCTACCCTCTGGTACCTGCTGGAGAGGAAGGACCGGAACCACCGCAATACGGTGTCTCCAATGCCCAACTCCTCCAGGCGGTCCAGGAGGATACCGTGGTCAACGGGATCAAAAGCCGCTGAGAGGTCGAGGAGAACAAGGAAGGAGCATTCACCCCTATCCAGAGCCCTCCTCATATCATCTACCAAGGCGACCAAGGCCGTTTCTGTCCCATGCCCAAGCCCGACTGAAATGGGTGTAGATAATCAGTTTCTTCCAAGTGTGCCTTCAACTGCATTGCCACCACCCGCTCAATCACCATGCCCCAAAATGGCAGATTTGAGACTGGGCGAAAGTTGTTCAGAACTTGAGGATCCAAGGAGGGTTTCTTTAAGAGCGGTTTTATCACTGCCTCCTTGAGGGCTGATGGCATCACTCCCTCCTCAAGGGAGGCGTTCACCACTGCCCTGATCCCCTCACCCAGTCTCTCTCTGCAGCCCATAATGAGCCAAGATGGGCAAGGATCAAGTAAGCAGGTGGTCGGCCTTACAGATGAAAGCACCTTGTCCACTTCATCAGGAGGAAGAAGCTGGAACCGATCCCACAAAACCGGTTTGCCACAGGCCGCCTTTTGCTCACTAACTGTATCCACAGCGTGCAGAGTAACATACCTAATCTGATCAATTTTATCTGCAAAGTGCCTTGCCAAGGCCTCACAGGGGGCCCTAGAATGCTCCAGTGGTTCAGGAGCCACAGGACCGACCAGGCTCCGGACCACTTGGAACAGCCTCCTGGGACAGCACTCTGCAGACGCGATAGAGGCAGCATAATATTCCTTTTTTGCTGCCTTCACCGCCACGTGATAGGCTGAAGATACAGCTCTAGCTCGTGTCTGATAGTCTTTGGAGTGAGACTTCCACCACCGGCGCTCTAGCTGTCTCACCTCCTGGTTCAGAGCTTGTAACCGCGGATTGAACCACGGTGCAGTCTGAGCCCTGTTCAGGGGGAGAGGGCGTTTCAGAGCCACCCGATCTAATGCCCCAGTGATTGCGGCATTCCAGCCACCCACCAGGGTCTTGACCGAGTGGCCGTTGGTGTGCCCCAGAGAATCCCCAAGCGCATTCAGGAATCCATTTGGATCCAAAAGACGCCTGGGGCGGACCATTTTAATGGGTCCTCCACCCCTGCAGAGGGGTTGTGGAACCAAGAAGTCCCACGTCACCAGATAGTGATCTGATCATGACAAGGGGGTGGTGGATATACCCCTGACTTCCAGATCACTCCCCGCTTCTCCAGAAACAAACACAAGGTCTAGTGCATGACCAGCTACATGGGTGGGCCCAGTTAGAATATGGTGCAGCTCCCAGGAGGCCATGGTCTCCATGAAGTCCCGAGGTGCTCCTGTGAGGATGGCCTCCGAATGTACATTGAAGTCCCCCAACACCAATAAGTTAGGGGACTGTACACGCACATCAGAGACCACCTCAAGCATCTCGGCCAGGGAGTCAGTCGTGCAGCGGGGTGGACGGTACTCGAGCAAAATCCCCAGACTGCGCTTCGGGCCCAACCTCCAGTACATGCACTCAGCAACCTTGGTCTCCCGGAGAGGGGGTCTGGTGAAGACCAAGGACTCTCGGTAGATAACAGCCACTCCCCCTCCCCGATCCCCAGCCCTCTGCTGCTGTACATACGAAAATCCGGCTGGACACATGGCTGCAAGGGTTGGAGCAGCAGCCTCGGCCAGCCAGGTCTCCATAATACATGCCAGGTCTGCACCCTCATCCAGGATCATGTCATGTATGAGGGAGGTTTTCTGGGTAACAGACCTGGCATTGCAGAGCAGCAAACGAAGGCCAGAAGATGGGGTCACGCCTCCCCCAGCCATCCTTTGGCTCTGGACAGGCCCAGAGCAGGGGACAGATACTGCGTATCTCTCCCTTGTTCCCCTTATCTGGCATGGCCTGCCCCTAGCGCTCCGCCAGCACCTGCCACCCAGCCTCGGTATGTTCTGTCCCCCAACACTCCCCCCACTGCCTCCGTCAGGTGGACACATGCCCCCTCACTCCTCACATCCCCTCAGGCAGGCTACCCACCCCTAAAAACACAACAAAATCCCTCAGAAAAACAACAACAACAACAAACAATAAAAAAAAAAATTAAAAATCCCCTTAAAAATAATGCCAGGCAGGAGTTAGGGATGTACGCAAGGCACTTACCTGGTCCCGCAGCTTGCTTTGTGGTGGGGGGAGGCGCTTCGGTTCTCCTGCTGAAGTTCAGGTGGGGGAGTAGGCGCCCCACCTTGCCCGGCCGAAATTCAGGCCGGGGGGGGGGAGGCGCCCCGCCTCGCCCGGCCGAAATTCAGGCTGGGGAGAAGCGCCCCGTCTCCCCGGCTGCGAAATAAAAAAGTGGAAAAAAAAACAAAAAAAACACCCGTGATAGGCTACGTAACGATTTACGTAGCCTATCATGGCTAGATTTCCAAAGTCAGCCGTGATAGTCTACGTAAATCGTTACGTAGCCTATCACGGGTGACTTTGGGGGGGAAAAAAAAAGCGCGTATGCAAATGGCGGCTACTTGCGTTGCCCTTATTTTCGCCGTAGTCTACGTAAATCTTTACGTAAACTACCGGGACCAAATAAGGAATGCAAATGGTGGCGCCCATGGGCGCTGCCATTTGCGTACGCGCATTTTTTTTTTTTCCCGAAGTCACCCGTGATAGGCTACGTAACGATTTATGTAGCCTATGACGGCTGACTTTGGAAATCGAGCCATGATAGGCTACGTAAATCGTTACGTAGCCTATCACGGGTGTTGTTGTTTTTTTTTTACTTTATTTTGTAATGGCGGCATTATTTTGTAATGGCAGTCGGAAGATCGGCCGCCACCCCCGCCCCACCGCCGCCGAACTCCCGCCGGGACCCGCCGCCGAGAGGGACGTTCGAGGGAGGTAAGTCCCATCCCGGGGGGTAGGGCGGGGGGGCGGAGAATTTCACCAACAATTTCGGGGGGCCGAATGCGTTGGCATTTGGCCTCCCCAAGATTCATGGAGAAATTCTCCGCCATCCCTAGCAGGAGTCCACAGGGAAGGCCTGATGGTGGTGGCGGCGGCAGCAGCAGGCACGCCTCTTCCCCGGTGGTGGTGGCTTCTCCTGCAGGCCCTGGCTCTCCCAGGCCACCTCAGCCAGCCAGCTTATGTAGCCCCTCCAGGGAGGGGCAGATGGAAGCAGCACAGCTGGCTCGGTACCTGGGGCCTGGTCTACCAAATACTATGGGCAGTATCCCATGCTGCCTGCACACCAGCAGGACTTCATCAAGGAACAGGTCAGCGGAACTCGCAGAAGGGAGCTCTGCTGACCTGCTCATTTCCGGGGTTCCTTTATGAAGTGCTAGCTCCCTGTTGTGCTGGCGGTGGGTCCTGCTGGCACAACGGAATGTGTGGGAGCATAGCAGCGGTACAGGGTACTGCCCTATATTTTTATTTTAAAAATTAAGTCTTTAAGGTAACCTTTCCCAACCTTTCCCCTCCAGATGCTTTGGACTACAATGCCCAGTGTTCCTGATCAGCTAGTGCTGATGAGAGTTGAAGTCTAAAAACATCTGGACAGCACAAGATTGGGGAAACCTGCTTTATGGAGCTATTGCTAGGCAACTACTTTTTAAGCTTGGTTTTTGTGTATGTTTACTTACATGTCATCAGAATCAGAATGTCCTCCTTTGACAGGCTCATCTTCCATATCCTCTATTTCAAGATTCTGTTGATTCTGTACATCAGCAACACTGGGAACATCAACTAATGTTCTATATAGCTTGGAAAGATCTGGGAGTGAACAGGTTCTCAGCAACTGAAAAGAAATACTAAATTACATGACCAGATCACAGCAAGACACAAAACTTGTCCGAAGGAAAAAATAGCATCATAACCAAAATCTGAACATATGAATAATATAGCAAAAATAAGTTGTAAATTTATCTTAACATAGCTATGGTAATAAAAGCAATATATTTTACTCCTGCCAGAAGAAGCAGCTTTTGTAGTTTGTTTGGGGGGTGGGGAAGAAATTAGAGAATATAAGCACAAGAATAGGTAGAACTACTATACAGTTTTCATGCTAAGATTGTGAATTCTTCCTCATTAAAAAATGTACTGCAATATATGTTTTATACAATAATAGTACATCAATATCATACACATTTTTAGGCTGCTCACAACTTTTTAAATCTTAGTAAAAATTCTGTCTTGACTAGCACTTCCAAAATTTTTAGTCCACTAAGACAGCAATCCTATGATCCCTGAGAAAGTATCCCAAGGACCTTAGGATGGCTTGTAAAACACCTTCGAGGCTGGAGACAGTGCTCCGACCTCGGAAGGGGGAGTCGGAGATCTGACCCCAGACCCCTTCTCCTCAAAGCTGGCATGGCAAGAACCACACTGGCTGCCCCTCCAAGGTCAGAAAAGCAACCCTGGAGCCTCAGGAAAGGGAACATTCCCAGTGGGCAGGGAGAGGAGGAAACTGGAGGGGCCAGGATATGGGTTATTCTGAGCCTCCTCCAGCGACCTTCCCACCCTAAGGGGCCCTCGCTAGATGGGCTGAAAAGTCAGTGTAGTGCAAATACAGGAGATCAGAGGATGGGGAGGTGAAGATCTGCTGTTCTCCCACCCTGACCGTTTCAGACCAGCAGGGCAGAGGAAACTCAGAAGCCTCTGGGTTCGGGGGCTTCTGAGCAGTGAGAGTGCAACTGATAGGGTTGCACTCTTACAACTTTACAAAATGTCTACACAAAGAGAACTTATGTAGGTTCAAGTGTGTAACCCTTGTGTAGATGGTCAAATGCAACACTTACATAAATACTGCATGTCCACGCAGCAAATACATCCATGTACAATCATCGTATGTGACCATCTACATGCAGACTGAGCACCACTTCTTACCTAGAAAAGCTTCTCACGTAAGTGTACTGCAGTAACTGAAGCCACCCTTTTATTGCATTTTGTGTGGCTCAACTAATCAGTGACCAAAACAAGATGTGCCTACTTCCAAAGGTAAGATTTCTGTTGTAACTTATGGAACAGCACCTTCCACATTAAAGATTGTGTACACTTGCCTTTGGATTGTTTGCATCAAAGAGACCAGTAGAAAGCCCTATCAACAGTGAATTTTTGCCTCTCGTTTTTTCTGGTGATACAGAGCGTGACCTTGTTGGAAGAGAGTCTTCAAGGGAAGACTGTGCTGACAGAACTGGAAAAGCTGTTAATCTTGGCTGATGCTGTGCCACCTTCTGGAAAAAGGGTTCCAGTTGCACAGAATCATTGGCCTCTGGTATGATAAAAAATAAATCATTTTACAAATAAAGTTATCAACGCAGAAAGCATGCTTTGAAAAATTATCATAGAAATTACATATTCATCAGCCCTTCTTATGTCATTTTACTTGATTTTGGATTATATTAGCAATATAAATAAAATTGCTATCAAAAGAATCAGTTCTTGAAGCAGATTTAAAAACTCTCTCAAAATGTTCACCTGCCATCTTACATTTTCAAGTGTTTTTTTTCAGGTTCTTGTTCCAATATGTGCTGTGACTTCATGTTCAAGCCATCACTAAAAAATTGCCACAAGCTCCAATAAAGTTTCCCTTTTAGAGAAGGTAAATTCAGTAAGTGGGAAACTTTACCTTCGGTAAGGCAAAAGCAATGGAAGTACTGTTGGATCAAACCTGCCTCTCTTTTCTTCTCACCACCTGCTTTTACTGCAGGACTGTTTAAATCTCTGGAAAGCATGGGGAAGAGGGCAGGGTAGATATGTAAACAATATAGCAGCAGTAGGCTATACCACACCAAATACTGGTGTATATTTAAAACACAAGACTGACAGACAGCAATTGCTGATGGGAAAAAGGGGGGCTTCAGATATAATAGGATCACTGGAAAAGATGGAAGGGATTTAGCCTGCCCTTTCCAGCATGCCCAACTCTGGAACAAGGGTTACGGAGTAGATATTGCAATTTGCTTCAATGGAAACCAACTTGCTCAACCTTTCTAGTGTATCATCTGCATGTGCGGGTGACACACAGCTATACCTCTCATTCAAATCTTCACCAAGGTTGGCCGTAGAATCCCTGTCCAAATGTCTGGACACGGTGAGTGGCTGGATGGGGAGGAATAAGCTGAAGCTGAACCCTGACAAGACCGAGGTACTTTTGGTGGGAGACAAGAGGAGGTTGGGGGATGTTGACCTGGTGTTGAATGGGGTACGGCTACCCTTGAAAGACGAGGTCCGCAGCTTGAGGGTCATCTTAGACTCCCAGCTGTCCATGGAGGCTCAGGTGTCAGCTGTGATCTAGACAGCGCTGTACCAACTCCATCTGATACGGCAGCTGCGCCCCACCTTCCCGACCATCCGCTCCCATTGGTAGTACATGCCCTGGTCTCCTCTCGTTTAGACTACTGTAACGCGCTCTATGTGGGGTTACCCTTGAAGATGGTTCGGAAGCTGCAGCTGGTACAGAACGTGACAGCTCGCCTGATTAAAGGCAGCCGCCAGCGAGATCACATCACTCCAGTGCTGAAGGAGCTGCACTGGTTACCAGTTGTTTTCCGGGCCAAATTCAAGGTTTTGGTTTTGACCTTTAAAACCCTATACAGTTCCGTCCCAGCCTATCTCAAGGAGCGCCTCTAGCAACTCCAGATAGGCCGCTCAACAAGATCAGCCTCGGATGGCCTTCTTTCTGTCCCATCAGCCAGGACAGCTAGGCTGGTGAGGGCAAGGGAGAGGGCCTTCTCTGTTGTGGCCCCCACTCTGTGGAATTCCCTCCCTAGGGAACTTGGCCATGCCCCCTCTTTAATGAGCTTCCACCATGCATTAAAAACGTGGTTGTTCAGGCAGGCATTTGGCGTGGGTTAGGGTAATTTTAGAAATGTGATGTTTTTAATGTTGAATTTTATTTTTTGAACTGTTTTTATTGTTGTACATCGCCCAGAGTGGCTGGGTGACCGGCCAGATGCGCGATTAATAAATTTAATAAATAAATAAAAAATATCAAAATGTGGGTTACTGGACAAATGACATGGATCAATTCAGATCCATGCAGAACACCAAGTCACCATGCTACCATTCAATCCACTTTGGAATTTTTTTGCCGTTTGGCAACTTGCACTCTAAATATACACTAAAGAAATGGGACTACTGATTCAGTGCAGATTCATCCTTCATGAAAACCCAGAAGTCCACATTTCACCACATGGAGAGTTGTACTATTTGAGGTACAGACCCTGTGTAAAATGGAATATAGACCATCATTAAGGGTTTATATTTATAGTAGGAATGTACAGATTTTGTTAAATCTGTCCATGTTTCACAGATTGCCAGGTGTCTTTCATTCCATCATCTGCTCATTGACAGAACTGGATTTTTTTTAGGGATGTACAAGAATTTCATTCCACATGCGTATGTGTGCATTAAGTGCAAGTGCACAGTAGCATAAGCGTGCACTTGCACTAATGCACATTCATGCAAGTTCAAATTTGCGCAACCCCCCCCCCCCCATTAAAAAATGATCTGCAAGGCCACAGGATCCACACAACTTGGGAAAAGCTGGTCTGCTGTGGAATCTGCAGGTCCAATTCATAGAAATCTGAACTCATTTGAATCTGTTGCAGATTTCTCCAATATCCCTAATTTATAGCCTATCCCTAAGCCTAAACCTGGAAGATTGACGAGCCTTTGATTTGCAGATGTAGTTAAGTTTATAGAAAGGGAATATTCCACTCCTCAAGGAGGCATAAGCTGAATAATGGTTCAACGTAACTATGAGGCCTACTGTTCTTTTAACTAATGCCTGGCGGCTGCTGCTTGTTACCAATCTTGTGAATGTTTCTATTTGTATGTCATTCTTTCCTCATTATATCAACCCATGAGTCCTTTGAAGCAATTCCACTATGTTAAAGACAGTTTCTATTCTATATTTTAATACAATGGTCTTCATTTTATTTAACCAGTAAACACTTTCGCCTTACCTCTTTCACTAAACTGGATGTAATAATAGTTCATATTCAATTTTTGTTGCATTTAAGTTCAACAATCAAAATAACCGTTCCATCTCTGCCCCCCACCCAACCCCCAAGGTTCATACTGTATTTTATTTTTGATTTGAGGCCTAAATTGCATGTGACAGCAGCAAACCTATTCCATTAAATGTGGGCCTGTCCCAAAGACTTTTAACATAGAGGGAGGGGGAGAAGTAGAGGGGTGTGTGTGGGGAGGGGGGGTGAGAGAGAAAGAATCCAATTTTTAATAGTAAAAGGAGGGCATGGCCAGAGAGTGCTAAAGCCTTTCCTTACCCATGACTTGCCTCCCTAGTTTGTCATGGGCATGTTTCTGTGTGTGAGGGGGGTGGGGGGCACGGGGGGAGGATCTGCAGCAAAGTATGTGGCAGGTGGGGAAGGGTACCTGCTCCACATGGTCCTTTTGCTCCTTAAACTGACTTCCTACTCTCATTTTTATGTGCTTGGGCAGATTCAGGTTTGAGGACAAGTTTGTTACCATTATGCATAATTTAGGCATGACAATTATACTTCTGTTCCATAACAGTTTATCAAATGTTCTGTAAGTAATTAATTTTCTTCAGGATCAGCCCAGCCATTAATGTCTCATTGGTTTCAATGGGATTTACTTCCCTCTGGTTTCCATGGGGTATAGGATTGTGGCCTAAACCTTCCTATTTAAGTTGGCAGAAGAAAGGAATAACTTGACACCTCCAATTCCATTGTAGATTTTAAAAAACTGCAATTGCTGACCTACTGATGCTTCATCATTGAGTGACATTTTTTTCAACATTCCATCTTCTTCAGGAGGATCTTCGTTGGTGTCATACTGGCTACTATCAGCATGATCCTGTGACCTGTCAAAGATTATCACAACCAGGAAAAAACTGTGTAAAATAGCTCAGTATTAACCTCTCAAAAATAGATTTCTAAACTGTAGGCAGTATGAAGGGAAGATGACTTACACCGTTTCCTTTACTTTTCCTTCTTTGACCCACACATCAATTGTAACAGGGACTTCATTTGCTTTGCATTTATTTTCTTTGGTTTCTTCTAACAATTCTACTTCCAAGTCATCAGGGTCTATGGGAACAAGTTGCTAATGTAATGCTGAAGGTGTTTACTTGCAACAGGGTTAATTCCTATAGGATGGTAAGATTCAAGCAGGAGGCGGCAAAAGCTGCTTTTACCTGTCATGGTGAACACTAGTGTCTTATGGGAAGAAATTCAAGCAATGCTTTAATACTCATAGCTAAGCAGTGCTCAGGTGCACAACTGGTGAGCAGCAACAGGTCACAGCCTCGTTCAAAAAACAACTTTGGAATGTTATTAAAACTCTTGTACACAATATCTTTGCATGTATCATCTTTGGCATCGTGTTGTATGGTACAAATTCACAAACCTTTATCAAATTTCCATTAACAATATTTTTCTGCTCTGTGCTAAATAGAATGTGCATGTACATTTGGAATTGGAACATCATACCGTCCATCAAATCAGGCTTGGGAGACAACTGGGTGAACTTAGGTGCATGAGGCTTTTCTGTTGTTATATTTTCGGTATTAGCAACTTCAGCTGATGATTCTTCTCCTACAGGAGTTGCCACTGTCATTTCACTATTCTCTCTTACTGTTAAAGCTTCCTTTGGAACTTCTGCAATCAAAGAATACATTATTTCCACATTAAATCTACACATAGTTGAATGTGTTCTGCACAGATATACAGTTTAAAAAAGTAAGCTGCCCAGTTTTAATTAATTCTTCAGACAGCAGGTTTCTTTACCATAAGAAAAAACAAACAAATGTGCATCTTTACAACGTGTCTGAAAGTGGAGATATTTAGTCTACATTACTTTTTAACCTTAAGAATTTGCACTGCAATTATTTATTGTAGACTTTGACGGCTCTATCTAAATCCATAGGGTTTTTTTCCACCCAGGAATTTTAAAGAAACGCACATTTTAAAATGGCATCAAGTGAGTGTTAAATATTATTGAAAAATACTTCAACAAATTAAAGTGTGCCTTAACATTGTGATCTAGCTATTCCAGTGGTAATTTGATTTTTCATCATAATAAAAATCAACTGGTAGTTTCTTTTTCACAATATCACTAAGTCTTGTTTTTTTTCCTGTGAATTTAAGCTCAGCTTAACATGTCATCATAAGCAGAGCTCAGAAAAAAAAAATACTAGACAATGGTTCACAGTGCTAAAGGTGCCTTGATTTGGGTTGCTACTGCTTGGGGCTAAAGCGAGGGAGAACAGGCTTTGTGCCAAATATAAGGTTTTTCCTCCAGTTAATCAAGGGTAACAGAAAACTATTAATCCCAAGTTCTGCTAAAACAACCACCATGAAAAATTGAGTGTAACATGTAAGCCCCACGCACATTTTTAAAACCTAACTTGTGGCTTACATTTCTCCTTACCGTTGGTAATACTTAAGTCATCTAGTAGATCAGTCTGAAGTTGTAACTCAGCCTCTCCAAGTATCTTCAGCACTGAATCAGTGGGGCTTTTGCCCCAGACTTTTCGATGGGGTTCAGCAACATCTAACTTAATAATTTCTCCTAATGTATGTGCTGTAAGAAAATGTTTAACACATTAGCACAAAATTTTCTTTTAAAAGTTCCAATGAAAGGCTTTGTTTTGTATTTTCAGTGAAAGACAAGAGAATAACCCCTGAATAAAGAAACACCATTATTAATGTATATTTATATTTTAAAAGACCACTACAACATTTTATTTATCCTTAAATGTGCAGGGTGAGAACAAAATGGCCTGTAAATGCATTTATCATACACTGATGCAAGCAATACCATTTTTATTTAAATATATTTTCATTCAGTACAAATGAAATTAGATTAAGGATTGCATTAATGTAATACAGTTCTTGAAAAAAAAAATCAGCCAATTCGTGTCAGATGGCCAAATGTTGGCTACCAGAATTTAAGAACTATTGCTATTTCCTTTCTTTTATCTTTCTGCCTCAGAACTACTGAATATAAGAGACATTTTAAACAGATGTTGTTAGTAATTATCCATAAGTTAAACTTGTAGGTTGTTCTTTTAAGTGTATTCTTAACAAAGTGAAAGATGCTATTTGGGAAGAATGTCAGGAGGAAAGTTGATTGGCGTACATATAGATCAATGTCAAACTTTCAGAATAAAGAGCATAATGACTTGTCAAATATTAATATAAAGCCATAGGAATAGTGGCGTCTTTGGATGCAACTCCCAGAAAGGAGAAAAGAAGCACTGGATTTGAAAATTGCAAATCACTGCAGAGGGTGGTACACTCTGTATCAAATGTTCAATTGGTAGATTTTATGGCAGGAGAATTCAGAGTGTTTAATGAAGCTAGGAACTCCTGTAAACAGATACATCACAAAAACACACACACTGTACAAAATGGACAGTAGTAAGTTCTGAGTTGCTGTGAAGGAACAAGACTGTTTTAAATTTTTGTATATGCTTCGCTTTTGGGAAATTATGGGGTTGTATCTTTTTGTGAGTTTGTGTGCTTGTTATTACTGGGAAAGGTCCAAAGTTTAGTTTAAAATTATTGGAATCAGGACGTTGGCTCAGAAGGCCAAAGGTTTGCAGGAGGTTCATGGAGCCAGAGCGTATGCAGAAGAAGAGGAGATAAGGAAGTGTGCAGGAGGTTCAACAAAAGGTAGAAAGATAATTAGGTTTAGGTGCCAGAATGTCTGTAGAGGAAGTAGGAAGAAAAGGCTTGCAGAAAGCAACTGAAGGTTAGGAGAAAGACCCAAGAAACAGAAATTTGGGGCAAAGGTGAACAAGAAACTCCCCCCTCCCCCCGCCACGTGTTGGAGAGGAGAAGGAACAGGCTATTTTAAGATATAAAAGCCTGAGGAAGAAGGGCAGAAATTCAGAGAGAGATCAAATAGATCAGAAGAGGAAGAGCACAGAAAGAAGCACAGAGTCCTAGAGGAAAGAAAGAGCTGTTAGAACTATGATAGTAAGATATTGCTGGAATGAGATCTGGAGAAAATAGGGACACACCTTAGCTAGATGCATTTATCCCTGGTTATTTTATTACCCAATTGATCATATGGTTGTGTATTATATGTGTGTATCCATTTAGATGTTAAAACTTTTTTCCTATTCAGTTTTTTTCAGCAAACTTCTAAACTTCCTTGTTTGAAAAGTTGTGGTCTCTTTTACTGTTAGGTTAACCACCCCACTTCTAATAGCCAATCCTCACACTACCTAAAGGTGGCCATCTGAAACCCAAGGGGTTTTACCTAGAAAGAAAAAGATTTCTACTGGTGGCAGTGGAAAAGGTCACTGGAAGGAAAGGGTAAAAAGGAATGGGGCATACTACTTTGCCTGGTTGCCCTACCACACGTGGAACAGGGTGCCACTGGTCTGTGACAGTTGCCAAAAGCCGAGTATGAAACACTGCGATAGGTCTGCTTCTTGTTCACACCCGATTGTGGCACACTGTTGCCAAGGATGTGTGACACAACTGGAGTTAGGGAGGAAGGGAGAGAGAGAAGGAACTTATATATGGAG
Source organism: Heloderma suspectum (assembly GCF_057233095.1). Classification (NCBI taxonomy): domain Eukaryota; kingdom Metazoa; phylum Chordata; class Lepidosauria; order Squamata; family Helodermatidae; genus Heloderma; species Heloderma suspectum. Next base: position 76,545,039 of record NC_139462.1, read on the forward strand.
ACCTTCCCTCTGTTTTGAGGGGAGAGAAAATTGGACATACTCAAGCCACATGATTTAAAATTTTAGCCATACAAGTCTGAGGGAGTATAGGCAAGACAAACATAGCTAACATAGTTGGATAGGTCACTACAAATTACTGAGAGAGCAGACTTAGACAAAGGTAACTTACCTTCTGTACCAGAGAGGGATCCTTCCATTGTTAACTGTGCTAGTGGAACCACAAGTTGCGCCCCTGCCTCCCATTTCTTACGATCAGCTAAAACTGGAGACTTTTCTCCTTGATTCCGGTTATTCTCATCAGCCACAGCTATCTCACAGATGCCTTTAGGCTCATTTTTTTCTTTCACATCTTCCTGTACTTTAAGGTTTTGATTCAGTCTTCGGAGTATTTCTCGCTTGTTCTGAAACCAGGAAGAAATAACACATTACAAAAAATAAAACTCTAAAGCAGAAGAACAAAGCAAAGCCCAAATAATTAAACTTACTTGAACACCAACATCAGATTTTATTTCTGTTGGGGTTTCCTGGGCAACTGCTGCATGTTCATCCTTTAAAATCCAGAACATAATGTAAAAGATTGTGTCAAATATAGTAATTACTAGAAATAAGAACAAGGGGGGAAACAATGGTTGCCATTAACAGCTGAACAGTGAATGTTGTGACATTATTATTACATATTACTTGGAGCCAGAATTTCAACTTTAATCTTTGAAACGGAAGGCCAATTTTCATGCTGCCTTTTCACAGAGAGAGATTAATTACTGTGTTTTAAAAGTATGTAAATTATAATAGGACCACGCCTCCCCCCCACCTGGCCAGCTGCACATGCACTTATTTCACTCTTAATATGAACATTGGGAATATCAGATTGCAGACAAGAATACAAGGAGTGGGGTATACATGTGATCAAACTGATCAGATCCAATCCTTATGATCATAATTTCCCACTTATGTTCCGGTAGTCTAGAAAAATAGGGATGGGGGGGGGGGGGTAGGAAGAAAGCCAAGACATCTGAAGCTCTATAAACACAGAACACTGGACTGCTGAATTCCTGACAAGTGCAAAAAAGATGTAAATTATTTCAGGTATCTTACTGTAATATTGGCTAGGAGGTTAAGCTTTCATCTAAAACTGTGTTCCTCACTACTTTCAAATATACCACCTACCGCACCCACTTCCTTCAAAGCTGAAGTAACAGAGATGATTTGTGGTGAACTGGGCTTCAGCAGCCTGGTAGGAGAACCTCCACCATCTTGCTTGCCATGTGTAGGACTTAATTCTGCAGCTCCCATAGGATTCTTTACCCCTTTTGCTACCAGCTGTGGGAATAATAAATAAATATATATATATACACACACACACACACACACTACATAACATGACAATAATGAAGTGTTAGATAACACATGAAAATGTAATTCTGCAAAAGCTTTGTTTTTTAAATGAAAAGCTTCAGACTCCAGTTGCTTGACCAAATTTTGATATTGGATTTCATCTTTAAAGAGATTTTAATTTGACTATTCAGTAGAATTATTTGCCCTATTTCATGGGCTTGGGAGGTGGAGGGAGATGACCACACTGGATCTACTATTGATGAATCAAAGAGTAGTATAAGTCAGGGCTCGAGGTGACTGTTCCTCCCTCTCTACAAACTACTTTGTCTCCATGCCCAGCACAAAAATCCCCTTGCCTCTCAGGTTCTCCACAAATTGAAGAAGACTTGGAAGAGGAGAAAACCTCTCATTTTGCACTGGTCTTTCTCATAAGTCTTTGTTGCTGCTTGGAAGAGACTTCTGTCAGTTCTTGCCTTCTCCATAACCCAGCACAAAGTGGGAAAAAAAACTTTCCCTCTCCTCTAAATCCCCTGCACATCAGAGTACTTGGGAAAGGGTTACTGGCAATCACAAATTATGTCTGGTTAATAACCCAAGCCAAACATTTGTGGACCCTTGGGTTCAGTACTGGTTCACACTATCCTCAAAACAAAACCTATTAATCATTTCAGATAGCCACTGAAATACTTTCCAGGGAAGGAAGACTACAGGACAAAATAGGACACAAAACCAAAAAGCAATTCAGATGTCGGGACAAAAGAGCAAGACAACACCAAAGTACAAGCTAGAAGGCAGGATCGATCGAGCAAGCAAGCCAGAAGTTAGGACTTAAAGGACAACGAAAGGATATAAGAATGAGCCAGAGCTCAGGAAGACCTTGTGGCTCAAGGCTTATGTCGAATAAGATGCCCTTTTATAGTCTTTCCTGTCCAGAAGGAACCAATGACCAGATTCTCTAAAGGCTTAACAGGATGTACATGCTAAAGAACCATCATGCAATTCCACCCCCCCACCGGGGTGGTATAATGCCGTCAGCTTATTTTGGGGGGGGGGGAGGAAGCACTTTGAGGAGAATAGTATAAAAGGAAGTATTTTTCTGATTTAAAGCTTTGAAGGAAAAATCCCATATGCAGATAGAAAGTGTCAAAAAGGTTAGTATGTCTTACATGTTCTTCCCAAGCTCTCCTCTCTCTTTCATATGCTTCTTTTCTCTTTCGTTCTAGCTGTTCTTTCAGAACTGCAGCTCGGGCATTCGCTTGTGCCTTGAAATGTGACAAAGCTTCTAGTAAATTTTTAAATTCCATAAAAATGTCACAATTACCAACCTGACCTTCAAGTATGTGGTTTTCTGTATATTCCCTTGTATTTATCAAGGATTATCCAGTATTTTGGCATTAGATTTTTAATCCACCAAACCCCCAAGGGGTAGATAACAATGCGATAATACTAATCTCCACTCCAATCCAGTCACTTTTGCGTTGTAAACCAATAGCTTTATTATGAAGGATCCAGGATAGCACAGTTACACTTAGGTATGGGGCATACTCCTTACGCATTGGCACTGCAGCACTGGGAAGGCATACAGCATGTGCTCATAGGTTTAGGCAATGGAGGTTCTAGGGCAATGGTGGGAAATCTCTTCCAGCCCAAGGAGTGTCTGCACCCACATATGAGCATGCTCATGCACAGAAATCAGTGCCTGGGTCCCTGCTCTCAGGCCCATCTTTTAGAGACGTCAGACTGGTGAATATCAAGAGCAGGGCATTCTCAGCAGTGGTCATTCATATGTAGAATTCACTCCCTGCCCCAGATTTGTACAAATTCCTTAGAGTGTTTTTTTTTTTTAAACTTTGAAGACTTTTTAAAATCTCAAACTGAATTTTATTGATGACCATCATGAGGATTCACTTCTATACTGCCTTCTGAGAGTCCTGAAAGGTGGCTTAGAAATTGGTTAATACATACATACATAAATGGCCACATTCCCTCTTAGATAACCTTCTGGGGCAGGGGTCCATGCCAGCTGTGGGCAGGGCCAAAGCCACATACACACATACATGTTCCATTGTCTCTTTCTCACACGCACGTCATCCACACAATTCACAAAGCCCCAGTAATACCATCTCCATTCACCCATTTAAGTGTCACTTTCAAGCTGAGCTTCCCCCTCCCAAGAAACAGAATTCACTCTCCTTCCCTCATTTCCCTATCCTGTGCCATAGCTCTCCCTTGACTATGTTTCTCAGACTATGTTTCTATGTTGCAAACATAATTTGCAACCCACTGTGGCATTCAGCAATCTCTTCTGCTAGTGAAGGCAGAAAAGTTCTACTGGCTGCTTTCCTTCCACTCAACCGTTCTTTGAATTCAGCCCAGAAAGTTCACCCCCACCATTCTCCTTCACTACTACCTTTAGTGCTTCAATTTTTTTACGCCTCAGTTCTGCTTCTTCATTTACTTCATGCCCAGGAGAACCACCAGCTTCATTCTGCAAAATAGTTATTAAAGAAAGCAAATGTATATATTTTACAAACTAACAGCAGAAGAGAACACTGTACCTATAGCCACATTTTAAAATGTTGTTACCTCGTTAACGCATGAAGCTCTATGAGACTATCCATGATAGTGTAAGAATATTTGGAAGCATTCTAATACATTCAGTTTTGAGAGGATTTTCACCAGGAAATCCCAATAACTTAATCCCAAGGAGAGTGTGACAGACAGAAGTGTTTACAAATATTCAAGAATCAATTCAGAGTAATCTTATCAGACTCCCTGTAGCTCCTAATTCTAATTTTTAATATACATTTATGCTTCATACACTTTTAAGCAAGGGCTCTGCTTCCATTCCGATAACTGAAAACGACTGAGATAGGAATCTTTGGATAGAATTACAAGACATCTTACTATGTGGCATTCACTTAAAAACTCACCATGAGATAACTCTAACTGCAGAAGGCATATAGGCCGAACACCGCAGGGTAAAAATGTCCACACAAAATGATTAGGTTATGTAGCCCAGGCATGTGGCATATCTAACAGCATCCCAAATTTCCAAAGTGTTGCATGAGGCCTTGGAACACAAGAACTCGAACCCTCAAAGGCCCGCTGTGAACTATTTGCCAGACACTTTGCAGATAAAATCGCCTGTGTTCGTGCTGACTTGGATGACGTTGTTTTGACAGAGTCTGATGTGGACGGGGCTGGTGCACCATCTAGTCATGTTATGGATACGTTTCAGCTTGTGCAACCTGAGGATGTGGACAAACTACTTTGAGGACTGAGGCCTACTACTTGCCCTTTAGATCCCTGCCCAGCCTGGCTTGTGAAATCTGCCAGAGCTGGGCTGGATATCTGGACCTCTGAGGTGGTAAATGCCTCCTTGAGGGACAGCATGGTCCCCACAGCTTTGAAAGAAGCTGTGGTGAGGCCCTTGCTGAAGAAACCAAATTTAGATCCTATGGTTCCAGATAATTACTGCCCTGTGTCAAATTTGCCATTTTGGGGCAAGGTGCTGGAGCGTGTGGTGGCCTCACAACTCCAAGCCGTTTTGGATCAAACTGATTATTTAGATCCATTCCAATCAGGTTTCAGGCCTGGTTATGGGACAGAAACAGCCTTGGTCGCCCTGGTTGATGACTTACTCCGGGGAATGGATGGGGGGAGTCCTACCCTGTTGGTTCTTCTGGACCTCTCAGCGGCTTTCGATACCATCGACCATGGTATCTTTCTCGATTGTTTATCTGCACTGGGCTTGGGAGGCACAGTTTTAAAGTGGTTCTGGTCCTTTCTGGAGGAGCGATCTCAGAAGGTGGTGCTGGGGGACTTCGATTCCACCCCATGGTCATTAGCCTGTGGGGTGCCACAAGGTTCTATCTTGTCCCCCATGCTTTTTAACATCCACATGAAACTGCTGGGGGAAGTCATCAGGGGGTTTGGGCTGAAATGTCATCAGTATGCAGATGATACTCAGCTCTACCTCTCGCTTCCATCTGCACATCCCAGGGAGGCTGTGGAACTGTGGAACCATTGTCTGGAGGCTGTTTTGGGATGCATGAGGGTGATCACGTTGAAACTTAATCCAGACAAGACAAAGTTACTGTGGGTTGGGAAACCAACTACTTCAGATGGGGGTTTACAACTAGTCTTAGATGGGGTTGCACTCCCCCTGAAAGTCCAAGTGCGCAGTTTGGGAGTCCTCCTGGGGAAGCCAAGTGGCTGCAGTGTCCACGAGTACTTTTTACCAGCTTAGGCTAGTATGCCAACTGCAGCCTTATCTGCAGAGGATGGACCTTGCCTCAGTTATCCACACACTAGTCACGTTCAAGCTGGACTACTGTAATGTGCTATATGTGGGGCTGCCTTTGAAGATGGTTCAGAAACTCCAGCTTGTGCAGAATGCAGCCGCTGAGTATAGGTGGGGGTGATTTGATCATATAACGCCTATACTGCACTAGCTGCACTGGTTACCAGAGCATTTCCGAGCCCAATTCAAAGTGCTGGTTTTGACCTTTGAAGCCTTAAATGGTTTGGGACCAAGTTACTTGAAGGCCCGCCTACACCCATATCAGCCTGCCCGCACTTTAAGATCAGAAAGAGAGGCCCTTCTCATTTGCCCACCTGTGAGAACAGTCAAGTGGGTGAACACACGTGAGAGGGCTTTCTCTGCAGTGGCCCCACATCTTTGGAACAAGCTGCCATCAGAGGTCCGCCATGCTCCATCATTGCAGACTTTTAAGGAGGCCTTGAAAACATATTATTTTACCTTGGCCTTCTAATGATATGGCTGCTAATGTTGCTGCTGTTAACATAATTGCTGGTTTTATTGTTGTTTTTAATTGTTGTTTTAATTGTTCTTATGTTTTTATCACTTTTAATATTTTAACTGTTTTTATGTAGTTAATTGTTGTAAGCCACCCTTCTGCCCTGAAAGGCAGCCAAGGAATATTTTAAATAAAATAAATAAATAAATAAATAAATGAATAAATAAATAAAACAACATTTAGCTTACCACAGGTTAAAAGACACAGCTCAGTGGCAGAAGTACTTATATACACAAAGGCCCCAGTTTCAACCCCCAGAAATACACCTGCCTAATACTCTGGAGAGCTGTTAGCAATCCATATAGACAATACTGAGCTAGATGGACAATCGTCTGACTCAGCATAAGGCAGATTCCTTTGTTCCTATAGACGTGTTACACAAACAGTTTCCCAAATGTTAGTGAATTTCATTAAGTGAAGTTTTTAACCACCACCATGAAGATGAGAAGTTAGAATTTAGCTAAGGTATCCCAAAGACACAAATCTGAAGTTGAGACTCTGAGCAACACTCCCTTGTAAAATGTATAAGCCAACACTAAACTCAGATCATTTTAAGCTGTCTCCTAAATTGGGTTTCATTTGCTTTTGACAATTTAAAACAGGGTGTGGGATTTTTGTTTTACTTGTTTTGAAACATGCCTTTTCTCCACGAAGTTTAGCTTTAATTTGCTGACGTTCATTGAAGTTTTGAAGTCTAATTTGTCTTAGTCTTGCCAAGTATTCCTGAAAGAAAAGAAAATCAAAGAAGTGTTTATGTCAGAGGAAAGTTTAACAAAATGTAGAAATTTCACAACATCATAAATTAATGGGACAACTCTCTTATGCAAGAGTAGCACCACTATATTTCTAAGTGAATTCAGTTGACCCATCACTGGTGGATCGGGAGGTGTGGAATAGTTATATCTATTAAAGGCAATGAAGGCTAATTGTGTTTTAAGGGAAGATGAATGATTTGTTTCTGGTGACAGCCTTATGTAACAGGTATGTTAATTCATCAATGGGACTTCTCTAGGACTTGCGTATTGATGCTAATTAGAACTTTAAGGAGAAGCCCTTTCCTTTGATTATACATGACAATCCATGCAGAAAAATGAGGCAGAGAAAAGGGGTTCTATATGTGTAATGAAGGCAGCAAACATGCAGGAAGCATACCTCTTCCTCCTTGTTTCTGGCTTTCCTTCCTCTTGAAGAAATGGGCCTGCCTCCATAGATAGCTGTCGGGTTTTTCAGTGTGTCCTGTTCACCATTTAATGTATTAAATTCAAGAATAGCTGGGGCCATCACATTATCTAACCTTATATTTATCAGCATTTGGTCATCATCATCACGGAATGGTTAACTCATAAAGCAAAAATGCATTCTTAAATATCTAATCACCCAGGTTTGTTCTTTTTCTTATTTCTGTGTCTCATCTTCTAAGTATACCTTTAGGATGGTAAAGTCTGCTGGGACCAGATCTGTGTATACTATTCTTATACTGAATGACACGCACAGTTGGAACTTCACTACCGTTAGTTCACAACAGATTATTACCCTAGAACTGTTGTATATTTAATTGTCAAACTTTGTTTACATCAAAATAAAATTTCATTGTAATGTATTTTAACGAACATGTTTTCACTGGAATCTTACTTTAAAATCTTTCCATAAACCTCAGATTAAAGTGACTGTGCTGACATAAATGCAGATTATAGGTGGCACAGTGTTAAGCTTTAAACAAAGTATCTGTTTGTATAAATTTAATACAGTGCACTTGGTAATTCTGGAAAGTCGACAGCTTGTTTAGACACACAAATTCCTATCAATACCACATACAGGTGGTAATGTTCACAGATGTTATCCCTGTTTCTTTTCTGTAGAAGTCAGTACACATTTTAGTCTTTCAATAAGACAGCTTGATCTGGAGTCAGCCAAGTCTGCTTTGATTCCAAAGCAAGTTCTGAGCCCAACTTGCTGTAACACAAGGTCAAAGTCAAGGGTCCACCCACACTATAGGTAGATTAGGCAAGGTTATTTTTCCCCCTCCTTCCTAAGTACAGTGTAAAATAAATCTAAACTCCTCACTGTATGCAATGCACCATAAAGGCAAAGTTCACAAGGGTGGGCTTTTCATACCCATTTCAGCACTCAAACTGGATTCTGTTTCAGAACTTTCAAGAGATTTCTCAGGAGTGGCACACTGTAGCACACAGAGCTGCTGTGCTGAGATTGGTAAAAGACCTGTGTTGTATGCAAACATTTATACTGGTTGCATATTATGAATAAGGGAAAAAGTATTAACATGGCCAGACTGCTCGCACTTCTTTCATGCTGATGTACTGGTAGCAGCATTTGAAGACTACAAGAAGGTAAGCAATTGGTCTACAGTACAGAAAAGGGTATGCACTCCCCCCAGTGCAAATGGCAGCAGGCAGTCTGTCCGTGTTCGATGCTTCTGTGAGTGAAAGGCAGCTCACGCAACCAATATTTCTCTTCCCCTTCCTCCAATCCCCAAAGCTGTCTTCTGACGATCAAGAACCCTTCCTGAACAGTAGGGTCTGGGTCATATGGGGCTACAGTGTGAGGGGGGAATTGTTTGATAATGGATGAGGGGTCTAGTCAGTGGAGACTGGTGGCTCCGCTGTCAGTGGAGTGGTGAATGCTTGTACAATAGGAATGCCAAATTTCATACCATATGTCCTTCAGCACGAGCTTTGTTTTGCATGGCTTCTTGCTTCCGTTGCCAGAACTCCTCAACTTGTTTAGCTCTTTCTGCAGCTACCCATCCTTTTTGCCTGAATAAAGCATTGTAAGAGTTTAATTCACTGATACATCCCTATAAACATTAATGAAAAAAGAAAAATATACAGAAAGTTGTAAGAAATACACCCCGATTTTAAGCTTGTACTAGGCTTGGAATAAGTGTATGCAAGGAGAAGAGTAGTAACATCATTCAGCTCTTTACTGATCAGGAAAAAAGCATGGATGCAACAGGGGATCAACTATTTGACAAGTATGCACAAAGCCTAACATACATATAACCAGTTAATGACCACAGCTATTTTTTCCCTTTGACATTTGTTTCTCTCCCCTACGCCCAACTCTAGTACCGCTAGAATAGTTTAAGGGTTTTAAACAGTGGGTCAATTCAGACACAACAACAAATCTATCTGTCTATCTATTTCATTTCTATACCACCCAATAGCCGAAGCTCTCTGGGAGGTTCACAAAAATCTAAACACATGCTAACAATAGCCTGGCACCCAAATAATGGTCTGTGCCCAAGTGCACAGCTGGTGGTGGATGCAGACCTCCATCTATCCCGTGACTGTGCTTGTTTCATAACAAAAAACTATGTTTGGTCATTAAAAAAAGTAGAATATGTGCTTTCTGAGTAATCTCCGGAAACTTTAAGCAGATGATGAGTGAGTCTGCTGAAGGGGTATTACCACTATTTCTAAGGCTTATATCCGCCCACTGTGTTTGCAGCACCAGAAAAAACTGGCTGTATTGGGCCATCACACTAAACCATAGTTAAATTTAGCAAGATGAGAATGAGCCATAGTGAGTCTTGGGCTCGCATCTTTCCCACTCCCCTCCTGGCATGAGGAGTTCAGAAGATTTTACTCCAACTTTTGCTTAGCCAGAGCTTGTTGTGTTGTCTGAACATACAAACTGTTTCAAACAAATGGGTTTGTTTGAAACAAGCCAACTTGAAAACATGGAATACATCATATTGTCCTGATGACAAATGAAATGGCAAGAGACAAGCCCTCTTCAGTCATTCTCTATCTGGAAATACTAAACACATGAGGAGAGGAAGGGCACTAGCCTCACGTTCATGGCCCTCTACTTGCGGAGGATGACTTTCTGAAGAGAAGAGCCTTCTGTATCCATGGAGGCTCTCCTCCTAAGAAAGTCACCCTCCAAGAGTAGAGCACAACAAAGGAGGGGACGGGACTAGCTCACTCCCTCTCCTTGTTTGTTTAGTATATTCAGATATAGAGCTACAGTCAATGCTGTATTTCTAGATTTATTCACATATGTTATAGTCTGTATTCTGTGTACAGTTGCCCATGAAGATCATTCAGAAGCTATAAGAGGTACAGAATACCACTGCCTAACTGGGGCTGAGCGTAATTCTTACTGCTTTACTAATACAAGCAATATTCCGTGCTTGGTCTATAAGAAGGAAAAAAGTACCACACAGAACTATCATCTGTAAAGTTTTTATACTATAATGAAAGCATGCAAATGTCTACCTTCTTGAAATTGATTCTGAGATAAGAAAAATGTGAATAGAACCTAGGTTTGACCATTTAGAATCATAGAACAGTAGGGTTGGAAGGGGCCTACACGGCTATCGAGTCCAACCCCCTGCTCAATGCAGGAATCCAAGTCAGAGCATCCCTATAGAGGATGCTCTATAGGGATGCTCTGTATCCCTATAGAGATAGGGATATACATGTATATTAAATACATATTTGTATTTAATAATACAAACATGAAATATATTTTTAAAAGTTGAAATCTACCATAATATTCTATTAGAATTATGAATGATGGAAGAGATATCTCAAGATTACAAAGCAGCAACATTGTATCATCTGTGTACAATAAGAGCTTAAATTCAAATTCTTCAAAACCTCATCTGCTAACTTCTGTTGCCCACCATATACCGTGAGCAAGTGGTCCCAGAGTGAAAAAAGGATCAACCCTGATTATACCATGTGAGATCCAGTGGTTATGGAAACCCGAGAGACCAGATGGCAATAAAATAGTTGAATCCATTGAATATATTTTAGGAAATATAAAATTGGAATAAATTGGATGTTGTATTCTTTGGAAACTAACCCCCCGCCCGAGTCTTCTAGCGATTATATAGCTTGCACACCAATGAATATAAAAGAACTGTGGTAAATACTTGGGCATTTGAGCTCCTAAAGCAGTTAAAATATTGTGCAACAGTGTAAAAGGGAAGTGAAAAGGGTTATCCGTTCTGCCAATGGTGTCTATTCTATTGGTGGATGGACACTGTTGGGTCTAATCCATTGGTAATAGATTTTAAAATACTACAACAATGTTGAGTGCTTCAGTCTCTTTAACCTGCATCACTGCTTCTGTCTTGTCAGGAATAATATCTTGGACACTGAATGCCGAAATCATGAGCTCAGGTGTGCTAAGATGGAGACAAGAGTTTTAACTACCTTATAGGGCATCACGGTGTTGGGGTCCCTTATGCTTTTCTAAATCATCTTGTCCAATGATATTAGGTGGTGGAGAAACATTTGTGAGGTACCCCAAGGATCATCTACTCACACATCAGTTTGCCCATGTGCTACAATCTTTCTCAGACAACCATCTCTGGGTCCCCTTGCCATAAGAGGCAAGGCAGGTCTAGACAATGGAAAGGGCGTCATTTGTTGTAGTGCCCTGTCTATGAAATGCTCCACCCAGGGAGGCTAAGCCTGGCATCCAGTCTAATATCTTTTCAGTGCCAGGTGAAGACTTTTTTATTTTACGAGGCTTTTGATTACAATATTTTAATGCTGCTTTTTAATCCGCTGTTCTACTTTTTGAATTATTTTACTGAAGTTTATGATAACTGGTGTTTATGATTTTTTCCATCCTTAGAATCTTGTTAACTGCTTGGAAATATTTACCCATTGAAGGGCAGTGTAACAATTGTTGAGATAAGCAGCTTGAAAATTGTTGAGATACATAGCAACATAGAGCAGCTTGAAAAATCAGTAAGTACCTAGGTTTGGATCGCTCTGTACATATGGGAACTGACTCTGTAGATGAACCAGGTGATTCAGATCATAAGCAGAATGGTGTTAAAAAGGAGTTGGATAGGCAGAAGGGTATATTTACTATCTTTGCTATTTGTTTCTCATTAGCCCTTGGGGGAAATTGTGGGGGAGACTGGGGTTTTTTTTTTGTGTTTATATTGTGTAAATTTGAAAGAGGAATAAACATTTGCAAATAAAAAGCAGGAAGTTAAAGCAAAATGGAGACATATGCTCATAAAGAGTCTTCAACGTGCCGGTCAGAGAAGAACTAGTGGGACCAATGTAGTCACACAGATCTTCAATACATCCTAAAATAGAATCCTTACGAAACACTGGAAATAGACTAAGAGTAGTTTCATACTTCATGCTTACGATTTTTGCTCTATTGGCCTTTACTGCAGCAAACATGCAAACTATCATCAAACAAACATGCTTTTTATAAGCATCTATATGTTTGAGAACTCATGTCTATCATTCACACTTTAGTGTTAAGCATTTGTTATTGAACTAAACGGATGTGACGAAAACCTACACACACAGGGCAGATCCATGCATCATCAGTCCAACCTGTTTGCATTGGCTTGTCTAGACACTTCCTCCAATCTTTTCATTCTTTTCCTAATTGCATCAGCATCAGGTGAATGATGGTGGCCTGCAGGTCCATTAGGAACTCCTGCATGAACTCCAGGTGGAAGTCCTCTGTAGATAAATATGTATAGTAATTTTAATTACTTTCATCAAGATTTGCACATCCCGTACTTTTCATTGAAGGCGGACATACCTTTCAACAGGCTCTTGACCAGGCTTTTCTCTCAATTCAGCATCCTTCCCCTCTGTTACTTTAATATTTTCCCTTTGTTGCTGTATCTGATCAAAAATAGCATGATAGTGTTCATATGGTCCTCGACCAGGCACAGGTAAAGGCACAATAGGTCCTCCTCCTCCAAAAAATTGAGCCTATGAATTTAAGAATAAACTCTCATGTTCTGATTCCAATAAGCATAGTTCTTAAGGAAGTATGTCAGATTTAGGAACTGTAATTTAACTCCTTAACATAAGAAATTACTTTTGTAATTGCTAGTTGGTGTTACAAAGGATATTTAGTAGTATGACAGTTATTTGACTATCTATCAGCAGTACAGGCCCATGATATACATTTATTCCTATCCATCTTATGCCTTCCTTGAAAAAAAATGCAAGGGTCTTGTGGCACTTATTACATACTATTCAAAGAAGACTACCATCTACAAAAGTGTTACAGGTCTCTCTTTTGTCCAGAATACAGAAATCTCAGGGTTTGCTGATATGTGTTTCAACCAATAAAGAGACAAGCAACTGCAGAAAATTGAGGGTTAGGAATTAGAAAGACTGCATGTATCTGTATATATTCAGCAGCCGCTCCCAACCTTGATTTCACCACTTCCACCTGTGCTGAGCACATTCCTCCAACCTTGCTCCCTGGCTCTGTTTATTCGTTCCATCTGGAAAAGAGAAAAAATGAAAAGTGGACACCGAAAACTGATGAATGCTCTGAAAACTAAACTTTACACTTAAAAGTGAAAAGTAAAACATTTTACCCTTTCCTTCTCAAGTCTTCTCATCTGCTCAGCCTTCATGAAACTGATCTGTAGATCAAGGGTTAGAAGTTTTGAATTGATAGCACATCAAACTACCCAACAGGTGCAGTAACTCATGAGAGCATAGTCTTTCATTCTATTATTAAAAACGGAACAGAAATAGCCAAACCTTTCGTTTACCTGTTCACGCTGTCGTTTTTCCTTCTCAAAGATGTCTAGCCTTCTCTTTTTAGCCACTTCCTGAAAAGTAAATATAGATTTAAACCATGAATTGTTATTTCATCAGATTTAGGCCAGGATGGTTAGGACATACATAAAAAGGTTAGAACTATCTAGTGGAAGGAAATAAGGAGGAAAGGTTTGAAGGTTTTGCTTTGCATTTAAAAGCTTATAGCTTAGTTTCCTTTGTTTTCATGTCTTTATACCTCAAACATTTTCCTCCTTTCTTCTATTGGTTTCCCTTTCTTCACTGGAGATGGAGGGGCCTAAATAAAGAGTGAAACTACAAATTAGCAATAATACATATACCTTATGTTCTAGAAGGTAATTGCGAGCGTCGAATTATTAACACAGGAGTATGCGGTTAACTTTGCAAAACTTGCTATAAGTTTACACTCTGGTCTTATGCATGTTTACTGAGAATTAAATTCCACTTCATTCAATGGGCTTTACCCACAGGTAACCCGTGTGTAGGCTTGTAGCTGTGCAGAGTGACCCTATGCATGTTTCCTTCTAAGCGCCCTATTGATTGCAATGGTATTTACTCCCTGGTGAATTCATGCAGTAGTGCAGCCTTAATGTAGTCTCAGGACCACAGACAAAAGTGCCTGCTATTTTTTCCTCCATCTCTCACTTGACTGCTAACAGTGTGACCAAGAAGAGAATACTGACACAAGTACTTTTAAACTCTAAAGTGTCTTGGAGTGATTTGGTTAATAGAATATGAAATATTAAAAAGCATGTGTGTCTACTGTAACAGAATGACTGGGTTTGAACAACATGACTCGTTGTGGCTTATCTAACCCATAGCAAGCCACGGCACCCGCAGGGGCCAAGTTGAATATGCACCCCCAGCTCAGGGGTTGTGGTGTCATGAGAGCATGCGTTATGTACAGGTTAAACAACCCTCACATAACCCTAAGCGTTGCTTAACTCTCACATAACTCGTGCTCTTCAGGTTCGCACGACACCACATACTCCGAGTGGTGCTGCATGTTCAAAATGGTGGCTGCACGCACCCCACACATGCCATAGCCTCGCCGTGGGTAACCACGGTGTCGTGTGAACAGCCCCAGCATATCCACCCCTGCTCTATCATGCCAACACACGGGAGAGTGCATGGCATTGTAATGCTACGCAACTAACATATGATGGGTAGGGGAAATGTTCATATGTAGATCTACCACTAATTAATACATGCATAAAAACACAAATGCATGTTACTGCTGATAAATTACTCCCTCATCTGTTAATGTTTCAATATTTTAATAAAAACATGCCCTCTATTTTTGTTTTAAAAGGCTTGTATAAGATATTTCTCTCAACAAAACCATCTTGTGAATAGAGAGGATTCGCATTCGATAACTCAAGGTAGCTATCATAGTTATGTTAAAAACGTACACAAACTGGTAGTACTCAACATTTCAGAC
Source organism: Heloderma suspectum (assembly GCF_057233095.1). Classification (NCBI taxonomy): domain Eukaryota; kingdom Metazoa; phylum Chordata; class Lepidosauria; order Squamata; family Helodermatidae; genus Heloderma; species Heloderma suspectum. The sequence goes on from NC_139462.1 coordinate 76,560,194, forward strand.
ATCATCAGTCTATAATAATAAAAGAGGATGTGTCTGTCTTTCTGTCAGTGCCAAGACCATAAAACCAAGACACCTGAAATATGGCATGCATACTAATGGGACCCCAAGGGTGTGCATCTGCTTTTTAAAAACACATTAAAGGAACAAACTTATGCATGTTTAGACAGAAATAAGCCCTACAACTCCTAGCATTTCCCAGCCAGTCCTATAACAGAGTTATAGGGCTGCCCCTCCTCTCTCCTGTGGGTCAGCTCCCCCACCCAGGAATGGAGAGGGCAAACGCCTCCTTCAGGAAGCTATAGGAGTGTACCATGGCAGAGGCTATGCCCAGGGCTGTCAGTGGAGGTGGCTTTCCTCAGAGAGAGTGAGCACAACATTTCCAACTCTGACTGCTGTCTAACTTTGCTTGAATGCTTTGCTGTATCATACTAAGGGCTATTCCAACCCCTGCAAAGTCAGTCCGTTTCATAGTATATTTGCAAACAGATAGAAAAGCTGATGGTGATTGTATCTTTCTTCCACCATAGGACAGGACATCTAATTAAAAAAGTTATTGTTACGAATGTTTCTTTAGAAGGGATATTACAGGAATCTCTCACAAAACAACTCTGTACAAAACAACTCTGTAAATTCACCGTAACAGATATCTCCTTCAGCCACACAGTCTTCTTTAAAACACATCACTGGTTATTACAGCTTATCTCCAATCTTTTTGAAAGTGGCATAAAGGGGGAAAAGAGCGGGAGATGTCTTGGGAGGTTGATGATGTTGTGTAAAGGACCTGCAAACTTCCATGAGTGGCCAATCATGAGCATGCAATAAAAGCCTCGTATAAAAATGTCCTGAGACACCCAAGGTGGCTAACAACAATGATACAATTAAAAAAAAAGAGCAGGACAGAAGTAGAGAACACACATTTCAAAAGCCATGGGATTAAAGGAGAAAAAAAAATAAAGAACTGTCCATGCCAAAAAGCACACTCTTTATGGCGTTTAAAAGCCATCAGGGAAGAAGCCAGTTGGATCTCTTGTGTCAGGGAGTTGAATAGCCTGGGTGCCACAACAAAAGAGGACCCTCTCCAATGTGCCCACCAACTGCACCTCTCCTGGTAGTGTGACATACAGTCAGGGCCAGAAATATTGGAACAAGAGTAACTGTTTTGGCAGTTGGCCTCTGTACATCACATTGAACTTGAAAGGAAACACACCCAGATGGGAGCAAAGTCAGTACTTTCAGCTGTAATTCAAGGGGTTTGACTAAAGTGGGGCACTAACCATCCAGGAAGCACAGCCAGTGGCATACACCCGCCCCCATGGTTGAAGTGTATACGGCTATACTTTCTGCTCAGATTCAGCCGAATGCTGCCAAACTGATAGGACGCCGCTTCATATTGCAGATGGATCATGACCCAAAACATACAGCAAAAACTACTCCAGAGTTTCTGAAGGCAAAAAAGTGGGATGTTCTTCAATGGCCACCTGATCTCAACCCAATAGAGCATGCTTTTCACTTACTGAAGACAAGACTGAAGGCAGAAAGACCCACAAACAAGCAGCAGCTGAAGGCAGCTGCAGTAAAGGCCTGGCAAACCATCTCGAGGGAGGAAATGCAGCATTGGGTCATGTCCATGGGTTTGAGACTTCAGGCAGTCACTGACTGCAAAGGATTTTCATCCAGGTATTAAAGGCGATCCTTAAGTTTGAAATGATGTTGGTTTGTTCCATTTTTTATGAGCCACCAATGATGGGTGTGTGTGTATGCCACTGGCTGTCCTTCCTGAATGGTTCGAGCCCCACTTTTGTCAACCCCCTTAAATTACAGCTGAAAGTCCTGACTTCGCTCCCATCTGGGTGTGTTTCCTTTCAACTTCAATGTGGTGATGTACAGAGGCCAACTGCCAAAACAGTTATCCTTGTTCCAATATTTCTGGCCCTGACTGTAGAACAACACCTCCCCTTACAAACTGAGCAGGATCATGCCGGATGCAATGATTTTTATTTTATTTTTATCCTGCCTTTTCTCCAAGGAGGCAGCACACATGGTTTTCTCACCTGAGTGGGGATTTGAACCTGGGTCTCCCCAGTCCAAGTCAGACACTGTAGCCACCACTACACCATGCTGGCCATCTTTCAAGTACCCAGATCCCGACAATGGGACAATGAGTTCAAATACAAGATGTATATGACTTAGCACCCTGATCCTAATCATTTCAATTGGTGCACTGCATGTAGCTGCAGGGTCAGCATGCTGTATTTTGCAAAGGAAGGCCTGCTATGCTGTGTCAATTTATACTTTCAGATTTGAAATCAGCACTTCAATCCCACCAGGCATCTGAAGCTTGCTAAATGTTGCAGTATTTTAGGCTTTCTTTTCAGGAATGTTTACTGGAAGAGTTTCCCTGATACTGCTGGTTTAAATGTTTTACATGTATATAGTCTTTATACACTGATGTAGGGCAGAGCCAAAATGTCACCCAACTTCATAGCCCTGTTATGAGCCTTAATCTAGATATAGCTGGATGCAACAACATTTGCACAGTCCAAGGCTAGGCACATTCCCATCTGTGCTGCAATGTGGGTAGAAAGGGAATGGGGGCCACACTGAATGCCTTGCCCTGAACACACATCACAATGCAGTTGCAAAGGCTAGCTATATGCCATCTTCCCGCTCCTGCAGGTCAAACTATGACCGTAAGTGAAACACAAAAAATGATGTACCCAACATATAATACACCCCATTCCCACCCCGAAAGATGTACCTTGGTTTCATTAATTAACATTTCCTCTCACCTGTCTACATTTAATTAAAGGCTTCTCATGGAACTTTTTAGCTGCATCCCCAGACTTCTTAAGTATTAAAGGCACTCCATATTTAGCAGCAGGTTTGGTAATTTTCTGAGCAGGTGCAGCAGAGGCCAAGTTTTGTCCTTGAGCTGGTCTCTTTGCTATGCAGGAGAGAACAAAAATGCCAGCTTCTTTATACAATACTGGGTTACTATTGGAATATGCCTCAAGATTAGTGATATCCAAAGGAAGGTTCAGAAAACATTTTAGCCTGATGCTATGCAGCATTAAGTCTGATTAACTCTGCATAAGACTGAGCTGTTTGGATGCTTATTTGAATAGAGGAAGATAAGATAAACCTTTTAATTCTCTCTTATTTTGACACAGATTGATAAAACGGAATATTCTTTCAAGATGGAGAAGCCTCTCTTAAAGTACAGAAAGCAATCCTCACCCATGAACTTGGCAAAAACAACAGTTTAACAACTTCGAGCAAAAAAAACAACAACTAACAAAAACTTACATATTTGGAACTGATTTTAATGGAATATTGGGCCTTTTCAAACTAATCAGTAGTCATTATGAGTTATCAGTTAAGAAGCTTGCCTCCATCAATACACATAGGCCCGATTTGGAGCCCTGGCTTATTGTGCTTGAGCAGCATGCTTAATGCCCGGTCACTCCAACTTGGCTCTTCTTGAAAGTGGGAGTGGCTAAACAAACTATGGAAGTTCTATCTGTGGTTTATCATTCTATGGGGACAAAGAACTCTGGCTTGTCTCTCCCCAGACAAGCCAGAGTCATAAGCCATGGTTAAACAAATCACAGACAGAAGGTCCATGGTTTGTTTGTCTGCTCCCACCTGCAGCCAAGCAGAAGCAATTGAGCAGTGCGCACCAGCATGTTACTTCAGCGTGATAAGCCAGGGTTCCCCTAGAACTAACCATGCATGAAAGCCGTTCTGTGATAACTCATTTCAAAACTAGGCTTCTGGATGATGATTGCTTCCAATCTATTAAGGAGCCATGCACACTCATGATTATAAACTGAGGTTGTTAACTTTAAGTCAGACACACACACAGCTAATGCCACCTATTTAGGGATCAGGCCAAAGATAAATTTATTTTGATTATTTATATTTATTAGTTGCCTATTAACGTAGTGCTGGTATCCACTCTAATGCCTGATTTGCATACAGTGCTAAGCCATAGTATGGGCTGTTGAATTCTGAGTTGGTGTGATGTGTGAACATGGCCACATGAACAAACCATGGTTTGTTAACTACAAACAACTTGGAGACCTGATTTGCGTGTAATGGTTGCAATTCCTGGATTGTTTAACCCAAGAATTGCCAGGAATGAGCGGAGTATGCGAGTCTTTCTGCTTTTAATCAACAACCCAGGAATTCCCTGTTCCTGGGTTGTTTCGTGACATGCAAACCAAGAAACTCTGGGTTGTTTATGGGTTAAACAATCCAGAGTTAACCCAACAGCAAACCAGGGTAAGTGTTGGGTTCTCTGGGTAGTTCAACCCATACTTTCTGGGTTTGCACATCACAAAACAACCCTGAACAGGGTGTTCCTGAGTTACTGATTAAAAGTGGAAATGGCTTGCGTGCAACTCATGCGCTCCACTCATCCTCAACAATTTCTGGGCTAAGCAACTCAGGAATTGCCACTGTGATGTGCAAACTAGGTCAATAAGAGAACCCTTAGTCTGTTGTTAGGCTGTGAACTCTGGGTTGTTTAAACCAAGAGTTGCCGTTATGCGTGAACCCAGAAATGTGTGTTGTTTCATTGGGCTACAGAGGTGGCGGGAAAGAGGGGAACTAAAAAAACAGCTGCTCTATATGCCAGTACTACAGTGCCACAAAAGTATTTGGGATACATGAAGGGAGTGGCTGAAGGAGGAGGGAAAGAACAACCGAGGAACTGAGAAAACAAACCAGTTTGTTCAATCGTCTGCCAGACAAAGCCTGGGTAGGACAGCAAACGATGGATTAAATAAACCATGGGTTAGCGTCATGTGCGAACCAGGTCTGTGTATGGCTAGAGAGAACTCTTTCACATATTACCTGGTCCAGCATGAGGTCCAAACTTTTGGAATACTTTATGGCTGAATTCTTCTGCAATAAGCTAAAAGAGCAATGTTATATTAGAGGGTAAGACAGATAATTTATGCAGTCAGTGTTTATTACAAAAATAGGAGGCATTATGGGGTTTATTAATAGGGATAACTGTATCCTAAGATAGGCTATCCATGTTAGAAAAAAGCCCATTTACTCACTGTGAATCTGTGCACAGAAACTCAGATTAGAAAGTCTTACCAAGAATAAACTAAATGGTAGTATTTAAGAAGTTCTGATAAAGTAATAACCCAAGCTGAACTACGACAAAAGATCCCACTGTTAATATTATATAAGCCATTTGACAAGCATATGGCTCATTCACCTTGTCCCTGAGACCCTGCACACGCAAACCTCAGTGAACACAAGGATCCTCTATATATGCAAAAACTGCTATCTTGATAACCTTACTTCACTAATGCAATGACCTAGAAAGAACATGCTTAATGAGAGCTCTGTATGGGTATTGGAGAGACAGCCCATGAAGCTCTGGATCAAGTTTCATTACTTTAAAATGTTTTATACTTTAGGGAGGTGCTATATATTATAGAAGAAAAATTGTTCTAGCACGCTTTAGCAGGCCGATTCAAAAACAACAAAGAATTCAAATTACTATGTGGAAGTAAATGTCACATAATTTCAAAGCTTAATGCAAAATGCTGAGGTCATCATCATATTTGAAACTGTGTGTCAGTTCCAACTAATACTGCTTTATAGTGCTATAATATAGTATAGGCAGCTGTCATTTCAGCGTTATTCTACAGGAGGATCATTTATAAGGACACAGTAGTAACTAATTTGCTCTAACACTTACGTACATATACACATACTCCACTAGATACTGAAATATTTCTGAACGGATTTTCAGAAGCAGCACATCTAGAATAGGCTTTTTACTGTTATTGCACTATAGAAAATTTATAAGAAAAGGCCCAAATACAAACCTGAGGTGTGAGAAATTTTTCAATGCGTTTAGATATAAAAAGTTTCTCCAATATGGAGTTGACAGATGGTCTATCCCTAGGATTTCTTTTAAATAACTGCGAAATTAGACCCCGGAGTTCATGTGAATAATGCACAGAAACAGGAGGAAATGATCCGGAGATTATCTTGAGCACCAGATTTTTCATATTACCAGCTTCAAACTACAGACAGAAGGGCAATTTGTACATATCAGAGTAGTAGTGCCATACCATACAGTAACAACAGGAGAGGACAACAAGATTCCATAATACTACAGAAATCATAGTTACTTTAAAATACTTTAGGAGATATTCTCAACTTGTTTTCAGTCTCACATTTTATCCATATAGATTCTTCATCAATTTAAGGATGTTTAAAACACAATTTAAGGATGTTTAAAACAATTAATCCAGGTTTGACAGACAACAACTAGAACCAACCAGCGCATATACACCCTGGAGACAGGCTGACCAGACATTCTTGGAATGGTTTCCCCCCTAGCCTCTGTGATATTTTGTAATATGCAGGGAAACAATCCTTTTTTCTTTCCAGTTTAGAGAGAGAGAAATGTAGCTCCTCAGGTGTAAACAAATAAAATATGGTTAACAGACTATTAAGTAATTGTTCTAACTCTGCAAATCTATGCACACTTACTAGGGAGTTAGTCCCACTGAATATAGAATTTACTTGTAAGTGAACATGCTTAAGACGTGCCATTTACCTCAGGGAATGGTGAACTCAACACACTGATGTTCATTCATGCTGAACAAAGTGCAGAAGCATCTGGCTAACAAATACTGATGTTGATCAGCCTTAATTTAACTACAATGGCACAATCTTGTTTTGTTTTTATTTAGCTGTGTCTAGCATAACGCACAAATATGAATGAGGGATCTGAATCCACAGCTCTAAGGACAACTAAGAGTTGTAATGGGGAGCCCGATTTACATGTATATGCTATTAGTGCAGGTTTCTTTAATCCTAGAAATACTTTTACCTAAAAAAGGAAGTAAGCTTAATTATGCAGTAAAAGTTCCTGAACAGTATTTTCATTTTTTACAAATACGTGTAACTATGTCAATTATTCTGAAATAAAAACATGGAAAGGATAATTATCTATTGCAGTTGTTCATTTCTCCCCACACTCTCATATGCAACAACCAAAACTATATGATCAGCAAGGGATACGCATGCACATGCAGTAATTATGAAGTCAACATACTTCATTTTTCTGACTAAAGAACTGCATCTGCAGGTAACTGGAAAAAATAGTTTCATTCATGAAGTATTGCAAAACTTCTACTTACGGCATGTTTCAGTGTACACATTTCATAGAGAACACAACCAAGAGCCCATATGTCACTGAATGAGAAATAGAGACACAACATTAGTTTGCACCAATAACAACAGTTACTGCACCTAGAACAACAGTTTGCATCTAGATGGTCAATACTGTAGTTTGTCCTTGGAACTTAGGCTGGCTTATGTTACTTTTCATCACCCTAAAATCAGCTATGACAGGTAGGTGTGTGCATGCACGTATGTACGTATTTCAGTTGTGGCAACTTTAGCTGTGGCAACAGTACCTGAGCTTCTAAGGGCACAAACCTATAGCGACAGTCAGCAGCCTCCGATGTCAGAGGCTGCCAAGTATCCAATGCAGGGCAGCCATAGCATGGAGGCGATCTGTGCCTCCATACTCCGGACATCCTGCATTTTTGGCTAGATGGCCGATTTTGGCTTTCTAGCTGCATCTTCAGGGATGGGAAGCGGGGGGAGGAAGCCACATGGTGCATAGGAAGCCACATAAAGCGGTTTCCGCAGTCTCCTCTCCTCCCCGCCCCCTTATCACCATCTCTGCACTGTTTCCAAGCGTGGAGACGTAGCTGGAGCAGAGAGAACCGCACCAGCTATGAGGGACTGAGGCAGGGAGCGGGGCTTCTGGGAACCATGTTTGGAGCCCTGGCTCTGATCTCAGTTCCCAGAAACCAAAAAATCCCATGGCCCTCTATGCAGTGTCTAGTGGCAATAGGATTGCTCCCTAAGACAACTGAAGCTGCCAAGGCTGAAATACATGGGGTCCCGGATAGCTTATGTAAGGAGCAAGTAGTAATGTGAATCTTATTTGCCTGCTTGCGGCTGCTGTTCCACTACTTTCCCAGCCATCTTTTGCCTGCTGTAGAAAGAAAGAGAATTCTCATTACTATCTTCCCCAAAATGCTGGGGAAGATTGTTGGAAGAACAGTGACCCGCACTGGTGCCTCAGGGGACTAGGCTAAGCTGGGGCAGCCTTACCATGAAGAAGAGTGAGGTGGCCATGCACAGCATATTCTGCGTATCATTAAAGGATATCTAATTGACAGTTACATATTAGGACATTTTTGCTATATGGAATACATTTGCATTTTCCATCTGTGCTCCATATCCAAAGCATACCAACCTGGTGTAGGGAAGCTATTACTTTAAAGAGCCAGGAGGCGTGGAACTATATTGGGCATAGTTCTTTGATAGACAAGGTATACATTACTGTTTACTTTATCCCAAAAATATAACTCTGAGATTAGATAAAAGTATATTGGGTTTTTGCATTTTCTTACAACGAAATAATAAGAACAGCAAAGACAAATAAACTGCAGCTTAATAAAAGATCATGGCATCTATATAAAATAAACTTCAGTGAAAAAAAATTAAGCTTACTGCTAAACATTACCTTTTATTGTTGTAAGGCTTGTTCTCACAGATTTCTGGTGACAAGTAATATGGTGTTCCTATACATGTTCGAGCAAGTTCCACTGTACTAAAATAAAAATAAGATGGCAATGGGTTAAATCATCCTTGGTAAAATTAAGGGAACTGGGAGCTTGGGGGTGGAGAATTATTTGAATGTTACCTATTAAGAACTCTGGCTATGCCAAAGTCTCCCAACTGTATTGTTCCATCTTTGGTTAAAAATATATTCTGGAGTAGAAAGAGAAAAATTCAGGCTCAATACCAAATTTCATTCAGTAAACAAGAAAGTAGCTTATGTACATTAACTTAATTTTAATCCAAAATTTACCAATCATCATTGCTAGGTGCTATTCTTACTTAACTGCGTATTAACAAGGCAAGGCGGTTTAACATCAAGAACTTCTCTTACTATATGAAAAGTGCTACTTGATGAATCAAGGTATTTGTTTTACTAATACAACTGAGGTATATTAGGGAGCAATCCTATGGCTGCTAGACAGCAGCTGGATGGCCATAGGATATGCTGTTTTCTGGGAACCGACCTTGGAGCCCGCACTCTGAGGTCGGTTCCCGGAAAATCGACCTCCCCCCACTTCCGCAGCCCTGTCCTCCGCGTTCACAAGAGGAGCATGGAGGGGCAGGAAAGGGGCATGGCTGGGTGTGTTCTGGATCAGGGAGAGCATAACTACGTGTACAAGACATCCAGTGTGTCGTACAGCAGCCTCCTGCCCCACTCCGTGGTCCTGCGACTAGACAGCCACAATCGGTTGTCTAGCCAAAAAAGCAGGACAGGGGAAGCGCGGAGGGCACGATTCCCTCTGTGCTTCTCCTGCCCTGCTTAGGATAGGCGGTTGCCTTTGCGTTCGGAAGCAGCCGCCTGTCTCGATAAGATTGCACCCTTAAGCTCTTGGCCTCTGCAAGTGAAACATGCTACTTTGCATATTCTAACTCTTTATCTCCTACTTATACTTATGAGCAGACTATTCCACAAGAGTCAAATAATGCTTTTTTGTAAGTATCTTTCAATCTATGACTTAAGATGCACTTCTGCCTCTCACTGCATAAGAAGGCATTTGTTTGACAGAACTTCAAGTAACAATCAGGTAACTGTTTAATTTCACCATGGAATCAAGACCTTAAGATGCATTTACTTCAACATGCAACATCAGGAATATTTGTTAATTGTTGCAAATAGCATAGGTTAGGTAAATTTTCAAAATACCCATTTATTGGATTAAAGAATGAGGATAGCATATGAAGGCCTTCTAAGTAAAAACGACAACCACCCTGAAATCTTTTAAAGTACTTGGAAATACACAAATAGTATACTTTCAAGATTTGTAGTCCTTGTTCGGAGAGAAAAAGAAAAAATCCTCCAGCATATAAACTAGATTACTAGAAGAAATCAAGACAAAAAGGAAGAGACATTAAATCCATGTTAGGCTAATGAAAAACACAACTAAATCTGTGACGCATCTTAAGTAGGCTGCAGTCCACTGCATACTTGAAAGTAAGCACTACTGAATTCAGTGGGACTTACTTCTAAGTAATATTTATAGAACTGGGCTGTATGGCTTTATCTGCTGCTATTTTAAAACAGAACTGATCATCCTAAGTCCTAGTTCTCGCAAATCAGATAACTGTTTAGTAGGTGAGGTGGCAAACCCATATATGAACAACACTTCAAACCACAGGTAGGGCTCACATGACAATGCTCCTGCATACAAAAATAAGTAAATCTCTACACACTCACACATGCACGTGCACATCCCCAAATCTAGCATGTCTGGGAGAAAGCTACACTAGAATTTTAGTCTGTGCCGTATAAGTTCCTATACACAGAAAATGTCTGGTACTAAGAAGCATTAAACCATGTGAACCTTAAGGAATGTGTATCTTTGTTTAGAGCTCCTTGCCATACATCCAGATTATATTTGATATTAAAGACCTATGATCTCCTTGGCCAGTGTCACAGATCTCACCTAAAGTCAGAAATTTCTAGTCTTTCTTGCTCAAAGGTACCTAGGATGATGGAAGTCTCCATCAAAGACAAAAGGTTTGTTGCCCATTATAACCAAAGTTTGTTTTAAGCTAGAGGCTGTGCCAAGTAGGTGAGATCTTACTGTCTGATGAGGAGATGTTAGTCTAGCTGTTTTCTTCCAGTTAATCATATTAAGAATAAATCAGGAAACTATGGTTCAACCAAAACCCAAAAGTAAGCTTTCAGTCACCTCACAGAATGAGGAAGAGGAGGAGGAGAGGAAGGGTGAGTCTGTGAGTGCAAGGACTGCTAGAACTCCTTCTCATAACATCAATTCCTGCTTTATTTATTGAATTTATTTATTTATTTGTTACTTATATCCTGACTTTCCTCCAAGAATCCCAAGGTGGCATACATGATCCTCCTCCTCTCCATTTTATCCTCACAACATCCCTGTGAGGTAAGTTAGGCTGAGAATCAGTGACTGGCCCAAAATTACCCAGTGAGCTTCATGGCCAAGTGCAGACTAGAACCTGGGTCTTGTGAGTCCCAGTCCAACTCTCTAACCACTACACCATACTAGCACCACATTTCAGCATTACATCTCAACCAGACCTTATATTTTCCGACAGGCCCTACCTGCAGTTTGAAGCACTACTGTCGAGACACAGGTTTGCTAACTCATCAACCATTAGTGAAAACTAAGTTCAACCCTCTACATTAGAGTACTGAAATTCAACAAAAAAATATTTATCTCTAGCCTACCTGAGACTTTATATCTCGATGCAAAATTTTTCTGTCATGTACATGTTTCAGTGCTAAACAGATCTGTACAAACCAATCCATGATCTAAAGATAAGTAGAAAATTTTTAGGTTTTTGTTAGAACGTTGTATTTCAAGATTGAAATTAGAGTAGCTCAAATGTCAAGCTCCTGAGATGCAGTTTCCTATACCCTCAAAATGTTCAGGTTTTCCGGCACAATACCTTGGAAATAAGAATGAAACATTTTGACATCACTATAAAAATGTCCTGCCCTTGCAATCCAATATTGAAAAGACACTATATAAAAGCAACACTTTTTATTTATTGCACAGAAAATGTCATATAGACAAATATATAGTCAATTCTACTAACTGTTAGGCTGTATAGAGTCCACATCATTTTTAAGGCAGGAATATATAACCTGGCAACTACTAACCATTTCAAAGTGTAGTTTTTAAGAGAAACAAATATAAAACAGGCAATAACCAACGTTTCTTGTACATTTTAAGTTAAACAGTATCAGAAAATTTCAGATCAGAAAAAATTACAACTCCGGAGCAGTTCGTTTTTGTTTCCCTGAGTTCAGAAAAATAAATGTTGAACTCAGATACAACTGTTCTCCAAGTACTGTCCTTCTCTCCTCATCCCTTTTTCCTTGTGTGTCATGCACACGCTTTTGGGAAAGAATTGCCTTGTTACTGATCTTTGTAAGCTACTCTGGAAGCCTTTTCAGATAAAGAGCAGGCTAAAAACCATTTAAAGAAAATAAACTAACATTTGATTTTTGCCACGTCTACATATGTAAATGAAAACATTATTTTCTAGAAAAACATCCACAAAGGGAAGAAGTTACATGCCCCTTTAATCTGGACTGAAATCTTGTCCACAACTAAATGTTCCCATGATTTATCAAAGCAACGAACAGGCAGCATATGGTTGTCTTTCCATCTAGCCACTACATGTAGTTTAGTGCCATCGGTAAAATAAAATCCCTTCCAACTTTTGGTATGGCCTCTGCATCTATAGATCTTAGAAAGACTGCAGTAGACTCTACTGGAACGACATAGCCTGTAATCGATTTAAGGTGCAATTCTATGCATATTTAGACAGAAAAAAGGCCTACAACTCCCAGCACGCCCCAGCATAGCTGGCTGGGGCATGCTGGGAGTGAAGAGATCTTTTTTTCTGTCTAAACATGCATAGGATTGCACCCTTAATAACTTAAGAGAATCCAACCCAGTATCTTCTAATTTGGGGGCATGATCCCCAAAGGTGGTAGTATATCCCTCTAGCTTGATACTTCTTCCAGTAACAGTCAGATGTTTATTTACATTGGGCAGCTTAGCTGGAGTAAGGTACCATCTTGCTATTGCCTTAAATATTTCTTTAATGTTGTAAGAAGAAGATAGAAGTGGGGTTGAAGACCATATTTTAGCCCACATCTCTGCTTCTATTTGTATTCTTAAGTCCTAGGACCAAGTCCTGGCAAGGTAAGAAGGTATTTATGGCCACACATATAAGTCGTAGGGTACCAAGGTGACCTCTTTTGAATGAGTCATTTGCTATGAGATTTACAGACCTGGTAAACTCCTATTAATTTGTGCAGAAATGCTGGAGTTGTAAATGTAATGGCTCAACTGTAGATAGATATTGATTCCACTTTCATCTCAAAACTAGTTAGAATACATGCCTTTCACAAAAGTCTGCCCCCTTCATTACACCTTTAAGGGAGCAATGCTATGCATGTTTAGACAGAAAAGAGTCCTACAACGCCCAGCATTCCCCAGCTGGCAATGACTGTGGAATGCTGGGAGTTGTAGGACATTTAAAAAAATATTATTAATATGCAGAATGTAGGGCATTTAAAAAGTATTATTAACATGCAGAATATTGCACCCTAACTCTCACTGCCTTATTCTTCCCCCATAAGACATCCCGGTTCAAAGAAAGTTTTGCCCCCAAAAGGTGGAAATTGGGGATATTCCTTGTGTTTGGATTTTTGGTAAAGTCATCATTTTCACTACTTGCGAGAGTGCAAGTAGCCATGACAGGTTTTGTTTTTCTCATTCCATCATATCACTCCTTAGATGCTCCATCAATTTAGCATAGTTATATTTTTAATCAAGTCTTGATAATCAGAAATATTGATCACATACCTTCAAGCCTTTTCCACCCACTTGTATTCATACTTCATCGTTATTGCTTCCTGATCTTCTCTTGGAACATTTATAGGCAGTATCCCCAAAGCTGAATAATTCATTTTGAAACCAGACACAGAACTATAATATGAAATGACTTTCTAAAGTGCTAATAATGAGAACTGGAGATTTGCCACACAAAAAACAGTATAATCAGAAATGTTATGGTGAATCTAACCAGCCTATAAGCCCCTGCATCTCAGGGTCTCCCCTTACTGCCTCTGTCAAGGGTTTTACTGAGAAGGCAAAAATCAGGGAGGAATAAACCTACCAGGTTTCCCACTGTACCTGAAAATCCTTTGATCTGTGATTATTTACCCTTACCAGGGCCTTTGGGACCTCATACAAGGCTTTGATTGCCTAGAGGGAGCCCATCCCAAACACCCTATGTTTTAATAGAGGTAGAAGACGGGCTTCCTCCAGGTGATCAAAGGCCTTTTCAGCATCTAGGAATGCTTACTGCTAGTGATAATTTACTTTTTACAGTAGCTGATGACACTGACCATCTGCTTAACATTAGCTGGTAACCTTGGCGTGGGACAGGTGGGCAGGGATTATTCATGTAATTGTGCTGCATTTCAGAGGTATACAGCACAGCTGATCTCCATCCCCTTCCCATTCCTGAAAATTTGAAGGAAGCTTGAGGTTTGTTTTGGTGCTACAATTGTGAGGCACAGCACCAGAACGGAAGTCCCAACCTTCCTCTCTAGACCTGAGTTGAAGCGGGTGGCAGGTGGTTGGCTTTCTGCTTCCAAGGTACTCCTAGAAGCACAGAGCCAAAGCAAACGTCAATTGTTCTCTCCAGCTCTGACCTGGAGGAAGGGGGAAGACAGCAGGACTGGCTTTCACACTACACTTCTGCGAATGACCTTACCTAGTTCCAACCTTGAAGCTGAGGAAAAAGGCTATGGGTAACTTGGGATTGTACCTGAAAAGGAGTCCCAAAATGTGCAGTTGCCAGGACCCCCGCCTCCAAAGCATGGAGCATTTGGATTGGCCACCAAAGCCAGCCAAGATTTGTGGACCCCTAGTCTCAGACCAACATAGTGGATATTTATAAATAAATAAAATTATCAGAGCTAGATTTTCAAGCAATATAATTCTCAACCCGTTACCTGGTCTTCTGAAAACAAGACACCTTTCTGTGCATTAATTTTTTTAAACAGATCTCCTCCTTCACAATAATCCATCACTATGTAAAGACAACCACCTTCTGTAAAAAAAGAAGACAGAAATAAGTTTGTGTGACAAGTGTTCACTTATACCACATATACAGTAGTCAGTTCCTTGATTTCTTGTTTAGTTTTCTATTATTGTATATTTTCAAAGTCATACCACAGATATGAAAGATGGGAGACTCGCATCTATTTGGTGGCCTATCACAGCCGGATCATAACCATATTTATTTAGAAGTGCTATTGATCAACATGTCTTACGTTTACATAAGCATGCATAGAATTACAGCATTAATTTTTTTTTTAAAAAAAGGGCCAGAAAACCCAATGACAAAAGGCAGTATCCAAGAGTATAAAACAAACATCACCAATTCAGCAACCTTTAGCCCAGTTTGTGTTTATATTGCCCTATTTTATTTCAAAATGCCATGCAATTGATTCTTAAGCCTAACCTTCAAATGATTCTCTGTACAGGACGATATTTGGATGTTTCATGTTTGCCAACACCGCAACTTCTCTCCTAGATTCTTCTCTCTCTTTATTTGACATCTTAAAAACAGAAGCATTATTTTTAAAATAGAAATATACAAAAAAAATGTAGTAAAAGGAAATAAAATCTGAGAAACTCACCTTGGATATATTGATCTCCTTAATAACATATTGTCTGCCATTTTCCTTGGCTTTAACCAGAACTGCTTTCCCAAAAGATCCTTCACCAATCTTTTGCACCTTAATATACTTGTCCATGATATTTTTCTAAGGCATTCTTATGCATGAGCTAGGAAGAAAAAAAATTTTTTTTTAACTGAATAACCAAGTTGCTCTTCAGTACCTGCAAGATCAAGTTATGCATTGCAAGCCACTTTGTAAATCATTTGTCTTTTTAATACCATCAAGATTTCAACAGCCCCTTCCATGATAAGGTCTCCAAGCCCATCACTTCCATCATTTGTGCTTTAACTAAGCTGAAGTTTGCATTCACTGTCTTTATTTCAATCACCGTGGGAGATGTTTTTCAACGGAACATAGAAACATTTATATATACTTTACTCACTTAAGGAGTTTTTATAACATTAACAAGAAGATAAAAGTCAAACTCACAGCACAAGTCAGAAAATAAGCATTGCATTTGGCACTTTCCAGAGCAGCACTTATTTGAATCTCAGTTGTGTTGCCTGACCTTATGCATGTTTACCTGGATGTAGATTCCACTGAGTTCAGTGAGGCTTATTCCCAAATAAGGATTAAAGCCTTATTTGGAAGTAAGCTGTACTGAAATCAGCAGGACCTACTTCCAAGGAAACATTACGCTTCTTAGTAAAGAAGCCTTTAAATGATACCCCAAACTGATTATGGGTAAAGTGTGATAGCAGAGCTCCTGAATTAAGTTAACTATCTGGACATATTTCAATCCAGTATTGGCCTGCCTTGGGGAATGAAACTGCTTTGATGCCCTGACAGATAACAGTCTTCAGGATATACACAAGGGGAATGTGACTCTGCTGATCTTCTGAATCTCTCAGCAGCTTTCAGTACCATCATCCATGGTATCCTTTTCAGGTGCCTGATTAGGCTGGAGGCACCTGCTTTGCTCCTACTGCCTGACTGGTAGGTACCAGAAGATGGTAAGTATGACAATGGAACCAATTACCTAGGGAGGTAGTGTCTCTCATATTGGAGGCATTCAAGATGAGGCTGGACAGCCATCTGTCAGGGATGCTCTGACTTGGGTTCCTTCATAGAGCAGGGGGTTGGACTCGATGGCCTTGTAGGCCCCTTCCAACCCTACTATTCTATGATTCTACATGGGCTTGCCCTTTTGGTGACCTCAAGCTACAATCTTAAGCACACTTACTAGGGAGTTAGCCCAATGGAACACAGTGGGATTTATTTCTGAGTAAACACATATAAGATTGGGCTGCCAGTTTTTGAAATGTTAATAAGTGCCTACTTCAACTAAAGGAAGACAAGGTGGTCCCCTGGCCCCAGGATAGGTTCCACTGTTTACTGAAGTCAGATTGGTGGCTAGTGTAGGCAAGACGTAAAGGAGTGCTTCTGCTGATAAAGCCTTGTGGATGCACTCCTAGGGAGATTCACTTATCACATGGACAAAACAGTTTTATTCTATATGGCTTTCAATTAATTAGGTAAAGGCTTTTGAACTATTATTTGGGGCCACTTTGTTAGATATTAATTGTGGTTTTATATTGCTGTTTTGGTAATGTTTTAGTTTACTCCTTTGTAAACTACCATTAAAGACCAGTCTGGATGAAACATAGAAAGCCCAGAGGGTCCCCAAATGACCACCCAACTGGTGAAGAGGGCATCAGGCAGGGATGTCGTTAGGGGAGGGCCCACCTGGGCACAGGCCCTGGATCTTTTCTGAGCTGTGCCCCAGATCTTTTGAGCTGTCCTAATTGCCTTTTTTTTTTTTTTTTTTACATTTTCCCATTGACTTGCATTGGAAAACAAAAATGGCCATAACATTTTTAGTTTGTAGGAGACATATATGAAATTTGGAGGCTTAGTAGCCCCCATGGAGCTGACTGAATATGCCAAATTTCAGACAGTTAGGTCTAGTGGCTTTTGTGCTAGCCACAGGTAAAATTGCTTTTTCCAAGAAAATCTGTCAAAGAAAAGAGCTATAATTTTTGTGTGCTTCCACATAAATTCATGGAGTTTTGGGACCTAGCAGGCCCTATGGGGCTGACTGAACCTACCCACCCGGACCTTAAGATCATCATCAGCGGCCCTTCTCCATGAGCCCCTGCCAAAGGAAGTGAGGCAGGTGGCTACTAGGAGGACGGCTTTTTCTGCTGCGGCACCCCAGCTCTGGAATTAGCTCCCTAGTGAGGTTCGCCTGGCGTCTACATTGTATTCCTTTCGGCGCCAGGTGAAGACCTTTTTATTTTCCCAGGCATTTTAGCTTTCTAAATTTTTATCTTTGCTGTTTTAAATTTGTATTTTAAATTCCTGCACTGCTGCTAGGTTTTATTGTGGTTGTATTGTTATATTGTGGTTTTAATGTTCTATATATTTTAAATTGTTTTATTTTGTGTTGTTTGGTTTTAATTTTTGTGAACCGCCCAGAGAGCTTCGGCTATTGGACGGTATAGAAATGAAATAAATAAATAAAATAAAATTTCAGACAATTAGGTCCAGTGGCTTTTGCGCTAGCCATGCATAAAGTTTCATTTTCTCAAAGTCTAAAACAAAAAGTAAAAACTGTCAAGTCACCCAGGGGATTAGAGATCCTAATCAGAAGGTGTTTAAGGTGACCATTAGGAGGTCACTATCCTTATCTCTGGTGTAGGTTTTTTTTGAGGTGCAAAAAACCTCTCTCCCCCTACTTTTCTTTTCTGCTCTTACATGCCCACTGTTGGGAGGTTGCCTGCAATGAAATTTTGAGGAGGGAGAAGGAAGGGAAGAAAGAGCTCCATGTGAAATACTGGTATTTCACACAGCATCTGATTTTACTGCCCCGAACTGGAACCTTTGGATTCTGCAGAAGTTTAGTAGCTGGGGTTTTAAATAGGTTCTACAGTTTTAAAAAAGCTAGAAAAAGCCCTCAGCCACCTCACCTCATAAAGTTCATTTAAGTATGTGCAATCCTTGCAAACCCTGCACAGCCTCCTAAATTCATCTGAAGTACTACCTCTCTGAAGGGAGCCACTTGGCTTAGGGAATTCTCTCTACCCCGCACCCTCATGCACATTTCCAATCACCATTCTTCTTTTCTTCTTCCCTCCCCTATCCTGTTCTTTCTTTCTTTCTTTCTTTCTTTCTTTCTTTCTTTCTTTCTCTTCTTTATTCCACCCAGAGCATATCTTGGGGAATTCTTAAAGAGATTTCTCTTTGGGGGGCAAGAGAAGTTCTGAACTGTATTTGACTTTATACAAAGAGACAAGAGGGCTGGTTTTTCTCCTTCTCCTCACTCAAGTCTTTGAGAAGAGTGGGTTCATATGGTTGCAGAAAAAACAAATCTGGGGCTGTTTTGTTTGTCAGTTGCCATTATCCAGCAATAGGAAGGGCTGTAGCTCAGTGGTAGAGCACATGCTTGGTATGCAGAACGTCCTGTGTTTGATCCCCAGCATCCCCAGGTAGGGCTAGGAAAGAATCCTGCCTGAAGCTCTGGAGAGCTGCTGCTGCCAGTCAGTGTCAACAATTCTGGGCTAGATGGACCCAGGGTCTGACTCAGTATAAGGCAGCTTCCTATAGGAGTTTTTGGTTTGTTTTTTAAGTGGAGGGGAGATAAATATTGCTAATTTATGCAATCCTATGCATGCCTACTGAGAAGTCCCATTATGTTTAATGAGACTTACCCTCAGGAAAGTGTGCATAGGATTTCAGCACAAGTTAGTTTTGCAGGAGGTTTGCACCTTGATGTGCAGCATGTTTACTCAGAGTTGTGAGCATGGTGCTGCAAGTCCTGAGTTGTGAGCATGGTACTGCAAGCTTAATACAGTGCCTACTCAATTCCGTCTAATGAATTGACTACCCTTTCAGGTCAGTCCTATGCATGTTTTGTCATTAGTTGGTTTTGGGTTTTTTTTGCAAGAACTCTAGCTTCAGTGGTGAGGGAAAGGCACTTAGTACATGCTCAGAGTTTCTCCATAACTTAGGCCTAGTTTTGAAAACAGACTCATTGGCTGAATCCTGGTGAAGTTTTGGCACAAGTGAAGTTATGGGGAGGAAGATACAATGAGAGCTTGTGCATAACGAGGAGAGGAGTTGCACAAAACAAGACATCTGTTTTAATGAAGAATTGCTAGAGGCTGGTAGGATGAGGAGGGATGGTTGCATGGAGGGGAATAGAAGTGGTAGGGGAGAATGTAAGTGCTCAGTGGTGAAAGAAAAACATTCTGCACATGCTCAGAGGCACTCTATATTTAAGAACATAAGAAGAACCGTGCTACATCAGACCAAGGTCCATCTAGTCCAGCATTCTGTTCACACAGTGGCCAACCAGATGCCCATAGGAAACCCACAAGCAGGACATGAATGCAATAGCACCTTCCCACCCATGTTCCCCTGTTGCTAACATTGGTGAAATGTAAATAAATTATAATAATTCTAAATTAGAATGCATGTATATGCTTCAGAAACTTTGCAGGTTTCTTGCCTGGGGTACACCTCTAATGAAAATGTGCATTTTTATACAAATTTACCCAAAAACTATTGGGGAAGGGGTGAAGGGAAGGGAAAGCAAATCACTCCCTCCCCCACATTGGAGAACTCCCCTTCCATGTGAACTGCTGCACCTATCCTTCTGAAACTTTGCTGGTGTCTTACTTAGGGACAACTGTAGGCTGCCTGTAATTTTCACAACAATGGTCCACAAGGAACATAGGGAGATAAGTATGTCCTCTTTTGGAGACCTCAAAATGTCAAGGCCACCCTTGCACAAAAACCCTTGTGCTTATCGTTCTGAAATCTGGCAGACATTGATCTCCTCTGATGGGGCAATGAATCCTGAAATTTTTATCCAATTCTTCCAAGGAATTAAAATGTTATTGGCAGTTCCCTTTAAAAGAAAATCAAAATATAAACCCTGCACTTATTTTTCTGACATTGGGCAGATGTACTCCCCTTCTAGGGGGCTCCTATGCCTCAAATGATCATCCAGTTCTGACCAAGAGAACAAAGTTACAGGGTTTTTTTCTAATTTCCCATGGTAGACAACAGGAAGCATAAAGACTCTTGTTTCCAAACATTGACTCAGGTGTCCAACTACAAATTGGCCAGAGCAGAAGCGGGATGTTTTCCAAAATGCTGAATCGGGGTCTGAGTTGAAGTGGGGTGGGGAGTCACTGCACACTTCTTATGTGTATATGTATGTAATCTATACACACACACACACACACCGTATGCACTCCACACACACACACATACATATATTAGACGTGCGCTTAGACTCATGTATATATGCAAATTTGTGTTATGGGCCTGTGCCCCAGATCTTTTAAGAACCTAGCAACGCCCCTGACACCAGGGCAGCAGAAGCAAACTCCATTTTATTCCTGAAGTCACAATGGTGAACTTTAAACTTTTAAAGTGAGTTTGAATTGCAAAACTGCACACGCTCAGAGTATTTTTTTTTTATTATTATTCTTTTAAGAAATCAGGGTTGTGGTGGTTGTTCTAACATATCAGGAATGTGAAGGCAATTCTAAAGCATGGAATGGTGGCTGGGGGGCAAAGAGAAACGTTAGTTGTGTGCTTCCCACCTAAAGTAATACACATGGTCAGCTGAAGGGCCCCCCCATAAGACCATTAAGCGCAGGGTCTAAAATTACCTAGCTACACCATTCGGTTAAATACAAGCCATCTTCTGTTACATTGTGTAGCAAGCACACATTCAAACCCCTGTCAATAAACCATTAGCACTCTTTAATTCACCCGTTCTTAGTAAGGATAGCTAAAGAATGGTTAGGATGGAATTCCTCTTCTCCCGCCCCGAGGTTGATGAGGTGGGGTGAGGATTTTTAATTTGCCTTTGTTAACTGATCTGCATACCGTGGCAGTTACCCAGCGCTAATTACCTCGAATTCTACAGATTTAGCTGGTGAGAATGCTGTATGTAAGCTTCTACGTTTGGCCACCCCAGGAGGGGGAGGCGTGCAGGGTTGTTGTTTTACCCCCAGCTACCAGGCATCCTTGCAACCGCAAGGAAGGAGCCTCCCCTTCTCAAAACTACCACGGCTATGGCCTTGGGCATAGCGCGGCCGCGGCGGCAGAAGAACCAGAGCACAAAGCGAGGTAACTTACTAGGCAGGAGCCGCGAGAGCACCACCGACCACGGAAAACGAGCACACTCACACTCCACTGCCTGCGCCGACAACTACGAGGCAGCCTCTCTGCTCCCAACCTCTTTGGTGTATCCACCTCACCCTTTCCCAGCTCCAACCCAGCCCAAGCGTCGGTCCCACCCCTTTCGCGTTGCTATAGGACGCTGGCCTAAACCTCCCCCTGCCATTGGGTGAAATCGGGACCCGAATGTTTGGATGCACCAGCTAGGGAGCGCCGTAGTGGTTGCTTACAGCTTCACCCTGGTAACGCGCAAGAGGAAGGTCACGTGACCCAAGGGGAAGGCGTAAGGAGGGAGAGGGTGACGGTATTCCGGAGGAGGAGACCCGCGAGATAGAGATGCCTGTAATAGGGATGAGGAGGCTGTTGCCCTCCAGATGTTCTTGGACTCCAGCTCCCATCATTCCTGACAACTGGCCGTGTTGTCTGGGGCTGATGGGAGTTGGAGGCCTGCAACATTTGGAAGCCGGCAGGTCCCACACCCATGTTGTATACCATTATCTATGTCCGGTTATCTGCAGTGAGAAGGGGAGAATGAGGATGGGAGTATGATGCTTGTACGGCGAATATGGAACTTCTGCATGTATAATATTTCTTTTTTTAATCTATGCCTGCAAGCACGCGGCATCTTCGCGCTTGTATTGACGCCTTCTTGTTGCCTGTGCTTATTCAGAAGTTTTACAGTTGGTCATTATATTATGTTTCTCTCAGGGCTGGCTGGGCTATGCTGGGAGTTGTTGGGATTTGTTTCTGTCCAAACGTGCATAGGATTGCGCCTTTAATATGCTTGCTTAAAGTGTCTGAAGCCATTGCTTTGAGGGGCTTGTGAGCCAGTTTCTCTCCCCGCCCCCCAGCCCCCAACGAGCGTTAATCTGGATTGGCAACAGATTTTTTTGACCAACACTGTCTGCTTTCTCATGCCTTCCTTTCTTTTCTTTTTGCAGTTATTTTATTTACAGTGCTGACAAAAGTATACAAACACATAGTTGGATCAAAATACTATCAACAATTTTATAATATAAACAAATGTATAAACCAAGCCAACAAATATCACAAGGATCTTAGCAAAAAGGTTGCACATTCTCCTGATTGTTATTACAACAGTACATTACAAGTAAAGACCACTTTTCTATGGTAGTCTATACCCTGATACAATTTCAGTTTCCTCTACTATCTTTTACCAATAGTCCTTAATCATAGGGCAGAACCAAAAAAAATAAAGGCCATATCTGCATTAGACATTTTTTTTTCCTCCAGCACCTGTTATCAGCCTTATGATAAATATCGTTATGCCTTGCAGGCATTAAATACCAGCAAAATAAAACTTTTTAAAAAATGCTTTATGATTTGTGATGATAGTCTGCTGTGAAATATTATTCCAAAACCATGTCCAGATACTGTCCGGAATCTAAGAAGTTTGTTCTCTTTCCCATCTCTTTTGATAACTGTGACTAGTAAGGTATAAAGCTAAGAGAGCTTTATACAACGTACTCAACAGATTTTCCTGATTCTGTGTCATCAAGATTTCAAAGAGCTCCCCCCCTTCCCAGGAGACCCAACTTTCCTTAGTAACCTCAAGGCTAGACTTCTAAGCTATAAACATTTGAAAAATAAAGTGTGGAACCTCAGCATTGCATTCTGTATTAGTTCATATTATTTAAATGTTTCATCATTTCGAAGTGCATTTATGTCAATTAGCCCGTGATTATACCATAAGGATTGATTACCCAATTGCGTTTCATCTGTCATCTCTTTGTTATACATAACAGTTTAATGGAGATAAACCTAGACTTAATTATCCCTGAAGTTTCAACAATTTTTTAAATGGGGTTTTGGTGGATGGGTTCATTCTTGACATATTTTTATGAAAGGAGAGCGGAGAACAGGAAGGCCTGGCGTGCTATGGTCCATGGGGTCACGAAGAGTCGGACATGACTTAATGGCTGAACAACAACAACAGAACCATAGAATATTTTTCAACTCTGTGGAGACTGTATGTTGTTCTATCTCAGTTGCTTTGTCTGGGTTGAACCAGGTCTTCAAATGCATAAGCAAAGCAGCAATATAATAATTTTAATGGATGGAAAGGCATTATTTATATACATACCTTGCCTAATAATGAAAAAAATGAAAGTGTTGTATATCAAAAATAAAATAACAAAAGCTGTGTAAAATAAACCAAGAACAGCAAAGAATAAAATAAAAATAAAACAAACATTAAAAAGAAATAAGAGAAACAACATAGCTGAATAGATTTTATCAGATTAAGCCTGTAGGAACAAAAAGAAGCCTTCATCAGCTGTCTAAAACAAGTGACTGAAGTGGATTAAGTATTCCCAATCTGAGAAGAGTTTCCTATGACAAGGTTTCCTTGCCAAGGTTGCAGAGGCCCTTGCACAGAACTACGTCTCCCTATCAGCAAGCATGCGGTCCCTATGGGCATTCATGGTTTCCCTATGGGCAGGTAGAAGCCTATGTTTCCCTCTGGGCATTCAGGATCCTCCTATAGGCAGGGAGAAGCCTATGTTTCCCTTTGGGCATTCAGGATCCTCCTATGGGCAGGTAGAAGCCTATGTTTCCCTATGGGCATTCATGGTTTCCCTACGGACAAGTACTATCATTGGTTTTAGTATTTCTCTGTGAAAGCTGTATTCCATATGTCCCCTCCACCTTCGCAATTTTATATACGTATGATATATATCCCCTTCATGGATCACTGCCTTGTTGTGGTGAAGGGGCTTGTGTAACTCAGTGAAGCCATAAGCTATGCCATGCAGGGCCACCCAAGACGGACAGGTCATGGCGGAGGGTTCTGACAAAATGTGGTCCACTGGAGAAGGAAATGGCAACCCAGTCCAGTATTCTTGCCAAGAAAACCCCATGGAACGTATCACAAGGCTAAAAGAGATGACGCCAAAAGATGAGCCCCTCAGGTCAGAAGGCTAAAAGAGATGACGCCAGAAGATGAGCCCCTCAGGTCAGAAGGTGTCCAATATACTACTGGGGAAGAGCAGAGGGAATTTCCAAGTAGCGCCAGAAAGAGTGAAGTGGCTGGGCCAAAGCCGTCTGAGTCTTTTCTGAGAAGACTGTCTGAGGAGTCTTTTCAAGTAGCTGAGGAAAGAAGGCCAGCGAAAAACGGGGGAGAAAGGGGAAGATATACCCAACTGAATGCAGAGTTCCAGAGAATAGCAAGGAGAGACAAGAAGGCCTTCTGAAATGAACAATGCAAAGAAATCGAGGAAAACAACAGAATGGGAAAGACTAGAGATCTCTTCAAGAAAATTGGAGATCTCAAGGGAACGTTTTGTGCAAAGACGGGCATGATAAAGGACAAAGAAGGCAGGGACCTAACAGAAGCAGATGAGATTAAGAAGAGGTGGAAAGAATACACAGAACTATACAGGAAAGATCTGAATGTCCCTGCCAAGAAAACCCCATGGAACGTATCACAAGGCCAAAAGATATGACGCTGGAAGATGAGCCCCTCAGGTCGGAAGGTGTCCAATATGCTACTGGGGAAGAGCAGAGGGTATTTCCAAGTAGCGCCAGAAAGAGTGAAGCGGCTGGGCCAAAGCCGAAAGGACACTCAGCTGTGGATGTGTCTGGTGGTGAAAAGAAAATCCGATGCTGTAAAGAACAATATTGTTTAGGAACCTGGAATGTCAGATCAAGGAATCAAGGTAAGCTGGAGGTGGTCAAACATGAGATGGCAAGATTGAACATCGACATCTTGGGAATCAGCGAACTAAAATGGACAGGCATGGGCGAATTTAATTCAGGTGACCATCATATCTACTATTGTGGGCAAGAATCCCTTAGAAGAAATGGAGTAGCACTCATAGTCAACAAAAGGGTGGGAAAAGCAGTACTGGGGTACAATCTTAAAAATGATAGAATGATCTCAGTACGAATCCAAGGCAAACCATTCAACATCACAGTAATTCAAGTCTATGCCCCAACCACTGAGGCCAAAGAAGCTGAGGTTGATTGGTTCTATGAAGACCTACAACACCTTCTAGAACTAACACCAAAAAAAGATGTCCTCTTCATCATAGGGACATCTTGGAATGCTAAAGTAGGAAGTCAAGAAATCACCGGGATAACAGGCAGGCATGGCCTTGGTGTACAAAATGAAGCAGGACAAAAGCTAATAGAGTTTTGCCAAGAGAACACGCTGATCATAGCAAACACTCTTTTCCAACAGCACAAGAGGCGACTCTACACATGGACGTCACCAGATGGTCAATATCGAAATCAGATTGATTATGTCCTTTGCAGCCAAAGATGGAGAAGCTCCATACAGTCAGTAAAAACAAGACCTGGAGCTGACTGTGGCTCAGATCATGAGCTGCTTCTTGCAAAATTTCGGCTTAAATTGAAGAACGTCGGGAAAACCACTAAACCGTTCAGGTATGACCTAAATCATATCCCTGATGAATATACAGTGGAGGTGAGGAATAGATTTGAGGGATTAGACCTGATAGACAGAGTGCCTGAGGAACTATGGATGGAGGTCCGTAACATTGTTCAGGAGGCAGCAACGAAATCCATCCCAAAGAAAAAGAAATGCAAGAAAGCAAAGTGGCTGTCTGATGAGGCTTTACAAGTAGCTCACGAAAGAAGGGAAGCGAAAAGCAAGGGAGAAAGGGGAAGATATACCCAACTGAATGCAGAGTTCCAGAGAATAGCAAGGAGAGACAAGAAGGCCTTCTTAAATGAACAATGCAAAGAAATCGAGGAAAACAACAGAATGGGAAAGACTAGAGATCTCTTCAAGAAAATTGGAGATCTCAAGGGAACGTTTTGTGCAAAGACGGGCATGATAAAGGACAAAGAAGGCAGGGACCTAACAGAAGCAGATGAGATTAAGAAGAGGTGGCAAGAATACACAGAAGAACTATACAGGAAAGATCTGAATGTCCCTGATAGCCATGATAGTGCGGTCACTGAACTTGAGCCGGACATCCTAGAGAGTGAAGTCAAGTGGGCCTTAGGAAGCAGTAGTAACAACAAAGCTAGCGGAGATGACAGTATTCCAGCCGAGCTATTTAAAATCCTAAAAGATGATGCTGTTAAAGTGCTGCATTCAATATGCCAACAAATCTGGAACACTCAACAGTGGCCACAAGACTGGAAAAGGTCAGTTTACATTCCAATTCCAAAGAAGGGCAACGCCAAAGAGTGTTCAAACTACCGCACCATTGCGCTCATTTCACATGCCAGCAAGGTGATGCTCAAAATCCTACAAGCTAGGCTTCAGCAGTATGCGAACCGAGAACTACCGGAAGTACAAGCTGGGTTTCGAAGAGGCAGAGGAACTAGAGATCAAATCGCCAACATTCGCTGCATCATGGAGAAAGCAAGAGAATTCCAGAAAAACGTCTATTTCTGCTTCATTGACTACACTAAAGCCTTTGATTGTGTGGATCGCAACAAACTGTGGCAAATTCTTAAAGTGATGGGAGTACCAGACCACCTTACCTGTCTCCTGAGAAACCTGTACGAGGGTCAAGAAGCAACAGTAAGAACCAGACATGGAACAACCGATTGGTTCAAAATTGGGAAAGGAGTACGACAAGGCTGCATATTGTCACCCTGCTTATTTAACTTATATGCAGAGTACATCATGAGAAATGCCGGGTTGGATGAATCAGAGGTCGGAATTAAGATTGCTGGGAGAATTATCAACAACCTCCGATATGCAGACGATACCACCCTAATGGCAGAAAGCGAAGAGGATCTCAAGAGCCTCTTGTTGAGGGTGAAAGAGGAGAGTGCAAAAGCTGGTTTGAAACTCAACATTAAAAAAACGAAGATCATGGCATCTGGCCCCATCACTTCCTGGCATATAGAAGGGGAAGAAATGGAAGCAGTGACAGATTTTACTTTCTTGGGCTCCAAGATCACCGCAGACGGTGACTGTAGCCATGAAATTAAAAGACGCTTGCTCCTTGGGAGGAAAGCTATGGCCAACCTAGACAGCATAGTAAGAAGCAGAGACATCACCTTGCCGACAAAGGTCCGTCTAATCAAAGCTATGGTTTTCCCAGTAGTAATGTATGGCTGTGAGAGCTGGACTATAAGGAAGGCTGAGCGCCAAAGAATTGATGCTTTCGAACTGTGGTGCTGGAGAAGACTCTTACGAGTCCCCTGGACTGCAAGGAGGTCAAATCAGTCCATCCTAAAGGAAATCAACCCTGAGTGCTCATTGGAAGGACAGATACTGAAGCTGAAGCTCAAATATTTTGGCCACCTAATGCGAAAACTCCCTGGAAAAGACCTGCTGGGAAAGATTGAAGGCAAAAGGAGAAGGGGACGGCAGAGGATGAGATGGCTAGATAGCATCACCGATGCAATGAATATGAACTTGAGCACACTCTGGGAGAGAGCAGAGGACAGGAAGGCCTGGCGTGCTATGGTCCATGGGGTCACGAAGAGTCGGACATGACTTAACGACTGAACAAATTATATATGCATAATAATCCAAATGCATGATTTCCAACCAGATAAAGTTAAGTGTCTTTGAAATCAGTGTGTCTAAGTGCCTGAACTGTGAGTACCGATTAAGCCTTCAGCCACGTAATACCAGCAGCTTCAGCCTTAACACTTCTTTTATAGCCTCAACCTGCCACTGGAAAAGCAGAATGAGAAGGCTGCTGTTTTTGCAAGTACGCCACCTGCCACTGCCCAGAAACATGCTACTAGAGCCTTCCCCAACTTGGCGCCCTCCAGATGTGTTCGGACAATTCCCTCTATTCCCAGCCAGTGTGGAATTATGGGAATTGTAGTCCAACGCATCTGGAAGGGGCCAATCACTGCGCTGATCTCAAATCAGAATTCTGTTAAAACGCGACTGAGAGTGGCGGGCGCCACACACCACCTCCGCTGCTCTTAGCATAGCGCAACATTTCCAAGCCAGGCAAGTTGGAGAGCAAGGTGCACGCGCAAGCCCACAATCCCCTTGGCCGAGCGCCGCCCAATTAGGATTCGGCATTCCGGACTGGCGCTCAGGAGGCGGAATCTCACCGTCGTCCGGCGCGCCTGCGCGACGCAGAACGCGTACCTGGCCGGGGAGAGGGCGGGGTTCCGTGGTGCGATCGCCGATAGGGGAGTTGATTGGCTGGCGGAGGCTGACCTCGGAGGGGCTCGCGCTACCTCCACGAAGTCCCGCCCTCGTCCGTCTCGGCTCCTCCCTCCGCAGGATCGAGTGTCTCTCCGCGCGGTCCAGCGGCAGGAGGATGCGTGAGCCCCTCTCTGGGGATCACCAGGCGGCGCCACTCGGCCAGGTAGGGCGGTTTTCGGCTGGGGCGGGAGCCGCAGTATCCTTGGCACAGCCGCTGTGCGGGAGCGAGGGGGAAACAAAAATAGATGGGTGAGGAAGACGGAGACGCGGCGTATGGCAGGAGCTGTCCCCGGGATCGCTCCCCCGCCCATTCCTCTCGCATACGCTCCCTATGCCCGCCCTCCCCCCGTCGTCTAGCTGGGAGAGGGCGCCTGTGTTTCCAAGTGCGGCGCCCACGGAAGGCGTGAGGCGATGCTGGTGGATTTGGGGGCGAGGCGTCGTGGGAATGAGACGGCCAGGTCAGGCGCCGACCGTAGGGATGCTCAGTACTCCGGACGTGCCTTTCTAGTGGCGGGAGCCTGGAAGGTCCTCTCCGCGATAGCTCGTGCCACAATAAATCTGCTCGGCTTTTAAGCTGCAACAAGGCTCGTTCTTACTGTCTTTGGTACAACAGATCCCTCTGGAAACAGCGCTCCTGACTTGTCCGCCTGGAAGACTTTCTTCCCCTCCACCCTTTTCTTCATGTGGGGAGGGAAGGAAAGAGCACTGCGGGGCCTGTGGTGTCGTGGTAAATGTTGACGTGCAGGTGTTCATCATGACAGGCCCCATAGCCATGCCCCGCAAGGAAAGTCCAAAAATTCAGACAGGTGTGTTGATCCATATCAATTTATTTATTTATTTCATTTCTATACCGCCCGATAGCCGAAGCTCTCTGGGCGGTTCACAAAAATTAAAACCAAACAGCACACAATAAAACAATTTAAAATATATAGAACATCAAAACCACAATATAACAATACAACCACAATAAAACCTAGCAGCAGTGCAGGAGTTTAAAATACAGATTTAAAACAGCAAAGATAAAAGTCTAGAAAGCTAAAATGCTAAAATGCCTGGGAAAATAAAAAGGTCTTCACCTGGCGCCAAAAGGAATTTAATGTAGGTGCCAGGCGAACCTCACTACGGAGCTCATTCCACAGCTGGGGTGCCACAGCAGAAAAAGCCGTCCTCCTAGTAGCCACCCGCCTCACTTCCTTTGGCAGGGGCTCACAGAGAAGGGCCGCTGACGATGATCTTAAGGTCCGGGCAGGCACATATGGGAGGAGGCGATCCTTCAGGTAACCTGGCCCCAAGCCGTTAAGGGCTTTAAATGTTAATACCAGCACTTTGAATTGGGCCCGGAAATGGACTGGTAGCCAGTGCAGCTGGAAAAGTACTGGCGTAATATGAGCTCGCAGGCCAGTCCCTGTTAACAATCTTGCTGCCCTATTTTGGACCGGCTGAAGTTTCAGGACCGTTTTCAAAGGCAGCCCCACGTATAATGCATTGCAGTAATCCAGACGAGAAGTTATCAGAGCATGGATAACTGTAGCTAGGCTATCTCTGTCCAGATAAGGGCATAGTTGGTATACCAGCCTAAGCTGATAAAAAGTGCTCCGTGCCACTGAATTCACCTGTGCCTCAAGTGACAGTTCTGGATCCAAGAGCACCCCCAAACTACGAACCTGATCCTTTAGGGGGAGTGCAACCCCTCCAGAACAGGTTGAATATCACCTAGCCGGGCAGACGAACCACCCACTAACAGTACCTCTGTCTTGTCTGGATTGAGTTTCAGTTTATTGGCCCTCATCCAGTCCATTACCGTGCCCAGGCACTGGTTCAGAACAGCCACTGCCTCACCTGGGTTTGATGAGAAAGAGAGGTAGAGCTGGGTGTCATCTGCATATTGATGGCACCTCAGTCCACACCTCCGGATAACCTCCCCCAGCGGTTTCATGTAGATGTTAAACAGCATAGGGGATAAAATAGAGTCCTGTGGAACCCCATGGCACAATTGCCATGACACAGAGCACTAATCCCCTAGCACCACCTTCTGGAATCGGCCATCCAAGTAGGAACAGAACCACTGCAGTGCAGTGCCTCCAACTCCCAACCCAGACAACCTATCCAGAAGGATACCATGGTCGATGGTATCGAAAGCCGCTGAGAGGTCCAGGAGAATCAACAGGGTCATACTGTCCCTGTCCCTCTCCCAGCAGAGGTCATCCCACAGG
This sequence comes from Heloderma suspectum, assembly GCF_057233095.1. NCBI lineage: Eukaryota > Metazoa > Chordata > Lepidosauria > Squamata > Helodermatidae > Heloderma > Heloderma suspectum. Next base: position 76,591,056 of record NC_139462.1, read on the forward strand.
GCGACCAAGGCAGTTTCCATTCCAAAACCAGGCCTGAAGCCCGATTGAAATGGATCTAGATAATCCATTTCATTCAAGAGTGCCTGGAGCTGTCCTACAACCACCCGCTCAAGCACCTTGCCCAGGAAGGGGATGTTGGCCACTGGCCTATAATTGTTAACATCCTCTGGGTCCAGGTTAGGCTTTTTCAGGAGTGGTCTAATTGCCGCCTCTTTTAAAGCAGCAGGCACCACTCCCCCTCTCAAGGAGGAATTTACAGCCTCCTGGACCCAGCCAGATATCCCCTCCTTGTTTGATTTAATAAGCCATGAAGGGCAAGGGTCAAGCACACAAGTGGTCGATTGGACTTGGCCAAGCACCTTGTCCGCATCCTCAGGCCTCAGTAACTGAAACTCATCCAATAAAACTGGACCAGACAGTGCTCTGAACGCCTCTACCAATGGAACTGCATTAATTGTGGTGTCCAATTCATGACGAATCTGAGCGACTTTATCTTCAAAGTGCCTTGCGAACTTATCACAGCGTGCCACCGAGGGTTCCACTGTCTCTCTCCCTGGCCCAGAATGTAACAGGCCACGAACCACTCAGAAAATCTTCGCTGGACGATACTGAGAAGATGCAATGCTGGTGGAAAAGAACTGTCTCTTTGCCACCGTCACCGCCACAGAGTAGGCTTGATAGTGGGCTCTTACCTGTGTTTGGTCAGACTCAGCACGAGTTTTCCTCCACCTGCGTTCTAGCTGTCTCCCCTCTTGCTTCATTGCCCTCAGCTCAGGTGTATACCAAGGAGCTGGCTGGGCTCTGCTCAGAGGGAGAGGGTGCTTGAGCGCAATCGTGTCAACCGCCCGAGTCATCTCTGCATTCCACAGAGCGACCTGGGCTTCGACAAGAGCACCAGCCATACCAGCAGGAAAATCCCCCAGAGCCTCCTGGAATCCATTAGCCTCCGGGGGCAGACCATTTTAATAGGTCCCCCACCCTTGCAGAGGGGGAAGGCTGCCAGGAGTCTAAACCTCAGTAGGAAGTGATCTGACCATGACAAAGGGACAGATGTTAATTCCTCCACTTTCAGATCACCATCTTCCTGCGCAGTCGAGAAAACCAGGTCAAGCGTGTGTCCTTTTATATGCATTGGGCCGATGACATGTTGGGACAGCCCCATGGTTGTCATGGCGGCCATGAAGTCCTGAGCCGCCCGGGATACAGCAGCCTTGGCATGGAAGTTGAGATCCCCCAGGACCATCATCCTAGGGGTCCTCAACACCAAGTCTGAGACCACCTCTGTCAGCTCAGGCAGAGAGTCTGATGGGCAGCAGGGTGGGCGGTACACCAACAGAATCCCTAATCTGTCCCGGGTACCCAACACAAGGTACAAACACTCAAGATCTGCACTCGAATGAGCAGGCAGTCTAGAGAGGGAGACTGAATTCCTATAGACCACAGCAACCCCCCTGAAGTCAGTGTTGGTGCTGCACTGAGTACCCAGGAGGGCACACCTGGGAGAGAGTGACCCCTCCCAGTTCCCCCACCCAGGTCTCAGTAATACATGCCAGGTCAGCCCCCTCATCCACAATCAAATCATGGATGAGGGAGGTCTTATTTTGGGCCGACCTGGCATTCAGCAGCAGCACCACCAGGCCTGAGGGCAGACTGGTAAGGCTGCCAGGAACCACCAGGTTGGGGGAAGAACCAGAAGAGGGGACAGCTGTAAGGTGTCTAGCCCCTCTTCTCAGCTGGCCTGTTAATCCCCCAATGCCATACCTCCCCCTGCCCATGGCCACAGTTACGGTGGCACCTCCCCAACCCCCTGAGTTGCTCAATAGTCCTCCCAGGCACATATTAAAATGTTAGGATATAAAATATACAACACTGTAAAAGAATATAAAAGAGATAAAAGAGAACAGCAGCTAAGAAGGAGCAGATAAAATATACATTTGCCCCTTTCTCCCTGGCCTTTAAAGCTGCTGCCCTCTGCTGCTGATATTTGCTGCTGGTATCTGTGGCTGCTGGTGTCTCTGGAGAGGTGGGCGGGCGGGTCTTCAGGTGCTGTTCCATGCAACTCCAAGTACAACGCTAAGTGCGCACTTAACGTCGCACTTGGCGTGATGTCGAGACGCTGCCTCTGGCAGCCCCGCCTTAAGTCCTGTTTGGTGGGGGCAGAAGCAGGCTCAGGGTCCACCTGGTACAGCTGGCGTCCTCCTTCCCACAGGCTCCTTCCTGAGCAGCCTCTGGCAGCCCCGCCTTAAGTCCTGTTTGGTGGGGGCAGAAGCAGGCTCAGGGTCCACCTGGTACAGCTGGCTGGTCCTCTTTCCCACAAGATTCCTTCCTGAGCAGCCTCTGGCAGCCCCGCCTTAAGTACCTGTTTGGTGGGGGCAGAAGCAGGCTCAGGATCCACCTGGTACAGCTGGATCAACAAACCAGTTCTAGCAGTTTTAGTCTCCACCAGAAGCAGGACTTTTGTAAAGCTAGTGAGTCTTAATTACCGATTCAAGACCAAGCCGACCCAGACTACTTTGTGACAGAACAGGAAATAACCTGGTTTGCACAACAGGACCCATGGGATGTTGCATTTTTACTATGAGGCTCCTTCAAAGGTTGTGGTGTGTGACATGCGAACACACTGGGGTTAAACAACTCAGCAGTTAACCCCACAACAAGCATCCACTCTTCTACTTGTCCCTGACTGTCCTAGGGTTGTGTAACCTATGGGCATTCCCAATACACATTGGGAATGTTGTTGTTGTTGTTCAGTCGTTCAGTCGTGTCCGACTCTTCGTGACCCCATGGACCATAGCACGCCAGGCCTTCCTGACCTGCGCTCTCTCCCGGAGCGTGCTCAAGTTCATATTCATTGCATCGGTGATGCTATCTAGCCATCTCATCCTCTGCCGTCCCCTTCTCCTTTGGCCTTCAGTCTTTCCCAGCATCAGGGTCTTTTCCAGGGAGTTTTCTCTTCGCATTAGGTGGCCAAAATATTGGAGCTTCAGCTTCATTATCTGTCCTTCCAATGAGCACTCAGGGTTGATTTCCTTTAGGATGGACTGATTTGACCTCCTTGCAGTCCAGGGCACTCGTAAGAGTCTTCTCCAGCACCACAGTTCGAAAGCATCAATTTTTCGGCGCTCAGCCTTCCTTATAATCCAGCTCTCACAGCCATACATTACTACTGGGAAAACCATAGCTTTGATTAGACGGACCTTTGTCGGCAAGGTGACGTCTCTGCTTCTTACTATGCTGTCTAGGTTGGCCATAGCTTTCCTCCCAAGGAGCAAGCGTCTTTTAATTTCATGGCTACAGTCACCGTCTGCGGTGATCTTGGAGCCCAAGAAAGTAAAATCTGTCACTGCTTCCATTTCTTCCCCTTCTATATGCCAGGAAGTGATGGGGCCAGATGCCATGATCTTCGTTTTTTTAATGTTGAGTTTCAAACCAGCTTTTGCACTCTCCTCTTTCACCCTCAACAAGAGGCTCTTGAGATCCTCTTCGCTTTCTGCCATTAGGGTGGTATCGTCTGCATATCGGAGGTTGTTGATAATTCTCCCAGCAATCTTAATTCCGACCTCTGATTCATCCAACCCGGCATTTCTCATGATGTACTCTGCATATAAGTTAAATAAGCAGGGTGACAATATGCAGCCTTGTCGTACTCCTTTCCCAATTTTGAACCAATCGGTTGTTCCATGTCTGGTTCTTACTGTTGCTTCTTGACCCTCGTACAGGTTTCTCAGGAGACAGGTAAGGTGGTCTGGTACTCCCATCACTTTAAGAATTTGCCACAGTTTGTTGCGATCCACACAATCAAAGGCTTTAGTGTAGTCAATGAAGCAGAAATAGACGTTTTTCTGGAATTCTCTTGCTTTCTCCATGATGCAGCGAATGTTGGCGATTTGATCTCTAGTTCCTCTGCCTCATCGAAACCCAGCTTGTACTTCCGGTAGTTCTCGGTTCGCATACTGCTGAAGCCTAGCTTGTAGGATTTTGAGCATCACCTTGCTGGCATGTGAAATGAGCGCAATGGTGCGGTAGTTTGAACACTCTTTGGCGTTGCCCTTCTTTGGAATTGGAATGTAAACTGACCTTTTCCAGTCTTGTGGCCACTGTTGAGTGTTCCAGATTTGTTGGCATATTGAATGCAGCACTTTAACAGCATCATCTTTTAGGATTTTAAATAGCTCGGCTGGAATACTGTCATCTCCGCTAGCTTTGTTGTTACTACTGCTTCCTAAGGCCCACTTGACTTCACTCTCTAGGATGTCCGGCTCAAGTTCAGTGACCGCACTATCATGGCTATCAGGGACATTCAGATCTTTCCTGTATAGTTCTTCTGTGTATTCTTGCCACCTCTTCTTAATCTCATCTGCTTCTGTTAGGTCCCTGCCTTCTTTGTCCTTTATCATGCCCGTCTTTGCACAAAACGTTCCCTTGAGATCTCCAGTTTTCTTGAAGAGATCTCTAGTCTTTCCCATTCTGTTGTTTTCCTCGATTTCTTTGCATTGTTCATTTAAGAAGGCCTTCTTGTCTCTCCTTGCTATTCTCTGGAACTCTGCATTCAGTTGGGTATATCTTCCCCTTTCTCCCTTGCTTTTCGCTTCCCTTCTTTCGTGAGCTACTTGTAAAGCCTCATCAGACAGCCACTTTGCTTTCTTGCATTTCTTTTTCTTTGGGACGGATTTCGTTGCTGCCTCCTGAACAATGTTACGGACCTCCGTCCATAGTTCCTCAGGCACTCTGTCTATCAGGTCTAATCCCTGAAATCTATTCCGCACCTCCACTGTATATTCATCAGGGATATGATTTAGGTCATACCTGAACGGTTTAGTGGTTTTCCCGACGTTCTTCAATTTAAGCCGAAATTTTGCAAGAAGCAGCTCATGATCTGAGCCACAGTCAGCTCCAGGTCTTGTTTTTACTGACTGTATGGAGCTTCTCCATCTTTGGCTGCAAAGGACATAATCCATCTGATTTCGATATTGACCATCTGGTGACGTCCATGTGTAGAGTCGCCTCTTGTGCTGTTGGAAAAGAGTGTTTGCTATGATCAGCGTGTTCTCTTGGCAAAACTCTATTAGCTTTTGTCCTGCTTCATTTTGTACACCAAGGCCATGCCTGCCTGTTATCCCGGTGATTTCTTGACTTCCTACTTTAGCATTCCAAGATGTCCCTATGATGAAGAGGACATCTTTTTTTGGTGTTAGTTCTAGAAGGTGTTGTAGGTCTTCATAGAACCGATCAACCTCAGCTTCTTCGGCCTCAGTGGTTGGGGCATAGACTTGAATTACTGTGATGTTGAATGGTTTGCCTTGGATTCGTACTGAGATCATTCTATCATTTTTAAGATTGTACCCCAGTACTGCTTTTCCCACCCTTTTGTTGACTATGAGTGCTACTCCATTTCTTCTAAGGGGTTCTTGCCCACAATAGTAGATATGATGGTCACCTGAATTAAATTCGCCCATGCCTGTCCATTTTAGTTCGCTGATTCCCAAGATGTCGATGTTCAATCTTGCCATCTCATGTTTGACCACCTCCAGCTTACCTTGATTCCTTGATCTGACATTCCAGGTTCCTAAACAATATTGTTCTTTACAGCATCGGATTTTCTTTTCACCACCAGACACATCCACAGCTGAGTGTCCTTTCGGGTTTGGCCCAGCCGCTTCACTCTTTCTGGCGCTACTTGGAAATACCTTCTGCTCTTCCCCAGTAGCATATTGGACACCTTCTGACCTGAGGGGCTCATCTTCCGGCGTCATATCTTTTAGCCTTGTGATACGTTCCATGGGGTTTTCTTGGCAAGAATACTGGAGTGGGTTGCCATTTCCTTCTCCAGTGGACCACATTTTGTCAGAACTCTCTGCCATGACCTGTCCGTCTTGGGTGGCCCTGCACGGCATAGCTTATGGCTTCACTGAGTTACGCAAGCCCCTTCGCCACAACAAGGCAGTGATCCATGAAGGGGTACACATTGGGAATACACAATCCCAATGTGTATTCTATCACAATGATATTGATAATAATATAATAAGCATCATCTTAAGTTACTGCAGCAGCATAAATTGAAAAGGATTTGTATTAAGGATAGAATCTGCCCATACTGAGCACACCATAGATAGATAGATAGATAGATAGATACACCCCCCCCCCCACAAGCCCAAATGTGTTTTATACAACATGGCAGCACAGACTTAAATGCATTCCCCTAAGCCCTGTTTCTTCAGTCACAACCCCATGGAAGGATTTTTAATTAATTAGATTGGTGGGAATGGATTTAAAAAAATATTTATGCTGAGGGAAATGACCCACCAGTGCAGGAAGATGATCCCCTACCCACTCAGAAATGAACAAAGGAGATCAGCAACCACGAGCAGCAAGAAATAGTCAACAACAACAACAACAACAGTAAAATCATACTGGGATGATGATGATATTCTTGAAACTCTCTGTCTCAGCTTAAGCCACAGTGGCTTGTTTAAATCAGCAGCATGTGCCAGGCCTGTTCTTGGAGTATTTGAGGGTTGTTTCCCCCTCAAACAAGCCATGCCACCTGGGTTTGGACAACGTGTCAAGCAGCGCCTGGGTGGGTAACTAGGCTCATAGTGCCCGGCACGCACCACTAATTCAATCAAGCCGGTGCAGCTATTTAAGCTTGTTTGACTGTGCGAACTGGCCCATTGCCACAGCAAGAGGTTAAAACAGATTAAAGCCTAATCCTATGCATGTTTAGACAGAAAAAGGACCTCCAGCACCCAGCATCCCTCTAGCCAGCTCTGCTGGGAATTGTAGGACCTCTTTGGGCACATTTGGATGTCATGCTAAGCCATTCTGAGAAAAGGCCACAGTGGGTGGGTGGCTTGTTTATTACTCCTGACAGATGATCGCCTGCTTGGTGGTTTCCCATGGCTTGTTTCTTCCACAATCCCCCAGCCCACTGTTGGCACATATCCTGGTGTCCTTTTCATGGCAGCTTGTCGCATATTCTCATACCTATGGCAGGAAACCTTCCCAGCCCTGCTCCCATCGCTACCCCTTTTCGGAGCACTTACTTCATTTGTGTTTTTTTAATTATTTTTTCAGTGCTTTGGAAGTCTGCAAAAGGGTTTGTAATTTTTAAATTATTATTATTTTCCTGGTCCTTCACTAGTGCGTAGATTTGCCTGTTGGCTATGTGCAGCATCACCTTGTCAGTTCAAATTGTCAGTTCAGTGACAAGTTGTCAGTTCAAAGTGTAATAGCAAGAGGATGATGATAAGTAGGCGTTATTGTGCCTTCCCCCCCGCTTCAGTGCTCCTTTTTGGAGCAATTATTTCACTCCCATTTTTTTCTTTTTCGGTGCTTTTGAATTGTGCAAATGGGTTTGTATTTTATTTTAGCATTTTTTTCCCCAGTCCATCACAAATGTGCAGAAATTAGCCTGTCTGCTATGTGCAGCCTCGCCTCATCAATTTCTTTGCATATTACAGCTTTGGGAGGTCACTGTTAAGGGAAGCCCTGAAGTGGAGTAGTAATATACTAGGAAATAGACAAGGCGAGATTGCACATAGTGGATGGACGAATCTGCACGCTTGAGGAGGACCAGGAAAAAATAATTTTAAAAATTACAAAACCAAATTTACAAAATTACAGTTTGCATACTTCTGAAGCACCAAAAAAAAATGGTGGTGACTGAGTTACGGTCCTTCCAAAGTGCCATTTCAGCATCAGTGGAGGGGCAGACGTTACTGGCGAGGGAGGCTGGAGGCAGCACTGGCGAGATCGCGAGGAGTGGCACGAGCTTTTTTGTTGCTCTTGCGAGGTGGCTCTGTAGCCTCTTGGGACAAGCTATGCTCCTGGGTTTGGACATCACAACAATTCACCTGGAGAACAAGTCACGCTCAACAATGCTACTACAAGCCATGGGTTCTCAGGGTGGCTTGTGTGTGGCTAACAAACCACACTGAATCATCTGTGCTGGGTTCGCATGTCACCAAAAGCCATGCTGACACTAGCAAGGCTCACAACCGACTGTAGCTTATGATGTCATGAGAACCCAGTCTTTATGTCTAAACATGCATAGGATTGCACTGTTAAAGTCTTTGCTGCTCTCCTATAACTCAAGACAGAAGGCCAACTGAACGTCTTTGAGGAGAGAGTTCCACAGTCTGGATTGAGGACCCATTTATCTGAAGAACAAAGACTACAATAGAGCTGAGTGGTACTCTTTCTAATGGTTGGGTTGTGAGGGGGCGTGCCATCAGTTCTTTTTTCACTAGGAGTTCAGTTTTGCATTACAAAATGGTTTTATTCCCCTTTGGCCTCATTGTGAAACACATTTTTGAAAGATGAATTTTGTAAAATCTAGCATTTCTCTTTACATTGTGTTTCATGGAATTATTTTCTAGCTTTCAAGTCTTATACTAATGTAAAACACTTTTCTATCTACTGTAGTATTAAGAGTCCTATGACTCTAATGTCCATGCCTCTGTCCCATAAATATAACTACAGAAAAGTTCATGCAGTAGAAGAGAAAAAGAAAATGCTGATTAAGCATTGTAATTTGGGTTTCCATATCTCCTGTATAAAACACAGAGGATCTCGGGGTGGGGGGGGGGTTTCTATAAGCACGTATCCTGAAGGAAAGGAAACAGTCAGGAACTAAGTTATTCTGGCAACAATTACCTGGGAGTGAACACCATTGAACTTGGTGGGGCTTATTTTTTAGTAGACTTGCATAAGATTGCATTGTTAGATTGCCCTGTTAGATTGCACCATCATCACTGATAGTCATGGACATTTTCCCTCATTCAGAAGTTGTGTGCCCTCGCTTCTTACCAGCAGAATAAAACTGAATCTTGTAATGAATACTTACGGAAGAACTACAACTTATCTTGGTATTTCCCCCCCAATCCCATATTTGCTGAGATAAGCTAAATGTGAAGTTGCTTAACCCCTCCTGCACCCACCAGTTCTCCTGTACAAATGATCCTTCATGCCATTTTTCCTCCCACGTGGGTCTGCATCTAGTTTCAGCTGGGATGAAATATGTTTAAAATTGCCTTGAGGGGAGGGGGAGGTATCTGCAAGGAAGAATTAGTGGACATGGTGAGTAGAAGAAACGTTAAGCACTCTTTGTCCACTAATTCTCTAAAGTAAATGCTCCCGTCACTCATTATTGATACAGTCTGTATAACATGTAGTTCCCGGTTAGGCATGCCAAAGACATGAAAAAAATGTCATAATGATTGTACTATAGTTTTTAAGAGTCATATGACCCTCAGAGCACGAGTTGTGATTATGTATGACTAGAACAGTTTCCTGTTATTTCAAGATATAAGAAGGAAGCAAATGAAAGCAAAAGTATGGGCATTAAATTTGGATTATTTTCATGGAGTGTAATGGTATTATAGGTAAAAGGAACAATTTTTTGATAGGTGGTATGAATTCCTAAATTAGTTGTTTTAGCAACAATTTAGTTATTTCTCAGTTTTCTTGATTTCATGAAGCAGCCTGAAGTATGCCCCTAAACTGTTAATTTTATGACTGAAGAAATTAAAACATGAACTCTGCCTTAATTCTAAACATTGTTTATAAATTTAGTTTTCAGTTGAACTTATTTCCATGTCAGCATATTTATCAATGCAATTGTTATATCCAGTCATATCGTATGTGCTTTTTTGTTTTGGAATCTTCCATTCATTATTTATGTAGTCTGATTTTCATTATATGTAGTTGATAAGATTTTGTCTAGCTTGTATATACTCTGCACTAAAATAATTTCTCTGTTAGTGTAACACAAGTTATTGGTCAAGAAAGGGTTCAGTATTGTGACTTGTGTATGTTTTCCAAATGTGATTAATTGCCATATATTTGTGCCACTTTTATTAATAATGTGGAAGGGACACAGATAAATTTAGGACACTGAAGCCCCTTCCCCTGACCAGTTTAAATTGTGCCCAACCTTGCCTCTGGCTTTTGAAATTATCAGGCGTTGCCCATGCTCTTATATGCCTGTCTTTCATCCTTAATCCACAAGGTGTTTAATGGAAAGCTGTAAAGTTCTGAGTGGATTTCTGCTCACATTACTTATTTTTTATTTGTGCAGTACAGTTGTAGAATTGCAGAAATATGCACAGTCTTAGATATAGATATTAAAAAAAAAACCCTGACCATTGCAGAATGTTATAATTTGGAGAAGAATACAAAACATTTCTGATTAACCTTGCAGTATATACAAACAATATACGGTACAAGGATGCCAAAAGTATCAGTCTGTTAAAATGATTAATGGTGCAATATATATATGTCTACTCAAAACTAACTTCCACTGAGTTCAATAGAGCTTACTCCCAGGTAACTGGATATAGGATTGCAGTCTAAATTAACAAACTGTCTTGAGGGAAATGGGCAAATGCTATCTAAGATGTGGTATGTCATTTAAATAACTGTTTGCTTGCAGTTACTATTTTGGGATTGCATGCAAGCAATTTAAAAACTAAATCAATGTGTACTTTTTCCTGCCTGCATCTTTAATGTAATCTTTCACTCAAGTTTAGAGTACTTTTTGAATTATCTTAATCCAAAATTGTCAGATTATGAAACGTTACCACCAGATATAAAAATTCATTTTGTCACCCACACTTTCAATATGTTCCTTACTAGGTGTTATACACTGACTACATTGATGATTTTTCTTTTAACATAGGAGAAAGAGCCAGGCCTTTAGGGGTGGAAAGTTCTTGTATTTGCTGAAAAAGATCAGCCTTTTATGATATTCCTAAAATAGTTTCTAAATAACTGCTTGATAAGTTATACATATCCATAAGAGATGAATACCCTCAAAATTGTATTCAGATTTGCCAGAGTCTGTTTCAGGGGCCTTTCTCTTACTTTGAAACTTCCTCTGGGCATTCACTGAAGCAGTGTACTTCACAGCTATGCCAGTATAGTCAGCAGTCCTTTTTTGTGTTTAATGGAAAAGGGGCAAAATTTGAGCAATCCTGTACACATTTGCTGCTGCATTTATAGAACAACTGTACAGGCTTTTTGTTTCATAGTCAGCTGGCTGTGATTGTTACCAGAATTCTTTGTTAACAACTTTAGACTTCCATCTGGATTAAGGGCATGATTGTGATGGCAAAAGAATACTGATGAGGGAAAAAATAAACTTGTGATAGCAAATGAATAGCTATACCCATTAACCTTTTTCAGGCTCTTCATAAGTTAAATGACAGGCCAGTTGTATGCATATGCTGAAGTTTCCATCCTAGTGAGAGAAAAAGTATCAAAGGAATTCTTTTTAAATTGTCCTTAAAAATAAGGTCCAGTTGTGAGCCATTGTTTTAAAAAGGTTTTTCAGGAAGGAGAAATCTATGATTGCATTTCACATTTGACAGAGGAAGATGTAGTGACGAGCTGCATAGTTCTAAATGAATGTGTTCCAGATAAGCCCGAGGCAGCCTTAACACATTCATCCCAGGCTTGCATTCATATTCTTCTGCTTTTAGAAACTACAGATCAATTATAGCATGGTTAATTTATTAAAGCTAGATACTATTACTTTTGAGTATAGACAACATAATATAAACCAGAACTTAATATTGTTTGTGATCCAAGGCACCATGGGCAGTGTTCTGCTCGTACATGGGTTTTTTTTAGCTTCAGATTGGAGCAACAGCCCATGAAGTGCAAGGGCTGCCATCAGAAGTGTTTTCTGCTTGTACAAGACAGTTGTAAAACATAAAGTTACTATGTTTTATTCAAGGAGACTAGCGGTGCAATGTACCATTTAAGATAAGTAACCTGTTATAGCTATGCAGATCTGGTGATAGTGCCTTAGCCAGCAATCCTATGTCCCCTAGACAGCTTCTGGAGGACATAGGATTTTTTGGTTTTGGGGCTCCAACCTCAGAACCAGGGCTCTGACCTCGGAGCCCAGAAATCGTGCTCCCTGCCCCCTTGTAGCTGGCACGGTTCTGTCCTCACTGGCTACGTTTCTGTGCTCAAAAATGGAGTGCAGAGATGGGGGAAAGAGGGCGGTCCCGGGGGACAGGAGGAGACCAGAGAAGTTGCATTATCCAGCTTCCTATGTGCTGTGCGACCTCCCTTCCTCCTGCTCCAAAGCTCGCTGACTAGACATGCGAAATCACTTGTCTAGCTAAAAATGCAGGGCAGCCAGAGCATTGCGGCGAGGATTGTCTCTGTTCCAGCTGCCCTGCTTTGGGTAGTCATCAGCCTCTGACTTCGGAGGCTGACTATCTCCGTAGGACTGCACCCTTAGTCAAATCACCCAAGGAGTAGCATGTGGAACAGGTTGTACAACACCTTATGGAACAGGAATTAAATGGATTCCTTATGGATTTCACACTTGCACGTGGGTAAAAATTGGGTTTCTGCAAGCTTTGCACATCACGGGTGGGAAACACGTGGCCTTCCAGATGTTGTTGGACTGCATCTCCCATCAGCCCTAGGAAGCATAGCCAGTGGTGAAGGATGATGGGAGATACAGTTCAACGACAACTGGAGGGACGTGCGTTCCTCATCCCCGCGCCAGCAGAATGACACCACTGGATACAACCCATTGCTTTCCCTTCACGCTTCTAACTCTTCCAACTCTTCCACATACCTCTTCCACCCTTAATTTCTGCCGTGCCCATTACACAAAAAGAGCTCCTTATAGTTGCTCTTTATAGGAAGTTCTCTGCAGGTCTGCTTTCTCAACCACTCCCCCTGTAATCCCCCTGCTCTGCCCCATCATATCTTCATCCTTTCCAAATGTGTTGTCTCCTTAAGTCCACATTTAAAAAATAGGAGGTAACATAAACTACAAAAATGTTTTCATAATGGAAAACCAAATTATATAGTTCTCAGTATTCGACAGTAGTGACTGTAGATTGGTCTCAAAAGCATTTGAAACATATAAATGATCAGAATTCAACCCAAACTATGAGTCCAGCTTGAAATAGGTAGGAGCAGCTATTGCAACTGTTGAATAATGCTATGGTAGCTGCACCTCCCCTGAGCTATCCTACTAATGAAGTAATCTTTCTTATACTTGAAAACTCGTTATATTCTTTCCCTTACTGTATTTGTATTATGTATTTAGGCAGTGCTTTCTAAAAGTTAATTTCTTTTTTCTTAGCTTGTAAAAGCAGCTAAATGGAGTCTGAGCAGCTGTTCCATAGAGGTTACTACCGAAATAGCTACAACAGCATAACTAGTGCAAGCAGTGACGAAGAACTTCTAGATGGAGCAGGTGTCATCATGGATTTTCAGACCTCTGAAGACGACAACTTATTAGATGGTGATGCTTGTATTGGTAAGTCAGTATAACTACTGTTTTATGATCTTTAATCCATTTCTCTTACATATGTGCATGCTGGGAGACTGGGCTTTTAGGATGTCCAGGTGATGCGCCCTTGCAGCACATCCTCTTTGGAACTGGTTGTGTGTTGTGAACAGAAACAGACTTGTTGGGATAAATATAATATAAAATTAATGGCTCAGTTCAGATGTCATAGCCAAACCATGGTCTGGCATTTGGGGCTATGCCTTGGGTTCACGTGCTCCACTTCCCCCTCTCACTTCCTGGTTCTGATAATAGTTTGCTGTGTTACATCCAATTTGGACAACCTGTGGTTACTGTAAACCATTGTTTGCCTCTAGAGTAGGATTGAACTGGGTCTTCAGTTCTGGTTTGGGAGCAAACTATGGTTTTTGGTAACTATAGTTTGCCCAAATCAAGCAACATGACTACAGATAATCACAAACCATGAAGAGGTTGGGGAGGGTTGAGTGCTTGTATGTCTGAATGGATGAGGGCTGCATGTGTGTGAGAAAGAGAGAGGGAGAAAGAGTTTAGGGGGGATTTTGGAGGGATCCTGAAAAAAGCAAGTGTGGTTTTTCATGTGCTTGCAGCAAGGAGAAGGGAGGGGCATATGTATATGTATGTATGCATGCATGCAGGATGGATACATGGTGTAGTTGTGTATGAATGGATGGATGGTGGTGGCTGAGGGCATGTGGTATGTGTGTGGTACAGAGAGAGAGAGAATGGAAATGTCTATGGGCAGTGAGCTGGAGTGTGAGTTTATGGGTGGTGATCCAGAGTGAGTGAGAAAAAAGAGATAGGTGGAAATAAGTTGGCTGCCAGAGAGTGAGGATAGAAAAAGAGTTTGCTTTCTGTGAAATAGGTTTCCATTGGTGCAGAAAACAATGGGTTCAGACAAGTTGGAGTTTAGACCCCACCTTGGCCTTGTACTCAGTCTTTGGGGCATACAAATTTTCCTGTGCGACTAGCCACACCTTCTGTGGCAGCTCTTTTGTGGTGGTGTCCATGACAGTTCCTCAAACTGCCAAATGTACCTGCAAGCCCCCAAAATGTGCCTACCCTGCTGTAGTGCATTTGATTATGAAATTTGCCATTACGTATCAGGCCTCTGATCTAATATGGAAAATCAACTTTAAAAAAAGAGATGTGCTAGTCTTCCTGATACATCATATTCTACACACTGTGCAAAGCTCGTTGGGTTACTTGTTCATCAAAACTCTCCTTAAAATGCTATTTTTCAGCAAAGCTTCATCTAGCCTTCTTAGATCTTTGCTTTACTTCTGGTCAATCCCTGTCCTCTGTATTAGTAAAAGGAGCCAGGGTCCTCATACATCTTGGAAGGAGAAGCTGTAGTCCAGATCCATCTCTCTTTCTTTTATGGAATAGACTTGATGCTGGGCCTGAGTGTGTGTGTATGTGTGGCTGCTGCTACTCTTCCTTCTGGCACATCTTCTTTGCAAAGTGAGACACACCAATTTTGTCATCTCACCCTTTTTTGCATGTGTTCATGCCAGAATGTTTGCTGGGATATGCAACCTTGTAAATACATGCACAAAAGTTGTTAACCTGCAAAACAATTTACTACCATGCTGTGGGCTGGCAGAAGAGGGCCAGAGATCTCTGTCCCTCCTGCAACAGCCTGCTGCATCTCAGTGCTGTTGGTGATGGAGGGGGCTTTTGTGCTCTCACAGCCCACTTGGTTTCTATGCTGGGCATAGAGGAGGAACAGTGTTCTGTCCCTCTGGCCTGAATGCAATTCCATGTCTCCTTTGGCTACCAGGTGAGTGTTTAAATACAAGTCTTGATACAGAGTTGGTCTCTCCCATCCAGCACAAAGGTCCTTCCTCCTCTGAATTCTCTGTAATGTGTGGACAATTTGGAGAGAGGATCTGTATGCATGGCTGCTTGCTGAAGGGGGTAGTGCACTCATAGTAAGATTTGTTGACTCCTGATTTTTATAATGAATATAGCATTCGTATATATATTGTTCAACCATGTAATGTTGCTATCTTGAATGGAATTGTTTGTGTTTTTACTATTTTTTCCCAACTCTGAAATTAAAAGTGTGTCTTGACATACGGGAATACCATATCTTACTGTTGGAAGTATTCGTTAGCATGCTCTTGCTAATCTGAGAGAATGTTGTTGTCCAGTCGTTCAGTCGTGTCCGACTCTTCGAGACCCCATGGACCATAGCACGCCAGGCCTTCCTGTCCTGCGCTCTCTCCCGGAGCGTGCTCAAGTTCATATTCATTGCATCCGTGATGCTATCTAGCCATCTCATCCTCTGCCGTCCCCTTCTCCTTTTGCCTTCAGTCTTTCCCAGCATCAGGGTCTTTTCCAGGGAGTTTTCTCTTCGCATTAGGTGGCCAAAATATTGGAGCTTCAGCTTCATTATCTGTCCTTCCAATGAGCACTCAGGGTTGATTTCCTTTAGGATGGACTGATTTGACCTCCTTGCAGTCCAGGGCACTCGTAAGAGTCTTCTCCAGCACCACAGTTCGAAAGCATCAATTTTTCGGCGCTCAGCCTTCCTTATAGTCCAGCTCTCACAGCCATACATTACTACTGGGAAAACCATAGCTTTGATTAGACGGACCTTTGTCGGCAAGGTGACGTCTCTGCTTCTTACTATGCTGTCTAGGTTGGCCATAGCTTTCCTCCCAAGGAGCAAGCGTCTTTTAATTTCATGGCTACAGTCACCGTCTGCAGTGATCTTGGAGCCCAAGAAAGTAAAATCTGTCACTGCTTCCATTTCTTCCCCTTCTATATGCCAGGAAGTGATGGGGCCAGATGCCATGATCTTCGTTTTTTTAATGTTGAGTTTCAAACCAGCTTTTGCACTCTCCTCTTTCACCCTCAACAAGAGGCTCTTGAGATCCTCTTCGCTTTCTGCCATTAGGGTGGTATCGTCTGCATATCGGAGGTTGTTGATAATTCTCCTGGCAATCTTAATTCCGACCTGTGATTCATCCAACCCGGCATTTCTCATGATGTACTCTGCATATAAGTTAAATAAGCAGGGTGACAATATGCAGCCTTGTCGTACTCCTTTCCCAATTTTGAACCAATCGGTTGTTCCATGTCCGGTTCTTACTGTTGCTTCTTGACCCTCGTACAGGTTTCTCAGGAGACAGGTAAGGTGGTCTGGTACTCCCATCTCTTTCAGAATTTGTCACAGTTTGTTGTGATCCACACAATCAAAGGCTTTAGCGTAGTCAATGAAGCAGAAATAGACGTTTTTCTGGAATTCTCTTGCTTTCTCCATGATGCAGCGAATGTTGGCGATTTGATCTCTAGTTCCTCTGCCTCTTCGAAACCCAGCTTGTACTTCCGGTAGTTCTCGGTTCGCATACTGCTGAAGCCTAGCTTGTAGGATTTTGAGCATCACCTTGCTGGCATGTGAAATGAGCGCAATGGTGCGGTAGTTTGAACACTCTTTGGTGTTGCCCTTCTTTGGAATTGGAATGTAAACTGACCTTTTCCAGTCTTGTGGCCACTGTTGAGTGTTCCAAATTTGTTGGCATATTGAATGCAGCACTTTAACAGCATCATCTTTTAGGATTTTAAATAGCTCGGCTGGAATACTGTCATCTCCGCTAGCTTTGTTGTTACTACTGCTTCCTAAGGCCCACTTGACTTCACTCTCTAGGATGTCCGGCTCAAGTTCAGTGACCGCACTATCATGGCTGTCAGGGACATTCAGATCTTTCCTGTATAGTTCTTCTGTGTATTCTTGCCACCTCTTCTTAATCTCATCTGCTTCTGTTAGGTCCCTGCCTTCTTTGTCCTTTATCATGCCCGTCTTTGCACAAAACGTTCCCTTGAGATCTCCAGTTTTCTTGAAGAGATCTCTAGTCTTTCCCATTCTGTTGTTTTCCTCGATTTCTTTGCATTGTTCATTTAAGAAGGCCTTCTTGTCTCTCCTTGCTATTCTCTGGAACTCTGCATTCAGTTGGGTATATCTTCCCCTTTCTCCCTTGCTTTTCGCTTCCCTTCTTTCGTGAGCTACTTGTAAAGCCTCATCAGACAGCCACTTTGCTTTCTTGCATTTCTTTTTCTTTGGGACGGATTTCGTTGCTGCCTCCTGAACAATGTTACGGACCTCCGTCCATAGTTCCTCAGGCACTCTGTCTATCAGGTCTAATCCCTGAAATCTATTCCGCACCTCCACTGTATATTCATCAGGGATATGATTTAGGTCATACCTGAACGGTTTAGTGGTTTTCCCGACGTTCTTCAATTTAAGCCGAAATTTTGCAAGAAGCAGCTCATGATCTGAGCCACAGTCAGCTCCAGGTCTTGTTTTTACTGACTGTATGGAGCTTCTCCATCTTTGGCTGCAAAGGACATAATCAATCTGATTTCGATATTGACCATCTGGTGACGTCCATGTGTAGAGTCGCCTCTTGTGCTGTTGGAAAAGAGTGTTTGCTATGATCAGCATGTTCTCTTAGCAAAACTCTATTAGCTTTTGTCCTGCTTCATTTTGTACACCAAGGCCATGCCTGCCTTTTATCCCGGTGATTTCTTGACTTCCTACTTTAGCATTCCAAGATGTCCCTATGATGAAGAGGACATCTTTTTTTGGTGTTAGTTTTAGAAGGTGTTGTAGGTCTTCATAGAACCGATCAACCTCAGCTTCTTCGGCCTCAGTGGTTGGGGCATAGACTTGAATTACTGTGATGTTGAATGGTTTGCCTTGGATTCGTACTGAGATCATTCTATCATTTTTAAGATTGTACCCCAGTACTGCTTTTCCCACCCTTTTGTTGACTATGAGTGCTACTCCATTTCTTCTAAGGGGTTCTTGCCCCCAATAGTAGATATGATGGTCACCTGAATTAAATTCGCCCATGCCTGTCCATTTTAGTTCGCTGATTCCCAAGATGTCGATGTTCAATCTTGCCATCTCATGTTTGACCACCTCCAGCTTACCTTGATTCCTTGATCTGACATTCCAGGTTCCTAAACAATATTGTTCTTTACAGCATCGGATTTTCTTTTCACCACCAGACACATCCACAGCTGAGTGTCCTTTCGGGTTTGGCCCAGCCGCTTCACTCTTTCTGGCGCTACTTGGAAATACCCTCTGCTCTTCCCCAGTAGCATATTGGACACCTTCCGACCTGAGGGGCTCATCTTCCAGCGTCATATCTTTTAGCCTTGTGATACGTTCCATGGGGTTTTCTTGGCAAGAATACTGGAGTGGGTTGCCATTTCCTTCTCCAGTGGACCACATTTTGTCAGAACTCTCTGCCATGACCTGTCCATCTTGGGTGGCCCTGCACGGCATAGCTTATGGCTTCACTGAGTTACGCAAGCCCCTTCGTCACAACAAGGCAGTGATCCATGAAGGGGTCTGAGAGAATGGCTGGAGGTTAAAGCATAGTTCAGGATTTCATCACTATGTTTGAGGTTGCCATTGCCAAAGACATAAGATACCATTGCCAAAGTTGTAAGATATTTTTTTCCTGTCATTTTTGCATAATGTTTTGCTATCTAGTGACATTTCATATGGAATTTGTAGTCAGTCGGCCAACTCTGTTCAGGTTTAGGGTCTTGAGAATGTGAATATGCACCTTCGTTAATACAGTGTTAATACTTTTAATTTTCATATTGCTTTGAAGGCAGAAAATGTGACCACATTATAAATAAATATAAAATGTTAACCTAGGGAAAAACGGATTTATAGCTGGGAAGGTGAAATGAGCCAGTGCCAACTCACGTTGAGCCTGTCAGGAAAAGCCTGTTGGCTTATGGCCTACGGTGTGGTATTAATTCCACAGCAGCACATTCTCTACTTATAGAAGATCTAACTGACAGACATGTTACTATTCTAAATAAAGCTTGGCCATCTTTATTCCAAGGACTTCATGCAGAGAAAGAATATAAATTAAATAAAGAGTAATCAGTTCCCATTTACTTTCCTATTGCCCTCCAAATTACAAGGCAGCTTTTAAGGTTGCAGAGTGGTTTGCTTCATGGGTGAAAAAGTATTTAATGACTGTCTATTGATCCGTAGGTCATCGAATATATAACACCTGTTCACCTTTGGCAGGATATGCTAAGTCTTTCCCAGCCTGGTGCCCTCCAGATATTTCGGACTGCAAGTCCCCAGCCATCATGGATAATGGTCAGAGATGATGGGAGTTGTGGCCAAATAATCTGGAGGGCACTAAATTGCGGAAGACTGGCATATGAAGACCTAGTGACTCCAACTCAAAAACAGGTTTCCTGTCAAGTAGCTGGTTTTCATTGACTTGAAGTTAGTAGTAGCTTATGTTGAACCAAGGTTAACTTGATCTGAAGTCAGCCTTATTGTAATATCATACATAGATATTAAACACAGATCCATATTAACAAAGCCAACAGAAGAGAAACTCATGATTCGTTAAAAAGAGAGCTTCAGCTATTGGGCGGTATAGAAAAGTAATAAAATTTAAAAAAAATCCCACAAATATCAATCTTACAGGCCTGCTAAGATTATAAAACTTAGGTAGGGTTGGAATTAGATTCCTAAGGGCTTGTAAGGAAATGTTTGAATAAGATCTTGGTATGCTGAGAAGATAAAGGCATATAAAACCATAAATGTCATAGGACAAAATACAGGAAACATCTATGTACTATATAATGGTTTGTGTAGAAGACAAGTCATTGAAATTTACATGACATTTGAACCTTGTTGTTGTTGTTCAGTCGTGTCCGACTCTTCGTGACCCCATGGACCATAGCACGCCAGGCCTTCCTGTCCTGCGCTCTCTCCCGGAGCGTGCTCAAGTTCATATTCATTGCATCCGTGATGCTATCTAGCCATCTCATCCTCTGCCGTCCCCTTCTCCTTTGGCCTTCAGTCTTTCCCAGCATCAGGGTCTTTTCCAGGGAGTTTTCTCTTCGCATTAGGTGGCCAAAATATTGGAGCTTCAGCTTCATTATCTGTCCTTCCAATGAGCACTCAGGGTTGATTTCCTTTAGGATGGACTGATTTGACCTCCTTGCAGTCCAGGGCACTCGTAAGAGTCTTCTCCAGCACCACAGTTCGAAAGCATCAATTCTTCGGCGCTCAGCCTTCCTTATAGTCCAGCTCTCACAGCCATACATTACTACTGGGAAAACCATAGCTTTGATTAGACGGACCTTTGTCGGCAAGGTGATGTCTCTGCTTCTTACTATGCTGTCTAGGTTGGCCATAGCTTTCCTCCCAAGGAGCAAGCGTCTTTTAATTTCATGGCTACAGTCACCGTCTGCGGTGATCTTGGAGCCCAAGAAAGATGAAATATCTCTTATGCAATGTAAATTGGAGTGTGCTGTCATGGAGGGTAGTAGCAGACAATTGTATACTAAGGAAATTCTTCCAGATGAAATGCTGTCCAAATAGAGTCAGTTGCTTCAGTTTTCCACATTGTAAGAGAAGGAAGGATTAAACATAACATTTAACTTCCTATTAAGCGGAGGTTTACCAAGTTCTTAAAATCAGCACTTTCTGCAGAGCAGTCCTTTCATATTGCATCCAGGTCATTGCACTGCAAACACTGCAACCAGAATGCGTATCTTGTGCAAGCCTGCACAACTTGTGACCCACCAATCTGAGTGCAGTCCATAAGCAATTTATTCTGACCTACTAATTGCTTGACAATCCCCTTTTTTTGAAGTTCCAGATAGGCAGCAAAATCAGATGGTTTATTTAGCGGTGGTGTGGGGGAACTATAAGAGGGTGGTGGACTACATTCTGGGTGTCTCCCCCAGCTCCAATACTTGTCCTGTGCTCAGGAATTATTCTTTAGATCCTTGAAAGGCTTCTTTGCATTGTAGGGCAATTGCTTTCTCTCCAAATTCAGAGCAACCTCCTTCACAGAGACTTGGGCTGATTTCATGGATCCCACTGATCCAGCCCCACTGCAGAAGTATCAGTGACACACAGGCCCTAACACCACAGGCTCTGCAGTAAGCGTGACTGCCTGTGTTCAGTTTGCGAAGTCAGCACCAGTCCACTGTCCATGCCAGTCTTGAGAGTTCATCAGAGAAAGCTCTTTTCCCCGAGAAGGCTGTTGCCCTACTGCAGTGGCCCAACTCTGCTACTGAAGCCAGCAATCCAATTTGCTGTCAAATGTCTACTTCCCTTTGTTGGTAAAGGAAACAACAAGAAGAATACAAGGTGATTCCAACAGAATGAAGAAATTCTGATCCATAGTTAGTGTTATCATTGCTTGACTCTGTGTAAAAGGCTTTGCTCCAGTTCTGACTTCAGTATTTGAAATCCCGAAGTTTCAAGGTTTGAAATCCCACATTGGCACCAAGTCATGCAAGATCAATGTGGAGAAATAAGTTCAGTGGGGTCTGTCTCTGTTCTTTTTTCTTCCATTGCTCCTCTTATTTGTTACTCCCATAGGAGATACACACACACATAGCCCTCCCCCTTCTATCCCACACATAAACCACTTGGAGCAGCTTACAACAAATTAAAATCACATCATTTGGTGAGAGTATATTGCATTAAGGATAGTGCTACTGAGAGCTAGGTTGTGGTTTAGCCTGTGCCATCCTTTGCATAATTGGGTCTCTTGGGTTTAACAGGTCTTGAAACAAGGCCTGTTTCCACTCACAGTGTTGCCAGGTCCATGGGCACTAATACTTCGTCTGTACTATAGATTAGCAGAAGGTCGTTCTCAGCTGTCCTGGATATTGAGCCGTGGACTGGCAACATTGCTGTTTGTTCTGTTGTATAGCAAGAACTGTCAGGATGTCGCACCAGACTATGGCCACCTTTTCATAATAGTGTTTACTTAAGCTTGCTTTTCACCACAAAGTACTTTACTGCTCCCTACAGTGTTGCCACAAGTATTTCCTGCTAACGCTTAACAGTTTATGGACCCATCACTTCAGTCCTTTCTCATGCTCATGATGTCTGGAATTCTTCTGAGCGGTCTCTGCAGTTATAACACTTTCCCTCTCAGAATTATGTACCAGTAAGTACTTGAAAAGAGGGAACACTAGGCTAGCAGAGTTGTGGAGGTCTTTACTGCTCCCGTATAGCTAGGGAAAAGCTTAACGTACTAGATGTGGACTGCATGTCATTGTGACTGAACATGGTTGCATTGAAATAACTTGGTAAGTAAGCTGCATTTATATTAATGCTGAAATTGTCACTCAGTAAAATCAGCACACAACAGCTTAAGGTAAATGTTTTCATAGTCCATTTCAACATGTGGAATTCATTACTAATTACAATAGTCATCAGTATAACTTCTTTAATATTAGAGAAATCAGGAAGTACAAATAATAATGGCTATTATAGCATGTATGTAATTGAGAGTCCCTGTTTTAGATTGCTAGTTGTTGAGAGTGAAACCCGCCCCCCCACAGAGCACTGTATACATGTTGTTGTTCAGTCGTTAAGTCGTGTCCGACTCTTCGTGACTCCATGGACCATAGCACGCCAGGCCTTCCTGTCCTGCGCTCTCTCCCAGAGCGTGCTCAAGTCCATATTCATTGCATTGGTGATGCTATCTAGCCATCTCATCCTCCGCCGTCCCCATCTCCTTTTGCCTTCAGTCTTTCCCAGCATCAGGGTCTTTTCCAGAGAGTTTTCTGCATTTGCACTGTTGCTCTGATATATATATTTTGTACATGTCTACCACTTGCTCTTGCAAAATCCAGCAGCAGAGCCACTTGCTCTTGCAAAATGATTAGGCTAGGCAGTGAGACTGTGTTTGTCAGCCTTCTATTTCCTCTTCTGTAAGATCTCATCTTGAATTCCCTCCCCTTTCTCTTTGCTCTCTCTCCTTTCCTGTCTTTGATTGTTAATGAGCTGTGCCTGCTGAATTGCCTGACTTTTATATATTGCTTTTTGCAGAATATTAACACTATTGAGGGGAAAGTTATGTATAGTAATATGTAGGTGGCTGGGCAAGACTCTGTTTCATTTGTAGCATATGTTTCAGGAAGCCAGGACAGGTATTTGTTTACTGAAGCATGTGTCGAGAGCAAAGCAGATACTTGGTTTGTTGCTGTTAACAAGATGGTGTGTGTTAGTATTTGTGAAAATAGCAGCACACAAAATGGCTCTAGAGAGATCCAAGCACTCATATCCAGAATCATCCTTGAACTTTTTGGTTTTCACGAAAATAAATGCTCTCTGACGATAAGCCTTTCTGAAGACAGAGGTCTTAGCAGCAGTCAAATCCATTCTTATTAAATCGCCATTAAGGGTGTTTCAAGATGTTAGCTTTATGTAGGGATTGTGGCACTTTGGTGGTGATTCACGTATCAGACGTAAACAAGACAAATGGCAACTGTGCTCATTCCTATGTGAAGGAAGTACATATAGGAAGGTAATAGGCAGCCTGATTCTGTGTATGGTTACTTGGGAGTAAATTACGCAGACTGAATTTGGGCTTATTTGTAAGTGTGCGTGGGGTTGCAGCTTTAATCACATTTTTGTGTCACTTATATGAGCACAATGATATATCTGAGATATACTAAACTTAAGTCTCTGTAGTCTGACAGATCCTTCTCCCCATTCTTTGAGTGTGAGAAAATGTTCCCATTTTGTAAGCCATTTTATGATTTGTGCTGTTATCATAGTTCATACATAAAGATTTATGTATTCAAGATATGACACTGTGAATCAGGTCGGTCTTTTTTTTAGAGGAATTAAATCTAATCATTTGGATTGCTATAAAGAACAAGCTCAAGGGCAAACATGGCTGCCTTTTCAGTGCTGATATTTTACTTTAGCGTTGGCTTCTATAGCTTGATTTAGTTTATATTCTCTTAAACCAGTTTACTGTGATTTACTTCAGGCTTAGTCACCTTCAGACATAGCAGGCTTCATAGATTAAGTCTGCTGTTCCACCTTTAAGCACTCCTAGATTGTAGCCAGTAGCAACCAGGCTGCAATAATTTCCCTTTGATGACATCATCGATTGTGGAAGAGCGGAGCTGCTGCAACAAGCCAGCACACAGTCCAAATCCTGATCGAACATGGCAGTTTCCCAGCCTGCTGCTGTTCTATAAGAAATGGTTCAGTTGTTCTGATCTTATAGCCCTCTGTTTATTACGCTCATGGAAGTATCGTCTGATCCTTATTTACCATACGATGGGGGAGGAGATGGCATACCACTGAGAGAGTTGCATAAAAGAGGTATAGCAAATTCATGTTGTAATTCAGCTTTTTGTATGTCTTTGCATGTACGTGTAGCAGGTTGCTTTCAGATTTAAAGAGAAGTTCTTAACTGGTTTTTTTTATCTGCTGCGCTGTTTTACTAGGCTCCTCCATAGTGTTTCAACCGAAAAAATCCAGGCTATACTGGCTCCCCAGCAGACTTTTTTTTTTAATTGGCAGATTAGTTCTGCTTCAGATCACGTCAGCTAGTGACTCCATCTTCTGCATCAGGCATTCTTTTAAAAGAACATAAAACCCAACCTTTCTCTTTTGTGTAAGTCATGAAATAAACTACTCTGTCATAATGGCTGCCCATAGCTAGACTAACAAGAATTAATCAAGGAAGCTGTTTCCTCTCCATAAAACTTAAAGGGAATGCTGTTTGTACTAAGCTTTGAAGTTTCCGTATGTGCTTTTAGAGTTAACTCCTTCATGGAATCCTGGAAGCTTGGTGCAGTGTGAATTTACTGCATGACTTAAAACAGCCATTTTACTCTAAAAATACAACGGCTGCATTGGTTTTATTATTCAGAGGAAATTAGATTTTTTTTTAAAGGAAAGAGTCGCACAGTTAGTACAACTATATGCTGCCAAACTGCTGGTGTTTATCAGTTCAGTGAGACTGTGGGTGCTTTCAAGCATTTTTGGGATGTCGGCTGTTTTCAGGGTGTTGCGGGGTATTGGCTGTGCTGATTCAGTGCACCCAACATATGCAAACCATCCAGGGACTATAGTTTTCTTCATGAGTCCAGATGGCAGACGAGCATTTTGTAGAGTCAGTGTGGGTGACATACTCTAAATGAGTAGATTGTTGTGCAAAATAGCAGACAAGTTTGTATCTCTGTTTTTTGGTACTGCTGCTTTTCCTTCCAGTTTAGCAGTGAATCATAGAACCAGGGTTCATGGACCTACTGTCTGAATACAGCTTAAGAGTGCAATCCTATGGCCACTAGTCAGCTGCTAGACAGCCATAGGATTGGTCGGTTCCTAGGAACTGACCTCGGAGCCCACGCGCTGAGGTCAGTCCCCAGAGAACCAACCTTCACCTCCTCCCACGCCGCCCCATAGGCAGCATGGATCAGCCCCGTGCTCGGAAGAGCAGCATGGAACGGGAGAAATGGGGTGTTCCCGGGGGCGGGCGAGGGCGCCGGTACGACAGTTCCTATGTGTCATCTGGCTGCCCCTTCCCATGCTCCGAGTTCCTGCGGCTAGACAGCTGAAATTGGCTGTTTAGCTACAAAAGCAGGGCGGTGGGAGAGCAGAGGACATCTCCTCCTCCCCACACCTCTTGCTCTGCACTGGATAGGTGGTTGCCCCCAGGCTCAGAGGCAACCATTGATCCAGATAGGATTGCTCCCTAAATCTGTGAGCGGTTTTTTGTACCAAAGAGACCAATTTAACTACAGCAGAAATAATAAATACAGTTGCATATATGAATCTTTCTGTTTATTAGCTTCTTAAAATTACTGTCAGGCTGAGTTTGCCTGGAAATTGTATTTATATTTACTGGGCTTTTCATTTGGGCTTCCCTAAGCAAGCTGAACTAAAAATAGATTGTTATCAGTCTTTTCTTATTTCAACATTTGTTTAGTTGGGAGCTTGAGGTTAGGTTACTCATGGATAGGAGCTTGATTTACTTAAGATAGATTTTTATGCATTTGTGGCTAAGTGTGGGTTATTCATCTTTGTGCAATAGGTTTTATTTCTATAAAGAAATAATTAGGCCAAGAGTTTGTGCAGTCAATGTTTGCTTTAAGTACTTAGCATATGCCACTTTGCACACACTCCTCTAAGGTTTCTTGCTGACGTACCAGAAGTTAAAATGTCCGTCATCTTGTACAATAAGTCTTTGAGCAAGTCTTCAACCATGTTACTTGTATGCTAAAATAATCACAGTAGTTGTTTGTGCTAGTTTTCAGAAGCTTGTTTGGACTTGTGACAGTTCTTTTGTCATTTGTCAAATTGGCCTGTTGAGTGTGTAATCATGCTGATGCTTAAGCCATTTGTATGCCAATGTTCACTGAAATTAAGCTTGCAATGCTTTCTTGGGATTAAACCCCATTGAACCTAATGGGATTTACTTCTGAGTAAACATGCATGATTAGAATGCATGGGTCTTTTGGGGTGGAGGGTATTTGTGGTGTATTGTGCTGAGCCAGTGCATCCAACATTTGAAGCGATAAGAATGTTATCTTTCAGATGATGACGTGTGTTAATTTTGCAATGAGAGACAGAAGGAGTTTGACTTGAGTGAGCAGAACATAAATCCAAAGGCAGAAATTCCATCTTATGAATCATCTACTGTTAGGTGCTCCTTGTTTCTCTACTGAGTGCAGTTCTTCTGGCATATCAGCAGTGCCCTTATAAAACTTTACACAACCTCTAAGGTAACTGACCTTTGACTATATGGACAGCTTGGCAGTGATGCAAGTCATGAAAAGTGTTATTTTAGTAATAAATGACATTAACAATATCTGGTTATTTCATATCTATTAACAACTAGTCAGTATTTCCTATGAAGGATCAAATTTAAACCTTAAACTGGCAAAAATATACTTGTGTTGAGCCACTGCTAAAGATGTGATTGTCACATGGATATTAAAAGAAACAAAATTTATCAAAATGGCACTTGAAAGCTAATAATACTATACGATGCTTTATTCTCTGCTGCTAGTTTTATATTGGCTTTATTCTCCACTGTTTTTATCTTTTTCAATGTTTGTACCTTGTTTTTAATGTATTATACACTGCCCAGATAATTTCAGTTATGATTTAAAATAAATAAATAAATAAATAAATAAATAAATGAATGTATCAATTAAGGGTGCAATGCTATGACCCCTAGACTGGGCTCCAAGGTCAGAAACAGGGCTTTGACTTCAGAGCCCAGAAACTGTGCTTCCCCTCCCCCTTGTAGCCAGCATGGTTCTGGCTCTGGCTCCAGCTCCACACTTGGAAATGGCGCGCAAAGACAGGAAAGGGGGTGTTCCCAGGGGAGGGGAGGAGCCTGGGGCATCAGCCATATGATGTTTCCTATGGCCACCCCAGCCTCTTTCCCTCCCCTTCCAAAGCACCGCTGCTAGATGGGCAAAATCGCCCACCTAACACAAATGTAGGCTAGCTGGAGAGCAGAGGTGAAGATCGTCTGTATGCTCCAGCCACCCTGCATTGGATACTCTGGAGCCTCCGAGTTTGGAGGCTTCCAACTATTTTCATAGGATAGTGCCCTAAATATATGTCTTTGGAAAAAGTCTAGGAGGTTACTTGTATTTCAGCTCTTACAGGTGTCCATGAGAACTGAAGAGAACCACAAACCCTAATACTAGTATAAAGTGCTTATGGGTGGGGAGAAAGCAAGTTCCTCAACTGACAGAAGATAAGATATGTTCTTCAGATGCATGTGGATCAATTACTGTATGACCAGAATTGTACATGTATCTGGAAATTAAGACCTAAGTTATGTAAAATCCTTTTGTGCTGCTTAATTTAAATTGCTACCTTTGTTAAGCCCAGAGTTCTTGAAAGTAAAGACAGGTTTATGTTGGTTTTGTGATTCTTGAGAGTTATTTTAACTAGCCCTCATGATAAACACAAACATATTGGAGCTACCAGTTATTGCTGGTTACAGTCATGTACTAGCTCTTACACATTCCTCAACATATTTCAAATATGGCATCAATGAGCTGTCAGTACATGGATAATAAGCAGCAGGGGCTAATGGCTACAATTAAGTCAATAACCATTATAAGAGAGACAATTCTCTCATGTGGAAGTGTTCTTGGTCGATATGAAAGGGTTTCTCTAATTAAAAATAGTCTTGTAGTACCTTAAGTGCTAACCACAAGGCTCTTGGTTATTTTTTCTGCTACATATTAATATGGCTACATGTCTGGTAGTTGATTTGCTGTTAAATTGGAGATGAGCTGCTGTATCATAAAAAGTGTTTAAAAGCCAGATTCAGTGAGATTCCATATTGGCTTCTGAAGGAACTTGGGGGAAAATGATTATGGTCTGTAACTAGTTGCATGGCCTTTCAGTTTTGTTCTTTTGTCTAACAACATAAGGGCCATGCTAGATCAGGCCAAGGCCTATCTAGTCCAGTCTTCTGTTCACACAGTGGCCAGCCAGATGCCTCAATCGGAATCTGCCCATAAGTAGGGCATGAATGCAATAGCACTTTCTTGCTCCTGTTTTCTACCAGTTCCCCCAGTTCGGAGATATTCTTTTGGAACACTTCACAATCCTTTTTTGTTTTAACCACCTTAAATAATTTGGTATTGGCAGCAAACCTGTGCACCTCATGGCTCACCCCTAACTCCTGATTATTTATGAACAAGTTAAAAATCATCAGTCCCGATGTCCTTGGGGGACAATGTGTTGTCTGTCTTGCATTGAGATGCCTAAGCATATGGATGCCTGTCCTTAGCTTTTTGTGGCCGCTAGCAATGCCAGGGTTCCTTGCACCATGTCCCCTGAAGACATGACTCCATCTGAACGGGTATGTCCATATGACCCTGCTATGCAACATGCAGCATGAGCCAAATTTAAGCCTCTCTGTCTGGCTTGCTGAACATCTGCCTCTCTTCCAGAAATCTCAGTTAGCCAGTATCTCCCCCTCCCCCACTGTTCACAGTAGCTACTTCCCAGTATCATACAGTTAAGTTCAGTTATGTATGGGCTGTTCACCAGTTGAGTAACAGTGCCTTGGGGTACAATTTTCTTTCCTGTTCTTCTGTAAATAGATCTATTGAATCCATGTCTCCTTCTTTAAATGTCATATTCTGTTTCTTTAATGTGGAATAAACAACTTTCAGGAAAAACTGAAAATCTAACCCTGTAAGTTTCTTAAATCGTGTAACAATACTATAATGAAAACTGCTTGATTTAATAATAACAAATATTAGTATTAATGAACAAGTATGCCTTGAACAAGTGTGCCTTTTAACAATACCTTTCTTCAATTATTAAATACAAATATTGTACTGAATGCATGCTCTCAGGTTCCTCTTGCTTCCTTTGTTCTGTTTCTCTCTTGCATGGTAGTCTATGTCAGAATCTATTATATCCTATCCTACTGATGTTCTACAGTTACTTTAAAATCTAATCAAATACTCCTTCTGAAGCCCAATAACAAAACAAAATTAGAAAGAATTATTTCTTCATGGAAACTGCTTGGGGTCATGCTAAGAAACAACAACGCAAAAACTGGATTGTTAATAGAGTTCAGTAAGGTGTTTCTGTTGCATATCTCCAGCATTACCAGAGCCATTTGGATGTCAGCGTAACCTGCAGGATGAGATCATGTGCTGGTTACTTGTAACAAAGAAGACTGGATTGACATCACGTTCCTGATAATATGTTCCGAAGGTGGGGGTTACTTGATTGCTTTAAAACTGACCTATATGATTTTTGGCAAACATATTTTATTTGACACACCACTCGGGCATGTTTTTAATGCTCATTGTAAATGCTAGTGATTTAAAGTTCTACCTCAATTAGCATGCAAATGAGCCAGAGCTGGGAGATGCCAGTCCTTATAACTTCCTCGTTGAAGCCTACTACTTCTCCTCATTGCACATCAGTTACTATATTTCACTTTGTCATTTGTGGTTATGCAGGAGTAGGCCAGCTAACAATCTCAGGACACAACATTTATGTTTACAAAGAATGAGATTATTGGCTGCAGAGAGAAAAAGCACAAAGCCCTTAGGCAATAAGACAGGCTTCTACATAAGCTATTTCTTCTAATAGGCTATGATCCTACTAGGGCAGGATATGTTCACTTGTTGTTGATTATCAGATTTGCTGTAGTAGTTCAATTCTACAGTCTGGTATTGCTTCTGCAATCCTCCATTAGGCAAAGGGCCCATGAAATCCTTGTGGTATCTTTTCCAGCCGGAACGACAACAAAAATAGTTTCATGAGGGTTGAGCTCAAGAGATGCTGCTTCCCAAGGGACCTGCCTCCTAAGGCAAAAGGATCAGTAACGGTATGACATAAGTGTCAAGTAAAGAGCCAGTCAACTTTTTTCTTTTTATGCCAGAGCTTCACATTCCTTACAGTGAAGGGACTTGGTTGGGAGACAGAAATACGCAGATAGGAAAAGTTGTGTGTGTTTTCATATATGTAGCTGCTAGACATCAGTATAGTGGCTCAATAAACACACTTAACTGTGAAAACAAACTATTAATTACTCCCAGGAAGGATCACAACTAATCTAGCAAGCCAGGGTAATAGTAACTGGAAATCTGCATTTCTACAACTTTTTCTGCAAGTTGTGTTGCAAGCTAGACTTGTAGACGTTGGGACCCAAACACCCCACATCAACAGGTAAGGAATTAATTGGGACTCTGGATCCAAGGCAGATGAAACAGTGAGCCATGCAGTAGTTTTACATCAGGTTCCATTTATTATCTGCACTTTGGACAAGACTGATGTCTTAATCAGGGGAGTGCCACAATGTTCAACACTTGTGTTACAGTAAGAAGCTGCCAATCTCCAGGGGGATGTCTCCACCAGAAATTTACTCCGAGCTGGCTGCGTGTGGAGGTCATTAGGGACACATGATGTCATGGTCATCCAGCAGCCACCCCAGAGCTTATCATGGAAAAAATAGATTTCCTGAGACTGCTTAAAATCTGGTTCTTTTCCTTAAGTCGGGTTCTTCCTGGTATAATTATTGTGTGCCCCAACCCCTGTGTTTACGTTGGGTATGCTAGCCCTGCCCAGGGGTGTGCTTTTCACCTTGACCACGGTCCAGAGGTGTTTCTTGACCTTATGTTTCCCAGCACAAACCATTTAGTGTCTACTCAGAAGTAACTCTCATTGTGGTCGATGAGGCTTGTCCCCTGAATGCGCGCACCAGCATTTACAGAGATCCCTCTCAATTGAAATAGCACATTTTAAAGCACTACTTCCCTAAAGGCTGTAAAGCGCTTTCCTGAAGCTGCGATTCTCCATTGTTTGGTTTATTCCCTTCAGAAGTAACTAATTCACACCTTCGTTTGTGTGCAGCATCAGGTTAGAAAGGGGGCCGGTTTCCCCTCCATGTCTTTCCCAGCACAAACATCTGTGTGTCTACTCGGAAGTAACTCCCATTGTGGCCAATGAGGCTTGTTCCCGAAATGCACACTCCCGAAGTTACTGAGATTACCATGAATCGAAATAACGCATTTAGAGAGCCTTAACATCAATGCTTTAAAGCTTCGATTGATCGCAACAGGGCAGCGAAAACACTGTGTTCCTATAATGGTTGTTTATTTAAGGATATACTTGATGCGGGGGCAGGGAGAAGGAGAATGATTTTTGCCAAGACACTGGAGGAAACCTCCCCGAGGGGGGGGGGAGCCTGGGAGGGAAGCCTCTCTTATTGTTTGAGCAGCCCCTACCAGTCAGATAATGTTCACTCCACCAACACCCCCGAATTATCTTTAGTGTAGTGACTTATACTGGTGTGGTCCATTCACTTGTGGATCCCTGCGCAGACACAAGCACACCAAAGCCGATCCCTTAAAAAATCTGGGTAATCCAGCGTTCTCTTCTCCTTACATAGTCATGGAGAAGCCCCCCTGGAACTAAGGCACTACTTAAATACAATTTTGCACAAAGGAGTCTTAATATAGTGGCATACAAAAATATTGTTTACAGTTGCTTCCTGAACTAATTATCATTCTGTGCTTGTGCTGATTGATTCAGGTGTGGTAGAACATTCTGAGAAAGCTCTGAATCTCAAAGGGGTAGATGATCATGGTTAGGGAGGGCCTGCTCAGCTTCATGGAGGGCCAGTGTGGTGTAGTGGTATAGTGTTGGATGGAGATCTGGGTTCTAGTCCCCACTCGGCCATGGAAGCTCACTGGGTGACTTTGGGCCAGTCACAGACTCTCAGCCCAACCTCACAGGGTTGTTGTTAGGATAAAATGGAGAGGAGGATAATGTAAGCCGCATTGGGTTCCTTGCAAGAGGAAAAAAGGCGGGATATAAGTGCAATAAATAAATACTAGCTGAGAGCGCTTTTATGGTTTCCTCCCAGGAAGGGTCATGCTCAGGGCAGAGAAGGCCAGTTGGAGAAGACTAAGTGTAACAGCCGCTTCTAGGGATCCTGAGAGACTTGGCCAGAATACCTAAAAAGCCACAAGCTAGTAGGTTCCTTACCCAGGCCAAGATGAGTAATTTGTGAATCCATCCAAAATGTTTGTTTCTATAACAAATTATTAATAACAACATAAACAGAAACACATTTCCAAAGGATACAAAAAGTAATTTGGAGAGATGCAGGAAGTGGCAGGGGATCAGGCTAGAAATGGATTTCTTATAAAACATATGATGACGGGAGATTTTATCAGCAGTTAAAATTAAAGATGACATTGTATCATTAATTTACTTACATCTGTTAATATCTTGTGTCAATCATTTATAACTAAAAGGGAGAGCTTATATGCATAGAGGTAGAAGGTAATCTTATTTTTAGACCATTGGAAATGTATCCCTGATTTGGCAGAACTTTTAGATTTTTTTAAATTTGAGAATCTCTTTGAGTTCAGATCATTGATTCCCATACTAGCTCTGAGCTTTTGATACATTAAACTTGAAGATTCTCTTGACAGTGTTTTAACGTAAGTTAGGAGTCTGACCAAAATCATATTGTTTTTCAGTGGATACTGCTGGAGACCACTTTTGTTTAATTCTTTCTAGATGTAATAAAAACATCAGGCAGATCTTCTCTTTAAGATTTTCAAGTTGGTTGAATGATTATTTGGAGATTGGCATTGGTGCTCTTATAAGTAAATACCAGCCCTCCCAAATATTTTTGGCTTCTTCTCATGTACTTTTGCATCTCAAAGTGGCTTGGTAACGAGCTGCCAGACTTTGCTCAGGGTAACAGCAATGCTTGGATGTGTTATATAAATTGATTGGTGTAACTGATTGTAAACATTGAGAGTACATTTCAGTTTGTTTATACCACTTTTTGTTTATACCATTGGAAATGTATCCCAATGGTCTAAATGAGAGCATACATATGTTCCTGTATGATCTCACAGTAATTACGGTGATCATAGTGAGTACATTTTGTCCCATGCTGGGTAAGATAGTATAGGTAATATTTGTTGTGTAGAATAATGTCCCCCACTCCTATAGTCTGTAATATCTATGCTGCTTATACGTATAATACCTACATACAATGCTCATGTAACATTTGTTATTTGGAATATATAAGCCTTGCTATGCAATCAGACTTATTTCATCAGCTTCTGAAAACTGGCCATTGATATCACCGCATTTAGTTTCAACACATGCAAGAATACACTGGGCCGGTTCGCATGAACAAACAGCCCACCATGGATTGTTTAAACCACGGTGAGCCATGATGCATGCTGGCAGGCATTTTGTATATTTAACTCCCAACCAGGGTTGTGTTGTTAAACAAATCTCGCATAACCCCTGCTGGCTCGGTTCACACAACCCCCAGTCAGGGGTTAAATATGGAAAATGCTGGCTGGCGTGCACCACGGCTCACTATGGTCACTGTGTGTGTGCGCGTGTGTATTTGTATTACCTAGACAGTTAATGTTGTGTTATGTCCTTTTCCCCTGACATCTCTACTTTTCAGCATAGAGTCCAGTGAAAACAGCAGATAAAATGGGAGTCTTTACCTAATCTTAAATATAATCTTCACATAAAAACATTTTCCAGTGTTTGTAACAAACAATACATCAATCAGTAGCATTTTTGGCTGTAGTACAGTAGCACTAAATGAATGCTTTATGTTCACTGTAATGGTAAACATGGATGTGACTTTCAAGGGGTCCTGCTAGCACAAGCCAAAAAAGGAGAAAGTCTCAAAGATATTTTGAATTAATTACCACAAATGGAATAGAAATTGTTTTGCCCTTGAAGAATGGAATATATTGAAATGCTTTGGGCATTTATTGTGTTATCCCATACATTTTACCATTTTGAGCATCACTTTGAGGCATTGCCTCCTTTTTTCTGCTCCTAATAGTCAGTCAGAACCTAATAGTTAGGATCAGAACCAGGGCAGGCCAATCCTACATATTTGCTTTATCTACTGTTGCTGAATCCCATTTGCCATTAAAACAATGTAATACTTAACCCAGTGGTGTTTTGGTGGCAGGTTGATGCCATGCACAGGAACCAGTGCTAAAGGCATCAGTTGTGCAGCTCTTCTCCCCCGCCCCCCATTATGTGCACCCCAGGAACCAATGACAGAGCATTAGATTGGACTATAAGTATTCCCATTTCATTATTCATAATTGAGCCTATGGATTAATTTAAGAAAAAGAAGTTTGCTTTTGTATCAACAAACATTTCTCCAGTCATCTCTTTATAGCATAAATCAATCCATATAGAGCTAGCATAGTGTAGTGCGTTGCTCCCCGCTGCTAGACGGAACACTCAACTCCAAGTATAAGTTGTCATGGGACTGCAGAGCTGAAGTGTTGCACACTCTGTCCTCTGCCATCGGCTTGGCGACCACAGGCTACTAGGAGGCTGTTGCGTCTGCCTCTCAGGAAGAACATCATGACAGTCTGGTCCCATCCATCAGCCAGGGAAGGAACAGCTGCAGGGCATTTGTTTTGCCCCTCCCTGCCACAAAGAACACTTGCAAAGAACTTTGTAACTAAGAATGAGTGCCTGAGCTGGCTTTTTTCCTCCTCCCTCTCAGTCACACAGAACTATAATGCTCGGGATTTTCAAGGGAGAAGGAGTGGCTGTTAAACCAGTATGTCTGCAATGTAGATTTGAGGGCAGGATAGGAAGAGAAACAGGTATATTAAAAATGGGTACCATGCTGCACATTTGGGTTAAAAGTGGACTGCAGGTCTGAAAGATTTGAATATTACTGGAGTAATGGATAGCATACTCGACAACATACCAGAATTCCTGGTTTGCTTCCATTCATATCCTAATTCCTGGCCATGCACATGCCTCCCCTCCCCCCAGAAGTAACAGGTTCAGGTTTTTATTTAACCACATACTTGCTGGTGGTTTAGGTAGAGTCACTGCTTCTTAACTTCAGATCCCCATTTGTAAAATTGAATTTTTAAGTTGTAGCCAGATGGCAGGGTTCTGCTGCCTTTAGCTGGGAATCCTATGCTAAACCAGAAGACAACAAAGCTGATGCCTTCAAAATCAGCAATGTCTTTCTATACTATTGTAGCACTACTATGGCTATATGTGGATCACATTCTTGTTCTGTCCTGCCATATGGATGAGCAATGTTTGACAGGGTATGGGCCAATCCAAGCAGCTGTCAGAGAACAGATGTGTTCTACAGTTCAGTTTCTGTTTTATTCCCACGCTTTGTTCATTTTCTGTGCAATGCTTTGTTTTCTGATTTGGTCTTATTACTTCTTATAGATTCTAGATGCTTTCTGTAACGAGTATCAACAACAGTTTGATTAAATTGTTATTAAAATGCTGCTTTGGCAGAAAAATGAGAAAAGATAATTTAACAGATGCTAAATATCTGAATATTGATAGCCTGCCACAAATCATGCTAGTTAATGTAGTCTAGATTTTTTTGGGGGGAGGAAGTGTCATGATTAGTGCATTAATCTAAAATATCTAATTATTTAGTGCCAACATAATACATTTGCTCTGTATATAGCTGAGATTTAAAAATTCCACCCTTTCTGATGAAGAACCCTATGTAAACTGAAAAAAGGGTTCATACTCTTTCACTAACACGCTTTGTTCATGATTCTTGCTTTATTGCAAGACATTGTAGCAGCACTCTATAAAAAACTGTATTTTAGATTTATAGTCTGCCATATCATAAGGACTCCAGGTGGATGATGTCATTGTGCAACATGAAGAGAGACACTTCTTTGTCCCAAAGTTTATAATGTCAAATTAGTAAAGAACATTAAGGGATTACTAAAGGAAAGATAATGTAACTATCCAGCAGATTGTTGCTTGAAATCTCAGTCCCTGCTTATAGTCACATCTCTTTTGCTGATACACTGTTTAACATTCTTGGAATAGTCAAATAACTCCCTCCAAAGCTTTTTCTTAGTCTAAAACCTCAGCAGACATTCCCCTCCCATCTCCCTAAGGATCCACCATTCCTTCTCCCTTACTCAAGGATAGGCAGTCTCTGACTGACAGGCCAGTCCTCACCAATGGGGGAAGGCACCAGGTGGAGTACCACTTCTCCACCTAATGCCTTGGTCAGGGCAGCTTCACAACAAAGCCAGGGTGCTGGCTGGAGGAGTTACAGCTACTGCTTTGCCTGGGGACCAGATGATAGCAGGCTGAAGCCCCACCCACTGATGTATTCTGGCCCATGGAGGGGTCAGCGAGGGGGTCATCCAGTTTCCCACCTCTCCCCTAACACATTACTTCCCAGTGTCATCACTTGTTTGGCCCTCCTCATATTACCAAAACCTGAATCAGAGACTTTTATGTCTCAGCTGTCACCAAAGGGCTATAAACCTCTTCAGTGTTTCACTTCAACAGTTGCAGTGATAAGATGTGATCATGTGACTGTAATTATTTGTACTTACTGGGCAAATATTTCAGTGTTTAGTGCCTATCATATGCTTCAGCTTATACTTCCATCCCAAAGTCTACACTAACCCTAAGAAAATACTGTTATTCAGAACTGTGGGTGGGAGGGGCTGACCGAAAACAATTCCAGATCATCTTTCCCATGCAAGATAAACGTTTGTGTCTTCAGGTAGCCAGGCTTCCACTTAGCTTCAGTGCACACCTGTATTGCACACAAAAACGTTCATCAATTTTCTGTGAACTTCATTTGTTTCTGCTTCGTGCAATTTTACTACTCTGTATGGTAATCTGACAGGTTCTGTCATTAGCTGATACAGTAAAGCAAGGCTTTGGATTTGTGCTCCTATGTCTAATCCCATGTCTCTAGTACACATTTAGTAGCTTAGCTTTCAACACTAGGCAACCATACTGTGTTGGGTCTTTCCCCTACTCTTCCTTACAGTAATAATAGTCTTGTGGCGCCTTAAAGAGTAACAGAGTTATTGTGGCATAAGCTTTCATGGGCCAGAATCCACTTCATCAGTTTTGATCCTGAGAAGTCCATTTCTTATCAGATGTTTGAGAACTGTGGATGAAAGTGGCATATAAATCTTATTAGTTCAGTTGTCTGAACAGATTGAATGTGTCTACGTTTTTTACTAGATAGGTGTACCATTGGATACTACTTGGAGTTTAGGACTGTAATATATTTGTCTTTTATGACTCCAATTAAAGTATGAAACCTTGTTTGTGTTTTGCCACCAGTCACAAATAGGCTTTAAAGGTGAGATGGCCTAGGTTTTGCTATGAAAAATTATTCAATCTATTTATTTTACAGGCCATATTTTGCTGATACCTAAGTTTTCAACTTCATATTTTTGTTGAACATCTGGTTCTCGATCTATTTCATTCTTTGAGTTCCATTAGAAGGATTCTTCTGTGATTTTACGAACATCTTATATTTCAATGGTGTCACTTATTTATGTAGGATTGTGCTTTCTCCCCGCTCCTCATCCTGATCTTTTAGATTCTTTTATACCTTCTGCAGTAGCAAAAATAAACTGATGGGGAGTCATTTTCATTTCTTAACATATGTGTGTGTGTACATATATAAATGGACAAAGTGCTTTACATTTGAGTTTGTTTTAATTTTCCAGGTGAGGAACTGAGATTTGAGGGAATGGTTTATTAATACCATCCATTGTGATCCATTGTCTGCCTCCTGAGGAATATGTATAATGACCAAGTAGCAATGGTAAGAACAGACCACGGAACAACGGACTGGTTTAAGATTGGGAAAGGAGTATGGCAGGGTTGTATACTCTCACCCTACCTATTCAACCTGTACGCAGAACACATCATGCGACGTGCTGGGCTTGATGAAGCCAAGGCTGGCAGAAACATTAACAATCTCAGATATGCAGATCATACCATTTTGATGGCTGAAAGCGAGGAGGAGCTGAGGAACCACATAACAAAAGTGAAAGAAGAAAGTGCAAAAGCTGGGTTGCAGTTAAACCTCAAAAAAACCAAGATTATGGCAACCAGCTTGATTGATAACTGGCAAATAGAGGGAGAAAACGTGCAGGCAGTGACAGACTTTGTCTTTCTAGGTGCAAAGATTATTGCAGACGCTGACTGCAGCCAGGAAATCAGAAGATGTTTACTTCTTGGGAGGACAGCAATGACAAATCTTGATAAAATAGTGAAGAGCAGAGACATCACACTGACAACAAAGGTCCGCATAGTGAAAGCAATGGTATTCCCCGTAGTAACCTATGGCTGCGAGAGCTGGACCATAAGGAAGGCTGAGCAAAGGAAGATAGATGCTTTTGAACTGTGGTGCTGGAGGAAAATTCTGAGAGTGCCTTGGACTGCAAGAAGATCACACCAGTCCATACTCCAGGAAATAAAGCCAGACTGCTCACTTGAGGGAATGATATTAAAGGCATTTAATATCTGCAGTACTTTGACCACATAATGAGAAGACAGGATACCCTGGCAAAGATGCTGATGCTAGGGAAAGTGGAAGGCAAAAGGAAGAGGGGCTGACCAAGGGCAAGATGGATGGATGATATTCTGGAGGTGACGGACTCGACCTTGGGGGAGCTGGGGGTGGCGACGGCCGACAGGAAGCTCTGGCGTGGGCTCGTCCATGAAGTCACGAAGAGTCGGAAGCGACTGACTGAATAAACAACAACAATTGTGATTAGCAGAAAACTTAAACTAGGTCTTCCAAATCCAATGTATAAACTTGAAATATAGCTCTAGTGATTCTCCATATGTACCTATTTTCTTCCTTGATCCTATTTTTGGCCCAGCTTTAAAAACTGGATTCTGAACTAAAGTTTAGGAAAGCCCCTCACCACAAATTCACTGTGGTCAGGAAGGTTAAAATGTAATGGCTGATGTTCACTTCTATGGGGAAAACTTCCAATTTTAAATCATTCACAACATTCATCTGCAGTTATTGCGATTAACATGTGAATGTCAACATTGACCACAATTTGAACATTCACTGTAACATTCTTTATATTGTGAATACATCGGATACACTCTTGGTACCTCAAGATACTGGTTATATTTAGATGTCATGGTAAACAACAGGTTATTGTAATGGGAATGAGCCTAAGTGAGCCTCAAGCTCACATGCTCTCTCCTCCTCCTCCAATGCGGCTGTGAGGAGAAGATTGGAAGCTTTCATTTCCATTTTTATTATCTGCAGTTTAGCATTACATCTGGATCCTAAACTGTGGTTAATCTTAACTGTGTTTTTTGAAAAAAGACAGTTTCATAAGCCCATGTTTTGAAGTTGGCTTGTTTGAAACATACCATAGCTTAGGTAAAACCACAAGTTGCAGCTAATCAAAATCAGGCAAAAGTGTCTGATCTCCTCCTTGCAGCTGCACTGGAAGATGGGGAGAGCGTGGAAGCCCAAGGCTTACCTAGACTTGTTCCCATCACAGTAAACCATGATTTGCTATGACGTCCATGCACAGTCACTTCCAAAATAACATGAGAATTATAATATGTCTGTTGGTCTTAGAAAGACTACTTGCACTGGTACAATTGCACTGCACTCCTACTCTTCAGCTCCTGGTTTCACTTTTGTGGCAAGACCTGTTTTGTCACCATTCAACATGCCTTCTCTTCCTAAGAAATGCCTTTGGCCAGATTGTATCCATATCCCTTCGAAACTCCATCCCTGGTTGATGTAGCAAGTCCTAGGAGATGGAGCTGCGGCCAAACTAAAAGTTCAGTGGAAATCTCACCAGGGTGCTAAAATCAAGAATTAGAAAGTACTGGTTTTAATTCAGTATGTTTGAAAACATTTCTGTAGACTAGCTCTTCAACCATG
This sequence comes from Heloderma suspectum, assembly GCF_057233095.1. Classification (NCBI taxonomy): domain Eukaryota; kingdom Metazoa; phylum Chordata; class Lepidosauria; order Squamata; family Helodermatidae; genus Heloderma; species Heloderma suspectum. Next base: position 76,631,391 of record NC_139462.1, read on the forward strand.
AGCTGCTAGCGTTCTGAAGGTGTTGAACTGTTATCTCTACTCATGTTTTGAAACATGTTACTTGAAACATGTTAGCTAAGAGATTTGCAATGTGACCTACTTTCATAGTCTAGCCATGACCCAAGGACACTTTCACAGCACTCCTCCAGCCATTTGCTATGCTAAATTGTTAAAGGCATGGTTGTGGAGGTGAGGTAATTATTTGTGTAGGAGAGATTTAAAGAAACAAAACCTGGAGGAAATGTTATTTATAGAAGTTGATACTACAACATTTTTTAAAAACAAATTGTGAAATAAAGCACTGTATTTTCTGTTTGTTTTGCTTCTTGTGTATACAGTAAAAGAAATCTGCGTGTAATTTGCTACATAGAATTGTGGAAATTGTTGATGTCCATTTGACCATGTTGTAACAGTTTTGCCTTTTGGTTATAAAACAGCTGCAAACTTGAGCAGAATTTTTGAATGGGCAATTTGCTAAATTACTCACATTTCTACATCTCATGGTTGCCGAAAATGTGTTGAAAATGTGGGTACAGTGTATGTGGAGCTTCAGAAACCCAGAGGAGAGGGCAAAAAAGAGTTGAGCTTTAAAAACTGATTATTTTGAAAGAGCCTCATGATTTTTAGTGGCTTTATTCATTTTTTAGTATTTGCAATTTGGCGACGTCAAGGCTTTTAGTCATTCTAATTGTTTGATAAGCAACAATCAGGATTTGCCTGCTAATACAGCAATATCCTTTCTGTATGATACATGTTACCCCATATCCCAGCAGAGAGGATACTTAACTCCGAGTGCACATATTACATGAGAGACAAGTCCATCTATCTATCTTTATTTATTCAATTCTATTTATTTATTGAATTTATAACCCGCCTATATATAAATACTCTAGGTGGTGTACAAGTTAAAAACAATTTAACGAAAAATCCAACAATAAAAACAACACAGCATAAAAACAGTCTATACTGTAACAGTCAACAAAGAGGAATGAGGGTTATAAAAAGGGAAGGCCCGTCAGAATAATAGAGTCTTTAATTTCTACTTAAGAACCTTCAAAGGAGTCAGCAGGTCATTCCACAGCTGAGGGGTGGCAAAGGAAAAAGTCCTCTTGCATGTGTAGCTCAGAGTAATGTATATGTGTGGCGGGATAGTGGTGGTGCCTTTGCCTGGACCAAGTTTCATGTAGTATTTTGAGACTCTGGAACACATGTCCAAAGAACCTCTTTTTAGGATATACATTTTAAAAAGACCACTTGCTGTTACAAGGTCATACTTCTGCAATATGCAGCATAATCAGAATGATGAGATTTCTTAGTCTATGTGACTAGTTTCCTGAAAAGCTGCACACTTATTTTACTTGTTAAATCAGTTTTTTATTGTGAGTTTCAACAAAACAAACAAACAAAAACGTAACAAAACCAAAAAAGTGAAAATATAACAACATACTCTAAAGTCCTCAGTTTTAAATATTATAACGTTCTAGGGAGGAAAAAAATAGATTACACAAACTTCAGTGAAAGCAAACCAGATATCTAAATATAAGTCCATTCACAAGTGCTGCCTATATTCCACTCTTTCAAATGTTGCTAGTGTTGTTAAGTGTTCAATCCTTTGCATTATAGGTGGTGAGCTTTTATCCTTCTAGTATTGTAGTATCAGGCTTTTAGCAGCCAGTAGGGTGCAAAAAATCCATTTACGTTCCAAAAAGCTGGTAAATAGTTTAAGAGAACATGTAAATATTAAAGAGCTTTCCAATACAAAGTTTATCCATATGATAACTTCTTCCCCAAAGGAGGTAACTATTGGGCATTTCCAAAACATATGAATAAAAGAAGCATTAACTGCATTACACCTCCAACAATTAGCTGAGTTTGAAAAACCTTGGAGAATTTTACATCCTGCTGACAGAGAGTATACTTTTATTTCACCCGTTCACCATAATTGCTTTAGATTAGATTAGTTTTTGTTCTCTACATCTTTGGTATGTCAAATAAAAGACTGCAAAACTGACACATTGGTAGTGTCAGATCATGCCCTAATACGTTTGGAACTGCAATTTTTGGACACTTCTAAGGCCCTCGGTCTTTGGCACCTTAACGTTTCTTTTCTTAATGATGACAGGTTAAAAACTCAGATGTTAGCTGAATGGACAGAGTATTTTAATACTAATGAGGATACGGCGGGTTCTTGCACCATTGTGGGAGAAGCCAGTAAAGCTTTTATAAGGGGCCGAATTATTGCTTATGCTTCTTACCAAAAATGTTTTTTAAAAAACTCAATGGATGTTTTTAAATAAGAAGTTGAAACTCTTATAACTCAGTTTGCCATTTCCCCTACTGCACAGCCTTATCAAGAGCTGCAGAATGCTAAGCATGAGTTGAATAATATTATTTCACAGCAGGTGGGATTTGCTCTTGTTTAGGACAAGTATGGTGAACATCCTAGTAAGATCCTTGCACATTGTCTTAAACAGCATCAACATAAAAATGTAATTTCAGCCATTAAAGATGAAAGTGACAAAGTATATACTTCTCCTATAGATATAAACTCACAATTTAAAATTTTTTATTCTGATCTTTACAGCACTGGTAGCAAGATACCAGAGCAAGATATGGAAGCTCTTTTTCGCGTATTAATCTTCCATGCTTAGAATCTTCACAACAACAGCTTCTTTTGGCCCCTTTGTGTTTGGAGGAAATTATGAATGGAATTATGAATATTTACACTGGGAGATCACCTGGTCTGAATGGATTCCCAATTGAGTGGTATAAAACATTCTCCAGCTTTTTAGCTTCAAAGCCGTACTGGCTCTGTAACCATATTTTTGAGGTGGGCTCCCTTTCTTCATTGTTAAATGATGCTTATATGACTATGATTCCTAAGCCTGGCAAGGATAATACCTATTGTGCTAACTATTGCCCTATATCATTAATTAATGTAGATATCAAAATATTAAGAGCAATTTTGGCCAATAGACTGCAACAAGTTATTGCCATGTTAGTTAGACCGGACCGGGTGAGATTTCTTAAAATTAAACAGAGGGCAGATAATCTTAGATTAGTCGTCGATCTAGTCGCTTTAAACTCTGAAAGAACCAACCAGGTGGCCATCATTTCCTTGGATGCAGAAAGGGCCTTTGACAAAATTCATTGGAAATGTATTTTTACCACACTAATTTCATTTTTCCTGTAGAAATGGGTTAAAAATTTTATACTCGGCTCCAAAAATGAGAATAATGACTGTTTATTTTTGCCTTTGTCTTTTTTCTTTTTTACTTGGGAGAGGCGTTAGACAAGGTTGTCCATTTTCTCCATTGATATTCAACTTATGTTTGGAACCCCTGGTGTGTGCTGTTAGACAAAATAGTAATATTCATGGAATTGTGCATTGTGGCTTAGAATTTAAAATTAGCCTTTATGCTGATGATCTTTTGCTGTTTATTTCGAAACTCTAGTCGTCGGTTCCAGCTTTGATGAAATTGAGTAATAGTTTTGGAGATTTGTCTGACTATTCAATTAATTGGTCAAAGTCAGATATAATGCTGATTGGAGATAAGGTATACTCTAGTGTATTAGCCAATTGGCAATTTCAACAGTGCCCAGAGTTTATTACTTATTTGGGAATAATTATCCTTAGAGATATATCTCAAATGATTACGTTAACTTTAAATAAGTTGATTAACGATATTTCACAAGATATAGATAGATGGGCATCTTTAAAGTTGAATTTATGGGCTAAGTGTCAGGGTGGAAACTGAGCCAATAGAGCCCTAGAACAGTTCTGATTCTGAGGAGAAACAGCAATCCATGGGAGAGGAGCTTGCTTATCTCTCACAAGCACAGCAGCTGGCAGAGATTCCTCCTGCCAGCATTCCTGGGATAGATAGTGACCCTGGCAGTGAGATAGCGCTGGAGGGGGGCTTGCTGGATGCTCGGCGCAGACGCAGGGAGCGACGACAGATGGAGGCGTACCGCTTGTTTGGCGCTCAAACAATGGTCGTGTCCTGAGGACCCAAGTGAAAGAGGGAGGATCTCTCCCTAGCCCATACGTTCAGGGTCTTCCCGTGGTTCTCCTTCAAACAGGGACCAACTGCCTTATCTGGAGCTTAGGCTACTCTGCTATCTTTCCCCAGTGCTGTTCCTTGCTTTGTCGCTAGTGATTAGTATCTGAAAGAGTCATAAAGTAATAAGGGAATAAAGTCTTGGAAAGAATCCTCGTCATCTGTGTCCTGAGTTGGCTATTGGTGGGGACTGCAAGAGGCAGCTAGGGCGCTCCTGACACTAAGATTAATACACTTAAGATGAATACTATACCTTGAATTGTTTATGTTATACGTAGGATCCCCTTACTTATACCTGGCAGATATTTCCAAAAACTTAATGCTTTATTTGGTAAATTATTTGGGGGTTCTTTTCCACCAAGAATATCTTTGAAAAGTATTAAAGAAGGTGGGTTTGGCTTTCTAGATCTTGCTATATATCATTGGGCTTATTTGCTGACCTGTACTAAATTTTGGTCTTTTCCACTCAGATTTGATTTTCCACCTTGGTCAGTTTTCGAATCTTACTGTCTGGAGACTCTCTCCAAATGGATGGCATTAGGTTCTCGACATGTTAAGGCGGATAGAACTCCTCCCACAATCTTGGCAGTTAGATGCGTAGCATATAATGTCATGGCAATTACAGTTTGACCCATTTTCCCACGCCAAATTGACTTTATGAGGAAATCCAGATCTAAGAATAGGAAAGAAAATGTTTTTGTGGTGGACCTGGACAGGTAAAATGATCTCTACGCTGGATCAATTATGGGGTGTTGATGATGAGTTTTTGTTATTTTCAACTTTGCGAAATAAATTTGGTTTGCCTGCTACAGCTGAATGGCAGTATTTGCAACTGAAGCATTTGTTAGTATCTAGATTCAGTCCTGCTGCTTTTCCTGCCTCGGAGTCTCCTTTGCTATTGGAAACACTTATTGAAGCTGACCAGGTATATCGACCCATGATTCATGTTTATAAATTCTTATTATCAGTGAATAAATATGATACACGGGGTCTACAGCAGGAATGGAACAGGGAATTGGAATGTCCTGTTTTGTCTAATCAATGGATCGCTGTTTTGGCATCTTTATCTGATATCTCTATGGACCTCCAGTTATGCCTTATGCAGTAAACACTTTTGTTTCGGGTCTGTTGGATGCCACATCGCCTCTTTAACAAAGGTTTGTCAAACTCCACACACTTATTTTATTTATTTAAAACATTTATATGCTGCCTGTCCTATACTTCAGATGGCTTAAAATAACTTTCTTTCTTTCTTTCTTTCTTTCTTAATTGTGGGTCAGATATAGGCAATTGGTGGCCTGTGGACTAAACCCTTCCTGAAGATGGTCACCTCTTGGCCCACTTGCCTTGTAAAAGGAGCCTTTTAGTCTTATCCAACTCACAGTGGGTTGAAGGAAGGAAGGAAGGAAAGGTGCCAGACACATGAACCTGCAGCAGGATATAACCAATCTCTGAAATGGACGTTCAGATGCCAAGTTTTAGGCATCCCCCAATCTATTTTGGATCAGATGCCAGACTTTCCAGAGTTTGACAGATTTGTAATGGATGCCACAGATACTGCCATGTTTGCAGGAAGCCCCCTCCCCACTACGTACACACACCTTGTGCAAGTTGCCTGCGGAATGGTGTGGATAAAAAAATATGTAGCGGTGTCTAGGGATTCTTGGGAACAATATTTCCCTTTATTGCCATCATACGTGGATTAGGAAATATGCTCCATGTGCTTGAGGCTTCGGCCCTTATTGTGTGATCTTGGATTTTCCCTGCCACCTCCCTCACCCCAATGCATTGTGGGGTTGTGCAATATATTGAGTTCAGATTAGTTTTCCAGACAACCAGTGAGTGTCTAGGAAGTAGATCCACTTCTGTTTATTTCCTGCCTACCGTATCCAGCCGTACATTTTCCTGCAATGTACCTCTGCCTCCCAAGACATATAGTGCCTTTGTTCTGGATGTTCAGCATCAACCAGCTATTGTACACTGGTGCCAATACGGTGGGAGGGGGGAGCGGGAGAGAAGATGTAGTGTCTCATCCATGGATTGGTCCAGCAACCAGTCTGGTTGCTGAACCCTGAACTGTGGTAATTCTGTTAATGCAAAGATTGTCTCATGGTATAGATTCATGCTGTAAAATCTTACCGTAGTAGAAATAAATACAGTGAACACAGACTTATAAATGAAATCAGATGTTTCCCTCTGTACTCTGTGCTATTGTTACCAGAACCCTTGCCCTAGGCTCTGCCCTGCCCCATGTCCCCAGGAGACAGAAAGGGAGTGAGAATGAACAGTGTCCAGAAGAGCTTGTGCTGTGTTTCCACAGCACTAATAGCAGCTACTTTCTTCTTTTTTTTAAAGCCTGGGAAGAAGAGAGAGGAAGTGCATCCAGCTAGTTTTGCGATATTTGTCTAGTTTCGCAATATTTTGAACACAGCAGAGCTTCATGGATTTGCATTCTGTTTCTCCTGCCAAAGAAGCTCAGCCAGGAACTGGGTGTGTGCCTGGATTGATGGAGGTAGATATTCATTACAGATGACCTGATAAATGGGTATTTTCTAACCTGAATGAGCACTTGCACCAGAAAACTTTGAAGTATACAAACTGAAGGTTAAATCAGACAAGACAGAAGTACTCCTGGTTAGTCAAAAGAGAATAGGGATTCAACTTGTGCTGGATGGGGTTACACTCCCTCTGAAGATTCAGGTTTGCAGTTTGGCTGTACTCCTAGTTTCAGTCCTGAACCTGGATGCCCAGGTTTCAGAGTGGCCAGGAGTGTGTTTGCAGAGCTGAGGCTAGTTGGCCAACTGCAGCCATTACTAGAGATACCTGATTTGGGTGCTGCCACACATGCCTTTGTCTCATCCCATTTGCACTACTGTAACACTATGTGGGGCTACCTTTGAAAAGGTGTTTAGAAACTTCTGCTGTTCCACAATGCTGTGGCGAGACTGTTAACCAGGGCTGGCTTCACTGGCTACCAGTCTGTTTCCAGGAACAATTCAAAGTTCTTGTTATGACTTACAAAGCAAGCCCTAAATAACTTGGGATATGGCTACCTGAAAGTCAGCCTTCTCCCTTTTGAGCCTGCCCAGGTTTTAAGTTCTTCAGGGGAGGCCCTTCTCTTGGTCCCGCCACTGTGAGAGGCATACTTGATGAGGATGCGAGAAAAGGCCTTCTCGGTGGCCACTTCTAGGTTCTGGAACTCCCTGCTGAGGGAGACTAGGGTGAATACCTCTCTGATGTCCTTCTGCTGGAAGGCAAAAATATTTTTGTTCAGGCAGGCATTTGGCATGTAAGCTGGTCTGTTGCTGAAGCAGGTTTTAATCAGCTGGATGCTCTTTCTTTCTTTCTTTCTTTCTTTCTTTCTTTCTTTCTTTTAAATAGATCTGTTTTCATGTTACATCTTAATTAAAATTTTGTTTTTAATCTGTATTTTATTAGTGTTAGCTTCTGGAGCACTATTTTTGGTGGAAGGGCCAGATATAAATTAAATACATATTTGTCTTTGCAGTTGCAGATAATATAGACTGCCTTGTAGGCCCCTTCCAACCCTACTATTCTATGATTCTATGATTCTAGACTGTTAGCTAGTACAGGTATATATATTAAAATGCGGTGTACTTCCAGATGGGATGCACGCACTTTCCTTCTTTCCTAGACTAAATTTCTCTTTGGGCTTGAGGGGATGTGTGTGTTATTCTTTTTGCCTGCATTGTTATCAAATATGGGGAAATGCAGGAGGCATATGGAGTACAGTGTGCACAGTAGTAGCTGTTTAGAAACCCATATGCTCTTGTGGCAAAAATGACGCTTCATGTACTGTAGGTATGGAAAAAATTTTTTACTAACTGGAGGGCTTAGGCCTAGTGTAAGCCTTGGATTGGGCATTGAAAGGCATCTGTTTGTCCTCCTTACAATGAAGTTTGACTACATCAGCAGGCAAAATCTTGATGCCCCAAAGCATTATAAAGTGAGCTGAAATATAATCATAGGATGCTTTCTCTGTAACTCCTCAGATTTTTCTTTCCCTTGGTCTCTTATTTGAAAATACCAACTTGGTTAATAACATGGGAGAAAAGTGACAAGATTAAGGACATGCCCCCAAACAAATCAGTTTGCCCATTTATGTCTGATAGTTTGCTTATTGTTGCTAATATTACATACCTGATTACAAGAATTTGATATGCTGTTGAGATGACCAAATGCTAGAGGTAACCATTCAGTTATGCACAAGCCCATTGGATCCAAACAGGATTTGTCCAAAGAGACCGTTTCTAATAAATCAAGCCTGATAAGCAATCTGCAGTGTCATTATGTTTAGAATATTAGCAGGCAGTTATATAGAGAATTATTTTCTGCTATAGAACTTAATAATTTTTCATTCTCTTTCCACAGCAGGAACTCATTATACAATGACAAATGGAGGAAGTATTAACAGTACAACACACTTATTGGACCTCTTGGATGAACCCATTCCTGGGGTTGGAACGTACGATGACTTCCACACCATTGATTGGGTGCGAGAGAAGTGCAAAGACAGAGAGAGACACAGAAGGGTAATTAAAGATACTGCTTTTTATTATTCTTGTACATATATCATTTGAGGTTAATATAAATTAGGGTGATTCAAAGACAAGAAAGATCAGTGCCCAAATGTTCATATAGTTCATAGTTGGATGAAAATACTTTATTTCTCATGTAGAATATATGAAGAGCCATGCTGGATCAGACCAGGTCCAGCATTCTGTTCACACAGTGGCCAAACAGCTGCCCATGGGAAACCCACATGAATGCAACAGCACCCTCCTGCCCATGTTCCCCAGCAACTGGTGTACATAGGCATACTGCCTCTGATACTGGAGGTAGCATATAGCCACCAGAACTAGTAGCCATTGATAGCCTTATCCTCTATCAGGGATGCTCTGACTTGGATTCCTGCATTGAGCAGGGGGTTGGACTCGATGGCCTTGTAGGCCCCTTCCAACCCTACTATTCTATGATTCTATGATTCTGTGAATTTGTCCAATCGCCTGTTAAGGCCATCCAAATTGGTGGCCATCACTACCACTTGTGGAAGTGAATTTCATAGTTTTAATATGTGCTGTGTGAAGAAGCACTTCCTTTTATCCATCCTGAATCTCCCACCAATCAGCTTCATGGGATGACCCCAGGTTCTAGTATTATGAGAGAGGAAGAAAAATGTCTCCTGATCCACATTCTCCATGCCATGCATAATTTTGTACTCCACTATCAGTCTCCCTTACTCGCTTTATTTTTAAGCTAAACAGTCCCAGTCGTTGTAACCTTTCCTCATAGGGGAGTTGCTCCAGCCCCTTGATCATTTTAGTTGTCCTTTTCTACACTTTTTCCAGCTCTAACATGGCATAAAGCAATACAGTGTTCATTCACACTTGAATTATTCAGGTTTCAGAAATGTCTTGCCTGAGAATTTGTAAATGGGCTCCACTTAGGTCCCACTTACAGGTTGCCGGGAATCTACTGTTGCATTCTTCTCAGCATGAGAAGTAGGAGCTCTTGCAACCCTTGGAAGCAAGCTATAGTGGTGATGGGAAGGACAGGAAAGGTGAATTCCTTCCTATGAGATTTAGCCTCACAGCAAGAGGGTGGAGAGGAAGTCCAGTAGGAGAAAAAGGGTTTAACTTCTCCACCATCTGACAACTTGTGTAAGTCACTGAGTAAGAAGGTGGCAAGTTTCAGGATCCTACCTCCTATAGTTCAGAGAGGAGCCGTAGTTGAGCTGGAGAAATCAAACCTTTCATATAATTTATTAATAAAAGGAAGATTTGTAATGTTCAGGGTAATATTTTGTTTCTACAGATCAATAGCAAGAAGAAAGAATCTTCCTGGGAGATGACAAAGAGTTTGTGTGATGCATGGTCGGGATGGCTAGTCGTAACACTAACTGGATTGGCATCAGGTAGGGACAACTTGGAGGAACCCATCCACTTTGCACAGTACTCTTGCTGAAATTTATGATATTGACAGATTTATTCAAAGCCTTTTAAGGTTTTTTGCAGTATAGTCCTGTATATTTTACTCAGAAATCCTATTGAGTTCAGAGGGATATACTGCCAGGTAACTGGTATAGAATTGCAGCCTTAAGCTTTGGTCGCTATACTGTTGGCAATCCACAGTACATGGGTAAGTTCAGTGGAAAAGTGCCTGTGAGGAACAGATAAAGATGGAGACTTCTCTCTCTATTTCTTTGTTGATCGGCATAATAAGTCATGCAGCAGCAGCCGTACATATAAAGACCTTAGGCTTCCCCTCCCTGAATTCAAACCATTTGTGTGTTTCTGCTAACTTCTTCCAGATAAGTAATTTTATCCTGCATATAGTGTTCTTTTTATTATTTTTGCTAGGTTTTCATGGATTTCCTGCGTGCAGCATCAATGTTAGAATATTGTTAAACATTAAACATTTGCGTTGTTCTTTTGTTTTACTGCCAAGTAAAATATTAACTTACGTGCAATAAAGGATATAAATGTTCTTCTACATACGGAACAAGTCCAGCCGGTTGTAAAGTTCCATTTTATTTTAGAAGCTGAAGGAATGAGTAAAGAATGTGGTATTTATTAGCTGCTTGAGAATTAACTTTAGACTATGGTTCAGCTCAGACGTAACGTTCGTAGTCCAACAAAACATGGTTTGTTGGAGCGTGAACAAGCAATGAGGTCAAGCACTCTCTCCTCCCACTTCCCTCCTCCTCTCATGCCTTGAGCTTTGGAGGAGACATCTTGGTTTGTTAAGTGCCCCTTCCAAACCAGAGCTGCAAAGCAGGGTTTGATCTCAGTGACTCAGATCTTCAGTTTGAGTGTGTAGGTGCTACAGTATGCAGCTCTACAGGTGGTGTGTGTGGAGCGGTCCCTAACATTAAACAGGAGGCAGCAACTCCTGTTTGTACTGGGCATATGTTTTCATCAGATCTCACTTTGCTGGAGTGCTCTTTTTCCTATATCTACATAGTCTTTTATACAAAGTAGCTCCTGAAAAATATGAGTATCTATGTTTGTCTGAGAGAGAGACAGTATTGTCTCAGATCTGACACATAATTTTTCTCGGATTCCATTGAGAGGCTTTCCAATTTTTGCTGGGTTTGATTGATATCCTAAGCCTTGACTTGACTCCTGTTCTAATTTAAGAAGAAGAAATGTGATTAATGTCTAGCACCCTAGAGTTTGTTAAGCTTTTAAAAGGTTCACTTCTACTCTACGACTCCTCCAAATGTTCTTGTGTTTTGTATTTTATTTTCCAGTTTCATGGGGCTGAATTAGCATTTATTAAAATGCTGATTAGTGTGATACTAGAAGCAAGTCATGTGGGACAGCCCTCCAACCACCACAGATGTACCCCAAAGTCCTGTCTAAAATCACTGATTAAATCATTGATTTAAATTGCCACCCTGATAAATCCACCCTGATAATGGAGAGGGAAGGCCCGAATTCCGTCCCCCCACTCTACCACACTGGAGACTACTGTTGTCAGAACTGATGGTGCTAAACACCTGTTTGGTGGCTAGATGTGTCGCTCCTTATCCAGTGTTGGGAACTGTATGTGCAGCCCTGGTTACAGGATGCAGTGATCCTGCACCAGAAACCATTCATTTAGCATCCTTTTGCATGTGAAATTTCTGATCCAGTAGGGGGATACATGCAAATCATCTTCTGAGAATCAGTGTATCTGCCAGTAATATAGACTTAATAATGAAAAGCACAGTTAAGTGTGGTGTCCCAAGTCGCTATTACTGTTGGTTGCTTTCTTTACTCATTAATGACATGAGCTCTGTACTGTTCGAGCTGCAAGTCTATGGATCTTGACAACAGTAATGTTTACGATCTAGCATGGCAAAATTGTAACATATGAACTAGTACTTAAAGATTACAAATGGATACAGAGAAAAGGTCCGTCTCTTTGGTATAGAGGATCCAAGCCATTTATTTGTGTTCATATTTGAGGTCAAAGACTTGCTCATTGCATACATCAGAATCTTTTCCTCCAAGTTGTAAATAATTGTATGGTAGTAACTTATTACTGAAGTTACTATGATTTTTTAAATGGAACTTGTTCTAATTCAAAAATACTAACGTGAAACAATATGATTGTATAATTTTATTCAGTTTATTTTCTACTGGTTACTGTTTTAAAAGTGTGTTCTACTATTAATATTACAGCTGAGAAACACAAGGCACTCCTTATTCTTAACTTTTATAAATATTTCAGGTTTTTTTAAAATGAGAATATTATTAAATCAAAATTGTAAAGCAGTGCATTGGAAACAAGTTTATAAATTAATACAAAATCCACACTTGGGCAATGTCAACCAAATTATACTAAATTAATGGTACTGTTTATGTTACTTTGCAATTTCTGTAAAAGTGCTTAGATTCAGAATAACAATAATGTTTTATCAAATCAAATCCTTTTGAAGAGAATCAATCTTAACCATGCCTAAATTCTCAGTGTGTTATTTTTTTATTCTGTGTGAACTGATGGTGATTTTTGTATATACATGGTATCTGAAAGTGCTAAGTCACCTCTATTTATACAATAGGTGCATTGGCTGGCTTGATAGATATTGCTGCAGACTGGATGACTGATTTAAAGGAAGGTATTTGCCTCAGTGCTCTGTGGTTCAACCATGAACAGTGTTGCTGGGCATCAAACGAGACAACATTTGAAGAGCGAGACAAATGTCCACTATGGAAAACATGGGCAGAACTAATAATTGGTCAAGCAGAAGTAAGTATAGATTTTAAACTGAAGTCTGTGCTTAACTGCCTTAACACTGTCTGTGAAATAGGGATGATATGTTATCCGAACATTGAAGTTGTAATGCATTGTAATGTAACATGCAGTGAAGGCTTAAGGGATGTTCCATGCAAAATCACAATTTGGTTTATTCCAGCCATTCATTTTGTTGAAATTTTGCAGTCAATGTACATGTTGAAATGAATCTACAACCAAAATATTATTACTTTTCTGTAACTGGAACCAGGGCCTCACCCCTCAAAAAAATTATCCAAAATAGACTGTGCATAGTTCTTTGGCTTATAAAGTAAGGCTCAGCAATCCAGTTCTATTCTCTACTAGAGAAGACCTAGAATTCTACTTCCTTTCCATTACAACAAAATGAGGCTGTGTAAGATCACAGTCTGCAGCTAACAGTTGCCCTTCTGGTTGTTTGGGTGGGCATGTGTTCGTAACCAGCACAGTAGTAGTTGTGGTTTTGCACTTGGGGAAATACTTATGCCCAGTTCTGTGAACGGCATACTGGTCCATAGGATGTAGTAGTAGTAGTGTATTATAGCCAGTGACCACTCCCATCTTGCTTGTTGCAGTAGCTTAACTTAAAAAGAAAAGGCCTATTGTCAAAATACTAATCTGATTTCCAGTGAAATACCTTGGTGGTTGCTAATCAAAATTTGTTAACAGTACTATTTGTTTTCTTTTAGGGCCCGGGCTCCTATATAATGAACTACATAATGTATATTTTCTGGGCCTTGAGCTTTGCTTTCCTAGCAGTTTCTCTGGTGAAGGTGTTTGCACCTTATGCTTGCGGCTCTGGGATTCCAGAGGTAGGGTTTGCATTATGATTTTCCTTAAACATGGCTAAGAAAAGTTCATAAAGAGGAATGTTGTAGTATATAACTTACTATATGGCATTATTTTATAAACAACAGCATATACAATAAAGCTGTGGAACTTGGTGAGAGAATCCAGGGTGTTCCAAAGAATGCAGTTTCGGCTATAATTCAGACTTTCATGATGTAGTCCTGTGGGATTGCAACCTGTTAGATGGAAGCCTCTGAGCTTGAAGACTTCTGACAATCCTATGCCTCCCTCAGGGTAGGAAGATGATGGAGGTGATTTCACCTCCTGTTCCTCTAAAAATAAAAACTCAGTTACATGGACTCCTGAGCCCATCTAACTTACTTACCAGTGGTGGGCAGGAAAATGCAACAGAGAGGCCACAGGATATTTTGGAACCCAGCCTCTCCTCTCCATGCCCATCATCTCACCCACTTTTTGCCCTCTCCAAAACTATCTGGGTTTCCTTTTTTGTGACCTCAGAAGCAGACATCACAGTTCTTTCTATGGTGGCTGTGAGGGGTGGGGGGAGGGGTGAGATCAATGCCCCTCCCAAAGTCATAGGAGTGTCTATGGCAGGGGTCCCCAACCTTTTTGGACCTGTGGGCATATTTGGGAATTTGAGAAATTGCTTTGGGCACCACCACAAAATGCTTAATCACTGGGTTGTCACTTTGGCATCTCCCTGTCACATCTATGGATCTTAGGCTACATCTTATTCAGCAACAACATTTGTTTCATGTTTATCAGACACCGCAACGTCTCTTTAATGAGGGGTTGTCTAATTCAGCTAACTGTTGGCAGCTAATGCTTCTTTTAAACATATGTGTTGGCACTGTCCAGTAGTTGTTTGTTTTGGAAGGGTGTGGGGAGGTTATTACACAGGTAAATGTACTAAAACAGTCTTTAATATTCACTGATGCACATGGGCTCTTTACCTGCTTCATGGAAATTAACAAATGGTCAGCATAAATGGATTCTCTGTGCCCTTTTGACAGCTGAAAGACTGATATTACAACATTGGAAGGATAAACACTCACCTCCTATAATGCAATGGATTGAGGATTTTATCACGCTTTCAGTATTTGAACGGGTGGCATGTAGATGCCACCTTCAAATGGATACTTATTTGGTTATTTGGTCCACTTTTGTTGAAGCCTATGTATAATTGCTAAGAAGTTGTATAATTTCATACAAATCTATGTATGTGTATTAAAAAAACCAGGAAAAAAATAGATAATAACTTAAAAATTGTGGGTGCCTGTGGGCACCATGTTGGGGATCCCTTTGTGGGTGCCATTGGAGGTGGTTGTGGTCACCATGTTGGGGACCCCTGGTCTATGACCTCAAGAATTGCTCTGACATATCCTATGGAATTGTTCTCTAAATAAAATGCTCTCTAAGGGCGCAATCCTACGCAGATAGGTGGCTGCCTCTGAACTCGGAGGTGACCACCTATCCAGTGCAGGGCAGGAGAAACACAGAGGGGATTGTTCCCTCCCTGCTTCTCCTACCCTGCATTTGTGGCTGGACAGCCAATTGTGGCTGTCTGGCTGCGGGAGGGCAGAGCGGGGGAGGAGGCTGCTGTATGACACATTGGATATGTTGTACAGGCATTTCTGCCCAGAATGCCCTCTGGGATAGCCCCATTTCTGCCGCTTTGCACTCCTCTTGCAAGTGCGGAGCATGGGGCTGTTCCGCACTGCCTCCAAAGCAGCACAGAAGTGTGGGGAGGTCGGTTCCTGGACAACCAGATATCTTATGGCCGTCTAGCCGCTGTCTAGTGGGTCATAGGATTGCTCCCTCCATGAAATAATTTTAATTCAAGTGTGTTAATTTTTTTAAATCATGTAGCTATTCACAGATTAGATGCCTTTGTTTTTATAATTGGTGTATTACCCAGGTAGAGTTCAGTAAGGTTAATGTAAGATTATTATCCATGTTTTGGTGTTATATGGTGGTGAGAGCAGTAGATGGGTGGGAGTGTCATACGATCCAGAACTTTTGGAAGAAAATGGCAGAAACTATTTATGACAGTTCATTTTTTGCCTGTTACACATAAAACTTATATTAGATTATATAGCAGGTATAGTACACAGAAAGCGCCAAGAGATTATTAATACCTTAAGCATCATAGCACAACTTGCAATAGAAAAAAAATAAAAGAATAATCTAGGACTAGATATAGAAGAGTGGTTAAAGAGTTCTTAGGGCAGTATCCAACTGTGTCATTCTACTAACACAAATGACACTGAGCTAGATATAGAACTGTGTTTCAAACTATGCACAAGAGAAGAATTCAACTGAAGTTACATTTGTGCAAACACATTGGCATGAGCATAATGCACAACCTCTGGTGCAATGGGAAGATTCAACAAAGCTCTGCTAGTTTGAGTTTGTAGAATCACACAATTCACTACTAACCTTGGAATGCACTTTATTTGATCAAACATACCCATTTAATAATATTAAATTACAGATTATATTGAAAATTCGAATTGATCTGTAATGCATTAGAATAACCATTATAAGAATATTAATTTAAAAGCATAATGGAATATTAGCATTCTGAATAATTATCCATGTATTTCATATATGTTGGTATGTAATTCTGCATGATGTTTTAGAAGACTGAAATATGATTGAGAATTTACACATTTTGTGCTATTAATTTAAATACTGAAACATATTTTCTGAAATTTCATCTTTTTCTTGAAAAGCCTAAATGATTTTTTAATATATATTTCTTCTCTGTCCTAGATCAAAACTATATTGAGTGGCTTCATCATTAGAGGATACTTGGGCAAGTGGACCTGGTTGATAAAAACAATCACATTAGTCTTGGCTGTAGCCTCAGGTTTGAGTTTAGGAAAAGAGGGTCCCCTTGTACATGTTGCCTGTTGCTGTGGAAATTTCTTTTCCTACCTCTTTCCAAAGTATAGCACAAATGAAGCCAAAAAAAGGGAGGTGCGTCCTTCTTAAAATTATAAATGATATGCATTTATAATAATGTAGTGTTTTGAAATGCAGTAGTACATTTTTATCTTAAAAATATGTTTGTATTACTCCAATTAAAGTCAATTTCTAAACAGTGTAGAAAATAGCCACTGCCTTAATAGAATAAGATAATAAGCCATATTCCATTTTAAAATAGTTCAGGTTCATGTCTGTAATGTATTGGCAATATGAACCAAGGGCACAATGTTATGCGGGAGGGTCCCAGTGCAAGGGGAACCCTCATTTATATGCTTCAGTGCTGACACTGCTCTTCTGGTTTTGAGGAAAATCCATATGTGGCTCAGTTATATGGCACAAGGAGCTTTCATAGGTGCAAAGAGGATTCAGCATCCTAAGGGTTGTACATGTGGCCCTGGACATTTAGCACTGCTGGAATAAACTTCCTCTGGAAAAAGTGTGCAGCAAGGGGTGTTAAATAGTTTTACTGGGGCCCAGTTGGGCCAGCTGTGCCACATTTCCTTGGCACAGGAGCGTGCACATATATTGTAACTCTAATGAGTGCATAAAATTAGCTTCTCAGATTCCATTGTGTCAGTCTTCCCTTCATTGAAAACATACTGTTGGAAAACACGTGTTATTCTCCCATTTGGCCAGATAAGAGTCTTTCCTTTTCTCTCTCTGTTCTTATATATCCTTCTATTGCAAACTGCTGTGTCTTTAATACTTTGATTATATCCTTCTGAAGTATATGCTTAGCCTTGGAAGGACTTGCTCAGCTGTGACTATTATGCTGCCTTAGAAAAAGTAACAGTCTTCCATTCTAAGGAAAAATCATTTAATCCCAGTAGGCCATGAAGGATGAGTTTAGCTGATTACTCAGCTTTGCTGCTGTGGGGTTTATATTTGCCAGTCTTTGTCGATAAGACTTATCAATGAGTTATTTTGATTTAAAATTCTGTTTCAAATAACCTAAAGCAATGTAATCCTTTTTACAGGTATTATCAGCTGCTTCAGCAGCCGGAGTATCAGTAGCCTTTGGCGCTCCAATTGGTGGAGTCCTTTTCAGCCTAGAAGAAGTATGTATAAGCAGTGCTGAAAATACATGTATTTCATTTTTATTGCGCTGTTACATGGCTGCTTGAATTCTGTCTCTTAGATACATTGCAGGTCTAAGATTAGCACAGTTTCACTCCATGTGTACTCACTCACCACTCATTATATCTGGTGGTAAATTACTTGTCATTTAAGTTTATAAATGACTTATACTTATACTATAAGTTTATAGTATGAACCTTTGCAAGTGGGTTGGCAGTAAATTACTAACCAACCAAAAATAATGCAAACTTGCCTGCCTAAACATAGCATTCTTAATTGTTTGTAGCACATTGAGAGAATTAAAGAAGAATTCTTCCAGTAACCCTACAACAGCCCATGGATTATGGGTTGGTTGTTTCCCCCTCCAACAAGCCATGCTGCCCAGCATGGTTCAAACAGTATGACAAGACATGCCCGGGCAGTGATTATGGAAATCGCGCCT
The DNA here is from genome assembly GCF_057233095.1 of Heloderma suspectum. Lineage (NCBI taxonomy): Eukaryota > Metazoa > Chordata > Lepidosauria > Squamata > Helodermatidae > Heloderma > Heloderma suspectum. The sequence goes on from NC_139462.1 coordinate 76,649,553, forward strand.
GGCCCTTGCCATGATTTAAATAAGCCACCATGGAGCCATTGCTGGCCTTTCTGTATATTCTTGGGCCACTGGTTCTAGATAACTTCTGTTTTATTATTTTTAAAAAGTTTTTATTGAACTTTTAATGAATACGTAGTTATCGAATCTTATTGTAACGGCGTTGTATGGGTTTTATCTTGTATGCTGCCTTGAGAGAGTTTCAGCCTTAAAGGTGGCCAAAAAACAATTTGAAATAAGTAAACTGTTTCAGGCCGACAACCTCAGCCTGTGTCTGTCATATTATTTATTGTTTTATACTTTTTAAATTGATTTTATCTGTACACCGCCCTGAGATAGTAATGATATAGGGTGGGATAGAAATGTTTTAAATAAATTTTTAAAAATTGAATTGAAAAAATTGGCACAGAATATATTAAAATGTTGCTCTCGTTTAAAATCTTTTAATGTACATAATTTTCCTGTTCATGCTTAAAGTGATAGCTAGGATATTACAGCTTAGCACTTTCAAAAAGTGTATTAGTATTCAGCAATAGCTACTGATATTGACAATATAAATATTTACTTATATATTGTAAGCTCGGTGTAATGAGAGCAAATGTGCACAGTTAAACCATTTGTATTATTCTCTTTTTGTCTCTTGTAGGTCAGTTATTATTTTCCACTGAAAACTTTGTGGAGATCATTTTTTGCTGCTTTGGTGGCTGCATTTGTTTTGAGATCAATCAATCCTTTTGGCAACAGTCGCCTAGTTCTTTTCTATGTTGAATACCATACCCCGTGGTACCTGTTTGAACTGTTACCATTCATTCTTCTAGGGGTGTTTGGTGGGCTGTGGGGAGCATTTTTCATCCGTGCAAACATTGCTTGGTGCCGCCGACGCAAATCAACAAAATTTGGAAAGTATCCCATTCTGGAGGTCATCATTGTAGCAGCAATAACCGCTATCATTGCGTTTCCAAATCCGTACACCAGAGTCAACACCAGTGAGCTTATTAAAGAACTCTTCACAGATTGTGGCCCTTTGGAATCTTCCTCCCTTTGCGATTACAGAAATGACATGAATGTCAGTAAAATAGTAGATGATATCCCTGACCGTCCAGCAGGCACTGGAGTTTATTCAGCCATATGGCAGCTGTGTTTAGCCCTTATATTTAAGATTATAATGACAGTCTTCACCTTTGGTATCAAGGTAAGATGCAATAAACAATGCTTCTCTGGTTGGTGCTTTTCTCCCTCTCCATTTCCGTCTATCTCTTAAAATTTCTCTCTCTCCGCAATCCTATATACACGTACATTAGAGTAAGTCCCGTTGAACCCAACAGCACTTACTTCTGAGTAGACATGTATCAGATTACACTTTCAATATAGGTAGATGGAAAGATAGATGTTATTTTTGAAAGAGTGTAATGCAAATAAACCTTCTGTAGAGACTGGATTTTTATTTCTCTGTAGGGTTGAAGAAACTGTCTTAAGCTTTCACATTAACATTACTTGTTCACCAGCTATTTTATAATGTATTGCATATGGATTAGACCTGATAGACAGAGTGCCTGAGGAACTATGGACGGAGGTCCGTAACATTGTTCAGGAGGCAGCAACGAAATCCATCCCAAAGAAAAAGAAATGCAAGAAAGCCAAGTGGCTGTCTGATGAGGCTTTACAAGTAGCTGAGGAAAGAAGGGAAGCGAAAAGCAAGGGAGAAAGGGGAAGATATACCCAACTGAATGCAGAGTTCCAGAGAATAGCAAGGAGAGACAAGAAGGCCTTCTTAAATGAACAATGCAAAGAAATCGAGGAAAACAACAGAATGGGAAAGACTAGAGATCTCTTCAAGAAAATTGGAGATCTCAAGGGAACGTTTTGTGCAAAGACGGGCATGATAAAGGACAAAGAAGGCAGGGACCTAACAGAAGCAGATGAGATTAAGAAGAGGTGGCAAGAATACACAGAAGAACTATACAGGAAAGATCTGAATGTCCCTGATAGCCATGATAGTGCGGTCACTGAACTTGAGCCGGACATCCTAGAGAGTGAAGTCAAGTGGGCCTTAGGAAGCATTAGTAACAACAAAGCTAGCGGAGATGACAGTATTCCAGCCGAGCTATTTAAAATCCTAAAAGATGATGCTGTTAAAGTGCTGCATTCAATATGCCAACAAATCTGGAACACTCAACAGTGGCCACAAGACTGGAAAAGGTCAGTTTACATTCCAATTCCAAAGAAGGGCAACGCCAAAGAGTGTTCAAACTACCGCACAATTGCGCTCATTTCACATGCCAGCAAGGTGATGCTCAAAATCCTACAAGCTAGGCTTCAGCAGTATGCGAACCGAGAACTACCGGAAGTACAAGCTGGGTTTCGAAGAGGCAGAGGAACTAGAGATCAAATCGCCAACATTCGCTGCATCATGGAGAAAGCAAGAGAATTCCAGAAAAACGTCTATTTCTGCTTCATTGACTACACTAAAGCCTTTGATTGTGTGGATCGCAACAAACTGTGGCAAATTCTTAAAGTGATGGGAGTACCAGACCACCTTACCTGTCTCCTGAGAAACCTGTACGAGGGTCAAGAAGCAACAGTAAGAACCAGACATGGAACAACCGATTGGTTCAAAATTGGGAAAGGAGTACGACAAGGCTGCATATTGTCACCCTGCTTATTTAACTTATATGCAGAGTACATCATGAGAAATGCCGGGTTGGATGAATCAGAGGTCGGAATTAAGATTGCTGGGAGAATTATCAACAACCTCCGATATGCAGACGACACCACCCTAATGGCAGAAAGCGAAGAGGATCTCAAGAGCCTCTTGTTGAGGGTGAAAGAGGAGAGTGCAAAAGCTGGTTTGAAACTCAACATTAAAAAAACGAAGATCATGGCATCTGGCCCCATCACTTCCTGGCATATAGAAGGGGAAGAAATGGAAGCAGTGACAGATTTTACTTTCTTGGGCTCCAAGATCACCGCAGACGGTGACTGTAGCCATGAAATTAAAAGACGCTTGCTCCTTGGGAGGAAAGCTATGGCCAACCTAGACAGCATAGTAAGAAGCAGAGATATCACCTTGCCGACAAAGGTCCGTCTAATCAAAGCTATGGTTTTCCCAGTAGTAATGTATGGCTGTGAGAGCTGGACTATAAGGAAGGCTGAGCACCGAAGAATTGATGCTTTCGAACTGTGGTGCTGGAGAAGACTCTTACGAGTCCCCTGGACTGCAAGGAGGTCAAATCAGTCCATCCTAAAGGAAATCAACCCTGAGTGCTCATTGGAAGAACAGATACTGAAGCTGAAGCTGCAATATTTTGGCCACCTAATGCGAAGAGAAAACTCCCTGGAAAAGACCCTGATGCTGGGAAAGACTGAAGGCAAAAGGAGAAGGGGACGGCAGAGGATGAGATGGCTAGATAGCATCACGGATGCAATGAATATGAACTTGAGCACGCTCCGGGAGAGAGCGCAGGACAGGAAGGCCTGGCGTGCTATGGTCCATGGGGTCACGAAGAGTCGGACACGACTGAACGACTGAACAACAACAACAACAACAAAGTAGGCATAACATGTAAATCATTATAAATGTCAAATAGTATTCCATTAGGAATACAAACACTATGAGTTTTTAAAAGTTTTGAAAATAGAGACTCCAAGTAACAAGAACAAACACAGCTGTGCAAATCATGTAGAATGGGAAGGTCTGTTTTCAGAAAATTAGATCTTTATTGCTTTGAAATATTGAACTCTAGCACTAGTTGGTGTGGGAGGTCAGATTATGCCTCACTTCCATTAGTAAAATGTTTAATAAGATGTTTCTAAAGCGGTATATTCCAGATTTCTGAAGGCCTGGGTGATGAGCATGGCCAAATGCCTTAAAGTCAAAAGACAATATTCTGCAGGAAGCCAGTACCGATTTCAGTCTTAGGTTATTTCTGGGGTGGTCAGATAAAAAAAGGGGACAGGGCTCCTTGTACCTTTAATAACTGTATAGATGAGGGAATTTCAGCAGCTGTAGCTGCATGACAAGTTACACCTACTGAAATTCCCTCTTCCACATGATTATTAAAGACACAGGAGCTCTGTCCTCTTTTTTGTCTGGCCACACAAATTGTTTCATCTTGAATGAAACCAATTGAATGTTGGCTTCTGCGAATTTGAACAAGTACACAGTGTAGACTTGATGTAATGTTAGATATGACTTTAAGAATATTTCAGATGCAGACTTTTTGGCCTTTGAAACAATTAGTTATTCAGTAGAAAAGATTGCTTCCAGGCTGTAGCAGCCTGTGTGGGAAAGCCTGCTGTAATTAGCGTGCAGGCTGTTACACTGCAGTAACAAGAGGAATGCACGCGGGTGGAATTCACATACTGGAGCACCGACTGCCACTGTGGGACATGGTGGGGAGAGAATATGTGTAAATACAAGGGAGCTGTGTTGCACCTTATAGGCCCCTTCCAACCCTACTATTTTATGACCTGTGCAGAGACTTTGTGTGCCGTTGTTGACAAGAACCAATGGTCTTGCTGGCTTTGACTCTGCTCCCCGGAAATAGTAATCCAAATGGGCCCTTCCTGTTGTGGCTGCACTTGGCATTGCTATGTATCCCGCTATGAACCTGGGGACGTCTTTCACACTTTTTCAGTTAACTTCCCATCCGTAGAAAGGGGACAAGAGGCAGCAGAATACAAAGTTTGGGAGTAAGGATAACCCCAAATTTAGAAAATCCTCTCCCTTTTAAATGTAATTTATGTAGAATACATCATGGGAAGAACTCCATTGATATTTTGACTCTGGAAACAGCTGCAAATATCCTGGGCTAGGTGTGTATATATGATTAAAATAAATGTGCTGCCACGATTACTTTTCCTATTTTTGAATATTCCATTACAGGTTAATACATTGCTTATTACTACATGCAAAAATTATTACTATATTTCTTGTTGGCAGAGAAAAAAGGTAGAGTAACTGCCAGGGTACTGTATCAACCATATAATTTAAGGGGTATTGCATTCCCCTGTAATAGGTGGTATTATATAGCATCCATGTTGACATTATTAAGATCATGGTTCACACTGGATAAGGAGACAAAGATAGAGCAGCATAAATTAACAGCCTACAAGAAAGATCCTCTTATGATTAGAGAAAACCCCTGCACTAGAAATCTGTTTAAAATATGGCAAATGTTTAAAAGTAAACTAGGTCCTGTTTTTTTGTTATTATTTATTTAATTGAGATCAGAAAATTGCTCAGGAGTGTTTAGATGGTACTTAATGCCAGCTAAACTAAATAATAGCTGTAACCAAGCTGTGGATAAATGCTGGAGGTGTGGCTTCGAGAGAGCAGACATTCTGCATATCTTTTGGACTTTCCCAATGATTATAAAGTTTTGGTCCTCAGTGCTGAACGGGGATCAGTGAAATTTTGGGATATACATTCCCTAAGGGCCCATTAATAGTTCTTTTTGGATATCTTGAGGGCATAGTTGCTTGTTAAAGATATTGAAATGGTGATTCACTTTTAGCAGCGGCCGATATGGCAATTAGTTCTAGTTAGAAGAAGGTTAACCCAAATTCAGTTAATGATGGGTATCCTAAGGTCTGGGATATGGCTGCTATGGTTAAACTGACTAATATGGTAAAAGTTAAAGAAGGAAGATTAATAGAGGAACAATTTATAGAAAAGTGGAGTCTTTTTATTATATATTGGAATGAAAAAGCTTAGGAATCTTTAAAACCCTTTACTTTTCTGGGGATGATTTAATTTCAGGTTTGGTATAAAAATTGATGTGTTTACATTCTTAAGGCTGCTTTTAATTTGTGATTATCTTTGATGTTAACATTTGATCATTGTGAGCAGTATTTGGTGTTATTACATATTGGGTATTATTATATCACTATGTATTATATAAGTAACAATAATAATTTAAAAATCACTTAAACGAATAAACGATTGGTAGTTAAAATAAAAGAAAAATAGAATACCAGGTTTCTGGGGGCTCCTGGTTCTGGAATCTTTCATACAACCATATGTTCCATGGACATTTTGCAAGGTTTCCTTTATAAGGAATCTTCACAATCTCCTTTGTTTTGTCTTTCGCTTAGGTTCCATCTGGCTTGTTCATACCTAGTATGGCCATTGGAGCAATAGCTGGGAGAATAGTGGGAATTGCTGTGGAGCAGCTTGCTTATTATCACCATGATTGGTTTATCTTCAAGGAGTGGTGTGAAGTTGGAGCAGACTGTATAACACCAGGCCTCTATGCCATGGTTGGTGCTGCTGCATGCTTAGGTAACTAAATCATAACACAGCAAATAAAAGGAATTAGTCGCTCCTTAGGTTGCTTAAATAGGTAAGTGTGTGAAAGGAGAAAACAGAACAAATGAACATGCCCAGTATTTAAACATGTTGTTATTTTGAACAGTTTGTCCATGAGAAAATTAGGAGGGTTAGAAGAAGGCATACTAATTACAGTATTTCAGAGGTATAGTAATCAGAACCACAGTGGCTATCATTCTATAAAACCATCTTGTATGCATACATTGGTGCTTCTTACTGTTTTTTAACCAACTCCCATCCCAGGATTTAGAATCTGATTTAAATGAGGCATGGCAGAGCTTTAGATGTTTAAAGCTGAATCTGAATTGGGTGTTGTGTTGATTGGCATTTTTACACACACACACACACACACACACACACACACACACTAATACTCCTTACCCCATACTCCAGCTCTACCTTTGGTATATAATGTAACTATAGATCTAGCCAGTCCCTGCATTGGGAGTTCCAGTGCAGTCCTATGCATGTCTACTCAGAAGTAAGTACTATTGAACTCAGTGGGACTTACTTCCTCGTAAGTGTGTATAGGATTGCAGCCTAAAAAGTCTGGTATATGATTTTGGGCTTAAATTATTGTATATCGTAAAACCAATCAGCCATCCTTTTCCCATGAAGATAACGAAGCATTCTGTTTTTCATGAGGCATTCCAGTACCTTTCATTGTTATTTTTGTTCAGTATTAAACCTTTTCTGTTCTTGCTGCTGCTAATGAGCAATGTCATGCTGAAGTCTTGTGTTGATCAGTTTATTTCCTAGCTGGTACCTGACAGTATCTAGATAGCCAGCAAACACTGCTTTTCTACATGATTCCATACGAACATACTGATAAACAACCTATTTTTTTTTCTTTTCAGGCGGTGTGACAAGGATGACTGTATCTCTAGTGGTCATTGTATTTGAGTTAACAGGTGGGCTAGAATACATTGTGCCCCTCATGGCGGCAGTAATGACAAGCAAGTGGGTAGGAGATGCTTTTGGCAGAGAAGGTATCTATGAAGCACACATCCGTCTGAATGGATATCCTTTCTTGGATGCTAAGGAAGAATTTACTCACACAACGCTGGCTGCTGATGTCATGAGACCTCGAAGAAATGATGCACCCCTGGCAGTGTTAACACAAGATAACATGACAGTCGATGATATAGAAAATTTGATCAGTGAAACCAGCTATAATGGTTTCCCCGTTATAATGTCAAAAGAGTCCCAGAGACTAGTGGGATTTGCCCTAAGGAGAGATTTGACTATTGCAATAGGTAATTGTTGATCAGTTTTCTGACCGTCTACATTTCTTTTCAAAAGCATTAACATGAGGGCAGACATAGCAGAAATCTTGGAGGTTTACATAAATTTGGGAGTGGATGTGGGGACATGGTATTTGAAGAGCAGAAATGGCCCCTTTCAACCATTTGGGATGTGGGTCCTTCATTTATGCATTTCCTTACCAAATTGAGAAAATATGTGAGTTCTATCATTGTAGAGTAGCTTTAAGAGCAGTAGGGCCGCATTCAGACCAAGTGACATGCCTAGTGGGACTCTTGCCATACACGAGTTTAAAAGGCAAATAAAGGACCTCAGAACAGACTTCAGGTGAAGGTGTGCCACTATAGCTTTCTGAATTCAAGTAGGCTGTATTGTATACGTTGTTACTACTTTTGCTTTCCACATTTTAAAGGCTAGATATCTAGTATGAATTTGTGACATGTCCAACTTAATTATTGCAACAAAAGCTTGCTATGTCCATGTTTGAAACAGAAAGACCTTCTGGGTTTTCCCTTCCAGAAAGATCATAGCAATTGTCACATCAAGGTGGTATCTTGACATAGCAGTGGCACCTTCAGGGGAAATTATAAAGTTCTAGAAGTTAATACAGTTCTTCAGTATGGCTCTTTCTTGCATTAATTTGAATTTGAACAATACTGTTTTAGTGAAATTTAAGATGAAATTTCATCCAGCTAAGTTGAAAGTATTGTTGATTGGGAGGGAATATTGGGATCGGATCGTCTGAAGACTCAGGCTTCCAGCTTGGATGTGCAGCTTGGATATGCAGGTGAAGCAGCAGCCAGGAGTTAAGTTAGACTGGCGTGCAAGAGGAATGACCTAGCCATGGTGATTCATTCTTTAGTCCCATCTAGATTTGACTGGTATATAAATTAGGGATGTACGAAACCCCCCTTACCTGGCTCCACCGGGTTCTGCTGGCGGGGGGGAGGTGCTCCGTCCCTCCACCCGGAATCCTCGCCGGGGGGGGGAGGCACAGAGCACCTCCCCCCACCCCGGAATCCTGGCAGGCCGGCTCCGCTCTGCGGGGATTCCGCAGAATTGCCAGCCGGCTCCGCCAGCAGCCAGACATCCGGCCGCTGGCTAGCAGGGACGCAAATGGCGGCGGCCGTAGCCACCACCATTTGCGTCCCTGTATTCAGCCGTGATAGGCTACGTAAAGACTTACGTAGCCTATCACGTCTGGGTTAAAAAAAAAAACGCGTACGCAAATGGCGGCGGCTACAGCCGCCACCATTTGCGTTCCCTATTTTTGGTTGTCTTAGTCTACGTAAATATTTACGTAGACTAAGACGGCGAAACTAAGGGGGAACGCAAATAGCGTCCGCTACGCTATTTGTGTTCCCCCTTAGTTTCGCCGTCTTAGTCTACGTAAATATTTACGTAGACTAAGACAACCAAAAATAGGGAATGGAAATGGCGGCGGCCGTAGCCGCTGCCATTTGCGTATGTATTTTGTTTGTTTTTTAACCCAGATGTGATAGGCTACGTAAGTCTTTACGTAGCCTATCACGAATGGGGGGGGGGGGAGACTGCAAATGGCAGCGGCAGCCGGTCGGAAGACCAGCCGCCTCCGCCAAAGCCGCCGCTGGAGCCGCTGCCATCTGGAACATCCGCCCCAGGTAAGTCTCGTCCCGGGGGGGATCCGTGGGGGGTGGGGGGGTGGCAGGCCATTCCGCCACGGAGTTCGGGGGGCCGAATGCACTGGCATTCGGCCTCACCGAGATCCGTGGCGGAATTCTCTGACATCCCTAATATAAAAACAGTTTTGCAACAGCTTAATTGGCTTCTTGGGAATTCCTAGTGCTGGTTTTGACATTAAAAACCCCAAATGTTTGGGTCAAGATACTTTAAGGACTGTCGGCTCCCCTATGAACCTACCCACATTTTGAGATTTTCTTTAGAGACCCTTCTTTGTGTGTCCTCATTGTCTGAAGTATGTTGGGTAGTGATGTGGCAGAGCCTTCTTTGCAGTGGCACTGAAGTTGTGGAATGTGGTCCTTCTTTTAGATGCCAGGCCAAGACAATACCCTTCTGGAAAACATTTTGGGTTGACCTGATTAGCTTTCTTTCTTGTTTTTGCTTTTATGATTAATCTTCTAATTTTTATATTTATAAGATGTTTTTATAATTTAGTGCAACTTTGTACTGATATTAATATTTCTTAATAACTGCTTTTGGAAACTTAGTTGAAAGGCAGGTTACAGATATTTTAATAATTATTATTATTTTGCTTTGTAAAATCAGCAGCCCCTTCTACCATTTTTCAATATTTTGAAACCCAATAAAATGCCTCCTGAATCTGATGATTCATAGGGTTGGATTTCTTTACTCATACTTGGAAACCTAGAAATATTAAATTTCACAAATATGACATAGATACCTAGAAGAGAAAAATAACTTTTGGAATCATAAGAATCATGCATCAGCTAAAATCAAGTAGTGTATTGCATCTTTTTTTTAATACGCAATACATTATGTTAAACATAAGATGTGAATTCAGTCTCCTTCACTTATTTTTCTTTTCTTGTCATGATTACAGAAAGTGCCAGGAAGAAGCAAGAAGGCATCGTTGGCAGTTCCAGAGTGTGTTTTGCCCAGCATACCCCATCACTTCCTGCAGAAAGCCCTCGACCTTTGAAGCTTAGAAGCATTCTTGATATGAGCCCTTTTACTGTGACGGATCACACACCAATGGAGATAGTGGTGGATATTTTCCGCAAACTGGGCCTAAGGCAGTGCCTTGTAACACACAATGGGTGAGTCCAGTGATGGAAAATGCTGTTTATATCACAAAGGTTTGAGATTGCTTATTTTCCCATCTCTGTCTTAATGCTTCTTCAGACATCTGGCACCCTAACACTTGTTAAAAGTATTAAATATGAGTGTTTAATGATGAAATGAGGGAACAATATAGTATGGTGTTGACTAGAAGACTGTGTTTCCCCTTAATATTATTTTCTAAAGTCAACCCAGACCTTTGTGGATTTCCCACAACCACAGTTCTTCCTAGCTTACTTTTACACAACCCAAAAAAGTCCCAGGAATCATATTCTTCGGTTAACTTGTGACATGAAAAAATGATGATGTTCTCACTGATACTCCTCATAATAAGGAGAAAATGCTAGATTCCATTAAGTGTTAGTTGCCACATTATGTTCTTAAAACATGGAAACACTCTGGCCTATTACTAAAATGTCTAAAATTGTCATATGGGATGGGTTAGCTTTCAGTTAAGATACCAATACCACTTAACTAATCCCAGTCTCTCAGCATATCTGTCTTTTTCTTGGGAGGTAGTGACTTGTATTACTCCCTTCCATGTGACTCTTTTGAGACAATGATTTGAAAGAGTATTTGTGCCACAAAATGGCCTGAAATACTTTATCATAGTTTGCACAGTTTTTGTGCACTTAAGTTACAATAAAAGTGAAAGCTACATACCATAAGTTTTGCAGCTATCTTTGTTGTGCTTCTCTTCCTTTTTGGGAGAGCTCTGTGTTCTGGTCACCCTATAGTGTCTTCCGTTAATTACATAACTTTAAAAGAAAACTAATGAAAGAACAAGGAACTGCATGGTGAAACCCAAAGTCCTAGGTTGAGTTTTCTTTCTCCATCTGTAACATCTAGTACAACTTACTTCTGACATTTTTAGAATGTGCATTTCCCTATCTCTGCTTTACATCATAAGATTGGAACTCATTAGCTAAACATATGACCATTCTCAGCATGATCGATGAAGCCAGTGTATCCCAGAGCTGGTTCAGACCTTACAGCAGCAGATGTTACTTTCTTGCAGCTTGGAACTTATGGGAGTGGCCTACTCATTGGAGTAGCATGACATTGGAAAAGGGGACTTGTGGAACTTTGCAGATCAGCTTCCATGAACAGGCACACTGAAACATAAAGCCTTGTTCGTGTCATAGGAACCAGTCTGTTGGGTTTACATGTGTTCTCTCCTCTGACATGAGATCACTTATACTAGTTAACAGCCAGGAAGCTCATACTGAGTCAGATCAATGATTCATTTAGCTCAGTATTAACCACGCTAATTGGACTGGATCTCCTCAGTTTCAAACAGGAGTTTTTCCTAGCCCTATCTAGAAATGCTAGGGATTGAACCTGGGATCTTTTTACATGCAAAGCATGTGCTCTAATAAACTGAAAATAACACAGACAACTATTTTCCCATTTAAATTATATTTTTGACTGAGTTTGCATATTAGACTTTAGGGACTTGACATCACTATATGATCTTACAGTAAATTACTTAAATGTAGTGCTTTAAATATTGCTCAGAGAAAAAGTATTCATTGTTGTCTTCAACCCAAATTAACAGTTCAACTGTTATGTGTGTATGGCATTGTTTAAAGACCGTTCCATTATTGCATAGTATAAGTTATATTATTTGAATGACTTTTTTTAAAGGCATAGTTCTATACCTTTATCCTTTAAAATATCTTTGCTCTGATTATGCAGTGAGGATTTAGTAACTGTAGCATCCTAGAAAATAACTTTTCTTAGGACATTGAATTTGTGATCTGTCACATAACACCATAGCTGATACCAATTGTGTGGAAGGGGAACTATAGCATAGTAAGATATTCAGCAACAGCTGGAAGTATCTAGTTTTCCAAAATTATTATTAATTATTTAGAAAGTCACCCTAATGTTAAATTTCTTAATGACTTCTTAAGTGAATTTTGGATAAAAAAGTTGCTTGCTTTGTTAATCTGGAGCTCTATAATATCCATGTTTGTTTTCTTGCTTCAGCTTGTTGTTGTTGCTTTGCATTTGATAATTTTAGCAGTATCCAGTTTTCATTCCATGTGTTAATTTTAGGGGGGAAACTCCAGATTAGCAAAATGACCAAATAGACTATAATATTTGCTGCATATGCCTGCACTAGGCAAATAAAACATTTATGCAGAGTGAAAATTAGGATATCATCTCCCTGGACACCTGTATAGGAAAGATATGGCAGTATGTGGGACAGTAAAACGTCATTTTAAAAGTTAATTTCTGTGACTTCCAAAGGCCCCTTACACTATCAATAGAACAGGGATGTGTCTTTAAAATCATTTGTCATTTGGAAAAGGAAAACCGTTCCTTGGTTCGACATTTTGATGGCACTATTCCTACCTTAAACAATGTGAATGCAGAATTTTGCAAACTATTTTCTTGCTTATTACTGGGACTGTGTATATTCCATGGAACTGCTGTACAGATGCAGGATTTAGTATCTGGTTCAACGTGTGGTATCCGGAGGATCTTAGTTTTCAGTTTTTTAAAAAGGCTTGCAGCTCTTGCCAGGTTCAGACAATCAGCAGGGGAAACAATGCAGCATCGCTTGTTTCCCCCGCCCTGTGCGTGATGGTTGCATGACCAGGATTATCCTAATTGCCTGCACCACATCACGGGTTGCCATGTCATCTGAACCCAGTGTGCGGTGTGGGCGTAGTGACTTTTCACCCACCCCACAACCCATGGCTTGCAGTAGGGGTTGTAGGGTGGGTGAAAAGTCACTACGCCCACACTGCCCACAGGTTTCGGATGACCCAGCAACCTGTGACACAGCACGGATAATTAGGTTAAACCCAATCGCATGGCCGGCATGCATGGGAGAAGGGGAAGCAACCGATGCTACGTTATTTCCCCATTGATCGTCCGAACCTGGCCATAGCATTGCTACTAAGTGGGGGTCAGGATGTGGAGCTTTGGCATCTTGCAAAACCCCTCGTCCATCACTTTCTCCCCTGTTCCCTGGTTTATTCCTATAAAAAGGGGGTGAACAATTTGTGGTCCTCCAGATGTTTTGGCGTACAACTCCCATCATCCCTCACCATTGGCTGCACTGATGGGAGTTGTAGACCAAAACAGCCAGAGGGCCTCAAGTTGCCCATCCCTGCTATAAGATATTTATATCCAATCTCCACATTCTTCTCTATTTCCATTTTCCTATCCTTGTCTTGAAAATAATTTTAAAATAAGTATACATGTGCATATTTTGATCTAATTTATTCTAGATGCAGAATTCAGATTATTCAGAGGAAGTGTTCAGATAGGGGGAATTGTGTAGCGCTGCTTAAGGACTTTCAGTATGAATGGAATCCAGAAAGAGCCAGGCTAAAATGATGAGCAGCTGATGTTTGTAAAAAGTTAACATATCTGTAGGAATACAAGCTAAACTTGTTCTTGCATTCGTTTTTATAACTGAAGAAAACATGGTGAAGTTGGTGGTGCTAACAGTAAATATCTAGCTATCATGTTCAACATGTATTTGTGTTGTTCTAAGTTTAATGTGCATTTTTAGCCAAGATAGATTTTATATCTCTAAGAGGTGTTAACCATCAAACAGTTTTCCATTAACTTTTTCATTATAGCATTTCTGCAGTCCATGTTTTCATTTTACTTTCCCCCTAAACTTCTCTCATTATGATTGGAGCTTTGTGTTTGATTTCACACACAGTTATTAGCATAACATGATCTGTTTCAGGATTGTCTTGGGGATCATCACAAAGAAGAACATATTAGAGCATCTCGAGCAACTAAAGCAGCACGTCGAACCCTTGGTGATTAGATATATCAGATCTCCTCATTAGACACTTTAGACACCAGGAAGCATGAAACTTGTGAATTGTTCAGTGTTCTCTTACAACATCTGAACATCAGATCACCATATACAAGTATAGAGGCTTTTAATTAAAATCTAGAGTAAATTTGAAACATGAGTAAAATCCATTTGTGGAAAATACATTGTGGAAAATAAATGAAGACATGAGCTGTTAAATAAAAGAGAATGTTATGCAAGAAAGTGGATTAGAGGTTTCAAAGATAGAAAGTCTATTATTCCCAAAGGTACCAGGGTATATCTCTTTCATCCTGATAAGTCTTGTGAAATTGCGTAAAATAAATATGTGCCAAAACTCTGTGGGTTTGGGATTTTCATTTTTAACCTTAGCTACCAATCAACCTGCAAACATCATTTTAGTCTTGACTTCTGAACCAGGACATATAGCAGCATTAGATCTTCTACTTTGGTGTCCCTGCCCTGTTGCACAGTCACTTTTCTTGAGTGACTGCTAGAAGGATCTTCATTTCCCAATTGAGATTATCAACAGCTATACTATTTGCCAGTTGCCACTTTTGCAATAATCGATGTTATTTAGATCCTAGTTGCTGCCCTGCAATAGTTTCTATTAAAACCTGTCTTCCAAGTTTAGCCGCTTACATTGCTAATTGAACTTGCATATTATTCTAATACTTCACAAGTGTTTCATGCATCCTCTTAAAAAAGGTTTCAGCAAAAACTACTAACCAGAATAACAAGGTTAGAAACTCATTCTTTCTGCCTCTCTCTCCTGTGATAATACCTTGTAGGACAGTTTCACTCCTTGGTACATTAGTAATAAGATCTTGATCATAAGAGCACTGTTTCTAAATTTGGGGGGCGGGGGACGAGGAAGGGGGAATCTATGGCTTTCTCTTTTTCCCTGTCTCTGAACTTGAAACAAATTAACCTGTGATCATCTGTTCTTCAAACGTATATGCCTGTGCTCTTATGAAGACACCCAGACTAATAGGTCATGTTGGACAGAGCCTCAAAATTGAACTATCAAGCAATTTTGAGTTTGGCTAGATTCAACCATACTTTCCTTTGATAGTGGGATCAATATCGCTTATTCACACCTTTTTTCTTTGTCCTTACTTTTTTGTTGGCATATGATAATCAACAACAAAAAATAACACTTAAGTGGGTATAAGCTTGGCTTTTATTTACTTGGATCATGAAAATGGGTAATGGTTTAGTGACCATCTTCTTTAGTATCACAATACTGCTGTCGTTTTTAACAAAATGATGGTTATTGGATGACAATAAAATGTGTTCCTTGGAATAAGAAAATCAGGCATTACTGCACTCTGTTCCTGTCAACAAAAAGGATTTGGCTACAAATTAGCTTGCCTATTTCCTTTTGTCCTTGTATTTAATTAGTCATCTTCTGTGTGTCTCTTTCCAGGCGCCTCCTTGGCATCATAACAAAAAAAGATATCCTCCGTCATATGGCCCAGACGGCAAACCAAGACCCCGCATCAATAATGTTCAATTGAACCCAGTAACTGAGGAGAGAGAGGAAAGTGAAGAGGAGGTTCATTTGTTGAATAGCACAACACTTTAGCATGAGGCATTGCTTTGCAATGCAAAAGGAATGCTGGATTCTTGGAGAAGCATGCTGCTGGAATTCAGGAGTTGATTTAGGAAAAGGCAGAGAGAGATGGAAAATGGATGTGTTCCTCACACTAACAAAGAGGGTGGGAGCAAAGTTCTGCAACCCTGCACTGGATGTGTTTTGAGTTTCTAGATCTGCCATGACAGTGCAGTTGAAAGTTGTGTCAGACGATGGAAGGCGCCAATATGTACCCTTCTGCTTTAGCATTGAAGAAATTGACGATAGTCCCTGTCTTCGGAGGGATCGTTTTGAATTGAGCCATCTTTTGAAGACTGAAAGATTTTGCCCTTTTTACCACAGACAATTGTTGTGTTAACTCATGAAATGCATAGTTACTCCACATCACCTCTTTACATTCCAGAAGAGCTTGTATTCCTTTCTTCCTCTCTCCTGAGCCGTAACAGAGCCTTTTTACAATTGGTGTGTCCTTTTGAAATGGTAGTTTCTCATATTGAGATGTACTGTGACCTGCTGAGTTTGATCACAAGAAGAAAGTATTTCTTGTGCCATTTAAACCTAGACTTTGTATATCATGAAATTCTTGTGGCAGTTTAGATCTACTGCAGCAAAAGCAAATTGAGCAGGTAAAATAACTTGTGCGAAGCATGTTAGAAAACCTGCAGTTTGTGAGCTGCAATTTAAACAGCCAAAACCTGTCTCAAGAAGAATATTTCTTTTGCAAGATAATAATGTGACCTGGGCTTATGCAATTTTTTGTATTATTAAAAACACTAAGGTATATACTAATGTTGTGCAGCGTAAGGAAAATACTGCTATTCTATTAAGAACAGGAACAAATCTATATAAATGTGTATTTGGTAACAACTTCATGCTCAAACACTGGAGATCCCCATCTAAATTGAGATACATCACTTTTTGTTTTCTGTTCTTACATAAAAGAAAAAATGAAATCATAATTTGCACTAGATATACATATGTTACTATTGTTTTATTTATATTTTTATGGATTAAAATATACTAAATACAAATTAATAGTCATACAGTTAATTTTACCTTTATAAGATGATTTTATACAATAATTCAGAATCCTCCATAAGCAAAGGCAAGTTTGGCAAAAAGAGAAAGGGTTTATTTTGTAATCTAGCTTGACACTTGATTGCCATAACCTTAAAGTTTCTCTTTGTTTTTTAATAAAGAACTTGAATATTAAGAGACCCAATATTTGCAAATATTGCCGGATTTAAAATGTAATATTTTAATTATACACCTGTGATCATTTAATATTTAATTTCAGGAAATTTGAGGCTAATTTGAAGCTAGCAGCTAAAGTGATAACTCCATTTTAGTTCAAATCAACTGTTACTTGAAAAGTTTTGTAGGGTTTAAATTTCATCTGAATATACAGAAGCAGAACTTACTTGACAACTCGGATATTTTTGTTGTTCTCCCAGTTAAACATTTCTCTATTTTTCAATGCTCGTTTACTAGGCAGAACACCACTACGAAGACTTAAGATGATATCTTAAGGTTATTGGCCATAATAAAACTGAAATATGAGATCTGACTGATATCCGAACATTCCAAGACATTACATCTCCTAACACTGGAGGCATTCATGTTGATTATTCAAATATTTATTGTGAGCATGAAACTGTAGAATGGTGCTCTGTATGCACACTGTGGCTTCTGACTGTTCCCACCTGCCCAGTAGCTGCCATACTTCACTTGATAAGCCCATTTTGAAACTCTGGAATTTAAAAAGCTGTTTGCAGTGCAGGACAGGAAGCTGCTTTTAAGGAGGCAAAAAGAACCAGAAGCCCTGCTGTATACATGCCAGCCCTTGTAACACCAATTCATGCATAATGACCAACCATGGTTGGTTGGGGCCACAGGGGGAGTTAGCATGCTGCTTCATGCCCGCTCACCACTTCTATTTTTTTTTGCATCTGGTTTAGAAAACAACCCAGGAACACCCCACCCCATTCCTGTGTAGTTCAGTGTGATGTGTGAACCCGTAACTCTGGATTGTTTCCCCCTCAACAACCTAGAATACCGAGTCTGCACATCATGCCAAACAACCCAGGGATGCTTAAACCAGGTGCAAAGCGGAAGCAGCAAGCAGCCTGACAGCCCATGGGTTAAACAGCCCATGCGTTGTCATTACATGTGAACCAGGTAGCTCTCAGGCTTGTTGCCCGAGTAATTTAACCCATTTATTCCTCTCTTTTTTTGTATAAAACATGACACTAGGATATCCAGGATCTTGATCTGAGGAAGTCCATTCTAAAAGAGTACCAGAATAAATTTAGTGAATCAGTAGGAACACAACTGTACTAGAAATAAGTAAAGAAGTGCTTTGCTAAGTGACCCAAATACTGATTTGTTAAGCTCTGACAATTGTTTAGGCTATAGCTTTTTCAAATCCTTTGCTAATGGTTTTCTGCAGTTCCTGATAGTTCAGTGTGACTAGACACTCCTTTTTAAGTTTTGCTTTGAACTCAGTGATCTGAACTTTAGCTAAAAGTATACTTTTGGAAAGCTGTTCTTTCGATTGGATCCAAGGCTGTGTTCCTTTGATAGAAAGAACTTTCGCTATCGGAGGAAGGGAGGCTTTGGGCCCGAACCATTCTGTTTGGGGGTTTTAGCGAGTTAAAATTAATGACGTATGACTCCCTTCCCCCCCTTTGTTTTTTTGGTTGCTTAGGTATAAACTGGATACCATTTCATTTTGAGCCTTTTATTGTGTAAATCAGTGTTAACTGAACATTTGGCCTATGTGTAAAGACAGTTCAGGAGACTACTTTTGATGCTACCATCCAACACTCACTCTTTAAAAACAATGAAAAAAGTCCTCTGCCCTTGGCTCTGATCATGTAATGTAAAATTTAATCATCTTTAACGTGTTCTAATTTTTAAAGCCTCCTATTAAGTTTGAAACTCCCCGCCAGTCATTTGTTTTACCAAAAGACACTGAAGGTTTCTGTACTGAATAAATGCAGTGCCCTCAGACCACCCTCTGCAGCATGAAGAGGAAATATAGTAATTCATGCCCCAGTGTGTCTTATTTAAATGTTAGATCTTCACATTTAGTACTGCATTTCTATATTGTGCTGACCAAGTGCACTTTGCTGTTCTTACCTACTCAGTTTTCCTTACAGGCTCATAAATGTATCTCTGCTCATCAAGCTGCATTAGAGATTCTGGAATTGAAATAAGTGTGCCTGTGATGTTCAACAAAAAGGGTTTACTACTAATAATGTAAAAATTTGCAGCGCCTTTTTCAGGTTGGAAGAGGATGTGGTGTTTGGGGGGTATCAGCATCTATTTTTTTTGTTTTGTTTATAACAGTTCATTTGGTGGTTCATGAAGACTGCATAGGTTGTGAATCTGTGATATTTACTAGTTGTATTAAACAGTTATCTTAATCTTTTTATTTATACTAGTGTGGTACAGTTGCATATCATTACAGTAAAATAAAATCCTATTACTGTGATGATTCATAGAAAACATTAAAAATTTCTGTATGACCATTTTGGTTTGACTTTGTCATTGCTTCATTCGGCCATTGGCTATACATATTTCAGACTTTTTTTTTTACTATCTGAAGATGTGGGAGGGGAGATCCTGTAAAACATGACATAATTAATTGGAGAATGTTACAGTATAGATTTCCGTATTCTTGTGTTCGCTGATGAATGAACTGGAGGGCGATGGTGGTGGGACCATTTACACCAACATATTTTCTAAAGTGGAAGAATCAGTGAGAACAGTACTGAAATACAATCTAGCTCTCCAATCATCAGAAAATGACTGCCAAATATAATAAACACTGGGTTAGATCCAGAGTTGTGCTCAGTGGAGTTCTGCTGGCACTGGAGGAATGGGACAGGGCAGCAACTTTTGCTGATTCCACCTTCCATCCCATGCCCCCAGCAAAGCTGCCTTGGAGGGCCAGGGAACCCTTCTGAATAGTATAGTACAGATGGCCCTACAGGGGGAAGAATGAATCTGCAAGAAAACACCATCCTCTTCCCCCAAAAGGGAGGCCCCACTGGGTCTCATCTGAGCAAGTCTGGATCTAACACCGTAATTAACATAAAAGCAACAAGGAAACACAAATCCAGTATAAGAGCACTTTTACATATGAACCTTAAAGCAACTGTTGTTTTCATCAGGGTTGTCGAACCCATGTTGACCAGCATTCTCCTCTATAGTACAGAAACCTTTTTCTCTACTTTTTCTTCCACATAAGTTCAGGTAAAAACATAACAGTATAAGAGTGGCAAAGTCTCAGATGTGACTAATAATCATATCGGCACTATGTCATGCATGCTGATTCTTGAGGACACTACTCTTGTTGCTGGGAAATTTTACGGTACAGAAGTTTGAGATTCACTATTAACATGATCTGCCATCAATTTTATTTGTTCAATAGGTATGCTGAGCAAATGCTTATTTGCTAGTCTGCCAAAAACGTTTTTGGCAGTGTCTTCCATCTATATGTTGAATAGAAGAGTTCCTAGCTGGCAGTTTTCCAGCTCTGCCCTTCTCTTCCCTCCAGTGATATCTGAGTGTTTTGTGGAGATAAGCTTCCCCCACCCCTTCTTCATTTGATTCTACATCTATAGTTGGAGATAAATGTAAACTTGGTTTTATCGTTACATTTATTTTATTGTAGGTGGTATTCAATGAATTGAGTAGAATATAAAAGGTAAATAAAAGAACAGTTAATTATCAAAATCACGAGGGACTGGTGTAATTGCCCTAAAACTCATTTTTTAAAAAATAGCTGTGCTGGTCCATGAGGAAAATAATCCACAATCCACCATTGGGCAATACCTTTATTAGGACCATCCAAAATTCCATTTTGGGGGGTAGAATTTTGGATGCCCTAAAACTAGCCTATTTCTAGAATATCCCCCACAGTTACCTGTCTATCATTGGAAGTTTACAAATCAAGACTAAAGATTTTATATTCCATAGGAAGAAGCCTATTCCAGTGCTAAAATACTCCTGATAGAGGGGGGAATGTCCTTGGTGTTGTATCCAAAACCTGTTCCTAGTCCCCTCTTCAGCCTTACCAGGATGCAAAAACAGTTGGGAAGTTGGTTGGGTTTCTTTCTCCAGTGATCAAGAACTGAACTTGAATTTAAAATCTTGAGCTGCCTTGAACCTGTATCAGAACTGAACTCCTATGCACCTAAAACAGGTAATCATTTCAGAATAAGTGGTTTGATCATCAGAAGCTCAGGAATATTTTTTTAATTTTAGGCAGACAACTGTTTTTCCCTAGGAAATCACTAGTAGAAGTTCTGGGCTAGTAGTTCTCCCATCTGCTGCATTTACCTTAACACTGTGTATAAACTATTCCTCATAGGAAGAAAAAGTGAAGCTAAAGTATTAACTAATGTGGAGTTTCTAAAGACATATTCCAAATCATAAACTGAATGTGACAGATTTTTCACTCAGAAGCATCTGGCTAACGAGTACACCTCAAGAGTGTGCAAATGCCAAGAAGTGAGAGAGATGATTAAGAGAAGGCCTACAAACTGATCCCTTCATGACTTTCAAAAAACGAACCTTAACTAAAAATAGAATTGGCTAAGATAGCTGAAATTGTTTCTAATCAAAATAGAAAAAACCATTTGTTCTCTCAGAAGGCAAATACGCTGAGAATTAATACAAATTACCATCTTAGAAAAAAGTGAATCTTTGATTTTTAGATTTATAGACGTTACAATGTCAATGCAAGCCCGATACATTGCAAGCTTACACAGCTTGGACCTCCAAGGCCAAATGCACCCTACTCAGTGAACAATCTTTGTTTGCCATCTACTGAGACTCACTCCAAAAAAAGGGGGTGGGGATTTCAAGCACAAGGCAGGCTACAATACATTAGCTGGTGTCTTTCAAATCCATATAACATGTATCTAACCTATTTGAAGCTGGTGAACCAATTACTGATTATTTTAAATGTTTGTCTGAACTAGAACAAACCTAAAGATTGAAAGACTGGTAGACTTGAACCCAATTATCGTGGCTCAGGTCCCCACAGATAAACCAATAACTGTAAGCATGTGGCATACAGAGAGTTTGCATGTCAATATCCTGGACATATTTCGCTTCTCCAACTTTGTTAAAAAGATGCGTGAGACTAAATCAAAAGCCTTATTGAAGCTTAGATGAAGTCTGTATTCTCCTTATCAGTTACACTATTTACTTCTTTTAAAAAAGGGAAATCTGGTTATTGTCACTTAACTTTTCATAATAAAAACCATACTGTCTGATGGGAAAGCATTACAGTTACTATTTTGGAACAAAACCCCTGCTCCATTATGTTCATAAGCTTGCATGTTAGCTAACAGGCTTCTAATTGGTAGTTTACTTTTAAGCTTTTCTTTCTTCTTCCTGAAAGACAGTGACTTGATTTATTCATAATCTAAACATCATATTTGGTGCCACGTTTGCAGTTTTGATTTTCAAACTGTGTGTATTCGAAACACTGAGGCAATTCAGAGTTTACTATTTTGAACTAGTTTGCAAGCTCATATGTCAGCAATTGTTTGGCAAGCTACAATCGATAATTACTTTTCTTGCCCGAAGTACATCTTCATAATATAGTATAGCACATGCTGTACAGAATGTGTCTGCATTCCTAAGCATGTTGAAGTTAATGAATAAAGCTACTGCATTAAAATGTTAAAAGCTTTTTCTTAACAATGCAACATGGATAACAAAATTATCCTTCATTTACTAGCATTTATCTTCATTCCTAGGATGTTTCTGAAAAGAACAGAAAATACTGCCTTTCTAACAAAGACAAACTGGCTAATTATAGTTTTCAACCTTGTTTGTTTCTATTATTCAGAAATCCAGTGGCCACATATAATGAACTAATTACTCCTAATTATTCTAATCTTAAGAATGAAATAGGTCAGAAGTTATATATTATTCCACTCTCCAGATACTAATTGTAGACAGGAAAATGTGTGGACAGTTAAATATGAGCATAACAAATGGAAGTGTCTTAACACCTTTCTAGTTTTGCTATACCATTTTCACATGATCTGCCACAGAACCTGTATGTTGGGTTATGGCCAAGTCTGTTGCACTTATCATTGCTCTCTGAACTGTTTTCCTTCCTCCCACCACTCCAGAACACATCCAATGGCGCCCTGAATATAACTGTAAAAAACTGGCAGCGACACAAAAGCTGTGTTTTGAAAACAGCTTGTCTCGCATTAGAAGACCATCTAGCTGAGGAATCCCAAGGCTCTGTAGAATATATTTGTAATATCACCATCTTACAAAGTTGCATGAAGGCCAAAGGAGAGAGTAACAAATATTTCAAGTTAAAGACAAATGTGTTTTTGATTCACCCTGTCCCTGCCCCACTTATACCATTAACTCACTCTTGTTTAGAAAAATGTTTATTTATTGCATATAGGAACTACATCAGTTTAGTACCAAAAATAAAATTTTTAAAAGAACAAAACAAAAGGCCTTGATACTTCATTATAATTGTATATTATGCTGCAAGTCTGTCTATGTTCTCTTCTTTTCTATTAGCTAAATGAGCTTCAATGATCTCTGCAAATAGATTTCTTTTCAGCAAGTTGTAAGCAAGAGGCAGCAACTGGCCAATAATCTTGTGAAAATACTGCAAAAGATTAAAAAGAACACATTACAGCTTCTCACTGACACTGGCAATATTATACAATACAGATTTATCTGGCCTGTTTCTCATGTCAACATTTTCTACAGCTTCCCAAGCACAGGAATATAATCTTGAGAAGTGCTGACCTGAGCTAACTTGTTCTTACTGTTCATTCAGACCTTCTGAAATCACTTATTCCATCGTATTACTTTAGTTATTACTATTCCAAAGAGTTAGGATTGTGGCCTCATTAAGTGAACCTTTAAAGTAGTAAATACTGTAGGTTGGGGAAAGTAGTTCATATGAACTAGGTATGACAGTTTCTACAAAAAAATCATTTGACTTACATGTGACCCATAGCAGAAGAGGTCTATACCCAGTTCATATCCCATTCCATAGTCACATTCATCATTGGCAAACTGAATGAAAGTTAGCATTTCCTGAATAGGGGCAAAGGCTTTCAGTCTCTGGTCATCATTAGGAGCATCTACAATGGCTTTACAGATTCTTTTGAGACTAGCTACAGGGAAAAATAAATTCACATAAGAAATAGAATGGAACGTATCTCCTATATATGCAGTAAGTATACAATTCTACTGAGGACATACTGTATTCAGAAAGAGTTCTGTCCAAGAGTTTTGGACAATTTTGTCCAAGTAGTGGGTTCCTGGGAATCTTGTAGGCAAGAGATTACAGAACCAGAAACTTCTGGTTGGAGGAGTCTGACAAGGTGCCTGTAAGTAAAATGCTTGTGATTTACTCTTAGATTGGATCAGATCATACCTGCTTGAAAAAGATTGTTTAAAGCAATCTTTAAACAATTAAACAATTAATGGGTTAAAGCGATTGTTTTCAAACTATTCTGCGGATACCTAGAATTCTGCAGGAGTTTATCAAAGCTCTCTCAATGACATCAATAATGGTAGACAGCTTGCACATCATTACTGAACTTCCCTTACATAAACAAAGAGTCTTGTGGCACATTAAACATTTATTCTAGCATAAGCTTTTGTGGACTAAAGTCCATCAGATGCAGTTCAGGAGTTAGGGTCCACTCAGTTACAGAGGGTGATGGTGAAGCCCAATAGACTTGTTCAAGGTGCCATGCAAACTGTACAGATGATACAGAATATATCCTGGAATTCTTTGCAACACGCAGGCAGCCATGGCAAACATTTCAATGTAGAAATAGTCTTCACAACATAAAAAGTTTGAAAACTACTGGCAGAGAAGGAAAAACAGATTATTTTGAAGGTAAGAATGAACATATCAGTTACACCCCATATTTTTACTGGTATTTAAGGAGATGTCTTCAACAATCCCAGAAAAGACGTGTTTTTTCCCCTCGAAAATATGTTAGTTGCACTGTAGGACTGTGGCCTTATTTGCCATGAAAACCAATGGGACTTAAATTATGACTAACTTGTTGCAATGATTTCAATGGGAATTAAATACAACTAACTTAGTATAGATTCAACTTAATTCCAGAAGGCCGAACATTTTGTTTTTGGTTAGATCCATACCAATAACAGTAATAAAAGTAGCATTTTGCTATATAACTTTTTGAGAACAGAAACTCTAAAATTAGTTTACCATTTGATTCAGGAAGTTCTCTGTACCCAACATCATTCTTATCCACAGGGACAACTAGACCAGCTCCATGAAATGTCTTTGTTACCACCTGGGTCAGAAAGAGAGACAGATACATACTATTACAAGATGCTACCCATAGACCTATCAGGTCATCAGAACCAAACCTTAAACATATTAATTATTTATCTAGTCAAAAGTTTAAGCTAGTCTTCTAGAAGTATTTTATATTTAGCTGAGGAACCACAGCCCCGAGGTTACATTGTAACTTGCTACTGTCTTTTAACAAAATTTAAATTTGTGAGACACAGAAGTGTTCTAATTATCTAAGAATTCCTAGCTTGTTATGAACACAATTTGCAGCTGCAGTTCCAGTATATAAAGTCCTATTATCTACAGCCCAGTTTAGCTAATGTAACAACTTACCAAGCATATTTATTTATTTAAGGCATTTTTATGCCGCTCTACAGCCCCTCAAATACACCCTTGGAGCACCTTACAAGCAATCAGTAAAAAACAATCCCTACCCACAGGCTTACAATCTAAAAAGAAATGACACATGAAAAGAAAATGACAAGGAAAAGGAGATAGGGAGGGAAAAGGAAAAAGTTAAGATTGTCAGTAGGGCTGGTTGAATGGCTCTGCTTTGCCTCTTATCTCCTGGTGGGGGCAATCCAACTGGAGCAGGCCTGATGTTCCCTCCACCTGCCCATTTCTCTTGCTTCTGCCTCACAGGGGAGCTGATGTAAGTTAGTCCGGGGAGGGGGGGGGGGAGTCCAAATGGAGTAAGGCCCTGATGTTCCCTCAGCCTTCATATAGCTGGTGAACATAACCAAGGTCTGTACCAACATTACTTGCTCACAATCTCTATCTAGGAGTAGATATGGCTCTAAGATTTGGCTGAGGGTGCTTGGGAGCAATTGTATCTATTAGTGCAAGCTGGCCTCAAGCAGGAAAAAAACAGCTAAACTATACATTAGAGTTCTTTCCTACTTTACTGGATCAGGAAATAAGCCATACTTTCTTATCTCTCTGCTTCATCTTCATGGTTTTTTGCTCCAGCAAGTAACCCAATTCTTTTGCTGTTTTGGTTAGTTTTTCATCCAAATCTTTCAAAATGCCACTCTTCTTTTTATCAGTCAGTTCCTTAAACTTTCTGGACAAAAATAATCTGAAAAGAAAAGAAAACTCATTACACTCTCATTGATCTTTCTCTAGAATTATAAAAACACAAAAGGTTTTCTTGGTTTTACAAAGAATCTAACTCAAGTTCATTAGCAAGCCAACATCCTCTTCAAAACTTTAAAACTAAACTTTACGACTTTTAGAGAGCAATCATATGCCCACTAGAGAGCATCGGGGGGGGGGGGGCATAGGATAGTCCAGCTTCCTGGCTCTGAGCTCGAAGCCAGGAAACTGTGCTCCCCTCCCCCTCCCCACCAGCTTGGAGAGAACTGCACCAGCTACCTCTCCCCTATCAGAAAACGGAGCACTGAGGCGGGGAAAAGGGCATGGCCGGGGAGACCAGTGCAGCTGTCTTATACCGTTTCCTATGGCTGCCCCAACCTCCTTCCCTCCCCCTCCAAAGTGCCACTGCTAGACAGGCGAAATTGCCCATCTTCACAGACATACAGGGCAATTGGAGTGCAGAGCCACTGCTCTCCTCCTGCACTGGATACTTGGCAGCCTCCGAGTTCGGAGGCTGCCGACTATCTGGATAAGGTTACACCCTTAACTAATTTCAGATATAGATAGTCCAAAGGATTGCTTCTGAGCCATGCTGTGTGCTCAAGGACAGAGTTTTGAAATAATCACGAGTGCCTCCATGAGAACACAACAATTAGTTAGGGACTGTAACATTTCACAAAGGGTTCTATGAAAAGCATTATGTTCACTGATTAAACAAACAGCTGTATTCATGGATCATTAGTCACCACAAAATGGTTTCATACGATCACTTAATATATCAATGTACACAGATTATGTCAATTCAGTCCTACAATCAACCCTTTCAGTTACGATATTCCTGAATTAGGGTTATTCAAGAGACATTGGGTGCTGATCTATTATCTGCACTTTAACACAAAGAAGTCTTGACAAAGTTATCTCAGTTCAAGGGAAACTGAGGCAAAACAAAGGCTAGGCAAAGAATATCTATTTCAGTATTTCTTAGCTATTGACTTTTAAATTACATTAACAGTTTTCTTTAGGGTATTTTTTTTTTTTAGCCAAAATGAAAAAAACAAAACAAATCCAGTGGGTGTAAACTGAACACTCACGGGGTTCATTATACAGCAATATTATGCATGGTTTTAAGTGAAATTACTGAACTTCATGGCTGAAAGTCTTCTGAGCCAGCAGCTGGAAAATGCACATACAACATCCATTTCCACTCAAGTTTATAAAGAATTACTTGAAAACTGGAAATCATAGGCAATCTCAAATAGTCCTGTATAAAAGCAAAACCTGATGTAGATGACAGTTTTGTTAAAGTTTCTTGCAACGTCAGAAAATTTTCAGCTGTGCAGTTCAGTATAATCTAAGGATACAATCCTATCTAGATAGGCAGCCGCCTCCAAAGCAAGGCAGAAGAAGCACGGGGGGGCGGGGGGAGAATCATTCCCCCTGCGCCTCTCCTGCCTTGGTTTTTCTACTCAACAGCCGTTTTTGGCTGTCTAGCTGTGGGGGGCTAAATGGGAGAGGAGGCTGTTGTATGACACATAGGATGTGTCGTACAGGCAGATCCACTCTCCCCACCCCGGAACACCCCCAGCCCCGCCCCTTTTCAGCCACTCCGTGCTCCTCTTTCGAGCACGGGGGACAGGGCTTCTCCACGCTGCCTTGGAGGCAGCACAATGTTGGGGGAGGTCGGTTTTCCAGGAACCAACCTTGGAGCACGGGCTCCAAGGTCAGTTCCCGGAAACACGCATATCCTATGGCTGTCTAGCCGCAGTCTAGCAGCCATAAGATTGCTCCCTCCATTGCTAAATAACAGTGTGAGCATGTAATACATAGAAGAAAGCGTTGATCAAAAACGAAAGGACTAAGCCACTTTAATTATTCTGCAAATTTTGCTACTTAAAACCCCCAATATGATCAAATGTAATACTCAGAAAAGCTGAAAAAGGAAAACACAGCTGTAAAAGAGCAAGTGGGAAATAAGTAAACGATGTCATTCAACTATCTAAATTAGAAATTCTGGGAACCAAATTAGGTGAGCCACATGAGCGGTCTCTTGCCATTAGAAAACAACCTTAAAAGGCAGCCTCAGGCAGCTGCAACCTTTTTTTGGAGCAGTGAAAGGAGAGTAGGTATGCATATTGAAGTTTATTACAAAGCAGCAACTGGGACATATTGCACCACTCCCCTGCATTCTGTTGCACATACAGGAAAATTCTTTTGTCAGTGGCTTCTTCCGAACAATCTAAATAGTCATCCAATAGAGTTCAGGATGGCAGGAGATGGAGGGGTGCTTAAGTCTAATCAAAACACTCCACCCGTAAGTTGCTTTCCCTGCCCATGAGAGAAAATATACACAGTTCCTGTATCTTTTCCATTCCATGGAGAAAAGCAGCTGGGAGTGCAATTTCAATAGGAAAAATGGCCTGTGGGTAGTCCTGAGGACCCCCGCTCTAATCAAATTTGTATACACCTGTATGTGTGCGCGCGCACGTGCTCTCTCTCTCTCTCACACACACACACACACACACACACACACAGAAGCTACATTTCAGTGAGAGAAACACACACACATTAAGATACTGCTCCCCCATCTCATCCAGTTTGGCCCAGATTAACTACTTTCTTTAGCCCAGGGTGAAAATATTAAACCTTACTTTACAGCAGCAAATACATTATCACCAACTTGAGAAATTGCGCAGCCTTTCTTGGCTTCATTTTCACCAACCCACACTGGCAGTTCATCTGGCATATCCCTGCACATAAAAAGATATGAAATGTAAATGTTTTAAGACATTACATCTATATTCTCTGAAGGTAATGCAGATAAAAACTCAAAGATATAATACTTTTTCCTATCAAAAATGGTTTAAAAACTAGGCGATATTCCAAGTTCATGTTTCTTTGAGGATTGTACAATAGCCTCTCAAATCCTAATTTTATGAGTTGAAATCTTCGCTTCTAATAAAGAACAGACTTTACAAAGTATACCAAATTAGAATTTTGGAAGGTGTTTTTTAATTACTGACAATAAATAAAAATATTTGGCATGTTTACAATACATTCCAATGCATGTAAATCCTATTGTTTTCAATGGTTCTTACTAGATGTTTAGCACTGCATTGCATTTGTGTATTAAATGTATCCTGTTTAAAACAGTAAAATGGGAGTTCTTTCTGCTTGAAAGCTATCTTTTTCCATAAGCCTACCATAAAAATTATTCTGAAAACTAAGTGAGATTATTCAGGAATGTTTATGTCAATTGGCTACCAGAAATAATGTATGGAGTCAGCTGCTGGATAGGATCAGGACATTTCTTTCCTTCTAACCATGAAACTTTGGGGGAATATGTCCCCAGAGAAATTTCATATAAACAGATCTTGGGATGGCATCTGATATACTTCCTCTTCCTGTGGGATGTGTATCTAGCCAACATGAGGTTATAGGGTGACTACAAAGTAATGTTTGGCACTTACATTGAGCTTTTGAAAATATTCACAGATAACCTGCATGGGAAATGCATATGAAAACAGCCTATGTGGCTGTTTTCATTTATGAAACAAATTTCATATACAAAATGGACAAGTTTTTTGGACAAACTTTCCCAAGGCAATTGATTTTTCTTGGACTCCCTTGCAGGATTATTCCTGAAAAAATGTATATGAACACATTCTGATGTCACTTTTTCATCTCTATGGACATACATGCCAAATAAATTGAAACTGGTCCTCAACCTTGAATCCTGTTCTAGGAGGAAATGCTTGAAAGTAAGTATCAGTAGTGCCTAGTGCAGAGCTTTCCAAACTTTTTGTGTTGGTGACACACTTTTTAGACATGCATCATTTCGTGACAAGGTAACTCAGTTTTACTAGCAAACCGGAGGTTAAACTAACCCGTTATAACAGATACGGACACATACATAAATTGTAATAACGAAATGTATGAGGATACAAAATATCTCACGAAAACCTTTCATTTATATTTTTAAAAATATATGATTTGTAAGACAATAACATACATTGTTGTCATTTATGAGTAACAGTATGTAAATATGTGCAAGAATTTTAAAAAGTTGAATAACACCAATAACTACTTACCATTTTAATGGGATGTATGAGGTTGATGGGATGAACACAGCTTTTCAATATTTGGTGGAATATTAGATAAAGACACTCGCATTTCGTCATCAAGCATTTTTAAGCTTCCACGTTTCAGTGTCTTTAAGTTTGCCATCGTTGAAAAGGATACTTCACAAATGTATGTAGTACAAAACTGCAGAAGAATTTTTAATGCTTTTTTAGCTATGTTTGGATGCATTTTTGAAATGTGAATCCAAAAGCTGTCTAAGTCACCCTGTTCAGGCATCATTAACAGATTTCGATCATTTTTTATGTCAGCTAATTCTTCTTCTTCAATAAGTGAAAAATTCCTCATTGCAGTTGAAAGAAATGGATTTCTGATCCAATCATAGTCTTGGATTTCAACATTTGGGAAGTAATGATGAACTTTCTCTCCAAGCAATGTTAAATGGTCAACAATTAGCGAGCTGATATCACATTTTAGCTGGCACTCAGCAGTTTTGGAGAACATTTCAAAATTTCCTTCTTTCACTTTCCTTTTCCAAATTGCTATTTTGTCTCTCATAGCACAAATTTTATCTACCGCTGTTAAGATATTTTCTCCTTTTCCTTGCATACTGGTGTTTATTTTATTCAAATGTTCAAATATGTCAGCAAGATATGCCAATTTTGTGCACCAAAGTTTGCTGTGAATTAGATCTCAGAATTCATTCTGCTGATTTTCCTCAAAAAATGTAAGCATCATTTCCCTCAATTCATATACACGACAAAGCACTCGACCACTTGAGAGCCAACGAACTTCTGTGTGTAGTAGTAGCTTTTTAAACCTTGCCCCCATGTCTTCACAAATATGAGCAAATAATCTTGATTGAAGAGGTCTACTTTTAATGTAATTGACCATTTGAACCACTTTGTCCAAAACTTTTCTTAATTCATTTCCAATGGTTTGCGCGACTAGTGCTTCGCGATGTAAAAAGCAATGAGTAATTATAATATTTTCATTCTCTTTCTTTGCTAAAGCTATAAAACCTTTTGTTGAACCAACCATTGAGGGTGCACCATCTGTGCATATTCCTACACAATTTAACCATTGCAAATTATTTTCCTTCATGAAGCAATCAAAAGTTTTAAATATATCTTCACCTCTAGTTCTCATTGGAAGTTCTAGACAACACAAGAATTGCTCAATAATTGTCAGTATGAATGAAGCGTATAAAAACCAATAATTGTGCTAACCCACTGACATCTGTTGCTTCATCTAATTGCAATGTAAAGATCATATTATCGTCTTGAAAAATATCCTTCATTTGCTGCTTAATGTCATCAGACATGTCTTGAATACGTCTTCCGATTGTGTTATCTGCCAAAGGGATTTTATTAACTTCTATCTCAAATTCGGGCCCAAACACTGTTTGAACAATAGCTCAGCAAGATTCCTTTATGATGGTGTCGGCAATAGCGTGTGGGTCCTTGTTTTTGGCAATTATTTGAGCAACCAAGTAACTTGCCTTTTGAGCTTTCTCTGATGTCTTCATTCTCTTTGTGAATGATGCAGACTGCTTCTTTATAGATTTTGAAAGCTCAATAAAGTATCCTACTGGTTTTTCTGACAAATGACAGTGTTTTGAGGTAAAATGACACTTCAATTTATTTGGTACCATACTTTCATGTTTTTAGTGCTTATCTTTTTCTGTTTTTTCTTATGAAAATAACAGCACCTGCGCTCCACTCCCACAGCGATAAAGTGAGATAAAGATAGGAATCAGGACCAGGAGAAAATGTGAAAAATAAACAAAATTAACTAAAGTATTTACAATACATATTAGGACACATAGGTCCAGGTAGGAGCTCAGCTGCAAAAACACATGAAGTAGAGAAGCAAAAGTCCAACAAAAATGGTGTAAATACATATGTCTCACTACAAGGCTATACTGCTGTAAATATTTGCAATGCCTAAGTCCAGAGTCCAGTTCCATCACTCTCCGGTGGTACACTGCCAGTGGGTGGTTAATCCACAATTACAGCAGAGTAAAAATAAAAATAAATGGCAGAAATCAACTGAGCTCTGTTCTGATTGGCTAAGATGGCGGACGGCCCGCTCGGTGCAGTCCCAGGTGGCGTTTCCACCTGTGTGGTACTTTGGCCAGAAGTCCGCGAAGGGCACGCCCGAAACCACGCAGGGCTGGTGGCCGCTGCCAGTTCTCCACGCCAGTGTCGGCCGAGCTCTGCTCCCAGGGCAGTGCCTCCCTTCCTCTCGCTTCGCCCCGCGCCTCTACCTTTCTGGGGAGCGCAGGCTCGAAGCTCCTCGCCTGCGCGGCGCAGCCTTCCCTGCTCTGGGGGCGTCCAGCGGGCTGTTGTTCTACCCTGCTGCCCTGCAGCCGCACCGAGGACGTGGGGAAGCCTCTCGCCCAAGCTGATTGCAAATTGCTCAACTAATTGTTCTGCTAACTTGGAATTCTCCACACTCCTCGTGCAGCCAGCGTTTCCACACTCCTCGTGCAGCCAGCGTTTCCACACTCCTCGCCGTACCACCACCACCAATCACGTGCGTCCTGCATCAAGACGCCACGTGATCCTAAAGCAGCTAATGTTAAAGCACCTAAGCCTTAGCAGCTAAGCTGCTTTAACATTAGCTGCTTTAGGAAGTTCCGGGGGAGGGACCAAGCGAAACAAACGTAAGGGAACTCCGTGGTGCCCTTCCGCACAATTTTCACGCGACACACCTACACACTGCCGGCGACAAACTAATGTGTCGCGACACACAGTTTGGAAAGCTCTGGCCTAGTGGATGCTTTAAAGCAGGGATAGAGAATATGTGGCCCTCCAGGTGTTGATGGACTGCAACTTGCAGCTCTCTCACCATTGACTATCAACGCAGGCTGATGGAAGTTGCAGACCAACATCTGGAGAGCCACACATTCCCCACCTTTGCTTTGAAGCAATGGCAGTGACTGGGTTCACACAACACAATAACCCACACTCAAAGTTGAGTAAAGGTTGTCATTGAATCCTGAGTTGTTGTTGAAACGTGGTTTGTCATGCTATCTGAACCCAGCCACAATTAACACACCATGGCTTGCTACCCATGAACAACCCACAGTTCACAACCCAACAACACACCATGGGTTCTCTTCATGGGTTGTGTTTAACAAACCATACCTTGTTAGCATAGCTGGGTTCAGACAACATAACAACCCACATTTCAACAACTCAGGGTTCAATGACAACCTATGCTCAGCCTTGAATGTGGGTTATCATGTTGTGGGAATCCAGTCAATAGTAGAAAGGCTAGAATGCAGGGGGAAAATTATCCAAGACAGATGCATTTCTTACCTGAAATATCCCATATGATATTGTATTTTGCTGTCTCCTGTAATGATAGTCTGGAATTCAGGAGGATCAAAAAAAAACCTCCAGTGAAGATTGAAGTTCACATCTTCCAATCCATTTGCTTTTTTGTATTTTCCAGCAAGAATGTCATATGGTCCAACTAGCTGAAGTCCAATGCTTGATTTAAGTGCATCTACAACACACAAAATACTCACTGTTTCATGCTTATGGAGAAAGATCTGAGCCCCACAAAATCCCAATTTAATTTTTAAAAACCTTTTATTAAAAGGAATCTCTTCCTATTCCGACTAGCTTACACATTACTGGGGTATACTGCTTCTGAGGCAAAGAACTGGTGCTCCATCTATGTGCAGAAGAGGTGCATGCAATGTACTTTTTGGATCCCAGCCTCTTATCATTAAGTTCTCAGAATGAAAGATTACTTTAAAAAAGGAGGATGGGGGATAAAGACAGTAGGCTGAAGCAGAAGCTTTGGATGTTTGGCCTGTGTCGCACAGAAGGATCAACTGTTGAGTCTTATAATTACTTCTCACCGCAGCGCAATCCTAAACTCACAACAGACGTATGCTTCACTAAAATCAATAGCTGTTGCTTCCATATTATGCTTGTAAGATCAGGACCCCAATCTATCAGATTTCCCTCTATTTCCAAAGTTCAGAGTTGAGTGTGGACCCAAAACAGAACCATTCATAAGAGGGGGATATCAGCAGCCTTGGGGAAACCCCAAGGTTTACATATGTACAAAAAAATTATTTAAACAGGTCAATAAGAATCGAGCATGCTTACTGTGTGTGGAATGCTGACTGACTGTTGTGTCATGGGGAGGATGTTGAGGGAGGAATGGAGTGGTGCATTCTAGATGACAGCATGGCTAACTGAACAGTGAACAGGAGCACTCCACGAGACAAAATACTGTTGCAGGTCCCATTCATGACTATTAAACAATTTAATACACAAAACCTGTAATGTACAAACCACTTACTATGGAACAGTTGTGAAGCAGTCCCATATTTGGATTTTAATTAAAAACAAACAAACAAGAGAAGCGAAAACTTCTCCATTGTTTTTGTTGCTGAAATACTATATGTAAAAGTCTTATTAAGCCTGGCACAAGACAGAAAATTCTGTTTTGGGGGACCCACCACATGGTGCGTCAGGATCCAGTTTTTCACAAAACTTCCAAAAGTGATAGAAGTCTTCAGGCATCTTGAGCCGATAGCAACTTTCCACTTCTTGTCGGACATTATCGGGGACATCTGTTTCACTGGACCGTCTCTTCTTTACTTCTTTAGTTTTGTCACACTACCAGTGAACAGCAGATCAGTTTTAATCCCACACCTGGGAAGAAGCAAACTCATACTTTTATACATTAAGACAGGGATGGGCAACATGCAACCCACATGTGACTCCTGCCGACCCCCATCATGCCAAAATTCGTGGTGGAAAAAGTCTGTTTACTGCTACAGAGTGATAAATAGGTCAAAATTTGCTTATTCCCGAGCTACACTTGACCTACTTACATAGTGGTTTGCTGCCAAATTTCTGCAGCAAGTCAACAGGAATGCAGTCGTTGTGTGAAATGGCCCCCGGATCCCTCAAAGTTGCCCATCCTGCCTTAAGACTGCACTTCCACTCTGGGGGGCGTGGGAGAGAGGTTGTTGGCAGCAAAGTAGAAAGCCTTTGCTTTGTGTGCCTTCCTGTTTTTGTCTGTTTTTTCAGCATGGCTTTTCCTTCCTTCAGCACAGTTTCTTTCCCTTTCTGTTACCGTTCTGCCTGTTTATCTCTTGATTTTCCTCCTGAGCCTCTTTCTTCTGTGTCCCCTTCCCCTTTGCCTCCCTCTTCTCTTTCTCCGCCTTTTCTCTCCCCATCCCCCTTGATTCTGGTGTTTCTTCTCCTTTCCTCCCTTCCATTTTTCTTCACAACCCCACTCCAGGGGTTCTCCCCGCTAAGCAGGTATAACCAGATTAGGGGGGATAAACGTGCATGTAAGTAGAGGATGCAATCCTAGGCATGCTTAGACCGAAGGAGCCCTATAGCTCCCGTCATTCTGGCTGGAGAATGCTGGGAGTTGTAGGACTTTTTTCCTATCTAAACATACATAGGATTGCACCCTGAGAGGGGGGTAGGTGGGTATCCAGAGATATCCAGAGCAATCCAACATAGATCTACTCAAAAGTATGTCCCGTTCTGTTTAATGGGACATACTCCCAGATAAATATGGATATAATTGTAGCCTTACAAAGTAAGGAGTGATAGATGAAGGTAGGAATTGAATTTTTGATCCGAATGCATCATGACTTCAAAAGTGTTCACAATATGGGGGGGGGGGGGATTTGCGCCTCCTCTCAGGCAGCAATATGTCTTAGGCCAGTTCCCCTCCCCCCTCTCTTGCATCCCCCCCCAACATAGCCCCACCAGTCTCCTTTCCACACTCCTCTCCCTTTACCTCTATCATCATCATCAACACTACTACTAATGCATTTATATTAATATGAGACTACCCAGCTCAGCTGCTACTGCCAGCATTGCAGTCCCTGGCAGATGCCTCCTGTGGGTCAACAGCCCTCCGCAGAAAAAGATTCCCCACAAGGCTGCAATATCCTCCCACCTTTGGGGGAGAACTGGGCATGACTGCTGGAAGGAGCTTGGAAGCAGCTGCTGGAAGACTCCCGAAGCACCTTCTGGAATCCACACTCAACAAGTTGCTCTCCTTGTCAGCCCATCCCTGGGAAACACTGGGGGGAGGGATATGAAGACTGGCATGCTAAAAAGTACATACTCCTGTTCCCTACTATTGCTTTTAAGAGCTTCTGAGCAGTCAGGAGTGGGTGGGGAAGAGAAGGACAAGGAAGGAAATTTGACTAGAACTTTTGCACTGATTATGCGACACAAGACAAATCAAGCACCTTTGTAGAGGGAGGAAAGCGTATCTTGTACCAAGAGACTCTTCTGCTAAAATTAGGTGAAATTAGGTGAGAGCCAGTGTGGTGTAGTGGCTAGAGTGTTGGACTGGGAGCCCAGCGATCTGGGTTCTAGTCCCCACTCAGCCATGGAAGCTCACTGGGTGACTTTGAGCCAGTCACAGACTCTCAGCCCAACCTACCTCACAGGGTTGTTGTGAGGATAAAATGGAGAGGAGGAGGATCATGTAAGCCACCTTGGGTTCCTTGCAACAGGAAAAAAGGCGGGATATAAATGCAATAAAATAAATAAATAATAAATAAATAGGTGAAATACCAATATATACCAGGCTAAACTGGTAGAACTCAAAAGGAGATCTGGGTTTACGTACTAAAGTTGAAGGGCAGAATTGAGGCATGCTCAAAAGGAAGTTACACATCCCACCCCCCAGCCTGAGAAAACCCTGCCTCTGAGTCCCTAGTGGTGAAAGCAAGGCACTCTGCACATGCTCTTTATTGCATCAGGTTCTCTGGAGTTGAGCCTACAGGAAGAATTTTGGACTCCTCTCTAGAACAGTAGCAGTAGTCAGGGGACACAAAGGGGGCTGAATGAAGCTTCCCCCTCTCCTAAGGGGCCTTGAGCAGGGGCAGGGGGGAGGAATGGCACAGAAACCTGCTCCTGCACAGCCATGTGAGATCTCTGCTTCCAGCCTCCAGACATTTTGTTCCCTGCTGTCACTACTGCAACATCCCGTCTTTTGCGGACACAGGGGTTTCCAAGGCCTCGTTCCCGTGATGTCATCACACAAAGGCGTCTAGGTCAATAAAACAGAGTTAAGTGTGGAGAGGATAAGACACAACATTGTAGCTTGGGTGGCTACTGAGTTATCAATACAAGGAGTAGCCAAGGTAGTAAGCAGGAAAATACTGCAGTATCAAACTACTGGGTACGGCAATGAGACATCAACTACAATTCAGTGCTTGCTTACATGAGATTAAGAGGGGACTTAATTCTGAGTAATTCTAGGCTCAGGCTGTGATCTTAAATATACTTGTTAGCATAGAATTAGTAAAGTTAGCTAATACACTTGTCACTCCCTAGCATAGGATTACACTGTTAATAACACAGAGTATCAGGACTAGTGAAAATCTTTGCAGTTGGTGTGCAGGTTTATAATAAGAATATGTTATCCACTTGTATTACTACTTTCAAAAGAGCGGTTATATTTTAGGTAAAGAAATATAACTGTTAACCATGCACAGAAAGGGCGGTGAATAAAGCAACCAGATTTACCTTTGTAAAGTATTATGCATTAAGGCTGCAATCCTATATCCTGGGCGAAAGTCCCATTGAACTCAATGGGACTTACTTCTGAACAGATATGTATAGGACTGTGCTGTAGAACATGAAAAACGGGTGGAGGACCTTTTTTCTATAAGGGCCACTGGCCCGGGGGAGGGGGGGGAGATCCGTCAGAGTCTACTGTTGGCTACTGGCTGGCGGTGGACAGCCTAATATTAGTATTAATATATTAATATTAATACACTGTTATATATTAAGTTATTACTACTACGGAAGTATAGGGAGAGGAATACAAAAGAGAGAGTAGTGAAAGGATGCAACAGAGGGCCTGTGCTGAGGGGATGCAAGGGAGGATGGAGGAATAGGAGAGGGAGAACTGGTCTGAGCTATTTTGCTGCCTGAGGCAAGGGCCACAAAGCATCCCACCCAGGGCAAACAGTTTTAAAAGGCTTGCTGTACTATTCAGACTGCTACTGTAGTTTCTACCTTCATCCTTCCTTACGATGCAATCTTGTATGGGGAAGGACCATAGCTCAGTGGTAGAACACATATTTCACATGCAGGTCTCAGGTTCCATCCCTGATATCTCGATGTAGGGCCCGAAAAACTCCAGCCTGCAAGCCTGGAGAGCAGCTGCCAATCAGTGTCAACAATACTGGGCTAGAGGGACCAACGGCCTGAGTCAGTATAAGGCAGCTTCCTATGTTATGCATACTTACATGGGAGTAAATCCCATTGAACGCACTGGGATTTACTTCTGAGTAGACTTACCTAGGCTCGCTCTACATAACCTTTCCAACCAGTCACACCACCCCCTTCTCGCTCTCGCGCTCTGTCTCCCCGCCACCCCCCCAGCACCACACACACACACACACACACACACACACAGACATGGCTATACCTGCTTTGCAGCGGTAGGGAGGCCGGCTAGAGTTCGGGCTATGAGGAAAAATGGAAGGAAAGGACCAGAAGCAAGAGGGGAGAAGTGGAAGAGATAGAGATGCGACGGGAGAAGCCCAAAGGAATGGGAGATAGAGGAGAGAAACAATCAGGAGAGAAACAAAGAGATAAACAGGCCGAGAGCAACGGGAAGGCGAGGGGGGTGGACGAGGAAAAGCCCCTGCTGAAAAGCGGACAAAGCAAAACAAAAAATGGGAAGGGAACGTACACAACACAAAGGCTTTCTACTGCACCAACATGTAGGAGCCGCGTCGCCTCCTCAGCCAACTATCTCTCCCTCGCACTCGCGCGCGCGCGCGCGCACACACAGGGAGCGGAAACGGAAGCGCAGCCCGCTTCTTGGCACGGCCAGCGCGCTACGGCCGCGTCGCTTTTTCGTCCCATGCGCGCTCTTATTCTCGCCCTCACGCAGACGCGCGCGCCCCGGACACACGCGCGGAATTGAATTACCATGTTTACTCAGGAGTAACTCCCACTAGGTTCCGTGGAGCTTAAAAAGGTAAAGGTGTCCCCAGCCAGTCGTGTCCGACTCTAGGGTGCGGTGCTCATCCCCGTTTCTAAGCCGAAGAGCCAGCGCTGTCCGAAGACGCTTCCGTGGTCATGTGGCCGGCATGACTGAACACCGAGGTGCACGGAACGCTGCTACCTTTCCCGCCGAGGCGGTACCTATTTATCTACTTGCAATGTCTTGCTTTCGAACTGCTAGGTTGGCAGGAGCTGGGACTGAAGACGGGAGCTCACCCCATCACGTGGCACTCGGGTCTCGAACTGCCTTCCAGTCTGCAGTTCAGCGTCTTAACCACTCCCTATGAAGTATGTTTAGGATTGCAGCCACAATATCTAATAATGAACTTCACTTCTCTCAATTTTGGAGCGGGTGATACTTACATGATGCATGCCCAGATTTTTTGTTGTTCAGTCGTTCAGTCGTGTCCGACTCTTCGTGACCCCATGGACCATAGCACGTCAGGCCTTCCTGTCCTGCATGCCCAGATTCCGTCCCTATATATGTACGGTCATATAAAATTCAAGCTAGCCACCCCGAACCCTTTGGGTGCTGAGCTGTAAATAGAAATAATCTGATAACAATGCATTGGTGTTCAACGCACATATTTTAACTATCAGTAGTATTTTTCTTTGCCACAAGAGGGAGCCGTTGAAGTTCGTGTGAGAGAACGACCAAATTTAGACAAGCGACTGCTGGTTCGAAGACCTGATCCAGTCGATAGTCGCCTCAACTGCTCTGTTGAATGTGTTAGATCCAGCTAGCGTTTACATTTATCAGCTCATGTCTGTCTATTCAATTTTATATGTAAGACGATTAAAGGCTCCAGCAGAGCAATCCAATACACGTCTACTCAAAAGTAAGCCCCACGGTGTTCAATGGGCTTTATTTCCAGATAAGTGGGTATAAGACTGTAGCCCAAAGCTCTTAAAATGGGGTGTGTGGGAAGGATTGCATACATCTATATAGCCATTTGTTGAGTGTATAAGGACTTTTAAAGTGTACTGCTATAATTTACATTTTTGTTTTTAATAAAGGTCTGCCTTGTGAGGGATCTATAAAATAAACAAATACCCTTTATTTTTCAGATTTAAATAATGAAAGAGCCATGACACATTAAGAATAATTATAGAGATGATGTTTTAAATTTCCCAATGTAATATCCCATCTTCCATTTTAAGAGGGTCATCCATATGCTTTTGCTGCATTGCTTCAATGCTTTTATCCCAACAAAATAGAATTAAGGCATTAAAGATGTCTGTTGTTCCAGAAAGGAGTTATCTCTAGGAAGACTGTAAATTAGCATAGTTCTGCAGTTGAACTGCAAAGGCACATCATACATTTGCTGAGTCATCACCGCATCACTACTTTTTATGCTGACAAGCCATTGTGGAATTTTGCCCAGCACTATCCCTGTAGTTCTGTAAGGTAGGCAGTGTAAAATGGTTGAATGCAGGAAGAAGAAATCTCAGTAGGATGAGGAAGCTGCATTCTGGTACTGACTTGAGAGAAAAAAAATGATTTACAATAGCTTTTCTTTTGAAAAGCTGATAGACTTCACAATTCTATGTATTGTGAACAGTAAGATATATAGAGAAAAGCTGTTAATGGAGTTGTGGGGCTTGTATATTCCGATGCACACTGCTTTGTGTTTTAAGTCCTGGAGGGAGCAATCCTATGGCTGCTAGCTAGTAAGCGGCTAGACAGCCATCTCGGAGCCCGTGCTCCAAGGTCAGTTCCCGCATAACTGACCTCCCCACACTGCCTTGCAGGCAGCTCGGAATAGCCCCGCGCTCTGCAATCAGAAGAGGGGGCACGGAGTGGCGAAAATGGGGTGTTCTGGGGGGTGTTCCGGGGCAGGGAAGGCAGAAATGCCAGTACAAAACATCCTATGTGTCCTCCAGCAACCACCTTCCCCGCTC
This sequence comes from Heloderma suspectum, assembly GCF_057233095.1. NCBI lineage: Eukaryota > Metazoa > Chordata > Lepidosauria > Squamata > Helodermatidae > Heloderma > Heloderma suspectum. The sequence continues at coordinate 76,690,797 of NC_139462.1, forward strand.
CGCCTTCCCATAGTTTGTTGTTGTTTATTCGGTCAGTCGCTTCCAACTCTTCGTGACTTCATGGACCAGCCCATGCCAGAGCTTCCTGTTGGCCATCGCCACCCCCAGCTCCCCCAAGGTCAACTCTGTCACCTCCAGAATATCATCCATCCATCTTGCCTTTGGTCGGCCCCTCTTCCTTTTGCCTTCCACTTTCCCTAGCATCAGCATCTTCTCCAGGGTATCCTGTCTTCTCATTATGTGGTCAAAGTACTACAGTTTTGCCTTTAATATCATTCCCTCAAGTGAGCAGTCTGGCTTTATTTCCTGGAGTATGGACTGGTTTGATCTTGCAGTCCAAGGCACTCTCAGAATTTTCCTCCAAAACCACAGTTCAAAAACATCTATCTTCCTTTGCTCAGCCTTCCTTATGGTCCAGCTCTCGCAGCCATAGGTTACTATGGGGAATACCATTGCTTTAACTATGCGGACCTTTGTTGTCAGTGTGATGTCTCTGCTCTTCACTATTTTATCATTGCTCTCCTCCCAAGAAGTAAATGTCTTCTGATTTCCTGGCTGCAGTCAGCGTCTGCAGTAATCTTTGCGCCTAGAAAGACAAAGTGTGTCACTGCCTCCACATTTTCTCCCTCTATTTGCCAGTTATCAATCAAGCTGGTTGCCATAATCTTGGTTTTTTTGAGGTTTAACTGCAACCCAGCTTTTGCTGTTTCTTCTTTCACCTTCATCATGAGGTTCCTCAGCTCCTCGCTTTCAGCCATCAAAGTGGTATCATCTGCATATCTGAGATTGTTAATGTTTCTTCCAGTGATTTTAACTCCAGCCTTGGCTTCATCAAGCCCAGCACGTCGCATGATGTGTTCTGCGTACAGGTTGAATAGGTAGGGTGAGAGTATACAGCCCTGCTGTACTCCTTTCTCAATCTTAAACCAGTCCATTGTTCCGTGGTCTGTTCTTACCGTTGCTACTTGGTCGTTATACAGACAGCCACAAGACTCCCTCTTGTGGCAAAAAAAAAAAACCTCATCTAGCCACAAATGCAGGGTGGCTGAAGTGTGGAAGGGACGATCCCCTGAGTTTGGAAGCGGCCACCTATCCCCATAGGATTGCACCCTTAATTGCTGGAATGTAATCTGTTATTCTGCTATGACATACCAAGTAATTCTTAGTCTCCTCATTAGACGTCAACAAGAGCTTGCTTTTCTAAATAACTCAGCCTTAGGAGCAGCATTTCAACCCTTTAGAATGGGGAAAAAAACTGCACAAGAGCTGGAAAACCACCAAACTATCAATGGTTGGGGAAAGCTGGTGGGACCAAGGAAAGGGGTGTGTAGCCATCGGGGGAACCTAGAGGGCTGGATTGGGACCCCAGATGGGCCTGAGGTTCAACAGCTTTGCTATACACTGATAACTTCCCTGAGTTCTAGTCGCTGCTTGCCAGTGATGAAATTTGAACTGCACCAAGCTTTACAAGTAGTAGTTCCACATTACCAGCAATTTGCTCAGTGGCGGTTAAGAGAGTCAAAGCTGCTAGCATTTTGTTTAGGAATAAAAATTAATGCTGAATACTGAGATTACGCAAGAAAAAGGGACCTGTAGGAAGCCATAGTGCAGGGGTGGGCAACACCCCCCAGTGTGGCCCCTGCCATGCCTATTTTATTTTTATGAGAAAAACAGTTTTTAAAAGTTGTGGCTTGCTTGTCTTCAAGAGATATTTGCCCATTCTAAGCCCCCATAGTGCGGCCTGAACTTTTCAACTGGAGGTATTGGGGACTGAACAATGAACATGGTAGCTTCTGCATGCAAAACACTGAGCTATGGCCCCTTTCTATCAGTCCTAGCTTTCCTTCAAATCATCTGTTGTTGTATGTGTTCCAATTTTTTTTTTTTGCACTGATAATTTCCTATTATAAGGAAGAAATCATAACATCCCACCTCCCCCGACACACAAATGCTGTCAAAGTTTTCTACACACCACTTCATCATCAGTTCAGGAAACATAGGTACCTGAGAAAAAAATAGTTTGCAACACTTGACACCTGTCATGAAAGGGTTGCTGATTAGCACTGGCTACAGAAAGCCTCTAAAGAGAACAGGACATTTTCCTGATTCCTTTATGGGTTTTAATTTAATTACAAACTTTTTTTTTTCAAATATTACAATTTGTTGTTGTTGTTCAGTCGTTCAGTCGTGTCCGACTCTTCGTGACCCCATGGACCATAGCACGCCAGGCCTTCCTGTCCTGCACTCTCTCCCGGAGCGTGCTCAAGTTATTACAATTTGTAGTGTTACATTAAAAATCTTAGTTTGCTGATCTTTTATCTTTTCTTTACGTTATTAGACATGATTACCTCAAAATCTTTTGAATTAGTTCAGATGTTTTACTTTATTGTAAAATATTCACATAATGTCTTTTGAATAAGTCCGCATGTAGTTTTACAGTATTCACAATTAGACATTGGCATAGCTTCATACTTATTTTAACAGAAATGTTGCACTGAGATATTGGCTGATGTGGGCCCCAGCAAGTTTTTTTCACTGTAAAGATAAGCAGCAAGAAACAGTTCTGAGATAAAGAACACTCCATGTGAAACCAAATAACTCATATGAGACACGGTTTAGGAGTAAGGTTTTTTAAATTAGCATGAGGCACATTATCAGCCACATGACTCCTATTAATGTTAATAGGAGTTAAGTAGCTTAGCTCTGTAGGTTAATACTTTCCGAACTCCTTGTGTGTAATATGGTCTCCTCAGGCAATAAAGAAGACAGATAGTTTGCTATTTGTGTGGAATGTTATTGACTGGCAATTATTTCTCATATTACCTCTGATGGACCTAGGAATTATCCTGTGAGGTAGCCTCATCTATGCTTTTGTGCCCAAACCTCCTATATTAATGTGTAGTCCAGTTATTGGTCCCTCGACGGGTCAATGAACTGCCAACTAGATTCTGTGGTCTTACACTTCATAGAACTGTTTGAGAAATAATTAAGCATTAGGTTTTAGGACCAGAAGACCTTGGGTTTAAGAGGAGAATTTAGAAACTTACAAATTCACTTCTGCCCCCAAAACATGGAAAGTGTAAGTTAAAGTACTCATCTTAATAACTGTCATGTAGGCAGTAAACACATTCTGTAATCTCAGATATTGTCCTTGCTTACCACTCAGCCTCTATGCACCCACACTTTCCATGTTATTCCTACTTGTTATTATAGTTTGTCCAGTAGTTCAGAAAGGGTACTAGGCATACAATGTCGTCCACTGTGTTTAGCTTGGGGTAAGGGGGTGGGACTAAAGCTGAGACAGAGTGGTTAACAACAACTGTTGGTTGCAGCCCAGTGTTATCACAGACTGCAAATCAAGTGAAAATAGCAGAAGTATCAAAAGAGATGAATAGCAGATTACTAGAGCAAGTGAGCCAAGACAGAGACTGCAGCTCAGCTCAAGTGAAGTCATGGTAGTTCTCTCTCTCTCTCTCTCTCTCTCTCTCTCTCTCACACACACACACACACACAGCATCATGTTACAGGCAAGTATTCAGTGGTACATCACACCAAATGTGAGCTAATACATGCTCCTGTGCATGTATGTATATGATGGGTTATAATGTGTTATGTGCTTTAGTGTCTGTGTGCTTTGTGCTTGTGTGATGCACAGGAGTATACCACATGCAGAAGCATTCCAGTATGATTTGAGAACTAGCCAGGATCCGAAACAATGGTTTGATTGTGGCTCATTCTCACTAACCACAGGAAACTTTTGTTAGTTTAAAAGCAGAAGTGGAAAGAGAACATGTGACCCCATTTTTTTAATTTAATCCAATTCTTAGACACCTTTCAAGACCCCATAGTCTTCCCACAGTGGCTTGCATCATAAAAAACAGTACAATAATTGTATTAAGATCATATTAAATATGAACAATTTTAAATAAAACCAGTTACAAAGAATGAGAACCATGCAGGCCCATTCACATAGCAGGAAGCTCTTGCATCCTGTTATACCTGAACTGGCCCAATATGTGGAACAGTACCTCCTACTCTCCCAACTAAAGGATCTAGTTCCACACTAGACAGCTTTAGCAGATAGTTCTTTAAGTTTTAAAGTAGAGTTGCAATGTACCTTTATTACTGTAAAGGGGCTGTACTTGGAATGGATGGATAAAGTCAATCCTGCATAGAAAATGTTGCCATGGGAACCTCAGATAATTGGCATCCAGTGTGAGCAATAATGCATCTGATGACTCAGTCAGGGGGAGTTTTAGGATAATGACTACTTGAATTCCTTTGTGATACAAAATTATTTGATTCAAGGACAACTTCAGGATAAAATTATGATGAGACAAAAATGTGGTCCATCTTCTCTGTCAAATATACTTTTCACTATAAAGTGGTTCATTGGGTAGTAAAAACTGCAAGGTTTCCCAAAATCTCGTTAAGAGGAGGCCAAAACTAAAAGGTCATGAATGCTTTGTTCTGAGAGGGAATATTTCTAGCAGCATGTTCTCTGTCCTTTGTTGTTGTTTTTTGCTTGTTTTTTGTTTTGGTAGACTTTGCTTATGTGGTTAAAATCATTGCCATGATCACACCAGGAAGCTTCGACATAAAGCAGATCTTATACAGAACTGGGATAAGAGAAGAGCCAAGATCCTCAATTAAATTTAAAATGTCCACAAAGTTCAAAGTGCTCAAATAATCTGACAGTGGTTGGAAAATGCTGAAAAGAGGAATTGATGCTCACACTTAATTTCAGAATACTACTCAGCCTTCCTGATGTGGCACCTAGAGCAAGTCTCCCCCCCCCCCAACAGATGCCAGATGGGAATGTTGCTCCTGTTTCCTGAGTTCCGAGAGCCTGACTTTTCCAGTGCCCCATATTTTATGCCTGGATGAGGGTACTGGAGGTGCTGTTATTTCAGAATTATGCATTTACAGGGATGATCATGTTTAGATGCCCTTTGAAAAGAAAAATTACCCAAAGTACATAGTCTTTGCTAATCAAGAAACAAACTATATTACTAATAGTGGTAAAACAAATTACAATTAATTTTTGCCAACATAAATTGCTGTTTCAATGGCCTACAAAACCCAGACTTGTGCTGTGAAAACAAAAACCAGTCTCCTTTATAGATTTGTTTCAGATATTGTAGTAAAATTATTCTATACAATACTGGGGGGAAATGCTAGTGAGCACATCCCTTGCCATATTTTAAAATCTCATTCCTCCTTGTCATTGGCAGATCCGGTACGAGCTTATGCAAATCTTGTTACAATTATGCTGCTCTAGCCAGATTGCTAAAGATAAAATGTTTTTAACAGCAGACTGTTTTAGGTTATACCTCCTACATTCGGTATGAAATTTTCTCTGACTGTATTATCTCCTAGCAAGATTCCGGCTAGAGTAAATTTAATCCAGAGGACAGTGGTTTCCCTTTCCCACTGTGCTTTTCAAGCCCCATGCTTCTGTGCTGAGGAATAGCTGGTAACTCTGGCTCATTTTATACTAGGACAAACTATATGCGTGCCACACAATATTTATATTAAATATTGATCTGTCGCTGAGCTTTACCTTAAGAAATTGTACACAACACATGAATGAAGTTGTTATATCTTTTAAAAATATGGAACTCTGCATTGTCTAACATGGGAAGGAGATGATAATTTCCTGGAGAATGGGACTTCCGGTAAAGAAAAAGAAATAAGCTTTGATAATATGGTAGTGAACTACATGTAGAAAGAAATCCCTATGCTGAATATGAGGCTTTATTGATAATGTAGACAGGAGTGATCAGTCTATTCTTCAATTACTTTAGAGTATCAGTGAATGTTAACTTTTCCCCATTAAGATCACTAGAGTTATAATTTAAACAGGAACATAGGTACCTGCCTTATTCAGAGTCAGATAATCGGTCCACTTAGCTCAGTATTATTGACACTGATTGGCAGCAGCTTTTCAGGGTTTCCGACAGGTTTTTCAGCCCTACCTGGAGATGGAATCTGGGACCTTCTGCATGCAAAGCATGTCCTCTACGACTGAGCCATGGTCCCTCCCTAGAGATGTGAAAGTTGGGGTGGGGAATCACAGAAATTGTTGTTGTCCCCCCCCCCCGCACTTTCCCCTCAATTACTTGGGGAAAACGTTATCAAAACATTTTTTTCCTTGCCAGTTTTCATTCCTCCTCCCACTAGAGTTCAGAACTCATCTGGGAGCTGTCTTTACTTTTGCCTCTAATTTTTACCTGTTTTATATTCAGTACGAAGGACTGAATTATAATTATATAATAATAATAACAACAACGGCTCACTGGAGGAAAAAGAAAGCACAATCACCTTTTGAAGTCATTAAACTTATGTGAAGATCCACGCCTCTGGAAAAGCACAGATTTAAAACAATAGGCTTCCCCACTCCTCTCACAGCTCTGTGCTGAGTAAGTGCAGTGGAAGTCAACGGGAATTACTTCTGAGTAGACATGTTTAGTGGAATGTTTTCAGGGCAGAAGTGGAGATTTCAAAAGAACAAAAGTCATCCCACAGCAACCTGCTGATTTTAAGGCTCATTTGGGGAAAGCCAAAGCACAATACCACACAGGTCTGTTCCTCTGGATATGACTCAACTTTCCCTTCCTCCTAACAGCACTGCACACACCCCCCAGCCAACATTGAAGGTAGTATCACTAGTGGAGGTCACACAGACTCCCAAACCTCAATGAAGCCGGCAGGATGGGAAAATCCATCACAAGACGACTTTGCAAAAATGCGGGTTTTACAGCATGAAAATGCACAGTTGCTGCGGGGAGGGGGAAACGTCATGTGCAATGATCATCTGTCAGGCATAGTAGCACTGACTGGAGTAAATTTCCCCCCGGAGTAAATATGTAGATGGGGCCTCAGAGCTAGTATGGCATACTCTTAATGGCTTTGTTTAAATCTTTACACCAAGAGGGTTGAAACTGTTTCAGCCTGGGGGCCAAATTGAAGAAGATGTCAGAGGTCACCTCCCATGGGTGGGTGGGGCTGAAGGCAAAAGGAGACAGGGCCAAAATACCAGCATGTTTTAGCTTAAAGTTCTTACTGCCAGTAATGAAGTCTTAGGTAGGGATGTGTTAACCCACCCCTGTCCGGGTTCTCCTGGCACCTGCCCAGTCCCTGCCCCTGCTCGCTGGTCTCCTGCTCCCGCTCGCCCCCAGCCCATGCTTGGCGAGCAGCCTGCACTCACCCTGGTGGCCTCATCGAGCTCTGTGGTTGCCATTTTTTTGAAAAATAAAATAGCAATTGCCAAAATGCACATATTTGCGTATGTGCAAAAATGTGCATTTTCACACATACACAAATACGCGCATTTTTGCGATTGCCATTTTATTTTTTTAAAAATGGTGACCATGGAGCTCGATGAAGCCGCCAGGGTGAATGCAGGCCACTTGCCGAGCACGGGCAGGGGGTGAGGGGGGGCAGGGGTTCGGCAAGCAAGGCTCAGGGGTGTGGACGGGGGGGGGGGTTTCGTCCGGATTCCTGGATGGAATTGGGCGCCTGCGCCATCCCTAGTCTTAGGAGAGGCATTTCAGCCATTTAGAATGGGAAAGAAGACTGCACAAAAGCCAGGAAACCACCAAATGATCAGAGGTTGGGTGCGGGAGGGATCAGTAGAAGAAGGTGTGGCCATCCGGACAAACCCAGAGGGCCAGACTGGGATCCCAGGCAGGCTGGATTTGGCCCGTGGGCCTGAGGTTCAGCATTCCTTGTTGACACATGTATTAAAGGAGTCAATGGCACTACATCGTAAATATAGATCGTGTGGGGATATTAAGGGTGTTGTACTGAAAATATCCTCTTCATCATAGGGGATTGGAATGCTAAAGTAGGAAGTCAAGAAATCACCGGGATAACAGGCAGGCATGGCCTTGGTGCACAAAATGAAGCAGGACAAAAGCTAATAGAGTTTTGCCAGGAGAACACGCTGATCATAGCAAACACTCTTTTCCAACAGCACAAGAGGCGACTCTACACATGGACATCACCAGATGGTCAATATCGAAATCAGATGGATTATGTCCTTTGCAGTCAAAGATGGAGAAGCTCTATACAGTAAGTAAAAACAAGACCTGGAGCTGACTGTGGCTCAGATCATGAGCTTCTTGTTGCAAAATTTCAGCTGAAATTGAAGAACGTAGGGAAAACCACTAAAGCATTCAGGTATGACCTAAATCATATCCCTTATGAATATACAGTGGAGGTGAGGAATAGATTTCAGGGATTAGACCTGATAGACAGAGTGCCTGAGGAACTATGGACGGAGGTCCATAACATTGTTCAGGAGGCAGCAACGAAATCCTTCCCAAAAGAAAAGAAATGCAAGAAAGCCAAGTGGCTGTCTGATGAGGCTTTACAAATAGCTGAAGAAAGAATGGAAGCGAAAAGCAAGGGAGAAAGGGGAAGATATACCCAACTGAATGCAGAGTTCCAGAGAATCGCAAGGAGAGACAAGAAGGCCTTCTTAAATGAACAATGCAAAGAAATCAAGGAAAACAACAGAATGGGAAAGACTAGAGATCTCTTCAAGAAAATTGGAGATCTCAAGGGAATGTTTTGTGCAAAGACGGGCATGATAAAGGACAAAGAAGGCAGGACCTAAAAGAAGCAGATGAGATTAAGAAGAGATGGCAAGAATACACAGAAGAACTATACAGGAAAGATCTGAATTTCCCTGATAGCCATGATAGTGCAGCCACTGAACTTGACCTGGACATCCTTGAGAGTGAAGTCAAGTGGGCCTTAGGAAGCATTACTAACAACAAAGTTAGCAGAGATGACAGTATTCCAGCTGAGCTATTTAAAATCCTAAAAGATGATGCTGTTAAAGTGCTGCATTCAATATGCCAACAAATTTGGAACACTCAACAATGGCTGTAAGACTGGAAAAGGTCAGTTTACATTCCAATTCCAAAGAAGGGCAATGCCAAAGAGTGTTCAAACTACCGCACAATTGTGCTCATTTCACATGCCAGCAAGGTGATGCTCAAAATCCTACAAGCTAGGCTTCAGCAGTATGCGAACCGAGAACTACCGGAAGTACAAGCTGGGTTTCGAAGAGGCAGAGGAACTAGAGATCAAATCGCCAACTTTCGCTGGATCATGGAGAAAGCAAGAGAATTCCAGAAAAACATCTATTTCTGCTTCAGTGACTATGCTAAAGCCTTTGATTGTGTGGATCACAACAAACTGTGGCAAATTCTTAAAGAGATGGGAGTACCAGACCACCTTACCTGTCTCCTGAGAAACCTATACGAGGGTCAAGAAGCAACAGTAAGAACAACCGAGTGGTTCCAAATTGGGAAGGGAGTACGACAAGGCTGCATATTGTCACCCTGCTTATTTAACTTATATGCAGAGTACATCATGAGAGACGCCGGGTTGGATGAATCACTGGTTGGAATTAAGATTGCCGGGAGAATTATCAACAACCTCCGATATGCAGACGATACCACCCTAATGGCAGAAAGCGAAGAGGATCTCAAGAGCCTCTTGTTGAGGGTGAAAGAGGAGAGTGCAGAAGCTGGTTTGAAACTCAACATTAAAAAAACTAAGATCATGGCATCTGGCCCCATCACTTCCTGGCATATAGAAGGGGAAGAAATGGAAGCAGTGACAGATTTTACTTTCTTGGGCTCCAAGATCACCGCAGACGGTGACTGTAGCCATGAAATTAAAAGACGCTTGCTCCTTGGGAGAAAAGCTATGGCAAACCTAGACAGCATAGTAAGAAGCAGAGACAGCACCTTGCCGACAAAGGTCCGTCTAATCAAAGCTATGGTTTTCCCAGTAGTAATGTATGGCTGTGAGAGCTTGACTATAAGGAAGGCTGAGCACCGAAGAATTGATGCTTTCGAACTGTGGTGCTGGAGAAGACTCTTACGTGTCCCCTGGAATGCAAGGAGGTCAAATCAGTCCATCCTAAAGGAAATCAACCCTGACTGCTCATTGGAAGGACAGATACTGAAGCTGAAGCTCCAATATTTTGGCCACCTAATGCGAAGAGAAAACTCTCTGGAAAAGACCCTGATGCTGGGAAAGACTGAAGGCAAAAGGAGAAGGGGATGACAGAGGATGAGATGGCTAGATAGCATCACCGATGCAATGAATATGAACTTGAGCACACTCCGGGAGAGAGCGCAGGACAGGAAGGCCTGGCGTGCTATGGTCCATGGGGTCACGAAGAGTCGGACACGACTGAACAACAACAACAACTGAAAATATTGTCTCTGTTTTCTCTAATTCTCATTCTTGTGTGGTTTCCTGTACTCTTCACCCTACTGTTGCTATCTAATGCATAGGAGAGGAGAATATTCAGATTACTGACATGAAATCGAAAGAGGAACCTGTGGGAATGGCATGCAGAATTTGTGTGTGTGTGATTTCCTGGATCTCTGAAATCTTTGGTGAGGTCAAAAGGCTTCTGGATTAATGAACAATGGCAGCACAGCACTAAGCTCCATATGTAGCTTTTGACATTAATATTTTAACCAGCAGAAACTCAATCCTTTATATAAGCATTCAGAGACAGTCACACAAAAGGCTTTTCATCCTTCCATTAATCCTGTCATTTGATTAATCCTCCATCAGAAATCTGCCATCATACAAAGATCATATGATTACTGAGTTTCTCATGCTGGTTAGATAACTTACCAGGATTTTAGATTTCTTCATCAGTGGGAAAGCTACTGCTTTCCCAGCTTATATAATAAGGGAACAGACGCTGTATTTAACAGCATGGAATTTTAGAACAGCCAAGCATAGGGAGCAAGGTAAATCTCAGTTTCATACCAAGCCAGTTAAAATCAGGAATGTATATCCTGTGCACTTAAAAAAAAAAACACCTAAGATTTTGGGCTAAGGAAACTCAAATTCCACCCCCAAGTAAAACTTTATCCAGTGACCTCAACAAAAGATGCAAATATGTGTATATTTGCTTATTTTGCTTCCGTTGGTCATGGGAAGAGCAAATCTATGCAGTGCATTCAAGTTTCATCTCTTGAAAATCCTGCTCAACTCCCTCCACATACTGCCAAGCCTATCTTCCAAAGCAGCCTTGTACTGAAGCACCTGCCTGGTCACATAGGCAGCAAAGAATTGCATGTAGGTGAGTAAGTGGGCTGCCGGAGCAAGGGCATACTCTATGCTATACTCCAGCATAGAAATCAAGTGCGCTGCCAAAGGAGAGAAATAGTACAAGTAAGAAATAGCGGAGGCAGGGAGATCAGCACATGTGCACCATCCAAGCCAGACAACTATTAAGTTACAGTCATTCAATAGAACAAGACCAACTGGTTTACAGTTTCAGTCAGATCTCATTGTGTAAATGAAAAAGGATACTGTGCTGAGTTTGGCAGAGTTGATCATTGCATGTAAGCAGTCACAGCCTTTGACAAAACAATGTCAGTGTTCCTTCAATAACTATGGATGGGTCACCTGGAAGGGCAGGATCTCAGATCTGTCCGCTGTGGAGTGTGCATGAAACAGCAGTCTGGAGTTTGAGAGCACTGAGCTTAACTGGGGTGCAGCTTGGGAGTTGGCTGCCTCAGCTGATTCCTCTGGGAATCTGATGCAGAATGAGCAGTGCTGTCTGCTTTGTGGAGTGGCTATGCCGGCCTTCCCCAACTTGGTACCTTCGAGGTGAGTTGGACTGCAGCTCCCATTATCCCCAGTCAGGATAACTGTGCTGGCTGGGAAGGGTGGGAGTTGTAGTCCAACACATCTCGAAGGCACCAGGTTGGGGAAGCTTTGACTATGCTCTTTCATATTTGTACACAAAGCAACTATTATAAGCCTCCAGTGCTCTTTCATTCGTGTAGAAGGTCCCTGGCATCTCCAGATAAAGACGATAAGGTAGCAAACCTTCTAGCACTGGATGATGATACGAACCTATATTATTTTGTTCTGTGCCCATGACATATTTCTTTTAAAATGTTATCAAGACAAAACTGGTGAATATAACCTAGTCACCTTGACCACATTTGTTCTGTAGATTACTAGATATCTATCATTATTAGCATCAGTATTTGCTTTAGAAGTATATCCTGGCCTTCCTCCAAGGTGATCAGGGCTTTGTACTTGGTTCCCCCCCCCTCCACGCACCCCTTTTGATCCTTACAACAATGCTGTGAGGTAGATTAGGCTGAAAAATACTGACTGGCCCATGGTTGCCCAGTAAGCTTTGTGTAGAAATTTGAACCTCATCTTCCTCACTAAAGAGCCAGCCCATCCCACCAACCTGTAGGTTGGATACTGCAGGCAAGCAGAAAGTGGCTGACAAAGTTTCAGAGGGGTTTAATAGTAAACAACAATATTTGTTAGTAATATTTAGTTATCTGCTAAATAGTCTTTCCCACTAGTTATTTGGTGGAATTTAGATAATACATTGTAGTTCCGTTTTACAATCACCTAGAGCTAAAATACACCCTATGTTAAATGCATAGTGTGTTGGTAATAACTTTTTTATTTTACTTTTGTGTAAAGTAGTGATCCAGATAGGGACCACCATGTACAGGGAGGGTTACAGCTTCCCACCCAGCCATTTTTTTCCTTTGAATTCCACACCCCGCCCCGACGTGCAGGAGCTTCAGAACGTGGGCAAAAAAATCCATTGGTACATTTAATGTAGCATGCAGTTTAGTTCTGAGGTGCCAATATTCACTCTGCTTTTGTATTACACTCAGGCCTGGTATTTGCATCCAGCAATTTTCCATGTTAATCACAACTTTATAATGGGGAGTATCAGACTCTTTGAAAACAAGAATTGTTGACAGTATATTAGCAAGCTGCTAGAATCAATTATTGTTAACTGTTGGTTCTTGGATGAGCCTTCCAATTAAAGGACCTGGGATTTAAGTGTCAGGAAACAATCACATTCAAATAGCTGTTATCCATGCAGAACCCGTGTTGCTGAGTGTTCATGTGGCAATGACTTATGGCAAATCGTTGCTACATGAGAGAGAAAATAATGAAGTTATTACAGTCGGGTTGCTAGGTAGCTCTTGTGTATCGTAATGCATAGAAGATTGTCCAAACATTGCATCACAATTTCAGAAGAAACTGCACCTGTTGAAATACTTTCTTTGCACAACTATTAAAGTCACAACTGTCCTGTGTTGTGTATGATTGACAACCATAGTACCAGTAGTTATATGTTATGGTTGGTATCACTGGTTTTCTATTACCAGTTATAATCAACAGCTGTGCAGTGGCCCCAGCTGAATCCTCCATAGTTACAGCATTCCCAGTTATTTAGCTCTGTCGCCTGGAAAACTCGTTAAACTCCAAACCTTTGCATAAGCAATCCTTTGAGCTGGCTTTGAGGAGTTAGGGCTAAACTCTCAGAGAAAATTTTTAGTTACAATTATTATATTTTAATACATATATTTTAATGGCATTTTAATTTTCCTAGTGTTACCTACCAAAGCCTTTTGATATATTATAAATCTAAATACATAAGAAAAAGAAGTTGGTAAGTGATGCTTAAAAAAATTATATTGCTGCTCATGATGCACAACAGATGAAACATACCAGGAGCAGGCAGGCTTCAGTCTTGCAGGTTCTTCTTTGGTTTTTTCTAGAACCCTGAGATCCACCAACTGGAGACTGGGGCAAAAGACATATTCTTGGAATTAAAGCATTCTGATCCCAAGAATTTGTTTTTAGTGCCAGAACTGAATTGGGCTCAGAGTCTTACAAATGCTTCCACACAAAAATGTACTCCTGGTTACCCCCAACTTTTTTTCATTTCAGCAGTATAATTGAGGGGTAGGGCAGTCATTCTGTTGCTATTGTTGGTAAACAACTGGCTGTCAGAAATCCTTAGTGATCTGTTGCAAATCACTCAGAGATCTACCAGTAGATCCAGATCTCCCTTCTGCTCACCCCTATTGTACACAGTTTAAATAAGGCCATTTGTCCATGAGGCATTTATTGTGCACTCATGATTGGCCACTCACGGAAGTTTGTGGGTCCATTACATGACATTGTCAACCTCCAGGATGTCTCCTGCTCCTTCCCCAGGTAGTTGCGCCATAACCCCCCCCCCCCGAAAAGCTGGAAGTAAAAACAACAAGTTTTCAGCAGCCACTAGATGGCATTGTTCTATTACTAACAATGAGAAGCCCAGACAGCCACCAGGAAATGGCGTTTTCACTTCTGCCTTGTGAAAGTGCACACCATCGCGCCACAGAAATGGAAGCAAAATGCCCTGGTAAAACTGCAGAATATCCTTTAATGTACAGACACTCTAAGTAGAATTTGATCATCCTTAGCAAAGAATCAGCCCCAGGGTTTAAGGGAGCTGGCTTTTTCTTTAAAGCCTGACTTTTCTATAGAAATGTGAAAATGTAGCTTTAAATGATTTTCATTTTTCAAAGCCAACACTAATCACTAATTGTAAAAATTCTGGAAAATAGCATAGTCTAAAGCAACCATCCCCAAACTGGTGCCCTCCAGATGTTTTGGACTACAACTCCCATCAGCCCAAGCCATCATGGCCAATTATAGGGATTATGGGAGTTGTAGTCCAACACATTTGGAGGATACCAGGTTGGAGAAGGCTGGTCTAAAGGAAAAAGTGGTATTTTGATAACTTGTGAATCTGAATCATTGACATAAGGGCTGAATGTTCAGTATCTTTTTAAAGCTAAGGTCTCAAAAGATTGTCCTTTTAAAAACCCTTAACTATATGCACCTACAGTGTACTTTTGCTATCTGAATCTGTCCAGCAAATATACATGTTCAGCAAGAATACACAGTTAAAGAAAACCAACATTACATGTTAAAGGAAATGGATTGCATCTGTTTCAAATGCTTAGCTAAATAGCATGTATAGCAGCCTTCCCCAACCACGTGCTCTCCAGATGTGGTGAACTACAACTCTCATCATTCTAGCTGGGGGTGATGGGAGTTCTTTCCAACACATCTGAAGGACACCAGGTTGGTGAAGGCTGACATATGGCATATTTCCTTCTCAGACAATTGCGTAAGCAAAGTTGAGAATGGCATCAGGAGTCTAGGTCTGTTGTCTAGAGAATGGGAGAGCATTTATTCCTTCCTTTCTAGCTTCTTGCCAGTCAATAGGAATATCAGATTTAGGCTGGAGACAGACAATGCATTTTTAAGAGAACAGAAAGTGGTTTGAGAGACATTGCTTCCCAAGGTGTACACATATTTGGAGAGCCGGTATCTGTAGGAGAGCCACCATCCAGGGAAGAGGGCGTGCCTGCTGCTGCTGTGGCTTGCTGCTGCTGGTGCCGCCACCGCCACCACTGCACTTCCTGTGGGCTTCTGCCTGGCAGACCGCCATTCTCTGCAGGACCAGGCCCCCAGCTACTGAGCCAGCTGCTGCTGACTACCTCCACCTGTTCCTTCCTGGAAGGACTATATAAGCTGGCTGGCTTGGGAGAGGCACTATTAGTAAAGGGGCTGTATGTTTGTTTAAGTGTTGGCGGGTTTGGGGGTTTTCTTTGTTGTGTTTTTAGGGGTAGGTGGCCTGCCTGATAGGTGGAAGCAAGGGGGCATGTGTCCACCTGACGGAGGCAGCGGGGGAAGTGTTGGGAGCCGGAATATACTGAGTCTGGGTGGCAGGCACTGGCATAGCGCTAGGGGCAGGCCATGCCGGCTAAGGGGAACAAGGGAGAAATGTGTAATATCTGTCCCCTGTTCTGGGCCTGTCCAGAGCCAAAGGTTGGCTAGGGGAGGTGTGACTCCATCTTCTGGCCTTCGTTTGCTGTTCTGCAATGCCAGGTCTGTTACCCAGTAAACATCCCTCATCCATGACATGATCCTGGATGAGGGTGCAGACCTGGCATGTATTACAGAGGGCTGGCTGAGGCCGCTGCTCCAACTCTTGCAGCCATGTGTCCAGCTGGATTATAGTATTCACAGCAGCTGGGGAGGGGGATGGGGATGGGGAGGGGGAGTGGCTGTTATCTACTGGGAGTCCTTAGTCTTCACCAGACCCCCTCTCCAGGAGACCAAGGTTGCTGAGTGCATGTATTGGAGGTTGGGCCCAAAGGGCAGTCTGGGGATTCTGCTTGTGTACTGCCCACCCCACTGCACGACTGACTCCCTGGCTGAGGTGCTTGAGGTGGTCTCTGATGTGTGTGTGCAGTCCCCTAACTTATTGGTGTTTGAGGACTTCAATGTACGTTCAGAGGCTGTCCTTATGGGGGCACCTTGGGACTTTATGGAGACGAGACCATGGCTTCCTGGGAGCTGTATCCCCTTCCAACTTGGTCCACCCATGTAGTTGGTCATGCACTAGACCTTGTGTTTGTTTCTGGAGAAGTGGGGAGTGATCTGGAAGTCGGGGGTATATCCACCACCCCCTTCAGATCACTATCTGGTGACGTTGGACTTCTTGGTTCCACAACCCCTCTGCAGGGGTAGAGGTTCTATTAAAATGGTCCGCCCCAGGCGTCTTATGGATCTGAATGGATTCCTGAACATGCTTGGGGATTCTCTGAAGAACGCAAATGGCCACTCGGTTGAGACCCTGGCGGGTGGCTGGAATGCAACAAGCACTGGGGCATTAGATTGGGTGGCTCCGAAATGCCCTCTCCCCCTGAACAGGGTTTGAACTGCACCATGGTTTAATCTGCAGTTACGAGCTCTGAAACAGGAGGTGAGATGGCTAGAGCGCTGATGGTGGAAGTCTTGCTCCGAAGATGATCAGACATGGGCTAGAGCTGTATTTTCAACCCATCATGTGGTGGTGAAGGCAGCAAAAAAGGAATATTATGCTGCTTCTATCGCATCCGCAGAGTGTTGTCCCAGGAAGCTGTTCCAAGTGGTCTGAAGCCTGGTCGGTCCAGTTGCTCTGGAACCACTGGAGCATTCTAAGGCCTCCTCTGAGGTCTTGGCAAGGCACTTTGTGGATAAAATTGATCAGATCAGAGTGTTATTCCGTGTGCTGTGGATACAGTTAGCGAGCAAGAGGCAGCCTGTGGCAAACTGGTTTTGTGGGATCGGTTCCAGCTTCTTCCTTCTGATTAAACAGACAAGGTGCTTTCATCTGTAAAGCTGACCACCTTCTTACTTGATCCTTGCCCATCTTGGCTCACTATGAGCTGCAGAGAGAGATTGGGTGAGGGGATCAGGGCAGTGGTGAACGCCTCCCTTGAGGAGGGAGTGATGCCATCAGCCCTCAAGGAGGCAGTGATAAGACCACTCTTAAAGAAGCCCTCCTTGGATCCCCAAGTTTTGAACAGCTTTCACACAGTTTCAAATCTGCCATTTTTGAGCAAGATCATTGAGTGGGTGGTGGCAGTTGAAGGCACACTTGGAAGAAGCCAATTATCTAGATCCATTTCAATCGGGCTTCAGGCCTGGGCATGGGACAGAAATGGTCTTGGTCACTTTGCATGATATGAGGAGGGCTTTGGATAGGGGTGAATGCTCCTTCCTTGTTCTCCTCAACCTCTCAGCAGCATTTAATACCATTGACCACAGTATCTTCCTGGACCGCCTGGAGAGGTTGGGCATTGGAGACATCCTATTATGGTGGTTCCAGTCCTTCCTCTCTGGCAGGTACCAGAGGGTAGCACTGGGGGAGGAGGTGTCGGACCCGTGGCCGCTCACTTGTGGGGTGCCACAAGGTTCCATCCTCTCCCCGATGCTATTTAACATCTATGTGAAGCCACTGGGGGCTATCATCAGGAGGTTTGGGGTGCGGTGTCATCAATATGTGAATGACACACAGCTCTACCTCTCATTCAAATCTTCACCAAGGTTGGCCGTAGAATCCGTGTCCAAATGTCTGGAGACGGTGAGTGGCTGGATGGGGAGGAATAAGCTGAAGCTGAACCCTGACAAGACTGAGGTACTTTTGGTGGGAGACAAGAGGAGGTTGGGGGATGCTGACCTGGTGTTGAATGGGGTACGTCTACCCTTGAAAGACCAGGTCCACAGCCTGGGGGTCATTTTAGACTCCCAGCTGTCCATGGAGGCTCAGGTGTCAGCTGTGACCCGGACAGCGCTGCACCAACTCCATCTGATATGGTGGCTGCGCCCCTACCTTCCCGACCATCTGCTCCCATTGGTAGTACATGCCCTGGTCTCCTCTCATCTAGACTACTGTAATGTGCTGTACGTGTATCCTTGAAGATGGTTCGGAAGCTGCAGCTGGTGCAGAATGCGGCAGCTCACCTGATTAAAGTGATCATATCACTCCAGTGCTGAAGGAGTTGCACTGGCTACTAGTTGTTTTCCGGGCCAAATTCAAGGTGTTGGTTTTGACCTTTAAAACCCTTTATGGTTCAGGCCCAGCCTATCTTAAGGAGCGCCTCCAGCAGCACCAGACAGGCCGCTCAACAAGATCAGCCTCGAATGGCCTTCTCTCTGTCCCATCAGCCAGGACAGCTAGGCTGGTGAGGACGAGGGAGAGGGCCTTCTCTGGGGTGACCCCCACTCTGTGAAGCTCTCTCCCTAGGGAACTCCACCATGCCCCCTCTTTAATGTGCTTCTGTCACGCATTGAAAACTTGGTTGGTCAGGCAGGCATTTGGGGTGGGTTAGGGTATTTTTAAACAATGTTTTAATGTGTGATTTTATGGTTTTAAATTGTACTGTTGTACATCGCCCGGAGTGGCTGGGTGACTGGCCAGATGGGCAATTGAGAAATTTAATAAATAAACAAACAAACATATTTCTTCTGTACTACAGATCTTGGAAGCTAAGCAGAGTCAACCCTGGTTAGTAGTTGAATGGGAGACTGCCTGAGAATCAGGCTTCCTGCACTGAGTAGGGGGTTGGACTCGATGGTCCTGTAGGCCCCTTCTAACCCTATGATTCCATTGTCGCCTATGGTCAAATAAGTTTTACAAGCTGTGTTGCCAGATTGGAAACCTGGATATTCTTGCATCCTGTAAAGCTGACAATGCAGCTGGTGAGCATGGGGCTGAAAGGTACTTGGCTGCAGCAGGGGTTCAAGCGTTTAGTAGAGGTAGAGGGTTGAGGCTGGGGAACAGCTGTCTCAGCACTGCACATCCAGCACTCTCCACATTAATAATAACCACAAAGAATTGCATTTTAGCAGTGCAGCACTTAAGCTAAAAGTCAGTGACATGCCCCAGGCCATCCAGCTCAGGTTTAAACTAATTTCAAGTGCAACACTCTTTGACATTGTGAAACACTTTTATAGGAAATAATTAAAAGTGGTCAAATGACTGTGATTGCAGTCTTATTTTAATTTAGAGTGATTTATTGCTTCAGGTAGTATTACTAGATTTTCTGGCCTTCGTTTATCTAACTCAGCATATTTCCTTATTTTTGTATGCACAAAGCAAACACATATCAACATGACCAAACA
The DNA here is from genome assembly GCF_057233095.1 of Heloderma suspectum. Classification (NCBI taxonomy): domain Eukaryota; kingdom Metazoa; phylum Chordata; class Lepidosauria; order Squamata; family Helodermatidae; genus Heloderma; species Heloderma suspectum. The sequence continues at coordinate 76,710,132 of NC_139462.1, forward strand.
GGGTTTTCAAGACTGGTTTTTAATTGAGGGAATTTCCCAAATTCTTCACAGTACCATTGTCAACAGGCATTAGGAGACAATTTAAAGTCTAGGGCGAGTCTAGGGAATGCAGTGGCTAAAAATACTTATGTGCATCCTTATGTTCCCATTGCACCTCTGTTGGTGCAATAGGATCTCTGCAAACTGGGAGAATGGGCATTAAATGGCGAATGCAGTTCAATGTAAGCAGGTGTAAAATGATGCACGTTGGGGCAAAAAATCCCAGCTTCATGTATACACTGATGGGATCCAAGCTATCAGTGACAGACCAAGAAAGACATCTAGGAGTGGTGGTAAGACAGCTAGATGAAATTATCAACCGATTGTGTGGCTGCTCTGAAAAAGGCAAATGCCATATTGGGCACAATTAAGAAAGGAAAGGAAAATAAAACTGCTGATAGCATACTGCCCCTATACAAATCTATTGTGCAACCACATTTGGAATACTGTGTACATTCTGGGCACCACACCTCAAAAAGAATATTGCAAATTTGGAAAAGGTGCAGAAAAAGGCAACCAAAATGCTGGAGGGCCTGGGACTGGAGCAACTCCCCTATGAGGAAAGGTTAAAATGGCTGGGACTGTTTAGCTTAGAAAAAAAGGTGAGTAAGAACAGACATGATCGAAGTGTTCAAAATTATGCATAGAGTGGAGAAAGTGCACAGGGAGACATTTTTCTCCCTCTCTCATAATAGTAGAACCCATAGTCATGTCATTAATTTGAACTGTGGAAGATTCAGGACAGATACAATGAAGTACTTCTTCACACAGCACATAGTGTTTTAATTTACTTCCATAAGATGTAATGAAGGCCACCAACATGGATGACTTTCAGAGCGGATTAGGCAAATTCATGGAAGAAAAGGCTAACGATGGCTACTAGTATCAGAGGCAGGATGCCTTTGAATACCAGTTGCTGGGAAACGCAAGTGTCATGTGCTATTGCACTTGTGTCTTACTTGTGGGCACTTCGTTGGCCAGTGTGTGAACAGAATGTTGGACTAGATGGACCCTTGATCTGATTCAGCATGGCCTTATGTACTTACGCTAACAGGGAGAAACACTTTGCAAAATTCTGGCACCCAGAAGCCTTCCACCAGCTCATCAGTTAATACGCTTAGGGAGCAATCCTATCTAGGTAGGGATCATTCCCTCTGCGCTTCTCCTGCCCTACTTTTTTGGCTAGACAGCCAATTGCGGCTGTCGAGCTGTGGGAGGATGGAGCGGGGAAGGAGGCTGCTGTACAGCACAGGCAGCTATGCTCTCCCTGCCTTGGAACACCCCCAGCCACTCCATGCTCCTCTTGCAAGCGTGGAGGACAGGGCTGTTCCACATTGCCTCAGAGGCAGCACGGAAGTGGTGGGAGGTCGGTTCTCCAGGAACCGACCTAGAGCATGGGCTCTGAGGTTGGTTCCCGGAAAACAGCATATCCTATGGCCATCTAGCTGCTGCCTATTGGTCATAGGATTGCTCCCTCTTAAAACAAAAATGAAATTGGCATAGAAATTAGTTTGAAACCAAGAATTTCAACAATGAAAAAATATAAAAGCAGTTCTAACAGCCGCAGTTTTGCTTCCACTATAGAGGGTGAATCGATTAATGATGCATAGGCTATCCAACATGAAGCTGAATTATATCATATAATATAAAAAAGACATAATATCAATATTTCAAGACAAGATTATACATAATGGCCTGGATCCTAAGTTGCTCCACTATTCATATATGGGGGAGGCAATTTACACACACACACACACACACACACTCACTCACTCACTCCATGCTATTCTCAAGGGTCCCCAACCCCCAGGAACAGATTTTGCGGGTACATGGAGCTGCAGAGGGAAGGGAAAGCTCCATTTCTTGAGTGTGAGTTCTGTTCAGTATATGGAAGGAATGTTGGAATCATGGCATTGTATAATTTATTAGATACAATTACCATAAAATTTACTTTAAAATAGCTGAAAAGTCTTTTTTATCATTTTATTTTAAAAATAAAGTTTAAAAAGTGATGTGATTTTTAACATTGTTGTAGCACAGAGTTTGCCAACACTGTAAACATTATTCTGTAAAATATTAATAGAGCTATCTTATATTTAATCAAGATTCTCACAACTCATAGCCTAACATTCGATAATCAAATCTGAGTTGCTTATACAAATGTCCCTGATCTATGAGATGAACACAAGTGCTGCCTCTAAAAAGATATTGTAAGGTGCCACACAACTGTCGATCATCTGGCACTTAATCTGCACAGACTAGAAATTTCCATATAAGAGGAGGAAGAGGATGAGCAGTAAGGGGGGGCCTACAGAGAAGTAGAAGGCACTTGGAGTAAATGCAAAGGGCTAGAACAAGCTACCCTGTTCTCTCATCTGAACTCCTTAACCTGCTACTTTGCCTTGGTTGGATATAACACTATGTTACTTGAGAGTGGCATCTAGGCTACAATACAAGCCTTGCCACCTGACTGAGCATTCAGTCAGCGATCCAAAGGTCCAATCCAGCTGAGCTCCACCAAGCCCCATGAATGCTGGGGTCCCCAGTTGCAGCACTTTTGTCTTACTATGAGGGGATCCTGCCAAGTTAGTTCCTATTATCTTCCCTCACATAGTTATCTTCAGAACTTAACCTCCAGCCTTCATCTGGTTATGCTGCCTTCTTCTGCCCTTCTGATCTTCAGTCACTGCCTTTGGAGCATGCTACACCTCTGGCCCCATTGGGCTGAAAATCAGCACCCTCTGGACATGGAAATTTGGCAGCATGGGTCTGACCCTTGATGGGCCCTGCCTGCCAGTTATATATTTATTTATTGGTGAGAAATACACTAGACTGTCATGTCCCCTAGTTCTGAGGCTCTGCGCTACTCTGAGGAAGACTCTGATTCAGGTACAGTCAGGGCCAGAAATATTGGAACAAGGATAACTGTTTTGGCAGTTGGCCTCTGTATACCACCACACTGAAGTTGAAAGGAAACACACCCAGATGGGAGTGAAGTCAGGACTTTCAGGTGCAATTCAAGGGGTTTGGCAAAAGTGGGGCACTAACCATTCAGGAAGTACAGCCAGCGGCATATACACACACCCCTATCGTTGGTGGTTCATAAGTAATGGAACGAATGGCTGACAAGCAGCTGCATGGCCAGGTGTGGCCTGTTTCCTGGGTACCCATGACCAATCAAGCAGAGAAAAGGCCTGGAGGTGGTTCTGAGTGTTACATTTGCATTTGGTAGCTGTTCACTGGGACTCCCAACATGAGGTCCAAAGAGGTGTCCATGTGAGCGAAGGAGGCCATCATTAGGTGAGGAAACAACATAAACCCATCAGAGAGATAGCAGAAACAGTGGGAGTGGCCAACACAACAGTCTGGAACATCCTGAAAAAGAAGGAATTAACTGGCAAGCTCAGCAACAGCAAAAGGCCTGGCAGACCACGCAAGCCAACTAAGGTGGATGACCGCAGAATTCTGCTCATGGTGAAGAGGAACCCTTTCACAACATCGAGCCAGGTCAAGAACACTCTTGGGGAGATAGGCATGTCATTGTCAACATCTGCAGTCAAGAGATGGCTTTTGAATGTAAACACAGAGGCTTCACAAAAAGATGCAAACCACTGGTAATGCTCAAGAACAGACAGGCCAGATTAGCCTTTGCCAGCAAACACCTAAAAAAGCCTGCCCAGTTCTGGAATAAGATTCTTTGGACTGATGAAACCAAGGTTAACTTGTGCCAGAATGATGGGAAAAGTATGGAGAAGGAAAGCTCCCATCTGGGTGTGTTTCCTTTCTACTTCAGTATGGTGGTGTACAGAGGCCAACGGCCAAAACAGTTATCCTTGTTCCAATATTTCTGGCCCTTCCAGAGGACATTTTTCTCTCATTATCTGACTCTGAAGATGACTCCCCTGCAGCTTCTCCTGTTCCTCAGCCACCCAGCAGGGGTGCAGCCACTGAAAGACCAGGCTCTGCCAGACTTCTTAAGGCCTCCTTTGACTGCAGACCTTTGCTGGGGCAACAGCTCCTTATGGGAGAATAATGCAGCCAGCATGCAGGGTGCTCTCCAAGGTCCTGCTGTGTCTCAGAACAGAAAATGAGCACCATTGTGTTGTCTGCTTCCCCTGGGCCTCCCACATAGCCAGGACACTGGGCCAGCCTTCTCCAACCTGGTCCCCTCCAGATGTTTTGAATGACAACTCCAAGGTTTCCTGACCATTGGGCAGTATGGCTGGGGCTGATGGGAGCTGAAGTCCAAGGCTTCTAGGGGGTACGAGGTTGGAGAAGGCTGCATCAGACTAAACCTGCATAGACATTACGATGAAGAATTAAAATTCAAGATAAAATTTAAAGAAGCAGTGTAGGATGAAACTGCAACAGAAGCATCTGATCTATATTGCTATGTAAAACTAGGAGTATACTAAAGCTGTTTCATTTACTTTGCACTTTACATAAAGCCCTAAGGAGTTTTCCAGGAAGTTTTTTCTGCTGTGAAATGAAGTGGTGCAATGTATAGGATGTCTGCTTCTAATTATTTACAAAGCAGTGCTCTTTATACAGCAGAAGGAATGCGCCTGAGCCAAAGCCTCCTGGCCTTCAGCTTTTTACCCTGAATGCTAAGTGCAAGGATTTGGGTAAGTAGCCAGACTCGACGGCTGAGATCCTTACCCTGACACCTCATAGAACTGCCAAGGAGATGAAACTGGAGAATGTCCCAGAAAATATTTGTTACACATTACATATTTATTCCACCTCTCCCCCAGAGATCTCAACACAGCATACGTGGTTCTTTCTTCTCCCTATTTTATCCTCACAGCAATCTTGTGAGGGAGATTAGGCTGAGAGAAAGTGACTGCTCCAAGGTCATCCAATGGGTTGCTGAGTGGGGATTTGAATGCAAATGTGCTTCCAGACAAGGCTTTTATCATGCCATCACCCTGCCTCATACACAGAATTTTTCAGGGGCTCCAGATGTCATTGTCTTCCACTTGTAGCTCTGCTGTGCTTTCCTGCCCACTTCCATCTTTTTTCTTACTGCAGAAAATCTGTTAAGAAGAGAGGGAATAGCTGCACAATGCCTTCTCACTGGTAGTGCTAGGAGCCCTCCACTTGAAAGCCCCCCAAATCTCCTCAGTCCTAGGCCTAACATTCTACCTACTGCACCGCACTGGCTCTCAATTGATATAACTCTTTTATTCCAAATGCTTTTCATCCTCCATTCTTTGTAGTTGCAATGTTCCAAAACAAATGTCTGATCCACAGAAAAAGTGAGTCATCTAACCTCCTCAGCAATCATAAAATAGGGCTACTGGCCTTCAGTTGCCTTGGTATTGCCAGATTTTAAACTTTTCACTGGTAATCAAATCCTTTAGCACCTAATCGTCTTCTATGCCTTATCCACTTAATATACCCCTATGGCCCATCATCTAAATCACTGGACTTTGTAGGTTGGGAGCCACTACAGAGTTGCAGCCTGACTTAAGGTGGTTCATGCCAGCAGCACTTAACAGCATATTAGGTAACATCTATATCTCATAAGACCATAAGAAGAGCCATGCTGGATCAGACCAAGGGTCCATCTAGTCCAGCATTCTGTTCACACAGTGGCCAACCAGCTGTCAACCAGGAACCCACAAGCAGGACACAAGTGTAACAGCACACTTCTGCCCATGTTCTCCAGCAACTGGTGTACATAGGCACATTACCTCTGGTACTGGAGGTAGCACATAGCCATCAGGACTAGTAGCCATGGATAACCTCCTCCAGGAATTTATCCAACCCCCTTTTAAAGCCATCCAAATTGGTGGCCATCACTACATCTTGTGGTAGCAAATTCCATAGTTTAACTATGTGCTGTGTGAAGAAGTACTGTTTTTTAATCTGCCCTGAATCTCCCACCAATCAGTTTCATGGGGTGACCCTGGGTTCTAGCAACCTGCTTCTGGCAGCACCAGGGCTGGGGAATAAATGAAGGCAGGTATTGGTGTCTGTTGCAGCAAGACTATTTGTTGGCCCTAGGAAGAGGGGAACATTTGGGCTCTGCTTCAGGCAACAAAATGTCTTGGGCTGACACTGTATCTTGCGACTGAGGATTTTCATAGGTGATATTGTAGTGCCCTTTACATTATGAAGTTCATAGTGGAGCTTTATAAAGGCAGAAAGTAAAGAAACCAGACATCTGTTTGAAATTGGAGGTCTGTTTGGAATAAATTGAGAGTGTCTATTACCACTTAATAATGCGTAGTGTGTGTGACACCTACTGAACTATTCCAGTTCCATTGAAAGGACATTGATATCTTTAGGTCATTTATTATTAACACCTCTTCTCTTCTTACATTAGCAACAGCCCTTGTTCACAATGGAATAGTAAGTTTTGAAGCAATGTAGTTTGTGTTTGGGGTATTTGTTTGGGTTTTTTTTTAAACTACACTGTGGCTGTGGGGTTTCCAAAACAGTAAGCACAACAACCATCTGCATGAACAAAGACTTCAGGCAACCTTTTAATAAACAAGCGTGTGAGTGGTAGTAACATAAGATCTGAGAAGCTGCCAGTTTTGAAAGTGGAGAAATGTATCAATTAAAAAACCCTGATAAATGGGGAAAAGAACACATTTAAAAGGGTTTCCTCTAGTCTATCCCAGTACAACACAACAGTAATAAGCTTGGATCACCACACAATTTGACAGAATTACTGTGATCCCCATGGAGGGTCTTCTTGTGAATGGGAAAATATTGCCAAAGCTTTTCTTTGCATAATATCTCCAAGTAATTCTTCAGCCATAACGTATCTCTTGAAACACATCACCTGAAATACTTTGATTTGTTGGCATCAATGTCTTATGTGTAGGATTTCCCGATCATTTGTTTTTGCAAACATGGTGCATCATGAAGCTATACAATAAATCTACAACAGCTTTGGTAGTGGATGTACAATATAATGCGATTAACTTTTAAAAAGCAAATGCTAAATACCTCCTGGAAGAATAACCCTGAAAATTAAAAAAGCAAAGTGAAATAGTATTTATATCAAGGTGCCTGGTTGGACCGGTTGTCTTTGGAAACAAATATGCTCCAATTAGGGCAAAGTGTTTGGTGGTTAAGACCCCCCTGTACTCTCATGCTAATTCAAAGCCCAGACTATTGTCCAATGGGCCCATCTGTATGCCCCATGCCAGAGGTTGGGCAGAAAGTAAATCTCCAGATTTTTTACTTCAATTCTCAGCATTCCTGCCCATTGACCATCGTGGCAGGGGCATCTGGGAGTTGAAGCCCCAAACATCTGAAGATCTACTTTCTGCTCACCCCTGCCCTATGCCAAGAGGCTTCTCCATTCCTGTAAATAGGTATATGAGGGTGCTTCCAGACAAGGCTTTTATGGTACCGTTGCCTTGTCTCATTCATGGAAGTGTATGGGGGGGGGGTTCAAATATCATCATCTTCTGATTGTGACCCTCCCATGTTTTCTCACCACTTCTTCTGTCTTTGTTCTTAATGCAGAAAATCTGTTAAAGAGAAAAAGGTGGAACAGCTGCACAGTGCCTTCTGGTTGTTAGTGCCAGGAGCCCTCTGTCTGGACGCCCCCATAGTTCCTTAGGTGCAAATACATATGGCAATGGAGCTGTCCCTGATACTGAAGTGAATGGGGAATCCCTTGATCATGGGGGCAGGGGTCTATGTGCACGCTGGAGCCCCCATTCTACTTGTATGAGGTGAATGGGACAGGCTGGAATTCTAAGCATGTGTATTTTGAAGCATGTCCCAGAGATGTTGATTAAAACTAAACAAGGTCAAGATTTGTCTGTAAATTATGATGGCCAGGTTGTGAAGAGCTGCTTTAGGTGTGCCCAAGGACTGGGCATGCCAGTGGGGTTTTTGACTCTCCCTCCCATCTTTGAACTGCAGACTCACATGCAGTATCGCCAGGGTCAGCCCAAGACATTTTGCAGCTTGAGGTGAAAGACAAGATGGTGCCCTCTCCCATTCCTTGTACAAAAGCTGACAGGACTGATAGCTGGATTTTTTTTCTTCAACACTGGCAGCATTCTCTGCCACACCTGAAGGCAGCAGGCTAGCTTAGGGTGTGTAGGGCAAGCTGTGTAGCCCACATCTCTCTTCTTCAGCACCTTGCTGCTGCCTCCCTGCATCTGCCACCCAAGGCAACTACTTCACTCTCCCTAATGGTAGGGCCAGCCCTAAGTATCACCATCTGCTTTTGAAAATCCCCTTAGTTTCAAGCATGGCCGGCTATGTTGCCTCCATGGTTGCTGTCTGAGAAAGACAAGCACACACCTTCCTTGGGAATGTGGAGCTGTGATTGGGAGGGGTCACAGCTCAGTGACAGGCCACATGTTTTGCATATAGAGGGTCCCAGTTTCAATCCCTGGCATTTTCAATTAAAACAACAACAACAGGTAGCACGTGGCCTCTTCCTGGGACCCTGAAGATCCACCGCTAATTGGAGTAGACAATAGTGGGTTGGATCCAGATTTAGGTGTGTGCAACTTGGCTGTCAGAAGCAGGTTCCCTGCTCTCTCCTCCCCATGGCGGTTCCTCCAGCCCCCTGAAAATGCTATACAGAGGGTTAGGGACCCTCTTGATTGCGGTGAGCTGTGGCATGGGGTGTGGGGAGAGAGGGAATCCCCAAATATCAGGCAGAAGTTTCTTCCATGATTGGAGCCCTTCCTTTCCAGGAGGCAGATCCTGGATGCAACCCAATGAGTTAGATGGACAAATAATCCAACTTTCTAAATAGGTGTTCAGTTCTTTGGATCAATATCCTTATATCCAAATACTTCCAATTAACTGGACTAAGTACTGAGTTTCATTTCATTTATTATATTTCTATTCCACACCATAGCCAAAGCTCTCTAGGCGGTATAATAATAATAATAATAATAATAATAATAATAATAATAGGTGGTGTTTTCAAATGAGGGGGTGGTTTGGCCACCCTTCACATCTTCTACCTCCTCCCCATGTGTATTGCTCCATTCACGGCAGTGTCCTGCTACTGATTCTCACTCTTGGCAGCCATCTCGCAATTGGAGAGCTGTGTGTGCCCAATGGTGCACATACAGGACCAAGTAGACTAGGTCCTTAGTGTACAGCAGTAACTGGAATTCTTTACTATAATTCCTTGGATGTTCTGGGTAGTCTGGATTAAGTTTCTCTTTTGCTCTCTGTTAATTTGAGGCAATGACTCTGGAGTCAATAGAGTGGATTTCCCGTTGTATGATGTGCTGACAAATCAATCTCATTTCCCATCCAAATGAAATGCTGTATTGGACATGTTAAAAATATTAGCCTTGTTTCAAGGACTACTTAACTGTACAAAATTAGATCAGAAAATTGGGTAAATATGTCAACCCTTTAGCTTTTTAGAGGCAAGACAATCACAACACCTGAAAGTTCAATATTGTTCAGAACTTCACTGTCATGGCCATTTCTCACATTTCCATTTAAAGACATAGGACAGCTGCTGTATCTTTCACAAGACATGCCAACATTGTGCAAATCGTACTGCACATATTTCGCTCTTAGCTAGAGCTGTGAACTGCCACATCATTTGAATAGGTCTAGGAGGGAGTCAAATGTGTGTTATCACCAGGATTGAGCCCAAACTGCACATGTCTTTTGAAACTTGCTTTCACTTTTCATGAAAACTTTCCTCTTTTGGAAGGCCTATATTTGGCAACCTATTGAGAATATTAACTTCTTCTCTTTTTCATTCTGTAGTTTTTCAGTAATATATCGATGTAACTTTATTCCATCTGCAGTGTTGGCTTATGTCATTTTCTGAAGTATGGAGGCATCCTCCGTTACCAGATAATACCAATGTATGTGCAATATAGTTTCTGTATATAGACACATGATCTTTCATGTGGAAGTAATGGCCAAAGATGGTGTTGGAAGCAGTAGCTGTAGCTCCATCTCTGATTTCAGTTAATCTACACAGTGGGTTGGATCCAGACTTAGCCATACTCAGAGCAGACCCATTGAAATCAATGGGACTTGTTAGTCATGACTAAACACAACATAGGGTGCAATACTATGCATGTTTAGACAAAAAAAAGTCCTATAACTCCCAGCATGCCCCATTTCCCATGCTGGCTGAGGAATGCTGGGAGTCATAGGTAGGCTGACCATATTTCCTTGAGACAAAAACGGGATATTGGGATGACAAAAATGGGATGGGGTTCTCTCTCTGGGCAAGAAACCTGGCCCTACAATATATAAAGGAAACTGCGCTAAGGTCAAGAAAATAATAATAAAACCACAATATAACAAAACAACTACAGCTCCCTTTGTGGTCTCTCAGGCTATAAGAGACCTAAAAAACAACCTAGACTCACTGCAAAAGAACATGGAAAGGGGCGCAAATGAATAACACTAATTTATTGCATATACACAAAAAATCACTCATAAATATACATATATAAAATACCTATAAAATATCACATGAGCAGTAAACAAATCTGTATAGCATACCACACTGAGCACTCTAATGCAGGACTGCAGTGGCCAGACTGCAAAAAATCATAAACATATACCAAAAAGAAAAAAAAAACAAGGAATGAACACCCCAACTGCTATCACAAGTTGGTATATGCTAATGTCCCACCGGAGAGTTCCGCTGTAATAAAAAAAAAAATAGCTAACAGCCTGTTGAACTGAAATATGAGTCTGAAAAGTCCGAATCAAACAGAATGTAGGGCAGAAAGAATCTCTATGGGCGGAATGATGGTAGAAATAACAGCGAGACTCAGCCTCCTGGCTCCCACATGCTGAATGGGGCTTAGCGACCGCCTCTTGAATTCCCCGCCACTGCAGACAAGCAAGGGGGTGGCATCTGATCGTCGTTAGCTCAAGAAGCCTGGCCCTGACTGGATAACGTAAATGGAATTTGGTCTTTCGTCACACTAGTAGTTTTACTGCACGCATTGATTAGCATAGAGCCTTATGATAAACGCATTCAGTTTTTTACAAAAAATTAAGAACGGGACAAAATTGACATTTATATTAAAACGACAGGTTGGTCAGGAAATATGAAAAAAATGGTACTGGCCTGTTTAAAACGGTACGTATGGTCAGCCTAGTCTTAGGACTTTTTTCTGCCTAAACATGCATAGGATTGTGCCCTAAGTTATGAATGCAGAAAATGTGGGGGAGCACTTGGTCAGACGTTTATGCTAGCATTTCCCCCTCTTGTGTTGGACATTATTTGAATATTAGGAAATCCTCTAGCTCCTCAGAATCTGCTAAATAAAATAATGTGATAACATCTGCTGTTATTTTGCCTCTACTCAGGTTTCCAGTTATTAAATAATATATTAAAAAGAACAGCTCCCAATACATATTCTTGCAACACACTCACTGTTCTCTTTTCATTGTGACAAATAGGCCATTTGTGCCTCCATCTCTGCTGGGCCACATCTATATGGCACCGCTTTGACCCCCCCCCCCCGGTCGCAACTGTGCAGTGATTCGGCTTCGCATCAGCCTGCCCTGCGATACACTCGCAATGTACTGCATGCTTCCCTTACAGACTCGCCGTGCCCTTTTGGGGGGGCATTTTATTAAAATGTGCAGCTGTGCAGTCCTGTGAGTGTGGGGGTGCGACACTTCAGTGGCTGTTTTGTATTTGAGGGGCTCTACTGTGTCTTTCCATCCCTTTTTATCTAAAAAGTGAGTGTTTTGTGCTACTTCATTTCTGCACCATCAGTTTGTCAGTTCCCCAGCCCGAGACTCTCGTGATGGTTTGCATACACAAGCGTGAACGCTACGTGCCTAGCCATCACTGTGAAACAGTGGCCGGAGCGATGTTGGTCCTTCCCCAAGATGCCCCCCCCCCAGCCCTTGGGTACTCAGTCCACAACCGTTGTGAAGATACGAAGCTGCAAAACTGTGCGAAAGTGTAATTAAATAGATGAAAACGCCTCTCTGCGCCTCTGTAACTGCACAGCTACAAAGGGATGGGGGAGTAAAGGGGCGTCACAGAGTGACACAGGCACTATGCATGCCTACAACATGCCCATTGTAAGGTGCAAAGTCAGTCCGGGGAAGGAACAGAGAGCCCACAACTGCAGGGGAACCCACAGCAAACCCCCCAAATCGCAGTAAAACGGCTCCTCGGAACTCCGCATTTTCTGGGCGAAAACCACAGATGGCTGCGAAGTTGCGACTACGTCATCTATCACAAAGGACCTCAACTTGTACCCGCCCCTGAGTAAAAGTCCAGTGTAGATGGGTCCCTGGTTATCAACCTGGGATCCTGCCTACCCCTCATACAAACTCCAAAGCAGCAAGAGAGGATGCAGCTGCTGTGCTTCCAGGCCATTCTACCACTGGTTCATATGTCTACCCTTCTTCCTATCCTGTGGCTGATTGCCCTAGAAGGATGGGGAGGATGAGCAGAGAAATGGAGTGGAAGGGGCAGCTGGTTTAGAGCTTTTGGAAAGGCAGGCTAGATCTCCAGGTTGACAGCAGACAAACCTATCTGCTTTCTGTCTTTCAACTATTTGCGCATCTAGGAAAACATGTCTCTTCAGAATTCGGTATATTTAGCTTTTGTAGGATCCCCTTGAGAAATCATATCAAAAGCTGCACTTTCATGTCAGGAACAAATTTGTCTGCTCCCCAGTCCTGTGCCGCCAAGGTGCCTGTCTGGCTCAACTGCAGCCCCTGTGGCGTTTGGAAATTATATCATTAGTAGGCAGTCCAGCTGTATGGGCTAACCTGGAAGTTGGGGAAGTGCCACTGAACAGACAGCGGAAGAAGGCCAACCCCAGCCAATCAGCAGATCCAAACCTTAAATGTCTTGAAAGAGGTCACTACTGGGGCTCTCTCCAATGAAGGAACATAGAGACAACATTGGACAGGCCATCCCAGAGGCTAGAAATGGAACTGCCCTTAACAGGCCCAGGAGAACACCTTGAACGTTCAGAAAGAAACCTCACTACATGCAAATGAATGAATAACATTGATTGCATCAGTCCATAGATCATAGCAGCACAAAACCAAGTGACAAACTCACAAAAACTTACATAAAAAACAGTAATCACTACATATCAGTATGTTCACCTCATTCATCCTACTTTCCTTGTCTCAAGTTTTCTCAGGTAGTATTTGATGCAGCTGGTCCAACCCAACTCCAAGCACAGACACAAAGGCCAAGCCACATTTAGCCGCATTTTCAATAATATCCCCAGAAATTCAGATGGTTTTGTGAAGGCTCAAAATCCATGATGACTCATCTCTAATTCATTATGTTTATCCATGTATCAGACTGTTCTATTCTTAGTGGTAGTGTTCTCATTTGACTTGCATTGCAGAAGGACAATCTGAAAAGGATCAGATTCATCAGAGAAAGCACAGTTTTTTGTTTTAAACCTATAATCCGCCCCCCCCACACACACCCTATGAAATACACAGGGATGTTAATGAATATTTGGCATATGGAACTTCCTATGGGAGAGTAATTAAATAACATTTGTAACATTTTGGTATCTTGTCTTCTACTCTAGGCACCACTGAGCTGTAGAACCACTTCTTTAGGCTTTAAAGTTATTGGTAAAAAAATACATTAGTTTACCTTCTGTTTTTGGAGGCAGAGAGTAGGACTTATATACTTCAGTGAGTTATATAGCGATTTTGAACCAAAGTACTTTTAAACTCCCCTTCATGGATCACTGCCTTTTTGTGGCGAAGGGGCTTGCGTAACTCAGTGAAGCCATAAGTGATGCCATGCAGGGCCACCCAAGACGGACAGGTCATGGTGGAGAGTTCTGACAAAATGTGGACCACTGGAGAAGGAAATGGCAACCCACTCCAGTATTCTTGCCAAGAAAACCCCATGGAACGTCTCACAAGGCTAAAAGAGATGACGCCGGAAGATGAGCCCCTCGGGTCGGAAGGTGTCCAATATACTACTGGGGAAGAGCAGAGGGTATTTCCAAGTAGCACCAGAAAGAGTGAAGTGGCTGGGCCAAAGCCAAAAGGACACTCAGCTGTGGATGTGTCTGGTGGTGAAAAGAAAATCCGATGCTGTAAAGAACAATATTGTTTAGGAACCTGGAATGTCAGATCAATGAATCAAGGTAAGCTGGAGGTGGTCAAACATGAGATGGCAAGATTGAACATCGACATCTTTGGAATCAGCGAACTAAAATGGACAAGCATGGGTGAATTTAATTCAGGTGACCATCATATCTACTACTGTGGGCAAGAATCCCTTAAAAGAAATGGAGTAGCACTCATAGTCAACAAAAGGGTGGGAAAAGCAGTACTGGGGTACAATCTTAAAAACAATAGAATGATCTCAGTACGAATCCAAGGCAAACCATTCAACATCACAGTAATTCAAGTCTGTGCCCCAACCACTGAGGCCGAAGAAGCTGAGGTTGATCGGTTCTATGAAGACCTACAACACCTTCTAGAACTAACACCAAAAAAAGATGTCCTCTTCATCACAGGGGATTGGAATGCTAAAGTAGGAAGTCAAGAAATCACCGGGATAACAGGCAAGCATGGCCTTGGTGTACAAAATGAAGCAGGACAAAGGCTAATAGAGTTTTGCCAAGAGAGCATGCTGATCATAGCAAACACTCTTTTCCAACAGCACAAGAGGCGACTCTACACATGGACATCACCAGATGGTCAATATCGAAATCAGATGGATTATGTCCTTTGCAGCCAAAGATGGAGAAGCTCTATACAGTCAGTAAAAACAAGACCTGGTGCTGACTGTGGCTCAGATCATGAGCTGCTTGTTGCAAAATTTCGGCTTAAATTGAAGAATGTAGGGAAAACCACTAAAGCATTCAGGTATGACCTAAATCATAACCCTTATGAATATACAGTGGTGATGAGGAATAGATTTAAGGGATTAGACCTGATAGACAGAGTGCCTGAGGAACTATGGACAGAGGTCTGTAACATTGTTCAGGAGGCAGCAACTCAATCCATCCCAAAGAAAAAGAAATGCAAGAAAGCCAAGTGGCTGTCTGAGGAGGCTTTACAAGTAGCTGAGGAAAAAAGGCCAGCAAAAGGCAAGGGAGAAAGGGGAAGACATATCCAACTGAATGCAGATTTCCAGAGAATCGCAAGGAGAGACAAGAAGGCCTTCTTAAATGAACAATGCAAAGAAATTGAGGAAAACAACAGAATGGGAAAGACTAGAAATCTCTTCAAGAAAATTGGAGATCTCAAGGGAACGTTTTGTGCAAAGACGGGCATGATAAAGGACAAAGAAGGCAGGGACCTAACAGAGGCAGATGAGATTAAGAAGAGGTGGAAAGAATACAAAGAAGAACAAGACAGGAAAGATCTTAATGTCCCTGATAGCCATGATAGTGCGGTCACTGAACTTGAGCCGGACATCCTAGAGAGTGAAGTCAAGTGGGCCTTAGGAAGCATTACTAACAACAAAGCTAGCAGAGATGACAGTATTCCAGCTGAGCTATTTAAAATCCTAAAAGATGATGCTGTTAAAGTTGGCACTCAATATGCCAACAAATTTGGAACACTCAACAATGGCCACAAGACTGGAAAAGGTCAGTTTACATTCCAGTTCCAAAGAAGGGCAACGCCAAAGTGTGTTCAAACTACAGTACAATTGTGCTCATTTCACAAGCCAGCAAAGTGATGCTCAAAATCTTATAAGCTAGGCTTCAGCAGTATGCGAACCGAGAACTACTGGAAGTACAAGCTGGGTTTCGAAGAGGCAGAGGAACTAGAGATCAAATCGCCAACATTCGCTGGATCATGGAGAAAGCAAGAGAATTCCAGAAAAATGCCTATTTCTGCTTCATTGATTACGCTAAAGCCTTTGATTGTGTGGATCACAACAAACTGTGGCAAATTCTGAAAGAGATGGGGGTACCAGACCACCTTACCTGTCTCCTAAGAAACCTGTACGAGGGACAAGAGGCAACAGTAAGAACCGGACATGGAACAACTGATTGGTTCAAAATTGGGAAAGGAGTATGACAAGGCTGCATATTGTCGCCCTGCTTATTTAACTTATATGCAGAGTACATCATGAGAAACGCCAGGTTGGATGAATCACAGCTCGGAATTAAGATTGCCGGGAGAATTATCAACAACCTCAGATACGCAGATGATACCAGCCTAATGGCAGAAAGCGAAGAGGATCTCAAGAGCCTCTTGTTGAAGGTGAAAGAGGAGAGTGCAAAAGCTGGTTTGAAACTCAACATTAAAAAAACTAAGATCATGGCATCTGGCCCCATCACTTCCTGGCATATGGTAGGGGAAGAAATGGAAGCAGTGACAGATTTTATTTTCTTGGGCTCCAAGATCACCGCAGACGGTGACTGTAGCCATGAAATTAAAAGACGCTTGCTCCTTGAGAGGAAAGCTATGGCAAACCTAGACAGCACAGTAAGAAGCAGAGACATCACCTTGCCGACAAAGGTGCGTCTAATCAGTGCTATGGTTTTCCCAGTAGTAACGTATGGCTGTGAGAGCTGGACTGTAAGGAAGGCTGAGTGCCGAAGAATTGATGCTTTCGAACTGTGGTGCTGGAGAAGACTCTTACGAGTCCCCTGGACTGCAAAGAGGTCAAATCAGTCAATCCTAAAGGAAATCAACCCTGAGTGTTCATTGGAAGGACAGATACTGAAGCTGAAGCTCAAATATTTTGGCCACCTAATGCGAAGAGAAAACTCTCTGGAAAAGACCCTGATGCTGGGAAAGACTGAAGGCAAAAGGAGAAGGGGACGGCAGAGGATGAGATGGCTAGATAGCATCACTGATGCAATGAATATGGACTTGAGCATGCTCCGGGAGAGAGCGCAGGACAGGAAGGCCTGGCGTGCTATGATCCATGGGGTCACGAAGAGTCGGACACGACTGAATGACGGAACAACAACAACTTTTAAACTCTTGAAGGATGAATGCTATCAAGTCTTGTTGACCTTTTACTTTAGATTTGTTCTATAGAAGGTCCAATTTGCACATCTCTTCTTATTTTTCACCTGGTCGAAGTATCAATCTGTACTGGTCTTTTGTGCAAACACATGCAGCCAAACAAAACACAAAACAAAAACACCCATTTTAGCAACAGGGGGGCTATTGACCCACTGATGAGCCATGGTTCAGGTGGGCCATGTATGACTTGGTGGGTCACAGCAATGTGTACAGGCCTACCCTGGTTCCCTGTTTAATGCCTACTTAAAGTTACCTTGACCTACCTTCCTTGCGTTGCAGATTTCATTCTAGAGAAGGCACAGAAGAATGACTTACCGTTGTCAAAATATTCAAATTGTGAAGAGACACTCTTTAAAAACACACACACAAAAATACTGCCATTTAAAAAAACATATTTGCCTCTGATAGGAAGGCATATTTTCCCTTAAGTTCTGTGAAAGATAGAATCCCATCCTGGATAATCAAGTGAGCAAGAACCCAAATTCTATAGAATATCCACTTCCATTAAAAAGGCTACTCATTGTTCATGAGGGTAGGGTTATACCAGGGGGCACCTGCAAATGGGTCAAACTGGAATATTTTGCAGCTGTATGACAAAGATTCTTTCAAAATTAAAATCAGTGTAAACTATGCCAGAGGTGCCCTGCCCTGCCCTGCCCTGCCCACCCAAACCCCAAACTCCCCACTGCAGCCAGACCAGAAGCAATGCCATAAATGAATATATAGAAATGGGCATGCACACTACCACATTTCCCTGCTGCTGCTGCTGTGCTCTGTCTGAGCCTTAGCTGAGAGGGCTCTGCTTTCCTTTTTCTTAAAAGAGAGAGGGAGGGAGGGAGAGAGAGAGAGAGAGAGAGAGAGAGAGAGAACTGTGCATGCACAGAATGTTCCAACTGTCCTGGGCCTGGGGAAGATGGTAGTGAGGGAGTGCATCAGGAGAGAATGCTCTGCCTCACTGCTGTATATGGCAATAAATCAGCTCCCACAGGTTCCACTGGAACAGGACAAAATGGGCTGTCGTGAAGGGCATCCAGGAACCAATCATTACTTGCTTCATTGCCTACATCATACCGGCTCACTGTCCTTCTCTAAGTTTCATTTTCTTTGTGTCCCCATGTTGAAGGGAGTGGCAGCAACGGGGGTGGGGGGGGATTTGGATGCTCAGAATTTGCTGCCTATGTTTACTCCTGAGCAATGAAAACCTTCTTACTTGTGTGCAGAAATTTAGAAGATGGATTTTTGTACTGTTCTGCTTCTCGTTGTTACTTCTC
The DNA here is from genome assembly GCF_057233095.1 of Heloderma suspectum. Taxonomy (NCBI): domain Eukaryota; kingdom Metazoa; phylum Chordata; class Lepidosauria; order Squamata; family Helodermatidae; genus Heloderma; species Heloderma suspectum. The sequence goes on from NC_139462.1 coordinate 76,728,380, forward strand.
AGTAAATATCCAGAAAGAGGGATGCTTGTGATGATCCTCATGGAAAGAAGTGGATGTTGGATGTTCTTCTGTGTGGCTCTGAGTTGATAGCCATTATGATGATGATGATCTCACTGTCCCCATTTACAATTGGTTGCTTCTGGGTTCCGGCTACTGTTTTTCTGTGTTGTGGCTCTGAGGTTATCATCTTTATTATTATCCCATCCCCAGACACTCAGCTTTGTATGCATGCTCTTTGAGTGTCCCCTTGCTAGGTTGCTGCTGGGTTCCAAAGTCTACTTTTCTGTGTTGTGGCTATGAAGATATTGATATCATTAGCATAATCACCATTTTCATCATCATGTATGGATTTTGTGGATTCCCCCCTCCCCCTGTTTTGCACTCATGATGTTAAAGGTACTTGATTCTCAGTATAATGGGGGTTGTTACTGGATCGGGAAAATGTGGGTTGAAATAAGTGCTTCTGTATGGCTGTTTGGATTCTCCCCTCCGTGTATCCCCCCCCCCCACATACGCACTTTGCACTCATGGCCTTAAAGTCATTGGATTCTCTCTGCAATTAAAGTTGTTGCTTTGAACAGGAGAATGTATGTCCAAAGGAGTACTTTTGTGTGGCTGTGTGAATCCCCACTCCTTTGCACTCATGATTTTAAAGGTCATGTGCCTCAGTTTCCCCTTCAGGTGGTATGGGCTGCTGGTTGTTGGGGATTCAAATGACTGCTCTGCCTCTGGTGACCCTGTCCTCTGCCCCACTAGTCCTAGTGGACAACAGCCCCCACTGAGGCATCCTATTCAGGTGGAAACAATAAAAGCAACAAGCGGGGGGGGGGAATCCCTGTGGCGACGGGTTTAGTTCACTCTCCATTTTGCTGCATTTTTTACTGGAGTCGAATCTGCTCCATCTGGGGACACATGGGGTTTGAAAGTATGGATTATCCCAAAGCTAGCCTGGGCCTCTTGGCAGGTCACATGGCAGTTTACTGCTAATTGTTTGGGTGGCTACCGGGTGGAGCCTCATCCACATCTGCACTTAGAGACCCCATTCCCTCCCTCCCACTCTCGCCTTGTTCCGCCCTTTCTGCTTTCTCAGGTCAGTGTGTGTTAGCACCTGCCTCCCCAACCTATGCCCTATTCCCCCCAATTTTTGTATTACTGTCCCTCTAAAACCACAGTAGCGCAATAGCAGGTATAGGCACTCCTGTACAAATGCACTATTTTGCTATAGTGCTATAGGGGGTATAGGTATTGCTATACAAATGCACTATTTTGCTACAGTGCAGTAGGGATATCTTTTAAATGTGCAGTTGCGGGTTTCCCACTAACTACCTCGAGAACCGCAATCTCACTGAAATGGCAGAAACATAGGGGAAACACATGCAGGGAAAACACTGGGGAAACACCCCTTGACCAGGGTCAGTGAGGTCACAGCCAGGTGAAAGACACACCCCTGGACAGGGCTGTCATGCCAGAGTAAATGCGGAGGGTTGGTGCACACTGTAACAGAAGCACAGACAAGTCAAATTAAGGAAAACAATCAGACTAAAAGTAGTCTCAGAAAAACTGGTTTTTCAGTTCAAAACTCTAGGGTGGCTGTGGGATGGCCACAATGCCATGTGCCCCAAATGACCTCCAAATGCAGTAAACTTGCAATAAATTGCTCATGGAAACAACTCCCAAGACATTACAAGACAAAGAGGTGATTGAGACCTATGCTGAATTATTTTAAATTATCCGACTGACTCATAACAAAGGCTGCACTGAATGTTTGGCTGTTACAATGCTTGAGTTAATAGTTGTGCTGGGGAGTGGGGGATAGGTGGTGAGAAATATCTTTCCCCAAACCCTAAATCGTGTGACTGTTCACCTTTGTCTATTCTATACACTGCCCTTATTTCCCTACGCTGCTGCTGCTTTGGTGCAAGCACTTTTCTTGTAATTACTGAGTCTGTTTCTCCTTAGTAATAGTCAGATGGGTTATCCCAACCAATAAGGGATCACATAGTGAATTGGATGACATCACAACACTAAGGTAGCCAATTAGATTTGACTACATAACATCTTCAAGGGCAAACAACACTACTTTAGAGTGGCAGTGCTTCCTAAACTGGCAAACACTTTCAAACGCCTTTTTGACAATCACCATAAATAAATAAATAAATCACCAAACAAGTTGTGTGCTGTTTGATTTGCCAAATTTTTTTAACAAAAGTGCCCCCTTTTGGCTCAGCTTTACTTATAAGCAGTTTGAAATGTTTAATGGACATCAACAAGTGCTACACTTTTGAACTGGGTTTACAAATATTTGCAGTAATGTCTCTGTATGAATCAAAATTAGTTTGGGTCCATTATGCAGTATAAGGCCTCTGAATATTTCAGCTCTTACCTTTTCACACATTACTAATATCTCTACTGACTGTAGAAACACATCTCAAGGAATAAATGTATTCCTGCCAAATGGCAATGTGGTTTTATTTGATCAAAAGCATCAATTTGAGGCTTGTATGGAATCTACTTGAGTTAATTTAATGTACAGCTTTATCCAAATTTCATCTCCCTATTTTGAGTGGAAGTCATTTATGTCCATCAGGTTTGTTTAAATTTTCAGTGTGTAGGAAGCAGTACAAATGTTAGCCAAGTGAAGACATTTAAGGAAGTGTTGATGCCAGGAAGGCCTACAAAAGGAAACAATTCCAGCAGTAGCATGATGGAGCAAGTGATGGAGCTTGATCTGAGAGTATACGTTTCCAAGGCTGTGCAGTAAAGCAGTTTATCCATTTTAAATATTGCCAGGTTTTCTTAAGTAATGGTGAGTTTCAAACATTTTCCTGGTTTGAAGACCTATGACCCCTCAACATTTAATTAATTAATTAATTAATTAATTACATTTATATCCCACCTTTCTTCCATTGTGGAACTCAAGGTGGCTACTTGTGGTTTCTAGGTGGTCTCCCCTCCAAGCACTGACCAGACCCAGACCTGCTTAGCTTCAGCACAGTGGCTGCCTCATGTGCCTTCAGACTATGCCCTGGAACCCTGGTTGTGCCCTGGTACACATTTAAACAATGTGCACCTCCAATATATCGCAGTCTTATGTTTTGGTCACCTCCTCAACCCACTTTATAGTCTGATGCCATAGGGTCTACCGCATCAGACTATGAAGTGGGTTGAGAAGATGGTGGCTGTGGAGTTGTGTGTGTCATGTAGGCCTGCAAACTGGAGATGGTCCATATACTTTTAAAAGCCTAGCTCCTCATCTCCAGAGAGATGTGCTCTACACCAGGGGTGGGCAGAAAGTAAATCTCCAAGTGTCTTGGACTTCAACTCCCAGCATTCCTGACCACGCTGGCAGGATGGTCCTTTTGTACCACCAATCAGTGATCAAACAGGAGGAAGACCTACAAGGAAACTGCAGTCTAGTCCTTCCTGTTTGAATCTCATGCCTGCACAGAAATATCCAGAGGACATTATAATATCCAAGTCTGCATTATAAGAACATAAAAAGAGCCATGCTAAACCAGACCAAAGGCCTACCTAGCCCAGCATTCTGTTCATGCAGTGGCCAATCAGCTGCATTGTGCTGTCTGTCGATGATTAACAGCATGCCAGATTGCAGACACAGTTTAGATATACGTGTGTGTGTTTTTCCTCAGCTTGTTCAACATTACTGCTAAAGAATAGTGGTGAGGCTCCTTGCAAATTTGATGCTGTTGACTATAATTAATACAGACTATTTTCTTTGGGGTTTGAATCTTGCCTGAACTTCTCCTGTGTCTAATTATATTCACAGGCCATCTGACGAATGTAGGATTAGCATTAATTTCCTCTGTCCAGCCAGAATCTGTATTGACACCAGGGTGCCTTCCATGTGATAACCTGGGCACATGTCTCTCTGCTGATTTCTTGCACTGTTGCTGCTGAAGCATGCGCGCACGCGTGTGCACACACACACACACACACACGCCTACTGAACATACGATATATTCACAGTGCCTGGATGTGCTAATAGGCTGAATGAAGACATTGTAGCTCAACCCAGACTAAATGGGGCTTCTAAGTTGTTTTTCGTTGTATGTCGTTTGTGTATATTGTCCGTGTGCTTTTATGCAAATGGTTCTAAAACTTTTTATATTGCATTTAATGTTTTAACTTCTGTTAACTGCCTAGAGAGCTTCGGCTATGGGGCGGTATAGAAATGTAATAACAATAACAATAATGGACCAAGTTCAGAGTCTGGGGGTGTCAGTTGATTCATCTTTTTTCGCTGGAGGCAAACTAGCCTCTGTGACCCACAGGACCTTTTAGCGACTGAGGCTGGTCTGCTAGCTACAATCCTACCTGGGAAGAGAGAGCTTTGCTCCAGTTATCCATGCCCTGCAAACCTACCGTTTGGACTACTGCAATGTGGGGCTGCCTTTGAAAATGGTCTGGAAACTTATTTAGTATTTTTTGTGTTCCTCTGTTTTTTTAATAAAGGGTTTTGTTAGGCTTAAAAACAATATTGAGGAATTTGCATGAAGAGGAATATGCGTGAAGCAGGAGGTACTTTTATAGTGTAAGCTCTTCCTCACATTATATACACTTTTGTCTCAGGGTGGAGCTGAGTGACTTTGTAATGAGATTGCAGTTTTGGTTGGTCTTTAATTTGCTGAAACCCTTGGACAAGTTTTAACTTGAAGATGTTAGGTAAAATATCCACTGGACTAATCACTTTTTTCTGTTTTTCTGTTTACAGTGTACAACAAATAGAAATTTGCAAATACCTTTGGAGGAAGCTGTGGCACCTACAGAAAATGCTGTAGGATACACTCTTGGTACTCTGGTCTAGATAAAAAGATCCAGGTGTATAATTTGCTAAATGAAGAACTGTGAATGTAAATTGGGCACACATCTGCATGTGGAAGTTATCGATTTACAGTATCTTTACTGTATTCCTTTCAATGGGATGAACATTGTGGGATGTGTACATTGAGATTGTATTCCTTTCAATGGGATTTGTATTCCTTTAATTGTACATTGTATTCCTTTCAATGGGATGCACAATGGGATGTGTACATTGAGATGTGTACTCAGTGCACATTCTCATCATTTGTGGACGAGAACCTGCATTTGAGTGTGCATCTGAATGCATATCCCACTGAAGTTAGTGCATTGTGTATAAAAGACTTCTGAATTTGGATCTACATTTCTTATGTTTATGGCTCCTTACCTAGCAAGTGATACACACACACACACACACACACACATACGCACGCACGCGCACACACACACACACACACACACGGAGGGAGGGAGGGAGGGAGGGAGGGAGGGAGACAGACAGACAGACAGACAGAGAAGCTTGCTTCTTTGTGTGGATCTCCTCCTCTAGATTGGGGTGTATCTTTCTAATTATAATGTCATTCATATCAGTTGCTGCATTTTCCTATGCGTTTATAATATACCTGTCCCAACAAAATCCTTAGAGCAGGTTAATGGAGTACATGTTCACATTATGTCTCTGTCTCTTTCAAAAACAACAACAAACTTTTAAAAATTCAGGTTTGACACAATATCAAAGAACCATTATAGATCCCTGTAAATACGGGAATCCCATATTTGAAGGAAATATAGCCTTTCTCCCTGGAAAAGCCAGGATATCTATATATCTATATCTAATATTCTGTAAATGTTTCTCAAGTGAAATAGAGAGCATTGGCATGAAACACGATTATTGACTAAAAACAAACAATGAAACCACAATCTTCTAGCTTCTGGCAAAGTTTGCAAAAATATAGGCTGTTTGGTGTGGATCTCCAAAGAGCCTGCCAACTGCTCCAACCACACAATAAGAGCCACTCGTGCCCCATCTCTGAAAGTATAAGGCCAAGGCTTTCTATCTGACACTGACTGAATGTTTGTGCTTGACGTTCAGTGGGTAGAGCACATCCTTTGCATGCAGAAGGTCCCGGGTTCAATCTCCAGCATCTCCAGGTGGGGCTGGAAAGAATCCTGCCTGGAACCCTGGAGAGCCGCTGCTGCCAGTCAGTGTCGACAATACTGGGCTAGATGGACCCAGGGTCTGGCTCAGTATAAGGCAGCTTCCTATGTTCTTCCTATGTTTCTAATTTCCTTGCATTTGACAGGACTCAGTTCCATTTACAGTTCATTGGATCAGGATTATTATATGGAAGTAAGTATCAATGGTTTCAGTGGGATTTATTCCTGTGTGATGCAATTTTGTTTCAGATAGTAGTGTCAGGATACTTATGCCCAATCAGTGAAAGCAAATGTTCAAAACAGAATTTGACTTGCGGTTTGAACAGAGCTGCCATTTGCAATAAGAACATATTTCATTTCACTTGATGCCAGATTTAGAAATCACATACACCAACACAGCAGAGCACAGCTCATCTTATTGGGCTCATCTTTGCTCACGATTAATTGTTTTGCAGCCCTCTTCCCTTTGATTTCATGGGGATACTGAAACCTTTGGCACCAATACAAAATCTGGCTAATTTTGCATTGCATTACACATTGGCAGATAAGTCCACAAAGAGGTTAAGTCAAGATGCTTGGATTTAGCCTAGTATAGTCAGTTAAAGCACTTTGGTTTAATGGTTAAAGGAAAGAGACTTTCACCTCCTATCCCCAAGTGATCTTCATAAAGACTGCTGTTTCCCTGTGGCTACTGAAATCACTGGGGATTGGGAGAAAAACAGCAGTGGCAGGAAAGTTGGTAGGGGGATTTGGTGAGGGCACCCATGGGGGGGCTGTATCTAAGGCCTTGGGGGTCCATGTCCCACAGGTTGTGCACCCATGATTTAACAGAATGTTGAACTGAATTGGAAATCCATTTTTCAGCTACAGAAGTGGTAACTTCAGTGCTTTTCAGTGTACGCACACACACACACACATATATAAATTGCAACAGTTTAGTACTTAGTAATACCCTACATTTCATACATATTTGCTTAAATAAATTAGGGGGATATATCTAATAAACTACAAGAAAACTCTTCCCCACCAGTATATGATAACCTTTAATCTGGGGATAACTTAAAATGATGAATATTATTATTATTATCTCCTCCTCACAGAATTGTAGAAATGAAGCTGCAAAGTGCAAACCACAATTTGCTTTAACTCAGTTGACTTTAATTGACCTTCTCTATGGGTTGTGGAAAAGCCGGCATACTTGTCATAGCAAACTTGCCTGAGGTCATCAGGGTGGCAGAGCTGTACTGCAGAAACAAACCTTCCTGCTTTCTGTAATCATTATATAAACTCTATTCTGCAGCAGAGGGCTTTTTGTGCCACACTTGTTAAGCTGAAGCCAGCAAGTAGTGAAAAAGTTAATTGAGAGAGAAGAATTTCTTTAGGTGCTGGCAGTTTCCTCTACATCTAATTTGGTAATTATAAACCCCTGGGTAAGTGTGGGTGTAGTGGTTAGAGTGCTGGACTGGGGAAACTTGGGTTCATGTCCCCACTCAGTCACGAAGCTCACTGAGTTACTTTAAGTCAGTCACTGACTCTCAGCCTAACCTACCTCACAGGGTTGTTGTGAGGATAAAATGGAGAGGAGGAGACTCCTTGGAGGAAATGGCTGGATATAAATGTAACAAATAATAATATTTTTTTATTATTGACATTTCTATACCATCTTATTTGCTAAAAAGCCATCAAGGTGGTGTGCAACAATTTAAACAATAAAACCTTAAAACAATAAAAAAACAGGAGCAAGAAAACAGTAGTAGTAGTAGTAGTAATATTAATAGCTCCAACATAAGATACAGTTGGTTACATGCTATGTGGCAGAAACTGCTAGCAGCTTCTTAGGTGCTATGGAAAGTGTCTTAAGACAGCAAGACCTGGGACAGCATAGATGTCTATTGCTGGTAATGTTGCTAATTGTGGCAATATCCATTATGGAAGCCTGCGTATAATCAAACCCTCCCACCCTGTCAAAGGGCTCCTTTCTGTACTCATTGATGAAGAAGACACTCCTTCCTTAACAGGTGATTTTTTTTTTAGTTTGAAGGATTATCATATTTTTCCAGTTCACGACATCTCCACATGTGTATGTAGCACTCACAGCCTAAATGCATATCCTGAAAGCCCAGATGGCGGATCAGCACACCTTGACATCTCTGGCCTACCCCCTTCTCAACATCTGAGCATTCACTTTGTATACAGTTAAATGTCCGTAGGGGCTCCCCTAGGGGGCCAGGAACCCATTTCCATTCACATAGAAGAGCTAACAGATGTACAACACCTTTCATAGTAATACACAGATGTCTGGGGTAGGCCCAATCCTGCTGCTCTTCTGAGTGTTCCATGGTTCACTTATGAGGCTGTCAATTGGTGTGCGTGTGTGTTTTGGCCTGTCACACACATGCAAACACCTCCATTGGCTACGGAGCTGGCTGCAGGATGTTGAGAATTGTAGACCAACACATCAGAAGGGCATCAGATTAGGGAAGGCTGGGCTGGAATTGCCATCTGATTTAAAATTGACTCTTCTTTGCATTAACACTATTAATACATTGTGAGAACAAGGGGAAATGTTCAAAACTGGGTGGGGTTTTTTGTATCATATCATATGCAAAAACTGTCCTTACCTCTGGGTTAAAGCGACTCACCTGGGATTTGGAGCAGTGTGGTGACTTTCAAGTAGCAGGGGTGCCCTTTAAAGAGAGCAGAGTAGGGTAATTTATTCTCCCCCTTCCCTCGTGTTTCAGACCACATGTGATGACTCCTCCGGAGCACTTACATTTCTGGCCCATTTACTGGTTCTATGAGTGATCTATTATTCTAAACACGGGCCATTGCCTTAGGTATGCATGCCAAAGACATAAATCTCTGTTTGCTTAGAAGGTTGAAAAATGTTGCTGTAGCTATTATGAGGTATAAAACCCACAGCAAACGCACTGAAAAGTCCACTGCTCGTTAACAACTGAACCTTGACTGCATCTTAAAAAATGAGTCTTTAGCCTTCCTGGGAATCTTCTCCCCACCCTCCATGCCCTCTGAAATCTAAAATGGTGTCCCTGCTGAGCAAGCTTTAGTTTTGGTCTCTTTCACTGAAGAAATAAAGCACCATTTTCTTTCACTGCTTCTGAGAGCTAGAAATGAACTGGATTCTTCGTTGTGTGTGTTTTCAAAACTCCGGTGCAAACATGTTGGTTTTATTCAATTAATCTTTCTATTGCAAGATCAAATCAATTGTCACTAGCTCTACTGAGAGGACCTACAATCAAAACATTCCTGTAAGGTTTCTCTTATAAAATGTTAATTCAGTCAAGGGTGTCTGTCTGTTCATTCTGTGTTCCCATAGATCCTGACAAGCTGTTTTGGTGACAGAAAGTCTAGGCCCAATTAAATACGTGTGTGTGCATGGAGTTCACCCATCTGCAAAGAGTCCGCAGCAGCAAAGGATGTGCCAGAAGGTTCATGAAGCGATACTCTCTCCTGGCCTTGCTCTCAAGATATTGTGGAAATTCATGACTGGCAAGGGAAGGAAATACCTTTCCCCACTCTTTGGAATGTTGATTTACTCAGTTAAGGGAGTCTCCGTTGTATAAACTGAGATATAGCCTGTAGGCACACTGAAGAAGACACCATTAGCGTTACCTTCAGCTGAAGGTCGCAGTAACACTTGAGGTCTCAGTTATGTCAGCAGTGTCAGGATGCTGTAGCAGACAAATCTGGCTGACAGCAGCATGCTGTTATTTCACCTTTACCATAACATCACTTGGAAGTTACATCATTTGGGCTCTGAGACTAAAGGGTGTAGAAGCAGTATTCCTGTGTTTATACTGTACCTTCTAATTTGGCTGGTGAAAGATTGGAACCAGGATCAGAACAAGCCAGAATCATAAAGCAACTGCAAACCATGGTTTAAGTTCTCAGCTTCTTCTGAACCTGGTAACCATAGTTTCTAGGCTGGGGCATAATGGGAAACTATGACTAACTAACCCAGGAAGTATTGAATTATGGCATGCTGAGAAGGGAGGAGGGAAAGGCTGGTGCAAGGATGGAGTGTGCAGGCACAAATTTCAGGCATATCTTGGCTTAATAGAGCAAGAGATATGCTTTTGAACCAGCCTTTTGTGTGTGTCATTGTATTGCCCTATGGTCATTCAATCAAACTCTCTTGTAGTTCAACCGGCATAATGGTTTCAACATGAGGCACCTTATGTTATAATTCTCAGAAGTCGTCTCAATGCAGCAGTTTCATCATGGGAATTTCATAATGGAAGATATTGCTACCTACAGTAATCTTCTCAGGCCCAGTGTCACCACCGGGCATTTTTGGCCAGCTGCTGGGGCCCCAGTGCCCTGACAGGACCCACAGCTGTTGTCTACTCTGGGCCACTGGGTCCAGTCACCATTTAAATTTCCCACAATGTCCCCAATGTAGCGTCGCTCTGGGGACATTGTGGGAAATGTAAATGGAAGCCACTGCTGCCAAGGAAGCCCACCAGAACCCATCACCAGGGAAGGGCCCCCCACCTAAGGACACTTTGCCTAAGCCCCCCTCAAATCTAGAAATGGCTCTGAATGTGCTGTATGGTCTGGCTCTCAATTGCCACTATGCAGGGCTGGCAGCAAGGGTAGGCATGGTTGGGCATCTGCCCAGGGCCCACACCTCACCAGGGGCCCACTGACAAGATGCCCCCAGAGCTGCTGCTCCTCTTCATCATTGCAACCTGCTTGTTCACCTGTCTCTTGCTCTGACCTTGGTGGCAGTGAGGAGGAGGAGCAATAGATGCCACCGCCTACTTGCCCACTGGCTCTCTGCCTGTCAAGTAAGCAAGTGGTAGCAATGATGAGATTGAGGATGAGGAGCAATAGCAGCTGGTGACAATGACGGTGAGAAGGCAGACTCACTGAGGGAGGGGGCCACTGAGGGTGTCTTGCCCGAGGGCCCTCAAGCATCTGGAGCCAGCACTGCCACTGTATTGTGTCTTTAAAATACTTTCAGGCTGCGTTCCAGTTAAGATAAAATCACTGGGTGCTGGTTCACTTGGTTAGAAATGTAGAAATACGTACCATGCATGTGGGGCCATGCATGCTCCCATACATATGCGTACAGGCCACATCCATGCGTGCCTGATATTCACAACTGTTTCACCTAAAAAAGGGATGAACACACTATTTTGTAATTACTATGATAGCTGCTGGTTGTGAGCCTGAAGCCCACTGTATACAGGGATTAAAAGTTAAGTGCTTTTATGGCACGCTGATTTCAGTGGGAGAGAGTTGCACCCTAAAAGTGCTTAACTTTGGCTAGATCATACTCCCACAGTATTCACTGCTTATGACTGCATGAACTGGCCTAAAGTTTCAAACTGTTTCAATGTAAACCTTTTTATCCACTTTTAAAAGTGGACCTTTCCCTCTCTTTTAAAGCAGCAAATGCTTTATGCCCCTGTACAACAAAGACTGTTTATGATTAAACAGACTCTTAATTGGATTAATGTGTAAGAAGTAGATCCGAGATCAGTTGGTTTAACAAGTGAAACTGCCTGATTTACAAAGATGCCTTTATTGAATGAATGTGGATCCAGTCTCACAGGAAACATTAGGGAATGCAGGCCATGGTGGACTTACTTTTCTATTCAATCCACATCTCTCTGTTCATAAGTCATTTGTGATGGACATCAATGATCTGTGTTTTCTGACAGCTTTTCTTACTGTTCCCAGAAACTGCTTTCTCTCCCCTCAAGAGGGCATTTAAAATGTTAAGCACTCCCTCTCACACACAGCTTGTTTATGTATTAGGTGCTGTACCATTCATTTGCAGAATGATTTCAGTGCCAAATCCTAGCTTGGCAGTTGTGAAACCTTCTCCTTTCACTCCCCAGAAAACAAGTGCTTCTCAGCCTCTCTGGGCAGCTACTCTTTCTCAGCGATCCCGTGGAACAGAAGCGATCTGGAATAAGATGGGTAAGAAGTCCTTGGAATTTGTGCCTACTTCTCTGGTGACTTCAAAGACTGGAAATAATAAATAGCTTAAAATGCTTCTTCAAGAGAAGAAGAGCCAGCTTGTGTTTACTTTGTCAATGTCACACAAACATAACTGGAGATGGGTGGCCACTATATTTTTCCATGGTTTTCTAATTTACACATGGTGACTTTAAAGCTTCCTTGTTTTCTTTTTCTACCCCCACTTCCAAATGCATTTTGGAGCCAATAAAGAAACCTCATATCCAACCACAAATAAAAACCACCTTCAAGAAACAGAAGTTAGTTCAATGCTGTATTGCAGTAAGGGGCCACAAAATTCATTGACAGTCCTATTGCAAGAGTAGAGAGAAAAGTATTCAATGATTCATGGTCCAACATTAAGAGTTGCTGGACTACATACATGTTTTGAATTGGGTACACCAAACACCCAGAGATGTCATGGCACATAGGTACAAATGTTTAGCAGTAGATATAAATATTGTAAGAAGGGCGCTGTATTTCATTGAATCTTCAGATCTTGCAATGGAATTCTATAGCCCAGCTGCCTCCAACCTGGTGCCAACCTGTTGGACTTCAGCTCCCATCAGTCCTAGCCAGCATGGTCAGTGGTCTGGAATGCTGGGAGTTGTAGGTCACAACATCTGGAGGGCACCAGGTTGGGGAAGGCTGCTGTAGCCCATCATTATATTCAGTGGTGTACGAATGTTTGTTTCATCCTCTGGATGTGGCAAGTGGAATGAAGGGGACTTCCAAGTGCTGTTTGGATGTTCTAAACCCTGACGTGATTAGAATGACATGAGGGAGTTGGTATATGCTTGCCTCCAGATCATCAGCCAGCCAGCCAGCTTCCTCTGTCCTAGCACTCTGAATAGGCCCTGCCAGTTTTACTTGTATAACAAAAAAACTAATCACACAGCTGTGGGCAAGGCATGTGGGTAAAAAAATGAAAGATGTGATTCCCCTCTCTAGCACTTGAGGATTTGTCAAGAAAGGACAGATATCGGCATGGCTATCCCCTCCCCAAAGTACGTCTGTGTCTTCCTCAGCAAGGCCCCCCTCCCCCAATATACATCTTGCATGGATAGCCCCTGTTAATGCTGAAGGCCTTGAGAATTGTGTAGAGCAGGGGTAAGCAACCTGTGGTCTTCCAGATGGTTTATGGCCTACAACTTCTGTCAGCCCTAGCCAGCATAGCCAATGGTGAGGGATCATGGAAGCAGTACATCAAAATGTCTGGAGGGTCACAAATTGCCCACCCCTGATACAGAGGTATGCATTTGTGCTTACTTTGCTGGACCATGTGAATCAATACACCCCAAACACCACTTGAACAATGACACAGAGCTCATCCTGTGCAAATTCTTTATTGAAACCGGGATCACGCTATACAATAGAGGTTGGCAGCAGGGCCCCCCTGGGCTAAAGCAGGCTCCTACAGGGGCTGCCTGCCTACAACTGTTCCAAGGGTCTGATAAGAAAGCAGAGAGAGGTGGGACATACAAGGAAGAGAGTTCCCTTCCTCATTATCCTCTTCCCCTTGTGCCTTTCTCTTTCCCTTTTGAGCCCAGAAATTACTCCGAGAGGGGGCACAAGCAGAGAGGCACATGGGGAACAGAATTCTCTGTGGTTGTTTCCACACTAGGCTCTTTGAGCAGTGCTGAGGAATTGCTCCCCCACAGTCAGCTGGAAAGAAGAAAAGGTTCCACGTGGTACTTAACATCATGTTATTTTAACATCTAGCAATGCCTGGGCAAGATCTGATTTTAGGGATGTAGGCAACTGGTGGCCCTCCAGAGGTTTTGGCCTACAACTCCCATCAGCCCTAGCCAGCATAGACAAGACTGAGGGATGATGGGAGTTGTAGGTAAAAACATCTGGAAGACCACATTGCCCACCCCTAGGGTAGCTAAGATGGTCCTATGGTCTGTCTTGGTACTAGGCAGCTTCTTATGTTCCCATGATTATTCAGAAGTAAAGCCCATTACAGCAAAATTCCTCTTTCTCATAGAATCACAGAATAGTAGGGTTGGAAGGGGCCTACAAGGCCATCGAGTCCAACCCCCTGCTCACTGCAGGAATCCAAGTCAGAGCATCCCTGACAGATGGCTGTCCAGCCTCGTCTTGAATGCCTCCAGTGTGGGAGAGCCCACTACCTCCCGAGGTAATTGGTTCCATTGTCGTATTGCTCTAACAGTCAGGAAGTTTTTCCTGATGTTCAGCCGGAATCTGGCTTCTCCTACCAATATCCCACAAAAGATAAGTTTTCTCCTTGCCCCATTCTTTTGAGACACGTTTTGCTTCTCTAACATTACTTTCTGTTCATGCCTGTAGTTGTGGCATTCCTGAATTGGCCTTTAATGTCAGTACCTGTTCTGGAGTGTAGGGCTTTAACGATGGGTTTCTTTTTTCTACAGCCAAAGCAATAGCTCCTTATTTTATTTTGAGTAGAATTCCACTTAAAAAAATAAGCACGGACAAAGCTACTAGTTAAGGGATGTTAGCCCTGTAAAGTCTCTATAGCTCTTTGTCAGTCCATGCTGGACAGGCTGGCATTGCAAAACAGTTACCAAAAATAAAATCTGGGAGGACATCAAGGAAATCATTGGGATGCGTCAGTGTGACAGGAATGTCATCTAGATGTTCTGTAAAAAATGAGTGAATTAATGATGGCCATTCTGGACCAGTCAGTGGAAAAGCACCCATCCCTGTGCTCCTCTCTCTCTCTCTTGTCTGTTTGTGGTGGAAAGGGGCTTGGAAGAGGTGGGGAAGGAGAGAGCAAGAAAGAGGTTGAGGAAGCAACAGAAAGAATGGTCCCACCTCTCTCCACTGGGAACCATTCAAGAGAGGAGCCAGAGGGCAGTCCTCTCCACATGCACACTGGTGTAGTTCTCTCCCTCCAACCCTCAGCATGGCGCGTAGTGGGCGTGGGCGAGAGGCACTTGCTACAGTTGGCAGTAAGCCACTTATAAGGTTGGGGTATCCCCCCCCCCAGTACAAAGTTGCCAATCAAGACTATATAAGCTGGATCATCCTCTTTTAAAAATGTAAGCATAGTTCGCAGTTTATGGCTCTAAACAACAAAATCATAACATGTGCAGCTCTTAAAATCAAACACAGTAATTACACTTTTGTGCAGCAGAATGTTCAGTTACATTTGTCTTTAAATGATGAAGACATCAGCTTCAGTGCAAACAGTTTCTTTGCAGTTAGGAAATTCTACATTCTATGAACCTAGGTTAGCAGCTCATAAATGTTCTTTTACCAGGAGGATAGCCTAGATAATTATCAGCAACTGTTTATGTTTAGGCCTGAATAGTTAACACTTTAACATTTAATACACTTGCTTGAGATGTCGTCTATGTGCTGCCATGGGTCAGAAAAACCTGATGATGTATTACAGTACACAAGATTTGAATTATTGGAAAGTAAAGTGACAAAGCCATGATTTCTCCTGGTATAGTAGGGGCTCCATCACACAGGCGGAGAATTCCATATTAATGCTGGTTCTTTCCCCGTCCAGTATCATTGCAGGACTGGGTTGTTCTCTTTAGATGGCAAGCCCCGTCGTGTTATTTCTCGTTTCTTTCCTTCTCACGGGGCTGGTGATGCCACTCAGAGGCATTGTCACCTTTCCGCAAAAAAGCATTATACACGCTTGGGGTGTAGCGACAGCTCCTACCTGGTTCCTGCCCCTTTCCCACCCCTTGCACACTGGTGGATGGGGACTGACACACAGTCCCCCCACCCATCTCCCTGGCCCCCCCGCCTCCCCATTCAGTGTTTTTGACAATCTCTGCCGTTTACTCACTGGGAATGCACAGCAGGGGGACATCCTGGCAGGTCAGAAGGCCAGAAAGCTGCTCTGCCGACCTGCCGCCTTATTCAGAACGCTGCAGGCCGAAAATGGCAAGGACCCAAAGTGGTGCAGGCCCGGGAAGGGGACATGCCCCACAGCCCATCGTCACCACCTTTGCCATCATGACCACATCCCCAACAACCCCAAACAACCACCCACAGCCACCAATTCACAGCGGTTCATTCGCACTAGGGGAGAAATACATGGAGAGGTCATGGTGTTCCATTTGCGCATATTTGAAAAAATACCACATTTTCGTGCTTTGAGGAAAACACAGGATAGGTGGGTGGAAATGGTGGGATAATGACTGGACAATGACGATGTCATGTAATGGACCCGCACAATTCAGTGAGTGGCCAGTCATGAATGTGCAATAAACTGGAGGTGTAGAGACGCCCCGTGTCCACCTGTTAACAATTCGGAAATATAGGCAGATACTGACACCTTAAATTGCAGCCACTGTAAAATATGCTGAAGATTATACTTACACCAAAGAGGCCATGAACACAAAGGTGCAAGATCATGTTGTAGAAAACACTGGTAGAACAGGGGAAATGGGCAAGACCCTCCAAGAAATGGATTTTTGTTTAAGGCTGAACTAACCGAAGAACATTCATGGAAGTATCTAGCCTGCATCATAAGAACTAGATCCTCTTGCATATGAGATTAGACAAAATGACGCTATGCGTTTACACCCCAATCCAGTGAACTGCTTGTGCAGTTGCATATGCAGGGCTCTTCCTTGGCTCTCAACCCAAGAACACCATCCAGAGCCCTGAGATCTTAGGCTGAGAGCCAGCAAAGACTCATGCACATGTGCAGATGTGGGAAAGAGCAGGGCATGCAACTTGAGAGCTTCACTTTCTAGTTTTGCTGTGACAAGACACTGCTGAGGAAATATCCTGCTATTCAGATTGAGCATTCGCTATGCTTACTTTTTACTTTTACTTTTTTTTTATACTTTCATTGAATTGTTACAGATTGTACTTTTTGCATTTCATTGCCATTTAACTCCACAGTTTAGAATTCCCGCCCCCCTCCTGTCTCTATTCATCAGCCATTGTGAATATTCAGGCTGTGGTGGGCGGTTGCTGCAGGTTATTGTGATGTCCGAACCCGTTGCTGTGATTAAGAAACTACTCATGAACCATGGGCTGTTTGGAGGTTGTAGGTGGTTTGTTAACCAAGCCGACAACCCACCCTGTGCTGGGTTTGGACATCATAAGTTGCGGCAACTGCCTGCCACAGCATGAATATTCACAGCGGTCACTAGCACACACTGCAACCCACCATGGCTTAAATAAGCTTAAATAAGCCTTGGTGGGCTGTGGCAATTGTGCAAACTGGCCCATATGTTTAGACAAATGAATGTTTAAATACCCTTGGTGGAAGTGATAAAGAAATGTTCACAATCTTTTGACCTCAGCCCTGTGAAATGAGCAGCTACACTAAGCTCTAAAGGTATTTTAGCAGAGTCGAAAGGTTTGTGTGTATCCAGTAGGGATCACCTGCCCTTGAAAAGGGCACCCACCATCTTATATCATAAATTGCTTTTGCTATGGCATATAATTTGCCATGCAGCACCCTTGGACATACGAACTAGTTGAGTGGTCCCTTAGAACTGGTTCATAGTATATGTTTGATAAAATATGAATCTTTAAAAAAAGGGAGGGAGGGAATTGGAATATCAGAATACCTTTGTAATACATTTTTACAGGTAAAATGAAAAACTTGGGTCCCAGAGAACGTTGTGGTTCATATTAGCACTTCGGGGATTTTAACTTTTTGGCCAATTCTGATGTGCCAAATAATACTACTCAACATAGATGGAAGTGTGTAACAAGTACATTGGATAGACTCATTACAGATTCCTACAATGCAGCCCAATTTGTCTTTCACCACTACCTTTCACTGATAGTTAGAATGGAAAAATACTGCACTGAAAAATAGTTTAAGCTATTAGAATTGATGCAAAATGTTTTCAAGTTTGGAGTCCCTGATCAAATTCAGCTCTTTCAAAGCATAAGCTTTATGCATGCGTGCTTGCGTGCGTGCGCGCGCGCGCGCGCACACACACACACACAGAACCTAAACTAGAATTCGGTCAGGTAAGTATTACTGCAGAATTTGCCAGTTCTGCTGAAGGCAGAAGAAATGGTTTTGGCTGCACCACAGAGCACTCCCTCTTCAGTGGTTGAGTAGGGAAAGGGCTTAGCTTAATTATACAAAGAAATCCACTGTCTTTCTCCCCTCCTGCCTGGAGGAGAATGTCCGCATATAACCAGCTGCTGCCCACTGGACTGAGGACCAGGATTTGGAAAAGGAAGGACATTTATATGCAGGGGGGCTTCAAGCAAGGCTTTTACGGTTCAATCGCTGTGCCTCATTCATGGAATGGGGGTTCCAGGTGACATAGTCTTCCATTTGTAACCCTCTCGTGTTTTCCCACTGCTTCTTCCATCTTTTTCCTTTTCACAAAGAAACCATCAAAGAGAAAAAGATGGAATAGCTGTGCAACCCCTTTTGACTGTAGCGCTAGGAGACCCCCTGTCTCGAAGCACTCCAAGTCCTTCTGTTAAGTGCAACACAGAAAGCATCCTGTTCCTTTAAATCCTATGGGGAGACACAAACACAGGTTTTGGGGAATGAGGAAGAAAATTAATACCAAGAAAAAACAAAGGTAAATGTATTGTGTTATCAAAAATAAGGTATGCACTGCCAGAGTACCAAGAAACATAAAAAATAGATAAGGAAAATGAATAAATTTCCATCTTGGAGAGGCAACCCTTTGGGCCTCATCTAATGCTACTCTTTCACAGAGTTGCCAAGGGCCTTATGATGCTAGTGTGGCTGCCATTGCATGGTAAATCATTGTATGGATGAAAGGGCTCCTCATGTGTTTCTGCAATTTTTAACCATGGCAACAAAATATTTCTTTTGTAGGCAGCTTTGCTGCTGTGGTTAAGATTGTCCCAAACACCTTGGAAACTTATAAACCACAGTTTGTACTCCCAACAGCAAACATGTCACCAACATGAAACTGTAAAAACAGGCCTATGTTTTGAAGCATCCCTAGTCTATGCCTATAGTTAGAACCAAGGGTTGGGGTTTTGATCCTTGTGCTGGCAATTCCTACTTGAAGAATACAAGTTGATGTAATGCCTTGTGGAACTTACAAACTAGAGGAACTTACAAACTAGAGAACGCAACCATTCTGTATGCTACAAAGGGAAAGCATGTTTCTAGCACAACTCTCTAATTTTCCTTCTGAAATGTACAACTGGTAGGAAATTTGTACATACAAGCTGTTGAGGACTTAAATTACACCATACAAAATGAAGATGTTTCTTTAGGACAACTAAGACACAATACTTCAGTGAACACCTTTATTGCTGGCTCCACACAAAACTTCCCCTCTGATTTATCACATAGCTTAAAACACAGAGCAGAGGTGGGCAGCACAGGGCCCTAAAAGGGTCAAATTTAGCATATAACCAAGCTAGATTTGCCCTTTTTGGCACTCTGTCGTGTTCCAGGTGCCATTTTTTTATAATTAAAAAAGAAAAACAAAAACTGTTTTCAGGTTTCCCAGCAGCCTGCAGCCTGTGGGGAGGGCGTATGCGGGGGCGAAAATGGCACCCAAACCTCCTGAAGTTGCCCACTCCTGACATAGACTATTTGCTAGGGGATAGTTACATGGATTTCAGTAAAATGACTCCAGGTTTAATCGTTTGGGAAACTACAGCCCAAGATTGAAATTAACAGGGATCAAGGATTGCAATCTTTAGTGAATCAATGGAAGGAAGAAACGGTGAAAGCAAAGTTTGGAAGAATAAAGTCTGAGTAACCTTTTAACCAAGTTAACCTATTCCCTTTTCTTACTCACTCATAGACAATGTGTTATAGATTTGAGAGTGTGCTTTACAAGAAAATGTTTAACATTCCTGGAGTAACGTATAATGGTGGTGTTGTTGTTGTTGTTGTTGTTTTAGTTTATGATAAATGTAAAGGTTATACCTAGATCTATACATTCTGAGTAGTGGGAGCAATGAAATGGACATCCAAATGTTAAAACTGTTCATGAGCTTTGTGATGTTTTTCAGAACTTTCCAAAATGTTTTTCTTTTTTCAAAAATTAGTTGTTTCATTACTTGTTGTTTCACACTTCTTAGTAACTGCTGAAGTTATTTTGTATACTATTTTTCAGGAAATGGCGAGTGTACAAATTAGGAGCTCTTAGGATCAGGCAGAGAAAATTCTGTATGCAAGTCCCCCTTTCTCCTCCTCCTTTCTCTAGCTTAAGCATGACGATTCCTTAATGACCTTCAACAACAACAACAACAATAAAAGACAAAAAGGCTAGTTGAAATAAGCATGCTTTCCAGAGAGAAAGCTTACAACATTTGATGCTTTTCAATTCAGAAAAAAAGGCAAGTAAGAGAGCAATTCTATGGTCCCGGGGGAGTGTCCTAGGGACCAGAGGATTCTTCAGAGTACCTCTGCCAAGCCCATAGATACTACTACAACCTCAGAAGGGGGACTCCAAAATCTGATCCCTCTCCCTGCCCCCTTGCAGCCGCTGCAGAAAGAACAGTGCTGGGTGCTTTCTGAGGTCACAAAAGTGGCCTCAGAGGACCTCAGAGAGGTCTGCAAGGGGGGGGGTTCTAGTGGATACGGAGGGGAGAGGCCAGGATATCACGTTTTCTATAGTCCTTCCAGCCCCAGTCCCCACCCCCGGCAGCACGTCTACTCTAGATGGGTTCAGAAGCCCATCTAGAGGAAAAAGTATAAACAGGAGATCGGAGAGTGAAAATTGCTTCCGTTGCTCATCCCGCCCTATTGGCAGCAGCCTGGCAGGGCATTTGATACTTGGAAGCCTCCAGATCAGAGGTTTCCATCCAACAAGGGCACAACCCATAGGACTGAACCCTAAGGGGGTGGGCATGACAGAGGTGTATAAAATTATGCATGGTGTGGAGAAAGAGCATAAAGGTTTTCTCTCTCTCTCATACTGGAACCCGGGTCATCCAGTATGCTGAATGGTGAGAGATTTAGGACAGAGGAGGAAATCCTTCACACAGGGCATAGTTAAAGTATGGAATTTGCTGACACAAAATGTGAAGATGGTCAACAACTTAGCTGGCTTTACAAGGGGATTGGGGCATTAGGGTATTGATGGCTACTAGACATAATGGCTATGTGTGCCTTCCAGGATCAGCGGCACGTTGCATCTGAATACCAGTGCTCAGAAACAACTGTAGGAGAGGGCTATTGCCCGCCTGTCCTGCTTGTGGGCTTCCCATAGGCCTTTGGTTGGCTACTGTGAAAAACAGAGTATTGGTCCAATACAGCAGCAGGGCTCTTATGTTCTTGAGCTGTTATGTTCTTGTGGGCCTCGTTATGCTCCCCTCCCCACTCAGAGAATATTTAAAGGGACAGGCAGGGATTGAGGGCTGGGTAGAAACAGCATCCTTTCAAAGCAGCAGGGCTGACTCCCATCCCCAAGGCAATGAGTTACTACCGAGTAGATGTAAGCCCTCGCCTCATGCAACTCTTCCCTTCTGCAAATCAGCGCCGCTTCCACCAGCCTGCAGTGAAGCCAGCTGAGGTCTCATGGACTCCCAAACTGCACTGAAGCCGCTGTGCCTGAAAACCCGCCACAAATAGAATTAAAAAACACACACCTGTATTAAGGGCAAGAAATGCCGCATTAGGTATGGGGAGGGGCACGCATCATCTGACCTGATCAACTTGAGGGCAGAGCAGAACCAGAGTAAAAGCCTAGTGTAGATGAGCCCCTTAAAAGGAGGGAAAGCAAGATCACATGACGTTTTATGTGAAATTTCCAACGCATTACTCTCTTTTAAAATTGCTTACGTAGGGCCTGTATTAAAGAATATACCTAACTGTCTGGCTATTTAAGAGTCAACGTAGAAAAAATATCTGCCTCTTAGGGTTGTCCGGGAAGTAGCATCCTCTGGAGCCATGCTAAGATGGCTGTCTGTGCTATAGTGATTGGAGCCTCTGAGCCTAATGTGTATATTATAACTAATAAGGTACAAACCAGATCATAATAGTTATCTCCGGAATGACTGAAACTTCAGTTTGTTCACATCTATTTACATGGCGAAGTTATTTCATCTCCACCAGACCAAGTACATTTTATAGTATGTGCCCAGTGCCAGGCTGAGTATAAATGCCAGTGCAAATTCACATCCACTGACTTCACAGAGGTCTAATGGCTTCTTTCCACAAGAACACATTAAGTGAATTATTCATTTTTTCGTAATTACAGATTGTAAGTACCATTCCCATAACAGCAACAGACTACACCTGCATTCATATCTCATTAAAATTAAAGAGTACTTTGCAAACCCTAGACAGGGTTCCCATCACTTTGACAGCTGAAGAGGGGATGTTTCCAGGTGCAGTTTGCCATTAAGATGCTGGAGAAGCTTCACCTATAAAAAATCCCCTCTTCTACACAAGAAGCTCTGTCCTCATTTGCATGTGGTCATTGTAGCTGGGGGAGTGGGTAGCTGTGCTCCAGACTGCAGCTACTACACATATGTGGTTTTCTGGCTGGAGAAAAAAAAACCCCTCTTTCAACCAAAACAGGTGACCTGTGTATCCTTTCTGTAAAAAAACATGTGTTGGGGGGGTTTACTTTCAAGGAGGAAAAGAAGGACGATAGGCATTTCCTCACCCCAACGCCCTGAAGACAAACTGTCTGGCTCCAAATGAAATAAATGGATTTGGCCTTCTTTTAGCCTTCTACTACAATTCAGCACAGACAGTTTGTAAAGACCCCACAAAGACCTTAATTTGGCTATGGAAATGCTCCCTCTTGAGCAATATTTCACACTCATGGGAGCAGAAGTTTCAAGAATATGCGATGGAGCAAGTGACAGAGCAAAGTGAAAAACTACTTCTTTCCTCAGTTTAAATAAAATGGCAACATTTCAATCATAGAACTGGGAACAATTATTCCATTGACTTCAGCAGCCCTGCTCTGAAGTCAGAGTCTTCGGAACTAGAGCTTAGAAGTCCTGTTTCTAAGCGCTACACATGATTTCCAGGTACCCCGTTGCAAGCAAGAGTTCTCTGAGGTAAACATTTTGTGAGCTAAATTTTTCTTTAAAATCCCCTGGACCAAAATTAGCAATTAAACATTAGCGCAATACCAAGTATTCTGTCAAATCTGCTGGCTAAGCGTAAGTTAAATCATGAGGAAGAAAGTGCTGAGGAATATCCACATACATGCTTTTGCTGCGACACTCTTCAGGTAAGGCTTCTTGGCAAAGACATCTTTTTGTTTTCAAAGAGTGCTCCACCTAATTTTCTTGCTATGCATAGATTTGCAGAGAAACGATCATAAATGGCTTTCATAAACAGCGCCCATGTCCTGGTCGCTTCCCAGACCCAGTTCAGTCTGGCTGAGTTCAGCAGAAGACTTGGAGATTGGCTCAGGAGGCTGTGCCGGCACTTGGACTGTCTCTTCTTTCTCCTCTTCCGTCTCTTCTTTAAGCTCTAATTGTATGCTATCTGGTGACTGGTCATCGACACAGTCCCTTTTAGTCAACTGGTGAACAGATACTTTGATTGCAATCTTGAGCGGTGGCTCGTGCAGAGAAGATGCATCTGAGTCAGCTGCGAGAGAGTCACTGCGCTTTAGGGGATTGGGGATCATGTACATCTCTTCTGTTTCGGTGGTCTCCTGTCCTTCAGCCGACTGCCTTACAAAGTTCTGGCCTTGCTCCTCTAATCCCACCACCTCCATGATTTCTTCCATGATAGTCCTACAGTTCATAATGAGTGGGGGCAGTGGGACGCTCCTGGCTAACTCTTCAATGTAGCGGGCAAACTCCATTGTCTTGAACTGTGTTACTTTGGCGAGCTCAAGAGTTTTTGCTGATGTGATGATCGGGATGCGTTTAGCAATCTCAAAAGCTTTTTGCAGTTTTTCTGCTCCTTCTGTCCGAAAGAATTCATTGATAGCTTTCTCGGTCTTTTTCAGGTGGCTGCTCATCATGCACAGCCTAGTAATGTTTAAGATCAAAACAATGGTAAATGCTACAAGGCATACGATCATATAGTAGATCCCCATATCTCCAGAGGTAAAAACAACCCTCAGAGTCACTGTATTATTCACTTGGCCGTAGATGTTAGAAGCAATACATGTGTATTTTCCTCGATCCTCAAATGTCACGCTAGTAATATTTAGTTGTCCATTGTCGAGAATCCATTTTCCTCCTGGAAAGATGGCAGAAATGATCAGTACAATGTATTTGCTGAGATTAAACTATAGCGGAAAACTTATTCTCACAACCATGCTTCCTCTTTCAGGGGACCAGATACTCGATGCATTGAGATTGTCTGCATAGAGCTTTTCTTTTTAACAATCTCTATAATAATCTGTATCATGGAATATCATAGCTATATAAATATTTTAAAAATCCAAGTCTGGTATTTGGGCAGACGTGGCCATTAACTTTGATGAGCTTCCGTCAGGCTTTCAAAATCTGGCTGTTCAGGCGGGCATTTGGGGTGGGTTAGTTTTGTTGTTGTTTTAGAGCAATGTTGTTTTGTTTAGTTGATTATGTAAATTTGTTGTATTTCGTGTTGTTATTTATATTGTACGCCGCCTAGAGGGGTCGGGTAGCCAGCCAGATGGGCGGCTAAGAAATCTAATAAATAAATAAACAAGCAAACAAACTAGATCTAGCCAATATCCCAAACTGTGTCAGGATGGAACCCAGGCTCCCTCGTTTGTTTTCAGATTCTAAATCAGATTCAGAGGCAGAGCTACAAGAAGCCCAGTCGCGACAAAGAGTGGGGGAGGAAATTCCCCAAGATTCTCCAGGAGTCAGGGATGAATCTTCCCAGGAGCTTATCTAACAGGAGACCCAGGTTCAGAGACCATCTTCCCCGTCCCCCTTGTGGGAACTCAGGAGCACCAGGATTGACAGATCCCAGAGTCCACCGCAGGGTTAAGCAGGTGAAGTTGAGAAGAGATGGGAGGCAGTCTGCCAGATTGGCTGCACATCAGAAGTTGGGTCAAGAGGACCCTCCCTGAAGGAGGAGTCCAGTAAAAGCCTGTCAGGCAGGCAAGAAAATTTGTTCGATAAACAACTGCCTTGCTTTGTTTAGCTAATTAGGCTTAGAGAACAGCTCCTAGCCTTCACAGACACTACAGGAGTGAAGACATGTTTTAAATGAATAAAGACTTTGTAGATTGCACAGTGAGTCTCTGTTGCCTCACTATTCAGTGGGAGGGCTTGAAATCCTGACAAACTGCTCCCTACAGAACCGCCACAGATGATAGGCAAAATATTGCTTGTTTAAAAAGCTGGTTGTGTTTTTAGGGGAAAACGTCCCTCAAGCCTTTCTCACTGATTAAATTGTGTACATTGTCGGTAATTCTAAAATCATCTGACCTGCAGTTTAAACACCAATATTTTTGTGCAAGTAAATGGAATTAAAGTGGTTTAAGTGAAAAATGATCCAATCTTCTAAATAATAGATGTGTGGAAAAAGGCTTTGGCTGCAATTTAGCAGAGTTAGGCAGGCTTATGCCCAATGAGATCAATAGGCTCATGTGCACCAAAACTCTGATTTGGATTTTCAAGGATTTTTAGACTTGTTATGAATGCTGTTTAAACAATTTCTCCCAGTTGCCAGAACATAAGACGTTCCCTTTTGCCAGGTCAGACTATTTGTCCATCTAGGCCAGTATTGTCTGCTCAGACAGGCAGCAATTCTCTGGCAGAGGTATTTCTCCTCAGTTGCTACTCAGTTCTTTTAGGAATATAGAAGCTGCCAGATGCCAAGTCAAACATTTAGTCCATCTAGTTTGGGATTGGCTACACTGGCTGCCAGCACGTGTCCAGGGTTTCACACCAGAGTCTTTCCCAGTCCTGTCTGGAATGCCAGAGATCGAACTACCCCCCCCCCCCCCAATCACTTAATGTCAGAAATCCCAACACAACAGTCTGGCTTAGGGGTGTTACATGGGGAAGGAAATTGGGAGCTGAGTGCATGAGCAAGGGTGGCAGCCTTTCCCATACCGCTGGATGCTTCCAGTGGCAAAGGCGTTATCACGTTCCATGCCTTTGCTCACCTCGCCTTGCAATTCGCAAAGCCTCCCACCCATCACAGTGAGAGGTGCTTGGCTAGTGTAACATCACGGCAAATTACAGGTCCTTTGAAAATCAGTGCTCCGAGGACCCCAGCAGTATCATTCAGACTGTAGCAGAATCATTCAAAGGACAAAAGCTTGTGCTGCATTGCCTCCCACACTGCTTCTGAAATTCCATTTTCCACAGTTCAGCTTGTTCCTTTCTTTGCCTTCAGACCCAAAATGCGTAAACACATCTGTGCCATACACAGTTAGCTGCACAGAAAACAAAGAGAGAAAATGACATGCCCTGCCAGTTGCCTCTGGAAAGATGCTTCTGGGAAGCCCACAAGTAGGCCATGAAGGCAATACTTTTCCCTCACTGTCATTCCCCATCAGCTGGTATTCAGTGGCACACTGCTTCTGAATGTGGAGATTGTACACAGCTATCAGAGCAAGTAACCACTGATTGTACATAGCTGTCATGGCAAGTAACCATGACAAGCAACCATCCAGAAGTATATCCAGAAGCATATCTTGCCCCTTTAAATTAGCAGCCAACACATCTTGTGGCAGTGAGTTCCATAAATTAATTATGTGCTTTGTAAAGAAATACTTCCTTCTGTCTCGTCCTGAATATCCAGCCGATCAGTTTCATTGGATGAGTCCGACTTCTAATATTATGAGTAAGAAAAATGTATTTCTATCCACTTTCCAAACTTCTATCAGGCCCCCTCCTTTGTTGCCTTTTTTTCTAAACTAAGAAGCTCCAAATACTGTAGCCTTCTCTTGTAAGGAATCTGTTCTAGCCCACACTACCATCATCCTGCTTGTTCCTTACTACACCTTTTCTAACTACAATATCCTTTTTGAGGACCAAACTACATAGAATGTTAAACATATGGTGGTGGTGTTTAATTATTATTATTACTGTTGTGTTGCTGTTATTATATTACACATGGTCTGATGTCACATGCATATATATTTTAATTGCAAACAGCAGCTGCTGGTGTGGGAGGAGGGGCTGATCAGGATCATGGCTACAGCAGGTGAGATGGGCTTAATCCTTCCCAATCCTCAGTCCCAACAAAAATCACCCCTCTGAAGCTGCTTCTTAAATTAGGAGGGAAACCCCCATTGACGCCAATGGTTCCTCAGATGCATTGGGAAGAGCAATAGCAGTGGCCAAGACTCAACTTGGCTGGGGTTTGGGTTCAGACTGGCAAATTCTCCCTCCCTCGCCCCACATTCTTTGAACATGCCAGAAATATCAAAGGGCATGGGGTTTGATTCTTCTGCTCAGATCCCCCTTTCTGTGTTCTCTGTAATGTCCAGATAAGTCAGGGGAGGTGATCTTTGTGGTGAGTAGAGATAGTAACCAGAGGAAGAGGGATAGTTGCCCCTTACAACCTGTCAAGTAATCTGTGGACCCCTGGATAAATATAAACTACAGCTCCTTGTGACCCAAGTTAAAATGTGACACAATAATTGCACCATCTCATGTATCGTGCTTTAGCACTGTAATTTGCATACGATGAATGAAAAATCTCTCAGAACTATACCTCTGTCCCCATCTTCCTTCACCAAATGGCCATTGGAGTTGTACCACTTGTACTCTGGGCCTGGGTGGCCTTCAACGTTGCAGTCAATCAAGGCACTGTAACCTTCTTTGACTATAATGTGATCGATTCTGGAGATTACCACAGGCACAGATCCTAAGAGCATGTTAGTGCGGTTTAAAGTGCTATTAGTGACATCTTCAGCAGTTGTCAAAGCTGCTAGTAATATGAAAAGGCATATGGTAGTCCAATAGTACAAAAGGAGGTGGCTGTTGAACATGTTCATCCGTCTTCGGGATACTGCTGAGCAAAGTTAATGTGGACCAGGAATTGTGTATTGTACTGCCCTGAAGAAGCCACTGGGAGTATTAACCTTGATGCATGAAATTTCAAAAGTCAAGAAGATAAAACCCTGCAAAATAAAACAAGTTAAATCAGCAAATGGGTGTGCGGCTGGGAAAGCAGAACTGTCGACTTAGCAATGCTCATTTACACTAATAATAAGATTCGAAAGCTATCATTTCAATGTTTTAGCTCAATGCTAATGATATTACAGTTCCTCAAAACATATATTTTTCTGCTCATTGAGTTGTTCGACCTAATTTTATAATAAAAAATACTGTTTTGTACAAATTAATCAATGTACTCATTTAAATTTAATAAAGAAAATACAGTAGCTGAAATAATCCTCACTTCCCACTATAAAATATAAATGGGAAAAGGAAAGACATGTCCTCTTACTGTTGACATGGCTGGTTCAGTTCTACAAGACTCACTTAAATCATCTATTCCACTGAAATCAATAGAACAGTATGTAGGAGTAAGGATGATTATTGTAAGAGTAATTAATGTCCTTAACCAATCCAATTATGCCAAAACGCTGCAGCACATATGTGAAAGTATCTTGGATTTAGCAGAGGCTACTGGGGGTGGGATGCAAAAAACCCGATATGGACACATAATTTTTGCATACATGTCAGAATGTATCTAAAGGCATAGCTTACAATTCAGGAAGAATCCAGAAACACACTCTAATTTACTATAACCCTTTAGCAGTCAATTATCTACCAAAAGGCTTTCCACTGGAAGTACATTATGGCTATGGTCTCATTAGATCCGGAATACAGTTTGGTATCCATTCCATTAGATAAATGTAATGTGGCTGATACAATTAATATAGCAACAAAGCTGTCAACAGTCACATAATCTTAGTCAATGCAGTAGATCATTATTCACAAATAACTCAACACTGTCCTCTTCTCAGTTGCTTAAAAAGAAAGGTAACTGACATGTTGGGCTTCATTAAAAAGGAGCACTGAATCTCAACACAGAGAGATTCTGTGGGCCAGAGAGGGGCCATAACTCAGTGGTAGAACATTACATGTCAAAGATCCCAGGTCCAATTGCTGCCATGAGTTAAAGGGATCTGGATATTTGATTGTAGGGTTGTAGTGGGCTAGAAAAACCAGTTGTCTGCTTCATACATTCATAACAATACTTTACTCAGCACTGGGTACTGTTGCTAAGCATTTACAGGTGGACGGAAGCTATATATACAATATAGTTGGTCAGAACTCAAATTCACATACTGTCATGTGCTGCTATCAAATGTTAATAAGATCTGCTTTGAAAAAAGAGAGACCAATGAGGTGCCAAAGAGATATGTGCCGCTCTGCTATTGAGCATTCTTTCATTTCAGAAGACGTGTAGTGTTGAACAATGCTCATATCTCGATCTATTTGTCCCAACAGTGACTGTATCATCCGATCAACCCAGCTGGTGTCTCCACGACAACAGAAGGAGAAGCGAATGGAGTACCAGATTTTTTTTTAAAGGAATCAGCTTTGCTGCGATTTAGTCCATGCAAGGCTCCACGAAGGAGTGCTTCGCACCAGTAAAAATCACTTCACAGAACATACTTCCTGGTGGGGGTGGGGGTTGGAGTGAACGTCATCTGACTGGCAGGGGCTGCTCAACCAATAAGAGAGGCTTCACCCTCCTCTCCCCCCCCCTTTCTCCTTTTCCCCCTGAAGGTCCAGATACACCTGCATTTCAGGAGCAAGCCTCATTGACCACAAGGGAGTTACTTCTGAGTAGGCACATGTATGCTTATGCTGGGAAAGACAGGGGATGACTATGACGGGGAGATGGGAAACCAGCCCTCTTTCTAACCACAAGATCTCTATAAGGAAGGTGTGAAGTAGTTACTTCCTAAGGCAATAAACCAAGACATGGATAAATCGGTGAAGCACTTTACAGGCTTTACACTTCAATTCATGGGGATCTTTGTAAATTCTGATGTGGGCATTCAGAGGGAAAGCCTCATTGAGCACAATGGGAGTTACTTCCGAGTAGACACACATATGCTTGTGCTGGGAAGGGTGGGGGGAGAACACAGGCATGGGAAACTAGCCCCCTGTCTAACCAAACCGATACTGTGCAGGTTCTCTATAACGATGCTGTGAAGTAGTTACTTCCTAAGGCAATACACCAAACTAGGGAGAATTGGAGCCTCGAGATCACTCTTTGGAGCATTTAGGGAATGTGCTTTAAACTGTGCCATTTCAACTGAGGTGACTCTGTAAATTCTGATGTGGGCATTCAGGGGACAAGCCTCACTGAGCACAATGGGAGTTACTTCTGAGTAGACACTAATGGGTTTGTGCAGGGACAGGAAACACAAAGGAAACACCTCTTGACCAGGGTCATGGTGAAAGGCACACCCCTGGGCATGGCTAGTATACCCGAGGTCAATGCGGGGGTTGGGGCACACAGCAACTATATCACTGAGAATCCAACTTGAGGAAAAGAATGGGACTTTCAGCAGTCTCAGGAAATCCGGTTTTTCCCTGATAAGCTCCAGGGTGGCTGCTGGATGGCCACGATGTCATGTATCCCTAACGACCTCAACAGGCAGCCATCTCAGAGTAAATCGCTGATGGAGACACCCCCACCCCCCAGACTACAATCCATGTACTCTCTCTTGGCTGTATATGCTGACCTTTTTGAGCATCCTCCTTACTTGGCACATCACTTTGTAGACTTTAGGGCTAGGGATCCATGAGACTGTCAAGCTCAGTCTTGTTGAGGTTCTCATTTTTCTACCGCCAAGCTCATTCTGATTTGGGTCTGCATCGGATTGTGAGCCTTCTCTCCCCCACCCCCAATGTATGCATTATTTGTACACATTTCTTAAATATTCACACCCCCCCCTTGAGAACAGTCGTCCGCATGCACTTTCAAATGTATGCATTCTTTGTACGCACATTTCAAATGTACTCAGTTTTGGGAAGCCTCAGAAATGTATGGGTTTGATCTCATTAGTGAAATGTATTCCATTCTGTGTTCAGTCTGGGAGGTATGAAGTGGGCATTCTTGCATAAAATTGAGAACCCCACAAATTTCCCACCCATCCCTAGTTAGGGCATTTATGCACCACAGGGAAAAGCTGCTCTTACCTATTCTCTTTTGGGGTATGTTTCTGTTTCTTCCCGTACCCTCTCCTTTGTTTGTAACCATGTGCCTCCAAAACCAGAGATACAAGGGTACCAGCAGGCAGGACAGGGATCAATTTGAAAGGACAAGAAGCTCTTGAGGGTATGTGTGTAGCGTTGGACTGGGCTGGCAGCAGACAGAAAGCTAAAATCAAACAAAAAATCCATATACATGGTCATAACTTGAGGTATATGCGGTGGGGGAAGAGTGTTAGTTAACAAGCCATTTTTAAATAGATGTAATTTATACTTGGCACATCCTGGAAGCACTCTGATACTAGGGCAACCTGACGCAACGTGCTAACCGGCTGTACTGCTTGGTTGGGTATCACAGATATGCACCATAAATACGATGTAATATATCTTAGAATGTGAGGAACAAACGAGTACATGACTCTACTAGATATTTAGCTGAAATTTCATTCTTAGGATTCTTAGACTGTACATTTTGAAGTTCAAAGTACCTTTCAGACACATTTCAGTTTGATATAAATTAGAAATAATTATTCTTGCTAGCCACCAGACGTTTGAGAGTGATATTCTCAATTTGTAAGGGAGAGAAAAAGCATAGCCTCTGCTTCTGAACTCACTATCTTCATGACTTATGAGGTACACCTTAGGAAATGGGCAACAGCTATTTCTAAAGAAATCATGTCCTATTTCAAATATGTGAGGTTTTTTGGCCTATTTCCAATAGCAACAGGACAACTGAAAACAAGTTCCATTTAAAATAGGAAATTTAAATAAATAAATGAGATAAAATAGAACCAGCAGTTTAAAAAAAGCTGTCCTATCTGCTATTCCTTAAAGTAAGACCCTGGTGCAAGATCAATTCATTTAAAGGAGAGTGTTAAAGATTTAGAACTGAGTCATGGCAGGTTCTCAATTCTGTTCTTGCCAAAAAGGTCACATTTGTGCCAGTGAGGATCAGTGTTGGGTTTGGATGTGAGGAATCTGGTTTCAAGTCCCCTCTCGGACTTGAGGTTTTCTGAGTGGGCTTGAGAAAGACTCTCACCCTAGGCTTACTTCACCGGGTTGTTGTAAGCATAAATGGCAAGGCATTTTGTCCCCTGGCAATACAATAGAAATGACAGCTAAAAATGCAACCAGCTACCACCAATAGCTACCTGATCCTTTTGGAACATAAGCTGACTTATACTGAGTCAAACCAACGGTCCATCTAGTTTTAGTCAGGGTCTTTCCCAGCCCTAACTGGAGATGCTGGGCACTGAACCCAAGATCTTCTGAATGGGAAGGATGTGCTCTACCACTGTGCTACAGCCCTTCCCCCATGGAAAATCTGTTTGTCCAGGGACAAAAGCCAAACAGCAAAAACTGTATCAGTACCATGGATAACAATAGATCTATTAACATACAATCTTCAAGTCTCTGAAAAGCAGTTGTCTGTCTGTACACAGGATGTGACTGCAAAACTGAAGCCACATTACAGAAAAGTTGTGAAAAGAGTAAGGGACAATTAGTGATAGGTGTCAAGTGACCTATGTGCAGCACATAGTTATTACTGGCTAGCGAATCTTACTCCCTTCTTGATTTCACATTGTTAGTGAAGTACTGGATATTGGAAGGATTTACCCCTATCTCAGCAGGGATGGAAAACAAAGCAGGAAGACACCATTACCCTTGTTCCATAGAGATTATCTGCTGACAGTGTCTCTCTTAAAAGGGTCAAGTGCTTTGACTTAGGGCCAGTTAATATTTTACAGAGATGGTGTGGTAGCTGCTAAAAAACTACTCCCCTGTGGTCAGTTCCCACATTACCTTGGTTGTGTATTGAAAGCTCCAATCATGCAGGTTCACATCAATCTCCTGCCATCACTGCTCCCTCCCACTCCACACAACTAGCCACTGGTGATGTTGCAGAAAGGATTGATGGCATGTTGAGTATGACCTGATGTGATTGGAGGTTCTGCACACTATTGAGCTGACATGAAACATAATCATTGGTAGCTATCATGCGACCTTTATGACATGATTATGGCTTTAGAAATTCTTAGAAATCACACACACACAATCTTTGAATTCGGCTACATGCAACGTGTGTGTTTTGTTTTTTTTAAGTACAGTTTCGATACAACTCACCTTATCAATCCTATGCATGTCTGTTCAGAAGTAATTCCCACTGAGTTCAATGGCATTTACTCCCAGGTATGTGTATATAGGATTGCAGCCTATGGAACACATCTGATTGTTGTGTTTTCCTTAAGGCATATAGTTTTAAGACACAACACTGATCATTTTCTGCTTGATTTTAAACAGAAAGGTTTATAAAGTCTATAATGCCATAGCAGCTGAAAAATGACATTTTCCAAGTGAAAAAAGAGGAAGAAATGTTGGAGTTGCATGTAAACATACTTTCCTTGTGTCTGAAGCCAATGTCTTTATATGTACTATGATCATAGGCATCCTACAGATTTTGACTTTGGAAGAATTTACTGATGCGGTACAGCACGTTCAAAAGTTCACTGGAATTTTGCAGGCTCATGGGTGTGAACTGTCCAATAGAACATCAGACAGTGAGGCACTAGAAAGGGAGATCAGTAAGTTCACACACTGCTAGATGTGAATTGTCCAGCTTTGGGCAGTTTTTATATGAGCAAGCAAGCAATGCTCCCTGACTTTGAACATTATAGCTGAACCACCACAGCCGTGGGGTGTTATTTCTTTTCTTGCTATGTTTTTCACTGTGGTTTTAATTGATTTGCTTTTATGTTATGTTTTAGCTAAGATTTTGTCTTCAATCTGTATATTGTTATCGTAAGCCACTTTCAACACAGCACCATAGTTGGTGGAAAGGGGGAATATAAATGGAACAAATCTTCAGGATACCTCCATTCCCATCTTTGCTAGATCTAGCAGAATGATAGGACTGAAAAATATATATACTCAGGATACACCATACCAGCATGTTCACAGCACCACACCAGGTTTAAATTCAACATACCATACCAAAAATGCATGTGTTCAATCACACAAAATCTCTTTCTCTCCCTCTTCCCATCACGTCTTCCCCCACTCCTTCCTCTCTCACTTACACACTTCAGCAAGCAGAAAAGGAATATAACAGGAAAAATATCACATGCAATGCAATTCTATGCATTTGTATCTACTCAGAAGAAAGTACTCAGAACAGGGTCCCACTATGCTCAATGAGACTTATTCCCCACCCTAGGAAGCATGAATAAGATAGTAACTTTACTATGCAATCCTATACATGTTTCCTTAGAAGTAAGTCCCATTCTGTTGGTAGTTACCCCAAAGTGCGTCTAGATTTGTTGGCTAAGGCTGCAATCCTATAGGCCCTTACCTAAGAGTAAAGCCTCGCTGAACTAAATGGAACTTGCTTCCTGACCAAGGACTGTGCAGTTAGGCAGGTAAAAACATCTCCCTTCCAATTCCAGTCTTTTTGTTTGTTTTATTAGGGATTTCCCCCTTGGACACCACAGCTTGTGGTTCAAAGATGGAGTATAAAATGTACTGGAGGTCTATTCATCATTGGAAAATAACAAGAATATTTAAAGCAAAGCTAAATTTACAGAGGTACAGATTATATTACGATCTTTCTCTCTAGCAGTTGATGCTAATGTGTTATTTGCAAACAAATTTGTTTTGTAATGCTTATAATTAAAAGCACACTGGACCTAGAGCCAAATATGCTCAGTTAAAGCCACACTATTATGTAGCATATGAATTGCATGCTATAGCATGTAAAACTGGGGTGGGGAAATGTTCTGACTCTGGGGGTCAGATGATGTCAAGGGACAGGCCTCTCCCTCCTGAAGCCCCTCCACCCTGAATTTTATATCAACAGAGAGAGGAGTACAATGATGTCAGGAAACCAGTTAACTCAGAAGATGTCACCTCAGTTTCCTTTTAAAGAGCGCAACTTGAAATAATATTTGTATCATTATTGACTAAAAGTGCCTACATCAGACTAATCCCCCTTGAATTCAAAGGAGACTTACTCCAAGGTGGGTATAGGACTGAAGCCTTAATTTCCTTTCATTATAGATCAGTTGCAATCTCATGTTCTACCATTAAGACAGTTTTATAACTATATTGTAATTTTAAGAGCTGAGTTGTCAGACGCCACTAAGGAAATGCATCTCTGCTCTGAATATGGCTCCTACAGCTTTAAAAATAGCTGTGATCAAGCTATGCTTTGCCTACTTTACTCCCAGGTAAATCAGCATAGGATTGCAGCCTTAAGTGTCATTCAGACATTACATTCAAAGCAGGGATTGAAGATGCAAAAAACATACATGCGGTTGAATCTCCAATGAAAATATAATATTCAACGCACTGATGCATGGATAAAATTCGTATCATCTAAAGCTGCCTTAGCCTTGTCTATGGGTGTGTCCCTTGAACCTATTTTTTTTAAAAATATACCTCACCATTCCCCTTTTAAGAAGTCCACATGGAAGCTTACAAAAATAAAAATAATTAAAGCAGAGCAGTAGCAACACAACATTAAAACCTATATGAATATTAGAAAAGCAGATTCAGCATTAAAACAGGCAGGTTCAGATGGGATCAGGCAGTCATCCAGATACCTCTCAGCCCTAAGCAGTTTAGAGCTTAGGATGTCCTATTTTGGAGTGGGAATCTGGAAGCATGAGTGATTTCCTCATTTGCAAAGCCTAGTATTTTATGTTTCATCTGAATAAGCTCTAATAAAGTAAGAAGAAAAAGTAGCATTCTTCAGCAAATAAAAGTATTTTTTACTAAAGAAAGTGGTTTAATGGGTTTTGTGCATTAAAATGTATTTGCATGCCTTTTAAAGGATATTTGTTGTTGTTGTTCAGTCGTGTCCGACTCTTCGTGACCCTATGGACCATAGCACGCCAGGCCTTCCTGTCCTGCGCTCTCTCCCGGAGCGTGCTCAAGTTCATATTCATTGCATCCGTGATGCTATCTAGCCATCTCATCCTCTGCCGTCCCCTTCTCCTTTGGCCTTCAGTCTTTCCCAGCATCAGGGCCTTTTCCAGGGAGTTTTCTCTTCACATTAGGTGGCCAAAATATTTCAGCTTCAGCTTCAGTATCTGTCCTTCCAATGAGCACTCAGGGTTGATTTCCTTTAGGATGGACTGATTTGACCTCCTTGCAGTCCAGGGGACTCGTAAGAGTCTTCTCCAGCACCACAGTTCGAAAGCATCAATTCTTCGGCGCTCAGCCTTCCTTATAGTCCAGCTCTCACAGCCATACATTACTACTGGGAAAACCATAGCTTTGATTAGACGGACCTTTGTCGGCAAGGTGATGTCTCTGCTTCTTACTATGCTGTCTAGGTTGGCCATAGCTTTCCTCCCAAGGAGCAAGCGTCTTTTAATTTCATGGCTACGGTCACCGTCTGCGGTGATCTTGGAGCCCAAGAAAGTAAAATCTGTCACTGCTTCCATTTCTTCCCCTTCTATATGCCAGGAAGTGATGGGGCCAGATGCCATGATCTTAGTTTTTTTAATGTTGAGTTTCAAACCAGCTTTTGCACTCTCCTCTTTCACCCTCAACAAGAGGCTCTTGAGATCCTCTTCGCTTTCTGCCATTAGGGTGGTATCGTCTGCATATCGGAGGTTGTTGATAATTCTCCCGGCAATCTTAATTCCGACCTCTGATTCATCCAACCCGGCATTTCTCATGATGTACTCTGCATATAAGTTAAATAAGCAGGGTGACAATATGCAGCCTTGTACTCCTTTCCCAATTTTGAACCAATCAGTTGTTCCATCTCTGGTTCTTACTGTTGCTTCTTGACCCTCGTACAGGTTTCTCAGGAGACAGGTAAGGTGGTCTGGTACTCCCATCACTTTCAGAATTTGCCACAGTTTGTTGTGATCCACACAATCAAAGGCTTTAGCGTAGTCAATGAAGCAGAAATAGACGTTTTTCTGGAATTCTCTTGCTTTCTCCATGATGCAGCGAATGTTGGCGATTTGATCTCTAGTTCCTCTGCCTCTTCGAAACCCAGCTTGTACTTCCGGTAGTTCTCGGTTCGCATACTGCTGAAGCCTAGCTTGTAGGATTTTGAGCATCACCTTGCTGGCATGTGAAATGAGCGCAATTGTGCGGTACTTTGAACACTCTTTGGCGTTGCCCTTCTTTGGAATTGGAATGTAAACTGACCTTTTCCAGTCTTGTGGCCACTGTTGAGTGTTCCAGATTTGTTGGCATATTGAATGCAGCACTTTAACAGCATCATCTTTTAGGATTTTAAATAGCTCGGCTGGAATACTGTCATCTCCGCTAGCTTTGTTGTTACTACTGCTTCCTAAGGCCCACTTGACTTCACTCTCGAGGATGTCCGGCTCAAGTTCAGTGACCGCACTATCATGGCTATCAGGGACATTCAGATCTTTCCTGTATAGTTCTTCTGTGTATTCTTGCCACCTCTTCTTAATCTCATCTGCTTCTGTTAGGTCCCTGCCTTCTTTGTCCTTTATCATGCCCGTCTTTGCACAAAACGTTCCCTTGAGATCTCCAATTTTCTTGAAGAGATCTCTAGTCTTTCCCATTCTGTTGTTTTCCTCGATTTCTTTGCACTGTTCATTTAAGAAGGCCTTCTTGTCTCTCCTTGCTATTCTCTGGAACTCTGCATTCAGTTGGGTATATCTTCCCCTTTCTCTCTTGCTTTTCGCTTCCCTTCTTTCCTCAGCTACTTGTAAAGCCTCATCAGACAGCCACTTGGCTTTCTTGCATTTCTTTTTCTTTGGGATGGATTTCGTTGCTGCCTCCTGAACAATGTTACGGACCTCCGTCCATAGTTCCTCAGGCACTCTGTCTATCAGGTCTAATCCCTTAAATCTATTCCTCACCTCCACTGTATATTCATAAGGGATATGATTTAGGTCATACCTGAACGGTTTAGTGGTTTTCCCGACGTTCTTCAATTTAAGCCGAAATTTTGCAAGAAGCAGCTCATGATCTGAGCCACAGTCAGCTCCAGGTCTTGTTTTTACTGACTGTATGGAGCTTCTCCATCTTTGGTTGCAAAGGACATAATCAATCTGATTTCGATATTGACCATCTGGTGACGTCCATGTGTAGAGTCGCCTCTTGTGCTGTTGGAAAAGAGTGTTTGCTATGATCAGCATGTTCTCTTGGCAAAACTCTATTAGCTTTTGTCCTGCTTCATTTTGTACACCAAGGCCATGCTTGCCTGTTATCCCGGTGATTTCTTGACTTCCTACTTTAGCATTCCAATCCCCTATGATGAAGAGGACATCTTTTTTTGGTGTTAGTTCTAGAAGGTGTTGTAGGTCTTCATAGAACCGATCAACCTCAGCTTCTTCGGCCTCAGTGGTTGGGGCATAGACTTGAATTACTGTGATGTTGAATGGTTTGCCTTGGATTCGTACTGAGATCATTCTATCATTTTTAAGATTGTACCCCAGTACTGCTTTTCCCACCCTTTTGTTGAGTATGAGTGCTACTCCATTTCTTCTAAGGGATTCTTGCCCACAAGAGTAGATATGATGGTCACCTGAATTAAATTCGCCCATGCCTGTCCATTTTAGTTCGCTGATTCCCAAGATGTCGATGTTCAATCTTGCCATCTCATGTTTGACCACCTCCAGCTTACCTTGATTCATTGATCTGACATTCCAGGTTCCTAAACAATATTGTTCTTTACAGCATCGGATTTTCTTTTCACCACCAGACACATCCACAGCTGAGTGTCCTTTCGGGTTTGGCCCAGCCGCTTCACTCTTTCTGGCGCTACTTGGAAATACCCTCTGCTCTTCCCCAGTAGCATATTGGACACCTTCCGACCTGAGGGGCTCATCTTCCGGCGTCATCTCTTTTAGCCTTGTGATACGTTCCATGGGGTTTCCTTGGCAAGAATACTGGAGTGGGTTGCCATTTCCTTCTCCAGTGGACCACATTTTGTCAGAACTCTCCGCCATGACCTGTCCGTCTTGGGTGGCCCTGCACGGCATAGCTTATGGCTTTACTGAGTTACGCAAGCCCCTTCGCCACAACAAGGCAGTGATCCATGAAGGGGTTAAAGGATATTACTCTGCTGGTAAAATCTGTGCCAAACAAAAACAACACTGTGCAGCTTAGGTGAAAGTTTTGCTTTTAAAATTTCTTTTGATTAAGGCCTTGTTTTTAGGTTCACTCAGTTCCTTGTTTGGTTGATTGCCTACATCCTTTATAAGGCTTCTGCAAGGCTTGTGAATTCTGCAGCTGCATAAATCATCTGAATTTCTTTAGTGGTTGTGTTTATTTAGAAGGGCAGGCAAGCCCTGATCTGTAGCTTGGTAGACAAAGCTCTTGTTCCAGAAACAGATGTTATTATTAGATATTTGCTTAACTCATTACAAATAAATAAATGCTTATTTATTAGATATTTGCTTAACTCATTACAAGACTACCCCAGGCTATGATTTGGTGTATAGCTGCTTTTTCAGTTCTGCAGCATGCGTGCACTTCCACATATGCGCATGCGCACCCCCCCCCAAGCAGTTAAATCCTGCTTATTGTAAGCTGAAAAGGAGAGAAATGCAAAATTGGGCCTATCAACCTAAATCCTTCCATCAAATGTTTCTTCCTTGCCATTTGCCCAATTTAATTTTTAGTATTACTGTTTGTTTCCAGTGCTTTATAGACAAAAATCTGCCAGGGCTCACGGCTGTTTAGACAAGCCACCCTCTGATCTGGAAGTCCTTCTCCCTAATCTCTGCTATGTGGGGAGTCTTTGTAGTCACTCAGTGGTTAAAGAAATGCAATCTGCACCAGTTTGGCTTTTTCTTCTGTTCTTACTTCATATGCTCATATGTTTCAGCTGTATGCAAAGGAACAACACTAAGAAAACCATAGGTTTTCCAGTGTGTGTTATGGATCAGCCATTAGAGATATATGAATGAGAAACAAATCAAATTCTGTATGATTGCCCTTCTTGCTTTCTTTTCTAAAAGATGAAGAAAGATCAAAGGATGGGGGAACAGGAATATTTACCCAGGCTGGGAGTGGGGGGTGGAATTTGGCCTGGGCTGCAAGCTCATTACCATGAGGGAAACATTTTGGCTAAAATAATGTAGATTTTATTTATTTATTATTTGTATATTTATATTCCACCTTTTTTTCCTCTTGCAAGGAACCCAAGGAA
Organism: Heloderma suspectum; assembly: GCF_057233095.1. Taxonomy (NCBI): domain Eukaryota; kingdom Metazoa; phylum Chordata; class Lepidosauria; order Squamata; family Helodermatidae; genus Heloderma; species Heloderma suspectum. The sequence continues at coordinate 76,768,482 of NC_139462.1, forward strand.
GTTTACATGGTCCTCCTTTTCTCCATTTTATCCTCACAGCAACCCTGTAGTTAGGCTGAGAGTCTGTGACTGGCCCAAAATTACCCAGTGAACTTCATGGCCGAGTGGGGAACAGAACCCAGATCTCCTGACTCCCAGTCCCACTTTTTAACCACTATACCATGCTGGCTCTCAAAATTAATGTAGATCATGCTTGAGTATGTTGATGCAAACTTATTTCCTTATATCTATGTATCTATATGGCATGCCTAGCTCCTGAAACATCTCGTAGTATTTCCACCCCTGCCCAGCCTCCTGCCACTGCTTTCCCCAAAGTTTACCAGGCAGCAGTGGCAGCAACAATGAGAAAGCTTTGTGATGGGGCCTTTGTTAAGCCCTTGGAACAGCCACAGCAGCATCCCACGTGCTACAGTACGTATGAATTACAGTACGTATGTTTCCAGAGCTTTTGCTCCTAGAGCCAGTTCCTGAAAGCCCCGGCTGAGTCCCTTCTCACCCCACTTGCGCCCTGATCAGGATGCGAGTGTCACTGGAAAGAACCTGATTTGCCTGGAGTTTGCAGGAGTTGGCTCCTGCGAGCCCTGTCCAAGTTCCTTTCTCTGTGCAGAGAGAGGCATGGAGCTCTGTGCCTCTCTCTGCATGGAGAATTTCCCTCCCCAAAAGTAGGTGCTTTCATCTGTAAGGCCGACCACTTGCTTACTTGATCCTTGCCCATCTTGGCTCATTATGGGCTGCAGAGAGAGATTGGGTGAGGGGATCAGGGCGGTGGTGAATGCCTCCCTTGAGGAGGGAGTGATGCCATCAGCCCTCGAGGAGGCAGTGATAAGACCACTCTTAAAGAAGCCCTCCTTGGATCCCCAAGTTCTGAACAACTTTCGCCCAGTCTCGAATCTGCCATTTTTGGGCAAGGTGATTGAGCTGGTGGTGTCAATGCAGCTGAAGGCACACTTGGAAGAAGCCGATTATCCAGATCCATTTCAGTCGGGCTTCAGGCCTGGGCATGGGACAGAAACGGCCTTGGTCGCCTTGGTGGATGATATGAGAAAGGCTCTGGATAGGGGTGAATGCTCCTGCCTTGTTCTCCTCGACCTCTCAGCGGCTTTTGATACCGTTGACCATGGTATCCTCCTGGACTGCCTGGAGTGGTTGGGCATTGGAGATACCATATTGCGGTGGTTCTGGTCCTTCCTCTCTGGCAGGTACTAGAGGGTTGCACAGGGAGAGGAGGTTTCGGACCCGTGGCTGCTCACGTCTGGCGTGCCACAGGGTTCCATCCTCTCCCCGATGCTATTTAACATCTATGTGAAGCCGCTGGGGGCTATCATCAGGAGGTTTGGGGTGCGGTGTCATCAATAAGCGGATGACACGCAGCTCTACCTCTCGTTCAAATCTTCACCAAGGTTGGCCATAGAATCCCTGTCCAAATGTCTGGAGATGGTGAGTGGCTGGATGGGGAGGAATAAGCTGAAGCTGAACCCTGACAAGACCGAGGTACTTTTGGTGGGAGACAAGAGGAGTTGGGGGATGTTGACCCAGTGTTGAATGGGGTACGTCAAAAAGACCAGGTCCGCAGCCTGGGGGTCATTTTAGACTCCCAGCTGTCCATGGAGGCTCAGGTGTCAACTGTGAGCCGGACAGCGCTATACCAACTCCATCTGATACGGCAGTTGCGCCCCTACCTTCCCGACCATCTGCTCCCATCGGTAGTACATAGAATCACAGAATCATAAAATAGTAGGGTTGGAAGGGGCCTACAAGGCCATCGAGTCCAATCCCCTGCTCAATGCAGGAATCCAAGTCAGAGCATCCCTGACAGATGGCGGTCCAGCCTCGTCTTGAATGCCTCCAGTGTGGGAGAGCCCACCACCTCCCTAGGTAATTGGCTCAATTGTCGTATTGCTCTAACAGTCAGGAAGTTTATCCTGATGTTCAGCTGGAATCTGGCTTCCTGTAACTTAAGCCCATTATTCCGTGTCCTGCACTCTGGGATGATCAAGAAGAGATCCTGGCCTTCCTCTCTGTGACAACCTTTCAAGTCCTTGAAGAGCGCTATCATATCTCCCATCAGTCTTCTCTTCTCAAGGCTAAACATGCCCAGTTCTTGCAGTCTCTCTTCATAGGGCTTTGTTTCCAGTCCCCTGATCATCTTTGTTGACATGCACTGGTCTCCTCTCGTTTAGACTACTGTAATGCGCTCTACATGGGGTTACCTTTGAAGACAGTTCGGAAACTGCAGCTGGTACAGAACGTGGCAGCTCGCCTGATTAAAGGCAGCCGCTGGCGAGTTCACATCACTCCAGTGCTGAAGGAGTTGCACTGGTTACCAGTTGTTTTCTGGGCCAAATTCAAGGCGTTGGTTTTGACCTTTAAAACCCTATACGGTTCCGGCCCAGCCTATCTCAAGGAGCGCCTCCAGCAACACCAGATAGGCCACTCAACAAGATCAGCCTTGGATGGCCTTCTCTCCGTCCCATCAGCCAGGACAGCTAGACTGGTGAGGATGAGGGAGAGGGCCTTCTCTGTGGTGCCCCCCCACTCTGTGGAACTCCCTTCATAGGGAACTCCGCCATGCCCCCACTTTAATGAGCTTCCGTCACGCATTAAAAACGTGGTTGTTCAGGCAGGCATTTGGGGTGGGTTAGGGTATTTTTAGAAATATGTTTTTAATGTAGAATTTTATTGTTTTAGCTGTTTTATTGTTGTACATCGCCCAGAGTGGCTGGGTGACCAGCTAGATGGGCAGTTAATAAATTTAATAAATAAATAGGTGGGGCAGTTGATGTCATGGGAGGGGAAGGGCTTCAGGGTGGGGTCCCTTGACATCATCTGGCCTGCCGGCTAGGTCTGGGGAGGTAATCTGGCCCCTGAACCAAAGTGGCTGCCCACCCTGGCTCCAGTGGAACTGTGGGAACTACATTTACAGTGGTTCATGATATCCAAGATGCTGATGCAAGCATGTCAGACAGCATCTTGGGCATTAGCAGCAATGGGAACTAATTTCCTATAGTTCTTTATGTCTGGAACACTGCTGCGGCAGACCAGTAGCCTTAAAGAAAGCCTCCCTGTCAGTGCTACCAATAATTTGGGCTGGGAAAGAAAGTGGGTGGGAAAAGCTGGTGTTGGGACAATCCTATTACAAGCAGAGCTACAACTTCGATAGAGTTTGGGCTTGTTTCATAACAGGTTTGGAGCGGGGAACATTTCAGTTTGCCTTTCCCACCCCTCATTATGAATTTCAGTGCCATCACTATCCTAACATACACATTGTGTATTTTTGGTCTGAGGCCTAGGAGGCCTCCCCTGTTCCTCAGCCACGCAGGAGCATGAGACTAAAGAAACTGACACCGTCCCTTTAAGAATTGCAATCAGTATCCAGCAGGGGTGGAGCCACTGAAAGAGCAGACTCTGCCAGCCTTCCTAAGGCTTCAGTAGACTGCAGCCCTTCCTCAGAACAACAGCTCGTTATGGGAGAACCTTCTAGCCACGACTTTATGCAGCGCGCTCTTCAAAGACTTGCCTTGTCTGATGTGGAGTCTGCTTTGCTTTGTGTGCAGAACAGACTGTAAGCACTGTGTGCAGACTGCTTCACCTGGGCCTCGTGCCGAGCCTGGGCAGTGGGCCACTGAGAAGGGTGTTGCTGCTGCTGCTGCTTGCAGCACCGGCTAAACTATGTTGTGAAAAAGATTGAAAAGAACTATGCCACCACGACTTATCCCAATTAACCCCCAGCCTCCCAAAATTCCCAGAATTCCGTTCTGCCCCCTACAAAAATGTAATTTGTTCTCACACTTTTTGGAAGAAAACGCAGATTTCTGTTTTTGGCAGCGACATGGAGTCGGGCCTTCTCTGTAGTGGCACCCACTCAGTGGAATGACCTCCTCTCTGAGGTACGTCAGGCCTCAACGCTGGTGTATTTTAGGTGTTTATTTAAAATGTATCTGTCTGCTTTGGCGTTCCCCCAGCCATGAGCTATCTTTGTACCAATCTCATGACACTACTGTGTGTATGTGTGTGTGGTGTTTGTTTGACCACTTCGGGATATGTTTGAAATGAGAAGCAGTATATAAATACTGCTAACTCATTCTATGAATGCCGATCTTTGTATAGCCAAAACAGCCCCGTTCATGCAGAAGAGAGAGGTATCAGCAAGCTCAGAGGAACCCCAAGTTTTGCAGAATTATGAAACCCCTCTAGGAAATAAACTAAGGGGAAATCCCTCGCAAACATAATGAGGAATGAGCATACTCAGTGGCCGTAGAATGTGGAATGTCTGTTGGTGTGTGGAGCAGGGGAGGACGGAACAGAATGGAGTATCCTGGAAAAGGGCATGGCTGGAGCCCTAAACACTCCATGCTGCAATGTTTTGTTGCTGGTCCTATTTGTTTGTTCTCTAAAAGGCAGGAGTCCAAGCACACCCATACAATTTCTCCTCAGCTGTTGGGCAGTCATACATGTTACATTCAGAACAGAATTCAGAACTGGAGAACCCATACGCCAACTGCCATCTTCGTAACTAGTTCTGTCTGTAAAGCTTTTTTGTTTCAAAAGTAAAAACAGTAAACATTGAGCCCACAATGGCCTGGTTTGCATGTCACAACAACATGAGGTGTTTTTTTTTAAATGCTGGGTTGATATGAATGAGTGAGAACGAGCGAGCATACTGGCTCCCACCACCCAATCGCTCTCGCTGCAAGCAGGAAGGGCTAACAACCCAAGGCCATTGTTCAGTATTGTGTGCGATCTGGAAACTGTGGGTTATTGGGGAAGTAGGTTCCGAATCTGGGTTGTCTCTCCCCCAACAACCTAGAGCATCTCTGTTGTTGTTGTTGTTGTTCAGTCGTTCAGTCGTGTCCGACTCTTCGTGACTCCATGGACCATAGCACGCCACGCCTTCCTGTCCTGCGCTCTCTCCCGGAGCGTGCTCAAGTTCATATTCATTGCATCCGTGATGCTATCTAGCCATCTCATCCTCTGCCGTCCCCTTCTCCTTTTGCCTTCAGTCTTTCCCAGCATCAGGGTCTTTTCCAGGGAGTTTTCTCTTCGCATTAGGTGGCCAAAATATTGGAGCTTCAGCTTCATTATCTGTCCTTCCAATGAGCAGTCAGGGTTGATTTCCTTTAGGATGGACTGATTTGACCTCTTTGCAGTCCAGGGGACTCGTAAGAGTCTTCTCCAGCACCACAGTTCGAAAGCATCAATTCTTCGGCGCTCAGCCTTCCTTATAGTCCAGCTCTCACAGCCATACATTACTACTGGGAAAACCATAGCTTTGATTAGACGGACCTTTGTCAGCAAGGTGATGTCTCTGCTTCTTACTATGCTGTCTAGGTTGGCCATAGCTTTCCTCCCAAGGAGCAAGCGTCTTTTAATTTCATGGCTACAGTCACCGTCTGCGGTGATCTTGGAGCCCAAGAAAGTAAAATCTGTCACTGCTTCCATTTCTTCCCCTTCTATATGCCAGGAAGTGATAGGGCCAGATGACATGATCTTAGTTTTTTTAATGTTGAGTTTCAAACCAGCTTTTGCACTCTCCTCTTTCACCCTCAACAAGAGGCTCTTGAGATCCTCTTCGCTTTCTGCCATTAGGGTGGTATCGTCTGCATATCGGAGGTTGTTGATAATTCTCCCGGCAATCTTAATTCCGACCTCTGATTCATCCAACCCGGCGTTTCTCATGATGTACTCTGCATATAAGTTAAATAAGCAGGGTGACAATATGCAGCCTTGTCGTACTCCTTTCCCAATTTTGAACCAATCGGTTGTTCCATCTCTGGTTCTTACTGTTGCTTCTTGACCCTCGTACAGGTTTCTCAGGAGACAGGTAAGGTGGTCTGGTACTCCCATCGCTTTAAGAATTTGCCACAGTTTGTTGTGATCCACACAATCAAAGGCTTTAGCGTAGTCAATTAAGCAGAAATAGACGTTTTTCTGGAATTCTCTTGCTTTCTCCAAGATGCAGCGAATGTTGGCGATTTGATCTCTAGTTCCTCTGCCTCTTTGAAACCCAGCTTGTACTTCCGGTAGTTCTCGGTTCGCATACTGCTGAAGCCTAGCTTGTAGGATTTTGAGCATCACCTTGCTGGCATGTGAAATGAGCGCAATTGTGCGGTAGTTTGAACACTCTTTGGCGTTGCCCTTCTTTGGAATTGGAATGTAAACTCACCTTTTCCAGTCTTGTGGCCACTGTTGAGTGTTCCAGATTTGTTGGCATATTGAATGCAGCACTTTAACAGCATCATCTTTTAGGATTTTAAATAGCTCGGCTGGAATACTGTCATCTCCGCTAGCTTTGTTGTTACTAATGCTTCCTAAGGCCCACTTGACTTCACTCTCTAGGATGTCTGGCTCAAGTTCAGTGACCGCACTATAATGGCTATCAGGGACATTCAGATCTTTCCTGTATAGTTCTTCTGTGTATTCTTGCCACCTCTTCTTAATCTCATCTGCTTCTGTTAGGTCCCTGCCTTCTTTGTCCTTTATCATGCCCGTCTTTGCACAAAACGTTCCCTTGAGATCTCCAATTTTCTTGAAGAGATCTCTAGTCTTTCCCATTCTGTTGTTTTCCTCGATTTCTTTGCATTGTTCATTTAAGAAGGCCTTCTTGTCTCTCCTTGCTATTCTCTGGAACCCTGCATTCAGTTGGATATATCTTCCCCTTTCTCCTTTGCTTTTCGCTTCCCTTCTTTCCTCAGCTACTTGTAAAGCCTCATCAGACAGCCACTTGGCTTTCTTGCATTTCTTTTTCTTTGGGACGGATTTCGTTGCTGCCTCCTGAACAATGTTACGGACCTCCGTCCATAGTTCCTCAGGCACTCTGTCTATCAGGTCTAATCCCTGAAATCTATTTGTCACCTCCACTGTATATTCATAAGGGATATGATTTAGGTCATACCTGAACGGTTTAGTGGTTTTCCCGACGTTCTTCAATTTAAGCCGAAATTTTGCAAGAAGCAGCTCATGATCTGAGCCACAGTCAGCTCCAGGTCTTGTTTTTACTGACTGTATGGAGCTTCTCCATCTTTGGCTGCAAAGGACATAATCCATCTGATTTCGATATTGACCATCTGGTGACGTCCATGTGTAGAGTCGCCTCTTGTGCTGTTGGAAAAGAGTGTTTGCTATGATCAGCATGTTCTCTTGGCAAAACTCTATTAGCTTTTGTCCTGCTTCATTTTGTACACCAAGGCCATGCCTGCCTGTTATCCCGGTGATTTCTTGACTTCCTACTTTAGCATTCCAGTCCCCTATGATGAAGAGGATATCTTTTTTTGGTGTTAGTTCTAGAAGGTGTTGTAGGTCTTCATAGAACCGATCAACCTCAGCTTCTTCGGCCTCAGTGGTTGGGGCATAGACTTGAATTACTGTGATGTTGAATGGTTTGCCTTGGATTCGTACTGAGATCATTCTATCATTTTTAAGATTGTACCCCAGTACTGCTTTTCCCACCCTTTTGTTGACTATGAGTGCTACTCCATTTCTTCTAAGGGATTCTTGCCCACAATAGTAGATATGATGGTCACCTGAATTAAATTCACCCATGCCTGTCCATTTTAGTTCGCTGATTCCCAAAATGTCGATGTTCAATCTTGCCATCTCATGTTTGACCACCTCCAGCTTACCTTGATTCATTGATCTGACATTCCAGGTTTCTAAACAATATTGTTCTTTACAGCATCGGATTTTCTTTTCACCGCCAGACACATCCACAGCTGAGTGTCCTTTCGGGTTTGGCCCAGCCGCTTCACTCTTTCTGGCGCTACTTGGAAATACCCTCTGCTCTTCCCCAGTAGCATATTGGACACCTTCCGACCTGAGGGGCTCATCTTCCGGCGTCATATCTTTTAGCCTTGTGATACGTTCCATGGGGTTTTCTTGGCAAGAATACTGGAGTGGGTTGCCATTTCCTTCTCCAGTGGACCACATTTTGTCAGAACTCTCTGCCATGACCTGTCCGTCTTGGGTGGCCCTGCACGGCATAGCTTATGGCTTCACTGAGTTACGCAAGCCCCTTCGCCACAACAAGGCAGTGATCCATGAAGGGGAGAGCATCTCTACACCAGCCTAAATTCATTTAAAATGGGGATCCTTTTACACATGCTTCCCCCTACACTTTCTTTCTTCCTTTTCCCCCTTATCTGAGTCTTCCATATGTTTCATTATACAGCCGTAGGTGGTGCTGTGGTCTAGCTCCTCTTATTGCGAGTTTTCCTCTTTTCACGAGGGAACTCAAGCAGAACTCATAGCTCCTTATCTCTGACCTTTTAAAAAAAATGGAATAAAGGTCATTTAGTGCAGGAGACGCCCTGGAGGTTCACAATGTCATCTAAAGGACCTGCAAACTTCTGTGAGTAACCAATCTCAATGGCAGGATAAACGCTCCGTGTGAAGAAGCCCCAAGAGTTCCTGGTTCACACACAATGCTAAACAACCTGGGGATTGAGCATCCTTGGGTTGTTTAGCCCCTCCCACCTGCAGCAGGAGCAGTCAGGTGGCAGGAGCAGCATGCTTGTGCTTTCTCACCCACTTTACAACAAACTGGGTTTTTAAAAAACCCGGGTTGTTGTGACGTGCAAACCAGGCCAATAACATCACAGCATCTAAAAATGACTTTCCAACGGCAAGTGTCCCCACCTGAACTAAAAGGTTTAGAAGCACTTAATATACAGAGCTTGTCCATCATGTGAGTTTCCATTCCTGCTCTACATTCCTGGTGGCTGCTGAAGGAAGTATGTTGACACACAATGATGATGAGTTACCAAAGGGAGGCCTTTTTGAAGACCAATTGTGTAGCACACATATCACATGATCTTGCCCTTTGTCACAGGAAATGAGATGGGTCTTTTCTACCTGTTGGAATAACACACTCATGAGGGATGTACATGAAAAATGCCCAAAGGAGGATTTAATGTTGCTATCACTCGTATCTCACTGGAGTGAAATCAACCTGTGTTAATTAAACTGCAGGATGATAAAATCTGCTTTTTTTCATGAAAACTCAACCCCCTCCACAATCAATCCACACCCCAGCTGATCTCACATAATCATTGCAGAAACAAATAAGAAGCAGGTCAGAAAGAGAAAGGAAGTGAAGAAAATGCTGATTGCACTGTAATTAATAGTGTGTGGAGTTTTATCAATGCACTTGTGTCCACTGGTAAGACACTACAAAAACTGGTGTAATTGTATATATGTGGTTGTATATGGGCTCTTTTTTTTTTTAATACAGCACTTGACCAGTGTGCAGGAGTGAATGGGTGCATCAGCAAAATGCTACACAAAAAAACCTTGATGCAATCATACCTATGATCAAATCAGAATTACTTCTCCCAGTTTTATTATCAGTGCACACATGTGCTTCAGTATTTTTCCTGTAAATTACATTTTGTTTTCTACTTTTATTTACTAACATAAAGCTGTTTTTCCTTGCAATCTGGGCATATGAATACTCATCTAAAATTATTTCATTATTTAATATGTACAAATAACAGTACAGCCTCTTTCATCCAAGTGCTAACTGGCCTGGGAGAAATCCAGAACTTTTGGACAATAAAACTGTTGTATAGTGACATACTTTAATCCACTGCCCAAACAGTGGTTATTACATTGTAAACAGAACACTTCTCAGCTGTTTTCTGTACAGTATATTAAGTGGCTACAATGGCTTACTTAGGAGCATAGTCTCATCAGGGCTAAATCTAAACAAAATCACAGCCTTGGCTAATATTTTAAGAAAACTACGTAAACCAGCAGGGTTTACAGACCCAGGTTTTTGTAGGTCCTCAGGGTAAGAGATCTACACTGTATGTCTCCCACACCCCACGTTCCTGGCAAGAAATTTGCTTCACTTCTATAATCCTTAATCTGCTAAACCCAGGGATATCTTTGACACTGGTTATAAGAAATTCACCAGGTCTGGGCCTCAGCTTGACAGGCTCAAACATTCACTGGCCCTAAAGGTGCAATCCTATGCATGTTTAGACAGAAAAAGTCCTACAACTCCCACCATTCCCAAACCACCAGGGAATGCTGGGAGTTGTAGGACATTTTTTCTGTCTAAACATGCATAGGATTGCACCTTAAGCAACTCTGACTTGTCAGATGTTGGTGTAGGCCAGCTATCCCCAACATGGTAGCCTACAGCTGTTTTGGACTTCAACTCCCATCAGCCCCAGTCAGCACAGCCAATAAACCAGGTCTAAACCACTGAAGAAGCATAACTGCCTGCTTCAGCTATTTTGTCTTGACAGGGCCACTTCCCATGCTATGTTTATGTGGAAAAGGTTAAGAGTTGTGCTCTTTCGCTTGAGGATAGTTGGATGCATACTCATGTTCTGGAAGTATGCTGTTTCCCGCCTCCCAGCTGAGCAGAGCAGAGCAGAGCAAGCTGCTCCAGCTGGTCCAGGGACTACAGAAGCAGGCAAGCTCCCAGAGAGCGAGCGAACAGGGGGAGCAAACAGGAGTTGGCCAGGGGAGTTGCAGTGGTTGAAGAGACAAAGGAGACAAAGGAGACAGAGGCTAAGAGGTAAGTGGGTTGCAGGAAACCCAGGGCGCTGCCCTTTATCCTTCTGATTGGCTGTGAGCTCACCAGGTGCTTCTGAGAGCTCCAACTGAATAGGAGGGGTGTGGCCTGAGTACTCCCAGCAGCTGACTGGGCGGGAAGCTTCAGTCTGTTTCCCGCCTCCCAGCTGAGCAGAGCAGAGCAGAGCAAGCTGCTCCAGCTGGTCCAGGGACTACAGAAGCAGGCAAGCTCCCAGAGAGCGAGCGAACAGAGCGAGCGAACAGGGGGAGCAAACAGGAGTTGGCCAGGGGAGTTGCAGTGGTTGAAGAGACAAAGGAGACAAAGGAGACAGAGGCTAAGAGGTAAGTGGGTTGCAGGAAGCCCAGGGCGCTGCCCTTTATCCTTCTGATTGGCTGTGAGCTCACCAGGTGCTTCTGAGAGCTCCAACTGAATTGGAGGGGTGTGGCCTGAGTACTCCCAGCAGCTGACTGGGCAGGAAGCTTCAGTCTGTTTCCCACCTCCCAGCTGAGCAGAGCTGAGCAGAGCAGAGCAGAGCAAGCTGCTCCAGCTGGTCCAGGGACTACAGAAGCAGGCAAGCTCCCAGAGAGCGAGCGAACAGAGCGAGCGAACAGGGGAAGCAAACAGGAGTTGGCCAGGGGAGTTCGGCAGGGGAGGTCAAGGGGGAGGCCCCTAACATTTATTTTTATTTTTTTTACTAACTTTTTTTCATTTATTTGACTTGTAGCACACACTTCCACACCAGTGGGACTCTGCTTTTAACCTCTACTGAGTAGAGGAGCAGGCACAGGCTAGTCTAGAACAATCACAGAGCTAGACACAAAAAGGGAAAAGAGGCTATGGAAGGACAAGACTCTCCAGTGGTGGTGACCTGCAAGGTGTGTGCAGTGTTTGTTTTCTTGCCTGAGAACAACATGGCCTACACCTGCAACAAGTGCAAGTTGATCACGCTGCTGGAGGAAAAAGTAAGTGGACTGGAGCGGCGACTGTCGACCCTCCGGGGAATAAGAGAACACGAAGAGTTCTTGGACAGAATGGGGGAACTACAGCAGCAAAGGGCAGACCAGAAGCTTGAAGAGCAACAGCAAGATGAGGCAGTGGGAAATGCTGAGGTGAAGAAAAATGGAATAGAGGATACTCCTTGGAAAACTGTGACAGTTAGGAGAAGAAGAACTAGACGCCACTCTGCACCAGTGGAAGCAGTGGAGCTGTGGAACCGATTCCAGGTACTTGCAGATGAGACTGGAGGACAGCCTGCAGAGGAAGAATCACAGGGGAACCTGCATTAGAGTGAGCAAGAGGCTAAAGGTCAGTCAAACAGAGGCGATGAAACCCAGGCCTACAAGAAGAAGAAGAGAAGAGTGGTAGTAGTGGGAGACTCCTTGCTGCGTGGGATCGAGACCCAAATATGTCGCGAAGACCCATGGACTCGCCAGGTATGTTGTCTCCCGGGAGGACAGATTAGAGATGTGACTCAAAGGTTGCCTGCACTCATAAAGCCCACTGACAGGTATCCCTTTCTTCTCATCCATGTGGGAACAAATGATACCGCCAAGCGGAGCTACGAAGAGATCACGTCAGCCTTTGAAGCTTTGGGAAGGAAACTCAAGAACTTTGGGGCCCAGATAGTTTTCTCATCCATCCTTCCAGTAGTTAGAAGAGGGATAGAAAGGGAACGAAAAATACTCCAGGTGAATGACTGGCTATGAAGGTGGTGCTGACGAGAGAGATTTGGATTCTGAGACCACGGGCTATACTTCCTGGAAGATGGGCTGTTGGCTAGGGATGGGTTGCACCTCACAAAGGCTGGGAAGAATGTGTTTGGCCACAGCATGAAGAACTTCATCAGGAGGGCTTTAAACTGAATCCTACGGGGAAGGGAGATGTAATGTTGGGGGTAACAATGGACATAGGCGCATGCACTGCAGTGGAGAGAACAGCTCTGATAGCGCCCAATAATAGTCTTCAGACACAGGTAGGAAGAAAGCCAGACTATGAAGCACATGGTCTTCGATGTCTATATACTAATGCCCAGAGTATGGGAAACAAACAGAACGAACTTGAACTCTTAATACAAGAGGGAAATTATGACCTGATAGGTATAACTGAGACTTGGTGGGATGACTTTCATGACTGGAATACAGCAATTGAAGGATATAACTTGTTCAAAAAGAACAGGAGGAACAGAAAGGGAGGTGGGGTTGCACTGTATGTGAAAAATACATATCTCTGCACAGAAATACAGGAGGAGGAGCTTGGTAGCCCCATCGAGAGCATCTGGGTTGAAATAAATGGAGCAAAGAATAAAAGGAACCTGGTGGTCGGAGTCTACTACCGGCCACCCAATCAAGGAGAAGACAAGGATGAAACTTTTGAAAAGCAAATAGCCAATGTTTTAAGGAAGCATGATGTAGTAGTAATGGGGGACTTCAATTTCCCCGATATTTGTTGGGAGACAAATTCTGCAAAACATGGCCCCTCCAGGAAATTCCTGACTTGTGTGGCGGATAACTTCCTCCTACAGAAAGTAGAGGAAGGAACTAGAGGATTGGCTATCCTTGACTTGATCCTAACCAACAGAGATGACTTAGTGGATAAAGTAGCAGTTACAGGAACTCTGGGGGAAAGCGACCATGTTGTACTTGAGTTCTTGGTTCTAAGGGAAGCAAAAGCCGAGTGTAGTCAAACGCGTACCCTGGATTTTAGGAAAGCTGATTTTCATAAACTCAGAACAATGAACAGTAAGGTCCCATGGCAAGCGATGCTAGCGAGAAAAGGAGTCCAAGATGGGTGGGAGCTTTTAAAAAAGGAAATTCTCAAGGCACAATCACAAACAATTCCAACAAGAAGAAAAGGTGGAAGACAACAGAAGAAGCCAATGTGGCTTCACAAAAAGCTTAGGGATGACCTGAAAACAAAAAAGGACACATATAGGAAGTGGAAAGAAGGCCAAGTAACAAAGGAAGAGTACAGGCAGATAGCACAGAATTGCAGGGATGGTGTCAGGAAGGCTAAAGCTGAGAATGAGCTGAGGTTAGCAAGGGATGTTAAAAACAACAAAAAGGCTTTCTTCAGCTACGTGCATAGTAAAAGGCAGAGGAAAGAAATGGTGGTTCAGCTATTAAATAAGGATGGAAAAATGATAACAGATGACAAAGAAAAGGCAGAGGTGCTCAATTCCTACTTTGGCTCAGTCTTCTCCCAAAAGAGGGTCTATGACCCCCCTGGCAAAGGCGAAGTACAGGCTGAAGGGGCAGGATTGCAGCTTGAGATCGACAGGCATATGGTCAAGGAACACCTCATTACTTTGAATGAGTTCAAATCTCCAGGGCCAGATGAACTGCATCCTAGAGTAATAAAGGAACTGGCAGAAGAACTCTCAGAACCGCTGTCTATTCTCTTTGAGAAATCATGGAGGATGGGGGAAGTGCCAGATGACTGGAGGGCTAACGTTGTCCCTATCTTCAAAAAGGGTAAAAAGGAGGAACCTGGGAACAACAGACCAGTCAGTCTGACATCAATCCCTGGGAAAATTCTGGAGCAGATCATAAAGCAATCCATCTGGGAGCACCTTGACAACAATGCCGTGATTACTCGAAGCCAACATGGATTTGTCAAAAACAAGTCCTGCCAGACAAATCTGATCTCATTTTTTGATCAAGTAACCTCCCTTGTAGACCATGGGAATGCTGTAGACATCATATACCTCGACTTCAGCAAAGCTTTCGACAAAGTGCCCCATGATATCCTGATGAGCAAACTAGCTCGAAGTGGGCTAGATGAAACAACGATCCGGTGGATCCACAGTTGGCTACAGAATCGGACTCAAAGAGTGCTTATCAATGGGACCTTCTCAAGCTGGGGAGAGGTAACGAGTGGGGCACCGCAGGGCTCAGTCCTGGGCCCAGTGCTCTTCAACATTTTTATTAATGACTTGGAGGAGGAGGTGCAGGGAATGCTGATCAAATTTGCAGATGACACAGAATTGGGAGGGATAGCTAATACTTTGGAAGACAGAAACAAAATTCAAAGTGATCTGGATAGACTGGAGCGCTGGGCAGAAAACAACAGAATGGCATTTAATAGGGACAAATGCCAAGTTCTGCACCTAGGAAAAAGAAACCAAATGCACAGTTACAAGATGGGGGATACGTGGCTCAACCACACTACGAGCGAGAAGGATCTTGGAATTGTTGTTGATCACAAGCTGAATATGAGCCAACAATGTGATGTGGCTGCAAAAAAGGCAAATGCTATTTTGGGCTGCATTCATAGAAGCATCGCTTCCAAATCCCGGGAAGTACTAGTTCCCCTCTAATCAGCACTGGTTAGGCCTCATCTGGAGTACTGTGTCCAGTTCTGGGCACCACACTTTAAGAAGGATGCAGACAAACTGGAGAGGGTTCAGAGGAGGGCAACAAAGATGATCAGGGGACTGGAAACAAAGCCCTATGAAGAGAGACTGAAAGAACTGGGCATGTTTAGCCTTGAGAAGAGAAGACTGAGGGGAGATATGATAGCACTCTTCAAGTACTTGAAAGGTTGTCACAGAGAAGAAGGCCAGGATCTCTTCTTGATCATCCCAGAGTGCAGGACACGGAATAATGGGCTCAAGTTACAGGAAGCCAGATTCCGGCTGAACATCAGGAAAAACTTCCTGAGTGTCAGAGCAATACGACAATGGAACCAATTACCTGGGGAGGTGGTGGGCTCTCCCACACTGGAGGCCTTCAAGACGAGGCTGGACAGCCATTTGTCGGGGATGCTCTGACTTGGATTCCTGCATTGAGCAGGGGGTTGGACTCGATGGCCTTGTAGGCCCCTTCCAACCCTACTATTCTATGATTCTATGATTCTAAGTGGCCATGCATGCACACCTCCAGAGGCAGGACGTGGGCCACATCATGGATGATATTTCTTTCTTTGGTTGTGGGCCACCTGTACTTTTCTCTGCTGCTCCTAGAAGACACTGAGACTACACGTTTCATAAATTCCCGACCTCCAGCTTCTCAGTGGCAATGGGTTCTTTCACACTTCTCAATGGGATTCCATTTTGGCAATAGTTGCTTATTACTCTTTAGTGCTGTTCTCAGCTCTGTGGGGTAATTAGACCAAGAGTTGCTGCTTTTCAATCTAATCATCATCTATTTTCTATCGTGTAAATGTGAGCAGTAGACTCTGTAGTAAAATTCTGTGTTTCCCCCATTCCTACTCACTTTTCATTTGTGAGCTACCATTCCGGCTCAGCAGCAAGATATTTCTTTCATACGCTCCAACATTTATCAGATGAAAATAGATACATGTATGGCCAATTAAGTAAAGAGAGGAAATGGTTCATTTCCAGTGGGATAGTAAACAAGAAGCCTAAGCAAGCTGCTTCCATGGTGACCCAGTGACTGGCACCCCCGGTTATGGAATTTTTCAAATCTTAAATTTAACATGAGCTTTACTACCGTCTAGCAAACAATGGGGTGGGCATTGCAGGTGTAGCACATTACCATGTGATCTACCCTAACCACATGGGCTGGCAGAAGATATAGATGGAGTGGTTTGAGAGCAACCGTGGAGGAGGCAGCAAGCACACTAGTCCAGCTCACATGTTAATGGGGACGACAAAATACCCTGCCAGCTAAGTAAGTACATTTGATGATGTGCTCTAGTGTAACCCATAACCAACAACAATGAAATCTCTGTGTTAAGTCATAGGAAAGAACATAGGATACTGCCTTATACTGAGTCCCGACCATTGATCCATTCAGCTCAGTATTAAACAAGACTGGCAGCCATTTTCCAGGATTGCAGGCAGGGGTCTCATCCAGCACTGTCTGGAGTTCTTAGAATAGAAGCTGAGCCCTTCTGTATGCAACCCATGTGCTCTACCACTGAACATTGTCCCCTCCCTTATTGCCCTATACAAGGGGAAAATAACACAGGAGTTATCTATCTCCTTGTCTTACTTAAGATCTCATGATCGAGACCCGTCCAATGGCCACCATTGGAATCAAAGTAATGGAGCTGATGAACCTTTAGTGTATTCTAGTAAAGGCAGCTCCTGCATTCTTATCAATACAGAATTATGTTACACTGATATATATTAAAGAACTAGAACATATATTGGGAAAATAAGTATTGTACCAATTAAATGAATAGTCTTAGAGGACATGACCTTCAAGAAGGTCACCACTCAGAAATGAGATAAAAATGTTACTGGGCAAATTATCTGCTAGAACAAAACAGATCCCAAAAAATTCATTTCACTCTCTGAAGGATTCAGACCTATTATTGGATACTTAAAATTTATAGCCCCACATATGAAGTTTATAAACTACAAATGAAATAGGAACATATTGAATAGTCTTGTCTGCTGTTTTCGTATAAGTATCTTTCATTGCAGGACTATCTTATATTGTTCTATCTTATATTGTAGGAATTCATCATGTAAGATTACTAGGAGAGGCACAAGGCTGCATGACTGCCCCTTAGGCTATTGACAGCATCTCAATAAGTATCTTGTGGGACTACTATAAAAAGAACCATTTTTAATTAAAAGTGCTGAAAGATACTGGCAGTTGAAATTAAAATCTAAGAACTTCGTGCCTGTGTGTGTTTCTGTGAAAAATCATAATTTAGACAAATTATTTACTCCTATTTGTCTCTTCAGAGCATGGCACAATAAATTAAAAACCATGTTCAAAATTATTTTGGTTGGGTTGGGTAAGGGTTAGGGATCCTTAGGGGACTTCTTAGTTAAGCTCATGGAAGCATTAAGAGTTATAGCTTTCAGTAGCCTGTGGTGTTGTCTAGCAGATCATCGCCTAACTCCTGGTTTGTTGATGCCCTCAAGGAATTTTAAAAGGTTAGTTAGATAAATTTTCTCTTGTACTCCCTCTGATCCTGGAGATGTTTGGAAGGGTAAAGGTGTTGAGAAGGAGCAAGTGTCTGGATGCTCCAGGTGAATTTGCTTACCTGGGGCTTCTTTTCTCAGGGCCAAATTAGACATGATGCATATCGAACACAACCAACCTTATAACAGTTCTGGGTGGCCTGAGCAATCTTGGGATCAAGTGGGATGAGGAGGGTGGAGTTTAACTCTTTTTCTTCCTGCCACAGTTCCAACAAAAAATGCATCTCTAGAGGTGCTATTTGCATTTCAAGGGAATTCTGTCCATGGAGGCTTCCCTTGAAATATAAATAGGAGCTTCAGAAAGGTGATTTTTGTTTGGATTGTGGCAGGGAGAGAAAGAGTTAAACTCCCCCTTTCCATGGTCCAGAGGTTTCTCAGGCTTCCCAGGGCTGCTATTTCTATAAGTAAAAACATGCACATATAGTTCAAGTCTGCTTTGGCCCTGAGTATACTCCCTTTCCTGAATTACTCGCAAACTACATTTTGGCCATCCTTGGTCTATAGTAGTATGGCTAGCCTTTCTGGACAGTGTGCCAGAAAGTCAAATGCAAAATATTAGATAGTGGCTGAATCTACACATAGCAGTTTTACCATTATCATACTCCAGTGATAACTGGTCATTGGTGCCCACTGGTGTCACGCGCACCGATAGTTATCATTGCAGTATGATAACGGTAAAACCGCTATGTGTAGATTTCCCTCAGTGACACCACTCTGCACCATAGTACATCCCCCACCCAAACAAAAAGTAAACTAAATTCCAACAGCCATGTTGGTTCATTAGAAGAAGGAGAAAAAAGCAGGAATGGTGTTGCTATACCCTTTTAGGACCAAGTAAAAAACCGTAAAGCAGTAAGAGTTTCACAGTACTGCCAAAGAAGGAAAGGACAGAGAAAAAGCTGTTGTTGGAAGAGGGCATAATAGAAGTCATGTCTCCTGTGAGTTGCAATCTTAAAATGGGTGATTCAGGATGTTCTTTTCAGACTAATTAAGTCTGAAATGTCATATTTCGTCACGCAAGACTACTCAGGGCAAAGGATCATCGGTTGCCCTTACGATATGGGGACAAGGAAGCAATAGCCACTCTCCTGTTTAGAATATAATTGCTGATACTTCCTTGAATCCTTCTCTAGCACATCTGAGGGAGGCACTACACTTCAGTGACAGAGCACTTATTTTGCATGCAGAAGGTCTCTGGTTCAATCCCTGAAAGCTCCAGTTTAAATAGAGGATCAGGGAGCAGGTGGTGGAAAAGATCTCTACCTAAGATGCTGAAGATCTGCTGCCTGTCTACTGATCTCAATGAGAAACTAGTCTGACTGGTACAAGGCAGCTTCCCATGTATGGTACATAAAGTGCTTTTTCAGTATCTGCGGCCTCCTCTGGAATTCCCTCCCTAGAGAATTTTGTCAGGCTCCTTCGCCCCAGCTTTCAGGCATATGGTCAAGTCCCACTTCCTTTTAAAAGCATTCTGACAGTTTAGCTATGCATTTATGCTGCTGGTTTCCAATCTGAGTTCAGTGCTGTTTTATTATTGTTTAAGTATTTAAATTATATATCAGTGGATATAATGGCTTGGAGTCCTAAGTTAAGTTACTTTAGGGCACAATCCTATGCCTGTCTAAATATAAAAGTCCTACAATTCCCAGCATGACCCAGCCGGTATGCTGGGAGTTGTAGGACTTTTCTGTCTAAACATGCATAGATAGGATTGCACCCTTAATTAAGGATGTGACCAGAAAGAAATTTTCCTGTCTCCTCTCTTCCCAGCAGCCATCATACTTCATCCCACTTTGTCCAGGAGAACCCCCTAACCCTCCAGAGAGGCTTTTTGGGGGGGGGGCACAGGTGGCTGGTGGGGGGAGAGAGGGGATGGAAAACATTCCTTCCAGTCACTTCCTTAAGTTAACTTTTCTTAGGATCCAAGCTCCAGTGTTTTAGGCTGCAAAGAGAAAAGGTGGAGTATATATTGATTAAATCACTGAGTAGTCAAAATAAATATACAGCCACCTCATGCCTTGGTGTAGTTTCCCCAGTCCTGTTCCTGAGCTGGGGAAGAGGCATCAGTTCACAATGGGAATGAGAATAAGGTTGCCATCCGATGCCCAGTGGCTCGGAACTTGGAAGTAAGACCCACTGAGTTCAGAGGGATCGCGCTCCTGCTCTTGCCAAGGTGCACCAAAGATCACTGCTGTCGGTGCCCCTGGAGGCACCAGTGTTGGCTGCTAGCCACCCACAGTCTCTAGCAGCCAACAACCAAAGTAGGTGCACGTGAAGCAATAATGGAAAACGCATGCAAGGCACAAAATGTCAACACACAATGTGCAATACTATTCTGGGTGTGTTACCGTACCCGAATCTGATGGTGACCTGATGGGTTTGTTTCCGTCTTGTTCTTTTGCAGTACCTCCAGAGCTTCGTTCCTCCACCAAATTCTCCCTGGCTGAAATGAATGTGGGTGTCCACTTTCCAGGCCCAGGGTTGCATATGCACAGATTTTTCATAGCACAGCACCAGGCCTGCAGGCTGTCATCTGCCATTCCGATCCCAAACCTTCTTTACGGAAAGAGTTTCTGTGTGTTTCCTTCCCCTGCTTCCAGTTTGGGGCTACAAGGTAAAAAGGTGCCATCTGGACATGCCCTTGCTTTTTCCATTGCGCAGCTTAAGAAAGTCCCTCATCCTCCCTCCTTATTCTGCTGAAAGCTCTGGGGCTGCCAAAGACAGATCACCCCTACACACACACACACACACACATACACAGACACACACTTCCCAATGGCAAGACAAGATAACCTTTTCCCAGTTCCTTTGAAAAAGCCAGGGGTGGATCAATAGATTTTGAGGTTCTCCCACTCATAAACATGCCCAGTCAAGAGAAACAAAATGAAATCTGTGGCAATTTCTCGACATGAATTTCACCAACCTGCTTGGAGCTGCTGGGAGTCCCAATTTTAGAAGTTCTTTTCGTTTTCTTTTTTTAAAGGAAGATTCTGTGGCTTCAGCTTGTCTGGCTGCTGGCCTGGAAGTCCTTCTTCCTTGTGCTAGATATATAGAGGATTATGGCTACCTTTTTTGATGAGAGAAACGTTCTCTGCACATGCTCAAAGGCACGCTTTTAAAAAAAGAATTATTGCTCCATGTTCCAGAACAAGAAGCCTGCTGCTAGAGATTGGTATATTTTCCCTCTTTTCCTGTCCCATTTTCCTTTTGTATTGTGCCCCTTAAAGCCCAATCATATATCTAGATCTAGACCGAAGCCCCACGGAGTTTAATGGAGCTTTGTCCTAGGCAATTGGGCATGCATCCTTAGCCACTATTTGACACTGTAAATTGCCTCCAGTGCTTTTGTCAGAAAGGCCGTATACATAAATGGAGGCAATGCATAAAAGTAAATAGTTCTGCCCTGGCACAGCTTAAACCGTGCCCAAATCTTATTGCAGTGGAGACTGGTGGCTCTGGTGTCAGTGGGGCTGTGAATCCAGTCTGGGTTTCAGTCAGAACTCTGAAGGAGCTATCCAAGGTGCCGAACCTACTTTGGGGATTGGGTCCAGCACCTTGGATAGTTCCTTTAGAGTTCTGGCTGGTTCTGACTGAATGCTAGAGCGCATTCATAGCCCCACTGACATGGGAGCCAGCGGCTCCCACTGTCTTATTGTGGAGAGGCGTGATTTCGACCTTGCCCGACTTTCATCATCCCAAAAGCCGGTTTGGGGCGCCACAACTCCTACAAGTTGCAAGAAACGGAGCTGCTGAAGAGCCGTCATGTCTCTCTGAAAACATCACCCTTGTCTTTCTCCCCCCACCTCCCTCCTTCGCCAGTCCATTCCGCGTAGTTGGGAACGCTCCCTCCCTCCCTCTCCCTCTCTCTCTCCCTCTCTCACAGCGCTTGGAACCCCCGTCCCGACGTTATTTGCGCCATCAGCTGCCTCCTGCCACAGCGTTCCGCGACGCGGAAAAGACTCGGACGCGGAGGGCTTACACAGAGGTGGCTCGGCTGGCCGCCTTCAGTCCGCAGCCCTGCTCAGCGCTCCCGCGTCGGCATGTGGCCCGCTGCTTCCGGGCGGCGTTCGCTCCTGGAACGCCGGCGTGTCGAAGCCGGCTCTGCTCCGGAACGTCGGGATGCGGCTGCACCGTTCCGCGCGCGCGCGCCCTCGCACGCTTCTCCCGAAAGCCGCAGCGCTCAGGGCGGGCTCTCTCTCTCTCTCCCCCCCCCCCGCTCGCTCACTGCCCCTCGCGCGCGCGCGCGCGCACACACACACACACACACACAGCGCAAAGCGGCAGTCGGAGCGCTCCCGGCTTCAGCGTGCATAAGTAGGTCAGCGCACCACTGAGCATGCGCGACGTCGAGCCAGGCTGCCGTGAACACGCGCCTGGGCTGTCCTGTGCCTCTTTCCTTTCAGCGCCCACTGAAGGTCGCGCAACCCGCTGGACGGCGGGAAGGGGAGGCTCAGCCGCCGTGGGACCCTCGCTCCTCCTGTAGGGCGCCGGGGTCGCGGGAGAACCCAGCCGATGTCCCCGTAGCAGCACGCGGTGACACAGGGCAACGCGCCATGAGTAGCTGGACCACGGGGATAATCTCTAGGTGGAGCTTTGAAAAGGAAGGGATTACTATTGTCCTGTCGTCGTCTGGTTACTGTTCCGCAAAGGCAAGGTTGCGCTACTAGCCATTTGCATTTTGCCGATGCGCGCGCTGGCTGCGCCAGTCTCCAGCCATAGGGAAGTCGCCTAAAGCGTTACTGCCGGCGGAGGCTGGTGGCTCCCATTTCTGTGGGGCTATGCATCCATTCTGCGTTTCAGTCCGAACCAGCCGGAACTCTAAAGGAGCTATCCAGGGTGCTGAGCCCTATCCCTCCAAAAGCTCGAGCGCCCTGGATAGCTCCGTTAGAGTTCTGGCTGGTTCTGACAAACCCAGAATGGATCCACAGCCCCACTGAAATTGGATCCACCGGCTTCCATTGGATGTTGCCATTTACAGAGATCTGTTGAGATTCTGTCCAAAGATCATAGTGAAACATGGGGAGTTTCCCTTAATCAAAGAAAGAAAAAAGACTTTAAAAAGCTCCTGTTGTACAGTAGCAGTTTTGGGGAGGGGAATATATTTGTTCTCCCGGTAATTCCACGACTTCGTAATAGTTTTCATCAAGTGAGGGGGTACAAAAAAAGCACGGGATGGGAAAAGATAATACCCTACTTTTTTGAACCATCTAGCGTGATGGAGAGCACCAGGGAATTTGAATACATGCACAGTTTTCTGGAATTCTGGTTGATCCTAACACTTTTCTAAAACGGCCTTCTCATTTGTGGCACAGTGCTCTCTGCATAAAGGCTTCCCTGGAGGGGCTGAATTTTATGGTATTTTGGTACCAGATTAAGATTTTTTATCATGGCTTCGAGCATGTCACCTATCTGTTTTTAATAAACAACACATTCTGGGTTTTTGTTTTGTTTTGAAGTCCTTATTGCTCTGATTCTGATTTTACTTCTGTTGCATCATTATTTTATTTCTGCCTGATAGTTTTGTTCGTTTCATCTTGATGTGTGCCACCCTGGAAATTTTGCTAAACTGGAGGGTGTCATATAAATATTTTAAATACGTCTTTATAACCCTACACCATATAATTCCAGCACCATTTTACTCTAAACACCATCTTTCTTCTTTAAGGACTTCCATTCCAAGGGCATTCCACTCATGGGTTTGTTTTTTTTTTAAATCCATATTAGCAATACCACTCAGTTCATCAGGCTATCCCTTGGACACTCATCCCATGGCAGCAATCAATTTCATCTTTCCAGTCTTGAGATTGCCATTCCACAGGGTGAACTGTCAATCAACGTGGCATTTTCCAAAGATTTTACGTCTACTTTCATTGCATTTGATTTTGCAGTCTGTGTAGGCTTTATGGTACTGCTTCTCAGCCTGTGTGATGCCCTCTGAAAGCCTAGCAGCTAGCTGAGAGATTGATTAGGTAGTCCATCCATATCACACCATACCAGCTTTTTTTTTAAAATTAAATTTATTAATCGCCCATCTGGCTGATCACCCAGCCACTCTGGGTGATGTACAGCATATAATAAAACAGTTTAAAACAATAAAATTCTACAATAAAAACATTTTCTAAAATACCCTAACCCACCCCAAATGCCGGAAGCTTGTGTGTGTGTGTGTGTGGGAGGATTTCTCATTTCCTCTTGGATTTGTGTGTCCATAAGCTCTTAAATCCAACCATGGTTACATGCAAGCAAACCCAAGGGCTGCACTGGTTTAAGAGAGGGAGGGGGATTACAAAGGTGTTACTTAAATATTTTTTTATATAAATGCAGTACTTTTAAAGTTGTACAAGTAGGACCTGCAACAAAATGTTGCAGTATGGAATTCAGGCTTTCAGACAGGTAACCATGAGTTCTTTCAGGATACTTTAGTTCATTCCCCCTCCCCCTGCTTTTCCTGTTTTCCCCTCCCAACAGTCAGCAGTTTGAGCATGCTCCGTCCTAATCAGGCTGTTTTTTGTTGTTGTTGTTGGTGGGGTTCTCAAGTTTTGTTTTTTTTTAACTTCTGCAAGCCTTGGGGTTTCCCCAAGCCTGCTGTTACCTCCCTCTTGAGCATAGATGGTGCTGTTTTGGCTACAAAAGGATCCACACTCTACTCTGAACTTCAGAAATTGAGGTAATAATAGACTCCCAGGGAATTTTCTACATATTTCAAGACCAAGAAGCTTTCACTGATGAATACTTTTGACAAGGAAGAGTCCTCAAAGCCTCTAAGCAGCCCAGTCTGTCCATAGATCACTGGTGAGCATCCCAGTATATCCCTGTGCCACAGAAGCCATTCTGTCCTTTGTATGGACTTCGAGTTATTTCACAATAGAAACCATGATAAGAAACAGATCTTGCTCTTCCCTCCATCTCGTGCTGTGCAAATACTCTGCAGTTTATAAAAGGGTAGTAGTAGCAACTGTTGTTGTAGTAACAATATATATTTTTAAATTTCGTTTTCTCTGTTGCTTTGTTTTTGCTGCCTGTTCTTCATCAGCTAAATTAACTGCATTAAAATTATATCCACAGATCATTGGATTTTCAAGCAGGATTACTTGTCATTCCATTGTGTGCTCACAATATTGGGAATCATACCATCTCAATGAAATCAACTTGCTTTTGTCTGTGATGTATGTAAAGGAATAGGATGCCAAGTTCAATACTGAGCTGCCTTGGAGCTCAGGGGTGAGATGCAGGGTGTGCTCTATAACCTTCAAAAGATTCAGAGTTTATGTCATCAGGGAAAACTGCCAAATTATTCATGAGTTTGAGGGAGAAGGAGATGAAATGTATGGAATTAAACTTGTCAAAACAATACTGGAGAGGAAATCATTCTTCCAGTCTTTGATATCAGTGTTATGCCCTATATAAAAAATAAATCTGGGAAAGAGATTGGAAAGAGAAATCTGTCTATCTATTTATTTAAAGTATACCTTTCTTTTCAGCTGAAATTATACTTTATAGATATGAAAGTATAAAACTAGCTGCACAATCCTGTCTTCGAATTATGCCTGATGGGCTAAAATAGGATCATTTCGAAGCCAACGTTTGCTGGTGGAGCCCAGTGTTAGCCTGGTGGGAAAACATGATGCCATCATGGTGATACCCGTGTGCTGGTGGGACTTCATTCTATTTTCCCCTTTGCACTGAAGCCCCACCACCACATGGGTATCACTATGATGGTGTTGTATGTTTTTGTGGGGACATGGCAGGGGAGGAGTGGAGGTTAATCCATCCTGTGCTTATTTAAGGGTTGGTTCTATCCCAACAATGGTTTAATGGTATATCTACAAAAGAGATGGCATGTTAAAAAAACCCCACTGGAGTCAATGGAATGCTCAAAGGATTGACACCCTCCCCATCTCATTTTCTGCTCCTACAGACACATCAGAGGGTAGGATTCTAACTGACTAGACACAATCATAACACAGCACTAGGGGTATGTAAGCCTCAGGAAGGGAACATAGCTCATATATATTTATACTAGTGAATGAACTCAGCTTTGCATGGGTTGGAATAGCTCTTAGTTTGATACAGTGAAGGCTGCCCCATCTGAGTGAAACCATGTCCACTGACACCCTTAGGCACGGCCCCTGCCATGGTGCACGCCTATAGCCCTCTGAGAGGCTGTCCACTCTATTTCCGGGGTGGTGGTGATTTCCGTCGCCTACATGGATCACTGCCTTGTTGTGGCGAAGGGGCTTGCGTAACTCAGTGAAGCCATAAGCTATGCCGTGCAGGGCCACCCAAGACGGACAGGTCATGGCAGAGAGTTCTGACAAAATGTGGACCACTGGAGAAGGAAATGGCAACCCACTCCAGTATTCTTGCCAAGAAAACCCCATGGAATGTATCACAAGGCTAAAAGATATGACGCCGGAAGATGAGCCCCTCAGGTCAGAAGGTGTCCAATATGCTACTGGGGAAGAGCAGAGGGTATTTCCAAGTAGCGCCAGAAAGAGTGAAGTGGCTGGGCCAAAGCCGAAAGGACACTCAGCTGTGGATGTGTCTGGTGGTGAAAAGAAAATCCGATGCTGTAAAGAACAATATTGTTTAGGAACCTGGAATGTCAGATCAATGAATCAAGGTAAGCTGGAGGTGGTCAAACATGAGATGGCAAGATTGAACATCGACATCTTGGGAATCAGCGAACTAAAATGGACAGGCATGGGCGAATTTAATTCAGGTGACCATCATATCTACTCTTGTGGGCAAGAATCCCTTAGAAGAAATGGAGTAGCACTCATAGTCAACAAAAGGGTGGGAAAAGCAGTACTGGGGTACAATCTGAAAAATGATAGAATGATCTCAGTACGAATCCAAGGCAAACCATTCAACATCACAGTAATTCAAGTCTATGCCCCAACCACTGAGGCCGAAGAAGCTGAGGTTGATCGGTTCTATGAAGACCTACAACACCTTCTAGAACTAACACCAAAAAAAGATGTCCTCTTCATCATAGGGGATTGGAATGCTAAAGTAGGAAGTCAAGAAATCACCGGGATAACAGGCAGGCATGGCCTTGGTGTACAAAATGAAGCAGGACAAAAGCTAATAGAGTTTTGCCAAGAGAACATGCTGATCATAGCAAACACTCTTTTCCAACAGCACAAGAGGCGACTCTACACATGGACGTCACCAGATGGTCAATATCGAAATCAGATGGATTATGTCCTTTGCAGCCAAAGATGGAGAAGCTCCATACAGTCAGTAAAAACAACACCTGGAGCTGACTGTGGCTTAGATCATGATTGCTTCTTGCAAAATTTCGGCTTAAATTGAAGAACGTCGGGAAAACCACTAAACCGTTCAGGTATGACCTAAATCATATCCCTGATGAATATACAGTGGAGGTGAGGAATAGATTTGAGGGATTAGACCTCATAGACAGAGTGCCTGAGGAACTATGGACGGAGGTCCGTAACATTGTTCAGGAGGCAGCAACGAAATCCATCCCAAAGAAAAAGAAATGCAAGAAAGCCAAGTGGCTGTCTGATGAGGCTTTACAAGTAGCTGAGGAAAGAAGGGAAGCGAAAAGCAAGGGAGAAAGGGGAAGATATACCCAACTGAATGCAGAGTTCCAGAGAATAGCAAGGAGAGACAAGAAGGCCTTCTTAAATGAACAATGCAAAGAAATCGAGGAAAACAACAGAATGGGAAAGACTAGAGATCTCTTCAAGAAAATTGGAGATCTCAAGGGAACGTTTTGTGCAAAGACGGGCATGATAAAGGACAAAGAAGGCAGGGACCTAACAGAAGCAGATGAGATTAAGAAGAGGTGGCAAGAATACACAGAAGAACTATACAGGAAAGATCTGAATGTCCCTGATAGCCATGATAGTGCGGTCACTGAACTTGAGCCGGACATCCTCGAGAGTGAAGTCAAGTGGGCCTTAGGAAGCATTAGTAACAACAAAGCTAGCGGAGATGACAGTATTCCAGCTGAGCTATTTAAAATCCTAAAAGATGATGCTGTTAAAGTGCTGCATTCAATATGCCAACAAATCTGGAACACTCAACAGTGGCCACAAGACTGGAAAAGGTCAGTTTACATTCCAATTCCAAAGAAGGGCAACGCCAAAGAGTGTTCAAAGTACCGCACAATTGCGCTCATTTCACATGCCAGCAAGGTGATGCTCAAAATCCTACAAGCTAGGCTTCAGCAGTATGCGAACCGAGAACTACCGGAAGTACAAGCTGGGTTTCGAAGAGGCAGAGGAACTAGAGATCAAATCGCCAACATTCGCTGCATCATGGAGAAAGCAAGAGAATTCCAGAAAAATGTCTATTTCTGCTTCATTGACTACGCTAAAGCCTTTGATTGTGTGGATCACAACAAACTGTGGCAAATTCTTAAAGTGATGGGAGTACCAGACCACCTTACCTGTCTCCTGAGAAACCTGTACGAGGGTCAAGAAGCAACAGTAAGAACCAGAGATGGAACAACCGATTGGTTCAAAATTGGGAAAGGAGTACGACAAGGCTGCATACTGTCACCCTGCTTATTTAACTTATATGCAGAATACATCATGAGAAACGCCGGGTTGGATGAATCAGAGGTCGGAATTAAGATTGCTGGGAGAATTATCAACAACCTCCGATATGCAGACGATACCACCCTAATGGCAGAAAGCAAAGAGGATCTCAAGAGCCTCTTGTTGAGGGTGAAAGAGGAGAGTGCAAAAGCTGGTTTGAAACTCAACATTAAAAAAACTAAGATCATGGCATCTGGCCCCATCACTTCCTGGCATATAGAAGGGGAAGAAATGGAAGCAGTGACAGATTTTACTTTCTTGGGCTCCAAGATCACCGCAGATGGTGACTGTAGCCATGAAATTAAAAGACGCTTGCTCCTCGGGAGGAAAGCTATGGCCAACCTAGACAGCATAGTAAGAAGCAGAGACATCACCTTGCCGACAAAGGTCCGTCTAATCAAAGCTATGGTTTTCCCAGTAGTAATGTATGGCTGTGAGAGCTGGACTATAAGGAAGGCTGAGCGCCGAAGAATTGATGCTTTCGAACTGTGGTGCTGGAGAAGACTCTTACGAGTCCCCTGGACTGCAAGGAGGTCAAATCAGTCCATCCTAAAGGAAATCAACCCTGAGTGCTCATTGGAAGGACAGATACTGAAGCTGAAGCTCCAATATTTTGGCCACCTAATGTGAAGAGAAAACTCTCTGGAAAAGACCCTGATGCTGGGAAAGACTGAAGGCAAAAGGAGAAGGGGACGGCAGAGGATGAGATGGCTAGATAGCATCACGGATGCAATGAATATGAACTTGAGCACGCTCCGGGAGAGAGCGCAGGACAGGAAGGCCTGGCCTACTATGGTCCATGGGGTCACGAAGAGTCGGACACGACTGAACGACTGAACAACAACAACAACAACTAGGGCATTTCTACGTGAGGTTTTTATCCCACACTTTGAGGCCTCTGCTTCCGGATTCTTTGCAAGATTAAGATTAGCTCTTTTACACTTGCCTTTTCCCGCGTTTTTTCTTTCTCTGCCTTTCTATATGTTTCATTATACACCCACTAGATGGTGATGTGGTATAGCAGAATTGTGCAATTACACAAGACTGTCATTCCATCATTTCTTAATAATACCAAATTTCCCTTGTTAGGAACCCCCCCCCCCCCCAATAATGGTTGCAAAGCATGGGAGACGACCTAGAGAATGATGACATCACGTGAAGGACCTGCAAACCACCGTGAGTGAGCAATCATGAGTGCACAATAAAAGTCTCGGGTAGAAAGACTCCTAATCTCCCCTGGCTTCAAACTGTATCCACTGCAAAGCTATGTGCTGGTTAGGGAAGTCAGCCCCTAGTGGCTGAAGATGTTCCTGCAAGCTTCAACCACATGGACACATTTAAAATTAAGTACTGCATTTTCAAAACAAAATAACCCCAAGGTGCACATGCCTAGGGGTCCCTTCGTATGCAGGAGATTTCACCGTCATAGCACTATGGTGCTGACGGACGGGCAGGCACATGTCCTTTTATTACGGGTGTAAGACGTGGTATGGCCACGGCTGGCTCTAGGTGAAGGACCACGGTGAGCTTACTGCTAGTCAAGGAGCTGCAACAGCACCACTACAATCTGCAGCGGGTGTTCCAGGCTACCTGCCATTTTGACATTTCCACAATACCCAGAGATGGGGCATTATGAGTGTCAGAATGATGGCTTCCGACCTGCCTACTGCTTGTTGTTGTTCAGACATTAAGTCGTGTCCGACTCTTCGTGACCCCATGGACCAGAGCACGCCAGGCCTTCCTGTCCTTTGCTCTCTCCTGGAGTGATGCTATCTAGACATCCCATCCTCTGCCGTCCCCTTCTCCTTTTGCCTTCAGTCTTTCCCAATCCCAGCATCAGGGTCTTTTCCAGGGAGTTTTCTCTTTGCATTAGGTGGCCAAAATATTTGAGCTTCAGCTTCAGTATCTGTCCTTCCAATGAGCAGTCAGCGTTGATTTCCTTTAGGATGGACTGATTTGACCTCCTTGCAGTCCAGGGGACTCGTAAGAGTCTTCTCCAGCACCACAGTTCGAAGGCATCAATTCTTCGGCGCTCAGCCTTCCTTATAGTCCAGCTCTCACAGCCATATGTTGCTACTGGGAAAGCCATAGCTTTGATTATACGAACCTTTGTCGGCAAGGTGATGTCTCTGCTTCTTACTATGCTGTCTAGGTTTGCCATAGCTTTCCTCCCAAGGAGCAAGTGTCTTTTAATTTCATGGCTACAGTCACCGTCTGTGGTGATCTTGGAGCCCAAGAAAGTAAAATCTGTCACTGCTTCCATTTCTTCCCCTTCTATATGCCAAGAAGTGATGGGGCCAGATGCCATGATCTTAGTTTTTTTAATGTTGCGTTTCAAACCAGCTTTTGCACTCTCCACTTTCACCCTCAACAAGAGGCTCTTGAGATCCTCTTCGCTTTCTGCCATTAGGGTGGTATCATCTGCGTATCTGAGGTTGTTGATAATTCTCCCGGCAATCTTGATTCCGACCTGTGATTCATCCAACCCGGCGTTTCTCATGATGTACTCTGCATATAAGTGAAATAAGCAGGGCGACAATATACAGCCTTGTCGTACTCCTTTCCCAATTTTGAACCAATCGGTTGTTCCATGTCCTGTTCTTACTGTTGCTTCTTGTCCCTCGTACAGGTTTCTCAGGAGACAGGTAAGGTGGTCTGGTACTCCCATCTCTTTAAGAATTTGCCACAGTTTGTTGTGATCCACACAATCAAAGGCTTCAGCGTAGTCAATGAAGCAGAAATAGACGTTTTTCTGGAATTCTCTTGCTTTCTCCATGATGCAGCGAATGTTGGCAATTTGATCTCTAGTTCCTCTGCCTCTTTGAAACCCAGCTTGTACTTCAGGTAGTTCTCGGTTCACATGCTGCTGAAGCCTAGATTGTAGAATTTTGAGCATAACATTGAGCGAATGTTGGCAATTTGATCTCTAGTTCCTCTGCCTCTTTGAAACCCAGCTTGTACTTCAGGTAGTTCTCGGTTCACATGCTGCTGAAGCCTAGATTGTAGAATTTTGAGCATAACCTTGCTGGCATATGAAATGAGCGCAATTGTATGGTAGTTTGAACAGTCTTTGGCATTGCCCTTCTTTGGAACTGGAATGTAAACTGACGTTTTCCAGCCTTGTGGCCACTGTTGAGTGTTCCAAATTTGTTGGCATATTGAGTGCAGCACTTTAACAGCATCATCTTTTAGGATCTTAAATAGCTCAGCTGGAATACTGTCATCTCTGCTAGCTTTGTTGTCAGTCATGCTTCCTAAGGCCCACTTGACTTCACTCTCTAGGATGTCCGGTTCAAGTTCAGTGACTGCACTATCATGGCTATCAGGGACATTCAGATCTTTCCTGTATAGTTCTTCTGTGTATTCTTTACACCTCTTCTTAATCTCATCTGCTTCTGTTAGGTCCCTGCCTTCTTTGTCCTTTATCATGCCCGTCTTTGCACAAAACATTCCCTTGAGATCTCCGATTTTCTTGAAGAGATCTCTAGTCTTTCCCATTCAATTGTTTTCCTGATTTCTTTGCATTGTTCATTTAAGAAGGCCTTCTTGTTTCTCCTTGCTATTCCCTGGAACTCTGCATTCAGTTGGATATACCTTCCCCTTTCTCCCTTGCTTTTCGCTTCCCTTCCTTCCTCAGCTACTTGTAAAGCCTCATCAGACAGCCACTTGGCTTTCTTGCATTTCTTTTTCTTTGGGATGGATTGAGTTGCTGCCTCCTGAACAATGTTACGGACCTCTGTCCATAGTTCCTCATGCACTCTGTCTATGAGGTCTAATCCCTTAAATCTATTCCTCACCTCCACTGTATATTTATAAGGGATATGATTTAGGTCATACCTGAATGCTTTAGTGGTTTTCCCTATGTTCTTCAATTTAAGCCGAAATTTTGCAAGAAGCAGCTCATGATCTGAGCCACAGTCAGCTCCAGGTGTTGTTTTTACTGACTGTATGGAGCTTCTCCATCTTTGGCTGCAAAGGACATAATCAATCTGATTTCGATATTGACCATCTGGTGATGTCCATGTGTAGAGTTGCCTCTTGTGCTGTTGGAAAAGAGCGTTTGCTATGATCAGCGTGTTCTCTTGGCAAAACTCTGTTAGCCTTTGTCCTGCTTCATTTTGTACACCAAGGCCATGCTTGCCTGTTATCCCGGTGATTTCTTGACTTCCTACTTTAGTATTCCAATCCCCTATGATGAAGAGGACATCTTTTTTTGGTGTTAGTTCTAGAAGGTGTTGTAGGTCTTCATAGAACCGATCAACCTCAGCTTCTTCGGCTCAGTGGTTGGGGCATAGACTTGAATTACTGTGATGTTGAATGGTTTGCCTCGGATTTCTACTGAGATCATTCTATTGTTTTTGAGATTGTACCCCAGTACTGCTTTTCCCACCCTTTTGTTGACTATGAGTGCTACTCCATTTCTTCTAAGGGATTCTTGCCCACAGTAGTAGATATAATGGTCACCTGAATTAAATTCGCCCATGCTTGTCCATTTTAGTTCGCTGATTCCCAAGATGTCGATGTTCAATCTTGCCATCTCATGTTTGACCACCTCCAGCTTACCTTGATTCATTGATCTGACATTCCAGGTTCCTAAACAATATTGTTCTTTACAGCATCGGACTTTCTTTTCACCACCAGACACATCCACAGCTGAGTGTCCTTTCGGCTTTGGCCCAGCCACTTCACTCTTTCTGGCGCTACTTGGAAATTCCCTCTGCTCTTCCCCAGTAGTATATTGGACACCTTTCAACCTGAGGGGCTCATCTTCCGGCGTCATCTCTTTTAGCCTTGTGATACGTTCCATGGGGTTTTCTTGGCAAGAATACTGGAGTGGGTTGCCATTTCCTTCTCCAGTGGACCATATTTTGTCAGAACTCTCCGCCATGATCTGTCCGTCTTGGGTGGCCCTGCACGGCATAGCTTATGGCTTCACTGAGTTACGCAAGCCCCTTCGCCACAACAAGGCAGTGATCCATGAAGGGGCTGCCTCCTGCTGCTACTCAGTAAATCTGAGCCAAGAACCTGGGGGAAGATGGGAAAGCCCAGCTCAAGTGCCAGTGGTCCCATCCCAGGGGTGCTGGGCCCTTAACAGCTGCCCGACCATGCCTGGTGCTGCTGCCAGCCTTGAGCATGGAGCTACGTCACTGCAATTTCATGTCTAGAAGATTACAGTGGTGCAAGTGGGAACTTCAGTGAAGGGTGCCTCAGTGAAAGGGGACACTTTGCACAATGAGGGCAGCCACAGAATACTCTCTCACGCAACAGATGGAAGCAGTGATCCTCTCACAGAAGACAGAGGGTAAGTATGCATTTGCAGCCAACAGATCCTGTCCCCACCCCCTCAAAAACAGAACATTTCCCACATTTTGCAGGCAACAGTCCCCCAAAGGGCAGAAAATCTCCCGCATCTTGCAGGCAACAGATCCTCCAAACATAGATGATCTCCCCACATTTTGCAGGCAACAGAACCCCTAATGCAGAAAATCTCCCACCATGTGCGGGGGAAGGTCAACATTCTGTTGCCACTTCTGGCTAAACATTCATGATGTGTTTTTCCTTGCAGGGTATGGGCAAGGGCATATCGGACACAACAAATTGTGGAGAGAGTTCAAATGGAATTCCTTTGAGTGGTTGCATAGGTATTGCCTTGATGACCACACTGCCTTGATGCCGAGGAGTGAGAAACTACAACATCTGGAGGGTGTCTGTCTAAACAGAAATTGGATTATTAAAAATGGAGACCACAGGTAACCTTAAAGGAATGTGCAGTTTCTCCCTCCTCAGTAATGCTGCCCTACTACTAAGATGGCTGTGGACTCGATGGCCTTGTAGGCCCCTTCCAACCCTACTATTCTATGATTCTATTAATGCAAGAATGAACATTACAGCTGGTTTCACATCAATATCTTTTCAAGTTGCATATAGCACTAAGTGGCTGCTCTATTCCCATTGTTGCTCATTTCAGTTAGTTCTGCAACACACACACACACACACACACTATAGATAATAGACCAGCCTGTAAGGGAAGCGGGGGGGGGGGGCAATGCTTAAAAAAATCAATTCCCAAGCTAGATAGGATCAATTAACTTTAAAGCCTTAAAATCCATAAGTGACTGTAACCTTATGCATATTTACTCAGATGTAAGTCCTGTTTCCTAATAAGCATATTTAGAATTGCAATCTTAGACTGCAATCCAAAACACAATTATTAGGGAGTAAGCCCTTGTTTCCCCTTCATGGATCACTGCCTTGTTGTGGCGAAGGGGCTTGCGTAACTCAGTGAAGCCATAAGCTATGCCGTGCAGGGCCACCCAAGACGGACAGGTCATGGCAGAGAGTTCTGACAAAATGTGGTCCACTGGAGAAGGAAATGGCAACCCACTCCAGTATTCTTGCCAAGAAAACCCCATGGAACGTATCACAAGGCTAAAAGATATGACGCCGGAAGATGAGCCCCTCAGGTCGGAAGGTGTCCAATATGCTACTGGGGAAGAGCAGAGGGTATTTCCAAGTAGCGCCAGAAAGAGTGAAGCGGCTGGGCCAAACCCGAAAGGACACTCAGCTGTGGATGTGTCTGGCGGTGAAAAGAAAATCCGATGCTGTAAAGAACAATATTGTTTAGGAACCTGGAATGTAAGATCAATGAATCAAGGTAAGCTGGAGGTGGTCAAACATGAGATGGCAAGATTGAACATCGACATCTTGGGAATCAGCGAACTAAAATGGACAGGCATGGGCGAATTTAATTCAGGTGACCATCATATCTACTCTTGTGGGCAAGAATCCCTTAGAAGAAATGGAGTAGCACTCATAGTCAACAAAAGGGTGGGAAAAGCAGTACTGGGGTACAATCTTAAAAATGATAGAATGATCTCAGTACGAATTCAAGGCAAACCATTCAACATCACAGTAATTCAAGTCTATGCCCCAACCACTGAGGCCGAAGAAGCTGAGGTTGATCGGTTCTATGAAGACCTACAACACCTTCTAGAACTAACACCAAAAAAAGATGTCCTCTTCATCATAGGGGATTGGAATGCTAAAGTAGGAAGTCAAGAAATCACCGGGATAACAGGCAGGCATGGCCTTGGTGTACAAAATGAAGCAGGACAAAAGCTAATAGAGTTTTGCCAAGAGAACATGCTGATCATAGCAAACACTCTTTTCCAACAGCACAAGAGGCGACTCTACACATGGACCTCACCAGATGGTCAGTATCGAAATCAGATTGATTATGTCCTTTGCAGCCAAAGATGGAGAAGCTCCATACAGTCAGTAAAAACAAGACCTGGAGCTGACTGTGGCTCAGATCATGAGCTGCTTCTTGCAAAATTTCGGCTTAAATTGAAGAACGTCGGGAAAACCACTAAACCGTTCAGGTATGACCTAAATCATATCCCTGATGAATATACAGTGGAGGTGACAAATAGATTTCAGGGATTAGACCTGATAGACAGAGTGCCTGAGGAACTATGGACGGAGGTCCGTAACATTGTTCAGGAGGCAGCAACGAAATCCGTCCCAAAGAAAAAGAAATGCAAGAAAGCCAAGTGGCTGTCTGATGAGGCTTTACAAGTAGCTGAGGAAAGAAGGGAAGCGAAAAGCAAGGGAGAAAGGGAAAGATATACCCAACTGAATGCAGAGTTCCAGAGAATAGCAAGGAGAGACAAGAAGGCCTTCTTAAATGAACAATGCAAAGAAATCGAGGAAAACAACAGAATGGGAAAGACTAGAGATCTCTTCAAGAAAATTGGAGATCTCAAGGGAACGTTTTGTGCAAAGATGGGCATGATAAAGGACAAAGAAGGCAGGGACCTAACAGAAGCAGATGAGATTAAGAAGAGGTGGCAAGAATACACAGAAGAACTATACAGGAAAGATCTGAATGTCCCTGATAGCCATGATAGTGCGGTCACTGAACTTGAGCCGGACATCCTCGAGAGTGAAGTCAAGTGGGCCTTAGGAAGCATTAGTAACAACAAAGCTAGCGGAGATGACAGTATTCCAGCTGAGCTATTTAAAATCCTAAAAGATGATGCTGTTAAGGTGCTGCATTCAATATGCCAACAAATCTGGAACACTCAACAGTGGCCACAAGACTGGAAAAGGTCAGTTTACATTCCAATTCCAAAGAAGGGCAACGCCAAAGAATGTTCAAACTACCGCACAATTGCGCTCATTTCACATGCCAGCAAGGTGATGCTCAAAATCCTACAAGCTAGGCTTCAGCAGTATGCGAACCGAGAACTACCGGAAGTACAAGCTGGGTTTCGAAGAGGCAGAGGAACTAGAGATCAAATCGCCAACATTCGCTGCATCATGGAGAAAGCAAGAGAATTCCAGAAAAACGTCTATTTCTGCTTCATTGACTACGCTAAAGCCTTTGATTGTGTGGATCACAACAAACTGTGGCAAATTCTTAAAGAGATGGGAGTACCAGACCACCTTACCTGTCTCCTGAGAAACCTGTACGAGGGTCAAGAAGCAACAGTAAGAACCAGAGATGGAACAACCGATTGGTTCAAAATTGGGAAAGGAGTACGACAAGGCTGCATATTGTCACCCTGCTTATTTAACTTATATGCAGAGTACATCATGAGAAATGCCGGGTTGGATGAATCACAGGTCGGAATTAAGATTGCTGGGAGAATTATCAACAACCTCCGATATGCAGACGATACCACCCTAATGGCAGAAAGCGAAGAGGATCTCAAGAGCCTCTTGTTGAGGGTGAAAGAGGAGAGTGCAAAAGCTGGTTTGAAACTCAACATTAGAAAAACGAAGATCATGTCATCTGGCCCTATCACCTCCTGGCATATAGAAGGGGAAGAAATGGAAGCAGTGACAGATTTTACTTTCTTGGGCTCCAAGATCACCGCAGACGGTGACTGTAGCCATGAAATTAAAAGACGCTTGCTCCTTGGGATGAAAGCTATGGCAAACCTAGACAGCATAGTAAGAAGCAGAGACAGCACCTTGCCGACAAAGGTCCGTCTAATCAAAGCTATGGTTTTCCCAGTAGTAATGTATGGCTGTGAGAGCTGGACTATAAGGAAGGCTGAGCGCCGAAGAATTGATGCTTTCGAACTGTGGTGCTGGAGAAGACTCTTACGAGTGCCCTGGACTGCAAGGAGGTCAAATCAGTCCATCCTAAAGGAAATCAACCCTGAGTGCTCATTGGAAGGACAGATACTGAAGCTGAAGCTCCAATATTTTGGCCACCTAATGCGAAGAGAAAACTCCCTGGAAAAGACCCTGATGCTGGGAAAGACTGAAGGCAAAAGGAGAAGGGGACGGTAGAGGATGAGATGGCTAGATAGCATCACGGATGCAATGAATATGAACTTGAGCACGCTCCGGGAGAGAGCGCAGGACAGGAAGGCCTGGCGTGCTATGGTCCATGGGGTCACGAAGAGTCGGACACGACTGAACGACTGAACAACAACAAGCCCTTGTTTAAATACATACATTGAAATACATAATTTTTATCCTGCTCCTCAGCCAAAATGGCTCCCAGACCGGCATACGTATAATCAGTAAAACAACCCAGTCCTTGCCTACCAGCTTGCAATCTAAAAAGGCATGATACACAAGGAGAGTTTAATGGGATGTACGTACTTCTGAGTAAACATGGTTTGGCTTGCACTGTTAAGCATTTCTTAAAAACGTTTTCTGAATCTGAACAAGTGTAATATGATGCAGATCTGAAAGAGGTTTCTATGAGAAGGACTTTTAAAAAATCCAAATAGTTATAAAATAATATTATATAATTTTATAACTGAATAGATTTTCTTCCTTTTTTTCTTTTGCCATTGTTAGATTTACTTAATTTATTGTTTAAGAGGTTTCCATGTTTAATAACATTACAATCTGAAACATAGAGCAGGCATGCAATAAGAGGAGTCCTAGGTGACATGCAGTCCTATACACATCTACTCAGATGTAAATCTTCTTGTTTTCATTGAAGCTTACTCTCAGGTATGTGTGTAGAGGGTTGCAGCCAAAGTCTTTCATGAAAATGGCTAGTCTCTCTTGCTAAAAGAGAGGAGGGTAATTCTTAGCATCTCCTGTTATCCATTGTTTCTGCATTAGATTCCCCTGTTTTTTTTGCCTTTGCCCACAGCTGATGCGAAGGCAAAGCTCTCTGGCCGTAGGTCAGTGGTAAAGTACATGCTTTGCATGCAGGAAGTCTCAAGTTCAGTCTCCCATGACATGAAGGACCCTTGGGTGAGACCCACTGCCAGTCAGAGTAAGCAATGCTGTGCTAGACGGACAAAGAGTCTGATCTTCTATAAGGCACAGTTGAATACTCCCCCCATGTGCTCCACTGGCAGAACATGCCCTCTGCCAAGGATCTTGTATGGCATCACTGCTGTTCTTTCCATCTGTTTGGGCTGCTCTACAGCTGAACTGCACAGTTATCTAGAACATCTCTCTAGCCGACTTTTCTCATCGGGACTCAAAGCAGCTTCGTTGTTGTTGTTGTTCAGTCGTTCAGTCGTGTCCGACTCTTCGTGACCCCATGGACCATAGCACGCCAGGCCTTCCTGTCCTGCGCTCTCTCCCGGAGCGTGCTCAAGTCCATATTCATTGCATTGGTGATGCTATCTAGCCATCTCATCCTCTGCCGTCCCCTTCTCCTTTTGCCTTCAATCCTTCCCAGCATCAGGGTCTTTTCCAGGGAGTTTTCTCTTTGCATTAGGAGGCCAAAATATTTGCGCTTCAGCTTCAGTATCTGTCCTTCCAATGAGCACTCAGGGTTGATTTCCTTTAGGATGGACTGATTTGACCTCCTTGCAGTCCAGGGCACTCGTAAGAGTCTTTTCCAGCACCACAGTTCGAAAGCATCAATTCTTCGGCGCTCAGCCTTCCTTATAGTCCAGCTCTCACAGCCATACATTACTACTGGGAAAACCATAGCTTTGATTATATGAACCTTTGTCGGCAAGGTGCTGTCTCTGCTTCTTACTATGCTGTCTAGGTGTGCCATAGCTTTCCTCCCAAGGAGCAAGCGTCTTTTAATTTCATGGCTACAGTCACCGTCTGCGGTGATCTTGGAGCCCAAGAAAGTAAAATCTGTCACTGCTTCCATTTCTTCCCCTTCTATATGCCAGGAAGTGATGGGGCCAGATGCCATGATCTTCGTTTTTTTAATGTTGAGTTTCAAACCAGCTTTTGCACTCTCCACTTTCACCCTCAGCAAGAGGCTCTTGAGATCCTCTTCGCTTTCTGCCATTAGGGTGGTATTGTCTGTGTATCTGAGGTTATTGATAATTCTCCCGGCAATCTTAATTCCGACCTGTGATTCATCCAACCCGGCGTTTCTCATGATGTACTCTGCATATAAATTAAATAAGCAGGGTGACAATATAGAGCCTTGTCGTTTTGAACCAATCGGTTGTTCCATGTCCGGTTCTTACTGTTGCCTCTTGTCCCTCGTACAGGTTTCTTAGGAGACAGGTAAGGTGGTCTGGTACCCCCATCTCTTTCAGAATTTGCCACAGTTTGTTGTGATCCACACAATCAAAGGCTTTAGCGTAGTCAATGAAGCAGAAATAGACATTTTTCTGGAATTCTCTTGCTTTCTCCATGATCCAGTGAATGTTGGCGATTTGATCTCTAGTTCCTCTGTCTCTTCGAAACCCAGCTTGTACTTCCGGTAGTTCTCGGTTCACATGCTGCTGAAGCCTAGCTTGTAGGATTTTGAGCATAACCTTGCTGGCATGTGAAATGAGTGCAATTGTGCGGTATCAAAGCAGCTTACACAATAAATAATGCATTCAAAGGCATACGATGTAATGACCTTTTCTTGCTGTAAATTAATATTCAAACTCTTCACAATGCTCCATGTATTTTCATATGCTTCCTATTCCCATAAGTCAGCTGCCAGTGTCAGCTGTGGTTGTAGGAGGGCTGTTAAGAGAGGCTCCTGCGGACAGGGGGCAATTAAATGGATCAATCTGTGAAGGTTCATTTACTCCAGGGGTGGGCAACCTGCAGCCCCAGGCTCGGTTTCATGAGGCCCTCAGCCTATTTCAAAAGCCCTCTGCATCATGCATGCAGTCTGTTCAGATCTCTGGGAAGAGTGACCTCTCCTTTTCCTGGCAGCCGGCCAGGTGGAAAGGAAGAAGCAGCATAGAGCTAAAAGGGGGTGGCAGAAAGAGAAAAGGGGTGACCCACCTACTTTTGGCTCTGGCCCTGCCCACCGCTGGCTTTAGTGGACATGCGGCCACTGATGGGTTACCTGCAAGGGAATGCAGCCTCAACTACCACCCCTGATTTACTGCTTCTGAGTCCTTGCTGTGGCAGACAGCCATTTCCAGTGGATTTATTCTATACGTTAGTGGGGATATACATAAACAGTATGTATTTGCAAAACTGCAAGTTCTTTACTTTAATTTGCTCAAGTATATTGCTACAGCATGAGAAAGTATGTTACCTCTGT
This sequence comes from Heloderma suspectum, assembly GCF_057233095.1. Taxonomy (NCBI): domain Eukaryota; kingdom Metazoa; phylum Chordata; class Lepidosauria; order Squamata; family Helodermatidae; genus Heloderma; species Heloderma suspectum. Next base: position 76,808,921 of record NC_139462.1, read on the forward strand.
GTCTGTCTGCAGACTAACAGGGTATTATTATTATTATTATTATTTAGATGGTCTTTATTTTTAAAAAATACTCAGTGATATAGGCAAACCTTATAAAAGCCTCATTTTATCAGGTCTTCTTTATCAGACACAGGTTTCTAAGAATGTTACGATTTTTCTCCATGGCAAGGAACTTCGACTTGACTTTTTATGTTGATACCTGCAAAGCATGGAGCTCACACCTTCACTGAGCTATCAGCACCATTCTCTTCCACTCCCCCCTTTAGAGCATGGCTAAAGTGTGGCTTTCAAATTATGATTATTCCCCCCCCCCCGCCCAGTATTCACTATGTTGCAACTAACAAGGTTCATTTTTGTGCTTTCCTATAGATGTCAGTATAGATGTCAGTATAGAAGAAAGTGCAAAAGCTGGGTTGCAGTTAAACCTCAAAAAAACCAAGACTATGGCAACCAGCTTGATTGATAACTGGCAAATAGAGGGAGAAAACGTGGAGGCAGTGACAGACTTTGTCTTTCTAGGCACAAAGATTACTGCAGACGCTGGCTGCAGCCAGGAAATCAGAAGACGTTTACTTCTTGGGAGGAGAGCAATGACAAATCTTGATAAAATAGTGAAGAGCAGAGACATTACACTGACAACAAAGGTCTGCATAGTTAAAGCAATGGTATTCCCCGTAGTAACCTATGGCTGCGAGAGCTGGACCATAAGGAAGGCTGAGCGAAGGAAGATAGATGCTTTTGAACTGTGGTGCTGGAGGAAAATTCTGAGAGTGCCTTGGACTGCAAGAAGATCAAACCAGTCCGTACTCCAGGAAATAAAGCCAGACTGCTCACTTGAGGGAATGATATTCAAGGCAAAACTGAAGTACTTTGGCCACATCATGAGAAGACAGGATACCCTGGAGAAGATGCTGATGCCAGGGAAAGTAGAAGGCAAAAGGAGGAGGGGCCGACCAAGGGCAAGGTGGATGGATGATATTCTGGAGGTGACGGACTCGACCTTGGGGGAGCTGGGGGTGGTGACGGCCGACAGGAAGCTCTGGCGTGGGCTGGTCGAAGTCACGAAGAGTCGGAAGCAACTGACCGAAGAAACAACAAATAGATGTTAGTAAAAAATGTAGAAACTGAATAACATGTCGAAGGAATAATTTTGTGTGATTGTCTATCCAGAACAGGGCTGGCGTCAAGGGTTGGCATGGTTGGGCACCTGCTGAGGGCCCACACCCCAACAGGGGCCCACTGACAGAAGCCCCTGGACTTGCTCCTCCTCTTTGCCATGGCAGCCTGCTTGTTCACTTTGTTCTCACTCTGGCCCAGGCAACGGTGGTGGTGAGAAGGGGGAGCAGCAGATGCCACCGCCTGCTCGCTCACAGGCCTTCTGCCTGTCAAGCAAGCGGTAGCAATGATAAGAAAGCAGATGAGGGGCAATAGCAGCTGGTGACAATGGCAGTGAGAGAGTAGACTGAAGAAGGGAGGGGGATTAAAGGTGTTTTGCTCAAGGGCCCTCAAAAACCTGGAGCGAGCACTGATCCAGAACATGTGGGCTGTATTTACAATCTTTTAAAATGTCTTTATAGCAGCCTTTATATCAGCTTTTGTTCACAGTGCGAATGCAAAGCCCTCCGAACCTCTCTGGACTTATATGCCAAGACATCCCTTCCCTAGTCTTTCGCTTGTCCACTTCAACAACCCTCATTTGTCCAAAGGTCTTGTGCTCCTAGAAATGACTCCGCCCATTTCCCTTTGCTGCCCCTTGTGCCTGGAACTGCTTCCCAGAACACCTCAGAGCCTTTAAGTGCCTCCACAAAAGGTACCTTTTCCAGGAAGTGTTTGGATCATCTCCATAGTCCTTATACCTTATTGTAACTAAGCCAAGGAATCTGTAATTGAAATATTCTTCCTCTGCTCACACATTCCTTCATTTCCTTTTCTCTCTTGTTTCCCTTTGTCTACTTTAGAATGTAAGCCCCTTGGGGTAAGGACCTATCATGCCTGTTCTTTGTAAAGTGCATGTACATTGATATAATAATAATAATAATAATAATAATAATAATAATACCGCAATAATAATAGAAAACCTAAACTTTGTTGATAGGGAAGGTTCTGCAGTGAATTTTGATGTGACATATTTGTTCTGTTGAATTTGTCTGTTACAGAGTTAGAATACAGGTTTTGTTGTTTACAAATTTATTGTGTATTTTTCTTTTTGATATGGTTTGCTGATTTGGTCATCTCGATAGAAATAATCTATGCTGTGATAACTGACATAGAAAGGTCTGAGATAGACAGACAGATGATAGTGCTCTGGTTATACCACCTAGGAAAGAGATCTGCTTTAATCATGGATTTAATCTTAAAATACTATAGTAAATTTTTTAGTCATCTGCTTGTATGAGTGACGGTTCTTTCAGAATATGGCAGACTAGCCTGTGACATGTATATATAATAATCATTTTTTTAAAAAACCCCAAACACTAGACTGGGGGCTTCATCACACAAGGCTAAAAATCCTGCAATTTACTGGGGCTTCTGCTTCCAGAATCTTTGTGGGATTAGATCCGGTCCTTCCCACATGGCTTTAAAAAAACCCTAAACTTCTATGTGTTTCATTACAAAGCCACTAGGTGTCGCTGTTGTTCTATTTGCCGTAAAAATGGCTTTAAACAGTATGCCCTCATTTCTTTCGACCCCATGGTGGGAGGAGGGAAAATGCTGGACTTTTGTCGTCATGGAAAACAACTCAATAGAGCTCACAAAGAGCGGGAGGTTCCCTGGAGGAGGGCTGGGCCACGTACAGGACCCACAAACTTCTGTGAGTAAGCAATCTCCATAGCAGGATAAAAGCCCCGTGTGAAGGAGTCCTGATGAATGCTTTGTCTGCAAATGGGACATCCTGGTTACTTATTGATACCATTTCATTTCCATTATAGGGGTAAATTTGACAGATGCTCCTAGGAGCCAATGAAGAAATCTAAGATTCCGTCATAACTTTATAGAAACTACCAATAAAGCAACACATGAGAAACAGATTCAGGGTACTTCTGGACAAGGCTCTTATCTTGATATCACCCTCAATTACTGAATTTTATGTGGGTTCCAGACAACAATGTCTTCCACTCGTAACCCTCCTGTATTTTCCCACCGCTTCTCCCATCTTTTTTTCATACTGTGGAAACTCTCTTAAGGAAGAAAAGATGGAATAGCTGCACAGTGCCTTTGGATTGGTAGCGCTATGACCCCTTCATCTGGAAGCATGCTCAATCTCACCAGAATTGCAGGGACATAATCTTAGGTTGACTGGGATTCCTAAGAAACAGCCTTGCAGAATGGCAGAAAGTAAAATATTAAATCTTGTCAGGAAAAGGGCTCTTCTACATTTCAGGACTGCTTGGCGCCTCAGATACCAAGCACCTTTGCCCAGGTGATAGATGTTCAGCTCATAAGGCAAGGTTGAACAGACACACTGAGATGCAACAGGATATAGAGATATTTCAAATGTGGAATCGTCATGGTTACTTTGAAAACAGGCAAAACAGCAAATTATATCCTCTACAAAGCTCATACCTCACATTTTAGCTAAGATATAAATATCAATTAAATTGTCTTCAAAACCTCTGCCCTTCCAGTCTGAAGCAAGTGGCTCCACTGAATGCAGAAGAACTTCATGTGTGCCATTGACTTGGAGTGATTCTACATGTGGCTTTTATTGTGCACTCATGATTGCTCACTCACAGTAGTTTGTGGGTCCTTTACATGACATCATCCTCCAGGCCCTCTCCCATGCTTTGCAGCCATTATCGCGGGGGTGTTCCCAAGGAGGAAAGTGTGGCATTTTTTCTGAATGGTGCCATAAAGCCCCGTGTAATTACACAATTATGTTATACTACAGCACCACCAAGTGGTTGTGTAATGGAACATATGGAAAGGCAGAGAAAGAAATTCCCGCTGGGGGGAAAAACATGTGTAAAGGAGCACAGCTTAATCCCATAAAGCATCTGGAAGCAGAAGCCCCAGTAAAGGTGCGGGATAAAAGCCTCGTGTAGAAATGCCCTTACATGAAGAGATGCTGTGCTTTTTATTCCAGTGTAAAATGGAGATTCCCAAATTAAGCAGAAAACCAGTGGGCATGTATTACTCTAGGCTTTTTCCTCTTTTGTGCCTGTATCTTAGCACCTTCTGGGTGGATTGGGGCTGTAGTATGGGGAAAAGGATTACATGCCCTTTGCCCTCCATATTTTTGACCCAAGTTGGTGGTTCGGCAGCTGCTTTTAGAAAAAGAAAATTACACTGTTGGATCCAATCACTGACTTCCATTTAATGTCTAGTTAGGTCTTGAGCTGTACATACACCAACTCTGTATATATTGGCAAATGAGATAAAACATAATTTATAAAAATGAAATGAATACCAAAATGCATTTTGAGCAAATGTCTTTCCTACCTAAGTGGTTGATCCTTTAAAATGTTATATTGTAATACGGATTCTTTAATGTTTAAAAGACTCACAAAAAAGTTCCATTTTTAACATTGCCCAGAAATATAGGTAACCTATGTGTTTTACATGTAACATCTTGAAAATAAATTCATAATAACTGATGCATTTTTAAAAAGAGTATCATATTAGTAGCTACTTGGCCCAGCCTTTTTCAATCCAAATCCAACTCTCCAAGTACATTTTTTCATGAAGCAAGTTTGCCACCTGCTGGTGATACTATGTAACTGGCAATTGTGATTAAAAGCAAATTAAAACCAGGAGGAATTTCTTCCCTGAACCTCTGGAGTCGGGTGTGCTGCTCCTTCATCAGCTTTGGTAAAAAATACATAATAAAAAAATAAAATAAAAAATCCATTGTATCCATAGAAGACGAGGAAATTTACTTCCATGCTTTTCTTATGTTACAAAGGGACTTAAGTTCCCACGTTCAGATAGCCCTGGGGTGTGTTTTTCCTCTGTGCAGTTCCTTCAATCATGGAGCGGGGGAGAGGTCCTCGGTCCAAAGTGAAGGATCAGAACTTTACTAAACACAGAGAAGGTGTGGATGAACTCACCACCTATTCGTGGTGGAGGACCCTGATCCTGATTGCAAAAACAGACTGCAGGGAAAGGAATCACCCCCGCACTCAGTGCTGCTGATGTGACACCCCCCCCCCTCATTCTATCAAAAAATAAACGGATAGGAGAAACGGATCCCAGATTTCTTGGTGTCATGTTTGGAATCTAGTGGCTATTACGTATTAGAGAGGGATCACTAGAGGGAGCCAACGCCAAGGTTTATACTATTGGATTAGGAATAGGAAGGAATGCTAGATTCCTAATTTTGCTGTGAAAAGGTATGGGTCTAATAACTAGTGCTTGCACAGTCTAGAATAAAAAGCCAGGGAGACAGAATGGGATTTTTTCCATTCTTAATCCTGAGTCACAACACAATCTGTGTATGTTGATTTGGATCATTCAGAGTTTAGCAGACTCATCGTTTCCTGGCTGGAGACAGACCAGGTAGGCATCAGATCTGGCAAGACTGACAGTCCCTGGGGTCTTGATACCATGAGAGCTGCAGGCAAGTGCAGCGGCAAAAATGCTCATCTAGCTGACAGTCGCTTTGGAGTGATGTTATGTGGGGGCCCAGAAGAATTGTGGGGGAATTGTATTGGTGGTTGCTGGCCATACCTGCCCCAGATCTAGTGCTGGGTGGCCAGTGATTTTCCTTTTCCCAGCTTTTAGTGGGACTGCTGGGCCCAGGTGACCGTAGCCGGCATTTTGGATTGATGGCAGGGTCAGCAGTAGCCCCTCCTGAGGGCTTGGGACATTGGGACCAGCCCAAAGGTCCCGACCCATGACACTGGGTCTGGAAATAGACAATTCTTCTACTTCCAATATGCTTTTTGAGAACGTATTATGTAGCCCTGGCATAATGCTCTGAAAATGAATTTTTATCTCAAGTGAGCACCGCATGACATTACTATAATAAATTGTTGGCCACAGCTTTTACGAAAGCAGCTGCATGAGATTTAAACTTGGTGGATGGCAGGGGTACAATCGATGTCTTAATGGGCAACTTATTCAGTGAAATTAGAGAGACAGTTTCTGAATGTCAGCCAGTGAAGGTTTCGGTAAATGCCAGTTTGCCATTGGTTTCACCCAGTTTCTTCCCTTATAAGTTCAGCCAACCTCTGAAGACCCTAAATAAAAGAGCAAGTAAATGATTTTAAAAATGCAAAAATGATAATTCATTTTGGCAAAATTCAGTATTTTTTTATCTAATATTGCACACACACACAGCTGCCCCTTTCCTTTTCCTGTGGAGTTGGGTTTTTTTTTTGGGGGGGGATACCCATAATCAAAGCCCACTCATTTGTTGGACTTCAGAGGTAGGAGAAGACATGTTTATTTCGGGAGGGGTGAGTAAGGTCACCCTGATTTATATACATAATAAATTGAAAAATACACTCTGGTGGTAGTACTGTCAATTAATTAAACACTCTTTTTAGTGGAACAATTCCCTTGATATTAACTGAGTATCAAAAGCGATACTGCTGTAATCTATGTTGATTATCAATCTATCCAATAAAGATAATATTTTGAAGCTATTTAATTAACAGAGCAATCCGTGTGGAGAGCTCTGACATCAGAGCTTCTGAGATATCCAAAGCCCTGCCCGCATGAACCTGGCAGGTTGGAAGAGAGGAAGGAGTGGAGGTTGTTGTCCCCCCGCACTCCAGTTTCCATTCCCCTCCCCCTTGCTAGAACTGTTTCCTTCCCATTGACATCAATGTGTGCTTATGTGGGGTGGCTGACACTCTTTCTTTCTCAAAATTGAGCTGGTGGGTAGGCCCTAAAATGGCCAAGGGGCTTTGATCTGGTTCAGGGACTGGTGTTTGGTTAGGCATATCGCTATCTAGTTGTCTGTCTATCTCCTAACTTGCCTGCTTCATCCCTACAGAAGGAGCCTCTTTAGTTATGAGATGGAAGCAGTGCAATGCTTTGTTGTTAAAATTTAAGACTATTGACTACTCTGCTGCTGCTGCTGTGCACACTGCTTTCTCATCTCTTCTTGACTTTAATCTGATTATTTCAGCAGTACATGGTGAATCCTGGCAGAAGATGCAACAGGGAAAGTACTTTAAGCATGACTATAAAGTTGAAAACTATTGCTAGGCTTTAAAATCTAGTGACAGGTTCTCAGAGTTCAAGGTGAAGGTATCATATATATACCACTGGTTTGTAAATTCATCAGACATTTATTGGAATTTAGAATTCTTAGATGAGACTGACTCAGAGTAGTGGAAAACCCATAAGCATTTTAATACAGACAAAGGAATTCAATGTTTTTGCAACAATCAAGGGACAAACTATGATTTACATGTCTCCTTTGCCATACACACTGTTTCCACTTATTCCTGATAACAGAATTTTTATTTACAAACATAAAAAAGAAATGATTTGCAGTTAAACTTCAGCTTCGGCTATTGGGCGGTATAGAAATAAATAAATAAATAAATAAATAAACAAACTGACACTCCAGACCAATGGGTCTGATAAATATTCATATGCTCCCAGTGCAGCTTAATTACCTGGACTAATGATTTTAAATAAAATAGTTTGAGTTGTTACTTTTGGCAGAAATATAAAGAAAATATGAAATCTTATTTCGCATTCCAAAATTCCTTTTGCTTTCCACAAAACCAAGATGATACAATCCCATTGCAATCCTAGACATGAAGGATTGCAAACCTCTGGTCCATAGGCCAACTTGGCTTGCCAGGTTGGGGCCTCAGCAGACGCCCCCCCTTTCTCCAAGCCCTGCCCCTTCAGAGCTACTGGGGAGAGAAATCCCTGCTGTTATCTCCTTTCATTGTTATCTTCAAGTGGGAAGGGGAGGGGTTCACTAAGAGGGATCCCCACTGTTATCTCTGATCATTGATCAGAGGGTCCCTGGCTGAAGTGCTGAGGGGAAGAGGGCTCCTCCAGCCATTGCTTCAATAGGGCAGCTTTGCCCACCCTGTATCCTCCCCAATGGGGGAAAGGTACCGGGAAGGCAAAGCCATTCCCTGACCAAACTCTTGGCTGGAGATGCTCCACCCGGTGTTTCAGCTAAGGACTGAAGGATGTTGTCAGTGATCCCACTCCATAACACCATACGGCCCATGGAAGGCTGGGGGGGGGGGCATCTGACCCCCCCACAATTAAATCACCCACCCCTGCTATACACACTTATTATACACACATTGAACTCAATGGAGTTTACTTCTGAGTAGATATGTAAAGCATTGCACAGAGTTAGAGATGTTAGCAGTACATTCTTATGCATCGGGGGTCCCCAACGCGGCACCCGTGAGGACCTCCAGCTGCACCTGTGAAGCTCTCCACTCCCTGCCCCCTTCAAAAATGTATTTTTAATAAAAAAAAACTTGGAAAGCGTTAGGGCCCCAGGTTCTCCTTCTTGTTCCTGAACCTGCCACTGATCAGCTGCTGGGTGGGCAGGCAGAGAAGGAAAGAGCTGCTTCCTGGCCCTGGCCAATCTTCTTCCCCTCACACAGACCATTCCCCTTCACGCCGTGGTCTATGCCCCCCGCTCACTCCCACTCTCTAGCCCTGCTCTTTTTCTCCCCCAGTCCCTTTCCTTGATCTTTCTCCTCTCCCTGCTCCTTTGCCTTGCTGTTGTCCTCTCCCTCCCAGCCTCTAGCCTCACTGTTTCCTGTCACCCTCCAGATGTAGACTAGGGATGTTTCTACATTAAGCAAATCCCTCGCAAAACCCCCACATCCTTTCTGGATCTTTCTGCTTTTAGCTTCTTTGCAGGATTAGGCAGGGCTCCTTTACACGGCAGCCGGTTTGAACTGAGGGAGTGCCTCCCTCCCTCCCTGGCATGTGTGCAAAGTGTGTGTGGGGGAGTCTTGTTTTTGTAGCTTAGCTTCTGCTGTACTGTTTTCTCGCAGCCCCCAGGAAACCTCTGATTTACTTCTGAGTAGACATAAAATGTAAGATTGTGCCATAAGTCTGCAACCCTTGGCACACTTATGTGGGAGTAAGCCACATTGAACTCAATGGGACTTACTTCTGAGGAGACATAAGATCGCCCTGTAAGTCTGGAACCCTCTGCACACTTACTTGGGAGTAAGCCCCACTGAACTTAATAGGGTGCTCTGAAACAACAGAGGATGTTGCTTCTCAGCTTGGTGGGGTGGGGGATCAGGTGTTTCTCCTTTTGTTGCAGGGAGGCATTTTACCCTCTTCTCCCTCCAATGGAGAAATGTGGAGGCAGGAGATGCAATTGGCAGGTGATTCTTGCCTTCACACCTGTCAAATCTCATCCTGACTGCGCCCCCGACAACTGAAAACAAACACCCACAGCAGGCAGACACAGCGGTTTCTTCCCACTATTGGAGAATTTCACAGGGAGGTCATGGCGCTCCTGTTCCGTGGGCTGGAAAAAATACCACATTTTTTGTGTTGGGGGAAAACACGAGGTAGGCTGGAGGAAATGGTGGGAGACACCCTGGAGGGTAATGGCATCACCCAAAGAGCCTGCAAACTTCCGAAAGAGAGCCATCTCAATAGCAGGATAAAAGCTCAGTGTGATGAACCCCTACAACTCCTGTCATGCGTGGCCATAGGCCCTCTGGATAGGGCTGATGGGAATTGGAGTTCAACAACATCTTGAGGCCATGGGTTCCCCACTGCCATCTTACCCTATATAATCCAAACATCAATAACTGTTCTAGTCTTTTGTCTTCATGAGCAATGAAAGAACAACTTGCCTGGTCCATTTGATCCGGAGAAGCGAAAGAGAAGGAAACTCTGACATAAGGACATGGTTCTGAGCAATCAATCATGAATTCTCTCCCAGGAAGCAAAGACACCTAAAAACGTTAATTGCTCTTATTCGTGTGCATGTAATTGTTAAAATAACCATTTATCAAGCATAAATGTAACATTTCTGGACCTCTAATTGTCTCCTTATCTCCATATTTTTCCATACTGAGGGCCAAAACAGTAAATCTTTAAATCTGCATCTAGCAGCTACATATTTTCTCTTTTTTTACTCTAGAGTAGGTGCAGGGCCCCTGATCCAGACCTGCCTACCCCCCGTGCTAGGTTCTCTATCCAAACCGGGGTCCCTGCACCAAGTCTAGAGTTAAAAAAAAAAAAATGACATCGCTGCTAGATACTGATTTAAAGTCGTGTCTGATTTGGCTCTGAATTGAATGGACGGCAGGAGACAGGACCAAGGCAGACAAACTGTGGCCTTACAAGTGAAGCCTCATTTATTTTAACTCTATGTAGAGTAACAGATTTTTCCCTACCCCTTTCTCCAATGCTTTTTCCATGATCATCTGGTATGTATCAGAAATCCCCTTAATTTTAATCCATAAAAAAAGTCCTGATTTAGGGATATACCAGTCTGCTAAACCTAGAGGAGAAAGCATAACAATTAAGTGAAAGTATACTATTGAGATGATCAAGCATTTGTGTTCTTACAATATTTAACAATGATGACACCTGCCCTGGTGTGGAGAAACACCTCAGCCTTCTTGTCTCTTTAGATAGGTATCCAGTTTCTTGCATGAAAGTTAAGATTTTCTCTCACATTGTGCCAATTAATAGCTGAGTCATACATGTCCATTTATTTAGAGCAACATACAGAGTTCTTTTAATATTCAGAGGGCCCAGTTCACACAATCCAAGCTGCTGCTCACACACGTGGATCAAGTAGGCAAGCATTAGATATGGGCTTATAGTTGTTGTTGTTGTTCAGTCGTTCAGTCGTGTCCGACTCTTCGTGACCCCATGGACCATAACATGCCAGGCCTTCCTGTCCTGCGCTCTCTCCCAGAGCGTACTCAAGTCCATATTCATTGCATCAGTGATGCTATCTGGGCTTATAGTTGCCATTTGCCAACTTACTGCTCTCTGCTTGCCCAGGGCCATTTAGTACATATATTGACATGATTTTAAAGAGAACCAATTCTGAATCAAGATTAACTGTGCTCCTAATTGAATTAATTTTATTTTGTAACATGTTGTTTTCAATTAAGTCATTTTGTAACACAAGAGCCATGTCTAACTGTAGATTTAATACAACTGTACTTAGCCTGACTCTTTAATGATAATACTAATACTAATACTAATAATGACTTTCAGTCAATAGACTCTCAGTAGAAGTCAAAATTTCTAGCTAATGCTATCAGAAGTGCCTCTATAGGCTCTTGGGCAATTAAATAATTCCTTTAGGCTGCAACACTTACCTGGGAGTGAGTCCCATTGAACTCAGTGAGACTTACTTCTGTGTAGACATGGCTAGGATTGCACTGTTAATAGACCAAAGAGATTTCTAGCTTTGTGGGAACGGGATGGCCTAACCTTCCAAACAACAAAGGAGTGTCTGTTCTTAATGATGGGGGACTCACCCAGATACAATTCTATTGATGACATAAATACATGAAGGGTGCAATCCTATGCATGTTTAGACAGAAGAAAGTCCTGCAACTCCCAGCGTTCCCCAGCCAGCCATGCTGGCTGGGGAATGCTGGGAGTTATAGGACTTTCTTCTGTCTAAACGTGCATAGGATTGTGGCCTAAGGGATCGATCATGACCATCATTCATATTTCACACCTGTTTGACATTAGTCTTTCAAGATTAATTCCTGGGCTTTTTAAAATTATATTCTGATGACAACAAATAGATGGAACAAAGTGACACATGTCATTTGCTGAGGGCACTTCCTGAAGGCACCATCCCAACTTCTGGTTGGGTAATTTAACTAAAGGGATCTGTTCTATTTGGAATGGCTGAGACCAGTTGCAGTAAATTCTTCTTAAAGAGAGTATTCATATAGGGTAGGGATGGGGAGCCTGTGGCCATCCAGTTATCATTGGACTACAACTGCCATCATCTCAAAACAAGTGCCCATGCTGGCTGGGGTTGATGGGAGCTGAAGTCTAACAACATCTAGAGGGCCACAGAATCCCAACCCATGATGTAGGGCATTCCTACCAATGGGACAATGTTCCAGAAAAAGGCTGGCATTCCCCACCCCCCACTCCATGTTCTCACTCTGAACAATCAGCCATGTGAACTATGCAGACCACGCGAGTCCTGTTCCAGTACTGGTCAGCTGTATGGCTCCACCAAGGTCCAAAACAATCTGAGATACTTAACATGTCTTGAACCAGAAGCGCTGAAACCTCAGTCTTTTAAACTGAAGGCAAAGGAACATGCTCTACGGGGCAGTCCAAATGTTTTCTTTGTAAAGCAGATGCTGCTTGAAATGATCTTTGTGTGATGCTTTCTCCAGGTTGCTGTAGTAATGCATACCACAGCATCTAATGTACTTCTTTCATCTGACATAGTTTTTATGCAGTGGCTAGAGCTGCTGACGTGAACACTCAATGTGATGTGGACAAATAGCCTGATAAACCTCGCTATTCACTACAGAGGCGCATGGAGGAGATGCACTCCATTCTGTTTCAAGCAGCATCTGCCTAATAAAAGTGGTGGCCCTCACCGATCCATTTCCTTACTGCCACTTTGTTAAAATCATCCAGTCCTTTGTGATTCTCCTTTAAATCTGCACAGGGACTTTTGTGAGCTTTATCTTGGTGCAACATTACATCCATGGGGCTGAGTTCACTGACCTTTCAGCCATTTGTCTGCTGCAGAAAGGATTGCATCTCGCTGTTTTTTGTAGAATTCTGATACTCTGGAAGCAAACAATCAATGCGTCCTTAGAGAACTAAAGTGGGGGTCATGAGTCAGCTGTAGCACTTCCATGAAACTCCACTCAGCAAGTCACACTCAACGCTGATGTAACTAGAAAACTGATATAATGCACTCCATCTCTGAACCTTAGATGGCATGGCTACAGTGGATGGGTGCTTAGGTCAGATGAGAGCAGGTGATAGTTTACCATGAAGAAGAAACGGCTGAATCTATTTGTTCTCCTATCCATTTCATGTATCAGGAAAAAATGTATTGATACCAACCTAGGGATGGTTGAGGAATTATACCTTTATTATACCTCATGTAAACTGACCTGATCTGCACCGTCTGAACTAATGGATGGATCGGAACATCATTTTCCTTTGGATTTTGCACTTCTCCAAATGTCATGATACAGTTCTCAAGTAAAAAAAAAATACTAAAATGCATTCAAAAATGTGTATTTTAGGATAAAATGCATTTTGAAATGTATACATTTGGATAAAATACATTACGAGTATTTTGTGAGGAAGTACATTCAAAAACACGTATTTAAATATAAATGTATATATGAATCGAGGGGTTGGATGCAGGATCTATGTTCCATGAAAAGAAGGACTCTGCTTGTGGAAGGTTCTTCTGCCTGATTTTGGGGGAGTCCCCTCCCCACCCAGCTCACCCCATTCAGCAAGAACCTGTGACTGTATGGGCCTATGGTTTATTCCCACCCACCCCTTGCTGGTCACATGCCGGTGGGATTTGCATAATTATTCTTGCCGGTGCAGCTTGCCATGTCATGCAAATGCACGGTTAACAAGCCACTCCCAAACCCTAAAATACCCTATGGCTTATTTTCCCCTCCATGATTGTGTGATCCTGGTCTCCGTGTAGCATCTTCGGGGGCTGGAGGGACTGCTGTGAGAAGGAGGGGATGGGGAAATCCACTTCCACCAGCGCAGTTGATTCAGTATAAATTTGGATCTAACCCTTGGTGTGGATAATTTGTACAAAATTTGCACATCAATGTGAAAACAGGATAGAACAGACCTATGAATGAAGAGATGCAAAACTGACATTGACTGGAAATAGACTGAGCCGTCAGTTTTTGTCAAAATGGACCAAAACAGCTCAATCTGCAAATACACGTACAAGCTGCCATTTTCAAAGGCCAAGATGTGTAGGCAATAGTCATTTATTTCATTTATATCTCGCCTTTATTCCACAGAACTGTACGGAACTTCCACAGAACTTCCTATACATGCATAGGTCTGGCAGGTGCTCTCCCTTCTAGGTGTTGCTTAGTTTGCAAGGTTGCTGCATCACATGCCTTCTGGACATGTTCTGTTGGTACAGTTGACTTTAACAAAAGTTCCTCATGGACCTTGGAATCAAAATTCTTGGAATCAAAATTGGAATCAAAATTCCTCATGGACCTTGGAATCTTTTATACTTTTGGTGTCAGGCAAATACCTTTTTATTTATCCAGCCCATCTAATCATTTTTCTGATTTTACTGATAAATTGCTGCCATTTTCTCCTTTTAGTCTGCTGCTGTTTTTAGTTATTTTATTGTAATTGGATGGTCTCGTTGTTTTATTGTTCTTTATAGTGAGCCACCATGAGCACTCAGATTTGATGAATAGATAAATGAATTAAAAACAAAATTAAGATGTGCAGGACCATTGCAAGAACTTTCAAAGGTATGCAAAACTGGTGCTGTGGGATAGAGATAGATGAAGATGATACTTACAGCTCATGGGGTGTGAACATGCTAGTATTTTCAGAAATTCCTTACCTATCTGCATGCTCCAGAAAACCCTTGTGACCCCACTTGTTAAAAAGTTGTGACATGAGGATCTGGAAGAGAAAGCCGGAGAACACTCAAATTGATGTCATAACCTAAATCAAATCTGCAAGATTTGTGACTTCAGGGAGAATTCCTTTTGTGTAAAAGCCTCACCCAGACAATGTTTGAAATGGTATACTAGCAATATCTTAATAAAACAACAAGTTTAAATTCCTGGGGGAAGCATTTCAGATATACAAATGCAAATTCTTCCACAGTACAAGTTCTTCCCACAGACTCCATGGGGATTTTACTTTCTGCAAATTCTTCCCCACCAAAGTACTGCAATGTTTCTTATTGAACCATCTCCCATTTATGGTTTCAGAACACTGTTCAGTGGCGGCAGTATGCTATGTTTGAGGAGGGCAGCGCCCCTGTCTTCCCCTGCCCATGAAAGAGGCACCACTGCCAGCCCCTCCCCAGCAAGTTCCCATCTTATTCTTACTTTCATTTGCCTTGCAATGTGTGATGCTGGCATGACTGCTTGCTGCTTCCCCTCACTTGGTCTTCTTCTCTAGTCTTCCAGCTGACCAGCTCTGAACTTGCTGAGTGGGTTACTGAGCATCAGTGGCGACTCGTGACTCCAGTTCTGGAGGAGTGGTGATTCCATGCTGGGTTGTAGTTACCACCAGCCAAAACGCTAATGGTCCTATCCGAGGTGCTGAACCTCAACCCAAAATTGTTTCAGCACCTTGGATAGCACCTTTGGAGTTATGGCTGGCGGTGACCACAACCCAGAATGGAAGCACAGCCCCTCTGGAACTGGAGTCACCAGCCGCCACTGCTGAGCATGTGGGGTGGGTGCACATGCTCAGAATGTTCCCCCAGCCATGCAGTCAGCAGAGGAGGCTGGCAGGGTGCCTGTGAGGGCAGCTCTGTCTCCTCCCCCCCCCCCATCGGCATGATTGGAACGCCTGTGCCTGTGCAGGACCCAGCTCTTAGTTTTTGAGTAGGTGTCCATTTTGGAACAGGACGCCCATAGCTGATAGTAGTAGGCGTGTTCTTTTCTTACTCCTGTGTGGTTCCTGAGCAGACCGCCAAAGTGCTGCTCTTGCTCTCTCATTGAGGCGAGGACAGGGAGAGTGCAGGCTGAAGTGGACTGAGCCCTTGGCCTCCTTCCTTTGCTTCAGTGAGCAGACAGGGCGGAGTACTTTTGTGTTGCTATGTGGATCCCCCTGCCCAACCCTCTGCTCGCATTCATGATTTTGAAGTTACTTGCCTCAGATTCTCTTTTCTGTGCAATGGGGATTGCTGCTGGAGCAGAGAAATGTGAGTTCTGCTTTTGTGTTATTCTTCTATGGGTCAAAACACCTCCGAAACCTCACTTTGCCTTTTCTGTGTGAAGGGTTTCCTCCTCCCTCTTGTAACATGAGGTCTGGTCTGCAGTGCAGAACATTATCAGGTCCCAGCCTCCTTTACTATGAAGTAAAACCAGTTGATCCCAGTGGAATTTGCTTTCAGATTGGTGTGCTGATCTGTTGAATCCTATGCATGCATGAAGAGTTCAGTAGGGCATACTCTCAAGTATTTATAGGCTGCAATCTGATACCCACTTACCTTGGAGTAAGCCCCATTGAACTTAATACTTCTGAGTAGACATTACAGGATTGCACTGTTAGTTCTGAAAAGCAAACTGATACAATGGAGGCTGGTGTCTCCTATGTCAGTGGGGCAGTGAATCCGCTCCGGGCTTCAGTTAGAATGCTAAAGTAGCTATCCAAGGATAGCTCCTTTAGCGTTCTAACTGACGCCTGGAGCGGATTCACTGCCCCACTGCCATCGGAGACACCAGCCTCCACTGAACTGATATATTACTAATGCTTACCTGTGTGAAGGTGCTGGTCTGCATTGTTGAAACCTGTATATGTAGAATAACCTTGTCAATAAGGGGTGCAGGTCCTGTTAGAAAGCCTATTCTCACCCTAAAAGAGAGTACAAGAACGAGTTCAAAGGCATGCATCCTAATAATATTTTTTACATAAAGTGTTATTACTTTTTGATAAGTAGTTTTTTTTTATTTATCAGAATCTACATGATATTTGAGCTGTTATTAATTGCAAACGTAGACAACAGAAACCTAGACCTCTACAGAGAGTCCATTCAAGTATTGTTCAGTATTGCTCTAACAAATGAAGCCATAGAGACCACAGAGCAATATGTTCATTTTGTGGCTGGGGCACATCTGTTGTTAAATTAATATTACATTAAGGCACACAGAAGTCTTTAATGGCTATTACAGAGAAGGTGAGGATTTTTGGACTGGAGTATGTGCTCACCTCGTATGGTCTCTTTCTTTCGAAGGTGCTTCTCTAAGCTCTCCAATGACATAAATATTACTGACATGGAACTTCAGTATCCAATCAAACTGAATTGCAATATGTTCACATATTCATTTGGTGAGGCTGCAGTTTCATTACTTTTTTTTTGGTCTGTTTTGTAAAATGACCCCTGGAGCTTGTTTTGTGAAGGCTGTCAAATCACAGAAAATTCCATAACCACACAAAAAACATTCTGATTTGCCGTATTCAATTTGCAGACAAGATACAAACTCCTTGTCTGGAAATACGTAGTGTAATTATGTCAAAATAAGCATTCTCAGCCTAATTAGGGTGATGAGCATGTTGACGATGGTGTGCATATTCAGGTTGTACTCACCCGGAGGAGATAACCTTAGAGAAAGAATCCCCTCTGATGACTCGACCATCGACATCCATTGAAAGAAATGATGGTGCTTTTGTCTTAAAATACAAAATACACTTTATTGTTAAAATGAAAATAACCATTTACTAGCTTGTGTCAATAAGCAAATGTTAAGGCTTGGCTGGTGCGTGAGCTTTGTGAGGATGAGATAAAGTAACAAGCTTCCCCTCTGAAAAGTGTTGTAAGAGATGGGATGGATTCCTTTCCTATGTGTCAGCATTACAGATGGTGCACAGTGGGGTAGTGGTGACTGTTGCAGTACAGGAGCTCGTCGTGGCAGCCTCCATAGCCACACCCTCAAGGAGGGCCCCAAATTCAGGCAGCTGGGTTGATTCATAGCCAGTTGTATTTATTAAAGGGGCATGGGAGTGTCCCTTTAGTTAAGGTGAATCACACACCCACAAAAGGCTCCACCATTATAAGCCCCCCAATTCTACTGGTTATAACAATGAAACCTGTTGAGCTAATAACTTGAAACCTGGCATCCACGATCTACCTGATGTGACATGCAACTGTGCAACACTTCAAACTGAGCTGATACAAACTGCCACAGGTCCAGCAAGTTAAAATGTTCTGAAAATTGACACATTTGTCCTTTTTACTCCAAGCTGCAGCTCTGCATATTATATATATATATACATGTCTTAAAAATATTGGTGAAAACGACTGATGTACTTTATTCAGTGTTGTCAAGGAGGCACGCCTATTGTTCGTTAAGTGAAGTTTTAAGTAGCAGTTCAAAAGTTATTAAGGGTTTTCTGCCCCATGAAAGCAACTGCTGGCAAAGTTATGTCCAGCATTCTTAGGTTCACTCTGAAGCTAGAAAGCTGCCAGTATTCCAAGGTTTTCAGGGGAATTCTATTACAGAGGGCTTCTATGTGCAACGCCTATTCCTTCAGTTATGGAATGTGACCTCACAAGGTGAGACTACATGTTACTACATGGATTGGGACCCTTGCATGGATGGATAGGGAGACTTTAATCCTGTGTGGTGAGAAAACATGCAAGGATTGTGTCTTACATTAGGGGTATATTCACATGTTACACTGAATGTGCATTCACACTCTATGTATGCTCATCAAGATGGTTGTGAAAATCTAGCCCTATTTAGTGAAATTCAAATACACTGAGGAAATAGTAGGATTGCCAACTCTGTAATTATAATTTTATTTTCAAAAACCATGGAAATTCAATGATCCCCCCCCCCTTTGCTGGTTGAAAAGTCTAGAGTTAAGACTATCCCATGTTGGCTCAAAGTCTACAAAGCCAGGAAATTGGAAGGAAAGGCTGATACCTTAATTGATGTGCCCCATGATCACTGACGATGTGGTGCATATAATTTTTAAGAAATACATTTGTTTTTATAAGTACAGGTAGTGACACTGCAGTGTCCTATATTGTCTATAGATGTGAGAAACTTGGATTGAAACATGTCTCTGTGTATATACGCCTCTCTCTTTCTCTCTCTCTATATATGTATGTGTGTGTGTGTGTTTGTGTGTATGTATATGTATTTACATACTAGACCATTTTTATATACTAGACCACTGAACAAGACCTTAGGTCAAAACGTGTTTGGTCATTTTTGGTAGTGGTTATTCCTGGGGGTTCATCACACTGAGCTTTTATCCTGCTATTGAGATGGCTCTCTCTCAGAAGTTTGTGGGCTCTTTAGATGATGCCATTACCCTCCAGGGTGTCTCCCACCATTTCCTCCAGTCTATCTCCCCAAATGCAAAAAATGTGGTATTTTTTCCAGCCCATGGAATAGGAGCGCCATGACCTCCTTGTGAAATTCTCCAATAGTGGAAGAAACTGCTATGTCTGCCTGCTGTGGGCGTTTGTTTTCAGTTGTTAGGGGTGCAGTCAGGATGAGATTTGACAGGAGCGAGGGCAAGAATTGCCTGCCGATTGTGTCGCCCACCTCCGCATTTCTCCATTGGAGGGAGAAGAGGGTAAAATGAGTCCTTGCAACGAAGGGAGACACACCTGATCCCCCACCCCACCAAGCTCAGAAGCAACATCCTCTGTTGTTTCAGAGCACCCTATTAAGTTCAATGGGGCTTACTCCCAAGTAAGTGTGCAGTGGGTTCCAGACTTACAGGGTGATCTTATGTCTCCTCAGAAGTAAGTCTGATTGAGTTCAATGCGGCTTACTCCCACATAAGTGTGCCAAGGGTTGCAGACTTACAGCACAATCTTACATTTTATGTCTACTCAGAAGTAAGTCAGAGGTTTCCTGGGGGCTGCGAGAAATCAGTACAGCAGAAGTTAAGCTACGAAAACAAGACTCCCCCCGCTCCTTTGCACACATGCCAGGGAGGGAGGGAGGCACTCCCTCAGTTCAAACCACATGGCTACCATGTAATGAAGCTCTTCCTAATCCCGCAAAGAACCTGAACGCAGGAAGCTCCGGAAAGGATGTGGGGGTTTTGCGAGGGATTTGCTTAATGTAGAAACACCCTTGGTAGTGCAGGATATTATTGCACAACTGAATTATATTATCCTCTGTTGTCTTTGAATGTATGTTTTTAGTCTGTATAGATAAAATAATATCAGATTTTGGGGGGATATTTTTATCTTCACCAGTGTGCTTATCTGAATTGGTTTAATGCTTCTTCGTTTTGTCTTGGGATATATTTCGTGTTTGGTTTGGTTTGACGTTGTGCAATGTCAGAAATTGTGCTTCTTTACAACTTACTCTCCATGCACCCACACTTTTCCTTGGTCAGCAAAGATGCCTCACTGTACTGCCTAATGAAGCATCTAGCCTTACTGTTGAAGGGGGCTACTTCTCTCTATTTAACCCATCCTGCCAGCTGCTGATGTAAGCAACAAACTGGCATGGCTCAACTCCTCTAGAAAAACAGCAAGTCTCAGATTCTTCATAAGGCCATACAGGACCAGGACAATATGGGGCATCTCTGTTGGCCCCAGGCACTTCATCCCTCCCATCTGGATTTGGACCCATTGGGCCTCCCATAAATGTTTATAACTTGTGATTTTATTCATATTCATTATCATAGTGTTCTCTGTGTGTGTGTGTGTGTGTTCGTGTTCTCCATTGACTGAAAGATGGAGGAAGGGCAGATTTCCAACCTTTTGCCAGTAATAAACATGCCTCAGTTAGCATACAAGTAACCATTACATCTGTATATTTTTCCAATGTACTTTTTAGTTGCCTCTGATAAAGGGTGCCCTTGAAATGCAAAAGGCATAACAGCTATAATTTATGCTGCTAAGAATAAAATTTTCTTCAGCACATTCTGAGGTTTGCCTATGGGGGGAGGGGGCTTATACCCAGAACTCTGAGGATCAGATACTGTCTGTTTGCTCCCTTTGTCACAGTGGGTTGAATCCAGACTTAGTCATACTTACCGAAGACCCAGTGAAAACAAGGAGACTTAAGTTAGTCAGGATTAACTTAAGTCCCAATGATTTCAGTGGGTCTTCTCTAAGTATGGCTAGGTCTGAATCCAACCCCAGGACGGCTGGACAGAATAGGGTGCCATAAGCAGTTCCTGTTGGGACATTAACTCAACAACCCAGAATTCTCCTAGCTGGGAAAATCGGTTACACTAGAGGGCCAGTTCTGCGAATACTCATTTGCTTTTGGGCCTGAGTTCCTGAAAAGACTTAAAATCTAAAAACTGAAAGTGTCTGTCTTAAAAAAAAAAAAAAAATCAAGCTGAAAGCATACATCACAGTATAGAAATTAGTATATAGGTTTGGTTTTACCTTCTCAAACTGGATGAAATAGTATGGATCATCTTCTATGATAAGAAAGTTGTATTCTTGGGCAAGCTAAAAGACAATCCAACCCCAAAAATATTTTGTGAAATAATCATTCTATACAGTATGGTTTGTCCACAAGCTGAGGAAATGGTGGATCCATCAAAAATGTGAAAAGCCTTGCAGGCTTTCTGTGTGCCAAGTTTATGGAAAATTAGGATGCTTCCAGGCAAGGCTTTTATTGTGCAATCACACGTCTCAGTCATAGAATTCTACAGTATGGGCGGGGGGGGGGGGAGAGATCCAGACATCGTTGTCCTCAATTTGTAACCCTCCTGTGTACTCTCACTCCCTTTTCCTTCTCTTTCCTTACCAGAAGATAATCAATTAAATAGGAAAAAGACAGAATAGCTGCACAGTGCCCTTTGATGGTTAGCCCTCCACCTGGCAGCACTCAAAGACTCCTAAAGCTATTCTTCATCATTCCGAAGAAGCTCCTGGATTCCTGCATAAAGATCTTCTTATACAATTGTATATATTAGCAAAGTTGTGTCTAGCACATAACCGAAAGTCTCCAAAGCAGCCATCTAAACAGCAGTGGATTGATAACATTTGGGAGACTAAAACTTACTCAGCAAGCAAGGAATCCTAATGTTCAATAAGGGATTAGAGCATTATCATCCCCTGCTAGCCTCTGTGGGAGTGAGCAAGCATCATCCCGAGTGAGTGGAGAGCCAGCCAGAACCCAGGATCCCTCTTGCCACCTGTAACCACCATCCCAGTGAGCAGGAAACAGCAGATGTAAGAGGGGCAGCATCCATTTCAAAATTCACATGAAAGGTGCCATGCGTGCACATGGACACACACACGCACACTTCCAGAGGTACCCACTGCCAGGTATGCATGTGTATATAATTAGAGATGTACCAGTTTTGAAAAATTCATTCCCACTGTGTTTCGCAGATTATTAGGTGCCTTTTGTTCCGTCATTCACTTGTTGACTGAATCAGGTTTCTCCCCCAATTCCCCACATTTGTGCAAATTTGCACTTATGAAAATGTGCAAATTCCCCCAAACAGGCTAATCCCCAAATGTGCAAATCCCCCCAAATGTGCATTCTCATGCTTTAGCCTATGGGAGAAATTGTTTTTTTTATTATTGTATGTAGTTTTCTATGACTAAATTTGCATTAAATTCTGGAAAGTTTAAAAAAATACACAACACCAGGCCACAAGTCTGCAGAATCTGTGCAACTTGGGAAAAGCTGGTCTTCTGTGGAATCTGTGGGTTGGCTTCATAGAAATCCAACCTCACTTGATTCTGTTGCAGATTTCTCCCAAAACCCTGTGTACGACTCATATATGCAAGATACTGCCCCCAACCCATATGATGATGATGATGGTGGTGGTGGTGGTGGTGGTGGTGGTGGTGATGATGGGGAAATCTGGCTTTCTAGATTTCTAGATTTCTCCTCTTGTCTAGAGCACAAAACTGACCTGGCTGTCCAGAAATCAGTCAGCTGGTAACTCCAGCTCCTCCCCACACATGCGATCTATAAATATGAATATTTCCATACCTTTTCCCAGCTCTTGCTTAAGCAATGGGTGGATTCCACACTTGAGACTCTTTGGTTCTTGCTCCTGCCATCTCTCCTTGCTGTTAGTTAGCCTGTCTTCCTGACTGACTGACTGCTTCCCTTTGAGCTGGCTCCTTCTCTCCAGTTTACAGTTATTCAGCAGCAGCCTTGCCTGGACACTGGGTTGCATCTTGGCTGTACCACCTCAGAGTTAAGATGGGCGTACACATGACGGAATGCCTCTTCAGAGGGAAACATGCCCCACACATAGAAAACTAGCATGCCAGGGAGAAGGCTCAGCTAGAACTCTTCTCCCCCAATACATTACTTTTCTATTTCAGGGATACATATGGCATGAAGGAACATTTTATCATGTTAGCTTTCACCAGCAGACTAAAGTGGTACAGCCCTGACACAAGATGTCTGCCTCAGTAAGAACCAAGCCACTGCCATTACTTTCTGGTCTTGCACCTAGGGATGGCGGAGAATTTCTCCCCGAAACTTCGGGGGGCTGAGCGCCAACATGTTCAGCCCCCCGAACAAGTTTCGGGGAGAAATTCTCCGCACCCCCCTGCCCCCCGCACCCCCCCCGGGACGGGACTTACCTTTGCCGAATGTCCCTCCCGGCGACGGGTCCGGCCGGCAGTTCGTCGGGTCTTCGTCAGGGGCGGGGGCGGCAGCCGATCTTTCGACCGGCTGCCGCCGCCGCCATTGCAATAAAAGAAAAAAAAAAGCCCCCGTGATAGGCTACATGACGATTAACGTAGCCTATCACGGCTAGATTTGCAAAGTCAGCCGTGATAGGCTACGTAAATCGTCACTTAGCCTATCACGGGTGACTTAAAAAAAAAAAAAAAAAGCGCGTACGGATAATGGCGGCCCCCATAGGGAGCTGCCATTCGCGTTCCTTATTTGGTCGCTGTAGTCTACGCTATTTGCGTTGCCCTTATTTTCGCCGTAGTCTACGTAAAGATTTACGTAGACTATAGCGACCAAATAAGGAACGTGAATGGCGGCTCCCTATGGGGGCCGCCATTTGCGTACGTGCTTTTTTTTTTTTTTTTAAAGTCACCCGTGATAGGCTACGTGGCGATTTATGTAGCCTATCACGGCTGACTTTGCAGATCTAGCCGTGATAGGCTACGTTAATCGTCATGTAGCCTATCATGGGGGTGTGTTTTTTTTTTTAACTGTTTAGTTCGCGGCCAGGCGGGGCGAGGCGCCTCCCCCCCGGCTTGAATTTCGGCCGGGCGAGGCGGGAAGCCTCCCCCCCCGGCCTGAACTTCACGGGGGGAGCAATGAAGCGCCTCCCCCCCACTGCGGGAAATCTTCAAGGACAGGTAAGTGACTTTCGTCCACCCCTACTTGCACCCAGCCCTACTGAAGGACTACTTGTCTATACCATCATGTTCTTCCTGGAACCTCTCCCAGACTGCTTTCCCTTTTGGTGCCTCTCTATAATAACAGGTTTTCCCTTCTTCCTTTGCTGTTGTGGAGCAGCAGGGGGAAAATGGCTTGATCATTCTAGGAAGGACAAGTTCCTTCCATTAGGTGCTATATTCGTAGTGCCGCCCCTGCTAAAGTGCTGCTCTAGGCACTTGTCCAGAGTTGCCTAGTGGAAATGCTGTCTTCATTTCTGCTTGCAAGTTATGATGGTGCCAGTATCTCACGGATTACCTGGTAAATCTCTTCTTTGCGCTCAGCTGTCAAGGAGCTTCCGGAAGGATTGCCACCATTGGGAACGGTGTACAGGAACTTAGGGATCTTGTTACTGAGTGTGCGCACTTTGTCGGCTTTCCACCTGGAAAGAATTTCCTTCAAGGCTTTTGGAATAATTCCATGTGCATCACTAGGGACTTTGATAATGTTACAGCCCAAGGGCCTCAGCTGTTGATGAAAAGAAACAAGGTGTTACATATAGTTCAATATGCAATCAACAGAAGCAATTCAAGTCAGGACATTCTATTGTAGTAGCTAAACTTCGGACTATTCATATACCGTGCTCTTTAAGAGTGATCCTAAAATATCATGAGCAGGTGGCAGTAAAAAAATGTTAATGATAGTTAGGGACACACGTTCCCTCCCCATCGCAAAGTGGCTTGAACTTTTGTGCGATATTTACCTGTGCTGGATGCTGGAACATGTAGCCTCAGTTGCTTCCCTGTGTGGAAAATGGATGCTCCAAATGTCCATGCCACCACCTCCTCCACTGCTGCCTCCCCTTCTCCTTCCCCAGGTAAGGGTTGTGGCCCTATGGCAGGCAGGAGAATGGGGCGGTGGCAGTGGAGGTGGCAGTGACTGGATCTGCATGATCACCACAGCTCACTGTGATTTATTTAAGCCCTGGTGGGTTGTGGCATGTGATGGGCGACTTTTGACTATTCAAGCCGCAACTGTGGTTTGTTGTGTTGTCTGAACCCAGAACAGCTGAGAGATGTTATGATATTCAGCAGTATATAAACGCCACAAACAAACAACCAAACAAACCCATGGGCTGTGTTAGGGTTGGTGGTGGTTTGTTTGCCTGCCAACAACCCACCCTCACTGGGTTCAGACGACACAACAAGCCGTGGCTGCGGCTTGAATATTCAAAACCTCTGCTTGCCCATGCCGCAGCCTGCTGTGGCTTAAATGTAATTACTTGATCGTGCAAACGGGCCCAGTGTGTTCTTGAGGGATGGGCTGTAGAGGTCCTGCTCCAAGCCTGTTCATGGCAGGGCTATTTGCTTTAGTGAGTGCTTCTGTTTCATTCCTTGTGAATGCGTAGTGACAAGGAATGGCATGAGAAGGCAAGGGTGGAAGTGCACAAGGGAGGCAGTAGTGGGCAAGAGAAGGCCGTGGCTGGGATGGAATCTGCTGGTTCCTGTATCTGCATTGTAAACTTTAGAAATTCAAACCCGAGACTCTAATTCACCTGTTTGGGTTTGGGCCTGTTCTTGTCTTACCTGACTCAGTCAGACACAGGGTGGTCATGTGTCCTGCTTTACAGAGGACAGTCCTCTATTTGAAGAGCTGCCAGAGGACAGTCCTCTATTTGAAGGTGTTCTATATTTGATGGGCTGTCCAGAACCAGAAGGAGGGAGAGCAGCAGGGCCCTTGAAGTTGCCCATCAACAGTTAGCACCTGGGCAGCAGACTGAGCAGGCACACAGGTCACCGAGTCAGCCTTTCCCACTATGGTGAGATGTACTGTGTTTCTATATAAATTATGGTAATTATTTCTAAATTTGCATCTATGTATAACATTAGAATATGCAAATCTTAGGAAAATTGGTGTCCTCTTTTTGGGGCAACATATTTCCTCTTTTTTGGTGTTGCATAAGTAGCCACCCTAACACCCATGATCAATCTTGACAATATCTATTGCAGCTTATCTACTGCTCCAAGAACCAGAGCTGCCACATCTGCATGGTTATGCGCCCCCCACTCCCAGGTCACTCACTGCTCCCAGTGTCCCGGTGAAGTTCGGCTCGTCTACAAGGATATTATCTCCTGGGTTGATGAGCATTTCATAAACCTACAAGATAAGAACAACAAACAGCATAACAGGGAGAACTGAATTGTGATCGCGTGGATTTGGTGGAGGCTTCCCTCTTCAAGTCTGAATATTAAAACCTAATTATTTATGAAACAGATACAATATAGATACAATAAGGATAAAACAAGATGTCCATGGGAGTCTTTTTTCTTGCACTGTTTGGTGCACAAGGGGATTATTTTTCAGGATTCCAGCATGGGAGAGGAGGATTAAACCTCTTCTTCCCATGTGCTGTGGTCCTGACCCAGACTGCCTCCCTCATTTTAAAGTTAAAAAGCCCCTCACCACATGGACCTGCGCGCTATGGGTTGGATCCAGGTTTAAGCATGTGCAGCTGGGCTGGCAGAAACAGATTTCTCCACCTCTTCCTTCCCATAAGAGCCTCTCCAGCGCCCCAAAAATGTTACACAGAGGGTTGGGGAATCCTGTGGAATGGGGTGGGCTGTGGTGTGTGTGTGTGTGGGGGGGAAGAGGGGATCCTGATATCTGGGTGGAGGCACCTTCCGTGATCGGGTGCAATTCCATTTATATGTATTTAAGAATCGGAGTAACTAGCATTACATCACTGTAGGACTGGAAGTAACCTCATCTGGTTCTGCTTTCATTGATGAGAAGAGTTAATATGGGTTGGATCCAGAGTCCCTACTGGAAAAAAGGGAGGAAGTGAATTTTCAGATTCCTCCCCCCCCCCTGCAGCCCCCTGAAAAGCTGCTCTGGAGGATTAGGGCTTTTCTGTGTGAGACTTTTCACCCACACTTTTACCAAGGCTTCTGCTTCTGGATTCTTTATGGGATTAAGTTCGGCTCCTTTATACGTGTTTTTTTCTGGGGTCTTTCTTTCTCTGCCTTTCTATATGTTCCATTACACAACCACTAGGTAGTGCTTTGGTATAGCAGAATTGCGCAAATACACAAGGGTCTCATGTCGCCATTCAGAGAAATACTAGATTTTCCTTGTTAGACCCCCCCCCCCCCGCTAAAATGTTTGCAAAGCATGGGAGAGGCCCTGGAGGATGACAACGTTATGTAAAGCACTCACAGAATACCGTGAGTGATGAACCACAAGCACACAGTAAAAGCCTTGTGTAGAAAGGCTCTTAGTGTGGGAGATGGTGTGGGGGGAGGGGGCTGCAGCAGAAAGGGGAGTCAGCCAGGGTTGCTTGCTGGTGCCTCCCACAAAGGGACACTCTGAATCCATCCCAAACTCCTATGTACAAATAGTTCTTAACAGATAAGGATATGTAACAGAATAATAATTTTAAAATTCTTTGTTGGAATAATGCACCTTTATTTTTCACTGTGTTAATCAAGTAGTCGGTACAAATATTTTCAAGTATGGACTTTGCCCATCCAACGTGATAGGGGAGAATCATTAGTTTAAAAAAATCTTCAGATTTGATTGCAGTAGGCGTTACCTCCTCCTTCCCCCAGCGATCCCAAAGCAGCCCAGATTGCTGCTCCATTGCCACTAATAGCAGCAGTGGTGATGTACAGTGGGACTGCCATGGCTGCAGCCATCTTCCCCAGCGACCACAAAGCAATCCGGTGGTACTTTACCAACGCTAACACCGGTGGTAAAACAGTGACCAGGTCAGGGTCTCTGAGTGTGTGAATGAGTGTGAGAGTACGTGTGTGTGTGTGCTCGCGTGCGTGCGTGCGTGCCTGAGACACATGTGTGATCCCTGGCACTCCAGCCGCCACCTGATGTGGCCTTAGGGCCAAAAAGGTTGTGAGCCCTTGCAATAGAGGAGCTCAGTGAATCAAAGCATTTAGCTCAATTGTGTAAATGAACATGGTCATGTTAATATTTGAATTGCCCATACTTTACTAAGTCCATCTTGGCTGCCTGCAGTGACACATATTTTCATTTGGCTTTTCTCAGGCGCATACAAAGCTGTTGGTGGGTTATGAAGTTTCATCTGTAAGTCTCTTAACCAAGACAATAATTCTGGAATGCTGGAAAACAGATTTTATTGTTTTTAGAAATGGCAGCACTTCATACCTATCATACAACTTCAGTTTAGCTTGCCATTTTTGGAATAAAGATGTAACGAGTAACAAAACATAAATATACAGGCTTGCATCCAAAGATGAGTTAACGGAGGGCACAATCCTATGGGGATAGTTGGCCGCCTCCAAACTCGGAGGTGACCGACTGTCCAATGCAGGGCAGGTGGAGAGTGGAGGGGATCTTCTCCTCTGCACTCTAGCCACCCTGCATTTGTTGCTAGATGCTGATTTTTTTGGCCGTCTAGCTGGGGCGCCTTGGAGGGGAGGCCGGACGGTGCATAGGGACCGCCATCCCCTTCCCTCCCTGTCCCCAGAAACACCCCCTTTTCTCCTGCTCCACGCTGCTCTTATGAGCAAGGAGCCGGGGACAAACCACGCCGCCTATGAGGCAGTGGGGGAGGGGGCGGGGAGGCAGTTTTCTGGGAACCGACCTCGGAGTGCTGGCTCCAAGGTTGGTTCCTAGGAAATGAAAAATCCTATGGCTGTCTAGCCACTGTCTAGCGGCCACAGGATTGTGCCCTTAAGGAAGTTAATGGAGGAAAGCTTCTCATTTCTTCTTCGCACCTGCAATCACCTTTGTCCTTCCAAAGCCTCTCCAGAAGGTTAAGAGCCTTTCTGAACAATGTGAAGTGGGGGCAGGAGGCTACTGGGGGATGGGAGAATCACCCCAAATTGGATTTGGATCCTGAGATGGCAGTATTTGGGGTTTGTTGCCCTGCCCCTTTGGCCCTGCCCACCACTGGAATGCAGCCCCCAAGGTCTTCTGCAAAGTAGAATTTGGCCCTTGGGCTGAAAGAGGTTCTGCATCCTTCTCTGTGCTCATGTATATAATAGTACCCCTCATGTGAAGTCCTGTGCCCAGGCAGCAAATCATAGGGCATAGGACCAGATCAGGGGTGAGCAACCTTTTGGGAGTCAAGGCTCACATATCCTCAGGGGAAGGTGGTCTGGGGCAGATAGGGTGGTGCCACCAGCTGGTGGTGGATGGGTGGGGCCAAACACAAAGTGGGTCGGGCCACTTTGTATCCATTCATCTATCATCCATCTATCTGCTGTTCCATTCATTCTTCCTCTCATCCACATTACCCACCAATTCACATAAATGTTAAGGGTACCATGTGTAAACAGTCCTGCTGAGTGCTTTTCTCCCCACGCTTCCCCAACGGCCTTTGTCTCTCCTCCATCTCAGCCCCCACCCATATATCTCATCAGTCATTTTTCTCAGCTTTCCATCAACTCACTTTTTATTTTGCCTATGCACTACTCAGTGCTCAGTTATTTGGATTACTCGGCTACTCCATCCCGCATGCTGCTCCAGCACCCCATCCATCCCTTTGTTTTTATCACTCCCCTCCATTCTGCTGTTTAATGCAAGAAGTGACACTCCTCCTTCACCTCAAGTATTAAGATTCATCCTTCATGTCCTTGCTTGCTGCAGCAGCTACACGTACACGCTACTAGGGCATAGATAATAGTGGAACTCAGTCTGACCTATCGTGGAGCCCTGTCTCACTGCTAGTAGACAGCCTGAAGCTGTGCTCTAGCTTCAAGGTGTGCTATCTACTACTGGTGTTCAACTGGGTTTTAAAAAGAAGCAAACATTATGTATGATGTTTGATCAGTACCCATCTGTGGCACAGTACTGGAGAGCTCTCTTCATCAGTTCTTCTCCAATTTCAATGGTCGTTCCATCAACAAGGGAGATACTTGCTGTTTTGATTGGGAAATAGGCAGGGTTTGGCATACCTCCAGAAAACATGATTACAGAGGACATCTTCTCTGCCAGCTCATCTATTGTTAATGTAAAAAGAGGATCCACTGAGGCATTTTGAAGGTAGACAATGAACTCTAATAGAACAACGAGGAAGATAGCAAATATTGTTCTAATTCACAAAGAAGGTAAAGATCCCATGCTAGGAGCCTCTAATAGACCAATATCTCTTCTAAATAGTGATGATAAAATATTTACTACTATATATACAAAATGTTTAAATAAAGTATTATATAAATAGATACATCAAGACCAAACTGGATTTCTTTGGACAAGAAGGAGGGACAATGTGAAGAAAATCCTACATACTATAGATTTTGTATCTGGATTAAGAGAAGAATCCTTATTTTTGTTTTTAGATGCAGAAAAAGCATTTGATAACGTTGAATTAACATTTTTATTTGAAGTTCTGAATGCTTTTAATTTTGGACCAATGTTTAATAAATAATTCCAGGCTATTTATTTAAACTCTAAAGCAAGAGTGTGTACAAATAGGATATTATCACCAGTATTTATTTATACTGCCCAATAGCCAAAGCTCTGTGGGTGGTTCACAATAGAGAAAATCATAAAGTAGAGGAACATGCTAAAACATAATATAACACTTTTAAAACTTTAAAACTACAGTAAAAACCTAAAGTAAAAACTAGCAGCTTAAAGATCTAAAAATACACTCACTTGTCAGTCTTGCAAGGATTGTTTTCCTTGCTGCACTTACAGTGGACAGGAAATGCGAGTAATCCATTTTGTTGGGGCAAGCAGGAATCCAATTTTTCAGACTTCATCAGAAAATTGCAATAGAAATTGTACAGAAAAAGGGAAACATGACTTTTGTTTGAAGTTTCTAACATTCTTCTCTTAAGAAAGATAATATTTCGATATTACATGCTCAACTGCTCATATATTTTACTATATAACTCAGCAATAACAAGTGACATCAAATATTGTTGCTAAAGCAATTTAACTTAGAGAGAAATGTACAATTATCATATTAACACTGCAACATTCTTTAAAATGGGAAATTTGTGTATATAAATGCATTTCAAATGGCAAAAAAAATTGCCTTTATTGGTTTTACCAAAAATTGCCTTTATCAAGAGCAACAAACTCTAGTATAAAGGGCAATGCAGAATATTCATGTGTGAACATTTAGGAGCAAACTTTGTACTTTTGCAGGGCCCCAAAGCAGCCCCCTATTTTCATTTTTGGTGTTGTTCACAGCCACTTTGGACCATTGTTTCCCCAAGTTGTTACTGCTTCAGCACCATTTCCCCCTTTTGATGATATCTACTTTCTGGAGTGCTCCCAGACAACCAGGGCAAAATGCTTGCAAACTGCAAAGGAGGCAGGTAATTCCCACCCACCTGATAACTGTAGCCTGATAATTTCACTGAGTGGAAACACAGCTGACTGAGAGTGAGGGTAGTGCTTTCTGGACCAGTGTTATGAATTATCGTACCTAGCCATGACCTCATTGCCTCTCTAAATAAGCAAAGCACTTGCAAACTGAAAGAGGGAGTGTCTTGTTACTAGAGACAGGAAAGGATTATGATTTTTTTACTCCTATACTTGCCCCACCCCCACATTAACACTCCCCCCCAAGGAGCTCATTTTTGTGGAGAATGAAAGTCCTCCCCTCATCTTGGCTCAGCCATAATACAAATTAATATTGTAGTTCTTGAAGAAATCCTTAAAAAAAGAAACTTACGTTTTATTTGATGTTGGAAAATGGGGCAGAAAACACCAAATGTTCAAGTTAAAATATTTTTTTTCTCTTCAGCTGTCAGAAACAAAGAGAGATTAGCTGATAAATTATAGTAACACATAACACTTCTTCTCCAAAGGTGAGTATGAGGCAATGTACAATACTCACATATATACTTTGCACATGGTTTCAAAACCATTCATCTCAAGCAGACTTTGCCCAACTACTTAATAATTTACTAAGGAAAACTGGTAACTGTTAAGAGGCAATTTTAGACTTTGGACTTCATGTTCTTATAGGGATCCTTTTCCTTTAGATGGTTATGTGTTTCAAAGGAGGAATAGCTCAACCTTTCTCCTTATCTCCCCTCAAAAGCTAATTGTCTCCCAGTGTACAGCAGCAGCTCCTAAACACGAAACTTGTCTCATCCTACCCTACTACCTCCACAAATAAAAACATGAGGTGTAACCTGATCCTCTGCATATTTGTTCAGATGTAAAGCTTTTTTCAGGCATTACATCTGAATAGTTTACATGAACATGGGTAAGATGGTTGGGGACACATGTGTAGGCCCTGCCCCCAATATCCTCACATGAGCTAGCCCCACCTCTAAGTCCCTAACCAATTTGTGTTGAGTGGGAACACATGGGACTTATAGACATGTTCGCTTGGCACTTTGCAAAATTGGATGCCCCAATAAAGGTGTATACCTGGTCATGTGGAGACTTCTACTTGCATTCAAATGAATTTGAATAGAAGCCCCTGAAGACTTCCCCACTCAACAGAGAGAGGTCGGGGATGTTGGTGATGGGGCTGGGGTGCGTTGCTCCATCCCGTATGTGTGATCATTTATCCTATTCAGTCATAATGCCTGAACAGGGCTAGAGTCCCACTGTTGATTTCACATAAGAAGAACCATGCTGGATCAGACCAAGAGCCATCTAGTCCAGCATTCTGTTCACACATGGCCAAGCAGCTGCCCATGGGAAACCCACAAGTAGGACGTAAGTGCAACAGTACCCTTCTGCCCATGTTCCCCCTTCAATTGGTGTACATAGGCATACTACTTCTGATAGGAGATAGCACGTAGCCATCAGGACTAGTAACTATTAATAAACATATCCTCTATGAATCTGTCCAATGTGAAAATGTGAGCATACTTCTGAAGACAGCTTATGCTAATGACCTCAAGTTGTTAGAAAGCATTGTAACAGTCTTAAGGTGGTTGGCCATTTCCAATATTTGGCATTTCACAGCTAACCCCCCTGCAATTAAATAGTTAAATACCATTAAGCCAGTCTGTGTGGCAGTAACCTTTCTGACAAAGAATGCATTATTCTTTTCCTTTTCAAAAAATACTTAAAAAAAATTCTGACAGAAGGGCAACTGTGGTGTGTGCTCTCCTATTTCATGTTCTCTTTTCATCCTCTGCTCTCAAATTATTACCCTGGCTATCAACCAAACAACATGGGCATATGTCCAGTAATGACAAACTCTTATTTCCATGCTGGTTAGTGTTTCTATAGTGCTTTTAAATGTTCAAAGTTCAAAGAACTGGCTTTTAAGGACATTAAGTTCAGAGTCTCAAATTACCTAATTGCGCTGCTGATATTCATGCATCTCTGGCCACATCTAGTTTTGGTTCTTACTGTCTTAGTATGAACATTACAGTCAAGTGAAGAAGTTGTTATAAAAATCACTGCTATGCCACCAAAGTGGAGGTATAATGAAAAGTTTCATTATATTTAATCATGGTGCCTGCCACTAAATCAGCAGAGACATAAGCTTTCTGGGTCTGGCTACCTACGTAACATTTGCCTTAATTTCATTGGGCAATCTAATCAAAACACTACAACTGCCTTTTCACTGAGTCCCAGGTTGAACTTAGAGGCAAAGTTTGGCTTTAAATAGCTGCATATACACAAAGGGCAGTATCCAACTGTGTCATTCTGCTAGGGCAAATGACATTGCGCAAGAGGAAACTTGTGGTTGCCAACTGACTGTACAAGCGCAGTGTGCAAGCACTTGCCCAACAAAAAGATTTGGCAGAGCTCTGCTAGTGCTATTTGTGTTTGCTGAATGACACCACTGGATACTGCCCAAAGAGACTTACTCCTTATCTATGGGACTCCAAAGCTAAATCCAGCTAGCAATACCTAATGGGCTATTTCCAGACTATTAAGGGGAGGCATTATTTGTTTCTTCCCCTATGTTTTCTGTTGATATTGGTGATGCGTAGGCATTTTTGCTCTCCCAAATTATCTTACCATGCCTCCATCCCCTCTCTTTCTCTTTCCCAGTTCTTCTATGTTTAACATGATAAGCACAATCCAGAGAAAGTTATGTGTGCCATAAGTTCCATAAAAATGAGTGCTGAGCTGAAAGAGGAGATGCTTTTTCTGAACTTACTTTCCTCTCTGCAAAATTTGCCCCTCATGAGTGATTTTTTGCAGCTGTTTGTGAAAAGATATGCATCCCCATCCATATTCTCCCCAAACTACTCATTCCTATGGATGTACTACTAGAGCTGTGCCCTGATCCTGAACTTTTAGGAAAGAGGTGATTTTGTTTTACTGGAATTTCTGGGAAGCCTATTGAGAAATTGCCCACCTATCTAAAAACAATATAGAATGTCTTGTTATGAAATGCTAAGTGATGAACAACTGAAAATGTTTAATGATACACAATTAAGAATTGGGAGATGTAAATAAGTAAAAGGTATTAACTGTATTGGGGTTACGAAGAGTCGGACACGACTTAACGACTGAACAACAACAAATAACTGTATTAAAGGCAAGACACACAAGTAAGTTCACAATAAATTCTGGCATCAGTAATGGGCATAAAAACAATTAAGATGACTTGGATGGTATCCAAAATGAAATTCTTGAGTTAAAGACCCATAATTTGGGTCAAATAGTTATTTTCAGAAACGAACAGGTGTGAGACAATAATATTCCAGGTCAAAAGTATGTATTTTTTTTCTTACCAATTAGTGACCGACAAAAATTGTGTAAGGCATACACATAAAAACAGGTATGTAGAAGAATTTATAGGTGTAGGTTTAATTAGCACATTTTGAGTAAGAAGTTATCTTCTCAAAGGTATGATTCAGAACTGATCTTACCTAGTCCCAAAAGTATACGTTGGCCCTCTTTTTTGTGTTTTCATTTTTTAGGAATGTTGAGTAACAATGAGACAATTAAGACTGGGAACCATAATTTATGGGGCAATAAATAATATTAGCTATGAGGTCATCTCTACACAAAAGAGTATAATGGGTTGAGTTTGGAATGAGATCGTTAATTAGAAGCTCAGCAGGCCTGAATAGGATACTTAGTATTTAGATGAATCTAGAAATGTTCAGGTAGTAGTATTTTCTGTTAAGCTGTTAAGATCTAAGAATCCTCAACAATGCTCTCCTTTATAATAAGAAATGATTTTCATCCTATGCAGTATGTTATATTTTTATGTCATGTATTAAGAAGTATTTTTAATTAAAAATGAAAAATGGATCAAAAGATTTCACCCTTACTAATTCTTGTTGGTACAAAGATTGAACCCACCTAGAACAATTTTTGGTGTATGCTTTGTTTGAAGTGTATTAATCAGCTATCCATAATTAAATGGCAGCCAAAGGCTCCCTAAATATTGGAACTATAATTTTAAAACACTCAGAAAATGCCAAATCTTAACAGTTGGATCAGGGCAAGAGTCTTGCTGCATAGTCCTGGTGGGAAGTGAAACCTTCAGCACAGCATGACAAGACAGATAGTATTAGCCAGATTGCCTTGGACAATGGTAATGTATTCAGTCTTCCACCATTCAGAGTGAGGGTTATGGGAAGGCTTCATTTGCCCACAGTGGTGTTGTCAAATAGACAAATCTGATTGGCTATGTGCTGCTGTGATGGCGTCCTTATTTATGCGGTGATCATGCAATGAAGCTCTTTGAAATAAAAACAAAATTGCATCAGTACACCAGAAGATTAAGGGGACAATTGCAGCAACAGGCATGAACAAAGCACGAATGCCTGAATGGTAATTTGGGAGGTGGGTGAGGCATTCCCCTCCAATAATAACATTCACAGCAAAAAACAGAACCTCATGAAAGTCAATTACTTACCTGTGTGCACATCTCCCCTTTGATTTTAAGTGGATTTAACTCTCCAGCTTGCACCCAATCTATGGAGGTGGTGTAGATTTTGTGTTCCAATTTCTGTGATCAAAACATTCAAATTCTGTACTTAAATTCTGTAATGCTGCCACGCTTGCATATTCTTGCATAGTTTGTGTTCCTTATTATAAAATGGAAACTTAAAAATGTTATGCTTTCTCATTTTATTTTCTTGCTCCAATTTGGGGAAATGAATTAAGAATGCATGGACTCCTATAGGCACAGTTTGGTGATAGCGTGCTGAGAGATATGCAGGGAAGACTTTGTCCTTCAGCCATCATATATAGTACTAAATGCTACATTGTAAAATGTCTGAAAGTGGTCTTATCTAGGACAGAGATATGTCCTACCGTCAATCCTGATTACTTGACCTGCAACACTGAGATCATTGCTGTTTTACAAAGCTTTAAAAGTTAAAAGCAATCCATTAGAGCTCTAGTTTTTCAACAACAAAAAATTACTGATTTCCTTTCACATAATACGAAAACAATGTTTTATGGTGCAACAAATCTCTTGTAAAAAAATTAAGGCTACAGAAAACATGTCAGTTAAATATATCTTCCTTGGGACAGTTGTTTTTATCTGGACAGCTAATGTAAGTCATTTTTAATTGGATCCTGGGTATAAAAGAAACACCCAGGTAATATTTATCTGTCAGAGCTCTGACATGATTAACAAATTTCTACAAGACCTAAACAGATAATACAGCATAAACATCAATACATAAAACAGTGATGGATAATCCTGCATCTAGTGAGAGAGTCTGCTTATTAAAGTTTGATTATGTTTGATAAAGGAAGTGATGTGACTGCTAATGTTTGTTATTAATATGTTAAAATATATGTCCTCTTTGTGGTCCAGGCATTAAGGCTACAATCCTATACATACTTACCTGGAAGCAAGATCCATTGAACTTAATGGGACGTACTTCTGAGTAGACTGGCTGGATTGCACTGTAAATTACTGGAAGGTAAGCTTCTACATCAGGGGTGGGCAACTTATTGCCTTCTGGGTGCTTTGGCCTACAACTCCCATTATGCCTCACCATTGACAATGCTGGCTAGGGCTGATGGGAGTTGTAGGCCAAAACATTTTGAGGGCCACAAGTTGCCCAACCTTGTTATGTATGGTACTACACATGCTGGGGAGTGTAAGATGCCAGGGCTCTGCTAACCCAGGCATTGTACCCTGTGCCACTGTGGAAGCTTGCCAGAAGAGGTTGCTATTGAACTGATCTTTAGTGTGGTTAGGGACCACCACTGCAGATGGCCTGAAGGTGACACAGGGCCAGCCCAAGACATTTTGCTGCCTGAGACAAAGAACAACATGGCACCCTCTCCCATTCCATGTACAATAGCCGACTGGACTGTTTCTTCAACACTGACAATGGAACAGCATCCTCCCCTGTACCTGAAGGCAGCAGGTTAGCTTAAGGTGCACAGGGCAGGCTGCTTGGCATTCAGCTCTCTCCTCCAACACCTTGCTACTGCCTCCCAGCATCTGCTGTCTGAGGTGACTGCCTCACTCTGCCTAATGGTAGGGCTGGCCCTAAGGTGACACTGCAATTGCTAGCTCATTCGGGATGAGGTGACATGAGGGGCCAATGGAATTCCATCTGGCACTATAAAATCTCTGATCCTGCCTTGACTCCTTAGTCTGAACCATTTCTCTCTGGTAAAGAGTAACTTCTCTGCAGGCCTGATTCCCTGCAACTCAGCTCCTCGCTCATTGGCTTAGCAGTTCACTTGTTCTCCAGGCTGACTCCTTTCCACCTCATCAGTCTGCCACTTGCTTCATTTGATCCAGAACTCACAGCCCAAATCCACAGAAGTTTCAAAGAATAACCGCAAATGCTACTGAATAGAAACTTTGGACAACTTATACAGCCTACGACTAGTAAATGTGTTTTAAGAAAGTGATGCTGGAAAGTGCATGGGCTTTATGGGGAAACTGCTGTGGAGATGGGGAACATGAGAAAAAGGAGAGGGGATGAGACAGACTTTGGTGCTTCACTCTTAATCACAAAGACTTTGGTATTCCCTGTCCCAGCTCAGAAGCAGCCCCATCTTCTGCTTTAAATCCAAGGCACAATATATTGGAAAGGTGTCCTCTGCAAGCCTCATTGAAATAAATAGGGGCATCTATAAAAACTATAATATGTGAAGTGGTACTGACCATCCTGGCAATTTGTGATGTCATGTCAAATGACATATAGCTAGCCCTTAAGGACCCAAGAGCTTTGGATCAAGACAATGTCTGGCCTGTCATCTCATGTTGTCTTTCCAATTCCT
This sequence comes from Heloderma suspectum, assembly GCF_057233095.1. Taxonomy (NCBI): domain Eukaryota; kingdom Metazoa; phylum Chordata; class Lepidosauria; order Squamata; family Helodermatidae; genus Heloderma; species Heloderma suspectum. The sequence continues at coordinate 76,846,963 of NC_139462.1, forward strand.
CTTCTCTATTGTATTTGCCTCCCCCATTCCTTTACTCACCATCTGTTTTCCCCTGCTCCTGTTAGAATTTAGATTGTCAACATCTCAGTGTAGGGAGCAATCTCTCTCTCTCTTTGTGTGCTTGTGTTCCTCTGTAAAGTGCCACGTGCATTGACAGCATAACAATGATGACATTTTGAAGATATCTGACCCACTTTTCCCAGAGCTCCTATAGTAATCGTGGCATGAGACTGGATCAGAGTTTTATCTTTATATTATTTCATGTGTTTAAGTATCTGGTGATGGAGAATTCAGTTTGCAGAAGCACCTTCTTAATAAGAGTGTAAAAGTTCTTCCAGAAACAACCATGCTTGAAGTCACCAAATCATAATGCCATTTGTTAATGTATAATCTAAATTCACACCTTATTTAGAACAATCATACTAATAGCAACAACCTGATTTTGGAGACCCTTTCTAAATAAACTCGAAGTTTTGAACTACTAATCACGGTAATGTGATTTTTATATGGGATGAAGACAGTAACAGCAATCCTATGGGTTCTTTGAAAGTGTCTGAAGAGCCATAGAATTGTGAGGATTCCCCCATGCCCTCCAGGCCATAGACACAGCTACGACCCCTAAGGGCAATCCGAATGCAGATTTTTCTGCCTCTTACCCCACCCCTTGCAGACACCACAGAAAAAACCATGGCGGCTTCTCTTCTGAGGACACAGAAGGTGAAAAGAGGGTGTTCCAGTGGAAGGGAAAAGAGACCTAGATCCACTTGATCTAACAGACTCCCCATCACCATCCCTGCCCACTCGCCAATAAGCAAGCTAGATGGGTATTATTTACTTATTAATTACATTTATATCCCACCTTTTTTCCTCCTTAAGGAACCCAGGGCGGCTTACATTATCCTCCTCCTCCTCTCCATTTTACCTTCACAACAGCCCTGAGAGGTAGGTTGGGCTGAGAGTCAATAACTGGCCCAAAGTCACCCAGTGAGCTTCCGTGGCCAAATGGGGACCAGAACCCAGATCTCCCGGCTCCCAGTCCAACACTCTAGCCACTACACCACACTGGCTCTCACTGGTAGAGGCCCGCCTAGCTGAAAATTTTAAAACGGAAGAACTGGGGGCTGTAAAAGACTTTGTCCTCCTCCCACGCTGTCTGGCTCTTGCCAGTAGGATTTTGGACAGACAGAGGATCAATCCCTCAGGGGATCTACTTTCAATGAGCATCAGTCCCTTAGAATTGCACTCTAATGCATTTCACCCCCAAATATAGGATTAATTACGTTTTCCATAAAACAGTTGTGCAAAACAAAATATCTAGTTAGCATTCCTCATATTGATTGTACAACACTGAAAATGATGCAACAGCAATAATTTTATTTATTTATTTACTTAAAATATTTCTTGGCCGCCTTTCAGAGCAGAAGCCTTCCCAAGGCAGCTTACAACAATAAAATACATAAAAATAATAAGCACTTAATACAGCACCTTTTATTCAGAGTGAGCCCAAATCAAACATTATGGACAATGTCTAGAAATTACTCAGTTATACAGTCAGATGCTACCATAATGAACGGAGATCATGTCACAGCTGTGCTTGGTCATGTCAAATGTCCAAAGATCCATTCTGCAAAAAAATGATGCCTTGATAAACACAAAGCATCAGCACAACTTTTCTGTCAACACTTTCAAGTTGAAATTATTATTGTTTCTATATGGTACACCTTCTTAAGGAATAAGAAAACAGACATTGTGTCCTCAAAGGCATGGCTCAGAGCATTTTTACACAATCATCTTTGAGCTTCTGTTGCATTATTTATGTTAAGACTTAATTGTTGCTCATGCAGAAAAGGAAGCCGAGAAGAGGTGTTTGTACTATGAATCGGTATTCCGGTCAATCTGGCGTTTCATATTTGCATTACAAACCGGCATGACGCAAGAGCCCTTTAAGCCTCATGTGTGAAAATGTTCCAAGAGATGGAGAGAGAAAAGAAAAGAAGAGACTTAAAACACAATGATCCCCAAAGCATATATTAGTAGTATGGAATGATGGAAGCTGGTCAGGCTCCCAGGACATTTGGATTGTGAAACTGTTAAATGTATACTAATTTTTTTTTAACATATTCTAAAGTGTGGTGGAAGTGTTTCAACACACACTTGCTGCATCTCTTTGTTTTCAAGGCAGTCCACACTTAGAATGTCTGCCTGTCTTCACTCTTACTTTCACTGAGAAGTAAAGTTTGCAGAATGTACCCCCAAACACTAGGTGAGATCTAACCCCAATCCCTGTGCACAAGTAGAGATAGTTGCCACTAGGAAAAGTGGGGAGACGTAACAGCCCTTACTGAAAGTAGACCCTCATACTTTATGATGGTGCCATTCCAAGAGGACACCCTGGCCTTGGGAAGGAGCTTCTCTGGGACACCATTTGAAGGGAGAATCTTAAAAGCCCCCATACATAACCAGAACAGCTGCTTGTGCTGGTTGGATCCTGGTCACACATGATATTAGCAGGCTGCCATTTTGCAAACTAACAACTTAATACAAATGCAAATGACATTCCAATATTTATCATTGATGATGCCCAAAGTTTTATGATCAAACTCTTTCTAGGGGGTAAAACTAACCGTTGAAAGGTTCATCCCACAAGAGGGAGAAAAGCAATAAAGAGATTATGTAAAGAGTTTAAAATAGATCCAGTTCTTCAGTCCTAAGTATAGTGCTGCTATAGGTGGGATCCAGTTTTTGAGAAACACTGTATTTTTTCAGGCCACAAGTAACAACAACAACAACAACAACAACAAAACTTTTAACAATATACAGAATGTCTGTTTCTATACTATCATTGATCATTAAAACTATCCTCTCCAAGCTCAGAAAAAGAAAAGAAAAACATTTTATATACACATTATGCTGCAAAGGCATATAAAACCACATTTTAAGTTATCTGTTGATGTTCCTAACAGAAATTCAAATTTGAGTTGACTTCACACACACAAAACCTGTGCCAGCAAGTAAGTGTTCGCTTCTGCAAATTGCTTCTGCAAGTCAACAAATAGTAGGACAAATCCTCTTTTGGGGCGCTGCCAGCTGACTACCAAAAAATAAGCATGTGAGAAGCCACATAACAGTAGAAGCTGTCCAGTCATATTTAGAATAAGAAGATTCTGAAAACAAAATTGAGCTTCTCTTTGGTTCCACTGAAATAATTCTGGTCCAGTGATTGAAAGTGCAAGAATGGATGGATCCCCAAGACCAGAGGAAGCCTGCCTTTTTCAAACGGAAGGAGAACAAAAGGGGTACTGTTAGGGACACCCAGGATGGCTCTAACTAAGGCAGCCTTCCCCAATCTGGTACCCTCCAGATGTGTTGGATACAATTCCCACCATCATCAGCCAGCATCCATATCCTATATATCACGGCTGCTGGACCCATTTCAGCCTGAAAGCCAAATTCCAGTTTGGAGATGCTCTTGGAGGCCACATTCCAATGATTGGCAAAGCTGAAGGCAGAGGCCAAAAGACCAACAATCCCAGCATATATTCGCTTAAAGCTCTTAACTGCCAGTAACTCAGTCTTAGGAGAGGCATTTCAACCTTTTAGAATGGGGGAAAAACTGCACAAAAGCTGGGAAACTATCAAATGATTGATGGTTGGGGAAAAGGGACGTGGCCTTCTTGGGAGCCCCAGAAGACCAGATTTGGCCCCTGGGACTGAAGTTCATACACCCCCCCCCCATACGTATGAAGAGGCAACTATATAGCCTTGCTTAATAGCTATTATTACTGTCATAGTCAAGTGGCCAGTAGGAGCAATACTTATCCACACATAGGTATCTTACAGTGCAATCCTATACATGTCTACCCGGAAGTTAGCTCCATTGAGTTCAATGGGACTTATTCTCAGGTAAGTGTGTATAGGACTGCAGCCTTAATCCTAGGCCTTGAATGTAAAAAGTGATCAGGGTTTTTGTGGGAAAGCTTTCCCTAGAACTCATCCCTGTGTATGGCATCAAAGGAGCCTTTAGTTCCACAAAAGTGATACATACCTATTTAATTTGTACCCCACCTTTCTACCAAGGAAATGGCACTAAAGAGAGCTTATAGATAAATAAAAACATTCCAGACTGGAGTATTTATCAATTAAATGGGCCAAACAAGAAGAATTCCCCATCGTTGAGAAACCAGCCCCAACCTCTCCTTTTGCTCATCTGCAAAAACGTTTTCCTGAACCCAAGCTGCCAATCTGTGGAGTAAATATTTGTCTTTCAATTAAAATTTGTGTTCCTTTTAAATATAGAAACAATCCATTAATATGGAATGTAGTTAATTCCAAGCACTTCTGATTAAAATATAAGGAACAGAAAAAGATACACAAAAAGATGAAAAGGGATGGATTTTACAAACTAATTTCAATCCAGTAAAAGCGAACAAGACTTGAAATTCATAATGTTCAACTCCAGGCAGAATAAAAAGAGACAAAGGAATGGCAGTGCTGTGATGCCCAAAAGATATTAAAAGTTTTTGCTAGCAGATGGCGTCTCCCTCGCTGAGAGTAACACTCCCGTGGTAGATTAGTTCATCAATGCCTTACTGCATATATTACTTAACACAATGTTCTGAGATGTTAATATACAGCCTTAAAACCACAGCACCAAATATGAGGAAAAACTAAAACACATACATTTCACATCATAGCATACTCTGAAGAGAGTTGGAAACCCAAGTGCAGGTTCTCCTGAATATTCTCCAGGTCTTTCAGGAATTTTCACTTGGTAAAATCATACAGCTTCTTTGATGAGTTCAGCCAACCGTTGAAACCCCTGTAGTAATAATACTAATAATAACAACAACAACAACAACAACAGGAGGAGGAGGAGGAGTTGAGCCAGTCAAGTATGGGCACCGGGCCTGCACATGGAAGAGTCACGCAGGGTTTAATATAGCCCTAGTTATCCTGAGTTGTATCCAATGTTAGATCTATTTAGAGCAGACCTATTGAAATGAATGAGACAAGTTAGACTAACGTTGGATGCAACCCATTGGATACAGCCCCCAGTCTCCCCTGCCAATGTGAGCTCATGAACACATGTGCAGGCAGCATGAGTTGGGTATTCCAAGGAGCAGGAGGGCGAACTGCACTTTCCATGTCTCCACCCAGCCCTCCTTCCATCCACCACACATGTTTCTCATGGTCCAGAGCGGGTATAAGAAGTGTACATGGACTTCCCATTCCCTGAAATGCCCCCTTGCTCTGCCTGAGCATGAGCCTGCACGTTCAGATTGGTAGAGAGAAAACAGGGACTCTATGCATTGGCACTGTGCATGAGCTTCACCCTTAATGTTCTATTCCTAAATTAACGGACTTGGCTACATTCCTAAAAAAAACTGGTTTGATGAACCACATATACATGCGATGGAAAACACTATTTGTTGTGCATAACACATGAAGGTGGTTCTAAGATCACCACTCCCAGAAGTAGGCAACATCTGGTGCCCTCCAGACATTTTGGACTACAACTCCCATAATCCATCACCATTTATCATGCTGGCTTGGGCTGATTGGAGTTGTAGTCCAAAAGATACGGAGGGCACCACGTTGCCTACCCATGACCTAACCAATTAACTTTCTAGGTTCTTAAAAACCTCTCCCCTGTCCCAGCAAGTAACAAAGTCATTGTCAGCGCCACACCATGTTTTTGTGATGTATATGAAGGAAGGCCCAAGACGCACAAACTGGCCCAGAGAATTTGAAAGGGGACAGCAGGACCTTCAGTGCATTTTCTAGGTGGGAGGGTTTAACTGTGGTCACAGAAGAGTAGATTTAACAATAGCAGGTCTGACAAAATAGTTGGCCGGGTAGCAGCAAAACTACACTCACCTGATCAATCTGGCTTGGAGTAGACAGTGAGAAGGAAGCTCTGACGTAAGAGCTGAGATCGGAACTGTTAATGTTAAACTCTCTTCCAGGAACCAGCAGCACCTAAAGAGAAATTCTTCTCAGTCAGTTATAAGCTTCTCTCCCTCTGCCCAAATATTAGAAATGGTTAAATTATTATTAGCCCCTCTCTCCCAGTTTTATTTTAGATCCACTATATATTTTTCATACTTGTTTTTCTAAAGCTTTTTTCATGACCAGGTCCTGGGTATCAGAAACTCCCTTAATTTTAATCCATAGGAACATTCCAGCAGCAGGAGTGTGCCAGTCTGCTAGGCCTTAAGAGAGAGAAACAAAAAGCCAGGTGAAAAACAAACAAACGTGGAGACATCTGTAATCACCCAAGACCTATGTTTAAGGAGTTAATTTATAACTGCATTGAATATAAGCCATTGTGTAGAATGAAACTGTGTGTTCACTTCCTCACTCTTCTGTCCTGGAAGACAAGGGATTTGAAAGATCTGAAGGCTACAGTACATGCCTGTACTTAGGTAGAGATGGTTTTCAACAATGGCTGACAAGGCAATGTAGAACTTCTTTTCTGTGATAAGCTTGGGTTCCTTTGGCTGAAATCCTATATACACTCACTTTGGAATAAGTCCCATTGAGCTTCTGAGCAGACATGTATAAAGTTTCACTGTACATTTTCTAATTTGGGGACAACAGTTTATCATAAGAATTATGAGCTACTCTTAATCACCTGCTGTACATTTCTTCCTGCATATTTCTTTATATAAATATGGATACCTGTAAACCAGAGGTGTAGAGCTTCAGGTCTGAAAGTCCCAATCCAGCTCTCTGGAGTGCCCCAGAAAGCCACGCCCCCTGGCCCAACCCTCTTTCCTCCAACTACCTATCACTTGCTGGTTACTCAGTATTTGTGCGGTTTTTTCTCCACTCCAAAAGGCTGAAATGCCTCTTCTGTGGCTTAGTCAGTGGCAGCAAGCATTTTAAGCTAAACTATGCTGCTATTTGTGTTTCTGGCCCCATCCTTTTTGTCTTTGGCCCCATCCACATCTGGAATGCAGCCCCCAAGAGCTTCTCTGAAATGGAATTTGGCCCTCAGGCAGAAAGATGCTCTGCACCCCTGCTACAGACCTTCTTTTCTGTGACCTTTCTCAGTCATAGTTAGTAATAAACACAGTTGCTTTATAGTTCACATTTTAATTACTATCTCCAACCTTTTAGCCACTTGTCTGCTGCAGTAAGCATGACATCCCGCTGTTTCCTGTAGAAATCCACCACACTGGGAAACAAACAAGGAAAAACTTTAAAGAGAAGACTCTGCAATGTTAAAACCCTGATGGCAGAAACAAGACACGTTCCTCTGAGGTAAGAGTTTATAATGGAAACTGAAATCTGATAGAAACAAAGGGCTGCTCCACAAAAAATAGCTGCCCTGGGGAGGTTCTTCACCAGGTAGCAAATCACCCACGTCCAGTAGCTTACCACATAAACTGGGAGATATCAGTTCTATTCAGGCATTCTGGATCTGTGTACAATCAACACATGGGGAGAGGGAGTGCTCTAGCCCTGCCTTCCTCCTGATGCATTTCCGTCGCCCTGAACTCATGCAGGGTGACAGTCTGAAGAGGACAGCCTCCATGCGATCCATGACACTGGAAAATCAGGGGTATTATCACTGCTGTAACCCACATTTTGGGGGGTGGGTTGTAATGGTGACATGGCGAGAATCCCTGACCCGTGGTAACTTGCTGTGCATGAATGGCTTGTCCGATTGATTTCAATGGGTCTACTCTAAGTATAGCTAAGTCTGGATCTAACCGTATGAAAATAATGTCATTACATGATATAAAATTGGAGGTACTTAGATATTTTAAGAAATTATAATTTTCACAAATGTAAAACAGTAGAAGAACTATAATGAAAAGGAAAAACAAAACGTTAATAGCGTAGTACATTAAATAACTATGTATTACCTGTCTACATGGTCCAGGAAACCTTTTTGTCCCCATTGTTGAAGAAGCTGGGCTATCATAAGCTATAGAAATAAAGCCTACAGTCAGTATTTTCTCATTTATTAAGTATATATTAATAAACAGAATGACAAAAATATTAGGGTACCCAAATGCCATGCAATGCTATGAATGCTTAGGATTGCAGCCCAGTTTCCTTTTAACCACTTTAATGGTCTCTTTAAACCTACATGTCAGTTCTCAAGGTGTTCTGCAGTTATAAACTCCATTAAAATGATTAGGTCAAATGTTGCAGAATAATTTTGAGTGATGTTTACAGCTCCAAATCAAAGACTGTATGCATTGGTCTCTGGTGTGTCTGATGGCACCATTCTCAATTACTTTGTTAACTTGAGGGAACAGAGGGAATAAGCAAGGGGCCAGCTGAAGAAAATTGTATGTCCCATAACAGGCTGTGTTGCTAATTAGCATCACAGATGTCAAACATTTAAAGTTATTTAAATTAAATGCAGTGCTCTTAAATAATTCATAAAGAACTTTAAACATTTCATTAAAGTAGCAGGACTGTGTTAAGGCATTTTTAAAAAGTCTTTGCCTGTATTTACATCTTTGTAGCACTTTTTCTTCCTTTAGAAAAACCTTTATGAAAATTATGCTGAAAGTGTGAAAGAGGTGGGAATGGGAAATTATAAATAATGAAAGGTTTTCTCAATGTGACTCTAGATGGCTCCACACTTTACATGGCAAACATAATTGGACTGTTACACTGGTGTTTCTTCCTGCAGCAAACACACAAAAAGTTCAGGCAACATATCTGTACATACTGTTGGAAACCTTGAAGGCTCTTACCTGAGTGAAAGTACTGGTATGCATTGTGGAAACCTGTATATGGAGAATAACTCTGTCAATGAGAGGTTTGGGACCAGTCAGAAACCCAATTCTTAACCTATGTAAAACAAAACAAAACTTCTAATTAAACTAGTCCATTAATATGTATTTAAAATTCAGAGTCATTATGTTAGAAGACCGATCTTTTCTCCGGGCATTTATCTTGACTATGATGTAATAGCAGAGAATTATGGAAGAGGAAGGAGGAAAACAAAGCAATCATATGCTAGCTGACCAAGTATCTAGGAATCCACACAACTTTAGCTATGGAACTTTGGGCTGGCCAAACTAAATGTTTCACTAATCTCTCACACTGGAACCATGCATGATCGTTTTTCTCACTCTCCTTACCTCTTGGATTGGGACCACGTTGCTCTGAGTGGGAGGGGGATTAAAAAAGCCTCCACTGACTTCACTTGAGACTTTTTTCTTTTTGTACCTCCCCCCATGGGTGTGTGTGTGTGTAATTTTGGGAGGAAAGAACGGGTGGGGGGAAGGGCTAACCAACCCCTCTTGGACTGCATTTAGTTTAGCCCTTTGATAACTGTGGAAAAGGTGAATGTCTAACATGGGCTGTAGATGCCTTATTTAATTTCCCTTTAATGCTTCATAGCAGTAGCTCTGGGGACCTTCCAAAATTTGTAGCTCACAAAGTTTGCAAGCCCACAACCCTCATCATTAAATTTCCAGTTCTATACTGTAACTACAGGGTCCCAAATGTGAAGTTAACTTTACCCAGAAGAGAGGATCTTGGAGAAAGAGTCAGTCCTGATAACTCGGCCATCAATATCCATTGAAAGAAAGGTTGGTGCCCAAGGCTTCAAGAAAGAATGCAAAAGTTCATTATTAAAAGTTAAGACAAGCATTTCAGTACTTAGAAGTGGAAAGCCAGACCATGTTAGGGAAAGGGTGTGTGTGTTTTACACAGGGTTGCATCTAGATTTAGGCATGGGCGACTGGTCTAGCAGACCTCCCCATACCTTCCTCCCCACAGCAGCCCCTCTGGCCCCCTGAAAATGCTACCCAGAGGGCTGGGGACAAGCTGAGTGGGGTAAGCTGAGGTGCCGGGGGGGGGGAATCCCTGAAAACTGGATAGAGACTACTTTCATGAGCACAGCCCTTCTGTTCATGGAAGGCAGATCCTGGATACAACCCAATGTATTCAACCTATTTACATAGCAACATGGATCTCTGCCTGGATCTGGAGTCTTGGAGACCCCCTCCGCACACCCCTCCTTCACCTAATGGTTAAAGTCTTCCCCAAAGGATGGGTGCACACAAAGATGGGTGTTCTGCCAAGGGATGAAGGCAGGAAAGCAGAGAAACCGAAAAACACAAGGAATTCTGGAACAAGCTGAACTGCAACTCATCCGCTTCACCATCATCTCATTGACCTTATTCACACTGACATATTCTCCCCATTACTCCACATCCACACAGACTGGTGATCTCCTTTACATCTTTCCTCCTGTCCCATAATGGATCAAATTCTTAGCATGCTCTGTGTTGTGGTTTCCTAGCAGGCTCCATTATTATAGACTATTTTCTGTTGGTGGAATGTTGGGTTTGCGCTGTACCATCAGGACCGCCATAATGTGACATCATAGTGTTGTCAAGTTTGAATCGCAGTGATCCCCCCTGTGGAAAAGCAATTCCTTAACCAATATTATTTATTTGCAAACCTCCAGGACTTGAGGATTGTATCCAGCCCCAAATTCAACTGCCTTCAGCCACAGATAAAACCTTGTTTTTCTGCACGGGAGATTGTCATTTCAAGCTTTGCAATATGTAATAGGTAACGAGGACTTAGGTATTCCTTATGCTACGAAGAAGCATGTGACAAAAAAAGTCAACTAGCAGTGCAATCCTAGGCATGTTTTACTCAGACATAAGTCCCACTGAATTCAATGGGACTTACTTCCAAGTGAGTGTGTTTATGATTGCAGCCTAAGTGGATAATTCAAGGGACACCAGTTCAGATGAAAAGGACTCCCGTATTCAATGATGCTGCAGTGCGGTATGATAGTGTCTTTTAAGTAGGAATGAGGTGAAATTCTATTTAGCCCACATTTTTTAGTGAACTGATCTAATTCTCACTTCCTGGACTAATATGTGGATCGGAACACAGTTACTCTTTGGACTACATCAATGCTGCAGTGCAGTTTTCAAAAACCGCATACGAAATGCATATATTAGGGAAGGTTGTATACAAAAATACATATATTTGGGAACGCTGTATACAAAAATATGTATGTTGGGAAACATTGCATATAAAATGCATATGTTAGGAAAAATTGCACATGAAAATAAATACAAACTTTCATGCATTAAAATTGCAGCTTGATGCAGAAATCGGATAGATTGGTCTTACAATTAAATACATGTGCAACCGACACAGATAGAAAGATTCACCCATCCCTACATTTAAGACCCAAATTATTTTGAGACCAGCTCTTTCAGACTGGGATACAAATAATGCAAATAACTTTCAGCAGTAATGCATCAGGAGTTATAAGCTGTTGGCAACATCCTCTCAAGATATAGGGAGTTATAGCTTTTGTCCTAGCTGGCAAAATGTCCTTACCTTCAGTGGGATGTGAGTACTTGTGGTCATAGAAATAGTACAGTTTTAACTACTGGTTACATGGTTAGCTGTATACATATAACTACTGCCAAAAATAAATGTCTATCTGAGGCTCATGATATCCCTTCAATTCTGCAGTTTTGAGAACGGCACCAAGATTACAGCAAAAGGATCTGTAGAGTGGAGATAGACTGCTCCATAAGTCCATCAGGAATGTGGTATTAAGGATGCAAGTTAGTACAGACTTTGCTACTCCTTCCAATACAGAAGACATTAAAAAAATCAGCGAGTCTAATTGAGGACTCACCTTATTAAACTGAAGGAAGTAATATGGATCATCTTCTATTATGAGGAAATCATACTGCCTTGCAAGCTGAAAGAAAAAACGCCCACATACACATATGTACATAAAAGCATTTAATCAAATCAGAATAATGGCTCCAATTTCCAAACAGTTCAACTTTGCTTCATTCCACAATCCCACATTGTTAAGTTGCCTCAGGTGTGCCAGATGAATTCAAGCCTAATTCCAGGTGCAATTATGAATAATTGGAGGAGAAATGGTTGCCCTGATCCCAAGATCTGTGTGCATTTATTTATTTATTTTCTATATTTATATGGTCACCCATCAATATAGTTTTTGGGGGCAGCTTATACAACTGAGCATTTAAAAATATATATAAAAATGCAATACAGTGATTAAAATACAACAGAAACAGTGAAATATAGCCTTAAAAAGTTCTTTCTTAGCAAAGGAAAAATGAGTCCAATTAGCAGCTCAGACCTTGAAGTTTTTTTTTTTAATGCAAGATGATTTAAAACAGGGGTAGGGAAATTGTAGCTATGCAAATGATGGACTATACCTCCCCACACTGCTGACCATTGGTGTCTACCATCACCAGGGCAGGGCGGGGCAGGGCACAATTTCCTCACATTTGGTTCAAAAGACATTCTCATGTACAATAGGATCTCCTGAAAGTGCCAGGTTCCTAATTCATGTCAATGGAAGAAGCTAATCCATGCATACAAAAGAAAGTGTATGCAGGTTAGCTCCTTCCATAGAAATTAATTAAAAAATTGGTCCGGATAGGCAAGCTTTATACACTCTTACAGATTCCTATATCTGGAAGTCGGAGATAGACTGCAGCGGACGGAGTGTAGCGTACCATACTCTAACTGAATATGTTTAATTAAATAATGCTTTAATCACAGGTTTTAAAACTGTATCTGTTAATTGAACAAATAATTAACCATATGCAAAAGAGTCCTCCTCCGTGCTAAAAATTACATTTGCTTGAGTGGATAAAAGGCAGAAAAACTGGGGGGGGGGGGGTTGAAATCCCAATCACATTTACCACAGGTGCCTGTTTATTTACTATATGTCTACCCTGGCTTTTAGGGTGAGGCCTCACAAGGTGGCTTACAATAAAAATCTTAAAAATAAAACAACTGAACTAATGTAATAAAGACAGCAACAGATTAAAAGCACAAATAGATTGTCAGCAGTAAGAGCAATAAAAAGCTTGGTGGAATAAATAAGTCTTTAGGGACTATTTAAAGGTCACAAGAGAGGGGGCCAGAAGGAATTCTTGGGGGCGGGTATGAGGCTACTCCCCTTCATGGATCACTGCCTTGTTGTGGCGAAGGGGCTTGCGTAACTCAGTGAAGCCATAAGCGATGCCGTGCAGGGAGATGGACAGGTCATGGTGGAGAGTTCTGAAAAAATGTGGTCCACTGGAAAAGGAAATGGCAACCCACTCCAGTATTCTTGCCAAGAAAACCCCATGGAACGTATCACAAGGCTAAAAGAGATGATGCCGGAAGATGAGCCCCTCAGGTCGGAAGGTGTCCAATATACTACTGGGGAAGAGCAGAGGGTATTTCCAAGTAGTGCCAGGAAGAGTGAAGCAGCTGGGCCAAAGCCGAAAGGACACTCAGCTGTGGATGCGTCTGGGGTGAAAAGAAAGTCTGATGCTGTAAATAACAATATTGCTTAGGAACCTGGAATGTCAGATCAATGAATCAAGGTAAGCTGGAGGTGGTCAAACATGAGATGGCAAGATTGAACATCGACATCTTGGGAATCAGAGAACTAAAATGGACAAGCATGGGCGAATTTAATTCAGGTGATCATCATATCTACTACTGTGGGCAAGAATCCCTTAGAAGAAATGGAGTAGCACTCATAGTCAACAAAAGGGTGGGAAAAGCAGTACTGGGGTACAATCTCAAAAACAATAGAATGATCTCAGTACGAATCCAAGGCAAACCATTCAATATCACAGTAATTCAAGTCTATGCCCCAACCACTGAGGCCGAAGAAGCTGAGATTGATCGGTTCTATGAAGACCTACAACACCTTCTAGAACTAACACCAAAAAAAGATGTCCTCTTCATCATAGGGGATTGGACTGCTAAAGTAGGAAGTCAAGAAATCACCGGGATAACAGGCAAGCATGGCCTTGGTGTACAAAATGAAGCAGGACAAAGGCTAATAGAGTTTTGCCAAAAGAACACGCTGATCATAGCAAACACTCTTTTCCAACAGCACAAGAGGCAACTCTACACATGGACATCACCAGATGGTCAATATTGAAATCAGATGGGTTATGTCCTTTGCAGCCAAAGATGAAGAAACTCATCTATACAGTCAGTAAAAACAAGACCTGGAGCTGACTGTGGCTCAGATCATGAACTTCTTGTTGCAAAATTTCGGCTTAAATTGAAGAACGCCGGGAAAACCACTAAACCATTCAGGTATGACCTAAATCATATCCCTTGTGAATATACAGTGGAGGTGAGGAATACATTTAAGGGACTAGACCTGACAGACAGAGTGCCTGAGGAACTATGGACGGAGGTCCGTAACATTGTTCAGGAGGCAGCAACTCAATCCATCCCAAAGAAAAAGAAATGCAAGAAAGCAAAGTGGCTGTCTGATGAGGCTTTACAAGTAGCTGAGGAAGGAAGGGAAGCGAAAAGCAAAGGAGAAAGGGGAGGATATATCCAACTGAATGCAGAGTTCCAGAGAATCGCAAGGAGAGACAAGAAGGCCTTCTTAAATGAACAGTGCAAAGAAATCGAGGAAAACAACAGAATGGGAAAGACTAGAGATCTTTTCAAGAAAATCAGAGATATCAAGGGAATGTTTTGTGCAAAGACGGGCATGATAAAGGACAAAGAAGGCAGGGACCTAAGAGAAGCAGATGAGATTAAGAAGAGGTGGAAAGAATACACAGAAGAACTATACAGGAAAGATCTTAATGTCCCTGATAGCCATGATAGTGCAGTCACTGAACTTGAGCTGGACATCCTAGAGAGTGAAGTCAAGTGGACCTTAGGAAGCATGACTGACAACAAAGCTAGCAGAGATGACAGTATTCCAGCTGAGCTATTTAAGATCCTAAAAGATGATGCTGTTAAAGTGCTGCACTCAATATGCCAACAAATTTGGAACACTCAACAGTGGCCACAAGACTGGAAAAGGTCAGTTTACATTCCAATTTCGAAGAAGGGCAATACCAAAGAGTGTTCAAACTACCATGCAATTGCGCTCATTTCACATGCCAGCAAGGTTATGCTCAAAATCCTACAAGCTAGGCTTCAGCAGTATGTGAACCGAGAACTACCAGAAGTACAAACTGGGTTTCAAAGAGGCAGAGGAACTAGAGATCAAATCGCCAACCTTCGCTGGATCATGGAGAAAGCAAGAGAATTCCAGAAAAATGTCTATTTCTGCTTCATTGACTACGCTAAAGCCTTTGATTGTGTGGATCACAACAAACTGGCAAATTCTTAAAGAGATGGGAGTACCAGACCACCTTACCTGGTCTGGTCTTACCTGGTCTGGTACCAGGTAAGATTTCTCCTGAGAAATCTGTACGAGGGTCAAGAAGCAACAGTATGAACTGGACATGAAACAACCGATTGGTTCAAAATTGGGAAAAGAGTACGACAAGGCTGTATATTGTCGCCTTGCTTATTTAATTTATATGCAGAGTACATCATGAGAAACACTGAGTTCGATGAATCACAGGTCGGAATTAAGATTGCCAGGAGAATTATCAACAACCTCAGATATGCAGATGATACCACCCTAATGGCAGAAAGCGAAGAGGATCTAAAGAGCCTCTTGTTGAGGGTGAAAGTGGAGAGTGCAAAAGCTGGTTTGAAACTCAACATTAAAAAAACGAAGATCATGGCATCTGGCCCCATCACTTCCTGGCATATAGAAGGGGAAGAAATGGAAGCAGTGACAGATTTTACTTTCTTGGGCTCCAAGATCACCACAGACGGTGACTGTAGCCATGAAATTACAAGACGCTTGCTCCTTGGGAGGAAAGCTATGGCAAACCTGGACAGCATAGTAAGAAGCAGAGACATCACCTTGCCGACAAAGATTAGTATAATCAAAGCTATGGTTTTCCCAGTAGCAACGTATGGCTGTGAGAGCTGGACTATAAGGAAGGCTGAGCGCCGAAGAATTGATGCTTTCAAACTGTGGCGCTGGAGAAGACTCTTACGAGTCCCCTGGACTGCAAGGAGGTCAAATCAGTCCATCCTAAAGGAAATCAACCCTGAGTGCTCATTGGAAGAACAGATACTGAAGCTGAAGCTCAAATATTTTGGCCACCTAATGCAAAGAGAAAACTCCCTGGAAAAGACCCTGATGCTGGGAAAGATTGAAGGCAAAAGAAGGGGATGGCAGAGGATGAGATGGCTAGATAGCATCACCGATGCAATGAATATGAATTTGAGCACACTGTGGGAGAGAGCGCAGGGCAGGAAGGCCTGGCGTGCTATGGTCCATGAGGTCATGAAGAGTTGGACATGACTTAATGACTGAACAACAACAACAAAATGAGGCTACCATCAAAAAGGCCCTGTCCCTGGTACCTGCCAACCTGATCAATCTTACTTGTGGGCCAGAGAGCAGATCCTCTGAGGGTGATCTTAGAGCCCAGGCAAGCTGTTATGGCTGTAGGCAGTCCTTCAAATAATGGTTCCCAGACTGTTCAGGACTTTGAGCAGACATTGTGAACAAACTAGATGCATTATTTAATTCTGCCAGTGTAATTAGCTGATGTGCTTAAAATCATAGCTGAATAATACTGGCTGACAGGTAGAATCTATCTATTTTTGGTAGTACTATCAGCTTTACAATTCTCTGAAACCACAATGAACAAACCTAGGAGGGAGAGATCATTACCTATTCACTCTGGGGTCTGCTTTCAACATAGGTGTATTCCATGAGCAGTGCTATGTATCTCTGTGCAGAGAATGTACTGAGATACAGTGACTCCTCCACCAAAGAGCCTTTGTAATATACAGTCCCTTCTCCGGTCTGTTTTTCATGATGGGTGTTTTGCTAGTACATTCTGTGTAAAACCTATGAGATTCACCTGATCTGAAACCATCACATGATGATGATGATCATTGTCAGAGCAGTAACATGTAAATCCGACCGATATACCTGATAGATCTCTTTCTTGCGGTCTGCTGTCAATGAGGCACCAGTTGGATTGCCACCATTAGGAATTGTGTAGAGAAATTTGGGGACGTGGCTGTTGAGTTTTTTTGAATCTTCTGGACTCCATCTGGAAAGAATGTCTTTCAGGGCTTTTGGAATAATACCATATTGGTCACTGGGGATATTGATGATGTTACAGCCCAATGGTTTCAGCTGTTTCAATAAGAATAATGACACAAGACAAGATAGAAGCATGTTCGGTTACGCAATCGATTTTGAATTTCGCAAATTAATTTTCTGCACTTGCTGTATTTCAGTGGTGTCGGTTTTCCTGTGAATTGGGGGGCAAAACATGCAGGTGCCTCTGCGAGGCCTTAACTTTAGCCCCTCATGGGACTAGCCTCCTCTCCACCCTTCGCCTAGTGATCCTGATACAGATCGCTCTTTTCTCACCACTGCTACCAGCGAGGAAAGAGCAACATGTAGCAGGATCGCTGTAGGAGGGAATGGAAAGAAAGCTCTCTGCTTGCTCCCCACAGCAACCCTCATGCAGTTCACAATCTCCCCACTGCTGCTAACGGTGAGGAAAGCACAATCTATATGAGGATCACTGGGAGAGGGGGTAGAGATGCTAGTGTGTGTGCGTGTATGTACATACATGTGTGTATGTATGTGCAGCCCCCAACCCCCGAGCCAGCAACACATGTGGCTGTCAGAGCTGCAAAGGCTGCACACTCCTGCTGTAAATCAACCAGAGATTTTTAATTTTGCTAATTCACACATCCTCACTGGTCATCGCGTGTATAAAATCTGTCTTTAAGACAGCAAATTAATTTATCTTCACTGAAAGATGATCATGGCCTAGAATGGCTGATCACCTTTATTATCATTCATTTATTAAATTTATTAATCGCCCATCTGGCTGGTCAGCCAGCCACTCTGGGCGATGTACAACACACCATAAAACAATTTAAAACAATAAAATTCTACCATAATTTTTTTTTTAAATACCCTAACCCACCCCAAATGCCTGCCTGAACAACCATGTTTTTAATGCACGACGGAAGCTCATTAAAGAGGGGGCATGACGGAGTTCCCTAGGGAGGGAGTTCCACAGAGTGGGGGCCACCACAGAAAAGGCCCTCTCCCTCGTCCCCACCAGTCTAGCTGTCCTGGCTGATGGGACAGAGAGAAGGCCATCCGAGGCTGATCTTGTTAAGCGGCCTGTCTGGTGTTGCTGGAGGCGCTCCTTAAGATAGGCTGGGCCGGAACCATATAGGGTTTTAAAGGTCAAAACCAACACCTTGAATTTGGCCCGGAAAACAACTGGTAACCAGTGCAACTCCTTCAGCACTGGAGTGATGTGATCTCGCCGGCGGCTTCCTTTAATCAGGCGAGCCGCCGCGTTCTGTACCAGCTGCAGCTTCCGAAGTGTCTTCGAGGGTAACCCCACGTAGAGCACATTACAGTAGTCTAAACGAGAGGAGACCAGGGCATGTACTACCGATGGGAGCAGATGGTCGGGAAGGGGCGCAGCCGCCGTATCAGATGGAGTTGATACAGCGCTGTCCGGCTCACAGCTGACACCTGAGCCTCCATGGACAGCTGGGAGTCCAAAATGACCCCCAGGCTGCAGACCTGGTCTTTCAAGGGTAGCCGTACCCCATTCAACACCAGGTCAACATCCCCCAGCCTCCTCTTGTCTCCCACCAAAAGTACCTCGGTCTTGTCAGGGTTCAGCTTCAGCTTCAGATGTGTATCTTTCCTACCGTGGTCACGCTCTCCTCGCTCTTTCTTCTCAGGGCCGGTTTGCACTATATCACAAGATCCCCACCTGATTTCCAGTGATTCCTTCCTCCCAGGGTGCATCCCACAACCTTCTGGAAGGTGTACGTAAGCCATAGGCTGCATAAAATTGTTCGATGTGCTAGCTGTCATCAGGTTGTGAGCGGCTCATGTCAGATTCAGATGCTGTGAATTTCATCACATATCTCCAAATCTTTGTTGCTTAGCTGTTGGAAGCTACTAAACATGGACAGCTCACCCCCCAAACAACCACCACCACATGGAGCAATTGAAAAAAGGATACAAGTCGTTCAGCAACAGGACTACAATTTCAGTGGCCAGAGAAAATAGAAAGGTGTGGGCAATTATAGATGAAGTTCAAAATAAAGAGTCTGCAATTTCTCTCTCTGCACTAAGTAGCCCTTCATTTATTAGGCTATAAATGAAATGTGGCTGCATTCAAGTTTTATATTGCTCCCCTGGAATGGATAATGAAAAAACACTGCCAATAATACACTAAGTCAAGTAATAAATCATCCAGACACCCACCGTGATTTGTAGAAGCAGGAAATGCTGAACTATTATATGTAATATTGACAGGACTAAGATTTATTCCCACATTTATTCCAGCATTTCTCTGAATCTACGCATTAGTGTATTTCATCTAAATGCATGAAGCGCATATGAAACACCAGAGACCCACAAAGCTGGCTTTTGCATACGCAAGCTGGCTGTTTAGTATCGGCATATCCCTCCCACGTACAGGACTCTGTGGACAAACCTCAGACATGACACTAAACGTATCTTCAGAAACCAAGTCAGGGTTTATTCATTTTTTTTTTTAACAGCAGATGCAGGGCAGAGGGGTCCTGATTTTCAGTGGGGCCACAGCAAACAGGGAAGGGAGGATTAACCCTTTGCTCTCTCACAGTGACGTAACAGGAGCTTCCCTCCTGAGGTTAATGGCAGCCATGGGGGTGGGGTGGATATTTGATGGGACCATAGCAAACGTGGTGGTGGAAGGATTAAACCTCTCCTCCCTGCATGCTATAGTCTCAACGAAAATTGCCCCCCTCCCCACTAATTTTTTTAAAGATCCGCTGAGCGTCACATCTACTTTGGCCCACAGTGTGAAGTATGCTGTACCTAGAGTCAGCCCAGACCCCTTTCTGCGATCATGGGGCCTGGGTAAAAGTGCAGCCACAACTGCAGAAGTGCCTGCAGGTCGTTCTCATGTGCAGCCCAGCCCACAAGGAGACTTACGCAGGATCATGCACATTGGAAAAATTGTGTAAAGCAGCCTTCCCCAATCAGGTGCCCTCCAGACGTTTGGGACTAAAATGCCCAACAGTGCTGACCACTGCCCATGCTGACTGGGGCTGATGGGACTTGAAGTCCAAAACATCTGAAGGGCACCAGGTGGGGGAGAGCTGGTGTAGAGAGGAAATGCAGCTGCTTTGGACATGTGAAGCAGCCCATAGATTCACTTTAAATATCCCTTCTTGGGTTTTCCCCTTCTGTCACTTCTTATGGAAACTCAGTAGTCTGCATGTTCACAGGCCATTCTGACTTCAGGCACAGCCTTTTAATTATGGATATACAGTCATGTAGATATGTATACTTAGGGAGTCTGAAAGACGGGTCCCGTGTATTGCTAAGGAGAGCCTCCACGGGGATTGTTTCATTGAGTTGTTGAGCATATAAGCTGCATGTCTTGAAATGAGCCCATGCTGAGCCTGCCCTTCGCGTTTTTGGCTGAATTAGGGACTAAGAAAAGCATGCACATTTAGGGACAACAATTATGAGGCCTAGGCTAGCATTTAGAACTGCATTCTTTAACTGACTTTAGCTGTCCAGAGCTCAGGGAAGGATCAAAAAACTCCAGCCCAGTGTAAGCAGCATTTACATTACAACTCACAAGTTTAAAAGTGCAGACAAGAACAACACTGGCACTCTTCCCTCTCACAGGGTTCCAGATCTATGGAATACTCACAGCTGCTAGTGTCCCGGGATAGGAGGGGGCATCCAAAAGAATATCGTCTCCAGGATTAATAAGCATTTCAAATACCTGCAAATAATATATACATACATATATATTGACAAGACTGTCCGCATACCACTAGTACTTCTCTCTGCTTCTAACAGAAAGACCCAGTTCACATGGTTAGACAATCCACGGGTTGTTAACCATTGGTTGTTTGTGAGTGCAGGGGAGCAAGTGAGTGTGCTGGCTCCTGCCCACTCCGACTTTGTTAAACAACCCAGGAACGGCCATTTCTGGGTTGTTCTCCATGATTTCTTAAACCAGAACTCTGGGTTGTTGAGGGAGAAACCACACAGAGACCTTGTTCGTACGACACAACAGCCCACCGTGGCTGAATTTACCCACAGGGGCTGTCAAGTCGTACTGGATGCCTGCGGGTGACAGTTTTGCATGGTGGCCACATGTGCCCAGCTTGCTGTGTTGTGTGAACCTAGGTGACAGGGGTTGTTTGAGGGTTAGATAACCTTCAAATAACCTATGGCTTGCTTTAGGGTTGAGGGTTGTCTAACTGTCAAGCATCCCCTGCCACCTGGGTTCGCATGACATGACAAGCCACGGAAAGCCGAGCACCCACGAATGCCATGCAAAAATGGCACCCGTGGGTGCATGGCACAATGCAGCAGCCCCTGTGGGTAAATTAAGTCATAGTGGGCTGTCATGTTGAGCGAACCAGGTCTCTGTGTGGTTTCTCTCTCAAGAACACAGACTTCCGGGTTTGGACGTCATAGAGAACAATGCAGGAACAATGTTCCTGGGTTGTTTAGCAAAGTGGTAGCAGGTGGGTGGGAGCCAGCCCACCTGCTTGCGCTCCAAAACAACCCACAATTAAGAAGAAATCATGGCTTGTTTAATCATGCAAAATGGATTAATGTGTCCTATGTAAAATCAGTAAATGGCTTTAGCACTGCTGTAGACTGAAAGATGGTTTCAAAAAATAATGAAAAGTGGAATGAAATGAAAAATGGTTAAAAATGCTAACCATTAAAAAACCCTCATAAAATATATTTCACCTTCTCAGTACTGTCTTGCAGTATTACCGTGTTACGTTTGCTTAACATAATACTAAGCCAATTAAGTGAATAGCAAAGTTACAGTACATAAAATTTTAATTAATTGTACCATCACAATCCTTTTTTGTGTTTCCAAGACTGTAAGTGACAATGAAATGGATTGAAAAGCCAGCAAGCGGTTCCCTATTTACACTGCAAAAATGCTTATTTCATGGTAAACTTTGCCTATTTCATTGGAGATCATTGGCCAAAACAGCACGTATTTAGTAATGACATGCAACCCATTAATAAAGGACAATAGCCTTGTCAGACTCAGAACTGCACATTTAGATATTTTGTTTTATGATGACAAACAAATGCAGTAAATTCTGGTCTAAACAACAACAGCTAACAATGGGAACAACCTCCTGGAAATGTCTGCACAAGCTCCAATGAAAAGAAGACAAAGCTCTCCAAGGGAAACATTACTTGGGAAAAGTTGCCCTGGCCACAGGAGGTGACAACTACATTGGTTTCATTAGATATGTAGTCTCCTCTTCCACGACGCCATAATGGTGTCCCCCACATGTTTTAGCTGTGAGCCTGGAAGGCATAGACTAAATATAGATGTGCCTGGGATATTTTAGGAAAATGTACATATAATAAATTCTTAATCTGGGGAACGGCAGCTATAAACATCGTCTTTCTTCTCCTCTCCAGCCTGGGTGTCTCTATGCCTGGGTGTAGGAACACAGTGGCAGCTTGGATTAGACAGAGAGAGAAATGAAACTATTCCTACCAATAACCAGAACAGGGGTGGCCACACATCTCGTGGGTTGCCTATGGCCCCTGCCACTCCCACCCCCCAAGTGCACCAACCACCACTGCAATTTGCAGTGGTGGCAAAAAATTGCCAATTTGCTGCTGAAAATCAGTTTTAAACCAGCCCGGAATGCTATAATGGCCAAATTGTTTTCAAGCTAAATTTGGCCACTGAAGCATTCTGTAGTAAAGTGCCCCCGAAAATTGGCGGCAAATAGTTGTTTTGCTGCTGCCACCCCACACAATTCCACAGGGTGCAGTAGCATAGGGTGGCCTGTGGGGTGGGATGGGATCAAGGCAGTGAAAATGGCCTCCAGACCTCCCAAAGTTCCCTGCCCCCTGACCTAGAACAAGGCTTCAATGCCCCAGTACTCTCTCTTGTACTATATGTGATGGGGGGACGGGACCTGGGAGACCTACTTTGTTTTTCAATAGAATCCTGAGGTCCATCAACTGGAGCAAGATGCAAAATGGTGGCTCAGGGGGTAGAACCAATTACCTACTGAATCCCACAAACTATACACTGGGATGACCTGCATACACAAATGCAAATCTGCATCTGAGTTGTGACAGATCAGGGATTCTAATTGTCTAAAGGTGCAATCCTATGCATGTTTAAACAGAAAAACGGCCTACAACTCCCAGCATGCCCCAGCTAGCATTGTAGGCCCTTTTTCTGTCTAAACATGCATAGGATTGTGCCCTGTTAGAAATGGCTATTGTTAAACAGCTTGGAGTTAGAGACCCATGCTGATGTATGTACTGCAAATCGCATATAGGTCCTCATCGTGTTCTTATCAGATTTATCTAATCCTTTCCAGCTTGAGCTCTGGGGTAGCAGTTACAGTAGGAGCCAGCTGTGCTGAGAAACAATCAATTAGCAGTTTTTATGGGATGACTGTTCTCTCCCACTGGAACAATTTTGTAGAATTTTTTAAAAAAATCTTGGTTGTTTTTATACAGAAGGTGAAAAATGGACTTTTGCTTATTCATACAAGCATCTCTTTAAATTATCTGTAATAAAAAAGAGGATGTGTCTGACATAGGGATGTACGAAATGACTCACCTGTTTCATTTCGTGACATCCGTGGTGGTGGGGAGGCGCTCCATCCCTCCCCCCGAAATCTTCGCTGGCCGGCTCTGCTCCACGGCGACTCTGAGGAGCTGCTGGCTGGGGCCGCCCGCAGCGACATCTGGCTGCTGCTGGGTTGCGCAGGGATGCAAATGGTGGCCGCCGTAGCCGCCACCATTTGCGTTCCCCCTTTTTGCCATGATAGGCTATGTAAATATTTACGTAGCCTATCACGGCCTCCGCAGGGACGTAAATGGCGTCCCTGCGTTAGCTGTGGTAGGCTACGTAAGTATTTACGTAGCCTATCACGGCAAAAGTCGTGAAGTGAATCGCGGCCGCAGACGCAGCTGCCATTCACAAAGCAATGCAAATGGCACCAGGTCGGTACTCCGTTTTGTGCTCCTTTCGCAGGGTGGTGGGGAGGGGGGGCTTTGTTCCGCCATGGATTTTGGGGGGCCAAATGCACTGGCATTCGGCCTCAATGAGATCCATAGTGGAATTCTCCGCCATCCTTATAGGCCCCTTCCAACCCTACTATTCTATGATTCTCCTTTTCCAGGGAGTAAATACAGGGATCTACCTACTTCTGTCGCCTGCTCTCCCCCCACTGAGAGTCTGTAGCGTCTTTTTCCCACTGAGAAAATCGGAGCCGCGCTGTTTCAGTACTAGCTATCCAGTGAGAGGAGGTGCCAGGAGCGGGAGCCTGCAGCCCCGGTATTTCGCTGTATCGATAGGGCAATACAGTGTGTCAAGGGCTCCTTGGAGGGCTCTCAGTCTAATTCAGTAGCCCAGTCTAGACACAGACACAGGGATTTTTTTAAAGCTTTAGTCTTCTTTTATAACTTAATAGCTCTACAGGTAGCAACTAGATCTGAGCAGCAGCATCCCTATGCCCTAAGTTGCAACAGTTGGTCCCCGTTTGAAGGGCAATTACTGGCAGACCCCTGAATATAAGGACTAGGGAGAATCCCTCCCCTTTTCCCTTGGATCCTCTGGGCGCAACCGTTCTTTGAGCGCGAACCCTTTGGCGCCGCTCTCTGCGTCTGCGCCGCGCATCCACCCAGTCTGCTATCTGTGCTGAGTCACTCCCTGGACTGCTTTCTGAACTAGGAATGTGGGTGGGAGGAAGCTCCGTCAGGTGTTGGTCCTGGGAAAAAAGGAGAGCGCTCCTCTCCCGAAGGAGCGACTGCTCTTCCTCAGCATCAGAACTACTCTGGGATTCTATGGGCTCAGTGTCCACCCTGACACGGTGAAAAATGCAGGAGAGGGAAGAGAGGAGGTGGCCGGCAGAGGCAGCAGCACCACTAGCAGAGGGAGCCAACTCCAGCCAGCCCGTGCCCTCCATGCAGAGAAGCAGGGAAGTGACACAAGCATCGGAGAAGTGCATAATCACGGCTCTCCATGGGGGCGGGCTGGGAAATGGAGGCGAGTTACTCCCACTGGTGAAAAGGAAGTCCAGCATGATTCTGAAGGCAAGGAAGAGCGCTCTGGCGCTTTGATGAGTTGGAAAGGCAGGCTGGTTACTCTAGTTACCTAGGTTACCGAGGGCATGGTCAGGTGAAAGACACACCCCTAGGAATGCCCGATCACACCAAATTTGAAGCAGAGGAACGGGCGCACAGCAGCTGAACCGCAGAGGAGCCAAATTAAAGAAAAACAACAGATGGCTGCAGACTGGCCACAACTTCATGTGCTACAAAGGACCTCCAAACGGTCTCAATCTGCAGCAAATTACCCATGAAGACAAGTCCCAGGTGGCTGGAGCCTGCAGTAACATCTTCAGCCACTAGAAGCAAATACCCCTAGCCAGCAGATAGCTTTGCAGTCCATACTGCTTGAAGCTAGGAAAGATGAGTAGGCCGAGGGACAGTTATACATCTGCCTCCACCCGCTGCTGTGGGGCAGCCCCCTCAGGGGAATGGAGTAGACAGACCCCTCCCTCAGGCGGCTGTAGGGGTGCATCATGGCACAGGCCACATCTAGGGGTCCCAGCTGACATGGCTTTGCTAAGACAGGGCGGGCACAATGCGTCCGACTCTGACAGCTGTGTACATTTGCTTGAAGACTGCTGTATCAAAGCAAATGCTATTCCAACCCATGCAAAGCTGGGTCCGTTCACTAGTATCTATATAAAGGTGGTCAGTTTGCCTTTGGCATGGGAGAAGTGCAAGACAGACAACTCAATCAGCCATGGAATCATGAGAAAATGGGTTGGATCCAGATTTAGGCATGTGCAATTGGGCAGGTGGAGCATATTTCCCTGCCCCCTTCTCCTCATAGCAGCCCTCCCGCCATAATGCTACACAGGGGGTTGGGCCCCCCTGGTGAATAGGGTAGGCTGTGGTGCAGGGAGTCTGAGGGATCCCCAAAATTCAGGTGGAGGCAGCTTCAGTGAGTGAAGCAACATAGTCTCTCCCATTCAGCAGGGTCCTCTGACCCTCTGTAAAGCACTGAGGGGAGGGGCTTGAGGCAATGCCATGGGGAAGAGGGGACGGGATGTCTGCTTGCATCAGCCCAGTTGCACACGTCTAAATATGGATCCAACCCAATGTGTCAGAGGCAACATGAAGCTGAAGGGACACTGAGTTCACCCTGCAGGAGAACAGCCCCGCCCCCGCCAACTGATTCTAAAGCCATGTCTATATGGGTCCTAAGATATACTTTCCACCAACATCAGAACATTTTGGGGCTGTCCACACAACATGCTAACCCCCATTCAGTGGTTGAGTGTGGGTTGTTTTGAACCGTGGGATGTTTGTTGAACTATGGGTTAGCATGTTGACTGAACACAGCCAGGGTGGCTTGTTAATCATGAACAAGCCACCTTGAGAACCCATGGTTTGCTGTTGGATTGTTCAGTGTGGTTAACAAGCCACACTGCGTGGGTTACAAGCTTCCCTGGCTGCATTCAGACAACATGATAATCCACCCTGCAGAAAACATGCTGCGTTCAGACAACACGCTAAACCACGGTTCAACAAAAAACCCACGGTTCAAAACTACCCACACTCAACCACAGAGTGTGAGTTTGTGTGTTGTGTGATCAGCCCTTGTATCTACCAACCATCTGCAGTAACCATGTCTTTGCAATGCAAGATAACAATGTCAGGCACTGAGGAAAAGAAACATCTATTGAAGCAACAGGGAAGAATTATTATATCCAATACAGTCTTCAGTATATGCTATGGTTTTTGTCTTACTTTACTCAACCCTTCTTGGCTGCCAGTGGTGACACACAACTCCATTTGTCCATCATCAGGCCTATAGTCAACTGTTGGAGGGTTATGGAGACTCTTCTGTAAATCCTTTAACCAGGACCGCAGCTCTGGAATGCTAAACGTGAATTCATCTTTTAACTGATTACATCAATAGGCTCATCAAAAGTACACATTTTGTGTTATCTTTCAAAATTCCTATCTATTATATTTTATTAGACAAAAGGTATATCTTTAGATTTTGGATTAAAACATTTCGACCTCAAGAAACTGGGGAGTGGGCAGGGAAGTAAACTTGCAGCAAGAATGGGTGTTGCATTATTTAAAGCTTACACAATGAATTTTCATCTACATAAAATAGAGATACCTTAAGATCAAAATATTTTATAGTCCAAATTGATACTTATGTTATCACTCCCCCTAACAATGAATTCAGGTGGGGCATGCCAATGGTTTTGTAACCAAAATGGCCACACCCACAAACAAGAGGGAGGTATCTGTGAACTTGAGGAAATAATTGAGATTTAGGGCACAGGCTGGCTGGGGAATGCTGGGAGTTGTGGGACTTTTTTTTCTGTCTAAACATGCACAGGATTGTGCTTTATGGAAGCATATGTAAAAGGAGGGGTGGTGGTGGTAACACCTGCAGGAAAAAAGGCTGCGCGTGCATGTACTTGTGTAGAGAAAAAGGTAGGAGTGACATTGCTCAGAATGAATGCGGAAGTGGGAAAGCCATTTAGCCAACCTGCCTACTCACAGCATTCCAAAACAGTTAAACAGAAAACAATTGTGGAGGGTCTTTGAAGGAAGAGGAAGCAAGAGGCAAAAGGAAGAGGACAGGAAGGAGAGAGGATGCAGGAAGACGACTGGGGGAAAGAGGGAGGAGGGACATGGAAGACACAAGTGCAGAAGCACACAGGGGGCACAATGCAACATTTTGCAAGCCCCACTTGTTTAACTAAATTTCAGTTCATTTTGTTTCGTTTGAAATCAACCCATGGAATAGGCTATGGTCAGGTTCTCACTTGTGGGAACAGAAGCCTTGTCATTAGGACACTGTCAGATATGCCTGGTTAAACTTTAGGAGCTGTGTCATTAAGTTTGAAGAGGTAGGTCTGTCAGTCTCTACAGACTGCCCCAAAGAGAACAACTGGATGACTGCTACCTTTCCAACTGAGGCCATTCTATCAGACCCGGAGGGCCCCAGCCCATCACCTGCCCGCAAGCAAACAACTTGGCATGCTGCTACAGTCGGCCTCACTCTCACCTTGCTCAACAACTCCTGAGCGTGCCTATGCGCACACAGTGAATGCTGACAGTCCTCCTGGCATCCAACCAGAAAAGTCACAGCGCAGCCAGGGGCGTGAGGCATGTGCGGAGACTTGTGCAAGGCAGCTGGCCCAGGGAAAAGGAGGCAATTTGAGAGGTGGGAACACGGCACATGCAGGCTGAGGCTGTGCGCTGGGTGAGCTGATGCGTCTCCTACAGAGTAGGGGCCCCAGAGCAATTGCTCCAACTGCGCCACTATAATCCAGCCTTGGACCAGCTTGTATCTCATAGAAAACCCGTGTGCCTTTTCCTTGGGTGGTTCCTATGCATGTTCTACTTTGGGAGTCTTATGCATCCTTAGTCTCCTTAGGTGCGATTATAAATTCAACAACTGTACATGCAAAAGCCACGTATGCTGTGAACATCACAGGGTGCTGTTTCAGCTACTGTAGTGCAAGAGGTATTCTATAGTAGGCTGATGCTATTGCTGTTTCGGTTTGCCATTTTCACTGCAAAATCCCCACTGGTTCCCTTAACACTAGTATAAATGACTGACACAAGCCACTAAGGGCACCATTCTATACATGTTTAGACACAAAAAAGTCCTACAACTCCCAGCATTCCCCAGCCAGCACGGCTGGCTGGGGATTGCTGGGAGTTGTAGGACTTTTCCTGCCTAAACATTCATAGGATGGCACCCTAAATGGCTTTTCACCAGTGATGGAGAGGAGAGTCACTGGCGCTTTGCACACTGCACAAAAGGATACAGGAATCCTCTCCTTTCACGGCATTCCTTTGCAATGCTCCTTTTGATGAGCTTGCTACTCCAAAAACAGGTGCCTGAAAGTACCCCGCTGAGGCAGAATACTGGAGAGCTCGTTTCATCAAATCTTCCCCAATTTCAACTGTTGTTCCATCTCCGACGGTAATGCTAGCAGTTTTGAAAGGAAAGGTATTGGGATTTGGTGCTCCGCCAGCCAGGGAGATTAATGATGGGGGAGACCTCTGCATCATTTCAGCTGAAGTGAAACAAACAAAGCAAATACCAAAGTTAGATCACATATTTGAAGATTTAAGGCATAATGCTTCCTTCTAATGTAGCTCTTTATTCATTTGTTTATTTAGATTTCCTGCTTACTCCATCCCAAGAAGTCAGAGCAGGCAACAACATTAAAACACAGTGCAATAGAACAATTACAACCCGCTCCCTGCCCTAATGTATAACAAAAAGGGCATTAAAATTGAAAGTGCTATAAGTGGGCATTGAAGGCTGGGCACTGAACGTGGGACCATTTGCATTCATAGAAGCATAGAATAGTAGGGTTGGAAGGGGCCTACAAGGCCATCGAGTCCAACCCTGCTCAATGCAGGGATCCAAGTCAGAGCATCCCTGACAGATGGCCGTCCAGCCTCATCTTGAATGCCTCCAGTGTGGGACAACCCACCACCTCCCTAGGTAATTGGGTCCATTGTTGTATTGCTCTAACAGTCAGGAAGTTTTTCCTGATGTTCAGCTGGAATCTGGCTTCCTGTAACTTGAGCCCATTATTCTATGTCCTGCACTCTGGACACGGAATAATGGGCCATTCAGTGGCCCGGTTCTCATGTAACGAGAAGACACCATGGGGAGTTTCCCCACAGGACTTTTTGTTGCACCAGCCACCATTTTGAACATTTGGGGCATAGTGGGGACACACCGTAGTTCTCATTTACATGCAAACCCAGAAAGGGTGGGTTGTTGGGGTGGTTGACAAGCCACCAGCAACACTGAAACAGCTCATGGGCCCTGGGTGGCTTGTCAAACACCCCAACAACCCACCCTTGCTGGTTTCGCATGTAAATGAGAAGCTATGGTGTGTCCCTGCTGTGCCCCAAACATTAAAAATGGCAGTTGCCAATGTGATGAGAAGCCCCGCAGGGAAATGCACCCACAGTGGCTTCTCACTACATGTGAACCAGGTCAATGTGTGCATGAGCTATGGTTCCTCCCCTGAAAAAAATAAAGCACTTTAGGAGAAAGGGAATTCTTCAAACATGCATTGGAACTGTGAGCTGGGAACCTACTGCTTGGTGTTGTACATGGAGCAGCCCAAATTAAGGAGGCAACAATCAACCTCATTTGGTTACGCCCTTGGTTTCCACACTTTGGGGAGCCTCAGAATATGGACTAGGAATCTTTGTGAGGGTCTGCTGCCCAGCTGAAAGGAGGAACACCGCCAAGAAACTAAGGGCCACTGTAAGGCTGCACCCCCTGCCTCCCAAGAAAAAACTTAGTGGCAAGGGGGAGGCCAATATGGGCCTGTCCATTGGCCAGAGATGGAGCTGGTGGTCCAGTGCTTGCTTTCCTCTTCCCTCGTTACTTTTGTACCATGTTTATTAGATTGTGGGTCTGTCTTACCTTTCCATATCTGTAAAGCACTTAGAAAATAATAAGTATGTACTAATACTTTTAATAATATTTATTTATTGTGTTTTTATACTGACTTATTTTGATAATTCAAGACATTATTTAGAGGATATGGGCACCTGTTTCAGTCCTCTTGTTATCATTCTGCAAATCTGTGGTCAAACTGTGACAGACACTGATAGTTCATAGATACAGGGTCCCTTTCTCAACCATGACAGCCCCTCCCTTTCTATCCCTGTATCATTTCCTCATAATAGGCCTATCTACCATAAATCTATACTAACATTCTGAGGAAAATCTGAGGTTCCAGTAATAAAATGTATACTTACTGAGGACTCTTAATGGAGATGCTTTTCTTGCCGCACTTACTGCAGTAATAAACCGTGAATAATTCATGCCTAATGGGCCAAGTCCCAAACTCAGCCTCTAAATAACCTGGACACAGGCTAAAATAAAAAGAAATAAACACAAAATGTAATTCTTCAATACACTCTAACACACCATTATAAATGCCCCCAAAGCATTTACAAACTCATAGGTTTTTCACAGAGAACAGGCACCTGAGCCCTACTACGTGAATTTCATTTATTCAAAATTCCTAGATATTCAAAGTGGCTGTATGTCTCCCATGTAGCCTCATATTGATCAGAGAAAGGGTAACATTCATAGCATAAAACCAAAACTAAACCCCCCAAATCATCTTGGATGCTGTCTGCCACACAGAATTTGAAAGCTGGTAGATACATTACTACCATCCTTTGTTCAAGATTAGACCACATGGAGTTGGTCATATGGTTAGTGATGCTTCTAGATGGTCATACTGTTACTGATGCTTCTACCATAATAAGTGAACACAATAAGGCACCCATAATATATCTTTATTAATATATGTGTTTTCAAAGTGCTTAGCTTGGGTTGGGTCTTGGCCTTACTAGTCAGCTGCATTTGAAACAGATAAGAGCAAAATTGGAAAAAATGAGTAACTATGTAGGCAAGGAAAAAGGTTGGTTTCTATAAGAGTAGCTTCGGAAATTCTAAAGAAGAATGAGTTCTGCCTCACCCCCCGCACATGTATTTATAACGTCCGAACTCATATGAGGAACTGGAACAGCTCTGTGATGCTTCTAGAATCTAGAACGTCCATTCCTCCCAGTGCTGACAGAGTCCCTGGCTTCATGTGGCATGCAACATCCCCAGGGAGGCAAGGACTTGGCTGGCTCTGGGAAAGCAGTCACTCCTCCCCAAGTTCCTGCTGCCTGCATCCCCGCTGTTACCTCCAGTCTCAATTTGGGGGATTCCCCTGCGTGCCACTCCCCCTCCCAACCAGAAGGGGAATCCCCGCTGTTATCTCTGATTTCAGATTAGGCTTGCGGGCCCGAGGTTCCACATCCATGCCCTAGATGGATCAATACAATGAGCGCAATACTGCACCCATTATACATGCTTAGCCTGTCCATTCATAAATGGGGCTGTTCGCACAACACACTAACCCACACTCAGTGGTTGAGTGTGCGTTGTTTTGAACTGTGGGTTTGTTGAACCACTGGATAGCATGTTGTCTGAACGCAGCACATTTTCTGCAGGGTGGGTTATTGTGTTGTCTATGGCTGGTTAACCATGCAGTGTGGTTTCTGAAGCACACTGAACAACCCAGCAACAAACCATGGGTTCTCAAGGTGGTTTGCTCAAGAAAAATAAGCCGCACTGCAGGTTAACTAGCCACTGAGGCTGTGTTCAGACCACACCGTAACCCACAATTCATCAAACAACCCATGGTTCAAAATAATCTACACTCAGCCACCGAGTGTGGGTTAGAATGTTCTGTGAAGAGCTCCAGTGTTTCTTAAAAGTGCTTAGTGTGGGTTGGGTCTTAGTACTCAGCTGCATTTGAAATAGATTAGAGCCAAGCATTGTTAGACTGAATTGGCAAAATTGAGTAACTATGCAGACAAGGAAAAGGTTGGTCTCTACAAGAGTGCTTTCAGACATTCTAAAGAAGCATGAGGAGTTCTGCCTTCTTTTCCCATGCGTATTTAGAAAGTCCAAAGCTCAGTCTACACAACTCTGGAGCTTGTGATTTCAGAGCATGTGAAGCTTTGTCTCTCCTCCTGTCTAAAACATCTGAAACTGCTCTATGATGATAGACCTCTTAAATCCTTCATCTACTCAACTGCTGGCTGGGTGTTGTAGGCCTTCTCTCTGTCTAAACATGCATAGGATTGCGCCCTAACTTGATTTCAATGGGTCTATTCTAACTTAGTATGACTAAGTCTGGATCCATCCCAAGGTTTCCCTCAGCATGAGAGATGAATAAGGCAGTACATTATTTTATAAGAGGGGTGCACAACCTTTTTGGCCCTGAGGGCTGCATCATGTTAGCAAGATGCCTGGGGAGCAATGCCAAGTGGTAGGGATGGGTAGAATTCAGAAGCGGTGGAACATGGGAGTTGCACAGCACTTTCCTGGGGTCTGCAAATGGCCCATAAGCCACGGACTGTGTACCTGTTTTATAATATTACATTCAATAGTACTATATTTCTTTTCTTCTCTTTATTCCTCATGAGTCTAATCCAGGGCTGCAAACAGCACTAGTTAGTCACTGTGTCTAAAGCTGATCCACACAACTCCAGATGTGTTCTCAGTCCAAATAAAATTCACATTGCATTTCAATTGACTCCGCAATATAGTGGCTGTCTGATTGCTTTTGTCTTGCGGCCAGATCAGTTTTCAGCATGGGACTGATATTTTTTGTCCATTCACTTATTGCACACTGAATATTGATCCGATTATAATTAAATGAAAGCTTTGCCACGTAGCCAGCTATAATTGCTTTGAATCCGTTGCATGAATCAGTCCTCAATTAAGCACCAATTTAGCACCCCACCCCATTTTTAAAGTAAATCAAATGGACTTTCTTATAATTAATGACTTTAGAAGTTGGTGAGCAGGAGACAGACACTGAATGTTCTACTTTTTTCTGTTGTATCCCTCTGGAAGCAGCTGAAGTTCTCTAACCTTCCTCTTTCCCTTCCCTCTATGCAGAAACACAGCTAAAACAGACTGAGAGGCTTAACAAATGTGTAACACTTACCAGTTGTTTTTAGTGGGAACCCACCTTTGTTTCTCCAGCTGCTTTAAGTATAGCATGTTAAACTGCTCTGGAAGCAGTTGAATTCCGCTAACCTCTCTCTTTCCCTTCCCTCTACGCAGAAACAGAGCTAAACCAGACTGAGAGGTGTAACAAATCTGTAACACTTATCAGTTGATTTTAGTGAAAACCCACCATTGTTTCTTTAGCTGTTTTAAGTATAGCATGTTAAAATGTTCCGCCTAATACAAGCACTCATGGGGTGTCACAACATGTTAGACTGGAAGAAAAGATATTGTCTCTAAAAAGAACAATAGAAAATTGTCTTTCAAAAGGTCTCAAAGTGATTTTTCCATTTCCTAGTTCTTTCTGCCTTCAAAACAACCACTTCACCTTGTGAAAACATTTTACCAAATGTTTGAAGTTTGCTTTTACAAAATAAACTAGAGTCCATTTAGTTAAGACTCGACGGTCTTATAGGCCCCTTCCAATCCTACTATTCTATGATTCTATGATGATATAAAGGTAGGTGTGTGTGTGGAGAAAATCAAAAGCTGGAAAAGAAATTGGCCAGTGAGTGGTACCTTTTATAGAATTTATAGAGAATAATTCTAGATCAAAAGCTGGAAAAGCTCAGTTACATTATAGCACTGGTTTACAAACTGCAAACAATTTCAGGGAATTATATCTTTACTCTCCCTCCCTCTCCTATCCCCTTGCTGAACATTTTGGGTTTTTTTTGGAAAATTATTCTATGTGTTTACGTGAAAAAAAAATTACAATCCTCTTTTCATTATTCACTGCAGGATTTTATTATTCTTTTTTGGATTTTTTTTTCTTAAGATCATCTGAATAGCAAATATTCCCCTGTCACAAAAGGCAGCAGTAAGCCAACCCTCAGACCAAGAAGTGATTGCCCTCCCCTGGCTTATATAGCCAGGGTGTTTGAGTTATCAGCAACAAGTACACTGTTGAATGACCATTGTTAATAATGTGATTGTCACTTTCTGCATTCAGTTTCCTTCTGACCTTACAGTTTACAATCTTTCCCACCACACACCACCCCATGTGTACTGTATGTAAACCTGAAACTCTCCATAATATTCCTTGCATCTGATGAAGTGGGTTTATGCCAGAATAAATGTGTTGGCCTTTAAGGTGCCACAGGCCTCTTCGTTGTTTTTGGTAGTTTAGATTCTGATGTCCAATTGTTTGCGCCTGTGGACCACACAAGTGGGAGATCAGGGCTGGATAAATAATTATTTATGTATTTATTACATTTTATATCCTGCCTTTTTTCCTCTTTAAGGAACCCAAGGCGGCATACATAATCCTCCTCCTCTCCAGGTTATCCTCACAACAACAACTCTGTGAGGGAGGTTGGGCTGAAAATCTGTGACTGGCCCAAAGCCACCCAGTGAGTATATACAGGATACTACCTGGCTTAAGGGCTCTGATGTGCTGAAATAATGCATTTGATTTCTTAAATATGCTCCCCGGCAACATGAAATAAGAGTGTAAATTATATGGGAAGCGGCGTTATGCCAGGTTAGACTAGTTGTTGATCCAGCCCAACACTGTCTACTCTGGGTGTAGGCTTTTATCACATTTTATGCATGAAGGTTTTATCGTACATCTTGCCACAGCCTCATGCATAGGATTTTACAGGGGGCCCAGACGTCATCTTCATCTTGTAACCTTCTCATGTTTTCCTAACACTATTTCTGACTTTTTTTTCTTTCCACCAAAAATCCATTAAGGCTGCAATCCTATGCGAGTTTAGACAGAAAAAAAGGCCTACAGTTCCCAGCTATGCTGGCTGGGGCATGCTGGGAGTTGTTAGGCCTCCCCCCCCCCCCCCGTCTAAACCTGCATAGGATTGCACCTTAAGTTGGAAAAGACGGAACAGCCGCACAACGCCTTTGGACTGGTAGTACTAGGGGCCCTCTGACTGGAAGCACCCCCAGACTGGCAGTGGCTGTCCTGTTTTTTCAAGCAAGGGCCTTTCACATTAACTGCTATCTGAGTCTTTGGAGCTGGGGTTGCCACGGATTGAACATGGGAACCTATCCAAGGTACTGATTCTATTTTGGGGATATGGTTCAGCACCTCTGATAGTTCGAGTTCTGACCGGTTCTGACTAAAACCCAGAATGGATTCACATCTCCACCGAAATCGAAGCCACCAGCCTCCGTTGCCTGGGAGTCAATCCCCATGAACCCTAGGAGACTTACTACTGAGCAGACAGGTATACGGTTACACTGTTAATGTATGAGGCCTTTAGGAGGGCTTTGTGGGGTTAGACCTCTCTCCAATATGGATCCCTAGTACTACTCTATTTTTATGATGGTGCCTATTCCTGTTCCGTTCCAAGCATTTTCATCTATCCCCTCCCCTCCCACCCAGAGGTAGGGGTCCGCTCCAGAAACTTGCAGGAAGTATTATTATTCATTTTTAATGATAGCATAAGAGCATCCTTGATCATGTGCAGGGTACACACTAGTTTTCCCCTGCGGGGCAAAGAGCAGCATGCGAGGCGGAGAGACTGTGATCTGGAAAGAGGCGCGGGGAGAAAACGGGCAACTTCCTCCCCACGCCCCCTTCCCCAGGCCTATGCGCTTCATTAAAAAAAGAGACGGCGACAGGCGGCCCAACGAGGGATCCTCCTGCGGAGCGCGGGAAGGGCCGCGGCTTGCAAGCGTAGCTCTGTAACGTCTTTCTCCCAGGGGCTGCAGAAGCCGGGGCCTATAAGGACGCCCGTGCAAAGGGCAACGCACGCTAGCAGAGGACGCTGCTTGGCTGCTTGGTTCGGGGAAAAGCTGGAGGCCGGCAAAGCGCAGCGGCGAGCCCGGGAGACCTCGTTCGCCCGGGCAGAACCCTTCTCCTCCCCCTCCCCGCACTAACCTTCCCCGCTAACAGTAGCCGTCGCCAACGGGGCCCGCAGCACGTCAGTCGGCTCGACAAGCTGCAGCTGCGCCGTCGCCGCCGTCCTGCTTTCCAGGGTCCTCCCTCCGCCGTCAGCTGAGGCCTGCCGCGCGGAGAACAGCTCCGGGACCAGGCTCTTGTACGGGCAGGCACGTTGCCTCCCTCCCTCCCTCCTTTTGGGCCTGTGCGCGGGCCTGTGCTTGCTGTGTTTACACGTGCACTTCGGCCCCAGGGAGGCTCGACAGGCACGATAATGGGCAAGCCCGTGTTGCACAAATTATGCTTAAGTTCGTTCCCTCTAGGAGAGGTATGCCAATATCCTCTTAGAGACACACTGAACTCTGAGATTCAGTCCAACGCAGTTTTATTTGGCAGGAGACAAACAGTGCTGTTCGGGTGGATTCTCGCGGCTAACGCCACAGAGGAGACCCATATCCTAGATGTTTTTGGTACACCTTATATAAAAAGGTAAAGGTAAAGGTGTCCCCAACCAGTCGTGTCCGACTCTAGGGGGTGGTGCTCATCTCCGTTTCTAAGCTGAAGAGCCAGCGCTGTCCGAAGACGCTTCCGTGGTCATGTGGCCGGCATGACTGAACACCGAGGTGCACGGAATACTGTTACCTTTCCCGCCGAAGCGGTACCTGTTTACTTGCAATTTCTTGCTTTTGAACTGCAAGGTTGGCAGAAGCTGGGACTGAAGACGGGAACTCACTCTGTCATGCAGCACTAGGGATGTCAGAGAATTCTGCCACGGATCTCGGTGAGGCTGAATGCCAGTGCATTTGGCCCCCCGAACTCCGTGGCGGAACGGCCTGCCCCCCCCGCGGATCCCCCCCGGGACGAGACTTACCTGGGGCGGATGTTCCGGCCGGCGGCGGCTGCGGCGGCTGGTCTTCCGAATGGCTGCTGCCGCTGCCATTTGCAATCTTGTCGTCTTTTTTTTTTTTTACAAGATGTGATAGGCTACGTAAAGATTTACGTAGCCTATCATGGCTGGGTAAAAAACAACAACCGCATACGCAAATGGTGGCGGCTATGGCCGCCGCCATTTGCGTTCCTTATTTTTGGCCATCTTAGTCTACATAAATATTTACGTAGACTATGATGGCAAAAATAAAGGGGAACGCAAATAGCGTAGCGGGCACTATTTGTGTCCCTTTTTGATTTGCCGTTTTAGCCTACGTAAATATTTACGCAGGCTAAAATGGTGAATCAAAAAGGGACACAAATAGCGCCCGCTACGCTATTTGCGTTCCCCTTTATTTTCGCCGTCATAGTCTATGTAAATATTTACGTAGACTAAGACGGCCAAAAATAAGGAACGCAAATGGCGGCGGCTGTAGCCGCCGCCATTTGCGTATGTGTGTGTGTGTGTGTTTTTTACCCAGAGCCCTCCGCGGCCTGAAATCCGGCTGCGGACAGCTCTGGCCTGGGCATGGCTGGCTGCTCCGCAGAGCTGCCGCAGAGCACAGCCGGCCGTGGAGGATTCCGGGGGGGAGGAATGGATCGCCTCCCATCAACATAATCCGCAGAAAGGTAAGTGACTTTCGTACATCCCTACGCAGCACTCGGGTCTCGAACTGCTGTTCTGCTGACCTTCCAGTCTGCATTTCAGCATCTTACCCACTAAGTCACCGCGGCCCCAAAGCCGCTTCTATACGTTTATATACGTTTGGTATAATGACCTCATTAGCTATGTGGGGTGGGCCACATAATATTAATGAACTTCATTAAGCAGGCGTAGCTGACATGTCTCTATGGCTGACCTGTCCATGCAAGCTGGGCAGGAAGAGATCTAGGTGGAACTGGAGGCTGCCTCAGATGGCTGCCAAAACTTTAAGATGGTGCCTCTTTGGTTCTATCACCCGGGAACATATCCTAAATGTCTGTGTGGGGAGGAAGGCGTGGCCTCCCTCATCAGTTCATTTTTTTATTTAAAAGACTTGACAGGGCCACTTTTCAATTAGAAATGACCAAAGCGCATTTCAGTGTTAAAACGACACCAGCTAAAAACAAACAAACAGTGGTATAATATTAGGTGATGGGAACCAGGTTTTAATTTGAAGTAGGATTCCTCAAGGCTGCTTTTTTTAAAACCCCCCACAAAGAGAGCACAGGCCTGGAATGTGTGAAATTAAGAATAAAGTTATGCTACTAAACATGTGCAGAGTGCTGCGCTTCTCTCACCACTCTTAAATTGCATCCAGTCCCCAAACAGCGCAGATTAGCATGAAGCTTTCAGGAACGGGTGTGTGTGTGTGTGTGTGACTTCATAGTAAACATCTTATAAAATATATACTATGGGTTGGATTCAGATTTAGTCACTTCACAGTGCAGTTGCAGGTATATCTTCCCAGAAGCAAGTCCAATGGGACTTACTCCCAGGTAAGTGTACACATGGCATTGCAGCCCTAGGGCACTTCCAGATCCAGACAGAGGTTGCCTAATGTTACCAATCAAAAGGTATTGTGCGCAGTTTTTCCATCTTTTCTTCCTTAACGTATTTTTTTCTGGTAAGAAAAAGGTGGACGTGGTGGGAAAACACAGGAGGATTATGAATGGAAAGTGATGATGTCTGGACCCCCAGTATTTTTCCATGAATGAGGCACAATTACAGCCTTGTCTGGAAGCAAAGTTAGATTCAGTGGTGCTGTAGTTATGATAGAAGTGGCATTGAGTTCGATAGGTCTTCTCTAATTATGACTAAATCTAGATCCAACCCTGTATGTTTTATTTAATTACAATTGCCCATGCATACTTTTAAAAGTGAATATCTGGACACTTTAAAAGTCATATAATGTTGATCACCACAAGCCTGGAGATAGTTGGACTAAATCTAATATATGTTTAAACACATGTTTTTTTTAAATATATTTTTGAATGCGTGGAGCATAAAGATTAAAAACTTGGACATTTCTAGTATATATATTGATCTGTGTTTGCCTGAGTTAAGAATTGTCAGCTCAGTTTTTGTTCTAACATGATGAAGAAAATAAAAATGCCAATTTTCTAAGATACTGTGTGCCAAGGCTTTTTCCTGAGGCAATTTTTAGGATTTAATTTCAGTGGTGTATCAGCTCTCAAGGCCTGTGATACAGGTTTCATTTCTATTCTTTTTAAGGCATATTGTTTGTGACCTAGTGGAATTGGTTGATTGAGGTTAATAGTATAACTTGCTAAACTGTTGGAATTCTGGGGGAATTTTAAGTCTTTTGATGTTCTGTTTTTGCAGCCTTTTCCTAAAAGGGATGTTACCTTCTGAATAGAGCATTTGTGGTCTAATAAATAATTAGCCCCTTGTGGCCACTAGATGTCGCCTATGCACTTTACTTTGGATTGGTGAACAAAGAAAAATGACAGTTTCAAGCAGAATTGTGTCAGCTTATGACATTTGATAGTAATTGCTTCACTGCAGGCAGTTTGTGAAACTGGAAGGAATGAGTCCCGCCTGAGCTATTAGCAGCCTGAATTTCATTGGAAGGGTTAATTCCAGTCAGAACCCATTAGTGTTTAGTGAAATAACTAAATAGAGAGTGTAGAAAGTGATACTGTTAGATTGGCATTACAAATGTGTGCATACGTAAGGTTTGCTTTGACATCAGTAAAGAAATGATAGATGGTAATGTAAAAGAAAGAGTTTTCATATTATAAAGTCAAGTGCATTCTAGAGTCACATGGTGGCTGCTGCTACGAAACATTTATTGCATAACAGCAGTGTGCTAAGCACTCTTCAACACCCAGCTGGTGTTTTTCTTTAACAGGACAACACCTGAATGGCCAGCCACCTTTTGCTTTTCATTGGATTCTTTTTAGCAGTTCTGCTATGCTGCACAGCAGATGAAAGCCACCTGTGAAAAGCTATTTTCACCTTCAGAGATAGGTAAGGACATGTCTAGTGAGTATAGAACTTGAAGATCTAATTATTTATTTAGATTTTTAAAAATTATATGCATTTTAAATTTCCACAGAGCTGTAGATCATAATCAAATTACAATGTTCAAACTATTTTTCTGCATGCCTAAAACAGTAATCTGTATTCAGCATGTCTAAAGCAATTATCAATTTCATGTTTCCTCCAGAAAGTAATAAAATAATATTTTATCTTTAAAATAATAATTTTGGATATTTACTTTTTTTTACCATGCTAGTCATTTTTTTCCATGACTGTTAAGCCAAAAAACAAGTACATTTTAATATTTTCATATACCTGAAATGCAGTATTTTCGAAGCTCCTCAGAGATAGTGAATTAACTCAGTATCACTATTTCTTTGATATTTCCCAGAAAAAATATATCTGGCATCTTCATTAACCAATATCCATTCTTTTTCTTGATTATATCTATTGCTTGTTACCAAAACGTGTACACATTTGGATATTTCTGCTATGTATGTATACAAGCTCTCTTTATTTCACGCTGGATAGATTCATTTTTCTGACTGTTATCATACAATGTGCTTAAGTTAGGGTGCAATCCTATGTAGTGTAAGCTAGTCCATTTGGAAATACATACCAACACTGAATATGAAATCGGAATGAAGTAATCACTAAAATATAGCACTGAATATTATTACATCCATTACAGCTTAATGCTGCCATCCTAAACACACTTACTGGGACACAAGTCCCATAGAACTCAGTGGGACTTATGTTCCAGCTAAATGTGCATAGAATCAGTTTGCAACCATGGTAACTAAAGTGGCGCAAGTAAGACGTGATTTCAGTTCTTTTGGAAGATATGCCAAACTTTTTGAATTTGAGAGCGAAGGAAATTTCATAATTTTGGGTAGCCTGACATGCTAGTTTTTTACATAAATGATTTTTCCCCATGGGGGAGCATTTAATTGTGCAATATCCCACATGCAGTCAAAAGTATTAAGTCAGGAATATTTAACACAGACCCTCTACAGTATAGCATGTCCTTTTGAATACTCCAGCTGCAGTACCTAACACTGTTTGCCTTTGTGCATATGGGGGCAAATAAAGGCTCATCCAAAACGTAGTGTCTGGCATTCATCTAGAGAAGAGGAATTTATGTACATGAAGAAGAAAGCAACTATATTATATAGCCACTTTTGGAATGCAACATTAATTAGGCATGCTTTTCATATTTTTCTGGGAGGGCCATTAGAAAGAAAATAGTATGAATCCTAGGATTTGCCATCTCCCCTTTCCCTAATGACTACAAAACCCCCAGTGATCCATAAATATGCTCTGAACATTAAAAAATGGCTAAACATAGTTTTTAGAGATTGGTTCAGTTTCTTATGAAGTCCCAATGAGTATTCTGAGAAGTAAACCAATAACTGAAACTATAATTCATGATTGCAGGGGATGATCAGTCATGATGGTGGCCAAGAAAGGACTTTTCTTTTTTCTTTATTAAACCATGTATCTTTTATGTACAAAAATGACCTTAATCATGCATTGTGTGTCCATTTTTGTTCCGACAGATGACTAGAATAAACAACAGCAGGCGCTGCCTCTTGCATTTTTACAGTGATACAGAATGGTAGGCCTGGAAGCATCTTGGTAGGCATTTTTTTCTAAATCCTTCCATTTAGGTTAAATTCGCTGATCTCCCTACACAGCACAGAAAGATCAACAGTGTGATCCTATCCTTGATTATACATCCATTGGACAGGGTGAGATAAAGCACCTTGTGCTGGCTGAGTACAAAGCCATGGTGGTGTGTTGCCAAGAGGCAATGGTTCAGAATACAATGAATGCACCAATGGGTGAAGGCTAAAGATTTTATTAAGCAGGAATAAACTAACACAGCAGAAAAGCAAAGTACTATGATTGCAGCAAGAACTTTCAAAGCAAGATTGTGAGGCTTACATCCCTCCAAATGACAACAGACATGACTCCATTAACAGCCTGGCACACAGCACTTTTTCCTGATCAGACTGCTTTGAGATGCCACCCTGGGAGTATCTCAAGGATTCTCATATACCATTATGCTCAGACTAATCCCACCCCTATCGTGGCCATACTCCAATGACTTCGAGAATGTTTGGCAGTAAGCCACATAGATAACTCCATCCCAGCTACTCTCCTGACAAGTGGCTAACCTTGAGATCTCACCACTAGGGATGTACGAAAGTCACCTTTTCGCAGCTTGGCTTCGCGGTGGGGGGGAGGCGCTTCGCTTCTACCCCCGAAGTTCAGGCGAGGGGGGGGAGGCATCCCGCCTCGCCCGGCCGAAATTCAGGCCGGGGGGGGAGGCGCCCCGCCTCGCCTGGCCGAAATTCAGGCCGGGGGGGGAGGCGCCCCGCCTCGCCCGGCCGAAATTCAGGCCGGGGAGAAGCGCCCTGTCTCCCCGGCCGCGAAACAAAAAGTGAAAACAAACAAACAAACAAAAACAAACAACGTAACAATTAACGCAGCCTATCACGGCTAGATTTCCAAAGTCAGCCGTGATAGGCTACGTTAATCGTCACGTATCCTATCACGGGTGACTTTGGGGGAGGAAAAAAAAACGCGTATGCAAATGGCGGTGGCCCATGGGTGCCACCATTTGCGTTCCTTATTTTGGCACGTCTAGTCTACGTAAAGATTTACGTAGACTCCGGCGAAAATAAGGGCAACGCAAATGTCTTGCTAGGTGCATGGAAGCCCCTGAGCATGCCTAAAGTAGGTTTCTGGATTGTGGATCATGTGCTATACAGCTGAGCCTTGGAGCCTTTCTACATGAGGCATTTATTGTGTGCTTGTGATTCCTCATGGTAGTTTTCAGGTCCTTTATACAACATAGTCATCCTCCAGGGCCTCTCCTGTGCTTGCAACCATTTTAGCAGTCCCCCTCCCCCAATGAGTATTATTTGTGAATGGCAGGATAAAGCTTAATGTAATTGCCCAATTCCTCTATACCACAGCACCACCTAGTGCTTGTGTGATGGAACATAAGGCAAGGCAGAGAATGAACCCCCCCCCCCCGAAAAAAGCATATGTAAAGGTGCTGATCTTAATCCTGCAAAGAATCCGGAAGCAGAAGCCTTGGTAAAGTGGCAGGTTAAAAGCATCATGTAGAAGGGCCCTTGCTCTTTACCCCAGCTGGGAGAAGTCTATCCCACCCACTAGCCTTTTCCATAATTCAGATGACTACTGAAAAGAGAAGTTAGGGGAAAGCAAACAGAGGAATCAAGTTGAAAGGCATGTGACTATAAACAGTTGCCCGGAGCCCAAAGACCAATAATGATGGTGCCAAGCAGGCCCCTCAGAAGACTTCTAGGAACA
This sequence comes from Heloderma suspectum, assembly GCF_057233095.1. Taxonomy (NCBI): domain Eukaryota; kingdom Metazoa; phylum Chordata; class Lepidosauria; order Squamata; family Helodermatidae; genus Heloderma; species Heloderma suspectum. The sequence continues at coordinate 76,890,629 of NC_139462.1, forward strand.
GTCAGAGCACAGGGAAAGAGACTAAGCATCACTCCTTTGTCTCTGTTTGGAGCTGTAAGAACTGTACCAGACTGTGAGAGTGGGGCATGGAAGAGATAAGCTGCTGCAGGTTGTAAGAAAACTGGTTGCTGTTTCCTGCACTTGGCACTTTGAGGGGAGCTCTTTGCTGGTTGGGCTGTTTTCTAATACCCCAACGAATTGGAAATGTTTGGTGTATTTGGCCCTGGCATAGCTTATGATTTATTAAAAATAATAGTGAGTTTTAATGGTTGATATTGCCTATTTTGTAATGCATTTAAAATGTTATAATATTAGTTATAATATTAGTATTAGTCAAATTAATTGTTTGGGTTATTATTGTAATGATGTATTAATACATGTTTGGTTTTAATTTCTGTGAACCGCCCAGAGAGCTTCGGCTATTGGGCGGTATAGAAATAAATAAATAAATAAATAAATAAATAATATTCATTCTTGTTTTTGTGTTGCTGTTGTGAGCCACTTTGGACACATTTTGTGGGAAAGTGGCATACAAATTAAGATGATGATGATGATGAATTCAGATGACGAATTCAGACATGTGCCGCCACAAGAGTAAACTCCCTGGCTTGAATCCAAGGGTGTCCTGCATGTGGGAAGCTGATTGGGACAGCCATCTTGTCCCCCCAAGAGTGCCCTGGGAATGACATTATGCCATGATGTAGTATCATTCCCATTGGGGCATTCTGTCCCAAATTACAAAGGAACACCACCGGCTGCTTAGGGCAGTCAAGCTGCTACTTGAAACAAAGCTTTCTTTTTTGTTAAACAAGAAAGAGAAGCTACTAGTTACTTTGTATTCCATAATAATCACAAGATTTGCTTGCCCCTAAGCCACCGATATTTCCCTCACTTTTGCATGGGATAAATGGTCTCACAAAAAAGGGAGGATATTCAGCCCAGCTTTAGCTGGGGTGTGTGTGAGGGAGAGTGTGAGTGAAGTGTGCCTTTTGTACAAAGTGCCCCATTACCACAATTCCCATCCCCCATGCCAAATGTCTTGATGTATGAGCTCTGTTCAGGGTGCTATTGGAGAATCAAAGGACTAAAATCCTCTTGGACATGCACAACTAATGACATGGTTCTCTGGATTGTCTCCATGGACTGTGGATGTACATGGAAGGGCAGGTCAGAGTAATCGTCCCTTTTAGTTTTGAGAATCTATTCCTTCGCTGCAAACGGAATTGCAGATGCTTCTCATCTCTTTTTCCGCAGTCCTTGCAGTGTGGATTACTGAAAGCTACACTGCATGTTACAAAGAAGATGTGCATTTCCTGTGTGATTGATTCAGTCATGTTTGACATTTTATATCAAACTTAGGTAACTTTGGTTGTATCAGGAAAACAAAAGGCTAGCCAGCTGAAAAATGATGTGCAGCAAGTGGTGATATAAGGGCCTGGAACTTTAAGTCATAATACTCAGTTCCCAAATATCTAAGCAGCATACTGTTTTTCCAAGCAGTATGGCTCCATTTTAGGTGCACTATAATTACTGTCTTTTACTCCAGGCTCTATAAACCCAAGTTATCATCAGCATTTCTATTAAAAAATAAGCCAGAACAGACATTTTTCAGATCAAATTTTTGTCTTTATGGCAAAGCCAAAATTGGATGGAGCAAAGATCAATAATGTATCCAACTAATACACTGAAATATAAATGAAATGAATCATAAGAAATGAAATTACTTTTTCTGACAACCTGGAGATAAATACTGTCCCACAAACCTACAGGCCTGTCAATCTGGATTTATTTTCCTAGTGATCCAGAAATAGTAAGCAAACCTTAATATATAAGGCCATCATCTTTCATATTGGAGTAATTCAATTATTTTGAAGTAAAGCGGTTTGAGGATTGCGGTATACGCCTCCTAGGCTATTGATAATCAGTAAGTTGATATAAATAGGTAGCACTTCACAACTAAATCTGGTTCAGTAAATTTCTTCTGTTGGCTTTACCCGATCCCATGTCACAGAATGTAACAATGTCCCTAGTCACATTTAAAAACAATGAGGATTTTCTAATAATTATTCATCCATGTGTCTGATCCCTTATACAGTAGTTATACACAATCACACACAAAATCTGCATCAATCTAGCTATGGGGAAAAAGAGGCAACCAAATGATATAAAAGATAGATGGGAAAGTACACATACACAAATACTGAAGATACATCTAGCGTAATCAGGAGTAGCCCCATCAGCATTCTGAGCATTGGCCTGCTTTAGACTGGAATGAAAGAAATTGTAATGGGGGAGGGTTTAGAAAAAATAAAATATATATCACATAAACACTCTTTTGATTGGTAGTGCTAGAAGCTCTCCTGTCTGGAAGCATCCCATTGCTTCATGGCAAGTTGGTGGAAAAGATCCATTAGGTGATGAAATGCCTTCAGTAAATTCAAATGGATTTTGCAATCCACCAAGGAGGAGAAACATTGTGTAGGAATCAGCCGTTGGCCTTTATATTCGGTTTAGGAACACTCAGGGGTGTTGCTAGTTACCCAAAAGATGCAGGAGCAGGGCCCCAAGACAAATAATTGCATACAATTTGCACATGCTAATTTATGTATATATGCAAATTTAGAGCTAAAAGAATTTAAATTATACAAAGGCAAGCCAACTTCCCATCCAAATCACTCCAAATGCTTTGACTTGAACCCCCAAACAGTTCCACAGATTGTCCCCCAAAGTTCCTGTTCAGTCCCCTTTCAATTACTCTCATATCACCTGTCCTGTTAAAATATGACAACTTTATGGTGCCTTTTCTATCAGATTGTTATATGTAAACACAAAACTGTCTTGAACCCCCTTCCCCCATGCAAAACCACAAGAGAGATCTGTTCAGTTTGTGAACCACTATGGTGTAGTGATTCGAGTGTAGACTAGAACTGGGGAGACCTGGGTTCAAGTCACCACTCAGCCATGAAGCTCACTGGGTGACTTGGGGCCAGTCACTTACTCTCAGCCTAACCTACCTCACAGGGTTGTTGTGAGGATAAAAGGGAGAGGAGGAGGATTCCCAGGCAAACCCAATTTAAATGCAAGCACAAGGAGCCTTCCTCACCTTCTCTCATTCCCCCCACCATGTCCCAAACCAATCCCAACTCAAACACGAATAGACCCTTCTCTCAGCCTCCTTTCTCCCTCCACCCACCCCTCTCAGCTGACCCCAGCAGTGGCAGGATGAGGCCTCGCCTCTCTCTTTTCCCTCCCTCTCTCTGATTCAAGCAGCCGCCACCACTGGACACCAGGAGGCAATGCTCAGCTAGCCCTCTTCTCTCTACCCCTTGACTCCTAGCCAATTCTAGCTGCTACCAGGCCCATGCCTCCCTGTTCTACCACCTGGCCCAAGGCTCTGCCCCAGCCCCCACATCCTGGCAAGGGCTCTGCCCCACCTTCCTGAGTCATCACAGTCACACACGTGGCTCAGCCTGACTCCAAATCAGTTTTCCCATCACCAGGATCTAGAATACCCTGCGCATGCGCACTGCGCATGTACTCTCTCTCTCTCTGCCTTAGCTCCTCCCAACTCACATTGGCTGCTTTTCCCTAGTCTTTTCTTTCCTCTCTCCTCACCCCCAGCCATGGCATCACAGCCAATCAGTGGCTGCAAGCAGCTTGCTCTTCTAAAGCCCAGCTTTGGGCTTCCCACAACCTCCAGCCATACACAGCAGCAGTGAATGAGATTAAAAATGAGGTCAGTCAGATGGCTGTCCAGCTGGTCTCCAAGAGACCCAGGGCCATGGATAAGAGTTCCAGGGCTGGAGCCATGCTCATGCAGGCCTAGCCGTGCTCCTGGAAACATTTCAGCAGTATTACTGCAGATAATTGGTAATGAATCCATTGCCTCCCCACCCCCACCCACGCCCCAGGAACCTGAAGCGATTATAAGTAGAACCAGAATACATCTGCAGGAAGCAAAACACCTCAGAAATTTTCAGAGCTTTGGCAGTTGGCACTAGAGAAACACGAAGATGTGCTATCCCAGCTTTATTTTTTTATTGTTTAACTGTCAGACTCTAGAGAAAATAGATCACACTTTAGAGGCTAGATCATTACCATTGAAGTGAAGGCAATGGTGGCTTAAGAAACCTAAACTGTTGTGAAGCTAAAATGAGAATAAGAATCCAGCTAGGCTGAAAAATGAAAGGCAAATCCTTAGATTACTGGTAATCCTGCCTTTTAGATTTAGTGGTCTGTATTGTCAGTCTAAAGTGAGAGGTGGGAGATAGCTAGATAAGGCCCAATTTTAAGGAAAATGTCTTCCTGGGTGATAGATGCATGTAAAGCAGGGAAAAGAAAATTGACTTGTAAAAGTAACAAATGGAATTGCTGAAATATCAAGTGAACAGAATCCCCAAGAGCCTTAATGGAGCCTCTCTGGGCAGTGGAGAATAGCCGTTTGGCTGTGTTGTTTTATTTGAGCATTTGTATGAATGATGTGAACACATGGAGATGAACTCTGGGCAGGGCCAGCTCTTGGTTTGAGGGGACTCTGGGCAAAGTGACCTCTTCTGTCCGCCCTGCCCCCTGTTATTGTGCCCTAGCAGGCTTACCTTGCTGTAGTGGCAGCTCTGGATAGATAGATCCTATCCAGAGCTACATTGAACTGGCTACATCTACATTGAACTACATCTACATTGAACTGGCTAGCCACCTGTTCAATTTCTCACAATGCCCTACAGCAATACTAATGCGATGGGTCAGTGGAGTCTTGGGTCTACATTTCCTAACTGTTGTGGCCTGAGCCCCGAGGGTCGCCTGCTGCTGAGGGGGGAGGGTCAGAAGTAACTTGCAGTGCATCATTTCCCCTTTTCTATGCAATGGCTTGCTGGTAGAAAAGATAAATGTGGGTTCAAAGGAGAACTTCTGTGTTGTATGCAGGAGCAACACAAAAGCACGCCTTTGAACTCACATTTCTCTTTTCCACCAGCAAGCCATTGTTATTGTATGGATTAGAGACACCCCCAACCCTCCGCTTTGAACTCATGCTCTAGTTGGCTTCACCTATTGCAACTCCTTGACTCTGTCTACCTTTTCTTGCCCCCCCCCCCCAGCCCCAATAGGTACCAGCCTCCACTGGAGAGAGACACACAGAGAAAAAGGACTACAGCTAGGAAGCAGGCTCTGAGGGCTGGTGAAGTGCCAGTGGGGACTCAGGGATGGAGAGTAACCTTTTTAGCGATTTGGAACAAACAGAACTCTGAGTCTGTTGGGGGGAAAGCCCTGGAGCAAGAATGCCCAATGGACTGTCGAAGCTGGGCAGGCCTCCTGTTTAACTGACAAATGGTCATGTGGTGGATCCAGTTCTTTTGTGTGTTCCACCCTCTAAGTGGCTGAAAACCATCCCTGTTTACCTGCCCTGTAAAATCAGCGGTTGACTTGTTTGTATCTACATGTCAGAGTGAGTGCTGGAACCTACTAGGTCTAGTACAGAGGTTACTAACACTCATGATGATAGTCCCCTCAGTCCCTGATTATACAGGCATGCTACCGATTCATAAAATCATTACACTAAATTGGGGGGATTGTGGGGAATTAAAGGGGTGGCTAGATCAGTCAGCTGGCACAGCATGGAATACTGCAGCAGAAAAATAAAGGGGAATCTCAAGTTGCTGGGGCCTGGTAATTTCCTAAGGATGGCCGGTGATGCCTCTGTCCCTGATTCTTGGTGGCTGTTTCCCAGCTTTGGAAATCCCTTTCACTGTGGGTCCAAGATTGTATGAAATTTGGTGAGCATCTGGTGGCCACAACAACAGCAGTACCAACAGCAATGCCTTTGGTATTTTGTATGCATATTGGTATTGGAGTAAGGCAGCAACGCTTGTGATAAGTTGTATGGACCAGTGGGGGGCAACAGACAAAAAGGGACTTGTTTTCTTCATCTGCTAGTTTCTCCTTCTTTGATGTAGATTGCAACTGTTAGGGTTTACTTCCTTCATCTGTCTTCATCATTAGTAGATGTTCTTTTGTCTAAACAGTGTAGCCCATAATGACTGCACTCAACCTTTACTGCAAAAACTAGTTGTGTTCCCAGGAGCTACCAACACCGAATACTAGGGATGGCGGAGAATTTCTCCATGAATCCAACACATTTGGCCCCCCAAAATTAGTGGAGAAACGGTCCGCCCCCCCCCCCCAGGATGGGACTTACCTTTCCCGAATGTCCCTGGCGCTGTCGGCCCCGGCGGCGGTTCGGCAGCGGCGGCCGGTCTTCTGACCGGCTGCTGCCACCGCCATTTCCCAGTAAAAAAACCCAAAAAACTCAAGCAAACGTGATAGGCTACGTAAAGATTTACGTAGCCTATCATGGCTAGATTTTAAAAAAAACACCGTGATAGGCTATGTAAATCCTTACGTAGCCTATCACGGCTGACTTTGAAAAAAAAAAAAAGCGCGTACGCAAATGGCGGCGCCCATGGGTGCTGCCATTTGCGTTCCTTATTTGGGCACGTGTAGTCTACGTAAACATTTACACAGACTACGGCAAAAATAAGGGCAACGCAAATAGCGTTGCCCTTATTTTCGCCGTAGTCTACGTAAATGTTTATGTAGACTACACGTGCCCAAATAAGGAACGCAAATGGCGGCGCCCATGGGCGCCACCATTTACGTACGCGCTTCCCCCCCCCCCAAGTCAGCCGTGATAGGCTACGTAAGGATTTATGTAGCTTATCATGGCTGACTGCAGGCCAGGGATGCAAACGGCGGCGGCTACGGCCACCGCCATTTGCATCCGAGCCGGCAAGGAGGATTCGTGGCCGGAGGGACGGGGCGCCTCCCCCCCGGCCAGAATTTCGGCCGGAGGGACAGGGCGCCTCCCCCCCGGCCAGAATTTCGGCCGGAGGGACAGGGCGCCTCCCCCCCGGCCAGAATTTCGGTGGGGAGGGATGGGGCGCCTCCCCCCCTGCCAAGAATTTTGGGGGGAGGAACGGAGCGCCTCCCCCCCACGGCGAAGCAAGCTGCGGGACCAGGTAAGGGACTTTCGTCCATCCCTACCGAATACAGTGCTGTTTGCTTTTGGAGCGGCAGCGTATGTGTGTTTCTTTCTATAGCGCTTGCCTTGCTATACCAGTTACACACAGAAACTATGTAGCTATAACTTACCAGACAAATATAGCTCTTAACAATTAGTATGTCAGTAGTAGTTATTGTTGTTTCAATAAATCTCTGTGTTGTTAACATTAATGTAAACTGCTCTTTGCGCCTATGAAACAGTGTGGAAAAAGTGTAAATAAATAAATAATACAGGGCACAAGAGCACAGAGGCTGGTGAAACTTGGGAAATGCCAAGGGACTTGTTTTGAAAGCCAAAGGAAATTGCAAAGCACACCATCATTAACACAGCCATGACTATTAAGAAGAAACAGAAGTTGTATGCAAGGAGATAGCATCACTCAGCAATCCAAAGAGATTTCTTCTGGAAACATCATAGAGTACTTATGATGATAGTGAACCTGACCAAGCCAGGGGCAGAACCCATTAATGATTCCCATTAACTTAAATGGGCCAGGCCCCAAAGAGTGAAAATGAAAACTGGAGAGGCGTAAACCTAGAGGGGTTAGAATTACTGATCACCCTGGCTATAGCGATTGCAATATTAGATTCTCTGTAGCATAGCAAATGCCTTGCAAAGTGATTCTGAGCTAATGTGTTGGTGTTGCCCTGGGAAAATGACAGCCAGTGTGGTGGTCTACAATAGAAAATATGGTATTCATTTGTCTAACGAATAGCCCATTGTGGGTTGAATCTGCTCTGTAATGCTGTATGCTGTGTGTTTTCAGTGACAAATTCAAAGCAGGCAGCTTGATTTGGGTTTTAAATAAATTAAAGCTGTTTCTCCTACAGCAGAACATAGAGCACTGTTTTCTCAGTCTTTGGAAACTTCACAGAGATTAAAATGGGAGACACACTTCCTTGCTCATGCACGTGCACGCGTTGTGCTGGGACTACCAAGCCGAAAGGAAGCGCACTTGGCCTCTGTCATAAGCCACTGACCAAGGGCCACTGGGAGGCTGCACCCCCTACTCCTGGGAAGAGCGTCATGGCAAGGGGGAGACCAGCCTGGCCTCATCCATTGGTCGGAGGAGGAGCAGCTATAGGGAGATTGCTTCTCCCTTCCTGCCAGAAAGAACATGTGGCGCTAAACTGAGTGCTTAGCTGATCCTAACCTTTTTTTAAAAAAAAACTTTACTGTAAGTGTGTGGAGCCCCAATCTGGATTGGGACCACCACATGTGGGGTGGGTTAAATTTTCCCACCTAGCTGCTTCCCCCTTAAATCTGTCCCCCCTCCCCCTGCATATGTGGGTAAAGAAAGAAAAAAACCCTCAGTTGATGCTGATGAGGATTGGGGCCCTGTGTGCTTACACTAAAGTAAAAAATAAATGTTAGGATCAGATACATGCTACACATTTAACAAGGTATGTAGTTTAGCCCTCAGATCCAAAGTGCACATTTCTTTAAAGGTGCAGCAAGCAGCTGCGATGGCTTTTTTCTTTTTTACTCTAGAATAAGTGCAGGGGGCCTAAGCTAGATTGGGACCCTAGCATGGGGGTAGCAGGCTTTAACCCTTCCCTCCCACTGCAGTGGTGGTCTGGGTTCGTCCCTTCCCTCCGTGTCTACAATTTATATTGCCAGTAGTGATCCATTTGGTTTAATGGATTGCTATTCTGCAATATAAATGGCAGGTGTTCCCCCCACCCCGATCCATATTGTCCTACGTATAGTTTGGGAAACTGCTGCCAGTTTTGAGGGGACCCTCAGGATGGTGCCCTCTGGTGGGCACTGATTTTGGCAAGTGATTGGATCCTATCCCTCCCCCTCCCCCCCTCCTCTTTATTTCCAGCAGCAGTGGTAGGCAAACCCCTCCTGACTGAGGAAGAGCTCTGGGCAGCTGCTGCTGTATTTGCCCATAATGTCCCAGAGCATCGCTCCAAACTTTGTGAGCAACTGTAATAATGACCAGCAGTAATAAGGCAGCAGTATCAGGAGGGATGAGCTCTCAGAAGCTACCCAGAGATGTCGGCCGCCAAAATGGCAAAACCTATCTTAGCATTTTATTTTGTTTTATTTTAGTATAAGCACACAGGGCCCCGATCTGGGTCAGCGTCAATTGAGGGTTTCCCTTTACTTAAATAAATATACTTAACAGGCAGATGGTCAGAAAGGTATTTTGGGAGTTTCAGGACAGATAAAAGGAAGTACTTCTTCACGCAGCACATAGTTAAACTATGGAATTTGCTACCAGAACATGTTGTGATGGCCACAAATTTGGATGGCTTTAAAAGGGGGTTACATAAATTCCTGGAGGAGATGGCTATCAAGGGCTACTAGTCCTGATGGTTATGTGCTACCTCCAGTACTGGAGGCAGTATACACCAATTGCTGAGGAATGTGGACGGGAGGGTGCTATTGCACTCATTTCCTGCTTGTGGTTTCCTGGTCAACAGCTGGTTGACATCTGTGTGAACAGAATGCTGGACTAGATAAACCCTTGGTCTGATCCACCATGGCTCTTCTTATGTTCTTATCTGCTTGTCCTCAAATTCTTGAATCAGAGAATAGTAGGGTTGGAAGAGGCCTATAAGACCATGTCGAGTCTAACCTGCTTCCTGCTGAATGCAGGCAGGGTTCTTCAAGGCCCCTGCTCTCCTTTCTTATGGTTCTTCACTTTTAAACTTGACTTGGACTGGACAACTCTTCAAAAAGAGGACACCTTCAAATAGAGGTCTGCCCCATGCTAACCCAAGAAAGCCCTCAACCCCTACACACACACACACACACACACCGATGGGCACTTTGTTAATATATAAACACTAGTAGTATTGTTAGTTTTGACAAAAAAAACCTACAAGTATTTTCTCTTTCCACCTTGCTAGCATACATGCTGTAATAACTTGCTGTACTTTCAGTGAGAGTACTCCAAGTAATCCCAGAAGGGCTAACCTGAACTTCCTGTTACTTGAGGAAAGAGGTTCAAAATGTTTGGTGAAGTTGGTTCAATTCAGGGTTTGTGTTCATCCTCAGCAATCTCTTTAGTAGTTCTTTATTCTCTGTCCTCATTTCCAGATATTAGCAAGATATTAGTTATGAGATGGCAACCTTCTTTAAATGGTACATCTTGCTAAATGACCACACTCACTTCTCTAAATAGAGGGAGAGAAAAGAAAACTATGGCAAAAGTGCATTTATATGTTGAACGATGAACTTGGGGCTATAGTTACAGATGGATATAGGCAAGTTAAATTAGCAGACTCATTCTGCATTAAAGACACAATTGTAGTTTTATGACTGGTCAATGCATGCCATTGATTGAGGACTAACATAATTATAGCAATTCATAATTATGACACCATTTTCATGCCCATAATTACCAGGCAATCATGACCTGATGGATATTGAATGGTGGTGACCCAGAAATACTTTCAATGGTCCCACAGCATTATATTGAAAAGCAGGGACCGGAAAAGTCTTGCTGCTCTGGTTTTCTAGGCCCACATATCCAACATGAGTTAGGAAGCAGGAGACCTTTCTGGATTCCTATTAAAGTGGCCATTTCTCTCTGAAAGAACAAAAAACCCACATGCACAACTATTTGCAGTCGCAAATTAATTTAAATGCATGCAAATATTAAAATCATACTATATATACAAGGAGGAAATAACACAAAAGTGAGCAGTCCGGTTTAAAACCAGTTTGCTTGCAAGCCTGACCCATACACCATGGCAATATAGCAATAGAAGAATGGTTTTCCAAATGTGCCTAAGGAATCCTGGGAAGCTTACTAAGAGGTTGCATAGTGAGAAAATCAGCAATGAGGGATGACTTTCCCAGAAACACAGCTCGCCTCCCTTTTGTGGTAAGGTGAACTCTGTAAGCTGCCTCACCTCAGACAAGTTGTCTACCTAGCTCAGGATTGTCTGACTGGCACTGTTTCAGCCAGTGATCTTTCTGCAGATGCCCAGAGAGTTCTGGATACATTTTAGAGTGCACACTCTCATTTTATGTGAGATGACAGCGAGGCTCTGGATTCTTCTGTAATGTGCATGACAGAACCTCAGGGGTTCCTTGGTAGATAATTCAATATGGGAAATAAATGTTTCCTGCAGGTTAAAGGTTTACAAAACCACCGTGACAGAAAACACAGGCTGGTGGACAGAAGGCTATATTTTCTAAAGGTAAATGATACAGTATATGTCATAAAAAGAAGCTGTATTGTGGCCCTCACATAGGGACAGGGAAACATTGGAACCACTTTAACAAACAAACACACAGAGAGTAATACCGCGTTGCATTTTGGATGTATCTCCATACTGCATCTTTGAAAAAGGCTTTGTTCTGGAAGATCAATAGTGTGAAGAGCTTTCTGTATTGTGTATATTTTTTAAGCAGGCATTTTAGGTTACTGGTCTAAGAAACTAATGAAAAGCAACCAGGTGGCTAAATGGCGGCCATATGAGTCGCTTCTGGAATGCATTAGCTTTTCCCATTGCAAGAGCATCTAGCCTTTCGTAATCAATCTGTTCAGCAACAGTGAATCTGGGTGTTGCTATTATGCTGCTATAACTATTCCTGCTGCAAGCATTAAATGGTAGAGCTATTGATGGAATTTCAGCATATTACCCTTATCCCAAGCCTAGAAGGGCATATAAAGGAGATAATACTAAACTACTGGCTTGTCAGGCAAATATTCAGCAACTTGATCTCAAAGAGCGTTCATTTTAGGAGATTTTCACAAATGTAGAAATGTATTGTCCAGATAGTTATATTTCTGCCAGTACCCCATTTTGAAATTGTTATTCATTTTTATTTCTCTCCCCTTGACTCTGTAGATGGTTTAGGCAGTGACATTTTTGTGTTTCCTGATTTTGGCATTTGCTGTGTTGTCAGGTCTTTAAAGAGGAATTGGCTGCTTCTCTCTGAGTGATCGTTAAGGGCAGGGTATGTGGTTTACATGCTATTGACAACTGTCATAAAGACTTGCTTAACTTGTCAGTGATATCAATCCTGTATTTGGACAAATGCAGAGGTTTTGTTTTCACTTAAAGTTCTGTTTCGTTGGGTAATGCATGTAGTGGTAGGGTGGGTAGCAAAATGAGAAAACATCTGGAATACTTTTAAGAGCTTCAGTGTGGTGGGGTTCCGTTGTGTGTCTCTGCACATGCATGCACAACTAGATAAAAAGCTATGACTGAAGACAGGAATCTTCAGGAATCAGAACAGCAGTGGCAAATGTAAGGGCAGATGTTCAAAATCAGAAGTGGAAGGATAATTATTGGTCTTCCCCTCAGTGTGTGTGTGTGTGTGTGTGTGTAGGTGGCGGTGGCAGCTTCTTCTTCTTCTTCTTCTTCTTCTTCTTCTTCTTCTTCTTCTTCTTCTTCTTCTTCTTCTTCGATGCCTTTGCATTTCATGGAGCCAGTCCTGGTCTGACCCCATACAGGAACCTGTGGTACTGCTTTTATGATGTATGACAGCAGTACACATGAAGCAAGGAGTTACTGCTCTTCACATTCCCCCCTCTTATACTTGCTTCTCCCTTATTTATTTATTGTAAAGATTCATACTGCCTTTCTCCCCTTTTTTCCTCCTCCACTGTTGAAATCTGAATTGTATGCTCCTTGGGATAGGTACCCACTTTTGTCATTTATTTGCTCTGTAAGGAGTTATTGCTGTTGATGACACTGACTGCATACCTAGATAACAGTTTAGTTAAACTTGTGGAGGCAATTTAGGGTGCAATCCTATGCATGTTTAGACAGATAAAAGTCCTACAACTCCCAGCATTCCTCATCCAGCTGTGCTGTCTAAACATGCATAGGACTGCACCCTTAGAGTGCAATCCTATGCATGTTTAGACAGAAAAAAGTCCTACAGTCCCCAGTATGCCTCAGCCAACCTGACTGGCTGGAGGGATGCTGGGAGCTGTAGGACTTTTTTTTCCATCTAAACATGCATAGGATTTCACCCTTAGTCACTCATCAACCACCCAGCACTGTTCTCTAGAAGGACTAGCCAGAGCCCATTTAAAGAGTTAGTAAATGGCATTCAAACATCATTTGTTAATGATGGCCAAAGCCTATTCTCTGTGTAATGAGTGGTAGAGTTAACAGTGTGCCATATGGACACGACAAAACAAAACAACATGTGCTAGGGATTGAAAGGGGAAAAGTGGCACCAGGAATAGACATAGGGATGGTGATTGTTCTGATCCGACAGATTCTCTTGACACAATCCACAATTTGAGATGCCAGCATTTAAATTAGGTTGTGATGTTCTCCAAGTCATATAATACAAACGCTGTCATATTGGGACAGTGCTGGTGATACATGATTTCAGTCTTTTGGCTTAAGAAACCCATCGTATTTCAACCAGAGATATCCCACCAGTTTCAAGGAGTATGGATTGCACTATTTTGTCTTTCAGACTAACAGTGCAATCTGATGTGTATCTCTCCACAGAACTAAGCCCCATTGAGTTCAGTGGGGTGTACTCTCTCAGGTAAGTGTGCATAGGATTGCAGCCATAGGCTGTGAAAAAGTGGAGTTGTATGGGGATGATATGACACAATTGTGGGGTTGAAAGACTAGTGGGAGTACTTCACAGCTCAGTTGGTGTGCATTTCTAGATGGCCCAGTTATTTCTTCAGCCTTGAAAACCCCAAGCCACTTTGTCACAATTATGTGGCCCCTGTGACAAGAGACAAGCTTTCCTTTGCAAATGGCATGCCATTTTGGAATATTAAATCACCACAGTACTCCTGTAACTTGGGGAATACATAATGGGTTTCAGCATCCTATGCTTCCCAGTCTTTTATCTTCGTTCTGTGTCTTTGGTCACTTCAAAGACCTTGCCTGAACATCAAAGGATGGCTTTTGAAGTCTCCAAAGGTATGAGCCAACAGCTAATAGGATTTTCTCTCCCACCTCCAGGGGATTTGCTTAGACAGTCATGGTAGAATCATTCCTTTTAGCATTCTAATAAGCAATCCCTCAAGGAAGCTCACTGCATCAGAAGACATCAGTCAGTACCAAAATGCCTTATTAGTTTCCCATCTAACACATGGAAAAAAGAAGATCAAGGGCACCCTGTCTAGAGAAATTCTGACACATAGGCATGTCGAAGAAATGAACTGCAGGTTTAGAAACAAATGCCTGCCTGGAGTTGTCTCAGAGTTAGTAGGAAATCATTTCATTGAATGTGACTGTCATGAAAGTATGGATATGCATAGGCTGATTTTGTCCATGTTTGTTCAGAAGAACGATCCATCGATTTTAATGGGATTTCCTTCCAAGTACATGTGCACAGGAATGCAGTCCCAGCCTATTTCAGATTTAATCCAGGGTTCATTAATGGAATCCATTTATGTGTCACACCACCTCTTGTAAATGATACTCTACAAGAAGACCAAAGAGAGGAGGCCTTGGTTGATTTGCTCATGGTTCTCACTTATCAGTATTCATCATTACTTGCTGTGAATCCTGTTATCTAGTCTATCCCCATAGCTTCCGGTTAACTGAAAGTAGTTTCCCAGGCCCACTTGGTTCCCCTTCATAATGGTGCCGCTCTCTCAGAAGATGCTGACCATTCCAGTGTGCAGCCAGAGCTCTTCTTTTTCACAAGGAGACATTGGCACTTGCTCCCCAGTAGGAGCCACATGGAAATGGACTCCTTGAATGGTCCAGAGATGGGACAGAAACCAGATCTCACCAAATTCTTGATAAGCTGCAGAAAGCTTGTTTGCTGAAAGGATGGTGTTACTTCTTTAGCAGTGATGGCTAAAGTTCCACATAGCGTTCCACATAGCAGGAGGAAAAAACCTGTACTAAATGTACTCATTGGCTAAGTGTTCAGTTACAAGCCATCTTAGATGGCATGTTGGGTGGTTATGTATGATCGGTCAAATGTACATACTTTATGGCACTCAGCTTGGTTCTTTCACTTCAATCTTCTTTCATCTTTAAAGCTATGATCTCCTTGCAAATTAATTGGAAATAAGTTCCACTACAATCAATGGGATTTACTTCCAGTTAAACATATTTTAGCATCAATGTGTTAGACAACGTTTCTAATATTGACCTTCTGGCACAAAGATAATATCGAAAAGTTTGAATTAAAGATGAACACACTTTGCAAAGCAATTTGTTGTCCTCTGAAATTCCATTGCGTCCTGATCTGAGGCACTGGCATCACTTCATCTTCAAATGATGAAATATGAATCCTTAAATTTCATGGCTCTGAGCCGCTTGCGCACACTTACAGCAGCTCTGTCAGTGAAGCAGCAGTCACACCAATTAGCTCTATAAGGTGGCCAGATGCAAAAGAGAATGAGGTTCCTGCACCTTTAATGGTGCATGACAAGCTACACCTGCTGAAATCCCCTCTTCTACACAACTGTTAAAGGTGCAGGAGCCCCATCCTCTTTTGCGTCTGGCCACCTCATCTTTCATGGGAAGGACAGAGTAGGGGGAGGGACCAAATCCTCAGATACATCCCTTCATTATAACTGATCCATGCTATCACTGACTATCTGAACTGGGCTAGACAAATGCATCCCAGGTTGCTGGATCAGGCTGGGGAATTGCATGTCCAGTTTCCCACCCATGAAGAATGGCTTCCTCCATACTTGTACACTCCTAGCCGAATCAGAGTGCATATCTATACAGTCCGATTTGGCCGACTTCCGTGTCATTCATTTAAGGCTTAAATGAATGGCGGGAAAATCTGCCAGAACTGCCTGTACAGATATGCACTCTGATGAGAGATCAGAGATCAGGAAGGGATTCCCCTGCTTGTGCAGGGATTCCATTGCACTAGCAAAGGAACCCTCAGGTGTGTGTGCATTTATGTGTGTGCTATACCCTGGCTATAAAGGCTGTGCACCCTGGATTTAAGCATATCACAAGGAATTCACACTGGCAAGCAGGGACAGAAAGAGTATTTTATGGCCGTATTTTCAATAGATAAATGCCCCATTAACATGGTGAGCAACCCTCACTAGGGTCCCACCTCTGGTAAGAGATTGTATTTATGTTTGTATTTATTTATTTGTGTAAAGATTTATCTCAGCCTCTCCCAAACTTGGTGCCCTCCAGATGTGTTGGACTGCAACTCCCATCATTCCTAGACTACATGGCTTTCAACATTACCAAAATGCCCAGTCACCCACCACTTTGCCTCTAGCAGTGAAGACCAATATTGTCCCACCTTCAATCAGATTGGGTTGGATTCAGAGCAAATTCATTCCATTCAGGTCCCACTGAAATCAACAAGACATACATTAGTAATGGCTAACTTTTTACACTGATTTCAGTGGGACCTAAGTGTGACTAACTTGGTCTGGATCCAGCCACTTGTGATTTGGGAGAGGCTGACCACGCCATAAATCGCTCTCTTTCTGTTCCATCCTGTATCTCTAGATTTTTCCCAGCTGTTCACAGACTGCATTTCATAACAATGCAACTTCCTAGTAAGGAAAATTATTTAGAGAGGTGACAAATGGAAGCATCATTTATTGAGAAGCTAGCTTTATATCCAGCTCTTGTAACACAATCTCAAGACACAGCTGTTTCAAAGAGTTCCTTTATGTCATTCACAGTTAAAGCATCTTTTGTTTTTCAAACGTGTGTGAAGATTTCACAATTATTTGCTTGGGTTATGTGGAAGGAAATTCATCAGTGGATGAGAGGCTGGACCCAGGATGGATCAAATGCAAGGGAGCAATAGTTTGGTTCTGGCAACTGAATGGAAGGCTTCTACCACCTGTGAGGGTCAGAGCTAGCCCATGCAGTCTACAGTCTCCCCCCACCATGCTCTTTCAATGAATAGGGTGTGTGTGTCATCTGAATCCCATTTAACTTCCTCTGAATTGGGACCTTACCTTAGAGGTTTTCTGTCTTGGAAGATGAGACTGGACCAACCTCTCATACCATTTCTGCCTGATAGCATAACAAAGTATCTTGCCAATGTTGTTTCATGTTTACTGTGGTGGCAACATCATGGCAATTGCCTTCTTTTTAAAGAGAGATACATTAACTTACAAGATTTAAAAACTGTTTACACAATATATTTAATTAATGTGGTAATACTTGCTGGCAAACAACTCCTCTCCCCCCACAAGACCATTTTCCCAAAGCAAGGGGTTTTGTTATCAAATGGCCCAGATAGCTAAATACTACTAAGTACCTAGCAGGTGCCACATCATTTCCTTAAGTATATTATGGGTCACTGATTCTTATGGATTCCAACAATATGCTGCTACATTATTTATGCAAGATTGCATATGAGAGCGCAGCCAGTAGAGAAGCATAATGGCCTCATTCCTCTTCCCAACCCACTTCTTTATTACACAAAGGAAAGATCTTATTGAAAGTTGTAGTACATTTCTGACCACCACCGCCACCTCCTCCTCCTCCTCCTCTGAGGCACACTTTTCCTGGGAGTAAACCATATTGAACATAGTGACACTTACTTTTGAGTAAACATGAATAGGATTGTGCTGCATGTTAATGTAATGCCTAAGGCTTCAAGCTTTCCCCCCTTTCCTTAGGAATCATGCAATAGTGTAGATCAGGGTTGGGCAACTTATGGCCCTTCAGATGTTTGGCCTCCAGCTCCCATCATTCTTCACTATTGGCTGTGCTGGCTAGGGTTGCTGAGAGCTGTAGGCCCAAACATCTGGAAGGCACCAGGTTGGGGAGGCTACAATAGAAAATAAGCAAACTGAAGGAGCATGCAGGCTTTCTTCTCTGCATAATTAAATTAGAGTGACAAAACAGCCCCCGCCTCCAACTACCATGTTTCTAAGTTCTTTGCTCAGGCTAGAGGGCCACAAGTTTGCTACCCTGATGTAGAACAATATTTTTCCAGTATTGCAGATGGGCAGTTGAGACTGAGGAAGTTGTGCTAATCCAGTGTTAAGAACATAAGAATATAAGAAGGGTCCATCTAGTCCAGCATTCTGTTCACAGTGGCCAACCAGCTATCGACCAGGAACCCACAAGCAGGACACGAGTGCAACAGCACACTCCTGGCCATGTTCCCCAGAAACTGGTGTACATAGGCATGCTGCCTCTGGTACTGGAGGTAACGCATAGCCATCAAGACTAGTATCCATTGATAGACATCCTCTAGGAATTTGTCTAACCCCTTTTTAAAGCCATCTAAATTGGTGGCCATCACTACATCTTCTGATAACACATTTGACAGTTTAACTATGTGCTGTGTGAAGAAGTACTTCCTTTTACCTGTCCTGAATCTCCCACCAATCAGCTTCATGGGATGACCCCAGGTTCTAGTATAATGAGAGAGGGAGAAAAATGTCTCCCTATCCATATTCTCCACACCATGCATTATTTTGTACACCTCTAGCATGTTTCCCCTTACCTTCCTTTTTTTACCAAGCTAAACAATCCCAGCTGTTGTAATCTTCTGTCATAGAAGAGTTGCTCCAGCCCCTTTATCAGTTCAGTTGCTGCTTTCTGCACTTTTTCAAGCTCTACAATATCTGCTTTTAGGTGTGGTGACCAGAACTGTACACAGTATTCTAAGTGTGGTCTCACCATAGCTTTGTATAAAGGCAGTACGATATTGGCAGTTTTATTCTTAGTTCCTTTTCTAGTTATGCTTAATATGGAGTCTGCCATTTTTTTTTTTTACAGCAGCCACACACTGGGATGACATTTTCATTGAGCTGTCTACCACAAGAAGAGCACTGCTGGATCAGGCCAAAGGCCTATCTAGTTTTTCTGCTTCCACAATGACCAACCAGTTGCTCTAATGGAAAACCCACAAGCAGAACATGAGTGCAATTGCGCCCTCCCCCTCATCTTCCCCAGAAACTGGCATACAAAGGCATACTATCTCTGATACTGAAGGCAATATGACTAGTAGCAATTGGTAGCCTTATCCTCCATAAATGCGTCTAGCCCCCTTTTAAAGCCATTCAAGTTGAGATGCCAGCTATCACTACATTTCATGGAGGCAAATTCAATAGTTTAACTATGCTCTGTGTGAAGAAGTACTTCCTTTAGTGAGATCTATTGGTTGTTCTTCTTGTGGTGAGATCTGTATGTTGTAACTGTAACCCCCATATTCACAAGTTGTTGTTGCAGAATGGAGGGAACACACCAGCAGCCTGGAATTGTGTTCCTGGTCATTCACAAGGGTGGTAATGGGCTGCACACCCACTACTGCACTCATACAACACCCCCCCCACACACACACTATGATGCAGAAGATATGATTCATTGTAGGCAACTTCATTCCCTTGCAACTGTTCGGTGGCTGGAAGCTCTATAAGCACCACGGCTCTAGCAGATCCCTGGAACAGGGTCAACAAGATTTGCCTGAGGCCAGACAGGTTTTAGTGGAGCTGGGATTGGAGTCAAGGTTTCTTAGGCCTTTCCACACTGGCTCAAATTTGTTTCATAACAAGCCCAGAACAGGAGCGGAATGGCAATCCAGTGGATAGAGAGATGGATATCAAAGGTTTAGGTTCATATTCCAGTCAGTTCAGCTCAGTAGTTTTTGGCAAATCACTACCTCTGGAGTTCTCCATCTGTTAAATGGGGGTGGGGTGCCTGGCTTCCAGGGGCTGCTGTGGTGATGAATGAGAGAAGGACTGCTGTGATGTATTTTGCCTGTGGCTGGCATCTTGATCCTAAACACTTGTGTCCTGCCTGCAATGCTGGAGTAACATCCCTGCCATGTCAGTGAGTAACACCATCATTGTGGCTTGTGAAACTCCAGTGGCACCGTGTCTGCTATACATCACCACTAATGTCACCCTGAACATTTAAAAAAACACACCAACAGCATATTTATTGAGTTTCAGTAAAGATACAGGCTGAGAAGTGCAGTTAACACAAGGAAAAAGCAGTGCAACAAGTCAGATTGCATCTTGAAAGTGACAGATGATGCTACTCATCCTTTCTGCATATTTCCCCCCCAGCTAAACTTATTTTAAACAGGAAAGCAAAACAATAGCTGATCGGATGTCTTAGACTTTAAATGAGAAAGCCAGCAACTTTCCTAGATAAACACATACAATGGAACCCAAACAGTACTCTCCTCCGAACTGCATTAGAAAGCAAAATACAAATACTGCCAGAAAAAAAACCCATGCTCTTGAACAACAAATGCTATATAAGCTTGAAAACACTACATGCACTGGGGAATGAAAATGCTCATTTGGAGAGGAACTATTCATAAAACATAAAAACAAAACAGTCTGAATTTAGTCCATCCTATATGCCAATTTCCTAGGGTACCAATTACCTGGACTCCTTGGGTGAGCGTGTCTGCTGTATGATTAAGGAAAGAATGAAGAAGAATGGTGCTAAAAATATAAAAGCAAGGCGGAGTGAGACAATTAGCAATTTATTCAGAACTCATCATTGAACAAATTAGGACCCATTAAATTTTGCTACTGTCTTTAACGAAGGTAGCAGCTGCTGTGCCACTTCTTGTAGAAGTGATAATATCTTAACACTACACAAAGGAATTTATTTCTTTCTTTCCCCCTAGACCAAGCAGTAGACAGGAAATTCAGCAGGTGCTATTTTTGCAAAAATGGAATGCATTATGAACAGGTTCATTATTCCCCCGATTCCATCTTGCTGTTTATCTCCATCCCCAGGACCTCATTAGTAATAGAGGGGGAAATAATTTACTAGCAAGTTATCGGAAAAACAGTTTCTTTGGATAATGAATGTAAAGTAAGGCCAGGGACAAGTCAGTATAACATTATTATGATCACGCACATTATACCAATAACTTCACCCCAAATGACATATGTGCCAATTGTTGCAGTGATAGAATTTAAAGACCTAGCCTTATAAAACTTAATGGTAGGGAGACAGGAATTGGAAGATGAGTGTTTACTGGTAACCAAAAATAGATGAGCCAACAGCAGTGGTGGAACATCCTCTTTCCTTTTTTCTCCCCACCCCCAATTCTCAGTTCTTATTTAAAATCACAATCTTGACAAAGATCCAAGGAAATGCTAAGATTGTTAGAGGAAGATAAAACTCCAGATATGAGGAATCATTTCTGAGATAGGTTTTTTTTTTTTAAATCAGTGCTTGATTTTCTCTCCTTACTTTTGCAAATACTAACCCACAACAATTCATGCAGAATTGTGATTATTATTGCAATCCTGTGCCACCAAAAGGAGGAAAATGAGTGAGGAGCATTGCTAGTTATCATAAAGGTCTGGGTGAGCAAAATTACTCTGGGTAAATACTCTGCACATGCTTATCTGGATTTCCAAAATGATCTTCACTCAAGATGTCTATGAAGCTTGGTAGCTGAAGGTGCCTGTCCAATGGGCTTTGATGGCTGGTACCTGCAGTGCAATCCACAGGATGAATTATTGCACCCCACTTGCCTGCATTTCAGTTTTTACTTGGCCAGTGAAAGATGTTTAATCTAGATTAGCTGCAGGGCCCCTTCAAATGGGATGCACTTCCTCCAGACACTTCCATGTAGGCAAGCGTGTACAAATTCAATGTAGACAATCACATGCGATCATTACATACTTTGATTTTTCCTACTAAGAAGCTGAGCTTGCCTATGACTTCCCAATGTATGTACATAGTATGCATTTGTAGCAAAAGGGATGCATATGTGATCATCATATGTTACAGCTTTGATGTGTTTTGCAAGCAGTTTCTGCCCACAAAAATTACTTCCAAGTAAAAATAAATTAAGGGAGCAATCCTATGCCCCCTAGACAGCATCTGGGATCTGAGGTTGGAACCAGAGCTCCAACCTTAGAGCCTGGACACTGCGCTCCCCCTCCCCCTGTAGCCAGAGCAGTTCTGGCTACGTCTCTGTGCTTGGAAATGGAGTGCAGAGATGGGGAAAAGGGGGTGTTCCCGGGGGTGGGGTGGGGAGCAGACTGTGGAAGCTGTGTTATGCAGCTTCCTATGCTCACCCCATTCTCCATCCCTCCTGTGCAGAAACGCCATGGCTAGATGGGCAAAATCGTCTATCAAAAATGAAGGGGAAGGATCACCACCTCTCTAACCCTGCACTGGATACTCAGCAGCCTCCGACTTTGGAGGCTGCTGACTATCTCCATCGGATAGCACCCTAAATTACCTTTATAGTAAAACCCTAAGCAGGTCTACTTAGAAGGAAGTCCTGCTGAGTTCAGTAAGACTTACTTCTAGATAATTGTGCATAGGACTGGAGTCTTAGTCTGCAATCCTAAGTACACTTATTATTAGAAAGCTCCATTGGACACTGTGGAACCTACTTTTGAGTAAACATGCATAGGCTTACACTGTTAAGACTACTGGAGTCTCTTAATGAAAGTTGTATTAATGGAATGGCCACATACAAAATAGGACAGGGCCTTACGCCTATCTCAAGGAGCGCCTCCAGCAACACCAAACGGACTGCTCAACAAGATCAGCCTCGGATGGCCTTCTGTCTGTCCCATCAGCCAGGACAGCTAGGCTGGTGAGGATGAGAGAGAGGGCCTTCTCTGTGGTGGCTCCCACTCTGTGGAACTCCCTCCCTAGGGAACTCCACCATGCCCCCTCTTTAACGAGCTTCCACCACACGTTGAAAACTTGGTTGTTCAGGCAGGCATTTGGGGTGGTTAAGACGGTGAACTGCAGACTGGAAGGTCGGCAGGTCAGCAGTTCGAGACCCAAGTGCTGCGTGACGGAGTGAACTCCCATCTTCAGTCCCAGCTTCTGCCAACCTAGCAGTCCGAAAGCAAGAAATTGCAAGTAGATAAATAGGTACTGCCTCGGCGGGAAAGGTAACAGCGTTCCGTGCACCTCGGTGTTCAGTCATGCCGGCCACATGACCACGGAAGCGTCTTCGGACAGCACTGGCTCTTTGGCTTAGAAACGGGGATGAGCACCGCACCCTAGAGTTGGACACGACTGGTTGGGGACACCTTTACCTTTACCTTTTAGGGAAATTTTAGAAAATGATGTTTTAATGTGTAATTTTATTGTTTTTAAACTGTTTGTATTATTATACATTGCCAGAGTGGCCAGGTGACTGGCCAGACGGGCGATTAAGAAATTTAATAAATAAATAAAATAAAATAAAATAATGGTTGTGTAGAAGAGGAAATTTCAGCAGGCATAGCTGGTTGCCCTGGGTCAGGGGAGCAGAACCTCTTTCCCGCTGAGGGCTCATTTCCATTTCAGAGACACTTTCAAGGGCTGCATTCCAGTGGTGGGTGGGGCCAAAGGCAAAGGGGTGGAGCAAAAAAACAACAATATCAGCATATTTTAGCTTAAAGCTTTTACTACCAGCAACTAAGCTGTAGGAGAGACATTTCAAACTTTTAGAATGGGGAAAAAACTGCAGAAAAGCCAAGAAAACAGGCCTTCTCCGTGAGCCCCCACCAAAGGAAGTTAGGGGGATGGCGACCAGGAAGGGGGGCTTTTCTGCTGTGCCCCCCACCCAGCTGTGGAATGAGCTCCCTAGAGAGTTTCACCTGGCACCCTATGTTGTTCTTCCCATGCTAGTTGAAGACCTTTTTATTCTCCCAGTATTTTAACATTTTAGCTTCCTAATCTCTTAGCTCAGGTGATTTAAATCTGTATTTTAGATCTCTGCATTGCTGCTAGGTTTTATTCTGGTTGTACTGTTAGATTGTGGTTTTAAGCTTTCATATTTTATATTGTGTTATGCTGTGCTTTGTGGTTTTAATTTTGGGGAACCGCCCAGAGAGCTTTGGCTATAGAAATGAAATAAATAAAATAAATAAGTGAAACCACCAAATGATGAGGGGGTGGGGCACAGGGGGTGGGGCAAGGGGACATGGCATTTTGAGGAACTCTAGGGGCTGGAATGGGACCCCCAGAGAGCCAGATTTAGCTCGTGTGCCTGAGTTTTTGCACCTCTGCTTTAAGAAGATGGTAGAATGTACCCTCTCCATATTTAGGTTTACCTCCAAATGCTTACATTGGATACAAACAGACTTGAAGCCTCTGAATCCTCTCAGAATGAAAATACAGAAGAACAGCTTTTGATTTTGTTCAGCTGTAACTCAGTTTCTGCTCACATCATTTTCGATGCCTGCAGTAAAATCTTAACTTCACAGAAATCAGTGGCTCCCTTTAATTTCACTGAAGTCTGGAATTTACCCTAGAGCCCATTCTTGGGGGAGAGAGAGAGAGAGAAACTCTGTAGTTTTCATTTTGAATATGAATATAAACCCACAATAGTTCACCTTTCTGACATCCAATTTGCTTTAACAAGTCTTGGAGAATTTAGATCTCATGCAAACCCCACTGAAGGGGACTGGGTTCTTATGGGAGCTGCACTCAGTGTATTGTACCAGGGTTAAACCATTTACTCCGCAGCAGCTCTACTGAAATAAGTGGGGCTGCTTTGAAGAAAATAATGTAAAGATGATGGCCTTTATGTATTTCCTGTTTGAATTGCCATTTTTTTTTGTGAGCCAGCATGGTGTAGTGGCTGGAGTGTTGGTCTAGGACTGGTAAGGCCCAGCTTCAAATTCAACCAATCACTTTATTTGTATACTGTTTTTCCATACAGTATGCTTAAAGCACTTCACAACAAAGCATGATTAAGAAACAATGTATTCCTATACATACTAAAGAAAAGTCAGATCAATTTCATAACAGGTACATAATAAAACATAATATCAAAACAATAATTCTCTTATCAACAAAGACAAAATGAAACACTGTCTGTCCTTGCTTGTTAGATCTTTTAAAGACCTCCAGAGAAAGGTAGGGCCAGTTGTCAATCCCAGATGTGAACAGGGTGAAACAACTTTGGCCTAGATAGCAATTGGTATCTATGTAGCAGAGCTCTCTCCTCTGGTGATGGTTTTGACTCAACCATGGGGTTCACTTGGGCCAGTTACTATCACTTAGCCTAACCTACTTTGCAGGATTGTTGTGAAGATAAAATGGGATACACCACCCTGAGCTCTTAGGAGGAAGAGTAGGATAGAAACAGAATGCTATTGTTTTCCCATTGTGCAACGTGAAACATAATTTCCCCTGGAGCTAGTAAGCAACAGGACCAGATATTAAAACCTATAGCAATGTATTAGAAACTACTTTAGCAACAGACAGGTGAGACCAATAGGTGAAACTTGACTTTCAAAGCAACCCAAACATAGGTCACTTATTACTTTTTATTTGTTATGCTTATATCCCACCTTTCTTCCATCATGGAACTCAAGACACCATTCATAAGGTTTGTAGGCAGTCTTACATTCAGACCCAGGGCTGCTTAGCTTTAGCAAACTTGCTGCATCCTGTGCCTTGAGTCTCTATAACCAAAGTCAGACAATCTTACCTTGGATTGGATATAGAGTTCCTATGAGTGGAACTTTGCTTGCAGGATGTTCCTGCCAGAGAAAAGGGGTGGGCAGGCAGGAGGTATTTTTGTTGATTCTTCTTTTCCCCTGCAGCCTCCTGTGCACCCTTTAAAAGCTACTCAAGAGGATTGGGGGATCTTCTGGAAGAGTGTCTGCAAAAATCTCCCCCTCCATCCACCAGCAGGAACTTCCACTGGATCTCAGTCCCTTCCACAAATAGAAGGAATTCTTCTATTTGCAGATGGGACTGTCTGGATCCAACCCATTCTTTCTACAGGTGTGGTGGTGGTGAGCTCTGCATCCCTCCCTTTGGACCATAAATCTACATAAATCCCCAAATTCCACCTAATCTGGTTGGTCGACCAGTATTGTTGTAAACTATTACAATCACAGTCTTGACAAAACCAGATGGTATAGAATAAATTTACATGACTACTTCCTTCAATGGTGTTTAAGAATGATCTTGTACCTGTGTTCTAGTTACCATGTACAACTGGGCTGATATAGAAGAAAGAAAGCTTAATTCTAATTATGAAAATCATTTGTGATTTCAAAATGGTACATGTTTTAAATTTCAAATAAGCCTCTTTTTTATACCTACATTTCACAGTAACAAGAGGTCCATGTATTGCAAATTGCACATAAAGTCAATTGGGAGTTTTGAGTTGCTTCCTTTAGGCTCAAATTTAAACGGCTACACATTTTAGAAACATATTATATAGAGCACAGGGAACAAAGAAACAACATTTCACTTTTTCTTGATCACAATGTTGTATGCATTCCTACTGATTTATCCAGGGCTAAGAATTTTGTGACATCAATACAAGGGGTAAGCTGAAAGCAAAGCTAACAGATGTATCACTGCTCTCCGTTCCAGTGGAGAGGCACCATGTGCGTATTGCCAGTTTGTGCCTTAATAGCAGGTTCATGAAAAGATCCCCACAGAGCATCTTATAAGTTTGAAAACCTGTGAGCAGAGGACATCGCAGCACATGGCTAGAACAGTATGCTATTTATCTTATACCATTCAGTGTTTCTTTTGTATCAATTGGTAAGGTTCCAGGTACTATTGGATCAGTGCTGCACAATGCATTGAAAATGTCTTTCTTATTTATTTATTTATTTATTCCATATCTAAAACGGATTTCAGAGCAATGAACACAAAAGATAAAATGGTAAATGAATACAAAGATTAAAACACCACCTTAAAATCATGCTTTAAAAAAAAAAAAACCAATAGAAACTGTTACTGGTCAATTAAGGAATGCCTCCTGGAACAGATGAAAAACTGAGACAGCCCCATGGTTGTCATGGAGGCCATGAAGTCCAGAGTTGGAGCTCCAGAGAGAGCCTCAGCATGGAAGTTGAAGTCACCCAGAACCGCCGTCCTGGGTTCCTCCAACACCACACTTGAGAATGCCTTTGCCAGCTCAGTCAGGGAGGCTGCTGGGCAGCAGGGTGGGTAGTACATCAGCAGCATCCCCAATCTGTCTCTATGGCCCAACACCAGGTGCAGCCCCTCAAGGCCTGCTCCAAGGTGGAGTGGTTTTCTGGTGGTAGATATGGAGGTTCTATGCATTTATTTTCTAGAGCAGAAGTTCTCCAACTGTGGTCCATGCATTACTGGTGATCCATGACCTCCATTCAGGTGGTCCTCAGAAAGGTTTTGGATCAGGCAAGAATATCTGTATGTGGCCCTGCACTTGTTTATTTTTTTCCAGTGATGCAGATCAAGCCTGTTTTGACCAGGCCTGGATGATCAAACAGGCCGACAAGGCCAAGGGCCCTCAATTTACATAATATGGCATTGGCACAATCTACTAATTGCCCCCTACAAATGTAACAATTAAAAGGGCCTTTCTCGATGCCCTGGCCTAAGGCCTGTGATTTTCTAATATGGTGCTGGTTTGACGATGATGCCGGCTCTGAATAAAAAAATGTTATTACAAATATGAGTTGTATATGTGCTTTTATTTAGAGAACAAGAGAAGTTTAAGTTGTCCTCTGAGACCTCTGGAAATTTTCAGGTGATGCAAGGGAAAGGTTTGAGAATCGCGGTATGGGAGAATGCCTAGCAAGGATACTTTGTGACTGTGGAAAAGGGATTTCCCTCCCTCCCCTCTCTGTGTACACATATACATTAAGAATTACACATTATATGCATTAAAGATAATAATCATGTATTGCTCATATCTAGTCAGAATTTGTCACCCTGTTGGATTTTGCTACATGTGGTTTCAGAGCATGCTCAGTAACAATAATTGAAGTAATTATCACATGTTCTTCTTCTCTGTAAAAAATTGCAAACTAAGGAGAGGAAAAATTTAAAAGGTGGAAAGTGAGACACAGGTTTCTTTGACTACTTTTCATAAGGAAGTCTGAATCAAGTGTTAAAGTTATTAAAATGAGACAGATTTGGGTGCAATTAAGGAAAAACCAAGTTAGTATGAAAAAGTGAGATAAACAGAGTGGGAGACTAGGGCTGCAATACTATATGCCTTTACCTGGGAGAAAGTCCTGTTGAACTCAATTTAATGTATTTATTTAAGTATTTTTAGCCACTTTTCAGGGCTTTACCTTTAGAAAGCAGCATGCAAACTAGAGCTCCATCAGATACAAGACATAGCAGCCACAGCAGCAAGCATACAGAATACTGGGCAAAGCTGCTTTCCTCACATAAGACAATTACACATTTAACTGAAGGCAGCTTTAAACAGAAAGGTCTTGACTGCTCCCCTAAACACCTGCACAGGAGGGGCTAACAAGGGTCCAAAGGGAGGGAATTCAACACCACAGAGAAGGTCCCATCTCTTGTTCACACCAGCCTAACAGATCTTAATGACAGACATTTGAGAAGGATCCCTGGCATACTTCTTAGTGGAGGAGCAGGGTTATATGGGTGAAGGTGGTGCTTCAGATAGCCTGATCCCAAGCTGTTTAGTGCTTTAAACCAGTGCTTTCGATTGGGCCTGGAAGCTTGTTGGCAGCCAGCAGTGCAGTCGGTACAAAATCAGAGTTCTGATTTCCTGGCCTCTACTGGTTTTGTCTTATGCCTGAGTGGACATGTATAGGATTAGAGTGTAGGTTGTGTAATCTGGCAGTTTTTCCTCTCCTACCCTTTTGGCTGCAACCCCTTCCACCTGGTTGCTTGCACCTGTGATCCAGCACGACTGTTTTGAGTTGTAGAATACACATATTTTATTTTAAGCATAATGCTACGGTCTCAGCATTGTGTTTGTGAGCCCAGGACACCAGAGCATGTATGCTGTTGGAAAATCTCTATATATCATGTTCTGGTGTCTCACAAATTGAGAAAATTTAGCTTTGAAGTGCTGAGATGAATAACTCTCCCCAGCTCACCTAATTGTTTCTACTAAGAGTTTTGCATGGGTCTATGAAATTTTTATGTCCATGCGTGTTGTATTTTATAGTACTGATGCCCAAGTGTGAAAGCTGGGAAGACAAAGCAACCCCAGGTGACTAAAGTAAGTATAGAACAGATAAGAAAGTACAATAAATCTAATCTCAGTAGATGGCAAGCGGGTGAAGGGGGGGGGCAGGCTTCAGGGTTTCCTCTCCCTTATTATGCTTCACACTGTTCAGTTTATAGACCCCATGTCCAGACTCACCTCCTTCTGAAAAGGATTAAGGGGTAAGAAAATCACTCAAGTTTTTCAATATCATATTATGTTGAGATAAGCACTGGCTCTTCTCGGGTCACTAGTGCACCTTCACCAGCCGTGTCCTCTTACATTCAATCTGTGAAGGCAAATTGAGCGTTTCTGCTTATAGACTGAATAAGAATGTTAGTGACCTTGATAAAAAACAAAACAAAGCCCACCGTAACCCCTTCTCTTTTTACACCAAGAAGAAAGCTTACCACCAGAACTGCAATTCACAGACACTGATTATCCAGTTACAACAAAGAGAAGAAAGAATATCAGATATTTGCATGTATTTTAAAATATACTTCTCCACCAACCTCACCAGAACCAAGTAAAATAAGCTAATTGAATGTATATAAAACAATAATAAAATTGCAACCAATATTTTCTATCTATCTATCTATCTATCTATCTATCTATCTATCTATCTAATCATCTATCTATCATCCATCTAAATCTGGGTTGTATTTTTATGGGCATTTGAAGATTGTTTTAAAGACCTTTTAAGAGCACCAGTGCTTAATTTTCTCTTATGGGTAGAAGAGGCAGAGGAACTAGAGATCAAATCGCCAACATTCGCTGCATCATGGAGAAAGCAAGAGAATTCCAGAAAAACGTCTATTTCTGCTTCATTGACTACGCTAAAGCCTTTGATTGTGTGGATCACAACAAACTCTGGCAAATTCTTAAAGTGATGGGAGTACCAGACCACCTTACCTGTCTCCTGAGAAACCTGTACGAGGGTCAAGAAGCAACAGTAAGAACCAGACATGGAACAACCGATTGGTTCAAAATTGGGAAAGGAGTACGACAAGGCTGCATATTGTCACCCTGCTTATTTAACTTATATGCAGAGTACATCATGAGAAATGCCGGGTTGGATGAATCAGAGGTCGGAATTAAGATTGCTGGGAGAATTATCAACAACCTCTGATATGCAGACGATACCACCCTAATGGCAGAAAGCGAAGAGGATCTCAAGAGCCTCTTGTTGAGGGTGAAAGAGGAGAGTGCAAAAGCTGGTTTGAAACTCAACATGAAAAAAACGAAGATCATGGCATCTGGCCCCATCACTTCCTGGCATATAGAAGGGGAAGAAATGGAAGCAGTGACAGATTTTACTTTCTTGGGCTCCAAGATCACCGCAGACGGTGACTGTAGCCATGAAATTAAAAGACGCTTGCTCCTTGGGAGGAAAGCTATGGCCAACCTAGACAGCATAGTAAGAAGCAGAGACATCACCTTGCCGACAAAGGTCCGTCTAATCAAAGCTATGGTTTTCCCAGTAGTAATGTATGGCTGTGAGAGCTGGACTATAAGGAAGGCTGAGCGCCGAAGAATTGATGCTTTCGAACTGTGGTGCTGGAGAAGACTCTTACGAGTCCCCTGGACTGCAAGGAGGTCAAATCAGTCCATCCTAAAGGAAATCAACCCTGAGTGCTCATTGGAAGGACAGATAATGAAGCTGAAGCTCCAATATTTTGGCCACCTAATGCGAAGAGAAAACTCCCTGGAAAAGACCCTGATGCTGGGAAAGACTGAAGGCAAAAGGAGAAGGGGACGGCAGAGGATGAGATGGCTAGATAGCATCACGGATGCAATGAATATGAACTTGAGCACGCTCCGGGAGAGAGCGCAGGACAGGAAGGCCTGGCGTGCTATGGTCCATGGGGTCACGAAGAGTCGGACACGACTGAACAACAACATTGTTTTATTGCTATTCATTTTAGTTTATCTATTTAGTTTGCACTGTGGTGGGAGTTTAATCTATGGGTTTTTTTTTAATTTTAAGTTTTATGATTTTAAATTCTATAAATCACCCAGAGGACCATGTTGAGTGGGACAGATATATGTGTTGAAAATAAATAAACATAAATAAAACAAACAAACCCCGGGGCTGTCTTCACACGGAATTTCCTGTGGAATGGAAGCATTTTGAGGTCATTCATAGCACATGGCATCATTGCCGGTGCACTGCCAATCAGCAGTTTCCATCTTGAAAAGCCACATTATCTGAGAGTCCTTTTACTTCATTTTTTTCAGTTAAAGTGTCTCACATGTGATTCCACTGCAGTGTGCTACTCCCTCCTCACTAAATCCTGGGCATGCCTTTGTGACATGGCTGTGACCTGGCAGTGATGTGGTCAAGGGGTGGGGCTACCCCTTCCCCCTCTTCACTCATTTTCTCCATTGGCACTACTATCCCCAGGGAGAGTAATTAGAGTAACTACAGTAACTAGCCTGCCTTTCCGACTCATCAAAGCACTATTGCGCTCTGTTGAGCCTTCAGAATTGCGCTGTACTTCTTTTTCACCGGTGGGAGTAACTAACCTCCCTTACCCAATGAGAGCCATCATTATGTGCTTCTCTGATGTTTGCCTGATGTTTGGTTGATTGGCTTCTTTGATGTTGTGTTAATTCACCTCTCCAATGTTGCCTTACTTCACTTCTCTGGGTGCTTGTCTGTGTTACTTCACTTCTTTGATGTACTTCAGGGCTTGTCAGATTCTTGCACATTGGTTCGCTTCCCTGCTTCTTGTTGCATTGCTTCAATTCCCTGCTCCTCCCTGCTCCTACATTATTATGAATGGAACGTAACTAATCCACAATTCCATTCCAAACTGTCACAGGGTTAGAGCTCCCCCCCCGCCCCGTTTCCCCAATGTGTGCACTTTTGCCTGAAGATGCCAAAATCCCAACTTCAAGTATAAACTGATGGGATCTGAGCTAGCGGTTACTAATCAAGAAAGAGGTCTTGGGGTCATGGTGGACAGCTCAGTGAAAATGTCAACCCAGTGTGTGGCTGCTGTAACAGGCAAACTCCATGTTAGCCATAATTAGGAAAGGAACTGAGAATAAAACTAGCAATGTCATACTGCCTTTATTCAAATCTATGGTGAGGCCACATTTAGAATACGGTGTACAGTTCTGGTCACTGCACCTAAAAAAACATACTGTAGAGCTGGAAAAAGTGCAGAAAAGGGCAACTGAAATGATAAAGGGGCTGGAGCAACTCCCCTATGATGGAAGATTACAACTGCTGAGATTGTTTAGCCTGGGAAATAGGTGAGTAAGGGGGGGGACATGATTGAGGTGCACAAAATTATGCATGGCATGGAGAATGTGGATCGGGAGATATTTTTCTCCCTCTCTCATAATACTAGAACCTGGAGTCATCCCATGAAGCTGACTGGTGGGAGATTCAGGACAGGTAAAAGGAAGTTCGTCACACAGCACATAATTAAACTATGGAATTCGCTACCACGTCCACATGACATAGTGGTGGCTACCAATTTGGATGGCTTTAACAGGGTGTTAGACAAATTCTTGGAGAAGAAGGCTATCAATGGCTACTAGTCCTGATGGCTATATGCTACCTCCAGTATCAGAGGCAGTATGCCTATGTACAGCAGTTGCTGGGGAATATGGGTGGGAGGGTGCTATTGCACTTGTGTCTTGCTTGTGGGTTTCCCATCGAGTGCTGGTTGGCCACTGTGTGAATAGAATGCTGGAATAGATGGACTCTTGGTCTAACCCAGCATGGCTCTTCTTATGTTCTTATGAAGGACTGTCCAGGCCAAGTCTGGTTTAAAGTCAAGGAACCACAAGGAGGGAGTGCAGCAGGAGCCTTGAAGTTGCCCATCAACAGTTATCACTTGGATGGCAGACTGAGCAGGCACACAGGTCACCTGACCTTAGTCTTTCCCACTATGGTGAGAGGTACTGTATTTCTATTTACATTATAGCAATGTTTTATAAATGTATACATATAAATTAAATATGCAAGTGTCATGCAAATCTGTGTTCTAGTGATGCATTTCCTCTTTTTTGGTGATGCATAAGTGGCTACCCTACTGTGGTTACTCAATTTAACCACAGCTTATACAGAGTCTTTGCTGAGTCACTTTTATCAGCATCCTCTTCTGTCAGGAGAACAAAAAAAGTCTTGTCACAAGATGCCCAACAGGCAATGAGCACAGTCTGCTTCAGAGGTTGATTTTTTTTCCACCACTGGTCTGAGGTGGTGGTGGTGGTGGTAGGGACAGAGGCTGTCTTGAAAGGCATTTTCTGAAAACCACCAATTTGTTCACAAAATAGATACCAAGAATTCATTCATTCATTCATTCATTACATTTCTATATTGGCCAATACTCGAAGCTCTCTGGGCAGTTTGCAAAGATTAAAAACCATTAAAATACATTATACATAATATAAAAACCATTTACATACAAACATATAAACAGGCAGTACACACAGAAACAAATCCATATCTAAATAGTTTTAAAACAAGGGAAAACATTCAAGGACCTGATTAAAACCTCATAATATGCTGCCAAATGCCTGAGAGAAGAGGAAGGACTTAACCTTGTGCCAAAACAATAACATTTTTGTGTCCAGTCTGTATATCCACAACTATATACTATGAAGTTATTGTACATTGAAATGCCATTTTGCATCATTTGCCATGGCCTTTTCTACCTTTGTAAAATGACGATCACCTTTTCAATAAAATAAACGTATGGAGTCATATAGAAAATACATTTGCATTTAGCTGAAACTCCTGTTATTGAAGTACTGTGCAAATCCTTGCATATAGTCTTGTTTGCTGGATGTAGGTTTTATACCCCATGCACCCCACACAGCACCCAGGATCCAATCCAGGGAGTGATTTTCTTGCATGGGCACCTGTTTCTGCATTTGGATCAACTCCATGTATTTAGGTAAAATGAATCAAAGGCACACATATAAGTGGGGAAAACTAGCCTAGCAGCAGTACATGTGAAAAGGATCTAGGTGTCTTAATTGATCATAAACTGAATATGAGTCTGCAGTGTGGCTACTAAAAAAGCTAATGCAATGCTAGGTTGCATTAAAAGAAGATAGTGTCCAGATGATGAGAAGTAATAGTTCCACTCTATCCCGCATTAGTCAATCCATATCTAGAGTACTGTGTCCAATTCTTGGCACCACATTTTAAGAAGGACATTGACAAACATGCATCAACCAGGATGGTGAGGGATCCGGAAACCAAGTCCTATGAGGAACAGTTGAAAGAACTGGGTGTGTTTAGCCTGAAAAAGAGAAAATTAAGAGGACACATGGTAGCAGTCTTCAAATATCTGAAGGGCTGTCATGCTGAAGATGAAGGAGACCTGTTCTCTGCTGCTCCAGAGGGCAGTTCAAGAACCAATGGGTGTGAATTTCAGGGAAGCAGATTTCATCCAAATGTTAAGAGAAACTTCCTAATGCTAAGAGCCTTTTGACCGTGGAGCAGCTGGCGGCAGGACATGATGATGGCCCCTCATTCACTGGAGGTATTTAAGCAGAGGCTGGATGGCCATCTGGTGGGGATGCTGCAGTTGCATTCTGCATTGCAGAATCTGCACTGAGCAGTGGGGTTTGGAGACCTCCAAGTTTCCTTCCAACTCTGTGATTCATTCGACTTGGGCAATTGTATGTTTCAAATGAAGGATATAACTATTTTTTCTGAAGAATATTAATGATGATGATATTTATTTATATCCATCCCACCTTTTTCCAATACTGGGACACAAGGTGGCTTTACAACATTAAAACTTGTACAATTAAAACCTATTAATAGAAGTATAAATAGAAGAATACAAAAGTTAAAAATATAATTAAATCATCAATAATATTAAAATTGTATAAAATATCAAAACATTAAAAGATAACAAGAAATGTAGTATCCATCTGTCATATTCTCACAGGTCTACATATCCCCAAAGGCCTGCAGGAACAAAACAGTTGTTACATGCCTGAAAAAACATATCAAGGAGGGTGCCACTCTCTCCTCCCTGGGAAAGGAGTTCCAGAGCCTTGGGGCAGCCACAGAGAAGGCCCTCTCCCAAGTGCCCAACAGATGTGCCCATGATGGTGGCAAGAAGGGCCTCCCCTGAGGATCTCAGGGCATGAGTAGGCTCATAGGGGAGAATACGGTCTTTCAGATAACCTGGACCCAAGCTGTATAGGGATTTATAGGACATGACCAGCACTTTGAATTGTGCCCAGAAACAGACTGGGAGCCAGTGAAGCTGTTTTAGCAGGGGAGTTGTATGCTCACTGTAGCCAGCCCCAGTCAGCAGTCTGGCAGCAGCTCTTTGAACCAGCTGAAGTTTCCGAACACTCTTCAGAGGCAGCCCCACATACAGCGTGTTACACTAATCCAAGCGGGATGTAACTAAGACATGTGTTACTGTGGCCAAGTCAGACATCTCAAGGAATGGGTGCGGCTGGCGCACTAGCTTTAGCCGTGCAAATGCACTCCTGGCCACCGCTGAAACCTGGGCATCCAGGCTCAGGGCTGAATCCAGAAGTACACCCAAGCTGCGAACCTGTGTCTTCAGGGGGAATGTAACCCTATCCAGCACAAGCTGAATCCCTATACCTTGATCTACCTTTTGACTGACCGGGAGCACCTCTGTCTTGTCTGGATTAAGCTTCAATTTGTTTGCCCTCATCCAGTCCATTACTGCTGACAGACACCAATTTATCACTGGAACAGCTTCCTTGGAATTAGATGGAAAGGAAAAGTAGAGTTGGGTGTCATCAGCGTACTGGTGACATCGAACTCCCAAACTCTGGACAACCTCTCCCAGTGGTTTCATGTATATGGTAAATAGCATGGGGCACAAAACAGAACCCTGAGGGACCCCGCAAGCCAATGGCCAGGGAGTCGAAACAGAAGTCCCCCAGCACCACCTTCTAGGTCTGCCCCTCCAAGAGGGAATGGAGCCACTGTAAAACTGTGCCTCCAAGTTTCATCCCAGTGAGGCAGCCCAGAAGGATACCATGGTCGATTGTATCAAAAGCTGCTAAGAGGTCCAGCAGAACCAACAGGAACACACTCCCCCTGTCTAGTTCCTGGCGTAGGTCATCCACCAAGGCGACCAAAGCTGTTTCTGTCCCATAACCAGGTCTGAAGCCAGACTGAAATGGGTCTAGATAATCTGTCTCATCCAGGAATCCCTGGAGTTGGGAGACCACCACATGCTCCAATATCTTGCCCAGAAATGGAATATTGGAGACTGGCTGATAATTATCCAATATGGTGGGGTTCAGGGAGGGCTTTTTTAAACAAAGTTCTCACCACCGCCTCCTTCAGGCAGGCTGGAACTCTGCCTTGACTAAGGGAGGCATTAACCACTCCCACTACCCACTTGGCCAGTCCACCTCTGGCTGCTTTTATGAGCCAGGAAGGGCAAGGATCTAGAACACACGTGGTAGCTCTCACCTCTCCCAGGATCCTGTCCACAACCTCAGGCTGTACAAATTGAAAAGTATCCAACCATACTGGACAAGCAGGGGTCACAGTTACATCCACCACTGGGTCTGTATCAACTATAGCATCCAAGTCAGAGCAGATCCGAGCAATTTTGTCCACAAAGCACTGAGCAAATTGCTCACAGTGGGCTGTTGAGAAGTTTAAATTCTCCTCTTGTGGGCTGGTGAATAAAAGACCCCTGACCACTTGAAACAGCTCCACTGGATGGCTCTATGCAGATGCAATAGTGGCAGAGAAAAATATTTTCTTTGCTGCCTGTATTGCCACAGAGTAGGCCTTCAAATAGGCTCTAGCCTGTATTCGATTGGATTCACTCCGGGTTTTCTGCCAATGTCGGTCCAGTCGTCTCCTCACTCATGTCATCGCTGCCAGCTCCCTAGAAAACAAGGGTGCTGGTGTGGCTCCACTTCATGAGAGAGGACGCTCAGGAGCAATTGTGTCCACGGCCCTAGTCATTTCTCCATTCCATAGATTGGCCACAGCTTTGACAGAATCACCTATGGAGGCAACAGGAAAATCCCCAAGAGCCATCAGGAAACCATTCGGATCCATCAGCCTCCTGGGGTGGACCATCTTAATCGGCCTTCCACCCCTGCAGAGGTTCTGAGTGCCAGCAAGTCTAAACCCCACCAGGTAGTAATCTGTCCACGACAACAGAACTAGAGAGTTCCTCCAGTCTCAGATCACTATTGTCCCATCGAGCACAGAAAACGAAGTCCAGAGTGTGCCCAGCAGCATGGGTGGGGCCAGATACCTTTAGGGACAGACCCATGGTTGTCATGGCAGACAAGAAGTCCTGAGCCGCTCCTGACAGGGTATTCTCAGCATGGATGTTGAAATACCCCAGCACAACAAGCTGAGGGGTCTCCAACACCAACCCTGAGACTACCCTGGCTTGCTCAGGAAGGGAGACTGTTGAGCAGCAGGGTGGACAGTACACCAACAGAATCCCTATTCTGTCCCAGACACCCACCTTCAAATACATACACTTGAACCCAGCAGACTGTGGGATAGGGCACCTGGTCAGGGGGTCGAATCTGGACAGACCACTGCCACTCTACTTTCCTCCCCTCCAGGTCTTGCCTGCCACTGGACAGAGAACCCTGGAGGGCAGAGCAGAGAGAGAGATCCCCCCCCCCCGCTTCATCCAACCAGGTCTCTGTAATACAGGCCAGGTCAGTGTGCTCATCCAGGATCAAGTCCTGGATAGCAGTTGTTTTACCATTCACTGACCTGGCATTCAGCAGCAGCAGTTTCAACCCAGGGGGTCTGTTGCCAGGGCCATCCAGGTTATTTGAGTTGGGGAACAATTTAGTATTATTTAAAATGCACAGTACCAATACAAACACAGTCACAGAGTTATGAAGTACAGGTCTTCAGAAATATTATTGCAAGCACTGGTGCTTTGGATAAAATGGAAAGGCTTTCACTAGGGAGATATGCTAAATTACCTGTTGTTTCTTCATTTTTTGGAGAAACATGAACATTTTTTAACCAATAAATCTCTCCTCCAGGATTCTAAGCACATTTGGATCTTTTTCCATTTAGCTGCTCAGAGCCAACATTCAGACCTATTAAGCTGGACTCCCAATCTCCTTATATCACAAACGATAGTGCCAGCATGGCTACAACTCTGGATTTATATTGCCCACAGTGGAGGAAGAAGACTATCAGTACAGTACTGCTAACTGTAGGATGTTGTGCTAAGAAGGATTAGTTTGGGCCAGCCAGCCAGTATCTGCCAATGAAAAATAGGTCCTGGTGGCCTATATTAGAGTGTTTGGACCAGTCTGGTTTAAAATATGCCAGGTGAGCCTGTTTCTAAGTATAAAAATAGCTCCCCGACTTAGGAGGCCTTTTCACTCTTACTTTTCATAATCAAATGTTTCCATTGTTGAAGACAAGCCTTTTAATTAACTTTTTCTCCACACAAATTGTGCAATCCTATAGTCTCTGGGGCAGCATCCCAGAAACCATAGGATATGTCAGATTCCCTCTCCCAAGGCCATAGACAGTCCTATGACCTGAGGAGGGTGAATCTGACATCAGGTCATGCCCCCTCCCGAGCCTCAGCCCCTTGCAGCTGCTGTGAAAAGCACTGCACTGGCTGCTTCTCCAAGGTCACTGTTGTGACCTCAGAAGAGGGAGGCTGAAATGGGGACAGAACAGTGGGGAGGGAGAGGATCCTGTGGTCTCTCTGTCACCATTAGCGCCCACCACCGGTAAGTCAGCTAGATGGCTCTTGCTGGCACGGTTTTGGATAGATGGAGGGCTCTGATCTCAGAGCCGTCTGTCTATCGGGATCACAATCCATAGGATTGCACATGAAATATACCATTTCCTTTTTGTGTTTATATCTGATTGATATTTATGAGTCCTTTTGCACGTGACACTATGAGAGCATTTAAAGCCTCTCTTGCAGTTGTGTGTATGCCTGCATGTTTTTCAACCAACCAAGTCAAATAGTGGAAGAGAGACATTTTAAAAATAAAATGTATTACCACGTGCTTCCCACTTTAGTGATACGTGAGTATTACCGGGGAAGCATTACAGCATTTGGTTTTCTTGCATGAGAGAGCACTGGAGATTGATGGCATTTTTGTAGTGGTTTAATTACAAATCTAGTGGAAAAACAAATAGGGCAGGCCCTTTCAGCACACAGCACTAATCTGCATCAGATTCCCAAAGCTCCCAGTTCAGCTAAACAAAGTGTTCTCTTCTTATTCTGTTTCAAGCTACAAATTGTCACACAGAGAGAATACTGGTCTTAAGCCCTATCCTACAGGGTAGATTGCGCATTAAGAATTAAATATCTCCTATTAGCTCCCATTGGGAAAATCTGAACTGATTATCCCTGTCAATCAGTTTAACAAAGAGGAAGTCTTTGGGAAGCCAAAGAAGCCTTCTTGATGTGGGGCATTGTGGATCTGGCATTGATTTTCTGCTCCCTGTGCAGAAAACCAGTCCTTTGGTTAAAGGAAGGAACTGTTGATAGTTTAGGCTGGTTCACATGCATGGAAGTCTAGACTCCCCCTCACCTGGGAGTCAAGTGATACCAGAGGGCTAGTCCTGAGCCACCACCAGCTATAAAGCTGCTGGACCTGCTGCACTCCCTTGGTCTGGGCACCTTGTTGCTGAGGCAGTTCACACATGCTTGCTGGTCTGCCTGCTCTCCTCAATGTACTTGCTGGCCCTTGGGCCGAAGTGCCTGACAGTTAGCAAGGCTGTCAGGAGAGTTATCTGTGCATGGAAGCAGGCTTCTCCGTGAAGGTCATCACCCTTTGAGTTTGGACCTGTGCATGCTGAAGTATGCAACAGGGTGAAAAAAGACCAGCACCACATGGTGACCTGTGCTGGATTGGGTCCATGCATGCACCCATTAAACAGAGAGTTGGGTTGCTAGTTCTGTAGCTCTCATAAACTCTGTACATGTGTATGTGCAGGATTATTTGGATCTGGATCATGGCTTTATACGTGAGCTGTCTAGAGCCACAACCTAGCACACAGGTGTGCTTAAACCCATCAACATATGGGTGTAAGACAGTGGACTTAAGCCAGAGGACCCTAACCTTTTGGGGTTTCTGGGCACATTTGGAATTTGACAGTGTTGGGGTCTGAGCTCCAAAACACAACCCCCCTCTTTTGAGCCCCCAGAAAGATGGTGCTGGAAGACAGCACTCTGCTTTGCAGTAAGCCAGCCTCCCAGTTCTTAAAGAACATTTTAATCCTAAAAAATCTTTAACATAAAAAATCAGGAGGGTCAGGGAGCCTGGAAGCCTCCAAGACAGGAGTCTGTGAGCACATTGGTACCCACAGGCACCACGCTGTAGGAACCACTTCTACATAATGAGTTCCCACACTATAGGAGTGTGAGTGTGAGTGTGAGTGTGTGTGTGTGTGTGAATAATGTGACTGAGAAGCTGAAGTCAGTTGGATTAGACTTTCCCACCAATTGGCATGCCCCAAGATCAGCAGAGGCAGAGCCAAGGGATCACTGGAGGCAGGGCTAACATTGTGCAGAGGAGCTTTTAAAGATATTAGAGCTGGCCCGCCTTCTGTCCATCTTGCAGCAAGCTGAAGCAACACTCCATCTGCTGGCTGTGCCTGTGAAAAGGCTGCTGGTTGGTTGCTCCCTCTCCACTGGATTGTCGCCGAGATCTCTGCCTCTTGTGACATTGTTTATTCATCACATGATAAAGACACTTTAAAACTTTCCTGAGCCACCCTATTATCTCTGGCGCATGCACAAGTTATGTTTCTTTTCTCATTTTTGGCAGGAAAAATATACCTTATTGTTTTCCAACACCGATGTGACTGAAAAATGGATGCCTTTGCCAGGCTATAATTTTTCAGATATTTGTGCTCATGTATAAATGATTTTGCCAAGTGATTTGGAGTCATTTTGCCTCTTACATAATTGCAAAGTCATTTTAAATCATTTATATCTTAGGTATTTGAAACGCCACTTGTTCCTCCTTTTTTTCAATCCAAATGCAGGATTGTATTTATTCACCATGACCTTGTGAAGCTGCTTGCTAAACCTCTATCACGTTTTGGAGGCTGATATAAATCTCAAGCACAGTAATTCTGGGTTAAGTAACATTCTAGCAAAACTAAAGAATGATTCATTTTAAAAGTGCGTTGTCAGGTTGTTAGACTTGTGCTTTGATGCTGATCCCTTGTGCTTTTAACCTTGATATTCTATTGGATTGAAGGAGTCCACACCAGATTTATAGATATTTTATCTTGACTTACAGCCTTTTCTTCTCTTAACACTTCACACTTTTTCAAACTAGCTCTATTAATTGCAATGGGAATTGGTGATTTGTGACAATTGCTTGACTATATTTATCATGATTAAATTGTAGCCTGTCCTGTCTAGGCTTATGTAATTGAAAAAGACACTCTGACATAAGTCTGGTAGTGTAGAGACAAGAAGAGAAATCAAGACGACTGACTAGGACATTATTCACATCAGATTTTCTCTTACAGAACATACAGTCCTATCATTCTATACCAGGTGTAGGCAGAAGGTAGATTTCCAGATGTTTTGGACTTCAACTCCCAGAAGCCTGTGCCAGCACGGCCATTGGTCAGGAATGCTGGGAGCTGAAATCCAAAATATCTGGAGATCTACTTTTTTGCCCACCCCTACACTCCCTGCCCTGCATACTTCTTCCTTTATTTCAGATGGTGTAATAGCAAAGAAGTGCCCCGCAGACACATCTATATAGGATATCCTTTCCCATGATGCAATCTTATGAGGATGGAAGAGGGTGTCAGTGAACAATGCAGCTACGTGGGCAGGTCCTCTCCATGCAATTGGCACCCACACAGTGGAGGCTGGTGGCTCTGATGTCTGTGGGACTGTGACTCTGCTCTGGGTTTCAGTCAGAACTCTAAAGGAGCTTCCAAAGGTGATTCAGCACCTTGGAGAGCTCCTTTAGACTTCTGACTAAACCCCAGAGCTGGTGCAACTCCCCACTGATTCACCAGCCTCCACTGCACCCACATGATCTCTCCTGCACATGTTATTGCATCATTCAAGCACAGCCCCCAAACACATGGGATTGTATAATGGAAAAGCAATTTCCACGTATGGAAAGTGTGATGAGAGAACTGACTTTATCACACCTTTCCTTGGTCCCTGACATGTTGATAGGGTACGCCCTCTGTACCTTGAGAGTATATGTTGCAATCAGTACCCAGCAGCTTGTTAAGGAGAAATATAGAGGGCAGATGAAATGGAGAAGAACTTGGCTATGGTCAGATATGCTAGCAAATTCAAGTAAATGAGGGCTAAATTTTGTTGTTGTTGTTCAGTCGTTCAGTCGTGTCCGACTCTTCGTGACCCCATGGACCATAGCACGCCAGGCCTTCCTGTCCTGCGCTCTCTCCCGGAGCATGCTCAAGTCCATATTCATTGCGTCAGTGATGCTATCTAGCCATCTCATACTCTGCCATCCCCTTCTCCTTTTGCCTTCAGTCTTTCCCAGCATCAGGGTCTTTTCCAGAGAGGTTTTCTCTTTGCATTAGGTGGCCAAAATATTTGACCTTCAGCTTCAGTATCTGTCCTTCTAATGAGCACTCAGGGTTGATTTCCTTTAGGATTGACTGATTTGACCTCCTTGCAGTCCAGGGGACTTGTAAGAGTCTTCTCCAGCACCACAGTTCGAAAGCATCAATTCTTCGGCGCTCAGCCTTCCTTATAGTCCAGCTCTCACAGCCATACCTTACTACTGGGAAAACCATAGCTTTGATTATGCGGACCTTTGTCGGCAAGGTGATGTCTCTGCTTCTTACTGTGCTGTCTAGGTTTGCAATAGCTTTCCTCCCAAGGAGCAAGCGTCTTTTAATTTCATGGCTACAGTCACCGTCTGTGGTGATCTTGGAGCCCAAGAAAATAAAATCTGTCACTGCTTCCATGTCTTCCCCTTCTATATGCCAGGAAGTGATGGGGCCAGATGCCATGATCTTCGTTTTTCTAATGTTGAGTTTCAAACCAGCTTTTGCACTCTCCTCTTTCACCCTCAACAAGAGGCTCTTGAGATCCTCTTCGCTTTCTGCTTAGGGTGGTATCATCTGCGTATCAGATGTTGTTGATAATTTTCTCCTGGCAATCTTAATTCCGACCTGTGATTCATCCAACCTGGCGTTTCTCATGATGTACTCTGCATATAAGTTAAATAAGCAGGGCGACAATATGCAGCCTTGTCGTACTCCTTTCCCAATTTTGAACCAATCGGTTGTTCCATGTCCGGTTCTTACTGTTGCTTCTTGACCCTCGTACAGGTTTCTCAGGAGACAGGTAAGGTGGTCTGGTACTCCCATCTCTTTCAGAATTTGCCAGAGTTTGTTGTGATCCACACAATCAAAGGCTTTAGCGTAGTCAATGAAGCAGAAATAGACGTTTTTCTGGAATTCTCTTGCTTTCTCCATGATCCAGCGAAAGTTGACGATTTGATCTCTAGTTCCTCTGCCTCTTTGAAACCCAGCTTGTACTTCCGGTAGTTCTCGGTTCGCATACTGCTGAAGCCTAGCTTGTAGGATTTTGAGCATCACCTTGCTGGCATGTGAAATGAGCGCAATTGTATGGTAGTTTGAACATTCTTTGGCATTGCCCTTCTTTGGAATTGGAATGTAAACTGAGCTTTTCCAGTCTTGTGGCCACTGTTGAGTGTTCCAAATTTGCTGGCATATTGAGCACGGCACTTTAACAGCATCATCTTTTAGGATTTTAAATAGCTCAGCTGGAAGACTGTCATCTCTGCTAGCTTTGTTGTTAGGCATGCTTCCTAAGGCCCACTTGACTTCACTCTCTAGGATGTCCAGCTCAAGTTCATTGACCGCACTATCATGGCTATCAGGGACATTAAGATATTTCCTATATAGTTCTTCTGTGTATTCTTTCCACCTCTTCTTAATCTCATCTGCTTCTGTTAGGTCCCTGCTTTCTTCGTCCTTTATCAAAAGGAAGGAGCCTGGGGAAGGAGGACCAGCCAGCAGCTACACCAGGTGGATCCTGAGCCTGAGCCTGCTTCTGCCCCCGCCCACAGGTACTTAAGGCGGGGCTGCCAGAGGCTGCTCGGGAAGGAGCCTGGGGAAGGAGGACCAGCCAGCAGCTGCACCAGGTGGATCCTGAGCCTGAGCCTGCTTCTGCCCCCGCCCACAGGTACTTAAGGCGGGGCTGCCACAGGCAGCGCCTTGGCGTGTGCCTCGGTGTCGCGCCAAGTGCGACACTAAGTGTGCACTTAGCGTCGCACTTGGAGTCGCGTAAGATCTGAAGACCCACCCACCTGCCTCTCCAGAGACACCAGCAGCCACAATACCAGCAGCTGCAGCAGCAGAGGGCAGCAGCTTTAAAGACAAGGGGAAAGGGGCAAACGTGGACTATCTGCTCCTTCTTAGCTGCTGTTCTCTTTTATCTCTTTTATCTTTTATATTCTTTTAAACTGTTGTACATTTTATATCCTAACATTTTAATATGTGCCTGGGAGGACTATTGGGCAACTCAGGGGGTCGGGGAGGTGCCACCATAACTGTGGTCACGGGCAGGGGGAGGTATGGCGTTGGGAGATTAACAGGCCAGCTGAGGAGAAGAGGGGCTAGACACCTTACAGCTGTCCCCTCTTCTGGTTCTTCCCCCAACCTGATGGTTCCTGGCAGCCTTACCAGTCTGCCCTCGGGTCTGGTGGTGCTGCTGCTGAATGCCAGGTCGGCCCAAAATAAGACCTCCCTCATCCATGATTTGATTGTGGATGAGGGGGCTGACCTGGCATGTATTACTGAGACCTGGGTGGGGGAACTGGGAGGGGTCACTCTCTCCCAGCTGTGCCCTCCTGGGTACTCGGTGCAACACCAACACCGACTTGAG
Organism: Heloderma suspectum; assembly: GCF_057233095.1. NCBI lineage: Eukaryota > Metazoa > Chordata > Lepidosauria > Squamata > Helodermatidae > Heloderma > Heloderma suspectum. The sequence continues at coordinate 76,935,338 of NC_139462.1, forward strand.
GGTCGGGAAGGGGGGGTTGCCGTGGTCTATAGGAATTCAATCTCCCTCTCCAGGCTTCCTGCTCATTCGAGTGCAGATCTTGAGTGTTTGTACCTTGTGTTGGGTACCCGGGACAGATTAGGGATTCTGTTGGTGTACTGCCCACCCCGCTGCCCATCAGACTCCCTGCTTGAGCTGACGGAGGTCGTCTCAGACTTGGTGTTGAGGACCCCCAGGATGATGGTCCTGGGGGATCTCAACTTCCATGCCGAGGCCGCTGTATCCGGGGCGGCTCAGGACTTCATGGCCGCCATGACAACCATGGGGCTGTCCCAACATGTCATCGGCCCAATGCATATAAAAGGACACACACTTGATCTGGTTTTCTTGACTGGGCAGGAGGATGGTGATCTGAAAGTGGAGGACTTAACATCTGCCCTTTGTCATGGTCAGATCACTTCCTGCTGAGGTTTAGACTCCTGGCGGCCTTTCCCCTCTGCAAGGGTGGGGGACCTATTAAAATGGTCCGCCCCCGGAGATTAATGGATTCCGATGGATTCCAGAGGGCTCTGGGGGATTTTCCTGCTGGTATGGCTGGTGCTCCTGTCGAAGCCCAGGTCGCTCTGTGGAATGCAGAGATGACTCGGGCAGTTGACACGATCACGCCCAAGCGCCCTCTCCCTCTGAGCAGAGCCCGGCCAGCTCCTTGGTATACACCTGAGCTGAGGGCAATGAAGCAAGAGGGGAGACAGCTAGAACGCAGGTGGAGGAAAACTCGTGCTGAGTCTGACCGAACACAGGTAAGAGCCCACTATCGAGCCTACTCTGTGGCGGTGAGGGTGGCAAAGAGACAGTTCTTTTCCACCAGCATTGCATCTTCTCAGTGTCATCCAGCGGAGCTTTTCCGAGTGGTTCGTGGCCTGTTACATTCTGGGCCAGGGAGAGAGATGGTGGAACCCTCGGTAGCATGCTGTGACAAGTTTGCACGGCACTTTGAGGATAAAGTCGCTCAAATTCGTCATGAATTGGACACCACCATTAATGCAGTTCCATTGGTAGAGGCGTTCAGAGCACCGTCTGGTCCAGTTTTATTGGATGAGTTTCAGTTACTGAGGCCTGAGGATGCAGACAAGGTGCTTGGCCAAGTCCGATCGACCACTTGTGTGCTTGACCCTTGCCCTTCATGGCTTATTAAATCAAACTAGGAAGGGATGTCCGGCTGGGTCCAGGTGGTTGTAAATTCCTCCTTGAGAGAGGGAGTGGTGCCTGCCACTTTAAAAGAGGCAGTAATTAGACCACTCCTGAAAAAGCCTAACCTGGACCCAGAGGATGTTAACAATTATAGGCCAGTGGCCAACGTCCCCTTCCTGGGCAAGGTGCTTGAGCGGGTGGTTGTAGGACAGCTCCAGGCACTCTTGAATGAAACGGATTATCTAGATCCATTTCAATCGGGCTTCAGGCCTGGTTTTGGAACAGAAACTGCCTTGGTCGCCCTGTGGGATGACCTCTGCCAGGAGAGGGACAGGGGGAGTGCGACCCTGTTGATTCTCCTGGACCTCTCAGCAGCTTTCGATACCATCGACCATGGTATCCTTCTGGATAGGTTGTCTGGGTTAGGAGTTGGAGGCACTGCACTACAGTGGTTCCGCTCCTACTTGGATGGCCGATTCCAGAAGGTGGTGCTGGGGGATTATTGCTCTGTGCCATGGCAATTGTGCCATGGGGTTCCACAGGGCTCTATTTTATCCCCCATGCTGTTTAACATCTACATGAAACCACTGGGGGAGGTTATCCGGAGGTGTGGGCTGAGGTGCCATCAATATGCAGATGACACCCAGCTCTACCTCTCTTTCTCATCAAACCCAGGTGAGGCAGTGGCTGTTCTGAATCAGTGCCTAGGCACGGTAATGGACTGGATGAGGGCCAATAAACTGAAACTCAATCCAGACAAGATGGAGGTACTGTTAGTGGGTGGTTCGTCTGCCCGGCTAGGTGATATTCAACCTGTTCTGGAGGGGGTTGCACTCCCCCTAAAGGATCAGGTTCGTAGTTTGGGGGTGCTCTTGGATCCAGAACTGTCACTTGAGGCACAGGTGAACTCAGTGGCACGGAGCACTTTTTATCAGCTTAGGCTGGTATACCAACTACGCCCTTATCTGGACAGAGATAGCCTAGCTACAGTTATCCATGCTCTGATAACTTCTCGTCTGGATTACTGCAATGCGTTATATGTGGGGCTGCCTTTGAAAACGGTCTGGAAACTTCAGCTGGTCCAAAATAGGGCAGCAAGATTGTTAACAGGGACTGGCCTGCGAGCTCATATTACGCCAGTACTTTTCCAGCTGCACTGGCTGCCAGTCCATTTCCGGGCTTGATTCAAAGTGCTGGTGTTAACATTCAAAGCCCTTAACGGCTTGGGGCCAGGTTACCTGAAGGATCGCCTCCTCCCATATGTGCCTGCCCAGACCTTAAGATCATCGTCAGCAGCCCTTCTCCGTGAGCCCCTGCCAAAGGAAGTGAGGCGGGTGGCTACTAGGAGGAGGGCTTTTTCTGTTGTGGCACCCCGGCTCTGGAATGAGCTCCCTAGTGAGGTTCGCCTGGCACCTACATTGTATTCCTTTCGGCGCCAGGTGAAGACCTTTTTATTTTCCCAGGCATTTTAGCATTTTAGCTTTCTAAATTTTTATCTTTGTTGTTTTAAATCTGTATTTTAAACTCCTGCACTGCTGCTAGGTTTTATTGTGGTTGTATTGTTATATTGTGGTTTTAATGTTCTATATATTTTAAATTGTTTTATTGTGTGTTGTTTGGTTTTAATTTTTGTGAACCGCCCAGAGAGCTTCGGCTATTGGGCAGTATAGAAATAAATAAATAAATAAATAAATAAATTATCATGCCCGTCTTTGCACAAAACATTCCCTTAAGATCTCCGATTTTCTTGAAGAGATCTCTAGTCTTTCCCATTCTGTTGTTTTCCTCAATTTCTTTGCATTGTTCATTTAAGAAGGCCTTCTTGTCTCTCCTTGCTATTCTCTGGAACTCTGCATTCAGTTGGATATATCTTCCCCTTTCTCCCTTGCTTTTCACTTCCCTTCTTTCCTCAGCTACTTGTAAAGCTTCATCAGACAGCCACTTGGCTTTCTTGCATTTCTTTTTCTTTGGGATGGATTGAGTTGCTGCTTCCTGAACAATGTTACGGACCTCCATCCATAGTTCCTCAGGCACTCTGTGTATCAGGTCTAATCCCTTAAATCTATTCATCTCCTCCACTGTATATTCACAAGGGATATGATTTAGGTCATACCTGAATGGTTTAGTGGTTTTCCCTACGTTCTTCAATTTAAGCCGAAATTTTGCAAGAAGCAGCTCATGATCTGAGCCACAGTCAGCTCCAGGTCTTGTTTTCACTGACTGTATAGAGTTTCTCCATCTTTGGCTGCAAAGGACATAATCCATCTGATTTCGATATTGACCATCTGGTGATGTCCACGTGTAGAGTCGCCTCTTGTGCTGTTGGAAAAGAGTGTTTGCTATGATCAGCGTGTTTTCTTGGCAAAACTCTATTAGCCTTTGTCCTGCTTCATTTTGTACACCAAGGCCATGCTTGCCTGTTATCCCGGTGATTTCTTGACTTCCTACTTTAGCATTCCAATCCCCTATGATGAAGAGGACATCTTTTTTTGTGTTAGTTCTAGAAGGTGTTGTAGGTCTTCATAGAACCGATCAGCCTCAGCTTCTTCGGCATCAGTGGTTGGGGCATAGACTTGAATTACTGTGATGCTGAATGGTTTGCCTTGGATTCGTACTGAGATCATTCTATCATTTTTCAGATTGTACCCCAGTACTGCTTTTCCCACCCTTTTGTTGACTATGAGTGCTACTCCATTTCTTCTAAGGGATTCTTGCCCACAGTAGTAGATATGATGGTCACCTGAATTAAATTTGCCCATGCCTGTCCATTTTAGTTCACTGATTCCCAAGATGTTGATGTTCAATCTTGCCATCTCATGTTTGACCACCTCCAGCTTACCTTGATTCATTGATCTGACATTCCAGGTTCCTAAACAATATTGTTCTTTACAGCATCGGATTTTCTTTTCACCACCAGACACATCCACAGCTGAGTGTCCTTTCGGGTTTGGCCCAGCCACTTCACTCTTTCTGGCGCTACTTGGAAATACCCTCTGCTCTTCCCCAGTAGTATATTGGACACCTTCCGACCTGAGGGGCTCATCTTCCGGCGTCATCTCTTTTAGCCTTGTGATACGTTCCATGGGGTTTTCTTGGCAAGAATACTGGAGTGGGTTGCCATTTCCTTCTCCAGTGGACCACATTTTGTCAGAACTCTCCGCCATGACCTGTCCGTCCTGGGTGGCCCTGCACGGCATAGCTTATGGCTTCACTGAGTTACGCAAGCCCCTTCGCCACAACAAGGCAGTGATCCATGAAGGGGGAGGGCTAAACTATACCCCACATAAAATATGAGCATGCCGCTGATCCTCACCACTTTTCTACCTTGAAGTAAGCACATAGGGCCCCAATATGGACAACTGCACATAAACAGGGGAGGTGTAAACCTTCCCACCTAGCCACTTTCCCCCTCTACATTTGTACCCCCCACACCACAGGGACTAACCTCCTCCCCACCTCCATTGGCCCAAATGGAGTTTTTTTTCTTTTTAGCTTGGGGGGGGGGAATGGTATTTAGGGGGTTTAAACCTCCCCTTTGTGCATGCAGTGGACTCAATCTGGACTGAGGCCCTTTGTGTTTACTTCAAGGTAAAAGGAAAAACAAAACAAAACAACATGGTGAGGGTCAGCTGCACACTTTGTATTTAACATAGCATCTCGTTTAGCCCTAGAATAAGTCATGAAAACCTCAGGGATTCTACTGGGAAATAACTCCTCTTCTTGAACATGACTGTACTACTCATTATGGATATGCTGCAATGGTTCAGTGCTAAGGGCTGGTTCACACATGCATGTCAAATACTCAATGACTGTGACGTCTAGTGATTACTTATGTATATCCTCACTTACTATAAGGCTGCTGCCTATGCACTTGTGTTCTATCACAGTCAGATCAACTGCCAGACAGCGCTTTCATATGATCTAAGAAAAAAATAAACGTAACATTAAAGGGTCACAGGAGTGCCTTTTAATTAAGGTGATTAGCAAATGACATTTCTTGAGTTAACAACTTGAACGTTAGCATCCATGATCTACCTGATGAGATCTACAATTATGCCAAATTTCGAAACAATCTAATAAACATTGCTGCAGGTACAGCAAGTTACAAAGTGCTGAAACTTGACACATTTCCCCCTTCTAATCCAGTTTCTAAACAGGCATATCATGGGAACACAGGAAACTGCCTTATGCTTAGTCAGACCACTTGTCCATCTAGCCCAGTATTGTGAACACTGACAATCTTCAGGGTTTCAGGCAGGATTCTTTCCTAGCTCTACCTGGAGATGCCGGGCATTGAACCTGAGACCTTCCGCATGCCAAGCAGGTGCTCTACACCCTGAGCTATGGCCTCCTCCCTCACATATTTCTTTCAAAGTTTGGTGAAAACCACTAATATACTTTAGCCCAGCTTGTTGAGGAAAGGTTTGGCATTGGTTCATTGGTTTGGCAAAGTTCTGAGCAACAGTTCAAGAGTTATTAAGGGTTTCCTGCCTTATTAAAGCATATGGAAGCAATTGCTGGCAGAGTTATGCAGTCCATACTCAGTTTCAGTCTGAAGGCAGAATGCTGCCAGTACTCCAGTGTTCTCAGAGAGAATATAGAGGATTGTTTGTGCAATATCTATTCCTCTCATTATAGAATGTAACCTTTCAGAGTCGAACTACATATCACTACACAAACTGAAACCCTTGTGTGGGGAGAAGAGGGGGCTTTAACCCATTGTCTCAGCTGTAGTCTCAGTCTAGATTGGGCCTCCTGCACCTGCAGTTGACATGGTCAAAAAATGATCTAGGTGTAATATAAATTGCAGGTGCAGCCCACCTGATCTGGATAGGGATCCCAGCAGGGGCAAAGAATTAAAACCTCCCTAACCCCCACACTAGGGTTCTGATCCATATCAGGTCCCCAGATCATACTTTTGAGTAAAGAAGAAAAAAAAAGACACTGCTACTAGCCATATTTTAAAATGTGCAGTTTGACTGGGAACTGGGGTGTGTGTGTCTGCAATGTACAGATGGGGAAGTGGAAGGGGTAGGGCCTCACTCTACCTTTCTCAAAGCAGAAATATTGCAGAAGGGCCTCAATGTCTCCTTTTCATCTCCTTCTAGTAAGAAAAGTAAATGTGGTGAATGGAGCCATTTAATGCCTTTCTGAAGGCCCTGATCCCTGTTGTTCATTTTTCCATGGTGGGAAAAGTACATGCAGGGATTGTGCCTCACAGAACGGGTAGTCACACATTGCGTTGAAAGTATGTTCACACAAGGTGCATCTTTGCAGTCTGGGGGCAAGGAACTTGCGGATTTTGAGCAGGATTGGGGTGTTTACTTGCTGTCCTGCTCTAGCTGGATCACGCTCAAGGCTATGCAAATACAGGGACGGATCCAAATAGAGAAGTCAGTTAAGCAGGCAAATGGCCAAGCATAAAGATTTCAGTCCAGAAAGGAAACAGGTTAAGGCAGGAGTGGTCAAGATACAGGCAATGGTCAAAGCACAGTTTAGGACACTGCACAGCATCTTTACTGATCATGGGGCATGTCAGTTTTAAAGCATCAGCTTTAGCTTCCAGTTTCCTGGCCCTGTGGAGCTTGAGCCAACACAAGTGTAACTCTGGTCTTAAACTAGCAGGCTTTTTGATCCCTGAATATATGGGAGATTCATAGCATGTTCATAGTGCTCTGAGGCTGTCTTCACAACTGAACTGACAAGGAGAGCATACTGAGCTATCAGTCTCATCCATTTCTGCACATTCGCTCACTGCTGCTTCCCCCACTGCTTGATCCTGCTCTGGCTGAAGAAAGTTAACAAAGCACCCTGCTGTTGGAGGAAGAGAGGGGCACAACTGATGGGCTTCAGCCTGCATTTGGTTTTGCTGGTAAGTTTGTCTGTCACTTCAGTTTTGAATATGGGCAGTCAATGCTGCTGAAAAATGTAGTCTTTTTATTATTATGTCTGTCTTCTCCCTAATATAACCTTAAAATCACAGTGCTTTTCAACCAAGTCAGTTCCACACATTTAGCAGCTGTTTATCAAGTGGTGAGTGATTTTTATGCACATGTGAAGTAGCTCTAAATCTATCCTAAGTACACTTATGTTAAAGAAGCCTACTTCCATTCCCATTAAATGTCCATAGCACTGCAGCATAAGTGGAATTGTTCCTAATATACTGAAAGAAGAATAAGAACCTGGCTTGTAATCTTTAGCAAGAAAGAAAATCTGCAGAGCCAATCACACCTTTATTCTTTATCGCTATTGTCTGGTAAGTTTTTATAACTCTCAGTGTTGCATATTGATATCTCAGCACTTTGTCTTGAATTCATAAAATGCTGTGTGTTAGCCAAACCTTTCAGTGGAACAGCTACAAATGATGTAGTGTTTAATTTGGATAAGATAGTCAACAGTGTTCAAAAACAGGAATTGCATTAGCACTCAGTCTCCTGCTCTGAAATTATTCAAACCTTGTTAATGAAACCTGGCTTCTGAATAACAGAACAATCTTTTAAAGATAAGTTTGTATTTACATTATTTACTATTTTGGTCTATCTGCCTAAGAAAAACTACAGGTATGAAATACGTTGCGCATAGTGCGAAAGGCTGCTTTTCTAAATATACTTTCCCTTTTCTATCCATGGTCATTTTGGGGTAGGATAAATAGCTTTGCCTCATTGAACACATACAATTTTTGCTACCATCATCATTGTCATCGTTGTGGTCATCATCATTTATACAGGGAGATGCTTTCTGCATTTATTCTGTTCTCTTAGTTATTGATCTTTGTATTGTTTAGCACTGTAGCTGCTGCTGCACTGTCATGAAAAATGCCTAAAAATCCAGTGTCTGAAACAAAACATAGGTCTTAAACGATATACCTTAAACAGGCATTGTAGAATAAAGCAGAACTAGAAGTCTATTCAGGCATTCAAATTATTCAAGCGATGAGGGAGAGCCAAGATACTGCCCCTCCCCCTCCATTGCCATCCTCATTGCCCTCCACAAGCCAGAGGCAAATATCTGCAGCAGGGACCCTTCTCTACTTCATAAGGCTCCTGTGCAATTTAGAACCCTGGAAAATCAGGTTCTAGATCACACAGAGAACCCTACACAAGTAAAGGAGGCTCCCTGCTGCAGTTGGTAAAGGCAAAAAGGGGATGGTGACTGCAGACAAGGATGATGGCAGGGGGGCAGAGCTAGCATTTTCATCCCCATGGTGTTATCCTGCATGAGTGTCTTAAACATGCAATTCTATGCACGTTTAGACAGAAAGAAGTCCTACAACTACTAGCATTCCCCAGCCACCATCAATGGCTGGGAAATTCTGGTACTTGTAGGACTTTTTTTTTTTCCTGTCTAAACATGCATACTATAACTAGGCATCCACATGACTTTGACAGTTGTAGGAGTTTCGCTCAAACGTAGCAAGAGCAGTAAGATCTTCAGTTCATTGAGTGATAGGTGTGGGTGTTTTCCCTTCCAGGCTTGGAGTATAAGTTTCTTTGCAACTGTAAAGGCTCTCAGTATCCACTTTTGCTGTCCATCTGTTAATCCCAACATAACAGGGATGTAACTTAAAACTGGATGTAAATCCACTATTATTACAAGGACAAAAATTTATATGAGCATTGACTTCCAACCAAAAAGAAGCTGCTACTTGCCCACATCATATGGTTCACTGAGCTAAGGCAACTTTCCATTGATTAAACTGCATACAGCATTCCAATTCTCTGTGCCATTCACCTCTGACCTTCTGAACGTCTACTTTACTACATTCTAAAAGATGTTTATAGACAGCTGTTGCAGGATTAGCTTTCTGTAAGGAACCAATTAATCCCTCCAATAATGCAGAAAGTGCTGAAGCATCCATATCTGATGGGCTGTATATAGACTCCAACAAATGCTGAACATACTGCCAACTAGTACTAGATGATAACTGACATTTAATCCACAATACTGAAAATGGTAGGAATTTATCAGCCAAATCTATTTGTGGATCTAAAGTATAAACTCCACTGTCAGCCCAACTCCTCCACATAAAAAGTTATCTCTATATTTTCAAAACTGGATTCCCCTGTAAGGTCAGTTTAGCATAAGAATATGGATTAAACTGCAGCTGTGGAGGCATCGAATTTCAAGTCTCTCTCTCTAAGATTGTGTCACCATGGCCCAGGACTGGTATCTCTCAGAAACTGAAGCCTCCGGTGACAGTGACTCTGAGGAGGCATCAGAACCAGTTCTTGGTCCTCCTGGAGTGGAGCCCACTGCCTCAGACCCCATGTCTTGTCCATGCAACCCCAGGAGGTGCCACTACCTTCTGACTCCATTTATTTATTTATTTATTATTAAATTTATTAATCTGTCTTGGGCAACTGCACATTTTAAAATATGGTTAGTAGCAATGTCTTTTTTTTCCTTTTTTTTTTACTCAAAAGTATGATTTGGGGACCTGATATGGATCAGAACCCTAGTTCAGCCAAGGAGGCTTGGTGTGGTCAAGGTGGCTGGGTCACATCTGGAATTAAGGTTGGGTTTCACGACCATGGCCAGCAATCCTAAAGCTAAAGAAGTAACAAATTACTCCAGCAGAATCTGGGAGCAACTGGCTGGCTTTTATAGTCAGGCTAGGAGAGTCTCTCTGGAAGCTTCACCCTTCAGGTGCTGCATCTGGCCCTTAAAGGGCCAGCAGCCCTTTCCTCTAGTGAACAGGGAGACCCTGGGGAGCAGTCCTCACTTGCCTCCTCCTTCTCTAACTTCCATTCCCCAGGAGAAGCCAATGCCTACAGGAAAGTAGTTTTACTCAAAACTTATTATTTTGAGTAAAAAAAAAGAAAAAAAAAGACATTGCTACTAACCATATTTTAAAATGTGCAGTTGCCCAAGACAGATCAGATGATGGATTTCCCAATGGAGCATGGCAGGTTGTTGGTGGAGCCATTCTTTCCTTTTTAATATACCTAGATCCTAATGCCCTCCAGCCAGAAAAGGGTGCCAAATAATTTGACTCCAAAACAGCCTATGGAGGAGTGTTCAAAGAAAATGTGTTTTCCAGTCATTAGTATGGTTTAACAAAAAGGCTTATGATATAAATTAAGGTCTGGAAAATTAAACCTTCCTTCTTTAATTGATGACTGTATCTTCTTAAATGAAAATAGGAAGGAGACCCCCTGCCTGCAAATAAACTTCTGAAATACTACATACAGTTTTAGAAAATATGTTTGAGGCATATATAAAGGAATACTATGTAAAATACTATGTAATGCATAAATTACCTGTGGCAAGACATTCATCTTAAGTAAATTAGCCTTACCCCAAATGTTCAAGATAAGTGATGCACAACTTCCCAAGTCAAGAGATATTTCTGCCAGTAATGCACTTCTATTCAATTTAACCATTTGCAAAATATCTCTAGGCAGCAATATACCAAGATACTTGATCACTTCAGTTGTATGTCTTAAATTTTCTTGTAGAAACCCTTGAGTTTGTTTTTTTTTAGAAAGGTGCTTACGAATTGTTGTTGTTGTTTTTGCTTTGTGAGTAATTTGAATGCCTGAGTACATATATAATCAGTCATATATTCAGTTGTTGTTTATTCGGTCAGTCACTTCCGACTCTTCGTGACTTCATGGACCAGCCCACGCCAGAGCTTCCTGTCGGCTGTCGCCACCCCCAGCTCCCCCAAGGTCGAGTCCGTCACCTCCAGAATATCATCCATCCCTCTTCCTTTTGCCTTCCACTTTCCCTAGCATCAGCATCTTCTCCAGGGTATCCTGTCTTCTCATTATGTGGCCAAAGTACTTCAGTTCATATATTCAGTACAGTGCTCATTTTCAGACCCAGCTCATGCATTGCTTGATGATGATATTGCCAGGGTGCTGGGCACTGAAGATGAAGATATCAAGTATTTGTGTTGCACACCAGATTTGAGAAAAGCTGACAAGGAACCTGTGCAGTGTAAGTAAACTGAGCAATCAACAAATGTAGGTGGAGAAAGATGGGCAAATCCTTGTATGGTATTACTTGAATCTGCATAAAGAGGGTGGTTGGTTTTTTTTTAACATAACTATAGCTAAATCCATAAAAGACTTAACACAAGAAAAAGACATTGTGATAAGAACAGTACAGCTAGCTTCTGGAAGGAAAATAGATGGTGTGTTTGAGTAAGATTCCTACTTCTTTCAAAATTGTGCCCATAAATAGCCTGATGTCTACCTGGTGTGGGGTTAATTCATTTTGTGTGAGGTCAGAGATTCCAGAGGTTAAATCTCATCTCTCTGATAGAAGTTACCTCTAAGGATCTTTGATATAGTACACTTTAAAAGACAACAGCAGTATATGATTTGGGTGACTGCTGAAATTGTTCATGCTGTTAAAACATAGTTCCGAATCTAAGGAAATATTCAATATTCTATAGGCCAGGAAAAATAGACTTTCTACTTTGAACTTGCAGTCCAGCTTTTCTTTTTGGTGTCACATCATTTTTAAAGAACAAACAAAGCCAAAACCATCTTCTGACCTCTTGTTTTTGTGAAGTTTTGAAAGAAAAGCTATTATGACCATCCATAAGTTTTATCACTGATTGTTTCCACCCCCCTTACTTAAAGGGGAGTAAGAGTGACTTTTTTCTTTAAAATTTGAAAAGTACAAAATTATTTATTCCTCAAAGTCTCTTACTGTCAGGCAAAACAGATATGGAATTTCAGCATTGTGGTAACAGCTGTCCAACAGAGGACAGGGAGGCAAGGGTAAAAAGGGGAGGAATGTGAACTATGATGATGTTGATAAGATGCATGCTAAGATTTGCTTTCATTTATATATATTACAAAGAACATAGTAAATAGCCCTGGAGCATGCACATCCACTGGATCCCAGACCATCATTATAGCCTGGTAATCTTTTTGTTGTAAGGCCTTTTAATTTGGGGAGGCTTTGGTGGCTTAGGCTGCAATCCTATTCACCCATTGAACTCAGCAGGACATTCTTCTAACAGACATGCATAGGATTGCACTGCTGGTATATAGAATGTGAAATTTTAGCATCTATTAGATTTACCCATAACAATGTGGTTTTAATTGTTTGTTGTTCATTACATTTATATCCCACATTTCTTTCGAGGAGCCCAAGTTGGCATACATGATCCTTCTCCTCTCTATTTCATCCGCACAACAACACTGTGAGGTAGGTTAGGCTGAGAGTCAGTGACTGGCCCCAAGTCACCCAGTGAGCTTCATGGCTAAGCTGGGACTAGAACCAGGTTTCCTGCATCCCAGTCCAAGACCCTAACCACTACACCACATGGGCTATCATTCGCCATTGGAAACTGGCTTTTTAATCTTTTAAGGCCCTGTGCATATGGTATGGGGTAAGCTGGTAACTGAAATAGAGCATTGTTTAAAAGGAACTATGTATATTTTTTTTATTCAGATGTAGCTTTATTCCAACCCAATCCCCGCAACACAATTGAGTACCAGTGTAAACGTGAAACAGGATGGTATAATCCAGCCATATTACTAATGTATTCCTTTTAAAATTAATTAGTTTTGGTCTTTTTATAAATACGCAAATGTACACATCAAATATTATTATAAGAGTATTTCCAGTATTTTAATTAGGATTAAAAAAACCTTAATATTTGAGTTAAAATGTTAAGAAATAAAGAACAATATAGCAGAACATATAAGGAAAGGAAAGGTTCCTCCTGTGCAAGCACCGAGTCATTACTGACCCCTTGAGGGACGCCACTTGCGCTGGTGTTTTCATGGCAGACTATAGTGGGGCGGTTTGCCATTGCTTTCCCCAGTCGTGACCACCTTTCCCCCAGCAAGCTGGGTACTCATTTTACCCACCTCGGAAAGATGGAAGGCTGAGTCGACCTGAGCCGGCTACCCAGGACCCGGCTTCCGCTGGGATCGAACTCAGGTCATGGGGAGAGTTTCGGTTGCAATACTGCCGCCTACCACTCTGCACCAGCACCGGCTATCAGAACATATAAGACCACCTTACAAACATAAAGGAGAGAAGAAAAAAATCTGCTCCATCCCATAGTAAATAAGGCATCGCATGAGGCCTAAAATTTTTGTGGAATTTGTTCCAAAACCTTATAGAAGTAGACAGTCTCTGAATAAAAGGTTTTTCAGAAATACATACACCTCAAGTTAGTATATATTAGGTTACCTTAGACATAATAGCAGAGTTCCAGATTCTATATAATGATTCAAGTAAAGGAGCAATAATAGATTTTTTCCAGTAATAAGTAATGTTGGCCTTTTCTGTCATTAATAAATTGATGACCATTTCTGAATTGTTATAATCACTCATGTGATGTAAATGACTGATTTCTTACAACACCTTCCCTCTTTTCCAACTTGTATTCATTTTATTTGACATTTAGAAATTAATTAATGCCCATTTTTCTAATCAAATGATTATACTGGTAACTGAAAGTAGAATTAGACAACTTAGGGCACAATCCTATGGCCGCTAGTCAGCGGCTAGACAGCCATAGGATAGGTCAGTTCCCCGAGAACCGACCTCCACCCCCTTCTGCACTGCCTTGTAGGCAGCGTGGATTGGCCCCATGCTCTGTGCTCATAAGAGGAGCACAGAACAGAGAAAATGGGGCATTCCTGTGGGCGGGCCATGGCGGGGAGGGCGGAAGTGCTGTTCTGATGCTTCCTATGCATTGTCTGGCGTCTCCCCCCCGCTCTGACTTCCCGCGGCCAGACAGCTGAAATTAGCAGTCTAGCCGCAAATGCAGGGTGGCTGACGTGCAGAGGGGATGATCCCCTCCAGGCTGCTCCTGCCCTGCATTGGATAGGCGGCTCTGAGTTCGGAGGCGGCCACCTATCCCGATAGGATTGCGCCCTTACATGACTTAACAGGAGTTACTTCAGAAAAAATAAACTACACTATGGACTAAATCTAAGCTTAACTATCACTGCTTGGTAGCTGCTGCAATGAAATTGCAGCAGCTGGATGGGGAAGAATAAGCTGGAGCTGAACCCTGACAAGACCGAGGTACTTTTGGTGGGAGACAAGAGGAGGTTGGGGGATGTTGACCTGGTGTTGAATGGGGTACAGCTACCCTTGAAAGACCAGTTCTGCAGCTTGGGGGTCATTTTAGACTCCCAGCTGTCCATGGAGGCTCAGGTGTCAGCTGTGAGCTGGACGGCACTGTACCAACTCCATCTGATACAGCGGCTGCGCCCCTGCCTTCCCGACCATCTGCTCCCATCAGTAGTACATGTCCTCGTCTCCTCTCATCTAGACTACTGTAATGCGCTCTACGAGGGGTTACCCTTGAAGACAGTTTGGAAGCTGCAGCTGGTACAGAAATGGCAGCTCGCCTGATGGAAGGTAGCCACTGGCATGATCACATCACTCTGGTGCTAAAGGAGTTGCACTGGTTACCAGTTGTTTTCTGGGCCAAATTCAAGGTGTTGGTTTTGACCTTTAAAACCCTATATGGTTCTGGCCCAGTCTATCTTAAGGAGCGCCTCCAGCAATACCAGGCAGGCCACTTAACAAGATCAGCCTCAGATGGCCTTCTCTCTGTCCCATCAGCCAGGACAGCTAGGCTGGTGAGGACGAGGGCCTTCTCTTTGGCAGCCCCCACTCTGTGGAACTCCCTCCCTAGGGAACTCCGCCATGCCCCCTCTTTAATGAGCTTCCACCACACATTAAAAACGTGGTTGTTCAGGCAGGCATTTGGGGTGGGTTAGGGTATTTTTAGAAATATGATGTTTTAAAGTAGAATTTTATTTTAAAACTGTTGTATTGCTGTACATAGCCCAGAGTGGCCGGGTGACCTAAAAATCCAGTGTCTGAATTCTGTGGGGAATGCTCTAGCTCTAGATTTCCTGCATTGAGCATCAGGGGGTTGAACTAAACGGCCTACTAGACCCTCCTCCAAATCTATAATTCCATGATTTGTTAAGGTAATAGAAAAAAATTCCACCCTTTTCAGTAGACTTTGATTACTTATTTCAAACTAGAGAATGGACCTGGCTTTGCATAGAATTACAGAATCATAGGGTTGGAAGGGGCCTACAAGACCATCAAGTCCAACTCCCTGCTCAATGCAGGAAGCCTGATTCCCAGGTGGTCTCCCATCCAAGTACTAACCAGGGCTGACGCTGCTTAGCTTCCGAGATCAGACAAGATCAGGCACATCCAGCCCTTTGCTGGGTTGGAATAGCTCTTCAAGCAAACTTACACAGCTATCAAAGTTGGACACATTGTGTCCACTCCATCTGAGTGAAGCCATGCCCACTGGCACTGCTAGGCACGGACTCTGCCATAATGTACCCCTATAACCTCCTGAGGAAGTTTCTGTCCATTCCATTCCCTGGGGTAGGGGTTCCCTCCCCACAATAGTGGGGAGGGAACAAGTGTATAACTCTGTTCCTTGGCCTACTAATCTCCCCTGGCTTCAAATGTATGGACTGCAAAGCTATGTGCTGGTTAGGGAAGTCTGCCCCTAGTGGCTGAAGATGTTACTGAAGCTTCAATCACTACAACTCCCAGCAACCCTTCAACCAGCCATACTGGGACATGCTGGGAACTGAAGGATTTTTTTTTCAGTCTAAACATCCATTTGATTGTGTCCTAAAATTATGTAATGTGCTTTAAAAACAAAATAACCCTGAAGTGCACACTCCCAGGGTCCTCTTAGTATGCATGGGAAGTTTCAGGTGTCTAGGTTTCATGGTCTTAGCACTATGGTGCTGATGGATGGACAGGCAGGCAGACATCCTCCTCCATCATCATCATCATCATCATCATCATCATCATTATAGAAGAAGGATTATTAACAGCAGTGTAATTAGGTGCTGAAGAGAATTGAAATGAGAGAGTGCAATCTTTTATTGTTTCCTAACACTCCATACACTAAAATTAAGGCAAAGCAATTGCAAGAGATCAATCAAAAGCCAAAGTGTTTCACAACTGCCTGATCAATGTGGCTTTTCAACCTTGAATATATTAACATGAACCGATGTCAGTCTCCCACAACCCAAGAAATTCCCATCCGACAGCAGAGTAATTAGCCTAAAATACAGAAAACAACAACAACATGGATGCCAAGGTTTTGTTGATAAGACTGACAGGAGTTTCAAACCACTTGGTATCCTTTTGAAAATCTCTGATTGAGACTTCAATTGTAAAGTAAGCTAAGCTGATTTAGAAACAGGAAGCATAGCCTCAAGTTAAATGTGGAGAATAGGTCTACAACAGGAGAGTGAGTGGAGGGATGATTGACAGCCAAGACTAGAATGGAATGTTGGATGGAGATAGTGCCAGCTGTAGAGAATCAGTTGGGAGGGAGACATAGACAGTTAGGGAAAGGTCAGGGAAGGAGAGAGTTGAGTTAGGATGTAGAGAAATAGAGGAATTAAAGGCCAGAGGTCATTAGTTTAGGGTGCAATCCTACGGCTGCTAGACAGCGGCTAGATGGCCATAGGATTGTTCAGTTTTCGGGAACCAAACTCAGAGCCTGCGCGCTGAGGTTGGTTCCCAGAAAACCGCCTCCCCTGCTGCCTTGTAGGTGGCATGGATCATCCCTGGGCTCTGAGCTCAGAACAGCAGCATGGAGCAGGACAAAAGAAAGCATTCCTGGGGGAGGGCAGGGGTGGGGAGTGCGGAAGTGCCGGTATGACGCTTCCTATGGGTCATCTGGCCTCCTCCCCCCAGCTCTGAAGTCCTGCAGCTAGACAGCCGAAATCGGCTCTCTAGCCACGATTGTAGGGTGGCCAGAGCCTGGAGGAGAAGATCCCCTCTGCACTCCGCCTGCCATGCATTGGATAGGCAGCCGTCTCCAAGTCTGGAGTCTCCTGCCCATCCCCGTAGGATTGCTCCATAAATTAGTCGGTGAATAGAATCAGAGACAGGGTGTGAATAACAAATCCCAGGCATTTGGCAGCGCACGATGAGTTTTAATCAGTCCTGGATGTGTCTTTAGTTATGTCTGATAGTTCAATGTTGTTTTTAATTATATGTTGTTTGTATATATTGTTTTTGTGTTTTTGTGTGCTTTTGTGTAAATGGCTTTTAAAATTTTACATTGTATTTAATGTTTTAACTTTTGTAAACCGCCCAGAGAGCTTCAGCTATAGGGTGGTATAAATAAAAATAAAATTAAAAAATATCGGTAGGGAGAGAAACTATTGAAAGCAGATGTGTTGTGTTAGGTTTTTAGAACATTATTATGGTTATTTATCAGTTACTGTTTGTTCTGAGTGTTAACGTTGACCTGCTAAATAAATAAATACGTTTATTCAGTTCAGTTCAATTTTATTGCACTGACAACTAGTCATCTGCAAATAAGTGAGCCAGTCCATAAAGCTATAACATATATGTTGATTCTTTTAAATACTTACACTGTTTAGGGTGGATCTGAAGGTTGGCATATATCATCCCACTAAGGGGTGCTTAGTATATAAAGAGGAGAGCCCCACTGCTCTCTCTAAATCAGTAGGCAGGTGATGTTTTGGGGAGTCCTGGGAAAAGTCTGGACTCAGTGACCTCTACGGGCCAAGGCTTACCAAGAAAATGGTAAGGCCCCTAGAATACATCACAATTTGGTGGCAAAGTGGTGGGATTTGAATTAGTGAGATCAGAATATTTTTTAGACAAAGTAAGAAACAAGGCTTGAGTCACCCAGTATTTTGATGACCAGAACTTTAAGGGAAAAGGTCATAGAACAATTACAGTCAAGTTTTTTCATTGGCCTTTCTTTCTTTCTTTCTTTCTTTCTTTCTTTCTTTCTTTCTGTCCTCTTATAAGGGATAATTGGTCTACTTCTATTCAAGTACTACTGTGATTTCTAATATAAACATACAAAGATGTGTTGTACTGACTTAAACTAGTGGTCTTTCTTGCCCAGTATTGTCTACCCTGACAGTAGGGTGGCCACTTATGCATCACCAAGGAACAGGACAAAAGAGGATACCAATTTTAATAATACTTGCATATGATAATGTTTATATATAAATGCAAATGTACATTTAAACAGAATATAATTATATATTCTGTATAAGTTAAATGTATAATTTAAACTGACATACAATACATCTCACCATAGTGGGGAAGACTGAGGATGACCTGTGTGCCTGCTCATTCTGTCATCAAGGTGCTAACTGTTGATGGGCAACTTCAAGGCCCCTGCTGCTCTCCCTTCCTTAGTTCTTTGACTTTAAACTAGACTTGGACTGGACAGCCCATCAAACAGAGGACACCTTCAAATAGAGGACTGTCCTCTGTAAAGTAGGGCACCTAGCCATCCCACCTGACAGGCTTTCCACATTCTCAGACAAAGGGATTTTCCAGCTCTCCTACTTGATAGCCCTCTTTAAATAGTAAAGATCTCAGTAACTGCTGAGATCTTCAGCATACATGTCATGTGCTATAGCACATATTCATATTCAAAAAATATGAATTCTTCCAAAGGGTTGGGTGGATGAAAGAATGTAAGTTAAAACACACTCACACACCTGTAGGCAATAGACATGCTTAACCTATTTTAAAGAATTAAACCTTACCTGCAGGCAGAGAAAATGGTAAGGCCCAGCAAGTCTACATACCTTACAAAAAATATTTATTCCAGAGCGGTAGATTAACTTCAGTTGCTCAATATTTATTTTTGTTTCATCAGCCTTGAAATGGGAATGGCAATTGCTTTGATAAATGGATTCAAGGGTTGTTTAGCTTTGCTCTGCCTTTCATAAGAGCGTATGCATCTTCTGTTGAAATGCTGTTTTATAACTTCTGCCACACTTCTTGCTAACAGCAGTTATTGCATATGGTTTAATCTGCAACGAATGCCATTTTACTTCATTGCAGAACAGCACTTGTGAAAAACATGGTACCCTGAGTTAGCACAGTAACACAGTTCCAGAGAGCTTTGGCTATTGGGTGGTACAGAAATGTAATAAATAAATAAAAATCAATACTATGCTATAGGAAAGAAGCCTCTGTGAAGGCTCCACCCCTTCCCGTGCAAGGTATATGAAAGCATTATCCTACGATAATAAAACGTTCTAATTTTTTAGCCCACCAAGGTAAGTTATGGCAAAGTAGAAAGGATGGTCCAAATGCAGATTTAAATAAACAACAATGACAGACACACTTTAGTGTATATTGTCTCCTTCAGGCTGCAACTGGGAGTAAGCACTACTGAAAACAATTACACTTGCTTCAGAGTAAATATGTATAGGATTGCACCGTTAGACATTCAGGAGCCACAACATAGAGTAATTTCAAAATATATTTAGTATTAAACATCACAGCTACTGATTAAGGCAGAAGCCAAAATGTTTAGCACTGAATATATTTTGAGATTACTCTCTTGTTAGTCTATCTTTCTTACATATATATATTATATATATAACTTAAGATTGACTATATGGCAAGTTAAACAGGAAAAAATATTGTAAACTCCAGCCGCCCATTTCCTAACCTTTATTTTCAGCCCTAATGCAAGCTTTCTCACTGCCTAAGGTAGGAGAGAAGGTGTGCTGCTGTTGCTGGTGAATCAAGTCCTTCTTCCCGCTGCAGCCTCACACTCCACCCTTCTCCCTTTCCCTTGCCTCATCACACCCTCTTGCCCTTGCCCTTAGCTTTACCACCGCCACCATCACATCAGCTCCCTGGAGAGCTGCACGGTCAGAAGAAGCAGCTGTGCGGCTCTTGCGAGAGCCCACCCACCCGCCATCTGGCTCTCACTGAGAGGTTTCTCAGCGTGAGCTCGAGGGTCGCTGACTGAGAGCAGCTGCCCCTCCCCTGTTTTGTAAAACAGAGGGTGGGTGGCTTCTCCAGCTGCTCACTCGCCATGGCAGTTGCCACAATGGAAGAATGGGAGAGGCAGGGCTCTCCGAAGCACCCGCTAGTGTCACCGAGCACCCGTGTTCTCCTGTTGCAGCAAATGCCACAGTGGGAGAGCCATCCCTGGAGGAAGAGGCAGTGGGCCCTCCTGTCAGGGGGAGGGGTGCTATTCACCACTCCTCCTGCTCTGCTGCCTGAGGTGGGGCCTTTACCCTGCCTCAGGGGAGGGCCATCCCTGTTTATTTTAGCTAAGCTGTACTGAGTTTAAAATATCACTTTTGCATAATAGCTTGTGCCTCAGAAACAAGACCTACTATTCCACCAGCCTTGCTGTGTACAACCATAGAAACAGGAAGCCATAAAACCAAGGTAAACCTCATTGAGCAGGTGTGACTCCAGAGTTCTTCCTTCCCTAGGTCAAAGGGCCATACCTTCATCCTGCTCATGCCTTCATCCTGTGAGAGCTAAAAGTGGGAAGGATGTGTGTGGATGCATACAAGCCTGTCCCTAACTGGCCGCTAATTCCATGACTTTCCCATGTTGAGGGGAAAGATCTGAAAGGGACTTCTGTTCGCTTTTGTTGAACACAAGAAGAAGCCTCTGCGCAATTGGAATCCCTGCTTTATCAGGCTTCCTGACTGCATGGAGGCTTCTACTCACATTCAAATGACAGCAAGTAGACCACCCCCCCTTCAGACCTCCCTCTTCAATACAGAAAAAATGACTGGGGATGGGGCATGCTTGTGCACCCACAAACCTTCCTACTTTAAGCCCTAACATGAGCTGGCTGAACACCTGCATAGGGCTTGTGTATTTTTAGTATTCAGAAAATGTGCAAAGCCAATTCAAATTACAGTCAAACTTCCCATAGTTCTTTTTTCTATTGCTTTCCCCTCCCCGCAAGGATACCCTGGAGTTCTTTCTCCAAGATTCTAGCAACTTGGCTGTGGTAAATCTTCTCCTGCTCCACTTTGGGTTTTGAGATATGCTGAGATTATCAAGTCTACTTCTGCCACCTGATGACAATTCTTTTGAAGAGACATTCACAGAATCCCATTGGTGGTATGTTTCTATTCTACTGGATACCACTTGATGGAAATATTTATGCTTCTGTTGATGCTAGTAAAGTTATACCCATATATAACACTGAGGCAGCAGTACCTCAGCTCTAAGAACTATGCCACTAAGGAAATTGCCAAAGCATTTTGAGGGCTACTGTGGGGCTGCACCTCCTGCCTCCCAGGATGAACATCATCGCAGGGGGGAGACCAACCTGGTCCTATACTTCAGTCATTGGTGTATTTGCTTTCCTTCCCCTCCTTCCTCCCAATCCCTTTTTCTTTTGTGTCATGTCTTTTAGATTGTAAGCTCGAAGGGAGCCTTTTTCGGCTGAAGAGTGGGGTAAAAACACCCCCAAATAAATAAATAAATAAATAAATAAATAAATTAATAAAGGCCCTTTGAATTCTATTTTCAGCAGATAGACATATTGTCAGTTTAATAGAGTTGCCTTATTGTAACTTTTTCGACCACTGTTCCATCCTAAGCCCATATTAATATTTTATCCCCTTTAATATTATTACGTGATGCAGGCTTTATTTAAATGGATTTGATGGGCCTCTTGGTTGGCTTGACAACCACAGGGAAAAATTAATGTTCTGCATTTAATCTTGGCTCAAGGCGCTAAATTATTTTGGAGGTTGAAGCCGTCATGCATATCATGCTAAATTATTGAATGTAATAACTATTAGCCAGCTGTCTATTTATAGATTTTTAAAAAATGTTGTTTACTTCATGTGTCTTGAGTTAATTTTGTAGAGATTACATCTTAAGGTTTTCCTTGCTCAGAGTAGTACAGTCCTTCTGTATTTTGTCAAACATGTAGTTGTAATTTATATAACTGGTACTAAACAACAACAAAAAATCAGTGGTTGAGCAAGTCCTGGAGCCTTCATGCTGACAAACTGCAAAAAGTCTACACTTCAGACAAGAATCTTTTTCTTGCTAGCTGAGCTGAAGAATACTTATTTTCATAAATTTATGGCGAAAAGTACGTTCACTACCTTAAAACAGAAATGCATTGCCAAGAGGGAGTTTCTACCATCAAACATACACCTTTATGTGGAGATAATAAAAGCAGATTTAATGAACTAGTACAGTGTAGTTTATTGCCCTAAAATGCAATCTGCTTTTGTAAAATAGTTATATTGAACGATAGGCTGAACTATAAAATGTTGTTAGTGGCTCTTTAAAGGCTGTTGTGGTGAACAAAATCTCAGAGAGACTTGTGGGATAATATTTTTAGTATGCTGTTGAAGTCATATGTTTTCATAACATTGTCCTTTGCATCCATAACCTGTATTATGTGTACAGGAGTATATACAAGCATAAAATTGATGTAAATGGCAAACCTCCAGGCCTGTTTCTTCAGAATGGTCTCTGTCTGCAGGGAAGCGATCTGCTGAGTGTATGAAGTGTAATGTAGGATCTGCTGACTGTACCTTTCTCTTGGACTCATTATTTCTGTGTTGGGGGAAGGTCTGAAGGAGTCCTGCCGTCATCAGAGGCACATTTGGTGGCAACATGAAAGAGGGCCTTCCCAGTGGCTGCCCCCAGGCTCTGGAACTCCCTGCTGAGGGAGTCTAGGGTGCCCCTCTTTGTGGTCCTTCAGCTAGCAAGGAAATATGTTTTTATTCAGGCAGGCCTTTGACATACAGCTGGTCTGGTGTTGAAGGAGGATTTAGTTGGCTGGTGCTCTTTATTTCTTTCATTGTTATGTTTTTAATTTATTTGTTTTTATGTTATGTTTTAATTAATATTTTGTTTCAATCTGGATTTTATTGTTAGCTGCCTTGTGCACTATTTTTTGGCATAAAGGTGGGCTATAAAATTAATTAATTAATTAATTAATTCCTGGACCTTGCAATCAACCAACATTTCCTTTTTTTATATTTTCAAATATAGACATTTCCATACTTGTATGAAAAGCTCTTGTGAATTAAAACAAGTTACTTCTGATTTTTTGAAATCCTTCATTCTTTTCTTTCACCAAATACCTTTTGAAATCTAAATGAAATCTAGAATCCAAATGTGATATTACATGAGCTCAACAGTTAAGCAAATCCACTAATGTAGTGCTATGTCCTGGAAACAGGCGTGTACAGCTTCAGCATATTCCCTATACTGTTGCTATTGGATTCAGCAGAATCGAGATGAGAACTGAGCATGACCTCCAAATTCTTTTCCTAATTAAAAATTGATTTTGGTGCTTTGTGGATTAGACTTGTTAGAAACAACATACCACCTTTTCACTCCCCCGCTCTGTAACCAGTGCTAGAATAATTAGTATGTGAATTGAGCTGTGGGGTGACTCTGAAGCTGATACCACATGAAAATGGGGGGGGGGGAATCTAATAATTGCAATATGTAAATGGCTAGTTCAGCAGGAGTAGAATTTCACTGACTTTAATATAAAAAAGGATTCTGTTAATTTTAGTTCTAATTTATTTCAAGGCAAAAGGATAGAACCTGATTGCCCCTGGATTTCTTTTGTGTTTTTTGGCAAGGTGCCTCAGTTTATTTGGCTCTTTTTTTTAAGCAACCAGTTCTCACTACCCATGATAATTTAAATCTGGTGTTCCTGATAAGTACACACAATGAAATAGTTCCTCCTGCCATCACAAGGAATATTTTATTTATTTATTTAATTACATTTCTATACCACCCAATAGCCAAAGCTCTCTGGGCAGTTCACAAAAATTAAAGCCATAAAACACAACATGATAAAACATAATATAAAATCTTTAAAAGTTTTAAACAGAATAACCACAAGAAGACATTTAAAGAACAAAACTGAAGGACTGAAAAGTCTGGGAAAATAGAAAGGTCTTCACTTATAGGGTGGCTGTGTGCCCCCTTTTACAGAAGACAGCCCTCTACTTGAAGGGCTGCCCTGTCCAATTCTGGTTTAAAGATAAAGAACCATAAGAACTGTTGTCCATCAACGGCCCCTGGACAGCAGCCTGAACAGGCAGGTACTCAGTTCACCTTTGAAGATGACCTTAGGGTCTGGGCAAGAAGGAGGAGGCAATCCTTCAGGGAAACTGGCCCCAAGCCATTGCGGGCTTTAAAAGTTAATACCAGCACTTTCCATTTGGCCCAGAAATGGACTGGAAGGCAGTGCAGATCTCAGAGCACTGGCATAATATGATCATATCACCAGTCACTGCTAACAATCTCGCTGTCCTGTTTTGGACTGCTACATTTCTGGAACATTTTTAAAGGTAGCCCCACATATCAAGCTTTGCAGTGAGCTAAAGGTTACCAGAGCATGGTGACCAGGAATAAGCCAGCAACTGAAAACTGTGGTCCAAGTTAGACTTAATGGCAACAGACCCATGCTTCAGGACTGACTCACTGTGAACCTCAAACAAAATGGGAAATGTGTCCCAACCCTGAACTGAAAAGTGATAGACCAACTGGGTGGGCTAACTGGTGATGATAGAAAATATACAAAAATGTCAGAAAATAATATTTTATCTATGCAGGCTAAAAGACATATATTAAAAAGCAATGGAGGAAAATACAATTCTATTGTGTTGTAATATCCAACAGTACTAGAAGCAACTGATACCAAGCAAAACCAAATGCGTTTGGACTAAAAATCTTCATCAGTGATTTAGTACATAAAAATGGTCTACATATAAAAGGTATATAAGAAGATAACAAGGCATATATCTAGACACACATTTTACAGTGCAAGTTCCTCACAACTATAAACAATATAGGACACTGCAGTGTCTCTATCTGTGAATATAGAAACAATTGTATTTTTAAAAAGTTTAATTTTTGAAATGGCTTCCTAAATATATATTAAAACATACAAATACATTATATCACTATGAATCTCTACAAATGGGGCTGAAGGAACTTTTTAAAAAGTGTACTGTGCTTTAAACTGTTGATTTTTCTGGTAGCTTCTGTGACTTGAGATAAATACCCTGGTAGAAAAAACATTAAAAACATGTTTCAGTGAGAAAAAGCCTGAAGTGGCGCAGAGTGGTAGGCAGCAGTAATGCAACCGAAACTCTCCCCACGACCTGAGTTTGATCCCAGTGGAAAGTGGTTTTCGGGTAGCCGGCTCAGGTCAACTCAGCCCTCCATCCTTCCGAGGTCGGTAAAATGAGTACCCAGCTTGCTGGGGGAAAGGTAGTTAGGACTGGGGAAGGCAATGGCAACCCACCCCACTATACAGTCTTCCAGGAAAGTGCTGAGGAAAAACGGCATCCCTCTAGAGGTCAGTAATGACTCAGTGCTTGCACAAGAGGAACCTTTTCTTCTTTTTTTTCAGTGAGAAAAGTACCATCATGGAAAGGGGTTGGTTTGCTTTTCCCAACCCTAACTGGAGATTCCAGAGACTGAACTTGGGACCATCTGCATGCTCAACCTCTGAGCTACAATCCTTCACAGAGCAGAGTCATTAGTTGAAAACTTAGAAGTTTCTGGAGTGTTTTCAATGGCAGCCCCACATATAATGTATTGCAGTAATCCAAATGAGAGGTTGCCAGAGCATGGTAACCAGGAATAAGCCAGCAACATATCATTCACTGGGTATAGCATACTGTGTGGGAGCAGGTTGGATGAGGTGAATGTGGACCTTACTAGACCCTACCATCCTTGAGATAGAGAACAACCTGGGCTATATGGTTTGATTACAAGACTTGCCAGGCTTGTAGGCCAAGGAGTAGACACCAGACTTTTGTTTACCAAGGAAGACAGCAAAAGGCAAGAACAGGGGAAGTATACAGCCTGCTCCCCAAATGCTCTTCAGTTAACCTCTTGGAAAACCCCATGGGGTTTTGTGGGGTGGGGGAGGAATACATTCTGCAGGTTTTGTAAGATCTGCAGGTTTCAGCTCAAGTGTGGAGGATACACAAGCCAAATTACTTAAGATGAAGCATGGACAACTAACCAGCAAGAACTGACAGGGCTAGCAAAAAAGAAGTGGCTGGAATATGTTTAGGAAGATCCCCCCCCCCAAGTTGTTGCCACTTAAATCCCAGTTCTTGTGTCTGTAGATTCCTCCTGAATACTGGAGTGGATTATTCTGTTGCATTCTAGTTCTAGTTGAGTTGAACCTTATGTAAATAAACTAAGGAGAAAGGGAAATGATTGAAGATAATAAATCGTACAAGGAAGGATAAAAAGAATACCATTCCACATTGCACTAATGGTAAATGACAGATGCATTCTACACATATTGAAAAGGGCCAATTACATTTTGGAAGCTAGATGACTGCTGTAGAGATTATCATTATCTGTAATGGGTCAGCCTTTGTACTCTGCAATCCTATTTCCTTTTGTCTAAATCACAATTGGAACTCCCCAGTAATTTGAGCAGGATTCGAAAATAAGTCATGGACTGGTAGATTCATGAAGAAATTTTCTGCTGCTTAAGATATATATGATTAAAAACTCTCCCCATGTGCATCCATCTCTGACATTTTTATTTGGACCCCCCCCCCCCAGCAGCTATCAATTGACAAAGGGGTATGCTGTACTCCTAGGGGAAGTAATTATAGCAATACAGAACAGAAGGTAAAATTACCATTTGCAAGCTATTTTATTAGGCTGTCCCAAATATTTATCACAGTATTAGTGAAGGAACAATTAAATTTTATGTAGATTTTGGAATGTCCTAATAAAACTGTAAGGCAATAAAATGCTGGAGTTTCACTAAACCGGGAAGAAATTTACACTCCCAGTAGACTACATTTTCAAGATTCACTAGAATGTTTTTCATGGATAGGGGATATGGAAATGGAAGACTTATGTGTGTGAAATAATGTTGAACTTCCAGTTTTAAAAAAATAAACAATGTTTACTGACAACACTAAATCAATAGAAGAAGACATCTAAAACCTGTGTGTACCACATTTTTGTCTAGTATTCTTCTACTTTGAATAGACAAAGTAATGTGTTCTAACCATATGACAACTTTCAAAACCAGTGAATTGTTATATATGCCTTTATGGAGCTTTGTACATGCATATGAATTTAAGACTTGGCCATGGGTGACGGTAATGAGACAATAAATTTTTCTGCACTTGTGCATTTGTTAAGCAGGGTTCCCTGTTTTCTAAATCATAGACCCATGGCTCAGTTTTCCCTCTTACTCCTGTCTGAATTGCCTATCACATATAAAAACAGCAGCTTCATTAAATTACTTCCTTGAAAGCACAAATTGCATATAGCCATCATGCAAATGGGAAATCACATAGCTTTAATCCTCTACAATGCACTTGAGAGTTCTAACACCTATTAAATCGATATCTAACATGTTCTTTTCCCCATTAGTAGTTGGGGAACACACAAACTATCACATTACATTTATGAAAAGCTTGTGGTATTGATCACTTTGCATATGCAGCCATAGCAGATGAATTATTTCCACTGTAGCTGATGTAAAAATTACAAATTTGAGAGCTAGTTTGCTTTTCATGGCAATAGACTGGGTTCTCCAAAATGATATCACAGCCTTCGCCAACCTTGTGTCCTCCAGATGTTTAGGACTTGCCTCAGCCTCAGCCAACATGACCAATGGTCAGTGATGCTGGGAATTGTAGTCTAAAATAACTGGAGGGCACCAGGTTGGGGAAAGATGTGATATTGTGATGTCAAACTTTGAGGGGTGTAGGTACAGTAGACCTGAGAGATATAGCTGGTGATTTGGATCTAGACTAAAATAACATTTCTTATAATGGGGAGAAAATGTTTCATAAAGACTATGGTTGAATCTACACATAGCAGTTTTACCATACTGCAGTGATAACTATTGGTGCTCGTTGGTGTCATGTGCACCAATAGCTATCATTGCAGTATGATAACAGTAAAACTGCCATGTGTAGATTCACCTTATGTTTACTCTACCACATTAATCAGTACCAGAAATCTTAGCTCTAACACTAACTTCTGGTACTATGAGCCATTCTACACAAGGCATTTATTGTGTGTGCATGATTCCTCACTCATGATTGTTTGCAGGTGCTTTACATGATGAATGATGTCATCATTCTGCAGGGCCTCTCCCATTCTTTGCCACCATTTCTGTGGCTTTTAAAAAAAATTGAGGTAAGTCTGGTATTATTTGGAAATGGCAGAATGAAACCCTAATGTAGCTGTACAATTCTGCTATACCACATCGCTATGCCATAGTGGTTATGTAATGGAACACATAGAAAATCAGAGAAAGAAAAACCCTAGGAAAAAACCCATGTGTAAAGGAGCCGATCATAATCCCACAAAGAATCCTGAAGCAGAAGCCTTGGTAAAGTAGTGGGTTAAAAGCTCATGTAGAAAGCCCCATACTGAGAAAAAGTGGAAGATATTGTTTAGCAGGAAGTTACCTGTTTCTATCCTAACAACACTGACTCAAGATGAGAGTGCTGAAGACGTGATGTTTCACAGGGCCAAACTAGAGGAGGTGCTCAGATCTCCCCCAGTTTATTTTATTTAAGTCCAAAGCAGCCATTGAGGCAAGGGAACTGAATCAGGAGAGCTGTAGTGCAGAGGCTTAGCAACAGGTAGGGCCAAAATATGAGAATGGAACTTCCATATTCATAGGTGATCTATCTTGGAGTACAAATTGTTTGGAGACAAATAATGGCGTGAGGGCTGTTGCTTTCATGTCCTGCTTGCTGGTTTCTTGGAAGCATGACTACTGTTGGAAACAGCAGGATCCTAGATTGAATGGAGCCTTTGTCTGATCCTGCCAGGCTCTTGTTATGGCCACAGATGAAAGTGATACATGGGTTATTTGATTGCTTTTTCAAGGGGAGAGGTAAAGAGAGGGGCATTTTGCTCTAAAGTGCATTATTAGGTAGTATGACCTGGTTGGGCTTATGAACAGCACTGAGAATCCTATGTGGTTAGCTGCTGAATTTGAATAATATATTGGGCGTTATTGGTGGCCACTTGGATAAACTGAAGAGAGTTATATTGTGTCTGGCAGAGGAGTGCTTAGTCTCCTTAGTCTCCTGGGAAATATTGACATCAGCCTTGTGAGGACAATGTGGAACATGTTCCATTTGGGCTGTGTGAGACAGAGTGTCTGCTTGCTGATCGCCTCCATATGCATACACATTCATGTGCAATATGCAGGTGGTAGATGGAAGTGGAATATTTCTGCATGAAGATCCTGCACTTAACCCTCTCTACCCATGCTGTTTTCCTGATCTAAAACCCTCTTCCCTAAGCTGCTGTTTGTCTTGTCAGGGGACATATACAGGTATATTTATTAATTGCCCACTCCATAACAAAAAGTTCTCTGGGCAGCTTGCAAAAATGAAATAACACATGTAAAAATATAAAGCAATAAAATAAATTCAGTAAGATAAAATACTGGGAAAACATCACTGCAGGAAAGAGTTAAATACCCCCTTCCCCAGCACTATTTTCTTAGTCCATTTCAGACCTTCCTCCATGGCTGAACCAACCAAATGCATGCACACACACACACACACACACACACACACACAAATCCACAAGAGATCAGTCATGTGTGGACTGGAGTCATCCTGACAGAGTGCCTCTCCCAGCATGAACCTACCTGTACACTATGGTCAGTATCTAAGACACTTCTCCAGGTACCTTCTCTGAGCGGGGCTCAGAAGGTGACAACAAGGGAAAGGGCCTTCTTAGTGGCAGCCCCCTTGAAGGTGGAACAATCTCCCCAGTGAGGCCCACCTGATGCCAACAGAATTCAGCACCAGGTAACCTTCCTCTACTCTCAGACATTTGGCAGCCTATGATAAGTTTTTTAATCAGTTCATGGGATTTCTCATTGTTGATTGTTAAAACTGTTTGGAGATGTGTGTGTGTGTGTGTGTGTACTGTCTGTTAACATGTTTGTATGCAAACAGTATTTATATTATGTAAAATATTGTATTTTAAGGTTTTTAATCTTGGTAAACCTCCCAGAGAGCTTTGGCTTTTGGGTGGTATATAAATGTAATAAATTGAATGAAATCTAATTTAGCCCTCAGAGCAAATCCACTCTTTGCTACTTCTCCATATTTTGTGTCCTTTTCTATCTTTTTCTATTCAGCATCTACCACTAAAAGCCTCCATGGCTGTTTCTCACCCAGAACTTGTCTGCGCCCCAACCTTCAGATGTGTTGGACTGCAACTCCCATCATTCTCTTAGGGTGCAATCCTATATATGTTTAGATGGAAAAAAAAGTCCTCCAACTTCCAGCATGCTGGCAATTGTAGGACTTTTTTCTGTCTAAACATGCATGGGATTGTGACTTTCCTGCATTGCAACCCAGTTTGTGGTTTGTTTCTTTTTATTTTTTGGATGGCGATTCTTTGTGAAACTCGATGAATCTATAGCAAAAATGTGTGCAATTTCATTGTTTTAAGAAGATGACAATAGTCATTGAGTGATATTTATTTATTGACAAGAGTCTGAGTACCATGTGATGACTTACTGGATTTTTTTCAGCAGTAATGCCTTATTGGAAGAATGTTTCATGCTACAATAATGTCACAGCTGCTTTGTTTCAATCTGTTTTACAGCACTTTTGCAGCACTTGGATTCATTTAATATACACACACTGCTTTCAGACAGTAGGTGCTGCTGCCTCATCATCTCAAGGACTGGGAAACAGCTGGACCATATGGAACTGTGCTCTGTGCCTTCATTCCATTTTCTGGATCATGCCCTGGGTCGAAATGGATACCTATAACCTTTCCTTTCTGATATCCTTTAAGTTTTAAATTGTAAGATGTTTGATAGATTTCAGCATATTTTCCTTTAATCTTTTTTCCCCCTCTGGACTAAACATACCCAGTCTCTTCAGTTTAATCTCATGACCTGTTTTATATATCCCTTCTAATCCTTATAGCTCTCATCCTAATCCTTTCCAAAATAAAACACCACCATGAGATTAATTGGTGAAGGTTTGCCATTAATTGATGCTACTGTAATAAGTATTAGCTGCATAGTTTTAGTGAATACTGTTTATATCAATTGTCTCCATTAGAGATTAAAGCTGTAGGATAAGGCCCCCTTCATGTATTATACAGGCAAATAATTAATGTGATTAAAGTGGTAGTGGGGCTATGCTGTTATTAATTATTTTTTATTATTATTTTATTTAAATGTCTTAGATGCTTTTCTCAAAAAAAGACTCCCACAGAAGGGAAGCTGTAAGACCTAGTGACACCAGACTCATCAGCTGTGCTTTAGTAGTCTTGAACTTTACTACGGGATTTCACGCTATAGTTGGAACAGCTTTCCAGGTTTTCTGCTTTTTGTGTTCAGCCTGAATGTAATCATCTCCGCAGTGAGCTCTCTGTGGTTCTGAGCACCTAGCCAGACCCCTGCCATTTTCGGTCAGAACACCCCTGTCTGTGGACAAAAACAGAGAGAAGGGAACTGAGAGGGGTGTGCCAGTGTAGAGAGAAGACAGAATATGGTAGGATGTGGAGTGAGTGGAGATGATATGAGTGCAGAGAGACTGGTAGAGTGAGAAAAGAGGTGGGTGGATGAGATATACACTTTCAGAGAAATCCCTAAGGTGGGGAACACAAAGGGAAAGTGGAGTAACAGATGGAGGTGCAGAGAGAGAAAAATGTGGTTGCATAGATGCATGTGGTGGCAAGCAGAAAAAATGGGGTGACAAAGATGGGGGTGCAGAGAGAGTAGGAAGACATGACTACTATGTGCATTGAGAAAAAGAGGGTATGGTTAAGCTGTGTAGGATTTGGGATATAACTTGACTGATACTCCATTTTTTATGTTCAGGGTATGACATTTTATTACCTATTTCTTGCCATATAGTGAACTCAAAAATGAGACCTGGATAGATTTGCAACTGTTACTTAACAACTAAAATAGTTGCTCTCCTAAAGAACAATTTTTTTTTAAAAAATAAGAGTTTAAAAGTTACAAAATAGAAGTCAATAAGAAATGGAATGTTAAGATAGATCTTGGTTTTAAGATTTCCAGAGGACAAGCCATGTTAATCTGATGCAGCAAAAACAACGAAGAGTTTTGTGGCACCTTAGAGACTAACAGTTTTCTGAATAAGCTTCTATGAACTGCAGTCCACTTCATCAGATGCATCTGATGAAGCATGAAAACATATGCCATAATAAACTTGTTAGTCTTCATGGTGCCACAAGACTCTTTGCACTTTAAAATGACTTAATTTTATTTTACGTTTTCATCAATAGTTTAAAATGATTTAGCTGTTCAAAGAACAATATTGTTATTAACAAGCAAATGAGGTATCTAAAAGTAAACAATAAAAAAGCTCTGAAATGTAAAGAGAATGAAACTGATCAAATCTGAGACAGTTTAAGAAGAAGCAGGGCTGGTAGATTAATCTTCTCTCTCTCTCTCTCTCTCTCTCTCTCTCTCTCAGCCATGCAGTAGATACCATCTTAGATTCTTTGAAATGGCCTGAGCAAAGGACTTAGGAATATGGTAGTTTGCGGTGTGTGTGTGTGTGTGTGTGTTCTTTCTAATTTAATTATGCAGTGATGAAAGGCATCTGCCTATGTACATGATCCTTCAGTTTGCTTATTTTCTACAGTAGCCTTCCCCAACCTGGTGCCTTCCAGATGTGTTGTATGACTACAACTCCCATCAACTCAAGCCAGCCTGGGCAGTGGGCAGGGATGGTGGGAGTTGTAGTCTGAAACATCTGGAAGGCTCCAGGTTGGGGCTGCCTGCTCTATAGTAAAAAATGTCAATTTCAGAAGAGTAGTCTAGGGCAATAGTTGTCTAAGGGAATCAACATTTGACACACTAGGTTGTGTGGTTGTATGCTTCCTCCAAAAGACTTCATGCCCAGGGTAGAAAGGGGAATCTAGAAACTTGGCTGGGTCTTTGTCTCAGGCCTAAGAGCTGTTCTTTCCCTGATGCCTCTTATGTTTCAGTTATGGATATTTATTTATTTATTTATTTATTATTAAATTTATTAATCACCCATCTGGCTGGTCACCCAGCCACTCTCATTGTCAACAGTTTCAGTACATACTCATTGCCAACAGGTTAACAGTGCAATTCTATACAAGCTTTTTTTTTTTACATGAGACATGTATTGTCTGCTTGGCATTCCCTACTCTTGGTTGCTTACAGTTTCTTTAGATGATGATGTGACCCTCCAGTTTTGCTTCTGTTTTTAAACAGCAGTTTTGGTGAGGTTTTTTTTTTTTAGAGCAGGGAAAATGTTGTATTATTTGTGAAAGTGAAAGAAAATACTTTTTCCACTTGTGTAATTGTGCTAGGGACTGCGGTGGCTTAGTGGTTAAGACGCTGAACTGCAGACTGGAAGGTTGGCAGGTCAGCAGTTCGAGACCCGAGTGCTGCGTGACGGAGTGAGCTCCCGTCTTCAGTCCCAGCTCCTGCCAACCTAGCAGTTCGAAAGCAAGAAATTGCAAGTAGATAAATAGGTACCGCCTTGGCAGGAAAGGTAACAGCATTCCGTGCACCTCGGTGTTCAGTCATGCTGGCCACATGACCACAGAAGCGTCTTCGGACAGCGCTGGCTCTTCGGCTTAGAAACGGGGATGAGCACCGCACCCTAGAGTCAGACACGACTGGTTGGGGACACCTTTACCTTTTTACCTTTAATTGTGCTATTCTGCAATACCACAGTGCCACCTAGTGGTTATGTAGTGGAAAGGCAGGAAAGGAAACACTCTTTGTATAGTGCTCGGATCTCAATTCTGTGACAAAACCGAAAGTAGATACAGTGGATTAACAACCTTGTGTAAAAACACTCTACGTGTCTACTCAGAACTTCAGTGGAACTTACTCCCAGGTAAGTGGGCATAGGATTGCAACCCAGGTTTCAATGTGAGATTTTACTGAGTCCTTTACTAAAAAATTGGAACCCTTAAATCCAGGGAGAAATTCAGACAGAGGGAGGTTTGTGACCATCCCTAGTCTTCACCTCTCTGCAGACCATTCTGTAAATCCCTCCAGCATCTGTGGTGTAGCATTATTTTATCAGGAGAAAGATTTTTGTGGGGTATCTCCAGGAACCCTGGAGCTA
Source organism: Heloderma suspectum (assembly GCF_057233095.1). Taxonomy (NCBI): domain Eukaryota; kingdom Metazoa; phylum Chordata; class Lepidosauria; order Squamata; family Helodermatidae; genus Heloderma; species Heloderma suspectum. The sequence continues at coordinate 76,969,384 of NC_139462.1, forward strand.
GCCTAAGACTCATACAAACAGCAGGTGACAACTCGAAATATGGCATATGTATCAGGTGCGTTTTTTATTTCCACAGGAGGGCAGCATTGCACCAAAAAGAAACACGGTTGTTTGTTCAGACATAAGCAGCACTTTGGATTCAGAATAATGCCTGTTCACTACTAATATGAAGGTAGTTGGTCTCTTGAAATTGGTCTAATAAATCTAGGGGTTAATAATGTGTTAGTCAGATCACCCGGGTCCATAATCACCATTCTTGATTCATTTGTCTCTCTCTCTCTCTTTTTACATCCTATATTGATTTTCACTAAGAATGCAACAAAGAAGGGAACTTACATCAAACTTATCCCCTCCAGTTGATAATATATCCAGATTATCTGGGCTGCTATTAGCAGTTTCCCAGAAGAATTAACCCTTGGTGTTATACTTTACAATATTCTTGAAAGGTCCCTTTTGTGTTTCTATGGTTTTTTTGTATTAAAAAGAAGGCTACTCTATGGATGATGTGAAAAAAGACTTGAATTCTGCTGACAGAGACGACTACCAACTATATAACGTGCATTTGGCTTCTGGCCTACCTTTGCTTTCTTCTTCCTCCTGCTATTAAAGGGGCATTCTCCCTTCTGTCAGCAAGGTACCCACTCACGCTTCCCTTCTCAGGGGGCACTGCCGCTGATGCCGGAAGGGATGGACGGACTTCTTTATATTAATTATGGAGAGCTGGCAGTGTGAAGCCTAGCAGTTGTTGAGGGCATTTTACAAAAATAAAGAAAACTAAGCAGGCAATTAAATTTTGTTTAGAATGTACTGTGAGCTGGGAGCATCTCATTAAAATGGATTTCAGAGCAATTGTAGATTCTGGCACATGCGTTCCATTGAGCTATAACCATTCTTTTTGTTGTTGTTTTGTTCGTTTGTTTTTGTTCCCTCGTGCAGATTTAAAAAGAAGAAGAAAGAATCCAAAGATAATAGCAAATGTGAGTAATCAAGTATGCCTAAGAGCGGCCCAATCAATCTGATATATTTGTCTTGGTGTGTCGTGTGAAAATGGTCCAGGTTTCTGCATGCTTGTTGAGTTATTCAAAAATGTCAAGCCTTCTGGCTGGATTTGCTTGCTTTGCAATAGGGAGTGGTCCCTGCTGTCCTGAAGGAGGTGGGGGTGAAATCTCTTCTTAAGAAACCCTCTTTTACTCAGAAGGTTGTAATAACTATCATCCCCTTTTGGGAACTGAACTTCAAGCCACTGATCTGTGCAGCATGGATTTCAGAGCAATTGTAGATTCTGACACATGCTTTCCATTGAGCTATAACCATTCTTTTTGTTGTTGTTTTGTTGTTTTGTTCGTTTGTTTTTGTTCCCTCATGAAGATTTAAAAAGAAGGAGAAGAAAGAATCCAAAGATAATAGCAAATGTGAGTAATCAAGTATGCCTAAGAGTGGCCCAGTCAATCTGATATATTTGTCTTGGTGTGTCGTGTGAAAATGGTCCAGGTTTCTGCATGCTTGTTGAGTTAAAGATGCCAAGCCTTCTGGCTGGATTTGCTTGCTAAATAGAGATCAAGAAGGGCTCCTCAAAGTCAAATGTCTCCTGCTTGATTTCTGCAAGAACTGGGGCAGAAAGTGGGCTGCCAACTCTGATTCTGCTTGTGTGCACTCTCCTGCTAGCGCATTACCCCTGCACCCCCAAGAACAAAAGCTTACCTTGTGGCCTGTCAGACATCAGTGGCTCTAGCAGTGTGGTGGCTCTCTGGCTGGGAGAGAATCCTTTTCCTCTACTCCTGCTTTTTTCAACAGTGGAAGAAGTTGCAAGCGAAGTCTTGATACTATGGTGCCTTTTTCACATTGGATTGTGGGAACTGAACTTCGAGCCACTGATCTGTGCAGCATGGCTACTCCTCTGGTGTACCAGGAAGTTGGCAGCAATGAAACTGGCTGGCAGATTTTAATTTCATTTCTTACATTTCTATACCACCCAATAACCAAAACTCTTTTGGTGGGTTACAAAGATTAAAAATCTTAAAAATACATTACACAAGATATAAAAACCATTTACATACAGACATATTAACAGGCAACACACACACACAGACACACATTTATCAAAACAATTTCAAATAATCAACAATAAGAAAAACCCTGGACCTGATAAAAAAACCCCTCATCATATTCTGCCAAATGCATGAGAGGAAGGTCTAAACCTGGCACCCAAAAGATAACAATGTTGGTACCAGGTGGGCCTTGTTGGGACATTTGTTCCATAATGGGGAGTGGGGGCTGCCACAGAGAAGAACATAAAAGGAACAATGCTGGATCAGACCAAGGGTCCATCTAGTCTAGCATTTTATTCACACAGTGGCCAACCAGCTGTCGATCAGGAAACCACAAGCAGGACTTGAGTGCAAGAGCACCCTCCTGCCCATGCTTTCCAGCAACTGGTGTATGTAAGCTTACTGCCTCTGGTACTGGAGATAGCACATAACCATCAGGACTAGTAGCCATCGATAGCCTTCTCTTCCAGGTATTTAAAGCCATCCAATTTGGTGATCATCACTACATCTTGAGGTAGTGAATTCCATGCGCTGTGTGAAGAAGTGAGAAGGCCCTCTCCCTTGTTGCTGCCTTCTGAGCCTCTCTCAGAGGAGGCACCTCCTCCTCCAAAGGAGGTAACTTGAATAAAGTCACTGTTGGAGCAGTTCCTAGCGAGGCATCCATTCAGTTTGGTTATATGGAATCAGCTGATGTGGCCAGAGGATTTAAGCAAGGTGCTTGGAGAGTACGGCCAACCACCGGTGTTCTTGATCCTTGCGCATCTCATGGCTAATTACAGCGAGCTGGAAGGACTGACTGGGTGGGATTGACTCCTTTGCAATAGGGAGTAGTCCCTGCTGTCCTGAAGGAGGTGGTGGTGCAACCACTTCTTAAGAAACCCTCTTTTACCCAGAAGGTTGTAATAACTATCATCCCCTTTTGGGTGAGATATGTGGCAGGCCAAGTCTAGGTGTTTTAAGAAGAAATCATCTAGAACCATTTCAATCCATGTTCAGGCCTGGTTTTGGCACTGAGACTGACTTTATTGCCCTGATGGATGACCTCTGATGGGAGAGAGGGGGGGAGTGTGACCCTATTGATTCTCCATGTTCTCTCAGGAGTGTGTCATACCATCATCTATGGTATTTTGCTGGACCGTTTCTGTGAGATAGGTGTAGGGGGCACAATGATGTGGTAGTTCTGCTCCTATCTGAAAAGTCATTTCCAGACGGTGGCATTGGGGAGGGGGATGTCCTGCAAGGTTCCATCTTATCCTCCATGCTTTTGAATGTATATGAATCTGTTTGGGGAGGTTATGCAAGGTTTGAAGTGAGGTGACATCACTATGCTGATGACACTCAGATCTGTTTCTCTTTGTCTTCTGAGTCAGGTAAGGCTGTGATGGTGCTGAACTGGTGTGGGATTCCATTATTGGCTGGATGAGGACCAATAATGGAAGCTAAATCCTGACAAAACAGAGGCACTGTGTGTAGAGTTGCACTACCCTGAAAGAGGAGGCTCACAGCTTAGGGGTGCTCCTAGATCCAGCTTTGTCCTTAGAGGCACAGGTAGCCTTGGTGGCACAGAACACTGTTTACCAGCTTTGGGTGATTTTCCATGTGCAGCCATTCTTGACCTGGATAGTCTGGCCATGGTGATCCATGCCATGGCAACCTCTTTGTTGGATTACTGTAAAGCACTATACATGGCTGTCCTTGAAGGTTATTGGGAGGCTTCAATTAGTGCAGAGTTTACCTGCCAGAATCTGAACTGGTCCAGCCAGGTTTGTTCCTATTGCACCAGTTTTAAAGAACTGCACCGGCTGACTGTTTGTTTCCAGGGCCAGTTCAAAGCTCCAGTATTTACCTCCAAAGCACTAAATGGCTTCATCTGTTGGACAAAGAGAGGTCTACACAGATTTTAAATAAATAAACAACAGCTCTCATCATCCACAGTGGAAAATACTGATGACAAGGCATGATGGGAATCATACTTCAGCTCCCATGATTCCAAGTGGAAGGAAATGCAACAGTGTCAGGAGAGCAGCTCCATCTTCTTTCCCTTTTGAACAAAGCGTGTGGGAAGAAGGAGGTGGCCAGGGGGGTCTCTCTCCTCCAAGTTCCACTGTCAGATGCTGTGGGGAGGCAGAGGAAGAAAAAGATGTTCCCAGAATAGATGGGGAAGGGTGAGTGATGTGAGACCTTGCTGCAGTCTGGTGGGAGCTATAGCCTAAGGCACTGATTCTGAGTCAGAGCTGTAGAGTCAGGCCCAGCCATGGGCAGCCAGACACCCAGGAATCCAGTTCTACTAGGCCTCCCACTGGCTTACGAGCTGGGAGGGGGTGGATGCGGGATGCTGATACAGCCAATCTTCCACAGCTGGGAGACCTGACCTTGATGGAAGCCCCTGCCTCTCGACCAGGGACATCTTCCATGGGAACAGGGCTGCAGGAGCTGGACTCTGCAGGAGAGGAGGTTTTGGGGGGGCAGGGGTGTCCTAAGGTGCATCTGTTGCCAAATTCTAGCTCAGGTATGGTTAGCCACAGGCATAATCCTAGCTTGCCTCTTCTTATTTATAGAGATGGTGGTTCATTGTATTCTTGCAAATCTCATACTCCAGCTGCTAGCAAAAGTGCTCTCCTGTGTTGTGGTCATTTAGAATGCTTCAAGCCAAAAAGGCTAAGTCCTAAATCCTAGGCATACCATGGTCCTGGACTGTTAGACTGCATTTTACTTGACCCCAATATACCAGATTCTTAAGCAAATGAGACCGACACAAGCATTTATAGTTCCACACCATGCATGTAGCATTTATTCAAAAGAGATCCATTACACAATCCAGTATTCTCAGCCAGCCATGATCACAGTTCAGTACTCCAGCACCGTATCTAATAAAGTTCTCTAGCAACATAAGCTACCATGCATACTTACATTCTCAGAGCATGAGGTGGCCAACCTCAAGCCTGCATGTCAGGTGGGAGGGAGAGAAGCAGTTCTATGTGCACGCAGAGGAAATTGCCTTGGTTGCTGATGTTGTGCCTCTCTGTGGATGACTTGGACTTGCACATTCTTATAGCCTCAGCCCTTTGGGTTTCACCTGTGCCTCGCCCTGTGACTGGGCACTCCACCTTTGGCAGTGTCTCTCCATTCATCCCAGTGGCCAGCAGTGTTATCTTCATCTGGCACCCTGGTCAGGCCCTGTCTGCACCTTCAAACACTGGGTCAGCCATCCTGGGGCTGTCAGCCCACATACACATTCTCCATCTGCTGCCTCTCAGGGAGAATGTAGGGAGTTTCCTCACTTCATCTGCTTCTCCAGATGGTTTCCAGTTAGCTACACTTGTTTTTCTCCGGCACCCACATGCTATGTACTTTTCATACTCATTTGCCTTTGGCTGTTACTTGCGCACCCTTCCTTCCTCATTCATGCTAAAACAGGTCAAGCAGCCTTAAGCCAATACAAGACGAAACAGGCCCAAAGCCCATCTGAATATAATACATCATGGTCAACTAAGGAGGGTGGTGCTGAAGCATCCAGTGGGATGGAGCAACCATCTGCGAGCTAGGGTTCCCTGCCAAGGCTGGATGTCCGGTAGTGATCTTTCGCAGTGCCTCTCCTGTATTTAAACTGGAGCCACGGCAGTAGTCTTTGCTTGAAGTAATGTCTTGGAAAGCTGGAAAGTGCCCTGGTTTTATTGGCTCTGTAAACCTGTTTGGACTTATTTTCTGTGCTGAACCCTGGGTTGATTGGGTCTTTTGTTGTGATGCTCATGAACTGATTCTGGTCAAGGAACTGCGTTCTGATCTGTTATCTGGGGATCTTTATTGGAACTGTAAAAGTCTTACAGGTAATTACTGGAATTACTGCAATAAAAGGTTTTACTGGGACTTGTGCTTTTGCATCAGGAAATCAGGTTCTGACAGGTGGAAGGAATTTGCCAGGGGACGATCAAGCCCCCTTGAGAAGCCTAATCAAATATTGGAAGGGCTAGCCAAGGCAAACTGATTAATTGTGGTGGTGTGTGCATGTGTGTGAAGCCAAGCAGTGTGTGAGTGGTAGGTGTTGCAATCAGATCAGAGCATTTTCGCCATCATACTTCTCTGGGAAGGACTGGCCCTCAAAGGTTCATGCATAAGTAATGTGTACTTCAACAGGTACAGGAAAAAAAAAAAAACCCCGGGGGGTGGGGAATGACACCTTTTCAACATTGATTTTGTCTATAAAATGCTCATTGGAAAAAAAGAAATGGCACAAAACCACATTTTCAAAGTGTTATAGAATCATAGAATAGTAGGTTTGAAAGGGACCTATAAGACCATCGAGTTCAACCCCCTGCTCAATGTGGGAATCCAAGTCAAAGCATCCCTGATAAATGGCTGTCTAGCTTCATCTTGAATGCCTCCAGTATGGGAGAGCCCACTACCTTCTAGGCAATTGGTTCCATGGTTATATTGCTCTACGAGTCAGGAAGTTTCTCCTCATGTTCAGCTAGAATCTGGCTTCCTGTAACTTGAGCCCATTATTCCATGTCCTGCACTCTGGGGTGATCAAGAAGAGATCCTGGCCTTCCTCTCTCTGACAGCATTTCAAGTACTTGAAGAGCACTATCACATCTCCCCTCAGTCTTCTCTTCTCAAGGCTAAACATGCCCAGTTCTTTCACTTTCTCCTCATAGGGCTTTGTTTCCAGTCCCCTGATCATCTTCATTGCCCTTCTCTGAACCTTTTCCATTTTGTCTGCATCCGTCTTAAAGTGTGGTGCCTAGAACTGGACATAGTACTCGAGATGAGGGGAGCTAGTACTTCACATGATTTGGAATCTATACTTCTATTAATGCAGCCCCAAAATAGCATTTGTCTTTTTTGCAGCCACATCACATTTTTGGCTCATATTCAGCTTATGATCTACAACCATTCCAAGATCCTTCTCGCCTTGTTGAGCCAAGTCTCCCCCATCTTGTAACTGTGCATTTGGTTTCTTTTTCCTAGGTGCAGAACTTGGCATTTATCCCTATTAAATTTCTTTCTGTTGTTTTCTGCCCAGCTCTCCAGTCTATCAACAACACTTGAATTTTGTTTCTGTCTTCCAAAGTATTAGCTATCCCGCCCAATTTTGTGTCATCTGCAAATCTGATCAGCATTCCCTGCACCTCCTCCTCCCAGTCATTAATAAAAATGTTGAAGACTGAGCCCTGTGGTAGCCTACTCATTGCCTCTCCCCAGTTTGAGAAGATCCCATTGATAAGCGCTCTTTGAGTCTGATTCTGTAGCCAACTGTGGATCCACCGGATCGTTGTTTCATCTAGCCCACTTTGAGCTAGTTTGCTCATCAGGATATCACTGGGCATTTTGTTGAAAACTTTGCTGAAGTTGAGGTATATTATGTCCACAGCATTCCCACAGTCCACAAGGAGGTTACTTGATCAAAAAATGAGATCAGATGAGATCAAATTAGTCTGGCAGGATTTGTTCTTGACAAATCCATATTGGCATCTAGTAATCACTGCATTGTTTTCAAGCTGCTTATATACTGATTGCTTTATAATCTGTTCCAGAATTTTTCCAGGGATTGATGTCAGACTAAATAGTTCCCAGGTTCCTCCTTTTGCCCTTTTTGAAGATAGGGACAACATTAGCCCTCCTCCAGTCATCTGGCACTTCACCCATCCTCCATGATTTCTCAAAGATAATAGATGGTGGCTCTGAGAGTTCTTCTACCACTTCCTTTATTACTCTAGGATGCAGTTCATCTGACCCTGGAGATTTGAACTCATTCAACATAATTAGGTGTTCCTTGACCATATGCCTATCGATCTCAAGCTGCAATCCTGCCCCTTCAGCCTGTACTTTGCCTTTGCCAGGGGGCTCATAGACCCTCTTTTGGAAGAAGACTGAGCCAAAGTAGGAATGGAGCACTTCTGCCTTTTCTTTGTCATCTGTTATCATTTTGCCATCCTCATTGAGTAGTTGAACCACCATTTCTTCTCTCTGCCTTTTACTATGCACATATCTGAATAAAGCTTTTTTGTTGCTTTTAGCATCCCTTGCTAACCTCAGCTTGTTCTCAGCTTTAGCCTTCCTGATGCCATCCCTGCATTTCTGTGCTACCTGCCTGCACTCTTCCTCTGTTGCTTGACATTCCTTCGACTTCCTGTATGTGTCCTTTGTTGTTTTCAGGTCATCTCTAAGTTTTTTGTGAAGCCACACTGGCTTCTTCTGTTGTGCTCCACCTTTTTTTGGTTGGAATTGTTTGTAAGTGTGCCTTTAGAATTTCCTTTTTGAAAAGCTCCCACCCATCTTGGACTTCTTTTCTCATTTGAGTCACTTGCCATGGGACCTTACTGATCATTGTTCTGAGTTTATTAAAATTGGCTTTCCTAAAATCCAGGGTACAGGTTTGGCTACACTCAGCTTTTGCCTCCTTTAGAACCAAGAACTCAAGTATAACATGGTCACTTTGCCCCAGAGTTTCTGTAACTGCTACTTTATCCACTAAGTCATCTCTGTTGGTTAGGATCAAGTCAAGGATAACCGATCCTCTAGTTTCATCCTCTGCTTTCTGTAGGTTGCTAATCAAACTCAGGGGGAAAATCATCTGTGAAATCAGTCATTATTAAAGGTGATCCCCCCTAGAACAGGAATAAGGTAAATAATAGGAATTAATGGGTAGAACACTACTGTTCTTTGTGAGAATCAGAAAAACTGAAATGCAGATGGAGATGTAGGGAGGGATTACTGCTCCTTGAAGTAGAAATGTAAATAATAAAACCAAATCTGCATTTGCTTTCTATGTGAAAACTCAGGCATTCGTGTCCCCATTGCAGTCCTTTTTGAAACTCAGATTCTTATGAGAAATATTTAGGCCTTGGGGACTGGAAACACTGCCAAGGCCTTCCTGTTCTATATCCCATGTGCATAATATATTCATAGATCTCTACGATATTCACCAACTGAATCTTGCACTGCACAGCCCCAGATGGTTTCTGCAGTTGAGTTATGCAGACTTAAGAACATATGACAAGCCCTGCTGGATCAGATCAAGTCCTACCATGTCCAGCATGCTGTTTCTCACAGTGTTGCCAGGATATGCCCATAGGAAGTCCACAAAACAGGACATGTTGTTTCCCAGCAACTGGTATTAGAAGACATGTTAACAACTTAGCTTAAACTAAGGGTTTCATGGCCGCAAATAGCATCTGCTATGCCATTTGTGTCTGTGGTTTTTCACGCGATAGGCTAGCTTATCCCTGGTGATCTGGAGCCAGCTGGTAGGTCTGCGGAGTTGCCGCAGGCAGGATCCGGATGAGGGGGAATTCCGGAGGGAGGAAGAGGTAAGTGCTCCATTCTGACACAGACTCTGGAGGCCGGATTCCTTTGAATCTGGCCTCATTGGGGTCCGTTGTGGAATTCTCTGCCATCCCTATGTAGGCAGTCCTTCAAGTAACTTGGTCCCAAACCATTTAAGGCTTTAAAGGTCAAAACTGGCACTTTGAATCAGGTGCAGAAACACCCTGGTAACAGCACAGCTAGCACAGTAGAGGCGTTATGTGATCGAATCGCCTCATCCCCACCAATACTCGGGCAACTGCATTCTGCACAAGCTGCACAAGTTTCTGAACCATCTTCAAAGGCAGCCCCACGCATTACAGTAGTCCAGCCTGGACGTCACTAGTGCATAGACAACTGAGGGAAGGTCCATCTTCTCCAGATAGGGCTGCAGTTGGTGTACCAGCCTAAGCTGGTAAAAAGCATTCCCGGACACCACAGCCACCTGGGCTTCCCTGTTACCTCAGTCAGTGTCCAGGAAGACTCCCAGACTGTGGACTTGGTCTTTCAGGGGGAGTGCAATTCCATCTAAGACCAGTTGTAAACCTCCATCCGAAGTAGTTGGTTTCCCAACCCACAGTACCTCCGCCTTGTCTGGATTAAGTTTCAGCTTCTTCACCCTCATCCATCCCAAAACAGCCTCCAGACACTGGTTCCAGAGTTCCACAGCCTCCCTGGGATGTGCAGATGGAAACGAGAGGTAGAGCTGAGTATCATCTGCATACTGATGACATTTCAGCCCAACGCTCCTGATGACTTCCCCCAGCAGTTTCATATAGATGTTAAAAAGCAAGGGGGACAAGATAGAGCCTTGCGGCACCCCACAGGCTAATGTGACCCAAATGCTGCATCTCTACTCTTGAAGGCAATTTTAGGTGTAGTAGTGATAGTAGCAGTAGTGGCAAAATGGAATCTCCAAACGTTTAGGAATTACGGAGGTAAGAGTGGCTACTGGCCCCAGTTCTCATACCACTTGCATAGTCCCTTTTGAAATGAGGGCTACTACCCCTTGAGTGAGCAGTGGCATGCACTCAAGGGTGATGAAAATACACTTGATGGTAGTTTTTTGGTTGTAAAAATCAAAATAAGATGCCTCGATGTGCTATTAATTGCTTTGCTTTTATGTTTTAATTATAATATTGTCTTTCATTGTTGTTAGCTGTTTTGAACATCAATTGTACTGTAAAGATGGGATATACATTTGATTAATTAATGCCTAGTTCCATGCTGAAGCTTGTGCATGAAGAGACAAGAAATTCAATAAAGTCTCTAAAATCAATAGTCTGCTTAAATACCTGCCCATTTGTAGGCTTGATTTTGTTGCTTTAATATGGGGGTGGGAGAATTGTGGCACAAAGGCTGCATGCAGACTTCAGCCTGGTTTTATGGGTCCTTGGCCAAGTTTCAAACTCCACCCAGTTTGCAAACTCTGCCCACTTCTGGCTCTAGCTCTGCCCATTTTGAACTCTGGGCCTGCCCACTGCTGCAATGTGAACCCCCAACAGGTATTTGACCAAAGTAGTGGGAATCTGAATGGAAAAAAGTTTCCCCACCCCTGCTTTAAAAGCTAAGTTCAGGCATGAGGCTTATGAAGTACCAAAGTTCAGCAGCACTTTGGGTGGTGGTTTGCTAGAGGGCTGCCATTTTCTGCTGCTGAATCATTCTGCAGACAGTGTTACCTAGGGGTTGTAGGCCATGCAAACTCCCCCGCCCTTTACAAAAGCTAAATCCCATCTTCACATGGTAGAAGGTTATCTCCCTCCAGTTCTAGGATCCTGGTCCATTCCATTAGGGAAAAAATCCCAAAGGCACACTAGAGTAATACCTTTATTAGGACTAAGTAAAATATTACAAAATAGTGGGCAAACTTTTCAGTACTTCAGAACTCTTCTTCAGGCTGCATGTTAAGCAATACAACAAAAACACACATGGGGCTGTATTGACAACGCCGTGGTGTCCAAAAGGCCTTTAGTACAGTACATAGATTCATGAATAGCCGTTAGGCACTGTAAACAGTCGACAGTCTTGTCAGTACTTGTGAAATGTGTGTGGGACGGCTAGCAATAATAGACGCTCATCCCTCTTCAAGATCTACTGCAAGGTTATTATAAACTTTTAACAACTGTAATCTTTCTTCACACATGGGACAGATGGTCTGTGCTAAAGACTGGCCTTGCCTATTTTTCCATGCAGAATGTCAGCCAAAGGTTCTTGAAGAAAAACCATTTGGCTGCTTTTGATTAAAATGAAGTTTTTCAGCACAGGGGTAATTTGGATGTTTCAAAAGAATTTTGTGTGCACTCAGAATCTTTTGAAATTGATTGTTTGGCAAAGCATTAAACACTAATGGGAGATGACTGCAGCAGTTTCTTTGTCCTTTAAGGAGAGACGGCTATTTTTGGATTTTCTATTGAAGGCACATGGTGGTTTTGATTGCTCAGGATGTTTAGAAAGCATTATATATGCATGTTCACTGCAAATGAAAGTTGACTAATTTATCCTGCACTGAATTTTAGTCCATGAACTAAAATATTTGCCTACTTCGGAAGGGATTTTTTTTAATGATAGATCTGATGCCATGTAGCTGCATTTTAATCTGTGCATCGAATTACTGTTTATAGAACAAAGATACAGCAAGAATTAGCCTGATGCAGTAACTCCATTGACATTGGTCCAGCTTTGCTCTGATAAAGAGGCTGGGTTATGAAGGACTTCCATTCCATTAGTTTGCTCCTTTTGTGCCTTTGTACCCTGTTCAGTGTCATTGATATCTATCTAATGTGTCATGGAATAGGAACATTTGGGTTCTCAATGAGTTGGCACAGGATAATGTGACTATAGGTAGCATACACAAGAAAAGAGAGTCAGGCCAGTCTGGTAATGCAAATATAGTGGAACCTAGGGAGAATTTACAGTAGGGCCAGTTTCATTTGTGCAGCATTGCTGCACCAATATTTTTACAGTACACAATGGCTGGTCTGGGGGCACATGGTAATGAATACAGCACAGTATCAACGGTGTTTATAATGTGCTCGAGCACCACACACAAATGTATAGTGTTGTAGCTGTGGGAGAAGTAGGAGGAGCTCAAAAGGTCACATGTTATCATTTGTGTTTATAGCACATGCTCGCACCTCAAGCCACAGTATGGTGCCACAATTGTGGGAGAAACAAGAAGCCATGCTGCTGTTTTATTTTGCTTTTTTGGAAGTCTGCTAGCTGCAGATGTACATTTGTTGCTGTGCAGGAATGGAGGTTTAAAAACAAAGTGTGTTATTCACTGCTGCACAGCTGTGTAGGTGTGGTGAGAAATAGTCACATACACACACACACACACACACACAAATCAACTGCATGCACACCTTTGCAGCTGTGCAAGAATGGGGGCGTAAAAATAAAATATGTGTTTAGTCAGTGCTGCACAGCTAGGTATGTGCATGGTGGAAAATAGCCACAAAAAATAGCAGATTTCCTGCCCACAAATCCCATGAAAATCAGTGTGAGGAAAGAGCAGGGAAAGGAAGGCGCCAGAGAAAGAAGTGTAGATCTTACCATGGGAGGGGGGGATGTTGCAAAACAGGTTCTACAACTTTAGAGCCACTCCCAATGGTAAGAGGGATAATACCGCTAGATTGGAAAAGATTTTTAGCGCATAGGAATTGCAAGCAGGAAAAGGTCATAAAAATAATCTGGGGAAAAATGAAATATTGAGAGAGAAATAGCGGCAGGACAATGGGTTGGGGAGTGCATCATATGGCCCATGTGTGAACCAAACATTACAATACTGAGATACAACGCTAGTGTAGATTGGCCCCTGGTTAAAAAAACAACATAATGCTATTATTAACAAATCAGTTGGGATCAAAATACAGAACTTAAAGGTGCTTTGAGGCCTTACAGGCAGGAGTCCAATAACTGAGAAGCAAAGCCAATGGCCACAGAGGTCTTAAGAAAATCGAGAAGATGGCCCAAACCCCAGGCAACACAAACACCACAATCCACACACCAGGAGCTCCTTCAGAGTTCTGACTGAAACCTGGAGCAGATTCACTGCCCCACTGACATCATAGCCAGCAGCTTCCACTGCCACACACAAACCCCAGGACACACAAACACACAGCACATGTAAAATAATCCCCTTGCTCTCCTATCTAGATCCCTAGGACTCGCAACACCATCCCTCTCTAGACCCTCCCCCAGATGCTCACTACCACCCCCATTTTACCTCCCCCCTCCTTGGGTTGGCTAAGTATGCTTCAAAACAAAGCACTGGGCTGTAGCCACCCAACTTTTTTACTTTCTAAAAATGCCTTTGCCGCTCACATGGGGCTCAGAGGCATTCTTGGATGTAATGCTGGAAGCCTGTGCTTTGCTTTGCAGCATGCCAGCTGTCCAGTTCATTTTTTATTTTTTAAAAATGAAAATCTTAAAAAGTTAAAAAATAAATCACTAGGGGCAGGAAGCCTGGTGGGTGCCAAGGCAGGTGTCCATAGTCACAGTGGTGCCTACAGGCACCATGTTGGACACCCCACTGTTAACCCAGTACAATTCCTGCTCCCTGGTCTTCTGGCCCAGGTTTAGCCTAGTCTAGCACTACGCACTATTGGGGATATTCCCTTGTGTTATGAGAAACTGATTGGAATAATTGGGCTGGGGAAAATATGGTATAATTTGAGCATGTGTCACCCACTATTGTTCTGCAAGAATAGGAGGCATCCTGCCTTCCCCTCTGTTTCGACTTCACTTGAGAGGGAGGGAGGAAGTCATGTATCATACGGCCAGAAAATCTGTCCTTTCTAACATAGAATCATATCATTCTAAGTCTTGCCTTTCTTTTCTCTCTCTCTCTCTCTCTCTCTCTCTCTCTCTCTCTCTCTCTTTCTAAAGTAAAGAACTCAGTGTGTGTCTGTAATATATAGAGTGACATCTTTCTGTCTCTGTCAAACAGAAGAGGTGATGTACATTAAAGAAATTTAGTGTGCAGAGATGGAAAATAACAAATGTTTAGATGGCTAATAACAGCTGTTTTAAGCTGCAGGGTACTCAGCTCCTTAACTGATATCTTGGTAGGAATGTCATTACCTAAAGGCCATCCAAAATTTATTTTCTTATTATTTCATTTTTATTGGTGTCGATAAAAAATAATAAAGATGAACACTCCACAGCAAACGATTTTATTGCAGTAATAGTAGCTTTAAGAAAGAAAAAGTTGTGATTATATCAACTTGGGAATCTCTTAAGCTGTTTCTAATAAAAAGATATAATGAGAAACTGGAATGTTATATCCTTATCTAAGAAAACGAATAGCCTTTAAACCACCCCCCCAAAGAAAACATGTCCCTTGCTACCAAAACGTCATTTGAAGAAGGAGGCATTTTCAGAAATAACACTGTAAGGCGGTGTTTCCTAAATTTCTGATAGGCAAGGAACAGTCTTTTAAAAAGGTCTATCAGCCTGTACTTGTACCACCCTGTCCCTGCTCTTGGGCTGGGCAGGGGAGAGGCTCATCTTGTTTTCTTGCCATTAGGGGAAGTACATCAAGTTGTGCCACAGGATAGGACCTCCTATGTGGTGGCATCCTGACTTTGGAATGCTCTTCTGTAAGAGGTATGCCTGACACCAACTTTATTGACAATTCGATGCCAGGATATGACCCATCTGTTTACCCAGGCATTTATAAGTGGTTAGTTGCTGCTGCAATAGATCTTGTTGCTGATTGTTTTATTGGTTTTTATTATAAGCCTATTTATTGTATTTTATTGCTGCTTTATTTTTATTTTTTTAACATTGCTATTACGCACCTTGGGATTTTATGAAGGGCAGGATATAAATAGATTGAAATAAATCAATGAAATAAATTTCACTCATAGACCTAAAAAGGACTCCTTGTTGTAAGTGTGTAAGATTAGGAATTACTCATCGCCAGACAAACCCGACACTCTAGGTTGGATGCAATCAAGTTAGCTGCACTAAATGTCCCATTGAAATCAAGGTGAAAAGTTAGTCCTGATAAACTTAAGTCTCACTGATTTCAAAAGGATCTAAGTGTGACTTACTTGCTCTGCATCCAACCCTCTGTGTCACTGCTCTGGGATAGTCTTCTGACTGGAAGGGAGGCAAGTCCAGAGGTAGATATTTTATGTATTTCATGTCATTTATAGACTGCTTTTCTACATGTATCTATTCAAAGTGGCAAACTAATCAAAACCCAGATATTGTTACAACAAATTAATTAAAACTAGTGATACTATTGAACTTCATAATGAGCTGACGCTCATTGGTTGAAACTTGTCCACTCGTAATGCTCACTTTTGTAGCGAGTCTGGATCAATGTATTCACTATTATATTTGGAATTGACTCTGAGCTTTGGTGCCTGCACAGTCTGCATCTTAACAATGCAATTTCTGCACATGTGCTGAGTTGGTTTAACCCTTGAATGATCCAGTGTATCCACCACTGCTTCCCTCTTCACCATTGCCGGAGGAGGACTCTGCAGGTCCATCTTCTTTCCTCCATATACCGGTGACTGGCGAGTCAACATCATATGACGTTATCACGCGGGCAAGCCACCAATCAGGAAGGAGGCACATAATGCGGTGGTGCATGACATCCTGTCGCACTATGTGATTCCAAACTACGGCTTCCAAGATGCACTTTGATATTGCACATGTTGAAAATTTTGTATACACAGAATGAGATCCTATATTTCTTTCACATGAAAGAAAGAAAGAAAGAAAGAAAGAAAGAAAGAAAGAAAGAAAGGCAATAGAAAATAAAACTGTGGGAAACCATTTAAAATTTGGTGGTCCCTTTTAAAAATAGCATGAGCAACTGTGAGAGGAATTGGTGATACACCTGGAAGTGATGTCCCAGGCACCACTGAACAAATGTCTGTGACACTAGCACGACCTCCATCTTCAGTGTCCATAGGAAAGCATGTGTGTTGCACTTGTTGAACATAAAGGGCTGTTTCACAGCAATTGCAGTAAAATATGAGCAAATAGCTAGAGGAGTGTTTGCTGGAGTGATGCCACCTGGACAAATGGTTGACAGCTGAACGGTCCACCTGGTAAAAAGTTATGTGCCAGGGACCTATGCGCACAGAAACATGTTTCCACATGCACGTCTCTAACTGGATTAGGAATATTGTGGGCAACAGATGCTGCCCATGCAGCTCCCCCTCCTCCAGTCCAGTTGCTGGAGCTGCACCTGTGGCATAGTAGAAAACTGGGGATAGTGCATATCAGATATTTGCAAAGTGGAGTAGGGGACAGGACTTAGTCTCTTCCCCCGCTACTCTTGGCAAAACAACGGATGGGTGTAAATGCTTCCCCCCCCCAATTAGAGCTGCATTAACAATACAGATATACGAAAGTATCTCTTTTGAGATGTCTAGTGATCAGGGTGTCTTGGATTAGTCTTCTGTCAATAGAAAAATTGACTGAACGAATATGGCATCAGGGTCAAATGTACCCCAAGAAAGCCATACGAATAAAACACCTCGTGAAAGTTATGAAGCGTGACGCTATTTGCAAGAAAAAGCAATCATGCCTTTATTGAGACCTCTCATTCCCCAGCAAAACAACAGAGTTGCATATTAGTCACTGGGGTCAATGATCCACTCTGATGTAAAGCACAAATGGTGTGTGGGGCCTAACTGATCTCGCAGTTTTTTGTTGCTGCAGTTTTCTGTCTTCGCATCAACAACAGAGATGACCCCAGCCAATTCCCCTGGGGTCAGCAGGCCCTACCAGTTCTGATGCTACCTCTGTCAGCATCCCAGATAAGCTGACTATGTCCCTAGATACAATCCAAGATTCAACCGTAGACCCAGTCTACTAGGAAGAATAATCTTTTGGGATGTTCACACCATCATGGATTGTTCAGTTTCCAAACAGTATAGGTATTGAAGCAGACAATGTCCACTATATTGTTTTTTATAGTGGACATAATAATTCTGTTTAATTTTTAAATATGTTGTGTTTTTAGATCTTTACATTGCTGCTGGCTTAACTCCAGTTTTTACTTTGGCTTTATTTTATTTCAAACTTTTAAAGGTTTTATTATGTTTGATCATAATTTGTGTGAACCACCCAGAGAGTTTTGCCTATTGGGCGGTATAGAAATGTAATAAATAAAAAAAAAAAATGGAAAACCACAATCAACTTGACTGGCTGCTGTTTATTTTTAAATTTATTGTATGCCACTCAGAGAGCTCTTCGTTGCTGTGGGGTGGCATACAAGCATTATTAATAATAAATAAGGGATCAATCCTATCAGGATATCCAGTGCAGGGAAGGTGAAGCATGGAGGGCATCTTCTCCTCTGCGCTCCAGCTGCCCTGCACTCATGGCTGGATGGCCGATTTCGGCTGTCTAGCTGCAGGATTTGGAGTGTGGGGTGGAGACTGCATGATGCATAGGAAGTGTCAAACTGGCACTTCTGCACTCCCTGCCCCTCCCCACCCCTGGGAACACCCCCTTTTGCCCCACTCTGCATTGCTCATTTGAGTGTGGAGCCCAAGGATGATCCGTGCTGCTTATGAGGTGGTGGGGAAGGGGGCGAGGAGGCAGTTTTCTGGGAACAGACCTCAGAGCGTGGGCTGGGCTTCGAGGTCAAATTCTGGAAACTGAACAATCCTATGGCTGTCTAGCCGCTGTCTAGAGGCCATAGGATTGCACCCTATGGAAGTGTATGTGGAGGCCATCCAGTCACAGGTGTCTACACCACCTTTAGTCTAATAGTAATAATGATCATGGGCTTGGATTTGTTGTCTCAGATTGCTACATCTTTATGCATTGAATAAAGGAGAATCACTGTCATTTCTTTGGTACATGGACAACAAATGCCAAATCTTTTCAAAAACCAAAAATACTGCTGTTCACCAGTCTGGATTTGTTGGCAAGGAATGCTGGAGGAATTACTGGGTTCTATGCAATGTTAGTCCTATTTAGAGTAAACCAATTGAAATGAATGGGACTTAAGTCAGACTAACAGAAAACCCTCTGTTTTGTTTATTTCTTTTCCAGTGTGCCAACAAGAGTCAGGTGGCTGTTTTTTAAATCTAATTTCCTGGCTAGCGGCATGTTGGTGAAAAAGTCATCAGATGTAAAAGGTCACCCGTAAATGTGGTATCAAACACTGTCTGGCCTAGATTTTCAGCTGCTGAGGCACCCTTATATATGTCAGCCTCATAAACGTATAAACACAGCCAGAATTTTATGCCATGCTTTTCAGGTTTGATTGATATATTGTGTCTTATCAGGGCACCTTCCACTGAATGACACTAATTGTTCATCAGTGTAACATTCCTATATGTTACAAAGCACTGTGGGAGAGTCTTGCATTTGGAATCAAAAGGACCCCCAAAGCCAGACTAATACGTTTTGTGTGAATTGATAGCTATGATGAAAGACAGTTTTGCTGGGTCACAAGAAAAGTTTTAACTGAGGTGGGTTTTTTTTTGGTGTCTTTTTTTTTTTTTTAAAATAAGAAATCAGGTTTATAAAGGGGTTTAGTAAATCTGCATGATACTGCTCAGTCCTGATGCTGTTTGTGGTGCTTTTAAGGAAAGTGAGTAATTTGTCTATTATGAAAACAGATGAAATAGTGTATTTTCACCCTTTATACTCCTTTCTCATATGAAATGAACATAATAAGTTTGTGTAGCAAATAACTTTAAGCAGTATTTCACAGGGTCATATTGACCTCTGACAGCTCATGTCAGAGGTCCATATGGTTTGTCAGAGGTATGGTTTTTCAGCTGTTCTAGTCATTCGGGAGTAGAATTGACACCAAAAGCCATAAGAGTAAAAAATATGATTTTTCACTGAATTAAAGTATCCCCCCCCCCCCCATCACTATAGGGCAATTCACACCACATTGTGGTTGAGGACTGCCTTGAACATGGGGTTGTGGAAGACTGACACAAACGTTGTATTAATTTTTTTCAGGATCATTGTGGTATGTTTGATCACACCTGTTCACAGCAGATTAATTGTGTACCAAAGTTCATTTTTCTTCTTGGTATAGAAGGACCCAAAATATTTTGGAGTACACTTTGAGTCTTCCATTTTGTGGGAGAAATGAACAAATGTCCCAATTTTAGATTCTTCTGGTAATCAGGGTGTCTTGAACTATCCATATAACAATTTTCAGGTCTCTAGGTTATGGGAAATTAGGCAAACAAGAAAGTTGGGGATTGTCTTATTGGACCCCAGGACCACCAATAGAGAGTAAATGGAATACAGACATCAGAAGGAAGATTGTGGCTCAGGCAGAACATATACAGAATGATGGGGAGGTAAAGACTTGTATTGGGTCTTGATTCTGCCTTAGAAACAAACTGTATTTCTGAAGAGAGGCCCACCACATCACACTTTGCAAGCCCTGGAGTGGCATTAGTTCTGCCAATGGAATCCTTCTCAAACTGCCCTCTCAAGATGTTTCTTTGTGAGAAGGAGCCTCTTCTCTGACCCAGAACTCTGTGTTTTCTTGAAGCCTTTGCCCAAGCTGCAAGTTCCAGAAAAGTGAATGTTATGTTGCTTTACTTGTCCAAGATATTTTGTACTCAAGTCATTTCCATATAGATGACTGATGATATGAATTGCATCCATCATTTCCATACAGCTTATCTATTAAAATTAAACTCCTAGTGAAACAGCTTGTAAGATTCTTTACTGCAAAGAACCTGAAACAATTAGGGATTTAAATTATTTGAATACAGACATCAAAATTAAGTCCTAGGATTATTATTAAGTGTTTCAAAAGCAAAGGGAATGAATAAACAAATGAAAAGAAAGAGAAACAAAAGAAGCAATTATAAGGATTATTTTTAAAAAAGCATACATAATGCAGCATTTCAGATCTGTCCATTGCTAAGTTAAAGGGAGAATTAACACTGGTAAACAGTAGTAACTGACAATGCATAGGGGGGAAAGGACTAATCCATCCCACATAAATCAGTAATTCATGCTTCTGTTGGATAGCTAAAACATAAATAGGTTATTGAAAGATACTTTCTGTGGCACACAACAAATGCTGTGAGTTATAATAAAAAGAAGCACATAATGCAAAGCTTAAATATGAGTGATTTGTATCTCCTATGTAGCTGAGCTTAAAAGGGGAATATATAAAAAATTATATAGTAACGCTACAAAATAAATAATGGGAGAAATGTGAATTGGAATAGTGAATATAGTGTATATTATTTTTGAAAACAGTTTCTTTCTGAAATTATGATTATTTTGAAATAATAATAACAATAACATAACAAATATTTATTATTAATAATAATAATATAGCACCATCACTGTGCATGACACTTTATAGAGTACAGGAGGACAGGTCCATGCCTTGAGGGGCTTACTAGGGCTGGCCCTACTATTAGGCAGAGTGAGGCAACTGGTGGTGTGGACCGGTGGTGTGGACAGGGAGTGGTGGCAGGGTGTTGGAGCACTGAACTGTACATGTACCACACAGCCTGCCCTTTGCACCCTAAGCTACCGTGCTGCCCTTAGGTGCAGTAGAGGCAGCCAGTGTGGAATAAGATTCAGCTGCCAATCTGGTCAGCATCTATACATGGAATGGGGGTGAGCATCTTGTTCTACACCTCAGGCAGCAAAATGTCTTGGGCTGGCCATGCGGTTTAGGCTTATAGGAGAAACGACAGCAGAATAGGAGGTAGGGGTTAACAGGGGAAGAATATGTGATCATTTCAAGTGCACATACTTAGGTTTAGTTACTACAGGACATGGGAACCAACAGATCATGCCATCACAGGACAGGTGGCTTTTGAAGAAGGATTTGAAGTAAATGAGATATAGACTATCCTGGTTTCCTTAGTAGTTTTGTATTACATTGTGATGGAACAGCTAATGCAGTGGCCTAATAGAGGAATAAGCTGCATTGCAGGAGCACAGGAAGCTGCCATATACTGAGTCTGACTATTGCTCTGTCTAAATCACGGATGGGAAGTGGCTCACCAGGGTTTCAGGCAGGAGTTCTTCCACCCGCATCTGAAGATGTCAGAGATTAAACTGGGGACCTTCTATGTGCAAAGCAGGTGCTCCACCATTGAGCCACAGCTCCTCTCCCCAAGATGCTGTAGTGCTGCGATTCACTGATATGAAGTCATCGGGTCTAAGAAAGATGTTACATGTGATTCTTCCCTTTTTAAGTTAAAGAGAGAATTAACCACGTTAAAAAGGAATAATGAATAACACATAGGTGGAGAAAGGACTCACCCATCCCATAGACAAGTAAGACTGGAATACTAGTATATACACCTATCCCAGAGTAATTGAATTGGTAGCTATGCATAGATTACACTGTAATCCATGCTTCTGTGCAGTCAAAGGGGAAAGTTGCATGGGTCACTGGAAGATACTTTCTCAAATGACAGGAACATAGGAAGCTGCCTTATACTGAGTCTGACCCTTGGTCCATCCAGTATTGTCGACACTGACTGGCAGCGGTGGCTCTCCAGCGTTTCAAGAAGGTGTGTTTTCTGGCCCTACCTGAAGATGCCGGGGACTGAACCTGGCACCTTCTCCATGTAGAGCATGTTTAATGAATTCTATGCAATCCTGAGTACAACTCAGATCAAAATGGCCATTCTTTAGGGTTGTGCTAGTATCCCCAAGAACTGCTTCTGTCCATATTCCACTCACAGAACCCTTTGGTTCCTGCTGTCACCACACTGCATTTCCCCATTTGCCAAAGTAAATTCAGGGACAAGGATAAACTTCAGGCTATTTACACAGTATTAGCATTGTTAAACTCACCATGCAAACAGGGACAGGCTTTCCCCCCTGACAGCATGTGCCCCATGTAGCTCCACCCCTACAGATACAGCATGAATACCTGCAGTGGTGAGACCCTCACATGTACAGCTACAGTATATGTCAGGATTCCCTTTTGTCCCTGCTGTAAACTTCAGAACCCAAATCAAAACACAGACAAGAGGCTTCAGTTCTCAGCTTTTACTCCACTACTTCAATGGGTCATTCAGATGCAAATGGTCAGTGAGTTACAGTCTACAAAAGAAACACCTTCAGGGAGTTCAAAGGAAAGCTACAAAAGTTGCCCACCATTTGAAGAAAAGGTGGGCAACTGTCCTAACTTAAGGGGTGGGGGTGGGGGATCTCCCTCTCTCTCATGAGGCCTCTGAGTGCTGCTGTTCACACTGGGCCAATCGGGCAGACTGTCTAAGCTGTGCCCCTGCCATCTCTGTCTTGGTTCTGCGTCTGCGCCTGGAGTCTAAGAATTCAGGCTCTCCAAGCCCTACCTCTCCCTGTTTGCTATCTCTCACAGGGGTGTGTGGAGAGAGGCCCTCTCCATCCAGCTGGGCCTTTGAAGCCTGAAGAGTCTGTGTCTCTGTCTCTGGACAAGCCTGGGAAATTTCCTCCTCCACCTCCTGCAATTCCTCTTCAGAATCTGAGCCACTGAGCCACTCCCTGTGTTCAGAGGCAACCCTGACACTATATGTGCAGAGGCTTCCACATGATTCAGAGCCCTGCATGCCTGTACATGGGCATTCTTACATTTATTTATAGTATTGTTATGCCACTTCTCAGGCAAAAAGGGTCCCAGCATAGCTTACATGTAATCAATTAAACAAGACAGTCCCTGCCTGCAGGCTTAAAAGACACAATGCACAAGGAAAAGGGAGGGAAGAGAGACTGGTGGAATGGCTCTGCTCTCCTTCAGTTCAGCCTGCTGGAATGGCTGCTGCTGGTGACAGTTGAGGGAGGCCTTTCAGCAGGGCTGGTGGAATAGCTCTGCTTTCCTTCTCCTCTCCCTCTGTACAGCCTTCTGGAATGGCTGCTATTACAATCCCTATCCTGGATTGCAACCTGAAGGTAGGGAACAGATTCCTGCAGCCAAAAAGAAAAGGTACTCGCCAACATTTCCAGACAATTGGAGACACAACCATGAATTTCAAGACTGGATTGTGAAAGCTTGCACCACAACTGTCCTGTCTGGCTCAAGGTGCCCAGAGGTGCCAAAGCCAACGAGGCAGGGTTCCATGTGAAAAAGCAGTGTCAAGGCCAGTCACTCACATCAGGTCAAGTCAGGTTAATTCCAGTTATGTCAGATCAAATCAGGTTTCATCAGGTCAAGTCTGATCAGGTTTGCAGAATCACAAGGGAAGGTTAGACCCGGCAGGGTCTTTCAGCACCTTGGCCAGCTCCAAGCGAGCTGAGGCACAATCTGGGCAGCTGTTGACTCGGCACGTCAAAGGCTTTCTGAAGCTTTATAAAAGTCGGCAGATCTAAGATCTGCAGTTATCCCCACAGAGAAGCTGTTTGTTTCTTAAAGGGTCATTGCCCAATTTTGTAGCCACTGGCTCCTATAGCATGGGGGCGGTGAGAGCTGTAATGGGGGAGTGTCCTCTGCATCCAAGAAGTCACGTCCTTCTGGTCTGGAAGGCCCTGGCATGGCAGGGTTTGGATTAATGGAGGGAGTCTCCTCTCCCTCAGAGTCCTCTTCAGAGTTGGAAGGGGAATCGATGCTGGAAAACCTGACAACAACTGCAAAGGGCAGACACTGTAATAGCGACTTCACATTTAAATATGATGGCATCAAGGCAGTACAGAAGCATCTGGGAACTGAAATGCACATTAAAAGAACAGTGAAGCAGAATGCTGTGTTGTCTTCCTTCTTTTCAAAAGCTCAGAGTTCAGAGGCTGTCCATGTTGCTGCTGCAGAAGTTGGCAGTGTGTACTATGCTGTCAAGCGCCTAAGGACAATTACCGAAGAACAGTTACCTAATGTGGAATAAATCTGTGGAATAAATCTCGCATCAACACTGTTTGAGGACTTTGTTGTTGCCAAGAAAATGCTCTGAAGAAGAACCAAGGCAGGGAGTACAGCTGAAAATGTGCTTGGACTCATATCAGTTGAAAATGGCATGAAGGTCATTTTCTATTGATCCCGATGCCTCTACTAAGGGCCACCATAAAAAGTTTTCTGTGGCTGTGTGGAACTTTGATGCTGACCTTGGAGTCCAGGAGAAACTGCTGGACTTTACCATAATAAAAGGGACTGCTGTTACCATCAGTGACAGCCTTCTTAGGACTTGGTGAGAGCAATCCTATGGTCCCTGGGCGAGCATCCCAAGAACCCTAGGATGGCTTGTAAAATCCCTTCCAAGGTTGGAGACAGTGCTCCGACCTCAGAAGAGGGAGTTGTAGATCCACCTCTCCCAGAAGCAGGTGCAGACAACTGTGCTGGCTGCCTCTCTGAGAAATCGACCTTGGAAAATCAACCTCGGAGAGGGGAAAAGGTAGCATGCTGGTGGGTGGAGGGTGGAGGAGACCGGAGAGGCCAGGATACAATTTATCCTCAGCCTGCTCCAGCCTCCCCTCAACTCCGAAACTCCCTCGTGAGATGGGCTGAAAAGCCCAGCAGGGCACAGGAATTTCAGAAGCTTCAAAAGCAGTCCGTAGGAAGGCACCCTAAATGATCTTGGGTTATGTATCGAAAACATACAGTAGTTGCTTATGCAGCAGACAGTGCTGCTGTAAATTATGGGGCAAAGAAGTCTGTGGTCCAGATAATGAAAACACACAAGAGTTCTCTTGCCAAGGCCAACTGTTCTTGCCATATGTTCCACAATGCTGCCAGACATGCCTGTTTAAAGATCAAGTGGGATGTGGAGGCTCTTGTTGCCAAGAAAACACACTGTGGAAAAACCAAGGCAGGGAGTACATAAAGTTATGCTGAGTTCTCCAGGAGTCCCCTTAAAACTGAGAAATTCAAGGAATACTTTGAGGAGCTTGGCATGATGTTCCAAATATTTTTTAGCTATGGAAACACTCAGTAGCTCTCTCTTTTCCCTGCAGTCAAATGACTACTCCTCTCATGGCCTGCCATTAAATCCTGTTTTCTGGAGCTGGGGAAGAGCAGACCCATGACAACATATGGCAGTTTATTAGTAATCAGACAGATGATATGACAGCCAATACCATCCCCAAATTTCACTCCCAGAGTGCTACCTCTATTTTGTGCATCATTTCATGAAAATATTCCATGATTCTATTTTTTTTTGGTATGGGTGGGGGGAAATATGCAGTCAGTCCACAGTTGCACACGTTGGTATGCAGCTTGAGGGAGAAACTAGTTAACTGTAGGGACAAATTTTTTTGGAGGAAAATTGTTCTCAAGTTTAAGACAGCTACCTGATTCTCAATGTGTACATTTCAAAACAGATACAATCAAAATGTACAATCAGGGGATAATGTACTGTAAGAAGTGGTTTGAGAATACCACCCTGCAGGACTTCACAGCCTTTGATCTTGACCTAGAGTCAGAGAAGCTAGGCCCTGAACATGTCTGTAAAGTTGCCAAGATTCTGGACATTGAGGTTAATGCAGAAGATCCTTTTGATGAGTGCAACCTAATTCAGAAGTTCCTGCCAGAGGTGAGAAAACTAGATCTTCCTCTGGACCAGAAATCTCATATCTCATCTCATCTCATCTCATCTCATCTCATCTCATCACATCTATTTATTTGTATGCCACTTTTCCACAAAATTGTGCCTAAAGTGGCTCACAACATAACAAATGAACTGCAGTAAATATAATTTACAACCTATCTAACAGTAATAAATATAACAATATTAAAAGTACAATAGAAACAATTACAAATAATGCAACAACTGAGCACTAAACAGGACAGATGCCCCTCCCTTCCAGTGATGCTCCCCTACATCAACCCTCACGCATCGCCAACTGGGTTGACTATCTGAACTCCACCTCTAACTTTTCCCTCTTTGTTCCGCTCCACAGTCTAGCATTCTTGAGGTCATACCCCTCACTCTCCTCCTCCTCCTCCTCCTGGATTCTCACAGAGGAGGGAAGGGGGGGCGGGCTTCAGGCCCAGCCATCTGGGTGCTAGCATCCTGAGAAGCACGCCTATCCATATCTGAACTCTCTCAGGAAGATGCCTCCCCTGGGTCTGGCTGCTCCCCTTCTGAGTCTGAACTGCTAACTATCTCCATAATCAATCCTGACACAAATACTCCTTCCATGGGTGCTTTACTGAAACAAATCAAATTTACATCTCTTACACTAGTTGTTAGTGCTGTGATTGCCATCCCAGTGAGTAATGCATATGTAGAAACGGTGTTTTCTCACATGGGAAACATATGGACAGACAACAGAAACTGCATACTAACTCCCCTAGTTAAAGCAGAGCTTTATGTTATATTCAATTATGGTGTCCATTTTTTTGAAACATATAAAGCAGCAACCACAGTTGCTCAGAGCATGTGTTTAAATTTCTAAGTATAAATTTTAATCACTGTGCAAATATTTCTGTGATGGCAAATTCAGTTTATTATCATAAAAATAAATAGTTAAACATAATTCTTCTTGTGTATTTAATTGCATATGGGAAATCCTCTCTCTCTCTCTCTCACACACACACACACACACACACCATTTGGCAATTGTCACTGAAGGGCTTGCCCTTGTGACATCACAAGGGCCTACCCCCGTGACATCAGAAAGGCCGATCCCCTGAGTCTCAGGTGCTGGTGCTGAAATCTCAGGGAATGGGATGCTACTGACCTGGCAACCCTATGCGGGATCCATGAGGAATTCTTATTCAAATTTATGAGTCCTTTTCAGCCCTTCGAACTGGGAATATAACAAACATCCTTGGGTGAGGAGCATTGCAGCACCAGCCTAGCCTTCAAAGGAATGTATGTAGGCAAGGGGTAGAGCTCTTGCAATGTCACACCTCCCCACGTGCATTCATTATAACCACTTTGAACATCTGCAAAGGGCCCTTGCCTTGCCTTCCTCTTTTGGTGGTTAGTTCTTGACGTATAGTTTCTGTGCCTAATTCATGTAGGCTTTCCTATTCAACTAATCCCATCTTGAGCACATGTCTGAAGATGAGATTTTAAATATATCAGTATGCCCCCCCCCCCTTATAAAAGCAGAGATTCTCTGCATATTCTTACAATGGTTCTAACACTAGATGCAGGAATTGGTTGCTTACTGGTTCTAAGTTCAAGGATTAATAGTCAGAAGTCTGGAAAATGCCTTTCTGTGGCTCCAGCAAAGCTAACTGCAGTGAGGTAGGTACTATTAAATGCCCTATCCTTTCAAATATTTACCTGCAGTGGCTGGCTGGCGGGTGGGCAGGCAGGTGGGCAGGCGGCAGGGGTGGGGTAGGGGACAGCATCCATGTGAATACATGGACCCACAGAATAGCCACTTTGAGAGCTTCAGTTAACAACCACATTTAGGTTACAATCCTATACTGACTTACTTGGGAGTAAGTCATATTGAACTGAATGCTTGCTTCTGAGACACCTAGATAGGACAGCATGTCAAAGTTTGTATGCCACCTTACGTGGGGTTTCCCTAAAAAGGAGCTTAGGGAAATTTAATTTATTTTTAAATTAAAAACAAACCCTATGCACACTTACTTGGGAGTAAGCCAGTGTGGTGTAGTGGTGAGAGTGTTTGACTGGGAGATGGGAGATCCGGGTTCTAGTCCCCACTTGGCCATGGAAGCTCACTGGGTGACTTTGGGCCAGTCACAGACTCTCAGCCCGACCTACCTCACAGGGTTGTTGTTGTGAGGATAAAATGGAGGGGAGGAGGATTATGTATGCCACCTTGGGTTTCTTGGAAAAAAGGCGGGATATAAATCAATCAATCAATCAATCAATATTCCCATTGAACTCAGAGGGGCCTACTTCTGAGCACACAAGTGCTCAAATGATTAAGAAAAATTATATAAATAAAGTCACTTCTATTTTATTATGCCCTGTGAATAAAAATGAGCTGTTTCCTCTGAGGAAGCATAGCTTTATCTGCAAGAGGCAAATTATATTATCTGATGGTAGAAATTAAATGAAGTGGCACATATGATACATCAAGGCATTTCAAATAATGACAGTATTCTTTGTTTGAAAATACTTGTCCCTAGTCCTTCACCTTGGTGTCCCACTTCTTTGTTTCTACCAGTTTCCAAATTCCACAGGGAGGGACACCTGTTTCCAAGAGCCAAGCCTATGAGGTGCTCTGTTTCATGCTTCAGTGGCTGTATTTCATATGCACCAGTTAAACTGGTCTGGACTAGCTTTTTGAATGGGTGCAAATTATTTTCCCTCTGTGACTACCATGCTCAGCGTATTTTAAACAGCACTTAGAGGCATTATGCAATGACCAGTTGTTTTGTGTTGGTTTGTCACTTCCTTTCCTGAGCGCAGGGACATAGTTTGGTGGGTTGAATCCATTATGGGAGGTTGTCACTGCCCATCAAAGTCATCTTGGTATTTGTGAATGAGTGGAGAAATTATCAATGCTGATTATAGTTTTACCCTGGAATGTAAAAGCCCTGTGCATGCTGTTTTATCGAGTGCATTTGCTGCACTTTACTGCTACCAGATATTTCGTAATGCGAAGATGTTTATTTCCACCAGACCCTGTTGCACATTTACATGGGTCTTTCCTGATGTCAAGTTGCCAGCACCCCTGTATAGACACTGGAATGCACAGCTAGTGGTGCATATTCAAGGGCAAGGGTGGGGAACATCAAGCCCAGGCCCACACGCCTTTCCCGCAGCCGCCAATCATTTGGTGGTTTCCTGGCTTTTGTGCAGTTTCCCCCCCATTCTAAAAGGTTGAAGTGGCTTCCCTAAGGCTTAGTTACTGGCTGAAAGAGCTTTAAGCTAAACTGTGCTTGTATTTTTTGTTTTATTTTTTGGCCCCACCCCATTTTGGCCCTGCTCACCACTACAATGTAGCCCCTGAGAGCTTCTCCGAAATGGACTTTGGCCATTGGCCTGAAAGACATCCTGTTCTAGGGAAAGAGCAACCCCCATACGCAGCATGGGAAGTCTGTTATGGACCGCACAGCTGTACTGGATTTGGGAGAAGTACTTAAACCACACAACTGGATGAACACTTTGGATGAGAATAAGGACATCCTGATGAACAAGCTCCCTGGTTACAAAGCTACTCTCTGTCCCATTCTTATGTATCTTTGCCCGAATAAAGTCACTGTAGTGTGGCTCTAACACTGGTTTGTGATTAGGGATGTCAGAGATATCTGCAACAGAAACAAATGAGTTTGGATTTCTATGAATCCAACCTGCAGATTCCACAGCGGACTGGCTTTTCCTGAGACACATGGATTCCATGGACTTGTGGACCATTTTTAAAAAACTTTCTGGAATTTTATGCAAACATAGTCATAGAAAAATAAGTAAAATAATTTTTAAAACAATAAAAAACACTGGGGAAAAAATGTGCATTTTCCCCATAGGCTAAAGCATGAAAATGCACATTTTTGGGATGGGGGATTTGTGCATGGGGGGGATTTGCATATTTTGACAATTTGTGCTAATTCAAGAAATTGGGAAAATCCAATTCTGCCAATGCATGGATGATGGAACGAAAGGCAACTGACAATCTGCAAAATGTTGACAGAATGGATTTTACAAAATCTGTACATCCCTACTTGTGATGCCATGCTATTGTAGCACTTAATTTAGTATCAGCCTACCGTTACCATTCACCTGACAATGCAGCAAATCCATAAGCCACATTGATAGGAACACAGGAAGCTGCCTTATACTGAATCAGGCCATTGGTACGTCTAGCTCAGTATGGTCCTCACTGACTGATAATGGCTCTCCAAGGCTTCAGAACGAGGTCTTGCCTAGCACTATTAGAGTTGCCAGGAATTGAACTTAGGGCATTCTGCTTGCAAAGCTGGTGCTCTGCTACAGCTACCTATGTTTGCAGAGATGTGAAAAAGAGCTTTCCAAAATTAAACTGAATTTTGGACATTGATGTATTGTGGTTTAGTTTAATATCCAAGATATGTTTTGTTTATATCACTTTTGATCTTCAGACAGTTCATTTTTTGCATCTGGCTTTCTCCTTTTATTTTGTCAAAAGTGTTTATAAGGAAAACTATTTCATCTGCTGATACAGATCACTAATTCTCAGACTGAACAAACATTGTGCATTGCATGTTAACTAGGATAAAAACCAGAAGAAAATAAAAAGAACACATATGAACCCTCTGGCAATTCAATATATTGCCTGAAGAACGTTAGAGAGCTTCTAACTTTATTAAAAGATAAAAGATGTGTTCAAATGAAGCTTTGATTTTTTTTAAAAAAACAATCATATTGTCTACGATGGAATCAATTTACATAATGTAGCCTGCAATCTTGAATAAAGCCTTATTTATTTACCTTGGCCTGTAATGGAGTGAGGACTTTATTGGGTGCCATTGTGTATATGGTGTTATATGGGTTCATTTTTAAAATGTTGATGTTATTACTGTTTTATAATTTTATATATTTTTTAATTTTATGTACTGCCTTGGGAGGGTTTTCCCTAAAAGGCAGCTTAATTTAACATTTTTTTAAAATTTGTTTTTATCTGGTACTCTATTTTAAATGTCTTGCTGCGAGCTTCTGTTGATCATTTTATTTTTCTATTGTAGTTTTAAACTTTATATTGTATTCTATCTATATTTTATCATTTTAAATGGTGTGAACTGCCCAGAGAGCTTTGGATATTGGGCGATATAGATATGTAATAAATAAATAAATAAATACATACATACATACATAAATAATGTTTTAAATTAAATACAAAATTCTATACACATTTACTTAGGACTAAGATCACTGCCTTGTTGTGGCGAAGGGACTTGCGTAACTCAGTGAAGCCATAAGCTATGCTGTGCAGGGCCACCCAAGACGGACAGGTGATGGCAGAGAGTTCTGACAAAATGTGGTCCACTGGAGAAGGAAATGGCAACCCACTCCAGTATTCTTGCCAAGAAAACCCCATGGAACGTATCACAAGGCTAAAAGAGATGACGCTGGAAGATGAGCCCCTCAGGTTGGAAGGTATCCAATATGCTACTGGGGAAGAGCAGAGGGTATTTCCAAGTAGCGCCAGAAAGAGTGAAGCGGCTGGGCCAAAGCCGAAAGGACACTCAGCTGTGGATGTGTCTGGTGGTGAAAAGAAAATCCGATGCTGTAAAGAACAATATTGTTTAGGAACCTGGAATGTCAGATCAATGAATCAAGGTAAGCTGGAGGTGGTC
Source organism: Heloderma suspectum (assembly GCF_057233095.1). Taxonomy (NCBI): domain Eukaryota; kingdom Metazoa; phylum Chordata; class Lepidosauria; order Squamata; family Helodermatidae; genus Heloderma; species Heloderma suspectum. The sequence continues at coordinate 77,000,836 of NC_139462.1, forward strand.
AAACATGAGATGGCAAGATTGAACATCGACATCTTGGGAATCAGTGAACTAAAATGGACAGGTATGGGCGAATTTAATTCAGGTGACCATCATATCTACTACTGTGGGCAAGAATCCCTTAGAAGAAATGGAATAGCACTCATAGTCAACAAAAGGGTGGGAAAAGCAGTACTGGGGTACAATCTTAAAAACGATAGACTGATCTCAGTACGAATCCAAGGCAAACCATTCAACATCACAGTAATTCAAGTCTATGCCCCAACCACTGAGCTGAAGAAGCTGGGGTTGATCGGTTCTATGAAGACCTACAACACCTTTTAGAACTAACACCAAAAAAAGATGTCCTCTTCATCATAGGGGATTGGAATGCTAAACTAGGAAGTCAAGAAATCACTGGGATAACAGGCAGGAATGGCCTTGGTGTACAAAATGAAGCAGGACAAAAGCTAATAGAGTTTTGCCAAGAGAACACGCTGATCATAGCAAACACTTTTCCAACAGCACAAGAGGCAACTCTACACATGGACATCACCAGATGGTCAATATCGAAATCAGATGGATTATGTCCTTTGCAGCCAAAGATAGAGAAGCTCTATACAGTCAGTAAAAACAAGACCTGGAGCTGACTGTGGCTCAGATCATGAGCTGCTTCTTGCAAAATTTCGACTTAAATTGAGGAATCTAGGGAAAACCACTAAACCATTCAGGTATGACCTAAATCATATCCCTGATGAATATACAGTGGAGGTGAGGAATAGATTTAAGGGATTAGACCTGATACACAGAGTGCCTGAGGAACTATGGATGGAGGTCCGTAACATTGTTCAGGAGGCAGCAACGAGATCCATCCCAAAGAAAAAGAAATGCAAGAAAGCCAAGTGGCTGTCTGATGAAGCTTTACAAGTAGCTGAGGAAAGAAGGGAAGTGAAAAGCAAGGGAGAAAGGGGAAGATATATCCAACTGAATGCAGAGTTCCAGAGAATAGCAAGGAGAGACAAGAAGGCCTTCTTAAATGAACAATGCAAAGAAATCGAGGAAAACAACAGAATGGGAAAGACTAGAGATCTCTTCAAGAAAATCGGAGATCTCAAGGGAATGTTTTGTGCAAAGACGGACATGATAAAAGACAAAGAAGGCAGGGACCTAACAGAAGCAGATGGGATTAAGAAGAGGTGTAAAGAATACACAGAAGAACTATACAGGAAAGATCTGAATGTCCCTGATAGCCATGATAGTGCGGTCACTGAACTTGAGCCGGACATCCTCGAGAGTGAAGTCAAGTGGGCCTTAGGAAGCATTACTAACAACAAAGCTAGCAGAGATGACAGTATTCCAGCTGAGCGATTTAAAATCCTAAAAGATGAAGCTGTTAAAGTGCTGCACTCAATATGCCAACACATTTGGAACACTCAGCAATGGCTGCAAGACTGGAAAAGGTCAGTTTACATTCCAATTCCAAAGAAGGGCAATGCCAAAGAGTGTTCAAACTACCGCACAATTGCGCTCATTTCACATGCCAGCAAGGTGATGCTCAAAATCCTACAAGCAAGGCTTCAGCAGTATGCGAACCGAGAACTACCGGAAGTACAAGCGGGGTTTCGAAGAGGCAGAGGAACTAGAGATCAAATCGCCAACATTTGCTGGATCATGGAGAAAGCAAGAGAATTCCAGAAAAACCTCTATTTCTGCTTCATTGACTACGCTAAAGCCTTTGATTGTGTAGATCACAACAAACTGTGGCAAATTCTTAAAGTGATGGGAGTACCAGACCACCTTACCTGTCTCCTGAGAAACCTGTACGAGGGACAAGAAGCAACAGTAAGAACCAGACATGGAACAACCGAGTGGTTCAAAATTGGGAAAGGAGTGCGACAAGGCTGCATATTGTCGCCCTGCTTATTTAACTTATGTGCAGAGTACATCATGAGAAACGCCGGGTTGGATGAATCACAGGTCGGAATTAAGATTGCTGGGAGAATTATCAACAACCTCCAATATGCAGACGATACCACCCTAATGGCAGAAAGTGAAGAGGATCTAAAGAGCCTCTTGTTGAGGGTGAAAGAGGAGAGTGCAAAAGCTGGTTTGAAACTCAACATTAAAAAAACGAAGATCATGGCATCTGGCCCCATCACTTCCTGGCATATAGAAGGGGAAGAAATGGAAGCAGTGGCAGATTTTACTTTCTTGGGCTCCAAGATCACTGCAGACGGTGACTGTAGCCATGAAATTAAAAGACGCTTGCTCCTTGGTTGGAAAGCTATGGCAAACCTAGACAGCATAGTAAGAAGCAGAGACATCACCTTGCCGACAAAGGTCCGTCTAATCAAAGCTATGGTTTTCCCAGTAGTAACGTATGGCTGTGAGAGCTTGACTATAAGGAAGGCTGAGCGCCGAAGAATTGATGCTTTCGAACTGTGGTGCTGGAGAAGACTCTTATGAGTCCCCTGGACTGCAAGGAGGTCATATCAGTCCATCCTCAAGGAAATCAACCCTGAGTGCTCATTGGAAGGACAGATACTGAAGCTGAAGCTCCAATATTTTGGCCACCTAATGCGAAGAGAAAACTCTCTGGAAAAGACCCTGATGCTGGTAAAGACTGAAGGCAAAAGGAGAAGGGGACGGCAGAGGATGAGATGGCTAGATGGCGTCACCAATGCAATGAATATGGACTTGGGCACACTCCGGGAGAGAGCGCAGAACAGGAAGGCCTGGCGTGCCATGGTCCATGGGGTCATGAAGAGTCGGACACGACTGAACAACTGAACAACAACAAAGTCACATTGACCTTAGTGGGGCTTACTTCTGTGTAGACATGTATAGAATTGCACAGTTTGTACAATAGACATGAGAAACAACACATATCTGAGCCAGGAATGGATTCTGGAATGAAACTTTGTTCTGGATCCTAGAACCACCAAAATAATCTGAAATGGAACTGGGTTGTTTATAGTAAGTAGAACCACTGATGGTAGGTGTCTTACAGTGCATGCCTATATATTTCTGCTCAGAAGAATTCCCACTGACACCAAAGTAAGTGGGTATAGGATTGTAGCCTTTTTTAACTTTCTGGTCTCCAAATGCTTAAACGTAAGGGTATGCATCCACTTCAGATGAAACCTGAATCCAGAACAGAAACAGCTTGCTTTGGATTGCTTTGGGCTTTGACTGAGGTGAAACACTGTATTTCTGAAGGTACAAACTGATTCAATCTCCTTCTTAAGGCTCACATCTGCCTCAGAGATTTGGAGGAGGCAGACAGAGTAAGATTTATCATTTGATGTTAATTGGGCAGAAAACAAAAACAAAGAATCAGACTAATTTTCATTCCTTGTAACTTCCTAACCCCTGCATCCATCTTTCTGAAATTTTACTCATTGCTTACGTGTAGGCACCTTTATGATGTATGCTGTTTTCATGTACATTGTCCTCAAAACCACAGGGGCAAAGCAAATCCCTTCCCCCCAAACCTTAAAGACTCCCTGTCCCTGCTACAAAAACAAATAAAAAACCCTGCACCTATGTGTCTATAATCCTGGAGGTTACTTAGCTAAGGGCACCCCTATTATACATGTTATTTTCATACAAGTTGCCCAAAAACAACCGATGTGTGTGTGTGTGTATCCTTTTTTAATAACCCAAAATGGTAATGGCTGTCTTTGCACAGAAAAACCTGTTTCTATCTGTATGAAAGTTTGCAGGATTCATTCCCTCATAAGGGGCAACTATGTCTGCAAATTTCATTCTATTCTGCCAATAAAAAATAAAAGCTATTGAAGTCCCCTTAAAAAAAAAAACCCTCTGTGAAGAAACTTTTTGTGATGTAAAAGTTGAACTTACGTTTTGTTTCAAAGACTGAAAGGGTTAACAGTAGAAGGGGAAAATGTGTGCCTTTTACTACAGGATTGTGCTTGAGGAGAGAGATATTGTAAATATAGTGTGCTGGCAGAATGGCAGTTACTGTTACCATAGAGAGGGGGATGAGGCCAGGTTTCTCTCTTATATATATGAAGGTTTGATCAAAATTGTTATCATCTGATTGGAGAATAGCTGAACTTTCTAAAGATGCTTAATGGTTCTGAGTGAACAGAGGTGGTGTGATGAAATGTTGGCCACACCAAAGTTGATTGGCTGGAGGGTTCTGACTGGAGCAAATATAAGGAGCTATTGAGAGACAGCTAGAGGGAATTTGCCTGGGGAGAGTCTGTCAGGAAAAGTCATTAGGAGCGGAGGTGTCTTTGTGAGAAGTTGGGGAGTCTGAGGAAGCCATCAGCTAGAAAGAAGAGCAGCAGCAAGACTGGCAAGCCAATCTGAATGCTGACAGCATGTTAAGCAGAAGCTGAAGGAGGCCTGCACGTGAGAGAGGAAGACTCCTGGGACAGTCTTCAGAGGAAAGAGCTGAAGCTTGAGTGTCAAGTGGTGGTGATGGTCTGAAAACAGAGCAGCTGGTGGACCAGACTGAAGACTTCAGGGGAAGCCTGGTGAACAGCCTTAAAGGTTACCATCTGTACTCACACCCTACTAGAGAGAAGATTGTTTTTCAATCCCTCATTGTTAGGTCTGTGAGCAGTGGAGGCTGGTGGCCTTGATTTTGGTGGACCTGTAAATCCGCTCTGGGTTTCAGTTAGAACCAGCCAGAACTTTAAAGGAGCCATTCAAGGTGTTGAACCCATTCCCAAAATAGGTTTGGCACCTTGGATAGTGCCATTAGAGTTCTGGCTGGTTCTGACTGAAACCCAGAGCAGATTTAGAGGCCCATTGCAATTGGAGCCACCAGCCTCCACTGCCTGTGAGTTAACTGGGGTGGAGTGGAGCTTGATAGGGGAATTAGCTTAACTTTGGTTAGGGTTTTGAACTGGGGCTTCTAATACCTGATTGGTGGTAACAATGACAATAGAGAAGCCCTTCTTTTAAAGTAATACCATAGAAATCTTGTTTTTAAATTAACAGCAATCATAAATAAGCTTTCTTGTTTTATTTCTTTTAAAAAATATTCTTTATCTTTCGCTGTTATACCTGACTCCAGCAAAGGAGGTCGTTACCTTGTCATGGTGCTGGCGTTTCAGCACCTCAATGACATCATGAGCTAAACCGTGTAGGGACACCCAAGACAGGAAGGTCATGGCAGAGAGGTCAGACTAAATACGATCCCTGGGGAAGGAAATGGCAACCCACCCCAGTATTCTTGCCATGAAAACTAAATGGATCAGTACAACCAGAGATATGTTGGTATACCATCGGAAGATGGGACTCCCAGGTCAGAAGATGGTTAAAATGCTACTGGGGAGGAACAGAGGATAAGTTCAACTAGCCCCAGATGTGATGACACAGCTAGCTCAAAGCCGAAAGGACGGCTAGCAGCCGATGGTGCTGGTGGTGAATGACGAATCCGATGTTCTAAAGATCAACACACAATAGGAACCTGGAATGTAAGATCTATGAGCCAGGGCAAATTGGATGTGGTTATTGGGGAGATGTCAAGATTAAATATAGACATTTTGGGTGTCAGTGAACTGAAATGGACTGGAATGGGCCACTTCACATCAAATGACCACCAGATCTACTACTGTGGACAAGAGGACCACAGAGGAAATGGAGTAGCCTTCATAATTAATAATAAAGTGGCTAAAGCAGTGCTTGGATACGATCCAAAAAATGACCGAATTATCTCAATTCGAATTCAGGGTAAGCCATTTAACATCACAGTGATCCAAATATACACCCCAACCACAGATGCTGAAGAAGCAGAAGTAGATCAGTTCTATGAGGATCTGCAGCTCCTACTGGATAGTACGCCAAACAAAGATGTTATTTTCATTACAGGAGACTGGAATGCTAAGGTGGGTAGTCAAACGACACCTGGAATTACAGGCAAGCATGGTCTGGGAGAGCAAAATGAAGCAGGACATAGGCTGATAGAATTTTGCCAAGACTACTCACTGTGCATAACAAACACTCTCTTCCAACAACCTAAGAGACAACTTTATACATGGACTTCACCAGACGGTCGATACCAAAATCAGATTGACTACATCCTTTGTAGCCAAAGGTGGCGGACATCTATGCAGTTGGTAAAAACAAGACCTGGAGCTGATTGTAGTTCAGATCACGAACTTCTTATTGCACAATTTAGAATCAGACTAAAGAGAACAGGGAAGACCCACAGATCAGTTAGATATGAGCTCATTAATATTCCTCATGAATATGCAGTGGAGGTGAAGAATAGATTTAAGGGACTAGATTTAGTAGATAGGGTCCCGGAAGAACTATGGACAGAAGTTTGCAACATTGTTCAGGAGTTGGCAACAAAAAACATCCCAAAGAAAAAGAAAACCAAGAAGGCAAGATGGCTGTCTGCTGAGACACTGGAAGTAGCCCAACAAAGAAGGAAAGCAAAAGGCAACAGTGATAGGGGGAGATATGCCCAATTAAATGCAAAATTCCAGAGGTTAGACAAAAAAGATAAGGGATTATTTTAAAACAAGCAATGCGCGGAAGCGGAAGAAGATAATAGAATAGGAAGGACAAGAGACCTCTTCCAGAAAATTAGAAACATTGGAGGTAAATTCCAGGCAAAAATGGGTATGATCAAAAACAAAGATGGCAAGGACCTAACAGAAACAGAAGAGATCAAGAAAAGGTGGCAAGAATATACGGAAGATCTGTATAGGAAGGATAACAACATCGGGGATAGATTTGACGGTGTGGTCAGTGAGCTAGAGCCAGACATCCTGAAGAGTGTGGTTGAATGAGCCTTAAGAAGCATTGCTAATAACAAGGCAGCAGGAGATGATGGTATCCCAGCTGAACTGTTTAAAATCTTGCAAGATGATGCTTGTCAAGGTGATGCATGCCATATGCCAGCAAATTTGGAAAACACAAGAATGGCCAACAGATTAAAAAAGATCAACTTATATCCCCATACCAAAAAAGGGAAGCACCAAAGAATGTTCAAACTATCGAACAGTGGCACTTATTACACATGCCAGTAAGGTAATGCTCAAGATCTTGCAAGGTAGACTCCAGCAATTCATGGAACGAGAATTGCCAGATGTACAAGCTGGGTTTAGAAAAGGCAGAGGAACTAGAGACCAAATTGCCAATATCCACTGGATAATGGAGAAAGCCAGGGAGTTTCAGAAAAACATCTATTTCTGTTTTATTGACTATTCTAAAGCCTTTGACTGTGTGGATCATCACAAATTGTGGCAAGTTCTTGGTGGTATGGGGATACCAAGTCATCTTGTCTGCCTCCTGAGGAATCTGTATAATGACCAAGTAGCAACAGTAAGAACAGACCACGGAACAATGGACTGGTTTAAGATTGGGAAAGGAGTAGGGCAGGGCTGTATACTCTCACCCTACCTATTCAACCTGTACGCAGAACACATCATGCGACATGCTGGGCTTGATGAAGCCAAGGCTGGAGTTAAAATTGCTGGAAGAAACATGAACAATCTCCGATATGCAGATGATACCACTTTGATGGCTGAAAGTGAGGAGGAGCTGAGGAACCTCATGATGAAGGTGAAAGAAGAAAGAGCAAAAGCTGGGTTGCAGTTAAACCTCAAAAAAACCACGATTATGGCAACCAGCTTGATTGATAACTGGCAAATTAGAGGGAGAAAACGTGGAGGCAGTGACAGACTTTGCCTTTCTAGGCGCAAAGATTACTGCAGATGCTGACTGCAGCCAGGAAATCAGAAGACATTTACTTCTTGGGAGGAGAGCAATGACAAATCTTGATAAAATAGTTAAGAGGAGAGACATCACACTGATAACAAAGGTCCGCATAGTTAAAGCAATGGTATTCCTAGGGATGTCAGAGAATTCTGCGACGGATCTCGGTGAGGCTGAATGCCAGTGCATTCGGCCCCCCAAAATCTGTCGCGGAACGAAGCCCCCCCACCCCATGAAAGGTGTGCGGGACGAAGTCCCTGCTGCCCCCACCCCATGAAAGGCACATGAAACGGAGCACTTACCTGCTCCCATCCGCGCTGCTTTGTGAATGGCGGCCGTCCTGCGTCCACCATTTGCTTCCTCCTCTTCATAGCCGTGATAGGCTACGTAAATACTTACGTAGCCTATCACGGCTAACGCAGGGAAGCCACTTGCATCCCTGTGGAGGCTGTGATAGGCTACGTAAGTATTTACGTAGCCTATCACAGCAGGGGGAAAAAAACACCAGCATACGCAAATGGCTGCGGCTACCGCCATTTGCATATGCTGGGGTTTTCCCCCCTGCTGTGATAGGCTACATAAATATTTACATAGCCCATCACAGCTCAATACAGGGATGCAAATGGTGGCGGCTACGACAGCTGCCATTTGCGTCCCTGCAGGGCTGCCCAGGGGCTGGATGTCCGGCTGTGGGCGGCTGGAGCCGGCTGGTGGCTCCGTGTCTTGGCTGCGGAGCGGAGCCAGCCGCGGAGCCAGTCCATACTCCAGGAAATAAAGCCAGACTGCTCACTTGAGGGAATGATATTAAAGGCAAAACTGAAGTACTTTGGCCACATAATGAGAAGACAGGACACCCTGGAGAGGATGCTGATGCTAGGGAAAGTGGAAGGCAAAAGGAAGAGGGGCCGACCAAGGGCAAGATGGATGGATGATATTCTGGAGGTGATGGACTCGACCTTGGGGGAGCTGGGGGTGGCAACGGCCGACAGGAAGCTCTGGTGTGGGTTGGTCCATGAAGTCACGAAGAGTCGGAAGCGACTGAACGAATAAACAACAAAATTATACCTGTGCCTCTAATCCATTTGTCTCACACCTAATGACTAACTACCTTAGAGGAAAGGGATATATTGAATAAGGTGATGTAGATTTATGGTGGCAGTGGAAGTCAAGGCAGGGATTGCCCAGTGGTGAGAGGTGATCTTCCACAAGCAGAAGATCACCTTGCAGAAAAGGGCAACTAAAATGATCAATGGACTGGAGCATCTCCCCTATGAAGGAAGGTTACAACAGCTTGGATTGTTTAGCTTGGGAAGAAAGAAGGGTAAGGGGAGACATGATAGAGTTGTACAAAATTATGCATAGTGTGGAGAAGTGGATAGGGAGACATTTTTCTCCTTCTCTCACAGTTCTAGAACCCAGGGTCATCCCATGAAGCTGATTGGTGGGAGATTCAGGACAGATAAAATGAGGTACTTCTTCACACAGCACATAGTTGAACTATGGAATTTGCTATGACAATATGTAGTGATGGACACTAATTTGGATGGCTTTAAAAGGGGGTTAGACAAATTCCTGGAGGAAAAGGCTATTAATGGCTACTAGTCCTGATGGCTATATGCTACCTCCAGTATCAGCGCCAGTATGCCTGTGTACACAAATTGCTGGGGAACATGGATGGGAGGGTGCAGTTGCACACATGTCCTACTTGTGATTTCCTGGTTGACGGCTGGCTGACCACTGGGTGAACAGAATGCTGGACTAGATGGATATTTGGTCTGATCCAGCATGGCTCTTCTTATGTTCTGAATTAGTGACTGTAGCAATAGGAATTCCCCACTGAGAATGTGCGTTCTGCCACACCCTCCAACTGTCGAGGTGCTCAGCACAGAAACCCTGCACCTATTCGTTTGCACTTTGGTAGGTGTCGTAAGCACAGAAAGTGCTACTATGCCTGCAAATTCCATCCAATTCTGTAAGTAGAAAAGAAAAGAGAAGATTATATAGCTTTTTGTTCATGTAAGTCAGTGCGGAGACATAGGAAGCGTCAGACTCTCTGAGCAAAGTTCTGCTTTGGACCTGAGTTGAATTAGGTTGTTCCCAAAGCAGTCCAAGTCAAATCAACCCACTTTCTGAAGTGGGATCTGAACCAAATCTTGTCTTTGGTACACAACCCTGCTTAAAACAAAGCTTTTGATACTAGGATTGCCCCCCTGGCTAGTTTTAACCTGGGCTGTTCATTTGTTCTGCTATTTGGCCAAGTTTATTTGAACTCAGAACATCATGCATTTTTTAATCCTCCTGTTTTTGTAAAATCTTATATTGTAGTCAAACAGTCTCTAATTGAGTCATAGTGCTGGTTTTTTTTTTTTTTTTGGTAAGATATTAGATATGTATATTGACAAAGACTTTAATTTAATATTACAATATAAAATTGTACTAAATATTATTGTTTATAGTGCAGGGGTTGTTGTTGTTCAGTCGTTAAGTCGTGTCCGACTCTTCATGACCCCATGGACCATAGCACGCCAGGCCTTCCTGTCCTCCGCTCTCTCCCGGAGTGTGCTCAAGTTCATATTCATTGCATCAGGGATGCTATCTAGCCATCTCATCCTCTGCCGTCCCCTTCTCCTTTTGCTTTCAGTCTTTCCCAGCATCAGGGTCTTTTCCAGTGAGTTTTCTCTTCGCATTAGGTGGCCAAAATAGTTGAGCTTCAGCTTCAGTATCTGTCCTTCCAATGAGCAGTCAGGGTTGATTTCCTTTAGGATTGACTGATTTGACCTCCTTGCAGTCCAGGGGACTCGTAAGAGTCTTCTCCAGCACCACAGTTCGAAAGCATCTATTCTTTGGCACTCAGCCTTCCTTATAGTTCAGCTCTCACAGCCATACGTTACTAAGTGCAGGGGTACATGCCTATAAAGTTGTATCTGGGTATGTAATGACCCTAATGTGATATGCTGACCCCTGATGCTTTATTTATACCTTATATGCTTTCCATGATTAAAAATCACCCCTTACTTAACTGCTGAATCGACATAAAGTAGTAGTTGTTGTGAAACTAAACTTCACCATTTTAGAATCATATAGACCCCAAATACCTTGTACAACAGTGGTTAACTTTTCCACATTTACTTTAGTTAGGCTTTATCTGGCCTCAGTGCCATTTTACTGAAACTCTGACATTTTTTTTTTTTTTTTTTAGAAAATGGCAAGGTGATGGTGCATGTATGATGGTGGTGTATGTGAAGTTGAAACACAGTTGATCCCTTTATTTTATGAGAATACATGGATTATGAAATGGCACAGATTAGGAGATAAAAGTTTCCCACTTTTTAAACATTAGGCTATGACTCCTAAAGCTTAGGAAGGATTTCCATATATTTAGTAAATTAATTTAATGGGCACCATTTCAAGCAAAGAATCCTGGCTTATTCAACCACTATGTGCATGAGATCCACATTGAGCTGGGGCCACAGCCGTGGAAGAGCACCTGTTTTGCATGCAGAAGGCCCCAGGTTCAATTCTCAGCATCCCCAAGTAGGGCTAGGAAAGAATCCTGCCTGCCCTGAAAACCTGGACACCTACTTGTAGTCAGTGTTGACATTGACAATAGTGTGCTAGATGGACCAATGCTCTGACTCAGTACCAGACACCTTTCAATGAGTTGTGTGCTTCCTGCCTGTTTATTCCAGTTCCCAGGACTGAATAAACATCTCATTAGATTGGTGTTACATCTGAACCAAGGATTATGCTTAATTGTGCCCAAACAAACCAGGATTGTAAACCAGCTTTAAACCAGTGTTTGCTGTTGGCTTACAAATCTAGCCTTAATAAACCATAATCCCAGGTTCACATATAACACTAAACCCGCCCATGCCTGCTTTGTTTACCTGCTTGTGCCAGCAGGAGGAGCAATGCAAGAGTGAACATGCTGCATGCATTCACATGCAGTTCATGAACTTTGTGGTTTAATAAGCCAGGATTCCTGGTTCCAAGTGACATGCGAACATGACCATAGATATGGGCAGGAAATTTGGCATTGCCCCCCACATAGGGGGAGATATGATCCATTGGGTGGGGTTTGTATACATACCATGTGACATATCTCCCTTATCCTGTTATGTAATGCTTATGGCATTGTGTTTGCTGAATAAAATCTGTACTCCAGTTATTCCGTCTGAAAGTGATAAGGCAGAAAAGGAGTGTGTTGCAAAAGCAAGGAAGTTGATATAGTCAGTATGAGTTGATGAATGCTTCCTCATGTTTTCAGGACTGGGTTTGGAGGCTCTGCCCAAGTGGATAAGAAAGGGGCAGGAAGGGATAATGGTATGCCATCACATTCTGCATGTGAGTTCCCTAGAGGGTTGAGGTTCATGTTTTTATGAATTTTAATGAACACATGAGGGTTGAAATGGTGAATTTATGAGATATCAGGAAGTGAAGGATATAAATATATACAATTCTGGAGAGTTAATCAGTAAAAAGCGGGCATAAAATAACCTGTGGCAGAAGGAATTTATCATTTTTAGGGAGAGGGCCTTGAAGCCTTCTATTTTGGGCACTGATATTTACTATTATTATTTCATCACAGAAAATTGCTTTGTTTAATAGGAGGGAGGAAATAGGATCTATAACTTTCACCCTTGGGGAAATTTCAACCTTGCATCTATAGAATCCTTTTCCTCCTCACAACTTACTTTAATCTGTTTTAAAACTGGAGAGCTGAGAGGAACAATTTGCGATTTGTTGTGATGCCCTGTTAGTTGTGATGGCTCACTGTTGCAATAACTGGGGGTGCTAATGTGACAGGTGAGAAAACTTCCCTGACATCAGGCCATCCCTCCCACACCAATGCCTTTCCACCCTATAAACTGGCTTTTTGTGTAATTAAAGCAGCTTTAACTTTCCAGAAATCTGTCCTTCTAATGAGCTCCCTTGTGACAGGAGATCCCATCCTTTGGCAAAGACAAGAATAAGTTCATGTTCCAAGCAGAGATTGTGCAATGATTGGACTGACTCAGTAACATCAAGGTAAATTGGAAAATCCCAGCAGAGCACATTAAAACAAGACCGATGCCTATGCATCACAATTGCATCAAAGCTGAAACATCATTTGTAAGTCATTTATGTTCACATGGAAGGTGCTGAGCAGTTCTCATATGTATTACTTGTCATCCACTTGAATGGCAGTAATTAGGAACAGCAGGTACCTGAAGAAGGATTTGACACTTGAAAGGTGGGACGTGATACTATTAGCATTTTGAGTGGAAATGGGAAGCAGCCCTTCTTAGGTGGGTCTGCCTCCCCATAGAACAAACCCACACTTCCATTGCAGGGAGTGTGTACAACAGTAGCTCCAAATCATGGACAACAGTACTTATCCGTTTCTTAGATTACCCAGTTGTCCTACTCACCCACAGCAATGGTCATCTGTTCTGATTCCTGGTTACATTAAGGCTGGTTGACTTGCAGGTATAGAACTTATCATCTCTTGATGACTCATGGCTGAAATGTCTCACCGAGGTTCAAACTACGCATTGCATTAATTGCATAGCATCTGGCTGAGCTGTATCTTTTTCTTTATTGTAGCTATGTGTGGCCCGGATTTGGATCAGGAGCAGTGTGCATGGGAGGGCAGTATTAAACTTTGCTCTACCTGTTTGCTTCCTGAAATCCTCTCTCTCTGGCAGAGGGTTAAAAGAAGAAAGAAAAAACCTCAATGGACTCCAGTGGAGATTTTTTTTTTTTAAATCCCCGCACAAGGGGGCCAAATTGTGGAAAGCAAATGGGTGCAGGGTGGGGGAGGTTTAACCCTCTCCTCCCGGTTGCATGCTGGCTCTGAACCGAATTGGGGCCTCATGCAGGTACTCTGAAATAAAGAAAACATGAGTAGCATGCTCATCTACATGACATGCAATTAATGTAATGTGTAGCTAGACCCAGAAAATCATTGGGTTTAAGTGAGGACTGGTATGTTTCAGAATATTCTGCTTTCTTGTTGTATACCATGGTCGGCATGATGAGCCACACTTGACATTTCATGGTCTAGGAAGGCAGAAACTGGACATGCGAAGCAGTCGTGCAGTTAGAGAATTTTAGCCCTTGAACTTAATGGCCTTATAAGGGGCCCTCTCTTGAGATGTGACACGTACTGTATGCCTTCACTTGCTGCGCACTGGAATAAGCCAGCCTTGATGCATTTGTGGGCCCTCCTGCTAATTCTACTGGGTGGCCCCCTGGACTTTTGCCCCAAATTCCTGCCCTGATGACATTGCTGGTGCAAAGGAGAGGAGGAGCCAGCATGTGTTTTGCATGTAGAAGGTCACAACTTTAATCCCTGGCCTTCTCAGTTTAAGGGGATCTCAGGAAGCAGGACTGAGAAAGATGTTTACTTGAGACCTAGGCTGGGGGAGCCCCTGCCAGTCAGAGTAGGCAGTCCTGGAGCAGATAAACCAATGGTATCATTTAGGATAAGGCAGCTTCACCTGTTCATATAAAGATGCATCCTTTCTCTTGCATGCTGTACTCTTTTCTTTTCCCTGTGAGCAAAACAGCCAGGAAGAAGCAGACCCATGGATGCAGCCATTTCTGGCAGCCAAGGCTTGCTCAGAGAAGGACCAGTAGTCTAGTGGGACAAAACTGCAGAAACCACTCAATTTCCACATGCTTTACAGTACTGACACTTTGCAGTACCTGGAGTGCTCAGTAATCTGTCACTTGGCTGTGTTTTGAGTAACAAATTAATCAAATGAATGCATGCAAATTCAAAATACGCTGTTTGATTTAGGAACCATTCTTTTTACAAAGTTGATATTTATTTATTAAGTTTTATTTATTAAATTTCTTAATCGCCCATCTGGCCAGTCACCCAGCCACTCTGGGCGATGTACAATAATACAACAGTTTAAAACAATAAAATTCTACATTAAAACATCGTATTTCTAAAAATACCCTAACCCACCCCAAATGCCTGCCTGAACAACCATGTTTTTAATGCGTGGCGGAAGCTTATTAAAGAGGGGGCATGGCGGAGTTCCCTAGGGAGGGAGTTCCACAGAGTGGGGGCCACCACAGAGAAGGCCCTCTCCCTTTTCCTCACCAGCCTAGCTGTCCTGGCTGATGGGACAGAGAGAAGGCCATCCGAGGCTGATCTTGTTGAGCAGCCTGTCTGGTGTTGCTGGAGGCACTCCTTGAGATAGGCTGGGCCGGAACCATACAGGGCTTTAAAGATCAAAACCAACACCATGAATTTGGCCTGGAAAACATTATTGAGTGTTATCGTGGTTTCTCACTGTATGGTTGCATCTAGGCTGCCTTTACACTAGTGAAA
Organism: Heloderma suspectum; assembly: GCF_057233095.1. Classification (NCBI taxonomy): domain Eukaryota; kingdom Metazoa; phylum Chordata; class Lepidosauria; order Squamata; family Helodermatidae; genus Heloderma; species Heloderma suspectum. The sequence goes on from NC_139462.1 coordinate 77,015,843, forward strand.
ACCCCCACAGTCCTCCTGTTCTGAAGCCCTTCCAGGTTTATTGCGGGCTCCCAAACAGCGACCACATGATTGCTGAGAGGGGAAGCTTTTATTTTTCAAGCTTCCATAGAACTCAGTGAAACAGCGCCATCTAGTAGCTGTTTTAATCACATAACATTCCAAGTTTAAAAAATGGTTCATTTGTTCCAGATCTATCTGAGATGGAATAACCAGGAAATATTTCTGGATGTGCCCTGGAGGTTAATGACGTCACAAACTTCCGTGAGTGAGCAATCTCAATAGCAGGATAAAAGCTCTGTGAGAAGGAGCCCTACTCATGTTTTCATTCATCTGTAAATAGATACTGAATATATTGGGCTAGTAATTCAAAAAAGTAAATGTTGGCCACATTGGTTTGGATCCAGAATTTGCTTCCCTTCCATGGGAGGCTTCTTCTGATCTAGTGGAGGAATCCCACTGGCAGAAAGGTGGTGGTGGGGCGATCTTTGTCAATTCCTCCCTGTGCCAGCAGTCCCCTATCAACCGCCTCCAAATACGCTCTGTATGGTTGGGAGACCCTCTGGAACAGTGAGGGAGGTGACCCTGGGGGCTGCAGGGGGAGGGGGATTGGAAAAAAATTGCCCCCACACAATTTTTGCCAGCCAGGAGCATTCTGAGCAGATCTCCACTTAGGGAATTCTACCACTGACAGACAACAAACTGGATTTAACCCAGGCTCTTACAAATTCAGGTACTTTCACCACACTACTTCATTGCTGGAGATAATTTATGACATTGATTCATGAACTGTCTATTCGAAACACAACATGTGTTATTGACAGTTCTCTAACATCACTGACTGATTGTTGTTCCAATTTTGCAAAGGGTATGGATGTATAAATTGGAATTCTTAATTTGTACTAATCCAGCTAATTGAAATGATTGATCAGACTAATTTAACTCTTAAGTCAAGGATCAAACAAATTGATCTGAGTGAAGTCAGGCAACCAGATGCAATATGATTAAGGTTTGTGACCTTCAACAAGTGAATGACTGTGCTTGCAACTCTTTGTTTCCCTAGAAGCTTTATGCAGCATGGCATGGAAAGCATTACTACAGCATGGATTACATTTTTTGACACTCCCACTTAGCTTTTCCCCACCTGCTTTCTTTCTCTTCCTTGCCCTAACTTTAGGGCAAAACTTGGTTATTGGCCCAGGAGCTGTTAGTCAAATGATCGAATTCTGAGGCCACTGATGGGATATTTACAGTCAGGGCCAGAAATATTGGAACAAGGATAGGGGTGTATGAAAGCCTACTTACCTGGCTCTGCCGGGTTCCGCCGGTGGGGGGAGGTGATCCGTTCCTTCCCCCGGAATCCTCAACAGGGGGGAGGCGATCCCTTCCTGGGAGCCGCTGGCTGGCCCAACCTGCAGCGGAGCCTCCAGCCGCTGCCGGGCTGGTGCAGGTGCAAATGGTGTCCTGTGTAGGGGATGCCATTTGCATCCCTATGCCGGCCCGTGATAGGCTACATAAATATTTACGTAGCCTATCACGGCTAAAGCAGGGACGCAAATGGTGCCCCCTATGCCATTTGCGTTCCCGCTTTAGCCGTCATAGGCTATGTAAATATTTCCGTAGCCTATCACGGCAAAAAAAAAGGGAACGCAAATGGCGGTGGCTATGGCGGCCGCCATTTGTGTTCCATTTTTTAGCTGTGATAAATGGCGTCCCTGCGTTAGCTGTGATAGGCTATGTAAGAATTTACATAGCCTCCCCCGGCCATTCGAAAGACGTGAATGGTAGCTGCAGATGCGGCCGCCATTCGAGGAGCACTGGAATGGCCGACTAAGGTAGGCTCTGTTCTGGGCCCATTTCGCAGGGTGGGGGGGCAGAGGGCTTCGTCCCACCATGGATTTCGGGGGGCCGAATGCGCTGGCATTTGGCCTCACCGAGATCCGTGGCAGAATTCTCTGCCATGCCTAAACAAGGATAACTGTTTTGGCAGTTGGCCTCTGTACACCATTGTGTACAGAGGCCAACTTCATACACATTGAAGTTGAAAGGAAACACACCCAGATGGGAGCGAAGTCAGGACTTTCAGCTGTAATGCAAGGAGTTTGATGGGGCATGAACCATTCAGGAAGGACAGCCAGTGGCATACACCCCCCCCACATCATTGGTGGCTCATAAGTAATGGAACAAACCAACATCTAGGGATGGCAGAGAATTCCACCACGGATTTTAGTGAGGCTGAATGTCAGTGCATTTGGCCCCCCGAAATCCGTGGCAGAATGTGTTCCTGCCCCCCCACCCCCTGCGGAATCCCCCCGGGACGGCACTTACCTGGGGCGGATGCAGCGGATTCAGTGGTGGCGGCTCCGGCGGCAGCTCTGGGGCGGCGGTGACAGCTCGTCTCCTGGCTGGCCACGGCTGGGCTGCTGTCGCCGCCATTGCCATCCTTGCAGCTGTGATAGGCTACATAAGAATTTACATAGCCTATCACGGCTAACCCCCCAAAAAACTGCTCAAATATTTACGTAAGATAAATCGGCAAAAAATAGGGAACGCAAATGGCGGCCGCCATAGCAACTGCCATTTGCATACGCTCGTTTTTTTTGGGGGGGCGGTTTAGCCGTGATAGGCTATGTAAATTCTTATGTAGCCTATCATGGCTGCCTGGCTGGACACAAATGGCGGCCGCTACGGCAGCCGCCATTTGCATCCGCAGCAGCTCGTCCGTGGCCGGAAATTCGGCTGCGGATGGCCCGGAGCTGGCCGTTGAGGATTCTGGGGGGGAGGACTGGATCGCCTCCCCCCCATCAAGGATTCCGGGGGGAGGGATGGAGCGCCTCCCCCCCACCGTGAAAGATTCTGCGAAAAGGTAAGTGACTATCGTACATCCCTACCAACATCATTTCAAACTTAAGGATCACCTTTAATACCTGGATGAAAATCCCATGCAGTCAATGACTGCCTGAAGTCTGGAACCCATGGACATGACCAAATGCTGAGTTTCCTCCCTTGAGGTGCTTTGCCAGGCCTTTACTGCAGCTGCCTTCAGCTGCTGCTTGTTTGTGGGACTTTCTGCCTTCAGTCTTGTCTTCAGTAAGTGAAAAGCATGCTCTATTGGGTGGAGATCAGCTGACTGACTTGGCCATTGAAGAACATCCCACTTCTTTGCCTTGAGAAACTCTGGGGTAGCTTTGGCTGTATGTTTTGGGTCATTATCCATCTGCAATATGAAGTGGTGCCCTATCAGTTTGGCAGCATTCGGCTGAATCTGAGCAGAAAGTATAGTCCTATACCCTTCAGAATTCATCCTGCTGCTTTTATCAGCAGCCAGGTCATCAATAAACACCAGTGACCCAGAGGAGAGGACATGATTGGCTATGGCATAGTGTCTGTGTACATATGTTGTATATACAACTTATGTGTGTGTATGTATCTTGGACGTATAGTGCATGTGTTTTTGAATGCATAGCTGGATCTATTTCAAAAGCCTGTGGCAATCAACAGTAGATTGAAACAAACATAAAATGTCAGGTTACATGTCAGAGAACATCACTGCAAGGGTAGACCAACCTAGCCCCATAGATCAGCCAGAGAAGGAACAGCTGCAGGGCACTTGTTTCACCCTTCCCTTTCAGACAGAAGTTTGAGAACTATTAGAACTTTGAAAGTAAGAACTGGCACCTGAGTTTTGCTTTCTTCCTCCTCTGTCCCTCCCAATCCCCTTTCCTTTGGTGTTGTCTCTTTTAGATTGTAAGCCTGAGGGCAGGGACTGTCTCATTATTCATCTGTGTAAGCTGCTCTGGGAGCCATTTTGGCTGAAGAGCAGGGTAAAAATGTTGTAAATAAATAAATACAATTTAAAATCCAACTACAGCTGCAATCCTTTACCCACAGCTGGGAGTAAGCCCACTTTTAAAGCCATCCAAATTGGTGGCCATCACATCTTGTGATAGCGAATTCCATAGTTTAACTATGCGCTGTGTGAAGAAGTACTTTCTTTTATCTGTCCTGAATCTCTGACCCAATTAGCTTCATAGGATGATCCCTGGTTCTAGTATTTTGAGAGAGGGAGAAAAATGTCTCCCTATCCACTTTATCCACATCATACATAATTTTGTACACCTCTCTCATGTCTCCCCTCACCCTCTTTCTTCCCCCAAGCTAAACAACCCCAGGTGTAGCAACCTTCCCTCATAGGGGAGATGCTCCAGCCCCTTGATCATTTTAGTTGCCCTTTTCTGCACTTTTTCCAGCTTTACAATATCCCTTTTTTTAAGGTATGGTGGCCAGAACTGTACACAGTATTCTAAATGTGGTCACCCCAAAAAATTGTATCAGGGGAATATGAACTTGTCAATTTTGTTTTTGATTTCTTTTCTAATTATGCCTAACATGGAATTTACCCTTTTCTCAACACTGGGTTGACATTTTCATGGAGCTGTCCACCACAAGCTCAAGATCTCTTTCTTGGTCTGTCACTGCTAGCTCAGATCCTATCAGCATATATGTGAAGTTGGGATTCTTTTTGCCCCAACATGCATCACTTTACACTTGTTTACATTGAACCGCATTTGCCATTTAGATGCCCATTCTCCCTGTTTGGAGAGATCCTTTTGGAACTCCTTGCAATCCCTTTTTGTTTTAACTAACCACCCTAAACAATTTGGTGTCATGGACAAACGTGGCCACCTCACTGCTCACTCCTAATTCCAGATCATTTATGAAGCAAGTTGAAAAGTGTTGGTCCCAACACAGATATTATTAGGTGATTGTAGCTGCAGTCTTATACACCCTTGCATGGCAGTGGGTCTAGGCACAGGATTGTGCTGTAAGAGAGTTTATTTGCACAACATCATTTGATTTCAGTTTTTAAGGCTGCAATCCTAAAAACTACAGTCCTATACAGTCCTACTTTGGAGTAAGACCAGTGGAAGTCAATGGGGCTCACTTCTGAGGAGATATGCATAGGATTGTGTGCATATTTTATTTAAGTACTGTTAATGTTATTAGATATTATTTATTATGTTATTATTTGTTTATTTCTATACCACCCAATAGCCGAAGCTCTCCAGGCAGTTCACAAAAATTGAAACCAAAAAGCACAGGGTAAAACAATATAAAATATAAAACCCTTAAAACCACAATATAACAATATAAACAGAATAAAACCAGAATAAAACCTAGCAGCAATGCATATAATTAACATACAGATTTAAAACAGCAAAGCTGAAAGACTAGGAAGCTTTTTTATGTTTTTGTTCTTGTTATTTGAAGTTGTGTAGCTTCAATATTACTTTGTATTCTGTATTCTAGAAAAACGTTGTTGTTGGTTTTTTTTTTAAGTTTATGACATGCGATGGGGGTCATGTGTGTGCACAATGTGTATTTATTGCACTGGGCAGGCCCGCTTAAAATGGTTCTTTGGATCGTTGCCGTTGTGTTTCTGTTTTTTAAAATCAAAATCCCGGGGGAGCTCTGAAAAAGAAATACTTCATGTATCATGAATAGAAAATACGCTTTGATAGAAATGTGCCAGGCACTCCAGGAGAAAAGTTATCATGAGTTCTGCTGTGAAGGGCATTTATCACCAGCCAGAACAACATTTCATGGGGAATCTGAACTGTAAACTGAATGACTCATTTCACTAAAGGATCTGGTGACAGTTTAGGCTGCAATCCTATGCATGTTTAGACAGAAAAAGGGCCTACAACTCCCAGCATGCCCCAGCCAGCCATGGCTGGGGCATGCTGGGAGTTGTAGGCCCTTTTTCTGTCTAAACGTGCATAGGATTGTGCCCTTAGTGACTTATCATCAATAGTGTGCTGGGGCTAAATAAACTGAGTTTAATAATTAACTTTACAAGACTGTTTTGTTTCATTATCTACTTGGCCTATCTCCCAAATCCATAGAATGTAGGTACATTCATGCTAAATATGATATTCCTTGTCTTCTAGAGTGACAAGAGAGAAAAGTATAAAATGGCATGTTCTAATCTCTGTGTTACAAGAAAAACAGTCAGAGAATTTGTTTGCTGGCATAAGATACAATATGTAGTGTCTTATGGCTTCTTCACACTGGCTTTACTTAATGTTATCCCACTCTTCATCCAAGGGAATCACAAAAATGTACATGGTGCCCTCTGCTACCCCTTCATGGATCACTGCGTTGTTGTGGTAAAGGGGCTTGCATAACTCAGTGAAGCCATAAGCTATGCTGTGCAGGGCCACCCAAGACGGACAGGTCATGGCAGAGAGTTCTGACAAAATGTGGTCCACTGGAGAAGGAAATGGCAACCCACTCCAGTATTCTTGCCAAGAAAACCCCATGGAACGTATCACAAGGATAAAAGAGATGACACCGGAAGATGAGCCCCTCAGGTCGGAAAGTGTCCAATATACTACTGGGGAAGATATTTCCAAGTAGCGCCAGAAAGAGTGAAGCAGCTGGGCCAAAGCCGAAAGGACACTCAGCTGTGGATGTGTCTGGTGGTGAAAAGAAAATCCGATGCTGTAAAGAACAATATTGTTTAGGAACCTGGAATGTCAGATCAATGAATCAAGGTAAGCTGGAGGTAGGGATGTACGATAGGGACTTACCTTGTCCCGCAGCTTTTTTCGCGGTGGGGGGAGGCGCTTCGCTTCTCCCCCCGAAGTTCATGCAAGTGGGGGGTGTCTTCCCGCCTCGCCCAGCTGAAATTCAGGCCGGGGGGGAGGCTTCCCGCCTTGCCCCCGGCCGAAATTCAGGCTGGGGAGAAGCGCCCCGTCTCCCCGGCCGCGAACTTCAACAGAAAAGTAAAAAACAAAACAAACCGCCCCCGTGATAGGCTACGTGACGATTTACGTAGCCTATCACGGCTGACTTTGCAAATCTAGCCATGATAAGCTACGTTAATCATCATGTAGCCTATCACGGGGGCGGTTTTTTTTTTTAACTTTTCTTGGAATGGCGGCGGCGGCAGCCGGTCGAAAGACCGGCTGCCGCCCCCGCCCCTGTCGAAGCCCTGCCGAACCGCTGCTGCGACCCGCCACCAGGAGCGACATTCGGGAAAGGTAAGTCCCATCCCGGGGGGTGGGGGGGGGAGAATTTCTCCCCGAAACTACTTTGGGGGGCCGAATACGTTGGCACTCGGCCCCCCGAAGTTTCGGCAAGAAATTCTCTGACACCCCTAGCTGGAGGTGGTCAAACATGAGATGGCAAGACTAAACATCGACATCTTGGGAATCAGTGAACTAAAATGGACAGGCATGGTCAAATTTAATTCAGGTGACCATCATATCTACTACTGTGGGCAAGAATCCCTTAGAAGAAATGGAGTAGCACTCATAGTCAACAAAAGGGTGGGAAAAGCAGTACTGGGGTACAATCTTAAAAACGATAGAATGATCTCAGTATGAATCCAAGGCAAACCATTCAACATCACAGTAATTCAAGTCTATGCCTCAACCACTGATGCTGAAGAAGCTGAGGTTGATCGGTTCTATGAAGACCTACAACACCTTCTAGAACTAACACCAAAAAAAGATGTCCTCTTCATCATAGGGGATTGGAATGCTAAAGTAGGAAGTCAAGAAATCACCAGGATAACAGGCAGGCATGTCCTTGGTGTACAAAATGAAGCAGGACAAAAGCTAATAGAGTTTTGCCAAGAGAACACGCTGATCATAGCAAACACTCTTTTCCAACAGCACAAGAGACGACTCTACACATGGACATCACCTGATGGTCAATATTGAAATCAGATGGATTATGTGCTTTGCAGCCAAAGATGGAGAAGCTCTATACAGTCAGTAAAAACAAGACTTGGAGCTGACTGTGGCTCAGATCATGAGCTTCTTGTTGCAAAATTTCGGCTTAAATTGAAGAACGTAGGGAAAACCACTTAACCATTCAGGTATGACCTAAATCATATCCCTTATGAATATACAGTGGAGGTGAGGAATAGATTTAAGGGATTAGACCTGATAGACAGAGTGCCTGAGGAACTATGGACGGAGGTCCGTAACATTGTTCAGGAGGCAGCAACTCAATCCATCCCAAAGAAAAAGAAATGCAAGAAAGCCAAGTGGCTGTTTGAGGAGGCTTTACAAGTAGCTGAGGAAAGAAGGGAAGCAAAAAGCAAGGGAGAAAGGGGAAGATATATCCAACTGAATGCAGAGTTCCAGAGAATAGCAAGGAGAGACAAGAAGGCCTTCTTAAATGAACAATGCAAAGAAATCAAGGAAAACAACGGAATGGGAAAGACTAGAGATCTCTTCAAGAAAATCGGAGATCTCAAGGGAATGTTTTGTGCAAAGACGGGCATGATAAAGGACAAAGAAGGCAGGGACCTAACAGAAGCAGATGAGATTAAGAAGAGGTGGAAAGAATGCACAGAAGAACTATACAGGAAAGATGTGAATGTCCCTGATAGCCATGATAGTGTGGTCACTGAACCTGAGCCGGACATCCTCGAGAGTGAAGTCAAGTGGGCCTTAGGAAGCATGACTAACAACAAAGCTAGCGGAGATGACAGAATTCCAGTTGAGCGATTTAAAATCCTAAAAGATGATGCTGTTAAAGTGTTGCACTCAATATGCCAACAAATTTGGAACACTCAACAGTGGCCGAAGGACTGGAAAAGGTCAGTCTACATTCCAATTCCAAAGAAGAGCAACGCCAAAGAGTGTTCAAACTACCGCACAATTGCGCTCATTTCACATGCCAGCAAGGTGATGCTCAAAATCCTACAAGCTAGGCTTCAGCAGTATGCGAACTGAGAACTACCGGAAGTACAAGCTGGGTTTCGAAGAGGCAGAGGAACTAGAGATCAAATCGCCAACATTTGCTGGATCATGGAGAAAGCAAGAGAATTCCAGAAAAACATCTATTTCTGCTTCATTGACTACGCTAAAGCCTTTGATTGTGTGGATCACAACAAACTGTGGCAAATTCTGAAAGTGATGGGAGTACCAGACCACCTTACCTGTCTCCTGAGAAACCTGTACGAGGGTCAAGAAGCAACAGTAAGAACCAGACATGGAACAACCGAGTGGTTCAAAATTGGGAAAGGAGTACGACAAGGCTGCATACTTTCACCCTGCTTATTTAATTTATATGCAGAGTACTTCATGAGAAACGCTGGGTTGGATGAATCACAGGTCGGAATTAAGATTGCCGAGAAAATTATCAGCAACCTCAGATACGCAGACGATACCACCCTAATAGCAGAAAGAGAAGAGGATCTAAAGAGCCTCTTGTTGAGGGTGAAAGAGGAGAGTGCAAAAGCTGGTTTGAAACTCAACATTAAGAAAACGAAGATCATGGCATCTGGCCCCATCACTTCCTGGCATATAGAAGGGGAAGAAATGGAAGCTATGACAGATTTTATTTTCTTGGGCTCCAAGATCACCACAGACGGTGACTGTAGCCATGAAATTAAAAGATGCTTGCTCCTTGGGAGAAAAGCTATGGCAAACCTAGACAGGATAGTAAGAAGCAGAGATATCACCTTGCCGACAAAGATTAGTATAATCAAAGCTATGGTTTTCCCAGTAGTAATGTATGGCTGTGAGAGCTTGACTATAAGGAAGGCTGAGCGCCGAAGAATTGATGCTTTCAAACTGTGGTGCTGGAGAAGACTCTTACGAGTCCCCTGGACTGTAAGGAGGTCAAATCAGTCCATCCTAAAGGAAATCAACCCTGAGTGCTCATTGGAAGGACAGATACTGAAGCTGAAGCTCAAATATTTTGACCATCTAATGTGAAGAGAAAATTCTCTGGAAAAGACCCTGGTGCTGGTAAAGACTGAAGGCAAAAGGAGAAGGGGACGGCAGAAGATGAGATGGCTAGATAGCATCACCGATGCAATGAATATGACGCTCCGGGAGAGAGCGCAGGACAGGAAGGCCTGGCATGCTATGGTCCATGGGGTCACGAAGAGTCGGACACGACTGATTGACTGAACAACAACAGCCCTCTGCCATTTTAACATACAACAACAGTGAATTGCCCAAGGTCATAGAATCATGGAATAGAAGGGTTGGAAGGGGCCTGTAAGACCATCGGGTCCAACCCCCTGCTCAATGCAGGAATCCAAGTCAGAGCATCCCTGACAGATGGCTGTCCAGCTTCATCTTGAATGCCTCCAGTGTGGGAGAGCCCACTACCTCCCTAGGTGATTGGTTCCATTGTCGTATTGGTCTAACAGTCACAAGGTTTTTTCTGATGTTCAGCCAGAATCTGGCTTCCTGTACCTTGAGGCCATTATTCCGTGTCCTGTGCTCTGGGATGATCGAGAAGAGGTCCTGGCCTTCCTCTCTGTGACAACCTTTCAAGTCCTTGAAGAACGCTATCATATCTCCTCTCAGTCTTCCCTTCTGAAGGCTAAACATGCCCAGTTCTTTCAGTCTTTCCTCATAGGGCTTTCTTTCCAGTCCCCTGTCATCTTTGTTGCCCATCTCTGAACCCTCTCCAGTTTGTCTGCATCCTTCTTAAAGTGTGGTGCCCAGAACTGGACACAGTCCTCCAGATGAGGCCTAACCAGTGCTGACTAGAGGGGAACTAGTACTTCACGTGATTTGGAAACTATACTTTTATTAATGCAGCCCAAAAGAGCATTTGCCTTTTTTGCAGCTACATCACATTGTTAGCTCATACTCAGTTTGTGATCTACAACCATTCCAAGATCCTTCTCACTTGTAGTATTGTTGAGCCACATATCCCCCATCTTGTAACTGTGCATTTGGTTTCTTTTTCCTTGGTGCAGAACTTGGCATTCATCCCTATTAAATGTTGTTCTGTTGTTTTCTGCCCAGCACTACAGTGTATCAAGATCAATTTGAATTCTGTTTCTGTCTTCCAGGGTATTAGCTATTCCACCCAATTTTGTGTCATCTGCAAATCTGATAAGCATTCCCTGTACCTCCTCATCCAAATCATTAATAAAAATGCCCCAGTCTGAGAAGATCCCATTGATAAGCCCTCTTTGAGTCCGATTCTGTAGCCAACTGTGGATCCACCTGATCGTTGTTCATTTAGCCCATTAGTTTGCTAATCAGGATATCATGGGGCAGTTTGTTGAAAGCTTTGCTCAAGTTGAGGTATATTATGTCCACAGCATTCCCACAGTCCACAAGGGAGGTTACCTGATCAAAAAATGAGATCAGATTAATCTGGCAGGATTTGTTCTTGACAAATCCATGTTGGCTTCGAGTAATCACTGCATTGTGTTCAAGCTGCTTACAGATGGATTGCTTTATAATCTGCTCCAGAATTTTCCCAGGGATTGATGTCAGACTGCCTGGTCTGTAGTTCCCAGGTTCTTCCTTTTTGCCCTTTTTGAAGATAGGGACCACATTAGCCCTCCTCCAATCATCTGGCACTTCATCAGTCCTCCATGATTTCTCAGAGATAATAGACAGTGGTTCTGAGAGTTCTTCTGCCAGTTCCTTTATTACTCCAGGATGCAGTTCATCTGGCCCTGGAGATTTGAACTCATTCAAAGTAATTAGGTGTTCCTGGACCATATGCCTATCTATCACAAGCTGCAATCCTGCCCCTTCATCCTGTACTTCACCTTTGCCATGGGGGTCCTAGACCCTCTTTCGAGAATAGACTGAGACAAAGTAGGAATGGAGCACTTCTGCCTTTTCTTTGTCATCTGTTATCATTTTGCCATCCTTATTTAATAGCTGAACCACCATTTATTTCCTCTGTCTTTTACTATGCATGTAGCAGAAGAAAGCTTTTTTGTTGCTTTTAGCATCCCTCGCTAACCTCAGCTTGTTCTCAGCTTGAGCCTTCCTGACACCATCCCTGCAGTTCTGTGCTACCTGCCTGTACTCTTCCTTTGTAGCTTGGCCTTCCTTTCACTTCCTATATGTGTAGGGATGTCAGAGAATTCCACCACGGATCTAGGTGAGGCCGAATGTGGCGGAACGGCCTGCCCCCCCCGCCCCCCCGCGGATCCCCCCTGGGACGAGACTTACCTGGCGTGGATGTCCCAGACGGTGGTGGCTCCAGCAGCGGCGGCAGCGGCAGCGGCGGCTGGTCTTCTGACCGGCTGCTGCCGCCGCTGCCATTTGCAGTCTGTTTCCCCCCCCCCCATTCATGATAGGCTACGTAAAGACTTAATGTTAAAAAAAAATGCGTATGCAAATGGCGGCGGCTACAGCCGCTGCCATTTGTTTTCCTTATTTTTGGCCGTCTTAGTCTACATAAATATTTATGTAGACTAAGACAGCGAAAATAAGGGGGAACGCAAATAGCGTGACGGACGCTATTTGCGTTCCCCCTTATTTTCGCCGTCTTAGTCTACGTAAATATTTACGTAGACTAAGACGGCCAAAAATAAGGAACGCAAATGGCAGCGGCCGTAGCCGCCGCCATTTGCGTACGCGTTTTTTTTTTAACCCAGATGTGATAGGCTACGTAAGTCTTTACGTAGCCTATCATGGCTGAATACAGGGACACAAATGGCGGCAACTATGGCTGCCGCCATTTGCGTCCCTGCTAGCCAGCGGCCGGATGTCCGGCTGCTGTCGGAGCCGGGCGGCGGCTCTGCGGAATCCCTGCGGAGCGGAGTGGAGCCAGCTGGCCAGGATTCCGGGGGGGGGGCGCAGAGCACCTCCCCCCCAGCGGAACCCGGCGGAGCCAGGTAAGAGGGGTTTCGTACATCCCTATATATGTGTCCTTTTTTTGTTTTCAGGTCATCTCTCAGCTTTTTGTGAAGCCACATTGGCTTCTTCTGTTGTCTTCCATCTTTTCTTCTTGTTGGAATTGTTTGTGATTGTGCCTTTAAAATTTCATTTTTTATAAACTCCCACCCATCTTGGACTCCTTTTCTCATTACAGTCACTTGCCATGGGACCTTACTGATCATTGTTCTGAGTTTATTAAAATTGGCTTTCCTAAAATCCAGGGTACGTGTTTGACTACACTTGGCTTTTGCTTCCTTTAGAACCAAGAACTCAAGCATAACATGGTCACTTTCCCCCAGAGTTCCTATAACTGCTACTTTATCCACTAAGTAATCTTTCTTGGTTAGGATCAAGTCAAGGATAGCTGATCCTCTAGTTCCTTCCTCTACTTTCTGTAGGAGGAAGTTATCAGCAACACAAGTCTGGAATTTCTTGGAGGGGCCATATTTTGCAGAGTTTGTCTCCCAACAAATTTTTGGGGAAATTGAAGTCCCCCATTACTACTAACTCATGCCTCCTTGAAACATTGGCAATTTGCTTTTCAAAAGTTTCCTCCTCATCTTCTTGATTGGGTGGCCAGTACTAGACTCTGACCACCATGTTCCTTTTATTCTTTGCTCCATTTCTTTTAATCCAGATGATCTCATTGGGGCTACCAAGCTCATCCTCCTGTTTTTCTGTGCAGATATATGTATTTTTAACATATAGTGCAACTTAGAGGTGTATGAATTACTTAACCCGTTCCATCCGGGGCATCCGTGGGGGGGGGGGAGGCGATCCATCCCTCCCCTCGGATTCCTCCCCAGCCGGCTCCGCTCCATGGCAAGTCCACAGAGGTGCCGGCCGGGCCCGCCCGCAGCTGGACTTCTGTCCGCTGCCGGGCTGTGGCCGTAAATGGCAGCTGCCATTTGCGTCCCCGCATTAGCCTTGATAGGCTACGTATATACTTATGTAGCCTATCATGGCAAAGAGCAGGGACGCAGATGGCATAGCGGCCACCATTTGGATCCCTGCTCTTTGCCATGATAGGCTATGTAAATACTTATGTAGCCTATCACGGCTAACGCAGAGACACAAATAGCGGCCGCAGACCGGGGCAGCCATTCGCGGCTGCAGACCAGGGGCAGCAGACAGACAGGACGGCTGACACCAGGTAGGGTCCGTCCCGGGACAATTTCGTGGGGTGGCGGGGGGGATTGCTCTATTCCACTATGGACTCCGGGGGCTTTAGAATCCGACCTCACTGGAGTCCGTGGTGGAACGGCCTCCCCCCCTGCCACCCTGTGCAATGCCCCCAGGATGGACCTACCTGATGGCGGCTGCAGTGGCGGCGGCTGCCGGGCTGCTGCGGCCGCAAATGGCAGCCATCATAGTGGCGGCCATTTGCATCCCTACGCTAGCCCGTGATAGGCTACATATATATTTACGTAGCCTATCACGGCTAAAGCAGGGACACAAATGGTGTCCCCTACGCAGGACACCATTTGCATCCACAGCAGCCCGGCAGTGGCTGGAGGCCCCGCTGCGGGTTGTCCCAGCTGGCAGTTCTGCCGACTGGCTGCGGAGTGGAGCTGGCCGGGCAGGTTTCCGGGGGGGAGGAATGGATCACCTCCCTCCCCGTCAAAGATTCCAGGGGAGGAATGGATCACCTCCCCCCATCTGTGGACCCCAGGGGAGCCAGGTAAGTTGAGTTTCGTACACCCCTACCATAGGATTCAGATTAAAGCCCTCCTGATGAAGTTCTTCATGCTGTGGCCAAACACATTCTTCCCAGCGTTTGTGAGGTGCAACCCATCCCTTGACAACCAGCCATCTTCCAGGAAGTATAGTCTGTGGCCCCAGAATCCAAATCTCTCATGCCGGTAGGGATGTTAGAGAATTCCGCCACGGATCCCAGGGAGGCCGAATTCCAGTGAATTCAGCCCCCCGGAATCCATGGGGGAATGGAGCAACCCACCCCACCACCCCATGAAAGCCCTGTGGAACAGAGCCTACCTGGTGGCGGCAGTGGCGGCAGCTCCAGCGGCTCCAGCCGCTGCTGGGCTGCGGCCACAAATCCCTGGCAAGCCATGATAGGCTACGTAAGTATCTACAAAGCCTGTCACGGCTCAGGGCAGAGACGCAAATGGATTAGCCGCCGCCATTTGTGTCTGTGTCTTTAGCCGTGATAGGCTACGTATATATTTACGTAGCCTATCACGGCAAAAGACAGGGGCGCAAATGGTGTAGCGGCCGCCATTTGTGCCCCTTTCTTTAGCCGTGATAGGCTATGTAAATATATACGTAGCCTATCACGGCGATAGGAAGGAACGCAAATGGCGGCTGCCATAGCCACCGCCATTTGTGTCTGTGTCTTTAGCCGTGATAGGCTACATATATATTTACGTAGCCTATCACGGATAAAGACATGGACATAAATGGCAGCGGCTATGGCGGCCACCATTTGTGTCCCTGTGCAGCCCTGCCAGCCCAGCGAACGGATGTCTGGCTGTGGGCGGCCCAGGCTGGCAACTCCGTGGAGTTGCCATGGAGTGGAGCTGGCTGGGGAGGATTCTGGGGAAAGGGACGGAGCGCCTCCACCCTACCGCGGATTGCCTGGCACAGAGCCAGGTAAGAGTTTCGTACATCCCTACACGCCGGCACCACCTTCGTAGCCATTCACCCGGAGTATTTTTCTTTCCCTTTCTGTCCCTCTTCTAACTACTGGAAGGATGAATGAGAAAATTCTCTGGGCCCCAAAGTTCTTGAGTTTCCTTCCCAAAGTTTCAAAGTCTGATGTGATTTCTTTGTAGCTCCTCTTGGCGGTATCATTTGTTCCCACATGGATGAGAAGAAAGGGGTACCTTTCAGTGGGCTTTATGAGTGTTGGCAACCCTTCAGTCACATCTCTAATCTCCTGGGAGACAGCATACCTGGTGAGTCCATGGGTCTTCATGACATACTTAGGTTTTGATCCCACACAGCAAGGAGTCTCCCACTACTGCTACTCTTCTCTTCTTGTCGTTGTAGGCCTTGGTTTCATCGCCTCTGCTTAACTGACCTTCAACCTCTTGCTCACTCTCATGCAGGTTCCCCTGTAATTCTTCCTCTGCAGGCTGTCCTCCAGTCTCATCCTCAAGAACCTAGAAATGGTTCCATAGCTCTGCTGCCTCCACTGGTGTAGGGTGGCTTCTAGTTCTTCTGCTCCTAACTGTCACCCTTTTCCAAGGAGTATCCTCTACTGCATTTTTCCTCACCTCAGTGTTTTCCTCTTCAGCCTCAGCTTGCTGTTGCTCTTCTAGCTTCTGTTCTTCTTTGCTGCTGTAGTTCTACCATTCCGTCGAAGAACTCTTTGTGTTCTCTTATTCCCTGGAGGGTCAACACTCGCTGCTCCAGTTCTCTTACTTTTTCTTCCAGCAGCGTGATCAACTTGCACTTGTTGCAGGTGTAGGCCATGTTGTTCTCAGGCAAGAAAACAAACATTGCACACACCTTGCAGGTCACCACCACTGGAGAGTCTTGTCCTTCCATAGGCTGTATTCCCTTTATGTTTCTAGTTTCTGATTATACTGGAATAGCCTGTGCTTTGCCCTCTATTCACTAGAGGTTAACAACAGAGTCCTACTGGTATGGAAGTGTGTGTTACAAGAAAAAGATTTTTTTAAAAAAGTTTTAAAAAAATGTTAGGGGCCTCCCCTTTGACCTCCCCTGCTGAACTCCCCGGGCAAACTCCTGTTTGCTCTCCGTGTTTGCTCACTCTGATCGCTCTCTCTCTGGGGGCTTGCTTGCTTGTAAAGCCCCTAGACCAAATGTAGCAGCTTCATCTGTTCTGCTCAGCTAGGAGGCGGGAGGTCACTGAACTCCATTGCCAAGCACAGATTTGACCACTGGTCTCCCTGCTCCACCCCTTCATGGATCACTGCCTTGTTGTGGCGAAGGGGCTTGCGTAACTCAGTGAAGCCATAAGCGATGCCGTGCAGGGCCACCCAAGACGGACAGGTCATGGCAGAGAGTTCTGACAAAATGTGGTCCACTGGAGAAGGAAATGGCAACCCACTCCAGTATTCTTGCCAAGAAAACCCCATGGAACGTATCACAAGGCTAAAAGATATGACGCCGGAAGATGAGCCCCTCAGGTCGGAAGGTGTCCAATATGCTACTGGGGAAGAGCAGAGGGAATTCCCAAGTAGCGCCAGAAAGAGTGAAGCAGCTGGGCCAAACCCGAAAGGACACTCAGCTGTGGATGTGTCTGGTGGTGAAAAGAAAATCCAATGCTGTAAAGAACAATATTGCTTAGGAACCTGGAATGTCAGATCAATGAATCAAGGTAAGCTGGAGGTGGTCAAACATGAGATGGCAAGATTGAACATCGACATCTTGGGAATCAGCGAACTAAAATGGACAGGCATGGGCGAATTTAATTCAGGTGACCATCATATCTACTACTGTGGGCAAGAATCCCTTAGAAGAAATGGAGTAGCACTCATAGTCAACAAAAGGGTGGGAAAAGCAGTACTGGGGTACAGTCTCAAAAACGATAAACTGATCTCAGTACGAATCCAAGGCAAACCATTCAACATCACAGTAATTCAAGTCTATGCCCCAACCACTGAGCTGAAGAAGCTGGGGTTGATCGGTTCTATGAAGACCTACAACACCTTTTAGAACTAACACCAAAAAAAGATGTCCTCTTCATCATAGGGGATTGGAATGCTAAAGTAGGAAGTCAAGAAATCACCGGGATAACAGGCAAGCATGGCCTTGGTGTACAAAATGAAGCAGGACAAAGGCTAATAGAGTTTTGCCAAGAGAACACGCTGATCATAGCAAACACTCTTTTCCAACAGCACAAGAGGCAACTCTACACATGGACATCACCAGATGGTCAATATCGAAATCAGATGGATTATGTCCTTTGCAGCCAAAGATGGAGAAGCTCTATACAGTCAGTAAAAACAAGACCTGGAGCTGACTGTGGCTCAGATCATGAGCTGCTTCTTGCAAAATTTCGGCTTAAATTGAAGAACATAGGGAAAACCACTAAACCATTCAGGTATGACCTAAACCATATCCCTTATGAATATACAGTGGAGGTGAGGAATAGATTTAAGGGATTAGACCTGATAGACAGAGTGCCTGAGGAACTATGGACGGAGGTCCGTAACATTGTTCAGGAGGCAGCAACGAAATCCATCCCAAAGAAAAAGAAATGCAAGAAAGCCAAGTGGCTGTCTGAGGAGGCTTTACAAGTAGCTGAGGAAAGAAGGGAAGTGAAAAGCAAGGGAGAAAGGGGAGGATATTTCCAACTGAATGCAGAGTTCCAGAGAATAGCAAGGAGAGACAAGAAGGTCTTCTTAAATGAACAATGCAAAGAAATCGAGGAAAACAACAGAATGGGAAAGACTAGAGATCTCTTCAAGAAAATCGGAGATCTCAAGGGAACGTTTTGTGCAAAGACGGGCATGATAAAGGACAAAGAAGGCAGGGACCTAACAGAAGCAGATGAGATTAAGAAGAGGTGGAAAGAATGCACAGAAGAACTATACAGGAAAGATCTGAATGTCCCTGATAGCCATGATAGTGTGGTCACTGAACTTGAGCCGGACATCCTAGACAGTGAAGTCAAGTGGGCCTTAGGAAGCATGACTAACAACAAAGCTAGCGGAGATGAAAGTATTCCAGCTGAGCGATTTAAAATCCTAAAAGATGATGCTGTTAAAGTGCTGCACTCAGTATGCCAACAAATTTGGAACACTCAACAATGGCTGCAAGACTGGAAAAGGTCAGTTTACATTCCAATTCCAAAGAAGGGCAACGCCAAAGAGTGTTCAAACTACCGCACAATTGCGCTCATTTCACATGCCAGCAAGGTGATGCTCAAAATCCTACAAGCTAGGCTTCAGCAGTATGCGAACTGAGAACTACTGGAAGTACAAGCTGGGTTTCGAAGAGGCAGAGGAACTAGAGATCAAATCGCCAACATTCGCTGCATCATGGAGAAAGCAAGAGAATTCCAGAAAAACATCTATTTCTGCTTCATTGACTACGCTAAAGCCTTTGATTGTGTGGATCACAACAAACTGTGGCAAATTCTTAAAGAGATGGGGGTACCAGACCACCTTACCTGTCTCCTGAGAAACCTGTACGAGGGTCAAGAAGCAACAGTAAGAACCAGACATGGAACAACCAATTTGTTCCAAATTGGGAAAGGAGTATGACAAGGCTGCATATTGTCACCCTGCTTATTTAACTTATATGCAGAGTACATCATGAGAAATGCTGGGTTGGATGAATCACAGGTTGGAATTAAGATTGCTGGGAGAATTATCAACAACCTCAGATATGCAGATGATACCACCCTAATGGCAGAAAGCAAAGAGGATCTAAAGAGCCTCTTGTTGAGGGTGAAAGAGGAGAGTGCAAAAGCTGGTTTGAAACTCAACATTAAAAAAACTAAGATCATGGCATCTGGCCCCATCACTTCCTGGCATATGGAAGGGGAAGAAATGGAAGCAGTGACAGATTTTATTTTCTTGGGCTCCAAGATCACCGCAGATGGTGACTGTAGCCATGAAATTAAAAGACACTTGCTCCTTGGGAGGAAAGCTATGGCAAACCTAGACAGCATAGTAAGAAGCAGAGTCATCGCTTTGCTGACAAAAGTCCGTCTAATCAAAGCTATGGTTTTCCCAGTAGTAATGTATGGCTGTGAGAGCTGGACTATAAGGAAGGCTGTGCACCGAAGAATTGATGCTTTCGAACTGTGGTGCTGGAGAAGACTCTTATGAGTCCCCTGGACTGCAAGGAGGTCAAATCAGTCCATCCTAAAGGAAATCAACCCTGAGTGCTCATTGGAAGGACAGATACTGAAGCTGAAACTCCAATATTTTGGCCACCTAATGCGAAGAGAAAACCCTCTGGAAAAGACCCTGATGCTGGGAAAGACTGAAGGCAAAAGGAGAAGGGGACGGCAGAGTATGAGATGGCTAGATAGCATCACTCATGCAATGAATATGGACTTGAGTACGCTCCGGGAGAGAGTGGAGTACAGGAAGGCCTGGCATGCTATGGTCCATGGGGTCACGAAGAGTCGGGCATGACTGAACGACTGAACAACAACGACTCCCTGCTCCAAGTCTGACATTCTGTCCAATATACCACCCTGGCCATGTGCCCAAGTAGTGAATAGCCCAACTCTGCTTCTCTGAAGCATGCTGCATTTGGCATAGGTGATGCAGATTGGAATTTATCCTAAAAACATAGGAAGCTGCCTTACCACTATTCCAAGTAGCCTAGCACTGGCAACATTGACTGGCAATGGCTCTCCTGGGTTTCAGGCAGGATTCTTTGCTTGCCCTACCTGGAGTAGCCAGGGATCAAATCTGGGATCTTCTGCATTCAAAACATATGCTCTATCACACTGAGCCTCTCTCCGTAGATCTCCATATCTACTTCTAGATACCGTATGTAGAGTTTTTAAAAAATGTAATCTTGCAGCCCTCCACTTTCCCTTATGGCTTATTCAGATACGAAAAACAATAACTTATGCAGCAATCCTATGCAAGAGTGTCCTAGGGTCCATTGGAAATAGTGGATCTCCTTCTCCACCTGCAGAGGTCCATGGCAGAGAAGGAAGCCTGCCAGTGCAAGCTTCCCTGTAGAGCCAGGGCTTGCAGGGACACAACACCAGCACCGACATTTCTTTAATAGCTGGGACACTGAGGTTATCTTTCCTCTTAGATTCCCCATTTTCTCTGAGCTCAGCTGCAGTTCTCACAGTAGCTGGTGGAGGGAAACGAATTTTCCCAACAACAATATATTGTTCCTTGTTGTAATGCAAAGTATTTGCAGTGGCTGGGTCTTGAATGGGCAATTAGGACCCATTAGCTTTACAAAGGACATGCTCCTTGTGGAGATGAAAACTGTTAGAACTGGTTTGTTGATATGGATCAACACAGCTGTGTGAATGTTTGGACTCTCCTTTAGGGCATGGCTATGGGGCCTGCACTTCTGAGTAGGGATGTACAGATTTTGTTAAATCCGTCCTGCCTGTGTTTCATGGATTATCAGGGACCTTTTGTTCTGTCATCAGCAAAATGGCATAATTGCATTTTTTAAAATCAGAATTTCATTCTACTTGTGCTAATTCACATCAGCGCTAATGTGAATTAGCGCAACCCCCCCCCCCCGAAAAACTGGTCTGCAAGTCCATGAAATCCATGTGTCTTGGAAAAAACCTGGTCTGCTGTGGAATCTGTAGGTTGGATTTATAGAAATCCATGCTGATTTGAATGAGTTATGGATTTCTCTGACACCCTTACTTCAAAGTTTACCACTACACCATTGGTTGTGAGTGTGGAAAACTCTGCTGCTCTTGCCACTCCACTGTTGATTGTTCGATGGAGGTGATGGCAAAAAAGGGGTATTCCACATCCAGAGGTGGATGGGGGGAGGACCAATGGGAAGTAAAATCTCGGGGGAAAACCTACCTGAAGAGAGAAGGACCGCCACAAAATGACACCTCACCTTCCACGCTGCCAGCATGAGTCCAGTAGGTCTTTGGATTTGGTGGTATCTCTGTCTCAGGTTCTTCCTCTACCCTTCCCATAGCATTGCCTGCCCTGCCCATAAGAAACAGTAGTTCTGACGCAAGCCCAGTAAAATGATCTCCTGTCCACACATAACAGAGGGAGGGTAGTTGTAGTCCTGAAAGGAAGATCTGTTTGCTGCAGGTGTGTCTTAAGAGTGATGGAGGGGGATTTCAATTCACTTTCTGGAATTGTATGAAGAGCTAAATAATTGCAGTTCAAATTTTTAGGGAAGCAGAAAGGAACTGATTAACTGTATGAAAGAAAGAAAGAAAGAAAGAAAGAAAGAAAGAAAGAAAGCCAAGTTCAGAATGTAACAAGAAGTCCTTGATTTAGACAGCAATGTCAGCCTTGTGGCAGTAAATATCCAAGAGGGAAGCCAGAATAAGGTAAACACAGCAGGAGATTAAAAGGTTTAATATAGTATATCACAGGCAGTAACCAGAAAGGACAAGGGCCATGATTTTGCTATCATTAGCATTTAAAACGTCTTTCTGGATGTGCATTGCTGTTACCTTTTTGTTTTGACCTTTCCTGATGAGTAAGCTTTTTCTCAATGAAGACACCAGCTCCAAATTGTGAAACATGGCAATGCAAAAATATGACCTTATATAAGAAGATATTATTCAAATGCTTATTGACAGATGATATGACATTAAAAAAAATCCCACATTTCCATCTACTCAACATCTGGGCACATTTGCTACCTAAGATTAATCCTGAAATGAACATGCCAGTCTTATGGAACAGCTTAAATTGCAACACAGCAGCTGAGGGCTGAAAACAGACATTTTAAAAATGTGTGTCTAGCCATCATGTCTCCCCCCACTTTTACTCTAGAGTAAGCACAGCCCCCCCGATGTGGATTGGGACCCTAGTGTGGAGGGCAGGGGAGGGCTTTTAAGATCTGGATTGGGCCTCCTGTGCCTACTTCTAGCATAACAAGGAAAAGAAGACATAACTGCTACACATTTAAAGTAATGCCTGTTTTTGCCCTTAGTACCATGCAGAAACTTGTGAATAAACTGAATTCAGAAGTTTCGCCAGCCCTGGGACCAAGTGCTAAGGTGGGTGCAATGTGACTATTTGTCCCTTTGTATCAATACATTGGAAGGCAGCTTAGATCAGATCAGACTATTGGTCCATTTAGCTCAATATTTTCTGCTGCTACCAGCAGCAGCTCTTCAGTATCTCAGGTAGAATTATTTTGCTACCTGATCCTTTACACTAGAGATACTTGGGATTGAACCTGGGACCTTCTGCATGTAACACAGGTGCTGTACCACTGACTGAGCTATGGTCCTTCTGTTTAGTTATGCTATCTCCCCTAAATATGAGGACACATACATTGGAAGCTTTTCTACATGAGGCATTGTCATTCCCTACTCACAGTTGTTTAAGGGTTCTTTAGATGACATCATGACTCTCCAGTTTCACTTCTGTGTCTAAAGAGCACTTTCTGTGAGTTTTTTTAGAGGAGGGAAAATGCAGTATTATTTGTAAAAGCAAAAAAAAACACACCCAAATGTTTTTTTCACTTCTGTATTTACACTATACCACAGTGCCACCTAGAGGTTATGTAGCAGAAAAGCAGGAAAGGGAAAATTCTTCATGTAGTGCTCAGATCTCAATCCTGTGACAAAACCAAAGCAGATACAGTGTATTAAGTTAACAGTCTCATGTAGAAAAGCCCTGGATCCAGAGAGCTGCTGTTTCAGGATCAGGATGTAAACAGTAACAAGAGATAAAGGCTATAGTTATCCTATGAATAAAACCAACCATCATCCATGTTTTTTTCTAACTGAACAAATGTTATGTAGTGTAGTGGTGAGAGTGACGGACTGGGAGCTGGGAGATCAGGGTTCTAGTCCCCACTTGGCCATGGAAGCTCACTGGGTGACTTTGGGCCAGTCACAGACTCTCAGCCCAACCTACCTCACAGGGTTGTTGTTGTGAGGATACAACGGAGAGGAGGAGGATAATGTAAGCCGCCTTGGGTTCCTTGCAAGAGGAAAAAAGGCGGGATATAAATGCAATAATAATAAATACTTTCAGCAAATACCACAATATGTTGCTCTGGGCCACTTTTGGGCTATTGGTCTTGTTAGATTTTGAATGAAGACAGTAATTTTGGTTACATTTCATGGACAAAATGACCAATGTCAGGGAATTCCCTTTAATTTGGCATGATCCACACACAGGGTGCTTCCCATTCTCATATACCAGTGGAACCTGGAAATGTGGGGTGGGATCCAGATTAAGTTGGATCAACTGTGCTGTTGGAAGTGGACTTCCCTGGCCCCTCCTTCCAACTCCAGGTCCTGAAAATGCTGCACAGAGAATCAGGAGACCCTGCTGGAGCAAGCTGTGGTGTGTGTGTGTGTGTGTGTGTGTGTGTATGGGGGGGGGGAAATCTCCAAAAACTGAGTGGAGGGACTTTCCAGAAATGGAGCCCTGTACCTTCCTGGTACGTCCTAGATCCATCCCACTCTCCGTGCATCACAGGAAATGGCTTTGTCAAAGCAGAATGGTTCCTGTCAAAAGTGGCTGAGGATGGGGAGCTCTGGTTTGTCAAGGGACGTCTCTACATTAAAGGAAAATCTGGGAGCCCCCTGGAGAACTTTCTTCCATCTCTGTGGTGCCATGAAAATTGGCTCATTAGACGAGGAACACAACCAAACGTCCTTTCTCACCAGTCCAGCCTGTATATCTTTCAGTGAAAAATAGCACCATCTAGTGGCTGAAAAATGCACCCTGCACCCTGTTGTTTTTAAATACCTCATTTAAACTTTTTTTTTTTTTTAACTACACTTTTTTCTGGGGATAGCACAGGAGAGGCCCTGGATGACGACAGTGTCATGTAATGGACCCGCAAACTTCCATGGGTGGCCAGTGATGAGTGCACTATAAATGCCTTGTGTAAAGACAGCCAGGGTCTCTGGGTTGTTGTCCTGAGCTGGGATGTAAATACAAGAAATTTAGAGTCTTTTTTTTATGTGACATTAATGAAATTAGTAATCAGTTATGCCACTTAACTAAATATTGCTTTTAAGTGCCCCAAACAATACGATGAGACTTAAATTGAAAGCCAGAGGAAGGTTGAGACTACTGGAGAGTTTTCTATAGCAACTGGTTTTATGTGAAGTCACAGAATACAGTGGAGGATGATGACATTATAAAACCCCAAAACAGATAATTAGGCAGGAAACCAGTGGATACATCAGTTGTTTCTGCCCACAAAGTGAACTTGCTAAAGAATTTTTGATCCTTTTTATGTTGTCCAGTAAACGGCAACAAATAAAAATTAATGTGCCCGTTGCAGATGGCTAAGAGAGCAAAATGTTTCATCTTGCAGAGAAATGGCATCTTTGTTTGGGAAAATATTGGTTAAAAAAATAACACACTGAAAGTCCTTTTTTCTGCCTTGAAGTCACATATTTTGTATTATGAAGTTGTGAAATGAATTTTGGAAACCTGTGCAAAATACTTAATTTTGGTGGGGGGAAGTGCTGCACAATTGTAACCCTTTGGTTTGCAGTGTCATAAAGATTTCTTTTCCTCCAGACCTCCAGTTCTTCAGGATCAGCCGCAGAATCTTCCTACAATGCGAGGACTCATTCTTGAAACCTCTCCAAAGGATCAGGCAGAATTACTACGAGCATGTGTTCCCCTACCATTTAGTAAAAACAGCATAATCTGAAGCAGGTTTATTCAGAAGCAAGTCCCATTGATTTCAGTGTAGCTTATTCCCTCATAAAAGTGTTTGGAACTCCAGATGACATGTATATAGATTCCAAGGAAGTATTAGTCCTGAATCATTAGTAAAATGTAGGGAAAGCTACATATGATTGCATACTGGTAATTTTTATGGCTGCTAATGTTTTGCTGCTAGTGGCCTGGCTAGAGTGAACACTACAGAGGAGTAACACAAAATAAAATAGAGAGATGGAATCATGTGCCATGGTTTCCCACCTCCTTGCCCTCTTCTTCAAGTTGTATTCAAGGATTCAATGGGCAGTATCCGATTGTGCCGGTGTGCCAGCCGGAGTGACCACTTGCAGAACAGGAATTTAGCGGTTCTAAAAGCAACCTGAAATGTACACAAGTGTATGCAAGCAGGCAAGCACAAGCCATAGTTTGGATGAAACAAACCAGGTCAGAGGTTATTAATCACTGTACATTAAGGCAGACAGGTGTGCCTGAGTCTGAGACTCATGGCTATATATTTCTGTGCACCAAATAAAATGTATAGCTAGTTCTCAGAGAAGTTCCTGGACAAATAACAGTGCATGTATGAATTTCGAGTGCATGCACAAAATTAATATAATTCATCCTGCCCCCCCCACGTTTACAGCATGTGCATTTTTAAGCTCATTGGTGAGGACTATATACAGGTTCTGTTACTGCTATGTTTTCACCTGTTTTCTTCAGTTTATCAGCAATCTAGCTAGAAAATGATTCACAAAGCTTTAGGAGAACTGGCAGTAGATTATATTTTGATACTGAGATTGAAAATATATTTTTATATACTAGCTATCTCAAGATGCCCTGAGAGCAGGTTTACAAATCCCAGACTTGGAAGCAGCCAAAGTTGCCCCAGGGTGGTAACACCCCAACATTTTTTCCAAATCCAGGACATGTCCTGCCAAAAAACAGCCTGATTAAATGTTCAGATTAAATTGAGAAAACTGGGAAGCATCCAAAATAGATCCCAAAAGAGAGAACTAGTCTCAACATGCTGAAAAAAATAGGGTTATTCTTTAAGAGAGCAATCCTATGGCCCCTAGAAAGTTTTGAGGGGGGGGCATAGGATTTCTCAGATTCCTAGATCTGAGACAGCGTTCTGACCTTGGGCCCAGGAGTCCAAGCTCCCCTCCCCGTCCCTCTCACAGCTGGTGCAGAGAGAACCTCACCAACTGCCTCTATGAGCTCGCGAATGCAGGCTTGGAGAGAAGGGAAAGGGGGCATGCTGGTGGGCGGTGTGGGGGTGGGAGGGCTTACATTGTATCCCCAGCCCTTCCCAGCCTCCTCCCTGATGCCTGAGCTAGATGGGCAAAAATGCCCATCTAGCTAAATTGAGGAGCAGGAGGTACAGTGCACATTCTAGTCTGCTTCGGATACTCGTACGCCTCCAAGTTTGGAGGCGTACGAGTATCGGGCAGATCCAATAGGATGGTGCCCTAAGAAGCCCAACACATTTGAGCCCACAATTTTATTTGTGGCCTTCCTCAGGGGCTTTAAAAAGAGACAGTACATTAAATTGATATGTCATTGATAAAACTTCATAAAATACCACAAAATTATACACATTGCACGAGCTGCCTATGCATAGTTACATTTAATCTCGTTATGATGAACACCTATGTAGGAGATCAATAACCTGAATTGTAAGATATATAATGCATTCAAATATAATTTCACCAGCCTATTTTCAAATGTATGAGGCAGCCCTGATAGAGTTGTCTGAAGGCTTTTAAAGAATTGTAAGTATACATAGGCAACTCTTGTGAGATGTACTCTATGGTATTTCTGAAGTTTTAGCTATGACATATTAAATTAACGTATTGTCTCTTTTTATAGCTCCTGAGGAAGGCAACAAACAATATATTGGGCAGAAATGCATTGGGCTTCTTACAGTGTAACATGTTTAGACAGAAAAGTCCTACAATTCCCAGCATTCCTTAGCCAGCGCTGGCTAGGGAATGCTAAGAGTTGTAGGACTTTTTTCTGTCTAAACATGCAAAGGATTGTGCCTGTAAAGAATAAAACCATTGTTTCAGCATCTTGAGACTAGTTCTCTCTTTGGATCAGATTAAATGGAGAACAGCAAGGAACATCACCAACTTCACAGAAGTTAATGAACTTTTCTTGGCCCAGCTTCTTTTAGTAACAGAAGGCTAGCTACAAACCCTCTGAACCTCACCTCCCACCCCGAAGCCTGATTTGTCTGGAGTTTCACTGGAAAATTCCAGTAATTGGAAAACCCATACACAGTATCATTTTGGGAAAAGAGGGCATTTGCCTATGGAGAAGAGAGACTGCTCATCTTTCTGAATTGCTACCCATCATATCTCCTATAGTGCAGGGGTGGGGAACCTGGGGCCCTCCAGATGCTGTTGAACTCCATCAGCACAACCTAGCATGGACA
Organism: Heloderma suspectum; assembly: GCF_057233095.1. Lineage (NCBI taxonomy): Eukaryota > Metazoa > Chordata > Lepidosauria > Squamata > Helodermatidae > Heloderma > Heloderma suspectum. Next base: position 77,043,229 of record NC_139462.1, read on the forward strand.
ATGGATGGGGATAATGGAGTTGTATTGCAACCACATCAGGAGGTTCCCCATTACTCCTATAGGGATAAGAGTATACCGGCTCTTAGTTTAGGAATCTTTTAAGTCTTGAGTAATGGTTCTGCAAAACTAACATCAGTCATGAGACAGAACGGAAAAGTTAGAAGTATTTTTTACCACTAAATTTCATTTCTGAATTGCCTGTTCTGTTTATGCCCTATGTCTATAGATTCTTCAGTTGTTTCCTTCCATGCATGGAAAGCTAAGTGGAACTATGCCCACTGGCTCCACTCCAACATCTGCACATTTGGCCAAATGCATGAAAAGGGTCTCTAGACATGTACAGCTGTATGCACACAGACCTTCAATATGCCCAGGAACTGTAACTATTCAAGTTTCTTAGGTATACAGAATCCCCGTTCAGGCATTTGGCTGAAAACGCAGACGTTGAGGTGCTGGGTCAGCAGTTGGAGCTCCCCACTCCATTCAGTCACTGAACCATCTGGGGACCATCAGAAAAGCTCTTCTGTGTTTTACCAATAAAATATAGTGTGTGTGTATGTGTGTGTGTGTGGTGGGGAATCCTCTAGCCTGGTGTAATACTGCAGCTCAAAAATACTCCATATGTCTAAGGTGTTCTGTAATATTATTGGATTTAGAGGAGTAGGAACTGTGAGGCCAGAATAACTCCATCCCAAGGGAGCAGGGTCACGTACTTGCCCTTGACATGTATCTCCCACATAATTTTGCTAGATACCTTGTAATGAATATAGGGAAGGGTGGCAGTTACATCTGGGAGAAAACCAATCGAGAAAGATTTGTCAGAATATGCAAAACACTGTATAAAAGGGGGTGGTCAAACTCCCTCAGGTTAGAGCAGTTCAGGGCAAGGAGGATATGAAATGATTAACAGACAATTCCTAAGGAAAATTGCCCATTTGTTCCTGATGTTCCAGACTGTCATGCATAACAGCAGTGCATCCCTCACCCCCAATAAGCTACGGCCTTGATTCTGGGGTGTTGCCAATGCTTAGTACAGTGTTACTGCTCCTGTTCTTCACAATACAACAAAACCAAACCCTATACCAGTCGCTATCTCTTAGATTTGCATTTTCTGTTCTGACCTCATTTCAAAGGCACTGAGTAAGCAGAAAGTGGAAGTGGTTTTTATTTTTTTAAAAACCTCCACTCCATATTGTTGCCATCTGTCTTGATGTATGCAGTTTCTAATGCCCTCTATGCTACTTAGTAAGACATATTTGCCGCTCGGCTAAAGAACTGATGATTATAATCTGTGAAACTAGGCCCGTCGTGTGCTGAACGATTAGAAGGAAGGAGCAGGATGACTGCATTCCTTTCCATTAGTTCTCCAATGGAGCCCTGAAAGCTCATGATTGGTGTGAGACCATCAAAAGCTGCTGAACGTTTAAAGGAAAGTTATATAGCTGTGCATACTCAAATGTAAGTAAAATGAGAAAATAAATGGTTGAAGAGATGCCATCAATTTGAAAAAGAATGTGAAAAATTTAGAGCTAAGTTTCCAGGTTGGTTGTATACTAGGTTACTTTTAATCTCTTTGTTTTAACTTTTATTCATATAATTATCCCCTATACATGAAAAGCTGTATTAATTTAACCACAAATATATTACAATTACAATTGTAATATATATTACAATTACAATTGTAATCTGTACAATTACAGATCAAAGGCTGGTTATCTTATTCTAAAACCAAACCCAAACCTAGGAGAATGATGCAGAAAGCCACTTTCCCCTCATAAATGTCTATAGAAACTGAACCACAGTTCCACTGAGATCAATGGCAGCTATATCAATTAAATATGAAACTTGATTTTAAGAATCAGGTGTCAGTCTCTGCTTGAATTAAACTACATCAGCTTCAATGGGTCTGAGGATCAATCTGGGTTGGACTGAAAGTGAAGTACAACTGAACTTCTCTTGGGAATAGATGGTGTGCAATCTTGTCTTCCTGACTATGGGATCAAACTCTGTTATCAAGTGGCAGCAGCACCAAACACAGTGCTACAAGGAATAGAATGAATTGACATGGCTGTATCTCAAGTCACGGTTATCACACATTTCATCTAGGCTGATGGACACCCTCCTTTCTTCTAGTCCTGCTTTCAGAAGAAACTGCTAAGGGTGTAATTTGCAGGAGAAGAGGAAATGAGGTAGGCTGCTTTAGCACCTGCAAGGTAAGATTTAGCTCTGGATCCTTGGCCTTTGATAAGACTTTTCATACATTAACAAGTAGACAAGGCCATTTAAGAAGGTTGAGAAAGGCAGCCTGTATTATAGGGATAGAGAACTGATAAACGATCTTTGGAAATATTCTTTGGGATGAGATGAAAGTATCTCTATGGAGGCAAGGATGGGCTAAGGAATATCGTGGGCTAAGGAAGTGTAACAAAACTGAGTAGAACTATGCTTTGTAAATCACTGAATAATTATATGATGGCACATTAATTAGGGGGGCACTTAAGGCATTGCTAAAAAAGGGAAATGCATCACCCCCCAAAGAGGACAAAAGAAGATACCAATTTGCATAACATTTACTTATGCTGATTTTTATATATAGGTGCACATATAGAAATAATTACTATAATATAAACAGGAATACAATATCTCTCACCATAGTGTGAAACACTGTGGTCAGGTGATCTGTGTACCTGCCCAGTCTGCTCTGCAGGTGCTAAGTGCTGGTGGGCAACTTCAAGGCTCCTGCTGTTCTCCCTTCTTCTGGTTTTTGGTCTTCAAGTCAGACTTGGACTGGACACCCATCAAATGGAGGACACCCTCAAATAGAGGACTGTCCTCTGACAGCTCTTTCAGTAGTGGTCTGTCCTCTGTAAAGTAGGACTCCTGGCCACCCTCATTCTTAGCAGTAACAATGCTACACTCAGAAATAAATACTGATATTATCAATAATGGTTACAGACCATGAATCGTCTGGGAGCACCTGAGGCTGTAATATTATTCAAGCTAAGCAAGTGTGGACCCGACCCCATGGATGGGATACAACTGGAACCCGTTTCTTAGGTTATCTCTGCAGTCGGAACCACTGTGCAGCAGGCAGGGCATGTCCTCTGACTTGTCTGGTATACTTTTTGAAAATAACCCCATGTGTGCAGTGGTACCAACTGAGTGCTCTTTTCCATGTGTTCAGGAACCCTGCTTTTTAGGGTTCCCAAATGCATGGAAAATGCATACTATTGTACTATTGTACAATACTATTGTATTGGTCTTTTCAGATAGTATATTGAATGTGTATATATCAGAAGGCAGAAGCTGCCATGATGCTGCTGCCAATGGGCGTTGCTAGAAGAGATTTGGGGCTCAGACCCATGGGACATAATTTTGCTTATGCTAATATATATCTATTTATGCAAATTTAGAAAGAATGGATTTATTCCAATTCTTAAAAGGCAAAGCCAGACTATTAGGTTCCGATCTAAATCACTCCAAATAAAATAAAATAAAATAATTTACATTCCACTTCCAGATCATCTCAAATCAGTAGTTCCTCTTCAGTTACAATTAATTTGCAGTGGCTGTGAACAGATGTAGAAAAATGCACAAAAATAGTGTCTGGTAAGTTTTTTCATGAACTCTTACACCCCCGCCCCAGCCCTTAAAATGGCAACTTTTATACCAAACATTAATGCAAACAAACTAGCCAGGAAACAATCAGATGCCACTCACTCCCCACACACTTTTGTCCCGTGCACCAAAATGCAGCCTAAAAAACTTGACAGAACACTAATCCAAAAGCAAGTCAAAGGATAATCAATTAATTTTCCAATTCCCATCCAGATTCTGCTCCAAAATGTAATCAATTCCCTTTCAAATAATTAGTCAATCCACCTCCAATCAATAACTCCATGAAATAATTTTAAAAATAAGTAACATAGTGCATGATTCTGCTGGCTGTGTGGGGGAAGGAGGGAGTGCTGGACCAAGGAGATAGAGAGCTGTTAATCCACTATATCTGCATTTGGTTTTGTCACAGAATTAAGATCCAAAGAACATTTCCTTTCCTGCTTTTCTGCTCCATAACCTCTAGGTGGCACTGTGGTATAGCAGAATAGTGGAACTACACAAGTGGAAATAGTGTTTTCTTTCACTTTCTTTAAATAATACTACATTTTCCCTGCTCTAAAAAAACTTGTCAAAAGTGCTGTTTAAAAACAGAAGCAAAACTGGAGAGTCATGTCATTTGTCTAAAGAACTGTGAGTGGAGAATGATGAGTGCATAATAAATGCTTTGTGTAGAAAAGCTCGGAGGAAAGGGGTCAAGAAAGAATAGGAAGGAGAGCAGAGAGGGGAAGTTGGAAGGAAGAGGCAGGTTTGGAGATGGGGATCAGAGGGAGAGGGAGGATTAGGGATGTCAGAGAATTCCGCCATGGATCTCAGTGAGGCCGAATGTCAGTGCATTCATCCCCCCAAAATCTGTGGCATAACAAAGCCCCCTGCCCCACCACCCTGCGAAAGGCGCGCAAAACGGAGCACTTACCTGGTGCCATTTGCGCTGCTTTGCGAATGGCAGCTGCGACTGCGGCTGCCACTCACTTTCCCATTTAGGCCGTGATAGGCTAAGTAAATACTTATGTAGCCTATCACGGCTAACACAGGGATGCCATTTGCATCCCTGAGGAGGCCATGATAGGCTACGTAAATATTTACGTAGCCTATCACCACAAAAAAAGGGAACGCAAATGGCAGCCGCCGTAGCTGCTGCCGTTTGCGTTCTTGTTTTTTTGCTATGATAGGCTATGTAAATATTTATGTAGCCTATCATGGCCCAAAACAGGAACGCAAATAGTGGCCACTGTAGCCGCTGCCATTTGCGTCCGCAGGCTCCACCTGCGAATGCACCCGGCTGGCGGCTCTGCGGAGTTGCCACGGAGCTGAGCCGGCTGGATTAGGATTTCGGGGGGAGGTGCAGAGCTCCTCCCCTCCACTGCAAATCTCCCCTGCCAAAAGGTAAGTGACTTTCGTACATCCCTAGGGAGGATTGAATAAGGACTGAACAGTATTGAGAAGTCAGAAGGAACTGAGAAAGAGGAAGAGGATGTGGAGGCAGGGGTGGTGGAGGAAAGTTAGCTCTCCCTTTCTCGTCTCTAGGTTGCCTCTCTATGTGATGGGGACTTGTAACTGTTCCCTTATCCCACAACACGCACACTGAAGACACATCCAGAGCATCCTAGGGAGCCCACTTAGTACCACCTTCCCGTGCACCACAGTGCACTGCATAGCAGGGAGACATACAAAGATCAAGAGGATCCATGTAGGGATGTCAGAGAATTCCTCCACGGATCTCAGTGAGGCCGAATGCCAGTGCATTTGGCCCCCCGAAATCTGCGAAAGAACAGCCTGCCCCCCCCGCCCCCCACGGATTCGCCCCGGGATGAGACTTACCTGGGGCGGATGTTCTGGGCAGCGGCGGCTCCAGCGGCGGCTCCGGCAGCGCCGGCTGCGGCGGCTGGTCTTCCGACCGGCTGCCGTTGCCGCCATTTGCAGTCTGGAGGTTTTTTTTTTTTTTTTTTTACAGAGACGTGATAGGCTACGTAAAGATTTACGTAGCCTATCACGGCTGGGTTAAAAAAAAAACGCGTACACAAATGGCGGCGGCCATAGCCTTATTTTTCGCCGTCTTAGTCTACGTAAATATTTATGTAGACTATTACAGCGAAAATAAAAGGGAACGCAAATAGCATAGCGGGCACTATTTATGTCCCTTTTTGATTCGCTGTTTTAGCCTACATAAATATTTAGGCTGTGGACGGCTCTGGCCTGGGCCTGGCCGGCTGCTCTGCAGAGCTGCCGCGGAGCACAGCCGGCCATCGAGGATTCTGTGGGGGGAGGAACGGATCGCCTCACCCCCCATCGAGGATTCCGGGGGGAGGGACGGAACGCCTCTCCCCCCCGAACATAATCCGCGGAAAAGTAAGTGACTTTCGTACATCCCTAGCCATGCCACATATACACACAAGACCAAGATCTACAACAGTAACTGGAGAAGGACCTCCTGCCCAGATTATTTAACCTTTTAGAAGGCCAAGAAACATGAGCTTTTCTCTCATTCACTTCCACTCATTTCTCTCCCCCTCCTTTTCTTTCTCTTTCCCTTGTGGGGGGGGGGAGCCACCCTAGCAATTAGGGTTAGGAAAAAAAGCATCCATTGGGACTAATGGAATTCCCCCCCCCCCCAACTTAATCACCAGAGGAAGGGGGTGATTTTGGGGGGTCACAGTGCACAAGGAGGGGAGGGTTAACCCTTCCTTTGCCACCTTTAATCATCTTGAACTTTGCTCCCACGTGTAGAAATTAAGCTTAGATGGACACTCAGAGCTCTGGGAATAGATCTGGGTCTCCGGGAAATCGATTAGGGGCTTGGACACCATGGCCTAGCAACTTCCCTGATGCCACCTCATGTGTGTTCAGTGTATATGCAGGCAATGCCTCAACGAAATGTGTCACCCCATGTAAGAGTAGAATGTAGGTTTCATGAATACAGAGTTAAAATAATTCTTACAACACTTTTTATAGTAGAAAGCATTTTGCAATGTGTAGCATATTCACTAATTATTGAACTGGTCTTTGGATACAAAACAACCAGGAATGAATGGCATGGCCTCATTTGTAACCCCCCCCTTTTTTTTTTTACAACAAGGAAGGTATACAGTGTATTCCCAAACAGTACTAACTCCCTCCCATATACTGTCGCTTTGAACCCAGTCTCTATGTGGGTGTTCTTGAAAATAATATAGCTGGTACTGTTTGGCTTCATGGGTGGGAAAGCTGCAGAGGTGGTGGTGAGAGACTTTGAACGTTGGCATGAGGGTGGTGGGTTGGGGAATGGACTGATATACAGATAAAGTGCACATATTTTTATTTGTGAAATAATAGAGAGTATAGTATAGAAATACATCCATCTCCACAGTAGCCACAAGCGATCTAGAACTCAGTGTTGGGGGCAGAAGGTTGTCTGTGCTGTAAATCTTTTTGTTTTCTTCAAAATCTGCTCCAGGGAGTGTTGTATTGCTGTTATTTATGGAACAGATCAGGGCTTTTCCTGTTTTTCATTGGCAGTACCGCTGGGGGTGAATTGTCAGCCGTATTTTTATTCCCATTAAGGGCTAAGCTAGGAGCAATATGCATAGGTGCTGTGTGTGTGTGTGTGTGTGTGTGTGTGTGTGTGTGTTAAGCTTCTATATGAGGACTAACCAAGAATGGGACTGTGGTGTGCCCGGAGAGGGGGTTTAAGCCTTTCTCCCTGCTGCAGTCCTGATAAAATTACTCCCAAACTTTTATTAGTCCCTGGAGAGAAGCTCCTATTGTGGCAATGGGAGTTTCCCTTGCATGCTAGATACCACCTTTGGAAGTGGGGTATTTTTATTGGGACTCTAGCTAGGGCAAAAGGGTTAAAAGTTTTCCCTGTGTGCCATTGTCCCAATCCTGCTTGGGACTGTATGGTAGCCACTGAAGTTCTTTTAAACTGTGCACATTAATTGTTTACATAAAATTAGCAAAGTATCTCACTTGGCCATCAGACTATATGAACAGTTAATCCAAACTATATCCTTCATAGAATATGGGCCTTTCACTATCGTGAATGGTACAAATGAACTAATAGTATTGCATCATCTTCTTCATCATCATCATCATCATCATCATCATCCCACCTTTTCCCCAATTCTGGGACTCAAGGCGGCATTATCATTTGTTCCAGCATTTGGTTAGACATGCCTGATGAAATATTTCTTTTCTCCCCAGATTCTAGTTCAGCCATTTGGTGTTCTAGAAGAAGCAGACTTTCCAGCAACTGTAGAACTTCTTTTTTTTCTGAGAGCCTCATAAAAAGCATCCTGGTAGCTTCTGCAGTGTTCTTTGCTTTCATTAATATTCTGAATGCTGTCCTTTGGGCCATATGTCCACTCTCTCATCTTCCCCTGAGGATTTTGAGGATTCAAGGTACTGGAAATAACAGAAGATATAAAATGACTCATAGAAGGTCAAGTCTTAACTTCACGGATATTTCCTCCTTCTTCAGGTAGTACTTACTGTGCTGTATAAGTATTATGTTTGCAATATGCGTCTTAGATACAGATTTCAATAACGAAATCCTTTGCTCAGAATTTAACACTCTGGTAATTCAGTATTCTTTGCACATATTGCTTCTGAACAAATTTCTCAAGTGCCAACTTTAGATTTAATGTTAGCAATCAAGACAATTAATCAGTCTAAATCAACACTATTGATATTCAGATTTTTACTCTATAGTTTAAAAAATGCACACAAGTTTAGGAACTGAGAATTGTGGGGAATGGTAGGCCTCACAAGAAAGAGAGACTAAACAGTTTAGGGTGATGACTTATGCATCACAAAGAAAGAGGAAATGCATCACCCCAAAAAGACAAGACACAGACAAGACAAGACACATTTGCATATGCTAAGTTGCATATACAGCTGCAAATGTAGAAATAATTACTATAATTTAGATAGAAATACAATACATCACATCATAGTGGGGAAAACTATATGTGTGAAGGCTCTCATGTGATCACGAGCCCCTTTTCATACATTGCACCAAAATGCACAGAGGTTGGGGGCAGGTCATGTAATGTTGGGGGCAGGGCCAGCAGCACAGTGTAACTTCCTCCTTCCTGTGGGGAGTCTTGAGGCTCTTAACAATCTCCAAGAAAGCACCGTTCATTACTTTTGTCATAGCTGCTCTTACACTTAGAAAATCCCCCCCACCATAAAAATTAACCATACAGTAAATCAGGGGTGCTAGAAGGTAGATCTGGATCTTTTGGTAGATCTCTGGGTAACTTCCAGATCAGCAAAGTTTTCCAACTCCCATTCTTTTTTTTAACAACAGCAGCAACAAAATGACTCAGTCTCCAAAGTTATACTGCTGAAAAGAACAAAGCTCTGGGTAATCAGGAGTGGATTTTTGCATGGAAATACTGTAAGCTTTTTTCAGTTCTGGTATTCAAAGCAAATTCCGGAGCTCAAAATTATTTAATTCTTTGCACCAGGCTCCAGTTGGTGGATCTCAGGGTTCTAGTAAAAAACAAAAACAAAACACTAAGTAGATTCCCCAAACCTGAAGTCTGCCCATCCTTGCTGTAAACCCATTTTGTTCATTTTGTTTTGTTTTATTGTCTATAGTATGCTCTTTATTCTCCCCCCAACCAAAATAGCTGCTGCTTGTTCAATATTTAGTGATATCCTTAAGCTGCATTTTAAATGGTCCTTTCCCATGTTTTAGCTGCTTTGATATTTATATCTCCTTTTAAAAGTATTGAAATTATTGTTGTTGCTGCTTTTAAATTCTTTTTATTTGTTTTACTATTAGCTTTATTGTATTTGCTTTTATCGGAAGGTGTCCAATATGCTACTGGGGAAGAGCAGAGGGAATTTCCAAGTAGCGCCAGAAAGAGTGAAGCGGCTGGGCCAAACCCGAAAGGACACTCAGCTGTGGATGTGTCTGGTGGTGAAAAGAAAATCCGATGCTGTAAAGAACAATATTGTTTAGGAACCTGGAATGTCAGATCAATGAATCAAGGTAAGCTGGAGGTGGTCAAACATGAGATGGCAAGATTGAACATCGACATCTTGGGAATCAGCGAACTAAAATGGACAGGCATGGGCGAATTTAATTCAGGTGACCATCCTATCTACTATTGTGGGCAAGAATCCCTTAGAAGAAATGGAGTAGCACTCATAGTCAACAAAAGGGTGGGAAAAGCAGTATTGGGGTACAATCTTAAAAATGATAGAATGATCTCAGTACGAATCCAAGGCAAACCATTCAACATCACAGTAATTCAAGTCTATGCCCCAACCACTGACAACCACATGGACAGGATAACAGGCAGGCATGTCCTTGGTGTACAAAATGAAGCAGGACAAAAGCTAATAGAGTTTTGCCAAGAGAACATGCTGATCATAGCAAACACTCTTTTCCAACAGCACAAGAGGCAACTCTACACATGGACGTCACCAGATGGTCAATATTTGACCACACTTTTAAAGATGGAGCTCAGGGAACAAATACAGAACACTCATGGTCATCTACTACATGCAGACCGCTTGAATGTAGATCTTGGATGGTCTTTTCTGTGTAGAATAGCTGAGGGATATTTATTTTATTTCTATCTGCCCCAAAGAGTGGCTCAATGTGGCTTACAGTAAGTCACTTTCACTTCCAATAATAAAATAAAAACTGCAACTTCTACACAAGCATTTCTACACAAGGTTTTTATTGCACACTCGTGACTGGTCACTCATGGAAGTTTGTGGGTCCTTTACATGATGTAGGTTGGATCCAGACTTGCCCATCCATTGCCACAAGGGCTCTTTCCATTTGCGTAGGATCCAGGATCCAGCAGAAGTTGCTGGATGAAGGATGAGAGGTGAGAGGAGATGATTTTCACTGATTCCCCCTTCCTCCTGCAGCCCCTAGCACCACCACCGCCACTGTTCAGGAGGCACCCCACCCACTAGAGCAGCTTCTCAGGTGGCATAAGGAGAAGAAAGAATTGGCAAAAATTGCCTCCCTGCCCCTTTCATCCAGCACGAGCAGAGCTCATTACAAGTCTGGATGCAACCCAATACAATTATAACACCAGCAGTTAGAGTAAACTTCAGTAAGCCTCAAAGGCCCAACAGAACTAAAAGGTTTCTAACAGCAGTCCAAAAGAAACACTAGTGCATATCTGATGGATCACCCCAGGCAGGGGGTTTCACAGCGCATATGCCACCAAAAACAAAGTCTTATTTCTTCTAATGGTGGATAATCTTGCCACTGTGTGTCTTCTGACGAGTTATGCTGCTATTCTGGATAAACACAAAACATTATATGCCACAATAAATTTGTTATCCTTTAAGGAGATACATGACTCTTTGCTGGTCATATCAATAATCTCAGAGAAAGATTTGGCCAATGGTGTATGCTAACAAATCTGGACAAAACAGCACTGAGTTTAATGGGGCAGAGCCAGTGAAGAGCTGAGCTGCCCACACATATGTCAAGTAAGACTAAAATTATGGAACCCTCTTAATGCAGAAGGTCTTAACAGGATATTGCGTATATTTCCAGGAGTGTTATTTTCATAAAAAGCAGGGAGTTGTGAGTAGAATAAAAGTTTATTTCATTTATTAGGTTATGTTTGGATTTCTTTTTAGTACATACTGAAAATAGGGTGGAAAATTGTCCTTTCCATTACTCAGCAACCACTAGTGTGATAAAATGCGTAAAGCAGTAGTTTTAAAATAGACACTGACCTAAATAAGGTGGCCAGATGGCATAAAATTTTAACAGCAGCTGATGGGGATGCTGAGAAAAAATCTGGGCATTTATTTAGATAGTTAAATGGGAGCTGATGGGTGCCAAAGTACTTTTGGAAGTCTGTCTCTTGCACTTGTAAATAAGCATATTCATATCGTTTGCTGACACATAAGAGCGTCTATTTTGGAAATCCATCATTTCTACCTCCAGGTTTCAAGGCTATCGCAAAATGTGGTATTTCACGACTACATACATTTCCAAAGATAAATACAAGAGTAATTTGCCATTTGTATCAAATTAAATCAGACTTTCAGTTCAATCAAAACAGCTTGCAGCTGGATGTAATAATCTGATTTCCTGATACTCAGAGAAAAATTGAGGCCCTTAAAAAACAACAACCCTCCTGCTGATATTCAGCATGAAATAGAGTTCACTAGCCATTTCTTGCTCTCTGAATGCTTTCAAATTTAGTAAACTGGGTGGGAATAGCAAGAGGGACAGAGCACAAGGCTAGCTGGAAGCACTTCTCTGATGGTGTTTTACGTATTAGAGCAATGAAACCCAGGGGCAGATGGAGGAAATGACTGTGCAACTCTTTAAAATAATCTATTTCATTAAATATGCTATCCAGTGAATCTCTATGTTAGAGATCTAAAAGTACTGTGTTGACAGTGACTGAGTGGAATTGAAAATCGAATATAAAAGGTCCAGTAAGCTTGTACTAATATAAACTGTTTGTTACTTCCTTCAGGTGGGCATTGGTATTGCCATACAGAGGTGTAGCCTCCTCGCCTGTCCATGATCTTCTTAACCTGGAAGGACTTTAATAATGACTTATCTCACAGGCATGTTGTGAGGATGACTGCGAGAAGGATTATAATAAGACATTTTGCTCCAGTGCATGGTCTGCATAAAAATGGTTCATATTGGCTTCAGTCCTACACAAGTGTGCACATCTGTACTGGAGAAAACAGCATGCACAGCTGGAGGTATCTGCAAGTTTCTGCTTCAGCTGCTCCCATCTGAACAGGGTGAACTACAATTTAAAGTGGTAAGTGACTTTGCTGCTTAGTCATGCGAGTCAAGATTGCATTAGAAGCTCTAGAACTACTTAGGTTGCTTACATGGTTCTGTCTCCATCCACACATAGCTTTCTATGATTGCTGCCAGCCATTGTGTCTTTTGACAAAGAATGAGCCCATTTCTTACAAGGAGTACACATTGGATTTGAAATGCAACAAAATCCCTTTGCTTCTGATTAGCTCCTTTCCTACAGTACCTGCCCTTCTCCTCTCCTAGTTCCTGAGCATCATGGGAAGTCTTGTTCGGCGGAAACTCTAAAAGAGTGTTTTTTCCCCCCAAGAGGGGGTTCCATGGAAGAGTGCCCCCCCCCCGATAGTTTTGAGACATTTTACAATCTCCCATATGAGGCACTCCATCGTCTCCTCTTGCATGTCAGGCAGTTGCCCTCACTCTGAGAGTGGGAGTCCCCATGAGTACTGCGACATGGTTTGGTCTAGTTTAATGATGCAACTTGAGATATTCAATACTTCAAAACCACAATTTGTGAGTGGTGTGATAAAAAAAAGGCCAGGTATAAATCATGACTTATTTATTTAGGTTTATATTGCAATTGTACTTTATAAATGATCAGTATTAATATTAACATCCTACCTTCCCTTCACCCTTCAAAAGTTTGATAAAGTGTATGATACTGCATTGCTGAGTTAAAAGTTAGTATGGCTAGAGCGAACGGAGGCTTCATTACTTACATGGAGTCCATTTGCTGAGGTCTTGATAAATCAGCGTCACAACTTGGAAAGTACAAAATGATGTATGTATATTGGGCTTCTTCACATGGAGCTTTTATCCTGCTATTGAGATTGCTCACTCATGGAAGTTTGCAGGCCCTTTAGATGACGTCGTGAACCTCCAGGGCATCTCCTGCACTAGATGACCTTTATTCCATGTTTAAATAGATCGGAGATAATGAGCTATCAAATTATGCTGCTCGTGTTCTGCTTGAGTTCCCTCTGTGAAAAAGGAAAAGCCACAAGAAGAAGAGCTAGATCAATGAAACATATGGAAGACTCAGATAAGGGGGAGAAGGAGGGGGAAAGGGGAAGGGGTAACAGGAGGCACATGTAAAGGGAGTCCGTTGTGATCTTGCATTTAAAACCGAAGCAGAAAGCCTTGTTTCAAATGCAGGATTTTAGGCTGGTATAGAGATGCTCTATATATTCATATCCAGACCCATTTCAATCTGGGTTTTGGGCCTGCTTATGGGACCATATCAGCCATGGTCACCCTATGGATGACCTTTATCGAGAGAGGGACAGGGGGAATACAACTCTGTTAATTCTGCTTGTTCTCTCATTGGCTTTTGATAACATTTGCCATGGAATCCTCATGGATGGGCTCCATGGGTTGGGCATTGGAAAAACTGTGTTATAGTGGTTTTGGTTCTACCTGTGAGGTTGATTGCTGAGAGTTTGGGAGAGAGGCTCATTGCCTGTTCTGGATGGGGTTGCACTACCTCTGAAAGATCAGGTCCATGGTTTAGGGGTACTCCAGTATCCATCTCTGTCACTGAAGACACAAATAGCCATGGCGGCTCAAAGGGAGCAGTGGGCGGTATGTTAGTTACAGCCTCTTCTGGACAGGGATAGTTTAGTCACAGTAGTACAGGTACTAGAAACCTCAAGGCTGGATCACTGCACTGCATTCCATGTTGGGCGTTCTTAAGCTTGGTCCAGAAGCTGCAGCTAGTGCAGAATTAGGGGTGTACGAAACCCCGCTTACCTGGCTCCACTGGGGTCCGCAGGTGGGGGGAGGTGATCCGTTCCTCCCCCCAGAATCCTCGACGGGGGGGGGAAAGCGATCTGTTCCTCCCCCCTGGAATCCTGCCCGACTAGCTCCACTCTGCGGCCATTGGCACTGGCATTCGGCCCCACGAAAACCCGTGGCGGAATGGCCTCCCACCCCCCGCCACCCTGCGGAATCCCCCCCGAACGAAACTTACCTGGGGCTCCAGTGACGGCGGCGGCGGCTGGTCTTTCGGCCAGCTGCTGCAGCTGCCATTTGCGTCCTGCCAAGCTGCCATGATAGGCTCCGTAAGTATTTACGGAGCCTATCATGGCAAAGAGCAGGGACGTAAACGGCGGCCGCTACGCCATTTGCGCCGCTGCTCTTTCCGTGAAAGGCTACGTACGTATTTACATAGCCTATCACGGTAAAGGCAGCCATGCAAATGGTGGCCACTACACCATTTGTGTGGCTGCCTTTACCATGATAGGCTACGTAAATACTTACGTAGCCTATAGGGGTGTACGAAACCCCGCTTACCTGGCTCCGCCGGGTTCCGCAGGTGGGGGGAGGCGATCCGTTCCCCCCCTCCAGAATCCTGCCTACCTGGCTCCACTCTGCGGCCAGGCTGCGGATCCGCCGGCCAGGCCAACCCGCAGCGGGGCCTCCAGCCGCTGCCAGGCTGGTGCGGACGCAAATGGCGTCCTGTGTAGGGGACGCAATTTACATCCCTATGCCGGCCCATGATAGGCTATGTAAATATTGACGTAGCCTATCACAAAAGAAAAAAAACAGCAAACGCAAAAGGTGGTGACTATGGCGGCTGCCATTTGCGTTCCTTTTTTCCCCGCTGTGATAGGCTATGTAAATATTTACTTATGCCATTTGTGCCCCTCTGTTTTGCCATGAGAGGCTACGTAAATATTTACATAGCCTATCATGGTGGGAAAAAAAAGGGAACGTAAATGGCAGCTGCTGTAGCTGCCGCCATTTGCGTTCCCTTAGTTTTGCTGCGATAGGCTATGTAAATACTTACGTAGCCTATCATGGCTTCTGCAGGGACGCAAATGGCGTCCCTGCATTAGCCGTGATAGGCTACGTAAGTATTTATGTAGCTTATCATGGCTATATGGAGGAAGCGAATGGCGGCCGTGGATGCGGACGCCATTCGCTATGCTCTGTTCTGGGCCCATTTCGCGGGGGTGGGTGGGTGGGAAAGCTTCGTTCCGCCATGGATTTCGGGGGGCTGAATGCACTGGCATTTGGCCTCACCGAGATCCATGGCGGAATTCTCTGCCATGCCTAGTAGCCTATCACGGAAAGAACAGCGGCGCAAACAGCGTAGTGACCGCTGTTTGCGTCCCTGCACTTTGCTGTGATAGGCTATGTAAATACTTATGTAGCCTATCACGGCAGCCTGGCAGGATGCAAATGGCGGCCGCTCTGGCGGCTGCCATTTGCGTCTGCAGCAGCCCGGCTGCGGCTGGAACTCTGGCTGTGGATGGCCCTGGCCGGCGGCTCTGCGGAGCTGGCCAGGGAGGATTCTGGGGGGAGGGACGGAGCGCCTCCCCCCCACCGCGAATCACACCTGCGACAAGGTAAGTGACTTTCGTACATCCCTAATACGTAGCCTATCATGGGCTGGCATAGGGACGCAAATGGCATCCCCTACGCAGGATGCCATTTGTGTCCGCAGCAGCCTGGCAGTGGCCGGAGCCGCCTCCGCCGCTGCCACCACCTCTTCATCCGCCGGCAGAGGTGCTGCCAGAGTTGGCGGCGGTGCTGCAGCCGCAGCCAGGTAGGCTCCATTTTGCGGGGCTTTCGCTGGGTGGTGGGTCAGGTTGCTCCGTTCCGCCACGGATTCTGGGGGGCCGAATTCACTGGAATTCGGCCTCCCTGGGATCCGTGGCAGAATTCTCTAACATCCCTATGTAGAATGCAGAAGCTTGGCTGCTGTTAGGAGCGTTCCCTTTTCAGCATGAAACACCTTTGCTGAAGGAACTGCACTGGCTGCTTATTTGCTACTGGGCCAGGTTTAAAGTTTTATTGGTGTATAAGAGAGGAATACTGGTCACTGGGAGATCATCCCAGTAGCCTCTCCCTGACCATGTCATTCATCTCTGGCCCTTTGGACTTCATTTTGCCTACACAAGAACCACACCCCCAGCACTGCTCTATCTTCAAGCTTGGCCTAAGACATCTGTAGTCAGGAGCCAGTGGTCCTATTTCTCCCAGTGCTCAGGAGGGGCTAGGGGCTGGCAAATCAATGGCTGAAAGCACAACAGGGGCAAGCAAAGCCAGAGTCTACAAATAGTCTGAGTCAGATCCAGAGTAACACATAGCAAGCCAGGCAATACAGACAAAAAGGGTTATGCAAAGAGAGTAGTCAAATCCAGGCCACAGTCACTTACAGACACGGGTCCAACCAGAAGGCAGGGGCTGCAGACAGGAGAGTAGGCTGAAGCTAAAGTCAAACACAGACATTGTTTCTAGCACTTCCAGTAAGCTTCTACTGGGTTTTTATCCAGGAGCTGACCATGTCTATTCATGAGGAGCCCTTCTGCTCCCAAGTAGGCCTCTGCTGCAGCCTGGCACTTTGTTGAGGTTCTCTGAGTTGGGCTTGCTGCCTCTGGCACTGAAGCTCCCTGGGACTTGGGGGGGGGGCACTCAGCCTCCTCCTCTGAGGAAGACTGCCCCTCTTCTCAAGGGGCTGGGACCTCAGTGGGCTCCCTCAAGGACTCAGGCCCCTCTGACGGTGTGGGCAGGGCCTGAGCCTCGTCCTCTGTTGGGGGCTCTAATTCGTCGTCATCGTCAGAATCTTCTGATGGGGCCATGACATCAGTGTGGTGCAGCAGCAAGAATGCTGATATTAGATGTAGGAAGCCTATGTTCAATTCCTGCAACTGAGAAGCTCATTGAGCATCTTTGTACGTCAAGCAAACCTACCTCATAAATTATTTGCGATGCTAAAGTGCCACTCGAAACTTACCAGAAGAATGGAGGGATGCAAATGTATTTAATAAATGAGAACGTTTTCTATCTGTGCTTAGTTTTCTTTTTTTTTCTTTTTTAGGCCCAGGAGAAGTTTGATAATAACTGGATAAAGACATGAACTTTGGAAGGTTCAGCATGTAACAAGAGACTTTGGCAGAAAATGGGACTCTTGAGTGTAAGGTGAATAATGAAGTAACGTCAGATAAATGGGTGTGCATGACTAATAATAGTGTAATAATAAGCAATTATATAGCAATTTCCACTTTCCAAGTACTTTAAGAGCATTAACTACCATTACACAAATGGAAGGTACATAGTTAGCTCTTTTTCTGCATTTGCATAAAAACTCTTACCCTTAGTAAATTATATGTGAATCTTCTAAAAAACCGCAGGCGAGTAGTCATACTTTCATGCCAGTATTTGCATAAGTAAAGGCCAAACTGTGCAAAGGGGGTGGGGGTGAAGCAAGAAATTGCATTTTTTAACTTGTGTACTCATAGTTGGCTCTAGACAACATACTAATTAGCATAATCATAATCAGCTTCAAAGAAATTAAGAAGGGTCTTGTACAGAGATATGAATACACACACACACACACACACACACACACACATGTTTTTGACATTCAAATGAGCATACATATGAAATATAGGGTGAAATCCAGTTCTGTTATTTACATATTAACAGTTAAAATCAGTGAGACTATGGCCACTGACTTCAACTGGGAATGCACCAGTCATAAGTTTAGGGTATAAAAGAGAGATCCCTATTTGCAGCTGAAGGTTTCACTTCTGTTTTCTCCCTTCAGCTGTCCACTGTGCCAAAAATGTGTTTTTATTATCGAGGAGATTATATATATATATATATATATATATATATATATATATATATGTATTAGTCCAGCCACAGGAAAGGAGGACAAATGAAAACAATACCCGAGCGTATGCAACCAGCAGCATAGGAGAATCACTGGATGATGGAGCAAGTGATTAAATGCATGACTTGACAGAACTTCCCACATTTCCTCAAAGGCAAGGCATTTCAATGACATGTACTGAAGGGCAAACTCCCCTGGTCTTGATTTAAATATGGGCTTGGTAAACCAAGCTGTTTTCCATAAAAGTGAGAAAGCCCAGTTCTAAATTAGGAAATCCCACTGCTCCTTTTCAGGTGTTCCCAAAAAGAAAAAGTGGAGCGCAGATAGGGACACTGGTGTTGGCTCCACTGCCATCTCCCACCATCTCCCTGTGTTGAAGGGGAAGGTCTGCAGTGAGACTGTAACCATACTTGGCCAAATATGGTCACAAAAAAAGTGGTCCACCGGCTCAAGAACCCTGCTCCAAACCCATTATAGGGCTGCTGGCTGCCACATAAATAAACAGAGGGCAGGTGGCAGCACCCCTTCATAGATCACTGCCTTGTTGTGGCGAACGGGCTTGCATAACTCATTGAAGCCATAAGCGATGCCGTGCAGGGCCACCGAAGATGGACAGGTCATGGTGGAGAGTTCTGACAAAATGTGGTCCACCGGAGAAGAAAATGGCAACCCACTCCAGTATTCTTGCCAAGAAAACCCCATAGAACGTATCACAAGGCTAAAAGATATGACGCCGGAAGATGAGCCCCTCAGGTCGGAAGGTGACCAATATACTACTGGGGAAGAGCAGAGGGAATTTCCAAGTAGCGCCAGAAAGAGTGAAGCAGCTGGGCCAAAGCTGAAAGGACACTCAGCTGTGGATGAGTCTGGTCTGGTGGTGAAAAGAAAATCTGATACTGTAAAGAACAATATTGTTTAGGAACCTGGTATGTTAAGATCAATGAATCAAGGTAGGCTGGAGGTGGTCAAACATGAGATGGCAAGATTGAACATCGACATCTTGGGCATCAGCGAACTAAAATGGACAAGCATGGATGAATTTAATTCAGGTGACCATTATATATACTACTATGGGCAAGAATCCCTTAGAAGAAATGGAGTAGCACTCATAGTCAATAAAAGGGTGGGAAAAGCAGTACTGGGGTACAATCTCAAAAACGATAGAATGATCTCAGTACGAATCCAAGGCAAACCATTCAACATCACAGTAATTCAAGTCTGTGCCCCAACCACAGAGGCCGAAGAAGCTGAGGTTGATCGGTTCTATGAAGACCTACAACACCTTCTAGAACTAACACCAAAAAAAGATGTCCTCTTTTTCATAGGGGATTGGAATGCTAAAGTAGGAAGTCAAGAAATCACTGGGATAACAGGCAAGCATGGCCTTGGCATACAAAATGAAGCAGGACAAAGGCTAATAGAGTTTTGCCAAGAGAACACGCTGATCATAGCAAACACTCTTTTCCAGCAGTACAAGAGGTGACTTTACACATGGACATCACCAGATGGTCAATATTGAAATCAGATGGATTATGTACTTTGCAGCCAAAGATGGAGAAGCTCTATACAGTCGGTAAAAACAAGACCTGGAGCTGACTGTGGCTCAGATCATGAACTTCTTGTTGCAAAATTTCGGCTTAAATTGAAGAACGTAGGGAAAACCACAAAACCATTCAGGTATGACCTAAATCATATCCCTTATGAATATACAGTGGAGGTGAGGAATAGATTTCAGGGACTAGACCTGATAGACAGAGTGCCTGAGGAACTATGGACGGAGGTCCGTAACATTGTACAGGAGGCAGCAACTCAATCCATCCCAAAGAAAAAGAAATGCAAGAAAGCCAAGTGGCTGTCTGATGAGGCTTTACAAGTAGCTGAGGAAAGAAGGGAAGTGAAAAGCAAGGGAGAAAGGGGAAGATATTTCCAACTGAATGCAGATTTCCAGAGAATAGCAAGGACAGACAAGAAGGCCTTCTTAAATGAACAATGCAAAGAAATGGAAGAAAATAATAGAATGGGAAAGGCTAGAGATCTCTTCAAGAAAATCGAGGATATCAAGGGAACGTTTTGTGCAAGGACGGCATGATAAAGGACAAAGAAGGCAGGGACCTAACAGAAGCAGATGAGATTAAGAAGAGGTGGAAAGAATTCACAGAAGAACTATACAGGAAAGATCTTAATGTCCCTGATAGCCATGACAGTGCAGTCACTGAACTTGAGCCAGACATCCTCGAGAGTGAAGTCCAGTGGGCCATAGGAAGCATTACTAACAACAAAGCTAGCGGAGATGACAGTATTCCAGCTGAACTATTTAAGATCCTAAAAGATGATGCTGTTAAAGTGCTGCACTCAATATGCCAACAAATTTGGAACACTCAACAATGGCCACAAGCCTGAAAAGGTCAGTTTACATTCCAATTCCAAAGAAGGGCAATGCCAAAGAGAGTTCAAACTACCGTGCAATTGTGCTCATTTCACATGCCAGCAAGGTTTTTTATTTATTTATTTATTTATTTATTTATTTCATTTCTATACCGCCCAATAGCCGAAGCTCTCTGGGCGGTTCACAAAAACTAAAACCAAACAACACACAATAAAGCAATTTAAAATATATAGAACATTAAAACCACAATATAACAATACAACCACAATAAAACCTAGCAGCAGTACAGGAGTTTAAAATACAGATTTAAAACAGCAAAGATAAAAATTTAGAAAGCTAAAATGCCTGGGAAAATAAAAAGGTCTTCACCTGGCGCCGAAAGGAGTACAATGTAGGCGCCAGGCGAACCTCACTAGGGAGCTCATTCCAGAGCCGGGGTGCCACAACAGAAAAAGCCCTCCTCCTAGTAGCCACCCGCCTCACTTCCTTTGGCAGGGGCTCACGGAGAAGGGCCGCTGATGATGATCTTAAGGTCTGGGCAGGCACATATGGGAGGAGGCGATCCTTCAGGTAACCTGGCCCCAAGCCGTTAAGGGCTTTGAATGTTAACACCAGCACTTTGAATCGGGCCCGGAAATGGACCGGCAGCCAGTGCAGCTGGAAAAGTACTGAGGTTATGCTCAAAATCCTACAAGGTAGGCTTCAGCAGCATGTGAACTGAGAACTACCGGAAGTACAAGTGGGGTTCTGAAGCGGTAGAGGAACTAGAGATCAAATCGCCAACATTCGCTGGATCATGTGTGGATCACAACAAACTGTGGCAAATTCTGAAAGAGATGGGAGTACCAGACCACCTTACCTGTCTCCTGAGAAACCTGTATGAGGGTCAAGAAGCAACAGTAAGAACCAGACATGGAACAACCAATTGGTTCAAAATTGGGAAAGGAGTATGACAAGGCTGTATATTGTCGCCCTGCTTATTTAATTTATATGTGGAGTACATCATGAGAAATGCCAGTTTGGATGAATCACAGGTCGGAATTAAGATTGCCGAGAGAATTATCAACAACCTCAGATACGCAGACGATACCACCCTAATAGCAGAAAGTGAAGAGGATCTAAAGAGCCTGATTTGAAACTCAACATTAAAAAAACGAAGATCATGGCATCTGGCCCCATCACTTCCTGGCATATAGAAGGGGAAGAAATGGAAGCAGTGACAGATTTTACTTTCTTGGGCTCCAAGATCACTGCAGACGGTGACTGTAGCCATGAAATTAAAAGACTTGCTTCTTGGGAGGAAAGCTATGGCAAACCTAGACAGCAGAGTAAGAAGCAGAGACATCACCTTGCCGACAAAGGTTCATAT
This sequence comes from Heloderma suspectum, assembly GCF_057233095.1. Classification (NCBI taxonomy): domain Eukaryota; kingdom Metazoa; phylum Chordata; class Lepidosauria; order Squamata; family Helodermatidae; genus Heloderma; species Heloderma suspectum. The sequence continues at coordinate 77,064,977 of NC_139462.1, forward strand.
AATCAAAGCTATGGAGCTTTGATTATACATCCCAGTAGCAACGTATGGCTGTGAGAGCTGGACTGTCTGTAAGGAATGCTGAGCGCTGAAGAATCGATGCTTTCGAACTGTGGTGCTGGAGAAGACTCTTACGAGTCCCCTGGACTACAAGGAGGTCAAATCAGTCAGTCCTAAAGGAAATCAACCCTGAATGCTCATTGGAAGGACAGTTACTGAAGCTGAAGCTCAAATATTTTGGCCACCTAATGCGAAGAGAAAAGTCACTGGAAAAGACCCTGATGCTGGGAAAGATTGAAGGCAAAAGGAGAAGGGGACTGCAGAGGATGAGATGGCTAGATAGCATCACCGATGCAATGAATATGGACTTGAGCACACTCCAGGAGAGAGCACAGGACAGGAAGGCCTGGCATGCAATGGTCCATGGGGTCACGAAGAGTTGGACACGACTGAACGACTGAACAACAACAAGGTGGCAGCAAGTGTGTGCGTGGGACTGGTCAGCACTGGGTGGCCATGGAGAGTAGTCTGCCCATGATCACTGGCAATGTGGAAGTGGGCCTGCTCTAGATACCCCCTAGTGTCTTTTCCAATACTTGCCTGGTGTCCTGGCTAGGCATGAGGCCCAGAGGAAGCACAGCAGTGTTCATTGTCTGTTCCAGGTCAACTGAGCCAAGGCAGGACCTTGGAGAGCACCCTGCATGAAGTGCTGGCTGGAGTACTCTCCCATAAGGAAGCTGTTCTCCCAGCAAAGGACTGCAGTCAATTGAGGCCTTAAGAAGGTTGGCAGAGCCTGGTCTTTCAATGGTTCCACCCTTGCTGGATGCTGACTGTAGTTCTTAAAGGTCTGGTGTCTGCTTTTGCAGTCTCATGATCCTGCATGGCTGAGGGACAGCAGAAAGTGCAGGTAAGTCATCCTCAAAGTCAGATGATGGAAGAGCTATGTCCAGGAAGGCATGTCCTTTGCCCTGAAGTAGTGTGACCAGAGACTCATTTGAATCAGAGTCCTCCTCAGGGTAGTGCAGAGTCTCAGAACCAGGAGACATAAAACCTAGAAAGTGAGATAGGGACAGTGGCAGTAAGGTGTCTTGCTTCTTTCTTCTATTAGGGCACCTAGCATGCTGCAACAGCCACATTTCAGGTGTAAGGAAAATGTAGTCCTCAGTTCCTGAGCTCATTCTTTTCCAGGGCTTCTTATGCTGGTATGCTACAGTTTACAGTGTTGTAGGTATCATGGTGGAAGAGAAAGAGAGACGTTATTGCTGCCTCACACTTGGACTCGGGAGCCCCTGAAGACTACATTTTTCAGGGCTGCTTGCATCTGGGATGCTGCTGTTGCAATATTTTAGGTTCCTGTTAGAGAGGGAGAAACTGACCTTACTGTTACTGCCTCTCCAGCATATACATTTGGGAGAAGAAAAGGGGTGTTGTGATAGGGATGAAGAACAGGCTGACAGCAGTAGTGGTCTGAGGAAAGCCCCAGTAGGAGGCAACCCAGGCCTGAATTCAGAAGGGCCTGGCCATGCTTTGTATAGGGGTGAAGCCTTCAGAAACAGGGGAGGGATTTTGAACTCCCCTAGTTACCGAATCACTATCAGTGTTGTAAGTTCACATACATTCAGCTACATGTCATCAAGTGATGTACATGCATGTGTAAACAAAGTCAGAGTCCCAAGGGATTGTGGATCTCTAATTTATCAACTTGGCCAAATAAATCAAAGTACCAGGACTTAAGGTAATGCAGTCCCACAATTGTCCATGAGATTAACAGTGCTTCCTATACATGTCTACTCAGAAGTAAGTTTCATTGAGTTTAATGGGGATTACTAATTGAACTGGGTATAGGATTGAAGCCTAAATTCAATTACCTTAGCTTAACTGGTTTATAGACTGATCCTCTCTCATACAGAACAGCTTTTCCACACATTTCAATGGATGATACCAATGTTCATATGGATTTTTCCTTGTTCATATAAATAGGCTGCCTCCCTCTACTGGAAAGAATGGGGACTTCTGCACATGCAAGAGATTAATAACGTGTATGTCTAAGAGTAGATTTTTTGCATTAGGTTGACCACATGGCTCCTTGGATTCCTTACTTATTTCCTTTCGTGGGGATATTTCTATAGAAATAACATTTCTAACTAGCTCAGCTTTTTGTTTTCTAACAAAATCCTTTGATTGGCTCTATACTACCTGAAGAGTGAGTGAGGATAAAGTTCCTCATCAGTCATTGCTCAATGATCAGATCTAAATATAACAATCAAACATTCTGAATACACAGCATGAGTATTTTAAAGGATGCTCTCTCAGCCGCACATTTCTACATCAATTACACATTTCAAAACAAATGTGGAGAGGTACCCAATTAAGCTCCTTGTGCAGCTGTCGGCATACGTTTTATCTTTATTTGGTACTTTGTTTAAGGTCTGTGGAAAATGCCACTGATTATGGATAGCGAACCAGAGAGTGAAGGCATTAATTAGGGAAGCACAGATGCATTTGAACAAAACACTTATAATTTGGAATTGGGGTTAAAATGGGCAAGCAGAACTGGTGTGATTTTATTGACATGTTTTGTAAGATCAAGACTTTTTGCAAATTGGAGGCAATTTCATAATTTAAAAACAAAAAAACAAAGGTGTTCTGGGTATTTTCCTTTCTAACATTCAAGTTACTTGAAGATGAGATATTTCTGGCTTAAGGTGTTCAACGGAGGGAAAAAAGAAGAGTGTCACATTTGATATTGGACATTGTGGTCACTTAGAGTGATTGTTGCGTACATGCTGTACTAACTTTAAATATAGATGGGTGTTGTGGCTGCCACTGGGAAAACAGACTTCAAAGAGTACCTCTCTGAGTGAGGGACCATTTAGATCAAAATTGGCTCATGCCAGTTAACCCTCTGGTGTGGCTAAAATCAACGTGAATCCCCTTAGATCTACTTCATATAATAGCTTCCTATTATCATGTGTCCTTGTCAATGTGTGTATACACACGTTCCTGAACAACATGTGTCAGGATTTTTAACCGAACGTTATGGTGAGCCATGAAGCAACCCAGATGGGGAAAGGAGTAAAGAGACAACAAGCTAGCGGTTATGGTACTCTAATATGCAGTTCATTACAAAAATAGATAGAATAAATACATGGGCAACATCTAGATGGAACCAGCAATTATCTATACATGAGGCTGGAGGTAGTGGAAGGACCAGGAAATGGAGTAGCATGCAAGGGATGTAGGAAGGCAAAGGAGAGGAAATGATAACCAAATAAAGGGATGAAAGGTTAATAGATGTCAGGTAACAACAACAGCAGCAGCAACAATTTATTAGACTCCTTTCTCAGAATAAAAGACCCAAGGCATCTTATAACAGGGATTAAAACTGCTTTAAATTGTTGTACACAGCCTTGATGGCTTTTTGCAGATAAGGCGGTATATACATATCAATAATTAAGTAAATAAATAAATAAGAGGAAAACATACACACAATTGCAGCCTGATTTGCCCTGTCCTATCTTCTTCAGACAAAATGGAGAGTTTAGAGCCAAGGTACTGGGAAAACACAGACATGGCAGCAGGGCTTGCCTCCTTTGGCAATACCATGTGGAAAATTATCTGTGTTGCTTACCTTCTCAATGGTAAACACACCTTCAGCATAACATTGGAAATGTTGTGTATATTCATTTGATAATACCCAGCACATAGTTCACTACCACGAGATGTAGTGGTGACCACCAATTTAGATGGCTTTAAAAGGAGATTACACAAATCCCTGGAGGAGAAGGCTATCGATGGCTACTAGTCCTGATGCCTCTATGCTACCTCCAGTATCAGACGCAGTATGCCTATGTACACCAGTTGCTGAGGAACACGGGTGGGAGGGTGCTATTGCACTCATGTCCTACTTGTTGGTTTCTCACTGGCAGCAGGTTGGCCACTATGTGAACAGAATATTGGACTAGATGGACCTTGGTCTGATCCAGCAGGGCTCTTCTTATGTTCTTATTTGTCTTGTAAGACTGCCACACAGTGCCCTCACAGTTGATGTGTATGTTCTATTGTTGGGCACTGCAGTGCACAATAGAAATAGGAGACAAATCCATGGCAGGAAATGTTTACCCTCTCCTAGGGTATTCCTGTGCTAACAATGGATAGTCAATTGTACAGACTGTATGGTGGTGCAATTTGTACAGTTGTTTCTAATATCAAGTGATTATTCTTGACATGGATATGCAAATGAGCCTGATCTGGGATCTCGTGACACAGGGTTCATGCCTGCAAACTGAGACAGAAATGTTTTCAAGTATATTATTCTAGGTAACCAGAATTCCAATAATTTTAGTTCCTGTTATATAAACCTCAGAAAATACTCTTTTAAATTACTGCATAAGTCTGCATCATTACCCCCTTTGAGCTCCCAAATTGTATTTGATCATTATGTTTGTTGAAATATGTTGCAATAAACAGCAGATCCAGGATTTTAATTGGGATTTTTTGTTCTGTTATTTTTTTTAAGTGATAATAAAAAAGATGAATAACTGGAATGAGTTTATAGCTTGGAAGTTTTGCTTTCTTTGTAAATACGAGTGCTCTCTCCCCTGCAAATACTGTTCTGTCTCCTTAGTAATATATTTCAAGCCATGGCTTGAGCTTTATGCATTCTACATACTTTTTATAACTTTTTTTTTTTGCGGGGGGGGGGGTGTTCTGGAGTTAAGAGCCATATTGCATTATATTTCAGTTTTTGCTTAATCAGATCTTTGGATATGAAATAGTAAATGGTAACAGGATTAAATTCTGTATGTTTTATTCATTAAAGGAGAATACAATTGAATGTAGAAGATGACATCGAAATTGTGGTTTGTCTCCAATAAAGAATAAGATGTTGGCTGGGCTCTACTGAAGCAGACTTGAAGACCTGCCTATTCCAAATATTTGGCCTTCTGCATGCTGGAATAATATTAAGAAAAATATTTCCCTGGCTATTTGACCCATTAGGCTGATCTAATTAAAGCAGACACATTCCATTTCATAGGATACAATGATCTGGCATACTACAGACTACATCTTACCACTTTTGAGTTCTGAAATACATTGACATGGCCTCTCATTCATATGATTCACTAAGCAAATATTTAATTAGGCTTCAGATGTCATGCTGGTCTCCTGTGTCTCAGACCTTCAGCTATCAAGCTTAATATATTATCAGTGAACAGATAGGAGAAACAAGCAGGACTCCCAGGAGTTTCATAGTACCATGAGCATTAATTTTGATGATGAATCCTGTGTTCATATTAAACCTAAAATAATCCTGACAAACATGTTTTAGGGCTCAATCCTATGCAGGTTTAGACAGAAAAAAGCCTGCTGGGGAATGCTGGGAGTTGTAGGACTTTTTTCTGTCTAAACCTGCATAGGATTGCACCCTTAAGCACAGAACTAAACACTGGTATTTTGTGTGAGCTCCTGCCTCACTTTCTGCTCCATGTTTAAACATTGCTCTAGTAATGTTTAAAGATCTGTATAGGTTCAAAAGTTAAAATAAGCACCTTGCTTGTTATGGGCCACACTTTGCATGGGGCTACAAGGGAAAGACATGATGCATCATCCACCAATCTAGCTGTGGCAAAGAACTCAAAGGTAGAAACTGCAACTCAAGGGATTTCTGTGGGGCTAAGTTATTTGAGGACTAGAATTTACTGATGGACAATAGTATCAATTAGCTGAAAAAGAAATGTGGATCTAGCCAATATTGAGTTTGATTAAGTCCTACTGATTTCAGCAGTACATGTTTCCAAGAAAAAGCAGCGGGGTGGGGTGGGGTGGGGTGGGAGGAAACCAAGGTTCACATAATGAGGTTTTAATGGTATTTGTGTGCCCATGTAGGGAAAGAATATGTTCAGTATGTTCCCATATCTTTCCACTACCATCTACAACCATACTGGTATCGTAAGACAGCATCACTGTATTGTGAGCATACGAGCAATAGTAGTGTCAGTACAAAAGCACTGCCAACATTTCTAAATTGTTCAAGAGGGAAAGCCAAAGTAAACAACTCAAACCATCCAATCATGCACAAGAAAGCTGTGGGAAATATTGCTGTCTGGGGTCCATTCAATGCTTTCTTTTATGCTTTGTAGAGCAGTTGGGCTTTTCTATCATCACAACCTCTAAGAGAGAAGAGCAGTAGAAAGAGCTATTTTATTATGAAATCACTGGTACTTTTAAGGATTATGTCCCCCAGATTAATTCACATTAATTAGGGGAACATAAAATAGAACTGTAGGCAATAAATTGCATGTGGGGCTCTAGATACCCAAGACTAATTGTGATGCATCAACCAGGTACAATTTAGAAATACTTAACAAATATAATACTTTTTTTTTTTTTTGCTTTTATATAATATATTGACACTCTGGACAATATTTTGACACTATAGTCCTAAGTGTTTCCAGTGTTCTAGATGGAGAGCTTTGTAGTGGATATTATTAAATTGTCAGACAGCACTGGAAAACCTCCCAAGTGGGCAGTTTACCTTGATTCATGAACACTGACATATTATGTGGGTTCTCTTTACGGATTTTCTCTTTGTTCATTACTCTGAATTGGCCCATGTGGACTCACCACAGCTGGGTAAAATATGAGTTGTTATGTCTTCATCTTCAGCAAACTGGGGTTTCACCCTCTATATCACGTATGTTTTCTGTAACAGAGTACATGTTGATGCTTTAATATCTTCTAAGGGCTGAACAGTCCCGGAACAGATTATATTTCCCATTTCCGTGAAACCATATTTTAAAAAGTTTTGCTTGCCATGTTAGAGAAGAGGCAGTACAACACACAACGATTAAGCATGTATGTTCACATGCTTCGTTTGGGATATAATTTATGTGCTCTAAAATACAGCTTCTGTTCTTTGCAAGTCTGGGGGAAAAATAGCATACACTGAAAATAGAAAGAAAATGTTGTTTTTTCCAGTTTAAGGATAGCCCAAGCCAGCTATTGATATTCAAACTACAAAACCCCCTTTTGATTTTGTTGGAGGTTTCTATGTTCACTCAAGCTCCAAAATGCTAGGAAATTACAGCTGTTACGGGTCATGTCCTTAACAGAAGGCAATATGGATATGGTATGGCATTCTATGCTGTGTCTAGTTCCATCTTCACCACTACCTTGGAGTTGGATGGCTGTCAGTGGCAGAGTGGTACACCTAATTCCCAGATTGCTCTGTTCCCTGGAGTAGATACATGGAGCCTATGAAGCTATCATGCAATTGAAGCTACCATTCCACATTACAAGTACCCAACTGGCAACCAATACTATCCACATAGATTTTATGCCACAGAATGATAGAGTTGGAGGGGATCTTGAAGGTCATCCAGTCCAACCCCCTGCTTAGTGCAGGATAACGACAAGTAAATCATTCCTCTTTATTCCTCCTATACATAGGTTGGCATCAATTGAGGCTCCCCCCCTTTTAACTGCTGGGGAGGGGGAAAGGAGGATTTGGGTAGGAAGCAGATGGGGAGGGAACTAGGGATATACTTACCTGCCATTCTGGTGGGGGGGTCCACGGGGGGGGCAGGCGATCTGTCCCTCCCCCTGGAATCTTTGCTGGCTGGCTCCGCTCTGCGGTGATTCCGCGGAGCTGCTGGCTGGCTCCGGAGCGCCAATGATACGGCTGCCATTGCTGTATCGCTGGCTTGGCTGACTGACTCCAGACACAAATGGCATCCGCTATGCCATTTGCAGCTGAAAGCAATTAGATTAAGCTAAATGCAGCCATAAATGGCTGCATTTAGCTTAAACTAAGGGCTTTACGGCCACAAATGGCGTCTGTTATGACATTTACGTCTGGGGTTTTTCATGCGATAGGCTAGCCTATCACATCACGTGGGGTTTTTCATGTGATAGGTGAGGAGGATCCGGCTCCGCGCGGGTCCGGAGAGACGTGGAGGTAGGTGGGGCCATTCCATGTTGGAGTCTGTGGCGGAGTCCATTGGAATCCGTGGCAGAATTCTCTAACATCCCTAGAGGGAACTATTTAATCTCCCCATGTGGGGTGGTTCTAATCTAGATCAGTTTCTTTAGAGTACAATCCTATGGGTTGTGCTCTCGATAGACAGAGGGCATCAAGTTCAGAGCCTCCACCTATGCTGTGCCCTGCTGGCAACAGGCAGGCAGGGCAGGAGGAGGACAGAGGTGATTTCACCTCCGTTGTTCCATTTAAGACCTTTTCTGCATGAGGCTGCCAACTAGCTGTTAATCCACTGAATTTACTTTAGTTTTGTCGCAGAATTGAGATCCGAGCTCGACACAAAAAACTTTTCCTTTCCACCACATGACCTCTAGGTAGCACTGTGCTATAGCGGAATGAGCAAATACACAAGAGAAAATTGTGCTTTCTTTCACTTTCACAATTAAATGCTGCATTTTCCCTGCTCTAAAAAACCTTGATGAAGGTGCTGGTTAGGCACAGAAGCAAAGCTGGAGGGTCACAACATCATCTAACTGGAAGGTCACCATGACTAGGGAATGATGAGTGCACGAGAAATTCCTCCTGTGGAAAAGCCCTCCATCACAAAAAGCAGTTAGACAGGCCTCTTCGTTTGCTGGTCTCTCCTCTCTCCTCATATCCCCACCCAACAGCACACCCCCTCTGCTCCATCTCTGACTCGTATTATGAGGTCATAGTTGCATCCTAGTAAGAGAAGATTTCTGCAGTGGCTGGAAGTAGGGATGTACGACTGCAAGGGAGGAGCAGATGTGGGAGGGAAGATCCATGATCAGATCTCCTCCTCCATGTGTAGAGCTCCGTATACAGGCACAGAGGAGGAGATTGGCAGCATCCAATGGTACTTCAGATGCTCTCTAGGGGGCACAGGGTTGGTCTCTCCCTGTATTTTGCACAGTCGTTGTTTAATTAATGTTGAATGTTTGGTTTGAATGAAAACTTGTTTGTATTTTAAAAATTCAATACAATCATTAAAAAGAAGAAAAGAACAGGCCCTTGCACACTATGGGTGGTATCCAATGTTAGTCCTATCTAGAGTGGACCCATTGAAATGAATGAGACTTAAGTTAATCGCAACTAACTTGAGTCCCATTCATTTCAATGGGCCTAGTCTACGTAGGACTAACACTGGATACTATCTAATTTATGAAACGCAAAATGTGTAGTTTGACCCTTACATGCTAAGTCATGAGGGCAATGTAGTTTGTCTTTTACCTGATTTATCTTCAGTTTTTAATGTCATTTCTTTTGTTCTCTTTGGACACACATCTTTTCTTGGTTTCATTCTTATCTGTCTGAGCATTCTTTTCCATATCTATTAAAGATCTGTTAATCTTCACCTCTTTCAACTTTAGTTCCTCAAAGATATGTCTTGGTTCTTCTTATGTTTTCTTTTTTTCTCCTTCCTCTCTGTCTTGTTATTCATTCTTTTAATAATGATATAAATCACTTAAGAACATAAGACAAGCCATGCTGGATCAGATCAAGGGTTCATCTAGTCCAGCACTCTGTTCACACAGAGGCCAACCAGGTGCCCTCAGGAAATCCAGAAGCAGGACATGAGTGCAACAGCACCCTCCCACCCATGTTCCCCAGGAACTGGTGCACATGGGCTTACTGCATCTGATACTGGAGATAGCATATAGCCATCAGGAACCCACTTTCAAAGTAATCGAAATTGGTGGCTATCATTACATCATGTGGAAGTGAATTCCATAGTTTAACTATGCACTGTCTGAAGAAGTCCTTCCTTCTATCTGTCCTGAATCTCCCACAAATCGGCTTACTGGGATGACCCTGGGTCCTAGTATTATGAGAGAAAGAGAAAAATGGCTCCCTAGTTGCCCTTTTCTGCACTTTTTCCAACTCTACAATATCCCTTTTTAGGTGCAGTGACCAGAACTGTACACAATACTCTAAGTGTGGTTGCACTATAGGTTTTTATAAGGGGAATATGATCTTGGCAGTTTTATTTTCAATTCCTTTCCAATTTTTTCCTAACATGGGAAAATTGCCTTTTTCACAGCAGCCCTACACTGGGTCTACATTTTTATTGAGCTGTCCACCACAAACCCAAGATCTCTTTCTTGGTCAGTTATTGCTAGCTCAGATCCCATCATATACTTAAAGTTGGGATTTTTTGCCCCAACATGCATCACTTTACAGTTGCTTACATTGAACCCCATTTGCCATTTTGACGTCCATTCTCTCACTTTCAAGAGATCCTTTTGGAGCTCTTCACAATCCCTTTTTTGTTTTAACCCCACTAAATAATTTGGCATCATTAGCAAATGTGGCCACTTCATTGCTCACTCCTAATTCTAGATCATTTATGAATACAATGAAAAGCATTGATCCCAATACAGATCTCTGTGGTAGCTCACTGTTTACATCCCTCCTTTGGAAGAATCTACCATTTAGTCATATTCGCTGCTTTCTGTTCTTTAACTAGTTACTGATCCATGAGAGGTCCTCTTATTCTATGACTGCTATGTTTGCTCAGGTGTCTTTGGTGAGGAACTTTGTCAAAACGCCTTGAAAGTCCAAGTAAACAATTTCTACTGGATCACCTCTGTCTCTATGTTTATTGACACCTTCAAAGAATCCTAAAAGGTTAGTGAGATTTGACTTTCCTTTGCAGAAGCCATGTTGATTATTTTTTTTGGCAGGGATTGTCCTTCTATATGCTTACTAATTTTATCTTTAATAATACTTTCAACCAATTTAACTGGAACAGACTGTAAGCTAACCTGACTTTACTTTCCCAGATCCCCCTGATCCCTTTTTAAAAATTGGTGTTCATTGGCCATTCTCCAATCCTTTGGTACAGAGGCTGATCTTAGGGACATGTTGCATATTTTTGATGGAAGATCAGCAATTTCATATTTGAGTTATTTAACAATTCTAGGTTGGATACCATCTGGGCCTGCTGCTTTATTTTCTTTCAATTTCTCAATAAGGTTGAGAATTTCATCTTTTGTTACCTCTGTTTGCCTCAGACGCTCAGACTCCCTTCCTGAAAACATCAGTTCAGGCACAGGTATCTGTCCTATATCTTCTGCAGTGAAGACAGATGAAAATAATCCATTCAGCTTCTCCGCAATGTCCTTATCCTCCTTTAGTACTCCTTTAACTCCATTGTCATCCAATGATCCAACTGCCTCCCTAGCTGGTTTTCTGCTTCTGAGTGATACATTTAAAGAATTATTTATTGTTGGTCTTGATGTTGTTAGTGATATGCTCCTCAAAATGCTTTTTTTTTGCATCTCGTGTTGTCTCCTTGCATCTCCCTTTTGCAAGCTTGTGCTGCCTTTTGTTTTTCTCATTTCTGAAGGAAGCTTAATTTTCTCTAATAGCTAGGGATGTACGAAAGTCACTTACCTGGTCTCGCAGCTTGCTTCACGGTGGGGGGGAGGTGCTTCGCTTCTCCCCCCAAAGTTCAGGCCGGGGGGGGAGACTTCCCGCCTCGCCCGGCCAAAATTCAGGCCGGGGGGGAGGCTTCCCGCCTCGCCCGGCCGAAATTCAGGCCGGGGAGAAGCGCCCCGTCTCCCCGGCCGTGAACTTCAAAAGAAATGTAAAAAAAAAAAGCAAAAAGCCCCGTGATAGGCTACGTAACGATTTACGTAGCCTATCGCGGCTAGATCTGCAAAGTCAGCTGTGATAGGCTACGTTAATCGTCACGTAGCCTATCACGGGTGACTTAAAAAAAAAAAAAGCGCGTATGCAAATGGCGGCCCCCATAGGGAGCCGCCATTCGCTTTCCCTATTTGGTCCCTGTAGTCTACATAAAGATTTACATAGACTACTGCGAAAATAAGGGCAACGCTATTTGCATTGCCCTTATTTTCGCCGTAGTCTACGTAAATCTTTACGTAGACTACAGGGACCAAATAAGGAACGCGAATGGCGGCTCCCTATGGGGGCCACCATTAGCGTACATGCTTTTTTTTTTTTTTTAAAGTCACCCGTGATAGGCTACATGACGATTAACGTAGCCTATCACGGCTGACTTTGCAAATCTAGCTGTGATAGGCTACGTTAATCGTTACGTAGCCTATCACAGGGGCGTGGTTTTTTTTTTTACTTTTCTTGTAATGGCGGCGGCCGAAAGACCGGCTGCCGCCCCCGCCCCTGATGAAGACCTGCCGAACCGCCGCTGGGACCCGCTGCCGGGAGCAACATTCATGAAAGGTAAGTCCCATCCTGGGGGGGTGGCGGGGGGCGGGGGGGTGGCGGAGAATTTCTCCCCGAACAACCTTCGGAGGACCGAATGCGTTGGCACTCGCCCCCCCGAAGTTTCGGGGAGAAATTCTCCCCCATCCCTACTAATAGCTTCCTTGACCCTGTGTGTTAACCATACTGGTGACCTCTTGGACTTGCTGCTACTTTCCTCACCTGTGGTATACATTTTAGCTGAACTTCTATTACTGTGGTTTTGAGTAACGTCTAAACATTTTGAAGGGATTTAACCCCCTTGACTCCCCCTTTCAACTTCCTTTTCACCCATTCCCTCATTTTAAAGAAGTTTCTTCTTTTTGAAGTCAAAACGTGATCTTGTTGGACTTCCAATATTTCACTTAAATATTAAATGGGATATCAGTGTGGTCACTGTTTCCAGTTGGTTCAACAACATTCAGATCTCATTCTAGGTCCTGGGTGACACCACTTAAGATGAAGTGAACACCACTTAGGACACCACTTCTATGCCAATGACCTGCAGATCTACTTCTGATTTATCTTTGTCATTTTCTAATATAAAGCTTGCCTTGTTGCTCTTTCTGATGGGGTATTTTCTCATTACTCAAAATTCAGCTATAGGTCTGTCCTTCTTGTGCATGCAGACAGTCTTCCTTTTCTCCCATTCTGGGTAATGTTTCTATTCTTTCTTCTCCCTAAAAATATAACCTTAGGATCCTTGATTCCTCCCCCTTTCTTCTTCTGTCTTTAATTAAAGATACTGGGTTAAATCCAGCTTCACATGAGCAGACTCTCTGTCCCCTCCTCCCCCTGCAGACTCCCCCATGCCTCCCAACTCTGTTCTGGAAGGTCCCCCAACCCTGCAGAGGGGGGTGGGGCTGCAGATGGAAGAGGAAACCCACTGATGGAAGACCACCACTGGATTCAAGCCATTGCTGTTTCAAATCTGTAAATATTACTTAATTTTTTTTTTATTTTTAATCTTCTTCTACTGGCTTATTCTTTTTCATTCTTATTCTTTCCTGGCTTGACAATTAAGCTGAGCTTGCTATTTCAAAGAAAGCATATCTCATCTTCTCTGTGAGTTTTCATTGTAGTAACTTTACTGATCTGAGTAGTGACTAGGATATAGCTGAGACGTAAGAACTTGCCAGCAGATGTAGAAGATTATAGACAGGACTGTCTATGTGCCTGGGTTTAATAAAGCCTTCAGTTAACTCCTAACTGAAGTAATTGTAAAAACTCCTTTGCAAGGACCTTTGCCAGCAAGCCAAGCAGGAGTAAACATGGCTTGATTTCAGCTGTGTTTGTTTTTTTATATATATATTTGGAAATACTATCTCAATAAACGTAAGTATAATATTTCATACTGAAATAGCACCCACCCTCTTTTTGCTTTCACTGTCATCGTAAGTGACATAGTGGGACAAAGAGGCTAGGCATTTCAGGACCAGGGAGATTAGTCTAAATCTCCCTCTTTGGGTTTTTCAAATGTTGACAACTATGTTAACTGAAAATCAAGCTATAATGAAATCAAGAAACTCATTTTATTCATACAATTACTTCATATCTTTTGAAAAGTCAGCTAAATAAAGTTGTGCTTTATCACCACATTCTTGTTAGAAGTTCAGATAATCTGGCTGTCCTTGTTTCTACTGAAAATGCTGATGTCAAAGACATAAATGGAATCCCTCTCTCATTTACTATGTATTAGCACTAATACATTTTTCAACATTAATCCTCTGAGCAAATGAAACATTGATAGTCTGGAACACTAATGGGATACGTTAATTGCAATAGTATAAGAAAAGGAGATTAGCAAAATGCAGCGTGGAAAGAGAAAATGAGATTAAAAGTGGCATTTTGGCTGCAGTCCTTCAGGCTATATAAAAATACAAGATGATTAGGCAAGGAGAAATGGAAAACCAATACATGAAAAACATGATGAAGAGGTGGGGAAAGCCAGTTGTAAATGGAGAAACTGGATAAAGATTAGCTCAATAGTAGCGAGATGAAATAGAAACCTCAGCAATAAATATTACTGCAGTAGTTTACCAATAGGAAACTATTTTCTCTAGAACAGAAGATGTCACTGATGGAAACTGATCCTGGAATATACTACCCACGAGAGCAGGATGATTGTCACCAGAGGAATGACCCACATTATAGCCTAATCAGAAATATAGAAAATGTGTCTGTAAATGTGAGTTTGAGCATTTTTTTTTTAGCAAATGTTGGTGAATAGCACCCCCCCACACACACACACAAAGATCATACAGATGTTGAATTAATTTTTGGCATGTGCCAAGCTGAATCTATAATGGTTAACATTTAAAAGTCAGGAAAACCAAATGACCACAATATCATCACAATATCAAGTATTGCTACATTATTTTATGTTACTGAAATATAATGGTTGGATCAGACTTAGTCATACTTAGGGAAATTAATCATGACTAACTTGATTTCAGGGTCTACTCTCAGTATGACTACATCTGGATCTAACCTAGGGTTTCCCTCAGCATGAAGGATGGATACATGGTACATTACTTACATCCCTTGATACCAATGGGTTTACTCTATGTATGACTAAGTCTGAATCCAACCCAATATATAAAATTAAACAATTGCATGATCTGTGGTTGATGGACCCTATTTTCTGCTATTTCTAGGTATTACTTTGTATGTCTTAAGGAGTGAGGTATTTATATAAGTAAAATCACTGCCCATAACAACAACAGGAGGTTGGATTGAAATCCTTGGTTACAGCAGTGGAAGAACACTGCTTGTGGGAATGGGACTTCCATGAACTGTCCCCTCCTTGCAGTCCCCTGCGTGCCCTCCAACCCTCTGGAGCAGTCCTGTTCCAAAAATCAGTGTCCTTTCCATGGTAGAACCAAGGGTCTGGGTCCAACTTGTACAATTTATGAAAAGAGTGGTTTAATGAATCTACAGATGACAGTCCCACAGCAGTACAAGCCACATATTTACACATATTTATTGATTTATACAAATGAAGTTCCCCACTTACCAGGGAGCCCTCTTTGTGGGTGTTCATGGGTCTGGAGGTGGGAGAAGGAAGGGAGCCGACAGGAGTAGCAGTACTTCTTAATGGCTTAAATGCTGAGCCAACCAAAAGACTGATTGGCTCAATGGGAGTGGGGCCAAAAGAGGGTGGACCAGAGTGAGAACTGCCACATGCACTCAGGTCCACCTAAGGCCCATAAAAGCAGGTCCTGGGGGGGTGGCTTGGCCATTGCTGTCGCTGACTTACCCACCCACACCTGGTAGCAGTAGATCTTGCAGTGGATAGAAGCTAGTCACCTGTTATTGGGGCTGGGAAGGAATTTTATCTGCTTTCCAACTGGCAGACAGGGGGCAGGGTTTTTGCCTTCCTCATTGCAAGATTATTCCCTGTGTAAATAAGTTGATCTATACTTAGGTGATCAGCCTTGGATTTTGTATTGTATCTTGTTTACATCACAACTCCATGGGTGTAATAGGCACTGGGCTGGATCAATTTGGGAGGGGAAGCAGAATCTGGCTCCCCACTCCCCCCCCCATGGAGATCCCCTTAAGGAATCTTAGGGATGTGGCATCAAGACCAGGCCAGCACGTTGGCTATGAGCTTGCCATATACAAGGTGGTGAGAAAGAGGTTCACATTAGTGGTCTGTACCATGCTGGGCCCTGACTTTGCCATCCACCACCAATGCTCTGGCCAGGAAGGGGAATTGGACAGCAGTCAGGCTGCCCAATGGCAAGATCCATGCCTTATGTCTCTGCCAATCCTATCCAGACAAATAATAACATTGTGACCAGTTGAATAACCCAATTAAGTTTGTGGATCTGGGGATGGACGGACTCACTTCCATCTGTCCGCACCAGGTGCTCGCTGAACTGCTGCCTGCCCCAGCTCGCCATGCTGTGTGAGCTGCTGCATAGTCCAATGAACATCCGATGAGCACCCAGTGGCTGTCCATCCCCTTAGCGAGCTGCCATTTTGCGTAAAAATGGTAGCTCAAGTTTTCCCATAAAAGTAATATTGTGTAAAGGGAGGCTGTTAAGGGGCCATTTACGCAACATTACAGGCGTAAATAGACCATTTACACCTGTAATGTTGTGTAAATAGCTCCTTTACGGCCTCCATTTACGTGACATTACTTTTACACCGAGCCATTTTTCACAAAATGGCTCGGTGTGGGGCTGGGCAGCCAATGGGCACTTGCATATGGCCTAGTAAGCACATGGTGGCTTGGTGAGCAGGGTCCAGGAAGCTGAGCAGGGGTGGGGGGTGGGGGAGTCCACCAGACTCCACCCCCTTCTCGGACTCCTGCGACATCCCTATGTGAATCTGGTTTGTTCCTGTCATCCACCGCAAGGGCACAGTTAGACACTGCACCACACAAAACATTTTATATGCTGCACATCTATTTACAAAACTCCCAGGGTGGTTTGCAACAATCTTATAAACAATATAAAATACGATAAAATTCAATATTATTGCATCAGAACCCATACAAGCCAAACAGAGTGATAAAACTAGCAGAATAAATATTCATTACAGCATTGTTCATCAAGCAACACCAGTCCTTTTCACTCATCAGTTCCTGTCCTCCATGTGTACAATCAATGTGCATACAGCTGGGGAGGTGGTGGCAGCAGGATCTGGCTCCTGCAATACCTGCATTCAAACATGTCTGCAATATCTATACAGGCATACAAGAGTAACTGTGTTGGAAGCATTTCACATGATTTAGAACCCTGCTTTTTCAGGGTTCCTGATCTCATGGAGCATTGCCTGCATGCGTATAACCATACACATATGTAAGTAGGCACATGGCAGACATGTGTTTGAACGCATGTATAGCTGGGGTGGGTGGGTAGGATGGAACCTTCAGCTACCCACTGTCATGTGTTCACCGCATATGTCTCCAAATACCCCAAAAGCGCTACAGTGGTGCAGGAATGAAAACATTCTGATGGTCTTGCTGAGTTTCAAACTGTTTTCCACGAGGAGGCCCAATTCTGGCAAAACATTGCAATAGAAGACCTATTTTTAGGGGAAGAGTGGTAGTTCAGTGGTAGACCACATGCTTTGCATGCAAAGGGTCCCAGATTCAATCCCTGGCATCTCCAACTACAGACCTTGGAGAACTACTGCCAGTCAATGTAGTCAGTATTGAGCTAGATGAACCAGTTTTCTGACTTGGTATAAGGCAGCTTCCTATGTTCCTAATCACAAATCGGGTTGAAGATGATCTTTGGGGACATCAACTGAAAGGTCAAGAACAGGTGAACACATGAACTGTAGAAGCTTTCTACCAATTAAAAAAAATTGCAACTGCACATCACTGCCCAAGACGCTGGATGTGATGTCAACTGTTCTAGTTTTTTGCAACATGAACTCTTGCTGGGACCTGTCGGAAATGAATAAGAGATTTCAGTCAGAGTTAAAAGAAATTCGCTCTGAGGTGCTAATTGCAGGAAGTTTGTGTCCCTTGAGATCTAGGTGAGACAACATAGCTTATCAATGATAGATCCCTTGAGCTAAGTGATCCCTTGATAGATTCCCCTGATCAAGGGTGGGGCTATGTTGTCTCACCCTTCATCTAGGTGAGGACTCAGGCGACAAAGCTTATCACTCATAGATAGGCATTGGCAACTTTCAATCCCCTAGACATTTGGGGATGCTGCCAACATTTTTGTTGAAACTTTTCTACAAGATGGAGCAGTGTTCAAGCCAACCAATGCAGTGTTTGACATGCAGAATGTAGTTCTACTCAAAGTCAAACCAGGGAAAGGCATGTTTAGGGCTGTGAGATAGCCAGAAGGTCTCTTTTGCCAGCTAAATGGGATAATTTTCTGCACATCCAGATAACAAAGCAGACTTAGCCAAAAAGAGAGAGAAAGTCTCTCCTTGTAATTGCTTTTCCAAGCATCAAAGAACAAGATTGTTGTAGCTGCTGGTGGCTTCAGTGACAGAGAAAGACTGGAATCATTTGGCACAGAGACAGACACCATGAAATCCACCACAAGGAAACTACCACTAGGATTATTTCCTAATGAGTAGCAAGAGAACAAGCATGTGGTAGTTGCACAAGACTGATTTCCTAGTGTTACATTTGGCTCATTTCCACAAGATTCAATGTGCAAAAATGCAGCTCATGAGTGGGACAGCCAAAAGTACAAAAGGCATATTCCAATTCCACATCACTATGGAGCCGTTACCATTTCAGCAATAACAAATATGTTACTAACCGTTTCTACATTTCATGTTATTGCAGATAGTTATTCTACCTCCTACCTGTCCAGGCAAACAACAGCACCTTCTGGAAATATTTCCAGGATCTCCATGACCACCTGAAAAAACTAGATGTGAGTGAACTGAATAACCAAAGAGGCAAGGATACAGAGCTATTCTTATTCAAAGTCTACAAAGTACAAATACTTTGAATAAGGCAGTATTTGAAATCCTGTGCACCAGAGACTCTTCCACATGCAAGTGATGCCTTGTTCTCCTACTTCAAACACTCACACTATCCATCAGCACACTTCTAATACAAAAGCTGTCTCTTCCTGAGTTGATGGGATGAGGGGAAGAATAGAAGGGGTGTGACAGCTGTCCAGCCTTGGAATCTTGGAACAATGTACATTTTGTAGACCCTACAAAATTCCATTGTTGCCAGGCAACAATGAAGAATGGTATTTTCCTAAGGTATCTTATAATTTTCTGCTTTTATTTGTGTATAAGCCTCCTCCCCTTGGAGGGTTACATGAGTTATGGCACAATGCTATGCATGTTTAGACCAAAAAAAAGAAATACTTTTTTTCTGTCTAAATCTGCATACGATTGCACCCTTAGGCAGTTTTCTTCCTTTAATGTCTAAATGTCATGTGATCTCTGACTTCCGCTTAAATAAACCAATTTTATTTGTAATGTGCTTTGGTTTGCAACCACATTTCCCTATCACCCATTAACAAATACATATTTGGGAAGATTCTTTGTATTATAGCATTTGAGGCATCTACAGGTGTTGGAATATTTGAGCTAGTAATTTCTGGCAATTTCTAAGGTATAATAAGATGGTTTTTTTGCCATTTTGGAGGAAATGGATGGGACAATAAGAGGAAGCACCTCCATTTGTTCTCTATTTCCATGATAAGTATTAACTGATCTGGCATGAAGCTTCCACAGAGCAATATTATTACAAAGCATGATTTAACAGGGCATATTTAGCATTTTCTACTTTACAGCTGTCAGGATGAAAGGGAGGGCTGTAAAACTGACATTTGCATGTGCAGCTTTAAATAAAGTGCAACATACTGTGGGTAGCTGATCATAGGTTTGAAAATATTCCTCCTGCCACTATGCTAGTGATTAAACAATAAAAGGATTAACTTTAAGTGGCTTATATACAAAGTATGTTTGTTATTTACACAGCTTGCCTTGGTTTAATGTTTGACTATAAATATTTTATATTGTATTAAATTAACGAATATAAGCCCAAAAAGATTGGTGTGAATTGTCTGTGAACAACAGACTGAATCTTCTTTAATTTTTATAAGTACTTGTTTAAGGCTAGTACCAGTTGTCTCAGGCTCATGCCCTCAAGAAAATGTCTGCAAATTTATCAAAATGAAACTGAGTAGGACACATTATAGATGAATTATTTGTTTCCCACAAATATACAGGTAGCCCTGCCTATGACTAGAGTTATAGACATGTCCGTGAAAGCATGAGGTGTGTGCTCCTCATGAACCTATGCTTTTGGACATGTCTATATGTGTATCTGTGAGAGAGGTAATAATGACAAATATGTATTCTAACTGAGCAAGGTGGACGTGGTTTGAAGCTGAAAGCACATTCTCTGCTCTAAAAAGTAAAACAAATGCTTTAGAATGCAACAAATGAACAAGCTTCATGTGTGGAAGATACCTCAGAGAAAAAGAAAGAGGGAGAAGGGTGTGAGAAACTTCAAACCCTAAAGCAAAATCTGGCTCCTGAGTGGTGCTGAAAGATCTGCGATGGCTGCCAATTGCTTTTCAAGTTGATTTCAAAATTGGTGTGAACCTTTAAACCTCTAAACAGCTTTGGCCTGGCTCTCTAAGGAATGGCCAATCTCAGTATGAAACTGCTCTGTTGTTAAGATCAGCAGGAAAGGTCCTTTAGAAGACAGGAGGCCCTTACTTGCAGAGGCCTGCTTGTTGAGTACACAGGAAAAGGTTTTCTCCTGTGTTGCTCCCAGAATCTGAAACGCATTGCCTCTGGAGGTGAAGACACATCTCTTTAACTTGGCTTTCAAAATTGTAGTTAGAGTTTTTAAGTTGCTTATAAGGTTCTAGTTTTTTTTGTTTTTTTTTTAAGGATAATGGCTTTTAAATAACTTTTTTAATAAACTGACTCGATTGGCTTTAGAAAGGTGATATTGAAAAATAATAAATAAATAAATAATATTTTTTTGGTTTCTTGGGTGTTGGGTAAAAGTAGCGGGCAAGTCACTTTGAGAAGGAAAGGTGCTTGATCCAACCCACCCTCCTTTTACCTATGTCCCCAAAGTAAGTAATGATAATGAATGTGCTGTAGAAGCATAACATGACTTAAGGCACAATCCTTTGCATGTTTAGACAGAAAAACATCCTACAACTCCCAGCATTCCCCAGCCAGCCATGGCAGGCTGGGGAATGCTGGGAGTTGTAGGACTTTTTTCTGCCTAAACATGCATAGGATTGCACCCTTAATTCAATTTCTACGTGAGATCCAGTTCTCATTGAAGTGAACAGAGTAGCATCAGAGGAGAGGACTCACTTGATGCTGGTACTTCTCCTCTGTGACTAGAAAAATTAAGACATCATCAGGTTTTTACTCTTTTTAGAACAACGAACAGGGTCTTAATGTTTTTGTGAATAGAAACCACTTACAGTATTCAGCAGCATGTAATAAAAAGGACTTGTGAGGCAGATATCCTTTCAAGAATGTAATGGCGTAGCCACAGCAGCTCATGGGATAAGTCTTGGTTTTGCTGCTCAGGACATGACCAGTGCATGCGCCTGTTGCTGGCTCTCAGTCCCTGCTGGGATGGGTAAATGCAGCCCAAGCATAGAAGCGCCATCTGCGGTGGGCCCAATGACAGCCCATCAATGGGATCATAAGAGGCATCTGACTGATAAAGGACCCTTATCATCAGTGCACTACTGTTTTTCTTTTCTATTAGAAAGGGAGTTTCTTTTTGGCTAATGATGGAGCAGAGGTGGGTGGGGGTGTCTCACGGCTAAGCATAGGATGGCCTCTTTACCAACTATGACACATTTCATGTGCTACACATGTCATGAGCTGTGTGCATATGGCCTCTAGATGTTCTCCACTCTATTTGTGGGCTGAGAAATTGAGGGGGGGGGCAATTTCAACAAATTTCTTCAGGGGAGAAGAAATTCTCCAGTGGTATCTCACAGAGAGGGCTCACCATTGGCAAGGATTGTAGCACAGCTTACTTCTTTTTTCCTAAGGATTTTTTTTTGGGGGGGGGTTGTGCTGTCACTACAAGTGGCAACAGCAGCAACTTTGTTGGCAGCCTGGTTCCCATTTGGCATCCTCCATACCTAGCATTGTTCCAGGGCATTGTTGTGGGGAGAGGAAAGGAGGCCACTACAAAAAGAAAAAAAAGTGCTGAAGAAAATTTGTAGAAATTCTGTAAAGTGGCTTTTTATTTCTAGTGCAAATGTCTAGTGCTACTTCCCTGGAAGCCCTGTAGCAGGGATGAGATTGTGTCCAGCTCCAGGGATGAGGTGGAACTAGTGCTCTGCCAAAATCTATCTTCCAATTTCCTGAAAGTTTTCTTCCCCCATGAAACAGGCTTCCGTTTTTCTTCCTCATTCTCAGGGCATTTTATAATTTATTTTGATTTTCTTTTGGCGGTGTTTCTGAGCTGAGGGTGCTGTGTGTGTTTTGTTTCCACTACATATCTTTCCATTGTTCTGCAGCCTCCCAGGCTGCATGTGCTACTTGATCTGAAAAAGCCCTGTGGGAGGAATTACCTGATGATGTCTTCCCCTGGGCTTTAACTGAAATGTCAGGAGGCTAAAGGCTGCCAGAGATCTGATTGTGCAATGAAAGACAGGACACTCATGTACACTTCTAGGCTACTCGTAAGTAACTGAAGCACAAGAACCCAGAAGCCAACTTATGATAATTTTTCCATTCTTTCCCCCTCCTTTGAATTTCTTCTCAAAAGTGGTTTCTTTTCTCTCAGATTGAATGAGAAGGGTCAATTGCAGAATAAATTATATCAATACAGCATAAGCTATACCAGCCTTTCCCAATTTGGCACCCTCCAGATGTTCTGGACTACAAGTCCCATCATGCACCACCAGAATTATGCTGGCTGAGGATGATGGAAGATATAGTGCAGGGCATCTGGATAGCACCAGGTTGGGTGCAACACTATACATGGATATCCTTTACCAGAGATAGTGCCTTCTTGATAGTGGCACCCCAGTTATAGAACACTGTCCCCAAAAAGGTTCACTTGCTGCATACCTTATTGTCCTTTTGGCACCAGGTAAAAGCTTATTTTCTTAAGCTTTTATAGTTTTATCTTGCTGAATGTTTTCTGCTGCTTTTCTGATTTTTAGGGGTTTTTTTTTTTTGCATTTACATTTTAATTATTTTATTCTTCCTTGTAAATCACCCTGCAAATATATTTGAATGGTAGAATAATTTTTAAAAACCTTTCATACACAAAAATAATAATAAATATGAGGATAAACATGTCTCACCTAGAAACATCAGATATGCTTATTGAATATCTGTGCTATAATGCTGCATCTTTATACCTATCCATGGAATTTATAGCCCACTCTTCAAAGAACACTATCCCAAAGTGGCAAACAAATATGAATGATAAAACAGCAATGCAAATCAACAAAAACAAGAGCCATATAAAAATGCAGGATAACAGGAACAACAAATAACAATAAAAGCCAGATAAAAACAATGAATCAAGGTAATAAACTAAGAAGCCTTGGCAAATTAAAAGGTCTTTCCCTGGTGCTGAAAAGAGATCAGTTTCAGTGCTAGGGGCTTCTCTACATTAAGCAAAAATCCCGCATCCTTGCTGGGGCTTTCTTTTTCCAGAGCCTTTCTGGATGGGCTCCTTTAGATGGTGAACACATGATTTGGAATTGAAAATGTCCTTTCTCAGCAATGCTCTATATGTTCAATGAAACAGCACCATCTAGTGCTGAATTATAGAGCTATGCTGGCATTACACACTCCCAATATCGCTCCATTACCTTTTATTACAGCTTATCTTTGATCTTTTTGAAAGCGGGATTACAGGGGATAAGTGCGAGAGACGTCCTGGAGGTTGACAACATTGTGTAAAGGACCCGCAAACTTCTGTGAGTGACCAATCATGAGCATGCAATAAATTGTTCATGTAGAGAAGCTCTAGATGAGCCTTCCTGAGAAGTGCATTCCAAAGCTGAGGTGCCACAACTGAAAAGGTCCTTTCATGGATCATCACACATTTAACTTCCTAAGGCAGAGTGACCCCAAGGAGGGTCCCTGCACAAATCCTTAGTAGTCAGGCAAGTTGATGTGGGAGAAGTCAATCTTTAAGGTTTCCTGGTCCCAAGCTGTTTTGGGGGCTTAAACATTAATGCCATCATCTTGAATTAATACCAAAAATGGTTGGGAAGCAATTCAGCAATTTGCTTTAGGACTGGTGAGGTGTGTTCTGTACATCAAGTTCTACTTAGTTACCTAATTGCCATATTTTCTACCGACTGCAGTTTCCAAGATGTTTTCAAGGGCAGCTCCATATATAACACCTCACAGTAATCTGGATGGGATGTTACCAGACTTGATATTTTAATGTAGCTGGTGAAAGGTACTTTGTACCACAGAGATCACTTGATTCTCCAAAGGTAAAGCCGGATCTAATGGCTTTCTCAGACCACAAACTTACACCTTCCTTGGGTGTGCTGCTCCATCCAGAACAGGCAAACAAAATACACATCTCCATATCATCAGGACTGAGATTTGGTTTATTGTCCCTCAGCCAGTCCATTCCCATTCCCAGCTACCAGGGGTGGGGAACCTCTTTCAGCTTGAGGGCTGAATTCAGTTTCAGGGAAGCTCTCAGGGGCTGCAATGCATTCCAGTGCTCGGTGGGGCTGAAAGCAATGGGGGGGGGGGAGATGCCCCAAATACCAGCCTATTGTTGCTTAAAGCTCTTACTGCCAGTAAGTAATCTTTAAGAGAGGCATTTCAACCTGTTAGAATGAGGAAAAAACTGCACATAAACCAGGAAACTGCCCAGTGATTGGTGGTTGGTGGAAAGGGGGTGAGGCCAGGGAAGGGGGCGTGGTCATCTGAGGAACCCTGGAGGGCCAGACTGGGATACAGTAGGGCTGAAGTTGGCCCCTGGCCTTCAAATTCCCCACCCCGGTATCCCAGCGTTCCCCAACCTCGAGCCTTCTAGATGTTTTGGACTTCAACTCCCTTCAACCCAAGCCACCCTAGCCAGTGTCAGGAACTCTGGGAGTTGTAGTCTAAATCACTGGGAGGGCACCAGGTTGGGGAAGGCTGGTATATGCCCTGAAACAGACTTAAGGGATTATTGGTACCATGTTGGCCCCAAAGAATAGGAGAGACACACATTCTGAATCTGTAAAAGGTATCAATAATGCAATATCAAGTAACTTTCTTTGGGCCTCTGAAGAAATAAAAGAGGCAAAGACAGAGAGAATGAAGTATTTATATAACACTTAAAAAAAACAAAAAAACAACAACCCTGGACAGATAACTATCCTAGAGATTCACAAGAAAGCTGAATACCCATGTCTCACAATAAAAAATATTTTTCAAATATCAAAGTGAACTTGGCAGCCAAGGTCCCTCTAGTTCATTTTCAATTTTCCTTTCTATACCTTCATGACTCTGGCAATAAGAATCACAGCTTCTTTCTCTTCCTCTGGTTCTCCTGTAATTTATTTAGCCAGGGAAGATCTGCTCAGATGCAGCATATGTTTTTCAGTGATCTTCTATTTTTGTTTTGTCTGCTGAATTGTCTGTGCCAGATGGAGATTAAGTGAGTCAGTAGAGGTCAGATTGTGAACGAGCTCTTCAGGCTTGACTTTACGTTAGATCCCATACATTATCTCCTGGTTCTAAGCCATCTATAATAAATCCAACACCACTATTTAATTTTCAGAAAATCAAAATTATAATTATTATTATCTTAGTGGCTCTTTACAGTACATAGGGAAAAAAGCTTGCAGACGTTTGCTTGCAAATAGAGATGATTTTATATGACTCTAAAAGGAAAATCAGAATAGAAATGGCCCTAATGCAGAATATTTTACAAGTCCATCATGTGCTGAATGGAATTTGCAAACAGCAACTTGAGAAATTATAAATTAGCTATCCATCTTAACAAGTAGCTGAATTAGAATTTGTCTGGGTTTCCCTTTATGTAATTAACTTATATAGGAATTCCATGCATTATTGTAGTAATGCAATCATCTCTAAGTAGTAAGTTGTGTACTTTGCTGATTTTGTTAATGATCAGGGCATTTTGCTGGTTGAGGCAAAGGACAAGATATCCCTCCCACCAATTCCAGTTATTTGGACTGGAAGTTGAATTTTACTCCAGCACTGGTGATGGTGCAGTGTCCACCACACTGGAGGGCAACAGACTAGTTTAGGGGATGCAGGACTGGCTGTGTGGCATAGATAGCTCTATCCTCCAACAGAGAAGAATGGCTAACAGGCTCAGGAGAAATGGGCAGGGCACTGCTGCTGCCCCCCCGGAACTGCTTCTTGAGGCAGTTACCTCACTCTGCCTAATGATAGGGCTGGAGCTGTTAATAATTCTATTCTTTCAAACATTTAATGGAATAGGTTTTTTTTCCCTTATAAGTAACTTATTTTAGGAGTGTATATTTGAACTGGTACTTTCAGTTCCTTAATGGTGCCTTGAGGCTACAAATTGTATGAAAAATGGAGCTTGCCCTAAGATATGCTTATAACCTATATAACAATTGATCTTGTCATCTACAAGACAGCTATCAACTATAGATATTGTATTTATTTTACTTACTTGATTGATTAATTTATGTACTGAATTTGTATACCTCTTTTGGAATTCTCAAAACAGGGCTTTACCAAATAATCAAATAACACCATTTAAATAAATATTAAACTGAGACTCAATCCAGACAAGTTGGAGGTACTGTTAGTGGGTGGTTCATCTGCCCAGCTAGGTGATGTTCAACCTGTTCTGGAGGGGGTTTCACTCCCCCTAAAGGATCACGTTCATAGTTTGTGGTTGCTCTTGGACCCAGAACTGTCACTTGAGGCACAGGTGAACTCAGGGACACGAAGCACCTTTTATCAGCTTCGGCTGATATACCAAGTAGGGATGTACGAAAGTCACTTACCTTTTCGAAGGGTGACATTCATGGTGGGGGGGAGGCGCTCCGTCCCTCCCCCCCGAATCCTGGCCGGCTGGCTCCGCTCCGCAGGGATTCTGCGGAGCCGCTGGCCGGCTCCGCCAGCGGCCGGACATCTGGCTGCTAGCTAGCAGGGACGCAAATGGCGGCGGCCATAGCCGCCGCCATTTGCATCCCTGCAGTCAGCCGTGATAGGCTACATAAATGTTTACGTAGCCTATCACGGCTGATTTAAAAGGAAAAAAAACACGCGCGTACGCAAATGGCGGCACCCATGGGCGCCGCCATTTGCGTTCCTTATTTTGGCACGTCTTAGTCTACATAAACATTTACGTAGACTAAGACGGCGAAAATAAGGGGAACACAAACAGCGTAGATGCTACGCTATTTGCGTTCCCCTTATTTTCACCGTCTTAGTCTACGTAAATGTTTATGTAGACTAAGACGTGCCAAAATAAGGAACGCAAATGGCGGCGCCCATGGGCGCCGCCATTTGCGTACGCACATGTTTTTTTCCCTTTTAAATTAGCCGTGATAGGTTACGTAAACATTTACGTAGCCTATCACGGTGTTTTTTAAAAATCTAGCCGTGATAGACTACGTAAATCTTTACGTAGCCTATCATTTTTTTTTTTTTAAACTGGAAATGGATGCGGCGGCAGCCAGTTGGAAGACCGGCCGCCGCAGCTGCCGCCGCCGAACCACCACCAAACCGCCGCCGAACCGCCGCCGGAGCTGCCACCGCCAGGAAGATCCGCCCAAGGTAAGTCCCATCCCGGGGGGCTGGGCGGGGGGGGGGGTGGCAGACCATTCTGCCACCGATTTTGGGGGGCCGAATGCGCTGGCATTCGGCCTCCCCAAGATCCGTGGTGGAATTCTCTGACATCCCTAATACCAAGTATGCCCTTATCTGGTCAAAGATGGCCTAGCTACAGTTATCCATGGTCTGATAAACTCTTGTCTGGATTACTGTAATGCGTTACATATGGGGCTGTCTTTGAAAACAGTCCAGAAACTTCAGCTAGTCCAACATAGGGCAGCAAGATTGTTAACAAGGACTGGCCAATGAGATCACATTATGCCAGTACTTTTCCAGCTGCACTGGCTGCCAGTCTATTCTGGGGCCCAATTCAAAGTGCTGGTATTATTAATATTCAAAGCCCTAAACGGCTTGGGGCCAGGTTATCTGAAGAATCACCTCCTCCCATATGTGCCTGCCCGGATCCTAAGATCATCCTCAGGGGCCTTCTAGGAGGAAGGAAGTGAGGCGGGTGGCTACCAGGAAGAGGGTCTTTGCTGCTGTGCCCCCCTGGCTGTGGAATGAGCTCCCTAGGGAGGTTCATCTGGTGCCTACATTGTTCTCCTTCTGGCGCCAGTTCAAGATCTTTTTATTCTCCCCGTATTTTAGCTTTCTACTTTTAACTTTTAGCTCTGGTGTTTTAAATCTGTATTTTAAATCCCTGCATTGCTGCTAGGTTTTATTCTGGTTGTGCTGTTATATTCTGGTTTTAGGCTTTTGTATTGTTTTATGCTGCACTCTGTAGTTTTAATTTTTGTGAACCACCCAGAGAGCTTTGGCTGTTGGGCAGTATAGAAATGAAATAAATAAATAAAATAACAAAAAAATAGATATCAACCGCCCCCCCCCCCAATAAGAGTAGAAATATATATTCTATCAACCATAAGGACTCATTTCCAAAAGCACATGAAAATGAAAGTTTCTTCACTTGTTTACGGAATGTCATTTAAAAAAGGATCTAAATGAAAAGTCTTTGGAAAGCATTCTAATTCTTTGGGATAGTAACTGAAAAATTAGTGCATCCAGCTTGACTTCCAAATAGGTAAAAAGGGCTTCACTGGCATGCCTTAAACTTAGTCACAGATGTTCCCTGAGATACATAGGCACTTTGTTTTCTGTACCAACTGGGCATTGTCTTATATTGCCCCCTAGGGTTTGCATTTAGAACTGCTTTAATTTTCCCTGCACAGATCTGTCAGCAGCTGATCAGACCCTATCTGCTATCTTGCATGATTTACTGTTTCTAGGAAGAACGTTTAGTCCAGTTCAAACCAGCTTATTTTTCAATAGGAATAAGCCTCCCTCTGGTCTGGTTCTCTGCAGCTGTCCTGAGTGGCAGCCAGGAAGGCCCAGCCCTGCATTGTCTTTTCACCTCATCCGTATCATTTTCCCCCAGTTTCATCTGCTTCAGCTTCTATTCATCCTCCTTCTACAGTTAAGGATTGACCCTCTGCATCGATTAGTCATTTGCTGTTCAATTCGTGGTTTCAATGAAGTTGAAGATTTGATTTACATGGAAAGCCCTATTCAGGTGTTTAATCAAGCGTGTTGTTTAAACACTGGAGGAGGGAGAGCGCTCCAGCTCTGCTTCTCCTCTTCATTGCCCTGGTCACGCTGAACACATGAAGGGTGACAGTCTGAAGCAGAAAGACTCCTCCATCTGTGGGAACTCTCCATGTGATCTGGAACACTGAATAATCGGCATTCTGGCCTGCGTGGGTAGCCTCCATGGATAGGAGCTCTGCTTCAGATAGTCATCCTTCACAACTTCAATCTGATGAGAGTGACAAAGGAGCAGGCAGGGCTAGGGTGCTCTCCCTCCTTATGTGTTTAAATGACATGCTTTATCAAACACCTGAATAGGGCTGAAGTGTGCACTGGATGTGAATTTAGCTGCCTGGGTAGATACACAGCCCAACGTTTGGGCCAGAACATTCTGTGGTTGTACTTAAACATCAACATGTTTAGATGTAGATACGTGGCTTGGGACCACAATACCTGACAGCACGCCTCTCCCAGAATGAACCTACCCATACTCTACCATTCAGCATCTAAGATCCTCCTCCAAGTGCCTCCTCCAAGGGAAGCTCTGAAGGTGGCAACAAGGGAGACGGCCTTCTCAGTGGTCGCTCCCCATCTGTAGAATGAGCTCCCCAATGAGGTCTGTCTGGCGCCAACATTGTTATCTTTTTGGTGCCAGGTTAAGACCTATCTTTCCCAGGCATTTGGCAGCACAAGATGAGTTTTAATCAGTCCTAGATGTGTCTTAAGTTATGACTGAGTAATCAGAGTTGTTTTTAGTTAGGTGTTTGTGTATATTGTCTGTGTGCTTTTATGTAAATGGATTTTAAACTTTTTATATTGTATTTTAATGCTTTAACTTCTGTAAACTGCCCAGAGAGCTTCAGCTATGGGGAGGTATAGAAATGTAATTAATTAATTAATTAACAACAACAACATGCCCTTGGCTCCCCTTCCGCAACCTCCAGACATTGAACAGCACACCTTCAGGGGGAACTTATATGCATATAACTGAATATGGGCAGGGTTTCCATACAACATGCACAGAGCCAGGAAGCACAATAAGTGTGGGGTAGGGGCAGCAGTCAGGGCCCCTTCTATATGTTCACTGAATGAAAGGAGGGTATTTTCTGAAGAGGGCTCAAGTGTCTGAGTTCTGGTACTTATAAATTACCTGCTTTCTCTAAACATTTATAATTTTATAAACCCTTTCATTTCTCCACTAAGGGCCTTTCTACATGAGGCTTTTATTGTGCGCTCGTGATTGCTTACTCATGGTAGTTTGTGGGTTCTTTACTTGATGTCATCCTCCTCCAGGGTCTTTTTGCAACCATTACTGTCGGGTTTTTTTTTTCCTAATGGGAAAAGCCTGGTATTATTTAGAAATGGTGGAATGAGATCCTCATGTAATTGTACAGTGCTGCTATACCACAGCACCGTCTAGTGGGTGTAGAATGAAACATATAGAACAGCAGAGAAAGAAACCCCCAGGAAAAAAGAGAATGTGTAAAGGAGCTGAGCTTAATCCTGCAAAGAATCTGGAAGCACAAACCTTGGTAAAGGTGTGGGATAAAAGCCTCATATAGAAATGGCCTTAGGTGTTTATTCCCCGCACTCAGAACTAAA
This sequence comes from Heloderma suspectum, assembly GCF_057233095.1. NCBI lineage: Eukaryota > Metazoa > Chordata > Lepidosauria > Squamata > Helodermatidae > Heloderma > Heloderma suspectum. Next base: position 77,095,590 of record NC_139462.1, read on the forward strand.
AAGAAGTCTCATATTCTTTAGCCTTTCTTCACTGGAAACTGTAGTAAAGCTGTCTGATACTTTTGGGAGGGGGGCAATTCCCCCCTCCCACCCCTATACACATACAACTGTATCTGACCATACTAAATATTTATATACTGGCATTATGTGTGCCGTTTTTCAGTGCTGGGAGAGAGATTTTCTTTTTAATTCTGTTTTCTGTTCCTGCTATTCAAAGTCAATGCAGAAAGAAGGTCTGGAGATGAAAATGCATTGTGAGCGGAGATGGGTTAAAGAAGACACAGACAACAAGCTTGGGTTGAAAATTGGGCCACATTTATTGAAATAGCTGCAAAGGGGTAACTAGCACAGGCATCTAACTGTGTCAGCGGCTAGCTGGCACTTCTTGGGCGAAAACACACCCAGCCTGAGGGGTGGTGGTGATCTCGCCATCCCTCCGGACTGCCCCTTGTGGGGGAGGTAGACCTTCCGGTGTCACCCCCAACCCGGTGCCGCACAAAACCTGGGTGAGTAGGGTTGGTCTCCCAGGCAACCCTTATCCCCCTGCCGAGCCGCACAACCCGTTCGGGAGGCCTCAGGCATCACCTGTCACCATAAGGTGCCTCTGCATGCACACCATCCCTACTTTCCTGTTTTGCCCATCCTAGCCGCCAACTGGAATGTGACCGATGATATAGACCGTATTCCCTTACAGGACACACTTGACCCGCAAAACAGTGTGACGTAGGCAAAAAAGACTCACAGTAATAGGCCAATCGAACTGTGAGCCAAAAAAATTCCTACATAGCTCCCAAAGGGCAGCCAGCAAGAAACCCACACTGCTTAGGGGAGGGTGGGAGGGAGCTGCGTCGAGCCAGAGAGCTGAGATTGGGAGGGGGGCTGGGTTTAAGGCAACTCAGCCTGCCCCTTCTTTCATGGTGGTGCCACTGCGGTGCACCAATCAGAGGCTCCTGCGTCCTGTCACCTCACCCGCCCGCAATGCCCCCCCCTTTCAGCCAGACAAGCTGGCGCCAGGGTGAGGGCATTTGCGAGCAGAGATGGGTTAAAGAAGATGCAGACAACAAGCTTGGGTTGAAAATTGGGCCACATTTATTGAAATAGCTGCAAAGGGGTAACTAGCACAGGCATCTAACTGTGTCAGCGGCTAGCTGACACTTCTTGGGCGAAAACACACCCAGCCTGAGGGGTGGCGGTGATCTCGCCATCCCTCCAGACTGCCCCTTGTGGGGGAGGTAGACCTTCCGGTGTCACCCCCAACCCGGTGCCACACAACACCTAGGTGAGTGAGTAGGGTTGGTCTCCCAGGCAACCCTTATCCCCCTGCCGAGCCGCACAACCCGTTCGGGAGGCCTCAGGCATCACCTGTCACCATAAGGTGCCTCTGCATGCACACCATCCCTACTTTCCTGTTTTTGCCCGTCCTAGCCGCCACAGGAGTCACAAGCCTAGAGCTTGTGAAACTCCCCCCACCTGCGCAGAAGAACTTCCCACAGGCCCCTTTGCAGATCAGACAGAAATACGTTATTCACTACATGAGACAGGCAGACACCGTCCTGCCTGTAACGCTCCCTCCACGTCCACAGAATTTCCTGGCAGGTGGTGCATCCATCACCTCATTCGCATAGGCCATAAGCCATTTCTCTGTGCACTTTCCGACGTGCCCTGCCACTGGCAACGTCATTCCATGCCTTCCCATTGATCCTGGGAGCCGTGAGGGCTGCAATAGGCTACTTCCGGCCAGGTATGCCGGACCACCTGCACCTCAACCAAGGCCTGTTCGATCAGGTCCTTGCCTCGCTTACAGCCGAAGTAATTCCTCTCAATGTGCTGCACCTGGACCTGCGGAGGAAGACTGACAAACTTGGTGGAACAGGGTGAGGAGGGGGCTCCCACCGTATGCATCGTCTGTGAAGCCACTGGAACTTAATGTGTCGGGTGACAGAAGCTGAAGTCTGAAGACGACATACGAGCCCTTCGTGCAGCTCAAGACATCATAACGTGCCCCTGTAAGAGCAGCCGTTCTGGCGTACATCAAGTCTGCTGGTCTAAGGAATAAGCACATTAGGGCAAGCAAAGCGAAAATTGTGTCAGGAAGAAGCAGACAATTTGCGGACGCAGGCCGGAATGCTGTGAAGTCCCATTTTCACATTGCCATAACGCGCCTGTGAAATAAACCTCCAGCGGCTACCATGGAGACTGCTTCAATGTAACAACAGTGAGTTCAGAACTGCAAAATTACCTAGGCCTAGCGGGGTAGAGCTACTGTAGAAACTGCCCAAATTGCCTTTATGGAGGCCCCTCCTCAGACCCGCATCATTCCCTAAAACCCACAAGGTGCCAACGGGGCATAACCCATTGACTTGCGTTTGGCCATGGGCCACCGCCGTGCCCTTGCCATACCGATCAGTTTGATCACCCAATGCGTAAGAGGGTTACATTGAGCCAGACCTGAACCCTGAAGTATATCAAGGCCCGCCGGGACAAGTTCAACTTGGGAGCTCAGACCAACCCTGAATTCCTAAGGGGGGGGGGGCTGAAGAAGGCCATTAAGGCTGCTGCATGGAACAGGGGAACGTCTTACTGGAAAGCGCAAATGGAGGGCCCTTACCCCCGGAGCCCAAAGGACGGTATCCGGGGAGAGAGGGTGGCTAAATTTACTAAAACAGGCGACATCTGTGCTGAACCCTATATTGCACGCCGCACCCTAAAATCTGACATGGAGTCAGTGAATCCCAGCATTGTGGGCCGAAAGGCTAAATGGCCAGCTTGCGACTTATGGTCCCAGATAGTCTGCTGTTCCTTAAGGAGGTGCAAAATTGCGGCCAATGATCTATAGGTAAGGGCCATGAACCCTATCGCTGAAGCTTTGTCTAATGCGCGGCACACCCTACCTGTTCTGTCGCAGGCAGCTCCTGTACTGGGAGTTATGGAATGCAGGATGGCATGCCTGGCTTCAGTCTCCCATAGTACTGCAAGGATGGGATCTGGGAATGGGCACCTGCGGGACTAAGGCCCGGCAGTCATTGACCTGATTTTGTGACAAATCAACAAGTGGGTTTGCCTAACCCGGCATATGGCGGACCCAGAACCAGATGTTGTAACACCGACACTGGAGCACGAACACACTGACACATGACATGACCCTCCTATTTCAGGATGGGGAATGAATAACGTGGCCATGATGTCATACCGAAGGGGGGTTGGCTACTGGCTTGGCTGAGGTCATCCAAAATGTGCTTGGCGGCGGCAGCCTCCACTCTACAGGCCACTACCCACATCACGGTCGGACCTGCCCTATGAGTCTGCAACCCCCCAGGGTAGTGGCGGAACCCCGTGAATCCGCAGTCCGGCTTTGGAGCCACTCATGCCTCCGGAAGGAGGTGCCATTAAAGCCCTACTAAGTTGAAGCCATGCACATGGATACGTCCGCACAGCTGAAGTGACCCAGGGTCGATGGTGGGGCAGCCACAGTCCCTGCACTAACTAAACAGAGCCGGCACAAGAAGGCACGTCCAAGGGCCGCTACCCAACCTGTGAAAGGGAGATGCCCTACAATATCTTACATGGTCCCAAGGGAAACCCTAGGAAGATGTGTAACTGCTTGGAGCTGTGCCCAAAGGACCTGAAAGTTGTCCTAACGGAGGCGAGAATAATGCTTAGGGGTATCAGATTGGCTTCACCAAAGGTTGATGTGGGAGATGGGCCCTCAGCCTCTTGTGAGCTAAGGGACACTGAGGTAAAAGGAAAGGGAAGCAATACTTGCATTAGGTCAGAACATTGACCACCATATTTGGACTCCCTGTAGGATATGCCCCTCAAGGACCTGTGGCCGGGATCCCAAACCAAGACAACTGCCACATCGACGCAGTGTATCGCACTGAGCACAGATGATCAGGGATCTCGTGATTAACAGACTGGCCCTCAGGGAAGAAAGGTTACGAATCGGATAAACTCCCTAGAGGATTTCCTGGGCACCATTCAGAGAAGGGAAATCCCTAGAGTAGATATCGGGGTGTGGAAAAGGGGGGGGCTATAACCCTTCTGTCAGTACTGCCTTGTTAAACCTCTCACGAACCTGTCGACACCTGGCGAGGAGAAATGTTGCTTACGAGGTAAGGATGGCCTATGTTGACCTAGAAAAAAGGGGGAGGGGTCCTAGAACCTAGCATGAAACCGTGTTCCAATTTGAAATGCGTTCCCCATTGGGGTAGCATCTTAAAGCCGGAGTAGTGGCGCGAACCTAACCAGGCATGGGCCCACCGGATGAAAGCCATTACGAGAAGGAGTAGTCCTGGTGGCATTGCAACTTGCCAGATTAGTGTAGGGATCTGATGTGCCACTTACGTGGATGCCCGAGCGGGCGGGGGCAGGGCGAGGGATCCTGAATTAATCCAGCAGAAGCTTGAAAGATGCTGAGTTAAGCGGCTAGGGCTACAGTGGGGTGTGACTGACGGAGCTGCAGGCAGCCCAGGCGTCATATAGGGAGATGACATTGGGAGGGTCAGCTGCCCCCAGGGCGGTAAGCTAAGGCAGCAACCCCAAGGCCCTGAAGGTTGCCCATCTGGACAAGTGAGGCGAGGTGCAGTCATCTCACCCATATCCGGGGCAGCGATGTCCAGGTCCCCGGGAGCAAGGGAGACGATGTCGCTTGCAGTGCTACTGACGGAGATGCCCCAGGAGGGCAGACCACCTCCAGCTGTGGTGTGCCACCTGGGCGAAACCACAAGGAGGATGATGTTGCCTGGATCACTGTTGACGGAGATGCTGCAGGAGGGTGGACTACCTGCAGCGGTGGTGTGTTGCCATGGTGAGCCTGTGAAGGCGAGGTGGAGGCCTCAATGGCATCCAGGTGCACTGCAATGGAAAGCAAGTGTGAACTTTGCGTCTGTTGTCATGTCTGTTTGGGGTGGACTGCCATGGCTTTACTTGGGCACAGTTGGGGGAAGGGGAGGTGATCCCGGGAGTACATTCAGCTGTTTCCAGACGCGTGAGAATGGAAGCTGAGACTGGGCCTGCAGCATTGGTTTGACTCAGAATCGTGCCTATGTAGAGGCCATTTTGTGGGGGCATCGCAGGGCTTTACCTGTGCTACTGCCCCATCCCCTCTTTGGGCATGATGTTGTTAGAAAGAGGGGGATCCCATACAGCAACCCAGGGAGCCACTTGAACGAGGAAGTTAATTCATGGAATCATAGGGTTGGAAGGGGTCTACAAGACCATCGAGTCCAACCCCCAGCTTGATGCAGAAAGCCTGATTCCCATGTGGTCTCCCATCCAAGTAGTAACCAGGGATGACCCTGCCAGTTTCCGAGATCAGAAGAGATTGGGAGCATCCGGCCCTTAGAGACAAGGGAGGAAAAGGCTAGCATGGGGTGCAAAAAACCTCAGGTCTGAGGGCTAAATCCTGCCCTTTGGGGTTCCTCAGAAGGCCAAGCCCCCCCTCTTCCCCGGATCCACCTCCTTTCCCCGAGACATTTGTTCATTTTGTTTATCCCAGTTTCTTTCTTTCTTTCTCCCCCCCCCCCACCGTGGAAATAAAGGTGGCAACACATGGCTGCCAGGCAGACTGCCCTCTAGAAAGGAAAGGTTCTTCTTGTGCATGTACCGGGACATTACTGACCCCTAGGGGGACGCCGCCAGCGCAGGGATGTTCATGGCCAACTAAAGCCGGGTGATATGCCATTGCCCTCCCCAGTTGTGACTACCTTTCCCCCAGCAAGCTAGGTGCTCAATTTATCGGTCTCAGAAGTCTGGGTTGACCCGAGCCGGCTAACTAAGACCCGGCTTCTGCTGGGATTAAACTCAGGTTGTGGGAACAGTCTCGGGTGCAATACAGCCACCTACCACTGTGCGCCACACAAGGCTCATTAAGGGGGGGGGTGCCGGCCTGCAATTGCCCTCCCCCAACCAGACCAAACCTGTCGGCCGAGAGGCCCAAAGAAACCTGGCACAGGCGATGGAAGCCCCAAGAGAAGGCCCAGGGGCGACAAACGAGGGCAGGCCCGGCGGTTACCACGCTGCAGGCGGCGGCGCCACCAGCAAGCAGCCTGTCCACAGAGGAAGGCCACCTATATGCCGGCTGCTGTGCCACTGCATCTAAGGAAGGAGGATGCCGCTGCTGCACGTGTAGGCGCCCACGCGTGCAAAAAATGCCGGTGACAACAGGCTCTGTGCCTGAGTGCGTGCCGCCGCCACACCCACTGGGGGGCAAAAGCGGGGGGGGGCAGGCGCGCCACCGCCATAAGCACCGGCGTCCTCCAGGGCTGGCAAACGCTGGCAGGAACAGGCGGCGCACACGAACGCTGGTGGTCCTGCCGGCTCGGCAAGCCTCAGCCGCGAGGTGTGGTACACGAGGAAGCACGCCCGCCGTGAGCGCTGGCAACTCTGGGGCTGCTGCGGTGTGAGCCACAACTACTGGAGGAGGAGGAGGCGAAGGGGGGGCAGGTGCGCTGTCGCTACAACCGCCGGCGCCCCGGCAGAGAATGAGTGCCGGGAGAGGCCAAGACGGGCGGCCAAGGAGGGGGGCGGCGCCAGGCGCAGCAGATGAACGGCACCAAAGCAGTACGGGAGAAGGCGAGGGAGGGGGCGGGCGCGCTGCCCGCAAACACTGCCCCCTCAGAGGCCATCAAGTGCCAGCAGCCGCACAAACGAGAGCACCGGTGCACAAACAAAGAAGTCGGCGCCGGCAAACACCGGCGCCGCACTCAAAACGCACCGCTGCCACTGACACTCCCGAGGCTGTGGCGGCGCAAGCGTACGGCCACCGGAGGCCGGCGGGAAGGTGGGCAAGCAGGAGGCTGTTGGCTGGATGGATAGGCCGGCCGGCAGGCGGGCCGGCGAGTTGGCCAGCTGACCGGCGGGCTGGCAGGTAAACGGGCGGCCGGGCGGGCGGGCCACCCCCGCCCACACCCCCGCAGAGGAGGAGGACCGCGAGTGCCACACCCGGGCGCGCACATCCGGAACCGCCACCGGCGCTCACGCCGAGGCAGTAAAGGCCAGCTGCGGGGTGGGGGAGAGGTCTCACACACGTGCGCCGCCGCCGCGCCGGTGGCCAACCCAGAGCTGCGGCAGGCGCGCTGAGCAAGCGAGGAGGGAAGAGCTGGCGGGGGGGGGGGGGGCGGGCACGATACCACCGAGAACTCCGGAGACCCAGAGAAGAGAAGATTTTGGGCGCGCAGAAGCACTCTGAGTCCAGGTGGCTGGAATTCCAGGCGAGTCTTTAGCTCTTACTAGCTGTGTCGAGCCAGAGAGCTGAGATTGGGAGGGGGGCTGAGTTTAAGGCAACTCAGCCTGCCCCTCCTTTCATGGTGGTGCCACTGGGGTGCACCAATCAGAGGCCCCTGCGTCCTGTCACCCCACCCGCCCGTAATGGCCCCCTCCTTTCAGCCAGACAAGCTGGTGTCGGGGTGAGGGCATTTCTATTTTAGCAGTAGGCAAATATGATTGATAGAGTTCTAGACCTTGTGGTATTAGTACATTCAAGTAGGTCAGATAGCCTATTGAAAAATATATAACTTTTCTTCTCAAATTAAATATTTATTATAGGATTATCATTGTATTCATTTTACAGATGCTATATGACAATTGTAAGGGTTTATGACATTCATCTATATTAAATATATCAGAGCCATCTGAAAACCAGTTCAGAGTAGCTGAGCCATTTTTTAAAGTTAATGTGTAAACCAGAGCACATGAAAGAGTTTAAAAATTCTGATGAACCTGAACTGGAATGGAACCAAAATTTCAATGGGCTGATTTCCTGACCTGAGCTGGGGGCAGAGAGTACCCATCAAATAGACAAACTTTGCTGAATCCCCCAAATGGAGTTTTGAGCTTTTTAAAATGGTCAAGCAAGCCAGGACCTTTGAGACACTACAGACTAGTCTTTCTTCTTTTGAGATATATTGCTTGATAACTAGTAACTTTTATGCATTTACAAAATCCAGCCGACTCTATTATTCTCCTAATTACTTTTTCCCATTTTTTTCTTTTGCAAATGTGAGAGGATAATTTTGGAATCCAAACCCAAAAGAATCATGGAGAGAAACTGTTCTCTGACTTTTTTTTCTTGTTCCTTGAAATCTGTCTCTTATTTTTACATTTACATTAGTTCAAGTTTCTTTTCTTCTTTGAGTTCTCATTCCTTCCATACATTTTTTTGCTCGATTTACCATTAGTACTTTCTGATTATGCAGCAGAACACTTAAAAAAGAGTCTCTTGAGCTACTAAACCTGATTTAATTGGTTTCAGTATATGGCAAGTTACATTTGCATGGCCATTTATCAAACCTTTGATGTCCCCTCCCCTTTAAAATGGAAAGGCACATGGGTAGAAGGGTAAGTAGCGTGGCTTCACTATTTAGGATTTTATACATAAAGTGCTCCTATCCTAGCAAGATAATAGCACTGTTAAAAACCATATGAATGGAAGGTGAGTCCATTACCCAAGAAGCCAGAATTCTGGCTTCTCAAACCACAACGTGAACAAGTAGTATGCTAGTGCACACGGCCCATTTGCTTCCACTTCGCTCTTTCCTTAGCATGAGTGGGTAAACAAACCAGGCAGAGGCAGTTTAGAGTACCGTCTGAACCTGGGATTATAGTTTATTGAGCCTGAACAAGCTGGGATTGTAAACCAGCTTTAAACTAGGGTTTGTTTTTGGCTTGAGAATCCTGGCTTGTTACGGCACAATGAACTTAGCTTGTTTGGGCATTCACATTGTCATTTAATAATCCAGAAACTGTTGCTTATCATTATGTGCAAACATGGCTATAAAGTGACAGGAATATTAACAATGGCAGCTTCTGAGCGTTCTGTGGTCTGAAGTCCATTTTTCTTTTTTTACTTCATAAAGTTGTGTTCCCTTTATAACCCCCTCCCTACCAAATCTTGGCTTATCTGCTCATCAGGAAAAGAATACAGAAAAAGAGCATGCAAGGATATAAATTATTGTTTTTCTTGAGCAAGCAGCACATTCACAAGGTCAGGGTCCCATCTTCTCCCTCTCTCTTAAGAATTTCAGTTCTGAGGCCCCATGAGGTAAATGAAGCTGAGTATGTTTCAACTCAAAAGACTTTATTTTCTTTTGAAATTTCACATTCTCTCCCCTGGTATGAAGTGCTTCAAGGAGCTGTTCTTACTGTTTACCTGCGGATGTATCAAACTCTGGGGCAATGCCAAGAAGAACCCTCTTGAAAATGAACGCCCAGACACTTTAAAGCAAAAGTGTTTCAGCCATTTTGTGAGGCTGAATAATAACACTTAGCATTTACACAACATTTTCAGTGCTCAGATTTCTTCTTCACATATCTCATCAATACTCATAGGAAACTGCCTTGTGTCCATAAACCAATATTGTCTACTGTGATGGGCAGCAGGAAGTAGAGGTGAGAAGAGTCCTGCTAGATCTGACCCAAGCTCCACTTAGTCCAGAATCCTGCATCACGCAGTGGACAACTCTGGGAAGCAAGACACCATGCCAAGGATAATACCAGTCTGGCCCCATCTATCAGCCAGAAAAGAAGTAGCTGTAGTGAGCTTGCTCCCCCCCCCCCCCCCGGCATGTTAACCAGGAAGAACACTCAGGGCCAAATGCTACATTATGTTCACTGTGTGCTAGCATGCAGCTTTGCCTTCTGATTTCCTTTAATTTCTACAGGTGCTGTGGGGGCATTTGGGGGGGGAAGCCCCCATATGGCTATAAGCATTACCAAAAAAAAAGCACCATTTTACCCCCATTACTCGTAGCTGTGTGTGTGGGGCACTTTCAAGGAGGGTCATGGCTGAGAAGGAAGGGATAACTCTCCCCTCCCTGCAAGCTGCGATTCCCCCATATGCCCCCCATACACACCTGTAGACATTAACAGAAATCCGAAGGTGAAGCTGCACACTAGACAGTAAGAGTAATGCATAGTTGGGCCCTCAGGTGCCCGTTTCCCTGTAATTTTTGTGTATGTTTCTGTGTGTGCATGTGTGTGTGAGTGTGCACGCCGACATTATTACTCTGGCCCGCTTGGACTGGCTGTCTGTATGTTACTGAGCTCAGTTCAAGGTGCTGATTTTAACCTATAAAGCCCTACATGGCTTGGGACTGCAATACCCGATGGCACACCTCTCCCAAAATGAACTTACCCATACGCTACTTTCAGCATCTAAGGTCCTCCTCCGAGTGCTTCCTCCAAGGGAAGCTCAGAAGGTGGCAACGAGGGCGAGGGCCTTCTCAGTGGTAACCCCCTCTGTGGAACAAGCTCTCCAATGAGGTCCGGCTGGTGCCAACATTGTTATCTTTTTGGTGCCAGGTTAAGACCTATCTCTTTTCCCAGGCATTTGGCAGGACATGATGAGATTTAATTGGTCCTGGATGTGTTTTTAGTTATGACCGACTATTCATAGTTGTTTTTAGTTATATGTTGTCTGTGAATATTGTCTGTGTGCTTTTATGTAAATGGCTTTTAAACTTTTTATATCGTATTTAATGTTTTAGCTTCTGTAAAGTGCTCAGAGAGCTTTGGCTATGGGATGGTATAGAAATGTAAATAGTAATAGTAGTAGTAGTAGTAGTCGTCGTAATAATAATAATATCTATTATAGACCATTTTGAGCATCATTTCGTCCTAAGGTGGGATAAAAATCTTTTAAATAAAGAATGAAATTGGTCCAATAGCCTCCTCCTGCTCCAGAGTAACTGGTATTCAGAGGCAAACTGCCTCTGATCTTGGAGATGACATAGAGCCATCATGACTAGCAGTCATCATCATCCTTTATCCTCCATGAATATAGGAACATAACAAGAGGAAGAAGTCCTTCACATCTGTTGCTACCTGGTCCTTTAAAAACAAACAAACAAACAAACAAACACTGTAGATACCAAGGATTGAACTTGGGACCTTCCATATGCAAAGCATTTGCTCTGCTATCGCACTATGATCTCTTTCATATATCTTACAACAACTTTGTAAGGTAGGTCAGTATCATCAATTCCACCTTACAGATAGGGTGCGTTGGGCATTAACGCTGAGAGACAATGGCTTGCCTAATGCAACTTGAGGATTTTCCTGGTATACCTTTTGATTAATTTATTTCAATATTAAAATGGGATACATTGGACTAGTGAGATTCACATCCCAAATCAATGCCAAATGAAATATGAAGTATTGGCAGGAAACTATAGAATGTAAAGAAGTTCATGCAACTGATGAAAAAGTTTCTGGGCATTAACGCAAATAATGAACGGACTTTTGCTGCAAGAAAGGAAGCAAAATCAAGTAACAGTAGTGTGGATCCATTCTAGCCACCATCAATTAAAGAAAGCTACTTTAGTTTTCAGTGGCTTACGTAACAATTGATAGGAGCTAATTATATGAATAATGAATCTGGCGGATTCCAAGCTCTTAAACTAACAAAACCAGAATACTCCGTACATAGTGAAGAAGGCACAATTCACCCCTATTATGGGCCATTTACTCGTGTAATATTGCATTTCTGGGGCCTTTATGGTCACAACGTGTGCAACATTAGATTTACAGAAGTTCCTGGGGTGCCATTTCCCCCCGCAAAATGGTGACTGCAGAAATGATGGGTGCTGGAAGATGGCTCAGAGAAGGTGAAGGTGGCTGGGCTAGCGCGCGTGCGCACATGTGTGGGAAGTGCCGGCAGCAGCTCGATGGGCACAGCCCAGAGACACGCGGGGGAGGGGGGGAGTCTGTGGGATTCCTGGACTGAGTGGGGCACCTGCACCATTCCTACTCGTGTGTGTGCGTGTCTATGCATGTGTGCATGTGTGTGCATGTGTATGTAGTTGTCCATGTGTGTGCAGCCTGACCCACCATTCAGGACCCCATGTGGCTCTCAGGACCAAAAACATTGCCCACCCCTGCTTTAAACCATGCCCTTCTTTTTAGAAACACAACACACTATCCTTCTTTCTTGCTAATATGACTTCCAATTCAGTCATAATTTTGCTATTCCAACGGTCAACCATTCAAAGTGGCAGAAAACCATGTATGTAAAGCCAGATTTAATGTGTGGCATGAGTAGTTTGGTCACATTGCGTATTTGAGTTAAAGGAGCCTTAGTTTTGGAGCCTGAACTACAAAATCACAAGCTTCAGAGCTTTGCTATGTAGATGGCCTAATATTCTTTCTGTGGCAGGAGCAAAGAAAACCACTTGTTTTCCAGTACACTCATATACACTTTCAGTGAAGGAAGGTTAATTGCTTAAGATCCCATACTTTCAAGTTACAGATACACTAATCAGGCTTGCAAGATCATCTACACAGCTTTTAGAAAACAGGTTCCAACTACACAGCATCTATTATCACTAATGGATATTTCACCCAAGCGACAAAACTATTTTAAGAGTGTTTCTCTTTTATTATTTAGTTCGGAATGAGCCTTAAGGGCACAATCCTATGCATGTTTGGACAAAAAAAGGCTCACAAACTCCCAGCATCCCTGGGGTATGCTGGGAATTGTAGGGTTTCTTTCTGTCTACACATGCATTGAGTTGCACCCCAAGCTGTGATTCTTCATTCTTGGCTTTTCAGTTGATTTGGTTCTCTTGATTTTTCCTGAACTAAACTTGTCTTGAATTCAAATGCTTCTGTGTTAACTGGTTAGCAGATTGCCATTTAATTTATCAGGTAGTGCTTGACAATTAGTAATTCCTAGGATGCAGAAAGAACAAAGAGAACATCATTTAGGTCATGGAGCACACTTCCTCTGATTCACATGGGGGTGGAAAGTTTAACTAACTGGCTGTTTTATTTAATCAGGAAACATTAGCCTATAGAATCTCCTTCAATGTGCATCTGTTTTGTCAGTGCCAAGTGATTCCCCAGGGTGAAGTTGATATTCATCTCAGTGCCACGGGAGAGCTGCTGAATGGTAATCCTCAGTTTCATTTTATTTGATAATAAAGACAATCATTACAGACTTCTTTCATCTTCATTTCTCTGATTTGCTAATTAGCGAAAGCCATGGTGTGTCTGGCCACCTCTTGGCAACCCTGTCAGGTCTACCGCCTTTGAGTCATCTGCTTTGATAATTTGGAAGGAAGAGAGGGAATCCATGTGAAATACATTAAAGAAGAGCTTGGCTTATTTATTTCTGTTCAGTGCTCTGGCATTTACTGTTGACTTAAGAAATTGTCCAAGAGGTACTGTGCTGGTCCTTCTCTTTGTTTAGTAAAATAGTCTCAAAATGATATAGAATAGGCTTAGGGCTTCTTCACACTGAGCTTTTATCCTGATATTGAGATTGGTTATTTACAGAAGTTTGCGGGTCCTTTAGATAACATTGTTAACCTCCAGGGCATCTCCTGCACTAAATAACTTTTATTCCATTTTTAAAAAGATTGGCGATAATGAGCTATCATATTACATTGCTTGAGTTCCACTGGAGTTCCCTTGTAAAAAAGGAAAACTTACAATAAGAGGAGCTAGACCACAGCGCCACCTGGCGGCTGTATAATGAAACATATGGAAGACTTAGATAAGGGGGAAAAGAAGGGGGAAAAGCATGTGTGTGTGGGGGAAAGGAAGCATGTGTAAAAGGAGTCTGTCATGACCCTGCATTAAAATGGTAGCAGAAAGCCCTGTTTTAAATGCAGGATTTTAGGCTGGACCTGGTGTAGAGATGCTCTTAGTGATGGGTAATCTTCCTTCCCTCAGTTCTGAATAAGCTTGGTATATATATGAGTTCTCTCAGTGAGCTTTTGGAAAAAGTGTGTCTGTATCCTGAGAGTTCTCTCCAAGCTCATAATGTTGCTGCATGTACATTGATGGTGCAGCAGCATGGATGCACATTATCATATTGTCCTCTGGGAATTGTAGCTTGGTTGGCTTCACATGCCCTGTGGCCATCTTACAGCACCAGCCATGGTTTAGAGCTGCTTGGATGTTCAATTCCCTCCTCAGAAAAGAAAAACACCCCCCCGCATCCAAACACAATCTGGACAAAAGATCTGAAGGGAGGGGAGAGAGGCAGCACCCACATACATACGTGCAAGAAGCAACATGAATTTATTCAGATAGAAAATATGCTCTCAAACAAAAGGCTGTTTAGTTGGGTGATCTAGTCATGTAGTTAACAGCACTGAAGAAATGTTGATGGTTAAAGGGCTTCTGCACATGCACCCATAAAGCAACTGGCTGTGAAGTTCATGTTGTTTCACAGCAATCAATGAGATTTCATCGGGAGCAAGAGTCTAACATTAAAGAACTTCTCTGTATGTGCCTACAACAAAACTGGCTCTTGAGCAGCCTGACTGCTGACTAAGCGGATCCCCGTTAACATTCAAAGCAAAAAACCACCACCACCACCAACAACAAAATCAATACAAAGAAAAGAAAAGAAAAGAAAAAAGAAAGGTTTGGGGAGCTGAGCATTATGAGCTGGACAAATCCATATACCAAATCTGGTAACTACAAATGTTGGCATTATACGTATATAATATGCCTTAGGAACCATCTTTTATTACAAAAATGTTGCGTCATATTGTTAGGTTCAAGGTCAATCTGACAAGGCAAGACTTTCCATCACTGCTTGCAAGGGAAGGAAGCTCCACCGCGTTGCGAGGCAAGTGAGACCCAGTGCTTCTGCTGCTGCTGCCTTGCTGGGGTTCAACCTTCACCTGTGGGACTTCTGCTCTGCCTCCTTGCAGACCCAGGTCCAGCCAAGTGCCTCCCCACTCCCAGCTGCAACACCTGTTGGAGCTGGGGCATAAAACCCAGGCCCCAGTGGGGGTGGGACCACCGGCAGCGGGAGTCACCACCGAAGGGGGAGACACCAAAGGGGGTTGCCTGTTTGGGGGAGCCACTTCAGGGGAACACGAGGATGAGGTCCTGTCCCCCTGCTTGTTTTTTTCTGCCACAATTGCATCTGCAAAGAGCAGTCCAGCAGAGCTGTTTCAAGTGGTCAGGGGTCTTTTATTCACTAGCCCACAAGAGGAGAATTTAAACTTCTCAACAGCCCGCTGTGAGCAATTTGCTCAGCGCTTTGCAGACAAAATTGCTTGGATCCGCTCTGACTTGGATGCTATAGTTGATACAGACCCAGTAGATGTAACTGTGGCCCCTGCTTGTCCAGTATGGTTGGATACTTTTCAATTTATACAGCCTGAGGTTGTGGAGAGGATCCTGGGAGAGGTGAGAACCACTGTGTGTGTTCTAGATCCTTGCCCTTCCTGGCTCATAAAAGCAGCCAGAGGTGGACTGGCCAAGTGGGTAATGGGAGTGGTTAATGCCTCCCTTAGTCAAGGCAGAGTTCCGGCCTGCCATTTCAATCTGGCTTCAGACTTGGTTATGGGACAGAATCAGCTTTGGTCACCTTGGTGGATGACCTACTCTGGAACTAGACAGGGGGAGTGTGTCCCTATTAGTTCTGCTGGACTTCTCAGCAGCTTTCAATACCATTAATCATGGTATCCTTCTCAGCTGCCTCGCTGGGATGGGACTTGGAGGCACTGTTTTACAGTGGCTCCATTCCTTTTTGGAGGGGCGGACCCAGAAAGTGGTGCTGGGGGACTTCTGTTTGACTCCCTGGCCATTGGCCTGTGGAGTTCCTCAGGGTTCTGTTTTTTGTGCCCCATGCTATTTACCATATACATGAAACCACTGGGAGAGGTTGTCCGGAGTTTGGGAGCTCAGTGTCACCAGTATGCTTAGACACCCAACTCTACTTTTCCTTTCCATCTAATTCCAAGGAAGCTGTTCCAGTGGTAAACGGGTGTCTGTCGGCAGTAATGGACTGGACGATGGCAAATGAATTGAAGCTTAATCCAGACAAGACAGAGGTGCGCCTGGTCAGTCAAAAGGTAGAATAGAGATTCAGCTTGTGCTGGATGGGGTTACACTCCCCCTGAAGACACAGGTTCACAGCTTGAGTGTACTTCTTGATTCAGCCCTGGGCCTGGATGCCCAGGTTTCACAGTGGCCAGGAGTGCATTCGCACAGTTAAAGCTAGTGTGCCAGCTGTGCCCATTCCTTGAGATGTCTGACTTGGCCACAGTGACACATGCCTTAGTTACATCTTGTTTGGTTTACTGTAACACACTCTACGTGGGTGTGCTTCTGAAGAGTGCTCGGAAACTTCACCTGGTTCAAAGAGCTGCTGCCAGACTGTTGACTTAGGATGGCTACAGGGAGCATACAACTCCCCTGCTAAAACAGCTTCACTGGCTCCCAGTCGGTTTCCGGGCACAATTCAAAGTGCTGGTCATTACCTATACATCCTTATACGGCTCAGGTCCAGGTTATCTGAAAGACCGTATTCTCCCTTATGAGCTTGCTCGTGCCCTGAGAATTTCAGGGGAGGCACTTCTCATGGTCCCACCACCATCACAGGCTCACCTGGTAGGAACGTGGGAGAGGGCCTTCTCGGTGGCTGCCCTAAGGCTCTGGAACTCCCTTCCCAGGGAGGCAAGAGTGGCACCCTCCTTAGTATGTTTTTACAGGCAGGCAAAAACTTTTTTGTTCCAGCAGGCCTTTGGGGATAGATAGTCTGGACCTGTGAGAGTATGATGGATAGGTACAATTGTTTATATTGTTGCTGTTTTAAATTCTGATATTTTATACAATTTTAATATTATTGATGATTTAATTATATTTTTAACTTTTGTATATTTCTATTTATATGTTTTAACTGTACAAGTTTTTAATGTAGTAAAACCACCTTGAGTCCCAGTATTAGGAAAAAGGTGAGATATTAATAACAACAACAACAACAACATGTCTGTAGAGAATTTAGTATGGGGAGCCTCCCCCAACCTTATGCCCTACAGATGAGTGGGACTACAACTCCCATTCTCCCTAGCCAGTGTGCCCATTGGGCCAGTTTAGGGAACGTAAGTATAGGGATTTTTTGAGAATCTCAGCTTCAGGTAGGGTGTGTGTGTGTGTGTGTGTGTGCGCGCGCGCGTGTGCATTTTAAAATATGATTTATTTGGGCTATGAATGAGTGGAGGCTTAAACTTTTTGTTGTTGTGGAGGGTTTTGTTTTGTTTTTTGCTGTCCAAGGTTTTGTATATCCTAACTCAAAACATTCCTCTTCCCTGGAATATTTGGATTATCCCCTTAGGCTGCAGTCCTATACCCACTTACCTGGGAGTAAGCCCCATTAAACTCAATGGGATATACTTCTGAGTATATATATATGTATGTATATACATATATTCCTAGGGAACTCCGCCATGCCCGATCTTTAACGAGCTTCCGCTGTGCATTAAAAACATGGTTGTTCAGGCAGGCATTTGAGGTGGATAAGGGCATTTTAGAAAATGTTTTTATTGTAGGATTGTATTGTTTTAAACTGTTTTATTATATGCTGTACATCACCCAGAGTGGCTGGGTGACCAGCCAGATGGGCGATTAATAAATCTAATAAATAAATAAATAAATAAGTTAACAGCCTTCCCCAACCTGGTGCCCTTGAGATGTGTGGGACTACAACTCCCATCAACACCAATCCTCTGGTTCTGCTGGCTGGGGACAATGGGAGTTGTGGTCCAACACATCTGGAAGATGCCAGGTTGGGGAAGGCTGATGTATAAGATTGCACTGTTGATCTTCATCTCTAGGTGAAACAAGCATCTCAAACACAGGTAATGGACATTTATTTATTACGCTAATAGCCAGCCTTCTTGGATAGAACTGAAGGTGGCATGTTGGGGTTGCTTATGGTATGCAGTGTTTATGTATGTATGTATGTATGTATGCATATATATATATATGTATTTGTGTGTATACAAATGGAGTGTGTGTGTATGGGAGGGAAAGGGTGTGTGGCTGTGGTGGTCCCACTCCCCTTGGACTGTGGGCCCACCCACTGCTGGCATGTGGCCCCTTGACTCTCCAGTGCAAATGTGGCTCTTGGGCCAAAATAGGTCCCCTACCTCTGCTTCAATGTACCATGTAGACTGCACACACCAATAAATAGCCTTAAGCATGCTGCCCTATTGCACTGATTCCCATTAGAGGGAAGCCTTTGAGATTCTGAGTATCCAGTGCCCTGCCGGGCTCTTGCTGGCAGAGAAATGAAGGAAGCTTTTTAGGCTCTTTGGCCTCCTTTCCTGTATATTCTGCTAGACAGGCGTCTGAGCCCATCTAGTGGATGCACGTGGGCAGGGTGAGGGACAAGAGTTCAGCAGCTTATGGATCTGGAAGATACCTGGCCCTTCTCTTTGATTCCCTGCCCACTTGTCCATCCCTACATGCGCATTTCCTGCCCTCCTGAGGTCATGACACTGACCTTGGGAGAGAAAGCTGCAGCAGAGTTTTCTGCAGTCACAGTGGATGGGAGGGGAGGGTTGGGGTGGGGGAATCCCACTTAGATCACATCGAGCTTATAGTATTGTCTATGGCTTGGGGGGAAGGAATCCCCAGCATCCTGTGGCCCCCTCAACACCATCTAAACCACAACAATATATGAGATACCTCCAGCTATCCTATCCCACTGGTCCTTCATTGTATTATATTGATTACTGAAAACACATTTCAAATTCGTTAAGTCCTCAAATGTTTCAATCATAACAAAATTCACCCACGTGCATAACTGAATGAATGAACGAACGAACGAACGAATGAATAAATAACATTTGAATATAGAATCATAGAATAGTAGGGTGGGAAGGGTCCTACAAGACCATCAAGTCCAACCCCCTGCTCAATGCAGGAATCCAAATCAGAGCATCCCCAACAGATGGCTGTCCAGCCTCGTCTTGAATGCTTCCAGTCCAGTGTGGGAGAGCCCACTACCTCTCTAGGTAATTGGTTCCATTGTTGTATTGCTCTAACAGTCAGGAAGTTTTTCCTGATGTTCAGCGGAATCTGGCTTCCTGTAACTTGAGCCCATTATTCCGTGTCCTGCACTCTGGGATGATCGAGAAGAGATCCTGGCCTTCCTCTCTGTGACAGCCTTTCAAGTACTTGAAGAGCACTAGCATATCTCCCCTCAGTCTTCTCTTCTCAAGGCTAAACATGCCCAGTGCTTTCAGTCTGTCTTCATAGGGCTTTGTTTCCAGTCCCCTGATCATCTTTGTTGCCCTCCTCTGAACCCTCTCCAGCTTGTCTGCATCCTTCTTAAAGTGTGGTGCCCAGAACTGGACACAGTACTCCAGATGAGGCCTAACCAGTGCTGAGTAGAAGGGGACTAGTACTTCCTGGGATTTGGTAGCTGTGCTTCTATTAATGCAGCCCAAAAGAGTGTTTGCCTTTTTTGCAGCCACATCACATTGTTGGCTCATATTATAATTTATAATATATAATTTATAATATATAATTTGACAATCAAATAAAACAACAATATTACAAAACTAAAAAGGCAAGGTATATAATTTAGAAAAGCTCTGAGGAGACTTTCTATACAATAAGTTATGTAGCATGGTTAATTAATTAATCTTATCTAATATTTAATTTAGCACATCTTTGCTCCTTGAAAGTTCTATTGTTCTTTTCACCTCACATTCTGTTTGTGACCTTTAAATTTTATTAACTTAGCATATCACAAATTTTATCATTGTTTTTCTTTTTCTATCAGGACTCAAAAAATCAATTTTTTGTTTGCTAGAACACTTTGTTAAAATAACAAGGTGAGTAGAAAAAAAATGAAATGTTTACATATTGACCTGACTGGAGCTGGCTATCTTTCACTTGGAGGTGGCTATCTTTCAAAGCATTTATTTGATTCTGGCTCAAAGACTCTAACAATAAATCCATCAGGTGATCACTCAAAGCATGGACTTGAAATATTATAGATTTGTCTGTAACATATTTTTCCTTGACGTCACGAAAATCACTTTCTCTTTAGCCAGATTTAAGAAACTTTCATTAGGAGGGGATTAAGGGAAATAGGAATTTTGCAACTGGAGCATGCTAATAGATTTTTGTATCTATCTAGTGCTGTGATTCCTCCAATGACCGATGTCTGAAGTTTTATAATTATATATGAAACTGCAGTGTACCAAGGTATTGAATTCTGCAGACAATTTTCCCATGTCTAAAATACTTCTTAAAATGTAGCCATAAATCCTTTAAGCTCTTCATGAACTAGTTGACACTTATTGGGTAACTGTCATGTAATAAGATAATTTAGCACAGAAAGAGTGGAAACAAAGTAGTTCCTATAACTGTTTTTGGTGGGTGAGGATCCATCATGCAAACCAGTTTGCTAAACTTAAAGTTTAAATAGAAGTCAATTGTTACTGTTCACATAAGGCTTTTTTCCTGTGATCCCCCCCCCGCCATTAATTTCTAATGTTAAAAAACCATCCATCACTAAATATTAATCAGCATCCTTGAATCACCCCCCACTCCCAGCAACACATCTATGACACACTTGTACATTTCTCTGCTTTTCTTCCATTGTTTATTCATTCATTCACTTAATATTCCGGTCATAAATCCTTCCAAGGCAGTTTGCCATTAACTTCAAAATACACTATTAAATTCACAATAAAGAATATTAAAACATAATATAAGTAATCAGGATCCTTCCCACAGGGCAGCTGGTGGTATATTTGTGTGTGTGTGTGGGGGGGGGGGATGCAGTTGGAGCAGATCTTCTCTGCTTACTTTACTTGCTCTTCTGGAATCCTTCCCACAGAACAATTGGTGGTAGATGGCCCCATGGAGGGAGGGAGGGAGGGAACAGTCCAGCTGGAATAAGAGCAGGAATTTGGTGTTACCATTGCCTTCTTGGTTCTCTCTCCTGGGATCCTTTCTACAGGGAAGTTGATGGCAGATGGTCTTGTATGTATGTGGGGGGGGGGCAGTCCAACTGTAGAAGGGTCTGAGGTCTTCTTCATATCTGTTCACACCAAAATCACCTTTCCAGTAACACGCATGAGGAGAAATCTTTCAGGGAGTAGTTGTCTGGAGTTAAGTCTAAAGTACGTTTTGAATGGATGAGCTGAGGAATACCACCAAGGCATTCAACCTGTGGGCCGCCATCTGGCTCTGCCCAAAGGAGGGTCCTACGGGAAGTTCAGAACACATTGGCCAAACCAATTAGGAGGCCAGAGCAGATCAGGCGATATTTCCTCACATTTAGAAAACCTTTCTAGTCAAGTTTGCTCATTTACCTGAACAACTAGAAGACCTGCTTCCAAGGCTGGCAACAGCATCCAGTATTCTTGGGTAACTGTCTCGATGTAAGTGCCCTGGTATTGCCCACTCACCAGTTCGGTCCTATAGCTATAGCCTTATGGTGGCAGTGGCTGGGAAGCCTCCCATCATTCTGATTTTCCCACAAAGCTCAAGAGTGCCTGGTGTAGCATGGATTTGGACCACTGCAAGAAAATTCCCAGCCACTGCCACCAGGTAATCCTGTGGGCAGGTAAGCAGGCCGATGGGCACTTGCAGGAGCTTCCACCTTAAACTTCTTTGCTTATGACTACCTGTCACCCCCACAAGGACTTACCTCATGGTGCCTCCCGCTGGTCACGGACCAGGAGCCTTCTGTGGACCAACTGCAACTGCCAGAGGCCCCCTTCAAAGTCAGTGACAAAGAACAGGAAGCTGCTAAACAAGCATCACAGTAGAGACTGGGAAGAGAGGGAAGGGTTAACCAACAAGGAGCCAGTCCAGGAATCACAGCTGGGGCAGGAGGCCAGAGAAAGAAGCGAGGCAGTAGAGGGGGATACAGAAGGAAGTACAGGAGGGGGCTAGTCAAGCTGGGAAGGAGGAAGGTTGGAGAGGAGGAATCAGACTGCAGAGGAGCAGGGAGCTAGTCTAAGGAGAGCAACAGCAAGGGACAACCAAGTAGAAGAAAACTCTAACAGCTATTTGCATTGGAACATGGTGGAGGAAGGAGCAAGACAAAAGAGGGCCTGGAAAACATAGCGGGTGAATCCAAGGTATCTAGAGGCTTCAGCTCCCTCTCAGTTTTGGGGCAAATCTCAGGGGCCAGAAGACAGCTTCCCCAAACCATCTCCAAGGCAAGCATCTGTCATCCCATCCCTTCAAGGAAAGCAAGGAGCAAAGGGAACTGACTTACCTAGCTCCAGTTTCCTGTCCCAACCTCACCACAAACCATCACAAAAGTTATTCTCACCACTAGAACTGCCATCCATGTGACCTTCATTATCCTGAACATCTTATGTACTGGCAACTTGGACCTTGGAATTATTTTTGTGCATTAGGAACAAGAAGCTGAAGTAAAGCCTATTTTTATTTGTGAAAGCAACCAGTTCCTGTTTCGTTTATGGTAGCCATGCAGGCGGGTGGGTTCAAGGTGCTACTCCCACCCAGCGGGAGGGGACACTCTTTCTAACCTGGAGACTGGCCTGCCTGCTCCTCTTGGCTACCGATAGCCTTTACCTTCTCCTCCTCAACTCACTTCCTAATCATCATCAGCAGCAGCAGCAGCAGCAGCAGCAGGAGCAACAAAGGGCTGGATGTGCCTGATCTCGTCTGATCTCGTAAGCTAAGCAGGGTCAGCCCTGGTTAATACTTGGATGGGAGACCGCCACCGAATCAGGCTTCCTGCACTGGGCAGGAGGTTGGACTCAATGGTCTTGTAGGCCCCTTCCAATTCTATGATGATTCTATGAATTCTATTCTGTTCTAATGAATATCTACAGAGATAACTGAGAGATACATACAGGACATACGTGGTTGTGTGTGTGTGTGTGTGTGTGTGTGTGTGGTGAGTATCCCATAGAAATGGGGTGGATCTTAGCTTACGACCTCGTAGAATTCCCTTGAGATATGC
Organism: Heloderma suspectum; assembly: GCF_057233095.1. Classification (NCBI taxonomy): domain Eukaryota; kingdom Metazoa; phylum Chordata; class Lepidosauria; order Squamata; family Helodermatidae; genus Heloderma; species Heloderma suspectum. The sequence continues at coordinate 77,118,298 of NC_139462.1, forward strand.
ACTGAAGATTACCACTATCTCATAACTCACTCTGCTTAATGGTAAGGTTGGTCATGTCTCCCAGTGGTTCTCAATACCATTGACTATGATAACTTCTGGATTTTCTGGCTGGATTCGGTTTAGGGGGCACAGTGATACTGTGGCTTCAATCCTATCTGGCTCATTGGTTTCAGAAGGTGGTGCTTGGGGACATCTGCTCTGACTCATGGCCTTTGGCCTGTAGGGTACTGCAAAGTTCCATCTCATCCCCCATGCTATTTAATATCTATATGAAATCACTGGGGTAAGTCATCCAGAGGTTTGGGCTACAGTGTCACCAATATACAGATGACATGCAGCTCTAGCTTTGCTCCAATGGTGACTGCTTTTAATGAGCTTTAAAAACATACTTGCTCTCTCTGGCATTTACAGTATTTGCTATGGTTACATATTTGAAATTGTTTTTTAATTTTAACTGGGCTATTTTTAATTTGTTAAGATTTATGGTGCTTTTATAATTTGATACTGAATTTTATTATTTTATATTGTAAGTTGCCTTGTGAAGGCCACAGACTTGAAAGGCAGCTAAGAAACATATTAAATAAAGAAATAAAATAATGTTTGTAACATTTCAGAACATTAATGTGAAGCAATCTTTTGGAAAAGATCACCCTTGGGTGGATTTGCCGTGTCTGCTGTATGTCTAGATCCACTTTGACTAGCTTGCATCCAAAATAATAGGAAAAGTGACCTGTAAAGAGCCCAGTGAAGAGTTCTGGAGAACCCCAAAGCTTGCACACTACTTTGTGACATTTTGGTTGGTCCTAATAAAGATATTGCCCAGCTGCGAATCTTGGAGTTTTCCCCCCTCATGGACCCAAATGGCTATTGTTGCTTTTTATGTTTCTATGCAGGCACTCTAGGAAAAGCTTTTGAATTGTACTGTGTCTGCCTTCACTTCCCTTACAATCATGTGTATTGCCAGTAACTATGTCAGTGTTAATGATAAGTGCTTATAGGAAATGTCCAGGAGGAAATGGTAAAACTAGAGACATTTCATTTGAAGGGAAGAAGCCAGTAGCCATATGCATTAGCTAGACTGAGAAAACATTTTGTTAGCCTGAATAAGAGACCTATCATTCTGATGAAGAACCGAAGAAGAAATTAAAAGAATACCTTCAGGAAACTTGTTTTCGCACCATTTTTTAGCTCCAACTTCCAAGGTAGCATTATGATTCGGATATAAATAGCTATCACATGCATCATTTTTCCTAGTAGTCACCTCTCTATGTATTGTTCATGAACTGCCCACAGTTCATTAAACACAGCCAGATTTCCAGCATCCTTTTGCTCCTGAACTAGTGAATACTTTTCCTTGAAATCTGCATTTGAGGAGGTACAGCATGTTCATCCTTGATACTTAGGCAAGTACCCTTTTCCTGAATGATTAATTATATTCAGCCTTTACATCCAAGTCTAATTTTTCAAGGGATATAATTGGATGCAAATTGGCCAGTGTTAATCATTAGATATCACTAATTAAAAACAGAAGCTGTAGGTAATGGTATGATTATTGGAAGAAATAAATGAAGCAGATCAGGTAATACTTTTCTTTGGGGACTCGTGACTTGTGCCTGAGCCTCATTAAATGGTAACATGTGAAGGTGCCCTGCTGATAATACAGACTGCCGGGGAGATGTATTTGGAAGTAACTTAAATGTAATGTATGAGGTCAGCATCTGAGAAAAGGGGGAGAAAGCATTCCTATGGCTCAAGGACTTTGCAATTTAATAAATTAGGAACTTTAAAAAAGAGAAAGGAATTTAATTAGCCAGAAACTACTATCACACAATGAAATAAAGGTCAAAAAGGTAGTAGAGACCAGAGATCTCTTCTGACCGTGTGTCTGAAAGCAAATCACTATGTGCTAAAAATTTAATAGGCTTAAAAAAAACATGCTTTTTTTAGCTTTTGGATGTGTGTATGCTTATACATCTTATTTACTAAACTAACCTCTAGTTGTAAAAGGGTGAAAAACGTTAAGCCCGCTGATGAGGGGCAGAGTGGGGCTGGTGTGCTAGGTCCTCCCTCTTTGTCATGTCACTCTGTGCCTGTCATGTCACCCTGTCTGCCCTCTTTGTGCCCATTGCCCAGGGCTGATGTCAAGGCAGGCATGGACTGACAGGCGTCCCCTGGACTTGCTCTTCCTCTTCACCACGGCAACCTGCTGGTTCACCTGCCTCTTGCTCTGGCCTAGATAATGGCGGCGGTGGTGAGGAGGAGGAGAAGCAGCAGATGCCACTGCCTGCCTGCTCACTGGCTCTCTGCCTGTCAAGCAAGCAAGTGGTAGCAGTGATGGGAAAGAGGATGAGGAGCAGTAGCAGCTGGCGACAATGACGGTGAGAAGGCAGACCCACTGAGGGAGGGGGCCACTGTCTGAGGGTGTCTTGCTCAAGGGCCCTCAAAACCCTGAAGCTGGCACTACCATCCCTGCTGCCCCCTTCACGTTGGAGGGCACGTCTGCAGTAAGGAGCTCGCCACACTCCTGCAGGCTCTCGGCGCATTTCAGAACTCTGCATGATCAGGTTTCCAAGGCACGCAGGGAAGCTATGCTAGCACAGCAGCAGCAGCAGCAGGCTGCCTGCCAGTGGAGGCTGGTGGCTCCAATGTCAGCGGGATGGTAAACCCGCGTTGGGTTTCAGTCAGAACCAGTCAGAACTCTAAAGGAGCTATTCAAGGTGCTGAACGCCATTCCCCAAATGGGTTCAGCACTTTGGGTTGCTCCTTTAGAGTTCAGACTGGTTCTGACTGAAACCCAGCGTGGATTCACCACCCCATGACATTGGAGCCACCAGGCACCCTGCTGCCTGCTGCAAACATCTGCCCTCCAGCACTCAGACAGTAGTGATGATGGGGCAGAGTGCCTGCATGTGCCCGGCTCCCCCTGATGCAATTCTAATGGCATGAGGAAAACTCATACCAGAATTACTTTGCGGATTTTGTATCAAAGTATATAATCAGTTTACAAAACGGTGTCTTGTGAGTAATTCAGTCATATCGGGCCTTTAAAATATGAGTGTAATCCAGCCAAAGCAAAGTGCTTTTAAGTCCAATTAATTTCCATGGGAGACAGTGCGCTGAACTCTCTCACTGAAAATCAGTGGGATGTAAAGGTGCTTAAGTTTGGCTACAGTGTGGCCTAATTTATTTGAAAATCCATGAGGACATCAATTAATTGATCCTCCCTCCTTAAACTAAGTTCTAGGTTTACAGTATACCAGTTCTAAAAGAGGCCTAGCTATGTAGGCAATCGTATTTTTTTAACTGACTGTTTTGGGGTTCATGTTTCTCAATTTTATTCTTAACTAGGGAGGAGCTCCTTTATGCTCTCTAGTTTATAATCTTCAAATAGAAAAAAAAATCTATACCAGCTTGCCCATGCAGTAAGGTCTTCTCCTGAGACTCTTCTTCAGGTGCCGTTATCAGAGATCCAGTTACCCACTTACTGGGGAGCCGTTATTGTGAACACGCACAGGTCCTGTGGTGGGAAAGGAAGGGAGCTGGCAAGATCCTGGGCAGCGGCGCCTTCCCATGGCATAAGCGCTGAGCCAATCAAAAGGCTGGTTGTCCCCATTCGCAGGAACAGCGGCAGGCAGTTCCCTCTCATAAAAGAGCGAGGACTCATGTGTTGGCTGGTGCCTTTGCTGTTGCCAGCTTCCTCGGAAGAAGGACGGGAGAAACAAAGACCTGTCTGCTAGCCCAAGTATTGCAACTTCACTCTGAGGTGGGCTCCAGATGACCCAGAACAAGCTTTGGAAGAAGGGCGGGAGAAACAAAGAAGCAAAGACCAAGTGGTGCCTGCCTGCCCGTTAGCCTGAGTGCTGCGACTTCACTGAGAGGAAAACAGTGCCACGGGGGCAGCAGGAAGAGGACTGCTGTGAGAAGAGGGAGCAGTAGGGATGGGTGGATTCCCTACCTTTTTTTCCGGCCGGGGATCTGCCCTTGGGGGGAGGCGATCCGTTCCTCCCCCTGGAATCCTCTTTGGCCGGCTCCGCTCTGTGGCAATTCTGCAGAGCGGCTGGGCAGCTGCGAAGCGCCAGTGATATGGCCGCCATTGCCATATTGCTGGCTGAGGGGGATTGACTGCGGCTGCAAATGGCGTCCAGTACACCACTTGTGGCCGTAAAGGTCTTAGTTTAAGGTAAATGCAGCCATTTACGGCTGCATTTAGCTTAATCTAAGACCTTTACGGCCGCAAATGGCGTCCAATATGCCATTTGCGTCTGGAGACAGTCCTCCTCAGCCAGCGATAGGGCAATGGTGGCTGTATCACTGGCGCCCCGGATCCGGCCGGCGGCTCTGCAGGATTGCTGCAAGCAGGATCCAGCTGAAGAGGATTCCAGAGGGAGGCAGAGGTAAGTGCTCCATTCCGCCATGGACTCCGGATCTCATTGGGGTCCGTGAAGAAATTCTCCACCATCCCTAGGGAGCAGCTGAGTGAGAGGGAAAAGAGCCTGATGGGGGATCCACGCTCTATGTGTCTGCCAATCCTATTCAAATCAATGAAGTTGTGGCCAATTTAATAACCCATTTAAGTTGGTGTCTGTGGTTTGTTCCTTTCATCCATGGCATGGACACAATTAGACACTGTGCCACACAAGTACAGTACATGTAAACGAAAGAAAAAGCATCCTTGACAATAATACCTCACTAACTATACAGTCAGGGCCAGAAATATTGGAACAAGGATAACTGTTTTGGCAGTTGGCCTCTGTACACCACCACATTGAAATTGAAAGGAAACACACCCAAATGGGAGCGAAGTCAGGACTTCGAGCTGTAATTCAAGGGGTGTGACAAAAGTGGGGCACTAACCATTCAGGAAGGACAGCCACTGGCATACACCCCCCCCATCGTTGGTGGCTCATAAGTAATGGAATGAATGGCTGACAAGCAGCTGCATGGCCAGGTGTGGCCTGTTTCCTGGGGACCCCATGACCAATCAAGCAGATAAAAGGCCTGGAGGTGGTTCTGAGTGTTACATTTGCATTTGGTAGCTGTTCACTGGAACTACCAACATGAGGTCCAAACAGGTGTCCATGCGAGTGAAGGAGGCCATCATTAGGCTGAGGAAACAACATAAACCCATTGGAGAGATAGCAAAAACAGTGGGAGTGGCCAATACAACAGTTTGGAACATCCTGAAAAAGAAGGAATTAACTGGCAAGCTCAGCAACTGCAGAAGGTCTGGAAGACCATGGAAGACAACTAAAGTGGATGACCACAGAATTCTGCTCATGGTGAAGAGGAACCCTTTCACAACATCTAGCCAGGTCAAGAACGCTCTTGCGGAGGTAGGCATGTCATTGTCAACATCTAAAGTTAAGAGACAGCTTTATGAATGTAAATACAGAGGCTTCACAACAAGGTGCAAGCCACTGGTAACGCTCAAGAACAGAAAGGCCAGATTAGCCTTTGCCAGCAAACACCTAAAAAAGCCTGCCCAGTTCTGGAATAAGATTCCTTGGACTGATGAGACCAAGATGAACTTGTACCTGAATGATGGGAAGAGAAAAGTATGGAGAAGGAAAGGAACAGCTCATGATCCAAAGCATACCACATCATCTGTCAAACATGGTGGAGGCAGTGTGATGGCATGGGCATGTATGGCTGCCAATGGAACCGGGTCAGTGGTGTTTATTGATGACCTGACTGCTGATCAAAGCAGCAGGATGAATTCTGAAGTGTATAGGGCTATACATTCTGCTCAGATTCAGCCGAATGCTGCCAAACTGATAGGATGCTGCTTCATATTGCAGATGGATAATGACCCAAAACATACAGCAAAAGCTACCCCAGAGTTTCTCAAGGCAAAGAAGTGGGATGCTTTTCAATGGCCAAGTCAGTCACTTGATCTCAAGCCAATAGAGCATGATTTTCACTTACTGAAGTCAAGACTGAAGGCAGAAAGACCCACAAACAAGCAGCAGCTGAAGGCAGCTGCAGTAAAGGCCTGGCAAAGCATCTCAAGGGAGGAAACTCAGCATTTGGTCATGCCCATGGGTTCCAGACTTCAGGCAGTCACTGACTGCAAAGGATTTTCCTCCAGGCAGGTATTAAAGGAGATCCTTAGGTTTGAAATGATGTTGGTTTGTTCCATTACTTATGAGCCACCAACGATGGGGGTGTATCTATGCCACTGGCTGTACTTCCTGAATGGTTAGTGCCCCACTTTTGTCAAACCCCTTGAATTACAGCTGGAAGTCCTGACTTCGCTCCCATCTGGGTGTGTTTCCTTTCAACTTCAATGTGGTGGTGTACAGAGGCCAACTGCCAAAACAGTTATCCTTGTTCCAGCATTTCTGGCCCTGACTGTAGAATCCCCTCACTATAGAGCAGGGCTGCAGAACATCAGTCCTGGGAGCCAAATCTGTGAATCCTGGGGTTCTGACCTGGTCCTCTGGGATTCACCAGACGGCCACACACCCTTACTCTGGCCACACCCTTGTTACCTCGACTGCTTCTGTGCCATTCCCCCACCCCATTTAAAAGGTTTGCAGTCTGTAAGGATTGGGCCTAGTTCCTCTGCAGAGGCACCCGTAACAGACATGGGTGATTCGGAGTCCAAGGGAGAGGAGACGGAGGGGTTTGCAGAGGTTTCAAGGTTGCAGGAGACTGGCAGTTCCAGTGTAGAGGTTGTCCAGGTGCAAGCTAATCAGTTGGAAAGTAGCCATCCAGGGCCCCCTTCACCCATGGGAATGCCAGAGCAGGAGGAGGAGGGGGAGGACTTAGAAATACGAGATCCCAGCGTGCGACATCAGGCTAGGTAAGAGGAGTATCGTCAACTCATAAGGCATTCCAAAAGGCTGGCTGTGCAGGAAAGGTCCCTCTGGAAAGACACACCCTAAGGGACGGGCTTAACCAGCCGCTCAGGTGGTCAAAGCAAGGGCTGGTTCCAGTTTTCATTGCAACTATCTAATACAGTGCATCAACCAAAGGAAGTTGCTTGTAGCCTAAATGGTCCTGTATCATGCAGAGCTGTTTAGACACTTCGCAGCTGTTTGCAGATTCCAACTGTGACCTGAGGCACTGCTGATCTAACTGTGGTTTGCATAGTAAAACCAGTTGTTTTGCACTTCAGTGTCTCTGATCAGTCACAAAGAGAGGCCCAAGACTGGCAGTTCACACAATGCCTCCCTTAAGGCTTAGTTACTGGCAGGAAGAGCTTAAAAATGAGATATGTGGGTATTTTGGTATTTTAGCCCTGCCTCTTCTGCCTTTGGCCCTGGCAACTCCTGGAATGCGGCCCCCAAGAACTTCTCCAAAATGGAATTCGGCCCCTGGGGTGAAAGAGGTTCTGCACACCAGCTATAGGGGCTTGCCTGGCACCCACACTGCCATCTTTCTAGCACCAGGCTAAAACATTTTGGCTCACTCAGGCATTTTAAATCAAACAAGGAGGGGTTGTCCGGCTGGGTCCAGGAGGTTGTAAATTCCTCCTTGAGAGAGGGAGTGGTGCCTGCTGCTTTAAAAGAGGCAGTAATTAGACCACTCCTGAAAAAGCCTAACCTGGACCCAGAGGATGTTAACAATTATAGGCCAGTGGCCAACATCCCCTTCCTGGGCAAGGTGCTTGAGCGGGTGGTTGTAGGACAGCTCCAGGCACTCTTGAATGAAACGGATTATCTAGATCCATTTCAATCGGGCTTCAGGCCTGGTTTTGGAATGGAAACTGCCTTGGTCGCCCTGTGGGATGACCTCTGCCGGGAGAGGGACAGGGGGAGTGCGACCCTGTTGATTCTCCTGGACCTCTCAGCGGCTTTCGATACCATCGACCATGGTATCCTTCTGGATAGGTTGTCTGGGTTAGGAGTTGGAGGCACTGCACTACAGTGGTTCCGCTCCTTCTTGGATGGCCGATTCCAGAAGGTGGTGCTGGGGGATTATTGCTCTGTGCCATGGCAATTGTGCCATGGGGTTCCACAGGGCTCTATTTTATCCCCCATGCTGTTTAACATCTACATGAAACCGCTGGGGGAGGTTATCCGGAGGTGTGGGCTGAGGTGCCATCAATATGCGGATGACACCCAGCTCTACCTCTCTTTCTCATCAAAACCAGGTGAGGCAGTGGCTGTTCTGAACCAGTGCCTGGGCACGGTAATGGACTGGATGAGGGCTAATAAACTGAAACTCAATCCAGACAAGATGGAGGTACTGTTAGTGGGTGGTTCGTCTGCCCGGCTAGGTGATATTCAACCTGTTCTGGAGGGGGTTGCACTCCCCCTAAAGGATCAGGTTCGTAGTTTGGGGGTGCTCTTGGATCCAGAACTGTCACTTGAGGCACAGGTGAACTCAGTGGCACGGAGCACTTTTTATCAGCTTAGGCTGGTATACCAACTACGCCCTTATCTGGACAGAGATAGCCTAGCTACAGTTATCCATGCTCCGATAACTTCTTGTCTGGATTACTGCAATGCGTTATACGTGGGGCTGCCTTTGAAAACGGTCCGGAAACTTCAGCTGGTCCAAAATAGGGCAGCAAGATTGTTAACAGGGACTGGCCTGCGAGCTCATATTACGCCAGTACTTTTCCAGCTGCACTGGCTGCCAGTCCATTTCCGGGCCCGATTCAAAGTGCTGGTGTTAACATTCAAAGCCCTTAACGGCTTGGGGCCAGGTTACTTGAAGGATCGCCTCCTCCCATATGTGCCTGCCCAGACCTTAAGATCATCATCAGCGGCCCTTCTCCGTGAGCCCCTGCCAAAGGAAGTGAGGCAGGTGGCTACTAGGAGGAGGGCTTTTTCTGTTGTGGCACCCCGGCTTTGGAATGAGCTCCCTAGTGAGGTTCGCCTGGCGCCTACATTGTACTCCTTTCGGCGCCAGGTGAAGACCTTTTTATTTTCCCAGGCATTTTAGCTTTCTAAATTTTTATCTTTGCTGTTTTAAATCTGTATTTTAAACTCCTGTACTACTGCTAGGTTTTATTGTGGTTGTATTGTTATATTGTGGTTTTAATGTTCTATATATTTTAAATTGTTTTATTGTGTGTTGTTTGGTTTTAGTTTTTGTGAACCGCCCAGAGGGCTTCGGCTATTGGGCGGTATAGAAATGAAATTAATAAATAAATAAATTAACTTCTGCATGTTTTTATGGGTTACGTTTAAGAGTGCAATCCTATGTATGTCTACTGGGGAATAAGTCCCATGGAGTTCAGTGGGACTTACTCCTGGGTAAGTGTGTCTAGGATTGCAGTCTAGGCTGTTGTTTTATTGTTGTATTTCTGTGGTGATTTAGAGTGCAATCCTATGCACATTTAGACAGAAAAAAGTCATAGAACTCCCAGCATGCCCCAGTCAGCATGGCTGGCCGGGGCATGCAAAGAGTTGTAGGACTTTTTTTTCTGTTGAAACATGCATAGGATTGCACCCTTAATGGATTATACACTGCCCTGGAATTCTAAACATAGTGAATGGTGGTATAAAATGTTTTACTTACTTAAAAAAAAGATGAGATATGGAAATCTAAATCCTCTCAAACTGACAGAATTTTACATGAATCAAGAAGTAGGGATGTACGAAACATTTACCTTGCTCCGTTCCGGAGCATCCGCGGTGGGGGGGAGGCGCTCCGTCCCTCCCCCCGGAATCCTCCCCAGCTGGCTCCGCTCTGTGGTGACTCTGCGGAGCTGTTGGCCGGGGCTGGCCGCAGCTGGAATTCTGGCCGCTGCTGGGCCACTGCGGCCGCAAATGGCAGCCGCTACACTGGCTGCCATTTGCGTGGCTGCCAAGCTGTGACAGGCTACGTAAGTATTTACATAGCCTATTATGACAAAAGGCAGCCACTCAAATGGCAGCCGCTACACCATTTGCGTGGCTGGTTTTGTCGTAATAGGCTACGTAAATACTTACGTAGCCTATCACAGCAAAGAACAGGGGTGCAAATGGTGTAGCAGCCGCCATTTGTGCCCCTGCTCTTTGCCGTGATAGGCTACGTAAGTATTTATGTAGCCTATCACAAAGAAAGGCAGTCACGCAAATAGTGGCCGCTACGACGGCCGCCATTTGCGGCTGCAGCAGCCCGGCAGTGGCAGGGAGACCAGCCGGAGCTGCCGCTGCCGCATCCGCCACTGCTGCTGCCGGAGCCACCACATCTGCTGCCAGGTACGATCCGTCCCGGGGGGATTCTGTGGGGTGGCGGGGGGGGGGAGGAGGCCGTTTTGCCATGGATTCCGGGGGGATACTTTAGAATCCAGCCTCACTGGAGTCCGTGGTGGAATTCTCTGACATCCCTATCAAGAAGTCACAATTTGTGCAAATATTAAGGAACATAAACAGATTCACATTCACAATAGTGCAAGAATACAACAATTAGAGACTATATAGAATACCCAGAGTAGGTCTCCACAATCCTAGAATTACAAAGGTTCATTTAAGTGAAGGTTAACATGGATTTTCAGAAACTGTACACACTTCAACATTAGTGTAGTCTTTCCGACACAAAACTGAAGCAACAGAATATTGCCCAACTTTCTTCAGTTCAGCTAGAAATGAATGAGAAAATGTATTCATACATACAGACTCCTAGAAAATTATCATTACTAATTCTTCTAGAATTACCCAATCAACTGTGCATTAGTTGGAGTCATTAGTCATGAAAGATTCTGACACTATAGCCATTTATAATTCTCACTGACTAACTTTACAACAACACATTTGTGTAAGTGTGTGTAGGGGTGGTGGTGGTGGATAAGGTTCTGTTAAATTAGACTTTTAAACACTAATTTCTCAAGGTCCCTCACCTAATGGGATGAGATGGGTGGTTACCCAGGGGAGTGCCTTTTTGGTGGTGGCACCCTGATTATGAATGCACTCTCCAGAGAGTCTTGTCTGGTATGTATATTAGGAACCTTTCTGCACTGGGTGACCTTTTTATTTTCCCATGGCTTTTAGGGTGGATTTTAGATCTTGGAACTAATTGTTCCTTCCCTGCTGGGTTTAGTCCTATGTGGTTTTTTTTTAATATTGGTGTTATTTTGCTCAGTGTTGTTTGGTTTTATGCTGATTTCTGTGTTGGTTTTAAATATAGGGATTATTTTTAATTTATTTCATTGTATTTTATATTTCATTGATTTTAAAGCTTTGTGAACTATCCAGACTTGGTTGACTGGGCAGTATAGAAATGCCATAAACCAAACAACAAACAACATATCATAGAATCATAGAATAGTAGGGTGGGAAGGGGCCTACAAGACCATCATGTCCAATCCCTGCTCAATGCAGGAATCCAAGTCACAGCATCCCTGACAGATGGCTGTCCAGCCTTGTCTTGAATGCCTCCAGTGTGGGGGAGCCCACTACCTCCCTAGGTAATTGGTTCCATTGTCGTATTGCTCTAACAGTCAGGAAGTTTTTCCTGATGTGCAGCTGGAATCTGGCTTCCTGTAACTTGAGCCCATTATTCTGTGTCCTGCACTCTGGGATGCTCGAGAAAAGATTCCTGGCCTTCCTCTCTGTGACAACCTTTCAAGTACTTGAAGAGTGCTATCCTATCTCCCCTCAGTCTTCTCTTCTCAAGGCTAAACAACATGCCCAGTTCTTTCAGTCTGTTTTCATAGTGCTTTGTTTCCAGTCCCCTGATCATCTTTGTTGCTCTCCTCTGAACCCTCTCCAGCTTGTCTGCATCCTTCTTAAAGTGTGGTGCCCAGAACTGGACACAGTACTCCAGATGAGGCCTAACCAGTGCTGAGTAGAGGGGAACTAGTACTTCCCGGGATTTGGAAGCTATGCTTCTATTAATGCAGCCCAAAAGAGCATTTGCCTTTTTTGCAGCCACATCACATTGTTGGGTCATATTCAGCTTGTGATCTACAACAATTCCAAGATCCTTCTCACTTGTAGCATTGTTGAGCCAAGTCTCCACCATCTTGTAACTGTGCATTTGGTTTCTTTTTCCTAGGTGCAGAACTTGGCATTTATCCCTATTAAATGTCATTCTGTTGTTTTCTGCCCAGCGCTCCAGTCTATCCAGATCACTTTGAATTTTGTTTCTGTCTTCCAAGGTATTAGCTATCCCACCCAATTTTGTGTCATATGCGAATTTAATAAACACTTCTTGCACTTCCTTGTCTAAGTCATTAATAAAAATGTTGAAAAGCACTGGGCCCAGGACTGAGCCCTGTGGTACCCCGCTCATTACCTCTCCCCAGTTTGAGAAGGTCCCACTGATAAGCACGCTTTGAGTCTGATTCTGTAGCCAACTGTGGATCCACCTGATCGTCGTTTCATCTAGCCCACTTTGAGCTTGTTTGCTCATTAGGATATCATGGGGCACTTTGTCGAAAGCTTTGCTGAAGTCGAGGTATACTATGTCTACAGCATTCCCACAGTCCACAAGGGAGGTTACCTGATCAAAAAAATGAGATCAGATTCATCTGGCAGGATTTGTTCTTGACAAATCCATGTTGGCTTCGAGTAATCACTGCATTGTGTTCAAGCTGCTTACAGATGGATTGCTTTATAATCTGCTCCAGAATTTTCCCAGGGATTGATGTCAGACTGACTGGTCTGTAGTTCCCAGGTTCCTCCTTTTTGAAGATAGGGACAATATTAGCCCTCCTCCAGTCATCTGGCACTTCACCCGTCCTCCATGATTTCTCAAAGATAATAGACAGTGGTTCTGAGAGTTCTTCTGCCAGTTCCTTTATTACTCTAGGATGCAGTTCATCTGGCCCTGGAGATTTGACCATATGCCTATCAATCTCAAGCTGCAATCCTGCCCCTTCATCCTGTACTTTGCCTTGGCCAGGGGAGTCATAGACCCTCTTTTGGGAGAAGACTGACTGAGCCAAAGTAGGAATGGAGCACCTCTGCCTTTTCTTTGTCATCTGTTATCATTTTGCCATCCTTATTTAATAGCTGAACCACCATTTCTTCCCTCTGTCTTTTACTATGCGCGTAACTGAAGAAAGCTTTTTTGTTGCTTTTAGCATCCCTCGCTAACCTCAGCTTGTTCTCAGCTTTAGCCTTCCTGATGCCATCCCTGCAGTTCTGTGCTACCTGCCTGTACTCTTCCTTTGTTGCTTGGCCTTCCTTCCACTTCCTATACGTGTAGTTTTTTGTTTTCAGGACACCTCTAAGCTTTTTGTGAAGCCACACTGGCTTCTTCTGTTGTCTTCCACTTTTTCTTCTTGTTGGAATTGTTTGTAATTGTGCCTTGAGAATTTCCTTTTTTTAAAACTCCCACCTATCTTGGACTCCTTTTCTCATTAGAGTTGCTTGCCATGGGACCTTACTTATCATTGTTTATTAAAATCAGCCTTCCTAAAATCCAGGGTACATGTCTGGCTACACTTGGCTTTTGCGTCCGTTAGAACTATGAACTCAAGTATACCGTGGTCGCTTTCCCCCACAGTTCCTGTAACTGCTACTTTATCCACTATCTGCAGTGGATAAAGTAGTGTTGTTATTTGCAGTGTTGTGGAATGCAAAAGTTAGGTTTGAGGTAGGGAATTGTATTTCCATAGGACTGGGTAAACAGTCAGGTAAGGGTGAAGTGTAATTTTAGAAATGCCGTGGAGGATAGGAGGATTAGAAAAAAGAGAGGGTTGGCTTAGATTCATTTTTAACATAAACTGTGTTTTAAGCCACATTTACAGCCCTATCTAGCTGTGTTTGCTCAGAAATAAGCCCCACCAACTTCTGTGGGACTAACTTTCTGGGATTGCAACTCCCCCCACCCCCGCCATCTATAGAATCATACTGACAACAAGTTCATGGAGCACCATTTGATGCTGACCTCAGGAATTGCAATAGAAAATTTCTTCAGTATTGAAAGATGAAGGGACAATGTAGGCCCAAGTTAGAGGAAAGAATGGAGAAAATAGGTGGCTTTGTGAGTTATTTTATATTGCTCCCATTTCTACTGAAGAAGCCTACTGGCAGAGCCTTTGTAAAGCTGTGTTTGTTTCCATTGCACACAGTCTGATCACAGCAGAAATGTGGCAGTCCTATTTGTGAGCCAAGGCTTCCATAACTTAATGCATCTTACCAGTTGTTCCAAGCTAATTTGCCAGATGCTTGCTGAATGGAGGAAGACTCCCCCCCTCTGGATGAGGGCCTAAAGGAGCAGGTGCTTGCTGAATGGCAACAGTTCCTGATTGTGGAGTTCAGCAGGGGATGCCATGAACCACCTCAGTGCCTAAACTGGAAAAAAATGTGCAGAACAATTTAAAGAAAAATCTGTGCCTTCACATGTCCTGGGGCCTGCTATATTGTTAGATTATGATTACTCCCCTCTGCTGCTTTACCGATCCTTCCTTCTAGACTTTCATGCTCTTTCCCTCTGTTCTGTGTGCATCTTGTCTGTTCTTTCCTCCTCTTCCTACACTCTGATTCCCTCCTTTCATTCTATAAGTTATTGTAGGAAGGAGGTATAGGTGGGGGGGAATGCAATTTACCATGTAGGTCAGCAATAACTCCATATTAAAGTTGCCTTCTTTTTGCCTTCCAGTGCTTTGTTAGCTTAATCTGTAAACTTTTCAAGTGTATCCCTGTTGATCAACTAGCATAGGGGCAATCTTTTTACTGTTAAAGCAGCATTCCCCTGCAAGCAATCTCTCGGAGACCACATGTCAGCAGTGGGCGGGCCCAAAGCCAGCAGTGGACAAGCCCAGAGCCAAAAGTGGGTGGGTCACCCCTTTCTCTCTCCCTTTCCGCCACTGCCTTTTCTCTCTCTCTCTCTCCCTTTTCCTTTCTGCCCAGCATGCAGAGATATGGATGGAATGCATGCAGAGGGCTTTTGAAATTAGGGCCAGGGCTGCATGAAATCAAGCAGAAGGCTAGATGCAGCCCTAGGACTACAGGTTGCTCATCCTTGAACTAGCACAATGGAAGATATTTAAGATAAACAAGCATACTCTTTTTTATATTCATGAAGGTTGTCTAGGTTCAAAGAATGAAGACTTTTAAGTGTGTTTGCATGCACACCTACATTTCTTCTTTCTCTCTGCCCACCTTTGGGTCCACACTGAAAATTGCTCTTCAATTCCCCAGCTTTGCACTGATGACATATATGGGACACTGTGTCATAAAAGAAAGGAAAAAAAATGGATTGAAGCCATGGCCTATTGTGCACCATTGCATGGTAGTTATGCTTTATCCAGAGGTGAATAATGAAAGAATAAAAGACGGTGAGTTATGATTAGTAGGAACATCTGTGAAGAATATACTGTATAAAAATAATCCACATGACCAGTTTTGGTAGCATTTTTTCAGTCCAGGCAAACTTCTAAATCTGTCCATGATGAATTGCTCATGTGAATCTGAAGCAATTGGTTTAGGTAACATGCTCCAGAGATGAACTCATTTCCTCAAGAAGTTGCTGTTGACTTTCAGCTCTGTAGATTCAGCATGACTCACCACACACAAGTTGACCATGCTCACAGTCTGAGGGCAGATTATTGTGGATACTTTTAATTTAGGTATGTATAACCCTGCTTCACAGGTTATCAATGTGAATGGGTTCCACATGATGCAGGGGAAGTGGTATGGCACTGTTGGCTGTGCCCCCCACATGACATGGCTCCCTTGCCCCTACCCCCTGACATCCACACAGTGGATGTAGACATCTGAAGAGTCCACATCTGGTGCTGACCCCCCCCCCCAATGTCCATGCACTGTATGTGGATATCTGAAGATGGAAAGTTTACAAGTGTACAATGCTGTGTACATAGGGTTCCCTTCTTTCAAAGCCCATGTGCAACACATTGGGCCAGTTCACATGATCACAGGGTGGTTAATAAGCTATGGTGACTTGTTAACCACCCTACATATGCCAGTTGCATGCTGGCCAAATTATAAATTACCACATGACTGGCTGTAGGGATTGGGCCCAGCACCTTTGCAGACTCTCTGCAGAAATACATGGGAACAGATTCTAAGTCAGATGGGGAGGTGAAGGCAGAAAGTGTTGTTGAGGTGTCAAGGTTGCAGGAATGGAGGGGCCGGTGAGAATAACAGTGACAGAGAGGATGAAGCCCAGCTGCCATCTAATCATTTGGATGACAGCCAGGCTGGGCCCTCTGAACCCATGGGAATGCAGGCTCCTAACGAAGAGGAGGAGCGGGTAGGAATAAGAGTTCCAAGATTAGATGTCAGATGAAAAGGGAGGAGCAACACAGGGTCATGAGGTGCTCCAAGAGACTTGCAGCAAGGGAGGTGAGCCCTTGGAAAAACCCACCTTGAGGGAGGGACTTGGTAGCCCACTCAATTTGAGAAGGGGGGTCTGTAATAGCCAGTGCTAGTTTAGTACCAACTCTAATTCATGGTGCTATTTCCTGGGGAGCTACCTGAATCCTACTGTATTATGCAAAGCTTGCTAGTAAAGCTTGTAGCTAATTGTTGCATGACGATACTGTCTGTAACCTGAGGGAATGCCTATTTGTTTGTAGTTTGCATAATAAAGGTAATTGACTGGAAACATGGTGTATGCGACGGCCATGGGCTTTGGAGGTGCCGAGATAACGATAAGCCAGATCCAGGCTAGCTTACAAGGAGACTTTATTGAGTACTTACAGCACACAGGTGTACCCAATATACAGACAGCTTCTCTGAACCCACAGCCATGGTACAATGGGTTTTATACCATACATGTTAACAGTGAGGCAGCATGACAGCAGCAAGCGTTAATTCGCGTTCATCTGCAGCTTTCCCAGCATAGACTAACAGTACTTGTTCAGAGGGAAAACAATCAGAACTTTCCCAGCACAGCCACCTGTAACTTGGCATAAACATATCCTCACTTCTTAGGCACATTCTAGGCCCTGCTAAGATACTAGCCTTCATTAGCATGAAATGTGCTGAGGCTGCGCTATCGACCTTTGACTCATCTCACATGCTCAGAGGCCTACTAGCAAGGAAATTGCACTTATAATGAACCTAAGCCAAGCATTATGGATCTCTAGGCCCCTCTAAAACGACAGGTGACTTGGTTACACTCCTGGGGCCATTACACATGTCTGGTCAGATTGACTACAAAGAAGGCCAGGCACCTGACACCGGCACACACAGGGTGGTTAACAAGCCAACCTGGCTTACTAACCAATCTGCAATCATGTGAACCAGGTCACTGACATGCCACATAACATGGAGCCCTCTTCATGTGGATCATGTGTGAAGGGATGGGGTCTCTCTGCTCAGACTGGGAAAAACAATCCTACAAAATTGAGGGTTGTACTTTGGCTGAGGTTTATGGGAAACAGCAGTACGATGCATGACTGTATTTCCTTTTATTTCTATTTAGGGTCCTTCTTTGCCTTATATTTTAAACATTTCTTTCACTTTCTAAGGATGTCAGACAGCACACAGACTGATGAAATGCTGTATTTACAGTCAGCATGAAAATAAAGTCGAAAAGGCAGAAAATTTAAAAGAATTATTAAGCAATGATGGCTTCAATCTTTTTAAAATAACATTTTTATTAGAGGTTTAAAGCACATTTACCAGGAAGTAAGTCACAGTGAGCTCAGTGGGGCTTACATTTGAGTAAACATGCTTCGGATCAGGCTGTAAGTCTATTTTGTCAATATTGTAAGCCCTCAGTAAAACTTGAACTGGTTGTATGCGTATGATATTACAGATGATTAGGCTGAAATTTTATTGAATTTTGAGGCTTGGATCTTTTAATATAATTTCTTAAAGATGATAATCTCCATATTACACATTTTGCAGGCCTTTCTCATTTTATGAAAAATGCCATGGTTTTGAAATGCAAATAGTGGTGGATTGCTTTGCTCTTTCTACAGTAATTAAAAAGGGGGTTCTTTGCCCTGCTTTACGCATATTCTCATTTTTATCATGTAGCAAATCTAATCTACCACGATAGGCTTTTAATTGGGTATCTGAGTTTATCTGCTGTGCAGTGCCCTTCTTTTCTTTGAAGGTCTGGAGTGTGTGAAGTGAGAGGCTGTAGAATCTCTGTTCATAGATTGCATAGCTACTTAAGGGTCAAATCCTTTTAGGCATTTCAATATAGCTGATTTTTCAAATGACAATAAGCGTTGTCAGAAGTTTGTATTGATGTCTGTACTGGCAGTGTTTAAGAGCCAAAGAAATATGCTACTTTGCATTCTGATTCCAATCAGTTACTACTAAAGCTCTTATAGGTTGCATGTATTAGAAAGATATATGCAATATTAAACATAGCACAATTTCATGCCCTTTCTGTTTCTAGTACTTTCAGATATCAACCACATTAAGTTAGTACTTCGATATCTAATTCCAGATGTAATCCAGCATGGCCTATTTTCCATACAAATGGAATACTGTATAGTGTGCATTAGCCGTGACTGAGAAACGCATAAAATAATGTCAAAGGTTTTCATTATGAATCAAATAGCTACTAGATAAGATAAATATTCAGGAGAGATGATAGTGGAAATTAAAAAAAATCTAATGGGATTCATACAATTAAATTATAAGTTGACTGCTTCAACTATTTTTTTGTTGTTGTTCAGTCGTTCAGTCGTGTCCGACTCTTCGTGACCCCATGGACCATAGCACGCCAGGCCTTCCTGTCCTGCGCTCTCTCCCGGAGCGTGCTCAAGTTCATATTCATTGCATCCGTGATGCTATCTAGCCATCTCATCCTCTGCCGTCCCCTTCTCCTTTTGCCTTCAGTCTTTCCCAGCATCAGGGTCTTTTCCAGGGAGTTTTCTCTTCGCATTAGGTGGCCAAAATATTGGAGCTTCAGCTTCATTATCTGTCCTTCCAATGAGCACTCAGGGTTGATTTCCTTTAGGATGGACTGATTTGACCTCCTTGCAGTCCAGGGCACTCGTAAGAGTCTTCTCCAGCACCACAGTTCGAAAGCATCAATTCTTCGGCGCTCAGCCTTCCTTATAGTCCAGCTCTCACAGCCATACATTACTACTGGGAAAACCATAGCTTTGATTAGACGGACCTTTGTCGGCAAGGTGATGTCTCTGCTTCTTACTATGCTGTCTAGGTTGGCCATAGCTTTCCTCCCCAGGAGCAAGCGTCTTTGAATTTCATGGCTACAGTCACCGTCTGCGGTGATCTTGGAGCCCAAGAAAATAAAATCTGTCACTGCTTCCATTTCTTCCCCTTCTATATGCCAGGACGTCATGGGGCCAGATGCCATGATCTTAGTTTTTTTAATGTTGAGTTTCAAACCAGCTTTTGCACTCTCCTCTTTCACCCTCAACAAGAGGCTCTTGAGATCCTCTTCGCTTTCTGCCATTAGGGTGGTATCGTCTGCATATCGGAGGTTGTTGATAATTCTCCCAGCAATCTTAATTCCGACCTGTGATTCATCCAACCCGGCATTTCTCATGATGTACTCTGCATATAAGTTAAATAAGCAGGGTGACAATATGCAGCCTTGTCGTACTCCTTTCCCAATTTTGAACCACTCGGTTGTTCCATGTGTGGTTCTTACTGTTGCTTCTTGACCCTCGTACAGGTTTCTCAGGAGACAGGTAAGGTGGTCTGGTACTCCCATCACTTTAAGAATTTGCCACAGTTTGTTGTGATCCACACAATCAAAGGCTTTAGCGTAGTCAATGAAGCAGAAATAGACGTTTTTCTGGAATTCTCTTGCTTTCTCCATGATGCAGCGAATGTTGGCGATTTGATCTCTAGTTCCTCTGCCTCTTCTAAACCCAGCTTGTACTTCCGGTAGTTCTCGGTTCGCATACTGCTGAAGCCTAGCTTGTAGGATTTTGAGCATCACCTTGCTGGCATGTGAAATGAGCGCAATGGTGCGGTAGTTTGAACACTCTTTGGCGTTGCCCTTCTTTGGAATTGGAATGTAAACTGACCTTTTCCAGTCTTGTGGCCACTGTTGAGTGTTCCAGATTTGTTGGCATATTGAATGCAGCACTTTAACAGCATCATCTTTTAGGATTTTAAATAGCTCGGCTGGAATACTGTCATCTCCGCTAGCTTTGTTGTTACTAATGCTTCCTAAGGCCCACTTGACTTCACTGTCTAGGATGTCCGGCTCAAGTTCAGTGACCGCACTATCATGGCTATCAGGGACATTCAGATCTTTCCTGTATAGTTCTTTTGTGTATTCTTGCCACCTCTTCTTAATCTCATCTGCTTCTGTTAGGTCCCTGCCTTCTTTGTCCTTTATCATGCCCGTCTTTGCACAAAACGTTCCCTTGAGATCTCCAATTTTCTTGAAGAGATCTCTAGTCTTTCCCATTCTGTTGTTTTCCTCGATTTCTTTGCATTGTTCATTTAAGAAGGCCTTCTTGTCTCTCCTTGCTATTCTCTGGAACTCTGCATTCAGTTGGATATATCTTCCCCTTTCTCCCTTGCTTTTCGCTTCCCTTCTTTCGTGAGCTACTTGTAAAGCCTCATCAGACAGCCACTTTGCTTTCTTGCATTTCTTTTTCTTGGGGATGGATTGAGTTGCTGCCTCCTGAACAATGTTACGGACCTCCGTCCATAGTTCCTCAGGCACTCTGTCTATCAGGTCTAATCCCTGAAATCTATTCCTCACCTCCACTGTATATTCATCAGGGATATGATTTAGGTCATACCTGAACGGTTTAGTGGTTTTCCCAATGTTCTTCAATTTAAGCCGAAATTTTGCAAGAAGCAGCTCATGATCTGAGCCACAGTCAGCTCCAGGTCTTGTTTTTACTGACTGTATGGAGCTTCTCCATCTTTGGCTGCAAAGGACATAATCAATCTGATTTCGATACTGACCATCTGGTGACGTCCATGTGTAGAGTCGCCTCTTGTGCTGTTGGAAAAGAGTGTTTGCTATTATCAGCATGTTCTCTTGGCAAAACTCTATTAGCTTTTGTCCTGCTTCATTTTGTACACCAAGGCCATGTCTGCCTGTTATCCCAGTGATTTCTTGACTTCCTACTTTAGCATTCCAATCCCCTATGATGAAGAGGACATCTTTTTTGTGTGTTAGTTCTAGAAGGTGTTGTAGGTCTTCATAGAACCGATCAACCTCAGCTTCTTCGGCCTCAGTGGTTGGGGCATAGACTTGAATTACTGTGATGTTGAATGGTTTGCCTTGGATTCGTACTGAGATCATTCTATCATTTTTAAGATTGTACCCCAGTACTGCTTTTCCCACCCGTTTGTTGACTATGAGTGCTACTCCATTTCTTCTAAGGGATTCTTGCCCACAATAGTAGATATGATGGTCACCTGAATTAAATTCGCCCATGCCTGTCCATTTTAGTTCGCTGATTCCCAAGATGTCGATGTTCAATCTTGCCATCTCATGTTTGACCACCTCCAGCTTACCTTGATTCATTGATCTGACATTCCAGGTTCCTAAACAATATTGTTCTTTACAGCATCGGATTTTCTTTTCACCACCAGACACATCCACAGCTGAGTGTCCTTTCGGGTTTGGCCCAGCCGCTTCACTCTTTCTGGCGCTACTTGGAAATACCCTCTGCTCTTCCCCAGTAGCATATTGGACACCTTCCGACCTGAGGGGCTCATCTTCTGGCGTCATATCTTTTAGCCTTGTGATACGTTCCATGGGGTTTTCTTGGCAAGAATACTGGAGTGGGTTGCCATTTCCTTCTCCAGTGGACCACATTTTGTCAGAACTCTCTGCCATGACCTGTCCGTCTTGGGTGGCCCTGCACGGCATAGCTTATGGCTTCACTGAGTTACGCAAGCCCCTTCGCCACAACAAGGCAGTGATCCATGAAGGGGCAACTATTTTTATCCCCCATATATATTATTGATTTTGTTTTGCTTTATTGTGAGTTGGGGCAAAATGATTTATGAGGGTGTTTTAATAACAAGAATATTATGGGCCAAATATTGTTCTGCAGAATTTGGCACATAAACACAGTCTGTTATGAGGCTCTACAGTTCTACTATTTGGGCATAGTATAAATTCATTAAAAGCTTAGAAAAGACATTTTTTTGGAATTAAGACATTTTTTCTCTTTTTGGTCAAAGGAAGAAGAGCAAGAGAAAAGTTGATAGGTAGGAATAACAATGGGGAAATCCTGGTAATGTAAATTGTAATTTTAAATCAATGTAAATTCACTATAGGTAATTCAGACTCAACAGGAAACTATGGTTTTCCACTATGTGAGTGAGCTTGGCTTGCGTGCTCCCTCCTCCTCTTTTCCATCTGTAAGGAGGAGAAGCTTTTGGTGTTGAACTAACCACAGATTCTACATGATTCCTAATTCGAGGAACTTGGTGCATGATCCTGAAGCTCACTGAAGCTCATTCCCATAACAGGAAATTATGGTTTCCTGTTGTGTCTGACCAAGCCTGTATTTCTATTACCTCAAATGACTTTGTGCTAAAAATAGGGAGGACTGAGATATAAAAATGCCACAAAAATCCCTGAAGGGGCAAAAATATGCTAACAAACATACAAAGGATCACTGAGCTGGAATGGACAAAAAAGTCACCTGTACCATCAATCCACCAGGCCCCCCATAGATCATTCTATGCAATCCAGACCTTCCCATGTCACAAGCAGAGGACTGGTGTTCTGCTTATGTCTTGGGGCAAGGAGGTGTTTCCCCCACTGAGTCTCCAGTGGGTATTAAGAACATAGGAATCTTCCTTATATTGAGTTACACTATTGGTCCATCTAGCTTAGTAATGCCTACATTGATTGGCAGTGGATCTCCAGGGTTTCAGACAGGGGACTTTCCCCACTCTACCTGGAGATGCCAGGGATTGAACCTAGGACCTTTTACATGCAAAGCATGTGCTCTACCACTGAGCTATGGTCCTTCCCTATTATCTAAGAGTTTAATCAAATGCATTTCCCACACCTAATAGTTAGGTGGAGGAAGGCAGGGAAAGATGGAGACAAATGGACCTCCCAAGGTAGGGAATTCAATAATCTAGAGATGCTCACAAAGAAGGCCCTTTCCCATGTCCCAGCTATTTGTCTTCAGCCACCATCATGGTGCAATAAAGGAGTCTCCCAAGACAGTCTTAAGGAGCAGACAGGCTGGCGAGGGAAGGAACGGTCCTTTAGGTGTCCTGGTTCCAAACCACTTAGGGTTTTATGATAAAATAATATGGAAAGGTCATGCTTAAAAAAATGTAAATGGGGTCATTTCCCTGGATGTTCCTACTATTATTTCCATTGATTCAGGTCCACACAGATGGCCATGGTAGATAAATTTTCAAATGAAGAGAATGGTTTATAGGTTCCAGTAATCAATCATATTTGGGCATAGTAGAAATTCATAAAATAGTACTCAGCAAAATAACATTTACCAAAGCATATGGTGGTGGTGGTTTTTTTTAAACAGTTTATTTTTTTTTATAGTTCCTGTATCTTCTTCAGGATCTTGTTTTGTAATTAAAAGAGGCAATAAATAGTGAAATGCATTCAGAGTAATCATAAGGTCCCCATCCTCAAATTAGAATTATATTTCTTCAGAATACAAGTGGAGGTGGTATGTTTGAATGCTTCCCCAGGTTAAAAACAAAATAAAACTTCATGTAGAAACAGTGCCGAGTCCAGGTTTTTGAAGGCCCTTGTGCAAGACATTCTCAAGTGCTTGGTGAATCTCTCTTCTCATCATCGTTGTCAGTAGCTGTTATTGCTCTTCATCCTCAGCATTGCTACCACATGCTTGCTTGAGAGGCAGAGAGCCAGCAAGCAACCAAGCAGTGGTATCTACTGCTCCTCCTTCTCACCACCACTGTTGTCTGGGCCAGAGCAAGAGGCAGGTGAACAAGCAGGTTGCCATGGTGAAGAGGAGAAGCAACTCTAGAGAGCTTTTGTCAGTGGGCCCCTGCTGAGATGTGGGCCCTTTGCAGGTGCTCAGCCATCCCTACCCTTGGTGCTGATCCTGTGTGGAAAACTAGAAAGAAGGGGGCTATGCTAAGAACCGTTCTTTTCCTGAGGTGCCAATTTTAGAACTGCAGGCATTTCAAAAAAATGTATGTACACCATGTAATTTACAAAGTGCAGTTCTCCACCGGCACTCTTAAGTGATACAGTCTCAGTGGAGCTGTACCATGTGATTATTTTGAACTTGATAGATTGGCTCTAAAGTATAGAAGCTTAACTCTGGATTGTTTTGGATAATATGGGAGTAATTGATAGTTTATACAGCAAAAAAACACAAAACATTATTGGGGGATTTCTAGGCTGGAAATATCGACATGTTTATGCTTGATTAAGTCTATGAGTACAAGGAATTAAAATAGCAAGGCAGGTATATTAACAGTGAGGCAGGTGCTTAAAGCATGGCACATTACCTGGTGTCACTTACAAGCTATCAAGATACATTGCTGAAAAAGAAAGGTGGCACTGAGGTTTGGACACCTGCTGTGAATACATATGAAGTCATAAATAAGTCTCTCCTGACGGTGGTGGTTGTCTAATGTGTCAGAAAGGTGATCAACTGCCCTAGGGAAGTGTGACAAAAATGTCTGCACAGCTACGTGAGGTCTTATTCTACAGCAGGTGCGGCATGTCATTAGAGGTGTGCCAGGTGGTGCATATTTTCTGTGCCACATTGTAGCCCTCTGCTGCGTCTGTTCATCCACCAGAAGAAAGGCAGCCAGCAAATAATAAATGGTTATCGAATTCTTCTTTGTCTTAAATGTGAGGGCTAGATGGAAATAAAGAAAAATAAGTGCCCAGGGTGGGGGGGCTCATAGGTGCTCAAGTTACAGGTGACCTGTTAAGATTTGTTTTCTCTTGATTCTTGCAGCAAGATACATTCCTCCACTCATAACAAATATTTGCTATCATCATGGGCTGGAACCTTAAGAGAAATTTTAGGTCATGGAGAGCACAATGCTGGTAGGCTTCCACGTCCTCTCCTCACTTTTTCCACTGTCAGCAAGAGCCATCATTTATCAGCTCCTGTGCCCCATATTTTCCACAATGTTGTCTTAGTTATGAAAGCGGTATGTGTAAAATCTTCCCATTTTCTCTGCTCTTGGACATCTTGTAGAGATAGGCTAGCACTAGGAGAGGGCCCTCTGGAATCACTGAGCAGGATTGGTCCTCTCCATTCCCTGCTACCTCATATATCCTGATCGTGGAGAACAGTTGAGGTTTTGAATGACCAGGGTGTCACACAAAAATTGCAGAGTGGTCTCTTCCATTCAGCATCACATGGAACATCACATGGAACAAGAAAGTGGCATCTAAATTGCTTTGGAGCTGGATGGCTATATCTCTAAAGTGCAATGAAAAGGCATCACAGCAGGATCTGTGGATCACCTCTCCATTCCCTGGAGCATCACATGGAGCAAGAAAGCAGGGCTGCATCCACTGGCCCTGCCCCCAGTATCATGTCCCCTGCCCATGTGTAGGGAGTTTGGTCTAAGTGGATGTGCCCCACCCCAATGTAGAGCCTTGCATGAGTTTCAGACCACCAGTAGCTCACTCTGTTTCCCAGTTGCCTTACCTGCTCAGAGACTGTGTTTGCAACCAAGGCAGTGGGAGAAAAGCTTTCAAACAGTGGAGGCTCATTATCTACATCCAGGACTTCAGAGCTATAAATAATAGACCTGCTGCAGTGTGGCAGGCCACCACCAGCGGGCTGGCCCTGAAGGGGTGGCACCAAAGAGGGCTTCCCTGTTGGGTTGCCCATTTGGGGTTGCCACAAGGCCAAGGACACCACTCCCTTGATATTTTATTTTTAGCTGAGACATGTCCCCCCCCCCCGCCCCGTTGGGTTGGTTATCACTGTTTGGCTGGTTACTGTTGTTGAGGGCCTTGTTTCTTCTGTGGAATGGTGCAGTGTGCAAAAGGCCATAAACACAATCACTCCTGAGGGTCCTCTCCAGTGCTGCAGGACCCAGTTTGCTCCTGTGAATCTCTGTAGAGTTGCAGGCAATGAAGCAGGCCGGACTACGATTAGAGGTCAGGTGTCAGAAGTCTTGCTCCAAAACTGATCGAACACTGCTTAGAGGACATGGTTGTGCTTACTAGTAGCAGTGCAGCTGCAAAAAAGGCTTATTTTGAATCTTCCATCACATCCTTGAGTAGCTGCCTAACAGAGCTCTTCAGATGGTTTGAAGGTTGCTGACCCCAGAGGCAGCCCCTTTAGATCCCTCAGAAGCCTGCTGTGATGCCTTTTCATTGCACTTTAGAGATATAGCCATCCAGCTCCAAAGCAATTTAGATGCCACTGTTATGGGAGAGCCAAGTGAGGTGTCCAATGCTCCATCTAGCCATATTTTATGGGACAATTTCAGTTAATCTGTCTTAATGACGTGAACAAGGTGCCTGCAGTCTTCTGACCAACCATGTATCCTCTCAATCCCTGTCCATCATGGCTAGCTGGCATGGCATGGCTTAGGGGTCCAGGGTGTGGTTAATGCCTCATTGTGTGAAGGGGTGGTGCCTAACATTTTGAAGGAGGTAATAGTGTGCAACTACTCCTGAATATTGGAAGAGTGGTTGTGAAAACCATCACCCAGTCACAAACATGCCATTTTTAGAGAAGGTGATTGAGAGGGTTGTGGCGGGGCAATTCTGGCATTCTTAGATGAAATTGATTATCTAGATCTGTTCCAGTCTTGGTTCAGGCCTGGTTTTGGGATCAAACTGGCCATGATTGCCATGTTGGATGACCTTTATAAAGACAGGGATGGAGGGAGTGCAACCTTGCTACTCTTACTCAAGTCTCTCTGCAGCTTTTGAACCCATCGTAGATTGGCTTTGTGGGATGGGTATCGGGGGCAGTGGACTTCAGTGATTTCATTCCTACCTACAGGGTTGGTCTCAAGAGACTGGTGTTATTTTGCCGTGGCCTTCTCTTCATATGACTGCTATTGTTACTGCTGTTATCATTGTTGCTGGTTTTATTGTTGGCTTTTGTTGTTGTTTTTATAGTTTTTATCACTTTTAATATTTCAACTGCTTTTATGTATTTTATTGCTGTAAGCTGCCTTGGGAGGGCTTCTGCCCTGAAAGGTGGCTAAGAAATGTTTTAAATAAAATAAAATAAAATAAAATAAAAATTAGTGTAGCCATGGTGGTGCAGCACTGGTAACCTCAAGATTATGTGGGGCTATGTCCTGAAGCTGCAGTTGGTGTAGAATGCAGTGGTGAAGCTGCTAACTGGGCCCTTTTTCCAACAGCAAGCTACACGTTTGCTAAAAAAACCCTGCACAGGCTACCAGTAAGCTACTGGGCCAAGTTTAAGGTGTTGTTGTTAACATATAAAGCCCTAACCAATTTGGGACCAGGTTACTTTAATGGTTGCCTCATCCTTTATGTCCCTGCTTGATCTCTGTTATCACGAGGATGCCACATTCTCCTGAGATTTGCCTCAAGAGTAATTGCAGCAGAGAATTTAGTGTTGCAGTAGCACTTACCCTCTGGAATGGTTTACCAACTGCCACTGGATAGACCCCCACCGTTCTGATGCAGTGGAGGCTGGTGGCTCCAATATCAGTGGGGTAGTAAATCCAACCTGGGTTCCAGTCAGAACCAGTCAGAACTCTAAAGGAGCTACCCAAGGCGCCCCTTTGGAGTTCTGACTGGTTCTGACTGGAACCCAGATTGGATTCACTACACCACTGACATTGGAGCCACCAGCCTCCACTGTTGGGATTTTTAGACATCTTCTCAAGACCCATCTCTTCATACAGGCTTCCCTTGAGGTGTGACCCAGCCAGCTATGGGCTGTAGCACATACTAGAGTGTGTGGTTTTAGTGATGATTAGCATTTTTATTATTGTGTTATTTTATTTTTATACTTTATCATTGTTTTGATGATGTATTTTATGTTCACCACTGGGATAGCTTCATGGAAAGCAGTATATAAATTTGAATTATCAGTCTATCAATCAACGAACTGTTGTCATCACATGGAAAATATTGTTTGTGTGGATCTATGTTCATTCTTATAATTTCAGTGCCAACTTTGCTTCTGTGCCTGTTAATTTTCCTTTTATTTCAAGGTACTATAGAAAAAATAGCTCTTAGAAATGGTCCTTGACCTTCTCGTTCATAAGCATCCTAATCAATGATTAAAAATGACCATGCACTTCCATTCTGGTGTCGAGGGAGATCTGGCCATTTCTAGCTACCTTTTCACAAGATGTAAGCACCTCCTAATTATATTTTTGTATGAATGGACAATTGGTTCTCATTACATATGCAGGTTGCAAACAAGCCTGCAAAATGCAAGGAGCAATGGATATAGAGCATTGTTTATTGATCCAATGTCCATCTTTGCTTTATTTTTCTTTCCAGACACAACCTTTCACAATGAGATCAGTCCCAAATTAGAACACCAGCAAACCATTTTCCAATGACTAAAATGTATCACAGCTCTCATTTAATCATTTGTCTTAATAAGCATATTCCCATGAAACAAGCTGCTCAGATCACACAAGCTGAAGAAAGAGGAGAAAGCAGAATGCAGTTGAAATCTCCAGTGGTTTAATTTAACCAACGTACCTAATATTTGCATATACAGATTGTATTGTTTATAATTAACTTCCCAAATCAATCATGTGCTTTGAAGCATTCTAGTTCCCTCTGCCTTTCTGCCTCATTGACAAATTCGGTCACTTTCGACAATGCCAAGCTGGGATTTAAATGTGGCAACAAAGCCAGACATGACAATGACTTGTTAAAACAACAAATAGTAGGTGACAAACAAGAAAACCTACTTGGTCTTAACAGCCACTTTGCCCATCTACAGCACCATTAGATCTGCTTTGACAAACCTGGTTACTCCCATTTATTACTCTAACTGTTCTTGCCACGTGCTGAGTAATTTCATTTTATAGAATCAGTAGCACCAAATATATCAGCTGCCTTATACAAGCATGTGCAATATCCAGTAAATACAACAAAAATGTGCAATTTGCTTTGATTCTGTTTCATGTGTTGTTGTTTCATGTGTGTGTGCTTTTTAATATCGAGGGCACTGAATTAGGTCAGGGATAGACAAATCTGTCAATTTCAGTTTCTCTCACTTTCTTGTTTTTCTCAACTTAAGTTCAGTTTATCTCAAAAACTATGACATTTTCTCCAGTCTTCAGTTTGTCCAGAACATTGACAGTTTTGTTTAAAAAGTTTGCATGAAAATTCATAAACATTTTTTGTGCCCATTTTGCCAAATATATGCATTTTGGAAGCCATTTTCCTAATATATTTTTGAACATTCTTTTCCCTAATATACACATTTTTTGTACACTTTTTTTTCTGATTGGAGAACTCCATTGTTCGAATTTCATACTGCAAATTTCTAAGGATAACTGAGTTTCACTTTGCATAGTGGTTCAAAAGTGCAGAATTAAGTAAGTTCACAATAAAATGCAAACTTAATGAATTCTCTCCCATCCTTACCTAGGGTATGTAAAGACTTCAGACAGTCCACAGGAATCATCTTTTTCTCCTCGCTCATCACTTTCTCATAGAAGTGTGATGTCCTTCCTATAACTGTTTACTTAATATAAAAATACTGAAAGGTGTCTCTTAGATGACCTTATACATTTATATCATATTGCACTGAAGTTAATGACTCCAACAGTGCACATGAGCTTTTGTCATGCGGAGAGATCAGGTGTGAAAGGTGCTAGGATGCACCTTTTCCCCTTGCAGGATCCTTCTGTGCAGACAGGTCTAATCCTAAAGCTCAGGTGTGGGTAACATGCAGCCTGCTTATGGCCTCTACTACCCCCTATGGTAAAATAATAATATGGGGGTTTTTTTGGGGGGTGGGATGGCACCTGAAGCAGCATGGAGCATCAAATGGGACATTTTGACCATTTTGGCCAGTCCAGATGCCATTTTTAAAAACTTTTATTTTTTAAGCACTGGTGGGGTGGGGTGGGAAGAGATGGGGCATGTTGGGGAGGGGAATTGCCACTGCACCTCCCAAAATTTCCCAACTCTGCTAAAGACCAACTTGGACAGAGAAGCCTCACTGCACTAGTCAGCCTTGCTGGTTTGTGGCAATAGGAAAAATTGCCACTGAAGTTATATTTACACTACAGTCAGTTTAAGTGTCATGGCTTCCTCCAAATAGGAATTACAGTTTGGTGGAGGTGTCAAGAATGCTGTGGTAGAGACCACTAGTTTTATTCCCAGAGCTATGACTAGTTCAACCACGTTAAGTGTGCAACCGTATTGGGTTGCCGCCCATTAGAAGGAAGCCTCTGATTCCGGAGCCTTCTGAGTATCCTATGCCCTGCCAGAGTGCTGCTGGCAAGGTGGGAGGAGAAACAGAGGTGACTTCCATCTCTTTGACTTCTTTTTTTTTTTTTAATGTTTTCCTCTAGATAGGCATCTGAGCCCATCTAGAGGAGTCGCACTCCCAGAAGTGCAACCCGGCCTGGAGAGCCCATAGGATCTTCTCTCTCCTCTCCCTGGAACCTGAAGTCCTGCTCCTGAAGTTGTAGCAGTGTCTTCAGCTTTGGAAGGAGGAATCTGAAAAATTCTATGGTCCCTGGGATGCTCTCAAGGGACCATGGGATTGTGCCTTGAAGCTACAATGTATATTATGTTGTATGGCAGAACAACTTGAGACACTCCTTTGAGAGGACAGGAACTAGGAATCCAGGGCAAAACTTATATTTGTAGTCACCAACCATAATTCTCTCTCCCCCTGACCCGCTTCTCCCTTCTTGCCTTGGGTCTTGGGTCTGTCTCAGATTCTAATCTGTGAAAAGGTAGGACCACTAACTCCCAAGTTCTCCCCGAAATCTCTCTCTCTCTCTCTCTCTCTCTCTCTCTTTCTGGCTGGGTGCATAATACACTGAACCAAAGTGCTGTAAAACTGTTGGGAATTGCTTGAACTTTGCTTCATTTCAGCACTGCCTTCTGCCATAAAGCAATAATGCTCAGATGGCTGTAAGGCAAAATAGTGTCTAACTTCAGTAGGTCTGATGTGATATGTCTAGAATGTGTGTGGTATATCAGAAAAGATACAACTGGCATATTCCTCTGCCTTTCCCAACCAGAATTCACTGAAATTTTAGTGCTTTCAATTTTTTAAAAGGAACAAAACAGACAAAATATTTAAGATCCATATACTCACATGAACCTGTCCATATATTAAGATTATCTTCAGAGGCACTCTGAATCACAACCCCACCTGGTCTTCAGAGCTGAAGCAGGTGGTTACTGATATGTAGGGCCTCCTTGGTTCTGGTGCCCTAGCTCTCACTTTTGGGGGGATGGATGAAGACCTTTATATCTGCCCAGGTCTTTTAGTTTGACTAGTTTTATTATGATTGTATGCTGGAAATTTAGCTAGCTTACTGTTTTTATAGTTTCAAACTTCCTTTGTAAGCCCCTCTGACAACCCGTTTTAGACTGAAAAACAGGCTGTTGATGGTGACAGAGATAATAATAATGATACTGAAGACGATGAGGAGGAGGAGGAGGAGGAGATAGAATAAATCTAAATCCATTGAATAAGGGTTAGAAAAATACATGGTCTTTTGCCATTTAAAGCACAATCCTATGCATGTTTAGACAGAAAAAAGTCCTACAACTCCCAGCATTCCCCAGCTAGCATGTCTTTATATATTTTAATGTGACATGTTTTGATTTGTTGAGATTCCAACATAGAATATAAGGTAGGGAAAGAGAAGAAATATTTAGCAGAAGGAGCCTTTGTGTGGAAACTACCGGAGGGTGTTCCAGTAGATTACACACAAAGGTGTGTGTGTTGCAAGTTACAGTTTGGTCTCCAGAAACCTGTGAGGGGGCTTTCCAACTTGGAGGAAGAGTATCAGTGCCCTATGGTGGCAGTATTGGATTGAATATGTAAGTCAGGATAAATAAAAACACATACTTTAACTCGACTAAATTATGGACTAAGCTGCCTGCTTAGGCAATACAACATAATACAAGTATTTTGCTATGCTAGAATGATCTCATCATTTTTAAATCTGACCTGTGATGGCTTCTGTTCAGATATTTGCTATATGAGCCCCATATCTTAGCAGCATCAGACAGGTTCCAACAATTTTTAATGTGGAATGTAGTTGCAAGGAATTGCTTTTCTTGACATTGGGTGAAAATGGAATATTTATGCAAACTTGTTTTGTGAAGCAACATCTGCTGCTTGCTTTCTGGGACCATATTCCCATAAATGTCTCTGCATAGCTGCACAAGGAGGTTAATTGAAGTTTAAGCACATTTCTTTTAACAGAGAACCAAGCAAATCACTGAGAGGGGAGAAACTTGTAGCTTATTCCCTCTTCCTGTAAATAATGTTGAATGCTGCCTTTAGACAGAAATAGCCTAAAGTATTCCTTGTGTGATGATAATATTAAGCTGATCTGCTTAAACAAGAACAGCTATAAAACCTACTTCTAAACTCAAAGCATGTTCAAAGACTATTCATCTCAAAAGAATATTAAACCGATAAAAGTGCTAAATATCAGTAACAAGTAGGAACAGAAGGATCCAGTGGGCAGGGCACCCAATTGGGGTTGAAGGAATTCTCTTTCTAGGCTCTCCACAAGATTGTTTCACGATGTCAGAAGAGTTCTTATTTTTTGGGCACTAAGCTGTCCCGAAGCTGAAGAAGGTAACCATGAACTTTCAAGTTAGGCTGACCATGTGTCCTCTTTTACTGAGGACTCTCCTCTATTTTGAAGGCATCCTCTGTTTGACAGGCTGTCCAGACCAAGTCTGGTTTAAGAAAGAGCTAGGCCCTGAAGTTGCTCTCCAACTGCACTTGGGCAGCAGACTAAACAAGGCACACACACACAGGTTATCTGGTCACATTCTTCCACATTATGATGTGATTCACTTTATTTCTATTGAAGTTATAATAATTCTTTCTAAATTTGCATTTATACATAAACATTACCATATGCAAATTTTATGCAAATAGGTATCCTCTTTTTTGGTGAAGCATACCCTCTTTTTTGGAGATTCATAAGTGGCCACCCTATTTCAAGCACACTTGTCAGGCCCTGGTCTTGCCCCAACACAGGCTGTAGCTGGGTTACAGTTCAGGTATGGGGGTACAAATGCCTTCCCCAACATGGTGCCCTCCAGATGTTTTGGACTTCAACTCCCATCATCCCGAGTCAGGATTGCCAATGATCAGGAATGATGGAAGTTGCACTGTACCACCAAAACATCTGGAGGGCACCACATTGGTGAAGGCTGGTGTATGAAGATCAGAAGGGCAATACATGTGGTCACAGGTAGACTGGAGGTTAGGCAGCAGATCAGGCAGATGAAGAGTAAAAGGCCAGAGTCAGAAGCAGTGACAGAACCAGGCAGAGATCAAGTTCCAAGGCAGCAATAGAGGGTTGAACCGGGGGCCATGAGCAGATACTAGGTCAAAAGCAGGGTCACACTCACAATCCAAGCTAGCAGTCAGGAAAATAACTCTCATGAGATGATGAGCTGGCTTGCCTGCAAGGGCTTTATAGGGCCTGGTGTGTCCCGATTGGCTTGGAGAGCCAGCTAGCAGGCTTTAAGCTGGGAAGTCAGCTCTCTTCAGAAACCCTAGAAGGAACCTGCTGGCTGAGATCTTCTATAATACATGTGATTGCTTCATCATGATTACAACATAATTCTCAAGTCACATTTATTGGACTATATACTTAATCAACTGTTGGCATCCTTTTGATAGTGAGGTAAAAGTGGGTTGCGTTGCAAATCTACTTCAAATCAATCAGGTAGTTAGTTAAAAGCCAGATCATTAATCAACTGAAAAATAAGATTTAATATTAACCCAGTAAATCTCTGATCAATATAAAACAGTAGCAAGCTCTGCATTGCAATAATGAAACTGATTGTAATTAGGCATTAATGGAGTTAATTCACAAATTGAGTAATACACATTGGTTGACTGGCTGATGTAATTATTTATAGTTACATGGCTTTAGAACATAGGTGGGAATGTATGGCCCTCCAGATGTGGGACTACAACTTCCATAATCCCTCACTATTGGCTATGCTGGCTAGGGTTGGTGGAAATTGTGATCCAACACGTGGAGGGCCATACATTCCCCCACCACTGCTTTAGAAGAAGTTATAATGGAAACTAACCTTTGAAGAATATGGGAACTTGGGTTAACACATGCCCTCATCTTTTCACGTAGAAGGAATATTACTATATAAATAAACCCTGGAATACATTTATACTTTTGTATTCCAGTCTAGAAAAGTCATGAAGTCCCAGTGAAAACAAAGGCATAATATAGTCACAACAAATTTAAGTCCTATTAATTGTAATGGTTTAAATGGTGACTATGGGGCTAGTCGAGTTAGGTACTTTGAAACTTTGATGAACTACATGGGAGCTACAATGAAAAATAATAATCCCAATTATTTATTTATAGCATTCACCATAAACAAGAATTAATAATGGACATATCCATCAAATACACCAGTAACCTCACACAATATTTATATTAGAATTTAAAATGTATTTGAGATCTTTGTGTTCTTTGCCTGCATAGCGTATCTCCCGAAAGAATACATTAATTTAAAAGAGCAATTTATCTGGAAGCCATATTGTTGTTGTTGTTGTTGTTTTTTAAAAAATCATTATTAACCTTATTCAAACAAACTGAAAAACTTCTCTCCCCCTCCACTGACACACACACACACAAAAGGGTTGGTGGGAGCGAGCTGGATTATGACCCTGTACATCATAAATAATATATAGAAGGAAAATGAGTATAGGTTAGAGCTCTGTGCAAGCTATTCCAGCTATTTTGGACTGTACCAAATTTTTGGCAACTAATATATATTGCAGGACATTTGCTTACATTCACAGATACAGGTAAGGTAAATGCTTTGTGAAGTTTATGCTGTTATTTGGCACTAAGGTGACCTATCTGTGTACCTAACAACTGGAGGAAATTAGGAGAACTGAATGATGACTGGCTTTCATCTTATTACTCCTCCTGTGGTAAGGTGTATATCATGTTAAGATTAACTTGGATTGTTGGGTGACTGGAGCATGTACATTTCAAAATGTAATGATACCCTCTGAAAAAAAACATACCTTGGGGCTCTAAAACCCCTGGAAAAATTGCTATGTGAATAGGTGTGACAGGTAGGTATGATTCAGCCAAGCTTAAGTACTTTTAGGGCTTAATCCTGTTCAGACAGGCGGCCGCCTATCCAATGCAGGGCAGGAGAAGCACTTCTCTTGCCCTGCATTTGTGGCTAGATAGCTGGTTGCAGCTGTCTAGCTGCAGTAGGGCGGAGCGGGGGAGGAGGCTGCTGCACAACACATCCAATGTGTCATACAGGCATTTCTGCCCTCCTCGCCCCAGAATGCCCCACAGAACACCCCTTTTCGGCGGCTCCACACTTCTCTTGCGAGTGTGGAGCACGGGACTGTTCTGCACTGCCTCCGAGGCAGTGTGGAAGTGGGGGGAGATTGGTTCTCCGGGAACCAACCTTGGAGTGCGGGTTCCGAGGTTGGTTCCCGGAAAACCAGATGTCCTATGGCTGTCTAGCCACTGTCTAGTGGCCATAGGATTGCTCCCTCTGAGTCTCAATAATTTCAATGGGAGAATTAATCAAGCACTTACTTTTTCCCATTGGAAATGAATGGAATACAGGTGGGACCTGCAACAAAATGTTCAGGGTTCCAGCCAACTAGCCATGTCCTCTTCCAGGATACTCCATTCCA
Organism: Heloderma suspectum; assembly: GCF_057233095.1. Classification (NCBI taxonomy): domain Eukaryota; kingdom Metazoa; phylum Chordata; class Lepidosauria; order Squamata; family Helodermatidae; genus Heloderma; species Heloderma suspectum. Next base: position 77,153,876 of record NC_139462.1, read on the forward strand.
TTCCATTCCACTCCATTCCCCCCTTCTCCTGGTTTTCCATTCAGTCTGCATTCCGTGCCCACTGAGTATGCTCAGTCCTCACTGGGCTTTTTGGTTTCCCTCTTTAGGCCCCCCTCCCGATGTTTTGTGCTAGTGCAAATATTTGGGTTCTTCCTAGTGATACTTCCCTCTTGTGTATGGATAGTGTTGTTTTGGTACATAAGGACTCTGGCCAGGCCCCTACCATTAGGCAGAGTGAGACAACCACCTTAGGCAGCAGATGCTGGGGAGCAGCAGTAGCAACCCATAGACATTGCTCCTGAGCTCTCTAGCCATTCCCCCGTCTTGGAACACAGCCTGTACTGGGCCCTCTAAACTAGCTTGCTGCCTTCAGGTGTGATGGAGGTTGCTATCCTACCAATAGTGTTCAGGTAAGCTTCAACTGCCAGTCCAGTTGGCTTGGAATGGAGGGGCTGGGGAGGTGCCATTTTGTCCTTTGTGTCAGGCAGAAAATTGTCTTGGGCCAGCCCTGTAACACCTGGCAACTGGAAAATTGTGTTTGCTGTTGCATATCTGAGAAAAATAGGGATGTCAGAGAATTCCGCCATGGATCTTGGGGAGGCCGAATGCGGAACAGTCTGCCCCCCCGCCACTGGGACGAGACTTACCTGGGGCGGATCTTCCTGGCGGCGGCGGCTCCGGCGGTGGTTCGGCGGCTGCAGCAGCGGCCAGTCTTCCTACCGGCTGCCGCTGCCGTCATTTCCAGTTAAAAAAAACAACAAAAAACAAAAAGTGATGGGCTACGTAAAGATTTACGTAGCCTATCACGGCTCAGTTTAACAAAAAAAGTGATAGGCTATGTAAATGTTTACGTAGCCTATCATGGCTGACTTAAAAAAACAACAACGCGCGTACGCAGATGGCAGCGGCCACGGCCGCCGCCATTTGCATTCCTTATTTTGGCACGTCTTAGTCTACGTCAAGATTTACGTAGACTAAGACGGCGAAAATAAGGGGAACGCAAATAGCCAGCAGCCGGATCCCTGCGGAGCACAGCCGGCCGGCCAGGATTCCGGGGGGGCGGGTAGGAACGGAGCGCCTCTCCCCCCGTCCAGGATTCCAGGTGGAGGGACGGAGCGCCTCCCCCACCACCATCAGCATAATTCGCGAAAGGTAAGTGCCTTTCGTACATCCCTAGAGAAAAGTGCTTAACTTTGGATGGATTGAGTCCATAGGTTTTAATATTTACAGACGTCTAAATTCGGAGATGCTTTATCACACCTGAGCTATTCCTTTGAATCCTTTGTGACCCTAATGTTTAATATACCTTCTTACATTCAGACAATAATTTCCTGAATTCAAAGCTTTACAAAATCCTTGACTGCAGGTGGGTGATTGGTATGCATGCTCACCACTTAGACAGAATTCAGAATATGGTCAATCCCCTGAGCACTTCACCTCCACAACTTCCCTGGGCTGCTGCTGATTAATTGTTAGCCTGAATATGCTTGAACTGAGTCATTAATTATGTCTAAAAGGGAATAATTCTGGAATGTTTTCTATAGTGAGATGATATTGCTTGCATTATTAATTACTTACTCTAGTTGCTGTCACATGCATATAAATACAAAAGGACCTCTTCCCTCACTCTTTTTGCCAATTTGGGATTTAGAAATAGAAGTAGGTTTTTGTGTATGTGTCTTGTTTCAGAAAATCTATGGGTAAAAAATCCTGCTCCAGAGATCCATGAATGCTGTTATCGCATGGCCAAGGCCTCCGGATTCATTTTGATGGAGTGACCCAATTAGAACATGCAGAAGTATGTACTTGGATGGGTATTCTCTCTTGGTATTAATGGGGAACCTATTCTAGAAGTGGGGAGTTTCTATGCCTAGAGCAATTTGCTCTATCAGTTTAGTCCAATGGTTTATTTGTTTTGGCCACTGGCCATTACAAAACATAAAACAGAATACCAAAGATTCTGTTCAGGCAGTATACAGCCAGGATGTTAGTAAGGTTGCAATCTTTAGCATCTTTACTTGGAAATAAACCCCACTGAACATATTGTAACGTAAGTCTGAATAAACATGCATTGGATTGCCATGAAAATGGCACAATATAGTCATAATTAAGTGGGCTTTTAAAAAACAGCTATTTTAAAAAGCTGGAGGAACTGGAGTTGCGTGAAACCCTTCTGAATAATTTTGCTAAAATAATAAAAAAATAATGTAACTCATAATTCCTGCAAATGTTTTGGTTGAGCAGCACTCTCTAAATTACCTCAGATTTCACTTTAGGAAAAATTTGTTAGTAACCACAGCCACATCATTTTAATATAACTCTTCTAATTGCAGAAATGTGAGGGACCACTCCTGTGGATTACATTTTAACACTCCGACAAGCTTCGAGAATAGAGCTTCCTTATTAAAAGCGATCAAATATACTGGTGTGGCTCATAAGTATTCTCGCTGTAGAAAATTCCCAGGTGATTTTGAAATGTATCATGTACTTACATGGCTCTACCTCTTCAGCCTTTTATTAGCTGATGATTATTTGTTTATGTCATGATGTCATAGCCTGTACTCAAGCTAGACACACGGGCCATTCAGCAACCACATACATACACAGTGCTGACCTAGCATCCACATGCCTAAGCAGTCTATGTCAATACCTCATGACATCCTTGCAAGGCTGTCACCCTGGGTTACTGCTCAGCAATGGTGGCCATATGCCTCTCCAAACACCACCAGCCACCACTGTATATGTAACTGCAAACACAGAGCATTTCCTTTTTTATATATAGAAGAAAAGCCCTGGTATTTGTTGGGGCTCTGAAGGCCACATTACACATTACATTAAATTCTATAGCGGGGTGGGCAACTTGGGGCACGCAGATGTCCTACAACTCCCATGATACCTCACCTTTAGCTGTAGTGGCTAGGGCTGATGGGAGTTGTAAGCCAAAACATCTGGAGGGGCACAAGATGCTCACCCCTGCTTTGTGTGCTCTATTGTTCAGGTCCAGATCTCTTCATCAGCAAGGTGTTACCAAAAGCAGATGGGAGTGGGGAAAAAGAAGAAGAGAAGAAGGAAAAAGAAAAAAAAAGCATCATCTTAATGTTGGTCTCAGATTGTCAGAGTGTCAGGATTCCTTGCTTGCTGCACTTGCTGAGGACGTTTGTACATAAATCCTCACAGGGTTGTTGTTGTGAGGCTAAAATGGAGAGGCGGAAGATTATATACACCGCCTTGTGTTCCTTAAAGAGGAAAAAAGGCCGGATATAAATGTAATAAATAACAACAACAGCAACAACTCCTGTTGGACATTCCCACCGAAGATGAAAGTATGAATCTGACCACACCCCTGAGCACACGATACTGACTATAGTTTCGATGTGTTAGGTGAAGCCTTGCAGGATAATGTATCATGCACTGAGAACTTTGCGTTATGTTTACTTCTTATTAGTGTTGATTGATAAAGATGCAAAAGAGGCCCAGATAAATCTTCTTCCAAAGTGTCACCTAAGTCACTCTCCATGCCTGTACATAGTTAGGGATGTACGAAAGTCACTTACCTTTCCGCGGATTATGTTGATGGGGGGGGGGGAGGCGTTCCACGGCCGGCTGTGCTCCACAGCAGCTCCGCAGAGCAGCCAGCCAGGCCCAGGCCAGAGCCATCCGCAGCCAGATTTCTGGCCACGGAGGGCTCTGGGTAAAAAATAAAACAAAAAAACCTGCGTACGCAAATGGTGGCGGCTATGGCCGCTGCCATTTCTGTTCCTTATTTTTGAAATAAGGAAGGGAAATTTCCTTTTCCAGTTGGCTTGTGTAACTACATATAAATTGATGCTGATCAGCGCTGATTTATGTTAGTTTGCTTTGTAACAGGAGTGAGATTATTTCTGGTACTGGATTTATAATGTAAAGGCTCATGTCACCACTTTATGTCCTGTATTCATATTGATTTATTGCCCATCTTCTTGAGGAAAATGCCTAGGTCAGGCAGGTGCTAGCTTCAGCTGAGGTGATGTGGAATGATTTTGCTCATTGGCAAATACTTTTTATTTTTTACATTTTTATACTGCCCAATAGCTGAAGCTCTCTGGGCAGTTCACAACAATTAAAACCATAAAATACAACATGATAAAACATAATACAAAACTGTTAAAAGTTTTAAAATACCAGGTAAAACCAAGGTAAAACCCAGCAGCAGTTACAGCCCAGGGAAAGTCTGTGTGAAAAGGGGTGTTTTCAAGAGGCATTTAAAAGATGTTACATTTTCAGCCTCCCGAACTGCACCGGGGAGGGTTTTCCACAGGGTGGGGGCCACTACAGAAAAGGCCCACCATTGAGGTTCTTCATGGTGACATTCTATTATTTTTGGAATGACCAGCAGGCCCTCCTCTGAAGATCTTAAACGTCATCTGGGTATATAAAAGGGAAGGCGGTCTGCTAGGTCCCAAGTTGTTTCGGGCATTATTATATGATAATAACATAATCTTGTACATGGCTTGGTAGGTAATAGGCAGCCAGTGAGGGCCACATCCACATTGGCAGGGGGACCAGGGACTGTGTGTGCACCTCCCCATTCATGCACACACACACACACACACACACACTTCCCCCCAGTGCTCACACATCTTCCCTCCCTGCCTGCTGAGAACTAGGGATCACTGGGCTGTGTGTGGTGGAGGTAAAAACCTCTCCCATCCCACAGAGATTGCCACTGAGGTTGCAGTTTCTCCACCTCTATTAGCAGTGATCTCAGAAGCCAAGGAACAGCATTTTCTCACTGAGAAAATAATCTCATAATCTCACTGAGATTAACAGTGATCTCAGAAGCCAAGGAACAGCATTTTCCCGGCAGCCCAGCTGATTAGCTGGGCTGTGGGGTATAACGGGTGGGATCTTGCTGGCTTCGGGGCCACACAGGGAGCAGCCAAGGGCCACATGCAGTCCCAAGGACACAGATTGTGCACTCCTGACATGGATGCACATATCCTAGTTTTTGTCAACATGGAATCTTTTCCGGTGTTGTTATATGTCATAGCACAGATTTGTGTTGCACTGGACTTTTGGAGGTGGGGGGTACTTTTGATAGAATCATTCTAAGAAAAACGTATAAGAATGTAAGAAACTGAATTGGTTTTGAGACTAGGATAGGTTCACAAGACCAGCAGTAGTTAGACATAATGCATTTTTAAAGGTATGCATTTGGTATGGAAATGTTTGGAAAACTGTGACCAACAGTTGGTAGCATCACAGGACCATTAGAGCTATTTGTACAAAATTGCAGACAACTGGAAGAACTAACCAAGGAAAACAGAAACAACAGCTAGCTGGCTTACATAATCACTGAATTGAAATGTTCCCTTTGCATCAAAAATGAGTGCATGTGTATTTAAGAACACTTCTTAAAAAGAAAAGCTATTCAGTCTCACTATTTATGAAGCTCACGGGAATAGCTACAATCAGAAGCACTTTATAAACCATTTACTGAGACATACACACACACAGCTGCAAAATCAGTCTGATAGCTTATTCACAGAGAATTTAAGAAATGTTAGTTAACAAAGAGTTCTTTCAAAGCCACATAATGTAGTCTGCTTTTTTAAGGGTTTACAAAGTTCTGGCACAATGCACTGGGAATTTGTCAAGTGCAAGCCCCACTGAAATGCTCAAACAGAGGTCTTCAGTGGGGCATCATCCATGGGAGATGTTCCCAGACTGTAGTAGATTGCAATTGATGTCTATTGTCAGAGATATATAATCCACCCTGTTGTATGTTACAATTGTATGCTACAGTTTAAAGAATACCTGTACCAGTGTGCTCACACATGTGAATGTGCGTATGTGCACACATGCACACGTGTACACAGGATTTATCAGACCATAGCAATATACCAGTGGAATTGTGTTTACTTTAGAGGAATAGGAAGATTTGCATCAGTTAAATATATTACCTAGAAGATATATTAATTTAGAATGTATCACTAAAGGCTAAATTGCACATTACTTTAAAGACGTAGCTAGCAGTTATGTCTCCCCCATTTTTTTTTTTTACTCTAAAGTAAGTGTAAGAGAGGGGGACTTCAACTCTTGGCTCCTATTGTGGTCCTGATCTGGATCAGGGCCCTGAGCCTGCAAATTATACTGCCCCCGAATAACCTAATGTTTGTTTTAATGGGTCATTTTTGGCAATGTAAATTGCAGGTGCAGGCCCTCTGTCTGGAACGGGATCACAGTGGGAGGCAAAGGGTTAAAGTCCCCTACTCCCCATGCAAGGGGCCCAATTCAGATCAGGGCACTTATACTTACTTTTGAGTAAGAAAGAAAAAAAGACACTACTAGTTAAGTCTGTAATGCAATGCGTAGTGTGGCCCTAAGAATGTACTTTCTCTTAGCCAAATACTGGCAATTACATTATACTGACAGACATGACAAGTTTGAAGCACCCCTCTTTAAAAACAAACATAAACAAACCTTGGTCAGTTTTCAAGTGGTGACAAATCCTGATTTAGAAAGTTCTGCAGTCTGGATGAGATGATTATTGAGTTATTCTTAAAGGATTTCCCTCTCAGACATCTTATCCTGTAGAGAAAGAGCTTCGGTATTTAACCGTCAGATCTGGCATGGACAGCAAGTTGTGCTCAGTTTAAGAGACTTACTGCTCTACGTACTCAATTTGCCAAAGCTGTATCTGTTGGGAAAGATTAAAAACAAATAAAATACTACTTTTCTTTCTTTACATCACAGTGTAAGGAGAAAAGGGTCTCAAGAAACTGTTGCTCAGTTTCTATCTTGGGAACAATTCTTCTGTTTGACTATGGACAATTAATTTATTTTATGCTGTAACTGCCATGAGGAATTGACCTTTTTATCTTCCCTCTGCTCAGGGCCAGTGCTAGGGTTGAAGGCTTCCCTTTCAAAGTACCCTCCACTGGTACCTTGCCTGGTGATAGTGGCTGGGAAGCTGCCTGCCATTTTAATTTCCCATAGTGCCTCAGAGTGATGCATTGTCAGGTTCTCCAGGGCATTGTGGGGAAATTTTAAATGGTGGGTGACAAGTGACTATCCAGAACCAGCACCTGCTGCCAGAAAAGCTTGCAGCTAAAAGAAGAGGTGGGAAGGAAGGCCAAAGCAGGAGTCAGCACCACTGGGACCATGGCAGGCATTAGTCATGCCTCTACTTGCTGATTCCTGAGTCCAGTTTTTATGGCTTGAAAGGTGACATTTGAGTGATTTAGGTTTTTTTTTCTTATTCAGGAACATACATCAGCACAAAATCTCTACATGAGACTCAACAGTGTGCACGGAAATAATGAAAAAAAGAGATATCCTTAGTTAAAAAAAGAGTTATCCTTAGCCTTACCAGTCTGCCCTCGGGTCTGGTGGTGCTGCTGCTGAATGCCAGGTCGGCCCAAAATAAAATCTCCCTCATCCATGATTTGATTGTGGATGAGGGGGCTGACCTGGCATGTATTACTGAGACCTGGGTGGGGGAACTGGGAGGAGTCACTCTCTCCCAGCTGTGCCCTCCTGGGTACTCGGTGCAGCACCAACACCGACTTGAGGGTCGGGGAGGGGGGTTGCTGTGGTCTATAGGAATTCAATCTCCCTCTCCAGGCTTCCTGCTCATTCGAGTGCAGATCTTGAGTGTTTGTACCTTGTGTTCGGTACCCGGGACAGACTGGGGATTCTGTTGGTGTACCACCCACCCCGCTGTCCATCAGACTCCCTGCCTGAGCTGACAGAGGTGGTCTCGGACTTGGTGTTGAGGACCCCTAGGATGATGGTCCTGGGGGATCTCAACTTCCATGCTGAGGCTGCTGTATCCGGGGTGGCTCAGGACTTCATGGCCGCTATGACAACTATGAGGCTGTCCCAACATGTCATCGGCCCAAAGCATACAAAAGGACACATGCTTGATCTGGTTTTCTCGACTGGGCAGGAGGATGGTGATCTGAAAGTGGAGGAATTAACATCTGTCCCTTTGTCATGGTCAGATCACTTCCTGCTGAGGTTTAGACTCCTGGCGGCCTTTCCCCTCTGCAAGGGTGGGGGACCTATTAAAATGGTCCGCCCCCGGAGATTAATGGATTCCGATGGATTCCAGAGGGCTCTGGGGAATTTTCCTGCTGGTATGGCTGGTGCTCCTGTCGAAGCCCAGGTCGCTCTGTGGAATGCAGAGATGACTCGGGCGGTTGACACGATCGCGCCCAAGCGCCCTCTCCCTCTGAGCAGAGCCCGGCCAGCTCCTTGGTATACACCTGAGCTGAGGGCAATGAAGCAAGAGGGGAGACAGCTAGAACGCAGGTGGAGGAAAACTCGTGCTGAGTCTGACCGAACACAGGTAAGAGCCCACTATCGAGCCTACTCTGTGGCGGTGAGGGTGGCAAAGAGACAGTTCTTTTCCACCAGCATTGCATCTTCTCAGTGTCGTCCAGTGGAGCTTTTCCGAGTGGTTCGCGGCCTGTTACATTCTGGGCCAGGGAGAGAGACAGTGGAACCCTCGGTAGCACGCTGTGGCAAGTTTGCATGGCACTTTGAGGATAAAGTCGCTCAGATTCGTCATGAATTGGACACCACCATTAATGCAGTTCCATTGGTAGAGGCGTTCAGAGCACCGTCTGGTCCAGTTTTATTGGATGAGTTTCAGTTACTGAGGCCTGAGGATGCGGACAAGGTGCTTGGCCAAGTCCGATCGACCACTTGTGTGCTTGACCCTTGCCCTTCATGGCTTATTAAATCAAACAAGGAGGGGTTGTCTGGCTGGGTCCAGGAGGTTGTAAATTCCTCCTTGAGAGAGGGAGTGGTGCCTGCCGCTTTAAAAGAGGCAGTAATTAGACCACTCCTGAAAAAGCCTAACCTGGACCCAGAGGATGTTAACAATTATAGGCCAGTGGCCAACATCCCCTTCCTGGGCAAGGTGCTTGAGTGGGTGGTTGTAGGACAGCTCCAGGCACTCTTGAATGAAATGGATTATCTAGATCCATTTCAATCGGGCTTCAGGCCTGGTTTTGGAACGGAAACTGCCTTGGTCGCCCTGTGGGATGACCTCTGCTGGGAGAGGGACAGGGGGAGTGCGACCCTGTTGATTCTCCTGGACCTCTCAGCGGCTTTCGATACCATCGACCATGGTATCCTTCTGGATAGGTTGTCTGGGTTGGGAGTAGGAGGCACTGCACTACAGTGGTTCCGCTCCTACTTGGATGGCCGATTCCAGAAGGTGGTGCTGGGGGATTATTGCTCTGTGCCATGGCAATTGTGCCATGGGGTTCCACAGGGCTCTATTTTATCCCCCATGCTGTTTAACATCTACATGAAACCGCTGGGGGAGGTTATCCGGAGGTGTGGGCTGAGGTGCCATCAATATGCGGATGACACCCAGCTCTACCTCTCTTTTACATCAAAACCAGGTGAGGCAGTGACTGTTCTGAATCAGTGCCTGGGCACGGTAATGGACTGGATGAGGGCTAATAAACTGAAACTCAATCCAGACAAGACGGAGGTACTGTTAGTGGGTGGTTCATCTGCCCGGCTAGGTGATATTCAACCTGTTCTGGAGGGGGTTGCACTCCCCCTAAAGGATAAGGTTTGTAGTTTGGGGGTGCTCTTGGATCCAGAACTGTCACTTGAGGCACAGGTGAACTCAGTGGCACGGAGCACTTTTTATCAGCTTAGGCTGGTATACCAACTACGCCCTTATCTGGACAGAGATAGCCTAGCTACAGTTATCCATGCTGTGATAACTTCTCGTGTGGATTACTGCAATGCGTTATACGTGGGGCTGCCTTTGAAAACAGTCCGGAAACTTCAGCTGGTCCAAAATAGGGCAGCAAGATTGTTAACAGGGACTGGCCTGCGAACTCATATTACGCCAGTACTTTTCCAGCTGCACTGGCTGCCAGTCCATTTCCGGGCCCGATTCAAAGTGTGGGTGTTAACATTCAAAGCCCTTAACGGCTTGGGACCAGGTTACCTGAAGGATCGCCTCCTCCCATATGTGCCTGCCCGGACCTTAAGATCATCATCAGCGGCCCTTCTCCATGAGCCCCTGCCAAAGAAAGTGAGGCGGGTGGCTACTAGGAGGAGGGCTTTTTCTGCTGTGGCACCCCGGCTCTGGAATGAGCTCCCTAGTGAGGTTCGCCTGGTGCCTACATTGTATTCCTTTCGGCGCCAGGTGAAGACCTTTTTATTTTCCCAGGCATTTTAACATTTTAGCTTTCTAAATTTTTATCTTTGCTGTTTTAAATCTGTATTTTAAACTCCTGCACTGCTGCTAGGTTTTATTGTGGTTGTATTGTTATATTGTGGTTTTAATGTTCTATATATTTTAAATTGTTTTATTGTGTGTTGCTTGGATTTAATTTTTGTGACCCGCCCAGAGAGCTTCGGCTATTGGGCGGTATAGAAATGAAATAAATAAATAAATAAATGCAAAAACAGACTTCACGAATGACTGAGCACAGTTCGGGGTGGACTGTACAGGTTAAAAGAAAAAGAAGACTATAGTGTATGAGCATTACCCCCACAGAAATCAATGGGACTTACGTGCTGATAATTAAATGCAGCATCATAGCCCAAGGCGTGCAAAACTGCAGTTTTACATTTGGGATCACTGTGGTTCCAGTCTAGCTATAATTTTTGAATTAGTTTTGTGAAGTCTACCTGCTTTCTTAAAGTAAGACTCATTTTCCAGTTTTAAAAGTTCAGTTTTGAGGAGCTATGAGATAAATATTATGAATTATCTCAGTAAGTCTACAAGCGATATATGGAGATTAGAATTCGCGGGAATTCCCTGATTTGTGTTTCTGTTTTTCACTGACTGCTGCAAATGGAGATACCAAGCTAATTCCACCAATGTGATGGTGCAAGCCATGATATCTATATTTGAGGATGTGGGCTCTAATCTACGGAAGTTTGTCACAAGTAGGGATGTCAGAGAATTCCATCACGGACTCCAGTGAGGCTGGGCTCCGGCCAGGCCAATCCGCAGCAGGGCCTCCAGCCGCTGCCAGGCTGGTGCGGACGCAAATGGCGTCCTGCGTAGGGGACGCCATTTGCATCCCTATGGTAGCCCATGATAAGCTACGTAAATCCATGAATTCCTACCCTGAATCCGTGGCAGAACGGCCTCCCGCCCCCCCCACGGAATCCCCCCGGGACGGAGTTCACCTGGTGTGGATGTGCCTCCAGCAGTGGCTCTGGTGGCGGCGGCTCCGGCTGGTCTCCTGGCCGGCTGCTACCAGGCTGCTGCGGCCACAAATGGTGGCCGTCATAGTAGCCGCCATTTGCGTGCTTGCAGGCAGCCATGATAAGCTAAGTAAGTATTTACTTAGCCTATCACGGCAAAGAGTAGGAGCGCAAATGGCGTAGCGGCCATCATTTGCGTCCCTTCTTTAGCCGTGATAGGCTACGTAAATATTTACGTAGCTTATCATGGGCTACCGTAGGGATGCAAATGGCGTCCCCTATGCAGGATGCCATTTGCGTCTGCACCAGCCTGGCAGCGGCTGGAGGCCCTGCTGCGGATTGGCCCGGCCAGTGGCTCCGCAGCATGGCCCTGCTGAAGATTGGCCTGGCTGGGCAGGATTCCGGGGGGGAGGACTGGATCCCCTCCCCTCCATCAAGGATTCCTGGGGGAGGAACGGATCTCCTCCCTCCCCCAGCAGATGCCCCAACCGGAACCAGGTAAGGGACTCATATATCCCTAGTCACAAGAGATTTACCAGACTATAACCAAATAACCTTATGCATATCTACTCAGAAGGAAGCCCCTTTGAGTTCAGTGGTACTTCATCCTGGGTGTGTGTATCTAGCAGGGGTGGGCAACTTGTGGATCTCCAGAGCTTTTGGCCTATAACTTCCATCAGGATTCCCCATTGGCTATGCTGGCTAGGGCTGAGGCAATGCTAGGCCAAAACATCTGGAGGGCTACAAGTTGCCCACTTGTGTATGGCAGAGGTGCTCTATTCCTACTTTGGCTCAGTCTTCTCCCAAAAGAGGGTCTATGACCCCCCTGGCAAAGGTGAAGTACAGGCTGAAGGGGCAGGATTGCAGCTTGAGATCGATAGGCATATGGTCAAGGAACACCTAATTACTTTGAATGAGTTCAAATCTCCAGGGCCAGATGAACTGCATCCTAGAGTAATAAAGGAACTGGCAGAAGAACTCTCAGAACTGCTTTCTATTCTCTTTGAGAAATCATGGAGGACAGGTGAAGTGCCAGATGACTGGAGGAGGGCTAACGTTGTCCCTATCTTCAAAAAGGGTAAAAAGGAGGAACCTGGGAACTACAGACCAGTCAGTCTGGCATCAATCCCTGGAAAATTCTGGAGCAGATGATAAAGCAATCCATCTGGAAGCACCTTGAAAACAATGCAGTGATTACTCGAAGCCAACATAGATTTGTCAAAAACAAGTCCTGCCAGACGAATCTGACCTCATTTTTTGATCAAGTAACCTCCCTTGTGGACTGTGGGAATGCTGTAGACATCATATACCTCGACTTCAGCAAAGCTTTCGACAAAGTGCCCCATGATATCCTGATTAGCAAACTAGCTCAAAGTGGGCTAGATGAAACAATGATCCGGTGGATCCACAGTTGGCTACAGAATCGGACTCAAAGAATGCTTATCAATGGGACCTTGTCAAACTAGGGAGAGGTAACGAGTGGGGTACTGCAAGGCTCAGTCCTGGGCCCAGTGCTCTTCAACATTTTTGTTAATGACTTGGAGGAGGAGGTGCAGGGAATGCTGATCAAATTTGCAGATGACACAAAATTGGGCAGGATAGCTAAGACTTTGGAAGACAGAAACAAAATTCAAAGCGATCTGGATAGACTGGAGCGCTGGCTGGAAAACAACAGAATGCCATTTAATAGGGATAAATGCCAAGTTCTGCACCTAGGAAAAAGAAACCAAATGCACAGTTACAAGATGGGGGATACGTGGCTCAACAACACTACAAGCGAGAAGGATCTTGGAATTGTTGTCGATCACAAGCTGAATATGACCCAACAATGTGATGTGGCTGCAAAAAAGGCAAATGCTCTTTTGGGCTGCATTAATAGAAGCATAGCTTCCAAATCCCGGGAAGTACTAGTTCCCCTCTACTCAGCACTGGCTAGGCCTCATCTGGAGTACTGTGTCCAGTTCTGGGCACCACACTTTAAGAAGGATGCAGACAAACTGGAGAGGGTTCAGAGGAGGGCAACAGAGATGATCAGGCCCAAACAAAGCCCTATGAAGAGAGACTGAAAGAACTGGGCATGCTTAGCTTTGAGAAGAGAAGACTGAGGGGAGATAGGATAGCACTCTTCAAGTACTTGAAAGGTTGTCACAGAGAGGAAGGCCAGGATCTCTTCTTGATCATCCCAGATTGCAGGACACGGAATAATGGGCTGAAGTTACAGGAAGCCAGATTCCGGCTGAACATCAGGAAAAACTTCCTGACTGTTAGAGCAATACGACAATGGAACCAATTCCCTAGGGAGGTGGTGGGCTCTCCCACACTGGAGGCGTTCAAGACGAGGCTGGACAGCCATCTGTCAGGGATGCTCTGACTTGGATTCCTGCACTGAGCAGGGGGTTGGACTCTATGGCCTTGTAGGCCCCTTCCAACCCTATTATTCTATGATTCTATGTATAGGGGCCAATCTACACTTATATTTTTTTTCGCTTCCAATAAGGTTTCACTGCTTGTCTTTCACACTATGCAGGACCTGCCTTGAACTGGGACTATAATTTTCCACTTATGTGCTCCTGCTTTCAAAACCTTGATATCCTGATATTTCCCATTCATGTGCTCTGCTCTTCCACGTTCATTACCTTATAAGGTCGTAGTCCCCTCCCATGCCTGTGCATATATGGCAGTGTTTGTATTTCCCTCCTGTCCAATCACAGCTCTAGATGCCCCCATCTGGTCTTCCAGCTACTGATAGCATAGGTTCCTTAGCACTGGAAGTTTTATCACCAACCAGCAGAGGGCTAGAGGTGCTGGCTCTTGTCTGATCTGGGAAGCTCAGCCAGGTCAGCCCTGGTCAGAATTTTGGATGGGAGACCGCAAGGGAATTAGTCTTTGTGCACTAAGCAGTGGGTTGTTCTCCTTCTTCAAATGACACTAACTTTTACCTCTTCTATCCCCTGCTTTTTTTTTTTTTAATTAAGGATCACAACCTTTACACCCCCCCCCCCACTTAACTGATGCTGTAATGTTTTCTTGCAGCCCCAATCCTGGGCACTTACTTACTCAGGAGTAAGCCACATTGAACTCAATGGAACTTACTACTGAGTAGACATAAGATCACCCTGTAAGTGATCTTTTCTTTTTTTTTAATTAAGACATTAACTTTGAATTTTCAAATCCTCAGATCTTCAAATCTTCGGAGAATAGGCCTTCTCCAGTCTAATTTCCCCATGCACAAGCGTAAATTTCTTCACTGGGCAGTCTTCGAAGATGCAAGCAGCCCCCTCCCCGACCTGAGTGTCTCCTGCCTCTGCATTTCTCAATCAGAGGGAGCAGGGGGTAAAATGCCTCCCTGCAATGAAGGGAGACACCTCTGATCCCCCACCCCACCAAGCTTAGAAGCAATGTCCTCTTTTGTTCCAGAGCACCCTATGGGGCTCAATGGGACTTACTCGAGGCTTGCAGACTTACAGGGTGATCCTATGTCTACTCAGTAGTAAGTTCCATTGAGTTCAATGTGGCTTACTCCTGAGTAAGTGAATGCCCAGGATTTGGGTTGCAAGAAAACATTACAGCATCAGTTAAGCGGGGGGGGGGGAGGGTGTGTAAAGGCACTCAGTTGTGATCCTTAATTTTTTTTTTTTAAAAAAAGCCAAAGCAGGGGATAGAAGGAGGTAAAAGTTAGGGTCATTTGAAGGGAGAGAACAACCCCCTGCCAGTGCAGGAAGCCTGATTCCCTTGCGGTCTCCCATCCAAAATTCTGACCAGAGCTGACTCTGCTGAGCTTCCAAGACCAGACAAGAGCAGGCTCCTCCAGCCATTTCCTTGCTGGTGATAAAGCTTTGTGTGCTGAGGAACCTATGCAGTGTCATCTCACGGTCTTTGAAGCTTCAAAGAAGCTAGCAGCCCCCCCCCCCCAAATGCAAGTGCCGGGTGCCGTTGCCACTGCCCCTCTTCCTCACACTGGCTGCAAAGGGCTGGTGCGGGGAAAACAGCATCAGCAGGTACCTCCCAGCCTCTCACCCTGGCCTCCAGCAGGTGGGGGGGGAGAAGAGGATAGGTGCCTCCTTCTTCCCTCCACCCCTATCTGCTACAGCAGCGGCAGCAAGGGACAAGCTCTCAGCGGGAAGCCCGAACAGGATACTCGCACCATCCCTACATGCGTGCGCACGCGCGCGCACACACACACACAAAGAGGGATAGAGGAAGAGAGGGTGAGCGGGTGGGGAATCAGCAGAAACAGGGAGAGTTTCTGCTCCTCCAATGAGATCCACCATCTTTTAGAGCAGGAAAACAGCGCAGCTCTCAAGTGTGAACCGAGCTTGCGCATTCGACCAAGAACCGCAACGGGGAAAATGGATGAGTGTGGATAATCACGTTTTAATGCGAGTGCATTTAACCCGACAGGAACCCAACCTCATTGCGATGGCAGGCGCAATGTAGATCGGCCCTAGGATTGTTATTTTTGCTGCAACAGACTAACATGGCTGCCGCTATTACAGAATATCTTTCTAAGCTCTTATGTTTTCTTAATGGGCCCAGAGTAATGTGAGCACACACAGACTTTCGACACTTACGGCACAATCCTACGCATGTTTACTCAAAAGTCTGAGTCCTACTGAGTTCAATGGGGCTTCCTCCCAGAAAGGTGTACATAGGATAGTAGTCCTAATTGCTCACCCCTGTTGGGCCCCAGAGCTTCTCCACTCCAATGCTGTTGAAACTTTGCTTCTTGTCCCAGCTCAACAATAACAGACACCTGCTAGATACCCTAGGCAGCCCCACTATATATCAGTCATCAAATATGCTGGCTACTTAGAGCAGAAAATAATTGGCAACCCTGTGGACTTTATGAGGAAAATTCTTCCTTGCCTGACACAGATGTTTGTTTGTTTGAAAGCTACACTAGTCTTATGCCCTGTGTTCAGTAACCTCAGTTTATTGTGCTGCACTGTGGTATATATCTTGAAAGTCTTGGGCAAGTTAACTTCAGGGTACTTTGAACACTTCAAAGCTTTTCTGTCACTCCCTCACTTGAGCTTACCTCAACCTGAGAAGAAAGAGGGTGTGTGAACTCATTCTTCCTTTTGCAATGGGGTGATTGCTAGTCTGAAGGTGTTCTGGCAATGCTCAAAAGTAGAAGAAACAAGCTGTAATTGTTTTCCATCCCTCCATCACGTCTCCCCTTCCCCTTCAATGACATGACAGCTGCTACTGGGAGTGCAGCATCGGCAGCTTCTATCATTTTTTTTCATTTTTTTTTATCAAGGGCTGTCCCCATTTGACTTCTTGCACTGCTGGGTGCTGTCACTCACTGTAATCAAGCCTTGACATGTCATTCCTTCCAAGAAGAAACACCAAGTTTTCTTACTTCACAGTAGTTGCTAGGGTATCTTCAAGGGCATTGCTGCATATCACTATCTATTATTTTATCTTTCAAGCATTCTGTGGAATTCTTGACATACTGAGGAATTATAAACAGCATGATCCCACCATTTCAATATTATTTGAATAGGTATATCGAAATATTAGATTGCATTTTCCTTAAGTAAGATTCAACATGGTGGTGATATGAATTGTTTAAATCGAGACATCGCCTTCTCTCACTCAACTTTAAGTAATTTGTGTGGCAAAGATTAACTATCAAGAAGTACCTATGTCTAAACTAGACCATCTACATGACAAATTGGTTATCCACTCTAAACCAAACAAGAAGCAACGTGAGTCTGACCAAAGCTGGAAATAGGTGCCCACTAACCACACAATAGCCACTTGAAACTTGCAGTGCAACTGCTGTAATTCTGTGGAAAGGCAGCCTACACTTTCTGCCCACATGGTAAACCCCTAACATCCCACAAACACAGGAAGTCTGGTGTGTAGTACACTGTGTGCAAAGAGGAGGTGATAAGCTAAGGCCTGGTCTTGCTGGGATGCAGCAATATGGAGCTGCCCTCCTTTCTAACACTCATCTTCTCATTTAGGGAGATACAATAGGGAGAGGTGAGGTGTGCTCCAGTCCTTGGTACCCAACAGAATGGGGTTACATCCCTCTATCTCCTGTCTCTTTCCTCAGAGAGAAGTCAAAGAAGACCCAAAGCTCCAATTCAGCCACTCCTAGTGAGATAGGCCTTTGTGCCTTTGCTGGTCCTCTTCCTTTCTTAAGCTACTGGGGCAGACTAAGGCTAATTCAAAATGTTTGGATTAGGGTCTCAGTGTTTTTTTAAAAAAGATGGTGGAACAGAGCTCCCATTCCATGCTTTATCTGTAATATCAATGAGTGGGCAACAATGAAGATTTGGATTGCCCTCCACTCCTTCTTGGTATTGATAGTACAGCTCAGGTATTTTGGTTTAGTACTTTTTTGGATTCCAGTTTTCTTCAGACATTTCTAGATCTATCTACTATTCTAAATAATTGTTAGTTATTTTCCAACCCCAGGCAACTTACTGGCTAGGTTTAAAATATTAAAATAAGAGAACAACAAAAAGGAGGCAATAACTAGCTCAAGAAACATTACCCAGTATACAACAGCTTGGAATTTTCCCATTCAATCATCACTATACTATTTATATATTTTTATATTTTTCTCTGCAGGGGAAATGGAGATGTAATGGCAAGAGGTCAGGAATGAATCAGTGTTGTAAACTGATTTTTTTCCCCTTACCTAAGTAATTACTACATTCCTTGTAAGTAATAAACTGTGTTGCTGGTAGTGCCAGATCTGCACAGTCCTAGAGTAGTCAAGGAAATCTAAGCATCATTGCTGGTATTTAGCACTAGGACATAGGCTTTTAAAATACACTTTATTATTAAGACTTAAGCTATAACCGTTTGATGGGTGTTTTTCTAATAACAACTATTGCTGAGCTGAATTTTCATGACTTTTGGTTTTTGTGTTGAAAATTGCATGCTCAGTGACAGGGAAGTTGAAGCTTTCATGGGATGGCTAAGCAAATTGCACATACCCTGAGTTTTTTTCTACTTTTTCCCCAAAGTCTTGTTCAAGTTCCACAGAGCTAAGGAAAATCCACTCAAGTCTGATTTTTAAGACTTCCTGCAGACAGGGCTGGGGGTGGGGCTATGGCAGGGCTGTTTCTAGTCACATGACTGAAGGAAGATCTTCAGAGGGTATATAAAAAGGCTCTAAGGGCCAAACAATGTGTTCCGTTAATTATGTCAGTGTATCTGACACTGGTATTTTTATTTTTGTGTTAAGTGTCACAGACCTGATCTAGATTGGGACCATGGCACTTTAGGAGAGGAGGGTTTAAGCTTCTCCCACTTATTTTCCCCCCAAATTCCCCCTTCCCATTGGGGCAGCGGTTTAAAAAGAAAAAAAGTCCATTGGAATAACTTAGGTTATTATGGCTGTTTTATCGATTCCTGTGCTGTTTATCGTTTATTATGTTGTATTTTATTCTTTTACCTATTTGTACTGTATTTTATATTTCAACTGTATTTTAAAATGGCATTTTAGTTTTTTAATTGGTTGTAATCTACCCAGAGAATGTTAGCTATTGGGCGGATTAGAAATGTACTAAATGGATACTTTTATCCTTTTTTTTATCTCTTCCCCTCCCATGGGCATTGGCATTTGGGGGGAAAAAACAGATGTGGGTGGGGTGGGGTGGGGTAAGCTTAAACCCTCCTCTCTCAAAGTGCCAAGTTCCCAATCTGGATTGGGACTGCCCATCCTTATATGAAAGTAAAGAAAAATAGCAGCGTCAGCTGTACTGATATGATTACTAGGACATATACTTTGGCCCTAGGTTTTCGCTCATTTGGGTCAAGAAGCTTCCCTAGGCTTGATCAGACAAGGTCAAAGTTTATGCAGGTTTTTTTACACCTATAACTCAGGTGCTTTCTCCAAGCTGTGTCCTGTGGACCAGCTCAAAGACTGCTGCCAGGGTTTCTTAGGAGCATACGAAGGAACATATAATGGTCTGCCTTCTACTGAGTCAGACCCTGGGTCCATCTAGCCCAGTATCGTTGACACTGACTGGCAGCAGCTCTCCAGGGTTTCGGACAGGATTCTTTCCTATCCTCTACCTGGAGATGCCGTGGATAAAATCTGGGACCTTCTGCATAAAAAGTATGTGCTCTACCACTGAGCTACAGCCCCTCCCTTACTAGTGTCCAGAGCTTGAACAACAAATGCACAGAATTTCCAGTCCAAAGCAAACAAAAAAAATAGACGAGTTTTCTCAGACAATAACGAACTTAAATGAAACAAAATGACTGTTCTGTCTTTGCTCTATATAGAGAACAACAATTGAAAGTTTGTCATAGTTTAAATTACCCTAAAGATCTTTGATTTAGGTTAATTACAAGAAACACAAAATAATGATTTCTACTCTTGATTTTCATTACACTTCAAAGCGACCCAAGAATGTTATTAATGTAACAAACAAATGCAATTCCATACTGCTGAATGCAACTGTTCAGCTCTTGTTGAGTATTGAACTCTGAGTTACATTTTTGCTATTTTTGATTCCAAGCATAAATAGAACCTAACTAAATCCCAGCTATGGGCAGAATCCAACAGAGCGCTTATGCCCCTGCCATTTTTTTTCCACCCTGCCGATTCCCTTCTGCAAGCAGTGGGTCCCGCCAAATGCATTGCACAAGTGGGACCCACTGCTCACGCTTCCTAGGCGAAGCCGTGAAACAAACAGAAACACTCATTTCTGGAAGGAGGCAGAAGGAGGCAGCTCCGCTGACCTGCCTCCAGGTGTTTCGGCTTGTTTCAGGTTACCCCAGAAATGCTAAATTGCTGTTGTGCAAGTGGCAGGGGCTGCTTGAGCAACACAGTCAGTGGGGCAGACGAGAATCGGTATGGGTGTAAATGCCCCATTGGATTCTGCCCAGTGTCTATTATTTATTTCATCTGACATTCATGGAGAAGTGTGAATTTTGAGGGGTAACTGAGTTTCGGTTAGAAAGTGCAAAATTCAGTAAGTACACACTAAAGTGTGAACCAAATGCATTTCTCCCTAATTCCTACAATGCTGCAATGTTTTGTGTGTGCTGATGGCACTTCTGACATACTGAAATGGCAAGCAGAGACATGATGGCATCACAGTCCAGAAAGGTGGGTCACTCCCAGTGTGCTAATAGGAATAGCAATCATCACCAAAGGCACTGTGCTGCAGTTTTGGGTGGTGTGTGTGCTCTGTAGAACACAACAGTGAAGCATATCTTGTGGTGTTAGAACTTTTCTTTTTGCACTTTGGAAGTCCAGAGTTATTCTCTTTTTTGAGTTCAAGTTGTAGAAAAATATCAGATGTAGCATATATAATTTGCTAATGTTTTATGGGCTTTGCGTAGGCTAAAAATGCTCAAAGTTGATGATATAATAACATTTTTTTTGGTATTTTTATATATACTCTGGACTACAATGACTGCGGGGCTGGATTAGACATTCCTCAGAATAATTTATAATACCTAGTGACTGTCTTCTTCCTACAATGATATCCCTAAGGGGCCAATTATGCTTTCAGTTACAAGAATACAAGCCCATTGATATCTTCAAGGATATATGGGAGCAATGAGGATAATAATGCCCATTTAAGTGTAAGAAGACAAAAACTCCAGAGGTTAGTTTGAAAACTATTTTCAACTTGGAATGGATTTTATCCTCTCTCTCTCTCTCTTTCTCTCCTTCACCCCATGGATGAATAGATTACATTATATTTTGGAGGGGGCAGAAATGATGATTTATCAGTTATATGAAACTAATGGGATTAAATGCACATTAGGTAAAAAAAAAGGGATCAGGAATAAAGATCAATTTGATCCTTTGATATTTACTGGGCAAAATAATGAGGTAGGAATAATATGTATAGATTCTTTCTTTAAGAGAGATGGGGTGGTGATGGTGGGGAAATCCTCCATCTTTTTCCATAGCAACAGATGAAAGAAGAGAGGGGAAAAAGTACCACTGAGACACATTTATATCATTCTTTTTAGGGTAGATTGTATTACATTGTATTATAATCCATACATTGTGCATGAAACATGAGTGCTTATTCTTTTTTGTCATAGATCTTAACGACATTGATTTATTCTCATATGACCATCAGTAATCAGTACAGAAATATGAAATGGGTAGTTCATTAGTCCTGCTGAATGTTCATAACCATTAAGTTAATACATATTTGCAATTATGTTTGCTCATTTCCAGTTCATTTGCATAATCATTTACATAAGTATTTTAATCTCTTTTTGAATCAATATCATGATTCATTTTTGTTACGGTAGATATATAGATATAGATATATTCCAGATGTTATTTGTTAGGCCCGCTGTAATTCATTTTCTGTTTTCCCTGGTATCATCAGTGTTCATTCTTTTCAAACATTTAAAATACATTGCTTATGTAATTGTTAAGATCTTGTGGATGAAGGGTGGTTTATAAATTTAAAAAAGAAGAAGAAAGATATCAAAAGCTGAGTAAAGTCTTTTAGGGCACAATCCTATGGCTGCTAGTCAGCGGCTAGACGGCCATAGGGTAGGTTGGTTCCTGGGAACTGACCTTGGAGCTCGCGCTCCGAGGTCAGTGTCAATTCCCTGAGAACTGACCTCCACCCCCCCCCCCATGCTGCCTCGTAGGCAGCGTGGATTGACCCCATGCTCCGTGCTTGTAAGAGCATTGTGGAGCAGTGGGGTGTTCCTGGGGGCGGGCCAGGGCGGCGAGGGGGCAGAAGTGCCTTTCCAATGCTTCCTATGCACTGTCTTGCATCCGCCCCCACTCCGACTTCCCATGGTTAGATAGGTGAAATAGGCTGTCTAGTCCTGCATTGGATAGGTGATCACCTCTGAGTTCAAAAGTGGCTGCCTATCCCAGCAGAATTGCACCCTTAAAAGCTAAAAAAAGTAATTAGGTTTAATGTTGCCTATAATCCCCCATTTAATGTATTTTTTAATGTATTGGGTGTTTTATATTAGTAGTCATTTTTATCATGTACAAGTAGCCATTGTTTGATTAGAAGCTTTAAAGCACCTATATAGGCTAAGAAGAGTCTACTCATTATTGCCTTAAATTGCCGTCAGGTAGACTACAGGTTTGTTTGTGTAAGGCTGAGCACTTATCAAATCTGTGACCAGTCAGTAGCCATGGCTGTGTGCATGTCACCCTGGCTAGGTATTATGACCAGTGCTGATTAGCTTATGAAAATGGGGATTAAAAAATGGGGTTGGGGGAGCTAAATCCAGACCGCTGTTTCCTGTCCTGAGCAGCTGATTACCAGGATTCAGAGCATCTTCCTGGGGAACTCGTAAGTAACCCTGGCTGCTCAATCAGAGGCAACAGCTGTTTACACATATAATTCTCTATCCTGCTAGGAAGGGATATGTACACAGAACCATGTATGGTTTTCAGATAAATCAGGCTACATCTTGAGGCAACAAAGTTGTTGTGACATAGCAATTCTTATCGAACCAAGCAAAGAATTACATGGTGATCCAGGTACAGAGAGGTATACTAGGGCCTGAAGCTCAGGGGGCCCACTCAGAGAATGGCATGTGATAGGTGCAGTGGCAAATTCACCAGCAGGGTTGTAAAGCATGAGATGGTGGGGAAGTGAGAAGAGGAATGTTAGTTATGTTAGTCACAACTGAAGTAATACATCTGGCCATCTGAAGCCCCCCCCCCCATGAAAAGTCTAAAATGACCTAGCTGCACCATCACTGACAGGTTGCTCATGAATTTCTGTAGAAGTGTGTGAAGAAATGCCCTGTACAGAACAGTTGTTATGTAATATTTACTTCATGTGGCCTTTGTGAGGGAATAATGTATCTGAGTAGGCCTGAGGCCTACAAAAAGATATTGTGGAGCTGGAAAAGGATAACTAAAATGATCAAGGGGTTGGAGCAACTCCTCCATAAGGGAAGGTTATAACAGCTGGGATTGTTTAGCTCGGAAAAAAGGTGAGTAAGGACAGACATGATACAGATGTACAAAATTATGCATGGAGAATGTGGGTAGGGAGACATTTTTCTCCCTCTCTCATAATACTAGAACCCGAGGTCATCCCATGAAGCAAATTGGTGGGAGATTCAGGACAGATAAAGGAAATACTTCTTCACACAGTGCATAGTTAAACTATAGAATTCGCTACCACAAGATATAGTGATGGCCACCAATTTGGATGGCTTTAGAAGGGGATTAGGAAATGAATGGAGGATAAGGCTATCAATGGCTTATCGTCAATGGAGGATTAGGCTATCACATTCATGGAGGATAATGCTGTCAGTGGCTACTAGTCCTGATGGCTATGCTCCCTCTAGTATCAGAGGCAGTATGCCTATGCACACCAGTTGCTGGGGAACATGGGCAGGAGGGTGCTGTTGCATTCATGTCCTTTTTGTGAGTTTCCTGCAGGCAGCTGGTTGGCTGCTGTGTGAACAGAACACCGGACTAGATGGACTCTTGGTCTGCTCCAGCATGACTCTTCTTATGTTCATATATTCTTGTTTTGTTACTGTCAAATACCTGTGTAGTAGTTGCTTAGTGATGTTCTGAAGGGGGAGAGAGAGACAATCATGTTAAGACAGAGCCTGGATAAGGTAAATTCATTTCTGATTGGCTAGGGATTCTAGCTAGGTGGAAAAGAGCAGCTGGAAAATTACAGTTAAGGTGTGACAGTTAGGGGAGTTAGTCTGTGGTAGTCAGAGAGGGAGAAAGTCTTCTGGTTGGTGTGAAGTGTTTTAAAAGGACTAGGGGGAAGCCGAGGAGAAACTGAATAGCTAAGGCTTGAATATTAAGCTATTCCTTCTCTGTAGGATAACCTTATGTGGCTGATGAAGATCAGGAGTATGGAGCAGGTGCCTGTTTTATGCCAGGAAGCTACTCTAAGATCTTGCCAGAAGACGGTAATAGAAGCAGTCAGTAAAAAGCCAGATAAACTGTCCAGCAGTCAGAAATACAGTAGGAGGAGCTTTGGTGTCAGAGGAAGACTGTACTCAGAAATTGGACCTGGTTGTAAGTGTATTTGGCTGGAGTGGAGGTTTAGGGAATTTGGCCTGAGGTAAAAGAAATTATTAAGAGGCTTGTAGCTAGGCATGTTGGAGAATTCCACCACGGACTCCAGTGAGGCCAGATTCTTTAGAATCCAGCCCCCCAGAGTCTGTGGCAGAATGGAATACCCCCTGCCACCCACCAAAATCCCCGGAACGGACCTACCTGGTGGCAGCTCCAGGTTGTCTTGCGGGCTGCTGCGGCTGCAAATGGCGGCTGTTGTAGCAGCCACCATTTGCGTCCCTGCTTCAGCTGTGATAGGTTACGTAAATATTTACGTAGCCTATCACATCTAAAGCAGGGATGCAAATGGTGTAGGGGATGCCATTTGCATCCCTGCTTTAGCCGTGATAGGCTACGTAAATACATACGTAGCCTATCACGACCTAGCGTAGGGACTCAAATGGTGTCCCCTACGCAGGACGCCATTTGCTTCCGCAGCAGCCTGGCAGCGGATGGAGGCCCCACTGCAGATCAGCCCGGCTGGTGGCTTTGCGGACTGGCCGCAGAGCAGAGCCAGCCGGGCAGGATTCCGGGGGGGGGGGGAGGACCAGATCGCCTCCCCCCCCTCGAGGATTCCAGCGGGAGGAACGGATCACCTCACCCCACCCGCAGACCCCAGCGGAGCCAGGTAAGTGGGGTTTCGTACACCCCTACTTGTAGCAACAACAGCATCTCTTGAGTCCTTAAAAAATGTCAGTAAGCAAATCTCACCATAAATATTAGTAATCCCATATGTATAAAATATCCTTTTAATAAATTACCTTTTAAAATAGTTTATCTTGTCTCTAGCATTGTTGGCTGGATGCCTCTGCAGAGGAAAGCATTCGCCTCCAGCCAGCCGCTGTCTTCATTTCCTAAGAATGTCTCTGAGCCCCATGTAGGGCTCAGAGGCGCTGATGGTAGAGCACCTTGGTGGGCATTAACAAGGCTTGTCCACTTTCCTTCAACCGTTTTCACCACCATAGTCATGCAAATGAATTGCATGATGAAATGACAGAAAAATTAAAGGTATCTGAGATATGATGGCAAATGTGGAAATATCACAAGTGGGTCCCTGTGTGTTTCCATTACAAGCTCAGGAAATTTATTTATTTAGAACACCTGTATGTCACCTTTCCACTACCTGCATTGAGGGTGTGTCACAGCAACAAACTCAATTAACAGTAAAATGCAAGTAAGCAATCTAATAACAAATATATAGTTCAAAGTGACAAGTTTTAGTAACACCAAGGAGCAGCCTAAAACAATTAATCAAATAATCAAGAGAATAAAATAGTTCTAAACTAGCACATAAAAATTGGGAACATAGGAAGCTGTTTTATACCATGTCAAACCATTTGTTTATCTCTAGGCCATTGAGCTCTGATAAGTAGGTATAGGATTGCAGCCTAAAGAAATCTTTAATTATGAATTATCATTGGATCCTTTGAACTTACTGTTGGGCTATGTAAACATAAGATTATAAACAATCTTTACGTAGCCTACCTGTGCCCAAATAAGGAACGCAAATGGCGGCACCCATGGGCACCGCCATTTGCATACGCGCTTTTTTTTTTTCCCCCAAAGTCACCCGTGATAGGCTACGTGACGATTTACGTAGCCTATCACGGCTGACTTTGGAAATCTAGCCGTGATAGGCTACATAAAGCGTTACGTAGCCTATCACGGGTGTGTGTGTGTGTTTTACTTTTTTTTCGCGGCCGGGTAGACGGGGCGCTACTACCCGGCCTGCATTTCGGCCAGGCGAGGCGGGGTGCCTCCCCCCCCTCGCCTGAACTTCGGGGGGAGAACCGAAGCGCCACCCCCCCACCGCGAAGCAAGCTTCGAGAACAGATAAGGGACTTCCGTCCATCCCTAGTAAATTCTGAAGTGCACATTCAGGGGACAAGCCTCATTGAGCACAATGGGAGGTACGTCCGAGTAGACACTACTTTGTTTGTGCTGGGAAACACAGGAGTGGGAGACAGGAAGCACCCCTTGACTTGGGTCATGTGAAAGGCACATCCTGGGCAAGGCTAGCATACCTGAGCCAAATGCAGGGGTTGGGGCACATAGCAACTATACTGGGGAGAACCCAACTTAAGGAAAAGAATGGGGTTTTAATCAGTCTCAGAAAATCCAGTTTTTCTGTGATAAGCTCCAGGTGGCTGCTGGATGGCCACGACCTTATGTATCTCTAATGACCTCCAAACGCAGCCAGCTCGGAGTAAATTGCTCATGGAGACACACACCCCCGGTGAAAATTGCCCCCTGCTGAAGTCATTTTCTCTAAGAGAGAAGCTGCTACGGGTGCCATTGACAGCTTCCTTTCCAGGGTGAATATCAGCTTCAGAGGAGGGGTTTCAGCATTTATTTATTTATTATATTTCTATACTGCCCCATAGCCGAAGCTCTTGGGGTGGTTCACAAAAATTAAAAATCATTAAGATACATTACACAAAGCACAAAAAAGCATTTGCATAAAAACATATAGACAGATAACTCAGAAACACATGGACAACATATATCTAAAAATGATTTCTTAAACCATCAGCCAAAGATAGTCCAAGACATAATTAAAACTCATTATATGCTGCCAAATACTTGGGATAAAAGGGCAGTTTTTACCTGACACTGAAAAGATGACAGTGTTGGCACCATATGGGCCTCTTCAGTGAGATCATTCCATAATTGGGGGGGCACCACCGAGAAGGCTCTCTCTCTTGTTGCCGCCCCCGAGCCTGCCTTGGAGGACGCACCTGGAGGAGGGCCTTGGATGCTGAACATGGTGTATGGGTCGGTTCATGCCAGGAGAGGCGTTCCATCAGGTATTGTGGTCCTGAGCTGTGTAAGGCTTTATAGGTCAAAACGAGCACTTTGAATTGGGCTTGGAAACATACAGGCAGCCAGTGCAAGTGGGCCGGAATTGGTGTTATATGTTCGGACCTCCTCAACCTGTTATCAATCTAGTTGCCACATTTTACACAAACTGCAGCTTCTGAACCATCTTGAAAGTAGGGATGGCGGAGAATTCTGCCACAGATTTCAGTGAGGCCGAATGCATTGGCATTCGGCCCTTCAAAATCTGTGGCAGAATGGCCTCCCACCCCCTGTGACCCCGCGAAATCCCCCCGGAACGAAACTTACCTGGGGCTCCGGCGGCGGCTCCAGAAGCGGCTCCGGTGGCTCTAGTGGCGGCGGCGGCTGGTCTTTCGGCCGGCTGCTGTGGCCGCCATTTGCGTCCTGCCAAGCTGCCATGATAGGCTATGTAAGTATTTATGTAGCCTATCACAGCAAAGAGCAGGGATGCAAATGGCAGCTGCTACGCCATTTGCACTGCTGCTCTCTCTGTGATTGGCTACATAAGCATTTGCGTCCGCAGCAGCCAGCCGTGGTCGGAACTCTGGCTGTGGAAGGCCCTGGCTAGCGGCTCCATGGAGGCGCCGTGGAGCAGAGCAGACCCAGGGAGGATTCCGGGGGGAGGAGTGCCTCCCCCCCATCGCGAATCCAAGCTGCAAAAGGTAAGTGACTTTCATACATCCCTACTTGAAAGGCAGCCCCACATAGAGTGCATTGCAGTAGTCTAACTTGGAGATTACCAGAGCATAGATAACTGAAGCAAGGTTATCCCTGTCCAGACAGGGGCATAGCTGGACCACCAACCGAAGTTGGTAGAAGGCAGTCCATGCCACTGAGGCCACCTGAGCCTCAAGCGACAAAGATGGCTCCAGGAGAACCTCCAAGCTATGAGCCTGCTACTTCAGGGGAAGTGCAACCCCATCCAGAACAGGTTGAGCACCCTCCATATGGTCAGGAGAACCACCCACTAACAGCATCTCAGTCTTGTCTGGATTAAGTTTCAGTTTATTAGTCCTCATCCAGTCCATTGTTGCAGTCAGCCACCAATTTAGCAGACTGTGAGATTGTAGGGAATTAACCCCCTCTGTGCACCACAGTCCCAAAGCTGATTGCGGCCACACCCACTGACATCATCATCCCACCCCTCTTCTTTTTTCTTAATGCTGGGAGAGGCATGGCATTCTGTGCTTTTCCCATGAAGAAAGGTATGCAGCCACACTGGGAAGAGCGTTCATTCTTCCTGCCACTGGCAGAGTTCCTGCCATCTCCATCCCTGCTGCTTTCTCAGGCTTAGCATGCAGGATGTTATCTAGGGCTCTGTACAGACCTCTCACTTCACTTTGGATGCTTTTTTGGACCTTCTAAAGCAGCCCTGCTTTGCTTCAGACCAATTCAGACCCCATCTGCTTCGCTTCAGATTCGTATCCGAAGAGAGATTTGGATACCTGAATCATTTGGATTTGACGTTTTCCCATTGATTTGCATTGGAAAACAGAAACAGCTATAACTTTTCAGTTTTCATGAAAAAAACATGAAATTTGGAGACCTCTCAGCCCCCATGGAGGGGATCCCACCTGCCAAATTTCAGACAGTTTGGCCCAGTAGTTTTTGTGCTAGGCACAGGGGAAATCTGATTTTTTCCACAAAAACTCTGAATGCAAAGAGCTGTGGAAAGTTCACTGTTTCCACAGAAGTGCATGGAATTTGGGGACCTCTCAGCCCCCATAGAGGGGATCCCACCTGCCAAATTTCAGACAGTGTGGCCCAGTAGGAGTGCTCGAAAGTCACTTACCTCGTCTCGCAGCTTGCTTCGCAGTAGGGGGGAGGCGCTTCGCTTCTCCCCCCGAAATTCAGGCCGGGGGGGGAGGCACCTCGCCTCACCCGGCCGAAATTCAGGCCGGGGGGGAGGCGCCTCACCTCGCCTGGCTGAAATTCAGGCCGGGGAGGAGGCGCCTTGCCTCGCCCGGCCGCGAAATAAAATGTTAAAAAAAAAAACGCCCCTGTGATAGGCTACGTGACGATTAACGTAGCCTATTATGGCTAGATCTGCAAAGTCAGCCGTGATAGGCTACGTTAATCGTCAAGTGGCCTATCACGGGGGCGTTTTTTTTTTTTTACTTTTCTTGGAATGGCGGCGGCGGCAGCCAGTCAAAAGACCGGCTGCCGCCCCCGCCCCTGTCGAAGCCCTGCCGAACCGCCACTGCGACCTGCCACCGGGAGCAACATTCGGGAAAGGTAAGTCCCATCCCGGGGGGGGGGTGCGGGGTGCGGGGGGGATGCGGAGAATTTCTCCCCGAAACTACTTCGGGGGGCCGAATACGTTGGCACTCGGCCCCCCGAAGTTTCGGCGAGAAATTCTCTGACACCCCTATGGCCCAGTAGCTGTTGTGCTAGGCACAGATAAAATGTGCTCTTCTCAGAAACTCAAACCAAAGGGCATAAAGGGATAATCAGGTGTTTAAGCATTGATTAGGAGGAGGTCACTATCCCTAATCTCTGCTGTAGGTTTCTTTGAAGTGCAAATAACCCCTTTCCCCTAGTACTTTCCTATTCAGAACCACAGTCAATGACCTCAGGCTCTCAGTTGTCTTGTCTGACAGAGGCAGGAAGTAAACATAGCAACCCTACCAGATGGGCACATTAACTTGAACTAAGAACAACAACAGTTGTCTTGTCTGACCAAGTCAGGAAGACACAGTAGGCACATACTTGAACTGAGAGCAATGATTGGCTCCCCTCTTCCAGTACAGAAGGAGATGCTGTTCCTTTTGAAAGAGTGCTACTGCTGCTGCCTGCACCGGCCTCCTCAAACAGTGACCTCTGGGCACTGCAACTGGCCTCAGTACTCTGCTGCCCTACACCAGGATGCACTATCTGGACTGGGGGCAACCCAGCTTGGCTGCTAGTCCCACCAGCTCCTTGCCCACCTCTGCCCCTGCCAAGGCCCTGAAGATGCCTCATATTGGGCTTGCTTTGCCACAGAGTGTAGTATAAAATTTAAGTAATGTATGTTAATATGTGTAGTGCTTTGCCCACTGTTTTTTGAAATGTGGACTGTGTAGTGCTTTGCCACACACTGTTTGCTTGTCCAACACACAAGCATGCACACACACACACACACACACACACGGGCACAAGAAAAGCAAAAGAACTACAAGCAAAGGGGGGTGGGTGGGAGAACTATCTATAATCCTAACAGAAAAGTTTTTTTTTTTTTTTAAGGGCAAAAAGATCAAAAATGGGAAGGGAAAGAATATAGGGATGTCAGAGAATTCCGCCACGGATCTCGGTGAGGCCGAATGCCAGTGCATTCGGCCCCCCGAACTCCGTGGCAGAATGGCCTGCCCCTCCGACCCCCCCGGGATGAGACTTACCTGGGGCGGATGTTCAGGACGGCGGCGGCTCCAGTGGTGGCTTCGGCGGCGGCAAAGGCTGGTCTTCTGACCGGCTGCCAGCCTGCCACCACCGCCATTTGCAGTCTGTTTCCCCCCCCCCATTTGTGATAGGCTACATAAAGACTTACGTAGCCTATCACATCTGGGTTAAAAAAACCCAAACAAACGCGTACACAAATGGTGGCGGCTATGGCCGCCGCCACTTGCGTTCCTTATTTTTGGCCGTCTTAGTCTACATAAATATTTACATAGACTAAGACAGCAAAAATAAGGAGGAACGCAAATAGCATCCGCTATGCTATTTGCGTTCCCCCTTAGTTTCGTTGTCTTAGTCTACGTAAATATTTACGTAGACTAAGACGGCCAAAAATAAAGAACGCAAATGGCGGCAGCCGTAGCTGCCGCCATTTGCGTACGTGTTTTTTTTTTTTTTAACTCAGACGTGATAGGCTACGTAAGTCTTTACTTAGGCTATCACGGCTGAATACAGGGATGCAAATGGTGGCAGCTACGGCCGCTGCCATTTGCCTCCCTGCTAGCCAGCGGCCGGATGTCCGGCTGCTGGCGGAGCTGGCCGGCGGCTCCGTGGAATCCCCGCGGAGCGGAGCCGGCTGGCCAGGATTCCGGGGGGAGGGACGGAGCACCTCCCCCCCCCAGCGGAACCCGGTGGAGCCAGGTAAGCGGGGTTTCGTACACCCCTAAAAGAATATAGGAACTGAGAAGGATGGGGGTAGTGGTGGTGGAGGGGAGCCAAGAACAAGGAAAAGAAAGTTATCTGTCTGTCTGTCTGTCTGTCTGTCTACCTATCTATGTACACAGACAGTAAGGGAAAACTAATTGTTGAGAACTGAGAAGGGTGGGGAAGCTAATGAACAAGGCAAGACAAGGAAAACTAGAGTACTTTTTTAAAAAAATGTTTTTTAAATAAACAATCAAGAAAAGAATGAAAGGTAAAACCTATTAGAGAAGGGTGGTGGAGGGAGGAGACAAACAATCAGGTAAGGAGAGGAGGAAACTCAAACTAAGTACTTTTTAAATGTTTGTTTTTTTAAATAAAGACTCTACAAAAGAAAGAAAGGGAAAAGTTGAATTGGGAAGGAAGAACAAAGACAAAGCTGTGGTACAAACACACACACCCATACCACAGATCTAGCCAACCCTCTCTAACAACAAGTAAACCTCTTCCTCCAACTCTAACCAGCATGCTCTCTCTCACAATGCAATGAAAGCAGGCTGATCTCTCCAATATATTCAGTATCCCCTCCCCCTCCTCCTCCACCACTGTCACTGTTTGGAGACAGCTGGGTTAAGTTCAGCCCTAATTTGGCAACTAGAGTTGCCATTCGCCAAGGATCACCATTTCTTCCCTCCCTCCTCCCCTTCTTCTCCCCTTCCCCCTTTGTTCTCCTCCTTGCCCTCTCCCTGGTCTTTTGAAAGTTGATACTTTGAGAGAGGGCTGTCTGGGAATGACTTCAGTAGCTTCGAAGCTCCGAAGCAGACCGAGGCACCTTGGCAATGAGCTGCTTCACTTCAGAGCACCTCGGTGCTGTTCTGATCCACTTTGGATCATGCCGAGGCACATTCGAAGCAGCCTGCTGTCAGGAGCCCCTTAGCTGCCTCTTTAAGTCCCCTCCAATAACTAACTCACAACACAGACAAAAGGGATTCTTTCCAAGGCTTTATTCCTTTACAACTTAATAAGTCTTTCAGATGCTAATCACCAGTGACTAAGCAAGGAAACGCACTGGGGTAGTTAGCAGAGCTCCGGGTAAGGCAGTTGGTCCCCGTTTGAAGGGGAAGAGTGGGGAAACTCTGAACTTATGGGCTATGGAGAAGTCCTCCCTTTTATCCGGGGATCGTCGGGACACGACCATTATTTTAGTGCCAAGCGGACAAAGCACCGCCTCTCAGCGCCCTCCATCAGGCACCACTCCCTCTGTGTCCGCCAAGCGTCTAGCAAGATCCTATCCCCTGCTCTCTCACTGCTAGGGTCACTATCTCTCTCAGGAATGCAGGCAGAAGGAATCTCTCCCTGCCGCTGTGCCTGTGAGAGATGAGCGAGCTCCTCTCCCATGGGTGGTTGGTCCTCCTCAGAATCAGAACTACTCTGGGTCTCTATGGGATCAGTATCCACCCTGACACCTGCTTTGCTTCGTTATTCATGATTTGGACTGAAGCAGTGCACAGCCCTATTGTTATGTCAGATCTCAAATCAGAGATAACTGCAGCTA
The DNA here is from genome assembly GCF_057233095.1 of Heloderma suspectum. Classification (NCBI taxonomy): domain Eukaryota; kingdom Metazoa; phylum Chordata; class Lepidosauria; order Squamata; family Helodermatidae; genus Heloderma; species Heloderma suspectum. The sequence goes on from NC_139462.1 coordinate 77,186,530, forward strand.
TGCCCTTGGAAGAACCACAGGAGACTCTGGGGGCCAGATCGGGGGGCCTGGCAGGCCAGATTAGGCCAGCAGGCTGGGGGTTCTGCACCCCTGCTTTAAATGCATACATACATGTAACATATTGTCTAGTTTACTTCTATTATACTGTGTTAAATGCTTTTATAAATGGAAATTTTATAAAAGTTGCCAAAGATGAAATCCATACATGTGGGGCCTGTTCATAATGTATCATATAGTTGGGAAGAAGTTCTCAAGTCTATCATGTATTTATTTATTTATTTTATTTATTTATGTATTTATTGCATTTAGATCCTGCCTTTTTTCCTCTTGCAAGGAACCCGAGGTGGCTTACATTCTCCTCCTCCTCTCCATTTTATCCTCACAACAACAACCCTGCGAGGTAGGTTGGGCTGAGAGTCTGTGACTGGCCCAAAGTCACCCAGTGAGCTTCCATGGCCAAGTGGGGAATAGAACCCGGATGTCCCGGCTCCCAGTCCAGGTTGCCTTCAGACCATACAGGCCTTGGATAACTTGTGACCTGCCAAGCCAAATTGAGCCCATCAGCCATATATAGTGACCCTTGATCAATTTGTTCTCACTGTCTGCTTAGAGTGCCAAAATAGCCAAACTGATGGGCTACATTGAGCTTGGTAGGTCACAAATTGTTCAAATTTAGAGAAGAGAAATAAAAGTAGGATTGTGGTAGACTGGGTTGCTTTAAACACACTATGGTGTATTCAGTTTTGTTCCATTAGCAACATCTCTGCTTCATCTTGGAATGTCCTCTTCATTTCACCATTAGGGGTGTACAAAACCCCACTTACCTGGCTCTGCTGGGTTCCGTGGCGGGGGGGAGTTGATCTGGTCCTCCGCCAGGAATCCTTGATGGGGGGGGGGAGACGATCCGGTCCTCCCCCCTGGAATCCTGCCCTGCTGGCTCCGCTCTGCGGCCAGTCTGCAGAGCCGCTGGCTGGGCCGATCCGCAGCGGGGCCTGCATCCGCTGCTGGGATGTTGTGGATGCAAATGGCATCCTGCGTAGGGGACGCCATTTGCATCCCTACTCTTTTGCCGTGATAGCCTATGTAAATACTTACGTAGCCTATTATGGCAAAGAGTAGGGGCGCAAATGGCGTAGCAGCTGCCATTTACGCCCCTGCTCTTTGCCGTGTTAGGCTGTGTAAGTATTTATGTAGCCTATCATGGCCTAATGCAGGTAGGGATGTCAGAGAATTCCGCCACGGATCTTGGTGAGGCCGAATGCCAGTGCATTCGGCTCCCTGAACTCCGTGGCAGAATGGCCTGCCCCCCCGCCCCCCGTGGATCCCCCCCTAGGACGAGACTTACCTGGGGTGGATGTTCCAGATGGCAGTGGCTCCAGCGGCGGCTTCGGCGGCCAGTCTTCTGACCGGCTGCTGCCGCTGCCATTTGCAGTCTGGTTCCCCCCCCCCATTCATGATAGGCTACGTAAAGACTTGCGTAGCCTATCACATTTGGGTTAAAAAAAAACAAAAACGCCAGGTAAGCGGGGTTTCGTACACCCCTAAATGCAGGCATGCAAATGGCGGCTGCAGCAGCCTGGCAGCGGCCGGAAGAGGAGCCAGAGCCACCGCCGCCGCATCCGCTGCCACATCCGCCGCCACATCTGCCGCTGCCGCATCCACCGCCAGGTAGGTCTGTTCCAGGTTAGGGGATGGTGGGGAGGGAGGCCAACATCTCCAACATCGCTATTCACCATTGAGGCCTCTTCCTGACCATTTCTTACCCCATATCTGAATTAGTTATTCTTAAAATTCTATGAAGACACGATTAGGTAAAGCTCATGCATTGCACCTTTTTTACCTGGCTCATTCCTGTTTTAAAATGGTCTTATGCACATTTGTACATAGAATTGAAATCATTCATGATTAGGCTGAAGTAGATTTGCTCACACTGTAGTAGAGCACAAAGGCCTTAATGCAGACATTACAATTGGTCAATTTACTTATTAGTTCATCACATTGATACAATGTACTCTCTCAAGTAATGGGCATCCTATCATTCACATCTTGTGCCTGCCGTTCGATAATATCAATCACCATAATTTGACTGGTTAATGCAGTAAAACTTTTAAAATACAGCAATGATTAGAATATCCTTGCAATAATTCCAGTAGTCATAAGGAACTTCCCTACCTTGAATCTCTCTTAATTTTTTTTTTCACAATAGTTCAGTTTCCTCACACTAGGGTGGCCACTTATACATAGGGACGACAGAGAAATCTGCCATGGAACCAAATGAGTTTGGATTTTGATGAATTCGATCCACAGATTCTGTTGTCAACCAGCTCCTCCCCTTTTAGGTGGATTCTGGGGACTTACGGACAGGTTTTCCAACTTTCCTGAATTTTGAGAAAATTTCATCATAGAAAAATACGCTTACACCCCTGCCAAAAATGTGTATTTCCCCCATAGGCTAAAGCGTGAGAATTTATAGATACCAATACCATTTCAAGATGACTCCAGCATAATGTAGGGAGGTGGTGATGAAGATATGCATCTTACGTTGCAATCTGATGTTAACTTGCTTAGGACTCAGAGCCAAACTAAATGTCCTTCTAATTTGTTCTGCTTACTTACTACTGTAAGTGTGTGCAGGCCTGCTTAAGATTGGGACCATGGTGATTTGGGAGGGGGGATTTAAGCATTCCCCTCCCAGTTTTGGCCCCCAATTCCCCCTCCCCATGGGGGGCTGTTAAAAAAGGAACAACATCTCCATTGGAATCCAATGGAGATTTTTTTTCTTTACCGCTCCCCTCAATATGTGTGGGGAATTTTGAACCAAAAATGAGAGGAGGAAGTGTAAATCCCCCCTAAAATCACCATAGTTCCAATCCAAATTGGGTCTGTGTGCCCTTAAGTAAGCCAATCACGCATAGCTCTGCTATGCATCATTAGCAGAACATTTAGTCTGGCCCTGAGGCTGTAATCCTATAAGTTACTTGGGAGTAAGTCCTATCAAGCTCAGTGGGGCTTGCTTCTGAGCTGATAAATATTGCATTAAAGTCCTACTAAGCCTTGCAGGAATTCCTTTGGGGTAGAAATGATTATGCTGTTACAGATTAAAATGTCAATTTAAAAAGATAAATAGGTGCACCGTCCAAAATGTGATAATGACAACAGATCAGTGGTGAGGGTGATGCATCAGTACAAATTTTAGTTTAGCTAACAGAACAAATTTTAGTGTAGCTAACAAGTTACAGAGCAGAGTTTACTGAAGAGGAGCTGTTTTAGCACATTGTCACAAAAAATGTCAGTCCTGCATCTTAAAAACTAACAAATTGATCCTGGCATGAGGTTTCATAGGCCACAGTCTACTTCACGGGGTGTATCGGTACATTTTGTTTTCTGCAACTGATATTGCAAGACTGAGTATAAATGTTCCATTTCTAAAAATAACATAAGAAGAACTGTGCTGGATCAGATGAAAGGCCTATCTAATCCAGCATTTTGTTTGCACAGTGACCAATCAGATGCTTGTGGGAAGCCCACAACAGGACATGAGCACAACAGCAGCCTCATGCTTGTGTTCCCCAGCAACTGGCCTACAGAAGCATACTGCTTCTAGTATTGGAGGTAATATATAGCTATAATGACTAGCAGCCATTGATAGCCCTATTTTCCATGAATTTGTCTAATGCTCTTTTAAAGCCATCCAGGTTGGCAGCCCTTTACTCCTCTAATGTTGCAGAAATGGCCCTGTACGGCTGCCATTTTGCGCAACATTAAATATAGGAAATTACGGAGCCCCCATCTTGCATAAGAATGGCAGCTCACAGCGAGGAGTGGGTGGCTGTGGGACTCTCCTGGACTGCTTGCCGAGCCCTTCAGGGCTCACGTCGCCCAGTGAGCGGGGGCGGGCAGCAGTGGTGACCCGGCAAGTGCCCATGATTGGCGGGCGCGCGTGAGTCCGTCCATCCCTATTCTCCTAAGGCTTAGTTACTGGCAGTAAGAACGTTAAGCTACATTATGCTACAATTTTGGCCCCACCCCTTTTGCCTTTGGTCCCACCCAACACTGAAATGCAGCCCCTGAGAGCTTCTCTGCAATTGAATTTGGCCCTTGGGCTCAAAGAGTTTCAACACCCCTGGATCAAAGGACTGCAAGAAGCAGTCTTAGTATGGGTTTGGTCCAAGCCCTTTCAGGAACTGAAAATTTGGATAATTAATGCATGTGTGTAAGGGGGGGGCATGATCCACACTCATCTATGTGTCCTTCTTAGGATGTTTATAGAGAGTACGTTTGTGTTCTTCGGTAAATGCAGATTTCCTGATCACATGTAGAGGGGACCCTCCACACAGGCAGCCTTCTATAGACATTCTAATGAGTGTGTTTAGGTTGAGGGTGTGCAGCCTGGCCCCATCCCCCCAATTCTCATTATCCATGTTTTGAATGCTTGAAAAGGGCTCTTATGCCCCTGGGTATCTCACACATGTGTATATGTTTCTTTTTGTCTTCCGAACCAGAATAGTTTGTATTTAAGCAGTGTTGTATTGTGTGTACTGTTTTAAGCATCTGAGAATTCTTCAAGGATGAAAACATGTTATAAATATAAATGTTTTAGTATAAAATGCATTCCCTGGGATTTTAAGAGCATGTTATCTTGTTTGATGGGGGTGGGGGGAATAAGTATGTTACATTCTTACCTTGTGTATTTATTTTGCCCTCATAAATGTCAGGTACAGGTTCTCTTATATCCAGTACACTCAGACCTTCACAGCTGGGATTAACTGGTCCCCTCTCAATTATAAACAGTAAACATCACTGAGACTACATGCAGGCTAAACTACATTACTTTTCATTGATACAATAACACTTTCCCAGGAGAAGCTGAAGAAATATTTATTATGTGGATTCATGGAAATGCTGACAGTATAGCCTTGCTCAAACTGCTGTTCATAAGAAAATCTGCACATAAGCAGCTATAATATCCAGGTCTTCAGACCTCTCACATGAAACTTTTTCCCAGTTATTTATTTGTTATTGCATCCAATGGTATTCCTGATGGTAGTTTCTCCTACCCTTGGAGCCACTGTGAGGATGGTTGTATAGTCAATCATCCAGCCTGTAATCTGGGCAACTTAAGGTGCGGTTCTCCAGGCCAGCAGTTTGTATTTCCTCCAGCAACAGATGACAGGAATCTTGCCTTGTCTTCGGAGTATCTCTGCTGCTCAGAAAAGAGCCTGATTTATAGGGTGATAAGGAGAGGCACAGCAAAAGGCAAGTGATCTCAGTGGCAGCAAGGGGTGTCCTGATCTCCTTCTCTTTGCGTGAATGGGAGAGGTGAGGATGGTAAGTTCAATTATATATGGGAACATAAGAAGAGCCATGCTGGATCAGACCAAGGGTCCATCTAGTCCAGCATTCTGTTCACGCAGTGGCCAACCAGCTGTCAATGGGAGACCCACAAGCAGGACACAAGCTCTACAAGTCTTCTCAAAAGTAACTTCTATTCAGTTCATTGGGTTTGCTTCCAGCAGCCATGAGCCACACTGAGCCTCTTGTCTCAGGTGGTGGATTGGAAGGGGTGGCAAAACAGACACCCCCCTTATGCTGCCTAAATCCTTGCAGCTGTGGGGCCCAAGCCCCTACTGCACTACTGGAACAAGTGTGCCTTTGCCAGCTGTTGCTGTACTACTTGAGCGCCAGCCTTCTGGCACTCCAAGGTCAGCCAGCAGCCTGTTGGGCATGTTGTTGTTGTTGTTCAGTTGTTAAGTCGTGTCCAACTCTTCGTGACCCCATGGACCATAGCACTCCAGGCCTTCCTGTCCTCCGCTCTCTCCCGGAGCGTGCTCAAGTTCATATTCATTGCAACGGTGGTGCTATCTAGCCATCTCATCCTCTGCCGTCCCCTTCTCCTTTTGCCTTCAAACTTTCCCAGCATCAGGGTCTTTTCCAGGGAGTTTTCTCTTCGCATTAGGTGGCCAAAATATTTCAGCTTCAGCTTCAGTATCTGCTCTTCCAATGAGCACTCAGGGTTGATTTCCTTTAGGATGGACTGATTTGACCTCCTTGCAGTCCAGGGGACTCGTAAGAGTCTTCTCCAGCACCATAGTTCGAAAGCATCAATTCTTTGGCGCTCAGCCTTCCTTATAGTCCAGCTCTCACAGCCATACGTTACTACTGGGAAAACCATAGCTTTGATTATACGAACCTTGGTCGGCAAGGTGATGTCTCTGCTTCTTACTATGCTGTCTAGGTTTGCCATAGCTTTCCTCCCAAGGAGCAAGCGTCTTTTAATGTCATGGTCTGCAGTGATCTTGGAGCCCAAGAAAATAAAATCTGTCACTGCCCCTTCTATATGCCAGGAAGTGATGGGGCCAGATGCCATGATTTGAGTTTTTTTAATGTTGAGTTTCAAACTTTCACCCTCAACAAGAGGCTCTTTAGATCCTCTTCGCTTTCTGGCATTAGGGTGGTATCGTCTGTGTATCTGAGGTTGTTGATAATTCTCCCGGCAATCGTAATTCTGACCTGTGATTCATCCAACCCGGCGTTTCTCATGATGTACTCTGCATATAAATTAAATAAGCAGGGTGACAATAAACAGCCTTGTCGTACTCCTTTCCCAATTTTGAACCAATCAGTTGTTCCATGTCTGGTTCTTACTGTTGCTTCTTGACCCTCGTACAGGTTTCTCAGGAGACAGGTAAGGTGGTCTGGTACTCCCATCTCTTTCAGAATTTGCCACAGTTTGTTGTGATCCACACAATCAAAGGATTTAGCGTAGTCAATGAAGCAGAAATAGACGTTTTTCTGGAATTCTCTTGCTTTCTCCATGATCCAGTGAATGTTGGCGATTTGATCTCTAGTTCCTCTGCCTCTTCAAAACCCAGCTTGTACTTCCGGTAGTTCTCGGTTCACATGCTGCTGAAGCCTAGCTTGTAGGATTTTGAGCATCACCTTGCTGGCATGTGAAATGAGCGCAATTGTGCGGTAGTTTGAACACTCTTTGGCATTGCCCTTCTTTGGAATTGGAATGTAAACTGACCTTTTCCAGTCTTGTGGCCACTGTTCAGTGTTCCAAATTTGTTGGCATATTGAGTTAGGGATGGCAGAGAATTCTGCTACGGTTTTCAGTGAGGCTGAATGCACTGGCATTCGGCCCCCCGAAATCCGTGGCGGAATGCCCTGCCCACCCACCGATCCCCCCCGGGATGAGACTTACCTGGGGCAGATGTTCCAGGCGGCAGCAGCTCCAGCGGCGGCTTCGGTGGCGGCGGCGGCTGGTCTTCCGACCGGCTGCCGTCACCGCCATTTGCAGTCTCATCTTTTTTTTTTTTTACATAGATGTGATAGGCTACGTAAAGACTTACGTAGTTTATCACATCTGTGTTAAAAAAAACCCCACGTACGCAAATGGCGGCAGCTACGGCGGCCGCCATTTGCGTTCCTTATTTTTCGCCGTCTTAGTCTACGTAAATATTTACATAGACTATTACGGCAAAAATAAAGGGGAATGCAAATAGCGTAGTGGATGCTATTTGTGTTCCTTTTTGATTCGCCGTTTTAGCCTACATAAATATTTACGTAGGCTAAAACGGCAAATCAAAAAGGAACGCAAATGGTTGAATACAGGGACACAAACGGCGGCGGCTATGGCAGCCGCCATTTGCGTCCCTGCTACCCAGCGGCCAGATGTCAGGCTGCTGGCAGAGCCAGCCAGCGGCTCCGTGGAATACCCATGGAGCGGAGCCGGCCAGGAAGGACTCCGGGGGGAGGGACGGAGCGCCTCCCCCCCACCACGAAGCAGATCCATGAAACGGTAAGTAACTTTTGTACATCCCTATATTGAGTGCAGCACTTTAACAGCATCATCTTTTAGGATTTTAAATCGCTCAGCTGGAATACTGTCATCTCCGCTAGCTTTGTTGTTAGTAATGCTTCCTAAGGCCCACTTGACTTCACTCTCTAGGATGTCTGGCTCAAGTCCAGTGACTGCACTATCATGGCTATCAGGGACATTCAGATCTTTCCTGTATAGTTCTTCTGTGTATTCTTCCACCTCTTCTTAATCTCATCTACTTCTCTTAGGTCCCTGTCTTCTTTGTCCTTTATCGTGCCCGTCTTTGCACAAAACATTCCCTTGATATCTCCGATTTTCTTGAAAAGATCTCTAGTCTTTCCCATTCTATTGTTTTCCTCGATTTCTTTGCATTGTTCATTTAAGAAGGCCTTCTTGTCTCTCCTTGCTATTCTCTGGAACTCTGCATTCAGTTGGATATGTCTTCCCCTTTCTCCCTTGCTTTTCACTTCCCTTCTTTCCTCAGCTACTTGTAAAACCTCCTCAGACAGCCACTTGGCTTTCTTGCATTTCTTTTTCTTTGGGATTGATTGAGTTGCTGCCTCCTGAACAATGTTACAGACCTCTGTCCATAGTTCCTCAGGCACCCTGTCTATCAGGTCTAATCCCTTAAATCTATTTGTCACCTCCACTGTATATTCATAAGGGATATGATTTAGGTCATACCTGAATGGTTTAGTGGTTTTCCCTACTAGGGATGTACGAAAGCCACTTACCTTTTCGACGGGGTGATTCCGTGGAGCCACCGACCAGGGCCACCCGCAGCCGGACATCTGCCCACTGGACAGCATTCTACAAAAAACACAACCGTGTACGCAAATGGCGGCGGCTACGGCGGCCGCCATTTGCTTTCCCTTTTTTTCGCTGTTTTAGCCTACGTAAATATTTATGTAAGCTATTACGGTGAAAAAAAGGGGAACGCAAATAGTGTAGTGGGCGCCATTTGCGTTCCTTCCCCCCCTGCCGTTTTAGCCTACGTAAATATTTACATAAACTATTTCGGCGGGGGAAAAAAGGAAAGCAAATGGTGCTAACTACGCTATTTGCATTCCTCTTTTTTTCGCCATAATATCTTACGTAAATATTTACGTAGGTTAAAACAGCAAAGAAAAGGGAATGCAAATGGCGGCCGCCGTAGCCGCCGCCATTTGCGTAAGCTTTTTTTTTTTGCTTGCCGTGATAGGCTACGTAAGTATTTATGTAGCCTATCATGGCAAAGGCAGCTACGCAAGTGGCGTGGTGGCTGCCATTTGAGTCCACAGCAGCTGGCCAAGAGACCAGCTGCTGCCGCCGGAGCCGCTGCAACATCCGCCCCAGGTAAGCTTCGTCCTGGGGGGGATTCTGTGGGGGGCGGGGGGTGGGAGGCCGTTCCGCCACGGGTTTCAGGGGGCCGAATGCCAGTGCATTCAGCCTCACTGAAATCCGTGGCGGAATTCTCCGCCATCCCTATTCCCTACGTTCTTCAATTTAAGCCGAAATTTTGCAATAAGAAGCTCATGATCTGAGCCACAGTCAGCTCCAGGTCTTGCTTTGACTGACTGTATAGAGCTTCTCCATCTTTGGCTGCAAAGTACATAATCCATCTGATTTCGATATTGACCATCTGGTGATGTCCATGTGTAGAGTCGTCTCTTGTGCTGTTGGAAAAGAGTGTTTGCTATGATCAGCGTGTTCTCTTGGCAAAACTCTATTAGCCTTTGTCCTGCTTCATTTTGTACACCAAGGCCATGCTTGCCTGTTATGCTGGTTATTTCTTGACTTCCTACTTTAGCATTCCAATCCCCTATGATGAAGAGGACATCTTTTTTTGGTGTTAGTTCTAGAAGGCGTTGTAGGTCTTCATAGAACCGATCAACCTCAGCTTCTTTGGCATCAGTGGTTGGGGCACAGACTTGAATTACTGTGATGTTGAATGGTTTGCCTTGTATTCGTACTGAGATCATTCTATCGTTTTTGAGATTGTACCCCAATACTGCTTTTCCCACCCTTTTGTTGACTATGAGTGCTACTCCATTTCTTCTAAGGGATTCTTGCCCACAGTAGTAGATATAATGGTCACCTGAATTATATTCGCTCATGCTTGTCCATTTTAGTTCGCTGATTCCCAAGATGTCGATGTTCAATCTTGCCATCTCATGTTTGACCACCTCCAGCTTACCTTGATTCATTGATCTGACATTCCAGGTTCCTAAACAATATTGTTCTTTACAGCATCGGACTTTCTTTTCACCACCAGACACATCCACAGCTGAGTGTCCCTTCGGCTTTGGCCCAGCCACTTCACTCTTTCTGGTGCTACTTGGAAATTCCTTCTGCTCTTCCCCAGTAGTATATTGGACACCTTCTGACCTAAGGGGCTCATCTTCCGGCGTCATATCTTTAGCCGTGTGGTATGTTCCATGGGGTTTTCTTGGCAAGAATACTGGAGTGGGTTGCCATTTCCTTCTCCAGTGGACCACATTTTGTCAGAACTCTCCACCATGACCTGTCCGTCTTGGGTGGCCCTGCACAGCATAGCTTATGGCTTCACTGAGTTACGCAAGCCCCTTCGCCATAACAAGGCAGTGATCCATGAAGGGGCTGTTGGGCATAGAGTACCACAGTTGTGCTCCCTGAGGTCGTGCCAGCAGTTGCCTGGCTGGGCACTCTACAGTGGGCCAGGAAGCAGTGATTTTAAGTGCAGCTGTAGCACCATCTTTAAATAAAAGAGAAAGTGAGCAGCGGTGGCTGCCTTGCCAGATGGCTAGGCTGGCTGAGAGCTGGAGTATCAGAAACAATCCAGTGTAATCCAATGTAATCAGAGCAAGGCAAAGAGAAACAGGGAGAGCACAAATTGCTGGTGGCCGGTCTGCCAGCAGCCTCTTCCAACTTCCTTATCCAGGTCTATAAAACAACAGGGTGCAGCTGACTCCAAAGCCCATGATAAAGCTCTTAGCCCCAGTGCAACAGGGTGGGGCCACGAAGCAGGTCTTGAGCAACCCCTACTTAAGCCTTTGGAAAGTGCTAGGGTTGGGCTGCTGTCTGAGGTGAGCAGATAAGGTGGCCATGTGTTCTCTTTTACAGAGGACCATCCTCTAATCTGAAAGGGTGCCAGAGAATCATCCTCTGTTTGGAGCTGTCCTGTCCAGTTTCAGTTCAGAGATAAAGAACTTCAAGAACCATTGCCCATTGACAGTGAGCATCTGGATAGCAGGTTGAACAGGCAGGCACAGAGGTCCCCAGCTCACAGTCTTCTACACTATGGTGACATTTAAATTATAATAATTATTGCTAAATTTACATCTGTTCATCTAAATTAGCATATGCAAATTGATGTCCCCTTTTGCTCTCTGTTTGGGTGATGCACTTCCTCTTTTTTGACGATTCATAAGTGGCCACCCTATGAGCAGGAAGCTGGGAACCCAGAGCCGAGGGGTAAAGCCAGAAGTCAGGATTGAAGAGCAAGTCAGGACTGAAGGACAAAGTAGGAGGGAGGATCAGAAGTCAGGACCAAAGAGCAACCATAGGATATAGAAATACACCAGGATGACCTTGTTGCTGAGGCCAAACAGACTTTGGGGTAGGGGGCTTTTAAGATCTGGATTGGGGCCCCTGTGCCTCTCTAGAGTAAAAATGAAAAGACATCGCTCCTAGACACACATTTAAAGTAATGCCTGTTTTGGCCCTCAAGCAAGGCTTAAGTGGAACAGGAAGCCCTCTTATTGGCTGGGGCTTTGGGAGGCAGGGGAGATCAGAGTCAGTAGTACAGGGCCTAAGGATACTAAACTGTACAAGCAGACGCTGTGGCATAAAGTTCAGTGGCTCAACACACAGAGCAGATGCACACAGAATCAAAGGTTCACAGTTTGAGACTCAGTAGGTAGCTCCTTTGATGTTTCAGAAGAGTACTGGCAAGTCTTGGGAGTTCAGCACAGACAGGGCAGCTATCAAGAATACAGATTTGATTTCATTGTATGAACATTGCATGTGAATGGCGCAATTAAGAGGGAACTTCCCTTGTGTCCTTTTCTTTATATGAGTTAATTCACATGACATGATGGTTGATTCACATGACTATGTGGGTGTATAGTGGACTGGCCACATTGTCTTGGTTCCCAACCAGTCTTGTTAAACCTCCACCACAAGCACACAGCAGACAACTTCTGGTAATATGCCAAAAGCTGAATCATGTACAGTCAGGGCCAGAAATATTGGAACAAGGATAACTGTTTTGGCAGTTGGCTTCTGTACACCACCACACTGAAGTTGAAAGGAAACACACCCACATGGATGGGAGCAAAATCAGGACTTTCAGCTGTAATGCAAGGGGTGTGACAAAAGTGGGGCATTAACCATTCAGGAAGTACAGCCAGTGGCATACACACACACACATCGTTGGTGGCTCATAAGTAATGGAACAAACCAACATCATTTCAAACTTAAGGGTCGCCTTTAATACCCGAATGAAAATCCTTTGCAGTCAATGACTGCCTGAAGTCTGGAACCCATGCACATGACCAAATGCTGAGTTTCCTCCCCTGAGATGCTTTGCCAGGCCTTCACTGCAGCTGCCTTCAGCTGCTGCTTGTTTGTGGGTCTTTCTGCCTTCAGTCTTGTCTTCAGTAAGTGAAAAACATGCTCTATTGGGTGGAGATCAGGTGACTGACTTGGCCATTGAAAAGCATCCCACTTCTTTGCCTTCAGAAACTCTGGGATAGCTTTTGCTGTATGTTTTGGGTTATTATCCATCTGCAATATGAAGTGGCGTCCTATCCGTTTGGCAGCATTTGGCTGAGTCTGAGCAGAAAGTATAGCCCTATATACTTCAGAATTCATCCTGCTGCTTTGATCAGCAGTCAGGTCATCAATAAACACCACTGACCCGGCTCCATTGGCAGCCATACATGCCCATGCCATAACACTGCCTCCACCATGTTTGACAGATGATGTGGTATGCTTTGGATCATGAGCTGTTCCTTTCCTTCTCCATACTTTTCTCTTCCCATCATTCTGGTACAAGTTAATCTTGGTTTCATCAGTCCAAAGAATCTTATTCCAGAACTGGGTAGGCTTTTTAGGTGTTTGCTGGCAAAGGCTAATCTGGCCTTTCTGTTCTTGAGCGTTACCAGTGGTTTGCACCTTGTTGTGATTGTGAAGCCTCTGTATTTACATTCATAAAGCCATCTCTTGACTGTAGATGTTGACAATGACATGCCTACCTCCGCAAGAGCGTTCTTGACCTGGCTTGATGTTGTGAAAGGGTTCCTCTTCACCATGAGCAGAATTCTGTGGTCATCCACTTTAGTTGTCTTCCGTGGTCTTCCAGGCCTTTTGCTTTTGCTGAGCTTGCCAGTTAATTCCTTCTTTTTCAGGATGTTCCAAACTGTTGTATTGGCCACTCCCACTGTTTTTGCTCTCTCTCTGATGGGTTTATTTTGTTTCCTCAGCCTAATGATGGCCTCCTTCACTCGCATGGACACCTCTTTGGCCCTCATGTTGGGAGTTGCAGTGAACAGCTACCGAATGCAAATGTAACACTCAGAAACACCTCCAGGCCTTTTATCTGCTTGATTGGTCATGGGGTCCCCAGGAAACAGGCCACACTTGGCCATGCAGCTGCTTGTCAGCCATTCGTTCCATTACTTATGAGCCACCAACGATGGGTGTGTGTGTGTGTATGCCACTGGCTGTACTTCCCGAATGGTTAGTGTCCCACTTTTGTCAAACCCCTTGAATTACAGCTGAAAGTCCTGACTTCGCTCCCATCTGGGTGTGTTTCCTTTCAACTTCAATGTGGTGGTGTACAGAGGCCAACTGCCAAAACAGTTATCCTTGTTCCAATGTTTCTGGCCCTCACTGTATGTGGCAATTATGACTTCTGATGACTAATTCTTCCATAGGTCTGGGAGTCAATTCATGTCAGCTTATTGAACAACCACAGTATGCTACATGGTTCTGTGAATTTGTCCTTAAGTAAATGGAGGGCCAGTGTTGTCCAACAGCATTTAGTCATTTATGACTGTGACCTCTGGGGCAAGGCAGCATCAATCACCCACAGTTCTCCATCTGTAAGATAGGCATTATTATTGTGTTCTCCACAGGGATGTTGTAAGGATCAACTAAATTCCACACTACTTTGCACCTTAAAGGGCATATGGAGGATAGTGAAAATAGCACAGAACACTACACCTACCAGTAAAAGAGCAATAGATATGAAATGGCTGTTTCAACTTCCTTTTCAGTACTTCAGTAATAATTACTGCTGCTCAAAGCTTGACAGGGTGGTATCGTTTTTCTAAATGTTAGAAGTGGAAGGCAACAGAAGTGGATGTCTGTCTTGTCAGCAATCATTTTTAATACCTTGAAAATTCATTAGATGTACAGATTGATAAAAAGCTCATAGAAATCCACAAATTAGCTTCCTTAAACAGAAATCACTTGGCCTTTTAATGATGGCAAAGAGTTACTTTATCATTAATTTCTTATTTTGTTTCTTATCCCACCCCAGTTGTATTATTCCATTTGTAATTGCAAATGAAGAGAGAGGCTTGAAGTTAGAGTTCATTGTGTCCTCCAATTTGCCAAACCATTTTCTTGTGTTGTGGAATGTCTCCTTCAGTAGTGAAAGTGCTGACTCAGTGACAAAAGATTACTCAGCGTTAGATTGTGGGCTTGGTTTCATTGTCAGTAGTATACAGGATTTCCGGCCAACAACAAGTCAAGATGTTTTGGCTGAGGTTTTCAGCTTCCCCTGAAACCAGGAGTTGTGACACTTGCTAGTTCCAGTCTGCAGTAAAGGGCTTCAGTCCACGGAGAAGTATACTCTTGGGAGTTTGTCTATGGAAGTATCTGTAAATGTGGTCCTGTTTAACTTCAGAACCTACACCAGACATCCCAGTGGATAACCAAGCTAATCCAAACAGACAAGCATAGCTACAGATGAAATTGTACATTGAAATATATTTAATGCCTTATTTTAGAAAATTAGAAATTAAAAGAAAGTGGTGGTATGGTGTTTATATGAGTGTGATTACAGAGGAAGAGAATGCATCAAAAATATGAGATTAATTAAAAGAATTGCAATTGCCAAAGCTGGTACTATGAATTTAGTTAATATTAATAAGATAGTGGCTTGAGCTTCTAACATTGTTATGACTTGTCCTTCCTCTTTTCCCCTGTTTACTACTTGCAGTTTAAAGCTAAACTAAAACTAAACTAAACTAAAATATAATTTTTAATTCTCCCTTTTCCTTCTCCTTCACATTACTTGAATATAAAAACCACATTAAAGCATCACTAAGTTCATCTAGCCATGTGATGAATAAAGGTAGAAGCTAGAGTGAAAGGAAAAACCCCAAACTTGGAAATAATTCTAAGTCCTATCTTCAGAAATAACTTCAAGTCCCAAACTCAGAAAATATTCCAAGTTCTAAAATCTAAGAGTCTAGAGAAATCCATAGTTACCCAAACCCTTGGGTCTGGTGGTGAGGCAGAAAGAATGAAGTGAGGCAGCAGCAGCAGCAGAAAAGAGCTGTCCCTACCTATGCTTTTACACACTTGTTCTGGTCAAATGTGGGGGCCCCAATGAGAAATGAGACAACCACCTTCCAATCAAAAGGGTGTGTGTGTGTGTGTGTGTGTGCTCAGACCACCTGCTCACCAATCAGAAGTAAGGTGTCTTATCTATCTCCAACAATCTCACGGTTTATGCACACGTGTTTTGGGCAACATTTCTGGCACCACTACTAAAGAATTAATTTGAAGTTTCCTAAAACATGGCTGAAAGTCTGCCATCTGGGCATGATATCTTGATTGACATATTTCTCCCTGATATCTCTTCTTTGAGCTCACGATCATCTTCGGTCATATTGTTACTCGTGCCCAATGCTATGGCTTCTACACCCAACTAGAGTCAAATAAGGACATTCTCTTATCAGCAGGTGTACACCACAAGATGACAAAACAGTACTTTTCTTCCTCTTAGAGGGTGTCTGAGCATGCTCAGTTCTTCTGTTCTTTCATTCACACACTCACGTTAGCTCATATCTGCCAGCCTGCCATGGCCTTGAGATCGCCTTGTGAAGCCACTTGTAAAGACAGCTGCATTTTTTCCCCTTTCTTCAAAGCCAGTCCTACAAAACCTTAGTTAGAGTCTCTGTGAGTGAGATAACATCAATTAGCATAGAATCAAAACTCCAAACTCTTCTGGCCCAGGGATCAAGAGTCTGGATTATAAATCTGATTCTTAAATATTAATCTATGGTCTTTTAGGGGGCCTTCTTGTAGATCTCCCTAAAACCCTTATTCAGATCATTTCATCATTCTAGATCAAATTAGCCATCTTTTGTTCAGTCTTTTGTCAGCAACATTATTTCACCCTTTTAGTAGCAGATTAACAGTATCCTCCACATGGAACGTATCACAAGGCTAAAAGATATGACGCCGGAAGATGAGCCCCTCAGGTCGGAAGGTGTCCAATACACTACTGGGGAAGAGCAGAGGGTATTTCCAAGTAGCACCAGAAAGAGTGAAGTGGCTGGGCCAAAGCCGAAAGGACACTCAGCTGTGGATGTGTCCGGTGGTGAAAAGAAAATCCGATGCTGTAAAGAACAATATTGTTTAGGAACCTGGAATGTCAGATCAATGAATCAAGGTAAGCTGGAGGTGGTCAAACATGAGATGGCAAGATTGAACATTGACATCTTGGGAATCAGCGAACTAAAATGGACAGGCATGGGTGAATTTAATTCAGGTGACCATCATATCTACTACTGTGGGCAAGAATCCCTTAGAAGAAATGGAGTAGCACTCACAGTCAACAAAAGGGTGGGAAAAGCAGTCCTGGGGTACAATCTTAAAAATGATAGAATGATCTCAGTACGAATCCAAGGCAAACCATTCAACATCACAGTAATTCAAGTCTATGCCCCAACCACTGAGGCCAAAGAAGCTGAGGTTGATCGGTTCTATGAAGACCTACAACACCTTCTGGAACTAACACCAAAAAAAGATGTCCTCTTCATCATAGGGGATTGGAATGCTAAAGTAGGAAGTCAAGAAATCACCGGGATAACAGGCAGGCATGGCCTAGGTGTACAAAATGAAGCAGGACAAAAGCTAATAGAGTTTTGCCAAGAGAACACGCTGATCATAGCAAACACCCTTTTCCAACAGCACAAGAGACGACTCTACACATGGACATCACCAGATGGTCAATATCGAAATCAGATTGATTATGTCCTTTGCAGCCAAAGATGGAGAAGCTCTATACAGTCAGTAAAAACAAGACCTGGAGCTGACTGTGGCTCAGATCATGAGCTGCTTCTTGCAAAATTTTGGCTTTTTGGACTGAATGTCCCTGATAGCCATGATAGTGCGGTCACTGAACTTGAGCCGGACATCCTAGAGAGTGAAGTCAAGTGGGCATTAGGAAGCATTAGTAACAACAAAGCTAGCAGAGATGACAGTATTCCAGCTGAGCTATTTAAAATCCTAAAAGATGATGCTGTTAAAGTGCTGCATTCAATATGCCACCAAATTTGGAACACTCAACAGTGGCCGCAAGACTGGAAAAGGTCAGTTTACATTCCAATTCCAAAGAAGGGCAACCCCAAAGAGTGTTCAAACTACTGCAGAATTGCGCTCATTTCACATGCCAGCAAGGTGATGCTCAAAATCCTACAAGCTAGGCTTCAGCAGTATGCGAACCGAGAACTACCGGAAGTACAAGCTGGGTTTAGAAGAGGCAGAGGAACTAGAGATCAAATCGCCAACATTCGCTGCATCATGGAGAAAGCAAGAGAATTCCAGAAAAATGTCTATTTCTGCTTTATTGACTACACTGAAGCCTTTGATTGTGTGGATCACAACAAACTGTGGCAAATTCTGAAAGTGATGGGAGTACCAGACCACCTTACCTGTCTCCTGAGAAACCAGTACGAGGGTCAAGAAGCAACAGTAAGAACCAGACATGGAACAACCGATTGGTTCAAAATTGGGAAAGGAGTACGACAAGGCTGCATATTGTCACCTGCTTATTTAACTTATATGCAGAGTACATCATGAGAAACGCCGGGTTGGATGAACACAGGTCGGAATTAAGATTGCCGGGAGAATTATCAACAACCTCCGATATGCAGACGATACCACCCTAATGCCAGAAAGCGAAGAGGATTTCAAGAGCCTCTTGTTGAGGGTGAAAGAGGAGAGTGCAAAAGCTGGTTTGAAACTCAACATTAAAAAAACAAAGATCATGGCATCTGGCCCCATCACTTCCTGGCATATAGAAGGGGAAGAAATGGAAGCAGTGACAGATTTTACTTTCTTGGGCTCCAAGATCATCGCAGACGGTGACTGTAGCCATGAAATTAAAAGACGCTTGCTCCTGGGGAGGAAAGCTATGGCAAACCTAGACAGCATAGTAAGAAGCAGAGACATCACCTTGCCGACAAAGGTCCATCTAATCAAAGCTATGGTTTTCCCAGTAGTAATGTATGGCTGTGAGAGCTGGACTATAAGGAAGGCTGAGCGCCGAAGAATTGATGCTTTCGAACTGTGGTGCTGGAGAAGACTCTTACGAGTCCCCTGGACTGCAAGGAGGTCAAATCAGTCAATCCTAAAGGAAATCAAACCTGAGTGCTCATTGGAAGGACAGATACTGAAGCTGTAGCTGAAATATTTTGGCCACCTAATGCAAAGAGAAAACTCTCTGGAAAAGACCCTGATGCTGGGAAAGACTGAAGGCAAAAGGAGAAGGGGACAGCAGAGGATGAGATGGCTAGATAGCATCACCGATGCAATGAATATGAACTTGAGCACACTCCAGGAGAGAGCGCAGGACAGGAAGGCCTGGCGTGCTATGGTCCATGGGGTCATGAAGAGTCGGACACGACTGAACGACTGAACAACCACCACCACCACCCCTCTATTCTTGCTTTCTAAGTGTGTCTGTGTATTAATTAGCTCTGTTCTTTAACTGATGAACACTAAGTGTGTCTGTGTATTAATTAGCTCTGTTCTTTAACCAGATTTTCTGCAGCCCACTTTGTTGGCAGGGATCATGGCCAGGGCCCCTTTTGGTTGGTGCATCCCTGGTGTTCCCTTCCTGAACCTCTTTGTGCTCAGGACAAACTCTCTAGGGAGGCTGGCTTGAAAACACAGGGTGTCTTTACAATGGGCGCTTTCTCTGGTGTGGAGGTCTTCAGTTCTTCATAGGAAAAATGATGCCAGAGGTGCAGGTAAATCAGAATCTGTGAGTGTTTCAAGCCTTAGGTAGATTCCTGCTTGTGCTCTTGCAAGCTATTGTGCCAGAATACCTGAAGTGCAGTGCCCTTTTCCTTAGAATAGCTTTCTCCCAACCTGCTTCTTCCACACTGCTCTAAGCTCTTACCCCAACCCTTTGTTCCCCTTCTGTTTCTGCTCCCATGAGTGTTTACCCAATCCCCCCCCCCCTGCTCTGTCACCTCAACCTACTCCTCACCTGCAAACCAAGCAGTCTATGCAGGTCCCAGGGCTCAACTCTAGGCCTGAAGCCCAGCTTTGCTGAGAACGTAGCTCATATCCTGGTTGAACTACAATTCTTGGCGAAGGTCGGAGTGTTCACTATTGGTGAAATGTTTGCTTCTGTATTTGCACTGCAAATGTTTTGCTCAGCTAATTTTTCCCAAAATCAGCTTGTGTGTTTGAAATCCATGTTAAAGCTCAATAAACATACCAAGTGCTGTGATCCCCTTTAATCATGTTTGCGTGTGGATCTTTTGGGTAGGAATTGCTTTCTTAGCCATAGACACTCCATTGCCACTGTCAAAAAGTCCCTTTTAGCAAATGCGTGTCTCGTGCAAATGTGCACAATTTTGTAGATGTGTTGAGATGGGAGCAAATTCAGTAACAGTTCCCTCACATTCTATCCTCACCACAACTCTGTGAGGTAACTTAGGCTGAGAGAGAATGATTGATCCAAGGTTACCCAGTGTGAGGATTTAAACCTGGGTGTCCCTGCTCTGAATCCAAGACTCTAACCTAGCCTTCCCCAATCTGGTGCTTTGGGACTTCAGCTCCCATCAGCCCCAACTAGCATGGCCAATGGTCAGGAATGCTGGGAGCTGTAGTCCAAAGCATCTGGAGGGCAACAGGTTGGATAACACTGTTCTCTAACCACTATACTACACTTGCTCTGGCTCTTTCAAACATTCAAATACCAGACTACTATCTAATTCTGCAATGTTTCCAATATTCAAACAAGCTCCCTGCTGAGACAAAAGGCACAAGGCACCTACATTTATTCAGTGCGATGAATGTTCACTACCAGAAAATATCTGAATTTTTTTTTTACCCATACGGAAAATGTGATACCCTCTTTATCCCCAGATCACAAATTCCTCCTTTAAAAACTACTTTAAAACAAGGTAAACTTTCCCCCTTGAAACACTAAGCATTTCATACTAATATACCATAAACCTGGGAAATTATGCCTCTGGTAGTTCTGTTACGTACATTCACTGAAATGACTCTTAAATTGCACCAATTATGCTAAATACTATTCTTATGAGTTGTCCTTGAGTAAGCATTAAGATTCAGTTGTGTGATATGTTTTGTTTTTTTAATAACAGAAAAGCGATAGATTTATCAGGGCCAAGGGATGGTTGTTGATGAGATTTGACAAAGATGAGCTTGGTTATAGATGCATGTTGTAAAGTATGTTTCTTTTGTAAGTGTGAGATCTATGAATAGCTTGGCTTTTGGTTTCTTGGGAGTAACTTTTTGGAGATATCAGACGGCCAAAACAATCAGGGCTGCTTTGGAATCTTGAGTTGCTAAAGCTGCATATTCTGAACAGGGCTGGTGTGAAGGGTAGGCATAGTAGGTGCTTGCGGACCGACATTGTTTGAGTGACGAGCAGGGCTGGGGTCACAGTAGGCATGCTCAGGCACCTGCTGAGGGCCCACGCCCTAGCAGGGGCCTACTGACGAGGGCCCCCAGGACTTGCTCCTCCTCTTTGCCATGGCAACCTGCTTGTTCACCTTTCTGTCACTCTGGCCCAGGTAACAGTGGTGGTGAGAACGGGGAGCAGCAGATGCCACCACCTACTTGTTCACTGGGTCTCTGCCTGTCAAACAAGCGAGTTGTAGCAATGATGACGAGAAAGAGGATGAGGAGCAATAGCAGCTGGTGGCAATGGCAGTGAAAAGGTTGACTTACTGAAGGAGGGGGCCCATTGAGGCTGTCTTGTCCAATAGCTCTCAAAACCTGGAGCCAGTACTGATTCTAAACATATTTACCTGAGAGTTAATGCTTTTGAACTTTGGGTAAACATCCATAGGATTGGGCTGCATGCTTTGTGGGGAAAAGGGGATGGAGTTCTTGTATCGCTCTTATAAAATATATACTGACTTGCAGTGACTTATGTGAACTCCTATAGTATTTGTGTGTGTGTGTGTATGAGAGAGAGAGAGAGTGAGAAAGAGAGACAGAGAGAGAGAAAAGAAAAGGAATACTGGATTTCAATCCCTGTGTATTCAAATGTGTTAGGGCAGAATTAGAATTGGTAGCCCATTTTTTTCTGACAGGCTCCTCATCTTTAACAGCTATATGGCAGGCAAGTACAGGATGTTCCTCTCCATTCTGGGAATAGTTGTACCTATTGTACCTGGTTTGTGGAGATGGATGATAACTTCAGTTCACTTCGGTTTCGATAAGAGTAGAATTCACCAAGTTGTTCATACTCAAGAGAGAAAGAACATGAGATTTGGGGGGGGGGAAACCTGAATGCAGGAGAAAGCAAAACAGATAGATACACTCATCCCTATATATGACAAGTTCATACAATGTATAAAATTAGTGATAAAGGAATGTTATGAGTACATCTGAAGTGGAACTATTTCCTGGCTTGTTTTGTGTGAACTTTTCTGACAATGCTGAAAAACAATTTCTCTTTGGAGTGATTTTAGACCCATCTTGCTAGTTTTTTTTCGTATTCATTCAAATTGCCCTCAGTTGCTCTCAATGGCCAAATCATATAGCCAAATCAATTTGGTTGTGATTTTACTTAACCCGATTGGAGACATATCACAGCAGATGTAGAGGTATGATGTTACTGCTTTCAGTAGACTTTTCCATAAGCTACTCATGCATAGGATGTAAATGGGAATAAAGGGGAATGGGGCTGCACTGCTAGATGCCCCCAATGTCGTGGATGACAATGTCCCTGCCTCTGACGTCTGCATGTTTGCCACAGGACTGCTACATCAGTGGGGGTCTCAGTCATATGGAATGTCTGTCCATGAGCAGCTATTCAGGTATAACCAGCTCTTTGCAGATGTTCAGGGCAAAGACATGGATGCTAGGTGTGCACAACATTGAGGTGAGAGACAGCAGTGTGGCCACATTTGCCATTATCTATGCCTACTTCATCATCATCATCATCATCATCTCTATACAGCCCCATAGCTGAAGCCCTCTGGGCAGTTTAACAATGACTTTCTACTTATGAATAACTTCTGAAAAGGGCTCTAGTGATCCCTGATTGGGTGGTCCCTGATTCTAGTGATCCCTGATTGCCTAATTCAAGTGGGAGGAAGCTGCAGCTGCCGCTGCTGCTGCCAGAGATTAAAAAAAAATTGTGCAAGCAAAGGGAAACCTCCATGCCAGACAGGATTAGGAAAAGCTGAATATTAGTTTTGGTCTGAATGTTATAAAATGAGCAGATAATACTCAGCACAACTTAAGTTATGAATGTGTGATATACTTGTTTACTTGTTTGATTAATATGGTAGTTGTTAGGTATGACTGAGGTTCTGTCATAGACAGTTATGTGGTTATCAGAGTTTCTAGAGCTATGTTCACACAACAGGGTTTTTCCCTATGTGTTCAATGAATGTATGTGTGGCAGGAGACAGAAGGAGGAGGCAGGCTTCACCTCTCTCCACAGTACACATGTTTGAGGACACATCTGCAATGTGCACTGCATATATACTGGACTCCACTCAATTGGGAATCCTGACAAAAACAGCAGCCGCTATCATGTGTAGTGCTACCTAGGCATACTAACGGATGTTGCGGACATGCCTGTGACATTTACAGCTGGGGTGATGGTGGTGAACTTGCCTCCTTCTGCCATACATGCATTTATTGTAAAATGGAGGCCAAATTCTGCTGAATGATCAGGGCTTATGACAGATGTGGATCTCTGCCTTTTCCAGACTGCATTTTGTTCATCGATAGAAAAATTATTATAGGAACATAAGAAGCTGCCTTATGCTGAGTCAGACCATTTGTCCATCTAGCCCAGGCTTGTTGAAACTGAGTGGCAGAATCTCCAGGATTTCAGGCAGTATTCCTTCCTGGCCTTCGTGGACATGTTGGGGATTGAACCTGGGACCTTCTGCTAGGGATAGTGCAGGTGCTTGATTGGATCTGGGAATCCCATGGAGCCCCCTGCCTGCTGCCCTGAGCTGCACCCAAGATGCCCCCTGCCCTGCCTGCCCCCCTGCTCGCCAAGCCACCCGCACTCACCCCAGGCCCGTCTGGCGATCTCGGTGTCTGCCATTTTGAAAAAAAAGAAAAGGTGGGCGCAGATATGCGCATATTTGTTCTTCCACAAAATGGCACTGTGAATGGCTAATGTATGCAAGATTAAAGGTGTACATGGACCATGAGTTGTGGGGTGGTTTAGAAGCCACCCCTACCATGCACATTGCTGGGTACAGATGACAGTCTAATCTGCGCCACATCATGGATAATTAGGGAAATGGCAGTCATTCAAGCAGCATGCACAGGGTGGGGAGAAGAAGCCATGGTGGCTTCTTTTCCCCCCGTGATCATCCAAACCAGGTCATTGTGTCTCTAGAGGGTAGACGATGCAAGGTATCTTTTTGCAGACACAGTGTGTTTGCTTCTGCATTTTAGACTCAGAAGTTTCATAGGCATTGCTGTCTTCATTAAACTCTATTTTAAGTGGGCTTCAGCTTTTCAAGCCCCAAGGAGAGTTTGCTTTCATTATATCATAAATCAGCTTCTTCTTTCCCCTGCTGTACACACCGATATTGCAGACTCTCCTAGAACAGATCAGCAAGTTCTGCATGCTGTAATACCAGTCCCCTCCTTACCATTTGTTATTGAAGCAATAAATCAACACATTAGATTTTTTAAAATTCCCTAACATAGCTTCTCCCCAATGCAAGTATGTCAGAGCTTTTTGTTTCCTTCAGAAATGTATACAAAAGACATTTTGGGAAGTGATTCTGTCTCCAGCAGGAAGAAAACAGCTGCCAACATCTTCTCATGCCAACACCTTCTAGCAGTGCACGAGAAGCTGAAATTTGGATAGGCTTCATGTGGCACGTGGAAGCAGCAAAACAGGAAGCTTGACTGAGTGTTGTGCTTCTTCATTCCTCACTTTTGAGGTAATGTGCCAAGAGCAGAGTTGTGCATCTTTCCTGCAGAGAGATATATGAGCACTCAGTATGTGGACAGCTCATGAATCTCCCTTTAACATATTGCAAGCACGGATCATGCACCTCACCTCTGTGTCCTATTTTGGCTCTTTCTAGAAATGTCCCCCTGAAGTGGTAACGATCTGGTTGAGAATATGAATTTGTCCAGCTTACAATGCTCATCTGCATTACAAACAGAGTAACACTTCTACCAGTGCTTCTTTAATATTAACCCCTTAGCCTTGACTCTTGTGACATGACTAGGACACCCAGTCAGTGAGCCTTTTGTTTTGTATCTTCTTCCTAGTTAGGTCTATGTGATCAATTATTTCTTGCGAATGTCTAAAACCTTCTCTTGTTCCATGGTATATTTGTTTTAGAAATGGCAGGGGGTGGGAAGTGTGAGGGAGTTGAATTTCTAAGCTGTCCTCCATCAGGGGTTGAGCTGAGAACTTCAGTTCCCTGGAGACAAAATACTATTGAGGCACACATGTGCACAGCCATCAGTATCTTGACACCAGCAATATGAGCAAAGGCACAAGTCTTGGAAACGGATACGCTTTTTCCCTGGATGCCTATGAAACTTCATGCCCTAAACTACAGAAATGCCCTAAACTACTGAACTCATGGCAAATTGAACCAAGGAGAATTTGCCCATCACTAACAGAATCACCTTCAGCAAAGGAGATTGTTACCTTGTCATGGTGCTGGAGCTTGAGCACCTCAATGACATCATGAGCTAAACCGTGAAGGGACACCCAAGACGGGAAGGTCATGGCAGAGAGGTCAGACTGAATACGATCCCTGGGGAAGGTAACGGCAACCCACCCCAGTATTCTTGCTGTGAAAACTAAATGGATCAGTACAACCAGAGATATGTTGGTATACCATCGGAAGATGGGACTCCCAGGTCAGAAGATGGTCAAAATGCTACTGGGGAGGAACAGAGGATAAGTTCAACTAGCCCCAGATGTGATGACGCAGCTAGCACAAAGTTGAAAGGACGGCTAGCAGCCGATGGTGCTGGTGGTGAACGACGAATCCGATGTTCTAAAGATCAACACACCATAGGAACCTGGAATGTAAGATCTATGAGCCAGGCCCAGGGCAAATTGGATGTGGTTATTGGGGAGATGTCAAGATTAAATATAGACATTTTGGGTGTCAGTGAACTGAAATGGACTGGAATGGGCCACTTCACATCAAATGACCACCAGATCTATGACTGTGGACAAGAGGACCACAGAAGAAATGGAGTAGCCTTCATAATTAATAATAAAGTGGCTAAAGCAGTGCTTGGATACAATCCAAAAAATGACCGAATGATCTCAATTCGAATTCAAGGTAAGCCATTTAACAGCACAGTGATCCAAATGTACGCCCCAACCACAGATGCTGAAGAAGCAGAAGTAGATTAGTTCTACGAGGATCTGAAGCACCTACTGGATAGTACGCCAAACAAAGATGTTATTTTCATTACAGGAGACTGGAATGCTAAGGTGGGTAGTCAAACGACACCTGGAATTACAGGCAACCATGGTCTGGGAGAACAAAATGAAGCAGGATGTAGGCTGATAGAATTTTGCCAAGACAACTCACTGTGCATAACAAACACTCTCTTCCAACAACCTAAGAGATGGCTTTATACATGGACTTCACCAGACGGTCGAGACCGAAATCAGATTGACTACATCCTTTGTAGCCAAAGGTGGCGGACATCTATGCAGTTGGTAAAAACAAGACCTGGAGCTGATTGTAGTTCAGATCATGAACTTCTTATTGCACAATTTAGAATCAGACTAAAAAGAATAGGGAAGACCCACAGATCAGTTAGACATGAGCTCACTAATATTCCTCATGAATATGCAGTGGAGGTGAAGAATAGATTTAAGGGACTAGATTTAGTAGATAGGGTCCCGGAAGAACTATGGACAGATGTTTGTAACATTG
Organism: Heloderma suspectum; assembly: GCF_057233095.1. NCBI lineage: Eukaryota > Metazoa > Chordata > Lepidosauria > Squamata > Helodermatidae > Heloderma > Heloderma suspectum. Next base: position 77,212,729 of record NC_139462.1, read on the forward strand.
TTCAGGAGGCGGCAACAAAAAACGTCCCAAAGAAAAAGAAAACCAAGAAGGCAAGATGGCTGTCTGCTGAGACACTGGAAGCAGCCCAAGAAAGAAGGAAAGCAAAAGGCAACAGTGATAGGGGGAGATAGGCCCAATTAAATGTAAAATTCCAGAGGTTATCCAGAAGAGATAAGGAATTATTTTTAAACAAGCAATGAGAGGAAGTGGAAGAAGATAATAGAATAGGAAGGACAAGAGACCTCTTCCAGAAAATTAGAAACATCGGAGGTAAATTCCAGGCAAAAATGGGTATGATCAAAAACAAAGATGGCAAGGACCTAACAGAAGCAGAAGAGAGCAAGAAAAGGTGGCAAGAATATACGGAAGATCTGTATAGGAAGGATAACAATATCGGGGATAGATTTGACGGTGTGGTCAGTGAGCTAGAGCCAGACATCCTGAAGAGTGAGGTTGAATGGGCCTTAAGAAGCATTGCTAATAACAAGGCAGCAGGAGATGACGGTATCCCAGCTGAACTGTTTAAAATCTTGCAAGATGATGCTGTCAAGGTGATGCATGCCATATGCCAGCAAATTTGGAAAACACAAGCATGGCCAACAGATTGGAAAAGATCAACTTATATCCCCAAACCAAAAAAGGGAAGCACCAAAGAATGTTCAAACTATCGAACAGTGGCACTTATTTCACATGCCAGTAAGGTAATGCTCAAGATCTTGCAAGGTAGACTCCAGCAATTCAGGGAACGAGAATTGCCAGATGGACAAGCTGGGTTTAGAAAAGGCAGAGGAACTAGAGACCAAATTGCCAATATCTGCTGGATTATGGAGAAAGCCAGGGAGTTTCAGAAAAACATCTCTTTCTGTTTTATTGACTATTCTAAGGCCTTTGACTGTGTGGATCATCACAAATTGTGGCAAGCTCTTGGTGGTATGGGGATACCAAGTCATCTTGTCTGCCTCCTGAGGAATCTGTATAACGACCAAGTAGCAACAGTAAGAACAGACCATGGAACAACAGACTGGTTTAAGATTGGGAAAGGAGTACAGCAGGGTTGTATACTCTCACCCTAACTATTCAACCTGTACGCAGAACACATCATGCGACATGCTGGGCTTGATGAAGCCAAGGCTGGAGTTAAAATCGCTGGAAGAAACATTAACAATCTCCGATATGCAGATGATACCACTTTGATGGCTGAAAGCAAGGAGGAGCTGAGGAACCTCATGACGAAGGTGAAAGAAGAAAGTGCAAAAGCTGGGTTGCAGTTAAACCTCAAAAAAACCAAGATTATGGCAACCAGCTTGATTGATCACTGGCAAATAGAGGGAGAAAATGTGGAGGCAGTGACAGACTCTGTCTTTCTAGGTGCAAAGATGACTGCAGACGCTGACTGCAGCCAGGAAATCAGAAGACGTTTACTTCTTGGGAGGACAGCAATGACAAATCTTGATAAAATAGTTAAGAGCAGAGACATTACACTGACAACAAAGGTCCGCATCGTTAAAGCAATGGTATTCCCCGTCGTAACCTATGGCTGCGAGAGCTGGACCATAAGGAAGGCTGAGCGAAGGAAGATAGATGCTTTTGAACTGTGGTGCTGGAGGAAAATTCTGAGAGCGCCTTGGACTGCAAGAAGATCAAAGCAGTCCATACTCCAGGAAATAAAGCCAGACTGCTCACTTGAGGGAATGATCTTAAAGGCAAAACTGAAGTACTTTGGCCACATAATGAGAAGACAGGATACCCTGGAGAAGATGCTGATGCTAGGGAAAGTGGAAGGCAAAAGGAAGAGAGGCCGACCAAGGGCAAGATGGATGGAAGATATTCTGGAGGTGACAGACTCGACCTTGGGGGCGCTGGGGGTGATGATGGCCGACAGGAAGCTCTGGCGTGGGCTGGTCCATGAAGTCATGAAGAGTCAGAAGTGACTGACCGAATAAACAACAACAAACAGAATCACATTTATGGGTAGAACACATCCTTTGCTTGGAAAGTCCAGGTCCATTCCAAATGTGCCTCAAATAAAATTTCACTTTTGGCATCAACTTAGATATACGCACCCCCCCCCCCCCAACCTTATCAAAATTCTTTTAATGGACTCTGATCAGATCTTCTAGATTTTTCAACTGAGCAGAAACTTCCATTTTGCCTTGAATGTTGCTGGACACCAACTCTCGTAAGAGGCAGCACCATGTAAAAGAGGTTTCTTGGTTTCTGATCTACAGATATCTTTCTTTTTTCCGCCAGACTTAAAAATTATAGGCTAAACAGTTTAATACATATAAGGGGAGTTCACATGGAGAGTTTATAGCTTTCTAAAACTGTCCCACTCTGACATGTTTAGAAATGCTCTAATTTAAAGTGCTTCAGAGCAAACATTTTGTAAGCAGCCTCTGAGGGGGCTGTACTTTTGGTCCAGAGCATGCTGGGATAGCTAACATAAGAACATAAGGAAAGCCATACTGAATAAGTCCAAAGGCCTATCTAGTCAAGCATTCTGTTCACACAGTGACCAACCAGCTGCCTATGGGAAGCCTACAAGTAGGAGATGAGTGGCACAGCACTCCCATACTCATATTCCCCAGCAACTGGTGTGCAGAGAAGTAGTGCCTCTGGTACTGGAGGCAATCTATAACTGTCATGACTAGTAGATATTGATAGCCTTCCATGGGAGTCCATTGATATAATTTTTAATGTTCATACTAGACTCATACCACTTTACATTGTTGTTGTTCAGTCGTTCAGTTGTGTCCGACTCTTCGTGACCCCATGGACCATAGCACACCAGGCCTTCCTGTCCTGCGCTCTCTCCTGGAGCGTGCTCAAGTCCATATTCACTGCATCGGTGATGCTATCTAGCCATCTCATCCTCTGCCATCCCCTTCTCCTTTTGCCTTCAGTCTTTCCCAGCATCAGGGTCTTTTCCAGAGAGTTTTCTCTTCGCATTAGGTGGCCAAAATATTTCAGCTTCAGCTTCAGTATCTGTCCTTCCAATGAGCACTCAGGGTTGATTTCCTTTAAAGTCCATTAAATCAAGACTCCTTGAAAAGTACCCTAACCTTGGCTGAATCTACACATAGCAGTTATACTGTTATCATACTGTTATCATAACTGTTGGTACACATGACACCAATGGGCACCAATAGTTATGATAACGGTATGATAATGGTATAACTGCTATGTATAGATTCAGCCCTTCAGTACTTAATGTCAGTATTTTTGCTTTAAATAGGTTCCTCTCCCCACCGCTCCTAACTGTGTGCGCTAAGATATGTTTCAGGTATATGCTTAGGTCAGTGATCCACAAATCAATAACCCCAAATCTGTTGCTCATCAGGAACTTTGACTACTAGGACAGCTTCTTGGATAGCTGTGAGATAGTAAACATAGGGATAATAAAGGGGTGAAGGAGGCCTGCTGGGGCAAAATCATTAGCGATGTCACTAATACCTTAGTATTCCAAAGTAAATATTACTGATGCAAGTTGCATATGAAGCTAGTGTGCTCCACTTAGCATAAATCAAGAATATACCAAGATGAATATCTGTTACTCTTTTTTATTTTGTCTTCACTGTTTTCATGTTAAGGCAGGAAATTGGCTTCCTTTGTTTACTGCTTCCACCCACACAGAACAGCTGGAATTATATTTCTCTAATCACACCTCTCTCCAAGTGTTAAACAACAAGATTGATATTTTTAAATGTCTGGCAAGCTAGTACAAACAATTTGAGCTAAGGTGTGTGTGTGTGTGTGTGTTTACTTTCCATCTCCCCATTTCATTTTAATCATTGTGATAGAAAATGGATCATTGTGCCAATTACTATTGTTGTAATATTGTTTGGCTCTAGATAACACTTAAGTTGGTACTCAGATATTGGCAAACTATGGGATTTGTTTTTAAAAAGAGCATTGATATACTACTTCCATTGCCAGTGTCACCTGCTGAGTCCAGGAAGACCTGGGACAGGTAGGATTAAAAGATAAGGTTGTAAGGACAAAGTTGCTAAAACAGCAAAGGCAGTGTCTGGACAGCCAGATATCCCAAATTGGGGCAAAGGAAGGAAAGGGAGTTGTTGCATTAGCAACTTTGAGATTGCAAACGAAGCATTTTGTATCATGGCCCCTTCTAATGGATCAACAGCAAGACAGAGATTTTAAGAAATCTGGTAAGCGTGATACTGTGAATTTTGCTTCTGTTTTCATCAGCCATAATAATGTCTTTACAGGTCACTCAAAGATTGATTGAGTGTGCCTGATGCTTACAAATTATGCTAATCTCTGTGTAACTTGTTTAGGGATGTATGAGAAATTAGTTTTAGATCAATTTTGACCAGAATTTATCCAGTTTGCACCTCCCAAATGCAGATTCAAACACAATCTGCAGTTGAAGTCCATACTCCATACATTTCCAAGCTTGCAATCAACAATATGTGCATGTTTGAAAAATGCACATGAAAAATGCATACTTTTGGGAAATGTGCACAAAAAAAGCATGCATTTAAAAAATGTACACAATTGATATGCACATTTGGAAAAATGTGCACGAAAATGTGCATGAATTTTCATGTGAACTGTCATTCCCTGACTAGAGGAATCCTCCTCAGAGGAAGAACTAGAGCCTCCAGAAACTGAGGGCACTGGCACCAGAACAGGAACTGCCTGGGCCTTTGTGGGAGACGGCTGCAGGTCCTTCCCTGTCAGGGGGAAGGGACTCTGACTCTGGAGCAGAGGCTGAGCAACCCCCTGACCCCCCAGGAGAGTCATCACCTCAAGTGAAAGGCCAGTAGGGCTCCTGTGAGACAGAGTGCTTGCTTACAAAGAAGGTCTCCTCAGGAGAAAGTGACTCCTCTGAAGTAGGGCTCGGGCCAGAGAGCTCTGATGGAGGGACAGCAGCTGAGCCTGGGTGGGGCTCAGCAGCCATTAGTCACAGCTTGCTAGTTGCTGGAAACAATATCTCATCAGCTCCTAGTGGCTTGTCTCTTGGTTTCCTGATCCTGCTCTGTGATTGAACCTCTGCGCTACAGACCTTGGACTCCTGCTTGACTCTGCCATTGGATTGTGTATGTATCCGACTGCCTAACTCTGTTTGACTGCTCCTGCATTGCCTGACTCCATATATTGGACTGATTGCCTGTGCTTTGACCCTATGACTGTTACCTTGACCACTTCTGCCTTTGCCTGAACTCCCTTAAACTGTAACCTCTCTGCTGGAATATTGGCCTCGTTTATTACTTTGCCTTGTGGGCAGCCCTATTACTGAAACTGCTACAGCCATGCAAAACAAGAACAGAGAAGACCAAAGCTTGCAATCCGATATGGACATGAGCTGGAAACCAGTTCAAGGTGGAATTCACAGAACTTTGACAAGCTCTAGTTTTGCTGATTCACAGCCCTAATTGTTTCCAGCTCAGGGTGCGAGCCCAAGCAGGGATTCAGCCAGGAGATCAGCACTGGCAGTTGAGGCCCAAACAGGAAGTCTGACATGAGCAGGACCCCCCCACCCCCGCCTTTGAGCCCCAAACAATATCAGGCTCCTATACCTATTTACTTTTTAAAGACCCATGGTGGACTATCTGAGGTGGACTCTCAGTCTTGACCTATTGGCTGTGCACAGGGCTTTCTTGGTGCACAGGGTGAGATCTCATTGTATCGTAGAGTTGGAAGGGGCCTACGAGAGGCACTGTAATGCTTCATACTAAAAATATCAAAAGATGAAGTGGACAGTGCCCATGAAAGCTTATGCCATAATACATTTGTTAGTCCTTAAGGGGCCACAAGACTCTTTCTTGTTCTTATGCCATATACTTAGCCATAGGATGCCATATCTTAACCTATTAATTAAACCTATATTTTATTTATCAGGCATAATTAGTGCATTTCTATTTCCTGATATGTTGTGACTAGGGATGTCAGAGGAATCCATTATTTCAGGGGTGGAGCTTGGTGAGCTCTTGCCGGATCAACCCCCTGAACTCCAGCCCAACATCTGCCAGCTGGCTTGACTTCACCTGCACTGAGTTGGGCCAGATGGTAGATTTTCCAGCAGCATGGCAGCAGAGGCAGGAGGGTGAGAGGGGAGCACCATCTTCATTTTCCCTTGCTGCTGTGCTGCCATCCCTGCCACTGCTGCTGTGAGGAGAAGGAAAGACTTGCGCACAGCGGGGTCACTGTGTGCAAATTACTGCTTCTTTCTCCTGGGACCCAGGGAGAAGAAGCAGCCATTTGTGCATGGTGGCATGGTAGTGGGGGTGGGAGGATGAGAGGGGAGCACTGCTCCCTTCTCATCCTCCCACTCACTGTTGGGCAACCAACCCTCCCTGCTGGGTTTGACCCCAACAGAGAGGGTCGGTTGCATGGTGGCAGCAGCAACTCCTTTCCTTTCCTTTTGTCTTACAGAAGGAAAGAAAAAAGTTCCTGGATTTCGGGAAACTCAAGGTGAGTCAGGGGTGCTGCAGAAATCTGGCAAGCTCCCAAAGGGCTGGATTTCCCGGTGTTGGACATCCCTAGTTGTGACAATACAGAAAAAGATGAAGAGAGCCAGAATAGATGAAGAGAGCCAGAAAAGGAAGATGTCACAGGCTTCTCATCCTTCGAATCACCCAATGATCAAGATAATCAGATTGATTTACACTGTGGTCAGGACTGTTTGCATTCCAGAGTTGATAAGTGGTCAAGACAGAGTTAAATTGGAATTGCTGTTGGAATGGATTTTGAACTTCAATTTTTTTTTGCAAATAGTGCAGAATTGCCAATTTCTCCAAACCTTATAGCTAAGGGAGTCTGAATTCCCACTAACAGGTTTCCGGGAGCTTTTCCCCCATGGATAACTGTGCTAAATCCTTACATTGCCTTTAATAAACTAAAATAAAACAAACTTGCCAACTTATTTTTGGTACCCAGAAGTATTTGCTTTAGCTGACTGTGTCAGGATATACAAGAAATGAAAGGATTAGAGGAGAGGTGGAAATACAAAAGTGAATTGGAGCTTGGTTTTTTTTTAAACAAGTTTATAGAAAGTATTTCAGGGTAGATTGTTCATAAAATAATATGATTCATGATAGGAAATCTACACTGGGAACATTCATTCTAACTAGTCATTGGGAATGTATTTAATAGCTCTTGTGAACCTGGATGTTGGATTTGCACCTAATTAGATATTTTTTTCTGTATTTTTATCTCTTTCCTCCAAGGCATTACCAGTTTCCAATGAAACTGAACAGTATGAAAGTTCATTTTAATCCCTCTTAGATTTTGACAAGTTTTTATGTAATGGTTGAGGTAGGGGGCTGACAGCATTCATATTACTTTTCCATCCTTGCTCTTATCATGGATTGCACTTTCTGCTTTTAACTGTGTGGAATAATTTTTGCAATACCAGTGGTGGCTTCAGTGAGTTTGCTTCTTTCTGAGTCTAGTTACCTTCTGTGTATCAGAAAACATTGCAGGATTGATGGATCAGTTTACAATTAATCAATTCATTTGGGTAAATCTGGTAACTTCTGATGAGCCTTTCTCCCAACTTTTGATCTGAAACTAAATTTTCTTAGGGAGCAATCCTATGGCCACTAGTCAGTGGCTAGATGGCCATAGGTTAGGCTCATTCCCTGAGAACTGACCTCCACCCCCTCCCGGGCTTCCTCTTAGGCAGCGCGGAGTGGCCCTGAACAACTCCACACTCAGAAGAGGAGTGCGGAGCGGCAGAAACGGGGCATCCCTGGGGGCTTGTCAGGTCAGGGAAGTTGGAAGTGCCAGTACAACATATCCTATGTGTCATTTGGCTACTGCTTCCCGTGCTCTGTAGGGATGTACGAAAGTCACTTACCTTTTCGATGAGGTGATTCACGGTGTGAGGGAGGCGCTCTGCACCTCCCCCTGAAATCCTAATCCGGCCAGCTCCGCTCCACGGAGATTCCGCAGAGCCGCTGGCCGGGGCCGCCCACAGCCAGACATCCGGCCGCTGGGCAGGCTTCTGGGAAAAACAACCATGTACACAAATGGCAGTGGCTACGGCAGCCGCCATTTGCGTTCCCTTTTCCCTGCTGTTTTAGCCTCCGTAAATATTTATGTAAGCTATTGCGGCGAAAAAAAAAGGAACGCAAATAGCGCCTACTACGTTATTTGTGTTCCCCTTTTTTTCGCCATAATAGCTTACATAAATATTTATGGAGGCTACAACAGCGGGGAAAAAAGGAACGCAAATGGCGGCCACCGTAGCCGCCGCCATTTGCATATGCGTTTTTTTTTTTAACTTGCCGTGATAAGCTACATAAGTATTTACGTAGCCTATCACGGCAAAGGCAGCTACGCAAATGGTGTGGTGGCCACCATTTGCGTGGCTGCCTTTGCCGTGATAGGCTACGTAAATACTTACATAGCCTATCACGGCAGCCTGGCCAGATGCAAACGGCGGCCGCTACGGCGGCGGCCATTTGAGTCCGCAGCAGTTGGCTGAGAGACCAGCTGCCGCCACTGGAGCTGCTGCCGCCGGAACATCTGCCCCAGGTAAGCTTTGTCCCGGGGGGGGGAGTCTGCGGGGGTGGGAGGTTGGAGGCCATTCCGCCATGGGTTTCGGGGGGCCAAATGCCAGTGTATTCGGCCTCACTGAAATCTGTGGTGGAATTCTCCGCCATCCCTAGTGCTCTGAGGTCCCACAGCTAGACAGCTGAAATCAGCTGTCTAGCTATGAATGCAGGGTGGCTGAAGTGTAGAGGGGGCCGAGTTTGGAGGCAGCCACCTATCCGATAGGAGCGCCCTTAATATTCATAGCTATGTTTGTGGTGGCATCGCTTTAATTACATAATTAACTAAACAATTTTTTTAAACCCTAAGATAGAAGATGGGTTGAAGAAGTAGTGCATGATCCGCAGTATGTTCATGATATCCTGCTAGTTTGGAGACTGGTAAATGTGATGTGCAAAGTAAGCCAGAGTCTTAAATGAACTCCTCACTTCCACCTGGTGTTGCTCATTTAAGACTTTGGAAGGATGGTTGCTTATATGTAGTATTATTCATATGTTCTGCCTATGACATAAATGAGCAAACATGACATGAGATATTTAGGAAGTGACTACAATTGAAAAGCACTTCAGGGAGAAAATAGTCCAAAATAATAGATCTATGGAAAAACGTGCAGGTTTAGGATTAAATATCCTGTTCTGAAAATGTAAGGAAATGTGTTAAGCAGCAGTGCTGACATGGATATGAAGTAATGATATTACTCTTAAATCATAGCTGGGAGTTTTTTGGGGGGAGAAAGGTTAATTGTTAAAGAGTGCTGCTCTTGAGCTCCATTCTTTATAAAATCATAACACAAGCAGCTCATAAGAAATCACATAAATATGTGAGGCAAAACAGCAAAACTTCAAGAAGAGACACCTGTCCTCATCTTGACTCTCTACTCCTTTTGTTAAAGCTCAGAAATGTTCTTTGGGTAAGATATTTTAATATTTTTAAATAAAGTCACTGTCCTGAAACATTTCTTAAGCTTTTTGAAATGGGTTTTGCTTTTAACAACAACTTTAACCATATATAAAAATACAATTTTCCTTTAGCGCATTCTGGAATATATAAGGATGGCTTATGATTTTGAAGGAAAAGATTAAAAAAACACACCTGATCTCCAAGTCCTGTTAAATCTATGTATCAAAATCCAGGAGTTTCATAAATCTACATTCTATGGTGACACTTCTTCTTGGGAAACTGAATGAAAGAGGTTGCCTACCAGTTCAGGACCAGCTACATACTCAATTCTTATCTCATAAAATCCATAGGCGAATAGAAATACATCACAAAATTACCATCAATTAAAGCAGCAACTGAACTGTGCTGCCGCCTTTTGCATATAGGTGCTAGCCAATTTGAATCAGCCATGTTATATATTGTGAGTTATGTGCTTGCATCTTTAAGATATATGGTAACAGCTCACTTCCTGTCTGTACCTGTCTCTCAGCTTCTTCCCCAAGTCAGCCATGTTATATTAATTCTCATATCCAGTGTACAAATGGTGTCAACTGGTTTTGCAGGGCTGAGAGAAAGGAAGGCACAGACACAATACTTTGGAAGCTAGAATGGTAACAGATTTATTTTGAGGTTTGCAGAAAATTAAAGATGGAAAAGTGTGGGTTAGCATGTAAGAAGCAGTAGCAGGTAGATAACCAAAACATTCAGCAGGGAAATGCCCCATGCTGCACTAAAGCAGCAGAGGAGGGCTATGTAGTCCTTCCTACCCCTGTCTCTAAAAGAATGCCATTGGCCAGCAACAATGACTGATCACTGGTGTAGCACAGTGTTTGGAAACTCATACCAAAGCTATCCAAATGTTGGTCCCTCCGAGTGTGGTGCTCCAGCAAAAGTGCTTCCCTCATGCTCAGCAACAACAATGGAAAGCACAATTCTAGCCAGTCAGAGGCATGTGTAATTTTAAAGGATTACATCTCTAAACTAGGAGTGGGCCACTTGTTTTGGCTTAAAACTCCCATGATCTCTCCCCACTGGCTATTCTGACTAGGGCTGATGGGAGCTGTAGGCTAAAACATCTGGAGGAGCGCCACAAGTGCTCTAAGCCACATTTTAATACATATTATTTTGGTAAATTCTGAGGAGAAAACGGGAAAAGTTTTCTTGCTGTGAACAGAGCTTCACTGTGGATTTCACTGAATAAGGTCAGCATGGAAGGGTCCAGCCTTTAAAAATCTGTTAGCAGAACATTCCTTTACTGGAATAGAAATGCTGCTGTTTCCAGACAAGCATGGACATCAAGTCATTGCAAGTCTCCTTCTTTAATGTATCTTAGATGGAAACAATGTCACGGAATTTGTTTTCATGTGAACACTCAACCAATATTAATAAACTTCAAGATCCTGAGTTTTATTCCTTGAAGGATGCCTTCAACTAAATCAAGTGCATCATAAACGTCCCGTTTACGTACTATGTGTTGATTTCTTTGATCAAAATGATTTCTGCAATTGCCAATGTTACATTGTGTTCTAATCTTATCTTGAAAAACATTGCTAGACAACCTGCAATTTCTGGTAAACAAGGGGAGTCCTTATTTATCACAGCATTTATTGAAACGATCTGTGAAAATCTAAATGCACTCATTAGTGGCTGATCTGTGATTTAATAGCATGTTACACTTTTTTTTAAAGCAGGTATTAATATAATAAGAAAACAAGAACTACAACAGGAAGCTACAATGACAGTCTTCAAATCAGATACAGATAAAGTATGAACTATTTAAACAGAATCAGAAGCAGTGAATTTAGAATGAGTTGTATACAGGATATTGATGGTATGAGGGCTATTCCAATAAATCATTCCAGAAGCATCAATGTGTAGCAACAACCCGTTGCTGACATGTCAAATAAAGGGATACCATGCTGTATAAAATGACTCTGTTTATGTGTGTTCTTTAGATGTTCTGAGCTGATGTGTTAACTTTTCTAATGGCAAGTTGCAGCACTCTTTGATGCCAAAGTTCACCTGGTTAGAGTCTTTGTGCCTTTTGGCTATTTCCAGTTGAACTGCCATTTACAAGAATATGACACACTCTATGAAGTAAATCCTTCTGTGGGCTGTCAAATAATAGTAATTGGTTACTAAGGGCAGTGTCCAATGCTGGCAATTCACCAGCTCTAAAATACATTGCACTAGTGGGAACAACTGTGCTAGTGCAACAGGAAAGTAGCGCTTGCTAGCGCAACCCAAGAAACTAATGCTTCCAAAATGGGACAAGTGGCAGCACTCCCTTCTGTGATCTCTGCTGACTTCTCCCATTCTGGAAGTGGTAGTTTTGGGTAGTTTCCAGTTGTGTTAGCAAGTGCTACTTCTCCATTGCTCTAGCAGTCATTCCTGCTACTTCACTGGCAGTATTGGATACTGCCCTGTTTGATATTTTGGATATTTGGTACTTTTCAATCAGGAGATAAAGTCTTCTGCAAATTTGTTTGTACCTTTGGTGGTGTTAAGCCTGTAAATGGGAGCAAGAACAATTCCAATAATGAACTACGGAACTTTCTATATGCTAACGGTTGTTCAAAATAACAGAGAAGATCTGTGTATGCCTACATTTTAGTGTCAACTCATGGAAGTAATATTTTTCACTTGTCCAGACCTGATTATCTGAGCATTTTTGAGATCTGCTTGGACAAAGGGGTATGTGAAGTTCCACCGTATACAAGTTCATATAATTTCTAATGTGGATTCATCACTCCTAAGAATGAACCATTTTGATAACAATTTTTTTGTTGTCAAACTATAAGCATACTGCATAGAGCATGGGATAAGGGGAGCCCCTGTCTCAGTGGCCTCATTTAGATGCTATTGTAGAAGCAGCATCAGCCACTTCTTGTCTAGAGCTTGGACTGGGGGTAGAATAACATCAGAATTGTCTAGGTTTATTGGCAAGTCTATGTTTAGGTATACTTAATTATTAAAATGTCCAAGTACACTGATGGATTTGGTGTTGCAGAGCGAAGTACTCATGGGGAAACTGAATCCCATTAACGCCTTGAGACATTATTCCCATCTCAGGAACTAGGCCAGTGTCAGCCATTTGGGGCCCAGGGCCCAGAAGGGCCTGCTGATGCCTGCTCCACCCAGAATCCCAGCGTTCTGTGCAATCCTGATCAGGTGTTTCTACTGCCACTTAAATTTCTCATAGTGCCCTAATATAGCATTGCTCCAGAGCACTGTAGGAAATGAAAATGGTGGCTAGACACAGCTTCCTGGTGCTTTGGGGGTAATTGTTACTCACTGCAAGGTAAGCCTGCCAGGACCCATCAACCAAAGAGAAGGCCCACGAAAGAGCACTTTGCTCAGGAACGCCTCAACCTGGAGCTCACTGTGCCAGGGAGCCATACCTGCTGATCAGTGGTCTAGCTTTGGACTCAGTTGGCATGCTTTCATGCACTCTCCACAAAAGCCACTAAACACAGACAGAGCTGGGCATCATGTAACACCATATACCATACTCAAAATCTTGGGACAAAAACCTTGAGTGCCATTTTTGGTAGAAACTAGAAAGGTGGGGCACAAATCAAATAAATAAATAAATAAATAAATAAACAGGGAAAACTAGTCCTATTCAGGTGTGATTAAAAGTGAATAGATTCACCACATGAGCAGGAAAGGGGCTGCACTGAGTAGCCCCACCCCGATGTCATGTCATAACAAAGCTCCTCCCATAGGCTTCCAAGCATACAGTGTGAGTGCCTACAGCAGGGAGGCCTTCACGTGTACAGCTATATGTACAAAAGCCTCCCCAGTGCCATATTTATGGATGCCTAAGGGAGGTGGGGTTACTCAGTCTGGCCCTGTTGCTGCTCACGTGGTGAGTCTACTCACCTTTAATCATACCTGAATAGGTCTACTATTGCCATCATATCTTGCTTCTGCTTTTTTACCTTCAAGTAGGGATGTCAGAGAATTCCACAACAGATCTCGGTGAGGCCGAATGCCAGTGCATTTGGCCCCCTGAAATCCATCACAGAACGAAGCCCCCGCCCCCCCAACCCACGAAAGGCGCTCAAGACGAAGTCCCCGCCGCCCCCACCCCACGAAAGGCACGCGAAACGGAGCACTTACCTGCTCCCGTCCGCGCTGCTTTGCGAATGGCGGCCGTCCTGCGGCTGCCATTCGCTTCCTCCTCTTCAAGCCGTGATAGGCTACGTAACTATTTACGTAGCCTATCGTGGTGGTGGGGGGGAAACCACAGCATACGCAAATGGTGGCGGCTACTGCCATTTGTGTACGCTGGGTTTTTTTCCTCCCTGCTGTGATCGGCTGCGTAAGTATTTACGTAGACTATCATGGCTCAATACAGGGACGCAAACGGCGGCGGCTACGACAGTTGCCATTTGCATCCCTGCAGGGCTGCCGAGGGCCGGATTTTCTGCTGCGGGCGGCCGGGCAGGATTCCGGGGGGAGGGACGGAGCGCCTCCCCCCCGTCGAGGATTCCTGGGGGAGGGACGGAGTGCCTCCCCCCCCACCGCGGATGCCCCTCAGCAGAGCAAGGTAAGGGATTCGTACATCCCTACCTTCAAGAAAAGCTGCCTTTAAAATGACAGAGCCAAATGATAAGGCCAAAATATGGGCCCCCAGTGGCCCAAACACAATTTCACCTTCTGGAAACTTGTTTTGAATGGCATATTCTGCAATGAGGAATTTTTAAAAATCTCTATATTTAAATTCAACTGTGGTGGTGGGTGTAGGGAGGAATGCTGGTCTTTCTCCTTACAGCGGACATTATGTCTATTTTGTCAGTCTGAAAAGCTGATTAAATGAGAACTAATTAAAAGCAGTGTTATTGCTAATTAAAATGTGGGCCATGTATCATTTTAAAAAGCTCATGTAATGTAACATCAAGGAGATTAAAGAATGCAAAGATTTTGAAATGACCCTGATTCGATTTTTCTGCTGCTGCCAGCACATAAGAGAAGGATGGGGATTCTTAAGAAGCACAGAACAGATATAGTCTGGTTAAAGTATAAAAGTATAAAATCCAGCAACTATAGTTGGTATTGTTGGAATGGGTGTGGGCAGATGGGTTCATACTTTGACTTTGGTAGGAATGTCCAAGAGTGAGGGAGTTTTGCAACGTGGTGACTAATTGCTGTCAGGAATTACTCCATATTAGATTCCAGGTAACTCCTAAATCTGTGTCTTCATCATTCTGGACCTAATTACCTTTGTATAAAGAACTTAAGCACTTGTAATTGGAAGTCTCCCAAGTAACCTTTTAAACAGCAATAGACCTGTTTAATATAGTCATATTTGGGTGACTATGATTACATGCGAACTTACTCAGTGAATGAAACAAGCAAGGAATCCCACCATTTTTTTTTTTTTTAAAGAAAAGATGTTATAGTGCCATGGTTTCTACTTATCTTCTGTTGATAGCCCTTTAAACTTCTGTTCACATTCCAATCAAATACAGATACATAAATTTTTCCTGACTTTGATTTGGCTACATAACTTATACATTGAACCTCTCTTAATAGTGATCTGCTGCTTAAACTGTGTTACTCTAATTGTCCCACAAGCTTACCCATGATGTACTAAGGGTTGTAAGTAGTGATGCTGCTGAATTTTTGTAATTAGTCAGCTCGTTGGTCAAAAGTCATGCATTCATAATGCTCATCTTTGTAGAGAGCCTGGATGGCTGTTTTACAAATTTGTTAGTAATAATTTTGAAATTGATAGTGAGATTCAGAGCATGCACAGTCTGTATGTAAACTGCACCATTTTCTTACACACCACAATTTGGTTGATTTAACCTCTTTCTTTCTTTAGGAAATGAGATGGTGTCACTTCAACTCTTTAGTGAAAGGGCCTTTTTCTTGTTTGGTAAGTAAAAGTGTACTTTAGTAGGTGCTGGTGGATAGTACTGAAAGTATCTCTCTGTCTGTGAGAGGGAAATTGGAAAGGGAATCTAAGTAGAAGGAGGTCTCTATGGAGACCTCCCCTTACTCTGTGGCATAGTGTAGGCTGATGCAGCTCGCTGTCATGGTGGAGTGCAGGGCTTTGGTCGATGTAGTTTGTTGCTTACCTGGGCATAGGGATGTACGAAACTCCCCTTACCTGGCTGCGCTGGGTTCCGCTGGGGGGGGGAGAGAGACACTCCGTCCCTCCCCCTGGAATCCTGGCTGGCCGGCTCCGCTCCGCAGGGATTCCGCAGAGCCACCGGCCGGCTCCTCCAGCAGCCGGACATCCGGCCGCTGGCTAGCAGGGACGCAAATGGTGGCAGCCGTAGCCACCGCTGTTTGCGTCCCTGTAGTCAGCTGTGATAGGCTACGTAAAGACTTACATAGCCTATCATGTCTGGATTAAAAAAAACAAACAAAAACGCGCGTACGCAAATACATGATGATGTCATGCACCACCATGTTATGTACCCCTTCCTGATTGGTTGTTTTCATGTGGCCTACCTGATAATCAAATCCAACTCTTTTGTTTATCAAAAAGGAAATAGGTGGGTGGGGGATTTGCAGCTTGCCTTAACAGTTGCCACATCCTCCTTGCATTTATTATCATTGCTGCCACCACCCTCCAAGGAACATATTTTTTTTCTGGCAAGTTTAGTTAATGCCCAGGTAGGGATGGCAGAGAATTCCGCCATAGATCTCGGTGAGGCTGCCATTGCGTTCCTTATTTTTGGCCATCTTAGTCTACGTAAATATTTACATAGACTAAGATGGCGAAAATAAGGGGGAATGCAAATAGTGTCCGCTACGTCTTGTAAAATAGCGAAATAGAGTCTTGTAAAAAAAAAAAAAAACCCGACAAGACTGCAAATGGCAGCAGCAGCTGGTTGGAAGACCAGCCGCCGCCGGCGCTGCCACCACCCGGAAGATCCGCCCCCGGTAAGTCTCATTCCGGGGGGATCTGCGGGTGGGCGGGGGGGTGGCAGGCCGTTCCACCACAGATTTCGGGGGGCTGAATGCACTGGTATTCGGCCTCACCGAGATCCGTAGCAGAATTCTCTGCCATCCCTACCTGGGCATTAACTAAACTTGCCAGAAAAAAAATATGTTCCTTGGAGGGTGGTGGCAGCAATGATAATAAATGCAAGGAGGATGTGGCAACTGTTAAGGCAAGCTGCAAATCCCCCACCCACCTATTTCCTTTTTGCATTATGCAATTCCAAACTACAGCTCCCAAGATGCAGTCTGATACTGTGGATCTGCAAAAACTCGTATACACAGAACAAGATCTCAAATTAAAGGAGAACTCTCATCCAGTATTACACAGATGAATTTCTTATTTTCTGAGGAAATAATGAATTCACTTGGGGTAAATTCACCCATCACTAGTTGTAAGCAGTAAGTTTCCTCCCTGACCCCAATACATGATCTTATTGTGCTGCCATGTGTTTTCTTCCATTTTGTTTCCTGTATTGTAACTTAACTTCACATTAGTATTCCATGTTAAAAGCTAACAGTGGTGCCGTAGGTGCTATTTAATCTCGCTTTCTCATAATTTCAACATATCTTAGGTGTTACACCCCCAAATTTCCAGTGTATCCACATACGAAGTCATTCCATAGAATCTACAACACATCAGCAGAAGTTGCTCAAGCCCTTAATGTGTCCGTGAGTCCATCAGACTATATGATATGGTGCTCATATTTCAGTGTTCTTAGATAAAGACAGAGTATTCCCTCATGTCTGTGCTATGGGCAAGCCCTGACACCTCCATTCAGACAGCAGCAGCATTGCTAGACTATGTTTTTGGGAGAAGTGCATATGTGATGTGACATATATCTTCAAGAGAGTTTGATTTGGGGAGGCCAGTTGCCCACAACGGGAACAGCAAGACCCCTGTCTTCCGATATCCCTATTGCTTTTACCTTATCTCCTAAGAAACAATGTAGATTTGATATGGCTAACCATTACATGTAAATTAAGCAGAAAATGGCTATATAATCTAAAGCATAATTACCTAACCCCAACTTAATCCAAGTAAATACCATGAGTATCAAGCTCTGTAAGTCCAGTTGGGATGTATAAAACAGATATTTGTGCCATGTCTGTACCTTTATTTTGAGTTCTTATTTTTTTATTCATTTGGCTTGTTGACTATGTATTTGAGGCCTAGTTTTCCCTGAGGCAGGAAACCTGTATCTTGGTTGTACATTGTACCACTTTTATTCTATAAGAAAGTCCCTCATGAAAACAGAAAACTACCATGACACCGAAAAAGCTAGCTAGAACTCTTCTCTCTATCATTCAGAACAAGGCTTGGTGGGGAGGGGCCTGTGAGTCCCACCTACAGTCTGCAGTATTAAAATCCAGTCATAGGTAGGTTTACCGCCTCAATGGATATTTAGGGCGGAGAATTCCAAAGTAATGAGTGACTGAAGGAGTGTGTGTAAAAATCAAATAGCTAGAAATGAATCTTCTTCTTTTTAAGGTGCCATAGCCTACTGGAGATTAGCTATCATTACAGCTATTTTTGTTTTTGACCCCGCTGCTCTGAATAGTTGTATAGAAGTACAGCCGAACCATTCCCTCAGATTCTTTAACCATTATATTTGTCTTCTTCCTATTGATCAGTTTTTCCTTCCATTCTACTTCTTCGTATAATGAGTTGGAGTATGGCGTATTTTTCATCTTGGATAATATGACCAAGGTATTGTAAGTTTCGTCTTTTGATGGTCTTTACCAATTCTTTTTGTTTGCTTACTCTGCATAATACATTCTCATTTGTTGCTCGATCAGTCCAAATTATTTTCAACATGCATTGGTATATCCACATTTCAAAGGATTTGATTTTTCTATTGTTCTTTTTAGAAATGAATAGATATCTTTTTTTATTACCAAAAGCAATAAACTCTAAAATGACAATATTAATTAAGTCCAAACTCAGAAAAAGTTTGTACATGAGCCAATTTAATACCATGCATCTTTATATAATATGGTTCATAATTAATTCTGTCAAAATTAATATGGTCAGCAATTTATTAAATTTATTGCCATAAATTCCCCCCTTCTCCTTCTGACCCCAGTATTAAAAAATAATTTGATTTTTCCTCATGTATTTGGATAGTTGTGACATAACCCTCCTTCATGTCTGTCTGCCTCCGCTTTGGGACAGCTGTCCTCACTGTCCCACAAGCTTCAGCCCCTAAATTCACCAGGTAAAAGAGGCATCCAGTGTGCCTAATTGGTTTCCTTCACCCAACCAGGAGAAGTACCCAGGAAATATGAACACAATTGGTACTGCAGAAAGATGAACAAGATGTGGGATTTTATAATTAAAAATGAACAAATTAAAGTTCATTTAATATAAGAGATATATCTTATAATTAATCACTCAGTTCTCGGTCTTACCATGCCTACTGTACCCCTTCAGACTCCTATTCCCACAACTCCACTATCTACATGTAACTTTATCAAACCTAAGACCTTATCTCCCCATTTAGCCAGCTAATTGTCTGCTCCTGCCTTTTATAAGCTCAGTCTCCTCACACACAAGCCCCTCCCACCTTTCACTCACTACCAGACAATTAACCTGAATTAACACAGCAAACACATATAAACATTAGTATAAACTCCACATGGCAAGCATTGTGCTTTTGTCACAATAGTCTTCAGGCACAATCCTATGCATATTTAGAGAGAAACAGTACTACAGTTTCCAGCATTCCCAGCCTTCATGGCCAGCTGGGGAATGCTGGAAGTTGTAGGACTTTTTTTCTGTCTAAACATGCATAGGATTGCACCTTGAGTTGATTTCCTTACTATTTCCCATAAACTTTGAGTCAAAGAATACTTCAAAATTCTTGAATTGTCCTAGCCAAATATATACAAATATCCCAGTGCAGCCCTGTGTGCACTGAGCTTTCCCAGCCTTTTCAGTCTTAATGAATGTTTAGTACTTTGTGCTATTGTTATTCAAGTCACTGATTTTTTCTGCTGAAGTTTTTCATCTGTTTTAGATTTTATGCTTAGGTTTTACTGGAATACTTTATGGTTTTAACTTATAGCACCTAGAACACCTTTTCTGTTATTGGGTGGTATTTTAATATAATTTAATAATATTTTAAGAAAGTAAATGAATAACGTGTTGATGCATAGCTCTTGTGCTCATTCATCTCAAAGAAGGGGGGCAATCTACATGTGCAAAAGTGGACTTGCTGATCTGCTCCTTCTCTTGAAATGAATTGAAGGACAAACCTTTGTAGGTGTGGAAGCTCCATAAGCATATCAGAGCTCCTATATTTGTGACGATTGGCTGGATTGGGGAAATAACACTCATTTGAGAACAAGGCATATACTGTGGGTATGTATTCAGAAATCAGAAATGGCCTCTACAATATGACTTACCCTTACTAAAGTTGTGATGTATAGCACCAATCATCACAATATGCCAATGTCTGGTGTAGACAGAAACCATGGCAACCACATCAGCTGCCTCTCTGAAGTGTAGGCACTAGCTTGGAAACTCTTAGCACAAGATTCTAAAATGATATGATGGCTGGTGCTACACGGTACTTCAGTACTGAGAAAAAGTCATTATGTGGAGACCATTTCCAGTAGTCTCTGTGTGATATAAGTATCATCAGAGGAGGCCTTGTTGGCTGTTCCATGACCAACAGAATGTTGCCATATAACATCACAGATGTGGACCTCCTCAGGAGTGGAATCCCTCTGGAACACCCTCCCAGATGTGTTTAGGAGGCAGTAAATGTGAGTTTTAAATAGCTTCTGAAAACTTACTTGTTTACACAAGCTTCCCCTGGCCTTGTAACTGATTATGACATGGTTCCATTTTATTGTTTCATGTTATTTATTTTATTGTTGTAACTTGTAACAGTTTATTGTTGCATTGTATTATATATTGTGTTGTATTTATTTTAAGAAGGCAAAAGGAGAAGGGGACGGCAGAGGATGAGATGGCTAGATAGCATCACTGATGCAATGAATATGGACTTGAGCATGCTCCAGGAGAGAGCGCAGGACAGGAAGGCCTGACGTGCGATGGTCCATGGGGTCACGCAGAGTTGGACATGACTGAACAACAACAATTTATCGTAAAAGTGGTTTTTAGTATTTTTGTATGTGTAACCCACTTGGAGATAATGATGATGATTCATTATCCTGACACCTTGGCTTAAGCATCCATTTTGTTCCAGAAACATCATGATAATAAGGCCCTGCATGTTTACTGCAGGGCTAGAGTGATTGTTTATATGCTGTCTCCATTGATTAAAGGGAATTGCTCCTCTGTAACTAGAGAACCATGATGCAAATGTCTGTTTGATTGTCAAGCTACTGCCCAACCAGCAAACCCATGGGGGTACCTTTAAATTGGCCAATCCATAACATTGGTGGGAAATATGGTCCAAAACTGAAGTGTTCCCACACCCCTAGACAGGTCAACAGGTGCAGACACTACCTGGGCAACCCTTATGATACCTTCTGTTTTGTATACTGAATGATGCTTGTCGCTAGATTGAGCTAATAAAACCAGTGGCCAGGACCATCCCTGAGCTTTCTTTCCATTTCCCAGAGCCAACCTATTGTTATCATTGTTTTGACCCATCCTGGGTTCAGCCTCTGAGCCATAGAGTCCTTTTTTCCCTTTGTTTTGAATCTTATAACTTCCCTGGAATTTGAGCTGAGGTTGTTCTTTCTTTTTGCCTGGGCATCTGTCACACTTGTGGGTCTCAGTTGTTCTAAGAATAACCTGAGCTCTAGTTGGCTTCCAAGATCATTCTCATTATCTTTTCCTATCACGATTCCGTACCCCATTCTGGCACCTGACCTACCTCACATTTCTAGGGTCAGAGAGTCCTCCACTTTTTCTCTTGGACCACTTTGTTGCCTCATTTGTGTAGAGAGATCTGTTTGCCTTGTACATCCAGAGAGAAAGCTTTACAGCCCAATAAAGTGCTTGTTGAGTCCAAAGCCAATTTCCATATGTTGAAGGGACATGGCTCCACCTGTGGGGCCTCTTGGATAGCTTGCAACCTCCATATGAGTCATTGTCTTTGAATCCAATGGTAGTGGTCAAGCAGGGAGCTTAGAACACTGGGAAGCTACTACCAAAGGTCTCAAGCAAAGTGTAATAATTTAAGATCTTATTGAGAATCCTAAGGAGAAGCCTTATTTCCAAGGATCTCCATCCAAATTCTGTTTTTAAACCAAATTGTGGCTCTAGGGTCTCTAATAATGGCTAAGCCTCTGCTAAGTCTCTGCATCATCAGCGTGAGTACAAGAAATTCAAGGATCCAACTTTATTTGGATAGATCCCTTGACAACTTGGTACTCAAGAGTACATAAGGAATGTGAGGCTTTCACCCCACCTTTGAATTCATGAGGGTGGTTTGTGCCCACAGCATTTTCCCAACTATTTGTAGCCAGCCTTTGGGTTCCCCTCATTCTGAAGCCAGGTGACATTTATGTTACATTTCTTCTCCTTTGCTCCTTTAATCTAAGGATGTATGAAAGTCACTTACCTTTCGCGGATTATGTTGATGGTGGGGGGGGGGAGGCGCTCCGTCCCTCCCCCCGGAATCCTGGACGGGGGGGAGGCACTCCATTCCTCCCCTCCCCTGGAATCCTGGCTGGCCGGCTGTACTCCGCAGGGATTCTGTGGAGCCACCGGCCGGCTCCGCCAGCAGCTGGACATCCAGCCGCTGGCTAGCAGGGACGCAAATGGCGGCAGCCGTAGCCGCTGCCGTTTGCATCCCTGCAGTCAGCTGTGATAGGCTACGTAAATGTTTACGTAGCCTATCATGGCTGACTTAAAAACAACAACAACACGCGTACGCAAATGGAGGCGGCCGTGGCCGCCGCCATTTGCGTTCCTTATTTTGGCACGTCTTAGTCTACGTCAGGATTTACGTAGACTAAGACGGCGAAAATAAGGGGAACGCAAATAGCGTAGCGTCCGCTACGCTATTTGCGTTCCCCTTATTTTTGCTGTCTTAGTCTATGTAAATCTTGACGTAGACTAAGACGTTCCAAAATAAGGAACACAAATGGCGGCGACCGTGGCCGCCGCCATTTGCGTACGTGCGTTGTTTTTTTTTTTTTTAAGTCAGCCGTGATAGGCTACGTAAACATTTACGTAGCCTATCACGGTTTTTTTTAAACCTAGCTGTGATAGGCTATGTAAATCTTTATGTAGCCTATTACGTCTTTTTTTCTTTTTTTTTTAAACTGGAAATGGCGGCGGCGGCAGCTGGTCGGAAGACCGGCCGCCGAACCGCCGCCGGAGCTGCCGCTGCCAGGAAGATCCGCCCCAGGTAAGTCTCGTCCCGGGGGGGGGGGTGGCAGACCATTCCACCACCGATTTCGGGGGGCCGAATGCACTGGCATTTGGCCTCCCTGAGATCTGTGGCGGAATTCTCTGACATCCCTACTTTAATCTATCCATTTTCACCCCTGTGGCCCGCCATTGTCACCAGCTTCTGACCTCCTCTGGTTGCATAACTTCCCAATGGTCTGCCTTTCCATTTGCATAGTGTCTCCTCCTACTCCTTGTTTGGCAAATGCCAACTTCCTCAATCTCTGTCTTTCTCTATCCATAAGTTAGGTCTATTAGAACTAGGGATGTCAGAGAATTCCGTGACGGCTCTCGGTGAGGCCGAATGCCTATGCATTTGGCCCCCCGAAATCTGTTGCGGATCGAAGCCCCCGCCCCCCCATGAAAGGCGCATGGGACGAAGTCCCTGCTGCCCCCACCCCACAAAAGGCGCACGAAACGGAGCACTTACCGGCTCCCGTCTGCACTCCTTTGAGAATGGCAGCCATCCTGCGGCCGCCATTCGCTGCGTCTTCATAGCCATGATAGGCTACGTAAGTATTTACATAGCCTATCATGGCTCAATACAGGGACACAAATGGTGGTGGCTATGGCAGTCGCCATTTACATCCCTGCAGGGCTGCCCAGCAGCCAGATGTCCAGCTGTGGGCGGCTGGAGCCGGCTGGTTGCTCTGCAGCTTGGCCACAGAGCGGAGCTGGCCAGGCAGGATTCTGGGGGGGAGGACAGGATCGCCTCCACCCCCATTGAGGATTCTGGGGGGAGGGACGGAGCGCCTCCCCCCCCACTGCGGATTGCCTGGCGCGGAGCCAGGTAGGTGTTTTGTACATCCCTAAATAGAACTAGTATGTTGTGCCATGTGCTAGGACGTGGTATACTAACCAAGCTGTTTCTCTTCTGTAACATGTTTGCCTATTAAAACAACAAAGAGCCTCGTGTCAATTTAAAGACCAACAAATGTATGCATGTGGTAATCTTCCAAAACAATCAAATGACCACCAGTAATACATCCAGTTTATAAATTTATAGATTTAAAAAGTTACACTGGTGACTGAAGGTGGTGTTTTATGCCAAAACATTTTACATTTTAAAGTGTGTGTGTGTGTATATATATATATATGAAAATTTTAAATATTTAAGTTTAAAACTTAAAGTTGACTCATCATCAACTGGATGAGCCACTGGTGGTCATTTTTTTTTTTTTTTGGAGTGCTGTATCAAGCACATCACATCACCTGCATATTGGTTGAGTCACGTGTTAGTCTTTAAGGTGCTACAGGAGTCTGCTGCAATAGCTACTCTCTGGAAATTGTTTGTGTGTGTCTGTCAAGAACAAAATCTAAAAATAAAGTCTATGAACAGTGGTACAGCCAGGTAATTTTAGATACTGGACTTAATGGTTTTATGGGGCTGTACTTTAGACAGCCATTGTATTACTTCAGTTGAGAAGTACACAATTAACATTTCTATTCTCCCCCACCCTCAATGCCACACTTTACTACTGCTCCTACATGCCTGAAATGTTAGAACAAAACAACAACACAAAAGTTTGCTCAGCCAGATTTAACAAAAACTAATACTCTGAGCCTTCAGCAAAGGAGATCGGTACCTTGTTGTGGTGCTGGAGCTTGAGCACCTCAATGATGTCATGAGCTAAACCGTGAAGGGACACCCAAGATGGGAGGTCATGGCAGAGAGGTCAGACTAAATACGATCCCTGGGGAAGGAAACGGCAACCCACCCCAGTATTCTTGCCATGAAAACTAAATGGATCAGTACAACCAGAGATATGTCGGTATACCATCGGAAGATGGGACTCCCAGGCCGGAAAATGGACAAAATGCTACTGGGGAGGAACAGAGGATAAGTTCAACTAGCCCCAGATGTGATGACGCAGCTAGCTCAAAGCTGAAAGGACGGCTAGCAGCCGATGGTGCTGGTGGTGAATGACGAATCCAATGTTCTAAAGATCAACACACCATAGGAACCTGGAATGTAAGATCTATGAGCCAGGGCAAATTGGATGTGGTTACTGGGGAGATGTCAAGATTAAATATAGACATTTTGGGTGTTAGTGAACTGAAATGGACTGGAATGGGCCACTTCACATCAAATGACCACCAGATCTATGACTGTGGACAAGAGGACCACAGAAGAAATGGAGTAGCCTTCATAATTAATAATAAAGTGGCTAAAGCAGTGCTTGGATACGATCCAAAAAATGACAGAATGATCTCAATTCGAATTCAGGGTAAGCCATTTAACATCACAGTGATCCAAATATACCCCCCCAACCACAGATGCTGAAGAAGCAGAAGTAGATCAGTTCTATGAGGATCTGCAGCACCTACTGGATAGTATGCCAGACAAAGATGTTATTTTCATTACAGGAGACTGGAATGCTAAGTTGAATAGTCAAACGACACCTGGAATTACAGGCAAGCATTGTCTGGGAGAACAAAATGAAGCAGGACATAGGCTGATAGAATTTTGCCAAGACAACTCACTGTGCATAACAAACACTCTCTTCCAACAACCTAGGAGACGACTTTATACATGGACTTCATCAGATGGTCAACACCGAAATCAGATTGACTACATCCTTTGTAGCCAAAGATGGCAGACGCGGACATCTATGCAGTTGGTAAAAACAAGACCTGGAGCTGATTGTTCAGATCACGAACTTCTTATTGCACAATTTAGAATCAGACTAAAGAGAATAGGGAAGACCCACAAATCAGTTAGATATGAGCTCACTAATATTCCTCATGAATATGCAGTGGAGGTGAAGAATAGACTTAAGGGACTAGATTTAGTAGATAGGGTCCCAGAAGAACTATGGACAGAAGTTGGTAACATTGTTCAGGTGGTTGTTGTTGTTGTTCAGTCGTTCAGTCATGTCCAACTCTTCGTGACCCCATGGACCATAGCACGCCAGGCCTTCCTGCCCTGCGCTCTCTCCCAGAGCATGCATATTCATTGCATCAGTGATGCTATCTAGCCATCTCATCCTCTGCCATCCCCTTCTCCTTTTGCCATCAGTCTTTCCCAGCATCAGGGTCTTTTACAGAGAGTTTTCTCTTCACATTAGGTGGCCAAAATATTTGAGCTTCTGTCCTTCCAATGAGTAGTCAGGATTGATTTCCTTTAGGATGGACTGATTTGACCTCCTTGCAGTCCAGGGGACTCGTAAGAGTCTTCTCCAGCACGACAGTTCGAAAGCATCAATTCTTCGGCGCTCAGCCTTCCTTATAGTCCAGCTCTCACAGCCATACATTACTACTGGGAAAACCATAGCTTTGATTAGACGGACCTTTGTCGGCAAGATGATGTCTCTGCTTCTTACTATGCTGTCTAGGTTGGCCATAGCTTTCCTCCCCAGGAGCAAGCGTCTTTTAATTTCATGGCTACAGTCACCGTCTGCAGTGATCTTGGAGCCCAAGAAAGTAAAATCTGTCACTGCTTCCTTTTCTTCCCCTTCTATATGCCAGGAAGTGATGGGGACACATGCCGTGATCTTAGTTTTTTTAATGTTGAGTTTCAAACCAGCTTTTGCACTCTCCTCTTTCACCCTCAACAAGAGGCTCTTTAGATCCTCTTCGCTTTCTGCCATTAGGGTGGTATCGTCTGTATATCGGAGGTTGTTGATAATTCTCCCGGCAATCTTAATTCCGACCTGTGATTCATCCAACCCGGCATTTCTCATGATGTACTCTGCATATAAGTTAAATAAGCAGGGTGACAATATGCAGCCTTGTCGTACTCCTTTCCCAATTTTGAACCACTCGGTTGTTCCATGTCTGGTTCTTACTGTTGCTTCTTGACCCTCATACAGGTTTCTCAGGAGACAGGTAAGGTGGTCTGGTACTCCCATCTGTTTCAGAATTTGCCACAGTTTGTTGTGATCCACACAATCAAAGGCTTTAGCGTAGTCAATGAAGCAGAAATAGACGTTTTTCTGGAATTCTCTTGCTTTCTCCATGATGCAGCGAATGTTGGCGATTTGATCTCTAGTTCCTCTGCCTCTTCTAAACCCAGTTTGTACTTCCGGTAGTTCTCGGTTCGCATACTGCTGAAGCCTATCTTGTAGGATTTTGAGCATCACCTTGCTGGCATGTGAAATGAGTGCAATTGTGTGGTAGTTTGAACACTCTCTGGTGTTGCCCTTCTTTGGAATTGGAATGTAAACTGACCTTTTCCAGTCTTGCGGCCATTGTTGAGTGTTCCAAATTTGTTGGCATATTGAATGCAGCACTTTAACAGCATCATCTTTTAGGATTTTAAATAGCTTAGCTGGAATACTGTCATCTCCACTAGCTCTGTTGTTAGTAATGCTTCCTAAGGCCCACTTGACTTCACTCTCTAGGATGTCCGGCTCAAGTTCAGTGACCGCACTATCATGGCTATCAGGGACATTCAGATCTTTCCTGTATAGTTCTTCTGTGTATTCTTTCCACCTCTTCTTCATCTCATCTGCTTCTGTTAGGTCCCTGCCTTCATTGTCCTTTATCATGCCTGTCTTTGCACAAAACGTTCCCTTGAGATCTCCGATTTTCTTGAAGAGATCTCTAGTCTTTCCTATTCTGTTGTTTTCCTCGATTTCTTTGCATTGTTCATTTAAGAAGGCCTTCTTGTCTCTCCTTGCTATTCTCTGGAACTCTGCATTCAGTTGGATATATCTTCCCCTTTCTCCCTTGCTTTTCACTTCCCTTCTTTCATCAGCTACTTGTAAAGCCTCCTCAGACAGCCACTTGGCTTTCTTGCATTTCTTTTTCTTTGGGATGGATTTCGTTGCTGCCTCCTGAACAATGTTACCGACCTCCGTCCATAGTTCCTCAGGCACTCTGTCTATCAGGTCTAATCCCTGAAATCTATTCCTCACCTCCACTGTATATTCATCAGGGATATGATTTAGGTCATACCTGAATGGTTTAGTGGTTTTCCCGACGTTCTTCAATTTAAGCCGAAATTTTGCCACAAGAAGCTCATGATCTGAGCCACAGTCAGCTCCAGGTCTTGTTTTTACTGACTGTATAGAGCTTCTCCATCTTTGGCTGCAAAGGACATAATCCATCTGATTTCAGTATTGACCATCTGGTGATGTCCATGTGTAGAGTCGTCTCTTGTGCTGTTGAAAAAGAGTGTTTGCTATGATCAGCGTGTTCTCTTGGCAAAACTCTATTAGCTTTTGTCCTGCTTCATTTTGTACACCTAGGCCATGCCTGCCTGTTATCCCGGTGATTTCTTGACTTCCTACTTTAGCATTCCAATCCCCTATGATGAAGAGGACATCTTTTTTTGGTGTTAGTTCCAGAAGGTGTTGTAGGTCTTCATAGAACCGATCAACCTCAGCTTCTTCGGCATCAGTGGTTGGGGCATAGACTTGAATTACTGTGATGTTGAATGGTTTGCCTTGGATTCGTACTGAGATCATTCTATCGTTTTTAAGATTGTACCCCAGGACTGCTTTTCCCACCCTTTTGTTGACTATGAGTGCTACTCCATTTCTTCTAAGGGATTCTTGCCCACAGTAGTAGATATGATGGTCACCTGAATTAAATTCGCCCATGCCTGTCCATTTTAGTTCGCTGATTCCCAAGATGTCAATGTTCAATCTTGCCATCTCATGTTTGACCACCTCCAGCTTACCTTGATTCATTGATCTGACATTCCAGGTTCCTAAACAATATTGTTCTTTACAGCATCGGATTTTCTTTTCACCACCGGACACATCCACAGCTGAGTGTCCTTTCGGCTTTGGCCCAGCCGCTTCACTCTTCCTGGCGCTACTTGGAAAGTCCCTCTGCTCTTCCCCAGTAGTATATTGGACACCTTCCTACCTGAGGGGCTCATCTTCCGGCAGCGTCATCTCTTTTAGCCTTGTGATACGTTCCATGGGGTTTTCTTGGCAAGAATACTGGAGTGGGTTGCCATTTCCTTCTCCAGTGGACCACATTTTGTCAGAACTCTCTGCCATGACCTGTCCGTCTTGGGTGGCCCTGCACAGCATAGCTTATGGCTTCACTGAGCTACGCAAGCCCCTTCACCACAACAAGGCAGTGATCCATGAAGGGGATTGTTCAGGAGGCGGCAAAAAAAAAGTCCCAAAAGTAAAGAAAACCAAGAAGGCAAGATGGCTGTCTGCTGAGACACTGGAAGCAGCCCAAGAAAGAAGGAAAGCAAAAGGCAACAATGATAGGGGGAGATATGCCCAATTAAATGCAAAATTCCAGAGGTTAGCCAGAAGAGATAAGGAATTATTTTTTAACAAGCAATGCACGGAAGTGCAAGAAGATAATAGAATAGGAAGGACAAGAGACCTCTTCCAGAAAATTAGAAACATCGGAGGTAAATTCCAGGCAAAAATGGGTATGATCAAAAACAAAGACGGCAAGGACCTAACAGAAGCAGAAGAGATCAAGAAAAGGTGGCAAGAATATACGGAAGATCTGTATACGAAGGATAATAATATCAGGGATAGATTTGACGGTGTGGTCAGTGAGCTAGAGCCAGACGTCCTGAAGAGTGAGGTTGAATGGGCCTTAAGACGTATTGCTAATAACAAGGCAGCAGGAAATGACGGTATCCCAGCTGATCTGCTTAAAATCTTGCAAGATGATGCTGTCAAGGTGATGCATGCCATATGCCAGCAAATTTGGAAAACACAAGAATGGCCAACAGATTGGAAAAGATCAACTTATATCCCCATACCAAAAAAGGGAAGCACCAAAGAATGTTCAAACTATTGAACAGTGGCACTTATTTCACATGCCAGTAAGGTAATGCTCAAGATCTTGCAAGGTAGACTCCAGCGATTCATGGAACGAGAATTGCCAGATGGACAAGCTGGGTTTAGAAAAGGCAGAGGAACTAGAGACCAAATTGCCAATATCCACTGGATAATGGAGAAAGCCAGGGAGTTTCAGAAAAAACTTCTATTTCTGTTTTATTGACTATTCTAAGGCCTTTGACTGTGTGGATCATCACAAATTGTGGCAAGCTCTTGGTGGTATGGGGATAC
This sequence comes from Heloderma suspectum, assembly GCF_057233095.1. Taxonomy (NCBI): domain Eukaryota; kingdom Metazoa; phylum Chordata; class Lepidosauria; order Squamata; family Helodermatidae; genus Heloderma; species Heloderma suspectum. The sequence continues at coordinate 77,242,525 of NC_139462.1, forward strand.
CAAGTCATCTTGTCTGCCTCCTGAGGAATCTGTATAACGACCAAGTAGCAACAGTAAGAACAGACCATGGAACAACGGACTGCTTTAAGATTGGGAAAGGAGTACGGCAGGTTTGTATACTCTCACCCTACCTATAAAACCTGTATTCAGAACACATCATGCGACATGCTGGGCTTGATGAAGCCAAGGCTGGAGTTAAAATTGCTGGAAGAAACATTAACAATCTCCGATATGCAGATGATACCACTTTGATGGCTGAAAGTGAGGAGGAGCTGAGGAACCTCATGATGAAGGTGAAAGAAGAAAGTGCAAAAGCTGGGTTGCAGTTAAACCTCAAACAACCCAAGATTATGGCATCCAGCTTGATTGATAACTAGCAAATAGAAGGAGAAAACGTGGAGGCAGTGACAGACTTTGTCTTTCTAGGCGCAAAGATGACTGCAGACGCTGACTGCAGCCAGGAAATCAGAAGACGTTTACTTCTTGGGAGGACAGCAAAGACAAATCTTGATAAAATAGTGAAGAGCAGAGACATCACACTGACAACAAAGGTCCGCATCGTTAAAGCAATGGTATTCCCCATAGTAACCTATGGCTGCGAGAGCTGGACCATAAGGAAGGCTGAGCGAAGGAAGATAGATGCTTTTGAACTGTGGTGCTGGAGGAAAATTCTGAGAGTGCCTTGGACTGCAAGAAGTGGGCTGAACTTCAACCCGAGCTGCATCACTGGATATTATATATAGATATAGATACACACACACACACACACACACACACACACGTGTGTGTACACACGTATATATCATAGCCACAACCTATAGGTCTCATATCAATAGGGCTTTTGATTCTCCAGTAAGATGTTTGACTTTCCTTTAACAGCAGCCCTCTGCACTAACTGCTTTAGAAGTTCCCTTGTTTGAAAAGTTTTAAAAGCAGCTATTTTAAAGGGGAAAAAAAAATAACGAAATAAGGGGGAAAGCCTGGTTACATGATTTTCTGTAGTGTGGCCCATAACTCTCATGGGGAGTGATAGTAGGAGCTACATTGTCTGAGCCACTGATTGATTATAACAATCATGGTACTCTAGAGACCAATTTTGCATTAGAAAGAATTGGGTGAACAAAACAAGCTATTACTTCCTTGTCAGCTTGGAATTCTGAGTGTTATATTTTTTCTTGAACACCTACTTGCAAAGGGAATAATAAGATTGGTTTGGTAACATAAGACTCCTTATTCCCTTCTCACTCTTTCATAAAGTTAATGAAATGCTTGTTGAAATTCACTTCCTTTCCACTGCCTCGGAATCTATGCTCATTTTCCTTCCTGCCAGAAAGAACACTTAGGGCCAAAACAGACATTACTTTAAAATCTGTATCTAGCAGCTATATCTTTTTTTCATTTCTACTCTAGAGTAGGCACAGGGCCCTGATCCAGATCTTAAAAGCTCCGCCTCCACCCATACTAGGGTCCCAATCCAGATCAGCCCTCCTGTGCTTCCTCTAGCATAAAAATAAAAAGAAAAGAAAAGAAAAGAAAAAAAAGACCTCTCTTCACCCCGGCTGATTTGCTTCCTGGAATTCTGCCCCTCTGTGCAGGGATTAAAAAAGGAAAAAAGGTATCTAGCAATGGAGACTCTTCTTTGTTGTTTTAATCCGCATGAGCAGGGTTGGTGGTGGAATTTTGGGAAGCAAACTGAGGTGGAGGGAGGTTGAACCCTCTCCATGTGTGGTGGTCCTGATCTGAATCAGATAGGGATGGAGGAGAATTCCGCCACGGATTTCAGTGAGGCTGAATGCACTGGCATTTGGCCCCCCGAAATTCGTGGCGGAACGGCCTGCCACCCCCCCTCGGATTCCCGCCAGGATGAGGCTTACCCGGGGCTAGGGATGGACGAAAGGGACTTACCTGGTCCCGCAGCTTGCTTTGCGGTGGGGGGGAGGCGCTTCAGTTCTCCCCCTGAAGTTCAGACGATGGGGGGGAGGCGCCCTGCCTCGCCCAGCCAAAATTCAGGCCCGGGGGGAGGCGCCCCATCCCTCACCACCGAAATTTAGGCCGGGGAGGAGCGCCCCGTCTACCCGGCCGCAAAAAAAAAAGTAAAGTAAAAACAAACACACACCCGTTATAGGCTACGTAATGATTTACGTAGCCTATCACGGCTAGATTTCCAAAGTCAGCCGTGATAGGCTATGTAAATTGTCACATAGCCTACCACGGGTGACTTTGGGGAAAAAAAAAAGCGCGTATGCAAATGGCGGCACCCATGGGGTGCCGCCATTTGCGTTCCTTAGTTTGGCATGTCTAGTCTACGTAAAGACTTACGTAGACTACGGCGAAAATAAGGGAACGCTATTTGCGTTGCCCTTATTTTCGCCATAGTCTACGTAAATCTTTACGTAGACTAGACGTGCCAAACTAAGGAATGCAAATGGCGGCGCCCCATGGGCGCCGCCATTTGCATATGCGCTTTTTTTTTTTCCAAAGTCACCCGTGATAGGCTATGTGACGATTTACGTAGCCTATCATGGCTGACTTTGGAAATCTAGCCATGATAGGCTACGTAAATCGTTACGTAGCCTATCACGGGTGTGTGTGTTTTTTTTTTACTTTCCTTTTTTATTTTGCAATGGCGGCGGCGGCAGCCGGTCAGAAGACCGGCCGCCGAACCGCCACCGAACCGCCGCCAGGACCCGCCGCCTAGAGGGACATTCGCACGAGGTAAGTCCCATCCCGGGGGGGGGGGCAGGGGGCCGGCGGAGAATTTCACCACCAATTTCAAGGGGCCGAATGTGTTGGCATTCGGCCTCCTGGAGATTCGTGGAGAAATTCTCCGCCATCCCTACCCGGGGCGGATGTTCCGGACAGCGGCGGCTCTGGTGGCAGCTGGTCTTTCGACCGGCTGCCGCGGCTGCCGTTTGTATCCTGGTCTTTGCCGTGATAGGCTACATAAGTATTTACATAGCCTATCATGGCAAGCCAATCAAAAACAACAAACAACGGCATACGCAAATGGCAGCGGCTACGGTGGTCGCCATTTGCGTTCCCTATTTTTTGCCGTAATAGCCTACGTTAATATTTACGTAGGCTAAAACAGGGAAAAATAGGGAATGCAAATGGCGGCCGCCGTAGCCGCCACCATTTGTGTACTCCATTTTTTTTTTGGCTTGTCTTGCCGTGACAGGCTACATAAATACTTATGTAGCCTATCACTTCAAAGACCAGGATGTAAATGGCGGCCGCGGCAACCAGTCGAAAGACCAGCCGCCGCTGCCGCCGGAGCCGCCACTGTCCGGAACATCCACCCCAGGTAAGCTTCATCCTGGGGGGAATCCGCGGGGAGGTGGGGGGTGGCAGGCTGTTCTGCCACGGATTTGGGGGGGCCGAATGCCAGTGCATTTGGCCTCTCTGAAATCCGTGGCGGAATTCTCCGCCATCCCTAGGCTGGAGTGCTCCTTCTCCCCATGCGTTCATTTTAACCCCTTTCTGAACACTTGAATAGAGCTTGTGTGAGTCTTGGCACTTAGATGAGTTTATCTTGGTCAACTTACAAACAAAATATTGCTCACAAAGAATTCTTCCTTGGAAAAAGAAATCATGGCAAAGTTCAGAAAAAGAGAAAATTATGTTAAACTTCCAAGAATTTTCAGTTTAAACAATTTTGTTTTGTGTGATTATGGCCTTTTAAATCTTGACTATGCTACTGAAAGTTTTGGTTATGTTTGTGTAAGTCTCTGAAAGGTTAAAGTTAAAAGTAGAGGTTTCTTCTGTCTCCAAATGCTTGCAAAATGTCAGTGTAATTAAAATACTTTCTCAATTCTGTTCTTGGGCAAAGACTGAATGCTGAATATCATCTATGAAAATTGTTTTGAGATTGCATATGGTTTCTTTTTTCACTAAGAGAAAAAAAATCCTTCTAGGTTTGCTAGGCAAGTCTTATGTTTGGATCGCTAAATGTGCACTGCTTCTGTAAGGCTCATTCAATTTTTTATTATGTTAATTAATATTTTTATAATACTTTCCAGTACAATTACAATTATGCATTGTTAAATTAAAGATATTTTAAAACAACTCTATTTTCCCTCTTCTACATATGTAGATATAGATATATTTCTCAGTATAAAATGAGTTATGGCTGTTCATGGAATCCAATAAATAAATTGGGGCAAAGATCATATACAAAAATAGCCCAAGAAGATGACTCTGAGCAGTATACATTGTTGTAATTCTGCAAACTCAAATGGAGCTCTGCTGAATCTTTCCATTGTGCAAGCAGCTATGCATTACACTTGTGCAAGCTGTTGTACAAGTGTAATGCACAACTGGTTTCACAACCGCACTTGCACAAATGCAATTTTAGTTGGATTCTCCTCTTGCACATAGTTCAGAACCTAGTTTCCTCTAGCGCAATGTCATTTGAGCTATTGGAATGGCAAGTTGGATACTGTGCACTATTTTTTTTCAGACTATGACAATTTCCCTTATTTGCTGTATACTATTTTATCTTCTCCTGCCAAAGTTCAGAGATCCATAAGCCAATATAGAACATTTGATGATGCTTCTGATTCCCTGTCTTTTAACATATGGTGTTTTGCGGTGTGTTCCAGGACTTTGTGATACACCCCACCAAGAGAGGTGTGTCATAAAGGGTTCTTTTGATGGTTTTGGAATTTTGGGGTGCTGCTTGTAGGGGTGGACAAAAGCCACTTACCTGTCCTCGAAGCTTGTTCGCGGTGGGGGGGAGGCGCTTCGCTGCTCCCCCCGTGAGGTTCAGGCCGGGGGGGGGAGGCTTCCCGCCTCGCCCGGCCGAAATTCAGGCCGGGGAGGAGGCACCTCGCCTTGCCCGGCCACGAACTCAAAAGTGTTTTTTTTTTTTAAACGCCCCCGTGATAGGCTACGTGACGATTAACGTAGCCTATCACGGCTAGATCTGCAAAGTCAGCCGTGATAGGCTACGTTAATCGTCACGTAGCCTATCACGAGTGACTTTAAAAAAAAAAGAAAAAAAGCGTGTACGCAAATGGCGGCCCCCATAGGGAGCCGCCATTCGCGTTCCTTATGTGGTTGCTGTAGTCTACGTAAATCTTTACGTAGACTATGGCGAAAATAAGGGCAACGCAAATAGCGTTGCCCTTATTTTCGCCGTAGTCTACATAAAGATTTACGTAGACTACAGCAACCAAATAAGGAACGGGAATGGCGGCTCCCTATGGGGGCCGTGATTATCCGTACTCGCTTTTTTTTTTTAAAGTCACCCGTGATAGGCTACGTGACGATTTACGTAGCCTATCACGGCTGACTTTGCAGATCTAGCCGTGATAGGCTACGTTAATCGTCACGTAGCCTATCACGGGGGCGTTTTTGTTTTTTTTTTCTTTTCTTGGAATGGCGGTGGCGGCAGCCGGTCGAAAGACCGGCTGCCGCTCCCGCCCCGGACGAACACCCGCCGAACTGCTGGCTGGACCCGCCGCCGGGAGGGACATTCGGCAAAGGTAAGTCCCATCCCGGGGGGGGGGTGCGGGGGGTGGGGGGGTGCGGAGAATTTCTCCCCGAAACTTGTTCGGGGGGCTGAACACGTTGGGGCTCGGCCCCCCGAAGTTTCGGGGAGAAATTCTCCGCCATCCCTAGGCCTGCTTGCCAGGGCTGGCCTTGACTTTCCCCTAACCCTTCCCACACACTGGAGTCTATGAAGGTGCACCAAAAATAGGGGTACAGAGAATGACAAAGTACTGGGGCTTGGTTTATGTCACTGGGAAAATATACTTAGTGGAAAGTCTTTCTCCCAGAGCAGGTTGAATTTAGACAACTGTGCCCTCAACTCAGGTCAGCAAAGGCTTCTTTTGACTTTTAGGTGCTGGTGCAGGCTTCAGTGTCAGGGGATTCGGCAGTGCTGTCAGGGTGGCTCTATTGCTATGGATCTCCTTTCCTTGGTGTTTCAGGGCTGAGACTTCTCTGGATATTATATCCCCAGAGATCATTCTTCCATCCCTCTTCTTCTGCTCCTCCCTCCTCATCTACTGCTCTGACCCAGAAGAGGAGAGCCATTTTAGTATTGTCGGGCCTCCCGCCTTCCTGTCAACGACTGCCAGCATTCTCTATTTTGTTAATTGCAGAGTGATGTGCTTGACATAGGCAGCTACTGAATGGCAGCAGCGGCTGGCACTGCCTTTTAGTGTCTATGTTGGCAGAGGACGCTCTCCTGCAGCTGGTGCAGGGATGACGCCGATGGGCAGCTGGCTATACCTGGTTTTGTTTTCCACTAAGAAGCCCTTGTTAAGCCACAGTTCCTCTATCAAGTACTGAGGCAGCTATATTTTTTTCAAAAATCCTTGATTTTGAAGAAAATGTACTTTTCAAGTTTAACACCATCTTTCAGTCGTTAAAAATCCACTGCCAGACAGATGGAATCACACAACTCCATAACATATGTGTCAATAATGTTTAGCTAGCCCTACATCTACATGATATACTTACATCTGTTAGCATCTTACTCGGTTGCTTGATTGCAGCCTAGGTACATTTTCTAGTGTTATTGTATTAATTTGAAATTATAAAGTTATGCCACAAAGTGGGCATTCAGATCATTACAGAAGGAAACCCAATCCTAGGTATATAAGGGTTTCTTTGTTAGGGTTTATTTGCTATACCAGTTTATTTGTTGTTGTTGTTCAGTCGTTCAGTCGTGTCCGACTCTTCGTGACCCCATGGACCATAGCACGCCAGGCCTTCCTGTCCTGCGCTCTCTTCCGGAGCGTGCTCAAGTTCATATTCATTGCATCCGTGATGCTATCTAGCCATCTCATCCTCTGCCGTCCCCTTCTCCTTTTGCCTTCAGTCTTTCCCAGCATCAGGGTCTTTTCCAGTGAGTTTTCTCTTCGCATTAGGTGGCCAAAATATTGGAGCTTCAGCTTCATTATCTATCCTTCCAATGAGCACTCAGGGTTGATTTCCTTTAGGATGGACTGATTTGACCTCCTTGCAGTCCAGGGGACTCGTAAGAGTCTTCTCCAGCACGACAGTTCGAAAGCATCAATTCTTCGGCGCTCAGCCTTCCTTATAGTCCAGCTCTCACAGCCATACATTACTACTGGGAAAACCATAGCTTTGATTAGACGGACCTTTGTCGGCAAGATGATGTCTCTGCTTCTTACTATGCTGTCTAGGTTGGCCATAGCTTTCCTCCCAAGGAGCAAGCGTCTTTTAATTTCATGGCTACAGTCACCGTCTGCGATGATCTTGGAGCCCAAGAAAGTAAAATCTGTCACTGCTTCCATTTCTTCCCCTTCTATATGCCAGGAAGAGATGGGGCCAGATGCCATGATCTTAGTTTTTTTAATGTTGAGTTTCAAACCAGCTTTTGCACTCTCCTCTTTCACCCTCAACAAGAGGCTCTTGAGATCCTCTTCGCTTTCTGCCATTAGGGTGGTATCGTCTGCATATCGGAGGTTGTTGATAATTCTCCCAGCAATCTTAATTCCGACCTGTGATTCATCCAACCCGGCATTTCTCATGATGTACTCTGCATATAAGTTAAATAAGCAGGGTGACAATATGCAGCCTTGTCGTACTCCTTTCCCAATTTTGAACCAATCGGTTGTTCCATGTCTGGTTCTTACTGTTGCTTCTTGACCCTCGTACAGGTTTCTCAGGAGACAGGTAAGGTGGTCTGGTACTTCCATCACTTTAAGAATTTGCCACAGTTTGTTGTGATCCACACAATCAAAGGCTTGAGCGTAGTCAATGAAGCAGAAATAGACGTTTTTCTGGAATTCTCTTGCTTTCTCCATGATGCAGCGAATGTTGGCGATTTGATCTCTAGTTCCTCTGCCTCTTCTAAACCCAGCTTGTACTTCCGGTAGTTCTCGGTTCGCATACTGCTGAAGCCTATCTTGTAGGATTTTGAGCATCACCTTGCTGGCATGTGAAATGAGCGCAATTGTGCGGTAGTTTGAACACTCTTTGGCGTTGCCCTTCTTTGGAATTGGAATGTAAACTGACCTTTTCCAGTCTTGTGGCCACTGCTGAGTGTTCCAAATTTGTTGACATATTGAATGCAGCACTTTAAAAGCATCATCTTTTAGGATTTTAAATAGCTCAGCTGGAAGACTGTCATCTCCGCTAGCTTTGTTGTTACTAATGCTTCCTAAGGCCCACTTGACTTCACTCTCTAGGATGTCCGGCTCAAGTTCAGTGACCGCACTATCATGGCTATCAGGGATATTCAGATCTTTCCTGTGTAGTTCTTCTGTGTATTCTTCCACCTCTTCTTAATCTCATCTGCTTCTGTTAGGTCCCTGCCTTCTTTGTCCTTTATCATGCCCGTCTTTGCACAAAACGTTCCCTTGAGATCTCCAATTTTCTTGAAGAGATCTCTAGTCTTTCCCATTCTGTTGTTTTCCTCGATTTCTTTGCATTGTTCATTTAAGAAGGCCTTCTTGTCTCTCCTTGCTATTCTCTGGAACTCTGCATTCAGTTGGATATATCTTCCCCTTTCTCCCTTGCTTTTCGCTTCCCTTCTTTCGTGAGCTACTTGTAAAGCCTCATCAGACAGCCACTTTGCTTTCTTGCATTTCTTTTTCTTTGGGATGGATTTCGTTGCTGCCTCCTGAACACTGTTACGGACCTCCGTCCATAGTTCCTCAGGCACTCTGTCTATCAGGTCTAATCCCTGAAATCTATTTGTCACCTCCACTGTATATTCATCAGGGATATGATTTAGGTCATACCTGAACGGTTTAGTGGTTTTCCCGACGTTCTTCAATTTAAGCCGAAATTTTGCAAGAAGCAGCTCATGATCTGAGCCACAGTCAGCTCCAGGCTTGTTTTTACTGACTGTATGGACCTTCTCCATCTTTGGCTGCAAACGACATAATCAATCTGATTTCGATATTGACCATCTGGTGACGTCCATGTGTAGAGTCGCCTCTTGTGCTGTTGGAAAAGAGTGTTTGCTATGATCAGCATGTTCTCTTGGCAAAACTCTATTAGCTTTTGTCCTGCTTCATTTTGTACACCTAGGCCATGCCTGCCTGTTATCCCGGTGATTTCTTGACTTCCTACTTTAGCATTCCAATCCCCTATGATGAAGAGGACATCTTTTTTTGGTGTTAGTTCTCGAAGGTGTTGTAGGTCTTCATAGAACTGATCAACCTCAGCTTCTTTGGCCTCAGTGGTTGGGGCATAGACTTGAATTACTGTGATGTTGAATGGTTTGCCTTGGATTCGTACTGAGATCATTCTGTCGTTTTTAAGATTGTACCCCAGGACTGCTTTTCCCACCCTTTTGTTGACTATGAGTGCTACTCCATTTCTTCTAAGGGATTCTTGCCCACAGTAGTAGATATGATGGTCACCTGAATTAAATTCGCCCATGCCTGTCCATTTTAGTTCGCTGATTCCCAAGATGTCGATGTTCAATCTTGCCATCTCATGTTTGACCACCTCCAGCTTACCTTGATTCATTGATCTGACATTCCAGGTTCCTAAACAATATTGTTCTTTACAGCATCGGATTTTCTTTTCACCACCAGACACATCCACAGCTGAGTGTCCTTTCGGCTTTGGCCCAGCCGCTTCACTCTTTCTGGCGCTACTTGGAAATACCCTCTGCTCTTCCCCAGTAGCATATTGGACACCTTCCGACCTGAGGGGCTCATCTTCCGGCAGCGTCATCTCTTTTAGCCTTGTGATACGTTCCATGGGGTTTTCTTGGCAAGAATACTGGAGTGGGTTGCCATTTCCTTCTCCAGTGGACCACATTTTGTCAGAACTCTCTGCCATGACCTGTCCATCTTGGGTGGCTCTGCACGGCATAGCTTATGGCTTCACTGAGTTACGCAAGCCCCTTTGCCACAACAAGGCAGTGATCCATGAAGGGGATACCAGTTTATACATTTATAGATTTAAGTATTTATGTTAAAGGTTTATATATTGTGCCTTTTAATGTACACATTATCCCCAAAGTAGCTTACAAGGGATTATACAATTCAATAGAAAGCTATTAACTCATCTTGGTGGTGGGGCAACTAGAATAGGTGCTGGATGGATGTGATGTTAAAGCCTCTCACCATCGCGCTGGTGTTCCTACTGCTCCCATTCTTATGGGGTCTACAGTGATAATAGGGCAATCAGCCCTTCCTCCCTTCTAGGAAGTGTGCTGCCAGCCAGACATCACCAGATGTAACCACATAATATAGGAATAGCAATGTGGTTGCATTTTTTTTTCACCCTGGAAAAAATACAAGAGGAAGCTAATACAGACATTATATTGAATGCATGGAGAAGGGGAAGCAAGATCACACATGATATCCCTGCTCCTGACTACCACATGTCCAGCTTAACATGCTCATACTTCCCACATGGGTACAACTGTACTTGCACTGCGCAGTGTAGTTTCCATGCAATGAGAAACTCAGGAAAAGCACAGTTCCCAGCTATGGAGAAAGAGCCCTACGTATGTTCAAGTTGTGTGTGCGTAGGATTTATACATAGTGTGAACACAAGGCATTTTGGAATAGGGACAGCATGTGCAATCCCACTTCCTTATCTGCACATTTGTAACATGTGGAAAGTTCTAACTATTACAGAAGCTTCTGGATGTGAGAATCCAGGGCAGAGAGGACATGTTTCTGTCACTCACTTGTATAGAGCAAAGATGGGCTCGAAAAAATTATGTGTGAAAGAGCTATCTTTCAAAACTATCCTCTGTACTATCACTGCTGGCAGAATTTCTTCTTCAAGATCAGGCTGGCTGTTCTATTTTTTTTTTTTTCATAGCCTTTTCCAGCTGGTGAGTCTTAAAATAAACAGCATGGTATTACTATGCGTTAAGTGGTTCAGAGGTCTTTTTCAAAGAGTGATGCTGATGGAGGCTATTGCTGTGCAAGAAACAGAAGGAACATTAAGGAAAAACACCATGCAAGTTACAGTCAGTTCCAAATATGAAGTAAACAGCCTTAGCATGGTATACAGAGAAAAATTAGCCCAAGGCACTTGAAAACTGCTTATTCCTGTGCATGTGCTAGGCTATCTCACCAACATCAACGGTATTCTAAAATGCTTCATTTTGTCTGGATTGTGCCCATCCTTTATAGGGATGGGGGAGAATTTCTCCCTGAAACTTCGGGGGGCCGAGTGCCAACGCATTTGGTCCTCCGAAGGTTGTTCGGGGAGAACTTCTCCGTCCCCCCGTCCCCCGCCCCCCCCAGGATGGGACTTACCTTTCACGAATGTCCCTCCCAGCGGCGGGTCCCGGTGGCGGTTTGGCAGGTCTTCGTCAGGGGCGGGGGCGGCAGCCGGTCTTTCGACCGGCTGCTGCCGCCGCCATTACAAGGACAGTAAAAAAAAAAATGCCCCTGTGATAGGCTACGTAACGATTAACGTAGCCTATCATGGCTAGATTTGCAAAGTCAGCCATGATAGGCTACGTTAATCATCACGTAGCCTATCACGGGTGACTTAAAAAAAAAAAAAAAAGCGCGTACGGCTAATGGCAGCCCCCATAAGGAGCCACCATTCGCGTTCCTTATTTGGTCCCTGTAGTCTACGTAAAGATTTACGTAGACTACAGCGACCAAATAAGGAACGCGAATGGCGGCTCCCTATGGGGGCCGCCATTTGCGTACACGCTTTTTTTTCCCCCCAAAGTCACCCGTGATAAGCTACGTGATGATTAATGTAGCCTATCACGGCTGACTTTGCAGATCTAGCCGTGGTAGGCTACGTTAATCGTTACGTAGCCTATCACAGGGGCGTTTTTTTTTTCTTTTGAAGTTCGCGGCTGGGGAGACGGGGCGCTTCTCCCCAGCCTGAATTTCGGCCGGTCGAGGCGGGAAGCCTCCCCCCCGGCCTGAATTTTGGCCGGGCAAGGAGGGAAGCCTCCCCCCCCGGCCTGAACTTCGGGGGGAGCAGCGAAGCGCCTCCCCCCCACCGCAAAGCAAGCTGCGAGACCAGGTAAGTGACTTTCATGCACCCCTATTTTTATATCATGTAGAATTTGGGATGTGAGAACTCCCCGCTGCTAGGGATGTACGAATCCCTTTCCTGGTTCCAGTCGGGGCATCCGCTGGGGGGGGGAGGCGCTCCGTCCCTCCCCCTGGAATCCTCAATGGGGGGGAGGCGATCCAGTCCTCCCCCCCGGAATCCTGCCTGGCCGGCTCCACTCCACAGCGGCTCTGCGGAACAGGCGGCCAGGGCTGTCCGCAGCCGGACTTCCGGCCACAGGTGGGCTGCTGCGGATGCAAATGGCGGCCGCCCTAGCAGCCTCCATTTGCATCCTTCCAGGCTGCCGTGATAGGCTACGTAAGTATTTACATAGCCTATCACGGCATGCCCCCCCAAATGGCGTACACAAATGGCAGCGGCTACGGCGGTCGCCATTTGCGTTCCCTATTTTTTGTCATTTTATCCTACGTAAATATTTACGTAGGCAATTACGGCAAAAAAAAAAAAAGAGAACCGCAAATAGTGTAGTGGGCGCTATTTGTGTTTCTTTTCTTTTCTTTTTGCCGTAAAATCCTACCTAAATATTTACGGAGGATAAAATGGCAAAAAAAAGAAAAGGAATGCAAATAGCACTCACTACACTATTTGCATTCCCCTTTTTTTCACTGTAAGAGCCTACGAAAATATTTACGTAGGCTAGAATGGCAAAAAATAGGGAACGAAAATGGCGGCTGCTGTAGCTGCCGCCATTTGAGTATGCTGGTTTTTTTTAGGGGGGGTTAGCCGTGATAGGCTACGTACATTCTTACGTAGCCTATCACAGCTGCAAAGATGCCAATGGCGGCCGCAGCAGCCTGGCCGCGGTTGGCCAGGAGACCAGCTGCCGGAGCCACCGCTGCCACCACCAGAGCAGCCGCCGCAGCCGTTGGCGCCGAATCCCGGGGGATTCCGTCCCGGGGGATTCCGCAGAGGGGACGGGAGGGGCAGGAGGCTGTTCTGCCATGGATTCCGGGGGGCCGGATTCTAAAGAATCCATCCTCCCTGGAACCCGTGGCGGAATTCTCTGCCATCCCTACCCGCTGCTTGCCTCTCCTCCTGTTCGTCGAAGCACTCAAGTGATCAGCAATCGCTGTCGATCGCCTCATGAACTGATGGTGCTTTCGCCGATTTTTTTTTACTCTGTGATTAATGTGCGCATAAAAGGGGATGTTTGCACACAAAGCCTCGAATTTGCGCACTTTTAAATCTCTGAAATGTGCACTTTCAGCTACAGCTGTGCAACATTTGTATACAGTATTGCTCAATCATCCATTTGCCATTGCAGTGATTTTGGGGAGGAGGGAACATGAGGAGTGTGGAGTTGTTGCTGCAATTCCTCCCCCCCCCCCGATCGGATGGATGATATGAGGCAGGGCCCCATGTTTCCCAATTGGACAATGATCTTTCCGTGTAGTGAATGAATCCGACCATTTTTCATTCTGCAAGCCATTAGCATGATGAGTCATCTCTATGACTCACTCATTGATTCTGCCACCTCTCTTCTCCTTTGTTATGCTAATGCACTGACATTTGACAAGGAGCCTCCGGGGCACAGGGCACTTCAATCTTTTGTTGTCTGAGAATATGCACAATTATATGCTGTGTGTGTGTGTGTGTGTGTGTGTGTGTGAGGGGTCAGTTCAGTTCAGTGCTATTGCAGATTAGCAGACATGGGAATTTTTGGAATGAAGCTTGCTGGGTGACTTAGGGCCAGTCACAGACTCTCAGCCCACCCGACCTCACAGGGTTGTTGTTGTGAGGATAAAATGGAGAGGCGGAGGTTCATTAGGTAGAACGTGGGAAGACCCACTTGCTCAGAAATCAGCAATACTGTTCATCTGCTAACTGAGGGCAATAAGCAAAATCACCCCTTCCTTGTTCTAAGAATGCATTTCCATGATAAAAGATGGGCTGGGGCAGTTGACTGAGTACCTCATTCATTCTCTTTAGCTGATTGCCTGGGGGGTATAACTGAATGTCTATTAATTCACATGCCTGGGACAATGGGGCAGTGGGGAGGGGGACTGATTTAGGTGCATGCTGCTGTGTCTGAATGGAAGAGGTGCCTTTCCTTTTCTATACCTAGCAAGCAATACCTCTGCTTGAGAATGTGAAACTGTACACATTCTGACACAGGTTTCATGGGACTGGTGTATGGTGTAAGTCACTGCAGTCATCCCAGTGCAATAAGAGCCAGGTTGGAAATGGTATTAGTATAATTGTGCTCCTTGGTTTGTCCTGGGCTCTCTTCCCATGCCTGCAATCTTTCCTGTTTACACTGGGATGTCATCATAGAGCCAGCCATACAAGGGAAAATGGTGTTCAAATAGCATGTCCCCCCCCCCCACATGCACACTCTCCATTGTGGAGTGTATTCTTCATGCAAACGTGGAGGAATTGCCCCTTGTAAAAATACTGCAAGTTGGAAGCACTGCCTCTCAGAGCATGTTGAGAGAGAAAATGCCATAGGTCCCCTGTACTCTTCCTTCTTTCTGGAATGCATTGTATGTTTGTGAGATGCCATGGTACCCAAATACCCATTCCAGCAGCAATCTGACTATTTGTTATTGGCGAGGAGAATACTTTTCAGAATAGGTAGGAGGGTTGGAGTAATTCTTGCTGTTCAGAAAAGGCACATTTCTGTCTTCTCTTATCAATATTGGGATGTGTTGTTGGTTAAATTCCTCACACAACGGTACTCCAATATGTACAGCTCCAGTTAAATCATAACGAGAAATGAGAAAAAAAGGAGAGCTTTAAAAAAAATCACTGCACATTCAGTGGGCCACAAGAAACTCCAGCCATGCCCAGCAATTCTTCCTACTCATGATGGTCTTCCAGCTGTTTCTGAGACATCGGGACCCTTGCTTTTTGGCTGGTGGTGGTGGTTCTGATGGCTTCCACACTGCGACAGACACACAGAAATGCAAGAAGCAGGAATATGGAAAATGAGGTTTGTGAGCATTTCACCACGACTGACACAAATGCAGGAAGCATAATTGCTAGGGATGTACGAAAGTCCCTTACTTGGTCCCGCAGCTTGCTTTGCAGTGGGGGGGAGGCACTCTGTCCCTCCCCCCAAAATTCTGGCTGGGGGGGATGCGCCCCGTCCTTCCGGCTGCGAATCCTGCTGTCCTGCCGGGACGCAAATGGCGGCGGCCGTAGCCGCCGCCGTTTGCGTCCCTGAAGTCAGCTGTGATAAGCTACGTAAATGTTTACGTAGCCTATCACGGCTGACTTTGGAAAAAAAAAAAGCGCGTATGCAAATGGTGGCGCCCCTGAGTGCCGCCAGTTGTGTTCCTTATTTGGGCACGTGTAGTCTACATAGACATTTACGTAGACTATGGCGAAAATAAGGGCAACGCAAATAGCGTTGCCCTTATTTTCGCCGTAGTCTACGTAAATGTTTACGTAGACTACACGTGCCCAAATAAGGAATGCAAATGACGGCGCCCATGGGCGCCGCCATTTGCGTACGTGCTTTCCCCCCCCCCAAAGTCAGCCGTGATAGGCTACGTAAACATTTACGTAGCTCATCACGGTGTTTTTTGAAAATCTAGCTGTGATAGGCTACATAAATCTTTACATTAGGGATTAGGGATGGCGGAGAATTTCTCCCCGAAACTTCGGGGGGCCGAGCGCCAACATGTTCGGCCCCCCGAAACAAGTTTCGGGGAGAAATCCTCCGCCCCCCCCGCCCCCCCCCCCGGGACGGGACTTACCTTCCCTGAATGTCCCTCCCGGCGGCGGGTCCGACTGGTGGTTCGTCCGGTGTTCGAGCGGGGCGGGAGCGGCAGCCGGTCTTTCGACCGGCTGCCGCCCCCGCCATTGCAATGAAAGAAAAAAAAAAAACGTCCCCTGATAGGCTACGTGACGATTCACGTAGCCTATCACGGCAAGATTTGCAAAGTCAGCCGTGATAGGCTACGTGAATCGTCACGTAGCCTATCACGGGTGACTTTAAAAAAAAAAAGAAAAAAGTGTGTACGGATAATGGCGGCCCCCATAGGGAGCCGCCATTTGCGTTCCTTATTTGGTCGCTGTAGTCTACGTCAATGTTTACATAGACTACGGCGAAAATAAGGGCAACGCTATTTGCGTTGCCCTTATTTTCGCCGTAGTCTATGTAAACATTGACATAGACTACAGCAACTAAATAAGGAACGCGAATGGCGGCTCCCTATGGGGGCCGCCATTCGCGTACGCGCTTTTTTTTTTTTTAAAGTCACCCGTGATAGGCTACGTGACGATTCACGTAGCCTATCACGGCTGACTTTCCAGATCTAGCCGTGATAGGCTACGTGAATCGTCACGTAGCCTATCAGGGGATGTTTTTTTTTTTTTTTTTTACTTTCGAGTTTGCAGCCGGGCGAGGCGGGAAGCCTCCTCCCCGGCCTGAATTTCGGCCGGGCGAGGCGGGAAGCCTCCCCCCCCGGCCTGAATTTTGGCCGGGCGAGGCGGGAAGCCTCCCCCCCCGGCCTGAACTTCGCGGGGGGAGCAGCGAAGCGCTCCCCCCCACCGCGAAAAAGCTGCGAGAAAAGGTAAGTGACTTTCGTTCACCCCTATTAGGGATGTATGAAAGGGACTTACCTTGTCCCGCAGCTTTTTTTGCGGTGGTGGGGAGGCGCTTCGCTTCTCCCCCCGAAGTTCAGGCGAGGGGGGGGAGGCGTCCCGCCTCGCCCGGCCGAAATTCAGGCCGGGGGGGAGGTGCCCCGTCTCCCCGGCCACGAAAGAAAAAGTAAAACAACAACAACAACAACCCCGTGATAGGCTATGTAACGATTAACATAGCGTATCATGGCTAGATTTCCAAAGTCAGCCATGATAGGCTACGTTAATCGTCACGTAGCCTATCACGGGCGACTTTGGAAAAAAAAAGCGCGTCCGCAAATGGTGGCGGCCCATGGGTGCTGCCATTCGCGTTCCTTATTTTGGCACGTCTAGTCTACGTAAAGATTTATGTAGACTACGGAGAAAATAAGGGAACGCTATTTGCGTTGCCCTTATTTTCTCCGTAGTCTACGTAAATCTTTACATAGACTAGACATGCCAAAATAAGGAATGCGAATGGCAGCACCCATGGGCCGCCACCATTTGCGGACGCGCTTTTCCCCCCCAAAGTCACCCGTGATACGCTACGTGACGATTTACATAGCCTATCATGGCTGACTTTGGAAATCTAGCCATGATAGGCTACTTAAATCATCACGTAGCCTATCATGGGTGTGCGTATGTTTTTTTTTACTTTTTTATTTTGTAATGGCAGTGGCGGCAGCTGGTCGGGAGACCGGCCGCCCTCCCCGCCCCCAACGAACTGCCACCGAACCGTTGCCGGGACCCGCCGCCGAGAGGGACATTCGCCGAAGTTAAGTCCCATCCCGGGGGGGGGCGGGGGGCCAGCGGAGAATTTCCCCAACTCTTTCGGGGGGCTGAATGCCTCGGCGCTCTGCCTCCCGAAGATTCATGGAGAAATTCTCCGCCATCCCTACTTTGCATAGCCTATCACGTTTGTTGTTGTTGTTGTTGTTTTACTTGGAAA
This sequence comes from Heloderma suspectum, assembly GCF_057233095.1. Lineage (NCBI taxonomy): Eukaryota > Metazoa > Chordata > Lepidosauria > Squamata > Helodermatidae > Heloderma > Heloderma suspectum. The sequence continues at coordinate 77,260,040 of NC_139462.1, forward strand.
TGGCGGCGGTGACAGCCGGTTGGAAGACCGGCCGCCGCCACTGCTGAACCGCTGCTGGGAGCTACCGCCACCAGGGACATTTGCTCAAGGTAAGTCCCATCCTGGGGGGGTGGCGGGGGGGTGGCGGACCGTTTCCCCACCAATTTCGGGGGGCCGAATGCGTTGGCATTTGGCCTCCCGGAGATTCGTGGAGAAATTCTCCGACATCCCTAAAATTGTGTAAAATGAGGTTTGTGCACATTTCCATTCTGCATGACTGGGAAGGAGGCACTGGCTCCTACTGCAAAGCCTAGCCTAGCACCATGTCTGCTGCAGTTGGAAAGGGAACTTCCACTTTCTCCAGATATATGTATATAGTATATAATTCCTGCTAGTGTGACAGTGGTATCACCATTATGGTAGGGATGTCAGAGAATTCCACCACGAATCACGGTGAGGCCGAATGCCAGTGCATTCGGCCCCCTGAAATCCATGGTGGAACAAAGCCCCCCCGCCCCCCCTGCGAAATGGGCCTGGAACAGAGCACCTACCCACCGCCGTCCACGCTCACTTGCGAATAGCGTCTGCGGCCGCCATTCGCTTCTTCCATGTAGCCATGATAGGCTACGTAAATACTTACGTAGTCTATCATGGCGAACTAAGGGAATGCAAATGGTGGCGGCTACGGCGGCCACCATTTGGACGAAAGTCCCTTACCTTTTCTCGCAGCTTGTTCGCGGTGGGGGGGAGCGCTTTGCTGCTCCCCCCGCAAAGTTCAGGCCGGGGGGGGAGGCTTCCCACCTCGCCCGGCCGAAATTCAGGCCGGGGAGGAGGCTTCCCGCCTCGCCCAGCCGCGAACATGAAAGTTAAAAAAAAAAAAAAGTCCCCTGATAGGCTACGTGACTATTCAAAAAAAAAAAAAGCGCGTACGTGAATGGCGGCCCCGATAGGGAGCCGCCATTCGCGTTCCTTATTTAGTTGCTGTAGTCTACGTAAATGTTTACGTAGACTACGGCGAAAATAAGGGCAACGCAAATAGCGTTGCCCTTATTTTCGCCGTAGTCTACGTAAACATTTACGTAGACTACAGCGACCAAATAAGGAACGGGAATGGCGGCTCCCTATCGGGGCCGCCATTATCCGTACACACTTTTTTTTTTTTTTAAAGTCACCCGTGATAGGCTACGTGACGATTCACGTAGCCTATCACGGCTGACTTTGCAAATCTAGCCGTGATAGGCTACGTGAATCGTCACGTAGCCTATCAGGGGACGTTTTCTTTTTTTTTTCTTTGATTGCAATGGCGGGGGCGGCAGCCAGTCGAAAGACCGGCTGCCGCTCCCGCCCCGCTCGAACACCGGACGAACCGCCAGCCGGACCCGCTGCCGGGAGGGACATTCAGGGAAGGTAAGTCCCGTCCCGGGGGAGTGTGCGGGGTGCGGGGGGGGGTGCAGAGGATTTCTCCCCGAAACTTGTTTGGGGGGCCGAACACGTTGGCGCTCGGCCCCCCGAAGTTTCGGGGAGAAATTCTCCGCCATCCCTAGTTTTAGCCTACATAAATATTTACGTAGGCTATTACGGCAAAAAAAAAAAAAAAAGAACACAACTGGCAGCCACTACGCCATTTGCATTCCTGTTTTTGGTTGTTGTTGCCGTAATAGCCTACATAAATATTTATGTAGGCTAAAATGGCAAAAAAAAGGGAATGCAAATGGCAGCTGCCGTAGCCGCCACCATTTGCATTCGCTGTTTTTTTTTTGCCGTGATAGGCTATGTAAATATTTACATAGCCTATAATGGCAAAATACAGGGAGGCAAATGGCAGCGGCTATGGCTGCTGCCATTTGCGTCCCTGCAGGCTGCCCAGCGGCTGGATGTCTGGCTGTGGGTGGCCATGGCCGGTGGCTCTGCAGAATCTCCACGGAGCGGATCCGACCGGAGAGAATTTTGGGGGGAGTGATGGATTGCCTCCCCTCCCACGAATGTCACCCTTCGAAAAGGTAAGTGACTTTCATACATCCCTAAATTATGGGCATATTTCTTGGGCTGTCCTTTTGGTTGTCTCACAGCCCAGTGGTCACTCCAATCAAGGCGAAACACAAACACACAAAATGCCACCACAACCAAGAGACCAAGACCACACTGCCCTTTTTATTATTTATTTATGTTTTTGTGTTTTTATGTTTTTAGGTATTTCATTTCTATTCCACCCAATAGCCGAAGCTCTCTGGGCCGCCGTTCACAAAAATTACAACCAAAAAGCACACAGTAAAACAATTTATTTCCCTATTGAAAAGCACTGCCCAAAGATATGTGTGCATATATTGATTTATAAATGAAGGAACTATCTTTTTCTTTCTGTATTTTCTGGTTGTTAACATATTCTCTCAAATGTTGGAGTAAAATTCGAAGTTCTAGGACAGATTTGCCCCATAATAGCACACATCATCTTACTCCGTGGCTATCAACTCACAAGTGTTAAGGAATAGTACTTTGTAATTGTTATGCAGAAATTGAGGACAATGGCCCATTTCAATCTGAATGAAACGACCGTCATTCAGGTAGGAAGGAGCTTGCTTACTCTCCTCTTTTTCTATTCCCCTCCTTGACGTCTCCCCACCCCCACAACATCTGGTTGCTGGATCTCTCTGTGGCTGTGGCATTTCTCAATTCATTGAATGCACAAAAACAGAAGGGACCTGTCAGCTGTGCTATTAATTTTTTTCACCCAGAAAATGTGCATATATGGAATCAAGTAAATGTGCAAAATCAGAAGGACCCTGGGAACTGTGCATTTTTTTTTTTTTAGGCACAGAAAATATGCATATATCCAGATGTGCACATCGGGGGGCAAATGTGCAAAAAAAGAAGGGATAGCCACTGGAGCCATTCGCTTGGCGAGAGCCAGGGAAAGTTAGAATGTACGAAAGTCACTTACCTTTTACGAAATTTGATTCGCGGTGGGGGGGAGGCGCTCTGTCCCTCCCCCCCCCAAATTCTGCCAGGCGGGAGGCGCCCCGTCCCTCCCGCCGCGAATCCTGGCCGGCTGGGTCTGCAAATAGCGGCGGCCGTAGCCGCCGCCGTTTGCATCCCTGCAGTCAGCCGTGATAGGCTATGTAAATGTTTACGTAGCCTATCACGGCGGAGTAAAAAAAAAAACAAAAACCGTGCGTACGCAAATGTTCCTTATTTTGTTCCTTATTTTGGCACGTCTAGTCTACGTAAACGTTTACGTAGAATACAGCGAAAATAAGGGGAACGCAAATAGCGTAGCCCCATGGGTGCCGCCATTTGCGTACGCGGGTTTTTTTTTTTTTTAACTCAGCCGTGATAGGCTATGTAAACATTTACATAGCCTATCATGGTATTTTTTAAAAATCTAGCCGTGATAGGCTACGTAAATCTTTACGTAGCCTATCACTTTTTTTAAAAAAAAAACTTGGAAATGGTGGCGGCAGCAGCCGGTCAGAAGACCAGCCGCCGCCGCCGAAGCGCTGCCGGAGCCACCGCCGCCAGGGAGATTTGCCCAAGGTAAGTCCCGTCCTGGGGGGGGGAGGGGGGTGGCAGACCGTTTCACCACCGATTTCAGGGGGCCGAATGCATTGGCATTCGGCCTCCCCGAGATTCGTGGCGAAATTCTCTGATATCCCTAGGGAAAGTGAGCGAACAGGATTGCCATAGCGCCTGAGACTTCGGGGGATTGCTCGACTGCAGCCAAGCAGTGCCAAGTGAGAGGGAGGGTTTGCGAACTCCAGTTTGGGAGACCAAAGTTCAAGACAATCGTGGAACATGAACCTGGAAACGAACGTGTGCGACATCCCTATGTAGAATATAAACTGTATAGTAGTTGGGTGCGGGGAGGGGCACAGCATTGACACCTAAGGCTTAATGTATGTTATAGGGATGTATGAGAATTTCATTTTTGCTCACAAAATGTGTGACTATGCACCACTCAAAGTTCTGGATGTAAGTGCAAGCTCATGTCGACTAACAATATTTGCAAATTGTCAAACATATTCTCACATTCGTCTCATTCCCAATTCCCAGTTTGATTTGTGCAGACTTCCCATTTGCACAAACTTCCTCAGTAAACTGAATCAGACCCTCTTTAGTCTATGGAGGAAATCTGTGGAAATTTGGAGGAGATTTGCACAAATCTCCCATTCAATCGCTGTTTGATTTGCGCAAGTTTCCCATTTGTGCAAAGCGAGCAGCAATTGCAAACATGGACAGGAATCAGGAATCAGGTGAGTGGTGAGATGATGTTCAGAGAATCTAGTGACCACAAACGTCATTCGTTCGCCCATCCCTAGTTATCACATGACATTTTAGAATCATATCAGTTCTAAATCATAAATATACCAGAAAAAAGAGGGTGAATCTACTGACTGATTTTTAATAAACACTTCAGCTGACACAGGGTTAATTAACTTACCAGTTGAACTCAGTTGAGCTAGGGAGCCATCTTCATCTCACTCAGGAGACACTGGCATCAGCTTAACATTCAGGATCCAAATAAAAATGGATGCAGCTGCATGTAAATCCCCAGAGTAGGGATGTCAGAGAATTTCACCACTAATCTCAGGGAGGCCGAATGCCAGTGCATTCGGCCCCCTGAATTCGGTGGCGAAACGGTCTGCCCCCCCGCCCCCCCGGGACGGGACTTACCTTGGGTGAATCTCCCTGGCAGCAGCGGCTCCGGCGGCGGTTTGGGGGCAGTTCGGCGGCGGCAGCTGCAGCGGCCGGTCTTCCGACCGGCTGCTGCCGCTGCCATTTCCAAGTTAAAAAAACACACAAAAAAAGTGATAAGCTAAATAAAGATTTACGTAGCCTATCACGGCTAGATTTTAAAAAAATACTGTTATAGGCTATGTAAATGTTTACGTAGCCTATCACGGCTGAGTTAAAAAACAACAACAACCTCGCGTACGCAAATGGCGGCGCCCATGGGCGCCGCCATTTGCGTTCCTTATTTTGGCACGTGTACTCTACGTAAACATTTACGTAGACTACGGCGAAAATAAGGGGAACGCTATTTGTATTCCCCTTATTTTCTCCGTAGTCTATGTAAATGTTTACGTAGACTACATGTGCCAAAATAAGGAACGCAAATGGCGGCGCCCATGGGTGCTGCCATTTGCGTATGCGCGTGTTTTTTTTTTTAACTTGGCCGTGATAGGCTACATAAACATTTACGTAGCCTATCACAGCTGACTGCAGGGACGCAAATGGCGGTGGCTATGGCCACCGCCATTTGCAGACCCAGCTGGCAGGATTCACGGCGGGAGGGACGGGGCACCTCTCCCCTGGCCAGAATTTCGGGGGGGAGGGATGGGGTGCCTCCTCCCTGGCCAGAATTTTGGGGGGGAGGGACGGGACGCCTCCCCCCTGGCCAGAATTTCAGGGGGAGGGACGGAGCTCCTACCCCCCACTGCGAATCAAATTTCGTAAAAGGTAAGGGACTTTCGTATATCCTTACCCCAGAGCAGAGACAGCTAGCATTGAAGTAGCCTTTGGGGTGTTAGAAGAACACTCCGCAGCCCAAAGCTGCCATGTTAGCACCTTTGAGGCTCTCAATTTTAAACCTGCAATGAAGTAGGGATCAGACTGCTGCACAACAGCTCCGGCTTGACAATGCATAAGCTTCTGTATTTCCCCAGATTCTGTCAGCAAAGATATCCCACGATGCTGATACAGAACTAGGGATGGCCAGATTCCCTACCTGCTGGTATGGGTGGGAATCTGCCCATGGGGGGAGGTGATCTGTCCCTCCCCCCGGAATCCATCTGAGCTGGCTCCTCTGTGCGGTGATCAATACGGCCGGCCGCCATTGCCAACTGCATTTAGGTTAATCTAACAGCTTTATGGCTGGAAATGGCATCCACTATGCCATTTGTGTCCGGAGTTAGCCCTCTCTCAGCCAGCGATATGGCATGCCAATGGCGGCCAGCTGTATCTCCAGTGATGCGGAGCTGGTAGCTGGCTCCACGGGATCGCCACACGGAAGAGCTGGCTCAGACGGATTCCGGAGAGAGGCAGAGGTAAGTTCTCCATTCCACCACAGACTCCGGAGGCCGGATTCTTTGGAATCTGGCCTCATTGGGGTCTGTGGTGGAATTCTCCGTCATCCCTATACAGAACAAGCAAGCACAAAGCTGCCTTTCAGATTGCATCTTGGGCCCTTCTCAGTTTGTTGTTGTTGTTCAGTCGTTCAGTCATGTCTGACTCTTCGTGACCCCATGGACCATAGCACGCCAGGCCTTCCTGTCCTGCGCTCTCTCCCGGAGTGTGCTCAAGTTCATATTCATTGCATCGGTGATGCTATCTAGCCATCTCATCCTCTGCCGTCCCCTTCTCCTTTTGCCTTCAGTCTTTCCCAGCATCAGGGTCTTTTCCAGAGAGTTTTCTCTTCGCATTAGGTGGCAAAATATTTGAGCTTCAGCTTCAGTATCTGTCCTTCCAATGAGCACTCAGGGTTGATTTCCTTGAGGATGGACTGATATGACCTCCTTGCAGTCCAGGGGACTCGTAAGAGTCTTCTCCAGCACCACAGTTCGAAAGCATCGATTCTTTGGTGCTCAGCCTTCCTTATAGTCCAGCTCTCACAGCCATACATTACTACTGGGAAAACCATAGCTTTGATTAGACGGACCTTTGTTGGCAAGGTGATGTCTCTGCTTCTTACTATGCTGTCTAGGTTTGCCATAGCTTTCCTCCGAAGGAGCAAGCGTCTTTTAATTTCATGGCTACAGTCACCATCTGCGGTGATCTTGGAGCCCAAGAAAGTAAAATCTGTCACTGCTTCCATTTCTTCCCCTTCCATATTCCAGGAAGTGATAGGGCCAGATGCCATGATCTTTGTTTTTTTAATGTTGAGTTTCAAACCAGCTTTTGCACTCTCCCCTTTCACCCTCAACAAGAGGCTCTTTAGATCCTCTTCGCTTTCTGCCATTAGGGTGGTATCGTCTGCATATTGGAGGTTATTGATAATTCTCCCAGCAATCTTAATTCCGACCTGTGATTCATCCAACCCAGCCTTTCTCATGATGTACTCTGCATATAAGTTAAATAAGCAGGGTGACAATATGCAGCCTTGTCGTACTCCTTTCCCAATTTTGAACCACTCGGCTGTTCCATGTCTGGTTCTTACTGTTGCTTCTTGACCCTCGTACAGGTTTCTCAGGAGACAGGTAAGGTGGTCTGGTACTCCCATCACTTTAAGAATTTGCCACAGTTTGTTGTGATCCACACAATCAAAGGCTTTAGCGTAGTCAATGAAGCAGAAATAGACGTTTTTCTGGAATTCTCTTGCTTTCTTCATGATGCAGCGAATGTTGGCGATTTGATCTCTAGTTCCTCTTCCTCTTCGAAACCCAGCTTGTACTTCCGGTAGTTCTCGGTTCGCATACTGCTGAAGCCTAGCTTGTAGGATTTTGAGCATCACCTTGCTGGCATGTGAAATGAGCGCAATTGTGCGGTAGTTTGAACACTCTTTGGTGTTGCCCTTCTTTGGAACTGGAATGTAAACTGACCTTTTCCAGTCTTGCGGCCACTGTTGAGTGTTCCAAATTTGGTGGCATATTGAATGCAGCACTTTAACAGCATCATCTTTTAGGATTTTAAATAGCTCAGCTGGAATACTGTCATCTCCACTAGCTTTGTTGTTAGTAATGCTTCCTAAGGCCCACTTGACTTCACTCTCTAGGATGTCTGGCTCAAATTCAGTGACTGCACTATCATGGATATGAGGGACATTCAGATCTTTCCTGTGTAGTTCTTCTGTGTATTCTTTCCACCTCTTCTTAATCTCATCTGCATCTGTTAGGTCCCTGCCTTCTTTGTCCTTTATCATGCCCGTCTTTGCACAAAACATTCCCTTGAGATCTCCGATTTTCTTGAAGAGATCTCTAGTCTTTCCCATTCTGTTGTTTTCCTCGATTTCTTTGCATTGTTCATTTAAGAAGGCCTTCTTGTCTCTCCTTGCTATTCTCTGGAACTCTGCATTCAGTTGGATATACCTTTCCCTTTCTCCCTTGCTTTTCGCTTCCCTTCTTTCATGAGCTACTTGTAAAGCCTCATCAGACAGCCACTTTGCTTTCTTGCATTTCTTTTTCTTTGGGATGGATTTCATTGCTGCCTCCTGAACAATGTTATGGACCTCTGTCCATAGTTCCTCAGGCACTCTGTCTATCAGGTCTAATCCCTGAAATCTATTCCTCACCTCCACTGTATATTCATAAGGGATATGATTTAGGTCATACCTGAATGGTTTAGTGGTTTTCCCTACTTCTCAGTTATGCATATTCAAATGCCTGGAAAGTCTTGGAATGCAAGGGCAGGAGAAAACCTACCATTTCTGTTGGCAAGGAATACTCCGAAGAACACTGTATGGTGTTTTAAAGTAAAAGGGATGAATCTTGCATTTTCGGATGGGGCAGTTTCAAGAAATTGTGGTAGGGGCGAGGCACAATCCTGTGCACGTTTAGGCAGAAAAAAAGTCCTACAGTTCCCAGGATGTCCCAGCCAGCCATACTAGCAGGGGCGTGCTGGCAGCTGTGGGACTTCTTTCTGTCTAAACAAACATAGGATTGCACCCTATATTTATAGATCATATTTTGGCCAGAAGACCCTTAAGGCATCCATTTTATTACTTTATGCCTCATGTTAAAGTTTCAAGATATGGCAATGCTGGGCCCACCATGAAGAGCGAAGCACACTTTGTGTGGGGTGCAGTTTGTTAATTCCTTTCTAACAATTCTGGATATCTTTTGAGGTTGATTTGTTTGTCTGCTTCTCTTAATGTGACCTTTTCCTTCCTTATTTTTTAATTGACTCCCCGGAGGATGAGATGCGCAGCTGCAATTGCTGCTTTGAGAAATGCTGACAGTGTCTTTTGACACCACTTAGGTTGTTCCATGGTAGAGCTGTGCATTCTTCATATCTGTGTAATAGAGACAGGTAGTGGAAATCCTCTGCTTTTAAAGCATCACAACCACCACCACAACAACCGTTATAGAACACCAGCTTTTAGTAAGCTTAGCTAAAGTTTAGTGTTGGAATAGAAACAACGTAGTAGGTTGGACTGGGTTATTTTTGTGAATATACTGATCTGAATAATAATAATAATAATAATAATAATAATAATAATAATAATAATAGCAGCAGCTATTATTTGCTGTGGAATGCTCTCCCCAGAGAATTTCACCTGGCACCTACCTTGTTGTCCTTTCGGCACTAAACAAGGACCACCTGAGCATTTAAAATACATATTTAATCCCGGTGGCTGCTTTTATGAATTTGTGGCTTTTGAGATTATTACATTTTTAGTATTTTCATTTCAATTGTTTTATTCTTTTTGCAAACTGCCCTGGGAATATGACGGAAGGTTAGTGGAAAAATTCATATACTACATAAATACACAGGGTTGTATCTAATGCCAACAATACAGCATCCATAGTGGAATGGATTCCCCCCTCACCCTGCAGCCTCCCACTCCCCACACCCCTGATCTGCTCCAGCAGCTTGGGAAAGCCTTTGGAGAATATTTGCAGGGCTTCAGGATGTGGGGAGGAGAGGAAGGGAAAGTGGAAGTCTGGAAATCTGCTCACTAGGGTGGCCACTTGTGAATTGCCCCCAAAATGGAAATACACCCCCCAAAAAGAGTACAAAAGAGAACATTTGCATAACATTTGCATATGATGATTTATAGTCATAGATGCAAATTTAGAAATAATTACAATTTAAAAAGAAATATGGTACATCTCACCATAGTGGTGATGACTGTGACCTCTGTGTCTTGCTTAGTCTGCTGCCTAGATGCTGTTGATGGGCAACTTTAAGGCTCAGTTCTTCCTCCTGATGTCCCCCCCCCTTTAAACCAGACTTGGACAGGACAGCCCTTCAAACAGAGGTCACATTCAAAATAAAAGACAGTCCTCTGGCAGCCCTTCAAATAGAGGACTGACCTCTGTAAAAGAGGACACCTGACACCACACAATATTGGATTTCACCCATAATAAATAATACTGCAAAGCATTTAATGAACACCTGATCTATCTGCATTTTAAAAATCTTAATCTGCAGTTATTTAAACTCTGAAGGTGCTTAGTGGTGAATTTAGTGCTCCTTCCCATTCTGACAAACTCTGTTTTTAGGCCTGGGACTGCCACAACTGAACCAGGCCAGCATGTGAAACAAAGTTAAGCTTTTTGAAAGAGAATGGAAGGGCAAGAAGTAAAGGCTACCACTGACATTGGCTGACCTTCTGAGTTGTCAAAGCATCTTTGGAGAGGAAATCTAACTCAGAAGGGGTTACGTGCTATTGGTAGGAATAGTAGGGAGATGAGAGAATTGTTTAATTTTTCACATGCCTAAGCCTTCTGCTTCAGTGAAGAGACTCCCATTACCTGATAGCTAGCATCATTGAAAGAAAAACTGAGATGAATTCAGTTTGGGAGTGGGCCCTCCACTCACACTGTGGGTAGGATGAAGTGTGATGATGCAAAAGAGCTCTGAGTTTGAAAATAAAACGTTGCTGTTTTTTAAATGGGTTTCCAGCTTGTAAAACCTAAAGCCCTTGAAGAGTATTTGGAAATTAAAGGTAGTATAAAATGCAGTGTCTAGACTTTTGTTGGGACTCAGGAGTGTGTTTTGCATAGTGCTGTGCTAAGAATTTATCTGATTTTTTTTCGACCATTCTCATCCAATTTGAGAAAAAAGAAATTGGTTTAGAAAAGAAATTCAAAGGAGAAGAAATTTCAGAGAAATTCTCATGGGTTGGCTTCAGGGTTCTTGTGCTTACCTTCTTTAGGAGGTGGCCAAGGAGTGTGCACAAGTGTCCTGTCTTTCATTTTACAGTCATCTCTGTGGTGGCCTGTAGTTTCCTTGGCTTCCCACACTTCAATTAAATCCCAAGGGAAGACATAATAAAGTAATTCCACCCACTGAGATTATTGACTAGGGATGTACGAAATTGCCCTTACCTGGCTCCGCCGGGTTCCGCTGGGGGGAAGGCACTCCGTCCCTTCCCCCGGAATCCTGGCCGGCTGGCTCCACTCCACGGGGATTCCACAGAGCCACCAGCCGTCTCCGCCAGCACCCGGACATCCGGACGCTGGCTAGCAGGGACGCAAATGGCAGCAGCCGTAGCTGCCACTGTTTGCACTCCTGTAGTCAGCCATCATAGGCTACATAAATCTTTACGTAGCCTATCACGTCTGACTTAAAAAACAAACAAACGCGCGTACGCAAATGGCAGCAGCTACAGCTGCTGCCATTTGCATTCCTTATTTTGGGTCATCTTAGTCTACTTAAATATTTACGTAGACTAAGACAGCAAAAATAAGGGGAACGCAAATAGCATAGCGGACGCTATTTGCGTTCCCCCTTATTTTCGCCATCTTAGTCTACGTAAATATTTACGTAGATTAAGACGGCCCAAAATAAGGAATGCATTTGCGTACGTGCGTTATTTTTTTAAAAGTCAGATGTGATAGGCTATGTAAATCTTTACGTAGCCTATCACGTCTTTTTTTTCCCCCCCAACACTGGAAATGGTGGCAGCGGCAGCTGGTCGGAAGACCAGCCGCTGCCGCTGTAGCCGCCGCCAGAGCCACCGCCGCCTGGAAGATCCGTCCCAGGTAAGTCTCGTCCCAGGGGGGATCTGTGGGGGGGCAGGGGGGATCCACGGGGGGACGGGGGTGTGGCAGGCCATTCCACCATGGAGTTTGGGGGGCCGAATGCACTGGCATTCGGCCTCACTGAGATCCGTGGCGGAATTCTCTGCCATCCCTAGATTTTTCAGATCAGGAAGCACAGGCAGCCTGGGAGGCTGCAGAGGAATGGGGAGATCTATAATTGAAAGAAAACACACAGATACACACACAGCATCCTTCGCTACACTGCAGTAATTAGGTAACCTCAAAAACACCACCAAAAGAAATGATAAAATTAGGGATGGCGGAGAATTCTGCCACGGATTTCAGTGAGGCCGAATGCACTGGCATTTGGCCCTCCAAAACCCATGGTGGAATGGCCTCCCCCCCGCGGAATCCCCCCCAGGACAAAGCTTGTCTGGGGCGGATGTTCCAGCGGTGGCGGCTATGGCAGCGGCAGCTGGTCTGTTGGCCGGCCGGCTGCTGCACACTTAAATGGCGGCCATCCAGGCTGCCGTGATAGGCTACGTAAGTATTTATGTAGCCTATCACAGCAAAGGCAGCCACGCAAATGGCGGCCACCACGCCATTTGCGTAGCTGCCTTTGCCATGATAGGCTATGTAAATACTTACATAGCGTATCATGGCAAACTAAAAAAGAAAAACCGCGTATGCAAATGGCGGCAGCTACGGTGGCCGCCATTTGCATTCTGGTTTTTTTGCTGTTTTAGCCTACGTAAATATTTACATAAGCTATTACAGTGAAAAAAAGGAGAACACAAATAGCGCAGTGGTCGTTATTTGTGTTCCCCTTTTTTTGCTGTAATAGCTTACGTAAATATTTATGTAGGCTAAAACAGCAAAAAAAAATGGAACACAAATGGCGGCCGCCGTAGGTGCCGCCATTTGCATACGCGGTTTTTGTTTTTTCTGGAATGCTGCCCAGTGGCCAGATGTCTGGCTGTGGGCGGCCCTAGCCAGTGGCTCCACGGAATCTCCGCAGAGCGGAGCCGGCCGGATCAGGATTTCGGGGGGAGGTGCGGAGCACCTCCCCCCCACTGCGAATCACCCCTTCAGAAAGGTAAGTGGCTTTTGTACATCCCTAGATAAAATGCCCTGAGAATAGGGATGTGTGGACACACCCCAGCTTGGGTTCTCTGGGTGCCCACTGAAGCGCCCCTCTCGCCCCCCTGGACCCATGCTCGAGCTCCCATGAACTCAACGAGTCACCTGCACTCACTCTGGGCCGATCCGGTGAGCACCCGCCATTTTGCTGCCTTTTTTTTTAATGGAAAAAGGGAGCTTAAAGAATGCACGCATTTAAATATGCACATTTTAAGCTACCCCTTTCCCTTAAAAATAAAGCGGCAAAATGGTGGGTGCTCGCCAGACAGGTCATGATGAGTCTGGGAGGGCACGAGCGGGCGCAAGTGGGGGCAGGGGCTCGACGGGCACAGTCTAGGCATTGCAGGTGGGGGGGTGGACTACTGGACCCAGTTTGGTGTCTGCAACATCCCTGCCTAAGAATGACGCAGAAGAGTGGAAGCCTCAGTACTTGTAGTGGCAGTGGAAAAAAACCCAAAAATGCTGAGGAGAAAAGAAAGAATCTCTACTACAACTCCTGCCAATAGTGAGTCCTATCTGTGAGAAACTGTTGGAGAATTTCTTGTCCCCTTGGAAAAATGTAGTGAGAATGCTTCCCCCCCGTCAATTTCTCTGCCTACAAATACTATGGAGAATTTTGAGAGGCCATTTGTGCACAGCTCTAGTTTTGCAGACCACATTAAACTGGTTTGGGATCAACTTCACTGACTTCTTGTTTGTTTCTGGGCACAATTCAAGCCCTAAATGGTTTTGGGCCAGGATATCTGAAGGACCACCTTCTTTCCTACAAACCTGAATTCAAACCTGTAATTTATGATCATCATTATATGCCCTGTTATATGCCCAAACCACCTAGAGAGGGTAGGTTGGTAGGTACTCAAAACAGGGCCTTACTGATAGCAGCACCCTAATTGTGGAACATCTTCCCAAGGGTGGTGAGATAGACTCCCTCCTTGTTCTGCATGACATGGACAATAAATACTAACTTGTTCCATCAGGCTTTTAATGAATAATGCATTTGCCATTCTTTGATTTAATTTTTTAGTTTTAAATTGTCTCTTGCACACTTTATTGTATAATTTTTCTCCTTCGTTCCCTGGGTTTTAGGCAAAGTTTTAAAGGGTTTTTTTTAATTGTACATCACTCTGAGTGCCTGCTAAGGTGAGATTTTCTAATCTAATAAAGAAATAAATTAAGAGAGCAATCCTATGGCCCCTAGATAGCATTGGGGGGGGGCATAGGATAGTTTGGATTCCTGGATCTGAGATCAGAGACAGTGCTCCAACCTTAGACCCAGGAGTCCAAGCTCCTTGCCCCCTCCTCCTCACAGTTAACATGGAGAGAGATGTGCCAGCTGCCTCTCTGAGCTTGCAAAGGCAACCTTGGAGAGGAGAGAGAGGGTGTGGTTCTGTGGATGGGGATGGGAGGGGCCTGGGGAAGCAGAGATATGAGCTATCTCCAGCCCTCCCCCTCCACAGAGCCCTTGCTAGATGGGCAAAAATGCCCATCTAGTAAAAAATGCAGAGTGGGAAAAATGCAGAGATGATGATCGACTCTGCGCTCCTCCCACTTTTCATAGGATACCCATCAGCCTCCGGGTGTGGATAGGATTGCACCCTAAATTAATAAATAAAGTGCCATCTTTGATGGACAATTCCTGAATTATATTTACTAGTAAAAATATAAATGCAATACCTGAAGTCAACGTTTAATACTAATCTGGAGTCAATATCCATTCCCATTTAATTTGCAGAGGATGCCATTTGAGATCCTGTGGTGAGGATGGGATTTGGAGGCATACATTTGGTAATATATGGTACTAAGAGTATTATCCCACTAAATATTTTCTTGCAGGAAATGTTTTACTTCGATAAAACCAAGAGAAATATCCAACAAACACAGGTATACACATACACACATATATACAAAACTTCACGAAGACAAAAGATGTTGTTAGTTGTACACTGGCTTGTAGTAAACTATGGCAGTGTTATAGTATTCTCTGCCTAAGCAAAGGAAGTAGTAAATATAGACTTTGTGCAATACATCATGATGTGCAAGAGTCTCGGTGATTTTTACTTTGCTTATTGCCACTTCAAGTGCTTGTGAATTTATTGAGAGATTTATAGATGCTTGAGTTTCACATGATAAATAACTTTCAAAGCTCTCTAGAAGGCTAAAGAGTTTAATCCCTTCCTCATATCTTTTTTATGGTTCAGCTTTTTAAACTAAAAATGTAGAGTATGCAGTAAGAAAATTAAGTCAGAGAAGTGAATGGAAAAAATGCAGATTACTGTTTTAGACATAATGACCTGATTCACACAACACAACAATGCACTGTGAGTGATCACCCACAGTAGGTTGTTATGATGTCTGAACCTGGCATGGTTTCCACATGGTGACTTATTTTTCATGAACAAGCCACCCAGAGAACCCATAGCTTGTTGTTGGGTTGATCAGTGTGGCTTGTTTTTAGGGTGGCTTGTTATGAAGTCTGAACCTGGCAGGGTGACTTCATCATGGGTTAAGAACATAAGAAATGTGTATATCTTTACTAATCCCCGTCACTGCTCTATAACCCATATGTAAATTTGACAGCTAATAATGGAGACGAGTGGAAGGAAGTGACAAGCATGAAGACGGTGGGAGGAGCCAAAAGCAGCTGGCAGCTGCAGGAGAAGGAGTGTTTTGGGCGGGTGTAACTGGTGATATGTGAAATTGCCTTTTTTTAAAAAGGTGATCGCTAGCAAGGCAAGCCCCAAAGTGGAAGATGAAATTGACAAGGACATTGACAAGATGGGGATATCAGTATGCTGAGCTAAATAGTGGACAAGTGCTCTTGTGCAAGACCCCCCCCCATTTTTTTTTAAGTTTGTGAATGTGTTACCGCATTCATAAGGGTTGAGAAAATTAATTCCATTTTGTGATTTGATGCAGGTGGGTGGGGAGTTTCCCTCAGTAGCCAGCAACTCCAGCGGACCAATTGCAGAAAAGTTGCTGACATAGGGACCAAGGAAACAAGGGGTTCTGCCACAAAGACACTTGGGATACATGCCAGAAGCTGGTGGGAAGACTGGGGGGGAGGGAAACAAGCCATGGCAAGCCACAGAGCGCCCAATCGTCTCTCAGGTTAGTGAGCGAACAACCAACCCATGGGGGCTTATTCTCAGGGCACCTTAGCATGATGTGTGAGCTCACCCAATAGGTGACATGCAGCATTGGATGAGCAGAAGTTTAATTTCCTTCCTCCCCCCTGTAGCCCCACATCCAAACCCTCCTGAGCATATGTTAGGGGTGGGTGCAGGGTGGAAGGAAAATCTGCCCCAGTGATGGATTGTGTTCTAGCCCCTACCAAATGAGGTGAGGTGGGTAGCCAATAAGGAGAAGGCCTTTTCACTGGCGGCACCCAGTTTTCAGTACCACCCAGGAGCACTGAAAATGAAGGCGTGGTGCCTACATTGTGGACCTTTTGGTGCCAGATGAAGACCTTTTTATTTTCCTAGGCTTTTAAATCCTTCCATTAAAAAAACAAAAGCAAAAAAACTTTACGGCGTTTTTAGGTCTTTTGCACTGCTGCTAGTTTTTTTTTTTTTTTTTTCAAAAGAAATTACAAAACCACATTAATAGTAATTCAGAGTCCCTCCCCCAATCCCTCCCCCAGCGTGTACAGTTTCAGGATTCATCTTCTCCCCTCCTTTATTTTCCATTTCTATTCCAAGGTAATATATTAATATTTCCTGTTTCATTCCTTTATTATCTTCTTCTTTTCATGAGTCCCACAAATTTCTATAAGCTTCTACTAAGGTTATTATATTTGAATCTTTTTTTCATAAAGTCTATATATTTTTGCCAGTCCTTCTTGAAGGTATCTCTTTTCTTTATTCCTCTGTGCACTGTTAACTTCTGTGTCAAATTTTCATTTATTGCTATGTCCCAGATTTTCTTTTTCCACAAGGGTACTGTCAGCATCCGAGCTGTCTTCCAATTACTTGCAATTAATTGCCTTGTGGCTGTCAACAGGAAACCAACTGATATTTATCTCTCTCTTATCTCTCTATTCAATAAAGCTAATTCTGGTGTTTTACAAATCTCTTGATCAGTAATTCCTTCTATTTTAAAAAATATCTTGTCCCAGAATTTTCTAACCCTCCTGCGTTCCCACCACATATGCATTTGAGTACCATTAATTCCACATCCTCTCCAACACAAAGGCGATAGATTCTTATTCATTTTTGCTAACAGCTAGCTTTTACTCTGGTTTTATTCTGTTTGAAGCTTAAGGTTTTTATACTGTGTTTCACTAGGTTATTGTAATTTATGTTGTTAAGTTTTGTGAACCACCCAGAGAGCTTTGGCTGGTGGTGTAGAAATTCAGATAAATAAATAAATCCAATGACACAGGATGGAAACGTCATGTTTTCCTGACATACGAAATACATATCATTGAACTATCTTCTGAGGTTTTTGTTGAAAGTACATCATATATTATGTTTTGGGCGTGTTTACCTAAGATTCTTAAATACATATGTAAATGCAACAAATGTGTTGCAAACATGTATCGTTCTTACACAGGTGCTGTTATCTGCTGGGATTTGTTGCCTGTTGAGGACACACACCTTTCAGTTTCCCTTGGCATAGTTTGTGGGTGGAATGGCACTTAGAGCAGGACTGGTGCTAGCACCTGGCATCCTTGGGCTGGGCCCTAGTACCCTGGCAGGGCCGCCCAGCACCAATACCTTCCCCCTGCCTCTTGTACTAGGGACACAGCCATATGAGTTGCTATTTAAAATTTTCCCCAATGCCCTGAAGTGATGCTACATTGGGCAATCTGGGAAATAGTGGGAAATACAAAATGGTAGCCATCTGGTTTCAGTCAGAGGAGAGCTGCCTCTGGCTGTGGCAGCTCCATGGACAGGGGGCACAGGTGTAGGAGGAGGCCCACCAGAAGGCACTGTATCAAACCCCTCAAGTCTGGAGCCGGCCCTGACTGAGAAGATGGCTAAATGTAACAGCTGTTCCTTGTGGGGGAACACAGAAAGTTGCCCTCCACACTAACTGCTAGTGACTCTCTAGGATCTCAGGCAGAAGTATTTTCCAGCCCTATTGGAAGATGCCAGGGCCTGGGCCTGATACCTTCTGCATACAAAGCATGTGATCTATGACTGAGCTATGGCCCTTCCCCATATAGGGATGGGCAAGCTGTATTCCCAGGAGTCTGTCAGGTCCAGAAGCTGGAAATGCCATTCAAACATGGGTGGTCAGGCTCTATTTTAAAGTTGGCATCGCCCACCAGAATGGCTTACAAAAGTAACAAAACTGCAGTGCTCAGATGGTCTGAGGTAACTGACTGACAGCTGAGCGGAAGGGCAAAGATCTGTGGAATGAACGTGTTTCACAGTGGAACTTTGTCTCTCATTAATGAGATAGCAATGTAGTATAATTTACAGTGTGTGTGTCTGTGTGCATGCGTGCATGTGCATGTGTGGAGAGAGAAAGTGAGGATGGGGGGATTGCTTCTTCTCCTTATCAGTGAAATTGTGAGCATGATAAAAGTTTGGGAGGGCCACTGGGCGGGCAGATAAAAGTACTTTGAGGCACCATCTGACTTTGGGTCATCAATTAGTCATCCTTATTTTATCTATTAAAGTTTTATTCTAGGCTCATTTTTTAAAAATATGTCAAAACAAACCCAGAATTCTTGGAAGGAAGAGTGTGGTAACATAATAATGTATATATTTTGGATGCATTTTTTAATTTATTGAAGGGTAGTTAATGATGTAATTGCCATGGCTAACAACAGCACAATCGCTGTCCCCTTTGCTTTAAGATTTCTTAACGGAAGTGGATTGTTCACCTTTGGAGATGAACCAAATCAGATATCAGAGAGAGAGAGGCAATCTTTTGGATTACTTTCAGCAATTTACTTTTGATGTTTTGCAATTCCATTTCTACTGCAGTTGAGAGTGCCATTGTCCTCAAACGTAATTACAATAGACTTAATTATAGAATCTTATACTCCTACTTAATAAAATTTGTAAAGGTAGATAGGACCTAACTGTCTTAAACTTTTGTGATTACACCATTAAAAATCTATAGTTAAAGCATTAAATTTGCGAGCAGGCTTTGGGAATAGTTTGAGGTGTCTGAGGCATATGAAATGAAGAGACTGCAATTTCAATAAAAATGGAGAGTGCATCCTTCCCCATTTGTGAGTTAGAGTTCATGCAGTTAATTTTGCAGAGAAGAAAGCAACCCTGCCTTTGAGCCACAAAGCCCATCTAAAAACTCCATCATGTGCATTTTACAGACCACCTCTCCTTACTCTGTCCTCCACACCAGTTTCAGTCCTCTAATCAGGCCCTGCTTCACAACTCAACTCTGCACTCAAAGTGCAACTTTGAAACTCAAAGTGATAATTGTTGCAGCTAGAAGCAGAGTCTTTACAGCAGGGGTGTCAAACCTCAGGCTCAAGGGGGCAAATTTGGCTCGCCTGTGTTCCCAATCCGGCCCTCTGGGGTTTCCCAGATGGCCATGCCCACTTGAAGTCCAAAACATCTGGAGATCTCTCTTCTCCCCACCCCTGGTGTAAGCCAATTAAGCCTTGGTAAGAAGTTTGTTAGAGAGAGAAATCCACAACGGAAAGCAGCCGTTTGAGCAATCAAACAATTGACTTTGGATATTAGGCTGAGATTAATGCAACAAAAAACATATACAGAGAGTACTGGACACAACTTATCTTCCAACACTAAGGCATAACCCTAGGAGATAGGTGTTGGAGATGTGAGCATCAGCAAGCTGACCTCATGCCTCTTCTATGGAAATGGTAAATGATAGCTCTCTTCTGGATAGAAGTTAAGAATCAACATGGTTCTAGATGAATCAGACATTTATTGTAGAAGAGGGACATGCCTTGGTGGGCCATTAACCCAGTAGCTGGGACCTAATAGATGGACAGGGGGAATGGTATGCCAGACTGCTGACCAATTGCATAAACTTGCAAAACTAGAAATCCAAAACCATCCTGGGCAATGCCACTTAATTTGACACCTATCATTGGAAGCCCATGACAAGATATTCTATATTAAATCACAAAAAGAGAAAAAAATTGAAGAATTTGGCATAGTTTGGCTCAAAAACTATACGTGCAGGAAAAGACCTGGGCCAATAACAACTGGAACATAGCACACCACACAAGCCAATGAACAACTACCTCACCTTTCTATCCTTCTCTTTCCCTTTCCTTCTCTTTCTTCTCCTTTCCCTCCTCTATCTCTTTACATCCCCTTTTCTCTTTGTCTTGTCTTGTCTTGTCTTGTCTTGCCTTGCCTTGCCTTGCCTTGCCTTGCCTTTCCCCTTTTCCAGAAGAATCAAACTGAAACAAGCAGGCTTCAGGTGACTTCAGCTCTCTGCTTAGTCGAGATTCCCCCCATTGACTACAATGGGGGTGGGGGGTGGGGAGCTCCAGCTGGTTCAAGCTCCCTGGGAAAGTTCCATGTTTCTGATGTGGCAGGGGTGGAGAACCTCATTCAGACTAAGAGCCAAATTCAGTTTCAGAGAAGCTTTCAGGGGCCACATTCCAGTGGTGGATGGGGCCAAAGGCAAAGGGTGTTGGGCCAAAGGGGTGGGGCCAAAAATACAAAACAGGAGGGCCTGATTCAGTCCCTGGGCCAGAGGTTCCCCCTCCCCCCCCCCGATATGGGCTGCCTGAATGTGAACACACTGTGGTATGGTTTCCTGAACCTGACCTTACCTGATGTGTGACTCTACTTACTGGGACCTAACCTGATGTCACTCTGCTTCCTGTAACTTTACCAGATGTGACTTTGCTTTCTACACTTTGCCTGATGTGACCTGGCTTACTGAGAGCATTTCTATATGAGGCTTTTATCACACACACCTAACTGGGGTTTCTGTTTCCGTATTCTTTGCGGGATTAAGATCGGTTCTTTTACACACGCCTTTTTCTGGGATTTTTCTTTTCTCTACCCTTCTATATGTTTGATTATACAACCACTAAATGGCACTGTAGTATAGTGGAATCGCTTCTAAGATGGGATGAGAAAAAATACTAGACTTTTCTTGTTATGAAAAAACTAGGGGTGCACGAAAGCCACTTACCTGGTCTCGCAGCTTTTCGCGGTGGGGGGGAGGTGCTTCGCTGCTCTCCCCCGAAGTTCAGGCCGGGGGGGGAGGCTTCCCGCCTTGCCAGGCCGAAATTCAGGCTGGGGGGGGAGGCTTCCCGCCTTGCCCGGCTGAAATTCAGGACGGGGAGGAGGCGCCTCGCCTTGCCCGGCCGCGAAATTAAAAGTTAAAAAAAAAAACACGCCCCCGTGATAGGCTACGTGACAATTAACGTAGCCTATCACGGCTAGATCTGCGAAGTCAGCCATGATAGGCTACGTAAATCATCACGTAGCCTATCACGGGTGACTTAAAAAAAAAAAAAAGCGCGTACGCAAATGGCGGCCCCCATAGGAAGCCGCCATTCGCGTTCCTTATTTGGTCTCTGTCGTCTACGTAAACATTTACGTAGACTACGGCAAAAATAAGGGCAACGCTATTTGCATTGCCCTTATTTTCGCTGTAGTCTACGTAAATCTTTACGTAGACTACAGCGACCAAATAAGGAACGCGAATGGTGGCTCCCTATGGGGGCCGCCATTAGCCGTACGCGTTTTTTTTTTTTAAAGTCACCCGTGATAGGCTACGTGATGATTTACGTAGCCTATCATGGCTGACTTTGCAAATCTAGCCGTGATAGGCTACGTTAATCGTCACGTAGCCTATCACGGGAGCGTTTTATTTTTTAAGTTTTATTGGAATGGCGATGGCGGCAGCCGGTCGAAAGATCGGCTGCCGCCCCCGCCCCTGACGAAGACCCAACGAACCGCCGCCGGGACCCGCCGCCATGAGGGACATTCGGCAAAGAGTGCAGGGTGCGGGGGGGGGGTGCGGAGAATTTCTCCTCGAAACTACTTCGGGGGGCCGAACACATTGGCGCTCGGCCCCCCGAAGTTTCGGGGAGAAATTCTCCGCCAAAAAACCCATGATAAGCGTTGCAAAGAGTGGGAGAGGCCTGGAGAATGATGTCATTGTCTAAAGGACCTGCAAACTACTGTGAATGAGGACTCATGAGTGGACAATAAAAGCCTTGTGTAGAAATGCCCTAAGACTCTACCTAATGAGCTTTTACTGAAGTTGCTCTGCTACTGCTTCTCTTCCTGCCCCCCACGTTGTGAGCCTCAGGCCTCTGCAGAACAGGATTCTAAAATGGACTGAGACCATGTACTGCTCTTGAGTGGGCAGCGCATTAGGGGGCTACTCATGGAAGCTTGATCGAGCCTGCACAATTAAAACATTTAGTGAACACTGATAGTTGGGTAATCCCTTCTCAGTTACATAGGGTATATTGTCGAGGTCCCTCTTACTACCCAGAGATCTAATGATCGCCACAACTATAGCCAGCCTAGATGTATGTTGTAATTAATTCATGTCTATGGGTGGCATCATGGCATTTAGCTTCTCAAACTGGGGCCACTAGAGAACTGGGAAGTGATTTCATAGACTTTTTGCCGCTAGAACTGCACTGCCAGCTACAATTATTGGTCATGGGGGAAGGAATAATACTCATGAAATCCATAGCTTCACATTTCTCCCTGAAAGGAAAAACCTATTTAAAGAAACTCCCCTCCCCCTGCCGCTTGCCTGGCCCCCTCCTGTGTATGGCTCATCATGATATGCAAACCTGAGGCATCTTACATTGTTATTGACTACCTCACAGTAAAGTGGCAGGGGGTGGGAAATCAAAACTTACATTAATCCACAAAGTCCATTTCAGTCTCACTAATCTTTTTGGACTCCAAATGCTTCCCAAATCATCTTAGTTGGAGCTGTGGCTGTATGAGATAAGCAACAGTGCTGTGAGAATCTTATTTCTTCCTTTCATCCTAACCATCTCTACCTAAGAGCCAGCGGTTTACCTGGTTGGATGAAACTTTGAATATCTTGCGTATATGGCATATTCCTTTGACCAAATGCAAAGAGCTGCAGAAGGGGGAGGGCAATTTGTTGTAGTATATGGTGCATCTAGGAGCAGAAATGGAAATAAAAATCAATGCAGACATTAGCTTTAACTAAATATTAGGGCAAACATTCAGTCAAATAGACACTATATTGCATTATTTCATCCTCTCTCCCATCTGTCTGTTTACCTGTCTATCAGTTGTGGCAGACTCTGCAACGTAATCACTGTGTATTTAAATGTGGAATGCATTTCTTGTTTTTCCTTCAGAACTCCATTCTGTGCTGCTGTTGTGGTACAGTTTTCACTGCAATACAAAAGCTCTTCCACATGTAGTAGTAAACTGAAGTTTGCCACCCAGGTTTGACAGGAATGGCATTGATTCCTGGCTCTCACTGGAGTGTACCTGTACAATGACTTGTTTCCAAACATATTATTTCTCTTATTCATCAATTACATTTTTTAAAGAAATGTAACATGTAATCCAGCTCTTAGCTGTGTTTTCAAGTATATACAATCAAGACCAGCTTCAGGCTGAGGGGACCCTTAGCTAAGACACCTATGTGGACAGTACTCTCCCGCATTTTGGTGGGCAGCCTGGTCCTGTCTTGTCCATCCCCTCCTCCTCTTGTTTATGTCTGCCAGGTGCAGGATTGGGCAGGCTGGTCTTACAAGGGGGAGGACAACAACAGTGACGGGCAATGGCAGTGGTAGTGGTAGGAGCAGTCCTCAGATAAGTGATAGGCAGCTGCCTTTCTGAGTTCCCACAATGCCTTGGAGTGACATAGTATAATTTGGGACATTAATGGCAGTTACCCAGAGGCAGTTACTCCCTGAGGAGGGTCCCCAGAAGTGTCATCAGAGCTCTCCCTCAGCAGTTTCCTGAGGATGGGCCTGTATGTAATATATGTATGTATGTATCTATTTCATTTTTATACTGTCCAAGAACCAAAGCTGTTTGGGTGGTTCACAACAGTTAAAACCATAAAACATGAAACAATAAAATACAGCTGGTAAAATACAATATAAAAGCTTAAAAGTTTAAAACTACAATATAAAAACAAAATAATCAAACAGAAGCTAGCAGCAAAAGATTTAAAATACAATGACAGATAAAAACAAACTGAACAATTAAAGTGCCTGGGAGAATAAAAAAGTATCCCCAACTTATATTTCAACAACTGCTTCAGACCTACCTGTTTTCTCAAATATTCCCTATTTTCTGTCTCTTTGGGAGTTATATGAAATACTTAGTTGTTGTTGGGGGGAAGGGTTAAACATAACAACAACAACATACTATTAGGGTTAGACTGCATTCATGTGCAGTCTGTTTTATGACTCAATGGAGAAGTCAAAGAATTTATCCCTAGACTAACTGGCCCAGTCCCATGAACTACTGCACCAAGGTCTAAAACCTTTGCATCCAATGGGTTGTATCCAGTGTTAGTTTAACTTAAGTCCCATTCAGTTCAATGGGTCTATAGTAAGTAGGATTAACAGTGGATACAATCCTTTGAGAGCTATCCCTTGTGCTTCATTGCAGTCTTATCAGTTGAGAATGGGTTCTTGAAGGTGGTCTGCCTGGGCCAAGTCCAAACTCCAAAGAAAAGTGCTTGTTAGAGAGGCATTCCTGTTTGCTCTTTGGTGGTGGGTTCCAGTTGTAGTCCTGTTTGATGGGCAGTTGGCTCAGGACAGACAGCCACTTCTTCACACACAACACATAATTAAATTAACTTACTCAATTTACTACCACTAGATACAGTGATGGCTATGAACTTACGTTATTTTTGAAAGGATAATTCCTGGAGGTCAAGTGTATTAGTGAGTATTAGCTGTAAAAGCTAAATCTTTGAGGACTAACAACAGAGTGGTCATAATAATATGAATTGCCTGCTTGTGGATTTTCAGAGGTATCTGGCTGTTGTAGGAAACAAGGTACTGTACTTTTTAGATCTTGGTCTGATCTCTTCACTGCTTCTTGGCTTTGGAACTTACTTGTAGATGTCCCCCAAAACCCGAGTCTGAATCTGCAATCCTAAACATTCAATGGGACTGACTTCTGAATGCACCAATTGCACTCTTATTTACTAGAGAATAAGACTGCAATCCTACTGGTGTGTATCCAGAAGTCAGTCCCATTGAGTTCAGTGGGATGTATTCCTAGGTAAGTGGTATAGGATTGTGCCTAAGACCCACTAAACTCAGAGGGGCTTACTTCTGAGTAAACGTGCTTAGGTGTCCACTGTGAACATCCTTCTAAAATGAGGCAAGACCTTTTTGTTTAGGCAAGAATTGTCTGCAAACTAGTTTTGTCTTCCTTAATGCAGAAACGTTAGAGGAAGGCATTACTTAAGAGGTAAAGCCAGATATGTCCCCCCGCCCCCCATTCTAGTTTTAATTTGGGGTCATTCAGATTAAGTGACTGCACTTCAGGGAGAAATTTAAGACCCCAGACAGGATCTGACCTGAAGCAAACTGATCAGCACATTCTTGTAATTAGAAAATAGGAAACAGCAAGATCCTAATGAGAATCCTCCCTTTAATTCCAGATGAAGTAATTTCTTTCATTTTTCATCTCAACAGGTGGAATTGTCTCCAAAATACTGAAGACATAAAATCTGAATTTTTTTGACGAGCCACACACACTGTGAAATTAAGGTAGCAGCGATCACATTTTCAGAATATTTTCATGTATGTATGTATGTATGTATGTATGTATTACATTTCTATATCACCCAATAGCCAAAGCTCCCTGGGCAGTTCACAAAAATGAAAACCACAAAATACAGCATAAAATACAGTATAAAATACAGGTGCTTAATACTGCAGTACAACCAGAATAAAATTTAGCAGCAATGCCGAGATTTAAAATACAACCTTTCCTCTAGTGACTTGGGGAGGGAAGTGGGTGCAGCCCACGGAGGGAGCCCAAGCCTCTGTGGGCCAGATGGGAAACCTCCACAGGCCAGATTAGGCCTGTGAGCCGGCTGTTTCCCACCCCTGCTCTATCATTGATCTTTCTATACATGCACTAATGGATCTGTAAACATGCATTAGCTTCTGTTCATGTCATAGTGCAGTATGAGTGGTCCTTTTATGGTAGTTCCGCTGCCTGCCACATGCCGTGTGCCTCAACTGTCAGTAGAGATGTCATTGAAACCTGTATTTCTGAGCTTGGAGCATTGGAGGGCTTGATATCCTTGCCTCAGATGCAAATTGAGCAATATAAGCTCTCCATTCTTCTCTGACTTGGACTTTAATCCAAGCCAAAGTGTGTGTGGGAATTTACAGAGTGTGTTTCTATCCCCTTGATTTTAATCCAAGTTGGGGGGTGGGCGGGTGGGGAGAATTCACTTCTTTCCCACAATCCTCTATTGGCTATTCCAGTATAGTATGATCCAGGCCTTCCACTCTCCTCACCTGTCGTTTGGTCATGGTGGACTGGAACTGCAGAATGATCTCATAAGATTTCTAAATAGTGATGGGTGAACTCTACTTGGCCCTGTATTTATGAGCTTTCTTGGGTTTATTTGAAGGAAAAAAAGCACATCTATTTCTGATAATTCTCTCAGCTCATAATGTTGGCACACATGCATACTCTTTAGTGATGGGTGATCCTGCAGGCTTCAACTGGATTGGAATAAGCTGAACTATTTCTCCAGTTTGCAAAATAGATCAGCTATTTCCAACAGTCAATCTGAATTGACCCAGCCCCTAACACTGCAGTAGCCCTTGAGGGACACTACACATAAGCAGCACACCAGTCACTCAAGAGTAGTGAGACCTGCTTTCCCCTTGCCTTAGGCATGGCACCAGTCACATAAATGGGGTAGGGAAGAGGGGTGGAGTACTTGCAGCAATGTGGGCAGAGTCTGGGGACTGGGTGCGAATCAGCAAAAGCTTGCCGAAGTTCTCTGAATTCCATTTCAAAGCTCATTCTGACTCAAGTCTGTATCAGATTGCAAGCTTTTCTTCTTTTTGCATGAAAATCTGTGTGCATTTCCATGTGTATTTTTCCAAATGTACAGATCAATTGTATGCATTTTTGAAAGTTTACATTCTTCTCCCATGGTTAAAGCGTATTTGTGCACATCTTTGAAATGTACTCACTTTGAAATGTATGGATGCATTTTTGAAATGTGCTCATTTTGAAATGTTGGGAGAAGAATGTGTACATTTTTGAAATGTACTCATTTTGAAATGTACATATTTTTTAAAAGTCGGCATGCTGTTGTCCACAGTTCTTTGGGGCAGGGTGTGTATGTGTGTCTGCAAATCACATTGCAAGTTTGGAAATGTATGGACTTTGACCACAGATTGTGTCCGAGTCCATGTTCATTCCTGAAAGGAATGAACTGGTTAAATCCTGATCCAAAACAAAAATGAAATGAATCCCTAGGACTGGGGTGGGAGAGGTGAAAGAGTGGAATTGTTCTCTGTTTGATTAAGTGTTCAGGGGTCATAATGATTGTGTTTAAGAGAGCATTATGAGTTCCAAAGACACAAAAGTAACCTAGGAAGCATGATACTTGGCAACATCTCTTATGCCTCCTGATAGCGCCACTGTTATGTATTCTAGGATGGGTACTGTTAGTTATTGTTTTGAACCTTGGCAACTCCTGTAGAGTTGGGAGTAGCAGCAGTGGGTGGAGCTTCTGCTAAGTTCTTCAGTTCTGTGTGTGAAAAATAAAAGAAGGTTGTGTTTGAGGCCTGCTGAGTCTTACAGTCATTCCCTCTACCTATACAACAATTTGTGGCGATGAGGATACAGGCAGCAAGGACTGTGAATCCAATGAATACAGCTAACTGGTAAGCAGTCAGCTAGGCCCATTTAAGAACCTGAGAAACTCCTGTATTTTAAAAAAGGAGAATTAAAATAAAAATGGCTGCTCTTGGACCTATCGAAGAGTTTGATGTTAGTCAACCTGCTTCCTGGGATTCTTATGCAGAATGGCTTTCATTCTGTCTGGAATCAAATAAGATGCTGAACAAAATGCAAGCTGGGCTCTTAACTGTGGGCCACAGACATTTGCCATAATAAGTTCCCTCACTGCTCCTGCCTCACCCAAAAAGAAGACATTTGATGAACTTTTAGGATTATTGAAAATACATTTCTCACAAAATCCTTCAGTTATTGTGCAGAAATTTAAATTTCACAAATGAATGCAGCAACCTGGAGAGGGCATTGCCACTTACATTGCAGAACTGAGTCATCTTTCTCAACACTGCAACTTTGGGGATTTTCTAGACGATATGTTGAGGGATCATCTTGTCTGTGGGGGCTATGGTGAAGCACTACAATGACGCCTCCTGTCCATGCCAAACTTGACATTTGTAATGGCTCAAGAAAAGGCATTAGCCAGTGAGACTGCATTACTATATGTCACAGAACTCAAGAGAGATGCAGATGATGTAAATGCCATCCAGAGCAAGCAGGCTGAAATTCTGGGCAGCTAGGTCAACAGAACACAAGAAATGTACCCTCCATAAAATCTGCAGATAGGCCCTGGCTTACCTGTTCCTGATCAGGCTGCGGAGGACCACATCAGTGTGCTCCCTGTGCAGATTCAAAGATGCCTACTAGTGTAGGTTTTGCAAGAAGGGTCACCTTGAGCGAGTCTGCCATTCAAAATCTGCCAGCACAAGGCCAGGGAACTATAGCAAAGAGTCACTCCACCTAGCATCTCATGGGGTTGATTATCCACAGGGTGATGAAACTCAACAGCTATATCACATTCAGAAGGTCTTTGGCAAAGAACCTCATGATTCTGTGTTGTATGCAACAGTATTAATCAATGGCCAGAAGTGCAGACTGAAAGTGGATTCAGGTTCTGGGTTATCCATAAGCAACAGAGACACCTTTAAGCACATATTTTCTGGGACCCTTGCTCCAAAGTTGCCAAGTCCATCATGCATTCTGCATGATGACAATGCAAAGAAGGTCGATATGATTGGATGCAGCACTGTAGATGTACAGTCTGGCTCTTTCCAAGGGAAGCTTCTAGGGACGTACGAATCCCTTACCTGTTCAAGTCAGGGCATCCCCGGAATCCTCGATGGGCGGGGGGGAGGCGATCCGGTCCTCCCCCCGAATCCTGCCTGGCCAGCTCTGTTCCGCGGCGGCTCCGCGGAGCAGCTGGCCAGGGCCGTCCGCAGCCAGACTTCTGGCTGCGGATGGGCTGCTGCGGACGCAATTGGCGGCTGCTGTAGCGGCCGCCATTTGCGTCCTTCCAGGCTGCCGTGATAGGCTACGTAAGAATTTACGACATGCCCCCCCCCAAAATGGCGTACACAAATGGCGGTGGCTACGGCGGCTGCCATTTGTGTTCCCTATTTTTCGCTGTTCTAGCCTACGTAAATATTTACGTAGGTAATTATGGTGAAAAAAAAGGGAACCGCAAATAGCGTAGTGGACACTATTTGCAGTTCCCTTTTTTTTCCTGTAATTGCCTACATAAATATTCACGTAGGCTAGAACGGCAAAAAATAGGGAACGCAAATGGCGGCCGCTGTAGCCACCGCCATTTGCGTACGCTGGTTTTTTTTTGAGGGGGGTTAGCCATGATAGGCTATGTAAATTCTTACGTAGCCTATCACAGCTGCAAAGACAGCAATGGTGGCCGCAGCAGCCCGGCTGCGGCCGGCCAGGAGACCAGCTGCTGCCGCCGCCGAATCCGCCGCTGGAACCTTTGCTGCTGAATCCGCTGCATCCGCCCCAGGTAAGTTCCATCCCAGGGGATTCCGCGGGGAGGGGGCAGGAGGCCGTTCCACCACAGAGTCTGGGGGGGCGGATTCTAAAGAATCCGGCCTCACTGGAATCTGTGAATCTGGAATCAATTCCACTTATAATTGTAAAGGGGCAGAGGAAAAACCACTTGGGGGGGGAAACTGGTTCTCATCAATAGCGATTAGCATCCAAGGAATTCGCACCCTTACTACAGGTCGGCTTGGGGGTCTTTTTTGAAGAATTGGGACAATATAAAGGGAACCCAGTGTCATTCCAGCTGGATCCATCTATTGCACCAATTTTCATGAAAGCTAGGAAAGTGCCTTTTGCATTGTGGGAAAAAATTGAAGAAGAGCTTGAGTATCTCATCAAGCAAGGTGTGCTAGAAGCAGTTACACGGACCCAGTGGGCCATGCCCATTGTGCTGGTATTAATGCCTAATGGGAAGGTAGACTGTGTGGGGATTACAAGTGCACTGTGAATAAGGCACTTAAGCAGCATTCATACCCAGTTCCTCCTTTCATAGAATCATAGAATAGTAGGGTTGGAAGGGGCCTACAAGGCCATCGAGTCCAACTAGGGATGGCAGAGAATTCTGCCACACATTCCAGATTCCCCCTGGAATCTGTGGCAGAATGGCCTCCTGCCCCCCGCCCCCCCACGGAATCCCCCGGGATGGAACTTACCTGGGGCGGATGTGGCGGATTCAGTGGTGGCAGTTCCAGTGGCGGATTCGGCGGTGGCGGTGGCAGCTGGTCTCCTGGCTGGCTGCGGCTGGGCTCCTGCGGCTGCCATTGCCGTCCTTGCAGCTGTGATAGGCTACGTAAGAATTTAGCCCACTACGCTATTTGCGGTTTCCTTTTTTTCGCCGTAATTGCCTACGTAAATATTTACGTAGGCTAGAACAGCGAAAAATAGGGAACGCAAATGGCGGCCGCAGTAGCCGCCGCCATTTTTTTGGGAGGGCAGCCTGGAAGGATGCAAAGTGGCCGCTATGGCAGCCACCATTTGTGTCTGCAGCAGCCCGTCCACGGCCGGAAGGCCGGCTGCAGATGGCCCTGGCCGGCTGCTCCACGGAGCTGCGGCAGAGCAGAGCTGGCCGGGCAGGATTCCGGGGGGGGGGGGAGGACCGGATTGCCTCCCCCCCTTCGAGGATTCTGGGGGGAGGGATGGAGCAGATGCCCCGACTGAAACAGGTAAGGGATTCGTACATCCCTAAGTCCAACCCCTTGCTCAATGCAGGAATCTAAGTCAAAGCTAGGGATGGATGGAACATTTACCTTCCATTCCGTTCTGTTTCTGCGGTGGGGGGAGGCGCTCCGTCCCTCCCCCAGGAATCCTCAATGGGGGGGAGGCGATCCTGTCCGCCCCCCCGGAATCCTGCCCGGCCGGCTCTGCTCTGCGGCCAAGCTGCAGAGCCGCCAGCCAGCTCCGGCTGCCCACAACCGGACATCCGGCTGCTGGGCAGCCCTGCAGGGACGCAAATGGTGGCTGTCGTAGCCGCCGCCATTTGCGTCCCTGTATTTAGCCATGATAGGCTACGTAAATATTTACGTAGCCTATCACGGCAGCTGAAAAGAACCCCAGCGTACGCAATGCTGGTGGCTACCACCATTTGCGTACGCTGGGTTTTTTTCCTCCCTGCCATGATAGGCTACATAAATACTTACATAGCCTATCACGGCCTCCGCAGGGATGCAAATGGCGTCCCTGCGTTAGCCGTGATACGCTACGTAAGTATTTACGTAGCCTATCACGGCTATGAAGAGGACGAAGCGAATGGCGGCCACAGGACGGCCGCCATTCACAAAGCAGCGTGGATGGGAGCAGGTAAGTGCTCTGTTTCGCGCGCCTTTTGTGGGTTGGGGGCTGCAGGGACTTCGTCCTGGACGCCTTTCGTGGGTGGGGGGGCGGGGGCTTCGTTCCGCAATGGATTTCGGGGGGCCAAATGCACTGGCACTCACTGAGATCCGTCGCGGAATTCTCTGACATTCCTAGTCAGAGCATCCCTGACAGATGGCTATCCAGCCTCATCTTGAATGCCTCCAGTGTGGGAGAGCCCACTACCTCCCTAGGTAATTGGTTCCATTGTCGTATTGCTCTAACAGTCAGGAAGTTTTTCCTGATGTTCAGCTGGAATCTGGCTTCCTGTAACTTGAGCCCATTATTCCATGTCCTGCACTCTGGGATGATCGAGAACAGATTCCTGGCCTTCCTCTCTGTGACAACCTTTCAAGTCCTTGAAGAGCGCTATCATATCTCTTACTCTGTTCTATCCTTTTTTTTTTTAAAGACGAAGAAAAATAAGGAACACAAATGGCGGCGGCCATAGCCACCGCCATTTGCGTATGAGGTTTTTTTTTTTTTTACCCAGACGTTTTAGGCTACGTAAAAACTTACATAGCCTATCAAATCCAGCTGCGGACGGCCCTGTCCTGGCCCTGGCCGGATGCTCCGCGGAACCGCCACGGAGCACAGCTGGCTTTCGAGGATTCCGGATCGCCTCCCCCCCGGTGAGGATTCTGGGGGGAGGGATGGAGCGCCTCCCCCCCCAGTGGAACCCGGCGGAGCCAGGTAAGCTGGGTTTCGTACACCCCTAGCTCCTGCCTCTATCATCAACCATGACATAGATTTACTTGGAAATTCAACCCCTCCCACTACCAAAACAAATACATCTCTGAGAATGAGAGGATTTTATATCTGGATGGAGGACAGTCACATAAAATGTGTGTGAGAAGCAATTGGGATAATGGATTCATTGAAAGAGAAGATACTTGTTGAAGAAAGGGGTGCTTTGATGGGTGGTTTAGTAATGTAGTTCACATCAATCAAGGAGAATTTCCTCAAGAGTAAGGGATTAATATTCAACAATGTCTGGAACAATGCACCTTTGAGTAAATGGTCTAGGGGGTTGATGTTTTCCCCAACAAAGATGGCATCTAGGAATCTGTCTTATGTGGAGACAGAGCATTGGTCCATTTAGCCTAGTTTTGTCCACTCTGACTGGCAGCACTCCAGGGTCTCGTGCAGAGGTCTTTCTCATCACCTGCTCCCTGCCCCTTTGAACTGGGGATGCTAAGGACTGAGCCTGTCCCCCCACTGCATCCAAAGCGTGTGTGCTACCACTGACCTATGGTCAATGGCTACAGGTGAACAGAGCAATGCATGTTCATAAATACATTTAAAATTAAAAGTTTCATAAAATGGTTTTGTGTTTCTGACTCCACAGAAAGTGCAACATTGATTTAAATTAACCTTTTGCTTTGAAATTTGTTTAGAGAAATTGCTGCCCAGAGCATTGTACTGTTTTCTACAGTCCATGGCAGTGATCGAATTGCTTGCCACATAGTCTAAAACAACAAAAAAAATTGAACATACCATTCTTGGCAATATTTCATTTTAACACCAGCATAAGAATCTAAAACATGCTAACTTATTGTTAACTGCCCAGAGAATGTCAGGTGTTAACAAATACAGTTAATAAATAAATGTAGCCTTGCATTTTTAGAGTGTACTTTTGCTTTAGTGGTCTAGACAACAAGTTTTCAGTAATCCTAGCCTCTTTTATCGATGCTTTTACACCGCACTGATAAGAAAAAGAAGAATAAAATCTTCCCTGATAGTTTTCTTGAAGTCTTGAGATAAGGTTAACCTTGCCTGCACGAATAAGTCTTATTAAATGGAAGAGAAGCTATACTGCCTCAGAGAAACTTTTAAAAGACAAAAAAAAAAGCAGGGAAAAAAAGCAACAGACATAGGCATACATCCCCTTATTTCAAAGTGCAGAAGATAAGCTGAGAACATACAAGGCAAAAGTTCTCTTGTAATTGAGCAACTTGTGAAGTATGTTGAATGTATGAACAATATCCCATTTTTTTTCTCAATAGGGTGAGTGAGCTTTTGCTGTCTTTAGAAAAGACTGATATACTGACTGACAAAAAGACCAGGAGAAAAGGAAAGAATTATTAGTAAACAAATCCCAGCAGCCTCATGAGAAGTGACAGGAGAGTGAATGGGGTTATCATGCTCAAGGATATGAAAGATAACATCTAAGCATGTGACTGGGCTTTAACTTATCAAATATTAAATGATGTGGTCATAAATATCTTGAACAAGAAGAGACCTGCCACATTTTGTGACTTTAATCTTTTCACACAGAGTTATCCTCTCTCTCTTACACACACACACACACACACACACACACACAGTTCTATTGAAGTTCTTTGAGGCTTTTGCTTAACTTGGCAAGCTGTGCAGCTTCCTCATGAGTAGATCTACTCTCACGAAAGCTATTTATACTGCCTAGATAAGTGCCAGAGTGGGAGGTGAAACAGAAAAACACTTGACTACTACCAGGTAGTGGAATAATACATTTTGTAGAACTAGCTGTTCAGTACAATTGATTTACAGACAATTTTCTGTGTCACATCAGAGGCTGTAAATTTCAGAACATCTCTTTGCCCAGTAATTCCCAAGTTCTGAGTTAAGAGTCATGTGTATGTCACTGTGCAGCCTTCTAATAGGAGTAGAAAAATCAGAAACCCGTGATCTGTATAAAGCATGCAAATTAAGCAAAGTGAAGCCTTTCATACGTGAAAGGAAAGGTTCCTCGGGTGCAAGCACTGGGTCATTACTGACCGCTAGAGGGACACCGCTTACGCTGGCGTTTTCATGGCAGACTATAGCGGGGTGGTTTGCCATTGCCTTCCCCAGTCGTGACTACCTTTCCCCCAGCAAGCTGGGTACCCATTTTACCGACCTCGGAAGGATGGAAGGCTGAGTCTACCTGAGCCGGATACCTGGGACAAGGCTTCCGCTGGGATCGAACACAGGTCGTGGGGAGAGTTTCGGTTGCAATACTGCCGCCTACCACTCTGCGCCACACGAGGCTCTTTTTCATACGTGACTCCTGTGTAACTTCAAAAGTGAAAACTTGCGTATCTCTTCTGTGGTTAGCTGTGTGAACTTGGCATGCATCTCTCAAATCACACATTGCACCACTGGCAAGATGTGCAAGTTTGGACGTTACACATTAAGTTTTAAGTATGTCTGAGTTGCTCACACAGTGTTTTTGGCACTTCCATTTAACATGCATTGTCAGCCTGCATCACAGGTACATGGAGGTGTATGGTTACACTTCACTATCTCACACTGACTGGGACACAGGAAGCTGCCTTATACTGTGTCAGACCCCTGGTCCATCTAGCCAGTATTCTCAACACAGACTGGCAGCAGCTCTCCAGGGTTTCAGGCAGGAGTTTTTCAATCCCCAGTATCTCCCCTTACCTGGAGATGCCGGGATTGAACCTGGGACCTTCTGCATGCAAAGCAGGTGCTCTACTACTGAGCCACAGAACCACTAAATGATGACAGTTGGACGAATGTCCACACCATAATGCCTAACACCTTCATGTCTTTTCAAGAACATAATTTTCTGCCTCCAGTCTCATGCTTCTGTCTTGTTTGGGTGCATCAGTAACAATGATTGTGGCCCTCCCTGAGCTGATCAAATTCCTCAAAACTAATCTTTTTTTAAAATAAAAAAATAACATTATGGTTGATTCAGACAAGTAACTGCAAGCCAGAATCTATGCATGGATGTCGTTGTCTGCTCATGTCTGCAAAGAAAGGAGGTCACCAGAGAGACAAGCCTGCTGAGTTTTCCTGAGCTTCATTCGCTTGTCAAAAAGCATGCAACAAGGTGCCCATCATGTTCACAACTGGGATCTAGGAATGTTCCTCTTTTTCTACCCATTTCCTCCATTAGGCTCACACTTCTTCTTTCTGCCTTTATTAACGAATGTACTGCTGCACTTACTTTGTGGTTGACTCCGCTCCAGCACACTCTCTTCACTCACTAGGGGATGTGGGAAATATACTGGGGCAATCTGTTTGTGCAGCATGGCCTAAGACTATAAACCACAGATGTCTTCCATGACTCTCATAGATTCTGGCAGCCAAGGACATTCAAAAATTCAGATTTTTCCCATGGTAGTCTGTCAGATCTTCAAATAGAGGGCTGTGACCTCCAGTCCTTATTCATTTGAGCAGTCCTTTGCTCTCTCAAGAAGTCCTGCTCATTAGCATAGCGCAAATTTTTTCTGTGTAAGGGTTGGGCCCTTAATCATCCAGCTTGTGCTTTTCAATTTTTTTAGGTATTCATGCGGTACAGAAACTGTCATGTACCTCATTAAAAAGAAAAATAAAATCCATGAAATGCTGACATAACAAAATGACACTCATAATCAGGGAACAGGGAGGAGATTAGTACTTTGGTATGTCGGCTTTTGAAATTCAAATACTCTGTAGTTTATGAATGACTGACTATTCTAACCTTTAGCTCATGCAGTGTTCTCTGAATTTCACAGGCAGCTTTAGAAAGCTGCAGCTCTCAGACAGAGTCCATGAAAATTCAGAGAAATGTTTTATTGTATTTGGTTTATTATCCTATATACTGATAGTGAACTCATTCTCCAAGGGTGGGTCCTGATGTAGCCAAAAAGGCACAGCCAATACACAAGAGGGAGCTATCAGCTGGATTTGGGAAGTTCCAAAGTTTGGCAAAGTACAAGTTTTTAAAAAAGAAAAAGAAAGTTTAAGTAGGGGAGAACACCCCAAAACAGCCTGATTAAGACTGAGGATGTTCAGTGGCCACAGAGGGCTTTTCAACATCAGGCATTTATTGTGTGCTTATGTGTTACTCGTGGTTGTTTACAGGCTTGTCGTGCCTGTAGATGTCGTGTTCCTCCAGTTTCACTTCTGTTCTTTCAGAGCACTTTCCTGTTCTTTTGGTTTTTTTTAAAGGATGGAGAAAATGGGGTATTATTTCCCAAAGTGCTATTTCTTCTTGTGTGTTTGAGCTATTCCACTATAGCACAGTTCCACCTAGAGGTTATGTAGCAGAAAGGCAGGAAAAGAAAAGCTATTTTTGTAGAGCTTGCGATGAAACTGAATCCAAAGTTACCCACCCCTGCCCTAGGCTGAAGGAAGGCAAATGGAAAGCTGCTGATTTCCCGTCCAGCTCACTGATCGCCCCTGCCAGCTGAGGGCTCATGCCTGTGAAGTGCCCCTGTTCCAAGGCAGCACGAGAGCAGAGTACAAGCACAGCCGTTGGCCACCACCAGTTTTGGGGAGAGGTGTGGCTTTCCCTTTCAAATATTTTAATGCATACCTCAGGGTTTCCCCCCATCAGCAGGGACCCAATCCTTCCCTTTCTCTCTCCCCCTCCCACCAGTTTGGGTGCTGGAGGTGACTGGTGCCAACTGGGACTGGTAGGGTTGTGGGCAGGGCAGCCAACAATAGATGGAGCCAGACAGACCCAATAGCAGGCAAAGCAAATTAATTCTGGATTTGTCTCCATCCTCCTGCCTCCTGCATTAAGAATACTTAAATCCAATGCTCTAACATTTAACATCTAACTGAACAAGAATGGATAAACCTGTCAGTTTTGGTTTCTTTGCTTCTCATTTATCCCATCTGAAGTTCAGTTTGACTCGATGGTTACAAATTTTCCTAGTCTTAAATTCAGTTCATCCCAAACTTTGTGCATACTTTTTAAAGTTCACATGAAAATTAATAAGCATTTTTGTGCACTTCTCTCCTAATACAGGCATTTTTGTATGCATCTTTGCCTAATATTCACAATTTTTGCAAGCACATTTCAGCATATAATGCATTTTGAGTGTTATTTGCATGCTTACTTTTGTATGCATTTTTTGATTGGAGAACACCATTGCAAAATTTGGGGAACAGTGAATTTTGATGGATAACTGAGTTTTGGTTCACAGTGGCTCGAAAGTGTGAAATCATTAAAATCCAAACTGAACAGATTTCTTCCCTAGCCCTACTAAAGAATAGTAATTCATTTACCTTGGGTCAGTAGGCTTCCATGTTATCATACTTTATTCTCTTCCGGGGAAAAAGCTGTGGTCTCCACCACCCCTTCCAGCCATCCCTATATTCCAGTTAGGCCATCATACCATGATGAGAAAGGGGAGGCTTAGGAATAAATCATACAGCTGCATGCCCCATCCACATCCCACATGAGTTCAGAGAGAAAGATTCCTCTGAAGTCATCTTATATAACAGGGAATATGAAAGGCCTTCTCTCTTCTCAGTCTTCTGTGACATAGATTGATGGCTTTGCCTGTGCTGTGCTCTAAAGTGGAGATAAAATGGGTGACTGGTACTGGTTGACTACTACTCTGATTTTTCTCTCATCTTTGTTTGGGGAGGGAGGAAAGACAAGAGCCAGAGCATCCTGAGAGGAAAGGGCCTTTGACAGGATCCAAAATGTCAGGGAAACTCCATAGTCCAAAAACGCCATAGTTTCCACTACTCGCCTGAAGGAATAAAAGTGCCTCTGAACACAGGTAGACTGCCTTATTAATTCTACAGAGCAAGTGCCTTCTCTCTCTGCCTTTCTGTCTCTCCCCCACCCCGTCTCTCTCTCTCTCATACACATTTCAATGGTCCCTTTTTGGCAATGTAGATTGCAAGTGTGGGCTCCCTCTATACAGATCAGGACTGAACCAGGTGCCAAAGGGTGGAAGCCTCCCTATGCAATGGTAGGGTCCAAATCCATATCACCCCCCCCCCCCTGGCATGCTGACAATTTGTAAAACAACAAACCTGCAGTCCAGGGCAGAACTACAAAGCAAAAGTAATGTGTAACTTGGCCCTGAGACTAAAGTGGAGGCTGACAGCTGACACTGCCCCCACCGGACTGCCTGTAAGTCAAGAAGGCAGGCAGGAGGAGCGCTGGTGGCGGTGCCCCATGGTCCCTAATGCACCAGTCCTCACTGCTGGGTACTCAAGATATCCACACATGGCAAAACCAGTTTGAAAACAGATGCACAGCATATGAGCCTGCTTCATGTGTTGCTTTTTTTCCGAAGCAGAAAATATCTATCTCGGGGTGTGTGGGTGTAGGAGAATACTGGGCTGGATCCAAATGTAATCATACTTAGAGAAGACATATTGAAATCATGACTAACAGAAGCCCGACTGTTTTCAGTGGATCTTCTCTGTATATGACTAATCTGGATGCAACCCCAAATGTTCTTTCAATTAATTTATCATGGAAGATCTGACTGGCATTTCAGTTTCAAGCTACTCTGTTGAATTGTCCTGACATGGGGCTTTAATTAGACATATGCCAATGTTAACCTCAGTCCCAAGCAGCTGAAGAGTGTGGCGTGTAATTTTGGAGCAGGGAGAGGAAACAATGAAACAAATTACATCACAGGAATTAAAACAAGATCAGCATTTGTCAACTTTCCTGAGTTTCTCGTGTCTGCACTTTTCTCCATCCTTGCTAAAGCCCTGTCATCTCCTATTATGTTGCTCTTATCTGTCTTTTTAAATGGGGCATATTTCAGGGACAAGGTGGTCTTTCATAGTGCCCAGTCCATGCAACCCATTCATTACCCTGTGTCTTGACTGGATACCACATTGGTTATCTGCTATTTTCAGTGTAAAGGGAATATATTTTTTGGGCCAACACATACAGGGCTAGCATAAAGGGTAGGCATGGACAGGCACCTGCTGAGGGCCCATATCCCAGCAGGGGCCCACTGACAAGAGCCTCCTGCAATTGCATCTCGTCTTCACCATGGCAACCTGCTTGTTCACTTACCTCTTGCTCTGGCTCAGATAATGGTGGTGGTGAGAAAGAGGAACAGTAGATGCCACTGCCTACTTCCTCACTGGCACTCTACCTGTCAAGCAAGCAAGTGGTATCAATGATGAGAAAGTGGATGAGGAGTAATAGCAGCTGGTGACAATGGCATTGAGAAAGTAGGCTCACTGAGGGAGGGGGGCACTGAGGGCATCCTGCCTGAGGGTTGCAACATCTGGGATTGTTTAGCTTATAAAAGAGGTGAGTAAGGGAAGATGTGGCACAGGTGTACAGAATTATGCACGATGTAGAGAAAGTGGATAGGGAGGCATTTCTCTCCCTCTCTCATAATATTAGAACGCAATGGGGTCATCCCATGAAGCTGATTGATGGGAGATTCAGAAAAGATAAAAGGAAGCCCTTATTCTCACAGCACATAGCTAAACTATGACATTTGCTACTACAAGATGTAGCGATGACCACCATTTTGGATTGCTTTAAAAGGAGAATAGACAAATTCTTGGAGCAGAATGGCTACTAGTCCTGATGGCTATATGCTACCGCCAGTACCAAAAGTAGTATGTAAGAGATGGCAGGAGAGACTGAGGAGGGGATGGAGTCTGGCAGACTCCCCCCTGCCCAACCATCTGGATCTGTTTGCTGGGCTATGGGGGGCTCGCTTGCCTGCTCAGTGACAAGCAAGAAGTGCTGTGAGGCCATCCGTTGCCTTACCAGGGTCCCATTGTGTACAGAAATTGCAACTTGGTTACTTCCACATATCTAATGTTGCATCTATGAATGCATTAAAGGCACAATGACTCAACATTACAGGTGTAAAGGGCCCTTTATGCCTGTAATGTTGAGCTTCCACCCCTTTAAGGCAGCCATAGACACAACATTAGCTTTGCGGAAGTAGCCAAGTTGTCATTTCTGCACACAGTGGGAGCTTGGTAAGGTGATGGACAGCCTCACAGAGCTTCTCAGGCAGTCACTGAGCTGACCTGTAGCTCCTGTAGTGTGGCTTGCAGGCAGGCAGGGACGACAGCTCATCAGTCAGCCAAAGGGACCCAATGGAGGTGAGTCCATCCTTCTCTAGCAGTATGCCTAAGTACAGCAATTGCGGGGGGAACATGGGCGGGAGGGTGCTGTTGCACTCATGTCCTGCTTGTGGGTTTCCTATGGGCAGCTGGCTGGCCACTATGTGAACAGAATGTTGGACTAGATGGACCCTTGGTTTGATTCAACATGGCTCTTCTTATGTTCTTAACGGCCCTCAAAACCTGGAGCCAGCATTAAATGCAGATCACACTTCCTATGCTTGGCACAATTTTCCCCTGTGCCATACAATACATAGTGGGTATGTCAAATCTGAATAACTGGAATGAATTTTAGTAAACTTAATAGGGCTCCCAATTCAAGCTCCCATGTGACATTCAGCTATCAAGAAGGCAGTGACTCCCTATGACTTCAGTTACGGTAGAATCTTTCTATTAGATTTTGGCAGTGTGGTGCTTATGATGCACAGATGAATAGTTCATTTAATACGGCAAATAAGTGATTGCAACTTTGATTGATTTACCCGGTGGGAATTTTTGCAGAATATTGACAAGAAGGTACGGTTTCAAATAAATGTTATGATTTTATATGGAAGGCTGGGATTTTAATATTGCTGGGGATTATGCAGTGGAGAATAGTTGCAAATGAATGTAAGAAAGAAGGTTTGAATGAAGCTAAAATCCATGTAGAAGCAATTTCCTTGTCTGGAAGAGAAGGAGAATGGAAGTATGCCACACTAATTACAAAGTGTTACATGATGTACTTTTATCCTAATCTGCAACCCAGGTTACTGTGTGCGCATGAAAAGAAGTGGCAAAATGCAAATGGGAGAATGAATTGCATTGACATTTCTCTGCTGCAAAGTGTGCACAGGGAAACTCAGGCATCTCCCCATGGTGACATATGTGAGTTCCACATGCATTTGAAACTCATACATTTATCCTAAAGGAAGAGGTGAAAATCCCCCACATTGCATGTTGGGCCCATAGCACAAAAACCATCAGTGCAACCCACACTCAGGGTCAAACTAGATGTTATGCTAAGCATGCTTTTTGAAAAAAAAAGTGCTTAAGCCATCCCCTTTTATTTTGAAGGAAACGCAGTTGCACAAGATTCAGGATTGCACTCCTAATACAGAATGGGGGCCCATGCTGGTTTTCTACCAGAAATACCCCAACCCCCAGCTGCTAGTGCTCCTGCAAATCACTCCAGCTGCTATATACCCCAGTAAATAGCACCTTCAGGGGCAAATAGCAGCTGGGGTAGAAAGTGGTATGGGCCCTTGATCCAGAGTGGGAGCACAGTCCAGATCAGGGCACTGCACAGCTGCTTTGCCTTGAAATAAAAGTGGACAGTTTAAGCATACCTTTTTTTTTTTTTTTTGATGTAACATGTAGTTTGGCCCTCATATTAGCATTTTCTTGTAGCATTTGAAATGGACCCTAGTGAAGTAATTTCGGATGCTAATTTAGCATGACTGATTTCACTGTCACAAAAATGGCCTAAATCCATATGGCAATTTAACTGATATGTGGATTAGATTGTAATTTACCTGCAAAGGAACCTTTTTGATGTTTTCTATTGGGCAGTCACATCACACCAAAGGGCTCAACTCTGAAGGTGTTCATATTTGTGAGCACCATCAGAAATATCTACTGTGTTAGATAATATGTGCTGAAGAGTACTCTCATATAAATTGCATTCTTAGATCACCCAGCTTTTCTTCTTCAGGCTGGGAAAAAATGCTTTTCTTACAGTTTTGTGCATGTGGTCTGCTCCATTTGGCACATGAAAGGAAGCACAGAGTGCAAATGGCAAGAGGATCATTCCTGTTTTAAGAACAATTCTAGAAACTGCTGGTCTCCTCAAAGAATAGGCATTTGAAATGAAAGAGGGGTTGTATGTGCTTCTCTTCTCAGGTGGCCACTTACACATCACCAAGAAAGAGGACAAAAGACAGCACAGATATACATAACATTTGCATATGCTAAATATATGTATAGATGCAAATTTAGAATTAATTCTATAATTTCAATGGAAATACAATACGTCTCACCACAGTGGGTAAGACTGTGACCAGGTGATCTATGTCTGCTCAGTCTGCGCCGCGGTCCAGGTGATAACTGCTGATGGGGAACTTCAGGGCCCCTGCTCTCCCTTCTTATGGTTCTTTATCTTTAAACTGCACTGGGGCTGGACAGCCCTGCAAACAGCGGATGCCTTCAAATACAGGGCTATTCTCTGACAACCTCTTCAAATAGAGGCCCTCTAGAAAGTAGAACACATGGGGTAGTATCAAACATTGTCCCACCACTAGTGCTTCAGATGTTTTGCTAGTGTAAACCCGTGCACCTTGCTGTTTTGAAGAAAAATTGCCTTCTTTTTGCCACTGCACTACTGAATTTCAGCAGCAAATTGCTCCTTTCTCTCATTCGACTATTTATGTTCTGCAAAGCATTAATTTATGCTCGCATAGCCTCTTTAGCAGTAGTGCCAGGACAATGCTGGATACTAACCATGTCAACCCAATTCTCTTCATAATTTTAATCTTGAAAAACAAGAGAAGTAAGGGGTAGGACACTATGACAGTGTGTATGTGATTGTTGTTGTTGTTGTTGTTGTTGTCATCGTTGTTGTCCGAAAGCAAAGGACTTGGGACAAATGAGACCAGATTGCTGTTGCTTGAGGCTATTCTGTTGTCCAAATTTTTGGAATGGGTGTAGTGTACCATTTCAGGCCATAGGTTCTGAAGATGTTCTGTGTGATGTACCTTGGGTTGCAGGGTTCTGCTATAGATCAGATCTTGAGCAGGCATCAGGTTAGGTCAATTTTCTCAGGAAGCAAGATAGAAAGAGATCAGCACCACAGAAACCTTCAAGTGGTACTGGGGCTGACAATTAGACAGGGTTGTCTGTATATTGCTCCAACAAGGAGCAGAGCAAGACTGAAACTTAAACTGGCCTTTAAGCTGATTGGCCTTGCCTCCATATTGACTGAGTCCTGGTCTTGTAAAGGGGCCTGGCCTGTTTTAGCAATCTCAGCCTGCAACGATGCGGGTGTGGTTGGTTGGGGTATGCTAATGTCCTCATAGCCTAGTCCTCAGAGTTTGAGGACAGTAATGCAGCCTCCTTCATATTAGGGGACCTGACTCCTAGGGTCTTAGTTAAACTATGGAATTCACCTCCACAAGATGTAGTGATGATGACCAGTTTGGGTGTCTTTAAAAGGGGACTGGACAAATTCTTGGAGGAGAAAGCTATCAATGGCTACTAGTCCTGATGGCTATACACTACCTCCAGTATCAGAGGCAGTATGCCTTTGTGCAACAGTTGCTGGGGAACATTGGAGGGAGAGTGCTGTTGCACTCATGCCCTGCTTGTGGGTTTCCCATGGGCAGCTGGTTGGCCACTGTGTGAACAGAATGCTGGACCAGATGGACCCTTGGTCTGATCCAGCATGGCTCTTCTTATGTTCTTATGTCTATCTGGTGAACTGGGTCCTGGGGAGGTGGAAGCCTTATACATCTTTCCATGGACAGGTCTTCTCCCTGAATCATTAACTCTGGAGCCTCCTTGGAGGAGAAGGGGTCAGTATCCTCTGAGGATGAGGGTTCAGGGTCTTGGTCTATGACATTGGGACCCTCATGCCCTAAACTTGGGAAGAAGACAGTGACTGGGTTCAGACAATCAGCAGAGGAAAAGAAGCCACAGTGGCTTCTTTTCCCTACCCTGCGTGTGCCACTCGTGCGTGCGCCCACCATTTCCCTAATTACTCTTGCTGCAGCATGGATTGCTGTGTCATCTGAACCTGGTGGGGTGCATGGTGGGGGTGACTTCCAGACCACCCTGTAACTCTACAACAAGTCATGTTGGTTGTTTGGAAGCCAACTCCACTGCGCACCTTGCTGGATTCAGACAACATGGCAACCTGTGCCATGGCAGGGGTAATTAGGGAAATGGCATGTGTGCAGCCACCATGGCTTTTTTCCCCCACTGATTGTCTGAACCAGCCAGTGTGGACTCAAGAAAAATAAGGAACATCCTCTTGTTCTCTTTAAAATAAAAGCTATTTGAATGGGTATGTAACAAACAATTCCTTCTTTGCTACTGAGGATGGCTTTTTTAATATTTTACTGAGGAAAATGATTATCAAGCAATTCAGTAGCTTTTGATATGTGCTGCAGGATCTGCTTTTCTACTGCCATCCTATTAAGGAGGTCTGGATTTTGATTTTTCTACAGAGCTATGAAAAATATACTTCATTTACATTAGCATGATCATACAGGATTACACAGCTATTCAGTTACTATGCTGTATTTTATTGTACATCTTTGCAAATCCTCCCAAATGCATAGAGATGCTGTCATTCCCCTCCCCCTTTCACTTGGAACTCAAAAGTTAGAAGTAAAGTGGTGTTGTTGGTTTTTGAGGTGAGAGAATTATTTAATATTATGTGTAAGTATGGAAAAAAATGGGGGTGGGGTGGGGAATGGCTGAAGGATCTCATTTCATAGCCCATGGTCTCTCAAACCTTGCAGTGCAAGCAAAATGTTTGCAAAACAATAGCCATGCCTTTGCCACTGCCCAATATGTCTTCTATACACACTAGATTTAGATTGCTTTGATATTTGCCCAACAAGTCCTTCAATTTTTCTTCAATGACATCTGAATTATTTAACGCCTCCTTTTTATTATTTTCGAGTGCCGCTCTCAGAAACAGCTTGGCAGCATGACCCT
Source organism: Heloderma suspectum (assembly GCF_057233095.1). Classification (NCBI taxonomy): domain Eukaryota; kingdom Metazoa; phylum Chordata; class Lepidosauria; order Squamata; family Helodermatidae; genus Heloderma; species Heloderma suspectum. The sequence continues at coordinate 77,304,936 of NC_139462.1, forward strand.
GGCCACTATCGCATAAATAATGTATATCTGGTCTATATTTCAAGAGGTATGATTGGACCCATAAAAGTATTTGAACAAGCCTGTTTGTTATTTAACCCTCATCCACACAAAAACTAATCAAACTCTCACAAGCCTGTGAAAGATAAACCAATAAATCTTTTGGAAGAGCTATGGAAGCCTTCAGATTTTGCTTTGAGAGAGTGGTAGTGATGGTGGTGGTGTGGGGTTGTGTGGGGAGGGGAAGGATATTTCCAGTGAGTAAATATTGATCAATACAACTATTCTTCCTAATCCTGAGAGAGTGTGTTTCATAGAGCCTTTATTTATAGTCATTTAATTTTCACAACCAATCATCCCATTACAGATGATGATTTATCATCTGAAACAAAGCTGCAAGTAATCATTTCTTAAATCATCATCATCATCACCCCATTGTGGAATGCGTTTACATGCAATTTACATACGGACTTACAGAAACATATTGGTTTGTATTCTTTTAAAGCTAGATACATTTGTCATAAAGTGGAAAGATTTTTTTAACTAACAAGGGAGAATACACCTTGGTTTAAAACTGGAGGTGAACTGAATGCTGATTCACTTTATTTTTCAAGCTGAAAGTAGGCCAAAATGGCTCCCCCAAACACCCCCAAATAATGTAAAAGTTCAGCTTTGTCATTCACCCACCCACCCACCCACCCACCCCACCCCGCTGTCATTGTTTCTCCTCTCTGCAACTGCATCTGTTCTGTAGGTACTTTATGTTTTTGATGTGTTTCCATCCTGGGAACAGTCACATGAGCAATTAGTTCCTGGGGAGTAGACAGTTAATTGGCAATAGATTGAGAGAGACTATTTAAACTGATTCAACAGGTGAATTAACTGAATAATGTTTCATCACCAGTTTTTAGCTCTCTGGCCATGGGGCTATCTGACTGACATCAGAGAAGATGTGGGGCTGTGTGAGCTCAGCAACTCTGACAGTCAGCCATGGAAAGGTGAAATGGAGGCCATAATGGAGATGGAGTTATGTAAAGGGAGGTTTCTTTAGATATAAAGGCAGAAGTGCTCAGTTCCTACTTGAACTCAGTCTTCTCCAGAAAAAGGGTCTATGACCCCCGTGACAAGGGCAAAGTGCAGGCTGAAGGGGCAGGATTGCAGCTTGAAATTGATAGCCATATGGTCAAGGAACACCCAATTACTATGAATGAGTTCAAGTCTCCAGGGCCAGAAGAACTGCATCCTATAGTAATAAAGGAACTGGCAGAAGAACTCTCAGAACCACTGTCAATTATCTCTGAGAAATCATGGAGGATGGGTGTAGTGCCAGATGACTGGAGGAGGGCTAACATTGTCCCTGTCTTCGAAAAGCGAGGAACTGGGAACTACAGACCAGTCAGTCTGACATCAATCCCTGGGAAAATTCTGGAGCAGATTATAAAGCAAGCCATCTGTAAGCTCCTGGAAAAGAATGCAGTGATTACTTGAAGCCAACATGGATTTGTCAACAACAAATCCTGCCAGATTAATCTGATCTCATTTTTTGATCAGGCAAACTCCCTTGTGGACTGTGGGAATGCTGTGAACATAATATATCTCGACGTTGGCAAAGCTTTCAATAAAGTGCCCCATGATATCCTGATGATCAAACTAGCTCAAAGTGGGCTAGATGAAACAATGATCAGGCAGATCCACAGTTGGCTACAGAATTGGACTCAAAGAGGTCTTATCAATGGGATCTTCTCAAACTAGGGAGAGGTAATGAGCGGGGTACTGCAGGGCTTAGTCCTGGGATCACTGCCTTGTTGTGGATCACTGCCTTGTTGTGGCGAAGGGGCTTGCGTAACTCAGTGAAGCCATAAGCTATGCCGTGCAGGGCCACCCAAGACGGACAGGTCATGGCGGAGAGTTCTGACAAAATATGGTCCACTGGAGAAGGAAATGGCAACCCACTCCAGGATTCTTGCCAAGAAAACCCCATGGAACGTATCACAAGGCTAAAAGAGATGATGCTGCCGGAAGATGAGCCCCTCAGGTCGGAAGTGTCCAATATACTACTGGGGAAGAGCAGAGGGAATTTCCAAGTAGTGCCAGAAAGAGTGAAGCGGCTGGGCCAAAGCCGAAAGGACACTCAGCTGTGGATGTGCCTGGTGGTGAAAAGAAAGTCCGATGTTGTAAAGAACAATATTGTTTAGGAACCTGGAATGTAAGATCAGTGAATCAGTAAGCTGGAGGTGGTCAAACATGAGATGGCAAGATTGAACATCGACTTCTTGGGAATCAGCAAACTAAAATGGACAAACATGAGCGAATTTAATTCAGGTGACCATTATATCTACTACTGCGGGCAAGAATCCCTTAGAAGAAATGGAGTAGCACTCATAGTCAATAAAAGGGTGGGAAAAGCAGTACTGGGGTACAATCTCAAAAACGATCGAATGATCTCAGTACGAATCTAAGGCAAACCATTCAACCTCACAGTAATTCAAGTCTATGCCCCAACCACTGAGGCCAAAGAAGCTGAGATTGATCGGTTCTATGAAGACCTACAACACCTTCTAGAACTAACACCAAAAAAAGATGTTCTCTTCATCATAGGGGATTGGAATGCTAAAGCAGGAAGTCAAGAAATCACCGAGATAACAGGCAAGCATGGCCTTGGTGTACAAAATGAAGCAGGACAAAGGCTAATAGAGTTTTGCCAAGAGAACACGCTGATCATAGCAAACCCTCTTTTCCAACAGCACAAGAGGCGACTCTACACGTGGACATCACCAGATGGTCAATATCGAAATCAGATGGATTATGTCCTTTGCAGCCAAAGATGGAGAAGCTCTATACAGTCAGTAAAAACAAGACCTGGAGCTGACTGTGGCTCAGATCATGAGCTTCTTGTTGCAAAATTTCAGCTTAAATTGAAGAACATAGGGAAACCCACTAAACCATTCAGGTATGACCTAAATCATATCCCTTATGAATATACAGTGGAGGTGAGGAATAGATTGCAGGGATTAGACCTGATAGACAGAGTGCCTGAGGAACTATGGACGGAGGTCTGTAACACTGAGGCAGCAACGAAATCCATCCCAAAGAACAAGAAATGCAAGAAAGCCAAGTGGCTGTCTGAGGAGGCTTTACAAGTAGCTGAGGAAGGAAGGGAAGCGAAAAGCAAAGGAGAAAGGGGAAGATATATCCAACTGAATGCAGAGTTCCAGAGAATAGCAAGGAGAGAAGAAGGCCTTCTTAAATGAACAATGGAAAGAAATCGAGGGAAACAACAGAATGGGAAAGACTAGAGATCTCTTCAAGAAAATGAGAGATCTCAAGGGAATGTTTTGTGCAAAGACGGGCATGATAAAGGACAAAGAAGGCAGGGACCTAACAGAAGCAGATGAGATTAAGAAGAGGTGGAAAGAATACACAGGAGAACTATACAGGAAAGATCTTAATGTCCCTGATAGCCATGATAGTGTGGTCACTGAACTTGAGCCAGACATCCTAGAGAGTGAAGTCAAGTGGGCCCTAGGAAGCATTACTAATAGCAAAGCTAGCGGAGATGACAATAATCTAGCTGATCTATTTAAAATCCTAAACGATGATGCTGTTAAAGTGCTGCACTCAATATGCCAACAAATTTGGAACATTTAACAATGGCCACAAGACCGGAAAAGGTCAGTTTACATTCCATCTACAAAGAAGGGCAATGCCAAAGAGTGTTCAAACTACCGTACAATTGCGCTCATTTCACATGCCAGCAAGGTGATGCTCAAAATCCTACAAGCTAGGCTTCAGCAGTATGCGAACCGAGAACTACCGGAAGTAAAAGCTGGGTTTCGAAGAGGAAGAGGAACTAGAGATCAAATCGCCAACATTCGCTGCATCATGGAGAAAGCAAGAGAATTCCAGAAAAACGTCTATTTCTGCTTCATTGACTACGCTAAAGCCTTTGATTGTGTGGATCACAACAAACTGTGGCAAATTCTGAAAGTGATGGAAGTACCAGACCACCTTACCTGTCTCCTGAGAAACCTGTACGAGGGTCAAGAAGCAACAGTAAGAACCAAACATGGAACAACTGATTGGTTCAAAATTGGGAAAGGAGTATGACAAGGCTGTATATTGTCACCCTGCTTATTTAATTTATATGCAGAGTACATCATGAGAAACGCCGGGTTGGATGAATCACAGGTCAGAATTAAGATTGCCGGGAGAATTATCAACAACCTCAGATACGCAGACGATACCACCCTAATGGCAGAAAGCGAAGAGGATCTAAAGAACCTCTTGTTGAGGGTGAAAGTGGAGAGTGCAAAAGCTGGTTTGAAACTCAACATTAAAAAAACGAAGATCATGTCATCTGGCCCCATCACTTCCTGGCATATGGAAGGGGAAGAAATGGAAGCAGTGACAGATTTTATTTTCTTGGGCTCTAAGATCACCGCAGACGGTGACTGTAGCCATGAAATTAAAAGACGCTTGCTCCTTGGAAGGAAAGCTATGGCAAACGTAGACAGCATAGTAAGAAGCAGAGACATCACCTTGCCGACAACGGTTCGTATAATCAAAGCTATGGTTTTCCCAGTAGCAATGTATGGCTGTGAGAGCTAGGGTTGGCGGAGAATTTCTCCCCGAAACTTCGGGGGGCCGAGCGCCAACGTGTTCGGCCCTCCGAACAAGTTTCGGGGAGAAATTCTCAGCACCCCCCCCCGGGACGGGACTTACCTTTGGCGAATGTCCCTCCTGGCAGCGGGTCCGGCCGGCGGTTCGGCGCGTCTTCGTCCGGGGTGGGAGCAGCAGCCGGTCTTTCGACCGGCTGCCGCCGCCGCCATTCCAATAAAAGAAAAAAAAAACACGCCCCCATGATAGGCTACGTGACGATTAACATAGCCTATCACGGCTAGATTTGCAAAGTCAGCCGTGATAGGCTACGTAAATCGTCACTACAGCGACCAAATAAGGAACGCGAATGGCGGCTCCCTATGGGGGCTGTCATTTGCGTACGCACTTCTTTTTTTTTTTTTAAGTCCCCCGTGATAGGCTATGTGACGATTTACGTAGCCTATCACGGCTGACTTTGCAGATCTAGCCGTGTTAGGCTACGTTAATCGTCACGTAGCCTATCACGGGGGCATTTTTTTTTTTTTTTACTTTTTAGTTCGTGGCCGGGCGAGGCGAGGCGCCTCCCCCCCGGCCTGAATTTCGGCCGGGCGAGGTGGGAAGCCTCTCCCCCGGCCTGAATTTCGGCCGGGCGAGGCGGGAAGCCTCCCCCCCTGGCCCGAACTTCACGGGGGGAGCAGCGAAGCACCTCCCCCCCACCGCAAAAAACTTCAAGGACAGGTAAGTGACTTTCGTGCACCCCTAGTGAGAGCTGGACTCTAAGGAAGGCTGAGCGTTGAAGAATCGATGCTTTCGAACTGTGGTGCTGGGGAAGACTCTTACAAGTCCCCTGGACTGCAAGGAGGTCAAATTAGTCCATCCTAAAGGAAATCAATGCTGACTGCTCATTGGAAGGACAGATACTGAAGCTGAAGCTCAAATATTTTGGCCACCTAATGTGAAGAGAAAAGTCACTGGAAAAGACCTTGATGCTGGGAAAGATTGAAGGCAAAAGGAGAAGGGGGCGGCACAGGATGAGATGGCTAGATAGCATCACCGATGCAATGAATATGGACTTGAGCACACACCGGGAGAGAGCGCAGGACAGGAAGGCCTGGCTTGCAATGGTCCATGGGGTCACAAAGAGTTGGACACGACTGAACGACTGAACAACAACAACAAGTATGTCATGATGTGCAGTGTTTATAATGTCGTGGTTTCTATTTTTTGGTGAGTTGTTGTGAACCGCTCAGAAAGCTTTGGCTATTGGACAGTATAGAAATGAAAATAATAACAATAATAATAATAGACATTTTTTCACATGCTGTTGCTTTGACGTAGGGGTGTACGGATTCCCCACCGTCCATTCCGGTGGGGAATCCATGGAGGGGAGGTAGGTGATCTGTTTCCCCCCCCCGGCTCCGCTGTGTGAGGATTCCGGGGGGGGGGGGACCGGCTTGGAGGCTGCTTACCTTCCCTCCTGCTGGCCAGATCCGTTTGCCTCCTCCCTGCTGATCGCCATGTCTCAAAAAAAAAAAAAAAAAAAAAAGGCGATTGGCAGGATGTGCCCATAGACTTAGATGCAACTAGAGGCATGAATCTTGCATATAAGCCTATGGACACATAGACGTAGATGCAAGATTCATGGCTCTAGTTGCATCTAAGTCTATGGACACCTGCCGATCACCTTTTTTTTTTTTTTGAAGACATGGTGATTGGCAGGGAGGAGGTGAATGGCTCTGGCTGGCAAGAAGCAGCCTAGTGCCATTCCACCTCCAGTCCTCCTGGATCAGAGGTAAGTGGTCCTGATCCACTGTGGATTTAATCCACAGTGGATTTCTCTGACATCCCTACTTTGACTCCATTTTTTTGTCAAGGCCCCTTTCCTTTCCTGGAGATCCCAGGCAATCAGGGATCATATAGTGAATGCAGCAATTCAGTGTAATGAAGACAACAAGATTTTACTATGTGGGTAAATGAAGCAATTTAAAATGAGAATGATGGCAATGCTTCCTGATTCGAAATAGCTGTTGTGTAAGGAAGGGGAGCAAGACAAATACCTAAATGGGTGTCAGGAAAACGGGACACTTATCTACATGATTTGAGAACTGTTGAACAATTGATAGAAGAGGGGAATTTTTTGGAATAGACAAAAGTGTTCATGAAAAGTAACCCCATTTTGGCTCAGCCTTTTTGGCACATACCAACCAGATGTAGGGATGGATGAAAGGGACTTACCTGGTCCCGCAGCTTGCTTCGCGGTGGGCGGGAGGCACTTTGGTTCTCCCCCCGAAGTTCAGGCGAGGGGGGGGAGGTGCCCCGCCTCGCCCGGCCAAAATTCAGGCTGGAGGGGAGGCGCCCCATCCCTCGCCGCCGAAATTCAGGCCGGGGAGTAGCGCCCCATCTACCCGGCCGCGGAAAAAAAGTAAAGTAAAAACAACAACAACACACACCCGTGATAGGCTACGTAACGATTTACGGAGCCTATCACGGCTAGATTTACAAAGTCAGCCGTGATAGGCTATGTAAATTGTCACGTAGCCTATCACGGGTGACTTTGGAAAAAAAAAAAAAAGCGTGTATGCATTTGCGTTGCCCTTATTTTCGCCGTACTCTACGTAAATCTTTACGTAGACTAGATGTGCCAAACTAAGGAACATCTTAAAATGTAGAGTTGAGAACATAAGAAGAGCCATGCTGCATCAGGCCAAAAGTTCTAGTCAAAGATTCTGTTCCCAGAGCAGCCAACCAGATGCCCCAATGGGAAGGCCACAAGCAGGACATAAATGCAATATTATCTTGCCCAGCAACTGGCATTAGTCATGGATATGCCCTACCTCCACGTCTGGCTTGCCTGGCTGTGGGAGGGGGGCGTTGCAGGTGGGTGGGGTGAGAAGACGAATCGGGATGCCATTGGGCATCCCTCATGGTGCCACTCTAATGGGGTGGGGCTGGTGAAGCCTCAATATGCACTGCGCCCCTCCCAGAGCAATCTCTCTCTCATGCGGCTGCTGGGCGTGTGGCACGTGCTCTGCAGCCACATAGAGGAAGCAATCCACACACTCTGTGGCCTCGGCCAGGAGGGGCGCCATTGGCCTGATTGGCCACAGTGGTGCTGTGATTAGCGGCGCTTCTCCTCTTCAGCTGGGATCGGCCGGGGTTCCTGTTGCCTCCATGGCAGCGCGCCGCTTTCGGGAGCAACTTTCATGGCTGGAGAAAGCGTGGCTAGCATGTGCTCTCCAGCCTGTGGAGGAGTGGCGCCTCCTGTCTGGGACTGAGCGGACATTTACAGATGCATTTAGGCTAATCTACCAGCTTTATGGCTGCAAATGGCGCGCACTACACCATTTGCGTCTGGAGCCTGACTTACAACGATACAGCACGGCAATGGCTGCCAGCCATATCGACATTTGCCAGGGATGCGGCTGGCTCTGCAGGATCAAGGCAGCGATGGATCTGACACGGAAGGACTCCGCGTGGAGGTGAGTGCTCCATTCCTCTTGGAATCCGGCCCCATTAGAATCCGGATTCTTGGAATCCGGGCTCATTGGGGTCTGTGGAGGATTTCTCCCCCATCCCTAATGCTAAGCAGGGTCTTCCCTGGTTAGCTTTGGGATGTGAGACCCCCTGGGAATCAGGCTTCCTGCACTGAGCAGGGGTTGGACTCGGTGGTTTTGTAGGCCCCTTCCAACCCTTGATTCTATTAAATCTATAAAGTTTTCTATGAAGCTTTTAAAGGCACATCTCCCACAGTCTGTGCTTGACAACAAGTAGCATTTAAATGGTATCTTGCTGATAAAGGGGGTCCCTTGCTAAAGTTCCTGACTGGGGCCTTTGAGCACCTCAAAGAGCCCTTGTTTGGTTTTGCAGAAGGTCCAAGCCTCGATCCCCAGCTTCCCTGAGTGGGGCATGGAGAGAATCTTGTCTGACACCCTGGTGGAGCCATTGCTGGCCCCTGTTTGGGCAGACCGGTATAGGGATGTTAGAGAATTCCTCCACAGATCCCAGGGAGGCTGAATTCCAGTGAATTTGGCCCCCAGGAATCCGTGGTGGAACAGAGCAACCTGTCCCACCACCCCGCAAAAACCCTGCAAAATGGAGCCTACCTGGCTGCAGCTGTGGCGGTGGTGGCTCCGGCGGCTCCAGCCGCTGCCAGGCTGTGGCTGCTAGGGATGCACGAAAGTCACTTACCTGGTCTCGCAGCTTGCTTCACGGTGGGGGGGAGGCGCTTCGCTGCTCCCCCCGAAGTTCAGGCCGGGGGGGGGAGGCTTCCCTCCTCGCCCGGACGAAATTCAGGCCGGGGAGAAGAGCCCCGTTTCCCCGGCCGCGAACTTCAAAAGAAAAAAAAAAACGCCCCTGTGATAGGCTACGTAACGATTAACGTAGCCTATCACGGCTAGATCTGCAAAGTCAGCCGTGATAGGCTATGTTAATCGTCACGTAGCCTATCACGGGTAGGGGTGCACGAAAGTCCCTTACTTGTCCTCGAAGCTTTTCGCGGTGGGGGGGAGGCGCTTCGCTGCTCCCCCTGCGAAGTTCAGGCCGGGGGGGGAGGCTTCCCGCCTCGCCCGGCCAAAATTCAGGCCGGGGGGGAGGCTTCCTGCCTCGCCCGGCTGAAATTCAGGCCGGGGAGGAGGCACCTCGCCTCGCCCGGCCGCGAACTAAACAGTTAAAAAAAAACAAACGCCCCCGTGATAGGCTACGTGACGATTTACGTAGCCTATCACGGCTAGATCTGCAAAGTCAGCCGTGATAGGCTACATAAATCGTCATGTAGTCTATCACGGGTGACTTAAAAAAAAAAAGCGCGTACGCAAATGGCGGCCCCCATAGGGAGCTGCCATTCCCGTTCCTTATTTGGTCGCTGTAGTCTACGTAAATCTTTACGTAGACTACGGCGAAAATAAGGGCAACGCTATTTGCTTTGCAAATCTAGCCGTGATAGGCTACGTAAATCGTCACGTAGCCTATCACGGGGGCGTTTGTTTTTTTTTACTTTTCTTGTAATGGCGGCGGCGGCAGCCGGTTGAAAGACCAGCTGCCGCCCCCGCCCCTGACCAAGACCTGCCGAACCACCACCGGGACCCGTCGCCGGGAGGGACATTCGTGAAAGGTAAGTCCCATCCCGGGGGGGGGGGGGGCGGGGGGTGGAGAATTTCTCCCCGAACAACCTTCAGAGGACCGAATGCATTGGCACTCGGCCCCCCCGAAGTTTCGGGGAGAAATTCTCCCCCATCCCTAGACTGGCTGCAAATGGCAGCCACTACGCTGGCCACCATTTGCATCCCTGGCAAGCCATGATAGGCTACGTAAGTCCCGGCTCAGGGCAGGGACACAAATGGCGTACCCGCTGCCATTTGCGTCCCTGTGCAGCCCAGTGGCTGGATGTCTGGCTGTGGGCGGCCCCGGCCGGTGGCTCTGCGGAGTTGCCATGGAGTGGAGCCAGCAGAAGAGGATTCAGGGGGGAGGGATGGAGCGCCTCCCCCCCACCATGGATTGCCCGGTGCGGAGCCAGGTAAGAGTTTCGTACATCCCTAGACTAGTAGCCCTGCAGGGTTGGGGGTTCTTTTGTTGTCACACCTCCCGGGCAGTTTAGAGAGCCAGCATGGTGCAGTAGTTATAGTACTGTACTAGGACTTGGAGATGTGGGTTCTTGTCCCCACCCGGCCGTGTGGCTGACTGGGTGACTTTGGGCCAGTCCCTGGCCCTCTGCCTAACCTGCCTCTGGGTTGTTGTAAGGGGTTGTTCGTTGTTCATTTTGTGGGGCAGCAGCTTTAACATTTGCTCTAAGGGCATGGTCTGGAGGAACATGAGGCTTCTGCTTTGCTGAAGCTAAGCAGGGTCACGCCTGGTCTGTATTTGTATGGGTGACTTTTGAATTCTATTCACACACACACACACACACGTATTTATGCATGCATATAGTTATATTTGTATAGGATGCCCCACAAGAAATGGCAAGCTGGGGAGGGGCAACGCACCCTACCCACTTGCCAAGAGGCATGGGGGGAGGTATGAGTCTTCGTCCGAAGATGAGGCCCAGCTGGACTTACCTTAAACTGGGCTAGATTGAAGGCGGTGGAAAAGACTAAGGGATTGTGCTCACCTCCCTTTGCCTGTGTCGTATGCGGTGGGGGGGCTCTGGGCCCAAAGCAATCTTAGAGGCAGACCCAGAGTAGCTTATTATTTTTTGTTTTTGTTGCAGCACGCTTGGTCGCGATCAAAGCTTCTTCCAGCATGGCTCTGCCACAGGTTATGGGCCCGTTCCTTCTGCAGCTCTCGAAGGATCAAGTCATCTGGTGTCGTTAGCGCATCTGGATGCCATCAAAGCGGCCTCTGGCTGAGCTCCTATTCCAAGCAAAAGATCTGCAGTTCGCAGGACCAAGCCATCCTGTGTCATTTGGTATAGTATGCGGCTTAGTGACATCTGAGCCGGTTTGCAGTCCTCTATGCCAATAATTACGGACCCAGGGCACTTTGGGATTATTAAATCTTTCATAGTTTCATGCCACCTAGTGCCGGGTTAACTTTAGTGTTAGGGTCACAGGATGAACCCCCTCCCCTATACCTGTCCTCTCCCAGTGTCTGCAGTGGTGAAACTATGTCGAGCTACTTATACCTTCGCCTCAGTAAATCGGGACTTAAGCACGGGTCTTGTGCTTGCACGACCTGGACTTACCTGTGCACATTACATGGGGCAGGGGTATAGATGGGGTGTATGTGTCCTTGCCAATTGTACAATCCCATTCAACCTTAAGGAGGGAGGTCCTGCTTGTTACAGTCTGTAAAGATAGAATTCCAACGCTGTCTACTGCCAGCTAGCAAAGAAGTTTCGGAGGGGGGAGTGGGTAGATGTTCTCCTCCCCCATCCTGTGAATGGGAAGTACTGGAACAAGGCCTTAGTTTCAATACAGGGACAGGATGGCTGGCATGGTGTAATAGCCCTATCCAAAGGGCCCCTCCCCAGTTGGGACCGGGCACCTCATATGACTTTGTAGTGGTTCTGTGACAGGCGGATACAGTGTGCTTTGTAATTTGCATCTTAGAAAGGTTCTAGGTTTCATTCCAGGTCTAGTGTCAGGCCCATTTTTTTTTTCTGAATCAGAGATTTATCTACAGTAGGTATATTTGGTTACATTTGTATTTAAGGATACAGTATGCAGGTTGTTAAGTCTGTATGTAGCCTTCTTTGTTCTTATTCTGTGAGCACCTTCAGAGTGATAGTGCCTACAGGATGCTGGGGGAGGGGGCGATGCAGGTTGACCTATACAGAGGCTCTTGTGATGTCACACTTCATGCCCTTTAGGGAGTGACAGAGTCCTTTCCACTGGCATAGCTTCTATCCTGTGCCAGCCTTTGGCAGAGGCTGTGTTGTACCACAAATATTAGGCTCCCTCACCATTGAGTTAGCCCCCATCCCCGGTGGATTTCAGTGGAGTTTTAATCTTCTGGAGATTACCAGTGTTTCCTTTTTGGGAACACGAGTTCATCTTCAAGGTAGAGCTGCAGATGTACTATGACGCCTCTAGTGGGCTGGGTTTTAGGGTCAACTTATAGGATCATTGGGTATGTAGTGCCACGCCCAAGGGTTGCCCTCTCATCTCTTGAGATCCTGTTATTCGAACTTCTCTTATTCGTGGCATCGCCAATGCGGGCTGATTCAAAGCTCTATGTCCATTCTTCAGTTCCTTGCGTGTGAAGGGCAGACCTCCATTCATGTCATTAAAACACGGTCCTCCTGCAATCCGATAATTATGGATCGGGTAGTAGTATTGAATTGATGCAGCTTATGGTGAGGGTGCCTCTTTCCCACTCCAGTCCATGATGGTTTGGTGCGTGTTCCCCCCGCAGGTTCTGGTGCTGCATCTTGGAGGGAATGACGTGTTTGTGTGAAAAGCCAGGACCGCATCCTGTCTGCCTGAGCTGATTCCCTGGTCACATGGCACTGTTGGCCAGGAATAATGAGCATTGGTCCTGCTTACTTCCTCAAATTAATTGGAGGAATGTATGGAACTGAGGACCATGGAAAGGGCCTACATGACAGTGAACTGGGAGATGGCATTTGGCTATGTCAGAATAGCAACAGGATCATCCTGCATTGGGAAATTAAATTATTAGGACGTGGGTGGAGCCTTATAGATAGGACCTGCCCCATTTGGTAATGACAAAGTGTTGGATCAGCTAAGGGGCTGGCGAAAAGTAGGGATGTCAGAGAATTTTGCCACGAATCTCAGGAAGGCTGAATGCCAGCGCATTCGGCCCCCCAAAATTGGTGGTGAAACGGTCTGCCCCCCCGCCCCCCCCGGGACGGGACTTGCCTTGGGTGAATCTTCCTGGCGGCGGCGGCTCTGGCAGTGGTTTGGCAGCGGCAGCGGCTGCGGCGGCCGGTCTTCCGACCGGCTGCCGCCGCCGCCATTTCCAGTAAAAAAAAACACAAAAAAAGGTGATAGGCTACGTAAAGATTTATGTAGCCTATCACGGCTAGATTTTTAAAAAATACCGTGATAGGCTACGTAAATGTTTACGTAGCCTATCATGGCTGATTTAAAAGAAAAAAACACACACGCGTGTACACAAATGGCGGCGCCCATGGGCACCGCCATTTGCGTTCCTTATTTTGACACATCTTAGTCTACGTAAACATTTACGTAGACTAAGACGGCGAAAATAAGGGGAACGCAAATAGCGTAGCGTCTACGCTATTTGTGTTCCCCTTATTTTCGCTGTCTTAGTCTACGTAAATCTTGACGTAGACTAAGACATGTCAAAATAAGGAACGCAAAAGGCGGCGCCCATGGGCGCTAGGGATGTACGAAAGGGACTTACCTTGTCCCGCAGCTTTTTTCACGGTGGGGGGGAGGCGCTTCGCTTCTCCCCCCGAAGTTCAGGCGAGGGGTGGGAGGCGTCCCGCCTCGCCCGGCCGAAATTCAGGCCTTGGGGGAGGCGCCCTGCCTCGCTTGGCCAAAATTCAGGCCAGGGAGAAGCGCCCCATCTCCCCGGCCATGAAAGAAAAAGTGGGGGGGAAAAAAAACCCGTGATAGGCTACGTAACGATTAACGTAGCCTATCACTGCTAGATTTCCAAAGTCAGCCGTGATAGGCTAAGTTAATCGTCATGTAGCCTATCACGGGTGACTTTGGGGGAAAAAAAAGCACGTATGCAAATGGCGGCGGCCCATGGGCGCCACCATTTGCATTCCTTATTTTGGCACGTCTAGTCTACGTAAAGATTTGCGTAGACTACTGTGAAAATAAGGGAACACTATTTGCGTTGCCCTTATTTTCGCCGTAGTCTACGTAAATCTTTACGTGGACTAGACGTGCCAAAATAAGGAATGCAAATGGCGGTGCCCATGGGCCGCCGCCATTTGCGTATGCGCTTTTTTTTCCCCCCCAAAGTCACCCATGATAGGCTACGTGACGATTTACGTAGCCTATCACGGCTGACTTTGGAAATCTAGCTGTGATAGGCTACGTAAATTGTCACGTAGCCTATCACGGGTGTATGTGTGTGTGTGTGCGTTTTACTTTTTTATTTTGTAATGGTGGCGGCGGCAGCCGGTCGGGAGACCGGCCGCCGCCCCCACCCCTGCCGAACTGCCGCCGAAAGGGACATTCGCTGAAGGTAAGTCCCATCCCGGGGGGCGGCGGAGAATTTCCCCAACACTTTCGGGGGGCCGAATGCCTCGGCGCTCGGCCTCCCGAAGATTCGTGGAGAAATTTGCCGCCACCCCTAATGGGCGCCGCCATTTGCGTACGCGTGTTTTTCCCCCTTCTTTTAAATCAGCCATGATAGGCTACGTAAACATTTACGTAGCATATCACGGCTGACTGCAGGGACACAAACAGCAGCGGTTACGGCTCCTGCCATTTGCGGACCTGGCCGGCCAGGATTTGGGGGGGAGGGACGGAGTGCCTCCCCCCCGGCCAAAATTCGGGGGGAGGGACGGAGTGCCTCCCCCCCACCGTGAATCAATTTCGTTAAAAGTTAAGTGACTTTCGTACATCCCTAGCGAGAAGTCCTTTAGCACAAGAGGGAGGAGTGCATCTAAGCAGTAGGCTTGTCACTCCCAGTGGCTGCTAGGATACAGGCGTCTGTGCATGACATACCATCCAGGACAGGACCAGGACGTTACCTGTATTTGCAGACTCCTGGTATCCCCCTTACCCAGATATCCATTATCATGCCAGAGGTTAGGGCCATTAATCTGTATGACTGCTACTAAGTTGGCATTGAGTGCTCTCAGGCTAGGAAATCTGATTTAGGACACATTCTTTCGCATTGGGGTTGCTCCTACGGCCGCGTCTTCCAGTTTTGGCACTGGATCAAGTGAGGGTGATGGCCAGGGGGCACTCGAAGGCCTTCAGGTCTTATGTGTGTATTTTTTCCTTGATGCCAAGATACTGTCACTCCCTTTCTGCCACTTACAGTTCTCCTTTATCTCCTTTAGATCGATGGAATGGATGTGAACCCGTGCGTGTGCTCATGTGGGCACAGCACGGTGTTCGTGGAAGGTCAACGGTCTTACGTCAAGCTGTGGTTCCCAGCTTGGACTGTCCCAGTGTGCCCACGTTCATGGGCTGGGCAGATGTGGTATGCAGTAAGAGTGCCTCTCCACTCTATTCCATCAACATGATGTGCAGGTTCCCCTGCAGGTTTTGGTGTTGCATCTAGGGGGGAATGACCTGGCTGTATGAAGGCAAGGACCTCATTCTGCAGGCCTTGGCTGATTCCAACTTATCTGGCACTGTGTGCTGGGGATAACTACAATGTGGTCTTGTGTGTTCACAAGAATGAAGTGCGGAATGTTTGGACCAGAAGGCCATGGAAAGGGCCCGTCAGACAGTGGGACGGGAAATAGCCTTTGGGCTATAAGAACATGGTGATGGAATCATCACTCATCAGGAAATCAAATGGACAAGGAGGGAGCTCTACAGACAGGATGGCATGCACCTGTCTGATGCAGGGGACAACATATTTCTGTCTAATCTGCAAAGGGGCCTGCAGGAAGTTCTTTTGTGCAGGTGGGGGAGTTTGCCAAGCAATAGGCTTGTCACTAGGGATGGATGAAAGTCCCTTACCTGGTCCCGCAGCTTTTTTCGGGGGGGGGGGAGGCGCTTCGTTTCTCCCCCCGAAATTCTTGGCGGGTGGGGAGGCGCTTCGTTTCTCCCTGCTGAAATTCTGGCCGGGAGGGAGGCGCCCCATCCCTCCCTGCCAAAATTTTGGCCGGGGGGGAGCACCCCATCTCCCCAGCCGTGAAAGAAAAAAGTAAAGTAAAAAAAAAACACACAAAAAGTGATAGGCTACGTAAAGATTTACGTAGCCTATCACGGCTAGATTTCCAAAGTCAGCCGTGATAGGCTACGTAAATCTTTATGTAGCCTATCACGGCTGACTTTGAAAAAAAAAAAAAAGTGCATACGCAAATAAGGGCAACGCTATTTGCTGGCTATTTGCGTTGCCCTTATTTTCGCCGTAGTCTATGTAAATCTTTACGTAGCCTACCCGTGCCCAAATAATGGGCACCGCCATTTGCATACGCGCTTTTTTTTTTTTCCCAAAGTCAGCCATGATAGGCTATGTAAAGATTTACGTAGACTATCATGGCTGACTTTGAAAATCTAGCCGTGATAGGCTACATAAATCTTTACGTAGCCTATCACGTTTTTTTTTTTTACTTTACTTGGAAATGGCGGCGGCGGCGGCCGGTTGGAAGACCGGCCGCCGCAAAGCCGCCGAACCGCTGCCGGGACCCGCCGCCGCGAGGGACATTCGCACGAGGTAAGTCCCATCCCAGGGGGGGCGGGAGGGGTGTCGGAGAATTTCCCCACCAATTTTGGGGGGCCGAATGCGTTGGCATTCGGCCTCCCAGAGATTCATGGAGAAATTCTCCGGCATCACTCCTGGTGGCGGCTAGGACAGGCAAAGAAGAACGAGATTAGGGATGGTGAGCATGCAGAGGCACCAGGATGGTGGGCATGCAGAGGCACCAGGATGGTGAGCATGCAGAGGCACAGGTAATGCCTGTGGCATCCCGAACGCGTTCTGCGGCTCAGCAGGGGATAAGGATTGCCTGGGAGACCAACTCACTTCACTCTGGGGATGTACGGATGCCCTTACCTTGCGTCCGTGGGGGGGGGGGTCCGCCGGGGGTGGAGGCGTTCCATTCCTCCCCCCGGAATCCTCAATGGGGGGAGGTGATCCATTCCTCCCCCCCAGAATCCAAGCTGGCTGGCTCTGCCCTGCAGAGCCACCAGCCAGCTCCGTCCTGGCTCCCACAGTGCTCTCCAGATGCAAATGGCATCAGCTACGCCATTTGTGTCCCCGTTTCTTCTCATGATAGGCTACACATCTCTATTTACATAGATACTTAGGTAGCCTTTTGCATGAAAAACCAGGGACGCAAATGGTGTTAACTGAAGTTTGCGTCCCTGGTTTTTCATGCGATAGACTACTTAAGTATCTACGTAAATAGAGATGCGTAGCCTATCGCAAGGAAAAATGGGGACGCAAACGGCATAGCTGACGCCATTTGCATCCAATCACTTACTTCCAGGTTCCACACAGATGGTGGAACAGAACCAGCTGGGGGCAGATATTCAGTCCAGGGAGGCACAGGTAAGTGCATTCGTTCCGCCGTGGACTTCAGGGGGCCGAATTCACTGGAATTTGGCCTCATTGGAGTCCGTGGTGGATTCTGCGGACATCCTTACCTCACTCACCCAAGTATTTGGTGGCACCGGGAGGGGGTGACAGGGGAAGGTCTACCTCCCGCATAAGGGGCAGTCTGGAGGGGCAGCGAGGCAGACATGCTACCCCTCAGGCTGGGTGTGTTTTCGGCCATAAAATTGCCAGCTAGCCGCTGGCACAGTCAGGGCCCGTCCTAGGTTTCCCCTTTGCAGATATTTCAATAAATTTGGCCCAATTTCAATCCAAGCCTTTGTTGCCTGTCTCTTCATTACCCTGTCTCTGCTCACAAAGCGTTTTCCTTCATGAATGTATCTAATCCCCTTCTAAAGCTGTCCAAGTTGGTAGCCATCACTGCATCTTGTGGTAGGCAATTCCACTGTTTATCTATGGGCTGTATGAAGAAGAACTTCCATTTATTTGTCCTGAATCTTCCACCATTCAGCTTCAAGGGATGAACCTGGGTTATAGTATTATGAAAAATGGAGAAAAACATATCCCTGTCCACTTTCTCCACACTATAGATAATGGTATACATCCCTATCATGTCCACTCTCACTCATCCCCCCCTCTTTTAGTTTTTTTCTAAACGAAACCCCCCAAATGTTGTGTAATTGTTCCTCAAAGGGAAGTTGCACTAGCCCCTTCCTGATTTTGGTTGCCCTTTTCTGCATATTTTCAAGCTCTGCAATATCTGTTTTGAGTCAGTATGGAATCTTGTTGGGACTGTGGTGGTCATAGGAAGGTTTCAGGATGTGCATAGGGATGTACAGATTTTGAAAAATCAGTTCTGTCTGCATTTCACAGATTGTCAGGTGCCTTTCATTCCATTGCCCACTCATTGGCAAAATCACATTTTTTCCAATTTCTCAAAATGGCGCAAGCACATATTTGCACAAATTTGCACTTGTGACAATGCGCAGGTTCCCCCCAAATGTGCACATCCTCCCCCAAATGTGCAAATCCCCCCAAATGCACATTTTCATGCTTTAGCCTGTGGGGGAAATGTGCCTTTTTCAGCTGGTGTTTTTTTTAAATATTATTTTACATATTTTTCTATGACTAAGTCTGTGTACAATTCCAGAAAGTTAAAAAAAAAAGAAAGAAAAAAGGTCTGCAATGGAATCCAAGTGGCTCAGGAAAGGCCAGTCCACTGCAGAATCCACAGGTCAGATTCATAGAAATCCAAACTCACTTGATTCTGTTGTGGATTTCTGCAACATCCCTAGATATGCATTCATTTCAGGATATATAGAAAATTGAACAGAATGGGGCTCTTTTGATTCAGTTTGCACTTGTTCTGAAATAAATACAGACAGGAATGAATGGGCAAGAATGGGACTCTTGTTTGGGTCTCGCAACATTCGTTCCATTCAAGGGTGTATGGGGCCTACCTGTTTTCAGTGGTGGCAGCAGCTGGAGCGCAGGCAGCAGTAGAAGACATTGGTGCCTACTTCTGGCAGCTGCCCATTGCCCCACCAAAGCAATGCCGCATTGTTCTGGGGCATTTGGAGGGGGGAATAGTGACTGTCACAAAAAATAGCAGTCGCCACTATGGTGGTGACATTTCTTTTTAAAAAGAGAAAAATTTGGAGGAGGGGGGGATATGAATCAGGAAGTGCCTATTGAATGAAAAGTTTAATAATGAACTGAACATGATACGGATGTGCTTTTAA
Organism: Heloderma suspectum; assembly: GCF_057233095.1. Taxonomy (NCBI): domain Eukaryota; kingdom Metazoa; phylum Chordata; class Lepidosauria; order Squamata; family Helodermatidae; genus Heloderma; species Heloderma suspectum. Next base: position 77,323,892 of record NC_139462.1, read on the forward strand.
CAAACAAAACATGAAATGAATGAGGCTTTCAGCAAGGCAAATGAATGCAATCCTCAAATGGGGGGTGGGGGTGGGAATCCTGAGCAACAGCAAAGGTCTAAGTCATTGGCACCAATCATGTGAGTCTGCCAAACACATGTTCTTCAAATCGTATAAGGGCACAATTCCCACAATTTGGGAATTCCCACTTTGCTCCAGGTGCAAATCAGCCCTTCGTTTGATGTTTAATTTTGTGTTGTTACTTGGTGTATGTTTTAGCATAGTTCTAGGGGCTTTCTAAAGCTACCCTGAGGGCTTAAAAAAAGGAAAGCAAGTCAGGGTATAAATATTTTAAATAAGCAAACAAACTAATAAAGTCTGCATATTGAAACCCCAGTTTCAGCTTCGACCTCTACTTCAGAGAATGTGTACCTTCTCCAGATTCATTAGGAAAAAAGTCAGAAGTGACAGGCATTTTGTAAAAGGCCTATTCTTCACGAGATGATTCTGTGGAACATGTTTAAGGCCTTTTTCTTCTCCTTCAATGAAATCTCTTTATTGTGAAAAACTGTGAGGAAAAATGACATTAATTTTTTTAAAAGAAAAATGAGGAAAATTGCCGGTTGCTGCAGATGTGCGTCAGATTTATCTCTCTGCCAGCTTGTATAGACAATGCTATATTTCTTAAAGCACTTATTTTAAAAGTAATTTCAGGTGAAAAAGTAAGAAATGGAATTGAGTCTGTGCTCGAAGGATCTGAGCCAAAGCTTCAATCCATACATGGAACTCTGCCGCACACGCTGACTCCTCCAATTCAGCAGTATTGAGTAGATCCATGCAGAAATGGCCTCTCAAAATTCTCCACCCTATTTGTTGGCAGAGAAACTGGGGGAACAATGTCGCCAAATTTCTCCAGGGGGAGTAGACATTCTCAGCAGTTTCTCACAGGTCAGGCTCACCATTGGCAAGGATTGCAGCACAGCTTCTTTCTTCTCAAGGGTTTTTTTGGGGGGAGGTATGCTGCCACTGCAAGTGGCAACAGCATCAGTTGTGTTGGCCAGCTGGCCCCCATTTACATCCACCACCATGTAGTTGTGAGGGGGGCAGCACTGTGTCTGGCTCCAGGACAGAGGTAGAGCTAGTGGTGAGTCAAAATCTGTCTTCCAATTTCCTGGAAGTTTTCTTCTCCCATTAAGGGGGCTTCCATTGTTCTGCCTCATTCTCAAGGTGTTTTATTGTTTGTCATTCTCACGGTGTTTTATCATTTATTTTTGTGGTGTTTTTGAGCTTACCTAATCACTGCAAGGTGGCTGAGGATGCTGTGGGTGTGTTTCCATTGCTTTGCACCTTCCCAGGCAGTCTGCACTTCCTGATTTGAAAAGGTGCTATGGGAAGAATTCCCTCATGATGGCTCCCCCTGTTTTTTAATTGAAGTGTGGGAGGCCAAGGAGTCTGCAGGCTGCTGGGAAGATTATCGTACAATGAAAAAAAAGACACTTGTGTACACTCCTCAGTCACCAATAAGGTAAGCACAAGAAACCCAAACCCAACCCACAAGAATTTCTCTGAAATGTTCTTCACCACTGAATTTCTTTTCGACAGCAATGTCTTTTCTATCAAATGGAATGAGAATGGTTGAAAAATATGTGGGAGAAATTTTTGGCACTTCCCTAGCATAAAGAGGCATTTTCACACAGAGAGAGCTGTTCCTAGCATTGAACTGAATGGGAAGAAATTCACATGGGGTCTGCATGGCCTTCACCTGTGTGTGCCTCGGAATCACCCTGTATCAGGTTGTCAGAATATTAGGGATGTCAGAGAATTCCGCCATGGATCTCGGTGAGGCTGAATGCCAGTGCATTCAGCCCACTGAAATCCATGGCGGAATGAAGCCCCCTCCCCCCCCCGCGAAATAGGCCTGGAACAGTGCACCTACCTGCTGCCGTCTGCGCTGCATTGTGAATGGCGGCCGCATCTGCGACTGCCATTCGCTTCTTCCATAAGGCCATGATAGGCGTCCTTGCAGAAGCCGTGATAGGCTATGTAAGTATTTACGTAGCCTATCATGGCAAAACTAAAGGAACGCAAATGGCGGCGGCTACGGCGGCCACCATTTGTGTTCCCTTTTTTTCCCACCGTGATAGGCTATGTAAATATTTACGTAGCCTATTATGGCAAAACAGAGGGGTGCAAATGGCATAGTGGCCACCATTTGAGCCCCTCTGTTTTGCCATAATAGGCTACATAAATATTTATGTAGCCTATCATGGTGGGAAAAAAAGGGAATGCAAATGGCGGCTGCCATAGCCGCCGCCATTTGCGTTCGCTGTTGGTTTTTTCCCCCCCTGCTGTGATAGGCTACGTAAATATTTACGTAGCCTATCACGGCAAAATATAGGGACGCAAATGGCAGCGGCTACGGCGGCTGCCATTTGCGTCCCTGTGCAGGCTGCCCAGCGGCCGGATGTCCAGCTGCAGGCAGCCCTAGCCAGCAGCTCCGCGGAGTTGCTGTGGAGCGGAGCCGACCAGGGAGAATTTCAGGGGGAGGGACGGAGCGCCTCCCCCCCCACAAATGTCACCCTTCGAAAAGGTGACTTTCGTACATCCCTACAGAATATATAGGGAAGTTTGCACAGAAGAGATGAGGATGTTCACATCTGGACTTGCTGTTTCATCATAGTCATTTTCACTGCCAAAATGGCAAGCCATTATTGACAAACTGAGCAGCAGTTTATCTCTTCAGCAGTGTGGCAAAAACACCCAACATGCATTGTTCTGCTGTGTCTGTTTATATCCCTTCTTTGAACCCTGGCCATGTAAGGTCGACACTTATGAATTGACAAATCTTTTTAAAAAATGCATCACCAAAAAAAACAGGACAAAAGACAATGGTGATTTGCATAACATTTGCATATGCTAATGTATATGCGTAGCAGTAAACTTAGAAACAATCCTTATAATTTTAATACAAATAAGTTCAGCTCACCATAGTGTGGAAGACTGGGACCAGGTGACCTGTGTGCCTCCCTGTTCAGTCTGCTGTTCAGGGGCTGTTGATCGGCAACAGTTCTCATGGTTCTTTACCTTTAAACCAGAATTGGACTGGACAGCCCTTCCAATAGAGGACATCTTCAAATAGAGGACAGCCCTCTGGCAGCCCATCCAATAGAGGACTATCTTCCATAAAAGAGGACTTGTAGCCAGCTAGGGATGGCGGAGAATTTCTCCACGAATCTTTGGGAGGCCGAGCGCCGAGGCATTCGGCCCCCCAAAAGTGTTGGGGAAATTCTCCGCCGGCCCCCCGCCCCCCCCGGGATGGGACTTACCGTGGCCGAATGTCCCTCTCGGCAGTGGGTCCCGGCGGCAGTTTGGCGGCATTTCATTGGGGGCGGGGGCGGCGGCCGGTCTCCTGACCGGCTGCTGCCGCCGCCATTACAAAATAAAAAAGTAAAACAAAAAACACACACCTGTGATAGGCTACGTAACGATTTACGTAGCCTATCACGGCTAGATTTCCAAAGTCAGCCGTGATAGGCTACATAAATCGTCACGTAGCCTATCACGGGTGACTTTGGGGGAAAAAAAAAAGTGCATACGCAAATGGCGGCGGCCCATGGGCGCTGCCATTTGCATTCCTTATTTTGGCACGTCTAGTCTACGTAAAGATTTACGTGGACTACGGCGAAAATAAGGGCAACGCAAATAGCGTTCCCTTATTTTCGCCGTAGTCTATGTAAATCTTTACGTAGACTACCCCTGTCCAAATAAGGAATGCAAATGGCGGCGCCCATGGGCCGCCGCCATTTGCATACGTGCTTTTTTTTTCCCCCAAAGTCACCCGTGATAGGCTACGTGACGATTAACGTAGCCTATCACGGCTGACTTTGGACATCTAGCAGTGATAGGCTACGTTAATCATTACGTAGCCTATCATGGGTTTTCCCCCCCACACTTTTTCTTTCGCAGCTGGGCGAGGCGGGGCGCCTCCCCCCCCTCGCCTGAACTTCTGGGGGAGAAGCGAAGCACCTCCCCCCCCACCGTGAATCACCCCTGCGAAAAGGTAAGTGACTTTCGTACATCCCTAGTAGCCACCCCGTGGCTGTAGCATTACTTAGGAAATAGTTCTTTGTAAGTACTTAAAAGTTTGAGCTGTGGCTTAATGTGAAAATTCGAGCACAGACCTAACTATGTAGCCCAGTTTGAGATGAGCCTCGATAATGAAAGCTCTTTGCAGATCAGAGCCAAATGCTTCCCAACTGTTATGTGTCAGTCAATTGTATAACACCTAAAGTATCATTCACTTAGAATAGTATGATCACTAGTGAAAAAATGGGAAGAGGCTATTTGAAAGCTTAGGGTTGCTTTCCTCTCTTGTAAGCCATATGCTGTTTCACTGAAGTATTTCTTCCACATTGTCAAGCTGTAAAAGGGAATAGATTCAGAGAATACATGTAGGAGGCAGAACTGCTATGTAGCATTCAACTCTACAACTGAAAGGTGAACCATCTGTTCGATGGCTGCTTGCTCTTGGCTTGCTTTCTCAATAATTATGCTGCTTGTGGTCTTCTTTATAGAACAGTCTGCCTGCTCCTATCCATGTTACAATAGGACATAGTTAGGATGTCCATGTCCTATCCATGTTAGGATGTCCACAATAAGTTGCTGCTGCTGCTGCTGTTAATGCATATGCCACTGATGTACACACCACACCACAAAGATCTATTAGCAATATAAACAAATATCTGTGTCCAAGGAGCTTACAATCTGAAATTTTGACAGTGAGGGGAGATGTCAGAAGGGAATGAAGAAAAAGAAGCATTGAAGGGTTCAAGGAATCAAAGGGAGGAAGAATCAAGGATAGCAGTGAGCAAGGGCTGGGCAGTTCTTCTTCCCTTTAAATATAGGAGGAAATCCCTTAATGTTATAATTTGCAGAATGAAGCTCATTACAGAAAATATCACATCTTTAAATATCCCTCAGGGTAATGAATGACAACATTTTCAAGAAGCTATAGGAAACATGGAACCAAGTGCACAATGAAATGGGCATGTTGAGAATGTGGGTTTAATAGAATCATAGAATAGTAGGGTTGGAAGGGGCCTACAAGACCATCGAGTCCAACCCCCTGCTCAATGCAGGAATCCAAGTCAGAGCATCCCTGACAGATGGCTGTCCAGCCTCGCCTTGAATGCCTCCAGCTTGGGAGAGCCCACCACCTCCCTAGGTCATTGGTTTCATTGTCATATTGCTCTAACAGTCAGGAAGTTTTTCCTGATGTTCAGCCGGAATCTGGCTTCCTGTACCATGAGCCCATTATTCCATGTCCTGCACTCTGGGGTGATCGAGAAGAGATCCTGGCCTTCCTCTGTGTGACAACCTTTCAAGTACTTGAAGAGCGCTATCATATCTCCCCTCCATTTTCTCTTCACAAGGCTAAACATGCCCAGTTCTTTCAGTTTCTCATACGGCTTTGTTTCCAGTCCCCTGATCATCTTTGTTGCCCTCCTCTGAACCCTCTCCAGTTTGTCTGCATCCTTCTTAAAGTGTGGTGCCCAGAACTGGACATAGTACTCCAGATGAGGCCTAACCAGTGCTGAGTAGAGGGGAACTACTACTTCCCGGGATTTGGAAGCTATGCTTCTATTAATGCAGCCCAAAAGAGCATTTGCTGTTTTTGCAGCCACATCACATTGTTGGCTCACATTCAGCTTGTGATCTACAACAATTCCAAGATCCTTCTCGCTTGTAGTATTGTTGAGCCAAGTCTCCCCCATCTTGTAATTGTGCATTTGGTTTCTTTTTCCTAGGTTATCCCTATTAAATTTCATTTGGTTGTTTTCAGCCCAGCGCTCCAGCCTATCAAGATCACTTTGAATTTTGTTTCTGTCTTCCAAGGTATTAGCTATCCCACCCAATTTTGTGTCATCTGCAAATTTAATAAACATTTCCTGCACTTCCTTGTATAAGTCATTAATAAAAACTTTGAAGAGCACTGGGCCCATGACTAAGCCCTGCAGTACCCTGCTCGTTACCTCTTCCCAGTTTGAGAAGGTCCCATTGATAAGCACTCTTTGAGTCCAATTCTGTAGCCAACTGTGGATCCACCTGATCATTGTTTCATCTAGCCCACTTTGAGCTAGCTTTGTCATCAGGATATCATGGGGCACTTTGTCGAAAGCTTTGCTGAAGTCAAGACATATTATGTCCACAGCATTCGCACAGTCCACAAGGGAGGTTACCTGATCAAAAAATGAGATCAGATTTGTCTGGCAGGATTTGTTCTTGAAAAATCCATGTTGGTTTCAAGTAATAACTGCATTGATTTCAAGGTGCTTACAGATTGATTGCTCTATAATCTGCTCCAGAATTTTCTGAGGGACTGATGTCAGACTGACTGGTCTGTAGTTCCCAGGTTCCTCCTTTTTGCCCTTTTTGAAGATAGGGACAATATTAGCCCTCCTCCAGTCATCTGACACTACACCCATCCTCCATGGTTTCTCAGAGATAATAGACAGTGTAGGGATGTACGAAAATTCCGCCACAGATCTCGGGGAGGCCAAATGCCAGCACATTTGGCCCCCCGAAATCGGTGTCGGAACGGCCTGCCCCCCCGACCACCCCGGGACGAGACTTACCTTGGGCAGATCTTCCTGGCGGTGGTGGCTCCAGCGGCGGCTCTGGCTGCGGTTTGGCGGCGGCAGCTGCAGCAGCTGGTCTTCTGACTGGCTGCCGCTGCCGCCATTTCCAGTTTAAAAAAAAAAAAAGTGATAGGCTACATAAAGATTTACATAGCCTATCATGGCTAGGTTTAAAAAAAAATGTGATAGGCTACATAAATGTTTACGTAGCCTATCATGTCTGACTTTAAAAACAACAGCAACAACAACGCGCGTACGCAAATGGCGGCGGCCATGGCTGCCGCCATTTGCGTTCCTTATTTTGGCACATCTTAGTCTATGTAAACATTAGTTAGTCTATGTCGGCTACGCTATTTGTGTTCCCCTTATTTTTGCTGTCTTAGTCTACGTAAATGTTTACGTAGACTAAGACGTGCCAAAATAAGGAACGCAAAATAAGGGTACGCGTGGTTTTTTTTTTTTTTTAAGTCAGCCGTGATAGGCTACGTAAACATTTACGTAGCCTATCATGGCTGACTGCAGGGACGCAAACGGCGGTGGCTACGGCCGCCGCCATTTGTGTCCCTGCTAGCCAGCGGCCGGATGTCCAGCTGCTGGCAGAGCCAGCCGGCGGCTCCGCAGAATCTCTGCGGAGCACAGCCGGCCGGCCAGGATTCCGGGGGGGAGGAGGAACGGAGCGCCTACCCCCCTGGTGAGGGTTCTGGGGGGAGGGATGGAACGCCTCCCCCCCAACCATAAACATAATCCGCGAAAGGTAAGTGCCTTTCGTACATCCCTAAGACAGTGATTCTGAGAGCTGTTCTGCCAGTTCCTTTATTACTCTAGGATGCAGTTCATCTGACCCTGGAGATTTGAACTCATTCAAAGTAATTAGGTGTTCCTTGACCATATGCCTATCAATCTCAAGCTGCAATCCTGCCCCTTCAGCCTGTATTTCGCCTTTGCCAGCGGGGTCATAGACCCTCTTCTGGGAGAAGACTGAGCTAAAGTAGGAATTGAGCACTTCTGCCTTTTCTTTGTCATCTGTTATCATTTTGCCATCCTCACTGAGTTGTTGAACCAACATTTCTTTCCTCTGTCTTTTACTATGCACGTATCTGAAGAAAGCCTTTTTGTTGCTTATAGCATCCCTCACCAACCTCAGCTTGTTCTCACCTTTAGCCTTCCTGATGCCATCCCTGAAATTCTGTGCTACCTACCCGTGCTCTTCCATTGTAGCGTGGTCTTCCTTCCACTTCCTATATGTCTCTCTTTTTGTTTTCAGGTCATCTCTAAGCTTGTGGTGAAGCCACATTGGCTTCTTCTGTTTTTCTTCTGCCTTTTTTTCTAGTTGGAATTGTTTGTGATTGTGCCTTTAGAATTTCCTTTCTTAAAAACTCCCACTATCTTGGACTCCTTTTCTCATTAGAGTTGCTTGCCACTGGACCTTACTGATCATTGTTCTGAGTGTATTAAAATTGGCTTTCCTAAAATCCAGGGTACACGTTTGGCTATACTTGGCTTTTGCTTCCTTTAGAACCACGAACTGAAGTATAACATGGTCACTTACCCCCAGAGTTCCCATAACTCGTAGGTATGTACGAAAGTCACTTACCTTTTCGAAGGGTGACATTCGCGGTGGGGGGGAGGCGCTCCGTCCCTCCCCCCAAAATTCTCTCTGGCCGGCTCTGCTCGGCAGAGATTCTGCAGAGCCGCCAGCCAGGGCCGCCTGCAACCAGACATCCGGCCGCTGGGCAGCCTGCAGGGACGCAAATGGCGGCTGCCGTAGCTGCTGCCATTTGCGTCCCTGTATTTTGCCGTGATAGGCTACGTAAATATTTACGTAGCCTATCATGGCAACAAAAAAAACAGAGGACGCAAATGGTGGTGGCTACAGTGGCCGCCATTTGCGTTCCCTTTTTTTCCGCCGTTTTAGCCTACGTAAATATTTACGTAGGCTAAAACGGCAAAAAAAAAAAGGTAATGCAAATGGCAGCCGCCGTAGCCACCGCCATTTGGGTCCACTGTTTTTTTTTTTCTCGTGATAGGCTTTTACGTAAAGTATTTACGTAGCCTATCATGGCTATAATGAAGAAGTGAATGGTGGCCGCACATGCGGCCACCATTCGCAAGTCAGCGCGGATGGCAGCAGGTAAGTGCTCCGTTTTACGTGCCTTTTGTGGGGTGGGGGGTGGGGGGCTTCGTTCCGCCATGGATTTTGGGGGGCCAAATGCACTGGCATTTGGCCTTACTGAGATCCGTGTCAGAATTCTCTGAGATCCCTGCGTAACTGCTACTTTATCCACTAAGTCATCTGTGTTGGATAGGCAATCCAGTTCCTTCCTCTACTTTCTGTAGGAGGATGTTATCAGCAACAAAAGTCAGGAATCTCTTGGAGGGGCCATGTTTTGCAGAATTTGTCTCCCAACAGATATCAGGGAAATTGAAGTCCCCCATTACTACTACATGAAACATTGGCAATTTGCTTTTCAAAAGTTTCATCCTTGTCTTCTCCTTGATTGGGTGGTCAATTAGACTCTGACCACCATGTTAGGTCCTATGCAGACTTTTATATGATGTACACAGCACACTGCAAAGATTTATTAGCAATATGGACAAGTAGGCCTATGAAGGGAAGAACAGGGTTGCCCCCAAACTCTCTGCAGTGTAGGCAGTGACAAGCACAGCCTGAGCCAGGGGACTCTCAGACTTTTCAGGACACCCTTAAGGCTTATGAAATAGGGGTTCAAACCACTACGCATTGTTGTTGTTGTTGTTGTTGTTATTGTTATTCTCAGCCTAAAATGTTGAATAGTAGCAATTAACCAGGCAGAAGTTTCTGGATTTAGTACCAAGGCTTAGTTGGAAGGAAACACACACCACTGTTGTGGTAGGTGTTACGTTTGATTTTAAGAGAAAAGGGAAAATGAATAAAAAGGCATACAAGGACCAGACTAGCCTTTGGAAACAATACTCCAGGCGGAAAACAACAAAGGGTACCTAAGCCTGCCCTGCCTAAGCACTGGTTTCCGAATAGGACAGGGCCTAGACCAGGATCCAAGAACCAGAAGCCTGGAGGCAAGTTGAAGCATGAAGATGAAGACAAATGGGTGGCTCCAAGTCTCCTCTATTTATTCTCAAACCACCAACAACTCAAGGAAGATCTTGGTTAGCCAATCAGAGGCTGATTAAAGCAGCATTCCCAAACCCCATAGGGGAGGGTAAAAGTTCCTACAGGAATGCTGCTGAGATCATTCACTCCAATTAACTGAGCCTTACTCTGGCCTGGAAGGCTGGAGACATCTTGAGATAACAGACACACAGGTGGCTACATCACTACGTGTCACTTCACCCTGGCCAGATGGAATGTTGCACACAGAACACAAAAAGAAAATGGAGTTCTCCAGAAGGCCTGTGAATGCTTTGCTATGTTATATGCTCACATCTCAGCATCTTCCTATTACCATGCACCAGTCAAGTTATTTGTGGTGAGGTAAGTGTGCATTGAGTTATGAAATGAGTTGCAAGCAACCCTTCAGTTCATCTTTAAACACACTAATTGAGATATATGAGTTGGTAATGAATAACTATCAGCCCAAGATATATGGGACATACTGGAGCCCACTGTGGCTTATTTAAGCCATGGTGGGTTGCAGTGCATGCCAGCGGCCATTGTGAATATTCAAGCCATGGCGGGTGGTTGCCGCAGCTTATCATGACATCCAAACCCAGTGCAGGGTGGGTTGTTGGCATGGTTAACAAACCACCCACAACCATAAAACAGCCCGTGGGTTGTTAATAGTTTGTTAACCATGCCAACAACCCATTCTGCCTGGATTCAAACATCACAAGGAGCAGTGGCTCCTTGCTGTGTCTTGAATATTCTCAACGGCTGCTGGCACATGTAGCAACCCTCTGTGACTTAAATAAGCCATGGTGGGCTGCAGTGATCATGTGAACTGGGTCATTCTGTTAGTTGTATTTTTCCTGGTTTGCCTTTGAAGAATAATTTTTAATTATTCAATCAGCTTTCCCCAATTTGGTTGCCCTCCAGATGTTGGACTACAAGTCCCATCATCTCCAGTCAGCATGACTGGGTATGATGGGAATTTTAGTTCCACACATCTGGAGAGCAACCAGGTTGGGGAAGACTGCATTAGAATTTGTAAACATATTTTAGGGCTCTTGCGCCCTGATAGTCAGTTGCATAGAAAGAACACACAATGAGAGCATCTTTGAATATGCACAGGACAGAGAAGTGGCAATGCACTGCCTCCCAATCTGGGGCACAATTATCTCCTGTGCAAAGAAATATATCAAAATAGGTGATCTAAAAGGAAGTTGGTGTCCTCTTGGTGTTTCACCTTCTGTCAAACAGTGCTCAAACAAGAATTTCATTCACCTATTTTAATTTTCATGTGAAAGAAACTGTGTGCATTGTAGTTTACTTCCTTTATTATTGGTTGAGACAAATGATGCCTTTGGTTTAACTACTGGTCTCTCTCTTCAGCATTCTGCTAGTAAGTTTGATCTGTTGGTTTGTAATATAAAAACACCATTGGATGGAGAGAGAATTTTAAAAAGATAGGTCAGGGGGAAAAGAAAGGAATTAAATTTGGCACAAACCCACACTGCAAGTTTGAGTACTAGGTCAACACTCGTATCCCTGCACTCAACTGTTTTCAAAGGACAGAGGATTAAAAAAGAAAAGAAAGAAAACAATGGAACTATGACATCATCGGAAGGAAAACTGGTGGGTATGTTCAGAGTAACATTTCTAGTATGAACCTCAGCTCAATTCTCACACTCACTTTGAGGGGATAGGAAAGAGTTAAAGTGCAGTACAATGCAATCTCTCTCTTGAAGAATGAGTTGTTGAAATGAAATCTAGGCTGAATCTACACATAGCAGTTATACCGTTATCATACCTTTATTATAACTATTGGTACACATGACACCAATGGCCACCAATAGTTAAGGTAACGGTATGATAACGGTATAACTGCTATGTGTAGATTCAGCCCATGTATACATTTGGGACACCATTTTACATCTCATGTGCAAATCCAAGTTCCACCTTGTACCCATTTTCAAGAGAGCAAGGGCAAGTGAGGCTTCTTAAACACTAGTTACTTGCATTTAGCTATTGCTGGTATATGGTGCATGTATTTAATATGAAATTTTACTTTTTGAAAAGAGATTTTCTATGTACTCAATGGATAATATCAGGATGAATCAGTTTGGGAAGCTACGGAGTAAAGCTGACAAATTCATTTTCCGGAGTGTAACGCTCTCTCTCTCTCTCTGAAATGCATTAGCTATCCTTCAGCATAAGATCCCAGGGCAGCATACAAGTAAAAGAATAAAACAACACAAATATAACAATTAATGCAAGCACAAAGAAATGGCAACCCAAATCAATAAAAACCAGCCGAACCATAAAACAACAATTAAAATCAGTTGTGCAAGATGCTGGAATGTCTGGGCTAAATCAAATGAAACCTTCACCTGGTTTTTAGCCAGTCTGACCTGGGAAGACATTGAAGTTGGACACAAGTGAGTTTCGGGGGGGGGGGGCATTTTAAACAATGGGGCTGTTCAGACAAAATGCTGAACATGGGTTGAGTGTAGGTTGTTGTTGAACTGTGGGTTGTTTGCTGAACCATGGGATAGTGTGTTGTCTGAACATACGCAGGGTGGCTTATTAACCATGCAGTGTGGCTTATTTTCTCAAATAACCCATCTTTAGAACCCATGGTTTGTTGTTGGGTTGTTCAGGGTGGTTAACATGCCACCCTGCAGATGTTTAGATAACACGCTAACCCATGGTTCAACGAAGAACCCACACTCAATCACTGAGTGTGGGTTTGCGTGTTGTCTCAAAGGCCCCCTGGTGGAGAACTGGTATAGTGTAGTGCTTCAAAGAGCAATCCTAATCCCCACCAGAGACTAGGGGTGCACGAAAGTCCCTTACCTGTCCTCGAAGCTTTTTACGGTGGGGGGAGGTGCTTCGCTGCTCCCCCCGCGAAGTTCAGGCCGGGGGGGAGGCTTCCCGCCTCGCCCGGCCGCGAACTAAACAGTTAAAAAAAAAAACACGCCCCCGTGATAGGCTACGTGACGATTAACGTAGCCTATCACGGCTAGATCTGCAAAGTCAGCCATGGTAGGCTACGTAAATCGTCACGTAGCCTATTACGGGTGACTTAAAAAAAAAAAGCGCGTACGCAAATGGCGGCCCCCATAGGGAGCCGCCATTCGCGTTCCTTATTTGGTCGCTGTAGTCTACGTAAATCTTTACGTAGACTACGGCGAAAATAAGGGCAACGCAAATAGCGTTGCCCTTATTTTCGCCATAGTCTACGTAAAGATTTACGTAGACTACAGCGACCAAATAAGGAACAGGAATGGTGGCTCCCTATGGGGGCCGCCATTATCCGTACGCACTTTTTTTTTTTTTTTAAGTCACCTGTGATAGGCTACGTGACGATTGACTTAGCCTATCACGGCTGACTTTGCAAATCTAGCCGTGATAGGCTACGTTAATCGTCACGTAGCCTATCCCGGGGGTGTTTTTTTTTCTTTTTCTTTTATTGGAATGGCGGCGGAGGCAGCCAGTAGGAAGACCGGCTGCCGCTCCCACCCCGGACGAAGACCCGCCGAACCGCCGGCCGGACCCGCCACCGGGAGGGACATTCGCCAAAGGTAAGTCCCGTCCGGGGGGGGGGGTGCGGGGTGCGGGGGGGGGTGCGGAGAATTTCTCCCCAAAACTTGTTCGGGGGGCTGAACACGTTGGCGCTCGGCCCCCCGAAGTTTCGGGGAGAAATTCTCCGCCAACCCTACCAGAGACCAGCTGAAGGGAATTAAAATGAGACAGAAGTACTCCACCACCTGATGCTGGTACTCCCATGTTACCCCTGGTGGAAGGAATCCAAATACGGAAGGGCTGGTTCCAATGATCCCTCACTCTCCCAGTATGGCACTGGATGAGACTGATGAACTGCTCCTAAAGTTGGCATGGTAATTCCTGCCCCCATTGAAGCCAATGTGAGGGGAGGGAAGAAGGAAAGATCGGCCAGAGAAAAAAGGAAGTGGCCAGGGAGCTTCCTCCCTGGCCACAGTGAGCCAGCAGGACATTGGAAGTGGTGGATCATCCATCACATAGGACTGAGTTCTTTTTCATTTACTAACAGTGCAGTCCTCTACATGTCTACTCAAAAGGAGGCCTCATTGAATTCAATGGGGCTTACTCCCAGGTATGTGGGCAAAGGATCCTTGCAGTGCAATCCTATGTATGTCTGTTCAGAAGTAAGCCCTACTGAGTTGAATGGGGCTTACTCCTAGGAAAATAGATGTATGATTGCAGCCTTAATCAGTTATATTATTTTTATGAGTTCAGCATGTTCTTTGATGAAATACAATACAGGCACAATCCTATGGCCACTAGTCAGCAGCTAGATACTCCAGGGTCGGTTCCCGGAGAACTGACCTCCACCCCCTCCTGTGCCACCTCATAGGAAGCATGGATCAGTCCTGCACTCCATGCTCGGAAGAGCAGCATGGAGCAGGGGAAATGGGGTGTTCCTGGGGATGGGCCAGGGCGGGGATGTCAGAAGTGCTGGTACTACACTTTTTTATGTGTCATCTGGCCTCCCCACCCCACGCTCTGAGGTCCTGCAACTAGATAGCTGAAATCGTCTGTCTAGCTGCAAAAGCAGGGCAGCGGGAGCACGGAGAAGATCTGCTCCTCACTGCTCCTCCCATGCTGCACTGGATAGGTGGTCACCCCCAGGTTTGGAGGCAACCATTGATCCCCATAGGATCGCTCTCTAAGGCTGTAATCCTGTGCACACTTACCTGAAAATAAGCCCCTCTGAAAACAGTGGGACTTACTTCTGAGTAAACATGCATAGGATTACTTTGCAATTGGAATGTGTGTTTTAGGTTTTCTACCTAATATTATCTCTTGCTTTGTCTGAAAACTGGATAATTTCTTTCATAATGAGTGTTTATTTTGCTGTCTGCAATTCCGTTTAAGTTCTATTTTCAAAAACAATCCAGATGCATATGTGCCTTTCAAAACCTTATGAAAAGATTGAAGAGAGTGTTTTGGTTGTTTTGTACACTTTATAGCATCTGCAATATCAGGCTTTATTTATTTTTCCATGAGGTTTCTCTTGGCTCAGCTGACCTTCTGAAATAATTGATTCATACATGTTAACATGCATCCCTTTATCTTACTTGATACTCAAAGCAGTTATCTATAAAAAGGTAAAGGTGTCCCCAACCAGTCGTGTCTGACTAGGGTGCAGTGCTCATCCCCGTTTCTAAGCCGAAGAGCCAGCGCTGTCCGAAGACGCTTCCGTGGTCATGTGGCCGGCATGACTGAACACCGAGGCGCACGGAACGCTGTTACCTTTCCCACCGAGGCGGTACCTATTCATCTACTTGCAATTTCTTGCTTTCGAACTGCTAGGTTGGCAGAAGCTGGGACTGAAGACGGGAGCTCACTCCGTCACGCAGCACTCGGGTCTCGAACTGCTGACCTGCCGACCTTCCAGTCTGCAGTTCAGCGTCTTAACCACTAAGCCACCGCGGTCCCTGAATAGATAACTGTATAGTTATCTATACAGAAGCATTAATCTACATGCCTTCGTTTTACATTATGTGCTGAGCAGGAGAATTTTCTGTGGTGGGTGATCGACTTATTGTTCCCTTTCCTCATTCATATGACTTCCAATAGAAGACAAAGTTATTCAAGTGAAGGGATGTCAGTGTCAGTGTTACATATTCACTTCATTTGTATGAGGAATAATCTGTGCACAGGAAGCAATCTCTCAGTTCTGGTCAATATACTGTGAAGTATAATTGAATAAACTCCTGAAAGTTCCTTGGACATCCACCTCAAAGACAAGAGGCACATTTGGCTTTTTTAAGAGATAAAAGTGAATGAGCAGAAACAGAAATTCTTTGCAATTTCACCCCCACCCCCATTTTGTGTGATGCACTGCTCATGCATGGTGTTAACACACTTGCTCGGGACATGGGTCTCTATACATGTCTGCATGCTTCTTCTCTCTATTGAGAAATAACCTCTTCTGGAACATGAATGGCAGGGAGAACGTAGCTTAAGTGCCAGGGAGACCTCTCCCCACTGTGGCCCTGGGTCAGAGTGGCACATTGGGGTTGGATATGAAAGGTTTTTCTTTCTTTTTAAAAAGAAAACGAAAACCACTTTTCCCGCTACTGGCCACTTTCCCCTTCGAAAATAGGGTTTTTTGGTACCAGACTAATTATGAATTTTGGCAGTAAAAATCTGCTGGATAAAATATCCCCCCCACACACTTTAAGTTTGATTCCTTTCATTAAAATATCACACCAGTTTGTTTCAGTGAGAAAGAGTAAACATTCTTAGTATGCTTTGCCCCATTCCTTTAGTTTTTGTGTGTGGTTGATACAGTAATTCAGAATTCCTATAATTTACCTGCGAACTACAAACTTTAGGGAAGTCAGCAAATATCCTGTTTAAATCATGTACTCTTTATTGTCAGCAAACATGTAAATGAATTAGGAAGGTTGACATCCAATTAACACAGTCCTTTGCAGGTTTAATGACCAGTGATAAATTTAAATCCTTTCTTTGGCACTTTTAAAGAAAGTGTAATTACATGTGGAATGAACGAGAGAGATTTTTGTCCCATTGATTCATAATAAATTCCTCCTAATTTATTTGCATAAATAAATCAGAAGGCAGAGTCAGAAGGCAGCTTCTTTGCAGGAGAAGCCATAGGTTATTTAAATAATTCCCTCTGTTGTAGTAATATGCAATAAAACATTAATTCCTACAATATGTGGGATAATAACAGAGTAAGATGAGCTATAACATGTTATTAGTTTTTTAGTTTTTATTTTTAGGCATTCAATTAGTATCAACAAGCCTTCTCTGTGTAGCCTTTCTTGATACCCTTTGTTAGTAGTGAGAAGAACTTGCCTTGTGTTGTCTAGGCAACATTAGAGTCTTTATAAAACAATATTAGGCTTTTAATTAATAAGTAGAGCCTTCATATGCTAAATGTGTTCAACCTTTTTTATTTTTTAAAGATGTAAATAAATCAAAACTGCTCTTTCAAAAGTTTTCTATTGAATAATTTTATGAGAGAGAATGCATACTCTGGGTACTTGGCATAGTATTTTCTTTTCGGAAAGCAACTGTATCCTGGGACCAAGGGACACCTCAGTGGGAGCAAAGGGCTACTGTTCCTTGAAAGACCACCTTCCTGTGACCAATCTGGGATTTAAGGTTGGCCAGTGTAGTGGAGACGCAGAAGACAATTGTATATTGAGGGGTCCATAGTGCATCAGTTCTCCTGCCCATGTCTAGAGTGCCTGTTTTTTGAGCTGATGGGGGTGTGGGGTGGGGTTTTCCAGAGAATCACTTGTAGATAATGATCTTGGCAGAATGTCAAGGCCAGCTGAGAGCGGAGATGGGAGCTATCTGTATTGGGCTGCCTGTCTGCTAATTATTGAGGCTGGTGGTTTTCCAGTCTACAAGAATGTAGAATGTATGAAGTCATGGTGCCATGTCCACAATGGGAGGGATCAAGGTGATAGTATATGATTCCCTGGGAACCTCTCCATTCAGAACCTCTCTGTGGGCCGAGTCGACAGGTACTACAAGCCAGGCATTTGAAGCCATTCATCACTACTCTTATCTGATTTACAGATCTTAAGATAAGAGGAGGGGGATCCTGGTGATTGAAGGAACATATGCTTAATGCTTTGAATGTATTGTCTTGCTTTATCTTCCTTTACAAGCCTGTTTTAGCGAAATAAACTTCTTTCCTTCACCCACTGGTGTGCTCATTGCCTCTGAATATCCAGAAAGAACCATTGCCTATTGACAAAACAATTGGCAAAACTGCCAGAGAGGCTTTCCTTGTGGTGCCCTTGAGGAATGTGGCCCACGGGGATACCACACATGGCAGAGCCTTCTCGGTGGTGGCATCCTGACTGGTAGAGATTTGGCTGTCCCACCCACGCTGTTTTCATTGAGGCATCAGTTAAAGACATGTTTATTTGTGCAAGCTTTGGGGTATAGGCAAGTTTTTAATCTGTTTTCTGGTGTTGTAATGATGATTTTATTGTATTTTAGTGTGTATTTGTAACTTTAGAGTTATGATTTTAATGGTGTTCCTGTGTCATACTGTATTTTTATGGGTTGCCAGCTGCCCTGGGCTCCTTGTGAGGAAGGGCAGGGCATGATATAAATGAAATAAATTGTATAATTTAGCTCTAGCAAGAGGTATGCTGCCACCCATAGGAGGCCCTTAGCTACTTATACCTGTCTCTTGTGTGGTACCTCCAGTGGCATTTCTCATCACCCCTCCCCCAAATGCTATTTATCCACTGAATGTTTGCACCAGTGGGCTATTGGCGGTGCTGTGTGGACATGTTCATATCAGTTCAGCAAAAGGCCAGCTGCCATGCTGATCCACTCAACCCACAGCATGTAAAACCCCAGTACCCTGCAGCAACACCCTCGTATGCAATGCATACATACAGTGAATAGCCCTCCTTTAGTGACACAGCCTGGAAAGGGGAGGAAGGGGGAGGCAGGCCTTTCTTGTAGAAAGGGTGGCAAAGTACCTCTCCCTTCCTGGCTCTGGTGATTAGCGTATTATCCATTCTACTGTTACTTGTATTTTTTGTGCTAAATCTTAGGATTTTAGAAGGTTTGTATGTTGTGTTTTACTTGTATTATTGTGATGTTTTAACCCATTTCACTATCTGTACTCCTAGATTTTTAAAAAAAAATAAAATAAAGCATTCCATAAATATAAAATTAAGTGGTTAATTGTGAGTTTATTGTTTCACTATTCTCTGTATTAGGGATATGCACAGATCCCCCACTTTGCTTCAGATGCCACTTTGGATTTTTTGAAGCAGCCCTGCCTCACTTCCGACCAATTTTGACCCCGTCCGCTTTGCTTCAGATTCAGATCTGAAGTGAGATT
This sequence comes from Heloderma suspectum, assembly GCF_057233095.1. Classification (NCBI taxonomy): domain Eukaryota; kingdom Metazoa; phylum Chordata; class Lepidosauria; order Squamata; family Helodermatidae; genus Heloderma; species Heloderma suspectum. The sequence goes on from NC_139462.1 coordinate 77,342,499, forward strand.
CGGATATCTGAATCATTCTGATACGACATTTTCCCATTGACATAAACTGGAAAATAGAAAGGGACATAACTTTCTCAGTTTTCATGATAAATACATGAAATATGGGGATCAGCCCCCATGGGGGGGGGGGTTCCACCTGCCAGATTTCAGACAGTAGTTTTTGTGCTAGGTGCAGATGAAATTTGAATTTTTCAGCAAAAACTCTCAAAGCAAAGAGCTATAACTTTTCACTGTTTCTACAGAAGTGCATGAAACTTGGGAATCACTCAGCCCCCATGGAGGGGATTCCGCCTGCCAAAGGTCAGATAGTTTGGCCCAGTAGTTTTTGTGCTAGTCACAGATAAAATGTGCTGTTATCAGAAACTCGATCCAAAGGTCATAAAGAGATAATCAGAGAAGTTAGGTGTTTAAGCAGTGATTAGGAGGAGCTCACTATCCCTATTCTCTGCTGTAGCCTAGGTTTCTTTGAAGTGCAAATAGCCCCTCTTCCCTAGTACTATTAAATTTGGTAATCTCGGGCCAGATAAAGTTGGCATCCAGGCTATGGACTGCCAATTTGCTGTCTTGGACTTAAGAGATGGTTAATTCATGCAACTGCCCTATGGTAAAAAATTTGCTGGATTTCTAAAGTCTGGTCAATAAGGATGGCAGAGAATTCCGCCATGGATTTCAGTGAATGCACTGGCATTCGGCCCCCCGAAATCCGTGGCAGAATGGCCTGCCCCCCCCGCCCCCCACAGATTCCCCCCAGGATGAGACTTACCTGGGGCGGATGTTCCAGATGGCAGCGGCTCCAGCAGCAGCTTAGGTGGTGGTGGCGGCTGGTCTTTCGACCGGCTGCTGCAGCCGCCATTTGCATTCTGGTCTTTGCCGTGATAGGCTACGTAAGTCTTTACATAGCCTATCACGGCAAGCCAACAAATAAATAAAAAAAGGCGTACTCAAATGGCGGCGGCTACGGCGGCTGCCATTTGCGTTCCTTATTTTTTGCCATTTTAGTCTACGTAAATATTTATGTAGACTATTACAGTGAAAAAAAAGGGGAATGCAGATAGCGTAGTGGGCGCTATTTGTGTTCCTTTTTTATTTGCCATTTTAGCCTACGTAAATATTTACGTAGGCTAAAACGGCAAATAAAAAAGGAACGCAAATAAAATAAAATAAAAAGGAGCGCCCACTACGCTATTTGCATTCCCCCTTTTTTCCGCTATAATAGTCTACGTAAATATTTACGTAGACTAAAACGGCGAAAAATAAGGAACGCAAATGGCGGCCGCCTTAGCCGCTGCCATTTGCATACACAGTTTTTTTTTTTTTTTACGCAGCCATGATAGGCTATGTAAAGACTTAGGTAGCCTGTCACGTCTCCCTGGCTGGACGCAAATGGTGGAGCCACCGCGGAGCAGAGCCGGCCATCAAGGATTCCGGGGGGGAGGACCGGATCGCCTCCCCCCCCGATGAGGATTCCGAGGGGAGGGACAGAGCACCTCCCCCCCCCACAATCACAATCCACAAAAAGGTAAGTGACTTTTGTACATCTCTAGTCGCAGGCATGGATAAGCTGCTGGCTTATCCTAGGTGATGGACAGTGGAATCCTAAACATGTCTACTCAGAAGTAATGCCTGGTTGAGTTCAATGGAGCTTACTCCTAGGTAAGTGGGCATAGGATTGCAGCCTGTATCTGTTCTATAGAAACAGAGATCAGGGATGAAGAGGGATGCTCCCTGCTCCATTCCATTATTGTTCAGGTGATTCACACAGAACGTATAGTTCACTCCTCCTAACGTCTGATTTAACTAGAATTTCCAAAATTATTTCTGGAACTGCAATGTACACAGTTTTTCTCAGCTTTTCGTTTCTTTAGTTCATTTCCAAGTTACTGACACAAACCAGTGCACATGGTTATCGGAAACCCCCCACATGCCACATGGTAACAAAGAGGGCGCAGAAAGACACGACTGAAATAAAAACTCAGGAAACGGCACATGCACAACACATTCAAAATTCAGACATTAATGAACAAAACAGTGGAGGATTGTGAATGTATCTGTTTGACTTGAGAAAGAAGACAAGATAATTCAAAGCTCCAACGCCAGGAAACAATTTAGATGAGGAGAATTTTGGAAGCATCCCTATAAAATCCTAAGTCTAGATTCCCTGTTGTACATATAGTCTTTCTCATCAGCCCCAGACAACTTGGCAAACTGTCAGTGATGATGGGAGTTGAAGTCCAAAACATCTGGAGGGCAACAGGTTGGGGAAAACTAGTGTAGGAGTTGGGGGAACATCCTTTGTGTTCAAACTGCTATTTCTTAGTGATTCCAGAAAAATAGATGATGTTAACTATTTTTCTTTCTTGCAATTAAGAATTAAGGATGGAATAAATCCCCACAAGGTTTGAAACTTGATTTAAATCTAGCATTCATCTCACCATTCAAACCTTGACAATTTTCCAGCTTGCCAGATGGGATTCTTGGCAAAACTACTTAATGTGGATGCCAGCTTGGAGCCTTTTCACTGTGTATCACTAAAAAATTCCAAGACAGTAGCAGTGGATTAGTTGTATGCATTGCCAGCCTGGTTATTAGATTTGCATGTTAGGAGTGGCCTAGTCCGAGAGGCAGCAATTTGTGACTGCCACCGAATTCAACACAGTACTTTGGATTATATTTCTGGCCTAAGCATGCTTAGCCCCTTAAATTTAAATTCAGTAGCTTTGTTTGATTACAGTGTTGTCTATACCACAACCAACCTATCATTGAATGCATATAGTTCCTGTTTCAGTAGGAGAATATAATCTCCCCTAATATGCACAAATTTATTATTCCAGTATTGACAACTTGATATCTTAAAGCAGACTGATAAAACTGAGTGAACTTCATGACAGAGTAATGTACCGATTCTTTAGTTGTCAGAGAATTATATGTTCTGCCTGAGATAGATGTGTTTGTTGTAAAAACTAAGCAGAGGCAGGGCACTAAATCATTGCAATATTTATAAACAGTAAGACAATAGCAGTTCACTGCAGGTGTAAATGTATAGTGCACATACAAAGCGAGATATCTCTGTTTGCCACACCTCATATACTCTCAGCCCCCAATTGCCAAAAGACAGTAAATTACAAAGGACTACATTACTGTTCTTAAATTTACATGAAGACAGTTCATGGGTGGCATTTTACAGGTCAGAGGATATGTAGATTTCACTAGGTATGTAGCCTGATTGGGATCAAAAAATGGAGAGGCTGTAGCTCAGTGGTAGTATACATGTTTTCCATGTAGAAGATCCCAGGTTCAATTCCTGGCATCTTTTGTTAAAGGATCATATAGCAGGTAATGTGCAACAAAAAAGCTCTCTTTGGAATGTTGATATGGCTTTCTACAGCACTAGGAGGGAAACACTAATAATGAAAATGTTAAGAGGTAGGTACTTAATGTAATTTAAGTATGAAGGAAAAGTCAGACAATATCTTTGTTACAAAGTGATCCGGTGGGTTTAGTAGCTGCCTGGGCCTGAACAGCTGTCAAGAAGGAAGCCCTCTTCAGGGCTGATGTCAAAGACAGGTATTATGGTATTCAAGGGGAGGGGGGTAACTAGGTTAGTTATTGTTTTAAACAGTAACTACCTAATCCTTACTACTGATGCTTCTTCTTACGGGGTTCCTGCTGTGCTAAGCCACAAATTTCCAGATGGCACAGAGGCACCAATTGCTTATTATTCAAGGACGATGTCATCCACTGAAAGGAACTTTGCACAAATTGACAGAGAAGCCTTGGCTGTTATTGCAGGAGTCAAAAAGTTCCACAACTATCTCTATTGCCATGCTTTTGAAATATGCACAGACCACAAGCCTCTTTTAGGAATTTTCTCACCTGGTAAGCCTACTCCCTGCATACTATCACCCTGCATGCAGCGCTGGAGCATTCTGCTCAATGTCTATGATTATACACTTGTCTCCAAACCAGGAAAGGCAATCGCTAATGCCGATGGATTGAGTCAGATACCACTTCAAATTCCAGATTTTGTGGCACCTCCTCCACTGGAAGTCTTGATGCTCAAAGCCCTTCCTCCTGACCCACCTCTTCAGGCTGATCAAATTGCTAGGCTGACTGGTCGAGAACCTGTACTGGCTGGTGTTTTAAATTGGGTATGGAGGGGATGGCCAGATGAGGAACAGCCGGAGGTATTTAAATTTAAATGCTGTCAGCATGAGTTCCCATAACTTCTTGGTTGTGGTAGCTTCTTACATGAACTGGCTTGCAGTAGTCTTAGTAACATCAAAAACAGCTGCTGCAACAATCACAGCAGTGTGCCACTTATTTGTAATCCATGGGTTGCCTGATACTATAGTCTCAGACAACTGGACTGCTTTTACGTCTGCTGAATTTAAATCATTTGCAGACAAGAACCTTATTTAGGCTGTCACCATTGCTCCTTGCCATCCCCAAGCAAATGGCCAAGCTGAACGGATGGTGCAGACAACAAAAGATGCCCTGACGTGCATTGCAGGAGGAGACTGACCAACACGCCTTGCCAGGTTTCTCATTGCTCAGCATGTTACTTCTTGTGCAACAGGAGTCAATCCTGCAGAGTTTCTTATGGGGTGGCATCTAAAAACTTGCCTAGACCACCTCCACCCAGATTTAGCTGAAGACTTACAAAGCAAACGGGAGCAAGCTCTGGATGCTGCCTTCTCAGCTCCTACTCTCTGTTCATTTGCCCCACAAGATCAGGTGTTTGCTAGGAACTATGGTGCTGGACCGACGTGGGTTCCTTTCCCTGTCATTGAGGTCACTGGACCTGTGTCATACAAGGTCCAGTGTGCAGATGGGTCAGTGTGGCATTGCCATGTTGACTAGTGTGGTAAAAGTCCAAACTGGACTTGAAGGTCTGTGCCCAGCTGCCCTCCAATTAAGCTCTGGACACGCGGGTAAGATTCGACTCAAGTTTATTTGTGTACAACGAAGGCAGCTCTGTCAACCCAGAGGCAGCGCAGATCAACACTCACCACTTATATTTATAATCATAATGTGTCTAAATAAGTGACATCAGCCAAACCTAGAGCGCATGTCTGGTCATTATCAATTAAACTTTTACTGGACCATTGCCCCCGGTCTCTTCTCTCAGTGCCCTGTAACTTTTTGAAAAGATGATGATTCTTAGGTCTGGGGTGAGTTAACTTATCTCTATTTGGTATAATGGGCATTGGAAAAATGCTGGGTATTTCGCTGGGTTAACAAGGCGGATACTGGATGGGGTACCCAGAATTGCAAAGGGTGACCAAGTACAACGTCTTGGACTTTTTCAACAATGAGTGCCATGGCTGCAACACTGCGCAAACAAGAGGAATAGCCTTTTGCAGAGCTGTCTAATTGCCCAGAGTAATACCCTACTGGTCTCCTATAGGGTCTAAATTTTTGACAGAGAATGCCAGAAGCTACACCACATTTCTCATGTACAAATAGAATAAAAGGTTTAGTATAATCTGGGAGACCTAAAGCTGGAGCAGATACAAGGAGAGTCTTTACTTGTTCCCAAGCCTGGGAGTCAAGCTTTGTCCATTCACACTCTCCTAGGGCTGCAGCCTTTGTTTTGTTTTTTTAACCATGGCTTCACAATTTCAGAGAAGCTAGGGATCCAAGCTCTGCAATACCCCAACATGCCCAACAGGGCTCTGACCTGGGTTTCAGTAGATGGGGCATTCATTTTTGTAATGGCATGCACACGTTTACAAAATAATTTTCTAGTTCCACAAGACAGAATGTGTCCCAGATATTCAACTTCAGATTTATACCACTGCAACTTCCTCTTTGCAGTTTTATGTCCTATTTCGCCTAGGGCGTTAACCAATACAACCAAAACAATTTTGCAATCTTCCTCTGAGCACGCACAGAGTAAAATATCAGGTGTAATACTGTATGTACACATACACTTGCAGGGATGCTGCATATTATGGTGGCAGGATTTGGGACAACATTATGTCTTGGGATCACAAATTTATTGATTAGCCTGAGGTTTTGCACCATGCGGTAACTGGGGGGCTGTCTTGGCTCTACCCTCTTTTTGACAGCCAGAATTGGGGTGTTACATGGAAAAAAACATTGTACTAAGACACCTTGTTTTAAGAGTTTTTCAATTAGTTTCCCAATGCATTTTCTGGCTTTCAATGACATGGGATATTGCTTCACTCATGGGGGGGGGGGGTATGTCAGTACGGATGGTACTTTTTATAGGAGCTGCAGATTTTAGCAGACCAACTTTATTCAAATCTTTTGCCCAGTATGCTGATGGCAGTACTCTGAGCTATTCTGGCAGATCTGTGTCTGTCAGAGGACTGGCCTCCTCCAAAAAAGCCATGACATTGGATGTAGGCAGGGTGACAGAGCCCATCTTGGCTGCAACTGATAGAAGCATTTAACTTTGCTAGCCGTCTCTTCCCAAGAGGTTTACTGGCCTTTTTGACATCCCTAGGAAGGAATGATCTGCTGCAAAAGGGCCAATTTTAACCATAACTGGTTGACTCAATGGAACAGTGGATAATTTTCTATCAATTCCTATGTCACTTTTTCCCGAATCAGAAAGGGGTAAGGTGATTTTATTCAGCATGCTTTTTGCAGCGCCAGTGTCAAGAAGACAGTCATAAGGTTTCCCATTTATGTTAAGGGTCAGAAAAGGTTTTGCCAGTGTCAATTTCCAGCTGTTTGGGGTTTGACTCTCGCTCTCGCTACCAACCAACTCTAGACCTCCTTCTACCCATTCTGACATTCCAACACTTTCTGCTCCCTGGTAAGTGGCGGGCCCTTGCCCCTGCCACTGCCCAGTCCACTGATCTTCTCGCCTTTGATTCCCCTTCTGGGGACACTCATTTTTCCAATGACCAGGTTGCTTGCAATAATAGCACACATCCGGGTCATAACCACCACTCTGTCGTCCTCCCTCATTTGCCCCTGCACTTGCTCCTCTACCACATCCTCTCTGACTATGTCCACGACCAAACTCTTGTCCTCTCCCTTGGCCACATCCCGGGAACCTTGTTCCCATAATGGCTGCCACCAACAACTTTGCCTCTAACTCTTTCTCCTTCTTCTGTTGCTTCTGCACCTTCTCTTCCCTTCCATCAAACACTTTTGCTATTGCCAACATCTCCACACTATTTTCCTGCCACCCTGGCTGGTGTTCCCTGACATATTTTTGAATATCAGGAGTGGCTTGCTCCACAAACAAACCTACTATCAGGGCAGCATGCCTTGCCTCATCAGGGTCAATGCTCCCATACATGCGCAGAGCACGAGTCAAACCAACCAGGAAATCAGTGGGGGATTCTGATTTTTCTTGATTCACAGCCCGCACCTTAGACCAGTTTATAGTTTTCTGACCCATTCGTTGTAGAACAGTGCACATCCATTCTTGGTACTGAGTTATGACTGTCCTATCAGGAAGGGGAGCGGGAGAGAACACAACTTCACTAACAGTTGGGAGTTGTCAGTGGGGACTTAGTTAGAGTGATGGTTAGCCTGAAAGAGAGGTGGTGGTAGATTCGATCTAGACCTGTCCTTATCCCTCACATGTATACCTTTATATGACCCCAGAGTTAGTGTTGCTCTGGCAAGTTTGTTTCTTTCGTTCTTGAGTACACATTCTGTACATTGATCCTTGTTTTCCATCCCTAAACCCTGCTTTTTTTTTTTTTTTTTTGCCTATGAGCCCTATTTTGAGTATTTAGTGAATCTAGTGGCATGGTTTTAGAGATTTCTTCTTTGCAGACCTCCCCACAATGCTTTATTCTCAACCTTGCCTACTATGTTTGGATTTATAAAGTTCAAGGGGGGTGCCCAGCCAGGGGACTATGGCAGGTAGAGTGGTGGCAGTGAGACTACCTGAGCAGATGTTAGGTATAATTAGTTATTTATTAATTTTGGAGAGTCCCCTAAATCACAGGGAGATGGTACACGTTATGGCTACCTGGGGAATGCTGGGAGTCGCAAGACTTTTTTCTGTCTAAACCTGCGTAGGATTGCACCTTAAATTGGCTTATTCCATGGGGGTTTTGAGTTAGCTTTTACTGTATATTTGGAATTATTTTAAGGTTAGCTTCATGACTCTACACCTTTTGGGATTTAAGTTATGATCTAATAAATGGATACACTTTATTTAAATCAGATAGCTTGGTTACTCTAAAAAGCACAAGACAGGAACATAGGAAGCTTCCTTATACTGAACCAGACCACTAGTCCAGTATTGTTGACACTGCAGCTGGCAGCAGCTCTCCAGGGTTCCAGGCAGGGAACTTTCCAGCCCTACCTAGAGATGCCGGGGATTGAACCTGGGACCTTCTGCATGCCAAGCAAGGGCTCTACTACTGGGTTGCTACTGAGACCTTAGAGGAGATATGGCTCCTCTAAATTCCAACACTAGTGTAATAAGTATGCATGATGAGGACTTTTCTATGTTAGTATGAATTGTGTGATCTTCCTTGGGGGGTGGGAGCTTTCTACTATTTCTGTCTTGATGAAAATAATTCTGAAAACAATTTAATTACACAGACTAGGGATGGACTCCGTTCTGTTTCCACTGGGGGGGAGGCGCTCCGTCCCTCTCCCCGGAATCCTTGATGGGGGGGGGGAGGCGATCCGGTCCTCCACCCTGGAATCCTGCCTGGCCAGCTCCACTCTGCGGCCAAGCCGCGGAGCTGCTGGCCGACTCCGGCCGCCCACAGCCAGACATCCAGCCGCTGGGCAGCCCTGCAGGGATGCAAATGGCGGCTGTCGTAGCTGCCGCCATTTGCATCCCTGTATTTAGCCGTGATAGGCTACGTAAATATTTACGTAGCCTATCACGGCAGGGGAAAAAAAAATCCAGCATAGGCAAATGGCAGCGGCTACCGCCATTTGCGTACACTGGGTTTTTCCCCCCTGCCGTGATAGGCTACGTAAATACTTACGTAGCCTATCACAGCCTCCACAGGGATGCAAATGGTGTCCCTGCATTAGCCATGATAGGCTACGTAAGTATTTACGTAGCCTATCACAGCTATGAAGAGGAAGCGAATGGCGGCCGCAGGACGGCTGTTATTCGCAAAGCAGCGCAGATGGGAGCAAGTAAGTGCTCCGTTTCGCGTGCCTTTTGTGGGTTGGAGGCGGCGGGAACCTTGTCCCGAGCGCCTTTCATGGGTTGGGGGGTGGGGGCTTCATTCCACCATGGATTTCGGGGGGCTGAATGCACTGGCATTCGGCCTCACCGAGATCCGTCGTGGAATTTTCTGACATCCCTAACACAGACACACATATATTATAGCATCAGGTAACAGTTGATATGGAAGACTTCTGCTGGAATTCCTCAAGGATTACTTCCTGACCACTTCCTATGTTCATATGCCCCCCCCCCAAATCCCATAAAACCTTAATGAGTCCAATGGTGCAACCCACAAACTGCTGCCTAGTGCTGCAGGTGTGCTGTTCTGGAATAGCACAGGGCTCAGCTGCGAAATCTCAAGTTTTCCCTACTCCTTTCCAAAAAAACACTGGAAGATTTTTTATTGTTAAGACCCAGCCACCAGAAAGCCACCACAAGACTCTTTGTCTCAGGAAAATATATTTTCCCCAGTCCTTTGATTCACCTGGGGCTCGTTCTTCTTCCCAGGAGGAACAGGAAAGGCAATCCCTATTCATTGGGATAGTTGTGAGGAGAAAAAGGTCTAAGACTATGAACAAATATTTTCTCAGAAGGAACAGCTGCAACATGTAGCCAGCTTCTAAAGTGGGTTAGTAGTTTACAGTGGCGCCACCCCAAGTTTTAGGTGTACAACATCTTGGGGCCACAAACATTGTTTGAGATCATTATGTAACAGTTGTTTTTATCAGGCTATAGAATGGTAAAAGGAAAAACCTTTGGAGCAGTATGTAAGTTTAACATGATAGGTAGTCTTAATCAATCTGCCACTGTGTGTGTGGGGTGGGGGTGGGGGTTACAGTGGTTGCCACAAAAAATGGGGGAGAAAACTTGGGAAAAAAATTCTGCAAAGTGGCCTTCTTTTTCTATGGGAAGACTGAGTAAAAGAAAAGAAAAAGTCAGAATTTCCCTGGAAAATGTATTCTGAGAAATTTCAGCTCAGCTTTAATGGAAACCCATTTCTTTGCATGGACCAATTTTTCTAGACTGGGGGTTCATGTTTACATGCCTATCCAGATATCATTTTCTGCTTGCAAACTCTTAAATGCCAAATTGGCAACATAAAAATTGAAAGTATTCCATGGCATAGGAGATATTACATCTCAATTCTCCGTTTCTCAATAGTGTATAATCTTAACAGTCTTAATAGTGTCTATTAAGAAAAAAGATTATTATAATGTCCTCCTCCCACCCCCAGTTAACCTGGCTGATCTGGCATCAACAAATTTCCATCTTGCCAAGAGCATATTTCTTCCAGTGCAACCAAAAGTAGCTGAAGCAATGGATCAACCATGCTCTCAGTGCTTGTGGAATAATTCCTAATTTCCTTGTTTTTCTCTTTTGGAGAAAATTAAGGTAGCAGAGAAACAGTGGATTGGATCCTGAGGATGCTTTAGTCCCATTGACAAAGTGTCAAGGCACACCTTACCTTAAATCTGTATAGCTTTGACTTAGTAGGTGCAGGGTGGGTGATCAAGTATCTTAAAAGCTCCCCATATCCCTCACATCACATTAGGTCCCAATCTGGATCTAGTCCTCTGTGTTTGCTCTAGAGTAAAAATGAAAAAAGAGATGCATCTGATAGATATGGATTTAAAGTAATGTCTGTTTTTACCCTAACATCTCCTATTGATTTCAGTGGGACTAAATATAATGAACTTAGTCTGGATCCAACCCAATATGTTTTAAACTAGTTCAACTTACAAAAAAGGAATGCAAGTACATGTTGCAGCATATTAAGAACATATACTCACTCCCTGGGTTCATATTTCATTTTAAATGTAAAAATTAATGAAAATGTAGCTTATTTTCATGGAATAAAAGTTTCAGATTGTTTGAATTTAACCTTTGTTGTTGACTGTCGGCTCATTTTTGAACAGTGTAAAATATAAATGCCCAGAGATCAAATATTTTAGATCCCCATCAACTTGCAGAGTAAAAGAGCTTTAAGTGACCTTCTGAAGAACACAAGAGAGAATTGATGCTCTAGATATAAGACAGTAAGACCAAGGACAGACAGAACATAATTCTGTATAGTGAACTTTTTTTTTTACTGGCTGGAGCAATCCATTATCATCAGTCTGTGGATGAATGAATATTGGCCAGTTCTACAGAAAATGTTCAGGGTGATCCTTTTGATTAACACTGCATCAAACTTTTCACCAGCTACTAGCTAGTCTGCAAACAAGGCTCTGTCAGATGAGTGAATTGGCTTTTAGGACAATTTGGTTTAGTGTAAGGTTTACATGGGCTCATGCGTCCTGTAGTTTCCAGAAGAAATGAGGTTTCCCAGTGCCTGCCCTAGTCATCTAGACTCGTATCTTTCAACTCAGCTCTGTTGTAAGAACCGACAGTTCCACTTATTCTTTCAGTGGTGCTGGTGATCGTGATCCATGGTATTGTCAGATAGTTTACAGGCCAATACCTGGAAATGTGAAAGTAAAGAGGACTTTGTCTGGAAAGGTGGAATAAAAATGCTTAAATTACATACATGCCTACATATATACATTTTCTTAAAGAAGGCTAATAGAAACCAGCTACATGGCAAGGCATATAAGATCTTTCAGTCTTCAACAGACAGAATTGTTCAAGAATGGCTGATATACATAAGAGACCTCTAGATCCCTTACTGACCTGCTAGGCTACTGCACTCATCAAGAAATACCGTCCTGGTGCTACCCAAGACTTCAAAGGTTCAGTCCATCATGGCTCGGTGGAGCATGCTCAGTGGGATGACTGGAGCATGCTGGGACTTGTAGGTCTTTTTTTCTGTCTAAACATGCATAGGATTGCGCCTTTAATGTCATAACACCCACTCTCTGGAACTCCCAGCCACTACAAATTAAGCAGACACCAATATACTTCTTCCAACAGGCATTCCTAGAAAGGTAATCTTATCACTTAGAAATGTATTTAATATAAGTGATGCATAAATATTATTAAATAAATAAATACAATTTTGGTGTGTGTGCATGTGCCATTATTTGTTGAGGTGGATTTGCAAGGCTACATCCAACTGTGACTACCATTACTATTGCTTCTGCTGCTACATACACTATTACTCAAAGTTGTACCCGTGTTAGATTGTAGGAGTCATGGTAACACGTCACAGAAAAAGGGATCTCAAAAATCAGGCAACAGTTTTTGACCTATCTCTTTGTGGGCGAATTTTGCTTTGACTTGCAAACTTCAGAAGTATTATAAGCTGATATTCTTGGGGAAATGATATCCCTTAATTGTACTATGACTTTTGTTTGACCTAACAGTAATACAAACCTATCGCAAAGTTGCAGCTTCTCAGTGATGAATCATATATTTCTTTTCTTTCTTACTTTGCAATTGTTAATATTATTTAATCCTACACAGAATTATAGAATAGAATTCACATGTGAAAATGCACAGCCCACTTAAAAAAAAAAAGACTTCAAAGTGGAGCAGGGCTTATATTTAGCAGCTATAGTATTTAGTCTTCAGGATAAAGCCTTTCACTTTCGAACATTAATAGTTTTACATTTGAGCACCTCCATTCTTTTTTCCCTTTTTTTAAGAAAATCATACCTGAAGTTCTCATCCTGCTTAAATACTTCAAAGAAATAATACTAAAAATATTTTTCTGTTACACAGTCTTTCTATTGAATGCATGCAAAATGGTAGGCTGGACTAGTGGGAGTTCCTATTTGGCATTTTAAAAATTTCTTGTAATCACTTTTGATAGAATATTAGAAAACTTCAAAAAATGTAGAACAACATGTAGCTTTTAGCACTACAGATCATGAAAAGGGTCAAATTTAGCTTACCTTCAAGCTAAATTTGACCCTTTCAGCGCTACAGAGTGGCGCTGCAAAGTTTGGTGGCAAACCACCATTTTTTTTAAAAAAAATTGGGGTGCCCCATGAAGTGCAGCTTGGGGCGGGGGCAGAGGAAAAAGTGGGGATGATGAGTTTGCAAGTCTCCCTGTTACATAATGCATTCATAGTAGGGATGGCTGAGAAATGTGTGTGGTTCATTTTTGTATCAGAAATAATTAAAATTCACAAATTTCTGCATGAACAGGATGGGGAAAAGGCCCCTGAGATTTTTTAAAAAGTCACATGAGAGAGAAATCAAAACTGACAAATTTGTCCAGTGAGGCAGCTGAAGTTAAACTACTAGAATCTTATGTTTATGCACAAGGCGGTCATATACACATTTTATTACAATCATACATAACGTGCACAGAATAAAATCTAAATATACAATGCCTGAAGGCTAATAGACAGTCAACCTCACAAGGAGATCCAACAAATGAAATACACACAAACAATGTTGGAATAAAGTCACAATTCCTAAACCAGTAAGGGTGCAATCCTATGGCCTCTAGTCAGCGGCTAGATGGCCATAGGATAAGTCACTTCTTGGGAACTGACCTTGGATCCTGTGCTATGAGGTCGGTTCCCTAAGAACTGTCCTCCCCCCACTCCTGCGCTGCCTCGTAGGCACATGGAATGGCCCCATGCTCCGTGCTCAGAAAAGGATCGTGGAGCAGCGAAAACGGGGAGTTCCTGGGGGCGTACTGGGGCGGGTAGGCGGAAGTGCTGTTCCGACACTTCCTATGTGTTGGCCAGTGTCTTCCTCACCCACCCCATCTAGCCAAGAATGCAGGGTGGCTGTGCAGAGGGGACAATCTTGCTTCTGCCCTGCATTGGATAGGTGGTCGCCTCCAAGTTCAGAAGGAGCCGCCTATCCCAATAGGATTGCACCCTAAGTGTATATTTTAACGAATTTTCCTTTTGCTTCCTTTTGGTAATGAGTCACTTAGTTAAAATATTTTTTTTACACTATCTGTTAAGGAACTTAGAACATGGTTCTGCTTTCTGTATCAATTTCCCTTAAAAACAGAGGCTGGTTGCAGCTCTACAGCAAGCCAGTCCCAGAGTAGGGATGTCAGAGAATTCCGCCATGGACCCCAGTATGGCCAGATTCTTTAGAATCTGGCCCCCTGGAATCTGTGGCAGAATGGCCTCCTGCCCCCTGCCACCCCGCAGAATCCCCCCAGGATGGAGCTTACCTGGGGTGGCTCCGCCAGTGGTGGTGGTGGCTCTGATGCTGGCGGCTGGTCTCCCAGCTGGCCACTGCCGGGCCGCTGCGGCCGCAAATGGCAGCCGTTGTAGTGGCCGCCATTTGTGTGCTTGCAGGCAGCCGTGATAGGCTACATAAGTATTTACGTAGCCTATCCCAGCAAAGAGCAGGGACGCAAATGGCGGCCACTACGCTATTTGCGCCTCTGCTCTTTGCTGTGATAGGCTACGTAAGTATTTACGTAGCCTTTCATGGTAAAGGTGGCCACACAAATGGCATAGCGGCTGCCATTTGTGTGGCTGCCTTTACTGTGATAGGCTACGTAAATACTTACGTAGCCTATCACAGCAAAGAGCAGAGGCGCAAATGGCGTAGTGGCCGCCATTTGTGTCCCTGCTTTAGCCGTGATAGGCTACGTAAATATTTACGTAGCCTATCATGGGCTACTGTAGGGACGCAAATGGCGTCCCCTACGCAGGACGCCATTTGCATCCGCACCAGCCCGGCAGCAGCTGGAGGCTCTGCTGTGGATTGGCCCAGCTGGCGGCTCCGCAGCATGGCCACAGAGCAGAGCCAGCCAGGCAGGATTCCGGGGGGGGGGAGGACCAGATTGCCTCCCCCCCGTCGATGATTCCGGGGGGAGGAATGGATCGCCTCACCCCAGTGGAAGCCCCGACTGGAACCAGGTAAGGGGTTCGTACATCCGTATCCCAGAGTCTGCAGTGGATCTGTGTTCAATCATGCCATTTCACTGCTGACACAAGCCACTCAAAGGATATAAGTACCTTTATAGCCACTGTTTATTTCCCTGAAGTCAGTTGGTTTGTATATTCAACTGAACAGGTAGATACCAAGGAAAAGCTGCCAAGAAGGCCTGCCTGGGACAGGGGGGAAGCACCTGTGGCAATTCACCCCAGCCCTCCGCAAAGCAAGGTGCCCCTGCCTCAGCTTCTGCATGCACCTTTGCTCACCAGAGCCCTACACATGCGTAGGATGGCCATATATCCTATTTTACTGAGGCCAGTCCTCCATTGGAAGGGCTATCCAGTCCAAGTTTGGATTAAAGAACCATGAGAGCAGGGGACCTGGATCTTGGCACTGAGCGGGCAGACACACAAGTCACCTGGTCAGTCAATCATTTGAGTGGTCCTGCTTCCAAGAGGATACGAACTGGGATGAAATGAGGCTATCTGTCTTCAGATAGTGGGGAAACAACAATAGAGGGAGTGAAATCAGGATGATAATTTTGTTGAATCATAAATTTAGAGAATTGCAAATGCAAGCAAGAAATGCCTGCTGATATTTCAAGTAGATCTATAAAAATAGTGATTTTTGATTGCTCTTACACAAATTAAATTTAAAAACAAGCTCTTGATGCAGAAGAAAGGAAATTGAAATCAATAACATCTGATTAAAAGAAAGCCTCTCAATTCACAAATCGAATGAAAAGCTCATGCACATATATATTAATAAATGTTACAGACACAGTTATTTGAACAAGAATGCCATGATGATATTTCTAGGTATCTTGAATAGTTAAACTGGAATAATAAATGTATAGATAATTACACACCAGTTTTAGAGTGCCATAAAGAAGGTGAAGACTGGGACTATTCAGTAATGCCTAAATCAACAATTTATATAAATCTCAGAGAAAGGTGTCACATAAAATGTGTTTATAAATAAACAGAAACCATATGTATAATTTTGTAAACAGAATATTTTATATACAAGTGTGCAACATTGCTTAGTTTATTGTAAGAGAGGCATGCTTTGTGTTCTTTTGTTTTGATAATTATATATATTTACTATAAAATCTTTAAACTGCAGAGTATTATCTTATGTTTAAGGATAAGTTTGGAAATCACTCTGATGCTTTATAGATTGTTTTCTATGGATGTTATTTTAGATGTTAAATATAAATATCTGATGTTAAAAATAAATATTTATATTTGTAAGTATGAAACATTTAAAAGGAAGTTAAAGACTGGCCCTGCAAATGCATAAGAAAATAAACATTTCGGGCAAAATCCCCTGGGAACTTCCCCCACAAATATTCAGTTGAAATGAATTCCATTCTGTACTATAGGTTGCTATCATCACCATCATCAAAGTATTGCAAATAGAACATGAGGAGGCGGGGAGCAGTTGAAGTTCAGACATAAGACCTGTTCAGACATTCTACGTCCCAATCTACATGGGGAATTTACTGGGTGCCACTGCGCCTCACACACGGACACAACACATGACGTCACCACCAATCTGTATCATTTTTCTGGCCATAAAAACCGTGTTTTTCACAAAGTCCTTTTGTGACGGATTTCCCCTCTATTGTGACTTCCCTGCCTTTTGGGACTCAGTATGTCCTAAATGTGCCATACTACTGGGGGCAGGGAGGAGAAGTGGATTCAGAGGAACAGGAAGTTGCATCATTGAAGCATGGACCTGAAGGAAAACTCCTCTCATGGAGGAGAAGAGTTAACCCATTCCTTTCAGCTTCACTCTCTGCTGGCCAAGGTCTTCTTCTTCTTTTTTTAATAGTGTTTGCTAATGCATACCTGTGGAGGCGTGAATCTGTTAGTCACACACACATTTCTGCTGGCTTCTTTCCCGCTCTGCTCTGCCCAGTGAACTGAATGCCACTGAATTCACGTAGCCTATCACGGCTAGATTTGCAAAGTCAGCCGTGATAGGCTACGTCAATCGTCACGTAGCCTATCACGGGTGACTTTAAAAAAAAAAGCGCGTACGCTAATGGCGGCCCCCATAGGGAGCTGCCATTCGCGTTCCTTATTTAGTAGCTGTAGTCTACGTAAATGTTTACGTAGTCTACGGCGAAAATAAGGGCAACGCAAATAGCGTTGCCCTTATTTTCGCCGTAGTCTACGTAAATCTTTACGTAGACTACAGTGACCAAATAAGGAACGCGAATGGCAGCTCCCTATGGGGGCCACCATTATCCGTACACACTTTTTTTTTTTTTTTAAGTCACCCGTGATAGGCTACGTGACGATTTATGTAGCCTATCACGGCTGACTTTGCAAATCTAGCCGTGATAGGCTACGTGAATCGTCACGTAGCCTATCAGGGGGCGTTTTCTTTTTTTTCTTTCATTGCAATGGCGGTGGCGGCAGCCGGTTGAAAGACCAGCTGCCGCTCCCGCCCCGCTCAAACACCCACCGAACCGCCGGCCAGACCCGCCGCCGGGAGGGACATTCGGCGAAGGTAAGTCCCGTCCCGGGGGGGGGGTTCGGGTGGCGGGGGGTGTGTGTGGAGGATTTCTCCCTGAAACTTGTTCGGGGGGCCGAACAAGTTGGCGCTCGGCCCCCCGAAGTTTCGGGGAGAAATTCTCCACCAACCCTACCTTAAACTATGACCTTTATGGCCACAAATGGCATACTGGACGCCATTTGTGTCCACAGTCAATCCCCCTCAGCCAGAGATATGGCAATGGCGGCCGTATTGCTGGCGCTTCGGAGCCAGCCAGCAGCTCTGCGGAATCACCACAGAGCGGAGCCGGCTGGCCAGGATTCTGGGGGGAGGAATGGATCACCTCCCCCCCATGGGTGGATTCCCCCTGAGCAGCAGGTAGGGAATCCGCCCATCCCTATGAACCTCCTCACTTCAGACCTTCAATCTGTAGTGTGTGGAGGCTGACAGGGCATGGCGATGGGGAGATGATGGAGGGGGGGGTTGAGAACCCCCAAATTCTCTCCTCATGGAGTTCTATTTGTGTGAGGGCAGAATGCTTGAATAGGGCTATATTGGCTAGTATAAGGCCACCTAGAGAGTTAGGGCACAATCCTATGGCTGCTAGACAGTGGCTAGATGGCCATAGGATTGTTCATTTTGGGAACTGACCTTGAAGCCCGAGCTCTGAGGTAGGTTCCCAGACAACCACCTCCCTTTCCCCCTCCCTTCCTGCCTTGTAGGTGGCATGGTTCATCCACGGGCTCTACACCCAGAAGAGCAGTGCACAGCAGAGCAAAAGGGAGTGTTCCCAGGTGGGGAAGGGCAGGGAGCACAGAAGTGCTGGTAGGACACTTCCTATGCATTCTCCGGACTCCCCCCACACTTAAAGTCTCACGGCTAGAGAGCTGAAATCCATTGCAGGGCCGCTGGAGCATGGAGAAGATCCCCTCCATGATCCAGCTATCCTGCATTGGGTAGGCAGCTTCCTATCCCGATAGGATTGCTCCCTTAGTGGCTTCAATGAGACTTGAACTAGGGACTTGCCAACTCACAGTCTTTGCTACTAAGCTATATCTGCTCTTTTGAATCATCGCTGTGAGGGGGAAAAGTCACATTGGTAGTTTAATCACATCTGTTTCTACGTCAGCTTTGGCTGAGTTCACCAGCTGTGAGCTGTGTACACAGCTGTAGAGAGAGTGGAACACAGTTTCTATAGCATGGAATTTCTCTCTCAGCCCTTTGTATATTTACTCTGCCATCGAGTTGAAAATTCTACTACTTAGAAGATAGAACAGAACAAGAACATAAACCAGTAGGCATGTCACATATTTCTGTGACTTCAAAGAAAAAGAAATCAATGGCTGGATGAAACACCTGCTGCCTAGAAACAATAAACTGAGAATCTAATAATCCTGTCACAGATATTTATCTATTGAAAGCAAGAAACATTGGAACGAAGCTGCTTATATATAGTGAGAACCTTCTCTCTCTCTCTCTCTCTCTCTCTCTCTCTCTCTCTCAAATGCACACACATATCTGTACTTCAATAGCCATAGTTTCTTGTTTCCCTAGTCCTTTTATTCAAGAAGACATAAAGTTCCTCTGGGACTGATATAACAACATGATTGACTGGTATCTTTCACATGGCGCTCTGCTCATCAGGACACAATAAAGCCCAAGATAGTCCAGTGGACAGTAATTGCCATTTTACAACACATATAATTTTCTCCCTCTTCAAAGGGGATATTGGGATCCTGATGCCACCATATGGAACTGTTGCATAATTTTAGAGTTATATTGTTTACAGTCATATTTCCTGAGAAATTTTGCTTTACAGTTTTCATTGCGATACCTCTATAATCAGTGCAATACTATGCATGTCTACTCATGCAAAGTTCAATGAGGCTTACTCCTAGGTAACTGGGTATGTGATTGCAGCTTAATTAAACAAAGGAGGAAATATGATTACCTGGTCTAGATTTGCAAGCCAATTTGCAAAAGATCAGACTGCTTAAGATATGGGATCCCAAATATATAGAGGGCTCCCCCGCCTTACACACTTTGCTTTAGATTTTTGTTCCCTTTCTATGCTACTATATTCCTGAAAATAGGATACTTTTTTGCTTTTATAGGAAAACACTGAAAGGAGGATACCATACAGTTGTAAGTCTTCTGGATAATTTCTAGGGCTGTGCACTGCTTTGGCCTGAGGCTCGAAGGCTGAGTCGAAGCAGGCTGCTTCGGATCACTTTGAGCCCTTCCTGAGGCAAAGTGGAGGGGGCACAAAGGGACCCAGAGCAGGTTGGAGGCTCTCCAAAGTGCCTTGCTGAGCTTCAGAGCTTTGGCACTCCCAGCCCAGCCATGGCAGTGCCTCCAAGTCCTTACCTGAGCCGCCCATCACCAGTGCCGCCACTGCCACCTCCACTGCTGATACCTCCAGTGCCGTCATCACTGTCACTGCTGCTGGCTCCATCACTGCCTCCTCTGTCACCACTGCTGTCTCCTCTGCCGCCAGCTCCTGAAGCCTGGACGTGCACCCCCTCTTGTTGTAGGAAGTTGCCATTTTTAAAATGGTGACCCCCTGCACTAAGAGCTGGCATGCATCCAGGCCTCAGGAGCTGGAGGTGGCAGCAATGGAGGAGGCGAAGATGGAGGAAGAGGAGGCGGCGGCAAGGTAAGGAGCTGGAGGTTTGCATGGGGGCATCAGGGGCCCCCCAAAGTGGGATTTGGCCATCTGAATCCCACTTTGGGTTCAGGGCCCAGTTGGGTTGGGGGCCCCCCAAATCAGCCCAAGCCAAATTGGGCCTGTCTCTGAAGCCACAAAGCGGCTTCTGAGTCAGGTCGGGGGGGGGGTCCCCCTGCACAACCCTAATAATTTCCTCTTAATCAAATGGGCAAATATGCTTTCTGTTGATCCTATGAAGATGTATATATGACAGGAGGTAGGAGAATAAGGGGTGTAGGGCAAATATCACACCATCAACTTGTTTATTTCTTTTCCTATCCTTGGAACAGTTATTTTCAGAGTTGTAAAAGGATCTGTTGTTTAAATTAACACGTCTGGTGATTTAATACAATGAAAGTATTTTAATGCAGTGTGTCCAATTCATTCCCGAAGCAATATGTCAGTAGAATTAAACTAGGTAGAAATCTTCAGACATTTCCACAGCAAAAGAAACAATCCATGAGCTGCTTTACATTTTTGGCAAGGGGGAAGTTTCTGAACAAAGTTAGTCAATTAACCTTTAAAACATGGTGCCAAAAGGAATTGTTTGGAGAACATGTGTATTAGAGATGAGTGCTGCATGTTAAATGATAGCTCTATTGTAATTCTGCAAGTGTGTAGACTTCCCACAGTTCACATTATGATCACAACATTTTACATTTTCAAGTGCAGCTCCGCCCCCCCCCACACCACAAAATGGTTCAAAGACAATGGTGTTTTTCATTTAAAATTACACATCTTACTGCCACCATATGATGGCACCATATGTCAGTCACAAGATCCAGTTCTTAGGGTTGGCAGGTATCCTACATTATAGCCTCTTTTGCTCTCTTTTTTTTTGGTGGCATATTTCCTCTTTTTTTGCTTATGTGTAAATGGCCACCCTAAGTTCATTCTTGGAAAACAAATCTGAAACTTCAGTGCATCCACTCACTGCACAGCATACGTTATGTAAGAAAGTATTCCACCATTTGGTCAGCACAGGGACACAAAATGTGCACTTCAGAATGGGTTATCAAGGCCCTGCTGAGGGCAGGCCAAGAAGCTGGAAGCAATAGCATTCAGGCTGAGCTAGTTAGGCCTATGCTCTAGAACAGCATCATCAGAGCCTGAAAAGAAAAGCAAATCAAGACCAATGGAAGCGTAGGGTCTGCTAGGTTAGCACACTGGGGAAAGATATCAGGCAGAGCAGGTCACAGAGCACCTTTAAGCAGCTGTAACAAGGCAGGGAACTCGGATCAAGCTGGTGATCAGGCAGTGACCCCAAAGTCTGATGAATATCAAGCAGGAACATTTATTTTTATTTAAAATATTTCTTGGCTGCCTTTCAGGGAGGAAGCTCTCCCAAGGTGCCATACAATAATACAACACATAATTAAAAATAGGGCCCTAAAAAGCATTAAACACAGTAAAAACAGCACATATGCAATAAAATACGACTGGTCTACCACTATACGGAAACTTGTAGAATTACGAGACCATCAACAAGACCAGCAAAGAGACCTCTTGAACAGCAATTGCTCAGAGTAGTAAATGTGAAATGGCTTGATTTCAATAAAACCTTGCAGGTCACTTCTATTTAAATGACAGCAATTATTTCTAAATGTGCACCTGTGCATTTGTATAAATTAGCATATGCAACTGTTATGCAAACCTTTACCCTCTGATGTCCTCTTGATTGGTGATGCATTTCCACTTTGGGGGCAATGCATAAGTGTCCCCCCCATCTCTAGTCTAAGCCACAAAGAGACTGCATTATTTGCCTTGATCTCTCTCCCAGGGCGTTGCCCTACTAACCTGGCAGTAGCAGGAGCTGTTATGAAGAGAGTAGGAACCAGATGTAGGAAGAGCAAAGCAGCTGACCAAAGTCAGGGATATGGACAGCATTTGGCTGGACGTCAGGTGTTCTTCAGATCCAGTATGATGGCAGGGTGAGATTATATGATATTTATTTGGCTATAGCATATACTATAATATTATATAGTATGGTACAAAGTTAGAATTTTAAATACTTATCTTCAAAATCTGACAGATCAGGAAATTTAAGTTTGAAAGAAACAAATGAGTGCCCCATTGCTCAATAAAGAGGGTTGATCTGAAAATTTCTCTTCCTTGTTAATAGGCTAGAGTAGAAAGCCAATTTGTCACACAGATCTGTGGGATTGTTTTTTGTTTTTGTTTTAAATAACAACAACAACCCCAGGTTAAACCTGTCTGTAGTAAGATCTATTGTACTGTGATATATCAAGACTTTAATCTTCCAGTTATTGCTTTTTCTATAAATACTCATTCATCAAAATTGCATTCTGAAAGAGAATTAGTGGGGATTAAAATAACTGTGATTTTAATAAATGTCACCTTATTTTAATTCATTTTGTAAAAGAACAGAAATCCTATTTGTAGGAAGCGGATTTATCATTAACATTTTAAAATGTTATTGCCTTTATCAGCAGTAAAAACAAGAGGTTAAAATAGTTAAACTCTGTTTATTGAACCCTGAGCTCTTGAGGATATTTACTTAGAGAAATGATGATGATTTCACTGTAAAAGCTGCAAGATTTCATGGCTTATTTAAACCATGTCATGCCCATGTCATGAGCATGTTGTGTTATGAATTTCTTTTTATATGTTCAGGTAGGATTGGCTGTTATAAAGAGAATGAACATCTCTGACAGTGAAGTTGAGCCTCAGTGATTCCATGCAGCACTAATTTAATTGTCAACTAATTTATAAAGACTCGTGAATAACCATAGAACCATATGATTAGATATATTTCTTTTGTTGATTCAGTTAAAACTGACTTCTAAGAGGTCTTAACAAATTCCAGTTGCCCGTGTAGAAATTTTAATGTTCTTAGTGAAGGGTGGGGGAAGACTATTTGAAAGGAAGGAGTTCACCAATGCTCAAGCCAAGACAATCTTTTCCCAAGCTTCAGTGTATTCTATAGAAAATGGTATAATAGCCACAAAGTGGATATTAGTCCTGAATCCAAATTGCACATTACACTTTTGTCAGAGTAATTAAAACTAATTGTATGAAGGAAAAGCAATCTTTAATACTTTCCTTTTCATTCCATATTACAATAACACATCAATACCAAAATAGCCTCAAAAGTCAGCCCCACGGATTAAAATTTGCCCTCGCTGATTAAAATAGGACCTTAATGATTAATAAAGTACAGCTTTCATTGATTGATCTATCCATTAAACCCATTAAAATTTGTAGTCCTAGTTACAAGTATGAATGCATTTAAACAGATAATTAGTTTTCAACCTATCCGGTTAAACCCAAGAATTTTAGGCTGTTCTTGTTAATATCACTGGAAAAGCCTTCTTTGCACATTAAATATTATAGGTTAGTTTGTGGATCTGGGCAGTTCCTTCCTTTATGCCATTTCAAACCAAAATGAATTAGGAACATTTTTAGAATCCAAAACTCATATACAAAATTATCTCCATGACTGATCATCATATTTTCCATCAAGGCTATATAATTAAATCTAATGTCATGCTAGAAGATGTCTGCTGGTGTAATGGGCTTTTCTCCCTCTCTCTACCCCCTGCAGCCTCAGTGCCACCTGAAAATATACTCAATTTTGTATGTATCATTTATGCATTTTTGTATTCAACATTCAAATTTTTGCATACCATTTTTGAGCCAAGAACTTTGCAAAGTTCATTGCAAAATTTGGAGACATGTGGAATCCAAAACATTTTTTTCTTTTTTAACTAACTTTTTCTTTCATTTTTTTGTCTTGTAACACACACTTCCACACCAGTGTAGGGATGTACGAAAGTCACTTACCTGGTCTGGCAGCTTTTTTCGCGGTGGGGGGGAGGCGCTTTGCTTCTCCCCCCAAAGTTCAGGCGAAGCGGGGGAGGCTTCCCGCCTCGCCCGGCCGAAATTCAGGCCGGGGGGGAGGCTTCCCGCCTCGCCTGGCCGAAATTCAGGCCAGGGGGAGGCTTCCCGCCTCGCCCGGCCGAAATTCAGGCCGGGGGGGAGGCTTCCCGCCTTGCCGGGCCGCGAACTACGAAAGGGGGAAGAAAAAAAAAGACCATGTGGCCGTGATAGGCTACGTAAATCGTTACATAGCCTATCACGGGTGACTTTGGGGGAAAAAAAAGCACGTATGCAAATGGCGGCGCCCATGGGGCACCACCATTTGCGTTCCTTATTTGACCCCCGTAGTCTCTGTAAATCTTTACATAGACCACGGCGAAAATAAGGACAACGTTATTTGTGTTGCCCTTATTTGACCCCCGTAGTCTCTGTAAATCTTTACGTAGACCATGGTGAAAATAAGGACGTTATTTGCGTTGCCCTTATTTTCGCCGTTGTCTACGTAAAGATTAACAATTACAACGTAATTGTAAATATTACGTTGTGATTGCTTACGGATTTCCTCCGTAGGGGGGAATCCCCCCTTTGCTTCCGCCGTACTCTTGGAAGGTGGATTGCCTTGGCCAGAACTTTTCCACTATTTTCGTAACTATTTACGTATTTTTTGTTGCTGCCCGAAATATGTTTCCCACTTTCCCGCC
Organism: Heloderma suspectum; assembly: GCF_057233095.1. Classification (NCBI taxonomy): domain Eukaryota; kingdom Metazoa; phylum Chordata; class Lepidosauria; order Squamata; family Helodermatidae; genus Heloderma; species Heloderma suspectum. The sequence continues at coordinate 77,367,184 of NC_139462.1, forward strand.
TTCTGTGCGCTCCCCCGCTGTCTTCTTTTCTCGGACAGGGACAGGGATTTTATTAATTTCTGTGTATTTGTGCTTAATGATCCTCGCGTTTACTGGTCTTGTTGTTAACCTAACCGCCTCACACAGTCACAATAGAAAAAAACGGGGCTGCAGCTCCGCTTCCGCAAAATCTGTCGTCAACTTCCTGCTAACTTCCTGAATGTCATCTGCATTTGTGCTTGTGTCTGCGTGGGGATTTGTGGGTGGAGTTCTGTGGTGTGGTGGTGATGGTGTGTTAGTGGTGGTGCTTGCTTATTATTGGATTTCCTCTGTTGTTTGTTCATTGTTGTGGTTTTGTCTGGTCTGTGTGTGTGTGTGTGTAGTTGTGCATTGTGGTGTTTTTGTACGGTTTGGTCTGTGTGTGTGTAGTTAAGTGGTGGTTGTGCACGTGGCTGTCTTGGTGTGTGTGTTTGTTTGCAAATTGCAAAATGGCTGCACCAGTGCGTGGCAGGAGGTGGGACCATGAGGAGACCAAGGCCCTCCTCAGCAACATTAAGCGCAGCGAGGCGGTGGCAGTGCTGTTTGGCAGCTCCTCCTGCAGCAATGAACTTTATTGGGCCCAGATAAAGAGGAGGATGGAGCGAGCGGGCCACTATCGCACAGTTGGACAATTGAGGTCCAAATGGAAGGCGCTCAAGCAGTCCTTCGTCAGAGAGGGAATTGCTGCTGCCGAGCGGAGGGCACCGCTGTCCAACCCCCCCGCCTACTACTGGCGCATCCACAGAGTGTGGGTCCAAGCAGGCCGGCCCCCATTTTTGCAGAGGCATATGCCTGGTAAGTTATAGTTATCCCATCATCAAGCTCAACTAAATATGAAGACAAGGATGTGTACCGAAAATGAAGCTATCTCTTTGTGGTCTCTCTCATGGAGAAACAAACAAATCCTGACATTTTTAGCCTGCAATCCTATGCTTGCTGAACTTGGACAGAAATAGGTACCATCATCTTCCAGCCACTTTGGCTGGTTGAAGAAGGGATGCTGGGAACTGCATTGTTTTTCCCTGTACAACCACATGCAAAGGATTATGCGGGCCTGGCTACTACAAGTCATATTACACACTGACACACTGTCCATTTCCAGGGAAATGCTGCTGCTGCTGGTCTCTGCAGTGCACACAGGGGGACTGGCACCAGCCCAGCAGCAACAGGGCCAGCCTCTCGGTGTCGTCTTCCTTCTTCATGTAGTGATTGCTGAATTTTTGCACCCCACTCACCCCACTTTCTACCAAGACATTGGCACTCCAGTCAACTCATGAGCAAGTGTTCAGCTGAGACCTTGGAGATCTGGGTATAGTCCACTCAGCCATGGAAGCTCGCTGGGTGACTTTGGCCCAGTCAGAAAGCCCCAGACTACCTCAGTGTTGTTGTTGTGAGCATTAAATGGAGAGGAAGAGGCTAATGTGAGCCGCCTTGGGTTCCTTGCGCTAGGAAAAAAGGTGGCATTTATGCAATGCATCACTAGAATGAACAGATACCATGGCATTGCAAATGTAGAAGTGGGGTGACTAGAAGTGCAATCCTGTGCATGTTTACAGAAGTCCAACAGTCCCCATCACACCAAAACTGTCAGTACTGTATAATCTGCCTCCCTAATTATCCCCTCATCATTAGACCTTGTGGTGGGAGGACAGAATCAGTGGTCCTTATGGTAGTGGGGATGGTGATAGACAGATCAATCAGTGACTGTGGTTTTGTTCACTCACCACATATATAAAGGCATTAATTCTGTTACTGTGACATCCCACAGCTGCGCATCGTGCCTTGCTGGTGGAGGAGGCACTGAGGGCCGCGGAGAGGGAGAGGAGAGAGGAGGAGGAGGAGGTGGAGGAAGAGGAAGAGCCAGCAGCAAGAGGAGCAGCATCTGTGGAGGAAGGCCACCCTTCTTCCACAGATGAAGCCCCTCCTCTTGTGATCCTGATGCGTCTGATAAGAGACGTCCGGATGCTCAGGAGGGCCTGTAAGTAGTACTACAGAATGGCACCTGACCTGAGCTAACAACTCTGCCTGCAAAATGCATATTACCATTGTGCTTTATTCTTCTCTTTCTTTCTACACACAGGTGATGACCTTCGAAGGAGGGTGGAGGCCCTGGAGCGGGAAAGCCATCCTCCTCCTACGAGCTGAGGCCTGCAGCCACAGCCAGCCAGCCAAACACTGTTTTTGAATTGTTGAATTGTTTCTGTGTTTTGTCTTGATCTGTTCTGTTTGTATATAAAGTTCTTTCTAAAAAATAGGTTACAATTCCTTGGTTCAAGTCCACAGATATAATTTCTTAAATCTAGATCATTGTACACAATGATCTCTGTGTTTGCTTACTGTTAACCGCAACAAGAATGCCTCCCCAGAATCCCAGCCAAACAAGAACAGCTTCCCTCATAGGGAGATGGACAGTCCGCATCCCTGATGTTATGAATGAGTGCATTCAAGACTAGGCTGGACAGCCATCTGCCAGGGATGCTCTGACTTGGATACCTGCATTGAGCAGGGAGTTGGACTCAATGGCTTTGTAGGCCCCTTCCAACCCTATGATTCTGTGGCTCTACGATTCTATGAAGTATGCTTTGTTTTACGTGTAGGTGCATATCACATACATGTAAACTGGACGCATACCAGAGGGATCTTTTCACATAGAGCTCTCGGTCCGTAGGAAAACCCAAAAGCTGAGGGAGTCCAGGGAGAGACCACAACAAGGTCTTTGAAAGCAATTCCGTGATTTATGAAAGAATTTTAAATGAATTAAAAGCATACATCAACATCAAGAGAAATAGAACTATACATACATTTGGGGAATCAGAGTCATACTAACATTCAGAGGGGTAAAGATACACATATACAGTCGATAGCGGAGTACACTGGGATGCATAGAGAACTGTGTGTGTGTGTGTGTGTGTGTAGTAGGGATGTACGCTGTTGCATAGTCCGCCACACACAGTCGGGTAGCGCAACTGGATTCTGCATGTGAGGTATTATTAAGCTCCGCCACATATCGCCAGTGCTTTGGGCTCTGCCCAGGCCAGACAGGGACTGCAGGTTTGGACAAAGTTCTGAGGGACACCTCAGTGTGACCACTCACAAGTTGTATCATTCTGCCTCATTGTCCCTCAGAACTCTGGCTCACATTAGCAGCAGTGTCATCATCCCAGGGTTCCTCCTCGTCATTTGATGACTGCTCTACTCTGCTGCTGACAGCTGGTGGTGGTGGGGGGAGGTGCTCCTTGGGAATCCATCCCCTGTTGGAGCGTATGAAGGCGAGGGTGGAGACATGTTGTGGCGTGAGTCTGCTTCGGTGGGCGGTGACAATGTTGCCTGTGGTGGAGAAAAGCCTTTCAGAGGCCACACTCGAGGGAGGGCAAGATAGATGCCAAATGGCGACTTTGGTCAGATGTGGCCAAACGCCACGTTTTGTATCCCAGTATAGGAGAGGAACACTCTCTGGGCTGATCTGTGTTCCCGAGAAACTCTCTTGAATAACCTTCAAGTTCCCAGACAGCCACATCATAGGCTGATGCTTTCCTGGCTGCTTTGGCACATTCCCCCCGCCTGCGCCCACTTACACCAAGCTCCACTGCCATTGAGGAGTAAAAGCTGAACTTGAGACAAGATGCCCCTGTGTCTGACTCTGTTGGTGGTGCAGCTGCTGTGGCATCATCATTGCCCCTCCTGCTGGTGATGGTGCTACTGCTGCAGATATTGTCTTCAGGTGTAGTAGTCCTACTAGCCTCACCAGCTCCTTCTCATCCAGCCCATCTCTCTGGAAGCACTCCATGACTTTCTCAGTCAAATTTTTTTTAAACTTTGGAAGTCAGGGTTGTCGTTTGGAGGCTCCGCACTTGTTGAGCTATCCCTGAACCGTGGTTCAAGGAATGCAGCAGCAACGTATTTCATGTCCCTCCTGATTGAAGTTATGTGTTTGTTGGTGCCCAGCTCCTGCAGAAGGAATTCTGCAAGCCTAACTGCAGGATAGGGGAATAATTCCCTGCCTCCAGCACTGGTGCGCTCACAAATCTCAGAATGGAGTTTTCTCAGCACCCCCTCTATGATCCTTAGCACAGGTAGCACTTGGCCCAGTGTGGCATAGTCTGCATTCAGTACCACTGTGCATTCATCGAAAATTTTTAAAATGTCCACCAGGTCTTGCATCCAGAGCCACTGATGTGGTGTGACAAAAAATTTGGAGTGGTGTTGCTTCTCAGCGATGTAGTCATTTATAGCTGGTCTCTGCTCACAGAGTCTCTGAAGCATATGCAATGTGCTGTTCCAGCGTGTGGACACATCCAAAATGAATTTGTGTTCTGGAAGGCCACGGCTACGTTGGATGGCGCTGATTGCCTCCATTGCTGAGCAGGACTGCCGGAAGTGGGTGCAAATGGATCGGGCCACCTTAAGTAGCTTGCCAATTTTTGGGGAGGCATTGCTCAATCCAGAACGCACCACAAGGTTCAAGCAGTGCGCAACGCACGGAAGGTGGTTTAGCCGTGCAATGCGGGCTGCTTTTAGGTAGTTTGAGGCATTGTCTGTTGCTACACAGCCCACTGTAAGATTTAAGGGGGCCAACCAGGACTGAACAACACCACTGATGCTGCTGCTGACGTTTTCCGCTGTGTGTGTCCCAGAGAGCATTGTGAGGGACAATGTTGCTGTTCTACGACTCAGTCGGCTGCTCGCACTGATGGATACCCAGTGCGCGGTGACACACAGATAAGACTTTGTTTGGTTACTTGTCCATGTGTCACTCGTGAAATGTTAGGGGTGGACGAAAGTCACTTACCTGTCCTCGAAGATTTCCCGTGGGGGGGGGGAGGCGCTTCGTTGCTCCCCCCGCGAAGTTCAGGCCGGGGTTGGAGGCTTCCCGCCTCGCCCGGCCGAAATTCAGGCCGGGGAGGAGGCGCCTCGCCTCGCCCGGCCGCGAACTAAACAGTTAAAACAAAACAAAACACGCCCCCGTGATAGGCTACGTGACGATTAACGTAGCCTATCATGGCTAGATCTGCAAAGTCAGCCGTGACAGGCTACGTAAATCGCCACGTAGCCTATCACGGGTGACTTAAAAAAAAAAAAAAGCACGTACGCAAATGGCGGCCCCCATAGGGAGCCGCCATTCGTGTTCCTTATTTGGTCGCTGTAGTCTACGTAAAGATTTACATAGACTACGGCAAAAATAAGGGCAACGCAAATAGCGTTGCCCTTATTTTCGCCGTAGTCTACGTAAACATTTACGTAGACTACAGCGACCAAATAAGGAACGGGAATGGCGGCTCCCTATGGGGGCCGCCATTATCCGTACGCGCTTTTTTTTTTTTAAAGTCACCCGTGATAGGCTAAGTGACGATTTACGTAGCCTATCACGGCTGACTTTACAAATCTAGCCGTGATAGGCTACGTTAATCGTCACGTAGCCTATCACGGGGGCGTTTTTGTTTTTTGTTTTTTTATTGCAATGGCGGCAGCGGCAGCCGGTCGAAAGATCGGCTGCCGCCCCCGCTCCTGACGAAGACCCGACGAACCGCTGGCCGGACCCGCTGCCGGGAGGGACATTCGGGAGAGGTAAGTCCCGTCCTGGGGGAGGTGCGGGGGGCGGGGGGGGGGTGGAGAATTTCTCCCCGAAACTTGTTCGGGGGGCCGAACACGTTGGCGCTCGCCCCCCCGAAGTTTCGGGGAGAAATTCTCCACCATCCCTATTAAGTGTACACTTCCTCCAACTGCACATTTCAAATCCTGTTGGAGCACCCGTCTGATTGCAGAAGCCAGGGCTGGAATGGCTACGCCACTAATGTAGTGACGAGAGGGGACATCCCACCGAGGGCAGATGCTGTTAAGTAAGGTCAAAAAGTCTTCATCTTCCACCAGGGAGAAGGGAAGCATACGTGCTGCAATGGCCACTGTCAGGAGGTTGTTGCACAGTCATGCCTGGGCGCTGTCAGAGGGTAATTTCTGTGTCAGCGCAAGGCATTTCTCCAGTGAGACCTGCCTCTTAGCAAAGCTGCCTTCTGTGCCCTTCCCACCCAGACCACTTTGCGTGAGGTCTTTGGAAGATGAGGCAAAGGCGGTACTGTTCTTTTTGGATGGTTGTGGCTTCCCGTCGCTATCTTTGGGCACAAGAAGCAGATGATGCACCTCCATGTGTCACCTCATGGCAGACGTGCCCACTTGTGGACAGCCCCCTTCTTTTCCTAGCTTCACACAGCTTCGAGAAATATCGCACATCACGACATAGCGGTCGTTCTCTGCATATTTGAAGAAGCACCACACATAGGAGCTCACCCTGCCACCACCATTTCTTCTTTGGGGAATGGGGCCTTTGGTTCCAGATGAGGTGGCATCTGGAGCTGCATGTTTCCACTCATCTGTGGATGGTGTTGTTGATGGTGCTGACCAGTGCTTGGCAGGGGACGTTTGTTCCTGAGGTTTGGGATTGGTCCCGCAGAACGCAGAAGGCTGGAAGTGGAGAACAGAGTCAGACCCAGTCTCAGCAGGGACATCATTGATATAGAAGAGCTCCTCATCATCTTTGCTGTCCGGATCACTGATGACGCTAAGTCCTCCGGCATTTTTTTCAAAATCACCTGAGCCGCCGCCCACGAGGTGATCATCAGCAGGCAGCTGTGGACCTGGTTCACCTGTCCCACTTCCGCTGTCTGATGCAGGGAGGACGGTTGTGGGCGTCTCTGTAAAGATTCAAAATACATAGAAGCAGAGTTTCATGAGAAATGCGACTTTTACACATGAGTAATAGCCAAGCAAATAAAACTGTGTTGTTGTAGCAATCTATGAAACATAGCTTGGAGGACTCGCAATCAATCCACATGACACAAGGTGCAGTTGTAAGCTACTCCTGCACTACCGAGCACTGAGAAAACACATTAGGTGCAAAAAAAAGGTACTGTACAGACTGGGAAACTCAACGAGAGTTATCTAAACGTGTCCTCACTGGTGAAAACATGAAAAGCATGGGGGAGGAGATATCTGGCTCCCTTGCAAGGTCCACTCCTTTCATCAGCTCTATTATACCATTGTGTGGGACTCATCCCCCACAGGGCTGGCCCAACGCGTTTTGCTTCCTGAGGCAAAGGGTAAAATGGCACCCCTCCATCCTACATAGGGCGATAGCTGAATCTTACTTGAACAGTGACAATGGGAAAGCCTCTTCCACCACACCAGAGGACAACAAGCTGGCTGAGGAGCTTCAAGGCTCCCTAACGATAGGGCTGGTCCTGACCTGAGCACATACTTGGCGAATCCCACTGCCTTTTTCAAGGGTGCATTTGTGGTCCCCCAGGAGCAGTGCCTGATTAGTCAGGCCCTCTTTTTGTAGTAGCCATATGGGGGGTCAGAGTAAAGGGACTAAATAAGTCTCTGACTCAGATTTCTGCAACATTTTAAAAACCATCCTCAGAAATGTAATTGCTTAATCAATTCACATTGCAGCTCTAGTTAAAAGAGATCAAGCCCAAACAAGACAGCAGACTATGATGAATGGCTTTGGAAACAAGCAAGCACAAAACACTGAAGTGTTTTCCCACCGAAAAGGTGTATCGTTTGAGAAAGTATTGCAGTTCTTTTAAAGACTTGGGGTTTTCTTTCGTACTGGAGCACCATGTAACATTTAAATAATATGAAATATGTTCACAGCAATGAATATGAATGAATGTAAAACAGTCATGTATGTTTTGTTGTGTTGAAGAAGAAGATCCCTTCCCCAAATGCTCCCCTCCAAAGGTTTTGGACTTCAACTCCCATCAGGCCAAGCCGGCATGACCAATGGTCAATAATGCTGGGAGTTGTAGCCCAAAACATCTGGAAGGCTGCAGGTTGCAGAAGGCTAATGTAGGGACTATTCAAATATTCAAAGACATTTATTTGTATCCAGATATTCACAAGCACCTGTGGTGACAGAGTCTTACCAGATTCATCCTTTGGAATGAGGTAGATATCTTGACTTTCATCCCGCCGCTGCAGTCTCCTTGGGAACATTTTCATCCGCTTTGGGTTTAGAGACACTGCCCTTCCGCTCACCATCCAAGAACTTTCTTCCTCTTCCTCTGGAGTTGTGGCCGGTTGTGCTTGTGTCACTTTCTGTAGCGGAAATTGGTGGTGTGCGCTGCTTATGGGTGCGGGGTGGGCTGGGGCTGGGGCCGCTGTCGCTGCTGGTCACAACTTGGGCTTCCTCCACTTCCATCTCATTATTAAAATACCGCTGAAATGCAACCTCAGCGGTGTATGTTCTTGCCGGGCGTCCACGCCTCTTTTGAGTGCCGGATTGACCACGGGTTCCTCTTTTCTCCATGTTCATGTCTCTGGGCAGAAGGAGACATAAATGCATGTGGCAAAGCTGAAATCATGTGAACAGCCTAATCGCAGATATAGTACGGTGTAGAAGTAGTTACCCTCCAATCCAGCCATTCAGTGCTAACTAAACAGGGGCATATTGTACAGCAGACTAGGCTGAAAAGCCCAGGATGGAGGATGTGGCCCATCCATGCCCAGGAGGATGGGGGATGGATGGAGGCCTTCCAGCTCCCCCCTCCCCCCGCCCCAGAAAGAAATACATAGGCAGGCACATGGGTGAATCCTGGGAAGCCCAGGAGGATGGGGGATGGATGGAGGCCTTCCAGCTCCCCCCTCCCCAGGAAGAAATACATAGGCAGGCACATGGGTGAATCCTGGGAAGCAGGAGGATGGGGGATGGATGGAGGCCTTCCAGCTCCCCCCTCCCCCCACCCCAGAAAGAAATACATAGGCAGGCACATGGGTGAATCCTGGAAAGCCCAGGAGGATGGAGGATGGAGTCCTTGCAGGATGCCTTCCCACCCAGTTCCCCCTGCTCCTCCATCTCACCCCAAAATCACTAAGCATAAGGGCACATTCAGGTAAAGTAAACATACCTTCACTGTAATAAAGAAAAAAGGTTGAACTGCAGTGCCGTAGAACGTGGGGATGCAGAGAAAGAAAGTTGCAGCAGCTGGGATGGAGCAGCAGCAGCGCCTGTTCTAGTCTGTCTCTGGACTCTGGAGTCTAGCTTGGAGCAAGTGAGGCTGCTGCACGACTGCCGTCCTATGTGAACTAAAGGCGGGAATCCAGGGGATAAATGGTCGATGAGTTCCCTCCCCTCAATTATCTTCCTGGTGGGGTGGGGTGGGTGGCCTGGAGGGATCTCGCTCAGGTGACCTCACCTGACCTGAACCTGACCTCACACATACAATAAAAGTATAAAACAAAAGATGAGGCTATGCAGCTCAGCCTCAGGGCAGGCAGGCTACGTACACTTCGTGACCCCGTCCCTCCCAGGAAATGAAAGCCGCGTCGTAGCAGGAAAGGAAACTGCATGTTTATTAAATAGTTTTGTGAAATCCCTTTCACCATCTTTCGTCCTAATTTGCGAAGTTGCCTTCGTAAATACCTTTGTAAAACTTTCGGCAGATTAAAAAAAAAAAAAGTGCCGCGTGAGCTCACGTTCGGGTAGACCTGGGCACCTCGACTCGGGAAAGGGTTCGGCGAACCGAAAGTGACTGTTTTCGAGCCCATTTCACTTTCGAGAGAATTTCTCTGACATCCCTACACCAGTGGGACTCTGCTTTTCACCTCTACTACTAGCAGGCACAGGCTAGTCTAGAACAATCACAAAGCTAGACACAAAAAGGGAAAAGAGGATATGGAAGGACAAGACTCTCCAGTGGTGGTGACCTACAAGGTGTGTGCCATGTTTGTTTTCTTGCCTGAGAACAACATGGCCTACACCTGCAACAAGTGCAAGTTGATCACGCTGCTGGAAGAAAAAGTAAGTGGACTGGAGTGGTGACTGTCGACCCTCTGGGGAATAAGAGAGCACGAAGAGTTCTTGGACAGAATAGGGGAACTACAGCAGCAAAGGGAAGACCAGAAGCTTGAAGAGCAACAGCAAGATGAGGCAGAAGTGAGAAATGCTGAGGAGAAGAAAAATGGAGTAGAGGATACTCCTTGGAAAAGAGTGACAGTTAGGAGAAGAAGAACTAGATGCCACTGTGCACCAGTGGAGCTGTGGAACCGATTCCAGGTACTTGCAGATGAGACTGGAGGACAGCCTGCAAAGCAAGAATCACAGGGGAACCTACATGAGAGTGAGCAAGAGGCTGAAGGTCAGTCAAACAGAGGCGATGAAATCCAGGCCTACAACAAGAAGAAGAGAAGAGTGGTAGTAGTGGGAGACTCCTTGCTGCGTGGGATTGAGACCCAAGTATGTCGCGAAGACCCGTGGACTCTCCAGGTATGTTGTCTCCCGGGAGGATGGATTAGAGGCATGACTGAAAGGTTGCCTGCACTCATAAAGCCCACTGACAGGTATCCCTTTCGTCTCATCCATGTGGGGACAAATGATACTGCCAAGTGGAGCTACGAAGAAATCATGTCAGACTTTGAAGCTTTGGGAAGGAAACTCAAGAACTTTGGGGCCCAGATAGTTTTCTCATCCATACTTCCAGTAGTTAGAAGAGGGCTAGAAAGGGGACAAAAAATACTCCGGTTGAATGACTGGCTATGAAGGTGGTGCCGACGAGAGAGATTTGGATTCTGGGACCACAAGCTATACTTACTAGAAGATGGGCTGTTGGCAAGGGATGGGTTGCACCTCACAAAGGATGGGAAGAATGTGTTTGGCCACAGCCTGAAGAACTTCATCAGGAGGGCTTTCAACTGAATCCTACGGGGAAGGGAGATGTAAAGTTGGGGTTAACAATGGATGTAGGCTCATGCACTGCAACGGAGAGAACAGCTCTAATAGCGCCCAATAATAGTCTTCAGACACATGTAGGAAGAAAGTCAGACAATGAAGCACATGGTCTTCGATGTCTAGGGATGGACAAAAGTCCCTTACCTGGTCCTGCAGCTTGCTTCGCGGTGGGGGGGAGGCGCTTCGGTTCTCCCCCTGAAATTCAGGCCAGGGAAGAGGCGCCCCGCCTCGCCCGGCCGAAATTCAGGCCAGGGAGAAGCGCCCCGTCTCCCCAGCAGCGAAATAAAAAAGAAAACGTAAAACAACAACAACAACACACACCCGTGATAGGCTATGTAACGATTTACGTAACCTATCATGGCTAGATTTCCAAAGTCAGCTGTGATAGGCTACGTAAATTGTTACGTAGCCTATCACGGCTGACTTTGAAAAAAAAAAAAAAGCGCGTACGCAATAGGCTACGTGATAGGCTACGTAAATCTTTACATAGCCTATCATGGTTGGTTGGTTTTTTTTTTTAAAAAAACAACATGTACGCAAATGGCAGAGGCTATGGCCGCCGCCAGTTGCGTTCCTTCTTTTTACCGTCTTAATCTACATAAATATTTACGTAGACTATGACTGCGAAAATCAAGGGGAACGCAAATAGCATAGCGGGCACTATTTGTGTCCCCTTTTGATTCACCATTTTAGCTTAGATAAATCTTTAAGTAGACTAAAACGGTGAATCAAAAGGGGACGCAAATAGCGCCCGCTATGCTATTTGCGTTCCCCTTGATTTTCGCCGTCATAGTCTACGTAAATATTTACGTAGATTAAGATGGTAACAAGAAGGAATGTAAATGGCGGCGGCTGTAGCCACCGCCATTTGTGTACGTGGTTTTTTGTTTGTTTGTTTGTTTACTGAGAGCCCTCTGCGGCCAGAAATCTGGCTGCGGACGGCTCTGGCCTGGCCGGGCCAGGCCTGGCCGGCTGCTCCGCGGAGCTGCTGTGGAGCACAGCCGGTTGTTCGAGGATTCTGGGGGGAGGAACAGAGCACCTCTCCCCCCAGCCAGGATTCCAGGGGGAGAGACGGAATGCCTCCCCCCCACCATCAACATAATCCATGAAAGGTAAGTCACTTTTGTATATCCCTAGATCTCATTTTTTGATCAAGTCACCTCCCTTGTGGACTATGGGAATGCTGTAGACATAATATACCTCGACTTCAGCAAAGCTTTCGACAAAGTGCCTTATGGTATCCTGATGAGCAAACTAGCTCAAAGTGGGCTAGATGAAACAACGATCTGGTGGTTCCACAGTTGGCTACAGAATCGGACTCAAAGAGTGCTTATCAATGGGACCTTCTCAAACTGGGGAGAGGTAACAAGTGGGGTACCACAGGGCTCAGTCCTGGGCCAAGTGCTCTTCAACGTTTTTATTAATGACTTGAAGGAGGAAGTGCAGGGAATGCTGATAAAATTTGCAGATGACACAAAATTGGGTGGGATAGCTAATACTTTGGAAGACAGAAACAAAATTCAAAGTGATCTGGATAGACTGGAGCACTGGCTGGAAAACAACAGAATGACATTTAATAGGGATAAATGCCAAGTTCTGCACCTAGGAAAAAGAAACCAAATGCACAGTTACAAGATGGGGAATACGTGGCTCAACAACATGAGAAGCGAGAAGGATCTTGGAATTGTTGTCCATCACCAGCTGGATATGAGCCAACAATGTGATGTGGCTGCAAAGAAGGCAAATGCTCTTTTGGGCTGCATTAATAGAAGCATAGCTTCCAAATCCCGGGAAGTAGTAGTTCCCCTCTACTCAGAACTGGTTAGGCCTCATCTGGAGTACTGTGTCCAGTTCTGGGCACCACACTTTAAGAAGGATGCAGACAAACTGGAGAGGGTTCAGAGGAGGGCAACAAAGATGATCAGAGGACTGGAAACAAAGCCCTATGAAGAGAGACTGAAAGAACTGGGCATGTTTAGCCTTGAGAAGAGAAGACTGAGGGGAGATATGATAGCGGTCTTCAAGTACTTGAAAGGTTGTAACAGAGAGGAAGGCCAGGATCTCTTCTCGATCATCCCAGAGTTCAGGACACGGAATAATGGGCTCAAGTTACAGGAAGCCAGATTCCGGCTGAACATCAGGAAAAACTTCCTGACTGTTAGAGCAATACAACAATGGAACCAATTACCTAGGGAAGTAGTGGGCTCTCCCACACTGGAGACGTTCAAGACAAGGCTGGACAGCCATCTGTCAGGGATGCTCTGACTTGGATTCCTGCATTGAGCAGGGGGTTGGACTCAATGGCCTTGTAGGCACCTTCCAACCCTACTATTCTATGATTCTATGAACCAAAACTGTGTCCCAATCCACACATTATTCAGTGGACTGTGAATTAGGCTCATTTGCTTCAGAATGTGTATTAAACAAAATCCCTCAGGATCCCTACTGCCACCAAAATCCCTAAGTCATGTTAATCCCTTTCCTGTGTGCAACAAAATTACTCCATGCCTCAGTGTCATCAGGGAGCTGGTGATGAGAAAGACCTCTGCCTAAAGAGCGGGTGTCAGTCTGATTAGACAATATTGGGTTAGATGGATGAATAGTCTGATCTGGTAATAATAAGACAACTTCCAGTATAAGATTGCATAAGTTTCTGTTAAAGAAGAAAGTGTATTTGCCTCACAGGCAGGCCCTTAGGATGAGTGGGGAAGAAAGAGGAAAGGTGTTGCTAGGAGTCCATCTGTGACATGTGTCTGCTTGAGCTTCTTGTCACAATGTGGATGTGGTTTTATTGACCCTGATAGCCTTTTTCTAAAGCACCACAGAGTTTTTGTGACACGGTAGTGAAAGCAGCATCCGATGCTTAGCGGCTGTGCCAATGCAGTGCAGCGCCACTTACGTACATGTCATCAATCAGCCCTGACAGATGCTTGGATGAACAATTAAGGAACATACTTCATGTGATATGGGAGATCCACAATTGGAACTCCTGACATTTTAATTTTTAGTATGGGGGTTCTGAATTTGATCAGAACAGCAATTGGGGGGCCTTTTACCCCTTTCCTTACTAAATCACTCCCTGAAATTGCTATTACCTCTGCAGTGGTGTGTGTATATGTGTATGAAAGACAGTTTCTTCAGTACCTCTCAAAGAGTGTACACTGGACACAAACAAGCAAGTTGTGAGTCTGTAATCCCCCAGAGCAACAAAGCAAGAGAACGCCCCCCCCCCCAGGTGCTTTAAAAGTCCTCAGCCCAATATAAGTCCTCTTCTTCCACAAAGACACTGAAGAGAGATCCTCTTGCTGGTACTACAGCTTGGGCCTGTAAAATTGGGGACAATTCTAAGTAAATAAATCCCAGGGCATAGCCCTTCTCCTCCGTGTGGACTGTGGAGTTTCTCCTGCTGCTGAGCTGACTGAGGTATCCCCCCCCCCAATAGGTGATGACACTCTGTTGCTACTCTTTTGGGATTTCTTCACATGGAGCTTTTATCCTGCAATTGAGATGGCTCCCTCACAGAAGTTTGCAGGCTCTTTACATGACGCCGTGACCCTCCAGGGTGTCTCCTGCACTAAATGCCCTTTGTTCCGTTTTTAAATAGATCACAGATGATGAGCTATCAAATTACCTTGTTGTGTTCCGCTTCAGTTTCCTCCGTCAAAAGAGTTAAAGTGGCAAGAAGAAGAGCGAGATCAATGAAAAATTAATGGAAGACTCAGATATGGGGAGAAGGAGGGGGAAAGGGGAGGGGGGAAAGGAAGTGCATGAACAGGGGAGTCGTTGTGATCCTGCATTTAAAATGGAAGCAGAAGGCCCTGTTTTAAATGCAGGATTTTAGGCTGGTGTAGAGATGCCCTCTATCTTTCTTATATATTTTGCATTAAGACTGAGTGCATCCACAGTGGATCCAGAGCCTTCTTGTTGTTGTTTTGCTATTGTGCTGCTTTACACCAACCTCTCTCTCTCTCTCTCTCTCTCTCTCTCTCTCTCTCTCTATATATATATATATATATATACGCCCATATGCTTCTGATGTGAGACTAATAGCTGCTTTGGGAGAATGAGTTAGATCAGCAAAATGGTGCATGGGAAAAGGTTATTTCCTCCTCCCACATTGCTGCTTCAATCAGATTTGGGATCACACAGCTGTTTTCAAGTAAAAATGAATATGCCCAGAGATCTCCCAAGTACTTTGGCCCTAAGGAGCAGGGTTCTGGGGCCATTTTGCCCTTACATCCCTACCCCCCTCTTGAGCTATAGGAGTCCTATCTACAACACAACTGTGCACTGCACGAGCCAAGGAAGAGCATAAAAGGAGATATAGTGTGCCTGCCCCTTAAGCATGTCAGTGCAGAGGCTCTCAGGTATTTGTGAGTTGTTGAATTCTCTTAGAGTGCAATTGATTCTGATCAGATGGAGGTCTCTTGTCTCCAATCACTGCTGGGACTTCCCCCTGTGAGGTCGCAGCATGTCCAGCATCCTATGCCCCCTCAGATAGTGTCTAGGAGCCAACTACCCAGATCACACATCTTACCTACCCAGCTCACACATCTTTTCTATCAGATCAGAAAAAGGAAATGCTGTGCTGGAATTAACACAAATTGATAACACTGAATAGAAATTATCGTTCCCACAAAGGGAGAAGAAGAAGAGCAGAAGAAGAGGAAAGGGGGGAGGAGGGTAATAAGAAATGAACATGCTGGGAGAACTCACATTGTTTGTAGTGCGATAATTGCTATCCATTATATAATAGGAAATTCACCAACAAAAACATATTTTGCACGTTTTTCAGAAATTAAGAGCTTCCCTCAGCCATAATCTGTTCTTCCGTGGAAAGGGTGGTCTAGTGGGATTTTCCAGAGCCTTGTTCTTTATTTTATTCTACATTGTAGATGCAAGTGCTGCCGATAAAAAAGCCTGACAAGTAACAACATCCAAAGGGAATAGATCTGGAACAAAGGTTATACGTTTCCAGCAAGATGTCTCTCTCTAGCAAGGTCAGGATTATGTTAGTGGGTGATGAAAATGCCAGCACTTTTAATTTGAATTTTATCTTTAATAATGTTGAAGGGAAAAATATAGATCATTGGGAAAATAAATTATAATGAGGAACTTGAGAAGGGTGAATAGTAATGACTGAAGCTGCACATTCATTAATTCAAAAGAGCAGATGACAATTAGCATGTTCCAAGTGCTTAGAGAAGATAGAATGCAATAGTTCAACCAATATGGATCTAGTCTGTGGCAACAGAAAGAGATATTTCATGTCTCTATGAGCTAGACAGGTATTTCGTCATGCTTGTCATTTCAAAGTGTGAATTTAAAATTTGAATTTCCTTGTTTTACATGATTTACCACATTTTCTTCAGGAACCCCTTACAACCAATCAGCCCTTAAGCCAGCCAGCCCCAACCTGATGCCTTTCGGATGATTTGGATGTCAGCTCCCATCAGTCCTAGCCATCATGGTCAGGAATACCGGGAGTTGTACTCCAAAACATCTGGAGGGCACCGGGTTGGGGAAAACTGCTTTAAACAATGCACAAAATAGCTAGTTAGCAGAGTGGTTAGGGAGTTGAAGTCAAGGGGGTACAATTTAAAAGCTACAGGTTCCATATGAATAAAACTGACCATCTTGGATAATTCTAGAACCCAGGCTTATCCAATGAAGCAAAATGGTGGGAGATTCGGGACAAAGAAAAGGAAGTACTTATTCACACAGCTTATAGTTAAAGTATGAAATTTGCTACCACAAGACGTATTGATGGCCACAAACTTGGACAGCTTTAAAAAGGAATTAGACAAATTCATGGATGATCAATGGCTACTAGTCATGATGGCAGTGTGTCACCATTGGTATCAGAGGCAGCGTGCCTCTGAATTACTGGTTGCTGGGGAACACAGATGGGAGGGTGCTGTTGCATTCATGTCTTGCTTGTGGACTTCCCATTGGGCATGTGGCTGGCCCCTGTGGGAATGAAATGCTGAATGAGATAGTCCTTTAGTCTGATTCAGTGCAGCTCTTCTTATGCTCTTATCTTCAGCTAACTAAACAAATCAAGGCCAGCGTAGCCACAAAATTGCACTGTGGTACAAGTAAGGAGTATTTCAACAAATGGACCTCTCTGTAGTGTAGATGTTTTTGGCATGTATGG
The DNA here is from genome assembly GCF_057233095.1 of Heloderma suspectum. Taxonomy (NCBI): domain Eukaryota; kingdom Metazoa; phylum Chordata; class Lepidosauria; order Squamata; family Helodermatidae; genus Heloderma; species Heloderma suspectum. Next base: position 77,384,082 of record NC_139462.1, read on the forward strand.
TGACAAGGCCACTTGTTTTGTCTCAGTACTTTTATCAGTTCTGCTCTATAGTGAGAGCTGTCTTCCAAATGGCTACATACTTTCAAGAACCTTTTAATAATTAATTGTGCACAGCTAGAATAAGCGTGAGAACTCACACCATATGATCTATGGAAGCATCTCAAAAGCATGGTAAATTCTCTTTCAGCAGAAAAAAACATCAAAATCTCCTCCCATCCTTACAATCTGAGAGCAGAACAACACTGGCAAAATTTTATATTTAAGCACACGATTTATGTGCAGAACTTGGAAAGAAGAGGATAAAATCCCAAACTATATGATTGATAGCATAGAGGCAATTATCTAAAAATGAACAATGAATAGAATTATAATGGCTCAAAATTAGCATCCACAACATTGATTTTTGAATGTATATAAAGGGTAAATGTCTTATAAGCATTTACCCAATCTGAATCTTGTCACCAAACATGTGGATTGCCTCTGTGTGTGTGTGTGTGTGTATTCCATTCAATTTGGACTTAGTCATACTTAGAGTAGATCCATTAAAATCAATGGGAGTTAAGTTAGTCATGACTGATGTATGTCCCATTGATTTCAGTGAACCTACTCTGACTGTTATGGATCTGGAAGGGGGGATGATTTTCCCTACTGGTGGACCCTTCCAAAAAGAATTAAAGATAGACTACCATATCCAGAGTTCATTGCAGAGATGATGGTCTAAGAGAGAGCATCTTGACCTTACAGTAGTTGTTCTTAGAGGGATAGGAGGTGAAAAAACAAAGGCTCACATATTTATGGAACCTGAGAAAAGTGAAAGCCAGCCTCTTAGCAGAGACTAATGGTTGTTTTGTTCAATAGTGTGATACCTTCCATTTCTGAAAATTACTTAGCAGCTGAACCCACATTCCAAATGAGCCTACACTTGAATTATTAAACAAATGGTTTCCAACTGGACAAACCATTGTGGGAAAGAATTTACGGTCTGGATGTGTATTGGGGAACAAAAGGTGAGATAGGTTTTTCAGCATGGTGCCAGATGGTTTAGGTGGCACTGTTGAACCACATCAGAATATAGGGGTTTGTCACAATTACTAAGTCTGGATCCAACCCATTGTGTACTTGGAGTTCCAAAACACTTTTGACAAAAAACCCCAAAGGCTCTTGAGTAAATTTAGCAGTGATGAGATAAGAGGATGATTCCTCTTATGAATCAGCAACAGGGAAAAATGGAAATAGACAGTAGGAATACATGAACAATTTTCATAATGCAAGAATACAAGTGGTGGGGTCCCCTAAGGATCTGTACTGGGACTGGTGCATTTAAATTTGTTCATAAATGATCTACAGTTAAGGATGAACAGTGAAGTAGTAGCCATGTTTGCTGATAACACCAAAAAATTATTCAGATGGTAAAAACAAAACAAAAATGGGATTGTAAAATGCTCCGAAAGTATATCCCTAATTTCAGTGAATGGGTAATAAAATGGCAAATGTGGTTCAATGTAAATCAGTGTGAAGTGATGCACACTGGGACCGAAAAATCCTAATTTCACACAGAGTGATAGGATGAGTTGGTGGTGACTGACAAGGAAAGAGATTATGGCATTGTGGTAGGTAGCTCAATGAAAATGTTGACCCAATATGTAGCAGCTGTGACATTATGGCAAATGTCATTTTAGGGATCATTATGAAAGGGATTCCCCTTCATGGATCACTGCCTTGTTGTGGCGAAGGGGCTTGCGTAACTCAGTGAAGCCATAAGCTATTCTGTGCAGGGCCACCCGAGACAGACAGGTCATGGTGGAGAGTTCTGACAAAATGTGGTCCACTGGAGAAGGAAATGGCAACCCACCCCAGTATTCTTGACAAGAAAACCCCATGGAACGTATCACAAGGCTAAAAGATATGATGCCGGAAGATGAGCCCCTCAGGTCGGAAGGTGACCAATATACTACTGGGGAAGAGCAGAGGGAATTTCCAAGTAGCACCAGAAAGAGTGAAGTGGCTGGGCCAAAGCCGAAAGGACACTCAGCTGTGGATGTGTCTGGTGGTGAAAAGAAAGTCCAATGCTGTAAAGAACAATATTGTTTAGGAACCTGGAATGTCAGATCAATGAATCAAGGTAAGCTGGAGGTGGTCAAACATGAGATGGCAAGATTGAACATCAACATCTTAGGAATGAAGGAATCAATGAACTAAAATGAACAAGCATGGGTGAATTTAATTCAGGTGACCATCATATCTACTACTGTGGGCAAGAATCCCTTAGAATAAATGGAGTAGCACTCATAGTCAACAAAAGGGTGGGAAACGCAGTACTGGGGTACAATCTCAAAAATGATAGAATGATCTCAGTATGAATCTAAGGCAAACCATTCAACATCACAGTAATTCAAGTCTATGCCCCAACCACTGAGGCCGAAGAAGCTGAGATTGATCGGTTCTATGAAGAACTACAACACCTTCTAGAAATAACACCAAAAAAAGATGTCCTCTTCATCATAGGGGATTGGAATGCTAAAGTAGGAAGTCAAGAAATCACTGGGATAACAGGCAAGCATGGCCTTGGTGTACAAAATGAAGCAGGACAAAGGCTAATAGAGTTTTGCCAAGAGAACACGCTGATCATAGCAAACCCTCTTTTACAACAGCACAAGAGGTGACTCTACACGTGGACATCACCAGATGGTCAATATTGAAATCAGATGGATTATGTTCTTTGCAGCCAAAGATGGAGAAGCTCTATACAGTCAGTCAAAACAAGACCTGGAGCTGACTGTGGCTCAGATCATGAGCTGCTTCTTGCAAAATTTCGGCTTAAATTGAAGAACGTCGGGAAAACCACTAAACCATTCAGGTATGACCTAAATCATATCCCTTATGAATATACAGTGGAGGTGAGGACTAGATTTACGGGATTAGACCTGATAGACAGAGTGCCTGAGGAACTATGGACGGAGGTCCGTAACATTGTTCAGGAGGCAGCAACGAAATCCATCCCAAAGAAAAAGAAATGCAAGAAAGCAAAGTGGCTGTCTGATGAGGCTTTACAAGTAGCTGAGGAAAGAAGGGAAACGAAAAGCTAGGGAAAAAGGGGAAGACATATCCAACTGAATGCAGATTTCCAGACAATAGCAAGGAGAGACAAGAAGGCCTTCTTAAATGAACAATGCAAAGAAATTGAGGAAAACAACAGAATGAGAAAGACTAGAGATCTCTTCAAGAAAATTGGAGATCTCAAGGGAACGTTTTGTGCAAAGACGGGCATGATAAAGGACAAAGAAGGCAGGGACCTAACAGAAGCAGATGAGATTAAGAAGAGGTGGAAGAATACACAGAAGAACTATACAGGAAAGATCTGAATGTCCCTGATAGCCATGATAGTGCGGTCACTGAACTTGAGCCAGACATCCTAGAGAGTGAAGTCAAGTGGGCCTTAGGAAGCATTACTAACAACAAAGCTAGCGGAGATGATAGTATTCCAGCTGAGCTATTTAAAATCCTAAAAGATGATGCTGTTAAAGTGCTGCACTCAATATGCCAACACATTTGGAACACTCAGCAGTGGCCACAAGACTGGAAAAGGTCAGTTTACATTCCAATTCCAAAGAAGGACAACGCCAAAGAATGTTCAAACTACCATACAATTGCACTCATTTCACATGCCAGCAAGGTGATGCTCAAAATCCTACAAGCTAGGCTTCAGCAGTATGTGAACTGAGAACTACCGGAAGTACAAGTGGGGTTTCGAAGAGGCAGAGGAACTAGAGATCAAATCGCCAACATTCGCTGCATCATGGAGAAAGCAAGAGAATTCCAGAAAAATGTCTATTTCTGCTTCATTGACTAAATGGCTAAAGCCTTTGATTGTGTGGATCACAACAAACTGTGGCAAATTCTGAAAGAGATGGGAGTACCAGACCACCTTACCTGTCTCCTGAGAAACCTGTACGAGGGTCAAGAAGCAACAGTAAGAAGCGGACATGGAACAACCGATTGGTTCCAAATTGGGAAAGGAGTACGACAAGGCTGTATATTGTCGCCCTGCTTATTTAATTTATATGCAGAGTACATCATGAGAAATGACAGGTTGGATGAATCACAGGTCAGAATTAAGATTGCTGGGAGAATTATCAACAACCTCAGATATGCAGGTTGTTTCCTTGGGAGGAAAACTATGGCAAACCTAGACAGCATAGTAAGAAGCAGAGACATCACCTTTCCAACAAAGATTAGTATAATCAAAGCTATGGTTTTCCCAGTAGCAATGTATGGCTGTGAGAGCTGGACTATAAGGAAGGCTGAGTGCCAAAGAATTGATGCTTTCCAACTGTGGTGCTGGAGAAGACTCTTACGAGTCCCCTGGACTGCAAGGAGGTCCAATCAGTCCATCCTCAAGGAAATCAACCCTGAGTGCTCATTGGAAGGACAGATACTGAAGCTGAAGCTCAAATATTTTGGCCACCTAATGCAAAGAGAAAAGTCCCTGGAAAAGACCCTGATGCTGGGAAAGATTGAAGGCAAAAGGAGAAAGGGCCAGCAGAGGATGAGATGGCTAGATAGCATCACCGATGCAATGAATATGAATTTGAGCACACTCCGGGAGAGAGCAGAGGACAGGAAGGCCTGGCGTGCTATGTCCATGGGGTCACGAAGAGTCTGACACGACTGAACGACTGAACAACAACAACATGAAAAGGATTGAAAATTAAACTGCCAATATCATTATGCCTTATACAAATCTAATCTACGATGCGACCACACTTGGAATACTATGTACATGTTTTTGCACTGCATCTCGAAAAAAGGCACCGTAGAGCTGAAATGTGCTGAAAAGAGCAACCAAAATGACCTGGGAACTGTTACAGCTTCACTACAAGGAAATGCTTAGGGCTTTTTAGTATAGAAAAAAGGCAGCTGGTGGTGGGGGCATGATAGATGTCTATAAAATTAGGCATAGTGTGGAGACAATGGATAGCGGATTTTTTTCTCCCTCTCCCATAATACTAAAACTCAGGATCATCCAGAAAAGCAGAATGGTGAGAAATTCAAAACCGACAAAAGGAAACACATCTTTAAACAATGCATAGTTAACCTATGGAATTCACTACCACAAGACATGGTGGTGGCTACCAACATAAAAAGCAGATTAAACAAATCCATGGAGGACAAGACTACTAGTCATGACGATGGCTACTCCAGGATCAGGGGTAGCGTGCCTCTGAATGTTGGCAGTTGCTGGAAAACAACAGCTCAGCAGGGATTATTGTGGTCATGTTCAGCTTGTGGGCTTCCCATAAGCATCTTGTTGGCCACTGTGGGAAACAGGATCCTGGACTAGACAGGCTTTTGGTCTGGTCTGGTCCAGTAGGGCTCTCATTATGTTATGTTCATATACCATCCGTCCAACTAGCTCATGTGGTAGTGTTACTCTAGGATTTTAGTCTTTCTTTCCTAGCTTTACCTGGAGATGCTAGCAATTGATCTGGGACCTTTTTCATGCAAAGCAGGTGCTCTGTCACTGATTGAAGCTTGTCATGAACACTATATTGGGGGGCTCTGGATCAGGATAAGATAGCCCATTACTGTTTTCTGCTGTAGTTGAATAAGATAAATAAGGAGTAAATAAAAGGGAGCAAAAAGCTCCCCCAAATACACATTTTAACACTGGTAGCTTATTTTGTTATTGTTGTTCAGTCGTTCAGTCGTGTCCGACTCTTCGTGACCCCATGGACCATAGCACGCCAGGCCTTCCTGTCCTGCGCTCTCTCTCGGAGCGTGCTCAAGTTCATATTCATTGCATCGGTGATGCTATCTAGCCATCTCATCCTCTGCCTGGTAGCTTATAGACTCAAAGATTTTTCATATAGAGTTACATAATTAATATTCGACATTAATATAACCAGGTGTTGTTACTTTTTAGATGATTGGTGCAAAACCAGTGGATTGTTGCGTTGTGTGATCCCAGCTGTGCTAACAAGCCATGGTTTGTTAACCACAAACAGCCCACAAAAAGAACCCCTGGTTTGTTGTTGAGTTGTGAACTGTGAGTTGTTTGTGGTTAACAAACCATGGTTTGTTAGCACGGCTGGATTCACACAACACAACAACCCATGTTTCAGCAACAAGTCATGGCACAACTAGAACCCCATTCAAACCCATACCCAACCTTGTCATGTTGTGTGAACCTGTCAATGTTATATCATGATCTTTTTACATTGTGAAGGAATACAATAGTAAAGGACTGTATAATTTCCCATGGACTCTGATTAGGTATCAGAGCAAAATGATGGAGTTCAAAGCAAAACTCTGTACCACTACAGTATCTTTAGGGTAAGCATTGGTGAATTTTTCACTGAACCCATCATTGTAACTGAGAAGACAAAAGGAGCAAGGATTATAATGAAATTCAGCATACTCTCTCTCTTTTTTCTTTTTCTTTTGGTAAAGTCACTTCACTTCCCATTTTAATTTTCTCTTTGGTTTTATGTTGATAGTGCCAAATTTGAAGGTTTATTAGTGGCAATAGGGAAAAAATAGAGTTCCTTAATTTAGTACCTTTCAGGAGATTGAATTGGATGCTTCTATTCATTTACATTTTGTTAGAGAGAACATGAGCACTGATTTTGACATTGAAATTAGTTTTGGAACACATTTACAAGCACTTTTAAAAATGTCTTATTATCATCTCAGTAATTGCACATCTCCACTCTGATGAAATGTCAAAGAAGGTTTTATTACATGCATTTGTTACTTCATGCATATGCTGCAGTAAATCTTTGTTGATTAGTTTACTTGTTCATTTGATGGTCAAACCATTCTGTGAAGAAAAACTGATGCCAGTCTATTATGCTGAAAAATAATTTCATTGCTTTATTACACAACTTTGGAAGAGATTAATTTGTCACATACTTGCCAAAAGGTTAATGTGATCATTGGTCTTTTTGAATTTGCACTAATCAGAATATCCAGTGTAATCTAATGTGTCTACCTACAAGGCATACATCACCACAATATCAAGACTGCATATATTTAATTAAAGGAATCATGAATAAGAATATATTCTGATGATACTCAGTTCCATTCATCCCCTTAGCCCTGTAATTCAATCCTGCATAGCCAGCTGTCTTCCATATATTTTGCTTTGATGTCTTCCTGTTCAACATGTTAAAAATGGAATGTCACTTCTAAAGCCTAGTTCTCATCAAGAGCAGATGAGGTGGTAAACCTGTGTTTGGACTGTACTACTACACTGTAAGTGGGAGCTCACATGACTGAGTATTTTTCCATTAAAAAACCCCTCTTGTACATAGTAAACTGATTCTTTGAGAGAAGGGTTGTAGCCTAACCTTCTCCCTGTCAGGCTCATGTCTACATATAAGGAACTGAAGCCCCATCTGCAGTTTGAGGTGGTACGGTCCAGTTACAGGCTTACCATCTCAACTGCTGTTTGTTAAGAACAAGGCCTAAGTCTCTCGCTCCACCCCTAGACACCATCCTACTGTAGTTTTGGAAGCATCTAACCACAGACTTAAATTAATTTAAGAGTCATTCCTCAAAATCCTGAGAATTAAAGCTATGTGAGGAATAGTGATCAGGGTTACAAGACATTTCTCAGCACTTTCAAACTGCAGTTCTCAGGATTATTTGGGGGAAAAGTCATGACAGTTAAAGTGGTGAAAAAACAATATCAGTTTATAGTGTAGATATGCCTTATGTTGATACTGTCATTATTTAACAGCATAAGCTGGGTTTAATTTTGACTGTGGCCTCTCATTTATACCTTATATTTAATTAAGTGCCAAAATATTGTCACTACTAGTCTTTTAGGTATACTGCTGCAAAGACATTTGGGGCTAAATACATTACACCAGTGATCTAGCATAGCATTCTTTGGTTTTCCATTGTGTTCAGTTGTGAGTGAGTGGGACAAAAAGTGGATAATCCTAAGCAATATGCACATAAGCGCATGGAGGAACATGCATGGCTGCCTGTCTGGATGCACATTGCATTTAAAATTGGCAGAGCTCACAGGCCAAAACTGACTCCCCATTCTTGATGGGATTGGTGAGACAAGTACTAGTGCCCATTGTTCTTTCAAGGAGGCATTTCAGAGTATCAAATGCTAGTCTTCTCAGAACACCCATTAACAGCTCTTCCATCCCCTTGTGGCAGCACATCCATAGCACATAAACACTTTTGTGCTTCACTGGCAAAGTCAGAAAGAGGCAGAGATCCCCTGCCTCCCTTTTACAGAATCATCCTTTAGCTGCTAGGACTGCTTATACGTGCTGCTTCTGATTCTCATGTTCACCTGCAGTCAAGGAGTCCAACAAATGGTCATGGTCACCCCACTTCTCCAAGTACAAGTAGTGAGAAGTTGGAGAGGTGCAGTGCTTATCCAGATTTGGCTTCCTTTGGAAGGAGGTCACTGGAAACATATTGGTATTCTGTAATATTTGCATCTACATACAGGAAGTACAGCTTAAACACACCAACAGACAGCCAAAGCCCGCTGCTCCTACATTAGATCTCTGGGAGAAAGCCCACACAATCAGGTGCTTACAGAGTCCAGAGTTAGCTCTCTGTGTCTCTCTTGGACTCTGTCTTTAAACTGTAGCCTGTCCGTCTGTTTCCTACACCTACATCTAGGTTACATCATACTTAGCTAAGGATATCTCCCATTCAGGTATTATCTAGCCATTCAGAAGAACATTATGAGTAGTTAGGCATTCTTCCTAACAAAAGGAAGATAGTTAGCAGCAGTGTTGCCAGGACTGTTAAGGCAGTCTCCAACAGTACTCCTAGACCTAGATCCATTAACTCTCTATTGTCCAATCTTCCAGTCATACAACATGACCTGCATTTCAATAACTGCCGGGCAGGGCAGCTAATGGTATTTAATAGGATTAAATATGATATTTAAGTAGGATTAAATACCACATGGAGTCACATTCCTTATTCTCCCTAGCCCTATTCTGGCATTCTATATCTTCATTCAGTAAGTGCGTGAGGAGATGAAGTGTGCTAACCCTGTCCCTTCAACATTAGGGATGTACGAAAGTCACTTACCTTGAATGAAATTTGATTCGCAGTGGGGGGAAGGCGCTCCGTCCCTCCACCCGAAATTCTGGTGGGGGGGAGGTGCTCCGTCCCTCCCCCCCGAAATTCTGGCCAGGGGGGAGGCGCTCTATCCCTCTACTCCCAAATCCTGGCCGGCTGGGCTGCAAATGGCAGCGGCCGTAGCCGCTGCCGTTTGCGTCCCTGCAGTCAGCTGTGATAGGCTACGTAAATGTTTACGTAGCCTATCACGGCTGAGAAAAACAAACAAAAGCGCGCATACGCAAATGGCAGCGCCCATGGGCGCCGCCATTTGCGTTCCTTATTTTGGCACGTGTAGCCTATGTAAACATTTACGTAGACTACGGCGAAAATAAGGGGAATGCAAATAGCTTAGATGCTATGCTATTTGCGTTCCCCTTATTTTCGCCGTAGTCTATGTAAATGTTTACGTAGACTAGACGTGCCAAAATAAGGAACACAAATGGCGGCGCCCATGGGTGCCGCCATTTGCGTACGCGTGGTTTTTTTTTTTACTCAGCCATGATAGGCTACGTAAACATTTACATAGCCTATCACGGTATTTTTTAAAAATCTAGCCGTGATAGGCTACGTAAATCTTTACGTAGCCTATCATGTTTTTTTGTTTGTTTTTGTTTTTTACTGGAAATGGCGGCAGCGGCAGCTGGTCGGAAGACCGGCCACTGCAGCCACTGCCGCCGAACTGCCACTGAACCACCGCAGGAGCCGCCGGCGCCAGGAGGATTCGCCCAAGGTAAGTCCCATCCCGGGGGGGTGGCGGGGGGTGGCAGAACATTTTGCCACCAATTTTGGAGGGCCGAATGCACTGGCATTCAGCTTCCCCAAGATTCATGGCGAAATTCTCTGACATCCCTAGAGTCCACATGCATTTCTGTCACTGGAAAATCAGCATTCAAAAATGCATGGAAAACCTCAACAGATCCAGGAAGTTGCCCTCTATGACTAGAGGGTGACAGAAACGTGCAAGGAAGGAGCAGGGTCTTCACACATTTACTGCAGTGAGATGTAGAATTCCTGAACAGGGCTTTTGTCTTTCCAGGAAACCTAACAAAATGTTGTCTCCATGATCTCCATAGACCTATGGTGGTGGTGACTCACTTAAGAAGAATTCACACAACCTCTGCAGGCATGGTACGCTGCTACATTTCCCCCTCTAGCATATACCACATATTGCTTGAGGCACATGGTTCAAGAAATGACTTTACAATGTGCCATGAGTATCTCTGGGCAATATGCTACTGCATATCTAAAGGTAGATTGAGCAATCTAGGCCCAGCTGAGTTGTGTTGTACAGTAGCCCTTAGTTGAATTTCACCCTGCTAACTTAATCCAAAATGACATTCATTTCACACAGAACATGTCACTGAAGTTCCTTCAGATTCCTATAACAGGGATTTTTCTTTGGCATGCCATTCCAGACGAACTCCAGACCATTGTGAATGCTTCTCTCCATTTGACATTGATTTCTTGCTTCCACATTACTAGTTTCATTTTAAGTATTTCAATTTGGTTTTGTTCTTTCTTCATCTGCCATTTGCAAGGTTCTTTACATAATTGCTCCACTATTTTAACTCCTTTCCTTAGTCTTGATCTTTTTGTTATGCTGTGCCAATATATCATATCCTCTTTTGTCATGCAGCACTTTTGTCATGCTCTTCTGCCTCTGCCAAACTCTATTACTATTCTAGTGCTCTTCCCCTTTTTATGTTTCTTTCCCTGTTCTCCTTAGTAATCCCTTCTCAGATTCTCCTTCCCCAAAGACTGATCTATGTTCTGCTTTTTAACTCAGCAAGTTCTTCAGGGAAAACAACATATTTTAATCTCTCCCCTAGGGCATGATCATTCATAATGCATGATATCTGATATTTTACATGAAATAATAGCCATAAACAACAATGTATCAATATACATTTATAAAAAGCTGTCCTACAGTGAAAAGAAAATAGTTAATTTTATTAGAAAAGAGATGTAATATCATTTACATAATAAACGTATCTAGTATTTATATAGTATTTTACAGTATTTGAATGTGCACATTTTATGTTCATAATTTTAGTAATTTTACAGAATAATCCTGCAAGGTACAGTAAGTCAGTATGGTTATCCCAGAAACACAAGGATGGGGGAGAATTTCATTCTGTTCATTTTTTTATAAGAACTTATTTGAAGATTTCTTCATAAACAGGATGTAAATAGCCTGAGATTTAAAAAACTGAATATGGGATAAAGTGAAATGGACAGATTCATCCCTCTAGGAAGAGAGCTTTAGATGCTTAGCTCTTAAAAGTCCGGGTTTAAATCTCTGTGCATTCAGCCAAGTCTATGGTGCTAAATTAGAGCTGCCACCTCTTTTCTCTGACAGACTTTTAATCTTTAACAGCTGCATAGCAGGGAGGGACAATATGGTCTCCTCCATGCTAGGGAATAGCTGTGTGTACCCACTGACGTTGCCAGTGCAGATGGGTGAGAATTTTATTCAGGTTATTGTTCCATAAGAACTCACCAAAATCACAGATTTCTTCACAAGATGGAAAGAACCTGAGATATAAAACAACAACAACATTAAAATGCAGGAAAAAGCAATACTGAGAAATCTGTCCAACCCTAAAATATAGATGGAAGACTGAGACTGAGAGATAATGACCTGGCTGACATGAAATGACAACCCTGAGTATGGGTTGTCATGGAATCATGGCTTGTCATTGAAACATGGCTTGTCGAATTGTGGATTGTTGTTATGTGTGAACCCTGCACTATGATTTAGCTATGGGTTGTTAACCACAAACAGCACAGGAAGAGAACCTATGGTTTGTTGTTGGGTTATGAACTCTAGGTTGTTCATGGTTAACAACCCATGGTTAAAACATAGTGCAGGGTTTGCACATAATGTCAACCACAATTTGACAACAAGCCACGATTCAATGACAACTCATACTCAACTCAACCCATACTCAGGGTTGTAATTACATGTGAATCAGGTCAGTGTCTTGCACAAGGCACCTAGTCAGCTTGTGGGTGAGGTGAAATTTGAACTGACAACTTCCCACTATCCACACACTTAGCTACTACAATAGACCCCCAAAAAGATAGAATCAGAGTTAGAGGGGTCCTTTTAGGTCATGTAGTCCAATCCCCTGCTTGATGCAGGGCATCGAGAGCTACACAGCATCCCCAACAGATGGCTATGCAGTCTCTGCTTGATAACCTCCAGGAAGGGTGAGCCCATCACCTAGGGATGTCAGAGAATTCTGCCACAGTTCTCGGTGAGAACTCCATGGCGGAATGGCCTGCCCCCCCTACCCCCCCCCCGCGGATCACCCCCGGGACGAGACTTACCTGGGGTGGATGTTCCTGGTGGCGGCGGCTCCGGCGGCAGCTTTGGCGGCGGCTTTGGCGGCGGTGGCGGCAGCTGGTCTTCTGACTGGCTGCCGCCGCCACCATTTGCAGTCTTGTCTTGTCTTGTCTTTTTTTTTTACAGAGACGTGATAGGCTACATAAGTTTTTACGTAGCCTATCACGTCTCTGTAAAAAAAAAAAAAAAGATGAAGAAAAATAAGGAACGCAAATGGCGGCGGCCGTAGTCGCTGCCATTTGCGTACGTGTTTTTTTTTTTTTACCCAGATGTGATAGGCTAAGTAAGTTTTTACGTAGCCTAAAACATCTGGGTTAAAAAAAAAAAAAGGTGGATGCAAATGGTGGTGGCTACAGCCGCCGCCATTTGCGTTCCTTATTTTTCTTCGTCTTAGTCTACGTAAATATTTACGTAGACTAAGACAAAAAAAAAGAAACGCAAATAGCGACGGCCGTAGCTGCTGCCATTTGCATACGCATTTTTTTCCCCTTACCCAGAGCCCTCCGTGGCCGGAAATCCAGCTGTGGACGGCCCTCGCCTGGGCCTGGCTGGCTGCTCTGAGGAGCCGCCGCGGAGCACAGCCGGCTTTCAAGGATTCCGGGGGGGGGAGGACCGGATCACCTCCCCCCGGCGAGGATTCTGGGGGGAGGGATGGAGCGCCTCCCCCCCCCAGCAGAACCCGGCGGAGCCAGGTAAGCGGGGTTTCGTACACCCCTACCATCACCTCTGTAGGTAATTGGTTCCATTGTCTAACTCTTCTTACCATCAAGAAGTTTCCCCCAATATTCAACTGAAATTTACCCTCCTGCATCTTAAGCCCATTAGATCTAATTCTGCTCTCTAGGGCCATAGAGAAAAAGTCTTTACCCTCTGCTTTAAAGAAAATAGAAAGGTCCTCTACTTTAGAGAGCCAGTGTGGTGTAGTGACAATAGTGTTGGACTAGGAGCTGGGAGATCTGGGTTCTAGTCCCCACTCGGCCATGGAAGCTCACTGGGTGACTTTGGGCCAGTCACAGACTCTCAGCCCAACCCACCTCACAGGGTTGTTGTTGTGAGGATAAAATGGAGAGGAGGAGGATAATGTAAGCCGCCTTGGGTTCCTAGTGAGAGGAAGAAAGGCGGGGTATAAATGCAATAAATAAATAAATAAATAAATAAATAAAGAACTCCTAGTTGTCTTAAAATGTGCAGAGTTCCACATGTCAGTCTCTAAAGTTTCTATCCATTAAGCCAAGCATTAATGAATATTAATGGATCTAGATAACTTTGACCTATTAAGTGCAAATATACACAGACACAAGGCATTCTTAGCCCTATAGTAAAAATTAAATTATGGAATTCTCCATGCGCCAATCTACCAATTTAACACTATATATGATTATGAACCCCTCTACAAATTAGCAGAGATCATCAGGATACAGTGAACAAGAAGCAGACTGCAGAGACAGACAAGACGCCTCACTCCAGAGATGCTTGCGCCAATCAAAAATTAGTTTTTGTAAAATCATTTTGTTATGTTTCCAGAGTTGCCTGTGCAGATAAGAACAGCTATATAGGATTATATTGGTGTGTCAGTTAAACTGGAATGCTGCCTCTGATGGTTGCAAGGTCATTAGTTCTGGCTAAATTTGAAACTCAGGCTTTCAAGAAGCTGGGATGAAGCCCTACTCGGAGTCTCAAGATTAGCAGCCTTCCCCAACCTGGTGCCCTCCAGATGAGTTTAATTGTAACTTTGAGCATTCCCAGCCAGCATGGCCAATGATACTTCCAATGACATTCTAGGAGTTGCAGTCCAATTGGGGAAGGCTGCTCCAGATCATTGTGAAAAATCATATATGTCCTGGATGAAAGTAGTTAGTCCGTCTCTTTCTTTGATCAACTCCTCCACACTGTGACTGATCACTATGGTGTTCCCTTTCCTGGTAAAAGACTTGTGAAACAAAGTATGTACTGCTGTGTGCAACTGAGAAATTCCACTTCTTGTTTGGCCCTTATCTATTCCTGCTTAGTTTTTCCTTGGTTCTTTGGCCCTGCCACTCCTGCTAACTGATTTCTTCCCCTCAGCACCTACTTGGATTGTCTTTTAAAAATGTCCTGTTGCAAATATTTGTCCCAGAAGCCTTTGCATCTAGCAAGACTCCTGCACCAACCTGCATACTAGGCCACCTTGCAAACATTTATCCAAAATACCATTATTGGCCTTCCACATTTCTCTCAAAAGCTTCTTTCTCTCATAAGATTATGATTTTCATAAAGAAGCAATGGCAATATTAAAATATATTCCTGTATGAAGTTTGAATCAGTTTGATTCTAACGAAGCATTTTAACAGAAGCATTTGTGCTGATGTGTTGTGAATTTTGACTGAACTGCCCACTGACTTCTAATCTTGCTAATATGAGAGAAGCAAAGTAGCATATTTTCTCAGCTAAATTCAGGAAAAAGCAAATTGTGTTTCAGATAAGGAAGTTGGGAAAAAGAAGAATAACTGCTGGACTTTTGTTCATGTTTAGATTACCATGCAAATAGATGACAAAATATTGTAAGAAATAGTAAACCTGCTAAAATAGAAGCAAATGTTATCCTATTTTGAAAGGATGTGTGGCACAGAAAAACTGACAAGCAAGGAAGTAAATATATTACGTCCCAAAATCATAGCTGAGAACTTTGGAAAAAGTAATAAATTCTTGTTAAAGAAATTCCATTCTGCAGAAGGGAAACATACGTCAGCAGTTCAAAATAAATAATTTAAATATGAGAAGAAAATACAGGAACTCGAGGACATTCCACCTGTCCTCACAGAACCCCACATCTGTTTTCACAGGTTGCTATGTCTGTCCTCAGGAGGACAATGGCACCAGTCCTCATTGACTTCTCTGCTCTGTTTTGCCCCCAGCTCAGGAATGTCATTGGATAAGATGCTTGATTTTTTTTTTTTGAAGAAGGCAATGCTGCTAGAACTAAACTTAAAATGTTTTTAATCGTATTTTGCATACAAACACTTCATATTTTGTGTGTTCAATGTTCTTATATCATGAAATGTAAAAACTGCTTGAGATTTTGAAGTAAAAGATAAAGAAGACATGCCTGATCTCAGAGTTCTCTATCTAAAAATTCTGTATGTTAATACCAGGAATGTTGTAACTTTACAATAAATTCCTAGGTGACACTTTGTACCTGGAATATGTCATTAGATACATTACCTGCTGATTTATAATCATGCTAAATACAAAAATCCCATATCTTAATACCCTTAAACAAGGACAAATCCGTAATAGTACTCCTTAACTTGACTCTTTGACCTAGGGGGTTTCTCCATGACAATGGATGGAGACGAAAGGAGAAGCCAATCATGGCTTACCCGGATTTTTCAAAGAGCCGGCTTTGCTCTCCGCAGGGCTCCGTGAGCAAGTGTATTGCAGTCGCTTCACAGAACACACTATTTGCATTCCCCTCATTTTCACCGTCTTAGTCTACGTAAATGTTTACATAGACTAAGACGTGCCAAAATAGGAACGCAAATGGCGGTGCCCATGGGCGCTGCCATTTGCGTACGCGTATTTTTTTCCTTTTAAATCAGCCGTGATAGGCTACGTAAACATTTATGTAGCCTATCACGGCTGACTGCAGGGACGCAAATGGTGGAGGCTATGGCCACCGCCATTTGCGTCCCTGACTCCCTGCTAGCCAGTGGCCAGAAGTCCGGCCACTGGCAGATCTGGCCGGCGGCTCCGCAGAATCCCTGCGGAGCGGAGCCGGCTGGCCAGGATTCCAGGGGTGAGGAACGGAGCACCTCCCCCCCGGCCAGAATTTCAGGGGGAGGGACGGAGCGCCTTCCCCCCCACCGTGAATGTTACCCTTCGAAAAGGCAAGTGACTTTCGTACATCCCTAGTTTTTTCCCTGATAAACTCCAGGGATGGTGGTAGGGATGTATGAAAGTCACTTACCTGGTCTTGCAGCTTGCTTCGCGGTGGGGGGGGAAGCGCTTTGCTGCTCCCCCCAAAGTTCAGGCTGGGGGGGAGGCTTCCTGCCTCACCCAGCCGAAATTCAGGCCGGGGGGGAGGCTTCCCGCCTTGCCCGGCCAAAATTCAGGCCGGGGAGAAGCGCCCCATCTCCCTGGCCGCGAACTTCAAAAGAAAAAAAACACGCCCCTGTGATAGGCTACGTAACGATTAACGTAGCCTATCACGGCTAGATCTGCAAAGTCAGCCGTGATAGGCTACGTTAATCATCACGTAGCCTATCACGGGTGACTTTGGGAAAAAAAAAAGCGCGTACGCAAATGGCGGCCCCCATAGGGAGCCGCCATTCGCGTTCCTTATTTGGTCCCTGTAGTCTACGTAAAGATTTACGTAGACTATGGCGAAAATAAGGGCAACGCTATTTGCATTGCCCTTATTTTCGCCGTAGTCTACGTAAATCTTTACGTAGACTACAGGGACCAAATAAGGAACGCGAATGGCGGCTCCCTATGGGGGCCGCCATTAGCCGTACGCACTTTTTTTTCCCCAAAGTCACCCGTGATAGGCTACGTGACGATTAACGTAGCCTATCACGGCTGACATTGCAAATCTAGCCGTGATAGGCTACGTTAATCGTTACGTAGCCTATCACAGGGGCGTTTTTTTTTTTTTTACTTTTCTTGTAATGGCGGCGGCGGCAGCCGGTCAAAAGACCGGCTGCTGCCCCCGCCCCTGACGAAGACCTGCCGAACCACTGCCGGGACCCACCGCCGGGAGGGACATTTTTGAAAGGTAAGTCCCATCCCAGGGGGGGCGGGGGGCAGGGGGGCAGAGAATTTCTCCCCGAACAACCTTCGGAGGACCGAATGCGTTGGCACTCAGCCCCCCGAAGTTTCGGGGAGAAATTCTCCCCCATCCCTAGATGGCAGAGAAATCCGCCATGGGCTCCAGTGAGGCCAGATTCTTTAGAATCCAGTAGGGATGTTGGAGAATTTCGCCATGGATTCCAGGGAGGCCAAATGCCAGTGCATTTGGCCCCCCGGAATCCATGGCAGAACAAAGCCACCCACCCCACCACCCCATGAAATGGGCCCAGAATGGACCCTACCTTTGTCGGCCGTTCCGGTGCTCCACGAATGGCGTCTGCGGCTGCCATTCGCCTCCTTTCGAATGGCTGTGATAGGCTACGTAAGTATTGTGGAGACCGTGATAGGCTACCTAAATATATACGTAGCCTATCATGGCAATAGGCAGGAACGCAAATGGTGGCTGCCGTAGCTGCCACCATTTGCATCCCTGCCTATTGCCATGATAGGCTACATATATATTTACATAGCCTATCACGGCAAAAGACAGGGACGCAACTGGTGGCAGCTATGGCGGCCGCCATTTGCATCCCTGTACAGCCCAGCGGCTGGATATCTGGCTGCGGGAGGCCGCAGCCGGCAGCTCCATGGAGTTGCCATGGAGCGGAGCCAGCTGGGGAAAATTTCAGGGGGAGGAACAGAGCACCTCCCCCCCCACCGTGAATAACCCTGGATGAAACGGTGAGCCAATGTCATACATCCCTAGAATCCAGCCCCCCGGAGTCCATGGCGGAATGGACTACCCCCCCATTGCCACCCCCCAAAATCCCCCCAGGATGGCCCTTACCTGGCAGCGGTGGTGGCTGCTCTGGGTTGGGTCATCCTCTTCGTTCCACAGCCAGGCTGTGGAATGAAATGGCGGCCATCGTAGTGGCTGCCATTTGCATCCCTGCTTGTGATTGGCTACGTATATATTTACGTAGCCTATCATGAAAAGAGCAGGGATGCAAATGGTGCAGCGGCTGCCATTTGCGTCCCTCCATTAGCTGTGACAGGCTACATAAATATATACATAGCCAATCATGGCCATGGGCAGGGACGCAAATGGCAGCCACTACGACGGCCGCCATTTGTGGCTGCAGCAGCCCGGCAGCGGACGGCAGTCCGGCTGCGGATGGGCCCAGCCAGTGGCTCTGCGGACTCACCATGGAGCAGAGCCGGCCAGGCAGGATTCCAGGGGGAGGGATGGATCACTTCCCCCCCCACGGACGCTGCCAGCGGAATGGTGACTGAGGTTCGTACACCCATAATAAACTCCGGGGTGGCTGCTGGATGGCTACAACCTCATCTATCCCTAATGACCTCCAAACACAACAGCTCAGCATAAATCGCTCATGGAGACCCCCCCCCCCCTAGATTTTGCCTTCCCCTTAGTCAGGTTTCTCAGCCTGACCTCCTTGCTGCTAAGGCACAATCCTGCAGAGATCCAGTTTTTCTTTCTTTCCCTGAAATGCCCTCACACTGCAAGGAGATATGTGCTCTCTTCAGTTGATGGCATAGTGGCTAGTAAATGAACACTACAGAACAAGACAACAAAATCATTGTGCAATTGATTATTATTGATTAACACATCTCTAAATCCTGCCTTTCTTTTAGAATGGAAATGCCTGAGGCGGCTGCTTGCCTCACACTTTTAAATACTGTCAACCCCCCAGACCCAAACTAACATCCCAACAGAACAGGAGCAACATATAAATGGAATCAGGAAAATAAGAAGAGGCATGATGGGCCAGGCTAAAGGCTGGCCAAAATGACAAGGTCTCCAGATGGCCATGAAAAATTTCATCTTGTCCACACCTTTTGATCTGTCAAGAATGTTTCCACAGAATTCTTTCTTTTCCCATCTCCACGTCCATTCTGTGCTGGTTCTAAACAGTTTGTTTTTCATGGAAAAAAAATCCATATTTATTTTTGTGCGCATTTTTCAAATGGACACATTAATAGACGCATGTCTCCATATAATAAAGCATATTTGGTGCCCATTTTAGACACGTACACAGTATTTTTGTGCATTTTTCAAATGTGCACAAGTTGTTGAACACATTTTTTTCTTTCACAAAATTATTTCTTTCTTTCTTTTGTGGAAATGTATGGATTTCTGCCCATAAACTGTGTCCGTTTCTGTGGGAGGTGTGGATCAGGTAAATCCATTAAAAACAACAATCACCCTTGATGGAGCAAATCTTTCATCCATCTGTACTGGAATTTGCTCCATTGCACAAGCGTGTTCAGCAGCATATGTTAAAGGAATCTGATGCAGTAAGGGGAAAGGATGTCACACCAGCCGTCAGGTTTTGATGGGCTCTTGGGCTTGGGCATGGTGCTTTCAGTGAGACCCCTTCATTGTCACTCCCTCTGGGCCTAATGTCATACACTCTCTCCATCTTGCAAAACCTCCCAGACATAGAGACGCACAGAGAGAGAGGGAGAGGGAGGGAGGGATGGGGATAGAGGGGGGGAGAGAGAGGGAGACAGGGGGGGGGAGAGAGAGAGAGAGAGAGAGAGAGAACTAGGCAAGTGCAAGATGCTGTGCCATCTCCTCACTCTTGTTGTTTTCATGTTTGGAGAGGATAGGTGGCTAGGCGACCAGGATCAAGAGTATTCATAGGGCAGTAGTGGGCTCCCCGCAGGGATGTAGGCTTCACAGGTCCCCAACTATGCTTACCCCTGGCCCAGCCCTGAGGCAGTTATCCATTGTGATGGGAGGGACAGGAACCTGAACCCTAAACTATAATTTGTTCTTTCTTTAGGGTTATTTAAAAAATAACAACAACCCCAAAGCCTTCTTTTAATTCTGTGAAACTATAAACTAGATATCAGACAAGAAGCACTTTTAAATTGTAACTAGTGAATTAGCTAATAATAAAACATGGTAGGTGGTAAATGAGCTAATAAAATATGTAATATACTTCCATGTTGGAGTCCAAAATCAAGTGTTAAAAAAACATTTACCATTGCATTTTTGTAATTTGTATAAGCCGCTTGGCAGGAGGTGCGTGCATTGGGCTATTTCAGAAATTACAGTGGAAGCAATCTCATCATTTCTATCAATGACAAAAGAAAATTCAAAGACTCTTTCGTATAAACCTTATTTTAAGGGGTATTTTAAATACAGTGATTAGTAATAGTTGTTCAACTGAAGGTAGAGGGTGGGGGAACACCTTTTGAAAGCTTCATTACCTGCAGGTAAGCATCACACTGGCTGACTGACCATTCAAACTAAAAACACACACACCACATATTTCATTCTAAGTCAGAAAATGGCCCATGCAATGTATGTACCAGTAATTTCTGCTGAGGTTGCACAATATCCAGAAGCACAAAGTACTAAAAGGCAACCAAGAGAGACATTATAAAACTAGAAATGGCTCTCTCTCACACACATATGTACAGTTCTGATTCTGATAAATAAATTTTGCCTCTTTGGATGTGGAAGGTAACTGCAGAGACAGTAATTAGAGTTCAAATGAGCTGTAACTTTTTGCTAGATTGGTCTCTTGTACAGAGAGGAAGAGCCTTAGCATGGGTCTCCATCCAAACACTTCTATCTTTTTCACTCTTCATTTCGGTCTGGTTCTAATATGGGTGGGCGGTCTGAATTCTGACCACCAGCTATCCGTGGAGCCCTTAGTAAAGTTCTCAGGAGGTCCGTGGCCCACAGACAATGTATGCAAACTATTTTTTTAATCAATTTATATTGTGAGTTTCAACTAAACAAAACAAACAAAGAAAAACATAACAAAAATGAAAATATTGCAACATACTCTAAAGTCCTCAGTTTCAAACAGTACAACATTCTAGGGGGGAAAGGGTGGGGAGAATAGATTACACATACACTTCAGTAAAAACAGACCAGATATCCAAATATAAATCCATTCGCAAGTGACACCTATATACATTCTTTCAAATGTTGCTAGTGTTAAGTATTTGATTCATTGCATTATAGATGGTGAGCTTTTATCCTTCCACTATTGTAGTATCCGCCTTTTAGCAGCCAAGAGGGCATGAAAAATCCATTTGTTCTGATGGCGTGTTACATTCCAAAAAGCAGGTAAATAGTTTAAGAGAACATGTATACCAGTAAATATTAAAGAGCTTTCCAATACAAAGTTTATCCATATGATAACTTCCTCGCAAATGGAGGCAACTATCAAGTATTTCCAAAACATATGAATAAAAGAAGCATTAACTGCATTACACCTCCAACAATTAGCCGAGTTTGACAAACCTTTGTTACAGAGATGCTGTGGTGTTCAATA
The DNA here is from genome assembly GCF_057233095.1 of Heloderma suspectum. Lineage (NCBI taxonomy): Eukaryota > Metazoa > Chordata > Lepidosauria > Squamata > Helodermatidae > Heloderma > Heloderma suspectum. The sequence continues at coordinate 77,405,622 of NC_139462.1, forward strand.
GACCCGAAACAAAAGTTTTTGCTGAATAAGACATAACCAGAGGTCCATAGAGGTAACAGATATGCCAAAACAGTAGTCCATTGATTAGACAAAATAGGACATTCCAATTCCCTGTTCCATTCCTGCTTTAGACCCCGTGTATCATATTTATGTATGCAAATTAATTTGGTGTGTGCAGTCAAAAGCTCAGAAGTTAAATATGTGAGCCAACATCTCCACTCCCTCCAGCCATAGATAACCATTGGTTCAGGCCTTCATGACTGATGGCTGTTTTCTTGCCTCCTTTCCTCTCTTAGAAGCCTTAATGGCAGCAATCATAATGACTATCTGTCTGACAACAATACCCTGGCTATTCCTCCAAGTCTTTTCAGCATTTGGCAAAAGCTGGGCTGCGTGCCAAAGCAAGTGCTTACTACAGCGAGCCTTTGCTGCGTTGGGCTCAGAGACAGAGAAGAGAGAAACCAGAAAAGGTGATACCTTTCATGGCACCAATCCTTCTTGCTGAAAGAATTACTAAATTTATACATTAGAAAAACTTGAATAGAGTTCTTGGCTTCCTGGCTTATTACAGCAGTTGGCAGTCCCTGTTGGTTAACATATTGTATGTATATAAAGAGAGAGTGGACAAAAGGAGGTAGTTCTTCACACAACATATAATTAACCTATGAAATTCATTGGCAGAGGATGCAATAGCCACCAGCATAAATGGCTTTAAAAAGGGAATGCATGTGTTCATGGAGGATAAATCTATCAGCAGCTAACAAGTAGGAATGACCTGATTATTATCTTGCTGTTTGTGATTTTCCCTGGGATCTGGTTGTCCTACTTTTAGAAATAGAGTACTAGATTAGAAAGAGAAATAGTCTAGCATGGCAATTCATAAGTTCTTATGCAGTTACAGAAGCAATTAAGTTCTGGAGGGAGCAATCCTATGGCCGCTAGACAGAGGCTAGATGGCCATAGGATATCTGGTTTTCTGGCAACCAACCTCGGAGCCCACACTCCGAGGTCGGTTTCCGGAGAACCAACCTTCCCCCATTCTGAGCTGCCTTGCAGGCAGCGTGGAAAAGCCCCGTGCTCCATGCTTGCAAGGATTTTTAAAAAACATCGTGATAGGCTACGTAAATGTTTACGTAGCCTATCATGGCTGATTTAAAAGAAAAAAACGTGCGTATGCAAATGGCGGCACCCATGGGCGCTGCCATTTGCGTTCCTTATTTTGGCACATCTTAGTCTACGTAAACATTTATGTAGACTACGGCGAAAATAAGGGGAACGCAAATAGCGTAGCATCTACGCTATTTGCGTTCCCCTTATTTTTGTCATCTTCGTCTACGTAAATGTTTAGGTAGACTAAGACGTGCCAAAATAAGGAACGCAAATGGCAGCGCCCATGGGTGCCACCATTTGCGTACGCGCATTTTTTTCTTTTAAATCAGCCATGATAGGCTATGTAAACATTTACGTAGCCTATTGCAGCTGACTGCAGGGACGCAAACGGCAGCGGCTACAGCCGCCGCCATTTGCATCCCTGCTAGCCAGCAGCTGGATGTCCAGCTGCTGGCGGACCCGGCCGGCAGCTGTGCAGAATCCCTGCGGAGCAGAGCCGGCCGGCCAGAATTTCGGTGGGAGGGACGGAGCACCTCCCCCCCACCTCGAATCAATTTCGCTAAAAGGTAAGTGACTTTCATACATCCCTACTACAGATATCTGAATTTGGGGATGGGCTGCAGCAATTCAGCTTTGCATGAAAAAGGCCCTAGGTTCAGTCTCTGGCATATGAGACTCTGGAGTGCATTTGCCAGTCAGCGTTAGGGATGGATGAAGCTGTCAATTTCAGTTTCTCTCAGTTTCTCCTTTTTTCCAATCTTAGGTTCAGTTGGTGTTGAACACTGAGAATTTCTTCAGTCAACATCTACATGAAACAGCTGGGGGAAGTTATCCAGAGGTGTGAGCTGAGGTGCCACCAATATGCAGATGACACCCAGCTCTACCTCTCTTTTTCATCACACCCAGGTGAGGCAGTGGCTGTTCTGAATCAGGGCCTGGGAATGGTAATAGACTGGATGAGGGCCAATAAACTGAAACTCAATCCAGCAAGGAGGTGCTGTTAGTTGGTGGTTCGTCTGCCTGGCTAGGTGATATTCAACCTGTTCTGGAGGGGGTTGCACTCTCCCTAAAGGATCACGTTCGTAATTTGGGGGTGCTCTTGGATCCAGAACTGTCACTTGAGGCACAGGTGAACTCAGTGGCATGGAGCACTTTTTATCAGCTTAGGCTGGTATAACAACTACGGCCTTAGAGATAGCCTAGCTACAGTTATCCATGCTCTGATAACTTCTCGTCTGGAGTACTGCAATGCATTATATGTGGGGCTACCTTTGAAAACTGTCCATAAAACTGTCCATAAACAGCTAGTCCAAAATAGGGCAGCAAGATTGTTAACAGGGACTGGCCAGAGAGCTCATATTATGCCGGTATTTTTCCAGCTGCACTGGTTGCCAGTCCATTTCCGGGCCCAATTCAAAGTAGGGATATCGGAGAATTTCACCACGAATCTCGCGGAGGCCGAATGCCAGTGCATTCGGCCTCCTGAAATCGGTGGCGAAACGGTCTGCCCCCCTGCCCCCCCCAGGACAGGACTTACCTTGGGCAAATCTTCCTGGCGGCGGCAGTTCGGCAGTGATGTCTGCGGCGGCTGGTCTTCCGACCAGCTGCCACTGCTGCCATTTCCAGTAAAACAAACAAACAAACAAACAAACAAAAAACATGATAGGCTACGTAAAGATTTATGTAGCCTATCACGGCTAGATTTTAAAAAAATACTGTGATAGGCTATGTAAATTTTTACGTAGCCTATCACGGCTAATTTAAAAGAAGAAAAAAAACACGTGGGTATGCAAATGGCGGCGCCCATGGGTGCCGCCATTTGCGTTCTTTATTTTGACATTTCTTAGTCTATGTAAAAATTTATGTAGACTAAGACGGCAAAAATAAGGGGAACGCAAATAGCGTAGCGTCTACGCTATTTGCGTTCCCCTTATTTTCACCGACTTCATCTACGTAAATGTTTACGTAGACTAAGACATGCCAAAATAAGGAACACAAATGGCGGCGCCCATGGGCGCCGCCATTTGCATACGCGCGTGTGTTTTTTTCTTTTAAATCAGCTGTGATAGGCTACGTAAACATTTACATAGCCTATCACGGCTGACTGCAGGGACGCACACAGCGGTGGCTATGGCTGCCGCCATTTGTGGACCCGGCTGGCCAGGATTCAGGGGGGGGAGGGACGGAGCGCCTCCCCCACGGCCAGAATTTTGGGGGGAGGGACGGAGTGCCTCCCCCCCACCTCGAATCAATTTTTTTAAAAGGTAAGTGGCTTTTGTACATCCCTAATTCAAAGTGCTGGTATTAACATTCAAAGCCCTTAATAACTTGGAGACAGGGTATCTGAAGGATTGCCTCCTCCCATATGTGCCTGCCCGGACCCTAAGATCATTCTCAGCAGTCCTTCTCCATAAGCCCCTGCCAATGGAAGTGAGTTGAGTGGCTACCAGGAAGAGGGCCTTTTCTGCTGTGGCACCCCGGCTGTGGAATGAACTAGAGAGGTTCTCCTGGCGCCTATATTGTATTCCTTCTGGCTCTGGGTGAAGACCTTTTTATTCTCTGAGGCATTTTAGCATTTTAGCTTCCTAGTCTTTTAGCTCTGGTGTTTTAAATCTGTACTTTAAATCTCTGCATTGATGCTAGGTTTTATTCTGATTGCATTGTTATATTGTGGCTTTAATGCTTTAAATAAGTAAGTAAATAAGTTCAGTTGTAAAGTTCACATGAAAATCATAAGCATTTTTGTGCACATTTCCTAACACATGATTTTTTAATGCATTTTTTGCCTAATATACATATTTTTCAAGCAATTTCCCTACTATAATGCATTTTTTAACATGCTGTTTCCTAATATATGCATTTTTGTATGCATTTTTTAAAAATCTGAGAACTGCATTGCAAAATTTGGAGGAGTACAAATTCAAAGGATCACTTTTGATTTGCATAGTGTTTCAAAAGTGCGAAATGCAAACTGAACAAATTTCTCCCCCATCCCTAGTCAGTGTATTCAATACTGAGATAAATGGACCAATGGACTGACTTAGTGTAACACAGCTTCATACGTTGGCACATTCATAAAAAGAAAAAGAAAAAGCAAGAACCAACTTCTGAAAACATGTTGTTCCTAGGGAATGGTTTCTTGTTGTGAGGCTACTTTGATACAATTCTTGTGAGGCTACAGCTTGATGGATATTGATAGATAGATGGAATAGTATCATAGATGAAATGGAGCATGTGCTGGAACCCTGGAACCCTTTCTGGAGTACATTGGGAACTAAATTTTCAGCTGACCACTGTAGCTGTATCTTTAAGAACAACTTGATATCCAATTTTTTGCAAGTAGTGATGTCCATTCCCATGCTACAATAAATTTCAATCATTGAGTTTTTCTCATCAAACTGCTAATAAAGGCTCGAGAACAGCTTAGGCCATCACCAACAGCTTAGGCCATCGCTCCCCTCCAATTAGTTGGCAGAACTGTAATCACAGAAGGCTAAATATTCATCCAATGAAACTGATTGGCTGGAGATTCAGGACAGAGAAAAGGAAGTGCATAATTTGCATGTGGAATTCACTATCACAAGAGGTGATGGTCAGGCACTTGGATGGCTTTAAAAGGAGACTAAACATGTTCTTGGAGGATGAGTCTAGCAATGGCTACTAGCCATGATATGCACCCACCAAATTCAGAGGTGGTATGCTGGGAGTAACAGCAAGAGAGGGCTATTGCCTTTATGTTCTGTTGTGAGCTTCTCAGAAGCATTGGACTGGATTGGCTACTGTACTGTGGGAAACAGGATGTTGGACTAGATGGACTTGCAGTTAAGAGACACCAGGGATTAATGCCTCTGTATCTAAAGGAGGGCTTTGCAACCTGTCGCTAGGGATGTACGAAATGTACTTACCTTTCCGCAGATTATGTTTATGGTGGGGGGGAGGCGTTCCGTCCCTCCCCCCTGAATCCTCGACGGGGGGGAGGTGCTCCGTTCCTCGCCCCTGGAATCCTCAATGGCCGGCTGGGCTCCACGGCGGCTCTGCGGAGCAGCCGGCCAGGCCCAGGCCAGAGCCGTCCACAGCCGGATTTCCAGCTGTGGAGGGCTCTGGGTAAAAACAAAAAAACAAAACCGTGTTTGCAAATGGTGGCAGCTACGGCCGCCGTCATTTGCATTCCTTATTTTTGGCCATCTTAATCTACGTAAATATTTACGTAGACTATGACGGCGAAAATAAAGGGGAATGCAAATAGCATAGCGGGTGCTATTTGCGTCCCTTTTTGATTCGCCGTTTTAGCCTACGTAAATATTTACGTAGGCTAAAACGGCAAATCAAAAAGGGACGCACGCAAATCGCGCCTGCTACGCTATTTGCGTTCCCCTTATTTTCGCTGTCTTAGTCTACGTAAATATTTATGTAGACTATGACACCAAAAATAAGGAACACAAATGGTGGCGGCTGTAGCCGCTGCCATTTGCGTACGCAGTTTTTTGTTTTTTGTTTTACCCAGCCATAGGCTACGTAAATCTTTATGTAGCCTATCACGTCTTGTAAAAAACAAACAAACAAACCACAAGACTGCAAATGGTGGCGGTGCGGCGGCAGCCGGTTGGAAGACCAGCCGCTGCCGCCGAAGCCGCCACTGGAGCCGCTGCCGCCCGGAAGATCCGCCCCAGGTAAGTCTCGTCCTGGGGGGGATCCGGGGGGGGGGGCGGTTGGCAGGCCGTTCTGCCACAGATTTCAGGGGGCCGAATGCACTGGCATTCGGCCTCACCGAGATCCGTGGTGGAATTCTCTGCCATCCCTACCTGTCGCCCTCAGTCTAATCTCAAAAGCCCTATGTAAGTGATCAATTCAGAGTCCTCTGGAAAAGCACTGAAGGAGGTAGAGGGGAAAATGGGTGACAGGGAGAGAAAGAGCGAGGGGTGGCAGAATGTGTGAGAGAAAAGGGGTGACTTTTGACTCTAGCCCTGCCCTTGCTGGCTTTGACTCTGCCCACGGCTGGCATGTGGGTCACAAGAGATTACCTCTGAGCAGTGCCAGCTCCATGTTTTTGAGGCCCTTTGGCAAGCCACCCTGCATGGGCCCCCCCTCAGTAGTCTGCCTTCTCCCCACCATTGTCACCAGCTGCTCTTGCTCCTCCTCTTCTTTCTCATCATTGCTTCTGCTGGCTTACTTCACAGGCAGAGAGCCAGTGAGTGAGCAGATGGTGGCAGCTACTGCTCCTCCTCTTTTTCTTCGCCACCAACATTTTCTGGGCCTGAATGAGAGGCAGGTGAACAAGCAGGTTGCAATGGTAAACAGCAGGAGCAATTCCTGGGGGCTTTTGTTAATGGGCCCCTCTGGGGTATGGGCCCTCAGTAGGTGCCTGACCATTCCTGCCTTTGGTGCTGGCCCTGCCCCTGAGGGAATGCAGCCCTTGCCAAAAAAAGGTTGCCCACCCCTGATGTAAAGCATCAGTAAGTTATAGATGCCCCAAAACAGCCTAGAGAAAGCACTTTGAATTAGGGATAGCGGAGAATTTCGCTGCGGACCCAAATGAGGCCAGATTCAAAAGAATCCAGCCTTCGGAGTCCGTGGTGGAACAGATGACTTACCTCCGCCTCCCTCCAGAATCCTCAGGAGCCGGCTCCTCTCCACGGAGATTCTGCGGAGCTGCACGCTGGTTCCATATCGCTGAGGAATGAATACAGCCACAAATGGCATAGCAGACGCCCCTTGCAGCTGTAAAGCCCTTAGTTTAACCTAATTGCAGCCATTTATGGCTGCATTTAGGTTAAACTAAGGGCTTTACGGCCGCAAATGGTGTCTGCTACACCATTTGCGGCTGTATTCATTCCTCAGCGATACGGTAATGGTGGCCACCATTACTGTATCACCATTTGCCAGCGATACGGAGCTGGCATGCAGCGCTGCAGAATCAATGCGAAGGGGAGCCAGCTCCTGAGGATTCCAAGGGGAGGAAAGGATCGCCTCCCCCCATGGGCGGATTCCCCACAAACTGGAAGGTAGGGAATCTGCCCATCCCTACTTTGAATGTACTTGATGAGATCTTCCCTACATTCCCTATCCCTTACAGGTATAGTTAATTTCTAATTGCATAAAGTTGAAGTCAAAAGCATATCTTTCTTTCTGACTGCAACAGAGAGTTAGGCTTGTGATGAATGAACTAAAAAGTACCCTGTAGCGACAAAGAAAGATTAGGGCATTAGAAAACTGCTTTCCTGTGACTGAAACAGCCAGATCAACATTTGATTAGTTCCTAGATTGTAATTGAATCAAAGCTTTGAAGTGAAATGCAAAGGTATATCGATTTTTCTTGTTGACTAATCAAGAAGCAACAATTTAAACGCTGGGGAGCGGGGGAGTGCGCCAGAAAACGTAATCGCTATTAAAGCATAACATATGACAAGAATCAATAGATGGCTAATTTCATGCAAGTCTGGATACTTCTCATTACTTGAAATTAAACAGGTTATGTTCTGTACTGACTTACACTCCAGCTAACCTCATTGATTTCTGAGTACAGCCCCACCGAATACCTGCACATCCATCTAGCTATATGACAAATACCTTGCATTTCCTCTTTACCTGATCTGCCCTTACTGGAGCAAATGGCAAAACTCCTGCCAGCTGTACTTAATTCAGGATCAGGCACCTGATCTTAATCATCAGATGCCCCCTGAATTAAAAGGACACCCACTGTGCTTAACACTTTCTCCAGGCCTGATTCAGTTTTCATCCAAGCTTCCTGGCTACACTGCTCTCCACTGAAATGCATATCCTTGCAGGCAGGTGAGTTAAGTTCCTTCCTCCCCCAACCTGGTACCCTCACCCTCCAGATGTGTTGGATTGCAACTCCCATCATTCCCAGCCAGCATGGTGGCTGTGCTGGCTGAAAATTATAGGAGTTGCAGTCCAACACATCTGGAAGGCACAAGGCTAGGGAAGGCTGAATTAGGCTGAGGTTGCAATCCTACACCCCAAAGATTCTCCAGTTGCATTCCACAGACCATTGGTGGTCCGCAGTCTTCACTGAGCCAGTTTGTGGAAATCTTTTTTTTGTTTCTTTATCAGCAGGGTTCAAAACTACCGTTCAGGACTTAAAGCCTTCACAAGGTTAGCACTGAGAATGTCTGACAAACATTACACCTGACTTCACAAAACTTTGCTCACAAAAATGGGCCCATCCTCAGGATTAGAAATGCCCTACCCCACGTCCGGCTTGCCTGGTCATGGGCGGGGGCATTGCAGGTGAGGGGGGAAGTGGTCTGGTATGGTGCCACTGGCTGTTGGGAGTGGCCTGAGAAGCATTTTAGCTCTCTGGGCCCCTCCCTGCCTCCTCTTCAAAGCACAGCTCCCTCCCTCCCTTTATGCAGTGTGGGTTCTGCTGACTGCACTTTTGGGGGCCAGTAGGAATTTTTGGCACACAATCTGATTGGTTGGGGCTGTGTGTCTTTTTGCCTACTTCACCCTGTAAGTGGGGAGGGTGTGTCCACTAGGTAGATTTGGTTTATCTGGTTAGGTTAATGTGGTCACATTTTGTTCTCCAGGTAAGCTGCTAGGGATGGCACTGCTGTGGAGAACGGGGATGGTGAACATTCTGAGGCACTGCTTTGGTGACAGGTGATGCCTGAGGGCCTCCTGCTCAGGGTTTTGTGGCCCCAGAGGGTGCAGGGATAAGAGTTACCTGCGAGGCCAACTCACCTCACCCACCTGGTGTTTTGCAGCCCAGGAGGAGGGTGACAGGGGAAGGCCTCCCTTCCCCAAAAGGGGTAGCACTGGGGGGTGACAATCTGTGATGTCACTCATCAGGCTTCGAATGTGTTGCCTGTGACATTGCCTAGCTAGTTGCTGGCATAGATCAGTTGCCTGTCCTGGTCTTTCCCCCTTTGCAGATTTTACAATAAATGTGGCTCAAATTTGATACCAAATTGTGTCTCATCTCTTTATTTCTCTGCCTTCTTTCGCCTGCAAAGGCAAGACTACAGCTATTAAAATGAGTTCAGTATGCACTTTGATTTGTAGAACAAACAAAAAAAAGTGTAAGGGGTCTGCCAAGACTCCCAGCAGTTTCCAAATGATCTGTGGGGGGAAGCTCTTGCTATACCCAGTTTCCTGGGAGTAAATTCTATTAAACTCAATGGGACTTATTTTTGAGTAGGCACATGTAGAATTATGCTGTAAGAGAGAGCAAGCAGGTGAAGGTCACCTGAATAGGAATTTAAGCCCAAGTACACTACCCTTCACTGACTGAGTCCTACTGAACTCCAAAATCATGAATGATGTTTATTATGTGGCTGAGAGCAATGATAAGGAGTCCCACTGAAACATCTCAGGCCACAATATCACCACATTAATGTTTTCATTTAGAACTCACAAAAATAATAGGCCAATAGATTCATGAGCAGAGGGTGGGGAGGGGAGAGACTCCTTAAAATGTCATTCAGCAGTCTGCTTTATGAAAGAAAGGCTATTCATCATCTATATTTGCTTGATAAAAAGTTGCAGTTCAGTAGCAGGGGCCAGAAATGATTTCAAAACCAGTCCTCCAAAACATGCATCTGGGAACAACATACTGATTCTCAATGTGAAACACACAAATGCAAAATATTTGAATATGTATTCCAAACACATACACAGAAATCAGAGGCAGTTCTCAAATCAACGCTGCATTTTTCTTACATGAATACTATCTGATTCATTTTATTATTAATTCTTCAAAAGCAAAAAAAAAGAACAAAAACAGCTAATGCGTTATCAACGTCCCTGCATATTGCACTACTCATCTTTTAAGAGCAGCTCAATGCAAAATGGAAATTTAGGTTAAAGTCATTCCTATTTAAAATGGGCAGAATATGATCCTTTCTGTTTCCTACTAAAATTCAGTTGGATCACACTCATTGGTGACTGAAGTCAAAATAAAAGAGAGCAAACATGTGCAATGCTGAGAACCTTGGGGCGCTTTCTTTCTAGTCTTTGCACTGGGGAAGGGGGCTGGGGCGTAGGCTCTTTCTGTGTCATACCTGTTCCCCTAGGCCCTCCTGTTCATTGTGACACACTGACCAAATCCACATGATCACTGCAGCCCACCATAACTTGTTTAAATCATGGCAGGTTGTGGCATGTGCTGGCTACCATTTTGAATATGCAAGCCATGGGTTGTTCTAGGGTTATCTGAGGGTTGTTAACTTTTGCATAACCCATGGTGCCTGGGTTTGCATGACATGACAAGCCATGGTGCCAGCCCACCATGGCTTGCATATTAAAAATTCTGGTTGGTGCACATTGCCAAGCCCTGCAGGTTAATTAACCCATGGTGGTTTGTCGTGACATGTAAACAGGCCCAGTGGATGTCCATGGCCTAATATGTTCTTTAAGTTTGGCCATTATTGTGGATTTCTCAAAATTTATTGTACTAGCTAAAGGCCATGACTAGGGATGGACAGACTCCCCTCTGTCTGCACTCGTCGATCACTCGCCAAACCACCTACCCTGCCTGCCCCGCTCGCTGTGCTGCTGGAGCTGCTGGAGAGCTCAGCAAGCTACCAACAAGTGCTGTGGGGCCAGTCATCCCTGTAGCAAGCCAAGCCATGGTTAGGCACAAAATGGAGGGGAATAGGGGAAATTGGGGGATAGGAGAACAGCTGCTCCCTTTTCAATGAAGAATCTAAAATCTGCAATTATCCAGTACAGCACCCGAAGGCTCCATATGAGAGCACCCCACCACTGCAATTTTGCCCCATTCCAGCAGTCAGGGAGTTATAGCTCCCACTCCCTTTTTCCTGTTACGCACACTTTTCATTGAAGAAGCTAAAGTCTGAAATTATTAGGGCTGGCGGAGAATTCTGCCATGGATTTCAGCGAAACCCGTGGTGGAATGGCCTCCCAACCCCCGCCCACCTGCAGAATCCCCCCCGGGATGAAGCTTACCTGGGGTGGATGTTCAGGCGGTGGCGGTTCCGGTGGTGGCTCTGGCGGCAGCAGCAGTGGCAGCTGGTCTCTCGGCCGGCTGCTGCAGACTCAAATGGCGGCCACCACACCATTTGCGTAGCTGCCTTTGCTGTGATAGGCTATGTAAATACTTACGTAGCCTATCATGGCAAGCAAAAAACCAACCAAAAAAAAACCGCATATGCAAATGGCGGCAGCTACGGTGGCCACCATTTGCATTCCCTTTTTTTCGCTGTTTTAGCCTACATAAATATTTACGTAAGCTATTAAGGTGAAAAAAAGGGGAATGCAAATAGCGTAGCGGGTGCCATTTGTGTTCCTTTCCCCCCCACCGTTTTAGCCTACGTAAATATTTATGTAAGCTATTACGGTGAAAAAAAAAGGAATGCAAATAGCGCCCACTACGCTTTTTGGGTTCCTCTTTTTTTTGCCGTAATAGCTTACGTAAATATTTATGTAGGCTAAAACAGCGAAAAAAAGGGAATGCAAATGGCGGCCACCGTAGCCGTTGCCATTTGTGTACGCAGTTCCCCCCCCCCCGGAAGGCTGCCCAGCAGCTGGATGTCTGGCTGCGGACGGCCCTGGCCGGTGGTTCCACAGAGCCGCTGCGGAGCGGAGCTGGCCAGGGAGGATTCCGGGGGGAGGGACAGAGCGCCTCCCCCCCCCACTGCAGAAGCCCCACAACAGAACAAGGTAAGGGATTCATACATCCCTAGCAATTATCCAGTACAGCATCTGAAGGATCCCCATGAGAACACCTCAGCTGTGCCATTTTGCTCCACTTCAGCAAACTGTCAAGGACTTATAGCTCCCACTTTTTTGCTGTTGTTATGCAACTTTTCCATGAAGAAGCAAAATTCCACAATTATCCACTAGAGCATCTGAAGGCTCCTCACCTGTGCAATTTCACTGCATTCCAGCAAACTGTCAGGGAGTTATAGCTCCCACCCCCTTTTTTCTTCTCTGGTCACTTTTCCATGAAGAAGCAAAATGGCTATGCGGGCAGAGAGGGGATGTGCAATTGTACTTTTTTGCAATTGTGTTTTGCACAGTTTTGCTTTTGCACAATTTTGCTATAGTGCTAAAGCACTACAGTAAACAGCAGGGCTCTGCCAGCAATATCTGGGAGAGTGAAATGGGCAACTTCACTGTATCACTAATGTGCTATAGTGGTTCAGTGATTTTAAGAAATAAAGGCTTTATATCATCAATGGCTAAGGGGGGGTGTTGCACAATTTCACTTCAGGGCTATAGCAAGCAGAAGTGGTTCTGCTAACATTGTGTGCATGTATGCGTGCGTGCGTGTATGCGTGTGTGTATGAAATGCACAACTCCACTTTATTGTAATTGATTTTGACAACAATAAAGGTGTCTATGCCAGCAATGCCTGGGGGGGGGGGGAATGCACAATTGAGGTTTTCTCCTGATCCTGCAAACTCCCAAGGCTTTATTTGTGCCACCCCCTTTTTGGTGCAACTGGGATTTTCCCTCTCCTGGAGTAATTGCACAGGGTTTTGATAGTGTGTCAGGTGCCTCCTGACAAGGAGAAGCTGCATGTGAAGTTTTGTCCCAGTCCTGCAAACCTCAAACATGTTATAGCTGCCACCCTTTTTGGTGCACATGGGATTTTCCCTCCTCTGGGGTAATTGTGCAAGGTTTTGATGGTACATTGGTTGCCTGCCTCCCAACTAGGAGAGTCTGTGTGTGAAGTTTGGTCCCAATCCTGCAAGCCTCCAAGGTTTTATAGCTGCCACTGCCTTTTTTGGTGCACACAGGATTTCTGCTCCTTTGGGAGTTATAGCTCCAACCCTGTTTTTCCTGTTATGCATATTTTCAGTGAGGAAGCTACATTGCACAGTAATCCAGTACAGCACTTGATGGTGCGTCAGGTGCCTGCCAACTAGGAGATGCTGCATGTCAAGTTTGGTCCCAATCCTGCAAACCTCCAACAAGTTATAGCTGCCCTCCTTTTTGGTGCTCATGGGATTTTCCCTCCTCTTCCCTTTCCCTTCCCAGATGCTTGTGCCATCCCTAGCCATGACAAATACATTAAAAGTAAAGAATATACAGAAGTACCAAAATTTCACCATTGTGAAATCATACAGATGAATTATGAATTACCACGAGCAAACTCCACTTTAACTTAACATTCTGAATCTCCAAGGCAGTTTATAGCAATTTAATTCTCTCTTTCTAATCTATTTTGCTGCCAAGGCAAAGAGAGGCTCTTTATGTGTCACATAGCAATTAGTGTCACTCGGAAGGAAAAGAACCGTTTCTGTAATGGCATTCCTACATCTTGCATCACTATACAGAGGGCAGGTTAGCATGTAGTGAACAATGTCTTCCACTTGGTGTTGGCTGCAGATACATAACCTACATTCAAATGGCACATTGTTATAGCGTCCATCCCGAACTGCAGTTGGCATAACTTGAAATCGCATCTCAGTAAAATAATTTCTTAGGGAAAGAGGCCTCAGTTTAGACAAATAGCTGGCCCTAAAATGATCTGTTTGTTTCAGAAGAGGAAACTACAGGGAAAATTTAGAGCTCTTAAGTAATTGCAGATGTCTCCTAGAATCTATCCAAAAGAACCAGTCCCTTAGTTGCCTCTTATCCATATAAAAGGTGGAGATCAGCTCAGGAAAGTAATAGCTACATGGAATCTTTTGGAACATTGACTTCCAATAATGATTTTTATTCATTTTCAGGTAACACATAGCAGGCAAACGCTGTTGTTGGTTTGTGCAGATCTGAGGCAAATTGTCTTGTGAATAGGGATGGATGGACTCACCGGCACCTGGCTTTGTGGGGTGCTCGCAAGTCACCGCCCACCCATTTGTGGTGTGATGTAAGCTTCTGGATGGCCTGGCGAGTGCCCGACAAAGTCACAGGGCCATCTGCCCTTGTACCAAGCTGCCATTTTGCACAACAATGGGACTTGGCGCTTGCAGGTTGGGAATGTTGCATAATTGGCAGAGGTAAAGGTCCATTTACGCAACATTACAGGCGTGAATGCTCCAGTCACACCTGTAATGTTGCATAAATGGCCCCTTTATGGCCATCTATTATGCAACATTACCATCCTAGAAGAGCCCAAGCTGCCATTATTGTAGAAAAGGGTGGCTCACTATGAGGGTGGATGGCTGCTAGGCACTCACCAAGGAGTGGGGTGCTCACTGAGCAGGGTCCAGGAGGGCAAGTCGGGGGGGGGTCTATCAAAGTCTACCCCCCCCAGTCTCTTGTGTCATCCTTACCTGTGAATTTGATCTTCATCTTCATTGTTTGCACTAAAAACAGACAGATTTCACTTGCAAACTTTAGAAGGATTGTTTTTCTGGTCTTTGCTCCTCTATCCTGGCAGGAAACGTGTTTTTTTTTTAATCAGAATCCATGGAAATGGGCATGAGTGGCCAACGTAAGTGTCCCAAAACAGTGCATGATCTTCCTCTTACTTTTATCCTCACAACAACCCTGTGAGGTAGGTTAGGCTGAGTGTCAGTGACTGGCCCAAAGTCACCCAGTGAACTGCACGGCTGAGTGGGGACCAGGACCCAGGAATCCCAGTCCAACACACTAACCACCACACTGGCTTTTCTTCAATTGCTTGAGTAATTTGCTAGCTGGTTCTTAAAACAGCTTACACTAATTAAGAAATATATCAAAAACATGGAGTCCAAGCAAGCAGCAACAACAGTGAACACACAATGAAAATAACTCGCCTTCCTAATAAAATGACCTTACTCTAAATATAGATGTTAAAACAATCACCAGAGCTTCAATGTTCAAGCCTTATAAAAGCAGAATTCTCACAAAGTAGCCTTAAGGCACTGCTGGCTGGGGAATGCTGGGAGTTGTGGGACTTTTTTTCTGTCTAAACACGCATAGGATTGCACTCTTAGTGTCTTTGTTATACTTTTTAATGATTCAGCTTTAGTGCTTGGTAGCCACTTGGTGAGTTCTCGACAGCAGGCACCAGTATTGAGAAGGCTCTGTCACTCCAGCAAATTTACTGTATGTATGATGGGAATTCTAAGCAGAGCCTTCTCTACTAACTGTAACAGATAGAAAGGCTCATGCAGGGAATGTCCATTACTAATTAACTTAGGGTGGGCGGCGGGGGGGATTTGTCCAAATTATAGAGTACAGTCCTGTATTTGAAAGGCTGCCAGAAGACAGTCCTCTATTGGAAGGCCTCCTCTATTTAAAGTCTGACCAGTCCAAGCCCAGTTTAAAGATAAAGAACCTTAAGATGGGAATAGGGATGGGCAGATTACTTACCCTGTTCTGGGTGGGGCGGTCCATGGATGGGGGGAGGCGATCTGCCCCCCCAATCCATCCAGGCAGGCTCTGCTCCATGGTGATGCTGCAGAGCTGGCCACTGGCTCCACAGCACTGGCGATATGGCCGGCTGCCATTGCCGTACCGGATCACTGTGCTAAGTCCAGACGCAAATGGCGGCCACTACGCCATTTGCATCCCTTTCTTCACATGATAGGCTATGCAAGTTATATTTGCATAGATATTTGTGTAGCCTATTGCATGAAAACAGGGACTCAAATGGTGTAGTGGACGCCATTTGCATCCTGACTAAGCACATCACTATGGCACGGCAATGGTGGCTGGCTGTATTGCCAGCGCTGCGGAGCCGGCGGTAGGGGTGTACGAAACCCCACTTACCTGGCTCCGCCGGGTTCCGCTGGGGGGGGGAGGTGCTCTGTCCCTCCCCCCGGAATCCTCGCCGGGGAGGAGGCGATCTGGTCCTCCCCCCCAGAATCCTCGAAAGCCAGCTGTGCTCCGCAGCGGCTCTGCAGAGCAGCTGGCCAGGCCCAGGCCAGGGCCGTCTGCAGCCAGATTTCCGGCCGCGGAGGGCTCTGGGTAAGGGGGAAAAAAAAAACGTGTACACAAATGGCGGCGGCTACAGGCGCTGCCATTTGCACTCCTTATTTTTCTTCATCTTAGTCTATGTAAATATTTACGTAGACTAAGACGAAGAAAAATAAGGAACGCAAATGGCGGCGGCTGTAGCCGCCGCCATTTGCGTACGCATTTTTTTTTACCCAGATGTTTTAGGCTACGTAAAAACTTACGTAGCCTATCACGTCTGGGTAAAAAACAAAACAAAAAAGCGTACGCAAATTGTGGCGGCTACGGCCACCGCCATTTGCGTTCCTTATTTTTCTTTGTCTTTCTTTTTTTTTTTTACCCAGACATGATAGGCTATGTAAAAACTCTGTAAAAAAAAAAAAAAAAAGACAACACTGCAAATGGCGGTGGTGGCAGCCGGTCAGAAGACCAGCCGCCGCAACTGCCGCAGCCGCCGCAGCCGCCACCGCCCAGAACATCCGCCCCAGGTAAGTCTTGTCCTGTGGGGGATCCACGGGGGGGCGGGGGGTGGCAGGTTGTTCTGCCACGGAGTTCGGGGGGCCGAATGCACTGGCATTCAGCCTCACCGAGATCCGTGGAGGAATTCTCTGACATCCCTAGCCGGCTGCCAGCTCCGCAGTATCACCACGTGGAGGAGCCGGCCTGGACAGATTCCAGAGGGGCACGGAGGTGAGTGCTCCATTCTGCCAGGGACCCCAGTGTGGCTGGATTCTTGGAATCCGGCCTCATTGGGGTCCGTGGCAGAATTCTCTGACATCCCTAGATGGGAAAGCAGACTAAGAAGGCTTACAAGTCACCTGGTCACAGTCATCCCCTTTATGGTGAGATGTATTGTATTTCTATTTAAATTACAGTAATTATTTCTAAATTTGTATCTATACATATATATTAGCATATGCAATGTTTATGTAAAACAGGACTGGCCTCTTTTGTCCTATTTTTTTTGGGTGATTCATTTCCACCCTAAATTAAACCTGGATCCTAATGGGTTGTTGAGTAACTACAACTCCTTATCATATGCAAGGGAACAGTGATGTGAAAGATTTAACTTTGCTATACATAGAATAGTCCACAATCCTGTCTAGATAGGTGTCCGCCTCCGAACTTGGAGGAGACTGCCTACCCAAAGCAGGGCAGGAGAAGCATGGAGGGGATCATTCTCTCCGCGTTTCTCCTGCCCTGCCTCTGAGGCAGCGCGGAAGTGGGGGGAGTTCGGTTCTTCAGAAAACAGCATATCCTATGGCCATCTAGCTGCTGTCTAGAGGCCATAGGATTGCTCCCTCCAAAAGGAAACCGTCTTTTAAAATTGAAAACAAAGAAGGTTTATTTGGCACAACAGGATTGGAAATAGGGACTGGGTTGGGATGAGGAAAGGATATCAGGGATGATAATTAAAATAAGTCAACACTATAAACTACACAATATAACTCTTGCTTTTAGCTTTGTGTTCTAACCTCTCACACTCTCTCTCACACTATCTGACACACTCTGTGTCCCACAGACTATCTCCCTAGATGTTCTCACTCTTATCTCCCAATCTCATCTAGGAATGTCGGAGAATTTCCTCACGAATCTCCGGGAGGCCGAATGCCAACGCATTCGGCCCCCTGAAATTGGTGGAGAAATGGTCCGCCACCCCCCGGAATGGGACTTACCTTTGCCGAATGTCCCTCGCGCTGGCGGCTCCTGGCAGCGGTTTGGCGGTGGATCGGCGGCGGCCGGTCTTCCGACCGGCTGCCGCTGCCACCATTTCCAAGTGAAAAAAAAACACACACAAGCAAACATGATAGGCTACATAAAGATTTACGTAGCCTATCATGGCTAGATTTTCAAAAAACACCATGATAGGCTACGTAAATCCTTATGTAGCCTATCACGGCTGACTTTGGGGAAAAAAAAAAGCGCGTACGCAAATGGTGGTGCCCATGGGCGCTGCCATTTGCGTACGCACTTTTTTTTTTTCAAAAGTCAGCCATGATAGGCTACATAAGGATTTATGTAGCCTATCACGGCTGACTGCAGGGACGCAAATGGCGGTGGCTATGGCCGCCGCCATTTGCGTCCCGGCTGGCCAGGAGGATTCGTGGCCGGAGGGATGGGGCGCCTCCCCCCCAGCCAGAATTTCGGCCGGAGGGACGGGGCGCCTCCCCCCCGGCCAGAATTTCGGCGGGGAGGAATGGAGCGCCTCCCCACCACCACGAAGCAAGCTGCAGGACCAGGTAAGTGACTTTCGTCCATCCTTATCTCAGACTTATCCAGCTGTACCCAATCTACCTTCCTCCCAGACTGATCTGACACCCTAGAAACAATAACCCCACCTTTTTTCTGTACAAGCTCTCATCCAATCACACTGCATTCCATTCTCTCAGCCACTCTCCCTTTCTTCCACTTGCCAAACTGTCATTCTTCCCCACACTTTGCCAAACCCCGCCTCACACTCACCTGTCAATCATTCTAGACACATACCAGCCAGCATACGCATATACAAACCTTTACTATATACATATTGTGGATGTGGAATCGCCACATACACACTTGTCATTTATTTCATTTCTTTGATTTATGGACTTGTACCCCACCTTTTAGAAAGTCTTCTCACAAGGCAGCTTATAAAAAGATAGATAATAAAACATTGATGATAAAATATTGTTCTTAAAAAACAAATTGCTAAAAGGATTTACAAAAGCCAGTCAGCATTAGCGCTGATCTCATTTCATTTTGGGGTTCACCCAAATTTGATATTTTGAGGCAAGCCCCTGAAATGGAAGAAAAAGAGAGAGGATGAAGTGATTCACAGGGAGAGGATCAAGGGGGGACCTTTTCCTACTTTTAAATACATTTATTTCCCCCTTCCTTTCAAAAAAACAAAGAAACCAGTTTTAGAAACAAACTGGTGGCTTTGGTGGCAGCTTTAGTGGCCCAACAGCAGCAGCAGAGCTCCAGCCATCATTATTCTTTCTTTCCAGAGTGCATCTGGGGCCCAAAACGGACATTAAGCTAGATCCGTATGTGGCACCTATGTCTTTTTTCAGGCTTACTCTAGAGTAGGCATAGGAGCCTCAATCTGGATTGTGACTCTAGCATGGAGGTTAGGGGACTTTTAAGGTATGGATTGGGGCCCCTGTGCATACTCTAGAGTAAAAATAATAATAAAAAAGATGTCGCTGTTACATATCAATTTAAACTAAGTCATGCCTATTTTGACCCTCAGAAGGAAGCCTGGTGGTGACCAGCACTCCGCTGCCGAACTCCCCCTATTCATCACCTGTGAATGGGGTGGGTAGGTGGCCATTTCAGCCTAAAAGTTAACAATAAATGGCCTTTCTGAACAAAAACACCATCTGATGTTAACCACAGGCAGAAGGATTATCAAAACGGTTCTGGTATACACACCTTTCTTCACAGAAGACTCCTAGAAATCTGTGGTTGTTTGCCTGAATCCAGTCCTTGGTATTACATGGCTGGCCACTGCTGAATCCAACCAGGTTCTTCCTATGATCTTACAAAATCAGTTACCCAAGAATTCCTGCAGTTGGTTCTATGTGTGGTATTAATAATTTTTCTGAAAAGTCAAACCACTTGTTTAAATCCCTCCAATCAGATAAGAATTAACATTAGCAGCATTTTTCTCTCTCCCTTAAACAAAGTGCTGCAGTTGGTTTGGGCTTTATGGCCAGTACTGCATTCAGCAATGTGGATGGGCTCTCATTGAGCAAAATATATAATACCATCTCCCTTGAGTTACACTGTATGTCTTTAGTATTCATTACAGTCTCCCATTTATTTATTTATTTTCAGTTTAGCCACCTAATGGGCTTGAGGATTTAAGGATTTGTCTATAATTGCTCCCAGATCTCTTTTTAGGTCAATACATTGCTGTTCGTTTTCCATTTAACTGTGGAACGTTCTCTTTATTTTTTGTTCCAAAACTCATTAGTCCACATTTATCTGTATTTGTCATCCACCAGCCAGGTGCATTAATTACTTTCCTCATTAAGTATTACATTACTCAGTTACTTGTTATTATATTGCAGACACACACACCAAACCATACCTCACTGCTTCATGAATATTTTAGCAAATAAAAATGGTAGTGCTGAATCTTTCATCACAATATGATGACATTGTCAGAGTTGTCACTGGATAAGCACCACCTCATTCCAAAAATGAGTATGGAGCCTAAACATTTCTGATGCTTCTGGTTGCTATGCCAGGATATCCCATTCATTTTTAACTCATATTATATTCTGAACCTATTAGTCTCTTTTAGCTGGGGTGATACATAACATTATGGTATGCCGTGCTGCAGCTATAACCTATATTTGCCATGTAACCCCATATTCTAAGTCTGATTGTTCCAAGTGATCCTCTGGTTGATCCAAGTGATTTGTAAGTTGTTGAACAAGGGGGCCACAGGAAATGCTGCACTTTCCTATTCTATCCTGTCCCACCGTTGCCATGTACCAGCCTAGTTTCAAACATAACTACAATGTCACAGGAAATGGGGTCACAGTTGCCAGCCTCCATCTGAAAGATCCTTCTTGCCCCTTCCAAAGTTTCAAAGCAGTGAGGGATATCTCAATGTGCCTCCCAAACCACTGTGACAACACCACTAGGGATGGACAGACTCATTTCCATTGGGGTGCAGCTGCCTGGACCTACTCGCTCATGCTGCCTGCCAAGCCGCACAAGGAGCCCCTCCTCTCCACGCCAAGGACTCTGACAGTCAAGCCCTTGTGCTTTATGCACATGCGAGCTTGACTGCTGGAGTCCTTAGCCTGGTGCACCCCCCAGTGCTCTCGCCCTCACCTCCTCCTGAGTTGGACAGGGCTAGAGTGCTTGGGCACCTGTCCCTGCTGGTTGTCAAGGGCTTCCTTGACAGCCAGCAGAGGCAGAACAAGTCCTCAGTGCTGCTTCCTCTCAGCTGCTCGCTGAGCTTCGAGGTGCTCAGCGGCTGGGTCTGTCAGCGACCTAGGGCTAGGCGAGCAGGGTCCAGGAGGCCAGATGGGGGTGGGGGATCTGTCGGACTCCACCCCTCCTCAGACTCCTGTGCCATCCCTAAACACCACATCGTTTAACTGCTGCAGCAGCTAAATCATTAATTTTTCTCCAGAGCACAAGAGAGAGGAGTGTGGAGGAGTAGGGTAGGGATGTGAAGGTTTGTGTGAAGGTTTGAGGCCTATAGAGGCATGGTAAAAAGGTCAGGCCTAGAGGCCTGGTTTATTGTTGTTGTTGTTGGGAGGGGTATTGAGAGGAGTAGTATCCTTGAGAGGAGTAGTTTCATTTCCCCGGTTAAGTTTCATTTTCCTGAATTAGGTTGCATTTCTCCAGGTTTGAAACAGTACTTCAAGGGGATAAAAAGGAAGAGAGAGCCAGTGAGAGAGAGAGAGGAGAGAGAGAGAGAGAGAGAGAGAGAGACCAACCAGAGCATGAAGAAAGAGCAGGAAGAAGCAGCCTGGAGAAGTCTAAATGCAGCTACAGTAGAGGAACTTGCTTTTTTGCAATCTTTATTTTCCCTTAATGCCTTTTGTATCACTCAGCTCTATTCTGCAAATACTTTTAGTTGTAATTTGCTTGCTTTAATTTACCAGTAAACTGTTACGTTGAGCCCCAGGTACCTGGAGAGTCAATCATCCCATGTCTACTGCCTAAAGCTCATGTTATTGAAAAGGGGAAGTTTAAAAGAAGGAAAATGGGACTCTTAAAGAGGCAAGAGATCCTTAAGGAGTTGCTCAGTGGGTCCAGGTCATAAGGGGAACATGCTGCATTCTCCCTCCTTGCTTTAGAGTACTGAAATTGTTGGGCTGTTTAGCTTGGAGAAGAAATGGAACTGATGATCAGCAATCCAAGATAATTCAAGGGTTGCCCTCAAGGAAGGTCAACCACTTTTCTTGCTTACCACAGACAAGACAATCACTAAGGGGCTCAAGGCAAGCTAATAATGATAAGATTTAAGTTGAATGTTAGGAAGTCTCTCCTAATGGTATAGGATACGTAGGGATGTGGTGGAATTTGGTTGGGTGCATTCAGTTCTTGAGTAAGAAGGATTGACTGGAGGACCTCTGAAATTCCAGCCATGCCCACTGGAGATGTCCTTCAAAAAGGATAGGTTTTAAGTTCTGATGGTCATTTCTGGAAGAGAGTTGGTCTAGATAACTTATTTAACTTCAAATTATAATTTTCAATGATTTATTTCTGGGTATTAAAACCAAATCATGCAACATGCGTCCAAACACTAGAATTATGCTCATGACAATAGCCTGCACTTGAAACACATGGAAGCACGATTCTGTCAATAGCATTTTTTTGCAGCAAAAGGGTGCAAATAGCTTGTTTGAGCCTTTCATACAATGTCATCTGATATCATAATTCTTCTGTCATTCTTTGATACCTACATTTGTCAGTTTACGACTCGTTTAGCAATGCCTATTGTATTTTTTAAACCCCACCATGTGTGGAAAACATTCTGATGTATTTACACCTCATCTTTTCTTGGTACACACCAAGCCCCCTATGGTGTGCAGAATAATCATGATTTCCCATTGCAAAGCATAATTGCATAAATATTTTCTCTGGGAATAAAACTAAATTATAAATTTTTAAGCATGGCCCTGTAAGCAACGGTTTTAATATGTGCAATACATTTTGGCTAGAAGGCAATTAAAACCCGGAATATTTGCTAACATCTACTATAGAGTGATATTGATTTGTTCAACTGCTCTAAGCTGAATGGATAGCACTCATTCTCATGCCGTTGATTAGAAAAAGCAAGGGGTCAGGCAGGTGTAAGTGCTTGACAAAATGTTTATGGGATGAGACAATGGAAAACCTTAAGGGAAAATGGGATGTTAATTTTAAATGGTTCCCATTTACTTTGCTACAAGCTGGGGAGCCCTAGTTCGGTACTTAACGTTTCTTAAAATGAATGTGCTGAGAATGCGTTAAAAAAAGTGCAATATAAAAATCTCACCTGTGAAATTATTTATTTTAAAGTGAATGCAGTAAAGTGAAGGCTGCTGAGTGGAAATCACAAACTGGACTTTCTTAGGAAATAAGCAGAGAGGTTTCCCATAAGGAAATAAGCAGAGAGGTTTCCCAAATACTAGATTGATAAATAAACAAACAAACAAACGCTCTGTGGCAGCAGTCATAGGAAGTTTCAAACTTACTTTCCAATTATATAAGTGTCATTCACCATCTGTCAGCCTCCATATCTGGCCATTTATCTGTATGATGAGTCACTGCAGGGAGCTATCAGTGTTGCCATTACTTTATTTAATGAGGGCCTTGTCTAGTTGCACCCCATTTGACAGCTTGTGTCCGTATCATTCATTCTTTGCCAGACAACCATCAACGTAGCAGGGGATGCAATGCATGCAGCCATTATAGCCTGCTGCTCTTCATTCTGTTAACATTGTTCCTGAGTAAATGTCCTCCTCAAGTCGATCCATCCTGTGAATGCTCATGCTGACAGCCCGATCCAGACATGTTTACTCTGAGGTAGGTCCTGCTGAGTTCACTGAGACTTGCTTCCATGTTTAGGACTATAGCCCAAGTCTCCCAAAAAACTAAAGAGTTCCTTTCAAACAATGCCCTATCTTAAAACACACTGAAGTAGGAAGGAAGATAAAATGTGTCCAGGAAAACTGAACAATCCCCTTTTTGGTTTTGAAACCTGCTTCCAGTGGTTTGCTTTCGTCCTGGGTAGGGAAAACAAAACACACTCATAGACCCTCACCTGGATTAGTAGCTCCCTTGAATGATCTATTTTTAGGGGCTTCTCCATCATCTGTTTCAAAGGAGCAAATGCACTGTTGTTACTTGCCTCCGAATGGATCAGTCTGTTTCTGATCCATGTGAATTTGACCTCTGTTTTTGTAAGTATTTTCTATCCCATTTCCATATTAATCTGTGATTATTATTTTTTGTAAAAGATTCTGCTCAAAAGATTTGTATTTCAATCCATACTTGAAGACATATTTTTGAGAGTATTTTCTCACAATGCACACATTTATAAAATATTTTATTTCAAAGTACACTTTTCTAAAATCATGTTTGCCTGAAACATGCATTTTTAATGCAGTTTGGTACTTTTGATTCAGGAACTGCATTGTGAGACCTATCCTAGAAAAATGTGAAATGCAAAGGATAATTATACGTACCAATCTGCATGTTAGCCTGGGAGGTGTGGATCAGGTCAGTTTGCATCAGAATGTGAACAAATCTAATTCCCCAAGCAACCTTACCTCCTAGGACTTTTTCAGGATCTTCTGAAGGCAAGTATTCATTAAATATTCAATATCCAATATTCAGTATGCATATAGGACAGCTGGTATCTGATGGTATTTGATGTTTGATGTTATTGGCAGTTATCAGGCTACGGTACTTATTATCTGACACCTATTGGCCTCAGGAACTTGAAAGGTAATAGCATTTGATATTTGACCTATTTATTATTTATTTACTATTAACATTTATCTGCTAAAAAGCCATCATTTAAATAATAAAACCTTAAAAAATGAAAACAAGAACAGTAAAATCATTAAAACGTTCAAAGCGACATATTTTAAAAGGCTAAGGGCGCAATCCTGTGGCTGCTAGACAGCGTCTAGATGGCCATAGGATTTTTTATTTTCTGGGAACTGAGCTCGGAGCCAGCGCTCCAGGCTCAGTTCCCAGAAAACTGACTCCCTGCTGCCTCAAAGGTGGCGCAGTTCATCCCCGGCTCTGCACTTGTAAGAGCAGAGCAGTGTGGAGTGGAGCGGCTGAAAAGGGGGCATTCCTGGGGGTGGGGAGGGGATGGCGTAAGTGCTGTCACAATGCTTCCTATGCACCGTCCGGCCTCTCCCCGCCCCGAGGTGCCCTGACTAGACCACCAAAATCAGCCGTCTAGCCACAAATGCAGGGAGGCAGTAGAGCAGAGGAGAAGATCCCCTCCATGCTCTGCCAGCCCTGCATTGGATAGTCGGTCACCTCCAAGTTCGAAGGCAACCAACTACCCCCATAGGATTGCGCCCTAAATTGAAAAGATGCATCTTCACGCCCTTTCTGAAGGCCAAGAGAGTGGGGGCTAATCAATCATAGTTCTTAAGTGAGCACATTCCATAGTCTGGGGAAAACACAGGCAAAAGCCCTTTCACACATGCCTGACAAATGGGCTTCTGCAGGTAATGGCTACCTCAAAAGGTCCTCACCTGCAGATCTTAATACCTGGGCAGGTTCATATACCTCATATTTATCTGCTAAAATGCACTTGTCAGCCAACCTAGGCATATAAGGGCTAAGTACTAATGAAGTCCAAAATGGTTGGAAGAACTGTTGAAGCCATATACAACTATTTACTGGATGTCTTATCCAAAGTAAATCTATGTCAGTGTAATCCTATATGACTCACGCCTCCTTTCCCCCCAAATCCTTGTTATGCTTTGGATCATGGATTCCATGGACAGTATCCAGTGCTGCAGGACCTACTGCTAGTGCAAGGAGAAACTAGCAGGAGCTGTAGTGATTGGAAATAAGTAGGGATGTCAGAGAATTCCGCCACAGATCTCAGTGAGGCCGAATGCCAGTGCATTCGGCCCCCCGAACTCCATGGCAGAACAGCCTGCCACCCCTCCGCCACCCCCGCGGATCCCCCCCCAGGATGAGACTTACCTGGGGCGGATGTTCCGGACAGCGGCAGCTCCAGCAGCGGCTTTGGCGGCGGCAGCGGCTGGTTTTCCGACTGGCTGCCGCTGCCACCGCCATATAAAATGGGATGAATGATCTCATGGTGAGGTTTTTCCAGTACAAACTCACCCTTGGATTAGTGAAAATGAAAAGAAAAAAAAATTGATGTAAAATTCTGACAGTTCTAGGAAGGTTAGCAAAAAGCCACTAAGCAGGTAATGTCTTAAAGTATATTCATGTAACTTAAGTGTTCCTCCTCTAGGAAGCCCCAAAACAACAAAGTACAGAGGCTTTCTTCCTCCGATGGTGATATACTCAGCATCTAGTAATCAGAAGGATGTTACTTCTTCTGAGCATGGTGATTTCATTTTTAACCATCATGCCTATCGACTATGAGTTTGCCTAATCCTCTGAATGTATCAAGAGAAGATGGCTACATTTGGGCATTCTCCTATAGCAACTAGGGGGAAGCTGCATCATGTCTGGGCAACAACAGCAAGAAGGTGGCCTCAATCATGGAAGGGGAGCATTGAAGGGCTCTTGCTCAAGGGTATTCCAAAACCTGAAGCCAGCAAGGATGTCCACTGAAATTGTATTTAAATGGAAATTTAAAGCAAATTTGGAGGTTTCTCTAAATGTATTGGGCATATCACTTTATAATCAGGTTTCACTCCTCAGCACCAGTGTGCTGTTTGGCCTCTCCCATTTTTTAATCCCTCTTCAGATAAAACTAGTGAGGATTAGGGATGTACGAAAGTCACTTACCTTTTCGCAGGGGTGCTTCGCGGTGGGGGATAGGCGCTTTGCTTCTCCCCCCGAAGTTGAGGCGAGGGGGGGGAGCCGTCCCGCCTCGCCCGGCCGAAATTCAGGCGGGGGGGAGGCTTCCCGCCTCGCCCGGCCGAAATTCAGGCCGGGGAGAAGCGCCCCGTCTCCCCGGCCGCGAAACAAAGTCTAACCCCGCCCCCAAAACCCGTGATAGGCTACGTAACAATTAACGTAGCCTATCACGGCTAGATTTCCAAAGTCAGCCGTGATAGGCTACGTAAATTGTTACGTAGCCTATCATGGGGTTTGTTTGGTTTTTTTTACACTTTGTAATGGCGGCGGCGGCAGCTGGTCAGAAGACCGGCTGCCGCCCCCGACGAAAGGCTGACGAACCGCTGCCGGGACCCGCCACCGGGAGGGACATTCGCCAAAGGTAAGTCCCATCCCGGGGGGGGGGCGGGGGGGTAGCGGAGAATTTCACCGCCGATTTTAGGGGGCTGAATGCGTTGGCGCTCAGCCCCCTGAAGATTCGGGGAGAAATTCTCTGCCATCCCTAGTGAGAATTCTTGAGAGGTTCTGTACATCTGCAACTGTATGCTTTAGAAGACTGAGGGGAGATATGATAGCACTCTTCAAGTACTTGAAAGGCTGTCACAGAGAGGAAGGCCAGGATCTCTTCTCAATCATCCCAGAGTGCAGGACACTGAATAATGGGCTCAAGTTACAGGAAGCCAGATTCCGGCTGAACATCAGGAAAAACGTCCTGTTAGAGCAATATGGCGATGGAACCAATTACCTAGGGAGGTGGTGGGCTCTCCCACACTGGAGGTGTTCAAGATGAGGCTGGACAGCCATCTGTCAGGGATGCTCTGACTTGGACTCCTGCATTGAGCAGGGGGTTGGACTCGATGGCCTCGTAGGCCCCTTCCAGCCCTACTATTCTATGATTCTAAGTATGTGCTTCATGGCACTATTGTTTGTATCTCAGTGCTATGTTAGTCCCGGTTCAGCACACTGCATTCCAAAGAACTTGTGTCAAGGTGTACGCTTGATACTCAGCATGAAGCTACATATGTCATTTTGCTGTAACGAATTACAAGTGGTGGTAATGGGGAAATCTTTCTTGGATCACAGCCAGCTGGGGGGAGGCTTATCTTTTCCCTCCCAGTGCAATCAGAGTGAAAACCTATCCATGCCTTATGGCTAGAACACTTAGAAAGGAAGTCTCCATTGGCTCAAAGAAGGACTTTTTTTATCTAGGTTTCTATCTCACAGGATGTGTGTTGGTTCCGTTCATGCTGGAGAGAGAAGATATAAGCTTTCCCTCCCCATGCATTGTGTTCCACGTAAGATTTGCCCCCTGCCTGTAATTAATTAAGGGAAAACAAGATATGTAGCTGCATGCTATGCATCAAGTAAGTGTTTTGTTTGACTCTGAACAAATGATTATTTAGATAGTAAGATGTAGCTTCAATATTATATATCATGCTATCTACTCTACATTCATTCGATCTACATTTCCCCCCCTACAGCCATGGAGCTGTCCACAATAGCCTAATCCCTTGCTTCAAATGAACTTTCAAAGTGGGAATGTTGATTACTTCTGTCTTGCAACCACTATGTATTATCTGCTCTTTGTGCAGTCTGCCATTCAGTCAACTACTGCAGTTAATGCTTGAGAAGTCTATTCCTAGGAAAGTAAAAACAATATAAATACTGTTAGTAGCTGATACAATTATGCATGTCAGAGAAGTCCACAACAGATTAAAATGAGTTTGGATTTCTATGGTTTCTGGATTATATGCAAATTTTGTAGTACAAAAATTCAAAAAAATGCATATTTCCACCCACAGGCTAAAGTGTGAATATGTGGCTTTCAGAAGATTAGTGCATTTGTGCAAAGGCATATTTTTGGGAATGCATATTTGTGCAAGTGCACACTTTCCAACATGAACACAAGTTTGGGAAATTCAACAAAAACCGATTCCATCAATGAGTGGACAAAGATGCCTATCTGTTAGGGATGGTGGAGAATTCCGCCACGGATTTCAGTGAGGCCAAATGCACGGGTGATAGGGATGTCAGAGAATTCCACCACGGATCTCGGGGAGGCCGAATGCCAGCACATTCGGCCCCCTGAAATCTGTGGCGGAACAGCCTGCCACCCCCCATCCCCCCCCGCAGATCCCCCTGGGATGAGACTTACCTGGGGCGGATCTTCCGGGTGGCGGCGGCTCTGGTGGCGGCTGCGGCGGCGGTTCGTCGGTGGTGGCTGTGGCAGCCGGTCTTCCGACCGGCTGCCGCCGCCGCCATTTCCCATGTAAAAAAAAAAAAAAGAAAAGACGTGATAGGCTACGTAAAGATTTACGTAGCCTATCACAGCTAGGTTAAAAAAAAATGTGATAGGCTATATAAATCTTTACGTAGCCTATCATGTCTGACTTAAAAACAAACAAACATGCGCGTATGCAAATGGTGGCGGCTACGGCCGCCGCCATTTGCGTTCTTTATTTTGGCCCGTCTTAGTCTACGTAAATATTTACGTAGACTAAGATGGCAAAAATAAGGGGAACGCAAATAGCGTTCGCTACACTATTTGTGTTCCCCTTATTTTCGCCGTCTTATTTACGTAGACTAAGACGGGCCAAAATAAAGAACGCAAATGGTGGCGGCCGTAGCTGCCGCCATTTGCGTACGCGCGTGTTGTTGTTTTTTTAAGTCAGACATGATAGGCTATGTAAAGATTTACGTAGCCTATCACAGCTGACTACAGGGACGCAAATGGCGGTGGCTACAGCTGCCGCCTTTTGCATCCCTGCTAGCCAGCGGCCAGATGTCTGGCTGCTGGCGGAGCTGGCCAGCGGCTCTGCAGAATCCCTGCGGAGCACAGCCGGCCGGTGAGGATTCTGGGGGGAGGGATGGAGCGCCTCCCCCCCGCACCATCAACATAATCCGCAAAAGGTAAGTCACTTTCGTACATCCCTACGGGCAGATGCTCTGGTGGCGGCGGCTCTGGCGGCTCTGGTGGCAGCAGCTGGTCTCTCAGCCGGCGGCGGCGGCCGCAAATGGCGGCCGTCGTAGTAGCCGCCATTTGCGTCCTGCCAGGCTGCCATGATAGGCTACGTAAGTATTTGCATAGCCTATCACGGCAAAGAGCAGGGACGCAAACGGCAGCCACTATGCCGTTTGCGCCTCTGCTCTTTCCGTGATAGGCTACGTAAGTATTTACGTAGCCTATCATGGTAAAGGCAGCCACACAAATGGTGGCCACTACGCCATTTGTGTGGCTGCCCTTACCGTGATAGGCTATGTAAATACTTATGTAGCCTATCATGGCAGCTTGGCAGGACGCAAATGGCAGCCGCTACGACGGCCACCATTTTTGGCCGCAGCAGCCCAGGTACGGCTGGAACTCCAGCTGCGGACGGCCCTGGCTGGTGGCTCCGCGGAGCCGGCCAGGGAGGATTCCGGGGGGAGGGATGGAGCGCCTCCCCCCCACCGTGGATCCCCCACTGTGGAGCCAGGTAAGGGATTTGTACATCCCTACTATCTGTGAAACACAGATGGAATGGATGTTTTTTAAAAAAATCCTGTACATCCCTATATACAATGGTATACCACTGTGGTTTTCAGTTGCTCTTCCTTCAAAGAAAGCTTTCCACATCGGGAAAACATTTGACACTGAGAATGTAAATTCAAATGCTGCTCCAGAATTGCTCAAAAAAAGGGTGCATTGGACAATTGGAATGTTTGCAAATATTTGTTTCAGCTCTACTTTCAACCAGTGATGTGTTCTATGGTGTAATGTTGTTGAATATATTACTGCTCCATTCTCTCTGGGTTTGACTATTGTAAATAACTTTGGTCTCTCAGCAGATCTTGCTAACTCTTCTTCTGGATCAATAATAAATATATTTGAGACCACTACTTTTACCATGCAGACCTCAAGCATGCCACTGCTAACCTTTGCCAGCCCAGTAATGAAAAATGAACGTTTAGTGCTTTGAATCTTATCCAGTTGTTAATCCCTGGAAAAAAAATACATTTGTAGAATTTAAAGAATACATGTCTGATATGCTGCAAAACCTTCCAAAGTAGTTTCCTTTCCTCGGAGGGATTTTTCTACCACTTTTCATTTATTTCAAAGTAATGGAAGTGGTTCCAGTTCCTACAGAATTACACAGCTTAGGCTATCAATACCACAAACAGAAAGTTGAATCTGCAGGAAAACACCATGACCCCTTCATACCAAGTTGTTGGTTTTCTAGAGGAAAACTCATCCTAGTACTTGGTGTAAAAACATCAAATGAAATCCAGATTGGGAACCTAGGGGAGTAGGGAGGATTTTAAAAAGTGGATCTATAGTATAAATAAAAAGAAGACATAGGTGTTAGAAACACATTTAAAATAATGTCTGCTTTGGCCCTGAAACATGTAGACTCGCCCCTGCCAATTTTTAAACAACTTTTTCCTGAAAAAACTGTGTCCGATGCAGTTACAGAGCACCTAAAAGGCCAGATTTAGCTTGTTTGCAAGTTAAATTTCTCCCTTTTGGTGCTCTATAGCTGCTACAGAATGCCCCAAAGGGTTAAATTTAGCTTGCAATACTCTGTAATGATATGGAGCAGCTTGTTGTTGAATTTCAGTGGTAAACCAGCAATTATTATAGACATTTTGGGGAGGAACCTGAAGACTGTGCACCTTGGCCTGTGCCCTGGGGGAGTGGGGGTCTATGGGGCAAAAATGGCTCACAGTCCTCTGGAAGCTGGCCCACCCCTGATCTAGAGGTAGAGAGCAGGGGTCTGCCTGTTCCACCATCAAGTTTGCTGCCAGCCCCAGTCTCCACTGTCCATGCATTGGGCAAATCTTTGGAGAGGAGAGTCTGTCCTACATGCACAGGCGTGCCTCTTATGACTTAAACCCTGATTGCAAAGTGTTTCAAATCATGGGTTGCTAGAGCCTATTGCAAATATGAACACCTCCTCTTCAGATCTTCTTCCAATATGTAGAGAGTGGAGGACTGGCCCAGTAGGGCATTTGATGGTGGTCTCTGTTGCAAAATTCCATGTTTCTTGGAACCAAACAGGATGGAGCCTTTTCTTCCTCCCATTAGCATTGGATGGTTGCAGATTGCAGTGAGTGCAAGGATATGGTGGTGTCTCACAGAAATGGGCCCGCTACTTCTGAGTACAAGGTATTCCTTTGGAGTTGAATCTGAGACACTATTATTATTCCTGCCACAAGACTCACTTAGCAGGACATCAATGAACAGCAAGGACAGAAAGGAAGACCTCTGTGACAAGGATAAATACTAGATGTTTTTCAATGCACAAAAATAAAAAAAACCCACCCTGTCTGACAGTAGTACATTACTCAGCATATGGTTTCTTTCACCTTTCAATGTCAATAAATACTTTATAACTTCACTTGACTGAAAGTGGTGTCTGTCAGCATCTAGGTCTTATTTGCACACATATGGGTTTCAGATAACCAAGTTTGTAGTGCTGGGGAAAAACACCCTCTCTCTACATATAGAACAGGGAAAGATCAAGCTGTCTATACGAACATAAGAAGAGCCATGCTGGATCAGGCCAAGGGCCTACGTAGTCCAGCACACTGGCATATCTTGTTCCACAGTAGCCAGCCACAAGCACCCTCCTGCTTGTGTTCTCCAGCAACTGGTATACAGGGGCATACTGCCTCTGATACTGGAGGCAGCATATAGCTGTCAAGACTAGTAGCCAGTGATCGCTCTAACCTCCATGAATTTGTTTAATCCCCCTTTAAAGCCGGGGAAGGCAATGGCAAACCACCCCGCTATAGTCTGCCATGAAAACGCCAGCGCGAGCGGCGTCCCTCTAGGGGTCAGTAATGACCCGGTGCTTGCACAGGAGGAACCTTTCCTTTCCTACCTTTTTCCTTTAAAGCCAGCTACTCTGGTGGCCACCACTACATCATGTGGTAGCAAGGGCCATAGTTAAACAATGCACTGTGTGGAGAAGGACCTCATTTCCCCTGTCCTGTATCACCCTCTGTTCAGCTTCATTGAATGACCCCAGGTTTTGGTAATAAGCGAGAGGAAGAAAAATGTCTCGCTATTCCCTATGCATAATGTTATACCCACTATATATATGATGCATAATGTTATACACCTCTATCACCCCCACCGCCACCAACTAAAAGGAAGACCAGAGAGCAGAGCTTGGGAAGATGATCTTAAGAACTGGGTAGGTTCATATGGCAGGTGTTTAGGTAACCACAGTTAGCACTGTGAAACTTCAAATGAATGTGGGGATAAAGAAGAAAAGAAAAACAGACAAAGGTTGTTCTCATGTATTGGAAGTAAATGATAGTTTGGGAATTCTCATTTCTCACACAGCCAAAGTCAGGCTTAGGTCGCCTCAGAATGAGGCCTGCTGGAGATGATTTCATGCTGGGTTATTAACTAACCATGCAGTAAATATGCACCAAAGAAAATATCTAGGAGTATCTATCTTGCCATGGCTTTCCTTCCCCACAGACTTTTCATTTTAACTTGCAAGTAATTTTGTTGTGGTCATTTCCAATTTCTGTTAAGGTCTTAGCTCTTACTGCACCCTGTGAAGATATTTGATCCTCACAAACCCACAACTCTAATTTGTTCAAGACTTTCTGGCCTTTTCCTCAATTTCCTGGGTGCCATTTATGCCTGGACCTTCCTTTCTAAAACCGACCAACCAAACAATGCATTTTTAATTTTCCCTCATTGTTGAAGTTCCTACACATCAACTGGACTGGATCAAGACATTTTTCCAACCCAAGGGAGCTGAATGGTATGATCTGAGAGGAGCATCCTGTGATCCCTTGCAAGGTCCCAGAGGAAGCCAGGATGCAATGCTTTGATTGCAATCATTATGGGAGTGGTGCTCCATCATCCTCTGTGACATTGCAAGGAATTATGGGATACACTTTTCAAATTGTGTGCTGTGACATTGGCACCCCTAAAGATATTGCCATCTCAAGTCGTAGTTTGGCTTGCTTATGCAGTCAGGTTAGCCCTTTTTGTCAGTATGTACTTTTCCCACAAAGTCTTTCCTTTCTTGCTCTTCCTTTTCTTCCCTCTTTTTTTTAATAACATGGATAGATCTTGCTAAATATGCATGCAACTACACTTTCTGGTTGTCTTGTATGCAGCACTTTGCTTTCTTAGCATCTCATCCACCACCACCAGTGCCCAACCAGGCTGATCCCATTTTACAAAACTCATCAGCATGAAAGCCAGCCTTGTAATTTAGTTTGTGAGGCTGCATCAATTAATTAAGTGGCAATCAAGGGAAGGATGGATGAGAACAATCATTACCTGTGGCCCCTGGGGACGGGGGAAAGCTTTCTTTGTCAGCTGTATACACTTATAGAATAATTTATTGCCCAACCAGCTCACCCAAAGATATGGGATGCCACTAGTAGACTAATTACAGTACACCTTGTAGCTGTGAGTGGCGGTTGTATAAATTTTTATCAGTAGTGATGTTCTTGCAGTAAAGATAGTATATAACAGTATTAATATGACAATGATCAATATCATACTTAGTCACATCAGTAATTTTGAACAACCTAGTGATGGGTGAAAAATTAACTTTGCCGAGATTTTTTAAATAGATTTACCCAGTACTCACCTTCCAAGCCTTCCAGGGAGCCAAAAGAGAGTTCCATGCTGAAATCCACATTTTTGTAATCTTTCAGATGCATCTTGGGAAAAAGCTGTACAAAATTTGTGCATATGAGGAAAAAGTATATACAAAATGTGTAGGTTTGAGAAAAGTACACACAAAAAATGTGTACATTAGGGGAAATGTGTACAAAATAGTATGAATTTCTACATGGATGAAAAAACAAACCTGGGAGGAATGTGTACATTAAAAAAAAAAGAGTACAAAAATGTGTACATTAAGAAAAATATGCAAACAACAACAACAACAACCATACAAA
The DNA here is from genome assembly GCF_057233095.1 of Heloderma suspectum. NCBI lineage: Eukaryota > Metazoa > Chordata > Lepidosauria > Squamata > Helodermatidae > Heloderma > Heloderma suspectum. Next base: position 77,439,969 of record NC_139462.1, read on the forward strand.
GCCTGGTCCCATGCTGTACCAAAATCTATCAAATTTGCACCTCCTGAACCTAGATATGAACTGGAATGCAGTTATACAGCAATATCCACACTTTTGGGAATGTTGCGATGCAGTTCATGAATAAAAATGCATGCAAAAATGCATTTAACGGGGGAAAGTGTGCAAAAAGTAAATGATATTAGGGGAAATTGCTTACATGCACACAAAAGGATAGCCCTGCCCACAACATTCCTGTCCCTGCTGGTTGCAGTCTCAGACTTATGCCCATGGAGTGGAAGGTCTAAAAGGGTAATCTTTGTGCATTCAGCTGAACACACTTAGAATACTCCATGCTAGTCTTTCCCAACCTGGTGCTCTCTAAATGTGTTGGACTACAACTCCTATCATTCCCAGCCAGCATACATATATTGTATTGCATAATCCAGTGGTTCAGTGCTTATTTAGACATTTTACTTGCTGTGATCCTTTTGTCATACCCTCCTCCTCCTCCTCCTCCTCCTCCTCCTCCTCCTCCTCCTCGCGGACTGTGTCTCAGGATTCACCCCTGGCATCAAAAACAGGGCCAGGGGCTTGAAGAACCTGACACAAATTATTCCTTTATTTAGTACATTTATATCCTTCCTTCCATGCAACTCGATGTGATGTACCTGGTCCCAGGAAGACCCCCATCCAGGCATCAACCACCAGACCAAGACCCTCAGACCATGCCCTAGATAACTTTAGGGATGTACAAATCAGCAAAACTTGAGCTTGCTGAAGTTGTCCAGATTCCATCTTGAACCCCATTCTGACTCAAGACCATATCAGATTACAAGCTTTGTTCTTTGTTCTATCGTGCGTATTTTTGTGTGTATTTTTCCAAATGTACACATCAATTATGCTCATTTTTGAAATATATACATTCTTCTCCCATTGATGAAAGTGTATTTGTGTGCATTTTTCAAAAATACACGTTCTTTCCTGCACATTTTTCAGATGTATGCATGTTGTCGACAACTTTTTGGCTCGTGAATCCCTTTGCAAACTTGGAAATGTATGGACTTTGGAGATTGCATCTGAGTCTATGTCTGATCTACAAGGCGTAAACTAGGTAAATCCTGATAAAAAATGAACTGAGATGAATTTCTCATACATCCCTAAATGTATAACCAATTTTCCAGTTTACATCAGTGCTTAATTTAGCATTGCATGTCAAGTACGGCTGGAGCTATTGTGCTGCACGAGACCTATTCATCACTGCATAAACGCTGAAGAGCAACATTGTCTTTAATCTATACTCAGTGTATCAGGATACCTAAAAAGAAGTTAGGGTAAAATATCTGAATTAATCAAACTATTAAAAAAAACAGATTGCTCCTAGAAGTTAATTAATGGAAATGTATCTTAATTGATTCAAAATGCTTTAGACATCAATGTGAATGCACCGAATGAGCCCCTCCTGCTCTGACCTGATTTGAGAAGGCTGTATAAACCAAATTGATATTCAGGAACTTGCTAAAGTGAAACACTTAAGTAGCAATAATGCTTCAGCTCAATGAGCATTTCTCAAATCAAGCACAAAAATCTTATAAATAGACCTTTCAAACAGAACCAGTGTTGAGTATCAGCCCATCATGCTGTCATTCTTTCAGAGGTACATTAGTCTATGTTATAATTGTATCTTTTATTCAACACTGTTATGGTGCATTATAATTTGAAAATGCACATTGTATTTTAATTTTAACCCCCCCTTCTTTTTAATGCTCCCCAAATCTTGGGACTGTAAATCCCCAAAGCAGTTTCGACATCAGCAATATAAATTATACTCGCAATGAGTTCTTCAGATACCAGGAAGAAAAACACCTTTGGTGCATCATTTTGACTTCACAAATGTAATGTGACAGTTTGAACTTTAAAAAACCAGGATAGGATTTTATGTGAGATTGCCCTATCACTCATCAGTTGAAGTTAAAGGGCACTATGTATGCTTAAAAGAAACTCATTAGAATGCTTTTCTAATAACTTAATTAGTAGGAGACTAAGGGCGCAATCCTATGGCCACTAACCAGAAGCTAGACGGTCATAGGATAGGTCGGTTCCCGGGAACTGCCCTTCACCCGCTCCTACACTTCCTCGTAAGCAGCATGGATTAGCTCTGTGCTCTGTGCTCATAAGAGGAGTGCAGAGCAGCAAAAACGGGGCAGGCCAGGGCAAGGAGGGCGTTCCAATGCTTCTTATGCATCATCCAGTGTCTGCCCCCCACTCCGCCTTCCCATGGCTAGACAGCCGAAATCGGCTGTCTCGCTGTGAATGCAGGGCAGCTGAAGTGCAGAGGGGATGATCCCCTCTGCACTGCTCCTGCTCTGCATTGGCTAGGCGGTTGCCTCCAAGTTCGGAGGCGGCCGCCTATCCCAACAAGATTGCGCTCTAAGGGCGCAATCCTAGGCATGTTTAGACAGAAAAAAGTCCTACAACTATGTATTGCCAGCCATGCTGGCTGGGGAATGCTGGGAGTTGTAGGACTTCTTTCTGTTTAAACCTGCTCAGGATTGCACCCTAAGTTTATTAAAGATATTATAATGTTCATTGGTTTGGCCTTCTAAGTTTATTTTCATTTATTAGGACAAGATTTTAAAAGGTAACATGCTTACTCTGAATGACAATTAATGTTCTCTTGATAGCATCAGTGGCATATGTGATTATACAGATGTGGAACAATCATGCACTATCATTTCTTTAAGATAAGTATCTAATGGTTAAGGATAGCTTGAACTTTTTAAAAATACACTTCAGCAGACTGCTGTCCAAGGAGCATAACATGTAATTTTTCTGTATCAGAAGTGAAATAACAATCTGTTTACATAAAGACTTTCCAACAAAGCAGCTGTGAAACAAGGTAGCTGAAAAAAGGTGTGAAGACTGTTAAATCGAAACCTGCAAATTACTTTCAATATACAGTACTCAGGTCTTTGAATTCATTACACTTTGAGGGGGAATAACTTTTAGACAGGGATGGGAGAACAAGTGATGTTTGCATTTTGCTCAGATTCTCTGAACATCAACTTGATATTCGTCCTTCCTCTTTTACCGTGTTTGTTTGCTATCTCTGTTCATTTTGAGCAAGTGGGAAAATACAAAAGGAATGGAAAAATGTGCAAAAAAAGGGTGCATTTTCCAGAAGTGCACGTTTTGTTCCATAGACTACAGCATGAAAATCTGCATTTTTAAAAATGCACACTGTTAAAAATGCATTTTTAAAAAATGTGCATTTTCGATTGCAACACATTTGAGAAGTTGTAAACAGTTTTGGAGAGCATGTTCTTTTATTTGCTTCTGTTTTGGGGGTTGTGAATGTGGCATGTTCGCATGATTTGTAAACATTAATGAAATTCTTGTACATCCCTACTTATAGATGGTAGAGAAAGATCTTTTTCTCTCCCTTTGCACCTCCATCTGGAAGAAAGAGGTGAGACACACATATGGGGTGAACTCAAGCCACACCTGTATTTAATTTAACACACAGGACCTGCAGTGAGCCACTACTCTGATGGAATAATATACGTAGGGCAGAGATGATTTCACCTCCTCCCCCTGCATATTATGGGCAACCCAGCCCCTGCCCAGGGTGCAAGCAGTGTGTTGTGCTTATGTCTGGCTGACTACCGTTTGGTTGAGGGACAGCCTCCTGGCTCAGTGTCCTCTCCAAGCCCCAGGACTTCGGATTATGTATTCAGGGAAAGCCTCAAACAGGGTTCCTTTCCCCATCCAAGAGTCCCATAGACCTTAAGGATAAGTCTAGGGAAAGCCCTTTCACCATAAAAGGTGCTCACCAGTGAGTGATTTCTTTTCCCACACTGCCCTGCCAATGTAACCAAACTATTTGACATCAGTACCAACCATGCCAATCTCCCAGCTTTCGCAGCAATCACTGTAGAATAGGCCTACAAACACCCTGTGCCAGTACCACTGAAGCAGCTATAGTTATATCTACACTGCATCCATATAGGGCAGGTGGGTGGGTGGCGAATGGACTGAAAGAGGGCCAGCAATGGGTGGGCTTTTATAACCCACAGCCCCACACCTATGCTATCCAGTGTTCGGATGCTGCATGTGGACACATGTGTTCCTCTGCCCCACCTCTCTCTGGGGATGAGCACAAAGCTGTGCCCTGGGCAATTTGCCCCAAAGGCCTGGGGTGTGGGAGCACCATTCCTTAAAACAGGCTTAAAGAAGGCTTCAGGGAGGTGGGATCAACTTTGGTGTTTTGTTTGGTTTTTACTAGAACCCCAAGGTCCACCAACCAAGTACAAGTACAGAGCCAAGTACAAAAGAGGCATGAAGCCTACTGTGGCCCATGAGCCATAAACATAGAGCCTGCATATACAATAACAAATCTATGTCGGGGATCATGGATTATATTTTATAACAGCCTAGGTGCTGAGGGAGAGCCTTTGTGTTGTTAAACCTTTAGCCATCAGAAACCCTTGCCAATCTATTACAAACCCATTATATAACAGTGGGAATGCAGTTTATGTTTAGTTTTCACTTTCAGGGCTGAATCTACACATAGCAGTTATACCATTATCATCACTATTGGTGCCCATTGGTGCCATGTGTACCAATAGTTATGATAACGGTATGATAACAGCATAACTGCTGTGTGTAGATTCAGCCAGGGTTAAATCCCACATCTCATTAGCAGAGGTCTGCTAGTGTAATGGGACTTCCTCCCTCTTTCCTCCCCCCTGCAGCCTTCCAGGCCACCTATTAGAACACTAAAATTGAGCTGAAAGTGTGCTACACACAAAGACATTTCTGTTTCGGGTCAACCAGGACTACTGATGACCACAGTTGAGCTCAAAGGGGTTTTAGTAGTGTGGAAAAGGTTCCCTCTTCAGTGATTTTGTGTGTGAGAACTGAATTGGATATTTTTAACCTATTCAGGAAATATTACCCTTACTCAGAATCGGCTTTGTTTGCCCATAGTGATGTCATAATGTCACCAGATCTGATTTGTTACATTATTACATAGCATTGTGATGTTATTAGATTCAGTGGATGACCCCACAAAAGGCTGTATGACCTAAGAGGCAATGTCCTCACTGTCAATAGGTTTGTTTGCCTATTTATGTCATGTCATGTCATGTTGACGTTGTATAGTGATGTCATCCCAGCCAATACATGATCCCTGATGGGCTGGGAACACTCATGTGATCAATCTGAGACACCCCCCCCCACAAAAAAACAATACTGATCAGAAGGAAAAATAGTGCTCTCTACAAAAGGTAGGTAAGCAATGGCAGCAAAAAGACAGAAAAAGGTAAGCACCTGCCCTGGAAAGCATTACTTTTGTCCTAAAAAGTGAGACAGGACAACTTCCTCACCAGTAATGAACCAGGATTATGGAATTGGCAACCTCTTTTATTTCTTCTGGGAGCAGCAGAAGAAAGAGTATTGTAAATTTCTTCTAGTATTTGGGATACAGCACTTGGGGGCAAGTGCCATTTGCAAACACAAGAGCAAACACAAGAGCTGTTTTAAGAGCAAGCACTCCTAAGAGAAGTATTTAGTAAGCCAATATGCTGGCTTCTTTCAGAGATATTACTTGGGGGCAGAAAGAAACCATTTATTCATAGAGTCCCAGGAGTAACTGATGGTGGTTAATCTCTGATACGAATTGCTTCCATAGTATATGCCAGTATGAATGCTAGCCATTCAATCTAAACATTTTGAGTGATTCACTGGATTTCAAAACCAAACCTCATCTCAAGAAAGGAGCATCTCTCACAGATGCCTCTTTACATGATCGCACATGGAGAAAATCTTCATAAGTTGTAGGACTTCTAGGGTGGGTAACCGATCCGGAGCCATATGGATTTGGAGATACCTGTTTTTGGTGGGAATTCATTTTATCATATTCACATATGTCATCTCTACTGGATTTAATGTTAGTTGATTATTGAATGTGCATAAATACTAATGATTGTGTAAATTCATATGGAGGCATATACAATATGCACCAATTTACAGTACTGTCAAGGGATACTCATTCACTATGGATAATCAGCAATACACGTTGGACAATGTGAATTGATATAACAGTCATTTTGTTCATTGCCTGCTTATATATTGTTAATTTCATGCAGAGTGAAAAATGTGTACATTAACTGGCTTTTTTAATATTGACTTATTATGAAGTCATACACACTCTTTATCATTACCTGTACAATAAGTAAGTACAATTGAAGTTAATGGAGCTTACTCCTGAGTAGACACAATGCATTGTATGTATGTTGACTAGGCAATGTGCAAAATCCCCTTTTCATGCTGTCCCATTTGTGCAATTTCTTCACACCTACATATTTATACATATATTATTTATCACTAGCCTTTATGCATAGTCGCCACTGGACTTGCATTAACTATAACATACACATCATTTAAGGTGCTGTGCATACATCTAAGATGTACAGTTCCCTCTGAAATCAGTGCAAATAAGCCCAGTGCATCATGTCTAGCAGGTTAAACAGTTTATGGATTGCACCATAACATGTGACTTTCATATCACAGTAACCCAGAGGTGGACAGCTTATGGCTCTCCAGATGTTTTGTCTTACAACTAGTCTCTGATTATCTCTCACCATTGGCTATAGTGGCTAGGACTGATGGAAGTTGTAGGGCAAAGCATCTGGAGAGCCACAAGTTGCCCACTCCTGCAGCAAACTATCCGAATCGAAAACAGAAGGTCTGCAAAGTTCAGATGGTCTGTTAATCCTATGCAAGTTTATTAACAGAAAGAATCCCATTGGGTTGGATACAGATTTGGTCATAGTTAGAGTAGACCCACTGAAATAAATGGGACTTAATTTAGGCATGACTAACTTTAAGCAGGACTAAATCTGGATCCAACTCATTGCATCTATTGGTGCTTACTTTGTAGAAAGCGTAGGATTGCAGCCTCAGCAGAGTTTGATCAGCAGAGTTTTTTGCGCACCTATTTCCTTTCATGAATGCAATTTTATCAAACTAGAGTTACTAGGTGAATAACATTCTATATGATTTTTCTTAGAAGAACAGTGGTGAGGAATGGATTTTAAAGCAGTTTTTTTACTTACAAGCAACTATCAGATCAACTGTGCCTTTACAGAGATTTCTTACCTCACATGTATTTTGGCAATGTACATGATGAACAGAAGAGGATAGCATGACCTCTGTATCATAGCTGGATGTGCCAATTAATTTTTTCATTGAAAATTCAATGAGCTGTTCAGCTGCTATACTGTTTTACCCCAATCCCCCTTTTAAAGTTTTTAGTAAGGTTACCGGAAAAGATCATCTAAGCATGACCATGTTAAAAGGTAGAGGTAAAGAAAACAAATTATTTCTATTGTGTACAAGATTGGGGTCACTTTAGGTTAACTGAATCTGATTCCTCCGAGAGATGAAGACTTTCCACATCATGGCGAATCATTCAGAGAATTCTAATTGAAAAAATGGGAAGACATTGCCCCTCTCCCCTAGAAAAACATACCCAGATTAATTCATCTGTGCAGGAAAATTTAAAATAGATGTTAGGCTATGGCCTTTATCACCCATAGGAAAAAAGAATTGTCAAGTGAAACAAAGGGGAAAGCTCTGAGGATTACAACTTTATATTAAACCACAATGACAGTTAGAAAAAAGTAAAAACATATTTAGCAAAAAAAAAAAAAACACCCTTCACTGTTTCTGAAAACAGAGAATAGACAATTGTCTAAGGGTGGCTGTGGGCCAAAATAGACATTACTTTTAAATTTAAACATGTGTCTACCAGCTATGCTTTTTTTCCTCATTTTTACTCTACAGTAGGCACAAGCCCTCCAATCTTAGCATGGATATAGGGAGGCATTTAAGGTCTTGATCATCCCTCCCCAACCCCATGCCTAGTTTAGAGTAAAAATGAATGAATGAAAGAAAAAGACATACCTGCTGTTCACACATTTAAAGTAATGTCTGTTTAGGCCCTGTCTTTCTTGTTTTTGGAGTTGCATGACCATTTCCCCCCAATATGTCTGGTGTCCACTTAATCTTTGAAGAGAGCAATGTCATTGTTCTCTCTACATTCAATTCTTCATCACAGCAGTGTGTGTGCTAGTGAGCAAATGGTACACTGTAAAAGTGCATGGATTTTCATTATATCATCCTATGTTATGTTATGTTAGCAGAGGAAAAATGTACATGCAGTATAGCAGAGGTAGGCAACCTGGTATCCTCCAGATGTTTTGGGCTACAACTCCTATAAGCCCCAGCTAGCACGGCCAATGGTATTACAAGAGTTGTAGTCCAAAATGTCTGGAGGCTACCAAGTTGCCTACCACTAAGGTTTTGGCAATTTTGCTCTTCTGAAAATATTTTCGGCATTTGTGTTTGACCTTTCTGATTCAATGTAGGGCTTTTCTACATGATGAGGCTAATCGCTGTATCTACTTTCAATTTTGTCACAGCATTGAGCTCTGAGCTCTACACAAAGAGTGTTTCCTTTCCTGCTTTTCTGCTACATAACCTCTAGGAGGATCGGTGCTATACTGGAATAGCTCAAATGCACAAGAAGAAAAAGTGCCATTTTCCCCGTTCTTAAATAATACCCCATTTCTCCCTGTTCTAACCCCCGCCCCCCGGAAAGTGCTCTGAAAAAACAGAAGTGAAACAGGAGGATCATGATCTCATCTAAAGAGCCCATAAACACCCATGAATGAGGAGCCTATAATAAATCCCTTGTGTAGAAAAGTTCTTAATGGAAAAGAAATTGCTTTAGAAAGGTTTTTTTTTTTAAGGTGAAGAAAATTTTGGTGAAATTCTCATGGGTGTGGTGGGGAGTTCTTGCACTTTCTTTAGATATGAGGTAACAGAACTGAATACAAACACTGTTTTTGGAATGGAAAAGAAAAGAAAATGGCTTGTTCCAGGTTTAGGAATTATGCGGATCATGTGCTTTCCCACATCACTCGTAATGTTACATACATGCAGTGCAAATTATGTGCAGGACAGTCTGTTAGATAAGGTGAGAATTTCCATTGCTACAGGCCAGCCTTCTCTGATCTGGTTCTCCTCCAATGTTTTGGACTTCAACTCCCATCAGCCCCAGCCAACATGGCCAATGGGTGTTGTAGTCCAAAGCATCTGAATGGGACTGGGTTGGGGAAGGTTGTTATAGGCTCTGTCTGAGACTGATGGATCAACAAGGAAGGAGCAGTAAGAGAATCTGGAGATGTGTATGTAAGAAAGAATGAAAGAGCAATGAATCGGTGAAAGCACCGGCTTGAATCCAAAGAACCATGAACAAAAAGTATTAGTGATGCTCCATGAGCTCTTGTTCCACCACTAGGGCAACTGCTAGTGGAAGACTTCTTTCAATGTCTGGAGGGGTTGAATGACAGTATGAGAATCATGGTGAACAGGAGGACACAGATTCAGAATGCAAAGTATAAATTCACGTGGAATGTGAAAAGGTCTTGAAAAGGGTTTGTGCAAAAATGTATGCAACAACATGCACAGACAGAAGAATAACTGGATATGGGAGCACTTTTCTCAAACAATGCACTTCTGCTAGGTCAGAAACAGCCCTTCCATGAGCAAAATATGCTTTTCAGGAGCAGATGGGCACCTTTGCCAAGCGACCTTTTGAATGAGGGAGAAGATGGCAATGCTCCCGCTGTTGAGGCCAACTCAAGTCTAAATAAGTCAAGAGGTGTTAAGGAGGCTGAAATCAATAATGAAGACTGTGCTGAGTAAAGAATACAGAGGTCTACGAATCTCCTACCTGCCAGTCCGGGGGGGGCGGTCTGCGGGTGAGGGGAGGTGATCCGTTCCTCCCCCCAAAATCCTCGCCGGCCGGCTCCACTCCATGGTGACTCTGCGGAGCCGCCAGCCGGCTCTGTACAGCAAGCGATACGGCCGCCATTGCCATGCCATATCTCTGAGCACTCACTGCAGGAAGGGATAGGGATCTGGATGTAAATGGTGTCCGCTATGCCATCTGCGTCCCTGTTTTTTCACGCAATAGCCTACGCAAATATCTATGTAACTACAAATGCGTAGCCTATTGCATGAAAAAACAGGGATGCAAATGGCATAGCAGACGCCATTTGTGTCCGGATCCCTTCCTGCAGTGAGTGCTCAGTGATACAGCATGGCAATGGCGGCCATATCGCTTGCTGTACGGAGCCAGCCAGCGAGGAGGATCCAGCTGCACACGGGTCCGGCGGGAGGAAGAGGTAGGTGGACCCGTTCCGCCACGGACTCCGGAGGCTGGATTCAAAAGAATCCGGCCTCAGTGGAGTCCATGGCAGAATTCTCTGCCATCCTTCAGAATATATTAGCCTGGAAAACTAGTATTTATAGTACATGGCTTCAGTTTAGCAATATCTCATGTCAAATAGAACAATACATGCTACTAGGGGTGCAGAACCTGTTTCAGTCTGAGGGCCAAATTCCATTTCAGAATAGCTCTTGGAGGGGGCATTGCAGTGGTGAGTGGAGCCAAAGGCAAAAGGGGCAGTGCCACCGCCCCCACATAGTTTAGCTTATAAAGGTCTTATTGCCAGTAACTAAACCTTAGTAGGAACACTTCAACCTTTTTGAATGGGAAACAAAGCCATTAAAGCCAGGAAACCACAAAATTATCAGTGGTTGGGGAAAAGGGAGTGGGACCAGGGGAAGGGGGCGTGGCCTTCTGGGGAACCCTGGAGGGTCAGATTTGGCCCCTGGTCATGAGTTTCTGCACCCTTGCCCTAATTATTTTAAGTTATTTACTGAGAATACAATATTTCGCAGTGTGCTCTAATCCAGCAACAATAGTTACTGTCTTTCCATTAAATTCCATATTTGGATTTCGGGTCAATGTTTTTAAAAGCCATATACATTTTTGGGGATGTGAGTTTTGATACAATTAATAAAAAATAGGTTGGTTTGCTTTAATTAGTGTCACAACAGCAACTAACCTTAATTTCTTAAGAGTAGTAAACAGAGGGTGGAAGGGAATGGCTTCCATCACTGCCATGAAGGGGAGGAGGGTGATTCCCCCTCTACCCCTCCGTGCCTTCAAAATTTGCTCTGGGGGGTTGGGGGACCTGCTGGAGCAGATTTGGAGAAATGTGGGGGGTGCAGTGGGGGAGGAGAGGAGGGGAAAGTCCTCTTGCATGAAAAAAGTCCACCCACATGACATCGGATTTCACTCAGGAATGACTGAATTCAAATATAACCCCCTCCTCCAAAACAAATGAAACATTATGAGATCATTTATATGCACAAAGGTCAGAATGTTCAAAGTTCTGGTTCCCACAGCAACTGTAGTTAAGACTTTATTTGAACTGGAGTTATATATGGCTCTTCTTGTCAATGACTGATTAGGCAGTGCAAGACGGCATAATAAGCACTGTGATTTTTAATTGCAGTGACTATTGTCTAGACAACTAAGACTCACTTGCTTTATTTAGTTCCTTACTGATGTGTTAAACATACTGCAGTATTGGTGCACAACTGAGGAAGACTGTCATTGTGCTGTGCTCAAGTACTGCAAGATTTCAACTAAGTTACCTTTATTAAGGTTATTTTATATGATCAGTGAATCCACAGAACCTATTTAAACAACCTATTACATTTCTGATTTATATCCTTGCCTTTGGTTGAGGGTTTCAATATCAAAAAATACATTATTTCATAATAATAAAGATATGTTGTCCTTAGCCTACAACTATCAGGCATCTGTGTGTACTTTGAACCCTAGAAGTGTTTGGCTGGCATTAGGGTGCAATTCTACAACCACCACTGGGCCAGCTGAGGAGCCATAGGAAGCAGCGTGAGTGCCACACCACCAATTCAACAACATTTACCTAGGGATGTCAGAGAATTCCGCCACGGATCTTGGTGAGGCCGAATGCCAGTGCATTCGGCCCCCGAAATCTGTGGTGGAACGGTCTGCCACCCCCCCGCCCCCCCGTGGATCCCCCCCAGGTCGAGACTTACCTGGGGCGGATGTTCTGGGTGGTGGTGACTCCGGCAGCGGCTTCGGTGGCAGTGACTGTGGCGGCTGGTCTTCCGATCAGCTGCCCCTGCCACCATTTGCAGTCTGGAGGTGCTTTTTTTTTTTTTTTTTACAGGGACGTGATAGGCTACGTAAAGATTTATGTAGCCTATCATGGCTGGGTTAAAAAAAAAAAACACGTACGCAAATGGTGGCGGCTATGGCTACCACCATCTGCATTCCTTATTTTTCGCCGTCTTAGTCTACGTAAATATTTACGTAGACTATTACGGCAAAAACAAAGGGGAATGCAAATAGCGTAGTGGACATCCCTTTTTGATTCGCAGTTTTAGCCTACGTAGGGATGTCAGAGAATTTCTCCACGAATCTCGGGGAGGCTGAATGCCAGCGCATTCGGCCCACCAAAATTGGTGGCGAAACAGTCTGCCCCCCCCCCCCAGGACGGGACTTACCTTGTGCGAATGTCCCTGGCAGCGGCGGCTCCAGCGGCGGTTCGGCGGAGGTAGCTGCGGTGGCCGGTCTGCTGACCAGCTGCCGCCGCCGCCATTTCCAAGTTAAAAAAACAACAACAAAAAACGTGATCAGCTACATAAAGATTTACGTAGCTTATCACGGCTAGATTTTTAAAAAACACCGTGATAGGCTACGTAAATGTTTTCGTAGCCTATCACGGCTGAGTGAAAAAAAAACAAAAACCGCGCGTATGCAAATGTAATTTCCTTATTTTGCGTTCCTTATTTTGGCACGTGTAGTCTATGTAAACATTTACGTAGACTATGGCGAAAATAAGGGGAACGCTATTTGCATTCCCCTTATTTTCGCCGTAGTCTACGTAAATGTTTACGTACACTACACGTGCCAAAATAAGGAACAGAAATGGTGGCGCCTATGGGCACCGCCATTTGCGTACGCGCGTTTTTTTTCCCCACTCAGCCGTGATAGGCTACGTAAACATTTACATAGCCTATCACGGCTGACTGCAGGGACGCAAACGGCGGCGGCTATGGCCGCCGCCATTTGCGTCCCGGCAGGACAGGATTCGCGGCGGGAGGGATGGGGTGCCTCCCCCCCGGCCAGAATTTCAGGGGGAGGGACGGAGCGCCTCCCCCCCACCGTGAATCAAGTTTCGGGTTCAGGTAAGGGACTTCCGTACACCCCTAAGCCTACGTAAATATTTACGTAGGCTAAAACGGCGAATCAAAAAGGGACGCAAATAGCACCTGCTACGCTATTTGCGTTCCCCTTTGTTTTCGCCGCAATTGTCTACGTAAATATTTACGTAGACTAAGACGGCGAAAAATAAGGAACACAAATGGCGGCGGCCGTAGCCACCGCCATTTGCGTATGCGGTTGTTGTTGTTTTTTTCCCCAGCGCCCTCAGCAGCCGGAAATCTGGCTGCGGATGGCTCTGGCCTGGGCTGGGCCTGGCTGGCTGGTCCGCGGAGCTGCCGCAGAGCACAGCCAGCCGTCGAGGATTCCAGGGGGAGGGACGGAACGCCTCCCCCCCCACCATAAACATAATTGGTGGAAAGGTAAGTGACTTTCGTACATCCCTACATTTACCCTGCCAGAGGTCCCCTAGTAGTAGTACACCTGCCAGAAACTCTACATGTGTGGATCTCTGGCTGGTGTTTGCCAAACTGGGATGTTGTCTGAGGATCTACATGATCCCAAGACCACTGGTTCTCCTGGCATGCCCCCCAAAAGGCCCTAACACTTCCCCGCCCCATTTGAGTCAATGGGAGGGATTTTTTTAAAAAAAATCTGCTCCCCCACCCTGGCCACGGTGAGTTGGCATATTTAGAAAATGGTGGTAGCTTGGCCATAAAGTCTTTTCTTTCTCCACCATAGCCCTGCTCTGCCCAGTTTTTAATTTCATGTTTCCCTCTGTTCTGAATGCTGGTCAGTTGTCAACTCTGCATAGCATGACACACTGCCTCAAATAAAAATATTTAGCTATTAGGGTGTTAACTTATGGCCAAGCCATGTATTTATTTGTTGATGACATTTTTTTATCCTTCAGCCATAAAGGCTCCCAGAGTGACTTACAAACAAAAACCATCTAAAAGAAATTACACAAAAGGAAAGGGGATTGGGAGGGAAAAGGAAAAAACAACCCCCAAACAAATTCTGGCACTAGATTCTTACTTGCAAAGTTCAGCAGGTCGTGGAGTTTAAACACAGTGGAAGGGCTGCTGCTTTCTGATAGCCTCAGCAGTGGCAGTTGATAGCAGGAGGGAAGGGAAGGGGTTTCTCAACTTGAGTTGTATCCGGGCATGATGGAGGGTGTGCCTAGCTGCTGCTTGCTCTCTCTCTCTCTGAAAACTCATACACGTTGGTCTCCAGAAAAATCTTCAGTAAAAGGCAAAAGACTGATATGATCTGAAGAGAAATCAGAATACATAAGATGATATAATGCTTTGAATCTCTGTATTTTTCCCTCACCAGGGAAGAATAATCACCTGGGGGACACTTTGATCAGAAAGAAATGACACAAATGGAAGGAGTTATGCACCGTCTTACCTCATGCTACTGCTTTGATCAAATTCGCAGTAAAGTGCTTTAAAAGTTAGGAGACACTCTGTGTATTTCCTGCAACTTATCTAGTGCGGCCCTCAGTTTCTCTTTGCACTACACATAAAAGCCCTACTCAGGTGTTCTCCTCACATGTAAGCTCTACAAACAAGGAGCAACAGCAGGGATGGGCACTCTACACATGGAGGGTGACTGCAGTGGAAGGTCTCCCTGAGGATTTAGAACCCTGGAAAGTCAGAATTCTAAAATCTCAGGGGGAGCCTCCATGGACAGACGACTCTTCTAGTGCTCCACGTGTGACGAGAACAGCAAAAGAAGGAGGGCAGAGCTAGCCTGATAATCCCCACTCCTCTACCTCATGCGCAGAGCTTAATTGCAAGGACAACACCTGAATAGGGCTATACTCTTCTTAAAAATAACCTTGCAATTCTCAATTGCAGCTTTTGAAGCGGTTTGCTTGTTATTTGGTTTCTGAGCACGTAAAAGCCATAGCGTTGAAAAGAAGGTATTGTTCTCTCCTCCAGAACACTGCATGGATTCTTGTCAGTTCTCCAACGAGAGAGCTTCCTTACATTCCTTGTGCTTCTGCTTTCTGCACTTCTGGGGTAAAATGATCTAAAGGGGAACTCGTGCAGAGTGGATGTGTACACTGTATAGGCATCTGAAACCTTTACATTCTCCCTGCGCCATGCAAGTGCTACTTTGGACATTACCATGGAAATGCAAATGTGTGAGTATGAGGCACTGATCTTTTCTACATGAGGCTGTGAGCTCTTCTACACGAGGCATTTATTGTGCGCTCGTCATTCTGCTCACGGCTGTTTGTGGGTTCTTTAGACAACATCATGACCCTTCAGTTTTGTGTAATCCACCGCATCTACTTTTGGTTTCATTGCAGATCCAAGCACTATAGGAAGAGCGTTTTCTTTCCTGCTTTCTGCTACATAACCTCTAGGTGGTTCTGTGGTATAGCAGAATCGTGCAAATACACAAAGGAGGGGGGACATTTTCTTTCACTTCCAAAAATAACACTACATTTCCCCTGCTCTAAAAAATTCGCTGCAACTATTGTTTAAAAACAGAAGTGAAACTGGAGGGTCACAACATTGTCTAAAGAACCCATAAACAACTGTGAATAAGGAATGATGAGCACATAATATATGCCTCATGTAGAAAAGCTCATTAGTGCCTCCATGGGTCAGTGTATCTTAAGAGATATGAAGTCACTTTCATTTGCCTCTTGAAACACTTAAGAAGCACTAACTGCACAAAAAAGACATTTATATAACTGTGTTGTTCCACCTGCAAGAAAGCCTTACAGAGAGTATTCTTCTTTGAGTGTCACCCTCATAAGTGCTCACTTGTAGCTGCCTTTCTGAAGTGACCTCCAAATCAGTACTTCCACTGTTAAGTTATGACAGGATATTGTGGTCATCAGGAACAGACACCCATGGATAAGAATGAGAGAGATAAAGTTGTAATGCAGTGAGAGAGAGAGAGAGAGAGAGAGAGAGAGAGAGGTACCATTACAATTCTTATTATTTATTTGAAGCATTTTTATGCCACTCCTCAGCCAAAAAGGCTCCCAGAGCTGCTAATCAATTAAAACAGCCTCTGTTCACAGGTTTACAATCTAAAAAGACATGATACACAAGGAGAAAGGAACGAGGGAAGAAAGGGAAAAGTTAATTTCAGCAAGGCTGAAATTTAGCTGTCTTCAGTTGTATTAGAACTCTTCTCAAAGTCCCGCATTCCTAATGCTGTTCCATGTAAGCAGATATTTCTAAACCACTACTCTTGTTTTGAATCTTTCTTTACATATTTTACAATTAGGGAGCATGACTTCTGGGCTGGCTGGTATGGGACCTCTTTTTTAAAACAACAACAAAAAAATTAGGCTGAAACCCCATGCACACTTACCTGAGCGTAAGCCCCATTGAACACATTAGGACTTACTTCTAAGTAGGCATAGGATTGCCTACCATAGTACTGTTCTTGAAATAGTCAAGATTTTCCAATCTGTTGTATTAAGAACTAATTTGCCACAGTGATAATGACATTATATCTCATTCTCTTTCCATTAGCCCATTTGTGACTCCAAAGTGCTAGGAGGAAGCGAATGTGTGAGTCATCTGGAGCTATTAATGCTGCAACCACCTTCACTCTGATTTTGGCATACTATGATCTGAATCTTGCAGGTGGATAAATGGTCCTCCTTTTGGGGCAGGAGGTTGAACAGATGGCTTTCTGTTTCCAAGTTACTCTCTGATTCTGTAAAATGAGGGCATGGCACAGTTTACATTATGAATGCTTGTGAAGTAACAAAATTGATAGGAGTCTGCATGTGACCTTTTCCATATTTTTAAAGAATGGTAAGGAAGACAAGATCCTGGTGCGTTCACTGAAGCATGAATGTCCCCTAGGTTGCATGAGCACAGGCACTGGCATAAAGCTACTAGTCACAGATCAGCAATTCAATTCGCTTCAACTGGAAAAAGGAGAAAACATGGCACCTAGTTCCACCTGTCAGCCAGATTTGGTTGCTGTAGCAACACTGACTGACAAGCTCTGATGACTGTGTGTACTGTCTTTTGTTGCTGCATGCAGTCTTAACTTCTCACTATTCTCGAGTCCATTTTAAGCTTTCTGAAAAACAAGGAACATGTTGGTGCACACCTGAGGCCCCAGTTCTCCAGATGCATGTTTGATAACCCTTAAAACAGTGATCCCCTTCATGGATCACTGCCTTGTTGTGGCGAAGGGGCTTGTGTAACTCAGTGAAGCCATAAGCTATGCCGTGCAGGGCCACCCAAGACGGACAGGTCATGGCAGAGAGTTCTGACGAAATGTGGTCCACTGGAGAAGGAAATGGCAACCCACTCCAGTATTCTTGCCAAGAAAACCCCATGGAACGTATCACAAGGCTAAAAGAGATGACGCTGCCGGAAGATGAGCCCCTCAGGTCGGAAGGTGTCCAATATGCTACTGGGGAAGAGCAGAGGGAATTTCCAAGTAGCGCCAGAAAGAGTGAAGCGGCTGGGCCAAACCCGAAAGGACACTCAGCTGTGGATGTGTCTGGTGGTGAAAAGAAAATCCGATGCTGTAAAGAACAATATTGTTTAGGAACCTGGAAAGTCAGATCAATGAATCAAGGTAAGCTGGAGGTGGTCAAGCATGAGATGGCAAGATTGAACATCGACATCTTGGGAATCAGCGAACTAAAATGGACAGGCATGGGCGAATTTAATTCAGGTGACCATCATATCTACTATTGTGGGCAAGAATCCCTTAAAAGAAATGGAGTAGCACTCATAGTCAACAAAAGGGTGGGAAAAGCAGTATTGGGGTACAATCTTAAAAATGATAGAATGATCTCAGTACGAATGCAAGGCAAACCATTCAACATCACAGTAATTCAAGTCTATGCCCCAACCACTGAGGCCGAAGAAGCTGAGGTTGATCGGTTCTATGAAGACCTACAACACCTTCTAGAACTAACACCAAAAAAAGATGTCCTCTTCATCATAGGGGATTGGAATGCTAAAGTAGGAAGTCAAGAAATCACCGGGATAACAGGCAGGCATGGCCTTGGTGTACAAAATGAAGCAGGACAAAAGCTAATAGAGTTTTGCCAAGAGAACATGCTGATCATAGCAAACACTCTTTTCCAACAGCACAAGAGGAGACTCTACACATGGACGTCACCAGATGGTCAATATCGAAATCAGATGGATTATGTCCTTTGCAGCCAAAGATGGAGAAGCTCCATACAGTCAGTAAAAACAAGACCTGGAGCTGACTGTGGCTCAGATCATGAGCTGCTTCTTGCAAAATTTCGGCTTAAATTGAAGAACGTCGGGAAAACCACTAAACCGTTCAGGTATGACCTAAATCATATCCCTGATGAATATACAGTGGAGGTGAGGAATAGATTTCAGGGATTAGACCTGATAGACAGAGTGCCTGAGGAACTATGGATGGAGGTCCGTAACATTGTTCAGGAGGCAGCAACGAAATCCATCCCAAAGAAAAAGAAATGCAAGAAAGCAAAGTGGCTGTCTGATGAGGCTTTACAAGTAGCTCACGAAAGAAGGGAAGCGAAAAGCAAGGGAGAAAGGGGAAGATATACCCAACTGAATGCAGAGTTCCAGAGAATAGCAAGGAGAGACAAGAAGGCCTTCTTAAATGAACAATGCAAAGAAATCGAGGAAAACAACAGAATGGGAAAGACTAGAGATCTCTTCAAGAAAATTGGAGATCTCAAGGGAACATTTTGTGCAAAGACGGGCATGATAAAGGACAAAGAAGGCACGGACCTAACAGAAGCAGATGAGATTAAGAAGAGGTGGCAAGAATACACAGAAGAACTATACAGGAAAGATCTGAATGTCCCTGATAGCCATGATAGTGCGGTCACTGAACTTGAGCCGGACATCCTAGACAGTGAAGTCAAGTGGGCCTTAGGAAGCATTAGTAACAACAAAGCTAGCGGAGATGACAGTATTCCAGCCGAGCTATTTAAAATCCTAAAAGATGATGCTGTTAAAGTGCTGCATTCAATATGCCAACAAATCTGGAACACTCAACAGTGGCCACAAGACTGGAAAAGGTCAGTTTACATTCCAATTCCAAAGAAGGGCAATGCCAAAGAGTGTTCAAACTACCGCACAATTGCGCTCATTTCACATGCCAGCAAGGTGATGCTCAAAATCCTACAAGCTAGGCTTCAGCAGTATGCGAACCGAGAACTACCGGAAGTACAAGCTGGGTTTCGAAGAGGCAGAGGAACTAGAGATCAAATCGCCAACATTCGCTGCATCATGGAGAAAGCAAGAGAATTCCAGAAAAACGTCTATTTCTGCTTCATTGACTACGCTAAAGCCTTTGATTGTGTGGATCACAACAAACTGTGGCAAATTCTTAAAGTGACGGGAGTACCAGACCACCTTACCTGTCTCCTGAGAAACCTGTACGAGGGTCAAGAAGCAACAGTCAGAACCAGACATGGAACAACCGATTGGTTCAAAATTGGGAAAGGAGTACGACAAGGCTGCATATTGTCACCCTGCTTATTTAACTTATATGCAGAGTACATCATGAGAAATGCTGGGTTGGATGAATCAGAGGTCGGAATTAAGATTGCTGGGAGAATTATCAACAACCTCCGATATGCAGACGATACCACCCTAATGGCAGAAAGCGAAGAGGATCTAAAGAGCCTCTAGTTGAGGGTGAAAGAGGAGAGTGCAAAAGCTGGTTTGAAACTCAACATTAAAAAAATGAAGATCATGGCATGTGGCCCCATCACTTCCTGGCATATAGAAGGGGAAGAAATGGAAGCAGTGACAGATTTTACTTTCTTGGGCTCCAAGATCACCGCAGACGGTGACTGTAGCCATGAAATTAAAAGACGCTTGCTCCTTGGGAGGAAAGCTATGGCCAACCTAGACAGCATAGTCAGAAGCAGAGACATCACCTTGCCGACAAAGGTCCGTCTAATCAAAGCTATGGTTTTCCCAGTAGTAATGTATGGCTGTGAGAGCTGGACTATAAGGAAGGCTGAGCGCCGAAGAATTGATGCTTTTGAACTGTGGTGCTGGAGAAGACTCTTACGAGTCCCCTGGACTGCAAGGAGGTCAAATCAGTCCATCCTAAAGGAAATCAACCCTGAGTGTTCATTGGAAGGACAGATAATGAAGCTGAAGCTCCAATATTTTGGCCACCTAATGCGAAGAGAAAACTCCCTGGAAAAGACCCTGATGCTGGGAAAGACTGAAGGCCAAAGGAGAAGGGGACGGCAGGGGATGAGATGGCTAGATAGCATCACGGATGCAATGAATATGAACTTGAGCACGCTCCGGGAGAGAGCGCAGGACAGGAAGGCCTGGCGTGCTATGGTCCATGGGGTCACGAAGAGTCGGACATGACTGAACGACTGAACAACAACAACAACAAAACATGGGCATTACTTTTCAGTTTCCTTTCCTTTCTTTCTTTTTGCTCATCCCCAAATCAAACAACATCATGCATCATCTTCAACAGATCAAAACAGCTCTCTGAACTGGGAGAACTGTGTGTCCAACCTGATCAGGGCAGCATCAAGTGGAGGCATGGTTGTGCACTTGCCAAGAGCCACAGCCCAGCAGAGGCTAGGGATGGGTGAAAGTCACTTACCTTTTCGAAGGGGTGATTCGCGGTAGGGGGGGAGGCGCTCCGCACCTCCCCCCAAAATCCTAACCCGGCCGGCTCCACTCCACTGCAACTCCATGGAGCTGCAGGCCGGGTGCATTCACAGGTGTGCGGAGCCTAAGGATGCAAATGGCGGTGGCTACAGTGGCCGCCATTTGCGTTCCTGTTTTTTTGCGGTGATAGGCTACATAAATTTAGGGAGGTACGAAAGTCCCTTACCTTTGACGAAAGTTGAATCGCGGTGGGGGGGAGGCCGCCGTTTGCGTCCCTGCAGTCAGCCGTGATAGGCTACGTAAATGTTTACGTAGCCTATCATGGCTGAGTGGAAAAAAACAAACAAACCGCGCGTATGCAAATGGCGGCGCCCATGGGCGCCGCCATTTGCATTCCTTATTTTGGCACGTTTAGTCTACGTAAACATTTACGTAGACTACGGCGAAAATAAGGGGAACGCTATTTGCGTTCCCCTTATTTTCGCCATAGTCTACGTAAATGTTTACATAGACTACACGTGCCAAAATAAGGAACGCAAATGGCGGCGCCCATGGGCACCGCCATTTGTGTACGCGCGTTTTTTTTTATTATTTATTCAGCCGTGATAGGCTATGTAAACATTTACGTAGCCTATCATGGTATTTTTTAAAAATCTAGCCGGGATAGACTACGTAAATGTTTACGTAGCCTATCATGTTTTTTTTTTTTTTTTTTTACTGGAAATGGCAGTGGCAGCAGGCAGTCGGAAGACCGGCTGCTGCAGCCGCCGCCGCCGAACTTCCGCCTAACTGCCACCGGAGCCGCCACCGCCAGGGACATTCGCACAAGGTAAGTCCTGTCCTGGGGGGGCAGGGGGGCAGACCATTTCGCCACAGATTTCGGGGGGCCGAATGCGCTGGCATTCGGCCTCCCCGAGATTCGTGGCAAAATTCTCTGACATCCCTAGTAAATATTTACGTAGCCTATCACGGCAAAAAAACAGGGGTGCAAATGGAGTAGTGGCCGCCATTTATGCCCCTGTCTTTCGCCATGATAGGCTACGTAAATATTTACGTAGCCTATCACAGCAAAAAAACAGGAACGTAAATGGCAGCTGCTGTAGCTACTGCCATTTGCGTTCCCCTTTTTGCCGTGATAGGCTATGTAAATATTTACGTAGCCTATCACAGCCTCCGCAGGGATGCAAATGCATTAGCTGTGATAGGCTATGTAAGTATTTACATAGCCTATCACGGCAAAAATGGGGAAGCAAATGGTGACCGCAGACGAGACCGCCATTCACAAAGCAGTGCGAACGGCACCAGGTAAGTGCTCCGTTTCGCGTGCCTTTCACAGGGTGGTGGGGCAGGGGGCTTCGTTCCGCCATGGATTTCGGGGGGCCGAATGCACTGGCATTCGGCCTCACTGAGATCTGTGGTGGAATCCTCTGACATCCCTAGCAGAGGCCCACTGAGAAGAGCTCCCTGGAGTTGCTCCACCTCTTCACCATTACAACCTGCTTGTTCACCTGCCTCTCACTCTGCCTCAAACTAGTAGTGTAGTGGCAAATTCAGAAGTGTGCAGGGTCCCTTTGTGACAGTCACAGCCATGCCCCCTCACAGCCATGCCCCTTCTAAGATTATACAACCTTCAGCTGGGATCCAAAAACAATGCAGCTGAGAGTAAGGCAGTGGTATTTCAACTGGACGTCTGAGAAAAAATGCAGGGGTGTTAAAATCTTTTAATTTTAACACCCCTACACCTCACTCACTCACTTTTTAGGTTTTCAAAATATGATACTCTATGGAAGCTTCACCCTCTCAACTCAGCCCTCATGGACAGATCCCTTCTCATTTAAACAGCCCCCTTGCACACTCCCTTAGCACCCCAAACTTACCCATTAGCCTTCCCTAAGTTCCTTCATTATATCTCCCCCCTCCCCCTCCAACAGAAACGTCCACTCACCCAGCTGAATTGAACTACACACATGCACACGCACACACAGTGGTGTAGTGGTAATTTTGGAAATGCAGGAGCTCCTTGGGACAGTCTCCAAGGGCAGTCCAAAAATTTCAGACACCTGTGTTGATCCATATCAACAAACCAGTTCTAAGAGTTTTCATCCCCACCAGAAGCATGTCTTTGGTAAAGCAAATAGGTGTTAATTGCCCATTCCAGACCAAGTCATCCCAAATACTTTGCATTCCAACATGGAACAATATGTAGTTGCTTGGAAAATTCATTCCCTCCCACAGCTACGGTGAGGATCGCAGCTAAGCTCAGAGGGAACAGGGAATTCTGAGGGGGGTGGCTGATGACATCAGAGCCCCTGCTAATGAAAAAGTGCTTGGGCTGCCTCCACTACACCACTGCCCCAAACAATGCAGGTGGTGAGAAGGAGAAGCTGTAGATGCCACTGCCAACTTGCTCGCTTGCTCTCTGCCTGTCAAGCCAGCAAGTGGTAGCAATGATGAGAAAGAGGAGGAGGAGTATTAGCAGCTGGTGAAAATGGCATTGAGAAGATAGGCTTACTGTGGGAGGGGCCCCCATTAAGGGGGTCTTGCCCACAGGCCCTCAAAACCTGGAGCTGGCACTGAACCTGACCCAGACATTGTTATATGCTCTCTGCTCTTTGATGTGGTCTGGAGGGCAGGTGTTTCCAGGGAGAGGTTGCTCTTTGCCCCACTGCCAAGGTTGAGATAGCCAGAACCACCAGTGACATCAGCAAAGGAGAAGGGCAACTCCAACAAGGCCCCACCCCTAAGGACCTCCTGACCTGAATATGTTGTAGCTACAGTATGTACCTACAACCCTCCTTCCTGTGCATGAACTGTACTGGCCTTACACAGCCTATGATTCTCTGTGCCTTCCAGGTGGATGGGCAAGGAAACACACCAGGGTGGATTTTTCTTTGATCCCAGGGAACGCTAAAATACATCTTATGTGTTGGCACCTAGGCAAAACCTTTGCAGATCAAATGCCTGTTAAACACAGCACTCATGAGAAGGAGGTCCATGTGTTGAAAGGGCTGTGCTGCTGGTCTTGACCCCAACATCACGCAGCTGCTCAGCACTGCCCTCCCACCCACACAAATGATCATGGACATCTGAAGTGGAGAACCCTAGGCACATAGTGTTCTGTATGCCTCGGATTCCTCATGACTGATTATGCAGAGATCCTGATTGTTTGGAACCCTATGCACACAGAGCTCTATGAGTGAAGGCTTCCCCACTGCAAACATCTGCATCCATGTGTGGACAACACCAGTTTCAGGGCCGGCCAGCCCTCCCTTTCAGTGTGTGGACTAGTCCCTCCATGTGATCATTGCATAAAGGGGGCTCTACGTAAACTCTGCTTGTTCACATTACAGATGCCACTCCTCCACTTTCTCTTCCCCATGAGCAATGATTAGACAATCCAAAGCATAGTGGTTAGAGCAGGGGTAGGCAACTTATTTATTTATTTATTGCATTTCTATCCCACCTTTTTTCCTCCAAGGAATCCAAGCAACATCGGCCCTCCAGATGTTTTGGATGACAACTCCCATCAGCCTCAGCCAGCATGGCCAGTGATAAAGGATTATGAGAGTTGTGGTCCAAAACATCCAGAGTCCTAAACATCCAGTATTGGACTAGGACTGGAAGGGATCCAGGTTCAAATCCCCATCCACCTATGAAGCTCACACTGGGTGATTTTGGGTCAGTCATTATCTCTCAACCTAACTTACCTACCTTACAGGGTTGTTATGAAGATAGAATGGGAGGGAACTTCATGTGCTACTATGAGATCCATGAAGGAAAGGTGGGATATAAAGAAATAACACATACACATACATAATATATAAGGCTCACATGTGAAAATGGCCATAACTTCGAATAAAACCACAACTGGCGTGTGAGTCAGGCTGTCTGATACACAGTCTTAGTAAGGAAGCCTTTGTTAAAAGTGTGTTCTTCCAACAATCAATAATTGATCATGCAGCTCAGTGCACTTTCAAAAGGGCTGAATATATTGATAGAAACATGGCTTGGCTTAGAGTGTTTGGAATCACCACATTGTTAAGTTTGCTGCCTTTTTGTCCTAATTCTACTCAGAACATTGATTTCCCACTGGGAAATATTATTTAAAGCACCATCCCACAGTTCAAAATATGGTATATGGATTCAACACTAATGCTTTCTGTTTTAATCATCTTATTCACTGGAGGAAAAGAAAAGTTTCATTTTGACATTCATATGACTTCAAGGTTTCCTGATAAATGCATCTCAGCCTAGGGAATTACAGATGCTAACTGTCTAGTATCATATTGCTTCCCTGCATCTCTGAGTATTTTCATTGATCGTCTATGCTGAATTACAGTTCTGTTTAAAACAACTGCAAACGGTATGTTGTGGGGCAGGAATGCTAGGAATTCATCTTTCTTATTTGTAAACCTATACATTATATGGCTGTGGTGCCCTGTAACTGAGACAAGACATAAGCTATCTTACAGCAGCATTCCCTGGAGGAACACCCTTTCCTGCCAAGGAGGGGACTAGGGATACAAATTTCAGCATCCCAAGTGCTATGGAAGCTATGATCAGTTTCCACTGGGGTCCTTTGAGCTTGTGAAGGTTTGAGGCCTACAGAGGCAAGATGAAAAGGTCAGGCCTAGAAGCCTGGGTTGCGTTTTTTTGCTGGGAGGAGGTATCCCTGAGAAGAGTAGTTTCATTTCACCAGTTAAGTTTCATTTTCCTGAGTTAGATTTCATTTCTCCAGGTTTGAAACAGTACTTTCAGTTTGGGGGAAGGAGGAGATAAAAAGGGAGAGAGAACTAGTGAGAGGGAGACCAGTGAGAGAGAGGAAGACCAGAGAATGAAGAAGAGAGCAGGAAGCAGCAGCCTGGAGAAGGCTAAGTGCAGCTAGGGTAGAGGAACTTGCATTATTGCAACCTTTATCTTCTCTTAATGTCTTTTGTATCACTCAGCTCTATTCTGTAAATACCTTTAGTTGTAATTTGCTTGCTTTAATTTACCAGTAAACTGTTGTGGTTAAAACCCAAGTGTCTGAGGTGCCAGTCACCCCACACCTACATCCTAAACCCCACATTATTGGGAAGGGGAGGTTAAAAGAAGGGGGACTCTTAAGGAGACAAAAAATCCTTAAGGAGTTGCTCAGGGTGTCATAAGGTGAACCCTGACAGAGGTGCTCTGGGGATACAGGGTACAGGGATATTTGGGCAACCCCACCAATCTAACATGGGTGAAAATAGCAACTAAAACCCACCCACTGTGTCACTCCTAAAGGAAATGTTATTGTGGAGCAAATTCACTGGAAATCTCCTCTGTATTGGGTGACAGTGGGCTTGAATCAGATAATCTGGCAGGAGAGATCTTTGCCTCACTGGGGCAGCTTGTAGGTAGAAGTCTGGCTGGCCTAAGCCTTTCTGCTCCACAGTGCCATTCTGAAAATGTCAGGGTTACTGCAGCTTGTTAGTAGGGATGTTGTGGGAATCTGGCTGGGGCCCAAGGCCTGGCTCGGCATGTGCAGTGATCTGCTGATCCCTCACCAAGCCACAAAACAGAGGCTCGGCTTTTTTTGTAGATTCCCATTTGCACAATGGCCGTTTATGTAAGATGACAGATTAAATGGTCCATTTATGCCTGTAATTTGTGTAAATGGCTGCTCTGCAGTTGCCATTTGTGCAAATGAGGATTTACAAAAAAGGCCGAGCCACCATTTTTACGTAAAATGGTGGCTCAGTGAGGGATCGGGAAGCTCGCTGTGTGTGACAAGCAGGGGCAGGCAGCTGGTTGGGGTCCAGTGAGCAGCACGTGGCACAGGACCTGGTGAGTGTGTCCATCCCTACTTGTTAGCTGGATCAGGTGGCTGATGTACAGACTCCGATCACCTGACTTCTGCTGCCTTTTGGAAGCTGACCACCTTCCTACCTAGGCCCACATCATCTTCTGTTCCTTGACTGCAGACTCTGGCCCCTAACCACTTAACTGTCTTGTACTATTTCACCTGCTTCTGACTCTTTGGACCCATGGCCGGAGCCTTTGGACTTGATCTGTGCCTGTCCTTGACCAAGCTGCTTTCCTCTGAACCTGCTAGGGCCAAACAATCTATCTGTCTCTGTATGTCAGGCCTGCACAATCTCAGTCTTTAACTACTAAGATTAAAACAATGTTTTAGCCGCCACGTACTGTGACCTGTAGGGGCTTGATATCAGTCTAGGGCAGGCAGCAAGAAAAGGTTTATAAAGGCACTGATAGGCTGGGCCTGGTGTGCCGGGATTTGTGCAGCCCACGTGTATGTAATTTGCCAGAGGAAGAAGGAGGGAACTTGGTATCCCTAGAAGCAGAAACCACCCTTTCTCACACAAATAAACAATGGAGGTTCTAGCAAGTACATGAGGCCAGTGGAAGCTGGTGGGTCCAATGTCAATGGGGCAGTGAATCCGCTCTGGGTTTCAGTCAGAGCTCTAAAGGAGCTAACCAAGTTGTTTTGCAAAGCACCTTGGATAGCTTCTTTAGACGTGTGACTGGTTCTGAATGAAACCTGGTGTAGATTCACTGCCCCACTGATACTGGAGCCACCACCCTCTACTGCATGAGGCCCAATCTAGATCAGGACCCTGGCAGGAGTTGGGGGGCTTTAATCCCTGGCCCTCTCCTACAGTCCTCATCCAGATCATCTCTTCACCACCCAGGACCTCCTATTTACATTGAAAGGAAAGCTCCTGATCACTCCAATGGAAGATTTCCTTCCAATGCAAATATCACAACATGGATTAGGACCAGAGAGCACAATATGGAGTGGGGGGCAAAGGTTAAAGCCTTCCTACAACCCTGCCATCATCCCAATCTGGGCTGGGTCCCCTACTCTTGCTATCTCCTTAAAAAAAAAAAAAATCCATTCATACAAGAGCACATTATGTGAATGGTGTCACATCTACTTTGGCCCTAAAGTCACAAATATATTCTTTGGTTCCCTGCACCCACTACTGTTGTAGGAAGTCCACTGAACAATTGGATTAGAAACTTTTGATTTTCTACCTAAGTTGGGTAACGGCCAATTTGTAGTCATTAGTATTTGGTAGCTAAATAATAATATAAATAACTCCTCAAATGTATTACTTTTAACACAATAAAGCTATACTGTGCTAGATTTAAAGAGTGCAATCATGCTTCACTGTACAAATATATCGCTGCTGGTGTAACTGTAACTCAGATGCTTCTAGTATTGTTGAAAAAGAAGATACTTGTGAGGAATGTCCCAAAAGGCGTATTGTCAATTATTACATTCTTGGGAGAATACAGGCATTGTTGCACATTCATTTATTGCAAATGATTATGTATGTGTAGATTTCTACAGACTTGCAGGAATTGTACATTACAATGATATTAGAAAAATCAAAAATGTTATAAATGTATTGAAAGGGGTGTTTATTCTTTTATTTGTAATAACTGGGAATATATCTGAATGTGCCCTACAAAGGTCTGGCATTCTGCAAATAAAATCATAACCAGAATCATGATTCCAGAGCAGGGATGAGGAATGTGTGGCCCTCTTGATGTTGTTGTATGGCAACTCCCATCAGCCCTCACTGCTGGCTGTGCTGGCTAGGGCTGAGGGGATTTGTAGTCCAGCAACATCTGGAGGGCCACGTTCTCCACTTTTCTCCTGCACACAAACAGGGCTCATGCTGCCTCACATGCACATAACACACAAGCCCTATTCACAGGCATTTACTATTTGGGCACAAAAGTGTGAAGTGGGTAGTAACTAGTAAGTGTTTGCAGGCTAACCCCACCCCTCAGGTCAGAAAGGGACAACCTTTTTAACCATAATATGTTGCCAGGTGGCGGGTCAGACAAGACACACTGACACACACATTTGTGCGCACGCACACACACGCACACACAAGCAACCACCCTTTTATTCTCCCATTCATTCATTCATTCATTCATTCATTCATCATTAGGCTGACCATATTTCCTTGAGACAAAAACGAGATATTGGGATGACAAAAACAGGACAGATCAAACAGAATGTAGGGCAGAAAGAATCTCTATGGGCTGAATGATGGTAGAAATAACAGCGAGACTCACCCTCCTGGCTCCCACACGCTGAATGGGACTTAGCGACCTCCTCTTGAATTCCCTGCCACTGCAGACAAGCAAGGGGGCGGCGTCTGATCGTCGCTAGCTCAAGAGGCCTGGCCCCGACTGGATAAAGTAAATGGGACTTGCTTTTTCTTCACACTAGCAGTTTTACTGCATGCATTGATTAGCATAGAGCCTTATGATAAACACGTTCTGTTTTTTACAAAAAATTAAAAACGGTACAAAATTGACATTTATATTAAAATGACGGGACGGTCGGGAAATATGGAAAAAACGGTACTATCCTGTTTAAAACGGTAGGTATGGTCAGCCTATTCATCATCCATCCGTCCATTCATTTATTTTTGTATTTATTTACTAGTTTTATATACCTCTGAACATATTTAAAAATATCTCTAAGTGGCTATCTCATTCATTCATTCATCCATTCTCATTCTCTCTCTCTCTCTCTCTCTCTCTCTCACACACACACACACACACACACACACTTCGATTCAAGGTAGGGCGGCCACTCACACCTTGCCAGAATAGAGGAAATGCATCACCAAAAAAAAAGAGGACAAAAGAGGGCACCAATTTGCATAATATTTGCATACACTAACTTTTATATAGAGATGCAAATGTAGAAATAATTACACCTTTAAAAAGAAATGCAATATGTGTTACTAGACTGGGGAAAACAGTGACCAGGTGACCTATGTCCTCTGCAAAGTGGGACCTTTGGCCACAAGTGTGCAAGCACCCCACAGTGGCTCTCCCCTCAAACCCGCCAGCCAGCTTTTCTCCCTCTACACATGTCTGCTCAAAAGTAGCCCCACTGAGATGTCCGCAAGGCAGGCACAGTGAGCGTGAACTAAAACCACTGTTTGTGGTTTTAAGGAGCATTATTTTCCCTTGGCTTCTCCCCCCACCCCATGAAACAGACAGGTACTCAAAAGCAATATTTCTTTTTGTTCAGACACCCCCTCCTCCTCAGGCAGCTCACAGCTGGGCAACTTACATTGCTTGAATTTTGCTCCTGACCCGCACCAGCAGCAGCTGAAACGCCTGACCACAGAGCCCACTGAGCGTGGGGCTGCCAGCGTTTCTGCTACAGGATGATCTGGTATCCACACTCAGAGGGTAACAGGCAGTACAGAAGACAACAGGTGGCAGTAGGAGGGAAACGGCAGCAACAGTGGGGTGGGATTCTCATGTGAGAGAGAGAAAACAGCATCAGTGGCAACAGCAGCAGAGGCCATTTCCTTCAGTTGTGTCAGGGGAGGATGAGAAAACTGCAGTGGTGGCTGCTGTAGTGGTGGCAAAGTCTGAGATTTCCCTCAGTGTGTGTGTGTGTGCATGTATGCGGGGGGGGGGGAGGTGAGAAAACTGCAGTGCCAGCTGCTGTAGAGGCAGCAAAGTCCACAATTTACCTGATGGGATGAGAAAACTCAGGCAGAGGCTGTTGTATTTGAGGCAAAGGCAACAACTTCCTTCGGGGAGGGTGGGGAGACAACAAGAACACTGCAGCAGCTGCCTCTGTAGCAGTGACAAAGGGCACAATTTCCTCCAGTGTGTGTGAGGGGAGAGAACAAGAGAATTATCATGGCTGTCGTAGTGGCAGCAAAGGCCACAATTTCCCTCTTGGGGGAAGGGGGAAGAAACTGGCAGCAGCAAAGGCCACAATTGTTGTAAATGGGGGGGGGAGAAATTGGTGATATCAATTGGAACAGAGTTCCGCAAGGGTGGAGCCACTACTGTCAAGGCCCTGTCTCTTGTGCCTGCCACCCTAACTGCTTTGACAGCTGGACACAAAAGCAGGGTCTCCAATGTTGATCTCAGAGTGCGGGAGGTTGGTGTAAGTGAAGGTAGTCCTTCAAGTAATCTGGGTCCAAAGGTGAACACCAGTACTTTCATAAGGTTCACAGGCACCTTAGTGTGGCCTTTGTTACAGAGGGCTGCAGAAAAGTGACTTACTCAAGGACCACAAAGAGAATCTAAATCAGACGTGAGGTCTGAGCCCCCAACACCATTTGAAATCGCATTTGCTACTGCAAAACAATACCCAGAGAAAGCAAACCAGTGAGGCCAAGAGACAAGTCACTTACTGAACAAACTGAATGCTAAAAGGTGGGTTTGAGCCCCCAAACACTAAAGCACCTAACAGCCATTTTACAGATGACAAACCAGTTAATTCCCCACAGATCCTGCTCAAAATAAATTTCCCTGTAGAGGTCCCCCCCAAGTAATTGCTCACCCAAGTACAACACAGATCCACCAAATCAATTCCCCTTCAAGTGATTGACTTCCCCAAATTATTTTCCACTCACTTCCTGACAATTAATTTCTCCTCCTGCTTCTTCCACCCAAGAATAAAGGTGGGGGAAAATCTGAATTGTTGTGCCCATGTAAATGACAGTCAGTCAGGGCCAGCTCTCCTACTCAGAGCATCTCTACACCAGCCTAAAACTCCGCATTTAAAATGGGGTTTCTGCTTCCATTTTAAATGCAGGACCCCAATGGGCTCCCTTTACATGTGCTTCCTTTCCCCTCTCCCCTTTCCCCCTCCTTCTCCCCCTCATCTGAGTCTCCCATATGTTTCATTGATCTAGCTCCTCTTCTTGCAGCTTTTCCTTTTTCATGGAGCGAACTCAACCGGAAGACAAGCGGGGTAATTCGATACCTCATTATCTCCGATCTATTTTAAAACAGAATAAAGGTCATTTAGTGCAGGAGATGCCCTGGAAGTTCACAATGTCATCTAAAGGGCCTGCAAACTTCCATGAGTGAACATCTCAATAGCAGGATAAAAGCTCTGTGTGAAGAAGCCTTCCGTCTCTCTAACCTGTAGTAGTACCCTATACTGTAGTAGTAAGTGGCCCAGTCTGGAGACAGGGAAACAAAGATGCTGTAGTTCGAAAATAAGCAGCTGTCCAATCAGCAGCTAGCCATCCCATTGTAATCAATGCTGAACCATTCCCCTTCTCTCACCCTTCTCTACAATCTGATATCTCAAAAGCACAGACATCTCTTTGACACTCCAGTGAAACTGACATGGCAGCCTGGAAGTCAACCTTGGTAATAACATTTGGACTCTTACGCTGATGTGCTGGTGCAGTCACACTGGTGCTAGAGCCCTGGAGCTTTGGGTTGCACCTGCCCCCTTGAGGACAAAACACCCCAATCAAAACAAATCTGGGCTGATCTTTTACTTCCTTCCCACCCTCACTTGATGTACTGCACTGTGCAAACTAGTCAAGATGGCAAACTCTTGTTAGTTACTTGTGCTGTTTGCCAGAGCTGTGAATGTGACAAGATGCTGGGTAGAATTGATTTCCACTGAATGTAGATAGGATGGTGTTCATTTCAGATCATCATTTGAAATGGTGTTCATCTGGTTTTTACCTGGTTCTCAAGAGTTGCAAAGAAGTTCCAACTTGGAGAATTTTTCCATATCAATATTCATTCATTCATTCATTCATTCCATTCCATTCCATTCCATTCCATTCCATTCCATTCCATTCCATTCCATTCCATTTCATTTCATTTCTATACTTCCCAATAGCTGAAGCTCTCTGGGCAGTTCACAATTCTTCCATTTCTTTTAATTCACCAAGTCTAATTTGGGGTAGAATTTTTTTAAAAAAGTACAATATGGGGCCAATGTCTAAAAGGAGAAACCATTAAAAGGCTCCATTTTCTACTCATTTCCTCCTAATTCCCTTCATGTTTTGACAAGCACTCCATATAGCTTGTAAAAGGTTTGTCACTCATTTATAGACTAAAAGAAATATGACAGCCTGAAAATGACAGGTTCTGTCTAAATATTAGAAATTGGCTGAAGCCTGAATGATTGACCTTACTCCTTTCATGAAATTTCAGGGTTTGATAAATGGGACCCATTTGATTTGCCACCGTTGGGTATTATTCTAGGTTGCAATGTCTATAGAAACCTCAAGGTGGCATCAGCTGTCTTTCACTGAAGGTTTTTTTTTTTTTAATTAGTTCTACAAATTATATAAATGAAAGTACATTATATTCAGGAAATATTGGAGCTCTGCAAGTATCCTGCCCTGTAGTCCAGAAATGTGTCCATGTAACTTTTAGCCTGACTCCTTCTGCATATAGTCAGGGACAGCAGAAACCATCTGTTATGAAGAACACATAGATGCTGCTGACCTACACTTCCCCCTGGTAATACTTCAGGTAAAGAATATTCAGGACACAGTGTCATTGAACTCCATTTTACCCTGTCACCTGCAAACAACACCCAGTGAAGTGCAGCAGGGGTTGACAAAATACTGAGTTTGATGGCATAAATACTTCTTTCATAGAATCACAGAATAGTAGGGTTGGAAGAGGCCTACAAGACCATCGAGTCTAACATGCTCAATGCAGGAATCCAAGTCAGAGCATCCTTGACAGATGGCTGTCCAGCCTCATCTTGAATGCCTCCAGTGTGGGAGAGCCCACCACCTCCTTAGGTAATTGGTTCCATTGTCATATTGCTCTAACAGTCAGGAAGTTTTTCCTGATGTTCAGCCAGAATCTGGCTCCCTGTAACTTGAACGCATTATTCCGTGTCCTGCACTCTGGGATGATGGAGAAGAGACCCTGGCCTTCCTCTCTGTGACAACCTTTCAAGTACTTGAAGAGCGCTATCCTATCTCCCCTCAATCTTCTCTTGTCAAGGCTAAATATGCCCAGTTCTTTCAGTCTCTCTTCATAGAGACTGAAAGAACTGGGCATATTTCCAGTCCCCTGATCATCTTTGTTGCCCTCCTCTGAACCCTGTCCAGCTTGTCTGCATCCTACTTAAAGTGTGGTGTCCAGAACTGGACACAGTACTCCAGATGAGGCCTAACCAGTGCTGAGTACAGGGGAACTAGTATTTCCCGGGATTTGGAAGCTATGCTTCTATTAATGCAGCCCAAAAGTAGGGATGGCGGAGAATTTCTCCCCGAAACTTTGGGGGGCCGAGCGCCAACATGTTCGGCCCCCCGAACAAGTTTCGGGGAGAAATCCTCCGCCCCCCGCCCCCCCCGGGACGGGACTTACCTTCCCTGAATGTCCCTCCCGGCGGCGGGTCCGGCTGGCGGTTCGTCCGGTGTTCGAGCGGGGTGGGAGCGGCAGCCGGTCTTTCGACCGGCTGCCGCCCCCGCCATTGCAATGAAAGAAAAAAAAAAAAGTCCCCTGATAGGCTACGTGACGATTCACGTAGCCTATCATGGCAAGATTTGCAAAGTCAGCCGTGATAGGCTACGTGAATCGTCACGTAGCCTATCACGGGTGACTTAAAAAAAAAAAAAAAAAGTGTGTACGGATAATGGCGGCCCCCATAGGGAGCCGCCATTCCCGTTCCTTATTTGGTCGCTGTAGTCTACGTCAATGTTTACATAGACTACGGCGAAAATAAGGGCAACGCTATTTGCATTGCCCTTATTTTCACCGTAGTCTACGTAAACATTGACGTAGACTACAGCAACTAAATAAGGAACGCGAATGGCGGCTCCCTATGGGGGCCGCCATTCGCGTACGCGCTTTTTTTTTTTTTTTAAGTCACCCATGATAGGCTACGTGACGATTCACGTAGCCTATCACGGCTGACTTTCCAGATCTAGCCGTGATAGGCTACGTGAATCGTCACGTAGCCTATCAGGGGACGGTTTTTGTTTTTTTTTTTACTTTCGTGTTCGCGGCCGGGCGAGGCGGGAAGCCTCCTCCCCGGCCTGAATTTCGGCCGGGCGAGGCGGGAAGCCTCCCCCCCCGGCCTGAACTTCGCGGGGGGAGCAGCGAAGCGCTCCCCCCCACCGCGAAAAAGCTGCGAGAAAAGGTAAGTGACTTTCGTTCACCCCTACCCAAAAGAGCATTTGCCTTTTTTTGCAGCCATATCACATTTTTGGCTCATATTCAGCTTGTGATCGACAACAATTCCAAGATCCTTCTCACTTGTATTTTTGTTGAGCCACACGTATCCCCCATCTTGTAACTGTGCATTTGGTTTCTTTTTCGAAGGTGCAGAACTTGGCATTTATCCCTATTAAATTTCATTCTGTTATTTTCTGCCCAGCGCTCCAGTCTATCAAGATCACTTTGAATTTTGTTTCTGTCTTCCAAAGTATTAGTTAACCCACCCAATTTTATGTCATCTGCAAATTTGATCAGCATTCCCTGCACCTCCTCCTCCAAGTCATTAATCAAAATGGTGAAGAGCACTGGGCCCAGGACTGAGCCCTGTGGTACCCCACTCGTTACCTCTCCCCAGTTTGAGAAGATCCCATTGATGAGCACTCTTTGAGTCCGATTCTGTAACCAACTGTGGATCCACTGGATTGTTGTTTCATCTAGCCCACTTTGAGCTAGTTTGCTCATCAGGATATCATGGGGTACTTTGTCAAAAGCTTTGCTGAAGTCGAGGTATATTATGTCCACAGCATTCGCACAGTCCACAAGGGAGGTTACTTGATCAAAAAACGAGATCAGGATTTGCTCTTGACAAATCCATGTTGGCTTCGAGTAATCACTGCATTGTTTTCAAGGTGCTTCCAGATGGATTCCTTTATCATCTGCTCCAGAATTTTCCCATGGATTGATGTCAGACTGACTGGTCTGTAGTTCCCAGGTTCCTCCTTTTTACCCTTTTTGAAGTTAGGGACAACATTAGCCCTCCTCCAGTCATCTGGCACTTCACCCGTACTCCATGATTTCTCAAAGAGAATAGACAGTGGTTCTGAGAGTTCTTCTGCCAGTTCCTCTATTACTCTAGGGTGCAGTTCATCTGGCCCTGGAGATTTGAACTCATTCAAAGTAATCAGGTGTTCCTTGACTATATGCCTATCGATCTGAAGCTGCAATCCTGCTCCTTCAGCCTGTATTTCACCTTTGCCAGGGGGGTCATAGACCCTCTTTTGGGAGAAGACTGAGCCAAAGTAGGAATTGGGCACTTCTGCCTTTTCTTTGTCATCTGTTATCGTTTTGCCACCCTTATCTAATAGCTGAACCACCATTTCTTTCCTCTGTCTTTTACTAGGCACGTATCTGAGGAAAGCTTTTTTGTTGCTTTTAGCATCCCTCGCTAACCTCAGCTCGTTCTCAGCTTTAGCCTTCCTGACGCCACCCCTGCAATTCTGTGCTACCTGCCTGTACTCTTTCTTTGTTGTTTGGCCTTCCTTCCACTTCCTATATGTGTCCTTTTTTGTTTTCAGGTCATCCCTAAGCTTTTTGTGAAGCCACATTGGCTTCTTCTGTTGTCTTCCAACTTTTTTTCTTGTTGGAATTGTTGGTAATTGTGCCTTGAGAATTTCCTTTTTTAAAAGCCCCCACCCATCTTGGACTCTTTTTCTTGTTAGCCTCGCTTGCCATGGGACCTTACTGATCATTGTTCTGAGTTTATTAAAATCAGCTTTCCTAAAATCCAGGGTATGGCTTTGGCTACGCTCGGCTTTTGCTTTCTTTAGAACCATGAACTCAAGTATAACATGATCACTTTCCTCCAGAGTTCCTGTAACCGCTACTTTACCCACTAAGTCATCTCTTAGGATCAAGTCAAGGATAACCTATCCTCTAGTTCCTTCCTCCACTTTCTGTAGGAGGAAGTTATCTGCCACACAAGTCAGGAATTTCCTGGAGGGGCCATGTTTTGCAGAATTTGTCTCCCAACAAATATTGGGGAAATTGAAGTCCCCCATTACTACTACATCATGCTTCCTTGAAACATTGGCTATTTGTTTTTCAAAAGTTTCATCCTCATCTTCTCCTTGGTTGGGTGGCTGGTAGTGGACTCCAACCACCAGGTTCCTTTTATTCTTTGCTCCATTTATTTAAACCCAGATGCTCTCGATGGGGCTACCAATCTCCTCCTCCTGTATTTCTGTGCAGAGATATGTATTTTTAACATATAGTGCAACCACACCTTTATTAAACTTTACTGTGACAACCAGGGAGGGACATGAGTTGGTGGAGCCACACATTCCTCATAAGGCATAGTTTTATTAGAGCTTAGCAATGGCTGAAACATGCCACTGTATTGACAGGTGGCAAATATGGAGGACCATTCCATCATTTTTTGGATGGGGTGCTGCAGTGTCATTCTGACGGGCATTCTGAGAAACCTAAAATGGCAGCCAACAGCTGGGACAAGCACTTGTGCATTTCGGCCCTCTTACAAATCAACCTCTGTCCCCAAAATGTGAAAGAAGGAGGCAGTTTCACCCCTTTTTTGCCTGCAAAAGCCCCCTCCCCTGCCCAGTTCAGTAAAATGTTCTGTAAGCATCTTATTTTTCATTTCCCTTATTAAGGTATGCTAGCTGCTGTCATAAACGGAAGGAAATAATGCTGAAGGCTGCAGAATGCTTCAGGTTGGTCAGTAAGTCCTCCCTGTGGGACGACAGTGAGAAATAACCTTCACCTAGACTGGTAATTAAATAGCCTGTGAAGTTCTAAATTATAGTGATTTGTGTTGCCCACCATATAATTTCACAGAATGCACTACCCATATACATTGATATGCAGAATTTTTGCAAAGGCCATGGTATAACAGCAGGTGGGGGTGGGGGGTGGAATCACCTTTCTTCATAGAAAAATTAAGCAGCACAAAATATGCATTGCAGCACAATTCTACAGGACTAGAAAAAATGAGTGGGGAACAACAGGCAGAGCAGGAAGTTAATGAACAAGCATAATGAGAGTCAGCCATATCCACAGAATGGCAAGACATGCACTAGATGGCTTTACACTTATCATACAACATTTCAATGAAACTCAGGTTCCCATAATTGCAAAGGATCAACCACTGTACATCCAGGCAAAATGGATACTATGGAATTGCTATGACTTGTATAGTGAAAAGAAGTTTCTCATATGGTTTGATGCCATTGATATAAAGCAAGCTTTCTAATAAGTTATTCTGATGCAGAGGAAAGGAAGCAGTTTGAAAGATGTCACTGTGAATATGCACCTCTGGTAGTCCAGATGCTTGCCTAAATGTAACACATCATCAAGTGTTGCCGAACTTTTACCAGCTTTTGAATGAAGAATATAATGAAGACAACACAATGCTGAGTTTGACTTATGGTGGTTGTTTCACATGATCCAAGGAAATCCCCATATTCAAGTACTGCATGACATG
The DNA here is from genome assembly GCF_057233095.1 of Heloderma suspectum. Classification (NCBI taxonomy): domain Eukaryota; kingdom Metazoa; phylum Chordata; class Lepidosauria; order Squamata; family Helodermatidae; genus Heloderma; species Heloderma suspectum. Next base: position 77,477,884 of record NC_139462.1, read on the forward strand.
CCTTAACCTCGAACAATCTGTTCACCCAGAATAGGAAATGTGTATATCATGATAATCTGAAAGAGATAATACTATGTTTTTCTCTCTCCTTGACCATTATTATGCGTGCTGGCTACCAGTTCATGAAACAAAGTGCTTCTTTTCAGCAATGAGTTTAGAGCGAGTACATAAATAAAATAGTGCCACACTAATGATAATGGTGGGGCAGCAAGGCTAATGGAGAATCCTTCAGACTTGAGTGGGTGGCTGGTTTATGGTCCAGAGCTATGTTAACCAACACATGGAGGAATTTGATAACAATATTAAATCAGTAATAAAAATTCCCATGATCATCATGAGTAATATAAACCACCCAGAATCGTGTGTATCTGTGTCTATGTCTGAGAGATAGATAGATGAACAACAGAAGGATTTCAAAATATATTTAGAGCTGAACATTTTGGCTTCCACCCTCATCAGTAGCTGTGATGTTAAACGGACACCAAGAGTGGCAGTTTGGAATGCTGGGAAATGAAAATTCTTGAGGAAGAAAAAACAGAAATATGAGTAGTATGAATAGGGTTGTACGAACCCCCCATTTTCCAGTTGGGGGGGGTTCACAGAGGGGCTAGTCATGCCACTCCTGGCCCCTTGAAATCCTCCAGAGCAGCTCCGCATCCAGAGAATTTCACAGAGCAGCACTCCGGTTCCCTAGTGCAGATGATACGGTAATGGAGCTGCCATTACCGTATTGCTGGGAGAAATACAGCCACAAATGGCATATTGTATGCCACTTGCGGCTGCAAAGCACTGTTTTTTACCTAAATAGAGCCGTAAATGGCTGCAATTAGGGTAAACTCAGGGCTTTACAGCCACAAGTGGCATACAACACGCCATTTGCATCTGTATTTTTTCCTGCGATAGGCTAGTGTATCGTGGGAAAAAACACAGACTCAAATGTCATATTGGATGCCACTTGCAGCCGTAAAGCCCTGAGTTTAACCTAATTGCAGCCATTTATGGCTCTATTTAGGTCAAAAACAGTGCTTTACAGCCGTAAGTGGCATACAATACGCCATTTGCGTCTGTATTTTTTCCAGCGATAGGTTAATGGCAGCCACCATTAGCGTATTGCCTTGTATAGGGAGCTGGAGAGTCGCAACACACAAACTCCTCCAGAGCTGGAGGTATGTGGTGCCGTTCCACCACGGAATCTGAAGGTCGGATTCTTTGGAATCCGGCCTCATTGGAGTCCGCAGCAGAATTCTCTGCCATCCCTAGGTATGAAGCTTGTGGATTGTTCTCCAGATTAAGGACATATGGACTCTCTGTCAAACATGCCAGCGTCCTTTGTTTGTTCAATTGGAAACAACTGTAAATCTGAGAGACTACATATAGGTGAGTCAAAATGTCTTCCAACAGGCTACTCTAGTTTTTTGGTAAGAATTGCAGAGTTGTGGTTATGGAATCTTGTTCTTAGGTCTGCTGTAGTTTTCCCTACATATTGCATATGACATCTCCCCCGTTTTTACATTCAGTGAGTGGAAGTGCATGTTGCTGATTGTCTAATACAATAAGTTTTGTTAGTAACTGTGCTCCTAAAAGAAGTGGTTTCTTGGAGATAAATTAATTATATGTATTGAGGTATAGGCTCAGAGAATTGGCCAATTCATTCATAAAAATTGGTCAACATCTTGCACTTTTTGATAGTGAGGCCATTGCAGACAAAGGACTTGATGAGACAACAGCTTTTGTGGAGACAGGACAGATACAAACAGTGCTTTTTTCTGGTGGAACTCACCGGAACTGCGTTTTAGCACCTTTTCTTCTATTTTCTTTATAGACATAGATATAGATTAGATATAGCTATAGCTATAGCTATAGATATAGATATAGTGTTTGTCCACTATTTTAATGCTCTTCATTACAATTGAATCACCATCTACTCCTGAGGAAGTTTAATCCCAGAGTTTTGGTATCTTTTTCTCCAGAAAAAAAAGAAAGAAAAAGCACTGGATACAAATGTGTACAATTCCTTTATCAGCAAGTCCTGTATCTAATTTGCACCACAGGGCAAAAATCTGTGCTTCTCTTGAGTAGGCCATCCCCCACCCCCAGAATTACAAAGATTTCCCTGAAGTTGATAGGCGTTCAACTGTAACTGTTTTCAGACTTTTTCTTGGTGACTCTAAATCATTATATGGACTTTTAACAATTATTCAAACTTGGGAATCATCTAGGGACATTAGAGAATTCCGCCATGGATCCCAGGGAGGCCGAATTCCAGTGAATTCGGCCCCCCGGAATCCATGGCGGAACGGAGCAACCAGCCCCACCACCCCGCGAAAGCCCGCGGAACGGTGCCTACCTGGCTCTGGAGGCAGCTCTGGCGGTGGCTCCGGTGGCGGCAGCTTCGGCAGCAGTGGCAGTGGCAGCTCCGGTGGCTCCAGCCACTGCCCAGCTGCAGCTGCAAATGGCGGCTCCTACATCGGCCACTATTTGCATCTATTTGCGTAAGTATCTATGTAGCCTATCACGGCTCAGGGCAGGGACGCAAATGGCGTAGCTCCTGCCATTTGCGCTCCTGTCTTTTGCTGTGATAGGCTACGTAAATATATATGTAGCCTATCACGGCAATAGGAAGGAACACAAATGGCGGCCGCCACCATTTGTGTCCATCTCTTTAGCCGTGATAGGCTATGTATATATTTACACAGCCTATCACAGCTAAAGACAAGACACAAATGGTGGCTATGGCAGCTGCCATTTGCATCCCTGTGCAGCCCAGCAGCTGGATGTCCAGCTGCGGGTGGACCCGGCAGCAGCTCTGTGGAGTCGCCGCGGAGCAGAGCTGGCCAGGGAGGATTCCGGGGGGAGGGACGGAGCGCCTCCCCCCCACTGTGGATTGCCTGGCGTGGAGCCAGGTAAGAGTTTTGTATATTCCTAGAATCATCCCCTTTTATCTGCATATGTAAATAATGCCTTAGTTTTTGCAGTGCCATAGGGTCTGACGGTGCAGCGCTAGGGATGGTGGAGAATTCCGCCACAGATTTCAGTGAGGCTGAATGCACTGGCATTTGGCCCCCTGAAATCCGTGGCGGAACAACCTGCCCCCCTGCCCCCCCGCGGATCGCCCCTGGGACGAGACTTACCTGGGGCGGATGTTCTGGACGGCAACAGCTGCAGCGGTGGCTTCGGCGGCGGCAGTGGCTGGTCTTTTGACTGGCTGCCGCAGCCACCATTTGCAATCTGGTCTTAGCCGTGATAGGCTACGTAAGTCTTTACGTAGCCTATTACGTCTGGAGAAAAAAAAAGCAGCGTACGCAAATGGTGGCGGCTACAGCGGCCACCATTTGCGTTCCTTATTTTTCGCCGTTTTAGTCTACGTAAATATTTACTTAGACAATTACTGCGGAAAAAAAAAGGAGAATGCAAATAGCGGAGTGGGCATATTTGCGTTCCTTTTTTATTTGCCGTTTTAGCCCACTATGCTATTTGCATTCCCTTTTTTTTGCCACAATAGCCTACGTAAATATTTATGTAGACTAAAATGGCTAAAAATAAGGAACACAAATGGTGGCCGCCGTAGCTGCCACCATTTGCATACGCCTTTTTTTTTTACCCAGCCGTGATAGGCTACGTAAAGACTTACATAGCCTATCACGGCTCCCTGGCTGGACACAAATGGTGGCCACTATGGCGGCTGCTACAGTGGCTGCTATTTGCATCCGCACCAGCCAGTCCGCGGCCGGAAATCCAGCTGCGGACAGCCCTGGTCTGGCCTGCTGCTCTGCGGAGCTGCCGCAGAGCAGAACCAGCCCTCAAGGATTCCGGGGGGAGGACCGGATCACCTCCCCCCCACGAACAGAATCTGTGAAATGGTAAGTGACTTTCCTACATCCCTATGCAGAGCTTAATATTTTAAGATTCATTGTCTATTTCTTTGACATTTTCCAACTTTACATCTGGAGAGCACTGACCAAATATCATTTTTCAAATACCTTGAAAAAACTGAGTTTGTCTAAGATAGACACACCAGTGCTCAGGGTCATGCTAACAGAACAGGAGTTTCCATTATCAGAAGGCAAGTACTTCAAGACTGTATTATTTTAGGCAGAATTTTATGAGGAATTCTATAGAGGGGAGCTATTTTGATTGCTTGGGTTTTTTCTATAGATTGCATTACACACTGCATGATTGTGTCCAAGGTAGCAAGAATGCTACTCTGGACAACAACTTATTAGGGATGTCAGAGAATTCCACCACGGATCTCGGTGAGGCCGAATGCCAGTGCATTCGGCCCCCCAAACTCTGTGGCGGAACGGCGTGCCACCCCCGCCCCCCGCGGATCCCTCCCGGGATGAGACTTACCTGGCGTGGATGTTCCGGACAGCGGCGGCTCCAGCGGCAGCTTCAGTGGTGGCGGCGGCAGCTGGTCTTCTAAACGGCTGCCGCCATATGCAGTCTGTTTCCACCCCCCCATTCATGATAGGCTTCATAAAGACTTACGTAGCCTATCACATCTGGGTTAAAAAAACAACAAAAAACGCATATGCAAATGGCGGCAGCTATGTCCGCCACCATTTGCGTTCCTTATTTTTGGCCGTCTTAGTCTACGTAAATATTTACATAGACTAAGACGGCGAAAATAAAGGGGAACGCAAATAGCGCCCGCTACGCTATTTGCGTTCCCCCTTATTTTCGCCGTCTCAGTCTACGTAAATAGATACGTAGGCTAAGACGGCCAAAAATAAGGAATGCAAATGGCGGCGGCCGTAGCCGCCGCCATTTGCGTACGCGTTTTGTTTTTAACCCAGACGTGATAATCTACGTAAGTCTTTACGTAGCCTATCACGGCTGAATACAGGGACGCAAATGGTGGCGGCTATGGCAGCCGCCATTTGCGTCCCTGCTAGCCAGCGGCCGGATGTCCGGCTGCTGGCGGAGCCAGCCGGCGGCTCCGTGGAATCCCCGCGGAGCGAAGCCGGCCGGCCAGGATTCCGGGGGAAGGTGCAGAGCACCTCTCTCCCCCAGCGAGGATTCCAGAGGGAGGGACGGAGCGCCTCCCCCCCCAGCGGAACCCGGCGGAGCCAGGTAAGCGGGGTTTCGTACACCCCTACAACTTATACAGACAATGAAGGAGCAGATAGCAGCACAATTCTTCACCTGGGGGACATAAGAGGAAACCACATTAAAGAAGTACAGTGGATACCCGCGTCGTAGTTCTCCTATCAATAGCCTATTATTTTCTTTTGTCAGAAGCAGGTAGGGATGTACGAAATTCACTTACCGTTTCGTGAATCTGCTTCGCGGTTGGGAGGAGGCGCTCCATCCCTCCGCCCGGACTCCTGCCCGGCTGGCTCTGCTCCACAGGGATTCTGTGGAGCCGCCGGCTGGCTCCACCCACAGCCGGACATCCGGCCGCTGGGCAGCAGGAACGCAAATGGCGGCGTTGTACTTAACCATGATAGGCTACGTAAATATTTACGTAGCTTATCACGGCAAAGTAAAAAAAAAGCGTACCCAAATGGCGACGGCTATGGCCGCCGCCATTTGCGTTCTCTATTTTTCGCCGTTCTAGCCTATGTAAATATTTAGTGAATGTAAATGGCGGCCGCCGTAGCCGCCGCCATTTGCGTACGCTGTGCCCGGCTGCGGCTGGCCAGGAGACCAGCCTCTGCCCCCGCTGCCTCCCCTGCCGCCGCTGCACCTGCCACCGCCGCACTCACCTCCGCCGACCCCGCCTCAGCCAAATCTGCCACCGCTGCACCTGCTGCCGAATCCGTTGCCACGCTGCCGGATCCGCCGCCGCCACATCCGCCCCAGGTAAGTGCCATCCCAGGGGGTTCCGCGGGGGGGTGGGGGGCAGGAGGCCGTTCTGCCACGGATTTTGGGGGGGCCAAATGCCATTGCATTCGGCCTCACTGGAATCCGTGGCGGAATTCTCCGCCATCCCTAGAGGCGGGTCTATATGAACTGTGAATCAAGTATGGAATTTGTAAGAAAACAAGAAGGAAATTGGAATTATACCTGCATGTGCTAATGTCAAAGCCATAGGAAATGTCAAGTATGAAACTCTGGCAGAATTTCAGGGATTGGGTCTAGATTTAGTCATACTTAGAGAAGACCCATTGAAATCAATGAGACTGAAGTTAGTCATGACTAAATCTGGATCCAACCCAATTCCTTCAGCGGGTGTGATGCTTTGGTATTTTTATCACAATTTGGGTGGAGGGTCAGAAATTTCAGCAGCAACTAACTTTCTTAGATCTAATTTCTTGGGCTTGAGTGGTTGTGCGTCTGGACACCAGTCATTCAAATAGCCAGCCCATCTCAGTTTATGTGTGTGCAATTATTGCTTCCTCACCCCCTTGAACATGTTTCTGAGTTATGCATCTGTCAAGCACATGATGAAGAGCCTGACACTTCTGGTACACTGGGGAAGATTTTAATTTTAGCTAACTTTGGTATTTGCACATTTTTCATTCTACTCCCCCATTGCTTTCAGTAAATTTCACAGGAAAACAGACAAATGGTGCATAGCTAAAATTTTTGAGAAGAAAAATCAGACCTGTAAGTAACCAATATGTGAATTTGTTTCAGGGACAGAAGCAGAACTAATGCTAAGGTAGACATGTTTTCAACCATTTACCTGCTTCAGCAGCGAACCAAATGATCTTGAGTACATCAGCAACAAGGGCCCATCATAACTCAGAAACATCACCCACTGAGAGAAATGTTAGAGCTCACTTGGGAAAATGTCGACATGCAGTATAAATAGTAAAAGAACATTTACAAACAAGCGTCCTTTGTAGTGCTGGCTTCCTTTCTGCTCCCTTTTGGAAAACAGAAATGCCCAACACTGCATATTTTAACACCTAAAGACACACTTACATAGTCTTCAGCAATGAGAGGTGTTTTAATTGAGAACTCCTGTTTTCACTCTTCTTGATTTCTTCACACTAGAGACTCACATGAAATAAAGCCTGATAGGACAACTCTATATTGCTTTGTAAATTGAAGATATCGTGGTGTATGAAACCAACAGGTGTTCTCTATGACAAGTGTAAATGGTAAATATTCAAACATGTAAACACTAAACATTTAAATAAAAGTTTTGCCTCTAGCCTGCAGAACACCTTGATGACATGGAAATGGTGCATGACACCACAGTCTGGAATTCGTCTTAGCACATTTAGAATAGCTTCACTTGTTGCATTTTAACAGGTACATGTTCCAGACCCGGGGCTTGTACTTAATAAACAATATTGATGTGGATATTTATATTTATTATTGTTGTTTCATTATTTATTTAAGACGTGTATATGCTGCTTTTCAGGTATAATGACTTTCCAAAGAAATTGCTTCTTTATTTTACCATGTTTCATTGCAAAAGATATGTTGTGGGTATTAATGGGTAGAAGCCTTGGGATTATAATGTATATATGTTAAAAATGTAATGCAAAATTTGGTAGTACAAGAGTTGCTGTTCTTCTCCCACTCTTGCATTTCTGTACTTTTATTTCTTCTAAAAGGCTCTTTTCACTGATAGGGCCAAAGTTTCTTTTTCAGGATTCAGAAAGTGTTTTCACCTGGTTCGGTCCCCTTAGCCAATTCTGAATGGGATCCTTACTGTGGCTGCTCTGAAATATAGCTCAGAATGTGCTCAGAACCACCATCACCCCTGCCATAAGATCTCCTTGCTCCTTTTTCAAACTGAGGTGGGAGAGCATGAAAGGGTCACTGCACCTATAGGTCTTTGGCTTGAGGCCTGGATGCTATTTGTTTGCAGTGAGAAGCACTAGTTGGATACTCCCATACATGCCTGTGGCAGGCTTCAGGCCTTCTGGCTGAGGCCTATTGTGGCCCTTCTTGCCTTAATGGGCTTAGCATTGGTAAAATGGTGAAAAGGGGGCAGAAATGGCAAGGAAAACTTGATAGTGGGGGTTGATGGTGGGAAGGCCATCAGGTCACATCATGTTCTCAAAGGCATCAAGGAGAGTATGACAGGCCTACTCTTAGAACAGTTTAATGTCAAGCATCTAAGGAACACTTGGCAAATTAATTTGTTTTAATTAAGCCAATTCCAGTTTAGGCTAGGAGGAGTTTCCCTATAACTAGTTCTTTGCAAACCAGTTGTTTTGAGCAGTGGTAGCTGCAAATTTTTATTACCTCCTGGGCAGACTTTCCCCCCTTGCTGCTATTGTGACAAATATTTGTCCCAGAAGACTTTGCACTGTGTTTAAGCATCTTGCAAAACTATTTCACCAACCTACATCAAAGGTTACCTTGCAAATATTCATCCTAGAGAAAAGATATTGGTCTCTGCATCTCTCTCTCTCTCTCTCTCTCTCTCTCTCTCTCTCTCTCTCATAAGTTACAGCTTTCAAAAAAGAACAGATAAAATATTTGAAGTTAGACTCAGTTTGATTCTAGAAAGGTATTCATGCTGACGTGCAGTGGCTTTCATTGACCTCTAAACCTGTTAGTGTTAAAGTAACACGGGAAAAAAAAGCTGAAACCATTTCCCTATCTAAAGTAGGGTTGGTGGAGAATTCTGCCACGGACCCCAATGAGGATGGATTCCAAAGAATCTGGCCTTCAGAGTCAGTGGCAGAATAGGGCACTCACCTCTGCTTCCCTCCGGAATCCGTTCGGGCCGGCTGTATTGCCATGCTGTATTGCTGGGCTAACTCCACATACAAATGGCATCCACTACGCCATCTGGAACCATAAAGCTGTTAGGTTAACCTAAATGCAGCCATTTATGGCTGCATTTACGTTAATCTAGCAGCTTTATGGCCTCAAATGGCACCCACTATGCCATTTGCATCCCTGTTTTTTCACATGATAGGCTACACAAATATCTACAAAAATATAATTTGCATAGCCTATCGCATGAAAAACAGGGGCGCACGTGGCATAGTGGATGCCATTTGCATCTGGAGTTAGCCCAGCAGTACGGCACGGCAATGGCGGCCAGCTGTATCACCAGCAATGCAGACCCAGCAGCCGGCTCAGCAGGATTGCAGCTGAGTGGAGCTGGCCCAGACGGATTCCAGGGGGAGGGACGGATTGCCTCCCACCAAGGGCAGATTCCCACCTGGACCAGCAGGTAGGGAATCCACCCATCCCTAAGGACAGGAAAAGTAGTGTGTGCTTCAGAAAAGAGGTTTAAAGGGAGGATGACTGTGGAGCGTAGTATTGTTCATATGTTCTAGTTATAATTTAAATGAGTAAAAAAATGACATGAAATCTTTTGGGAATGAATAGAACTAAAAAACACTTAAGAGCTAAAATAGCAAAAACAACAACAACAACAACAACAACAACAACAACAACAAAAGACTGTAGAAGAGAACACAGATTGGACTTTGAATTGGGTATCCAGTTTAAACGTTTAAGGAAATGTGTTGCTCAAGCAGTGCTGACAAGTATGTGAACTAAATATATCACTCCCAAATCACAACCGGGAATTTTGGAAAAAATAATAACTAATTGTTAAAGTGTACTTAGCTAGGGTTTCATTCTTTGTGAAAACATCAAGTAAGCAGCTCATAAGAAATCATATAAATATGAGAGGCAAGACAGAGAAACTTTAGGACAAAATACCTGTCTTCAGTGGGAGGATGAGTTGCATGACCTCATCTTGACTCCCTTTTGTGACAGCTCAGAAATGCAAATGTTCTTTGGGTAAGATACTTCAACCTTTTTGAAAAAAATGCATACTCCTGAAACAATTTTTAGAAAGTTCTCGAAATGTGTTGTGTGTGGCAGCACCTAGCTAGTCCCTTTAGGGCAGGAGCAGGACAGGGAGGTGGGGAAACAAATTCAGACATAGACTTGGATGGGTTAAATAATTGGCTACAACTTTATTGGTTCAGCTTGGAACAGAGTTGGTGGGGGCATAGGACATGGATCCATTAATTGGACTACCCACCTCCAGTCCGATCCCATCAACCTGGCCCACCTGCCAGGTGCCTCATTGTGGGAGGTAGGAGTCAGAGACACACCCCATGGTGAAGACCATTGAGGTGAGCCCCTTTCTGCCTCCCTTGGGTGTAGCCCGGATTGCAGCCCCACGCTGAGCTGGGTCTTAATGCCACACCCTCCCAAGGTCCCTTAAGGGGGACCCCCTCTTGAAAGGGAAAATGGGGCAATCTATCCCATTCCCCTCCCCAATGGATCTCATCTAGCCCAATACCTTCCATGCCTATAAAGTTGTGACTTAGAACTGAAAGTTTTATAACCACCCTTACAGTTATACATGTCAGCCAAACAAAACCAAATATCACCAAGTTTGCAATGGGGAAGCCAAAAACCCTGCATACTGGTGCCAATCTGTGTGCAGGTAAAATTCCTTCCCAGCCCCACTGACCAGCAACTAGGGATGTACAAAAGTCACTAAGCTTTTCGACGGGGTGATTCGCGGTGGGGGGGGGAGGCGCTCCGCACCTCCCCCTGAAATCTTGATCCGGCCCTCTGTGCTCCACGGATATTCCGCAGAGCAGTAAGCTGGGGCCACTCGCAGCCAGACATCCAGCCACTGGGCAGCCTTCCGGGGAAAAAAACCCAAGTACGCAAATGGCGGTGGCTGTGGTAGCCGCCATTTGCGTTCCCTTTTTTTCACAGTTTTAGCCTACATAAATATTTACGTAAGCTATTACGGTGAAAAAAGGGGAATGCAAATAGCGTAGTGGACACCATTTGAGTTCCTTTTTATTATTTATTTATTTATTATTAAATTTATTAATCGCCCATCTGGCTGGTCACCCAGCCACTCTGGGTGATGTACAACATACAATAAAACAGTTTAAAACAATACAATTCTACAATAAAAACATTTCTAAAATACCCTAACCCACCCCAAATGCCTGCCTGAACAACCACGTTTTTAATAGGGATGACGGAGAATTTCTCCCCGAAACTTCGGGGGACCGAGCGCCAACGTGTTTGGTTCCCCAAACAAGTTTCGGGGAGAAATCCTCCGCCCCCCCGCCCCCCCCGGGACGGGACTTACCTTTGCCGAATGTCCCTCCCAGCGGCGGGTCTGGCCAGCGGTTCGGTGGCTGTTCATGCGGGGCGGGAGCGGCAGCCGGTCTTTTGACCGGCTGCCGCCGCCGCCATTCCAAGAAAAGAAAAGAAAAAAAAAACGCCCCCGTGATAGGCTACGTGACGATTAACGTAGCCTATCATGGCTGACTTTGCAGATCTAGCCATGATAGGCTACGTTAATCGTCACGTAGCCTATCACGGGGGCGTTTTTTTTTTTTTAACTTTCGGGTTCGCGGCCGGGCGAGGCGGGAAGCCTCCCCCCCGGCCTGAATTTTGGCCGGGGCGAGGCGGGAAGCCTCCCCCCCCGGTCTGAACTTCACGGGGGGAGCAGCGAAGCGCCTCCCCCCCACCGCGAACAAGCTTCGGCGAAAGGTAAGGGACTTTCGTCCACCCCTAGTTTTTAATGCACGATGGAAGCTCATTAAAGAGAGGGCATGACAGAGTTCCCTAGGGAGGGAGTTCCACAGAGTGGGGGCCACCACAGAAAAGTCCCTCTCCCTCATCCCCACCAGTCTAGCTGTCCTGGCTGATGGGACAGAGAGAAGGCCATCCGAGGCTGATCTTGTTAAGTGGCCTGTCTGGTTCCTTCCCCCGCTCCCCGCAGTTTTAGCCTACGTAAATATTTATGTAAGCTATTACGGCAGGAAAAAAAGGAACACAAATAGCGCCCACTACGCTATTTGTGTTCCTCTTTTTTTCGCTGTAATAGCTTACGTAAATATTTACGTAGGCTAAAACTGCAAAAAAAAAAAAAAAAAAAGGGAACGCAAATGGCGCCCACTATGCTATTTGTGTTCCTCTTTTTTTCTCCGTAATAGCTTACGTAAATATTTACATAGGCTAAAACTGCCTAAAACTGCATACGCAAATGGCGGCAGCTACAGCAGCCGCCATTTGCGTTCCCTTTTTTTTTTTTGGCTTCCTGTGATAGGCTTCGTAAGTATTTACGCAGTCTATCACAGGAAAGGCAGCTACGCAAATGGTGTGGTGGCCGCCATTTGAGTCCGCAGCAGCTGGCCGAGAGACCAGCTGCTGCTGCCTCTGCTGGAGCCACCGCCAGAGCCGCCAGTGGCGGAATATCCGCCCCAGGTAAACTTCATCCCAGGGGGAATTCTGCCGGGAGGCGGGGGTGGGAAGCCATTCTGCCATGGGTTTCGGGGGCTGAATGCCAGTGCATTCGGCCTCACTGAAATCCGTGGCGGAATTCTCCACCATCCCTACCGGTGACTAACCATAATCCATGGCAAGAAATAAGTTACCCTGGACTGGGCAAAGTTTTCCCTCCAGTCTGCCCAGAAAGCCCTCCTCCCACCAAGCCAATTTAACCCCTGATTGGCTCCCTTCCTCCCATGTGGGTGCATACTTGGTGCTGCCGCCCCGGCTCAGCTGCCCCCTCCCTGCCTCCCCATTGGTACTGTGTGCCACCACAACACTGCTCCCCAGGTAAGCTGGGGGCTGCATTTCTGTTTGTAAGTACAAGTTTGTTTGTTTTGTTTATGGTCTATGCCGTTATATCATATTCTATATTCATGTAGAATTTTATTAAGATGTTGAAGTAAAAGATGAAAAGACATGCCTTGGGAGTCATCACACCATGCAGAAATCCCGCTACTGTACCTGGACTTTCTGCCTCCATTTCCTTTGCAGGTTCATGCCGTGCTCCATCCCCCCCACTCCATCCCCCCCACTCCTTCCCCCCGCCTCCCTCCCTTTCCCCCCTTTATCCAGGAGTTCTGTATGTTTCATTTATGCAGCCACAAGATGGCACTGTGGATTAGCTCTTCTTATCACGGGTTTTATTTTCATGGAAAAATTGGAAATGGATCTGTTTATTGCTAGTTTATTTCTGTTTCAAATCAACCCGCGAAATTGCTTGGAAAGGATGAGAGAGGTGCTGGAGGTTGATGACGTCATGTACAGGATCCACAAACTTCCATGAGTGACTAATCTCAATCACAGGATAAAAGCCCCATGTGATGACATCCCTTATCTCAGAGTGCTGTTAAATCATTCTGTGAGCCCATACCAGAGCTGAAACTACATTCTGTGGTGGCACTTTTTTCTTGGGAAATAGCATGAGATACGTTACCTGCTGATCCATGATCAAGCTAAATAAATAAATCCCATCTCATCCAATCCCTAGACAAGTACAAATTCATCACATTGTGTCTCAAGAAGACATTGAGAAGAGATTGGTAGAATACTACCATTTAGGGTGGCCATGCATCCTCAATTACTGAGGATAGTCCTCTGTTTGAAGGGCTGCTAGAGGATTATCCTCTGTTTGGAAGGCATCCTCTATTTGAAGGGCTGTCCAGTCCAAGTCCAGTTTAAAGATAAAGAATAACCAGAAGAAAGAGCTGGGCCTTGAAATTGCCCATCAACTTCACCTGGACAGCAAACTGAGCAAGGCACACTGGTTGCCTGGTCACAGTCTCCCACACTATGGTGAGATGTACTGCATTTCTATTTAAATTATCATATTTCTAAACTTGCATCTGCACATATACATTAGCATATGCAATTGTTATGCAAATAGGCATCACCTTTTGTCCTCTTTTTTCTAGCAATTCTGAGTTGGCCATCCGGACCTTATTGCACTAAACCTCACTCAGTCTATCCAGAGGCTTCTGGGAACCAGTGCACACTTGGGGCTGGACTAGAGGAGCCTCTACAAGCTACAGCTTGCCTTAATGCTGATCAGATTATCCCTGCTGTCCCTGAGGAATCATGTCAGGGCAGTAGGAAGGGAGCAATCTGTTCCATGCAGGCTGCAATCTGTGCAGAAGCTTCTAGTATATATTACTGACAATGTCGATATTCTAGCACCTAAAGGCTTTTCTCCAGGCTCAGCATGATAGGAGAGCCTTCTGGTCTGGCTAGAACTTCAAACTGCAGCAAGCATAGTAGTTTTAAACTTTTAATGCAAATGCACAGTAAAACGCAACTTGACTTTGTCCACATATTATGTATTTCCAACTCTTTAAACTGGTTGTCTCACTGTTTTCCCAACAAAACCTCGCCTTTCTCTATGATGACATCTGAATTACTGAAAGATTCCATCTCATCTGCAAGACTCGCAATGTCTGAAAGAGTCTGAATCTATCTACTCCAGACAGTATAAATAATGCATATCCAATTCTTCTTGCCACTGTTATAACAACACTGGTAGTTATTTACAGCACACTTTGAGAGGGGGAAAATACCTCCCATTATTAAAACTTCTCTGCCATTCAGTGGACTTGGACATCATTTCTTTTAGTAGCTACTCAATACATTGAAGCAAATGGAAAGTGGAAACAATCAGGAAATGTCTTTACGGCAGGTTTATGAAGCACCTGGCCTAGCCATCTATTAGTTTAAAGATGAGAATATATTTCAGCAGACAAATTTAGTTACAAAAGTTTTTGAGCACTCGCCAGTGGCCATGTGAATTGGCTCTTATTTGTTCCAAGGGAGCATGACATAATTATTCCCAGCATGAAGAAATTTCAGTGCCAGTGGGGAGTAGTTATATTGGGAATAATTAAAGTTTTTTCTTTTAAAGGAATCAAACTAATTATCATGGGAATACAATAAGGATACAATAATTACTCCATAAAAAAGGCCATCTGGATTTTTCTCATAACATATGCATAGTTGTTTGTTTGTAAAATCATTCCATCTCGGAGATTATATTTTAGTTTGAATTAGGGGTAGCATTTTATTAGGGATGGCACAAGGGTTGAAAGAGGGAAAGCTCAAAATGCAAACTTGCCGTCTGCTCAGTCCTGCTGCTTGAAAAGTCTGGTTCCATTTCAAGTAGGGTCCAGACCCTTTTGAATTGTGCCTGATTCAAAATGGGAATTGGACCCTATGCGCCAAATCCCTACATACACACACCTTCCAGAAGCGCCCACACACCCACACACAACAAGCTTTACCTTGGGAGAGGGTGAAAGGATAACAGATGGTGGAGCGCTCATTTCCACAAGGAAAGGAGAGGCACCATAAGGCCTCTGTTTAGCTAGAAACGATGCGTAGAGTTACATTTCTTTCTTTATTATTCTTCAGGGCAGTTTACAAGAAACAAACTAAAAGAAGAGAACCAATTTAACAGTTAAAAACCAGAGCAGGAAAAATATAATAGCCCAGGAGGAACTCGAAGACCCTACAGCAGGGCATTTAACCTCTTTCAGCCTGAGGGCTGAATTCCATTTCAGATAAACTATTGGGGGCCACATCCCAGTGGTGGGAAAGGCTGAAGGCAAAAGGGGGTGGGGAAGTACCTCCATATTGTAGCTTAAAGCTCTTACTGCCAGTAAGTAGGCCTTAGGAGAGACATCTCAACTTTTTTTGAATGGGGGAAATCTTCACAAAAAGATTGTTTGGGAAACCACCAAAAGCCAGGGGAAAGGGTGTAGGTTCAGGGGAAGAGATGTGGCCATATGGGGAGGGCCACATTAGGACCCCAGGAAAGCCAGATGTGGCCCCCAGGCCAGAGGTACTGCACCCCGCCCATCGAACAAGCTGAAATTGAGGTTGTCGAAGTAACGACAAAGTCAACAAAAACTGACCAAACACCAGCAGATGGCTAGGAAGAGGTGTGAAAAGAGTGGAAGGTGCAGATATTTTTACCCTTTCTAAAAATGGCAACGTTCTCAATGAAAAGTAAACGTCATGAAAGCACAGCACAGCATAGACGTCTGTTTTTCTGGAACAGGGGGATGTTGTTCTATATTTTGACACTGGGATTCCAAATTCTTGTTCTCTGCACAAATATTTTCAACAGTCACTCATACAATTCCATTTAAATACTCATAACATTTTTTTTAAGCAACACTAGATCTCTCATAGGTTTTAAAATTTGAAATTGATGTTAAAATCTAATTAAAATCCTCCTGGTAAGTACACATGATTGGGAGGTTATTTGAAAAGGAAATTTTAATAAGGCCATAGTTGCTTGAATGAAGAAAAAAGACTTCTGTGAAAGGAATTCAAATTAATTCAATAATGCTTTATTGGAAAAATAATATAGAGCTGCTGCCTTCATTTGCCTGATAGGCCTCTTTGCAATCAATGCGTAAATGACCCAGTTTTTTCCCATCACTACATCATTATATTGGAATGTGCTTACTTGCTGCATTCCTCGTTGACATACAGACGTTGAAGACATAGGCTGAGATCCAAAGGTCTTCTTATGCAAGCAGAAGGCACTTCCCTTTGTGCAAGAGGCCTGATTTCCACTGGTTCACCCTTCCAACAGCAGCTGCTCACGTGCCGTGCCACATTCCACACCTTTCCCGACTGTCCTCTGATCCACAACTATGCTTTTTCAGGGGAAGCATGCAAGAGACTGCAGCACAAATGAAACAAGCCCATTATGCACATGGAAATTGCTCATGCTTCTCAGGATCCAAGTCAAAGAGTTCCTGCCCATACAAAGGTAAACCCCCCAGCACAGATAGCCAAATGGATACAAATGGCTTGTCACTTCTCTTGGTAGCTGATGGAGTTTTTCCTTGCTTCTATACCTTTCTCTTCTCTGCAGTTCCTCACATTTTGCTTTAACAGGACTTCCTTGGCTTTTCTGTCTAAACAAAAATTATAAGAAACCCTTCATTTTATGAGGCAAAGAGTGATCCTAGGCCAATAAATAAAGTAAAGTTGTGGAACAGGCAAAAGATTAACATAGCCTAATATAGCCTTCCCCAACATGGTGTCCTCCAGATGTTTTTGAATTCAACTCACATCAGCCCTTGCCAGCATGGTCAATAGACAGAAATGCTGGGAACTGCTGTACAAAATATCTGGAGAGCATCAAGTTGGCTAAGGCTGGCCTTATATATCACCATTTGTGACAAATGAAGTGGACCAAACCATTGGAGAGAAAGACAAATAAGTGTAGAAGGACAAAATATTTGGCTAATACATCACATGAAAATAAGTGTGATGCCCCCTTCGTCTTTTGCATTGGAAGAAGAGCAAGAAAAGAAAGAAAACAACAACATTTTCTTTCCATTAAACTGTCTTGTGCCAACATAATCAATGATCACTAGAGGAAAAGGAATAACAATAGCACAGTAGTATTTTATTGATATAGTAATTCCATCTGTTACAGATGGTGAGGTATTTAGGCTAAGTTCATTTTTGTTCTGCTTCACAAGTTTGGAATTCTGATAATTCCTTGGGGCCACCATTGATATTCCTGCCATGCTCCAGACATTCAAAATTATCTGAAGTCTGGGAGGAAACTTGTATACACCTTTACTCTTGTCTATTGTGTTAAATTGTAAATGCATTGTAAGCCACCTCAAGAACTTTGGCTAGTAGGCAGGGTATAAATACTGGATCAATAAATAATAAATAAAACTCCCATGTTGCTTTGAGTCAAGCTGAGCAGTTTTACCAGGGGCAGAAATGCCCCGTTCAAAGCAGAAACGTCTCCATTACTCTGCCTGCAATGGAGGGTGGGAGAGGGGACTATTTTGAAGGTTTTCCCAGGAAAGAACTGGAGGTGGGGGCAAAAGCATACCTTCTTGCTTCAGGAGGAAGATTCCTTTTCCCCAATTTCCCTGGGGGCACCTTCTTCAAAGGAGGTGTAAACTGGGAAATCCTCTACACCATGGATTTTAATCTGTGCTAGAAAAGAATCTGGAGGGCTTCAAATAGTTGCCTCTCATTTAAGTTGAACATTAAAGAGCTTCTGAACCTCGGCTCAACCTTCATTGGCATCCCTTGCAAAAATGTAGGGATGGCGGAGAATTTCTCCCCGAAACTTCGGGGGGCCGAGCGCCAATGTGCTCCCCCCGCGAAGTTCAGGCCAGGGGGGGGGGAGGCTTCCCACCTCGCCCGGCCGAAATTCAGGCCGGGGGGGAGGCTTCCCGCCTCGCCCGGCCTAAATTCAGGCCGGGGAGGAGGCTTGCCGCCTCGCCCGGCGGCGAACGCGAAAGTTAAAAACAAAAACAAAAACGCCCCCTGATAGGCTACGTGACGATTCCCGTAGCCTATCATGGCTAGATCTGCAAAGTCAGCTGTGATAGGCTACGTGAATCGTCACGTAGCCTATCACAGGTGACTTAAAAAAAAAAAAAAAACCCGTACGCGAATGGCGGCCCCCATAGGGAGCCGCCATTCGCGTTCCTTATTTAGTTGCTGTAGTCTACGTAAATGTTTATATGTTTAATGTTAAATGTTTAATGCAAATAGCGTTGCCCTTATTTTCGCCGTAGTCTACGTAAACATTTACGTAGATTACAGCGACCAAATAAGGAACAGGAATGGCGGCTCCCTATGGGGGCCGCCATTATCCGTACACACTTTTTTTTTTTTTTTAAGTCACCCATGATAGGCTACGTGACAATTGACGTAGCCTATCACGGCTGACTTTGCAAATCTAGCCGTGATAGGCTACGTGAATCGTCACGTAGCCTATCAGGGGACTTTTTTTTTTTCTTTTATTGCAATGGCGGGGGTGGCAGCCGGTCGAAAGACCAGCTGCCACTCCCGCCCCGCTCGAACACCCGACGAACCGCCAGCCGGACCCGCCGCCGGGAGGGACATTCAGGGAAGGTAAGTCCCGTCCCGGGGGGGGGGTGCGGGGTGCGGGGGTGTGCGGAGGATTTCTCCCCAAAACTTGTTCGGGGGGCCAAACACGTTGGCGCTTGGCCCCCCGAAGTTTCGGGGAGAAATTCTCCGCCATCCCTAGCGTACGGATAATGGCGGCCCCCATAGAGCCGCCATTCCCGTTCCTTATTTGGTCGCTGTAGTCTACGTAAAGATTTACGTAGATTACAGTGACCAAATAAGGAACGCGAATGGCGGCTCCCTATGGGGGCCGCCATTTGCGTACGCGCTTTTTTTTTTTTAAAGTCACCCGTGATAGGCTACGTGACGATTTACGTAGCCTATCATGGCTGGCTTTGCAGATCTAGCCGTGGTAGGCTACGTTAATCGTCACGTAGCCTATCACGGGGGCGTTTTTTTTAAACACTTTTAATTTCGCGGCCGGGCGGGGTGAGGTGCCTCCTCCCCAGCCTGAATTTTGGCTGGGCGAGGCGGGAAGCCTCCCCCCTGGACTGAATTTCGGCCGGGCGAGGTGGGAAGCCTCCCCCCTCAGCCTGAACTTTGCGGGGGGAGCAGCGAAGCGCCTCCCCCCCACCGTGAAAAGCTGCGAGACC
Source organism: Heloderma suspectum (assembly GCF_057233095.1). NCBI lineage: Eukaryota > Metazoa > Chordata > Lepidosauria > Squamata > Helodermatidae > Heloderma > Heloderma suspectum. The sequence goes on from NC_139462.1 coordinate 77,497,077, forward strand.
AGGTAAGTGACTTTTGTGCACCCCTACAAAAATGCTTGTGAATTTAGGGATGTACGAAAGTCCCTTACCTGAACCCGAAAGGTGATTCGCGGTGGGGGGGGAGTCGCCCCGTCCCTCCCCCCGAAATTCTGGCCAGGGGGGAGGCGCCCTGTCCCTCCACCCTGAAATTCTGGCCGGGGGGGAGGCGCCCCATCCCTCCCCCCCCAAATTCTGGCCGGGGGGGAGGCGCCCCGTCCCTACGGCCACGAATCCTTTCCTGCCAGGACACAAATGGCGGCGGCTGTATTCGCCGCCGTTTGCGTCTCTGCAGTCAGCCATGATAGGCTATGTAAATGTTTATGTAGCCTATCATGGCTGAGGGAAAAAAAAAACAAAAAACCGCGTGTACGCAAATGGCGGCGCCCATGGGTGCCGCCATTTGCATTCCTTATTTTGGCACATGTAGTCTACGTAAACATTTACGTAGACTACGGCGAAAATAAGGGGAACCCAAATAGCGTTCCCATTTTTTTCACCGTAGTCTACGTAAATGTTTACATAGACTACACGTGCCCAAATAAGGAACGCAAATGGCAGCGCCCATGGGCGCTGCCATTTGCATACGCGCGGTGTTTTTTTTTTCTTTTCACTCAGCTGTGATAGGCTACGTAAAGATTTACGTAGCCTATCACGGTGTTTTTTAAAAATCTAGCCGTAATAGGCTACGTAAATCTTTACGTAGCCTATCAGGGTTTGTTTGTTTTTTAAACTTGGAAATGGCGGTGGTAGCTGGTTGGAAGACCGGCCGCCGCAGCTGCCGAAGCACCACCGGACCGCCGCCGGAGCCACCGCTGCCAGGGACATTTGCACAATGTAAGTCCCGTCCCGGGGGGGGGCAGGGGGGCAGACCGTTTCTCCACCAATTTCGGGGGGCCGAATGCACTGGCATTCGGCCTCCCCGAGATTTGTGGAGAAATTCTCTGACATCCCTACTTGTGATACATAGTAGTTCTTCCAGCAGTTTGCATCCTTTCAACACATACACACAATCATGCATAGATCCTCAGCCATCTATTTCTTAGAATATGAAATTTTTAAAAGTGGAGAACTGAAAACCATGGAAACAAACAAAGTGGGTATTGTTACTGATCAATATTCAATAGAGAAATGTGGACTTTGAAAAGGGGGACAGAAATCAACCTGAAGCCATATTGTTGATTAGAGGCTGGCATGGCTCCTTGACAAGTACAAAGGAACGGTACTGTCATGTGAAATCTCTTCAGAATCACGCTTCTAAAGCACAAGATTTGAGAAGAACCAGAGCCTGGACTTCCAATTCAAAGAACATTGCAAGAATGAATTATTCATTCCTCCTGCTTGTTAAAATCATGCTTATTATCAGTCACAGGTACGTGTTCTTGCATCCTTGAAAGCTTTTGTGAATGTGAATGTGTCATACATTTAAGCTGAAGTATTCTACTGTCTCTTTCTGCTACATTGCAATCATAAGCATGTTTACTCAGAAGCAGTCCCACTGAGCTCAGTGTGGCTTACTCACTAGTAATTGTATTTATAAGTGTGTCCTCAATCTGTTACAGACAGTCATTGCTATATCTGTCCTAGAGAATGAGAGTCTATTTGGAATCTCTTATTGGTTAAAGAAAAACCCAGTGGAAAAAAGGAGGGAAAAGAGCTAGCAAAGACTAGAGATATCATTGTAACAGCATACCTCAGGGTTCTCAGATCAAATGATAAGAGCCACTTTTCTATTGTATACTTGCAATCCTTTGCAAGTTTAGACAGAAAAAGTACTACAACTCCCAGCATGCCCCAACCAGCCATGCTGGCTGGGGCATGCTGAGAGTTGTAGGACTTTTTTTCTGTCTAAGCATGCATAGGATTGCGCCTTTACTGTATTAAACACAAATATGCCAATTTCTCTCTGCAAATGCCAATAAATTAACATGACTTCAAAAATATAATAGTGAATTTTGGTTAACATTTGGGAGACAGGGGTAGGAATATAGGACCATGCCTATTCTGTTCTGAATCAGGGCCTGGGCATGGTAATGGATTGGATGAGGGCCAATAAACTGAAACTCAATCCAGACAAGACGGAGGTACTGTTAGTGGGTGGTTTGTCTGCCCGGCTAGGTGATATTCAACCTGTTCTGGAGGGGGTTGCACTCTCCCTAAAGGATCACGTTCGTAATTTGGGGGTGCTCTTGGATCCAGAACTGTCACTTGAGGCACAGGTGAACTCAGTGGCATGGAGCACTTTTTATCAGTTTAGGCTGGTATACCAACTACACCCTTATCTGGACAGAGATAGCCTAGCTACAGTTATCCATGCTCTGATAACTTCTCGTCTGGACTACTGCAATGCGTTATATGTGGGGCTGCCTTTGAAAATGGTCCGGAAACTTCAGCTGGTCCAAAATAGGGCAGCAAGATTGTTAACAGGGACTGGCCAGTGAGCTCATATTACGCCAGTACTTTTTCAGCTGCACTGGCTGCCAGTCCATTTCTGGGCCTGATTCAAAGTGCTAGTATTAATATTTAGCCCTTAACAGCTTGGGGCCAGGTTATCTGAAGGATCGCCTCCTCCCATATGTGCCTGCCTGGACCTTAAGATCATCCTCAGCAGCCCTTCTCCATGAGCATCTGCCAAAGGAAGTGAGGAGGGTGGCTACTAGGAGGAGGGCTTTTTCTGTTGTGGCACCCCGGCTCTGGAATGAGCTCCCTAGTGAGGTTCGCCTGGCACCTACATTGAATTCCTTTCGGCACCAGGTGAAGACCTTTTTATTTTCCAAGGCATTTTAGCATTTTAGCTTTCTAGACTTTTAGCTTTGCTGTTTTAAATCTGTATTTTAAATTTCTGCACTGCTGCTAGGTTTTATTGTGTTTGTATTGTTATATTGTGGTTTTAATGTTGTATATATTTTAAATTGTTTTATTGTGTGCCATTTGGTTTTAATTTTTGTGACCCGCCCAGAGAGCTTCAGCTATTGGGCGGTATAGAAATGAAATGAAATGAATGAAGGAAGGAATAAATAAATAAATAAATAAATAAATAAAATGCCACTAGTCAAAAGAAACTGGACCAATCGAAAACTGCAGCTGCTACACAATTCATTTGCACTCCATTAGTTCAGACCTGCATGACCTGTTAATCCACCAAGCCAAATGCAGCTAACTTGGTTTGACATATTTATCTCTTTGCCTGAAAAATGACTGGAGTTAGTTTCATCTCTACGGAATAATTATCTCAGATCTAGTACTATGCAGACTGAGTACCAAGGCGGTTATAACTGGGCCTATGTACATCTGTGGGCTTGTTCACTCCTCAACATGACACCTTGTTGACATCAATGGATTGATTTGTGCATCATATAGCTCTTTTTTCAGGATGTTTTTTTTTTTTAATCTCACTCTGTAAAATTGATTCTGCATTCATTTTGGGGTTGGTGGGAAACATCCTTTATTTTTTGGCATCGTGAAACAAATCACAACTCTCTACCAGTGTAGTAACGTTATTCCACTTTGTTCCAATGTACCATAGCCCATAGTGCCACCTAGAGGTTATGTACCAGAAGGTACAGAAAGGCAGGAAAGCAGGGAAAAAGACATCATACCTTATCCCTCAAAGAATCTGGAAGCAGATGCAGGCAGCAGGTTAAACAGCCTGATCTAGAAAAGCTCTTAATGGCAGGGGAGTCACATGTCCTTTTAACTAGGGGTGTATGAAACCCACTCACCAGTCTGCTGAGGGGTCCACGGGGGGGAGGTAATCTGTCCCTCCCCCCGGAATCCTCCCCAGCCGGCTCCGCTCTGCAGCGAGTTCACAGAGCCGCCGGCCGGGTCCATCCGCAGCCAGTCTTCTGTCCGCTGCTGGTCTGTGGACACAAATGGTGTCCCACTATGCCAGATGCCATTTGTGTCCACAGACTGGCAGCGAATGGCAGCAGATGGACTGGACCCGGCTGGTGGCGGGTAGGATCTGTTCTGGGGAAACTTCGTGGGGTGGCAGAGGTGGGTGGTCCATTCCGCCACAGACTCCGAGGGGCCGGATTCTTTAGAATCTGGCCTCATTGGAGTCTGTGGCAGAATTCTCCGCCATCCCTACTTTTAACATTGTCCAGACTATGTGGCACCTTCTTTTCCATGAGGGTCTTGCATGTGGCTTGGATAACATTGAAATGGCCATATGAGTGGATGCTAGGTCTTTCAAACAGAATCCGCAGCACCATCACCCTCTTTCTATGGATGCTGCTTCTGTGATTGGGACCTGCATGATCAGCCCCATTCACACAGAATCAGAGAGTTAGAAGTAGGGATGTCAGAGAATTCCGCCACGGATATCGGTAAGGCTGAATGCCAGTGCATTCGGCCCCCCGGAATCTGTGGCGGAACGGCCTGTTCCCCCGCCCCCCCGCGGATCCCACCCGGGACGAGACTTACCTGGGGCAGATGTTCCAGGCGGCGGCGGCTGTGGCGGCAGTGGCGGCAGCGGCTGCGGCGGCTGCGGCAGCTGCGGCGGCTGGTCTTCCAACCGGCTGCCGCCATTTGCAGTCTTGTCTTGTCTTTTTTTTTTTACAGAGATGTGATAGGCTATGTAAAGACTTACAAAGCCTATCACATCCTGGTTTAAAAAAAAAAATGCGTACGCAAATGGCGGCGGCTACGGCCGCCACCATTTGGGTTCCTTATTTTTTGCTGTCTTAGTCTACGTAAATATTTACGTAGACTATTACGATGAAAATAAAGGGGAATGCAAATAGCGTAGTGGGCGCTATTTGCGTCCCTTTTTGATTCGCCGTTTTAGCCTATGTAAATATTTACGTAGGCTAAAACGGCAAATCAAAAAGGTATGCAAATAGCTCCCACTACGCTATTTGCGTTCCCCTTTATTTTCACCGTGATAGTCTACCTAAATATTTACGAAGACTAAGACGGCAAAAAATAAGGAATGCAAATGGCGGTGGCTGTAGCCGCCGCCATTTGCGTATGCGTTTTTTTTTTTTAATTAAGAGCCCTCCGCAGCCGGAAATCCGGCTCTGGACGGCCCTGGCCTGGGCCTGGCTGGCTGCTCTGCAGAGCCGCCGTGGAGCACAGTCGGCCATCAAGGATTCCAGGGGGAGGACTGGATTGCCTCCCCCCCTGTTGAGGATTCCGGAGGGAGGGATGGAATGCCTCCCCCCCACCATGAGCAGAATCCGCGGAAAGGTAAGTGACTTTCATACATCCCTAGTTGGAAGGCCCCTCAAAGGCTGGGGGTCCCCAGCATTTTTGGGTTGGTTGGCACATTTGGAATTTTGAGAGAGTGTGGTGGGTGGTCTCACAAAATGGCTGCCATAGGGAGGGTGGCTTACCCATTCATAAAATAGCTGGCATGCTGGGGATGGCTGGTCACAAAACACTCCTTTCCCAGAAGCCAAACTGGTGAGACTAAATGAAAAGTAACTTGCCCAAGAACGTAAGAACAAGGCAGAAATAGGGTCTGAACTCCAAACATAAAACCACTCTTTTCATTCCAGTTAAAGATGGCCCTGAAGGGCAACACCTTACTTCACAGTATACTGGCCTCCCAGGTTTTTTTTTTAATAAAAAAATAATGTTAAACATCTTAAGTAATAAAATAAAAATCAGGAGTGGCAGAAAGCCTGGAGGGCAGCAAAGAGGTGTCTGCTGGCATACTGGTTCCCATGAGCACCATGATGGAGGCCCCAGGTCCTGCTGATGCAGCAAAGGCACCCCTGAGTTGTTTAATTTTGCTTTAACCATGTGGGAGCTGCTTACAGAGAAGTAGCTCCCACTCAGCCAGGAGGTCAGGGAAAACTCAGTTTGGCAGGAAACTCAGACGCCACAACTTCCCATTTTCGCCCTCAAAAACTTCCCAGGGCCATATTTGAAGCCCCCTATCATATGTGCTACAACTTGAGCTAATATATTGATAACTTTGCTTATTGAGTGACTGGAATCAGAGGAGAAAAAATCCTGGACTTCATACCTGGTGGTGATGCTGGCTCTGGGATATAGAAAAGACCTTGTGAGAAGAGACAGCTTGATTGTTTAGGCCAGAGGAAACTGAAACAAGGTCACACTGACTTTCCTAAGAAACCGAATAGGGATGGGGGAGAATTTCTCCCCGAAACTTCGGGGGGCCGAGTGCCAATGTGTTCGGCCCCCCGAAGTAGTTTCGGGGAGAAATTCTCCTCACCCCGCCACCCCCCTCACCCCCCCGGGACGGGACTTAGCTTTCCCGAATGTCCCTCCTGGCGGCGGGTCCCGGCGGCGGTTCGTCAGGTCTTCGACAGGGGCAGAGGCGGCAGCCGGTCTTTCGACCGGCTGCCGCCGCTGCCATTCCAATAAAAGTAAAAAAAAAAAAAACGCCCCCGTGATAGGCTACGTGACGATTAACGTAGCCTATCACGGCTAGATTTGCAAAGTCAGCCATGACAGGCTACGTAAATCGTCACGTAGCCTATCACGGGTGACTTAAAAAAAAAAAGCGCGTACGGATAATGGCGGCCCCCATAGGGAGCCGCCATTCACGTTCCTTATTTGGTCGCTGTAGTCTACGTAAAGATTACGTAGACTACGGCGAAAATAAGGGCAACGCTATTTCCGTTGCCCTTATTTTCGCCGTAGTCTACGTAAAGATTTATGTAGACTACAGCAACCAAATAAGGAACGCGAATGGCGGCTCCCTATGGGGGCCACCATTTGCGTACGCGCTTTTTTTTTTTTAAGTCACCCATGATAGGCTACGTGACGATTAACGTAGCCTATCACGGCTGACTTTGCAGATCTAGCTGTGATAGGCTACGTTAATCGTCACGTAGCCTACCACGGGGGCGTTTTTTTTTTTTACTTTTTATTTCGCGGCTGGGCGAGGCGAGGCGCCTCCTCCCTGGCCTGAATTTCGGCCGGGCGAGGCAGGAAGCCTCCCCCCCGGCCTGAATTTCGGCCGGGCGAGTCGGGAAGCCTCCCCCCCGGCCTGAACTTCGGGGGAGCAGCGAAGCGCCTCCCCCCCACCGCGAAGCAAGCTGCGAGACCAGGTAAGTGGCTTTCGTGCACTCCTAAAACCGAAGGATAAAGACATGAGAACAGGGCAAGTTCTATAATTACACTGGAATTACACCCTTGTAAATATTTATATATATAATAAGCCAGAATAATGGAAGAAAAGGGGGAGTTCTTGAACACCTTGGCTGTTGATTTTTTTTTTTTTTAAATACTGGCCTGCTTGAAAGGGAAACAGGGAAGGATGATTTGAAGCCCTATTTGGTTTGCAAATGCAGGAGAATGTCTTGCTATATGTTTTAGATATGTTTGTGAATTCCTGGTAAAAGAAGGGAAAAAAAAAAACAGAAAAGAGGAGAGAGAGAGAGAGAGAGAGAGAGAGAGAATCAGTATGACCTTACTACCTTTCACTATTTCCCAGCCTTTCGTGCCAATTTTCAACTAGAACTGATGCAGTGTCTGGAATTTATTTATTTATTTATTGCATTTATATCCCGCCTTTTTTCCTCTTGCAAGGAACCCAAGGCGGCTTACATAATCCTCCTCCTCTCCGTTTTATCCTCACAACAACAACCCTGTGAGGTAGGTGGGGCTGAGAGTCTGTGACTGGCCCAAAGTCACCCAGTGAGCTTCCATGGCTGAGTGGGGACTAGAACCCGGATCTCCCGGCTCCCAGTCCAGCACTCTCACCACTACACCACACTGTCTCCCTAATTTAATTATGTTATCTGTATATATTATAAAGAGGCATAAAAGTATACCTGCCGAACCCCAAAATCTACAAATAAAGTGGCCCACCCAAAGAAAGAGAGAGAGAGAAATAGCCTGAACTTAGATTCTAGGCTTAACTCCTAAGTTCAGAGAGTAGCTATAAAATCTTCCTGGAAGGGTAGAGTCCCATACAGTCTAGAGAAAGAACAGAACCACTTTGGGGCTGTAATGTTTGTTTAAAGGCCCCCATAATGAACAACTCCACTAAATTGTTCTTATACAGATCCCTGTATACACACTCGATACACGATATTGTGTGTATATTATAATTTTGTGATCTTCTCTGAAACTTGGTTTAGATAATTATGTGTTAACCATGTTTAGTCTAGAGGAGGGCAAATATAAGTACCCTGCACTTTTACAGACAGGATAAAAAGGGGAGTAGGAATTTGCCCTAGGATTCTGGCCATATATTGCCTTCAGTGGCATGGGTGCAACCAGCCCCACCATAAGAACAGTAATGCAATGATGATGAAGATGATGATGATTTATCCAAAACGAAGAGATTTTATTTATTTATTGCTAACGTTTATGTTTATGTCCCCTTCATGGATCACTGCCTTGTTGTGGCGAAGGGGCTTGCGTAACTCAGTGAAGCCATAAGCTATGCCGTGCAGGGCCACCCAAGACGGACAGGTCATGGCAGAGAGTTCTGACAAAATGTGGTCCACTGGAGAAGGAAATGGCAACCCACTCCAGTATTCTTGCCAAGAAAACCCCATGGAACGTATCACAGGGCTAAAAGAGATGACGCCGGAAGATGAGCCCCTCAGGTCGGAAGGTGTCCAATATGCTACTGGGGAAGAGCAGAGGGTATTTCCAAGTAGCACCAGAAAGAGTGAAGCGGCTGGGCCAAAGCCGAAAGGACACTCAGCTATGGATGTGTCTGGTGGTGAAAAGAAAATCCGATGCTGTAAAGAACAATATTGGTTAGGAACCTGGAATGTAAGATCAATGAATCAAGGTAAGCTGGAGGTGGTCAAACATGAGATGGCAAGACTGAACATCGACATCTTGGGAATCAGTGAGCTAAAATGGACAGGCATGGGCGAATTTAATTCAGGTGACCATCATATCTACTACTGTGGGCAAGAATCCCTTAGAAGAAATGGAGTAGCACTCATAGTCAACAAAAGGGTGGGAAAAGCAGTACTGGGGTACAATCTTAAAAATGATAGAATGATCTCAGTACGAATCCAAGGCAAACCATTCAACATCACAGTAATTCAAGTCTATGCCCCAACCACTGAGGCCGAAGAAGCTGAGGTTGATCGGTTCTATGAAGACCTACAACACCTTCTAGAACTAACACCAAAAAAAGATGTCCTCTTCATCATAGGGGATTGGAATGCTAAAGTAGGAAGTCAAGAAATCACTGGGATAACAGGCAGGCATGGCCTTGGTGTACAAAATGAAGCAGGACAAAAGCTAATAGAGTTTTGCCAAGAGAACATGCTGATCATAGCAAACACTCTTTTCCAACAGCACAAGAGGCGACTCTACACATGGACGTCACCAGATGGTCAATATCGAAATCAGATGGATTATGTCCTTTGCAGCCAAAGATGGAGAAGCTCCATACAGTCAGTAAAAACAAGACCTGGAGCTGACTGTGGCTCAGATCATGAGCTGCTTCTTGCAAAATTTCGGCTTAAATTGAAGAACGTCGGGAAAACCACTAAACCGTTCAGGTATGACCTAAATCATATCCCTGATGAATATACAGTGGAGGTGAGGAATAGATTTCAGGGATTAGACCTGATAGACAGAGTGCCTGAGGATCTATGGACGGAGGTCCGTAACGTTGTTCAGGAGGCAGCAACGAAATCTGTCCCAAAGAAAAAGAAATGCAAGAAAGCAAAGTGGCTGTCTGATGAGGCTTTACAAGTAGCTGAGGAAAGAAGGGAAGCGAAAAGCAAGGGAGAAAGGGGAAGATATACCCAACTGAATGCAGAGTTCCAGAGAATCGCAAGGAGAGACAAGAAGGCCTTCTTAAATGAACAATGCAAAGAAATCGAGGAAAACAACAGAATGGGAAAGACTAGAGATCTCTTCAAGAAAATCAGAGATCTCAAGGGAACGTTTTGTGCAAAGATGGGCATGATAAAGGACAAAGAAGGCAGGGACCTAACAGAAGCAGATGAGATAAAGAAGAGGTGGCAAGAATACACAGAAGAACTATACAGGAAAGATCTGAATGTCCCTGATAGCCATGATAGTGCGGTCACTGAACTTGAGCCGGACATCCTAGAGAGTGAAGTCAAGTGGGCCTTAGGAAGCATTAGTAACAATAAAGCTAGCGGAGATGACAGTATTCCAGCCGAGCTATTTAAAATCCTAAAAGATGATGCTGTTAAAGTGCTGCATTCAATATGCCAACAAATCTGGAACACTCAACAGTGGCCACAAGACTGGAAAAGGTCAGTTTACATTCCAATTCCAAAGAAGGGCAACGCCAAAGAGTGTTCAAACTACCGCACCATTGCGCTCATTTCACATGCCAGCAAGGTGATGCTCAAAATCCTACAAGCTAGGCTTCAGCAGTATGCGAACCGAGAACTACCAGAAGTACAAGCTGGGTTTAGAAGAGGCAGAGGAACTAGAGATCAAATCGCCAACATTCGCTGCATCATGGAGAAAGCAAGAGAATTCCAGAAAAACGTCTATTTCTGCTTCATTGACTACGCTAAAGCCTTTGATTGTGTGGATCACAACAAACTGTGGCAAATTCTTAAAGTGATGGGAGTACCAGACCACCTTACCTGTCTCCTGAGAAACCTGTACGAGGGTCAAGAAGCAACAGTAAGAACCAGACATGGAACAACTGAGTGGTTCAAAATTGGGAAAGGAGTACGACAAGGCTGCATATTGTCACCCTGCTTATTTAACTTATATGCAGAGTACATCATGAGAAATGCCGGGTTGGATGAATCAGAGGTCGGAATTAAGATTGCTGGGAGAATTATCAACAACCTCCGATATGCAGACGATACCACCCTAATGGCAGAAAGCGAAGAGGATCTAAAGAGCCTCTTGTTGAGGGTGAAAGAGGAGAGTGCAAAAGCTGGTTTGAAACTCAACATTAAAAAAATGAAGATCATGGCATCTGGCCCCATCACTTCCTGGCATATAGAAGGGGAAGAAATGGAAGCAGTGACAGATTTTACTTTCTTGGGCTCCAAGATCACCGCAGACGGTGACTGTAGCCATGAAATTAAAAGACGCTTGCTCCTTGGGAGGAAAGCTATGGCCAACCTAGACAGCATAATAAGAAGCAGAGACATCACCTTGCCGACAAAGGTCCGTCTAATCAAAGCTATGGTTTTCCCAGTAGTAATGTATGGCTGTGAGAGCTGGACTATAAGGAAGGCTGAGCGCCGAAGAATTGATGCTTTCGAACTGTGGTGCTGGAGAAGACTCCTACGAGTCCCCTGGACTGCAAGGAGGTCAAATCAGTCCATCCTAAAGGAAATCAACCCTGAGTGCTCACTGGAAGGACAGATAATGAAGCTGAAGCTCCAATATTTTGGCCACTTAATGCGAAGAGAAAACTCCCTGGAAAAGACCCTGATGCTGGGAAAGACTGAAGGCCAAAGGAGAAGGGGACGGCAGAGGATGAGATGGCTAGATAGCATCACGGATGCAATGAATATGAACTTGAGCATGCTCCGGGAGAGAGCGCAGGACAGGAAGGCCTGGCGTGCTATGGTCCATGGGGTCACGAAGAGTCGGACACGACTGAACGACTGAACAACAACAATAGTGGGAACAGCTAGGGGATAGTAACAACAATGCCACTGTGCATAATGTATAAAATGTGTCTGCACATTAAAGGCCACCAGTTTAACATGGAAATGCCCATCATTAAAATATCATATATCCTGAGAATCTTTTCTTCAGATGTGGAAAATCATACAGCCTAGAACATATATGTAAACCTTAATGGTATTGTGAGGCTACATGGGAGATAGTTTGCATATGAATAATGGAATGACTATGGTTGAATGAAAGAAGGAACCTCTCCTTACAAATTATACTCTTCGCTGCAGTGGCTGTAGGGGTCATATCTAGATATTTCACCCTTACAAATGGATTGCATTTAAAAGCCTAATAAAACTCCAAGTTGCATTAGGCTGCATCTATTCTGAGCACTGGGGATTATTTCAAAAACATTTAAACTGTGCTTGTCAAGTAAATTACATAGCTAAGAAATACAACTGACAAGTACATTGGTAGGGGTGCAGTCTGAACTGTTTCAAATGTTAAGCACTCTCATTTACAGTATCTGTGAAGGAAGTTCTTAATGGAAAACATCAAACTCCTCCTTGTGAAAGGTTTACATGTCTTCAAGTTGCAATTCCTGACTCCTTTTGTCCTTCCTGTCATTTGTTTGATGGAACCATGGATGATGCCTGCTTCTTGTTTGGATTTGTCTACATTGTTACAATAGGTTATTTCTGTTCCTTGCTATTTAGGCTGCTTTCTATTCATGTGACACACACTGGACAAAGATATCGAATCTGACAGGCAAAGAAATGGAAAATATTCATTGACTTTAGAAATACTTTTACTCTACTCTTGCTTGAAATACATTTGTGAAGAGCAGGTTTCGGCCTCATTGACCAGTAAACTTGCTGCTTCATCCATGGGGGTATCAAACTTGTTAGGGTACAAAAAATGCTCCTTTTACTAGAAAGGTCTGCATGGGAATTACTGTGGGTTGGAACCAGGTTTAGGTACATGATACATCCAACCAGGCTCAAAGAAGTGGGATTCCCTGCCTCTTCTCCTCATAGCAGCCCCTTCAGCCCCCTGAAAATGCTACACAGAGGGTCATGGGACCCTGTAGAATGAAGTGACCTGGAGTGAGGAGGGGAGATTCCCAAAAATTGGGTGGGCACAACTTCTGTGAGTGGAGCCCTTCTGTCCACAGAAGACAGATCCTGTATCCAACCCTGTATATTTCTTGTCCAAACATGTGATATGAGGTCTACCTCATAATAGCAGCCATCAGGTCTGGCCCTATGATTAGGCAGAGTGAGGCAGTCACCTCAGGCAGCAGTTGCTAGGAGAAGGCAACAGGTTGTTGGAAGAAAGACCTGTGTACCATGCAGTTTGCTCTGTGTCCCTAAAGTGCCTTCAGGTGCAGTGTAGGATACTGTACCATTATCAGTGTTGAAGACAGATTCATCTGCTAGTCCAGTCAGCTTTTATACATGAAATGGGAAGGGGCGTCATCTTGTTCTTTGCTTCAGGGAGTGAAACGTCTTGGGGCAGCCCTGCTGGCAGACAGTATTCCAGCAGACGGTGAGCCAAGTTGCACATCTAGTACAGGGTGTGGGTGGGAGTTCCCATGTTTCATATTCCTTCCACAAGCAGAGAGGATAGTGGAAAGAGGGAGATGAGTGGTAAGGGCCGTCTGTGACCAGGGAGTATAGACATTGGCAGGTTAGAACTGGTGGATGTGACTGTTCTACTGCTGGGCAAGAATGAGCTTGAGGGTGTGATCTCACTGGTGGTGGCTGGTTTCTATACCTAGGGAGGTGCTGGGCTCTCCCACACTGGAAGCATTCAAGATGAGGCTGGACAGCCATTTGTCAGGGATGCTCTGACTTGGATTCCTGCATTGAGCAGGGGGTTGGACTCGATGGTCTTGTAGGCCCCTTCCAGCCCTACTATTTTATAATTCTATGGTGACTCCAGTTCTGTAGGGACTGTGCTTCCAGTTAGGGTTTTAGTTAAAAAAAAAAAAGGTAAAGGTGTCCCCAACCAGTCGTGTCCGACTCTAGAGTGCGGTGCTCATCCCCGTTTCTAAGCCGAAGAGCCAGTGCTGTCCGAAGACGCTTCCGTGGTCATGTGGCTGGCATGACTGAACACCGAGGTACACGGAACACTGTTACCTTTCCTGCCAAAGCGGTACCTATTTATCTACTTGCAATTTCTTGCTTTCGAACTGCTAGGTTGGCAGGAGCAGGGACTGAAGACGGGAGCTCACTCCGTCACGCAGCACTCGGGTCTCGAACTTCTGTCCTGCCAACCTTCCGGTCTGCAGTTCAGCATCTTAACCACTAAGCCACCGCTTCCCTTAGGGTTTTAGTTACCACCAGCCAAAACTCTAACAGTGCTATCCAAGGTGCTGAACCCAGTTTGGGGAAAGGGTTCAGCACATTGGATAGCACCTTTCAGCACATTGGATACACTAGATAGCACCTTTCAGCACATGGGATACACTGTTAGAATTTTCAACAGTGGTAACTAAAACCCTGAATGGAATCACACCCCTTCCAGATATGGAGTCACCAGCCTCCACTGGATTTCATTCTGAGAAGTAAAGTAGGGAAACAGAACCAGGTGGGAGAGAGAAAAACAACAGTAACCAAGGCTGGATGAGCAAGCTTCTGAAGATGAGACTGTGTGAGATATGGGAGATAAAGGAGCAGAGGAAAAAGACAGTCACAAGAAGCTCTTTGGGTGCTGCTGGAAACAGTGTTGGATACCGAGATGTCCTGAAGGTACTTCATCCTTCCTCTCTCCAAGGGAAATGAGTGAGCAGGAACTAGACCTGGTGGATACATGCCCAACATGGTGGCAGGAGGATGCTGGGAGTTGTGGTCCAGCACATCTGGAGGACACCAGGTTAGGGAAGGCTGTTGTTGTAAACCCTCTCCCGTCCTTTGTCTGAGGCCAGAATAAACCCAGCTGGGATGTGAGGGCATTCACCCTCATGAAGAATAAGGTCTACATGTAAGGGAGCAAATACAGTGAATCTTTCAGTATCTGTTCTGTAGTCATTCAGGTGAAATGGGGAGTTGTTATTCCTAGCAGGGAGTTAGAACAACTTGGCATTTCTTTCAAAAGCCAGCATCTTCACTGAGATGAATGTTAAGATAAATGGAGTGTCCTTACTCATCATTTTAATTGGATGAAGAGATGCTGACTGATTTGCTCCCTTTCCCTTGCTGCCTCAGATAATGAGGAATTTAATATGGTTATTGAGAAGCAGAGCGAGTGGGCACCATATACACCTGTGTTTGCGATAGCATTAAGTGCTAAATGAAGGTGGCAGAAGCCTCATTATTGATAAAATTCAAATGGTGGTATTTCATAAAATTCTTTTGTTACCAAGCATAATTGCAGCTTTAATCATGTTGTGCAACACTGGGCCTATTGAATAATGTTATCTATACCTACTGCTTTCAAGAAGGAGCTAATTAGGAAGACAAGGGAATGCCCCTTCTCAAGGCCTTTTGACTAACAACAATTGGCGCTGGGCATTCAGTCACTCCACTCTTCTGGAAGCATCTGCATAGATTAGATCTTTCCCTAAGGGTGCTATCCTATGCATGTTAAGACAGAAAAAAGTCCTACAACTACCAGCATACTTTTTTCTGTCTAAACATGCATAGGAAGGCACCGAAGTCCTTTTGTGAGAATGTACATTAGCATGTGTGTGAATTATGTACTGTATATATAGTGCATGATACCTCACATATATGATAATATTGATATAAACTGACTGAGGTAAATGCACTGAGGTTGCAGGTAGGGCAGGAGCTTGAGGCTGAGTTCCATGGCCCCTGCAGCTCAGATCAGAGGACTCCTAAATGGCCATCCAGAGAGTGGAAGGCAATGGGGCAGTGGTTAACAGGTGCCATGTCAGTGCCTGGGCCAGCATGGGCCCGACATGCCCACCAAGCCTGACACTGCTTGCTACAACAACTTTTGTTCTTATATTTAAAATATTAACTAGGGGGCGGCCAACTGGGCATGTGCATGGATACAGATGCTTATTTTATTATTTTTCTTTTAAACATATATTATTGTTTTTTACAACAAAACAGTACTAACTCCCAAGTAAATTCTCCATCTCTCATAATACTAGAACCCAGGGTTATCCCCCATGAAGCTGACTGGTGGGAGATTCAGGACAGATTAAAGGAAGGACTTCTTCACACAGCGCATAGTTAAACTATGGAATTTGCTACCACAGGACGAAGTGATGCCTTTAAAAGGGGTTAGACAAATTCCTGGAGGAGAAGGCTATTGCTGGCTAGTCCTGATGCCTCTATGCTACCTCCAGTAGCACACTCCAGTATCAGAGACAGTGTGCCTACACCAGTTGATGGGCAACATGGGTGGGAGAGTGCTGTTGCACTTGTGACATGCTTGTGGGTTTTCCATGGGCAGCTGGTTGGCCACTGTGTGAACAGAATGCTGAACTAGGTGGGCCCTTGGTCTGATCCAGCAGGGCTCTTCTTGAATTCTTATGAGTTTAGCATCAGGGTAGCAGAAGGAAACCTCATTTTATTGCTGTAGCCATGATGGTGCCATCGATTAAAAGCATTTAAAATGCAAAACTGCATACGCTCAGAGTGTCTGTCTGTCTGTCTGTCTTTCTCAGCATTGGCAAATAGGTTTTTGTTGTGTTTGGGGGTTTTGCTCTATCATCATCATCATCATCATCAATATCAGGAATGCTGAAGCAGTTGTGAATCATGGAATGGCAGGATGAGGAGAAGAGAAATGTTAGCTGTGTGCTTCACAACTGAAGTAATACATATGGTTACTTAAAGCCCCCCTCCATTATTAACTCCAGCGTCTAAATTACCTAGCTGCACCACTAGAAACAGCAGCTCTTTCTGTTGTTGTTTTGTTCTGTTTTAAGCACTACACATGGCTAAACTGAAGCCCTGGGGGCAGACTCCACATAGAATCTACCTAGCGAAGTTATATGTAAACCTCTGAAATATCTGAAGGAAGCAGTTTGGGGCTGGCTGGGTTGGATCAATCCGATCCTGTTATATTCCCACTCAGGGACATAACAGAGTATGTACAGAGTAAGTATGTCCCTGAGTGGGACATAACATAACTGAGCCAAGTTTCAGATGAGTTGTTTCTCAGTTTGGTGCCAGATACAGCTCTGGTTAATTGAGCTAATCCAGTTCAAGCCTGGGAGAACATGTCCATCACTACGGACCAGTGCTGGCTCCAGGTATTTCAGGGCCCTTGGGCAGGATATCCCCAGTGAGTCTGCCTTCTCATGACCATAGTCACCAGCTGCTATTGCCCCTCATCCACTTTCTCATCATTGATACCACTTGCTTGCTAGACAGCAGGGAGCCAGTGAGCAAGTAGGCAGTGTCATCCACTGCTCCTTCTCACCACCACTGTTGTCTGGGCTAGAGCAAAAGGCAGGTGAACCAGTTTTCAATGGTGAAGAGGAGGAGCAAACACAGGGGTATGGGCCCTCCTGGGGTATGGGCCCTCGCCAGGTGCCCAACCATGCCTACCCTTGATGCTGGTTCTGCTACAGACTATTAAGAGAAAGAAAAAGCTATTAGGTGTTAATGATGGCAGTGAAGTTCTGAACTGGCAGGAGGGGGCATCAAAAATAAATTTCACCTGTTTAGAAATCCCCAAGCCCATTACAAGCTGAGCCCAAATCTCTTCCAAAGATCTGGTCCAAATTGTAATGGAGTAGGTTCCAGCACCTGCCCTCCCTGATGCTGTAGTCTCCTGTTTTCTATCTAGACTTACTAGGCAGCTGTGCCTGCAGCTAGAAAGGCTCACCACGGGGCTTTGATTCGATTATTTATTGATTTGATTTTATTTGATTTATAACCCACCTATATACAAAATACTCTAGGCAGCATACAGAGTTAAAAACAATGTTACAAAACAATAACAACACCCAACAATAAAAACAATATACAGCCTAGAAATGGTATATAACAATCAGCAAAGAGAAATAAAGATTCTGAAAAGGGAAGCCTTGCCAAAATAATCGAGTCTTTAATTCTAGGGATGTTGGAGAATTCCGCCACGGAATCTAGGGAGGCAGAACGGCCTTCCCCTGCCTCCCCCTAAAATCACCCCCAGGATGGACCTACCTGGTGGTGCATGCAGCGGCAGCAGATGAGGCGGCGGATGTGGCAGCGGCAGCTCCGGCTCGTCTTCTGGTCGCTGCCAGGCTGCTGCGGCTGCAAATGGAGGCTGTTGTAGTGGCTGCCATTTGCGTGCCTGCATTAGGCCGTGATAGGCTATGTAAATACTTATGTAGCCTATCCCAGCAAAGAGCAGGGGTGTAAATGGCAGCTGCTAGGCCATTCGCGCCCCTGCTCTTTGCCGTAATAGGCTACGTAAGTATTTACGTAGCCTATCACAGCAAAAGGCAGAGACGCAAATGGCATAGCAGCTGCCATTTGCGTCCCTGCCTTTTGCCATGATAGTCTGTGTAAATACTTGTGTAGCCTATCACGGCTTAATGCAAGGAAGCAAATGGCGGCTACTACGATGGCTGCCATTTGCAGCTGCAGCAGCCTGGCAGTGGCCGGAAGTCCGGCTGTGGCCGGCCCTGGCCAGCAGCTCTGCGACCTTGCCATGGAGTGGAGCCGGCTGGGGAGGATTCCGGGGGGAGGGAAGAATCGCCTCCCCCCAACCGCCGAAGTCCTGGACCGGACCCAGGTAAGGGATTCATACATCCCTATTTAATTCCTGCTTAAAAACATTTGAAGAGGTCAGCAGGTGCATTTCAACCAGCAGGTCATTCCAAGCTGAGGGGCAGCAAAGGAAAAGGTCCTCTTGCATGTGGCTACCAATCCACACCGCCACCGCACTTAGGAACAAAGAACCATGGTAGATGTAGTTCTCATTGACCTCAGGGTCCTAGTTGGTTTATGAAGATATAAAAGGATTATAGTTCCCATTGTAATTGTGTCTGGGATGCTGCTCTTCAGTGTGTTACAGTGTTAAGAAGGATGTCCATCTTACAGCCACAAGAAAAACTGGAGATGTAGTTCCCATGGACCCTTGCAACTTTACTAGGCTCATTCTTGGAATTCCATATTGTGAGTCTTCTTCATTACCATCAGGTAAATTTTGAGGGAGAGGAAGACAGCAGGTGGGGCCTTCAGGAGGGCGTTGAGTGGACAGACCTTCAGGCCCCATCATCCAGAGTGTGATGTGGTCTTTGTTTAAACAAGCTTAATTCAGGCTCAAGCTAAAATTAACCTGTTTGAGATGAACCCATTCTGAATTGAGCTCAAGGGAACTTGGCTGCTAGGTAGCTTTCACCCCAGCCATGCTTACTCAGAAGTAAGTCTCATTGACCCAAATGGTCACTGCCTGATCCTATGCACACTTAAGTGTGTCTAAGACCATTGATTCATTATGCTCGAGATCGATTTCAATGAGCTCGAGTGCTTCTAACTCTGCATAGGCTTGTGCTGTTAGATTAAAAAGAAGACAAAAAAGGGTCAATCCCCAGCTATAGGGGGTGTTGGTCTCCCTTTATGTTCCATAATGGCAGAGAAGGCGCTCCCAATTTCCTCCATGCTTTATTTATTTATTTTATTTATTGCATTTATATCCCGCCTTTTTTCCTCTTGGAAGGAACCCAAGGCGGCTTACGTTATCCTCCTCCTCTCCATTTTATCCTCACAACAACAACCCTGAGAGGTAGTTTGGGCTGAGAGTCTGTGACTGGCCCAAAGTCACCCAGTGAGCTTCCATGGCAGAGTGGGGACTAGAACCCAGATCTCCCAGCTCCCAGTCCAACACTCTTGCCACTACACCACACTGGCTCTCAGTGTGCTTGAATAAGAGCTGTAGCTCAGCCATACAGCCCATACTTTGCATGCAAATAGTCCCAGGTACATTCCTGGCTTGTCCAGCTAGGGCTGGGAAAGGCTCCTGTCTGATACTTCGAAAGCTGCTGCAAGTTGGAGCAGATAATAATGAGCTGGACCAATGGGCTGAAATAAGTAAAAGACAGCCTCATATGTTCCTATGGGCAGCATCTGATGTTGTCATTCTGCAGGCTCAAATAGCATTAGGAGAGCTCCACCACATTTTTTCACTGGGCAAGCATTTGTGCATTAGGCTTGCATAACCAGCTGTGCAAGCATTTGTGCAACTGGTTGCACAACTGCTTGCACAACTGCTTGCACAACTGCTTGCATAACTGGTTGCACAACTGTGTGGAAAGTCACTTACATCACTGGGTGCATCACTGGCTGCACAGCCATTTGCACAACCATGCTTGCATACATGCAACTTTAGTTGGGTTCTCCTCTTGCACATAGTTCAGGCCCTAGTTTCCACTGGTGCAATGTCATTTGTGCTAGTGGAATGATGCAGTTGGACACTGCCTACAGTCTTAGCCAAGGTTCTGTGGTGAAATTGTTGTTGTTGTTGTTCAGTCATTAAGTCGTGTCTGACTCTTTGTGACCCCATGGACCATAGCACGCCAGGCCTTCCTGTCCTTCGGTGCTCAGCCTTCCTTATATCCAGCTCTCACAGCCATATGTTGCTACTGGGAAAACCATAGCTTTGATTATACGAATCTTTGTTGGCAAGGTGATGTACTCTGCATATAAATTAAATAAGCAGGGCGACAATATACAGCCTTGTTGTACTCCTTTCCCAATTTTGAACCAATCGGTTGTTCCATGTCCGCTTCTTACTGTTGCTTCTTGTCCCTCGTACAGGTTTCTCAGGAGACAGGTAAGGTGGTCTGGTACTCCCATCTCTTTAAGAATTTGCCACAGTTTGTTGTGATCCACACAATCAAAGGCTTTAACGTAGTCAATGAAGCAGAAATAGATGTTTTTCTGGAATTCTCTTGCTTTCTCCATGATCCAGCGAATGTTGGAGATTTGATCTCTAGTTCCTCTTCCTTCGAAACCCAGCTTGTACTTCCGGTAGTTCTCAATTCACATGTTGCTGAAATGGTGAAATTACGTTCTATTAAAGAACTTGGCAGTGAAGAGATAACCTTCCCCTTAGCTTGTAGCAAAACTGAAGAGTTTCCCTTGGACCCAAATGGTATGGTTCACTTTGGGATCTGGAGGTTGCAGTTAAAAGCAGGAGATAGTTTTAGGTAAGGCGGGCACTTGTTCCAGTCCCCAAATGGAAAAAAAAGTACTGAAAAAGAATGCATAGGTTACCATATTCCATTATGTTTATATACAGGTACTTACAGCTCCTCCATGACGACTTGACAGCAACAACCTCTGTCATAGGGATGTAAGAAAGTCACTTACCTTTCTGCGGATTATGTTTTTTTTGGGGGGAGGCATTCCATCCCTCCCCCCGGAATCCTCGACGGGGGGGGGAAGCGATCCATTCCTCCCCCCCAGAATCCTCCACGGCCGGCTGTGCTCCACGGCAGCTCTGCGGAGCAGCCGGCCAGGCCCAGCCAGGCCAGAGCCATCCGCAGCCGGATTTCTGGCCACGGAGGGCTCTGGGAAAAACAAACAAACAAACCACGTACGCAAATGGTGGCCGCCACCATTTGTGTTCCTTATTTTTGGCAGTCTTAATCTACGTAAATATTTATGTAGACTATGACGGCGAAAATAAAGGGGAATGCAAATAGCATAGCGGGCACTATTTGCATCCCTTTTTGATTCACCGTTTTAGCCTACGCAAATCTTTACGTAGGCTAAAATGGCGAATCAAAAAGGGACGCAAATAGCGCCCGCTTTATTTAAATAAATAAAGGGGAAATAGTTCCCCTTTATTTTCGCCGTCATAGTCTACGTAAATATTTATGTAGATTAAGACGGCCAAAAATAAGGAACGCAAATGGCGGCGGCCGTAGCCGCTGCCATTTGCGTACGCAGTTGTTTTTTTTTTAAACCCAGCCATGTTAGGCTATGTAAATCTTTACGTAGCCTATCACATCGTGTGTGTTTTTTAAACCCAGCCATGATAGGGTACATAAATCTTTATGTAGCCTATCATGTTGTTGTTGTTGTTGTTGTTTACAAGACTGCAAATGGTGGTGGTGGCAGCCGGTCGGAAGACCAGCCGCCACAGCCGCCGCAGCCGCCACCAGAGCCGCTGCCGCCCGGAAGATCCGCCCCAGGTAAGTCTCGTCCTGGGGGGGATCCGTGTGGGGGCGGGGGGGCAGGCCGTTCCGCCACGGAGTTCGGGGGGCCGAATGCACTGGCATTTGGCCTCACTGAGATCCGTGGCAGAATTCTCTGACATCCCTACTCTGTCCTAGAACATCAATATGCTGATGATAACGTAATCTGTGCACATTCAGAGGAAGATCTCCAAACTATCCTAAACATCTTCGCAGAAGCATATGAAAAGCTCAGCCTCTCGCTTAACATCAAAAAAACCAACATCAAAAAAAACTTTACCAGCAAGCACAAACCAACCCCTCTGTAGCACCATCAATCCAGCTTAACGGTGTGATGCTGGTAGGGATGTACGAAAGTTCCACCACAGATCTCAGGGAGGCCGAATGCCAGCACATTCGGCCCCCTGAAATCGGTGGCGGAACAGCCCCCTGCCCCCCGCCCCCCCCCCGGGATGGGACTTACCTGGGGCGGATCTTCCTGGTGGCGGCAGCGGCAGCAGCGTTTCGGCTGCGGCAGCTGCGGCGGCTGCGGTGGCTGCGGCGGCCGGTCTTCCGACCGGCTGCCGCCACCGCCATTTCCAAGTTTTTAAAAAAACCAAAACGTGATAGGCTATGTAAAGATTTATGTAGCCTATCACGGCTAAATTTTAAAAAACATCATGATAGGCTATTTAAATGTTTACGTAGCCTATCACGGCTGATTAAAAAAAACACACACACGTGCGTACGCAAATGGCGGCATCCATGGGCGCCGCCATTTGTGTTCCTTATTTTGGCACGTCTTAGTCTACGTAAACATTTAAGTAGACTACGTCGAAAATAAGGGGAACGTAAATAGCATAGACGCTACGCTATTTGCGTTCCCCTTATTTTCGCTGTAGTCTACGTAAATGTTTACATAGACTAAGACGTGCCAAAATAAGGAACGCAAATGGCGGCGCCCATGGGCGCCTCCATTTGCAGACGCGCGTTTGTTTGTGTGCTTTTTTAATCAGCCGTGATAGGCTATGTAAACATTTACATAGCCTATCACAGCTGACTGCAGGGACACAAACGGCGGCGGCTACATTTGCGTCCCTGCTAGCCAGTGGCCGGATGTCCGGCTGCTGGCGGAGCCAGCCGGCGGCTCCGCAGAATCCCTGCGGAGCGGAGCCGGCCGGCCAGGATTCGGGGGGGGGGAGGGACAGAGCGCCTCCCCCCCTGACCAGAATTTTGGGGGGAGGGACGGAGCACCTCCCCCCAGCATCAGCATAATCTGCGAACAGGTAAGTGACTTTTGTACATCCCTAGATGCTGGAAAATGTCGATCACTTCTCTTATTTTGGCAGCCATCTCTCTACAAAAGCTGACATAGATGCTGAAATTCAGCCTCCCCTGAGCTCTGTGGGTGTAGCATTCTGCCGAATGAAGTGTAGAGTGTTCAAGGATTGGGACATTCACAGGGAGACCAAAATGCTTGTTTATAAAGCCATTGTACTACCGACCTTACTGTATGCCTGTGAAACATGGACCATCTATAAACACCACCTCCAACTTCTGAAAAGATTTCATCAACGCTGCCTCCGAAAAATTCTGCAAATTACTTGGGAAGGCAGACAGACTAATGTCAGCATATTGGAAGAAGCAAAGACCACCAGCATTGAAACAATGATTCTCCAACATCAACTTCGCTGGACCGGCCATGTTGTTCGAATGCCTGATCATCGGCTTCCAGAGCAGCTGCTTTATTCCCAACTTATGAATGGAAAACGGAATATTGGTGGACAGCAAAAGAGATTTAAAGATGTTCTCAAAGCTAATCTAAAATAATGTAACATAAGCATTGAGAACTGGGAAGCTCTAACCCAGGAGCGTTCCAACCGGAGGTCAGCCTATATTAAAGGCGCTATGGACTTTGAAGAAGCACGAGTACAGAGCGAAAGGGAGAAACGAGCTCAGTGGAAGGCATGTCAAGCAAACCCTCACCGTGATCACCTTCCACCTGGAAACCTATGTCCTCACTGTGGGAGGCTGTGTAGATCCAGAATTGGCTTTCACAGCCACCTGCAGACCCACTGCTAAGACTCTACCCCTGGAAGACAATCTTACTCTGTTACAAGTGATCGCTATGATGACTTACAGCTGAATTTCTATGAGCTAGTCAGACTGTTTCCATAAAAAAAGTATCTGTTTTTCAAAGGTGCCATTACTTCCCAGCTGCATGAACCTAGCTGCTTTATAAAGTATGTTTCAGACAACCATCTAAAGAATACTATCCCAACAATGTAATAGTCTTCCATTTTATTACTTTCTAATATTTTATTACTTTCATCTGTTGACACTATGCTAGTGCCAGTTTAGCACATTGCACCATGTTGAAACAGATCGCTAAACCAACAGTACAAAGTATATAGCTCCTTCTCTTGTGATTCCTGTATTTGGTGAATGAGAATTGATCTTTCTTCTTTGATTCCCCCCCCACACACACACATTACCCTAGTTGTCTAAGCTATGCACCCTTGCATACGTCAAGGGCACATCCTGCTAATGATTTCAAAAGGGTTGATTTGTGCTTAGAGAAAACTGGAAATCAGATGCCTGCAGATATTTCAGTACTTACCAATCATTATTATATTATGGGTTCCAAAGCTGGCTGATGTACTGCAACTCCTTAATGCTTATTCAAGAAAAGACCTGTTAAATGGTGCAGTGCAGATATCTGGGGGTGGGAGGGAGCATCATTAAGGCATTTCCACAATTAGTCTTTCTAGCCTATTGTTTGCAAAGTGGGGAGTATCTTATTTCTTTGGAGACCTCACACAGCTTTTAAAAACCTTTCTTGGCCTCTTGCCCTACCATTTTCATTGGGGACTCCTCAAACCGCTGTTTAACCGAAGAAGAGAGCTCAGAGTTACAGTTGTGTTGGTGCAATGATAATTATCTCTATTTATAAATCAAGCCCTTATTTTGCCTTCTTGTTGTGCAGCTTGGTGTGGGATGCACATGGAGACAGCCTGGCCCATAGATTACAATAACAAATGCATTAATATCATTAGACAATAGCAGGTGCTTCTGCTATTGTAGGGGCCCAAGGGGGTTGCCTTCCAAAATGATTTTACTTGCTGTTAATTAAGGTACAGCATGAGATAGTGTATGTTCTACAGTATCTATGTGCCCTGGTTAGTTTTAGCTTGTTGGAATAATTTTCTAGTAGAAAACCTTTGATTTAAAACAGGGTCTGAGAGTCTTATATAAGCCTCCAGGGACAGGTTTTCTGATGATGATGATGAAGATGATGATGGTAAAAAGAAAGAGAAGAGGAGCTTTCTAATAGTTGGATAAGAAGGAATAGGCAGAGGAAAAAATATGGGAAGAAATGTAAAAAAACTAAGGAAACTATTGAAAACAGGTAGGTTTTTTTGTAAATAAACCTCTTTATTAAAAGTTATAAAAATAATTTATTAGAAGTGTACACTGAAGGCAAGACTCAGTTTGGATTTCACAATGGTGCTTCAAAAAGCAGCTTGTTTGCCTTAGACCATTTCAGGCACAACTTGCTTCACTTTGCAAAATGGAACCTCTCTTCACAAATCCAAGGCTTTGTATGATTCTCCGTTGACTAACATGGGAATGATCACACAGGTATACCTTCTTTACTTTTTGACAGGTTTAAATGAAATTAGCAGGCATAGTAGCCCCTTCTGAATGGATTAAGCATGCCAAATTTCAGACACGTAGGTACAGTAGTTTCTGTGCTAGGTGTTTTCACAGTTTGAGGTTTTTTTTCCCTTAAAAGAGATGCCTATAACTTAAAAAAAAATCTTGACAGATTATAGGGATGGACGAAAGTCCCTTACCTGGTCCCGCAGCTTTTTTCGGAGGGGGGGGAAGTGCTCCGTTTCTCCCCCCAAAATTCTTGGCGGGTGGGGAGGTGCCCCATTCCTCCCCACCAAAATTCTGGCTGGGGGGGAGGCACCCCATCCCTCCCCGCAGAAATTTTGGCCAGGGGGGAGCGCCCCGCCTCTCCAGCCACGAAAGAAAAAAGTAAAGTAAAAAAAAAAACAAAACGTGATAGGCTACGTAAATCTTTACGTAGCCTATCACGGCTGACTTAAAAAAAAAAAAGCACGTACGCAAATGGCGGTGCCCATGGGCGCCGCCATTTGCATTCCTTATTTTGGCACGGGTAGTCTACGTAAAGATTTACGTAGACTATGGTGAAAATAAGGGCAACACAAAGAGCGTTGCCCTTATTTTCGCCGTAGTCTACATAAATCTTTACGTAGACTACCCGTGCCAAAATAAGGAATGCAAATGGCGGCGCCCATGGGCGCCGCCATTTGCGTATGCGCTTTTTTTTTTTTCAAAGTCAGCTGTGATAGGCTACGTAAATCCTTTTATTTTTTAAAAAAAATACGCTGCACCACTGCCTCACCGCTGCCGCACTGCCGCTGCACCGCCACCGGGACCTGCCACCACGAGGGACATTCACATGAGGTAAGTCCCATCCCGGGGGGGGGGGCGGAGAATTTCTCCACCAATTTCAGGGGGCCAAATGTGTTGGCATTCAGCCTCCCGGAGATTCGTGAAGAAATTCTCCGACATCCCTAAGATTGGATTAAATCTGAAGGCATGGCTGCCTCTTTAGGAGATGAAGCTTGCTGCATTTTAGACTGATAGGTACAAGGGGGCTGTGCAAGAGGAATCTTTAACATTTGAGGGAAATAAAATATGCTTCCCTCTGTAGTTGGGGAGGGGGGATTTTGTAATGAAAATTGTGCCCTTATAAAAGTACCCCTAGGTAAAGTAACATGAACATTTTCAGAAGGCTAGTGTCATGAACCAAGATCCTGAACCCTCATTCTCAGAGGAACCCAAACCCCTGTCCTCAGAGGAGGCTCCAGAGTTAATTAACAGTTAAGGAAGATGATTTAGTTGTGGAAAGGCATCAAGACAGGCTTCAAACTCCCCAGGACTGACTTCCCCAGAAATATCTTGGGGGCTGGCTGACGTGCGACCAGAGGAGGTTGCCTTGCCATCTGAGGAGTCCAACCATGAGGACACTTGCATGCTACAGTGGCTCCCATGTTGCTGCAGCCTGGGGCTACTAAAACATTGGATCCAGCATTGCTTTAAGAGAAAAGCCTCAATCAGAGGCAGGGATGGACAGGTGCCCACACATCCAGGTTCTCCAGGTGCCGCTGAGCCCCTGTCCCCACTCAAGCACCCCTGGACCCGTGCTCGACCTCCCCATGCTTGCTAAGCTGCCTGCACTCACCAGGGACCCATCCATGAGTGCTGCAAGTGCCATTCTGAGGGGGAAAAATGGGAATTGTGAAATCTGCACACATCTAGACTTCCGCAAAATGGCCTGTGAATGCCCCATATATGCAAGATAGACCTGCTTCCCAGAGCATGTTACATGTACTTAATTAAACAAGACAGCTCTTGATCGCAGCCTTACATCTAAAAATACATGACACACAAGGAAAAAAGGAAGGGGGAGGGAAGGGGGAAAAAACCATTCTTTTAGCAGGGCTGGTGGGATGGCTCTCCTCTCTCCTTCAACTCAGCCTGCTAGAATGGCAGCTGCTGGTGACAGCTGAAGGAGGAGGAGCCCTCAGGAGGAAGGCCTTTCAGCAGGGCTGGTGGCATGGCCCTACTCTCCTCATCTCCCTCTGTACAGCCTGCTGGGATGACCCAGATCCTGCAAATGCAACCTGAAGGGGGGAGCAGATTTCTGCTGTCAAAAAGAAAACACATTCACCATCATTTCAAGACAACTGGAGATACAACAATGAATTTAAAGAATGGATTGTCAAAGTTGGGACCACAACTGCCCTGTCTGGCTTGTTCAGAAGCTTGGCCAGCTTCAAACCAGCTCATTCACAGTTAGGGAGAGCTGTTGATTCAGCAACAGTCAAAGACTTTCTGAAGGCCTGTAGATCTAGGCCTGCAGTTGACCCCAGCCTCTCGGAGAAGCTGTTTGCTTCTTAAAGAGCCATTGCCCAATTTTGTAGACACTGGCTCCTATGGTGTGGGGGTAGTGAAGGCTGTAATAGGGGAGTGTCCTCTGCATCTGAGGAGTCAAGTGAAACCAAGTCTTCTGGTCCGGAAGACCCTGGCATGGCAGGTTTTGGATTAATGGAGGGAGTCTCCTTTGCCTCGGAGTCTTCTTCAGAGCTGGAAGGGGAATCGATACTGGGGAACATGACAACAACTGCGAAGTGCACACACTGAACTAGTAACTTTACAGTTAAATATGATGGCATGAAGGCAGGAAGCATCTGGGAAGTGAAATACACATTAAAAACTCAAGAACAGAATGCTGCCTTGTCTTCCTTATTGTCAAAGACTCAAAGTTCAGAGGCTCTCAATGTTGCTGCTTTAGAAGTTGGCAGTGTGTACCATGTGTTAGAGAAGTTACTTAACTACAGACTGGTGGAGTCTACTACCAGCCACCCAATCAAGGAGAAGATGAGGATGAAACTTTTGAAAAGCAAATAGCCAATGTTTTATGGAAGCATGATGCAGTAATAATGGGGGACTTCAATTTCCCCGATATTTGTTGGGAGACAAATTCTGCAAAACATGGCCCCTCCAGGAAATTCCTGACTTGTGTGGCAGATAACTTCCTCTTACAGAAAGTAGAGGAAGGAACTAGAGGATTGGCTATCCTTGACTTGATCCTAACCAACAGAGATGACTTAGTGGATAAAGTAGCAGTTACAGGAACTATGGGGGAAAGCGACCATGTTATACTTGAGTTCTTGGTTCTAAGGGAAGCAAAAGCCGAGTGTAGTCAAACGCGTACCCTGGATTTTAGGAAAGCTGATTTTAATAAACTCAGAACAATGATCAGTAAGGTCCCATGGCAAGCAACTCTAACAAGTAGGGATGTTGGAGAATTTCACCACGGATTCCAGGGAGGCTGAATGCCAGTGCATTTCGGCCCCCCAGAATCCATGGCAGAACAAAGCCACCCACCCCACCACCCTGCTAAACGGGCCTGGAATGGAGCCTACCTTTGTCGGCCGATCCGGTGCTCCTCGAATGGCGGCTGCCATTCGCCTCCTTTCGAATAGCCACGATAGGCTACGTAAGTATATGTAGCCTATCACGGCTAATGCAGGGATGCTCTTTGTGTCCCTGCAGAGGCCGTGATAGGCTACATAAATATATATGTAGCCTATCATGGCAATAGGCAGGAACGCAAATGGCGGCCGCTGTAGCCGTGATAGGCTACATAAGTATTTACATAGCCTATCATGGCTAATACAGGGATGCCATATGCATCCCTGCAGTGGCCATGATAGGCTACGTAAATATATACGTAGCCTATCATGGCAATAGGCAGGAACGCAAATGGCGGCTGCCATAGCTGCTGCCATTTGCGTCCCTGCCTATTGCCGTGATAGGCTACATATATATTTACATAGCCTATCATGGCAAAACACAGGGGCACAAATGACGGCAGCTTTAGGGGCCGCCATTTGTGTCCCTGCGCAGCCCAGCGACTGAATGTCCGGCTGCGGGTGGCCCCGGCCGGCAGCTCTGCTGAGTCGCTGTAGAGTGGAGCCGTCCAGGGAGAATTTCAGGGGGAGGAACGGAGCGCCTCCGCCCCACCGCGAATGACCCAGGACGAAACGGTGAGTCAATTTCGTACATCCCTACTAACGAGAAAAGGAGTCCAAGATGGGTGGGAGTTTTTAAAAAAGGAAATTCTCAAGGCACAATTACAAACAGTTCCAACAAGAAGAAAAGGTGGAAGACAACAGAAGAAGCCAATATGGCTTCACAAAAAGCTTAGAGATGACCTGAAAACAAAAAAGGACACATATAGGAAGTGGAAGGAAGGTCAAGCAACAAAGGAGGAGTACAGGCAGGTAGCAAAGAATTGCAGGGATGGTGTCAGAAAGGCTAAAGCTGAGAACGAGCTGAGGTTAGCGAGGGATGCTAAAAAGGCTTTCTTCAGCTACGTGCCTAGTAAAAGACAGAGGAAAGAAATGGTGGTTGATCTATTAGATAAGGATGGCAAAATGATAAGAGATGACAAAGAAAAGGCAGAGGTGCTCCATTCCTACTTTGGCTCAGTCTTCTCCCAAAAGAGGGTCTATGACCCCCCTGGCAAAGGCGAAGTACAGGCTGAAGGGGCAGGATTGCAGCTTGAGATAGATAGGCATATGGTTAAGGAACACCTCATTACTCTGAATGAGTTCAAATCTCCAGGGCCAGATGAACTGCATCCTAGAGTAATAAAGGAAGTGGCAGAAGAACTCGCAGAACCACTGTCTATTCTCTTTGAGCAATCATGGAGGATGGGTGAAGTGCCAGATGACTGGAGGAGGGCGAATATTGTCCCTATCTTCAAAAAGGGTAAAAAGGAGAAACCTGGGAACTACAGACCAGTCAGTCTGACATCAATCCCTGGGAAAATTCTGGAGCAGATTATAAAGCTAGCCATCTGTAAGCACCTTGAAAACAATGCAGTGATTACTCGACGCCAACATGGATTTGTCAAGAACAAATCCTGCCAGGCTAATCTGATCTCATTTTTTGATCAAGTCACTGTCAAGGGCTCCTTGGAGGGCTCTCTCAGTCTAATCCAGTAGCCAAGTCCAGACACAGACAAAGGGATTCTTTTCAAAAGCTTTATTCTTCTTTTACAACTTAACAGCTCTACAGGTAGCAACTAGATCTGAGCAGCAGCATCCCTATGCCCTAAGTTAGAACAGTTGGTCCCCATTTGAAAGGCAATTACTGGCAGACCCCTGAATATAAGGACTAGGGAGAATCCCTCCCCTTTTCCCTTGGATTCTCTGGGCGCAACCGTTCTTTGAGCGCCAACCGGGCACTACGCCTCCTTTCCGCACTCTCCATTTGGCGCCGCTCTCTGCGTCTGCGCCGCGCATCCACTAAGTCTGCTATCTCTGCTCGGTCACTCCGTGGACTGCTTTCAAGTCTAGTAATGCTGGTGGGAGGAATCTCCACCAGCTGTGGGCCCTGGGAAAGCGGAGCACGCTCCTCTCCCAGGAGCGACTGCTCTTCCTCAGAATCAGAACTACTCTGGGATTCTATGGGCTCAGTGTCCACCCTGACAGTCACCTCCCTTGTGGACCGTGGGAAGGCTGTGGACATAATATACCTTGAATTCAGCAAAGCTTTCAACAAAGTGCCCCATGATATCCTGATGAGCAAACTAGCTCAAAGTGGGCTAGATGAAACAACGATCCAGTGGATCCACAGTTGGCTACAGAATCGGACTCAAAAAGTGCTTAATGGGACCTTCTCAAACTGGGGAGAGGTAATGAGTGGGGTACCGCAGGGCTCAGTCCTGGGCCCAGTGCTCTTCAACATTTTGATTAATGACTTGGAGGAGGAGGTGCAGGGAATGCTGATAAAATTTGCAGATGACACAAAATTCGGCAGGATAACTAATACTTTGGAAGACAGAAACAAAATTCAAAGTGATCTTGATAGACTGGAGTGCTGGGCAGAAAACAACAGAATGACATTTAATAGGGATAAATGCCAAGTTCTGCACCTAGAAGAAAGATACCAAATGCACAGTTACAAGATGGGGGATACGTGGCTCAACCACACTACAAGCGAGAAGGATCTTGGAATTGTTGTTGATCACAAGCTGAATATGAACCAACAATGTGATGTGGCTGCAAAAAGGCAAATGCTCTTTTGGGCTGCATTAATAGAAGCATAGCTTCCAAATCCCAGGATGTACTAGTTCCCCTCTACTCAGCACTGGTTAGGCCTCATCTGGAGTACTGTGTCCAGTTCTGGGCACCACACTTTAAGAAGGATGCAGACAAACTGGAGAGGGTTCAGAGGAGGGCAACAAAGATGATCAGGGGACTGGAAACAAAGCCCTATGAAAAGAAAGTGAAAGAACTGGGCATGTTTGGCCTTGAGAAGAGAAGACTGAGGGGAGATAGGATAGCGCTCTTCAAGTACTTGAAATGCTGTCACTAGGGATGGCAGAGAATTCCGCCACAGATCTCGGTGAGGCCGAATGCCAGTGCATTCGGCCCCCCGAACTCCATGGTGGAACGGCCTGCCACCCCCCCGCCCACCTCGTGGCTCCCCCGGGATGAGACCTACCTGGGGCGGATCTTCCGGGTGGCGGCGGCGGCGGCTGTGGCGGCTGGTCTTCCAACCGGCTGCCGCTGCCGACATTTCCAGTGTTGAAAAAAAAAAAAAGGCATGATAGGCTATGTAAAGATTTACATAGCCTATCATGGCTAGGTTTAAAAAAAAAACAAATGATGTGATAGGCTACGTAAATCTTTACGTAGCCTATCACGTCTGACTTTAAAAACAAACAAACGCGCGTATGCAAATGGCGGCGGCTAAAGCCGCCTCCATTTGCCTTCCTTATTTTGGGCCATCTTAGTCTACGTAAATATTTACGTAGACTAAGACGGTGAAAATAAGGGGGAACGCAAATAGCGTTCGCTATGCTATTTGCGTTCCCCTTATTTTCACCGTCTTATTCTGTGTAAATATTTACGTAGACTAAGACAGCCCAAAATAAGGAACACAAATGGCGGCGGCCGTAGCCGCCGCCATTTCGTACACACGTTGTTGTTGTTTTTTAAGTCAGACGTGATAGGCTACGTAAAGATTTACATAGCCTATCACGGCTGACTACAGGGACGCAAACATCCCTGCTAGCCAGCAGCCGGATGTCCGGCTGATGGCGGAGCCGGCCGGCGGCTGCGCGGAATCCCCACAGAGCGGACTGGCCGGCGAGGATTCTGGGGGGAGGGACGGAGTGCCTCCCCCTCCAGCGGAACCCGGCGGAGCCAGGTAAGGGCAATTTCGTACATCCCTATAGGCTGCGTAAGTATTTATGTAGCCTATGACGGCTATGAAGAGGAGGAAGTGAATGGCGGCCGCAGGACGGCTGCCATTCGCAAAGCAGCATGGATGGGAGCAGGTAAGTGCTCCATTTTGCGCGCCTTTTGTGGGTTGGGGGCGGCGGCAACTTCATCCGCGGTGGATTTCAGGGGGCTGAATGCACTGGCATTTGGCCTCACTGAGATCCGTCGCGGAATTGTCTGACATCCCTAAATAAAACTCAGAACAACAACATTTGGGGACCCTGCTGTTGCCAAGAAAATGCACTGTGAAAGAACCAAGACAGAAAGCATAACTGAAAATGTGCATGGACCCATATCAGTTGAAAATGTTGTGCAAGCACTGGGTGGGCATCCCCCCCAACCCCCCCGACTTCCCTCCTCCCTTAAAGCATGTGCTAACTGTTGATAAACTGTACTGAACCCTTTAAGAACCTCCTTCAGTCATATTAGCTCAATATACATACTTCATGCACAGCCTCTGACTCCCAGCTGGCTTGAAATGCAATGTGCCCTGATCTTATACCTTGTGATTTAATAGATCTACGTAAAGATGTACTTGTGAAATTTCTCACTAGAAATTCTCCTTCTGTACTATATTTAACTGTAGCATGTCTAAATTGGACTGTCATGTTATATTTATTTATATTTAATTCTCTTCATAACTTTTTATGCTTAAGTGGGTTGGATCCAGACTTAGTCATACTCAACATAGAGAGCAATCCTATGGACCCTAGATAGAGTTGGGGGGGGGTGTAGGATATTTTATTTTGGATTCCTGGATCTGAGGCCAGAGACAATGCTCTGACCTTGGATCCCAGAGTCTGAGCTCTCCTCCCTGTCCCCTGCTCCCTCACAGCTAGCATGGAGAGAACCGCACTGGCTTCCTGTATGAGCTTGCAAACACGAGCTCAGAGAGGAAAGAAGGGGGTGGTTCTGTGGGCAGGAAGGGGAGGAGAGAAAACTAGGGTGGCTGGCTTATGAAGAATTCCACCCCAATCTCCTCCCCTCCCCCTCCCCAATGCCTCAGCTAGATGGGTGAAATGGCTCATCTAGCAAAAATGCAGGGTGAGAGGAGTGTGGAGGCAAAGATCACCTCCATGCTCCTCCTACTCTGCATAGGATCCCCAAGTTCAGAGGCTGATAGGAATCCCAATAGGATTGCACCCTTAATGATTATCTTAAGCGCCACTGATTTCATTGAATCTACTCTAAATATGACTAAGTCTGAATCCAACCCAGTTTGTACAATTCTGTTCTTTGGATTAATGCTCAATATGAAACTAAATGGTTAAGATTAGTTTTCTTTGTACATAAATTGTATGATGGCTTGTTGCTAAAAATACAAGCAGCAACAACAAAATATCTGCACTGTTCAGGCATTGCTACTTTCAGTATGTTGGACTTGGTGCTGCACTGGTCAGAAGATGGTGCCTGAATCTGGATGGGAAGTCTAGGTATTGCTACATGTCACATATTCACTTCCTGGTTAATTAGTGCATCTGCTTACTATAGGTACTTGGTTGTATCATGTGAATGTTGAGTCTGATGTACAACAAGCCAAACAATAGGCAGATTTTTTTTTAAAAAAACTAATGGCTTAAGAACATAAGAAGAGCCGTGCTGGATCAGAGCAAGGGTCCATCTAGTCCAACATTCTGTTCACACAGTGGCCATCCAGCTGTTGACCAGGAAACCACAAGCAGGACATGAGTGAAACAGCTTGTCAAAGAGGAAAACAAATGCCCATGAAAGTAAGGAGTAATGTTGCATTGGTTTGCAGCATTATTCCACCATCAGCAGCAATGGCTCTATAGATCTTGACATTCAGACAGTATACTATATCAAATTATTGTTTATTGCTGTGAACTTAGGTCCAGACAAATAGAACTATCTGACCTAATGTCTTCTTCCCCCCAGTACAGACCACCACTAGTAATGATGAAGTTCACTGCCTTCCTTACAAACACTATATTTCGATGCTCATTTGGTAGAAGTGGGTAATCCACTCCAGTAATCTCTGACTTCCTTTTTCCATTTTGTGTAGTAACATATGGACTCATTCTATGACTTAGCCATCTTGTGTCCTGTATCATTAGCAGCATTGTATCTTCTAGTGAAGGTTTGGCATATTATCTCAGTTGACTCAGAGAAATGGGGCATTACTTCTAAAACAGGAACTACTAATAAAATGCCATTATATTGTGATTTATGTGTTGCTTGCAGAGTATCCACAGGCTCTGTAAGTGCATGGGAGCAAAAGGCAGAATTTCTGCTGGATAAGAACCTGTTGAGATGGGAAATAGATGCTAACTGGGACGATTCAGCACGATCTTTTCTCTGCAGCTGAAGAATATGTTGTGTCTGATCATGTTGCTGTTGCCTCACTCTTTTCTGCTGTTACTGCTCTCACTCTAAGAATAACTCCACAATCTGCATCTTCCAATAGGTGTTAGTTTTTTTTAAAAAAAATTAAATGCAACACTTTGTTCCAGTTGTTGACATTTTAATTATTTTAAGCTACAAAAGTATGTGGCACATTCAATTTAATTCAGTGGCACATTGCAGAAAGTATAACAGAAAGAAAAAGATTAAAGGTGGAAACAAGCTCAACAGATTCCAATTTCAACCAAAATAGGAATATAGGAAAATATTTCATAAGCTCTCTCATGGGAGAGAACTGAAGATGGAAATCATTTTGCTGTTGATGCAGCTTCTAGACATGCATGTAGGGATGTCGGAGAATTTCTCCACGAATCTCCGGGAGGCTGAATGCCAACGCATTTGGCCCCCCGAAATTGGTGGGGAAATTCTCCGACACCCCCCCGCCCCCCCGGGATGGGACTTACCTCGCGCGAATGTCCCTTGCAGCGGTGGGTCCCGGCGGCGTTGCGGCAGTGGTGGCGGTGGCGGCCGGTCTTCCCATCGGCTGCCGCCGCCGCCATTTCCAAGTAAAGTGTAAAAAACCCCACACACATGATAGGCTACGTAAAGATTTACGTAGCCTATCACAGCTAGATTTTCAAACTCAGCTGTGATAGGCTACATAAATCTTTACGTAGCCTATCATGGTTGACTTTGAAAAAAAAAAGTGCGTACGCAAATGGCGGCACCCATGGGCGCCGCTATTTGCGTTCCTTATTTGGGCACGGGTAGTCTACATAAAGATTTACGTAGACTACAGCGAAAATAAGGGCAACGCAAATAGCGTTGCCCTTATTTTCGCCATAGTCTACATAAATCTTTACGTAGACTACCCGTGCCCAAAAAAGGAACGCAAATGGTGGCGCCCATGGGCGCCGCCATTTGCGTACGCACTTTCCCCCCCCCAGTCAGCCGTGATAGGCTACGTAAAGTTTTACATAGCCTATCACGGCTGACCTTGAAAATCTAGCCGTGATAGGCTACGTAAATCTTTACATAGCCTATCACTTTTTTTTTTTTTTACACTTTACTTTTTTCTTTCGCGGCCGGGGAGACGGGGCGGTCCCCCCCGGTCAGAATTTCGGCAGGGAGGGATGGGGCACCTCCCTCCCAGCCAGAATTTCAGCCAGGAGGGGCGGGGCGCCTCCCCACCCACCAAGAATTTCGGGGGGAGAACCGGAGCGCCTCCCCCCCAAAAAAAGCTGCGGGACCAGGTAAGGGACTTTCTTCCATTCCTAGACATGTCAGATGCAGCAGGGCCTCTCTGTTTCTGATCTGCCATGTGATGAAACAGGCAATGTAACTGGCATTTTTGCTAGTTTCTAGTGAAAATGTGAGTTCTCTATACATTAATTGCAGGTCATCATCTGACAAGGTATAAGGACAGTGTATGAATGAACAACATGTTCTAAGGATGTCAATATGTGTAGGGTTGCTAAATTTCTCCAAGGAACAGTGGTGACAATTCTTGTTAGGTTATTTAGGAGTATCTTTGATGTGTGTGTGTGCGAGTGAGACTTGTATTACATGGGCTTCATCACATGGAGCTTTTTTCCTGAGATTGAGATTGCTCCTTCACAGAAGTTTGCGGGCTCTTTACATGATGCCTTGACCCTGCCGTGACCCTCCTGCACTAAATGCCCTTTGTTCCATTTTTAAATAGATCACAGATAATGAGCTATCAAATTACCCTGTTCTGTTCCGCTTCAGTTTCCTCCGTGAAAAGTGTTAAAGCGACAAGAAGATAAATGAGATCAATGAAAGATAATGGAAGATTCAGATATGGGGAGAAGGGGGGGGGGAGGAAGCGTGTGTAAAGGGAGTCAGTTGTGATCTTGCATTTGAAATAGAAGCAGAGAGCCCTACTTTAAATGTAGGATTTTAGGCTGGTGTTGATGCCCCATGTGACCTTGCAGTCCCTGGGAAACTTTAAAAATTGGGTAAATGTTCACTTACACTGGACTTTTTAAAAAACTTGTTTAGTTCAATGGAGCAGGCTAAAGCAGGTGTTATCGAGAAGCCCAATTGCACTGATACCTTTTATTTTTATTTACTTAAGTGTGCCTCACACACTTTGACTCAACAATCTCTGTTTTGTCCTGGAAGATTCACTGAGCAAGGGCTGAAGATCAGTCAGGGGAGAATAGCTATTATTTATACTTCCTGGCTTCTAACCTAATGAAATCATAGGGAGCATGTCCCTGGTATGCAAAGAATGGGGACTCTGGAACTTGCAAATGTCTGTCTGATTGCTGAGTCACTGTCCTAATCCAGTTAGCCAAGGTCAGTTCTGAACTGGACAACCCAGAGCTCTGGCAGGAAAAATGCTCCATTTGTAAAGCGCTACCACTACCAGTAGGCACATTAGCAGCCACTACAGGCCATGAAGGATTAGAACCTATGCTCAATGTTTACACACGATGCCCATTGCAACCTACCACTTCTTTGCTGTTTTGTCCATGGAACTCTTTTTTTTACTGAGCTATAGAACTTACTATCCCATATTCCCATAGGATTGCTTTCATGGTAAAGTTTTATTTTTAAAAAAATAAACATGAATGTTTCTTTTTGGATACTTCATCCCAAACTGATAGAAACACAGGATGTAAAATGACTTGAGGTTAATGAAGTTTCTTATTTATTTATCTAGAAACATTCTGCCAAGTTAGGGAAGATAAGGTCTAGAGAATGATAAAAATTTTACCATTTCAGTGCTGTATGCAGTAATGACAACAGATTTCCATCTCATTTAGGGAGATAAAGCAATTTGTGCAGTGCCTATTACAACTGTATGTTAAAGGAAATGGCAAATAAAATAGTCCACATTATTTCCTTGTTGCTATGGCAAATGTATAATATGCACAATTTGAAAAGATAATAGCTTTAAAACTCAGGTAGCCAATTTTTCTGAATAAATTTGAAAAGTATTTCTGGCAAAACCTAATAGGGAAACAATGCTATTGAATATGAATTGTGGTGGCCAATATCCACCCAAGGCTTGGAAAACAGACTTCAAATACAAATTAATACATCTAGAAGATTAATCAAGATCTTTCTGTTCTAATAATTGAAATTGCAGTCTTTTATTCTGTGGATTATCATGCTTAGGTCTCCTGCCTACATTTTGGCAGAAACATGTGGGAGAGAGAAAATGTTGAGCAGGTGAAAACTATCAACCTCAAAACAAACATAAT
Organism: Heloderma suspectum; assembly: GCF_057233095.1. Classification (NCBI taxonomy): domain Eukaryota; kingdom Metazoa; phylum Chordata; class Lepidosauria; order Squamata; family Helodermatidae; genus Heloderma; species Heloderma suspectum. The sequence goes on from NC_139462.1 coordinate 77,535,197, forward strand.
TTATGCATGTAAACATGTGGCATTTTAAAACATTGTCTTTTTTCTCCTTCTTTTTTGTTTACTTCCAAAGATGAAAACTTGGGCTAGATCTACACTATTGCTTTATAGCGATATTGAAATGCACTGATAATTCTTGAGGCACATTACACATTTGATATACTGCTATCGTAGTGTTATTTCCTGCAATTCATTCCACATTATCCAAAATACCACAACAAATATCATTGTGTGTCCTACAAGGTATAAATGCACAAGAGGGATATAGCGTTAACATGATGGGTTTGTAATGATATGACACAAAGTGTAGATCTGGCCTTGGTAAACCATTTTGTGAGCTAATCATTTGGGGAATGAGAACTAACAGGCTAGAGCAGAAGTTCAGAATTACAGGTCCATGGCCCCAAAGCTGCCCTCCTGGGGTTCCTCAGAAGGCCATGCTCACCCCCTGGCCCCATCCCCTTTTCCCCAGTTGCTGATCGTTTGTGGTTTCCTGGCTTTTGCAGCATTTTTCCCCATTCTAAAAGGTTGAAATGCCTCTCCTTAAAGCTTTTACTGCCAGAAACGAAGGTATACTTGGGTTTTTCAGTATTTGGGGTATTTTGGCATTGACCCCTCCCTTTTTGCCTTCAGTCCCACCGACCACTTGAATCCAGTTCTTGAGAGCTTCTCAAAATTGAATTTGGCCTTCAGACTGAAGGAAGTTCAACAGCCTGGGCTATAGCATTTGGGGTATCTGAACATATCATATAGTGCAAGATTCAAATGCTTCTTAGATTCAAACAATCTATTGATTTCTTTTTTACCCCGCCTTTTCACCACAAAATTGATCTCCAAGGTAGCAGGGAACTGGGATACCTTATTGACATGGACTGATTTTATTTTATTTTTGTTAAATTCAAGAGCGGGGTGAGGACAGATATCCCTAGATTCAGTTGTGGCAATATTTGGATGTTTGGAAAAGCTGGGGTTAAAACAAGCTGGGGTTCAAGTGATCTAATCACCATATAATATCTGCAAGAACGGTCATTGCTCAAAGATGGAGAAAAATGGAAGCTTTTTAGGGATGGGGGAGAATTTCTCCCTGAAACTTCGGGGGGCCGAGTGCCAACGCATTCGGCCCCCCGAAGGTTGTTCGGGAGAAATTCTCCCCCATCCCTAAAATAGCGTAATAGCAAATAGCGTTGCCCTTATTTTCGCCGTAGTCTACGTAAATCTTTACGTAGACTACAGAGACCAAATAAGGAATGCGAATGGCGGCTCCCTATGGGGGCCGCCATTTGCGTACGCGCTTTTTTTTTTTTTTAAGTCACCCGTGATAGGCTATGTGATGATTAACGTAGCCTATCATGGCTGACTTTGCAAATCTAGCCGTGATAGGCTACGTTAATCGTTACGTAGCCTATCACAGGGGCGTTTTTTTTTTTTTTAAGTTCGTGGCTGGGGAGACGGGGCGCTTCTCCCCGGCCTGAATTTCGGCCGGGCGAGGTGGGAAGCCTCCCCCCCAGCCTGAATTTCAGCCGGGCAAGGCGGGAAGCCTCCCCCCCCGGCCTGAACTTCGGGGGGAGCAGCGAAGCGCCTCCCCTCCACCGCGAAGCAATCTGCGAGACCAGGTAAGTGACTTTCGTGCATCCCTAAAGCTTTTACAGTCTTACAATGGGAAATTAAATGTTGGGCAGTACTGAAATGTTTAAAGCTAACATATCATAACATATAGGGAAGGAAGAGTTCAGTATATAGGAGATGTAGGATAGATAAAGACTGATTTGATGTTAATTTGAAGAGAGGAAGAAAGAAGTTTTATTAGTAACAAATATGAAATGATAAACAAAGTTTTTAGTTTTTGTTAGGGGTGGACGAAAGGCACTTACCTTTCGTCGAAGCTTGTTCGCGGTGGGGGGGAGGTGCTTCGCGGCTCCCCCCGCGAAGTTCAGGCCAGGGGGGGGAGGCTTCCCGTCTCGCCCGGCCGAAATTCAGGCCGGGGGGGGAGGCTTCCCGCCTCGCCCGGCCGAAATTCAGGCCGGGGAGGAGGCTTCCCGCCTCGCCCGGCCGCGAACACGAAAGTAAAAAAAAAAACAACAACAACGTCCCCTGTTGGCAACGCTATTTGCGTTGCCCTTATTTTCGCCGTAGTCTATGTAAACATTGACATAGACTACAGCGACCAAATAAGGAAGGGGAATGGCGGCTCCCTATGGGGGCCGCCATTCGCGTACGTGCTTTTTTTTTTTTAAAAGTCACCCGTGATAGGCTACGTGACGATTCACGTAGCCTATCACGGCTGACTTTGCAAATCTTGCCGTGATAGGCTACGTGAATCGTCACGTAGCCTATCAGGGGACGTGTTTTTTTTTTTCTTTCATTGCAATGGCGGAGGCGGCAGCCGGTCGAAAGACCGGCTGCCGCTCCCGCCCCGCTCGAACACCGGACGAACCGCCAGCTGGACCCGCCGCCGGAAGGGACATTCAGGGAAGGTAAGTCCCGCCCCGGGGGGTGTGGGGGGCGGGGGGGGTGCGGAGGATTTCTCCCCGAAACTTGTTCGGGGGGCCGAACACGTTGGCGCTCGGCCCCCCGAAGTTTCGGGGAGAAATTCTCCGCCATCCCTAGTTTTTGTGAACCGCCCAGAGAGCTTCGGCTATTGGGCAGTATAGAAATGAAATAAATAATAATAATAAATAATAATAATAAAATAACAAAATGTCTGTCTAAACCTTGTGAAGCATCATTGGTTTTTGAGATAAGTTTATCTGTTCTTTAAGGTTTGGAAACTGGATCTAAGCACTTTATTACATATTAACAATAGAATATGACTTTACATAGTGTTGAAGTATGTATGTAAGATGTCTTATTTGTTGTGCAATATTAATATATATGCTAAAGTCTCTACTTCGTAATATGTTTGAAGTGTATTTTGATATCTTTGCTTTCTTTACGGATGTACAAAAGTCACTTATCGTTTCGCGGATCTGCTTCGTGGTGGTGGGGGAGGCACTCCGTCCCTTCCCCTGGAATCCTCGGCAGGGGGGAAGGCACTCTGTCCCTCCCCCCAGAGTCCTGCCCAGCCAGCTCCGCTCCGCGTGTATTCCGCGGAGCCACCGGCCGGCTCCGCCCGCAGCTGGACATCTGGCTGCTGGGCAGCAGGGACGCAAATGGCGGCAGCCGTAGCTGCCGCCGTGCGCCCCTGTGTTGAACCATGATAGGCTGCGTAAATATTTACTTAGCCTATCACGGCAAAGCAAAAAAAAAAAAACGCGTACGCAAATGGTGGCAGCTACAGCGGCTGCCATTTATGTTCGCTATTTTTTGCCATTCTAGCCTATGTAAATATTTACGTAGGGTAAAACAGCAAAAAATAGCAAAAGCAAATGGTGGCCGCCATAGCCGCCGCCATTTGCAAATGCTTGCGCCCAGCTGCGGCCGGCCAGGAGACCAGCCGCCGCAGCACCCACCACCGCTGCACCCGCTGCCGCCGCACCCCGCTAGAGATGGACGAAAGTTCTGCCACGGATCTCGGGGAGGCCGAATGCCAGCGCATTCAGCCCCCCGAAATCAGTGGTGGAACGGCCCCCCCCGGCCCCCCCAGGATGGGACTTACCTTAGGCGGATCTTCCTGGTGGCAGCGGCTCCGGCGGAGGCTCCGGCGGCGGTTCGGCGGCTGCGGCTGCGGTGGCCGGTCTTCCGACCGGCTGCCACCGCTGCCAGTTCCAGGTAAAAAACAAAACAAAACAAAAAAACGTGATAGGCTACGTAAAGATTTACATAGCCTATCACGGCTGAGTTAAACAAAAAACAAAAAAATGCGTGTACGCAAATGGCAGTGCCCATGGGCGCCGTCATTTGCATTCCTTATTTTGGCACGTCTTAGTCTACGTAAACATTTACATAGACTAAGACGGCGAAAATAAGGGGAACGCAAATAGTGTAACATCTGCGCTATTTGCGTTCCCCTTATTTTCGCCATCTTAGTCTACATAAATGTTTACGTAGACTAAGACGTGCCAAAATAAGGAACGCAAATGGCGACGCCCATGGGTGCTGCCATTTGCGTACGTGCGTTGTTGTTTTTTTAAAAATCAGCCGTGATAGGCTACGTAAACATTTACGTAGCCTATCACGGCTGACTGCAGGGACGCAAACGGCAGCAGCTATGGCCGCCGCCATTTGCGTCCCTGCTAGCCAGCGGCCGGATGTCCGGCTGCTGGCGGAGCCGGCCGGCAGCTCCGCAGAATCCCTGTGGAGTGGAGCCGGCCGGCCAGGATTCCAGGGGGGAAGAACGGAGTACCTCCCCTCCCAGCCAGGATTCCGGGGGGATGGACAGAACGCCTCCCTCTCAGCATCAGCATAATCCGCGGAAAGGTAAGTACCTTTTGTACATCCCTACACCCCCTGCACCCACTGCCACACTCGCTGCTGCACCCTCTGTGCCGCCGCACCCCCTGTGCTGCCGCTACCCCCGCCGCCGCACCTGCCACCGCACCCGCCACAGCACCCGCCACCGCCACACCCACCGCCGCACCCGCTGCCCTGAATCCGCTGCCGCATCCTCCGCCGCCAGAGCCGCCAGAGCCGCCGCTGCATCCACCGCAGGTGAGTGCCGTCCCGGTGGATTCCGTGGGGGGGGCGGGGGTGCAGGAGGCTGTTCCGCCATGAATTCCAGGGGGCCGGATTCTACAGAATCCAGCCTCACTGGAATCCGTGGTGGAATTCTCTGTCATCCATAGCTTTCTTGCATTTCTTTTTCTTTGGGATGGATTGAGTTGCTGCCTCCTGAACAATGTCAAAGACCTCGGTCCATAGTTCCTCAGGCACTCTGTCTATCAGGTCTAATCCCGTAAATCTATTCCTCACCTCCACTGTATATTCATAAGGGATATGATTTAGGTCATACCTGAATGGTTTAGTGGCTTTCCCTATGTTCTTCAATTTAAGCCGAAATTTTGCAACAAGAAGCTCATGATCTGAGCCACAGTCAGCTCCAGGTCTTGTTTTGACTGACTGTATAGAGCTTCTCCATCTTTGGCTGCAAAGGACATAATCCATCTGATTTCAATATTGACCATCTGGTGATGTCCATGTGTAGAGTCGCCTCTTGTGCTGTTGGAAAAGAGTGTTTGCTATGAGCAGCATGTTCTCTTGGCAAAACTCAGCCTTTGTCCTGCTTCATTTTGTACACCAAGGCCATGCTTGCCTGTTATCCCGGTGATTTCTTGACTTCCTACTTTAGCATTCCAATCCCCTATGATGAAAAGGACATCTTTTTGTGGTGTTAGTTCTAGAAGGCATTGTAGGTCTTCACAGAACCGATCAACCCCAGCTTCTTCGGCCTCAGAGTTTGGGGCATAGGTTTGAATTACTGTGATGTTGAATGGTTTGCCTTGGATTCATACTGAGATCATTCTATTGTTTTTGAGATTGTACCCCAGTACTCCTTTCCCCATCCTTTTGTTGACTATGAGTGCTACTCCATTTCTTTTAAGGGATTCTTGCCCATAATAGTAGATATGATGGTCACCTGAATTAAATTCGCCCATGCTTGTCCATTTTAGTTCGCTGATTCCCAAGATGTCGATGCTCAATCTTGCCATCTCATGTTTGACCACCTCGGGCTTACCTTGATTCATTGATCTTACATTCCAGGTTCCTAAACAATATTGTTCTTTACAGCATCGGATTTTCTTTTCACCACCAGACACATCCATAGCTGAGTGTCCTTTCGGCTTTGGCCCAGCCACTTCACTCTTTCTGGTGCTACTTGGAAATTCCCCCTGCTCTTCCCCAGTAGTATATTGGACACCTTCCGACCTGAGGGGCTCATCTTCCGGCGTCATCTCTTTTAGCCTTGTGATACGTTCCATGGGGTTTTCTTGGCAAGAATACTAGAGTGGGTTGCCATTTCCTTCTCCAGTGGACCACATTTTGTCAGAGCTCTCCGCCATGACCTGTCCGTCTTGGGTGGCCCTGCACAGCATAGCTTATGGCTTCACTGAGTTACACAAGCCCCTTCGCCACAACAAGGCAGTGATCCATGAAGGGGCGGCAACATCCCTCCAAAAGCTAGTTGACAGACAGTAGCATTGCAGCTAGGTTAGGAACACTTAGTTTCCATTGATTTTAATGGGACTTGATTTATGATGAATCTGTCCCATTGTATGTACCTGCTCAGACCCTTAGGTCATCTTTGGAGGCCCTCCTCTGGGTGGTCCTGGTGAAGGAAGCTAGGTGGGTAGCTACAAGAGAGAGGGCCTTCTCTGCTGGGCACTCAGCTTTATGGAATGCCCTCCCCAAAGAGGTTCACCTGGTGCCTATGTTATCTTTTCAGTGCCAGGCAAAGAACTTAACTTTTCTCCCAGACATTTTAGAGACCTAGCTGTAGATTTGGCTGGCTGTTCTTACAGACCTTTATCTACTCCTGTGCTGTTTGTTGTTTTGTTTTGTAGTTTATTCTTTGAAATATTTGCATTGTATTTTATATTTTTTAACTGTTTGTATGGCATTTTAGTCTACTAACTATTTGTAATCCACTTAGAGAAAGTTTGTTGTTGGGCAGATTAAATATACAATATATATATTCCACTAACCAACTAGATCCTACCCAATATGCTGTAAACACTACTTTAGTGCCATGAAAATGATCTGGGAGAAGATGCCTCCACATCCTTCCTTCACTAGTATGAAAGTCACAGTTCTTCATGAAGACCATTAGGAAAGCTGCTTGTAAAAACTCAGGAATATTAGGAGATTTCTTAAGGTATTTGCAGCACAGACATAAATTCGACCTTCCTGCTTTCAGAAGCACTCATATTCTTGTACAAAGCCAGTAGTTTATTCTTCTGCATAATGGAAATTCTAGTAAACTATACAGTGGCGGAAAGCAAATGCAATCAGATCTGTACAATATATCTTCTGGATCTGAGTCCTATCAAGCTGAATTCCGTATCTAGTACCTATGACCAGACTGCCATAGACTAATGTGGCTGGAACCTAGCATGGCCTATTCTGACACAGATACCATGTCATGGGAGAGCAGGGTGCTCATGAATTCTTAGTGAAGGTTCTCTGGTGCAACTTGGCATGGGATAATTTCTTTCTGTTAAATAAATGATTTGTGCAGGGAGTACGCACTGTGTCGGCAAGCAGAATTGCATTCCTGGAAACCTCCTGGAAGTGTGATTCTTCTTGGAAACAAGGTGCAAGCTCCCTACATGCCTTGTTTTCCTGTGAAATTGCTGCAATTTTGGCTTCTGCCATCACAGATTTTCCACTGGCAAGGGTGGGGTATAGGCCACAGTGGGGCAAAGTGCCCCCCTGATCCCTGGAAGTTGCAATTCCTTCCAAAACTGTCAGCTAATGCAATTGCTAACTCAGCACTGAAATTTATGTATTTTTTATTACATTTTCATACCGTCCAATAAACGAAGCTCTCTGGGTCATTCACAAGATGGTGGGTGCCTTCTGGCCCCTTTAAGATACACTGGGTGCTTTTTTTGCTTGCATCTTTTGCACCAGTTGCCACATCTTTTCAGGGAGGTGCCCCAACTCCTTTGATACCCTTTTCCATTGTAAGCCTTATATGCATGAGGAGGCCAGGGTGATATTTCTGGTTCTGATGTTACATTAGCCTTGAGTATCTCCATGGAAAGGGAGAATTTCTTTCTACACTGCATCTCTGAATACTGCACAGCTAAATATTGACTCTATTTTTTAATGTAAAATTAGGTAGCAACGAACAAAATGCACCTCAAGGCAAGGAGTACAGTGAATATAGCCACTCTGAAATCCATAACAACTCTGACTTGGGCCTTACACGTTCAGCATTACATTTTCCAGTGAAAACAAAACAATCTGAAAAACTCATTTTCTAAAAAGTATTGCTTACTGAGAAAGAGCATAAGCTTCACTGCCTGTTTCGGCATATTTTTTGTGGAGCATTAAAAGTTTTGGATGTTACCCAGTTGATTTCATTTTCTTTTCCTGAGCTTGAAACTGCTCAGGTCTTATATAGTTTGAAACTTCGTAATGAAAATTTCACACATGTCTAGTTCTCTTGTGCTGCTTCAGCATCTAATATATCTCTAGAACTTTTCTTGCACCAAATAATTGTATCTGTATGGCGTTGAAGTGCTGAGCAGCTTCTGAGATACTGACAAGATAAAAATAAAAGCTCTAAAATGAACAGTTAGAGACAAAATGTGTGCCATACTGAAAACCACTCTAGGCCTACCCAATGATTCTCAGCACCTTTCTGGATATGTTCCCTGCTTTTAAACATTAGACCTTTAATCTAGACCTGACATCAGCATCTGGCATTGTGGGACAAATGCTGGGGCCCACAGGCCAGTTCCACATTTGAAGGGGCCTGTATAAGCTGACCTCTTGCTTTCCAGTTCCACTCTGGTAATCCTTGGCCCTCATCCAAGGGGAATGAAGATAATTGTGGCTACTGCAGACACTTACTTCCACAAACAAGACAGCTTAACAAACAAAAACCTGCTTGAATAAAAATGTAATCAAGGGATGTCTGTTGCCAGTAAATCCATTTCATTTATGGCTTGATGGAGTTCCCCAGCTTGACTGACCCAGGCCAAGCTGCAGCCCCCCCCCCCCAAATCTGGAATTGTGTGTGTTTTTAAAATTTGCACACATAGAGATTTGCACAAATTGTAGCTGCAATTTGCATAATTTGTGCAAATTTCAGCCGCAACTTCGACAACGTGCAGAAATCTCTATTTGCAAACAAACAAACAAACAAACACAACTGTGGACTGGCGCGACTTGATGCAAACTGTGTCTGGCCAGTTTGCAGAAAATGGATTGAAGTTTGGGATTGAACCAAGGGAAACTCATCAGGCTCCACCCCCAAATGGATTCCTCTGACACCCCTAGTATTTGCCTTCTGGCAGAAGATTCATAAAGAGGCAGCTAGCCTTGTCTTCTTTGGCAGGAAGTTTCAGAGCCTGGGAGCAACTACCAAGAAGATCCTGTCTTGCATTCCTGCCAAATGTGCCTCTGATGGCAGCAGGACAGAGAAAGGCCTCTCCCAAGGATCTTAAGACCCCAGGCAGGCTCATAAGGGAGAATGCAGTCTTTCACATAGCCTGTTCCCAAGTCTTGTAGGATTGTATAGGTCATATCCACCACTTTGAACTGTGCCTGGGAACAGACCCCTCTCCAGTGGGAATGCTGGAACAGTGAGGACCTCTAGGCTGTGAACTTAGAGGAAGGGGTGCAGAACAGTGCAGACCTCCAAGGCCTCAACTACACCCGCCAAGCATGCCCTGACCCACCCATTGTCACCAAATCCCCCTCCACACTCATTTCCCCACTGCCTGGACTCTTTACTACCTCTGCGAGAGAACCTCATACAGATTACAGAGTGATCTGTATCAAGATTGATGGTGTATACGTGTGTATGTGCGTGCGCATCTCTGTGTGTGCACATGTCTGTGCAACCCCTGGCCCAATGTCACATGTTGCCCTTGGGGACAAAAAGGTTGTGCACCCCTGTTTTAAAAGGTATGCAGCTCCATTTAGAAATGGGTGAAGACCATCTTTCGAGGTTGACAGACAACCCATGCTGGCAACAGGGAAGACATAATCTTTTAGAAGTTGCTGTCTCCAGAAATGTGGCACTAACCATGGATTCTATAGATGCCTTTCAAGCAATTTCTGAGTTATACTGTGTAGCTCTATTTTTCCTGCAAATGACACCTCTCAGATTCATTTTCTTATACACAAAAATGTGTGAACTTTAAACAAAAACACATCATGTTTCCATTTTCTTCTGCATGCGATTAAAACAAAAACAAAACCCCACCAGTGTCTGTTTTTCACAAAAACAACAAAACTGCATTGCCATTCAGTTTATTTCAAAAGAAACCAACCTGGTCTGTAAGGCTCCTGGTGTAGGTTTATCTGGATGGTGGGTTCTCTGTAGTTTAAAGGTCAAAGATGAAGTTTTATCTTTAGTAGGATATGACAGTCATTCAGAATATCAGCATAAATCTATTTCTGGATTTTCTACAAAGCTTTCACTCTATCCGGTAGCATCTTTTTCTCAGGCTAATCCCCAAAGAGATTTACACCTTGTTGGCCTGGCGTTTCCTTGTGTATTTGACTTAGGTGTTAGATTAACATGGCATGTAAACTGTAGAGATAATATATGCTTCATTGCTAGCTGTCCATCTAAGTCAGTAAAAACAAACAGTTTTATTTAAAGCAAAATCTCTTATAATAAAGCTAATTTCAATATGAGGATATTATTAGCCTTATTATGAGAGATCTCATTTAAAATATAAAATAATATTTCTAGGTTGGAGACAGCTTTGAAAATAGTTTCTGCCTTTGCTTAAAATAACAATATATCTCATGCCGGTCCAGTCTGGAAATACCCCCAAATTGAGATGTTCATGGGAAAGAAATGTCATGCTCATATATCATGCTGAAAACAGTGACACAGGTGTAGCCTACATTGCCTTTCTTCTGGTCAGTTCTTCATAGCAATAGTTGGTCTTTGAGTTTCCTGCCCCCCCCCCCCCGCCCTCACATTTATTTTCACTATGGGCTACTTACCAGGCAATGTTTGAATTATGGGGGGGGGGGTATCGGAAGGGCCTCACCCCCTTACCTGTTCTGGTTACCCCCCCCATTAGCTATCATGGGCCATTGTTTGACTAAAATGTGATGGAGTCAGGATGTAGGGTTTATGAGTTTCATTAAGATCCCCTTATCTTCCCTCCTCCCATAATGTGTTGCGAGGATATATTTATGCTACACAATGGAACCTCAGAGATTCTGCATTCATTTCTTATTAACTCATTAGCATAGCACTGGGGACTCCAACATGGTGCCCATGGGCAGCAATCTGCCCACAGTCACCCATCTCAATACTCACCAGGCTCCCTGATTTTTATTTTATTTCTTAAGATTTTTTAAATTATTGTTTTTTGAAAAACAGAGAGGCTGGCATGCTGCAAACTGAAGTTTTGCTCTTCAGTGCCATCTTTATTTGGATTGAAAAGAGTTGCTTTGTGTTTTGTAGCTCAGAACTCACTTCTGCCTTGTTGTTGTACCTAGATTCTTGGGCATGTTAGTTTTCTTTTAGTCTTACCAGTTTGCCTTCTGAGAAATTAGTGTTTTGTGACCAGGTGTGCCCACCATGGCAGTCATGGCACCCATTTTGTGAGTGTACCCACAACATTCTCTCAAAATTCCAAATGTGCCCATCAACCCAAAAAAGGTTGGGGTGGCCTGCCGTAGCAATTATCAATAATTATCTTGAAGTAATATCCTTTTCCATATGAACCTGTCTGAATCCTTTGTTCTTCATCTGAGGCTCTCTTCTAAATTCCCCAAAGATAGGTGGATGGTGACTGCAAAGGTGGCTGTTGAGTTATGACACCTTAGATATGGAATGCCCTCCCTTGATTAGGAATGTATGAGAACTTCATTTCCATTCATCTAAGAACAGGAACTCGGCCCATTCACACAACTGAATGTAAATGCATTTTGCAGACAAGGCTTCTGTATTATTTCCAAGCTTGTGATGCTCATCTGCAAAATGTACACTTTAGAAAAATCTACACTTTCAAAATGTGCATTTAGTCAATGGGTGCCAAGTACACATCAGAGTGCACAAAAATGTGCACCTAATGCATTCTTTCCCCATTCAAACAATAACAAAAAAGCTTGCAATTGGGAATGGGGACAAGGTGGCCCGAGCTCCAAGGCGAAACTCAGAGAACCTCAACAAGCTCAAGCCTTATTGATTCTCCCATCCCTACTGATAAACTTTCCTGGTGCTAATTTTGATCTCTTTTTGGTATCAGGCAATTTTTAAACAGTTTTTCTGGGTGTTCAGGCAAATTCTCCATTCTCTTAGGAAGTTATGCAATTGGAGGGGATATTTCACCAAATATTCCCTAGGGGATGCAAAGTGCTTCAGGAGCTGAGAGGCTAAAGAAAGAAAATTATCTTCTTTCAATGTCATTTTATAGCTTTGCAAGATTTTATTGAGTTTTGCTGCCACTGCTAAGATTTGGTTGTTCTTTATTTGTATGATTTTATTGCCTTTGTTTTAAATTGTTTAATTCTGTCTTGTTACTGAAGGGTGTATTATAGAAAGACTAAATGAATACATCTGCCAAGCATCTCTGCTAACTGTCCTGTTGTGGTTAGTTCAGGCTTGGTCCTGAGGTAGCCTATGGGGCAAACCCATCTCAGAGGTCAAAAGGCACACAGTGAGAGGTCTGAAGCACAGGCAAAGAGTCCAATACAAACACAATCCAAAAAACAACAACCCCAAACCAGGGACTTATTAAGAATCCAGGGGTCAGCAGAGTTCAATCCAAGAAGAAACAAGGTGAAAGAGGAGCTGAAATTTGGTGCTGTTCCAACAGCCCTCTTTCCTAGGGCTGAGGCTTATAAACTGGAGAGTCCCACCCAGGATTCAGCTACAGCACATCAGAGGAAGAAGTCCTTCTCATGAGGACAACCCTACTCACAAGGAGTTCCTTGCTGATGAGTCTTCTTGTGTAAATGTGCATTTCTTCTCAAAGGAGTTGTTCTGGCCTGCCTCTTGAGATGCCAATACTCTCAAGGGCTAAGTAATCACCCAGCCTCTGCCTCAGAGGTGGACTTCCCCTCCTCTTGTGGGGATGGACCTGTGGCTAATTCCCCTGAGGTCTCCTCCTCATCTTCTGGTATGGGCTGATTTTTGTCTCTCAGAACTCTAACTCCTTTTCTGAAGAGGGCTCCTCCAGCAGGGGCATAGCAACTATTAGAATCATATGAGCTGCTTGGACTATTTGGGCAAGAGGCCTCCAGAAACTCCTTGAAAAAGATTTGACAGCTGACCTAATAACATGTAAGAAACTGCTTTTGAAACTGAGGAAGATTTTAGAAAGTAGTTGGGCAAGGCAAGCTCCAAGTTTGAGATGGCCTCTGGTGGGCCCTTTGATAGCCTTCCTCCAACATCAGTGGTAATAACCCAACACCATTGGACCTCCCTGACACTAGAAGGGCTTCACCAGTGAGACCTGTCCACCATTTCCCCCCATGGTATCCCAATATAGTATTGTTCTAGGGCATTGTGGGAAATTCAAAATGGCAGGTGGCTTGCATAGCCTTCCACTAAGGACTGAGAGAACAGGTGGGAGTAAGCACAGAGCAAGCATCAGACCCAGTACTTGAGGATTTGGGGAGCTGATGCTAGGCCTGCAGTTGGATATGTAGTGTGTGGGGCTGCTGTTTAGGAATTTTAAGCTTTAAGGCCACTTGGGCTCATGGGACTATTTTACTAGGGCCTTGTCCAAGATTCTGGTCATGTTCAGTGTGTTTTATGCAATGTAACCACCACCACACTTTCCCTGTTTTCAGTTCCAAAACAAAAGCAAAACTAATGACTATAGGCATGAAATAAAAATATGGTGGAAAAATTCCAGCTGTTGAATTAGATAATACATTGAATAAAAAAATAAACTCATGTGGTAGAATCTGCTGAACAGATACTGTCTCTTTTTCTATCTTTTCCTAAAATGAACCCAAACAACTCACTTAATTATTCATGGTTCGTTCCTCTTGTCAGATCCTAGCAATTAACTAGGAGAGAGATCCGATAATGCAACTCATGAGATGAGCAATTTGACGTATCTACCTTAATTGTTCAATTAGAAAAAGTGTGTAAACCTAATAGTCAGTAAGGAGGGGGTTGCTGGAATGTTGTTTAAGAGCAATAGCAAGCCCCTGAAACCATGATGGATCTGATATCTTTAATAACTACCCCGAAGTTACAAGGTTTAAGTTTTCAGACATGCTCAGCACTTAATATAAACAGGGAATAAGGGACTTGCACAGCAGGAGAAACTTTAGGCTTATCAGATGTAAAGCATGAACTCATTTTGTGTTCTTATGGGTTATATGCTGTTGCTATATTTGGGTTAAGATATGTGTACGCAATGCGCATATGATGCTTGGCTTAATTCCAACTTACTATTATCCTATTTACAGTTCTCTCCCTGCTGCTTTCCCATTCTTTTGAGCATGTTATGTACTAGTTAATGACACTACAGTCATTCTTGTACTAAGAGATATACTGCGGTGTCACATGCAAGAGTATGAAGCAGCCGTGGCAGACAGAACTCTGCTAATGAGTTACTTAACGTATTGAAATAATAAGAAAAAGAATGGCCAAACAAGTCAATAAAATGAATGTTTGTTGTTGTTCAGTCGTTAAGTCGTGTCCGACTCTTCGTGACCCCATGTACCACAGCACGCCAGGCCTTCTTGTCCTCCGCTCTCTCCCGGAGTGTGCTCAAGTTCATATTCATTGCATCGGTGATGCTATCTAGCCATCTCATCCTCTGCTGTCCCCTTCTCCTTTTGCCTTCAGTCTTTCCCAGCATCAGGGTCTTTTCCAGTGAGTTTTCTCTTCACATTAGGTGGTCAAAATATTTGAGCTTCACCTTCAGTATCTGTCCTTCCAAAGAGCAGTCAGGGTTGATTTCCTTTAGGATGGACTGATTTGACCTCCTTGCAGTCCAGGGGACTCGTAAGAGTCTTCTCCAGCACCATAGTTTGAATGCATCAATTCTTCGGCGCTCAGCCTTCCTTACAGTCCAGCTCTCACAGCCATATGTTACTACTGGGAAAACCTAGGGATGGCAGAGAATTCTGCCACGGATCTCGGGGAGGCTGAATGCCAGTGCATTCGGCCCCCCGAAATCTGTGGTGGAATGGCCTGCCCCCCCGCCCCCCCCATGGATCCCCCCGGGACAAGACTTACCTGGGGCAGATCTTCCAGGTGGCGGCGGCTGCGGCGGTGGCTGCGGCGGAGGCGGCTGCGGTGGATGGTCTTCTGACCCGCTGCCACCGCTGCCATTTGCAGTTTTTTTTTTTTTAACATAGACGTGATAGGCTACGTAAGTTTTTGCATAGCCTAAAACGTCTGGGTAAAAAAAAAAAAAAGGCGTACACAAATGGCAGCGGCTATGGCCGGCTGCCGCCATTTGCGTACGCCTTTTTTTTTTTTACCCAGGGTAAAAAACTGCTATGGCCGCCGCCATTTGCATTCCTTATTTTGGGCCGTATATATTTATTATTTAAAAATATTTATATTTGTAAATAATTATGTAGACTAAGATGGCGAAAATAAGGGGAATGCAAATAGCGTCCGCTACGCTATTTGCGTTCCCCTTATTTTTGCCATCATAGTCTACATAAATATTTACGTAGATTAAGATGGCCAAAAAGAAGGAACGCAAATGGTGGCGGCCGTAGCCGCCGCCATTTGTGTACGCAGGTTTTTTTGTTTTTACCCAGAGCCCTCTGCGGCCAGAAACCCGGCTGCGGATGGCTCTGGCCTGGCTGGGACTGGCTGGCTGCTCCACGGAGCTGCCGTGGAGCACAGCCAGCTGCGAAGGGTTCCGGAGGGGGGAGGAACGGAGCGCCTCCCCGACAGGCCAGGATTCTGGGGGGAGGGATGGAACGCCTCCCCCCCACCATCAGCATAATCCGCGAATGGGAAGTGATTTTCGTACATCCCTAGGAAAACCATAGATTTGATTATACGAACCTTTGTCAGCAAGGTGATGTCTCTGCTTCTTACTATGCTGTCTAGGGTTGCCAGAGCTTTCCTCCCAAGGAGCAAGCGTCTTTTAATTTCATGGCTACAGTCACCGTCTGCGGTGATCTTGGAGCCCAAGAAAATAAAATCTGTCACTGCTTCCATTTCTTCCCCTTCCATATGCCAGGATGTGATGGGCCTAGATGCCATGATCTTAGTTTTTTTAATGTTGAGTTTCAAACCAGCTTTTGCACTCTCTACTTTCACCCTCAACAAGAGGCTCTTTAGATCCTCTTCGCTTTCTGCCATTAGGGTGGTATCGTCTGTATATCGGAGGTTGTTGATAATTCTCCCAGCAATCTTAATTCCAACCTGTGTGATTCATCCAACCCGGCGTTTCTCATGATGTACTCTGCATATAAATTAAATAAGCAGGGCAACAATATACAGCCTTGTCGTACTCCTTTCCCAATTTTGAACCAATCGGTTGTTCCATGTCCACTTCTTACTGTTGCTTCTTGTCCCTCATACAGGTTTCTCAGGAGATAGGTAAGGTGGTCTGGTACTCCCATCTCTTTCAGAATTTGCCACAGTTTGTTGTGATCCACACAATCAAAGGCTTTAGCGTAGTCAATGAAGCAGAAATAGACGTTTTTCTGGAATTCTCTTGCTTTCTCCATGATGCAGCGAATGTTGGAGATTTGAGCTCTAGTTCCTCTGCCTCTTCAAAACCCAGCTTGTACTTCCGGTAGTTCTCAGTTCACATACTGCTGAAGCCTAGCTTGTAGGATTTTGAGCATAACTTTGCTGGCATGTGAAATGAGCGCAATTGTACGGTAGTTTGAACACTCTTTGGCATTGCCCTTCTCTGGAATTGGAATGTAAACTGACCTTTTCCAGTCTTGTGGCCACTGTTGAGTGTTCCAAATTTGTTGGCATATTGAGTGCAGCACTTTAACAGCATCATCTTTTAGGATTTTAAATAGCTCAGCTGGAATACTGTCATCTCCGCTAGCTTTGTTGTTAGTCATGCTTCCTAAGGCCCACTTGACTTCACTCTCTAGGATGTCCAGCTCAAGTTCAGTGACCGCACTATCATGGCTATCTGGGACATTCAGATCTTTCCTGTATAGTTCTTCTGTGTATTCTTTCCACCTCTTCTTAATCTCATCTGCTTCTGTTAGGTCCCTGCCTTTAGGGATGTACGAAAGTTCCACCACGGATCTCGGGGAGGCCGAATGCCAGCGCAATCGGCCCCCCGAAATCGGTGGCAGAACAGCCTGCCGTCCCCCCACCCCCCCGGGATGGGACTTACATTGGACGGATCTTCCTGGTGGCGGCGGCACTGGTGGCGGCGGTGTTTCGGCGGCGGCAGCTGCGGCGGCCGGTCTTCCGACCGGCTGCCGCCACCGCCATTTCCAGTTTAAAAAAAAACACGTCATAGGCTACGTAAAGATTTATGTAGCCTATCACGGCTAGGTTTTAAAAAAAAACATGATAGGCTACGTAAATGTTTATGTAGCCTATCACGGCTGACTTAAAAAAAAACAAAAAACGCGGGTACGCAAATGGCGGCGGCCATGGCCACCGCCATTTGCATTCCTTACTTTGGCACATCTTAGCCTACATAAACTTTTACGTAGACTAAGACGGCGAAAATAAGGGGAACGCAAATAGCGTAGACACTACGCTATTTGCGTTCCCCTTATTTTTGCCATCTTAGTCCACGTAAAAGTTTACGTAGACTAAGACGTGCCAAAATAAGGAATGCAAATGGCGGCGGCCATGGCCGCTGCCATTTTTGTATGCGCGTTTTTGTTTTTGTTTTAAGTCAGCCATGATAGGCTACGTAAACATTTACATAGCCTATCACGGCTGACTGCAGGGAAGCAAACGGCAGCGGCTATGGCTGCCGCCATTTGCGTCCCTGCTAGCCAGCGGCCGGATGTCCAGCTGCTGGCGAAGCCGGCCGGTGGCTCCGCAGAATTGCTGCGGAGCACAGCCAGCCAGCCAGAATTCCGGGGGGGGGGGAGGAACGGAGCACCTCCCCCCCGTCCAGGATTCCGGGGGGAGGGACGGAGCGCCTCCCCCCCAGCATCAGCATAATTTGCAAAAGGTAAGTAATTTTCGTACATCCCTACCTGCCTTCTTTGTCCTTTATCATGCCTGTCTTTGCACAAAACGTTCCCTTGATATCTCTGATTTTCTTGAAAAGAACTCTACTCTTTCCCATTCTATTGTTTTCCTCGATTTCTTTGCATTGTCCATTTAAGAAGGCCTTCTTGTCTCTCCTTGCTATTCTCTGGAAATCTGCATTCGGTTGGATATATCTTCCCTTTTCTCCCTTGTTTTTCACTTCCCTTCTTTCCTCAGCTACTTGTAAACCCTCATCAGTAGGGATGTCAGAGAATTCCTCCACAGGTCTCGGTCAGGCCGAATGCCAGTGCATTCAGCCCCTGAACTCCATGGTGGAATGGCCTGCCACTCCCCCGCCCCCCGCGGATCCCCCCCGGGACGAGACTTACCTGGGGCGGATGTTGTGGACAGCGGCGGCTCCAGCCGTGGCTGTGGCGGCGGCTGGTCTTCCGCCTCTTGTGCTATTGGAAAAGAGTGTTTGCTATGAGCAGCATGTTCTCTTGGCAAAACTCTATTAGCCTTTGTCCTGATTCGTTTTGTACACCAAGGCCATGCTTGCCTGTTATCCCGGTGATTTCTTGACTTCCTACTTTAGCATTCCAATCCCCTATGATGAAAAGGACATCTTTTTGTGGTGTTAGCTCTAGAAGGCGTTGTAGGTCTTCATAGAACCAATCAACCCCAGCTTCTTCAGCCTCAGCAGTTGGGGCATAGACTTGAATTACTGTGATGTTGAATGGTTTGCCTTGGATTCATACTGAAATCATTCTATCATTTTTGAGATTGTACCCCAGGACTCCTTTTCCCACCCTTTTGTTGACTATGAGTGCTACTCCATTTCTTCTAAGGGATTCTTGCCCACACTAGTAGATATGATGGTCACCTGAATTAAATTTGTCCATGCTTGTCCATTTTAGTTCTCTGATTCCCAAGATGTCGATGTTCAATCTTGCCATCTCATGTTTGACCACCTCGGGCTTACCTTGATTCATTGATCTGACATTCCAGGTTCCTAACCAATATTGTTCTTTACAGCATCGGATTTTCTTTTCACCACCAGACACATCCACAGCTGAGTGTCCTTTCGGCTTTGGCCCAGCCGCTTCACTCTTTCTGGCGCTACTTGGAAATTCCCTCTGCTTTTCCCCAGTAGTATATTGGACACCTTCCGACCTGAGGGGCTCATCTTCCGGCGTCATATCTTTTAGCCTTGTGATTAGGGATGGCAGAGAATTCTGCCACGGATTCCAGTGAGGCTGGATTATTTAGAATCTGGCCCCCTGGAATCCATGGCAGAACAGCCTCCTGCCCCCCGCCCCCGCCCCCCCACGGAATCCCCCCAGGACGGCACTTACCTAGGGCAGATGCGGCGAATTCGGCAGTGGTTCCGCCGGCAGCTGGTCTCCTGGCCGACTGCGGCAGGGCTGCTGCCACCGCCATTGCCATCCCTGGACCATGATAGGCTACGTAACAATTTATGTAACTTATCACGGCTAACTTAAAAAAAACCCCAAAAAACAATGCAGCGTATGCAAATGGCGGCGGCTACAGAGGCCACCATTTGCGTTCTCTATTTTTTGTCGATATTTTTCTACGTAAAAATATTTACGTAGGCTAGAATGGTGAAAAATAAAGGAACGCAAATAGTGTCCACTACGCTATTTGCGTTCCCCTTTTTTTTGCCATTTTATCTTACGTAAATATTTATGTAAGATAAATCAGCGAAAAATAGAGAACGGAAATGGCGGCCGCCATTTGTATCCACACCAGGCCGTCCATGGCTGGAAATCCAGCTGCGAATGGCCCTGTCTGGCTGCTCCGTGGCCTAGCCATGGAGCGGAGCGGGCCGTCAAGGATTCCGAGGGGGAGGAGCGGATCACCTCCCCCCCATCGAGGATTCCGGGTGGAGGGACAGAGCTCCTCCCCCCCCCCAGCGGATGTCCCCTCCGGAACCAGGTAAGAGATTCGTACATCCCTACTTGTGATACGTTCCATGGGGTTTTCTTGGCAGGAATACTGCAGTGGGTTGCCATTTCCTTCTCCAGTGGACCACATTTTGTCAGAACTCTCCACCATGACCTGTCCGTCTTGGGTGGCCCTGCATGGCATAGCTTATGGCTTCACTGAGTTATGCAAGCCCCTTTGCCACAACAAGGGGAAAATGAAGGTTACCAGTTAAGAAAGTATTTGTTTTCATAGGTAGTTCAAGTAATTTTTAATGTATTATTTGACTAAAACTTGTTTAAAAAAGTAGGAGCTACTGATGCAAATCATTATATCTGATAGTCATAGAAACTTCATGTTCGATGGCAAGGTTTATGTGATGAAGCTCAACTTGAACATGAGGTATCAGTGCCTACCTTTAATTCCATTCCACAGTGTTAGGAATCTGTGAAAGGAAGAAGTTTAGGTACAATCCTATGCATGTTTAGAGAGGAAAAAGGCCTACAACATGGCTGACTGGGGAATGCTGGGAATTGTAGGCCTTTTTTCTGTCTAAACATGATGCATAGGATTGCACACTTCAATAATAAGCCACCTGAACCTGCTCACACAGAGTGCATAACAGTTGGCTTTAATCCTTAGAGAACAGGGAAAGCCAGATTATGGCATCCCTCACATAGGATTTTGGGCAATCCTACCTGAGTGGAACATACTGACATGGAAGGTGGTGGACTCTCCTTTCTTAAAGGTTTTTAAGCAGAGGCTGGATGGCCACCTATCAGAGATGCTGTAGCTGTAGATTACCTGCATTGGCAGAGAGTTGGACTAGATAGCCTCTGAGATCCCTTCCATTTCTGATCCTATGAATCTATGACTTTGAACCAAAATGAAGCTATTGCCCTCATTTTCCTGTCCTCACAACTATATTCCTTCCCACCTCAAGGGTGCTGATGGAACCCTTGAAGTAGCCCATTCAGCTTTTCCTTTGCTGAAAACTACCTTTAGCCAAAGGGTTTTGTCAGGTACATTGGGATATACTTCTCTCTAGGGGAAATGCCTCTGGTAGGTTGCTTGCCAAATGCAAAAACATAATTTATTTATTTATTTACTTACTTACTTATTTCTATACTACCCAATAGCCGAAGCTCTCTGGGCAGTTCACACAAAATAAAACCAAACAGCACACAATAAAACAATATAAAATATATAGAACATTAAAACCACAGTATAACAATACAACCACAATAAAACCTAGCAGCAGTGCAAAAATTTAAAATACAGATTTAAAACAGCAAAGCTAAAAACCTAGAAAGCTAAAATGCTAAAATGTCTGGGAAAATAGAGAGGTCTTCACCTGGCACCGGAAAAAATACAGTGCAGGTGCCAGGCGAACCTCACTAGGGAGCTCATTCCACAGCTGGGGTGCCACAACAGAAAAAGCCCTCCTCCTAGTAGCTACCTACCTGACCTCCTTTGGCGGGGGCTCATGGAGAAAGGTCACTGAAGATGATCTTAAGGTCCAGGCAGGCACATGCAGGGGGAGGTGATCCTTCAGATAACCTGGCCCCAAGCTGTTAAGGACTTTGAAAGTTAATACCAGCACTTTGACTCGGGCCCGGAAATGGGCTGGCAGCCAGTGCAGCTGAAAAAGTACTGGCGTAATATGAGCTTGCTGGCCAGTCCCTGTTAACAATCTTGCTGCCCTATTTTGGACCAGCTGAAGTTTCCGGACTGTTTTCAAAGGCAGCCCCACATATAACACATTGCAGTAATCCAGACTAGGGATGTACGAAACCCCCCTTACCTGGCTCCGCCGGGTTCCGCTGGGGGGGGAGGTGCTCCGTCCCTCCCCCCGGAATCCTGGCCAGCTGGCATCCAGCCACTGGCTAGCAGGGACGCAAATGGCAGTGGCCGTAGCCGCCGCCGTTTGCATCCCTGTATTCAGCCGTGATAGGCTACATAGGCTATCACGTCTGGGTTAAAAAAAAGAAGAAAAAGCTTACGCAAATGGCGGCGGCTATGGCCGCCACCATTTGCGTTCCCTATTTTTGGTTGTCTTAGTCTACGTAAATATTTACGTAGACTAAGATGGCGAAACTATGGGGGAACGCAAATAGCGTAGCAGATGCTATTTGTGTTCCCCTTTATTTTTACCGTCTTAGTCTATGTAAATATTTACGTAATATCCTGCGGAGCCCCCGACCAGCTCCAGAGTGCCAGAGATACGGCCACCATTCCCGTATCGCTGGCTGAGGGGGACTGTCTCTGGACGCAAATGATGTCCAGTATGCCATTTGCGGCCGTAAAGGTCTTAGATTAAATTGCTGCATTTAGCTTAAACTAAGATTTTTACGGCCGTAAATGGCATAGTGGACGCCATTTGCATCCCTGCTTTTTCACGCGATATGGTATGTGAATATATATATTTTTCAATCAAATCAAATCATGGATGAGGGAGATTTTATTTTGGACTGACCTGGCATTCAGCAGCAGCACCACCAGACCCGAGGGCAGACTGGTAAGGCTGCCAGGAACCATCAAGTTAGGGGAAGAACCAGAAGAGGGGATAGCCATAAGGTTTCTACCCCCTTCTTCTACTCAGCTGGCCTGTTAATCCCCCAATGCCATACCTCCCCCTGCCCGTGATCCCCTTAACCAAGACTGCCAATCTCATGGAAAGGTTGTCACATAACTGGAATGTCAAGCAAAACCTAATCACTTCCCAGAAAGTTCCTCAGCTTAATCCACAAATAGATACCATCTAAACTGTAAGACCCTTCCAAATAATGAATTATGGAGTAGGCAACAATTCAGCTCCTCCAAAGGTTAATGTGAGCATTGTATCAACAAAAATTCATGTACATACATACCAGTCAACAACCAACCTTCAGCCTACAGTGTTATGTTAAGTGAGAGGTATACAAGTTGCTGGTTACTGTGAAATTCATTGGTCCCTATTAACTGAAGTTCATTAGTCCCTAATAGTTGGAAAGTGTGAGTAGACCCACTGAAAGCAGTGGGAAA
Source organism: Heloderma suspectum (assembly GCF_057233095.1). Classification (NCBI taxonomy): domain Eukaryota; kingdom Metazoa; phylum Chordata; class Lepidosauria; order Squamata; family Helodermatidae; genus Heloderma; species Heloderma suspectum. The sequence continues at coordinate 77,557,857 of NC_139462.1, forward strand.
TGGGAATTAAGTTAATCACAACTAATTTAAGTCCCATTATTTCAGTGGGTTTAAATATGACTAAGTTTGGATCCTATCTGTCTACCTATCTACCTATCTTATATGACATTCTTTTAAATTTGAATTGACATTCCAAATGACATGAACAGAATAAGGAATATATTTATGATGGAAAGACTGTTTCCTTCATTCTGACAGGGATGGTACTAAGAAATTCTTACTCCCAGCACAAAACTGATTTGGTCTCAGTAGGGATACTCTTATGGGCTGCCTTGGGGCCACCCAGTCTTCATGAAGTTTTTTCTGACAGTAATCTAGTGATCTAGCAATCTCATATTGTCAGGATATTATACTGATGGCCAGGTTGGATCCCCCCCCCCAAAAAAACCCAATTTACTGCAGAAGGCTTCTTCATCTTCCTAACCAATGAATGAGAAAACTTGGATGTGTTGCCATGTGGCGGTCCAGGCTCCAGATCAGTGTCAGGCAGAAATGGGAGTATGCGTTGAAGAGAGAATTAGTCATGGTAGCTGTGGAGTTTAGGTAAGAGAACAAGAAAAAAATGAGAAGTACCACAGCTTGAGAAAGCCTGTCAAAACAAAGGGACTACAACATCATGTGGTCTAAAGTGGGATGACAGGAAACAGTTGGAATGGTGAAGGGGAAAATAATTGTGGGTGGTGAGGTCTAGAGGATTCACAAAGCCAAAGGAACTAGACAATGGAGATATAGGTAGTTAGGAGATGGACAGGAGCAACGAACTAGAGTCAAGCTTCACACATACTAAAACTCCTCTCTTCCTCCACTACAAGGTGTGTTGTCTGGTCCTTACCAAGATCTATGGCCTTCTTTTCATTCTTTGTGTATATCAGCCACTAAAGTTGGTGTAATAGGAACTAGGAAGGGAAGCTGCCTTCTTTGTGGTCTCTTGTCCTCGTTTCTTTCCCCTTTCAGTGCCACTCTAAGCAGCCACCTGGTCTAGGCTTTACCTACCAGCAAGGGGGCTCTGGAGAGCTCTCAGTTTTCCCTCCCACTCAGTTTTCCCTCCACTTTCCCTCCCACTTTAGGGATGGGCCAGATTTTTGTTTGGTTTGCATTTTGGTAAGAATTTACCCAATGCATACTTCCCAAATCAGCATGTGAACCAGAATGCACTTATCCTTTGGGATTTGCCCTTCTCAGAATTTTGCAATACAATTCTCCAATCAGAAAAAAAATGTGTATACATTACAAATGTGTTGTGGATGTTAGGGAAAAGTGTGCACAAAAGTGCACATATTGGTGGAAACCCACACCCACACACACACACACACACACACACGCCACCACAAATGCACACACACAAAGCAGCATTATATTAAGGAAAACGGCTTGCAAAACATTTACTATGCACAAATACATGCATAGTAGAGAAACTGTGCACAAAAATACATATGATTTTTGTGCGTGGAGTTTTTTTTTTTAAGTCACAAACTCGTGTGGAAACAAGATGGAAAAAACTTACAATGGGGAAAGTGAGAAACAGACAGAAACTGAAATTGACAGATTTGTCCATTCCTACTGCAAGCCAAACTAATATATCATGCACAATGTCACCACCAAAGCACCAAGAGGAGCAAAAGAATGTTTTAACCTCTTAATTGCCAATTATAAGAAAGTCTTATTAAAAAATAAAAGAACGTTTCCATCTCATAGCGGTCCACATGGAGCTGTCTGTGAAATAATAAGCAGTTTCTGTCCTGTTGTCATGGAAAAACAAATTTGCTGACAGACTCAGTGCTAATTTACCACTCTGGTGAATGTCGCTAAAGCAGCTAAACAATGAAGACAGAAATAATTTATTATTTATTCCTTCCAGTGCAATAATGCCAGAAATAGCAACACTAACAGCTACAGGCACTCTTCCTGTCCTCTTTCCAGGACTGGCAGAATGGCAAAACTGGGGTTCTACAGCATGGAGGAAAAAGTGCAGAGGAGAAGGACACAAAAGCTGACTAATGGGCACGTCCTGGGCAACTTCAATCAGATCCAGTCCCAGCACTCAGCAACTCTGGGTATGTTCTGGAGTTCCAATACCTTGGCAAGGCATATCACCTTTGATATTGGCCTGCCACATTGCTCCACTGCTGCAGGCAGGCAAGCTGCCTGCTGACAGCAGTGGAGAGGGGGACACCCAGGGAGGGGCACTGGGACCACATGGCTCAACCTGCCAGCATATCAACTTAATTACACCAGGCATCCTGATCCCCAGAATATACATGGTGATGGGGCTGGGGCTGGAAGATGTAGTTCAAATGGTGACATAGGTGACTCCATGCACTTTGGGTGAGCACTCTGGTCAGTTATGACATGGCTGGAGGCATGTAGCTGGTCCACCAACTCATAAGCTTCCTGGTGGCAACACTGAGGGGGCACAGAGAAGGGGGCGCAGACCCTGCCCCCAACCCCTGGAGCTGGTCCTGGCTTCAGCCTTGACACCAGTGGTAGCCTTGATGTTTGGCTACCAAATGAAATACAAATGTAGACTCTAAATGTTTGGTTGAATATGAAGCCAAAATAATAGTATGAAAGTACATCATGAAGCAGTCCTGTTGAGTGTAAGCTTTGCCTGGCCCTGAATACATTTTAGAAACCACATGTAAGTCAGTCTAAGCATTTCATTATAAAAGTGAGTTATAAGATTGCTCCTGCATTATCATCTTTCCCGCTGAGATCTGCTGGGGAGGATGTTCTCAGTGTTCCACCAGCACCTGAGATGTGGTTGGTTGGAATGTAGAATAGGGCCTTCTTGGCTGGGATGTTCAGCTCAGGACTTTGCAGCTCCCTCCTTAAGGAGGCCTGATGATCTAGCTCCTCCCCTCTCAACCTAAGAATATAAGAGTTCTGCTGGATCAATGTCAGTGTACCCTGGTGAGCTTACTTGGGTGTGGTGGCTTACTTCAGGGAAGAGCTAGACAGCTGGGTCCAGCCTCCCTTCCAATGCTATATTGGAAGCATTGTGGAAATTAATTAATTGTGGCTAGATTCAGCCACCTAGTACAGCTTGGAGTGCTGGACTAGAAAAAAGAAGGCACAGCAGGGTAGGCATCAGATGTGGGCCCTGCCAGGGAGCTCGGGCCCTGGCAGTTGCCCAAGCATGCCAGGTACTGACACCGCAGCCAGCCCAAATTGCTGATCCTTCTGGTGAGTCACAATCCTTGGAGAGAGATCACACTCTGTAGTAGGACACATATTTTGCAAGCAGAAGGTGCCAGGTGCAATTCTAGCATCTGCACTTGAATTGATCAGGTAGCCAGTTGATGGAAACCATCCTTCTGTCTGAAGAGCCTTTAGCAAGCCATTGCTGGAGTCACCCTGGAGCCCCCATTGCCAGTCAGAGTAGACTGTGGTGAGCTACATGGAGAAATATCCTGACCTGGCATAAGGCAGCTTTCCACGTTCCTTGCAAATATGTGCCACAGGACCATAGCATTTTGGTGGTCCATCTCAATGCCAACAGCATGGAGCTTTATTTGGGGGGCTCCTTCTGGCATTTGCCCCTGGTTCTTCTGGTCAATTTCATTTCATTTCTATACCACCCAATAGCGAAAGCTCTCAGTGGCTTACAAAGATTAGGGCACAATCCTTTGGCTGTTTAGACAGAAAAAGTCCTATTACTACTCCCAGTGTTTCCCAGCTAGCCATGGGGGCTGGGGAATGCTGGGGGTTGTAGGACTTTTTCTGTCTAAACAGCCATAAGATTGCACCTTAGCATGGCTGGCTGGGAAATACTGGGGGTTGTAGGACTTTTTTTCTGTCTAAACAGCCATGAGATTTTTTTTCTGTCTAAGCAGCCATAGGACTGCATCCTTAATGACTTAGCAAATTACTTTCTTTATGGTTGTCAAGCATGGGCCTCATAACTCCTAACAAAGGACTACATTTCCTGGCATCCAACTCATTTAAGAGTTGAAATAATATGCCTAACATTGTTAGGAAAGAGCAAGGTGTAGTATATATCTTAAGTGACAAGAGATGATTAGTAATATTGAACGTGAGCAATCAGTTAGCTTTCCCCAGCTTTGTAACTAAGTTCTATGCCTCACCCCACCTTTGTTTTCTTTCTTTTTAGCATTTACCTAGTCACCAGACAAAAGATGCCAGCCTGGCTTTAAGGCAGTTGCAAGTTATTGAATCAGACTGACCTTAATAACAGACCCATGGAACAGTTCACTGTCTGGTAATGAATATGAAATCTCTGCTTAGCAAGGTTGGCAGCTGTCAACTCTTTTTGCACTTTAACAAGTCTCTTGATATATATATGTGACCCACAGAATGAGGAAAAAGTCAGAAATATACTGACAGTTCCCTGGCTACAAAATTGCTCCACCCAATCAGATACAGCTATCAATATTTAGCCAGCAGGAACACACACACACACACACACACATACACATGTCCATGCACCCAGAGGTCCAGTCCCCATTTACTTGAATAAGGATCTTAATGACTGTCCCTATGGAAATGTTTCTTTAGGAATAAGGATTTGCATTTGACCACTCTTTGAGGTAAGCACATAGTGAAGAAAGGATGTAAGATGGGAAAAAATAAAATAAGAACTTGATACAGAGAATGGACTTGCCAATTGTCCTTAGAGCACGTTTTTGACATTACTCCATAGATTTAAGGGCCAATCATAGAAGGTATGAACAGTCAGGGTCAAAATTTGGCATCTAGCAATTCTATCAAGGTCAGAACAAGATGGAAAGAAGCTGATGAGGGGCAGGAAAAGAAGAGGGAAAGGGCAACAATACAAGGGGAAAGAGGTGAAATTGAAAATGGTCAGATAGTGCTGGCATCTATTTCCACAGTAGTAGAAAATAATATATAACAACAAAAGCAAAGAAGGCAGACTTTAAAAACAAAACTCACAACTTTTTGTAGATACTGGAAGTGTCTGCAAGTTCTATTTTACCATTAGGAAACCAGCCATGTGGAAATGAATGTCATTTTCTTCCTCTCCCTGGGAAGGTACAATCATACCGGGTAGCCGGCCAGATGGGCGGCTAATAAATCTAATAAAAATAAATAAAATATAAATCACCAAATGTACCTGAAATCCAAGGTCATCTAATGAGGCTTTCTGACAGAGCTGACTTGTAAGACTGATATTACTATTCACTCATATTTGGAAACCTTCGAAATTTAGAGATGAGTGACTGATTACCTGAACGATCAAATCCTTCAACAGTGCTGATTTACTTAAACTTCTGAGGGTGCCACATGCTCCTGAGGTTCATCTCAGGAGTATTTGTAGTAGAGCATTGTGTGTTGCAGCACTATGGAACACTGTGTTGCAGCACTCTGGAACTCTACCCTCTGGAACACTTTTCCAATTGACATTAGACAGGCCCCCACAGTTCTGGTGTTTAGACATCTTCTTAAAACTCATAGCTTCACACAGGCTTTCTTTGAAGTGTGACTTCTTGGTGACTACAGTGGTGAGACCTTTGTTTAAATACTCCTCCATGAAACTCACTGTCTGGAATAATTTCTGGCCAGTCTCAGATATTCCAGTCTTGGGCATAGCGCTGGAGTATGTGATGGCATCTCAGTGCCAGGGGTTTCTGGATGAGGCTGATTATCTAGACCAGCCTTCTGCAACCCAGTGTCCTCGAGATGTGTTAGACTATAACTCCTATAATCCCACAGCCAGCTACATCCATTTTGCTCAGGAATCCATTTCAATCTGGCTTCAGGCCTGGTTATAGGAAAAATTCTGCTTTGGTCACCTTAGTGGACAATCTACACTGGGACCTGGGTAGGGAAAATGTATCCCTGTTGGTTCTGCTGGACCTCTCAGCATCTTTTAAAAGAACCAACCATAGCATCCTTTGGACTGCTTGGCTGAGATGGGAAGCACTGTTTTATAGTGGCTGTGGCCCCTCTTGGAGGGGAGATTTCAAAAGCTGGTGCTCAGGGATTCCTGTTCAATGCTGTGCCATTGGCCTATAGTGTCCCTCGGGGTTCATTCTTGTCCCCCATGCTATTTAACATATACATGAAACCACTGAGAGATGTTGAAAGGTCAACCCAGGACTAACTTAAGAGTGCAATCCTATGGGCCCTAGACAGTGTACAATCCTGTGGTCTGAGGGGCCATAGAATGCAGTGGATCTCCCTCCTCTGAGGCCAGAAACAGAGCTCTGACTTTGTAGGAGTAGAGCTGACTATGGAGCTCCTTCCAACTAGGGATGCTGAAGAAATTCGAGATGGATTAAAATGAGCTTGGATTTCTAAGAATCTGACCTGCGAAATCTACTGTGGAGCACCCCTCAGGCTGTGCGGAGTCCATGGACTTTTGGATGATTTGTTTACTTTCCCCAAATTTACGCATATAAATCCGTAGAAAAATTCATAAACTTCTGCTGAGGAAATGTTGAATGGAATGGGGGATAATTAGGGATGTACGGACTGTGTAAAATCTGCTCCGTCTGTGTTTCACGGATTGTCAGGAGCCTTTTATTCCATCATCTGCCCACAGATGGATGTAAATATTTTTTTTCGTCATGTGGAAAAATACAGAAACATTTACACAAATATTTACATAATTTACCTCAGTATGTAACATTTAGCGTATTGTCCCCCATTCCATTCAACGTTTCCTCAGCAGAAACTTACGTATTTTTCTACAGATTTATATGTGGAAATTTTGGGAAAGTAAAAAAAGCATCCCAAAGTCCAGGGACTCTTCACAGCCTGAGGGGGGTGCTCCGCAGTAGATTCCACAGGTTGGATTCTTAGAAATCTGAGCTCATCTTAATCTGTCTCGAATTTCTCCAGCATCCCTAGGGACAATGCACTAAATGTTAAGTACTGAGGTGAGTTATGTAAATACATAAATACTTATGTAAATATTTACACAATTATTTCTGTATTTTTCTGCATGACAGAGAAAAATGCATCTGTCTGTGGATGGATGATGGAATGAAAGGCACCTAACAATCCACAAAACACAGACAGAGCAGATTTTACACAGTCTGTACATCCCCACTCCAAGCCTCTCCCAGCCACTATGGAAAGCTCCACACTGATTTCCTCTTCTGAGGTCAGGACTCTGACTTTGGGAAGGAAGGAAATGGTGTGTGTTTGGGGCAGGCCAGTGGGCCAGGAGAGGAAAGTTTTGGATCCAATGACATCTTACTCCCTTTCCCTGGCAGAGTGAGCAACTTAGGTGGGTTCAGAAGCCTGTCTAAATGAAAAATGCTTTACTGAAAGACAGAGAGGCTAAAAAAAATCTCCATTGCTCCTCCTGCCCTGACAACAGGAGTCTGGCAGGGCATAGGACAGATGGAGGCTTCCGTCTAACCTGCAGGATTGTACTCTCAAAGTAAATCACAAGGAAGGAAACTGAACTATCTGCAGGCACACCACATATTTTAAAAACAGAAGTTTTGTTACAGAATGCTATAGAATTTTAGATAGGATGTCATTTTGTCACTAGAAAGTAGGGGAAAGGAACAGATTTCCATAGCTAAAAGCACAGAAGTTCAACCAAAATTATAGGTTGCTAAGCACTCTGAATATTTTTAAGGGACTGCCAGCATTTATACTGCTATTGTGTTACAGTGATATTCCTTAAATAACTAAGTATACTGCCTAACTGTAGAAGAACATTTAAACAGTGGCGATAATGTACAAATAAATTAGTATACATATGGAAGCATACACTTTCACAAATCCCATACATCATCTGGTGTTCATTTCAGAGTGCCATAGGGTTCTTCCACCCTTGAGTGAATCAGTTGCTAATCTGGCTGGAACAGAGAAAATGTTTGTCAGGGAAAGCAGTCCTAAAGGGTGAGACACAAGACCCTGTCAGAATTCCCATCTGTTCATATGTCTGTCATATCCATCTTCAATTTTACTTTGTTTATCTGGGAAGTTTAAATGACATCACCATTATCCAAATATAGATCATGAATATATTTCTGCACAGATTGCTTAATCATAAGGCTTCATATAAAACCAGTCTTTTCCCATAATCTAGTTTTGGAAAATCAACTTTGATTTGTAGCTTACACTATCCCAAAGGTTTGAGGCAGATAGTAATATTGTTTTGGGAGTAACTATCACCATGGGTTTGGCTTAGAGCAAAGTTCAATTACAGTCTGAACACAGTTAATATCCTGAATGGTCAAAGATGGCCAGGGGATGTTTCTTTATGGGAGCTCATTGTTAGGAGATGGTACCTTGAGACAGGGATCCAGGAAACATTTGGAGTGGGAATACCATTAAACTTAGGAGACGTTGGCACTGCTGACATCCCCCCAGCTAAGGGGAGAGGGCATGGGTGTGTGTGGGAACCAATGAAGCTGGTTTTAGACTGGAGATAAGCCCTATTGTAGAATCCACATGCAAAAGAAGAGGACAAGGGTGGAAATCTCATTGTGGTAGTGAATGAATATTTTTCTCTCATTGATCATGTTTCAGCAACAAATCCAGAGTTCAAAACTTGGACTCTCATGTCATTCAGTCTTACAGTAGTGTGTCACTACATAAAACATCTGCTGTGTTAAGCCAGCATAAGGATAGTGAAGGGTGCTAGAAGAGGGGCTCCTCTCACTGTTTAACTCATCTTGCCAGTTACTGATGTAAGCAATGAACAAGCATGGGTCAACTCACAGGAAGATTCCTCTAGCAATACGGTAAGGTTCAGCTGCTTCATTAGGCAATACAGGACCAGGACAATGTGGGGCAACTTTGCTGGTCCCAGGCACTCCACCCCCCCACATCTGGATTTGGACACGAAAGACAAAGGAAAAGCATGGGTGCATGGAAGGTAACACAATTTCTGATGTTGCATATTGTCACTGATCACAGGGCACAACAGTTAAGGAATGAGCCTTAGCTTACCATTTCCTGGCTTGGTACAGCTTGAGCCAACATGAGATAGCCTTAATTCTGGTCTTAAATCAGCAGGGTTGTTTTTGTTTTTTAAATAATTGAATCGACTATTGCAAACAAAGCAGATGTGATAACAGGCAATAAGAATGCATTATGAAGCATTACTTGGACTCGATGGCCTTGTAGGCCCCTTCCAACCCTACTATTCTATGATTCTATATTATTCTATGACATCATGGTGCAGAAAAGAACACCGCATTACACATGCTACATTCCCAAGATGCAGTTTGGTGAAGCACATGTGCAAAAAAATGAACAATGACAATTTTTTTTTGTATTAGTTTGTGACATTGGATTTGTAATTCCATGAGCTAATTGCAAATTATGATGAGATCATTTCACTCATTCCCAAAAATCTATAAAGCCAAGGGGTAAAAGCTGAAACCAGTAAACTTACATAGATGTGCAAACTACATTTGGAAATAGATAAGACGTACACCATTGTGAATTGCAAAAGTTACTCTTCAGAAAACTTGTTTTCCATTTAAACTATTTGAAACAGGTAAGACATATCTGGTGCTTTTTTTTTTTTTTCCTGGAAAACACTTGAGTTAAAAGAAAATCTTGAACAAGCTGAACAATATGTGCTGAAAAGTATAATTTTTCTATGACAAAATAATAAGAACCTGGCAGCCCCTAATGATTCTGCTGCAGCAAAAGTGCTAATCACAGCAGATTGCTATTCAAATGGGAAAAGATCTATATCTCCAGAAGTGGTTTTTTAGAACACTGGTTGTTTGAATAGAGGAAAACAGCAGGTGTTTAAAGCTCCTAACCGTCGTAGGCATAGGAAGCAAAATTCTAACTGGGCACAAAAGTGGAATAAATATTCTTGGGTAAGTCTGAATTCAACAATACAATATTTCCAAATCCTGTTACCAGAAATCTAAAATCTGTTATTAAAATATATCATACTAAGTAGATGTATGTAAGTACATTTGCTGTTAACTTAGGGTTGTATCCAATGTTAGTCCTATTTAGAGTAGACCCATTGAAGTGAATGGGATGTAAATTAGACTAATGTTGGCTACAACCCATTGGATAAACCTTTGCGGTGCGAGCCTATGCATGTCTACTCAAAAGTAAGTCCCACTGAATTCAATGGAACATACCCCAGTTAGGTGGGTATAAAATTGTGCTGTTAGTATCCTACCTACCTTGCATTCTCAGAGTGGGAGGGGGTTTTACAAGTGTTTGTTTCCTTTGTTAATCTTTGTCCTGGGAAAGAGGGACACTATCATAAAGCACCAGAGCTTTTTCATCAGGTGAGGCCTAATATAACTTGGTTTTAAGAACACAGACACTGCTGTGACACATTTTAAGCACTTTTCAGGTGAAATCACTCATCCACATCATACCACATTGAGTGCAGTTCTAATGCAGGTTGCTGGTTGTGGCTAGTTCACCTATGCAGACCAGTTTGGTTAAGGGTGAGATCAATACCTCTCTTCTGGAAAGGGCAATACTGAGACCTTTAGTGTGTGGGGAATCCTTAAGATGCCCTGGATCTGAGTAATTACCAACCACTTTCTAGTCTACCTTTCTTGGGCAAAATGATCAAGTGAGTGGTGCTGGTACATCTCCAAGAACTATAGAGTTCACTACCACAAGATGTAGTGATGGGCACCAATAGTGATGGGATGCATTTATAGTGGGATTAGACAATTTCATGGAGGATGAGGCTATCAGTGGCTACTAGTCCTGATAGCTATATGCCACCTCCACTATCAAAAGCAGTACACCTGTGTACACCAGTTGCTGGGGAATACTACTGGGAGGGTGTTATTGCATTCATGTCCTACTTGTGAGTTTCCCACAGACATCTGGCTGGCCTCTGTGTGAACAGAATGCTGGACTAGATAGACCTTGGTCTGAACCAGCACGGCTGTTCTTATGTCCTTTTGACTAGATGAAACTAATTGTCTGGATCCACATCAATCTGGCATCCAGTCTGCTTTTGGAATGGAAGCTTTTTTGATCACTCTAGCTAGGGGTGGGCAACTTTGGGAGGTCTGGGGCCATTTTTGCCCCCTGGACTCCTCATGGGCCACACCTCCCCCACTGCAGCACGATCATCATCATCATCATCATCATACACCCAAAGCAGCTACACAGTGCCAAATGGATAGCAATTATGTTGTTGCTAGCAGCTACAGAGTTTTTAAAGATGGTCAAAAAGGCTACTCTGGATGCCTTTTATGCCTCCCCCTATTTACAAAAAAATGGGGGGCAGTGAGAGGGAGAGGGGAGCACAGTGGGGGGCAGTGGAGGGTGTATATAGGCCATGGGCCATGTGTTGCCCATCCCTGGCCATCACAATTGGCTGTGGAGGCCCTTTGGCATGTCCTGTATGTTTGGTATGAACACATGAAGGGCTTTCTCTATTGCTGGATCTCAGCAGAGGGCCTCCTTTCCCCTGGAGATCTGTCTGGCTTCCACCTTGATGATTTTTCTTTCATTACTACCTGAATATATTTTCATTTCAGCAGGCCTTGACCTGGCCAATGCCTGATTTCATTTCGCATAGCTTTTTAGAGTTTGTGAATGATTCTTTTTATCTCCTGTAGGAGAGAGAGAGAGAGAGAAGGGCCATCTTTGGTAATTCTATTGTAATGGAAAGGTGGGATATAATGTAAGGAAGACAGACATACAGTGATAATTCATTTTAGAAATATTACTGTAGTCTATAGTGTAGACTTCAGTTGCTTGGTGTCCCTCTTTAAATGGCCCTGCATCACTATAGCACTTGAAATGAACTACTGATTAAGAAAACACTCCATCTGGCTGGACTTGCAGTGAATAATTTGCAGTTCCTAGAATGAAAACATATTGAACCCTACATTGAAAGACACAACAATTAAGGGCAAGAAAATTCAAGTGCTGGGATAAAAGACAAATCCCAAACGTCCAATCTGGCAGATATTTAACAACAACAAACTAAGCAGTGCACTGCAGCCATGCTGTATTTTCCTTAGAAGAGTTTCAGAAGCCATCTATTCCTTACTACCTCCAGGGGACAGATTGAATGCATTATACATACAGTACAATAAAGAACCTACCTAACTATCTTTAAATGGCTTAAATGCAGTTTCCTAATGAATAAAAGGGACCGTCCAGACATAAGTGCATAGAGGTGTCCTCATATTGTTTTATAATATGCAATAAACTCCTGAAGTTGAGAAGCCAAGTATGTTTGTGTCTTGCCATATATCCACACAGGCATTGCAATGACAGTGCCAATTGGGGGCAGGGAAAGAGGGGGCAGTAATCACACATAGACAGGAGTGGGTTATAAATGGCCATAGCCTTTACTGTTTACATCTTAGTTTGGTGAAGCATAGGACAAAGTTCCAGTCATTGGTCAGGGCTACACAATTCTGTCAGTTTTGCTTTCTCCCCATTTTGAATATTTTAAATCTCAAGTTCTTCCCAGCCTTTTTTGTGAATTTTGCCAAGTTCATATCAAACAATGAACTGCATGAAATTCTCACCCATCTCCACCAGCCAAATTCAATAGGTGCAGCTATTCGTAGGCTGGAGAAGACCATGTTGTGCCTACCTGCATCCCATATACTAATTCAGCACCACAAATATGGCTGAATAATGCACAGAGATTCAAACCCAGACATCCAAAAGCTAAATGCTCAAAGTCTTCTGCCTGGTGGAGAAATCTGTCAGTTGCACTTTCTCCCACATTCAAAAATTTAAAATCTCAAGTTCTTTACATCCTTGAGCAAGGGCAGGATATAAATCATGCACTTAATGTACGCATACATGAATAGAGCTGTGCATAAAAAGTCTCTTAAAATTCTCTACCCTATTTGTGGGATGAGAAATTGGGGGGACAATTTCACCAAACTTCTCCAGAGGGAGGAGAAATTCTCCAACTTTTCCTCACAGGTAGGGCTCACAATTGGCAGGGGTTGTAGCAATCTTTCTTTCTTTCTTTCTTTCTTTCTTTCTTTCTTTCTTTCTTTCTTTCTTTCTTTCTTTCTTTCTTCTTCTTCTTCTTCTTCTTCTTCTTCTTCTTCTTCTTCTTCTTCTTTTTCAACTATTTTGGCAGCCTGGTATTCTTTTGTATCCCCCACAGTGCAGGTGTGAGGGGGAAAGTGTTGTGTCCAGTGCAGGTGTGAGGGGGTGAAGTGTTGTGTCTAGGGAAGAGGTGCCACGACTTCTGTGCCAAAATTGGACCTCCAATTTCCTGGAAGTTTTCTTTCCCCATGGAAGAGGCTTCCATTGTTCTGCCTCATTCTCATGGAATTTTATAATTTCTTTTAGTGGTGTTTTTGAGCTTATCTAACCACTGTGAGGTGGCCAAGGGTGATGTGTGTGTGTGTGTGTCCTTTCTATTACACATTTCCCCTTTGCTCTGCAGCCTCCCAGGCTGCCTGGTTGTGATTCCTGATCTGAAAAAGCCCTATGGGAGGAATTAGCTCATTATGTCTTGCCCTGAGCTTTAACTAAAGTGTGGGAAACCAAGGACAGTGCAGGCTGACAGATAAATGATTGTACAATGAAAGAGAAGAAACTCTCATACACTCCTTGGCCACCTCATAAGTAAGCTAAGCACAAGAAACCCAAGTCCAACCCATGAGGATTTCTCTGAATTCTTCTTCTCCTTTGGATTTCTTTTCAAAAACAACTTCTTTGCTATCAAAACTGAATGAGAATAGTCGAAAGATATGTGGGAGAAATTTTCAGCACAACATTATACATGAAATCTGTATTAGGCCTACATGCAACTGTCAAATATACACATACATCCAATGGTATGTTACGTTTTCCTCAAGGAGCTTAGAGGAGCAACTTTCCTACGTTTCCCAGGTGGTTTCTCACCCAGGAACTGCTCAGAGTCCCTTAGCTTTAGAAACTGAACAACTTTGCTGTATGTCTTCAGATGGTGATGGATGGGCATGACATGTATATGTGAATTGATGTCTAATTATTGCAGGAGGAGTGGCAGCTTAGTAGTAGAGCATAGGCTTTGCATACAGAAGGTCCCAGCTTCCATCCTGGCATCTTTGTTTTGTTTCTTTTTTTAAGGATCAGAATAGACAATATTGGGCTAGATAGACAAATAGTCTGAGCTGGTATAAAGCAGCTTCCTATGTCTCTATTGTTAGAATAGTGCTGGCAGGGGATCACACCAAAGAAAGGTGGAAGTTCTTCAGGTTTCTAAAGCCGTAAGTGCAGTGACAGGAGTAACTCAGGATGCAGAGCTAATTAACAGCTCTGAAGTAATGCATCAGCCTTGGGTAAAAATGGGGAGTGGGGGGAAGGATGTTGCCTAGCAGCCAGGTGGAGCCAAATAAGTTTCCTTTACAGCCTGGGTTTCTTGTGTATAAAAAAATGAATATTTTCCACAGTGTTTTCTGGTAGTCATGGTTTCATTCTATTAGACGTTTGGCCTGATTTGCTCTGCTGTTTTAAACTTCTGGCTGTTTAGCCAGGGGCTGTTTATGACTCAGTAAAAGTTTGCCAATGCCTTCACTTTCTAGATTCAATCTGCTTTATTCAGCCACAACTGCTAACGTTTATTTCTATGAAAATGTGGTGGCTTAACTTAGAAGGGGCTATATATTAAAAGGCTAGATGAAGAAATTGATCCATTGATTAAAGGATACTGATTTCTACAGTTAAACACTATAACTGTACCTGGCAGTTCTTTGCAATGATTTTATGCAAGTCAAAATCAATTGTACAAATAAAAATATATTGCATCTAGCAGTTGCCTTGCTGAGTCAGTGTGATTCTTAAGAACATGCAAGCTCCTTTCTGCTGAAAATAGTTAAGCAAAATCTTAGGTGATCTTTCTTCACACTACAAGCCATGATTTCTTATAGCTGTACAACCATCCTTTAAAAAAACATGAACATATAACTCAGCAGGCAGTGTATGTCCAGCCTTTATTTAGGAAAATTCCTTTGGATTTCCTCTGCCCAATCAAAGGTAAAATGTATGTAAACTGGACAGAGACTTCAGAAATGTTTGGTGAGGCATTAAGAATCATTCCAATATTTACCCAAGGAAAGCAGAAACAGTAGCTTGCTCAGTTAGTATATTCAATTAAAAAGAAATAAGAACTTGGGCAGGAAGAATGTTCGGGGTACAATTAACCAGAACATTTTCCTGTGTCAATCCCATTTGAATCTATGAGAACTACACAGGAACAGCATGGTGAAGTGTGCCCTTTATCATTAACTAGTGACAGAAAAACACACACCCCCTTTCTATTTTCATTTTGATGTGAAAGGGTTGACACTCCTTTCATTTTAGGGATGCAAATCAGGAGTACCTCAAGTGAGAATGAGCTCCACACTCCAACTATATCAATAGTGCATTCTTTCACTTTGTGCATTTTGCTCATTATATTAGATTTTGCCTAGAGAATTTCAGATGCACATTGATGTGGTATGCCTTTCCCAAAGCACTGTCAAGAGAAATAAATACTTTAGGAATGACTGACTTGGGGAAAGAGAAAAAAATACAGATGATAGAAAGCAATGCACAAATTTATTTTCGGATAAATAGCCTACATTCTGTGACTGATGCTTCATGGGGATCTGAAAGGACCATAAAATTTAGTGAACTGGAAACACAGTGTGCTTTTCTTTTCTTTTGCTTTGAGTGCAGTAGGAATGTTCAGGGTCTTCGGGGTAATACTGCAAGCAAATATACAAGGCTTTGTATTTATTCCTCAGGCAGGCCATTTAATATATACAATCCTTGCACACTGAAACCCTTTAATAGAAACTTCTTATCTGGTCCAAATGCTTGTCTAAGAGTTTCTGAAAAGTTTATGGCACTGGACATATTGATAAATAACTGAGGGATGTTAATGGGACAGGGGTTCTACAAGTGATTTGGCTTATTGGGGCATTAGAGACTGCAGGCAAACTAGAATGAATCAGAATTTAAAGCACATTTCTGTTTCAGTTTGAGTAATGTTTTTGGGAGATTTGTCTTTTCTCTAGCTAGTACTTCAAGCAGGCAACTGCCATCTAAAACTACAAAGCCATTCACAACATAGGGACAGAATGATGTCTTCGTTTATGGAGAGTATGCTTTGCACTGAATCCTCATATCTAATGCTGCCGTGGTTGCTCTCAGCTCCATTAATTTAACACAGTCTTACTAAAGAGGAGACATTACTGCAGGATCAATGCTACATTCTTGGCTCAGCTGCTGCAGTGCAAACCAACATGGCTGTTTTGGTCCCTGGGGCAGGACTTCCCTTATACAGAAGTTGGGAGGAGATTCAAGAAGGCGCATAAGTTTCCTGCCTTCAACTATTTGCAGTATTACCTAGCTAAGCTTGAGGTGGGAGGCAGCATTGATATTTTGTCATTCTGTCCCAAAAAATGTTGAAGGCCATTGCCAAGGCCTGGGAAAGGAAGGCAATTCAGGATGCCACATAGAGCAGGGATGTGGAGCCTCAGACCCGTGGTCCAAATCTGGCCTGCCTGGGGTCCTAATCCAGCCCTCTAGGGTTCCCCAGAAGGCCGTGACCCATGCCCTTTCCCACAGCTGCCAATCATGTGGTGGCTTCCTGGCTTTTGCCCCTTTCCCCCCTCCCCATTCTGAAAGGCTGAAATGCCCCTCTTACTGGCAGAAAGAGCTTTAAGCTATAATATGCTGGCATTTGTGGTATTTTATCCTGCCCTTCTTGCCTTGGACCCCACCTTTTGCCTTCAGCCTTGCCCACCACTGGAATGCGGTCCCCAAGAGTTTCTCCAGAACTTGGCTCTTTTGCTGACAGAGGTTAGACAGCACTGGCATGGAGGAAGGGCGAGAGCACAGCTTCATGTAGGGGGTTACTCCTCTCTCCCTTTTTTACATTCTACAAAAGCAGATGACTTTACAGCAAATAACATTGTTTCAGCAAATAATGTTCCAGCAAATAACATTGTTTTGATTGATAAATAAATAAATAAATAAATAAAAGATTCCATTGATCTGACAATGAAACTGATGTAATGATGAGGCCATTTGTTATTCACCCAATATCAGTCAATTTGTCCATTTCTGCAGTTTTTAACACCTTAGTCAACCACACAAGTCTCTCAGGCTCTTGCTGCTCTCTGCACCCCAACCCTGATCAGAAATTGTGCTCTCTTTTCACTCTTCACCTTCTACTCTTTTGTAGCACAGCTGCTAAGGACGGCTTTATATGAGATTATTTTTGAACTCGGGTACAATAGCAGAATACAAAGTACACAAATACTGCATCAGATATAAAGCGTACATGCATGTCCTATTTTTGTTCTTGTTGTTGCTGCTGCTACTATTTAAGCTGTTTACATCATCACAAAAGAAAAAAAATTGTAAAATCCATCCTCATAATATTAATGTAATGCCAGCAAAGACGTATGAACAATCACATTTGATCCTTTAAAAGACATTGCTTTAACCAAGCAATGATTGCGAAAAGATCAGCTCTCTGCTCACATGCATTGGCAATGACAAGCTTTCAAGATGTAGGTATATCATTGACGTCTGATGCAGCATACTTGCATTTTCTTGCACCCAGGTACAACAAAATTCTCATTTGAAGCAGTCTAGAGAGTCTGGCTTCCACATATTTCTTTAATTTATTTTAAGTATTTCAGCTACTAGTATCATTAGAACTGCTCTCTTACAAAGCAATGTACAAAAAAAGAAGTGAGATATGGTACAATGAATATAGTCAACAATACTGGAAGGAAAATGGCACACATTACTTTGAAAAAGCTGGTCTGGCAAGCTATTTTGGGTCTCAATTAAAGGCAGCAGTGAAGAGAAAGGTCTTGACTTCAAGGCTTGCCTGAATGGCTGAATGTAAGGGGCAGAGTGTACATTTATTAGAAGGGAGTTCCTCAGTTTTGGGGTCACCATGGGAAAGGCCCTCTCTGTCTCTCATGCATGTGTAATGAGGAGGAAAACACTGCACCTCAGTTAAGCAAACCAGGAAGGAAGGAAGAACTCCAATGATGAATGATTTGTAACAGAAATCTCTAACATAGCTCTAACATTTGGAGGGAAGTCTCCTTCCTCATGAGCTTGCAAGGAAAATGCAGAAATCCTAACAAGAGGAAGCTTACTTGCTCTCTAAATATATATAATACCTTTAAAAAGCAGCTTAAGACTGAAAAACAAAGGAGCAGAGTTTTCTCTCTTTCCATTTGAAAAGAATTAACGCACCCAGTAGAAGAATCACTAACATTTACTTTCTGGTTTTCTCTCATGCATGCCAGCCAAACTGCTCATAATAGCAAGCATTAGAGAGGAATCCCTGAGAGAAATATTCATGTATGGGCAGGATATTATTGGTGGCGGCAGTCCTTCAGATAACCTGGTCCCATACTGTGTAGGGCTTTAAAGGTTCTGCCACATAGGGGTGGCAGAGAATTCCGCCACGGACTCCAATGAGGCTGGATTCTAAGAATCCGCCCCCCCGGAGTCCGCGGTGGAACGAAAGACTCACCTCCGCCACCAGGGGGAATCCGCACCAGCCGGATCTTACCTGACGCTGGCTGTCCACTGCCTTCTGCTGCTGTCCGCTGCTGCCTGTCTTCGGATGCAAATGGCATCCGGCGTAGCAGATATCATTTGCATCCCTGCCTTTTGCCATGATAGGCTACATAAATCTTTACGTAGCCTATCACGGCAAACAGCAGGGATGCAAATAGTATCCACTGTACCATTTGTGTCCCTGCTGTTTGCCGTGATAGGCTATGTAAAGATTTACATAGCCTATCATGGCAAAAGGCAGGGACGCAAATTTGCGTGGCAGCGGCTAGAAGTCCGGCTGCAGACAGCCCAGCTGGCAGCTCCACGGACTCACTGCAGAGCGGAGCCAGCCAGGGAGGATTCTGGGGGGAGGGAGGGATCGCCTCCCGCCCCACAGACCCCCCCAGTGGACTGGTGAGTATGTTTCATACACCCCTACTGCCAGGCCCATTGCACAAGCATAAAACAATGAAAAATATGAAAGCTTAAAACCACAATATAACAGTACAACCAGAATAAAACCTAGCAGCAATGCAGATATTTAAAATACAGATTTAAAACAGCATAGCTGAAAAACTAGAATGCTAAAATACTGGGAGAACAACAAGGTCTTCACCTGGTGCCAGAAGGAGAACAATGTAGGCACCAGGCAAACCTCTTTAGGGAGCTCATTCCACAACTGGTGTGCCATATAAGAAAAGGCCCTTTAGTAGTCTAGTGTGCAAGTAACCAGCATATGGGTAACTTAGGGATGTTGGAGAATTCCACCATGGATTCCAGGGAGGCCGAATGCCAGCGCATTCGGCCCCCCGGAATCCATGGCGGAACGAAGCCACCCACCCCACCACCCCGCGAAATGGGCCCAGAACAGAGCCTACCTTTGTCGGCCTTTCTGGCGCTCCTCGAATGGCAGCTGCGTCTGCAGCTGCCATTTGCCTCTTTCAAAAGGCCGTGATAGGCTACATAAGTATTTACATAGCCTATCATGGCTAACGCAGGGACGCTATTTGAGCCCCTGTCTTTTGCCGTAATAGGCTATGTAAATATATACGTAGCCTATCATGGCAATAGGAAGAAATGCAAATGGCAACCGCTGTAGCCGCCGCCATTTGCGTCCATGTCTTTAGCCGTGATAGGCTACATATATATTTACGTAGACTAACACGGCTAAAGACACCGACGCAAATGGCGGGGGCTATGGTGGCCGCCATTTGCGTCCCTGTGCAGCCCAGCAGCTGGATGTCCAGCTGCGGGCAGCCCTGGCCGGTGGCTCTGCAGAGTCGCCGTGGAGCAGAGCCCGCCAGGGAGGATTCTGGGGGGAGGGATGGAGCACCTCCCCCCCACCGCAGATTGCCCGGTGCGGAGCCAGGTAAGAGTTTCGTACATCCCTAGGGTAACTGAGGCAAGGTCTGGCTGCTTCAGAAAGAGTTGCGGCTGACATACAAGCTGGAGTTTGTGAAACTCTTGGCTACTGCAACTGCCTGTGCATCAGTGAGTCCAGGAGTGCTCCCAAGGTGTGCACTTGGTTCTTTAAGGGGAGTGCAACCCCATCTAGGACTGGTCTCACATCACTATTCAGACCAGTCAATTTCCCAACCCATGGAACTTCCATCTTTCCTAGATTACATTCAAATCATGTTTACAGCACTTAACTGTATATGTGATTTATTAAGGCCTTGCTCCCTTTCACCTTGAAATTCACTAGGTAGTTTTCAGAAGACTTGGGGTTGGATCTAGAGTTAGACATACTTAGAGTAGACCCATTGAAACCAATGGGACTTAAGTTCATCATGGCATAACTTATGTCTCATGGATGTCAGTGGGTCTACTCTAAGTATGACTAGGGCCAGATCTACACCTCATGTCATATTGATACGATCCCATCATGGTGACTCTATATCTGTCTTGTGCATTTATGCCTCATAGCACACACAATGTCACCTGTTGCAGTATTTTGGAAATAAATAAAAATTGGGAAATAATTATAGAAAAACGATATATGGAATATGGAATATGCCTCAACAGTTATCAGTGCACTTCAGTAGTGATAAAAAGCACAAGTGTGGATCTAGCCTAAGTCTGGATCCAAACCACTATCTCTTAGCTTATTGAGGTACCTCTCAGGTTTGCTGTTAGAAATTAGAATTAATGAAATAAGAATTATTGAGGAGTTTGTACATTGAGTCATACTGTCAAGAGGATCCATAAAATAAATTTTAAAAATGCTAAGTATTCATAAATCACTAATCAGGTAAAGAAGTTTGAACAAGCTGAAAAGTGATACAGGAATTATTAATACACAAAGACCGTCATCTTGCAAACCAATCTTTATAATTTGACATGGCAGTAAAAGATACCAATTAAACATGTAGAGGCTTTTACTTAAATGAATAATTGGCATTTTCAATTGGCTACAATCCAGCCAGTTGATTGGTTACTTCACAGAGCTATAGCAAATTAAGTTATCTTAATTTTAAAAATCAAACATTCACATGGTGATTTATACACACACACACACACATGCATGAGCACACAAACACCGTGGGTTCCCACTGCAATTGCCAAGGTAACAGAGCCAGTATTTGAGAGATGAGATGAAATAGCGGCACACCCTTCTTCAGTAATGTCCACAGCACAAAGATCTTGACAGAGTTCTAATCAATTAGATTCTAAATGTTCAAACCACCCTCATCAATTATTCTTGGTTGGAACAATTAATGAATCAGTGGTGTGGGGCTAAGACAAATTTCCATTGGTTTCCCTTGTGGAAATTTACATGTTTAATGAAGGAGAATCTTTATTTTATTGATTTATTGATTTAAAATATTTCTTGGCCACCTTTCAGGACCAGCACAGCATACAACAATAAAACACATAATAAAAAACGATGCAGTAATAAGTTATAACACAGTGACAACAGCGGCAGCAGCAAACCTTTCAAAAAACAACAAAATGTGCTGCATGAAACTGAAAATGTTTCCCTGATTTCCAAACAAGTCCTGGATCCTCATCACAGGTCAGGCAAAAGCACAAATGGCTGATCTTTAACATGCTGCAGAACTATACTGTCCCTGGGTTAATCCACAGGGCACACCTTAAGAAGTTTATGAGCCTTGAGGGAAAAGCTACTGTACAGAGCCCTTGGTCAATACACTCTCAGTGGGTCCCCACCCTCAGTGGGTCTGCCTTCTTAACATTATTGTCACCAGCTGCTATTGGTCCTTGTCCTCTTTCTCATGAGAGGCAAAGGGCAACCGAGCAAGTAGGCAGTGGCATCTACTGCTCTTCCTTCTCACCACCACCATTGTCTGGGCCAGAGCAAGAGGCAGGTGAACAAGCAGGTTGCCATGGTGAAGTGGAGGGGCAACTCCAGGAGTCTCATGTCAGTGGGCCCCTGCTGGAATGTGGGCCCTCAGCAGCTGCCCAACCATGTCTACTCTTCACACCAGCCATGGTGTTGTGCCATCCCATGTGACAATAGGAAGGGCTGGGGACTGTAGGAAGGGCTGTGTGAAGGAGCTTTGATTAAAGCAGAACTATCTGCATTATAGTCTCTGGGGTATTGGAGGGCAGCAGTTGCATTTCACTTTCAACCTATCAAATCCACTTGCATGAGTGATGAATATACACGTTATAGGATTGCAGGCTCCTGACTAACCCCCTTTTCTGGTCTTATCTGTAACGTCTGCACAGCAAAAATTTCTGCACATGTCAAAACAGTGACATGACTGTGCAAAGATGTACTAAGAAGTTGCCTTATATCTATTTGCCCAACAATCCCAGTATTATCTACTCAGACTGGAATAGACCCTCTTTGGGGGTCTCAGGTAGAGGACTTTCACATCAACTGCTACCTGATCCTTTTAAATGAAGATGCCAGGGGTTCAACCTGGGGACTTTCTGGAAATCATGTACTCTACTAGTGAGTTACAGTTCCTTCCTGGTTCAATCTACCCTATTATAGCCATGTGTTCCCAGCTTGGATGTGTACAAAATTCTGTCTTATGTGTGTGTGTCCAGAGAACTCCATGGATTTTTTGCCTTAACGAACCCCATAAAGCACAAGCATCAACAGGGAAGATGAGGAAGATGAGCAAGAGCATCAACAGGGAAGATGAGGAAGATGAGCAAATGCATCAACAGGGAAGATGAGGAAGATGAGCAAAAGCATCAACAGGGAAGATGAGGAAGATGAGCAAAAGCATCAACAGGGAAGATGAGGAAGATGAGCAAATGCATCAACAGGGAAGATGAGGAAGATGAGCAAAAGCATCAACAGGGAAGATGAGGAAGATGAGCAAAAGCATCAACAGGGAAGATGAGGAAGATGAGCAAAAGCATCAACAGGGAAGATGAGGAAGATGAGCAAATGCATCAACAGGGAAGATGAGGAAGATGAGCAAAAGCATCAACAGGGAAGATGAGGAAGATGAGCAAATGCATCAACAGGGAAGATGAGGAAGATGAGCAAAAGCATCAAGAGGGAAGATGAGGAAGATGAGCAAAAGCATCAACAGGGAAGATGAGGAAGATGAGCAAATGCATCAACAGGGAAGATGAGGAAGATGAGCAAATGCATCAACAGGGAAGATGAGGAAGATGAGCAAAAGCATCAACAGGGAAGATGAGGAAGATGAGCAAAAGCATCAACAGGGAAGATGAGGAAGATGAGCAAAAGCATCAACAGGGAAGATGAGGAAGATGAGCAAAAGCATCAACAGGGAAGATGAGGAAGATGAGCAAATGCATCAACAGGGAAGATGCATCCACTTTTGATCTTGCTCTTTTATCTTAACATTGCATATCCATCCTAGATGTTCTTGGGGATTTGGAGTACACTGAAAGTGAACACTTTTGGGGAGAAATTAATGGATACATCAATAAAAATGGAATGAAGCAAATCAGTGAAGGCAAGGCAAGAAAGACAGCAAGCTTTTCCATTTGTCTGTCTTTATTAAATGTTCTGGCCACAGAAAAGAGTGTAGAGCAGCACTTTTTTCCTGTCCATTTCTTTATGCCTCTTTTCTCACCCATACACACACAGAGAGAAAGCAAGACAAAGAATAAGAGAGATTTCCACAAGTACTTTTTAAATAAATATTCTTAGGCTTTCGATTCCACAAATCCTCTGTTCAAAGGAAGATAAGTTAAAAGTGGAGAAATATGGATTTCTTTAAATATATATATATATATATATATATATATTGACAAGAAAGCTACTTGTTCTTTTTTTAAAAAAAATAAAGTCTCCCTAAAAAGCAAGCAGATGGGAATTTATGCTGCAAGTTCTTACAAATATGACCTACCTTTATTCCTGCAAGCTCCATCATATGAAAAACTGTAGGATCTGATCAAATGAAAGAAAGTAAGGCTGTGCAGGGACCCCCTGATCTGACTTGGAAGCCGCTTCGTAGCTTTGGAGGCGGGCCTGATTTGGCTTGGGCTAATTTGGGGGGGCCTCAACCCGACTCGGCCTCCAACCCAAAGTAGGATTTCGATGGCCAAATCCCGCTTCAGCCCCTGACACCCCATGCAAACTCCCAGATCTTTACCTTGCTACTGCTGCCTCCTCTGTTGCCTTTTCCTCCATCACCGCTGCCTCCGCCGCCATTGCTGCTGCCAGCTCCTGAGGCCTGGACATGCGCCAGCTCTTATTGCAGGGAGTTGCCTTTTTAAAAAAGAGTCTGCACGCATTCAGGCCTCAGGAGCTGATAACAGCACAGCAGCAGCAATTGCAGCGGTGTGGTAGCAGAGGCAGTGGTGGCAACAATGGTGACGACGGAGGCAGCAGCGACGGAGCCCGTGGTGGTGATGGCGATGATGGCAGTGGAGGCGGCGGCAACGGAGGTGATGGGCAGCTCAGGTAAGGATCTTGAGGTGCTGGCATGGCTGGGATGGGGGTGCCAAAGCTCCAAAGTGCACCGCCCCTGACCTGATCCGGGGCACTTTGTGCCCCCTCCGCTTTGCCTTAGAAGGGGCTCAAAGTGACCGAAGAAGCCAGCTTTGAATCGGTCTTCGGGCCTTGGGCTGAAGTGGTGCACAGCCCTAAAATAAAGGGAAAATAACATTCAGACCAAAATTGAACAAAAACCATTATTCTGAGTGACTTTCAGAATTCATATTAGCTAGTAATGCATTTATAGGGGGCTCTTGTCTAAATGTAAGAAAGTGACTTACCTGTTCACAGATGCGATTCACGGTGGGGGGCGAGGCACTCTGTCCCTCCCCCCCGGAATCCTCAACGGGGGGGAGGCGATCCAGTCCTCCCCCTCGGAATCCTGCCCGGCTGGTTCTGCTCCGCCGCCGAATCCACTGCATCCGCCCCAGGTAAGTTCTGTCCTGGGGGGATTCCGTGGGGGGGAGGCAGGAGGCCGTTCTGCCATGGATTCTGGGGGGCCAGCTTCTAAAGAATCCAGCCTCACTGGAATCCATGGTGGAATTCTCTGCCATCCCTATGAGCCAGAGTACTGGGATGGAGCTCTCATTATGTGAATGAACCTCTGGCCCAGGTTCTCCCCCTCCCCTCCGTTCCTTTTTGCACAGCAGAAGAGGGGATTGGAAACTTCCACTTCTTTAAAAAACAAAACAAAAAACAGTTTCTCATTATGTCCAAACTTGGGGGAAATGTGGTTTGTTTAAGTCCTAGTTAATGAACAAGCCAGGATCAGAAACCATCTTTTTATCTTGGTTTGTTCTCATGATCCTATTTATTTGTTTATTTAGATTTATACCCTGTCCTTCAAATATATTATCAGGACACCTTGCAATAAAAAGACTGTATATAACGAATACATTTAAATAAGATTAAAAACAGCAACTTTAGAAATTAGAGTTTAAACAAACTACAGTTTTCCAAGTTCAGTCATAATGGGGAAATGTGGATATGGAGCTGGGAGCCACATTGTGAATGGTTGTGTAGTAACTGCAGTTTAAATACTGAATGGCTTTAACACCTATATAGACAATATGTTATGATTAATAGACAATTCATAAAAAACAAAAACAGTGTAAAAGGGAACAGGGTTAAATATTTGCTTTGGGAAAGAATTACCATTTTAAACCTACTGATTTTATTGTTGTTATTGTTCAGTCGTTTAGTCGTGTCTGACTCTTCGTGACCCCATGGACCATAGCACGCCAGGCCTTCCTGTCCTGCGCTCTCTCCCGGAGCGTCCTCAAGTACATATTCATTGCATTGGTGATGCTATCTAGCCATCTCATCCTCTGCCGTCCCCTTCTCCTTTTGCCTTCAGTCTTTCCCAGCATCACGGTCTTTTCCAGAGAGTTTTCTCTTCGCATTAAGTGGCCAAAATGTTTCAGCTTCAGCTTCAGTATCTGTCCTTCCAATGAACATTCGGGGTTGATTTCCTTTAGGATTGATTGATTTGACCTCCTTGCAGTCCAGGGGACTCGTAAGAGTCTTCTCCAGCACCACAGTTCGAAAGCATCAATTCTTCGGCGCTCAGCCTTCCTTATAGTCCAGCTCTCACAGCCATACATTACTACTGGGAAAAACATAGCTTTGATTAGATGGACCTTTGTCGGCAAGGTGATGTCTCTGCTTCTTACTATGCTGTCTAGGTTGGCCATAGCTTTCCTCCCAAGGAGCAAGCGTCTTTTAATTTCATGGCTACAGTCACCGTCTGCGGTGATCTTGGAGCCCAAGAAAGTAAAATCTGTCACTGCTTCCATTTCTTCCCCTTCTATATGCCAGGAAGTGATAGGGCCAGATGACATGATCTTAGTTTTTTTAATGTTGAGTTTCAAACCAGCTTTTGCACTCTCCTCTTTCACCCTCAACAAGAGGCTCTTTAGATCCTCTTCGCTTTCTGCCATTAGGATGGTATCGTCTGCATATCGGAGGTTGTTGATAATTCTCCCAGCAATCTTAATTCCGACCTCTGATTCATCCAACCCGGCATTTCTCATGATATACTCTGCATATAAGTTAAATAAGCAGGGTGACAATATGCAGCCTTGTCGTACTCCTTTCCCAATTTTGAACCACTCAGTTGTTCCATGTCTGGTTCTTACTGTTGCTTCTTGACCCTCATACAGGTTTCTCAGGAGACGGGTAAGGTGGTCTGGTACTCCCATCACTTTAAGAATTTGCCACAGTTTGTTGTGATCCACACAATCAAAGGCTTTAGCATACTCAATGAAGCAGAAATAGACTTTTTCTGGATTTCTCCTGCTTTCTCCATGATCCAGCGAAAGTTGGCGATTTGATCTCTAGTTCCTCTGCCTCTTCGAAACCCAGCTTGTACTTCTGGTAGTTCTCGGTTCGCATACTGCTGAAGCCTAGCTTGTAGGATTTTGAGCACCACCTTGCTGGCATGTGAAATGAGCGCTATTGTGCGGTAGTTTGAACACTCTTTGGCGTTGCCCTTCTTTGGAATTGGAATGTAAACTGATCTTTTCCAGTCTTGCGGCCATTGTTGAGTGTTCCAAATTTGTTGGCATATTGAATGCAGCACTTTAACAGCATCATCTTTTAGGATTTTAAATAGCTCAGCTGGAATACTGTCATCTCTGCTAGCTTTGTTGTTACTAATGCTTCCTAAGGCCCACTTGAATTCACTCTCAAGGATGTCCAGCTCAGGTTCAGTGACCGCACTATCATGGCTATCAGGGACATTCAGATCTTTCCTGTATAGTTCTTCTGTGTATTCTTTCCACCTCTTCTTAATCTCATCTGCTTCTGTTAGGTCCCTGCCTTCTTTGTCCTTTATCATGCCCGTCTTTGCACAAAACGTTCCCTTGAGATCTCCAGTTTTCTTGAAGAGATCTCTAGTCTTTCCCATTCTGTTGTTTTCCTCGATTTCTTTGCATTGTTCATTTAAGAAGGCCTTCTTGTCTCTCCTTGCTATTCTCTGGAACTCTGCATTCAGTTGGGTATATCTTCCCCTTTCTCCCTTGCTTTTCGCTTCCCTTCTTTCCTCAGCTGCTTGTAAAGCCTCCTCAGACAGCCACTTTGCTTTCTTGCATTTCTTTTTCTTTGGGATGGATTGAGTTGCTGCCTCCTGAACAATGTTACGGACCTCCGTCCATAGTTCTTCAGGCACTCTGTCTATCAGGTCTAATCCCTTAAATCTATTCCTCACCTCCACTGTATATTCATAAGGGATATGATTTAGGTCATACCTGAATGGTTTAGTGGTTTTCCCTACGTTCTTCAATTTCAGCCGAAATTTTGCCACAAGAAGCTCATGATCTGAGCCACAGTCAGCTCCAGGTCTTGTTTTGACTGACTGTATAGAGCTTCTCCATCTTTGGCTGCAAAGGACATAATCCATCTGATTTCGATATTGACCATCTGGTGGTGATGTCCATGTGTAGAGTCGTCTCTTGTGTTGATTTGTAAGTGGTGATCATCTTTTTTAAACAACAACAACAACAATCAAATAGCATTTTAATTATATTGTTCTAACTTTCTACAATTCCAAAAGTATTTTATAACACACATCCTTCCAACTGCCCAGTTGTTTTTGCAATCATTTAACATTTTGTGGAATTAATATAATGAAGGATATTGATCTGAGGCAGTTAAGCAGGACCGTACATCGCTTTGAGCATCATTATGAAAAATAAAAATATTTGAAACAAACAATTTGCCTATTACACTTTTATTCTGGGTAGGCTTAAAATTCATATCTATTCACCTTGCTATATACTACTAGGGACGTTACAGAATTCTGCCATGGATCCCAGGGAGGCCGAATTCCAGTGAATTCAGCCCCCCGGAATCTGTGGCAGAACGGAGCAACCCGCCCCACCACCCCGCGAAAGCCCCGCGAAACGGAGCCTACCTGGCCAGCTGCCGCCATTTGCATCCCTGGCAAGCTGTGATAGGCTACATAAGTATCTATGTAGCCTATCACGGCTCAGGGCAGGGATGCAAATGGAGTAGCTGCTGCCATTTATGTATGTGTCTTTAGCTGTGATAGGCTACGTAAATATATACATAGCCAATCACGGCAATAGGAAGGAACGCAAATGGTGGCCACCGTAGCTGCCGCCATTTGTGTCCGTGCCTTTAGCCGTGATAGGCTATGTAAATATATACATAGCCTATCACGGCAATAGGAAGGAACGCAAATGACGGCTGCCGTAGCTGCCGCCATTTGCGTCCATGTCTTTAGCCGTGATAGGCTACGTATATATTTACATAGCCTATCATGGCTAAAGACACAGACGCAAATGGCGGCGGCTATGGCTGCCGCCATTTGCGTCCCTGTGCAGCCCAGCGGCCAGATGTTCGGCTGCAGGAGGCCCTGGCTGGCAGCTCCGTGGAGTCGCTGTGGAGCAGAGCCGTCCGGAGAGGATTCTGGGTGGGAGGGATGGAGCGTCTCCCCCCCCACCGCGGATTGCCTGGTGCGGAACCAGGTAAGAGTTTCATACATCCCTATATACTACTCAACACAGAGATGTATCCATTTCTCCTTCCT
The DNA here is from genome assembly GCF_057233095.1 of Heloderma suspectum. Lineage (NCBI taxonomy): Eukaryota > Metazoa > Chordata > Lepidosauria > Squamata > Helodermatidae > Heloderma > Heloderma suspectum. The sequence continues at coordinate 77,586,740 of NC_139462.1, forward strand.
ATATGGTAAGATTAAACCAAGTGTATGTTCCCCTTTTCATTGTGCTTAGCCAAACAAAATTCTGTGCTTAGGAAGTTAGGAACAGATGCCATTACCGGCTGCCTCACACTTTTTGTGGCATGATGCAAGCTTAGGAAACAAGGGAGAACTAATATCTTCTACAATGCCAAATAAATAAATAAATGCTTTGTTCCACACGTGCATGCTCACTCTGTTTCAGTTCTTTGTTCATGGGTGCTGATTACTGTAACACCATGCCAAGATAATTGCAGTCTACAGCTTTTGGAGTCTGCAATGCTGGAATAGTGTATCCAAATTACATAACAATATATCCAAATCACATTAGCCCTATGGGAGCACTCTGCCTCTCAAAATTACAATTGCATGAGGGGAGAGAGTAGAACCACATGTGCTGGCTCCTCCCCCTCTGTCATATTTCTTCTGCCCAGTCTTTCTGCATTCCATACTTTGGAGAGATGGTCTGCTCTAGGCATGGAAGTTTCCCATATAATTTAGAACTCTGTGCTCCCCACCTCAGACCTACCTCCCCAATGCATGGAAAGTGGCAGGGATAGGTGGTATGGATGCTACAGAGGGGTCAGAGACAGTGGGCATGTTCCTGTTCTCCCCCCTTACACACTGAGTAACAGTTGCCTAACTGTGAGGACAGCTAAACAAAAGTGATCTCTGCATATGTTCACAGTGATGTAACACTGAAGAAGAAAGACTTGAGTAATAGCACTGGTAAGAGTGCAGTGGTTAAGAGCATGACCTGAGAATCAAGAAGTCCCTGATTTAGATTGCACCTCAGCCATAAATTGACTAGGTAGCATTAGGGATGTCAGAGGAATCTGGCTGGGGAGTAGAGCTTGGTGAGTTTTCACCAGCTCAGCCCCCAGACTCTGGCTCGTCAATCCCTAAGGTGGCCCGGCTTGGCGTGATTTGCGCAAAATTGCAGTTTTGAATGTGTACAGAAATCGTAAGTTGCACAAAATCACAGCCATAAATTGCAGGCATAAATGGGCATTTACACCTGAAATTTTGTGCAAAGTGTGCTATTTAGAGGTTTGGGAACTTACCTACCACTCAGCTCGCAAATGCTCGCCAAGTTGGGTGCACCGTGGGGATCCATTGAGCCAAAAATGAACAGGATTTCCCTGCAACATCCTTGCCTAGGAAGCATTAGGGATATATGAGAAATGTGTTTCAGTTCTCTTTTGGTCAGGATTTTACCCAGTTCACACCTTCAGGACCAAACACAGACTTGGTCACCATCTGTGGTTGAGGTTTCTGAGCTTACACTGTGCTTCATGGACCAAAAGGTGTGTTTGGCAGCATGCATATATTTGAAAAATGCATACAAAGACATGATAATCAATGGGAGAAGAATGTATATGTTTCAAAAATGTGAACAACTGGTGCATACATTTGGAAAAATATGCATGAAAATATGCATGGATTTTTGTGCAAAAAGAAAAAAATCAAAGCTTGCAATCTGATATGGGCTCAAGTCAGAACGAGCTTCAAGATGGAATTTGGAGAACTTCAGTGAGCTCAAGTTTTGCCGATTCCAGTTATTCTCTCAGTCTCAGTTCCTCAATCTGTTATATGGGACAAAGAATACCAAACTATTTCATACGGCTATTGTAAGCTTGAACACTTTATAAGTATTAGTATAAGCAGATGATTTCAGTATAAAAGCCCATACAATGGAAGAACTGAGGAATTTACTCCTCCATTCAAAATAAGAGGGTCATGATATATGGAACTTAGGTTTCCCATTCGCCAAACTATCTGCAGATAAATCTTCCCAGCTGTATTCATTTTTATCTGTTTATTTTATTGATTCATAATAGAGGAAATGCAGGGATTATTATTGATTGAGATTGTTTCTATCTTACTTGCTGTGAAAGCACTGCAAGTATGCAGAGATAAATTGTACTTGTTAAAGGGGATTCTGGAAATGTTATTTCTTCTCAATCATATGAAAAATATATTACTCAGTATAATTTATTCATATGCTTTATACTGCTATGTGTTTGTTCTGCACAGACAGGAAAGACTTCTATTATTAGCCCATGTGGAATGGAACTTGGATGGAAGGAATCAGCCAAAAGAGAAACTCTGTAGTCATGCTCAGGTATGAGATAAAATATATAATGCTCTGAAATCTCTTAGGGCTGATGCACCACAATTAAAACATGAAGTGGCAGGATGCCAAACAGGTTGTGCACTATGACTCCAGAAAAGTACCTTCATAATCCTACCAGAAACATGTGCCTAATGCAGAACAAGAAAGACTACTTCTAGAGTAGTGCTAATGCATGCTACTCCAAGGACTCTGTCATGAGAAGAAAGTAAAGCTCAAGTAAATAAAAAATAAGCACATGTCTTAGTGAAAGATTCAGCTGTTGGAGCAGAGATCTCCAGTGGGACTGTAGCAGTAAGACACCGGATAGTACAGTAGCTTAGCAAAAAAGCAAATAACTATGTGTACTTTGTGATGAAAACATGAAACTTGGTATATACAAAAAGTACCTGATGAACCCCAAATTAAAATAAGGAGGCATTCCTAATATTATAAAAGTTTAAAATGGCCAGCTAGGTAAGGGGTGGGAAAATTGTGGCCCACCAGTTGTTTTGGCCTAGAACTTGCATGATCCTGCACCATTGGCTATGCCAGCTAGGGCTGATGGGAGTTGTAGACCACATCTGGAGGGCCACAAGTTGCCCACGCCTGTTTTAGACTCTGGTCTGGACTTAACCATCTGATGGGCCCCCTTTCAGATTGCCAGGTGTATTATTCCAGCTATGAAGCACGCAATTAACATTTCATATTTTTCCCCATCACCTATTCCATGCTTTACAACTGCTTCTACGCTCCTGATATGTCAGAGCAAAAACCAAACAGAGGACACCCTGCCATCCCTGATAAAAGAAAAGAAATACTCTGAACATGTGCTGTTTTGCATGTTAAACTCACATCACAGCACCATTATGATTATAGGAATAAAATGGAGTTTGTTTCTGCTGCCCTGATGCAAAACACATTTACTTGGAAATAAGCACCATTTTTGTTGTTGTTTGTAGAAAAGGATAATATAATTTTAAAGTAAAAATAATAAAATGACAAACGGTAACCATGTAGATGTGTGACCAGACACCCCCTGCGTGTAAAGCTTTTGTTAAAAATAAGAAAAGATGTGGCAGCCAGTGGCAACCCCATTCTGGCCCATGCACTGAACCAGTTTGCTGCTCTCTCCACCATCTACCTCTCTCTGAGTGATCATTTGGTGGGTCCCTGGGCTGCGTCCCTAATTGCCTTGGCCTTTGCCCCCATGGCCCAGTCCTAGTTGCACCACTGAAAAAGGCAGCTGTTTATGAACTTAGTTGAGGGGCACTTATAAATGATGTGATTTCTTGGGTCCTATAGGCCTAATTGGAATTTTTCAGCATAAGGAGCTATTGTTGGGAACAGACAAAGGAAGGGGCTCAAATGGTGATCTTTGGTTTGAGAACAGGAATGTTAAGGATTATGAGATCAGAAGCAAGCATTGCATCTGTGAGATTTGGAGCAGATTCTGTTTCCCCAGCCTACTTGCCTGATTAAAAACATAACAGGGAAGGCTTGTTAATGTGTTCACAAAGGTAGGATATCGCCTGCATACTTGTCCTACTTAGATGTAGTGTGGCCACTTACGCATCACCAAAATGAGGAATTGCATTACCAAATAAGAGCACAAAGGAAGAGACCAATTTGTATAACAGCTGCATATGCTAATTGCATATACAGAGGCAAAATTAGAAATCATTACTGTAATTTAAATAGAAACACAATACATCTCACCATAGTGGGGAAGGCTGAGTATATGACCTGTGTGCCTGCTCAGTCTGCTGCCCAGATGCTAACTCTTGATGGGCAACTTCAAGGCCAACACTGGTCTCCCTCTTTATGATTCTTTGACGTTAAACCCGTCTTGCACTGGACAGCCCATCAAACAGAGGACACCTTCAAATATTGACCTCTGACTGACCTCTGGCAGCTCTTCAACACCTGGCCACTCTATTTAGATGAGTTTTACACATGGATATATATAGGTTGGAGGTAGGCAACATGGTGCCTGTGGGCATCAATGCACAACTGGACACCTTTCTTGATGTTCGCCGAGGTGTACTACCCCTCCTACTTAAGATAATAATAATTAGAATACATTTTCTTAGTGGCAGCTGGGATCTCTATGAAATAGATTTCTGTTGGCGCTGAAAACTGTGGGTTCAAAGGAGTTGTTGAATGTGGTGTGGCTGAGATCCCCCCGCCCCCCGCTTTGCACTCAGGTCTTTGGGGCAGATTACTTGTTCTTTGCCAAACCTCCCATGGCAGCTACTTTGTGATGGTGCCAGGACAGTTCCTGAAATTACCAAGGTGTCCACAGCCCCAAAATGTTTCCTACCCATGGTATAGATCCTTCCAGCACTGTCATTTCAATCAGGAAGATGACTTGCAGGTGAATATCAATGAATGAAAAACTTCATTATCAGCTCTCGTTAGAAGTGCCTAGAAGAGCTGAATGCTGGACATATGGGAGGTCATGCATGCCATTATTTCAAAGACTCTTCTAGATGATCCACATGTTTTTCATTCTCAAAACTAATTGATGCATGTGTGTGCATGTGCATGTGACTGTGTGTGTTTATAATGTTTCAGAGTTGCCAGTGAAATTTAGTTGAAAACTTGAGTTGCCAGTTTTGAGGGACACCAAAATAGTTTTTATGACTAGTGAGACCTCTCAGTGGTGTTTTGCATCTCATGCTTATCGCTCATTGCTACTAGATTTACATCTCTTCCAATATTTGGTCAGAATTAAAATTGAAAGGATGCGCAATATCTTTGTATGTGTCTGCAGTGTTCTTTCTTGGCTTCCAGGGGGCGTTATCATGACATTCTTATCACGGAGATGGTAAAATAATATGGATTAAGGAAATAGTGCAGCCAGGAACACAGGCCTAAAACTGGTAGGTTAGGCCCTTAGCGATGAATAAGGAGAAACAGGGATGCTCAAGCTTGCTGAGATTCACTGAACTCCACTTTGAAGCTCAGTTTGCCTCAGTGCTGGTTTTGTTTGCAACCTGTTTTTCTTTTTGTTCAAATGAAGAGAAAGTGCATTTTGGATGGGGAAAGTGCACATTTCAATGAACATTTTTCAACAGTATGCACATTTTCCCCATTGACTAAAGTGTGAACATGCATATTTTTTGAAAAATGTGTATTTTAAAATGTGCATTTAAATAAAAGAACAACACATTTTTATAACATACTTGCAGGTTTGGGAATGTGCAACCCTTTTCAGGAAAATGTGATTGCTTTCGCATTCGGGGTTGCGAATGGGGCAAGTTCTGATGGCTTGTGAACAGAACCTGCATTCTTACTTCCCTAGCTATGAAGGGTAAGTTAAAAATACACAGGACTACTGGAGTGTGCACTTTTTCAATATGGCAAAACACCTCCAAACACTATATTGAATGCTGCTGTGAAAAACAAAGGAGTGGCAACAGTTTGTGATGTAGATGGAGAGATGTTAAAAAAAACAAACAAACAAACAAGAGGGCTGCTGCGTATAGGGAGAGTATTCAAAGGTACACATTTGCAACTTGGGGAAAGTTGGAGACATGTTTTAAAAATATATCTATATATCTGTAAAGCATTTTCCTGCAATATTATGTCCCTATTCAGTCTTGTGCTCCCTAATTTCCTATTTCTCCTCCATTTGTGACACAGTCTCAGTACTTATTATAATTGCAACATGTTCTTCTGACAGCTTTTCACTGCTAAGTGCTAGGCATTAAGTTGGACTCAGTGGCTTCTTAAAAAGCAGCTGCATTTTGCCTTTGTCCAGGGAAAAGCAAATTGTCAACTTCCTGTCAAGCTAATGTCACACTGAATTAGATGGTCTGGTTCTTAAGCAGTGTCCTAATTACAGGTAAGGTGATACATTAGTGCAGCAAAAATACCAGCATTGATGCAAGTAACAGAGTCTGCATCTCAATCATTTTATTTTATAGAAAATATATTGGGTCTGGAGCAGTCAATATGAGTTGATTACATATTTCTGGAGGCATTTTTGATTATGCTCCAGCCTCCAGCAGCATGACTTGAAATATCTGCAAACGTAACAGCAATTAAAGTTGTTTTTCTAGCATTTGAGGGCTGGTAAAATATTTAGTGAGCATAAGACAATGTAGAATGTGTACCAAGCTCTTCAGAATAGACTGACACATATGGGACAGGCCCTCTTTCCAATAGCAATTGAGGACACAGTCCACAGGGGAATTCTCCTGCTCAGGCCTCCTTGCTCAGTCCTTGCTCATTTCAGTGTGCCTTCTGCACGTGGCGTTCTTGATGGATTTGCTGTGCTTGTGTAATGGCACTAGAACAAAATAGTTTGTGGGCAAATAAGGTTCTGAGATGGCTGCACCCTGGTCAGCAGTTTACAGGGGGGTGTTGTACCACACCATGTGGGGTAAAACATGGGGCATAACAGAGTGCTATGGGGCGTAGCAACCACTGGGCCAGTCAAGGGGAAGTGGGCAGCATCCCTATAAAGCAGGGGTGGGGAACCTGTGGAAATGTGTATTTTAATGTACACATTTTTCAAAATATACATTTTTCGAATGTGATCACAAGTTTGGGAATTTGTGAACATTCTCCTGAAAAAACACATTCCATTCAAATTCTGTTCAATGCAAGCTATAATGGTATAGTACTGAGCCCCCCCCCCCTTGTGCGCAGCAAAGGATTCTTCCCAGTGATTTTCCATTGTTGTTGTTGTTGTTAATTGCATTTCTATACCACCCCATAGCTGAAGCTCTCTGGGTGTTTAACAGAAGTTAAAACATTAAATACAATATAAAAAGTTTAAAAGCCATTTACAAAAAAGCACATAAAAGCACACAGACAATACACAAGCAACATATAACTAAAAACAACATTGAACTATCAGTCATAACTAAAGACACATCCAGGACTGATTAAAACTCAACATGTGCTGCCAGATGCCTGGGAAAAGAGATAGGTGTTAACCTGGTGCCGAAAAGATAACACTGTTGGTGCCAGGCAGACCTCATTGGGGAGCTCATTCCACAGATGGGGTACCACAACCAAGAAGGCCTTCTCCCTCAGTGCTGCCTTCCGAGCTTCCCTTGGAGGAGGCACTCGGAGGAGGAAATTAGATGCAGAGAGTAGTATATGGGTTGGTTCATTTCAGGAGAGGTGTGCCATCAGGTATTGAGGTCCCAAGCCATGTAGGGCTTTATAGGTTACAACCAGCACCTTGAATTGAGCTCAGAAGCATAGAGACAGCCACTGCAAGTGGGCTAGAGTCAGTCTTATATGTTCAGACCTTCTGGTCCCCATTATCAATCTGGCCACTGCATTTTGCCAGAGCTGCAGCTTCCGTACCATCTTCAAAGGCAGCCCCACACACTGCAATAATCTAAATTGGAGATTACCAGAGCATAGACAACTGAAGCCAGGTTATCCCTGTCCAGATAGAGGCAGAGCTGGGCCACCAACTGAAGTTGGAAGAAGGCACTCCATGCCACTGAGACCACCTGAGCCTCAAGTGACAAAGATGGTTCCAGGAGGACCCCCAAGCTTTAGCCATGATAGGCTACGTAAATATTTACATAGCCTATCATGGGCTACCATAGGGACGCAAATGGCATCCCCTACTCAGGACACCATTTGCATCTGCACCAGCCCAGCAGCGGTTGGAGGCCCCACTGCGGGTTGGCCTGGCTGGCAGCTCCACAGCCTGGCTGCGGAGCAGAGCTGGCCGAGCAGGATTCTGGGAGGGAGGAACGGATCGCCTCTCCCCCATCAAGGATTCTGGGGGGAGGAACGGATTGCCTCCTCCCACCTGCGGAACCCGGCGGAGCCAGTTAAGTGGAGTTTCGTACACCCCTAGAATCAACAGGGTCACACTCCCCAATCTTTCTCCTGACACAGGTTATCATACAAGGCGACCAAGGCTGTTTCTGTGCCAAAACTAGGGATAGCGGAGAAATCTGCCACGGACTCCAATGAGGCCGGATTCTTTAGAATCTGGCCCCCTGGAGTCCGTGGCGGAACAGACTACTCCTCCCCACTCCCCGCGAACTTTGGTAGGGATGGACCCTACCTGTCGCTGACTGGGTCTGGGTCCGTCATCTTCAGTCCACAGTTGGCCGCTGCCAGGCTGCAGTCGCAAATGGCGTCCAGTGTAGCAGATGCCATTTGCGTCCCTGCTCTTTTCGTGATAGGCTACGTAAATATTAACGTAGCCTATATTTACATAGCTTATCATATGTGTCCCTGCTCTTTGCCGTGATAGGCTACGTAAATATTTATGTAGCCTGTCACAGCAAAAGCAGGGACGCAAATGGCATCCGCGCTGGATGCCATTTGCGTCCGCAGCCCAACAGTGGACGGAAGTCTGACGGTGGACGGGCCTGGCCAGTGGCTCCGTGGGCTCACCGCGGAGCGGAGCCAGCCAGGGAGGATTCCAGGGGGAGGGAGGGATCACCTCCCCACACACACACAGATGCCCCGGATCGGAACAGTAAGTGGATTTTGTACACCCCTAGCCAAAACCCAACCTGAGCCCCAGTTGAAATGGATCCAGATAATCAGTCTTATCCAAGAGTGCCTGGAGGTGGCTGACAACCACCCGCTCAAGGACCTTGCCCAGGAATGAAACATTTTCAACCATAGGGATGTCAGAGAATTCTGCCACGGACTCCAGTGAGGCCGGATTCTAAAGATACTAAAGAATCTGCCCCCCTGGAATTCGTGGCGGAACAGCCTCCCCCACCACCACCCCACGGAATCCCCCCGAGACAGAGCTTACCTGGCGGCGGATGTGGTGGCGGTGGCTCTGGTGGTGGTTCTGGCAGTGGCAGCAGCTCCGGCTGGTCTCCCAGCCAGCCACTGCCGGGCTGCTGCGGCCACAAATGGTGGCTGTCGTAGCAGCTGCCATTTGCATGCTTGCAGTCAGCTGTACTTACATAGTCTATCACGGTAAAGGTGGCCACGCAAATAGCATAGTGGCCGCCATTTGCGTGGCCGCCTTTACAGTGATAGGCTACATAAATACTTACGTAGCCTATCATGGCAAAGAGCAGGGGCACAAATGGCATAGCGGCCACCATTGGCGTCCCTGCTCTTTGCCATGATAGGCTACGTAAATACTTATGTAGCCTATCACGGCTGACTGCAAGCATGCAAATGTCAGCTGCTACAATGGCTGCCATTTGTGGCCACAGCAGTCCAGCCTCGGCCAGAACTCCAGCTGCGGCCAGCCCCGGCCGGCGGCTCCATAGGGTCACCGTGGAGCGAAGCCAGTCCAGGGAGGATTCTGGGGGGAGGGACGGAGCGCCTCCCCACCACCACCGATGCCCCGGAATGGATGGTTGAGTAGGATTCGTACATCCCTATTCAACCAGCCTATAATTATTAAGGTTTTCCAGGTCTAGGGAGGATTTCATCAGGAGTGGTCTCACCACCACCTCTTTGAGGTGGCCTGGAACCGCTCCCTCTCGCAAGGAGGCATTGATCACCTCCCTGGCCCAGCCAGCTATTTAAGTGCTGAGCTGCCACTTCATGCAATGATAGAGCTGCAGTCAACAGCCTGTCAACATGACAACGTCCCTTTCAGAATGGTTCAATGGGGTAATGGCACCTCATGATATGATATAGCACAGTTGCCATGGGCATTGCTGGAAAAACAGATGGCTGCCTACACTGGCTGAGCACTCGGCTTTGGTCCTAAGATAAATGAATGTAATCAAGTTTATAGAAGAAAAGCTTCCCATCCCCTCCTCTCCTTTGCCCCCCATCCTGTCAAAATAGTTGTGGGGGCCCTCCTGAACAAAGTGATATGGGGCACAGAGGACAGCTGGGAAAGGAGAGAATCTTCCAACATTGGGCAGCATTACTTCCAACATTCAGCCATTCCTACTTCCCAGAGCAGTCCTCTACCCCACCCCCACCCTCATGCCACACTGCACAGAATTCCTTCCCGTGACTTCCCAGGCAGACGTTTCTGGAGGGCACAGGTGGCTGTGTGGCGAGGAAGAGGATGGGAATATTTCCTTCCATGAACTTCCATTCATTTACCTTATTTATTCATTTAAGCCTACATATTTTAGAGCTTACTATACTGAAAGTCATAATCAGTTGTAAAGTAACAGAATTAATAAAAGAATTATCCTCTGTTCTGTAAAGACATTCCAGATGTCCTGTTTCACTTATGGGTGGTAGAGGAGGCATTGAAACAACTGGATCCTTTTTGGCAATGCATATTGCAAGTGCATGGGACCCTATCCCAGTCAAGACAACACATCTATTTAATTTGACATTTAGGGAGCAATCCTATGCATGTTTAGACAGAAAAAAGTCCTACAACTCCCAGCATTCCCCAGCCTGCTATGCTGGGAGTTGTAGGACTTTTTTCTATCTAAACAGACATAGGATTGTGCTCTAAATTATCTTTGGGTATTTTAGTTAGTTAGTTTGTTTATTTGTTTATTTATTTATTTTTATTAAATTTCTTAATCACCCATCTGGCCAGTCACCTGGCCACTCTGGGCAATGTACAACAGTACAACAATCTAAAACAGTAAAATTGTACAATAAAAACATCATTTTCTAAAAATACCCTAACCCACCCCAAATGCCTGCCTGAACAACCAAGTTTTCAATGCATGGTGGAAGTTCATTAAAGAGAGGGCATGGTGGAGTTCCCTAGGGAGGGAGTTCCACAGAGTGGGGGCCACCACAGAGAAGGCCCTCCCCCCTGTCCTCACCAGCCTAGCTGTCCTGGTTGATGGGTCAGAGAGAAGGCCATCTGAGGGCTGAGGCTGATCTTGTTGAACGGCCTGTCTGGTGTTGCTGGAGGCGCTGTTTTAGTTCAATGCTAGATGGATTCTATGACATACAAAGCTCTCATTATCCACTTCTATGATATTGCCTGTCTGCCAAGGGTCTTTGTATTTGTGCCTTATTTATTTATTTGTACTTTACAGTATTTATAGACCACCCTATAACAAAATTCTCATAAAAGTTCACAACAGGAAATAAAACAATTTCAAATTCAGTAATGATAAAAACAACAATAAAAGTGTAATAGAGTGTATGATATATTCTTCAAAAGCCTCTTCAGTTACAAGAAAAAGCTTATGAACATTGTAGGCTTCTTTTCTCTCAAAATTGTCACATAGGGGTTTACATAAACAGAAAATGCAATTTCCTTTTATGAACAGAAATATACATTAGAGAGATAGATCCCAGAAGTATTATATAGCCTCTTGAACTGCTGTCTTACTCACTGTAAATACTTGAGCTGATTGCGAATGGGTGAGGGTGAACCAGAATATTTTTTTACTTTGCAAAAGCAACTTTGAGAAGCAACAATTACTTCAAAAGCATCTCTATAACATGGGGAAGACCCAACTGTTTTCTTATATTGCCATGCTAGAAATATATGTGAAAGCAAAATAACGTCATGTGGTAAAATGCCCGCCATAGAGATATTGTCTAGAAAGAGACAGTTGAATTTAATGAAATAATGTTTGAAATAATGGAACTGTAATGCCCATCATCAATAAGGAGTAAAAAGGACTTTTCTTCTTCTAATCACTGTTATTATGTTCCAATAAGATGGCAAGCACTGCTGCTTCACAGGTGTTCAGAACATTTCGATATGAAATTCATTGGGTTTGCATTCTTATAGGGATAGGCGGGTACCCGCCCAGTCCTTGCCCCTGCTTGTGCGCACCTGAACCCATGCTCGAGCTCCTTGCCACTCACCAAGCCACCCGCACTCACGGTTTCGTCAAGCCCCGCGATTGGCATTTTTTGAATAATATAATGGCGATTGAGAAAATGCACATATTTGCAAATACACAAAATGGGGCCATGAATGGCCCATATACGCAAGATTACAGGCACTTGCTTGCCTGTAATCTTGGGTATATGGGCCATTCACAGTCCCATTTGGGATATACAAGAATGCGCACATTTTTGCAAATGTGCATATAGGCATATGCATGAATATGCAAATTTCTGCAAATGCGCATATTCGCTTATATGCAAAATGGGGCCGTCAATAGCCCATATATGCAAGATTACAGGCAACCTGTAATCTTGCCTATACGTCTATTCATGGCCCTGTTTTGCATATACGCGAATAAGCGCATTTTTGCGATCACCACTATATTTTTCAAAAAATGACGATCATGGAGCTTAATGTCACCACCTGAGTGAGTGCAGGCAGCTTGGCCAGTGCAGGCAGGGGGCAAGTGGGGGCAGGGGCTCAGCAAGCATGGTTTGGAGGGAGGGCCCACCAGATTCCCAGATGGAATTGTGTGCCTGTGCCATTCCTACATTCTTATGAGAAAACATCTAATTCACAAGTCCTGAGTCTGAACATGGAACAAAACACATCTTTCTCATGGAATCCATATGTTTCTGAGGCTTGTAATGAGTTTTGAGGGGTGTGTGTGGGGAGGGATGCATACAAAAATTTGAAATGTGGGCATATTTGAAAAATGCACACATTTTCTCAATGAAAAAATGTGTTTGTTTAAGAAATGTACGCAAATAATGCCTACATTTAGAAAACTGCACATGAAAATATGAATGAATTTATGTGCAGGGCAAGGGAGGCTCACAATCTGATGTGGAGCTGGAGCAGAATGTGTTTGGTGATGGAAAAACTGGAACCCTGACAAGATTGAACTTGACAGATTCACCCATTCCTAGTTCTCACCACATCAGCTTTACTGTTGTTCATTTTCTTTTAGCCATGAGCCTCTGCATTAGCCATGGACCTCAGACAGCCCATGGATGTGATTCATAAAACTCACCACTTCATTGTGATTGATGGCACAATTCAAGACATGTACAGAGACAGACAGCAGTTTCTTTTCACAAAGTACCTATTCGATACAAATGGGTTCTTACAATGTAAGTGCCAACCGATCTATCGTATTTTAATTTGAAATTAAATAAGTAAAAACCATTTTTGTCCCTAAATTTAGGTTTCTTTGTATGTTTCTAACATCCATGTTACTTTCATTTTGAGCTCTGCTTTTAGCATTTGGGGGTCCTTGTCTCTAGAACTGGGCAACATTTGCTGGTCTAGGGATCATTCACTTGCTGTACATGGCATGGTCATTGCAGTAAATATGGCTTGGCATATATCAACACAGGATTCACCCAGGCCATCTTGTATCTGCTTTTTATAGAAACACTTCCCAGACATCCAGTTCATTGCTGAAGCACTGAAATGGGAATGTTCAAAGCTCTCAGTTAAACATATCCCCACTGTTACAGTCTCATTTCTGCATCCATTCTGACATGGATATTATGGGAGTGTGAGGTGAGAGTTGGTTCATATATATCTAGGCAGTAGTACTTGCATAAGGTAACAAATCAAAATATAATAGTAAGTTCCTCGGTGAAATTTTCCAGAGATTTAAGGACATCTGCTTATGATATGAATGAAAGGAGACATAAACACATTTAGGCTTTCAGGCTGCAGAGTAGCTGTGTTCTCATGAACATGACCCTGGGGGAGATTGCTTCACCCAGATGTAATCCACCATCTGGGCTCTGCAACATTTCCAACCACTTTGTGTAACCTGTAGAGAGTTACAGAAAGCAGAAGCAAATTCCTGAGAATCTAGTTCAGTAGCAGGTATTCAGATTTCATTTCCTGTTATTCTTGTTGATGTTAAATGTTTACAGAAACCACAGACTGGAATTGAGTTTTAATAAATAATCATTTCCATTGTATGCATAATTTAGCATCTGCTTTATTTTGGAAAGCAGTAAGCACGTTGTGTCATGCCTTGAAGTACACATCAAACTGCTTATTTCAACTCAATGACGAACTGCTTCTATGTATGAACTATATAAAAAAGAAATGCCATAATCTTTTCTTATGTATGCATCTAACTCTTTAGATACACTACTCAGAAAAACATTTATGAATAGTTAATAACATATAATCAAGCTATATTAAATATGTTTTTCTTGTTTGTAAGCCAATCCAGAAGTTTCAAAATAAAATATTTCTTTCACTTTGCATTTGGAATGATTCTTAAAGCACCTATTTTGGAATAAGTTTGAATGTTTTCAGAAAAGCTGATGTTCAGGAAGACATGACTAAGATTACATCCTAAATCTCTAAGCCTGAGCCTTAGGAACACAGACAGGCTGTTCTACAGTTTGCTCCAAAACATGTAACTTATACATTGGTCAGTTTGCGTTGGTCAGGTCTGGATGGGAAACTCCATGAGCCATGTTCATCCTACAGGCTGGGATATCTCCATCCTTGCTATACAGTCCTATGGCTAGAAATACCTTTAAAGGTCTTCTGTGCTTTTTGTCATGGGGCAGTATCCAACTGTGCCATTCCACTATCACAAATGAAATGATGCTGTGTGGGCATCTAGGAAACTAGGTTCTGCAAGAACTATGCTGAGGTCATCGGAGGGTTTGCTCCTGGACCTATGGCCCAACTGGAGTCCACTAGAAGAAGAGCCTTCAGTGTGGCAGCCCACTTCCTTTGGAATTCCCTGCTCCTGGAGGCCAGGCAGGCACCAACACTGCTTTGTTTCTGGCACCTCCTGAAAACAGCACTCTTCCAGGAGGCATTCCTTAATTGAGCAGTTATGGTTTTTATTGCCATTGTGCTTTTAAACAAATCTAATTTTAATGTGGCGTTTTAATCTTTTCATGCTCTTACTGTTTTAACCCTTGTGTTCATTGCTTCAAAATCTGTTCTAGATATTGAGTGATATATAAATATTGTAAATAAATACATAAATATGTGCAAGAGGAGAATCCAACTCAAGTTACATTTGCACAAGTGAGGTTGCGCAAGCAGTTGCACATGACACTTGTGCAGCCTGTGACACAGTGAATTGTGCTACTGATTGCGCATTACACTTATGCAACATGTTGGTCAACCCCCTGCAGGACTGATTGTGCAAACCATGGTGCAATCCGTTGCACAACTGGTTGTGCATTTTGCCTGTGCAACCAATGGTGCATTAGACTTGCACAGCCCATTATGAAACCTGTTACACAAGCATAATGCACAGCCAGTTGCCCAGCAGAAAGATTTGGCAGAGCTCCACTAGCACTATTAGAGTTTGTGGAATGACACCATTGGATACTACCCCAAATTTCCAGCTCTTAAATATGTATTCCATGTGTTTCTATTTTGAAAGATTTAAATATTTGCATCTCTCAGGTATTTTTAAAAATATTCACTGAAGTTTTGTTGTGTTTGAGGAGGTTTTCTTAGCAAGAAACTGTAATCAGGACTCTGAACTTACAGTTCTGACTGTGCTGGGTGTTGGTGGGTGATGGTGTGGGTGAGATACGTGTAGCTAGCTAACTGATCTTTATATTCAGGTGTTAACTGAACATAATTTTCTGGAAGGGGGTTGCAACTGCAACAAAAAAATAATAACGGCAATGTGTGCCCAAGCTCACATGCTCACTGTCAGCATTTTTCAATGATTGATCAAAAATTGTGCAGAATATGGGGGAGAAATACCAGCTATTGAACGCGTTAGCTGAATTATGCAAATGGATGCATGAGTACAATTGCACACATCACAATCATGACTTTTTTTTAACAGACATTAACAATGTGCATATGAAATGTGCACACATAGCCTCTGTGTCTCTCTCAAAAATTGCGGCCTTTATTCCCTTACACACACACGCACACTCAGATGCACACGCACACACAGATCTAGATTACATTGTCTTTGCTAGGATAGTGGGAAAAAGGCCTGGCCCCTTTCAGGAGCTTTCAGGTACTCCTTCACCATTCCACCACTTTTAAGCATCCATACTGGCCACTTGGCAAGCAATCTAGTTAACAAAGGAAAAATATCATATGGGCAGGCCTGGCTAGCAGGTTTGAGCAACTTTAAGCAGTCCTTCTGACTCCATTAAGCCTCTCCTATCCATCCCCATTTCCCAACACCATGAAAGATGTGCAACTGATACATCTCTAGTCACATTTAAACAAGGTATCTATGCATAATTAGTTGTACTAGAATATGGATTGAGATGTTCATTCAAATCCACATCCCACTGAAAGCAGTGTAGTAGGATTTACACTTGATTGTGCATTGGCACGCCCAGTCCATTTACTTCTGCAGTTTCAGTTCCTGCAAGTGATATGTGCCTAGCAGGAATCTCCTTGGCTGAATCAAGTAATGGGCTATTTGAATTAATTTTCTCCATAGCTAATTTTTGTTTGTGCAGCCCATTGCATTGGTGTACAGTGCAAGCTGGTCCTTATATGGATTTCATGGGAATTTAAGTGGTAAGCTAAAAACTATGGCTTTTTTTCCCTCCCCCCACCCCCACAAAAAAACTTCACATCTATAAACTCTAAAGCAGGGATGGACAGAAAGTAGATAGATCTCTGGGTGATTTGCAGTAGATCAGCAAGTATTTCTGCAATTGTTTAACAATTGCAGCAACAAAATGGCACTCCCCACCATTTTCATCCATGCACAGCACACACATTAAATTATACTATCAAAGTTAGGAAAGGTTGACGTAACCAGGGTTGGATTTTAGGGTGGAAGGATTGTGAGTTCTGTTCATTTCTGGTAGTCAAAAGAAATTGCTGGGCTCAGAATTGCTCAATTCTAAATATATGACTTTTACACAAGGCTCTGGTTGTTCTAGAGAAAAACAGAGTAGATCCCACAAGCCTGAAGTCTGTCCAAAGTACTGCTTAAAGAACTGCAACATAGTCAAAACTCCACCCACTTCAGTTACATTATGAAATGAAGAAGTCAGGTCCCTTTCCCTTGCATCCCCTTGTCTCTTCCTACTGTCTGCTAAGCTGAATAACTAACTAGGGATGTACGAAAGGTACTTACCTTTCACGAATTATGTTTATGGTTGGGGGGGAGGCGTTCCGCCCCTCCCCCCAGAATCCTCGCTGGGGGGGAGGCACTCCGTTCCTCCCCCCCCCCGGAATCCTGGCCAGCCAGCTGTGCTCCGCAGCGTTTCTGTGGAGCCGCCGGCCGGCTCCGCCAGCAGCCGGACATCCAGCCGCTGGCTAGCAGGGACGCAAATGGTGGTGGCTATAGCCACCGCTGTTTGCGTCCCTGCAGTCAGCCGTGATAGGGTACGTAAATGTTTACGTAGCCTATCACGGCTGACTTAAAACAAAAACAAAAACGCGCATATGCAAATGGCGGTGGCCACGGCCGCCACCATTTGCGTTCCTTATTTTGGCACGTCTTAGTCTACGTAAACATTTACGTAGACTAAGACGGCGAAAATAAGGGGAACGCAAATAGCGTAGACGCTACGCTATTTGCGTTCCCCTTATTTTCACCGTCTTAGTCTACGTAAATTGTTACATAGACTAAGACATGCCAAAATAAGGAACGCAAATGGTGGCGGTCCTGGCCGCCGCCATTTGCGTACGCGCGTTTTTTTTTTTAAAAAAAGTCAGTCGTGATAGGCTACGTAAAGATTTACGTAGCCTATCATGGTTTTTTTAAAAAAAAACCTAGCCGTGATAGGCTACATAAATCTTTACGTAGCCTATCATGTTTTGTTTTGTTTTTTTTAAACTGCAAATGGTGGTGGTGGCAGCCGGTCGGAAGACCGGCCGCCGGAGCCGCACCGCCGCCGGAGCCACTGCCGCCAGGAAGATCCAGCCAAGGTAAGTCTCGTCCCGGGGGGGGACGGGGGGGTGGCAGGCCGTTCTGCCACCGATTTCGGGGGGCCGAATGTGCTGGCATTCGGCCTCCCCAAGATCCGTGGCGGAATTTTCGTACATCCCTATAGCTAACTAGGGATGGCAGAGAATTCTGCCACGGATCTTGGTGAGGCCGAATGCCTGTGCATTCACCCCCCCAAACTCCATGGCGGAATGGCCTGCCACCCCCCACCCCCCCGCAGATCCCCCCCGGGATGAGACTTACCTGGGGCGGATCTTCCGGGTGGCGGTGGCTGCGGCGGCAGCTGGTCTTCCGACCGGCTGCCACCGCCGCCATTTGCAGTCTTGTGTAAAAAAAAAAAAAAATGACGTGATAGGCTACGTAAAGATTTATGTAGCCTATCATGGCTGGGTTTAAAAAACAAAACAAAAAATGACATGATAGGCTACGTAAAGATTTATGTAGCCTATCATGGCTGGGTTTAAAAAAAACACAAAACCCGTGTATGCAAATGGCGGCGGCTACGGCGAATCTTTACGTAGGCTAAAATGGCGAATCAAAAAGGGACGCAAATAGCGTCCGCTATGCTATTTGCGTTCCCCTTTATTTTAGCCGTCATAGTCTATGTAAATATTTACGTAGATTCAGATGGCCAAAAATAAGGAACGCAAATGGCGGCGGCTGTAGCCACCGCCATTTGCGTATGTTGTTTGTTTTTTGTTTTTTTTAACCCAGCATGAAACCTCCCAAACCCCTTACGAAAAAAGAAAGAAGTTGTGCTACAAGCCCTGCCAATGGGGAGCCCTAGCCAGGAGAAATTGTTAGAGAATTTCTCCTTCTCCTGGAAGAAAATTGGTGATATTGACTCCCAAATTTCTCTGCGCAGAAGTAAGGTGGAGAATTTCAAGAGGCCATTTGTGCACAGCTCCAATCTTTTCCAAAGGCTTCATTTTCCCTTTGTGATGTCTGAGGGCATTTCTACACCAGCCTAAAATCCTGCATTTAAAACAGGGCTTTCTGTTTTAAATGCAGGATCACAACTGACTCCCTTTACACATGTTTCCTTTTCCTCTTCCCCTTTCCCCCTCCCCCCCTTATCTGAGTCTTCCATTATCTGTATTGATCTCATGCCTCTTCTTGCTGCTTTAACTCTTTTGATGGAGGAAACTGAAGCGGAACACAATGGGTTAATTTGATAGCTCATTATCTGCAATCTATTTAAAAATGGAACAAAGGGCATTTAGTGCAGGAGAGGCCCTGGAGGGACATGGCATCATGTAAAGATCCCACAAACTTCCATGAAGGAGCAATCTCAATCGCAGGATAAAAGCCCAGTGTGAAGGAGCCCTGAAAGGGCTTAAGGACTGATCATACCTGTACACCAAACTGAGCCATCTAGGTCTGAAGACAATGTATTCTTCTTTCTCTCCTTTCCATTTTGCTAGCCTGTAGAAAGCCAGTTTTAGGCATCTGGACAGCTGGAATGTGGAAATTCCACAGTTTTAGCCCTTCAGTCCTTCACTTGCTGCTCTTCCTCTCACCCCTTTCCTAGAGACCTGTTCCACCACCACCACCACCACCACCACCACCACCCCACACACACAGACATATGTTATTAATGTCTATCCTACCCTTCTGGTACAAAAGCACCACTCAGGGTGACTTACAATACTTTAAAATTACTATTGTTTAGACCCATTTCAATCTGGCTTCAGGATTAGGTTTGGTACTTAAACAGCCTTGGTCACCCTGATGGATGACCTTTCTCTGGAGACAGAGGGGGTAGTGTGACATTGCGGCTGTTTGCACATAACGCTAAGCCACCATGGGTTAATTTCCCTGTAGGGCTTAGCATAGCATGCTGGCCACCATTTTGAATATGCAAGTGGCAGTGCACTCATAGCTTACCACATCATGAGAAGCCAGTGTTGTGGGTTGTTTGAAAGGGTAGACAACTCTCAAATAACCCATAGCTTGTTTTAGGGTTATCTGGGGGTTGTCTACCCCCTCAAACAACCCACAATGCTGGGTTCAAATGACATGGCAGACCACAACAAGCAGGGGCACCTGTGGGTGCCACCCAGAAAAGGCACCTATGGGCACCCAACATAACATGGCATAAATAAAGTCATGGTGGGATGTTGTGTCATGTGAACTGAGTCAGTGATAATACTCCTTGATCTCTCAGCAGCTTTTGAGAGCATCAACCGTGTTACCTTATTGGATCAGCTCTGTGGGTTGTGTGTCGGAGGTACAGGGATTCTGCTCCTACATGATCAGTTTCAGGAAGTGGCAAGGGGCAGAGGTGGTTCACCTCCATGGCATTGGAACTGTGGGGCTCCACAAGGGTCCATCATGTTCCCCATGTTCTTTAATATCTATATGAAGCTACTAGGTGTGGTTATGGGGATTTGGAGTGAAGTGTCATCAGTCTGCTGACCGTTTTTCCTTGTCATCTGAGTCAGGCGAAGCTGTGCAGGTACTATACCAGTATCTGGAGTCAGCAGTGGGCTGGATGAGGGCCAGTAAACTAAAGCTGAATCAGGCTGAGGCCTTGTGGGTAGGTGGTTCTCATGTCCAGAAACTGGGTGTGCCATCTATTCTAAATGGGATTGCTCTCCCTGTGAAAAACTAGGTGTATAGCTTTGAGGTACTCCTTGATCCAGCATTGTCACCTGAAGCTTTGGTGTCCCCAGTGGCTACAAGTGCCTTTTACCAGCTTTGGGTGGCCATGTGTGGATAGGGGTAGACTCACCACAGTGGTTCATGCTCTGGTAGTGTCCCAATTAAATTACTGTACTACACTGTATGTGTGGCTGGCTGCCCTAAGAGACAACCCAGAGGCTTCAATGAGTGCAGAATGCGATGGCTAGAGATGGACAGACTCATCCACAGCCAGCTTTGTTGGCCGCTTGTTGAGACACTGCCATTGCCCGTCCATCTTCACAGTGCCACACAAACTTCTTGGCAGCTCAATGAATGGCCAATGACAATGAGGCCATGAGGCTGTCCACCCTTTTAGTTCTAGTTGTATATCACTCTGTTATCCACAAGAATAAAGCATGGTTTTAAAATGTTTTGATAAATAAATTAAAATATTAATGTTGTCTGTTTTAAAGTTGCCTTTTTACCAAATAAAGGATTTTTTTAAAAAAGAATTAAAAGATACATTCTTTAAATTTATTCTTGTTTCAGAATTCTGGATTTCTGGTTGCAGGATTGAGGTTTTCAGTGGAGAAATAGAAGCCCTTGTTATTTCCTGGCATACCCCTCTTGTCTTGTCTAGCAAAAGCATGGAAGAACAGACCAATGCTCTTACTATACAAAACCTGAAGCAAAGCAGAGGTAGTGGTGTTACCCCTCTCGCTTCCTTCCTTCTGATTCTTCTGATTCTATTTGCAATGTAGTTTCTATCAAGGGTACAGTGCATTGCCCCTGGATCCCTTTTGCCAGTGCCATTTCTTTACACCCTGCTATACCTCATAAAGCAGGGGGTAGCCATTTATACCAGATATTCACTTCATAGGGTTAAAGGCCCAGCTGCACTGAAATCATGGACTCCATTAGCCAAGACAGCTGTTTTTCCTAAAGTACCTTTTTTTTCCTTTGGGAGGCTGGTAACCCAAGAAGTGAAATTTAATTTCACTTTGGAAATTCTGAATAGAAGTACAACATGCTGGCATACAATCAATATATCAAATTATTCTGATAAGTTCCACAACATGTTTTTGTGTTGTAATGCTGGACCATGACTAAAGAATATTATTGAGGGAACTATATTTTTTTGGTGGAGGCCGGGTTGGGGGGGCACATGAAGGGTTGAATGAGGCAAGACATTTGCCCCAATCTGGGAGCTGACTTTAAAATTGGGGGTGGGGGGCGGAGAGAGGCAAAGCTCTGGAGACAGGTTGTCTCTTCTTCCTACTCTTCTTTAGCTCCTGGGTTATGTGGGAAGGCTGCTTCTCCCCCATTCCTAGCCCAGGAATGGCCAGGTTTAGACCAGGGATAGGCAACATGTGGCCTAAAGCATGTATGTGTCCTCCTCCTCCCATCCTCTTGTGCATCCGCCACTGCCCCTAGATGCCAAATTCAGTGGTGTGGCAGTGGCATGCCCCCCCTCAGCAGTTTGCCACTGAAATTTGGCAGCACACCAGTACAGAGCCATAGAAAGGCAAATTTAGCTTGTTTCAAGTTAAATTTTGCCTTTTTAAATGCTATGCCGCCACCACGCTGCCGAATTTGGTGGGAGTGGCAGGAGCATGTCCCATGGGGGGCTCAGTGGCTGGAAATTGGCCCCTGAACTGCCTGATGTTGCTCACCTCTGCTTTAGATGACTGCAATGCACTCTACATGGGACTGCCCTTGAAGACTGTTCAGAAAGTGCAGCTTGTGCAAAATGCGGCAGCCAAATTAATAACTGGGACCAGAGGTCTGAGCATATAAGACCAATTCTGGCACACCTGCATTGGCTGCCTTTCTGAGCTTGATTCAAGGTGTTGATTTTAACCTATAAAGCCTTACATGGCTCAGGACCGCAATACCTGATGGAGTGCCTCTCCTGACCTGAACATACCCAGACACTACTATCAACATCTCAGGCCTTCCTCCGAGTGCCACCTCCAGGGAAGGCTCAGAAGGTGGCAACAAGGGAGAGGGCCTTCTCAGTAGTGGCCCCCTAACTGTGGTGGAATGAGCTTCCCACTGAGGTCTACCTGGCACCGACACTGTCATCTTTTCAGTGCCAGCCAGGTAAGAACCACCCTCTGTTCCCCCAGAAGGTGGCAACAAGGGAGAGGGCCTTCTCAGTAGTGGCCCCCTAACTGTGGTGGAATGAGCTTCCCACTGAGGTCTACCTGGCCTGTCATCTTTTCAGTGCCAGCCAGGTAAGAACCACCCTCTGTTCCCCCAGCATTTAATGGCATCTGATGGGGCATCCATGTCTGCTGTTTTAAACAAGGGAAAATATTGTTTACTTAAATTGGTTTTAGCTGTTTATATTGTTTTAATTTTTGTGTGCTAAAATTTTTTAGACTGTTTTTATCATGTGTTTTTCGTAACGTTGGTGCATTTTTATGAATTGTTGTAAAGTTTGCAGAGGACTTTGGGTATGGGGCAGTATAGAAATGAAAATAATAACAACAACAACCATAACAATAACAATAGACAGAAGAATGATGGTATGCAACCAAAAAATCTAGAAGCCATATGCAGGTGTTTGCCTGCTCCCATGTAGGACTAAAGTATGTAGGTGGATATGGGTGTCCATGTAATCCCTATGCACCAGGTACCCAGTTAGACCTTTGCGTATTGAGCATGAAGGTCTGAAGAGGGCTCTGGAAATGTGTTCGGCAGAATGTGCTTATAGAGTGTAGCGGAAATATGGAAGACCATTGTATATCAAGGACTCAGTGGTGCATCAGTTCTCCTGCCCTTGTCTAGAGTGCCGTTGTGTCTGTTTGTTTGGCTGCTGGTGAGGGGGGGCAGGGGGTAGCCATGCTAGTTCCCAGATAATCATTTGTTGATTCTGAATTCAGGGCAAGATAAAGACTTTGGCAGAATGTTAAGGCCAGCCAGCTGAGAGCGGAGATGGGAGCTATCTGTGTTGGGCTGCCTGCCTGCTAACTGTTGAGGCTGGTTGTTTTCCAGTCTACAAGAATGTAGAATGTGTGAAGTCATGGTGCCATGTCCACAATGGGAGGGATCAAGGGGATAGTATATGATTCCCTCAGAGTCAGAGCCTCCCAGTTCAGAATCTCTCCACAAGCTGATCCTGAACTGGTGCTGTGGGATAGGCTGTTGTGGGGTTACTTTTGCAGCTGATCTTATTGGGGTTCCCAGTAGCTGAAGGAACGTATGCTTTATGCTTTGAATGTATTGTCTTGCTTTTTCTTGCTTTATCAGCCCATTTTGGCTAAATAATCTTTCTTTCCTTCACCCATTGGTGTGTTCATTGCCTCTGAATTAGGGATGTCAGAGAATTCTGCCACGGACTTCAGTGAGGCCGGATTCTAAAGAATCCACCTCCCCCGGAATCCGTGGTGGAACGGCCTCCCCCCGCACCACCCCGCGGAATCCCCCTGGGACGGAGCTTACCTGGCAGCGGATGCAGCTCCAGCGGCTCCGGCGGTGGCAGATGTGGCAGTGGCAGATCCTCCGGCTGGTCTCCTGGCTGCTGCCTGGCTGCTGCGGCTGCAAATGGTGGCCGTTGTAGCGAACACCATTTGCGTGGCTGCTTTAGCGTGATAGGCTACTTAAATACTTATGTAGCCTATCATGGCAAAGAGCAGGGGCGCAAATGTCAGCCACTACACCATTTGTGCCACAGCTCTTTACCATGATAGGCTACGTAAGTATTTACATAGCCTATCACAAAAAAGGCAGCCATGCAAATGGCATAGCGGCCGCCATTTGCGGCCGCAGCAGCCCAGCAGCAGCCGGAATTCCGGCAGCTCCGTGGAGTTACTGCAGAGCAGAGCTGGCCAGAGAGGATTCGGGGGGGGGGGATGGAGCGCCTCCCCCCCCACTGTGGATGGCCCCAGCGGAACCAGGTAAGTGTTTCATACACCCCCCTTTGTTTCCAGTCCCCTGATCATCTTTGTTGCCTTCCTCTGAACCCCCTCTAGTTTGTCTGCATCCTTCTTAAAATGTGGTGCCCAGAACTGGACACAGTACTCCAGATGAGGCCTAACCAGTGCTGAGTAGAGGGAAACTAGTACTTCCTGGGATTTGGAATCTATATTTCTATTAATGCAGCCCAAAACAGCATTTGTCTTTTTTGCAGCCACATCACATTGTTGGCTCATATTCAACTTGTGATCGACAACAATTCCAAGATCTTTCTAGCTTGTAGTGTTGTTGAGCCACGTATCCTCCATCTTGTAACTGTGCATTTGGTTTCTTTTTCCTAGGTGCAGAACTTGGCATTTATCCCTATTAAATTTCATTCTGTTGTTTTCTGCCCAGTGCTCCAGCCTCTCAAGATCACTTTGAATTTTGTTTCTGTCTCCCAAGTATTAGCTATCCTGCCCAATTTTGTGTCATCTGCAAATTTGATCAGCATTCCCTGCACCTCCTCCTCCAAGTCATTAATCAAAATGGTGAAGAGCACTGGGCCTAGGACTGAGCCCTGTAGTACCCCACTCATTACCTTTCCCCAGTTTGAGAACATCCCATTGATAAGCACTCTTTCAGTCCGATTCTGTAGCCAATTGTGGATCCACTGGATTGTTGTTTCATCTAGCTCACTTTGAGCTAGTTTGCTCATCAGGATATCATGGGGCACTGTGTTGAAAGCTTTGCTGAAGTTGAGGTATATTATGTCCACAGCATTCGCACAGTCCACAAGGGAGGTGACTTGATAAAAAAATGAGATCAGATTCATTTGTTCTTGACAAATCCATGTTGGCTTCGAGTAATCAGTGCATTGTTTTCAAGGTGCTTCCAGATGGATTGCCTTATCAACTGCTCCAGAATTTTCCCAGGGATTGATGTCAGACTGACTGGTCTGTAGTTCCCAGGTTCCTCCTTTTTACCCTTTTTGAAGATAGGGACAACATTCGCCCTCCTCCAGTCATCTGGCACTTCACCCGTGTTCTCCATGATTGCTCAAAGAGAATAGACAGTGGTTCTGAGAGTTCTTCTGCCAGTTCCTTTATTAATCTAGGATGCAGTTCATCTGGCCCTGCAGATTTGAACTCATTCAAAGTAATTAGGTGTTCCTGGACCATATGCCTATCAATCTCAAGCTGCAATCCTGCCCCTTCAGCCTGTACTTCGCCTTTGCCAGGGGGCTCATAGACCCTCTTTTGGGAGAAGACTGAGCCAAAGTAGGAATGGCGCACCTCTGACTTTTCTTTGTCATCTGTTATCATTTTGCCATCTTTATTTAATAGCTGAACCACCATTTCTTTCCTCTGTCTTTTACTGTGCATGTAGCTGAAGAAAGCCTTTTTGTTGCTTTTAGCATCCTTTGCTAACCTCAGCTCATTCTCAGCTTTAGCCTTCCTGATGCCATCCCTGCAATTCTGTGCTACCTGCCTGTACTCTTCCTTTGTAGCTTGGCCTTCCTTCCACTTCCTGTATGTGTCCTTTTTTGTTTTCAGGTCATCTCTAAGCGTTTTGTGAAACCACATTGGCTTCTACTGTTGTCTTCCACCTTTTTTTCTTGTTGGAATTGTTTGTAATTGTGCCTTGAGAATTTCCTTTTTTAAAAGCTCCCACCCATCTTGGACTCCTTTTCTCGCTTGCCATGGGACCTTACTTATCATTGTCCTGAGTTTATTAAAATCAGCTTTCCTAAAATCCAGGGTACACATTTGACTACACTCGGCTTTTGCTTCCCTTAGAACCAAGAACTCAAGTATAACATGGTCGCTTTCCCCGAGAGTTCCTGTAACTGCTACTTAATCCACTAAGTCATCTCTGTTGGTTAGGATCAAGTCAAGGATAGCTAATCCTCTAGTTCCTTCCTTCCTCTACTTTCTGTAGGAGGAAGTTATCTGCCACACAAGTTGGGAATTTCCTGGAGGGGCCATGTTTTGCAGAATTTGTCTCCCAACAAATATTGGGGAAATTGAAATCCCCCATTACTACTACATCATTCTTCCTTGAAACATTGGCTATTTGCTTTTCAAAAGCTTCACCCTCGTCTTCTCCTTGATTAGGTGGCTGGTAGTAGACTCTGACCACCAGGTTCCTTTTATTCTTTGCTCCATTTATTTTGATCCAGATGCTCTCGATGGGGCTACCAAGCTCATCCTCCTGGATTTCTGTGCAGAGATATGTATTTTTCACATACAGTGCAACCCCACCTCCCTTTCTGTTCCTCCTGTTCTTTTTGAACAAGTTATATCCTTCAATTGCTGTATTCCAGTCATGAGGGTCATACCTATCAAGTCATAATTTCCCTCTTGGAAATTATATCCCAATCCAACCCAAATGTTTTTGGTTTAAGGAAGAGATGGATATATTTTAATTATACATTTTAATTATATATTTTAATTGTTGAACACATTTTTCCCCATTAGCATGCCTGATAAACAGCAGTACTCTATTAGCCACCAGCAAGAGCCTCGCTGGTACTAGGGATACATTAGGCTTGCAGGTGCTAGGGATAAGGCTTTATCAGTGGTGGCCCCACACCTTAGGAGCTTGTTCCCCAGTGAGATATGTATAGTGTCATCACTGCTGGCTTTTAAAAAGAAGACTCTGAGGACACATTTATTCCAGTCTGGATTTGGTACTTTAAAATCATTAGTTGCTGCTTCTGCTTCTGCAGCTGTGTGTATGTGTGTGTTTAATTATAATTGTATGTTCATGTTATTGTAATATTGTAAGCTGCCTTGCAAGGGCAGTGCACCCTGAAAGTGGGTTAAACATCTTTAAAATAAATAATATACATTCCTGATGCTTTTCTGAAATCCAGCTATGTTTTAATTTCTCCTTCTTTCTCAATCTACATCAAGAAGCCAAAACCTAGATGCCTTCATATAAAATACTTTTCTTCTTCTGAAGTTAGGAGTGGCTGGTTAGTTTTAATTTACTACCTCTACTACATTTTTGTTATATCCTGAATCAAGGCTTTAATAATTTTACAAAAATAACCTTTGAAAATTCACACAGGAGAGCCAACAAGGTCTTGTACTATATTAATTGATTAAGTGAGCCAAAACCTGCAATTTATTTAAATTTATAATGAAGGGCAGAAAAAAGGCCTGCGTAGTTACATTCTTGGCATATTCAAGGCAGAAACCTTTCTGAGGCTTTGGCCTGGTATAATTTTATTAGTTTTGCTGACATGATCCTTATGTTACAACTATAATGCTTAGCATTTAGCTCATAAATGGATATAATAAAACTTGACCTTCATTCCCGACTTTCATCTTTAAGAAATTTGATGGCTTCCTTTATTAATTAATGTGAATTATGATTCTGTCTTTTAAAACTTTTTGTATGTGCGGCCTTCACACACATGAAGTTTGATGAAAAGTTACTTTTGCATGTAAACTGAATGGACTTTTCCCTGATCTATGCAACTTTCAATGTCTTTGTTCATGAATGGAAAAACTCAATATATATTCACTCTAGTGTTACATCTTTTGAGTCCTATGAGGAAAAGTTGAAGGGATTTTGTATGTTTAGCCCAAAGAGACATTTAAGAGGTGATATGACAGCCATCTTCAAATATTTGAAAGGCTGTTGCATAGATAATGGAGCAAATTTATTTTTTTTCTAGCCAAGAGGACAGGACCTGAACCAACAGGTTCACAGTACAAGAAAGCTGATTTTGACTACACATTACGAAGAACTTCCATACAGACTGTCTTAGAAGTAGTTAACCCTCCTTCATTAGAGGCATTTACTTATTTATTTGGTACTTTATATTAGATAAAAAGTTCTTGCTTTTGGTTTAGAAGAAAAGGATGCCAGGCTGGCAGCAGTGGATCCAACACTATTTTATTGAAACGTTTTGCAAAACGGGTGCAGAGCAGTCTGGACCCCGAGACACGTGTGCAAAAGCCTTTTATACCATATCACTTCAATTGTTCTTGCCAGTAACCAATGAAACAGTCAGTACAGCAGCTTACCAAGTTAATAGCCAATAAACAGTCAGTATCAGCCTACCAAGCCGTTAGTCATGAGCGCGTCATTATGGTTCTCCTTTTTGCTCCGCCCACATTTTTCCCGCCACTCGGGCTCCTACGTAACTGAGGCACCAACTGTTATGGAGTCTCTTTTTCTAACAATTATTATAACAATCACTCTATAATATAAGTTCATCCAGCAGATCAGTGGTGCAACTAGGTAATTTTAGATCTTTGACTTAATGGTCTTATGGCCCTCCCCTTTGGGCAGCCATTTTGAATTCAAGCATACAATTAACGTTTCTCCTCCCCACCCTGCCATTCCATGCTTTATAACTGCTTCTACTTTTCTGATAGGATAGAATAGGAATGGGCAACTTCAGGTAGTCCAGGGGCCAATTTTCCTCCCAGAACCCACTATGGGCTGCACTCCTCCCCCACTGCTGCCCCCACACATCACAAAAGTGAAGAAAGGGTCGAAGCAAGCTAAATTGGTCAGTTATAAGCCTCTGTACCAGTTTCCCACTGAATTTCAGCAGCAAACTGTGACATTTTAAAAAAGAAAAAACAAACAAACAGGGGTGGTAGAGGCAACCGGGGTAGGGGCTGCATGGGGGTGGGGGCTGCATGGGGTGGGGTGGGGTTAGAGAGGAAAAAAACTGTTTGCCAACCCTGATAAAAAAGAAATACTCTCTGATCATGTGCAGTTTTTCATTTTAAACTCACTTAAATCATAGCACCATCATGACTACAGGAATAAAACGGTGTCTGCTTTTGCTGCCATCAGGCTGAACACATTTACTTGAGAATAAAAAGCATTTCTCCCCCCCCTCCCTTTTAAGGATAATTGATTTTAAAGTAAAAATAATAACAAGAATATTTGTAACCATGTACATGTCTGGCTGCTGACTCCTGACTGTAAAATGTCTTTTAAAATAAGGAAGAAAGGATGTTACAGTGAGCAGCATCAGCCCCAGTTGGTCCTGGCATGCCCATGCTAGCCCAGGTGCTGGTGATGGGCTGGTTTGCTCTTGCTCCCATCACTTCCCACTCTCTGGTAGGGCATCTGGGCATGGGGGCTAGATTGCAGAGCCATAAATATTGATCCCAAGTGCCATGCACTGAGCCTGATGGCCTCCCATCAGTAGCCACAGATTTCCTGTATCTATCAGCAACGGTTGGACTAGATTACCATTGACATCCCTCCCAGGGCCGGCACTATCATGAGGTAGGATGAATTCCCTGCCTCAGTGTGCGGTGAACGGTGGACACTCCCCTGCCCCCACGAGAGAGCGCCACTACAGCGGGTGCTCTGGACTGTTCTGTCTCCTGGCCACCCACGGTGGTATTTCCCACAGTTGGAGAGTTCTCAGAAGCTGCCACCCAGTGCTCTGGAGAGCCCTGCCAGCTATTCTCCCACTGTGGCAAATGCTGCAGTGGGAGAGCATCCAATGGGAGAGCAGGCAGCAGGGGGCTCCAGAGCAGTCACCCATCCCTTAGCTCACTCTGAGAATAGGGGACAGGCTCTCTGTAGGAGTAGTAGTACAGTTTGTTACGGTAAAGAACCAGCATATCAGAGCAGTTAAAACAATAACATACCATAACAAATCAAAGATTAAAAATAGGACTATACAAACTCCAATAAAAGAAAACAAGAAAAACCCATCTATAAAACATACAATGATTTGTCACCTCTCTCTGCTGCACACCTAGTCACTTTAACCGTGACCTGACAACAATTCCAATCAGACAAGAGATACTCTAAATAAAATTCATCGGTTCTATGGGGATTTTTTTGTATAATCAGGATAAGAGAAGATTGGAGATCTCGATAAACATGGCAGCAAAGTAGGACATGTCCCACTGTCTCTACTTCTCCCACTTCACAGGGGCATGACCATTCTCTGTAAGGGATCTTTTTGAATTTACCTTTCAAAAGTGCAGAAGGTAAAACATTGAACTTGCCTAACGTAGATGCTGTTCTGAGTTTAGGAATGGCCAAACTGGCCAAATAATTAGCAGGTGCAAATTCCCCTCTGTTATCCCTAAAAGCAGGGTACAAAACTGTCAGACTTAAATGATTTCAAAGTTCAGTATCCCAAATTTTCTGAGAAATGTCCATTTTTGCTCTGCCACAACCTAAGGTTAAGATAACAGTAGGAGAAAAATAGTTTCCTGTTCAGTGATTTTTTCCACTTTGACTGGAAGGAATCAGTTCACGTAAGTGGAGCTAGTCCTACAGGTGAGAACATAATTTTTAACCAAAAATGAATCTTGTGGAGTGGAGCCCTATATGGGTCTCTACCAAAATTTGCCCTGCTTCTAATTGATTGCATTGGGCACACCGCTTGGAATATCAAATATTGCTCTCAAGAATTTGGTTTGCACAGCTTCCAATAGGGCAAAATTTTCATATACACATACTTCTGAGCCATACAACATCTGGGCTAGTACATTTACAACAAAAACCTGGGCCCCATCTACATGAGCCATTTTACTCCAGGTCTGCTGCGATCTGAGGACCTTCAGGACATACGATATAGTCGCCAGTGCAGCCTAAACGTGGTTTTCACAGGGAAAATGCAGATTTCCTCAGAGGTGTTTTGCTACATTTTTTTTAAGCTTGCTGTGGGTATACAATGGTTGCTGAGCTGTCTGTCCCTTCCTCGAAATGACTTTGCAGTTTGCGGTAGGTGTGGGGTAGGCGCACTTAGTGATTGCGTCACTCAGTGACACCTTTCCACTCCTCATTCCTCCCTGTTCCTTTGCAGCTGCTCAGTAACAGAGAGGTATCCATTTTGGAATGATAGGTAAGCACGTAGCTCTCACGTGAGCATGGCCCTTCGCATGTGCGAACCATCATGAGAGTTACCATGCCAAACAGTTGGCAGGGTAACAAAGGAGCAGACTACGAACCAAAGAGGAATGGATTGACACAAAAGAACCCCTAAAATACAAAACAGCCACTAAAACCTGATGTGTTGCACGCACCCCCACCCTCATGTGGCTGCACAGCTGTAAAAAAAAAAAAAAAGAGCAGTGCGATTGCCACAGTTTACTTCACTTTAATGGCCATGTGTCAGGGCACAATGGATTTTTCCATTGGACAAGTCTGCAGTAAATTGTGCATGTACTGCAGCAGAAGCTAATTTGCAGCTGCAATACTGTGCAGTTATGATGGAAGGAACTTTGAAAGTGGTGCTGTGTAGATGACCCCCTGGACAGCTGAAGGAACTTGCTGACCTCCTTTATTATAGAAGAAGGAGAGGAGTGCCTTTACACTCCTCTGCACGTTTGCAGTAGCATTTTTTGTCTGGGCCCTCCATATTCCTGATGAAAGAAAGGTTATTCCAAAATACCATGGGTAATAACCTGCTCAACTGGACGATCATTTCTTTGCCTTTGCTGCTTTAACCTCTTCCTGGAAAAAAACCCCACAACCTTAGATTTATCATAATTGATTACCAATAGTTCCTTTTTACAGTAGCTGTCCAGGGCCCTCATCAAACGCCTCAGTCCAGCACTTGTCAGTGATAAAAGAACTGTGTCATCTGCATAAAGCAGAATTGACAGAGGTCTGCTAGACAAACTGGGGTGGTGAGAGCATACCTCTGCTAGACATTTGATCAAGTAATTAATATGAAAGCTAAACAGAGTGGGAGCTAAAATACACCCCTGTTTCACTCCATTAAAAGTGGGGATAGGCCTAGATAGATGACCTGCATTGTTACATCTTCCCTGCAGTTGAATATTTTTATATAGACCATGGATAAGAGTCAACAAACGACCATCAATATTATTGGCCTCAGACTTTCCCCACAATCTGTCTCTTGATATCAGATCAAAAACTGATTTAAAATCAATAAAGAGCTCCCCTGGCTGCGGCTGTGTACTTTTCAACCAGATGTTTCCGAACAAGCCCATGGTCGACTGTGGAATGCCCTCCCCTAATCCAGCCTGCTCATCTTCCAAAATATTCTCCTGATCCATCCAGTTCTGCAATTTCTCAAGTAAATGACTAGCATACAGCTTACTAATAATATTCAGTAAGCGAATAGGACTATAATTTGCAGAATCAGATCTTTTCCTTTAAAAAAAATTGAATAATAATAGCAAGCCCCCAGTCCTCTGGAATACATGCTGAATGAGTGATACTTGGAAATAGTGCAGCCAGAACAGGGGCCCACCAATCTATATTGGATTTGAGTAATTCAGGTGGGATATTATCATTCCCAGGTGCCTTACCCTCATTAGGTTTGGAAATTAAATTCTTAATTTCTATAGCAGTTACAGGAGGCCACTCAGGGAAGTTATATATATTAGCCCATTCTATCTAATGGCCATTCTGCCCTATCAGATAAATGCTGCTAAAATGGGATTCTCAGGAGTTCGCAGGGGTATATCCCTTACTAACTTACATTTTTGGCCAGCCCCTAGCAACCATCCTCTAATAAGTAGGGCTGTGCATGGACCTCCCAATCCGACTGAGTGGCTGTTTCGAGGCTTTCGAGGTGGGCCCAATTTGGCTCGGGCTGATTCAGCCCCCCCCCCCCGACTTGCTTCGGCCTATGAAGCTGAAGAGGAATTTGGACATCCGAATCCTGCTTCATCCCCCCAACATGCTGCCCAGCCCCCAGCTCCTTACTTGGACCCTTGTTCTGTCTTGTTGTTCTGTGGGATGGGGGGAATCATCATTTTTAAAATGGCAACTCCCTGTATTTCTGGAAATACAGAGAGTTTCATTTTTAAAATGACTAACCTCCCCCGTCCCCAGAACAACAAGATGGCTGCTGGCACACATCCATAGAACACAGGTAAGGAGTTGGGGGCTGGGCAGTGGGGGCGGCATGGCAGCTGGGCTACCAGATCGCACCAAAGCACAGCAAAGCACTTTGGAGTGAACTGCTTCACTTTGTGCCACTTTGTGCCCCCTCCACCTCATCTCAGAGGCAGCCCAAAGCAGCCCAAAGCACCCTACTTCGACTTGGAGCTCAGGCTTCAGGCCAAAGCAGTGCACAGCCCTACTAATAAGTAATTGCATCCTTTTCCCTGGATACTTTTATTAAACCCTGCCAGGACTCCCTCTAAGCCTGGTTCTTTTTTGCCTTAACTAGGTTTTTATATCTCCTCTTCACCTCAAACCATTCTGTAGGTAATGCTGATAAATTTCTTTCCCCTAAGATCTATATTTGTTGATCAGAGAACATTTCATGTCAATACATTCATGATCAAACCAATGTTTAGACTTACTGAGTAGGACATGTTTTCTAGCCACACTCTTTTGTTTCAAACAATTTTGTAGAACCAGAATCATCTGCTGAGACACTTCAAAGACAGTTTCCACAGTGTTCACCAACAACAAAGTGTTGTGTTGGCGAAGGCACATATCTGAATATAATAGCTCTTTGAATCATTCTCAGCTTAGGTGA
Organism: Heloderma suspectum; assembly: GCF_057233095.1. Lineage (NCBI taxonomy): Eukaryota > Metazoa > Chordata > Lepidosauria > Squamata > Helodermatidae > Heloderma > Heloderma suspectum. The sequence goes on from NC_139462.1 coordinate 77,620,506, forward strand.
CCATCTGGTATGTGAGGCTCTTATTTCAGTTTCTTCAGTTGGTTCTTGGTCTTGAATCATTTGATTACCACAATTTAAAAATAAAAGCAATCATGCCCCTGTTAACAATTACTAGGTCGAGCCTGTTTAACATTTGCTTAAGACATAACCCGGCATAATTACACCCCTTATCTTTAGATTGTCTGACTGGTAGTTTAAGTGCCTCATCTCTTACAGGTGGGAGTTCATGGCAATGTGAATACAAAGCCTCCTCATTCTGTCCTATTCTGGCATTAAAGCTCCCTACCACTATAACAGTGGCTTCTAGGTATAGGGCTGTTAATTTAACAATATATTCTTCTAGTCTTAACCAAGTATCCTTCACCAATTCGTTTTGACCACGAGGAGGCAAATAACTGTTTATTACCAGTAACCAAGCCCACTTATATTTAATAACCAAAGCATTCACAAGACCAGCCAAAAGGTCAAGACTAATGTTAAGAGCTCAGATGTTTGTGGAGACCAGCAAACTCAAGCCTCCTTTAAGACATCCTCCCTTGAAACTTGGGTTTGCTTCCAATGTGTAGACTGTGAAGCTATCTAGGACTAGGTTCTCCCTGGCCCATGTCTCCTGTCATAAAATTATATCATGTTTCTTAATATAGCCCAAAAAGGATGAGTCTGCAACTTTATTCTGCCATCCTGAGATATATTCCATGAAAGAAGTATTAGCTAGGCATTTGAGTGATTTGGCTCTTGTCAGGCCCTAGCAGATGGCATTCCAGGCCTTGCCTGCTTATAAGATGAATTCTGAGTTTTGGATGGAATGTCCAGTTTGCCACGTTTCCTTCCAGGTATTCAATAGCCTCTATAGATGGGCTCAATTTGCTAACATTCGAAACCACTGGACAAATTGTGCCGGGTTGATCACCTGATGGCTCAGTTTTCCTCTGTGGAGATCCCTTTTCCTCTTCACCTAAATATCTCAGATCTGTCCAGGACTTAGACACCCCAGGATTTGCATCAATTAAAATAGGGGGTGGATCTTTCCCAGTATGACTCTGTTCAATGTCATTTAATGGTGGATTGACTTCTGCAATGACCTGGCATTGAAGATCGCAAGTGGTACTTCCAGAGAAGGCTTTCTGCAGAGAAAGCAGATGGCGCAGCTCGTCAGAGCTCACCCTTTCTCAGAGCTAGGCACTGTGGGAGGGGTATCCCAGGAGATTGCCTGAAGTATGCTTCTTGAATGTTCTGAAGCAGTTCATATTAAAATTTCTTTTTTTTTTTTAACTATGCATGGATTGAGAGAAAATACATTTAAAAATAGATATTTAAATGTGGATTTTCATGCAGATTTTTTTAAAAAATGCAGATTAATGCAAAAACAGGACAGAACACACGTACAAGTGAACACATTCAAACGTGACATGAAGCAGAAATAGACAAATGTGTCCATAGAGGTGAATTTCAGTGACACATTTCCTATTCACCACAGAAATGCACTCTATCTTTAGTTAGATTTTTTCATTACTGTATCACAAGGACTTAAGGCAGGTTATTGCTAGGTTAAGTGATGTGTCCTCTAACTCTAAGAAAGGTGCCCCAGTTGCATTGTGCACCTCTACTTCTGACAATATTTAACCCCATCAAATGAAACTGAACTGCTAGAAATTGATTGATGCAAAAAGGGCAGGCTTTGAGGAACCAGGGGATAAGAAGGTCCTTTGCTCTATTACAGCACTTTCTCTGGGAGAATGGTAAACAAATAGACATTCTATCTATTTCCAATGCTTGACCTTACAGTGTTTAGCACAAAGCTTGAGTCAAAAAGCTTCAGCAACATACATAAGTTGGTGTGAAGTAATTGATGGCAGACTAGGAAACTCTTTCCCACTTTCCTCTCTCACCCGCCTCCTTTCCCAGGTTTTAATGTCATTCATTCCCCACCACCCTAGGCAAAAGGGTTGGGGAAGCTGTGCCAAGAGATGCACAAAGTAGGGCTACTGTATGTACACAGAACTCTACAATGTCATGTAGATTTTCCTCCTTAACTTCCTTCTTGCTCCCTCCTTGCTGTCCATCCAACATTCTGGTCATCCTGTTTGAAGCATTAGCACCCAGGTCTCCCTCTGGGAGGGCGTGCTTGCCAGTCACATTCTGACTTTTCTGGCTAAACTGGGATACATCACACCCAAAAGATGTTTTTAGTTTTGAATTTGCATCTTTAATACCAATCACATTCCAACTCCTTATGATGGAATCTGTTAACCATCCAGAGTTGCAGCAGTGGCTCATCGGCTTCAGGTCTGTGCAATTTCCCCAGAATATAAAACTTATCAGACTTCTGCATTACTGTATCATTAGTTGCCCTCTCAGCTTGGCTTAGCTGTATCAGCCATCAACACTTCCTAGTCTTGCTCAGTTCAGAAATACAACCTTTCGCTTATCTTCCTTTTCATCATAACCTGCTGCCTTCATCTTTTTATATATATATATATATATATATATATATATATATATATATATATGCAAACTACAAACAACAGAACACAAATACAAATTGTTCTGGCTTAGGAGCAATAAAGAGGCATGGGTCAACTCACAGGAGGATTCCTCTAGCAATACAGTAAGGCTCAGGTGCTTGCTTGCTTGCTTATTTATTTATTTATTTCATTTCTATACCGCCCGATAGCCGAAGCTCTCTGGGCGGTTCACAAAAATTAAAACCAAACAGCACACAATAAAACAATTTAAAATATATAGAACATTAAAACCACAATATAACAATACAACCACAATAAAACCTAGCAGCAGTGCAGGAGTTTAAAATACAGATTTAAAACAGCAAAGCTAAAAGTCTAGAAAGCTAAAATGCCTGGGAAAATAAAAAGGTCTTCACCTGGCGCCGAAAGGAATACAATGTAGGTGCCAGGCAAACCTCACTAGGGAGCTCATTCCACAGCTGGGGTGCCACAGCAGAAAAAGCCCTCCTCCTAGTAGCCACCCGCCTCACTTCCTTTGGCAGGGGCTCACGGAGAAGGGCTGCTGAGGAAGATCTTAAGGTCCGGGCAGGCACATATGGGAGGAGGCGACCCTTCAGATAACCTGGCACCAAGCCGTTAAGGGCTTTAAATGTTAATACCAGCACTTTGAATCGGGCCCAGAAATGGACTGGCAGCCAGTGGTCATAAGGCATGTGGTCCTGGGGCATGTTTGCTGGTCCCAGGGACTCCATCCCTGCATCTGGATCTGGGCCTGAAAGATCACGGCAAAGTGTTGGTGCATGCAGAGTAAGCTGTGAGCCAACACAATTTTGGACATTGCACAACATCATGACTGATCACGGGACACATCACATAACATAAGGCATCAGGCTTAGCTTCGAATTTCCTGGCTTTGTTGAGCTGAGCCAACATGAGATAGCCTTAACAATGGTCTTAAACCAAGCCCAGCCAGGTTTCTTTTTTTATCACTGAATATTAAAATCTTCCATAACACATTCAAGTTCAAGGGTGCCTTTCTCACTAAAAAGAAATAACAATTATTATGGAAAATGCTTACTTAATTCATAATTCCAGAGGCTCCTAATTCATTTCTTCAGTGTTTGAATAGCACAATTTGCATTAGGGATATGTGAATTAACAAAACCTGAGCTGATTGATATTCTCCCATTTCTACCTCAAAGCTCATTCCAAATTGTGACTGTGTTACACAGTGAGCTTTTTTCTTTCCACACAAAAAATCCGTGTCTATTTTCAAGCATATTTTTTAAAATATACGCATCAATTGTGCATATTTTTAACATATGCATTTTCCTTCCATTGATTAAGGCATGCTTGTGTGTATTTTTGGAATGCAGTGCGAATTGCAAAGCAAGCTCAGAACTGTATGAACTTTGACTGCAGGCTGTGTTGGGGTCCATGTTTGGGCCCAGGAGGTGAAAACTGGATAAACTCTGGTCAAAAACAAACTGAAATGAATGTTTCATACATCCCTAATTTGTATCAAATTTAAATAACAGTTGGGTTGGAACCTGAATTAGGTGTATGTAACTGGGCTGGTGGAAGTGCATCTTCTCCATGCCCCCCAAAATGCTACACAGGGGCGGCTGAGGTAGGGATGCTGGAGAAATTTGAGATGGACTAAAATGAGCTTGGATTTCTAAGAATCCAAACTGCAGAATCCACTATGGATCGACCCCCTCAGGCCGCATGGAGTCTGTAGACTTCTGGATCTTTTTTTACTTCCCTGAAATTTATACATATTTATTCATAGGAAAATATGCACGTTTCTGCTGAGACTGGTAAATATACGTGGGGAAAAGTTGAATGGATCAAAGGACAATACACTAAATGTTATGTACTAAGGTAAATTATGCAAATTGCTGTGAACCCTCTTACAGAATTATTTGTATATTTTTCTGCATAATGAAAAAAGAATGCATCTGTCTGTGAGCGGACAGTGGAATGAAAGGCACCTGAAACACAGATGGAGCAGATTTTATATACTCCATACATCCCTAGGCTGTGGTGCAGGGAAGGGGGAAATACCCCAAAATTGGGTAAAGGCAACTGCTGTAAGCAGAGTTCTGTTCATAGAAGTTACTTCCACCTGATTTTTGAGGATCTCATCATTCCCCTAACAGCACAGCCTACCCTCTCCAACACTATGTGTAGCCATTTCTGCAGGCTAGAGAGGCTGCCCTAAGGAGAAGGCGGGGTGTGTGTGCGGAATTCCACTTCTGCCAGCCCTGTTGCACATGCCTGGACCTGGATCTAGCCCATTGTTAACAGGTACACTAGGAATATAATTATTCCCTGTTACCCATGTTTCACAAATATGTTTGTAATTTTTGTTAGCATTTTGATATGCATTTATTTCACCAATAACACATCCCACAGCCAATTAGCTTCCCTAGGCTTTTTAAAAGATTTCCAGAACTTGGCAAAAAATGATTCTAGTCACAGTCAGTAAAGACATAATTGGAATCTGAATACTTTGGGGAGTAATATATTTGAAAAAAAAATGTATAAAAGTATTTGTAGGGCCCAAATGTAACCTAATTTTAAATATTTCATTAATAATATTTATAACCATTTTCCAGACCTTGACTTGTTGCATAACCACCACTGTTTATCTATTTGTCACAACTCTGAATCCTTTCCAAGAATCTGCTGTGTTAGCTGACAGGTCCGGTTCTTTAAGAGGCATTTAACTGCTTCATAGTTGTCATTCCCCCCTGTTATTCACAGTAATCTCTTTGACAGACACCATGATAGGAGTTTTTTTTGTCACCCCATTCCCCGAGCCATGTTATATTCTCTGAAACATTGATCTATTAAATGAGAAGCAGTCTTAACATGAAATCTGGGTTGTTTTTTACAAGTATAAAATAACTGTATACTTTGCCTAGCCTTCTCTGAGCTCTGGCAGTTAGAACCAGCTCAAATGGGCTCTGTGTTACAATTAGGGATGGGGTGAACATTAACCACAAAGGAGCTTGCAAATGGATCTTTCCAGCCTCTCATTGTCTGGAAATGAAATGTTGATGTCATTTCCAGCCAGTGGGATGGATGCAGGGGATTTCTCATCAGGGATGAATTTAAGAGGAGAAGGAGAGAAAGATGCAAGACCAGGAAAAAAAGTATTTGAGAAAATGGCTATCAACAAAAAATACCATCCCTGCATAATGGAGAGCAATTTATTCTGAACATACAGCTGTTCCAGGAGCAGGTGTGTCTCCGTGTTCTACTTCTCACACACGGCAGTTGATGTTCCAGTGCTGCACAAATATTGCTATCAGTTGTTTATTATTACCAAGAGCCATTGGAGTGAGTGGAGTAATAGCCCTGGTTGAGGTGGTAGCTCCGAAACCACATTTCTTTCATCATCTCCTCATGATGCTGCAACTTCACAGGTGGCCCAAGACTGCATGCTTGGCTTGCTCTCAGATGCAAGTCTGACTGACTACAAGGGGGAGTGGTCCTCGTGGTGTTACAGTTTTCCCTGCTGGGTTTTCCCTCCTGTTTTACTTTACGGTTGGTTTGTATTTTTGGAAATGAAATAAATAAATATTTCTTTATTTAGCCTTCTCCATCATCCCCAGTGGGAAGGGAAATGATGCTATGTGCACCTTTCCCACTTGGTGGAGAGCTGTGTGTCAGACTGATCTGCTGCCTGCTATCCCTCCTTGGGAAAGCGAGAGGAACTAAAAGGTGGTGGAGAGCTGCCCAGAGATTGGACCCTGGGAACATTAGTAATGAATGGTCATGAGAGCCTATCAAACGTTTGCTCACATTCACTTACAGAGTGCAATTTGGTTTGGGTGGTGAGCACTTTTGCCCTCACCCATCACTAGTTATGACATAAACTGAACTTCCTAAAGCTTAGACCCAAAGCACACATTACTTGAAAGGCAAAGTTAGCAGGTGCACCTTTTTTCTTTTTACTCTAGAGTAAAGTAGAACTTTTGACCAGGCTACCTGAAAGTCCCCATCTTTCCACAGGAGGCTGACTGGGTTTAAGGACTTCTGGGGAGACCTTTCCCTTGGTCCTGCAGCCATCAGAGGCATGTTTAGTGGAGACTTGAGAGAGGGCCTTCACAGTGGCCACTCCCAGGCTCTGGAACTGCCTAGTGTGAGGGGAAGCTAGGCTGGCTCCTTCTCTGTGCTCCTTCTGCTGGTAGGCAAATATATATTTATTCAGGCAGGCTTTGGGCATATAAACTGGTCTGCAGTGCAGGCTGGTGACTCCGATGTTAGTGGGGCGGTGAATCCGCTCTGAGTTTCAGTCAGAACTCTAAAGGAGCTATCTAAGATACAGAGGCACCTTGGATATCTCCTTTAGCGTTCTGGCTGGTTCTGGGTGAAACCCAGCACAGATGCGCCGCCTCACTGACATTGAAGCCACCAGCCTCCACTGCTGGTCTGTTGTTGATGGGAGCTTTAATTGGTTGAGTACTGTTCATTTCTTTCAATGTTATGTCTTTAACTGTGTTTTTAATTTGTTTGTTTTTATGTTATGTTTCAATTATGGTTTTGTTTTTTAATCTTTATTTTATTGTTAGCCACTTTGAGCACATTTTATGGTGGAAAGGCGGGGTATAAATTATATAAATAAATAAGCACAGGGACCCCAATCTGGATTGGGACTCTTACCATAGGGGTAGGGGGGCTTTTACCTCCCCCCCTCCACTGTGGTCCATATCTTAGGGAGGGGCTTCCTGCAATATATATTGCTAAATATTGATCCATCTGCTTTAATTGCTGTGAACTGCCCAGAGAACCTTGGCTGTTGGGCAGTATATAAATAAATAAGGTACCGGCCCCAGATCCAGATTGGACCACAGTGGAGGGGTTAGCCAACCTCCTACTTCCTACACTAGGTTTCTGATCTGGATCAGGACCAATGTGCTTACTCTAGCATAAAAAAGGGGGGAAAGAGAGAGACATAACTGCTAGTTACGACTTCAAAATAATGTGTGCTTTGGCCTTTACTTGCCAAACATGGACAGCTGCCCTGTAGAATTCCTTACAAATATATATAGTTACTCAACAATTCTTGGAACATAGTGATTTATTTTTTGCTCTCCAAGGAGCTTCGTAACAAAGCAGGGACCTGGACCACCTCTTCCACACCCAAACCCAGAACCATAGCCCCTATGTCATTGTTCTTGATGAAGTGACATCAGGGCTTGGAAAAGATGGTTTTGAAAATAATGCTATTATGCTTTTGTGTAGCTGCCATTCATTTTAATGGAATGTGTACATGGGACTTTCTCAGTAAATAATGCCCAGGTTTAGAAAACCATTGTTAGATGCTTGATATTTCCAGAAATAACCATATTGATAGCTTTTGCCTTTGTTTTTTCTCTCATTATTTTTAATTAGAAATGAACCCTAGAGCTTCAGACTCATTTTTTTTTATCAGTGTTCCACTTTGTGGCCTGTATGACTATGGCAGGAAGGAACCTTAGATTTTAGCTGCATTATATCTGACAGACATGATCTTGATTAAGATGAACTTCAATTAAGATAAATGAGGGCTGCTGAGTCATCACTTTGACATGATGAGGTTTGCATCCTTGCAATAGTGCTGGAAGTAATGAGCATCTTCAATTTTCTTAGTGAAAGCACAAATTGTGCAGAATTGCCTTCTCACCTGGGCTGAAAATGTATGCTCCTGTTCAGGAGAACTGAGGCTGCAATTTTAGTATAAAGATCTTTCTCGGTATAATGGGTCTTTATCATCCTCCAAATATTTGAGTCAACTGAGTCTGATCTGGGGAAAGTCTCATTTAAATAAGGTTAACTTAACTAATGCAATTAGCATTCATATCTTCATTAATATGGTAGATGAAAAGAACTTTTTCTCATGTATGAAATTTGTTTAACAATCCAGAAATAATGTGAGGTCTTTTAAAAAAAACAAAAAAACAAAAACCACTTTTGTGGACATGCATTTAGATTGCGGTGCTGCACCTTAAGACTATTCAAATGATGAAAACTTTGCCCCCCCACCCTCTGCGTTAGTGTACAGGGCACAATATGGGTGGAATCCATTAGCTATTTAGAGATTTTCTTTACGATTTTTGATAATAGCAAATTATATTTAGTCCTTTTCCATAATCTGAGAAAAGGGTTTGATAGATATCACTGCATATGTCCTGGATTTGTATATGAAATAAAATCATGCCATATTGTATAAAAATCAGACATTTTTACTTTGTCTTTAGCTAATTTAAATTCCAGTCATGAAAGTTATGCACATATAAACTGACTGTGGCTATGATCTGAAACTCCTTGTGTGGAGCTGTGGGCTCCTTTTGCCTGTTGCAGAAGATGGAGTTCTGTTTGCACATGTAACATTATTCCTTACGGTTACCAAGAATGGGAGATATGTACACCACATCCGGGGTGGTGGTGGTTGTCTCATGAGGGGGAGATTTTGGGGGAAATTGCTCCCATGTGGCAATTAGGCTTGAAACAAAGCTTCCCACTGATGTGGAACTCTCTTGGCAGGGATATCCACAGCCTGGGGGCAGCCACTGAGAAGGCCCTTTTTTGTGTTGCAATCAAATGCGCCTTCAGAGGTATCAAAAGAAGGGTCTCTCCTAAAGATCTTAAGACCTGGGCAGGCTTGTATGGGAGGACACATTCTTTCAGGTAGCCTGGTCCCACGCTGCACAGAGCTTTATAGGTCATAACCAGCACTTCTGCCCAGAAACAGACTGCTGGCCAGTGAAGCTGTTGTTACAAGGGAGTCACACATTCTCTGTAATTGGCCCTGGTCAACAATCTGACTGCAGCATTCTGGACCAAACTAATTTCCCCACTTTGTTGAAGTGCAGTGTAAAATCTACCATGTGCACACACCACCTCTCTGCAAAAGATCCCTGTACTTCAAGGTTCATCAGGTACACATTCATGCACATGTGTAAATGAGGACATTTGGTAACAAATAAGATGTCTCCTTCTGTGTGTGTCTATATCAGGGATGGAGAATCTCCCGCTCACAGGCCTAATCTGGACTGTGGAGGTTCCCCATCTGGAATGCAGATGGTTGGGCTCCCTCCACAGGCCCTCCTCCCTCCCCAAGCCCTGCCCCCTGGAGGCTAAGAGGAACTTGTCAAGGAAGGCTAGCAGGGAGAGGAAGACCTGCTGTTATTTCTGACCAGTGATAACAGCGGGGATCTCCATGAGTGCCTGTTTGGGACCAAAAACTGTTCTCCACCCCTGGCCTATCTGATTGGCCTAACAGAAGCATCTATATTACAGGCAATCCAAGATTGCTTGTGCTCCTGCTGAGAATGATGCCGCATGAGGAATCGTCCTTCTTTATTTGGAATCATATGGGGCAGGTGAATCCCGCACCAACAATACTCATACAATCATGCAGATCTCACTTGCTGCTCTGACTCTGAGGTTGCAAGTAATATAGCTGAGGACTGGACCACCAGGGTCGGAGACCCAGCCCAAAGCATCTGATCTTTGCATTTCTGCAGGAGGAAACATGCAGAAATGCAAGATCAGATTCTTTGGGCTGGGTCTGTTTTTAAGTGATAACAAAGAAGGCAGTATGATTTATGCACAGGCAAATCACAGAATATGGTTCAGCACAGGCACTCTATCCATCACTGGTCTTTAAGGTAGACAGCAATGAGCTCATCTTATGAGCAACCATCTATTAAACTGCCATTTTTATCTTAAGGCAAAATAGAGTATGGCAAATGAAAGCAGGACTTCTAAGGGGGTGGGCCAATTTCAGTCTTGTGAGGTCTACTTTTTAAAAAAGGATTCTCCTAGTCAACCAATGCGTTTGGGATTTAGAAAGTAAGTGCACCATAAAGCATAATTTACCTCTTTTAACCAATGTGCCCTTGTTTAATGACATAAAAAGTGTCTTGCTGGATCAAACCAAATGTCCTAGTCTTCCACATTTAAACTGGTACCTAAATGACACTACGTTGCTGGGCATTTGGGCCAGTAACCACCAGTGACCCATTCTGCCTACACTTAAACTGAATAGTAGTCAGAATTGTATTTGTTTTGAATGGAATTTGTTTGCAATGTGTTATGTGTATGGCTTACATTTTACAATATATATATGATGCTCTCAAAGAAGGGAGTATGGATAGTCTTATAAGCATGAATCATTGCTTGTGTGGTGTGATGCTGGTTAGAATAGATAACATAGATTTTTGCATATGTCCTTAGGATATATGGTATGTTTTGCTCTGAAATAATACCAACGTATTTGAAGGTCTTCACTGAAAATGAATGTGAAACTTTTCTTTAAACATAAATACGTTCTCAGCTTTCAAACAGATGTTATTTATTCTATTTCCCATTCTTTTAAATTTGTCATTTAAAATTATTTAAAATTTTGTCTGTACACAGATTTGGTTTTTTTTTTTTTAAAAAAAATCTAGCTGTTGCTTAAATGCAGACTTCTGAATGAGTTATTCAGTTTCCATGAGAATTACCATTAGTGTATGATTAGTGGGTGATTAGAAGTGTCCTAATCCAACTGAAGTTAGTTGCAGTCCTATTGACAGCAATAGAACTTGCATTATTCAAAACTAATTTCTCCATTCATTTCAATGCCGAATGGCTTGGTGCAAAGGAATACAAGACTGCAATGGGATTATAAAAGAAAAAGTATTATAAGTTTTACTAACTGAGACCAGATCTACACCTTGTGTCATATCATTATGATCCCATCTCTGGTAATGCTATATCCCTCTTGCACAGTTATACCTTGTAGGACACACAATGACAATTGTTCCGGTATATTGGATACTGTGGAATAAAAGTAGGGATGTACGAAAGTCACTTACCTTTTTGAAGGGTGACCATGACATTTGCGGTGGGGGGGAGGTGCTCCGTACCTCCCCCTGAAATTCTCTCTGGCTGGCTCCGCTCCACGGAGATTCTGCGGAGCCACTGGCCGGGGCTGCCTGCAGCCAGACATCCAGCCGCTGGGCAGCCTGCAGGGATGCAAATGGCGGTGGCCGTAGCCACCGCCATTTGTGTCCCTGTATTTTGCCGTGATAGGCTACGTAAATATTTATGTAGCCTATCACGGCAAAACAACAACAACAACAACAACTAACGCAAATGGTGGAGGCTACGGCGGCCACCATTTGCGGTCCCCTTTTTTTGCTGTTTTAGCTTATGTAAATATTTACTTAGGCTAAAACAGCAAAAAAAGGGAACGCAAATGGCGGCCGCCATAGCCACTGCCATTTGCGTTCCCTTAGTTAAGCCGCGATAGGCTACGTAAAGACTTACATAGCCTATCACAGCTTCCACAGGGATGCAAATGGCGTCCCTGCATTAGCTGTGATAGGCTACATAAGTATTTACATAGCCTATCACGGCTATATGGAAGAAGCGAATGGCGGCTGCAGACGCGGCCGCCATTCACAAGTCAGCGCGGATGGCAGCAGGTAGGTGCTCCGTTCCGGGCCCATTTCATGGGGTGGAGGCAGGGGGGCTTCTTTCCGCCACAGATTTTGGGGGGCCAAATGCACTGGCATTCGGCCTCACCGAGATCCGTGGTGGAATTCTCTGACATCCCTAAATAAAAGGCAGGAAAAAACACTACAAAAGTGGTATATCGAATATGTAATGTTCCCCAGCAGTTATCAGTGCACTTCAATACCACTATAAAGCAGTGGTGTAGATCTAGGCATGCATATCCATTTTCTTTTTTTTAAAATGCATCTTGCTATAATCTTTGTTTTTTTATGCACAGGGAAACTTTGTTCAGCTGTGATCTATTTTCAACAGTAGTTAAAAGAAACAAAAAGGAAAAGAACAATGAATGTAAGAGAACAAACTCTTGTTTTTTCAATGGATAACAAAACATATTTTTTATTTTTCTGATGGATAATGAACTGAAAGAATTCTTTATTAACAAAAATGAGTGGCTTACAAAACAAAGCAAAAAAAAAAAAAAGGCTCAGGGAGGTTCAGTGCAGAAATGCATGCAGCTTAAGTGAGTTTACCCAAGCTTATATGGGGCTCTAGACTAGCGACTTATTTCCACGCCTCACCCACTTAGGGATGGATGGATCAGTCTGTTTCTAGTCCATGCCCACTTAACATGCATTCATTCATTCTGTGTTCATTTGTTCTTCGTTCATTCTGTGTTCTGTGTTCATTTGTTCCGTGTTTATTCTGTGTTCATTCATGTGTTCATTTCCACCCATTTAGAGATGGATGGATCAGTCTATTTCCAGTCTTTGTCCATTTCACATGTGTTCCTTCATTCTGTCCCATTTCTTCTTTAATCTGCTATGTCATAAATATATATATATATATTCAAAATTCGCATGAGATTTGACCTTCTTCTTCTTCTTCTTCTTCTTCTTCTTCTTCTTCTTTTTCTTCACAAAATACATTTTTGTACATTTTACCCTAAAATAAAATGCATTTTTTCTATCTATTTTAACCTCAAATATGATTTTTTCTATGCTCTTTGATAAGGTTTTTTGAGCTGAGAACTTCGGAGAAATGTGTAAAAATGTGAAAAAAACCCAAAAGATTATTGCACTCAAATCAGTTTCTTAGGCTGGGAACTGCAAATCAGGATATTTTGCTTAAAAAGGTGGACTAAAATGAAATCAAGTATCCCTACACTGAATTAGCTAGGAGGGAACCAAAGTACATAGGTATGCTCTGTACTAGTGGTTGGTTCATTCCTAGAAGCAGTGGGCCAAAAGGGACTAGGAAAACTCAATTTGGTTGAATAGTACTTGTAAAAAAAAAAAATGGTGTTCTAATTCTGAACTATGCCTTCATTGCATGAATGTTACATGGCCCTCAAACAAGAAGAGCTGATGAAAAGGCAAAAATAAAGCAACATGAAATAAAAAGGTCATTTTTTCCCTTGCTACATATGTCCTGTAACCTCTATACAGTATTATTCCAGTTCATGATACTGATGATGAAAAAGATTTTAATCAGCCAAACACACACACACATACTTTGTCAGATTTCCAACTTTATTACTTGTTACTGCAGTCATGGTATTAAATTTTAACTACACACTGTAGAGGGATCAGTGTTCCTAAAAAAACCAATTTATTAAGAGCTGAGTAACAACTATTATAGTGCCGTCTGTGCCGATTGATCCACAAAACAACTGCTTAAGAACCAATTGGTCCTAACCTTTGGGATGATTCACATGAATTTTGGACACACGGAGGGCCTTTTCACAGCCCATTGTGTCTCACAGATGGTCTGCTTGGCTCATTTGCTGATGCAAACAGGAGATTCCATGTTGCCACAAACTCAAACCCCAAATTAAGGTAGTATGTAGTGACATACAATACTAGTGGATTCAAAACAACGCCCCCCTCCAGAATCCCCCCACTTTTGAACTTTCTGTGGACTGATGGGGAGGGGGGGCAAGTCAGGAACTATGAGTGCAATGGTACTGTGATTTGACTTGCACTGAAGGCATATTATGTGACTATTTTGTCTTTGTACAATAAGCCATCTTCCACTGCACAAATTGGTCCCTTCAACAAATATCCACATTAGCAGCAACCATGTTAATTTCAGAAGGAATGTATTCCTAGTTGGCTACCCATGGAATAACAAAGGGGAGGGGGAACAATTCAGTATAGCAACAACAACGGACATACTTCTTTTCTCACTATTTATGGAAATGAGCTGTGCATTGTTGTCTCTTCTTTTTTTTACATGACTGTCCTCAAAAATATCTGTGAAATTTGTACTGACAGTACATTATTCATTGTTTACAACTGATCATTCATGAGCCCCGTTAAAAAACTTTCAGTCATCCAGTCAGGAAAAGAATAAATAACCCCCATAAGATTGTGCACTCCATTGAAAGCTTTTCATATCTGAATCCATTCACCAGTTAAAGGCTGGCGTTTCAGTGGTTCATGAAGGAGGGGGTGGTGGTGGGGAACAATATTCTTTCTATTATAATTTGGACATTAATATTATGCCTACAGAAACAGTACATGCAGCTGAAAGATAAGCAAACAAGCTAGGGATGTACGAAAATCACTTACCTTTCGGGGATTATGCTAATGGTTGGGGGGGAGGTGTTCCGTCCCTCCCCCCGGAATCCTCCCCTGGGGGGAGGAGCTCTGTTCCTCCCCCCCGGATACCTGGCCGGCCGGCTCCGCCAGCTGGCTCTGCCAGTGGCCGGACATCCGGCTGCTGGCTAGCAGGGACGCAAATGGCAGTGGCCGTAGCCGCCGCCGTTTGCGTCCCTGCAGTCAGCTGTGATAGGCTACGTAAATGTTTACGTAGCCTATCACGGTTGATTTAAAAGAAAAAAAAAGCATGTACGCAAATGGCGGCGCCCATGGGCGCCGCCATTTGTGTTCCTTATTTTGGCACGTCTTAAGTCTACATAAACATTTACGTAGACTAAGTCGGCGAAAATAAGGGGAACGCAAATAGCGTAGACGCTACGCTATTTGCGTTCCCCTTATTTTCGCCATCTTAGTCTACGTAAATGTTTATGTAGACTAAGACGTGCCAAAATAAGGAACGCAAATGGCGGCGCCCATGGGCGCCGCCATTTGCGTACGCGCATTTTTTTTTCTTTTAAATCAGCCGTGATAGGCTACGTAAGCATTTACGTAGCCTATCACGGTGTTTTTTAAAAATCTAGCCATGATAGGCTACATAAATCTTTACGTAGCCTATCACTTTTTTTTGTTTTTGTTGTTTTTTAACTGTAAATGGCGGCGGTGGCAGCCGGTCAGAAGACCGGCCACCGCAGCCGCTGCTGCCGAACTGCCGCTGGAGCCGCCGCTGGAGCCGCCGCCGCCGCCAGGAAGATCCGCCCAAGGTAAGTCCCGTCCCGGGGGGGGGGCGGGGAGCAGACCGTTCCACCACCAATTTCGGGGGGCCGAATGCGCTGGCATTCGGCCTCCCCCAGATCCGTGGCGGAATTCTCTGACATCCCTAAAACAAGCATATTTCCAGAGTGGGTGGTACTCATGCAAACCTGGTTCCCAATATTCAGCAACCCTCCGTAAAGGACACTGTTCTGTATGGAAATAGAAGCCCTGTTTGCGTGTTATGTCTTAAATGATTGCAAGCATGTCATGGGGAGGGGGGGCTGTGCTTGCTGACCCCATCCCCATGGTTGCATCCCCTGCCAGCCAAGCCCACCCTCATTGGGTCAGTAAGCTTACAGGGTCATTTTAATGCATGACAGTGGATCAGACTCATCTGCTATAGTGGTCCCATAAAGGGACTATGGGAGGTGCAGTCCAACACATCTGGAGGGTGACAGGCTGGGGAAGGCTGAGTTATAGCTTCTTACATTTTTTCCCCAACACGTGCAGATTTTTTCCCCTAGGCATGCATATCCATTTTCTTTTTTTAAAAAATGCATCTTACTATAATCTTTTTTTTTTTTTTTAATGCACAGGGAAACTGTCTTCACAGTGGTAGTATAACACTGTATTGAATGGCACCTTCAAATACAGAATTTTGTACATTCATATTCCCAGCTTATTACTAAGCTTCTGCTCAGCTACATCTTCAATGTACATGACAGATTTATTTGATGGCCTTAATAAGGCATGATAGAAGGCAACGGGCTTATGTGGTTGGTTCACTGTTTCCTCTCACTGAAGCTCTTGACTACAATCAGTTCCAGAGTGCATCAGTAACCATCACTTTACGGCTGTATCACAGGAGCATGACCTTGTTGAAAACAGTGAGAAGCAAATAGACAGTAATAAGGAAGAGGCTGATATAAATAGGCTCCTTTGCAATGTTACACACTCATTTCAGACTAGAATAGCTTTGTTCTGACATTTCGAAACAGAGTTTATAACGATTTTTCATATATGAAAAGGCTAGATGCACATCCAAGAACCAAGCATTGGGAGGTGGGGTTGGCAGGTGGGTGGGAAGAGTACACTGAACCCAGAGGTTCAGGGCCTGCAGGGGGGCAGGGGAGACACACATGTAGGAGTGCACGAAAGCCACTTACCTGGTCTCGCAGCTTTTCGCGGTGGGGGGGAGGAGCTTCGCTGCTCTCCCACTGAAGTTCAGGCCGGGGGGGGAGGCTTCCCGCCTCGCCCGGCCGAAATTCAGGCCGGGGGGGAGGCTTCCCGCCTCGCCCGGCCGAAATTCAGGCCGGGGGGGAGGCTTCCTGCCTCGCCCGGCCAAAATTCAGGCCGGGGAGGAGGCGCCTTGCCTCGCCCGGCCGCAAAATAAAAAGTAAAAAAAAAAAACACGCCCCCGTGATAGCCTACGTGATGATTTACGTAGCCTGTCACGGCTAGATCTGCAAAGTCAGCCATGATAGGCTACGTCAATCGTCACGTAGCCTATCACGGGTGACTTAAAAAAAAAACAAACGCGTACGCTAATGGCGGCCCCCATAGGGAGCCGCCATTCGCGTTCCTTATTTGGTCGCTGTAGTCTACGTAAATCTTTATGTAGACTACGGCGAAAATAAGGGCAATGCAAATAGCGTTGCCCTTATTTTCGCCGTAGTCTGTGTGATCTTTACATAGACTACAGCGACCAAATAAGGAACGTGAATGGTGGCTCCCTATGGGGGCCATTAGCCGTACGCGCTAATGACGATTTACGTGACGATTTACGTAGCCTATCACGGCTGACTTTGCAAATCTAGCCGTGATAGACTACGTTAATCGTCACATAGCCTATCAAGGGGGCGTTGTTTTTTTTACTTTCATTGGAATGGCGGCGGTGGCAGCCGGTCGAAAGATCGGCTGCCGCCCCCGCCCCTGACGAAGACCCGACGAACCGCCGCCGGGACCCACCGCCAGGAGGGACATTCAGGAAAGGTAAGTCCCGTCCCGGGGGGGGGGTGCGGAGAATTTCTCCCCGAAACTTGTTCGGGGGGCCGAACACGTTGGCGCTCGGCCCCCCGAAGTTTCAAGGAGAAATTCTCCACCAACCCTACACACATGTGGTTTGAGACACAGAAAAATTATGCTTCCCTATGTGACATTCTCTTCCAGTCTACCAGTCCCAGAGTTCCTTGTGCATAGGCAGAAGGGAAGGACAGCTAGTAGGAGAGCCAAAAGACCATAATAATCAGCAGCAACATTAGTCTCAAGAAGAGTGGCAGCCTGTGTGGCTGGTATGATTTACAGGGCCAAAATATATGTGAGTAATATATGTCAGTTCCCTCTCTCTCTGAACTGGTGCATTCATGTACTGATGACTTTTCAATATGTTCTTTGTGATACCATTGAGATTAGTTGTGTGGTAGCCATGAAAAAGGCAAATTCCATACTAGGAATTCTTGGGTAAGGCCTAATAATAAATCAGTCAGTATAATAATACCCTTATGGCAGGAGTGCAGAACCTCAGGTCCGGGTTCTCCAGAAGGCCACAGCCCTTATCCTGCCCTCAGCTTCTTCTCCCAACTACTGATTGGCATTTGTGCAGTCTCTCTCTCTCTCTCTCTCTCTCCCTCCCCCCCATTCTAAAATTACTGGCAGTAAGAGCTTTTAGCTAAAATATGCTGGTATTGTTGAAAGCTTTGTTATGGATTTGGGCCTTTGCTAAGTGTTTTCAATCTATAGTTCCAGTATTTAGCAAACCTTTGGTTGCCAGTTAGCTACCTATAGCTGATCAATACACTTTAAACAAAGCATAAATCGAAAACTGTTTTAGGTAGATTTAATTATGGTTTTGTACTAACAAGAATTAGTCAAAGAAAATCTTACTGATCATGTTTTAAATTTTTTATTAGAAATATGGAGCTGTTCTTGCACACTTCTGATTGGTCACTCATGGAAGTTTGTGGGTCCTTTACATGATGTCGTTAACCTCCAGGGCCTCTCCCATAGGGATGTACGAAAGTCACTTACCTTTTCGATGAGGCGATTCGCGGTGGGGGGAAGGCGCTCCGCACCTCTCCCTGAAATCCTTCTCCGGCCGGCTCCGCTCTGCAGAGATTCCGCGGAGCCACTGGCTGGGGCCGCCTGCAGCTGGAAATCTGGCCACTGGGCAGCCTTCCTTACGGAAGGAAAAAAAACAAACTCCGTACACAAATGGCGGCGGCTACGGTGGCCGCCATTTGCGTTCCCTTTTTTTCGCAGTTTTAGCCTACATAAATATTTACGTAAGCTATTACGGCGGGAAAAAAAGGAACGCAAATAGCGCCCACTACGTTATTTGCGTTGCCCTTTTTTTCACCGTACTAGCTTACGTAAATATTTACATAGGCTAAAACTGTGAAAAAAAGGGAAGCCAAATGGCGGCCACCGTTAGGGATGTACGAAAGTCACTTACCTGGTCCCGCAGCTTGCTTCGCGGTGGGGGGGAGGCGCTTCGCTTCTCCCCCCGAAGTTCAGGCCGGGGGGGGGAGGCACCCTGCCTCGCCCAGCCGAAATTCAGGCCGGGAGGGGAGGCGCCCCACCTCGCCCGGCCGAAATTCAGGCCGGGGAGAAGCGCCCCGTCTCCCCAGCCGCAAAATAAAAAATTGAATTAAAAACAACAACACACACACCCGTGATAGGCTACGTAACGATTTACGTAGCCTATCACGGTTAGATTTCCAAAGTCAGACGTGATAGGCTACATGAATTGTTACGTAGCCTATCACGGGTGTATTTTTTTTTTTTAAATCATTTTGTAATGGCGGTGGCGGCAGCTGGTCGGAAGACCGGCCACCGTCCCTGCCCCCGCCAAACCGCCGCCGAACCACCGTCGGGACCTGCCGCCGAGAGGGACATTTGAGGGAGGTAAGTCCCATCCCGGGGGGGTGGGGGGGGCAGAGAATTTCACCGCCAATTTCGGGGGGCCGAATGCATTGGCATTCGGCCCCCCCAAGATTCGTGGAGAAATTGTCCGCCATCCCTAGCCACCGTAGCCGCCGCCATTTGCGTACATGTGTTTTTTTTTTCTTGGCTTGCCGTGATAGGTTACGTAAATACTTATGTAGCCTATCACGGCAAAGGGCAGATGGCAATGGCGGCTGTGGCAGCCAGTCGAAAGACCAGCTGCTGCCACTGCTAGAGCCACCAGAGCCGCCGCCGGAGCCGCCACCATCTGGAACATCTGCCCCAGGTAAGCCTCGTCCCGGGGGGAATCCGTGGGGGGGGCAGGGGGGGCAGGCCATTCCACCACGGATTTCAGGGGTCCAAATGCCAGTGCATTCGGCCTCACTGAAATCCGTGGCGGAATTCTCCACCATCCCTACTCTCCCATGCTTTATAACCGTTATCCAGCTTTTTAAAAGATTGGAGATAACCCAATAAGGAACGTTAATCCCTTATATCAGCTGTATGTAATAATGGAGTTGCGCTGTGCCTGTCATTTTACAGTGCCATCTAGTGGCTGTAAAATGAAAGACATAGAACTTGCTGAGAAAGCAATTCCCCAATTCAAAGCACGTGTCTGCCATGTAAAGGAGCTGATCTTAATCCTGCAAAGAATCCAAAAGCAGAAGTCCCGGTAAGGATGTGGGATTTTAGCCTCATGTGATGAAGCTCATACTTGAGCTTCACATTACACATCACATTAAAATATAACTTGTATAAAATGGCAAAGACATTCCCCCCCCCCTTAGACTTCTAGTCCAAATAGCTTAAAAACAAGAGATCTCACTCTATTCAGCTGATAGGTACACAGGCCTAGTGAGCTTCTAATAAGAAGCTCCCACATTCTAAAATCAGCACATGTTTATACTTTTTTGTGTAGAAATCACCTCATATCTACCTAGGGACAGAAGATAATAGGGATCACAGTCTAAATGATCTCGTCGTTATTAAACACTCTTAAAAATTAGAATGTACAAAAAAGGCTTACAAGTCCACTTTTCAGGCTAGATAAGATTTTGAATTATACCTTCAGGAAGAGATAATTCCTTACTTAAAATTTGCCAATTAAACTTGAGTACAGGTTGACATCTGTATATCAAGCTTTTTGATGTGTATACCTTACACAATATTTTTTGCTCATTAATAAGCAAAAACTTTGAGTACACTTTTAACCTAGAATAATACAGTCTCATACCTGTTCATTACTCAAATAACTTTTTGGCCCATGTGATAGGGCTTTAACTCAGCATTTTCTCTTTGGACACAATCCAAGTCAACTTGACCATTATTTTTTATGCCAGTTACCCAGAATTAATTTTGAACCTGCATGTGTCTCTGCATTGTCTTCCTTTTAATACAATTACTTTTTATTTATTTAAATTTTCAAATTCTTAATTATTTATCATTAACATTTGACATTTGCATTTCATAAGACATAAAACATTGTTTTAAGAGAGGTAAATCAGCATTTTTTCAATAGTCTTCCCAGCAAGTCCAATAAAGCAAGTTCAGCTAAAATCTGGGACATTTTGACTTTGGCTGCACCTATCACTGGAATGTGGTCCTCAAGAACTTCTCTGAAATGGAATTCAGCTCCTGGGCTAAAAGAGGTTCTATATCCCAGTGTGTGGCTGCTGTAAAAAAAAGATAACTCCATGTTAGGAATAATTAGAAAAGGAATTGAGAATAAAACTGCCAAAATCATACTGCCCCGGGCCCCCATACAAATATATGGTGCAACCATACTTGGAATACTGTGTACAGTTCTGATCACCACACCTAAAAGAGTATATTGTAGAGCTGGAAAAGTGCAGAAAAGGGCAACTACAATGATCAAGGGGCTGGAGGATCTCCCCTATGAGGGAAGGTTACAACAGCTGGGATTGTTTAGCTTGGAAAAAGGAGGGTAAAGACAGACATGATAGAGATCTACAAAATTATGCATGCAAAATTATGCATGGTGTGGAGAATGTGGATAGGGGGACTTTTTTCTCCCTCTGTCATAATACCTGGGGTCATCCCATGGAGCTGATTGGTTGAAGATTCAGGACAGATAAAAAGAAGTACTCCTTCACACAGTGCATAGTTAAACTCTGCAATTTGCTACCACAAGATGTAGTGATGGCCACCAACTTTGATGGTTTTAAAAGGGGGTTAGAGAAATTCATGGAGGAGAAGTCTATCAATGGCTACTAGTCTTGATGGCTATGTTCTACCTCCAGTACCAGAGGTGGTGTGCCTATGTACACCAATTGCTGGGGAACATGGGTATGAGGGTGCTGTTGTGCTAATGCCCTGCTCATGGGTTCCTGGTTGACAGCTGGTTGGCCACTGTGTGAACAGAATGCTGGACTAGATGGACCTTTGGTCTGATCCCTCATGGCTCTTCTTATGTTCTTATCCCTGCCTTATAGTGTTGTGTGCCCCACTTGGAAAACTGTGTACAATAATGTGCACACCAGGGGTAGGCAACCTGGTACCCTCCAGATGTTTTGGACTATAACTCCCCATCATCATAACCACTGGCCATGCTAACTGTGGGGGCTGCCAGAGACTGCTCGGGAAGGAGCCTGGGGAAGGAGGACCAGCCAGCAGCTGCACCGGGTGGATCCGGAGCCTGCTTCTGCCCCCGCCCACAGGTACTTAAGGCGGGGTGGCTGCCAGAGGCAGCGCCTCGGCGTTGCGCCAAGTGCGAAGCTAAGTGCGCACTTAGCATCGCACTTGGAGTCGCGTAGGATCTGAGGACCCACCCACCTGCCTCTCCAGAGACACCAGCAGCCACAATACCAGCAGCAAATAGCAGCAGCAGAGGGCAGCAGCTTTAAAGACAAGGGGAAAGGGGCAAACGTGGACTTTATCTGCTCCTTCTTAGCTGCTGTTCTCTTTTATCTCTTATATTTTTTTAAACTGTTGAGCATTTTATATCCTAACATTTTAATATGTGCCTGGGAGGACTATTGGGCAACTCAGGGGGTCGGGGAGGTGCCACCATAACTGTGGTCATGGGCAGGGGGAGGTATGGCGTTGGGGGATTAACAGGCCAGCTGAGAAGAGGGGCTAGACACCTTACAGCTGTCCCCTCTTCTGGTTCTTCCCCCAGCCTGATGGTTCCTGGCAGCCTTACCAGTCTGCCCTCGGGTCTGGTGGTGCTGCTGCTGAATGCCAGGTCAGCCCAAAATAAAATCTCCCTCATCCATGATTTGATTGTGGATGAGGGGGCTGACCTGGCATGTATTACTGAGACCTGGGTGGGGGAACTGGGAGGGGTCACTCTCTCCCAGCTGTGTCCTCCTGGGTACTCGGTGCAGCACCAACACCGACTTGAGGGTCGGGGGGGGGTTGCCGTGGTCTATAGGAATTCAATCTCCCTCTCCAGGCTTCCTGCTCATTCGAGTGCAGATCTTGAGTGTTTGTACCTTGTGTTGGGTACCCGGGACAGATTAGGGATTCTGTTGGTGTACCGCCCACCCCGCTGCCCATTAGACTCCCTGCCTGAGCTGACGGAGGTGGTCTCGGACTTGGTGTTGAGGACCCCTAGGATGATGGTCCTGGGGGATCTCAACTTCCATGCCGAGGCCGCTGTATCGGCTCAGGACTTCATGGCTGCCATGACAACCATGGGGGCTGTCCCAACATGTTATTGGCCCAACGCATATAAAAGGACACACACTAGATCTGGTTTTCTCAACTGGGCAGGAGGATGGTGATCTGAAAGTGGAGGAATTAACATCCGTCCCTTTGTCATGGTCAGATCACTTCCTGCTGAGGTTTAGACTCCTGGCAGCCTTTCCCCTCTGCAAGGGAGGGGGACCTATTAAAATGGTCCGCCCCCGGAGGCTAATAGATTCTGATGGATTCCAGAGGGCTGTGGGGGATTTTCCTGCTGGTATGGCTGGTGCTCCTGTCGAAGCCCAGGTCGCTCTGTGGAATGCAGAGATGACTTGGGTGGTTGACACGATCGCGCCCAAGCGCCCTCTCCCTCTGAGCGGAGCCCGGCCAGCTCCTTGGTATACACCTGAGCTGAGGGCAATGAAGCAACAGGGGAGACGGCTAGAACGCAGGTGGAGGAAAACACGTGCTGAGTCTGACCGAACACAGGTAAGAGCCCACTATCGAGCCTACTCTATGGCGGTGAGGGTGGCAAAGAGACAGTTCTTTTCCACCAGCATTGCATCTTCTCAGTGTCGTCCAGCGGAGCTTTTCCGAGTGGTTCGTGGCCTGTTACATTCTGGGCCAGGGAGAGAGAATTTCTCCCCGAACAGCCTTCGGAGGACCGAATGCGTTGGCGCTCGGCCCCCCGAAGTTTCGGGGAGAAATTCTCCCCCATCCCTAGTTTTGGAATGGAAACTGCCTTGGTCGCCCTGTGGGATGACCTCTGCTGGGAGAGGGACAGGGGGAGTGCGACCCTGTTGATTCTCCCGGACCTCTCAGCGGCTTTCGATACCATCGACCATGGTATCCTTCTAGGTTGTCTGGGTTAGGAGTTGGAGGCACTGTACTACAGTGGTTCCGCTCCTACTTGGATGGCCGATTCCAGAAGGTGGTGCTGGGGGATTATTGCTCTGTGCCATGGCAATTGTGCCATGGGGTTCCACAGGGCTCTATTTTATCCCCCATGCTGTTTAACATCTACATGAAACCGCTGGGGGAGGTTATCCGGAGGTGTGGGCTGAGGTGCCATCAATATGCGGATGACACCCAGCTCTACCTCTCTTTCTCATCAAAACCAGATGAGGCAGTGACTGTTCTGAATCAGTGCCTGGGCACGGTAATGGACTGGATGAGGGCCAATAAACTGAAACTCAATCCAGACAAGACGGAGATACTGTTAGTGGGTGGTTCTTCTGCCCGGCTAGGTGGTATTCAACCTGTTCTGGAGGGGGTTGCACTCCCCCTAAAGGATCAGGTTCGTAGTTTGGGGGTGCTCTTGGATCCAGAACTGTCACTTGAGGCACAGGTGAACTCAGTGGCACGGAGCACTTTTTATCAGCTTAGGCTGGTATACCAACTACGCCCTTATCTGGACAGAGATAGCCTAGCTACGGTTATCCATGCTCTGATAACTTCTCGTCTGGATTACTGCAATGCGTTATACATGGGGCTGCCTTTGAAAACGGTCCGGAAACTTCAGCTGGTCCAAAATAGGGCAGCAAGATTGTTAACAGGGACTGGCCTGCGAGCTCATATTACGCCAGTACTTTTCCAGCTGCACTGGCTGCCAGTCCATTTCCGGGCCCGATTCAAAGTGCTGGTGTTAACATTTAAAGCCCTTAACGGCTTGGGGCCAGGTTACCTGAAGGATCGCCTCCTCCCATATGTGCCTGCCCGGACCTTAAGCTCATCGTCAGCGGCCCTTCTCCATGAGCCCCTGCCAAAGGAAGTGAGGCGGGTGGCTACTAGGAGGAGGGCTTTTTCTGCTGTGGCACCCCGGCTCTGGAATGAGCTCCCTAGTGAGGTTCGCCTGGCGCCTACATTGTATTCCTTTCGGCTCCAGGTGAAGACCTTTTTATTTTCCCAGGCATTTTAGCTTTCTAGGCTTTTAGCTTTGCTGTTTTGAATCTGTATTTTAAACTCCTGCACTGCTGCTAGATTTTATTGTGGTTGTATTGTTATATTGTGGTTTTAATGTTCTATATATTTTAAATTGTTTTATTGTGTGTTTGGTTTTAATTTTTGTAAACCGCCCAGAGAGCTTCGGCTATTGGGCAGTATAGAAATTAAATAAATAAATAAATAAATAAAATAACTGAGGATGATAGGAGTTGTAGTCTAAAACATCTGGTGGATGCTGGTATATAGGATATTTTAAAGCTAGAAATGGGGGAGAAAAGCAGGGCCAAAGTGTTCAAGGGGTTGGAGCATCTTCCCCTCAAGGAAAGGCTGCAGTATTTGGGGCTTTCAGGCCTAGGTAAGTGAAACTAAGGGGAGACACAATATACATGAATACATCTATGCTTGCATGGTGCAGGACAAGTCATGGAGGAGGACTGCTGCTTTCAAAGACAGCTTATGGATTTCCTTAAACTATCTGGCTATCCTCAGTGGGAAACAGAATGCTTGACTAGATGGACCTTTAGCAGGGGTCTTCTCATATAACTCCCTCTGCCTCTTTTGTCCTCACCATTTGTTTTGGTCAATTTTCTTAGGGAGTTGCAGAAGCAGAACACACATGACAGCTTTGTTTTCTACTAGACACCAAGATTTATCCTACAATGGGAAATGGCTGTTAACTCACATACAACTTGAGCTGTGTGCAAATTAGGGGTGTACGCATTCCCCACCACCTGTTCTGGTGGGGAATCCATGGGGAGGGGAGGGGATCTGTTCCTCCCCCCCCCTGGAATCCTCCAGAGCAGTTCCACTCCACTCGGATTCCAGGGGGGGGACTGGCTTGGAGGTGCTTACCTTCCCTCCTGCCAGCCAGAGCCGTTCGCTTCCTCCCTGTCCCTGCTGATTGCCTTAAAAAAAAAGTCTTTCTTTTTTTAAAAAAATTGGTGATCGGGAGGATGTACTCATAGACTTATATGCAAATAGAGTCATGAATCTTGCGTATAAGTCTATGTGTCCATAGGCTTCTACGCAAGATTCACCACTCTATTTTGCATATAAGTCTATGGGCACATCCTGCTGATCGCATGTGCCCATAGACTTATACACAAAATAGAGCGGTGAATCTTGCGTATAAGCCTATGGACAAAAAGTTTCCTTTCTTCTGCCTCATTAAGGGTGTTTTATCATTTATTTTTGTCGCATTTTTGAGCTTACCTAATCAAAGCTAGCCTCCCAGGCTGCCTGCATGTCCTGAGGCTGATCTGAAAAAGCCCTATGGGAGGAATGACCTCATGGTGCCTTAAACTGGACTTTAGTTGAAGTGTAGGAAGCTGAGGAGGCTACAGAGAGATTATTGCAGAATGAAAAACAGGACACCTGTGCTCACTCCTCGGCCAGCTCCTAAGTAAGTTAAGCCCAAGAAACCCAAACCCAACCCATGAGAATTTCTCCAAAATTTCTTTTTTTCCCCCTAATACTTTTTATTCTGCTTTTATCTTTATAAATTAAATAAGGAACACCAACAACATAATCATCTTCTACAGTTTCCTACTTTACAGTATTCTTAAGAGGACCCATCAATAATAAAATAGAGAAAAAAAGAGAGAAGGAAAGGAAAAAATATAAAAAGGGGAGAGAAGCACAAAGGGGTAAGAAACAGAAACAGAAACAAAAGAAAAGAAAAGAAAAGAGAGCAAAATATAAACAAAAGATTACATAACAAACTTAAATTTCAACTACATTACACATAAACTTCAAATATCAGTCTACTTAGAAATTATACCTATAATATTACCAATCTTACAAATCAATACAGCATAAGTAATCAATTTCAATATTGTATCTTCAGGCTTATAACAAGGAAGCAAGCTTAACAATAACAATTCATTTCCATTGGCCATATAATGCCTTTTAGCTACTATATAATAATAAAGCTTAAAATCAACCAGTCAAAAAGATTACTAATCCTAGTATTAAAATATTGAAATTATTATTATTATTATTATTATTATTATTTTTAAAAAGGAAAGAAAGAGATTATAAAGGATAAGAAATACAACTAATGTATTTTGTACTATCTATATTTTAGATAGTATGCGTTCTAAATATATAAATGAGTGTGCACATTTCTATACACCCTCACACAAGAGATTTAAGTACAATATATCATATCCATTTAAAAAAGAAAAAGAAAAAAATGAAAGTAAAGAGACGGATATATATAAACAGCTATCTCTGGTCTAGCCTGAATCTTACAGACTAAACATAGCCAATGGACAAAACATGTTTATAAATTCCAGTTCATGAGACTGGAACAGAAGTCTTGCATGTTTTTCCAATTGGCCATGCCTCTGTAGGGATGGGCGGATCACTTACCCTGTTCTGGGTGGGGGGGGGGTCCGCAGTGGCGGGCAGCGATCCGTTCCTCCCCCCTGGAATACATCCAGGCTGGCTCTGCTCCGCCTTGATCCTGTGGAGCCGGCCGCCAGCTCTGCTTCGCTGGCAAATGTCGATACAGCCAGCAGCCATTGATATGGCAGAATGTCGATACGGCTGTAAATGGCTGTATTTAGGCCAATCTACCAGCTTTACAGAGGCAAATGGTGCCCACTACGCCATTTGCATCTGGAGCCTGACTTACAGCGATACGGCCGGCAGCCATTGCCATGCTGTATCGCTGTAAGTCAGGCTCTGGACACAAATGGCATAGTGGGTGCCATTTATGGCTGCATTAGGCTAATCTACCAGCTTTATGGCCACAAATGGCATCCACTACGCCATTTGCATCCCTGTTTTTAGACGTAATAGGCTATGCAAATAAGCTCTGGAAGACTAACCTTGGAGTCCAGCCCTTCGGCTGCTTTGCCAAAATTTCTTCACCTTCTCCAAAATTTCTTCACCATTGAATTTATTTTTGAAAGCAATTCCTCTTCTATCAAATTGAATAAGAATGGTTGAAAAAATGTGGGAGAATTTTTTGGCACAGCGCTACATACAACCGTTACAAGTTAATTGTTTTGCCAGCATTTAGGAGCTTTTTCATTTATTTCAGTGGATAGTTTCAGTTCTTGAAAACTTCCATTAAAGTGCAGTTCATTTACACAACCTTGGATGCATGCCAATAGGTCTGAGCACGAGGAGATGAATCAGTCAAATGCGTATTTCCCTGAAAACATTTGTGCCAATTTTTTTCAATTTGTGTCAACTTTTTACTGTGACGCTATGTGTAGGGATGGCGGGGAATTTCTCCACGAATCTTCGGGAGGCCAAGTGCCGACGCATTTGGCCCCCCGAAAGTGTTGGGGAAATTCTCCGCCGGCCCCCTGCCCCGCCCGGGATGGGACTTACCTTCGGTGAATGTCCCCCTCGGTGGCGGGTCCTGGCGGTGGTTCAGCGGCGTTTCAGCGGGGGCGGCGGCCAGTCTCCCGACCGGCTGCCACCGCCGCCATTACAAAATAAAAAAGTACAGTAAAACACACACACACACACACACCCATGATAGGCTACGTGACGATTTACGTAGCCTATCACGGCTAGATTTCCAAAGTCAGCTGTGATAGCCTACATAAATCGTCACGTAGCCTATCACGGGTGACTTTGGAAAAAAAAAAAAAGCACGTACGCAAATGGCAGGGCCCCATGGGCGCCGCCATTTGTGTTCCTTATTTGGACAGGGGTAGTCTACGTAAAGATTTACGTAGACTACGGCAAAAATAAGAGAACGCTATTTGCGTTGCCCTTATTTTCGCCGTAGTCTACGTAAATCTTTACGTAGACTAGACGTGGCAAAATAAGGAACGCAAATGGCGGCGCCCATGGGCCGCCGCCATTTGCGTACGCACTTTTTTTCCCCCCAAAGTCACCCGTGATAGGCTACGTGATGATTTACGTAGCCTATCGTGGCTGACTTTGGAAATCTAGCCATGATAGGCTACGCAAATCGTTACGTAGCCTACCACGGGTGTGTGTGTGTGTGTGTGTGTGTGTGTTTACTTTTTTTTTTCGCGGCCGGGGAGACGGGGCGCTCCTCCCCAGCCGGGCGAGGCGGGCACCTCCCCCCCTTGCCTGAACTTCGGGGGAAGAACTGAAGCGCCTCCCCCCCACCATGAAGCAAGCTGCGGGACAAGGTAAGTCCCTTTCGTCCATCCCTGGCTATGTGGCTTTTGGAGTTAGCTGCATGTGATACAGTCACATTCAGCATGGCATTGAAAAACTGGAACTTAGGGACAAGGGGAAGAAATGTCAAAATCCAGTAAACCCCAACACACAAATAATGGAAATGCATCAAGGGTGACATTCATCAGCCCTCAGGGTCAGTTTATCAGGTAACTGCTGCTACAGTTGTTATCGCAGACTGTGCTTTTAGCCTACTGGATAGTTTCCAGACAACATGTCTGAAGCCAGATGTCAAGCTCAAACAGAATTTGAACAGCATTCACTAAGTGTGTGTATTTTTAACCACAATGTTACAAAAACATGCCTTTCAAATGGAGCTGCTTTCACAAATGGCGTTTCACTCACAAATGGATTGTGCATTCTAATAATTAATGAGACTCCTAAATTTCTCATCAAACTTTCTCCCCATATTTTATAGTTCTGAAACACCTGGCATCATTTCCAAAGGCAAACCAATGCATTAAGGATTCTCTATTATTCTGTTTTGCTTTGTGTGTTTTTAATCTGAATTTTGTACAAAGAGTGGTGCATGTGCAGTTTTCTGCAGGTTTTAATTTCTTCAGTTAATGGCCTGATTTGCACATTATACTAACCCGCTTTTTGAAAAACCATGGTTTGTTGCCCTACCCAGGGTTTGTCTGGCAGATGATTGAACAAACCATAGTTTTCTCAATCCCTGGGTTGTTTGTTTCCATCATCTTTTGCCTGCTCCCTCCCTGTATCCCAGCTGCTTTTGCAGCACTGCAGTAATGGCATGTAATGAGTCTCTCTCTCTTTTTCTTTTATCCCTCTTGCCTCTATAGCCTGGCAAAACAACCCATGAACAACCCATGATTCTATGCTCATATGTAATGATAACTCATGGTTTAAACAATCCACAGTTCACAACCCAACAACAAACCATGGATTCTCTTCGTGGGTTGTTTGTTGTTAACAACCCATAGTTAACCCTTAGTTCTGGGTTCACACATAACCACATCCCATGATTCAACAAACCATGGTTAGTCATTATGTGCCCTGTTCGAGCCCCCTTAGCAATTCTGAAATTATATGTCTAGGTTTTCAGCATCTAGCCAACCATTTATGCATTGCCCAAAGGTTCTCTAAGAACATTTTAGCCACTGCTACTCAGAGCCATCAAACACATTTAGGGAGCAATCCTTTCTAGATAGGCAGCTGCCTCCAAACTCGGAGGCGACTGCCTATCCAAAGCAGGGCAGGACAAGCATGGAGGGGATCATTCTCTCTGCGCTTCTCCTGCCCTTAGCCGTGGGAGGGCAGAGCGGGGAAGGAGGCTGCTGTACGACACATTGGATGTGTCGTACAGGCATTTCCGCCCTCCCCACCCCAGAACACCCCTTTTCAGCCACTCCGCACTCCTCTTGCAAGTGCGGAGGATGGGGCTGTTCCACGCTGCCTCCGAGGCGGCACAGAAGTGGGGGGAGGTTGGTTCTCTGGGAACCGACCTCGGAGCATGGGCTCCGAGGTTTGTTCCCGGAAAAAAGCATATCCTATGGCTGTCTAGCCACTGACTAGCAGCCATAGGATTGCTTCCTCCATGAGTTAATAAGTCATTCAATATACTACTTCCAAAACTTTTCTCACATTGAGCTAGGGTCACATTGAGCTAGGGATATTGCAGAAATCCACAATGGATTTAAATGAGTTTGGATGTCTCTGAATCCAGCCTGCAGATTCCACAGTAAACCAGCTTTTTCCAAGCCACAGGGATTCTATGGACTTGTGGACCAGTTTTTCACTTTTGGCAAGGATTTGTGTTAATTTAATGAGCCCCTGAATTTTCTAGCCGAAGGTGAACACTTGCACTTCTAATACTACTCAGGTCCAGCTGAGGAAAGAAGTTGCAGAGAGATGGGAAGTATAATAATTAGCAATTATTCAGTGCTTTGGAGTGTTCAAAGCACTTCACACACAGTATCTCAGAAATGATCCTTACAAGAGCCCTGTAAAATAGGGAAGCGTTATTATTATCCCCATATTGCAGACTGGGGGAAAGGAGGCTGAGGTATAGCTGAGAGCAGCGCTGGCCCAAGTTCCTTTGCTTTCTGAAGCAACGGACAATATGGCACCCACCCCTACTCCATGTCCAAAACCCAACCTGACTGGTGGTTAATCTTACTTCAACACTGGTGATGGGACAGTATCCTCACTGCACCTAAGGGTATCAGGTTAGCTTGGTACACATAGCTCTTCCTTCCAACACCTCACTGCTTCCCCCAGTACCTGCCACCTTTGGCAGTCACCTCACTCTGCCTAATGGTAGGGTCAACCCTGGATGAGAGTTAGGAACTTGCCTAAGGCCACTTACTAATACTATGTCTGTGGCTAAGTAGAGATTTAAACCAAGGACTTCCTAGCATATGATCTTATCCAGTCCTGGGGTGAAGTATGGCCCAGAGTTTTTCCCCAATGTCAGGATGTGTGTGAATTCCCCCCCCCACACACACACACACACAAAGAGTGGATTAATCAGCAGGGGTGAGTGAATTTTAAAATGTTTCATTTTACCTCATGGAAACTTCCATCAGTACAAATGGAAGCTATCTCTGGGGTGGAGGGAATAGCAGCTTTGGTGTGGTGACATTATGACCAAAATAGAAAACGAAAGGGTTAGGGGAGAAATCCTGTGGCTGCTAGACAGCGGCTAGACAGCCAATAGGATATGTTGTTTGTTTTTTGGGAACCGACCTCAGAGTCTGTGCACTGAAGTCAGTTTCTGGAGAACCGACCTCCCCCCACTTCCACGCTGCCTCGGAGGCAGTGTGGAACAGCCCTGTCCTGTGCGCTTGCAAGAGGAGTGCACAGCGGTTGGAAAGGGGTGTGGCTGGGGGTGTTCCGGGGTGGGGAGATTGTAACTGCCTGTATGACACATCCTACGTGTCGTACAGCAGCCTCCATCCCCGCTCCGTCCTTCCGCGGCTAGACAGCCACAATTGGCTGTCAAGCTGAAAAAGCAGGGCAGGAGAAGTACGGAGGGAACAATCCCCTCCGTGTTTCTCCTGCCTGCTTTGGATAGGCAGTCACCTCTCAGTTTGAAGGTGGCCGCCTATCTAGATAGGATTGGCTCCCTAAACCTCCCCATGTGGACCTGATCCTGATCAACGCCCCAACCCATGATAGCTATTTACATTTTTTAAAAATGGATATTTCCAGGCATTTGATGTCATATGATGGGTTCTGAAATGCACCCATTAAATTGTTTATGATTGTCACTGATAGTTAAGTTGTTTAATGGGGTGATGGTATTTTAGTGGATAGTTGTTTTTAGTTGTTTTAACATCTTGTATGTTGTTAATTTTGTTATAAGTCACCTTGAGTTGTTTTTGAGAAAGGTGTCTAGAAATCATCATCATCATCATGGAAATGTAATTACACTTTTAATGTATCATCAAAGGTGGTCCTTATGCAGAATTCAGTCCAGTCAGGACTCTATTCATTATATTTCGGTGGTGAAAGAAAACACAGAAATTGGTAATCTAAAATGTAATGTAATGTAATGAGGAAATTGAAAATGTCACATAGGAATTCTTAGAGTAACTTCAGACTTAACACCCATTACTTAAGCCAGCCATATCAATCTTTTCTGGGAGAAATCATGTCTTGGAATGCATTTCCCTCTTTTTACTAAATTTAGACTGGCAGCAAACATTTATGCGAGTTACCAAGTCTGACATCTAATTAACACAGTCTTTACAGGTTTAATGAGCAGAGATAAATTTCTATCCTTTCTTTGGCACATTTTAATTAGTTGTAATTACAAGTGGAGTGACCTGAAAAGATTGTTGTCCCATGGATTCACAATAAATTTGTATAATATTTCTATGTGGGGATAGAATGAGCTTTTATGGATGGAAAAAACTAAAGGTTATTTCAACCATTATAAGTCATATAATATCCTTCTGTAAAGCTTGAGTAACCCAAACATTGAACATTAATATTTTATTGCACTGCAGGTGATG
Source organism: Heloderma suspectum (assembly GCF_057233095.1). Taxonomy (NCBI): domain Eukaryota; kingdom Metazoa; phylum Chordata; class Lepidosauria; order Squamata; family Helodermatidae; genus Heloderma; species Heloderma suspectum. Next base: position 77,653,509 of record NC_139462.1, read on the forward strand.
CTTCATAAATTATATTTATTGTTTTTGATCTGAAGAATAAGTAAGCATTGTGATCTATGTCAGTCAGTGTCAGCCCTAGCTGGATCGTGTCTGTGGCCAATTTCTCTTTAGTATGGTTTTAACTTTTGGGAGGAAATGCTTTGTGCATATTTTAATAATTTATTTGAAATGCTCTTTAATGTCGAGTAAGTACTGAAGTGAAATGGATGTAAACAAGGTGAGATATAGCATTCACAAAGACTGAAGTACAGTTTTAAGTGAAGGCTGAGCTAAAAGCTGCTTTCACAAGCAAATGGAACAAAGCTATGATATTTAGGTGAAATCCTATGGATATTTATTTGGGAATAAGCTCAGTTGGACTAACTTCCCAGGAAAGATGAACAGAATGGGGTAGTTAGATAACAATAGCAATAGCAATAGCAATAACAATAACAATAACGGGAGAAAAGGGGTTGTCCAAATTCTGTGCTGTGCAGGCAGGGACAAACAATTACCCAGTAAACTGCCACCACCCCTTTACGTCCACCTCAGCCTGAGTGAGGGAACTCTCAGATCTTTCAGGACACACCTGGGTGCAGAAATAAGGGTCCACCTTCTATTTCAAGCCCCCAAGCCTGAAATGTTACACAGTACCAATTGGCCCAAGCAGAAGGCACTGAATTTAGTACTGAGGTTTACCTGGAAGGAAGCACACACCACTCTAGAGGTAGAGATGTCCTTGGGAAAAGAGAAAGTGATAAAAAGGTATACAAGGATCAAGGAGAACCTTCAGGACAATACTCCATGCAAAAATAACAAAGCAATACCGAACCCTATCCTATACTTTACCTAAGTACAGGTCTCCCAATATGGTAGCAGGGCCCAGTTCAGGATTCAAGAACTCACAAGCTTGAAGGCAAGCTGACACAGGTAGGTGGAGATGACAGGGTAGCTCCCAGTCTCCCCTTTTTATTCTCAGGCCCTTGACAACTCTGGGAGGATTCTCCTGTAGCCAATCCCAGGTTGACTCCAACAGTGTTCCCAAACCCTATGAGGGAGGGGAGAAGTTCCCACAGGAATGCAGCTGAGATCATTCAGCCCAATTAACTGAGTCAAGGCCAGGGCTGCTAGGGCTAACTTGAGATATGCCCCCCCCCCCGGTAGTTGCATCACTATGTGCTGTTTCAGCTTGGCCAAATGGAGGGATCTCACAGAAAGAAAATTGAGATCCTGACGACGACAACAACAACAGGTTGCATCCAACTGGTGTCTCTCTCCACTGATGGAAGACTCTTTGATTCAGCAGAGGCTTCCATCAGCAGAACATGCAATTCCCCCTCCCCAGTAAAAGTCCCCTTGTTTGCTCTGCAGGTTTGGGGAATCCTTCAGAACAGTGTGGAAGATGGCTGGGGGTGGGGGGGGCAGCTGTAAGGGTGAGGGGAATCACTGAAAATCACCTCCCTCACCATTCCACTGATGGAAAACTCTGCTATATCAAAGGGCCTTCTATGGCAGAAGGACACCTGTAGGATGCAACGCTAACACAATTTAGCATTTGTATAGCACATTTCAACTGTTGAAAGCACATCATTACATAGATTTTACTATCTGTATGTGGTCGGTAGACCATTGATAATAAACTACTCCTACAACTACTATTACTACAGTCCTGTAGGACACACCAATACTATTATTCCCACACTTCAGACAGAGGACTAAGGCTGCAATCCTATAAACACCTACCTGGGGGTACAGTCCTTTGAACTCAATGGGGCTTACTTCTGAGTTGCCATGTATAGGATTGCAGTGTTAGGTATCATAGCTAGCTTAAGAGCACTTAGTGGGCTGACAGAAGAATTGAACCTAAGATTTCCTTGTTCACAGTACAGCCACAATACTATATCAGTTCTTGAGTAAAATGAGGATAAGCAAGCATGGATTTTGCTGAGCTATAATTACTAGGAATCCAATTTCTTCCTAGGATGTGTCCTATGAAAGGGATGTGTCCTGTCCTATGCACCACACTTCCTGTCATGATGCCTCTATACTTAGGGCTAAACATGATGTGACCTTAAATGTGTCTTTGCATTAAATGTACAGGGTTCTTTAAATTGCAAATAGAACAGCCGGGGGAGCTGATACTAATCTGATACTTAGTATCAGATAATACTTATCTGGTAATTGTAATAGATAATTGTTGCAGCTGATTTAAATTTTGTATGTTTTAATTCTATTGTAAAAATGCAACAATAAACTCAATAGACTTACAATTTTCTCCCCTTTCATGATATCTACAATCTGCTGCCTGAAGAGACTGCTTCGCTCTGCCTAGTGGCAGGGCCGATCCTGCCCTGTGCCTTCAAGCAGCAGCAAAGCATTTTTGGGTGTGATTTAAGAAGATGAAAAAGGAGAAACCCTCAGCCATCTCATTCGGCATGGCAAGCCACCCACTTTCCCTCACACAGTTGTGAGAATTTGCCCCCTCCCAACAGTGCTGAATGTCCTTTCCTCTCCAGTTTTACAGGGGACAAATCATAGAATCACAGAATAGTAGGGCCGGAAGGGGCCTATAAGACCATTGAGTCCAACCCCCTGCTCAATGCAGGAATCTAAGGACCCCACGAAATGGAGGGGGATATTCAACCCAGCTCTAGGTGAGTCATTCTGGAAAAAAAGGAACTCAAAAGTTATTCCATGGTGCATTAAAAGTATTTCCATACTAGACAGTTAGCGTTGCTCAGCTCTGCCAAATTTTTTCTTCATGAACAGAAGCCGGTCTCTAGATTAATGGGCTGGTGAGGGGCTGCAATGCTAAACACATTTACTAGGGCAGCAGTCCCCAACCTTTTTGGCACCAGGGCCCGGTCTTGTGGAAGAACAATTTTTCCATGGACTGGGGGGAGGATGGGACCGGGCCGCAGTAGGGGTGTGGGAATCCCCCCTTACCTTGGGTCTGTGGGGGGGAGGCAATCCACCCCTCCTCCCGGAATCTTCGTCGGCCCTGGCCGGCTCCGCTCCGCAGCGAGTCCGCAGAGCTGCCGGCCGGCTCTGGCTGCTGGGATGCAAATGGCGTCCGCGTAGCGGACGCCATTTGCATCCCTGTTCTTTGCAGTAATAGGCTACATAAAGATTTACGTAGCCTATTACTTGAAGAACAGGGACGCAATGGCATTGGCTATGTGGACGCCATTTGTGTCCCAGCGGCTGGAAGTTCGCCAGCGGCCGGAGCCGGCCGGCAGCTCTGCAGACTTGCCGCAGGGAGCCAGCCAGGGCCAGCGAGGATTCGAGGGGGGGGCAGATCGCCTCCCCCCACACGGACCCAAAGTAAGGGGGGTTCCCACACCCCTACTGCAGTCTGGTTCCTAACAGGCCACAGACCAGTACCGATTTGCTGCCCGGGGGTTGGGGATCCCTGTACTAGGGAATATGTCCCGGTAGATGTAAAGGGAAAGAGCCTCAGCTATTGGGTGGTATACAACTGTGATAAAATAAATAAATAAAAAGTAATAAAAATGAAAGGTTATCCAACATTATGCTAGCTAGCAGGCTTCTAGAACGATGGGACTTTCTACCTATCTCTCTTCCCCTCTTGCAGCCATCCACAACACCTGAAAATCTGCTCCAGAGGATTTCTCAGCCCTCTGGAGCAGATTTTGAGTACCTGCAGAGGGCTGGGGATGAGAGGGAATTGCTCCCGTCCAGTGCCAACCCAGTGGAACTTACATCTAAGTAAATGTGTCTAGGATTACAAGAGCTGTCTGTGTAACTGGAATGAGCAATTCACTATTTATTTAAAGTAATTTTCTCTGCTTTTACACTGCTCTTAAGTTAGCACCTTCTTTCTTTGTAACATCTTTTACTTGTTAGTGCATGGAAATCCGCAATGGAACCAAACAAGTTTGGATTTTCATGAATCCAACTTGCAGATTCCACAACGGACCAGCGTTCCGCCTGTTGAGCATGCAGATTCTGCAGACTTGCAGACTGGCTTTCTAACTTTTCCAAATGTATGTTGTGCACATTTCATCAGAGAAAAATACAAAAAACCCCACAAAACCCCGCCCCAAAATGCATATTTTCCCCCAGAGGCTAAAGTGTGAAAGTACACATTTGAGTGGAATTTGCACATTTTTGCATGTGAAAATTTGCATAACTGTACATTTGTACAACTGTGCATTTGTGCAAATTCAGAAACAAGAAAAATCTGATTTCATCAATGGGTGGATGACAGAATGAAAGGTGCCTGACAATCCACGAAACACAGCTGGAATGGATTTACACAATCCCTGCATCCCTGGTGTCAAGTCATCAGGATAATTTGAAATAATAATAATAATAATAATAATAATAATACACATTATTCTTCAGGGGCTATAATAATAATACACATAGTGATACTATGTGTGGTTTCTTAGTTATGATGAGAAAACCTGAAGAAAATACATTGCTAGCTGTTTTGGAGGCACATGAAAATCCATTTGAAGACATCATCCACTGATAAGAATGTCTGAGATAATGTGTGATAGCATTTTTGTAGTTTATAAAAAAATAAGTAGAAATGGTAAACTATATGTCTTCATTTTGAAACAATGCTGTCATTTTAACGCACAAGATGGGCCACAGTTGTACTTAATTAAGCAGTGCAAAACCTTTATGTTAGCACTTGCTGGTAGAATGCTCCCCTCCCCCTCACCAGAATTGGTCAATTTTACTTCCTCCCAATTAGCACTTGTTTCTAGTACACCACTCAGAGTGATAAATGGAACTTGACTGCACAGCACATGTGAAAAGCAATGCCTACTTAACAGAAAACAGAACAGCTACAGTAAAAATAAGCAGGAGTAGTAGTTTAACTTTGTAGCAGAAAAGAAGGTTCTAAATTAAGAACTGTGTCAAAACAGGAAAATTCTTTTGAAACAAATGAAGTAGGTTGGATCCAGAGACCTCCTTCTGCAAATGAAAGTTTCCTTCTGTTTGTGGAAAAGGACTGAGATCCAGGGCTAAAGCACTTTTTTTTTCTGGGGAGGAGTGAGGGGGCCTCAGTGGGGGGCCTTCCATTGGAGGAGACGGGAAGCGATTTTTCCCAATTTTCATTTTGACAATGGAAACGAGAGAACAAATCTCAGGAATATAAAGTTTTATTCTTTAAAATAGCCCAATGTGTTTCAGCCCTGAGGCACACTTCAGGGCCTTCTTCAGGGGCTATGTAAATCTGTTGTATTGTTCTCCAGGTTGTCTGTTTCTCCCTTTCCCGTAGAGCACCCCCGCCCCCCGATGCTACCTTCTTTGCTGTTCTGGAATTGACACCCACTGTCCCCAGCAGGTTTCCAGGGGGTTTTAAGGGGAAGGAGGAAATGCCCCAAATCAGTTCCACCCAATTCACCAGTGGGAGCATCCAATGGACATACTTTCACTCATGGGGACTCTGGATCCAAATCAATATTGCTAATGTCAAGCATGTATAAGGGTCAGACTACACATTGTGTTAATTATGCAACATGTAGGGATGTACGAATCCCTTACCTGTTCCGGTCGGGGCATCTGCTCGGGGGGGGAGGTGCTCCATCCCTCCCCCCAGAAACCTTGATGGGGGGGGAGGTGATCCGGTCCTCCCCCCCCGAATCCTGCCTGGCTGGCTCTGCTCCGCAGCAGCTCTGCAGAGCAGCTGGCCAGGGCCGTCCATAGCCAGAGTTCCGGCCATGGACGGGCTGGTGCGGACTCAAATGGTGGTCACCATAGCAGCCGCCATTTGCGTCCTTCCAGGCTGCTGTGATAGGCTATGTAAGAATTTACATAGCCTATCACGGCAGGCCCCCTGCCCAAAAAACGGCATACGCAAATGGCGGCGGCTACGGCGGCAGCAATTTGCATTCTCTATTTTTGCCGTTCTAGCCTATGTAAATATTTACATAGGCAATTACGGCGAAAAAAAAGGAACCGCAAATAGCGTAGTGGGCGCTACACCATTTTTTGGGCAGGAGGCCTGCCGTGATAGGCTATGTAAATTCTTACATAGCCTTCACGGCAGCCTGGAAGGATGGCAATGGCGGCTGCAGCAGCCCGGCCGCAGCCGGCCAGGAGATCAGCCTCCGCCGCATCTGCTGCCAGAACCGCTGCCGCCGCCAAATCCACCCCAGGTAAGTTCCATCCCGGGGGATTCTGCGGGGGGGGGGCTGGAGGCCGTTCCACCATGGATTCTGGGGGGCCGGATTCTAGGGATGGCGGAGAATTTCTCCCCGAAACTTCGGGGGGCCGAGCGCCAACGTGTTTTGCCCCCCGAACAAGTTTCAGGGAGAAATTCTCTGCACCCCCCGCCTCCCGCACCCCCCCCCCGGGACGGGACTTATCTTTGCCGAATGTCCCTCCCGGCGGCGGGTCTGGCCGGCGGTTCGTCGGGTCTTCGTCAGGGGCGGGGGCGGCAGCCGATCTTTCGACCGGCTGCCGCCGCCGCCATTGCAATAAAAGAAAAAAAAAACGCCCCTGTGATAGGCTATGTGACGATTAACGTAGCCTATCATGGCTAGATTTGCAAAGTCAGCCATGATAGGCTACGTAAATCGTCACTTAGCCTATCACGGGTGACTTTAAAAAAAAAAAGCGCGTACGGATAATGGCGGCCCCCATACGGAGCTGCCATTCCCATTCCTTATTTGGTCGCTATAGTCTACATAAATGTTTACGTAGTCTACGGCGAAAATAAGGACAACGCTATTTGCGTTGCCCTTATTTTCGCCGTAGTCTACGTAAACATTTACGTAGACTACAGCGACCAAATAAGGAACGCGAATGGCGGCTCCCTATGGGGGCCGCCATTTGCGTACGTGCTTTTTGTTTTTTTTTAAAGTCACCCGTGATAGGCTAAGTGACGATTTACGTAGCCTATCATGGCTGACTTTGCAGATCTAGCCTTGATAGACTACGTTAATCGTCACGTAGCCTATCATGGGGGCATTTTGTTTTTTTTTTAACTGTTTAGTTTGCGGCCGGGCGAGGCGAGGCGCCTCCTCCCCGGCCTGAATTTTGGCCGGGTGAGGCGGGAAGCCTCCCCCCCCGGCCTGAACTTCGCGGGGGGAGCAACGAAGCGCCTCCCCCCCACCGCAGGAATCTTCGAGGACAGGTAAGTGACTTTCGTCCACCCCTACCGGATTCTAAAGAATCCGGCCTCACTGGAATCCCTGGCGGAATTCTTTGCCATCCCTAGCAACATGTAGCTGCCCCGTATGTGTGTTTTACTTGAAAGTAAATGTGTGGGGTTCTCATCTGGATCTGAACCACTGCATTTAGGGAGGGGAGGTTGACACCTCTACCCCCTGCCACCACTTCCTTCTCAAAATCTCCTCTCCCGGCAACAGGAGTTTAAAGAAGGGGAAAAAAGTACCGATGGAGGATTCCCCTCCACTTTTTAAGCCCCACATGTCTCTCTGTGTGTGGTCAATTTACACCTGTAATGTTGCATGAATGGTCTCTCTATGGCTGCCATTTATGCAACATTACACTTATAGAAAAACCTGAGCCACCATTTTGCAAAAAGATGGTGCCCCTCTAAGGGAATTGGTGGCTGCCAGGTGCCCACGGACTGCACAGTGGTTCCTGCAGCATGACAAGTAGGAGTGGCCCACCAGTGGCGGTTTGGCAGACAGGTGGTGGTGCAGACAGAAGTGAGTCCATCCACCCCTATGTGACTGACATGAATTATGTTTAAGCAGTTCTTAGAAAACACAAGGCTTGAGATAAATGAGAGAGCTTTGAAAAGCTCCTGTAGAATCCTCTTTCTCTCACTTTGGGCAGACTTAGATGGCACTTTATTAGCTGGAATAACTGAAATGGGAATATCTTTTGACCATTTAGTTTTTCCTGCTTAATGCAAAGGCCTAGGAATATGTGTAAACTTAACCACACAAAGAAATTATCTTTTATACACCTTTAAATAACCTAGGGCACAATCCTATGGGGATAGTCAGCCACCTCCAAACTTGGAGGCAACCGACTATCCAATGCAGGGTGAGCGGAGCGCAGAGGGGATCTTCTCCTCCATGCTCCAGCTGCCCTGCATTAGTGGTTAGATGGCCAATTCTGGCTGTCTAGCTGGAGCGGGTTAGAGCTGGGGGGGAGGCCGGACAGTGCATAGGAAGCATTGTAATAATGCTTCTGTTATCCCCGCCCTTCCCTGCCCCCAGGAACACGCCCCTTTTCCCTTGCTCCACACTGCTTATATGAGCTCAGAGCTGGGGACAAACCACGCTGCCTATGAGGTGACAGGGGAGGGGGTGGGGAGGCAGTTTTCTGGGAAGTGGCTCTGAGGTTGGTTCCTCAAAACCAAAAAATCCTATGGCCATCTAGCTGCTGTCTACAGGCCATAGAATTGTGCCCCTATATTTTTTTTGCAGGTATACAGTGCTAAAAAGAACTTTTTTCGTTTATTGTGGAATTATAGTGCATAAAAAATTATATACTGTATATAAACCAAGAGCAACAATTTTTGGACCAGAAATACTTCAAAAAGGGACCACTAGAATTCATGAAAGACAAACAAAAACTGAACTGGCCATTTCCAAAGGGGGATTTTCATATCAAAACGCAAACATTGTGGCCATTTTGCAACCCTGATTAACACATAATTTAGTAATAGATAAGATCATTTATAGATAAGAAGACAGGATACCCTGGAGTAGGGATGTACGAAAGTCACTTGCGTTTTTGAAGGGTGACATTCGTGGTGGTGGGGAGGTGCTCTGTCCCTCCCCCCAAAATTCTCTCCGGCCGCCTGCAACCAGACATCCAGCCGCTGGGCAGCCTGCAGGGGCGCAAATGGTGGCGGCCATAGCCACCGCCATTTGCGTCCCTGTATTTTGCCATGATAGGCTACGTAAATATTTACGTAGCCTATCACGGAAAAAAACCCAAAAAACAGCAAACGCAAATGGTGGCGGCTACGACAGCTGCCATTTGTGTTCCCTTTTTTTTTTCTGTGATAGGCTATGTAAATATTTAAAAAACACAAAACAGCGGACGTAAATGGCGGTGGCTACGGCGGCCACCATTTGCGTTCCCTTTTTTTTTGCCGTTTTAGCCTACGTAAATATTTTCGTAGGCTATTACGGCAAAAAAAAAAGGAACGCAAATGGTGTAGTGGCCGCCATTTGTGTTCCCTTTTTCTTTTCTTTTTTTGCCATAATAGCCTATGTAAATATTTACGTAGGCTAAAACGGCAAAAAAAAGGGAACGCAAATGGAGGCCGCCGTAGCCGCCGCCATTTGCGTTTGCTGTTTTTTTTGGGGGGGGGTTGCCGTGATAGGCTACGTAAATACTTAGTAGTCTATCACGGCCTCCGCAGGGATGCAAATGGCATCCCTGCGTCAGCTGTGATAGGCTATGTAATTATTTATGTAGCCTATCACGGCTATAATGAAGACGCGAATGGCGGCCACAGACGCGGCTGCCATTTGATAAAGCAGTGCGAACAGCAGCAGGTAAGTGCTCTGTTTTGTGCACCTTTCATGGGGTGGGGGGCGGGGGGCTTCGTTCCGCCACGGATTTTGGGGGGCCGAATGCACTAGCATTCGGCCTCACCGAGATCCGTGGTGGAATTCTCTGACATCCCTACCCTGAAGAAGATGCTGAAGCTAGGGAAAGTGGAAGACAAAAGGAAGAGGGACCGACCAAGGGCAAGATGGATGGATGTTATTCTGGAGGTGATGGACTCGACCTTGGGAGCTGGGGGTGGTGACAGCTGACAGGAAGCTCTGGTGTGGGCTAGTCCATGAAGTCACGAAGAGTCGGAAGCAACTGAACAAATAAACAACAAAGATTACTTAGCATTTTCTCTCCCTCTCTCTCTCTCTCTCTCTCTCTCTCTCTCTCTCTCTCTCGGTGTGTGTGTGTAATCTCCAAATTGCCAAGGACACTACAGAAGAAGTACAACATGTCAACAATATCTGCTATAGCAAAAGTCGTTTATATCAGAGTATGGAATAAAAAATGTAAAATCCCAGTTCATTTCAAGTTTACTAGTTCTCATCATTAATAAACTCAATAAGACAATCTTAAATTAGTTAGGGCATCCATAGCCCCTCTAGTAATATATATCTGATACTAAATAGTTTTTCTTTTTAAATCATAGAAAAACAATGTTTCAAATTCTAGCTACTATAAAATGCAAGTAGTCACCCCCTCCTCCAATAAATGCTTTCAAGAATTAAGCTAATACTATCTCCTGTATGGAAAGTAATAATACACTGACACAACACAACAAAATGAAGCTTGAGCATTCAGAATGGTTGGTTAAACAATACTGTTGTAAGACAACATGAGAAGGTTAATGAAGCCAGAGGTGCTGCTGGAGACTGCTTTAATGGACCTGGCAAATTGGCAAGTACCTTCTTTTGTTAGGGGAATGACAGGTGATGTGTTTCCATGGCAACTAAATGGTTAGACAATTGCTTCTTCTTGATACTGGACAATTTTGGAATTGTTCTCAATTGGAAAAAATGGATCAGAGAAGGGGGCAGGCCTTTCCCTTCTGAGCTAAGGATGAGGTAATGGAAGTGGCTGTGCCTGAAAAGATACTTGAGTCAGTCACAAAGGTAGAGACACAGACAGCTGAGGCTGGCCCAATAGGAGATTTTAATGGTGTGATTAGTAATCATGTAGTGGGTTTTTTCCCCAATTAAATACTGGGCACATGGGGAGGGTGATAGTTACTGGGACCACAGCATGCAGGGAGGGGAGACTGAAGCCTTCCTTTCCCAGCAATGATGTTAGTAAAAATGCCCCCTCGCAGCATGCCAATTACTATTAGGAAAGAAACTCTGATTTGCACCAATGGGAAGATTTTTCCTTATGCTAATTGTCTCACAGGGAGCAATTTTAACTGTGATTGCAGTTGGGGAAAAAGACATAAACCTCTCCCTGCATGCTCTACAGAGCTGATGACTATTGCCACCACACACCCCACATGCCTGGTATTTCACTCTAAAAAAACAGTGATGTCATTGCTAACTAGGCATGTACAGATTTTGTGAAATCTGTTCTGTCTGTGTTTTGTGGATCATCAGGTGTCTTTCATTCCGTCGTCTACTCATTGATGGAATCGGATTTTTTAAAGGGATGTACAAGAATTTTGTTCCACTTGTGCAAGTGTGCCCTTGTATTAGTGAGCATTTGCGGAAGAGCAAATTTGCTCAGATTCCCCCTTCCAAAAAAGTTTTTAAAAAATCATCCACAAGTCCATGGAATCCGTATGATGCAGAAAAACCTGGTACGCTGTGGAATCTGCAGGTCAGATTAATAGAAACCTGAACTCGTTTGGATCTGTTGTGGATTGCTTCAACATCCCTATTGCTAAGCATGTCTAGTAGGTCCTGAGTGTGGATTCTGTAAGTATCTTTGTGTACCAGCTGTTTCCCTGGAGATTTGATGTTGGGGAGGGGGAACAGTCATCGGCTGTCTGTTGGAGTATTTAAGTTATGCCTCCTCCCCCTATGCTCTGGTTGTATATTTGTAAATAATCACAAATATTAGAAAACACCAATAAGCCTCCAGTGACCTCTTTCCAGAGGAAACCAAACTTGGGTAAGTGCTGAGGACCAAGAACATCTCTCCACTCAGAGAAATGGGTCACTGTAATAACATGTTCTAGTAGACTTTGCAAACAATAAGGAATAAGACATACTGAGTGATTATCAGAAAATGACAGCTCTTCTCAGGCATTCCAGATTACACTGCCAGAGGGAGGGAAAATGAAATGATTAACAGTAATATATGCATTTCATTTCCAAATAGAAACACATCCTGATGAGAAAAATAAACTAAATATAACAAATGCTGTCCTCCTACTACTGTGAAAATACATTAAAAAACCCCAAACAAAACATAAAACTATATTTCCATATGTTGATAAAATATCCTACAGAGTGATGTTCAATAATTTAAATCTTGGAGGTTGCTTTTATTGTTGCTCAGTAGGGCTTGCACAATAGTAATATCAAAAATCTATCAGATATAACAAGCCAAATATAATGGGGGGGGGGGTAAAATGTAAAATGTCATTTTACAGACATGCATGCCAAATGCTAATGGAAAGTCAGTTTATTTATTAGCAAGATCACAGTTCTTGTACATCCTTGTACATGTAAGGATATTGTACATCCTTAAATGTACAATATCTGTAGAACCTACGTATGTATTTAGCCCTTTCCTGGAAATCTTGCCATATTTGCTAGAACATTAAGATAGCAATCCTATAATCTCTGGACAGCACCCCAGGGCCATAGAACTTTTCAGCTATCCCATCCCAAAGCCATAGACACTGCTAAAACTTCGAGTAGGACTCAAAAATCTGATCCCTCCCCCGTCCCATTTCCCCTACAGCTGCCATGGAAAGAACCATGGTGCCTGCTTTCCAAGGTCCAAAAGTGGCATCAGAAGACTTTATAAAGCCTGAAAGGGGACATTCCAGTGGGCAGGGAAGGGCCAGGATATGTAAAATCTTATGGCCTCTCCAGCCCAGCGCTCTCCCCAGCAGTGCACCTCCTCTAAATGGGCTCAGAAGCCTGTCTAGACAAGAAACAAAAGGAGGATGGAGGGACAAAAATTGCCTCCATTGCTACTCCCACCCTGCTGGCAGCCCAGCAGGGTACTGGATCCTCAGAAACCTCTGGGTTTGGAGGCTTCCAACAGCAGCACAACCCATAGAATTGTGCCTGAGGGCTACAATCTCATGATCTCTGGGAGGGCACCCTATGGGTCATAAGATAGATTGGATATCCTCCTTCAAGGGGAGAGAGAAAGATCTGCCCTCATAGGGGGAGAACTGACCTCAGAGGCTCCCTCCCAGCCCCCACAGAAATCTTCAAGACCCTAGCTTCTCTGATACTGGTAGAGGCAAAATGGGAGGTGTGCTGTGGGTGGATCCTCAAGACGTGCCCCTGACATGGAAGCAGGATCTATACCAGGAGTTTTCTTTTAGGTTACAATGGTGGCTTTCAGTGTTCTAAATCAAGTCCACCTGTGGCACTTTTTGCCTGTTACGACTGGGGAAGGCAATGGCAAACCACCCTGCTATAGTCTGCCATGAAAACACCAGCGAAAGCAGCATCCTTCTAGGGGTCAGTAATGACTTGGTGCTTGCACAGGAGGAACCTTTCCTTTCCTTAGTATCACCTCCTCACCCACTGCCTCAGGTGCCACTGGAAAGGCACTCAACTCAGGGCTGCCAGCCTGACTGACACATCAAACCATGCTTTAGTCATTGTTTGGGCTATTGTTTCCTTTGCTCTGTGTGCCTTATCCCTTCCTTTCTTTTGTCCTAGTGATTGGTTCTCCTTCTTCTTCTGCCACTATTCTAGCCACCAGCCCAGCTATGTCTGGTGTTCCTCAGAGGAAGAAATAACGTGAAGGGGTCTCTTTTTAGAATCATAGAACAGTAGGGTTGGGAGGGGCCTATAAGACCATCGAGTCCAACCCCCTGCTCAGTGCAGGAATCCAAGTCAGAGCATTCCTGACAGATGGCTGTCCAGCCTCATCTTGAATGCCTCCAGTTGGGAGAGCCCACTACTTCCCTAGGTGATCGGTCCCATTGTCATATTGCTCTAACAGTCAGGAAGTTTTTTAGTGGGTCTGGATACCTTTCCTTCTCCCTTGGAACCCTGTTGGTCTTTCTGGGGTCCTATTCTGGCCCCGTATTACTGATTGCAAAGGGCTACATGTAGTAATGGGGAAAATAGACAACACACCAAGCAGGGACCTGAATCTCACTAGTCAGAAATCCTGATAAATTCTGTTGGCTCCCAACAGAAATAGCCCCACACGGCCCTGATCGGATCTTAAAATGAGTTATAAGTTGTTATTGGGATAGAACAACTAATCCAGTATGGCATGATGTGTCCATGGAGGTTTGGACATATTGTACTTATCCTTTCAGGGTACACTGCTAGTGAAGTTCTGGAACCAAATTATTTCATGTATATTTCCCACCTGCTAAGATCCTTTTTTCCTTTTAATGACTTTCAACTAAAAAAAATGCCACAAAAATATCTAACTTGATTTTCCACTGGGATAGCCTCTACACTGTTTGCATGTATTGCAAGCATGATGTGGTAGAGCATGAAATCAATGTTCAGATTTTGTTTGGATGTCCAAACTTCCATGTATAATATTACACTAATATTAATAAACAAAGGGGGGCAATATTATGCATGTTTAAACAAAAAAAGTCCTAAAACTCCCAGAATGCTGGGAGTTGTAGGACTGTTTTCTCTCTAAACAAGCATAAGATTATACCCTAATATTCTTTTCAGCACCTTTCTAAGATTATGAGGGCTGGAAGTTTTTTCTTCTTCTTAAGCTGACAGGTAAAATTTCCAGAATTCGAATGAAAGCTCATGGGATTCAATAAGTTATATTTTGGATCAGAACACATTCTGCATGGGTTTTGTTGCCTGCCCATGTTGTATAATGATGACAGATTTCTCCATGTCTTGCTATTATTCATAATGATACACTTGCAATGAACACATTCTAAAGAAGCATTGTACCAGACAGTTGACCTTCCTTCAGCAAACAGATACAAATGGTCTATCAAATCATACTGTTGGTGCTTTTTATAGCTCCTTTGGAAAGAAACAACAGTTCTTCCTTTATTTATTTTGTGGCTTTGTGATTTCATCTTCTTTTAAGGAATAACTAGGCAAAAATATTTACATAGTCTGAATACATTAGCCACAATTTTAACTGCAAATATATGCAGGGCTTTTATTACTATCTTTTCATGCCACCCATTATATTTAATGTTTTTTCTTTTCAAACCAATCTGTTTTATAATTGTCCTATTTCAGCCCAGCGCATTCTCTGTGATATCTTGCAAGTTGCACAATGGTTGGCTATATTTTGCAGGCCTCATCAGTCGCCGAAGGGTCTTGTGTCATACTATCTGATAAGGGGTCAGGAATCAAGAGAAAGGAACTGTCACTCTCTTATTGCCTGTCAGGATTGGATGTGATCATTTAAGCTTTAGGTCAGAATGGGACCTCATTGTGATAGCTGTAACCTTCTGAAATACGCCATGGATTTTTTTCCCCAATCATTTTCATTACATTTAAAGGGAGGGGGGAAAACCCTCCACATGAGGGATAAAAAAAGGTATAACTGATTGAATTCAGCAGCAATATAATCCTATATATTGCTAGCGAACTCACTCTCCAAGTGTTGATCTTTATGTAGGTAGAATAGCACATTACACACACAAGAGGGAAGTATCAGTAGTATTAGGGGAAATCCAAAGTTTGCTGAAGTAGCAATGCTCTTTAGGGGAATTACCCTAAGTGGAGGGCAAGGGGCAAGGGCAAAACAGCCCAATGACGACTGAGCATGTTCAGAGGAGACAGAATGCTGACTGACTGTTGGAAGGAAATGGAAACTTAGGGGAGGGAGGGGAGGGAGTATCTTGGAAGAGGGCATGGCTGGTTGGGTGGAAGCCTAAACAGGAGGAGTCCACACTGGTGGAGGTTGGTGGATCCGATGTCAGTGGGGTGGTGAATCCACCCCGGGTTTCAGTCAGAGCTCTAAAGAAGCTATCCAAAGTGGTTCTGCACCTTGGATAGGTCCTTTAGAGCTCTGACTGAAACCCAGAGTGGATTCACCACCCCACTGACATCGGAGCCACCAGCCTCCACTGGTCCAGAAAGAATTCTGACCCTCCTGGGAAAACAGGTTTCCTAGCTTGAAACCTCTAGGCCAGGGGCAGGACACACACCCCTGCCGCTGGTGCGCCACCTCTAGGCCTCTCAATCCAAACTTTTGGACTCTTCCAAGACAGGCCCCTTCACTCCAAGCCATACCACTTCACTGGTCCCTACTCCAGGTTATTGATATTATTGACCTTTATCCTCCAACTATGAAGATGATGAAGGGAACCTTGCACAAACTGGGAAAGGAGAATGTCTAGATGAAAAACGCCCCCCCACCCCTGGTTGCATAATGAACAGAGGTAAGAGTCACACCCAGACAAGATGGAGGTACTGTGGATTGAGAAATTGATGACTCTTGCAACTAGTCCTAGAAAAGGTTGCACTCCCCCTGTAGAACCAAGTACACAGTTTGGGAGTTCTCCTGGACTCAGTCCCAGCTGGGGAAGCTCAGCTGCTGGTGATGGCCAGGCGTACTGGCCATTTTTGCGGGGGGCATAAAAATGGGTTTAGCCAGCCCTGCTCAAGAACAGCCCTGTTGTACTCTCATAGCCTGCATCTAGGGAAAGGGAAAGGATTTGGTCTTCCTCTGCTCTGAATGAAATGGGTAGTATCACAGACAGAAAAAATATTATCAAAGCTCATAGTAAAAAAATTAATTGCACACTTGATAATATAATGGAATGGAATATTAAATGACAATCTAAATTACATGCATGTCCTAATATTACAGAACATTGCAAACTTGATAAGTTTGCTTTCCATTGTCTTGGTGAAGAGTAATTGAAGAAAGAATTGCAGTTTAGCAACAACTTTTCACAAAATGAGAAGTAATGAAATTAATCTGAACTGGAGAAAAGTACCTTCCACAAAGCTAAATGTGCACTAAATGAAATACTGTGAAAATCCTTGCAGTCTTTGTGCATTTTTGTGACTTTCCCTCTGGTAATCTTGGGGAACACATATGCACCCTTCATTTATGAACAAGGAATCCCTGCCTTCCACTCTGACTATACCCATATTTAGAAATCGATCTTGGGGGCAGGGGGTCCTGTATCCTTTTACAGTTGAATGCAAGTTGCATTCATTTCCTTTCATTTTAAAGAGAATTAGTATCTATTTGAGGGCATCTTCTTCTAAGGTAAAATAAGAGAATTGTTCAATCTCTTGAATATAATTCACATAAATATTCATGCAACATTGTTAGCTGTAAACAATTACTGTCATTGTTTCATACAGTTTTGTAATTAGCACAAGTTTCTCTTTTTGTTACAGTTCTATGAAATCAGTGCCTTTACTTAATCATTAATTGATGTCTGTTGACTTGTCAGTTGATCAATTACCTGACTGATCAAAGGTCCAATTGTACCCTTGTGGCATGGCCTAATATGACACATCATGAAAATGCTAACCTGGACTTGCATGTTGAATTAATGCAAGAATAGACCTGGAATATGGTTGATTGCATGGCAATTGTATTATACTAATTCCTACAGATATATGATGTTTTTCAGCTGGCATAGAATGAGACAGCATTTTTGTTATAGGACACTTCTAGGTGTGAAGGAAGGGAGCAGTATACCTCACTATATGATAATCAACCTTCTCTAAAATCATTGGATGTGGCCAATCTTGCACCAGAAAGTACTTAAGAATGTTTCCTTTATGTCCATACCTTTTGCTAGGGAAAAACACATGTCCTGAACATATATGGCACTATACTGGGATAAAGGAAACACTGATTTCTTTTGATTATCATTAATAAAAATGTCAGCTGCAAGGAAGATCATCTTTATTTATATCATATAAAAGGAAGCACATACTCTTGAGAGATCAAAATGAACAAATAATTACAATGGAATTATAGTCCAGAGAACCCACTTTAAAAGTTGGGAAATGACTGCTTAATTCATTTGCCATTTGAGTGACAGGTGTCAGCATGGTAGCATTCTATGAATCCTCATAAATCTAGAGAATTACACATGTACCACCAAAGGTTATGACTGAATAATTGATGTGCTTAATGATACTGAGGAGCTATTAAGAGTTGCTCCTTTGGAATAATTTGAATGGAGATGATTAAATGCCACCTATTGCTTGGCATTTGCAGGCATTCATAAAGATTTAAAAGAGCAAAGCTGCTTGGCAAAGGCACAGCTTCTGCTTGATAAGCACATATGAAATTAAAAACAGTTGTTGTCATCACTGCTCATGTAGCATCTTGTATTAGTCTAATAGGTTCCTAATACTGAATTGTACCATATGGCAACACTTCAGACATATTTTAATTAAATCAGTCACCCAACCATAGCATCCCAGCTAAGATAAAATACATGTTTGTCAATTGTTGTGTGTGCATGTGGTTTGTGTACTTTGTACTTTGTCAATTCTAGTGTTTGTGCAGTCAGCAGAACTGGCTCTTCTCAGGAGTGCACCTGCCAAAGGGAATGTTTTCCCTCTGGCCTCTGATTGGGGGGGGGGAAAGAATGTGTGTGTCTGTGTGAGTGTGTGTGTGTGTGAGTGTGTGTGTGTGTGTGTGTGAGAGAGAGAGAGAGTTAGGCTGTAAGTCTTTGGATGATGTATGTTTGCACTGCATTGCATTATTTACTAAGTCTTTCCCTATTTGACGTTGTTTGCCTTTTTTCAGAGATGGGGAAGACATCTTTCCATTTTTTTTTTAAATGAGAGGAAAATAAATGCTACACTTGGGGCAATCCTCTATGTTATTTATTTTCACCATATAATTTTACTACCAAAATAGCTCTATCACCAGATAATAAATTTTATACCAGCATAAGTAAGTAAAGAATGGTGTTGGTTTGTTAGCTCGACTGCAGTAGATACATGTCTTCCAAGCTGTTCACAGATATCTCTGAACAGAAGCTACTTCATTGCTACCATATGTAGCTCTGTAAGCTCTGCTTGCTCTGCTTTGCTACCTACTAAAAGTAGCTGTCTTGTTGCATAGCAGATGGCCCATAAAACACGTCTGATATGTTTAAATTTAATTGATATGACTGCACCTTACATTAGAGGGTATGGCTACACTCACACGCACAAAACAAGAATAGGAAAGATCTAAATAATTATAAATAATGTAAAGAGCCAATCAAAGTGCAAAGATGTGTTACATTTAAATTGCTAGCGAAGTAGGAGCCCTATCAAAGAAAATGAAAGATCTGGCCAGCCTCTGCATAATTATGTTCCTCATTCTCTAACTTCTTCTATGCTAATCTCCACAAAGAGGAGCAAAACTGGCAAGCCTCATTGTTACCTCATGTAGAGAGAAATCCTATCCTCTAGGGGACACAGGATAATTTGGGCTGCTGGATCTAAGATCAGAGATAGCATTCTGACTGCGGATCAAGGAATCCATGCTCCCTGCCCCATCCCCACCAGCACAGAGAGAATCACTCTGGTTGCCTCTCTGAGGTCACAAAGGTGACCTCAGAGAGGGGTTAAAGGGGATGCGCCTGTGGGCAAAGAGGGGAAGGATCTGGGAAAGCCAGGATATTCCCTTTCACTCTGACACAACCCTGCAAGAATGTCAAAAAAAGCCGATATAGCTGAAATGCAGAGTGGAGGAGCACAGAGGTGAAGATTGCCTCCACCACTCCTGTTCTGCATAGGATGCCCATAAGCCTCTGAGTTCAGAGGATTGCCATAGGATTGTGCCCTTATTTGCCAGAGTGAGGAGGGTCTGTCAATTACCCTGGTGATCTGGCAGGTAGGGTTGGGAGAACCAGGGATGCTTGAGTTTACCAAGGTTCTCCTAACTCCACTCCATAGCTCAGCTTCTCTTGATCCTGTGACCTATTTTCGTCTCATTTGGAAGGGAATGTGTGCACTTCAAATGGGGAAAGTGCATATTTTTGTGTGCATTTTTCAAAAGTGCACACTTCCCTCCCCCTACGTTGACTAAAAGGATTAAAATGTATTTTTAAAATGCACCTTTTAAAGTGAACATTTTCCAAAATACACATTTTTCAAACACGATCTCAAGTTCAGGAATTTGCAAGCTTTTTCTTGAAACCGCCCCGCCCCCCTTGCTTGTGTTTGGGATTGTGAGCAGGGCAAATTCAAGTGATTTGCAAACTGAAACAAAATCCTTGTATGTCCTACTGGCAGAAAATATTGCTCCAGTTCTGAAATAAGTTCCAGGGCTACTCTCCCCTGCATTCGGCCTCAACTGCATCACTGTGTGTAATACAGAGTTCTGGCCACAGTTTAGCCAAATTCCACTGCCTCATCAGTTCTGGTCCTTAACCATTTAAAGCAAAGTGGACATAAAGTAGATCTCCAGATGTTTTGGACTTCAAATCCAAGCATCCCTGATCATTGGCTATGCTGGCAGTGGCATCTGGGAGTTGAAATCCAAAACATCTGGAGATCTGCCCATCCCTGATTTAAAGCATCCAAAAGGTGAGCTTGGACTATGTGTGTTCGATAGGCTAAGGAAAAACCACAGATGCAAATGGCGTAGTGGACGCCATTTGCGGCTGTAAAGCCCTTAGTTTAAGCTAAATGCAGCCATTTACAGCTGCATTTAGCTTAATCTAAGAGCTTTATGGCCGCATATGGTGTAGTGGATGCCATTTGCATCCAGATTCCTTCCTCGTCAGCATTACGGCACAGCAATGGCAGTGGCTATACAGAGCCAGCTGCAGAGAGGAGCCGGCTTCAAAGCAGATTCTGGGGGGGCGGAGATGAGTGCCCCATTCCTCTGCAGACTCCAGAGGCTGGTTTCCTTTGAATCTGGCCTCATTGGGGTCCACAGCGGATTTCTCTGACATCCCTAATGTGAGATAGGTTAGGCTGAGAGTCAGTGATTGGCCCCAAATCACCTAGTCAGCTTCATGGCCAAGTGGGGACACAGGTCTGCTGGGTCCCAGTCCAACATGCCAACCACTATACCATACCAGATCTATATTTATCATCATCATCATCATCTTAATCTCTGTTGTTCATCAATTACACTGAGCATTATGATAAAGCCCTTTGTGGGATGGATTTCAGTGACTGAAATCCCAGCCCTGCCATTCTGCATGTTTCCTTTGTATATAATCATCTAAAAATGAATCTTAATTATAGAATTACCATAGTTCAAATCTGGTTGTGTTATTGTTATTCAAAGTAATGGGTAGTTTAATTGCAATGAATATGAAAAAAAAAAGATCATACATATTAATGAAACATTTAACACTGTTTTCTCTCACAGTGGGGTTTCGTTGACATGAGAATATTAAATCTCAAACACTGTATTTGAAAAATGCAAAGGTTCTGCCACAAGCCATGAATGCCTGGTAATTTAAAAGGAAGACACATTCAGAGTCATTAATTTTTGCTCATGAGCAGAATGATACATTGATTTGGAAGGGGAACGGCCATCTTGCCTTTGAACATAATAGCCTTTTCTGTGTTAAAGACACAACATGGTATTTGTGGGAAAGGAAAAATGTAAAAAGTACCTATTTTTAAATGGATTGGTGATTACTATTCAGCAATTTTTTTAAATGAAAACAGAGGAATTAGCACTATTTGCCCAACTCAAGGGATGGTGAAGTAATTTAATTTCATTTAATAAAAGTTGGACAAATGTGAACAGGTTTTGGATTAACAGTTACAGATTTGTCATCAGTCCAATTGACCTTCTGCGTCCTACACTGTTCCAATTATTTTCTTTCCTCCTCAGTAGTTACTCATGAATATTCCATGGCATCACAGCAGCTTTTGTTTGTTGTTTGTTTGTTGTACAGGGTGTGTAGATATTCTAGGAATGGACAGCCAGAATGTAGCTATTTTCAGGTGATTACCTATGATAAAATCTGGAAAGGGAGTGTGGCAGAAGGGCTTAAATCACAGCTGTGTTCTGTTCTCTTGAACAGAACATGAACTAAGCACAAGTGTCCCTTGTTGTTTCCCTTGCAGAAATGGGGAAGAATGGAGACTTGGCTTCCATTATGCTGAGACTACAACAGTAAGGGAATAAAGTCCAGGAGGGAATGAGTGATTTGGCTCGTATCCTTTTTTATTTGTAGGTGGGGAATGTGGGTACTTGGTTTACTCTAATGCCATTTCTCCAGATGAATTGATTAACTGTTAGGCTTGGAAAGAGGGTGCCTGATCACCCTTCTCAGGCTATCAGTTGATTAGTTAATTAGTTTATATCCTGTCTTTCCACCAAAAAATGGCACACAAGGTGGCTAACAATAACATACAGATTAAAAACTAAATCTTAATTCAAACATAGCATAAAAACACAACAATGAAAGAACTAGACAGCACCCAACCAATTAACCCTCCTTCATCAACAGACCATTTGAACTGCCAAAGGCCCACCTGAACAAAAATACCTTTGCCTGCCAGCAAAAGGACAACAGAGAAGGAGCCAACCTCCCCTCCTGGCAGGGACTTCCAGAGCCTGGAAGCAGGCACAGAGACAGGGATGCTTCAGTAGGCATTATTGATCCCCTGAAGATGGCCATATGACAGCAGTGATCTGTTAAGAAAGATGGAACCTGATGTGATGAGTCCAGCCATACCTATCCAAGAAACGATGAAAAAAATCCTCATGCTAAAAAAGATGAGGCTTGCACCCCTTAAGCAGATCCAAGCAAACCTCAATAAATCCTGTCCCCAGATTCAAATAATACTTGTTTGTGGGAGAAAGAATCTTGGGAGGTATAACTGGGTGCCACTGGACCTTAACCCCTAGACCAGGAACATTGCTGATATTTACTTTCCAGAGAGGCATAGAATGGCAGAGACTGACCCAACAGCAGCAGAGACCACTGTTTCATTTGTCTGCTGCCCTGCATTGCATAAACAATTGTACACAGAGCAAGTGGTGATGGTTAGGATGAGGGCCAGGAAGGAGACTGGAGAGGCAAAGCACCTAGTAAACTGGGTTAGGGATGCCATTTATGCCATTTGCTGCCTCAATTTAAGTATAACTAAGCACCTTATGGCCGCAAATGGCATAAAACACACTAATTATGGCCCTAATTTGTCAAAGATACACTAATTCTGGCTGTAGTTGGCATATCTCCCCCTTTTTATGCCCTGTTTAAAGAGAAAAACCCTGTGTGAAATCTGGAGGACAAGCCAGCCTGCTGCAGAATCCACAGGTCCGATTCTCAGGATTCCAACCTCATTTGGGTCTGTGGCAAATTTTTCTAGCATCCCTAAACTGGAGACACCAGTATAAAGTTTCCATTTCCCTGCAGGAGGGGTGGGAGATAAGGAAGTGGAAGCTACGGCCATGGCAGGAGGGATGACCAATTAGAGTCTCAGCAGCTACTTCCTCTCACAGCTACCACTCACCAGCTCATGAGGCAATTTTCTAAAGTACTGGGGCTTCCAGCACGGTAGACACTGCAGAAGATGGGACCAACCCCGAAGACAGGACAGGGAAACATCAGAACGGTTGTTGAAGGCCATGAAGGGAAGGCCGGAACTGTTGCCATGAAGACTTGACAAGGAGAATGCCAGACGGCATCCTTCCTTAAGTATATTTTTAATGTTTCTTTTTGCAAAATGCAGTAGCTAGTTTACATTAACAATTCCCGCCCAATGGAGCAACTAGGACTAAGTCAGTGTACTGCGCTGTTATAGGTTGTTTAACTAAAGGATTGCTGTCGGGCTCCTGTGTAATCAGACAGGCTTTCCTCTTTCCTTCCTCAGAGAGTCAGGAAACGGACAGAGGATCCAGAGGAACAGGGATGTAGTTGAGGTGATAACAGGAGGCAACAAAGGGCATCAACAAATCTGCTTTTGGAAATGTCTATGTATAAGCATTAACATGTTTTTGGTAAAACATTGGTGTTCGCAGCATTTGCAGGCTTGCATGATCTGACAAAAAGGAATTAATAACAGGCTGTTTACAGTTTCAAATAATTAATAAAGACAGTGTATCAGTGGGAAAAAAGATTATATAGATAATGCAGAGTGTTGTTATTTTGTTTGTAACACAGAGAGATAAATGATGGGGTGGAATAAGCTATACTATACTATAGTGCCCACTAGGCATCAGTGATCTGTGTGTTCCATCTAGGGATGGGTGAGAATTTAATTTAATTTTCAATTCATTTCTGATAAGAATTTAACCAAATTCACAAATTTATCCATATTTGAGACAAAAACAATTTGATATATATATTTTTGAAAAACTGAATTTGGGAGAAACTGAAACTGGGAGATTCATTCATCCAGGCCCAGGGCTTTGAGTGCTTCACTCTTAAAAGTCTGGCATTGAATCCTTGTGTATTCAACCATGTTAGTGCTGAATTAGGGTTAGCACCTCTTTTTTTCCTGATAGCTCCTCACCTTTAACAGCTATATAGAAGCAAGAACATGACCCTGTCCATCCTGGAAAGAGCACCTACTGGATGGGGCCAGTGCAAATGGTTGAGAATTTCATTTCATTTCATTTTTGTTAAGAATTATCAAAATTAACATGCTTCTTCACCATCAGGGTGGAAATAACTTTAGATTTTTTTTAAAAAAAAATGAATGTGGGGAGAAAATAAAATGGACAGATTAATCCTTCCTATTATCTTTCTAGTCAACACCAATACAGGTTATGAGATGTACTATGCTAGGGCTGATCGTGTGCGACATTTACAGATAAAGTGAGAATGAGATATGCTGTCCTAGAATCCACCCAGACCAGAACACATATATGAATTATATTTATTTAAGGAACATCACAAGCAGAATGTGCAGTTATTCAATAAAGAATAAGAAATAATGTTTCTATCTAATAAACTGACTCAGCACATGTGAGTACTCTTTTCCACTAGCAAACTTGACAACCAGTCTTTTTACCTGGCTGTTTTCAGTTCTCTCTTCTAACTCTTTCTCCCCACTCTAACTGCTCTTCTCAACAACTGACCCCCCTACCTGTCACTCAGTGTTACTCCACCCACCATTCTATTTCACTCCCCACTGTCACGCATCATTCTGTTACACATGCAAGCCAACTGAGTAATGTAAAGATTGGTAAACATGGTGCTTGAAGGTTTCATTCCCAAGTAATGGAGGAGTTTGGATTAACCCTTTAGAAAAGGGTGATTAGGAATAACAGTATCAGATGAATCCATGCCAGATAGTGTATGGGACCTGGAAACAACAGCCAGTCAGGGAAATAATTACCCAGCAGTTTCATAGATTAAAAATGGTAGGATTACTTCAGTAAAATGGCTGCCATTCCATTCCACTGGACACAGCACATATAAACAACTTCAGGGCTACACACTTTCCTGAAAATATTTATTCTAAAAGAATACATGCACAGGACTACTTTTACAGAACCTGGGGGAACCATGTAGAATATAAAATAAATAAATAATTATCAAACACAATATCTGAATTACACTGTTAACTCTTGCAAGTATTGGGATTAACAGTGTTTCCTAGGAACATTGGTTCAATACTGAGCTGTGAGGCATAAAAAGAATATTGACCTCCCTGACCAACATTACATACCTGAATAAAAAATGAATCTATTGAGATTTCCTTCAATGTCTAATAGACATAAAATCCAATATTCTCTATGACAAGAATGGTAATGCCCTATACTTTCCACTGGGAGTCAATGGAAATTTGAAAATTGGTATAATATTCATATACAGTACTTTTGACATTGAGAGAGAAGAAGAGCAGCTAAATTTTTGACCATCTGGGAATAAGGCAGTGAAGTGAAGCAGGTCACCTTGAATTAAAACTGATAAATTAGGCTCTGAGCTCGTGAGGCTGGGTGGAATGACATATGAGCCATACCTTTTACAGGCAGTCCCAGGTTTTCTTACTGAATGAAATGGTGTGGCAAAATAGTGCTTTGATTTTCACTGATATAAATTGTTCAGTAGGGTAATAATCTACCCAGTGATAGAATTGAACAAAAGCTACCTATGTTCTTATGAACATTTTCAGATACACAAAACAATGACAAGGAATATTTCAAGCATTGTTTGTGGAAATATTCAATCATTATTTAAATATTAAGTTATGTTTAGTTGCCCCCAAATGTCCTCAATGAAATCACATAGCCAAATATGATCAGCAATCTGTGACTTGATCGCATTCACTTCATGGTCCATGACTGGGTGGGAACACTCATGTGTTTATTCCAGGCAAAAAAGAAAAGGGAGCAGCCCAGGAAAATGTATGGTGTCAAAAAAGCAGGAACCAGAAGAAATGAAGACTTTTTTCGGGAAATGTTCTACCTCACCAACATTTTCTACCTCATCCAAAAAAATTAAACTGGAGTCAGCAAAGGTCTACAAAAAAACTGGAATACAGCTCCACACAGTAAGGACAGAAATAATCTATCCTCCTTTTTGCCTATCACAGAACTGTGAAAGACTGGGGCTCCATTTCTGGAAACATCAGAAAATTGAGATGGGTAAGCTCTGCAAAGTTCTCCTCAGATTGGCCTAGAAATTTTCAGAGTTTTTCAAAAAATAAAAAACCAGGAAAATTTGAGGGAGGGGAAATTCCATGTCAATCCAAGGTCTCAGAAAAATGCCCTCCACCAGTCCACTACCCCCAAATGCATTTTCATCTTCCCTTCTCTTAAATTTGTGGCAAGAATGGCAGTAACATAGAACTACTATCATGTGTCTGACCCCTTGAAGGAGAAAGTTTCACTATGCACATTCCTGATATTTAGATCAACACTAAATTGAGTTTAAACACTGATTGGCTAAAGGAATTCAAAATCTCTTGAAAAGGAAAACACATGCTCTGTGGGTCCAACTGGTAAATATCAATTTTTAAAAATTGGGAAATTCTAAATACAAACTTGGTTTCCTTCTTCAAAAATCAAACAATATTTACAGCAAGGGTGCAGAACATCTGGGCTAGAT
Source organism: Heloderma suspectum (assembly GCF_057233095.1). Classification (NCBI taxonomy): domain Eukaryota; kingdom Metazoa; phylum Chordata; class Lepidosauria; order Squamata; family Helodermatidae; genus Heloderma; species Heloderma suspectum. The sequence goes on from NC_139462.1 coordinate 77,680,039, forward strand.
ACAGCCCTCAGGGCCTCCCCTTCTGGTGAGCCAGCCTTTTCCCGAGGCTTTGCTCCTCTCCCCAGGCCCTGCTCCTTCTCTTCAGCCAGCCCCCCTTCTCCACTGCTGAGCTATAATCTCCAATCAGCTGTCAACATGTGGGGATCTTGGGGAAGGGAGGTAAACCACACCTCCCTATGATCCCCTCCACTACTCAGCTGATTGGAGAATTCAGCTCAGCTGAGGGGAAAAGGGAGCTTGGTTGAATCTCTCTGCTAAGCTGCTCATGGAAGGAGAAATCACTCCCTCCTTCCATGGTTACTTTAGTCCTGTGGGCAGGTTACTTTAGTACCATGCTGCATGGTAAGAAAGTGACTCCCTTTCTCACAGCATGACATGGAACTAAAATGACTGGCCCATGGACGCAGGGATTTCTTTCTTCCTCCATTGGCAGCTCTTCCTTTCTCTTCATGGTGTGTGTTCTGTTTGTGCATGCGTGATGAGTGTGCCTGGGATATATGTGTGTATGGATGGATGAATAAATGAGGAAGGGGGGTAGTAACAGTGTGATTTGGCCTGACCCACTTGAGGCTTTGAGCCTGCCCACTTTGGGTATTGGCTCCACCTGCCACTGGTAAGCAGTCTCTGACCATTCTTCCCCAAGGGAAAGTGGCCTTTCATGGAGGGAGAAAATGGTTCCCCACCCCTGATTTACAGATATGTTGTGACAGCATAGAACATATAGGAAAAAGTATGAGACATAAAAAAGCCAAACATTTCAAAACTTTACAAGACTTTTTTTAGGGGTTGGTTTGCCTTTTAAAAATCAAAATCTCTTACCCAAATGGTCTTTTCTGAGCTAAGATCTTTTCTGAGATCTTTTCTAAGATCTTTTCTGATCTTTTCTAAGCTAAGATCTTTTCTGATCTTTTCTTCCCAAAGTAGAAGTCAAGATGCAAGAGCCTAGTGGATAAACCTGCCTGCTGTTTGAATTTCGCTACATTTATGTTCTAAAATATAATTATCTTGTAGAAAATTGCTAACTAGAAAAGTATCCCTAATCAAAACTCTTAACAATGAGCTGCCTAAAATTCAAGCTATAACTGAAAAATATTTATCAGGTCAGCATATTCACAAAAACTAGGGATGGCGGAGAATTTCTCCCCGAAACTTCGGGGGGCCAAGCGCCAACGTGTTCGGCCCCCTGAACAAGTTTTGGGGAGAAATCCTCTGCACCCCCCCGCACCCCGTACCCCCCCCGGGACGGGACTTACCGTCGCCGAATGTCCCTCCTGGCGGCAGGTCCGGCCGGCGGTTTGGCGGGTGTTCGAGCGGGGCGGGAGCAGCAGCCGGTCTTTCGACCGGCTGCCGCCACCGCCATTGCAATAAAAGAAAAAAAAAACGCCCCCTGATAGGCTACGTGACGATTCACGTAGCCTATCACGGCTAGATTTGCAAAGTCAGCCGTGATAGGCTACGTCAATCATCACGTAGCCTATCACGGGTGACTTAAAAAAAAAAAAGCGCGTACGGATAATGGCGTCCCCCATAGGGAGCCGCCATTCCCGTTCCTTATTTGGTCGCTGTAGTCTACGTAAAGATTTACGTAGACTACGGAGAAAATAAGGGCAACGCTTATTTCCCCCCCCCCGGCCTGAACTTCACGGGGGGCGCAACGAAGCGCCTCCCCCCCACCGTGAATGTCCTTCGAGGACAGGTAAGGGACTTTCGTCCACCCCTAACAAAAATGAGTTTTCAACTAAGGTTCAAAACAAAACACTTGAATTTATGTTATATTTGAGTTTACTTCCTTTGATCCCCCAATGTGACTGCTTTTGAAGCTCCACAAATATTTTCACCACCTGTTCATTAGCATCTTAGACTCCAAAATGTTCACAAGACTAGCTTAGTCAAGTTCTTCACCTAAGCTCTTATCAAAGACAGCAGTGTGGCAGATGGAGGGCAGAGGAACAAGGTCCAATCGTTGTTTGCAAACAGTGATTAGTAAAGGCTGAGCTAAGAGAAAACTGCTAGCTGAAGAGGGCAAGGTGAAAAAGGCAGAGATGAGACATCAGGTATATTCAATCAGGCTTAATATGAGAGTGAATTTTTCTATTTTCTATTTTCTTCATGCACTCTATGAGATGATAGGCAATGATCTATTTATGAAATGAAGCTTAATTAAGCAGGTTGTTTAAGCAGAAAGAATTTTACAAAGTTCATTTAAAACTAAGTGAAGTGATGCATTAAGCCAGAATTGCAAAGACTTTTGGAACCACTATCTATTTTTTGCTAATATCCATGACATTACTTCTCCTATAGTCCCTTACACCACATCATGCTATTGGCCAGTGCAATGGAGTGACAGGGAAAACCCCTCCTCTCTTCTCTGTATGGTTTTGCTTCTGCCGCCTCTCATTTTGAACAATGATTACAAACTCTCAGTGTTCTGTTCTGAGCCTGAAATCTGCCAGTATCCTTATCAAATATAATCATAACTAGAGACAGCAGATCCCAGTGGAGTGGCTCAGTGATAGATTTTATTTATTTATTTATTTATTAAATTTATTAACTGCCCATCTGGCTGGTCACCCAGCCACTCTGGGCGATGTACAAAGCATATAATAAAACAGTTTAAAACAATAAAATTCTACAGTAAAAACATTTTCTAAAATACCCTAACCCACCCCAAATGCCTGCTGAACAACCACATTTTTAATGCATGGTGGAAGCTCATTAAAGAGGGGGCATGGCGGAGTTCCCTAGGGAGGGAGTTCCACAAAGTGGGGGCCACCACAGAAAAGGCCCTCTCCCTTGTCCCCACCAGTCTAGCTGTCCTGGCTGATGGGACAGAGAGAAGGCCTTCCGAGGCTGATCTGTGTTATCAACGCAAATAGCGTTGTCCTTATTTTCGCCGTAGTCTACGTAAATCTTTATGTAGACTACAGGGACCAAATAAGGAACGTGAATGGCGGCTCCCTATAGGGGCCGCCATTTGCGTACGCACTTTTTTTTTTTTTCCTAAGTCACCCGTGGTAGGCTACGTGACGATTAACGTAGCCTATCACGGCTGACTTTGCAAATCTAGCCGGGATAGGCTACGTTAATTGTTACGTAGCCTATCACAGGGGCGTTTTTTTGTTTATTTTTTACTTTTCTTGTAATGGCGGCGGCGGCAGCCGGTCGAAAGACTGGCTGCCGCCCCCGCCCCTGACGAAGACCTGCTGAACCGCCGCCAGGACCCGCTGCCGGGAGGGACATTCGTGAAAGGTAAGTCCTATCCCGGGGGGGGCGGAGAATTTCTCCCCGAACAACCTTCGGAGGACCGAATGCGTTGGCGCTTGGCCCCCCGAAGTTTCGGGGAGAAATTCTCCCCCATCCCTATGAGAATCCCCAAGTGCGTTCAGGAATCCATTTGGATCCATAAGACGCCTGGGGCGGACCATTTTAATGGGTCCTCCACCCCTGCGGAGGGGTTGTGGAACCGAGAAGTCTAACGTCACCAGATAGTGATCTGACCATGACAAGGGGGTGGTGGATATACCCCCGACTTCCAGATCACTCTCTGCTTCTCCAGAAACAAACACAAGGTCTAGTTAGGAGTTCACGAAAGCCACTTACCTGGTCTCGCAGCTTGTTCGTGGTGGGGGGGAGGTGCTTCGCTGCTCTCCCCCCGGAGTTCAGGCCGGGGGGGGAGGCTTCCCGCCTCGCCCGGCTGAAATTCAGGCTGGGGGGGAGGCTTCCCGCCTCGCCCAGCCGAAATTCAGGCCGGGGAGGAGGCGCCTCGCCTCGCCCGGCCGCGAAATAAAAAGTTAAAAAAAAAAAACGCCCCCATGATAGGCTACGTGACGATTAACGTAGCCTATCACGGCTAGATCTGCAAAGTCAGCCATGATAGGCTACGTTAATCATCACGTAGCCTATCACGGGTGACTTTAAAAAAAAAAAAGCGCGTACGCAAATGGCGGCCCCCATAGGAGCTGCCATTCGCGTTCCTTATTTGGTCGCTGTAGTCTACGTAAATCTTTACATAGACTACGGCGAAAATAAGGGCAACGCAAATAGCGTTGCCCTTATTTTCGCCGTAGTCTATGTAATCTTTACGTAGACTACAGCGACCAAATAAGGAACGTGAATGGCGGCTCCCTATGGGGGCTGCCATTAGCTGAACGCACTTTTTTTTTCGCATCCTGAACTGCCGCCGGGACCCGCTGCCGGGAGGGACATTCGGGAAAGGTAAGTCCCGTCCCGTGGGGGGGCGGGGGGTGCAGAGAATTTCTCCCCGAAACTTCTTTGGGGGGCCGAACACGTTGGCACTTGGCCCCCCAAAGTTTCGGGGAGAAATTCTCCGCCATCCCTAGGTCTAGTGCATGACTGGCTAAATGGGTGGGCCCAGTTAGGATATGGTGCAGCTCCCAGGAAGCCATGGTCTCCATGAAGTCCCAAGGTGCTCCTGTGAGGATGGCCTCTGGATGTATGTTGAAGTCCCCCAACACCAATAAGTTAGAGGACTGTACACGCACATCAGGGACCAGCTCAAGCACCTCGGCCAGGGAGTCAGTTGTGCAGCGGGGTGGACGGTACATGAGCAGAATCCCCAGACTGCCCTTCAGGCCCAACCTCCAGTACATGCACTCAGCAACCTTGGTCTCCCGGAGAGGGGGTCTGGTGAAGACCAAGGACACGCTTCGTATGCAAAAGATCTCAGGTTGAATCCCTGGCATCTCTAGGTGGGGCTGGGAAAGACTGCTGTCTGCAGCCCTGGAAAACATCTGCCTGTGAGCAGAGTCAATACTTTGTTGGATGGACCATAGTTTTGACTTAGTTCCAGGGGATGTGGGTGGGTCCAATTTTGGTGGGGCGGAGATTTCATTCTGGGTTTTAGTTAGAACCAGCCAGAAGTCTAAAGGAGCTATCCAAAGTGCTGGACCCATTTTGAGGATAGGATTCAGCACCTTGGATAGCACCTTTAGACTTCTGGCTGGTTCTAACTAAAGCCCAGAATGGACTCTGCTCCACCGAAACTGGAGCCACCAGCCTCCCCTGCTTGGTTCCTATGCTCCTCTGTAATTTTGTGTAACACCTATTATTGAATAGATTCAGATGCAGGTGTTCAAGTGAATATACAAGGGCTTAAAGTGGGGAGGGGGATATGGGATGCATGCAAGCATATTAGGGCTGTGCACCACTTTAGTCTGAAGCCCAAATAACGGGGTGAAGCAGGCTGATTCGGTAGTGCCTTGGCATGATACAAGGTGGATCAGAACACCGAGGTACCCTGAACTGAAGTGGCACATTGACGAGGTGCCTTGTCCACCTCGGAGATTTGTAGTTCTTTTGATGCCTTCTGAGCAGCCCAGACAGGCTGTCTTCAAATGTATCAACTTGAGAGAGATCAGAGAGGGGGAGAAGGGGAGGAGGGAGCGGGGAAGGGGAGAGGAGAAGGAGGAGGGAGTGAACTTTGGTGAATGGCAACTGCAGTTGCCATTTTAGGGCTGAACATAACCCAGCAGTCTCCAATCAGTGACAGTGGTGGAGGAGGGAGGGGAAAATACTGAATAAACCTGGAGAAAAATGGCTGTGTTTGCTCATTCTGGGGGTATTATTGGAGAGGGCTCTGTCGGAATGTATTTGGCTGGAGGTGTGTGTATACTGCTCTTCTTCCTTCCCCATTCACCTACTCTCTTTCTTTCTTTTGAAGATTCTTTATTTAAAAAACCAAACGTGTAGTACTTCATTTGAGTTTGTTCAATGTTCTTTGTCTCCCCCCTTCCCTAATAGGTTTTACCTTTCATTCTTATTATTTGTTTATTTAAAAACCCAGAAAATTTAGGGATGTACGAATTACAGTCAGGGCCAGAAATATTGGAACAAGGATAACTGTTTTGGCAGTTGGCTTCTGTACACCACCACATCGAAGTTGAAAAGAAACACACCCAGATGGGAGTGAAGTCAGGACTTTCCGCTGTCATTCAAGGGGTTTGACAAAAGTGGGGCACTAACCATTCAGGAAGGACAGCCAGTGGCATACACCCCTCCCACATCATTGGTGGCTCATAAGTAATGGGACAAACCAACATCATTTCAAACTTATGGATCGCCTTTAATACCTGGATGAAAATCCTTTGCAGGCAATGACTGCCTGAAGTCTGGAACCAAATGCTGCGTTTCCTCCCTCGAGATGCTTTGCCAGGCCTTTACTGCAGCTGCCTTCAGCTGCTGCTTGTTTGTGGGTCTTCCTGTCTTCAGTAAATGAGACACATGCTCTATTGGGTTGAGATCAGGTGACTGATTTGGCCATTGTAGAACATCCCACTTCTTTGCCTTGAGAAACTCTTGTCTTGGGTAGCTTTTGCTGTATGTTTTCGGTCATTATCCACCTGCAATATAAAGCGGCATCCTATCAGTTTGGCAGCATTGGGCTGAATCTGAGCAGAAAGTAGGGTGTAGTCTACATAAATCTTTACGTAGACTACCGGGACCAAATAAGGAACGCAAATGGCGGCGCCCATACGTGCTTTTTTTTTTTTTTAAAGTCACCCGTGATAGGCTACGTAACGATTTACGTAGCCTATCACTGCTGACTTTGGAAATCTAGCCGTGATAGGCTACGTTGATCGTTATGTAGCCTATCACGGGTTTTTTTTTTGTTTTTGTTTTTTTTTACACTTTGTTTCGCGGCCGGGGAGACGGGGCGTTTCTCCCCGGCCTGAATTTCGGCCGGGCGAGGCGGGACGCCACTCCCCCCTCGCCTGAATTTAGGGGGGAGAAGCAAAGCGCCTCCCCCCCACCACAAAGCACTCCTGCGAAAAGGTAAGTGACTTTCGTACATCCCTAGCAGAAAGTATAGCCATATACAATTCAGAATTCATTCTGCTGCTTTTATCAGCAGTCAGGTCATCCATAAACACCAGTGACTTGGTTCCATTGGCTAGGGATGTACGAAAGTGACTTACCTTTTCACGGATTCTGTTCATGGGGGGGGAGGCGTTCCGTCCCTCCCTCCAGAATCCTCGACGGGGGGGGAGGCAATCCGGTCCTCCCCCCTGGAATCCTCGACGGCCGGCTGTGCTCGGCAGCGGCTCTGCAGAGCTAGGGGTGGACGAAAGTCCCTTACCTCTCGTCGAAGGATGTTCGCGGTGGGGGGGAGGCGCTTCGCTGCTCCCCCTGCGAAGTTCAGGCCAGGGGGGGAGGCTTCCCGCCTTGCCCGGCCGCGAACACGAAAGTTTTTTTTTTAAAAAAAAACGCCCCCTGATAGGCTATGTGACGATTCACGTAGCCTATCACGGCTAGATCTGCAAAGTCAGCCATGATAGGCTACGTCAATCGTCACGTAGCCAATCACGGGTGACTTAAAAAAAAAAAAAAGCGCGTACGCTAATGGCGGCCCCCATACGGAGCCGCCATTCACGTTCCTTATTTAGTCGCTGTAGTCTACGTAAATGTTTACGTAGACTACGGCGAAAATAAGGGCAACGCAAATAGCGTTGCCCTTATTTTCGCTGTAGTCTACGTAAACATTTACGTAGACTACAGCGACCAAATAAGGAACGGGAATGGCGGCTCCCTATGGGGGCCGCCATTATCCGTACGCACTTTTTTTTTTTTTTTTAAAGTCACCCGTGATAGGCTACGTGACGATTGACGTAGCCTATCACGGCTGACTTTGCAAATCTAGCCGTGATAGGCTACGTGAATCGTCACGTAGCCTATCAGGGGGCATTTTTTTTTCTTTGATTGCAATGGCGGCGGCAGCAGCTGGTCAAAAGACCAGCTGCCGCTCCCGCCCCGCTCGAACACCCGCCGAACCGCCGGCCGGACCCGCCACCGGGAGGGACATTCGGTGAAGGTAAGTCCCGTCCCGGGGGGGGTGCGGGGTGCGGGGGGGGTTCGGAGGATTTCTCCCCGAAACTTGTTCGGGGGGCCAAACACGTTGGCACTCGGCCCCCCCAAGTTTCGGGGAGAAATTCTCCGCCATCCCTAACTGTACGTCAATTTTTACGTAGACTAAGATGAAGAAAAGAAAGGGGAACGCAAATAGCGTAGTGGGCGGTATTTGAGTTCCCCTTTCTTTTCTTCGTCTTAGTCTACGTAAATATTGACGTAGACTAAGATGGTGAAAAATAAGGAATGTAAATGGCAGCAGCCATAGCCGCCGCTATTTGCGTACGCTTTTTTTTTTTTTTAAACCCAGACGTGATAGGCTATGCAAGCCTTTACGTAGCCTATCACGTCTATGGGGGAAAGAAAAAAAAAACACAGAGTGCAAATGGTGGCGGCAGCCACTGGTCAGAAGACCAGCCGCCGTTGCCGCCACCGCCGAAGCCACCACTGCAGCCGCCGCTGTCCAGAACATCCACCCCAGGTAAATCTCGTCCTAGGGGGGATCCGCGGGGCACGGGGGGGTAGCAGGCCATTCTGCGATGGATTTCGGGGGGCTGAATGCACTGGCATTCGGCCTCACTGAGATCCGTCGCGGAATTCTCTGACATCCCTACCATTGGCAGCCATACATGCCCATGCCATAACACTGCCTCCACTATGTTTGACAGATGATGTGGTATGCTTTGGATCATGAACTGTTCCTTTCCTTCTCCATACTTTTCTCTTCTCATCATTCTGGGACAAGTTAATCTTGGTTTCATCAGTCCAAAGAATCTTATTCCAGAACTGGGCAGGCTTTTTTAGGTGTTTGCTGGCAAAGGCTAATCTGTAGGGGTGTACGAAACCCCACTTACCTGGTTCTGCTGGGTTCCGTGGGGCGGGGGAGGCAAGGCCGTTCTGCCCTGGATTCTGGGGGGTCTGTGGTGGAGTTCTCCAACATCACTACTAATCTGGCCTTTCTGTTCTTGAGTGTTACCAGTGGTTTGCACCTTGTTGTGATTGTGAAGCCTCTGTATTTACATTCATAAAGCCGTCTCTTGACTGTAGATGTTGACAATGACATGCCTACCTCTGCAAGGGCATTCTTGACGTGGCTAGATATTGTGAAAGGGTTCCTCTTCACCATGAGCAGCATTCTGCGATCATCCACTTTAGCTGTCTTCCGTGGTCTTCCAGGCCTTTTGCTGTTGCTGAGCTTGCCAGTTAATTCCTTCTTTTTCAGGATGTTTCAAGTCCAAACTGTTGTGTTGGCCACTTCCACTGTTTTTGCTATCTCTCTGATGGGTTTATTTTGTTTCCTCAGCCTAATGATGGCCTCCTTCACTCGCATGGACACCTCTTTGGACCTCACGTTGGGGATTCCAGTGAACAGCTACCGAATGCAAGTGTAACACTCAGAACCACCTCCAGGCCTTTCCTCTGCTTGATTGGTCATGGGGTACCCAGGAAACAGGCCACACCTGGCCATGCAGCTGCTTGTCAGCCATTCGTTCCATTACTTATGAGCCACCAATGATGGGTGTGTGTGTATGCCACTGGCTGTCCTTCCTGAATGGTTAGTGCCCCACTTTTGTCAAACCCCTTGAATTGCAGCTGAAAGTCCTGACTTTGCTCCCATCTGGGTGTGTTTCCTTTCAACTTCATGTGGTGGTGTACAGAGGCCAACTGCCAAAACAGTTATCCTTATTCCAATATTTCTGGTAGGGATGTTAGAAAATTCCACCACGGATCCCAGGGAGGCTGAATTCCAGTGAATTTGGCCCCCAGGAATCTGTGGCAGAATGGAGCAACCCACCCCACCACCCTGCAAAAGCCCCATAAGACGGAGCCTACCTGGCTGTGGCTTTGGCGGCAGCGGCAGCTCCGGTGGCTCCAGCCGCTGCCGGGCTGCAGCCGCAAATGGCGGCTGCTACGCTGGCAGCTAATTGCATCTCTGGCAAGCCGTGATAGGCTACATAAGTATCTATATAGCCTATGACGGCTCAAAGCAGGGACGCAAATGGAGTAGCAGCCGCCATTTGTGTCCCCGCTTTTGCCGTGATAGGCTACATAAATATTTACGTAGCCTATCATGGCAAAAGTGGGGATGCAAATGAAATAGTGGCCACCATTTGCATCCCCGCTTTTGCCGTGATAGGCTATGTAAATATTTACGAAGCCTATCACGGCTCAGCGAAGGGATGCAAATGGCGGCCGCTATGCCGGCCGCCATTTGTGTCCGCAGACCTGTTGTGCAGATGCACCCATCTGCCGGCTCTACAGAGTTGCCGTGGAGTGGAGCTGGCCAGGGTAGGATTTCAGAGGGAGGTACGGAGCACCTCCCCCCCACAGTGAATGTCACCCTTCAAAAAGGTAAGTGACTTTCGTACATCCCTAATTTCTGGTCCTGACTTTATGTACCTTCCATGCCGCTTGACTTCTGCAGTTTGTGGCCAGTGCTCCATAGGGATGGCAGAGAAATCCTCCATGGACTCCAATGAGGCCAGATTCTTTCGAATCTGGCCCCCCGGAGTCCGTGGCGGAACGTACTACACCCCCCACCGCCACCCCCAAATCCTCCAGCCAGCCGGTGGGGTCCATCCACTGCCACCATCTGCTGCTTCGCTGCAAATGGCATCCAGCATAGTGGACGCCATTTGCGTCCCTGCTTTAGCCATGATAGGCTACATAAATGTTTACGTAGCCTATCATGGCAAAGAGCAGGGACGCAAATGGCATCTGCATAGAGGACGCCATTTGTGTCCCTGTTCTTTGCAGTAATAGGCTACGTAAATCTTTACATAGTCCATTACTGCAAAGAACAGGGACACAAATGGTGCCCGCTATGCCATTTGCATCCCTGTTCTTTGCAGTTATAGGCTACGTAAATCTTTACGTAGCCTATGACTGCAAAGAACAGGGATGCAAATGGCATCCTGTATGCGGATGCCACTTGTGTCCCAGCAGCCGGAGCCAGCCAGCAGCTCTGCGGACTCACTGCAGAGCAGAGCCAGCTGGGGCCAGCGAGGATTCCGGGGGGGAGGAATGGATAGCCTCCCCCCCCCATGGATTCCCGCAGACCAAAGGTAAGAGGGTTTCGTACACCTCTAGTGCTCTGTTCCACCGTTCACATGCCCCCAGAATTCTCCTCTCTTTTTTTTCCCACTCTGAAAATTAGAAAGATAAATCCATACCGACAACCATAATTCTGGTACCCAGCCATCTCCGTGAATCTGCATAACTTCTGTAAGAATCGGTATTTTTCATAAATATTTACATTGTGTTCTTTTTAAATTGAAATCCTCCATCTCCGTTTACTTTCAGCCAAAACACTTCCTTTTCCTAGGGGCTTCCCCAAAGAAGGCTGTCTTAGGTGTGCCTGAGCGATAAACTATTTGTTTAAAGCAACGCTGTTTTAAAGAAAGAAAACCCCTTTTAAAGTGACCATGCTGCTCCAGAGTAATCTGCGATTATTCATCAGACCACCAGGAGCAGAAGCACTTGCTTGGTCAGACGTTCAGATCCACAAGCAGGCTCCCCCCGACCCCTGTCCTGTGCCCACAGTATCATCTGACACTTCTGCGCAATTTCAGGAGAGCAATTTCCTGCCAGGACCACAGCAGGAAATGATGCTTCTGGCCAGAAACAAAGGACGAAAGTCCCTTACCTGGTCCTGCAGCTTGCTTTGCGGTGGGGGGGAGGCACTCCATTTCTCCCCCCGAAATTCTTGGCGGGGGGGAGGTGCCCTGTCCCTCCCCGCCGAAATTCTGGCTGGGGGGGAGGCGCCCCATCCCTCCCCACCAAAATTCTGGCCGGGGGGGAGCTCCCCGTCTCCCCGGCTGTGAATCTCGTCTCCTGCCGGGATGCAAAAGGTGGTGGCCATAGCCGCCGCCGTTTGCGTCCCTGCAGTCAGCCGTGATAGGGTACGTAAATCCTTACGTAGCCTATCACGGCTGACTTGGGGGGGGGGAAAGCGTGTACGCAAATGGCGGCACCCATGGGCGCCGCCATTTGCGTACGCGCTTTTTTTTTTTTTCAAAGTCAGCCGTGATAGGCTACGTAAGGATTTACGTAGCCTATCACGGTGTTTTTTGAAAATCTAGCCATGATAGGCTACGTAAATCTTCACGTAGACTATCACGTTTGTTGGTGTGTGTTTTTTTTTCACTTGGTAATGGCGGCGGCAGCAGCTGGTCGGAAGACCGGCCGCCGGCATTGCCGAACTGCCGCTGGGAGCCGCCGCCGTGAGGGACATTCGCCGAAGGTAAGTCCCATCCCTGGGGGGTGGCGGGGGGTGGCAGGGGGGTGGCGGACCGTTTCTCCACCAATTTCGGGGGGCCGAATGCGTTGGCATTCGGCCCCCCAGAGATTCGTGGAGAAATTCTCTGACATCCCTACATTTCAAGCTGTAGAATCATTTGAGCACCAGGCACACAAGCCAATCGGCCTGCCCTACCTGTCTATGAGTCTGCTGTGGGTCCCTCCCAATCCTAGAGACATATGAGATGCTTATGAGTGGTCTTCTCACTGCTCTGGTGCCCTCATTGTGTCCTCCCCCCCCCAAAGGTAGAATCTGATTGGTTCAGATAGGTGCTACTCAAAATTAGCAAATAGAAATCATTTAATTTAAAATGGCTTGCCATGGGAAATGGGCTGCACCCTCAACCAGCTGGCCTCCACTGCCAAAGTGCTTTCCTTTGGCAGTGTTGTGGTAGGATAAGGTTGAGGAGCCAATGGTGATGCCACCGCTCTGATGCTGCTGCTTCCCATCAAGGGGTTGTTAGGGGATGCTCCCAGACTGTGGGGTCCCAGACCTCCACCCTGTGGCCCAACAGTAGCATGCCACTGCTAAGGGCATGTTCTTAGGCAGGCATGAGCCCCAGCATCTCCTTTTTGTTTTGTTTTTTGTTTTATTCAACAAATTAAGCTGCTGCCCGTGGGTGCAAAGGTGCTTTCTAAACTTCCGTTGCTCATTGGAGGTATTAAGACTGACACGGCTGATCAAAAGGTGATCAGCAAATAAGTGGATGTGCAAAAACAAACAACAAAAGGTGTACATGTCTGTGCCTCCTCCCACTATTTTTGTGTGGTCCCCGTTTCTTGGGGACTTTTTTTGTGTGGTCCCCGTTGATCTACCTGAGCAGCCATCTCCCTTTTGCCTTTTTCTGCAATCCTCATCTTTCTCCCTTTCTCTCCTCTAGCGGACCACCTGCCACCTTCTTTCTTCTTCTTTTGCTCTGCCCACAACCCATTCTCTCTTTCCATTCTTGTTCCCAACATTTTTTGCTTGGTTTTTTTGACTCAGACAATGGACTATTTCCCCAGCATAGATCTCTCACATATAGCCTTTTTCTACATAAACCTGCCTATATATTAAGATCCCCATCAGAGGCCCTTCAATGGGTCTCTGCACCATCTGAGCTGAGGTGGCAGTGTGTGTGCGTGTGCGTGCGCACATGTGTGTGACCAGAATGGGGCTGTTTCCATTGTGCCTTTAGAACTCAGTCGCCATGGAAGCTGAGAATCAACAGTAAGAACCGGACATGGAACAACCGATTGGTTCAAAATTGGGAAAGGAGTACGACAAGGCTGCATATGTCACCCTGCTTATTTAACTTATATGAAGAGTACACCATGAGAAATGCCGGGTTGGATGAATCACAGGTCAGAATTAAGATTGTCAGGAGAATTATCAACAACCTCAGATACGCAGACGATACCACCCTAATGGCAGAAAGCAAAGAGGATCTAAAGAGCCTCTTGCTGAGGGTGAAAGTGGAGAGTGCAAAAGCTGGTTTGAAACTCAACATTAAAAAAACTAAGATCATGGCATCTGGCCCCATCACTTCCTGGCATATAGAAGGGGAAGAAATGGAAGCAGTGACAGATTTTACTTTCTTGGGCTCCAAGATCACCGCAGACGGTGACTGTAGCCATGAAATTAAAAGACGTTTGCTCCTTGGGAGGAAAGCTATGGCAAACCTAGACAGCATAGTAAGAAGCAGAGACATCACCTTGCCGACAAAGGTCCATCTAATCAAAGCTATGGTTTTCCCAGTAGTAACGTATGGCTGTGAGAGCTGGACTATAAGGAAGGCTGAGCGCCGAAGAATTGATGCTTTCGAACTGTGGTGCTGGAGAAGACTCTTACGAGTCCCCTGGACTGCAAGGAGGTCCAATCAGTCCATCCTAAAGGAAATCAATCCTGAGTGCTCATTGGAAGGACAGATACTGAAACTGAAGCTCAAATACTTTGGCCACCTAATGCGAAGAGAAAACTCACTGGCAAAGACCCTGATGCTGGGAAAGATTGAAGGCAAAAGGGGAAGGGGACAGCAGAGGATGAGATGGCTAGATAGCATCACCGATGCAATGAATATGAACTTGAGCACACTCCGGGAGAGAGTGGAGGACAGGAAGGCCTGGCATGGCATGGTCCATGGGGTCACGGAGAGTTGGACACAACTTACCGACTGAACAACCCCATGGAAGCTGGCCTGGAACCATTTATATTATCTTCTGCAGCCCTGAGTGATGGTTTATTTTTTAAATGATCACTCACCATTTTAAGGAAGATTTTATTTTATTTTATTGACAGCTTCTCTGGCTTTTAAAATGTTTTTCTGCTGCTGTTAATTTTTGTTTGTTATTAATTGTGTTAGGTTTTTATTGATACGGTCTTGCTTTTTAAAAATTTGCAAAGCTCTTTGGGAGGCTGTATCTTTGAAAAATGATATGTACATTCTTAAAGTAAAATAATTAATAAATGTGTTGGTTCTGAAATGAATAAAGGAAAGCATAGGACTTAAGATTCTGTGAGAAGGTTGAACATTTTATTTAAAAAAATATGATTTTGTCTTAAAAAATAAAAGTTTCATTTGTAATCATATAACTGCTATTCTTTTGATTCCATTAGGCTGTTCCTTGCAGCTTCAGTACAAAACGCCCTAAGTAATTTTGACTTGTATTGATAGTTGAGCAAACAGCATTTCATCTGGGCCTTTAATGTTTAGTCAATAGTCTCCCATCAGCTGCACTTTTATCTTCTTTATTAATCTCTCTTCCTTTCACTTTCCACTTATGCAAAGTGGGCCATATTTACTTCTAATGGTTTGTTATTGGCCATGAGGTCAAAAGTGAGATAAACAAGCACTCCCAAGCAGTTTTCCACATGAATGATTTTTTGTTCCACTTCTTTTCTTCACATTATAATAAGCTATGGATCCCCAAGGAAGCTTTAAAAATTAGAATATTTAAAGACAGTGCTTACTGAAGCCACAGCTCTGAATGTAGAATGTCTGTTTTCTGGTTATTTGTTAGGGTCCTCCACCCCACCCCATAAATACCTTAATTAATGAAAAGCTAGTGCATTGTTATGCTTTCATCATGATAGATTTCCTTTGATTTACAAAGTATTTCTCAAGTCTTTGTAAATCAAATCAAATACTGCCTACTAGTAGTACTGCCTACCTTCCATTCACCCACACTTTGCCTTGTCTTTCAGACCCAAATCCAGATGGGGAGGATGGGGTGCCTGGGACCAGCAAAGAAGCCCCATGTTGTCCTGGTCTTGTACTGCCTTATGAAGCATCTGAGCCTTACTGTATTTCTGATTGACTTCAGTTGGTCATCTTTTCTATTTTCTATGGGTCTATTCTAAGTATGACTACATCCGGATCTGTCCCATAGTATTCACTTTTGATATAATTCTTGGCTGTAAGGATCAATGGTCATTGTGCAGAACAGTATCTTTCTGGAGAGGAGCAATATTCCTTTTGCTCTGTACATTATAACAGAAATAACTAGAGTTCTGTAGCAGTGAAGCAAATGAGAACCCATTCTATATTAAATTATTTGAGCACACAGCAGCAGTGAGTACAAGAGCAGATCATACTTGTACAGCTGCCTTAGAATTCAAATTCACATTAATTCATATGATGGCAAGTTACTTAGAGCTAGAATTCAAGATATAATGTAATATCATGGAAGGGCCCATTGTGTATGTTGGTGTTGGACCCTGGCAAGCAAATCCCAACTGGTGCAGTGCAGGAGCAGAATCTGTTAATTTAGTTCATAATAATAAAAGTAAAAAAATAGGTGCAATAGCATCTTCTGAAATCCTAGAAACAATTATTTTTGGGGCAGAGAGATGGAGGTGGTTGGTAAGTTAAAGTCTTTTATTTTGATGTTTTAATACCATGGAACTTCTAAAGCAGTCATACCTAAGCTGGATATGTATTCTCCTCATGACAGAATGAGAACTCTGGCTTTTCATGTACTCTGCAAGTAAAATAAAGGAATAAATATGTTTTTTGTTTTTTTTTTAAGTTACACAGTGTATCTTAACATATACCTGCTTGGTTTGTTCAGCAAAATACAAGTCATTGTAATCTAAGATATTTTACTACAGAATTTCTTAAATTTAACTTCCAGGAAAAATCAACATGGAATGAAGAATTAACCCATGAGGGAAGGGGTGGGCAACTTCCAGGAATTGGGGCTGCATTGAATGCTTTTGGACCCCAGCAGTAGGGATGTCAGAGAATTCCACCACAGATTTCAGTGAGGCCGAATGCCAGTGCATTCGGCCCCCTGAAATCCATGGTGGAACGAAGCCCCCTGCCACCCCACCCCAGGCGCACGAAACAGAGTACTTACCTGCTGCCGTTTGCGCTGCTTTGCGAATGGCGGCTGTGTCTGCGGCCGCCATTCGCTTCTTCATTATAGCCGTGATAGGCTATGTAAATAATTACGTAGCCTAGCACAGCTAATGCAGGGACACCATTTGCGTCCCTGCAGAGGCCGTGATAGGCTACGTAAATATTTACATAGCCTATCATGGTAAAATACAGGGACGCAAATGGCGGTGGCTACAGAAGCCGCCATTTGCGTCTCTGTGCAGCCCAGTGGCCAGATGTGGAGCACAGCCAGCCGGGGAGAATTTCAGGGGGAGGGATGGAGAGCCTCCCCCCCACCGCGAATGTTACCTTTGGAAAAGGTAAATGACTTTTGTACATCCCTACCCAGCAGAGGCTGGACAGCCAGCTCCCACTTGCCCTGCTGTCACCATGGCACTACCAAAATTTGGTGGCAAATCACTGATTTCCTTTTCAAGGGGGCTTTTTTTCCCTGCCACCACACTGGTGAATTTTGGTGGCGCAGCAGCAGTGGGGCAAGAGGGGGCCACAAAAAGGCCAGGGACCCCACTTGCAGCCACTGGGGTATGTGCTGCCTACCCCTACACCAGTGGAGGCTGGTGTCTCTGATTCCGGTGTGGCTGTGAATCTATTCTGGGTTTCAGTCAGAATCAGCTAAAACTCTAAAGAATCTATCCACAGTGCTGACCTTATTTTGGGGACATCGTTCAGCAGCTTGGCTAGCTCCTTTCAAGTTCTGGCTGGTTCTGACTGAAACCCAGAATGGATTGACAGCCCCACCAATATTGGAGCCACCAGCTTCCACTGCCCTTCACTAGGGTGTGGGCCAGTTTTCACCCACATCCTCCTATCCCATACATTTAACTCCATTTGCTGGATTCCCCTAGGTCCGACCGCATCCCTATTAGTACTGAAGTCTGCATGAAATGAAATTAAGCTAAGTCCCTAATTTGCCCTCCCCTGATGTAAAGGTAATGCAATATAAAATAAGATGATAGTACAAAATTGGGGAAGGTAAATTAAGAAACTTACAAAAGAATATGTAAAGCATATAACTTGATAAGAAACAATCCATAGAATCTCCAGAGGGGCAGCCAGGTTAGCCTGTTGCAGCAAAGCAATGAAGAGTCTTGTGGTATCTTAAAGACTAACAACTTTATTCTCGGATAAGCTTTTATGGATGCATGAGGTTAACACTTCATGCATCTGATGAAGTGGACAGGGTCCATGAAAGTGTATCCCATAATAAATGTGTTAGTCTTTAAGGTGCCACAAGAATCCATAGAATGACATGGTCCATGTTGTTCTACCTTGTCTATAAATTGTTTGAACTTCTAAATTAAAAAAAGGCAAAACCCAGTGTTGAACTACAAGAAGCCTATTTCAATACCCTCCCTGACCCCAACACACTGCATGGAAGTTAGTTTCCTTGATATCAGTGGGGCTTATTTCAATGTAAGTTGTTGAGAGCTGGGTGGAGGAGTAGACTTACAAAAATATTATTGTTATTCATTTTGTACCAAACCAAATAGAGGTGAACTTACATGACCAAACTGGTATGACAAGGTATAGGTTTAGTGGATCCATACTGAAGCTGTCCGTATTCTGATGCAGTCATGTGATTGCCTCACTGCTCAAAATTCAGTCCACATTTACTGCATCATCGACAATGTCATTGCTTTGTTTCTGAAGAGACATTCTCATTTACATCCTCCCAGCAAGGTGCACTCTGTGCTCCAGCTTTCCACCTTTTCTTCTTCTGGCAGTCAGTGATGTAACCATTAGTTTAGCCAAGCAATCACTAATTTTCTTTGCTCTCTTACCTATGACCCATGAGTTCTGTGTTATTCAAAAGTATCCTTCCCCAAGACTAATTTGTCAAGTAAAAAGTTATCACCTTACTGTCTCCATGATTCTCATGCTGTGGAATCAATGTAGCTACTGCACTGCACTGATTTTGTAGAGTCTATCACATCAATCTGGAGGGATCAATGGGGTTTATCTGCTATTGAAGTAGGTCATTTTGTAAAATGTTTCTATACACAGCCCATGCTAATGTGGTTGTTATTTATGCATCCTTCTTGCTTCAAAACCTCTAATGGCATAATTTATTTTTCTTCTAATTTTAATATCAATTTGAATACAAACTAATATGTAAAAGCTAAGGAAGATGTATGTGACAGGCTTGTTAACAAACTGTATTTATTTCTGATAACTGAGTGCCATTCTGTTAATAGTGGGCATTGTACCGCAAAACACAGAGAGGAATCTTCTAATTATTTACCTGCCTATTTTAGAAAAGAGCAAACAATGCTCCACTGGGCATGCCAACTTCCCATGGATTTCAAGTGATTTAAAATACTCTCTTATGTAAATTGGAACATACTGTACTATAATTCAAATCCGCCTCTTCTGTAAGGTTACCTAAAAAGCTGTTAATAAAAAAAGTAATTTCACCACCACCTGGGGGTAAATCCAGAATAGTGGTCATTCATATTAAATTTATATCAACTTTATGAGATTTTTGTCATCATGACACTTTTATGGAGCTGTTAAATTTTAGCTGCCTGGGGGATATAATGTACTTGATGTGACCCCAACAAACTAAGTCAAGTCCAAATGAGTTATGCTTATTGAATGACATTCAGAATAAAGCAAGACCTGGCATTGTTGGCTTTGTGGAATTTACATGGGTGCAGTCTAGAAAGATATCAGTATCTTCCATATCAATTAGCTAATCTCATGTTCTTTACCTGCATATAATCATACCTGTCAGAAAATGCCATGCAAGAGCCTCTACAAAGCCTTCAGCAATTCTTTCACGTCCACAAAATATGCAGTATTTGATGCAGTTATGAATGACAGGATACTGTGAAGATATTGCCTCCTGATTTTCACAGCTAGTGGCAGTGAGGATGATTCATGTACACAGCATAGGTGGAGAGTGCCATGTTACAAATCACCACTGACTCAACTATTTCTTCACTCATTCAAAATCAGACAAGGTGAAATGATCCTTCTTAAGGCATCACTGCATTGGGTATAGAAATCCATTAATTGTGTCTACTTGAACCCTATCTGTTCACTGACATCAATAAAAATCACACAGAGGTTTACATATTTTCCGTAGTACACAAAAATAATGAAAATAAATCATTTCTAAAAGAAAATACTATCTGAACCTTGGCTTGCTTGGTAATTTTCAAATGGTGCTCCAGAGAACACTGGTGTTCCTTGGAATAGTATCAGGAGTTTCTCAGTGATATGTAAGCTCCCCTGAAAGACAACTTGCCCACCACTAAGAATCTTACTTTGCAATGTGCAGCTGCAGGAGAGTATTGGAACTGTTCTCTCTCTCTCTCTCTCTCTCTCTCTCTCTCTCTCTCTCTCTGGCATCCTTTATTGCCTGATTGTGTATCTGTTGTGTAACTTTGTGTTTCTTTTTGCTCTCCGCATTTGGGCAAGATTTCCCATTTCTAAGGGAAGCCTTCTTTTCTCTAATAGCTTCCTTGACACTGCTCACCAGCCTCCTGGACTTTGTGGTACCCTGCCTGACCTGTAATATATATTCTAAGTTTCTATTAACATGGTTTTGAGTAACCTCCAAACATTTTGGAATGATTTCACCCTCTTGACTTTAACTATAATATGTGGCCAGTCTGAATTTTGATAATAACAATATGCAGATCAATTAAACAGCACACTTTTAAAAGTAAAATAAAATAATAACTAAACTTATTAATCATAAAATTCTCAGTGTCATATAAGATTAATGTAGCTACCCATAGTTCTCATACAGGCACTTTAAATCACAATTATGGGATAAGCTAATACTTTGCAATGGCCAGGCTGCAAATGGTGGCAAGTCCTCACCAAAGAGCCAAATAGATAAGGGACCTTTGGCTCTTGCCCTTCAGCATGTCCCCGGCCACAAGCTTTCTTTATGAGCTTACTCTACGTGGAGCACAGACAAACAGGCAGCTAAAGGGGGTAAAACAAACTCTGTAGCTCTCCTCTGTCACTCCAGCAACAAACAGCCTGTTTTGTTAGACTGCAAATAAAGTTACCAGTAGTTCTATCTAAACATGATGAAAATATGTTCCTGAGGACCTACAGCAGCCTTCCTCAATCCAGCACCCTCCAGATGACACCAAGCACTCAGCAACCTCCAGGTCCAGGGGTGATATGTTCTCCAGCCTCTGGCTCTGAAGATGACTCAGAAGCAGAGGAGACTCCATCCATTAACCTTATCCCTGCTATGCCAGGGCCTTCCAGGCCAGAAGACATGTCAGTACCTGACTCCTCAGATGCAGAGGACACTCTCCCCTTATAGCCTTCACCACCACACCACCCCATATGAGCCAGCATCTACAATATCGGGCAATAGCCCTTTAAAAAACAAACTGCTTCTCTGAGGGGGCAGGGCTAACTGCAGATCTAGAGCTGCTGGCTTTTATAAGGCTTCAGAAAGCCCTTGACTGTTGCTGAGTCAACAGCTCTCCTGACTGTGGAGCAGCTAACTTGGAACTGTCCAGGTTCTGAAACACCCTGCCAGGTCTAATCTTGCCTAGCAATTTAGTAAATCAGACCTGCACTAGGAGTTGACCTGACTTAACCCAACTTGGCCTGATTGGATGTGACCTGATGTGAGACTTGCCATGAGCCTGCTTCTTTGTACGTGGCCTGCCTTGCTGGTTTCAGCACCCCTGGCCTCTTTGAACTGAGTTTCACAGGACAGAGGATGGGAGTTGTAATCCAACACATCTGGAGGAGGCTGGGTTAGGGAAGGCTGACCCACAATACTTAGCATGAATAAAATGTATGCCCTATGACCGAAGTTCAATATCAGAGGTTCCCCAGCTGATAACTTAATGCAGAAAGGTATCACTGAAGCTAGAAAGACTGACAACCACTTGACTAAGAAAATAATTTTCAAAGTAGAATGCCTGTTCCCTTTAACTGAAAGTCTGTTTTTGCCTCATGGAAAGTGGTGTGTGTGTGTGTGTGTGTGTACACGCTCATCTACACATCAGAAGTTCAAACCCCTGTAAGTACTCAGTCCACTAGATTTCTGATGTGGTATTTCAAAGAAGTATGTATGTTCAAGTGAGGCATTTTAATTAATCATTTTAAGCAGTTAAAGAAATTAATTAACATTTAGCATTGGCTAATGTCTAAAGAGAAGAAAACAGGTACTATTTGCATATTGTGTGTGTGTGTCCGTGTGTCCCCTCTCCTACTGATTTAATTATTAATTAATATGAAGCCTGTTTCTCTTTCAGATGGCAGATTAGGCACTTAGATCTCTTAGGCACTTAGATCTGAGAACTGAGAATATGAGATGAAAAAGATGGAGTCCTAATGAAACATCTCTTTCAGTTATTTCTCTTTTCTTTCTACCCAATGAACACATTACCATTTATCAGCAGCTAGTTGGACAAGATGAAAATTTTGAATTGAGTAGATAAAATATTTCATTACAGCTGCTATCATAGGAGAGGAAAATGTTTGTCCCAAAAATTAAAACTGTCAAAATATTTAAATTATAAAAATACATTATTGAAGACAGCCTGCTGTGAAAATTGTATGTTAGAAATGGACTGCACTTCAATATACATGAAGGACAGCAACACTTGGTATACTAGGAATATATGCAAAGAAGTAACTGAGAATATAGGAGAATATACTCTGGTTATTTTATAGCATGAAACATTTGCATATATGAGACACAGGCAATGGATATTCTTGGCACCTCTCTACAGGTATTGCCTATAAATCTTTTCATGTAAGGGAACCAAGCAGAGGTGCCTTATTTGAAGGACAGGACTGATCCATTGTGGAAAAACTAAACTGAGGTCAGTTCCAGGAAAGCCATCTGAACAGACAGGGCAGGGCAGAGTTGGGAGGAGGAGAAGGAGGAGAAGGACAGCATATGAGGAAGAAAGAGGCAGGATAGGAGAAAGGACAGACAGTGAAAAAGTGATGAATCACATACAGGAGAGTAGGGTGGCCACTTATGAATTGCCAAAAAAGAGGAGTTGGTCACCAAAGAAGAGGACACCAATTTGTATAAAATTTGAATATGTTAATGTATAGGTATAGATGAAAATTGAGAAATGATTATAATTTAAATAGAAGTAGAATACATAGTGTGGAAGACTGATCTGGTGACCTGTGTGCCTCTGTCAATCTGTTGCCCAGGTGCTGTTGAGAGCAACTTCAATGCCCAGCTCTTCCTTCTGATGGTTCTTTATCTTTAAAGCAGACTTGGAGTGGACAGCCCTTCAAACAGAGGAAGCCTTCAAAATAAAGGAGATTCCCTTCAAATAGAGGGCTTGTCCTTGGTAAAAGAGGACACCTGGCCACTCTAAGATAGGCAGGACAAGACAGAAGGCACATGAAGCTCCTCATGCTTTTTGAGGAAGGAGAGATGGCTCACGGAGGAAAGGTCCAGTCTAGCTCCCAGAAGATCCTCAGTTTGAGACACAGCATAAGCTGGCAGTCTCGGGACTCAAAGGTTATGAACTGTAATGAAACAAGCTTTGTATCATCTGTATTAACATCTTCACTCAATATCAGCTGTGAACAATCATGTGAATGAACTATTGTAGTAAAGTTTGCATTTGCTAAGCAAAAGAATGTCTTAATCATTTTTGTATTTAGGGGTGGACGAAAGTCACTTACCTTTTCTCGCAGCTTGTTCGCGGTGGGGGGGAGCGCTTCGCTGCTCCCCCCGCGAAGTTCAGGCCGGGGGGGGAGGCTTCCCACCTCGCCCGGCCGAAATTCAGGCCGGGGGGGGAGGCTTCCCGCCTCGCCCGGCCGAAATTCAGGCCGGGGAAGAGGCTTCCTGCCTCGCCCGGCCGCGAACATGAAAGTAAAACAAAAAACAAAAAAAAGTCCCCTGATAGGCTACGTGACGATTCACGTAGCCTATCACGGCTAGATCTGGAAAGTCAGCCGTGATAGGCTACGTGAATCATCACGTAGCCTATCACGGGTGACTTTAAAAAAAAAAAAGCGCGTACGCGAATGGCGGCCCCCATAGGGAGCCGCCATTCGCGTTCCTTATTTAGTTGCTGTAGTCTACGTAAATGTTTACGTAGACTACGGCGAAAATAAGGGCAACGCTATTTGCGTTGCCCTTATTTTCGCCGTAGTCTACATAAACATTGACATAGACTACAGCGACCAAATAAGGAAGGGGAATGGCAGCTCCCTATGGGGGCCGCCATTTGCATACGCGCTTTTTTTTTTTTTTAAAGTCACCCGTGATAGGCTACGTGACGATTCACGTAGCCTATCATGGCTGACTTTGCAAATCTTGCCGTGATAGGCTACGTGAATCGTCACGTAGCCTATCAGGGGACGTGTTTTTTTTTTTTCTTTCATTGCAATGGCGGGGGCGGCAGCTGGTCGAAAGACCGGCTGCCGCTCCCGCCCCGCTCGAACACCAGACGAACCGCCAGCCGGACCCGCCGCCGGGAGGGACATTCAGGGAAGGTAAGTCTCGTCCCGGGGGGGTGCGGGGGGCGGGGGGGGTGCAGAGGATTTCTCCCCGAAACTTGTTCGGGGGGCCGAACACATTGGCGCTCGGCCCCCCGAAGTTTCGGGGAGAAATTCTCCGCCATCCCTGTTTGTATGGAACAATATGCATTAGTACAGAAAACATGAGGGGGGAAAACCTTTATCACTTGAATATTACAGAATCAATAAAATAGCCAATAAAGATTAATGGAAAAGAAAAAAGACCATTTCTTGGTTTACTGTCTGTTCCGCTGAGCATACCGATCAAGCACAGGAGAACTTTAAAACTTCATCTTGTGATTATGATTTGAGGCCATCCAATAAACAGTTTGGGTAATTTGGGCCTCAAACCAAGCATTTCAAGCAGCCGTGTACTTGCTTGATTTGCAATTCTCCAGCACAATATACCAGCCTAAGCTCATACATTTCATCTAGACTCTTCTTTTGTACATTTAATGTTCTAAATTTACACACAGGTGTGTGTACTGGGGGAGGAGATTGTGCTATTCTGCTGCCAAAATTAAGCAGAAACTGAGATGGTAAAGAGGTTTGTGTACAGCATAGCTGATGCTAGGAGGTAGGAATGTGGGGAGGGAGCTGGGGAGGGAAAGTACAGTAGTCTTCACTAACTGCAAGTAGGGATGTCGGAGAATTTCTCCACGAATCTCCAGGAGGCCGAATGCCAACGCATTCGGCCCCCCGAAATTGGTGGAGAAACAGTCCGCCCCCCTCCCCCCCCCGGGATGGGACTTACCTTGCGCAAATGTCCCTGGCAGCAGCGGCTCCCGGCGGCGGTTCGGCGGTGGCGGTGGCCGGTCTTCTGACCGGCTGCCACTGCTGCCATTTCCAAGTAAAAAAACAACAACAACAAATGTGATAGGCTACGTAAAGATTTACGTAGCCTATCATGGCTAGATTTTCAAAAAACACCATGATAGGCTACGTAAATGTTTATGTAGCCTATCACGGCTGACTTTGGAGAAAAAAAAAAGCGCGTATGCAAATGGCGGCGCCCATGGGCACTGCCATTTGCGTTCTTTATTTGGGCACGTGTAGTCTATGAAGACCCCTTCATGGATCACTGCCTTGTTGTGGCGAAGGGGCTTGCGTAACTCAGTGAAGCCATAAGCTATGCCGTGCAGGGCCACCCAAGACGGACAGGTCATGGCAGAGAGTTCTGACAAAATGTGGTCCACTGGAGAAGGAAATGGCAACCCACTCCAGTATTCTTGCCAAGAAAACCCCATGGAACGTATCACAAGGCTAAAAGAGATGACGCCGGAAGATGAGCCCCTCAGGTCGGAAGGTGTCCAATATGCTACTGGGGAAGAGCAGAGGGTATTTCCAAGTAGCGCCAGAAAGAGTGAAGCGGCTGGGCCAAAGCTGAAAGGACACTCAGCTGTGGATGTGTCTGGTGGTGAAAAGAAAATCCGATGCTGTAAAGAACAATATTGTTTAGGAACCTGGAATGTCAGATCAATGAATCAAGGTAAGCTGGAGGTGGTCAAACATGAGATGGCAAGATTGAACATCGACATCTTGGGAATCAGCAAACTAAAATGGACAGGCATGGGCGAATTTAATTCAGGTGACCATCATATCTACTATTGTGGGCAAGAATCCCTTAGAAGAAATGGAGTAGCACTCATAGTCAACAAAGGGTGGGAAAAGCAGTACCGGGGTACAATCTTAAAAATGATAGAATGATCTCAGTACGAATCCAAGGCAAACCATTCAACATCACAGTAATTCAAGTCTATGCCCCAACCACTGAGGCCGAAGAAGCTGAGGTTGATCGGTTCTATGAAGACCTACAACACCTTCTAGAACTAACACCAAAAAAAGATGTCCTCTTCATCATAGGGGATTGGAATGCTAAAGTAGGAAGTCAAGAAATCACCAGGATAACAGGCAGGCATGGTCTTGGTGTACAAAATGATGCAGGACAAAAGCTAATAGAGTTTTGCCAAGAGAACATGCTGATCATAGCAAACACTCTTTTCCAACAGCACAAGAGGCGACTCTACACATGGATGTCACCAGATGGTCAATATCGAAATCAGATTGATTATGTCCTTTGCAGCCAAAGATGGAGAAGCTCCATACAGTCAGTAAAAACAAGACCTGGAGCTGACTGTGGCTCAGATCATGAGCTGCTTCTTGCAAAATTTCGGCTTAAATTGAAGAACATAGGGAAAACCACTAAACCGTTCAGGTATGACCTAAATCATATCCCTTATGAATATACAGTGGAGGTGAGGAATAGATTTCAGGGATTAGACCTGATAGACAGAGTGCCTGAGGAACTATGGACGGAGGTCCGTAACATTGTTCAGGAGGCAGCAACGAAATCCATCCCAAAGAAAAAGAAATGCAAGAAAGCCAAGTGGCTGTCTGATGAGGCTTTACAAGTAGCTCACGAAAGAAGGGAAGCGAAAAGCAAGGGAGAAAGGGGAAGATATACCCAACTGAATGCAGAGTTCCAGAGAATAGCAAGGAGAGACAAGAAGGCCTTCTTAAATGAACAATGCAAAGAAATCGAGGAAAACAACAGAATGGGAAAGACTAGAGATCTCTTCAAGAAAATTGGAGATCTCAAGGGAACGTTTTGTGCAAAGACGGGCATGATAAAGGACAAAGAAGGCAGGGACCTAACAGAAGCAGATGAGATTAAGAAGAGGTGGCAAGAATACACAGAAGAACTATACAGGAAAGATCTGAATGTCCCTGATAGCCATGATAGTGCGGTCACTGAACTTGAGCCGGACATCCTCAAAAGTGAAGTCAAGTGGGCCTTAGGAAGCATTAGTAACAACAAAGCTAGCGGAGATGACAGTATTCCAGCCGAGCTATTTAAAATCCTAAAAGATGATGCTGTTAAAGTGCTGCATTCAATATGCCAACAAATCTGGAACACTCAACAGTGGCCACAAGACTGGAAAAGGTCAGTTTACATTCCAATTCCAAAGAAGGGCAACGCCAAAGAGTGTTCAAACTACCGCACCATTGCGCTCATTTCACATGCCAGCAAGGTGATGCTCAAAATCCTACAAGCTAGGCTTCAGCAGTATGCGAACCGAGAACTCTGGTCTGTTTCCCGCCTCCCAGCTGAGCAGAGCAGAGCAGAGCAAGCTGCTCCAGCTGGTCCAGGGACTACAGAAGCAGGCAAGCTCCCAGAGAGCGAGCGAACAGAGCGAGCGAACAGAGCGAGCGAACAGGAGTTGGCCAGGGGAGTTGCAGTGGTTGAAGAGACAAAGGAGACAAAGGAGACAGAGGCTAAGAGGTAAGTGGGTTGCAGGAAGCCCAGGGCGCTGCCCTTTATCCTTCTGACTGGCTGTGAGCTCACCAGGAGCTACTGAGAGCTCCAACTGAATTGGAGGGGTGTGGCCTGAGTACTCCCAGCAGCTGACTGGGCGGGAAGCTTCAGTCTGTTTCCCGCCTCCCAGCTGAGCAGAGCAGAGCAGAGCAAGCTGCTCCAGCTGGTCCAGGGACTACAGAAGCAGGCAAGCTCCCAGAGAGCGAGCGAACAGAGCGAGCAAACAGGGGGAGCAAACAGGAGTTGGCCAGGGGAGTTGCAGTGGTTGAAGAGACAAAGGAGACAAAGGAGACAGAGGCTAAGAGGTAAGTGGGTTGCAGGAAGCCCAGGGCGCTGCCCTTTATCCTTCTGACTGGCTGTGAGCTCACCAGGAGCTTCTGAGAGCTCCAACTGAATTGGAGGGGTGCGGCCTGAGTACTCCCAGCAGCTGACTGGGCGGGAAGCTTCAGTCTGTTTCCCGCCTCCCAGCTGAGCAGAGCAGAGCAGAGCAAGCTGCTCCAGCTGGTCCAGGGACTACAGAAGCAGGCAAGCTCCCAGAGAGCGAGCGAACAGAGCGAGCGAACAGGGGGAGCAAACAGGAGTTGGCCAGGGGAGTTGCAGTGGTTGAAGAGACAAAGGAGACAAAGGAGACAGAGGCTAAGAGGTAAGTGGGTTGCAGGAAGCCCAGGGCGCTGCCCTTTATCCTTCTGACTGGCTGTGAGCTCACCAGGAGCTTCT
The DNA here is from genome assembly GCF_057233095.1 of Heloderma suspectum. Classification (NCBI taxonomy): domain Eukaryota; kingdom Metazoa; phylum Chordata; class Lepidosauria; order Squamata; family Helodermatidae; genus Heloderma; species Heloderma suspectum. The sequence goes on from NC_139462.1 coordinate 77,708,095, forward strand.
GAGAGCTCCAACTGAATTGGAGGGGTGCGGCCTGAGTACTCCCAGCAGCTGACTGGGCGGGAAGCTTCAGTCTGTTTCCCGCCTCCCAGCTGAGCAGAGCAGAGCAGAGCAAGCTGCTCCAGCTGGTCCAGGGACTACAGAAGCAGGCAAGCTCCCAGAGAGCGAGCGAACAGAGCGAGCGAACAGGGGGAGCAAACAGGAGTTGGCCAGGGGAGTTCGGCAGGGGAGGTCAAGGGGGAGGCCCCTAACATTTTTTTTAAATTTTTTTTTACTAACTTTTTTTCATTTATTTGTCTTGTAACACACACTTCCACACCAGTGGGACTCTGCTTTTAACCTCTACTGAGTAGAGGAGCAGGCACAGGCTAGTCTAGAACAATCACAAAGCTAGACACAAAAAGGGAAAAGAGGCTATGGAAGGACAAGACTCTCCAGTGGTGGTGACCTGCAAGGTGTGTGCAATGTTTGTTTTCTTGCCTGAGAACAACATGGCCTACACCTGCAACAAGTGCAAGTTGATCACGCTGCTGGAGGAAAAAGTAAGTGGACTGGAGCGGCGACTGTCAACCCTCCGGGGAATAAGAGAACACGAAGAGTTTTTGGACAGAATGGGGGAACTACAGCAGCAAAGGGCAGACCAGAAGCTTGAAGAGCAACAGCAAGATGAGGCAGTGGGAAATGCTGAGGTGAAGAAAAATGGAGTAGAGGATACTCCTTGGAAAACGGTGACAGTTAGGAGAAGAAGAACTAGACGCCACTCTGCACCAGTGGAAGCGGTGGAGCTGTGGAACCGATTCCAGGTACTTGCAGATGAGACTGGAGGACAGCCTGCAGAGGAAGAATCACAGGGGAACCTGCATGAGAGTGAGCAAGAGGCTAAAGGTCAGTCAAACAGAGGCGATGAAACCCAGGCCTACAAGAAGAAGAAGAGAAGAGTGGTAGTAGTGGGAGACTCCTTGCTGCGTGGGATCGAGACCCAAGTATGTCGCGAAGACCCGTGGACTCGCCAGGTATGTTGTCTCCCGGGAGGACAGATTAGAGACGTGACTGAAAGGTTGCCTGCACTCATAAAGCCCACTGACAGGTATCCCTTTCTTCTCATCCATGTGGGAACAAATGATACCGCCAAGCAGAGCTACGAAGAGATCACGTCAGACTTTGAAGCTTTGGGAAGGAAACTCAAGAACTTTGGGGCCCAGATAGTTTTCTCATCCATCCTTCCAGTAGTTAGAAGAGGGATAGAAAGGGAACGAAAAATACTCCGGGTGAATGACTGGCTACGAAGGTGGTGCCGACGAGAGAGATTTGGATTCTGGGACCACGGGCTATACTTCCTGGAAGATGGGCTGTTGGCTAGGGATGGGTTGCACCTCACAAAGGCTGGGAAGAATGTGTTTGGCCACAGCATGAAGAACTTCATCAGGAGGGCTTTAAACTGAATCCTACGGGGAAGGGAGATGTAATGTTGGGGGTAACAATGGACGTAGGCGCATGCACTGCAATGGAGAGAACAGCGCTGATAGCGCCCAATAATAGTCTTCAGACACATGTAGGAAGAAAGCCAGACTATGAAGCACATGGTCTTCGATGTCTATATACTAATGCCCAGAGTATGGGAAACAAACAGAACGAACTTGAACTCTTAATACAGGAGGGAAATTATGACTTGATAGGTATAACTGAGACTTGGTGGGATGACTCTCATGACTGGAATACAGCAGTTGAAGGATATAACTTGTTCAAAAAGAACAGGAGGAACAGAAAGGGAGGCGGGGTTGCACTGTATGTGAAAAATACATATCTCTGCACAGAAATACAGGAGGAGGAGCTTGGTAGCCCCATCGAGAGCATCTGGGTTGAAATAAATGGAGCAAAGAATAAAAGGAACCTGGTGGTCGGAGTCTACTACCGGCCACCCAATCAAGGAGAAGACAAGGATGAAACTTTTGAAAAGCAAATAGCCAATGTTTTAAGGAAGCATGATGTAGTAGTAATGGGGGACTTCAATTTCCCCGATATTTGTTGGGAGACAAATTCTGCAAAACATGGCCCCTCCAGGAAATTCCTGACTTGTGTGGCGGATAACTTCCTCCTACAGAAAGTAGAGGAAGGAACTAGAGGATCGGCTATCCTTGACTTGATCCTAACCAACAGAGATGACTTAGTGGATAAAGTAGCAGTTACAGGAACTCTGGGGGAAAGCGACCATGTTGTACTTGAGTTCTTGGTTCTAAGGGAAGCAAAAGCCGAGTGTACTCAAACGCGTACCCTGGATTTTAGGAAAGCTGATTTTAATAAACTCAGAACAATGATCAGTAAGGTCCCATGGCAAGCAATGCTAGCGAGAAAAGGAGTCCAAGATGGGTGGGAACTTTTAAAAAAGGAAATTCTCAAGGCACAATCACAAACAATTCCAACAAGAAGAAAAGGTGGAAGACAACAGAAGAAGCCAATGTGGCTTCACAAAAAGCTTAGGGATGACCTGAAAACAAAGAAGGACACATATAGGAAGTGGAAAGAAGGCCAAGTAACAAAGGAAGAGTACAGGCAGGTAGCACAGAATTGCAGGGATGGCGTCAGGAAGGCTAAAGCGGAGAACGAGGTGAGGTTAGCGAGGGATGCTAAAAACAACAAAAAGGCTTTCTTCAGCTACGTGCATAGTAAAAGGCAGAGGAAAGAAATGGTTGTTCAGCTATTAAATAAGGATGGCAAAATGATAACAGAGGACAAAGAAAAGGCAGAGGTGCTCAATTCCTACTTTGGCTCAGTCTTCTCCCAAAAGAGGGTCTATGACCCCCCTGGCAAAGGCGAAGTACAGGCTGAAGGGGCAGGATTGCAGCTTGAGATCGACAGGCATATGGTCAAGGAACACCTCATTACTTTGAATGAGTTCAAATCTCCAGGGCCAGATGAACTGCATCCTAGAGTCATAAAGGAACTGGCAGAAGAGCTCTCAGAACCGCTGTCTATTCTCTTTGAGAAATCATGGAGGACCGGGGAAGTGCCAGATGACTGGAGGAGGGCTAACGTTGTCCCTATCTTCAAAAAGGGTAAAAAGGAGGAACCTGGGAACTACAGACCAGTCAGTCTGACATCAATCCCTGGGAAAATTCTGGAGCAGATCATAAAGCAATCCATCTGGAAGCACCTTGACAACAATGCAGTGATTACTCGAAGCCAACATGGATTTGTCAAAAACAAGTCCTGCCAGACAAATCTGATCTCATTTTTTGATCAAGTCACCTCCCTTGTAGACCGTGGGAATGCTGTAGACATCATATACCTCGACTTCAGCAAAGCTTTCGACAAAGTGCCCCATGATATCCTGATGAGCAAACTAGCTCGAAGTGGGCTAGATGAAACAACCATCATGTGGATCCACAGTTGGCTACAGAATCGGACCCAAAGAGTGCTTATCAATGGGACCTTCTCAAGCTGGGGAGAGGTAACGAGTGGGGTACCGCAGGGCTCAGTCCTGGGCCCAGTGCTCTTCAATATTTTTATTAATGACTTGGAGGAGGAGGTGCAGGAAATGCTGATCAAATTTGCAGATGACACAAAATTGGGAGGGATAGCTAATACTTTGGAAGACAGAAACAAAATTCAAAGTGATCTGGATAGACTGGAGTGCTGGGCAGAAAACAACAGAATGGCATTTAATAGGGACAAATGCCAAGTTCTGCACCTAGGAAAAAGAAACCAAATGCACAGTTACAAGATGGGGGATACGTGGCTCAACCACACTACGAGCGAGAAGGATCTTGGAATTGTCGTCGATCACAAGCTGAATATGAGCCAACAATGTGATGTGGCTGCAAAAAAGGCAAATGCTATTTTGGGCTGCATTCATAGAAGCATCACTTCCAAATCCCGGGAAGTACTAGTTCCCCTCTACTCAGCACTGGTTAGGCCTCATCTGGAGTACTGTGTCCAGTTCTGGGCACCACACTTTAAGAAGGATGCAGACAAGCTGGAGAGGGTTCAAAGGAGGGCAACAAAGATGATCAGGGGACTGGAAACAAAGCCCTATGAAGAGAGACTGAAAGAACTGGGCATGTTTAGCCTTGAGAAGAGAAGACTGAGGGGAGATATGATAGCGCTCTTCAAGTACTTGAAAGGTTGTCACAGAGAAGAAGGCCAGGATCTCTTCTTGATCATCCCAGAGTGCAGGACACGGAATAATGGGCTCAAGTTACAGGAAGCCAGATTCCGACTGAACATCAGGAAAAACTTCCTGAGTGTCAGAGCAATACGGCAATGGAACCAATTACCTGGGGAGGTGGTGGGCTCTCCCACACTGGAGGCCTTCAAGACGAGGCTGGACAGCCATTTGTCAGGGATGCTCTGACTTGGATTCCTGCATTGAGCAGGGGGTTGGACTCGATGGCCTTGTAGGCCCCTTCCAACCCTACTATTCTATGATTCTATGAACTACCGGAAGTACAAGCTGGGTTTAGAAGAGGCAGAGGAACTAGAGATCAAATCGCCCACATTCGCTGGATCATGGAGAAAGCAAGAGAATTCCAGAAAAACGTCTATTTCTGCTTCATTGACTACGCTAAAGCCTTTGATTGTGTGGATCACAACAAACTGTGGCAAATTCTTAAAGTGATGGGAGTACCAGACCACCTTACCTGTCTCCTGAGAAACCTGTACGAGGGTCAAGAAGCAACAGTAAGAACCAGACATGGAACAACCGATTGGTTCCAAATTGGGAAAGGAGTACGACAAGGCTGCATATTGTCACCCTGCTTATTTAACTTATATGCAGAGTACATCATGAGAAATGCCGGGTTGGATGAATCAGAGGTCGGAATTAAGATTGCTGGGAGAATTATCAACAACCTCCGATATGCAGACGATACCACCCTAATGGCAGAAAGCGAAGAGGATCTCAAGAGCCTCTTGTTGAGGGTGAAAGAGGAGAGTGCAAAAGCTGGTTTGAAACTCAACATTAAAAAAACTAAGATCATGGCATCTGGCCCCATCACTTCCTGGCATATAGAAGGGGAAGAAATGGAAGCAGTGACAGATTTTACTTTCTTGGGCTCCAAGATCACCGCAGACGGTGACTGTAGCCATGAAATTCAAAGACGCTTGCTCCTGGGGAGGAAAGCTATGGCCAACCTAGACAGCATAGTAAGAAGCAGAGACATCACCTTGCCGACAAAGGTCCATCTAATCAAAGCTATGGTTTTCCCAGTAGTAATGTATGGCTGTGAGAGCTGGACTATAAGGAAGGCTGAGCACCGAAGAATTGATGCTTTCGAACTGTGGTGCTGGAGAAGACTCTTACGAGTCCCCTGGACTGCAAGGAGGTCAAATCAGTCCATCCTAAAGGAAATCAACCCTGAGTGCTCATTGGAAGGACAGATAATGAAGCTGAAGCTCCAATATTTTGGCCACCTAATGCGAAGAGAAAACTCCCTGGAAAAGACCCTGATGCTGGGAAAGACTGAAGGCAAAAGGAGAAGGGGACGGCAGAGGATGAGATGGCTAGATAGCATCACGGATGCAATGAATATGAACTTGAGCACGCTCCGGGAGAGAGCGCAGGACAGGAAGGCCTGGCGTGCTATGGTCCATGGGGTCACGAAGAGTCGGACACGACTGAACGACTGAACAACAACAACAACAAAGTCTACGAAGAAATTTACGTAGACTACGGCGAAAATAAGGGCAACACTATTTGCGTTCCCCTTATTTTCACCGTAGTCTACGTAAATGTCTACGTAGACTACTGTCAGGGTGGACACTGAGACCATAGAATCCCAGAGTAGTTCTGATTCAGAGGAAGAGCAGTCGCTCCTGGGAGAGGAGTGCGCCCCTTTTTCCCAGGGCCCGCAGCTGACAGAGATTCCTCCCACCCACATTCCTAGATTAGAAAGCAGTCCAGGGAGTGACCCAGCACCGATAGCAGACTGGTTGGATGCGCGGCGCAGATGCAGAGAGCGGCGCCAAATGGAGAGCGCGGAAAGGAGGCGTAGTGCCCGGTTGGCGCTCAAAGAACGGTTGCGCCCAGAGGATCCAAGGGAAAAGGGAAGGGATTCTCCCTAGTCCTTATATTCAGGGGTCTGCCAGTAATTGCTTTTCAAACGGGGACCAACTGTTCCAACTTAGGGCATAGGGATGCTGCTGCTCAGATCTAGTTGCTACCTGTAGAGTTGTAAGTTGTAAAAGAAGAATAAAGCTTTGAAAAGAATCCCTTTGTCTGAGTCTGGACTTGGCTACTGGATTAGACTGAGAGAGCCCTCCAAGGAGCCCTTGACAACTACACGTGCCCAAATAAGGAACGTAAATGGCGGCACCCATGGTCGCCGCCATTTGCGTACACGCTTTTTTTCCCAAAAAAAGTCAGCCATGCTAGGCTACGTAAACATTTATGTAGCCTATCACGGCTGACTGCAGGGATGCAAACGGCAGCGGCTATGGCCGCCGCCATTTGCGTCCTGGCCGGCAAGGAGGATTCGCAGCCGGAGGGATGGGGCACCTCCACCCTGGCCAGAATTTCGGCCAGAGGAATGGGGCACCTCCCTCCCGGCCAGAATTTTGGCGGGGAGGGATGGGGTGACTCCCCCCTGCCCAGAATTTCAGTGGGAGGGACAGAGCGCCTCCCCCCCACCACGAAGCAAGCTGCGGGACCAGGTAAGGGACTTTTGTCCATCCCTAAATATGAATTGATGTCACCAGTTCATACGGACCATTGCAGACTGTTGCACAGACATACCATGAGGACATTTGCACTTCCTGGATTGGCCTTTCAGCACTCCCACCAACCAATGGCAATGCTACCTACTAATTTGTTGTGCATCCTCTCTCACTTGCTGTTAAGTGGCACAACAGAGTTAAAATATGCACATCTGGCCTTATGCCTCTTACATGTGTTCTTGTACATTGTTCAGGCGTAAAACCTGAATAGGTTTTATGGGTTTCAGGTTTCTGAAAAAGGCACAGTTAACTGATGTCTGGCAATCTTATGATAATCAAACCAGAAATATTTTTTGTCCTAATTCTAATCAGAGCTATTTCAGAACTGGAAAAAAATAATAATATTGTTGTTCTAATTTGGACACATTTAAAACAAATGTAGACATTTCTGTGTTTCTCCAGAGTGGATACATACAGCAGTTTATTACTAACATAAGTTTTACATTAGTTTATCACTAATTGATGTATTTTATAAAGTGTTCAAGTATTTGAAATACATCTATAATACCTTTCTATGTTTTTTTTTAACCATTCCAACACATCAGAGTAATAAAATGCAGTCTCCTTATCTGATAAACACAAAACAGAAGCTTAGAAACAAATATCCTAAAGCAAGAATGAAAAGGAGTATGCAAAATTAGTGTCTTGGAGAAATGGGTAGGATTGTTTATTTTTGTTGTTAGATGTAAAATGTATATTGGATTTTAAGCCATATTTAATTAAACACACATACTCACATGAGTTTTCTAAATGTGATTTTCCTTATCAACATTCCAAAAACTGGTAAGAAGAACAATAAAGGATTATTTTGGAATACATACAGGAATTGTATTGTGTTGTATTCTGTTTTACTCAGTGAAGTCGATATAGGCAAAAGTGTCAAGTCAAGTGTCAAATATAAATAGTTAAGCAACAATGCCATCTCTGACATGAAACACCATCTCTGACGTGATGTTTCCTTCTGAAAGCAAGTAGAGTCTATCTGTTATTTTCAGGCTTTGTGAAAGTGGTATTGCAACTAAATGAAAATTTAGGAGCGATAGATGAACTTACCCCAAATGAATTCATTATTTCCTCAGAAAGTAATGAATTCATCCATGTAATCTCAGATGAGAGTTCTCCTTTAAGTCAAGATCTTGTTCTATGTATACAAGTTTTTGTGCATGTGCAATATCAAACTGCTTCTTGGGAGATGTAGTTTGGAATCGCATCATACAGCATGATGTCATGCATCACCACATTTTGTATCCCTTTCTGATTGGTTGTTTCCTTGTGGCCTTTTAACGTAATGTTTACTCACCATCACTGTTCAGTATATAGAGGAGACATATATGGATTGGTATACAGAGGTGTATACAACCTATACAGCTGTTCTGTCAAACATGACTGGTTTGTGGGAAGAGTTCAAATGCCAACCTGTTCCTAAAGTGACATCATCACATTTCCTCCTGAAAGAGGAAACCAACCAACTCAGCGCATGCACAGAAATACCATAGTTTAGATGCAGACTGTGCACACTCCAAAGCCTGCAATCTATTCTGAAATTAATAATGAATGTATAAGACAGAAATCCAAGCTTGCTACAAAGGTGAGCATTTCAAACATATGAACAAAAGAAGAACCATGCTGTAGCCTGTATCAGTCCAAAGGTTCATCTAGCCCAGCATTCTGTTCACATAGCTGCCAACCAGCTGCACAAGTTTCGACTAATGAGCTGACTAATTATGAAATTTGGCAGCATCACTACTCTTAACTGAAACAATTATTTGACTTTAATTAAATGGGCAAGACATGGACAAATGAGGCCTCAAGTTAGGGAAGAGGCTTTTTAGGATAGGATGACAACTTCCAATGATGCCAAACCACACAACACCATGCACAACATGGTCCAAGGCATCCTTAGCACCACTAAGCTTCCTGGAATGGACAATAACCCCACCAGCACTACCACATCCACATGTACAGTAAGGAACACAAAAGAGCAGGTGTTATAAAGAGCCCCCATCCTTACTGGGAAAGGCACTAAACCTAAGAAGACCTTGGACACTTCCAATGATTCCCCTGAATCCCCTCTACTCTGGTTTCACTGTACAAGTGCAGTATCCATGGCCTCTCTTTCTTTCTCCATCATCAGCTGTAGCTCTGGTAAGCAGTGGAACAAAGAAAATTTCTTGTTTAGTTAATTAATTTATTTATATCCCACTAAAAAAGTAGTGCTCAAGACAGCTAACCATAATAAAAACAGATAAAATTTAAATAATTAAAACAAGCACATAAATTAAAATACATCAGTTAAAACACAGATTTTTGAGCCAAGAACTGCATCACAAAATTCAGAGAAATGCCCTCACCCCGGCGCCAGCTTGTCTGGCTGAAAGGGGGGGGCATTGCGGGCGGGTGGGGTGACAAGACGTAGGGGCCTCTGATTGGTGCACCCCAGTGGCACCACCATGCAAGGAGGGGCAGGCTGAGCTGCCTTAAAACTCAGCTCCCCCTCCCAATCTCAGCTCTCTGGCTCAACGCAGCTAGAGAGAGTTACAGCTCCGCCTGAAAACGAATGAAGGACACCTGCCTGCTGGAGATCGGCTTCGTCGTCATTGGACTCCGAGTGCAATCGGCGCTCCTAAACTGCTCCAAGTCGATGCTAGGGATGGCGGAGAATTTCTCCCTGAAACTTCGGGGGGCCGAGCGCCAACGTGTTCGGCCCCCCGAACAAGTTTTGGGGAGAAATCCTCTGAACCCCCTCGCCCCCCGCCCCCCCCCCGGGACGGGACTTACCTTCGCCGAATGTCCCTCCTGGCGGCGGGTCCGGCCGGCGGTTCGGCGGGTGTTCGAGCGGGGCGGGAGCGGCAGCCGGTCTTTCGACTGGCTGCCGCCGCCACCATTCCAATGAAAGAAAGAAAAAAAATGCCCCCTGATAGGCTACGTGACGATTCACGTAGCCTATCATGGCTAGATTTGCAAAGTCAGCCGTGATAGGCTACGTCAATCATCACGTAGCCTATCACGGGTGACTTTAAAAAAAAAAAAAAAAAAAGCGCGTACGGATAATGGTGGCCCCCATAGGGAGCCTCCATTCCCGTTCCTTATTTGGTCGCTGTAGTCTACGTAAAGATTTATGTAGACTACAGCGACCAAATAAGGAACGCGAATGGCGGCTCCCTATGGGGGCCACCATTATCCGTACGCGCTTTTTTTTTTTAAAGTCACCCATGATAGGCTACGTGACGATTGACGTAGCCTATCACGGCTGACTTTGCAGATCTAGCCGTGATAGGCTACGTTAATTGTCACGTAGCCTATCAGGGGGCGTTTTTGTTTTTGTTTTAAACTTTCGCGTTCGCGGCCGGACGAGGCGGGAAGCCTCCTCCCCCGGCCTGAACTTCGCGGGGGGAGCAGCGAAGCACCTCCCCCCCACCGCGAACGTCCTTCAACGACAGGTAAGGGGCTTTCGTCCACCCCTAGTCGACGCTTGCCTCAACTCCAGCGTTGCCGGTGCTCGCGGTGGGGCGCTCACGCTCCGGCGCAGTTGCCTTGGGCCCGCCGCCTGCCCTGTTAGTGGGAAGTGCTGGCACTGGTGGTGGTAGGCGCTGGGGCGCACTGCCTGTTGCCGCAGGCAGTTGCGGGTCCCGCGGGCCCCTGCGCTTGCTGTGGTGGCCCACCCCCCGTCCTTCTTCCCGCCTTTGGCTTGGCATGCCTACCCGGCCCTGGGTTTGCTGGCGTGCGCGGCTGGGGCGCTCGTGCCCGGGCGCCGCCCCCTCCTCGGCCTGCTCTTATGGGGTCGGCGGGTTGCCCGGCAGGTGCGCCTGTGGCGTGCGCCCGAGAGCGACACCAATTGTCCTGCTCCCATACGGGTGTGCTGGGTCTTGTGGCTGCGGCTATGGCGCGCCCTCCCTCCCTCGTCTCTCCTCTTCAGGCTTTGCCCCCGGGGTTGTGTCGCTCCCAGGTGCAGCGCCTGTGTCCCGCTCCCCTGCAGGGGCATTGGCATCGACAGCGGTGGCGTGCCTGCCTCCTCCCCAGGGTCGCGGCGTGCGAATGCCGCTGCACCCCTGGGGCACCACCGCTCGTAGTGGGGCGCGCGGGCTTGGGTGCCGCTCCCTCCCGCGTGTCTTGCCTCGCCGGCAGGTGCGCCTCTGTCGGAGCCGGCAGCAGGCATCAGGGGGCGGCGCCTGTGTCTCGCTCCCCTGTGGGGGGGGTGCCGGTGATTTCGGCAGCAGCGCACCCCCTCCTCCGTTGCGCCTCCGGCGGTCGCAGCATGCCCGCGCTGCTGCGGGCCCTGAAAGTGACTCGCTCAGGGTGGGCGTGCCTCTGCGTCGCCCTCCCCGGGCGGTGGATTGCCGCGCCACCGGGAGCGCCGACCTTTCTAGCGGCGGCACGCGTGCAGGTGCAGCGCTGGTGGTTGCTGGCCTTTACCTGCACACGGGACCGCCAGTGCTTGCATCTGGAGAGCCTGCCCGCCCCCCCCCCGATTGCCGGCTCTTGTGTCGCCCGGGGAGCGCAGAGCGCTCGTGGCGGCGACGCGTTCACCCCCCCCAAGACAAGCAAACACACACACACACACACCATACAAAGCAAAACCAAATAATAATAATAATAACAGTAATAATAATAATAACAACAACAAATTAAAACAATGGGGGAAGACGAGGGGGGGAAGAAGAAAGGGAAAGGAAAAAAAAAGAAAGAGAAAGAAAGGGGAGCAAGGCAATGCCCATGTTCAGGCCCGGCTCTCGTGGCCATGGGCCCTTCCCGCGCCTTATGGGCACCAGTTTTTTGCAACGGACGACAATCGCCCCCTCTCTCCGCTCCACTCACATCTTTAGTCTTTATCGGCCGCGGAGTATGGCCCTCATATCTACAGGCGCTCCCCACTTCCATCCCAGGACTCTCCGCCATAGCTTGATCTCGGGTCTGCAGTTCTCGAGGCTTGTGGGGTGTTGTCCGTTGCCCTCGAAGCCCAGTGTGTAGCCTCCTGCTGCATTTACTTTTAAGGGTGCTGGGTGGAGTGTTGGACTTGGTCTGGCATCTGGGCCATTGCTTCTTTCTGCCAACCAGCAGAGGGCTAGAGGTGCCTGCCATTGTCTGATCTGGGAAGTTAAGCAGGGTCAGCCTTGGTCAGAATTTTCCAACATCGTGCCAAGCTTAACCCACCTTATACATTTGCCCCCCCCCAAGAAAGGCCAAAGTAGAAAGAAAGGGTAGGGTAGGACCCCTGCATCCCCTCCCCAAGAAACCACTGCCAAGGCCCGATTACGAGGCTAATGAGGAGGCAGACCCGGTACTGGCATCAACTCTTGCTCATTTAGAAACCGATGAGAGTTCCTCGAGGATCTCTCCCCCTCCCCTGGTCAGGTCTTAGGAGCCCTCGGCTGTCCAGCCCAAGCGAACACGACAGCAGACCCAACGCTCGCTACAATTTTTTCTTTCAGCTCGTCCGGATGCTCTGGAAGCCTCCACTTCTTCTTCAGTAGCTCTCCTGGATGGCTCACCACCCATGGTTGAGCTCCTCCCTTCTGCAGCCTCCTCTCTCCCGAGTGCCCAAGCATCAACATCTAAGTTTCCAGTCAAGGATCAGAGCACGGTCACAATGGGTGCAGCTCGTCTGGATGCTGTTGAAGCCTCCATCTCCTTCCTTGTGGTTTCGCCCAGGCGACACATCACAGTTGGGGCGGTCCGCCCTCCTGGGCATCTCCATCAGGAGCACTGCAGGCGGTATCTTCTTCCTTGCTCCCAGGGACCTGGATGCGGCTGCCTTGGATATGGGTGAGATGACTGCACCTTGCCCCACTTGTCCAGATGGGTGACCTGCAAGGCCGTGGGGTTGCCGCCTTAGCTTACTTCCCTGGGGCAGCTGGCCCTCCCAATGTCACCGGCAACTCCATCAGCCACACCCCACGGTACCCCAGCCGCTCAACTCAGAATATTACAGGGTTCTGCTGGATTAATTTACGATCCCTCGCCCTGCCCCCGCCCGCTTAGGGATCCACGTAGGTGGCATATCAGATCCCTACGCTAACCTGGCAAGTTGGGATGCCACCAGGGCTACTCCTCCTCCTAATGGCTTTCACCTGAGAAGGTGTGTGCCTGGCTTACGTTGTGGCCTTTCACAGGAGGGCCGCCATTGACCCTTCTCTGCGCAAGAACCTGTTGGACCAGGACCTTTAGCGCCTCTTTTGACTCCTTCCCGGCCTGTTCTGTGGCAGATCTGGCAATAGCCACATTCACCAGGCTGTCTCCCGCAATGTCTTTTCGCCTATGGCGGATCCGCTGCTTCAGCACCGCTGTCTGTGCTGGGAATACAGCCCCAAAGTTACATACTCCCAGAACCCGTGCCTTTTCCATCATGAGTGCTCCCAAGTAGCAGTCAGTACTCATCCTCCCCTTGTCCAATGCCTGGGGATGGTAGCCCCCCCCCCTTGGAAAGGCTGAGGCAGTAGGAAGCTCTCATGGGCCCATGCCCGGTTAGGTTGGTGCCGCTACTCCGACTTTAAGTCGCTACCCCAATGGGGGGAACACGTTTTAACTTGGAACACAGTTTTAGGCTAGGTTCTAGGACCTCATCCCCTTTTCTAGGTCAACACATGACTTCCTTATCTCGTAAGCATCATTGCTCCTTGCCAAGGCGTTGATAGGTTCCTGACAGGTTAACAAGGCAGTACTGGCAGAAGGATTATAGCCCCCCCTTTTTTCCACACTCCATTATCTACTCTATGGACCTCCCTTCTGGAAATGGTGCCCAGGAAATCATCTAGGGAGTTTATCCTGATTTGTAACCTCTCTTCCCTGAGGGCCAGCCTGTTAATCAAAAGATTCCTGTTCATCTGTGTTCAGTGCGACACACCTAGTCGACAGGGCAGTTGTCTTGGTTCGGGATCCCGTCCACGGGTCCCTGGTGGGCATATTCTACATGGAGTCCGAAGACGGTGGTCAATGTTCTGACCTAACGCGAGCATTGCTTCCCTTTCCTGTTACCTCGGTGTCCCTTAGCTCACAAAGGCTCAGGGCCGGTTGCCCACATCAACATTCAGTAAAGACAATCTGATACCCTTAGGTGTTATACTAGCCTCCCTCAGGACAACTTTCCAGTCCTTTGAGCACAGCTTCAAGCAGTTATACATCTTTCTAGGGTTTTTTCCTTGGGGGGGGGCCATGCGAGATGCTGTAGGGCATCTTCTTTTCACAGTTAGGGTAGCTGCCCCTGACCGTGCCTTCTTGCGCCGGCCCAGTCTGGGCAATATAGGGTCTGCGGCTTCCGCACCATCGAACCAGGGTTATTTCTGCTGCGCGCAAGTATCCATAGGCATGGCTTCCACTTGGTAGGGCTTTAATGGCACCTCCTTGCGGAGGCGTGAGCCACTCCTCAAAGCCGGTCTGGGGATTCACTTGGTTCTGCTGCTGCCCAAGGTGGTTTCGGGCTCTTAGGGCAGGTCCGATCGTGCTGAGGGTAGTGGCCTGTAAAATGGTGGCCGCAGTCTCCGAGCACATCTTCAATGACCTTATAGGCAAGTCAGTAACTCCCCCCCCCCTTCGGTATGTCAACGTGACCATGTGGTTCATCCTTCGTCCTCCTGAAATCGGAGGGTCATGTCATGTGTCAATGTGCCCGCACTCCAGTGTCGGTGTTACAGCATTTGGTTCTGGGTCTACCATGTGCCGGGTTAGACAAACACAATGGTTGACGCTTTGTCATGAAATTAAGCAAGGGACTTCCGGGCTTTAGCCCTGTGGCTGCTCCATTCCCAGATCACATCCTTGCAGAGGCTGGGAGACTGAAGCCAGGCATGCCATCCTGCATTCCAGGGCTCTCCGTACAGGAGCCACCTGCGACAGAGCAGGTAGGGTGTGCCGCGCATTAGGCAAAGCTTCAGTGCTAGGATTCATGACCTTAACTATGGATCATCGGCTGCAATTTTGCGCCTCCTTAGGAACAACAGACCATATGGGACTATAAGTCTCATGCTGGCCACTTAGCCTTCCGGCCCACAATGGTGGGATTCTCTGACTTCAAGTCAGATTTTGGGATCGTCAGGCAATATAGGATTGGGCATAGATGTTGCCTGCTTTTAGTAAATTTAGTCACCCTCTCTCCCCAGATACCCCTTTTGGGTTCCGGGGATAATGGTACTCCATTTCTGCTTTCCAGGAAAACATTTCCCTGTCCACGCAGCAGCCTTAATGGCCTTCATCACCCCCCCATTAGGAATTCAGGGTGGGTCTGGGCTCCCAAGTACGACTTGTCCCGGAGGGCCTTGATACAGTTCAAGGTGCATGTCTGGCCCAATGTAACCCACTTATGCATTTGGTGATCAAAATTGATCGGTATGGCAAGGGCATGGCAGTGGCCCATGGCCAAACGCAAATCAAGGGGTAGTGTCCCGTCGGGACCTTAGGGTTCTATGGAATGCCGTGGGTCTGAGGAAGGGCCTCCGTTGTATCAATCCAACGGCTTACTGTTGACATAAGGGCAATTTGCGCAGTTTCTACATTAGCTCTACCCCACTAGGCCTAGGTAATTCTGCAGTTTAGAACCCACAGTCACTACATTGAAGCAGTCTCCATGATAGTTGCTGGAGGTTTCTCTCTCAGGCACGTTATGGCAGTTTAAAAAGGGGCTTCACAGTGCTCCGGCCTGCGTTAGCGAGTCGTCTGCTTCTTCCTGACACAACTCTCGCTTTGCTTGTCCCAATGTGTTTATGCCCTAGACCAGCAGACTTGTCGTACGCCAGAACGGGAGCCCTTACATGGGCATGTTATGACGTCTGGAGCTGCACGAAGGGCTTGTACATCGATTTCAGACTTCAGCTTCTGTCACACTGTCACATTAAGATCCAGTGGCTTCCCAGATGAGGCATGCAGTGGGAGTCCCCTCCTCACTCTGTTCCACCAAAGTTCGTCAGTCTTCCTCCGCAGGTCCAGGTGCTGCACACTGAGAGGAAGGACTTCGGCTGTAAGCCAGGTGAGGACCTGATCAAACAGGCCTTGGTTGAGATGCAGGTGGTCCGGCATACCTGGCCAGAAGTAGCCTATTGCAGCCCTCACTGCTCCCATGGATCAATGGGAAGGAATGGAATGATGTTGCCAGTGGCAGGGCACGTCCGAAAGTGCACAGAGAAATGGCTTATGGCCTATGCGAATGAGGTAATGGATGCACCACCCGCCAGGGAATTCTGTGGACATGGAGGGAGCGTTGCAGGACGGACAGTGTCCGCCTGTCTCATGTAGTATATAACATATTTCTGTCTGATCTGCAAAGGGGCCTGCGGGAAGTTCTTCTGCGCAGGTGGGGGGAGTTTCACAAGCTCTAGGCTTGTGACTCCGGTGGCAGCTAGGACGGGCAAAAACAGGAAAGTAGGGATGGTGTGCATGCAGAGGCACCTTATGGTGACAGGTGATGCCTGAGGCCCCCCGAACGGGTTGTGCGGCTCGGCGGGGGGATAAGGGTTGCCTGGGAGACCAACCCTACTCACTCACCCAGGTGTTGTGCGGCACCGGGTTGGGGGTGACACCAGAAGGTCTACCTCCCCCAGAAGGGGCAGTCCCGAGGGATGGCGAGATCACCGTCACCCCTCAGGCTGGGTGTGTTTTCGCCCAAGAAGTGCCAGCTAGCCGCTGACACAGTTAGATGCCTGTCCTAGTTACCCCTTTGCAGCTATTTCAATAAATGTGGCCCAATTTTCAACCCAAGCTTGTTGTCTGCGTCTTCTTTAACCCATCTCCGCTCACAAATGCCCTCACCCCGGTGCCAGCTTGTCTGGCTGAAAGGGGGGGGCATTGCGGGCAGGTGGGGTGACAACACGTAGGGGCCTCTGATTGGTGCACCCCAGTGGCACCACCATGCAAGGAGGGGCAGGCTGAGCTGCCTTAAAACTCAGCTCCCCCTCCCAATCTCAGCTCTCTGGCTCAATGCAGCTCCCTCCCACCCTCCCCTAAGCAGTGTGGGTTTCTTACTGGTTGCCCTTTTGGGAGCCATGTAGGAATTTTTTGGCTCACAGTTCAATTGGCCTATTACTGTGCGTCTTTTTTGCCTAAATCACACTGTTTTTGTGGGTCAAGGGTGTCCTGTAAGGGAATATGGTCTTTTATCATCGGTCACATTCCAGTTGGCAGCTAGGACGGGCAAAAACAGGAAAGTAGGGATGGTGTGCATGCAGAGGCACCTTATGGTGACAGGTGACGCCTGAGGCCCCCTGAATGGGTTGTGCAGCTCGGCGGGGGGATAAGTGTTGCCTGGGAGACCAACCCTACTCACTCACCCAGGTGTTGTGCAGCACTGGGTTGGGGGTGACACCGGAAGGTCTACCTCCCCCAGAAGGGGCAGTCCCGAGGGATGGCGAGATCACCGCCACCCCTCAGGCTGGGTGTGTTTTCGCCCAAGAAGTGCCAGCTAGCCACTGACACAGTTAGATGCCCGTCCTAGTTACCCCTTTGCAGCTATTTCAATAAATGTGGCCCAATTTTCAACCCAAGCTTGTTGTCTGCGTCTTCTTTAACCCATCTCCACTCGCAAGTGTGAAAACTGAAGGACAGCTATATTCTGCTCTGTACATTAATCTGGGATTTGGTAAAGCCAGTTTGCTTCAAAATTCGGACTAAACAAAATTGTCATGTATCCCTCATTTATTGCTTGCAACATTTAAATCCTGCCATCTCTGACCCAGATTGGAAGATACTTTCTCCCTGATCTTCTCAGTATGACACGTGGGGGGGGGGGGAGAGAAATTGTACCTTCCTGCCATTCCCACCACACATCCATCTATACATGCAACATTATGGTGTATCAGATTCAACCTGAAAAGTTCACTCATACATTCCTGGAATTTATTGTGTAATTTGGGTTTATATGTGTTGGATTTTTTTGTTCATACATATTTCTGAGTCTGGGCCTGTATGAGTTGGGTGTTATGCTCATGCACCTATTAAAAATGGTGCATTTATGCATAAGTGCTGATGGGAGAGGTGCACTTAGTGGGTGGGGTGGGAAAGCATAATCTTTCTCCCCTACTAAACTAAGGAGAAAATTAGATAATACCCCCTCTCCGGTTGAGGCCACTGTGTTACAACTAAAGATGGGTCTTATGCCTAGGTCAACACGATGGATTGATGCACTTCTTTCACTTGTCTCCAATTTGTCAAAATCATCTTAAAATGTATTGATGAAACACCACAGACTGGGGCTACATTGTTAATGAGAAGTAATAGTTGCATGCTAAATGAAAGTATTTAAGAAGCCATCATTGCATGATTCTATAGTACTATTACTTCTCACTATCTCTTCTGCTACATTTACCATTTTTCTAACCATTCTAGTCAGGACATAAAAAACTAAGAGACACTTATCCCATGGCTTTAAACTTTCCAAATCATAGGAGAAATTGCAGCATTTTGACCAGTTTTTAATGTTTCTTTTTCATTTCCTAGATGAAGGAAGATAGAATGGTAGAGCAATTTCATCAGGTGTTTATCACTTTCAGGTTTTCATTACATGGTGTTTGAGAAATTGTGCTATTAGTGATTATATAGAAAACGGAGACAGAAATCTCATATAATATAGAGCTTAGCAGCCTCCATGTGGATTGCTGTAACGGAGTAAAGACCCTGGGCCAGTTTGCATGATCAAAATAAGCCACCATGGCTTTTTAAAATCATGGCACATGCCAGGCGCATGTGAGGCACGATTTCCATAATCTTTGCCTGAGTGTGGCTTGTCGTGTCCTCCAAACCCGGATGGTATGGCTTGTTCAAGAGGGAAACAAACTTCCAGTAATACTGCAACGGCCCTTGGCTAATTTTGATCATACAAGCTAGGTCATTTTGTCTCTAACTTTGATTTCAGAATGATTTCAGCAAAGAAGCCAGAGTAGGGACACTCAATCTGACAAGAATGTTGACACAGTGAGAATTAATATGGATGCCAGGATGAGAACACTAGGCACTGAAATCCTGGGTTTTTATAATACTTTTAAACAAAGTCAAACAAAAGGGCATAATAGCCTGGTCAAGATCAATAACAGCCTTATTTGGTTGGGCTTCCCTTTCAAATCTAATCAAAATCCTCCTTTAGTGGTCATCTAGGGGTGGGGATCTCTGCTCGAACATAACACTTATCAGTAGTAATGCAACACCTTGGAGATATACCACTGCTTGACTAGGTGTATAAATCCCTAACTTAATGCATCCTAATTGTTGTTGTTTATTCGGTCAGCCGCTTTCGACTCTTTGTGACTTCATGTTCATGGACCAGCCCATGCCACAGCTTCCTGTTGGCCGTCGTCACCCCCAGCTCCTCCAAGGTTGAGTCCATCACCTCCAGAATATCATCCATCCATCTTGCCCTTGGTCGGCCCTTCTTACTTTTGCCTTCCACTTTCCCTAGCATCAGCATCTTCTCCAGGGTATCCTGTCTTCTCATGATGTGGCCAAAGTACTTCAGTTTTGCCTTTAAGATCATTCCCTCAAGTGAGCAGTCTGGCTTTATTTCCTGGAGTAAACATTTACGTAGCCTATCACGGCCGACTGCAGGGACGCAAACGGCAGTGGCTACGGCCGCCGCCATTTGCATCCCTGCTAGCCAGCGGCCGGATGTCCGGCTGCTGGTGGAGCCGGCCGGCGGCTCCGCAGAATTGCTGCAGAGCACAGCCGGCCGGCCAGGATTCCAGGGGGGAGGAACGGAGCTCCTCCCCCCCGGTGAGGATTCCGGGGGGAGGGACGGAACGCCTCCCACCCAACCATAAACATAATCAGCGAAAGGAAAGTGCCTTTCGTACATCCCTAATGCAAACTCACCTAAGTTCACACTTTCAAACCAATACACAAATCAAAACTCAGTTATCCTTTGAAATGTACACTTCTTCAAATTTTGCAACTGACTCCTCCAATCAAAATATGTTTACAAAAATGCATATATTAGGGGAAAATGCTCACAAAAATGAATGTATTCATGAAAATAATGTTTGAAAATGCATTATATTAGCAGAATTGCTTTCAAAAATGTGTATATTACCCAAAAGTACATGCAAAATGCATGTATGCACAAAAATGCATACAAATTTTCATGCAAGACTCTTCTTTTTAAAAAACAAAACCCAACATTCAGTATAAAGCAGATTTAAGATTGGAAACGTTCTTGAAGTTTGGGATAAACTGAAATTAAGACTGGAAAAATGAGAAACTGAGAGAAACAGAAACTGACAGATTCATCCATGCCTACCTTAATCCCTTCATGAGGCACTCAGTTTTAGGGTGGTTAGTTAGGTTATGTTGTTGAATCTTGTCCTGTATATGTGACCAGATGTTCATGGCCCATAATGCAATTGCTTGCTGGACCTCCTCACTCATTCCAGTTAGTGTTGTCAGCCCTTGATGTTTGTGCATCCTCATGGAGCCAGGCTGGGTTTCTTACAGCAAATCAGCCAAGATCAAATAATACTGGGGTGAAGAGTCTGCCAGGCTGTCTTATGTGCACCAGCCTGCCAACCAGTGTTGCAGTGGAGTCTCAGGGCTCACTGGGTCAAAGTGCTAGGACCTTTTGATTAGCAGGAATGATGATGACATCTGCCACCCCCCTCAGACTTCCATGTCCCCTCTGATCTGAATTGCAATTCTCACAGTATCTGTGGGAAGGGGGATAGATTTTCTGTCCCATGCACACAGATAGAGCACGCACGCACACACATATAAAGGTATTGATCAATACAGCTACCTGCATTTTTGAATACTTGTTGGGGGCTTGACAATGTGGACAATGTCTGCAGTTCAAAATTTAACACTGCTGCTAGTACAATATTGATTGCTTGCTTCATCTGAAAAGGATATTGTAGATCTGGAAAAGGTGAAGAAAAGGGCAATCAGAACCATCAAGGGGCTTGAGCAACTTCCCTATGTGGAAAGGTTACAACGTTTGGGCCTTTTCAGTTTAGGAAAAAAGTGATTAAGGAGGGCATCACAGAGCTTTATAAAAATATGAATGGTATGGAGAAAATGGATTGAAAGTCATTTTTCTCCTTCTCTCATAATACTAGAAATGCGGATCATACAATGAAGCTGAACTCTGGGAGATTCATGACAGATCAAAGGAAGTGCTTCTTCACATGGCACATAGTTAAACTATGGAATTTCCTACTCCAAAATGTAGTGATGGTCACTAACTTGGATGGCTTTAAAAGTGGATTAGAATTAAACACTCATGAAAGATAAGGATATGAAAGGATAGCAAAGTCATGATGGCTTTGTACTATCTCCAGGCCTCCAGGAAGAGAGACATCAGGTCTCTGAATTACCAGTTGCTAGGAGACAACAGTGGGAGAAGCTCTTGCCCTCATGCCCTGCTTGTAGGTTTCTTTCCAGAGACATCTGGCTGGCAACTGTGGGAACAGAATGCTGGACTAGATAGAGCTTTGGTCTGATTCAGGAGCACTTCTCTTATGTTCTTAGTAGCACATCCTGTCTGATCCTACTACATGACTCCACTTCTACATCCATGCCAAGACAGTGGTTCCATCCTGGGCTCTTCAGTTTGACCCCCTTCTCAGTACTTCTGAAATGGTGAGCTGACATCTCAGTCAGCAAGTCACAAAGGAGAACTGCTATATCCCAAGCCACACTTGACAAAAAGTACACCAACTTCTTTCTTCACCTATCTGTACCACTTCACTGATCATGCCTCTACATCTTCCCCTAGCATTAACTCCACCCTGAGTTAACAGAAGCCAAGGTAGTACTGAGACAAGGAAATGCCTTCTATTATCCACAGTTGAACTACTGGGAGATTCCCAATGGGAGATTTGATCATTAGACACATAGATAGCTGGGTTTGTGATGGGTATGTAGACCGCACAGTAAATTGCCGCCCTGGTGTGAAAGTTGCAGATATCATGTGCCACCTAGATAGCTTTGTAGATAGTGCTGGAATGAAGTCAATGGTTGTGGTCCATGTTGGTACCAGTAACATGGGAAAATGTAGTTGTGAGGTCCTGGAAGCCAAATTTAGGTTGCTAGGTAGAAGGTTGAAAGCCAGGACTACTGACTCTGAAATGCTACCTGTTCCATATACCAGCTAGACAGGCAAAACTGGGAGTCTCAATGCATGCAGGAGGTGTAGGGAGAAGTTTAGATTTGTTAGGCGCTAGGGAACATTTTTGGAGATGTTCAAAAGGGATGGGCTCCACTTGTACCAAAATGGAGCTAAACAGCTGTTGCTATACATAAAAAAGATGGCACAGCAGCTTTTAAACTGAATCCTGGGGAAAAGCCAACAGGAGCTAGGAAGCATCCTATTTGAGTTGGATCATCCCTAGGGGATGAAGATGAAAGTGTTTCCAATTTCCCAAATGGAGATAGGGAGGAAATAGGAGAGGTCCTCTTATGGCTCAGTAACTGGTTAAAGAATACAAAGCAGAGAGTAGGAATTAATGCTAAATTCTCCCAAAGGAGGGATGTAAACAGTAGAGTCCCACAAGGATCTGTATTGGTTTGGGACCAATGCTTTTCAGCTTGTTCATAAACGATCTAGAATTAGAAGTGAGCAGTGAAGGGGGCAACTTTGCTGATGACACCATATTATTTAGGATGGTTTAAACAAAAGGGGATTATGAGGAGCTCCAAAAGGATCTATTGATCAATATTGATCTATTGAAAGTGTGTGTGGGGGGAAACACCAGCAGAAATCTCTTCTTCATACGATTGGGATGGGCTATAATTTCATTCAGGTAATTTTTTAAAATAAGAATTCACTAAAAATTCACAAGTTTCTTCATAAACAGGACAGAAAGAACATGGGAGAAAGCTGAAGTGAAATTTTTCTCCCTCTCTCATAACACTAGAACCTGGGGTCATCCCATGAAGCTGATTGGTGGGAGATTCAGGACAGATAAAAGGAAGTACTTCTTCACACAGTGCATAGTTAAACCCTGGAAGTTGCCACCACGGGATGTAGTGATGGTCACCAATTTGGATGGCTTTAAAAGGGGGTTAGACAAATTCCTGGAGGACAAGGCTATCATCAGCTACTAGTCTTGATGGCTATGTGCTACCTCCAGTATCAGAGGCAGTATGCCTAGGTACACCAGTTGCTAGGGAACATGGGAAGAAGAGTGCTGGTGCACTCATGTTCTGCTTGCGATTTTCCATTGACAGCTGTTTGGCCACTGTGGGAACAGAATGCTGGGCTAGATGGACCCTTGGTCTGATCCAGCATGGCTCTTCTTATGTTCTTACTGAAAAATGTAAAATGCAGTTCTAGGTCTGTATCTAGGAGATGACTCCTGCTGTCTTTATTACTGTCAGCAAGTTATTCTGGGCACATAGCAATATACCTGGCCAGGGCACAGCAACCTAAGGCATCTCCCTTTCCATAAGCAATTCCCCATTTGCATAGGCTACTCCTGCCAGGAACAGGAGAAAGCTCTACATATAATAGGGCCTGGATCATAGATGGCTCATTGGGAGAAGCAGAGGCTGGGAAGCAGGGGAGGGCAGGAGGAGAAGACAGGCTGGAGTGACCACCTCCCCAATTCTGTCTTCACTTCCACTCAGTGGTGGCAACCCATATATGTGGCTATCCTAAGTCAGGACTCAGTTGCTTAAGTGTAACAGAGGAAATGAGTAGAGATCAACTGAACATCCCCTCATTCAGTTGGTCCCAAATATTGTACATGAGGGTCCTGTGCTTTGCCCTCTCATGGGAGCAGGATCATATCCCTAGGATCTAAGTTAGGCCACCTCTAAAATGTCCCCTACTGTCTCTCTTTCACACCACAAACAATGGAACAAAGTGCATTGACAGAAACTTATAAAAGCTTTATGAGGGAAACAATACTCTATGGACCACTGACACAATAATGGCCAACCACACCTAGGAGGTTATGTGTGAATATTCTAGCTTGTCATTTCTGCTAGTACTTCGAGGGCAAACATATTTAGCAGGTGGCTGATCATGGAAAAGGTACTGCATGGGCTCTACAACCATCTATCTCTGGAACGTATTCAGTTGAGAAAGCCGAGCATCTTGGAAGATTCAGCCTGCAGGTTGTAACCAATTTGTAGGACCAATTTGTGTTCTCAGTACTAAATAATGAAAAAAAAAAAGTTAAAGGCATTACTTCTGTGTGGGGAAAAACCCTGGTTTTGTCATAAAGAGAGATTAATTAATCCACAGATGTTATGCTTTAAGCCGCATTTGGGGGTCGGGGGAAGGAAGGAAGGAAGGAAGGAAGGAAGGAAGGAAAATAATATTAATATTGGCGATGTGAGATTAAACTAAAGAGGAAAAACCACATACAATTGCCAGATCCTGCTTTGTTCTGACAGTAAACATGAGCCTTCAGGCGTATAGGGTTGTAAAAGGCAACATGGAGCAGCTGCCTTGATTTGAATAGCCTGAAGAACACAGGAGAGCAATCAAAACAGAGCCCAGCAAAAAACAATAATTTCAGTGCTTTAGCTGACTGACTTGGGATCCTGAAACATGGAATAGCCAACCACTTTTAGAGGAGAGGCATTTAGGAAAGTAAATACAAATGTATACGAGGGCCTGAGACAGCTGCACAGGCCCATAGCCAGCCTAAAAGTTCAAGGGTGGCTTCCAAAAAAGTAGGGGGCAGTTCATCTGGTCTGCAGGCCTTTTAAAGACAACATTGTAAACTGTTTTTAATTATTTCTTTGTAAAAAAATAATAGGGGGGAAAGATAATTTAGGGAGCCCCTAAGCTCCTCCCCCCCCCCCCCCGGCTACAGGCTTGCAGCTGCAAAAGACAGTTTCCACAGCAAATGCCACAGAAATTTATAGACAGGGTTGTCACTTTTTGCTGCTCCTGATGCTGAGATTTTAACAGTAGCCTGTTAAAGGTGCAAAGAGGACAGGAACCCTATAAATGTAATGCTTGCGTAGCTAATGTATGGGATTTCAGCAGGCAGAGCTTGATGGGCAGGAATGAGAAAGATGCACGTATGGAAACTAGCTTTTCTGTCAAATTGACTAAAGATATGGAAGCCCTGGCTTCCTTTTTACCCAAGGATTTCTCTCCTGCAGGGTGGGGAACCTCAAGTCTGCAGGCCAAATCTGGCCCTCTTGGAATCCCAGCTTGGTCCTCCAGATGAACATGCCCCCTTTTCCTGGCCACACCCCCTTTCCCCTGACCACCAATCTTTTGGGATGGGTTGTGGTGTGTGTGTGTGTGGGGGGGTTGTGTTGTTACAGCTTTTGCACATTTCTTTCCTTATTGTAAAAGGTTGGAATGCTTCCCTTGGGGTTTAGTTACTAGCAGTAAGAGCTTAAACATGCTGGTATTTTGGGGTTTTGGGCCATGGGTTGGATCCAGATTTAAGCTGGCTCAACTACACTGGCAGAAGTGGACTTGCCCCCTCCTTCCCATGGCAGCCCCTCCAGTCCCCCGAAAATGCTACAGAGAGTCAGGAACCCCCACCAAATGTGGTGAGCTATGGTGTGTCGGAGGGATCCTGGAAAACTGGGCAGTGAGACCTTCTGAGAGCAGAGCCGTTCCTCTCAAGGAAGGCAGATCCGAGATCCAGCCCCATTTCTGCCTTTTGCAGGGCTTATTTCTCAAGCTTCTGCGTTAGCACGAAAACTACAGCCTTCCTGCTAATTTCAGACAAAGCGTCGGGGGGGGGGGGGGTCAAACTATTATTTTTCAAGAAAACTAGCAAAACACCTCTAGCTCTTCCCAGAAGCACAAGCTACTGTTTCATTAATGCCAGCATGCACACACTATGAACAAATGCCTGAAGCATGACAGTGCCTACCCATAGCAAGTAGTGCAAAGATATTACTTATAAATCTTTTCATAAGTCAGTCAAGGCATTGATGTATATTGAAGCATGCTAACTTTGTTACACTTCCATTTCGGTAACTTTTTATGTTCTAGTAAATTTTGTGCTCGGCAAAAAGTTTCCTTTCCTTTCTGTATGATAGGGATGGATGAAGCTGGCAGTTTTACTTCCTCCCACATTCAAATTTTTAAAACTCAGTTATGAAGAAATTTGCAAATTATCATAAGTTCTCATCAAAAAGTGAACAGAACAAAGTTCTCACCTATCTGCACTAGCTCAATGCCATAGATGCAGCTATTCCCAGCCTGGAGAGGACCATGTTGTGCCAGCCTGCCATGTAGCTGCTAAAGATCTGGCAGAAAAAAAGAGGTGGCAACTCTGAATCACAAATACAACTGAATACATAGGGATTCAGAACCAGACTTTTAAGAGCTAAGCACTCAAAGCTCTGTGCCTGGATGAAAAAATTTGTCATAAGAATAGCCAAGGGTCCATCTAGTAGTCCAGCATTCTGTTCACACAGTGGCCAACCAGCTGTCAACCAGGAACCCACAAGCAGGACATGAGTGCAACAGCACCCTCCCACCTATGTTCCCCATCAACCGGTGTACATAGGCTCGCTGCCTCTGGTACTGGAGGTAGCACATAGCCATCAAGACTAGTAGCCATTGATAGCCTTGTCCTCCAGAAATTTGTCTAACCCCCTTTTAAAGCCATCCAAATTGGTGGCCATCACTACATCTTGTGGTAGCAAATTCCACAGTTTAACTATGCACTGTGTGAAGAAGTACTTCCTTTTATCTGTCCCAAATCTCCCACCAATCAGCTTCACGGGATGACCCCAGGTTCTAGTGTTATGAGAGAGGGAGAAAAATATCACTTCTGCTTTCTCCCACATTCTTTCTGTCCTGTTTATGAAGAAACTTGTGCATTTTTAGTAAATTCTTATTTTAAAAAATGACCTGAATGAAATTATCAGCCATCCCAACTGTATGAAGAACAGATTTCTGCTGGTGTTTTTTTCCCCATATTCAATAGATCAGTAATAGCCCTCTCTATTTCTAAATGATCTGATCATCTCCCATCTCTAAAATCTTTTGCAGCACAGACCCTATTCAGCTCTTCATGCTGACATATTTATATACCACTTTTGACTTTACAGTCCCCAAAGTAGCTCACAACTGTAATATCCTGCAAGTCACTTGTACAAAATGGAGAGGGAGAGGCAACCCCATCTCCCATTTGCTCCTCCTGCTGTAGATGCCCAGCAGTAGAACATAGAAATCCTGTCTCCAGTCCAACCATTCAGCACACACTCCTACACAGATACTTACTTCAGACTTGCTGTCCTCCTTAGGAACTGCTACTGTCTTGCCCTTGTAGTGAACAGCTGGAACCAATACTAGTAGTATAGTAAGTAATCTCAAACATTTGTACACAAGAATGCAAATAGCCTTAGTCTTGTACAGAAATCTTTAGTTCTCACATGTAACCACTGGACCATCCACAAGAGATTTTTCCACTTGGCTAAGACTCCACCTAAAACTTGGTTGAGTGGGTGACTTGACACACACCAGGAGTACAATATCAACCATATATTTACTTCCATACATTAAGCAAAACAGCAAAGGAAGCCCATTCAGAGTAAGACCAATGCCACTGAATTGTCTATTATTGCTATAAGTCATATACCTTTCAGCTCATGCCTATGGTAAGGCAACACAACAGACACTTTACTATGAGCAAGGATGGGAGAATCAGTGATGCTCAAGCTCATTGAGGTTCTCTGAGTTCCACCTTGAAGTACAATTTGTCTCATTCCTGGTCCTGAATGCAAGCTGTTGTTGTTGTTGTTGTTGTTGTTCGAATAGGAAAAGTGTGCATTTAGGTGCGCATTTTTAAAGTGCTCATCCAAATGCATAATTTCCCCCCATTGATTTAAGCATGAAAACCCATATCCCCCCCCCCGCCGCCCCTACAAAATGCACATTTTTAAAGTGCAAACTTCTCTGATGAACACATTTTACAAACGTAATCTCAACCTTGGAAATATACAAGTTTTGTCCAGAAATTGCACTCGCGTTTGTGTTCGGGGATGTGAACAGGGAACATTCTGATGTTAAATGAACTGAACTGAAATTCTCATATATTCTTAATTATGTCAATTGTGGTGAAGTTTATGGAAATCCAGGGCAGGGAGCAAGATGGACTTTTTTTCAGTCTGGGAATGACCAAATAATCCAAACAGCAGCAGAGAACTCCAACTCCCTGGTGCGCTACTATGCACTGTTTAGGATAACAGCACTCCATCCCTGTCCATCTGGTAGATATTTCTTGGCAAATTGTGGCAATAAATTAGTGACTACTAGCTTTGCCATTTGTGGTGCTGGAGAAGACTCTTACGAGTCCCCAGGACTGCAAGGAGGTCAAATCAGTCCATCCTAAAGGAAATCACTGAGTGCTCATTGGAAGGACAGATACCGAAGCTGAAGCTCAAATATTTTGGCCACCGAATGCGAAGAGAAAAGTCACTGGAAAAGACCCTGATGCTGGGAAAGATTGAAGGCAAAAGGGGAAGGGAACAGCTAGAGGATGAGATGGCTAGATAGCATCACCGATGCAATGAATATGAACTTGAGCACACTCCGGGAGAGAGCGGAGGACAGGAAGGCCTGGCGTGCTATGGTCCATGGGGTCACAAAGAGTCAGACATGACTTAACGACTGAACAACAACAAAGCTTTGCCTTTTCACCTTGTACTATGTTGCTACTGACAAGTATATTTTTTAAAAAAAGTGTTCAGCAGCAAGCTATTAAAAACCAGTGAGTCAGTGACCAAAATGGAAACTATAGGTCTTTTCTACCAGGCAGCTAGTGCCCTTCCTTGAAATCAATATGAAGCCCAATTTATTTAACTTATTTTCTTACAAAATATGTAGGCTCTGAAAACCATTATTGCCAGAAGTTTATTAGACAATGACTTATTGATTCTCAACAGGTTCCTATGGATTTGAACAATGATAACAAAACAGTATCAAGGTCAGCACAATACAGTAAGGGCCAATAAATCTTGATATTCACTTATATAATCTGATGCAGCACATACACTAGGAACTGTATATAAATGCTGTATATAAATCTTTTCTTCCCTGCCTTCCCTCTCCTCTCTCACTACTTTGTCCCACTTATTATGTTATTTAAATCTATAGCTCTCCTTTTTTTCAAGGTTACACAGGCTGTAAGCATATGGTGTGTCAATTACAGATATGAGGAGAGGTGATCAATCTCTAGAGATTGATGAATGTTAACACTATTTCTTTATATTATGAATTAGCTCAGGGAACTTAGAACAACTAAATAATAATTGCAAAGAATGTGGAAAACACATAGATGAAGCCAAGCTTTTCTACACAAAGCTGTTAATCCATTATATCTACTTTAGGTTTCTTCACAGACTTGAGATCATCTGAGCTCTACAGAGTGCTTTTCCTTTCCAGCTTTTCTGCTACATAGCCCCTAGGTGGCACTGTGCTATAGCAGAAAATTGCAGTTTCACAAGTAAGGAAATATGTTTTCTTCCACATTCACAAGTAATACTCCCTTTTCCCCTCTATAAAAAAATCCAGGAAAGTGCTCTTAAAAAACAGAAGTGAAACTGGAGGTCATGTCGTTCCCTAAAGAACCTGCAAACAACCACAAGTAAGGAATGATGAGTGCACAATAAATGTAGAAAAGCTAAAAAATACCAAATTATTTCTGATAGTTTATAGGGATGGGTGAGACTTTCATTTCAGGTCAGTTTTGATAAGAATTTACCAAAGTTCACAAAGTTCTCCATATGTGGCACAAAATGAACTTGAGATTTTTTTAAAAAATGAATGTGGGAGAAAAAGAAATGGACAGATTCATCCACCCCCTTGACTGGACAGCCATCTAGCAGGAATACTGTAGCCATATCCTGCATTGCAGAGCCCACATTGAGCAAGCGGTTGGACTAGATGATCTTCAAGGTTTCCTGTCCCACATTATTTACTTAAATCTATAGAACTCTTTCGCAGGAGCACAAGGCTGGTGATAGTCAATATACCAAAGGTGAATTGTTTCCCCTGAAGGGCTTAATCTAGGTCATAATAAAGCCCCAAATACAATTTGTACAAATATTAAGAGAACAATGCAGTTGTCCTTTGCATTCTCCCAGTCCCTTCCTGCACACAGCACTCCATATGCAGGAGTTTCTTGCCAATGACCCTGCTCCCTATTCATAGCCCTCTCAAGAGTGGAGACAACTGTGAGGACAACTATAAGGACCACTTAGAGGACAACTATGCATACCCAATAGGGCTCTATATATGTAATAAAAGGGAAAGAAACTGAATCCAAGCATCCCACTTCCTTTTTGCTCTCCCATTCAATATGTACTAAAGCTCCTTTTCACCTGTATCTGACAAGTGTTCTGACAAGGACATCACTTAAATGTGTTTTGAAATGCAAAATAGCCCACTTCTGTAAGTGGCAAATGTTTCAGGGGAACAACTTCCCCAAAGCTGGGAGCTACTGTGTAAGCAAAGTTAAAATGGCTGCTACATGCCCAAGATGCACAGGTTTTCGACTGGTCCACACAAACACCTAATTTACTATCATCCATTTGTTAGTATCCCAGACAGGAAATTCATTTTCCTTTTATGGCAGAACACATTTAAATACTCCATTTGTATGTATTTATTTTTGTATTGCCTGAAAACAGTACTTCAGGTTTTGTTTTATATCTGGTATTATATTTTAAATCTTTGTACTGCTGCTAGCTTCTATTTGCTTATTATTTGTATTTGTATGCTGTAGTTTTAAACTTTTAGCCTTTTCTATTGTATTTTACCATCTTGTATTTTATGGTTTTAATTGGTGTGAACTGCCCAGAGAGCTTCAGCTATTGGGCAGTATAAATTTGCAATAAATGAATGAATGAATGAATGAATGAATGATCAGGAGTTGGGCAACTTGTGGTCTTCCAGATGTTTTGGCCTATAACTCCATCATCGTCCCTCACCATTGGCTCTGCTGGCTAGAGCTGATATGCATTGTACGCTAAAACATCTGGAGGGGCACAAATTGCCTACCCCTGCCCTAGATGAAAAGGTTCCCAGAATCAGATTAAATGAATATGCTGAGTCTGGTTTTGCTTAGCTTTAAATAAGCTTATGTTTAGGAAACTGAATATGTAATGCCTACAATTAGACTATACCAGATAGTTTATATCAAACTTTAACTTCTACACTATGATTCTCATCACTCTGGGTTTTAAATCTATTTTTATCACCCTGAAAATCTTATCTGTCAATATTTGATTAGAGGTCCTAGCTGCCTGGAACAGCTTTTCTCAGTTTGATAGATAATCTGAAGCTCCAAGATCATCGATTGAAGCTTCATCCCAGAAAAAAAAAGTTGGGAGATCATTTTTGATTATACTTCAACCCATGACGTCTACTGCTTTTAGCCTCAGTGGAAAGACTGTATCTTCCTGTCTTATCACTGGAAAGACAGACTGTGCCTGTATTGATTTAGATGGAGCAGTTCAAATGCATTCCACCTTGATTATTTCTTATGCCATCTCATTGAAGGTTAAAGAAAACTATCCTGAGCATTACACACACGCACACACACACACACACACACACAATTTTTTTTATATACAATAGAAAAAATACCATTAAAAGTCTGGGAAATAACTTGCAACTTAAATACCTCAAGAGGAAAAATGGAACAAATCACTATCATCATAACTTATTACAGGCATGGGAACTTACATGCATATGCAGAGCTTCCCCCATCCAGGAAACTTTCCCATCTATTTTAATGGAGGGTGGAATTTGATGATGTCCCATTTACAATTTCCCACTTCCACATCTTCTTGGTTTGAGAGTATTACCATTAGGGACAAGCTGAGCAGCAAACTGCCTTCCTTCTGCCACATCCCATTAAGAGATGTGAAGCCTTGTGGGGAAAATGCAGAAAAAAATGGAAAAAACACACACACCAAATCCCACACACACACCAAATCCCCCGCACACTTCCTTAAAAATTCCTGAATCCCCCACCCCCGAAAAATGAGTCCCCCCCCCCGCATTTTTACTGGGTTTCCCCATATTTGTTCTGTGTTTTGTTTTTCCTCAGGCCTTCGCATCTCTAACCCTATCACTTGTGCCTGATATTCCAATGCATCCTCATCATTAGTTCTGGCTTTTAAAGATGGAGCTGATGGAACTGTGGGAGAAAGGCCCATGGCCCTATGTCATTTGCCACTGCCAGTCCTGGTTTTCTCATTCTTTAGCCTTAAATAACATAGCATGGCACTGACCTAGTTGAAAAATAATCTCACTCTTATGAACCATGGTTTATCAGATCAAGAATCAGCATTGATCTGCATGCTCCCTCTTCCTCCTCCCTCCTCCATTCTCTCTTGTACCTTAATGCAAGAATACCAGGCTTTGTTAAACCCACAGTTTCCTGTTACATTCAGAAAACTGTGTTTTAATCTCTGATTATACAGGATGGCAAACCACAGTTTCAACTTGGTTGGCAAGCCAGGATTGTTCTCAGAATGTAAACTACAGTTTTCAAAGTTTGGACATAATGAGAAACTAGTTTAACCAACCCTGGAATTCTTCTTACATTAATGTGCATTAGAGAAGGGAGGAGGGTTAGGGAGAAACAGACATGCAGAGACAAGGCTTATTCTTGGTCTGATAAACCATGGTTGATGTTGTTACAACTCTGAGCCCAGGCATCACATTTTCCCAGATGAGAAAAACAACAACAATCAGACCTTCTGGTTTTGGTTAGAGGAGAATGTCAGGACAGAACACAGTGGCGTGTGGGTAAGCACAGAGTGTTGGCACATATGCAATCAATGTAATCTATAGGGATGTGTACCACTTTGGTCTAAATCCCAAATCCGGAAGCCAATCAGTTCTGGAGTGAGCCAGAATTTGGGCAAAGCAACCCGAAGTGGGTTGGGATTGAGCCAAAGCACTTCAGGCTGCTTTAGCCTGATCCAGACAGCTGCCCACCCAGCCACATGAGCCCCTACTACTTACCTGGAGCCACGGGGAGCACCCACAGCCCCCGCCATCTTGGAGGGAGTAGACTCTTCTTTCAGTAATTAAATGTTGCATAGATTGAGGCCGTAAAGGGGCCATCTATGCACCATTACAGCATAAATGGGTTATTTGCACCTGTAATGTTGCGCAGATGGCCCCTTTACAGCCTCAATCTATGCAACATTTAATAACCAGAAGAAGAGACACCATTTAAAAAGAAAATGGTGACTCCCTCCAAGACAGTGATGGCTGCAGTTGCTCCACACAGGTCCAGGTAAGGAGAAGCAGAAGGCTCAAGTGCCTGGGAAGGAGGTGGGCATGGGGCTCACGTGGCTTGGTGGGGTTTCAGGAGTTTAGGGCATCTCACTTCAGATCCGGAGGCCGAAGCAGGACAGCTTGGCTCTGAATTGTGCTGAGGCAGGTCGGGGCTGATTTGGAAGCTCTGAATCAGCATCTGAAGTGGGCCAGGGGGTCCCTGCACAGCCCTAGTAATCTAGGTTTTCCCTCTTGCTCCCCATGTGGCAGCCTACAGCTCACTGTGCATCCACATCAAGAGGCCCTTGGAACAATGTGGTGGTGGTGGGGGGGGAAAGTGAGAACGTAAGAATTGCCTACTATGATTATGCATTCCTCTCCTTAGTTAATTTTTCTTTATTATTCATTTGACGAAGGGATTTTTATTTTAAAAATCAGGGCAATGTGCAGATCAGCAAATGATGCAAACATGGGACAAAATAAAGCAAAAGTGAGATTGACTCAGCTATAGTAGGTCTGATGGGAAGAAAATGATTTCAGTCACTAGCCGCAGAAAACAGTCCAGTTCATAACTCAATTAACTTGAAGTATCTGGGGCCTGGATCCAGTGCCTCTATTGTACTGCCATAAATCCATTCCTACTTGTAAGAGGATCATCAATATTCCATTAGTCATTTGGATAATTCATAATCATTCCCTTACTTGACATTTAAGAAACAAAAGAATCATGGACACTGTTCAGACCTCATTGCCATAAGTAAAGGCTGTTGTAACGGCAGCCTTAGGACTCTAGGTACCTGTGAAACAGGAATGCATGGTTTCCTTCCTCCTTATCAATTTAAAAAGAAATGGACAGGTTTTGCAGAAGCTTCACACCCTAAAACAATTCACAGTTTATAGACTCTGCAAGGCATGTATTGGCAATTTTTACTAAGTTAATGCTTTGGGTTTAGGGGAGGGGTGTCTGAATTTTATTTATGTGATTTATTAAACTTGTATCCTGCCCTTCCTCTGAAAAGTTCAAAGCAGCTTTTTAAAAAAAATCTTATTACATTCTGTGAGGTTGGTTAGACTAGGAGACGGTGACTTGCCAAAGGCAACCCAGTGAGTTTTATAGATAGGTATTTGGATGAGGTTGGTTTTGTTTTTTTAAATAACCCTCACATGGTATGACCTGGTAAGAGCAAAACTAGAGAAATTCATTTTAACAGAATCCCATAGAAGCAAGAGTGTCTGTTTTTATTGTTTCAGTGCCCTTGAGCACCTAATTCATGCCGCCATATTGACTACAGTCCTTGAGTGGGTCTGGTTCCCATCTTCTTCATGTCAAAATGGTAAGGGGAAGTGGCAGCAATCAAATGTAGGTGAAGAAGTTGTATGGTTGAATAAATGTTTTAAAGTTATGGATGACAGGGGTTTTGAGAACTCAATCAGGTGTCTTACCTCTTCTAGAAAACTGTTAGAGGAGAAGTCAGGCAGTGCATCATACTCAATCTGAACTGAGACTTTAGAGTACTGTCAGTCAGGAATTCATGCAAATGCAATCAATTCATTAACTACCTATAGGACATAAAGCATTTTAAAATAGCAGTGTGAGCCTATTGTATATTTAACCTTTAAACATCAATAATTAGTTCAACAAGTGTGAATGATGATATTTGTGTCTAGAATGATTAGCATACCAATAATTAATAGTGTCCTGAAGAATGACTGTTCAATTGTTCATTAAACCCTCATTTTTATAGCATAAATACCATGCCATACCTGAAGGGAGATTTCTATTTCTTTTCTTGATATAATAGACTATGCATTTTTATGTATGTAATGTATTGTCACAGTGTGTTAATAATTAGTCTTAAAGCTTCTTTCCATAGATTAGAATCAGCAGCATTGGGATAATTAAGGAGAAACATGTTTGACATTAATACTGTAGGGCACACAATACATCCAACGTTTTAGCACATGAGAGAATTATGCTCATATTTAGCACCAGCGGAATTCAATAGGACTAAGTGCTAACCTTTGGCTGGACTGTGCCCATAATCCATGTACATAGGCTATTGTATTTTAGGTGGCTTCAAAAGGGGCAAAATAAATGGTATTATTTAAAACTTATAATGCACCTAACATTTACTATCTGCTGTACATATTTTGCAAGATTAGACAGTGCCTGGCTGCAGGCTCACAATCTAATAGACACGATAGAAAAGGAAAAAGGAATGGGAAGGGATGAGGAAAGCAGGCACTGGAGCAGCAGCTCATTCCCTGGCTGATGGAAGGGAACCACACTGGTCTTCCCCTTGCCATGATGTTCTTTGTGGGAAGCAGGGAGTGCGGTCTCCTTGGGAAGCAGGGACTGAGCCCCCTCCTCGCTGGCCCTCCGGGCTGCAGTCGAGCCTCCCCCTCCCCCCGCTCAGTAAGCAGCCCGCATCTTACCCGGGCCTGTTCATCTGTGTCCCGATTGCCATGTTTTTAAAAAACATGGTGATTGGCAGCACTCGCCCATAGACTTATATGCAAAATAGCACTGTGGATCACCCATAAACCCTAGTTTCACAGGGCTTACCAAGCATGGAGTGGGGGCTCGACTGCAGCCCAGAGGGCCAGCGAATCAGGGGAGAGCTCAGCTGGTGCCCAGAGAACCTGAGCTGGGATGGGTTCTCACATCTCTAATTAGTAATAATTATTTTCTGAAGTGACCTCTTCTGTTTGTATTTAATGCAGTCCGCTGACCATAGATCCATTCTTTAAAGGATAGAGACAATTCTGATGAACAGCTGGATTTTATATTTTCAAAAATGGGGGATCAACCATTGTTTGTGTGTGTCTTCATCCCAGCAGTCACAGGGACAGTTCTTGCTGCAAATTGAAAGCCTAATTTCAATGTCTGAAACCTCCCTCCCTCCCTCCCTCCACATTCCATTTTAGGACTGTGACTAAATGCAGATTCCATGGCTTTAGCATCAGCTAATTCCACCTTTTTTCACTATGTTTACCACCTAGCCTGATGAAGAGTCCTGGAGTATTTGAAAGCTTGCACACTATTTTGTGACTACTCACTATTACCTTAATATAGATTTTGGATTTTTTTTTTCTTACGGCCAACACAAGAACCTTTTTTCCCCTTATGGCCAATGCAACAGCCTCCCTCTGCCCTCTTTTTTTTCTTTAACTGAGTTCATGTGAGATTGTTGGGGAAATTATTCCAGGCTAAGGTCTCAACTGTGATGGATCACCACCTGGGTTCATGTGGGCCCCATCTGGCAAATGACAAGCTTTTATTTTATTTATTTGTGACTTAGATTAGTTCAGTCAAGGTCTCTCTGTATGGCTCTGAATCAGGATATATGCCCCTCTAGAAAACATGTGCTCTTTCTGACATTTTTTTTTACACATAGTTCAAAAAGACAACTGGCACCATTTAGCAACTGGCTTACTGCCAATCAGTCTTCAGGAGCATACACTCTCTGATTCTTCCCACATCTTTCCATCCTGATAATCATAAAGAAGAATACCCCTTCAGTTTCTGCACTGATCTTCCTTTAACATAATTCCTAATCACTGTAGTGTATGTATAAGGAGGAAATGCATCAAAATATCTGTTGATCTAGGCAAAGTAGTGGCTAAATATGATCCTTCACGGCAGTGGCATTATGATCCAGGATGAGAGATGGCCTTGGGTGGTAGCTGCCAGGATTCCTTTTTTCCCTGCTGAAAACTCCAATAGCCAAAATCAACACTCAGACAAGAGGCTTCATTTGCAAGGCTTTAATTCCATTTACCCTAATGAGGCATACAGATGCAAATTGCCAGAGACTCACAGACTACAAAGGAAAAGCCTTCAAGGAGTTCAAAGGGGAGCTATGAAAGTTGGTCTCTGTTGGGGAAAAGGCGGTAAACTCTCTTAACTTAAGGGGTGGGAGGGGAAACTCTCCCCCTCTCCCGTGACACCTCGAGGCGCAACAGTTGACACTGAGCCAATTGGGCAGAGCGCCTAAGTTCAGCCCCTGCAATTTCCCGCTTGTGCCTGTGTCTGCATCTTGCGTCTAAGAGTTGAGGTTGCCCTTCCCTTGCCTCCCCCCATTCGCTATCACTCACAGGGGAGTGTGAAGGGAGGCCCTCTCTGTCCAGCTGTGCCTCTGAAGCCTGGGAAAGTTCCTCCCTCACGTGTTGCAGCTGTTCCTCAGAATCTGAACTGCTCTGGCAATCTATATGATCAGAAGCAACCCTGACATCAGCCATCTGCCATAGCAAGGTGACATTTTGTCCCCTTAGCACTGCTTGCATTGTATAGGGTTTTGCTTTAGAGTCTATCTGGGGAGGCATCCCTTTCACTCTCTGGATCCAATCTGGTGGGCAGCTCAAGTGTTGCCTGTTTCTTCTCCCCACAATTAGTTCCTTTCTCTGCAAAACCTGTAGTACTTTGTAGGGATGTACAGATTGTATAAACTCTGTTCTGTCTGTGTTCCGTTGGTTGTCAGGTGCCTTTTGTTTGGTCATCCACCCATCAATGGAATTGGATTTTTTTTTTAGTTTGTGAATTTGTGCAAATTCCCATCTGCAAAAATGTGCAAATTCCCACAAAATGTGAAAATCTCCCCAAATAGGCTAAAGCATTTTCATGCTTTAGCCTATGGGGGAAATACACATTTTTGGATGGTTTTTTTTGGGGGGGTTGCCTATTTTTCTAGGATGAAATTTGCACAAAATTCCTGAAGGTTAGAAACACGGTCCCCAAGTCTGCAGAATCTGCTGCAAAATCCATGGGTTGGAGTCATAAAAATCCAAACCCATTTGGTTGTGTTGTGGATTTCTATGGCATCCCTAGTACTGGGGTGGGGGGGAGATATTGTGGGACCCATTTATCAGATGAGGGCTGTCAACAACTCTATTAGCCATTATAGCCAAATGGAACCTCAGCATTCAGTGGCAGTATATCCTAGCAATGCAAATCTGTTTTCCTTATGGAGGCTGGCTGGAGGCTATAGAGAGATAGGTCCATGAATCTTGGCATCCTGAAGCCAAGTTTTAGCTCCTGCTAGTCTCATGACTTTTGCAGACTGTTTACACCAAGGCCCGAGAGGAATTGTGTGACAAGAAGAGGCAGTATCAGTAAGATATACTACATTTCATTCCAGTTTGTACTTTCATCACTTACTGCCTGCACTTTAGAAGATGAAGCAAAAGGCAAGGCTCAAGACCTTACAATCTAAAGTTATGCCAGGCATAATGACAACAGAAGAAAAAAGGGAACAGAATGAAGATGATTACTTATCAAACTGCAAGGTAATGCCACTGCAAGGATACCTTTCTTGGCTGTTAGGAAGTAGGTACTGCACAGGAAATATTCTTTTTTTAAAAGGCTTGTGAAAGATGTCTTGAAGAGAGGTCAGACTTGTGAAAGATCAGTTAAATAACATAGATGTTCCAAGAGGGTTTCAAGGCATAAGTAAATTTTTAAAAGATAAGGTTTACTGAGAAAGCGAAAACCATGGTGACCCAAAGTATAGAGACTTGTAGCATAGGTTCCTACTAGAATGAGCACTTATGCATCACCCCCAAAGAGGAAATGCGTCACACACACAAAAGAACAAAAGAAGACAGAAATTGGCATGATGTTTGCATATGCTAATAGAATGTATGTGTGTAACTTTAGAAATAATTACTATAATTTAAACAGAAATACAATATCTCTCACTATAGTGGGAAAGACTGTGGTCAGGTGATCTGTGCACCTGCTCAGGTTGCTGTCAAGGTGATAACTGTCAATGGGCAACTTCAAGGCCCCTGCTGCTCTCCCTCCTTCTGATTTTTGGCCTTGGACCAGACTTGGAATGGACAGTAGGGGTGTATGGATTCCCCACCATCTGTTCCAGTGGGGAATCCGTGGGGGGGAGGCAATCCGTTCCTCCCCCCCCCCAGAATCCTCAGAGCAGTTCCGCTCCACTTGGATACCGGGGGGGGGGGATGGCTTGGGGCTCTTACCTTCCCTCCTGCCAGCCAGAGCCATTTGCCGCCTCCCTGACCCTGCCGATTGCCTTTAAAAAAAGGTCTTAAAAAAAATGGCCATCAGGAGGATGTGCCCATAGACTTATACACAAATAGAGTCATGAATCTTGTGTATAAGCCTATGGACACATAGATTTATACGCAAGATTCATGACTCTATTTGCATATAAGTCTATGGGCACATCCTCCCGATTGCCTTTAAAAAAATGTCTTTAAAAAAATGGCAATGGATTTCTCTGACATCCCTACTGGACAGCCCATCAAATACAGGACACCTTCAAATAGAGGACTGTCCTTTGATAGCTCTTCAAATAGAGGACTGTCCTTTGTAATGCAGGACACATAGCCGTGATAGTTCCTGCCTGCATCTCTATCCTAATTCTACTATTTTCTTGCACACTCATTTCTGAACAGAAGAGGACTTATAATCTAATTAATAGGGATGTACGAAACACCTACCTGGTTCCGCGCTGGACTAGGGATGGACGAAAGGGACTTACCTCATCCCGCAGCTTGCTTCGCGGTGGGGGGGAGGCGCTTCGCTTCTCCCCCTGAAGTTCAGGCGAGGGGGGGAGGCGCCCCGCCTCGCCCTGCCTAAATTCAGGCCGGGGGGGAGGCGCCCCATCCCTCGCCGGTGAAATTCAGGACGGGGAGGAGCGCCCCGTCTCCCCGGCCGCAAAAAAAAAAGTACAGAAAAACACACACACACACACACACACCCGTGATAGGCTACGTGACAATTTACGTAGCCTATCACGGCTAGATTTCCAAAGTCAGCCATGATAGGCTACGTAAATCGTCATGTAGCCTATCACGGGTGACTTTGAAAAAAAAAAGCACGTATGCAAATGCGTGTGCAAAAGCACGTATGCAAATGCGTATGCAAAAAAAAGCACGTATGCAAATGGCGGCGCCCCATGGGCGCCGCCATTTGCGTTCCTTATTTGGACAGTGGTAGTCTACGTAAAGATTTAGGTAGACTACGGCGAAAATAAGGGCAACGCAAATAGTGTTCCCTTATTTTCCCCGTAGTCTACGTAAATCTTTACATAGACTATCCCTGTCCAAATGAGGAACGCAAATGGCGGCACCCATGGGTCGCCGCCATTTGCATACGCGCTTTTTTTTTTTTTCAAAGTCACCCGTTATTGGCTACGTGACGATTTATGTCTGACTTTGGAAATCTAGCCGTGATAGGCTACGTAAATCGTCACGTAGCCTATCACGGGTGTGTGTTTGTTTGTTTTTAACTTTACTTTTTTATTTTGTAATGGCGGCGGCGGCAGCCGGTCGGGAGACCGGCTGCCGCCCCCACCCCCGCCAAAACGCCGCTGAACCGCGGCCGGGACCCACTGCCGAGAGGGACATTCGCCAAAGGTAAGTCCCATCCCGGGGGGGGCGGGGGCTGGCGTAGAATTTCATCACCAATTTCGGGGGGGCGAATACGTCGGCACTCGGCCTCCCGAAAATTCATGGAGAAATTCTCCACCATCCCTGGCTGGGACATCCACGGTGGGGGGGAGGTGCTCGATCCCTCCCCCCAGAATCCTCCCTGGCTGGCTCAGCTCCACGGCAGGTCCGCGAAGCTGCCAGCCGGCCGGGGCCAGCCACAGCCAGATTTCTAGCCGCGGCTGGGCTGCTGTGGCTACAAATGGCGGCCGTCGTAGCAGCCGCCATTTGCGTCCTTCCAGGCTGCCGTGATAGGCTATGTAAGTATTTACGTAGCCTATCACGGCAAAGAGCAGGGACGCAAACGGCTGCAGCTATTCTGTTTATGCCCCTGCTCTTTGCCGTGATAGGCTATGTAAGTATTTACGTAGCCTATCACAGTAAAGGCAGCTACGCAAACGGCGGCCACTACGCCACTTGCGTGGCTACCTTTACCATGATAGGCTACGGGGAGATTCCCGAGGAGATTCCGCAGGGTAGCAGGGGGGTGGGAGGCCATTCCACCACAGGTTTCGGGGGGCCAAATGCCAGTGCATTCGGCCTCACTGAAATCTGTGGCGGAATTCTCCGCCATCCCTACTAATTAAAGAGTTCTTGTGAGGAAAAAATGTACTAAAGGTTGTAAATTTTGCAGGTTAAATACAATATACATTACACATAGTAGGTCAAATAAACAAATACAAAGGACTCACTTGGGATAGAGCAGGCAATGAAGACTAGGCCTTGAACAGGCGGTTTCCATGGCCACCTCTCTCATAATGCCTCACTTTGAGGGAGGACCCCTCTAGGGATGTCAGAGAATTCTGCCACGGAAATCCATGGCGGAACAAAGCCCCCCGCCCCACCACCCCATGAAAGGTGTGCAAAAAGGAGCACTTACCTGGTGCTGTTCGTGCTGCTTCGCTTCCCCATTTCGGCCGTGATAGGCTTAGGGATGGGGGAGAATTTCTCCCCGAAACTACGGGGGGCCGAGTGCCAACGTGTTCGGCCCGCCGAAGTAATTTCGGGGAGAAATTCTCCACACACCCCCACCCCCCGCACCCCTCCCGGGACGGGACTTACCTTTCCCGAATGTCCCTCCCGGCGGCGGTTTGTCAGGTCTTCGACAGGGGCAGAGGCAGCAGCCGGTCTTTCGACTATTTGCGTTGCCCTTATTTTCGCCGTAGTCTACGTAAAGATTTACGTAGACTACAGCGACCAAATAAGGAACGCGAATTGCGGCTCCCTATGGGGGCCGCCATTTGCGTACACGCTTTTTTTTTTTTAATTCACCCGTGATAGGCTACGTGACGATTAACGTAGCCTATCACGGCTGACTTTGCAGATCTAGCCGTGATAGGCTATGTTAATCGTCACGTAGCCTACCACGGGGGCGTTTTTTTTTTTTACTTTTTATTTCGCGGCCGGGCGAGGCGCCTCCTCCCTGGCCTGAATTTCGGCCGGGTGAGGCCGGAAGCCTCCCCCCCGGCCTGAATGTCAGCCGGGCGAGGTGGGAAGCCTCCCCCCCCGGCCTGAACTTCGGGGGGAGCCGCGAAGCGGCTCCCCCCCACCGCGAAGGAAGCTGCGAGACCAGGTAAGTGGCTTTCGTGCACCCCTAGATAGGCTACGTAAATACCTACGTAGCCTATCATGGCACCATTTGCATCCCTGTGGAGGCTGTGATAGGCTATGTAAATATTTACATAGCCTATC
Source organism: Heloderma suspectum (assembly GCF_057233095.1). Taxonomy (NCBI): domain Eukaryota; kingdom Metazoa; phylum Chordata; class Lepidosauria; order Squamata; family Helodermatidae; genus Heloderma; species Heloderma suspectum. The sequence goes on from NC_139462.1 coordinate 77,750,084, forward strand.
ATGGCAAAAAAAGGGAACGGAAATGGCTGCTGCCATAGCCTCTGCCATTTGCGTTCCTGTTTTTTTGCCGTGATAGGCTACATAAATATTTACGTAGCCTGTCACGGTAAAAAAACAGGGGCACAAATGGCAGCTCGAGACACCTGCGAATGCACCTGGCCAGAGGCTCCATGGAGTTGCCGCGGAGCGGAGCCAGCCGAGTTAGGATTTCGTGGGGAGGTGCGGAGCACCTCCCCCCTACCAAGAATCACCCCTGCGAAAAGGTAAGTGACTTTCGTACATCCCTAGACCCCTCACAGTGAGGCATTTCAGCTTCTAGATATTTTTGTGCCCAATTTAGGTGGGCGGAGGCAATGACAGCTGTGCTTGTCCTCCTGCCTGAGGCGGCAAAACCTTCCACTGACACTGGGGAGACTTCTTTTGAAAATGCAGAATAAGCAAATAGATGTTACGTATTAACGTCTGTTTTAGTATATAATGATTATACAGGCAACATATATTAAATACAAATGTACAAAGGGATGCAGAAATTGCTTTCTAGAACTTATATATCACCAAATTTAGTCTTAATGATTATGCAAATGCTAAAGGAAGATGAATGTAAGCAACAATACTGTTTGAAAGAGCGTGAACTCATTAGGATACATATAGCAGCAGCATATTTCTGCTTTTATATAACTTACTTCCTGCTGACTTGTTTCAGACCCTTTATTTTTTTATTTATGGTAGTGTGGTCAGTAAGACATAGAAGTCGATTGGCTTGAAAATATCATCTCCAGTTTTGTGATTTTGTTGTTGTTGTTCAGTCGTTCAGTCGTGTCTGACTCTTCGTGACCCCATGGACTGTAGCACGCCAGGCCTTCCTGTCCTGGAGCATGCTCAAGTCCATATTCATTGCATCAGTGATGTTATCTAGCCATCTCATCCTCTGTCACCCCCTTCTCCTTTTGCCTTCAGTCTTTCCCAGCATCAGGGTCTTTTCGAGAGAGTTTTCTCTTCTCATTAGATGGCCAAAATATTTGAGCTTCAGTTTCAGTATCTGTCCTTCCAATGAGCACTCAGGGTTGATTTCCTTTAGGATGGACTGATTGGACCTCCTTGCAGTCCAGGGGACTCGTAAGAGTCTTCTCCTGCACCACAGTTCGAAAGCATTGATTCTTCGGCACTCAGCCTTCCTTATAGTCCAGCTCTCACAGCCATACATTACTACTGGGAAAACCATAGCTTTGATTAGACGGACCTTTGTCAGCAAGGTGATGTCTCTGCTTCTTACCATGCTGTCTAAGTCTGCCATAGCTTCCCTCCCAAGGAGCAAGTGTCTTTTAATTTCATGGCTACAGTCACCATCTGCGGTGATCTTGAAGCCCAAGAAAATAAAATCTGTCACTGCTTCCATTTCTTCCTCTTCCATATGCCAGGAAGTGATGGGGCCAGATGCCATGATCTTAGTTTTTTTAATGTTGAGTTTCAAACCAGCTTTTGCACTCTCCTCTTTCACCCTCAACAAGAGGCTCTTTAGATCCTCTTCACTTTCTGCCATGAGGGTGGTATCATCTGCATATCGGAGGTTGTTGATAATTCTCCCTGCAATCTTAATTCCGACCTGTGATTCATCCAACCCGGCGTTTCTCATGATGTACTCTGCATATAAGTTAAATAAGCAGGGCAACAATATACAGCCTTGTCATACTCCTTTCCCAATTTTGAACCAATCGGTTGTTCTATGTCTGGTTCTTACTGTTGCTTCTTGACCCTCGTTAGGGATGTACGAAAGTCACTTACCTTTCGCGGATTATGTTTATGGTTGGGGGGGAGGTGTTCCATCCCTCCCCCTGGAATCCTCGCTGGGGGGGGGAGGCGCTCTGTTACTCCCCCCCGTCCCGGAATCCTGGCTGGCCGGCTGTGCTCCACAGGGATTCTGTGGATCCGCCGGCTGGCTCCGCCAGCAGCCAGACATCTGGCCGCTGGCTAGCAGGGACGCAAATGCAGGGTTTGCGTCCCTGCAGTCAGCCATAATAGGCTATGTAAATGTTTACATAGCCTATCACAGCTGACTTAAAAAACAACAACAACGTGCGTACGCAAATGGTGGCGGCCATGGCCGCCGCCATTTGCATTCCTTATTTTGGCACGCCTTAGTCTACGTAAACATTTACCTAGACTAAGACGGCGAAAATAAGGGGAACGCAAATAGCGCAGCGGACGCTACGCTATTTGCGTTCCCTTTATTTTCACCGTCTTAGTCTAGGTAAATGTTTACATAGACTAAGACGTGCCAAAATAAGGAACGCAAATGGCGGCGGCCGTGGCCGCCGCCATTTGCGTACGTGCGGGTTTTTTTTAAAAAAAAAATCAGACATTATAGGCTACATAAAGATTTACGTAGCCAATCACGGTTTATTTTTTTTAAACCTAGTCATGATAGGCTACGTAAATCTTTATGTAGCCTATCACGTCTTTTCTTTTCTTTTTTTAAACTGGAAATGGTGGCAGCAGCAGCCGGTCGGGAGACGCCGCCAGGAAGATCCGTCCCAGGTAAGTCTCATCCCGGTGGGGCCGGGGGGTGGAAGGCCTTTCTGCCACTGATTTCGGGGGCCGAATACGCTGGCATTCGGCCTCCCCGAGATCCGTGGTGCAATTTTCGTACATCCCTAACCCTTGTACAGGTTTCTCAGGAGACTGGTGAGGTGGTCTGGTACTCCCATCTCTTTCAGAATTTGCCACAGTTTGTTGTGATCCACACAATCAAAGGCTTTAGCGTAGTCAATGAAGCAGAAATAGACATTTTTCTGGAATTCTCTTGCTTCCTCCATGATCCAGCGAAAGTTGGTGATTTGAGCTCTAGTTCCTCTGCCTCTTCAAAACCCAGCTTGTACTTCTGGTAGTTCTCGGTTCACATACTGCTGAAGCCTAGCTTGTAGGATTTTGAGCACCACCTTGCTGGCATGTGAAATGAGCGCTATTGTGCGGTAGTTTGAACACTCTTTGGCATTGCCCTTCTTTGGAATTGGAATGTAAACTGACCTTTTCCAGTCTTGTGGCCACTGTTGAGTGTTCCAAATTTGTTGGCATGTTGAGTGCAGCACTTTAACAGCATCATCTTTTAGGATTTTAAATAGCTCAGCTGGAATACTGTCATCTCCGCTAGCTTTGTTGTTACTAATGCTTTCTAAGGCCCACTTGACTTCACTCTCGAGGATGTCTGGCTCAAGTTCAGTGACTGCACTACCATGGCTATCAGGGACATTCAGATCTTTCCTGTATAGTTCTTCTGTGTATTCTTGCCACCTCTTCTTAATCTCATCTGCTTCTGTTAGGTCCCTGCCTTCTTTGTCCTTTATCATGCCCATCTTTGCACAAAACGTTCCCTTGAGATCTCCGATTTTCTTGAAGAGATCTCTTGTCTTTCCCATTCTGTTGTTTCCCACAATTTCTTTGCATTGTTCATTTAAGAAGGCCTTCTTGTCTCTCCTTGCTATTCTCTGGAACTCTGCATTCAGTTGGATGTATCTTCCCCTTTCTCCCTTGCTTTTCGCTTCCCTTCCTTCCTCAGCTGCTTGTAAAGCCTCCTCAGACAGCCACTTGGCTTTCTTGCATTTCTTTTTCTTTGGGACGGATTTCGTTGCTGCCTCCTGAACAATGTTACGGACCTTCGTCCATAGTTCCTCAGGCATTCTGTCTATCAGGTCTAATCCCTTAAATCTATTCCTCACCTTTACTGTATATTCATAAGGGATATGATTTAGGTCATACCTGAATGGCTTAGTGGTTTTCCCGACGTTCTTCAATTTAAGCCGAAATTTTGCAAGAAGAAGCTCATGATCTGAGCCACAGTGAGCTCCAGGTCTTGTTTTTACTGACTGTATAGAGCTTCCCCATCTTTGGCTGCAAAGGACATAATCCATCTGGTTTCGATATTGACCATCTTGTGATGTCGATGCGTAGAGTTGCCTCTTGTGCTGTTGGAAAAGAGTGTTTGCTATGATCAGCGTGTTCTCTTGGCAAAACTCGATTAACCTTTGTCCTGCTTCATTTTGTACACCAAGGCCATGCTTGCCTGTTATCCTGGTGATTTCTTGACTTCCTACTTTAGCATTCCAATCCCCTATGATGAAGAAGACATCTTTTTTTGGTGTTAGTTCTAGAAGGTGTTGTAGTTCTTCATAGAACTGATCAACCTCAGCTTCTTCAGCCTCAGTGGTTGGGGCATAGACTGGAATTACTGTGTTGTTGAATGGTTTGCCTTGGATTTGTACTGAGATTAGGGGTGGACGAAAGTCACTTACCTGTCGTCGAAGCTTGTTCGCGGTGGGGGGGAGGCGCTTCACTGCTCTCCCCACGAAGTTCAAGCCGGGGGGGAAGCTTCACACCTCGCCCTGGCCAAAATTCAGGCCGGGGGGAGGCTTCCCGCCTCACCCCGGCCGAAATTCAGGCCAGGGAGGAGGCTTCCCGCCTCTCCCGGCCGCGAACTCGAAAGTTAAAAAAAAAACAACGCCCCCGTGATAGGCTACGTGACGATTAACGTAGCCTATCACGGCTAGATCTGCAAAGTCAGCCATGATAGGCTACGTTAATCATCACGTAGCCTATCACGGGTGACTTAAAAAAAAAAAAGCGTGTACGCTAATGGCAGCCCCCATAGGGAGCCGCCATTCGCGTTCCTTATTTGGTCGCTGTAGTCTACGTAAATCTTTACGTAGACTACAGCGACCAAATAAGGAACGGGAATGGCGGCTCCCTATGGGGGCCGCCATTATCCATACGCGCTTTTTTTTTTTTAAAAGTCACCCGTGATAGGCTACGTGACGATTTACGTAGCCTATCACGGCTGACTTTGCAAATCTAGCCATGATAGGCTATGTTAATCATCACGTAGCCTATCACGGGGGCGTGGTTTTTTTTTCTTTTATGGGAATGGCGGCGGCGGCAGCCGGTTGAAAGACCAGCTGCCACTCCTGCCCCGCACGAACACCCGCCAAACCGCCGGCCGGACCCGCCGCCAGGAGGGACATTCGGCAAAGGTAAGTCCCGTCCTGGGGGGGGTGCGGGGTGCGGGGGGGTGCGGAGGATTTCTCTCCAAAACTTGTTCAGGGGGCCGAACACATTGGCGCTCGGCCCCCCGAAGTTTCGAGGAGAAATTCTCCGCCATCTGTAACTGAGCTCATTCTATCATTATTAAGATTGTACCCCAGTACTGCTTTTCCCACCCTTTTGTTGACTATGAGTGCTACTCCATTTCTTCTAAGGGATTCTTGCACACAGTAGTAGATATGATGGTCACCTGAATTAAATTCGCCCATGCTTGTCCATTTTAGTTTGCTGATTCCCAAGATATCGATGTTCAATCTTGCCATCTCATGTTTGACCACCTCCAGCTTACCTTGATTCATTGATCTGACATTCCAGGTTCCTAAGCAATATTGTTCTGTACAGCATCGGATTTTCTTTTCACCACCAGAGACATCCACAAAGTCCTTATGGCTCTGGCCCAGCCGCTTCACTCTTTCTGGCACTACTTGGAAATTCCCTCTGCTCTTCCCCAGTAGTATATTGGACACCTTCCGACCTGAGGGGCTCATCTTCCGGCGTCATCTCTTTTCGCCTTGTGATACGTTCCATGGGGTTTTCTTGGCAAGAATACTGGAGTATTCATCTTGGGTGGCCCTGCACAGCATAGCTTATGGCTTCACTGAGTTACGCAAGCCCCTTAACCGCAACAAGGCAGCGATCCATGAAGGGGAGTTTTGTGACTACTTTTATAAAATTTTCACATTGCAACAATATGCTACTTCTTTTAGAATTCAGTTTCGGATTCTTCACATGCTTGTGATATACAAAATAACATCATTTGTTTCCCACTAACCTACCTTTGTTACTTTACCTTCTGAAGTCTCTTACTTGAGAAATGACTGTGCATTCTAATGTAATCAATGAATATCTATTAGTGATGCTAGCCAGTCTACAGGACTGAGTAAGAATTATTTATGTGTAGTTACTAAAGCATCTAGTCACACACCCTTACATTAGGGAAAACTGTTGTAGCATAATCCAGTCACATTTTAATGCCAGTATAATGGAAGTTATTTTGTTAAAAATCCCACTGGGACTTGCTACCATAATGAAAGAAATCCAATTTGGTGGGGGAGGGTGTATATGTTCCATTATGTTTTAAACATATTCTTAGCAGCAGCAACAATAACATTCCTTAGATGAAATGCTATGAAAATGCAAACAACCCTTTATCTTATTCCTAGAATCTTTTAATTTAATTCAAATGTAGGTCCATGACTATATCTAGAGATCTGTGGGAGCAGGAGCTGTGTCATTCTCTTCAGCGTAAGCAGATATTCTGTATGTAGAACCCCCATTTTAAGGCCAAACTATGGCTGAATCTACACTTACTGCCTTTTTTCGCTTCCAATGAGGTTTCACCGCCCGCCTTTCACACTACGCAGTAGCCTCCTCGAATTGGAACTGGAATTTCCCACTTCCATGCTCCTTCTTTCAATACCCTAATATCCTGGTATTTCCCCTTAATGTGCTCTGATTTTCCACCTTCGCTACCGTATCCAGTCGTAGTCCCCTCCCCTGCCTGTCCATATACGGCGGTGTTTGTATTTCCCTCCTGTCCAATCATAGCTCTTGACGGCCCCATGTCTTCTTCCGACTACTGATCACATAACTTCCTCTGCAGCCCCCGTTTCCTCAGCAACAAGCAAAGGACTGGGTGTGTGCGCGCTTGTCTGCTCTCGGAAGCTAAGAGGGGTCGGCTCTGGTCAGTAGTTGGATGGGTGACCGCCTAGGAATCAGGCTTCCTGCACTGAGCAGGGGGTTATTCTGTCCCTTCAAATGAGATTAAGTTTTACCCATGCCTATCCCCCACTCCGGATGTTTTTTTTTTTAAATTAAGGCGTTATCCTCACAGAATCAGGGCTTCTCCGCAATGTTTTTTTTTTTTTTTTTCTAATTCAGGCATGATCTTTGAAGATTCAAAGTTGTGAAGCTTCACAGCTTCAAATCCTCGAAGATCATGCCTGAATTAGAAAAAAAATCTAATTTCCCTCTGGAGAAATTCTGTGAAATTGTCCCCCCAATTTCTCTGCCCACAAATAGGGTGGAGAATTTGAACGGGTCATTTGCACACAGCTCTGCTTGAAAGCACATAGGGAATCCAGTGAAATCCTGCCTGCAGAAGAGATTTCCCTCTGCATCTCAGCAGTAGAGGCCAGAGATGAGAGAGGTCCTTCTCAGTGGCAGGGCCTACACTTTGGAACTCCCTGTCCAAGGCACCGCATGTAACCTCCTCTCATTTGGGGTTCTGTTGGATGGCAAAGACTTTTCTATTTTGGCAGGCTTTAGAATTGCCAGGTTAATCTCGCTTCTGTCCTGATATATGGTTTTATCGTTGTATAGCTTTTAGTTATTTGTCTGCTGTTTTTACTGTGTCATTAAACTTTTATATAGGGTTGGCGGAGAATTTCTCCCCAAAACTTCGGGGGGCCGAGCGCCAACATGTTCGGCCCCCCAAACAAGTTTTGGGGAGAAATCCTCCAAACCCCCCCCCGCACCCCGCACCCCGCACCCCCCCCGGGACGGGACTTACCTTCACCGAATGTCCCTCCCGGTGGCGGGTCCAGCCAGCGGTTCAGCAGGTGTTCGAGCAGGGCGGGAGCGGCAGCTGGTCTTTCGACCAGCTGCCGCCGCCACCATTGCAATCAAAGAAAAAAAAAAGCCCCCTGATAGGCTACGTAACGATTCACGTAGCATATCACGGCTAGATTTGCAAAGTCAGCCGTGATAGGCTACGTCAATCGTCACGTAGCCTATCACGGCTGACTTTGCAGATCTAGCCGTGATAGGCTACGTGAATTGTCATGTAGCCTATCAGGGGGGCGTTGTTTTTTTTTTTTTTTTAACTTTCGCGTTCGCGGCCGGGCGAGGCGGGAAGCCTCCCCCCCGGCCTGAATTTCGGCCGGGGCGAGGCGGGAAGCCTCCCCCCCGGCCTGAATTTCGGCCGGGGCGAGGTGGGAAGCCTCCCCCCTGGCCTGAACTTCGTGGGGGGAGCAGCGAAGCACCTCCCCCCCACCGCAAACGTCCTTCGACGACAGGTAAGGGACTTTCGTCCACCCCTACTTTTATATCATTTTCTTAGTGTTAGCATTTTGGGTGTTTTTTTTAAAGATTAAGCAGAATATCCTGAACCAGGAAACACTACATTGTTTCCGGTGCCTCCTGAAAACAGCACTCTTCCAGGAAGCATTCCTTAATTGACCAGTTATGTTTTTTATTGGCATTAGGGATGTTGGAGAAATCTTCCACAGACCCCAATGAGGCCAGATTCTATTGAATTCAGCCCTCATCCATGGAGGATCAGATCTCCTACCTTGACTTCCAGTGCGAAGTCCTCGCCGGTGGATAGGGATGTCAGAGAATTCCGCCTCAGATCTCGGTGAGGCTGAATGCCAGTGCATTCGGCCCACCAAAATCCATGGAGGAACGAAGTCCCCACCCCCCCAACCCATGAAAGGTGCGTGAAATGGAGCACTTACCTGCTGCTGTACGTGCTGACTTGCGAATGGCAGCCGCCTTGTGGCCACCATTCACTTCCTGATCATAGCCGTGATAGGCTATGTAAATACTTACGTAGCCTATCATGGCTAATGCAGGGACGCCTTTTGCATCCCTGCGGAGGCTGTGATAGGCTACGTAAGTATTTACGTAGCCTATCATGGCAAGCAAAAAACCAACAACAACGCGTACGCAAATGGCGGTGGCTACGGTGGCCACCATTTGCGTTCCCTATTTTTTGCCATTTTATCCTACGTAAATATTTATGTAGGCTATTACAGCAAAAAAAAAGGGGAACACAAATAGTGTACTGGGCGCTATTTGTGTTCCCCCCCTTTTCTTTTTGCCGTAATAGCCTACCTAAATATTTATGTAAGATAAAACAGCGAAAAATAGGGAATGCATATGTTGGCCGCTGTAGCCACCGCCATTTGCATACGCTGTTTTTTGGGGGGGCTGCCATGAAAGGCTACGTAAATACTTACATAGCCTATCATGGCAGCCCGGCTGGATGCAAATGGCAGCCGCTACGGCGGCCGCCATTTGTGTCCGCAGCAGCCCGTCCGTGGCTGGTACTCCGGCTGTGGAAGGCCCTGGCCGGTTGCTCCGTGGAGCTGCCACAGAACGGAGCCAGCTGGGCAGGATTCTGGGGGGTTGGACCAGATCACCTCCCCCCCATCGAAGATTCCAGGGGGAGGGATGGAGCACCTCCCCCCCCCACCGTGAATCACATCTGCGGAAAGGGAAGTGACTTTCGTACATACCCAGCGGACTCACCACAGAGCGGAGCCGGCTGAGGAGGATTCCGGGGCAAGGGACAGATCGCCTCCGCCCCCCCTGCAGACCCCCCGGCGGACCCAGGTAAGTGGGGCTTGTATACCCCTAATAGGCATTGTGTTTTTAAACAAGTGTAATTTTAATGTGGTGTTTAAACCTTTTTATGCTCTTACTGTTTTATCTTTTGTGTTCACCACTCCAAAATCTGTTCTAGATATGGTGCAGTATATAAATAATGTAAATATAAATAAATAAATAAATAAATAAATAAATAAATATCTCCTGGCCCATTTTGCACCACAACTCACTGCAAATGTTTTCTGGCAGACCCAGAAGGCCAGACACAGGCTTCTTGCTGCCTATTCAGTTTTAATTTTGGTTTTAATTTTTGTGAACTGCCCAGAGAGCTTTGGCTATTGGGTGATATAGAAATAAATAAATAAATAAATAAACTATTCAAGCATGTGATATCTTCACACATGATGATCTCTGTGTGGGTTGTTTCTCACCCAGGAATTTTGTAACATGGAAAATAGTCCTCAGATGTACTCAGATTACTATATCTAGTAGACTTGTTCCAAATACTGCAATAGAAGTAACATTTAACTTCCACCACACCACATATAACCAGCAATATGGTGCAATGGAAAATTCCTGACTGAATCAAGACATAGAAATCAACCAGCTATGAGCATGCAAGTGGGTAACATTTAAGCAACAGATTCTGAGTCTATTGGTTCTGCTTTCAGTTTTACTGGAAGCATAAATCCAGTGCTTCACAGAATACTTCACATCTTATGTGGTGGGTGAGAATCTTGTCTGATTTTAGCAGGCAATTGCTGAGGCATGAAGTTGCTAAAGGCTAATAACAGAGTTAGCCATACTATCAAGTGTAGGATCTATCTATCTATCTATCTATCTATGATTACTAAATTGTTTTTCATGTAATATAACAGTCTATGATATAAATGGCTTTTGTGTTATACTTTGAAATTCTATTATCCTCTTTGCATTGGGCTGGAACCCCATTCCCTCCTCTCTCATAACTTATTTTCCTTGTCCTTATGTAATTGCTCCAGCAATTTAGGACCAAAGTCCTTTGAGGCACACTACTTGAGACTAGGGATGAATGGATCAGTCTATTTTTGGTCCATGTCAGTTTCTGTTCTGTCCCATGTATCTTCATCAATCTGAGATTTCCTTTAGAAACCACACAAACATTTGCATATGCACTTTTTCACAGAGTAAGCATTTTTGTATGCATGCTATCCTAAAATGCACACTTTTGTATGCGTTTTATCTTAGAATATGCATTTTTGCTTGGATTTGGGTACAGGTTTTGAGCCAAGAACTGTAAGTGTGAAAACTGGAGGATAACTGCATTCCAATGTGTATCTTAGTCCAGGAAGTACCAATCAGGTCAGTTTGCTTTAAAATGTGGACCAAACAACATTCTTGAACATCCCTACTCACAACATCCATATAAATCAACCTTTGGCTCTTGTACTGCATGAGCTTTACAACACTGATTGTTTCATGTGAAATAACAAGCAACCAAGGGACATTTAGCTATCTGAAAGAGAAAACAGTTTTGCCTTTTCCCTCTTATACTTTACACCTTCAAGCATGAGTTATTCTGTAGGACACTCCATGGAGGTGGGGGGAGGGGCAGCAAGAAGAAATAGAAAGGTGTTTTTTTTCTTTTAAAACCCCTGTGCAGGGGGGTGCTACCAGGGGGGCAGCAGGTGGAGAGAATGCACAGTGGTCCCAATCCCCTCTTCATGCACCTGGTCCAGATAAGGGTTCCACATGCTTTCTTGGAAATAATTAAAAAGCAGAGAATAGGCTACACACTATGTATTTAATGTAATGTGTATAGGATTGCAGACCAACTACACATTTACTTAGGTGTAAGCTCAATTTAACAGCGAGACTTCTACATGCATAAGATTGCATTACTTTGGTTTTTCTCAGATTCTTGAGAAGCAATCTTCTTTGATGAGGAAAGGGTTGGAATAAATTGTTTGTTACTGTAAGGAAAGAGTTAAAATGGCAGCAGTCATACCAGTTCAATTTTAGCTGTCTCTAACAGTTCAGGTATCATTTTTAAAACTCTGTGTGGAAGGCTATGCTGTCTTTATCTTCTGGCTTTATAAATGGCAAACTGTCTTTTCATGTCTGGATGCTTGATTTATATAGATTTACAACATGGTATTAAATGCTAACTAGGAGGCAGGGGCTTTGTCATCCAAGCAAGTTCAGGTACATATTTTAACCAATTCTTTCTTAAACTACAGTATATGTAGATAGACAACAGGATGCTCCTAGTAAAAACCCTACTTTTTTTTTTTTTTACTAAAACTGCTGTTCAGCATCTTGATGAATGATTTTATGTGCATGTTGATCCTTATCAGAAAATCAGATCAACTTGTAGATGCAGCCAAAAATTCAATGCACCATCTTAAAGGTTTCACCAGTGATGCTACTGTATGCTACTGACTGCACTTATGAATCCATCTAATTTTCATGGAACTACTTCTTAGAGAAACAATATACTATATGACTAAGTCCATACCTACACTCATCCTCTCTGGGAAGAATGTAAATAAACTAAAATTAACAACAAATAATCTTCACTTCAATGAACCCGGAGTTTTGAATAGAAATAGAACGCCAAGGAATGCTGTGCAAAATTAATTACCAAGAATCAACGCTTGTGGAGCATTAGCAGTCAGAATCTGCCTCTGGTGAGAAGGGAATAGATGCCACTCACTCATGTGAACTGAATATCTATGACCAAATCTGCCCTTCAAAAAATAAGAACCTAAGGGGACTTTTGAATGACTTCTTCTTCTGATTCTGGTTTTGGCTGTGCAAAACTTAACCTTGTCAGATAGGGGCAAATGAACTCAAATTAAAATGATGGATGATGTTCTGTTGCTGGTATAGAAAGTTAGCAAGATGATGCCAATAGAATAAGAAGGTATTCCAGACCCCTGGCCATGGAGAGATGCACTCTCTGCTCCACCTTATTCAACCCTCCTCTAACAACCCTAAAAAATATACGCAACTGTGTTTGGGGGTCATTTTACTAACCCAAGCTATTATCCTGGGGTGGTAAAATGCCCCACTATTTCAAATGTGTCTGTGGTATCATAAGAAGTGTGTTTTAAACTCAAAATATTAGAAATATTAGAAACATGTCATAAACTGTCAAGGTAAAAATTTAGGCGAACCGTTATTAATAAAAACTAATGTTTTTGGTTGTGTGGGGTGTTTTTCCAACCCCATAAGAAATCTGTCTCTGGTGAGGCAAATATTCCCCCAATGAAATCCCATGGTTGCACCAACCTACTGACATCGGGAGTACTTAAGCCTGCTTCCCTAGACCAGTTTTCTTTGGAAAATCCTATAGGACAATTTTACAACCCCAGTCCCCAGTACATTGTTTTTGTTTGGGGCTTAAATACACCCCAATGGCAAAATCAATAGATTATTGGGATATTTTATGCCCCAGGCATAGTTTTGTTTCTGGAAAGAAAATGGTAAATAGTGTGTGGGTGAAATTGTGGGATGTTGTCCAATAAAAATGTATTTTATTACATTTCTATACCACCCAATAGCCAAAGCTCTCTGGGCCATTCATAAAAAATAAAACCCTACAATTCAACATGATAAAACGTAATGTAAAACCTTTAAAAGTTTTAAACAGAATAAATTCAGAGTAAAAACCACCATGTAGAAACATGAAAATATATTAATTCGAAAGAATACTACCATGAAGAGGCTTAATCTCCAATGTTACTTAAAGACCAATTTATGAACGCTTCCATTTCATTCAGTCTGAGGAAATTAGTGAATATTGTTAACAGCTGGATTCCTTTTTAAAAGAACTAGATGGAAACAATCAAGCAGGACATTAAAAAGATATACTTCGAAAGACTAGTTAAATATGACACACACACAAAATGCAAAATAAGTTTCTGTATAAAGTCTAGCAAATCCTGGTGTTGGAAGTGACATATAGCTCATTCATTATTATTTTTTAAAGGTCTGGCTTAGGGTATCTAATTATTTCCTTGCATCCTTTGCTAATTAAAATATGAACAATTTCTACCCATTCTAATTACCCATTGAAATCTAACTGTAAAGACGGCACATGCTGGGCTCGTTTCCCTTACAGCCAAAAAATGCCTCCAAGGAATGTGCCAGCAAATGTCAATCAAGAAAAGGAGCTCTGAAAAAAGAAGAAAGAAGTGTGGCATCCAAGCACAAACAACTTCAACAGAGGATGCACTGTTTGCATTTGCATGGAATACATGGCAGCTGTATTGGATTAAGCCAGACACCGCATGCTCACTGAGCTCATAGGAACCATGAAGGTGACCTTTTCATGAGAGTGTGCATGTGCAACCTGTGGTGCACGCATTGGAAATGATTAAGTAATGCACAATAGCTGCGTTAAGGTTAGAGCTGCATCCAGGTGTTTTGACATTTTGTAGTGGTGGTGGTAGAAAATTCCTGTCCCATCCAAGATTGATCTGGTCTTTGCAGGGGGGTGGGAAATTCTAAAGACCTTTGCAGGAGTGCCTTAACTTCTTTGATACTAAAATACAGGATGACGAGTATTCCTTCTCTCACTTTTCTTTCTTTCTTAACTAGAAAAAAAACTTCCTCAACAGAATTCCCCATGGGAATTATGACAAGTGAAGAGCCACATGGTCCTGTGAAAGTGTGTGGGGGAGACCACTTTAATCCAGATATTCTGAATAGGGCCAATGTGTGGAGATCAATGTGTGGAGGGGTTAAGGAAATCATGGCAGCAGAGTCCTCCCCTGACCTGGATGCATTGGTCAGTTTAGTGACCACAGACCAGACGTGTGTACAAATTATACTTATGTAGGCTACATACGTGTGAGCTGGGACCCTAAATTTTTCAGACCCCCCAATAATGCATACAAGTTATAGAACTTTGGGGGGTAGCAGCTTGGTGTCTGTGGACATCCATGTACCCCCAGACATCTGTCTTGCTGTCCCCCAAGATGCCCTACCTCTCTGTCTCTGTCTGTCTGTCTTTCATACACACACACACACACACACACTTTCTTGCTGTCAGCTGAGATTGCTGTGAAATAGGTTTCTGTTGGTGCTAAAAACTGTTGGTTCAAAGGAGTTGTTTAATGTGTTGGAGTTACTAGTTTTTGCCACTCCTCCCATGGCAGCCATTTTATGGTGGTGCCCAGGACAGTTTCTCAAATTGCCAAATGTGTCCAAGGCCCAAACAAGTTGTTTACTCCTGTTCTACATGCACAGGCTCTGTGCACAGAGAGCTGATCAATGCATGGAACATGAGGGCAATGCCTGCTGCCAGGTTCCTAATATTATCTCCACACAGTGATTCTACCACTGAATAGGGCTAAATGTTCTGGACTGAATCTGAGGTCCAGGAGGGTCAGGTCAAGCTATATGTGACAGATCTGTCCTAATCATATAAAAAAGGGAAGTGGGATCCATTCTTAACAGCAAAGGGGATGCATGCATGAGGGTGCAGAATCCTCCCCCATCCCAAGCTTCCTTTCCTGTTGTCAGTCTCCTTAGGTGCTTTCCTCATTGACTGATTTTCAGAAGCATGGTTGTCAGGGATAAAAGCACTTGGGGGAAGGAGCTTCTGGATGTGGGGAATTTCCAGACTCCTCACCCATATGCCCCCTTCTGCTGCTAAGGTTGATCACCCACCAAGCATTTCTCTTTCTGTTAGACAGAGGAAGATCTGTGTCTAAACACATTGATCTGCTGCCACAGATGTCTAATTTGGCCCTGAGAATGCTCTCCAGTGTCCAAATTGAGCTCATGTGTGAACAAGATTTCTCTTTCCCTTCAGCGGAGCGAACAGCTTGATACATGCATCCCTGACTGTGCATGAATGTGTAAGGAGAAAAAACTGGGTGCCAATTATTTTACTTTAGTATCTTTGATAATAACTTACTAGGCCTTTTAACTTGTAGATTGGCCCTAAAGTGTGATGTGGGAATCTCCAGGAGATATTGGCAAAGAGCAGTCAAATATTTTGGGGGGCTATCATGCACTTTTAAAGAGGGGATGGTGGTCAAAAGATATGAAACAATTAGGGATGGACAAATCTGTCAGTTTGTCTTTCTCCCACATTTTAATATTTTAAATCTCAAATTCTTTCTCTCCTGAATCTGAAGAACTAGGTGAATTTTGGTAAATTCTTACCAAAAACGAACTGAATTCTCACCCACCTGCACCACCTGAAATGAATAGGTAAAACTAGAGATGCTGGAGAAATTGAAGACAAACTAAAATTAATTTGGGTTTCTAAGTATCTGACCTGTGGAATCCGCTTCAGACCAGCCTCCTCTGGACACAAGGAGTCCATGGACTTTGGGATCTTTCTTTTTTACTTTCTCAAAATGTACACAGATTTATTTGGAGGAAAATACACAAGATTCTGCTGAGACTGGTAAATATACATGGAGAAAAGTTGAATGGAACGTGGGACAATATGCTAAGTGTTATGTACTGATGTACATTATGTAAATTGATGTGAACCCTCTTACGTTGCATATTTTTCCACATAACGAAAAAAAAAATGTATCTCTCTGTGAAGGGATACTGGAACAAATGGCACCACACAACCCACAAAACACACACAGGACAGATTTCACAAAAAATGGCCATGCTTAGGCAAAACTATTCCCGTCACGGAGAGGACCATGATGTACCTGGCTGCCATGTAGTGGATAAAGGCGAGGAGCCAGTCAGAATAAAGAGGTGGCAACCTTATTTAAGCACTAACATGCTTAGATACACAAGAATACACACCCTATGGGAGAGTTAAGAACCCAAGGCCTTGGGCCAGATGGGTCTGTCAGTTTCCATTTCTCCCACATTCAACATTTTTGAGTCTCAAGCTCTTTTGGCCTTGAATATGGAGAAGCAAATTTTCATAATTTTTATTTCAGAACTGAACTGAACTGAAATTCTTACCCATCCCTAGTAAGAGCATGGGAAGATAGACCGGCCAGAGGAACAGTTCTGTGAAAGGGCAGGGAAAGCTAACAACTACTAGTTTCATTGGAAAATAAGTAAATGGTGATAAACCCAATGGAGCAGATAAGCTTAGAAGGTAAGAACATAAGAAGAGCCATGCTGGATCAGACCAAGGGTCCATCTAGTCCAGCATTCTGTTCACACCATGGCCAAGCAGCTGTCGACCAGGAACCCACAAGCAGGACATGAGTGCAAAAGAACTCTCCCACCCATGTTCCCTGGCAACTGTTGTACATAGGCTCACTGCCTCTGGTACTGGAGGTAGCACATTGCCATTGAGACTAGTAGCCATCAATAACCTTTCCCTCCAGGAATTTATTGAACCCCCTTTTAGAGCCATCCAAATTGGTGGCCATCACTATATCCTGTGGTAGTGAATTCCATAGTTTAACTATGTGCTGTGTGAAGAAGTACTGAATCTCCCACCAATCAGTTTCATAGGATGACTCCAGGTTCTACTATTTTGAAAGAGGGAGAAAAAGATCTCCCCATCCACATTCTCCACACCATGCATAATTTTGTAGACCTCTATAACGTCTTCCTTTATCCTCCTTTTTTCCCAACCTAAACAATCCCAGCTGTTGTAACTAGGGATGTATGAAAATTCCGCCATGGATCTCGGGTAGGCCGAATGCCAGCACATTCGGCCCCCCAAAATCGGTAGCAGAACGGCCTGCCACCCCCCGCCACCCCCGGGACGAGACTTACCTTGGGTGGATCTTCCCGGTGGTGGCGGCGGCTCCGGCGGCGGCTCCGGCGGCAGTTCAGCGGCGGTGGCTGCAGTGGCCAGTCTTCCGACCAGCTGCCGCCACCGCTATTTCCAGTTTAAAACAAAAAAAGTGATAGGCTACGTAAAGATTTACGTAGCCTATCACGGCTAGGTTTTTTTAAAAAAACACGTGATAGGCTACATAAATCTTTACATAGCCTATCACGGCTGATTTTTTTTTTTAAGCGCGTACGCAAATGGCGGTGGCCATGGCCGCCGCCATTTGCATTCCTTATTTTGGCACGTCGCAGTCTACGTAAACATTTACGTAGACTAAGACGGCAAAAATAAAGGGAATGCAAATAGCGTAGCATCTACGCTATTTGCGTTACCCTTATTTTCGCCGTCTTAGTCTACGTAAATGTTTACGTAGACTAAGACATGCCAAAATAAGGAACACAAATGGCGGCGGCCGTTCCCGCCACCATTTGCGTAGGCGCGTTTTTGGGTTTTTTTTAAGTCAGCCATGATAGGCTATGTAAACATTTATGTAGCCTATCACGGCTGACTGCAGGGACGCAAATGGCAGTGGCTACAGCTGCCGCCATTTGCGTCCCTGCTAGCTAGCGGCCGGATGTCCGGCTGCTGGCGGAGCCAGCTGGCAGCTCCTCAGAATCCCTGCAGAGCACAGCCGGCCGGCCAGGATTCCGGGGGGGAGGAACGGAGCGCCTCCCCCCCCGGTGAGGATTCTGGGGGGAGGGACGGAATGCCTCCCCCCCAACCATAAACATAATCTGCAAAAGGTAAGTATCTTTCGTACATCCCTAGTTGTAACCTACCCTCAAAGGGGAGCTGCTCCAGCCCGTTGATCATTGTAGTTGCCCTTTTCTTTACTTTTTCCAGCTCTACAATATCTTTTTTTAGGCATGGTGACCAGAACTGTACACAGTATTCCAAGTGTGGTCGGTCGCACCATAGATTTGTATAAGGGCAGTATGATATTGGCAGTTTTATTCTCAATTCCTTTTCTAATTATGCCTAACATGGAGTTTGCCTTTTTACAGCAGCCACACACTAGGTAGACATTTTCATCGAGCTGTCCACCACAACCCCAAGATCTCTTTCTTGGTCAGTCACCACTAGCTCAGATCCCATCAGGTTACACTTGAACTTGGTATTTTTTTGCCTCAACATGCATCACTTTACACGTGCTTACACTGAACTTCATTTGCTATTTAGATGCCCATTCTCCCAGTTTGTAGGGGTGCACGAAAGTCACTTACCTGGTCTCGCAGCTTGCTTCGCGGTGGGGGGGAGGCGCTTCGCTGCTCCCCCCGAAGATCAGGCCGGGGGGAGAGGCTTCCCTCCTCACCCAGCCAGAATTCAGGCCGGGGGGGAGGCTTCCCGCCTCGCCCGGCCGAAATTCAGGCCAGGGAGGAGGCGCCTCACCTTGCCCAGCCGCGAAATAAAAAGTTAAAAAAAAAACGCCCCTGTGATAGGCTACGTGACGATTAACGTAGCCTATCATGGCTAGATCTGCAAAGTCAGCCATGATAGGCTACGTTAATCGTCACGTAGCCTATCACGGGTGACTTAAAAAAAAAAAAAGTGCGTACGCAAATGGTGGCCCCCATAGGGAGCCGCCATTCGCGTTCCTTATTTGGTCGCTGTAGTCTACGTAAATCTTTACGTAGACTACGGCAAAAATAAGGGCAACGCTATTTGCGTTGCCATTATTTTCGCCGTAGTCTATGTAATCTTTACGTAGACTACAGCGACCAAATAAGGAACGCGAATGGCGGCTCCCTATGGGGGCCGCCATTAGCCGTACGCGCTTTTTTTTTTTTTCAAAGTCACCCGTGATAGGCTACATGACGTTTTACGTAGCCTATCATGGCTGACTTTGCAAATCTAGCCATGATAGGCTACGTTAATCGTCACGTAGCCTATCACGGGGGCGTGTTTTTTTTTTTACTTTTCTTGGAATGGCGGCGGCGGCAGCCGGTCAAAAGACCGGCTGCCGCCCCTGTCGAAGCTCTGCCGAACCGCCGTTGCAACCTGCCATCGGGAGCGACATTCGGGAAAGGTAAGTCCCATCCCGGGGGGGGCGGGGGGCGGGGGTGTTGCGGAGAATTTCTCCCTGAAACTACTTTGGGGGGCCGAATACTTTGGCACTTGGCCCCCCGAAGTCTCGGGGAGAAATTCTCCCTCATCCCTACCAGTTTGGGGAGATCCTTTTGGAGCTCTTCACAATCCCTTTTTTGTTTTAACCACCCCAAATAATTTGGTGTCATCGGCAAACTTGGCCCCTTCACTGCTCACTCCTAATTCCAGATCATTTATGAATAGGTTGAAAAGCATTCCCCGTGGGACCCAACTATTTACTTCCCTCCGTTGGGAGAATGTACTATTTATTCCTACTCTCTGCTTTCTGTTATTTAATCAGTTACTGATCCATAAAAGGACCTGTCCTCTTATTCCTTGACTGCTAAGTTTGCTCAGGAATCTTTGGTGAGTGACTTTGTCAAAAGCCTTTTGGAAGTCCAAGTAAACAATGCCTACCAGATCACCCCTGTCTATATGTTTATTGACACTCTCAAAGAACCTTAAAAAGGTTAGTGAGACAGGGCTTAACTTTGCAGATGCCATGTTGATTCTTTTTCAGCAGGGCTTGTCACTGTATATGCTTACTAATTTTATCTTTAACAATGCCTTCAACCAATGAATTTACCCGGAACAGACATTAAGCTAACTGGCCTGTAATTTCCCAGATCCCCCCTGAATCCCTTTTTGAAAATTAGTGTTACAGTCCTCTGGTATAGAGGCTGATCTTCGGGACATGTTGCATATTTTGTTAAGAAGGTCAACAATTTCATATTTGAGTTCTTTGAGAACTCTAGGATGGATACCATCTGGGCCTGGTGATTTATATGCTTTCAATTTAACAATAAACTTGAGAACTTCACTTTTTGTCACCACTATTTGCCTGCGATGCTCAGACTCCCTTCCTGAAAACATCAGTTCAGGCACAGCAGGTGTCTGTCCTATATCTTCTGTAGTGAAGACCAATGAAAAGAATTCATTCAGCTTCTCTGCATTCTCCTTGTCTTCCTCCAGTACTCCTTTAATGGCATTGTTATTCAATGTCCAACTGTCTCCCTAGCTGCTTTTCTCCTTCTGGTATATTGAGAGAATTCTTTATTGTTGGCCTTGATGTTGTTAGCGATATGCTCTTTAAACTGCTTTTTTGCATCTCTTATTGTCTCCTTGCATCGCCTTTGTGCAAGCTTGTGCTCCCGTTTGTTTTTGTCACTTGGGTAAGACTTCCATTTTCTGAAAGAAGCTATGTTTTCTCTTATACCTCCCTTAACACTGCTCATTAACCATGCCAGCGACCTCTTGGACTTGGTACTACCTTTCCTAACCTGTGGTATAGATTTTAGATGAGCTTCAACTATTGTGGTTTGGAATAATTCCCAAGCATTTTGAAGGGATTTAATCCTCTTGACTCCCCCTTTTAACTTCCTTTTCACCCATTTTAGTTCTCCCATTTTAGAGAAGACTATGTTGGACATCCTGGGCAATTTTCCACTTAAGTATATATTAAATCTGATAGCACTGTGATCACTGTTTGCAATTGGTTCAACAACATTTATATCTCATACTAGGTCCTGGGCAACACCACTTAGGATTAAATCCAAGGTCGCCTCCTCTCTGGTCAGTTGCACGACCAACTGTTCTAGGGCACAATCATTTAGGGCATCGAGAAATGTAATGTCTTTGTCATGACTGGAACATGCATTTATCCAGGCAATGTGGGAGTAATTGAAGTTGCCCATTATTACAACGCTTCCTTGTTTGGAGGCCCCCCTGATTTCATTTTCCATCTCAAAGTTACCCTGAGCTAGGGATGTACAAAAGTCACCTACCTTTTCGAAGGGTGACATTCGTGGTGGTGGGGAGGCACTCTGTCCCTCCCCCCCAAATCCTGGCTGGCCGGCTCCGCTCCACAGGGATTCTGTGGAGCTGCCGGCCGGCTCCGCCAGCGGCCGGACATCCCGTAGGGATGTATGAAAGTCTCTTACCTGTATCGAAATTTGATTCGCGGTGGGGGGGGAGGCGCTCCATCCCTCCACCCCCGAATCCTGGCCAGCCGGGCCGCAAATGGTGGCGGACGTAGCCGCCGCCGTTTGCGTCCCTACAGTCAGCCGTGATAAGCTACGTAAATGTTTACGTAGCCTATCACGGATGAGTGGAAAAAAAAAAACCCGCGCTATTTGCGTTGCCCTTATTTTCGCTGTAGTCTACGTAAATCTTTACGTAGACTACAGGGACCAAATAAGGAACAGAAATAGCGGCTCCCTATGGGGGCCGCCATTTGCATACGCGCTTTTTTTTTTCAAAGTCACCCGTGATAGGCTGCGTGATGATTAACGTAGCCTATCACGGCTGACTTTGCAAATCTAGCCGTGATAGGCCACGTTAATCGTTACGTAGCCTATCACGGGGATGGGTTTTTTTTTTAAACTTCCCTTGTAATGGCGGCGGCGGCAGCCGGTTGAAAGACCGGCTGCCGCCCCCCCCCCCGACGAAGACCCGACGAACCGCCGCCAGGACCCGCTGCCGGGAGGGACATTCGTGAAAGGTAAGTCCCATCCCGGGGGGGGGTGGGGGGGCGGAGAATTTCACCGCTTATTTCGGGGGGCCGAATGCGTTGGCACTCGGCCCCCCGAAGTTTCGGGGAGAAATTCTCCCCCATCCCTTCACCCTCTTTATGTTTAGCACCAGCAGTCTGGTTCCATTTTGGTTCAAGTGGAGTCTGTCCCTCTTGTACAGGACGAGCCAGCTTCAGCACCTGGGCATAGCCAGTTCACTTTTCATGGGCATACAAAGCCATAACGCAAACAAAAAGGAGATATGTATCCCAACTGCTCAAAACAGAATGAACAATGAACTGGGATGCACCAGAAATTAATGCAATTAGAAACTTTAAATAATTTTTTTTGTTGGAATCTTTATACTAAAATTGTTTACTAGAAAAACACAGATTAAAATGATCAATACAACCACAATATGAAATAATATAAAATGACCAAAGAACACAGATTAAAATGATCAATACAACCACAATATGAAATAATATAAAATGACCAAACACGTTTTGACACAGTGGTCTTCCTCAGTGGTCAACCTACAAAAAATGTTTATACACACATTAAAGCAAACACTTAAGAGAAATAAATAAACCTGTGAATATAAATAAAATTGTTGGTTAGGAAGATAAGGTTACCAAATGGAATGAGTATTTTTATTCAGCAAGAACTTACCTGTTGGTTCATAACTGAAGTTCCTTCCTATCAGAACCAAAATACTAAAACAATAATAAAGCTAAAAAAATGCCCTCCTACAATGGATCTCTCAAATTTTCAAGGCTAGGAGGGTTCCTAAACAAAAAATACCAGCATTTGTTCCTGTTGGCAAATGTGCATTAGTGTTAATGTACATTTGCACAAGTGTACGTTTGCACTAATGCACATTTGCACAAATCCCCCCCAAAAGTAAAAAAAAAACCAGTCCGTGGAATTCACACAACTCAGAAAAGCCAGTCTGCTATGGAATCCTCAAGTCAGATTCATAGAAATCTGAAATCATTTATAGCTGTTGCAGATTGCTCCAGCATCCCTAACTACAATACAATCAATATTTTTTTTCTTTTAAAAATGCACTGTAATGAATAAATGCTGTTACTGAATGTCCCTTTATTTCCTCAACTTCTTACATGCTGTACCATCATATATATATATATATATATATATATATATATATATATATATATATACATACATACATACATACATATATATATTTGAAGAAAACATGGAAGCTATAAAACCTGGCATTTATTTCCACATTTGAGCTGCTGGCTTCTAAGATCAGGGAAATAACTAATTCATCAAGCATCATTTATTCTCCACAAATCATAACATGTGACGTACCCTTCTTCAAGCAGCAATATCTTAGTGAAATGTCAGTGTTGTCTTCTTGCTGAGAAACGCCAAGAAAATTTCAGTTATTTTTGTAGAAATTATTTCAGTTGTGGAATAGTGACATAAAAATTGATCTAATGATGGCTATTATTTTCAAGGCATCAGAATTTATGGGGCCCTAGAATATTTTTAGTTAGATCTGGGTTCAGCATACAAGATGCTCTACAAATGGAGAAAACATATATTATCTGCAATTCATGGCTATTTAAGAATGGCTATATTTTACTGCTATATTTAAGAGTCTGAGAGTGGCTCCAGAGATTGATATGTATCAATAAGCAGGTTTACTCAGAAGTAAAGTCCCACTGTTTTCACTGGGGCTTACTGCTAAATAAGGATTGGTGAGAAATGCATTCGGTTCACATTATAATGAAAGCATACTCAATTTGCATTTCCCAAAACAATACACTAACCGAAACAGTTATAGTTCAATATTTGCCCTTTTCTAAATGTTGCGATGTAGTTCTCCAGTCATAAAAATGCATACAAGACTGTGTATATTGCTAAAAATAATGTACAATAATGCATTGTTTCAGGGGAAAATTGCTTACAAGTAATGCATATATGAGAAAAGTGCATAGAGATGCACACAAATTTTCATGCAGACTTTTAAAAATGGCAGACAGTTGCAGAAATGGGACAAAAGTGAACTAAGGTTGGGAAAATGAGAAACTGAATGAAACCAAAATTAACAGATTTGTCCATCTCTATTCCTAACTAATGCTGAGATGCTGGGGGCAGGGCTTATGCATACTCCCCTGCCCTTCCCCCTCCCTACACATATTTTTGGCTCTCATGCATTCAGACAGAGAGGGGCCCAACCAAGCAGAAGGAAAATGCCGGGGACAGTGCAGGTAGGGCCTACCCTAACAACTGCTTTTTGTATCTTCATAGGAAGCCCACCTAAAAGTGAATAACTCCCATGACTTTCAGTGTTGCCTGCTGCAGGAGTGGATGTCTCTATTTACAGGTTCAATACCACACTAACAAAATAAGGAAGGCTGAGCACCGAAGAACTGATGCTTTCGAACTGTGGTGCTGGAGAAGACTTTTATGAGTCCCCTGGACTGCAAGGAGGTCAAATCAGTCAATCCTAAACGAAATCAACCCTGAGTGCTCATTGGAAGGACAGATACTGAAGCTGAAGCTCAAATATTTTGGCCACCTAATGCGAAGAGAAAACTCCCTGGAACAGACCCTGATGCTGGGAAAGATTGAGGGCAAAAGGAGAAGGGGACGGCAGAGGATGAGGTGGCTAGATAGCATCACTGATGCAATGAACATGAATTTGAGCACTCTCCGGGAGAGAGCGGGGGACAGGAAGGCCTGGCGTGCTATGGTCCATGGAGTCACGAAGAGTTGGACACGACTTAACGACTGAACAACATAGGACAACAGTAGCCTTATAAGGTAGAGAAGCCCTATTCATGCATTTCCTGTCACTGTGCTCAGCATAACTCATGGAGGGAGGGGAGGTGATGTGTGTGTTTCTGTACTTGTGCAGGAGCCCCCATTTAAGAAATTATGGAGAACATGATGACGGTGAGGGGGAAAGGAGCAACGTGACTTTGAGGACAAGGTTAAACACATAGCTCCATGGGCCCTTTCACCACAGGTACTCTATTCACACAAGTAACACAGGAATACTGTGATTGCCTGCCCTGTTCATGCATCTGCAATAGGGAGGCCATGTGTGAATCACCAAAAAAGAGGACACACATTACCAAAAAAGAACACCAATTTACATAAAACTTACATATGCTATTTTACATGTCTAGATAAAAATGTAGAAATTATTAAAATTTAAATAGAAATACAGTACATTGCACTGTAGTATGGAAAACTGTGACCAGGTGACTGTGCCTTGCTCAGTGTGATGTCTAGGGGCTGTTGATCCCAGCTCTTCCTTCTGATGGCTCTTTACCTTTAAACTGGACTTGTACTGGAAAGCAAATAGAGGATGGGTTCAAAATATAGCAGAGTCCATGGCAGCCCTTGAAACAGAGGATTGTCCTCTTCAAAAGAGGACAAATGGCCACCTTAGGTACTCCTTTTGCAATTAAAGTTCAGAGAGCTCCAAAACATTGCTGATCATGTACTTCACAGATATGGGGTGCAACTCAGAAACCTTAGGAACCCTTATATCTTAAGTGCTTAACTGTGTATTTCAGCCCTACTGAGTGATTTGTCTCACATTTCTGTTTTCTCCCGTGTTGACAGAGGCCTGAACTCTGCAATCCAAAAAACTAATGTAACGTTTTCCTTTAACCACAGCCCTGCTCAGGCATTCATAACACATAAAGTGGGCTTAAAGTGGGTAGAGGGTCAGGGCCAGGCACACTGACACTGGCCCCTGTGTCTCCACTCTCCAGGCATGCTGTGCCTGCCCAGTTCAGTTCTGACCTTGCAATACATCCTGTACACTTCTTCCCTGTCCATCCCACTCTGCCATAGCAAGTGGAATATTAACATTTCCCCACAAAATGTGAGGGAAGAGGATGAGCGGAAGGATCCTACAAGAGGTTCAGCAGCTTCACAATTTCCTACTAGCCAATGAACATTAAAGGTAAAGCAAGGTGGATTATCTAGTTGCCATCTAGCAACTCTGCATCTTAGAGTTTTGTACAATGTCTCTGACAACTCTTAAAAGGACACAGAAGTCAAGGTGATTTGTCCTCCCATAATCCATACATGTTTCTTTTATTTTACCTGAAATAGATTTGGAATTCATATTTACATTATGTGTTTCAAAATTGCTTCCTCCCTCCTTTTGACATCTCCCTATTATGCATGGATTGCAGCTATAGGGAAAGTAATTATTTCCTGCAGAGCATGGTCTATTATAAAACATATACATCTATTCCTCAAATTCTCAACCCTGCCTGTCTCTTCATGGCATATAATTTGTTTCTACATTTTTCTCCTCACTGAACTTGTTAAACACTTCTCATGATTGTTAACACTTCATTTCAGTCTAGTTAAGCTAGTTGTTGAAATGAGTTTGAGCAAATTAACTAGCTGGGAGACAAGAACAGCCCCACTGTGGTCCATTGGACAGCATGATAGACTTGGCAGGAGGAGACCAAACTGAAATTCCAGTCCAGTGCAGTCATGGATTTTTGGTGGGCTTGGACAACTTGCCATTTAGCAAAGGCACACCCATATATGTACAATGGAAAGATCTCCCAGTGATATTATGTGGTTTGTTTACTGAACCTATTCCTTTTATTGTGCTGCTCAAAATAGTTCACATCGTATTATGCAGTTGCTATATGCGTTTTTATTTCTTTTTTATCTTTGTTGTGTGTCCAAGGGCCCTTTTGGTTGGGGGGCTGAAAAGTGGTATATAAATTTTAATATTAATAAATAAATAAAACTGACTGTAAAACAGTTTGCAAGTACATTTAAGTGACAAATAATTAATAATCAGGGCATATTACAGTGTACCAATCACTTTGTTACTTGGTCAGCTACCTAACATAACTGGACAAACACAGATTCTTTCCAAGCTGCTCATTTTTTTTTAATTCTGAGGAAGCAATCCTAAAGCTAGCGGAGGGGCCAGTGGAAGCAGCATAAATGCTGGTCTCCTAGCAGAGAGGGAGAGTGGAGACCTGCTGGTAAGATGGCACCAGAGGGACCCCCAGTACATCCACAGAAAGCTCCACAGGCATCGCTCTTCTGCTGGTGGTACTTTGCTGGGAGTGATATGCAAAACAGTGGTTCAGGGGCACATCAAGGGCAGCTGAGGATCTGCATGATGCTAATCTCTCATTCCATTGACACACCAAGCAACAGGCCCTAAACTATGCCAGACCTGCCCACAATGGGAGGGGAGGTGGAGAAAAAAGTTCCAGTCTCCTCAAAAGGAAATGGAAATATTTCTTAGTGATAATATGTGGTTTGTTTACTGAACCTGTTCAGTAAACCTCTTGCCCTGACTGAAGTGAACCAGCAGGGCTTTGGAAGTAGTGGTTGCTCTGCCACAGAACACACATGTGCCTCATAGGGTTGCTCTGCCCACAAATTAAAAAAAACAAAACATTTTACTGGTGACCAGCATGGAGTATAGTTTATATAAAGAAAAGCTTTGCAACATCCTTCCGTAAACCTTGAGACAGAGCCTAGGGTTGGGTTCAGAGTCTAGGGCATGCGTGGACAACTGGGGGGGGGGGTGTTCAGAAGCCACTTTTGACCCACCCGGATCCCCCCACCCTGCCACCAACAGACTGCACTCCTGCTGCTGCCATGCCACCAAACTTCACTTGTATTCAAGCTAAATTTGACTTTTTTACTCCTCCATAGCAGTTTGCCACTGAAAATCAGTGGCAAACCAAACATTTTTTTAATGCCACAAATTTTGACCCCACAGTGGTGGCAGGGGGGTCACACCAGGGCAAGGGGCAGCCTCACGTGGCCCATGGGCTGAATGTGGCCCACTCTTGGTCTAGGGGTCATTTTCCCTCTTTCATTTTTGGCTCTGGCATGGGCTCCTACCAAGGAAACCTTGAGAACCCAGTTTGGATGTCTGGTTAGCTATCTCCTCCTACTCACATGCACATCTGACATATGTTTAATGGCATTTATTCAAATTAATAAACAAACAACAACAATGAGAAATTAATGACATAGATCAAACCACAAAGATTGCCCAGCTCCAAATGATATTGACCAGTTCCTCCAAAGATCTAGAGGTGGCCATGCAAGTGTATGTCTTTTGGCCTTAACTCATGATTAAGGATGCTGTTAAGGAGTTAAGGTTCCTTGTTTCCTCTGACAAGATGTTAAGAAGAGATAATGTTGAAATATACCCCCCAAAACGAGAGTGTTAAAATAGGAGAAAATCACAGGTGTTGTAATATATAGTGCCCTAACAGATGACAACAGAAAACTCTGATAATTAGAGAATTCCTCCAAAAGATTTAGAATGTTGCTTGCAATACAAGACCAAGTCCAGGGATTATATATATATATATATATATATATATATATATATATATATATTCACACACACACACATATATATATATATATATATAGAGAGAGAGAGAGAGATCCATCTGCTAGAATGGTTCAAGCCTCCTTTCCTGCTTGAAGTAGAACCTGGGGTTTCATAGCATGCTGTTCCAAAAGGAGACACAGTTACAAAAACAGCAGCAGCACTATCACCGCAGTCCATATATTGATGAGCATTTGTGCTGAGTGGAAGCCAGCCCCCTTCCTGAAATTGCAAGCTTCATTTTTTGTTTTCCCTTTTAACATGAAAATCCATGTGTACATCCATGTATATTTTCCCATATGTATGCATCTTGTACACATTTCCAAAATGCATGCATTTTCCACCCATTGATAAAAGTGTGCTTGTGCGCATTTTTCAGAAGAACACATTTTTTAAGTATTTTTTGTCCTGCGAAATGCACCACAAGCTTGGAAATGTATGGACTTCAACAGGTAGCACTTGTGTCCACATGCAGTTCCAGGAGGTGTGAACTGGATACATTCGGGGCAGGGGGGGGATGAAGTGAAACTAATTCCTCCTACGTCTGTACTCTAGACCAGTCACAAGATGAACTCCGTGTCTGATGCAGTGGTCCACCTAGCCAATTGGAACTTAGAAATATGGTGTCCACCTTCACAATGCATGGACAAAAGGACCAGCCACTTCAGACCAGATGCCTACTGTGAAAAGAAAAGGATTACATTGCGAAAGTGGATGAGTCTAACCTTGAAGATATGCATTCCCAGCAGGGGTCCCTGAATCTCAGCCACAAGATGGCACTGTTAGTCTGTATTGGAGTAAGGAATGTAATGTATACAATTCTGTGGGTCATTTGCTTGGCTCCCTCTCCTACAATGTTTTGCAGAGAGATTAAAAAATAAAATCTTCTGCAGCTTGTTTTTGTGAGTTATCTCTGATGTTTGCTGGTTTTGATTGTTTACATACCAATTGTGCTTTTACTTTAGTTTTGCTTCTGTGGTCATATTATCTGTACTACTTTAGAAGCATTTGCTGAAAAGCAGGCATTTTATAAACAGACACACAAATATAAAAATTACCGTGTTAGATTTCATTTTTCCAGCACAAAGGAGATTTTCTCTCCTTATGCTGTTCTAGCTGAAGTTCCACCTTCAAGCTTGCTAACTTTGATTAGTGCACCATTGTCTTTACTTCTAAGTGTTTATACTTGTGTTTATAGCCTGCTGGGATCCCAAACTGGCTCTCTGGAGTTCCCCAGATAACCCCCCCTTCCCCACAGCTATTGATCTTTTGATGTTTCCCAGCTTTGTGCAGCTTCCCCCCCCCCCATTCTAAAAGGTTGAAATGCCTCTTCTGTCCTGCTATGGCTGGGTTGGGCTCAGCCTCAGGGCAAGCTAGGAGCAAAGCCATCTAGCAAATGGCTTCACAAAAAGCTTAGGGATGACCTGAAAACAAAAAAGGACACATATAGGAAGTGGAAAGAAGGCCAAGTAACAAAGGAAGAGTACAGGCAGGTAGCACAGAATTGCAGGGATGGCGTCAGGAAGGCTAAAGCTGAGAACGAGCTGAGGTTAGTGAGGGATGCTAAAAACAACAAAAAGGCTTTCTTCAGCTACGTGCATAGTAAAAGGTAGAGGAAAGAAATGGTGGTTCAGCTATTAAATAAGGATGGGAAAACGATAACAGATGACAAAGAAAAGGCAGAGGTGCTCAATTCCTACTTTGGCTCAGTCTTCTCCCGAAAGAGGGTCTATGACCCCCCTGGCAAAGGTGAGGTACAGGCTGAAGGGGCAGGATTGCAGCTTGAGATCGATAGGCATATGGTCAAGGAACACCTAATGACTTTGAATGAGTTCAAATCTGCAGGGCCAGATGAACTGCATACTAGAGTAATAAAGGAACTGGCAGAAGAACTCTCAGAACCGCTATCTATTCTCTTGGAGTAATCATGGAGGATGGGTGAAGTGCCAGATGACTGGAGGAGGGCTAATGTTGTCCCTATCTTCAAAAAGGGCACAAAGGAGGAACCTGGGAACTACAGACCAGTCAGTCTGACATCAATCCCTGGGAAAATTCTGGAGCAGTTGATAAAGCAATCCATCTGTAAGCACCTTGAAAACAATGCTGTGATTACTCGAAGCCAACATGGATTTGTCAAAAACAAGTCCTGCCGGATGAATCTGATCTCATTTTTTGATCAAGTAACCTCCCTTGTAGACCATGGGAATGCTGTAGACATCATATACCTCAACTTCAGCAAAGCTTTCAACAAAGTGCCCCATGATATCCTGATGATCAAACTAGCTCAAAGTGGGCTAGATGAAACAACAACCTGGTGGATCCACAGTTGGCTACAGAATCGGACTCAAAAAGTGCTTAATGGGACCTTCTCAAACTGGGGAGAGGTAACGAGTGGGGTACCGCAGGGCTCCGTCCTGGGCCCAGTGCTCTTCAACATTTTGATTAATGACTTGGAGGAGGAGGTGCAGGGAATGCTGATCAAATTTGCAGGTGACACAAAATTGGGCAGGATAGCTAATACTTTGGAAGACAGAAACAAAATTCAAAGTGATCATCTGGATAGACTGGAGCGCTGGGCAGAAAACAACAGAAAGACATTTAATAGGGATAAATGCCAAGTTCTGCACCTAGGAAAAAGAAACCAAATGCACAGTTAAAAGATGGGGGATATGTGGCTCAAAAACAGTACAAGCGAGAAGGATCTTGGAATTGTTGTCGATCACAAGCTGAATATGAGCCAACAATGTGATGTGGCTGCAAAAAAGGCAAATGCTCTTTTGGGCTGCATTAATAGAAGCATAGGTTCCAAATCCAGCGAAGTACTAGTTCCCCTCTACTTAAGGGTGGACGAAAGTCACTTACCTGTCCTCGAAGCTTGTTCGCGGTGGGGGGGAGGCGCTTCGCTGCTCCCCCCGCGAAGTTCAGGCTGGGGGGGGGAGGCTTCCCACCTCGCCAGGCCGAAATTCAGGCCGGGGAGGAGGCGCCTCGCCTCACCTGGCCGCGAACTCAAAAGTTTTTTTTTAAAAAAAAAAACGCCCCCGTGATAGGCTACGTGACGATTAACGTAGCCTATCATGGCTAGATCTGCAAAGTCAGCTGGGATAGGCTACGTTAATCGTCAGGTAGCCTATCACGGGTGACATAAAAAAAAAAAAGCGCGTACGCAAATGGCGGCCCCCATTTTTGTTTTTTTGTTTTTTGTTTTTTTATTGTAATGGCGGCGGCGGCAGCCGGTCAAAAGACCGGCTGCCGCTCCCACCCCGGACGAACACCCGCCGAACCGCCGGCCGGACCCGCCGCCGGGAGGGACATTCGGCAAAGGTAAGTCCTGTCCTGGGGGAGGGTGCGGAGAATTTCTCCCCGAAACTTGTTCGGGGGGCCGAACACGTTGGCGGTTGGCCCCCCGAAGTTTCGGGGAGAAATTCTCCGCCATCCCTACCTCTACTAAGCAGGGGTTAGGCCTCATCTGGAGTACTGTGTCCAGTTCTGGGCACCACACTTTAAGAAGGATGCAGACAAACGGGAGAGGGTTCAGAGGAGGGCAACAAAGATGATCAGGGGACTGGAAACAAAGCCCTGTGAAGAGAGACTGAAAGAACTGGGCATGTTTCGCCTTGAGAAGAGAAGACTGAGGGGAGATAGGATAGCGCTCTTCAAGGTTGTCACAGAGAAGAAGGCCAGGATCTCTTCTTGATCAACCCAGAGTGCAGGACACGGAAGAATGGGCTCAAGTGACAGGAAGCCAGATTAGGGATGTACGAAAGTCACTTACCTGGTCTCGCAGCTTGCTTGGCGGTGGGGGGGAGGTGCTTCGCTGGTCCCCTCGAAGTTCAGGCCGGGGGGGGAGGCTTCCCGCCTCGCCCGGCCGAAATTCAGGCTGGGGGGGAGGCTTCCCGCCTCACCCGGCTGAAATTCAGGCCGGGGAGAAGCGCCCCGTCTCCCCAGCCGCGAACTTCAAAAGAAAAAAAAAACGCCCCTGTGATAGGCTACGTAACGATTAACGTAGCCTATCACGGCTAGATCTGCAAAGTCAGCCGTGATAGGCTACCTTAATCATCACGTAGCCTATCACGGGTGACTTAAAAAAAAAAAAGATCATACGCAAATGGCGGCCCCCATAGGGAGCCGCCATTCACGTTCCTTATTTGGTCCCTGTAGTCTATGTAAAGATTTACGTAGACTACAGCGACCAAATAAGGAATGCGAATGGCGGCTCCCTATGGGGGCCGCCATTAGCCCTACGCGCTTTTTTTTTTTTTAAGTCACCCGTGATAGGCTACGTGACGATTAACATAGCCTATCACGGCTGACTTTGCAAATCTAGCTGTGATAGGCTACGTTAATCATTACATAGCCTATCACAGGGGCATTTTTTTTTTAACTTTTCTTGTAATGGCGGCGGCGGCAGCCAGTTGAAAGACCGGCTGCCGCCCCCGCCCCTGACGAATACCTGCTGAACCGCCGCCGGGACCCGCCGCCGGGAGGGACATTCGTGAAAGGTAAATCCCATCCCGGGGGGGGGGCGGGGGGGAGAATTTCTCCCCGAACAACCTTCGGAGGACCGAATGCGTTGGCACTCAGCCCCCCGAAGTTTCGGGGAGAAATTCTCCCCCATCCCTAAGCCAGATTCCGGCTGAACATCAGGAAAAACTTCCTGACTGTTAGAGCAATACGACAATGGAACCAATTCCCTAGGGAGGTGGTGGGCTCTCCCACACTGGAGGCGTTCAAGACGAGGCTGGACAGCCATCTGTCAGGGATGACATGGATTCCTGCACTGAGCAGGGCGTTGGACTCGATGGCCTTGTAGGCCCATTCCAACCTACTATTCTATGATTCTAAGTCCTCCTCATGAGTAGGGCCCTCCTCACAAAGAGTCCCAAAGAGGAACCTTCCTTTGCAAATGGGCACTCTTTCTCACAATGATTGTTCTGGCCAGCCTCTTAAGACACCACCGTGCTTGGGAACTTGGTGGTTGCTCATCTTCCATCTCAGAGGTGGTGTTCCCCTCCTCTTCTGGGAATTGACCCATGGCCATCTCCTCTGAGGGCCCAGGCTCCTCCTAGTCCAACTTCTAGTCTCTTGACATGGACTGCTCCTCAGTGTTGTTTGTCTAGGGATGTACAAAGTCACTTACCATTTCGTGGATCTGCTTCACAGTGCGGGGGGAGGCGCTCCGTCCCTCTCCCTGGAATCCTGGACAGGGGGGGAGATGCTCCGTCCCTCCCTCCGGAATCCTGTCTGGCCGGCTCCGCTCTGCGGGATTCTGCAGAGCCGCTGGCCAGCTCCGCCAGCAGCCGGACATCCAGCCGCTGGGCAGCAGGGACGCAAATAACCGTGATAGGCTATGTAAATATTTACGTAGCCTATCACGGCAAAGTAAAAAAAACACAAGTACGCAAATGGCGGCGGCTACGGCGGCCTCCATTTGCGTTCGCTATTTTTTGCCATTCTAGCCTATGTAAACATTCATGTAGGCTAGAATGGCTAAAAATAATGAACGCAAATGGCGGCCACCGTAGCTGCCGCTGTTTGCGTATGCTGCGCCCAGCCACGGCCGAGCAGGAGACCAGCCGCCCCCGCCGCTGCCGCACCCACCACCACACCCGCAGCTGCCGCCGCCTCAACCACCGCCCTCGTCGCCGCAACTGCCGCCCCCGCCACCGCACCATCTGCCGCCGCCGCAACTGCCACCCCCGCCGCCCCTGCTGCCACCCCTGCTGCACCTTCCGCTGCCCCCGCTGCTGCTTCCGCCGCTGCTGCTGCACCGCTGCTGTGCCACCGCCGCACTGCCGCCACACCCGCCGCCGCATCCGCCACAGGTAAGTTCCGTCCCAGGGGGTTCCACGGGGCATGCGGGGGGGCAGGAGGCCATTCCGCCACGGATTCTGGGGGGCTGAATGCCAGTACATTCAGCCTCACTGGAATCCGTGGCAGAATTCTCCGCCATCCCTGTGTTTGTCTCTGGGAATTATAGCTCCTCCTCTGAAAGAATCCCTCCAGCCAAGGGCATTCCATCTCCTAAGGCTTAGTTACTGGCAGTAAGAGCTCTAAGCTAAATATATGCTGGTATTTTAGCCCTGCCCCCTTTTGCCTTTGGCCCCACCCACCACTGGAATGCGGCCCCCAAGAGCTTCTCCAAAATGGAATTCAGCTCACAGGCTGAAATAGGTTTAACACCCCTGCTCTAATGGTTACCCTGTCTAACTATTGCTGTGGGTATAGAACCACACCAACAATTGTGGGTGTACGAGCAAAGCTGTATATTTGCGTGATCATTTGCTCACCATAAAATAACTGTGACTATCATGGCAAACATATCTAAATTTATACTATTAGATTCCAAGTGAAACATAGGAGGCTTAATTGAGAGGAGAGGTGGTGATAAACAGACTGCCAAGGCTTTTAAGAGCAACATACAGTAAGGGTCTTTGAAGGCCTGTTTACTTGTCTGGCTAAACCAGGATCCAAGGAGAGGCTGCTTTGTGTATTGAAAAATAATAATGAGATTAGGGTCCAATAACCAGATTAGGGTCCACTGTGGGCATATCCCCACCTGCGCGTGCAAACTGCACAGGGTCCACTAGGCAGAATGGGAGATCTATGCAGTAATTTCCTCCCATTTCACTGCACGTTACTTGTGCTCTGGACCTCAGTGTTGGTGGTTGAGGACAAGGGTGGTGCACATAGAAGTCCCATTCATCTAAATGCCCCCTCACACTGCCCATACTTATACACAGATGGGGTTGGAGGAAGGGTAAAACAAGCCTCTGTTAACTTAAGCCACTTGGAATATTCTCCACACATCCTTTGGGATATCATGGACTGGATCATGTCCTTATAAGTTATATAGTACTTTTTTCTATGCATTCAGTATGCATTGGCTTTGATCCTAAGTTGCTCCTCCATTCCAATAAGGGGGGATTTCTGCCAATTCCCACGCCATTTACAGCCCCTTGCACTATTTCTCACACCATTTCCATGGGCCTCCCAACCTCAGGAACAGACATTCAGGGAACACAGGGGGCTGCAAAGAGTTAGGGGGAGACAGGACAGCCTTCTCTATAGAAGGACAACTAAGGTCCAACCCATTATCTCTACACTCTAGGGGAATTAAACCTCAGACCTGGGGACCAACTCTGTCCCTCTTGGGGTTCCAATATAGTCCACCAGGATTCCTCAGTAGCCATGCCCCCTTCCCCACACTACCAAGTGCATTCTGCCTTTTCCTACTACCAGCTGGTCATTTGGTGGTTTCTGAGCATTTGCATGCCCCCCACATACACACACACACTAAAACATTGAAATGCCTCTCCTAAGACTTAGTTGTGTGTGGCAGCATGTAGCTAGTTCATTTGGGGCAGGATGGGGGTAGGGAACAAAATCAGACATAGACTTGAATGGGTTAAATAATCAGCCACAACTTTTTGGTTCCAGCTTGGAATAGAGTTGGCATAGGGCATGGATCTGTTAATTGAACTGTCCACCTGCAGTCCGATCCCTCCACCCTGGCCCACATGCCAGAGGCCTCAGTGGGGGGCAGGAGTCAGGGGCACACATCACAGTTCAAACCATTAAAGTAAGCCCCTTTCTGCCACCTGAGATGTGGCCAGACTGAAGCCCCACATTGGGCTGAGTCTTAATGCCCCCCACAGTCCCTTAAAGGAACCCCCCTTAAATGGGAAAATGGGGAGCCTAATCCCATTCCCCGTACAAATGGATCCAGCCCAATGCCTTCCATGCCTATATAGTTGTGACTAAGAAATGAAAGCTTTATACCCAACCTTACAGTTGTACTCGTAAAGCCAAGAAAACCCATATATCATATCACCAGGTTAATATTTTTGCAATGGGGAAGGCGAAAACCTTGCACTGTGGTGCCAATCTATTGTGTAGATAAAATTCCTTCCCAGCCCCATTAACTGGAGACTAACCATGATCCATAGAAAGAAATGAGCTACCTGTCAGGAATGAATCTGAGCATGGATAGGTGTCTGGCAGTTCAGATTTGGCATCAGAATGGGAACAGCAAGAACAGAGGGAGGCACCCTCCCTAGTGAGCCCAGATACAGCAAGGCTTTCTTCCCAAGTCCTTGACACATGGCCCAGCCAAAATGGCTTCCCCATTCCTCCATCACGAGAACTCAGGTTTTGGAAGGGGAAGACAGCGAGGGGTGTGACTTGAGGGACACTAGGGCTTATCGCAGAGTGAAGCGGAAAAAG
Source organism: Heloderma suspectum (assembly GCF_057233095.1). Taxonomy (NCBI): domain Eukaryota; kingdom Metazoa; phylum Chordata; class Lepidosauria; order Squamata; family Helodermatidae; genus Heloderma; species Heloderma suspectum. Next base: position 77,786,481 of record NC_139462.1, read on the forward strand.
TTAGGGGCAGGGCTCAGATACTCTGCCAAGTTGGCCACTCGTGAAAGCCAGTGTAGGAGGCAGCCACCTGTAAGGGAGGGGCATCTCTGCGAAGCAAGTCTGGCCAATAAGTTCATGCCCAGACTTCTGGCAACTTCTCTAACTTCCATTTCGTCTCCTTGATATTTGTAGATGTGTGGATTAGTTTGTAGGGATGTATGGACTGTACTCACCCTCATCTGCTGCGGGGTCTGCAGGGGCGGGGGGAGGTGATCCAGTCCTCCCCCTGGAATCCTCCCCAGCCTGCTCCGCTCCATGGCGAGTCCGCGGAGCTGCTGGCTGGGCCCATCCCCAGCTGGACTTCCGGCTGCTGCCACGCAAATGGCATCCAGCGTAGCGGACGCCATTTGTGTCCCTGCCTTTTGCTGTGATAGGCTACATAAATCTTTACGTAGCCTATCACAGGAAAGAGCAGGGATGCAAATGGCATAGTGGACGCTATTTGCATCCCTGCCTTTTGCTGTCATAGGCTACGTAAAGATTTATGTAGCCTATCACGGCAAAAGGCAGAGACACAAATGGTCTCCGCTACGCTGGACGCCATTTGCATCCGAAGACAGGCAGCAGTGGCTGGCAGCGGATGGCTGGCGGCAGGTAGGAACCAGCCGGCGCAGATTTCCCCGGGTGGCGTAGGTGAGTCTTTCATTCCGCTGTGGACTTGGTGGGGGGGTATTCTTAGAATCCAGCCTCATTGGAGTCCGTGGCAGAATTCTCTGCCATCCCTATTAGTTTGTTCTATGCAGTCTGAGAGCTTCCTAGAATCTGCATTTGTAAAGAAGCGAGTCATTAACTAATAGTGTTAGCCTGAAGCCATGTTTCCTGGAGTGTGTTGATTGTGACGGGGGAGGATGTAGGAACGTGGCACTACTCTGGAGTGGGTGGGTCGATGGGGTAGTCAGTGATGGCAGTACTGTTGCCACTTAGGAAGCCCCATTCCTGTCAGCCTTCAGGGAATGAGAAAGAGGGGAGTTTTTCCTCCCATCTTCCCATGAAGCCCTGCCTCAGCCAAGCCAATCTTGCCTGATGGGCTCTCCAGCCTCCCTCAGGAGAGCACTTGCGGTGACTGCACTGGTGCGGCTGCCCCTTCCAATGCTCCCCCCCTCCTTGCTGGGACCGTGCACCACCACCACATTGCTCATGAGGTAAACTAGGACCTGCATTTACAGGCAGCAAGGGCACAATCCCATAAGGGTAAAATCCCAAACAAAACCCAAGGGCTGAATTCCATTTCAGGGAAACGCTTGGGGGCTGCACTCCCATGCTGGCTGGGGCCAAAGGAAGGGGATGAGGCCAAAACTCCAAAAATACCAGCATAGTTTAGCTTAAGGCTCTTAGGGAGCAATCCTATGGCTGCTAGACAGCAGCTAGACAGCCATAGGATATCTGGTTTTTGGGGAACTGACCTCGGAACTCATGCTCCAAGGTTGGTTCCCGGAGAACCGACCTCCCCCCATTTCCTCACTGCCTCAGAGGCAGCACGGAACAGCCTCGTCCTCTGCGCTCGCAAGAGGAGTGCAGAGCAGCCAAAAAGGGGCATTCCAGGGCAGGGAGGGCGGAAATGCCTATGTGACACATCCTATGTGTCATACAGCAGCCTCCTCTGCCTCTCAGCCCTCCCATGGCTAGACAGCCACAATCGGCTGTCTAGCTGAAAATGCAGGGCAGGAGGAGCGTGGAGGGAATGATCCCCTCTGTGCTTCTCCTGCCCTGATTTGGATAGGCGGTCGCCTCCGAGTTCGGAGGTGGCTGCCTATCCTTACGGGATTGTGCCCTTGCTGCCTGTAAATGCAGCTCCTAGCTTATCTCAGGAGCAATGTGGTGGTGGTGCACGGTCCCAGCAAGGAGCGGGGGAGCATTGGAAGGGGCAGCCGCACCAGTGCAGTCACCGCAAGCGCTCTCCTGTGGGAGGCTGGAGAGCCCATCAGGCAAGATTGGCTTGGCTGAGGCAGGGCTTCGTGGGAAGATGGGAGGAAAAACTCCCCTCTTTCTCATTCCCTGGAGGCTGACAGGAATGGGGCCTCCCAGGTGGCAACAGTACCCTTGCTTCAGTACCCATGCTTAATACTTACCACAGTATAATTTCCAACAGTTGGAGCACTGAGGCTGAGAAGGAGTGATGAGTTTAAGGCCTTCCAGTGAATTTAGGCTAAACAGGGACTTGAACCGGGGACTTAGTTCTTCTCCATTGCTCAGTTATGAACCATAGCCCCAAATTTATTTATTTATTACATTTATATCCCACCTTTCTTCCATTGTGGAACTCAAGGTGGCTACTTGTGGTTCCCAGGTGGTCTCCCCTCCAAGCACTGGCCAGACCCAGACCTGCTTAGCTTCAGCACAGTGGCTGCCTCATGTGCCCTCAGACTCTGCCCTGGAACCAAATGTTGCCTTGTTTCAAGCTAGAATAGGAAATCAAACTCTCCATCAGAACATTAACAGTTTATAGTGGTGTTTTCCAAAATTAAAGATCCCTATCAAGTCCTTGTGGGGTAGCATTGTAACGTTTGTCTAAACCAAGAGACGAGCACCCACTTCTAGACTTTCAAAAGTGGAATGCTGCAATGAAATCTCTTTTAGCATTTACCCTTTTTGTCTGTGTTTATTTATAATCTGTTTAGAAAGCAAGAACATTTCAGCATGAATCAAGCCTTAGTGGACAACCAGTGGTGCTATCTATTAACATGTCAGTCAACGTTGTTGCACTACCCCAGCCCCCAAATAACAGGTTTGCTGTGAATAAGATAGTGATTCATAGTCCAGAACTGCAGCATAGCACAATCCTCATCCTAAACCAGCGAAAGAGAGAAATATGTGATAATCAGGGCCTGTGAGTCTATTCAGTTAAATGAAGTTTGTCATTTATACAACAAAATTATCTTCTTTTAACATAGAGATAGTTTTGTAAGATAACAACATGGGGAGAAAAAGACACTGCTGAGCCACAGAATTCCTCCACTGGTATCCAGTTGTTGCACAGAACACAAAAGAAGCTGATTGGTATGTTTAGTATTAGCTTTTTCTAACAATTATCTTTTCTATTACATTGAAAAGTAAATCTGAACACAGCTAAAGAAAGGAAAGCATGTAGGCAAACATTGCAGCTAGATTGAACTTCCCTACAAAGTTTCCATGCTTTACCTAAATTAAAAAGAAGATGCTACAGGTTGTGGGTGAAAGGAGGGGGAGACGAGACACAAGTATTTGGTATCAAATTAGGGCCACATTTATTGAAAATCTTCGAAGGGGAGTTACCGGCACTAAACTATGCCAGCAACTAGCTAGGTAATATAATGGGTGAAAGCATTCTCTGCCTGATGAGTGGTGTCGATAAGATCACCACCCCCCAGGACGACCCCTTTTGGAGAAGGGAGGCCTTCCCCTGTCACCCCCTCCCAGGCTTCAAAACACCAGGTGAGTGAGGTGAGTTGGCCTCACAGGTAACCCTTATCCCCCCACTGGAGCTGCAAAACTCTGAGCGGGAGGCATCACCTGTCACCAAAACAGTGCCCCAGAATGTTCACCATCCCTCTTCTCCACAGCAGTGCCATCCCTAGCAGCCTACCTGGAATGAAGTGTGACCAAATTAACCTAACCATTAATTTATTTTATTTATTTATTTATTTATTGCATTTATATCCTGCCTTTTTTCCTCTTGCAAGGAACCCAAGGCCCAATTCACCTAAGGAACACCCCTACCCCACTTATAGTGTGAAGTAGGCAAAAAAGACTCACAGCCCCCAGCCAATCAGACTATGATCCAAAAATTCCTACTCAGTCTCCAAAAGGATGACCTGTAAAACCCACACTGCATTCAGAGAGGTGGGAAGGGAGCTGCCCTTAGAAGAGGTGGGAGAGAGAGCCCAGAGAGCTAGAAACGCCTCCCTGGCCCCTCCCTGAGCCAGTGGCATCATACAGAGACCGCCAATGGTGGTCACCCATGTCTCTCTCTCCCCCCAACACCCCCCCATGGCCAAGCAAGCCAGATGTGGGGTAGGACATACCTAGCAAATTTTCCCCAGTGCACTGTCTGGAATTGGCCCTTTAGATAAGAGTGAAACCACTGAAACACCACAGTCCCAACTCATGAACCATACAGCCTATCCTGAAACATCCCATTGTCAACTATATCAAAAGCCACTGAGAGATTCAGAAGAATTAGTAGGGCTGCATTCTTCTGCACTGTCCTTCTTCTGACGCAGCTCATCTGTCAGGCTAACCAGGCAGTTTCTGTACCAAAACCTGGCCTGAAACCAGATCCAAATGGATGCCGATAGATCAGTTTCACCCCTAGAAGTGTAGGGTAACCACCTGCTCAACACCTTCTTCAAGAAGAGAATATTTGCGACCAGCCATTAGTTACAATTCTCAGGATTCAGTAGGGTTACTTCAGGAATGGCCTCAGAACAGCCACCTCCAAAATTTAGATCAAAGCAACCATTACATTATGTAAATTATGTAAGCGATTAAATTATGCTGGATCAGACCAAAGGGCCATCTAGTCCAGCATTCTGCTCGCACCATGGCCAACCAGCTGTCTGTGAGAAACCCATGGGTGGACATGAGTGCAATAGCACCCTTCCACTAAGATTCCTCAGCAACTGGCGAACATAGGCATACCACCTCTGATACTGGAAGTAGAATGCAGCCATCGTGAGTAGTAGCCATTGATATCTTTATCCAGGGTCTTGGAAATGGGGTAAAACTGTGCCATTTGGTGTCATTAGGTCAGTATAGAGAGCATTAAGCAACATGAGAACATTCCACAGGCATCATCTGTCATCTACAGAGATCTGTTGCCAAAATTCACAAAACCCAGAATTTGGCTTGGATATATTACAAATTCCTAGTGTGCAAGTTCTGATTGCTGCAGCAGAATCTGCCATGCTGTCCGTTAATCCTTAGCACGTTCATCATGGACTAGGGAGTTTCCCTTGGTATCAATCATGCCTACAGGAATTAAACATGATGCATTCTTGCAACGTTGTAATACTTTTGCATAAAATCATCTGCATTCTTATATTTTAACTTTTTGCACCAGCTTCTCTTATGTAATTTTACTAGTAGTTGTCAGTGTGACCTACAATAAAATATACATTTAAGGACACATAAGGGAACTTTCGGGGGTATTTTTTTTTATGTGCACAAATAGCCATTTGCACAAAAATGCAGCCATAAATAGTGCAATGTGTGCAAACCTGCGGCTGTAACTGGTGTACATTTTTGCTTTATGGCTGAATTTTTGTGCAAATGCCTATTTGTGCGAATAAAAAAAGAGAAAAATCCACCCGCTGGCCTGACTCATTGTGTGCGAAGTCCAGAAGATGCAACAGAGTCCGGGGCGCCAAGTTGATAAAAGCTCATCATGCTCTACCCCCCAAATGGATTCCTCTGAGATCCCTATCTAGACCAAAATACATGTTCAGGAAATTATATATTTATGTAGCCCTATGGCTACAAAATATATGAATCATATGTGATGAAAAGGTTTGGAATGAAGAACTGCTATAGTAAGAAAGATTGGAAACATAGAAGGAAATTGTTTTCAATTTGCACAACCTTATTTCATGCTTCCGCCAGTGCCTCATATAAGTAGGGACACATCTCTGCTTTGGATCACAACTTCCAGATATGTAGAAATAGATGTGGCAGAGAAATCTATTCGGTTTTCATTTTAATGTGAACTTACCTAATTTCACACTTTTGAACGAATGTGTGAACAGAAACTCAATTATCCTTTGAAATTTGCACTTCTCCAAATTTTACACTGGCGCTCTCCAAGCAAAACATAGATACACTGGTGGAAAAAGCACACAAAAAATGCATATACTGTCAAAAAACAATGTTCAAAAATGCATTCTATTAGGAAAATTGCTTGCAAATGTGTGTATATTAGGCAAAATTGGGTACAAAAGTGCATGGATTAGGAGAAATGTGCACAAAAATGCATCCAATTTTTCATGCAAGCTTAAAAATAATTATTAAAGTTCATGACAAACTGAAGTTCAGATTGGAAAAATGTGAATCTTAGAGGAACCAAAATTGACATGTTCATACATCCCTATGTAGAGCCAGATACATGCAGTTCCACAGATTTGTGAGTTGGGCTTTTAACAATAAGGGCATATGTGTGCCATTAAAGTTCATGTCTTATATTCCCAATCATGATGAAATAGGAACATGATACACTTTTCCTTTTTGAACAGAAACAGTATGGTATTGGAAATCCTTGGGCTTACTTGGATCCTATGCTGGTGCTCCTCTTCTCTGACCTAGAGATGACAGCATATAGAAGCAGGTCAAGCACAGACTATTCTACAGATATCAGTAGTCAGATGGAGCACAAAGTAAGCCCAGTCCAAATGTTACTGTCTTATATCAGCCAGTAAAATGTGTGTTCTTGCAAGTTTTGTTCCATTCACACCATATTGAGAGGTGGAATGGTGTGTAGAAGATGCGACTTTACAGACAAACAGCAAGGGTACTTACTTGCTACCCTGCAGCAGGAATATTTTGTGTTTGTATGTAAATAGACATGTGAGTGGTCTGCACAAAACAAAAGGATAAAAGGTAATAGAAATGCTCTATCACCACTAAAACTAACTGAATAGTAAGATGTTGATGAAAATAAAAGCTGTACCCCATAGCTATTTTCATCCTATGGATGCTTGTGTTGTTGTTTTTAGCCAAAGATTCAGAACTGTACCTTGAGCTAAGTCCATGACTTCCATTGACAACAATACCTACTTCCTCTGATCCTTATGTTCTGTTAGTCCACTTCCACAATGGATACTGAGGCTCAATATTTCTTTCAGTTTTCCTTAAGACAGTGGAGCTGTACACTACACCTTCCAGGCACTGAGAGGCCATGAGCAACTGCCATCAGTGGCATGTGAGACAGTGTCGGGAAAATGTTTACATGAAACAACTATTATGAAAATGATAGTGCATAACATAACATATAAATGGTATGTTATCCTCTCAGTTTTGAGTGGTGCAATCTTACTAAAAGAAATATTTAAACAAGAATCTAAAAACATCTGGTTTCAGTATTCTAAAAAATACCCTCTATTAAAGCTGGTTACTAATAAATCTATATGCCACATTGTAAATCATTCATTCTAATTTGCTCATATAAGCACATTTCTGTGAGCTGTTATTATTCACAGTAACTTTGAATTATGTCCTTGGGTTTCTTCTTTTCCAAGTACAATCTGGATTCTATACAACAGTCATATTGCAGGGTTTTGTTTTTAGTACTGAAGAAACTTCTGGCATGAATTCAATGTTAAAAATGCATACATCTCACTAAATGAATTACATATTCTGAATTAGATAAAAACACAGAAAAATGCAATTATCTACATCGATTGACCATTTGCTTGCATTAAAAAAAATCCATTAGATAATTTATTGCTGCAGGAAACAGCATCCTGAGGCCTCTCCCATCTTTTCTCAGGGGAGGGGGGCAGGAATATTTACACATTTTGCCTTTTAATTAGTGAAATGTTGCTCAGGTTTTTGTGTCAAGCTCAGGACTGAAGATAACAAAATAATATATGAAAAGCAGAGGGTGTGGATGGAATTCATTTTCTTTACAGAACAAACTACAGCACAGAGTACCTTCAGTGACATTACCTCACATGTTATTATTTAGACACTCTGCTATTGTCACTGGGAGCCCAGAAAGCTGAACATGACACTTCAAAAAGTCAATTAAAAAGTTCTTCGTGGAAAATGAAAGATAATCTCTTTACACTTTAGGGTCCAATCCTATGGACTCTCCCAGGGACCACAGAATACTGTAGATGTCCCTGACTGTGGACAGACAGAGGGAGGGTTCTGCTGCAGACATCCTCCCTTGTCTGGAAGTGGAGAGTTCAGCTGCAGCAGTTGCCCTCCCAGGGGTGCTCTGCCAGCAGTAAAAGTAAAGAAGAGGAATTCCAGGGCCATGTCCGGAGTGGGTCAGCCATTCCTTGGTCACTTCCCCAGAACCAGGGAGAGGGGAACTAGGCCAATCCTGGAGCTGGCATAGTTATTTTTTTCTCCCATTGGAACCAATGGAAGGGGGGGATTAAAAGACAAATCATAAAGGAAAAGGTAAGGGTGGAGGTCAAAAGCCACCCCTTCCATCTTTTGCCCTGGCTGCAGGTAGTGGTGGTTCCCTCCACCTTGCATAGGATTGCTCTATTATTTACTCTGGGCTATCTGCCCATAGGCCAGTCTCAGTCTGCCATGCTTGCAATTGTTTTCAGAAGAAGAAAACTTTCAGAGCAAAGATGTCATGTCCAGATCGTGAGAAGGCTCTTGTACTTTGAAGAGTTGCATAGAAAGGAAAATTCCATAAAGGGCAGTCAATTCGATCATTGTAAGATTGTGATCTGCTGCATCTGCTTATCTGCCTCTTATCAAAGTCTGCTTTCTGTGTTCCAAAGCTTGTAGGATTGGGAGGTGGCAACCCTAGTCAGACAAGTTACTCATCCTCAACTTCCAGCTATATAAAAAGAACCATAGAGTGACCTCAGAGTTATCCTGAGGACAATGTAAATCTAGCTGGATATGTGGACTGTCTTTATTGGAAGATTCTCCAATGGACTTAAGGTGATAAGAAAAAGTCATTTCTGTGTTTGATCTATGATCTTTCATACATGCAAGTCATCTCTTAATGTTGCAGTCATGCATGTGTGTGTGCACAAGGCATTCAGTATTTACGCAGCCTTAGAGTTACAAAGCATTGCCATGTCCAAACAAAGGCCAAAGACCTTACCAAAAATAGCACAGGGCAGTTTTTGACCAACACCACCATATAGGTTAGAAAGTTCTACTGCCTGAGAAGAAAATGACAGGATTTCACTAAGGAAAGTGCAAATGATAGCACCAACCTTCTGAAAGAAAGACAGCATCTTCAGAAGGAAGCAGGAAGATTCTGATAATAGTCCCCCACCCCACAGAATTGGGAATGGTCTAGATACCTAAACAAGGCTGTTATAGACACACATAATAATATCCATCTCTTATTAAAAAAATTATGATCTGACAGCAGGGATTGCTTAAATTAATTGCAATGCTGTTTTTTTTCAGAGTGACTTCTGATAGTCAGTCTCATTGCTTAGAGTTGTCCTCTGTTTTAGAGGTGTTCCATTGGTTTTTCAGGTCACTATACCCTAGATGGCAGCCAAATGGAAATGTCAGATGCCAAAGGGATGCTTCTTGAAAGGGTATCTCCCATATGGGGAGCTTCACATATCTCCTTTTACTTTTTGCACATTATGAAAAGTGTACTCAGTGAGTCAGTGTACAATTAGATGTGACACTGGAAGGTCCCAGATCAGATCAACATGATCTCATTCCTGCTCCACTCATTCATATTAGTTGCATGAACAGGCCTTAGGTACATTGGATAAAATCATTTCCTCATTTACATCAGTGGGATGAATGCATCTGTGTACAATAAAGGATGTATGCATGGGGTTCTGGATTAAGATATCCAGCTAGATGTATCAGTGTGATAGAATACATTGCAAAGTGAGAGAATACACCTTTGCCTTAAATACTTTGGGTTGGAGCCAAGCTTGGTCAAACTTGGAGTAAACCTATTGAAATCAGTGGGACTGTAAGTCTCATCCATTTCAGTGGGTCTACTCTAAATATAGCAAAGTCTGGATCCAACCCATTAAATCCAAAAGATAACTTTTATCTCTTCTAATACTGGAGAAGGATATGTTTACTAGCGAGTATGAAATATTTGTTGGGCTTTTCAAATAGAAAATGTAGTCACAAAAAGTGAAGGGAAGCTTAATGGGCATTCTGCTAACATGAAGAAATATAGTGGGCTAGAACTAGATCTAACGCTAGACAAGATTATTGGAGTCAGTTGTTACTAAGAAAGGTTTTATTATTTTATGCATGCATTATGACACCACAAGAGCAGAGATGACAAATGTTCAACTTTAAACTGGAATCATTTAAGACTTCAAAAGGGAAATATATATTGCCACACACTGCCATGGGAATCCTAACCCTACTCTCTGCTGGAAATATGACACACAGGTGGTCTGTATATTTTGCAAAAGGGACAGAGTGAGAAGAAGAAGAACAGCAGGAGCTTCAATTAAAATTCTAGAGGGAGAAGGCACTCCTTTATCTGCTGAAGGATCCTTAATTGTTCAGGGACTCTCTGGAAAGAGAATTCTTCATGGAGGACTGGCCTGGTATTAAGCCTTTATCAATCACTCATGGGAAATGTTTATTGTATAGTTTCTTTAGAATGGATCAAGTAGTTACAATCAAAAAACCCCAATTACAATGAAGTGAGAAATGATGGTGATTCCCCCGCCCCCCCCCCCCCCGGCAGCAAGGATACCCACAAGGAACAATGATAGTAAACAGTGAAAAGTTATTCATGGGATGTGAAGTGAATCTCACCTAGTGCTGTGCCGAATCCTGCCCCCAATTTTGGGGAACTTTTTCTCTCCCTGCAAAAGAGGCATTGTTTTTTCTCCCTCTTTCACATGGATGGGGAGAATTTCAGAGGATGTTCTCCTTAGGGGGATAGGGTTTCCACATATCTTTTTAAGTGTAGGTGATTCTTGAAGGGTCTTCTTTATATTTTCTATTCTTAAAAAAAAACACTCCCTGCACTTGCAGGAGCCCAGGACTCTTCTCCAGCCCGGCAGTTACTAACTCTCAGGTGAGCATGTGCCCTCTCCAATAGGCATTCAGGAAGAAAAAGGTATGGGGAAACCCTGCCCCCCCTCCCCAAGGAGAACACTCTCTGGAATTCTCACCTCTTCCAGCCTCTTTCAGCAGAATTTTTGTGTGTCCCCCGCATGTCAAAAATAAAAAAATGAAATTTTAGGCCCCATACTAATCTCACCTATCCTTTTTAAACTGAGAACAGATGAAGAATTTCATCAGACATTGATTCTCCCCTCTCCTTGAAGTGAATAATATAATTAGTTTGAAATAAAGTCATATTATGGGGATGGAACATATTTGCGGGAAGTCAGTGAACTATATCTGGTTTTATGGCAGAAATAAAAGCATATTTCACTGAGTTCCATCCCAGACATCTCAAGCCAACTGAAGTATGCCATTGCGTCCAACTTTCCCTGCAATACTGCAGCATTTTGACTCTGTCAGTAAGTGTGAGAACTATTCTGTACTATATATTATATAACTTAGTTACATCTGTGTCTGCATTGGTTAGGTGCCTCCATTTCTAATGGTCCTGGCTGCATGTAGCCATTGTTTGATAACATTCTTGGGTACTTTCAAGATACACAGATGTGTATGGTCCTAATCTATTGCACAATTGTCCTGGATCATGTTGTGTCTTTGGGCTACTTCACAACCATATGTTCATGTAAGTATTCAGTTGGGTCTGTTGTTACGTACATTGCAGCTGGAGCTAGCAAAAAACTCCTTGGATTTCTATTCAAGGAATCTGGCTTAGTCCAATTTCCCTGGGTTGCCAGAGTAAGGAGAAGATAAGGATGCTAGGGTAAGGAGGGATGTCAATGACACTTTCAGACAAAGAGTTTTCTGTGTATGAGAGAGGTGTATTAATTCAGCCCTTGCAATGATAAGGGGACTGTCAGCATCCATGCTGAACACTGCCAGACTAAACAGCAGTACAGGAGCTAGCAGGATAAGCTCAGTCCAAAACAGGAACTCTGGTGCCAGCCCTCAATGCAAGCTGGTGCTTGTTTCCTGAGGTACCTTCTTCTGCACTACAATAAGCTATAAGGAAAGTTGCCTCTGGATGTTACGTTACTCATTATCCTTCAACCTGTCCACAGCATTATTTCCTGGACCTCAGATCATCTGGACCTGCATTTTGGAAGTTGTGAATCCTTAGTCTGAAGGCTAGAATGCCCTCTCCACTTCCTTCAGTAGGCATGGATAAAGTTGCCAAAATCCCCATGCTATTTGTTGTTCTTTCCTTATTCATATTTATACCCAAACGTTTCTCATATTTAGAGCCATGGAATGCTTCCATAAACTCAAGAGCCACAGCTATTGTTCATCTGTGTTAACATTACACAATATACTCCCCAGTTTGTAAGGGAAGAACTACATGTTACTCTCAAACATGTCTAATGAAGATCTGACAGTCTGGGAAAGCTGCTTTTGGGGGAAGGAGGTTGATGTGGAGCACAGAAGCAACAGGAGGAAAGCAGGCCTAATCCTTTTCCACCTCTCACTTTTCTGCTTCTACAGCTGCTCCCTCCAGGGTTCCATCCATGTGTTTAGCCTTGTGTACATATATCTTCACACACACACACACATGCCATGGTAGGACAATAGCTTGTGGGGAACTGCTGCAGCAAGAAAGTGATGAGCAGGGGAAGAGTTAAGCTTTCCTCCCCTGATTGCTTCTCTGCTCCAGATCACTCCATGCCAAAGCTGCATTGCTCTATTTGAAGTGGCCCCTGGAATTTTCTTACATGCTTTCGCACGTAGTTTCTCCCTAAGTGAAGTGCCAAGGATTGGTAGCTAGAGCTGTGTGCAAATGGCCTCTTGAAATTCTCCACCTTACTTGTGGGCAGAGAAATGTGGGAAATGAGTTCACCAAATTTCTCCAGGGGGAGGAGAATTCTGAACAGTTTCTCATAGGGAGGGCTCCTCATTGGCAGGGCTTATAGCACAGCTTTTTTCTTTTTTTCTTTCTTTTTTTTTGGTAAGGGTTTTGAGGGCCTTCATGCTGCAACAGTATCAACTGTCTTGGCAGGCCAACCCCCAGTTTGCATCCACTACAGTGAAGGTGGGGACAGTGTTGTGTCTGGCTCCAGGGATGAGTGGATTTAGTGCTCTGCCAAAATCTGTCCTCCAATTTCCTGGAAGTTTTCTCCCCCATGAAAGAGGCTTCCATTGTTCTGCCTCATTCAGAATGTTTTATGATTTATGGTTGTGGTGTTTTTGAGCTTATCTAATCACAGCTAGGCTCCCAGGCTGCCTGCACCTCCTGATCTGAAAAAGCTCTGTGGGAGGAATTACCTCATGGTCCCTTAAACTGGGCTTTAATTGAAGTGTAGGAAGCTGAGGAGGCTACAGGCCGCCAGAGAGGTGACTGTACAAGGAAAAACAGGACACTTGTGCTCACTCCTCAGCTACCTCCTAAGTAAGGTAAAAAAAACCCAACCCCAACCCATGAGAATTTCTCTGAAATTTCTTCACCATTAAATTTCTTTTCAGAAGCAATTTCTCCTCTATCAAATTGAATGAGAATGGTAAAAAAAAAAAATGGGAGAAATTTTCAGCACAGCACTATTGGGAGCCATTCTGCACATACAAAAACAGAACCCAGATAAAAACTGCCAGTTTGGATATGCTCATGGATGTTCAGCTGCCATTGCCTTTATATGTTCTATATCTAAGATGACCATATTTATACGCAAGATGGTAAAACTCCTACTTGTCTACTGCATGTGTTCTGTACATGAACTGCCCATTCCAAAGTGCAGAAGGAAATTGAACATAGTGGCGAGAGGCTGCACAAGCCAAAAGAGAAATTGAGCAAGCTCTCTTGTGGCTTCTGTAATGGAATATCCAAAAAAAAAAGAGAAGACACTTAAAAGATGATGCACAAATTCTAGATGTGGAAACAACTTAGGAAGCTGCCTTATGCCAAGTCGGACCATTGGTCCATCTATCTCAGTATTGTCTACACCAAGGGTTGGCAACGTATTGTCAATGTATCAGTATTGTCTACACCAAGGACACCTTTCTGGGCACCCACCGAGGTGCTCTACCCCTCCCACTTTTTTTTAATTAAAACATTTTCTTACCTGCAGCTGGGACCACGTCAAAGCAAAGTGGGGGCCTCCAGTCTTCATTTCCCATCAATGCCCCTGGGCCACACATGGAGCTCTGAACTAGTCTTTGGAAATGAAGATGGTGGCTGGCTGCAGGCCAATGCTTGCCTCTGCAGAGCACCCAGCCACCAAGAAAAAGAAAAGAAAAAGAAGAACGGACTCATGTCACTTCTGTCTGGCAAGCTGTGGGGCGGGAGGAGGGGGCTCTAAAAAGAACAGCATTGGGCCATGGAGAGCTGTAGCGGGATAAGACTAGGGAGAACAGGAATAAACCAGCTGGAGTTGCACTCTCTCTCTCTCTCTGAAACAGGTTTCTGTTGCTGCTGAAAACTGTGGTTTCAGAAGTGTTGCTTAGTGTGTTGACACTCAGACCCCATCTCTGCCTTGCACTCAGTCTTTTGGGCAGGCTACTTGTCCTTTGTGACTAGCCATCAGCAGACGCTGGTGGCTCCGATGTCAGTGAGGCACACCTTGGGTTGTTCCTTTAGAGTTCTAACACGTTCTGACTGAAACCCGGAGCAGATTGACCGCCACCAGCCTCCACTGCTAGTCATGCCTCCCATGGCAGCCATTGTGTGGTAGTATCCAGGACATTCCCCTTCATGGATCACTGCCTTGTTGTGGCGAAGGGGCTTGCGTAACTCAGTGAAGCCATAAGCTATGCCGTGCAGGGCCACCCAAGACGGACAGGTCATGGCAGAGAGTTCTGACAAAATGTGGTCCACTGGAGAAGGAAATGGCAACCCACTCCAGTATTCTTGCCAAGAAAACCCCATGGAACGTATCACAAGGCGAAAAGAGATGACGCCGGAAGATGAGCCCCTCAGGTCGGAAGGTGTCCAATATGCTACTGGGGAAGAGCAGAGGGTATTTCCAAGTAGCGCCAGAAAGAGTGAAGCGGCTGGGCCAAACCTGAAAGGACACTCAGCTGTGGATGTGTCTGGCGGTGAAAAGAAAATCCGATGCTGTAAAGAACAATATTGTTTAGGAACCTGGAATGTCAGATCAATGAATCAAGGTAAGCTGGAGGTGGTCAAACATGAGATGGCAAGATTGAACATCGACATCTTGGGAATCAGCGAACTAAAATGGACAGGCATGGGCGAATTTAATTCAGGTGACCATCATATCTACTATTGTGGGCAAGAATCCCTTAGAAGAAATGGAGTAGCACTCATAGTCAACAAAAGGGTGGGAAAAGCAGTACTGGGGTACAATCTTAAAAATGATAGAATGATCTCAGTACGAATCCAAGGCAAACCATTCAACATCACAGTAATTCAAGTCTATGCCCCAACCACTGAGGCCGAAGAAGCTGAGGTTGATCGGTTCTATGAAGACCTACAACACCTTCTAGAACTAACACCAAAAAAAGATGTCCTCTTCATCATAGGGGATTGGAATGCTAAAGTAGGAAGTCAAGAAATCACCGGGATAACAGGCAGGCATGGCCTTGGTGTACAAAATGAAGCAGGACAAAAGCTAATAGAGTTTTGCCAAGAGAACACACTGATCATAGCAAACACTCTTTTCCAACAGCACAAGAGACGACTCTACACATGGACATCACCAGATGGTCAATATCGAAATCAGATTGATTATGTCCTTTGCAGCCAAAGATGGAGAAGCTCCATACAGTCAGTAAAAACAAGACCTGGAGCTGACTGTGGCTCAGATCATGAGCTGCTTCTTGCAAAATTTCGGCTTAAATTGAAGAATGTCGGGAAAACCACTAAACCATTCAGGTATGACCTAAATCATATCCCTGATGAATATACAGTGGAGGTGAGGAATAGATTTCAGGGATTAGACCTGATAGACAGAGTGCCTGAGGAACTATGGACAGAGGTCCGTAACATTGTTCAGGAGGCAGCAACGAAATCCGTCCCAAAGAAAAAGAAATGCAAGAAAGCAAAGTGGCTGTCTGATGAGGCTTTACAAGTAGCTCACGAAAGAAGGGAAGCGAAAAGCAAAGGAGAAAGGGGAAGATATACCCAACTGAATGCAGAGTTCCAGAGAATAGCAAGGAGAGACAAGAAGGCCTTCTTAAATGAACAATGCAAAGAAATCGAGGAAAACAACAGAATGGGAAAGACTAGAGATCTCTTCAAGAAAACTGGAGATCTCAAGGGAACGTTTTGTGCAAAGATGGGCATGATAAAGGACAAAGAAGGCAGGGACCTAACAGAAGCAGATGAGATTAAGAAGAGGTGGCAAGAATACACAGAAGAACTATACAGGAAAGATCTGAATGTCCCTGATAGCCATGATAGTGCGGTCACTGAACTTGAGCCGGACACCCTCGAGAGTGAAGTCAAGTGGGCCTTAGGAAGCATTAGTAACAACAAAGCTAGCGGAGATGACAGTATTCCAGCCGAACTATTTAAAATCCTAAAAGATGATGCTGTTAAAGTGCTGCATTCAATATGCCAACAAATCTGGAACACTCAACAGTGGCCACAAGACTGGAAAAGGTCAGTTTACATTCCAATTCCAAAGAAGGGCAACGCCAAAGAGTGTTCAAACTACCGCACAATTGCGCTCATTTCACATGCCAGCAAGGTGATGCTCAAAATCCTACAAGCTAGGCTTCAGCAGTATGCGAACCGAGAACTACCGGAAGTACAAGCTGGGTTTCGAAGAGGCAGAGGAACTAGAGATCAAATCGCCAACATTCGCTGCATCATGGAGAAAGCAAGAGAATTCCAGAAAAACGTCTATTTCTGCTTCATTGACTATGCTAAAGCCTTTGATTGTGTGGATCACAACAAACTGTGGCAAATTCTTAAAGTGATGGGAGTACCAGATCACCTTACCTGTCTCCTGAGAAACCTGTACGAGGGTCAAGAAGCAACAGTAAGAACCAGAGATGGAACAACCGATTGGTTCAAAATTGGGAAAGGAGTACAACAAGGCTGCATATTGTCACCCTGCTTATTTAACTTATATGCAGAGTACATCATGAGAAATGCCGGGTTGGATGAATCACAGGTCGGAATTAAGATTGCTGGGAGAATTATCAACAACCTCCGATATGCAGACGATACCACCCTAATGGCAGAAAGCGAAGAGGATCTCAAGAGCCTCTTGTTGAGGGTGAAAGAGGAGAGTGCAAAAGCTGGTTTGAAACTCAACATTAAAAAAACTAACATCATGTCATCTGGCCCTATCACTTCCTGGCATATAGAAGGGGAAGAAATGGAAGCAGTGACAGATTTTACTTTCTTGGGCTCCAAGATCACCGCAGACGGTGACTGTAGCCATGAAATTAAAAGACGCTTGCTCCTTGGGAGGAAAGCTATGGCCAACATAGACAGCATAGTAAGAAGCAGAGATATCACCTTGCCGACAAAGGTCCGTCTAATCAAAGCTATGGTTTTCCCAGTAGTAATGTATGGCTGTGAGAGCTGGACTATAAGGAAGGCTGAGCGCCGAAGAATTGATGCTTTCGAACTGTGGTGCTGGAGAAGACTCTTACGAGTCCCCTGGACTGCAAGGAGGTCAAATCAGTCCATCCTAAAGGAAATCAACCCTGAGTGCTCATTGGAAGGACAGATAATGAAGCTGAAGCTCCAATATTTTGGCCACCTAATGCGAAGAGAAAACTCCCTGGAAAAGACCCTGATGCTGGGAAAGACTGAAGGCAAAAGGAGAAGGGGATGGCAGAGGATGAGATGGCTAGATAGCATCACGGATGCAATGAATATGAACTTGAGCACACTCCGGGAGAGAGCGCAGGACAGGAAGGCCTGGCGTGCTATGGTCCATGGGGTCACGAAGAGTCGGACACGACTGAACGATTGAACAACAACAACAATCCAGGACAGTTTCTTTAATTGCCAAACGTGCCCCCCAAAGGTTGCCTACCCCTGGTCTACACTGATTGGTAGTGGCTCTCCAGGGTTTCAGACACTAGTCTTTTCCAGACCTTCTTGCTGAGGGCTAAAACTTTTGCATGCAAAGCATGTGCTCTGCCAAGGAGTTACATCCCTTACTTCACATACAACTTTCTTTTTGGAGGTTTCAGCTGATGTGCAGTAACAGAGCTTGTACAGTGTTTCCCACAATTTGTTCTGTCCAAAGTAGAAAACCAACAATTAAAAACCAGACATCAAAATTTGCAGTACTTTATGTTACACCTATCAGGGTTGATTCCACTAGCGAGATATGCTAGCTGGCCTCAACCCACACCTAATCATAAAGCAATTTTGCATTCTTGTTGTTCAGTCGTTAAGTCGTGTCTGACTCTTCATGACCCCATGGACCATAGCACGCCAGGCCTTCCTGTCCTCCGCTCTCTCCCGGAGTGTGCTCAAGTTCATATTCATTGCATTGGTGATGCTATCTAGCCATCTCATCCTCTGCTGTCCCCTTCTCCTTTTGCCTTCAATCTTTCCCAGCATCAGGGTCTTTTCCAGAGAGTTTTCTCTTCGCATTAGGTGGCCAAAATATTTGAGCTTCAGCTTCAGTATCTGTCCTTCCAATGAGCACTCAGAGTTGATTTCCTTTAGGATTGACTGATTTGACCTCCTTGCAGTCCAGGGGACTCGTAACAGTCTTCTCCAGCACCACAGTTTGAAAGCATTGATTCTTCGGCGCTCAGCCTTCCTTATAGTCCAGCTCTCACAGCCATACGTTGCTGCTGGGAAAACCATAGCTTTGATTTGATGGACCTTTGTCAGCAAGGTGATGTCTCTGCTTCTTACTATGCTGTCTAGGTTTGCCATAGCTTTCCTCCCAAGGAGCAAGTGTCTTTTAATTCCATGGCTACAGTCACTGGAGCCCAAGAAAATAAAATCTGTCACTGCTTCCATTTCTTCCCCTTCTATATGACAGGAAGTGATGGGGCCAGATGCCATGATCTTCGTTTTTTTAATGTTGAGTTTCAAACCAGCTTTTGCATTCTCCTCTTTCACCCTCAACAAGAGGCTCTTGAGATCCTCTTCGCTTTCTGCCATTAGGGTGGTATCGTCTGTGTATCTGAGGTTGTAGATAATTCCCCCAGCAATCTTAATTCCGACCTGTGATTCATCCAACCCGGCGTTTCTCATGATGTACTCTGCATATAAGTTAAATAAGCAGGGTGACAATATGCAGCCTTGTTGTACTCCTTTCCCAATTTTGAACCAATCGGTTGTTCCATGTCCGGTTCTTACTGTTGCTTCTTGACCCTCATACAGGTTTCTCAGGAGACAGGTAAGGTAGTCTGGTACTCCCATCTCTTTCAGAATTTGCCACAGTTTGTTGTGATCCACACAATCAAAGACTTTAGCATAGTCAATGAAGCAGAAATAGACGTTTTTCTGGAATTCTCTTGCTTTCTCCATGATCCAGCGAATGTTGGCGATTGGATCTCTAGTTCCTCTGCCTCTTCAAAACCCCGCTTGTACTGCTGATAGTTCTCGGTTCACATACTGCTGAAGCCTAGATTGTAGGATTTTGAGCATAACCTTGCTGGCATGTGAAATGAGTGCAATTGTACAGTAGATTGAACACTCTTTGTCATTGCCCTTCTTTGGAATTGGAATGTAAACTGACCTTTTCCAGTCTTGCGGCCACTGTTGAATGTTCCAAATTTGTTGGCATGTTGAGTGCAGCACTTTAACAGCATCATCTTTTAGGATTTTAAATAGCTCAGCTGGAATGCCATCATCTCCATTAGCTTTGTTGTTAGTAATGCTTCCTAAGGCCCACTTGACTTCACTCTCGAGGATGTCTGGGTCAAGTTCAGTGACTGCACTATCATGGCTATCAGGGACATTCAGATCTTTCCTGTATAGTTCTTCTGTGTATTCTTTCCACCTCTTCTTAATCTCATCTGCTTCTGTTAGGTCCCTGCCTTCTTTATCCTTTATCATGCCCATCTTTGCACAAAACGTTCCCTTGAGATCTCCGATTTTCTTGAAAAGATCTCTAGTCTTTCCCATTCTATTGTTTTCCTCGATTTCTTTGCACTGTTCATTTAAGAAGGCCTTCTTGTCTCTCCTTGCTATTCTCTGGAACTCTGCATTCAGTTGGATATATTTTCCCCTTTCTCCCTTGCTTTTCGCTTCCCTTCTTTTCTCAGCTACTTGTAAAGCCTCATCAGACAGCCACTTTGCTTTCTTGCATTTCTTTTTCTTTGGGATGGATTTCGTTGCTGCCTCCTGAACAATGTTACGGACCTCCATCCATAGTTCCTCAGGCACTCTGTCTACCAGGTCTAATCCCCTAAATCTATTCCTCACCTCCACTGCATATTCATCAGGAATATGATTTAGGTCATACCTGAATGGTTTAGTGGTTTTCCCTACGTTCTTCAATTTAAGCCGAAATATTGCAATAAGAAGCTCATGATCTGTGCCACAGTCAGCTCCAGGTCTTGTTTTTACTGACTGTATAGAGCTTCTCCATCTTTGGCTGCAAAGTACATAATCTGATTTCGATATTGACCATCTTGTGATGTCCATGTGTAGAGTCACCTCTTGCGCTATTGGAAAAAAGTGTTTGCTATGATCAGTGTGTTCTCTTGGCAAAACTCTATTAGCCTTTGTCCTGCTTCATTTTGTACACCAAGGCCATGCTTGCTTGTTATCCCAGTGATTTCTTGACTTCCTACTTTAGCATTCCAATCCCCTATGATGAAAAGGACATCTTTTTTTTGGTGTTAGTTCTAGAAGATGTTGTAGGTCTTCATAGAACCGATCAACCTCAGCTTCTTCTTTGGCCTCAGTGGTTGGGGCATAGACTTGAATTACTGTGATGTTGAATGGTTTGCCTTGGATTCGTACTGAGATCATCCTATCATTTTTGAGATTGTACCCCAGTACTGCTTTTCCCACCCTTTTATTGACTATGAGTGCTATTCCATTTCTTCTAAGGGATTCTTGCCCACAGTAGTAGATATGATGGTCACCTGAATTAAATTCACCCATGCTTGTCCATTTTAGTTCTCTGATTCCCAAGATGTCGATGTTCACTCTTGCCACCTCATGTTTGACCACCTCCAGCTTACCTTGATTCATTGATCTGACATTCCAGGTTCCTAAACAATATTGTTCTGTACAGCATTGGATTTTCTTTTCACCACCAGACACATCCACAGCTGAGTGTCCTTTCGGCTTTGGCCCAGCTGCTTCACTCTTTCTGGCGCTACTTGGAAATTCCCTCTGCCCTTCCCCAGTAGTATATTGGACACCTTCCGACCTGCGGGGCTCATCTTCTGGCGTCATATCTTTTAGCCTTGTGACACGTTCCATGGGGTTTTCTTGGCAAGAATACTGGAGTGGGTTGCCATTTCCTTCTCCAGTGGACCACATTTTGTCAGGACTCTCTGCCATGACCTGTCCGTCTTGGGTGGCCCTGCACGGCATCGCTTATGGCTTCACTGAGTTATAAAACAAGACTGTAACAATGTAAAGTAATCAATGGACCAAAGAAAATGCTGTTTTTTAATAAGCATGCACACTCAAGAATACTAAAGTTCAGAAACAATTTGAGAAGCATCCAAAGAAAAATTAAATCAATTTGGGGTCAGGTAAACACTTAATAAGAGATATTTCTCTGAATCTCCTGAATCAAACAGGTAAAAATAAAAGCTAAGTTACTTGACTTGTATATTAAAATGAAAGGATACTCTCCAACAAAATGTTGTTCTTTGTGAAAATTAAATTGATGAGTTTCTTCTGCATTTTACAATATCTAAGATTTGGTTATATGGTGACATCATGAAGCCAAATCAGCCCTACCAGCCTTTACTCTGAATGGGCAAATAATTTCTTCCTGTTCCACACACACACACACACATACACACACATATACACAGTGAGGGAAACAGGGTGTGTGCATTTTGTAAGGGATGCCGTTTCTTACAAAACATCCTGGGCTTTGGCTAAACCCTAGGCACACCTCTTGCTGAAGATGCAGAAATCTGAAAGGGCGTTGTTATTTACAATATGTGGTTTTTCAAGTTTGATGGTATGAATACAATTCTTAAAAAGAAGCACCAGCATTAGTCTTACTAGAATAAATGATGGAACTTTTCTTCAGAATAACAACCTATATATCTATAAATATTGTGGCCTATTCAATAAGATAAAAAGTAACAGTTTGACTTGAGAAATGAAGGATTACATTCAACTGAATTAGAAAGAGGAGTTTGTGCAAAGCATAGTTGGTGTTGACAAGTGAACCATGGAGCTTGTCTTTTATTGAGTTTTGTTCAGTTCAATAATGTATGAAAATGACAGCAGGAAAAGTATTATACTTATACATATGGATGGGATAGTCATGCATGAACATCCTGGACATGAAAAACTACTTCATCATTTTACTCAGACAATACTATTTTAC
This sequence comes from Heloderma suspectum, assembly GCF_057233095.1. Classification (NCBI taxonomy): domain Eukaryota; kingdom Metazoa; phylum Chordata; class Lepidosauria; order Squamata; family Helodermatidae; genus Heloderma; species Heloderma suspectum. Next base: position 77,808,665 of record NC_139462.1, read on the forward strand.
ATTGTCCTCAAAACAGCTTTAAACACCAGCAGTCAATGTGACCGTCGCACTGGGATCCAATTCCAGTGGTCGCTTTAAAAACGTCATGAATATGCATTCAAGGGCCTCCTGCCACTGGACTAATTATCAGTGATTGTCAGAGCTTGTGTAGCATGACCACAGTGCTTGGAAATCAATTCAGGAGCATATTACTTGTAACAACATACTGCAGAAAGCAAAAAAGAACTATATTGCTACATGGTTACAAGGAAAATGTAATTTCATTTAGTCGGAATGAGTTTAATTGGGTAGCAATTATATTTTTGCAAAGAATAATCATGGCAGTCCTATCTACATTTTATCCTTTCTGTGTGATGATTCCCCCCCTCCCGGCAAGAATGGGCAACTTTTTACATTTCTGCAGGCTATGTTATATTACCAACCCCCCACCCCAAGACTTTTCTTTAAAAATTAACAAGTAATTAGAGAGCGATGGACAGTTCTTATAGAAAATTATGGCCACAATCCAAGCAAAGTTAAATATGCTTGCACCTATTGATTTCAATGGGTTTTAGCATTCCTAAGGCTGCAATTCTATGCTCATTTACCTGGGAGTAAGTCCCATTGTTTCAGAGGGACTTCTGAATAAACATGTATAGGATTGTGCTGCACATTTCTATTGGATTGTGTCCATATATTTTAGCAAGCTTTAAGAACATTTAAGAAGTATGCAGTATAAAATGGTCTGTTCTACAAATGTGAATGAAAGTAAATGTAAACACCTCATATAGCAGTCTTCTTAGCGGATTCTGTCTAACTCAATAAAAAACAAATTAGCTATGTTGCCCTGCAGGCAAATTCTGTTGGATTCCATTTTAAAATTAAAACATCTGGACTAGGCTAAAGTTCCCATATACCTGATGAATACTGAATGCCATATTTACCCTTGTGGAAATCAGACCCTAAAAATGCCAGATAATTTAAGTTGCTGCCACCATCTATTTTGTTCATTGCCAACTTGGCTATGTTCCTATCTGCAGCCCAGTTTTTTTAATATTTTTCTCATACCCTTGGACATCTCCTCCTTCACATTCTTAATGAAGTTGTGCAGTGCTTCTGTTTCATTACATTGTATTATTAAATCATTAAGGGTACAATCTTATGCATGTCTAGACAGAAAAAAAATCCTACAAGTCCTAGCATTCCCCAGCCAGCATGGTTAGCTGGGGAATGCTGGGAGTGGTGTGAGTGTTTTCTGTCCAAAATTACATAGGAATGTGCCCTAAACTGCTTTGTGTATCAAAATGTTCAGACTTTCTTCTCATGGTGCTAAATTTCCTGGGCATGTCTTCATACTTACCAATCTTGTTCTGTGACTTTCTGCACCAATTCTTTACATCTTCTCCACTCACAAAATCACCTTCCATTATGACAGTAGGATGCATTAAAGAAATGTACATTAACTGAAAGCAGTAACAAGAGCCTTAAAATAACGCCCTCCACACAAAAAATAAATAATTGCATTTGAAAACATTAAATAAATATGCATATTATTATGAATAAACAACCTGTGTGGTCTCAAGATTATTTCTACCTCTGCTGATGTACTTTTGCATATCTCCATTCTGTAAAAGGTCGTCAAATGTTAAATGGCTGGGTGGATTTAAATTTCAGTCAATTCAGGGGTGGAACAGGGAGGTATTTGGTACTGTAGAGCCCCTTCCACCAACATGTGCAAAGTCTTGAGTGTGAACCAAGGCCTAGAAATGGACTGTGAACACCTGTATGCATATGCCCTGCTTGCCTTATGTGCCCACATCTTTCCACAGCAGAGATATCACTGCCGAAGTCATGGTCAAGTCCTGGAATCAGGGTTTGACTAAGGCTATTGATATAATTACTCCCAAATGTCCTCAGCCAAAACATATGATCATATTGGCTCTTAGTATTCTGAGGATCTGAGAGTGATGAAATGGCATAGTTGGCGATTAGAATGCATATGGTGGAAGACTCGAAGTGAGTATGACCAAACAAAGATTAGAGCCCATTTTAGGGCCTACTCAGTCTATTGCTGTGATGTAGGAGGAAAAAAAAGAGATATTTCTCCACCTCTATTGTGTCTACATAATGTCAGCCAAAGGAGCTTTTCAAGTGGTCAGGGCTATACTATAGCATTCCCCAGCCAGCATGGTTACCCTACTTGGTATAGGCCAAATGGGTCAGTAATCAGAACTTACAAAGGCCTGTTGTGATTCATTTACATTACATTTTGCAGATAAAATTGTTCATATCTTCTCTGATTTGAATGCCACAGTTTTGACTGAATCAGATATGGATGTAGGCACATTGGATGGATGTGGGCACATTGTCTCATCCTGTTGTTATCGATAATTTTAAACTTGGACAGCTACAAGCTGTAGGCAACTTGCTTCTTAGATCCTTGGCCTCCTGGCTAGTGAAATCTGCCATAGCTGGGCTTACAATATAGATATGAGAAGTGGTCAATGCCTCATTAAGGGATGGGGTAGTTCCAGAAGTCCTGATAGAGGCAGTAGTTAAACCACTGTTGAAGAAGCCAGAGCTATAATTGGCTATGGAGAATTATTGTCCAGTTTCAAATCCACCATTTCTGAGCAAGCTCTTGGAGCAGGTAGTGTCATGTCAGCTCTAGGATGTTTTGGATAACATTTATTTAGATCCATTCCAGTCTGGCTCTGACTCACGTTCAGGACAGAAACTGTCTTGGTTTCCCTGGTGGATGACTTACACTGGAGAATGGATGGGAGAAAATGTGACCCTGAGGGTGCTCCTGGATCTCTCAGTGGCTTTCAATACCATTGATCATGGGATCCTTCTAGACTGTCTCACTTGAATGGGATTTCGAGGCACAGTGCTGCAGTGGCTCTGGATTCTTTCTGGGAGGATAGGCCCATGCTGGGGAACTTTTGTTCCACTCCTTGACCATTCATATTTGAGGTGCCTTAAGTTTCTATCTGCCCCCCCCCTTTTTTTCAAAAACTGCATAAAACCTTTAGGAGAAGTCACCCAGAGTAGTGTCATAAATATGGGCATGACTTGCAACTCTACCTCTCTTTTCCACTATCAAATCCCAGGGGGTAGTTGAAACCCTGAGCAGGTGACTGGGGGTTCATATTAAAATGAATGAGGGCTAACAGTCGTGTGTGTGTGTGTGTGTGTGTGTGTGTGTGTGTTTTAAGGACCAGAACAAGCAACAGGTCAGGAAAACAATGGCTGCATGAACAGGTGAGAAAAGATGTGTGACAGAGTGAAGGTAGGGCTTTACTGGCCACAGAGTACTTCTAGCCATCCTGAGTCTCTTTTTTCTTTTCCTGCACCTTACCCTGCACCTTCATCTTATGCCTATCATTACTGGTTCTTTAGTTCTTGCCTAATGGGTCTTCTCAGCCCTTTGTTTTCATAAGTGAGCAGCGTTGTTGTTGTTCAGTCGTTAAGTCATGTCTGACTCTTCATGACCCCATGGACCATAGCACGCCAGGCCTTCCTTCGATGTTCAGTCTTGCCATCTCATGTTTGACCACCTCCAGCTTACCTTGATTCATTGTTCTTACATTCCAGGTTCCTAAACAATATCGTTCTTTACAGCATTGGACTTTCTTTTCACCACCAGACACATCCACAGATGAATGTCCTTTCGGCTTTGGCCCAGCCACTTCACTCTTTCTGACACTACTTGGAAATTCCCTCTACTCTTCCCCAGTAGTATATTGGACACCTTCCGACCTGAGGGGCTCATCTTCCGGCATCATATCTTTTAGCCTTGTGATACGTTCCATGGGGTTTTCTTGGCAAGAATACTGGAGTGGGTTGCCATTTTCTTCTCCAGTGGACCACATTTTGTCAGAACACTCCGCCATGACCTGTCTGTCTTGGGTGGCCCTGCACGGCATAGCTTATGGCTTCACTGAGTTATGCAAGCCCCTTCGCCACAACAAGGCAGTGATCCTTGTAGCAGTGATGTAGTGGTAAATGTTGAAGTGCATGTGCCTGGATGTGCCCGATCTCAGAAGCTAAGCAGGGTCAGCCCTGGTTAGTACTTGGAGGGAGACTGCCTGAATCAGGCTTCTTCCTGCATTGAGCAGGGGGTTGGACCTGATGGTCTTCTATGAATCCTATGAATTCTTCATAACAATCCCCATTCCCCATAGCCATGCTCCCATGGAGAATCCAAAAATGCAGGCAGATGTTTTGATCCATATTAACAACCCATCCTAGAAGTTTTCATCTCCACTGGAGAAGGTCTTTTGTCAAGCAAATGGGTCTTAATCGCCCATTCAAGACCAGGCCGCTGTGAAATACTTTGCATTACAAGAATCATAGAATCATAGAATAGTAGGGTTGGAAGGGGCCTACAAGGCCATCAAGTCCAACCCCCTGCTCAATGCAGGAATCCAAGTCAGAGCATCCCTGACAGATGGCTGTCCAGCCTCATCTTGAACGCCTCCAGTGTGGGAGAGCCCACCACCTCCCTAGGGAATTGGTTCCATTGTCATATTGCTCTAACAGTCAGGAAGTTTTTCTTGATGTTCAGCCGGAATCTGGCTTCCTGTAACTTGAGCCCATTCTTCCGTGTCCTGCACTCTGGGATGATCAAGAAGAGATCCTGGCCTTCTTCTCTGTGACAACCTTTCAAGAACTTGAAGAGTGCTATCATATCTCCCCTCAGTCTTCTCTTCTCAAGGCTAAACATGCCCAGTTCTTTCAGTCTTTCTTCATAGGGCTTTGTTTCCAGTCCTCTGATCATCTTTGTTGCCCTCCTCTGAACCCTCTCCAGTTTGTCTGCATCCTTCTTAAAGTGTGGTGCCCAGAACTGGACACAGTACTCCAGATGAGGCCTAACCAGTGCTGAATAGAGGGGAACTAGTACTTCCTGGGATTTGGAAGCTATGCTTCTATTAATGCAGCCCAAAAGAGCATTTGCCTTTTTTGCAGCCACATCACATTGTTGGCTCATATTCAGCTTGTGATTAGGGGTGCACAAAAGTCACTTACCTGGTCTCGCAGCTTTTCGCGGTAGGGGGGAGGCGCTTCGCTGCTCCCCCTGCGAAGTTCAGGCTGGGGGGGAGGCTTCCTGCCTCACCTGGCCGAAATTCAGGCCGGGGGGGAGGCTTCCCGCCTCGCCCGGCCGAAATTCAGGCCGGGGAGGAGATGTCTCGCCTCGCCCGGCCGCGAAATTAAAAGTTAAAGAAAAAAAAACGCCCCCGTGATAGGCTACGTGACGATTAACGTAGACTATCATGGCTAGATCTGCAAAGTCAGCCATGATAGGCTATGTCAATCGTCACGTAGCCTATCACGGGTGACTTTAAAAAAAAAAAAAGCGCGTACGCAAATGGCGGCCCCCATAGGGAGCCGCCATTCGCGTTCCTTATTTGGTCGCTGTAGTCTACATAAATCTTTATGTAGACTACGGCGAAAATAAGGGCAACGCAAATAGCATTGCCCTTATTTTCGCCGTAGTCTACGTATTCTTTACGTAGACTACAGTGACCAAATAAGGAACGGGAATGGCAGCTCCCTATGGGGGCCGCCATTATCCATACGTGCTTTTTTTTTTTTTAAGTCACCCGTGATAGGCTACATGACGATTGACGTAGCCTATCACGGGTGACTTTGCAAATCTAGCCGTGATAGGCTACGTTAATCGTCACGTAGCCTATCACGGGGGTGTTTTTTTTCTTCTTTTATTGGAATGGCGGCGGCGGCAGCCGGTCGAAAGACCGGCTGCCGCTCCCGCCCCGGACGAAGACCCGACGAACCGCCGGCCGGACCCGCCGCCAGGAGGGACATTCGCCAAAGGTAAGTCCCGTCCCGGGGGGGGAGCGGGGGGGCGGAGAATTTCTCCCCGAAACTTGTTCGGGGGGCCGAGCGCCAACGTGTTCGGCCCCCCGAACAAGTTTCGGGGAGAAATTCTCCACCATCCCTACTTGTGATTGACAATAATTCCAAGATCTTTCTCGCTTGTAGTGTTGATGAGCCACGTATCCCACATCTTGTAACTGTGCATTTGGTTTCTTTTTCCTAGATGCAGAACTTGGCATTTATCCCTATTAAATGTCATTCTGTTGTTTTCTGCCCAGTGCTCCAGTCTATCCAGATCACTTTGCATTTCGTTTCTGTCTTCCAAAGTACTAGCTATCCCGCCCAATTTTGTGTCATCTGCAAATATGATCAGCATTCCCTGCACCTCCTCCTCCAAGTCATTAATCAAAATGGTGAAGAGCACTGGGCCCAGGACTGAGCCCTGCGGTACCCCACTCGTTACCTCTCCCCAGTTTGAGAAGGTCCCATTGATAAGCACTCTTCTGTAGCCAACTATGGATCCACCGGATCATTGTTTCATCTAGCTCACTTTGAGCTAGTTTGCTCATCAGGATATCATGGGGCACTTTGTTGAAAGCTTTGCTGAAGTTGAGGTATATGATGTCTACAGCATTCCCACGGTCTACAAGGGAGGTTGCTTGATCAAAAAATGAGATGCAATTTGTCTGGCAGGACTTGTTTTTGACAAATCCATGTTGGCTTCGAGTAATCACAGCATTGTTTTCAAGGTGCTTACAGATGGATTGCTTTATCAACTGCTCCAGAATTTTCCCAGGGATTGATGTCAGACTGACTGGTCTGTAGTTCCCAGGTTCCTCCTTTGTGTCCTTTTTGAAGATAGGGACAACATTAGCCCTCTTCCAGTCATCTGGCACTTCACCCATCCTCCATGATTGCTCAAAGAGAATAGACAGCGGTTCTGAGAGTTCTTCTGCCAGTTCCTTTATTACTCTAGGATGCAGTTCATCTGGCCCTGCAGATTTGAACTCATTCAAAGTCATTAGGTGTTCCTTGACCATATGCCTATCGATCTCAAGTTGCAATCCTGCCCATTCAGCCTGCACTTTGCCTTTGCCAGGGGGGTCATAGACCCTCTTTTGGGAGAAGACTGAGCCAAAGTAGGAATTGAGCACCTCTGCCTTTTCTTTGTCATCTGTTATCGTTTTGCCATCTTTATGTAATAGCTGAACCACCATTTCTTTCCTCTGCCTTTTACTATGCACGTAGCTGAAGAAAGCCTTTTTGTTGTTTTTAGTATCCCTCGCTAACCTCAGCTCGTTCTCAGCTTTAGCCTTCCTGACGCCATCCCTGCAATTCTGTGCTACCTGCCTGTACTCTTCCTTTGTTACTTGGCCTTCTTTCCACTTCCTATATGTGTCCTTTTTTGTTTTCAGGTCATCTCTAAGCTTTTTGTGAAGCCACATTGGCTTCTTCTGTTGTCTTCCACCTTTTCTTCTTGTTGGAATTGTTTGTGATTGTGCCTTGAGAATTTCCTTTTTTAAAAGCTCCCACCCATCTTGGACTCCTTTTCTCGTTAACGTCACTTGCCATGGGACCTTACTGATCATTGTTCTGAGTTTATTAAAATCAGCTTTCCTAAAATCCAGGGTACGCGTTTGACTACACTCAGCTTTTTCTTCCCTTAGAACCAAGAACTCAAGTGCAACATGGTCGCTTTCCCCGAGAGTTCCTGTAACTGCTACTTTATCCACTAAGTCATCTCTGTTGGTTAGGATCAAGTCAAGGATAGCCGATCCTCTAGTTCCTTCCTCTACTTTCCGTAGGAGGAAGTTATCTGCCACACAAGTCAGGAATTTCCTGGAGGGGCCATGTTTTGCAGAATTTGTCTCCCAACAAATATTGGGGAAATTGAAGTCCCCCATTGCTACTACATCATGCTTCCTTAAAACATTGGCTATTTGCTTTTCAAAAGTTTCATCCTCGACTTCTCCTTGGTTGGGTGGCCGGTAGTAGACTCTGACCACCAGGTTCCTTTTATTCTTTGCTCCATTTATTTTGATCCAGATGCTCTCGATGGGGCTACCAAGCTGATCCTCCTGTATTTCTGTGCAGAGATATGTATTTTTCACATACAGTGCAACCCCACCCTGCTTTCTGTTCCTCCTGTTCTTTTTGAACAAGTTATATCCATCAATTGCTGTATTCCAGTCATGAGAGTCATCCCACCAAGTCTCAGTTATACCTATCAAGTCATAATTTCCCTCCTGTATTAAGAGTTGAAGTTCGTTCTGTTTGTTTCCCATACTCTGGGCATTAGTATATAGACATCGAAGACCATGTGCTTCATAGTCTGGCTTTCTTCCTACATGTGTCTGAAGACTATTATTGGGCGCTATCAGAGCTGTTCACTCCGTTGCAGTGCATGCGCCTACGTCCATTCTTGCCCCCAACATTACATCTCCCTTCCCCATAGGATTCAGTTTAAAGCCCTCCTGATGAAGTTCTTCATGCTGTGGCCAAACACATTCTTCCCATCCTTTGTGAGGTGCAACCCATCCCTAGCCAACAGCCCATCTTCCCGGAAGTATAGCCCGTGGTCCCAGAATCCAAATCTCTCTCGTCGGCACCACCTTCGCAGCCAGTCATTCACCCGGAGTATTTTTCGTTCCCTTTCTATCCCTCTTCTAACTACTGGAAGGATGGATGAGAAAACTCTCTGGGCCCCAAAGTACTTGAGTCTTCTTCCCAGAGCTTCAAAGTCTGACATGATTTCTTCGTAGCTCCGCTTGGTGGTATCATTTGTTCCCACATGGATGAGAAGAAAGGGATACTTGTCAGTGGGCTTTATGAGTGCAGGCAACCTTTCAGTCACGTCTCTAATTCATCCTCCTGGGAGACAACATACCTGGCAAGTCCACAGGTCTTCACGACATACTTGGGTCTCGATCCCACGCAGCAAGGAGTCTCCCACTACTACCACTCTTCTCTTCTTCTTGTTGTAGGCCTGGGTTTCATCACCTCTGTTTGACTGACCTTCAGCCTCTTGCTCACTCTCATGTAGGTTCCCCTGTGATTCTTCCTCTGCAGGCTGTCCTCCAGTCTCATCCGCAAGTACCTGGAATTGGTTTCACAGCTCCACTGCTTCCCCTGGTGCAGAGTGGCATCTAGTTCTTCTTCTCCTAACTGTCACCCTTTTCCAAGGAGTATCCTCTACTCCATTTTTCTTCACCTCAGCATTTCCCACTGCCTCATCTTGCTGTTGCTCTTCAAGCTTCTGGTCTTCCCTTTGCTGCTGTAGTTCCCCCATTCTGTCCAAGGACTCTTCGTGTTCTCTTATGCCCCGAAGGGTCAACAGTCACCGCTCCAGTCCACTTACTTTCTCTTCCAGCAGCGTGATCAACTTGCACTTGTTGCAGGTGTAGGCCATGTTGTTCTCAGGAAAGAAAACAAACATTGCACACACCTTGCAGGTCACCACCACTGGACAGTCTTGTCCTTCCATAGCCTCTTTTCCCTTTTTGTGTCTAGCTTTGTGATTGTTCTAGACTAGCCTGTGCCTGTTCCTCTACTCAGTAGAGGTTAAAAGCAGAGTCCCACTTGTGTGAAAGTGTGTGTTACAAGACAAATAAATGGAAAAAAGTTAGTTAAAAATAAAATTTAAAAAATGGAAAAAAAATGTTAGGGGCCTCCTCCTTGACCTCCCCTGTCAAACTCCCCTGGCCAACTCCTGTTTGCTCCCCCTGTCTGCTCGCTCTGGTCGCTTGCTCTCTGGGAGCTTGCTTGCTTCTGTAGTCCCTGGACCAGCTGGAGCAGCTTGCTCTGCTCTGCTCTGCTCAGCTGGGAGGCGGGAAACAGATTGAATAGAATGGCTCCTAATCGTACACTATTACTGGAGAAATCCATTCCCCCCTGGCTACTGTGAGGCTTGCAGCCAAGCTCAGAAGGAATAGGGAAGCCTGGGTGGGGTAGCAGATGACATCATCATCCCTGCTAATCCAAAAGACCCAGTGCTTCAACCCTGCAGACCCAGGCTCCACTACAGCAGGGTAACTGAGTAGGCTGCTCCCTCCTGTTCTGATGTTTCCTTGCTGGATTCACATTCTGTATTTGGATTCTGCTGCTGAGATGCCAAAGAACTGCAAAGGAGAAAAAAAAAAGTTTTAAGGGAAATAGTCTTCATTTATTATATGGTTGATTAAAACACAGTGTCTTCTCTCTGAAACCTTGAAGGAAGAGCATCTTGGGCATAGCTGTCACAATATCTGCCAAGCTACAGTGACATTGCATGCTATTGGGGATAGTCATTTTTAAAAAATTTCCACAACAAATTATGCAACTATGTGGGATGAATTCCCTTCTCCCTTCATCCTGGATGCTGCCAAATCATCCTTGCTGGTGACAACTTACCCACACATTTTTGGAATTCCTCTGAAGAACAAACTTTTGACTTTGAAAGAGCCAAAGTGGACTTACTGATAAATCCTTCCCCTCTCCCCAAATTCTCCAAGATCTTTTGGATGCATAGTTGTCAGAGAGTCACACAGAGACAGAGAGACAAGCTAGAACAGATATTGGGCCTCTACACACCAGGCTTTTTATCCTGCAACTTACTGGGGCTTCTGCTTCTGGGTAGGGGTGGACGAAAGTCACTTACCTGTCCTAGAAGCTTGTTCGCGGTGGGGGGGAGGCGCTTCGCTGCTCCCCCCGTGAAGTTCAGGCCAGGGGGGGAGGCTTCCCGCCTCGCCCGGCCGAAATTCAGGCCGGAGGGGAGGCTTCCCGCCTCGCCTGGCTGAAATTCAGGCCGGGGAGGAGGCGCCTCGCCTCGCCCGGCCGCGAACTCAAAAGTTTTTTTTAAAAAAACAAAAACACCCCCGTGATAGGCTACATGACGATTAACGTAGCCTATCACGGCTAGATCTGCAAAGTCAGCCGTGACAGGCTACGTTAATCATCACGTAGCCTATCACGGGTGACTTAAAAAAAAAAAAAAGCGCATATGCAAATGGCGGCTCCCTATGGGGGCTGCCATTATCCGTACGCGCTTTTTTTTTTTTTTTTAAAGTCACCCATGATAGGCTGTGACGATTTATGTAGCCTATCACGGCTGACTTTGCAAATCTAGCCGTGATAGGCTACGTTAATCGTCACGTAGCCTATCACGGGGGCGTTTTTGTTTTTTTTTCTTTGATTGGAATGGCGGCGGCAGCAGCCGGTCAAAAGACCAGCTGCCGCTCCTGCCCCGGACGAACACCCGCCAAACCTCCAGCCGGACCCGCCGCTGGGAGGGACATTCGCCAAAGGTAAGTCCCGTCCCGGGGGGGGGGCGGGGGGGGCGGGGGGGCAGAGAATTTCTCCCCGAAACTTGTTCGGGGGGCTGAACACGTTGGCGCTCGGCCCCCCGAAGTTTCGGGGAGAAATTCTCTGCCATCTCTACTTCTGGGTTCTTTCGGGATTAAGATCAGCTTCTTACATGGTCTGACAAGCAGACAAGTAAATGTAAGATCCTGGATGCAAATTGAAGAGGGAAATCTCTGACCACAATATATAACAGTAAGAAACAAGCCCCTTTGCCAACACATTTCTCTGTTTCTTCACCAAGGCCAGTCACCCAAAGGTGCAAGCAAATGAGTAAACTCAAGAGGACACTCCCCCCCCCCACTTGTGATTGCTCCCCCTTACCCAGGCCAGCAATTTAAGAAACAAACTTTTGTTTCAACATTAACACAATTTTATAAGTCAATAAATAATAACACAATAAATACTGAGAGTGCCCCAGAGAACAAAGCAATATACCTGACTGTGCTGGAGATGCAGTGGGGAAGTTCTTATGGAGGACTCACAGCCTCAGGGAAATAGCTCGGAATAGCTCGGCTGAGAGTTCTCATTTAATATGAACTCTCGTTCCATGTATGCAAGTTTCTTCACATGTGCAGGATCAAAGCGCATCTTGGAAGCTGTAGAATGGAAATGCATAGTTTGGCATGATGTCATGCATCACTTCTGTAAACTGCCCAGAGAGCTTCAGCTATGGGGTGGTGTAGAATTGTAATAAATAATAAAATCACCATGTTATGGACCATATTACGATTTGTTGTTTTCATGTGGCCTGCTGTGTGATGCAAGGTTTACTCACCATTGCCAATCACTGGTATATGATGGAGCAATGAAGATGGGACCTGCAGAGTCCTCCTCCTCATGGAGCTAGAGCTGTGATGGCAATGACAAGGAGGGAAGCAGTGGGAGGGAAACCGGATCATTCAAGGCCAAACAAGTACAAGTGCAGAAATGGCATTGTTTAGGTGCAGACTGAGCACCCTTCCCTATCAATTCCAAACTTAACAGCAAATTCATAATACATCGATCCAGGCTCACTACAAAGGTGAGCATTATGAGCAGGCAAGTTTCAACCAACAAGCTAAATAACTACAAAATTCAGCAGCAGCACCACTCAAAACCAGCACTTTAAATTGGGCTTGGAAATGTACTGGTAACTAGGGCAGCTGCTGGTGCAGAATGCAGTAAAAGAGAACATTTGGGAAGATAAAAATGATCTGGGACAAAAGCACTGCTAGCTTTAGGTTGCAATCCTAAGCACACTTAGGACGTAAGTCCCACTGAAAAAAGTGGGATTTCCTTCCATGTAAACATGCATAGGGTTGAGTTATATGACAGATTTTACTTTTCCTTGCTCATTTATTCCTTTGCTCATTTGTTTAGGCTTTCAGAATATATTTTCCTTACAAATCTTTTTATGCAAAAAGGATAAATGATTAACATTTGAAAATAATCTCCTGTAATATCTCTTGTAGTATATCCATATTGACATTTTAAAAGCTTCCTTCTGCGATAAATTCTTATGACCATCTGCTGAGGATCACTGTCAGCTATAAAGTACATTAATATACATTTTCAAAGGACTATATTAATCTTCACATGATTTTTGTTATTCAGTTGTTCAGTCGTGTCCGACTCTTCGTGACCCCATGGACCATAGCACGCCAGGCCTTCCTGTCCTGCGTTCTCTCCCGGAGTGTGCTCAAGTCCACATTCATTGCATCGGTGATGCTATCTAGCCATCTCATCCTCTGCTGTCCCCTTCTCCTTTTGTCTTCAATCTTTCCCAGCATCAGGGTCTTTTCCAGTGACTTTTCTCTTTGCATTAGGTGGCCAAAATATTTGAGCTTCAGCTTCAGTATCTGTCCTTCCAATGAGCACTCAGGATTGATTTCCTTTAGGATGGACTGATTGGACCTCCTTGCAGTCCAGGGGACTCGTAAGAGTCTTCTCCAGCACCACAGTTCGAAAGCATTGATTCTTTGGCGCTCAGCCTTCCATATAGTCCAGCTCTCACAGCCATACGTTGCTACTGGGAAAACCAGAGCTTTGATTAGATGGACCTTTGTCGGCAAGGTGATGTCTCTGCTTCTTACTATGCTGTCTAGGTTTGCCATAGCTTTCCTCCCAAGGAGCAAGCGTCTTTTAATTTCATGGCTACAGTCACCGTCTGCGGTGATCTTGGAGCCCAAGGAAGTAAAATCTGTCACTGCTGCTATTTCTTCCCCTTCTATACGCCAGGAAGTGATGGGGCTAGATGCCATGATCTTAGTTTTTTTAATCTTGAGTTTCAAACCAGCTTTTGCACTCTCCTCTTTTACCCTCAACAAGAGGCTCTTTAGATCCTCTTCGCTTTCTGCCATTAGGGTGGAATCATCTGCATATCGGAGGTTGTCGATAATTCTCCCGGCAATCTTAATTCCGACCTGTGATTCCTCCAACCCGGAGTTTCTCATGATGTACTCTGCATATAAGTTAAATAAGCAGGACGACAATATGCAGTCGTGTTGTACTCCTTTCCCAATTTTGAACCAATTGGTTGTTCCATGTCCGGTTCTTACTGTTGCTTCTTGGCCCTCGTACAGGTTTCTGAGGAGACAGGTAAGGTGGTCTGGTACTCCCATCTCTTTAAGAATTTGCCACAGTTGTTGTGATCCACACAATCAAAGGCTTTAGCATAGTCAATGAAGCAGAAATAGATGTTTTTCTGGAATTCTCTTGCTTTCTCCATGATCCAGCGAATGTTGGTGATGATAGACTAGTCCAACATCTCAGCTCTTATATATTTCCATGATATCATTCTTAGTCTAACTTCAGCTCCCTTCTGATGAATACACTGATGCATAGTGAAAGAAAATAAAAACAACTCTGACTTGCACAGTGATTCTGCTAAGACTCAGGCATTTTCACAGGTGTAACCCATGTTCATAACTGTCTTCCATATGCCATTTAGCTACAATCATTTGATTCAATGGGTATGTCAGATAGCTGTTTTGTGTGTTTTTTTCTGGCTGACTGCAAAAAAATCTCAAATGGTAGATAATTTATAAAAGTAGTCCTAAATACATTTAAAAGCTTTCTTTCCCATTGGCATCCTGTGGTCAGTGATAGTGTGTTATATGTAGTATATGCTATTTGTTCCATTTGTTATTCTCTCACTGTCCTTTCTCTGTTCCCTTCTGTTCATGGGCTGTGAGCAGACATATGAAACTGCCTGATCATATCAGTGTGAGGGAACTGTTGCATTATCACTTCTTTATTTATCACTTATGCGATTTATCAAGGAGCATGGGGTGACATGGGCTTATCCCATTTGATTCTCATAAAAGCCCCATGTGGTCACTATCTCTCAAAATCTACCTCACAGGAGGCTGTGAAGTTAAAACGGGATAAAACCCCATGCACTACACCACCCTGACTTGCTTGAAGGAAAGGCAAGAGACAAATGCGATAGATTAGATAAGAGGGATGCACAGCATCCCTGTGCTCACCCTAAAGGAATTGTTCCAACTGTACATGGGCAAAAGACTGAAGTTTTGTGCAGTGCTGGCTCCAGGTTTTTGAGGGCCCTTGGGCAAGACACCCTCAATGGGCCCTCTCCCTCAGTGAGCCTACCTTCTCGCCGCCATTGTCATGAGTTGCTGTTGCTCCACCTCCTCTTTATCATCATTGCTACCACTTGCTTGCTTGACAGGCAGAGACAGCCAGTGAGAAAGCAGGCAGTGGCATCTCCTGCTCCTCCTCCTCCTCCTCCTCATCACCACTATTGTCTGAGCCAGAGCAAGAGGCAGGTGAGCAAGCAGGTTGCCATGGTGAAGAGGAGGAGCAAGTCCAGGGGGAGCTTGTCAGTGGGTCCCTGCTGAGGTGTGGTAGGTACCCAACTATGCCTTCACGCTGGCCCTGATTTTGTGCACACTCCAAGTGCCCATTGCTGCCATCCCCCTGCTCTTTCCACATGGTCCCACCAAACTTCCCTGGAGCAGAGGATGGGGGAAACAGCAAAAGCAGGCATTCCAATTCCTCAGAAGAATGGGGGGGGATCCCCCAAGGAGGGGATTGGGACCACCAGGCTCAACATCTCCAATTGGAATGTGATTATTCACACCATTTTCCACTCAGGATACTAGGATGTGTCACACCACCCTTAGTGGGAAAGGATGCACCACCGCTACCTTTGCCACCACTGCCTTCCCCCTTCACCTGTCTTTGGGAAGTTTGGTGGGCCCTTGAAGGAGGGCCCTCAAGCTGCAAGTCCAGTGGCCCTGCTCACTCCACACCTCCTCATGAGAAACTGAACAGGGCTCATCCCTTTTACAAGCACTCTAGTTTCTCATGACATCCTTAATAAATAAGTCTTCATATTCAGGTCATCACCTCCCTTTGTAATGCAGAGATATGAACCTCCCAATGCAGAGATATGAACCTGAATTGTGGATAGGAAACCACCACTGCCCCACACACAGACAGAGACACACACACAAAAAAAATACTGTTTCCACACTATTTACAACTCAAAGGCAGGTGAGACAAGCAAAATAGCTCAGAACAATATTTTCTCCAAGTGAACATTTGGAGAAAGAGCCTCCTGTCCTTCTCTCTCTCTCTCTCTCTCTCTGAACATCTTTACCAAATGCTGTGTAGAAAACACAGACAGAGCTCCTGGGGTCTCCATGAAAACATAGCTTTCATTTCAGTATAAGTTGTAAATATTTCATGAAGAACATATAAGTTAATAGTGCTACTCCAGATTGAGTCCTATGCATCATAGATCAGCATCTGGCCTATGACTCTTATTATCAGTGGGAATTGCAGATGTGTGTCTAAGGGCAAAAACTATGCCTGAGTGGAAGTATGACGGATCAAAACGTTGTAAGCCCACGGCTTGAAATAAAGCAACAGTGAAGGAGTGCTCTGAGCCACGTAAGCTGGCAAATGGAAAGGAAGAGCAACTCCCCACCCCCTTTTCTGGCAGTACATGAATTAGACACTGAATCATGGAGTCAAACCTCCGGTAACGTGTTTCCCATAGACAGATTTTTTTAACAATGTCTCAACTACACTTGCGTAACTTATGCTTACAGGTGTATTTTTCTCACTTCCAACTTCTAGCACTTTCAGTATCTTATATATTTAAACTCCACACTTTGTAAATGTTGCTTTTGTTTCTGAATCATCAGTGAGCAGGCTTTTAAAATGTACTAACTACTGTATACAATGACATTTCACCAATCTGCTCTTTGCAGTTACATCTAGGAAATTTAATTGCTTGAGTAACATCAAGGTTAATGTTGATGACTGCCTTCCATATGCCATTTACTACAGTGATCATTTAATTCACTGGCAGCGCAATCCTATGCATGCTTACTCAGAGGTAAGTCTCTTTCAATGAGGCTTACTCCCTAGTAAGTGTGTTTAGCATTTCATCCTAAATCAGACAGAGGAGTAGTCTTTCCTTGATGACTGAAAAGAAATGTTTATTTTCAGCATACTAAGGTAGTTAATTTATAAAAGTAACCCTAGAAAATGTGCAGTGACTGACTTCTATGGATGATGTCTGGTCTATTGCTCCTGTCTGCCCTTGCCTGACTTGTCGTTAGTTCTTATTTCCAATCCTCCAGCCTCCAAGTCTTGCTTCTAATTGCTTGTCTACTTTGCCTTGCTACAACTAAAGTCTAACTTTGAAAAATACAATATGGTTTGCATAAGTACTCAATAAACAAAAACGTTGCAGTTTAACATGCTGTTTAACATGAAACATGCTTTCCATGTTCACTCAAGCTCCAAAATGCCAGGAAATTATGGTTGTTAAGGCACACACCGTTAGGAGATTCAGGCAATATGGATTCAGTATGGTATCCTGTGCTGTGCCTAGTTCCAGCTTCACCACTACTTTGGCGCTGGATTGCTGTCAGTGGCAGAGTGGTGGACCTAAGTTGCAGATATATCTCTTTGCTGGAATAGACACATGGATTCTGCAACTGAAGCTATCTGTTTGGCTATTTGTTTTGTCAATAGGACTGGTTCTTTTTGGATATTCAGAGGCAATGAACACACCAATGGGTGAAGGAAAGTTTATTTAGATAACACAGGCTAATAAAGCAAGATAATACATTAGAAGCATAAAGCATACATTCCTTGAGTCACCAGGAATCCCATACTCTTATCAGATCAGCAAATCAGATAAGAGCAGTGATGAATGACTTCATAACAGTCTGACCCATAGCACCAGCTCCGGATCAGCCTACAGCAAGGTTCTGAGTCTCCAATCTCCCTCAAAGATCTATATACACTCAATGGGCTCTTTCTTCTCCCCTCATATTGGGAGAAACGAACTAGCCTGCATCACTAGCAGGCAGCCAAATGGCAGTAGTGAACTATGGACAACCTTGGGTTTCTTTGCTAAAGATAAGCACTGTTTCCTAGGCAGACAGCTGAATCCAGAAGCTGGGCTAATAGTGTACAATTGATAGGGATGTTGGAGAATTCTGCCACCGACTCCAGTGAAGCCAGATTCTTTAGAATCCAGCCCCCCCCGAGTCCGTGGTGGAACAGATTACACCCCCCCGCCACCCCCCAAAATCCCCCCTGGAACGGACCTACCTGGCAGCGGCGGCAGCTCCGGCAGTGGCTCCGGCGGTGGCTCTGGGTTGTCTTCCAGCCGCTGCCTAGGAGTGTACGAAAGTCACTTACCTGGTCTCGCAGCTTGCTTCGCGGTGGGGGGGAGGCGCTTCGCTGCTCCCCCCAAAGTTCAGGCTGGGGGGGGAGGCTTTCCGCCTCGCCCGGCCGAAATTCAGGCCGGGGGGGAGGCTTCCCGCCTCGCCCAGCTGAAATTCAGGCCGGGGAGAAGCGCCCCGTCTCCCCGGCCGCGAACTTCAAAAGGAAAAAAAAAAAACACCCCTGTGATAGGCTACGTAATGATTAACGTAGCCTATCACGGCTAGATCTGCAAAGTCAGCCATGATAGGCTACGTTAATAATCACGTAGCCTATCACGGCTGACTTTGCAGATCTAGCCGTGATAGGCTACGTAAATCCTTACGTAGCCTATCACGGGGCTTTTTTTTTTTTTTACTTTTCTTTTGAAGTTCGCGGCCGGGGAGACGGGGCGCTTCTCCCCGGCTTGAATTTCAGCCGGGCGAGGCGGGAAGACACCTCTCCTCGCATGAACTTCGGGGGGAGAAGCGAAGCGCCTCCCCCCCACCGCGAAAAAAGCTGCGGGACAAGGTAAGTCCCTTTCGTACATCCCTACAGAGAATTCCACCACGGATCATGGTGATCCCCCGAAATCTGAGGTGGAATGAAGCCCCCCTGCCCCCTCACCCCATGAAACGGGCCCGGAATGGAGCACCTACCTGCTGCCGTCCGTGCTGCATTGCGAATAGGGATGTACGAAAGTGACTTACCTTTTTGTGGATTCTGTAGGAATGTCACAGAATTCCGCCACGGAGTGAGGCCGAATACCAGTGCATTCAGCCCCCTGAACTCCATGGCGGAACAGCCTGCCCCCCCACCCCCCCACGGATCCCCCCCAGGACGAGACTCACCTGGGGCGGATCTTCCGGGCGGCTGTGGCTCCGGTGGCTGCGGGTCTTCCGACCGGCTGCCACCGCTGCCATTTCCAGGCTTGTGTTAAAAAAAAAAAAAAAAATGTGATAGGCTACGTAAATCTTTACGTAGCCTATCATGGTTGGGTAGGTAAAACAAAAACAAAAAAACCACGTACGCAAATGGCGGCGGCTAAGGCCGCCGCCATTTGCGTTCCTTCTTTTTACCGTCTTAATCTACGTAAATATTTACGTAGACTATGACGGCGAAAATAAAGGGGAACGCAAATAGCGTAGCGGGTGCTATTTGCATCCCCTTTTGATTCGCCGTTTTAGCCTACGTAAAGATTTACGTAGGCTAAAATGGTGAATGAAAAAGGGAGGCAAATAGCGCCCACTACGCTATTTGCGTTCCCCTTTATTTTCGCTGTCATAGTCTACATGAATATTTACGTAGATTAAGACAGCCAAAAGGAAGGAACACAAATGGAGGCGGCCATAGCCGCCATTTGCGTACGCGGTGTTTTGTTTTTGTTTTTACCTACCCAGAGCCCTCCATGGCTGGAAATCCGGCTGCGGACAGCTCTGGCCTGGCTGGGCCAGGCCTGGCCAGCTGCTCCGTGGAGCTGCCGCAGAGCAGAGCCGGCCGTTCGAGGATTCCGGGGGGAGGAACGGAGCACCTCCCCCCCATCAACATAATCCACGAAAGGTAAGTCACTTTCGTACATCCCTAGGATTCTGTTCATGGTGGGGGGGAAGGCGATCCAGTCCTCCCCCCCGGAATCCTCGACGGCTGGCTCTGCTCCGCGGCGGCTCCGCGAAGCAGCCGGCCAGGCCAGGGCCATCCGCAGCTGGATTTCCGGCCGCAGTGGCTCCTGGGTAAAAAACAAAAACAAAAACTGCATATGCAAATGGCGGCAGCTACGGCCGCCACCATTTGCGTTCCTTATTTTTCGCTGTCTTAGTCTACGTAAATATTTACATAGACTATTATGGCGAAAATAAAGGGGAATGCAAAAAGCATACTGGGCACTACTTGTGGCCCTTTTTGATTCGCCGTAATAGTCTACATAAATATTTACATAGACTAAGACGGCGAAAAATAAGGAAGGCAAATGGCGGCGGCTGTAGCCGCTTCCATTTGCGTACGCCATTTTTGTTTTTGTTTTAAACGGGATGTGATAGGCAACGTAAGTCTTTACGTAGCTGATCACGTCTCTGTAAAAAACAAACAAACCCAGACTGCAAATGGTGGCGGCGGCAGCTGATCGGAAGACCAGCTGCTGAACCCGCCACCGGAGCCGCCGCCGCCTGGAACATCTGCCCTAGGTAAGTCTCATCCTGGGGGGGATCCATGGGGGGGCAGGGGCAGGCAGTTCTGCAACAGATTTTGGGGGGCCAAATGCACTGGCATTCGGCCTCACCGAGATCCGTGGTGGAATTCTCTGACATCCCTAATTTAGGGCTGTACGAAAGTCACTTACCTTTTCGCAGCTTGCCTTCGCGGTGGGGGGGAGGCCCTTCGCTTTTCCCCCCGAAGTTCAGGCGAAAGGGGGGGAGGCTTCCCGCCTCGCCCGGCCGAAATTCAGGCCAGGGGGGAGGCTTCCCGCCTCGCCCGGCCGAAATTCAGGCCGGGGAGAAGCGCCCCATCTCCCCGGCTGCGAAACAAAAAGTAAAAAAAAAAAAAAAAGACCCCGTGATAGGCTACGTGATGATTTACGTAGCCTATCACGGCTAGGTTTCCAAAGTCAGCCGTGATAGGCTATGTAAATCGTCACGTAGCCTATCAGAGGTGACTTTGAAAAAAAAAAAGTGCGTATGCAAATGGCGGCGGCCCATGGGCACCGCCATTTGCGTTCCTTATTTTGGTACGTCTAGTCTACGTAAAGATTTACATAGACTACAGCGAAAATAAGGGCCACACAAATAGCTACGTGATGATTTACGTAGCCTATCACGGCTGACTTTGGAAATCTAGCCGTGATAGGCTACGTAAATCATTACGTAGCTTATGCACGGGTGTTTTGTTTTGTTTTTACTTTAGTTTTTTTTTTTTGCAATGGTGGCGGCTGGAGCCGGTCGGGAGACCGGCCGCCGCCCCCGCCCGCGACGAACCGCTGCTGAACCGCCGCCAGGACCCGCCGCCGGGAGGGACATTCGCCAAAGGAGGGGGTGGGGGGGTGGCGGAGAATTTCACCGCCGATTTCGGGGGGAGGAATGAGTTGGCGCTCGGCCCCCCGAAGATTTGGGGAGAAATTCTCCGCCATCCCTACCCTAATTGCGAATGGCAGCCGCATCTGCAGCCACCATTCGCTTCTTCCATATAGCCTTGATAGGCTATGTGTCAGGGTGGACACTGAGCCCATAGAATCCCAGAGTAGTTCTGATTCTGAGGAAGAGCAGTCGCTTCTGGGAGAGGAGTGCACTCCTCTTTCCCAGGGCCCACAGCTGACAGAGATTCCTCCCACCAGCATTCCTAGATTAGAAAGCAGTCCAGGGAGTGACCGAGCAGAGGTAGCAGACTTGGTGGATGCGCGACGCAGACGCAGAGAGCGGCGCCAGATGGAGGGCGTGGAAAGGAGGTGCAGTGCCCGTTTGGCACGCAAACAACGGCTGCGCCCCGAGGATCCAAGGGAAAATGGGAGGGTCTCTCCCTGGTCCTTAAGTTCAGGGGTCTGCCAGTAATTCCCTTTCAAACGGGGACCAACTGTTCCAACTTAGGGCATAGGTACTGTGCTGCTCAGATCTAGTTGCTAACGGTATAGTTGTTAAGTTGTAAAAGAAGAATAAAGCTTTGAAAGGAATCCCTTTGTCTGTGTCTGGACTTGGCTACTGGATTAGACTGAGAGAGGCCTCCAAGGAGCCCTTGACAGCTTGGTCCCCGTTCCTCTTTTTTTTTCTCTCCTCTCTCTCTCTCTTCTCCTATTGCCTTATGGAGGGTGCCGAGAACCCAGCGGTGCAAGCTCTGGCGCAAAAGAACCAGATGCTCCGTGATCAGGTGGCTCAACTGACGGCTGCCGTGCAGAATCTACAGGCAGCGTTTCAACCCCGCCCACCTCCAATTCCCCCACGCCGCAAGTGCCCGGTGGCGTTGCCAGAGACGTTTTCTGGTGAGAAAGGACTGTTTCAGATTTTCAGGGCCCAGTCAGAGCTGTACATGTGTCTCAGACCTGAGGATTTCCAAACAGAACAGCTAAATGTTCCAGAACATGGCAGCTAAATGGGCTTCGGGACTCCTGCTCGCTAATGACCCCCTGCTCGGGGACTATCAAGGTTTCATGACAGCCATGGCACGTTTTTTCGGTGACCCCCTGTGCACGCAGATGGCTTCTCGGGAGATTCGCCGCCTCTGGCAGGGCAAGGACTCAGTTTCCAGCTATGCAACAACCTTTCGCTTGCTGATGCAGGATTTACAATGGCATGATGCCGCGCTACTGGCTCAGTTTTTGGATGGTTTGAATGACGAGATCTTAGAAGAGTTGGCGCGCACGCCCAGCCCGCCTACTTTGGAGGAGCTCATCCAGACCTGCCTTCAGATAGATAGTCGGCTGGAGGGGCGCCGGCAGACCCGGCGGGGCGCCGGGAGCCGGGATTTCCCTCTTCCCATTCCCCCACGTTTCCTGCCTCCTCCCCCACCCCCCGCTCCGGCGCTGGGGGTGGAGGAGACCCTGATGCAGCTGGGGGCTACCCAAGCCTCACTGCCACCAGAGGAACTTGAGCGCCGGCGAGCTGAGCGCCGATGTTTTCGATGTGGAAACCTGGGGCATTTCGCCAAGACCTGCCGAGTTAAATCCATGGCTCCGCTGCCTCCTCCTCCTCTCCTTCCCCCTCCTCCTCCTCCTCGTCCCCAGGCTTGACTAGACTGCCCCCCAAGCTTGTTGGGGGCCTCCAGTGTGGGGGTCAGCTCCCCACTGGGTGGGTGCTTTCCCCAACCTCTCCCACCCTCCCATCTGCTGTTGCATGTTCACCTCCACTCCTCACAGCAGGGTGGGGTGGAGGCCCTAGCTTTAGTGGACTCGGGGGCTATGACTAGTTTCATGGATGAGACCTTCGCCCTCTTCCACAGGATTCCTACCCTGCCCCTTCCTGCCCCCTTCACAGTGCAGACCATTGATGGGCGTCCTCTCTCTTTGGGCGAGGTGACCCGTATTACAGTTCCGCTCACTCTGCGCACCCAGTCCCACGTTGAGCAGATTCAATTTCACTTAGCTAAGGTTCCCTTATACCCAGTCGTGCTGGGTTTTTCCTGGCTCTCTAAGCACAACCCTCAGATTTCTTGGGGGCTTCGGCAAGTGGAGTTTGCATCTCCCTACTGCCGGGAGCATTGCCTCACAGAGGAGGTGCCAGTTCCGGCCCAGGCATTAACCCTTTCCCCCCCTCCTTCTCTGCTTCTGGCAGTCCCTCAGCTACCATCATCCCCCCAGAGAAGTATGCAGCTTTTCAGGATGTGTTTGACAAGAAGGAGGCTGACCGGTTCCCCCCCACCACCAGTGCTGGTGGAGGGGGAGGTAGGGATGTACGAAAGTCACTTACCTGGTCTCGCAGCTTGCTTTGCGGTGGGGCGGAGGCGCTTCGCTTCTCCCCCCGAAGTTCAGGCCAGGGGGGAGGCTTCCCGCCTCGCCCGCCCGAAATTCAGGCCGGGGGGGAGGCTTCCCGCCTCGCCCGGCCGAAATTCAGGCCGGGGAGAAGCGCCCCGTCTCCCCGGCCGCGAACTTCAAAAGAAAAGTAAAAAAAAAAAAAAAAAAACCCGTGATAGGCTACATAACGATTTACGTAGCCTATCACGGGTGACTTAAAAAAAAAAGCGAGTACGCAAATGGCGGCCCCCATAGGGAGCCACCATTCACGTTCCTTATTTGGTCCCTATAGTCTATGTAAAGATTTACGTAGACTACGGCAAAAATAAGGGCAACACCTGACGAAGACCAGCCGAACCGCCACCGGGACCCGCCGCCGGGAGCGACATTCGTGAAAGGTAAGTCCCATCCCGGGGGGGGCGGGGGGGGAGAATTTCTCCCCGAACCTTCGGAGGACCGAATGCGTTGGCACTCGGCCCCCCGAAGTTTCGGGGAGATATTCTCCCCAATCTCTAGGGGGAGGAAGGGTTTGAGATCGTGGAGATTCTGGACTCCCGCCTTTCTTGTGGCCGTTTGCAATATCTGGTGGACTGGAAGGGGTACGGGCCTGATGAGCGATCCTGGCAACCCACAGAAAATGTGCATGCTCCGTTGCTGCTGAGGCGCTTCCACCAGCTGTACCCCCACAAGCCCGGGGCCCCAGGGGAGGAGCAGGAGGGAGGGCCTCATGGGAGCAGGGATAATGTCAGGGTGGACACTGAGCCCATAGAATCCCAGAGTAGTTCTGATTCTGAGGAAGAGCAGTCGCTCCTGGGAGAGGAGTGCACTCCTCTTTCCCAGGGCCCACAGCTGACAGAGATTCCTCCCACCAGCATTCCTAGATTAGAAAGCAGTCCAGGGAGTGACTGAGCAGAGGTAGCAGACTTGGTGGATGCGCGACGCAGACGCAGAGAGCGGCGCCAGATGGAGGGCGCGGAAAGGAGGTGCAGTGCCCAGTTGGCGCGCAAACAACGGCTGCACCCCGAGGATCCAAGGGAAAAGGGGAGGGACTCTCCCTAGTCCTTAAGTTCAGGGGTCTGCCAGTAATTCCCTTTCAAATGGGGACCAACTGTTTCAACTTAGGGCATAGGTACTCTGCTGCTCAGATCTAGTTGCTACCTGTAGAGTTGTTAAGTTGTAAAAGAAGAATAAAGCTTTGAAAGGAATCCCTTTGTCTGTGTCTGGACTTGGCTACTGGATTAGACTGAGAGAGGCCTCCAAGGAGCCCTTGACACTATGTAAATACTTACATAGCCTATCACGGCTAATGCAGGGACGCGTCCCTGTGGAAGCCGTGATAGGCTACATAGGTATTTACGTAGCCTATCAGGGCAAAACTAAGGGAACACAAATGGCGGCTACGGCGGCCGCCATTTGCATTCCCTTTTTTCCGCCATGATAGGCTACATAAATATTTACGTAGCCTATCATGGCAGAAAAAAAGGGAACGCAAATGGTGGCCGCCGTACCCGCCGCCATTTGCGTTGGCTGTTTGTTTTTTGCCGTGATAGGCTACGTAAATATTTACGTAGCCTATCATGGCAAAATACAGGGACGCAAATTATGGCAGCTACGGCGGCCGCCATTTGCGTCCCTGTGCATGTTGCCCAGCGGCCGGATGTCCAGTTGCGGACGGCCCCGGCCGGTGGCTTCACGGAGTCACCGCGGAGCGGAGCTGGCTGGGTCAGGATTTCAGGGGGAGGTGCGGAACGCCTCCCCCCCACTGCAAATCACCCCGTTGAAAAGGTGACTTTCGTACATCCCTATGCACCACTGGCGCCTCAATACACAGTGGCATTCCACGTTTCCACTACACTACTATTAGGGATGTACGGACTGGGTAAAATCTGCTCCATCTGCGTTTCAAGGATTGACAGGTGCCTTTTGTTCCATCATCCCCTAACAGACGGATGCAAATATTTTTTCGTCATGTGGAAAAATACACAAATAATTACATATTTACATAATTGCCTTAGTACATAACATTTAGCATATTGTCCCCCATTCCATTCAATGTTTCTTCAGCAGAAACTTACATATTTTTCTACGAATTTATATGCATACATTTCAAGAAAGTAAAAAAAATTCATCTGAAAGCTCACAGACTCAGTGTGACCTGAGGGGGTCACTCCGCAGCAGATTCCATGGGCGGGATTCTTAGAAATCCAAGCTCATTTTAGTCCAGCTCAAATTTCTCCAGCATCCCTAACTGCCATACTGTCATGTTTCCCTTGGGCCCCCTCTTTCCTGATGCACTCACACACACAAATAGAGAGGCTTCAGTCTCAGGCCTTTAACCCATTATCAACAGGTTCATTACAAATGCAAATCCTTGAAGATGCTCAGGCTATAGAGGAATGCCTCCAGGGGATTCAAATGGGAACACCAACGTTGCCTATAGTTTGAAGTGAGGCTTGCTGGGTAGAGTAACTTAGGGAGGGATGTCCCGCCTTTCCAGTGATGCTTCCCTATGTCGCCTCTCACTCATCGCTAATCGGGTCGACCGTCTGAGCTCTGCCCCTGACGTTTCCTTCTTAGCTAGGGGTGCACGAAAGTCCCTTACCTGTCCTCGAAGCTTTTCGCGGTGGAGGGAAGGCGCTTCGCTGCTCCCCCCGCAAAGTTCAGGCCAGGGGGGGGAGGCTTCCCGCCTCGCCCGGCCAAAATTCAGGCCGGGGAGGAGGCGCCTCGCCTCGCCCGGCCACGAACTAAAAAGTTAAAAAAAAAAAACACAAACGCCCCCGTGATAGGCTACGTGACAATTAACGTAGCCTATCATGGCTAGATCTGCAAAGTCAGCCGTGATAGGCTACGTAAATCGTCACATAGCCTATCACGGGTGACTTAAAAAAAAAAAAGCGCGTACGCAAATGGCGGCCCCCATAGGGAGCCGCCATTCGCGTTCCTTATTTGGTCGCTGTAGTCCCTTATTTATTTAATAGCGTTGCCCTTATTTTCTCCGTAGTCTACGTAATCTTTACGTAGACTACAGCGACCGAATAAGGAATGGGAATGGCGGCTCCCTATGGGGGCCGCCATTATCCGTACGCGCTTTTTTTTTTTTTTTAAGTCACCCGTGATAGGCTACGTGACGATTTACGTAGCCTATCACGGCTGACTTTGCAGATCTAGCAATGATAGGCTACGTTAATCGTCACGTAGCCTATCACGGGGGCATTTTTTTTTCTTTTATTGGAATGGCGGTGGTGGCAGCCGGTCAAAAGACCGGCTGCCGCTCCCGCCCCAGACGAAGACCCGCCGAACCGCCGGCCGGACCCGCTGCCGGGAGGGACATTCGGCAAAGGTAAGTCCCGTCCCGAGGGGGTGCGGGGGGCGGGGGGGGCGGAGAATTTCTCCCCAAAACTTGTTTGGGGGGCTGAACATGTTGGCGCTTGGCCCCCCGAAGTTTTGGGGAGAAATTCTCCGCCAACCCTACTCTTAGCTCTGCACCATAGTCTAGCATCTCTTAGGTCACAGCCCCCATTCTCCTCCTCCTCCTCCCAGCTTCTCACAGAGGAGGGCAAGGGGGCAGGGGCTCAGGCCCGGCCATCTGGTAGTTAATAACCTGAGAAGCACGCCTACCCATATCTGAACTGGCTTGGGAAATTGCATCCCCTGGTTCTAGCTGTTCCACTTCTGAATCTGAGCTGCTAACTATCTCCCTGCACTCAGAATCAATCCTGACACATACAACTGAAGCTACCATTCCATGTTACAGCCTTGGGATACAAGAAAATGCTGCTGTTTTGGCTACCATTTGTACCTCAGTATTTAACATAGACAGGAAGACACATGGAATAGCATAGAACTAGTTCCATTTAGTCTATCAACATCTTCGTCTTAAAGAAACAAAAAGAGTTTTCTATCTAGGAGAAAAAGTCTACTAGGTACTTGAAAAGACTGATTCCCCCTCCCGCCCCCCAATATACCTATCCCAACCAGTGTGGCTCTGAAAATCACATAAGAGCAATTTTGATAAGGAGAGAGAGGGGTCTCTTAAGGGTCATGAGGTCAAAGATTTTTCTCCATAAACGAGACATTATTGAAATATGAGTTGTACAATTTGCTAGGGAATAACAATTTTAACTATATTACATGTTTAACACCCTAGCTGAATATAATGTAACTTACAATGTAACTTTAGTACCTCATTTCTCCTGAGGCATCAACACCATTTATCACTGCTATTGCCATGTGGCATATCTGAACTATCATGATAGGCATTTTATGGGGAAATGAAAGTATTCAATACAATCTCTCTTCACTAATGCTCCGAAGTCATTGACAATGTTGCTAGCAGCAGTGAAGATGCATTTTTAACACACACTTGAGAAACATCCATTTGGCACATTTTATCATTTTTCTGGGTTAAGCCTAGCCCAGCAGTTCTTTACTGGTGCTGACCTGGCATGGGGTCATTATCAGTAATAACAAAGAAATATGCAGAAAACTTTCCCTCTGTGCCTACTATGCTATGCTCAAGAGCTGCATACTAGGGCTGTGCTGAAAATTTCTCCCACATATTTTTGACCGTCCTCATTCAATTTCATAGAAAATAAATTGCTTTCCAAATGAAACTCTAACAAGAAGAAATTTCAGAGACATTCTCATGGGTTTTGGTTCAGGGTTCTCATGCTTACCTGACTTATGAGGGGTGTGTGTGTGTGTGTGTGTGTGTGTCCTGTCTTTCACTGTACAATCGTCTCTCAGGCAGCTTGTATCCTCCTTGGTTTCCTCAGGGGCAGCCCTAGAGTAGCTGCCAGCAACTGGTGCCCTAGGCGAACCGTGCAATCAGTGCCCCCAGCCCCCAACCCCAAGAGCAGGTCTAGGCTGAGGTTTCTGGTAAACTGGGAAACATTTTGCCCCTATTTTCCGGGTAATGAAGAGGCAACCTCCCCACATCTAATAATATTATAAATATTATCATTTCTAATAAAATGTGCCCAAAATGGGTTGTTGTTGTTGTTGTTTTTACTAAGCACTGTATCAGCACAGAAGGTGTGATAAAAACAACAAAGTAGATGGGCCCAGCCCTGGAATAAGGGTCTCAGTTGCATCCTTGGTGTGATATGGCCAACAAAGCACCGCCAGCCCCCAGGCTCAGCCCTCCGAGGGCAAAGGAAGCAGTTGCTCTCAGGGGTGAGGGGCTCTCACTCCCTTCCTCCAACTGGGAGCAGCAGTGGAGCAGGAGGATATCCTGCAGTGCATGAGGGAGGCAGGTGGGTGGCCTGGCTTAGCCCCACCATCCCTAGTCGGTCCCTCGCTCACCTCCACAGCCTCAGTCATATTCCTTCTGCACTTGCATGAAATAATGACATCTTTATTATTTTATTTGTATTTTTCCCCTTGAATTTGGTGCCCCACTAACTTGTTGCCCTAAGCGACCACCTAGTTCTCTTATATGGATGGGCCGCCCCTGGGTTTCCGGTTCTCCCACTTCCTGCCCAGGAGAAGACATCATGCGGTAATTCCTCCCATAGGGCTTTTTTCATATCAGGAAGTGCAGGGAGTCTGGGAGACTGCAGAACAATGGAGAGATGTGTAATGGAAAGAAAAACATACACACACTACCTTTGGCCACCTCCCAGTGTTTAGGTAAGATCAAAAACACCACCACAATGGTTTCAAAATAGATTATAAAATGCTCCGAGAATGAGGAAAAGAATGGAAGCCTCTTTCATGGGGAAAAAAACCAAAACCTTTCAGGAAATTGGAGGTCAGATTTTGGCACAACGGCAGCGCTAGCTCACTGCTTCCCTAGAGCTGGATGCCATACTGCCCCCCCACACACACACACATCTGTTACAGGGCAGGAGTGGTATTATCAGTACCTGCATTAGAGACAAGATGTATCTATCCACAATCACCCCTCAGAAATTTAACATTTGGAAGACCCTGGGGAAGGTGCTGAACCCTGAAGAATGACAACTAGAGCTAAGCCAAAATTTCCCAGAAGACATTTTTCTCAGAAAAGTCCTGAGATTACAAGGCCACCTTGCAGAATTCTCTCCAAATTGCATTCTCCTGGAGAAATTCGGTGAAATTGTCCTCCCAGTGTCTCTGCCCACAAATAGGGTGGAGAATTTTGAGAGGCCATTTGTGCACAGCTCTAGTACATACAATGAAAGCATGTGCAAAAATTTGCAAGCACACTGTTGATGAATACTTTTATGATCACCTCCCCTCATGCCTCTTTTTGAATGAGAGAAATACGAAATCTCCTTTTACATAGGAGAAATACGGAATAAATTATATAGTCAAGAAGGGTATCCCAGATTGTAGAAAGTAGAGCATAGTCAAGGAACATACCCCAAATTTTAGAAAAGTAGAGGACCTTGTGACAAATTCCACCACAATGAAAGAGGATAATCAAATTATATTAAGTAAAGGGATTCATTCTGTGGTGATTAATGGTTCTGAGGGATCTGGGGATTCTTAGAAGTCAATGTAGTTATTAGGAGTCTAACATATACTCTTTATTAAGAGTGTGTCACAATGAATGTACATTGTAGTTACATGCACACTAGATTATCAGAATAATAGGTTCAACGAGGCTGCACACTAATAAAAAAAATAACAGTAAGCACTGAAATCTTTTATTTCTGCTAGTTGGAATCTTGGCACAAAGACAATTAAATAAGCCAGGCAACAGTTATCATCAACTTTTGTGCCTAGATCTATACATGTTCAAGGTACATGAAATTAAATCATATGAATATGACAAGACATTAACTTTTATCTGACCTCATCCTGTGGCTTACCCTACTATTTGTTATCACTGATGTTTCAGGCAATGTCTCTGGGCAGGGTTGTATACAGCTTTTGTATCAGCAAATGTATCTGTCAGGATGAATTAGAGACCCAAGTAATCATCAGTATACACACTGACACATTCCTTGTCCCTTGAGAATCACTTATTTCAATCATGGTTTTCTTATGCCAGGACGTGGAGCTGGAGAACGTGCATAGGACTGCCACTGCTGTAGTGGGTACCAAATATACACAATGCTATTCTTGCTAATTGGCATTCCAATCTTCCATAAATATGTCTAGGACTTTGTTAGTTTCCTAGCTCTCACTAAATCTGTATAGGCTTCAATCCTATACAGCCCCATTGAACTCAGTGCGACTTACATCTGAGCAGACATATGTAGGACGATGTTGTTAGAGGTGCGTTCCAAAGACTGATGGCACTTAAGGGGGGAAATAAATTCAGCTACCCTCACTGATGATTTGCAAGGTGTGATTTTCCATTATAAAATCTATTGGTTCTTGCTTAATATGTCAGCATTATTTATGTATTTACTAGTTACTCTTATAATTAAATACCATTTCCTCCCAGTTCTATCCCCAGCAGGGAAAGACACCACCAAAAGGCCCCTGGAAACACTGACTGCCTCTGCCTTCCATTTCCTAGTTATTTATTAGGTATTGGAGCTGGGGAAAGGGGAGGTGGCAGTGGAGGTGGGCAGGATGTGAACCAAGTGTTCATAAAAGCTCACCTTTTTTCAGGTCAAACAATGGGGTGCTTGTGGATCCTTAGAGTAGGGCCCCCTTTGCACTAACTCAGAACATGCTGTGCCAGAGGTGTGGCCAATAGGCTATCGGTATCAGGAGCATGGCCAGTGGGTACGATCCTGCTCTCCCCCCGAACATTCAATGAATGCATAATGATACCAGTCCAATGACCACCTTCCTTAAGGAGGTTGGGGTGTGTGCCTAGGATGCTATTGATGATGGTGACTTACCAAAGGTAAATCTTGAGCTTCACCACATTTTTATCCTCATTATTTTTATTTGAGTTGCCTGATGGCCACAGTGGCAGATGGCACCAGCAGGGTGTTTGTCTAAAATGGCAAGAAAAAGAAGAAATTAAGAAGCAGTTGGGTAGCTGGTTAGATAATCTATTCATCTTATAATTTGGAAAGAGGAAAAGAGCCTGTGGGCCCCTTGCTGCAAATAGACAAGTGGGCAGCCAAGGCTCTCTGATCAACATTGCTAAGCAGATCTGGATAGAGTTGTGGAAATCTGTTAGTGGCTGGATGCCATCCTGCTGGCCATACGAAGGACCAGGAATGCCTTGCTGCTTTACAGGACCCAGAGAATGAGGAAAGGAAAGGATCAGCAAAGGATCCAAAGAAAGGATAAAGAGTTTTACCATGGGACATGTCATGTGTGTGTGGGGGTGGGTGGGAGGATGTCTACCAAAGTGTTCCTAACCACAGCCAAACCACCATGTGTGCTGGAAGGTGGGGTACACTCAAACAACAAGAAACAATTGCAAACATTCTTCCAAAGAACTCACAGCTTCATGTTTCCCTTCCCTCTTCCACCTTGTTTCATCCATGGAAAAGGGTAGATGGCTTATGAACAGGATGCTACACGAATGAAACATGCTATAAATCAAGCTCATTTCCAAGGGCCAATGTGATAATGTTCATGCTTGAGATGTTGTAAGTATGCATACACCAACATTACAAGCTGGAAGAGAACTCTTTGAAGCAAGTGGGCCTCCCTCCAAGAAAGCTTGCGAAGACTGAGCCAAGGACAAACTGAGATGGGGGAATTTGCTTAGGAATTATAGTAAAATCCGTTTTCTCCCATCTTCTCTTTTCCATTTGAATTCCCTTCAACTTCTTTTGTGTGAGAGTGTTTTCAAAGTTTAACTTGAAAAAATATATATTAAAGGACAGAACAAAGACAGAAAGGTAAATGACAAATGGGATGTAGTGCAGTATAGGTTCACACAAGGTAGAGCATGCAAGATTTATAAGATAACTTTGAAGATAACAGGTTTTGTGGCCAAGGGAATAGTTAGTCTAATGTGCTGGGATTTCAGCAAAACAGCTGCATACACATCATATGAAAAATTAGAAGGAATTTTTATTTCTTCATTCAGAAAAGACTGGCAATTATAAAAATAAGGAAGAAAGACATAGGATTATGTTGAAAGGCAAACCTTCACATTAAAAACAAATAACTAGAGTAGTTGCAAAAGGATGAGTCATGGAGCCTATGTTCTTTGAGCTTCTGTTAGTGATCTGAGAGACCGAAGAAGGTCATAAGAAAATGTAGGATGAAAGTATGGATGGTTAAAAGTCAGGACTCAGGACTGGGGAATTCAGTCTGAAACAGAATATGAAGACAAATAGGGGAATATCTATCTATCTATCTATCTATCTATCTATCATCTATCTATCTATCTATCTATCTATCTCAATCATTATAGAAGAACACAAAGAGAAGGGGCTGGTGTCAGGACTCAGAACCGAGCTCTCCAAGCACAAAGGAACCCAAGCAATACAGCATCACAAATGCAACCCTAGTGACAATGCATCAAGGAAGCAGCCAGGTGAGTTAAGCAACTGTGTGAGTTGAGCAGTAAGTTGAGGAGGCTAGGGTCATTAAAGTCCCTTTTCCTCCACTACCACAAGCTTACAAACCAACTCCATGACTTAAAAAACAAACACCACTTTAGGGCATCTGACATTCAAAAGTTTTAAAGACAAAACCTCTTAAGAAACCCAGCATGATTAGAGCACTTAGAGCAGACACAAGTTGGAACTTCTTATTAGAAAACGTAATGTATCAACAATATAAATAAACCAACAATAGCAACCCCAGAGAAATGCTCCAGTCCTCCTTTGTAGAGTTCATTTTAGTTGCCATTTTCTATACATTTTCCAGCTTCTTTCCCCTTAATTTTTTTTTCCAAGGTGTACATCAGATCTGTACAACCAAGTCTCAATGTCACTGCATGATGGATTCATATAGTGGCATCGACCTTACTGGCCATTTTTAATTTAAATCCTTTTTCTAGCTATCCCTACATGAAATTTGCCTTTTCCTTGCTGCTGTACACAGAGCTTTTTTCAGCTGTCTGCCATAAGCCTAATTTCTTCTCCTTGCCTTTCTAATGACTGTCTTGCTGGCCAAGCACTTGTGACTCTTTTTTGAGAGGATCTTGAGTCTGTGTTGGATAGCTTCACTGCATTTATGGATTCATTGTCAATAGGCATCCACTTTCTGCACAGTGCTTCCTGTGCAGAAGAGCAGTGCTGACAAAGTTCCACTGAGATAGCTTGGTAGGAGGCACAAAAATACCATCTCAAAAGTGAAGAGAGGTTTTGAACCCGCAGAATTCTTATCTGGCTCAGATGAAATCCAGCCCACAGAAGACTTCCTCCTAGCTCCTCACCCTCATATCCCCCCTACCCTCCCTGAGCCCTGAAACACATATGTATATGTGTCCTTCTCTTCCTGTTTAAAAGGAGATAGCCATGGTAATGCAAGGAGGAGGGTTTCCCCCTTTTTCCTCCCTCCTTTCTACATGCTGGGCCAATGAATCCCAATAGTCCATCGGAAATGTTGTTCTCCAAAGGGCTGCTGCAATTTGAGCACACATCTTTCCTGTGCAGTACCATTTACTAGCATCTTCATGACTGTGGAAAAATAGTCACTGGCAGCACAGTCCTATGCATGTTATTCAGAGGTAAATTGTGTTGTGATCAGTTGGGCTTACTCTCAAATAAGTGTGCATAGGATTACAGCTGGAGACCACCAAAATTCACTGAGATGTTTTTATAGGGGTAGGCATTGGCACATAGACTGGTCTGTCTTATTGACATTCAGCAGAGCTTCAGCAGGTCTTGATGCCAATATTTCCATTCTGTTGTTTGACCAAAGTTCAGTGAGGGTACAGGCTAAATCCTGGCTTGCAGTGTCACCAGACCAGGACCAACTTATTATAATACAAGACAAGCCTGCTAGATCAGACCAAAAGTCCATCTAGTCCAGCATCTTGCGGTCCACAGTGGCCAACCAGATGCCTCTTGGAAGCTGACAAGCAATACATGAAGGCCATAACCCTTGCCTGCTCCTGCTCCACAATGACTGGCATTCAATGACATACTGCCTCTGGATATGAAAGTTACATTTAAGCATCATGGCTAACAGCTGTGATGGCTATTTATCCCCCTCAGTGGGAAAGTGGATGTAGCTACCCATTCGTGATAGGTATTCTGTGGCTGCTTGGCTGATTTTTTAATGTATCTCAAGATCACCCTCAGAGTTTTGTTCAGTAGGGTGACAGTATGCACCTCGTATTGATGTACTTTTTTTAGACTCATATTTCGACCCATAGCGATTCTGTGGGAGAATTTATTCCACTTAAGGAACAATCCTATGGTCGCTAGTCAGCAGCTACATGGCCATAGGATACCTTGTTTTCTGGGAACCGACCTTTCCTCTGTTCCACGCTTCCTTGGAGGCAGTGTGGGAAAGCCCCATGCTCCGCGCTCACAAGAAGAGTGCAGAGCAGCCAAAATGGGGTGTTTCTGGGGGCGTTCCGGAGCAGGGAGGGCAGAAATGCCAGAATGACACATCCACTGTGTCATCCAGCAGCCTCCTCCCCTGCTCTGCTGTCCCATTGCTAGACAGCCAAAAGCGGCTGTCTAGCCAAAAATGCAGGGCAGGAGGAGTGTGGAGGGAATGATCTCCTCCATGCTTCTCCTGCCCTGCATTGGATAGGCAGTTGCGCCCGAGTTTGGAGGCAGCCACCTATCCCCATAGGCTTGTGCCCTTAGAATATAAGAACATAAACAGAGCCATGCTGGATAAGTTTGGAGTTTGGAGGCGGCCACCTATCTGCATAGGATTGTGCCCTTAGGTTTTCAATTCCCTTGGACTCTATTCCCACTTTGACATATACGGTGGGTTTCTTTGTGTTGTACCTCAGCAAAAGAGTCATGGATAAGTTCTTATTATTTTCACAAATTTATTGGGATTTGGCAAATCTGTAGTGCTCCTTTCCTTACTTTCATAAACACTGCCCATCACTCACTTGTAGCTTTTCGTTATCAAATTGTTAGGTCAAAATAATATTATTAATAATAATAATATTATCCCCAACAATTAAACACATAAGTGCTTAACAGAAGCAGAAACTCATACAAGTTTACAGTAAAGGCTCTGGATACAGGGCTCTGGATAGGGGTGAATGCTCCTTCCTTGTTCTCCTTGACCTCTCAGCAGCTTTTGATACCGTTGACCACGGTATCCTCCTGGATCGCCTGGAGGGGTTGGGCATTGGAGACACTGTATTGCGGTGGTTCCGGTCCTTCCTCTCCGGCAGGTACCAGAGGGTAGCACTGGGAGAGGAGGTTTCGGACCCGTGGCCACTTACTTGTGGGGTGCCACAGGGTTCCATCCTCTCCCCAATGCTATTTAACATCTATGTGAAGCCACTGGGGGCTATCATCAGGAGGTTTGGGGTGCAGTGTCATCAATATGCGGATGACACGCAGCTCTACCTCTCATTCAAATCTTCACCAAGGTTGGCCGTAGAATCCCTGTCCAAATGTCTGGAGACGGTGAGTGGCTGGATGGGGAGGAATAAGCTGAAGCTGAACCCTGACAAGACCGAGGTACTTTTGGTGGGAGACAAGAGGAGGCTGGGGGATGTTGACCTGGTGTTGAATGGGGTACGGCTACCCTTGAAAGACCAGGTCCGCAGCCTGGGGGTCATTTTGGACTCCCAGCTGTCCATGGAGGCTCAGGTGTCAGCTGTGAGCCGGACAGCGCTGTATCAACTCCATCTGATGCGGCAGCTGCGCCCCTTCCTTCCCGACCATCTGCTCCCATCGGTAGTACATGCCCTGGTCTCCTCTCGTTTAGACTACTGTAATGTGCTCTACATGGGGTTACCCTTGAAGACGGTTTGGAAACTGCAGCTGGTACAGAACGCGGCGGCTCGCCTGATTAAAGGCAGCCGCCGGTGAGATCACATCACTCCAGTGCTGAAGGAGTTGCACTGGTTACCAGTTGTTTTCCGGGCCAAATTCAAGGTGTTGGTTTTGACCTTTAAAGCCGTATATGGTTCCGGCCCAGCCTATCTTAAGGAGCGCCTCCAGCAACACCAGACAGGCCGCTTAACAAGATCAGCCTCGGATGGCCTTCTCTCTGTCCCATCAGCCAGGACAGCTAGACTGGTGGGGACGAGGGAGAGGGCCTTCTCTGTGGTTGCCCCCACTCTGTGGAACTCCCTCCCTAGGGAACTCCGTCATGCCCCCTCTTTAATGAGCTTCCGTCGTGCATTAAAAACGTGGTTGTTCAGGCAGGCATTTGGGGTGGGTTAGGGTATTTAAAAAAAAAAAATTATGGTAAAATTTTATTGTTTTAAATTGTTTTATGGTGGGTTGTACATCGCCCAGAGTGGCTGGGTGACCAGTCAGATGGGCAATTAATAAATTTAATAAATAAATAAATAAATAAATAAATAAATAAAGGAAAGGTAACACAAAGCTCCTACCGGAGTTTTAAAACAAAATAATTGCCTGGACTTCAAAGAGAAAAGAGCTCCAAATAAAAATGGTTAGCTTAATAGAAAGCAATGTTGTACTTTTAAAAATACATCTGGAAAAAAACAGAAGTATACTCCTAACATAGTTGTTTATTTATTTACTGAATTTAATGCCACAAATCACATACTTTAAGGGCACAACCCTATGCATGTTTAGACAGAAAAACGTCCTACAACTCCCAGAAATCCCCAGTCAGTATAGCTGGCCGGGGAATTCTGGGAGTTGCAGGACTTTTTTCTATCTAAACATGCATAGAATTGCGCCCTAGGCTTCTAAATACATTTACTAGGGAGTAAGCCCCATAGTGGGATGTATAAGTAAACATGTAAAGGACTGAGCAACTACAAAAAGGTAACTAATAGATTAAAATTATAAAAAAGAACCATAAATGTCTCAATAAAATCAGCATACAACAAATGGGAAAGTGAAGAAAACAAAATCAAACCACTAATCAGAAATCCTTGTTAAGTCCAACAGAATATTGTATTCTTGCCTTCAAAATACAGCCAGTTGTGCAGTGCAATCCTATACATGTTTACGCAAAAGAAAATCCCATTGTGGCCGGTGGAGCCTACTTGCTAGCAAGTAGGACTGCAGCCTTAGGCTTAAACTGAGTTCTTAGAGAAGGAAGATCTATGAGCTGGGTATTACCATCATTAAGGGAAACTTGGCCATTAAAAGATATGGCATAGGAAAGTGGAAGAAGCATGTATCACTTGTGATTACTGTCTATAGTCTATACCTTCTATAGTCTATACCTTAACATTTCTGAACTGGACTGTAGACATCCTCCCACTCTGCAATGATATATGCAAGCTGTCTGCACATAATATTTAATTAATTAATTAATGTTTCTACCACCCAATAGCTGAGGCTCTCTGGACAGTTCACAAAATTAAAATCACAAAAATACAACAGTAGACAATATAAAATATAATAGATTAAAACTACAGAATAAAAACACAACCAGAGTAAAATTAGTTGCAGACAGTGCAGATATTTAAAACACAAAAGCAGATTTAAGACAGCAGAGTTAAATAAAAACCCTGGGATGTTAAAATGTCTAAAATGCCTGGGGAAATTAAAAGATCTTCACCTGGTAGAAAGGAGGGGTGCAAAGACATTTGTGGAGAACAGAAGGCCACAAATGAACAGTCCTCCACTTCCTGTTTCCCCTTATCTCATTCTTGATTTAAAATATATTAGGGATGGGTGAGAAATTCTTGCATTTTAATGTGAGCTTACTGAAGCTGCACTTCCTGAACCTGTA
The DNA here is from genome assembly GCF_057233095.1 of Heloderma suspectum. Taxonomy (NCBI): domain Eukaryota; kingdom Metazoa; phylum Chordata; class Lepidosauria; order Squamata; family Helodermatidae; genus Heloderma; species Heloderma suspectum. Next base: position 77,846,589 of record NC_139462.1, read on the forward strand.
CACAAACAAAACACAGTTATATGTCAATATTCACATTTTTCAGAATTTTGTGATGCACTTTGCAACTCAAATAATGCATATAATAGGAAAAAATGCATATTTTAGGGGCAAGTGAAGACACAATGTGTATATTATGGGAAAGAGCTCACAAAATGCATTCTATTAGGGGACATCATCTGGGATTCCTTAAATCTAGCATTTTCCTGTTATGGTGAGTTTGCCTGCCGGAGGTTCAAAATGGTATAAATCTAGGGCACAACAAAACTGAAATTAGCCATCCTCTGACGTGGATCCAAAGCTTTGGGAAGAGCTTGCTCTGCTTCAGATTGCTTCAGACAAGAGGCATTTTGTTTCAGAGGCAGTCCAGCTACCTCCAAAGTTGGCCACTTTGGTTCAGAATTTGGGCTTTGTTCAAACTGGACCCATGGCCTAGTTAGTACTAGTAGTATATGTCACCTCTTTTTAGATTCCAAGTAAGACCTTCTTGAAAGGTTAATAATCATTTTGTCTAACTTCCCTAAGAAGATACTACATCGTCAAGGACAAAATGGGATCACAAATTCAAGCCATTGGATGAGAATTTAAAACAGATATTCACCTCAGTAGGCCATATATTTTTAGTCTGCCAAGACAGAGAATCTACATAGAATCAAAACTGTGATGTTTGGTGTATTAAGTAAGGGATGTTCAAATAACCCTCTCAATACAAACATCCAATGCATGGATAGGGAAGCAGGATACAATGACACGTGTCATGGTCATCTCCCCCCCCCCCCCGTATGTACATTCAGCATGTCATTTGAAAGGGGAGCCTAAGCCCATATAGTTGTATGTATGTAGGCTCTCCATCTGATCAGGAAGACTACACAACTGGGATTCTCAATCAGGTGAAGAGCCGACACATACGCGGCTGTATGCATAGTGCTAAGCTCCTATTTTCAAGCATGGAATTCAGGAGTACAGCTGATGGGTCCAATGGAGCATGGAAGATCAGAGAAGGGCCTTGCAGGCCTTATCCTGCTCCTTTCTCCACATATTGGATGTATATGTGGAAGCAGTCATTTGACTATTCCTGTAACATAATATGAAATTTGGATTGTGGCGGTGTCTTGCCAAAGGCAAGGGTTCTTTTTGGATTCAGGAGCAATAAGTACACAAGTGAGTTGAAGTCAAAGGATTTTATTTAAAGCAGGCAAAAGGATATCAAAAATGAATATACAATACCAAGCAAGCAGTCCTCAATCAGTTGTCGGGAGCCCCAGCGGAACGACGAGGAGACCCCAGTCTACGGCTGGCATGCAGCACCTTCCTGGTCAGGTCTGCATCGAAGCTCACTTTGGGCAAACTGCGGGCTTTTTTATACCTTAATCTCTTGAGTGCTACGTGCCGCTTAGGACAGCACCTTAATTAATCACACCTGTTGTGCTTAAGCCACCTGATGATGTATGTCATATCTGTACCACTCAAAAGATCAGGTGAAGCGAATGGACCATAGCCAGATGGTACCCCCCCCCCCCGCATTCCAAGGCCGTCCCATCATTCATGTCATCCTCCTGCATTCGTCCCATCCCCACTTGCAACCAACTCTGAAAACTGAATTTCATACTAAAGGCCTTAAGGAGGCCTAAGTTTTAAGGTCTTCCAGGGGACATGGGAATAGAAGGAACAAGTGTGACACACCATCCCAATCTCCTAGATATACAATAGTCTTCCGGTGGTTTTCCTCTACAGGCGGTGCTCTTTATTTTGGTTTAGAGAGTGTTCAGCTCCAAGATCTTGAAGCATTTGGGTTTATTTCGATTAGTTCCAAAGAGAATGCAATGAAAAGCATTCTTTATGGATTTTTACCCTTCTACCAATTCTGGTAGATGCACACCATTACTGACTCCATTAGCAAGACTGTAATTAATGCAGTGCACACAGTCTCAGAAACCCCCAAAGCTGTTTCTGATATTACTGTCACTCATAGGTATGCAAATGTCAATCATTCTCATTATGAAAATAGCAACATTGGAGACACTTCTAGGATTCTTAACATATCCATTTCTGATTTGTGAGTGCACCCCCTGAAGAAAAAAATACTTAGGAAAAACACAACACAGATTTAGCTGTGTTGCGTCTTCCATTTTCTCCTATAATACAGCTATGGCTACATATATATAAGCAAGAGAGAGAGAGAGAGAGAGATGCTCAAATAATGTTGCCTCTATATGCAACAGAAATTGTGTTGCTATATTTGTTTCTGTAGAAAACTAGTGTATATAGCAAAAATCATATTGAAAAGCCTGTACCAAGTGAGAGTCAAATATCTATTAACTATTTTTCCTGTGACATTTAAATCACACATAAAATTGAATTTTTTAAATGTTCTAGAGCAGGGGTGCAGAACCTCTTTCAGCCGGAGGGCTAAATTCCACATTGGAGAAGCACATGGGGGCCACATTCCAGTGGTGGGCAGGGCCAAAAGCAAAAGGGTTGGAGCAAAAAGTACCAGCATATCTATATATTAATATGGAGCATAAATTCTGTTCACTCCATTTCGACCCCTAAACGTTAACTGACCAAGTTCAGAATGGTCTCAAATTAAAGCTGCTGATGCCTAGATTTGCAGAAAAATATCCACAACCCCCAAAAGAAATTGACAGCTTCACAATTAATTGTTAAAGTTTATAATAATTTGTAACACGGAGCTGAATGGATATGCAATACACAATTGCATGCATTCGCTATTGATGTCTACAATTGCAGAAAAAGAATCCCATTTTAAAAAGTTGAAACGTTGAAAATTTAAAGTTAACGTTTTCAGTTTAGACATGGTCTCATTGCAATGCGATTACCTTGCAATGCCAATCTGCGTATGCTTCCCACCACTGCTTATTCAGTTCATGCTCTGTACAAACAGGAATATTCCCAAGAAAGGCTGGGGGTATGTACTCCACTGAGTACACTGAGTACCTTCCAATTTTAACTCAGACACTATACTTACCATACGGGTGGGAGACCTTTTTCCTACTGAGGTCCACATTACCTCAATCAAAAGCTGTCCTGGGTTTTCCCACCACCACATTCCAGCAGTGGGTGGCGCCAAAGCCAAAAGTGGGTCGAGCCAGGCCAGAAATCGGTGGAGCTACAAAAGTTACTCTTAATTTTGTTCAGTGCACAACAGAGGGAAACAAGACACTTGCATCCAGGCATTCCCCTTCCCCAATGTGTGTGAGCCCCCTGTTGTAGTTGGAAGGAATCAATAATTATAGTTGGAGTAAATAATATGGGTAACCTAGAGTGGGACAATAAAGGGGCATGGCCTCGGAAGAGTTTGGGAGGCTTAGAGGTCTGGACTGGGAGGCCTGGAGGTCTGCATTTGGCCCACACACCAGAGGTTCCGCATCCCTAACTCTAGCGCATGCAATAGGATATATGCCAGGCGTATGCCATTTCAGAGAAGCTCGGGGGGGGGCACATTCCAGTGGTGGGCAGAGCCAAAGGCAAAGGGGAGGGCCCCAAAGACCAAAAATGTGAGCCTGTTGTAGCTTAGAGCTCTTAATTGCCAGTCACTAAGCTGCTGGGGCATTTTGACCTTTTGATAAGCATTTTGATCTTTTAGAATGGAAAGAAAACTAAACAAAAGCCAGGAAACCACAAAACAATCAGTGGTCAGGGGAAAGTGGATGTGACCATTTGCAGAACCCTGAAGGGCCAGAGTGGAACCCTAAGTGGACTGGATTTGTTCCCCAGGTCCGCGATTCTGCATCACTGATGTATGCAATCCCCAGTGCTTGGGCTATCCCTGTCTAGGGAGAATACATGGTGTATCTCCTTCAGATAAAGAAAAATACTGTCTTAGATTACTATTACTTCTTAGATTACTATTACTACATGTTGTTGGTGCCACCATTTAAAAAGATATATGAATGAATATATAATGGGGTAGTATATGATACTTTTGAAGAAGCAGTTCAAGCATATAATTTACTAATTAAAGATGCAGAATTGCAAAAATGTTTAGAGATAAAGGAAGAATGGTAAAATTGACATTTAGTACTTGAATTAACACTTTGAATTCTTTACATGCAGATCTGTTATGAAATCTTTCACTGCATGATATATATTAAAATGTGAAGCTATTTTTTTAGCAATCAATCTTGAGTTCCACTCAGCTGATTTACATACATGCATATATATAAGCATTTACCATGCAGATTCTCCAAAAAAATACCAAAAATCACTTTGAGGGCTACTTTCATCAAAACAATTGGAAAAATAGTTTTCTATTATGTAATAGTTTTCTATAACTAAAAAACTGTGGGTCATAACCATTTCTGGTTTTGTTTTGTTTTTAATTTTGAAAAAGCTTTCAAAACTGAACAACTCTCTCACTTACTGTACCAGCAAATTTAATATGAAGTTGTGAAATCTTAAGATCGGGTAAAACAGCTGATTAACAAAGTTAGTAAATCATAAGTTACACACACATGATTGTGCTTGTTTAGTATTTTGCATCCTGAACTATCAACAGAGATGCTACATGCAAGCAAAGTTTGAGATCAAAATTAATGTATATCCGTCCTACTTTTAGGACCAGCTTTAGGGATGTACGAAAGTCACTTACCTTTTCGATGGGGTGATTCGCGGTGTGGGGGGGAGGTGCTCTGCACCTCCCCCGAAATCCTAAACCGTCCGGCTCTGCTCTGTGGCGGCTCTGTGGAGCTGCCGGCCAGGACTATCCGCAGCTGGAGTTCCGGCCGTGGACAGGTTGCTGCGGACGCAAATGGAGGCCACCATAGCGGCCGCCATTTGCGTCCTGCGAAGCTGACATGATAGGCTACGTAAGTATTTACGTAGCCTATCACAGCATGGCAAGCCCCCCCCAAAAAAAACAGCATACGCAAATGGCGGCGGCTGCAGCCGCCGCCATTTGCATTTCCTATTTTGAGCCATTTTAGCCTACATAAATATTTACGTAGGCTATTACGGAGAAAAGAAGGGAACGCAAATAGCGTAGTGGGCGCCATTTGTGTTCCTTTTTCCCCCTCCATTTTAGCCTACATAAATTTTTATGTAGGCTATTATGGCGGGGGGAAAAAGGAACGCAAATAGCGCCCACTACGCTATTTGCGTTCCCTTTTTTTCGCCGTAATAGCCTACGTAAATATTTACGTAGGCGAAAATGGCTCAAAATAGGGAATGCAAATAGCAGCTGCTGCAGCCGCCGCCATTTGCGTACACTGTTGTTGTTTTTTTGGCTTGCCATGATAGGCTACGTAAATACTGACGTAGCCTATCACGGCCTCCACAGGGATGCAAAAGGCATCCCTGCATTAGCTGTGATGGGCTACGTAAGTATTTACATAGCCTATCACGGCTATGATCAGGAAGCGAATGGCGGCCGCAGGGCGGCCGCCATTTGCAAATCAGCGTGGACAGCAGCAGGTAAGTGCTCCGTTTCGCGCGCCTTTCGTGGGTTGGGGGGGGCGGGGGCTTCGTTCCACCATGGATTTCAGGGGGCTGAATGCGCTGGCATTTGGCTTCACTGAGATCTGTGGCGGAATTCTCTGACATCCCTAACCAGCTTAGGACCTAACCAGACATTATGAAAGATATATGGTTCGCACGACTTCCATCTCCATGGTAATGCCTAGGAAGAATTGTGTGTGACAAAGTCTGTCTGACCAAGAAATGTGCATGATAAAGGAATGCATTGTGGTGACATCACGTTAAGCAGCTCCCTACTCCCTTCAAATGGCATCCAGTGTCACCTAGGTACCCAGCCATGCTAGAAGCAGACTCACATGCTGCTTTCATCATAGTAGGCTTTCCTTGAATTATGTCACCCCAGGTGGCTGCCTAAACCACCTGGTAGTGCCACACCTATTTTATAAGCTGATTGCTTATATCTACATATGGGGGATAAATTTGTTTGGTTTGCATTTTAACATGAACTCATTTCATAGTTTTGAATCAATATATGAACCAAAATTCAGTTATCCTTTGAAATTCACTCTTCTCAGAATTTTGCAATCGAGTTGTCTAATATAAAAAATGCATACAAAATTTAATATATTTGGGGAAAGTGCACACAATAATGCATATGTGAGGGGAAATAATGTTCAAAATGCATTATATTAGGAAAATTGCTTGCAAAGAATGTGTACATGAGGCAAAATTGCATAAAAAATGTGTAAATTAGGGGCCAATTCCATACGTTACTTTTTCATCCAAGTCATATGGAATTCTCCATCACATTATGTGGTGAGGATCACTATCTTAGGATGCTTTAAAAAGCCATGACTAACTGGCTGTTAGTCATGATGGCTATATTCAGTATGCTACTGAATACCAGCTGCTGGGGTCATCAGTACGAGATGGCTATTGTTGTCAGTTCTGCTTGTCTATTTTCTAGAACCTTCTGGCTGGCTACTACGGGAAGGAGGATGCTAGATTAGATTGGTTTTTGGCCTGATCCAGCAAAACTCTTCTTATGCTCTTTTTACATAGTATCTGTCCAATTTCTTTTCAGTATTATTTATTGAATAATAATAACAGCCAGGCTACAATGATTGCTGAGACCTATGTAAGTTATGTAGCCTTTAACGGATGGCTTTCTGGGAAAGCACAGAGCTGGAGAGAGTCAAGCGGTATTCAAGTTTTGCTGGCTTGCGTCATTCCCAACCTTCTGAGTTTTGGTGCTAGATGACCTGAATGCACTCAATAGGGATCATCTAAGTTCACTATACAGTTGCAATATGCGCTATAAATGTTTCACATGCACAGGTAAAACAACAACAACAACAACACTGTATGAATGTGGAAAAGTGAAAATATATACTATACAAATATGGGCTCATGTTCCGCTTCACAGCCTGGGACTGACATGCCTCAAGGATTGTCTCACCCTTTACAAATAGTTCTGCTCCTTGAGATCTGGCCAACTGGCAGTGGTTTTTGCCTTGTCCTTGCAGCAAGTAAGAAAGGTAGCAGCTCACACCTGGACCTATAAGGGCAATGACCCTTAAAGTTTTCCTGAAGAAATACAAAACACGTCAGGGGTGTTTCTGAGTGCAGGGAGTGGGATAGCAGTTCAGATTCTGAAGGAGAACCGCCAGACATAGGGGAGGTGTTTTCCCAGGCTAGTTCAGATATGAGTAGGCCAGCTTCCCAGGTTACAAATGTCCAGCTGGCTGAGGATGAGGGTCCCTCTTCACCCCTCCCTGCGAGAGGCAGCAAACTGGAGCAGGCGGGGTCTAGGGAGTATGACCTAATAGACGCCAGACACAGGCGCAGAGCAAAGAAAGGGAAGGCAGGGGTGGAACTTAGATGGTCTACCCAATTGGCCTTGTGTGAAAAGCTGTGCTTAGAGGCCTCAAGAGGAGAGAGGGACCTCCCCCCCCCTTAAGGTAGGCTAGTCAGACCACCTCCTTCTTCAAATGGGGGGGGACTCTCATAACTTCCTTTTGAATCCCCTGAGGGCATTCTTTTATAGACTGAGAGTCACTGAGAATTTGCATCTGTATGACCCTGTGAAATAATGGATTAAAAGCTGTAGACTGAAGCCTCTCCTCCGTGTATGGCTGGGCTTAGAAGTAAAGTGGGGGCTAAAGGAATCCTGACAAAACAACAACATCCTTGCTGGGATTTAGAAGGCCTTTTTTTCCCATCAGCAAGCTTTTCTGTTTTGTTTCTGTAGCTGACATACTATAATGATTATTTTATTTAACAATGGTTATGTTTTATCGACCATTCTGAGATCTAGGAAAGCAAGCTATAAAAAATAAAAGTGTACATGATGTACACATGCGTGGAGCTGGCCCAATGTTGTCAATGCTTTAATGCTTCAGAACTGCCCTGTAGTGGCTCTCTCTGAGTTCGCCAGTTATTGTGTTCTTCCCCTCTGCCTGCTGCTGAGAAACATGATGTGTTAATTGTATAATTAACACATCTCCCTCATAATTAACCTGTCCCTTTATGCCTATTCCACACTACCCACGCCAAGAAGAGGGGTGTATATAGATCAATTTACAACACACAGGAGCTGTTTACAAGCATATAGATAGTCTGAAACAAACAGTACATTAAAAAAGAGACCTCAGCAGGAGAAAGAGGCATTATTATCAGCTATTGAGGCAGGACAATTTCAGTATTCATTCCTATTTCCAACTCAAGAAGAGAAGAAGTTGATAAACAATAATTGGAAGCGTGTAATTATGGTAAGCAGGATAAATTAACAGGCAGTATCAATCAAAGTATGCAATTGTGTGTATCTGAGAAAAATAGTAGGATTTTTTAAAAAAAATATTTCTCCAATTTGGAGTTTGTGGCCTATTTTTTTTATTATTTCATGTCTCAAACTGGGGAAATATATATTTCAGTTTCAATCTAGTAGCTAAATTGGAGCAATAAAATAAGTACAGTCAGGGCCAGAAATGTTGGAACAAGGATAACTGTTTTGGCAGTTGGCCTCTGTACACCACCACACTGAAGTTGAAAGGAAACACACCCAGATGGGAGCGAAGTCAGGACTTTCAGCTGTAATGCAACGGGTGTGACAAATGTGGGACACTAACCATTCAGGAAGGACAGCCAGAGGCATACACACCCACCCATCGTTGGGGGCTCATAAGTAATGGAACGAATGGCTGACAAGCAGCTGCATGGCCAGTGTGGCCTGTTTCCTGGGTACCCCATGACCAATCAAGCGGAGGAAAGGCCTGGAGGTGGTTCTGAGTGTTACATTTGCATTTGGTAGCTGTTTACTGGGACTCCCAACATGAAGTCCAAAGAGGTGTCCAATGCGAGTGAAGAAGGCCATCATTAGGCTGAGGAAACAAAATAAACCCATCAGAGAGACAGCAAAAACATTGGGAGTGCCCAACACAACAGTCTGGAACATCCTGAAAAAGAAGGAATTAACTGGCAAGCTCAGCAACAGCAAAAGGCCTGGAAGACCACGGAAGACAACTAAAGTGGATGACCACAGAATGCTGCTCATGGTGAAGAGGAACCCTTTCACAACATCTAGCCAGGTCAAGAACGCTCTTGAGGAGGTAGGCATGTCATTATCAACATCTACAGTCAAGAGACGGCTTTATGAATGTAAATACAGAGGCTTCACAACAAGGTGCAAACCACTGGTAATGCTCAAGAACAGACAGGCCAGATTAGCCTTTGCCAGCAAACACCTAAAAAAGCCTGCCCAGTTCTAGAATAAGATTATTCGGACTGATGAAATCAAGATTAACTTGTACCCAAATGATGAGAACAGAAAAGTATGGAGAAGGAAAGGAACAGCTCATGATCCAAAGCATACCACATCATCTGTCAAACATGGTGGAGGCAGTGTTATGGCATGGGCATGTATGGCTGCCAATGGAACCGGGTCAGTGGTGTTTATTGATGACCTGACTGCTGATAAAAGCAGCAGGATGAATTCTGAAGTGTATAGGGCTGTACTTTCTGCTCAGTTTCAGCCAAATGCTGCCAAACTGATAGGGCGCCGCTTCATATTGCAGATGCATAATGACCCAAAACATACAGCAAAAGCTACCCAAGAGTTTCTCAAGGCAAAGAAGTGGGATGTTCTTCAATGGCCAAGTCAGTCACCTGATCTCCACCCAATACAGCATGCTTTTCACTACTGAAGACAAGACTGAAGGCAGAAGACCCCCAAACAAGCAGCAGCTGAAGGCAGCTGCAGTGAAGGCCTGGCAAAGCATCTCGAGGGAGGAAACTCAGCATTTGGTCATGTCCATGGGTTCCAGATTTCAGGCAGTCATTGACTGCAAAGGATTTTCATCCAGGTGTTAAAGGCGATCCTTAAGTTTGAAATGATGTTGGTTTGTTCCATTACTTATGAGTAGGGATGTACGAAAGTCACTTACCTGAACCCGAAAGTTGATTCGCGGTGAGGAGGAGGCGCTCCGTCCCTCCCCCCGAAATTCTGGCTGGGGGGGAGGCGCCCTGTCCCTCCCCCTGAAATTCTGGCCGGGGGGGAGGCGCCCCATCCCTCCCCCCTGAAATTCTGGCAGGGGGGGAGGCGCCCCGTCCCTCCAGCCGTGAATCCTGTCCTGCCGGGACGCAAATGGCGGCGGCCATAGCCGCCGCCGTTTGCATCCCTGCAGTCAGCTGTGATAGGCTACGTAAATGTTTACGTAGCCTATCACGGCAGAGTGAAAAACAAACAAACCGCACGTACGCAAATGGCGGCACCCATGGGCGCCGCCATTTGCATTCCTTATTTTGGCATGTGTAGTCTACGTAAACATTTACGTAGACTACGGCGAAAATAAGGGGAACGCCGCACCGCCGCCGAAGCCGCCACCACCAGGGACATTCGCACAAGGTAAGTCCCGTCCCGGGGGTGGGGTGGGGGGGCAGACCGTTTCTCCACCAATTTCGGGGGGCCGAATGCGCTGGCATTTCAGTTTGAGACATGAAATAATAAAAAAAATAGGCCACAAACTCCAAATTGGAGAAATATTTTTTTAAAAAAATCCTACTATTTTTCTCAGATACACACAATTGCATACTTTGATTGATACTGCCTGTTAATTTATCCTGCTTACCATAATTACACGCTTCCAATTATTGTTTATCAACTTCTTCTCTTCTTGAGTTGGAAATAGGAATGAATACTGAAATTGTCCTGCCTCAATAGCTGATAATAATGCCTCTTTCTCCTGCTGAGGTCTCTTTTTTAATGTACTGTTTGTTTCAGACTATCTATATGCTTGTAAACAGCTCCTGTGTGTTGTAAATTGAAATTCTGGATGGGGGGGGGAGGTGCTTCGTCCCTCCCCCCCCAAAAACTCTGGCCGGGGGGGAGGCGCTCCATCCCTCCCCCCCCCAATCCTGCAAATGGCGGCTCTGCAAATGGCGGCAGCCGTAGCCGCCGCCGTTTGCATCCCTGCAGTCAGCCGTGATAGGCTATGTAAATGTTTACGTAGCCTATCACGGCTGATTTAAAAGAAAAGAAAAAACTAAGACAGCAAAAATAACGGGAATGCAAATAACGTAGATGCTATGCTATTTGCGTTCCCCTTATTTTTGCCGTATTAGTCTACGTAAATGTTTACATAGACTAAGATGTGCCAAAATAAGGAACGCAAATGGCGGCGCCCATGGCCGCCACCATTTGCGTACGCGCGTTGTTGCTTTTTTCTTTTAAATCAGCCGTGATAGGCTACGTAAACATTTACGTAGCCTATCACTTTTTTTTATTTATTTTTTTACTGGAAATGGCGGCGGCGGCAGCCAGACGGAAGACCGGCCGCCGCAGCTGCCGCCGCCGAATCACCGCCACAGCCACCGCCGCCAGGAAGATTCGCCCAAGGTAAGTCCCGTCCGGGGGGGGGCGGGGGGGCAAAACGTTTTGCCACCGATTTCGGGGGGCCGAATGCACTTGCATTCGGCCTCCCCGAGATTCGTGGCGAAATTCTCTGACATCCCTAGAAATTACCATGGTTCCAGATTTGATCAGCAATCTAGGGATGTCAGAGAATTCTGCCACAGATCTTGGTGAGACCAAATGCCAGTGCATTCAACCCCCCAAAATCCATGGCGGAACAAAGCCCCCGCCCCCCCACCCCACGAATGGCACACAAAATGGAGCACTTACCTGCTGCCGTCCGCGCTGACTTGCGAATGGCGGCTGCATCTGCGGCCGCCATTCGCTTCTTCATCATAGCCGTGATAGGCTACGTAAATAATTACGTAGCCTATCACTGCTAATGCAGGGACGCCATTTGCGTCTTTGCAGAACCCGTGATCAGCTACGTAAGTATTTACGTAGCTTATCACGGCAAGCAAAAAAAACAAACAGCGGACGCAAATGCCAGCGGCTTCGGCAGCCGCCGTTTGTGTTCCCTTTTTTTCGCCGTTTTAGCTTACGTAAATATTTACGTAGGCTATTACGGCGAAAAAAAGGGGAACACAAATGGCGTAGTGGGCGCTGTTTGTGTTCCTTGTTTTCGCCGTAATAGCCTACGTAAATATTTACGTAGGCTAAAACGGTGGGAAAAAAAGGAACGCAAATGGCGGCCACCGTAGCTGCCGCCTTTTGCGTCTGCTCTTGTTGTTTTTTTGCTTGCTGTGATAGGCTATGTAAATATTTATGACACCTATCACGGCAAAATACAGGGATGCAAATGGTGGCGGCTACAGCCGCCGCCATTTGCATCCCTGCAGGCTGCCCAGAAGCCAGATGTCTGGCTGCGGGCAGCCCCGGCCGGTGGCTCTGCAGAATCTCCGCGGAGCGGAGCTGGCTGGACAGAATTTCGGGGGGAGGGACGGAGCGCCTCCCCCCCACCGCGAATGTCACCCTTCAAAAAGGTAAGTGACTTTTGTACATCCCTACAGCAATCTGGGGAAGGTAAATAGTGGTGGTAAAATCCTCATGATGACTTGGGAGGACTGGTTTACCAAATGGTTCTCCATGCAGATGTGGGATAAAGTCCAACATATGTCCTATTTAGAGTATACCTATTGAAATGAATGGGACTTTAGTTAGCTATTCAAGTCCCATTTATTTCAACTGGTTTACTCTAAGTAGGACCTGTTGGATTTTTCCTCTGCTCATTTACATCCACCCATTATCTAGTGAGAATAAAAATCAGGTTGTGACTTGGCATAGCTCTTTTATGTGTGAACATGATTTTGCATTCCTTTATTCCTCTTTTTTATGGTACTAAGGATAAATAATGGCATAAAATGTTTTCCTTTCTATGGATACAGCAACCTTCTTTTATAAGAGTCACTGATTTAAAATAGAATCAGATTTATTTCATGGAGTTTGTAATTTCATGCAATAAGACTTCATTTGAATAATGGTGATAGAATATGAACATGACTGAAGCTGTATATCGAAGCCAAAAAAACAATCAAGAGTACTTGCCAGACAGTAAGCAGCAGCCAATTAACAATGCTATCCTAGGAATGTCTACTCAGAGGTAAGTCCCAATGAGTTCAATAGAACTTACCCCCAGGTAAATGCATATAGGATTTTAGCCTTAATCACTGCTACTTGTGACTGACATTAGTCTCTTTCTTTCCCTATTTCTTTTTAAACTGTCTGCTAAGACAAATTTACTTTAAAATGCACACAGAGAAAATAGAACAAAACCTGACAATATGTATTCAAATGAATGATGCATGCTAATTATATTGTATATGGCAATTAATTAAAGAGTCCTGCACATTGACTCACACAATTTCAGAGTCATTCATTTCTCTGAATCTTCAGACAGTGCCTACCTGTTCCTGGCATTCACTGCTTAAGCAATTTATTCAAGCTTTCAATATAAACTGAAAATGTCGAAGTAAATGAAAGTTCTTGAATAAGTTCCAAACAGCCAGCATATATAAACAGCGGAAGAGCAAAACAACCCTGCATATATTTACATGTTTGAGTCACAGCATTCATACATAAAAATAGACCAGCAAATGGACAATACAGATTCCAAATAATCTGAATAATATTTAGGTTTTTAACAGACTGTCTAGAATAACATGCCATGCTTTGCAGATGAATGTACCTGATGATTATATAATTATTTTTCTCAGTGGCCATTTTTGTTATTGTCCATTTATATATTCTGAATATTTCTTTATTCCACAATTGAGTCAAAATGTTCAATCAGAACCATGGAAAATTAAATCTGTGGAGGATGTGACTGACAAAACAAATTAATACGAGTGATGCTGAAGTATGAGGAACATCTTGCCTTATTATCATATATTCAAAAGAGGAAAACACAACAATACAATTTGCAAAGAGAAACACACCCTTCACCTCCGTCATGTACTCCTAGGAGTGCGCACAAAGCACTCGGTAATCATTTTCCCATTATTTATATAGAAAATAATCTACAGAATTAGAAGTAGCAGTCTGCCAAACTCACAGTGAGCAAGCAGCTGAAGGGGGGGATTTTTTTCAAACTCAGGTGTGAGAGTGATCACCAAGGATGACAATTCTCCCCGAAATTCTCCGCCTCCCCGCCCCCCCCGGGATGGGACTTACCTTTCACGAATGTCGCTCCCGGTGGCGGGTCCCGGCGGCGGTTCGGCAGGTCTTCGTCAGGGGCGGGCGCGGCAGCCGGTCTTTCGACCAGCTGCCACCGCCGCCATTACAAGAAAAGTTTTTTTAAAAAAAAACGCCCCTGTGATAGGCTACGTAACGATTAACGTAGCCTATCACGGCTAGATTTGCAAAGTCAGCCGTGATAGGCTACGTTAATCGTCACATAGCCTATCACGGGTGACTTAAAAAAAAAAAATACGCGTACGCTAATGGCGGCCCCCATAGGGATCCGCCATTCGCGTTCCTTATTTGGTCCCTGTAGTCTATGTAAAGATTTACGTAGACTACGGCGAAAATAAAGGCAACGCAAATAGCGTTGCCCTTATTTTCGCCGTAGTCTACGTAAATCTTTACGTAGACTACAGGGACCAAATAAGGAACATGAATGGCGGCTCCCTATGGGGGCCGCCATTTGCGTATGCGCTTTTTTTTTTTTTTAAGACACCCGTGATAGGCTACGTGACGATTAACGTAGCCTATCATGGGTGACTTTGCAGATCTAGCCATGATAGGCTACGTAAATCGTTACGTAGCCTATCACGGGGCTTTTTTTTTTTTTCTTTACTTTTCTTTTGAAGTTCATGGCTGGGGAGACGGGGCACTTCTCCCCGGCCTGAATTTCGGCCGGGCAAGGCGGGAAGCCTCCCCCCCCCCGGCCTGAACTTCGGGGGGAGAAGCAAAGCTCCTCCCCCCCACTGCGAAGCAAGCTGCGAGACCAGGTAAGTGACTTTCGTACATCCCTACTGCACGAACTCATCCATAAGTCTATCCTTTATGCACAACCTGTTTATTTAAGGAATGTGTTTATTATGACATTTTTATCCCGCCCTTGCCCATGGAGTTGAGGGCTGTGTACATGGATCCCCGAGCATTATGCAGGTATCCAACCTGCATACACGAAGCCCCAATGTCACCCTGTGTGCACGCCCCATTCTCCCTGTTGCCAATCTCTACATGTTGAGCAGCAAGGTCAGAAGATGACTTCTACTCGTATTCACTTGACGTTGGGGATATGGCTTGCCTACATGCCCTTGACCCCACAACAATTTCAACCCTCACATGTGTAGGCTGAACACCAGCAGAGGGCTGTCCTGCAGGTGTTCTTCTTCACAAGAATTCTGTGAGGTAGGTTGGGCTGACAGTGACTGGTTCAGTACCACCTGAGCAAGAATTTAAACTTAGGTCTCCTGGGTCCCAGTCCAGCACAATGGCCAGTACATTTCTCTCCTTGTAAGCAGACCACCTTAAAAAGACCTATGCTGGATCAGACCAAGGGTCCATCTAGTCCAACTAGGGATGTATGAATTCCTTACCTGCCAGTCTGGCGGGGAGGGGAGGCAATCCATTCCTCCCCCTGGAATCCTTTTTGGGTGGCTCCGCTCCACGGCAATTCCGCAGAGCCACTGGCCAGTTCTGAAGTGCCAGCAATATGGCTGCCATGCCATATCGCTGGCTGAAGGGGACTGACTGCGGCCGCAAATGGCATCCGGGATGCCATTTGCAGCTGTAAAGGCCTTAGTTTAAGGTAAATGCAGCTGCTGCCAGGCTGGTGCGGACGCCAATGGCGTCCTATGTAGGGGATGCCATTTGCGTTCCTATGGTAGTCTGTGATAGGCTACATAAATATCTACGTAGCCTACCACGGCTAAAGCGGGAACACAAATGGCGTAGGGGATGCCATTTGCATCCCTGCTTTAGCCGTGATAGGCTACATAAATATATACGTAGCCTATCATGGGCTAGCGTAGGGTAGGAGTGCACGAAAGCCACTTACCTGGTCTCGCAGCTTGCTTCATGGTGGGGGGGAGGCGCTTCACTGCTCCCCCCGAAGTTCAGGCCGGGGGGGAGGCTTCCCACCTCGCCCGGCCAAAATTCAGGCCGGGGAGGAGGTGCCTCGCCTCGCCCGGCCGCGAAATAAAAAGTTAAAAAAAAAACAAAAAACTACCCCCGTGATAGACTACGTGAAGATTAACGTAGCCTATCACGGCTAGATCTGCAAAGTCAGCCGTGATAGGCTACGTTAATCATCACGTAGCCTATCATGGGTGACTTAAAAAAAAAAAAGCGTGTACGCAAATGGCGGCCCCCATAGGGAGCCGCCGTTCGCATTCCTTATTTGGTCGCTGTAGTCTATGTAAATCTTTACGTAGACTACGGAGAAAATAAGGGCAACGCAAATAGCATTGCCCTTATTTTCGCCGTAGTCTACGTAATCTTTATGTAGACTACAGCGACCAAATAAGGAACGTGAATGGCAGCTCCCTATGGGGGCCGCCATTAGCCGTACGCACTTTTTTTTTTTTTTTTAAGTCACCCGTGATAGGCTACGTGACTATTGACGTAGCCTATCATGGCTGACTTTGCAGATCTAGCCATGATAGGCTACATTAATCGTCATGTAGCCTATCACGGGGGCGTTTTTTTTTTTTTACTTTTATTGGAATGGCAGCGGCGGCAGCCGGTCGAAAGACCGGCTGCTGCCTCTGCCCCTGTCGAAGACCTGACGAACCGCCGCCAGGACCCGCCGCCGGGAGGGACATTCGGGAAAGGTAAGTCCCGTCCCGGGGCAGGTGCGGGGGTGGGGGGGCGGAGAATTTCTCCCCGAAACTACTTCGGGGGGCCGAACACGTTGGCACTCGGCCCCCCGAAGTTTCGGGGAGAAATTCTCCCCCATCCCGAGCGTAGGGACACAAATGACAGCTGCTACGACTGATGGCCGCCATTTGCGGCCGCAGCAGCCCGGCAGTGGCCAGAGCTGCGGCCGCCGCCGCTTCATCCACCGCCAGAGCTGTCGCCGCATCCGCCACCAGGGAGGTCCATCCTGGGGGGATTCCGCAGGGTGGCAGGGGGGGACTGTTCTGCCACGGACTCCAGAGGGCTGGATTCTAAAGAATCGGGCCTCACTGGAATCTGTGCTGGAATTTTCTGCCATCCCTAGTTATGCAAGCTTTCTGTAGCTTAGGAATGTATGAAAGTAACTTACCCTTTCGCGGATTGTGTTTGTGGTGGGGGGGAGGCGCTCCATCCTTCCCCCCGGAATTCTCGATGGGGGGGAGCGATCCAGTCCTCCCCCCGGAATCCTCAACGGCCAGCTCTGCTCTGCAGCTGCTCTGCGGAGCAGCCGGCCAGGCCAGGGCTGTCTGCAGCCAGATTTCCAGCCATGGACTGGCTGGTGCGGATGCAAATGGCGGCCACCATAGTGGTGATCAGGGAGCCATGATAGGCTACGTAAATCTTTACGTAGCCTATCATGTCTGGGTAAAAAAAAAAAAAATTACGTAGGCTAAAACGGCGAATAAAAAAGGAATGCAAATAGCGCCCACTACGCTATTTGCGTTTCCCTTTTTTTCGCCGTAATAGTCTACATAAACTTTTACGTAGACTAAAAGGGCGAAAAATAAGGAACGCAAATGGCGGCCGCCATAGCCGCTGCCATTTGCGTACGCCTTTTTTTTTTTTTACCCAGACATGACAGACTACGTAAAGACTTACGTAGCCTATCACGGCTAAGACCAGACTGCAAATGGTGGCCGCAGCAGCCGGTCGAAAGTCGAGCTGCCGCCGCCGCTGCTGGAGCCACCACCATCCGGAACATCCACCCCAGGTAAGTCTCGTCCTGGGGGGATCCACAGGGGGGAGGGGGGGCAGGCCGTTCCGCCACGGATTTCGGGGGGCCAAGCACCAGTGCATTCGGCCTCACTGAAATCCGTGGCGGAATTCTCCGCCATCCCTACTGTAGCTTATAACTGATCATCATGATATTGCTCCATTTTACTGTATCTTTTTATTGCTTCTTTTTATATCCCTTTGTTGTAAATAGGGATCCTGGAGAAATTCGAGGTGGACTAAAATGAGCTCGGATTACTAAGAATCTGATTTGCAGAATCCGCTGCAGAGCAACCCCCTCAGGCCGCATGGAGTCCATGGACTTTGGGATTTTATTTTTTTTTACTTTCCCCAAATTTACACATATTTATTCATAGGAAAATACGGAAGTTTCTGCTGAAGAAAAGTTGAATGGAATTGGGGACAATATGCTAAATGTTACGTACTAAGGTAAATTATGTAAATTCTTATGAAATCTCTTATGTAATTATTTGTAATTACATTTATTATAATATTTTTCTGCATGATGAAAAAAACATTTTCATCCGTCTGTGAGCAGACGATAGAACAAAAGGCACCAGACAGTCCACGAAACCTCCAGCAAAGATCGTTACCTTGTCATGGTGCTGGAGCTTGAGCACCTCAATGACGCCATGAGCTAAACTGTGAAGGGACACCCAAGACGGGAAGGTCATGGCAGAGAGGTCAGACTAAATACGATCCCTGGGGAAGGTAACGGCAACCCACCCCGGTATTCTTTCCGTGAAAACTAAATGGATCAGTACAACCAGAGATATGTTGGTATACCATCAGAAGATGGGACTCCCAGGTCAGAAGATGGTCAAAATGCTACTGGGGAGGAACAGAGGATAAGTTCAACTAGTCCCAGATGTGATGGCTAGCTCAAAGCTGAAAGGATGGCTAGCGGCCGATGGTGCTGGTGGTGAATGACAAATCCGATGTTCTAAAGATCAACATACCATAGGAACCTGGAATGTAAGATCTATGAGCCAGGGCAAATTAGATGTGGTTATTGGGGAGATGTCAAGATTAAATATAGACATTTTGGGTGTCAGTGAACTGAAATGGACTGGAATGGGCCACTTCACATCAGATGACCACCAGATCTACTACTGTGGACAAGAGGACCACAGAAGAAATGGAGTAGCCTTCATAATTAATGATGAAGTGCCTAAAACAGTGCTTGGATACAATCCAAAAAATGACAGAATGACCTCAATTCGAATTCAAGGTAAGCCATTTAACATCACAGTGATCCAAATATAGGCCCCAACCACAGATGCTGAAGAAGCAGAAGTAGATCAGTTCTATGAGGATCTGCAGCACCTACTGGATAGTATGCCAAAAAGAGATGTTATTTTCATTATAGGAGACTGGAATGCCAAGGTGCGTAGTCAAACGACACCTAGAATTACAGGCAAGCATGGTCTGGGATAGGGATGTACGAAACTCACTTACCTGTTTGCGGATTCTGTTCGTGGGGGGGAGGCGTTCCATTCCTCCCCCCAGAATCCTTGACGGGGAAGGCGATCCGGTCGTCCCCCCGGAATCCTCGATGGCCGTGGACTGGCTGGTGCGGATGCAAATGGCGGCCACCGTAGCAGACGCCATTTGCGTCCAGCCAGGGAGCCATGATAGGCTACGTAAGTCTTTACGTAGCCTATCACGGCTGGGTAAAAAACAACAACAATGGCGTACGCAAATGGTGGCTGCTACGGCGGCCGCCATTTGCATTCCTTATTTTTCGTCGTTTTAGTCTACGTAAATATTTACATAGACTATTACAGCAAAAAAAAGGGGAACGCAAATAGCATAGTGGGTGCTATTTGCGTTCCTTTTTTATTTGCCGTTTTAGCATAAATATTTACATAGGCTAGAACGGCGAAAAAAAAGGAATGCAAATAGCGCCCACTGTGCTATTTGCATTCCCCTTTTTTTAATGTTTTATCTTACGTAAATATTTATGTAAGATAAATTGGCGAAAAAAAAAGGAACACAAATAGCGCCCACTATGCTATTTGCGTTCCCCTTTTTTTCACATTTTATCTTACGTAAATTTTTTTCACCATTTTATTTACGTAAGATAAATTGGCGAAAAATAGGGAACGCAATTGGCGGCCGCCATAGCCGCTGCCATTTGCGTACGCTGGGGGTTTTTTTGGGGGGGTTAGCCGTGATAGGCTACGTAAATTCTTATGTAGCCTATCACGGCTGCAGGGTGGCAATGGCGGTGGCAGCAGCACGGCCGCAGCCAGCCAGGAGACCAGCCACTGTCGCCGCCACTGGAACCGCTGCTGCCGAATCCGCCGCATCTGCTCCAGGTAAGTGCTGTCCCGGGGGGATTCCGGGGGGGCGGGAGGCAGGAGGCCGTTCCGCCATGGATTCCAGGGGGAAGAATTTCTAAAGAATCCGGCCTCACTGGAATCCGTGGCGGAATTCTCTGCCATCCCTAGTCTGGGAGAACAAAATGAAGCGGAAAATAGGCTGATAGAATTTTGCCAAGACAACTCACTGTGTATAATTAACACTCTCTTCTAACAACCTAAAGGATAACTCAATACATGGACTTCATCAGATGGTCAACACCGAAATCAGATTGACTACATCCTTTGTAGCCAAAGGTGGCAGACATCTATACAGTCAGTAAAAACAAGACCTGGAGCTGACTGTAGTTCAGATCATGAACTTCTTATTGCACAATTTAGAATCAGACTAAAGAGAATAGGGAAGACCCACAGATCAGTTAGATATGAGCTCACTAATATTCCTCATGAATGTGCAGTGGGGGTGAAGAAAAGACTTAGGGACTAGATTTAGTAGATAGGGTCCTGGAAGAACTATGGACAGAAGTTCACAACATTGTTCAGGAGGCAGCAACAAAAAACGTCCCAAAGAAAAAGAAAACCAAGAAAGCAAGATGGCTGTCTGCTGAGACACTGGAAGCAGCCCAAGAAAGAAGGAAAGCAAAAGGCAACAGTGATAGGGGGAGATATGCCCAATTAAATGCACAATTCCAGAGGTTAGCCAGAAGAGATAGGGAATTATTTTTAAACAAGCAATGTGTGGAAGTGTAAGAAGATAATAGAATAGGAAGGACAAAGACATCTTCCAGAAAATTAGAAACATCAGAGGTAAATTCCAGGCAAAAATGGGTATGATCAAAAACAAAGATGGCAAGGACCTAACAGAAGCAGAAGAGAGCAAGAAAAGGTGGCAAGAATATATGGAAGATCTGTATAGGAAAGATAACAACATCGGGGATAGATTTGACAGTGTGGTCAGTGAGCTAGAGCCAGACATCCTGAAGAGTGAGGTTGAATGGGTCTTAAGAAGCATTGCTAATAACAAGGCAGCAGGAGATGACGGTATCTCAGTTGAACTGTTTAAAATTTTGCAAGATGATGGTGATGCATGCCATATGCCAGCAAATTTGGAAAACACAAGAATGGCCACCAGATTGGAAAAAATCAACTTATATCCCCATATCAAAAAAGGGAAGCACCAAAGAATGTTCAAACTGTCAAACAGTGGCACTTATTTCACATGCCAGTAAGGTAATGCTCAAGATCTTGCAAGGTAGACTCCAGCAATTCATGGAACAAGAATGGCCAGATGTACAAACTGGGTTTAGAAAAGGCAGAGGAACTAGAGACCAAATTTCCAGTATCCGTTGGATAATGGAGAAAGCCAGGGAGTTTCAAAAAAAATCTATTTCTGTTTTATTGACTATTCTAAAGCCTTTGACTGTGTGGATCATAACAAACTGTGGCAAGTTCTTGGTGGTATGGGGATACCAAGTCATCTTGTCTGCCTCCTGAGGAATCTGTATAACAACCAAGTAGCAATGGTAAGAACAGACCACAGAAGAACGGACTGGTTTAAGATTGGGAAAGGAGTACAGCAGGGTTGTATACTCTCACCCTACCTATTCAACTTGTACACAGAACACATCATGTGACGTGCTGGGCTTGATGAATCCAAGGCTGGAGTTAAAATCTCTGGAAGAAATTAACAATCTCAGATATGCAGATGATACCACTTTGATGGCTGAAAGTGAGGAGGAGCTGAAGAACCTTCTGACGAAGGTGAAAGAAGAAAGTGCAAAAGCTGGGTTGCAGTTAAACCTCAAAAAACCAAGATTATGGCAACCAGCTTGATTGATAACTGGCAAATAGAGGGAGAAAACGTGGAGGCAGTAACAGACTTTGTCTTTCTAGGCGCAAAGATTACTGCAGACGCTGACTGCAGCCAGGAAATCAGAAGATGTCTACTTCTTGGGAAGAGAGCAATGACCAATCTTGATAAAATAGTTAAGAGCAGAGACATCACACTGACAACAAAGGTCCGCATAGTTCAAGCAATGGTATTCCCCGTAGTAACCTATGGCTACGAGAGCTGGACCATAAGGAAGGCTAAGCAAAGGAAGGTAGATGCTTTTGAACTGTGGTGCTGGAGGAAAATTCTGAGAGTGCCTTGGACTGCAAGAAAATCAAGCCAGTCCATACTCCAAGAAATAAAGCGAGACTGCTCACTTGAGGGAATGATATTAAAGGCAAAATTGAAGTACTCTGGCCACATAATGAGAAGACAGGATACTTCTGAGAGTGCCTTGGACTGCAAGAAGATCAAGCCAGTCCATACTCCAGGAAATAAAGCCAGACTGCTCACTTGAGGGAATGATATTAAAGGCAAAATTGAAGTACTTTGGCCACATAATGAGAAGACAGGATACCCTGGAGAAGATGCTGATGCTAGGGAAAGTGGAAGGCAAAAGGAAGAGGGGCCGACCAAGGGCAAGATGGATGGATGATATTCTGGAGGTGATGGACTCGACCTTGGGGGAGCTGGGGGTGGTGATGGCCAACAGGAAGCTCTGGCGTGGGTTGGTCCATGAAGTCATGAAGAGTTGGAAGCGACTGAATGAATAAACAACAACAAATCCACGAAACACAGAGTGGATTTTACACAGTCCGTACATCCCTAGTTGTAAGTTGAAATTTGTTATTGTTATATTGCATTATATACTTATTTTTAACTGTGATTTTTAAAATATTTTTGTATTTGACCTACTTAGATTTTATTATATTAAGTGGCATACAAGTACTACAAATAAATAAATAAATAAATAAATAAATAAATGCTCTTGAAGTTAAAAATAACTCCAAAATTACTAATGCAATACCTTCATTAGGCAACTCAAGTCAATGGTCACCAAAAATGTGAAAGTTTTTGAGACTTCAAGGCCTCTTAATCAGGCAAGGTGTTACAAAAAACTGGTTGGTGGTCGTAGTAGGGAGAAATAGGAAATAATAAAGGATGATTTGATGTTGAAGTCTGATATGATGGTCAGAGTCTTATAGTGAAATCAGGGAAGAGAGTTTGCAGACATTCAGACTGGGCTCTGCCAGGTGGTGTGGTAGCTTCAGGTTTCACCCCCCCCCCCCCCGCCGACTGCTGGGAACAAAAAAGAAGCTGCCAATGCTTAATCCCACATTTTTGAAAATATAAAATCCAGCTGTAACCCAGAACTGGGCAAACCACATTGGTTCCTTGGTTGGTGAAAAGCAGAAGAGAGAAACTAGGTAGTCTTTATATTAGCAAAGCTAGACAACACCCCGCCCCTCCCCGTGCAGATGCTGACACTGTGATTGCACCA
The DNA here is from genome assembly GCF_057233095.1 of Heloderma suspectum. Lineage (NCBI taxonomy): Eukaryota > Metazoa > Chordata > Lepidosauria > Squamata > Helodermatidae > Heloderma > Heloderma suspectum. The sequence goes on from NC_139462.1 coordinate 77,869,943, forward strand.
GTCTGCGCTGTGGATCCTGCTGCCTGGGTGCAAATGTAATGGGTCTGTGGCTGTACTGACTGGGGATGATGGGAGTTGTAGTTTGACACAACGGTAGGGTGCCAGGTTTGTGAAGGCTGGACTTTAGCCTGTAATCAGGACTGTGGCAAAACACAAGTGGGGACTCAGAGCTGGCATAGAAAATCCTGGTTAGCAGTTAAGAAAGGCAATTCTGGGATGATTGCTGTACAGACTGCCTATGCAAAAGGAAGGTATAATATATTGCTGAAGCTGTGCAGTCCTACTCTTGAACTGGCAAACTGGCTGCAACCTTCCCTATTTATTAATTACTTGTTATTCGTTAGCTACACGGCAGTGTGATTGCTGGAACCCACCAGGGCTAGTTCAGAGGTTGCGAATTCTGAAGTGCCTTCAGCGCTTACCCACAATCCTGATTACACAGACATGCAACTGATTTATATATACATTAGTGGTCAGCTGTTGTAGCACTAAGCCACACCATAGGGCTAGCTGCAGTGGCCATTGCATAGTTGCACAACCAATTTTGTACTGGTGCAGACACAGCCTAAGGAAAGATATAAATGATTATTTTGACTATGATGATGTAGCTTGCATAGGTCTATCCTTATATGAGTTTGTTTTAATTTAAGATGAGGGGTTCAACAGTATATCCAAAGAAGCAAATGTGCATTTTTCTTTGGTCTTGATTCTAAGAACCATCAATAGTCAATTTTGTATTTAGACAGGAAAGTACTATACGCTGTTTCAACTTCATGCTGCATTTCTTCATGTTACCTTTTTATCTCATTTCCCCCATTTTTCAAAATGCATAGATCTTATTTTAATGTGAACATATACAATAAAAAACCCATTCACAATAGAATACGTTGTTTTTATTTTCTGCTTTTCTTTCCTATGAGTTGTTCCTCCATTATTCAAAATCCTTTCAGAATATTTTTGTGTGGAAGGAAGCATTAAATAACAACAAAATTGCTTAATTCCATTTATCCTTTTGAAGTTTTATAGTTGCCATAACAACTTGAATCTTCTCTGTAATCTTGTAATTTTATTATAATTCATGATGGAACATGGGCTTTCTTAAAATAAAAAGTAGCAGCTACTTGCCCACACGAGACATATATTCAGGCAAAGGATTTCATTTAGGGCAGGCCTGGCATCAGCACACAGCATAATTAGATGAATGCCAGGGTCCTGTAGTCCCAGGGGCCCCACAGTGGCAGATTCTAGCACCCCTTTATTTTATTTTCATTTTGGTTGGACACTGACAGGAGAATTGACAGACTGGATGGCTACAGCCACCACCACCTTCATTACCTCTCTCCCAATGCCTCTTGGACCCTCCCCTGCTGTAACATTCTGCTGAAATGCCATGTTGAGAACCAGAGGCATTCTGGGAGGATGAAGATCATTCCTGCATCCGCCCAGCCCAGCATGGCATTTTTTGTAGTGATGGGCCATGGATGGTGCTGATAGGAGTATTGAGCAGCTGGAGCTGCCACTCATTTCATGCTGGTGCTTGGACCACCCCCTAGAGAGAAACCCTGCCATGGATCTCCCCACATCACCTGGTGCAGGGCCTGATTTAGGATGCATATCCAAAAACACATCATGTGTAGGTGTTTTCTATCACTGAACAGATGCGTGTTGGAGAGCAAATTCCACTGAAAGCAATGCAGTGCAGATTAGTGCTGTGGCAAAAATTTCAATTCTTCCATTATAGGCATCCTTTATGGTCAATATCCTCTCAACATCTGGCCCCAGGCAGAAGGGAAGAAAAGGATAGCCAGTTTGCTACCCTTTAACTTAGGGGTGGTAACACATGGCCACAAGCTATATGCACCCCCACCCCCACAGCTTCCAAGCCACTGCCATTGAATTGCTACCAAAGTTCAGCAGCACAGCAGTGGGGGGGGGTCACATTTTGACTTTAAAACAAGGTGTGCAGGAACCACACACCTTGATTTGTGGTGGGTTCTGGGGGTGGCAAATTGGCCCCCAGACTGCTGGAAGTTGCCAACCCCTGCTTTTAGACTAAAGAAATAATAATAATAACAATAACAATGACATTTATGATGATGATGATGTGAACCACTTTTCTGAAAGAATAGAAGCTTAAAACCCCCAAACAATCTATAAAATTACAATTCAATACCTATTCAACAATCTAAACTTATTTTTAAAACAACAGTATTAGAACCTAAGAAAAGTTCAGAGCAGCACATATAAAAAGCTTTAAAGGCAGACTTAGAATTGAGCAATGAAAAGCCATCAACTGGGTTCACATAACCCATAACCCACATTCAAGGTTGGGTATGGACTGAGTGTAAGTTGTCATTGAACTGTGGGTTATTGTTGAAATGTGGGTTGTTGTATTGTCTGAACCCAGCCATGCTAACAAACCATGGTTTGTTAATCACAAACAACCCTTGAAGACAACCCATGGTTTGTTGTTGGGTTGTGAAATGTGGATTGTTAGGATTATGAAGCCATGGTTTGTTATCATGGCTGGGTTCAGACAACACAACAATCTACATTTCAACAACAAACCATGGTTCAACAACAACCCAAGGTTCAATGACAACCCACACTCAACCCATACTCAACCCTGAGTGTGGGTTATCGCATTTTGTGATCCCAGTCATTGTAACAGAAAAGTTTTTAAATTTTTAAAAGATACTGAATGTAGGGATGTCATGGACATCCTGCTGGGGCTCAAGGCCTGGCAAGAAATTACTGGCTTGGTTCCTCAGTCACCAGTCCACAGATCCCCAGGTGCACTAAGTCAGGCAAGTGCAGGGATCCCCAATCCCTCACTGAGCTGCAAAGTGGAGGCTTGCCCTTTTTTGTGAAGGCTGATTTTATGCAAATGGTGGCTGTAAAGCAACCATTTATGCAAGATTACAGGTGTAAATGGCCATCAAACCTGTAAACTTGCATAAATGGCCATGTTACGGCCACCATTTGCATAAAATTGGCCTTTATGAAAAAGGGCAAGCAAAATGGCAGCTCAACAAGGGATCAGGTGGCAGCACACTGCCACAGACTGCCCAGCAACTCACCACACACAGCAAGCAGGGGCGGATGGCCGGTGGGGGTCTGATGAGTGGTGCGTGACACAGACTGTGCTAAGTTCTCTCATCCCTAGTTGAATAACCAACAATGAGGGAACCTGGGAGACCTCCGAAGGGAGACCATTCTACATCTATGCCCTCACCACTGAGAAGGCCATGTCTGTTAAACTTGCTCATTTAACTTCACATATCAAGAGGACACTGAGTTATTGTAATAAGTTCCTTATCCCCAACATCTCTGTCATGGTTGGCTTCTCCTGGATCTCAACTTAAATCCTCTGTGCAATTAGGGATGTCAGAGAATTTCTCCACGAATCTCAGGGAGGCCGAATGCCAACGCATTCAGCCCCCCGAAATTGGTGGAGAAATGGTCTGCCCCCCGGCCCCCCCCCCCCCGGGATGGGACTTACCTTGCTCGAATGTCCCTGGTGGCGGCACCTCCGGCGGCGGTTCGGTGGTGGCGGCAGCCGGTCTTCCGACCAGCTGCCGCCACCGCCATTTCCAAGTAAAAAAACCAAACCAACAAACAAACATGATAGGCTGCATAAAGATTTACGTAGCCTATCACGGCTAGATTTTAAAAAAACACCATGATAGGCTACGTAAATGTTTACGTAGCCTATCACGGCTGACTTTGAAAAAAAAAAAGTGTGTATGCAAATGGCGGCGCCCATGGGTGCCGCCATTTGAGTTCCTTATTTTGGCACGTGTAGTCTATGTAAACATTTACGTAGACTACGGTGAAAATAAGGGGAACGCAAATAGCCATAGGCTACGTAAATGTTTACATACGTTTTGCGTATGTGCCATTTGCGTAGGTGCTTTTTTTTTTTTCTTTAAGTCAGCCGTGATAGGCTACGTAAACATTTACGTAGCCTATCACGGCTGACTGCAGGGACGCAAACGGCGGCGGCTATGGCCGCCGCCATTTGCGTCCTGGCAGACGACGAGGTTTCGCAGCCGGAGGGACGGGGCACCTCCCCCCTGGCCAGAATTTCAGCGGGGAGGGACGGGGAGCCTCCCCTGCCGGCCATAATTTCGGGGGGAGGGACGGAGTGCCTCCCCCCCACCTCGAAGCAAGCGTCGGGATCAGGTAAGGGACTTTCGTCCATCCCTATGTGCAATAGGTGGAAGGTTTGAAGGAGGAATAGGGTGGCCATATGTCCTCTTTTACAGTGGACAGCCCTCTATTTGAAGGAGTGATAGAGGACCATCCTTTACTTAAAAGGTTGTCATGTTCAATTTTGGGTTTAAAATAAAGAAACACAAGAACAGTTGTCCATCAACCTGGGCAGGCAGGCAGATCACCTGGTCAAGTCTTCTGCACTATAGTGAGATATACTATATTTTGATTTAAATAATAGTAATAATTGCTAAATTTGAATCTATACATATAAATTAGCATATGCACATTTTATGCAAATTGGTGCCTCCCCCCTCCCTCTTTTTTTGTGATGCGTTTCCTCTTTTTTTTTGTCAAGTCACAAGTGGCCACTCTAAAGAGGAGCCTATACATCATGTACAGGTGCACATATACAGGCTGCTCCACAAGATTGGGAGCCTCATGTAGGAGCCTACAAATGTTTCACTGAATACAATGGGTGTCCCTTTCAGACCTTCTACCCCAAACACAACCAAGGCCTGAAGAGCGGAGCTGGAATGGACAGTGACACTGGGAATTGTGACAGCATGGATGGCCCTGTTCCTTCTTCCATGCATTCTTTGAACCCATGAAGCAAACATCTGAAGGGGGCAATTGAGGATGGCTAATGTCCAGGCTCCTGACACCTTGGTGAAGACCTGGGATGAGTTTCTAGATGCCGTCATTAGGACATGACCTATCTCCTGAACTCCAGCAATAGCAGGGATTCCTCCTTTCTATCTCTTCATAACTCACTCACTCTCTCTCCCCCCCCCCTCTTCTGGCCATTTCTAAAGCGGTCGCCATGTTAGCCTATTGCAGCAAAATCAACAAAGACCCTTGTTTTTGTGTGACAATGTTTTTCTTTCTTTTCTTTTTCTCCTCCCTCATCCCTTTCATATTTTGAAAGAATGGTCTAGTACCTGGGATTGGGATGGAGGGGTGTTGTTGTTATGATGGGAATCTTGCTTGCGGCAAAAAGAGCAGTCAGATGATCGGATCTGACACAGATTGACATAGTTAACACATTCATCACTGCCTGTGAGCCATGGTGGATCATTTTAGTTCTTCTGTCTTTGAATTGTACAAAAAGAAAAAAAGAAAAACAATTCAAACAACAGGAAAACTTTACAAAATTAAACAATAAAGGGAATATATGGGAGAAGGTAATCCTTAAAGTATTGGTAGAGTTCAGTGGAACAGATTTCAGTGCAGTCTTAATTCTCCCACTAAAATCAATAGGACTTTAAAGTGGTGGATTATGCCTGCTATTTATTTTTATTTAATATTTATTTACAACATTTATATACCACTCCACATAAAAAGATTTTGGAGCAGTGAACAACAAAGGTAAATGGATAAAACACTCTGTTTTGTTAAAACGTTTTTTTTAAAAGACAAATTCCAATAAGGTCGAATTTAATAAACCATGGCTGGTCACACAAGGAAGACCTCTCGAAATAACAACGTCTTCAGGAGGTGCTGGAAGGAACACAGTGTTGGCACCTGCCTGACCTCCAAAGGCAGGGAATTCCACAGGAAGGGGGCCACCACACTGAAGGCTCTTTTCCTGGTGGGCTCCAACCGGTCCATGGGTCCACGTGGAACCACCAGGAACATGCCCTCTGATGATCTCAGTGACCAGGCAGGTTGGTAAAGAAGGAGATATCCTCAGGTATCCTGGTTCCAATTTATTGAGTGCTTTGTAAAAGGTAAAGGTGTCCCCAACCAGTTGTGTCCGACTCTAGGGTGTGGTGCTCATCTCCATTTCTAAGCCGAAGAGCCAGCGCTGTCCGAAGACGCTTCCATGGTCATGTGGCCGGCATGACTGAACACCAAGGTGCACGGAACGCTGTTACCTTTGTAATGCTTTGTACACTAGTACTAATCCCTTAAACCTGGCCCAGTAGCAAACAGGCAGCCAGTGTAGTTCCCTCAGCAAAAGAGTTGCACACTGAAAAGGGACAGCTCCTGACAACAGCTGAGCTGCTGCATTCTGCACTAGCTCCAGCTTCTGGACTAGCCTTAAGGGCAGCCCCACATAGTGTGCATTGCAGTAATCTAGTCTTGAGGTTACTGATGCCTGTACCACAGTGGTCAAGCTATCCCTGTCCAGGAGAGGCCATAGCTGGCAAACCAGCTGAAGATGGTAAAGGGCACTCTGAGCTGCCGTGGCCACTTGGGCCTCCTGCGACAATGATGGATCTAGGAGTACCCCCAGACTACAAAGCTGATCTTTCGGAGGGAGTGCAACCCCATCCGCAACAGGCAATGAGCCTATCTCCCAGACCCGGGAACCACTCACCCACAGGGCTTCCGTCTGGCCAGGATTCAGCTTCAATTTATTGGCCCTCATCCAGCCCATTACTGAGTCTAGGCACTGATTCAGGACTTGCACAGCCTCGTCTGATTCAGATGTGACAGGGAGATAAAGCTGCATATGCTGATGACATTTAGCTCCAAATCCCCTAATGACTGCTTCCAGCAGCTTCATATAGATGTTAAACAACATTAGGGACAAAATGGTACCCTGCAGGACCCCATAGCTCAATTGCCAAGGGGCAAAGGACAAGTCACCCAATGTTTTCTCTGAAATCAGGCCATACATAGGACTGGACTGGAACCACTGTAGCACAGTGCCTCCAATACCCATCCCATGGAGTCGATATAGGATACCATGGCCAATGGTATCAAAAGATGATGGGAGATCAAGCAGGGTTGCTTGATCAAGTCGATGGCCATCCCCATCTCACTGTTCCACAGTGAGGCTAGGGCCTTGGCTGGATCACCAGCTCTCTCCACTGGAAAATCCCCAAGAGCATTCAAAAATCCATTGGATTCCATCAGTCTCCTGAGGCAGACCATCCAAATAGGTCCCCCACCCCCGCAGGAAGGAAGTAACACCGTAAGTACAGATCTCACCAGGAAATAGTCTGACCATGACAATGAGGTTACTTTTTTCACTTTTAAGTTCATTCCATCCCATTTCTGCATCAGATGGAGATTTTTTATAAAAAAATCTTTAGAAAAGTTGCATATATTTTAGTGTGCATTTTTCAAAACATGTACATTTGTACACATTTTTTAAAATGTGCACATTTGTGTGCACTTTTGCAAACGGATGCTTTCTTCAGTGATTTTTCAGTGAATAAAACAGTTTTTATGCACTTCTCCCCCAAATATACAAAGTTTTGATATGTTCACCTTTTAGGACACAATTATTATTATTTATTTTGCAAACTACATTGCAAATTTTGATGGGAAACTGCATTCTGAGTCATGTTTGGGTTCAGGAAGTGCAGATCCAGTAAGTTTGCGTTTAAATGTGAGCTGAACAAATTTCTCACCTAGGCCTAGAAATTATCCTGCTTCTCCTCCTTATGGTGCATATTGGCTCCAGCAGCCTCTGTCAGAGGGCTAGATAGGCCTAGCCCAGCTGATAAAAGCTGCATGAGAGGAGACTGCAATTCCTCACTGCATGCCTCTTCTGCTTCTGCTCCACCAACTCCTCCTCCTCTACTTCACAAGGCAGTTGGAAATGATAGCCATTTGCACACATGCTACAACATCATGTGGCTCCCACAAGCACGGTTCTTTAAAGTAAAGCAAAGCAAAGATATCAGGATATCCCATCATGAATCCTCCACATCATGTCAACCCTGGCCTTTGAGCAGAGCAAGAAATGGGGTCAGCCCTGCTTTCCGGTGTGCGTAGGCAACAACAGGGGGAGATAAGGCAGGGAGTACCTCCCAGGCAAGTAGCTGCCCCTTCTGTCCCCTAATATAGTTTTCTGGTGCCACCACTATCTCTTTTTCATATCTCCCCAAGCCAAACATGATCGCCTTGAGTGGCATTTCCTGGTAGAAAGGAAGGTGGAAGAGGGAGGGTGGGGGAAGATGTATCCAGGCCTTGAGAAGTGAATAAGAAACTATTGCTGTCCTCCTAGTCCAAGAGCTACATTCAAAGTGTGTGTGTGTCTGTGTGTGCGTGTGTGTTTGTGTGCATGTGCAGGGGGAAGCTGTAATCCTCTTTGTCTCTTTCCATCCTCCCAAACTCGACTTCTGGTCACTTTGGGAAAGAGGTGAATTATCAGATAATATTGCCCCCACATGAGAGGGATTGCTATTGGTCATATTTGGGCCAATTATCTACAGGGGAAGTGGGGCAGTATTACTCCCACCACAGCATTGTCCCCAAATGCTGCACTTTACTATGAAGATTAGTCAACCAAAACATGACATTGCATGTAGGCATCATTTTATGCAGTTACATTTTATATAGTATCGTGCCATACATTTCTTCCACATTTTTCCCAACTCTGCTCATTCCATTTGATAGAAAAGTAATTACTTTGGGGGGAAAATGTTCAGAGGAGAAGAAAGTGTGTGTGAGTGTCCTGTCTTTCACTGTACAATCATCTCTCTGGCAGCTGGCAGCTTACCATACTTTAATTAAAGCCCAGGGAAGATGTCACGAGGTAACTCCTCCCCATGAGACTCTGTCAGGTCAGGAAATGCAGGCAGTGTAGAGTTGATGGAGAGATATGTAATGGAAAGGGGGACACACACAGCACCCTAGGCCACCATGCAATAATAAGGTAAGAGTAAAAACGCCACCAAAATACTTTTTAAAGCACCCTGAGAATAAAGCAGAAAAATGGAAGCCTCTCTCATGGGGAAAAAATCAGAAGACTATTTTGGCAAAGCACTCATTAAAGAGTGGATGGTATCCAATGTTAGTCCTACATAGAGTAGACCCATTGAAATGAGCAGTCCATTCCTACAGATTGATTAAATGTTAATAATTGCAGCCAAAGTAGAAGTGCATCTGTGGCTCAACCAGTTTTTAAAACCTCTATTTGATCTGCCTATTGCCTTTTTCTTATTCAAATATAATGCATAGGGGGTTATTTTTATACTGATATTATAAATACTAGTTTTAACAGACCAAGTAGTTTCTCCATCTCATTTCAAATAGGTAGAATTCCACAAATCCCATTTTTAGACTTATGTATTGATTCTACATGTTATGAAAAATATATTCAGTTAAAATGTAAGACAGCACATTTTGAATGATGGTTGTTTTTCCTAATGTCTGCCATGAAACAGCGCTAGCCAAGTAAATCACTTATATCCATCTGTGGATCTGAAAGTTAAATACGTGCATCTCTAGGTAATCAGATGTTTATACAGAATTGCTTAATTTGTCACACAATTGTTTCTGTAACTATGAGCTCATTTATAAGAAAAGGAACAGGCTAAAAAGAAATCATATTGAATTAAAACCCAGTCTCTGAAGGGTTTTAAAACAGGAACTTTACTTCAGCATACAGTGTAAATGGCACTAAAACATATTGTACCTTTTGTTCATTAATGTAATGGGCTTCAGTGCTAGAGACATATCCCTGCAACATTAAGCATATAATTATGGACTGTAGCACAATGCTAGTGCAGTAGTCAGCACATCCCATCATGTGCATATACTTGATGATTCAGCAAAACTGTTTCCTTGGAAACAGCACATTCATATATGGGGTAGTGGTATGTTCTGGACTTGGGCCCATAGGGAATTTACTGTGGTGCTACTGTGTCTCACACATGTGCGTGACACATGTTACCTCTAATCTGTATCAGTCCCAGGTTTTCTTGCCATAAAAACTGCATTTTTGCAAAGTCCTTTCAGGTGTCTCTACAAGAACGAATTATTGCACACTCGTGATGGGTCACTCACGGAAGTTTGTGGGTCTTTTACATGACATCGTCGACCTCCAGTATGTCTCACGCACATTTCCCCCTTTCTCCTGCTTTCAAAAAAGATTGGAGATAAGCTAGTAATAAAAATTGATGGCACCATATCAGCAGTGTGTAATGCTGGTGTAGCGCTATGAACTGGCCAAGGAAAGTCTTTCCTTGATTCACATCACGTGTCTGCCATGTAAATGCTTGAACAAATTTTCTGATTGCACGCTGATCAGAGGGAGAAGAAGGTAAAATACCTCCCTGCAACAAAGGGGGACAGATCTGATCCCTCATCCCACCAAGCTGAGAACCAACGTCTTATGTTGATTCAGAGCACCCCATGAAGTTCAGTAGGGCCTACTCACAAATAAGTGTGCTGGGGGTTGCAGACTGACAGCACGATCTTGTGTCTACTCAGAAGTAAGTACCATTGAGTTCAATGGGGCTTACTCCCAAGTCAGTGTGCCTAGGATTGCAGACTTACAGCACAATCTTGTGTCTACTCAGAAGTAAGCTGTAGCTTTCCTGGGAGCTCCAAGGAAACAGTACAGCACAAGTTAAGCAACAAAAACAAGACTCCCTCTCCCCATTCCTCTGCACACATGCCGGAGAGAGTGCACTCCTTAGATTCAAACCACATGTCTGCCATGTAAAGCAGCCCATCGTAATCCAGCAAAGAAACCAAAAGCAGAAAGCCACGGTAATTATGCTGGGGGGGTTGCTTAATGAAGAGACACCCTTTGTGATGGATTTTCTGTTTACTGTGACTTTCCTGTGCTTTGGGATTCAGTGTGTCCTAAATGTGCAGCACTACTCCTGGGGGAGGAGGAGTGGCTTCAGTGCCTGCTGTGGGGAGTGGTGCTGTGAGGAAAGTTGCATCAGCAAAGGGTGGACCTGAGAGGAATGAGTTAACTCCTCTCATGGAGTTAACCCTTTTGGTTTCACCTCCACCAAGCAAGATCTGGTTTGTTGTTTTGCTTTTTTAACAGTGTTTGCTAATGCATACTTGCAGAGGTGTGAATCTATGAATCACACACAACACACATTTCTGCTGGCTTCTCTCCACTCTCTCTCTCTCTGCCCAGTGAACTGAAGAGTGAATGCAATGCTGCTTCCCCTCCCCCTTGAAAAAAATAAAGTATGAAATGTTTTTTCAAGCTTTCCCAATTCTCACCTTTGTCCTTTTTATTTCTTTGCCTCAAGGAACGACCGGCTGAAAACATGCCGATATATATGTCTGCTCAGAAGTAAATCACATTCTCTTCAATGAGGCTTACTCCTGAGAAAGTCCACACATTGTTTTGGGGACGACTTTTTTTTAAAAAAGAACAACAACCCTATTCCTTTGCACCATCGCACCTGTGCAAAAGCTTAATGGATGTAAAAAACAAAAACAAAAGGTAACTTATTGATGTCCTGAGCCTCTACCTACATAGCTAAATTAATGTGGTTTAAGATTATGTTTACCTCATAAAAACAAGATTCATATCAAGTCTACACTGCCTTAGCTGGCTGCTTGTGCCATGGAGGAGTAGATGCAAATTCAAGAAAAAGCATTTGTAAACTGAATCAGCATTGGAAGACATCTCAGTGTAGATTGGGCCTTGGAGTAAATTGGTAGCAAACACAAAAAGAAACTGTTATGTTTGAATGCTAATGGGGAATAGTCACTTACGAACCATAAGAGTCTCTTCTTGGGCTTGGTGCACAGTTTTGTGTGTTGTGGTTATACAATAAACAAAGATATTCAGTGTATACCAACTTGTGAGGTTTGAATGAAATATCTCAGCCATTAACATTGCACATCACACCTTTCTTCTTTGATAATTTACTTGTAAAATGCCTGTCTCTTGGTATGAATATAATAACGTTCAAGTGTTAGTTAAATCTTGCCACTTTTTGTTTATGTTGCAAACCTTCAAACTCCAATTAAATAACCTTCTGGGCCTCATTCTGTCTCCTTATCATGCACAGTCATATGGTGATCATAAATATCCCAATTATCAGCACGTTTGCATGATTAACTATGGACAGTGTGCATTTAAGTGTGAAGAGAATGATAGGGGCCCTGGAAGGATGTTCTCATTAATCATATTATAGAATTTCCCCTCAAAAATTATTCCAGTGTCTTATGGAAAAACAACTAGATCTTAGATAAACAGCGCCTGAAATATTTTATCAAACTACAGTTTTCCCATCACAGATTCCTAGAGTTGCAAGAGAACGGTTTTACAGGCCCTCTATCTAGTGCAATGAAGAAGAAAAATCTTCTGATCTAATCACCACCACAACAGAGGACAGTCCATGAGTTAAGTGGTTTGTTTTTAAATGAAAAGTAGCCTCAGAAGGTGGGATTAGGAAAAAAGGGCTCAGTGGCAGAGAGGCTGCTTTCCCTCTTCCCATTTGTCCCCTCAAAATCTGCTGCTTTCCTACCTTTGGTGGAAGCTGCTTTTCTGCCCATGGTTGGAAAGATCTTTTCCTGTCACAAGTAATTCCCTCCTTTCAGTGCCCAATGTGAGATGTTCTGAGCGAATCTCATGTTTTTAAATCATTAGCAGAGCAATCCTACTAGGGATGTACGAAAGTCCCTTACCTTTGACGAAATTTGATTCGCGGTGGGGGGGAGGCGCTCCGTCCCTCCCCCCAAAATTCTGGCCAGGGGGGAGGCATCCCGTCCCTCCCCCCCAAAATTCTGGCCGGGGGGGAGGCGCCCCATCCCTCTCCCCCGAAATTCTGGCCGGGGGGGAGGCGCCCTGTCCTGCCGGGACTGCAAATCCTGTCCTGCCGGGACTGCAAATGGCGGCAGCCGTAGCCGCCGCCATTTGTGTCCCTGCAGTCAGCCGTGATAGGCTACGTAAATGTTTACGTAGCCTATCACGGCTGAGTGAAAAGAAAAAAAAAACCGCGCGTACGCAAATGGTGGCGCCCATGGGCGCCGCCATTTGCGTTCCTTATTTTGGCATGTGTAGTCTACGTAAACATTTACGTAGACTACGGCGAAAATAAGGGCAACGCTATTTGTGTTCCCCTTATTTTTGCCATAGTCTACGTAAATGTTTACGTAGACTACAGGTGCCAAAATAAGGAACGCAAATGGCAGCGCCCATGGGCGCTGCCATTTGCGTATGCACTTTTTTTTTTCACTCAGCCGTGATAGGCTACGTAAAGATTTACGTAGCCTATCATGGCTGACTTTGAAAATCTAGGGAGGGATGGGGCGCCTCCCCCCTGGCCAGAATTTCAGCCGGGAGGGGTGGGGCACCTCCCCACCCACCAAGAATTTTGGGGGGAGAACCGGAGCGCCTCCCGCCCCCCGAAAAATGCTGCAGGACCAGGTAAGGGACTTTCGTTCATCCCTAGCTGTGAGTCATTATCACCAGCACCAGCAATTGATCCATCCACATAACTGTTTGATTAGGTTATAATCGTCAAAATACTGGAGATATCATAGAATCATATAATCATAGAATAGTAGGGTTGGAAGGGGCCTACAAGGCCATCGAGTCCAACCCCCCGCTCAGTGCAGGAATCCAAGTCAGAGCATCCCCGACAGATGGCTGTCCAGCCTCGACTTGAACGCCTCCAGTGTGGGAGAGCCCACCACCTCCCTAGGTCATTGGTTCCATTGTCGTATTGCTCTAACAGTCAGGAAGTTTTTCCTGATGTTCAGCTGGAATCTGGCTTCCTGTAACTTGAGCCCATTATTCTGTGTCCTGCACTCTGGGACGATCAAGAAGAGATCCTGGCCTTCTTCTCTGTGACAACCTTTCAAGGACTTGAAGAGCGCTTGGGGGCTTGGTGCCACCAGTACGCCTAGCGTTTGGGGGCTCGGTGCCACCAGTATGCTGGTGATGCTGAACTCTGCCTCTCCTTTCCATCTAAATCTAATGAAGCTGTGCTGGTTCTAAATTGGTGCCTGATTGGTTCTAAATTGGTCCAGTCATGGACTGGATGAGGGAAAACAAATAGAAGCTTAATCCAAACAAGACAGAAGTGCTCCCAGGCAGCTGAAGGCAGATCAGGGAATAGGGATTCAACCTGTGCTGGATGGGGTCCCACTCCCCCTGCAGACTCAGGCTTGCAGTTTGGGTGTATCCTTGGACTTGGCCCTGAACCTGGATGCCCAGGTCTCGGCAGTGGCCAGGAGTGTCTTTGCATAGCTGAGGCTAGGCCACCAACTGTGCCCAGTCTTAGAGACATCTGATCTGGCCCCAGTCACGCATGCCTTAGTTACAACCTGTTTGGACTATTGTAACCAACTCTGCATGGGGCTGCCTTTGAAAACTGTTCAGAAACCTTAGCTGGTCCAGAATGCTACAGCCAGACTGTTGACAGGGGCCAGTTACAGGTAGCACACAACTCCCTTGGTACAGCAGCTTCACTGGTTACCAGTCTGCAGAATTCAAAGTGCTGGTGATGACTTACAGTATAAAGCCTTATATGGCTTAGGACCAGGTTACCACCTGAAAGACTGGCTTCTCCCATACAAGCCTGCCTGGTCCTTAAAATCTTCTGGAGAAACCACCAACATCAGAGGTGTGTTTGGTGTAGGGATGGCAGAGAATTCCACCACGGATCTCAGTGAGGCTGAATGCCAGTGCATTTGGCCCCCCGAAATCTGTGGCAGAACGGCCTGCCACCCCCCCCCACGGATCCCCCCCAGGATGAGACTTACCTGGGGCGGATCTTCCGGGCGGCAGCGGCTCCGGCGGCAGCTCCGGCGGCAGCTCTGGCGGCAGCTCCGGCAGCCGGTCTTCCGACCGGCTGCCGCCACTGCCATTTCCAGGCTTGTGAGAAAAAAAAAAAGACGTGATAGGCTATGTAAAGATTTCATGGCTAGGTTTAAAAAAAAAGGAAAAAAAGACGTGATAGGCTACGTAAATCTTTACGTAGCCTATCATGGTTGGGGGTGGGTTTAAAAAAAAAACCACGTACGCAAATGGCGGTGGCTATGGCCGCCGCCATTTGCGTTCCTTCTTTTTACCGTCTTAATCTACGTAAATATTTACGTAGACTATGACGGCGAAAATCAAGGGGAACGTAAATAGCGTAGCGGGCACTATATGCGTCCCTCTTTCATTCATTTTTCATTTCATGATTTTCACCGTCATAGTCTACGTAAATATTTACGTAGATTAAGACAGTAAAAAGAAGGAATACAAATGGCGGTGGCCGTAGCCGCCGCCATTTGCGTACGCATTGTTTTTTTGTTTTTGTTTTTTACCCAGAGCCCTCCGCAGCCAGAAATCCAGCTGCGGATGGCTCTGGCCTGGCCGGGCCAGGCCTGGCTGGCTGCTCCGCAGAGCTGCCGTGGAGCACAGCCGGCCGTTCGAGGATTCCGGGGGAAGGAACGGAGCGCCTCCCCCCCCGGGCAGGATTCCGGGGGGAGGGACGGAACGCCTCCCCCCCCACCATCAATATAATCCGCGAAAGGTAAGTCACTTTCGTACATCCCTAGTTTGGTGGCAACATGAGAAACGGTGGCTCCCAAGCTTTGGAACTCCCTCCCAAGGGAGAGTAGGTTCACTCCCTCTCTGCTATCCTTCTGACGGCAGGCACAGACCACTTCAAGAAGGCCCTTGCCTGTAAGTGGGTCTGTGGGTCAGGTGCTGTTTTTATTCTGTAATTACTACATTTTTATTTTATTTTCATGTGTTTTATTGTTTTAATCCATTTTAATTGTTTTTGTGAGCTGCCTTGAGTGCCGTTTTTTTGGTAGAAAGATGGGGTACAAATCCATTTGATACATAAAAAAATAAATATATAGTTGGCTCTTGATATCTTTCCCCTCTGTCATTTCGATCCTGTTTTCAACATTATGCTACACACACACGCACCTCCTCTGCTTCAGACATATGCAATGTCCTTTACCAAAGGACAAATTATTGGTTAGTGAATAGATCATATTTAACATCAATGATTTGTTACAAATAAAAATACAGTCATGTAGCATGCAATACAAGGGACCATCTATCAACTGTAAGAACCATACAGCAAACTAAGCAGAAACGTTGCCCCACTCAGCACCACATTTCTCCTAGTAAAAATTAAAATAAATATCTAAAAGCAATCAAATGAGGCAAAAGCCAGCTCCAACATCACATCAATTTTCCCACATAACCAAACATTTTGAATGATGCCCAGGTGGAAGGATCATTGCTTGTAGCTCTATTCCTACTTACAAGAGAGTAAATCTCCCTGAACACAGTGGGACTTACTTCCAAGTAAACATAAATAGGATGTTGCTGTTAGTCACCTAGCACTAAAAATAAAATTAACTGTAATTAATTTTTAAAACTAAAAATTAATTTAAAAATTAAAATGACCTCTATATTCACTCTGGCATTGCCATATGACAAAAAGAATAAAATAAATTCATGCAATCCAGCTCCAGTAGCACAATTTCCTATGTCCAAATAATGGGTGTGAGGGTAATCTTGCTGAAAAGTGCGGCACTAAATATTTAAAAATGCTTGAACAAGAACTAATAGCTACTATCTAATAAAATGGTTTTAGGGTGCACTCTTATGCATGACTACTCAGAAGGAAGTTCCATTGAGTTCAATGAGGCTGACTCTCAGGTAGGTAATTATAGCACACTTAGACTGCATACCTAGCAAGAAGTTCTGGCAGGAAGTTCCATTGAACTCAGTGGGATTTACTTCTTAGGAGATACTTGTAGGGTTGCACTGTGACTTATTTTATTCTTACTTACTACATTTATATCCTGCTTTCCCTCCAAGGAGTTCAAGGTGGCATATGTGGCTCCTCCCCTCACCTCCATTTTATGCTCACAGTTCTGTCAGGAAGATTAGGCTAAGAGGTAGCGAATGTTCCAAAGTGACTTAGGGAGCAATCCTAGTCAGCGGCTAGACGGCCATAGGATACATCGGTTTCCGGGAACCGACCTCGGAGCCCGCACTCCAAGGTTGGTTCCTGGAGAACAGACCTTCTCCCCCTTCCACGTTGCCTTGCAGGCAGCTTGGAATGTCCCCGCGCTCCGCACTTGGAAGAGGAACACAGAGCGGTGAAAACGGGACGTTCTGGCTGGGGAGCGTTCTGGGGCAGGGAAGCCAGAAATGCCGGTACGACACATCCTATGTGTCATCCAGCAGCCACCTCCCCCACTCTGTCTTCCTGCAGCTAGGCAGCCGAAATTGGCTGTCTAGTCACAAATGCAGGGTGGCTGAAGTGTGGAGGGGGCAATCCCCTCCGCGTTTCTCCTACCCTGCATTGGATAGGCAGTCGCCTCTGAGTTCAGAGGCGGCCACCTATCCCCATAGGATTGCTCCCTTAGTTGAATTCTTAGCTGAGAGGGGACTTGAACTCAGATCTCCCAAAGTCTCCTCAACCTGTGTACTAATAGGAATAGCTGTTATTCCAGTGCTACAGTAATACAGCCCAGAGCTGCATAGACACACCACCACTTAATATTGGTCAAAAAATAAGCGCTTTTTATGATAAAATGTTTTCAGGATTTGCAGTCAAAGATAGGAAATTCTCCTGGACCCACAGCAAACATTTCATGAATATTTCTCCAAACACTGTCTCTATATGCGCACAGTCTGCCTTTCCAGTCTTTTAAATGCAGTAAAGACAAAGGAGCATAAAAATAGGACATTTAAAAAAACACATCACTGCCTGTATTTTCTCCTCCAAAAGAGGACCACTGGGAATTTCTGCAAGTATAGTTGCTGCTTCTGTGAGATGTATCATAACAATTTGTGAATCAAACTGCTGGTATCCCACACGCATGCTGTATGAACAGATTTATCCAAATTCTTCAGCACAAAACCTATTTAATTTGATTACTAATAAAGTTCTTCTGAATAATAAATGTAATAAATGCAGAATACAGCCCAATGATTGTATTCCCAGAATAAAATTACCACATCAGTATGTGGAGTCAAATAAGACTGGAACATTACCTGAAGGTGGGTGGGTGCATGGGTGAGTGGGAGAAGGAGCTGAATGAATTTCTCTTCCCGTTTCTGTGGGGGGTACAATGTTAAAAAATGAGTGCCTTAGAGTTGCATGTTTCCACCAGTTGTATCATGTGCCAGGGGGAGCATTTTGTCTCTGTTCCTCAGAGCAGGCAGGGGCAGGCAACCTGCAGCTCAGGCCCTCTGCATAATTTTGTGTGGCTCTAGGCCTAATTTCATGCACACAGGGGCAGCCCACAGAGGGAGGGAGGCTGGGGGGAAAATGGGAGAGCCAAAACACATGGAATGATGGAAGGGCGGGGGGAGGCTTCTAGAAGTGATCATTTCAGATCTCTGGGAAGGAAGGGAAATGCCTTAATGGTCGGCACAGAAAAAGCAATGGAGCTTGTAACAACAACAAGCTCCAGCTAAATCACCAGATTCAATGTATGTGTAGCTATGTGTGACCAGGAGGTGCCATATATATTTTATTTATTTTTATTTTAGTTCAGAGAATTTCTATACTGCTTTCCATTTCTTTACACACTTCTTATTGAATCATAGCATCCTTCAAAGTGTGCCAACTCCAAATGGCAGCAAGGTCAGACATAATGGCAAAGGGCTCATTGGCTAACCAAACAGTGTCACAGTTCATTCTCACTTTTCTTGGCGCATCCAAGAAGACTAGAGGCAGTGTGGGAGAATCCTTAGTTTTTGCATCTCACCTTTTCCAGGTTAATGGGGGCCTTAGCCAAGTGCCCCCCCCCCCAACAGTTCTGATAAGGAGCTCAGTATAGCAATTAAATGGAAAACTTATATTTGAGGTTCGGTATAATTGCAGAGCATTTGCTATAATCTAATTTTACATTAAGAAAAAAAATATTCTAGTGCTTTAAAGCCAGCTTCCAGAGCAGGAAGTTCTAATCCATGGTCCATGTAGTTCCAGGGAAGTCCAATTGAACCAGGGGTGGGGAATCTCTTTCAGCCTGAGGGCCGAATTCAATTTCGCACAAGCTCTCAGGGGCCGCATGCCAGTGGTGGGTGGGGCCAGAGGCAAAATGTGCAGGGCCAAAAATACCAGCTTATTTTAGCCCACTTATTGCCAGTAAGGTCTTACTGCCAGTAACTAAGCTGTAGAAGAGGTGCTTCATCCTCTTGCGGGGGGGGGGGAGAATTCCACAAAAGTGGATTGTGGGGGAAGGGTTGGGGTCAGGGGAAGTAGGCATGGCCAACTGGGGAACCCCAGAGGGCTGGATAGGGACCTAATGAGGGCCGTATTAGGCCCCGATGATCCCCACCAAACCACCAAACTATCAAACCAGTGGGCCTATTACGGATTAAGGACATTGAGGGTTGCTGCTAACAACTAGTAAAGTTGCTCTCTATTTGGGATGCATATGTTAATGGGGCAAATGTTTTGTTTAAGCCCAAATGCTTACTGAAAGAGCCAAGTCTTTGCTGCCCACCAAAAGCCAAACAGAAAGGGAAAAAATGAGCCTCTGAGGTGGAGGTGAGGAACCTCCCTCCTGAGGATCATATACAGCCCCAGTGCTTGATTTCATCCCTACCAACTACTACTGGCTCGGAGTTCTGCTGCTCTGCCCATCATGAGGCACAGGCTGTGCTGGGTTGCTGTTTCCCTTTCTCAGTATGCTGCCATTTTCTCTGCTTTGATTTTGCCACTGCATAAGGTGATGGGACAGTGAAGTGAGAGAAGGGAAGAGGTGGTTTGTGTCAGTAACAATCTAAGGTTTCTTTCTCTGAAAGAGTGTGCCCCCCTCCCATTTCCTGCATCTGTAATTTTAAAACCTAGGCACCCATCTTCTGTTCAGATAGCTGGTTGCAATCCTGTACACACTTCCTTGGGAGCAAGTCCCATTTCAATGGAGTAGAATTACTTCTTGATAAACACGTATAGGTTCAGGCTTCTAAACAATAATCCTAACCCAGTTTATCTGGAACTAAGAGCCAAGCTCCCCTTCATGGATCACTGCCTTGTTGTGGCGAAGGGGCTTGCGTAACTCAGTGAAGCCATAAGCTATGCCGTGCAGGGCCACCCAAGACGGACAGGTCATGGCAGAGAGTTCTGACAAAATGTGGTCCACTGGAGAAGGAAATGGCAACCCACTCCAGTATTCTTGCCAAGAAAACCCCATGGAACGTATCACAAGGCTAAAAGAGATGACGCTGGAAGATGAGCCCCTCAGGTCGGAAGGTGTCCAATATACTACTGGGGAAGAGCAGAGGGTATTTCCAAGTAGCGCCAGAAAGAGTGAAACGTCTGGGCCAAAGCCGAAAGGACACTCAGCTGTGGATGTGTCTGGTGGTGAAAAGAAAATCCGATGCTGTAAAGAACAATATTGTTTAGGAACCTGGAATGTCAGATCAATGAATCAAGGTAAGCTGGAGGTGGTCAAACATGAGATGGCAAGATTGAACATCGACATCTTGGGAATCAGTGAACTAAAATGGACAGGCATGGGCGAATTTAATTCAGGTGACCATCATATCTACTATTGTGGGCAAGAATCCCTTAGAAGAAATGGAGTAGCACTCATAGTCAACAAAAGGGTGGGAAAAGCAGTACTGGGGTACAATCTTAAAAATGATAGAATGATCTCAGTACGAATGCAAGGCAAACCATTCAACATCACAGTAATTCAAGTCTATGCCCCAACCACTGATGCCGAAGAAGCTGAGGTTGATCGGTTCTATGAAGACCTACAACACCTTCTAGAACTAACACCAAAAAAAGATGTCCTCTTCATCATAGGGGATTGGAATGCTAAAGTAGGAAGTCAAGAAATCACTGGGATAACAGGCAGGCATGGCCTTGGTGTACAAAATGAAGCAGGACAAAAGCTAATAGAGTTTTGCCAAGAGAACACGCTGATCATAGCAAACACTCTTTTCCAACAGCACAAGAGATGACTCTACACATGGACATCACCAGATGGTCAATATCGAAATCTGATTGATTATGGACTTTGCAGCCAAAGATGGAGAAGCTCCATACAGTCAGTAAAAACAAGACCTGGAGCTGACTGTGGCTCAGATCATGAGCTGCTTCTTGCAAGATTTTGGCTTAAATTGAAGAATGTAGGGAAAACCACTAAGCCATTCAGGTATGACCTAAATCATATCCCTTATGAATATACAGTGGAGGTGAGGAATAGATTTCAGGGATTAGACCTGATAGACAGAGTGCCTGAGGAACTATGGACGGAGGTCCGTAACATTGTTCAGGAGGCAGCAACGAAATCCATCCCAAAGAAAAAGAAATGCAAGAAAGCCAAGTGGCTGTCTGAGGAGGCTTTACGAGTAGCTGGGGAAAGAAGGGAAGCAAAAAGCAAGGGAGAAAGGGGAAGATATATCCAACTGAATGCAGAGTTCCAGAGAATCGCAAGGAGAGACAAGAAGGCCTTCTTAAATGAACAATGCAAAGAAATCGAGGAAAACAACAGAATGGGAAAGACTAGAGATCTCTTCAAGAAAATCGGAGATCTCAAGGGAATGTTTTGTGCAAAGATGGGCATGATAAAGGACAAAGAAGGCAGGGACCTAACAGATGCAGATGAGATTAAGAAGAGGTGGAAAGAATACACAGAAGAACTATACAGGAAAGACCTTAATGTCCCTGATAGCCATGATAGTGCGGTCACTGAACTTGAGCCGGACATCCTAGAGAGTGAAGTCAAGTGGGCCTTAGGAAGCATTAGTAACAACAAAGCTAGCGGAGATGACAGTCTTCCAGCTGAGCTATTTAAAATCCTAAAAGATGATGCTGTTAAAGTGCTGCATTCAATATGCCAACAAATTTGGCACACTCAGCAATGGCCGCAAGACTGGAAAAGGTCAGTTTACATTCCAATTCCAAAGAAGGGCAACGCCAAAGAGTGTTCAAACTACCGCACAATTGCGCTCATTTCACATGTAGGGATGGGGGAGAATTTCTCCCCGAAACTTCGGGGGGCCGAGTGCCAACGTGTTCGGCCCCCCGAAGTAGTTTTGGGGAGAAATTCTCCACCCCCCCGCCCCCGGACCCCCCCCCGGGGCGGGACTTACCTTTCCCGAATGTCCCTCCCGGTGGCGGGTCCCGGCGGCGGTTCGTCAGGTCTTCGACAGGGGCAGAGGCGGCAGCCGGTCTTTCGACCAGCTGCTGCCGCCGCCATTCCAATAAAAGTAAAAAAAAAAAAAAAAACGCCCCCGTGATAGGCTATGTGAATCGTAGCTATTTGCGTTGCCCTTATTTTCGCCGTAGTCTACGTAAAGATTTACGTAGACTACAGCGACCAAATAAGGAATGCGACTGGCGGCTCCCTATGGGGGCCGCCATTTGCGTACGCGCTTTTTTTTTTTTTTAAGTCACCCATGATAGGCTACGTGACGATTCACGTAGCCTATCATGGCTGACTTTGCAGATCTAGCCATGATAGGCTACGTTAATCGTCACGTAGCCTATCACGGGGGCGTTTTTTTTTTTTACTTTTTATTTCGCGGCCGGGCGAGGCGAGGCGCCTCCTCCCCGGCCTGAATTTCGGCCGGGCGAGGCGGGAAGCCTCCCCCCCCAGCCTGAATTTTGGCCGGGCGAGGTGGGAAGCCTCCCCCCCTGGCCAGAACTTGGGGGGGAGCAGCGAAGCGACTCCCGCCCACCGCGAAGCAAGCTGCGAGACCAGGTAAGTGGCTTTCGTGCACTCCTATTCATATGCCAGCAAGGTGATGCTCAAAATCCTACAAGCTAGGCTTCAGCAGTATGCGAACCGAGAACTACCGGAAGTACAAGCTGGGTTTAGAAGAGGCAGAGGAACTAGAGATCAAATCGCCAACATTCGCTGCATCATGGAGAAAGCAAGAGAATTCCAGAAAAACATCTATTTCTGCTTCATTGACTACGCTAAAGCCTTTGATTGTGTGGATCACAACAAACTCTGGCAAATTCTTAAAGTGATGGGAGTACCAGACCACCTTACCTGTCTCCTGAGAAACCTGTACGAGGGTCAAGAAGCAACAGTAAGAACCAGACATGGAACAACCGAGTGGTTCAAAATTGGGAAAGGAGTACGACAAGGCTGCATATTGTCACCCTGCTTATTTAACTTACATGCAGAGTACATCATGAGAAATGCCGGGTTGGATGAATCAGAGGTCGGAATTAAGATTGCTGGGAGAATTATCAACAACCTCCGATATGCAGACGATACCACCCTAATGGCAGAAAGCGAAGAGGATCTCAAGAGCCTCTTGTTGAGGGTGAAAGAGGAGAGTGCAAAAGCTGGTTTGAAACTCAACATTAAAAAAACGAAGATCATGGCATCTGGCCCCATCACTTCCTGGCATATAGAAGGGGAAGAAATGGAAGCAGTGACAGATTTTACTTTCTTGGGCTCCAAGATCACCGCAGACGGTGACTGTAGCCATGAAATTAAAAGACGCTTGCTCCTTGGGAGGAAAGCTATGGCCAACCTAGACAGCATAGTAAGAAGCAGAGACATCACCTCGCCGACAAAGGTCCGTCTAATCAAAACTATGGTTTTCCCAGTGGTAACGTATGGCTGTGAGCCCACTTGCTGAACCAACAGCAGTGGAGGGGCGTACAGTAGGGCTGTTGTGATCACTTCAGTGCACAAGTAGGTCTTCATGGCTTTCTTTAGTTCAGGGAGGTGTTTCCACCAGCAATTTACTCTGAGCTGTGTGTGTTTGGAGGTCGTTAGTGATACATGACCTCGTGGCCATCCAGCAGCCACCCCAGAGCTTATCACGGAAAAACCAGATTTCCTGAGCCTGCTTAAAGTCCAATTCTTTTCCTTAAGCTGGGTTGTCCATGGTATAGTTGTTGTGTGCCCCAAGCCCCGCATTTACCTTGGGTATGCTAGCCCTACGCAGGGGGGCGCCAGCCCTGCCCAGGGGTATGCCTTCACCATGACCCTGGTCAAGGGGTGTTTCCTGTGTGTTTCCCATCCCTGCACAAACCAAGTAGTGTCTACTCAGAAGTAACTCCCATTGTGCTTAAGCTTGTCCCCTGAATGCGCACACCAACATTTATGGAGATGCCGCTCAATTGAAATAGCAGATTTTAAAGCACTAATTCCCTAAAGGCGACAAAGCGCTTTCCCCACAGCTAGGGGTGCATGAACCCCATTCACCTGACCTTTCCAGGGCATCTGCTGGGGGGGGGCGATCCGTTCCTCCCCCCGGAATCCTTCCCAGCCGGCTCCAGCAGAGTCAGCAGAGCCGCTGGCTCGGCCTGTGCGCAGCCGGACTTCCAGCCACTGCCACGCAAATGGAGTCTGGCCTAATGGGCACCATTTGTGTCCCTTCCCTTGGCCATTATAGGCTACGTAAATATTTACATAGCCTATCACGGCAAAGAGCAGGGATGCAAATAGCATAGTGGATGCCATTTGTGTCCCTGCTTTTTTCGTGATTGGTTACGTAAATATTTACGTACCCTTTCATGGCCAAGGGCAGGGACGCAAATGGCGGCCGCTATGCCAGATGCCACTTGCATCTGCAGCCCGGCAGTGGATGGCTGCGGACGGCAGTGGATGGAACCGGACCGGCTGGCACCAGGTAGGGTCCGCCCCTACCGGACTTCATGGGGTGGCAGGGGGGAGCAGTCCGTTCCACCACAGTCTCCAGGGGGCTGGATTCTAAAGAATCTGGCCTCACTGAAGTCTGTGGTAGATTTCTCCACCATCCCTACCCACAGCTGTGATTCTCTGTTGCCTGGTTTATTGCCATTTGGACATAACTACTTCCACCTTTGATCACCAGACCCTGCACAGCATCGAGTTAGAAAGGGGGCTGGTTTCCCATCCTTTCATTTCCCCTCTGTCTTTCTCAGTACAAGCATGTGTCTGTCTACTCAGAATGAACTCCCATTGTGGTCAATGAGGCTTGTCCCTGAAATGTGCACTCCTGGAGTTACTAGATCCCCATGAATTGAAATAACTCATTTAGGTGCCTTAAGCTGGATCTACACTTACCGCCTTTTTTCGCTTCCAATGAGGTTTCACTGCCCGCCTTTCACACTACGCAGTACCTGCCTCGAATTGGAACTGGAATTTCCCACTTCCGTGCTCCCCCTTTCAATACCCTAATATCCTGGAATTTCCCCTTAATGTGCTCTGATTTTCCGCCTACGCTACCGTATCCGGTTGTAGTCCCCTCCCCTGCCTGTCCATATACGATGGTGTTTGTATTTCCCTCCTGTCTGATCACAGCTCTCGACGGCCCCATGTCTTCTTCCGGCTACTGATCGCATAGCTTCCTCAGCAGCCCCCGTTTCCTCAGCAACAAGCAAAGGGCTGGATGTGCGCGCACTTGTCTGATCTCAGAAGCTAAGCAGCGTCAGCCCCAGTCAGTAGTTGGATGGGCGACCGCCTGGGAATCAGGCTTCCTGCACTGAGCAGGGGGTTATTCTATCCCTTCAAATGAGATTAAGTTTTACCCTTGCCTATCTCCCGCTCTGGATGTGTGTGTTTTTAAATTAAGGCGTTATCCTCGCAGAATCGGGGCTTCTCCACAATGTTTTTTTTTCTAATTCAGACATGCTCTTTGAAGATTCAAAGTTGTGAAGCTTCACATCTTCAAATCCTTGAAGATCCTGCCTGAATTAGAAAAATAAAAAACATCGCGGAGAAGCCCCGATTCTGTGAGGATAATGCTTTAATTTTAAAAAAACATCTGGAGCAGGGAATAGGAGGGGGTAAAACTTAGTCTCATTTGAAGGGATACAATAACCCCCTGCTCAATGCAGGAAGCCTAGGGATGTACGAAAATTCCGCCACGGATCTCGGGGAGGCCGAATGCCAGCGCATTCGGCCCCCCGAAATTGGTTGAGGAATGGCCTGCCCCCCCGTCCCCCCCAGGATGAGACTTACCTAGGGCAGATCTTCCTGGCGGCAGTGGCTCCAGCGGCGGGGTGGCGGTGGTGGAAGCCGGTCTTATGACCGTCTGCCGCCGCCACCATTTCCAGTTTAAAAAAAAAAAGTGATAGGCTATGTAAAGATTTATGTAGCCTATCACGGCTGTTTTTTTAAAAAAAACTGTGATAGGCTACATAAATCTGTACGTAGCCTCTCACGGCTGACTTTAAAAAAACAACAACACGTGTACGCAAATGGCGGTGGCCATGGCCGCCGCCATTTGCGTTCCTTATTTTGTCACGTCTTAGTCTATGTAAACATTTACGTAGACTAAGACAGCAAAAATAAGGGGAACGCAAATAGCGTAGCATCTACACTATTTGCGTTCCCCTTATTTTCGCTGTCTTAGTCTACGTAAATGTTTACGTAGACTAAGACGTGCCAAAATAAGGAACAAAAATGGCGGTGGCCGTGGCCACCGCCATATGCGTACGTGCGTGTGTGTGTTTTTTAAAGTCAGCCATGATAGGGTATGTAAACATTTACATAGCCTATCACAGCTGACTGCAGGGACGCAAATGGCGGCGGCTATGGCCACCGCCATTTGCATCCCTGCTAGCCAGTGGCCAGATGTCCCTGCGGAGCACAGCCACCCAACCAGGATTCCCGGGGGGAGGAGGAACGGAGCGCCTCCCACCCAGTGAGAATTCTGGGGGGAGGGACAGAACGCCTCCCCCACAACCATAAACATAATCCGCGAAAGGTAAGTACCTTTCATACATCCCTAAGGAAGCCTGATTCCCAGGTGGTCGCCCATCCAAGTAATGACCGGGGCAAACCCCGCTTAGCATCTGAGATCAGACAAGCGCATGCAGGAAAACAGCACAGTGCTCGAGTGTGAACCGAGCTCGTGCATTCGATGAAGCACTGCAACGGGGAAAATGGGTGAGTTTGAATAATCAGGTTTTAATGTGATAGCGTTTAATCCGATGGGACACCGAATTCATTGCAATGGCGGGCGCAATGTAGATCGGCCCTGAATGTCAGAGTTTTGAAGCTTCGAAGCTTCGACTGATCATATCACCAGCTGATCAGGGCAAAAAGAACATTGTGTTCTTTTAGTGATTGTTCTTTAATGGAGTAAATATTGCTGGGGGGAGGGGGAGAGAGAGAGAGAGAGAAGGCGAGTAATTATTGTAGCGACACAGGAGAAAACCTCCTGGGATTTTATAAAAGTTGAAAGAGGGGGAGAGCCTGGAAGGGGGTGACTACGCGGAGCCGCCGGCCAGGCCCGGCCACAGCCAGCATTCCGGCTGCTGTAAATACTTACATAGCCTATCATGGCAAAGAGCAGGGGCACAAATGGCGTAGCGGCTGCTATTTGCACCCTTGCTCTTTGCCGTGATAGGCTACGTAAGTATTTACATAGCCTATCACAAAGAAAGGCAGCCAAGCAAATGGCGGCTGCTACAACGGCCGCCATTTGCGGCCGCAGCAGCCAGGCAGCAGCCGGGAGACCAGCCGCTGCCACAGTGGCCACATGTGCTGCCACATCCGCCGGAGCCACCAGAGCCGCCACATCCGCCACCAGGTACGCTCCATCCCAGGGGGATTCCGCAGGGTGGCGGGGGAGGGAGGCCATTCCGCCACGGATTCTGGGGAGCCGGATTCTAAAGAATCCGGCCTCACTGGAGTCTGTGGCGGAATGCTCTGACATCCCCACTTTTACTGGTGTAATATCCTTGCTCACAGAGCCCTGCACAGAGCAAAGCCAGCTCCTTGAAAATATTGAATAAGCCATTATTAGCTTCTCCTTCTGTCTCCTTCCATTGTCATGGAGACCTCCCCTGCCCCCCCCAGAGAACTTTGGATAAGCATCCCAACACCAAAGATATATCTGTGCATCTTCATGCCAAACGTGATAAAATTAATGAAAACATTTTGATGCTGAAACAGCTTTTAAATGGATATAAAATGTTAAAAAGTCAGTGTGGTAGATGTGGGAAAGTTGTCCCACAAAATAAATGACCAACATGGAGCTGGGGCATCATGTTGAGTGGAAAGGACAGCTATTCCGGCCTCCATAGAATACCTCAATTCCCTGATCTCTGTTCCCTGAGTGGATTGCACTCTTCACTGGTCGTCAGCTCCCACCAATTAAGAGGGGGAAGGGGATTTAGTCTGCAATGATTTAATTCATTAATTATACCAATTCAACAGTTAAAACTTGCAACCCTTAGAAGATTTAGGCTGGAATCCTGAAAACAGTTACTAGAAAGTAAGCCCCACTAAAAATAGTGGAAACTACTTCTGAGGAGATGTGCACAGAATTGTGCTATAAAAGTCTGTGCTCAAGGTTTGTTGACTTTTCTTGCACTGTAACCAAATAGCGTGTTTTCATTTTGTTGTCATTTGATGAACACTGGGCTGATCATTTGGTATTTAATCTTCCATATGCCCTACAATATTTACTCCTACATGGCATCAAAGTTGATTTACATTGATGCTTAGGAAAATGGTTGAATATGACTTGCTAAAATTGACCTTTTCCTATGCAATGTGACATTTAGACTTCAATATTATGATAAAACAGACCACGGTTTCAGATGTATTACTCATCCTGACCTTTGTTTGTACCTGAATATTGTCCTTAATCCAGCCCTGAAAACAACAGTGGATACTACTGTGTTTCTGGGCAGTTCACATAGGTATCAGTGGGCCATGCACAAGAGAACTTTGCAGAGTATCTATGTGTATAAGAAACGGAAAGGAAAGGAAACGTTCCTCCTGTGCAAGCACCGAGTCATTACTGACCCCTAGAGGGACGCTGCTTGCGCTAGCGTTTTCATGGCGGACTATAGTGGGGTGGTTTGCCTTTGCCTTCCCCAGTCGTGACCACCTTTCCCCCAGCAAGCTGGGTACTCATTTTACCAACCTCAGAAGGATGGAAGGCTGAGTCGACCTGAGCCAGCTACCTGGGACCCAGCTTCCGCTGGGATCGACCTCAGGTCGTGGGGAGAGTTTCGGTTGCAATACTGCCGCCTACCACTCTGCACCACACGAGGCTCTATAAGAAACAGACAGGAAGGAAATTAAAGTTGCTGCCGACTCCTTTTTTTTTTTTTTTTAGTACCTGTATAAGAAACAGACAGGTACTAAAAAAAAAAAGGAGTCAGCAGCGACTTTAATTTCCTTCCAAACATTCTCATATTTTTCTCTCTCTCCATGAGCCATTGAATAAGTCCACTTGAATGAGCACTTATTTGAACTGACACAGCACCATGCAAAAAGGAATTGTGATGCACTAGTCTGCTTGAACATGCTCTTTTAATCAATAATCACTTGTGCACATTGGTAAAGGTGGCAGAAGGATAAGAACAAATTGAAGGAAATGAAAACTGCTGCAAACAGCACCTGTGCCAGTTCCAGAATTAATTTTATGAATTGTCCACGTTGAACAGGAAGAACACCGGAGCAGAACACTGGGCTGAGCAAAACACAAAGAAGAATAATTGTAACAGCCACTGCACCAGGGAAGAACTGCTTTACAGTTTCAATCCTGTAGAGAGGGTTTGACACTACTTTAAATATTCTCTTTTTAGTAATCAAAACAACATCATTAAGATGGTTCTTTGATCTCTTGAAGCAGGTATACCCTTTCAAATGTTGTATGTGTGCCTGTGCATTTAAACATAAAATACAAAAGAACAAGGTTATTCAATAAAAGCTTAAAGTTAAAACATGGGTCCTTTCTGCAAATTTAATGCACAGTTCTAGGAAAGAAATACTGTTCTTATTCTATTGGTTATGCTAATGAAGCTGGTACTACAGAAAGAGTCTATAACTCAAAGTATATGAAACAGCTGACTAAAATAAATAGCAATAGCAATTTTCATCAGTCCTTGCTCCATATTTTCAGAAGCAAAAGCCATCCATAGTTTAAATATGTACATTATAATTATGAGAATTGTCGAAGCAGATATTTATTGGCCTTTACGAGTGCTGTGATGGGAGAAATTCCATGCCCAGCCCACTCAGCTGCTTAGCTCAAGTGTCTGTCTCCTCTCTCTCTCCCCTTTACCCATACTGGCACAGCACAGAATCTACCAAAGGACTCCACTGCAGCAAGCTATATGTGGGTAATGGTCTATCGCTTGCGGTCTGAGTTAGAGCAAAATTCCACATTACAAAGAACATGCTGCTGCCAGAAGAGATCGTGGCCCTTGTAAAGTTCCCTCTCCACCTCCATGGCATTTGGTTAATGTACTCCATATCTTGCTACCAGGGCTGGGGTTAAGGATAGACATGGTTGGGCACCTGGCAAGGGCCCACACCCCAGCAGGGGACCATTGACAATTCTCCCCTGGAGTTGTTCCTCCTCTTTCCCATGACAGCCTGATTGTTTACTTGCCTCCTGCTCTGTCCCAGACAACAGTGGTTGCGATAAGGGGGAGCAAAAGATGCCACTACCTACTTGTTCACTGGCTGTCTGCCTGTTAAGCGAGCAATGACATTGGTGGTGAGTAGGGAGGTGTCGCCCTAAAAACCTGGAGCTGGTACTGCTTGTTATCCTTGTCATATATGTTTCCCCAGCCCTGCTTACACCATTGCCTGAAGGGGAGATAAACACATTGTGATGACATCTGGATGCAGCGTCAGTTGAAACAGACTTTATAGCAAGGGTGGGGAACATAGGTCTCTCCAGATGTTGTCAGATTTCAACTCCCATCAGTTCTAGCCAGCATAGACAATGGTGAGGGATGATAGGAGCTGCAATCCACTTCTCCTTTAGAGAAGAAAGAAAGGAATTTATATGGGGCAACCTGTTCGTTGGTTTGTTAAATGTTAAATAAACCCTAAAATAACTAACATAAAAATAAGCTAAAAACAACAATTCTATAGAACAGCATAAAAATAATATATGAGCTGGAATAATGCAGAGCAACAAGTTAAGTGGCTTGGGCAATAAAAACATGTTTGCCTGGCATCAGAAAGAGATCAGAGTGACTGTTAGGTGAGCATATCTGGGGAGAGTGTTCCAAAGCCAGTGTACCACCACTGAAAAGACCCTCTTCCCAGTACCCACCTGCTGCAACTAAGATGATGGGGGATGTGGAGAAGGGGCATGTCTCAAAGTGCTATTAGTATGATCCAAAAGTGCTGGTAGGGACATCTGAACACAGTCATCTGGCCTCAAGCCATGAAGGGCTTTAAAGCTAGGGATGTACGAAATGTACTTACCTTTCGCGGATTATGTTGATGGTGGGGGGGGAGGTGTTCCGTCCCTCCCCCTGGAATCCTCAACGGGGGGGGAGGTGCTCCGTTCCTCCCCCCCAGAATCCTCGATGGCCAGCTGTGCTCCACGGCAGCTCCGCGGAGCAGCCAGCCAGGCCCAGCCAGCCCAGAGCTGTCCACAGCCGGATTTCTGTCCACAGAGGGCTCTGGGGGGGGGGAACCACGTACACAAATGGCGGCGGCTATGGCCGCCACCATTTGCATTCCTTATTTTTCGCCATCTGAATCTACGTAAATATTTACGTAGACTATGACAGCGAAAATAAAGGGGAACGCAAATAGCGTAGCGGGTGCTATTTGCGTCCCTTTTTGATTCACTGTTTTAGCCTACGTAAATCTTTACGTAGGCTAAAATGGCAAATCAAAAAGGGATGCAAATAGCGCCCGCTACGCTATTTGCATTCCCCTTTATTTTCGCCGTCATAGTCTACGTAAATATTTACGTAGACTAAGATGGCGAAAAATAAGGAACGCAAATGGCGGCGGCCGTAGCCACCGCCATTTGCGTACGCGGTTTTGTTTTGTTTTTTAAACCCACCCAGCCATGGTAGGCTACATAAATCTTTACGTAGCCTATCACGTCTTTTTTTTTTTTTTTTAACAAGACTGCAAATGGCGGCGGCGGCAGCCAGTCAGAAGACCAGCCGCTGCAGCCACCGCCGGAGCCGCCGCCGCCCGGAAGATCTGCCCCAGGTAAGTCTCATCCTGGGGGGGATCCACGGGGGGGCAGGGGGTGGCAGGCCGTTCCGCCATGGAGTTCGGGGGGCCGAACGCACTGGCATTCGGCCTCACCGAGATCCGTGGAGGAATTCTCTGCCATCCCTATTTAAAGCTGAAGTCTAGTACTTTGACTTGAGGAAAGAAATGGACTGGGAGCCAGTGCAGTTCAGAAGAAATCCCATGTTTCTTGTGACATGGGCCTTAGTGGCAAACTTGCATGCAAGATAAAAAAAAGTTTGCAAACTCAAATGAAAACAAGATTTCCATCTGAAAATGACCATGTAGCTTACTGCTTACTTATGTCTGTGCCTCTCTCCCACAATTGAGAAGATAGTTTAATTGCTCTATAAACTTTTAAAGACTTGAAACAAAGAAAAATCTGCAATAAAATTAAATGAGATTTTAAAAGAAAGCTAAACTCTTATGTCAGTTGATTACTCCATTTTTGTTTTTGTTGGAGTGGAAAATAGGGTCAACATCATTAAAACTGTGTTGGCTGAAATAAAGTGGAGACAGCATTTTGTTAAGTTTACAAGTTATATAAATGTAGTAGAATGTAAATAAGGAGATCAGAATTCTGTACTACATTCAGTTACCCATGTAGCTGAGCATAATGATGATCTAACCATTTCTCACTAG
Source organism: Heloderma suspectum (assembly GCF_057233095.1). NCBI lineage: Eukaryota > Metazoa > Chordata > Lepidosauria > Squamata > Helodermatidae > Heloderma > Heloderma suspectum. The sequence goes on from NC_139462.1 coordinate 77,902,358, forward strand.
GAACTACAGGGCCCGCCTATTATATTGTTGGGGACATAGGGGAGAATGTGAGTCAAATGAAGTTGCTCAGTATTTAGTTGTTTGTTTTTTCAGATTTAAGAGCAATTAAGGGCACAATCTTATGCATGTTTAGACAGAAGAAAGTCCTACAACTCCCAGCATTCCCTTGACTGGGGAATGCTGGGAGTTGTAGGACTTTCTTCTGTCTAAACATGCATAGGATTGTGCCCTAAATATAACAGTACAGTCTAATAATTTTACCGAGGTTAACATGCAAAGAAAAGTGATTTCATGATTCAGATGATCTGCTTAGATCATCTGATGATTCTCCAGAGAATTCAGAGAAGTAAAGACAACCAGATGGTCTTTAAGGAAGCACCTTATTATAATAGTGATATAATAATTATATAATATATAATTATATATTATATATAATATATATTATATAATATATAATATTATATATAATAATATAATATAATAATATAATATAATACTCATGTAGTATATTCATGAGGAACACACAGCCTCTTAAAACCAATATTTTGAGGAAGCAGCTGTATGCTCCCCATGTTTAGAACTTTGCCAAAGAAGTAGATCAACTTCTGTCCTTCCATTGGGAGAATGTTCACTGGAAAAGGCCTTGAAGTACAGAGGAGAAATACAAGAAGTCATGCTTCCTCATAATATTTGAAGTGCCTCATACTCCCATAAATGTAATGGATGTTCCTTCTTGTAGGTAACACTATTGCAAAATGTCTCTTATTTTTGAAATCTTCATCCAGCAGCAAACAGATGACTGAGATGGCAATATGGACCAAGACCCAAAGAACCTATGTTTGCCCCTAAGCACTTTGATGCATCACTGTAGTTTCTACCATTATGATTGTTGTTGTTGCTGTTGTTATTTCTATACTGCCCAATAGCCAAAGCACTCTGGGAGGTTCGCAACAATTCACAGATAAAAACATCATAAAAAAATTAAAATATAAATAATTGTAAACAATTTAAACAGCTAAAAACATTTTCAACAGAATACTAAACATGTTCAGACAGCTGGCATATGTGCCCCAACATATGCTATTAAATGCCTAGGGGTAGAAGACAGTCTTAACCTGACACTGAAAAGATGACAGTGTTGGTACCAGGTGGGCCTCAGTGGGGAGATCATTCCATAATCAGGGGGCCACCACTTAAAAGGGAGGGGCCCCTCTCCCTTGTTGCTACCTTCTGAGCCTTGGAGATAGCACTCGGAGGGAGGTCCCAGATGTTGATTGTTTATTTAACCAGCTATGCTTCTTGCAGTTAAGATGATTCAGAGTCAGCTGTTCCTCTGAAATGGTATGACTTGAGAAGCTATTATTTACCTTTAGATAGTCCTTGAAGGTCTACCACAGAATACAGGTGGGAGTGTCTGGAATGATCATGCAGCTATCTATGCCACTTGCTGGAGATAATCCTTTCACTTTGCAAGAGTGTGTAAACATTCTCAAAGTCATTGGACTATGGTACAGACCTAATGTCTGGGCTTGGCATCATTCAGATGTGCAAAAGCTCCCATTCCTGGACAGGACCCACTACTGACTCCTGGCCCATTCTGCCCCTCTTCCTTGCTGTTGCTGACAGCATCATCTACTTGTCTTGAGTTCTCCTTTGGGGCAGTTGACTAAGCAATGCATTCCCCCACCCCACCATGCAGAACTTCGCCTTTGTCTCTATGGAATTTCATTTTCTTAGTTTGAGCCCAGCTTGCCATTCTATCAAGGTCTTGTTAAATGTTTTTCCTGGCTTCCTAGTCTTATGCCATCCACAAATTTGTTAATTATTTCCTCCACCCTTTCATCTAAATCACTGATAAAAATGTTAATGAGTTAGTCAGGCCCAGGACTGAGCTCTATGACATCCCCTTCAAAACCTCATAAGAAGAGCCATGCTGGATCAGACCAAGGGTCCATCTAGTGCAGCATTCTGTTCACACAGTGGCCAACCAGCTGTCGACCAGGAACCCACAAGCAAGACACAAGTGCAACAGCACCCTCCCACCCATGTTCCCCAGCAACAGGTGTAAATCTCCCTTCAATTTGATGAGGACCTGTTGACAAGCATGCTTTGAGTAGAGTTTTCCAACCAACTGTGACCCAAGGCAGATGTTATTTTAAAGATGTAGCTAGCAGCAACACCCTTTCTTCTTCTTTTTTACTCTAGAGTAATTGTGAGGGCCCTGATTCAGATTGGAACCCTGATGTGGGGGTAGGGGGTTTTTGACTGTTGCCACACACTGTGGTCCTGATATGTATTGGGGGGGGGGGCACAATTGCAATTTACATGGCCAAATAGTAACCCATTTGCTTTAACAGAGCACTATTTGGCAATATAAATTGCAGGTTCTGGAGCCAATCCAGATCAGGGCCACTGTGGGAGGAAAGGGCTGAAGCCCCCCTAACCTTCACACTAGGTTCCTGATCCTGATTGGGGGTCTTGCATTTACTCTAGAGTAAAAAGAAAGCATCTGCTTTGGCCCAGTGAATCAAGAAGATGGTATTATACTCTAGCCCACATTAACAGCCCACATTAACAGTCAAAAGAGAACGAACACCCTACTGGCTTTTAAATATGTGTCAGATGGATGATTACAGAATAAATGCATGCAACATACTAAAAGAGAGGAAAGCCTTCAGCAAAGTGTAATAGTTGGCTGAAGTGCAGGCAGTGATCCTTGGAATAAGAACTGAGGTGTTACAAGTGTGTTCCCATTTTCATTTGTAAAATATTGGAGGATACATTCGGTGGATTCTACTCCTGGGTGCATGTGTATAAAATTGCAGCCTTATAGTTATTCTTTTGGCATGCGGGCACAAATAATTTTGCATATCTTTGTAGTAGCACCATCTTTCTGTCTTACATGTGCATGGTGCAATCTAATGCATTAGCTCAACCATGACCACCTATTATCCATTGGCTTTTAACATCAAAGCCCACACATTAAACATAGGCCCTTTAAAGACACAAATAAAGTGAAAGTGATATAAATTAGAATAAATGTAGTCACAAATGAGCTACCCTGAATTTCCTGTTCTCAAGGGTGATTAATTCAACAGCCCACTATATTACAAGTATACTTCAAGTAAGGAGTTGTTCAGTTGGTTGACTGCCCGTTCAATTAATCAGTGTTAAAGACTCATTCTGGTAAAACCTTTCCTAGAGATTCTAAAGTTGTACCTCCATCTCTCTCTGAGGGTCAAACTACACACTACATTAATCACATAGTGTGCAGCTTACCCCTCTCTATGTTACTTACTCCAGAGTAGTCACCTCAGGCATGACCTGAAATTATCTACCTTCTCAATAGGGAACGTACACAATTACTGCTGCATGTCAAGTTTGATATCTAGGAAGGAAAGCTGAGTAGGGTGGTGGTGGCCTTAACCTCTTTTTCTAGTGAGACACCAAAAGTTGCTGCCAACCTACCAAATCCCACCATTAATGCTCTGCACTACCCAGTGCCCATAGTCCCTCTGAGAAAAAAATTATCCAAATAGAAGGCCAGCACTTCCCCTGAGAGTCCACTCAAAGAAGGTGCTAAACTTCTCAAAGGCCACTGACTGGTGCCACTGACAGGACACTGACTGGTGCATAGTCATCACCCTATCCATACAGTACCGCTCTTCACAGCAAAAGCCAACTCAAAATCAAGTGATGTACCCAGAGGTGGCAGAATGATGATTTAATGTTACACGTTGCCTATTCTGCCCCCACACTGAAATGGTGAACCATGCGCACAGCAGCACTGAAGGCGGCATATCTGACTGAGCACAACTGGGCTGGGATGGCACTGCTGATTGACTCTCCCCTGGGGTAAGACAAGTGGTGTGTTAGGTGGCATACCTCAGCTGTTTTCTTGGGCACAACTCCAAGGGGGGGGGTGCCCTAAACACATGCACTGGCAGCTTTTTAAATGGTCCAATCATCTTGGCTTCAGCCACTTCCTTGGCAAGCTTTGCACACTCCATGGCTTCCATAACCTGGACAGAGTGCAGGTTGGTGGCCATGTAATGTTGGCACATGCCTTGATAGAGAATCCTAAATGTAAAGCCAGCCCTAACTATTCCACATCCTTGCAGTTGGGGTACAACTGCAGCAACTTACACAATTGAGAAAATGTAATTGCACTGGGGCCCTTTTGCAGAAGGCTGCCCTTGGCTCTGACCCTTTCTCTGGCTCCACTGCTCTATAGCAGGCACCTGCCTGTTCCTGCTCCACTTGCTAAATGGGTGGGTTCTCCCACGCATGGAGTTACTTGTGCCGATAATGGCAAGGTTGCCTATTGCAGACCCTTGGGAAAAGTGGGGGAGGTGCTGTTGAACCTCTTGCCCTACTTGCCTACAGCAGTAGCCAATGTGGGCCTGACCAAGTGACCACTGTGGTGGGTGCCATAATTTGCAACCAAAGTTGTGGTTGTTGCTCATCCCACAATGGCCACCCATATCCTTAAGGCTTCATTTTACCAAAGCTAAGCTGCCCCTGTGTATGCCCTGTAAACAATGTCTAGATACTAAAAGAGACAGGGTCCTCCATGGCTTGGCCCTGACTATCATCCCAGAAAAAGTAAGGAAACTGGGCAGCCAATTATCCCATGTCCAGTGAATCCTGTGCTTTCTCAGTCTCTCCTTACCTGTGTCATCATCCCCATCTCTCTTTTTAAGTTCTTGAAATAACAAGGGGGGAAAAAATGTCCACATACTCTGTCTTCCTTTTTTTTTTCCCCTTTGGTGGATGGGTGATTGCCTAGAGGCAGAGCTAGTGCACTGTATAGGAAAGCCTGAATAGGCACTGAATTGTATGGTGTCAGGCACCTTAAGGAAAGGCCAAGACCCTTGGGTGGTTGGGGCATTTGCCCCTGCCATACTTGACCACAAGCAGCCATCTGGGGAGCATATAGCTACTGCAGACCTGGATACCAACCTTGTCATGACAGAGTGCCCCACTTGTGACAACTGGGAGGGGCACTGAAGGCAGCTGGGGGAGCAAACAGATGGTTCCAGGGGCCACCAGGCCAAGATGCAGTTTCCATGATGGTGTTGGTGTAGCTGCTGTACTGACCAGACCCCATCACCTCCAGACCACACAGCTCCTGTGGTGGTGGTTCCACTTCCCGTCTCCCAGGGCCAGGCAGCTGCTGGTGAGGGTTGTTGAAACTCTTTCAGCCCAAGGGCCAAATTTCATGTCAGAGAAGCTCTTGTGAGGCCCATTCCAGTGATGGGTGGAGTGAAACAAGAAAGTAGTGTAGCCAAAAATACCAGCATATTTTAGCTTAAAGCTTTTACTGCCAGTAACTAAGCCTTAGGAGAGGCATTTCAAACTTTCTGAATGGTGGGGAAAGATGCACAATGCCTGGAAGCCAGGGAAGGAGGATGGGGCCAGAACAAGGCCTTGGCCATCTGGGGAAGCATGGACAGCCAGATGGGGACCCCAGGGGGTCCAGATTTGGTTCTGTATCACTAGGCTAGGCATAGTGATCTCCTTGCACAGATTTTGATCCCCAACCAACTTCTCTAAAGCAGATGAATGAGCTACAAATTCAGAACCCTACCTGGCAAGTAAGCTGGGCAGTGAAGGGAGGGAGTTATCTGACACCCCATCTCAGGATCCCTGTGTCTTCCATTTTTCTTTATCCTTTCTTTAAACTGTTATTATTTCACTGAAATAGGGGAGGGAGTGAAACATTAAAAAAAAACAAGGCCACTGACCTAATGGATACAAGGGGGAGTCCCAAGCTTCAGGCCCACCAGACTAACCAGCCAATTGCTGCTTAAGCCTTGAGGTGACCTGGACAAAACTCAAGCTCAGCACAATACCTCATCAGAATGGAAAGAGGCTGAGTGGGGGCAGGGTAGAGTGGGCCTTGATAATCCTCCCGCACACCACCCCGCCACATCAGCCACATCATGATTCTGTATGCATCATACATAGCATGCAGCTGATCCCATCTCCCTCTGGAGGTACACACCCCTCTCCCCCTGGCCAGCCAGGTGCTCCGTGTGTGTGGCTGTGGAAAGCCCCCACTCCAGTAACAAAACTAAAATTCCTAGAACTGGAGTTAGCATCATCATTACAGAAAGGTGATATTTTTGTCCCCTAGCTTTGGCAAGTGAAGCACAACATAAATGTTGTGTGTGTTGTCTTTCAGATGTCTGTAGTGACCTTCAACAAAATATTTAGGAAAATATGCAGAGCTGGATATCCTGTAGGTTGCATAATGGAGTGAGAAGTAAAGATGCCGCTACAGGAGGTCATCAATATTCAACAAAGCAAGAGAAGCAATACTGTGAGAAAAAGCTCTATCAGGACAGCGTTCAGAATTCCATCAGACAAAGGAAAGAGAACACAAAGGTACAATTATTAATTTTTTTGAAGGCAGCAGCCACTATTGCATGATCACATTTGGCTGCAGTATATTTCCAAGGATATTGTTGTTAATTCAGATGAATCTCTTATGAATTTAGACTCTTATAAATCTTATCCCCACCTCCATCAATTGTATACCACTAGATAATCTCCTAAATGTAATGTGCCACCAAGAAAGAGACCAAGGTTTTAAAAAATGGCTGTTTCCATTTCCACTAAATATTTATATGATCCGAAGGTATTTTGCATACACTTTCAGGATGATAACAATTCTGGGCACAGTTCAAGTACAATCCGAAAGGACAGTGTATCTAGAAAACATTATTTTATAAGTAGGCTGTTGCAAAGAAGTACTGGAGAATATCCTAGCCTCATCGCCTAACTAGTCAAGGGAACCCTCAAGTTGGGCAAATAGGGGAAGTAAATAAACAATGCCTATGCATATTTCTAATTATGACTGTTGCGGCATCTCCTCCAGTTTTAGCTTTAGTGGACACAACTCTGGTCTTGATCCATCAGAATCTGAGAGTTTGCTGGTATCTTGCATCACTCATTGATAAGGATATCGGTCTTGGACCCTAGTTTATGGGAAAGAGAAGAAGACTTATCAGAGATATTTGTTAAGACACTTCCCCTCTATGTGCCTAAGAGTTTGGTTTTTCTGGTACAAGGCTTCCCTCCAGATGTATATTTAGGTTACTGGAAGTGCACAATAGTTGATAACGAATTATTGTATTCATAATGAGTATGTATTTATTATGTATTGTAAGTGTTACTGATTGTTTAATTATCGTATTAAAGATGGTGTTTAACCTAATCTGGAGGGGGTTGCACTGCCCCTAAAAGTTCATACTTTGGGGGTGCTCTTCAATTCAGCATTGTCACTGGAGGTACAGATGGCCTTGGTGGTGCAGAGCACCTTTTATCAGACTAATATACCAGCTACAACCCTATGTGAGAGAAATAGTATAGCTAGTTATCCACACTCTGGTAACGTACTGTTTGGATGACTGCAATACATGGGGCTGCTTTTGAAAATGGTCCAGAAACTTCAGCCAGTCCAAAATAGGGTAGCAAGATTGTTAACAGGCATTGGTCTATTCAATCATATATCAGTGTTTCATGATCTGCACTGGCTTCCAGACCATTTCATTCTCCCAAGGACACAGCACACTTACTTGGAGCATTGGAAGGGGAAGGTAGAAGAAGCACGTCGGCTCCTTGGAAGAGTGCCCTTTCATGTCAAGGAGTGGGTGGGAACGTGTCACTATTTGCATCAGTTTCCACTGATTGGAGAAGAACCTGTGCCCCGCCCTCAACAGTAAAGACTGCTCCACTGCCACAGCCTCCACTGTCTTTTCCTTCCCATGCTCCAATGAAGAGTGGACCACGGGGGGTGAGGGGAGGCATAGGAAGGGGGAGGCAGCAGCTACGTCTAGCACTCAGGTAAAACAGGGTCAGGGAACTCCTTGATCCACACTTACTCATGACTACTGAAACAGTGGCATTCACATTTATAAAAGTATCACTGTTTAGTTACTTGCTATATCCTTTTTTAGAACAACCTACAGAATCATTTATTAAAACATTTTTGAATACGGTAAAGATACCTCAATTTAGTCAAGAAGATGTATAGTTATTTTAACACTAGTAAGCATGGATGAGTTTTGTGCATGTGGGGGGGGCAGGCGGGCAGGGGGGGTTATAGCTAGTCGACTAATTCACCAGGAGGTTTAACTGGGAATTATTGTAAGCAATTTTATTATCAATTATCGACCCCTTTGGTTAATGAACTGCCTTTAGTGCCATTTTTCTTGGTAGAAATGTGGGGTACAAATCAAGTAAATAATAAGAAAATAAATAAATGTTCTGCATATTATGCAAAAATTATAGGATACCAGTCACTTAGAAAGATGTGAAAATAATCATGATGTTGAAACAAGGAAGACCTATCAAAACCAGAATTGCTCAGGCAAATATTGATATTAAGCCTCTTAGTAGCTTTATCTTGAAGGGCAGCTTAGAAATCCAGTAAATAAATAAACAAATCAGGCCTTTAAAATATAGGTTAATATTATAACAAAAATCACTGAATGCGATAATTGATGTATCACAGTTCATACTAAGGCTAGAAAGCTATCTATGCAGATATGATATGCACAGTTTGTATTCATAAAGAGCAATGTGCACCAATATTTCTCAACACCAAGAAAGCATTTGACGTTATTGAGTGGTCCTGTCTGTTTACTGTACTTGAGGCTTTTGCAATCGATTCAGATTTCAATGTATTCTTTTCCCAATGCCAGAATTTGTGTAAATGTGCTTTTGTGAGATAACTTTCAAATGAATACAGGCAGAAAACAAGGCTGTCTCACTATTATAATTTGCTATGAACATAGGGCTTCTGGGTATTGCCATAAGAGAAAATGTAACACTGAAGGGGTAAATGTAACTCAGGTATTGTCAAAACTTAATCTGACATATCTTATAGCCTTGTCTTTATATAAACTTCAGAAATAATTTCCAAATCTAATACAGTAACTTCAGTAATTCACACTACCTTCCTATACATGTCTACCCAGCAGTAAGTTTCATAGAGGCCAGTGGGGCTTACTTAAAGTAAGTGGGTAAAGGACTGCACTCTCAGCCAACTTTCAGCTTAAACAAGCCAGAGTAGAATTGTGTTATTATTGACACACAAAACAGTTGAATCATACTTCAACAGAATAGCATCCTGCACTGCACCTGAGGGCAGCATGCTACCTTAGGGGACATGGGGCACACAGGAAGTTTCCAAAACATTTTTGTGATATGCTGGGAGAGAGCAGAAGTCAGGTGTTCAAAGAAAGAAGGGTAAATAAATTTCACTGAGTCTGAGCAGCTCTTTGAATCACAGCCATTGTTAGTATGATAAAACTACCTTAATTGCAAGGTATTCTTTGAAATGCTGTCCTGACAGGGCATATGGCTCCCTCCCAGCTGTCCTGTCAAAGGGCAATCATATCACCTTTCTTTTCAGTTCCTGAGTAACTGACATTTCTTTCTGCTGAGGCTACAACCCAAACACATTTACCTGGAGGTAAGTCCCATTGAACTCAATGGGACTTACTTCTTTCTTTTTTTTAAAAAAAAAATACTTTTTATTTATTTTTGTCTTTATAAATGAAATAAACAATACCAACAACCTGATCAATAACTACAATTTCCCAACAATATAATATTCTTAGGAAGACACAACAATAACAAAAAGGAGAAGAAAGGAAAAGAAAAGGAAAAAAAAGTATTTTTTTCTTTTTCTTTTTTAAAGGGTTAAATTTAAACTCCAGTACACATGGGCTTCAGATCCCATTCTATTTTAAAAACTATACCTATAACATTAGCAATATTACAATTTAATAATCAACCTTACATTTCAAAATGATATTATCAGTCTTATAGCAAGGAAGCAGACCTACAACTCATTCCCAGTAATTAGGGGTGGCGGAGAATTCCGCCACGGATTTCAGTGAGGCCAAATGCACTGGAATTCAGCCCCCTGAAATCCGTGGCAGAACGGCCCGCCCCCCCCCATGGATTCCCCCCGGGACGAGGCTTACCTGGGCCGGATGTTCCGGACGGCAGCGGCTCCGGCGGCGGCTCCGGTGGCGGCTGCTGGTCTTTCGACCGGCTGCCACAGCCGCCATTTACATCCTGGTCTTTGCTGTGATAGGCTACGTAAGTCTTTACATAGCCTATCATGGCAAGCCAATAACAATAATAAAAAAATGGCGTGTGCAAATAGCAATGGCTACAGCGGCCGCCATTTGCGTTCCTTATTTTTGGCCGTTTTAGTCTACGTAAATATTTATGTAGGCTATTATGGCGGGGAAAAAAGGGGAACGCAAATAGCGTAGCAGGCGCTATTTGCATTGCCCTTATTTTCGCCGTAGTCTACGTAAACATTTACGTAGACTACAGCGACTAAATAATGGGGGTTATTAACCCATTAATAATGGGTTAATAAATAACCCCTATGGGGGCCGCCATTAGCGTACGCGCTTTTTTTTTTTTTTTAAGTCATCCGTGATAGGCTACGTGACGATTGACGTAGCCTATCACGGCTGACTTTGCAGGTCTGCAAAACTTTGCAGGTTTGAATTGTCACGTAGCCTATCAGGGGGCGTGTTTTTTTTAAAAAAAAACTTTCGCGTTCGCGGCCGGGCGAGGCGGGAAGCCTCCTCCCCGGCCTGAATTTCGGCCGGGGCGAGGCGGGAAGCCTCCCCCCCGGCCTGAATTTCGGCCGGGACAAGGCGGGAAGCCTCCCCCCCCCCGGCCTGAACTTCGCGGGGAGAGCAGCGAAGCGCCTCCCCCCCACCGCGAACGTCCTTCGACGACAGGTAAGGGACTTTCGTCCACCCCTACTGTAGCCATGTTTCTCTTCAAACAAATCTTGCAGGTACTCAAATATTCTCAAATATTATTGATATTTCTTAAACCATCCCTTGGATGTTGTTGATATTTCTTACTCCATATATTACAATGGAACATGTCAGCCCTGTTTTCTTCTATTACATAGGAGTTTCAAAACAGCTTTTTGTGATGATTAAGGTCTGGGAGGGTAGTCTCGGAATCCAGCCCCCCCCCCCCCCGCTGCCTCACGGAGAGTACTTTTCTCCAAGATCTTATCTAGATGCTGCCTTGCCCCCCCTTTTAATTCCAGGGGGGACATGAAAAGGTTTTCAACCTTTTAAAGAGCTGTTTGAGATAGCGTCCTGCTGAGGCTCCATGGAATGCTGCGAGGGCGACATTGGTTTCAACCAGAAGTCATTGGGACTTACTTCTGAGTAGACATGTCTGTGGTTGAGATGTAAAAGAGGTTCCTATGCTTCTTTCAAATATTTTGTGATTGTCTAGAATGGTATTTGTTAAAGTGGCAGCAAACAAAGTCAGTGAGAGAATCAACTAAATATCCTCCATAGTTTCAAATGCCATGTAAATATGGATTGGGTTACTGATTAAGGGGTTCATCACACAGGGGCAGAAATCCAAATCAGTACTGGGGCTTTCATCACAGGATTAGATCGGGCTCCTTTACATGGTTGTTTCTATGTCATTATATTCCGTTACCTTACCTTTTCACAGGGTGGCTACTTCTCTGCAAAATTTCCTCCCTGGCTTCTGTCCCTTTCCCTCCCCTCGCACATTACTTGTCGTTTGGTTGTGACTGACATGCAATGCAGGTGGATAGCAACCACCACTGAACTGCCCGAACCCCTCCCCGCCCCTGCCACAGGCACCAGCTTCCCAGTGAACTGCTAGAATGCCAGCATGCTGGCCATTCTGTGTTGTGGAGTAAGCAGCTGAAGTTGGGAGCAAAAGTCAGTGCATTGCATTTAGACATGGCATGGCAGCAAGCCGGCATGGCAGCCAGGATCAGGTCAGTATACCGAAACACCCACCACCCTGACATCACTGCCATCGTCATTATGACTGCACCTCCAACAAACCAACAAACCAAAACAACCGCCCACAGCCACACGCACACAGCGGTTTCTTCACACTATGGGAGAAATACATGGGGGGGTCATGGTGCCCTTGTTGCATGGGCTGAAAAAAATGCTGCATCTTTTCCATTTGGGTATAATACGGGATAGGCAGGGGGAAATGGTGGGAAAATCACTGGAGGATTACAACGCCATGTAATGGACCCACAAACTTCAGTGAGTGGCCAATCATGAATGTGCGATATATTGCAGGTGTAGAGATGCCTTAAATGTCTCAACAAATGATAGTTGAAGATAGGGATGTTAGAGAAATCCACCGTGGATTTCTGGAATCCGCAGCAGGATAGCCCCACTTACCTCTGCTCCAGGAGGATTCCGCATGGAACGGCTCTTGGCTGCTTGCTTAACCATAGCTGTTCGCCTCCGCGCTGATCGCTATTTTTTTTTTTAAAAATGGCGATCGGCAGGATGTGCCCATAGACTTATATGCAAAACAGAGCCATGAATCTTGCATATAAGTCTATGTGTCCATGTGATATGCTGGCTCTATTTTGCGTATATAAGTCTATGGGCACATCCCGCCGATCACCATTTTTTTAAGCAACATGGCGATAGGCGCGGTGCCAAACGGGTCCAGGACGGACCAGGTAAGCGGCCCTCAAACTGGGTGGCTCTGCAGAATCTTTGTGGAGCAGAGCCGCTCCAGAGGATTCCAGGGGGAGGGAAGAATGGGTTGCCTCCCCCCGGGTGGATTCCTCACCAGAACGGATGGTGGGAATCTGTACATGCCTAGCTGAAGACCAGTAAATTGTAGGAATAGATTCATTTGTCAGTTTTGCTGTCACATTCTGTTTTTAAAAATCTCAGTGTTTTTTCCATTCCCTTTATGAAGAAACTTGCAAATTTTCACAAATTCTTATTAAAAAAAATGATGAGAACAAAATTCTCACCCATCTGCACTGGCCAAATTCAAAAGGTACAGCTATTCCTATGATGGAGAGGACCATGTTGTACCTGACAACCACGGAGCTGTTAAGCATGAAGAGCCTCTCAGAAAAAAAGAGGTAGAAACCCTCATTGAACATCACAGACATGGCTGAATACATAGGGAATGAAAGCCAGACGTGTAAGCGCTAAGCACTCAAAGTCTGTATGGATGAATCTGTCAATTCTCTTTCTCCTATATTCAATTTCTTTAGGTCTCAAATTCTTTCTGTTCTGTTTATGAAGGAATATGTGAACTGTAGTAAGTTTTAAAATCAACAAATGAATCTAATGAAAGTATCACCCATCCCTAGTAAATTGCAGAGTGATGATTCCTTCCAGAAGATATATATGCTTGCTTTGTGATATTCAGTTTATTTCATTCTCTGCTTTCATAATCTACAAGAGTGTAGAAATAGCATGTGCCTAGCCTGAGAAGTTCAAGGATTTCATTTTGAAAGACTAGAGGTAAATATAAACACATTTGAAGGTGGGAAGATTGTGTGGAAGCCTCATTAAAGGAAATTTCACTGTGCCCTGTCACCTCAGTACCTGTCATGAGCGTAAGTCACGTCAACGAATGTTGTTCACAGTGGTAGGACTTTTCAAGATCAGCCCATGATAGTGCCTGATTGTCAGTATAGCTATACCATAATCCACATCAAAGGACGGCGAATTTTCTGCTCCTGTTATTCTAATGCTGCTGCGTAACGAGACAGAATCAAGAGCATAAAACTACATGGCTAGGATCCAAATATACTCATAAAGTACAGTGTTTTGAAGGCTCAATGAGCTTTACAGAATGTATAATTCTCATGTCTGCTGCATTCACGCCCTTAGGCACTCTCTTTTCCTGGCGATTGAATCTTGTTAGCAAAAAGCCGACCCCTAGCAGCAAGAAAAAGCTCAGGCACTACTGCCTAACTGCCCATGAATTGCAGTTTCCTTAGAATTCTGCCTAACAAGATACATGATTACTAATTTGATTTGTAGAAGAGTAAAACTCTGGCAAATTAAAAGCAGCAAACACTCCCAGCTGAATTACAGCAAAGCAGAACAAATTAATTGTTTGTTCTAATGTATAATGTTCAGCTCATCTAACATAGAACATTGCTATGAGCATCTTTTTCATTAGTCTTTCAAAGCATGCCCTGTTATAACTGCTGGAGGCATAGTGGTGAGCGTGCATACATTTTATTACTCAAGACCAAGGTTCAAATCATAACTGCTAAAGAACTTGCTGATGCTCTAAGGATGTTATCCAGGGACTTTGAAGTCCATGGAAAGAGTCTCATTGACAGGGCCTTGGATCAACTTATCCTACTTCAGCTTCTAATGTGCATTTGCATGGGAATTTTCTAGGGATGGCGGAGAATTTCTCCACGAATCTCCGGGAGGCCGAATGCCAACACAGCCGAAATTGGTGGTGAAATTCTCCGCCACCCCCCCACCGGGATGGGACTTACCTCCTTCGAATGTCCCTCTCGGTGGCGGGTCCCGGCGGCATTTCGGCGGCGTTTCAGCGGGGGCGGGAGCGGCGGCCGGTCTTCCAGCCGGCTGCCGCCACCGCCATTACAAAGTAAAGTAAAAAAAAAGAAAAAGTGATAGGCTACTTAACGATTTACGTAGCCTATCACGGCCAGATTTTCAAAGTCAGCCGTGACAGGCTACGTAAATCTTTACGTAGCCTATCACGGCTGACTTTGGGGAAAAAAAAAGCACATACGCAAATGGCAGCGCCATTTGCATTCCTTATTTGGGCAGGGGTAGTCTACGTAAAGATTTACGTAGACTACGGCGAAAATAAGGGCAATGCGATTTGCGTTGCCCTTATTTTCGCCTTAGTCTACGTAAATCTTTACGTAGACTACCCCTGCCCAAACAAGGAACGCAAATGGTGGCACCCATGGGCGCCGCCATTTGCATACGCACTTTTTTTTTTTCAAAGTCAGCCGTGATAGGCTACATAACGATTTACGTAGCCTATCACAGCTGACTTTGAAAATCTAGCCGTGATAGGCTACGTAAATCGTTACGTAGCCTATCACGTTTTTGTTTTTGTTTTAATTTACTTTTTTATTTCGCGGCCAGGGAGATGGGGCGCTCCCCCCTGGCCTGAATTTTGGCGGTGAGGGATGGGGCGCCTCCCCCCCGGCCTGAATTTCGGGGGGAGAAACGGAGCGCCTCCCCCCCCCACCGACCACAGCTGCGGGACCAGGTAAGGGACTTTTGTCCATCCTTAGAATTTTCTTCTATTTAAATTCTGCATTTGGAATGTAAAGTGGTCATAATCCAAAAGAATTTGCATATCACCTCGCTTTAAACGGGTCTTCTTGAGAGCATTCAAAATTATTACCAGAATTCCCCAAATGCTTGTCACTAAGAAGCAGAATGTATAATATAGAGTCTCACCCCATTCAGAAATGTATAAAAACAAGAACCCGCCTCAGATCTCCAGTGAAATCAGGAATCAGGATTAAGCGCATCATCCCCACTTCTGACTTTCACCCATTCGTGTGAACGTCTGAATAGAGCAGCCTTTCCTAATCCGGTGCCCTCTAGATGTTTTGGACTACAGCTACCATCAGACTCAGATAGCATGGCCAGTGACTGGGGATTATGGGAGTTGTAGTCCACAATATCTGGAGGACACCACCTCATGGAAGGCTGGAATAGCGTCTTTACATGCATTGGCTCTCCAGATGATCAGGATTAAACTCTGGAAAAAGCAGAGTCCCTAATCGCACATATGGTTGCACATGTGTGGTCTCTTTTCAAAAGCAGGCATGACTAGAAAAAAAGAGTGGGGAGGGCAGCAAACTTTCAGTCCCCCCAAAAAACAAATCAAGGAGGGAAACCTCAAAAGGAGTTAAAGGAAATGGTATGTTTTCTCTATAAAAGTAGTCCAATATGCAGTTGTTACTAGGGATGTTGGACAATTTTATTCTGTCTGCGTTTTTAAGCATACCAACCTAATTCTCACTTCCTGGACTAAGATATGCCACCTTCAATGCTGCTGTGCTCATGGTTCAATTCTCCAGAGATTATCATCATGAAAGAAATTCCTGGAAGATTTCTGAGGAAAAGGAGAGATTATACATTTTTAACAACAATCCTGAAACAGAAAAAGATAATGTTTAGATGGGAATTCCCAGAAGGCGTGGTCTTCTCTTACAGAGAACAGAGATTTAAGTTGAACTCAGTTCAAAAAGCAAGAGAGTTCCTTCGAACTTATGAAAAAGATTGGACAGACCTACAACCTGATGTACAAGAAGAGAACAGCACTCAGGGTGCAACAGGAGGAAATTAAGAAAGTACCTTGATCTTATATTTTCTAAAAAATGGATTATAAATTTTTAACTTGGAACATTAATGGGGTGAAAGCTCCTCAAAAGAGAAAGAAAATATTTTACTATTTACAAAAATTGAAATGATATAATATGCTTACAAGAAACCCATATTAAGAAAGAAGATACCAAATATTTAATTAATAAAAAAGCAGGTGAAGAGTCTCATGGCTACCTGTAGTACAGTAACTTCCTAGCAACACTTATGTTCCCCTTGTGTCCTATTAACACAGTCTAGGGCCTCTTGTTATTTTATTATTATTATTAATGATAGTCCTGTTTATGAGTTACTGAATATTTATACATTACTGTTTAGGAGATCGTGGTATCCTACTGGGATCTGACCACACAGCTAGCCTTGGCTAGCAGCTGAAAGTCATCAAGCATTGAAAGATAAGCCACCCTGTTAAAGAATTATGTTGCTATCACTCCTGGTTGTGTTTAAGAGAAAATTGCTAAATAATTCACAACGTTATTGCAGTGGTTTTCCCGCTGATACATTTTGGATGCATTTTAAATCCTCACTCTCAATAATATAAGCCACACTACATAAAAGAAGGGGGGTATACTGAGTAGATAAGAGGGGGCTTGAAAGAACAATGACAGGAGAAATGGGGGGTGGTCACTTAATTGGAGTACAAACCTGGGAATTAGATTGCAAGGTCTGTCAATGCCCTGCTATGAGGACTTACAAAAGTAAATTATCTCTGGGGAAGCTGGCTGGGAGAATCACATTACACACTAAATACAAATATACAGTGATTGCTCCTTTATCCCATAGATGCAAGGATTTTCTTTAAAAAGGCGGGGGGGGGATTGTCATAGAAGAGCAGTGGCTACATCAGTTTCTGGGAGATGAGTTCTACACATTCCTTTACTTTGTCCCACTCATCTCATTTTTGATCATGAGAGCTGTGATTCTTTCAAAGGGATGTCTTTCATTTTGTCTGCATTTAGCGAATTGCCAGGCATTTTTCGTTCTGTCATCCATTCAGTGATGGAAGTGGACTTTTTAAAGGGATGTATGAGAATGTTTTTACACTTGCACAAGTGTGCATTAGCACAAGTGTGCACTTGTGCTAACACACATTAGCACACTAATGCATGCTTGTGCAAGTGCAAATTTGCACAAATTGGCCCCCTCTGAAAAAAGTGAAAAAACTGGTCCATAAGGCTGAGGAATCCTCGTGATTTGGAAAAAGCCAGTCTGCTGCAGAATCTGCAGGCTGGATTCATAGAAATCAGTAGGGGTGTATGAACCCCACTCACCCGTCCAGTCCAGGGCATCCACTGTGGGGGGAGGCGATCCGTCCCTCCCCCCGGAATCCTCCACGGCGAGTCTGCAGAGCCACCGGCCGGGCCCGTCCACAGCCGGACTTCCGGCCGCTGCCACGCAAATGGTGTCTGGCTAGGCCGCCAGCTCCTTCCGGTTGTGCGCGGACCTCACAGAATGGGTTCCCGCAGCGGCGGTGTGCCCGGCCTTCTCAAGGAGGAGTGGCGGCTCATCCAGCACGTTTCTTCTTTCCTGGGCCTCAGCCTCAGCGAGGAGGAGCGGAGGAGGTGGCGGTGGCTCACCTGCTGGGATGCGGCTAGGCCTCTCGCTCCGTCCAGCAGTGTGTGCGGTGGAGGCCTGCACGGACACAACAGGGCCTCCAGCTCAGTGGCCGCTCATCACTAGGCCTTTCCTAAGGATGCAGAGGGCTCAGACATCACCCTACAGGGCTATTAAGCCCAAGGTTTGGTGGCAGAGCCCATGGGGGAAGGGAAGGGCAGCTACCGGTGGCAGCTTCTTTGTCTGGTGCCTGCTTCCTGGGCCTGGTGTGCATCAGACAAGGACGCAGCCTACTGCGTCTCGATCGGCAGCCACAATCCCTCCTGGGTGTTCCACCACAGTCTCAGCCCACACACAAAGGGCATCAGGATCTTAGGCCCAAGGTTGCGTAGCCAGGCCCCAGAGGGAAGGGAGGGTTAACTTTTGAAGCCCCTCATTTCTTTTTGGCAGTGGCAGCCTCGACAAGGGCAGCAAAGGCTGGCTGAGCGTGCGCTCTCCTGCCATGAGAAGGAGCGGGGAGGGCGACAAAGGCCTGGTCAGAGGCCAGCAATGCCTTTGCGGCCCATCGTTTTTTGGGCCAAGGAGCAGCACCAGCTTGGCAGCTGCTTCTGCATGAGAGCAGCCTGCTCATTTCATGCATCACCTGCAGTTTTGGGGCCGACTTTTAAGGGCAGCCCCACTTTTTCTTCAAAGACACGGCCGCAGACACAGACACTCACATACCACAGATGAAGGTTTTCCTTCCTTATGGAGCTTCTAGGGCCATTTGACCCAAGGTTGGGTACAAGGGCCCCCCAAGGGAGTGGGGGCAATATTGGGTTGCAGTCCCCCTGGGGTGTGTCCACTCTTTTCAGGCCCTGTATCCCCAGCTTCTGACTCCTTTAGGATAGGTGGAGGCGGAAAGCAGGACCAGAGGCTTGGGAAACCAATCCCATGCCAAATTTGCGGCTTCTGAGCCCCACACATTTTTGGCTATTTCCCTGCTCCGGCCCAGCTTGTTTGGGTGCCGGGGTCATATCCCTGGCAGTCCCCTGGTGAAGACCCTTTTCCCAGGTCTTGGCTGGCTTATCTCACCTGCTGGTTGTAAGGGGTTGTTCCTCATTCATTGGGGAGGGCAGTGGATTTAACATTTGCTCTAAGGGCACAGCCTGGAGGAAAATGAGTCCTCTGCTTTGCTGAAGTTAAGCAGGGTTGGGCCTGGTCTGTAATTGTATGGGTGACTTGAATCCCATGTTCATACCTTATTGCTTTTGTTGCAGCACACTTGGTCACGATCAAAGCTTCCTCCAGCATGGCTCCACCTCAGGTTTTGGGCCCGTTCCTTACGGAGCTCTTGAAGGATCAAGTCATCTGGTGTCTTTAGTGCATCCAGATGCCATCAAGCATCCTCCAGCTCAGCTCCTATTCCGAGTGGGAGATCTACAGCTCTCACAGGACCAAGCCATCCCGTGTCATTTGGGTAGGGATGTTGGAGAAATCCTCCATGGACACCAATGAGGCTGGACTCTATTGAATCTGCCCCCCTGAAGTCCGTGGAGGATCGGATCTCCTACCTTGCGAAGTCCTCGCCGGCCGGATCCTGCCTGCCGCCAGCTCCAAAGCCCCAGCGATACGACCGCCATTGCTGTATCGCTGGCTGGACTGACAGATTGTGGACGCAAATGGCGCCTGCTATGCCATTTGCATCCCTGCTCTTTGACGTGATAGGCTACGTAAATCTTTACATAGCCTATTGTGTGAAAAAACAGGGATGCAAATGGCGTATTTGCATCCCTTCACACGATAGGCTACATAAAGATTTACATAGCCTATCACGCCAAAGAGCAGGGACGCAAATGGCATGGCGAACACCATTTGCGTCTGCCGTCCATTAGTCCAGCCAGCGATACGGCAATGGCGGCCGTATCGCTGGGGCTTCGGAGCCAGCCGGTGGCTTCACAGAGTCAACGCGGAGTGGAGCCGGCCGGCGAGGATTCTGGGAGGGAGGAACGGATCACACCCCCTCGGTGGACGCCCCTGTGGACGGCAAGGTAAGGGATTCATACATCCCTACATTTGGGTGACATCTGAGCTGGCTTGCAGCCCTCTTTGCCAATAATTACGGACTCAGGGCACTTTGATATTATTAAATCTTTTATCGTTTTAGTCCACAGTGCCAGGTTAACTTTAGTGTTAGGCTCACAGGATTAACCCTGCACCTACCCTTCCCCAGTGTCTGCAATGGCAGAACCATTCCAGGTTATTTATGCCTTTCCCACAGTAAATCCGAATTTAGGTGTGAAAGGTCTTGTGCTTGCACGACCTGTGCTTACTTGTACACATTACATGCGGCTGGGGTATAGATCAGCTGTCTGTGCCCTTGCCCATTTGTACAACCACATTCAACCTTTAGGAGGTAGATCCTGATAGTTATGGTCTGTAAAGATAGGAGATGTTTCAAAGGGGGGAGTGGGTAGATGTTCTCTTCCCCCATCCGGTGTATGAAAGTAGTGGATCAAGGCCACATACATTGTCAATAAACCAGGACGCAAAGGCTTGCACGGTATTAGCCCTATCCTAAAGGGCCCTTCCCAGGTTGAACCAAGCCCCTCATATGGCTTTGTAGTGGTCCCATGGCAGGAAGATACAACGTGTGTTGTAGTTTGCATTTTTAGAAAGGTTCTGGGTTTCATGCTAGGCCTAGTGTCAGACCCATTTTTCTCTGAAACCAGAGATTTATCTACAGCAGGTACATTTGGTTAAATGTTTATTTAAGGATACAGCTTACAGGTTGTTAAGTCTGCATGTGGCCTTGTTTGTTCTTACTCTGTGAGCACCTTCAGAGCGATAGTGCCTAATGGGTGCCTGGGGGGCTAAATTCATATTTAAGGATGCAGCTTGCTGGTTATTAAGTCTGCATGTGGCCTTGTTTGTTCTTACTCTGGGAGCAATTTCAGAGCAATAGTGCCTACAGGATGCCTGGGGGCAAGTCAGGTTCACCTATACAGGTGCTCTTGTGATGTCACACTTCCTGCCCTTTATGGAGTGGAGGAGTCCTTATTTCACCGGCATAGCTTCTGTCCCGTGCCAGCCTTGGGTGGAAGCTGTGTTACCACAAATGGGGGTTAGGCTCCCACACCACTGAGTTTGCCAACCCAACCCCCCCCCCCCCCGAAAGAGGATTTTGTTTGGGTGTCAATTTTTGAAGATTACCAGAGTTTCCTTTTCGAGAACACGAGTTCTTCTTCAAGGTAGAGTTGCAGTCGTGCTATGATGCCTAGGGGGCGGGGGTTTTAGGGTCAATTTACAGGATCATTGGGGGTGTAGCACCACGCCCAAGAGTTGGCCCTCTGATCTCTCAAGATCCCATCATTCAAACTTCTCTTACATGTGGCATTGCCTATGCAGGCCAATTCAAGGCTCAAGGTCCATTCTTAAATTCTTTGTGTGGGAAGAGTAGACCTCCGTTCTTGTCATTAAAACATTGTCCTCCCGCAATCCGAATGTTATGTATTGGGTAATGGTATTGAATTTGCACCGCCTTCTGCATAATATCCGCTTTCTCATGAGGCATATTAAGGTTAGGAAGAATGCCAGTGTCAACTTTTGGTCTAATACCTGGATGCTGGCACTTCCAGAGACCATACTAAGAGGTTCTCATTGTGGGTTTTGATAAGATAAGCCATGGTGCACTTCATGGCTCACAGGACAAGAGCCTCCTGTACCTGGGTTGATAGGAAGCTCTGGGCTTTTTCTCTCACATTCAGATGCAGCAGTTGTAGCCTTCTAGGTAGTTTACAGTTATGGTCTTGGCTCCATTCCTTTGGTCGGGGACTTCACTGATCAGCATCTCTTGCTGGTCCTCACTGTTATTTTTTCCTTTAGATCTATGGAATGGATGTGTACCCGAGTGCGTGCTCATATCCAGACACAGCACGGTGTTGGGTTGGTTGGAGGGCATATAGGTCAGGCTGCAGATCCCAGAGCAGACTGTTCCAGTGTGCATGTGTTAGTGGTTTGACAGACACAGCATGCAATGAGGGTGCCTCTGTGACAGCCTTAACGGCTTTCTTTGGGGCCCTCAGAATCTCCAAGCTGGTCAGGGCATCCAGATGTGATCTAACCAATTGGGCCCTGGGACACTTGACGCCCAAGCGCGGTAAGATATTGTCCGGATTTGGTTCAGGAAACTTCAAACTGACCAATTAGCTAAGGGTGCAGAGGTGTTCCTTCTCCCTACGCTGATAGGGGACTTATGCCAGATCAAGCAAAGGCGGTGGGCTGGTGACACTCCGAGGCCTTCAGGACTTACGTGTGAGCACCTTTATGGGTGAAAACATACTCAGCCTGAGGGGTGGCATGTACCTTGTATCAAGTACCTTGATACTTGTATCAAGTACCTTGATGCCAAGGTACTGCCTCTCCTTTTCTGTTACTTATGGTTCTCCTTTATTTCCTTTAGAAGGATGGAAGGATGGGAACCCATGCATGTGCTCATGTGGTCACAGCACGGTGTTCGTGGACGGTCAATGGTCTTACGTCAAGCTGTGGTTCCCAGCTCGGACTGCCTCAGTGTTCTGGTGTGCAGGGGCTGGGCAGATGTTGTATGCAGTGAGAGTGCCTTCCCCACTCTATTCAATCAATGTGACATGCAGGTCCCCCACAGGTTTCAGTGCTGCATCTAGGGGGGAATGACCTGACTGTGTGAAGCCAAGGACCCATGTTCAGGGGCTTGGAAGACATGGTGTGCAGTGAGTGTGCCTTCCCCACTCTGTTCCATCAATGTGACGTGCAGGTTCCCCCACAGGTTTTGGTGCTGCATTTAGGGGGGAATGATCTGGGCCATGTTAAAGGCAAGGACCTGACTGAGCAGACCTTGGCTGATTTCCAGGAGATCTGGCACAGTTGGCCAGGGGTAACCATTCTATGGTCTTGTTTGTGTCCAATAATTAAGTGGAATGCACGGAATATGGGAGCTATTGAGATGGCTCGGCAAAAGTCAACTGTTCTGATCCAGAAGGCCATGGATGGGGCCTGTCAGAAAGTGGAATGGAAAAAATAGCTTTTGGGCTATATGAACGCGGTGATGGGATCATCACTCGTTAGGAAATCAAATGGACAAGGAGGGAGCCCTACAGACAGGATGGTTTCACCTGTCTGAGGCAGGAAATGACAACTTTCTGTCGGATCTGCAAAAGAGCGTGCTGGAAGTTCTTCTGTGCAGGTGGGGGGGAGTTTGACAAGCAATAGGCTTGTCACTCCCAGTGGCGGCTAGGACAGGCAAAGGAGAATGAGCTTAGGGATGGTGAGCATTCCGAGGCACTTTATGGTGACAGGTGACGCCTGAGGCCTCCCAAATGGGGTTTGCGGCTCGGTGGGGGGATAAGGGTTGTCTGGGAGACTGACTCACCTCACTCACCCAGGAGCTGTGTGGCCTCGGGAGGGGGTGACACAGGAAGGTTTACCTCCCCCATAAGGGGCAGAGGGGCCATGATGCTGACACACCACCCCTCAGGCTGGGTATGTTTTCACCCATAAAGGTGCCAGCTAGCCACTGGTACAAACAATGCCCATCCTAGGTTTTCCCCTTTGCAGTTATTTCAATAAATGTGGCCCAATTTCAAACCAAGCTGTTGTCTGTCTCTTCATTACCCCGTCTCCGCTCGCAATGTGATTAGGATGCTGAGCAAATGCTCTCTGAGACAAACAGGAGGACAGGAACCTACCATAATACTGGAAACCAAGTACTGGTGGCCCTAGGAACCTGGGGAAAGCAGTTCCTTTATGACTAGTTTACTGTTTACATGTTGAACCATTGCACTTATTTGCTGTTCAGTCAATACACTTACCCAGCAGAAAGCAACAATGCACTGGCCATGGCAGGTCAAATGTTATTGTTTACACACTTTCTACACAAATCAAAGTTAAAAATAAATGCGTGAAGCATCCTTCAGTGGATTTCACTAATACTTATTCAGCCATGGAATTAGAGTGAAATTGATTGTTCCTTCATTTGGTGGCGGTGGGTCAGGGGGAGATAGCCTTAAGCTGCAATCCTATACCTACCTATCTGGGACTAAGCCCCATTGAACTCAATGTCTTGGTGACATTTCCTGTAGTTACCACTGAAATACAGGTAAGAAAATGCTGATCAGGCAAGCAAGAAGAGGATATACTTGCTGACAACTGACTGGGTTAAGAGACGTTCTTTGGAGTTTATTAGTTTCACCTCACTACAAATCCCTTGTGACAAAGTGGATAATATAGTCTACTCTAGTCTATATATCACTTTGTTGTCCAGGTCTCTCTTTTCTTCTCTGATTCATTTTAATTTTCTCCTAGATCCCTCTCTTTCCATATTTCTCTGGGTACTTTGCCTTACTTAGGGATGTGAGAGAAATCCGCAACTGATTCAAATGAGTTTGGTTTTCTATGAATCTGACCTGTGGATTTGGCAGCAGACTGGCTTTTTCTGAGTCACACAAATTCCACGGACTTGCAGACTGTGTGTTTGTTTGTTTTTAACTTGGGGGGGGGGGTCCTCAAATTTGCACTTCTAGTAATGTGCATCAGTGCTAGTGCACATTAATGCTATGCACATTAATGCTAATGCATATTAGAGTGTCAGTGCACATCAGCACAAGTGTTCACTTGCGCTAATGCATATCAGTGCTAATGCACATCAGCACTAATGCATACCTGCACAAGTAGAACAAAATTATCATACATCCCTAAAAAAAATCTGATTCCATCAGTGAGCAGACATCAGAATGAAACACACCTGACAATCCACAAAACACACATGGAATAGTTTTAACAAAATCCATACATCCCTAGTCCTAGTCCAGGAGGTCTTAAACATTGTTATATTTGGAACCACTATTCGCTTTTTCTTTGTGGAATTCTTACTTTATGGCAGCCACACAAAAAAATAGTTACAAACTGATATGACAGATAAGCACCAGTTGTAAACAGGTGTTGCTAAGAAGTAGAATGTTGATTGATAAACAATCATTTTGCACTAATGTAGCAACACCTACTTGCTTACCCATTCTCTCCATAGCACAAATTTCCTACAGGTGTACAGGAGTGAAGTTTTGATTTGGTACTCATCTCCATTTTGCTTGTGGAATTAGCTGAAACTTGAAAGTACACGATGGCCTACTGTTGGTCTATGGGTGGACAACACACAGCCCAGTGTGGCCCCCACTGCCCCCTGTCACCTCTATTTTCTTTTTCTTTAAGGGATAAAAAATTGTGGTTTGCCACCAAAATTCAGCAGCAAACTGCTATGGAGGCTTAGAATACATACAAGGGATTACAGAGGATTAGAATAGATAAATGTAGCTTGTTTTCCCCCTTCTCCCCTTTTCTTGTGGTGCAGGGACTGCAGCAGGGGGAGTGCAGTCTGTGGCAGGTTGGGGAAATGGCCCTCCGACTGCCTAAACATGCCTCCGCCATGGCCTATGTGGGGTTAACCCTCAGGCCCATGGAGTCCAAGTACAGCAAAAGAGAGTAAGGGGGGCATGGGGCCTACTTTACAGAGTCCGTTCCTTTATTTGAAAGGCTGTCCGATGAGAGGACAGCCCTCTATTTGAAGGCATTCTCTGTTTGAAGAACTGACCAGTCCAAGTCTGGTTTAAAGAGAACGAACCATATTAAGAAGGTCAAGCAGGGGTCCTGAATTTGCCCATCAACCTGGACAGCAGACTGAACAGGCACACAGGTTGTGGTCTTCCCTACTTTTGTGAGGTGTATTATATTTCTATTTTGTTGTTGCTTATTCATTCAGTCACTTCTGACTCTTCGTGACTTCATGGACCAGCCCACGCCAGAGCTTCCTGTCAGCCATCGCCACCCCCAGCTCCCCGAAGGTCGAGTCCGTCACCTCCAGAATATCATCCATATATTTCTATTTAGATGATCATAATTATTTCTAAATCTGCACCTATACAAATGTTATGCAAATAAGTGTTCTCCTTTGTCCTTATTTTCAGTGATGTAGTTCCTCTTTTTTGGTGATACATAAGTGGCCGCCCTAAAGGAGAGATGTCATATGGTGGGATAATGAGTTGAGATGGTAAGCAGTGCAGGACGGGATGGAATGGACTGGCCAAGGCTCCTGAAGCTCCACAGCCTTGGCCTCAAAAATCAAGTGAGCTTGTGAAACTCAGCATTATTGTGGTTTCCAGGCAAGTTAGAATTAGAAATTTTTTATAATTTTTCATTTTTAGGGATGTCTGTCACTGGGAAATCTGGTTCTTTTTTGGTCTGCCAAAGTCCCACAGCATGTGCAACTCCAGTTGCATCTGTGAGCTAAGCTGTGAGCTATTCCCCAAACTCTGGAAACTTTCTTGCACTTTTTGGGGAGGGGGGGAGAAGGTTCAATTTAGAGATGTACGACTCCCCTTACCTCGCATCCGCAGAGGGGTCTGCCACGGAGGGGAGGCGATCCGTTCCTCCTCCCGGAATCCTCAACGGGGGGGAGGCGATCTGTTCCTCCCCCCCGGAATCCGAGCTGGCCGGCTCCACTCCACGGAGCCGCCGTCCGGCTCCGTCCCGGCTCCTATCTGCACAGAACAGTACTCTCCGGACGCAAATGGTGTCAGCTACGCCATTTGCGTCCCCGTTTCTCATCGCAATAGGCTACTCATTTACGTAGATTTACGTAAATACTTACGTAGCCTAATGTGTGAAAATCCAGGGACGCAAATGGTATCCACTATGCTGTTTGCATCCCTGTTTTTTCACACAATGGGCTACATGAGTTTCTACGTAAATAGAGACGTGTAGCCAATCGCGAGGAAAAACGGGGACGCAAATGGTGTAGCGGATGCCATTTGCGTCCAATCACTTACTTCCGGGTTCCACACAGATGGCAGAATGGAACCAGCCGGGGGGGGGGGATATTTGGTCTGGAGAGGCACAGGTAAGTGCGTTCATTCCACCACGGACTTTGTGGGGCTGAATTCACTGGAATTCGGCCTCATTGGAGTCTGCGGTGGATTCCGCGGACATCCCTAGTTCAATTATGGCTAACTAATTATGGCAAATTCAGCAGTGATTTCCACAAATTCAGCTCTGGTTTGTGCAAATGTGCCCATAATTTGTGCAAATTGCTCCAAAATGTGTGTAAATTGCAGAACCCTCCCCCCAAATGTGCAAAATTCATGGAAAGTCTGTGAACTGGCCTGACTCATTGCAGATCGGGTCGGGTGCTGCATAGGAAATGAAACAAAGTCCAGGGGACTGAGCCTAGGAAAACTCATCAAACTCCTCCCCCCCCCCCGCATATAGATTTCTTTGACATCCCTAATCATTTATAGGTGGGATGTTATCTAACATATTGGGCTTGAATATGGGAAGAACAGAGTTGGATCCCAGATCAACCATTAAGGGCACACAATCCTATGAATGCTTAGAAAGAAAAGAAGTCCTACAAGTCCCAGCATTCCTCAGCCAGCGTGCTGGCTGGGGAATGCTGGGACTTGCAGGACTTTTTTTTGTCTAAACATACATAGGATTGCACCCTAATCTTACTGGGCAGCTATCTCAATGCAACCTGCCTTTCAGGGAGTTCTTGTGGAGAATAAAATAAACGAGATATTTCCATGTATGCTTTCCCTGAGATTCTTGGAGGCAGAGCACAATTAATCTATCTGTAGCTGTGTTCAGCTAGAATTTCATGTAACTCCTTTTAGGAACTGGAGCAAGTTGCTGAATTACCACAGGCTGCTTTGAGTTCTAAAAAAGTAACCAGTGACTCACTGCCCTCATTTTTTACTTTCAGTCTAAAAACAGAGAGAATGGAAAGCTTCTAATTTCAAGAGTAAATGTATTAAATAAACGTAAGCTCCCTTTGTAATGGGCCACAGCCTGCTCTTTATACAATTTTACTTGCTGTTACACATCAGCAAACATTCTTTAATCCTAGAATCCATGCAAAAAGCTAATGCAGATGGCTCTGTGCCAGGGCAAGGGAAAAGTTCTTAAGGTACAATATTAATGGAAATGACTTCTGTCGGTGAAAGGGTCTAAAGTTTCCTCTGAAGCTGCAAATCTTTGCCAGCTTTGTATTTCAGGTGCTCTCCTGAGCACATGACAGTAATGATACACCAGGCTGGAGACTAGAGTATGAAAATGTAGATTGTCCATGCAATCTAATCACATTTCCAAGGAGCAAACTCCACTGAATACTAAGGAGCAGGCCCCACATGCATTTTGAGTAAACACACATGCATCCTTGGATTGCGCTGTTAAGTGCTAACATATTCCTGTAAATATAAGAGTCAAAATGGAAAATGGTCTTTCTCTCAGGAATGTAGGAAGCTGCCTTATACAGAGCCAGACCGTTGGTCCAATCTAGACCAGAATTGTCAGCACTGACTGGCAGCAGCAGCTCCCCAGGGTTTCAAGCAGGATTCTTTCCTAGCCCTACCTAGAGATGCTGGGAATCAAACCTGGGACTTTCTGCAAGCAAAGCAGGTAATCTGTCACCCTGAGCTATGGTGAATTAAGAATTTCTCATCATTTCAATATATTACATGAAACCAAAAGGAATATACGTTGGAATATTCTAAACAAACACTTGGTTCAAGTTTTTCTACCAAAATTTGAAGCCCCAAACTCCAGCTTTCCAAAATAGAAAAGGGAAGGGAACACTAGTTTATCCATTTAGAATGAGAAATAGTTTGGGGTATACAACTACTGGGGTGTTTTGCCATTTCCGCCAATTGATATTGGCTGATTTACTGGTGCAGAAAGAGATCGGTGGCACCAACCTTTCCCCCAGGTGCAACCATACAGGATTATGCTTTAAGCAGCAATCCTATGCATACTTAGCTGGGAGTAAGCCACACTGAACACAATGGGGTTGACTTCTGAGTAAACATGCATGGGATTGCACTGTTAGATGTCATATTCAAAAGGGTAGATGTCACATTCAAATAAACTCAAGCTTTACTTGAGAATTATTTTTATTAGAATACTTCTAAATACTTTTAGTCATTACAATTTATCAGAACTGTTCACATACTAATTTTTAGCATTCCAGAAGGGCTGTGTGTGTAAATATATGTACTTCTTTAGTGACCTGAAAAAGCTAAATTATCATCTTGATTTTATATTTGGCTAGCATTGTATTCATTCCAGTTGCCCAATTTAGATTTGATTAGCATTGTATCCATTCATTATATCACTAATTAATGGAGCGATCCTA
Source organism: Heloderma suspectum (assembly GCF_057233095.1). Lineage (NCBI taxonomy): Eukaryota > Metazoa > Chordata > Lepidosauria > Squamata > Helodermatidae > Heloderma > Heloderma suspectum. The sequence continues at coordinate 77,931,326 of NC_139462.1, forward strand.
CCAGGATAGGGAAGAGAGGACCACCAAATCGAATGTCCTGCTGGGCATAAAATGGAGGGGTGATAAGAGATGGAGCAGAAATACATACACCAGCTCCAAGGCTGTGTACTTTCCCTCTGTTCTAGGAGTGTGTTTGCGATCTGGCAGATCCAAGACTTCCCTGATCTGCCCTCGGCATGTTCTGGCATGCCCCGCCCCCCAGCACTGGAGCATTGATGGTGGAACACCAAGGGCAGCTGAAATTTCTGCACCAGGAAAGAAGAGGCTTATGGGGGTGGATTTCCCTCTCTACCTGTGGACCTCCCTCTTTGCAGGAAAAGAGGATGATCCACTCCATCCAATGACTCCTGGGACGCCATCCCAATTGTAGCCTACTCTTACAAAAAATGGGAAATTGAAAAATATAGCATATTGGGGGGGGAAATATTTTATTTTATTTTTACGTTTATTACATTATTTATTCCATCCCACATCTCTGCTTCAAACCCCAAGTGAATATTCCACAACAGCATACAACTTTGCATTTGCAGTTTAAGTAAACATTAGGGTTCTATTAAAGCTATACATTACAGTAAGCACTGCCCAGATATAATGATGGCATGCTCTTTTACTACACTGTATAAAGCAAAACCCTAAGACCTACAAGCTGTAAAAGAGCCCATGGTCCATCAGCACTAGAAATTAAATAATCTGTCCTAGACATCCCTAATAGAAAGAAGGAGGTTTATCCTTTATGCTGCTATGCAATTTTCAGTGTCAAAATATAATAATAGAAGAATTTTTTCTAGGCATATGAAGGAAGCTTATAATCACCGGATCCATCTAAAAGAACTGTAATTATCCTAATTGCTTCAGCACATTAATGAACAACAAATAAGGTATAATTACCCTGCTTGTCAATTACTTTGGGGCATTCCCCCCCCCCCCCAAGCTCAGGAAAATATTCAGTTTAGTGGTCAGGTTTACTTGGAGGGAAACAAAGACTCCAAAGGTCAGGTCCCTCCAAGTAAACCTGACAAAGGTCAGGCTTACTTGGAGGGAAACAAAGACTGTTTGGTCTGGAGGGAAGAGCATTGTTCATGTCTTCTAAATGTAATTGGCTATATAAATAATTTGCAGTGGAGTCCTGAGCATATTTGCTCATGAGTTCAATGGCTTTTACTGCCTAGTAACTGCAGCATAAACATTTCCAGAAAAGAAGTTATATTCAGCTGTGGCATCCCATTCATTGGTATTATTGGGGACAGTCATCGAGCTTTTAAATGTCTCTCAGAACTGGCTCATATGTTACGTGAATTGTGGTATCTTCAAAACAATGTCTGCAACAGGGAAGGTGTGTAAGAAAAGTCCTTCCTCTACTTTCTAACTAGGGACAGCCCCAGCCTACATCAATTTACTTGAAATCGCCCCACCTGTATTTATATAGCTTCCAAAGGGGTGACAATCCAAGAGCCCTGTTTAGATGTTGGAGCCACTGCAATAACATGTAGGGGAGGGGGTGATGTTATGTATGTTCCATAAACACATGAAGGAGATGATGTTTATGCAGCGGATGATCCTGGCTGTGGATTCCTTAGATCACTTTCCCACCCCCATTTGTTCCTTGCAACTTAAAACTGGGTAATGAGTCCCAGAAAGTCTAACACTTCTGGGTGAATTGCTGATGTATTGGAGCACATACACTGAGATGAAATATGGCTTTAGAAGGGTTCAGAGGGACTGGAGTATTAGGGCAGGAATAAAACAGAACAGGAGTAGCATCCACTGTTAGTCCTACATACAGTAAACCTATTGAAATGAATGAGACTTAAGGTAGTCACAACTAACTTAAGTCCCATTCATTTAAATGGGTCTACTCTATGTAGGACTAACATCAGATACTACCCTAGATGTTTTGCTAACCAAAACATGGCCTATTCCAAGCAGGCACACTTTGAAACCAAAACCAAACGAATACCTCCATCAATGTACAGTTGATGAGATATGATCTGCAGACATATTTCTACAATGATGACATAGCCTATAACCATGTTTCCGATACATATAATCATGACTGGGCAATCACTTTTAGATTTGTGACTAAGGGAAACTCATCATTCCAAGGGGATGAAGTAAGATATATTATTAACACCATCTCTGAGAACTGTCTACATCTGGGAGAAAAAATCCGACATGACCAAGGCGGTACAGAATACTTATTAATACTTAGCAGTGAGGCACCCCATCTGCTTTAAGTGTACATACTATTTTAACCCTGGCTGATGAGAACCAAGGGACATTCCCCGGGTTTAGATCCCATCAGGATATGCCTCGGAACTGGTTAATACAATTTTTTTACTCTCTTCTCCATCATACCTTTCATATAGTGTGGTTCATCACACAGAGAGGTCATCTGGAGATTTCATATCTCAGTGTGGGTGGAACGGTGAGTTCCACATAAACATGTTACTTTAGTTATAGAGAATCAGAAGCTCAAGACACATACTTACAGCAGTGTAGCAGAGTGAAGAGTGGGTGCGTAAACATTAGCTTCAAATGCAAATTGTTAAATCCATTTGGTATGATTGGTTTCCCCATCTCATTTAGAAAAAGCTGCACACATCTGATGTACTTTATGGACCACAATACCTGCAGTGCTTACACAATAGAGAATGGCATCTTGTTATAAAGCAAATAATACGTACTAGGCAAGTGAATGACATGATGTCACCAAGACCCAGAAACTGCTGTGCTAGACTACAAAGAGAAGAGAACGACCTTGTCCCCCAGAATAGCCCACCATGTAAAAAGGCCAGCAGGACAGACTAAACAAAGCATTATCAACAGTGTGGAAATATCACTGAAATGATATGATACCTTGATATGACTAATCCAGAGTATTTGTGTTGACCTATGTGATCAGGAAACTATTCCAAAGTAGTTGATAGTAAGATTTTATTGAAAAACACAGAGATTAAAGCCTTCATTTAGAAAGGCATGTGAATTCAGAAGTTTTGGTATTGGTCATAGAAGTCAAGGTTACAGAAAATATTTATTCTGGCCAGAAATTCATTAATAATGCTTTTCATTTTAAAACCCTCAGTTTGCAAGAATATGTGTCTGGATGGAAGGGGAAGGGAGAGGTATTATGGAAGTAAGAAACTCCTCTGAGAAATTTTGCTAATCTTATTAAAATTCTTTTGGCTTCTTTTAATTCCTCTGGAGTCATCTAGGAAAGAACCTTCAAATTCAGATTTTGCTTTAGAGTGCATTATCCCTGAAATTCTAGGCATGTTATAAAAGAAAGGAGACTTTTCTACCTACATTTTTTTCCAGTTCTAGAAATGGGTTAAATGTCACAAAATGGAAAGCAATACAATTCCACAAGTTTCTGAACTGCCTGAACACCACAAAACTTAGCAAGACTGACATAAGAAGACAAGTTGTACTTGGGAAAAGTAAACTTTCATGGAACTTTTCTATCCTAAAAGGAAAAAAAAAAAGAAGTCTTCATGTGTTGGTGTAGGTTAAGGCAGAAAAGGAACTGCAAGAAATTGGGAACTGTTGCTTGAAGGACTTTCTGAAAAACCTCCAGAGAAAACTTTAGGAAAGTCTTGAAAAGAAGAAAGAGCTGAAGCTCCCCCTCACACACACACACACACACACACACACACAACATGTACTCCCCAAACACATGATATTTAAGAGGACAGCAAAGAGACCACAGACTTATAAAATATTAAATAAAATATCGCCTTTTGAGACAGAACAGAAAACATTGAGATGCGTAGAAAGTATGCAGAAAGCATAAAAGGAAACTGAAGTTCAGGGTCTCTGAGAACATTCAATAAATAAAATCCTCTAAGGGACCTGAACCCAAAAAAGTAAGCAGAAGTGGAATCATTGCATATGCCTCAGAAAGCCCTCTCCTCTTGCAATCAGAATGCGAACAGAGTATCAAAATGGTATTAGATGCCTTGAAGGGCCAAACTAGACACTATGAAGGAAACAGGAGTTCCTAGTCCAGTTATTTCCCTTGTAACATGAATACAGGGCTATATGTGGGTAGCAATTGCAGAGGAGAATGAGCAAGGGGAGGGGGGCTGCTTATCCCTTCTGCCACCCATCATTTCTCCCCTGCAATTGCACTGTCTGGAAATGTATGTATTTATTTCCCCAGGGGGGCCCCAATGCCAGATGTGAGCCTAGCTGGAAGAAAGTAGCCTGGAAAGATATGCAGATAAGAATCAGTGGGCACAAGAAGCTCAGGCATTCCCCTCCCACCAGTCTTTCTCTATCAGCATTCCCCCTCCCCCCACCCACGCACACACACACAGCATTTGCACTTTCTCTTCAAGTGGGAGCCATACGTTTGTCTATATCATGCCTAGTTTAGCCCCAAGTCTTTCACTAATGTGATGAGAAGCCCAAATATTAGAATATCTTGCTATCGGCCTGTCAGATTCTAACAAAAGAGTGTCTGGGCAGCAGCTTTACCAGCACTTTGATGTGCTGGGTGTTGTTTTTCACTTCATTAATTTAAGGTGTACAACAGTTCCTTGGCACAGATCCATGCTAATAATTTAGACTCCCCTGATATCCATGTTTATAGTGGCATCAAACAAGGCTGCCCGCTGTCACCTATTTTGTTTACCCTAGCAATGGACTTTTTGGCAAATTGTTTTCAAGCTCACCCACAAATAAATGGAATTATGGTGATATGGAACATATGATTAGTTTGTATGCCAACAACATGTTATTAACACTGAGTAATAATCCATCATATGCAATTCAGGCTCTACAAGTAGAATTATATAAATTTAAGGAAACAATGGTCCAGAGGGTTAATTTTGAGAAATTTGAACTTTTTTGTTTAAATCTTCCCCTGGTGAGCAATGGAGGGAGCAACCTTATGGCCACTATACAGCTGATAGATGGCCATAGGATATGCTGTTTTCCCAGAACCAACCTTGGAGCCCGTGCTCCGAGGTCAGTTCCAAGAGAACTGACCTCCCCCCACTTCCATGCTGCCTCAGAGGCAGCGCAGAACAACCCCATCCTCCACGCTCACAAGAGGAATACAGAGCGGCCAGAAAGGGGCATGGCTGGGCGCATTCTGGGGCGGGGAGAGTGTAACTGCCTGTATGACACATCCTATGTGCCATGCAGCAGCCTCCTTCCCCATGAGTCTGTCCCCCCATGGCTAGACAGCCGCAATCAGCGGATGCGGCAGCAGCGGCGGATGCAGCAGCAGCAGCGGATGCGGCAGCGGCGGATGCGCCGGCGGCAGCAGGTGCGGCGGCGGCGGCAGGTGCGGTGGCAGCGGCAGGTTGTTAGGGTGGACACTGAGCCCATAGAATCCCAGAGTAGTTGTGATTCTGAGGAAGAGGAGTCGCTCCTGGGAGAGGAGCGCTCTCCTCTTCCCCAGGGCCAACAGCTGACAGAGATTCCTCCCACCAGCATTCCTAGCTTAGATAGCAGTCCTGGGAGTGACAGAGCGCAGGAAGCAGACTTGATGGACGTGCGATGCCGACGCAGAGAGCGGTGCCAAATGGAGCGCGCAGAAAGGAGGCGTAGTGCCCGGTTGGCGCACAAACAACGGCTGCACCCAGAGGATCCAAGGGAAAAGGGGAGGGACTCTCCCTAGTCCTTAAGTTCAGGGGTCTGCCAGTAATTCCCTTTCAAACGGGGACCAACTGTTTCAATGTAGGGCATAGGTACTCTGCTGCTCATATCTAGTTGCTAACAGTAGAGTTGTTAAGTTATAAAAGAAGAATAAAGCTTTGAAAAGAATCCCTTTGTCTGTGTCTGGACTTGGCTACTGGATTAGACTGAGAGAGGCCTCCAAGGAGCCCTTGACACAGGTGTGGTGGTGGCGGGTGCAGGTGTGGCGGCAGCAGCTGGTCTCCTGGCCGGCTGCGGCCAGGCGCAGCGTATGCAAATGGTGGCGGCTACGGCGGCTGCCATTTGCGTTCACTATTTTTCACCATTCTAGCCTACATAAATATTTATGTAGGCTAGAATGGCGAAAAATAGCAAACACAAATGGTGGCCGCCATAGCCGCCACCATTTGCGTATGCATTTTTTTAAACTTTGCCGTGATAGGCTACGTAAATATTTACGTAGCCTATCATGGTTAAGTACAGGGATGCAAATGGTGGCAGCTATGGCTGCTGACATTTGCATCCCTGCTGCCCAGCGGCCGGATGTCTGGCTGCGGGCGGAGCTGGCTGGCGGCTCCACAGAATCCCCGTGGAGCGGAGCCAGCCAGGCAGGACTCCGGGGGGAGGGATGGAGCGCCTCCCCCCTGTCGAGGATTCTGGGGGGAGGGACGGAGCACCTCCACCCCCACTGCGAAGCAGATCCGCAAAACAGTAAGTGACTTTCTCACATCCCTAAAATAATTGTTTTTGCTATTTAGGGATTTATCTACCTAGGAATATACAACAACTCTATAAAATCCATTATGGCCAGCTATGGAAAAATATTTTGAAGGATATAAGTAAATGGGATTAATCTTTCACTTTTTAGTGAAAACCAACTATTAAGATGATGGTCCTTCCTAAGTTAACATATTTGTTTTAGATATCACCCCCAGAACTTCAGTATAAGAGATTGCGATTTAGCAGAGTAGATTAGAGCAAATTATATTTAAAAGTCGGAAATCACGTACAACCAAAGTACTTAGATATACAGTAGGCAATGTGGAGCAGGAGGATGAGGTATTCCTAATCTAATATTATCTTATGAAACGTATCAGTTAGTAGGACTGTGCAGGGACCCCCCGATCTGACTCGGAAGCCTTCGTGGCTTCAGAGCCAGGCCCGATTCAGCTCGGGCTGATTTGGGGGGGCCCTGACCCAACTGAGCCCTGAATCCAAAGTGGGTTTGGCCATCTGAATCCTGCTTCAGAACCCCCTGATGCCCCCACGTAACCCCCCAACTCCTTACCTGTGCTGCCGCCTCCTTCTCCTCCTCTGCCGCCACCTCTGCTGCTATCGCCACCGCCACTGTTGCTGCTGCCACTATTGCCGCTGCCGCCATCATCACTGCCCACCAGCACCAGCTCCTGAGCCCTTGATGCATGATGGCTCTTGTTGCAGGGAGTCACCCTTTTAAAAATGGCGACTTCTTCCCAAAAGAGCCGGTGCATGTCCAGGGCTCAGGACCTGGCAGCAGCGGTGATGGTAGGGGTGTACGAACCCCACTTACCAGTCTGCTCCGGGGTCTGCTGGGGGGGGAAGGAGATCTGTCCCTCCCCCCAGAATCCTCCCTGGCCGGTTCCGCTCCACGGTGATTCTGCGGAGCTGCTGGCTGGGGCCATCCTCAGCCAGACTTCCATCCGCTGCTGTGCTGCGGCCGCAAATGGCATCCAGCATAGGGGACACCATTTGTGTCCCTGCCCTTTGCCATGATTGGCTACGTAAATATTTACGTAGCCTATCACGGCAAAGAGCAGGGACACAAACGGCCAAATTTACATAGCCAAATTAGGGATGTCAGAGAAATCCGCTGCTGATTCAAATCAGGCCGGATTCTTTGGAATCCAGCTTCAGGAATCTGCAGCAGCTCAGGACCTCTTACCTCTGCTCCAGGAGGACTGGAGGCAGAACGGCACTCAGCTGCTTCTTCCAGCCAGAGCAGTTCACCTCCTCCCTGTCCCTGCCGATTGCCTTTAAAAAAACTGTATTTTTTTAAAAAATGGCGATTGGGGGGGATGTGCCCATAGACTTATACGCAAATAGAGTCATGAATCTTGCGTATAAGTCTATGTGTCCTTAGGTTTATATGCAAGATTCACTGCTCTATTTTGCATATAACTCTACGGGCACATGCGATCAGCAGGATGTGCCTATAGACTTATATGCAAAATAGAGTGGTGAATCTTGTGTATAAGCCTATGGACACATAGACTTATACGCAAGATTCATGACTCTATTTGCATATAAGCCTATGGGCACATCCCCCCCCCCCATCGCCATTTAAAAAAAAAAACATTTTTTTTTTAAGGCAATCTGCAGGGACAGGGAGGAGGCGAACTGCTCTGGCTGGAAGAAGCAGCCGAATGCCATTCCACCTCCAGTCCTCCTGGAGCAGAGGTAAGTGGTCCCGATCCGCTGCGGATTCCTGAGGCTGGATTCCAAAGAATCCAGTCTCATTTGAATCTGCAGTGGATTACTCTGACATCCCCAGACGGTAGGGAATCCATATACCCCTAAGCCAAATAGGCTACATAAATATTTACGTAGCCAATCACGGCAAGGGGCAGGGATGCAAATGGCATCCACTACGCCGGATGCCATTTGTGTCCACAGATGGCTGTGGAACAAAGGAGACGGACCCAGACCGGCCGGTGCCAGGTAGGGTCCGTACTGGCCTTAGTTCGTGGGGTGACAGGGGGGAGCAGTCCGTTCTGCCATGGACTCCAGGGGGGCGAATTCTAAACAATCCAGCCTCATTGGAGTCTGTGGCAGATTTCTCCACCATCCCTAGGTGATGGTGACAATGGCAACGGCAACTCCTGTGAGTCACCTCACCTAAGAAGCTGGAGGCGCCAGCATGGCTGGGCTGCCGAAGCTCCAAAGTGCACTGAGCGCTTCAGAGAGCTCCTGCACTTTCTGCCCCCTCTGCTTCACCTTGGAAGGGGCCCAAAACAGCCCAAAGTGGTCCGCTTTGACTTGGGGTTTGGGCCTTGGGCCGAAGCAGTGCACAGCCCTATCAGTTATGTCATCTCCCCTCTTGGTTATTGACAGATATTAATAAACATTGGGTACAGGTGGCAAGAATGATGTTACCATCACAGATAGTGGATTCATTTTTATATATTAGAAATGAATTTAAGAGAATATGTGTGAGTGAAACCTCTAGACTGAGAGCAATTTTGCAGGTATGGAGAGGGAGGAAAGAAAAAATACTACCATGGATATCCCCTATGACTCCCTTACATTGTCTTCTGGCCTTCCACTCTGAGAATTGACCACTGGATATACTTGCCTTTAAACAGAAGGGGCTTTATAGGTTGAAAGAATTTTATTTGAATGCCCTCTCCCTCCCCAGAGAATTCTGGAGGACTCATTTGAAGGAGGTTGGAATAACTTGGTTAGCATGGTATCAAGTAGGTATGTTCATTAGAAGCGAGGACATCAAGCAACAGGCCCTGAGAAATTTAACACCATTTGAATCCATACTTGAACTCTTAGGCAAGGGGGAGAAAGGCCTGGTGTCACATTTTTACAGAGTGCTAATTGATTTAGATATGGGTTCAACTAACAGTTTAAAACAAATGTGGAAACTGGACTGGGAAATAGAAATGGAGGATGTTATATGGAATTCAGTGTTGGAAAAATTCCCATTTAAATCAGTATCTACTAATATGAGAAAATAACCTTTGAAAGTCCTGTAAAAATGGTTTGTGACTCCTGTTTGTTTAGCTCATATTCATCAGGAACTGTCAAGATTATCCTGGAGGGGATGCAAGGAACCAGGATCAACCCAGCATACAGTATGTGGTGGTCCTGTGTAAAAGTGGCAAAGTTTTGGGCTGCAGTCTTTGGTGAAACTGATAAGATACTTGGACAACAAATGGAGAGAACACCAGAGCTGGCACTTTTAGGGTTGTTTGGAGAAATAATAGAAATTGCTCCTTTAAGCCGTTGGCCGGATATTTGTTGGCAGCAGCTAGTCTGGTTATTCCTCAATTTTGGAAGGACTTAAGAGGAGTCTCACTAGATGCTGGGTGGGCCTTAACAGAGAATTCAACAGATAAGTTACAACTGGCAAAAGGAAGTAGAAAACAAGATACATTTACTATGGATTGGTATCAGTTTATTATATACAGTATGTTGGCAATACTCAACTTCATAATACTCTGCCTGTAGCATTTTGGTCTCTCTGGTTTGTGTGAACAATGTATTCAGTATTTTTCTGCCTTGACCAATTATATTTTTTGATATGCTTGGACTATCACATGTAAGGGGGTGAGAAAAAAATAAAATAAAATAAAATAAAATGCAAAAAAACAAAAACAAAAACAAAACACAGTTAATTGTGAAGTTTCAATTTTGGGGGAAAATCCTATCATTTTGGCCCTTCCCAAATATTGGATGTGTTTTAGAAACACAGGCTACAATCCCAAAAACATTCATGAATAACTCTAATTTAGGGCTGAACAAATTTTCTCCAGCACTTATTTGCAATTGAATTCTTTGGGGACTCAAAATATTTTCTCAAAGCTTACCTTATTTTCACTGGTGTTTGCAGTCTTGATTAGCCACTGTTTCAGCCTTCCTTTTTCTAGCAACAATGATAATATCACATGGACAGATTTTGCTAAATGATGAGGTCACTGCAGGCAAACAAAGCTAACCCAGAGTGAGGTTAATAATACCTATTCAAGAAGCATTTCCTTCACTCCGACTTATCTTTTTTCTCCACAATGACACCATCACATAACCTAATCTGAAGGAAGAAAGATTACATTGAAGTTGCTGCTGATTAGGGTTGCCAGGAGAGGTTCACAATGGAATGCCAAGTAGGTGAACACTGCCTGTTTTTGTGTTGGGTAGTGGCTAAGGATGTTAGAGAAATCCACAATGGATTTAAATGAGTTCAGATTTCTATTAATCCACCCTGTGGATTCTGCCATGGACTGGATTTTTCTGAGTCACACAAATTCTGTGAAGCTGCGGACCAGTTGTTCACTGGGGGGGGGGGGATTTTCACAGGTGCACATTAGCACTAATGCACACTTGCATTAGCGCTGATTTTCATTAACTAATGTGCATTTCCACAAGAACTAATGTGAAATAGAGCAAGCACTAGAATAGAGCAACCACTAGAACTAATGTGAAATAGCGCAAGTACAATGAAATTGTACTCCGGCTGAACATCAGGAAAAACTTCCTGACTGTTAGAGCAATACAACAATGGAACCAATTACCTAGGGAGGTGGTGGGCTCTCCCACACTGGAGGCATTCAAGATGAGGCTGGACAGCCATCTGTCAGGGATGCTCTGACTTGGATTCCTGCACTGAGCTGGGGGTTGGACTTGATGGCCTTGTAGGCCCCTTCCAACCCTACTATTGTATGATTCTATGAAATTCTGGTAAAAAAAATCCAATTCCATCAATGAGCAGATGATAAAAGAAAGACAATCCACAAAACACAGAGGGAACAGATTTAACAAAATCTGTATGTCCCTAGTGGAGGCTACCAGCATGTGCTGTAGGGTGTCTTTTCTTTACAAGCCACTCCCCCCTGTGAAAAATGCCCCGAAAGCCCCTGGGGAAAAATCACCAAAGGGAACACTTTTCACAAAAGGCAGTTTGATCATTTAGGCTCATTAAAATAAACAGATTTTTTTTAATGCTTTAAGAATTGCTTCCAATGGTATCCAATTGGGTATCACTCTAATTTCGGCTTAAGACATTATTTTATTTAGCCTGGCTATCACATTTTTCAGCTGTAATTTCATAAACCTTCCTTAAATAGTGGAGTTTCTGCCAACTGCTTATTTGCTCTGGAACACAAAGCTCAATAATAATGGGTTATTATCATCAACCAACTGTAGTCCATCTGCAGGAAAGACAATCATAAAAGCTTAAACTAAAACTGTTTTGCATCTCATTTCATAAAAGATCTATACATTTTATGTATTTTTTAGGGATGTACGAAAGTTACTTATCTTTTCATGGATGTGATTCACGGTGGGGGGGAGGCGCTCCGTCCCTCCCCCCGGAATCCTTGACAGGGGGGAGGCGATCCGGTCCTCCCCCCTGGAATCCTGCCCAGCTAGCTCCGCTCCGCTCCATGGTGGCTCCACGGAGCAGCCGGCCAGGGCTGTCCGCAGCCGGAGTTCTAGCTGCAGATGGGCTGCTGCCATTTGCGTCCAGCCAGGCTGCCATGATAGGCTACGTAAGTATTTAGAACGCAAAAAACCCAACAACAAAAAAACAGCATACGCAAATGGCGGTGGCTACGGCGGCCACCATTTGTGTTCCCTATTTTTCGCCGTTTTACCTTATGTAAATATTTACGTAGGCTATTACAGCAGAAAAAAAGGGGGAACGCAAATAGTGCCCTACGCTATTTGCATTCCCCTTTTTTTTCGCTGTGTTAGATGATGGCCATACAGTTTTAAAAATTGGCATTAAGCATTCCTATGGCTTCTAGTAGGGATTTGAGAACACATCCCAGTTCATGTTCTTCAGGTGCCCCTGATCTTTCCCCCTGCTCGCTGGCCCTCTGGGCTGCAGTAGAATGCCCCCTCCGTGCTCGATGAGCAGCCCACAACTTACCCCAGGCCTATTCATCTCTGTGCTGATTACCATGTTTAAAAAAACCTGCCCACATAGACTTATACACAAAAAGCACTGTGAATCGCCCATAGACTCTAGTTCACAGAGCTATTTTGCATATAGCACTTTGGGCAAGTGCTGCTGATTGCCTTTTTTAAAAAAACATGGTGATCGGCACAGAGACGAACAGGCCCAGGGTAAGTTGCAGGCTGCTCATCAAGCATGGAGGGAGTGCTCAACTGCAGCCCGGAGGGCCAGTAAGCAGGCAGGAGTTCAGTGGGCACAGTTCGGCGGGTGTGGGCACCAGCGATCTGTCAAATTTGCAGACCAAAATGGGCACCCGCGACATCCCTAGCTTCTAGACATTGTTTGAGGGGCCATAGTAGGGATGCTGGAGAAATTCGAGATGGACTAAAATGAGCTCAGATTTCTAAGAATCCAACCTGTGGAATCTGCTATGGAGCAACCTCCTCAGGCCGTGTGGAGTCCATGGATTTCTGGATTGTTTTTTACTTCCCCAACATTTATGCATATTTATTCTTAGGAAAATAAGCAAGTTTCTGTAGTGACTGGTAAATATATGCAGGGAAAAGTTGAATGGAATGGGGAATAATATGCTAAATGTTATGTACTAAGGTAAATTATGTAAATTGTTGCGGACCCTCTTATGGAATTATTTGTGTATTTTTCCACATAACAGGAAAAAGTCAAATCCATCTGTTAATGGACAATGGAGCAAAAGGCACCTGACAATCCACAAAATACAGACGGAGCGGATTTTACACAGTCCGTACATCCTTAGGCCATAGGGGATTCCTTCCTTCAAAGTTGGAGACAGTGCTCCAACCTCAGAAGGGGGAGTCAGAGATCTGACCCCTGACCCCACTCTCTCGCCACTGGCATGGAAAGAACCATGCCAGCTGGCCTCTGAGGTTGGAAAACTGACCTCGGAGAGGGGGGAAAGACAGTGTTTTGGTGGGCAGGAAGCAGAAAAGACATGACAGGCTGGGATGTGAGGTATCTTAATCCTCTTCCAGCCTCCTTCCCTCCCTCTCCAAAGCACCATCAGTAGTCAGGCAAAAAAGCCTATCTAGCAAAAAATGTGAAGATTGGAGAAAGGGGAGGTGAAGATTGCTTCTGCCACTCCTCTCAGCCTGCAGGCTTCAGCCTGGCAGGGCACTGGTTACAAAGAAGCCTCCGAATTTGGAGGCTTCTGTCTTAAGAGGGTGCAAATCATAGGACTATGCCTTTAAAGGATCTCCAGACAGACATTTTGAACAGTGAATGTTACCAAATTCCCCTTTGATGAGCTAATAAGATGGCAGAGCTAAGACCTTACATGTTAAGCAGAAGAGGGGGTACCCTTTCCATGCCTGTCAATTTCCCTCTGCACATGCTCCTGGGACATTTGTTTTCTTCAGATAGGATTACTGGACAAAATGAAATAATTAAAACCAGCCTAAGAGAGCATTTGCACAAGAAAAGGGGCCGTGTAATGTCTAGATCCATTGTTGTAATTGGTAATTCCATCCTCAGGTTGGCAGTGCCCGAGAAGACCTTTGCCTGAGAGATGATACCACCAAAAGTAAATTGCACTGGGCTAGATGGTGATGTGTCTGACACAGTCTAAGGAAGCTTCATATTATGAACTTTAAAATGACCAATACTGGAAACTTTACTTTTGTTTTTAATTTGTAGAGAATGTCAAAGACATAGTGACTCTACAACAGAGATGGGGAACCTCTTTCAGCCTGAGGACTGGATTCCATTTTGGAGCAGCTCTCAGTAGGGATGAATGGAACACCCTGCATCCACCCCATGTTGTGCTCACCGAAACCCCAGCACTGACCCGCCCAGGCAAGCAGCACGGGGCAAGCTGCTGGGTGGTTGGCGGGAAGTGCAGCAGTGGTGCTCAGGCATCTGCCCCCTCATCCAATACCTTCACCACAACAAGGCAGTGATCCATGAAGGGTGGGAAAAGCAGTACTGGGGTACAATCTCAAAAATGATCGAATGATCTCAGTACAAATCCAAGGCAAACCATTCAACATCACAGTAATTCAAGTCTATGCCCCAACCACTGAGGCCGAAGAAGCTGAGGTTGATCGGTTCTATGAAGACCTACAACACCTTCCAGAACTAACACCAAAAAAAGATGTCCTCTTCATCATAGGGGATTGGAATGCTAAAGTAGGAAGTCAAGAAATCACCGGGATAACAGGCAAGCATGGCCTTGGTGAACAAAATGAAGCAGGCCAAAGGCTAATAGAATTTTGCCAAGACAACACGCTGATCATAGCAAACACTCTTTTCCAACAGCACAAGAGGCGACTTTACACATGGACATCACCAGATGGTCAATATCGAAATCAGATTGATTATGTACTTTGCAGCCAAAGATAAAGAAGCTCTATGCAGTCAGTAAAAACAAGACCTGGAGCTGACTGTGGCTCAGATCATGAGCTTCTTCTTGCAAAATTTCAGCTTAAATTGCCTGACGAACTATGGACGGAGGTCCGTAACATTGTTCAGGAGGCAGCAACGAAATCCATCCCAAAGAAAAAGAAATGCAAGACAGCAAAGTGGCTGTCTGATGAGGCTTTACAAGTAGCTGAGGAAAGAAGGGAAGCGAAAAGCAAGGGAGAAAGGGGAAGGTACATCCAACTGAATGCAGAGTTCCAGAGAATAGCAAGGAGAGACAAGAAGGCCTTCTTAAATGAACAATGCAAAGAAATCGAGGAAAACAACAGAAAGACTAGAGATCTCTTCAAGAAAATTGGAGATCTCAAAGGAACGTTTTGTGCAAAGATGGGCATGATAAAGGACAAAGAAGGCAGGGACCTAACAGAAGCAGATGAGATGAATAAGAGGTGGCAAGAATACACAGAAGAACTATACAGGAAAGATCTTAATGTCCCTGAGAGCCATGACAGTGCGGTCACTGAACATGAGCCGGACATCCTAGAGGGTGAAGTCAAGTGGGCCTTAGGAAGCATTAGTAACAACAAAGCTAGCAGAGATGACAGTATTCCAGCTGTGCTATTTAAAATCCTAAAAGATGATGCTGTTAAAGTGCTGCACTCAACATGCCAACAAATTTGGAACACTCAACAGTGGCCACAAGACTGGAAAAGGTCAGTTTACATTCCAATTCCAAAGAAGGGCAATGCCAAAGAGAGTTCAAACTACTGCCCAATTGCGCTCATTTCACATGCCAGCAAGGTGATGCTCAAAATCCTACAACCTAGGCTTCAGCAGTATGTGAACCGAGAACTACCGGATGTACAAGCGGGGTTTTGAAGAGGCAGAGGAACTAGAGATCCAATCGCCAACATTCGCTGGATCATGGAGAAAGCAAGAGAATTCCAGAAAAAGTCTATTTCTGCTTCATTGACTACGCTAAAGTCTTTGATCACAATAAACTCTGGCAAATTCTTAAAGAGATGGGAGTACCAGACCACCTTACCTGTCTCCTGAGAAACCTGTACGAGGGTCAAGAAGCAACAGAAGTTGAGGGTGAAAATGGAGAGTGCAAAAGCTGGTTTGAAACTCAACATTAAAAAAACTAAGATCATGGCATCTGGCCCCATCACTTCCTGGCATATAGAAGGGGATGAAATGGAAGCAGTGACAGATTTTACTTCCTTGGGCTCCAAAATCACCGCAGACGGTGACTGTAGCCATGAAATTAAAAGACGCTTGCTCCTTGGGAGGAAAGCTATGGCAAACCTAGACAGCATAGTAAGAAGCAGAGACATCACCTTACCGACAAAGGCTCGTATAATCTAGGGATGTACGAAAGTCACTTACCATTTCACGGATCTGCTTTACGGTGGGGGGGAGGCACTCCGTCCCTCCCCCCGGAGTCCTGCCCAGCAGCTGGACATCCGTAAATATTTACATAGCCTATCATGGCAAAGTAAAAACAAAAACACTTACATAAATGGTGGACGCTACGGCAGCCGCCATTTGTGTTCCTTATTTTTCGCCATTTTAGTCTAGGTAAATATTTATGTAGACTATTATGGTGAAAAAAAAGGGGAATGCAAATAGCGTAGTGGGTGCTAGTTGCGTTCCTTTTTTATTCACCGTTTTAGCCTACGTAAATATTTACGTAGGCTAAAACAGCGAAAAATAAGGAACGCAAATGGCGGCCGCCATAGCCGCCGCCATTTGCGTACGCCTTTTTTTTTTTTTTACCCAGATGTGATTGGCTATGTAAGTCTTTACATAGCCTATCATGTCTGGGTAAAAAAAAAAAGACAAGACTGCAAATGGCGGCTGCGGCAGCCAGTCAGAAGACCAGCCGTAGCTGGAGCCGCCGCCATCCGGAACATCCGCCTCAGGTAAGTCTCATCCCGGGGGGGATCCGCGGGGAGGCGGGGGGGTGGCAGGCTCTTCCGCCATGGATTTCGGGGGGCCAAATGCCAATGCATTCGACCTCACTGAAATCCATGGCGGAATTCTCCTCCATCCCTAGTATAATCAAAGCTATGGTTTTCCCAGTAGTAATGTATGGCTGTGAGAGCTGGACTACAAGGCAGGCTGAGCGCCGAAGAATTGATGCTTTCGAACTGTGGTGCTGGAGAAGACTCTTACGAGTCCCCTGGACTGCAAGGAGGTCAAATCAGTCAATCCTAAAATCAACCCTGAGTGCTCATTGGAAGGACAGATACTGAAGCTGAAGTGGAAATATTTTGGCCACCTAATGTGAAGAGAAAACTCTCTGGAAAAGACCCTGATGCTGGGAAAGACTGAAGGCAAAAGGAGAAGGGGACGGCAGAGGATGAGATGGCTAGATAGCATCACCGATGCAATGAATATGGACTCGAGCACAGTCTGGGAGACAGCGGAGGACGGGAAGGACTGGAGTGCTATGGTCCATGGGGTTATGAAGAGTCGGACACGACTGAACGACTGAACAACAACAACAACACTGCTTTTCCCACCCTTTTATTGACTATGAGTGCTACTCCATTTCTTCTAAGGGATTCTTGCCCACAGTAGTAGATATAATGGTCACCTGAATTAAATTCGCCCATACTTGTCCATTTTAGTTCGCTGATTCCCAAGATGTCGATGTTCAATCTTGCCATCTCATGTTTGACCACCTCCAGCTTACCTTGATTCATTGATCTGACATTCCAGGTTCCTAAACAATATTGTTCTTTACAGCATCGGACTTTCTTTTCACCACCAGACACATCCACAGCTGAGTGTCCTTTCAGCTTTGGCCCAGCCACTTCACTCTTTCTGGCAGTACTTGGAAATTCCCTCTGCTCTTTCCAGTAGTATATTGGACACCTTCTGACCTGAGGGGCTCATCTTCCGGCGTCATCTCTTTTAGCCTTGTGATACGTTCCATGGGGTTTTCTTGGCAAGAATACTGGAGTGGGTTGCCATTTCCTTCTCCAGTGGACCACATTTTGTCAGAACTCTCTGGCCCGCCATGACCTGTCTGTCTTGGGTGGCCCTGCACGGCATAGCTTATGGCTTCACTGAGTTACCAAGCCCCTTAACCACAACAAGGCAGTGATCCATGAAGGCAATCCTAATGGTCTTTAAATAGATTTGTTAAGAAAAGCAGCTTTTCTCTTGTTCTCCCTCTACACACACACACTCATTTCCCCCATATATCTGCTTTGCGCTTACTTGAGAGTAAGTCCCCCTACCTGACAGTAAGCCCCATGGCCATGAGGCTTTATTCTATCCATATGATAGGGTTACTATTTTATCTGAGGTAGAAAAAAACATATCATCACTGTTGTCCATATATGATGTATTATTTATTTAATTAATTGTTTGGATGTATAGTGTACTTCATCCCAAAGGTTCAGGGCTGGTAACAATATGCTAACCAATCTACTTTATCTTTCCCTGTTGCTGGTCACCAATAGACAGTTTGAATAAACATGTCTTCAGCTGCTTCTAGAAGATGCACAGACTTTGGTGTTTACAATATATGTGGCACTTTACAGAGAATCATAAGCAAAAAAGTCAGGTCTCTCCCCCTAGAAGCTTACAATCTAAATTTACAATTAATTTGTAATCTAAAGTTACATAGTTGTTTGAAACTTAATTATTAGTTATACAAGCTATTATTATCATCATTATTATGTTCTCTTTTTTCCTCACACCACTTAGATATAATGTGCCCTTTAGGAAGTAAGGGTGTGGAGATGTGAATGGCCTAGACCCTTGTCCTCCTCTTGAACATATGCTCCCATTGTTTTGTACCTCTTATTAAAACACACAAACTATATCCCAGTGCCAGCAGCCAGAGCCAGCTAGATCACCATCCTATCCCACTCCACAATCCCAGGGCAGGAAAGGAGAACAGGGCCACACCAGCTCCCTCAGTAAGTGTGTTTAGGATTGCTGCCTTTTTGGGCTTTACAATGGGGCAGCGGGGGGGGGGGGCTGGCGAAATGTTATGGAAAAGTTTCTTGCACTTCTTGATGAACATGAAAAAGAGGGAGGCAGATGGGCGGTGCAAATGAGAAGCAAGATGATGTCTTGTTCAGCTACTGAATTATTAATATTCATTGTAACAGTTGGTTTGTGCCAGTTTTTAGGATTGATCACACAGTCCTACGCGTGTTTACTCAGAAGTCAGCCCCACTATGTTCAATTGCCAACTGGGCTTTCTCCGAGGTAAATGTGCATATGACTGCAGCCTTAGCTGCTTTCCCAAGATCTCTGTAAATTTAATTCGAAGTAAACACACATAGGATTGCACTGTTAATTGTTGAGCATTAATTTCTACAGTAAGCAGAATAGCCAAATGCAATCTGCTCTGTCAGCTACACTTTTTGGTACAAGGTTGGCAGGTACCTGGGCGAACAAACCCTGGTGGAGGGAAGGGAAACAGAAAAAAATCAGTTGCTGGGAGGGGAGAAAGAAAGTGTGTGTGTGTGTGTGGTTCAATGCAGCTGGGTGTGTGGATGTTTCTGTTGCAGGATGGGAGAGATATAATGAAGGAGCTTAGGGAAGGCTAATGGGTAATGTTGGGGCGCTAAGGGAGTGTGCAAGGGGGCTGTTTAAAGGAGAAGGGATCTGTCCACGAGGGCTGAGTTGAGAGGGTGAAGCTGCCATAGAGTATCGTATTTTGAAAACCTAAAATGTTTGTGTGTGAGTGAGTGAAAAAGATTAACACCCCTGCATTTTTTCTCAGACGTCCAATTGAAATACCGCTGCCTTACTCTCAGCTGCACTGTTTTTGGATCCCAGTTGAAGGCGGTTTATCTTACAAGGTTGTATAATCTTAGAAGGGGGCGTGGCTGTGAGGGGGCGTGGCTGTGACTGTCATGAAGGGACCCTGTGCTTCTGAATTTGCCACTACACTACCAGATATAGCCTTTAGAATTATTGCTGTTAATTCTGCATTTTTTGTCTGGCGGATTTGTTAGTGATTATTGAGTTTCTTATTATTTATATTACAGCAAAATCCCACACACCTCTACTCAGAAGTAGGTATCTATTGATACTTATTCTGAGGGAAGAGTACTTAGGATTACAACCTTAATTGGCTATTTTGTGGCTTGTTGGATGGTATGTTTTGTTTTGTTTTGTTTTTGTTTTGTTTTGTTTCATGCTTCTGAACTGTTTTGAAATGATCTAGCAATTATGAATTGTATGTTGTGGTGAAATGTATAATGGATTGTTATTATCTAATATTTTCATATTTATGTATTGCCTTATGAATTGTTGTATTCTAATAACTGAGCTATTGTATGCTAACAGTTTTATATTTTTGTCACTTTGGTGTAAACTGTTGTATTTTAGGGTCTTAATTCTTGTAAACTGCCCAGAGAGCTTTGGCTATTGAGAAGTATAGAAATGTAATGAATGCATGAATGAATACTGCCTTGAGCACAAAAGTATATAAATAAATTTGATGTTGATGTCTAGTTTTAAAATTGTGATGCACATGAAAAGCTCACATCAAGTCCCACATCCTGATGCCCAATGCAGACTCCCTCGTTGTGCACCAGGATGAACATGGTAGCTTTGGATCAGGGAAATGAAATAGGGAAATAATCCACATTTCTATTTTTTAAAATGATGTACATAGGCCTCCATGAAAATGATTGAATGTATCCTGTTTGCTATCTTTATAAAGGCAAACACATTTTTATATTAAAAAAAACACCCCTACCTTTAGGTATCTGGTGGACAGCTCAATGAAAATTTCAACCCAGTGTACAGCTGTTGTAAAAAAAAAGGCAAACTCCATGTTAGGCATAATTAGGAAAGGAACTGAGAATAAAACTGCCAATATCATACTGCCCTTACACAAATCTATGGTGTGACCACACTTAGAATACTGTGTACAGTTCTGGTCAGTACACCTAAAAAAAGATATTGTCAAGCTGGAAAAAGTGCAAAAAAGGGCAACTGAAATGATCCAGGGGCTGGAGTATCTCCCCTATGAGGGAAGGTTGCAACACCTGGGGTTGTTTAGTTTGGGGGGGAAAAGGAGGGTAAGGGGGGACATGATAGAGGTGTACAGAATTATGCATGGTGTGAAGAATGTGAATAGGGAGACATTTTTCTCCCCTTTTCATAATACATGTGGGGTCATCACATGAAGCTGATTGGTGGGAGTTTCTGGACAGATAAAAGGAAGTACTTCTTCACACAGCACATAGCTAAATTATGGAATTTGCTACTACAAGATGTAGTGATGGCCAATTTGGATGGCTTTAAAAGGGGGTTGGACAAATTCCTGGAGGAGAAGGCTATCAATGGCTACTAGTTCTTCTGATGGCTATATGCTAATTCCAGTATTAGAGGCAGTTTGCCTACATATGCCAGTTGCTGGGGAACATGGGTAGGAGAGTGCTGTTGCACTCATGTCCTGCTTGTGGGTATCCTGTGGGCAGCTGGTTGGCCACTGTGTGAACAGAATCTGAACTAGATAGACCCTTGGTCTAATCCAGCATGGCTCTTCTTATGTTCTTATGTTTATTTTGAAGGATCAATGTACAAAAATGTCTTATGCTTATGTATAATTTTCTTTACTTTTAACTAGCTGCCATTTAAAAATAAAACAACAACTTTAAATAATGCAAGTCACACGATCAATATCAATCTAAAAATGTGCAAAACATTTAAGATGGACTCCTTCCCACTTAGACATTGTATATATCTTTTGAAAATATAGCTCTGTATGCAACAGCAGTGGAACTTCATTAAACAGAATTCACATTTAGAAAAACAAATCAATTTTAATTAATTATTGTAATATTATTTCAACTGCAAAATAAATCTATAAAAGAAAAAAACTTTCAAGCATCCTTCCAGAAAGCCAGAAATTTCAGCTGCATATTCCCTAAAAGCATAACTGCATATTATCAAAATATAGCTTAGTTTTGTGTTGAGGAAATGTTAAGGAGATACCTTTGGCTCCACCATGGAGCTGGCTTGTGTAACTGCACTAAAATTTTATCAGATAATATGAATCTTATTCAGAGCAGCTGACGAGTTTTGAACTTAAATCTAAAAATGTTCCTTCCCTCCTTCCCTCCCACAACAAACCTATTTGCTAATCGTGAAAACTCTGCTAGACGTTCATCAAATATTTTCTAACAATGCAAGAGTTATGTACATAAGCATTCTGGAATTGTGTTTACATAATTAAAAGCTATAACTGTCATTTGAAAGTAAATGTGTTTATGATGCCTGAATTTAAATACTCAATTCATATGTAGAGTTAATGAATATGAAAACTTTTGTGGCTAGTCAAGAATTTTCAGTGAAGTTGTGGTCTAAAGAACAAACTTCTAACCTGCATTTGTCCACCATCTCTACGTTTTAGAGAATATCCTTCTGTTTGAGCACATTCTGAATTTAACTACTTCTACCATCACTACTCATAATCATCATCCATATTACTGCTCTATTTGGAAATACTTCTCAAAATTTAACCTCACTTCATACAAATATATATTTTTTCCAAATGCCTCCTGTTGTACTCTGGGTAAGAAAAATATGTCCAGCATCGATAATAATTTGCCACAAACATTTATCCTCAGTGTGTTTCACCCTTCAAACGTCTTGGCATCTGTTTTCCAACAAGACAGATGCAGTTGAAGATGAGACATCTTCAACAATATCCCATAACACATTCCACACCATCACATGTCATCATAATGTATTATTTAGTAGAAAAAATGCTCATCATCATTGCACATTGGTATGGAAGAAGGGCTTGAATATTGCAAAGACCTCTGGAGATGCAGTGGTAAACTCTGAGACACATTCAGCACCCCTGCAGGTTCACAGAGAAAGGAGGCCAGGTGACCTAATTAAACAGATGGTGTAGAAGCTTTGATCCCACATGCGCACCCAAATGCAGGGTTGTACTCCCCTCCCTCCCAAGAGTGAATGGCAACAATTTACTCGCATATATCAGCAAAGTAATGGGATATGCTTAATTGGGATATGGGCTAAACCTGTGTGCTTGACTTTAAAAGAGGATTGGACAAATTCATGGAAGATAAGGCTATCAATGGCTACTGGTCTTGGTGGCTATATGCTGTCTCCAGGATCAGAGAAAGCTGTTGGGGAACATGGATGGAAAGGTACTGTTGCACTCAGGTCCTGCTTGTGGATTTCCTGTCAACACCTGGTTGGCCACTGTGAGAACAGAATGCTGGACTAGATGGACCTTTGATCTGATCAGCATGATTCTTCTTATGCTCTTATGTTCCTTCCCCAGTTGATGCCCACTACTGAGAATTCAGCCTCCTCCAATCTGCATAGCCCCCTTCTAGGTTCTGTTAATTGATCACACTGTGACCCCTATTAGAATTATTGCTCATGCATTGTCTCAATCTATGAGAAGGACTACATTGACTAGCCTCACCTCCAACACCACATATGCTCACTAGCCCTGCCCCCTGGCATCAAGACATAGAGCATGAACATCTACAGGGAGGAAGCTGTATGCCTGAAGCCTTCCACATGGGGGGGTTCCACAGCAGGGGTTCTAGGTGACATAGAAGGCTTCACATGTCAGCATACATACAAAGACTCCTTCCCTGCAGATGTTTGCACTGTATATGTGGATGCCAGGGGGTGGGGCTATTCAGAATGCATGGTGTTGGGGGCAGGAGCTAGTGATCAGCATCAGCAACATTTCTGAAGGGGACTTACAGTGTGATAGAATGTTGCAACTGGCTTTAATATCCCTCAGGGCTGGGCAACTTCTGGCCCTCCAGATGTTGTATCCTTCCTTTCAATTTAGCCTTTTAAAATGTTTGATGTTTAACGTTTTTACTATTTTTAATGTTCTTGTTTTTATTATTGCAGGGTTTTGTTGTTTTACATTTTTGTATACTACCGTGATGGCTTTTGAGCAGATAAGGTGGTATATTGATGTTAATAATAAATAAAATATTTTGGCCAAAAAATCTCATCATCCCTTACATTTGGTTATGCTGGCTAGGGTGATGGGAGTTGTAGGACAAAACATCTGGGGGGTCACAAGTGCCCACCCCTTATATAGACAAACAATGACACTTTTAAGCTGGAGGTGCTAGTCCATTAAGAAAAGCCCTGCTGAGTCAGACCAAGGCTCCATCTACCCCCGGTCTGTAGGAAGCTCTCTTCCTTTCCTGTAGAAAGCATCTCCTAGAAAAGCTCTGCTAGATCAGACTGAGGGTCCATCTAGTCCAGCATCCTTCCTACAGTTCCCAGCCAGGTGCCTCTTAGGAGGCTGCAAGCAGGGGTGAAGGCCTCCTCTATTATTGCTGCTCAACAACTGGTATTCCCTGTGGCATGCTGCCTCTGAAGACAGAGGATCATGTCTCCTAGATGGCTATGAGTTTGTTGAATCCCCCTTTAAAGCCATCTAAACCAACAGCCCAACACCACAACTCATGGCAATGAATTCCATGAATGAATTATACATTGTGTTCTTTATGGCCCAACCCTTTAAACAAGCCACATGGTGAGCCCATATAACAGGGCCACAGAACCTCAGGCCTGAGGAGCAACTCTGGCCCACCTGGGGTCCCATCCCAGCCCCTGGGGTTCCATCCCAGCCCCTGGGGTACCTGAGATGGCCACCACCACCCCTTACCCAGACCCAACTCCCTTTCATTCCAACTTCTCATCTTTTGGTGGTTTCCCAGCATTTGTGCAGTGTTTTCCTCATTCTAAAAGGTTGAAAGGCTGGCAGGAAGAGCTTTAAGCTAAAATATGCTGGTATTTTTGCTATTTTGGCCTGGTCTCTTTTGCCTTTGCCCCAACCCATTTTGCCTCCACCACCTGAGTGTGGCCCCTGAGAGCTTCTCCAAAATGTAATTTGGACCTTGGGCTCAAAGAGGTTTAATGCCCCTGCTACAGAAGAAAACACACACACAAGCACACAACATTCAACCAGAGCAGTAATCTCCAGGCGGTGAGGAGTTATCTCTTTTCATATAAACCGGGGGGGGGGGGTCCTAATTTTGCCTCTCCCTACTTCCTTCCCAACAGCTTGATGGAGCAGCAGAGTAAACTTCCTGTTTCCTATTCCTTTCACATACTTTCAGTTGAGTAGCTCTATGATCCACTCAGCAATCCAACATCTCCTCAAACATACATACACACAGAAATCAAAACAGGAATGCATGATGCTGCGACACAGACACAAACCTCACACTCCTTCTACCACTTCATGGTAAGTAATAAACACAGCCCCTAATATATGCTAGGTGCTATCGCTATACAATAACTAAAATCAGTAGCGAGGCACTGCCTGCAAGCTTATATTTTAATTAATGACATGAAACGTAAGGGGGAAGGTAGAGGTTAAATATTCAAACACTGGGTATGACAGAGAAATTCAGCAAGGAAGAAAGAATGCTGAGAAGAAAAACATCCACTCAACAGGTAACCAGACATCCATTGGCAATTTCTGTTCAGCCATTAGTGTTTGTAAAGCTTTTAGCAAGGTCAAACACTTTGTGATTTTTTGCTTCATTTATTTATCCTTTGACCCTCAGTCTCCACAACCACAATGTTTTTGCATTTTAGCCAAGCATTTTACAGGGAAAGGATGTTCTGTATGGTGAGAAACCTGAAAATGATACCAGGTCATTTCCTTCATTGATTTGCGCGGGCTGTTTCTTCACAATAATGAAGCTGTAATAAATAAGGAAACAAAATAATGTTAATGTGTCCTTTGGAACTTAAGAGGGATTGTTGTTTTTCCCACACATACAAGCCACCCAGGCCTATCCTGAAACATATGCAGGAATGGAGAAATATATTGTGTGAGCTAGCCAATCACACAGGGGTGAAAAATGCAATGATATGCGCTATTTCTTTGTTGCAGTAGAATTGTGTGGTATGGGACTCATCCTTTTCCTGGATTGAATCATCAGGCAGAGGGGTTATTTGGGCTGGCATCTGGCTGTCCCGTGATGGCATAAATTTGGAATTGTAATGCAAAAAAACCCCTGTCTGTTGCAAAATCCATTTCCAGTTGTCTAAGGAACACTGACTTATTGGTTAGTGTCTTTAATGGAGATATCCTCTGAAGCAGTCTTTAGTTTCATTCACTCAGCAAATTCAAAGTTTTCAGGGAACTCTTTTTGATGCGGAACTGATTAGTTCTCAGCTGCCAGCATGCCCTCTGTTGTGCCTCTGCCAGCATGCCCTCTGTTGTTTCTTTCTCCCTTTGATAACATCCATTTTTATCATTAAGCGGCAGTTAGATGGATGGCGTCTCTCTCTTTAGGAGATGGGAAATTAAGGATTCAATCTGTGATTAGAAGATTTCACTGAAGCATCTTTGCTCATAAAGCTAGCACTTGTATATAGTTGGCATGTGGAAAATTATGGATTCAAATCTATGGGTTGGATCCAGACTTAGTTATACTTAGAAAAGACTCATTGAAATCAATGCAACTTTATTTAGTCATGATTAACTTATGCCCTCACTTATTTCAATTGGCCTAAGTATGCCTAAGCCTCAATCCAACCCTGCGATTTGAAGATCTCACTGAATCATGTTTGCTGATTGAGTTAATATTGTATATTGTTAGTAAGCTGCATACTTTGGTTACTTTTATTCTGTTACTATGAGTGATAAACACCATTTTCATAATGACCTAGTTCACATGACAGAACAACCTACAGTAGATTGTGAACTATGTTTGTGTCAGCATGGTTTGTTGTCTCATGCCACCCTGAGAACCCATGGCTTTTTGCTGGGTTGTTCAAGGTGGCCTGTGTTCAGAATGGCTTATCATGACGTGCAAACCCAGCAGTATGGCTTATGCATGGATTGTCAGAAAGAGCTACAGAGCTGCCTGGTTAAGCAGTTAAAACCTGAACTCTCCTTGTGAACTTGCTAGTGCTGCCTCCCACCTCCCTTGTCCCATACCATCCTCCTCTCCTCCAATAAATCAATAAGAAATGACGCTTGTTAATTTGCTCCTCCACTTTGTTGCCTCCCTAGACAGCAGCACCTTTTTAATCCAGCTTTGGGGAGATTTGCACATATTTAATGTTATTTTTCCCACCATTGAGGAGATTTGCACAAGTTCACTGAAGCACAGTAGTTACTGCAAATAAGTAGGGATGTCAGAGAATTCTGCCATGGTCCTCGGTGAGGCCGAATGCCAGTGCATTCGGCCCACCCAAATCCGTGGCGGAACGAAGCCCCCCCGCCCCCCACAAGAGGCGCGTGAAACGGGACACCTACCTGCTGCCGTTTGCGCTGCATTGCGAATGGTGGCCACATCCTCGGCCGCCATTCGCTTCATCACTATAGCCGTGATAGGCTACATATACTTATGTAGCCTATCACGGCTAACGCAGGGATGCCATTTGCATCCCTGCGGAAGCCATGATAGGCTGCGTAAGTATTTACGTAGCCTATCACGGCAAAAAAAAGGGAATGCAAATGGCAGCGGCTACGGCAGCCGCCATTTGCATTCCCTTTTTTTTTTTACCATGATAGCTTACGTAAATATTTACGTAGGCTATTACGGCAAAAGAGAGGGGTGCAAACGGCATAGTGGCTGCCATTTGCGCCCATCTCTTTTGCCGTAATAGGCTACTTATTTATGTAGCCTATCACGGCCACAAAAAAAAAGGGAACACAAATGGCGGCGGCCGTAGCCGCCGCCATTTGCGTTCGCTGTTTTGTTTTTTGCCGTGATAGGCTATGTAAATATTTACATAGCCTATCATGGCAAAATACAGGGACGCAAATGGCGGCGGCTACGGCTACCACCATTTGCATCCCTGCAGGCTGCCCAGCGGCCAGATGTCTGACTGTGGGCGGCCCCGGCCGGCGGCTCTGCGGAATCGCCGCGGAGTGGAGCCGGCCGGAGAGAATTTCGGGGGGAGGGATGGAGCACCTCCCCCCGCACCGCGAATGTCACCCTTCGAGAAGGTAAGTGACTTTCGTACATCCCTACAAATAAGTGCAGTAGTTACTGTGAATTTGCACAAATCTCTCTGAAAGTGGTGGGGGGGGAAATAAGGTTAAATATTTGCAAATTTACCCAAAGGTGGGGAAAAATTCTACAAAAACCCTCTACTCTGCTAATGAGTGCATTTGTGCTCATCAGCAGAGTAGTGGGGTAGGTTGCTGAGACTGTGCTGCAAAGGCCAATAGGATACATGCCGGGAGTGTGCAGGAGGACTAAGATGGAAACAAGCCATGGCGAATCACAGTCTGTTAGGAATAATGTTGGTTAGCGATCAAGCAACCAAACCACTGTGGCTTATTTTCAGCATGGCTTATCGTGACATGCGAGCCAGCCCTCACCAAGATTCCACAAGTCAAGGAAGTACTGTAAGCCTGGCCAACACCAACAAAGACATGACTCTTAGGTTGGTGATGTTCAAAGAGGTACTGAAACTTACCTTACATGCCTACAGTATCTTCATGCTTTCCGAAGGGACAAGGGAGACAGGTGAAAACAGTGACAGGAAACAGAAGTTTCCTTAATCTTAAGCACTGCCAGTCATTGCACAACCACATATTATACTGATCAGAAAGGAGCGGGACATGGAACATTTCATGTCCACCTTCTAACTGCTCATGCCTCCTAATGAAAACCTATTTCACATTTTAAGAAACACAGGCTGAAATTTCTTATAGAGGGTCGAACGCCATTGGTTTAATCATGGACAAATTCTCTTGGCTCAATTTGGAATTGGCTTGATATTGGCGCAGAGTGGTAGGCGGTAGTATTGCAACTGAAACTCTCCCCATGACCTGAGTTCGATCCCAGCGGAAGCTGGGTCCCAGGTAGCTGGCTCAGGTCAACTCAGCCTTCCATTCTTCCGAGGTTGGTAAAATGACTACCCAGCTTGCTGGGGGAAAGGTAGTCATGACTGGGGAATGCAATGGCAAACCACCCCACTATAGTCTGCCATGAAAACGCCAGTGTAAGCAGGCGTCCCTTTAGGCGTCAGTAATGATCCGGTGCTTGCATAGGAGGAACCTTTCCTTTCCTTTCCTTTCCTTTCCTTTCCTTTCCTTTCCTTTCCTTTCCTTTCCTTTCCTTGATATATGCAATGAGTGTTAGAGATAGATGATGTTGTTTCCTGTTATCTCCCAGCTTGTGATATGCACACTGATGGTGCATCATGCATTGCATATTGCCTGCTCAGAATTGTCATTCCCAGCACCAGCTAAGACCTGCTTGGAAATTCAATCTTTACCCCACAAAACAACAATACTTAGGCAGAAGAGATCGGGAGGAAGGTTGTAAAATGTTTGCACGGTGCAATTAAGAGAACTGACCCCAATAGAGAGAAGACACACAACAGCAACAGCGTATCACGAAGGTTGACCTGGTCATGTAGTTCACAGCAGTCAACAATGCCAGCCAATAATCATGAAAAATATTCCTACAGAGAAATGGGAAAGTCTATAAAGTAAAGGCCACAAGTTTGCCTTCAATATGTCAGTCAGAGAAATTGGAGATCACAATAAATTACTTCCATGAATGAATGGTTAAATAAAATGTGGAATTGTGGCATTGTATTGTCCTTGTGGCATTGTATTGGAATGACTAGAAAAGACAAAGATGGCTGTCCTGGGTCAGATACAGCATTAGGGAAAATCCAGTGGCAAGTCAAGAAACTGGCAAATGGTAAAGCAGAGACGTATCAGTCCAATAAGAGACCAGTTCACGGCAGAAGTATTCAGGAAACAAGCAGTGGTCAAAGGCACAGCATTACCAGGCAAGAGAGTGAGTTACAAAAGAAAGGTCCGAGGAGCAGCCAAGTTCCAAACATGGGTGAGCAGTCAAACACAGAGTCCAAGAAGCAGAGACAAGCAAGACAAAAGTCCAGGGTCAGCAACACAGAGTTCCAGTCATGGAGCAAGGTCAGAGAAACACAGGTTCAAGCTGCTGGAGCTGGCAGTAAGACATTGTTTCCAGCAGCTAGTAAGAGCTCTAACTGAAAATGTACTGTATATAGCCAAAGCATCTAGAGTCCCACCCAGGGCTAAGCTGCAGTCCCCTACAGGCCCTCAGGCAGAAGGGCCTTGCTCATGAGAAGACCTTTAATCCTGAGAAGCCCTGCTTTGCAACCAATCAGTCCTGATAGGAGACCTATTGGACTGTCTCTTGAGATGACAACACTCTTAGGGGCTACATGGTCACTCAGCGTCTGTCTCAGAGGCAGAGTTTTCTTCCTCTTGCAGGAATGGACCCACGACCTTATCCTCTGAGGGCCCAGGTTCTCCCAAGTCTCCTGACAAGGGCTGTTCCTCAGTGTTGTCCATCTCTGGGAGCTCTAGCTCCTCCTCTGAGGAGAATTCCTCCAGCAGAGGCATGACAGAGGAACAGATTTATGGAAAATTGGTCATGCCAGTGTGATGAGAGAGCCAGTGTGGTGTAGTGGCAAGAGTGTTGGACTGGGAGCTGGGAGATCTGGGTTCTAGTCCCCTCGGCTATGGAAGCTCACTGGGTGACTTTGGGCCAGTCACACACTCTCAGCCCAACCTACCTCACAGGGTTGTTGTTGTGAGGATAAAATGGAGAGGAGGAGGATAATGTAAGCCGCCTTGAGTTCCTTGCAAGAGGAAAAAAGGCGGGATATAAATGCAATAATAATATGCTCAATGGATTTTTGTAAAAATAGTACTATCCATGTATTATTGTGAGATATCCATGTAATTGTTCATTGTTTTTTCTGTTCTTATGTATGGTGCTTTATTCTTAGCTTACATTCATGCAAAGTGCCTTTCTTTCTGTTAGCACCATCTGTAGAAGTGGTAAAAAAAGTCAAAAAGAGTGGTAAGAGTGGTTTGCATGGTATAATATCCATGTAATACTATCCAATACATTGTTGGTTTGTGTCCTTATGTCAATGGGATAGATACTACTGGCAGATCAAATTTCCCTCCCACCTGCAGACTCCCACCCACCCACAGCCCCCAAATCTGCCCCAAGTGTAGAGGTATCTCACGGAGGACATTTGGGGTGTATGTGTACAGATGTAGGGGGTAGGAGGATAAGGGTAACTCCAATTGCATGAGCACATGTCCATTTGCATAATGGGCAATTTAATTTAATTATATAAAGAAATCATTAGAAATAGGGGAAAATCCAGTAATTGTTTTAATTTAAGCAAGACACAGACAATATAAGTTAATTATTTGAATTATAATTGAAGATTTTCCTTTATAAATTTAGCGTTCATATTTGCATTTTGGGGAAAATATGACAAGGAAGAGCTAATGTATTTGTTTCTGTATATCTGTTTATGAATCAGATGAGTGTAAAGCTTATAAAAAGAGTAATATAATCAAGAGTGAGGAGTTTGTACTAAAGAACTTCTGTGCACATGCCTAGAAGTGACTGGCTTTTGTAGTTCTTGTAGTTTCACAGCAATCGATGAAACTTGCAATGACAATTTTGAGAATAAGAAGCTTTTTGAAGTGGAACAAAGCCAGTTCAGGAATTTTGGATTTGGTTCAGTGCTCTTTCAAAAGATACCCAGTGTAACTTGCAAGCAAGTTAGTAACAGATCAGTTCTCATACTTAATTTTAGAATAAGGAATTTTAGCTCCATGTTCTGTAAAATAGGTCTTGATTTGTCATTAATCCATAATTTTCTAGGTATGAGACAACAACTCACTGATTCAATAAGAGATTTCTCTGGATAGATGAACCATCCTTGTATGGTGGAACAATAAATTGAACATTGTTATGTGTTCAACAAGAACACTATTGACATCTCCATGGAACTGGTCACAAGGAACTGTGTGCTTAATGGGATATCTAGATGGTGGGAAATGTTGTTTTCCATGTAAACCTTGCCTTCAGAATCCATATTTCCTTCTGTGTGGCTACTTTGCTGTTCCACGCATTACAGTTCCATACATTCTAGCTCATACCTCTTTTTACCACTTCTACAGATGGTGCTAACAGAAAGAAAGGCACTTTGCATGAATGTAAGCTAAGAATAAAGCATCATACATAAGAACAGAAAAACAATGCACAATTGCAGACACTTGTGGTTACTTAAAATAAAACTATGTATACAAATAATCCACTGGTAGTGAAGTTTTTTTTTTCTGAGAATATTAATTATAACATACATGATGCGAGGCATCACTGTGCATCACTATGCATATGTATTCAAGAGGCTCGGTATAGACTTTGAAACGGACGCTGTAAACATCTTGTCCTCCAGCACTGGAAGGCATCAAAGATATATCAAAACTTGGACAAAGGAGCTTCTGAACTTGGCCAATACTATTGCCAAGAATGAATAGTATTGAATGGGTGTGGTGCTGGTACTAAATATAACTGTATCTGGTCTGAATTATTACAGTTCCTGATTCCTCTCTTCCCCTTTATTTCTGAGTTTCTCTTGTGGCTCCCTTCTCCTACTACTGCTCCTTTTTTCTCTGTCCCTCCCTTTCCTCTTGCTGCCTTTCTCTTTCTCTACATTTTCTGTTCACAAGAGGTGGATATCTTTGCCTGAGTATAGATGATACAGACACTTTGTTGGAGCTAAGCAGGTCTGGTCCTGGTCAGTGCCTGGTGTAAATTCGGTCCCGCTTAACCTTGGAAACGGCACCAAATGGGTCTGAAGCACCCCAGTGGGTAACCAAGCTAATCCCAATGGACAAACATCACTACAGTACAGACAAAAGCGTAGATTGAAATCTATTCAAGGCTTTATTTTAGGGAAAATACAAAATAAATAAACTGACATGGTGGTTATATGAGTGTTAGAAACTTCTCTACAATTACAGGGAAAGAGAATGCAACAAAAATAGAGGATAAATCAAAAGAATTGCAATTGCCAAAGCTGGTACTATGAACTTGGCCAATAAGATAATGGCTTGAGCTTCTAACATTGTTATGACTCCACTTTCCAAGGCACTCCTGTTTACTACTTGCAGTTCAAAGCTAAACCAAACCAACCTAAACTAAATGTTAACCCTCCCGTTACCACCTCCTGCTTCTGACTTGAATACAAAAGCTATGCTAATGCTAAAGCATTATTAAGTTTCTCTAAGCATATGAAGAATAGAGATAGGAGTTAGAGTGAATGGAAAACCCAAGAACTGGGAATAATTCCATTTGCCACCTCTGAAATGGGATTCCAAATCCCCTCCTCAGAAATAATCTCCAAGTCTCACTAGGGATGGCGGAGAATTCCGCCACGGATTTCGGTGAGGCTGAATGCACTGGCATTCAGCCCCCCAAAACCTGTGGCGAAACGGCCTCCCACCCCCCGCTACCCCGCGGAATCCCCCCGGAACGAAACTCACCTGAGGCAGCACCGGCAGCTCTGCCAGCAGTGGCTGGTCTTTTGGCCGGCTGCTGCGGCCGCAAATGGCGGCTAGGGATGGCGGAGAATTTCTCCCCGAATCTTCGGGAGGCCGAGCGCCGACGCATTCGGGCCCCCGAAGTTGGTTGGGAAATTCTCTGCCGGCCCCCCGCCCCCCCCCAGGACAGGACTTACCTTCGGTGAATGTCCCTCTCGGCGGCGGGTCCCGGTGGCGGTTCGGCGGTGGTTCGTCGCGGGCGGGGGCAGCGGCCGGTCTCCCGACCGGCTGCCGCCGCCGCCATTGCAAAAAAAAAAAACTGAAGTAAAAAAACCCCAAAACACCCACGATAGGCTATGTAACGATTTACGTAGACTATCACGGCTAGATTTCCAAAGTCAGCCATGATAGGCTATGTAAATCGTGACATAGCCTATCACGGGTGACTTTGGAAAAAAAAAAAAAGCACGTATGCAAATGGCGGTGCCCATGGGGCGCCGCCATTTGCGTTTCTTAGTTTGGCACGTCTAGTCTACGTAAAGATTTACGTAGACTATGGCAAAAATAAGGGAACGCTATTTGCGTTGCCCTTATTTTCGCCGTAGTCTACATAAATCTTTACGTAGACTAGACGTGCCAAACTAAGGAATGCAAATGGCGGTGCCCCATGGGCACCGCCATTTGCGTACGTGCTTTTTTTTTCTTTTCCAAAGTCACCCGTGATAGGCTATGTGACGATTTACGTAGCCTATCACAGCTGACTTTGGAAATCTAGCCGTGATAGGCTACGTAAATCGTCACGTAGCCTATCACGGGGACTTTTTTTTTTTTTTACTTGTTGTTTCACGGCCGGGGAGACGGCGCACTTCTCCCCGGCCTGAATTTCGGCCAGGCGAGGCAGGACGCCTCCCCCCCCTCGCCTGAACTTCAGGGGGAGAAGCGAAGCGCCTCCCCCGCACTGCGAAGCCAAGCTGCAAAAAGGTATGTGACTTTCGTACATCCCTAATGGCGGCTCCCATAGCAGCGGCCATTTGCATCCTGCCAGGCTGCCGTGATAGGCTATGTAAGTATTTACATAGCCTATCACGGCAACAAGCAGGGCCACAAAAGGCGGCCGCTACGCCATTTGTGCTGCTGCTCTTTCCATGATAGGCTACGTAAGTATTTACGTAGCCTATCGCAGTAAAGGCAGCCACGCAAATGGTACTTATGTAGTGCAAAAAGGTACTTACGAAGCCTATCATGGCAGCCTGGCAGGACGCCATTTGTGTCTGCAGCAGCCCAGTCGTGGCCAGAACTCCGGCTGTGGATGGCCCTGGCCGGTGGCTCCGTGGAGCTGCTGCGGAGCAGAGCTGGCCAGGGAGGATTCTGGGGGGAATGATGGAGGGCCTCCCCCCACCGTGAATCACACCTGTGAAAAGGTAAGTGACTTTCATACATCCCTAAGTCTCACGCTCAGAAAGCACTCTTAAGTCCTAAACTCAGAAATAATTCTAAGTTCTACTTTCAGAAAACATCCTAAGTTCCAGAGTCTAAAGAGGTCCATAGTTACCCAAATCCTTGGGTCTGGTGGCATGGCAGAAAGAGGGAAGTAGAGCAGCAGCAGCAGGAACCAGAACAACAGGAACAAAAGAACCACCCCGGAGCTCCCATTCCCTGTGCTTTTATACCCCTGCTCTGGTCAAAGGTGGAGTCCAAGGAGCAAAGAGATGATCAGCCTCCAATAGAAATGGGGTGCACATGGTTAGAGCATTTGCTCACCAATCAGAAGCAAGGTATCTCATCTATCTCCCACAATTTCATGTGTCTGGGGAACATGTCTGGCACCATTACAAATGGGTTACTTTGAAATGTCCCAAAATATGACCCAAAGTCTGCCATCTGGGCATGTTATCTTGATTGATGCTAGGGATGTTGGAGAAATCTTCCACGGACCCCAATGAGGATTCCGGTTCAATAGAATCTGCCCCCCCAAAGTCCATGAAGGATTGGATCTCCTACCTCCTCCTCTGTCACAAAGTTCTCACCAGCAGATCCTGCCTGCTGCCAGCTCTGAAGCCCCAGCAATACGGCTGCCATTGCCGTATCGCTGGCTGGACTGACTAACTGCGGATGCAAATGGCATCCAGTGTAGCCAAATACGCCATTTGTGTCCCTGCTCTTCGCTGTGATAGGCTACGTAAATCTTTATGTAGCCTATCATGTGAAGGAACAGGGATGCAAAAACGCCATCATGTCAAAGAGCA
Source organism: Heloderma suspectum (assembly GCF_057233095.1). Classification (NCBI taxonomy): domain Eukaryota; kingdom Metazoa; phylum Chordata; class Lepidosauria; order Squamata; family Helodermatidae; genus Heloderma; species Heloderma suspectum. Next base: position 77,966,601 of record NC_139462.1, read on the forward strand.
GGGACACAATGGCGTATTTGGCTACACTGGACGCCATTTGCGTTCCCAGTTAGTCAGTCCAGCCAGTGATATGGCAATGGCGGCCGTATCGCTGGGGCTTCAGAGCCGGCTGGTGGCTCTGCGGAATTGCTGCGGAGCAGAGCCAGCCAGTGAGGATTCCGGAGGGGGGAGGAACGGATCGCCTCCCCCTCCGGCGGACCCCCCGTGGATGGCAAGGTAAGGGATTCGTACATCCCTGATTGACGCATTTCTCTTTGGTATATCTTCTTCGAACTCCTGGTCATCTTTGGCCATTTTTGGTCATATCCACCCTAATACCTCCTCCTAGTTGTTGCTCGTGCTCAGGGCTACACCTCCCCGCCCAACTAGCATTGAGTAAGGACATTCTCTTATCAGCAGGTGTACACCACGAGATGTCAAAACAGTAGGGATGGCGGAGAATTCCGCCACAGATTTCAGTGAGGTGAAATTTCCTCCCGAAACCCGTGATGGAACGGCCTCCCACCCCCCGCCCCCCCCACGGATTCCCCGCCGGGACTAAGCTTACCTGGCGGCGGCGGCTCTGGCGGCGGCCGGTCTTTTGACCGGCTGCCGCGGCTGCCATTTGCATCTGCTGTTTGCCGTGATAGGCTATGTAAGTATTTACGTAGCCTATCATGGCAAGCAAAAAACACAAAAAACAGCATACGCAAATGGCAGCGGCTATGGCGGCTGCCATTTACGTTCCCTTTTTTTTGCTGTTTTAGCCTACATAAATATTTACATAAGCTATTACGGTGAAAAAAAAGGGGAACACAAATAGCATAGTGGGCACTATTTGCGTTCCCCTTTTTTTCCCCGCTGTAATAGCCTACGTAATTATTTACGTAAGATAAATGCCAAAAAAAATTCATTTTGAAAATGAAAATGAAATGAATTTTGAAAATGAAAATGAAATGAAAATGACGGGCTGCCATTTGCATCCACAGCAGCCCGTCCACAGCCGGAACTCCGGCTGCAGACGGCCTTGGCCGGCTGTTCTGCGGAGCCGGAGCGGAGCTGGCTGGGAGGGTTCCGGGGGGGAGGACCGGATCGCCCCCCCAGTCGAGGATTCCAGGGGGAGGGACGAAGCGCTTCCCCATTTTTTTACGCTGTTGTGGTTTTTTTTAACCTGCCATGATAGGCTACGTAAATACTTACATAGCCTATCACGGCAGCAGCCCGTCTGCGGCTGCTCTGTGGAGCCGTCGCGGAGCAGAGCCGGCCAGGCAGGATTCCGGGGGGGAGGACCGGATCACCTCCTCCCCCATCGAGGATTCAGGAGGGAGGGACGGAGCGCCTCCCCCCCACTGCTAATCACATCCATGAAAAGGTAAGTGACTTTCGTACATTCCTACAAAACAGTACTTTTCCTCCTCTCAGTAGGCATCTGAGCATGCTCACTGCTGCTGTTCATCTCACTTAGACACTCGGCCAGCACGTCGTGGCCTTGAGCAAGCTCTGTGAAGCCGCTTGTAAAGACAGCTGCATTTTTTTCCCCTTCTTCAAAGACAGTCCTGCAAAATCTCAGAGTCTCAGTTAGTGAAATAACATCATTTCTTGGTCTTCTCACCCAGGGGTCTTGTAGGCCTCCCCCAGATCAAATCAGACTCTTTACTCTTTGTTAACCCTTTTTAGTATCAGATTAACCCCTGGATGGGGCTTTTACCCTGAAATTAGGGATGTACGAATCCCTTACCTCGTTCTGGGTGGGGGTGTCCATGGTGGGAGGGAGGCGATCCCTCCCTCCCTCCGGAATCCTCCCTAGCCTGCTTTACTCCACAGCGAGTCTGTGGAGCTGCCGGCTGGGGCCGGCCGCTGCCTGACTTCTGTCCGCGGCCGGTCTTTGGACACAAATGGAGTCCAGCGTAGCAGACGCCATTTGCGTCCCTTGCCTTTTGCCATGATAGGCTATGTAAATCTTTATATAGCCTATCACAGCAAAAGGCAGGGACGCAAATGGTGTCTGCTACACTGGATGCCATTTGCATCCAAAGAGAAGTGGCGGCGGACAGCAGAGGGCAGCTGGATGGACCAGACCTGCTGATGACCAGGTAGGTTCCGTCCAGGGGGGATTCTGCAGGGTGGCAGGGGGGGTAGTCTGTTCCACCACAGACTCCGGGGAGCCGGATTCTAAAGAATCTGGCCTCATTGGAGTCCGAGGTGGATTTTTCCGCCATCCCTACCTGAAATCCACTCACCACTGATGGTGCACTCACCACTCACCACTGATGGTGCAGGTACCCCCCTGGGTCTGGGAGTCCATTGGGTCCCACCCATGCCTCCAGACTGTGCCTGCCAAGCCTCCAGCCTCACTCACCCCCACTCGCACCCTCCCAAACGTTCCCTGCACTCACCCAGACCTGTCTACGAGCACTCACCATTTTCCCAAGCATGCTTTTACAAAATTGAAAAATGCGCATATTTAAATATGTGCAAATTAGGGCTGGGAAAGGCTGATCTATGCAATATTAGAGGCATAAACAGCCCATTTATGCCTTTGTGATAGAACAGAAATTGCTTTGGAAAAGAAATTCAATGATGAAGAAATTTAGGAGAAATTCTCATGGGTTGGGTTTGGGTTTCTTGGGCTCACCTTACTTAGGAGGTGGCTGACGAGTGAGCACAACTGTCCTGTTTTTCATTCTGCAATAATCTCTCTGGCCTTCTGGAGCCTGCTCAGCTTCCTACACTTAATTAAAGCCCAGTTTAAGACACCATGAGGTAATTCCTCCCATAGAGCTTTTTCAGATTATGACCTGCAGGCAGGCTGGAAGCCTAGCTGTGACTAGGTAAGCTCAAAAACACAACAAAAATAAATTATAACACATCCCGAATTAGGCAGAACAATGAAAGCTTCTTTAAGGCGTCGGGGGCGGGGCGGGGGAGAGAGTTTCAGGAAACTGGAGGACAGATTTTGGCAAAGCACTAACTCCACCTCATCCCTGGAGCTAGACCCAACTCTGCCCCTACCTGCATTGTGGTCCGGGGGCCTGCCTGCCAAGACAGTTGATGCTGTTCCAGCATGAAAACCCCCCAACCCTTAGGCAACAAGAAAGAAGCTGTTCTACAAGCCCTGCCAATGGGAAGCCCTACCTGGGAGAAATTGTTGAGAATTTCTCCTCCTCCTAGAGAAATTTGGTGAAATTGTCTCCCAAATTTCTCTGCCCACAAAGGTGGAGAATTTCAAGAGGCCATTTGTGCACAGTTCTAGTCTAAAACATCTGGAGGGCCCCAAGTTGGGGAAAGCTGTCTTATTGTAACCCAAATGGTTATAATTTCTATCTGTTTTAATATGTAACTTTCTCTGTTAGGTTTTCAACATATGGCTTCTCAGCATTAAATCAAATAGAATTAACAAACGAACAAAAAGCATTTTGTGATAGCTCAAATCTAGTCTTGGACTAGATGTTCCTTTGGTCTGACCCAGCAAGTAATTCTGATTTTATTAAAGCTCTCACAAAATAAAAATAAATGGTGTTACATTGGTGTGTATTTCAGCTTTGAAACTAACTTAAGATTGCAGCTTAGAAAGTAATGGGCAAGCACCTAACTCAGGCATTTGCATTTTGTTTTAGCAACCATTTTTAACAGCAACCATCCATCACTCAATTTGTTCAGGATGATTAAGAAGACTCTTATAAAAGGGAATGATATTATAGTTCATATAGACTTGTCTAAACCATCCGGCACATAATATGGAAACTGGACTTTTTGTGTATTTCATTGGCTTTTTTCAAAAAAACCTAAATAGCATACTCGTCAAATTCCCTTTCATTCGTAAAGGTAAAGTATAACTGTCTGATACCACACTCTATATTCCAGCCATGTGGCTGAACCAGAAATATGGTAATGTAACATTTTATTACATAACCATAATGTCTGCAATAATTTAATTCTGTATTTTCTTCTTAATGACATAATAAACAGACTAGGATTTGTGGCGAATGTTTCCCTTCACATGAAAGACACCTTGATCAAAATGACTCATGCTGACTAAACCTGTATGTGCCGTACTGATTAACAGGATCAAAAGCTTGCTACATGTTGTCTCAGGACCTTAGCATATGCTTGCTTCTTTCTGTCCTTGCAGGGAAGCTGTCAACATCAGATTTTGCCATGGAGGAGAGAGAAGTCCATCTCAGTCTAATCACATAATAGGAAAGTGGGTGGTGGTTGTTTTTTTAAAAAGGAAGGAAGGAATGAGGAAACAAAATGTAGATGTTATTCCATTCATTAATATCTCAAGATTTCTATCAAAGCCAATGAAGGGACCATTTTGTCTTTATCTTTCCCAGCAGAGAGGAAGTTCAGCTACTTACAGCAATTAACATAGGAAGTTACCTTATACTGAATCACTCTCTTGGTCCATGTAGCTCTGTACTGTCTACAGTAGGGATGGGACCAAATTGAATTGGTTTGCATTTTAACATGAACCAACCTCATTGGCACTTGCTGAATTAATAGGTGAATCAACAAGCCTTTGTTTTTCACACATCTCTGAGTTTTGCGAGGTGATTGTCTGATTAAAAAAAATGCATACAAAAATGTGTACATTAGTGGAAATTATATACAAAAATTGCACATATTGGGAAAGTTAGTGCAAAAATGAGTAAATTGGGGAGAATTGCCTGCAAACATGTGGACAGATCTTTGAGAGCACAAAAAATGTGCATGAATTTTCATACAGACTATTAATAAAAAGATTCTGAAACTGATGCAGAAACAGAATGAACTTGAGCTTGACAAAACATGAACATTCTAGAAAGAAAAACAGATTCATCTATTCCTTGTCTACAGTGGCTCTCCAGTGCTTCAGACAAGGGTTGTTCCGAGTCCTACTTGGAGATGCCAGCGACTGAACCTGAAAGACCTTCTTTATACAATGCATGTAGTCTACCAATGAGCTACAGCGCATTGTCCTAATAGGATCAGAGTTACATGGAATCAGAGGATAAACAACCAGAATCATGATTAGTAATTATCCCCTACAGGGTTCTTTCAGATGTTCTTTGGACAGAAATCTGCTGAATTCATTCCACATGGTTCAAATAATATCACCCATTTTGTTCTGATATCTTTTTGTTGCTCCGTTATCTATTAAAATGGGTTAGTGCTGTGGTGGTTTGACAAGAGAGGTATTTTTATTTAACTGGGAAATATGTTCTCAATTATCTTATCCATGTTGCTTAATACAAGAAAAAAGGGAAATCAAATAACAAATACATGGAATGTTGATTCAACATTGTATATGTCACCATCATGGAATAAGTGATCATGGTAGCCTAAGCTTTCCGAGAAATCCCATATTAGCAGTCAGAAGACGCATCGGTCTTCTGCATGAAGTTATTCTACTATGGCAAGCATTGCCATTGATGTAAAAAGTCTTATTCATATGCCTCAGCTAATTTGGAAAGGGAGATCAGCGTAAGCATATGTATGGAAGAGGGTTCCTCTCCCACAAACTACTGGAATGAAGTAGTATTATGACTTGGCCATTCTCAAGCTCCCAAAGTTTTGATATCCGCATTCCTTGTAGAACAGGAAGCTTTCACTGTTATCAAATTTACATTATGACACCTTCTGTGTTATCACAATATTTGCATTGATTCTAATGATTCTAGTTTAACAATATCGCTCCAAATCACATGGATTCTTAGACTTTTTGAACCCAACCTCTCCCTGCAATTTCTCATGTTTCCTGTCAACTACTCACTTTGAGATAAACTTCAACATGATCCTGAACAAAGGAATTTCTCTTTCTTGGGACTTAGTAGAACAACAATGGTTTCACTAACTATTTAGAGATCCAATTATTTACTGTCAACAGTAACTGATGTCAAACATATTGACCTGGAACATTCCCAACCTTATGGAACTCAAGAGGAACACATGAACATTTTTCATTGAGGAAAAGAAAGATTTGTTAAGTGGGAAGGTGTTCCTACAGACTTAGGGCAGTTTTAGGTGTTACATTTAACAGAGATCTTAAGAGTCATGTCTCAATATCCAAGCTAATGTTGTTCTTGAATTGTTATACAAATATCAATATAATGTCAATTCCATTTCTGAAACACAACTGGAGTCTTTCCTTCCAGATAGGAGTGTTTTTGTCCCTGTCTGGGAGTGATTGTGGTTACATGTAGTGGCCCGGTTATTGCACAGTTATGAACTTATAAAATTATAGAGAAATGGTTGCGGCATGTCGTACCATGGCAATGCCTCTCTTTGGGGAGCAAGATAGATCCTGGTAGCTGAAGCTCAAATATTTTGGCCACCTAATGCGAAGAGAAAACTCACTGGAAAAGACCCTGATGCTGGGAAAGATTGAAGGCAAAAGGAGAAGGGGATGGTAGAGGATGAGATGGCTAGATAGCATCACCGATGCAATGAATTTGAATTTGAGCACACTCCGGGAGAGAGTGGAAGACAGGAAGGCCTGGTGTGCTATGGTCCATGGGGTCACAAAGAGTCAGACACGACTTAACGACTGAACAATAACAACAAAAGTAATGCCTGCATTACTCCACATAACATTGTAAGTTCCTGGGGACCACTGGATAGAAAATAGAATGAGGATGCTCAGCATAATGGGAGTTTACTTAGGAAAGTCTTTTGCAAATATTACTGCTAGGATGAGCGTTGCCCTCCATGGGCATACCATGTTCAGTAGCCTGCCAATGGTGACCATAATGGCTTTTCAAGACCAACTTCTCTTCCTGGAGTTAGACTAATGTGGATGGGATTAAATGCTGCTGTTCCACTCACAGACCAGCTTTTGATCCAGCAGATGCCTTGGCTAATGGAAGAGAAGGGGCGATTTTGACCAATTCCTCCTTCCTCTGCAGCTTCTTGGTGCCACCTTCCACACTATCCTGGAAGGTCCTCCAAGCTCCAACAGATCTTGTGGGGTTGCAGGTGGTTACAAGGGAAAGGAGGAATCAGCGAAAACTGACCCCTCTTCCTCCGTAAGCAGCTCCATCCACTGGAACAAAAGTGGAATGGCATCATACTTGCCTAACCTTGCTTTGAAGACCTACATAGAGGAAAATCCTGCCGTCTCCCTGGGCAGCCTGTTTTATGGCTGGGTTGAAGCTTTTCCTTAGGTGTAATTTCAAAAGTTATCTTACCATTTGCTGGCATGATGACTATGTTCTGCCTAGTCTGTTTTCTGCCACAAAACGCTTCTGCACAAAGACCAAAATGGTATTGTTGGACGAATGAATTCCACCCCGGGGATTGCACTGATTTTGCTGCATCCCCACCCCCACCCCTGGTCTCCAGGATACTATACTCTCTGCCTGGTCTCTGGGAACCTCTAGTCTTTAGTACAGTCAACACTATTATAGGCCTGGCCTAGCTGGTTCGCACAGATGGAAGCTGAGGTGGTTGTTTTGCTTTCTCAGGGAGGAGAAGTCCACCATGTGAACCTGCAGCTGCAGTCTGAAGTGGTGCAGTTCAGTGGTATAGTTTTAACACCTCCCTTGCAGTTAGGGGCAATCTACATTACAACTTAAAAACTGGTTTCAAACCTGTTTTTAGCGATTACGGCTACCAAATACAGGAATTCTGGGAACTGTAGCTCTAGGAAGAGGGGCCGCTTGAGCGGGGGACAGGGGTCTCTAGCAAAGAATTCTCAGTACCCTCATCAAACTGCATAATCCCTTTAGATAAACCGGTTTGAAACCAGTTTAAAGTTGTAATGTAGATTGCCCCAGCTCCGAGCTGCCCCTTTGTCCTAAAGCAGCCTTCCCCAACCAGGTGTCCTCCGGATGTGTTAGAGCACAGCTCCCATCACCCCCACGCTGGCTGGGGATGATGCGACTTGTACTGTGCCCCAAACATCCGGAGGAGTCCAGGTTGGAGAAGGCTGTTCTAAAGAGGCAGGGGCTCTTCCAGGTCACCCTCCACCTTCACGCCTCACTTTTCCTCAGGGCCCTTCTGACCGGAGGAGCTTCGAGGGTGCGAAGAAGAAATAACTGGCTTCTTTCTCTTTCGGCGTGTCCTGTTCGATTCTTCCTCCTCCTTCTCGGCTCCAACTTGCAACTTTGCGCTGGGAAGCCCAGCAACATGACGCGCCAGGCCCCCTCCAGCGCCTGCCTTCAGCGACTCGGGCTGCAGCTCCCTGTTCACCTGCAGGCAGCGGTTCTGCGAACAGCTGATCTGGGGCCTCGGGCGTTTGCTGCCGCCGGGAAATTCCGCGCCGGCTCCTCGCCGTTCCTCCGCCTGGAATGGGACCCGCGCGCCTCCGGGAAGGGGATCGGCTGCAGTAGCTTCTCCCGTCCTTCGCCGCCTCTCTCCCAGCCCTCCCCCCCGCCCACCCCCACCACGCCGCCGCCTTTCTGAGCGGCTTGTCGAAGAAGCTGCTGCTGCTGCGTTGCTGCTGCTGCGGCCGCCCGCGATCAACTGATCATGAAGGAACAAGAGAAGAAGACGATCAGCAGCCCCGGAGCAAACCGCTGCTTCTTCCCACCGGCTCCTGCTCGGAGGTGTGGAGCTCTGGACTGGGGGATCAGGTGAGGCGGCTCTCCGGGCACAGATTCCCTAGGGAAAGCGCTCCCCCCGCCCTCTTGCTTCGGGAGGGAGAAAGGGACGGGGGCTCCCTACCTCTCCACCCCCACCCCCCAGTCCTAAATTAGATCTCCTGCTGCACGTGTTAGTCACCAGCCAATATTTGTCGGATGAAAGACAAGGCAGGCAGAGATCCGACTGAGGAGGGGGGAGAGGTGGCTGTGCCGGGGGGGGGGAGAAAAGAGGGAGTCGCACATGATGATGCTCGCCCACTTTTTAATATATGATCTCCGATTCTTCTGACGCGGGGCGGCTGGGTGAGCCGAGGGTGGGGTGGTCGCCTGCTCGTCGTCCTTCTCTCTCTCTCCACGCATTCTACCCCCCCCCAAACAAAGAATGGTAACGAGATGAGTGTAATCGTGTGAAATCATTTCCCTCGGACGCTCCCTGCTTTACACACGCACACATCCCGGTGCGATTGTAGGCTCTCCCACGTTAGCGCTGTTGAATGGGGAGGGTAAGTCTCCGAGCAGGGACCGTCTGATGTTTGGCGCGCCGTGTGTGTGTGTGTGTGTGTGTGTGAATTCGAAGTCATGCCAGCTGTAGCCTGTCAGGGCTCCTTCCTTCTGCCAGCGAGGTTACTGATGACGGGGGAAGGAAGGGGGATGCTCTTGAGAGGGTGAGATGAGGGGTCTGTGTGTGTGAGAAAGAGAGAGAGAGAGAGAGAGAGAGCGCGCGTGCTGGCGAGAGTTTGAAGATCTCTTCCAAACTGGAGTCCTTCCCGGTGCCAGGAGGACTCAGGTGAGGCTGCACCTTGTGATCCATTTCCTTGACGGGAGGAAGCTTGGGCACGCCAATGCCAAGCGCTCCCTTCTTGCTAGTTGGAGGGGAGGAGCGGGAGGAATCGTTGATCTGACAAAAGAAGATCTTGCCAATTGCTCCTCACTCCCCCCCCCCTTCTCCCAAATTCTGCTGCTGTAGATTGAGGAACTGGGCGGCCCGCTTTGCCTGATTCAACCCGCCCCCCCCCCTTCCTCTCTGTAACTTCTGATCTTCGGCAGCAGCTCCGCGGCCAATCATATCGACTCCGTTGTTTTGTGTGAAGGGGGGAATGGGCGGGGGGGGGTTAGAGAGGGAATCGATCCATAGGCTTTTAGGATCTTCCTCGGACGACGGGGCATGGTTGTGGCTGGCAGGCTGTGCCAGAGGTTAGCACGAGGTAACTCCTTGTCTTTGCCTTGGATCCGTAGATTACAAACTCCCCCCGTGAAGGGGTGACCAAGCTGGCGACGGGATTGAAGTTTCCGCTCACTATTTGGGGGTGAATCGCGAAGACAAAAGGGGTAATAAAGGAAATATCCTCTCCCCCCCCCCCCCCGGCATCACGAAGGAAGCAGAGAAAAGCACCGCTCACTTCGGTCCTTCTCCAGCATCCACTGCCATTGGCCATGAAGAGAAAACAGAAAAGGTTTCTGCAAATGACGTTGTTGTTCGTGGTGACTCTGATTTTCCTGCCAAACATTGGACTCTGGTCTCTGTACAGGGAGAAACACCTGGTGAAATCCTCCATGCTAGCGGAGCAGCAGGTAAGTGGACAGAATCAGATCCGAAGCGGCCGGGAGCAAAGAGAGCTGTGTGTGTATCTGACTGTCTCTGTGTGTATGTGTGTTAAGTGGAGAGTTAACGCGTCTGTTTAGTTGCTATAAAAAGCTGGCTCTTAGCAGTGATGCATCCGTTGAACTTGAGCCTCCTGTGTGAATGCTGAACACCCTCGAAAGAGCCTACGAGGAAGTAGTGGTGCTGAGGATTTGGTATTGTTCGTGCAGCTGATTAAGGTGACCTGGAAGAAGGGCGGCTGTATGTCGTGGGGCGAGAAAGTTGCGAGAGACTAATTTATTGGACTTCCGTGAATGATGACTGAGTGAGATGAACCCCACTTCTCCAGTACACATACTGTCCATTATCTGTAGCAGGGGTCAACTTGATCCTCAAAGTTTGGACATGGGTGTGTGCCTAGGTGCAACTGTCTATAAGAAGTTTGATGAGAACTCTGTTATGCTTTCTAATATGTAGAATGCAGTTGTATCTATCCACTCCAATGTGGCATCAATATAAGAACGTATGATGCAGTTGTAGAATTAACCAAGGTTTATCAATATAACCACATCATAACTGGAAACAGAAGGGTCGATAATGATTTCTGGAAAACTTTTCATTGTACAAAGTGCCTTATGATTATCTCCATTATCCTCCAACCAAACCATAGAGGTACGTTATCTGAGAGATGAGCCCTCTGGGCCATCCAGGAAACTTCTCAGTTGAATGAGGATTTGATTCTGGGTATCTTACAGCCAAATTGAACATCCAGTCTATTCAAAACAGTTCTCTATGGGTTTGTTTTTTTTCCCCCTACTAGAACCTGCTTTTGTCTCTCCTTCAATTCCCTATTACTCAGCTAACACTTCTAAGTGCCCAGTTTCTCCTTTTCACTGGATATTTCTTGCTCTGATCATACTCTATATAGAAAGGCATGTGCGCGCGCACACACACACACACTGTCCATGGACCAGTCTCTCTGCTTGATGTCATAATGTGCTCTTAAGTATCTTTAGTTTATGGTCCTCTTTGTCATCTGAGATTAAGAGCAGTTAATATAACCTATATTTTTTGTCATAATTTTCAACTCGTTAAGTTTATGTATGGCTCATAAACCAAAATAAGACTTGCATTAAAATAAGAGCCTTTTAGAGAGTTGCTTTAATGCAAAACTTTAAATCATGGATACTAATAAAATAGGAAAGGCTGTATGTCTTCTGCAGATATTGCTGTGATCCTAACTGCAAAATGTTCCTTATAGATTTTAAACATTTCACACACATTCGAGGCTGAGGGAGGTAAGAATATAGAAATGTTTTATCTTGTAGCTTGTTTATCACTTACATCAGAATGTATCAGGCAGCACCATATATCCACTGTTATATTAATATCCTTAATTTCAAGGGCCATCGCTCAAGTGTATTATATCCCTTCCACATATTGAATGTTTGTAAATTAGTTTGGTCAATAGAAGACATGCTAATGCACATCAAATTATTGATTGATAGCCTGCTGTTGACAATTGCTATACAGTTTTTTTTAATGTGCTAAGTAAAGTTATGAAGTGCTGTGAATCAAGGCGACACTTTAAAAGAGTTTTACATTTATAAGATATCACTCTTCTTTTAGAAGACTGCTCTTTCTTCCTAAAAACACTGCAAGATTTTAAAGACTTTTACAACACCATTGTATGCATGTTTATTTGGAAGTAACTCCCAGTGTGTTCAATAGGGCTTATTCTCAGGTATGTATGTATTGTATTGCCACCTTAGGACATAGAATATAATATTCCTTTAAGTAAGAGTTTGGCTATATGACGGTAAGAATAATGTAGGTTTAAGGAATTCTTGGGTTAGGAATGTACTTTAGAGTGACTAATAGATGAGTTTTGGTTTTCTAGTTAACAGTCAGCCCAATTCTATTCATTTGTACTCAGACATAAGTCCTGGTGTGGTCAATGGGGCTTACTCCTAGGTAAGTGTGCATAGAATTGCAGCCTAAAACATTATCTTGAGTAGAAGAAAGACTTATATGGCAACCCTAAGCATGTGTAATCATTAAGTCCCACCAAGCTCAATGGGGCTTTATGCCCTTGTAAGTGAGCTCAGAATTGCAACCTCAGATACAGAGCAACTAATGGGTGACAATAAAAGTGGTCCTTTTAAAAATCAATGCGTTGACAATGAAGGAATGAGCTCTAAAGTTCTCAGAGATCACTTGCTGGAACACGTAGGGTGAAATTAGTGCTAATAAGGTCTTTAGAAGTCACATTGCTTGCATAACTTTATTCTTGGCTCTGCTTGAGAAGCAATATGACTTCCCAAGCACTGGACTTAGTATACATGTCCATATGACTTAGTAAAAGAAGAGTTTTAATCAAATGGTTTGAGCTGAGCTTAACACCCCACAAATTATTATCTGTTCAGAGGACTGTAGCTGAATTTCCGAATGAGTGTGCAAATGAATATATTTATTATAACAAGTGGGAGTAGGGTGAGGCTTAGTAATGCACAGTTTGTGTGCAAAACATGTGTTTTCCAAGAGAAATTACTAGTTTCATGTGTCCTGTGCTACAACCAAAGGGCATACAGATGTGCAAGAGCTAGAATGCAACACATCTGGCTTTTAAGACCCTAAATATTTGCATCATATCATTTATATTTAAATATCAGGAATATATGTCTCAAGAAGTGGTGCTAACATTTGCTGGATCATTTTTTCTATTGTAGTATACTATACTAAGATGATGTCTAGCTTTAACATTAAAATATATTCGCATTGAAATTGGGTGGCCCCCTAATTATGGACTGATCTCCCCAGTGAGGCCTGCTTGGCGCCAGTACTGTCACCTTTTTGGTTAAGACGTTCATCTACTCTCAGGCACTTGATAGCATATGATAGGATTTCTAACAGGTCCTGGAATTTCTTATTGATTGTTAAAAGTGTGTGTGTGTGTGTGTGTGTGTGTGTGTTGTATGTAAATGGTTTTTATATTATGTTTCAGTATTGTATTTTTAAGGTTTTTAATGTCTGTAAACTGGCCTGAGAGCTTCGGCTATTGGGCGGTATAGAATTGTAGAATTTGAACAGACTCTAATCCGAATGGCCCTGAATCTGAGTTCCGCAAAATGGCATGCCTTTTTTCATTCTGATAAGAATAGATCGCAGAACACAACTTTGAGATATCAGTTGAGATTTCATTATGAAGTCCTCAGAAAGAGTGCAATGCATTTTAGTTGTTTATGACTGTTTGTACAATTTAAGACTGCAATGCTATACCCAATACTTATTTGGGAGTAAGCCTAAATTAAATAAAAGGGACTCACGTCTGAGTAGAAGCCTGGAGGATTGTACTCTGATAGGATTCAAAGAAATTGGTAATATGCCAAACATTGCCTGGATTAGGAGTGGCATATTCTGACAACCATTACAAGTAGCCATCATGTTTGCAGTGCAGCACTAGAGTTAACATCTTATTTCATGCCATTTTGCCCAATGTAATTATGTAGAAGAACCATCAGCCACTTTGTGCATTACACTCTGGTGTGGCTTTTTGACATGTTGGCTAAAAACTTTATGAATCTCTTCTATTTGCAAATGCATTTTTATAGACAGATGTCTTCAAATTTGATTGTGGAAGCAAACATATGCATATCATAGGACGTTAGTGCTGCAATCCTTTACCCACTTACCAGGGTACTCAGTGAACTCAGTGGGACTTACTTCTCCATAGACATGTATAGGATTGTGCTGATCAGGAATCATGATCTAGGTTGTGTGTCGCTTATCACTCAAGTGTAAGGATGTCAGAGAAATCTACAACAGATTCAAGTGAGATTGGATTTCTGTGAATCCAGCCTGTGGATTCTGCAGCACGCTGGCTTTTTCCAAGTCATGTGGGTTCTGTGGACTTGGGGACCATATTTTTTTAACTTTCTGGAATTGGACACACATTTAGACATACAAAAATATGTAAAAATTAAAAACTACCAATCCCAAATGCCCACAGGCTAATGTGTGAAAATGCACGGGGGGGGGGATTTGTGCAAGTGCACATTTGTGAAAGTTTTCATTTGTGCCAGTTCACATTTTTTAATGTGAATGAAAGTTCAAGAAATTGAGAAAATCCATTTCCATCAATGAGCTGATGATGGAATGAAAGACACCTGACAATCCACTAAACACAGATGGAACAGATTTTTTAAAATCCATCCACCTGAAACTGATTGTGTCCCATCAGTGTTCCTGTTATTTAGCAAAAACAATGAAGAGTTTCATGGCACCTTAAAGATGAATGAATTTATTTTGACATAAGTTTTCGTGGACACTGTCTGCTTCATGTAATTGGTATCTTTTGCTGCATGAAATATATATATATGTGAATGAGAAATGATAGCTGGCTGATTGAGCCATTGATGGGCAAAGATAACGGTAAGCAGTGTCAAAATTCATCACAATCAACAAGAGGTCTATTCTTAAAATTACTGGAAACCAGAAAGTAGCCAGTGAAGTCCCATTAGACAGCAATGGGTTGAAAGGATTTTTGAAGGAGAATAGTGAAGTTGGAGAGTAGCTGAATGAATTCTTTGCATCACAGCCTTCATATGAAAAATATTAGGACAGATATCTATGTCGGAATCATGCCCAGAGGGCATCTGAAGAAGGTAGATAGAAGTGACAAGACATGAATGTTTAGAGCTAACTGACAAATTAAAAACTAACAAGTGACTATGACTGGATGGCATAAGCCCAATAATTCTTAAAGAACTCAAATATAAAATTGTTGATCTTCTACCAATAATAATTGTCAGTAAAACATGCATCCTTAGTGGAGAACTGGAAATTAGCTATCATATCTCTAAGTTGTTGTTGTTTTTAACAAGGATCCAGGGGAACCCAGGAAAATACAGACCCATTAGCATCCACCGTGCGTAGCAGAAACATTTAGACCATAGGGAAAGAAACTAAACATCACCCCCACACCCCAAGTCTCTGTTGGAGCCCTAAAAACTGAACAAGAAGGAGAGAGTGGGGCTTGGAAGAGAACAACTGTTTTGGTTGCTGTTTCCGGCATTTGGCATTTTGGGGTGGGAAATGGTTATTGGTTGTGTGTTTGTTAATGCCTCAATGTAGTGGAAAGGTTGGTGTATTTCTCTTTTGTTTATGTATTACTGATATAAGCTGATATTGTATCTTAATAGTTGATATTGCCCATTTTCTAATTAATTTAAAATGTTATGTTAATATTAGTGAAGTGAATTGTTTCAGTTGTTGTAATGATATATTATTGCAATTGATGTACTAATATGCATTCTTCTGTTGCTGTTTTTATGTTGTGAGCTGCTTTGGACACTTTTTATGAAAAGAGGCATACAAATTAAAAGTGGTGAAAGTGGTGGGGGTAATTTAGATGAAAGCAAGAAAACCACCCTTGCTGAGGAAAAAACTGGATGGCTTCTGCAAAAGGTATTCCTGCCTCACCAGCCTTTTGGAGGTTTTTTTGCGGGGGGCAGGGCCATTTCTTAGGGTGAGGCAAAGAGGGTGGCTGTCTTGGGTGCCAAATTCTGTCTCGGGTGCTGAAGGTGGTGATGGCACTCCAGCTCCTCCCCTATGCTGTCTGCTTACACATCAGTGCCCTCCCAGAGAGTGAGTGAGCCTGTCCGCCCAATCTGTAACTCTGAGGAATCTCCCAGAGTGAGAGATCAGGTAGGCTCTCTGGAAAGCCATGGTAGCCACACAAAGCAGCTGACACAGCTCACCAGAGAGCCGGCCAGGGTGAAATGTAGCACTGTGAGGGGTCCTTCTTTAAAGTGAGGCATTCTGGCTGAGGTGGCTATGAAGACTGCCTGTACCATGGTAGCACAGGCAATTTCAAAGGCCACCTCACACAAAATGCCGTACTTTAAAGAAAGATCCCTCAAAATGTGGCATGGAGGGGGCGGCAGGCAGAAGGAGAATAAAAAAGAGGAGGTTGATGGATGTAGAAAACGAGGATGTCAGATCAGAATGGGAGTGGTGCTGGCTAGGGTGGTCTTGGTGAAGAGAGTGGCATGGCCTGGGGAGAGAACAGAGGGAGGTGGTGGTGGTGGTAGTGGCATGCCCACCAGGTAGGGATGTACGAAAGTCACTTACCTTTTCGCAGCTTTGATCCACGGTGGGGGGGGGAGGCGCTCCGTCCCTCCCCCTGGAATTCTCCCTGGCCGGCTCCGCTCCGCGGCGGCTCCGAGGACCCGCCGGCCAGGGCCGTCTGCAGCTGGAGTTCTGGCCACGGCTGGCTGCTGCAGCCACAAATGGCAGCCGCCATTTGCATCCTGCCAGACTGCTGTGGTAGGCTACATAAGTATTTACATAGCCTATCACGGCAAAGAGCACGGGCGCAAACGGCGGCCGCTATGCCATTTGCGCTGCTGCGCTTTCCGTGATAGGCTACGTAAGTATTTACATAGCCTATCACGGTAAAGGCAGCTACACAAATGGTGTCGCGGCTGCCATTTGCATGGCTGCCTTTACCGTAATAGACTACTTAAATACTTACGTAGCTTATCACGGAAAGAGCAGCAGCACAAACAAACAAAAGAGCAGCCTATCACGGCAGCCGGGCAGAATGCAAATGGCGGCTGCTATGGCAGCCGCCATTTGTGGCCACAGCAGCTGGACGAGAGCCCAGCTGCCACCACTGGAACCACCACTGGAGCCACTGCTGGAACATCTGCCCCAGGTAAGCTTCGTCCCAGGGGGATTCCACGGGGTGGCAGGGGGTGGGAGGCCGTTCCACCATGGGTTTCAGGGGGGCGAATGCCAGTGCATTCTGCCTCACTGAAATCCGTGGAGGAATTTTCTAACATCCCTACCACCAGGGTACCAAAGTACCTAGAGGTGGGCCTGATTTGTGGGAGTGTCAACACACCTGAAGATAGGGATGAACTGGTTGGGACATTCTAAAAGCTTTTGACAAAACCGCTCATTGAAGGTGCCTGCCTGAATAAACTTTGCGGTCAAGGAGATAAGAGCAGCAAGTGGTTAAATAAGGTATGGATCAGTAATTGGTTAAATAACAGGAAGCAGAGGTTAGAGGTAAATGGATGGGTATTGCAGTGGAGGGAAGTTAGCAGCAGTGTCCCCCGAGGACCTGTACCGGGGCTATGGAACTTGTAGAGAAATGATATGGAGACAGGGGAAGTAGCTAGGGTTGCAGATGCCCCCCCCCCCCGCCCTAATATTCAGGGTGCTGGAAATCCAACCCAAATTGGGAAGAGCTCCAAAAGAATCTCTTGGAACCATCTGAGTAGGCAATGGAATGGCAAATGAGGATCAATGGTGTACACTGGGCAAAAAGTAAACAATAAATAACTTCCACTCTATGTTTATGGGCTCGAAACCAGCAGTGACTAATCAGCGAAGAAACCTTAACATCGTAGTAGATAAGTCAATGAAAATATCAACTCTGTGGCCATGAAAAAGGCAAATTCCATATTATGGATTATTACCAAAGGGTTTACAGATAACATGGCCAGTGTCATAATGCCTTTACTCAAATCCATAGCGCAGCAGCATTTGGAATACAGCGTACCGTTCTTGTCACCCTATCTCAAAAAGGAGCTGGGGGAAAAGTGCGGAAGGGAGCAACCAAAATGATCAAGGGACTCTCTCTGTGATGAAAGTGTTTGGGGCTTCTTGGTTTTAAAAACAGGCAACTAAGGAGGGAAATGATAGAGGTTTATACTGTATGGAGATAATTATTTTTCTTTCTCTGTCATAACATTGGTGTACTTAGAGCCATCTAATGCAGGGGTCCCCAACCCCCAGACTGCAGACCGGTACCGGTCTGTGGCCTGTTAGGGACCGGGCTGCAGTATGGCTGTGGGAACCCCCCCCCCTTACCTTGGATCCCCGGAGGGGAGGCGATCCATCCCTCCCCCCTGCCCCGGAATCCTCGCCGGCCCTAGCTGGTTCCACTCCGCGGCAAGTCCGTGGAGCTGCCGGTTGGCTCCGGCCCTGTTCTTTGCAGTAATAGCCTATTACTGCAAAGAACAGGGACGTAAATGGCGTCCGCTATGCAGACACCATTTACGTCCCAGAGGTTAGAAGTCCTCCCCCTGTCGGAGGCAGCTCCGCGGCAAGTCCAAGGCCGACGAGGATTCCGGGGGGGAGGGACGGACAGATCGCTCCCCCTTGGCCCCAAGGTAAGGGGGGTTCCCACATCCCTACTGTGGCCCGGCTTCATCCCCCCCCCAGTCAATGGAAAAATTGTCTTCCACGGACTGGTCCCTGGTCCCAAAAAGGTTGGGGACCGCTGATCTAATGGCATTCTGAGATTTTGCGAACACCTTCTCCCTGCCCAAAGTTTGCATTCATCATCTGAGGCCACGTTGCACGTCCCACATCCTAGAGAGCTGAGGTTGGTGGGTACTTGTAACAGGACTTTTTGTGTAGCAGCACCTTGTTGTGGAACTTAGGCTAAACTCCTCTTTAGTGTCCTTTAGACAGCTGGTGACAATGACATTGCCAAGCTGTTAATATATTTTAATTCCTAGTTTTAAAAGTGTTTTGTATTTTATTGGTTTTATTGTACATCACCTCAAGTATTCATCAAGCAGAGGGGCAATCTAAAGATATTACAATTATGCAGAGAAAGAGGGAGATTTGCAGTAGATATTCAGTAGATATTGTGTGTATACCACACACAAAAAGTACTTCTTCATACAATGTGGATAAGGTCACTGGCTTAATGCAACAGCTCTGAAAAAAGGCAAATTCCATGTTAGGAAACAAATTGAAAATAAAACTGCCAAGATCAAACTCCCCTTACACAACTCTATGGTGCGGCCACACTTGTAATACTGTGTCCAGTTCCGGTCACTGCACCTAAAAAAGAATATTGTAGAGCTGGAAAAAGTACAGAAAAGGGCAACTAAAATGATCAAGGGGCTGGAGCATCCCCCTTGTGAGGGAAGGTTACAACAGCTGGGACTGTATAGCTTAGAGAATAGGGAGACATGGTAGAGACGAGGTATACAAAATTATGCATGGTGTGGAGAAACTGGATAGGCTGTCATTTTTCTTCCTCTCTTATAATACTAGGACCCAGAGTCATCCTATGAAGCTGATTGCTGGGAGATTTAGGACAGAGAAAAGGAAGTAATTCTTTACACAATGCATAAACTATGGAATTTGCTACCACAAGATGTAGTGATGACCACCAATTTGGATGGCTTTAATAGGGGGTTGGGGCCACGGTGGCTTAGTGGTTAAGACGCTGAACTGCAGACTGGAAGGTCGGCAGGACAGCAGTTCGAGACCCGAGTGTTGCGTGACGGAGTGAGCTCCCATCTTCAGTCCCAGCTTCTGCCAACCTAGCAGTTCGAAAGCAAGAAATTGCAAGTAGATAAATAGGTACCGCCTCGGCGGGAAAGGTAACAGCGTTCCGTGCACCTCGGTGTTCAGTCATGCCGGCCACATGACCACGGAAGCGTCTTCGGACAGCGCTGGCTCTTCGGCTTAGAAATGGAGATGAGCACCACACCCTAGAGTCGGACACGACTGGTTGGGGACACCTTTACCTTTTACCTTTTTTTTTTTTAATAGGGGGTTAGACAAATTCATGGAAGATAAGGTTATCAATGGCTACTGGTCCTAAATAGCTATATGCTGTTTCCAGTATCAGAGGCAGTATGCACACCAGTTGCTGTGGAACATGAGTGGAAGGGTGGTATTACATTCATATCCTACTTGTGGGTTTCCCACAGACAGCTGATAAGCCAATGTGTGAGCAGAATGCTGGACTAGATGAACCTTTTGTCTGATCCAGCATGGTTTTCCTTATGTTCTTAAATGGCTTTAAGGAAGGATTAGACCATTTAATGGAGGATAAGACTATCAATGGCTATTAGCTATGTTAAGTAAATGGAGCCTCTAGGTTCTGAGGAAGTATGTCTCTGAATACTAGTTGATGCAAACAGCAGAGCTATTTGATGGCTAGCTTATGGGTTTCCTGGAAGTATCTTGCTAGCCATGGTGGGAAAGATGCAGCTACCCTACATACTTTTGGCCTGATCCAACAAGGCTCTTCTTTAAAACATGCTAAGGTAGACATGGTGTGTTAGGTTATACGTTCAGAGGAAAAATAGTCTGAAGATCAGGATTCTTGCATGATATGGAAATGAGCAAAGCGCTGGATGTGCCTGATCTTGTCTGATCTTGGAAGCTAAGCAGGGTCAGCCCTGGTTAGTACTTGGATGGGAGACCACCTGGGAATCAGGCTTCCTGCCCTGAGCAGGGGGTTGGACTCGATGGTCTTGTAGGCCCCTCCTAATTCTATGTAACAATTTTTTAAAAAGCACACACAAACAAATCTGGTCTCATTAACAATTTTGTTTGGTAGTAAAGTAACAACACATACTACAGAATATGAAACTTCAAAGTAAATAACTTGTCTCCTATTCTTTATAAATCAGTCATTCTTTTTACACTATGAAAGCCCAAGGAACTTAACTGTGTATGGTTTACTGTCTTTCCTTTTACAGCCTTGTAAATTCCGATTGGTGTATTTGAGTTGTTTACAATTTTTTGTACAGTTTATTTTACTTTATTTTGTCTCTTTTTCTCTGTCATATTGTTTGTTACCGGAACATTCATATAAAAGAATGTAAATGCCTTAGCAGATCTCTGCCTGGCAAATTCCCAAGGCAGGGTCTTCAGATGTTAAGTTATTTCTCATAATAGCATTCTTCTTTTTCTCTTGTTTTAGCACTCCCCCCCCCCCTTAATTTGGCAGTCACTCTTAATAATGGCTAGGTAACCTTGAAAGTATTCTTTCAGTGCATCTCTAATGAGTTTTACTACATTTATTCCATCTAGCTCGTCAGCAGCATACAAAAGATATTCCTCATGACATAACAGAATGTAATTTCACCTACAGCGCCTCTCGTGTGCTAAGTATTACAAAGGTAGGTGGGTGGCGAAATCTTCTTGTGATTGAATTTCTTGACTAGAAATAGGACCAACCAGAGGAAGTATATTAGTATTATACATCTCAATACCTATTTGCTACAAGCTTATTTTCTCCTATTTTTGTCACTTAATTTTTATTTTTATTTTGCTAAACTATTAACTATAGTGATTGTTTCCAGTGTTCCTCTTCTTACTCCTACTTGGTCCATTAGCGTAGTTCCATTTTCAGGGTCAAACTAGACTTGATGCTAAATGAATCATTAGCAACTATATCAGTTTTTTTTTTCAATGAAGCATCAATATCAGGCATGCAGACCCACATTTTTTGTGAGTCCCATAGTGCATAGTGAGGGGAGGTTTCCTTCCCTGCCACAGTTCACACAAAAATCTCACCCTCTTGCCTGCTGTTCACCACAGAAGGGAACTTCCCAGTAGCACCAATGGGAGGTTCCCATCCAGGGCTAATAGCAGATGTGGAGAGGGAGGAAAGGGTTAAATCTCCCCTTCTTGCAAGCTGAGTTCTCAATGGGAATAATGTTGTGTTTTGTTTTAAATGGGCATAGTTACTAATGACCCATTTAGCATCATGTCTAATTTGGCCCTCACTGTGTCTCCTGGAATCTAATCACCTTGTTGACTGAAGCCCCATGCAGGCATTTGCCTGCTTGCATGTAGCGACAAAGGATATAGGGAGATGTGGGTACGAACGTAAGTGCCTCCCCCAATGTCCCCACATCGCCGACTGTCTGCTCACCGTGCCAGAGTTTACATAGGGCTCTGTAAGCATGTTGAGCTAAACGCTCTCACAGAGATTCCATGATTGGAAACCCTGATGAGCTAGGGTTCGTGATCACAGCATCTCTATAAGTCCATTCAGCTGAACCCACTTACAGAGCTCTATACAGACTTTCACATGGAAGCTGGGTGTGCCAGGACATTGGGGGTGGGGCTGATGCGCATGCCCACGTCACCCAACTCACTTTCCTCCTACCCATGAGCAGGTTTGAGTCATCCTCTTTTTAGCTATCCCACTCCTTATCTCTCCACAGTCCAAGGATTATGGGAAAGATGGTGCCAAATTCTAACACCTTTGGGGGTCTAAATTTCACCAGAGAGACGTTCTTTTTCCAAATGTCTCTTTCAGTTGAGGAATTCCTAAGAAACTATATATGCTGGCCCATTACATTCTAGGATAGAAAAGTAAGAGGCAGCAGGCCAAAAACAGAGTGGAAGGAACCGCATGCACTGACTGCTCTATCAGACCATATAATCTCCAGCCTCAGAGACCCCTGGGACCTGGAGTGAGCTTCTATGACTGGATGACATGATCCCTGGCTTTGCATTTGTCAGCCAGCAATTCTTCTCTGGCCTGGATTTGAATCCCAGCCAGAGAAGAATTCAGGGGCTTCTAAAGTTTGTTCCTCTTTTGAGGGGTGGGGTTTAATGAGCGTTTAACTTCTTAATGAGTATTTAAACTTTAATAATGTTTTAACTCTCTGAACCAACTCATTTAACAATTTTAATAGAATGATGACATTTTCTGTGGACTAGATTAATGTCTGTAGTCCCTGCTATCATGCCCTTTGTGAGAACTGAAACACGATTTGAAAATTTACCCAATTTTCAGAATGCCCCTGTTTTCTGAGTGTTCAAAATACCTCACATGCATCATTTCAGTAACTTTCAGAATAATATCCCAGTGTAAAAGTATCCCAAAGTAAAATATTTGGGGTGGTGGTGGGTGGTGATGTTTGAGGCTGAAAAAAGCCTTGCCTTACTTTTGAGAATTGAACATGGGATTTCACAGCTCACTACTCTCAGCTGCTATATTACACCAACTCTGATATTGCCTTTATAGATTGCTCCTTGGTTGGGGGTGCAAGAGCTTGAAGCACAGATGGCTTTATCATTATGTTGGACAATAAATAGTCATCTTTGTGTTAACTGCCTCCTTTCTTTTTGCAGTTATTTTCAAAATAGACATTCGTAGTGTAGCCATATGGTATAGCTATTCTGACTCCTACGAAGTTCTAGTTCTTATAAAAGAGACAACAACCCTCCATCAAGCAGTGGTCTTCACATGCTTTTGGAATCAAGAGGTCGCTCAACATGAGTTTAATTGTATGGACAAGGCATACCACATTGTCTATTGATCAACTTGAATCTGGATTGTTCCACTTTAGAGTCTCAAGATTTAAGAGCCTTCCATATCCTTGCACATTAAAAAAGGGACTTAGGGTTTTAGCCTAGCCTTCTCCTTGATATGCTAATTTTGTTTGTGTGCTTAGATTTTTTTTTCTTAATTGTGTGTGTATATGAGGAGGAGCATCCATCATATGAGCTCAAACAGATGCTATTTGTAAGAATCAGGGGTTGTATCCAATGTGAATCCTACTTAGAGTAGACCCATTTAAGTGAATGGGACTGTAATTAGATTAACATTGGATAAATCCTAGGCCACTACTGTGGTGCTAAAATGTGTACAGGCTTTGTAGAGGCACTGCAAATCTGCAACAGAGTGCGGGTATTTAAAACTAAACCTGCAGTTGTGTGACTGTACCACAGAGAACAAGCAACTTTTAAAATGTAAGAGTCTTGATTACTTCTGAAGAGTGCAAATTATTATTTTTATTCATTAACAAGAAATTTCTGTGGTGCTCGGTTTTGCTAGAGGGAGCCCTCCTGTGGCTAATTTAATGCTTACTAATTTGCAGGGATATTATCAAACAGAGCATATTTGGAAGGATAAAAATGACTGTTGTGCTTTCGTCCTGTGTGCATTCTTTTATATCTACAGCACCAGTATTTTTGTGCTTAAATTGGGTTTTCTATGTCCCGAGCCTGCACAGTGACGCACTTATGCACATTTAAGGATATTACATTATTTGTATGAGCCTGTTCCTTTTCTCTTCTGGTGCAGGGGAGGCCCTGCATCCAAGTTTGAGAGCATGGATGCTCTCTGTCGCAAAAATAAAATATGGAAATGGTGGCTGTTAATAGACAACTTTAGGACCATGCGTGTTCTGAGAAAACAGGAAATTGTTACTCCACCAGATAATTCCAATTGAAAACCACATCCTAGGGACTGAAATTTGAAAATAAATAACTATCTCGTACGTTCGGTCATATTCATACGTTTTATTTAATAGTATTAATGGCAGTGGCCCATTGCAAACAATACCTGAAAAGTATGAAAAATGCTAGTGCATATCTCTATACTCCTCCTCTAACGTATGTAAAGAACATAGGAGGTGGAAAACATAGGACCGTGGCAGTGTGGCTCCATCCCCTAATGATGATGTGTGCTGCCTGACAGCAATGATGAAAATGCTTCTCTGCCTTCCATGCATTCACTCCCCCCTGCCCATCATTGACATACCTGCAACAGAAATGCTTCCCCGCTGCCCACGTGTTTGCTGGTGTGGGACAGGACTTTACATGTGTATTAGTGCATTCGTGTAGAACTCTGCCACACAAGGGGGGACTTGGCCCAGTCAAGGTCCCCCTTGTGTGGAGAAGCTCTATCCACCTGTTGTTGTTGTTTATTCAGTCAGTCGCTTCCGACTCTTCGTGACTTCATGGACCAGCCCACGCCACAGCTTCCTGTTGGCCGTCGCCACCCCCAGCTCCCCCAAGGTCGAGTCCTTCACCTCCAGAATATCATCCATCCATCTTGCCCTTGGTCGGCCCCTCTTCCTTTTGCCTTCCACTTTCCCTAGCATCAGCATCTTCTCCAGGGTATCCTGTCTTCTCATGATGTGGCCAAAGTACTTCAGTTTTGCCTTTAAGATCATTCCCTCAAGTGAGCAGTCTGGCTTTATTTCCTGGAGTATGGACTGGTTTGATCTTCTTGCAGTCCAAGGCACTCTCAGAATTTTCCTCCAGCACCACAGTTCAAAAGCATCTCTCTTCCTTCGCTCAGCCTTCCTTATGGTCCAGCTCTCGCAGCCATAGGTTACTACGGGGAATACCATTGCTTTAATGATGCAGGCCTTTGTTGTCAGTGTGATGTCTCTGCTCTTCACTATTTTATCAAGATTTGTCATTGCAGTCATCCCAAGAAGTAAACGTCTTCTGATTTCCTGGCTGCAGTCAGCGTCTGCAGTAATGTTTGCGCCTAGAAAGACAAAGTCTGTCACTGCCTCCACGTTTTCTCCCTGTATTTGCCAGTTATCAATCAAGCTGGTTGCCATAATCTTGGTTTTTTTGAGGTTTAACTGCAACCCAGCTTTTGCACTTTCTTCTTTCACCTTTGTCATGAGGTTCCTCAGCTCCTTCTCGCTTTCAGCCATCAAAGTGGTATCATCTGCATATCTGAAATTGTTAATGTTTCTTCCAGCAATTTTAACTCCTTCAGTTGAATAGGTAGGGTGAGAGTATACAACCCTGCCATACTCCTTTCCCAGTCTTAAACTAGTCCGTTGTTCCGTGGTCTGTTCTTACCATTGCTACTTGGTCGTTATACAGATTCCTCAGGAGGCAGACAAGATCCCCATACCACCAAGAACTTGCCACAATTTGTTATGATCCACACAGTCAAAGGATTTAGAATAGTCAATAAAACAGAAATAGATTTTTTTTTTTGAAACTCCCTGGCTTTCTCCATTATCCAGCGGATATTGGAAATTTGGTCTCTAGTTCCTCTGCCTTTTCTAAACCCAGTTTGTACATCTGGCAATTCTTGTTCCATGAATTGCTGGAGTCTACCTTGCAAGATCTTGAGCATTACCTTACTGGCATGTGAAATAAGTGCCACTGTTTGATAGTTTGAACATTCTTTGGTGCTTCCCTTTTTTGGTATGGGGATATAAGTTGATCTTTTCCAATCTGTTGGCCATTCTTGTGTTTTCCAAATTTGCTGGCATACGGCATGCATCACCTTGACAGCATCATCTTGCAAGATTTTAAACAGTTCAGCTGGGATACCGTCATCTCCTGCTGCCTTGTTATTAGCAATGCTTCTTAAGGCCCATTCAACCTCGCTCTTCAGGATGTCTGGCTGTAGCTCACTGACCACACCGTCAAATCTATCCCCGATGTTGTTATCCTTCCTATACAGATCTTCCATATATTCTTGCCACCTTTTCTTGCTCTCTTCTGCTTCTGTTAGGTCCTTGCCATCTTTGTTTTTGATCATACCCATTTTTGCCTGGAATTTACCTCCGATGTTTCTAATTTTCTGGAAGAGGTCTCTTGTCCTTCCTATTCTATTATCTTCTTCCACTTCCACACATTGCTTGTTTAAAAATAATTCCTTATCTCTTCTGGCTAACCTCTGGAATTTTGCATTTAATTGGGCCTATCTCCCCCTATCACTGTTGCCTTTTACTTTCCTTCTTTCTTGGGCTGCTTCCAATGTCTCAGCAGACAGCCACCTTGCCTTCTTGGTTTTCTTTTTCTTTGGGCCATTTTTTGTTGCCGCCTCCTGAACAATGTTGCGAACTTCTGTCCATAGTTCTTCCAGGACCCTATCTACTAAATCTAGTCCCTTATATCTATTCTTCACCTCCACTGCATATTCATTAGGAATATTAGTGAGCTCATATCTAACTGATCTGTGGGTCTTCCCTATTCTCTTTAGTCTGATTCTAAATTGTGCAATAAGAAGTTCGTGATCTGAACTACAATCAGCTCCAGGTCTTGTTTTTACCAACTGCATAGATGTCCGCCACCTTTGGCTACAAAGGATGTAGTCAATCTGATTTCGGTGTTGACCGTCTGGTGAAGTCCATGTATAAAGTCGTCTCTTAGGTTGTTGGAAGAGAGTGTTTGTTATGCACAGTGAGTTGTCTTGGCAAAATTCTATCAGCCTATGTCCTGCTTCATTTTGTTCTCCCAGACCATGCTTGCCTGTAATTCCAGGTGTCGTTTGACTACTTCAGGACAAATGTAAAGTCTGATTGTGGCTGATTGGACCAGAGGAGGTGTGGCTGGTGTGATTCCACTACCCCATCACATGTTAAGGTGAATGCCTGAGGGGGGTTGCGTGTACCGCTTTCTTGTAATGCTGGCAAGGGTAGTGGCCAGTTAGGGAATGTATAAATTTCCCCATAGTTGGGTCCAGAATGTCTGGGCATAACCAATACCTAGACAGAAGACTAGATGAGAACTCCATGTATACCTCCCTGGGGTTCTTGGAGGAAACCAGGATAGAAATGAAACAAAATAAACTGATAAAGACATTTTAATAATCTCTATTCAAGCATTCTGATTCAATGTAGAGTAAGCATGCAAGGAGAGGAAGCATGCTAGCCCACCTTCTCCATCATTTTTATTGCCCTGAACTCATGGAGGGTGACTTTCTGAAGAAGAGGGCCTCCTGCTGGGTCCATGGGAAGCTCTGCACATGTTCTGTGGAGGCTCTCCATGGTGATTTTCCAGTATTCTAAATGGATACAGGAGGCTCTCTTCTTTAGAGAGTCACTCTCCACATGTAGAGCATGATGAACATGACGATGAACATGACAACAGAGGGAGCAGAGTTAGTGCAATCTCTCTTCTTGCATGTTTACTTTACACAATAGCAAAACACCTGAATAGGGCTAGTGTCACTTGTGAAAATACATAATGTTTGCTCAGATGAAGGGAGGCAACAGAAGTATCCTCTATCCAGATGGTATTGCTGGTTCAGGACCAAACTCGTTTGCTCCATCATGGTAAACTCCATGATCTTTTATCTTAATGCACTTACAATAGAGGCCTGACCCCAGAACACATTTTGACAAACAATTACTGATGAATTATCTGAAGAATACACTATGTGGAAGTCTTTTCCACATAAGAGAAAGTAAAGATTTTATTGGACTTGTCTCATATCCATACACACACACACACACACACACACACCCCTCCAGTGTAATTTAGAGAAATAGAAAGATTTGTGCAGCTTCTCGTTTTAATCACATTTCCTCTCATTGCAGATGAGCTCAAGGAATCTTAACTGAAAATCTCCTGAAGTTCTTTTTGTTTAAATTACCCACCTTTTAATTAAACCATTTCTTGAAATGGGATTTTATCTTTCTTAAAATGTGACTATTAAAGCATGATTTTGATCCATTCACAACCTGACAGCGAATTTCACGTCATTGAGGTCTGTCCTTGGGGTTGCTTGTGTGGGTTTTTATCAAATGAACCAAAAATGTTGCTTTGAAGTTAGGATTTCTTTTACTTTTTGTTGATTGACACACTTCCTTCCCTGTCAATATTGCTTAGTTATGTCACCTAGGCATTACTGGAAAATTGTGAAACACTTGATTTTTTTGTGATATGTAGGACCTCTCAACAAGAATGCCTATGGGGTAAAAAAGAAGAAGAAAGAGAGAGAGAGAGAGAGAGAGAGAGAGAGAAGAATCTATCTGAAAGTCACCTTCAGTTAGAAAAAGAAGGGATAGATCTTTTGGGAGGAGGGTTCCTGAGATCTGGTCTGCACTAGTAGTTTTCACATCTGAAACCACTGTGATG
Source organism: Heloderma suspectum (assembly GCF_057233095.1). Classification (NCBI taxonomy): domain Eukaryota; kingdom Metazoa; phylum Chordata; class Lepidosauria; order Squamata; family Helodermatidae; genus Heloderma; species Heloderma suspectum. The sequence goes on from NC_139462.1 coordinate 77,995,137, forward strand.
TGTATTAGATAACTGGGAATTGATCTTAGCATATTTTTATCATTTTGGAAAATGGTATGGTTTGCCTTGCAAATTCTGCTTGGAAAGTGGGCAAACGTCTATGCAGAATAAAAATATGCATGGACTGCAATTGTGTAAATCCAGCCATGCTTGCTGCCGTTTGGTTGGTATTATCACGTACACTAATATGATTGTGCTGTTTGGGTCTCATGGGAGGGTGAGGAATATAGGAACATAGGAGGAATATAGGAACATAGGAGGAATATAGGAACATAGGAGGAATATAGGAACATAGGAGGCTGACATTCTGAGTCAGACCCTTAGTTCATCTAGCCTAGTATTGTCAAGACTGACTGGTAGCAGCTCTCTGAGGTTCCAGGCAGGATTTTTCCCAGCCTTACCTGGAGATGCTGGGGATTGAACCTGGGACCTTTTGCATGCAAAGCAGATGCTCTGCCCCTGAGCCATGGCCCCTCCCTACTGACCTATTATGATTATTTTTTGAAGTTTATCTAGCAAAATATGCACACAACTAGAATATACCAGTCATCCTGACTTAAACCTAAGTGTGCTGACAAAGCAAAATACATGTTAGATGTGGAAATATAGGAAGGAGAAAATACAGGTGCACTGTAAGCCATGGAAATAAAACACTTGTCTCTTGCTGTGATTTAGAGACTGCCCAAGATACTTTGGTGGCTGAAAATCCAAACGCCACCTCCATGGTGGTAAAATATCATATAAACTAAATATGGACAAAAATCTGCCACCTTAGGCAGGCAAGCTCAGCTGCCTGTCAGACTGGCCCTGCTATGAACACATCACTGCACTCATTCATTTCTGCACAGACTCTATCTTCATGAACACTAGGGCTATCGAGAAATCTCCACAAGTATTCCGCTTGTCTTATTGAATGCCTTTTGGCTTTCCTTGAAATTTCTTGAGTGTTCCACTTGAGGACAAACTTCCAAATTTGATTCAAGAAAGCCAAAATTTGGGTTTGCGGGGGTGGGGGAGGGAAGATTCTAATCAGCATCAGATTCTTAGGTCTAACATCCACATTTCTTCACTGCTGTGCTCCTTTTCTTCACACAGTTATTTGCTAGCATCCCCCTTTTCCTTTGTTTTCTGCTTTCATGCTCTGTACCGTACAGCATGTTACATCTGCAAGCCCGCCCACCCACCCATCCACCCAAGATGCTCAGGGCAGTGTATATAAGGCCATGTGTCCTCCTTTACAGAGGACATTCTTCTATTTGAAGGGCCATCCATTCCAAGAAATGTATAATAAGGAGGGAGAACAGCAGCCTTGAAGTTTTTAATAAACTCAGAACAATGATCAGTAAGGTCCCATGGCAAGCGACTCTAATGAGAAAAGGAGTCCAAGATGGGTGGGAGCTTTTAAAAAAGGAAATTCTCAAGGCACAATTACAAACAATTCCAACAAGAAGAAAAGGTGGAAGACAACAGAAGACGCCAATGTGGCTTCACAAAAAGCTTAGAGAAGACCTGAAAACAAAAAAGGACACATACAGGAAGTGGAAAGAGGGCCAAGCAACTAAGGAAGAGTACAGGCAGATAGCACAGAATTGCAGGGATAGCATCAGGAAGGCTAAACCTGAGAACGAGCTGAGGTTAGCGAGGGATGCTAAAAGCAACAAAAAGGCTTTCTTCAGCTCGTGCATAGTAAAAGACAGAGGAAAGAAATGGTGGTTCAGCTATTAAATAAGGATGACAAAACGATAACAGATGACAAAGAAAAGCCAGAGGTGCGCCATTCCTACTTTGGCTCAGTCTTCTCCCAAAAGAGGGTCTATGACCCCCCTGGCAAAGGCGAAGTACAGGCTGAAGGGGCAGGATTGCAGCTTGAGATCGATAGGCATATGGTCCAGGAATACCTAATTACTTTGAATGAGTTCAAATCTCCAGGGCCAGATGAACTGCACCCTAGAGTAATAAAGGAACTGGCAGAAGAACCGCTGTCTATTCTCTTTGAGCAATCATGGAGGACAGGTGAAGTGCCAGATGACTGGAGGAGGGCTAATATTGTCCCTATCTTCAAAAAGGAGGAACCTGGGAACTACAGACCAGTCAGTCTGACATCAATCCCTGGGAAAATTCCGGAGCAGATGATAAAGCAATCCATCTGTAAGCACCTTGAAAAGAATGCAGTGATTACTCGAAGCCAACATGGATTTGTCAAGAACAAATCCTGCCAGATGAATCTGATCTCATTTTTTGATCAAGTAACCTCCTTGTGGACTGTGGGAATGCTGTAGACATAATATACCTCGACTTCAGCAAAGCTTTTGACACAGTGCCCCATGATATCCTGATGAGCAAACTAGCTCAAAGTGGGCTAGATGAAACAATGATCTGGTGGATCCACAGTTGGCTACAGAATTGGACTCAAAGAGTGCTTATCAATGGGATCTTCTCAAACTGGGGAGAGGCAATGAGTGGGGTACCTCAGGGCTCAGTCCTGGGCCCAGTGCTCTTCACCATTTTGATTAATGACTTGGAGGAGGAGGTGCAGGGAATGCTGATCAAATTTGCAGATGACACAAAATTGGGCAGGATAGCTAATACTTTGGAAGACAGAAACAAAATTCAAAGTTATCTGGATAGACTGGGGTTCTGGGCAGAAAACAACAGAATGACATTTAATAGGGATAAATGCCAAGTTCTGCACCTCGGAAAAAGAAACCAAATGCACAGTTACAAGATGGGGGATATGTGGCTCAACAACAGTACAAGCGAGAAGGATCTTGGAATTGTTGTCGATCACAAGCTGAATATGAGCCAACAATGTGATGTGGCTGCAAAAAAGGCAAATGCTCTTTTGGGCTGCATTAATAGAAGCATAGCTTCCAAATCCCAGGAAGTACTAGTTCCCCTCTACTAAGCACTGGTTAGGCCTCATCTGGAGTACTGTGTCCAGTTCTGGGCACCACACTTTAAGAAGGATGCAGACAAACTGAAGAGGGTTCAGAGGAGGGCAACAAAGATAATTAGGGGACTGGAAACAAAGCCCTATGAAGAGAGACTGAAAGAACTGGGCATGTTTAGCCTTGAGAAGAGAAGACTGAGGGGAGATATGATAGCGCTCTTCAAGGACTTGAAAGGTTGTCACAGACAGGAAGGCCAGAATCTCTTCTCGATCATCACAGAGTGCAGGACACGGAAGAACGGGCTCAAGTTACAGGAAGCCAGATTCCGGCTGAACACCAGGAAAAACTTCCTGCCTATTAGAGCAATACCACAATGGAACCAATTACCTAGGGAGGTAGTGGGCAGTCCCACACTGGAGGCATTCAAGACGAAGCTGGACAGCCATCTGTTGGGGATGCTCTGACTTGGATTCCTGCATTGAGCAGGGGGTTGGACTCAGTGGCCTTGTAGGCTCCTTCCAACCCTACTATTCTATGATTCTATGATTCTATAAGCTGTCCACCAACAGTTAGCACCTAGGCAGCAGACAGAACAGGCACACAGATCATCTTCTCCACTCTGGTGAGATGCATTGTATTTCTTTTAAATTGGAAGAATTAATTCCAAATTTGCATCTATACATACAAAATTAGCATATGGCGATTTTATGAACTTCTGTATCTTCTTCTTTTGGTGATGCATTCCCTCTTTTTTGGTGATGCATAACTGACCATCCTATTGAAGTTAACCCATTTTATGGTAGCCCAGAGCTTGGTCTGAAAGGTGCATGTTAGCTGTAACATGTTACAGGCACATGCTAACAGTTCTGCTGGGGAAGCTGAGGAAGTCAGGTTCTGCAGGCTGCCTAATTGGGAAACCATCTATGCAACTTATGTAAGCAACTCTGAGCTCTTTGAAGGAAAGGTGCATATAAGTACAATAAATAATCCCTCCATGGTTACTTGCTCAGTTTCATGGCAGCATGGCAGAGCTGGGGTTTGAACCCAAGTCTCCCATCTCCAAGTCTAACCACATTACACCACATTTGGTGGAGATCTTCTAACATAATGCTGGAAGGAGCCCTAGGATAGTGAAAGGCCATCAGTAGTGATAACACTGGAGTTAAGTGATGTTGTATGCTCTGAGAATGTTCTGTCTTTGGCTTATAGTTCTTTAGATTATTCAATAATACCCAAATAATAAATAAACTACCCTGTTTTATTGGCATAGTTTTCTTTCACAGGAGGTCAGTTTTAAAGGGGTGGGGGAATAGAAGCCTGACTAAGCAATATTGCTACAATATTCTGGAAAAAAAGCTGAGTGGTTGCCTTCACATCACACCCTTCTACTCCAATTTAATTAATCCAGAATAGTTAATACCTCTTGGCTCCATATACACAATTATCTAATAAGATTAGAATCCCATTTCACCCATAATCATGCTTTTAAGAGCATGGGAAAAAATCTCTCTTTTTATCACACATGAACCACCTTGATTGTAAGTGCAACGGGATGGTTAAAGAGCATTAAGAAGTAACTAATCTGCTTTAATTTATCGTAAATATACACTCTGTCTTTGCCTCTTTGCCTTTTGTTAGTACAACATGTTTAAAGGGCAGTACCAATACTGTCGCTGTGCCTCCGCTGTTTGTGTTGCACCAGCGGGACCTGCTGCTAGTGCAATGGGAAGCTAGTGCTTCCTAGAGCAACCCCTGGAAACAAGCTCAAAGGCTTATTTCCAGAATGGGGCAGGCCGGCGGAGCTCCTTTCTGTTAGTTCTACTGTCCTGTCCTGTTCTGGAAACAAGCATTTGGCCCATTTCTAGTTGCTTTAGGAAGAGCTAGTTTGCCCTAGGCTGAATCTACACGTAGTAGTTATACCGTTATCATACTGCTGTCATAACTATTGGTGTCCATTGGTGTCATGTGTACTAAGAGTTATGATACCGGTATGATACCGGTATAACTGCTATGTGTAGATTCAGGCCCAGTGGTGGGTGTGCGGGCAGTACTGCCCTAGTGGAAAATCATGTCAGTTGTTGGAATAGGAATCCCATCTTCCTACTTTTTTGCATACCACCAACTATTTCTGAAAACGAATTCAACTCATTTTATTAGTTGTTGATTGGGTATTCATTTGACTGCAGAAGATTATTATTGCAGCATTGCATTTTTTTTGCGTCTTGGAACATTTTAGATTGCATTTTACAAGGAGTGATGGTTGCTCGTTATCATGGAGTGTGCATGAACAACACACATTAATTCCACAATGGAAAGAGTATATTTCTATTTTCTAGTTTCTGATAAATGACTACAATTTAAGTTGCCTTTGATATGTACACAAAATGAATGACAAGCTTGAATGGATGTTAGTTTGCAGAATGCTTTCAAGCACGCTAAAGTGACAATCAAACCGCTCATGAAATGGTAATATTCTAGCAAAATATAAAACTAGAACTTGGAAAATCATTAAATAAAGTAAAGAACGTACTCTATAAAAATAAAGAAGTGCAAAGCATACAGCAAAAAAAAAAAAAGTAGCTCAAAGTCACTTGATGTATCTAAAAACTGACATGGAAACCATCATAGCAACGTATGATCAAAGTTTCATTAACTTGTACAGCATACAAAATAGGTTTGTTCTGCATAAAGAGTAGATTTCATTGCTGGTGTAAAGGCAGCCCAACATAAATTCCCAACAGTTGGTGATATATGGGGGAAGAATCTAACTGAACGCCTACAATGTTCTAGCCTACAATGATCAAGCAAATCTGGTTTACTTCTTCAGAGGAGATCTGCCTACTCTTGGATCCGAACAGCTGCTTAGGCTCGCATAAGAGGCCTGTACTAGCCCACTGGGATGCCTGTATTTCTTTTCTTTGGATCCTCATGTCATATCACAACCTGTTTCAAAAACTGTTTGCCATATGGCATGGGGAGCTGTTTTGATAGCTCTTTGGAACCAACCTGGTTTGGGGAAAATGGTGTACAGCCAGAATTACGGGAAGTCATTTTTCATATGCCTTGACTACTGATTTTAGGTTGAACTAGCAAAGTAGATTGATTAGAAATAACTAGTTTTGCTCTACTGTTTTTCTGGGTATTTCCCATGAGATATCTGAACAATACTGGAAAAGGCGAGGCTTTATCTGAATATCTTATAAACTGATTTTGACAATACTGAAAACCATCTCTTTTTTTTTAAAGATTGTTTTGTGTTTTTACATAGATGATTCATACAACAACATGGACTGTAAAAAAAGGGGTGGGTGGGGACACAAATTGTTAGAAAGAAAAATAAAGAAAACACTTCAGAGTACTGTGAGTAATGTGTTACAGTATTACACTCAAGAAAGAGACAAGACACAACTGAGATGGGAGACCCATTCCCGCTGTATTTGTCCAGCTTGTTTCTCTTCTTTGAACAAGTGTGTCTGTGACTCACCTAACCAAGGGCTTCTTCACACAGAGTTTTTACAGCAGAGGTTTTATAGTTTTTACTTCTCCACAGCAGAGTCCTGCTATTGAGATTGGTTACTCACAGAAGTTTGCAGGTCGTTTAGATGACTCCATGGCATCTCCCGCACTAAATGACTTTTATTTCATGTTTTTAAAGATTGGAGATATTGAGCTATGAAATTACTGTGCTTGAGTTCCCTCTGTGCAAAATGGAAAAGCCGCAATAAGATGAGCTAGACCACAGTGCCATCTAGCAGCTGTATAATGAAACATATGGAATACTCAGATAAGGGGGAAAAGGAGGGGGGAAGTGTGTGTGGGGGGGTAGGAAGGAAGCACATGGAAAGGGAGTCCATCATGATCCTGCATTTAAAACAGAACCACAAAGCCCCATTTTAAATGTGGGATTTTAGGCTGGTGTAGAGATGCTCCGAGAGAGAAAACAGCAGCAATATTGACAGACACCACTCAGCAACAGATGTGTAAATCTCATCTGAGTGTTTTGGGCTTCAAGAATTAATGTATATGGGTTGTGGTCCTTGAAACTCCTTTCAAGCCAAATAACACAGAGTAGTACTACAAAATATATATTTATTGCTCCAACAGGATTAGAGAATAATACATCTTTGAAATGTTAAAACGAGCAAAACGCATGCTATATACAGTGCAATTAGGATGATTAGAAGCATAGTAGAAATAGTGGCTAGCATATTTCTCAGTAAAATTAAAGTTTTATTCTTCTCATCTATGAACTATTATAATTTTATGAATATGTACAACTTCAAGCCACCTTTAGTTTACTATTGCAGTTTAGGCCAGATCTACACCTTGTGTCATATCAACATGATCCCATCATGGTAACACTATACCCCTCTTGCAAATTTATACCTTGTAGTACACACAATGACATTTATTGTGGTATTTTGGATAATGTGGAATAAAAAGCAGGAAATAACACTATCAAAGTGGTATATTGAATGTATGTATAATGTGCCCCAACAGTTATCAGTGCACTTCAATACCATTAAAAAGCACTAGTGTAGATCTAGCCCTGATATGGTATGTCAGTAGAGATTTGTGTAATAGTAAGGATTAAAAATGCATTCAGACTGCTCTGACTTGATGCTGCAATACCAAAAAAGAATACAGCTCGCTACTATGCGTGGGATTTTACGTTAGATCATTTGCACTCCTCCAGTTCCCTGAATTGCACAAATATTACACAAGGCCCTTGACATGTGTAATATCTGCTGCAACAAACTTTGTAAAATGATGACACAGGAGACTGAAGCATGAAGCAAGCTTCACTTTAACACTGTGCATGTCTTACTACAGTGGATCTCAAAATGGCTGCCACCTGGGTCTGCACAGGTGTTCTCAGAACTGCTCCCTCTATGCACTCACACATGGGTCACTTTGGTTCTTACTGTCATTGCAATTGAAACTGGAGAACTTCCCCAAGTACTGCGCAGCCTTTAAATGCTACCGAGAATTCAAAAGGTGCAGATGTTAACATGTGTCATGCTATTGCATAGTGAGAGGAGAGGCTCGCCCCAGACATTCAGAGCACAAAATGGCCAGGGAGCCTAATTCTGTTCTTAGAATGCATGTCTGCTCCTGTGGAACCAATTCTATCAGCTTAACAAGGCTGAGCTTCTCTTCTGATTGAAAGGTCACAGCCTACTGGGGCACAGGTGCTCTTATGGCCAGTCTGGTATAGGGAGGTCAGAGGATTTCACCACGGATCTCAGTGAGGCCGAATGCCAGTGCATTCAGCCCCCCGAAATCCGTGGCAGAACAAAGCCCCCCCGCCCCACCACCCTGCGAAAAGCGTGCAAAACGGAATGCTTACCTGGCGCCATTCGTGCTGCTTTGCGAATGGCGGCTGCATCTGCGGCCACCATTCGCTTCCCCATTTTTGCCGTGATAGGCTACGTAAATACTTACGTAGCCTATCACGGCTAATGCAGGAACACCATTTGCATCCCTGCAGAGGCCGTGATAGGCTACGTAAATATTTACATAGTCTATCACAGCAAAAAAAGGGAACGCAAATGGCGGCCGCCGTAGCCGCCACCTTTTGCGCCCCTGTTTTTTTGCCGTGATAGGCTACGTAAATATTTATGTAGCCTATCACGGCCAAAAACAGGAACGCAAATGGCAGCTGCCGTAGCCACCGCCATTTGCGTCCGCAGGCTCTGCACACCTGTGAATGCACCCAGCCGGCAGCTCTGTAGAGTTGCCACAGAGCGGAGCCGGCCGGTTTAGGACTTCAGGGGGAGGTGCGAAGCGCCTTCCCCCCACTGTGAATCACCCCTTCGAAAAGGTAAGTTACTTTTGCACATCCCTAGTCTGGTAGTTCCACATCTTCTTTCTCTGCTTCCCTAGCCCCTAGCCCTGTGATATCCTAGAACTTGGAAAGTATTCTAAAATAGAACTAACGAGATCCACTGATTTCTTCCTTCTCTCACAGCCAATAGGAGAAATATATGGGCTGTGTGTGTTCCCATCATTTGTTTGTTTGTTTGTATTGAGGCTAGTGGTTTATGTAGCCTGAGGAAAATCTCATGCTTTTCGTATATTTTAAATATTATGCTGGCTATACAGTTTCTATTTCAGTGAAGACTAACCCTAAGGCAAAGCAGGTTTTGGATTTTGATGCTGTTCTTACATTCAGGCCTATTCAAATGTTGTTGTTGTTGTTGTTCAGTCGTTCAGTCGTGTCCGACTCTTCGTGACCCCATGGACCATAGCACGCCAGGCCTTCCTGTCCTGCGCTCTCTCCCGGAGTGTGCTCAAGTTCATATTCATTGCATCCGTGATGCTATCTAGCCATCTCATCCTCTGCCGTCCCCTTCTCCTTTTGCCTTCAGTCTTTCCCAGCATCAGGGTCTTTTCCAGGGAGTTTTCTCTTCGCATTAGGTGGCCAAAATATTGGAGCTTCAGCTTCATTATCTGTCCTTCCAATGAGCACTCAGGGTTGATTTCCTTTAGGATGGACTGATTTGACCTCCTTGCAGTCCAGGGGACTCGTAAGAGTCTTCTCCAGCACCACAGTTCGAAAGCATCAATTCTTCGGCGCTCAGCCTTCCTTATAGGCCAGCTCTCACAGCCATACATTACTACTGGGAAAACCATAGCTTTGATTAGACGGACCTTTGTCGGCAAGGTGATGTCTCTGCTTCTTACTATGCTGTCTAGGTTGGCCATAGCTTTCCTCCCAAGGAGCAAGCGTCTTTTAATTTCATGGCTACAGTCACCGTCTGCGGTGATCTTGGAGCCCAAGAAAGTAAAATCTGTCACTGCTTCCATTTCTTCCCCTTCTATATGCCAGGAAGTGATGGGGCCAGATGCCATGATCTTCGTTTTTTTAATGTTGAGTTTCAAACCAGCTTTTGCACTCTCCTCTTTCACCCTCAACAAGAGGCTCTTTGGATCCTCTTCGCTTTCTGCCATTAGGGTGGTATCGTCTGCATATCGGAGGTTGTTGATAATTCTCCCGGCAATCTTAATTCCGACCTCTGATTCATCCAACCCAGCATTTCTCATGATGTACTCTGCATATAAGTTAAATAAGCAGGGTGACAATATGCAGCCTTGTCGTACTCCTTTCCCAATTTTGAACCAATCGGTTGTTCCATGTCTGGTTCTTACTGTTGCTTCTTGACCCTCGTACAGGTTTCTCAGGAGACAGGTAAGGTGGTCTGGTACTCCCATCACTTTCAGAATTTGCCACAGTTTGTTGTGATCCACACAATCAAAGGCTTTAGCGTAGTCAATGAAGCAGAAATAGACGTTTTTCTGGAATTCTCTTGCTTTCTCCATGATGCAGCGAATGTTGGCGATTTGATCTCTAGTTCCTCTGCCTCTTCGAAACCCAGCTTGTACTTCCGGTAGTTCTCGGTTCGCATACTGTTGTGGCGAAGGGGCTTGCGTAACTCAGTGAAGCCATAAGCTATGCCGTGCAGGGCCACCCAAGACGGACAGGTCATGGCAGAGAGTTCTGACAAAATGTGGTCCACCGGAGAAGGAAATGGCAACCCACTCCAGTATTCTTGCCAAGAAAACCCCATGGAACGTATCACAAGGCTATTCAAATGTATTGGTAGCCAAATGCAAGACTGAACATGAAGCTGTTGTTGTTGTTGTTGTTTATTCGGTTAGTCACTTCCGGCTCTTCGTGACTTCATGGACCAGCCCACGCCAGAGCTTCCTGTCGGCCATCGCCACTCCCAGCTCCCCCAAGGTCGAGTCCGTCACCTCCAGAATAGCATCCATCCACCTTGCCCTTGGTCGGCCCCTCTTCCTTTTGCCTTCCACTTTCCCTAGCATCAGCATCTTCTCCAGGGTATCCTGTCTTCTCATGATGTGGCCAAAGTACTTCAGTTTTGCCTTTAAGATCATTCCCTCAAGTGAGCAGTCTGGCTTTATTTCCTGGAGTATGGACTGGTTTGATCTTCTTGCAGTCCAAGGCACTCTCAGAATTTTCCTCCAGCACCACAGTTCAAAAGCATCTATCTTCCTTCGCTCAGCCTTCCTTATGGTCCAGCTCTCACAACCATAGGTTACTACAGGGAATACCATTGCTTTAACTATGCGGACCTTTGTTGTCAGTGTGATGTCTCTGCTCTTCACTATTTTATCAAGATTTGTCATTGCTCTCCTCCCAAGAAGTAAACGTCTTCTGATTTCCTGGCTGCATGATAGGAACATGAAGTAGACTATGGAAAATCTCAAAGCTGCTGGGAATGTCCTTGTAGGCATTGCATCTTACAAGCATCATCAACTAGGGATGTGCAAACTGCTGCCCAGCCCCTGCCCCTGCTTGCCGGTCCCCGGACTGCACTTGAGCCCCTCCCGGCCTCGTTGAGCTCCGCAGTCACCATTTCTAAAAAAATAAAATGGCGATTGCAAAGAATGCGCATATTCTCATGTGTGAAATGCGCATTTTTGTGAAGGCACAGTGTGTGTACGAAACTGTGCATTTTCGTAAAATACTCATTTTCGCACATACACAAATATGCATGTTCCCAAAATGCGCATTTCGCACGTGTGCAAATTTGCACATTTTTGCAGTTGCCACTTTATTTCTCAGAAAATGGTGACCGCAAAGCTCAACATGGCTGCTGGTGTGAGTGCAGGCCATTTGCTGAGGGCGGGCAGGGGGCAAGCAGGGGCAGGGGCTCTGCCAGCAGGGCTCGGGGTGCGGGCAGGAGCAGGTCCGCCAGATTCCCAGACTGAATTGGGCACCTGTGCCATCCCTATTATCAACAGCCAATAGCAGAGCTCTTGCCTCTTATATCACACAAATGCATAAGCCCATCAGGAGTTTGCTGGGCCCCATCATTGGAGGCTTTTAAGAAGGCCCTGAAAACATATTATTTTATTTTGGCCTTCTCCTGATATGTTTGCTGCTGTTGCTGTTTCTATTGCTGTTTTTGCTGTTTTAAATGTGTTTTTATTGCTTTTAAAGACCATATCATTTTTTTATTATGTGTTGTATTATTGTACGCCACCTTGGGAGGGCTTCTGCCCTGAAAGGCAGCCAAGAAATATTTAAAGTAAATAGATAAATATTCAGATGTCATTGGGTAAAGAAATGTCTGGAAAGGTAGAGAGTGGTGTTACAGCAGCAGGCTCCTCCCCTACCTATTAGAACTTCTGAAGAGAACTGCTGTGTGCATAGCTAAGGACATGTGTAGAACTTTCTGTGCCATCAAGAAACCTATAAAGGCAGAGTTCCTGATTATGTCGAGAGTGACCCCTGCATGACCCGCTATATGCGCAGTGGCTCTTTTCACATTCGTATGAATGTGTGCAGGTCGGGGAAACAGTCTTCTACCATGATGCTGCTTACTCACTCTGTGCATGCATTTAGCTCTATTAACAGGGCTATAGCTTTGTAGACCAGGATATCAAAGACATCTGGGTTGGGGCAAGAGACTGACAAGCCATTTTGAACTGTATGGATAACTGTGCTTTGTGTGACACAAAAGCAGGATCACTATAAAACAGGAAGGGGGGATCTTCAGCCTGTGGGGGCTAATCTGGCCCTCAGAGGTCCCCCATCCAGCCCTCAGAACCTCCTTGGATTCTTCCAGGGCTGGAGGTTGAGCATGATTGGAGATAATTGCTGGGAATGTTACAACCTCATCTGCAAGTTACTGGAAGGGGGAGTGTTGCAGTTAGTAAGTTAGTTCATAGGAGTTTTGACCATAGCTAACCTTAGGATCTCTATAGACTACAATGTGGTTTCCTGTGATTTCTTCCTTTTGCTCCTGCCCTCCCCCCCCCCATGACCTCCACCATTGCTGGGAGCACGTGTGTTTGGTCTCACTCCTGCCTGTGTAACGGAACACAAAATAGACTGAACACACTCCTTTGAAATTCTACGCTGTACCTGCATTGTATATGCAAGAATATTTGTGAGTAAACTGTTTTCTTCCTTCGTTGAAGAAGAGTGTGTTCTCCTTCATTGTTCTAAGATAGACTTGTGTGCATGTGGGACTGGTAAATGCGCAGTCTGTTTTGCCTTTTGTTTTTTCTCTGCTATTTGCCTTTCCAACAGGAGGCATCGTCTCTAAATAATCCCATCAATAATAGCAGGGTTTCCACTCATGTTAATGGAGATAATGGCAGGGATGCCATGTGCAAAGCTGGGTACTCAGCCAGCACTGGGAAGAGCTGCTCCCCCCAGTGCCAGCTGAGGCCCTTTCTCCATGCCTCTCTCAGCCCAGGGAAAGACAAAATGAGTGGGGGGATGACATCAGTGGGGGTGGCTACACCCACTGATATCATCTAGCCTGTGGAGGTCCTGGGAGGGGGGCCCCGTGGAGGGCCTGGAGCGGGGGCAAATCATAAAGAAGTTCCCCATCCCTGATGTAAAAGATACTAAGCTGGATCCAGATGAAGCCAATTGTACTTAGGTCCCACTGATGCCAGTGCAGAAAGTTGGTCCTGAGTTAGCTTAGCCCCACTGATTTAAATAGTAACTTGGTACAACCAACTTGGGACCAAACTACATGTGACATTAAGGATGCAATCCTATCAAGATAGGCGGCCGCCTCTGAACTCGAAGGCAACCACCTATCCAAAGCAAGGCAGGAGAGGCACGTTTTCGGCTGTCTAGCTGTGTTGGGGGGGCGACTAGGGGAGGAGGCTGCTGTACAACACATTGGGTGTGTCGTGCATGCCGCTCCGCTCTCCCCGTCCCGGACGCCCCCAGTCCCGCTTCTTTTCAGTCGCTCTGTGCTCCTCTTCCGAGCGCAGAGGATGGGGCTTCTCCACGCTGCCTCCGAGGCAGCACGGACGTGGGAGGAGATCAGTTTTCCGGGAAACAGCATATCCTATGGCCCTCTAGACAGTGTCTAGTGGCCACAGGATTACTCCTTAAATGTTTATTTGCATTTACTGTGCAGGTGTTTAAAAATGCAAATTGTATCAGGTTTTTTTTTTTTGCGGGGGGGGGGGGGGAGATTGGGTATTCCTCTCCACAAAGTAAATACAAGCTTCAGAGGAACAGTCTTCCTTAGACAGCAAAGAAGGAAATGATTGAACCCCCACCACCATACCGGCTGCACTCCTGATTATCAGTTCCATCGCACCCCATACACTGATAATTTTTTTTAAAAAAGAAACTCTTTTGAATGCAAATATGCATTTAATGTCACATGTAGTTTTGCTCTAAGTTTGGGTCCAAACCACTAAAAAGATGTGAAACCCTATCATTGTGTTATCTTTCAGTGAAGAGGAAGGACAACTTAAAACTGAGCTCACTTGTGTAGGAATATTGTACAACATCATGCAATGCTAGTACCATCTTCTTATGGAATAATCTCTTATTAATGCTGTCCTGATAAATATCTACTGAAGGCAGATCATTAATCTTATTTATTTATTTAAAAGCAGAGATAGATTATTATAGTTGATTTCTGCATTTAGTGTGGTCCCTCCCTGTAGGTATTGCATATTAATTTCATGATTTCTCTCGAGTTCAACAGCAGACAAATTTAATTAAAGCTTAACTGGCCCACACAAAGGAGGGCAAACGTGCTCTCATATCAGTAAATGCTACTGAGAAAAGTCATCTTGCTTTCCCTGCAACACACGGATAGAAGAGATTTCCATTCAAGGCTCATCATTAGTATATATGCTTCAGAATTATTTACTACATTTCTATACTGGCCACAGCCGAAGCTCTCTGGGTGGTTTACAAAGGTTAAAACATTACAAATGCAATATGCAAAATTTAAAAATATAAGAATACACAAACAGACAGTATACACAAAGACAAAGTTTGGCTCCTTTATACATGTTTTTTCTGGGGGGTTTCTTTCTCTGCCTTTCTATATGTTTCATGACACAGTCACTAGATGGTATAGCAGGATTGCATAACATGGAGAGTTTAGTGGCTCCATTCAGGATATACCAGACTTTCCCCGTTAAGAAAAAAATTGTGATAATGCTAATGGTTGCAAATCATGGGAGAGGCCATGGGGGATGATGAGATATAAAGGACCCATAAATTACTGTGAGTGCTGAGAAGAAAATATGTCCTTGGCTGAGCAATGGGAGCTATCCAGTGGTACAATCAACCTCCAAAGTCAACTGTTTTATCATGGAACTTGATGGATTACCACACAAAACTACCACATAATTCTACTCCACCTGCATGTTAAGAATTGGCAGCAGTCTCAGCAAGAATCCTGGCTTGATAACTTATTAAACGTGGATATCAAGGCCGGCCCACCCATGAAGCAGGGTGAGGCACCTGCATCAGAGAGGGAGGAGTGGTGAATTGTGCCACCCTGCCCCTGTCAGGAGGACCCACCACCATAGCCTCAAACCATAGCCTTCTCTCTTGCCTCAGGTGGCAAGAAACCTTGCTCAGGACCTGGTGGACGGGCATTTCTACATGAGGCTTTTATCCCCCTTTACTTAGAAGCCCCCTTTACTGGGGCTTCTGCTTCCAGATTCTTTGTGGGATTAAGATCAGCTCCTTTATACGTGCTTTTTTCTGAGGGTTTTCTTTCTCTGTCTTTCTATATGTTTCATGACACAGTCATTAGATGGTGCTGTGGTATAGCAGAATTGCGTAATTACATGGAGAGTTTAATCACACCATTCAGGATATATCAGACTTTCCCCATTAAGAAAAACAACACACACACACACACACACACCCCGTGATTATGGTCACAAATCATGGGAGAGACCCTGGAGGATGACAACATCCTATAAAGGACCCACAAACTACTGTGAGTGAGCAATGCGAGCACACAATAAAAGCCTTGTGTAGAAAGGCTCAATATCACAGATCTGTAACAGTATATGCTAGAGCTCTGTGCAAATGGCCTCTCAAAATTCTCCACCCTATTTTTGGGCAGAGAAATTTAGAGGACAATTTCATTGGATTTCTCCTGGGGAGGGGAAATCCTACAACAGTTTCTCACAGGTAGGGCTCACCTTTGGCAGGGCTTGTAGTGCAGCTTCTTTCTTTTTTCCTAAGGGTTTTTGGTTTTTTATGCTTCCACTGCAAGTGGCAACAGCATCAACTGTACTGGCAGCCTAGTCCCAATTTTACATCCACCACAATGCATGTGTGAGGGGGAGGCAGTCTTGTGTCCAGCTCCAGGAAAGAGGTGGAACTAGTGCTATGCCAAAATCTGTCCTCCCCCAATTTCCTGAAAGTTTTCTTTCCCATGAAAGAGCTTCCATTTTTATGTTATTTATTTTTTGCCTCCTTCAGGATGTTTTAGAATGTATTTATTATTTATTATGGTGGTGTTCTTGAGCTTACCTTATCACTGTGAGGTGGCTGAGGGTGGTGTGTGTGTGTGTGTGTGTGTGTGTGCGCTTTGTTCTATTATACTTTCTCCATTGCTCTGCACCAAGCTGCTTGCACTTCCTGATCTGAAAAACCCCTATGGGAAGAACTACCTCATGATATCTTTCCATGGGCTTTAATTGAGGTGTGGGGAGCTGAGGAACCTATAGGCTGCCAGAGAGATGATTGTACAATGAAAGACAGAACACACATGTACACTCCTCAGCCACCTCTGAAATAAGGTGGCTTTTCTTTTCAGAAGCAATCTCTTTTCTATCAAATTGAATGAGGGTGGTGGAAAGAATTGTGGGAGAAATTTTCTGCACAGCACTAGAATATGTCCTTCCTGAGCAAAGACCAGACAAGCTTTGGCCTCCAGCTAGCCATGATGTGATTCACCAAAGGAACTGATATAACGTTTATTCAAGTCAGTCTTCTTCTGCAGACGGAAAAAGTGATGACAGATGAAAAGTCGATTGTCAGAACCTTGTCATGTTTTTAATTGTTTCTAAGTTGTTCTTGATTTATTTTGTAAAGGCTTTGACTTTTCCTGACTTTCTGTGTGTGCTTCTCATGAAATGTTCGCACAGACAGATGGATGGCTGTCATAGATCTGTTATTATTTTTGCACCTCCCATCCTCCTTTTCTTCTGTTGTCTCTCCCTCCCATAATGTCTGTTTCTCTGCCTTTTCCTCAGTATAGATTGTAAACTCTTCGGATTGCATTTTGTTTAAGTTAATCTGAACAGCACCATGTGCAATGATGGTACTATACCATTATTATCATCACCATCAACACTATGCCTGGACCAGTTGTGATGCAGTCTTTATCTCATGGGGGTCGCATTGCCTTGTAGCCCTGTTTCATGAAATCCAAAGGATGTTTTATTGGGTTTGGTTCAGATGAATGGTGGGCAGTTAGGTGTGAATTTACCCAGAGTCATGTGCAGTGTTTAAAGGCATAAGCATACTAATTTGTTGGAGCAGTTGGCAATTTTTATGATTTTAGACTTGTTTCTGATAGCTGTATTCACAAGTGAAGGCCACACTTTTTGCTACTAAGATAGCGATGGGCAGATCACTTACCCCATTCCAGCTGGGGGGGTCCGCAGGCGGGGGAAGGCAATCCCTTCCTCCCCCTGGAATCTTGATCCTGCAGAGCCAGCCGCCTGCTCCGCATTGCTGGCGAATGGTGATACGGCTGGCAGCCATTGCCGTGCCGTATCGCTATACTAAGTCTCTGGACGCAAATGGCATAGTGGACGCCATTTGCGGCTGTAAAGCTGGTAGATTAGCCTAAATGCAGCCATTTATGGCTGCATTTAGGTTAATCTACCAGCTTTATGGCTACAAATGGCGTCTACTATGCCATTTGCGTCCCTGGTTTTTCATGTGATAGACTACGTAAATATTTGCATAGCCTATCACACGAACAGGGATGCAAATGGCATTTGCGTCCCTGTTTTTATTTGCTTAGCCTATCATGTGAAAAAACAGGGATGCAAATGGCATTGTGGATGCCATTTTCAGCCGTAAAGCTGGTAGATTAACCTAAATGCAGCTGTAAATGGCTGCTTTTAGGCTAATCTACCAGTTTTACGGCCACAAATGGCACCCACTATGCCATTTGTGTCCAGAGACTTAGCACAGTGATACGGCTGCCGGCCGTATCGCCAGCAATGGGGAGCAGGCGGCTGGTTCCACAGGATCAACGCACAGAGGGATCCAACCCGGACGGATTCCGGGGAGAGGCGGAGGTGAGTGCTCCGTTCCGCCATGGGCCCCAGTGGGGCTGGTTTCTTGGAATCCAGCCTCATTGGGGTCCGTGGCAGAATTCTCCCCCATCCCTATACTAAGAGAAGCTAAAACACAGTAGTTGCTTTGCACAGTAGCTGTACGATTTGTACGTTCTAACTGATAAGGATGCTCTTACTATGCTGTGAGAAATTTTCTTTGCTGTCAAGAAGAGAGCCTCACCTTTCTCCTTCTGGGTGAAGGGAGATGTCTTCTGACAGTCTGATGAGACAGGCCCTATACAGTCCTGAGCAGATTGGCCTATCTGTCCTCGTCTGAGAGGGGGAAGGTGTGCCACTTGCTCAGATAACCAACCCCATGGGACAGCACCCGTCACTTCCCTGGGAACTGAGGTGACTGAACTGAGAGTTAAGGGTATGTGTAAGCTTTCTTTGTTTGCTTTTATTCTCTGCATCTGTTTTCCATCAATAAAACATCATTCCATGCCACCCTGCAAGGAGCTGTAGATTTAACTAATGCGTCATGGCAAAAAATGGAGATGAAAATTAATGGGCTAGAAGACCGAGTGGCAGGTAATGAAACTATGACACAAATTTGTTTTAAAAATGCCTCTGATAGAATTTCTCAACTGGAGGCCTTCATGAGGAGATCCAATGTACGTATTATTGGGATTAAAAATCTGTCTAATGATGTAAAATTGCCTATTTTTTTGGATAAAATTTTGCATGAGATGCTCCCTATCCCATCTGATTATTTATTTGATATTGAGTAGGCATTTCATGTGCCAAATGCTAAAGGGACTGATTACATGATCATAGTCCAATTTGCAAAAGTCTCTACAAAGAATTATATCCTGCATTTGGCAAGAGGGGGTGGAAGCCTTTCCTGGAAACAAGATAGAGTTATGTTATTTCCAGACTACATCAAAGAGGTGGTGAATAAAGAAGGCAATTTATCAAAGCATAAAATATGGCAAAACAAATTAACTTACAATATTACTTAAAATATCCTGCTACACTTTGTATTGTGTCTGAAGGTCAGATGAAGAAGTTTCAAAACCATGAAATGGTGGAGGCATGGCTGAACATAAAAATGCATGAGAATTCTGTTACAACCCCATGAACTGGAATCTTTAAACAAGCTTTATTAACGGCTTGTGTTTAGTCTACATGATCCAGGCTATGTCAGAAGATAAATGATTATACATATATTCATTTATTCTCTTTCATCTTTTTTTTTTCTTACTTTTCTTTATATTTTTATTTCAAAATAGATATGGTATGCTGTATTTAAATTTATTGTTTGAGGGTAATTGTGTACATGCATTTATATATAAAATATATTACTGATTGTTGAAGGTTTATTGTAAGTTTTATTATTATATAACACTATATTTCTTCTTCTTATAATTATTATTATTAATATAGGCTACTGAGAATGAACTGTAGACCTGTTTCTTTGATATAAGATTGATGATATGATATTGAAATGTAAGGTTGTTTATTAAATTGTAAGATTGTTAAGGTTATAGATATAGTTTTTTAAAATAGAATGGCATTGGAGGCTGGGGGGTATTGGAGTTTAAACTTAATTCTTTAAAGGGGAGGGGGAGGGAAGGGGAAAGAATCTTCTTTTTTCTTCACTTCCTTTCCTCCTCCCTTTTCCTTTTCTTTTTTTTTCCTTTTTCCTTCTCTTTTTGTTATTGTGGTGTCCTCATCAGAACATTGTATTGTTGGGAAATTGTAGTATTGATCAGGTTATTGGTAATTTTGGTATTGTTTATTTCATTTATAAAGATAAAATAAATAAAAATATATTCAAAAAAATAAAAAATAAAGCATCATTCTTTCACACAAGTGGATTTGAGTCATATTGGTATCCTTGAATCTGTTTAGTGTCGGTCCTGGCTGGAGCAGGCCCCAGATTTAAGACAGATTTGTTCCTACAAATCTGAAGACTTGGTAAAGGACATGTTAGTCTCCTTCTCATTATCAGTATAGGTTTTAGTATTTTTCCTCACCTTTAGAGGCTAGGAGCTTTTCTATGAGAGGCATTTATTGCACACTCATAAGTCCTCACTCATGGTTGTTCACAGGTTCTTTAGACAAAGTCATGACCTCCAGTTTCACTTCTGTTTTTTAATAGAACTTGGGGGGGGTGTTTTGGGGGGGCAGAGTGGGGAAAATGCGGTATTATTTGTGAAAGCAAAACAAAACATATTTCCCAAATTGTGTAATTGCATTATTCTGCTATACCACAGCACCACCTAGAGGTTATGTAGCAGAAACACAGGAAAAGAAAAGCTGTGTAGAGCTTGGATCTCAATTCTGTGAGGAAACCAAAAGTAGATATAGCAGATTAACAGCCTTGTGTAGAAAAAAAGATCTAGTGGCAATGGACAAAGAAGCCATGGGTTTTACAAGGCAAGCTAACTGCAAGTCTAGAAAGCTCAGAGTTTGGCAGTTGGTGTTCCCTTGGAAGCCAAGAGGGAATTTAGGAGTTATGCTCAGAGATTTGCCAGATGAGTAAAGATGGATGAACAACCAAGGAGGGGTGAAGCATCAAGGACCACTAGGGAAATGGTTTACTTCAGTCTTTGGCTTAAGACTGACCCCATCAGGATGCTCAGCTTTTACAACAACAACATGTACACAGAAACATCTGCTAAATAAATGTATCAATAGGCAGCTGAATACAATTATAGATGCAAAATGGGAACAATCATAGCCAGGAAAGATAATGAAATTTGAGTTGAGATACTGGCAGGGATTCTGTCATTCTGTATACATAAGTATAGGTTTGACTGTCAGATAAAACTCACAAATATCAAAGTTTCTTTATATCTGCAGTATTGAATTTCACTACTGGGACTAGCAGGGGGCAGGAGAGAACCACACCTGTACATGGTTGTGATAATCTGTTATTTCTGCTAGATAATTTGTATATAGCATTTTGCCTTTGCTCCAGCATTTGTTTGGCATCATAGGTGGTGTTTTAGATGTCTCTGTGAAGAAAATCTACCCATAGAGGCTCATGCAAGTGAACTGGGCAGGAATGCAAGACAATATCTCTTTCCCTAAATACAGGTTACTTACTGGAATACCTGCTCATTAGCATTCTATAGGATGTGCTAGTCAAAGATATGACAGGTGCTTACCAGAATACCACTTAGAAGCTGCTGGCAGTAGCTGGTGGAGATAAAAGCTGATATTTTGTCAGGGAGTAGCATAGTATGCAGTTGCCAATGTAGAAATAGTCCATTGCATTCTCAAGGTGAGGAAGCTGGATTTTCTTCCCTTTTGGAAACTGACCGAAAATGCTTATTACTAAACTTTCACTTCTCCAGGGGTATACTTAAGCCATGGCAGCATATGCAATGTCCTGTTAGTCAGGGTTAGTAGTTACGCTTCTTTCTGCTGTCTCCTGATGCAGTCACTACATACAGGTGAAAAGGGAAATGGAGAAAAATGGGGTGGGAACACCAGAAACCAAAGGAAACAAAGAAGAGGCCGAATCTCAAAACAGTACTGAAAAATGAATATTTACCGATATTTATCCAATGCTAATAGCCCTTAGGAAAACCAACACATTTCAGTTGATGGCAGGGCTGGCCCTACCACAAGGCAAAATGAGGCAGCTGCTTCCTCAGGCAGCAGATGCCAGGGGGCATGGAGCAGAGGTACTGTATATACCACAAGGCTTGCCCTGTGCCCCCTAAGCTACCCTGCTATCCTCAGATGGAGGACACTGTCCTGTTGCCACTGTTAATTCAACGGCCAGTTTTGTTAGCTTCTGAAATGGAATGGAGAGATGCCATCTTGTACTCCACCTCAGGCAGCAAAATGTCTTAGGTCAGCCCTGGTTGATGGCAATCTCCTTCAGGGGCACTGAGATAGCAAACAAAGAAATAACATGAGTAAAGCATAATAGAGAAAATTATAAATATAGGTATTCACTATAATAAAACTATTCATGATTTTTTTTTTAAAAAAACTTTCTTTATGCAGACCCTAAAACCTCAACTAATCATAATACATACTGAATAATCACACCAAATATACTTATTAAACATTTAATAAAACACTTGAAGGTACATCTTAAGCCTAAAATATCCCACATCCTAAAATACAGAGGCAAGAAAGTCCCTCTAGGAATGGAGTATTCACAAGCCCTATTCAGGTGTGATTTTTTCAAGTATCTCTAGTACTCAAGTGGAGAGCAGGACTGTGCTTAGTAGCTCTGCCCCCATATCACACACATCAAGTTGCCCCTCCCCCTAATATCCATATGTACAACACAAATGTCTGCAGGAAGAGGCCTTTTCATGTACAGCTGCATGTGTAATGGAGTCCATGTGACCCGGAAGCCTGCGTGATTTGGGTTCCAAGTAGGGTGGCCATGTGTCCTACTTTACATTCCTCTATTTGAAGGCATCATCTATTTGAAGGGTTGACCAGTCCAAGTCTGGTTTAAAGACAGAGAGCCCTAAGAAAGGAGAACAGGGGCCATGAAGTTGCCCAGCGGCAGTTGACACCCAGAGAGACACCAGACTGAGCAGGCATGCAGGTCATTTATTATCCACCTTCCCCACTATGGTGAGATGTATTGTATTTCTATTTAAATAATAATTATTATTATTCTTGGATTCCTGCATTGAGCAGGGGGTTGGACTTGATGGCTTTGATGGCTCAACCCTTCTCTAAATTTGCATCTATACATATAAATGAGCCTATACCAATTTTATACAAATCTGTGTTTGCTTTTGTCCTCTCTTTTCATGATGAATGTGCTCTTTTTTGGTGATGCAGACATCCTCATTTTAAGTGGACACCCCAGTTCCAGGTCATGAGGAAGTCTTTGTACGTACAGGTCCTCTCTCTGCAGACGTTTGTATGGCACACATGGACCCCAGGTGGAGGGGCCCCTTGATGCACATGATATCAGGGGTGGAGCTGTTTAGTGCAGCCCCACTCCCAGCTTGCATGCTGGAGTTAATAACAGCAGGACAGGGCTACAGAGGAGATCCAGAAAGAAACATTAGTAATAGCACTGTGCCAAATTTTTCAACGTATTTATTTTTGACCATTTGTTGGAGGGGAAGGGCAAAAATAAACTGCACCTAAAAATTGTGGGAAGTGGTGAGAATTTTGGAGAAATTTCTCAGGGTGGAGAGCTTTAGTGCTTACCTTACTGTAAGGAAGTGGCAGAGGGGTGTGTGTGTGCTCTTTCTTTTACTACCCCCCCCCCAATCCTTGCAGCCTCTCTGGCTCCATAAGTTTCTCAGAAAGCCCCCTGAAGGACAGAGCTAGGACTTCCTTCGTTGGGGTTTCCAATGCTGCTGCCTGTTGAAGGCCTGAAAGCTGAGAGAGTATACGTTGTTGTTGTTGTTGTTGTTGTTGTTGTTAAAAGGACTTTTAATAACAATAAAGCACATTTTTTTAAAAATGCCCCTCTTGGCTTTTAGGCACTCAGCAGGCAGCAGCACAGGAAAACCCCACAGGAGGAAGGCCTGGCTAAGTCTTCCAGGGGGCTTTCTGAGAAGCTCAAACAGCTGGAGAGGCTGCAAGGACAGAATGCGGGGGGATGATAAAAGAAAGAGCACACAGGTGCCCCTCTCCCACCTCCTTACAGTAAGGTAAGCAGTGGAACCCTGCTCCCTGAGAAATTTCAGAGGAATTCTCAACAACCCAACGAGAGAGGCAGAAAACAACAGCCTCTTTTGCAGGGAAACAAAGAGATTGCAAAAGGGCGGGTGGTGTTTCGGCACAGCACTAATTAGTAGTCAATCTGTCTGTAAAGATGACCATCACGTTCTTAATAAAGCAATGCCTCATGTTCCTATAGCTAAACATGGTGTGCTGCAAATATGGATGGATTTATTCTATTTTATCAGAACCATCAGATTAAGACTTTAGTTTGTTTGTTTCCTTTGCAAAAGGCAACAGAGACATCTTCCACTAGTTTCTGCTTCCCTAGAGCATGTGGCATGAGCTTTAGGATGGCAGCTCTCAACCAGCCCAAGACTCAGATAAAACCTTTTAAAGATTCTCCCCCAATACCTAAATTCCTGTCTAGGTTTCTCTCTGCTTGAAATGCTAATACCTAAAACATCTCGAAATGCTCCTCTCCCATGAACTGCTGTTGTGCAACAGCCAAGGTTTAAGGAAAAACCACACATATTAATTAATGACACAGGAGGGCAATTCTTATCAAGATTACAGTGCATGGCGGGGAGGTTTATGTTTTCCCTCCCCACCCATGGCCCCCTTGAAATCTGTCTCCCCATGAAGCTCAGAAAGTTAGCGGGGGGGGGGGGATCTCACATTGGTGCTGAAGGCAGTGTATTAAACCCCAGGCCTGGAGAGAAAGAAACAATAGCAAATGAAAGCTGTGAAAATTATCAAGTTATGTTTTGCCTCATGTGGCACAGAGTGGTAGGCAGCAGTATTGCAACCGAAACTCTCCCCACGACCTGAGTTTGATCCCAGCGAAAGCTGGGTCCCGGGTAGCCGGCTCAGGTCGACTCAGCCCTCCATCCTTCCGAGGTTGGTAAAATGAGTACCCAGCTTACGATTGGGGAAGGCAATGGCAAACCACCCTGCTACAGTCTGCCATGAAAATGCCAGCAAAAGCGGCATCCCTCTAGGACTCAGCAATGACTCGGTGCTTGCACAGGAGGAACTTTTCCTTTCCTTATGTTTTGCAGTGAAACAGGAGGTGCAACAGCTCAGAGAGGTTTGGGGACTGAGTGTTCATTTGACAATTCCGCTCCTTTCTGACAGTGTCCAATGTCACTGTCATTTTTCTAAATTAGATCAGGCACAGAACTTCAGGACTGCAGGCCAAATCTGGCCCATCTGGGTTGAAATGCCTCTTCTAAGGCTGAGTTACTGGCAAGAAGAGCTTTGATTGAAAATATGCCGGCATTGTGGGCATTCTGCCTGCCACTGGAATGCCCCTGCTACGAGCATCTCTGAAATTGAATTTGGTCTTTGGACTGCAGGAAGTTCAGCACCCATGAGATATAGTGTTTGCCAGTGTTGATCTGGCCCCTTCCATGTGTGAGGCTCAGGGGCAATTACTCATATTCTCCCCCAGCCCATTAAAAAAAAAAAAGTTTATGCATTCTGGAAAGCTTTAGGGCTTGGCTTTATAAGGTCACAAAGAAGAGAAACAGGTTCTCAGGAGGCAAAGATAAATTTATTAGAGGAAGCCCAGTGCATTTCAGCCTTTTAAAAATTATTTTTAGGCCTTTTTCAGGGGGTAGAGAAAAAAATCTGCAGATTTTTTTCACAGCAAAAGATGGTCTCCTGTGTCAGTCTACTGATCTACTGAGTCACCAGTAGATTGACACAGGAGACCATCTTTTGCTCTGGCCTAAAAACAAGGAAAAGGCTGAAACGTATTAGGCTTCCTATAATAAATTTATCTTTGCACCCTGAGAACCCATTTCTCTTCTTTGTGATTGACTTTCAGTGCTCACCTCCTTCTGTTTTCTTGGCTTTATAAGGGACAGGAAGGACCAGACACATATTTTCTCCTCTCTTTTTTTTTGGAGCTGGGAACAAAACATCTACTTGTTCCTCCCTGATTTTTAAACTGCAAAAGTAGGAGAGCATGGGCCTGTGAGAAGAAGTGGCAATTCTTAGAAGCTTCCATATATTCGTTTGCGACCCGGTGTGGGTTTCTTCCCCCCATGCATCCGAGAGCTGGGTGCAAATTTTCAGTAAGATGAAAGGTAAAGGTAAAGGTGTCCCCAACCAGTCGTGTCCGACTCTAGGGGGTGGTGCTCATCTCCATTTCTAAGCCGAAGAGCCAGCGCTGTCTGAAGACGCTTCCGTGGTCATGTGGCCGGCATGACTGAACACCGAGGTGCACGGAACGCTGTTACCTTTCCCACCGAGGCGGTACCTATTTATCTACTTGTAATTTCTTGCTTTCGAACTGCTAGGTTGGCAGAAGCTGGGACTGAAGACGGGAGCTCACTCCGTCACGCGGCACTCAGGTCTCAAACTGCTGTCCTGCCGACCTTCCGGTCTGCAGTTCAGCGTCTTAACCACTAAGAAGATGACTTAAAAGTACAACCAATAAAATTTAATGCTGAGAATGTGGAGACCGTATTTAATTAATTTAAATATATTTCAAATACAAATAAAACAAATTTGCACTTTAAGAGCCTGAGGCAGCATGGGAAGCGGGGGGAGATGAATTACTTCTTTCATCTGTGAAATGATGAAACATTACACAGATGTGCCTCAGTAGTAAGAGCTGCAGTAGTACTAGCCCAGCAAGGGGAATACGGCACAAAATGCTGCATTTGCAGCAAAATCCAACTCTTTGCATTCTACCACTGCATTAATTGCAGTAGTGCGGAGCACTTTATAACTCCAGCTCACTTCTGCAAGAGATTTGGAGACATAGACCAAAAACTTCTATCATCATTGCTTGGAAGTAGCTGAAGTGTGCATGTTCCACTGCTAAAGGCAGCCATGCAGCATGTTACCTGCTACATCTCCGGGTGGAATGGGTAGTGAGATGTCTGGGCTCCTCCATCCTTCTAGAGCCTATGTCTTTTCTCCAGTCTTTGCAATTGTATACCCATGAGAAATTGTATACCCAAATACTGAGGAAAAAAAGAGAAGAGAGCCAGTGTGGTGTAGTGGCAAGAGTGTTGGACTAGGAGCTGGGAGATCCGGGTTCTAGCCCCACTCGGCCATGGAAGCTCACTGGGTGACTTTGGGCCAGTCACAGACTCTCAGCCCAACCCACCTCACAGGGTTGTTGTTGTGAGGATAAAATGGAGAGGAGGAGGAGAATGTAAGCCGCCTTGGGTTCCTTCCAAGAGGAAAAAAGGCGGGGTATCAATGCAATAAATAAATAAATAAAGAGATACTGGAATAAGTTTGGATTTTTAAAGGTACTTTCACTCATCTTGCATCAAATGTGTTTGAGCAAATTCATTTTTTCTATCATAAGAATTACATTTTAATTAGAAACCTTAACTGTAGTTGTCTGTGGCAAAAACTTACTGGTTGTCTGGTAGCTTATAAGCAGCCATTTCTCCTAGACAACATTGTAGACGTAAGTCCAATCTTCTCTACACAAGGCTTTTCAACCCACTCCTACTGCTTCCAGATTCTTTTCAGGATTGAGGTCAGATCTCTACACACCTTTTTCCCCCCACCCCATATTTTGGTACATTTTGCAACATTATCTTCATATTGGTGGGTAGAGCCTAGTGGGATGCATCAGATATCAACATTACCCCTCCCCCACTTCCTCAGTGGAAAGTTTCTCTACATAGAGCAATACCTGCCCTGACCACATAAATGGTCCCTTCTTATAATACCTATTAATGTTTTTACCTGTAAAAAGGGGTGGGGGTGCAAGCTTATTCCTACAGAGATCAAATACAGTTTCTGGATACTCTTCAATTTCTTTTCTAGGTATAGTTTGGGGTCTGTGTCTACTCATCCCCCTCCCTGTATTTACTGAAGGAGCAATCCTCAGAACTAATGCTGAAATAGCTTCCTCTACAGGGATTGCTTTGAAAGTAAGTCTGCAATCAAACTGAGGCTATTCTCACAAGTAACACATTGGATCTATATTCTGAAATGTGAATATAAAACCTACATTGGCTAGAATATACATTCAGTTTAAAATAGACTCTGTCCTTCAGTAACATTAGAATATATAGGATCCTATCTTTTTCCCCATCATGGAAATCAAGGCAATATACATGGCATTCATGCATGGTCTCCCATCCAGGCACTAACCAGGCTTAGCTCTGCTTAGCTTTGTCTAGGTAGTTACATCACATGCCCTCAGACCATGCTCTGTGAGATAATAATGTTTGCCAGTTATCAATTCAAGACTGAGAAGCAGTGTCACTTGTGAACATATCCTGAAATTTGAAATTGGTGGGAATTGTAAGTAATTCCCACTGATTTCAAATCTCAGAATATGTTCACAAGTACACCGCTTCTCAGTTTTGAATAGATCACTGGCAAACATTATTATGACAGTGGATTCAAGATTCAGGTATGTTTAGATTTGATACCTGCTATTTAGCTGGCTTTAGGAACATGGTCTTAAGTATCTGACTTTAAGCTGCACCAATTTACCTTTTTCTCTTATTACCAGTGAGAATTGACAATTGAGACATTGTTCTTGCACATAAAAGCAAGACATTTTCAATTTTGAGATAATTTCCTTCCTAACCTTCCCCCCACCTCAAAA
The DNA here is from genome assembly GCF_057233095.1 of Heloderma suspectum. Lineage (NCBI taxonomy): Eukaryota > Metazoa > Chordata > Lepidosauria > Squamata > Helodermatidae > Heloderma > Heloderma suspectum. Next base: position 78,023,346 of record NC_139462.1, read on the forward strand.
AAAAAAAGAAAGAAAGAAAAAGAAAATCACATCTTCAGCATCAGCTGGCGGAAAATAGGCATTTCTCACTCGCATCTGCCTGTGAAGGGAAAGTATGATTGCTTCTGCAGGTTTCTAAAACCAAAGGGACTGTTCATGGACCATATTCATACTTCAAAGGTGCAATCTTAATGCACCACAGTCAGTGTGATGTCTCCCCAGTCCCCACCCACTGGCTTTAGTGGGAGTATGATCACAGCTGGTGCAAACTGACAGAATTTGTCCCTGTCATTATGTTGGCTTTCAGCAGCTTTGCAGTGGCTCTGTAGTGCAGTTACTGATTTTTCATAAGGAAGTTTGACAGCTCTTTTAGCCCTCACTCTCCTACACACACACACACACACACACACACAGTGACACACCTATTATCTGATTCAGCTTTTCCATTTAGGACTAAAACTGAGCAGTTGAAATCATCCTTTTCTCCATGCCCCGTATGTTTCTACCCAACGGTTGGGCATCTGTGATGCAACTCCTCAGATGATTGGCAACCTAACACCAATTTGCTAACCTTGCTTCAGATGCACAGGCTACTTTTCGTCATGCAGAGATGAAGGATCCTAAAATGTTTCTACTACTCTGTAGGTACAAAATCAGTGGGAAAATATGTGTCATATTTAGCACCAGTTCACATGGCCATACTGGTGGATCTTGGGTGAACCGATCACATGTTTAGGGATATATGGATTGTGTAAAATCCATTTTGTCTGTGTTTTGCCGATTGTCAGATGCCTTTCATTCTGTCATCCGCCCATCGATAGAATCATTTTTTTTTTGTTTCCAAATTTGCACAAGCGAAAATGCACATTTTCCCCAAATTATGCAAATGCCTCCCAAATGCACATTTTCACACTTTAGCCTATGGGGGAAATGTGCATTCTGGCCAGTTTTTAAAAAATATTTTTGCATATTTTTATATGACAAAATTTGCACAAAATTTGAGAAAATTAGAAAAACAGTCCGCAAGTCTGCAAAATCCACCTGACAGGGGAACAGCTGGTCTGCTGCAGAATCCATGGGTCAGATGCATAAAAATCCGAACTCATTTGGTTCCATTGTGGATTTCTCTGACATTCTTACACATGCTAAAGCAATCATGCTTGCCCCTCTCACGTCAGCATAGTTTTACCATGACATTGCCAACTCACTTGCAACAGTTTTCAGTAGTCAGTTCCTCCCTGTGGTCAGGTCACACATACTGCCCATAAAATTTATGAATTTGTGAATGATGTATATATAGTCATATTTACATGCACATTTTAAAAGGGATGGGTAATCTGCCCATTTCAGTTCTGTACAGTTTCTTTCTTTTTTTTTTAATCTTAAGGTCATTTCTGCTCCATTCTGCACCAGTGTACAATTTTTTAAAAAGACGTCTGCAGAAAAATTCATACATATCTTTATGCAAATGTCTCCTGCTATATGCATTTCATGCACCTTTTTCCAATCTATGCATTTTTGTGTGCACTTTTTGCTAATGTAGACATTTTTTCAAACTATTTTCCCTATTATAATGCATTACTGTGCACAATTTTAATTACTGTGTATATTTTTGTGTGCATTTTTACAAATTGTATGGATTTTTGTGTGCACTTTCTCCTAATGTTGCACTGTGCTTTTTTTTTTTTTTAATGGAGAACAGTAGCAAAACATTGAGGAAAGTGTGAATATTGGTGTGCAACTGTCTTCCGTTATTGCTCCTGAATCAAGGAAACTGTTATTGTTTCTGGAGGTACAGATATGGTAACTTCATATAAAAATTCAGAAGGAATGAAGTTCTCACCATCCTTGCATTTAAATTGTATCTCTCCCTCACCCCCACCCCCACCTTTGATGTCCATGAAAGTGACGATTGAGAAGGACTGGAGCCCCACTTCCATATGAATCCATTTAAATGTGGGCGTATGTGTACCATTCACAACATGTTTATGCTGTACTCCAGTATTTATTTGAGTCTGAAAGTTAATATGTGAATTTGGTAAAATCTGAATATCCTGCCTATTGCAGATGTGAACCTAGTGTGGCACACTCATGTGTCATACCAGGACTGGGGAGACCCAGATTCAAATCCCCACTAAATCATGAAGCGCAGTGAGTAATTCTGGCCCACCAATCTTTCCCAGTCTAACTTACCTGACAGGGTTGACAGAAACATGTAGATTGTCTTGAGCTCCTTAGAGGCAGGATAGAAATGTAATAATAAAAAAACGGGTTAGTCCATCTGCAGGGTGCCCCAACGAACTTGTCTTGGAACTGAGTACCTAATCGTAACCTGAGCACCTAACTGCATAGTGCTTATGTGACATGCCTTCTACCCTGTTTGTCCTGACCCTTATTTTCAGATCTGTGCTCATTAAGAGAGGGGTTGTCAAGTAGGGCTATGCACTGCTTCAGAGCCAAATCCAAATCCCAAAGCAAATTGCGGTGCTTCTGAAGCAGGTCAGAATAGCCCCAAGGTGGTCCAAAGCGAAGCAGGTCACCCCCAAAGTGCCTTGGAGATTTGGAGCTATTCTGAAGCCGTTCTGAAGCCCAGACAGCCTTTCTCTAAAATGCATCAACTTGTGAAAGATCAGGGAGAGGGCGAGCAGGAGAAGGGAGGGGGGAAATGGTGAGCCTTGGTGAATGGCAATTCAAGTTGCCAGATTAGGGCTGGATTTAACCCAGCAATCTCCGATCAATGACAGTGGTGGGGGAGTCGGGGAGTGGGCAGATTGCTGTATATAACAGGAGATCTGTCTGCTTTTGTTTCATCGTGAGAGAAAGTTGGCTAGAGAGAGTTGGCTAGCTAGGTCTGTGTGGTGTGTGTGTTCTACTGCAGCTTCACTTGTCGTTCTTCCTTCCCACTCAGCCCTTCTCAACTCAACTTTTCCTATTAGTCTCCCCTTTTTTTCTTTTCTAGATTCTTTATTTTTTAAAAAAACTATTTTTTTTAAAAGCACCTTCCTTGCCTTGTTCTTTGCCCCCTTCTCAGTTCCTGTATTCCTTCCCTTCCCATTTCAACTCTTTATCTTTCTAAAAAATATATATATACAAAAAAATCCAAACCCAACCAAAAAAAAACATTTTCTCTTCTGTTAGGCATTATGGTGTACTCCCTCTCCCCTGCCCCTTAGCTTGTAGGTAGGTTTTTTTTTCCTGTATCTTCTTTCCTTTTGCCTGTGTGTGTGTGTGTGTGCGTGTGCACATGCATGTGCAAAGCAGTACACATGAGTCCATACAATATAATGGGCAAAGCACTACACATTTATTATACATTTTATACAATATATAATATATAGTGGGCAAAGTACTGCACAATTTGTTTGTATACTGTGGTGCAAAGCAAGCCCAATAAGAGACATCTAAGGAGTCTTGGTAGGAGCAGAGGTGGGTGCGATGCTGGTGGGACTAGCAGCACCAATAGCCAGGCTGGCTCACCTCCAGTCCAGATAGTGCAGGCTGCTCCAGGGCAGACCTGTTTTCCCAGGTAATGTGTATTCCATTCAGCCAAAGAGAGCCTGAGGCCATCCAGTGAGAGGCTGAATAGGAAAATACTAGGGGAGAGGGCTTATTTTGTACTTAAAAAAAACTTACACCAGAGATTAGGGAGAGCAACCACCTCTTAAACATCTAGCTTCTCTGATTATCCCTTTATTACCTTTGGGTTGAGTTTCTGAGAACAGCACATTTTACCTGTGCCTAGCACAAAAACTCCTGGACTAAACTGTCTGACGTTTGGCAGGCTCAGTCACCTGCATTGGGGCTGCCAGTTGCCCAGATCTCATGCGCTTCTGTGGAACCAGTGAAAAGTTATAGCTCTTTTAGAGTTTTTGTTGAACAAAGCACATTTTACCTGTGCCTAGCACAAAAACTGCTGGTCCAAACTGTCTGAAATTTGGCAGGTGGAATCACCTTCATGGGGGCTGCCAGGTCCTCAAATTTCCTGTATTTAGCAGGAAAACTGAAAAATGTTATGGCCATTTTTATTTTCCAATGCAAGTGAATGGGAAAATGCAAAATCTGAATAATCTGGATATCCAAATCTCGTTTTGGAATTGAATCAGAAGCTAATTGGTCTGAATCGGTCCAAAGCAAAGTGGGGCCAATTCAGAAGGTCCAAATCGGCATCTGAAGTGAATTGTGGGGCCTGTGCACAGCCCTATTGTAAAGTAAATGATCTCTGCACATGCTCAGAAGTATTATTATTCCACTACACCGTTCCAATTCTGAACCTGCATATTCTGCGTAGCTAAGTCCTTATGAGGCCCGGTTGAAATTAAGTCTTGATATCTGTACAGAAGGCAGGTGAGGGGCTCATGATGTGAAAGCCACAATGACAGGACATCCTTCATAGTATACTTTTGCAGATCTGAATCACAGGAGTGTAACTAATAGCTTCCCTTTCAGTAACTAGTGTCCACTCAGAGCCCATTAGAATCTGTGGGTTCAAAGCACTGCATTGATAGACTGGCTGACATCTAAAGGTGTCTTTTGAATAACTGCTTGTTGCTATGGAATTCATAGAAAGCATGGGATACTCTCTGCTGGCATTTCAATAATTGCTGTTGCAAAGTGCAAGAGAAGGATATTGTGTGCAACTATAAAGTAACCCTCAGCTGTAGTTGTCTAGTGGATTGAGTTGTTATTCTACCCTATTTGGGCATTCAGAATCTGTGTAGAATAAACACAAGGAGAAAGAGCACTCTACCCTGCCCCACTCCTCATACATTTCTGTTGCCCTGTATTTGTGTAGGGTGATGGTCTGAAGAGGAGCACCTCCTGTACTTGTGGACATGCTCCATGCCTTTAAGAACCCAAGGTTCTACACAGACCTTGAATGTCCCAAAATGGGGTTTTCTTATAGTATTTTCTAGAAAGAAGAGAAAATATGATGAAAGTGGCATTGACAACTTCACACGTACCAGGGGTGTTGAATCTCTTCCAATTTGAGGGCCGAATTCTGTTTTGGAGAAGTTCTCAGAGGCTGCATTCCAATAGTGGGGGGGGGGTTTTGAAGGCAAAAGAGGTGGAGCCAAGAATACTACCTTCAAGCTTTTACTACCAGTAACTAAGACTTAGGAGAGGCATTACAGCCTTTTAGAATGAGGGATGCATAAAAGCCAGAAAACAACCCAATGATAGGTGGTCGGGGGAAAGAGCTTTGGCAACCCTGATAGGTGGTCGGGGGACATGGCCCTCCGGGGAGCCCTGGAGGGCCAGGTTTGGCCCCCAGGAGGATTGGATTTGGCCCCCTGGCCTGTTGTTCTGCAACCCTGATGTATACATACATTTGCACACAGAGTAGGTCAGGACGTTGTGAATAAGTGGTGGAAGAGGAAGTACAAATGTGCTACACTAGGGATGTATGAAAGTTTTGTTTCAGTTCACAAATCACTCGAAAATGCCCCCTTTGCAACCCCGAATGCTAACAGGAGTGCATGTACTCTGAAAATGTTTGCAAATTCCTGAACTTGCATTAGTGTTTGCAAAATGTACACTTTTAAAAATGCACAACTTTTGAAAAATGCATACTTTCCCCATTTGCACGAACTGAGAAACAGTTTGCAAATGAGAATGGGAGTGAACTGAACTGAGCTTTGAAGTGAATTTCATAGAACTTCAGTGGGCACTAGCATCCCTGGTCCTCCCATTGCTATACTACACTGCCTCTTCCTATACTTCTTTAGGACATTCTAAACTGAACTCCTTTATCTCTCGCAGTACTTTCTGATAACTTCCATCTATCACTCCACACTAGGGATGTACGGACTGTGTAAAATCTGCTCCATCTGTGTTTCATGGGTTGTCAGGCACCTTTTCTTCCATCATCCACTTACAGGTGGATTCGGATTTTGTTGTTGTTGTGCAGAAGAATATGCAAATAATTCCGTAAGAGGGCTCACAACAAGTTACAGAATTTACCTTAGTATGTTATGTTTAGTGTATTGACCCCCATTCCATTCAACTTTTCCCCATGTATATTTACCAGTCTCAGCAGAAATGTGCATATTTTCCTATGAATAAATATGTGTACATTTCAGGAAAGTAAAAAAAAAAAGATCCAGAAGTCCATGGACTCTACACAGCCTGAGGGGGTCGCTCAGCAGCGGATTCCGCAAGTTGGATTCTTAGGAGAAATCGGAATCAGACAATGTTTATATTATGTGTTCCTGAAAGATTCAAAGAATATAGCATACAGGATCTTGGTCATCCATACAATACCCCTGTGAAGTAGGCCAGTGTTATTATGATATTACAGATGAAGGGCTGAGTGTGAGAGAGGTGGCTTAGCTCAGGGCATTAAGTGAGGCCCAAATGGCTAATGCATATACCTGGCAGAGTGTAGGGGTGGATGAGCATTTTGTTTCAGTTGCTTTTGATAGAAATTTGTCGAAATTCTCCATATCTGGGAACAAAAGAACTAGCGCCCAAAATAATTAAAAAAAACCCAAACCTGAATGTGGGAGAAACCGAAACTGACAGATTCATCCATCCATCCATCCAGGCCCAAGGTTTTGAGTGCTTTGCTCTTAAAGGACTGGGATGAAATCCCTGTATATTCAAACATGTCAGTGGTGAATTGGGGTTGCCACCACTTTTTTCTTTAACAGCTGTATGACAGGCAGGCACAACATGGTCCTCTCCAGGCTGGGAATAGCTGCGCCTATTGTATTTGGCTGGTGGAGATGGGTGAGAATTTTGTTTCGGTTGGTTTTTGATAAAAATATGCCAACATTTGCAAAGTTCTTTATGTTCAGGAGAGAGAGAATTTGAGATTTAAAAAATTCAGGAGAGAGTGAAACTTTCCCATGCCTTGGAGTGCATTGTTGAAAGAAGAAAAAAGCATTATGTAATAAAATGGCCCCCTTCATGGATCACTGCCTTGTTGTGGCGAAGGGGCTTGCCTAACTCAATGAAGCCATAAGCTATGCCGTGCAGGGCCACCCAAGATGGACAGGTCATGGCAGAGAGTTCTGACAAAATGTCCACTGGAGAAGGAAATGGCAACCCACTCCAGTATTCTTGCCAAGAAAACCCCATGGAACGTATCACAAGGCTAAAAGATATGACGCCGGAAGATGAGCCCCTCAGGTCGGAAGGTGTCCAATATACTACTGGGGAAGAGCAGAGGGTATTTCCAAGTAGCGCCAGAAAGAGTGAAGTGGCTGGGCCAAACCCGAAAGGACACTCAGCTGTGGATGTGTCTGGTGGTGAAAAGAAAATCCGATGCTGTAAAGAACAATATTGTTTAGGAACCTGGAATGTCAGATCAATGAATCAAGGTAAGCTGGAGGTGGTCAAACATGAGATGGCAAGATTGAACATCGACATCTTGGGAATAAGCGAACTAAAATGGACAGGCATGGGCGAATTTAATTCAGGTGACCATCATATCTACTATTGTGGGCAAGAATCCCTTAGAAGAAATGGAGTAGCACTCATAGTCAACAAAAGGGTGGGAAAAGCAGTACTGGGGTACAATCTTAAAAATGATAGAACGATCTCAGTACGAATCCAAGGCAAACCATTCAACATCACAGTAATTCAGGTCTATGCCCCAACCACTGAGGCCGAAGAAGCTGAGGTTGATTGGTTCTATGAAGACCTACAACACCTTCTAGAACTAACACCAAAAAAAGATGTCCTCTTCATCATAGGGGATTGGAATGCTAAAGTAGGAAGTCAAGAAATCACCGGGATAACAGGCAAGCATGGCCTTGGTGTACAAAATGAAGCAGGACAAAAGCTAATAGTTTTGCCAAGAGAACACGCTGATCATAGCAAACACTCTTTTCCAACAGCACAAGAGACGACTCTACACATGGACATCACCAGATGGTCAATATCGAAATCAGATGGATTATGTCCTTTGCAGCCAAAGATGGAGAAGCTCTATACAGTCACTAAAAACAAGACCTGGAGCTGTCTGTGGCTCAGATCATGAGCTTCTTGTTGCAAAATTTCAGCTTAAATTGAAGAACGTAGGGAAAACCACTAAACCATTCAGGTATGACCTAAATCATATCCCTTATGAATATACAGTGGAGGTGAGGAATAGATTTCAGGGATTAGACCTGATAGACAGAGTGCCTGAGGAACTATGGACGGAGGTCCGTAACATTGTTCAGGAGGCCGCAACTCAATCCATCCCAAAGAAAAAGAAATGCAAGAAAGCAAAGTGGCTGTCTGATGAGGCTTTACAAGTAGCTGAGGAAAGAAGGGAAGCGAAAAGCAAGGGAGAAAGGGGAAGATATATCCAACTGAATGCAGAGTTCCAGAGAATAGCAAGGAGAGACAAGAAGGCCTTCTTAAATGAACAATGCAAAGAAATCGAGGAAAACAATAGAATGGGAAAGACTAGAGATCTCTTCAAGAAAATCGGAGATCTCAAGGGAACGTTTTGTTCAAAGATGGGCATGATAAAGGACAAAGAAGGCAGGGACCTAACAGAAGCAGATGAGATTAAGAAGAGGTGGCAAGAATACACAGAAGAACTATACAGGAAAGATCTGAATGTCTCTGATAGCCATGATAGGGCGGTCACTGAACTTGAGCCGGACATCCTCGAGAGTGAAGTCAAGTTGGCCTTAGGAAGCATTAGTAACAACAAAGCTAGCAGAGATGACAGTATTCCAGCTGAGCTATTTAAAATCCTAAAAGATGATGCTGTTAAAGTGCTGCATTCAATATGCCAACAAATCTGGAACACTCCACAGTGGCCACAAGACTGGAAAAGGTCAGTTTACATTCCAATTCCAAAGAAGGGCAACACCAAAGAGTGTTCAAACTACCGCACAATTGTGCTCATTTCACATGCCAGCAAGATGATGCTCAAAATTCTACAAGCTAGGCTTCAGCAGTATGTGAACCGAGAACTACCGGAAGTACAAGCTGGGTTTCGAAGAGGCAGAGGAACTAGAGATCAAATCGCCAACGTTCACTGGATCATGGAGAAAGCAAGAGAATTCCAGAAAAATGTCTATTTCTGCTTCATTGACTACGCTAAAGCCTTTGATGGTGTGGATCACAACAAACTGTGGCAAATTCTGAAAGAGATGGGGGTACCAGACCACCTTACCTGTCTCCTGAGAAACCTGTACGAGGGTCAAGAAGCAACAGTAAGAACCAGACATGGAACAACTGAGTGGTTCAAAATTGGGAAAGGAGTACGACAAGGCTGCATATTGTCACCCTGCCTATTTAACTTATATGCAGAGTACATCATGAGAAATGCCGGGTTGGATGAATCAGAGGTCGGAATTGCCGGGAGAATTATCAACAACCTCCGATATGCAGATGATACCACCCTAATGGCAGAAAGCGAAGAGGATCTCAAGAGCCTCTTGTTGAGGGTGAAAGAGGAGAGTGCAAAAGCTGGTTTGAAACTCAACATTAAAAAAACGAAGATCATGGCATCTGGCCCCATCACTTCCTGGCATATGGAAGTGGAAGAAATGGAAGCAGTGACAGATTTTACTTTCTTGGGCTCCAAGATCACCGCAGACGGTGACTGTAGCCATGAAATTAAAAGACGCTTGCTCCTTGGGAGGAAAGCTATGGCAAACCTAGACAGCATAGTAAGAAGCAGAGACATCACCTTGCCGACAAAGGTCTGTCTAATCAAAGCTATGGTTTTCCCAGTAGTAATGTATGGCTGTGAGAGCTGGACTATAAGGAAGGCTGAGTGCTGAAGAATTGATGCTTTCGAACTGTGGTGCTGGAGAAGACTCTTACGAGTCCCCTGGACTGCAAGGAGGTCAAATCAGTCCATCCTAAAGGAAATCAACCCTGAGTGCTCATTGGAAGGACAGATACTGAAGCTGAAGCGGAAATATTTTGGCCACCTAATGCGAAGAGAAAACTCTCTGGAAAAGACCCTGATGCTGGGAAAGACTGAAGGCAAAAGGAGAAGGGGATGACAGAGGATGAGATGGCTAGATAGCATCACCGATGCAATGAATATGAACTTGAGCACACTCTGGGAGAGAGCGCAGGACAGGAAGGCCTGGCGTGCTATGGTCCATGGGGTCACGAATAGTCGGACACGACTGAACGACTGAACAACAAAAATATAATGGCGTTAGCATTTCCTCTCTCCCTGCTGCTTGATGAATGATGTTCAGTGAAGTGGTGTGGTGATTGGGGAAACCCTAAAATGATGATGTCACATGACATGTATTTTTAGTGATATGTTATTAGGTTAATGTGGGTTGTTGGTGCTCATGCATCTCTTCTCGTCATGGGCTGGATCCAGGTTAAGGTGTGTGCAACTGGGCTGGCAGAAGTGGACTTCCTGCCCCCTCCTCCCCACAGCAGACATGCTACACAGCAAGTAAGAGGATCTTGCTTAATGGGGTAGGCTGTGGCGCAGGGGGAAGGGGAATCATTTTGAAGGGGCTGCTATAGGGAGAAGGGGACAAGAAGGCAGGGCCATCTCAAGGTATCTTGGCATCCTAGGTGAGGTAGAACGTTGGTGCCCTCCATCCTATTACTGCTATTGGTTGCTGAATAGCATGAAATGGATTCAAGGGTTGGGGTGGGTGGGAACATGACTTTCCTGGGACATTGATATCTTCTGTTTTTACTTTCTTTAACATTGCAACATTTATCAGTGTCACTGCACTGTAAGGTGCTTTAAACATTTGTTTGGAATGCAGTCTATGCATCCTTTAAACCAGTGATCGTCAATCTGTCCAAACCCAAGACCAACCTATGGTTCTCAACCTAAAACATGGGACCCACTTTTGCATTTTCATTTTTTGCTTATATGGAGGGGAGCGAGAACCCGCAAGGCCACACAAAAGCACTTCTTTGGACACACATTTGTTCCACAAACAAATTCCATTGTGCGGCAAAGCAGAGAGCTTTGGCAATTGGGCGGTATAGATATTTAATAAATAAATAAATAATGCCCTCATTGGCTGAGTGGTTCAGTACACTGCCTCTCACATTAGGGGCAAAAACTGTGATTTAACACAGCACACGAGTGCATCCTGGACAGGCCAATGAAGCGTTTTCCTTTACTGCATGCCAAGCCTTGCCCGGCCACTATTGCTGCTGTCTGTCTGGGGGATGTTTGGTGCGATGGATCCCTTGCACCCTAGGCAGCCACTCACTTTGTCCACCCCCTAGAAATGTCCCTGCAGGACGTCTGCCTCCACCAGCCTAGTTGCACAGCACCTAAATCTGGATCTGACCTCATGTGTAGTTTGGGCTTTAGTTTGTGGCTGAGGTGAGTTTTAAACTAAGGATCTTCCAGCTACTAACCCATTCTTTTAAAAACAATGCCACTCCAGTGTGGATTGGGTATGTTTGAGGATAAGGAAGGCAGTGGCCCAGTTGTGTCAGAACAGATCCCCAGTATCCTCAACTGGGTTTGTTGCTAGCAACTGCTTTCAATGCACCCATTCAGATGTCTATTTCATTGACCATAAAATAAACTCCAAGGCACAAGGATGGAGAGATACTTCCACATTTGTTTGATCCCTGCTGTAAACACAGCTTTTCTTTCTAACTGTATCTAAAATCAAATTTTGCATGCCTTGAAGGCCCTGTGTCATAGTTTATTTACTTTAACATATCTGTTTGTAGCAGACCAGTGTCTCCTTACTTTTATGTGGGAATTGACAAAACAGGCTGAGATGGACTCCTGTTAATTTGGACAGTAGCCCTTATATGATAACATTTACTGGACAATGAAATCTCTAACGCTGCAAAAGCATCACCAAAACAAATGCACATTTCCCCAGCGTAATATAGAAAACCTAAAGACTGACCACAGGCTGGCTTGGAGCATTTAGCATGAGGAATTATGATGAGTGTTTTAATAAAACACAGGAGACCAACCTACTTGATATTCCTATACACAAATCTGCTCCAAGGAAATGATTTGCAGGCAGCCAAGCATAGCTATTATTTTGGTATTCCAATGCATACATGAATTAATGGAAAACAGGTGAATTTTGAAATCTAAAATTAGCCTTCCCAAGTTCTTTTGATTGCAGATGACTTCCTATGTTTTAACAGCTTCTATTTATGCTTCTGCTGCTAATGAATGTGCTAATTTTAAGAGGTCAGATCTAATACTAGGAATAGGCAAATACAGAAAATTTGAAGTTTTAACAGATGAAAGGATGGCTAAATCTAATACGAGCAAATGACAGGATATGGGGAGAAAACATTTTAAGGAAAGGATTACGGATATTGTCTGTAAAGCATAGACAAGAGAGTGATGTGTGGAAGACTTTAGCCCGAGATCCTCCCAGCCTTTGCCAGTCAGAGTAGGCAATACTGGGCTAAGGAAACAAACACTTATAAGGCATGTTCCTGTGGTCCTGTTCACAGTGCTTTTGAGTGGAATCATTTAACTTGCAGCTGAACCTGTGATTAAATAATGATGACAAAGCAAGTAATGGGCATGTTTATATGTACCAGTCAACTACTATAAGATAATATAAGATTTATTTGTATTTATTTGTTTTTTATATTTATATCCCACCTTTTTTCCTCCCTAAGGAACCCCAGGTGGCATACATAATCCTCCTCTCCATTTTATCCTCACAACAAAAACCCTGTGAGGTTGGTTGGGCTGAGAGTCTGTGACTGACCCAGAGTCTCCCAGTGAGCTTTCATGGCCGAGTAGGGGTTAGAACCTGGATTTCCTGACCCCCAGTCCAACATTCTGGCCACTACACCACTGGCTATCTGGAGGGCACCTGCTTCCCCAACCTTGTGCCCTACAGATGTTTTGGATTTCAACTCCCAGCAGTCCCAGTCAAGAATGCTGGGAGTTGTAGTCCAAAAAATCTGGAGGGTACCAGGTTGGGGAAATCTGGCCTAATGAGTTAATGGTAGAGCAAAATTCAATCCAGGGACTTCCTGATTTTGTTGGAAAGTTCCTTAGCCAGTATCCTGTAGACCTTTGCAACTGAATAGCCATTTGTGAAGTGAGCTGTTTGGGGGCAAAGTTTCTCTACAAACTGCCTTATGACCCCAAGGGTCATCCATATATTGTCTGAACAAGTGCATGCAGAGTATTTTATTTTAGCAGACATTACAATTTCTCATTACTGGCCTTTAACTTGGGGATATTTGTATGCCTTTAGTTCAACACTTTGACAGAATCAGTCAAAAGAGCTTCATTCTAAACTCAAGGAAAGTTGTGACTGCCTGCTTTAAAAATAAATAATCCTTCTACCAAATCAAGAGAGAAGAAGGTTCATTAAAATTCTCACAGAAGAACTCTCATCACTCTTTTTTCCATTGCATTTGACATTGCCTGAGAGATGGTTATATATTATGTTTATTTTTAGAGACTATTGTTCTCTTTAAATTGAGTCTGCAGCATGAAAAAATGCAGTAATGTTTGGAGATGGAACTTAATTTAAGAGACTGAGCTATTTCACATTCATCTCTCTTTCTAAAAAGGAATTTTCATCTCAAGTAGTACATCTTAATAATAAAAAAAAAAGATTTGGGGTTTTGGACGAGAAGGAAAACCTTAGCAAGAATTGGTGGCTGCTTCAGGGAGACCTAGATTGAAAAACCTCTGCAGCTTTTTATGAAGTGTTTAATGACATTTATGAGCCAGAACCAGAGTGTCATTTGCTCTGGTTTTTAATCATAAGCTTTGAAGTACTTAAAAAGGAAACCACTTTAATTTAATTTTTTTGAGGGGGGGATGTTTAATCGGGTTGACCTACTCTGCTGTTCCACTTCCTGCAGAAACTTCTGAGAAATCTGACTACTACTATTGGAATGTACTGCAAAAAGACTAACATGTACCTTTTCAAAGCAAAATGCTTAAAGGACCAACTTCATTAATTGGCATCTTTGAACCCTGTTAACACAAGTAACGGAGAGAAAAAAATAATGTCGCATGCTTTCCCCCCAGTAATCAGAGGCATGACACAAACATTCTCTTTTATAGCTGTGTTTCAAGTTTCATGGATGGAAGAGATGTGTTTGTGCTGTTTCCTCAGAAAATGAGAGGAGGTGGGCGGGGGCCCTTGCCAGCTGTTTTAATGCATAGCTGTAGAGCAGCACCTTGGGAACATCTAAGCAGATGTTAGCTGGAGTATAAAATTGAAGAGCACTGCACTGAGATGCTCCAATTAGATTCAGAAAGTGACATCTGCTATTTCTGTTTGGCTGAATTGTCATCTTCTATGTGGCAGCTCTCAAGTCCTTTTATTTTATTGCTGTGATATGCTTTCACCTCATTCACATCCCACTGAATTATTTTGGCTGCATTCTGTGGAAACGCATTGCTAGTGAGGCAGTCTGAATCCAAGGAGCTTTGCCATCTCGAAGACTCCTATAAGTAATGATCCTAAGAAATCCAAATAATGTAATTGCATGATTTAGAAGATACTGTTATGTCAAGTGCAATGGGCTGGGCTGGGTGGTGCAAATATAATGCCTGCTTTCTTGCATTGCAGTCAGGGCACTGCTGCTCAGAAGGCACAGGGGTATTTTCACCCGGCCACCAGCTCTTACTGGGGACTCTTGAGAATGCAGTTCCCTGCAATTTCACTGCCCTTGGGCATGGCCCAATAGCTTCTTTGAGAATTAAGACTCTATGAAGATCTGAGGTCTCTTCAACCCCCACCTGGCCATTATGCCATATCTATGATAATGGGACTTGTTTGGTTACTAGGCAATGGTCCCCAGCCACTTCTGACCTGTCTTTTTGGGAGCGACAGTGGCATAGGCAGAATGGAATATGGAGACAGAGAATGATACCTGCAGAAGATGGTAGAGAGGAGACAAGAGAATACTAGTGGGGCAAATGAGAAGAGAATAGCCATGGCGGTGCCCAGACCCTTCAACAACCAAGGATCTTCCTAGTAAATGCTGCATTTGGTTGCCTTCTGAAGAGCTGCAGTTTGACAATGTAAGCAGTGGAGGTTGATGGCTCTGATGTCAGTTGGATGTTAACTCTGCTGTGGGTTTCAGTCAGAACCAGTCAGAACTCTAAAGGGCCTATCCAAGCTGCAGAACCTATTCTGGGGATAAGGTTCAGCACATTGGATAGCACAGTGGATTTGATACCTGAAGAACTGGTGAGGAGTTTTAGTGAGCTCTCACAGCTGTGTCTTGTATAGTGTGCTAAGTGCATAGCGACCTGTGTAGTCTAATATAGTGAGCAGATTTTAGCTAACCAAAATTATTATTATTATTATTATTATTATTATTATTATACCCTGCCTTTTCCCCAGTACTGGGACACAAGGCAGCTTACAAACATTAAAACATATATGATTAAAACATATGAAAATATACAAAAATTAAAATATAAATTAAACAACAATACAATTAAAATTATATTAAAACATTAAAGCAACATTTTAAAACAGCATTTTAGCAGCTTACCCCCAGTTTCCAACTATGTCCCAAAGGCCTGCTGGAACCAGAATGTTTTAGTCTGCCTCTGGAAACACATCAAGGAAGGAGCCATCCTAGCCTCCCTGGGAAGGGTGTTCCACAGCCATGGGGCAGCCACCAAGAAGGCCTTCTCCCAGGTTCCCACCAAATGTGCCGGTTACAGTGGTGGGACTGGTAGAAGGGCCTCCCCAGAAGATCTCAGGATGTGGGCAGGTTCATAAGGGAGAATACGGTCTTTCAGGTAACCTAGACCGGAGCTGTATAGGGCTTTATAGGTCATAGCCAGCACTTTGAATTGTGTGCGGAAACAGACTGGAAGCCAGTGAAGCTGTTTTAACAAGGGAGTCGTATGCTCCCTGTAACCAGCCCCAGTCAACAGTCTGGCAGCAGCTCTTTGAACCAACTGCAGTTTCTGAACACTCTTCATAGGCAGCCCCACGTAGAGCGTGTTGCAGTAATCCAAACAGGATGTAACTAGGGCATGTGTCACCGTGTCCAGATCAGACATCTCCAGGAATGGGCACAGTTGGCACACAAGTTTTAACTGTGCAAAAGCACTCCTGGTCACTGCTGAAATCTGAGCATCCAAGCTTAGGGCTTAATCCAGGAGCACCCCCAAACTGCAAACCTGAGTCTTCAGGGGGAGTGTAACCCCATCCAACACAGGCTGAATCCCTATTCCCTGATCTGCCTTTTGACTGACCAGGAGCACCTCTGTCTTGTCTGGATTAAGTTTTCATTCGTTCTCCCTCATCCAGTCCATTGCTGATGCCAAACACTGGTGAAGGACAGAAATAGCTTCCTTGGAATCTGGTGGAAAGAAGTAGTAGAGCTGGGTGTCATCAGCATATTGGTTGCACTGAACTTCAAAACTCTGGACAACCTTTCCCAGTGGTTTCATGTAGATATTAAATAGCATAGGGGACAGAACAGAACCCTGAGGGACCCTGCAAGCTAATGACCACAGAGTCGAACAGGCATTCAACACCACCTTCTGAGTTCACCCTGCTAGGAAGGAATGAAGCCACTGTAAAACAATACCCCCAAGTCCCAGTGAGGCATCCCAGAAGAATACCATGGTCGATGGTATCGAATGCCGCTGAGCAGTCCAGCAGAACTAACAGGGACACACTCCCCCTGTCCAGTTCCCGGCGTAGGTCATCCACCAAGGCAACCAAAGCTGTCTCCATCCCATACCCAGGTCTGAAACCAGATTAAAATGGATCAAGATAATCTGTTTCATCCAGGAACCCCTGGAGCTGGGAGGTCACCACACGCTCTAATACCTTGCCCCAAAATGGTATGTTAGAGACTGGACAATATTTATCTAGTATGGTGGGATTCAGGAAAGGCTTCTTCAACAGAGGTCTCACAACTGCCTCTTTTAAGCTTAATGGAACAACACCTTGTTCCAAAGAGGCATTCACCACCCCCGTTATCCACTCAGCAGGTCCTCCTCTGGCCTCTTTAATATGCCAGAAAGGGCAAGGATCCAGCATACATGTGGTGGCTCTCATCACTCCAAGGATCCTGTCCACATCCTCGAGCTGCACAAATTGAAAAGAATCCATCAATGCTGAACAAGCAGGAGCCAAAGTGACATCCATAGGATGTGCATCAACAGCATCCAAGTCAGAACAGATCCGAGTGATTTTATCAGCAAAGTGCTGAGCAAATTGTTCACAGCGGGCTGTCGAATGGTCAGAATTTTTGTCACATGGGCCAGGATGTAGAAGGCCCCTGGCCACTCAAAACAGCTCCACTGGCCGGCTTCCTACAGATGTAATGGTGGCAGAAAAGAAAGACTTCTTTGCTGCCCTCACTGCCACAGAGTAGGCTTTCAAATAAGCTCTAGCCTGTGTTCATCAGACCCATTCCGAGTTTTCCACCAGCATCGCTCTAGTCTCCGTCTCATTCATCACCGCCAGTTCCCCAGAGAACCAGGGTGCTGGCTTGGCTCCACACTGTGAGAGGGGACGCTCAGGAGCTATTGTGTCCACTGCCCTAGCCATTTCTCTATTCCAGAGATCAGCCAGGGCTTCGACAGAATCGCCTGCTGAGGCAGCAGGAAAATCCCCAAGAACCGTCTGGAAACCATCCGGATCCATGAGCCTCCTGGGACAGACCAGCTTAATCGGTCCCCCACCCCTGCAGAGGCACTGAGTTCCAGTGAGTCTAAACCCCACCAGCTAGTGATCTGTCCATGACAACGGAACAACAGAAAGTTCCTCCACACCCAGATCACCGTCATCCTGCTCAGCATAGAAAACTAGGTCTAGAGTGTGACCTGCTGTATGTGAGGGGCCAGAAACCACTTGGGACAGACCCATGGTCATCATGGAGGACATGAAGTCCTGAGCCACTCCCAACAAGGCAGCCTCAGCATGGATGTTGAAGTCTCCCAGCAGAACAAGCTGAGGGGACTCCATCACCATCTCCAAGATCACCCTGGCTAGCTCAGGAAGGGAGACTGTTGGGCAGCGGGGTGGGCGGTACACCAACAGAATCCCTATTCTGTCCTGAGCACCCACTTTTAAGAAAACACACTCAAACCCAGTTGACTGTGGGCCAGGGCACCTGGTGAGGGTGATAGAATCATGATAGACCACTGCAACTCCACCACCCCCCACCCCCCCAGGTCTAGACTGCTATACTACAGAAAACCCTGGGGAACAAAGCTGAGATAGATTAACACCCCCAACTTCATCCAACCAGGTCTCTGTAATACATGCCAGGTCGGCATGCTCATCCAGGATCAAGTCCTGGATGGCAGCTGTCTTACCATTCACTGACCTGGCATTCACCAACAGGTAGGCCCCTGATGGGCAACTTCCCTAGTGGGCCTCTCACACATTTTTAATTGGTACCAAGTGAGTGCAGCTCCATATGTCAACAACTGTACATATGCCTGGTTGCCTCACCCCTCTGAGATAGGGAGAAGTCTCTTATCTCACCCATGAGCTGGGAGGCTCTCCATCCTAGTTGGAATGTTGGGGCCTCTCTCTCTATGGAAAGGCAATTTCCCAGGCTGGGATTCTTTGAGAACCTTCGAGAATATGGGAGAGGGCTATATAAGCTGGAGAACAAAATGAACCAATTTGGTCTTGCTCCAAGGGGGAATTGTGCATTGCCAGCCTGGAGAACTTTTGCCAGTCCTGAGGGGAGCATCTCATATATCTTGGGGACTCAGGTATACATTATCAGCTGTAGCAAAGGTGCCTGCTTTGTCAACTGAAAGGGTCATAACCTTTCTTTGTATATTCTTTTTGCCTCCATATATCATCTTTTTGTAATCAATAAACTGCTAAACTAATCCATTTGTAATTTGTTTTACTTTGGCAGTTATATGAATCTGGATTAATTGGGACCTAATAAGTCAGATAGGGGGCCGCGGTGGCTTAGTGGTTAAGATGCTGAACTGCAGACTGGAAGGTCGGCAGGTCAGCAGTTCAAGACCCGAGTGCTGTGTGACGGAGTGAGCTCCCGTCTTCAGTCCCAGCTTCTGCCAACCTAGGAGTTTGAAAGCAAGAAATTGCAAGTAGATAAATAGGTACCGCCTCGGCGGGAAAGGTAACAGCGTTCCGTGCACCTCGGTGTTCAGTCATGCCGGCCACATGACCACGGAAGCGTCTTTGGACAGCGCTGGCTCCTCAGCTTAGAAATGGGGATGAGCACCGCACCCTAGAGTCGGACACGACTGGTTGGGGACACCTTTACTTTTACTTTTTTAATAAATCAGAATCCCATAAATCAACACGGATAGCTTCTTTAGAGTTCTGACTGGTTCTGTCTGAAACCCAGAGTGGATTCACAGACCCGCTGACAGCAGAGCCACTGGTCTCTGCTGAACATAATCATCAGATGTGCCCGATCTCGTCTGATCTCGGAAGCTAAGCAGGGTCAGCCCTGGTTAGTACTTGGATGGGATACCGCCCGGGAATCAGGCTTCCTGCATTGAGCAGCGGGTTGGACTCAGTGGTCTCAATGGACCCTTCCAACCCCATGATTCTATGATCTATGACCATATTCTTCTATTTTACATTCAGGAGAAGGCCATGTGCTGTATAAGGGATGTCAAATTAGGGTTGCAAAATGTGTGCCTCCTGGTTCTAGAACCTTCTTGCTCCCTTGCGTGGCCTTGAATACTTGTATCTATTGTAAACGAAGTCAATTCATAGAGGAGACATTTTCACAATGTCAAATTTGGGTTTTTTATTTTCATTGTAGCTTTCCCCCAGATATAAAGTCAGAAATTGTCAAAGTGCATGAATGTCTTTGATGTGTGCAGTGTCCTAATATTACCAAGTGCTGCTCCATTGCTTCTCCACCGATTTAAAACAGATTTTCAAGGGGCTGCAGGGGGAAGAGGGAATTGGCAAAAATCTCTTCCCCTCCTCTTCCATTAGCAGAGACATCCACTGGATCAAAAGCTCTTCTACAAATGGAAGGGCACAATTTGATTCAGCCCTATAGTATGGAAGAAACCTCAGATGTTACACTGTTTCTGGCCATATATTACCTTTAAAAGTAAAACCAGTTTTTACTTGTTGCCCATACATATATCACTGCTGGAGTGCACAAGAGAAAAGTACTGATTCTCATGTTAAAAAAACATTTAAGATCCATGTCACAATTCTAATTTACCATGAAAAGCCTTAAAAACAGTTGAACATCTGGGTTGTATGTTTGTTGCTATTCTTCTTGGCCGATGTACTGAACAAATGCAAACCAGTTTTTGTTTTCCTGTGGTTCAAATAAGGCACAGCTCTTGTTAACAATTTATTCCTAATCTCCCCAACGGTTGTGTATCTATGTTCTGTACATTTTTAGTTTGGTCCCAGTTTTGGATACTGGAAATGTTTCATCGGTTCTTTTCTTCCAGGTAATTTATTGACTCAGCAAATCTCACATAGCTCAACTGTGCTGGCTTTTCTCATGGAGTTACCTGCTTTGAATGTGTAAAAAGCCAAACCTAATAATTATATTTCAATTCCAGTGCTATCATAATATAGCTTGGAAATAAATGTGTTGTTTTGTTGGCCAGTCGCACACTGTCAAGACCTTCTTCTCTGTATCATATTATAATGTTAAATCAGGGGTGGGCAACTTGTAGCCCTTCAGATGTTTTGGCCTATAACGCCCATGATTCCTCACCATTGGCTATGCCAGCTAGGGCTGTTGGGAGTTGTAGGCCAAAACATCTGGAGGGCCACAAGTTGCCCATCCCTGCAAATAATGGCTTGCGAGGTAAGGGTGAAAATTTGATGAGAAAACACACATCTGTTCCACACAAAATAATTTGATCCCATGATGGTTTGGTAAAGTCAATTGTGTTTAGCAACTTCCTCTTTTGCCCATTTTCTTTTGCTTACCCTTCCCAACTTCGCAGAGTTGTACTGCAATGTACTTTTTTGTGCCACTTTCTTTTGAAGGAATGTTGTTGTTCTTTTCCCCCATTTCACTTTGTCTTTATAAACATTCTGCAGATGAACATTCTGTAAGGTAGTATATCAGTATTTTTCAATACTTTGAGATGGTGAGCCAAGGTAACATAAGTTGTATTATTCAGTAGTTCATTAGTATTTACAGGGCAGCGCAGATCACTGTTGTTTCAATCTTGACATAGAATGCAATGATTAGTCTCATAGTATAGGTTGTTTCTCACTATCATTTCCTAGAGTGGATTCACTGAACAGTTTAAATCATTCTGGTGTGTTCAGCATTATTTTTTCATTTTTATGGAGGTTTTTTTGAGAACTCAGCTAGCACTCCTGAAAAGGAAACATGAAAATTACACACCAATAATTAAATATTTGTTATTTAAAAATAGATATATTTAAAACCTTGCTTTTAAATGTTCACAAAGAGATTCCTTGAACTCAAAAACCTCATGACTTCACCAGGAGGGTTGGGTGGGAGGGAGAAATTAATATATGAACTGCGCCATACTAAAAATGTGTGGCTGTATTTCAAATTGGGACTAGATCCCTTTGAACTAAGCCCAGCTTAGTTCCCCTCCACCTTCCTCAACTCAGTCTTGAGGAAGGGAAGGGTTAACCGGTGGTAGAGAGCTTACATCAGCACAGGAGGAGTCTCTAGCCCACACCCAAAGAATAAGCAATGTTTATTCTTTAGATGCAAAGCCCCTTGAGGAATTAAGCCACAGTAATAGTAACTATCTAAGTGATCTTCTGGATATAGAATTCCTTAGTGAGTTGTCATTTAGATGTATATATTGTTGTGTTGTTGTTGTTCAGTCCTTAAGTGTACTAAAGTGTACTATTCAGGTGTGATTAAAAGTGGTGAAACTCATCACATGAGCAGCTGTACATGCGAAGGCCTCCTCACTATGTGTGGATGCCTATGGAGGAGCTTCATTATGACATGACGTTATGGGCAGGGCCACTTGGTGGGGCCCCATTCCTGCTCACATAGTGAATTTCATCACTTTTAATCACACCTGAATAGGGCTTGTGTGTCTAGAGATTCTGACATTATCCAGAGGAAATGAGGGGGCTGCATGGGCATCTGCAAGAATTTATCCTGGGAATTGAGGAAGTATATACATACAGAATTACTTTAGCAACAGGTAACAGGCTTGCCATTTCTAGTAGATTAGGTGACTTGATAGCAGTGAAGCCTGGGCACCAGATTGATCAAGCTGGGTGGACCTGACCTCTGAGAAACCCATATACAAGTCTAAACCTCCATTGTTTCTCAATGAGTAGACCTATATCTTTCAATGGGTAGACCTGATGTCCAGATGATATCTTTCCACCTGTGACTGAAATCCTCAGTTTCTCCCCCTTCACCTCCTCCAGGCCCTTAGTTAATTGCAGCCCTCCAATTAGTTTCCCACCCACTGATTCTGCTCCAATTCCAAATCAGTTCCCTTTCAATTCATCCATCCATCCATCCATCCATCCATTCATCATTGCCCCTATTCATAATTCACCCCTAAATAAATAAGGGGTGAATTATGAATTCAATGAATTCATTCCCCCAGATTAATATCCCACCCAGAGATCACCCCAAATCCATTTTCTCCAAGTTTATTACCTATCCAGATCTGAAGCAGGATTCAGTCTCTGAACTTCTGAAGTTAAGGGGGGAGGCTTGAGCAGAGGTACTTGCTACACATGCACGCACACACACATGCACACCTGCTTACTTGATCCTTGCCCATCTTGGCTCATTATGAGCTGCAGAGAGAGACTGGGTGAGGGGATCAAGGTGGTGGTGAACGCCTCCCTTGAGGAGGGAGTGATGCCATCAGCCCTCAAGGAGGCAGTGATAAGACCGCTCTTAAAGAAGCCCTCCTTGGATCCTCAAGTTCTGAACAACTTTCGCCCAGTCTCAAATTTGCCATTTTTGGGCAAGGTGATTGAGCGGGTGGTGGCGGTGCAGTTGAAGGCACACTTGGAAGAAACTGATTATCTAGACCCATTTCAGTCGGGCTTCAGGCCTGGGCATGGGACAGAAATGGCCTTGGTCGCCTTGGTGGATGATATGAGGAGGGCTCTGGATAGGGGTGAATGCTCCTTCCTTGTTCTCCTCGACCTCTCAGCGGCTTTTGATACCGTTGACCACGGTATCCTCCTGGACCGCCTGGAGGGGTTGGGCATTGGAGACACTGTATTGAGGTGGTTCCGGTCCTTCCTCTCCGGCAGGTACCAGAGGGTAGCACTGGGAGAGGAGGTTTCGGACCCGTGGCCACTTACTTGTGGGGTGCCACAGGGTTCCATCCTCTCCCCGATGCTATTTAACATCTATGTGAAGCCACTGGGGGCTATCATCAGGAGGTTTGGGGTGCAGTGTCATCAATATGCGGATGACACGCAGCTCTACCTCTCATTCAAATCTTCACCAAGGTTGGCTGTAGAATCCCTGTCCAAATGTCTGGAGACGGTGAGTGGCTGGATGGGGAGGAATAAGCTGAAGCTGAACCCTAACAAGACCGAGGTACTTTTGGTGGGAGACAAGAGGAGGCTGGGGGATGTTGACCTGGTGTTGAATGGGGTACGGCTACCCTTGAAAGACCAGGTCCGCAGCCTGGGGGTCATTTTGGACTCCCAGCTGTCCATGGAGGCTCAGGTGTCAGCTGTGAGCCGGACAGCGCTGTATCAACTCCATCTGATATGGCGGCTGCGCCCCTTCCTTCCCGACCATCTGCTCCCATCGGTAGTACATGCCCTGGTCTCCTCTCGTTTGGACTACTGTAATGCGCTCTACGTGGGGTTACCCTTGAAGACGGTTCGGAAACTGCAGCTGGTACAGAACGCGGCGGCTCGCCTGATTAAAGGCAGCCGCCGGCGAGATCACATCACTCCAGTGCTGAAGGAGTTGCACTGGTTACCAGTTGTTTTCCGGGCCAAATTCAAGGTGTTGGTTTTGACCTTTAAAACCCTATATGGTTCCGGCCCAGCCTATCTTAAGGAGTGCCTCCAGCAACACCAGACAGGCCGCTTAACAAGATCAGCCTCGGATGGCCTTCTCTCTGTCCCATCAGCCAGGACAGCTAGACTGGTGGGGACGAGGGAGAGGGCCTTCTCTGTGGTGGCCCCCACTCTGTGGAACTCCCTCCCTAGGGAACTCCGTCATGCCCCCTCTTTAATGAGCTTCCGTCGTGCATTAAAAATGTGGTTGTTCAGGCAGGCATTTGGGGTGGGTTAGGGTATTTTTTTTAAAAAAAAATTATGGTAAAATTTTATTGTTTTAAATTGTTTATGGTGGGTTGTACATCGCCCAGAGTGGCTGGGTGACCAGTCAGATGGGCGATTAATAAATTTAATAAATAAATAATAAATAAAATGCACACACGCACACATAACTACTGCTCATTCCATGGCACTTCTCCTCTTCTGACTTCTTCCACCTCCCTCTCCCACTATGTAGGATACTTGTGCTGCTCACTCTGCCATTGTTTCCTCTACTTCATCCTGCTGCGCCCACTTACTCTCCTCCCCCCCCCATTATTGTGTAGCTAGCTGGTGGTGGTTCCTTCTCTTCTCACAATGCAGCTGTGGAGAAATAGCTGGTAGGCACTCAGTTTTCTTGGGCAGTGCTGGGCTGGTGGATCAGTAATGGCTGAAACCAGGGGAGAGCAACTGCCCTCCTTCCTCCCACCCCATGGATACCAATGGAGCCATGGTTTGTTTTTGTTTTGGAATTTTAAAAATTCCGTTTGGAATTTTGGAATGAAAGTGGGGGTGGGGGGAGCTTAAAGCCTGAAGTGCCATGGTGTGGATCTGAATCGGGGCTGCATGTGCTTACACAGAGGTAAAGGGATCTAGAACACATAGCTCTACAATGTGTGCTAGAGAGAACATTTAGTTTGCACCCTAATGGGTGCTCAAGAAGTGCTTGGAGTGAGTGAAGGAGGCCTTGGTAGCGGCAGTGTAGAGGTACAGAAAGTACGTCATCTCTGGGGTGGCAGAGAGGGGATGGCAAAGTCAAATTTGCAGGCGGGAGTCATGAAGAAAGAAAGGAAGTCAATAGAGAGCAAGGAATTTCACCTATTGGCAAGGTCTGCCCCAAGACATTTTGCTGCCGGAGGTGAAGAACAAGATGGCCACCTGAAGACGCTGACCAGAGAAACTTACTTTGACAGCATCCTCCACTGCACCTGAGGGCAGCAGGCTAGTTTAGGGATTACAGGGCAGGCTGCTTGGGACACACAGCTCTGTCCTCCAACACAGGAGAATAGCCAGGGGGTGTCAGCTGCTGCCTCCTCCACACCACCCAGGCCAGCATCCACCACCTGAGGTGACTGTCTCATTCTATCTAATGGTAGGGCCAACCCTGCTATTGGCAATAAGAAACAATGTGACAGCAAATGGAGACGCAAGCACATTGATGCGACACCACATTTAACCAATACCAGCTCACCTCTTGTTTAAATTGTCAGAACTTTCCTTCACCCTCTGTCCCAGTTTGATGCATGATATACTTTCTCAACTGATGTAACTGATGTTTCAAAATCAAAACTTGATGCGTCATGAATAAATGTCTGAAATCTGGGATGAGCGAAGATGCTGGGGGTCCCAATCCCCCTATATGTCTGTGGCATATGGCCAGCCACTTGCTAAAGAAATCAGCCCCTGGCTGTTTTTCATGTCAATTGCTGTGTCAAACTGGTTGCTTGAATCAACCGTTCTGCTGAATTCTGCTGTAGTCGCAGGGAGTGAGTTTTACCAAGCAAGCATTAAGGCAAACCTCTGTTGACTCCAAACAACCCAATGTTATCAGATTTTTCCATTAGTTTGGCAACACTCCAAACAGCTGTCAACTGACTCCATAAAACGTGCACTGTGAAAACCTTAGCAGTTGCCACTGCCTAGGCTCATCATGTCAGCTCTCCATTTTAGGTTACTGGAATGTATTTTGTCAGATTCCTTAGTCTGATCCATTAAGCAAATGTGCTTGTCAAAGCTTCTAATCATAGCTAGAGAGAGAGAGAGAGTGAAAGAGAAGAAATAAAATGCAGTAATTACTAAGTTTCTATAAGAAGAGTAGTCAGTTACCAGATTTCTCGCCTATATTCCGTCAGCTAAGTAATATATAACCATAATAGGGCAAATTAGGCCCTCATGCAATCTGTGTAATCCCACTGAAGTAATAGGTTTGTACTATTTTACTCTCTTGAGGAGGATTTGATGTACTATAAATAAAAAGTGGTTTAACTGCAGGGAGCAATGGCTTCCAATTTAAAAAACAAACAAAAAACCCTTAGCAATATTGGCAATAAAAATGAGAGATGCTGCTGCTGTAAATGGATTATGATGTATAAAGAGCATTGGATTGCTATGCCTGGGCACCCAGTATATTTGCTGGGATCCAATAGTTAGCCAGGATATAATACTCTACATGTGCCTTGAAGCCTTTCAGGCTGCCCCATTACCACCATAGACATTGGTACTCTGAAAAAAAAAGCAGTTTTTGAAAGTGATGTTCAGTGCTGCAGCCAAAAAAGGGAAATTTGCCATCATCTGCAATCAAGGGGGACTTTAGATCCCAACCACCATCTTGAGTTAGAGCAATCTAACTCAATGTTAGATTGATGTCTTCTTGGAAACGTTTGGGGTGGGAATCACCAATATTATATGTGCTTAAAAACGCCAGCTGGAGAGGACGGACCTTGCCTCAGTTATCCACACACTAGTGATGTCCAGGCTGGACTACTGTAATGTGCTATATGTGGGGCTGCCTCTGAAGACAATTCAGAAACTCCAGCTCATGCAGAATTCGGCCACCTGAGTATTGGTGGGGGTGAGGTGATTTGATCACATAATGCCTATACTGCACCAGCTGCACTGGTTACTGGTGTGTTTCCAAGCCCAATTCAAAGTGCTGTTTTTGACCTTTAAAGCCTTAAATGGTTTGGAACCAAGGACTGCCTTCACCCATATCAGCCTGCCCACACTTGAAGATCAGAAAGAGAGGCCCTTCTCATTTGCTCACTGGTGAAAGCAGTCAGGTGGGTGACCACACATGAGAGGGCCTTCTCTGCTGTGGCTCCACACCTTTGGAACAAGTTGCCATCAGAAGTCCACCATGCTCTGTTACTGCAGGCTTTTAAGAAGGCTTTGAAAATATATTATTTTACTGTAGGCTTCTCTTGATATGACTGCTGTTGCTGTTAACTGTCATTATCATTGTTGCTGGCTTTATTGTTGGCTTTTATTGTTGTTTTATTGTTTTCATGATTTTTATCACTTTTAGTATTTTAACTGTTTTTATGTATTTTATTGCTGTAAGCCACTTTGGGAGGGCTTCTGCCCTGAAAGGCAGCCAAGAAATGTTTTAAATAAAATAAATAAATTAAAAATAAAAATAAAATAGCATTGTTTCTAGACTTGGAGGGTAACAACAAAAGCATCAGAAAATAAACCAGAGGCTATTGAAAGCAAGCTGATTCCTAAAGCTTCCAGGCAGTACAACTGGGTTAATCATACATCCGATTCCCAAAGAGGAATAGTTGAAGTCTAATTTTGACAACCAATTCCAGCTCTCTGAATCTGTTTCTCTCTGCTATTAATGGACACTGTTGCGCTCCTGTCCTGCTGTGGGCTTCCCATAGGCATCTGATTGGCCACTGTGGGAACAGAATGCTGGACTAGATGAGCCTTTGGTCTGATCCAGCACAGCTCTTAGGTTATGTTCTTATGCCTAAATTCAACTGCTGCTTCTCCATCCCCTCCACTCCCCAGTCGCGTGACTTCTAGAACTGACCTGAAATACTGCTGAGACAAATGGCAGCTAGAATTTGGGGAGGGATGGGGCAGGAATTGCTCCCCCTCCTTTTCCAAACTTTTCTTCATTATGGCAGTGGAAGTAAATTGCATTTCTCCTGCAGCTCCCAGAGCAATACAGGAAGGTAAGAAAGCACCACCCAATTGCCAAAACAATTGGTTGATGCTCCCTTATTTATTTCTTTATATGAGAATTTCTCTCCCTTCCTTCCAATGCATCCTCATCACTCAGGGCAAGTTACATCAGTTAAAAATCGCAAGATTATCATAAAACCACAGTATTGGCAAAATTCAATGGAAGCAGGCCAAAGGGAGCTTCGGCTATTGGGTGGTATAGAAATGAACTGAACTGAACTGAACTGAACTGGAATGAATGAATGAATGAATGAATGAGGGATAAAAAGCAAACTTCGGATGAAAATATGATCCGCCTGGCAGGGCAAAAGCCTGCCATGCTAGGAAGGCAAAATCATAGTTAGTGGTCCATTTCCAAAATAATGTGGTATATTGGATCATTAAAAAATATCTGGTTGTTACCAGCACAGTAAAGAACTGAGAGGTGGTGTTCAATCATTTGTTGAAACTATTTATAGGATGAGATTAAAACAGGATTTCCACAGACATTTTTAGGAGCAATATAAGAGGAAAATCCCTCCCTCCCTCAAGCTTTGCATCTATATGGAAGCAAAACATCTATATGAAAGATAAATAATCTGCACTTCCTACTGCCAGAGGAACTTTGACAATGAAAATTGATGATAATATTCCTGAGGTACTAAAGTTTCTTGCACAGTGCTACAAGTCTATTACCTTAGGTAGAGGAGAACGATAAAATGGAATGAGTACAGATAGTATGCACCCAGAAGCTGTCAATACTATTGGAAAGGTATTACAACCATTTGGTTCAGGATATATGGGTACCCACTGCCAACTACTTCCAGTTTTGCAGCTGTAACTCTGGTATCTGGATCACTGCATGCATAACTTTCCCCACATATGCAAGATCATACACCCATGTATTCTATATGTTGTTACTCTGAAATAACAGAAAGGTTATTTGCATGCACAGTCACTAATCTGGATGGGGATACCACATTTTCATCCTCCTTTTAGCATTCTTCAGTCATCCACAGTGGATGGAGCTACAGTTTCAATGACTGGGTTTGGCATGTCCTCCATTATTTAGCCTAGAACATCAGAGAGGCCCCCACCAAATGGCCAGCAGGCCTGAGACCTCCAGAATATGCATATGCCTTACTCTCTGCGAGGCTCCTAATGCAAGTAAGTCACCTGGCACTGCCTTTTAATGGCAATCTAACACCTGGAAACAGAAAGCACCACACAGGATGGAAAACCCACTGGTAAATGCATCAGAGGTACTCACCTATTAGCATCACCTAAAGTATGCACATCATCACCCTCTTGCATTATGCACTTTTGCACTAGGCACTCATGGCATGAAAACCAATCCCTGCTTTCATCATCTAGGTCCCCTGACTTAGAGATGTATGTGAATTTTGTTCCTTTTCACAAATCCTAAATGTAAGCAGGACCACAATTCTTTGAAAAGTTTTGCAAATTTCCAAACCTGTGTTCGCATTCAGATTTATGCATCACAAATAAGAGGACAGAAGAGGGCACTGATTTGCATACACTCTCCATATGCTAATACATCTAAATGCAAATTTAGATAAATGTTATAATTTAAACAAAAATATAATACATCTCGCCAACTGTGTGCCTGCCTATTGTCCAGGTGTTAAGTGTTGATGTATCAATATAAACACTCCTGGTGTAAGAAACATACAACACAGCACTGGGCCAGTTAGTTACCAAATTTATAATAATAATAATTACAAGTACAGTTGTGCCAATTGGTTTACAATTATACACAATCAGTCAGAATTTCAAAGCAACTATATCAATTATGCTGGTCTATTTAACAACAACTCTAACAGTTATGTCTACGGAACCCAGGTGTATCTCTGTTTCAACTAAATGAGGTCTTCATCAGGCATTCCTGTAGATCTAACAAGTTCAGTAACAATTTACAGTAACTGATAATGTAGCAAAAACAGAAATCACTTCCTGAATAAACAATTTCTAACAATGGCATACTGGACCTGATAAAGGCAAAATAGCCTTTATTAATTGGTTGAAGGTGAGGTAATCCCTAAAAAAAGAAAAACAAATACATTTATAATATTATATGTTTCACCCATTTTTGCTGACCCAAACATGCCCCAAATTTGCAGTTAGTGGTTACCTGATTTTTGCAGCTCACCCTTTAAATTATCTTTGAACTGGAATTGGACAGAATAGCCCTTCAAATAGAGGACAGACCTCTGGCAGCCCTTCAAATAGAGGACTGTCCTCTATAAAAGGGACACATGGCCACCCTATGCTAGTTTCAGACCCCGATGTTTCCAATACAAGCCCTGCAGTCTCTACGCTTTATTAGCAGGGTGGGTGGGAAAAGGAGTGTTCTTCAAACAGCCCTGTCTATAGGACATTTTATAGGGTTAGTAGCCAAGTATGAGGTAAGTGTCTTGTGGGGGGTGGTGATGATATGTACCTTATGTCTGCTGCTTTTGTCTAGTTGCAAATAAATCCCTAGGAAATGCTCTGCACTTCAGCCACTATTGCTGAAGTAATGAAGGGATTTAATGTAAAAAATAAAGGAAAATAAAATCTGAACACTGACGCTCATGATTCCTATCTTTTGTATAATTATTTTCCAGTACTTACAGTACCTTAGAGAGCAGCTTTCTACAACTGTCATTAAAATTCCTACATGCTGAAATATAATCGATTCAGTGTAGATGTTCTGACTGGAAAGCTAATCGGGTATCTTGTCTTGTTGGTTGTTTATTAACTTGGTAAAACAGGCAGCAAGCAAAGTTCTGCTGGTAAAATAATAAATGAAGAAACAGAATACTCTGCTGCAAACTCTAGTTGTTTTGACACTAAGGGGAAATCTACACAATGCTTTTTTATGTACAATCAGAGCCACAGCAGACATTACGTTAAATAATACTCTAGTGTGCTTTAACCCTTTCCCCACTACTATGGGCCTGATCCAGGTCCCCCACCGCTTGCGCCAGCAATTTCAATTGCAAAATAGTGATCCAATGGAATCACTATCCAATGAATCACTATTTTGCAATAGACACTGAGTTGTTTGCCAGAGTAGGAGTTTGTTGCACTGCTCCCACACACCTCCACGTGTACATTGGGCATGT
Organism: Heloderma suspectum; assembly: GCF_057233095.1. Lineage (NCBI taxonomy): Eukaryota > Metazoa > Chordata > Lepidosauria > Squamata > Helodermatidae > Heloderma > Heloderma suspectum. The sequence continues at coordinate 78,054,244 of NC_139462.1, forward strand.
GCATCCCTGTTGTTACTGTAAGATTCATCAGGGACTCAGGAAAAGACAGACAAAGTGTTCAAAGCATGTCTTTATTACAATGATTTTCATACAAACAGGTATGGAGGGTGAGGTCTATCAGAATTAGTACTGTGCCGAAAATTTCTCCCACATTTTTTGACTGTTCTCATTCAATTTGATAGAAAAGAAATTGCTTTTGAAAAGAAATCCAAAGGTGAAGAAATTTCAGAGAAATTCTCATGGGTTGGGTTTAGGTTTCTTGGGCTTACCCTATTTAGGAGGTGGCCAATGAGTGAGTGCAAATGTGCTGTCTTTCATTGTACAATCATCTCTCCAGCAACCTGTAGCCTCCTCAGCTTCTTCACTTCAATTAAAGCCCAGTGGAAGGCATCATGAGGTAATTCCTCCCATGGGGCCTTTTCAGATCAGGAGGTGCAGTCAGCCTGGGAGTGATTAGGTAAGCTCAAAAATGCCACAAAAAAAGGATTATAAAACATCCTGAGAATGAGGCAGAGCAACAGGGGCCTCTTTCACGGGGGAAGAAAACTTTCAGGAAACTGGAGGACAGATTTTGCCTCAGCACTAACTCTACCTCTTCCCTTCAGCTAGATACAACACTGCCCCCCCCACACACACACCTGCATTGTGGTGAATGCAAAATGGGGGCAATTTCCCTCCCTATGAGAAACTGTTGAGAATTTCTCCTCCCCCTGGAGAAATTCAATGAAATTGTCTCCCAGATATCTCTGCCCAGAAATAAGGTGGAGAATTCTGAGAGACTATTTGTGCACAGCTCTAATCAGAATCATTCATGGCTGCCTAAGCATGTCTAGCTTCTAGATATAGAGCCTGAGTCCTCAGCAAAAGTTAAACTTTGGTTGGAACAGCTTGTAGCAGACTTCTGATAGGGAAGGGATGTCTCAACATTACATTGTGTGGAACTCTATACATGAGCCACCCAATTTCTGTGATCCTTCAACCCATTTTTTGAGTTAGAAGTTTGAGAGTATCAAGTCTTCACCACCAGAGATGTCAATGAACTTCACCAGGCTCCAGACTGAAAATGGACCTTGAGGGACTGTTAAAGTCTGCCTCAAAGTAGAGGCAGACTTAACAATCCCCCAAACTTTCCTATGGCTCAAGTAAAATGTGAGTTAGGGAGGAGTTCCTGGCTCCTACCACCCTCTCCTGCTACCACCTGTTCTCACCACCCATTCTCAACCAACTGCCTTTACCAACCCACCAGCCATCTGTGCAAGCCTACCACCCCCTAAAATTACCAACCATACTTACCACTACAATCCTTTTCTAACTGATGTGGCTGTAGGGTATTCATACAAACTCTCCTCATGCATTGATGGGGAGAACAGGATGAGCAGGGTCATACACAATAGCCACACACCCATGCTGGCCATGCCCCTACTGGCCACATGTCACACAGCCCCATGCATGTACTGGCCTACATGCATAGAGTGCCTCCACTGGTTCACATGCTGGCTGAATGTATGGTTGGCATGGAGCATGGCCAGCATGCAAAAAAGCAGCAATTGGGGGTGGCCTATCAATGCATGAGAGGCGTTCATCTGAACACCATTAATGTAAAAGCTTGTCAGATCCATCTTCAAAATACTTTCCCATTTTATTAACTGCTGTTTAAGTAATTTTTAAATCATGTTTTTCACTGATATGTTTAAGCAAACAAACATTATCCACTCAGAATGTGAAATCAAGCATATCTGGATTGTGTACTATGTTTGAAGCGACACTTCGCATATGCTTTCTTAATGCCTACTTTGATTTTTGTTGTTCAGTCATTCAGTCGTGTCCGACTCTTCGTGACCCCATGGACCATAGCACGCCAGGCCTTCCTGTCCTGCGCTCTCTCCCGCAGTGTGCTCAAGTTCATATTCATTGCATCGGTGATGCTATCTAGCCATCTCATCTTCTGCCGTCCCCTTCTCCTTTTGCCTTCAGTCTTTCCCAGCATCACGGTCTTTTCCAGAGAGTTTTCTCTTCGCATTAGGTGGCCAAAATATTTCAGCTTCAGCTTCAGTATCTGTCCTTCCAATGAGCACTCAGGGTTGATTTCCTTTAGGATGGACTGATTTGACCTCCTTGCAGTCCAGGGGACTCGTAAGAGTCTTCTCCAGCACCACAGTTTGAAAGCATCAATTCTTCGGCGCTCAGCCTTCCTTATAGTCCAGCTCTCACAGCCATACATTACTACTGGGAAAACCATAGCTTTGATTAGACGGACCTTTGTTGGCAAGGTGATGTCTCTGCTTCTTACTATGCTGTCTAGATTTGCCATAGCTTTCCTCCCAAGGAGCAAGCGTCTTTTAATTTCATGGCTACAGTCACCGTCTGCGGTGATCTTGGAGCCCAAGAAAGTAAAATCTGTCACTGCTTCCATTTCTTCCCCTTCTATATGCCAGGAAGTGATGGGGCCAGATGCCATGATCTTCGTTTTTTTAATGTTGAGTTTCAAACCAGCTTTTACACTCTCCTTTTTCACCCTCAACAAGAGGCTCTTGAGTTCCTCTTCGCTTTCTGCCATTAGGGTGGTATCATCTGCATATCGGAGGTTGTTGATAATTCTCCCAGCAATCTTAATTCCAACCTGTGATTCATCCAACCTGGCATTTCTCATGATGTACTCTGCATATAAGTTAAATAAGCAGGGTGACAATATGCAGCCTTGTCATACTTCTTTGATAGTCACTTAATATTTTTGGACTTAGAATGGAAGAATTAAATTAGATTTGAAATAAAAATAATTCCATATGGCTGAAAACCTTCACTTTCTGTTGCTCTAAATTATTTTGTAAATTACTTTTATGAGCTATACTGATCTGAGGAATTTCCACTGGAGATGTTTCCATCACTGAGGCTACAATCCTGTGCATGCTTACTAGGGGTGTATGAGAAATTCATTTCAGTTCATTTTTTAACAGAATTTACTGAGTTTGCACGTCCTGGGTCAAACATGGATTCAAATGCAATCTTTGGACAAGGTCCATCCATTTCCGAGCTTGCAGTGTGATTCGCGAACCACCCAAAATGTGTTCGACAGCATGTGCACATTTGAAAAATACTCATGAAAAAAATGTGCACAATCATGCTTTAATCAATAAGAGAAGAGTGTGTATATTTCACATATGTGCACAACTGATGTGTATCTTTGGGAAACTATGCACAAAAATACGCACAAATTTTCATGCAACCCCCCCCCCCCCGGATCTCAATCTGATATGGGCACGAGATATGGAATGATATGGAATGAGCTTTGAGGGAGAATTTGGAAAACCTTAACAAGTTTTGAGTTTTGCTTGTATGTACATCCCTAATGCTTATCAGACAGTAAAAAAACAAACAAACCCATTCAACACAGTGGGACTAATAGAGCAATTCTGGACATGCCTACTCAGAAATAACCCCTGTTGCATTCAATGGAACTTACTTCCGGATAGGTGCATAAAAGAACTGCATCCCAACTTCCAAATAAACTTGCATAGGATTGAGTGTAAATGACTACTTACATTCAGTGTTCAACATATGAAATGACATTGAAACTTGTTAATTAAGTTGCCAACTTTTCTTCTTGTCCAGCTCATGCAAAAAAATTTCAAGCATGGAGATAATATGTAACATCTTACGTAATATCTGTGTGTGAGGCTTCTGTGAGGTGAGGTGGGGGAGTTGGCAACTTTACTGGTTAACAGCAATGTAGCTGGTTTTCTAATTCAATCTTCCTCAACATAATGTCCTCCAAATGTTTTGGACTACAACTCCAAGCATTCCTGATCTTTGCCATACTGGCTGGGGTTGATGGTTGCTGAAATCCATCTGGAGGACACCAGGTTGGGAAAGTCTATTCTAGTTGCTTTGTTTCATTGAAAAGGATCTATTGGAATGATTTCTTGATCTTTGAGAACTTTAATTGATTTTGGGAGAATTATGCTTAAATCTAGAGTTGGGCATTGGCATGCAAGGGGGCACCCTCTAGATTGGTCAGATGCACAGGCAGACAAGGCTCTGGTACCTTTTACCAGCATGGATGAAGGAATGTTGGCAAGTTCAGCTTATCAAGCAGGAGTGGCAGCTACTGAAAATGCAGCACAAAATCCTTTCAATGCGGAGTCTCCTGCATACCAGGAATGGAGAAACAGAGGCAGTGCCTGTTGGGAGAAGACCTCTGGTGCTCAGCTGCTGCTCCAAACAGTGACCAAGATTGGGGAAATGGCTTGCTTTTATACCAATGGGCTGCTGCTTTGTGGTTTCAGAGGAGAAGAAAGGATACAGCCAATCCAGTCCAGCCCTGATTGGGGATGTCTGCAGAGGTGTACTATGATGGTGCCTGAATTTTCTAACCCAACTGCCCTCTGTCCACCACCAGCCAACAGCAGATGCCAATGTATGAGAACACCCTCTCTCTTGCCATTCACCAATGGCCACACGCCTTCCACTCCCATGTGTACCCCATGGAAATGGATCCACAGCGCCCCCGTGGCAAGGTTTCAAAGCACTCCCAAAGCATGTAAAGAGGCTGCTTTGAATCAACACGTATGTGTGTGCACACATTAACCTCAGGGCCAAAAAGGTTGCCCACCCCTGATCTATAAAGACTTGCACATGAGGGTCTCAATCGATTGGGAAATTCTCTTGAGAAAGTCCACTGAAATGAATGGGAGTGACACAAGGGCGGTACTTTCTTAGGCAGCTTGCACTTATTTTAATTGGGATTGCACAGAAGAACTTCCTGAGTGAACCGAGCCCAAGATGTCGTATTTGTTTTTGTCTTTCCTCTTAGCTTTCTTTTCTTGGCTGCCACAGTGGGGTTGTGGAAAGACAGCATGCGTCAGAGGCAATTTCTTTCCAGCAATCTTAGTTTTTTCTTCCTTTTGTATCTGCCCCATGAATTACAGTTTTCCTTTCTGTTTCATTGTGAACTCCAAGTCTCTCTTTTCTTTCTTTAACTTTTGGCATGTCTTTATGCCCTTGTTGTGCTCATTTATCTATTTTAATGCACTCTGCATTTTGCTGATCCACTGCAAACCTCCCTTTGCCAGTTCCCATTGGGCTGTTAGGTTTGTTAAATCCCATTTTAGCTACTTTGATTCATTGTTTCTGTCTGAGCCTTATCACCCTTTCCCTTGGAGCAAATATGACTCAGCAAGATGGTTCTTTGTTCTACTTATGCCTGTTTCTCTGTGTCTGTTTTCAGTTTTAATACAAAAGGAAAACATTTCTTCTCTTGGCCCCTTTGGAGCTTTTTGGAAGTTTTGGAGACCATGCTAATTCATTTGTTCTGTTGGCACACTGTATTGTTGCAAACCACCACCTCATTTCCCTTTCATTTTCAGGAGTATGACCAAAAAGGAAGCAAACTACATCAGCATAAGCTTACAAATGGCAAGAGCAGAGGAAGGCATAGAGTATACCTTTATGCATACTGCTTATTCCTCTGACTAGGGCTGAAATTGTATACCTACTTAAGCCCCATTGAGGATACATGTATAGGATTATGCCATAAAACTGTATTCTGCCTGTTCCCCTCAAACAATTTATCCTGTATACTAACAAGCTTTCCTGCTGCCCTAGATGATGGACTGTGTTTCTGTTTTCTTGGGGTCATATTACTGTTCTTTTTTGGGGGGTCATATTACATCGGCACTGAGATGTTCTGATGGCATCTTAGCCAATAAGGGAGGGGAAAGTAGTGATGGAATGGAAGTCTTTTCCCAGATATCCTAGAACTACCTAGGATGGAGATCAGCAACTGTGGGCTTCAGAGCCAAATCCAGCCAACTGAGGGGTGCTGTGTAGCCTGCAGGATGCCCAGTTGTTAACCCAGAGGTGAAGTGGTGTAGAACTAGAACATGGATGCAGTAGGCATTTGTAACATAAAGACAGAAGGAAAGACAGAAAGCACTATAGGATGCTGGACAGAAAAGAGAGGCCCATGATGGTTTAGTCCCTTATAGCAGGGATGTTGAACCTCTTTCTGCCCCAGCACCAAATTGCATTTTGGAGAAGCTCCACCATTCCAGTGGTGGGCAGGGCCAAAGGCAAAAGGGGGCAGGGCCAAATGTACTGGCATATTTAAGCTTCATTTCATTTATTGCATTTCTATACCACTCAAAAGCCAACGCTCTTTGGGTGGTTTACAAACCATTAAAAATACAATATTGTGCATAATAGAAAAACAGTAAGTTACAAACATATAAACAGAGAGCAGACACATGTACACACATGTAGACATTATACAGCATGGTGGACAAAACTGACCCCTGCAGAACCCCATACTGGAGAATCCATGGGGCCGAGCAATATTCCCCAAGTGCCACCCTCTGGAACCGTCCATCCAAGTAGGAACAAAACCACTACAATGCCGTGCCTCATACTCCCAACTCAGAGAATTGTCCCAGAAGGATACCATGATCGATGGTATCAAAGCCACCAAGAGATCAAGGAGAATCAAAAAGGTTGCATTTAGGGATGGCCGGGAGCCCCCCTATCTGGGTTCTCTGGGTGCCCACCCAGCACCTGCCCCCTCACACGCCCCCCCTACTCACCAAGCTGCCTGAACTCATCTAGGCCCTATCCTCTGGTATCACGATTGCCATCTTGCAAAAAAACCACATGGTGATCGCAAATATGCACACATAGAGCTATACGCGAAATAGTGCCACAAATCACCCATATATGCAAGTTAACAGGCGTAAATGGGCTGTTTACACTTGTAATCTTGTGTATATCTGCTGTGAGCCAGACAGCACTGTATCAGCTGTGAGCTGGACAGCACTATATCAACTCCATCCGATATGGCGGCTGCACCCCTACCTTCCCGACCATCTGCTCCCATCGGTAGTACATGCCCTGGTCTCCTCTTGTCTAGACTACTGTAATGCGCTCCACATGGGGTTACCCTTGAAGACGGTTCAGAAGCTGCAGCTGGTACAGAACGTGGCAGCTCGCCTGATTAAAGGCAGCTGCCGGCATGATCACATCACTCCAGTGCTGAAGGAGTTGCACTGGCTACCAGTTGTTTTCCAAATTCAAGGTGTTGGTTTTGACCTTTAAAACCCTATATGGTTCCGGCCCAGCCTATCTTAAGGAGCGCCTCCAGCAACACCAGACAGGCCGCTTAACAAGATCAGCCTTGGATGGCCTTCTCTCTGTCCCATCAGCCAGGACAGCAAGACTGGTGGGGACGAGGGAGAGGGCCTTCTCTGTGGTGGCCCCCATTCTGTGGAACTCCCTCCCTAGGGAACTCCATCATGTCCCCTCTTTAATGAGCTTCCGCCGCACATTAAAAACGTGGTTGTTCAGGCAGGTATTTGGGGTGGGTTAGGGTTAGGGATGTGTGAAAGTCACTTACCTTTTCGCAGGTTGGATTCGCGGTGGGGGGGAGGCGCTCCGTCCCTCCCCCCGGAATCCTCCCTGGGCCGGCTCCACTCCATGGCGGCTCTGCGGAGCCGCCAGCCAGGGCCATCCGCAGCCGGAGTTCCGGCCACGGACGGGCTGCTGTGGACGCAAATTGCATCCTGCGAAGCTGTCGTGATAGGCTACATAAGTATTTACATAGGCTAAAACGGGGGGGGGGGAAGGAACGCAAATGGTGCCCACTACACTATTTGCATTCCCCTTTTTTTCGCTGTAATAACCTACGTAAATATTTACGTAGGCTAAAACGGCTAAAAATAGGGAACGCAAATGGCGGCCGCCATAGCCACTGCCATTTGTGTATGCTGTTGTGTTTTTTTTGGCTTGCCATGATAGGCTACATAAATACTTATGTAGCCTATCACGGCCTCTGCAGGGACGCAAAAGGCGTCCTTCGTTAGCCATGATAGGCTACGTAAGTAGTACTTACCTAGCCTATCATGGCTATGATGAAGAAGCAAATGGCGGCCGCAGGGAAATCCCTGAAACTGTTTCAGAGGGATTTCTCTGCTTTTTCCTAGGCATCTATTATCTATTATTGTTTGTCCAGTTACTACAGTTTGGTCACACAATTTTGAGACAATAGAATGCCTGCAAGTCTTCAGATTCTGTGCTTAGGCTCTAGTGGAAAAACTACACACCTGGTATATATGTTTATGTAATTAGTTTAAGATAACCAAATGAATCTTCAGCTCCTCTAAGTCCTTTGCTCACATTTATTATTTATTATTTATTTATTAGATTTATTAGCCTCCCATCTGGCTGGCTGGCTGGCCACTCTAGGCGGCGTACAATACTAATAACAAATTTACATAATCAACTGAAAAAAACAACATGTTACCAGATTCAAAACAACACCACTCTAAAAAGCCCTAACCCACCCCAAATGCCCTTCTGAACAGCCAGGTTTTTAAAGCCCAGCAGAAGCTCATCAAAGAATGAAAACCAAAATAATGAAAACCAAAGATTTAGGGGAACTAAACATCCTGTGTGGTAGGTTAGTTGAAGAAATACTTGCTCAGGCACTTCTAGGCTGACGACTTGTGGAAAACAGCAGCAGGGAACCTGATGTTTTGCATAGCAAGTGCCCCACACACTTTTCAAAATTATGCCTGAATCTTTGGTAGGGTTGCAAGCCCATATCTTAGAATGGGCTTTATCTGGTTCTGTGCCAAGCAAGTTTCAGCCTCAAAGTCACCTTAAACTGCATCACTGGTTTTGTGAGCCTTTAAGCCTTTGAATTAAGTCGCATTCAAGTGATAATGTACAGTTACCCTACACAATGATATATTGTTGCAAATGACTCTATTGGAGTTGTATGTCATACATACAGATGTAATTGATCCTCCCTTCGACACAGAGGTTTTAAAAAGAAATTATTCTCTCTCAGCAGCCTTTCTGACATTGAGTAAAAAGAAAAGAAAAGTGCACACACTTGTTCTTTATAGCATGGACAAGAATCTCTAAGACACATGTTCTGGCTGCCAGAGGAATAAAAATATGTACAGAATATTATGATTTGAATCTTTCATCACAAGGAAAGATCTGTATTTTTTAATTATTTTTTGCCTCTTTCAAAGAGTCATTTTTCACATAGATGGAGATATCTGGGTGCCTTTACAGTCAATACCATAAATCACATTGCTTTCAAGTGATACACACACTTGATGCTAGAGATGCTGGCTGCTGAATTCCAGATATTTTGCTGATTTCTAGGGGTCTGGCAAAAAGGACCCATTTTGGGATCAGACTACAGAGCTACTAGAGGTTGATATAGGCATGAGTTGAAGTGGGGAGGAGAGGAAAGGAGAGGAGAGGAGGGGGAGTTCAACTTCACTGCATTGAAGTGGGGAGCAGATGCAACTTCAACCCTGCACACTGTCTCTCCTTTTTAACTGATCATGGGGGCGGGGGGCTCAAAAGGGGAAACCATGTTCACGCACATGCAGTAGCACCTACAGACACCCCTGACAGATGCCCCTCACCAGCATCTGTTTCTCTTAAATGAAAAACAGCCTCACCCCAGGGATGGCAGCAATCCTATCCCTTCAGGTGACACAGACAAAAAAGATGTGGCTGTCCCCTGTGAGAGAGGTTTAGAGGACCCCATTGTTCAGGCAGCTCTGAAGACTGGACTGGTGACCATGTGGGAGTCCCCCACTGTCCAAACTGGAGCTTCTAATTCAGAACAGCTGATGAGCAATATTTTGACTAGAGCAGGGCGAAGCTATCAGGGAAGAGGCTTTAAAATGGCAGGGGAGAACAAGCAGGAGGAGGGAGGCCCAGCAGAGGAATACAAGGAGCGAAGGACAGCTGGAGTAAAGGACAGCTAACAAATGGAGGCAGAGAAGGACAGTGAGGAAAGAAAAGTTGGAGGGAAACTAACAGAAGTGCCGCAAGACCCTTTGTTGATTTATGTTGTGTTTACCTTTAAGAGCTGAATACAAGCCTGTTTATTTTGAGGGAGAAAAGACCTAGCCTTCTCCTTTTAATTATGGAAGCTATGGATAATACATAGGGCTATGCAGGGACCCCCCAATCTGACTTGGAAGCTGCTTCTTGGCTTCGGAGGTGGGCCCAATTCGGCTCAGGCTGATTCGGAGGCTCCCCGACCCGACTTGGCCCTGAACCCAAAGTGGGATTTGGATGCTGAACCCCGCTTTGGGTCCCCCCAACACCCTTGTGAACCCCCCAGCTCCTTACCTTGCTGCCTCCTCCGCCGCCTTCTCCTCCTCCTCCGCCACCGCTGCCACCTCTGCTGCTGCCTTCTCCTCACTGCCACCTTATCCGCCGCGGCCTTTGCTGCCGCCTCCACCACCACATCTGCCGCTGCCGCCTTCACCGCCGCTGCCACCACCGCCTTCTCCGCTTCCGCCGCCAGCTCCTGAGTCCTGGGTGCACGCTGACTGTTATTGCAGGGAGTCGCCATTTTTAAAATGGCAACCTCCTGGAAGCTCCTGGAAGTTGCCATTTTAAAAATGGTGACTCCCTGCAATAACACTCGGAGCGCACCCAGGCCTCAGGACCTGGCGGCGGCGATAACAGTGGTGGCGATGGTGGTGGCGATGGTGGCGGAGCAGAAGGCAATGACGGCGGTGGTGGCGACAGAGGTGGAGGTGGCGGTGACGGAGGCAGTGGGCAGCTCAGGTAAGGACCTGGAGGTGCTGGTGTGGCTGGGCTGGGGGTGCCAAAGCTCCGAAGCTCACCAAGTGCTTCAGAGAGCCCCCAACCCACTCCGGTGTGCTTGGTGCCCCCTCCGCTTCACCTCGGAAGGGGTTCAAAGTGACTCAAAGCAGCCCACCTCGACTTGGGGTTCGGGCCTCAGGCCAAAGCGGTGCACAGCCCTACTAATGGATAGGGATGTCAGAGAATTCCACGACGGATCTCGGAAATCCGTCGTGGAACGAAGCCCTCGCCCCCCCAACCCATGAAAGGCGCGCGAGACGAAGTCCCCGCTGCCCCCACCCCACGAAAGGCGTGTGAAACGGAGCACTTACCTGCTCCCGTCCGCGCTGCTTTGCGAATGGCGGCCGTCCTGCGGCCGCCATTCGCTTCGTCTTCATAGCTGTGATAGGCTACGTAAATACTTACGTAGCCTATCACGCCTAACGCAGGGATGCCATTTGCATCCCTGCGGAGGCCGTGATAGGCTACGTAAGTATTTACGTAGCCTATCACGGCAGGGGGGAAAAAATCCAGCGTACGCAAATGGCTGCGGCTACCGCCATTTGCGTACGCTGGGGGTTTTCCCCCTTCTGTGATAGGCTATGTAAATATTTACATAGCCTATCACAGCTCAATACAGGGACGCAAATGGCGGTGGCTACGACAGCCACCATTTGCATCCCTGCTGGCCGGTGGCTCCGTGGCTTGGCTGCGGAGTGGAGCTGGCCAGGCAGGATTCCGGGGAGGAGAACCAGATCGCCTCCCCCCACGTCGAGGAATCTGGGGGGAGGGATGGAGCACCTCCACCCACCGTGGATTGCCCAGTGCGGAGCCAGGTAGGTGTTTCGTACATCCCTACTAATGGAGCCATGGGGTGGGGGGAGGTTGATATACCTCTCTTCGTAGGACTATCACAGTGGCCTTAATCACATGGGTGCTATTAAGGTGCATGTTTTTGTTATGTAAATAGCAGCTGCAGTGAAGCATGAGTAGCCTCAAGACTGGAGTGTGCGGAGAAAGGGGTGGTTTTTTTTACATTCTTTCTACCCTTGCCATGGTCCTGACAAATATCCACCCTCCAAAGCTCCTATTTGCACTTCAAGGAAAGCTTCAATCGATGCCAGTCTTGGGGTGAGGGGACCGGCACCAATGCAGCAGCTACTCAGGCTTCTAAGAGGCATGGAAGAGGTGAGCGTAATGAGGAGGTTCTGGCTTAATGAACTTAAGAATTTGCCTTATGCCAGATCAGACATTTTCTCCAACTAGCCCAGTATTGCCTGCTCTGACTGGCTGCAGTTCTCAGTGGTTTCAGGCAGAGCACTTTCCTGTTGCCTGCTACCTGACCTGTTTAATTGGAGCAGCTGGGAGTTGAACCAGAGACCTTCTGCTTGCAAACAGTGGCTCTGTTTGGGGGACATTTCACTCCTCCAAACCCCACTTTTGCACCAAAAATATTTAGTGATTTTGCCAACGTTCGAAATGAGTCAGTTCATAGGTTGAATCTAGTAGGTGCATAATTCTTGAACATAGCAAGAGCTCTGATTTTGATCCAAGTCCAACTTGTTTTGTAATTCCAACTGAGATTGATTATGAGTTAATTAAAATTTTCAGCGCTTGCGCAGTCTACAAGTTTGGCATGAGTAAGCAGCCAAACTCTGCCATCTTCTCCTTGACTGCGTCAGCAACTGCTGCCTGTGGTTTGACATTGATGTACTATTGTAAATAACATACATGTGATAACAGCCAATCAGAGAAGGAATGCATTGTGACACATGACATAATGGACAGGATGGAAAAGAACACTGCATTATGCACACCATGTTCCCAAGATGCATTTTGGTGATGTGCATGCCCCCAAATTTGAAGGTACTACTTTGAAATCTCATTATAACAAAGAAATTCCATCCAAGTTTAGAATGTTGGATTTGTAACTTGGCCTGCAAATTGTGATGTATGATGTAGAGTCAGTTTGCCTATCACTAAACATATTCAGTCTTGTAACATTCAACTCAGCCCTAATCTGAAATGGATCTGGTTTGGGGCTATGCCCCCACAGAAAACAATGAAGGAAGAGGATTAGGACAAATCTGGCCAAGAAAAGGAACCGCAGCAGACATCTGTCCAGAGCAATTATGGAAACATTCATACCGCTATAACAAGACACAAGTTATAGTGTCTTCCTCCAAGCCTTAAATTGGATGGCGCACTAAACAATGTCAGTGCTTTCATAAGTGACTTGAGATCAGAGACCCACGCTGTAATCTGATATGAAAGTAGCAGAACAACTCTTTGCATTCAAAAGAAAAGGTTAATGCCAGTGGGTGCAATTTGAAGATGACCTTTTACATATTACTTAAATCCATGTACAGATGTCAGAAGGTAATGACTCAGACTAGACTGGCCAGGGTTATCCATGCTCTGGTAATATCTTATTTGGACTACTGTAATGCATTGTGTGTGGGGCTGCCTTTGAATGCTGTTCAGAAACTGCAGAATACAGCAACTAGATTACTGACTGATACCCGGTGAATGGAATACACTCACCAACTTTAAAATGGTGGCTTCCAGCCTTATTCCTAGCACAATTCATGGTGCTGGTATTGACTTATAAAGCCCTAAATGGCTAAGGACCCATCGGAGATGAATAGATGGTAACTGGCAGAGATACAGCATTTTTTTGTAGTGGCACCCAGTTTGGGAGCTCTCTCCCCAAAGAGTGTGCACCAAGTCTGTTGCTGGGCCTTCTCTATTTTTGTTATAATGTGATTCAGTTTCTGTTGTGTTTTATTGTATTGTGATTGATTTTCACACACACACGTGTGCACACACACATAAACACACACACACACACACATACACACACACACTGGTAGGGGCTCTAATTTGTTACATAAAAGAAGACTATGCGGGTGAGGGTGGGTGAGCCCTACCTTACTTCCCCCACCCACTGTAGCCTAGTCACTCTTCTCCCAGTCCAGCTCATTTCCCATTATTTGTGCCAGGCTGAGAGTAAAGTGCCTGAAGCAACATAGCAAACTAAGGTGGAAAAGGTTCAGTTCACCCCGATCCATGCACCATTTTTGATGTATGGAGGTGGTGCTGGTGTCCAGAAATGCTTTTTAAAACCAGTTTCAGCTGGCTTGTTCATTGCAGATGTATCTAGAGAAAACAGACCTTGCCTCAGTGCAAAATACGTTGGTTACATCCGGGCTAGATTACTATAATGTGCTGTAGATGGGACTGCCCTTAAAGATGGTTTAGAAATTTCAATTGGTGCAGAATGTAGCTTGTAGAAACAAGGCAGTCAGATCACATCACACCTTTTCTATGCCAGTTACATTAACAACCTATTCGTTTCCCAGGCCCAAATTAAATTGCCAGTATTGGCCTTTCAAGCCCTAAATGGGTTGGGACCAGGCTATGTGAAGGACTGCCGAGCCAACACCCATATGTGCCTTCTTGAACCTTAATGTTGTAATTGGAGGCCCTGCTGTCTGGTTCACTGGGGAACGCTGTCAGGATGGAGGGAAGATGGCCCTCATTATGGTAGCTCTACAGCTCTGGAATACCCTCCCTAGGGAAATGCATATGGCCCCTTTATTGTGGGTGTTTGGGAAAACCTTGAAGGCATTTTAAAGGCAAAATCTATGTCAAATTTATATATTGCTTAAATCCTGCATAATAGTGGGATACAAATGGGGGAGACAGAAAAAGCTTCATAATCTCCTAAAATGCCCCCAGTGCTTAAAGTTCAATGGTACAGAATCTCCCATAAAAAGCCCTGGAAATGTCAGCTTAAAGCAATGCATATCTAAAGAGAAATCACATTGATTGGCAGACTCACACATTACCTAAGAATGATCCACTCAGACCCTATATCTCTATTGCAGTAGTGGTCTTTTGAACAATCCAGTTCGCCTTTGCAGCTTCGGCAAGCATTCTGCCGTGATGACTCCTGAATGAGGTAAGGGAAGTTTCTCTAGATCTGATATTAAATATCTATTGGGAGAAATATCCGCTGAGAAAATTGGAAACTTGAAATTCAAAACCTGGTTGGTTGGTTTTTAATTAAAGGTGTATACTGAAAAAGTTAATGGAGTTGGCCCTATCCTGGTTAAACAGAATCAGAGAATCAAGAAAGAAATGTAACCCTGGGAGTTAACAACGGGCTCAAAAGACAAGCAATTGAGACTGGCAAAAGAAGGTGACCACCATAAGCAATCACAGAGTTGAAGTGTCCTAGGGGTGTCCTGAGTCCATCTTGGACAGAATTATCACTCCATTAAGATCTGTACGACACAGCCAAAGTTCTGATTATCTTTTTGAGGTGTTTGCGGGTTGGGGAGAATGATCATTGTTACTTTCATCATATACATATTTAAAATTCCAATCTCAACTTGACATTGTTGCTGTTCTTCTTTCTATTCCACCCCACCTGGACAAAAATATTCTGATGTAATATTAAGGCTGCCATGAGGAATTGTTAATGCATAATTTATAGCCGCAATTAAAAAGCATTTTTAACCAAGTGTCACAACACAGTGACAAGTAAATTAGACCGTGATTTACAGTAACAGTGCATTGCAACTTGATTTAGTGTCACTCTGGAGAAACTGACAAACATCCCCCACAGAGTAAGACAGTACCTTCGGTAAAGAATGAATTCATTTCCAAAGCGCTAGCAGGCTTGAAAGATACTTTGCATGTGTCAGTGGAGTCATGATTAATAATTTGGTTTTATAGAACGCCAAGTGAAAGAATAGCGCTACTTTTTTTTTAATCATCCAGGAATATTCAGGCGAGGCACACAAGTGATTGATAACTCTTGCTGTTGCGAAAGGAGGTCTGCTCTCAGCTTGTGAGAAGTGGCATTCACATGAAGAAAAGAAGCACATCTCTAAGTTATTGTCCCACATGTCCAAAAGCTATAATTATGGGGCTGAAAAGGTCAAACTATCTAGACGGGGAAAGTATCAGGGGAAAGGCTGTTAAAACAGTTTTGTCAAGAATATGGGAAACTAGGCCATATTACGTGGAGATTGGGGGCAAGTGCCACCAGTGGTATACCAAAGAGAAGGAATGAGAGCTTATTTTGTGTCAGTTTTACAAGATGCCATCTTTCTGTTGCCCTTTCTTCAGCACCATAAATGTAGGGATGTACGAAACTGACTCACCGTTTCATCCGGGGTCATTCGCGGTGGGGGGGAGGCGCTCCGTTCCTTCCCCCGAAATTCTCCCCAGCCAGCTCCACTCCGCGGCGACTCTGTGGAGCCGCCAGCTGGGGCCACCCACAGCCAGACATCTGGACGCTGGGCTGCGCAGGAACGCAAATGGCGGCCGCCATAGCAGCCGCCATTTGCGTCCCTGTCTTTTGCTGTGATAGGCTACATAAATATATGCGTAGCCTATCACGGCAATAGGCAGGAACACAAATGGCAGCCGCCATAGCTGCCACCATTTGTGCCCCTGTCTTTTGCCGTGATAGGCTATGTAAATATATACGTAGCCTATCACGGCAATAGGCAGAGACGCAAATGGCGGCGGCTATGGCGGCCGCCATTTGCATTCCTGCCTATTGCCTTGATAGGCTATGCATATATTTACGTAGCCTATTACGGCCTCCACAGGGACACAAATGGCATCCCTGCATTAGCCGTGATAGGCGACGTAAATACTTACGTCGCCTATCACAGCCATTCAGAAGGAGGCGAATGGCGGCCGCAGACATGGCCACCATTCGAGGAGCACCAGAACGGCTGACAAAGGTAGGCTCCATTCCGGGCCCATTTCACGGGGTGGTGGGGCAGGTAGCTTCGTTCTGCCATGGATTTTGGGGGGCCGAATGCTCTGGCATTTGGCCACCCTGGAATCCGTGGCAAAATTCTCCAAAGTCCCTACATAAATGTGTTAGATAACATTACAAAAAGCCTGTGTCTTTACAATTGAAAGGCCCATCTTTTAACATGTTCTCTGTGTTGCTGATCCCTTTATTCCTCCCAACCCATTAAAAAAGATCCTCAGAAACAGCAGTGAATACATGAAATTGGGGTCAAAATACATGATACCTTAAATTCATAGCGTGAAGTTGACCCTTTGCTTTTTTTACTCAAAAGAAAGTGCAGGGCCCTCCTCATCTGCACTACTGTACACGAATAGGGGAGATTTCAACCTACACACATACACACACACCACAACTCAAAGGGATGTACAAGTCTCTTGGAACTAGGGACAGACAGATCAATCTTTTCCCAGTCCATGTCAGTTTTACATATGTTTATTCATAAGTCCATTCTGTCCCATTTCAGCATCAATTTGTGATTTGATTTTTTTAAAAAAAAACTCATGAAAATTCACATTATTTTAACATATTTATTTCAAACACAAAAATGCATTTTTGTATGCCTTTTACTCTAAAATGCACATTTTGTATGCAGTTTTACCTGAAATATGCATTTTGGTACTAAGAACCATTTTGAAAAATTCAGTAAAGTGTGAAAACTTAAGGATAACCGTGTTCTGATCTACATATTGGTCCAGGAAGTGTCAGTTCACTTAAAAATAAAAACCAAATGAAAGGTTTGAGTATCCGTACTTGGAGCACGTGCACTCATGTTTCCCCACCTCACTATTTTTCACACACTCACAGCTCCTTCTGCGTATATGTGCAAGATCTTTAGAAAGACACACACCTACATAAGTATGCATGCACGCGGGTGGATACATACACACACACAGCAATCCTATGCATGTTTACTTGGAAGTAAGTTTTACTGTGTTTGATGGGACTTATTCCCTATTAGGTGTTTATTATCATAGCATCATTGCCTTTCTGAATTCTTATCCCTTCATTGACAAACAAGTCACTGTTCCCTTTATCGGACACCCAGGTTGCAGTCTGAGGGCATTCATTTGCCTCCTGCCATTCATAGTCTCCCTTTCTTATCACTAGTGGGTGAACAGGAATTAGAAGAGGGTCTCAACATCTTTGTTCTTCTGTCCTCTTCAAGAATCCTGATTTGACTTGTTCCTTACTGCTGCTTCAGCTATGACTACCAAATGTCAACACAACACTTTGCTGCTCTGAGAAGAATGGTGTTTGGGGACTGTTGTCAGTTAAAATATTGGTCCAGGGAAGTGTATGGCTCACACAGTTGAGACATTCCACAATTTCATCATCCTTGAATGTGCCTGAGCTTTGCTAACAGTGGGAAGGCCTACATCTGTTAATGTAGACTGCCCAGTTTCATGAAACGTAGCCTGTTTAGCATATGCAGTGGCATCATATTGAAGTATAAGAGCAGCCTGCCGATAGCTCATTACGGTATCCAATCCAAGCCACTGGTCTCTGTACTGGCAACTTGCCATGTTAATGGTCATGGCTTTGGTTTGGTCATAGTGCCCCTATCTTAAACACTTCTTGGTCAAAGTCTTCTATTATTATTATTATTATTATTTAATTTATTAATCGCCCATCTGGCTGGTCACCCAGCCACTCTGGGCAATGTACAACATACAATAAAACAATAAAATTCTAATTTAAATAATAAGATGGAGATATGAAAAAAATAATGACAGCCTCTGAAATTATGGCCAATTACATTTCTCTTTGACATCCAGATTCATTCTGTTTGCCGTACAAAACTGATTCACTTGGCAGCAGGAATAAAGTCGATCAGGAAAGCAGTCGATCAGAAAAGAATGCCATAGATTAACAATAATTGGATACCACCTGGTTATCATTAAATTCCAATGTGTATGCTTAAGAGTACTAATCCAGTGCTTTAATTCCGATGCATGATATGTTTCCTGATTTCATTCTAAATATTGTTTTAATCATTGGAGCCAAGTCCTCTCTCATTAAAATACCCCTTGCCTCCATTCTTGGAAATCAACAAAACAGATTTTGTTTTGAAAATATTTACCACGCGCACACAGCAGGAAAGTGCCTGACAGCAAATTAACACAAGATAAATATGATTTATAGTTAAAGAGAGGGAAATAAATCCGTAGAATCTATAACCTTCTTGGCATACATTTAAGGCAGGGAGACATGTGCTTATCATTCTGGATTCTGTCAGGTGGCGAGGGTATTCCAGCAGGACACACCTCTCCCAAAATGTTAAATCTTTTGAGTGAACACAGAAGGCCCATGGTGGCCTGAACCCTCTGAAATTTGCTGACCATTAAACCTGCCTCACCTTGGGCCTGTATATCAAGTGTGTTGAACTTCTTTCAGCCCATGGGCCAAATTCAATTTTGGGGAAGCTCTTGGAGCCTGCATTCCAGTGGTGGGCAGGGCTGAAGGCAAAGGGTGTGGGCCAAAATGCCCCAAACTACCAGCATAGTTTATCTTAAAACTCCTACTGCCAGTAACAGTCTTAGGAGAGGCAGTTCAACTTTTTAGAATGAGGAGAAAAACATGTGCAAAAACTGGGAAACCACCAAACAATTGGCAGTTAGGGGAAAGGGAGTGGGGCCAGAGAATCGTGTGTGTGAGAGAGAGACAGAGACCACCTGGGGAATCCTGGGGGGCTGGACTGGGCCTATAGACCTGAGCTTCTACCCTCCTGCTGTATATGTTCAGAAAGCTATCCTATATATTAATAGCAAACTCATTCTCTAAGATTGGATCCCAATGCAGCCTAACTGACACCATCCATGTTCAAGGGAGAGGTATATCAACAAGTGTGGGGAAACCCCAAGGTTTGCAGAATTACGTAAAATCTTCCCAAAAAACATAAAGCAAAGAAACCCAAAACAGCCAATTGAGGACAGTGCATGCTCAGTGGACACAGAATGCTGACTGACTGGGGTTTTTTTTGGGGGGGGGATGTTAACCAGAAAGGAGGAGCAGGACTGTAATGGAGTATCCTGGAAGAGAGCATGTCTGGCTGGCTGGCTGGCTGGCTGGCTGGCTGGCACTCTGAACAGGAGAGGTCCAGTCTGCAACATTTTGCTGCAGGCCCCACTTGTACCTTTCTATTTAGGAGGTTGTTCAAAAGATTCTTTTGGTACCTTGTGTTCCCAGATTTGTGTACTGCACCCCACAGACTTACACAGGCTTTGTCTTCCAAACAAATCTAAGTTTTATTTAAATGAAGCCTTTATTTAAACAAAGTGACCTCTCTCTTCAGGCCTGAAGCAGTGGGTGTTGCCCTCAGCCACTTCCAGGTTCCTCCCAAGAAGCACAACCCACTCAGGCCAAATCCAGTACTTCTTGCACATTGTTACACCTTGTACTGTATCATTCTATTGAACCCCTAATGACTATTTTCACACTGTTTTGGTTAACAGTTGACCTTACTGTGATCTTACTATGTGTTGTTTTACTACTGGTTTGGTTCCTAATGGTTTTTTAGCATTTGTAGTTTATGAGGTGGTTTTTGTTTCCTTTGACTGATGAAAGATGGCCTGGTGTGGGTTATGGTATGTGGGTTACAATCAAATCACCATCACATTTATGGCTAATGCAAGATGTTGTCAGTTCTCTCCCTGCCCTTGCCGCCAGAGATGCATAATAGCCCTTTCACTGGGATTGGGAAGGAAAAAACAGCAAAACAGAGCCAGTGTCTCATCCTGGCAACAGCGTGAGCTGAGGAATGTCATCGTCTGCTAGTGCTAGAACCCTTAGACTGTAATCATAAACACACTTCTGAGAGAACAAGTCCCATTGAACTGAATGGATCTTGCTTCAGAGTAAACATGCTTAGGATCATGTTGTGAAGTTAGAACCAATGAGCTCCTACCGTATGCTACTTTGCATTTGCTATTTTAATATAATTGTGTTTTGTTCCTCACTATCCAGTGCTATAATTTATCATGGCCATTTTGAATTTTAATCCCCTCTTCTATAGTATTTAGATGTGAAATGTTAATATCACCTTAATTTATTTTGAACATTTACCTGGTTATACCAGGAAAATGGCTCAGCGTTTGACAGTTTTACTCTTCATATAACTATTTAATAAGGGAAAGCTTTCAGCCACAGTCTTAAAAATCTATCGGAAGTGCCTTGTTTCCGCTTTCCATTAGCCCTCTGCTTCTGGAGATGTGAAGCATGAACACATTCTGGCTTGGCATAAGTTGCCAGTTGAATGTCCTTTCTAGTAGGGATATGGATGCTGAAAGGTACAGACTGGTTTCAGATGACACACCATGGCTTATCATAGGTTATTTAATCCACGACAAGCCATGGTGCTCGCAGGGACCAGATTGCATATACACATACCCCCTCGGGGATTGTCATGTCATGAGAACCTGGCAAGCATGGGTTATGTGAGGGTTGTTTAACCCTCACATCACCCACACTTACCAGGTTCACACAAGATGACAACTCCCAAGAGGGGGTTGCATATTCAAAATGGCAGCCACACATGCCCCATGTTCACCACATACATGCCTCATATGCCCTGTCATGGGCTGTCATGTCATGCAAACAGCCCCATTGAGTTCAAGGGCTAACTATGGACCAAAATATACTTTACTTTAAATCTGAACCTAAAAGCTATGCCTTTCCCCCCCATTTTTAGGCACAGGAGGCAATCCAGATGGGGGCCTTAGTGGTAGTTAGGGGCTTTCCTTTCCCCCTGCACTTACTGTAGACTAAAAATGAAAAAGAAAAGAAGTAGCTGGTAGATATGGATTTAAGGTAATGTCTGTTTGGGATCTAAAAAGCAGAATTTAGGAAACATCAAGTTAAGGATCCTGGATAGGAAAGGCTTCTTTGAGTTTATTCTCAAAGAAGCCTATCCTAGCCAGGATCCTTATTAGGTGAATTAATGGGATCCTAAATTAGGTGAATAGTTGAGAGAAAGTTTCCCCTTGGTGCTTGATACTTCTACACCTGTTCTTTTGTACTGGCTGCAGGTACTAAGTCTTGGTATACTTTGTGTACCAAGCTCTTATGTTCCAGCCCTCCCCAAGGACATGCCACCTGATCTGGTTCATCTTTCACATGCACCTGTGTTGCTTAGATTTCCTAGCACCATGTTGGAGAAGGCATGTAGAACAGCAGGGAGCCTGGGGAACCCTTAGAACAGCCTTCCCCAACTTGGTGGCCCTCTCAGAGGTGTGTTAGACTCCCATCAGCTCCAACAACAGTAAGGCCAGTGGTCAGGAAAGCTGGGAGTGTACAAAACATCAGGTTGGGAAAGGCTGCCTTAGAGGCCTTGCCTCAATATTGACCTGGGACTGGGAGGATTGATCAGAAAAAGGCTAAAGCAGAGGTGCAGAACCTGAGGCCCAGGGGCCAAATCTGTCCCTCATAAGGTTCTAATCCAGTACTGTGTTTCTCTAAATGGCCATGCCTTTTTTCTCCAACCATCAATCCTTTGGTGCTCACCTACTCCAGATTAGAAAGAAAGATAAGGCTCAGCTATGTAATTAATATAAAATATAATTTGGCCGGCATAGTTTGATGGTTTACATAGAATAATACTGTTTTACCTCACATATAATCCATCATAAGCCGTTTGCAAGTTATATATTCCTATGATCTGCCACAAATGTCCAGTTCTTTCTTGAAACTTTCTAAGGGAGCACTCCTATGGCTGCTAGACAGCGGCTAGGCAGCCATAGGATATGCTGTTTTCTGGGAACCGACCTTGGAGCCAGCACTCTGATGTCGGTTCCCAGAGAACCGACCTCCTCCCACTTCCGTGCTGCTTTGGAGGCAGCACAGAACAGCCCCATGCTCTGTGCTTGCAAGAAGAGCACGGAGCGGCCAAAATGGGGCATTCCCGGAGGGCGTTCCGGGGCGGGGAGGGCGGAAATGCCTGTACAACACATCCATTGTGTCATGTGGCAGCCTCCTCCCCCGCTCTGCCCTCCCGCAGCTAGACAGCTGCAATTGGCTGTCTAGCTGCAAATGTAGGGCAAGAGAAACACAGAGGGAATGATCCCCTCTGTGCTTCTCCAGCCCTGTTTTGGATAGGCGGTTGCCTCTGAGTTTGGAGGTGGCCGCCTATCTAGACAGGATTGCTCCCTAAATAACTGAGACTCTTACAATGTGATTTCTGCAGTCCACTGCACTGTGCATGGAAATGTAATTTTCTTTTATCAGTTCTCTTAATTTCCCCTGTTTTTCTTGTGGTACGAGGAGTGGCTCCCCTATCTGTCTTCTCAATACCATTCATTATTTGATCACATTCTCATCTCTTTTCTAAAATAAACAACTCTAATCTTTTCAATCTCACTTTAGGAACAAATCTGTATTGCTTTTTGACTTGCAGAGTGTGCAATCTTAGGGAAATGAAAGGGTTTTTAAAAGATGTTCCGAACACATTCATAAAAAGGACTTCAGGAGTTGATTGCTCTGTAATTGCTTATTTACAGATTTTCTCACATCAAGGAAGTGGAGACGAACTCCCTGTCAAATTGTTTTTGGATAGCATGAGCACAAAATTAGAAAACTAATAAAAGGAAGTTGTCAGCACTGGGTGATATTTTCTGAGCAGCCAGGAAACTCTGTATTTTACACACAGTGGGACACAACAGAATAAATATCAATAAAATGGACTCCGTGATTTTACAAACACCACTTTCCAAGGACAAATAAGTTAGTCATAAATATTAATTCATTCTTGTCTGTAACTTGCTTGTGTCAGATCTCACCATACAATTGTTCAATACACTTCATAAAAATAGTAGTAGAAAAGTAAAACAAAATGCAAATGTGAATAAAAATTTACAAAACCTTGATCATGTATGGCTTTTAGTCTGGAAACTTTGGGTTCTGTTTTTTCAAGGGTGCTCCTAGGCACATTTAAATTCATTTCCTATTAGACCTCCCTGAAAGCAGTTATGCTTGTGCAGTCCTGTAGGCCTACCCACCCCCAAAATTTGGTGCTGTGTGTCACAAGAAGGATGTACTTTGGAACAGCGTTATGAATTAACTGGAAGTTGTGTCTGCAATAGGAGCGTAAGGGTGCAATCCTATGCATGATTAGACAGAAAAATGTCATACAACTTCCAGCATGGCTGGCTGGGGAATGCTGGGAGTTGTAGGCCTTTTTTCTGTCTAAATATGCACAGGATTGCATCCTAAAAAGAACTTAAGTGGGCAACATTAGCAAGATGTATACTGTGAAACTCTGCAGAGAAGATTTGATAGCAGGAGAGGATGAAGTAGGGCTTTGATGAGCTATGAGGGTGTATGTGACACGCTCTTAGACTCAGATTCTGTCTTCCCATTTTAAAAGCTTCAAACCACATTGGGGCTCAAACAGCCTTAGCAGGCTTCGAAGATCATGCCTGCATTAGAAAAAACAAAACAAACATCGTGGAGAAGCCACGATTCTTCGAAGATAACGCCTTAATTTAAAATAAAAAATAAAAATCCAGACCGGGGTAAAACTTAGTCTCATTTGAAGGGATAGAACAACCCCCTGCTCAGTGCTGGAAGCCTGATTCCCAGGCGGTTCCCCATCCAACTACTGACCGGGGCCGACCCCGCTTAGCTTCCGAGATCAGACAAGCGCGCACAGGAAAACAGCAGGAAAACAGCACAGTGCTCGAGTGTGAACTGAGCTTGCACACTCAATGAAGCACTGCAACGGGGAAAATGGGTGAGTGTGGATAATCACGTTTTAATGCGAGAGCGTTTAATCCGACAGGACACCAAATTCATTGCGATGACGGGCGCAATGTAGATCGGCCCTGCCTCTTCAGGAATGGGCCTTTTCGATAGTAGCTGCACATACTCAGAGGAAACAGTGGGGATTCCTCCAGGGGTGGGGCTTTAGGGCCATGCCGCACCCCCTGTAGGCATTGAAGGTGGTTCCTCAAGGCAAAGGTACCACTCCCATGATGTCAGATCATTCCTATAGGGGCATTTTATAGCACTGAAGAACAGTAGCAAGCTGCTCTCTGCAGCTCCTCTGCCACTTGAAATGGTGGCAAAGCTTTGTAAAAGAGAGAGAGAGAGAGAGAGAGAGAAGTTTAATACCCTCTACCACCTCATTTTAATGGTAAGCCTCCCACCCCACTGAAAATTACTAGGACTTTCTCCTTACCCTTTGCTTGTCCTTTCCACACATCCACTCCAAGAGTACTGAAAAAGAGCAGGGCGAATAATTCAGCCGTACTTAGATATAATGCACTGGAACTGGAATGTACGAGGTTCAAGGAATACAAGCATGACTTACATTCTTGCATGTTTCATATGTCTGTGCAGTTTCCAGTGCTGAAGTTGCTTCAGGGATTTGCCTTCCTGTGGAGTGAAATAAAACCTGTCCACAGTGGATAACAGGCATGGCTTCAGGTAGCCTCAGCAGGGTTTGATTACAATGAAGGGGAGGTCAATTTTAGCTTGCCTTATAAACTGGTGGCAAACAGCTTCAATAAAGAGAAACACAGACATGCCAATGATAGTAATTTTGTCATGACTCTATGCTAGAGCATTTATAAAGCCTTGACCTATGGGACTTGTAATAATAATTTTAAAAATTGAATCTCTGCATTTTTGTGGAGGAGAAAAGATCTTTGCAATATACTTGAAGGTTCAGAATCCAAAACTAAAACAAAGCAGCAACTAAAAGTCTCAGTGTTTCATAATTTAATATTTCAACATTGGCCAGACTTCTTAGCATATCCTTGGGGTCAATCCAAATTATTGCTGAAGTTAGCCTTAGTTTCACAAGGACCTGTGTGGCATGCAGGGAGAAAGGTGATCAAAACTCCACTGAGCATATGGAGAGTTGTGGTCTCTCAGTGCGAAATGGAAGGATCAAACTTGATATATGATCAATATCAACTATCAGAAATATTTTTTAGCAGTGTTCTTGAGTGTGTGTGTGTGTGTGTGTGTGTGCGTGCATGCGTGTGTGTGTGTGTGTGAGGGAGAGAGGGATAGAGAGAGAGAACTCTGTGTTTGAAATGTTTTAATCAGACATATGTAGTGATGTCACACAGTGCAATCACAGTCACGCTGCAGACACATGCAGTGTTTATAGAAATGTTCCTTGTTAAATTGGAGGGCAGGTGAAATGGCAGAGCCAGCCCATGGCATGATGAAAGGGGATCAGGGATATCCACTCATCCCTAATTATTAGATGGATCTTTGTATCAAGATTTCATATAAATTACAAACTGGGGTTATAATAGAGGGCAGATTCAACGGAGGGTAGTTGCTTGTCTCTAACTGCGCAGAGAGATCAGCTTTTGTTTTCCAGTCAATAACATTCTAATAAAATCTGAGGTAATTATAAACAAACATTGATCTTATCCATCGAATGTTAAATGAAACAAAGCTAGCAACATGCCAAGACAATTTATTGGAAAAAAAAGCTATTTGACAGAACAGCCTAAAATGGATGAAAGCAGAGCTGGGAGGCAGAGCACTTTGTATTTCTGCCATTGGTCATCAGTTGGCTTTGGAATCAGATTTTAGAATCTGCCTAACTTCACGTTTTAGGCTTTGGGTGTGTGTTGTTTTCTTGGTTGTGCCCCTGTCCCCTTCTCTGTAATGGAACCAATATCAAATTATCTAAAAATGGTTAGCCTAATACACAGGGGGTGTGCATATATTAAGTTTCAGGCTGTGCCTCACAGTTACTTTTGCTTGACAGCATGGAACCAACAGGGAAGGGATGGGAGAAAGAAGACAGACTGACAACTTCACAGAGTATGATATTTATGCAGACAAATTAAGACCCATGGCACACTAAATCCTAATCTGGCTCTAATATTAACAAGGTACATGATGTATTAGAAGGAAATAACAATGTCCTTCTTCCAGGAGATTTATTCAATACTTTGAGAGAATGAAGGCCAAGTCAGGTGGTTTGGGGGGTTTTAAGTGAAAGTCAGCCAAACTTTAGGATTTTCTAGGCTTAATTTAAAAAAGATAAACTTGCTTTGTTCAGTTCTTTTTTTCATGTTCCCTTTGATTCTTTA
Organism: Heloderma suspectum; assembly: GCF_057233095.1. Lineage (NCBI taxonomy): Eukaryota > Metazoa > Chordata > Lepidosauria > Squamata > Helodermatidae > Heloderma > Heloderma suspectum. Next base: position 78,080,749 of record NC_139462.1, read on the forward strand.
ACCTGGTCTCATCTTGCTTTTTTTGCCCCTCTTTATTGCTATGCATGGCAGATTTAGGCAGAACACAAAATTATGGGAAAGTTGGGACTTCTTCATATGCCAGTTTATCTATCTCCACAGATTGTACTGGATTCAAGAAATGCTTACTGCTTCCTTTCTGTGAGGGTCAAACATGTAAAATATTTTTTCCCCCCAGTTCTATGCCCTGTAGGTTTGGATAATTAATAATTTTGTAATTATCACCTCTCCTAGGCTAGATCTACACTGCTGCTTTTTATCGGTATTAAGATGCGTTGATAATTGTTGGGGCACATTACGTATTCTTTATACTGCTTTTCTAGAGTTATTTCCTGTTTTTTATTCCATATTATCCAAAATACCACACAACAGATGTCATTGTGTGTGCTATGAGATATAAATGCACAAGAGGGATATAGTGACACCATGAAGGGATTGTATTGATATAACACAAGGTGTAGAGCTGGCCCTGGTCATATAATTCTAAGTGCCATATGTATCATAGACAGAGTGGGTTTGAATACGGGGTAAGTGATAACCGTTATCTACATATTTGATTCAGCAGATTAATATTACAAAAATATATCCCTTTCTAACCTTACATAGAAATAATGTGTTGGTCCAGAGAGAAAGTGATTAATTCAGCCTTGAGTTGAGTTCTTTAAAGTAGATGTGGGATATCAATGCAATAATAAAGAAAGAAAGAACAGTGAGCTTCATGGCTGAAAAGTCTGAACCCAACAGATATATGTTCACATAATTCCATTTAAACATTTTTAAAATTTGCTTTACCAGAACATTTCAGTTGGAGAAAATCCATAGCAGCCTGAATACTAGATGTAAAAGAAAAGTTATGCATATACACCTTAGCAGTTCATGGCCTAAATGTGGAGAAGACTTAAACACTTACCTCTGCTTTTAATTATATACCTTTTAAGAAACCCTCTCTTTCACTTATTTAGCTGATTTTGCCTTCTGGAAGCTTCTCTCAATCCTCAGTGTTCACAGTAGCACACAGCAGGGCTAAAAGGATGGTGGGAATGAGCGGGCACATGCTCCCTCCCTGTTCCTAACCTTGCCACGTTGAAAACCAAGGTCTGAAGGGGACTTCTACTTGCTATATCAGGGTTCCCAATTGTGAAGAGGGTTCTACTCATATTCAAACAAACACAAGTAGAAGCTCCCTTCAGATTTTGCTGCTCAACATGGCCAGGTCAGGAAAAGGGAGGACAAGGCCAGCACATACAGGAACAATGGGGGAGAGACATTGCGGAGCCGAACGCCTGCATACAATTACTGATGAAGGCTAAACCCTATATATATAGGGATGTCACTGATGTCTGACTGGGTCCAGGAATCCATTGCCCCACCCGCAATCCCCAGACCATGCTCACTGAGCCCCTGCCCTCACTTGCCCCCACTCATGCCCTCCTGGACTCATCCTGACCCATCTGGGGAGTACCTGCCATTTTGCCACCATTTTGTTTGTTTTTTTATGGAAAAAGGCAACTTTTAAAATTGCATATTTATGTATGTGCAGTTTGGGACTAGGAAAACTTAATATGCACAATATTAGAGGCAAATTTGGTGGGAGAAGTGGGGTGTGGCCCTTGATGAGTTCTGGAAGTTGCTCACCTCTATTACAGTTAGGGGTGTACAAATCTCACTCACCATTCTGGTTGGGGGCGTCCGTGGTGGGGGGGAGGTGATCTGTCCCTCCCCCCGGAATCCTCCCTGGCCAGCTCCACTCCACGGTGAGTCCGTGGAGCCACCGGCCAGGCCCATCCACAGCCGGACTTCCATCCACTGCTGGTCTGCGGCCGCAAATGGCATCCAGCGTAGCCGCTTTAGCCGTGATAGGCTACGTAAATATTTACGTAGCCTATCACGAAAAGAGTAGCGACGCAAATGGCGTAGCGGACACCATTTGCGTCCCTGTTCTTTTCCGTGATAGGCTATGTAAATACTTATGTAGCCTATCACAAGGAAAGCAGGGATGCAGCGGACTCAGACTGGGGCACCGGATGGGAGCAGATGAACCGGACCGGCCAGTGCCAGGTAGGGTCTGTCCGGGGAGAATTTCGCGGGGTGGTAGAGGGGAGTGGTCTGTTCCACCATGGACTCCGGGGGGGCAAATTCTAAAGAATCCAGCCTCATTGGAGTCGGTGGCGGAATTCTCCACCATCCCTAATTACAATTCCATGTTACAAAGAAAGGAGTTGTATTATCACAATCCAAACAATGTCAGTGGCTGTCCTACTTTTTTTTAAATAAAAGAGGAGAAGGAGGAGGAGGTAGATAAAGAGAAAACTGTAAATGGACAAGGTGAATAGAAAGTGTTCAGGCAGCAGCAAACATCAGTCTGAACCAAGCCACATGGGGAGAAAGCCCCACCTGTTCAGAAATGCATTGTTCTGAAAGCAGAATTGAGAAAAGGCAAAGAGCTTTCATGGTTTGTCAGCAGTACTATTTGAAATATGCCTTTGTGAAAGAAGAAACCACAAAGAAACATTTGGTAAAGTGAAGATGTTGGGAGGCAACTTGATAAAGGAGAGTCAACATTGCAAGCAGGTAAAGCCATAAAAAGGGGGCCCGTGAAAAAAAAGAAAAGAAAGCACAAGGATCTCAATAGATCCACGAGGGAGTTCAGTAAAGACATAATGAAACATGCAGACATTGAGTTTTTAGAAGACCTGGTGGCTAACATAGAGCCAAAATATTAAAGGAAAAAAAATGGTTGTAGGTGGTAGTAAAGTAAAGTTGACGTTTAAAGTACAACAGAGAAGATAAAGTATCAAGAAGATGAATGCATCTTCTCTTGTATTCAATGAGTAGGAGAAAAGGCCTTGTGAAAGGAAAAGATGCACAAAATCACAAAGAATTCAGGATGGCTGCTTCATGGTTTTTGTTTTTGTTTTTTTAAATCTCTATCTTTACACACACACACACACCCCACGCCCCACTGCAGTGGATATGAGTCCTTAGATGTAGGTGAAAAGTCTTATGTTACCAGTATGGTGGGGAAAGTTGTCTTGATTGGGGACATAGTGAGAAGAAACAAATCAGGGAATCAACTGTGCAGGACTGCAAAAAATGGCACAGCATTTGGAAAATTGTGATTTTGTAGAAGGTGGAAACTTAAACAAGCTAGGAGAGACATGGTAACTATGATAAAAATATTCTACTGATGTGTTATTTTAAAGTGACACATGAATTTCAGAGCACTGCTTTGAGATCGTCAATCCTCTGTTTGATAGTATTATCAAGGCACCCTGGGCTACTTGACTAATTTAATTCTTATATGGTTCTAGAAATCTATTCCAATGGGTCAAAATCTGGACAGTTCAAGTCTCTTCCTCCTTCCTTTAGTCATGCCACTATTAAAAGTTTGCAGATGCAGAGTCAAGATCAGAACCATCAATAAATACAGGTTTACTGGAGATGGTGAGGGGTCTAACCTTATTCTGAAACTACTTCTTAAAAGCCACACTCTCCTTGCTGTAGCACTTAGGACCATTACAACAAAGATAGGCCCTGCATTTCCACTGTGAGTCAACCATGACTCTTACACGTTGCATAAGAGTGCAAAAAGATGGGCTGTCATCACCTGATTAAAGAAATCTCAGTTCATCAATTATATACACTTTTATTAATAGATGGATTTAAATTTGCATGAGCTAAAACAATAGTTCTGGGGGGGAAAGCCTGCATTGCTTTCAGATGATGAGATGTGGTTTGCAGAAGAGGTATTCCCTCCTATGTGAGGCAGAAGATGGAATGCCTCTTTTAATGTGGTACATGAATGTACAGATTTTATAACTATTTGTATTCAAAATAATACCATTTTAAAAATCTGCCCAGTTAATTGGAGTAGCTTTTTAGTCCATCAAAATGTGTGTATTTGTTAATCAATCAAGAAAACTGGTTTATCATTAAATATTACAGTTCTATCGAAAACACAGTGTAAACATGCCTTCAGGTGCTATGACTAATGGTGTCTCCCTCACACATTTGTTCTTGTGCATGATCAGATAAAGAAATGCCCTTCATGGGTTTGGTCAGCCCTTGAAGATGGTGAGCCCATGATGGAAACACAGGAACTTATTTTTGGTCTGTGAAACGTTGAGTAGAAGTAAGGATGGTGTTGAACAAGATTAGAATGCCACGTTCATGGAGGGCAAGGCTATCAACGGCTACTAGTCATGAGCTATATCACCTCCAGTATCACAGGCAGTATACATCTCAACACCATCTGTGGGGAAATGAGTGTACTATTGTCCTTATATTGTGCATATGGACTTCATAGGCATCTGGTTGGCCACTGTGGAGGCAGAAGGCTGGACTAGATAGACCTTCAGTCTGATCTAGCAGGGCTCTTCATAGATTCTTAGCATATTGCAAAGGAGTGCTGACATGTTACAAAAGATAGGATCTGGTAGAGTTTAGTGGGGTATCCCAGGCTCTAAGATTCATTAGGGGGAACAAAAGAGTATTTGATAAGAACACCCCAGCTTGCAGGCAGCTGACAGTTCTTTCTCTGCGAGAGCAGAAAGAATGGTACATATGGAAGAAGAACTTTTGTCATTTATTGGCAGCACCTGAAATGGGACATTACCAGTTACCCACAGAATTTGAATTCAGTGTCTTCTATGCCAACAGCATAAGTATAGCTTTTTAATTTTTATATTATTTGTTTATTTATTCCATCTGTTTTAAGAACTGGTGCCTGAATTTGCTTTTTTCCTCCCTTCTTCCATCCCCATTCCTTTGTGTGTTGTGTCCTTTAGATTTTAAGCCTGAGAGCAAGCTCTGTTGTACCACTGATATTTGTTGGCTGCTCTGGGAGAGCACGGTAAAAATGTTTTAAATAAATAATAAATAAATGTGTGCAATTTAGTTGTTGGATCCTTGAAACTGAATTCAGTGTCTTCTATTCCAAACATATATATGTGCGATTTTGGATCCCTTGTTGGGGCATTTTGTCTACTAGCTCTTATGTATTGGGTATTTTGATTTATTGTAAGATATACATGAAATTACTGCTTCTTAATTCAAAATCACATGTATGCAATTTAGTTGCCTGATCTCATGCAGGGGTATAATGTCCATTAGCATTCAAGCATTGTAAACATGGTATGTTTGGATCACATCTGAGATACATATGTGTATACTTTGTAATAAAACATACACATGATTTTTTGCACACGTATTAGGGAACATTAACTCAACAATTGTGTGCTTTTTAGTACTTTTGGTTGTTTGCATTTCCAACTGTTGTATTATTTTGTTTTGTTTGACATTGGAAGAATGGCCATCTCACAGTCCCGCCCTTGCCCTCTCTCAAAGAGCCCTTGGTAAAATGTGGCCAAAATTAGAATGTGGACCTTTTAGTCAGTCAGATGTACCCCCTCTCATTTCTCAGCCCACAGCCCATAATCAGTGTTTTCAAGGAACAGAACCAAAAGACACTATTGGGAAATGAGACATAAAGTCACATCTCTGAAGCATGAGTTGGTAACAAAGTCTCCATTGGGTCCAGCCTCAGTTCTGGTCACTTCAAAGGGAAGCCTGCTTTGCTTCAGAAAGCACTAGAACCAGCACAAAGTGGCCTGATGCCGCTTGGGCATTGGGCTTCGTCTGAATCCAATGTACATTCCTAATTTGCATAATTTGAATCAATGTTGCTGTACTGTTTCTGTTTGAATTACTCAAAATTTAATGATTGCCAATCTGATAACTAATGAAAGAAGAAAGTCCTGAAATGATAAAATATAAGTTATATCGAATACATTGGTTAAAACCGTCTTCAAATTTTTAACGTCTTACTCTTAAGGGCCATTGTAATAAATGGCTTTGGGCTACAATATAATTTCTGTTTTAATGTCTGCTATTTTATAGGTATTCCGAGAGAATGAGCTGAAAGATAATAGCGCTGTGATTTTAATAACATTAGAGAGATAACCTTCAGGTTTGGAGGGACAGGGGGCGGGGAATGCTGAAAATTTAAATCTGTATCCCCAACAGATTAGATGAGTTTTGCATGCAGCATCTGTATTAGCTTTTCATGTCAATGCAGTATCGTTACAAAAAAATCTCTGACAGTAATAAAAATTCATTCCACATTTTGCCTTATCTAATTTTGTTAATTAAATACCACATGTTATATTCAAAAAGGTACGCATTCTCTGCACTGAAAGACTAATGATGCGTTACATTGCATATCTTGTAATCATCAGCAATTTTTCCTTGACCAAATTGTAATGGAGCCTTCAATTCAGTCCTGAATAATTTAAAGATGAGATTAAAAAATAATATGACCTGTAACCTGCAGTGGTTCAAATGCTGTTTGTGACATGTGAAGAGAAAGACTCGAAAGATTTTAATGCAATGCTAAATATTGGAGGATGAAAATGCTAATACTTCCTTAGCAACTTCTAGGTCTTTATGCATCCCGTCCCATACTGGACACAATTCATTAGATCAAACACAAGCCCCTTAATTCCACTGGTGCTTATGAAAAAGCAATCCTCTCAAGGGATAATATCCAAAGTGTCCATGGACTTCTTGGGTCTGAGAGGTTCTAAATTTGGATATTAAGCAAATGTATAATTAATCATATGCAATACTGGACTATATCCTCTAGGCTGCAATCCTCTACTCACTTACCTTAGGGATACTATCCATTCTTACCTTCATAGACAGTGCCAGCTCCAGGTTTTTGAGGGCCCTTGGGCAAGGCACCCTCAATGGGCCTCCTGCCAATGGGACTCTACCTTCTCACAACCATTGTCACTACCTGCTATTGCTCCTCATCCTCTTTCTCATCATTGCTACCTGTCATGCCCTACCTGGAAGAGGATTCATCTGAGGAAGAAAAGGAGAGGGAGAGCCAGCACAATGGGCCACAGCCAGAGTTAAGCAAGGAACAAGAGGCCTTGGTTGACAGTCCTCCCCTGGAAACTTTACAGCAACCTGACTTGAACAGTTCCTGAATTCCCTCAAATGCTGGAAGCAGAGCCTGAGATAATCCATCTCTCTGAATGGCATAGAATCAGACAGGAGCAGCAAAAGAATAAAAGGAAGTCACACCGTGGGCCTGCCTTAAAAGCAACACGCTGACCTAATTAGCCAGCTGTGCTGATTAACAACCAACTATAAATTGGCCCAGTTGAGACGAGCTCTCTGCTGTGAATAACAGTACCTTAACCTTGGCATTGTATTTTAAGACACCAGACCTGATAGGCTCCTGGACCCTCGGCTACCCCCCCCCACCTTGATGCTTGATAAAACTGATGCTTGTGAACTGATCTTTGGACTGTCTTGACCTTGCCTGTGCCTGCAAAACCTCCTTGAAATTCCTGTGCATGATGACCCTGGACTAGGGATGGCATGGGAGCCGAATTTAGTCTGGGAACCCAGCAGACCTGCTCCTGCCCGCACCCCCAAGCCCCGCTCGACAAGCCCCTGCTTGCCACCTGTCTGCGCTTGGCGAATGGCCTGCACTCACCCCGCCAGCCTTGTTGAGTGTCAAGGTCACCATTTTCTGAGAAATAAAATGGTAATCACAAAAATGTGCAAATTTGCGCATATGCAAAAATTCACATTTTGCAAATGCACATATTCGCATATGCAAAAATGCATATTTTGAGAATGCCCATATTTGCGTATGCATGAAAATGCATATTTTATGAAAAATGCATATTTTCATACACACACTAATTGTGCCTTCACAAAAATGTGCATTTCACACATGAGAATATGCACATTTGCAAAAATGTGCATTTTTGCGCATACAAAATTATGCGCATTTTTGTAATTGCCTTTTTTTTTAGAAATGGTGACTGCGGAGCTCAATGAGGTCGCTGGGATGAGTGAGTGCTCCTTGCTGAGAGTGGGAGGGGCTCAAGCTCAGTCTGGGAACTGGCAAGTGGGGGCAAGGGCTGGGTAGGAGTCTGGAGTACCTGGATGGGGGTGAATTCACACATCCCTACCCTGGACTGAACTGGTTGCTCTCTCGCTGCTACTCCTGGGACAATCTGCACCTTGCTCATGGCCTTTGCCAGTGTTGAAACAGGACACTACCACCTGCTTGTTTGACAGGCAGAGAGCCAGTGAGCAAATAAGCAGTGGCATCTACTGCTCCCTCACTTTCACTGACATTGTTGTCTGGGCCAGTGCAAGAGGGTAGGGATGTCAGAGAATTCTGCATGAATTTTAAATGGGATCAAATTCTGACAAATCCGGTCCGTGGAATCTTCCTCGGAACAGGACAGCCCGGTCGACCCAGACCAGAGCTCATGCGCACCCTTTTTTTTTTGTCTGCTGAATGGTGGATTTTACAAAAATAATCACGAAAAGAAATCCCTTAATTGGAAATGGAAGAAGAATGCGAACGGCTTTACCCTTTTTACGATAGGAATTTTCCCTGTGACCCGAGGCTTTCTTTAGCTGGGGCCGAGTCATGAAGTCCACGGAAATCCTCCATCTTTTCTGTTTATTGTCTGTGGAGGTGAGGTGAGGTCCAGTCTGGTGAGGTCCGGTGAGGTGAGGTCAGGACAGGTCTGGTGAGGTCAGGTGAGATGAGGTCAGGACAGGACATGTCTGGTGAGGTCAGGTGAGGTCAGGTGACCGGATGTTACGTGGGGAATCCCCGCAAAGGGCTTTACCCTTTTTATGAAAATAAATAGGCATTTCCCCTATGACCTGAGGCTTATGGAGACCAACGGCGGGCACGCGAAACGGATTTTTCGGCGGTACTTATGGAATTATTTATGTAAGTGCGGGGAGCTGGAAAAAAAGGGGGGAATCCAGGTCATGCAGATGGTGGAACGGGACAGCCCCTGGCTCTGCGGAATCCTCGCGGAGTGGAGCCACTCTGAGAGGATTCCAGGGGGAGGAACGGATTGCCTCCCCCCCCCCGGGGATTCCCTACCGGAACAGATGGTGGGTAGTCCGTACATCCTAGAGGCAGGTGAACAAGCAGGTTGCAATGGTGAGGAGGAGCAACTCCAAGGGGTTCTTTTCAGTGGGCCCCTACTTGGGCATGGGCCCTCGGAAGGTGCCCAGCCATGCCTACCCTTGACACTGGCCCTGTTCATATAGGTATTCAAGTGTCATCCATGGCAGAAAGCATGTTTAACCAAGTTTGGTTGGTTTGCCAGCTGCAGGCCTTTCAAGAAAAATGTGATCTGGTCATAGTTATTAATGCACTGGGTTCAATCGAAGTCAATAGGGCTTTCTTCTGAGTAGACATGTTTAGGATTTTACAGTTAAGCTGCATACCTAAAGAAACAATTAGCCTGGATTTTCTTTTGTTTTCTTTCATTGCTGCTTTGCCCTGGGTAGGAGGGCTAATTGAGTGATTTCAAGAAGACAATTGAAGCTAACATTCTCCTGGTTGTACTGAATGAGTTTTTGATGCTTTTTTTTTTGGAATATATTTTTATTTATTTTATCTTTATAAATGAAATAAACAATACCAAAAATACCAACAACCTGATCAATACTACACTTTCCCAGCAATACAATATTCTAATAAGGACACCACAATAACAAAAAGAAAAGGAGCAGGAAAAAAAAAGGAAAAGAAAGGAGGAAAGGAAGTAGAGAAAAAGAAAAGAAATTTATTTCCCCTTCCCTCCCCCTCTCCCTCCCCTTTAAAGGATTAAGTTTAAACTCCAATACCCCCCAGCCTTCGATGCCATTCTATTTTAAAAACTGTATCTATAACCTTAACAATCTTACAGTTTAATAAACATCCTTACATTTCAATATCATATCATCAATCTTATATCAAAGAAACAGGTATACAGTTCATTCCCAGTAGCCATTATTATTATTATTATTATTATTATTATTATTAATAGAAATATAGTATTATATAATAATAAAACTTAAAATAAACCTTCAACAATCAGTACTTAATTTTATACTAGATATATAAGTACATATGCACAATACACCCTCAAGCAATAAATTTAAATACAGCATATCATATCTATTTTGAAATAAAAAGAAAAAGAAAAGCAAGAAAAGAAGAAAGATGAAAGAGAATAAACCAATATATGTATAATCATTTATCTTCTGACCTAACCTGGATCATGTAGACTAAACACAAACAGTTAACAAAGCTTGTTTAAAGATTCCAGTTCATGGGGTTGTAACAGAATTCTCATGCATTTTTACGTTCAGCCATGCCTCTGCCATTTCATGATTTAGAAACTTCTTCATCTGACCTTCAGACACAATACACAGTGTAGCAGGATGTTTTAAGTAATATTTTAAGTTCATTTGTTTTGCCATATTTTTCGCTTTAGTAAATTGCCTTCTTTTATTCACCACCTCTTTGATGTAGTCTGGAAATAACATAACTCTTATCTTGTTTCCAGGAAAGGCTTCCACCCTCTCTTGCCAAACGCAGGATATAATGCTTTGTGGAGACTTTTGCAAATTGGACTATGATCATATAATCAGTCCCTTTTGAGCAGGCATTTGGCACACAAAATGCCTGCTCAATATCAAGTAAATAATCAGATGGGATAGGGAGTATCTCATTCAAAAGTTTATCCACAAAAATAGGCAATTTTACATCATTAGACAGATTTTTAATCCCAATAATACATAAATTTGGATCTTCGCATGAAGGCCTCAAGTTGAGAAAATCTGTCAGAGACATTTTTAAAACATACTTGTGTTGTAGTTTCATTCCCTGCCACTCGGTCTTCTAGCTTATTAATTTTCATCTCCATTTTTTGCCATGACGCATTAATTAGATCCACAGCTCCTTGTAAGGTGGTGATGGAATTTTGGATTAAATCCAACCTTTTGGCTTGCTCCATAAATTGTGAGGATAAAGTCTTTATCTGAGTAAATAATCCCCCTATATCTTCTGTTTTCAAAACTTTTGACACAGGAGGTATGGGGGGAGTTGGCGGTGATGCCAGCCCCTTTCTTCTCCTCGGTGTAGTCATGTTTCTCTCAAACAGATCTTGCAGGTCCCCAGATGTTCTCAAATATTGTTAATATTTCTTAAATCATCCCTCAGGAGTTGTTGATATTTCTTAATCCATACATTACAATGGAACACATCAGCCCTGTTTTCTCCTATGAGATAGGAGTTTCTCAGTGGAACAGCTTTTTGCGTTGGTAAAGCTCTGGGAAGATAATCCTGGAATCCAGCCCCCCCATGATCTTGTGCAGGGTACTTCTCTCCAAGATGTTATCCAGAATGCTGCCTTGCCCCCCCCCCTTTTAATTCCAAAGGGGAGATGAAAAGGTTTTTCAACCTTTTAAAAAGCTGTTTGAGAAAGCTCCCATGGAGAGCCCGTGAGAAGCTGCCAGAGCGATATTGGTTCCAACCGGAAGTCAGTTTTTGATGCTTTTTGATAAAATATTCTGTTTTATTAATTGATGATGACTGATGGCCAATGTCATCTATACTGACGTTTTCATCAGAGATATCTATCATCATGACATTTTTTGAGTGTGTGTGAATCAGATTAATTTTACTTGGTTCTTATTTCCAAGCTTACAGCTTTTGGATTGTGACTTACTATCACAAAGTATGACAAATTTTGATAAAATAGTTAAGAGCAGAGACATTACACTGACAACAAAGGTCTGCATAGTTAAAGCAATGGTATTCCCCATTGTAACCTATGGCTGCGAGAGCTGGACCATAAGGAAGGCTGAGCAAAGGAAGATAGATGCTTTTGAACTGTGGTGCTGGAGGAAAATCCTGAGAGTGCCTTGGACTGCAAGAAGATCAAACCAGTCCATACTCCAGGAAATAAAGCCAGACTGCTCACTTGAGGGAATGATCTTAAAGGCAAAACTGAAGTACTTTGGCCACATCATGAGAAGACAGGATACCCTGGAGAAGATGCTGATGCTAGGGAAAGTGGAAGGCAAAAGGAAGAGGGGCCGACCAAGGGCAAGATGGATGGATGATATTCTGGAGGTGATGGACTCGACCTTGGGGGAGCTGGGGGTGGCGACGGCCGACAGGAAGCTCTGGCGTGGGCTGGTCCATGATGTCATGAAGAGTCGGAAGCAACTACCATATAGGCAAAATTATCTTATGGGTTAATGAAACACGTTAAAAGATATCATCACCTTATAAATACTATTCTAGATAAAACCTCAGTAATTTGCAGCCTGAACAACCCCAAGCTATGAATTTCATCAGTTGATTGCCAATTATTGCTAAAATGATTCTTTATTGCCAATTATTCCGTACACTTCTAATTTTCTCAAATTGATGTGTTCTCACAATAAAAATCACAGGAGTTTTAAAGACTACTTGGAGCAGATGTTATCCACCCAGGATATCATCTCTGTTTCTTCTAAATAAAACTTTCTTTTCTTTCAAGTTTGCTTATGGCCTGTTTTTATTGCTTTGAAAAAGGTATGAAAAAGGTCTTTCTCCACCACAGATTCTCCAGACATCAACACTTGAGGAGAAACTGGTGATGAAATAATTTCTCACTGATCATACACTCCACCACCTTCTTTCTCTTCCTCTTTGTCTTTAATCTCTGTTTGAACTTCAGCTGAATTATATATTTGCTTTTAATTTCTTACCTTCCACAAGACTTTGGGATAGGGCTGTGAATAGAACAGTTCTTAAATATTTTGTAAATACTTTTCTGTCCTGTACTTCTCTGTCCTGTACTCCAGTCATGAGTACCTTTTCAATGGCACCAAATTGCTCCTCTTGCTTCATTTACTCTGCTGTCCTATCTACACATGACATGACATACCTATTCCAGTGTGTAGATATTTCTTGTCATGAGAGATGCACTGTGTTATGCTTTTAATCTCAGCCCCCTGAGATTAGATCTCTATCACAAGGATCAGCTGTAAAATTGTTAACTTGTTTGTCTGAAATATTTTTATCCCATCTTTCAATCTGGGATTCTTCAGGCAATTTATAATGTCATTTAAAATAATATACCATACAGTGATGAGTAATGACAGATGCAATATGAATAACAGATGCAGTAAAACATAAGCAACGGCATTTGCTCTGATTTGGATGCCATGTTGTTTTTAGTACAATTACAGGATTTTCCCAGGGATTCGTCCAGTTGCATGTGCTTGGATGAATTATGGTTACATGGAGGGGTACAGGCTACTGTGTGCTTGACCCTTGTCCATCTGGTCTTATCACATCTATCCGGAAAGAATGATTGTCTGGGTCCAAAAAGCAGAACACTTAATGCTTCATTGAAACATAGAGTAATCCTGGCTACTGTGAAGGAATTTATCTGGAACATTTCTAGTCCACCTTTCAATCCTCTACTCACATGGTGACTAACAATATCATTTAAAATAAGACATCATAATGTAACAGATATGATAAAACACAAACAGCAGCAGTTAAAACCAGAACTAAAATGGAGGTCTCAACACTATAGGCCAATAAAAGGCTGGAAAAACAAAACAGTTTTACCTGGTACCCAGCCCTGCCCCCATCAGGTTTGGTGCCAAACAAATAAGGAGAGGGGAGTTTTACAGATGAGGTGCTGCTACTGAGAAGGCCCTATCTCTGGTAGCCACTCATCTCATCTCTGAAGGTGGAGACCTAGGTTTCCAATAAAGCTCTTAACAACTGGGCAGATTCATATGGGAACAGGCAGTCCTTCAGATACCACATTCTCTTGTTTTATAGATCAAGACCAGGACTTGGAATTGTAGCCAGGAACAAACAATAGCCAGTTTAAGTTCTTTAAGTACTGAGAAAATGTGCTCCTTTCTAAGGTATTTAATAGCTTCATTGCTGTCTTCCGAATCACTGTTTGAAATTTCCAAACAGTTTTCATAGGCAGGCCAATGTAAAGTGCATTATGGTCATGTAACCTGGATGTAATCAGTGCATAAACAACTAGGTGTGAGACCACTCCTTAAAAAAAAACCCTGCCTTTTTGAACCTAGAAGAATTTGGTAAAGATCCACTGGTTTCAATTATCTCTTTGAGGGGCACTAGGTGCACAAGTGGGTGGTGGCCACAGTACTCCAGAGACTTATTAGATGAAACTTATTAGTGACTCATTTCAGTCTGGCTTCCAACTTGGTTTTGGAATTGGCTTAGTAATCAGGTGGATGACTGATTACTAGGAGAGACACAGGAGGAATGTAATCTTGCTGATTCTCCTGGATCGTTCAGCAGCTTTTGATACCATTGACCATGGTATCCTTCTGGCCAAGCTCTCTAGGGCGGGATTTAGGGGCATGATGTGCTAGTGGTTCTGCTTCTGCTAGGAGACAGCTGTTCATCTTCTTGGCTCAAGGTTTCATCCTGTCCCCTATGCTGTTTCACATCTACATGAAATCACTGGGTGCTGTTGTTTGGAGATTTGCAGTAAAATATGTTTGTGATGCTATTGACTTTCTGAAACGGTATCTGGGGTCAGGAATGGGTGCCAATAAACTCAAACACTATCCAGACATAAAACTAAGGTGCTGTTGTTTTTTAATATAGTTGAAAAAGAAATGGGATTTTGGACTACTCTGCACTGAGTTGCACTCCCCCTAGATAGTCAGGTCTACAGCTTAGGGGTACTATTAGTTATTGTCTTTGTCTAGATACACAGGCAACATCTGTGATGCCAAGCATGTTTAACCAACTGTGCTTGGCCTTCCTATGAAATATTTATTTATTTATTTATTTATCACATTTATATACAGCCCCACAGCCGACGCTCTCTGGGCAGTTCACAGCAATTAATATTGTTGAAAATATGGTCTCTGGTCATAGTTGTTTATGCACTGATTACATCCAGGTTATGTGGCTATAATGCACTTTACATTGGCCTGCCTATGAAGACTGTTTGGAAATTTCAAACAGTGATTCGGAAGACAGCAATGAAGCTATTAAATACCTTAGAAAGGAGCACATTTCCTCAGTACTTAAAGAACTTAAACTGGCTACTGTTTGTTCCTGGCTACAATTCCAAGTCCTGGTCTTGATCTATAAAACAAGAGAATGTGGTATCTGAAGGACTGCCTGTTCCCATATGAATCTGCCCAGTTGTTAAGAGCTTTATTGGAAACCTAGGTCTCCACCTTCAGAGATGAGATGAGTGGCTACCAGAGATAGGGCCTTCTCAGTAGCAGCACCTCATCTGTAAAACTCCCCTCTCCTTATTTGTTTGGCACCAAACCTGATGGGGGCAGGGCTGGGTGCCAGGTAAAACTGTTTTGTTTTTCCAGCCTTTTAATGGCCTATAGTGTTGAGACCTCCATTTTAGTTCTGGTTTTAACTGCTGCTGTTTGTGTTTTATCATATCTGTTACATTATGATGTCTTATTTTAAATGACATTATTAGTCACCATGTGAGTAGAGGATTGAAAGGTGGACTAGAAATGTTCCAGATAAATAAAGCATTAAAGCAGTGAATATGAGCAAGCTGTACCCCTCTCTTGTGTGAAGATGATTCTGTGACGTAGCATGGCATAGTACATGACAAATGTACTATTTATTCTGATGGCATCATTTATGCATCGCTCCTTCTCCCTGATTGTGGGTTCCTTTAATTAGTAATAGTGGGTAGAGCTTCTAGGTTTAATTTCACTGAATTTTGATGGCTCCCTGACCAAAGCAGATCCACACAAAAATTCTGGCCAATCTATTCTGGGCAATCTATTCAAACCAGCCTCAGACAACTTCCCAGCTTCCACTGTGAGGCCTATTATGGACAGGAAGACTCTAGAGCTGCCATAGAACTGGTCTCAATACTAGGGTTTTGGGATTTTGGCAGGGTGCTGTCTGTAACAGAGCACTAAAAGCCAGCACAGAATTTAGTGGTATCTTTTGGTAGGATTGGTGCAGGATATTTGTGTTCTGTGTGCAGGATGTCCTTGCAGCACACAGGATTAGTAGATAGATACATTGGACTTTGGGTCCTTTCTAATGTTTGGATTCTACAAAAAAAAATTGTGTGCAGGACCCGTAATTGTTGCCTGCCTGGTCTGAAGAGGTTCAGTTGGACAGTCTGACAAAAACATATGATTTAGATGGAGCAGCCATACAAAAGAGAAGAGAAGCCACTGCATCTATATTTTGCCGGTATATTAAAGGCAAGCATTAAAGGTCTGACTCTACACCACAGACTTCAGCATGCTGGAAGATTAAATCAAGGTTGATTTTCATGGTTTTTAACAATAACAAAAAACACTGGCAATCTTAAAATCATAATGATGACAAGGAGTGTATATTTTTGGACATAACAGTCCATAGCAGTCTGATTAGCTGACAGTGATATGGGGAGGTAGTATAGTTGGAACAAGGAGGTAGTATAGGAGGAGGGGGTGTATACGAGTTGAAGCTCCTTTGTCACATTCCCAGCTCAGCTCACTGATTCATCTGACTTGAGGCAAGTCTATGTTCTTCAGTTTGTCTTGTTCCATAATGAGCACTGTAAGACATGTGAAGAAATTTGAATAATTATAAATCAAGTGCTCTGGGAATCTCAGATGAAAGGCATTTTAGAAAAGCATGATATTCTTGCTTGTCTTCATACTTCAGAAATGAAGCAGAGCTCTCTACAACTTTCAAGTCCCTACTCCCTCATTAAATCATAGCCGAATGCTACTCTTGGGTTTTGGCAGTTACGTGAGGAGTTTACATCTCTGCCAGTGTATCATAGGTCTAATGTCGCACATAGTGTTCCTGGTGAAACGGCCTGCATCAGGTCACTGACTGAATATTTTGGAGTAAACTAGCTGAAAACCAGTTGAATCCCAGAAACTAGATGTGTAACTATCATTTCTGAACAGGACGGGTCAGTGGACCTCCCTTCCATGAGGTCCACTGACCTGCTCCATTCTGGAAATGCTGGTTTTGGCTAGTTTCCAGGTTTGGTCTTGGAAGCACTAGCTTCCAGCTGTGCTAGAGATCATGTCCACCAGTGCAAGGACAACTTTGGATACTGCCCATAGTATCTGCACATTCAGTGAAAGGTATTTGTTCACAGCCTGCCCCCCCCACCCTGCCACCAATGTTCTGCTCAATACTGAACATGGGGGAGCAAAGCCAGGAGGCACAAACATGTCAAGGGTGGGGCTAGTGGGTGTGGTTCCATTTCTCCCTCCTCAGATTGGCTATATGCATGGAGGGGGCTCTTCTGAACAGACCTCAAGAAAAGTAGGCCTTTGCACCTTGTCACTAGGGTTGCAAAGATATTTGGAACTACAAGTAATCATACCTAAGTCTTGGAAAACATTCACATAGGGCAGTATTGAATACTGCTACTGCACTCCTGCCTTTTCGGTTGAATTAATGCTTCCAACACTAATTCTGGAAATAAGTAGAAATGCTCATATCCTGAACAGGACAGGTCAGCAGAGCTCCCTTCTGACCTGCCCTGTTGTGGAAATGAGTGTTCCACTCATTTCTGATCCCTGCAGGATCTGCTACCTTCTTGTTGCGGTAGCGCTGGATCCTGCTAGTGTGGGGGCAGCACTGGATACTGCCCATAATTTCATACTGGTATACAAACAGTGGAAGGGAGAAGCTAATGGATAAAAAGGGCTTATTTCAAACTAAGCCTTGTGGGCGCAGTGTCAGCTACTCCCATTTACTTGATCCAGTATGCTTAGCTTTATGCGGGTAATAGATTTGCTTTTGTATTTTTCTCATTTGACATAGCCTTCCACAACCTGGCACCCTCCAGACGTGTTGGACTATAATCCCCATCATCCCCCACCCACATGGTCATGGTGACTGCGGATGATGGGAATTGACTATATGAGTTTGATATTCAGTGCAAGCCTAATATTTACCAAAACATCTTAGAAGTCCCCAGAAGCGATATCACATCTGCCATATTGGATCCACAAGTTCTACCAATATGTCTGGAGATAACCCAATCAAGAATATATCTATCAAAGTTGCTTCTTTTAAGATTTTTGTTAATCTTTTATCAAACAGGGAAAGTTTTCATCAGATCTCTTGTGACTTTAGTAAATATCTTTCAAAATAAACTGTCGAGATGATATGGAAACGATGCTCTAAACAGATGGAACAGATTTAATAGGGAAACTTGGGATAGCTAGTCAACCTGCATATGACTTTCAGAAGTTATTTTATGCATGATTACTATTTTTTTTTTTTTTGCATTCAAGTTTGTTTGTGAGAGCCTACTCAGGAAACATTCATTTTTAGTTGTCATGACAAGGGATTCCTCTATAACTCTTCAGGATTTACACACACACACACACACACAAATACTCTCTCTCTCTCTCTCTCTCTCTCTCCCCCCCCGCCCAATTTCTAGGAAAGAAATTGAAAGGGGCGATCTTTTAAAAAAATCTGTTGAAGATATCTTCAAAAACATTCATGCTGAAAAGAATAGTGATGCCTCCCATAAGCACTTGCAAAATACAACCCTAACATCCATCAATGGCTCAATTAATATGGTTAAAATGTTGAGATTGTATCCAGCTGCATTATTTTAACAATCAGATGCTAACTGTAGGAAAAGAGGACTGGTTGGGTAGAGTCAAAATAAAGGAACACAGGGTTTGATTGGGACTTTGTATATATTTCAAAGACCAAGACTGCAATTTTATACACATTTATTGCAGTTATGGGGTACAATGGAAATTACTTCCAACAAGTAAACATGTGTAATGTTGCACTGTTAATCTATTAAAATCCCAATAATTTCCCTTGCAGCCTTCTTAAAATCCATGCTGACCTTACAGCTTCCCTCCCCCATAGGTTGTCTGTGGCCTGGTTTCAGAATTCATGGCTTGAATATCTACTAGTCATGATGGCTATATATTACCTCCAGTATCAGAGGGAGTATGCTGGGGCACAAGAGCAGCTGCTGGGGAACAAGAGCAGGAGGGTGCTAAACTGTGCTCCTGCCTGCTTGTGGGCTTCACATTGGCATCTGGTTGGCACTGGCCACTGTGGGACAGAATGTTGGACTAGAAAGGCTTTGGTCTGATCCAGCATGGCTCTTCTTATGTTCTTATGAATATTACCCCATCTCTAATATACACATTGCATATTCTTACCTGGGATTAAGCCCCTTTGAGCACAGTGGGTCTTACATCTGAGAAAACATATGTAAAATTGCACTGAACATTCCCTATGTAGAGCAACTACCTGGTGACTTCTCCAAAGGAGACATAAAAATGATCACTTTCCTCATAACTATCAACAGCCACCAGAGGCTGCCACGCCCCCCCCCTCACAGTGGATGTTGGGTTGAGTTGTGCCCGAGTTGAAGCATCCAGAGAGGTGCTGCACATTCACTCGCTACCAGACATGAGCCACAGTTTTAGCTGCTTGGTGCAGGTCCAACAGGAACAGCCAGAAATGCTGGGCGATTCTTTAAATGTGAGCGTGAGAAGAGGCAGCAGAACAGAGGATATGAACAGAGGAGGAGCAGGTCAAAGGAGAAGTGAGGATGTGGAAGACAGAAAAAACAGGTGGTAAAGTGGAGTGGAATCCGTGGAAACCAGGATGAAGCAGAGTGAGGTAAATGGAGGATGAAGAAGTTTAGGGAAGAGATTAGGAAGGACAGAAGGCAGATGGGCCAAGGGTACCAGTACAAGATGGAGGAGAAAGAATGGGTCAGAAAAGAGGAAAGCTTGAGACAAGCTTTGCAGGAAAAGAGGCAGGAAAAGCAAAGAAGCTAGAAAGAGAAAGGGGAAGACAAAGAGATCTGTCAGGCAGAAAGAGAAGCACTTCAAACAAGCCCCCATGACCTTTCCTGACTTTCCACAAAGGGAGGGGTGTACAGTGCCCCAAGGGCCACAAGAAGAGGAATCTTTCCAATAGGGCATCACCTCTAGCAGTCAAGTGTGCTAACTTCCGATCTGCAGAGCAGTGGCCTTGGACTTGTCTGGGGAGGTAGAAGATCTATAGTAGAAGGCGTTCACATGAGACTGGTGTAACCCCAGCCAGTCCAGAGAAGCACAAGAGAGATTGGCCAGAGAAGAACTTGCCCAGGACCAAGACCTCAACCATTTATCTTTTCGTCTACTCCAGTCCCACAGCAGAAGAAACTCTGAGCCCTAGAACTTTACATACCTGTTGTTGCTGTTTAGATCCTAGTAAATAACAAGGGCCTTAATCAGCAGTCTTGGGAAGAACCTGAATGCTCTTTGACGTCTTTTGGCAATGGACCGGGAGGGGGGAGGATTTGATGTGCCCCTCCCAAAGTATTCAAGCCAGGACCACAAAGGGTCATAGTTCTCAGGCTGCTTCGGTGCTTCATAAAAGACGGTGTGAAACTTGAGTATGTATGCTGTTGAGTATGCCTTGCAGATATTGGCCATATTTCAAAGCCTTTCATGGGTAGGGGTCTCCTGTTCTCTTCTTTGAAGGGTACTGCACTACATTTATTGCATGAGGGTTCTCTGTTGTGTATGTGGAGTGTCCCCTCCCCACACTCTCAGGAGAGCATGAGACAATCCTTACTTCCATACAAGTCCCCACCCCGCCTCCCTGTGTATCGATACCAATGTGGTTGCAGTCAGTGTTGGTATATTTCATGTTTATCATATTTTTTATTTTTATTATCTACATGCTTGTCATCTTATAGTATGCTTGCTGTGTTTGCTCCGTGTTAAAAATAATTGATCATGTTCTCCTACTCTAGAATAGAGTTCATTTTGCTATCTCAATAGGGCAGCACTAACAATGAAAGTAGCTGTTTTATCCACTCCCAATTATGTTTTCCTCCTCAAATGAATATGACACACAGTGCCCACTTATCATTCAATGCACAGTGGAAAAATAATTGTGCTTAGAGTGCGTGTGTGTGTGTGTGTGTGTGTGAATGTGGTTGAAATATTTAATATGACAGGAGTTTAAAAATAAAATAAAATCAATATGCATTATTATTTTACTGTATGTACCTGTTTCTAAATAACCCATTGTGCAACTGAATAATTTACAGTTCCAATGAATCAGCAACAAGTATCATGGTTAAAGAAAAATGGATAGCTAGGCAGCAGAATAATTTCACTAAGAATGAATAGCATTTGTGTAAGATCTATTGTTAGCTATCAACAACAGCTGTGTGTGTGTGTGTGTGTGTGTGTGAGAGAGAGAGAGAGAGAGTCAAATTTGTTGTTCAACTTTTATTTGCAATAATTACTACGCTTCTAGGGAAAATAGGCACAAATATGTCAGTCACCTTGTCATGTCAATCTTGCTGCATGGGGTCCAGCCATGACTCATTACAGTAAAAGGGAGGTTTACAGCAAACATAAATGGGATGAAAATTACAGCTGTGGTAATATTCAAGAATATAATCATGCAGGGTATAAGTCAAAGAAAGTTAAGTGGCCTTAGTTCCTTTTAAAATCAATTGTTGTTCCCTCCAAGTGCTTATTGATTTTTTTTTAAAGTTGCAGAACTTGGTCCAGATAGGATTCCAAGAATGTATCTGGAACTTTAGATGATATAAAGCAGCTGCATTTAAGCTAAAGTGTTTGTTTGTCAGGAGCCCAGTCAGTACATAAATGGAAAATGTTGCTACCTGAATATGCGGTTTTCCATTTCTCTCCTCTGACCTCCACATACCCCCCTTTGGTATTGTGACTTTCACACTGTAAGCTTGTGAGCAGGGTTTGTGTAATCTTTGAATCTTTGAAGAGAGCCTAGAAAAAAAATGTTAGCCTGCTGTTATTTAATTTCCGGAGATGGGAGCTTCTCCTATAAACTGGAGTAAAAATGCATAGGCTGGTATTGGACGAGTGCCATTTACACACACCTGTTTTTTTTCCCCTTGAGAATGTCCACAATAAACTCCTCTTACCATTCGATTTTTCCCTAGAGAATCCAGACTGGGAGAATTAACAGCAGCAATTTACTACAAGGGTGGGGAACCTCTTTCTTGCGGAGGGCTGCATTCCCTCAAGGGTAATGTGTCAGAGACCACATACCAGTAGTGGGTGGAGCCAAACCCAACAATGTGGGCCCTCTCTCTCTCTCTCTCCTTCCTCCCCACCCACTGGGCTGCAAGGAAGGGGAGACACTTACTCATTGCCCAAAAAGAGGACATGGAATTAAAAAATTAAAGGCATCGCCACAAAGTCCCTTGCATCTGTAGTGCCACCCAGTGCATCATCTCATGACACAAGCCATTTGAAAATATGATTGGCGGGGCGGATGCGTTCCATTCATATTGCCAATAAAGGACAACTTCTTTCATTGGACCAAATGCACCTTAGATGAGAAGAGTAGGCATTCATTTTGCAACAAGTAGCTCCTGATCTAGTTCTCTGTTCTAAATGGGTCAATAATTTTGCCTATCTGTGGCTTCTTGTTATTTTCTCCTGTTTTTTTGTATCCATTGCATCTCCTGTCTGTGCACCACAAGCCAGAAAGCTGTTGGTTTGCTTTCTTTTTTTTCCCCCTTTGCCGAGGGGTGGGGGATGTCCAGTAAACTGTACGCTCTATATAAATAAGGGAAAAATGCATCATCATTACTGAAAGGTGCAGTGAATCCATGACCTTTATTAAAAAACAAACAAACCCCTCAATGAGTTTTGTCTTTTATAATGTTTAACCTGTTTAGCTGTTACTCACACTAGCACTTAATATCTGGGATGCATTTCCCTTTGAGAGTATATAGCTGTTGACTACAGGGTGTTAGCAGCATTAATGAGCTTGTTGTAAGCATTTAATTTTCAGAGGGTCCATTTCCTCGTATAGATTCCCCGGCAATTCAACTAACTATGCTTTATTTATTTTTCATCCTTCACTTCCTGGTATTTGGTTTCATTTTGCCCTTCCCAACTTCAGCAACTTAAGGCGCAATCCTATGCATATTTAGATAGAAAAAAGTCCTACAACTCCATGGCTGGCTAGGGCATGCTGGGAATTGTAGGACTTTTTTCTGTCTAAACATGCATAGGATCGCACCCTTATTGTTACAATCTGACTATCTTCAGTTACTGGACAATCAAATGAACCAAATCATTCTGTGTTTGGTGGATAGAAGCCTTAAGATTCAAGAATTGACTTTGTCGTTATATAAGTTTGCGGAAGTGATATGCTATGTATGTTGTTGTTTTTTAAAGAGACACTATGATACACATCTCAGTTAAACCAAAGTTCTTGAGTATAACCCATTTGTATCCTTTTGCCTGCAATGGAAGTAAAAGAGATCCAAGAAAAGCCATTTTTAAAGACGATATAGCCGTATTCATGCATTCTAAATCTCACTTACAATAGCATAGAGTGGCGTTGTTTCCATGGTGCCCTGCACCCTTCACATCCCCTGTTGCTCCATCCCACTGTCCAGGCACCAGGAGAAGATCTCAACAGAGGCACCTATTCTACGCACTTAGGCTCCCCAATGACTGGAACCACTACACCCCATTCAGGCGAGGGTTGAATTCCATTTTGGAGGAGCTTCAGGGGCCTCATTCCAGCGATGAGAGAAGTCGAAGGCAAAAGGAGCAGGGACAGAATACTCCAAATCCCAGTATATTTCAGCTTAAAGATCTTCCTGCCAGTAACTCCTTAAGGGAGACATTTCAACCTTTTAGAATGGGGGAAACGTGCACAAAAGCTGGGAAATCACCAATCGGTGGTCAAGGGAAATGGATGCGGTAAGGGGAAGGAAGCATGGCTATCTGAGGAACCTCAGAGAGCCAGATTGGGACCCCAAGGAGGTTGGACCAGGGCAGTGGGCCTTGGTTTCTGCACCTCTGCTCTACGTCTACATGTATAGAACAGGACAGCATGTGGACTGGGGGGGGGACGACGCAGGGGTGGAACCAGTGGGTGGAGCTACAATCTCCCCATCCATGTGATCATAATTACATGTTTTAGAATTTCTGGCCACGGCTTATGGGTCAGGCTTACAGATACCTCAACTGCATTTCCAAATATGATAGCCTGTCTGTGAACATTTACTGGGGTCACGTAGATTTGGCTCAGGGCTTAACTGCAACAGCACATGCTGCAGGAAAAAAAAGTGATTTGGGCAACTGAGGAATGTTACCACGGTCACTTTGAAGCCCAGTCATAAGGCTGTGACCTCCCTCCAGCTGTGATCAGCAGAAGCAGCATATTTGACGTTCTATTCTTTCCCACTTCAGCTAATAACCCCTGTTCTTAAGAGATAACAGACTGAGCAAAGCTATATGTTATATGAAAAGCATTTTTAATGAACCTGCTCAGAACTGGCCACATTTCTTTCATTCAAAAAAGGAGCCATCCCTCCCTCCCCAATCTAGATCGGGACCACACACAAAGAGAGGGAATTCTAACACTTCCTTCCTACACTGTTTTTGCTGCTGAAAATTGTCTTGAAGCTGCTATCTGCCCCCAAACGACACCATCAGGGGCAGTTAGCAGCTTTGAGGATGGATTGGAAAGGAAGTGGTTAAAGAGCCATTTGCCCGAGCTTTGGCTTAAATGAAAGTGAGGCAATAGGCAGCCAACAGTGCTGTCTCCTCAGAACTTCCTCAGTTGAAAATGTGGCCTCTGGTAAAAATTAGTTGCCAGTTGGGGAAATACACCCAGGATCATAAGTGTCAAAGGCAGGCATATTCTACTTTTCTCTGATTCCTTTTAATATTTCTCCTTTCGTAACAAGTCCCCATTATAAGGCATTATACTTCACAGCCGGAAATAAGCCCTTTAGGAAATGGATTCCAGAAAATAATGTTTTAATGATTTCTTATCGATTGAACAATCAATATGTCACTCTCTTCTCTGGTGACATGCAGTATTCATGGAGCTTTATGATTTCATTGACTTTTCTTGTACAGTTTTATTTTCATAAGACACATGAATCATCTTCTCAGAAGCTTGTTTAATGCCACATACCTCAAATTCTGCAAAGGATCCTTTTCAGTGTCTCACTTCAAAACGCCTCTCTGGGGAAAAAAAACGGGTGTGAATTCTTAAGAACAAGGATCAGGAACCAGAAGATGCAGAGTATCACGCACACACTCAAAGAAACATTGGGCTTAGATTTTCAAAGAGCAACCCCTATGCCCCTCCGGTATCCAGATTCAAAGCAGGAGAATATTAATATAACTCTAAATATCCCAATGCAGCAGGTGGTAAGGCAGCCACACACTAGAGAAGCCTAGAATAAGAGATGGAAAGGACCTCAAAGGCTCAACCTGGTGGAGGCTGGTGGCTCTGATGTCAGTGGGGTGGTGAATCCCTCTGGGTTCCAGTCAGAAATCTAAAGGAGCTATCCAAGATGCTTCACCCCTTGGATAGCTCCTTTAGAGTTCTGACTGGTTCTGACTGAAACCCAGACCGGATACACCACCCCACTGACATCGGAACCACCAGCCATCACTGGTCCAACCTCCTGCCAATGCTGAAAAGCCACTGCTCCAGTATCACTCACAGGGGGACATCCAGCCTCTGCTTAAAAATCTCTAATGAAGGGAAATCCACCATTTTCCAAGGCACTCTGTTCTCCTGCTGAACAGCTTGTACATGCAGGAAGTTCTTCCTAATGTTTACTTGAAATTGATGGGGGAGACATTCATTCATGTTGCGTTTTAATGTGAACTCTTATTTTGCACTTTTGAACTACTATGCAAATTGAAGCTCAGTTATCCATTGAAATTTGCACTTCTCCATATTTTGCAATTAAGTCCTCCAATCAATAAAAATGCATGTATTAGGAAAAATATTGTTCAAAAGTACATTATGTTAGGAATGTGCATATTAGACAAAAATGCATATAAAAGTGCATGTATTAGGAGAAATGTGCCCAAAAATGAATTTACATGTGAAATTAAAAAACAAACAAAACAAAAACCAACCCTGGAAGTTCAGGACGAACTGAATTTAAGACTGGAAAAATGAGAAACTGAGAGAAACCAAAATTGACAATTTCATCCATCCTTAGTTGAAATCCCATTTTTTGTAATGTGAACCCATTGGCTCATGACCTGCCCTCTGAAGTTATGGAAAACAAATTTTGATCCTGCCCGTTCCTTCCTTGGCCCTGTTACCCACCTCTCTCTCTCTCTCTCTCCCCCTCCCTCCCTCCCTCCCTCCCTCCCTCCCTCCCTCCTTCCTCTGCTTGGTGTGCCATACCTAGAACCCTGATCAATTACAGTTGGTTGGGCAAGGGGTTGATGTTTGGGCCAGGGAGGGAACAGGCAGAAAAAGCCACAGGTGCCTTGTCTTCTGCTACATCAGGAGATTTAAAGGTATGTGTCATGTAACACATAGCAAAGCGCTTTTTGAAACTTGGCTTTCAAAAGCAGTTTGTGACAGGAGAATGCTGTTCAAAGAAATAAAAGTTTAAAATCCATCTGGGCAAGCGTAAGCCCTTGGGCATATTTAAAATAGCTCTTTGGATCCCAGTAGAGGGAGAGAAAGAGAGAGACCCACTATCTCTCCAGTGTCTATATGACAAGGGTGAGAAACCTTTGGCACTCCAGATGTTGCTGGACTACAGCTACCACCGTCCCTGACTATGGGCCATGCTGGCTGGGGGTGATGGTAGTTGTAGTCCAGCAATGTCTGGTAGGCCACAGGTTGCCCCTCTCTGTTCTAGGAGACTATCTACAGCCTTTGTCAAATCCTACTATTTCTTTGCATAGACTATTTGCTTAAAATATACTTCTAAAATTGGAAGGTGATAGCCTTTAGAAGTGAGAGACAGAGGGACCAACCAGATGAGACACCAATCACACAATGAGTAATGATTGGCTTTTTAAAAAATTGCAGGGGGCGGATCTGGATTTGTTGTACAGGTAAGGGGGATTTAACCCTCCCCCCACTTCAGTCTCAATCCATATCAGGGCCCCTGCACCTGAAACTTGCAAAGAGTTATGCAACTGTGAACTGCATGATTTGCATCTTTTTTTAGTTTGGTGTGGAGAAAGACAGAATGGTAAATGTTGTTGACCTCCATAGTTCACAAACATGTGTTAAAAATCCTTGGCTAGCACCTGAACACCAGAGGTAGGAAACCCAGTGCCCTCCAGATGCTTTGGACTACAAGTCCCATTAGTTGAAGCTAGCATGGCCAGTGGTCAGGGATTATGGGAGTTGTCATCCAAAACATCTGGAGGTCACCCAGATGCCTACCCATCTGTATACATTTGATCAGTAATCAAAAGAATCATCTTATAAAGATGCAAAAAAAATTGTAGAAAGCAAAGAAGTTTATTGATATCAATTGAGTTTTCCCATTTTTACTCTAGGGATCAAGGTTATTCTTTCTCTGCCAATAGTTGCAATCTGGGATTCTGTAATGTGTACAAACTGATTCTCTTGCCCCATCTGACTTTGGTCTACACTACAGTGATTCATCCAAAGATGTGCATAGGAAAATTGAAACTGTCTTCACCATATGACACTATGAAGTAAAGCACAACTCCTCTTTTCCCTGGCTGACAACAGAATATAATGTACAAAACCACTAATTTGCAGAGTCACATGGTTATACAACTCATGCTCACCATCCAAAATATTAAGCATGTAATAGCTTCTGCATTTGGAGCAAACTAGGAAGAAATCTTTCAGACTTCTAAGGGAAGAAACACTGTCATTTTGGTATGCTTGTTCACTTCCTAAAGAGTATGTAAATCAAACTACGAAACTAAAAGGATTTATGCAAATCTATGGAGGAAGTATATAACAGCTAATGACCTCTAGTTGAATTACTGAGAACTGCTTGACATGTATCTGCCATTTTATCAGTATTGCAAGTAACATTTATGTTTTGTCCTGGGAATTAGATGCTGCTCCAGCAGGAAATGTCTCTGTTAGCTTCCATCAGCTGGAGTAAAGCAAACTGCATGCAACTGATTGTGATTTCTCTTTCCAAAAGAAAAAGCCCTTCCTTCTTCTGTTGCTACTGCTGTTGTTTTTAAAACAAAGTAATCTATAAATCTGCATCTGGAAGGAGAAGCTGACAAATCACATAAAGAGTCTTCTTTTTTGTAAACATGCCTGCTCAAATACCAGTCCTAGGAACGTGTCCAGAGGAGGGCAGCAAAGATAATGAGAGGCCTAGAGACCAAGTCCTATGAAGAAAGGTTGAAGGAGCTATGTTTAGCCTGGAGAAGAAATTATTAAGAAACAAAATTATAGGGATCTTCAAGTGTTTGAAGGCTTGCTGCACAGATGATGAAGCAAATTTGTTTTCTGTTGCTCTAGAAGATAGGACCTAAACTAATGGGTTCCAGGTACAAGAAAGGGGATTTTGACTAAACATTAGGAGGATAGTGTGAGTTGTTCGACAGTGGAACAGAGTGCCTTAGAAGGTGGCATACTCCCCTTTATTAGGGTTTTTAAGAAGAGGTTGGATGGCCACCTATCAGCAATGCTGTAGCAATGGATTTTTCACATCAGCAGGGGGTTGATCTACATGACCTTTGAGATACCTGCCAAGTCTATGAATCTAAATGTGGATCCAGTGCTAAAGTGGGAGACAGAAGGAAGTGGAATGGTTCATTCAAATTAACCTTGACTGTATTAAGTCTATAGATAAGGTGGAATGGTTTTAAGTCCCACAGAGTGGAAGTGGGATGACATTCCACTGTGTTTCACCCCACTTCAAGAACTCCATGGATCTCAAAGGAATTATCTTCTCCTATCATATGGAAATAATTTGATTGAGTTACTTGTCAGATGCAAATGACCATCCTTTGCCAAAACATCCTTTGCCTCCCCATCTCTTTGATGTCATAAACTCTGGAAGTTTAGCCTTCCCTCCCCTCTGGTCTTTTTAGGGTGCAATCTTGTGCATATCTAGACAGAAAAAAGTCCTTCAGTTCCTAGTACGCCCGAGCCACAATGGCTGCCTGAAGGGATGCTGCGAGTCGTAGGACATTTTTCTGTATAAACGTGTATAGGATTGTACTCTTAGAGTATTAAGTAAAATCAAGCTTCAAAGGAAGAGTTAGTAAGTCTAAGTCTTAGAAGCAGGTCAGTATAGTACCACCCTTGTAGAGCTAGTAGAAAAGTAAGAAGTATCTTTTACTTTTGCTTCTTAAAAAGTTGCCTATCCTCTGTGTCCATTAAAAATAGAGACTTTACTATTTTCAAGTACTCTGGACTAGTGCAATACCACAAATACCCCTCCCCCCGCCTACACACACACACACACACACACACTTGCCTAACCATTTGGTAACATTACTATGGATATAGGAAGGCTTGGGGGAAATCTCTGTACCAGAGTGACCAGATGGGACACAGACATTTTCCAAGGATATACCCTTCTCTTACACCCTCCCACTGGTGACTCCTATCTTGGAGCAGATTAATATAGTACTAGCCATACCTGTTGTGAAAAAATTTGCGAGCAAGTGTGTGCAACCTATGATTTAGTAACTTCGTTAATCAGATGTTTTACTTGATCTTGAGATTTCACAATTTTGAATTAAATGTGTATTAAAACTGTATCGTGTACCCATTCAGCACCACAATAAAAATTATTATACACTTCAACAATTAATTGCAATGTTGTCAATTTATTTTGGGGGTATAATTATTTTTCTGCAAATCTAGGCATTGGCAGCTTTAATTTGAGACCGTTCTGAACTCGATCGGATAATATTTAGGGGTCAAAGGGAGTGAACAAAAAGTCATGCTCCGTATTAATATAGAAAAAGGAGATGGGGCAGCCAAATCGAAGTATGTTTTGTAGTAACAGTCAAGACCCTGTTCAAAATGGGTGGATAAGTTTCCTCAGCTGATTCTCTTTAATTATGCTTAAATGCAGCAAGTGATGTGTACTTCCTCTGATCTCATTTCAGGTGTAAAGTATGAAAAAGAAACTGTCAGAGTGAAGATGAATAACTGCAAGATACAGAAACACCTCACACATCTGACACTAGTGCTTTTTGTACACCCTCATCACTGGTTTATTGATGTGCCCCTTTTCCATGGTCAACCATTCTCAAAGGGACTTACAACATCTGAACAGTTTACATAATAAAATATGGCATTTCAGGCTGATTCCCTAACAGTTACACTAACGCAATAAAATTTAACTGGTCATACAAATAATATCTCACAATGGAAGGACAGTAAAAGGAAGCTCAACTTACTTACATTTCTTCCTCACTTCATTGTAAAGTCACCTGCTCTCTCTGGCTCCTGGTTTTACAACTCTTATTAATTTTAATTGGATTACTATTATTTATTCTATACTATTGAGACTTCCCCTGCTCAAGCTATGAATATTATTGCAGAATGAAATATTAAAGGCTGTGTTTGTTTTTGGAGGGCACACAAGGATATCCAGGTTAAAAATAAGGCTGAATTTCATTTTTTTTTTAAATGGCAGTGACTAGGATTAAGAATTTGGTTTTCCCTTTGAACTAGTAGGAGTCACAAACAAAGAGCGGGAGGAAGCACAGCTCTGAATTAGGCTGTGGTACTTGTCACAAGTACAAGTAGCCTGTAGTACTTGCCGCAAAGGCTTTCGGAGAGGTTTGATCAACTCTGACACTGTAGGAGCCTTCAATTTCAAGCTGTAATGAGGAGCATATATAGTAATTTGTTAGTGCGAGTCGCTTTGCTGCGGAAAATAAATTTGTGATGTGAGTTGAAAAAAATTTTGTAGTGTGTTTAACAGTGGTTAAGCTCCGAAATAAGCTTACACTGTGTGCCTTGTTGTTACACAGATGCAGTTAAGTACAAATGGTCATATAGACCTGGGCACTGTAGGCAAGGCAAGCATTGCAAAATGCTAGCCCAGTGTCGGTACACAATTAGAATTAAAAGCCTGAGTCCCCCCCTTCCCACAGCACATACTGCAGTCAACTTCCACAAAGAGGTGGTTGGATCCAAAGAACTGCTGTCGCAGATGGAAGGACTCCTTCTCTTGCACCTTTGTAACCAACCCATCATATTTCACATACAGCAGGGGTATTGAGCATCTTTCAGCCCAAGAGCTGAATTCCATCTGGGAGAAATTCTCAGGGGCTCCATTACAGTGGTGGGTGGGGCCAAAGCAAAAGGGTCAGGGTCAGAAATACCAGTGTATTTTAGTTCAAAATTCTTACTGCTAGTAACTAAGTCTTAGAAGAGGCATTTCCACCTTTGAGAATGGGGAAAGTGGCACAAGACCCAGGAAACCACCAAATGATCAGTGGTCAGGGAGAAGGGGTGGGGCCAGGAGAAGAAGGCACAACCCAGAGGGCTGGATTGGGACTCCAGGCAGGCTGGATTTGGCCCCTGGGCCTGAAGTTCAGCACTCCTGATTTACAGTAATGCATATTACTTTTATGTATTCTAGGGGGGTAAGTACTATGGGTTAGTTATTGTTTTGAACCTTGGCAGTTCCTGCAGAGTTGGGAGTAGCCGCAGTGGGTGGAGCTTCTGCATAGTTCTGTGTGTGATAAATAAAAGACAGTTGTGTTTGAGGCCCAGTGAGTCTTACAGTCATTCCCTCTACCTGTACAACAATTTGTGGCGATGAGGATGGGATATTGAGAGCT
This sequence comes from Heloderma suspectum, assembly GCF_057233095.1. Classification (NCBI taxonomy): domain Eukaryota; kingdom Metazoa; phylum Chordata; class Lepidosauria; order Squamata; family Helodermatidae; genus Heloderma; species Heloderma suspectum. The sequence continues at coordinate 78,112,183 of NC_139462.1, forward strand.
ATATAGGCAGCAAGGACTGTGAATCCAATGAGTACAACTGGTAAGCACTCAGGTAGGCCCACTTAAGGACCTGAGCAACTCGTGTGTGTGTGTGTGTGTGTGTGTGTGTTTTAAGAGAATTAAAATTGAAATGGCTGCTTTTGGACATATCGAAGTGTTTGACATTAGTCAACCTGCTTCCTGGGATTCTTCTGCAGAACAGCTTTCATTGTATCTGGAAGCAAATAAGACAGCCAATGCTGAACAAAAGGGAGCTGTGCTGTTAAGTGTTTGTAGACCACAGACATTTACCATAATAAGACATTTGCCTCACTGCTCCTGTCTCACCAAAAACTAAGACATTTAATGAACTTTCAAAATTATTAAAGGTACATTTCTCACCAACTCCCACCTGCGTCGCCACAAATTGTTGTATAGGTAAAGAGAATGACTGTAAGACTCAGCAAGCCTCAAACACAACTGTCCTTTATTTATCACACACAGAACTGCAGAACTTAGCAGAAGTTCCACCCGCTGCTGCTACTCCCAACTCTGTAAGATCTGCCAACTAGCCCACAGTACCCCCCCCCCGCCGCCACCTAGAATACATAACAACTTTCATGCAGGCATTATTGTCATGTTGTAAGGGATGCCCATGTTATGGCCCTTCTGTCAATTCCTAATTATGCTTAGGTGATTTGACCTGCATCATGATCCCGAACAGTAATATGTATTTCTCTTCATAGAAGGTGAGAGTAACTATTGTAGCTCTTTATAACACCCGCCGCATATGTGCAGAGTACACAGGTCCAGAGCTTTTGTGAGAAAAAATGAGATAGGGGAAGTTATCTGGGATCTCCTCAGGCAGGAAGGGGAAGGAAGCATATGAGTTTCAGGAATGATCCTTATCTGTTGGAACATGCTAGTGGAACCATCACTTAAGCATCTCTCTGGCCTGCCTTGCTTCTCTGCAGTTTCCAGGAATGAGAGTGCTGGCAGGGGCATAACAATCAGGACACTGTATTTTCATGCAGGCATTATGGTCATGTTGGAAGGGATGCTCATGCAGAATGTGTTATGGCCCTTCTGTCAATTCCCAGTCATTTTTAGATCTTAACCTGCAGCATGATCCCCAACAGTAATGTGCATTTCTCCTGGAAGGTGAGAGTAAGTACTATAGCTCTTTAGAACACCCCCCGAGGCCTCAAATGTTGTGCTTCAACTAGGGATGTCAGAGAAATCTGCAATAGATTCAAATGAGTTCAGATTTCTGTTAATCCCACCTGTGGATTCTGCAGCAGACTGGCTTTTTCTTATCCCACACACCTGGGGATATGAGAGCATTTCATTGGCTGACATGTGTTAAGGAAAACTTGCACTCTGTGAGTAGGATGGCCACTTGTGCATCGACCAGAAGAAATGCATCACCAAAAAAGAGGACACAGATTCGCATAGATTTTACACATGCCAATTTATATGTAGAGATGCAAATTTAGAAATAATTGCTATAATTTAAATAGAAATTGTAATACACCTCACCCTATTGGGGGAAGACTGTGACCAAATGACCTGTGTACCTGCAACTCAGTCATGTCCAGGTGGCAACTTCAAGGCTCTTGTTCTTCCTTCTTATGGTACTTTATCTTTAAATCAGACTTGGGCCAGACAGGAAATATAGTACTTCTCCCATCTTATGAGGCACTGGGAGTCAGAATTTACTTGTGCAACCTCAGTCACCACTTCTACATTATACACAAAGTTTACATCACTTCCTTAACACATGTCAGCCAGCAAAATGCTCTCATATCTTCAGGTGTGTGGGACAAGACAGCAGGTCCTAACTGGTGGGAATATAAAGGTTAGCTTGAAGGTAACTTTTGTTATTGATTTTCTCCCTGCTTTTTTTCCTTGTAGAAACTAGAAATTGAGATACATTTATTTACTGAAATATAGTAAGGTAGAAGTTGTGGCCTTTTTGAACCGATATTGTTGAGGGTCATCACCAGTGCTGGCTCACATCTATTTGTTTCCATATCCATGAAAGCTTTCTGAAGTAAGGGGGAAACCAAAAAACAAAATTGCATGCAGAGGTTTTTCAACGTTTATGAAAGCTTTAAAAAAGAAAATACAAAAAGAAATTAAAAAATATTTTCAGGGTTAGTTATATCAGTCTGTTGCAGCAAAAACAAGAGTGTTCTTGCATCTTAAAGACTAACAAATTTATTATGACATAATAAGCTTTTGTGGACAAAAGTCCATTTCATCCGATACATGACGTTTTATCTTGAGCTGCAGGTATGTGTGTGTGTGTGTATATATATATATATATATACACACACACACACACACACATACACACACATGCTTGTAGGGGTGAGGGGGGCAGTAAACAATAAGATTAGAGCGAACTGAAATGCGAAAGTATAGACAGTGATAATTATGTTATTAACAGTGGCCAATCACAAAACAGTTGTTGTTGATAACACAGACATCCTGGCATTAACACAGGTGGTGTGATTTTTAAAAAACACACACATCCCAATTCAAGCTACAGGAGGTAGAATTGAAGTTCTCAATTAATTGTAATTCAGCAGTTTCATATTGTAATCTCCCTTTGAAGTCCTTTTGCCCAAGCATGGCCACTTAAGGTCAGTTACAGAGTGTCCTGGAAGGTTGAAGTGTTCCCCCACTGGATTTTGAATATTGCCATTTCTGAAATCAGTTTTGCATCCATATATTCAGTTGCATAGACACTGCCCTGTTTGCCTGAGGAAGAATGAAGAAGGGCATTGCTGGCAGATAATCTCATGAATCACATTGGAAGGTGAGCAGGTGTATGAACCCCTAATGTTGTTGGTGACATTATTAGGTTATGTAATAGTGTTGCTGGAATAGATATAGGAACAGAACTGACATCTGGGCTTGTTTCAGAGTCTGATGCCTGCGTTTGTACATTTAAGAACATTAGAAGAGTCATGCTAAATCAGACCAGAGGCCTATCTAGTCCAGCAGCATTCTGTTCACACAGTGGCTAATCAGCTGTTTGTGGAAAGCCCACAAGGAGGACTTGAGTGCAATAGCATGCTGTCACACATGTTCCCAGCAACTGGTATACAGTGGCATACTGATTTTGTTATGTGATCTGCTGTTGCTAGTGAGTAGCTGTTTTAGATGGGGGTAGGCTCTCCATAAACAAATACAGGCCTCACACCCAAGGCCTGTAAGAAGGAATTGTATTGTCCAGGATGGGCTGTAGCTCACTGATGATACGGTATGTTTGAGTGGGGGTAGTGGGAGCTAAAAATGACAAGTGGTGTTCTGTCATTTTCTTTTCTAGGTCACTATCTGTAGTTAGTTATTCCTTGGCACAGCCTGACCTTATTAATCTCTGCATCATCATCATCATCACTTCATTGGGTGGGCTGGAAAAATGCCTGACATAAATCCTTAAGTTGTGAGCCTAATTAGATGTGGTTATATCATAGGGGTTGGCTGTAGACGATGAATTTTCTGGTGTGGTCTGGGTAGAAGCTGGAAGCACTAAGGACAAATAGCTGTCAGGAAGTTTCTGACATAAGGTGCTTATTTGCCCACTATAAAATAGATTGGAATTGAAGGGTGGTGCCTTGGCTTTTTCTAGTTTAGATTTTGATTCCAGAAGCTCTGGATACTTAACAGTACATTCAAACAGTACACACACACAAATAGAAAACAAATTCAGGGAAACAGATGCCCCCCAAAAGTGTTATGCCCCCCCATACACACACACAAACACAGACACACACTTACTAAGAGAGTAAATCTAGCAGTATTGTTCTTACTTATCATTTTAACAACTCATCAAAAATCTCTCTTCTTGGATTGCCAGTTCCTAAATTATGGGATCGCCTACACCTTTAACAGCTGTATATCCAAGGGAGGATCCAAAGGACTACCATTAAGACAAACTAACTGTTTTTTCCAGATAAGAAAATATAACACTAGGTCATCCTTGCTAATGATATGATCCTGGGAGGACCTCAGATTCAACATCTTTTCCTCCAGATATCGCGAGGCTTCAGCCATTATGGCAAAATCAGGCTCCATTCTAGCATTAAAATAAGTACAAATTAATGAATAATAATCCTGATAGAGAGAGTAACAGTCAAATAATAAGCATACAGTGAGCTTCCTGAGATGATATAGGTATTAACATAAACTGGGCAAACAAGATTACAATCCTGGAAAATCATTACCTGGAATAATTTAGATGATACACAGCGCACCTCTGGTCCCACCACCTCAAGACCAGCAGAGAGCAAAATCGACAGTCAAGGAGATTGATTCAACAGGTGCAACTTCCTCCTATCACACCAATACTCTGTAACACTATATCAGCCCCATCATAATAGTGCCTTGCTGGATCATACCCAGCAATGGCCAACCAGATGTCTCTGTAAAACCAGGAGCAGGCCATGGTATTGGTGGTTGTCACACATTGACTGGGTTTGCATGATCATGGAGAGGGAAATAAGCCACCATAGTTTATTTCCCGCATATGCAGGTTACATGCCAGGGGGATTTGCATAATTACCCTTGCCAGCAGACCACCAAGAACCCCATGGGCTGCTGAAGGGGTCTGGGTTGGCTGTTAACCATGGCAACAAGCCACCCCCAATGGGTTCACACAACACAACAAGCCACACCAACCAGGGTAATTACATGAATTACCCCAGCCCATGACCGGCACACGCAGCAGGGAAAATACGCCACCATAGCTTATTTCCCTGTCAGTGATCATGTGAACAGGGCTGTTATCACCTAGGTGCTTGGTGCTGTGAGGTATACTGCCTCTGATCAGGAAAGTTTCATTTTGATATCATAACTAATATCTGTTAAGAGACATAAGTATCCTCTGTTACTCTTCTCCCTTTTCCTCCAAACCCATTAAAAAATCCGAATCAGTGGCTATCACTGTAATCCATACCTGTGCCTTTCACAAAGTAGTGCTTCCTTTGATTTGTCCTAAACCTCCTGCAAATCAATTTCATTTAATGTCCCAGATGTTTCATTATCTGACCTTGCTATACAAGGCCTTTTGAGCTAAAAATACTTTCTTTGACTTGCAAATGAAGTGCCTTTAAAGAGGTTATCAGGTAATTATTTGTTCCTTTTTGAACTGCATGCATGCAATTTCTGCAGAATATTCACACGTTTGCCCCTTTGTGCAGGAAACAACTATAAATTACTATTAGTAAGTCCTGTCAGCAAGGCCCTAGTGCCTTAAGCGAGGGGTTGTCAGGCTATCCAAAGTGATGTACAACCTCCAGATTTGTACTGCTGATGAAAATATGGTCAAAAAGATTGTCTCCACAGTCAGGTTAATCAGTAGCTTCATTGCCATGGTGGAAATCAATCACTGTTTCAGATTACTGACAATTGGGATGTACTCCCTCACCCTATTTTCACCAGACTTGATGCAGTCTTCATTGTAACCGGTAATGGATTGGCCTCATCAATATTTTACAGCACTTCTTTTGTCCATGAAAATATTAAGAAAAAAAACCCAGACAAATTAGGGGTGTTCCCTGATGTGAACAGATGCCCCATTCCTACTTTTGAATGCCCATGTTTATTTTATCAGTCCACTTTCTTTTACAGAAACATAGAGGTAAACCCTGAAAAAAAAAATTAGGGGAGTATCTGGGACATTGATTTTCAAGTACTATTACTTGAAAGTACATTCCATTGAAGTCAGCAAGGACTACTTTCAAGTAAATGGCTGAGATTCAGAGTTTATCATGCTGAACACGAAGCTGTACCTAGATAATGGGACTGCATGTCTAGTATTTATTTCTGCTTTTCACCTGCGGGGTGTCGGTTTAAACCAGGAGTGTACAACATTTTTGGCCCCATGGACTACATGAGGTCATGGCTGAGAAGCCAGGGGCTGCATATGCATGTGCATACATGTGCATTCATTATTATTATCTCTATCTTTCTCTCCAAGCATAGATAGAGACACAAACTCTCTCTCTCTCTCTCTCTCTGTCTCTCTCTGTCTCACTCTCCCACTCCCCGCTCCCTCTTACAGACATACTTCAGTGTACAGGGATGAGTTAGTTAGTTGGTTTATTTAAAATATTTCTTTGCTGTCTTTCAGTGCAGGAGCCCTCCCAAGGGGGCATACAATAACAAAATACATAATGAAAAGCAATGCAACCATAAAAACAGTAAAAAATCTAGGTATGTACAAAACCCCTACCTTCCATCCTGGGGGGGGGGGCGGTCCATGAGGGGGCAGGCGATTCATCCCCCCCCCCCGGAATCCAATGAAGCCAGCTCCACTCCTCAATAATACTGCAGAGCCGCCGGCTGGCTTCGTATAGGCAGCGATACAGCCACCATTGTCGTGCCGTATCGCTGAGGAGGAAGGAATCCGGATGCAAATGGCATCCACTATGCCATTTGTGGCTGTAAAGCTCTTAGATTAACCTAAATGCAGTTGTAAATGGCTGCATTTAGCTTAAACTAAGGGCTTTACGGCCGCAAATGGCGTCCACTAAGGGATAGGCTAGCCCTTAGTTTAAGCTAAATACAGCCATTTACGGGTGGAGAGAAGCCAGCTTCAAAGCGGATTCTGGGGGGGCGGAGGTGAGTGCCTCGTTCCGCTGCGGACTCTGGAGGCTGGATTCCTTTGAATCCGGCATCATTGGGGTCCATGGGAGATTTCTCTGACATCCCTAGTAAAAACACAATAAACACAGCAATAAAAACACAACAACAGCAAACACATCAGGGGAAGGTGAGTAAAATACTGTGTTTGCAGGGCCTTCTTAAAAACCTGCAATGATGGGGCCTGGCAGACCCCTGTTGGCAATTTATTCCAGAAGTAGGTACAAAATCATGGTGGAAAAGGCACCCTCACATGTGGTCATCCACCCAACTACTTTCATAGGTGGGCAAATGAGAAGGGCTTCTCTTGCTGATCTTAAAGCGTGGGCAGGCTGATATAGGTAAAGGCAGTCCTTCGAGTAATTTGGTCCCAAACCATTTAAGTCTTTAAAGGTCAAAAACAGCACTTTAAATTGGGCTCAGAAACATATCAGAAACCAAATTTAAACCTTCCATCCCCACCTGCTGAGATTTAGGGATTATGAGTCAGTGGTGGAGGTCACAACTTCTCCATCCCCCAGCTGTCTCCTCAAATATTGCTGTTTCTTTGCTGCTGCTAGCCACAGAGAAACAGTAATCTTGGAAATGAGATCAGTGGGAGAGACTGGCAGGAGGATTCTGCAGTGGCATGGGGTTAGGGTGCACTTGGGGGCTGTACCTTAGGCCTTGGAGGGTCCCCTGTGTGCATCCCAGATCTAAATGGTGACAAGCTAAGAATCATCAGCAAACTAAAATTAGGAGGAGTAAGCCATTATGGTTAAACTAGTGTAGCACCAATCTATGCTGCAGGCAGGGTCAGACTGTGGGGCCCAGGTCTGGGGGCCCATGGTCTGGAGGGGTCCCCAAATAAATCCCTAAACTGGTAGCAGCAGCTTCTTCCCCTTCTCCAGTAGTGTGTGTGTGTGTGTGGGGGGGGTGCCTTGCAGCAGGTGGAGGTCTGTTGGTGGTTGGTCAGAGGGAGCCCTGGGAAAGCAACTTCCCCAGGCCTTCCTCAAAGCTAGCTGTGCTCCTGGCATCCATAGTAGTATTGATAGCTATGCTCTTAGGTTTTAGAAATGAGTGCCAGAAATAGATGAGTCCAAGTATACTTGTCGTCAGTGGATCCAAAAATCTGAATATGTGTAGCTCTAAGCCTGTGTCACATATAATAATAAGCAGATTTTGGAGCTTCAGGTTGTAAAGAGAAAAGGGCCAGTGACTTGTTAGTCATCCATCCCTACACCGTACGTAATGAGGGAGAACCAGAGCAGTGGCTCCACCCCTGATCTCAGCATACCTTCTAGCCCTGGTTTCTGATGTCTATGTATTCAGCAGAATGTTGTAAAGGAGAACCTAGGTGTGTACAGCTTTGCATGTCCTCATTCAGTCAGGAACCTTGTGCATTCTGGGTTCCCAATCACATGGAGAGGGTATGTACATACACCTGTATAGGGTTGGATCCAATGCTGTCTTACTGCTGATGGAAGCAGTTCCATCATCAGAACTGGGAGGGGGGCACAATTTCCCCTCCCCCATATCCACACACACACTCTAGATCTGCTCCAGATGGCTGGGAAACTCTCCTGAGCAGATGTTTGGGTAACGTGGAGGGCTGCAGAGGGGAAGAGAGAGGGCGAAAGTCTTGTCACACTAGCAGATGTCCGCTAGTGCAACGTTCTCTCCTTATGCTCTCCTTTCAGACATTCTGCTGAAGGGTAGACATCAGGGTGTGGAGCCAGAGGGAAAGCAGACATAAGGGTTGTTCTGGCCTTTATGGCCCTACTCTACATGTACTGTATACTGTATGTGGAGGGTTAATGAGTGAACAGACCTTTAGACTGCAATTGTAAAGTCCCATTAAATTCATGGGGGCTGGGAGTAGGCCCCATTGAATTCAATGGGACTTACACTTGAGAAGACAGGTATAGGTTTGTGTTATGAGTCTCTCTAACATTGTACCCACTCTACCTCTGTCCTCTTGATAAAAAGCCAAACCACATTTCATCTTCCTACAGCCTATTCAGAAAGGGTCTCAGATAAAGAAATGACTGACATGGCGGGGTGGGAGAGTAAAAAATTGTTTAAAGAACATTAATAAAAGCAACTGGGAAAATTGTTCAAAAGAACAAGCTCTGTGACGAGAACGAGGAAAAGAGGATTAGTGGACGAAAGGGGTTGCTTGCATTTTCTGCCAGCAGAACTAGTACAAGATAAGGCTGAATGGAAACCCATTTCCTGACTACTGAGCTGAACTATGAGTGAAAGGGAATAAAAAGATCTAAAGGCATATAACTACTACCTTTGCCAAGTTTGATGTTTTTGTCAGTGTATAATGGAGGTCTGAGAAGGAAGAATTATCTCCCAAAACAATCCTCTATATTTCAAATCACTTGAAATATAAGGCATATTTACAATAATAACCAGGGCAGCATAAAAGAAGTATGAGGGAACAGATGTTACATCCATAATCTGCTTCAGGGAGCCTAAAGTGCCTCCAAGTATGAGTAGTAATCCATCGGTAGTTCTTAAAAAAAAAAAAGAGAGAGGAAAAAAAGAAGCAGCTCTAAATGTATTACAACGGCCATCTCCCCATAACTGTTTACATTTCCACTTGCGCTATCAAGCTTTGCTAGAATTTACTTGGGTGATCCCTTTTGTGTAAGATGTATTTTAGTTTGATAAATGGCAGACAGCTTATCTAAGACTCTCCTGAGTCCCTGAGTTGAATGCCAACAGGTGCATCATTTTCAAGGGCTGGTGCTGCAATATGGGATATTTGGGATCACAGCTTCTCCAAAAAGAGGGATTTTTTCCACGGTTTCTTCTCACGTCCACCCCACCCCACTGTTCCATTAGATCTTTGAAACTCTGAGCCTTAACAAACAGCAGTGGTGCAGCTATGGGGAGACTTTGGGGCCAAGATCCACCACCACCACCCACCCACCAACAACCATCCAGAGAGAGGCCAGTGATGGGGAAAATGGCAAACAGGCCTGGGATCAGAACCTGGGTACTTGCTGGAGCTTACTGGAGCTGAGATTGCTGACCGTCCTTTATTTCTTCTGTGTGTGTGTGTGTGTGTGTGTGTGTGTGTGTGTGTGAATGGTTGCAGATGCTCATTTTATTATTTTTCCTTTAAAAATACAGTAAATAAGTAAAAATGAAGAAGTAAATGAAGTAAATAAATATACTATCCTTTTCTGTAACAAAATATGTTATAGAAAGCATGTTTAGCAACTTCATTTGATTCCAACTAGGGATGTACGGATTTCCCACCGTCCGTTCCGGTGGGGAATCCGCGGGGGGGGGAAGGCAATCCGTTCCTCCCCCCTGGAATCCTCGTGGAGTGGCTCCACTCTGAGAGGATTCCACAGAGCTGAGGGCCACCCCTTTCTGCTGTCCGCATGCCCTGGATCCCCCCATTTGTTTTTGGTTCCCTGAACTTACATAGATAATTCTGTAAGTACTGCTGAAAAATCCTTTTCGTGCACCCGCCGTCAGTCTCCGTAAGCCTCGGGTCATAGGGAAAATGCCTATTTATTTTTTGTAAAAAGGGTAAAGCCCTTTGCAGGGATTCCCCATGTAACGTCCAGTCTCCTCACCTCACCTATCTGTCCTGACCTCACCGAACCTGACCTCACTGAACCTGTCCTGTCCCCACCTCACCTCACCTCACCTGACCTCACTGGACCTGACCTCACCTCACCAGACCTGTCCTGACCTCACCTCACCGGACCTCACCGGACCTGACCTCACCTCACCTCCACAGAGAATAAACAGAAAAGATGGAGGATTTCCATGGGCTTCGCGACTCAGCCCCAGCGAAAGAAAGCCTCAGGTCACAGGGAAAATGCCTATATCATAAAAAGGGTAAAGTCGTTCACGTTCTTCCATTTCCGATTTACAGATTTCTTTTCGTGATTATTTTTGTAAAATCCGCCATTCGGTGGATAAAAAAAAAAGGGGTCCGCGTGAGCTCTGGTCTGGGTCAACCGGGCCGCCCCATTCCAAGGAGGATTCCATGGACCGGATTTGTCAGAATTCGATCCCATTTAAAATTCGTGTGGAATTCTCTGACATCCCTAATTCCATCTGTAGAAATTCCATTTCTTCCTGTAGTCACGGTGGTGGTAAGATTTAAGGGAGTTTAAAATGTGAGACTGCACATGCTCAGAGTATTGCTTCTTTTAAAATCCCGGTTGGAAACCAGTGGGGTGCTGTTGTTTTGCTCTAACTTTTAAGGGCCATAGAAACCATTGTAGAGGATAGAATGGCAATGGGAGAGGGGAGAAGAGAAATGTTAGCTGTGTGCTTCACAAGTGAAATAATGGTTATTTAATGAGAGCACAAACACACACCAGTAAGTCCATTACATCAATGGTCTAAAGTCACCTAGCTAGACCACTGACAATCAGACTCCCTAACTTCAGTGAGGAAAGGAAATTTGGTTTGATAGAGCCCTGGGTGGTACTCTGTAACAACACACTGAGACACACATGCCTCAGTAGTAGCCATGGATGCTGAAGAATTCTGCTTGGTCCTCATCTTTAAGCAAATATTTCCCAGACTAATATGTGGAATAGAATGCAGTTATCCTTAGGACTGTACACCTTTCCAAATTTTGTGATGCAGCTCTCAGATTAAAAATGCAAGCAACATACATAAAATGCCTATTTTAGGGGAAAATACTAGGGCTGTGCACTGCTTTGGCCCAAGGCCTGAAGCCCGAGTTGAAGTGGGCTGGTTCAGGTCACTTTGAGCCCCTTTCGAGGCAAAGCAGATGGGGCATGAAGTGACCCGGAGTGGGTCGGGGGATCTCTGAAGCGCTTGGTGCACTTCAGAGTTTCGGCACGCCCTGCCCAGCCATGGTGGTGCCTCCAGATCCTTACCCGAGATGCTCACCTCTGCCCCCGTCACCTCTTCCGTTGCCGCCGCCTCCACCCCCACCTCCGTAGCTGCCGCCTCCACCACTGTCATTGCTGTCGCTGCCACTGCCGCCACCTTCTCTGCTGCTGCCACCTTCTCCACCACCGCCGCCGCCTTCTCCTCCTCCACCGCCACCAACATCGCCACTACCAGCTACTGAGGTCTGGATGCGTACCGGCTCTTATTGCAGGGAGTCACCATTTCTAAAATGGCAACTTCCTGGAAGTTTCTGGAAGTTACCATTTTAAAAATGGTGACTCCCCGCAATAAGAGCCGGCACATGTCCAGGCCTTAGGAGCTGGCAGCAGCGATGAAGGCAGTGGTGGAGGAGGAGGAGGAGAAGGTCATGGCTGTGGCGAGGAGAAGGCCACAGTGGAGGAGGTGGCAGCGAAGGAGAGGGTGGCAGTGGAGGAGGAGGAGGAGGTGGAGGCGGCGATGGAGGAGGTGGAGGCAGTGACAGAGGGGAAGGTGGCGGTGATGGAGGAGGAGGAGGAGGAGGAGGCAGCAAGGTAAGGAGCTGGGGGTTGGCACAATGGCATCAGGGAGGGACATGAAGCGGGGTTTCGCCATCCGAATCCCGCTTTGGGTTTGGGGCCGAGTCGTGTCAAGGCCCCCCCGAATCAGCCCGAGCCAAATTGGGCCTGCCTCCGAAGCCATGAAGCGGCTTCTGAGTCGGACTGGGGGTCCCTGCACAGCCCTAGAAAATATGTACAGCTGAAATGCAGTGTTCACACAGAACGTGCTATTGAACACATGCAAAACTACCCTGAGAATGGTCCAATCACCTCCAAGTAACCTACAAAGAAGAAATAATTCACCATCAGTTTTCTACCATTTTCCAAAATTATATCCAGAATGGTGATGATCATGCTGATAATTCTATTGCCATCATGGCATTCAGTTGCACGTTTATTGACTATAGTTCATAAATCAACTTCTGTGGATGTCTACAAGTTGAAGAGCAGGGCCTCATCTACATAGCACTGCTTTCACCTAGGGATGTACGAAAGTCACTTACCTTTTAACGAAATTGATTTGAGGTGGGGGGGAGGCGCTCCATCCCTCCCCCCGAAATTCTGGCCGGGGGGGAGGTGCTCCGTCCCTCCCCCCCCCGAAATTCTGGCCAGGGGGGAGGCACTCCGTCCCTCCCCCCCCGAATCCTGGCTGGCCGTGTCCGCAAATGGCGGCGGCCGTAGCCGCTGCCGTTTGCGTCCCTGCAGTCAGCCTTGATAGGTTACGTAAATCTTTACGTAGCCTATCACGGGGTTTTTGTTGTTGTTTTTTTACTGGAAATGGCGGCGGCGGCAGCCGGTCGGAAGACCAGCCGCCGCAGCCGAACCGTCGCCGGAGCTGCTGCCACCAGGAAGATTCGCCCAAGGTAAGTCCCGTCCCGGGGGGGGCAGGGGGGCAGACCATTTCGCCACCAATTTTGGGGGCCGAATGTGCTGGCATTCGGCCTGCCCGAGATTCTTGGCGAAATTCTCTGACATCCCTACCCGTCACTCCATCGCAGCTGCGCAGCATTTCAACTTCAAATTAGCTTCTGCTGGGATTCACTTGTAATTTACCGTGGGCTTACCTAATAGCCTTCACCATGCCCTCTTTTTTTGTCATTATACTTTAACACACAGCTGTGCAATCCTGTGAGCATAGGGGTGTGACACTTCAGTGGCTGTTTCGTATTTTAGGGGTTCTGCTGTGCCTGTCCGACCCTCGTTAGTTAAAAAGTGAGTGTTCTGTGCTCTTTCATTTCCACACCATCTGTTTGTCAGTTCCCCAGCCTGAGACTCTTGTGCAGTCACAAGTGTGAGCAGGACATGCCTACCCTTCGCTCCAAAATGGTGACGGGAGCAAAGTTGGTCCTCCCCCAAGACCGGCACGGCCCTTGGGCACTGAGTCCAAAAGCAACCATTGTGAAGATACGAAGTTGAAAAAATGTGCGAAAGTGTGATTAAAAAAATGAAAACACCTCTCTGTGCCTCTGTAACTGTGCAGCTGCAAAGGGACTGGGGGAGTAAAAGGGCACCACAGAGTGACGCAAGCACTACGCACACCTACAACACACCCACTGCAACATGCGAAGTTGGTTTGGGGAAGGGACAGATGGCTCACAACTGCAGGAAACCCGCAGCAAATGAAAAACATCTCAGCAAAACTCCTCCTTGGAAATCTGCATTTTCAGGGAGAAAACCACGGATGACTACCAAGTGGAGACTGCATTGTCTGTCCTGAAGGACCTCAACTCTCAGCCACCCTGGAGTAAAAGTCTCATGTAGATGGGGGGCAGGTGACTAGAGATGTACGAATCCCTTACCTGTTCCGGTCGGGGCATCCGCTGGGGGGAGAGGGATGGAGTCCCTCCCCCCTGGAATCCTCGATGGGGGGGGAGGCAATCTGGTCCTCCCCCCCCCCTGGAATCCTGCCTGGCTGGCTCTGCTCCGCGGCGGCTTCACGGAGCAGCCAGACTTCTGGCCGCGGACGGGCTGCTGTGGACGCAAATGGCGACCACCGTAGCGGCCGCCATTTGCGTCCTTCCAGGCTGCCGTGATAGGCTACGTAAGAATTTATGTAGGAACTGCTGCCACCGCCAGAACCGCCGCCAGCGCTGCCAAATCTGCCGCATCCGTCCCAGGTAAGTGTTGTCCCGAGGGATTCCACGGGGGAGGGCAGGAGGCTGTTCTGCCACAGATTCCAGGGGAATCACAGATTCTATAGAATCCGGCCTCACTGGAATCCATGGTGGAATTCTCCGCCATCCCTACAGGTGAACATTTTCAGGAGATGCTGCTGAAAATGGCTCCCCCGGAAAATTATCCCCCCTCCCGTCCATCATGTAAATCCTCACCATGTGGGCTGGGGCCATCCCACCGTGAGTTTCTATACCTAGGTATGGATGAACATGCAATGTTCAAGCTCATTGAGGTTCTCTAAATCCTTTCCCAAAGCTCATTTTGCCTTATTTGCGTTCCTGAACACGAACACCCTTTTTTCGATCTGGAAAAATGTGCATTTTTCATTTAGGAAAAATGTGCATTTTTCAATTGGGAAAACTTGCACATTTTAAAAAGTGGTGTGCACATTTGTGCAAGTGCACATTTTCTAACAAGAACAGAAGTTCAGAAAATGGGGACAATTTCCAGAGAATTGTGTTCCTGCTCGCATTTGGGAACAGGACATGATTTACAAACAGGAATAAAATTCTTGTACATGCCTACATACACCTCACTCCATGTTCTTCCTGGTCACTGGAAGGCAAGGGGATGTTCAGGAACATAGGAACTTAGGAAGCTGCCTTATACTGAGTCAGACAGTTGCTCAAACTAGTCCAGGATTGTCACCACCAATGGTAGCAACTCTCTAGGGTTTCAGGCAGGAGTTTTTCCTGCCCTACCTGAGGATGCTGGGGATGGCATGGAGGATGCTGACCTGAGGATGCTGGGGATGGCATACCTGAGGGGCAGGGGTTCAGTTCAGACTCTGTTGCGTTTCCAGTAACATTGAGCATGTAACGGTCCAGATTCAGAATTGGGCTCAGTATTATTGTAAAAAGTTAGGTTACCCAGCTCAGTTTCAAATCCAGCTGAGAGGAGTTTGCCCATCACTATGCAGTTTCACATTAAGTCAACTTCTACCATTCCTGACATATAAGCTGAATAGAAAGAAGTATAAGTGATTAGTGAAGTGATTGGCAGGGCTGGGGAGAGGAGAGGAACATGAAAAACAAGAGGCAAAACCAAATCATAGAAACTAACAGGACCCTTGCGCTAAATAGTTACAAGTGGAATATGAAGCAAAATCAAATACACTTCTCAGTAATTGAATTAATTATCAGCAGATGTCCTGTGTCATATAGTCCGACAGCTTTCAAAAAAAAAATGTGTTAAGCATTATGACTTCTGGAGGAAGGGGGTGTAAAAAATTTAAATTTGTGAAACTTAAATTATCTAATCAAGTAATAGGTTGCTTTGCTGACAGTCATCCATGTATTTTGCATGCAATTTAGTGGGAATATCTCAATTTCAAAGTCAGAAAAGACAAAATGTGTTACAACACCTTGCATACTGACAGATCTGTTGCAGCGTAAGCTATGATAGGTCTGTCAGGGCCATGTGCACTTACATTAGAGCAAAGAAAAAAGCTAACCTACCGCTACACGCTATGCAAATACCGTAATGCGTAGTTTGGCTCTGAGATGCCCCTTAAACACAAGTGCAGCAATGGTTTCTCCATTTTCATCAACTACCTTTAGCCAAAGCTGGAGTGGCAGTATAGTGGCAACAACAGAGCAGCGCATCCAGGCAGATGATTTCACACACAGTGTGGGCTCTGACAGCAATGTGAACAAATCACGTTCCAAGAGAATACAACGAGGAAGCCATATTAAGATGGTTATCTTGCTTTGGGAATCATTTCATGCAATTGGTCTGCCTATACTTAGTTTTCATTTGGGACCAGGGACCACATGTAAAGCTCCTGCTAATATCTGGCCCATAACACTGCCAGCGGGCAGGATAATACAATCTAGAGGAAGTTCATCCAATTGCCTCCCTTGACCCCAGCCAGCTACTAAACATCATTATGCAAGATGCACTGCATCTCATTTGACTAGAGACTTGAAAGCCTGATCCTGTCTTCAGAAGGTTTATTTGGCTACCAGAAAGCTGTGTTGTCAGTTTCCACAAGATGGAGGCCATGGCTCATTAAGAAAGGAAGTTTATTGGTTCAGTGAAGGGGAAATTGACTCTATTGTGAGTGGTTATGGTTGCTCGCAGAGTTCTGCACAGATTTCAGATGTATTTAGCTTGCATTGTGCTTTAATCCCACAGATATGCTTACTAAGGTCCAGACCCAAATGGAGATGCTGATTCTCACACTTGGCAATCAGATCAGGGAAGAGACCTCAGAGCTCTTCAGGTGTTCAAAATGATCAACACTGTCCCTATGGGAGGGAGCTTCAGACCTTCATGCATTCAGCATGATGGTCTGAAGGGGGTTTCTACATGTGTTTGGCTGTGCTTAAAGCCTCTCTGAAATCAGGAACCTGCGTTACCAGGATTCCCAATTGTACAGAGGCTTTGAAGCATGTTCAGATGAATGCAAGGCCCCCATCAGACCTTGGCATTCAACATGAGAAGGTCTGAATGCCATGCACCTGCTGGAGGAAGAGCAAGAGCCCCCAGAAACAAAGCATATTGAGCAGCAGCCCATGCCTGGAGATCGAGAGGTAGATCAGGGGGAGCCTGGGCCTGCAGGGGAGAGGGCTGTGGGTCCATTCCCCGCAAGAGGGGGGTGAGCTCTACCTTGGAGATGGAGGCTGTGATGACCTAGCCCCTGAGAGTGGTGATGTCTCAAGACATAGGCTAGAACAGTCACCACAAGAAGAAGTGCGTTGTATTCTCTTGGCTGCAGAGGAGGACTCCTTGTGAGTAAAGGGCTCTCATGAGCAGGATCCTCCTCACAAGAAGAATTTCTACCAGAAGCCTCTGATGTTCTACACCTGAGCTCTGGGTGGGGCTATGAATGCTTCAGCTAATAAGCCTCAGTTCTCAGCAGGGAGAGCTGCTAATGCAATACTTTACACGAGCTTTTCTCCCTAAGTGCCTTCCTTCTGATTTCCTAGTGCTCCCTCAACTGGGCCTTCTGTGAGTAGATCCTGGATTGGCTAGTGACACTGTGTTTAGACTCTTCCTTGTCTAGTATTATATTCTTTGCTTGAACCTTGCTGGCCAAGACCTCAGATGACTCTG
The DNA here is from genome assembly GCF_057233095.1 of Heloderma suspectum. Taxonomy (NCBI): domain Eukaryota; kingdom Metazoa; phylum Chordata; class Lepidosauria; order Squamata; family Helodermatidae; genus Heloderma; species Heloderma suspectum. Next base: position 78,129,468 of record NC_139462.1, read on the forward strand.
TGTCTTTGTACTCATATTTGTTTGGTGGTGTGCTCTTGGTGTGAACCCTGTTAGGTTGGCTCCAGATTGATTCAGTGTAAGGACCTCTTCCAGCCTTAGATGTGTCGTCCCCCCCACTCCCTGCAAGCAGGATGCTAAAGCTCTCTCCATGGGATCCTGGATGTTGTGGCTATGGCTGAAATGCACAGCCCAGCTCTCTTGACACCTTCCTCTTCAATGCCTGAAGGAGTTTTTCCATGTTTGCTTTTTAATATTTTAAGTTAATGATTCACAGATATTTGGCTCACCCCACCAAATGCACATGTATTTTAAATTCTCTATCAGATGAACACAAGAGATTTAGGAATCTGCCAGAAATCACCTATACTGTGACAGGCACATAAAGTGGATTGGTGAATAAAAGTAAAGCACAAGCCCTTGAAAAGATCACACAGAAAAAATAAAGCACCTGCATTGGACCTAGTTCTCACTTCTGTATGATGAGCCCAACTGAAACATGTTCATGGGCAGCTCCAGATCTGAGAAAGCCCTCAGAATAGTGCCGCCCATAGGTTCCATCCTGTGCTCATGCCTGCTGTTTCTGGATGGGCATTCCCTGAGCTGGAACTCCTCTGATCTGGGTGGCTGCAATTTTAAATTTCACACAATGCCCCAAAGCAATAGCACACTGGGTGCACTGGAGTATTGTGGAGGTGTTCAAATGGCAACTGCCATCTGCAAAGAGGGACTCGACCAGGTGTTGGTGGGCTGTGCCAGGGTGCTGGAGCGCCAGCAGTTGCCAAAGATGCCAGGCATTGATGCTGTCCCTGGTCATGTGTCAGGGATTGGTGGAAGTGTAGAGTGAGAACAGTCAAACTATGTAGAAGGGTAATGGTGGGTCTCTGCAATGGACTATGGGAAATTCTGATGTATTATAGGAACCCCATTATGATTGGGACTGTGGGTGAAACTCTACATTATTCTTTTGTTGTTCCTAAACCACTCCAGTATGGAATCAAAGATCGTTTTGAAGGCAGGACAATAAAATTGGGCTGAGCTAAGATGAAAATATAATTAGTGATGAAATAAATGCATTGTCTCTTTAAAAGAAAAAAAAAACCCACCATGGCCGAAAGTTTGCTCAGAAGCATTTTGCAGTGGCATGCATTAATAAGATGACATCTCTGTGAAATATTGGAGATTAAGCAGAGGTGAAAGCCATTCTATAATTGCCTTATAATGAGGCATTACCATAATTCCACAAATACAGTGGAATAAGTGTTTTTGTATCAATGCTCCATTGGTCCTGGAGCTTCCGTACTTGCCAGAACCAAAGTCCTAATCTCTTCTTATGTGATAGTTTTTGTTTCCTTCCATTTCTTTTCTTCGTATTCTGTAGCTACTGGTGTCCATAGACTTGCATTAGGGACATTGTGCCAAAAGGCCTTTCCACCAAAGGGTTGTTGAATCTCTGCCATCCGCAGCTATTAGTGACAGCTAGCCCGCCAGCACAGCTCCAACAGTACATTCATCTCCCTACACCTCATTTGTGTCTCTTATTAATGCTGACATCTGTTCAAGCCTTAATTACCACATTACCAAAACGAGTCCCTTGTCACATCTAACCAAATACAAAATAGCTCAACAACAAAGGTGCCAAAGCCTCTATAAAGTAATACAGTGCTAGCTGATTAATAAAATAAATAGGTGGGGGGGGCAGAAAGAGAGAGTGAGAGAGAAGATACTCTTCATAACAGACCTGAATGCCGCCTGCTGTCAGCACATGAGACGATGTGCCCCAAGCTACACATGCAGTGGAACTTTCTTGGTGGTAGAATGGCACATACCATCAGAAATCTAGTAGATTATGTACTATTGCAATCCTAGTCTATACACTAGAGCAGCCTTCCCCAACCAGGCACTCTTTAGGTGTGTTTGAGTACAACCCTCATCACCCCCAGATGGTCATGCTTGCTGGGGAAAATGGGAGCTGTAGTCCCAAACATCTGGAGAGCACCAGGTTGGGGAAGGCTGCTCTAGAGAGTAAAGCCAGGACAACTCCTCCTGCTAGGAAAAGTGAGGTCATTCCCTCAGGTGGCACAAGGGCAGCACATTATATAACAGCTGCCTTTTCCAAAATCTGAGGTGGCTTTAATTTTATGAGGTAGGAACATGGGCACCATTTTGGATTTTCTGCTTTAGGCATTAATCTTGGCAACACAGATCCGCAGTTCATAATATTATAGCCAATGTATGACTCCTTCTCTGAGATAATAATGTTCCATGTTGGTTTCTACTAACCTAGGGAGCAGAAAATTAGGGATGCTGGGAGGTGAAGTCCAAAATATTTGGAAGTCTACTTGCTGTCCACCCCTGGCCTAGAATTTGAGGACAGCACGGCACAACCACACCACACCCAGCCCTGGCCTTTTTCAAATAGCAGTTCTATTAAAAGTGTAAGGGCAGAATGCACAAAACATTCCACTTCTGACTTCAGTTGTGGGATCACATGTTTAAATGCTCTTCTCATGTAAAAAAAAACAAGTGTGAGCGAGAGCAAGAGAGAGAGAATACAAGGGAAGGTAAGAAAGATACCTTAGCCTTTCCCTGATGTACTAGCTTTCCATGATGCATGAATTCTAAAGGATTCGGGATGGTGTTGATATTGTAAGTTATTAAGTTTACTCTTGTCAGACTGTGAGGTTAATGCTGGTAATAAAGATGCATTTTTTCTGGCATTTGTTTATCTACTTGACACAAATAATTTTTTGATTAGTTGTTTTCTGGGCATCTGATAGGCTTGAAAGGAAAAAGGGCACAGTCATGTAAAATTTAAACAGCACATGTGGTTGAATGCGTTTTCTTCTGATACTCTATCAAGCATAAACAGGCCACATGCGCTATTCATTTGTGAAAATGTAAATATGACAGGTTTAAATTATGTTTAATGACTGGTAATGTGTTTTTGCTCAAAATACTGTTCATTAGCATTTCTGCTTGGCTTTCTTCTACAACAGATGAAAAAGTGCCTGACCAGAAGTTTATGCATAAGGAAAAAAAATATTTGTTGTAAAACGATGTCACAGTCTCCTTCATTGCATTTCAGGTTTTGTACTAGACAAAGCCACATCTTCTGCTGACTGATTTTATCTCCTAGCACAAGACTCTGCATCCACTTGGACAGATGGGAGGGGATGATGGGAAAATAAGTGCTTATATATGTCTAAAATTATTATGATTATGATTATTACATTTATATCCCACTTTCTTCATCTTGCAAGAAACCCAAGTTGGATTACATGGTCCTTCTTCACTCCATTTTACCCTCACAACTAACCTGTGGGAAAGGTTGCCATTTGGCTATCAAAAGCTATGATTTGGCTATGTGATCATAACTAAAGTCAAATGAGAGTGAGGGCAATGTCCCAGGGTGTCTTAGCCTGCAAACAGGGCAGCAAAATTGCATGAGGGGCATTTCAGACACACCTTTTCCTGGACAGTAAGGATCTGCCCACAGTAATGCATATTATTGTACCCTCTCAACTACTATAGCCTTGGTTCACGTGGTTAAATTAATCATGGTTTGTTGAATCGTGGGTTGTGGGTAACTATGGGTTGTTGACTTTGAACAACCCACAAAGAGAACTCATGATTTGTTGTTGGGTTGCAAACTGTCAGTTGTTTAAATCATGGGTTGTCATTACATGCAAACCCAGAATCATGGGTTGTTTCGCCAGGCTAAGAGGAAGAGGCAAGAGTGGTAAAAAAACAAACAAAAAACCAGCCTTTTTACATGCCAGTACTGCAGTGTTGCAAAAGCAGTTGGAATACAGGGAGGAAGTGGGTGAAGGAGGAGGGAAACAAACAACCCAGGGAATGAGAAAACAATCCATGGTTTGGTTAGTCATCTTCCAGACAAACCCTGGGTAGGGCAGCAAACCATGGTTTAAATAAACCATGGGTTAGCATTACACAAGAACCAGGCCATAATATGCTTTATGCAAGTTGTCCTTAAAGATGCCTAGAAACATCAGCTGGTATAGAATGCTACAACATTGAATGTAACAACAGTGAGGTGTAGTGGTTAGAGTGCTGGACTGGGACTCGGGAGATCTGGTTCTGGTTCTCACTCAGCCATGCAGCTCATGGATGACTTTGAGACAGTCACTGGCCTAACCTGCCTCACAAGATCCCTGTGAGAATAAAATGGAGAGGAAGAGGATCATGTATACCACCTTGGGCTCCTTGAAGGAAAGGCAGGATACAAATTAGGGATGGATGAAAGTCCCTTACCTGGTCCCGCAGCTTTTTTCAGGGGGGGAGGCGCTCTGTTTCTCCCCCCGAAATTCTGGCCGGTGGGGAGGCGCCCCATCCCTCCCCGCTGAAATTCTGGCCGGGGGGCAGCGCCCCGTCTCCCCGGCCGCAAAAGAAAAAAGTAAAGTAAAAAAAAAAAAACCGTGATAGGTTACGTAAAGATTTACGTAGCCTATGATGGCTAGATTTTCAAAGTCAGCTGTGATAGGCTACGTAAATCTTTACGTAGCCTATCACGTTTTTTGTTTTGTTTTTTACTTTACTTGGAAATGGCGGTGGTGGCAGCCGGTCGGAAGACCGGCCACTGCCGCCACCACACTGCGGCCGCACTGCCGCCGAACCGCTGCCAGGACCCGCCGCCGCGAGGGACATTCGCACGAGGTAAGTCCCATCCCAGGGGGGGGGCAGAGAATTTCCCCACCAATTTTGGGGGGCTGAATGCGTTGGCATTCAACCTCCCGGAGATTCGTGGAGAAATTCTCTGACATCCCTAAGACTTCGTCGCTTCGGCCACATGCAGTTGCACACTTGGTATTAATGTATCTAAAACCTTCTCTGCTTTCAAATCTGTCAGAGCAGCCTTCCCCAACCTGGCACCCTCCAGATGTTTTGGATGACAACTCCCAGGATTCCTGACTATTGGCCATGCTACCTGGGGATGATGGGAGTTGAAGTCAAAAATACCTGGAGAGCAGGAGGATAGGGGAGGCTGTGTCAGAGCATTCCCCCCCCCCAATATTACTTCAGGCACAAATGTGGTATCCTTCTGGCTCTTTCTTTCAGAGCGAGAAGCCCCCCTCATCACTAGGTGCTACATTATGAACAGTGGGAGAGGAGGCAGCAGAGGTGCCCTGACCAGCAGAGGTGTCCCCCTTCCCACTACTCTCTTTGGCTTCCTGGAGCACGTGTGTGGGCTCCCCTTATCAACTGCAGGCGGGCACCACCTTTAGGAGAAAGGTAGCGCATTCCCTGCCCTCCCTGTACTGAAAGGCAGAGAGAAATTGCTGAGGGAGCTTCTCTCAAGTTGCCGGGCTTAGTGAACCTCCACGTGGTACAGGCAGTGGAGGCTGGTGGCTCTGATGTCAGTGGGGCAATGAATTTGTTCTGAGTTTCAGTCAGAACTCTAAACAGACTATCCAAGGCGCTGAACCCATTTTGGATATTTGGTTCAGGACCTTGAATAGCTCATTCAGAGTTCTGACTGAAACCCAGAGCAGACTCACTGCCCCACTGACATCAGACCCATGAGCCTCCATTGGGTATTGGCATATCCCAGTTCGGACTGGCTCTCAAGCCATTTCTGGAATCTCAGCACTGCTGCTGCCTCTGCTGCCACAGGCACATGGTCACAAAATGCAGTGAGAGAACATAGGAACAGCCTCTGCTGAGTTCCTCCTAGATCCCTCCCCAAGTCGCTGTGATTGGAAGTAGAAAGGAGAGCCTTGGTAAAGTCATTCTTCCCTGGTTGGAAGCTAGAGCTGTCAGTCACAAACCTACACCAGAGTCCCGGCTTTGGGAGCAGCCCGATTCACTTCTCTTCACTTTTGATGAAGCATCATTTCACTTCGGACAAAGCCAAAATCTCTCTGAAGCAGCCCGCTTTGGTACTGTGTTAAGGTTTCATCCAAGGTGGATGCTCAGCCCTAGTTCCAGGTTGGGTGGTAGCCTTCATGCGAACAACTGTAGGTGCGAAGGTTCTGTCTGTAGACATTCACACTGCATGTGTGGATGCCAGGGGGTGGGGCTAGTCACCTGTGTGATGCCAGGGGTGGAGCTAATCAGCACATCCCTGCTCTTTCCTCATGCAGTAGTCCACACAGGAAATACTCATTCTGAATGGGGCTGATGTGTTCATTCAAACTGGCTGCATCCTGTAGAGCCTGTTCTCTGAATATACAGAGCCACTTATAAACCCCTAAGATCTTTTTCCCCAGCGACTTGTATTCAGCTTGATGCCCTTTGTTAAGAACAACGGTGCTTTTCACATCATTATTTCACCGCAAAAGCTACCTCCTCACCTCCACAGGACATCACAACATGGCTGCTATTAAAACCAGGTGATGCTATCCACCTGGTTCCTTATGAAATAGTAATATAAGGTGGTAGCAGGTCTACAGATAGCTGAAGGCTTGTACACTTCATACAGAAGCAATTCCTGGCCATGATTTATGATGCGTTATTGCCAAGCACGTTGGCCTGTGGGTTGCTAGCTTTAAATCTGCACTTCCATTCTTTTCACATTTCAGCACTTTGTCAAAAGTTTGCAGGCTCTGGTTGTTGTTTTTTATTACAATGCACAGATGACACTCAGCATTTTTAGACACTTTAAAAGAGATAAGAAAATGTAGTGCTCTCTTTCCTTCCTCAAATGCCAGTGTCAGCATGTGCTTTGGTGTTCAGTGCTTGCTTTACTGCATATCAGACTGTTTTTGGTTTTCTGCTTCTAGCAGGCCAGTTGCACACCAACAGTGCATAAGACATGCTATGAACTATGCTGTCTTATTATCCGAAGTCTTCCTTTAGCTGTAGCATGGTTTGGATTAGGGATGTACAAACCTCACTTATGTTTTCGATGGGGCGATTTGTGTGGGGGGGAGGCGCTCCGCATCTCCCCCCGAAATCCTGACCCGGCCAGCTCTGTTCTGCAGAGATTCCGTGGAGCCACCGGCCAGGGCCACCCGCAGCCGGAAATACGGCCACTGGGCAGCCTTCCAGGGGGGGGGGGAAAACCACGTACACAAATCGCGGCTACGGCGGCCGCCATTTGCGTTCCCTTTTTTTCGCTATTTTAGCCTACGTAAATATTTACGTAAGCTATTACGTTGGGGAAAAAGGGGGAATGCAAATAGCGTAGTGGGCGCCATTTGCATTCCCTCTTTTTTTTTGCCGTAATAGCTTATGTAAACATTTACGTCGGCTAAAACAGCGAAAAAAAGGGAACGCAAATGGTGGCCGCCGTAGCCGCCGCCATTTGCGTACGTGGTTTTTTTTGTTTTTTGTTTTGCTTGCCGTGATAGGCTACGTAAATACTTACGTAGCCTATCATGGCAAAGTGCAGGACGGAAATGGCGGTGGCGGCAGCCGGTCGAAAGACCAGCCACAGCCGCCACCGCAGCCCCAGGTAAGTTTCGTTCCGGGGGGGATTCCGCGGGGGGGGCGGGGGGGAGGCCATTCCACCACGGATTTCAGCGGGCCGAATGCCAGTGCATTCGGCCTCACGGAAATCCGTGGCGGAATTCTCCACCATCCCTAGCTTGGATGCTAACAGCATGGGTTAATTAATGGGCAACCAGTACAGCCTGATCACCTTGACCGTTAAGACTCTTCTACAGGAAGAGACTTGGTTTGCTTAAGAGTGAGTGTGGGGTATGAACCAGGGTGGGGGAGAATGGAAAACAATGAGAGCAAAAAGAAACAATTTTGAGATTCTGGAGTTGCCTGGCTAAGAGAATTCTGAAGAAAAGAAATTATGTGGGTGGGTGGAATGCTGTAGCGGCTTCGGGACTGAAGTTGCTCCAAATCTATAACTGTTCACCTGCTGCTTGTTTCTGTGGCCCTTGCTCTGTCTGTACATTTGTAAATAAAAAGATTGTTATACATGACCCTTCAAAAGTTTTTTTTTTACCCCCCCCTTTTTTTAGAAGATGGAACACAGAAGAGGCACTATATCAGTTAAAGATTCAAGAAGTGGAATGGTGATGTTGTCCATGTAGTACAGAAGTTTGTCACTTTAGGGTTTTGTTTCTTTCTTTCTTTTACAAACTTCATTGTATTAGGAGTTTTCTGTGACAACAGCTATTTTATTTGAGCTTTCCAGGGAAGGAGAAATCAAAATAAAGATCCTATCCTGTGAACAATTAGGGTGGCTAAGGATGCATGGCCAAAAAAGAAGACATGCCGCACTGAAAAAGAGGGCACTAATTCGGATATAATTTGCATGTGCCAATTGATATGTATATATGCAAAATTGGAAATAATTACTAAAATTGAAATTTCACAGAAGACAGACTAATTAATTTCTCAACCAAATCACCTCCCCCATTCTTAAATTAATTTATACCCCACCCAGGTCACCCAAATCAGTTCTCTTATTCAGTTAATTATCCCCCAGATGATTCAGATCCTGCCCCCGAATGAATTTACCTTCAATAAATTGGCCCCATACAGTTCAGTCATTCACATCAATATCCCTCCTAAATCAAATTACAGTCATGATAAATGGGGTCTGCATTGCAATTCCCTTCTCGTGGCAGTTCTGGGATTCTTACTTAGAGATGAGAACATGGGGTGGTTGGGTGGGTGGTCTGATCTTTAACAGACAAAGCCAAGGCAGTACAGCAGTTCAGCTGAGTTGAACTGCCTGTTGCGCAGCATGAATGGAAACTTCAGATGCCTCTGAGGAAGGAAGAGAAGGGAAATGAAATGCTCTGAATTTCCTTTACAGGGCAATTAAAAAATCAAAATGGCTGCCTCCATAGCCTGCCCATATGTACAGCCATTTCTTTTCCATACAGTGACTTTGTAAAGCTAATGCAAACAATGTCATTTCCTGTTCCTTTAAAGTTTTAAGTTGTGCAGTGCATCAGGCAGCTCCACTGCTGTGGCACTCTGCCTTTGGCTGCTAATTATTAGAGCTGTGCACAAAGGGCCTCACAAAATTCTCCAGCCTATTTGTTGGCGGAGATATTGGGGGCACAATTTCACTGAATTTCTCCCAGGGGAGGAGAAATTCTCCCACAGTTTCTTACAGATAGGGCTTACTATTGGTAGGGGTTGTAGCACAGGTCCTGAGGGTTTTTGGTTTATTGCACAGCTTCTGTAGGTGGCAACAGCATCAACTGTGTTGAGGCTGCCACTTTTCTGAAGCAGAGGTTTCGAGTTCCTTTTGGTGGTATTTTTGAACTTACCTAATCACCGCAAGGTGGCTGAGGGTGCGGTGTGTGTTTTCTCTCTCTAGTACACATCTCTCTACTGCTCTGCAGCCTCCCAGGCTGCCTGCACTTCCTGAACTGAAAAGCCCCTTGGGAGGAATTGCCTCATGATGTCTTTCTCATGATGGCTTTAACTGAAGTGTGGGAAGCCGAGGAGGCTACAGGCTGCCACAGAGTTGATTGTGCAATGACAGACAGGACGCTCATACACACTCCACAGCCACCTCTCAAGTAAGGTAAGCAAAAGAACCCCAAATCCAACCCATGAGAATTTCTCTGAAATTTCTCCTCCTTTGAATTTCTTTTCAAAAGCAATTTCTTTTCTGTCAAATTGCGTGAGAATGGTTGAAAAAAACTGGGAGAAATTTTCAGCACAAGCACTACTAATTATCTTTTTAAAAGCTATGTTTCCACCTTCCTTATTGTCCAGTACCAGTCATTTTGAATCTGGTAGGGATGTACGAAACTCTTACCTGGCTCTGCATCGGGCAATCCGCGGTGGGGGGGAGGTGCGCTGTCCCTCCCCCCGGAATCCTCCCTGGCCGGCTCTGCTCCATGGCGACTCCACGGAGCCACCGGCTGGGGCCGCCTGCAGCCAGACGTCCAGCCTCTGGGCTGCACAGGGATGCAAATGGCAGCCGCCGTAGCCACCGCCATTTGCGTCTGTGTCTTTAGCTGTCACAGCAAAAGACACGGATGCAAATGGCGGCGGTTACGGTGGCCACCATTTGTGTTCCTTCCTATTCCCGTGATAGCCTACGTATATATTTACGTAGCCTATCACGGCAAAAGCGGGGACGCAAGTGATGGCTGCTACGCCATTTGCGTCCCTGCTCTGTGCCGTGATAGGCTACATAGATACTTACATAGCCTATCACAGCTTCCCAGGGACACAAATGGCGGCCGGTGTAGCTGCCGCCATTTGCGGCCACAGCCCACAGCAGCTGGAGCTGCCAGAGCTGCTGCTACTGGAGCCGCCGCTGCTGGAGCCGCAGCCAGGTAGGGTCTGTTTCGTGGGGCTTTCGCGGGGTGGTGGGGTGGGTTGCTCCGTTCTGCCACGGATTCCAGGGGGCCAAATTCACTGGAATTCAGCCTCCCTGGGATCTGTGGTGGAATTCTCTAACATCCCTAGAATCCGGACACTTAAAATACTGAGCAGGCTGGGAGAAAGGAGGCCATCTGGCCACCCTGGGTTGTTCCCTTGGCTCCCAATCTGATAGTTAATTTAAAACAGGGGTGGAGCCAAATTTAATTTCAGAGAAGTTATTGGGAGCCACATTCTAGTGGTGGGTGGGGCCAAAAACAAAAGGGGTGGGGCTGAACCTCCCCAAACTATCAGTGTATTTTAGACTAAATATCTTACTGCCAGTATCTAAGCCTTAGGAGAGGTGATTCAACCTTACAGAATAGGAGGAAAAAACTACACAAAAGCTGGAAATATTCAAACAATGGGTGGCCAGGTGGAAGAAAGTGGGTCAGGGCAAGGGGGTGTGGTATATTGGGGAACTCCAGGGATGCCAGATTTGGCCTGGAGGTGTGAGGTTCCCCACCCCTGATATAAGAGATGTGCGTGTCAGAGGGACCAAGTAGATAGGAACAGGATTATATATCCATTAGCAGCATCCCATACAATCTCATGATGATGCTAACCTTATTTCACACCCACGACCCAAAATGTCTAATGTCAGCAGGAAGGGCAGTTGAAATAAGAGCTTTAAAAATCAGCTTAAATATGGTTCTATCTGCAGAACATGAATTAGTACACACTGAGCTATCATTACAAACCATTGCAATAGTATGTAATTTTTTTAAAAAATGTAAAAAAAATTATTGAATAATAATTTATCTATTATTATTCAGGTGACAAAGCTGATCATCCAAAATGATTTTTAGCACTATAGGAGCTGTGGATGAGCTGATTGTGCCAGATTAATAATAACATTTAGACAAGAGTTATCTTGATTCCATCTCAAAGAAAAGCAGTGTGTAGAAAAAAACATTTTATTTAATTTCAGATAAGCAAAACAAATTATTTTGCAGAAAGGCTTAACTTATCAGGGTTGATCACAATGAAATCTACACCTTGTATTCATTTATCAGTGGGGCTCTCATCTATTTAAAGAAATCTAACTTGTTTAATTGTATGAAATTTTAGTCAATGAATCAATCAGTTAATTGAATTGGCAGGCATATGTTTGCGTAGGTGGAAAATAGAGGTAAAGAAAAAAAAGCATACATTTATTTTAGATTGTATATGGATGCCTCATCACCATCATCATCATTTTAGAAGAGGCATCCACCGTTGTCTCTCATATGGGAGACTGCCACTTTTAGGACGGCACTTGCTATAAGCAGTTTTGATCCATACCAGCAAGATTGGTGTACAACTCCTCCTCAGAATTCAAACCAGGTCTCAGCATATAGCCAAAGCCAAGCAGTTTCTTCTCAGTCCTCCTAATCCTCTGAGATCAAACAAAATTGATTTTATTTCTCAACTTTTGGACATGGGTGAGACCTCCTTGGACCTCCTTTTGGTGGCTTGAAATGAAGAGCTTCTATGTACTCCATTATCCAGACTTCTAGTGTTCTGTCACCAGCTTCCAAAACCTCTAGAGAGAATCATCTCTTCATCTTCCATAAAGAACTGAGCGGCACACGGTGAGCATCTCTACACCAGCCTAAAATCCCACATTTAAAATGGGGCTTTCTGCTTCCATTTTCAATGCAGGATCACAACGGAGTCCCTTTACACGTGCTTCCTCTGCCCTTCCCCCTCCTACTCCCTCTTCTCTGAGTCCATATGTTTCATTGGTCCAGCTCCTCTTCTTGCAGCTTTCCCTTTTTCATGGAGGGAACTCAAGTGGAACACAAGCAGGGTAATTTGACAGCTCATTATCTCTGATCTTTCAAACAATGGAATACATTTAGTGCAGGAGACACCCTGGAGGTTCACAACACCATCTAAAGGGCCTGGAAATGTCCATGAGTGAGCAATCTCAATAGCAGAGTAAAAGCTCTGTGTGAAGAAGCCCAGTGATGCATTTGGGCAATAGCATTCAAGGTTCATTGCATGCTGAAATTTTGCTGTCTGTCTCTGATTTGCCATCACCTGGCGGCTGTCTTCCTGAGAGCACTAAAACCCCAATATTAAATTTACCGGCAACAACAATTAAGAGACATTGTTAGGTAGCATCTTTAAAAAAGCATAGGGGTAAATGGGGGAGTTGCAGCTATTGTCTATTTTCTGCAAAATGCCCTTATTTCCCTAATCCTATAAAATGCCTTACATGAGCACTACAGGAGTAAACTCTATGCTATCAGCATAGAGTGGCTGATACTTTCTTCTCGGAAAGGATCTGGAGTGTGCAGTGAGGGACAGAGATTGTAGTAAAAACAGCAGAGTTGGGTTTGGGGTTCATGGGCATACCTTACTTAGGAGGTGGCTGAGGACTGTGCATGCGTGTGCTGTCTTTCAAATCCCCATGAGGTCACTTAAATCAAGCACCCAGCTTCACTTATGAATTCTAACCTCTCTTATAGCTTCAGCAGAATGAAACCACTCCTCCCCCCCCTCACATAGTATCTAACATACCTGTTTTGATTAATGAAGACATTTGTAAAACATGTGATATGTTTGTGGATAAATCTGCAGAAAAAGGAATGATAAATGTGACAGATAAATTGCTTGGGATGAATAATTCGGCCTACTGAAATAATAAATAGGATACAGGCTCATAAAAGTGAGGTTGTAATGGATTCAACACAGTTGTGACTAAGAGCCTTGGTATTCTATCACACTAACTTCATTTTAAAAAAGGGAATCCTTCAGGGTGTAATTGTCCTGCAGTATCCTTTTCCCTAGTTAGACAAGATTTTCCATTTTAAAGAATAAAGCTTCCCCCCACCCCTCAAAAAGAAGAATGTCTCAAAGAGGAGGAAACCATCTTGCATTTAATCTTTTGGAATTGCAGGTAACCTTGGGAGAACTATATTTCCCATAGTCCCCTGCACCCTATCATACTGTTTCAAGGGGAGGGGAGGGATGAAAAACTTTCCTCTTCTCTCCTCCCTGTGTGCCTTTGTTGCTGATCCTGGTGCCAAAACAAGAGAATGGGGAGTGTGGTTCCAAGGTGGTGGGCAGGGGCAACAGGTTGGTGTGAGGGCACTTGTCTAAGGGAATATTTTCCTCTTTTTTTTTTCCTCCAGGACATGAGGATAGATCCTGAGGAGAATCTTAGAGTGTTCTCCCATCTCTACACAGCATTGATCCCTACTAATATAAATATACCTGAGAAAAGGACCTTATAGTTTTTCAGCCTTACTTTGAGTCTTGTTGATACTTCAGCGTAACTGCATGCCATGCCACTCTGGTATTTTACTATATAATGGTGGGACTACATGGCAAACATTCATAAGGGGTGACTCCTCATGCAGATGCCATCTGACCTTTGGTGGAACCAAAAGGACCGGTAGTGCTGTAGCCATATTATACGCCTTTCCCACAAGATGTTACCAGGGTAACAAGGTGATGGGAGTCAATCAAAGAGGTGTGTCAGCAGTGCCACTAAGGAAACAAAAGAAGGGGCACTAACAGAGGTATTTGTTTTTCATTTTCACTAATTGTTGGGAAAGCATGGGCGGGTTGATGAGTTCTCAATTCAATTGCCCTTGAAATTTTGTCTACTTTTCACCCAAGTCCTGGATGCACATCAGTGCTCAGAGACAGTTCTGCAAAAGCCCCAAAGGCTGAATGTTAAGGCTCCGGATAACTGTCCAGTCCTTGAATTGTGCCACAGGGCACAACAAAAGGAAGCTCCTGACCACGAGAGAAAGGGAGGTCAGTCCCTGTCTCCCAGAGCATAGCCAAAGTGAATTGAGCTAAAGTTTAGGTAAAGTCCCTTTCTGTAGCTTGTAAGTCCCTCCCTTTTTCATTCTGCACCATTTGTTTGGTTTTGCAAAGAAACATACCAAGATATGTAAATATAGTTAGACATAATGTATAAGAGCAAATGCCTCCAAGTTCAGCTTTCTCCAAGTAATGCTGGTATCTAAGGAAATATAGAATATAGAATACCAAGCAAAGAAAAAAAAAAGATTCCATTTTCTTCCAATAAACATGCTTGTTCCTGGGTGTAAATATATTATTTCCTGTATTCACTGCTGTGCGGGCTAATTATCAGTCAGATTTCAGATTTACAAGGAATTATTTTGGTTTTCAGCAAAACTATTTCTTTTAAAGTTCCTTAGGTTTTGAGGACTAGATTTTGCAACCATATTGTAGGTTTAGAGCAAGGGAAACAGCAACCAGAAAGAAGATATCTGTGTTGCTTCCATTTGATAAAGAGCTGCAACATTTCCATTGGTTCAAAATGTCAACAGAACAGCTAAAAGCTGCAAAAGCTGGCTTCTTCATGATTATTGTGAAGCTGTGACTAATCAAGAATTGTGAGAAAATATTTATCTCCTTTAAACAAGGCATTGTGATTGCAACTTTAGCTCTTCTTTAGCTATTTAGATAAAATGCTACTGGCTCAAAAAGCAATTCTCATTACGATTCCTGTAAGAGATGACTATCTAATGGAAGCCTATGAAAGGGCTGCCAGTTAAGTTTCCACTGCTTCAGTTTTACATGCTGGATCTGGGAATAATCCTTAAATGCTAACTTCAACTATGCTTTATAAAAGGAATCAGCTTTCAGAAAGTAGACATGTTTAAATTTCAAAAAAAGAAAAAGAAAGTAGTCATTTCCCCTTTATTTTCAGTCTGTAATAACCTTTGGGTTATTTGTGATTAAAAACTCAAGACATGGAAGATCATCTTTAGACAAATGAACAAGTCAGGCCTTCAGGTGGGCTGCCAGAGGTCCATTCCCACAAGTTTCCCAGGTTCACCATTCAGTTCCAGGTTGTGTGTGTGTGTGTGTATGGTGTGGGGGCGGATAGGTTTCTGTTCTATAATAAGTAATTATTGGGTAGATTAGATCCTTGTGATGAAGACAAGATTATTTCCAAATTCATAAGAGATTTAAGGCACAACCCTATGCATGTTTAGACAGAAAAAAGTTCCACAACTCCAAGCCTTCCCCAGCCAGCAGTTCACTACTGGGGAATGCTGGGAGTTGTGGGACTTTTTTTCTGTCTAACTGTGCATAAGATTGAGCCCTTACAGACCAATCCTCTAGTCTCTAGAGTTGTTCCCAAGGGCCATGGGATTGTATAGAAAAAATGCCTCCAAGGTCTTAGTCAGAGCTCCAACCCTGGAGGGATTTTTTCAAGAGCTGTGGAATTCCCTCCTGGCTCCTCCTACCTCATAGAGGGGGAGAAATGCCATGGGTGTTCCAGTGGGTGAGCAGGGAGTGGCTGAGGATCTGAGGAATCTTGAGCCTTTCCGAGCCCCAACCATACCCCCAGCACAGAGAGATAGTTAAATGGGCTCTGAGGCCCATCTAATGGAAATCCCCTTTTTGGAGGATGGGGAGGCAAATTATCTATCTATCAGTCTATCTGTCTAATCTGCCATTCCTTCCACTCTGCTGGCAAAAGCCTACCAGAGCTTAGGACAGGTTAGAGCCTTCATGATCAGAGTGCTCTATTGATAGGGCTTCTCACCCTTAGGATTGCTCTTTTAGGCTTCAATCCTATACATACTTACTTAGGAGTAAGTCCCATTGAACTCCATGGATGTGCATAGTATGGCACTGTCAATATTGTGTTTTCATATTTTAATGAAGATGTGTTTTTATTAATACTTTACAGTATTCTGTGTGATCATCTTAGGTTGTTTTACTGACTATTGTGAAGTACATTAGGAGAGGATATAATCTATTCTGAAAGGCAGTTTAAAAACCCATTCCATAAAAACTGAAAAATAAGAGAGGGCCTTAAGAGTTGTAAGGGATCTCAAATTAACGAGTGCAACTTCATGCAGCAGGATTCACTTTAAACAAACAAAACAAAGAAACAGATATTCGCCCCTCATGTGTTTAAACAAAGTCAAACCTTTAATTTTCCATTATTACTTTGATGCCTGTTGGTAGGAAAACGGTATATTCTGTGACAGTTCTTCCACTGATTTTCTTTTATATTCACACCGAGTTGTAACACATGATCGAATAGAGGTTGTGGCACTTTCTAGGTTTGTTTACCAACAGCTGGCAGCAGCATCCTTTAATTCTGCACCACTGATTTCTCCAGGCATAAGAATTTCATTTCCTCGCCGAAGGGCCTTTGGGAACATTATTTTCAGAGTGTGTGATATTGTGGTCATTTTTAATTGTAAAAGTTGCTTTCACTTTGAGACCAAAGTGATCTATCAGTTATCCATAATGTTGCATAAGGTACCCTACTCATGTACTCTTTCTCTTTTTAATTCTATTGGCCGAAAAATAAGAGTTTGGCTCTTTTTTAAATTGGAAGCTGCCATGTTATACAACCATGATGGTAGAACTTATCAATGAGATGGGAACATGGAGGTGGGAGTCTATGTGGGTGAGGACAGGTCCTTCTGCCCTATTGGTGGCCAGGTCTTATGTTGTTCAACTACATTCCGCTGGAGTCACCTGAGCTCAGAAATAAATATAAGCAACACAAGGCCAAGCAGGCTTGCAGAGGGCCCCCAATATTGACACCTGAATCAGTGCAACAGTTGGCAGGCTCCTGGGAGCAGGGATGGGGTATGGGATGCAAAGGGCAGCGACCTACACACCACCCAAAAAGAGGAAATGCATCACACACACCCCGCACCCCCCAAAAAGAGAGAACAAAAGAGGGCACAGATCTGCATATGCATCTAACTTATAGGGACTGATGCCAATTTAGAAAGAATTGCTATAATTTAAATAGAAACACAATCTCCTCATAGCGGGAAAGACTGTGACCAGGTGGCCTGTATGCCTGCTACTCCATCTTGCGTCTGGGTGCTAAGTGTGGATGAGCAACTTCAAGGCTGTTGTTCATCCTTCTTATGGTTCTTTGGCTTTAAACCTGACTTGCTGGACTGGACTGGACCATCCTTCTGTTCTCTGTAAAGTAGGATACATGGGTACAAACAAAGGATGCAGACAAACTGGAGAGGGTTCAGAGGAGGGCAACAAAGATGATCAGGGGACTGGAAACAAAGCCCTGTGAGGAGAGACTGAAAGAACTGGGCATGTTTAGCCTTGAGAAGAGAAGACTGAGGGGAGATAGGATAGCGCTCTTCAAGTACCTGAAAGGTTGTCACAGAGAGGAAGGACAGGACCTCTTCTCGATCATCCCAGAGTGCAGGACATGGAATAATGGGCTCAAGTTAAAGGAAGCCAGATTCTGGCTGAACATCAGGAAGAACTTCCTGACTGTCAGAGCAATACGACAATGGAACCAATTACCTAGTGAGGTGGTGTGCTCTCCCACACTGGAGGCATTCAAGAGGAAGCTAGACTGGACAGCCATCTATCAGGGATGCTTTGACTTGGATTCCTGCACTGAGCAGAAGGTTGGACTCAATGGTCTTATAGGCCCCTTCCAACCCTACTATTCTATGATTCTATGATATTTCAGGGACACAGAAAAGAGAGGCACCGGGAAAAGGAATATATGGGGGCTTCCATTGCAGTCCAGTTCTAGTTCCTTGCCATGTCAACCCATCTGATCTCAATTTGATCTCAATCTGCACCTCATACCTTTGCCACTTTGATCATCTGATGTCCTACTACATACCCATAGGTTCCCTCCCCCACCCCACCCCACACACATAGAATGCCTTAGGGCAAAAGAAATGTTATTACATGTAACCTCATACACCCCCCCCCCAAAAAAAATGTGGCTACTTTTGATCATGCTCCTATCTCAAAAGGCTGCAGCTAATGCCATAGCACAGGGCTGGGCAACCTATACCAACTGTTGTACACACTGAATGGTGACTCGGGCAACTTGTACCAAATTTTGTACCACTACACTGTGTCCTTGAATCAAGAAAAGAGAGCCAGTGTGGTGTAGTGGCAAGAGTGTTGGACTAGGAGCTGGGAGATCTGGGTTCTAGTCCCCACTCGGCCATGAAAGCTCACTGGGTGACTTTGGGCCAGTCACAGACTCTCAGCCCAACCCACCTCACAGGGTTGTTGTTGTGAGGATAAAATGGAGAGGAGGAGGATAATGTAAGCCACCTTGGGTTCCTAGTGAGAGGAAGAAAGGCAGGGTATAAATGCAATAAATAAATAAATAAATAAATAAATCATGCATCCTGGCCACAGTTTTCTCTTTCCCTTTTTTTTTTTAAGCCTTCAAAGGTATATACTTGGTGCAAAGGTTAAGCCAAAGTATACTTAGCTCCTTGGTTATCAGAAAGGCCAAAATCCTCTAAGCCCGTCCACAATAATTGGTATCCAAGGGAAAACGGCGATTTGCTCAAATTGGCCTAGTCAATGTGTACATCCCCAAAGAACTCCTAGAAAGGAATTTGTGTTGACAGATTTCTTTCTCTAGGTTTAAATCTTGCCACCTTTCTGGTTCAAAGTTATTTATTGCTTTATGTTTGCTCATATATCTTGTCCCTAATTATAGCTAGCTATTAAGATTAATGTTCTCCATGAGCAGGCAGTGTTTGCCAAGTTTACTGTTTTGTTTTGCTTGTCTGAGAAGAAACTAGACAGTGGTTTACGGGATCCCCCCTACACCCCCAGAAACAGGAATGATTGATCAGCTGTAGGGAAAACAACACAGCTTCGCTTTGGATTAACCCCAGGGTAAAAGTACATCAAACTGATATAGGCTCAGGAACCTGAAAATGTATTAGTCAATGACAGCCTCTTTTCTATAGGGATTTTCTTAACCTTTCAGCACCCTGATTTAATAAGTGTTGTGTATTTTCGCTAGGAAGATGCACTGTCATTCTTACCTGCCTCTTCTGACCAGGAAGTGTGCTATTTTGTTTCCTACATTGGCATCTTTGATTTCCAGAGGCCTTTTAATTCATAAGATGAAGACAGGAACAACTGCAGTTGATGGTTATGCTTAATGTGATGCAATGACTGACAAACAGGGGAGCCAGAATGGGGGACTTCTTTTTTTCTAGTGAGGGCCACATTTTGGGGGGATAATCTATTGAGGGCTGCATGGTGGTGGTGAGTGGGGCCAGAGCAAAAAATGAGCAGGGTTACCATCTCTCTCTCTCTCTCTTTCTGCCACCCCTTCTGTCTCTTTCTGTGCCACCCCTTTTCTCCTCTCCCCCCTCTCTCTGCCATTCCTTTCTTCTACTTCTTTCTCCATCTTCTTCACCATCAGCAGGCTGTTGGGACAGGGACAAATTGCTCCTGTCAGAGGCCTGAACTTTTCACTTATCCTCCCATTGCTCAATCCTTGTTTTTTTACTTTTATTCCCCCACCCCTTTTCTCCCTCCTTGCCAGAGGTCTGAACTTGCAGAGTGCATCCCCCTTTTCCACTGCTCTGTCTGTTTTGGCTACCCTGCCCCTATTTTTCCCCTCCTGCTCTTCACTCTCTGTGTGCTCCTCACACCTGCATGAAATTAGACTGACGGCCACATGAAAGTAGCCCAAAGACTGTGTCTGGCCCTTAGACCACAGCTGGCCCACCTCTGCCATGAGGTCTTGGCAGCCTTGAATATTTGTTCTTGAGGATATTTGGAAACAGCTTCCCATTTAGGGCAATAATTGAAAGGGCTGATCAGTCTTGCAGTGCACAGGTTTCCTTCCTCGGAGACACATTAAGCACTGCACAGTTAGGCCTCTGGTGGGAGAATACTGGCAGAGAAGGCAGCCCACACAGCGGCAGTGTGGGGAAAGCCAACCCTAGCTAGTTTTCAGTTCTAGGCAGGTAGTTTAGAAGCTGTTCTCCTTGTATCAGCTTTTGTCTACCAGTAATTGTTCTACCATCATTTCTGAAAGAAGAGTGACCGATATCCTGTACTCTGAAAGAGAGCATTACTGGTTAGGGCCAAAGGACAGGAATGCAGCAAATCAGTGACAATCTCTTGGTGTCTTTTTCTTTTCCCAAAAAACAAGAAGACCCTTGCTGGATCAAACCGAAGGCCTATCTAGTCCAGCACCCTGTTTCCCACAGTGGCCAAGCAGGTGCCCCTGGGCAAAAGCCTGCAAGCAGGACACCATCTTGCCCATGCTGCCCAGCAACTGGGATTCAATGGCATGCTACCTACTAATATCATGGTTAGGAGCTATGTGAAGAAAAGCAGACATGTGGGGACAGCAATGTGGATTGGGGCGATGACATGGGGTGGGATGGAATTAATGACTTCCCCCTGCACCTTCCCTGGTGCAAATTGCCTTCCACTTGGAGCTGCTATTAAACGTGAAGTAAAAAATAATAAGAATACAGACACACAAGCAAGATTTGAATCAGGGGAATTGGCATGGGAGAAAGGATTAATTTCTCCACATCATGGCCCCAGTCCATATAACACCCCCTGGTGGGTGGTTTTAGGAAATGAAAAATATGTCTGTGGATCTAATTGCGGAACTCCCACATTGCATGTAGTTTGGCTCTAAGTCCCTATCTAAAGGGAGAAAAGGAGCAAGTGAATCAGAGGGCACCTTAAATCTGCCCTGGCTTTGCTGGACTAAAAGAACAGAGCGTGTAAATGACCCCTTCATTTCCAAAACCCACCAGTTCAGAATTCAGCGCTGCCCTTCTCTCTCATTCACCTGCTCCACAAAGCTTCTCCTGTGCCTATTACATCTGTGAGACATAAGCACAGGAGGAGCTTAATGAGAGATAAGGACAGTGCTGAATTTTAAACTGGTGGATTACAGAAGTGAAGAAATTAATGACATGCGTGAGACTTTAATCCCAGCACAACAGACAGATTTTCTTTCCCTCACTGAAGCTGGATTTCAAAGGTTCTGACAGCTTTGTTTTTTAAGTACCTGGAATGTTCCTAAACTTTCTATTCCATCACGCAAGCACAGCCAGGCAGTTTCACTGTGCAATGTAAGATCAGATTTCTAAAGAGCAGAGTGCAAGATACTTGTAGCCAAACCCAAAGCTGGACACATAAGGACTCTGGCTTGATTTTATACTGTTGCATATGTTACATTTTCTGGGTATAATGGTTTTCATTTTCAACAGCGGGCTTCTCCACATGACCAGTTTATCCCAACACTGTACTGCTGTTTCTACTTCCTGTTCAAGCATGGACTCTGTACACTGGTTGTTTTTGTCTCACTGCACTCCACTTTTTTTCTTTTCATGGTGGGGTGGAACATCTCATAAACATCATTAATGCTGCTGCGAGCCAAAGCCTCACATGTGGTGGGTGACTCACACAACTATCTCCGTGGTACCTGCCCCTTTCCCTCTCTTTGCAGATTACTGGTTGCTTCATTGTGATTGACACAGCTTTTCATTGTGAGACATGGTTTTTGCTTGCATTGCCCAGCAAAGCACCAGAATGCCGCCGTGCTGGCCATTCTGCCAGGCATCATAACCCAAGCCATGTATCTGTGGTTACGGCATCACAGCAAGGCGGTACAGCAGTAGACTGACACGCTGTCCCACTGGGCTTCCATTCAACAGACTCCCACCACATTGTGCTGTGCTGTCAAACAGTAGGGAATGATGAGGAGGTGGAAGGGCATAATGCAGGTGTGGTGGGGTGACACCCCCCACCCCATCGTAGTCACTGCCATCATCATCATAACTTCCTACCCCACAATCGCCCACACACAGCCCTCATTTTGCCAAGTACATGGGCTGGTGCTGGCACTTTCATGGCGCAACCAGAGAAAATGCCACATTTTCCCCCTACTGAAATAGTATGGGATAAGAAAGGAAAACCAGTGGAGGACAACGATGTCATGTAAAGCACCCAGAAAATTCCGTGTTTGTAGAATGATGAACTGCACAACAAAATACCAGTGTAGAGAAGCCCAGTATTTCTAACTCTGCTGTCTAGTACTTCTACGTCTATTTGCTATCTGGCAGTGTTTAATTTTATAAAGTGTTTGGCGTTTGGTTTTAACAAACAGCACCATCAAACTAGGGATGTCCGCAGAATACTCCATGGACTCCAGTGAGGAGTCCAGTGAATTCGGCCCCCCAAAGTCCACGGTGGAACAAACGCACTTACCTGTGCCTCTCCAGACCGAATATTCCCCCCACCCAGCCGGTTCCATTCCGCCGTCTGTGTGGAACTCGGAAGTAAGTGATTGGACGCAAATGACGTTCCATTTCACAGATGCGTGAAATGGCATAGTGGACACCATTTGTGTCCCTGGCTTTTCACGCGAAGTATCTACGTAAATAGAGACGCGTAGCCTATTGCAAGAAGAAACAGGGATGCAAATGGTGTAGCTGACCCCATTTGCATCCAGAGAGCACTGTTCCATGCAGATAGGAGCTGGAACAGAGCCAGCCATCTCGGATTCCGGGGGGGGGAGGAACGGATCGCCTCCCCCCCGGCGGACCCCCCTGCGGACACGGGGTAAGGGGATTCGTACATCCCTACCGTCAACTGAACAACCACTACACTTCCTTAGATTGCCCACTCGTAAACTCCTTTGTATGTGTAATCATCGTTACTGAAATGCGATTGTCCTAGAAAAAGGATACACAAAGAAGTCCTTGTGTTGGTGAGTCTTTCATGTTAAACTGCAGAGGATATAGTTTCTCAGCAGTGGTGTTTTGAGTGGTGTGCCATAGATGGTTACTTTAGGAAAGCTGAGAATAAAGCATTTGCCATCAAAAGTGATCCAGCTTTTATTTAAGCTGTTTGAAAAGCAATTGTAGGAAATAAGGCATTCTTTCAAACAGCTCCCAATTCTTCACAGTTTGATTTTTATTAGCATCTCAGTTTCCTGACTACTTCCAACTGTAGTTTAATGCATCTTCTAGCCTTTGAGGCTTATTTTTGCTTGTAAGGTTTCTTTTTTTTAAAATGGTGCCTTGGTTTATGTCTAGGGGGAGTATGCCTTTCAATTTTTTTTCTGCTTAAAAATGCCATATGTTTCTTGCTAAATCTAAAACATCTTGCTGGGGGGGTTGAAGCAGCGTCTATAAGGCAACAAATATGACACCTCTATAAACCTGGGCAATGTATTATGGCTGTTTAAGACCAGATGAACATCCAGAAAGAAATCATGACCTTGAAAATTCCTAGGGCCTGTATGCTGTTGATACAGAATAGACCATTGCTTCTGACAGTAGTTATAAGACTGTGCCTACAGCTCCTGTTGGCTTTTGAAAGTGAATTATTAAAAGGTATAGATATACGACAAGTCTTTCATATCAATCATTTTATTACACTAGAAGAGCAGGGGTTTCTTCATTCGGACTAGGGGTCATATGGTTGCTTTTGAAAATCTGCATTTGTAGAAGATATGTAACACTGTGCACTTTCTGGTGTAGCTTTTCTAAAAAGCTGTTCTACCAAAAGCAGTGGCTAAATATTAGTATCTTGCTTCTGAGATACTTTTCGCAGTCAATTCAAGAAATGTATGTGGGGTTATAAAGCTCTGCATTGGATCTGCTTTACGTTGCTATAACTGATTATATTTAGGAGCAGTTAAGCATTACACAGTGCCAAAAAGAATACCTATTAGATAAAGAAACAAATATTTAGATGCCTGATTATCATAATTAAATCCTTACTGCTTAAACAGTTTATTGAGGCTGCACCAGCAAACTATAATGAAAACATTAAGGTTTCAATCATATACACACTTACCTGGAGTAAAGTCCACTGAGTAAAGTGGTATTTACTTCTGAGTAAACATGCACAAGATTGTGCTGTTAGAATATTTGGCCTAAAATGCACTGGCTGTAGAATTCGGCCTTTTGACCTGTCAACTTTCTCTCGGGGAGACAATGGATTCCTATCTTAGCACTGTACTAGCAGAAGCTACATAGGGCTTCTCTACACTAGGGTTTTATCCTGCATCTTTACCAGGGCTTCTGCTTCCGGATTCTTTGCAGGAGTAGGATCAGCTCTTTCACATGGGCTGACATGGGCTGTTTTTCAGGGGGGTTCTTTCTCTGCCAGTTCTGTATGTTTTGTTATACAGCCACTAGATGGTGCTGTGGCATACCACAAATACAAACATTCGCACAGCTTCAGGCCTGGGCATGGGACAGAAACAGCCTTGGTCGCCTTGGTGGATGATATGAGGAGGGCTCTGGATAGGGGCGAATGCTCCTTCCTTGTTCTCCTCGATCTCATAGCGGCTTTTGATACCGTTGACCACGGTATCCTCCTGGACTGCCTGGAGGGGTTGGGCATTGGAGACACCGTATTGCGGTGGTTCCAGTCCTTCCTCTCTGCCAGGTACCAGAGGGTAGCACTGAGAGAGGAGGTTTCAGACCCGTGGCCGCTCACGTGTGGGGTGCCACAGGGTTCCATCCTCTCCCCGATGCTATTTAACATCTATGTGAAGCCGCTGGGGGCTATCATCAGGAGGTTTGGGGTGCAGTGTCATCAATATGCGGATGACATGCAGCTCTACCTCTCATTCAAATCTTCACCAAGGTTGGCCATAGAATCCCTGTCCAAATGTCTGGAGACGGTGAGTGGCTGGATGGGGAGGAATAAGCTGAAGCTGAACCCTGACAAGTCTGAGGTACTTTTGGTGGGAGACAAGAGGAGGCTGGGGGATGTTGACCTGGTGTTGAATGGGGTATGGCTACTAGGGATAGGGGAGAATTTCTCCCCAAAACTTCGGGGGGCCGAGTGCCAACACATTCGGTCCTCCGAAGGTTCGGGGAGAAATTCTCCGCCATCCCCCGCCCCCCCGCCCCCCCCAGGATGGGACTTACCTTTCACGAATGTCGCTCCTGGCGGCGGGTCCCAGCGGCGGTTCGGCAGGTCTTCGTCAGGGGCGGGGGCGGCAGCCGGTCTTTCGACCGGCTGCCTCCGCCGCCATTACAAGAAAAGTAAAAAAAAAAACCACGCCCCTGTGATAGGCTACGTAACGATTTACATAGCCTATCATGGCTAGATTTGCAAAGTCAGCCGTGATAGGCTACGTTAATCGTCACGTAGCCTATCACGGGTGACTTTGAAAAAAAAAAAAGCGCGTACGCTAATGGCGGCCCCCATAGGGAGCCGCCATTCGCGTTCCTTATTTGGTCCCTGTAGTCTACGTAAAGATTTACGTAGACTACGGCAAAAATAAGGGCAACGCAAATAGCGATTTGCGTGACGATTAACGTAGCCTATCACGGCTGACTTTGCAGATCTAGCCATGATAGGCTACGTAAATCGTTACGTAGCCTATCACGGGGCTTTTTTTTTTTTTTTTGAAGTTCGCGGCCGGGGAGACGGGGCGCTTCTCCCTGGCCTGAATTTCGGCCAGGCGAGGCAGAAAGCCTCCCCCCCGGCCTGAATTTCGGCCGTGCAAGGCGGGAAGCCTCCCCCCCCCGGCCTGAACTTCGGGGGGAGAAGCGAAGCGCCTCCCGCCCACCGCGAAGCAAGCTGCGAGACCAGGTAAGTGATTTTCGTACATCCCTAATGGCTACCCTTGAAAGACGAGATCTGCAGCCTGGGGGTCATTTTGGAGTCTCAGCTGTCCGTGGAGGCTCAGGTGTCAGCTGTGAGCCGGACAGCGCTGTATCAACTCCATCTGATCCGGCGGCTGCGCCCCTTCCTTCCCGACCATCTGCTCCCATCGGTAGTACATGCCCTAGTCTCCTCTCGTTTAGACTACTGTAATGCGCTCTACATGGGGTTACCCTTGAAGACAGTTCGGAAGCTGCAGCTGGTACAGAACGTTACAGCTCGCCTGATTAAAGGCAGCTGCTGACGAGATCACATCACTCCAGTGCTGAAGGAGTTGCACTGGTTACCAGTTGTTTTCTGGGCCAAATTCAAGGTATAGTTTTTGATCTTTAAAACCCTATATGGTTCCGGCCCAGCCTATCTGAAGGAGCGCCTCCAACAACACCAGACAGGCCACTTAACAAGATCAGCCTCAGATGGCCTTCTCTCTGTCCCATCAGCCAGGACAGCTAGACTGGTAGGGACAAGGGAGAGGGCGTTTTCTGTGGTGGCCCGCACACTGTGGAACTCCCTCCCTAGGGAACTCTGCCATACCTCCTCTTTAATGAGCTTCTGCCGTGCATTAAAACATGGTTGTTCAGGCAGGTATTTGGGGTGGGTTAGGGTATTTTAGAAAATGTTTTTACTGTAGAATTTTATTGTTTTAAACATCACCCAGAGTGGCTGGGTGACCAGCCAGATGGGCGATTAATACAATGAATGAATGAATGAATGAATGAATGAATGAATGTTGTTAAAGTGCTTCTAGAGAAAATGCCGCACTTTCCCCGATCTTACAAAAGCCAGGATAAAGGTCATAAAGAATGGGAGAGGTCCTGGAGGTTAACAATGTCATGTAAAGGACCTGCAAACTTCCATGACTGGCCAATCACAAGCGCATGATAAAAAGCCCATAATAATGCATTCCCATATTCAAGCGATATAATGCAAGAGGCCAGGGCTAAGTTTCCTGCTGGGAAAGTCATGTTTGGGGTGAGATAGAAATGGATGGTTTTGTTTTACAGCTTGTGACTGAGAACTGGAGAAGGTGATCATGCAGTTAGATGCATTTATTTTTAAGGGGAGCCAGGAAAAGCCAGTCAACACTGTCAGGCAATTCAAAATGTTCAGGGTAAGGACGTGTGATATGTCAGATAGGGATGTCAACATGGATACTATTTATTTAATAGGCTTCCTTGATGCTTGCATCAACCACAGTTCCTATAGAAAAATTAGGCCTGAACCAACTGTTTGCATACATTCAAAACTTCATACTGCCCCATTGACTATAATTAGAGATAAACAAACAGCTATATCCTTTTTTTTTTTTTTGGAAGAACTGGATGAAATTTGCAGGCATAGTTGCCCCTTCTGAGGGTGTGAAGCCTGCCAAATTTTAGACAAATCTATGCAGGGGGTGTGTGTGTGTGTGTGTGTGTGTGTCAAGAGCAGCCATTTCTGTTTGGGGTTTTCAAAAAAGGATTTGCTTACCTTTCTGGGTTTGGGAAGGCAATCTTTATGAAAACAACATACCTCATAGAGGTGCCCCTAGAGATGAAAGCTGCAACATTTCAGAAAGACAGGTTCAGGGATTTTATATTGTGCTTCTCTAAAATTGATTTGGGATCAAATAAAGGTATTTACTTCCCTCCTTTGTGCTTTTGTGGGCAATTTGTAAGCATACGTCATAGAGTTATGTGTAAGTAACAAGGATAGGTACAGGGAATGAATAAATTAAGTTTTTAGGGCTCAGTCCTATGGAATGAGCACCGAACTCAGAGGTGACTAACTATCCAATGCAGGGCGGGTGGAGAGCAGAGGGGATCTTCTCCTCTGCACTCCAGCCACCCTGCATTTGTGGCTAGATGGCCGATTTCATCTGTCTAGCCAGGACGCCTCAGAGCAGGGGAGGGGGGACGGTGCATAGGAAGCATCATACCAGCGCTTCTGCTGTCCCCTCCCCTTCCTGCCCCCAGGAACGCACCCTTTCCCTCCACTCCACACTGTTCTTCCAACCGAGGAGCCAGGGATGAACAGCTCCATCTATGAGGGGGTGGGGGTGGGGAGGCAATTTTCTGGGAACCGACCTCAGAGCACTGGAAGGACGGTTCACAAACCCCGCAAATCCTATGGCTGTCTAGCTGCTGTCTAGAGGCCCTAGGATTGCACCCTAAGATTGGTTTGCTTTTGTTTTCTGATCAATTAACAACATCAACACCATAGTGTGCTTTAAAAATAATAGGGGCATTTTAAAAAGGGATCCCCTTCTTCCCCACTTTAGTGGACAATTTGCTGTATCCTTTGTGACTGCATTGTGCTCATGTGCATACAGACACAGGCAGCCAGACAGAGACAAACACACACACACACACACACACAAAGAGAGAGAGAGAGCACAGCAGCAATCTATTTCCAGTCTGCATCATTTTTGCATGTGTTCATTCATAACTTCATTCCATCCCAGATCATTTCCAAATCATTCTGCATTTTATTTTAAAAACACATGAACTTTTGCATTATTTCTGAAAATTTTTAACAAAAAAATATGTGTTTTTCAATGCATTTCGGTATTTGATTTGAGCCAAGAACTGTATTGAAAAATTTGGAGATGTGTGAAAATTGCTTGATAAATATGTTCGCTCCTATCTGCGTATCAGTCCAGAAAGTGCAAACTGGGTTGGTTCACTTAAAAATGCAGACCGAACGAAATCCCTAGTCCTAAATGTATAGCAAAGATCAACAAACATTAATAAAATCAATTATTCTCAAGCAGTGTTATTTAGCATTCATTGAATGCCAGTCCAACTGCTAGTTGCCATTAATCCATGGTCATTCCAAGTTCATCCAGTCTCATCTCACTTTCAGTGTAGATGAAACCTGTCACAGAAGTATGAAAAAGTCAGGTTATATCTGCTTCTGCTTAGCTTTTGCAAAAAACAACAAAAAAAAACCTTTATGATTCTCATAATCCTGTCAATATGATATGATGTATTGCTTCCTGAAGCTGTTAAAATTGCCAATTTAATTAAAAGACCCTTGTTTCATTACATAATCTGCCAAAATTGACTGCGTTGACACTGCTTTAACAACTGAAAATCTTATTTTAAAAGTTCACCAGGGGCAGTATCCAACAGTGTCATTCTGCAGACTCAAACAGCACTGGTGAACCCACTGAATCCTTCTATTGTGCAACCTGTTCTGCAAGTGTAATGTGTAATTCATTGCCTGACAGGTTGGGCAAGCACGCTTGCGCAGATCAGATGTGATCTCTAGTTAGATTCTTCTCTTGTGCATAATTCAGAACCTAGTTTCCACCAATGCAACATTTCTGCTAGTGGAATGATACAGTTGGATAGTGCCCAATGGTTTGTTGTTGTTTTTGAATGTTAGTGTTCTCATGTTTCAGAGCTCCTTACAAGAAATATTGTTTAAAAAATCAATTTTCTCACATGTATAACATTTTGTAAAACTAATCTCTTTAAGTAAAAACTCATCTACAACTATTAAACATGCATGGTCCACACACACCCCCGCCCCAGTATTTTTAATGCATATATTTATTTAACGCATTTTACCTCTCCCTTCAGCTCCCAAAGAGAGGGGTCAAATGCAGGCTCCCTGGTTACTCCCTACTCTCAGGATTATAATCTCAAACACACAACACAAAAGCCAAAGAAGTTAGAGGAAGGATGATTAAAGCAAATCCGGCACATGTATATGGTTTTTGTTTATTTTTATTATATAAACTGCTTTGGGCATTTCCATGTGAGCTCTGCTGACCTGCCTTGTTCCAGAAACGAGCCTTTCTGCTCATTTTGGGTTGCCCCAGAAGTGCTAAAGCACCATTGTGCAAGTGGTGTGGGCTGGTTGTGCAACACAATCAGTGAGACAGAAGAGAATCTGTAGTGGCAGAAGTGCCCCATTGGATTCTGCCCTTAGAAAGAGTTAAAAAGGTAAAGGTAAAGGTGTCCCCAACCAGTCATGTCCGACTCTAGAAAGAGTTACTATAATTTAAATAGAAATACAGTACATCTCACCATAGTGGGGAAGACTGAGTAAAATCCAATCTAAGTCCAAATTAAATTGATATGAATGGGATTTATGTTAGTAATGACTAACTTAAGGCCCATTCATTTCAGTGGGTTTAGTTTAAGTCAGACTTAGGTTGGATTGTAGCCATTGTAACCAGGTGACCTATTTGCCTTGCTCGGTCTGCTATACAGGTGTTGACTGTTGATAGGCAACGTGCAGGCACCTACTCTCTTTTCTTGTGGTCCTTTATCTTTAAACCAGGCTTGGACTGAACAGCCCTTCGAAGAGAGGACTTCTGGAAAGAAGTATATATGGCCACCCTAATATCAGGTGGACCATTGGCAGGGGAGAACTAAAAGACTAGGTGGTGTCTAATTTTAGTGCTTCTTCGCACAGGGCTTTTATCCTGCGATTGAGATTGCTCCTTCACGGACGTTTGCAGGCTCTACATGACGCCGTGATCATCCAAGGCGTCTCCTGCACTAAATGCCCTTTGTTCCATTTTTAAATAGATCGCAGATAATGAGCTATCAAATTACCCCATTGTGTTCCGCTTCAGTTTCCTCCGTGAAAACAGTAGAAGCGGCAGGAAGAGGAGCGAGAGCAATGAAAGATAATGGAAGACTCCGATACAGGGAGAAGGAGGGGGAAGGGGAGGGGGGAGGGGAGGGGAGGAGGAAAAGGAATCATGTGTAAAGGGAGTCAGTTGTGATCCAGTGAAGCAGTTGTGCTTCCACTTGTGAAGCAGTTGTGCTTCCACTTGTGAAGCAGAAAGCCCTGTTTTAAATGCAGCATTTTAGGCTGGTGTAGGGATGCCCTTAGTTTTGTCCCTTTTAAAGTTTATGTTAGTTTTCCCTCTGCTAATGGACATAACTCTGTGCTCTATGCAAGTCTATGTGCTCTATGCATTATTTCATCCTTAATAATCTCTCTGCAGTCACAGGAAATCTGCTAAAGTGGCAATCACCCTGTATGTGGGGGGAGGGGGGAATCTGAATTAGAACTATATAATTTATTTTCATTTTGATCTGGCCATATTTGGGGTATGACTCAGAGTATATTATACTATAAAAACAAAACTCAGAATCTGAGCAGTCTCCAAAATCTCATATCTAAAATCTTTCAGGTAAAAGCACACAACAGAGTTAAATTTATCAGATACTGCTCATAACCCAGAAGCCATGACAACCTAAATTAATTGAGACTCCACCTCTTGAAATGGATGTTGGTTTTGTGCAAACTAAAACGACTGATACTGTTTGTTCATATATTCCAAATGATCAGAGTTGAAGAGCAGAATGGTGGCAGAAATAACTAGCAGCCACTGGAGAGACTTGTTAGTGGATTAGGAAGAACATCCTGTTTTTAGAAAGTTCCTTCTAGCAGAAGATGCCATTGCATTATGAAAAAGTGCTCTTCTTTTTAAACTTACATCTGTCAATATTAAGAGAGGTTTAACATACCAGCTGCAATCCTAGCCTTAGAGATCTTCCTATCAGGCAAGCGAATGTAGACCAACAGTAATGCTTTCAAAGCAAAGTAATACAGCTGATTGAAAATACAGTACAGCACTCTCAGAAGATGAAGGTGGGAATTTGTCCATATATCATCTTAATGGAAACATTTGCTACAAGGCGACATGGAGCAGTCCTTTCATATTTCATGAGTTCTATTTTCCTGGCTTCAAAATGCTAAATGTGCCACAGAACAGCACTTGAATATTCATGTGTTCCAGAGATTTCTTTGACAGTTGTCAGCTAGAGAAATAGCTTCATCAAGGTGGAACCTGACCTGCCATTTCCAACACACAGGCACCCATATCCAGAACCATGATTATACCCTCCCAATCTCTTTCTCACATGCCTCTTTTCCCCTTCTGTCTTTGATGAAATCTCTTAATCCCCCCACGAGTCATACTTGACCGCTGATGTTCTAAGAGAGTGCACTACGCACTACAATAGATTAATGTTTTAAAAATAAAATTTCATAGCATAGTTGAAAAGGGTGTTTCCAGGCAGAAGTGTGCTAGTGCTAACAATGAAAAGGCATTGTGTAGCTTTGCCATTTTTTCTTACTTAATTTTTTTTGTGGTAAGAAAAAAGATGGAAGAAGTGATGGGAGAACACTGGAGGGTTATGAACTGAAGATGATGTGCATTGAACCCCCCATAAGATTCTGTGAATGAGGCAGGGTGATGGCACAATAAAAGCCTTGTATGGAAGTGCCCCCATGTGTCCCTTGGGAACTAAAGGTCTTTATATCCATTGTAAATAGGAAGCAGCATTGCTTCTTTGTATGATTTTCTCCTCTACTTCTCTAAATAGTTAATCTATAGAAGGCCATCTACTGCACGCCCAAAGGCAACTGAGCCAACGGAGTGGAATTTAGGTTCATATCTCAATAGTGACCCTACATCAGCACTCGTGCAGGTGCTGAAGACATCCATTTTGGGGTACAAAACTCAAATTCTTTCTATGGTCAGATAAAGAATATATGGAAATGAAAATCTTATGTACTAATAGTGGACTCATTCCCCAAGTGCCAGTCCATGCACAAGAGGGAGGTATTAGCAGGCTTGGGAGAACCCCAAGGTTTGCAGAAGTAGAAAGAATACTTAGGGAAATACTGTGCTGGACCCTTCCCCAAGGAACCATAGGGGACTTGCTAAGTTGGTAAGGGTAGTGGTGAACATCTCTTTATGGCAAGGTGTGATTCCATCTTGTCTAAAGGAGACATTTAAGACATTTGTTAATTTAAAAAAAAAAAAAAAACCTCCCTGAACTCCACTGTATTGGATCATTTCCAGCCGGTCTCCAATATTCCATTCTTGGGTAAGGTGCTGGAGAATGTGGTGAATCTGTGGAGTAACAGAGAGACACTTCACCCAATCTTCCATTATACTCGGTTCAGATGAATTCACTGTTTAAAATTCTGCTTAAATCTAACTCTGCTTCTGCACTAGCCTTCTGGGTTAGCTTTGTGAAATCACTAAGACATCCTTCCCCAATCTTGTACTCTCCAGATATGTTTGACTCCCAGAATTCTTGGCCATCAGCCATGCTGGCTGGACCTGATGGGAGTCAAAGTCCAAAACATCTGGAGGGCACCAAGTTGTGGAAGGTGCCCTAGAAGGATCCAATTAAGTTTCATCTCCAAAACCCAAAGTTTAAAAGTACCACTATATCCCTAAAAACAATGTGCTCAGTCAGAAGTAGGGATGCACACATCAGTTTATATCCAGTCCATGTCAGTTTCACATTTATTTATTTTATATCCTGCCTTTCTGCCAAGCACTCTATTCAATCATAAGTCCATTCCATCCAGTTTCTGCGTTTACTTCCTGGTTTGTTTTTGTTTGTTTGTTTTTAAACTCACAGAAATTTGCATGGTACAAATATTTTGTACAAATATTTTTGTACTCGGCTTTTCCTAGTATATGGACTTTTATACACAACTGTCCTTTATACCTGCCTTTTTGTATGCAATTTTGTATTTGAGAATTGCATTGCATTTTGGAGAATATGCTCCTATTTGCACATTCATCCAAGAAATACAAATTAGACAATTTGCTTAAAAACACGAAGTGAACAAAACTCTCCCCCATCTCTAATCAGAAGGCAGATAGACAGAAAGAGGTGGAGGGACAGCACACATCACTTCAACCCAGATGACCATAATATGAGGAAATATATTTTTAAAACATTCTTAAACTTAAGGACACATTTCCAAACAAGTGTGTTCTACTTGAACAAGGCAGTTGTCTGAAGCAGTTATCTTACGTTTACATTTTGTTTGTTTTTAAGTGAATTACTTATTATATGGACTA
Source organism: Heloderma suspectum (assembly GCF_057233095.1). Taxonomy (NCBI): domain Eukaryota; kingdom Metazoa; phylum Chordata; class Lepidosauria; order Squamata; family Helodermatidae; genus Heloderma; species Heloderma suspectum. The sequence goes on from NC_139462.1 coordinate 78,163,030, forward strand.
TATTCAGGTAGGCCTAGGTCTCAGGAAGACTCTGTCAAACATAACTGATGAACTCCAACTTCCATTTTGTTATATGGATTATGTGTTTATCTTGTTATTCCAATAACTGAACTTATTGTTATGGGAGAGACTAAACAATGAGAGAAGGTAGAGGAAGATCACTTAATCTAAATGACTTTTTTGTCATATGAAAAATAAATGAAGGAATCCCCCACCCCCGGTGCAAATATAGCAAGCTAGCACATTGGTAATCAATAAGTCATTAATCATAGTAGCAGATATATGAGGTGCTTAGCGTCATATGTTATAAGTCATCAAACTGAGCACCTTCATTGCCAATAGCAATTTCTGACCTTTTTTATGAAGTTTTATTACTGCAAAGATTGTTAATGTCATATGGATGCAAGAATACAAATTGGGAGATGAGGCAATTTCATTGTGTATTGTTGCTGTCCATGTAGTCCATGGAGACAGCAGGGAGAAATGTTAGAAAATATCTAAAAGGTTAAAAGCCCTGAGGTTAGTATAAACCAAAGGGCAGGGTACACAAATTATTTGGGTATGAATCCAAAGCTGTTGGTTTTTAGTTTCAATGTTGAGTTTCGTAAAAGCAATATGACATATAATCAAGAGTTGTGACAGTTGGTTTGAAAACATAATTTTTAGGAAGGCAACTTCTGAATGTTAAACAAGATTACACTCTAATGCTAAACGTTCTTACCATAAAATGGCTTTTTTAAAAGATAGAAAGGAAAATGACACTCACTAATAATGCATATCAAAGAACTATCATTGTCCTTTATTTTTGATTCAGCAGATGAAAAGAAGCCACACGTATAAAGACAGTTACTGTGACCCTTAATATTTTCCTTTTGAAACTAAAGAAAGATTCAAAATGTATTTGAAGTATGGTTTTGCTACACTATATATCCCTGTTCAGATAACGAACGGGGTGCCTGAACGTTTGGAAGGTGGAACAGGTTCCTGACTAAAACACCTAGCAAGATCTCCAGCAGCCTGGTAGGGCCCACTTCTGATGCCGCCCCGTAATTATTATTTTTTTCTGGCCTTGCGCTCCAAGCAGTGTCAGGTGGCTGGACCTAAACATCCTTTTAATAACCTAGGGATGTCAGAGAATTCCGTGATGGATCTCGGTGAGGCCGAATGCCAGTGCATTCGGCCCCCCGAAATCCGTCGCGGAACGAAGCCCCCGCCCCCCCAACCCATGAAAGGTGCAAGAAACGGAGCACTTACCTGCTCCCATCTGCACTGCTTTGCGAATGGCGGCCGTCCTGCGGTCGCCATTCGCTTCCTCCTCTTCAAGCTGTGACAGGCTACGTAAATACTTACATAGCCTATCACAGCTAAAGCAGGGATGCCATTTGCGTCCCTGCGGAGGCCGTGATAGGCTACATAAGTATTTATGTAGCCTATCATGGGGGGGGGGAAACCCAGTGTATGCAAATGGCGGTAGCCGCCGCCATTTGCGTACGCTGGGTTTTTTCCCCCTGCTGTGATAGGCTACATAAATATTTACGTAGCCTATCATGGCTCAATATAGGGACGCAAATGGCGGCAGCTACAACAGCCGCCATTTGCATCCCTGCAGGGCTGCCCAGCGGCTGGATGTCTGGCTATGGGTGGCCGGAGCTGGCCGGCAGCTCCACGGCTTGGCCGCGGAGCGGAGCCAGCCGGGCAAGATTCCAGGGGGAGGGATGGAGCACCTCCCCCCTGTCGAGGATTCCGGGGGGAGGGACGGAGCACCTCCCCCCCACTGCGGATGCCCCTCAGTGGAGCAAGGTAAGGGGTTCGTACATCTCTATAATAACCACAATCATCCCAACCTAGCATCACTCTGCAGCATTGTGGGAAATGAAAAGGGTGGATGGACTCAGGCCTCCAGCATTCTTTGCAGTGCTGCCACCATAGCTGGGAGCCACTGACAGAAGAGGAGGCCTGCCAGGTGACACTTTGCCCAGCGCCCCTTAAAACTGGAATCATCCCTAAGGCCTACCTCCAACTTCTGCACGTTCAGCCAAACGTCTATACAGATCTTTCACATATACCTCAGGGTCCCTGATCACATAGAGAGACACTACATGCATACAAGGGGTACATGTTTTCAGCTGTGTCCAGAGCTTTGGCTGAACTTGTGGAGGTCAAGGGCAGACCAGCTCCTGCTCTGCCTCTGTGCTCTGTATACCCTGTTTATCACCTCAGCAGGTCTAGATTACAAGGGCCAAAACAGGCATTACCTTAAATCTGTGTCTAACAGCTACACTTTTTCCCCATTTTTACTCCAGAGTAGGCACAAGGTGCCCAATCCTTAAAAGCCTCCCTAACCCCTGCTCCCATGCTAGGCTCCTGACCAGATGGGTGCCCCTGCACCTACTCTAGAGTAAAAATGAAAAGAAAAATACATAGCTACTAGACACAGATTTAAAGTAATGTCTGTTTTGGCCCTAATAAGCTATTGTGTATGGAATATCCAAATTGCCAAGGTAATGCTAAGCTGACACTAGTGCAGTTGCACCAGAGGCAGTAGCATTCAGTCAATGGCCTGTGGAGATTTTCTTGCAGTTCTGTGCCCTGTGTCTCACTGGCTTTTGCAATCTAATTCCCTTTCCCCATGCCCTGGCTTATGGGGCCTTTTTACATGATGCTTCTTTGTGCACAATAAATCCACATTCGTCACTCTTTCGTTGTGCGCAATGTATATCTTTCCCATCAGATCATGCCTTTTGTTATATACATTCCCATGTGTTGCATTTTCTGAGCGCTGGGAGAACAGCATTTTCTACCAAGGAACAATTTGATCCCCACCCCACCCCACCCCTGGGAACACATCTGTTCTTGTTTTGTTCTCCATCTATAGAATGTAGCTTTTCTACACAAGGTATTTATTGTGCATTTGTCATTCCCTATTCACGATTGCTTATGGGTTCTTTAGACAACTTCGTGACCCTACAGTTTTGCTTTAGTTTTTAAACAGTACTGGGGAAAAGGCAGGGTATAATGATAATGATAACATAAAAAAAAACCAGAGCTTTTGGCGAGGTTTTTTTAGGGAAAATGTGGCATTATTTGTGAAAGAAAAAGAGAACATTTTTTCCACTTGTGTAATTGTGCTATTCTGCTATACCACAGTGCCAGCTAGAGGTTATGTAGCAGAAAAGCAGGAAAGGAAACACTCCTCATGTAGTGGTCAGATCTCAGTTCTGCAGCAAAGCTGAAAGCAGATGCAGGGGATTAATTGGCTCATGTCACTGTTAGTGACAAACCTCACAGTTCACATGTATTCCATCCACTGCCGGCAGCATATTGGGATCTTCTTTACTTTCAATTATTTGATTGCACACTCTCCCATTGGGAAACCCCCCACAGGAACACTTGCCTGGAATTTTTCTTTTCTTGAAAAGTGACTCAGAACAGCAGGACTACAATCTGCACTGACATTGTGGGAATCTTGAAGGCTCTAAAAAGATTCTTTGGAGATGGTGAACTCTCCTTCCAAGCTGCAGGAGGCATAAAGACAACATTGTAAAAGTTGGAGAGGATTGGGACACCAGCAAGGCTAGCTTCTTGAAATGCTGCCGCACCCTGCAATCCATTAAGTGCGACTGTGCTGCATTTGAGGTAGGGATGGGGATGAATTTAACCTGGTCCTATTTCAAAGTGAACCGACGTCATTCTCACTTCCCAGACTAATATGCAGATGGAGAAACAACTGTCCTTGTATTTCTTCTAATTTTGAGACACAGTTCTTGGCTCAAAGATTGCATATAAAAATGGGGTCTTTTAGGAAAAGTTGAGTACAAAACTGCACATATCAGGGAAAGATGTGTACAAATTGCACATGTCTGAAAAAGTTGTATGCAAAAATACTCATTTCCATGTTTTGTTTTGTTTTTAAAGCAGACTGATGGAGAAATTGGAGGGAATGGACTTGCGATTGAATTCATGCAAAACTAACAGTTGCAGGTTGGGGCTTTTAGCAATATAGTTCAAAGGATACAAGGCAGTTGAGGTCTTCAACTATATGAAAATGCCTTCTGCTGGATCTGCTGCATGCCACATTGCTCCCTGACCCTTATGTGCTACAGCCGTGCCACAGGTTGGTGTGGCACAGCTGGTGACTAGAAGGAAGATCTCCAAGGGGCTTTCAGCCTTACCATGCTGTGGCCATGCGCTTGGCTTTTTTAGCAATTAATGCAGTAAAGGAAGGTTGTCTTGGCAGAACCAGAAGGCTGTGTTATGATACAAGATGTTGTGGTAGCCGTACCAGCACAAAACACTCTTGCTGGGAATGTATAGATCTAAGTCTGTTGAGAAGAGACCTTTTCAGAGATTCAGTGGTGATATGACAGCTTCCTCTCATTGGCCAGAAGGCAAACATGTTGTATTCCAGCCGGTGCTGTTGCTTCTAGTCAAACAAACGTTGCAGGCTTTTGTAATGGGCTTGAAGCCTCTCAGACTAGAGCCCAGAGTGGTGCAGGGGGAAAATAAGAACACATGTACCATACTCAACAACAGGTTTATCATATCATCTTCTGTACACAATACACACACACATACACTTCCAGTCTCTTTCAGGTTGTGTATTTCACGTATTTTTGTGCTAGGATATAATTCTCAAGCAGACTGTGCTTGTTTCATGTATTTGTAATTTCCAAAATTGGAATCAATATAACATTCAGAAAACACATTACTTGTAAGCTAGAATGTTCTTCAGCAACTCACTCTTCATGTTCTACAGAAACCTGGTACTCATGTTGCTCTGGGAACATGGTAGCTGCTGCAACATTCCTTTCCCCAGCACCAGGGTAATGTGAAAAACTATGCACTGTGTTAGAAGACCTCTTGTGGACATTCCTTCCCTTGCCAATCTTAGTTTCCCAAGGGTTAGCTCATCCTCTTTCCAGCATGGGAAGGAGGGCTGCTGCGACAGCTCCCTACATGGCTGGAATAATGTGAATTTCCCAAGCTATATTTCAGAGGAATTCGTAATCCTGTGTGCCTTCATCTGAGATGCATCAGATCACTGAATCTGAGTCTATAATACTTAGTAAAGCTTCTGTAACACTGTGAATCAAGACCTTTAATCAAAATCTGTTTTGCAACTCTGCAGCTAGAGCCACTAAGAAGGAATCAAGTGTTTCCCATACATCATTATGCCGAGTTTGACATCTGAAAGAAGTTTATCAGTGCCGCCACTTTAATTGACTGACCCAGCAGTTGCCACTCTTCACTTGCCACATTCCCTGCAGCTCTCTATTGATGCTCTGCAAAAGCTTCATTGAGGTGGCTGCACTTGCATTTAATCTTTTTTTCCCTCCCTCGTTCAAGTTCTCCTTTTTGCTACTTTAAATAGACAAATCTATGGCCTTGTCTTGGCACAGAAATGTTCAGCAGAAGTATATTAACAATTGCAGTTGCCTGGAGCACTCATTAAACTTGAAATACAGTAAACATTTATTATATGAGAAATAGCCGCGTGCGCACCAATGGCTAAACAACAAATGTGTCAAAATGATGCATTAGTTGAATTTTGCCTGTTGTTGTTGTTGTGTGTTTGTTCGTCTGTTTGTTTTGGTTTTGGTTTGGCTTTCCTGTCCTTTAAATAAGCATGCAGAGAGTCCAGGAAAAAAACATACAGCTGAAGACATAAGTTAGAGAGCAAATTATTTATGGAGCACTCTATAGATCTGATAAGAGGAGATCTTCTGAAAATTTCTCATGCACTGGTTTTTCGGGGTGTGGGGAACAGTTGCATTATCAGCAGAAAAACCTGGTAAAGTGCTGACACTGGAGAAAGTCAAAAGTGCAGGAACCTTGGCAAGTGGATATTTAACCATCTTCAGTCCTGTTGAATGGTGTAATATACTTTTTTTTCCCCTGTGCCCTGATTTGTTTGTTGTCCATGTTGTTTGGATCTTTATAAATTATAACCCGTTAGGAATTTATATGATAAATATTTAAATGAAGATTATTTGGCTCATTGCAGCAGGATATTTTCAAACTCCAGAATGCATTTTTCAGGTTTATTGTTACATCTGAATGCAGCCTATATAAACATAGAAATCTGCCTTATGTTGACTCAGACCACTGATCCATCTAGCCCAGTAGTGTTTACTGTGTCTGGTGGTGGCTCTCCAGGTTTGCAGACAGAGGACTTTCACATAGCCTGGTACCTGATTCTTTTTTAACTGGGGATGCCAGGGATTGAACCTGTGACCTTCTGCACAGGAAGCATCCTATTTCAGGCCAGTCACAGCCAGCATCGTGTTTCCCTCAATGGCCAACCAAAGGCTAATGTGGAAACTCTCTCCCACTGTTGTCCCCCAGCAAGCGGTATTCAGCCATGCTGATCTTAGAGTTTATATGTAGCTCTCACAGCTAGTAGGCACTGCAAAGCGCATGGTCTGTTGCTGAGCTGTGGTCCCTCACAAACAAAGCCCCTTTAAACAATCTATCTTGTCCATTTAAAAAACTGTTCCAGGTAAAGCAACTCCAGTGCAAGTGCTAAACAGCTTCACCAAGTGTGTGTGTGTGTGCTTGCGCATGCACGCGCATGTGTTTAATGGAGGGAGCCAACCCACATATACTCCTCCACTAGTATGGCTAATGACATATGACATGCTGTTATGTGGGCAGGTTTTGTGACTTCTTCTGGTGATGTCCAAGGGGCATACACATGAATGGGATATAGGCTGTACAGTTCCTGGATTCATGAGACAACTCTGTTTGGGTGGGACTTTCCCCAATACAATATTTTCCTCATGGATGCAAAGGAAAGCATAAAGTAACATACTGATAGTTGAAATAATAGCTTCTAGAGAAAAATGGACTGAAGTGAATTTAACTGCATATTGAGTGTATATATAGATGAACTTAATCTGAAGTTTAGTTTCAAGCAATTGAGAATGACACGTGCAGAATGAAAGGGACAAAAAAAAATCCCCTTCTTTTTTTGGGAGGGGGGGGAGTCCTGTGTTTGGTTCAATTTTGTTTTCAACTAGCTAGATGTTTAAGATAAATAATAAATAATGATAAATAATTAATACAGTTTCCATAGCTATGTTCCTAAACTGCCTCATCATCTTGACATCTAAGAACTGTTACAAGATATGAAGAAGGCCCCAGATTGTGAGAATTGTCTAAAATATCTCTGTAACCTACCTCTATTAAACCAACTCATCATCATAACACAAGATTCTTTTGATCTTCCCAGTTAGCAAAACATCATTTTTAGTAGAAACTTGAAATTACACTCACCCTTCTGCAAAGTATCTTCTACTGGGTAGTGCCTCCCCTGTCCCTTCTTTGCCAGGATCAAACCCTCGATTTTTTATATGTTCTACATGTCTTACTAAGATCTCAGTGTCTCTAGCCAAGGATCATGTGACTTCTATTTCATATGCTAGGTGACATACAAAATGTCCATGAAGTGAACTATGATTTAGTAGTAATGTAGTGGGTTTTCAGCTGGCATGACTGCTTTGAAAATTGCACTGAGGGTAATTCCTTTTGTAATAGATATAGCCAGTGCACCGAAGCAGCAGAGATCTAGGGATGGGATCCTTGTAGCCTTCCAGATATTTTGGCCAACAACTCCCATTGTCACTCACCAGGGATGGACAGACCCACCCCTGTCTGGTATTGGTGGGTGCCCATTGAAGCACTGCCCCTGCTTGAGCCCCCCTGGACCCGTGCTGAAGCCCCCATGAGCTTGCCAAGCCACCTGCATTCACCCTGCAGTCTGTCCACAAGTGCCCACCACTTTGCCAAGCTTATTTTTACAGAAAAAAGGTCATTAAAATATGCATATTTAAATACGTGCAAATTTGGGCTGGGAAAGGCTGATCTATGCAAAATTAGAGGCATAAATGGCCCATTTTAATGGCCTCCTTTTTTTCCGTAAAAATAAGCTCAGCAAAGTGGTGAACATTTGCGGACAGGACTGGGTGAGTGCAGGGAATGACTGGGAGGGCGTGAGCAGGGGCGAGCAAGGCCAGAGGCTCAGCAGGCGTGGTCCAGGGGCGTGGACCAGGCATGGTCCGGGGGGAGCCTGATGGACTCCTGGACCAAGTTGAGCATCCGTGCCATCCCTATCCCTCACCATTGGCTATGCTGGCTAGGAGTTGTAGGCCAAAAGGTCTGAAGGGCCACAAGTTGTCCCCGTATGATCAAGATGTTCCAGGGACCCCCTTATTTGTTTATATATCAGCTAGGTTTGTGATGCTATGAAAAAATTCAGAAAATGTTTTTCATTGGCTATCTATATCCTTCATGCTCTCCAAACAAGTACTTTCAATCTAACTCATACACACACTCACACAGATTAAAAAACCCTCATACGTAAATCTTATCTGTCTGTTTATTCACACCAAGGTGACAACTGAAACAAATCTTATCTTGTAACATTTTTTAGTGTCTGTAAGTCAAGCAATGATCAATTCTGTGTTGATAAACGTGTTTAGATAAATGTGTTGTGTTTGAACTTGGAGTAGAACAGATCTTCCTTGTAGTTCTTCTTAATCCAGAGGCTAATGTTCTTGATTTACTTATTACATTACTTACTGTAAAATTTTAAGAACCTATAACTTGTCAGAACTGTTGTAAATAACCCTTTTTATGTTCTTGACATTTTATTTAAAGTTAGAACAGAGGGTTTGATTTATTCTCTTATTACCTCCTGAATGTCCTGGACCCACTACATTACTCTTTTGCTTGACCAAAAGGTTTAAATAGGATGGTGTGTATTTCACCATGTTTGAATTAAGGCTACTTTAAATGTTGATTTTAAGCTATATACATTTTCAGTGTAAGGCAACAACTGGTCTGTAGATGAATTAAAATATTCCTCGCAGCTGAGATTCTATTTGAGGCTATTGTGGGTGGCTGTCAGGAACGAAAGCCAATTTACATTTATGGCTTGGCTTTTTAATGTACAATATCTCTGAGCAAGTGACAGATGTTTTAACTCTGCCTGTTCCTTTTTATGCCAGATACAATGAATTAATAAGCTTTGTTGCAACTGCACAACTCATTAGCTTTTTTACTCTAAATACTTTTACACCAATGTAGCAAACAATACAAAGACATTATGCAAATATTCAGTAACGATCAGCAGCTAGAGTCCTTAATGAAGGTACACTGAAGGTGATAACTGTCTCCCCCCCCCCACCCCCCAGCACATACACACCCCATCCCACCATTTCCCCACCTATGGTAAAAACAATGTTCTTAGTGACTTTCTGGATGAATTCAATAAACAAACTTCAGCATGATAGCTGCTCCATCTGGAATGTTTTTTGAGTCCAGTAGCTTTCCACAAGCAACTGGCAATTTTTACCATGCCCCTGAAAGCACTACTCTTTTCATGCTGGTTCAAACTTTTTCTGTCACTTTAACTAGGGTGGCCAACTTTGAAAGATGACATTCTGGTACCTGGTTGGCTTCTGGGCAGCAGGACTTAAAGTGGACTTAAAGGGTGGAGCTTGGGCATCTGACATAGAACCCAGTGGACAGTGGTGAAGCCCACAGAAAAGCTTCTGGTCACTTAGGGCAGAAAGTAGATCTCCAGATGTTTTGGACTCCAACTCCCAGCATTCTTGACCATTATCCATGCTCTTGGGGGCTTCTGGGAGTTGAAGTCCAAAACATCTGGAGATCTACCTTCTGCTCATCCTTGACCTAGGGTATATGTTTCTTGCCTGTGCTTGCATGTCCCCCTGCCACCAAGCAATGCCATCCACACATACCATCATAGCATAGGCCAACCTAATATGATCAAACCGATAGCTATGTCACAGCTCAGAAAAGGAACTAAAATTGCCTGCAGAACAGATGACTCAATAAAACTGATGTGGGATAAAAAGGAGAAAAAAGAGCACCTCAGATACCTGAACCAGAAAGAAGACTCTAGGGCAGAGTGATGACAAAAACCTTTAATGATACACAAAATGATACACTAAACAGCATAAAAATGCACATGTTGTCGCTGCCTTCCATGAGAAGATGCCCTGAAGTTGGTTGTGATGAAGTAATGAGAAGGGATATATCTGCCAATCTCATCATCTCAGATGCAGTCCACAAAGAGAATTCACTGTATACATACAGTTGATGCAAGTGACTTTTGGCCACAGCATGCATAGTTTAATGTATTTTTATGTATCATTGTAATGTATTGTGCTGTCATTTTCTAATAGTAATACCACTTATTTCTTTCACTTGCTACTGGTTCCACTGACTTTGTCTATGGCTGTTTTGCTATTTGCGGGACCCTCTCCTTTGTATTTGTCATTTCTCAGCTTTTCCAGCAGCCAAACACTACCACAGCTATGAGCCTCTACTCAAGCAGGAGTTACCACTGGCCCTCAGGCCAGCTCCGGCTGCACCTGCTCTTTGCTGCTTCCATTGCCCACAGTACAGCCCACAGGGTTCCCAAATCCCACCACCACCACCTCCTGCAGCTCTTCTCTAGCTGGTTCTAAGCCCAGGCCCAAAATGTGTGCTTGGGTCTGCGGCTGGGATGGGGCCGCCACCGAAGAGGCTCAACTGGATTGAAGAGCAATGGTTTGGAACTTTGTGCCTATGCAACAGCTACAATGTACAGCTGTTGCTACCCCACCTGCTTGCCTGGGTCAGCAGCCCAGTGTGTGTTTGCAGGCAACACACACATATGCAAAATGAAGACCTTTTTTTAAAAAAAAAAAAAAGTCACAGAGGTTGTCTAGAAATGGCATGGGGAGGGTGGAGGAGAAGGTAACCACAAACCTGCTGGTTCAACAGTTTTCTGGTCAACTCTAACCATAGCTTCTGGTGTGGGCAAGCAAGGTGGCTTGAGAACTTTGAACTGGGTTTGTTTTCCAAAACTGTACTTGAGGAGTTCCAGAGCATTTTCATGCAATAAATGGGCATTTTCTATGCAGAATCTGGATACTTGACCTCAGGATTTTGTTTGTTTCAAGGTGGTTTCATTTTCTGCATGCTGGAGGCACTGACTTTTGCAAATGGGAAAGGACTAGCTGAGCTATGCCAGAGGAAGGGCTGGGTTCTGTCACACTTGGTTCTGTGGTGGAAGAAAAGGCCTCCATCATCTCATAAAACCATCAATAGGAGTTTGATCACAAAGCTTTCAGATGTGCAATTTGTCAGATATTTGAAACAACATTTGTCAGCAAACCTCAACCTTGAAAAAAGCGTTTGGAGTGGTTGCTGTTTGGAGCAAGCACACAAGAAGGAGAAGAAGGTGTTTGGAATAACATACCCCTTACAGTCACCCTGGCCTATTCTCTAGCTAGGCACACCACTCCTTGAATGCAGAGTTTGATCTCAGAGCTTTTAGCCCTGGAAAGAGACCAGGAAAAAAGGCATTGCTACCTTGCTCTGGGCTGTGGCCTTGAGAGGCACTGATTGCTTGTTCAGGGCTGTGCCCTTGGGAGAGTTAGAGCATCTCTACACCAGCCTAAAATCCCACATTTAAAATGGGGATCTCTGCTTCTGTTTTAAATGCAGGATCATGATGGACTCCCTTTACATGCACTTCCTCTCCCCCTTTCCCCCCTTATCTGAGTCTTCCATATGTTTCATTATACAGCCGCTAGATGGTACTGTGGCCTAGCTCCTCTTATTTCAGCTTTTCCTTTTTTCAAGAGGGAACTGAAGCAGAACTGAAGCACTGTAATTTGATAGCTCACATCTCCGCTCTTTAAAAAAATAGAGTAAAGGTCATTTAGTCGGGAGACGCCCTGGAGGTTGACGATGTCATCTAAAGGGCCCACAAACTTCCATGAGTAACCAGTCTAAATAGCAGGATAAAAGCTCTGTGTGAAGAAGCCCAGATATAGTTTGTTCTGTGGTGTTGTTTTAATATGGGAAATATCCAAAAATCTAATTGGTATTTCGTCTAAGCCACCTAGTCTTCCGTAAGCCATTAGTACTCCATTTCAAAGATGGTGCTAGAAATGTTGCAGCAGAAAGCCATGGAATAGATTGCGTATGTTGTTTTTTTTGGGGGGGGATGGGACAGTTAGATCCTCAGTTGTTGTTGTAGGCAACCACTGAACCCTTTTAAAAGAAGAAAGACAGCCTGAAGGCAGCTGAGGGTGACAGCTGATTCTGAGCAAGGAAGCAGAATGTAATCAACACGTTGTGAAGAAAATTAATGCCATCTCTAAGCACAAGTCTGCTTTGCTCTCATCTCTGCTATGAATCTTTTAAGAATGCTTGCAGAGGCCCCCTAAGTGGCTAAAACAAATAACTGAGTGTGGCACTGAGCACCTTGTGATATATTGGGAACACACATCTTGCTAAACACTAGTGATGAGCAATGCCCCCTCGACCTCTTAGATGTAGGGATGTGCAGACTGTGTAAAAGCCACTCTGTTTGTGTTTCATGGATTGTCAGGTGCCTTTTGTTTTTCCTTGGACTGAGGAAATGCATTGGTTTATATTCCAAGCTAATCATAGTTCAGTTGGCTGGAATAAATAAAATTGTAACAGATTCTGATTTTAACAGATTCCCTACACACACACACGTGCGAGCACATAAACCCCCTTTCTACCTATTACACTCACCTGCTTTCCATCTCCCAGCCTTCACCCCCTTCCCTCACTCACCCCACCTCCACTTACCTTGTAACTGCCACCACTTCTCTACCAGTAGTGGAAGGCTGGGAGGTCTTTCTTTCTTTCCTCCACTCCCCTGGTGGCTGGCACTGCTATGACAAGCCAAGTACCACAAACACTGGGAATTGTGATTTCCCAGTGCTCCGGATGGATGACGGACTCACTGAGAGCTACATTTCCCAGCTCTTCTGGTGCCTGGCTCAGTGCTGTTGCAGCACCAGTGCTAAGGTGAGGAGAGAGGGACCTTCTTCCCTTCGTCCATAGTCCAAATTCTATTCAAACATCAGCTCTAAGTCCGAGCTGCAGAGACACCATATGGTGAATATGCATTCAAGGTCTAGTTCCCAGTATGGTCTCCCATGGCTTCACCCATGAGAGTTGGTTTGGGGCTTTGGAGTAAATGTGGGTTGAATTGTGAATTGGAGGGTGCATGGTGAAGCACCTTGCCAATGACATATACGCTGCATGGATCTACATCCATGAGTTGTGCATGGCTGCTGGTACCGTAATCTTAGGGAGCAATACTATAGGGATAGGCGGCTGCCTCTGAACTCGGAGGCGACCGCCTATCCAATGCACAGCGGGAGGAGTGCGGAGAGGATCATCTCCTTCACACTCAAGCTGCCCTGCATTCGTGGCTAGACGGCCGATTGCGGCTGTCTACCTGCGAGACATTAGAGCGTGGGGTGGGGAGGCCGGACGACACATAAGAAGTGTTGTACTGGCACTTCCGTACTCCCCACCCCGCTCCTGGGAATGCCCCGCTTCTGCCCCGCTCCGCACTGCTCTTACAAGCACAGAGCATGGGGATGATCCCCGCTGCCTACGAGGTGGCGGGGGAGGGGGTGGGGAGGGGGTTTTCTGGGAACCGACCTTGGAGTATGGGCTCTGAGGTCAGCTCCTGGAAACCAACCAATGCTATGGCCATCTAGCCACTCTCTAACAGCCATAGGATTGTGCCTTTCGTGATTATTTTATTTTTTTAGTTGACTGATTGTGATGCTAACCATGTTTGGCAGGGGCAGGGGGAGAATTGTGAATGAACATGGACACTCTGTTTATCAGTCTTGCCCAGATCCACTTTTTCATCTTTAAATGCATCCCCTGTTTTCCTTCTTACAGAGAAAATTATGTAGCAACTCTAGGCTACAGATGTATGCAGTGTTACAAGTGTAACCCTTTGCCCAATCTAAGGCCTGGTAAACAAGAATGGGATTACTATTTTTTTAGAGCAGGATTTCCAGCCATTCAGTGAGCACCACAGGATGTGTTCTCCCAAGGTATACAGAACAAATCAATAGTCTGAAGATGTCTATTGTGGTCTATATCTTGCGATTCTATTGCTCTGAGAGTAACAAGGACGTTTGTTGTTCTTAAGCTTTAAAAAAAAAAGTGTGAGCAATACTAGAAACATTAGTATGAAATCGCTATCCTAATTAACACTTGCATGTAGTCCCAATTATTTCAGGGGCTGCAGAATTACATGCAGTCTGAATTATAGAAAGTTAGAAATGCTTCTTGTTTTTGGTTTTAAACCCAAAGCTATGAACTTCAGAAGGCTTGCGTTTTCCTAACACCATTGTCATTGCTGAGGGATAATTTTTGTTGTAGTTTACCTTCTGAAATCAGAATATTTTGTTTACAAAACCTGTTCAGAGGCATATGCATCCCAGTGAAGAACATATGTACGTTAAAAAGAGAATAAACAGAATAAATCTGCCACTTCCTTCTTCAAAGTAAAGAAGATAGCATTTCGGTGCTATTTATACTGGCATTATGCCGACATTATCGGGCCTTTTTCAGTGGCTGACACTGAAAAAGGCAGCTCCTTCTCCTTCTGGAGGGAAAGGGTAAATGAACAGGTTCAGGAAATGCCAGAATGTTTGATAGAGAAGGCTAACACAACCACTGCGGCCTTCAGGGTGAAGCGTAGAGAAACATGCAAAGGACAGGGCAGCAATGGTAGTAGGGATAGAGGAGAGGAGATATATTTCAATAGGGGCACACCACTGGAGGGGTCAAGGAAGAGGAAATGATAATGAAGGGTGACTGCTTTCTGAGTGAGTCGGAGAGCCCAACTACATGTTATACTAATTGCATAGTCCACATCTGGACACCTTTCTTGGTGCCCGCCAAAGTGCCCTATGCCATCCCACTTATTCTTCAATGCACACATTTTCATACCGACAGCTGGGCTTGCTGTGGAATAGATTTCTGTCGGTGGGTTCAAAGGAGTTGTTTAGTGTGTTGGGGCTCAGGCTTTACCTCTGCCTTGTATTCAGCCTTTGGGGCAGGTTAGTTGTCCTCTACCATGCCTCCCATGGCAGCCATTTTGTGGTGGTGCCCAGGACAGTTTCTGAAATGTCCAAATGTGCCCTTGGCCCAAAAAGATTGCCTACCCCTGGCATAGAATGCATTGGGCCTAGCCCTACAGCTTTGGAGCCAGAGTCTGATTCAGAGTTAGAGCAGGATGATTTAAAACCCAGTCCAGTTGTGGGAAGCTCAGCACCTGGGAGCTCAGCTCTGCCTAGCTTCCCATCTGACTGCAGGCCAGAGGAGGGCGATACTCCCTATTAGCTACAGCTGCAAGATTTGGCCTTGAGTGAGCCCTCTGATCACAGCCTGGGATTGTGAGAACTGAGCGGGAGGAGAACATCGCAGGGGAGGGGGACTCCGGGGTTTATCCTAGGTTATGGCATCAGCTAAAAAGGGCAGTACAGAGACACCCTCTTGGACGTAGGGATGTACGGACTGTGTAAAATCCACACCATCTATGTTTCACGGATTGTCCGGCGCCTTTTGTCCCATCATCCGTTTACAGATGGATGCGAATATTTTTTTCGTCATGTGGAATAATACATAAATAATTACGTATGTTTGGAAAAGTAAAAAATCATCTGGAATTCCATGGACTTTGCATGGCCTGAGGGGTCACTCTGCACCGGATTCCACAGGTCAGATTCTTAGAAATCCAGTTCATATTAGTCCATCTCGAATTTTTCCAGCACCCTACTTAGACTTAGTGCTCACTTCCAGGCCAGATTCCCCTGTCAGCATAGATCATCAGAAGGGGAGCTTTGCAGCCCGTCCCTCATATTTAAGTCAGGGCAGAAGCCAAAGAGCCTTCATGGGGAACAACATGTTAATTGCCCAGAATACTTTCTTGCCTGGACTTTTTATGAATCTTGAACTCTGGTCTGCCTTGAATCATGTATCATTAATACACTACTTGGCATATATTGCTGGCCCTCAACTCTCACTTTGACTCTGTGTGGATTCCAGCCTTGGAACTTTCTCTTGAACAAAGCAACATGCCAATAGTCTTTGCCTAGGGTATCTGATTTATTGGGGTCTATAAATGCTGTACATTTTGCCACAAGCTCTGGAAAGCTGGTCTGTGTAACTTGTTGCAAGCGGAGATGGGTAATAAAGAGATGGACACAAGTGCTTGGATTGAAATTGGGCCACATTTATTGGAATATCTGCAAAGGGATGGGCAATGAACTGTGCCAGACGCTAGCTGGCACCAAATGGGTGAAAACGTTCACAGCCTGGGGAGTGGCGTGTAAACAACAACACCCCTCTGGTCTACCCCTTATGGGGGGGGTAGACCTTCCCTTGTCACCCCCTGCTGTGCCACAAAACACCAGATGGGTGAGGTGAGTTGGCCTCACAGGTAACCCTTATCCTCCCGACAGGCTGCAAAACCCAGAACAGGAGGCCTCAGGCGTCACCTGTCTAATCCCGGGAGGGAGACAAAGAATGGGGCTGCCACTCAACTGGGCAGCCTGACCAACGGCTGGTGGCACGCGAAGGTGCTATCACTCCTGTTAGAAGGAGCAGCCGCCCGCTGGCTCCTGGACATAGGGATGTACGAAGTCACTTACCTTTTCAACAGGGTGATTCGTGGGGTGGGGAGGCGCTCCGCACCTCCCCCCCAAATCCTAACCCAGCCGGCTCCACTCTGCAGCAACTCCGCGGAGCCGCTGGCAGGGGGCATTCACAGGCGCCGAGTGGAGCCTGCGGACGCAAATGGCGGCTACGGCGGCCACCATTTGCGTTCCTGTTTTTTTGCCGTGATAAGCTACGTAAATATTTATGTAGCCTATCACGGCCTCCACAAGGATGCAAATGGCGTCCCTGCGTTAGCTGTGATAGGCTACGTAAGTATTTACCTAGCTTATCACGGCAACAATAGGGAAGCGAATGGCGGCCGCAGACACGGCCGCCATTCGCAAAGCAACGCGAACAGCACCAGGTAAGTGTCCCGTTTTGCACGCCTTTCGCGGGGTGGTGGGGCAGGAGGCTTCGTTCCGCCATGGATTTCAGGGGGCCGAATGCACTGGCATTCGGCCTCACCGAGATCCGTGGTGGAATTCTCTGACATCCCTACCTGGACGCTGCCGCCGCCAAGAAGAAGATGCTGCCTCCATCCCTGCAGCAAAAACTTCGGCCGATCCTCGGCCCAGGAGGAGACGCACTGCCGGGAGGCCTCACTGCTGCCGATCGGGCCACTGCTGCCTCTCTTCTTCGCGGCTGCAGAGCACATGCTACACATCTAGGGATGTCAAGAGAATTCCTCCACGGACTGAAATGGGATTGAATTCCCTTCAGTCCATGCCACGGAATCCTCCGCGGAACGGTGCCACGAGGTCCTGCAGAGCCAGCAGTCATGCAGCTTTTTTCCCGTCGTCTGCAAAGAGTTGTGGAATTTTCGTAAATAAAAATGCATTGTAGCATGTTCTGATAATAAATACGTAAGTTTTTTTTAAAAAAAATGAATTGTGCTCAACGCCTTGTTTGTGGGTGTTCTTTTAAAATTGAAATCCTCCGTCTCCATTTACTTTCAGCCAAAACACTTCCTCCTCTTAGGGGCTTCCCAAAAGAAGGCTGTCTTGGGTGTGCCTGAGCGATAAACTCTTTGTTTAAAGCAACGCTGTTTTAAAGAAAGAAAAAACCTTTTAAAATGACCATGCTGGTCCTGGAGTGGCATGGTCATTTTAAAAGTTTTTTTCTAAGGATGTTAAAGAATTCCACCACGGATCCCAGGGAGGCCGAATTCCAGTGAATTTGGCCCCCTGGAATCCATGGCGGAACAGAGCAACCCTCCCCACCACCCCACAAAAGCCCTGCAAAACAGAGCCTACCTGGCTGCAGCTATGGTGGCAGCTACGGCAGCAGCGGCAGCTCCGGCGGTTCCAACCGATGCCGGGCTGCAGCCACAAATGGCGGCCACTACGCCGGCCATTTGCGTCTCTGGCAAGCCGTGAAAGGCTACATAAGTATCTATGTAGCCTATCACGGCTCAGAGCAGGGACGCAAATGGCATAGCAGCCGCCATTTGCATCCCTGCTTTTGCCGTGATAGGCTACGTAAATATTTACATAGCCTATTACGGCTCAGCGAAGGGACACAAATGGCGGCTGCTATGCTGGCCACCATTTGCATCCACAGACCTGCCACATGGATGCACCCATCTGGCAGCTCTGCGGAGTTGCCCCGGAGTGGAGCCAGCCAGTGTAGGATTTCGGGGGGAAGTACAGAGTGCCTCCCCCACACCGTGAATGTCACCCTTTGAAAAGGTGACTTTCGTACATCCCTAGTTTTTTCTTTCTTTAAAACAGCATTGCTTTAAACAAAGAGTTTATCACTCAGGCACACCTAAGACAGCCTTCCTTTGGGAAGCCCCAAGGAAGAGGAAGGAAGTGTTTTGGCTGAAAGTAAACAGAGATGTAGTATTTCAATTTTTAAAAAAATATGTAAATATTTATGAAAAATAGCGATTCTTACGGAAGTTATGCAGACTCACAGAGATGGCTGGGCACCAGAATTACGGTTTTCGGTACGGATTTATCTTCCTAATTTTCAGAGCAGAAAAAAAGTATAGAATTCCGGGGGCTTGTGAATGATGGAATGGAGCACTGGCTGAAAGCTGTGGAAGTCAAGCAACACTGAAGATACACAATTCGTACATCCCTATTAACATCCAGCAGCCGCGCAAGCAAGAGGCAGTTGGGAGGGGCGCAGAGAGTTAAGATGCCTCTCTGTCCCCTCCCACCTCTGGTGGCACCACCAAGGTCCACTAATGACGGCAGAGCACGTCTTGTCTTCCCCCCTCCTGCAACGCCCCCCCGCCGCAGCCAGGCATGCCGGACACGGGGGTAGGGCATATCTGCAGCAATAAAGAGTTTTGCTGTTATTTGTGTCCTGTGTGATGTTGCCAGAGTGTCACAAAATTGGCCTGACAGTGTGTAGCGGAAGGTTAGCTTTTTTATTCCATTTTTTAATTCTTACTTGGGCCATAGGTAGGGATGTCGGAGAATTTCTCCACGAATCTCTGGGAGGCCGAATGCCAACGGATTCGGCCCCCCGAAATTGGTGGAGAAATGGTCCGCCACCCCCCCGCCACCCCCCCGGGATGGGACTTACATTGCGCCAATGTCCCTGGCGGCGGCGGCGGCTCCCGGTGGCGGTTCGGCGGCGGCGGCCGGTCTTCCGACCGGCTGCTGCTGCCGCCATTTCCAAGTAAAAACAAACAAACGTGATAGGCCACGTAAAGATTTACGTAGCCTATCACAGCTGACTTGGGGGGGGGAAGCGCGTATGCAAATGGCGGCGCCCATGGGCGCCGCCATTTGAGTATGCGCTTTTTTTCCCCCCCAAAGTCAGCCGTGATAGGCTATGTAACATTTACGTAGCCTATCACGGCTGACTGCAGGGATGCAAACGGCGGCGGCTACAGCCGCCGCCATTTGCATCCCGGCAGTAGAAGAGGTTTCGCGGCCGGAGGGACAGGGCGCCTCCCCCCGGCCAGAATTTTGGCGGGGAGGGACGGAGCACCTCCCCCCCACCGCAAAGCAAGCTGCGGGACCAGGTAAGGGACTTTCGTCCATCCCTAGCCATAGGTCATTCACAGACAAAGCAACTAAAACAGATTAAGTCAAATACACAACATAAAACAAACATCTAAAGTACTTAAAACTAAAATAGGCTCATGATACATTATTTAAAATTTGTTTATACATCCGATATTAAAATGAATATTTATAATCTAAGAAGTAAAACAGCTTTTAAAAGGCAATTAAATCAGGGCATCCCCAAAGCAATCAACTGCATTATCAAGAATAAATATTGCATGGATTCTTGATACTGTCAAAGCAAAAAGAGAGACCTTGTGAGTTACAATGGTGTCTGTATGAGAGAAAAGATAAAAATAATCTTCTCTGGAACAGTATTACAGTACAGGTAAGATGATAAAACCTCAAAAGCTGGACCTTGGTTCAGAATATAAGGGGCAGGACAGCAAATACTGTAGCAAGTCTTCAATCTCTGGCATAAGCATTGAGCCAGAGGAGTTTGGGAATATCTACCATCAATCATGGCTGTTGGCATAGTTTGAAAATGGAGAGCCGTAAAAGCTTGCCTACGTTTTGGAAATGTAAACTTTATCAAATAGGTGATTGCATTTGTGTTTTTTTATTTACTCTGGCCTAAGCATGTGTGTTCCTGATCTGAAGCAGAAGGCTTTGATGTGATCAGTATCAGTGGAGGCTTTTTTCTTTTTTACCCTCCCCCCCAAATACATGTTTACTTTAGAGTAAATAAACTAACCCTCAACTACATGCTATGCAATTAGCATACGGTATAGTTTGGCTGATAGACAATTTATTTTCATACTATTTTTTCCACAATATGTACTCAAAGCTGTTCACAAAGCTAACAAATACAATTGCCATAATTATAATGCATTAGAATACAACATTAACTCAATTACAGTTAATTTAAAACATATCAAAATTTAAATAAACGCAAGACATACCAGTAGGTGATTAACAATATCCAGTACCAGTAATAACATATACCTGCATTAAATAATTCACTAAATGGTTCATGTTAAGAAACCTGACAATAAGATATTTCATCCACATCAAACTCTCAGCAAAAAAGGGAAAGAAAAAAAAACATGAGGCACTTCAAGCAGTCCACCCTCAAGCAGTAGAAAGAGATCCTCCCCTCATCAGGGTCCCATCATGTCCTGAGCAAAGAAAGGGTATCCTCCTCTCCACAGCAACTCCCCTTCTGGTGGTCTCTTAAACACAGAGAGAGCCAAGATGGGAAAAGATGGGAGAGTGGCAGTTCCAGAAAGAGTGGAACATGGAAAGTGGGGAGGCAGCCAATGGGGATGGGATTGAGAGAGACTGGGCAGGTGGAAACCATGATGCTTGGAACATGGTTAGCAACTTCCTTATTTAGTTCTTGGCTTCAACAACTCTCTGGATGGTCCTACTGGCTCATCCAATTATTCCTTTCGTAGGTTGCTGTATTGATTTGGCTTCAATCAAATGCTTCTTGCCATCTATTCTGTAAAGGCATGGTTTAGTGCTTTTAAATTGGCTACTGACAATAAACATCCCTTCTTTTTCCTATTGGTAATTATTTAAGTCAGTTATCATTATGCTCTTCATTTGTGTATTATCCCAGAATGTGATATCTTGTCAAAGTCCAATGGGAGTGGTGGTGGTGACGGCGGGAGGGGGCGGGAGGCAGGCATACATGCACAGAAGCAGGCTTCTGTGTGTTTGTCCTTAGCTAAATGAGAAGTCTTGAGTGCAGTGGGTCTGTATCCAATCTCCAGTCTGATCTGGAGCTAGCAGGGCTGAAATACATACATACATACATACAGTACATACAGTTGTTGTTGTTGTTGTTGTTGTTCAGTCGTTCAGTCATGTCCGACTCTTCGTGACCCCATGAACCATAGTATGCCAGGCCTTCCTGTCCTGCGCTCTCTCCCAGAGCATGCTCAAGTTCATATTCATTGCATCGGTGATGCTATCTAGCCATCTCATCCTCTGCCGTCCCCTTCTCCTTTTGCCTTCAGTCTTTCCCAGCATCAGGGTCTTTTCCAGAGAGTTTTCTCTTCGCATTAGGTGGCCAAAATAGTTGAGCTTCAGCTTCAGTATCTGTCCTTCCAATGAGCACTCAGGGTTGATTTCCTTTAGGATGGACTGATTTGACCTCCTTGCAGTCCAGGGGACTCGTAAGAGTCTTCTCCAGCACCACAGTTCGAAAGCATCAATTCTTCAGCGCTCAGCCTTCCTTACAGTCCAGCTCTCACAGCCATACATTACTACTGGGAAAACCATAGCTTTGATTAGACAGACCTTTGTCGGCAAGGTGATGTCTCTGCTTCTGACTATGCTGTCTAGGTTGGCCATAGCTTTCCTCCCAAGGAGCAAGCGTCTTTTAATTTCAGGGCTACAGTCACCGTCTGCGGTGATCTTGGAGCCCAAGAAAGTAAAATCTGTCACTGCTTCCATTTCTTCCCCTTCTATATGCCAGGAAGTGATGGGGCCAGATGCCATGATCTTAGTTTTTTTAATGTTGAGTTTCAAACCAGCTTTTGCACTCTCCTCTTTCACCCTCAACAAGAGGGTCTTGAGATCCTCTTCGCTTTCTGCCATTAGGGTAGTATCGTCTGCATATCGGAGGTTGTTGATAATTCTCCCAGCAATCTTAATTCCGACCTCTGATTCATCCAACCCGGCATTTCTCATGATGTACTCTGCATATAAGTTAAATAAGCAGGGTGACAATATGCAGCCTTGTCGTACTCCTTTCTAGGGGTGGATGAAAGGCACTTACCTTTCATCGAAGCTTGTTCGCGGTGGGGGGGAGGCTTCCCGCCTCGCCCGGCCGAAATTCAGGCCGGGGAGGAGGCTTCCCGCCTCGCCCGGCCGCGAACTCCATTGGTTTTTTTAAAAAAAAAAACCACCCCTGTGATAGGCTACGTGATGATTAACGTAGCCTATCACAGCTAGATCTGCAAAGTCAGCCATGATAGGCTACGTTAAGCCTCACGTAGCCTATCACGGGTGACTTAAAAAAAAAAAGCGCGTACGCTAATGGTGGCCCCCATAGGGAGCCGCCATTCGCGTTCCTTATTTAGTCGCCATAGTCTACGTAAATCTTTACGTAGACTACAGCGACCAAATAAGGAATGGGAATGGTGGCTCCCTATGGGGGCCGCCATTATCCGTACGCACTTTTTTTTTTTTTTAAAGTCACCCGTGATAGGCTACGTGACGATTAACGTAGCCTATCACGGCTGACTTTGCAAATCTAGCCGTGATAGGCTACGTTAATCGTCACGTAGCCTATCATGGAGGCTTTTTTTTTTTTTCTTTTATTGGAATGGCGGTGGCGGCAGCCGGTCGAAAGACAGGCTGCCGCTCCCGCCCCGCTCGAACACCCGCCGAACTGCCGGCCGGACCTGCCGCCGGGAGGGACATTCGGCGAAGGTAAGTCCCATCCCGGGGGGGGGTGCGGGGTGCGGGGGGGTGCGGAGTTCTCCCCGAAACTTGTTCGGGGGGCCGAACACATTGGCGCTCGGCCCCCCGAAGTTTCGGGGAGAAATTCTCCGCCATCCCTACTCCTTTCCCAATTTTGAACCACTCAGTTGTTCCATGTCTGGTTCTTACTGTTGCTTCCTGACCCTCGTACAGGTTTCTCAGGAGACAGGTAAGGTGGTCTGGTACTCCCATCACTTTAAGAATTTACCACAGTTTGTTGTGATACACACAATCAAAGGCTTTAGCGTAGTCAATGAAGCAGAAATAGACATTTTTCTGGAATTCTCTTGCTTTCTCCATGATGCAGCGAATGTTGGCGATTTGATCTCTAGTTCCTCTGCCTCTTCTAAACCCAGCTTGTACTTCCGGTAGTTCTCGGTTCGCATACTGCTGAAGCCTAGCTTATAGGATTTTGAGCATCACCTTGCTGGCATGTGAAATGAGCACAATTGTGCGGTAGTTTGAACACTCTTTGGCATTGCCCTTCTTTGGAATTGGAATGTAAACTGACCTTTTCCAGTCTTGCGGCCATTGTTGAGTGTTCCAAATTTGTTGGCATATTGAATGCAGCACTTTAACAGCATCATCTTTTAGGATTTTAAATAGCTCAACTGGAATACTGTCATCTCTGCTAGCTTTGTTGTTACTAATGCTTCCTAAGGCCCACTTGACTTCACTTTTGAGGATGTCCAGCTCAAGTTCAGTGACCGCACTATCATGGCTATCAGGGACATTCAGATCTTTCCTGTATAGTTCTTCTGTGTATTCTTTCCACCTCTTATTCATCTCATCTGCTTCTGTTAGGTCCCTGCCTTCTTTGTCCTTTATCATGCCCGTCTTTGCACAAAACGTTCGCTTGAGATCTCCAATTTTCTTGAAGAGAACTCTAGTATTTCCCATTCTGTTGTTTTCCTCGATTTCTTTGCATTGTACATTTAAGAAGGCCTTCTTGTCTCTCCTTGCGATTCTCTGGAACTCTGCATTCAGTTGGATATATCTTCCCCTTTCTCCCTTGCTTTTCACTTCCCTTCTTTCCTCAGCTACTTGTAAAGCCTCATCAGACAGCCACTTTGCTTTCTTGCATTTCTTTTTCTTTGGGATGGATTGAGTTGCGGCCTCCTGAACAATGTTACGGACCTCCGTCCATAGTTCCTCAGGCACTCTGTCTATCAGGTCTAATCCCTGAAATCTATTCCTCACCTCCACTGTATATTCATAAGGGATATGATTTAGGTCATACCTGAATGGTTTAGTGGTTTTCCCTACGTTCTTCAATTTGAGCCGAAATTTTGCAAGAAGCAGCTCATGATCTGAGCCACAGTCAACTCCAGGTCTTGTTTTTGCTGACTGTATGGGGCTTCTCCATCTTTGGCTGCAAAGTACATAATCCATCTGATTTCGATATTGACCATCTGGTGATGTCCATGTGTAGAGTCGTCTCTTGTGCTGTTGGAAAAGAGTGTTTGCTATGATCAGCATGTTCTCTTGGCAAAACTCTATTAGCTTTTGTCCTGCTTCATTTTGTACACCAAGGCCATGCCTGCCTGTTATCCTGGAGATTTCTTGACTTCCTACTTTAGCATTCCAATCCCCTATGATGAAGAGGACATCTTTTTTTGGTGTTAGTTCTAGAAGGTGTTGTAGGTCTTCATAGAACCCATCAACCTCAGCTTCTTCGGCCTCAGTGGTTGGGGCATAGACTTGAATTACTGTGATGTTGAATGGTTTGCCTTGGATTCGTACTGAGATCATTCTATCGTTTTTGAGATTGTACCCCAGTACTGCTTTTCCCACCCTTTTGTTGACTATGAGTGCTACTCCATTTCTTCTAAGGGATTCTTGCCCACAGTAGTAGATATGATGGTCACCTGAATTAAATTCGCCCATGCCTGTCCATTTTAGTTCGCTGATTCCCAAGATGTCGATGTTCAATCTTGCCATCTCATGTTTGACCACCTCCAGCTTGCCTTGATTCACTGATCTGTCATTCCAGGTTCCTAAACAATATTGTTCTTTACAGCATCGCATTTTCTTTTCACCACCAGACACATCCACAGCTGAGTGTCCTTTCGGCTTTGGCCCAGCCGCTTCATTCTTTCTGGTGCTCCTTGGAAATACCCTCTGCTCTTCCCCAGTAGTATATTGGACACCTTCTGACCTGAGGGTCTCATCTTCCGGCGTCATCTCTTTTAGCCTTGTGATACGTTCCATGGGGTTTTCTTGGCAAGAATACTGGAGTGGGTTGCCATTTCCTTCTCCAGTGGACCACATTTTGTCAGAACTCTCTGCCATGACCTGTCCGTCTTGGGTGGCCCTGCACAGCATAGCTTATGGCTTCACTGAGTTACGCAAGCCCCTTCGCCACAGCAAGGCAGTGATCCATAAAGGGGGATCACATACAATACATACATAAAATAATCTCCAATCACTCTTTGGGGAGAGGAGCTGATTTAATTTTATCCCACAAAATAACTGTTTGTCAAATAACTTTTTTGACAACACTTCATGCACACACCTAATTGAACTGGGCTCTCTGTGTATACATATTTTGATAGGCTTCACAGAAGGATATTAAAGAGTTCCATATAATATATGACCTTCCCATTAAATAGGTACCTCCCCAAAACCCAGGGTTAAGGGCTTGTCCACAACAATTTGTTTACCATGTTCTGGGTACATTCATTCAACAGAAAGACAAAACTAAAGTCTGGAAGTAAAAAATAATAATTAAAAAAAAAACTAAATTTGGTGAAATTGCAGCCTCAGGCTTTTGATTTTGGGAATGAAATTTGACTTGGAGAGTTGCAATTCAGATATTTCACAATGTTGTTCATTTTTAGTTCCCTGTTAAGACACTCGGTTAAATAAATAACATTTAGTAAGGAGTCTGTCCTTACTAAATGCTATTACATGACATCTGTCGAGTACCAGCAAATGCTTGACACTTGCTGCATGCATTGTCAGCTGTCACTGTCAAATACTACGTATCAAGTGCCACTTACTTCCAAATGCTGATTGCTCACTGCACAAGCCAGTTCACGCCACTCAACTTTTCTATATGATCACATATACAGCAGGTACACAAAAGAGGTGGAGAAAGCTTAGTGTGAACTAAGGATGGGTGAGAATTCTATTGGGTTCATTTTCTGATAAGAGCTTACAGGCATTAGCAAATTCCTTCATCAAATGGGATGGAAATAACTTTTTTTTTTTTTAATCAAATATGGAAGAAACTGAAGCTGACAGATTCATCTCACTAGGCCAAAGCAGGCTTTGAGTGCTTAGCTCAGCCTTCCCCAACCTGATTCCCATCCATATGCTTTGGACTACAACTCCCATCAGTTCCCACCACTATGGTCAGTGGTCAGAAATCCTGGAAGCTCTAGTCCAAAACATCTGGATGGCTTAGCTCTTAAACGTCTGGATTTGAACCTTGCCTATTCAAATCATGTTTGTGGTGCTGAATTAGGGTTGCTCCCTATTTGTTCTGCTCATTTTTAACAGCTACAGGGCAGGCGGGTACAACATGACATTCTGTATGCTGGGAATATCTGTAACCTATTGAATTTGGCTGGTGCAGATTGGTGAGCATTTAGATTCAGTTTGTTTTTGATAAGAAATTACCAAAATTTGCAGTTTTCTTCATAAATGGTACAGGAAGAACTTGAGATTTTAATAGTCTATATGTTGGAGAAAGCAAAACAGACAGATTCATCCATCCCTAGTGTGAACCGGGTTGTACAACTGTGAGTTGTTTCCGTGATTATAGCTGTACCTTGCCCAACAGCCATGGAAATGACTTCCAGGTCACTGCATGTGCAGTCCAGTTCACACCAAATTTTCACTATGCATAAGTGATCATATACAGAAACATAGGAGAGTTTGTGGAACTGATCTGGGTCACACAGAACAAAATGTAATAGAATCCTGAGATGAATGTACAAATATAGAACAAAGCAGAGCCTCACTCAACAAGCTTGAAATTCACTGGGGATTAATCTTTATTAATGCGTTCTTCTGTGCTGATTTTTTGCCATACCACACTCAGTGATGACCACATAGGTCAGCCCTTCTAAATATCTCTATTAGTACCTGTGTTATACATACACAAAAACCCCTAAAGGAATAATTTCTATGTAATGTAATAGGGGTGTTGGAGAAATCTGCAATGGAAATGAGTTCGGATTACTATGAATCCAGCCTGTGTATCCTGCAGCAGACCAGCTTTTTCCAAGTCACATGGATTCGCAGAACTTAAAAAAAAAAAACTTTGGGGGGAATTTATTTAATTGTATTTATTTATTATATTTCTATATTGCCCAACAGCTGAAGCTCTTGCACTTGCGCTAATGCACACTTGCGCTAATTTGTATTAGTGCAAGTGCACATTAGTGCAATTGCACATTTGTGCAAATGGGAATTCTCCTACATCCCTCAAGAAAATCTGATTCCATCAATAAGTGGACAATGGAAGGAAAAATGCCTGACAATCTGTGAAACACAGATGGAAGAGATTTAACAAAATCCATACATCCCTAAATGTAATGTGTATACTTTACAACTTTTATTGAAATAAATATGTTATGGATTCTATTTCCTTCCAGACAACACTGGGTCTGGACAGTTGGAAAGTGTTAAACATTTCCAAAAAAGTTTGCTTGAAACTGAAATTGTCAGCCTGAGGCTTTAATTGTTTTAATGGGTTCGTAGCATTTTTTTCAGTTTAGATTTTAGCATGTGGGGAATTTTCGGTGCACATCTTGTTGTTATTGCACTGAAAGGATGCTATTAGCACATCCTTGTTATCTAAATGGGCCCATGAATGATGACAAAAATACAACAGCTCAAGTGTGAGATGCAAAGATCTTGTTGTTTGCTAATTAGGCAGATTGCACAAACAGCAATGGGGTAGGCAGAGGATCCAAATGTTGGCTTTAACTATCTCTAATGCTTTCATTCAAAGTCAGTTACATGCTAAACAAACCAACAGTGATATATATCCTGGCGCTAACCAACCCTGCAAAGATACAGAATAGACACCGTGGCTGGGATCCATTAAAATATACAAATAGTTCTGCATGCCCAAAGTGGATTTGGGCTTATATTTCTCAAAGCATTAGCTTTCCCCAGACTGCATGACTTTTGAAATTGAGGGGGACACTGTGTGTGAAATAGCAAGGTCTGCTGTTCAATAGAGTGGGGAGGATCAAACCCCCACTCGGCACCCCCTTGGGCATGCCTGAACTAGTGCTCTGAATGCCAGCCACAATGTTCCAAGCTACTTTGGTCAAAGATGTTTGTTCATTTTGCAGATGCTATTGAAGAACAGACATTTAGAATAAAAATGATGACGTTGTCCACAAGAAATCTGATAGCACTTAATAGCTCCTTCAAGATTTCCCATTGTCTGCTTCTGCAGAAGTCTTCATTTCCCAACCTATCCAAAAATGTTCCCAGTTCTGAAACTGGAACAGAACCAAGAGCTGCTGTCCACCTCTCCTCTCCATTGAAGAATGGCATGACTTAGAAAGTCATAGAGCTCCATTTCCAGGGAGGAGGAGGCACTGAAGTACGCAAGCTCTATGGAGTGAGCATCTCTTCTCAAATTACAGTGAGCAGAACTGAGGTGGGCACAGATCACCTCGAGCACCCCCAACCTCAATTCTACTCACACTTCACTGCCCTCCACCACCTGTGCAACCCTTTATCCCCTTTCACAGGAGAAAAAAAAAATAATATTAGAGAAGAGAGATATGGGTTAGGAAGCAGTAGAGAGTCTTTCCTTTGGGAGATGATGCACAGGTGTGTGTGTGTGTGTGTGTGTGTGTGTGTGTTTTGGAAGGGAAATGTCAGACATTCAATAATACTGTAGAACCGGGATGATTGATGGTAAATTCTCCTGTTCTATATTTTATATGTGACACACACACATAAAATGCATAGTGGAGAATTTACTACTTACGTTCTGGATTCTACAGTATTATAGAATCCATGCCATTTTTCCATCCAGAATTCCAGGGCCATAGATCAAATGACTGTGCTTGTTTCACCCTTTAATTAATTTTGGCTTGAAAGGAGACTGAGAATAATCATCTCCCTCTTGGCTTGCTGCATTTCTGGGTGTGTCCCATCTCACACCCTAAACCTACCTGCGTGCTTAAATAATTTTTTGTATGCTTCATGTTATTGACAAATTGATAGTTTGGGTTTTTCTATCAGGACTGAGGAATTTCCAAATGCCTAAAGGGCAGTTAGAATTGCATTCCTTAGAAAAGAATCATAAATACCATTTGGAGTAATGGTAGTGATTATAGCTTCTGGAAGATTTCCTTGCTAACTGAGAGCTAGTTGAAGGTGCAAGGTGAGGCGATAAAGTGGGGAAAATGCTGCTTTGTCCCAGTTATTTGTAGATTATTCTGATTTGTTTCAGGTTAACCCGTTTCAGATTATTTTGAATTGTTGTTGCTGCTTTTAAAACAATTATTTTAATGTGTTTTATCATTGGTGTTATCATGGTGGGGGTGGTATTTGCTATTATTATGTATGTCGCCATGAGAGATTTGGCTATAGGGCGACTCATAAATTGGATAAATGAAGGGGGAAAAATAACCTGGACTGAGGCAAACCATTCTTGCAAATTGTACATTGGCAGAACCCAGGTTAGATGGAACTGACTCCCAGGCTGGCCCTTGCAAGCCCTTGCCTCAAACGGCAAAGCAGAAGGAGCGGTAAATCATGCTGCTCTGCCCGCTCTGCTCTCGTTGCATCCAGCAGGTGTTCCGGAGAGCCCCGCTAGCCACTCTCCCACCATGGCATTTGCCAGAGTGAAAGCAGCCGGCAGGACTCCCTAGAGCAGGTGCTTGCCCTCTGCTTCCATCTGAGAGGATTCTCAGAGCGAAACAGAGGACAGGTGGCTGCTCTCAGCCATCTGCCCTCAGCTTGTGCTGAGAATCCTCTTGGCAAGATGGTGGGTGGGGCAGATGGGTAGGGTCTCCAGAGAGCCAACGTGGCAGTAACAAAGGTAATGGGAAGGGGTGGAGGGCATGACAATGGAAGGGGATGGGGGTGCATATTACAGGAGAAGGGGTGGAGGGCAGGATACAGCAGCAGTGCATGTGGTCTCATGCCTCAGGAGCAGCAGAGCTTACACTGGGCCTGCTGATTCCTAGATGTTCAGACATGTTTACCACAGCCATGGTATCACAAAATGCCCTGGGCTTGATTATGACCCATGGCCCATCTCCATCTGTGCTCCAGTGTCCTAGTATAAGCCATTCTGTTGTAGACTGGAGTGGAAGCAGGGATGACTTTTCTTTCTGGTGAACCCCTTTTTTACAAGGGTTCCCCAGAAAACTAATTACTGATTGGTTTGGCACCAGTCAGGAACCACCTAACACCCCCTAGTACGTCCAGCTGCTTGGGGCATTTCAGAGCCTTATTGCCGAGGGCCTGTTCCGGCTGCCCGTCCCTAGGAACAAATAAAAGCATGCTTTGGATCTCCTTGCCCAAAGCCCAGAAACACAGGACTCAACAAAAACCTTGTGAAATTCCTAAAAATGCAAACGGTAGTTTTGTAACCATGTAGTCCTTCACAAGGGGAAGAGCTGAGTGAGAAT
Organism: Heloderma suspectum; assembly: GCF_057233095.1. NCBI lineage: Eukaryota > Metazoa > Chordata > Lepidosauria > Squamata > Helodermatidae > Heloderma > Heloderma suspectum. The sequence continues at coordinate 78,193,631 of NC_139462.1, forward strand.
TCCCTTTTAAAACTGGGAAGAGCAAGAAAAGAGCCAAGGTCCGTTTTAAGGTTCTAGTATGGATCCCATTGTTTTTTTTGGGACTGATCTGATCTGCAGAGGCCAACATATCCCTCTGTCATCCACATTGAATAGAAAGGAAGGTGTGGAGCATGGGGAAGGAATTAACCCCAGTCTTACATACCATCCTTTATTTCTTTCCAACTTTCCTGTGTTTTGTCCCATTTCTATAATAACTGCAGTCCACAACTTTTCCATGCCACTTTGTGCTACATACTCAGTCTCATCTTCTAGCCTCTATTATTGGATGTTAATTTCCCTTTTTAATTCTTCTTTGTTTTTTCTTTTTCTTTAGTAGTCTGTTTGCATCAAAGGTAAAATAATTAATCTCTTTCTTGGCCTTCTTTACCGCTTGAATTGTCCCAGGAGATTTAGTGAGGCCAAACAGTAAAGGCAATAATTTGTTAACCTTTCTGACTGGGCATATTCGTTAGCGTTAATTAGCCTATGTATGTGCACACACACTACATAGTACAGTAAAATACATCAGAAGAAAAGAGAAGCAAATTTGCATTTGTTTCTTAAGGTATGTTTCCTGAAATATAGTAACCAGAGAACAAGTAATCTTTAAATGTAATTTTGGAAATGCACTACAACTGATGGATTAGGTTAAATGAATGACCATTTCCTTTTTGAGAACATGGCATTGTATTTTTTTCAATGCCATCTCCATTTAATATATTAAGGCTGTTACCTTATACCTGCTGACCTGGGAGTAAGCCCCATAGAACACAATGGGATTTCTAAGGACGCATGTATAGAACTGTGTTGTAAAAACCAGGTCATAAGCAGCTAGACAGAGCTAAACTTTACAAAGCAGAGCCGAGAGCACTCTTCATCTCTTATTATAAAATGTTCTAGATTAAAAATAAACTACTCTGACTGAAAAGGAATCAGATTGACCTTTTACGGGAGTTAGAAACTACACTACCTACCTGCCAAATCCGTTCATAGACATTAGAGAAAACATTATTGCCTCGGTCTTTTTGATATAATAGTTTTTATTTTATTTTTTTAAAAAAGAAAACAAAATACAACAACAACATAAACACACAATACACATACACTAAAATATCTCTTAAGACTGTAAGATATCTACCTTTGGCTCCCCTTACACAACAAATACTCATTATTATTCTCTAGTTCTTTTTTAGTTGTATATCATACATTGAGTTCACAGACGTTATCTCATTTCTCTCCTAATTTTAACAACAAAAAAAGAGAATTAACCATCTCAAAGTTCAAAATCCACATACATACATTGATATCATTTTTCTCTATTACTTGTACGAATTCTATAAAAGGTTTCCAATCTAACATAAATTTAGTTGTTGATCCTTCTTTAATTATAATAGTAAGTTTTGCCATCTCTGCCAACTCCCATCATTTTCAAGATCCACTCGCTCACAGTTGGTATTGGTTCATTCTTCCACTTTTGTGCATACAATTACCTTGCAGCCATTGTCAAGTAGAGAAAGAGGGTTCCCCCCTTCTCTTTTATGTGTTTATCTGCTAGTCCCAATAAAAAAGTTTCTGGCTTTAATTCTTTAGTAGTCCTTAATATTCTTTGAGCTAAAGACTGTATTCGTTTCCAAAATATTTTAGCTTTTTTACAAGTCCACCATAAAAGATAAAACGTTCCCTCTTGATCTTCATTATTGCCTCATTCTTGAATGGGAAATCCACATGAGTAGCAGGCTTACTGCAATTCTAAGACAGATATAGGTACAGATGTACATCTCTGTGCATACTGCACATTGTGGGTGTGTAGGTGCAGGTGCCACATTCCTATCAAATCTTACATGCATTTGATCGCATGCAACACATCCTTCTGGTATGGTTATGCTTTGATCAGGACCACTGAGTTTAATGATAATATGTGTGGATCACATATAGTCACATCCAGGGTAAGGTGTAAAGCAGTGGAGGCTGGTGGCTCCAATGTTGGTGGGTTTCTGTATCCATTCCGGGTTTCAGTCAGAAACGGCCAAATCTCTGAAGGAGCTATTCAGGATGCCGAACCTATTTTGAGGATAGGGTTCAGCACCTTGGATAGCTCCTTTAGAGTTCTGCTGGTTCTGATTGAAATCCTAATGGATTCAGAGCCCCACTGAAATCACAGCCACCAGCCTCTACTGGTGTAAAGCAGGGGTGGGCAATATGTGGCCCTCAGGCTTCATGTGGTTTCTGCCGCCATCAGTGCAGCCCTTGCCACCACCACCCATTGCCCCTCACCGTCCTGCCAATAAAGAAAAATGGGCGGGGGGGGAGAGGAGTGGTTTGTCACCAAATTTCAATGGCCAACTGGTACAGAGTCTCAGGAAAGATCAATTTAACTTGAAAACAAGCTGAAGTTGACCATTCTACACCCCCATAGCAGCTCTGTAGTGGCTATGGAGGCACCAGAACAGACAATTTAGCTTGTTTTCCAGCTGAATTAGACCATTCTACGCCCCCGTAGCAGCTCTGTAGTGGCTATGGAGGCACCAGAACAGACAATTTAGCTTGTTTTCCAGCTGAATTTGACCATTCTACGCCCCCATAGCAGCTCTGTAGTGGCTATGGAGGCACCAGAACAGACAATTTAGCTTGTTTTCCAGCTGAATTTGTCTGCTCTAAATTTCTGTAGCAGTTTGCTGCTGAATTTCAGCAGCAAATCACTCCTCCTCCCCCTACTTCTTTGCCACCAGTAATGCAGCAGAATGAAGGTGCTGACTCCCCTCCCCACCCAGAGTTGCTTACCCTGATCTAAAGGCATATTATGCAACAATCTTGCTTGAAGGTAAGCAGCTCTGGGTCTCCTCAGTGCCTGGGAGAGGAGTCCGAAGCCCTTGTTCACCACCTGAAACTCCCTGAGTGGGATATGAATGTAAATACAGCTGATTATTAATAATAATGTGGCCCCTAGCTAGCATCCCAGGAGCCAGAGGATGCAGTGGATCTCCCCTCAGAGGCTGGAGACAGAGCTCCAACTTTGGAGGAGTAGATCCAGCAGAAGATTCCCACCCCTCCCAGCCACTATGGAAACCTCCCCAGGGGCTCCCTCTCCCAAGGGTCCACTCAGGCAAGGGAAAAATTGGTGTGGTACGGCTGTGCCGGTGGGCAGAGGGGACAGGACTTGGATTTGCTGGATCCAACAGTCTCTCATCCTCTGTCCACATCCCTGGGAAACATTTTGATGTGCTCAAGAACACATCTAAATATTTTCTTCCCATTGCCAGCAATGATAGGGAATTATTTTTCTTCTGTCCACAGACAGAAGAAAAATACTCAAAGCTTCACCTCCCCCTGACTTCCACCCTGTCAGCAAGAGCTGGTGGGCTTAGGATGGAGCGGAGCCTCCAGTTTCAGAGGCTCTGCTAGCTAGAGAGCTTAGGATTGCTCTATAAGTAAATCTCATATTAAAATGAAGTGTGTGTGTGTGTGTGTGTGTGTGTGTATATATATATATATATATATACACACACACACACACACACACACACAGGCAGCAAAAGGACTCTTGGGGAAGAGCCAAGCTTCACATTCACCAGCTCCACCTGATGGATCTCTTATTGGGCTGTACCACTTCAGATTGCAGAATTAAAAATATACTACACATATTAAACTACCATGTCAGGGTGAAGAGCGTAGGCTAGTTTGCCCCATCATTGCTAGTTTTAAATGTGCACAGTATTTCTTACATGATGACATATTCATATATTTCATCCTTCACCTGGAGTCTGAAAAGTGATACAGTCCAGGTAGGGATGGCACAGGTGCCCGATTCAATCTGGGAATCCAGCGGAACCACCCCTGCCCTCACCCCCGAGCCCTGCTCACCGAGCCCTTGCCCCTGCTCACCCCTTGCCTGTGTGTGGTGAATGGCTTACACTCATCCCGGTGGCCTTGTCTTCATGGTCGCCATTTTTTTGAAAAATAAAATGGCAATTGCAAAAATGCGCATATTTGTGCACACGCGAAAATGCACATTTTTGCAACTGCACATATTTGCGTATGTGCGAAAACTAGCATTTTTCAAAAAATGTTCATTTTGCACACACACAAATATACACAAAAATACGCATTTCACACAAGAGAATATGTGCATTCACAAAATGCGCATTTTCACACACAAAAAGACATGCACAGTTTTGCAGTTGCCATATTATTATTTTTTAAATGGCGACCATGGAGCTCAATGACACTGCTTGTGTGAGTGCGGGCTGCTCGCTAAGTGTGGAAGGAGCTCGAGTGTGGTCCGGGGACCGGCAAGCAGGGGAAGGGGCTGGGCGGGCATCCGGAGAACCTGGACAGGGGTGAGTTCGCACATCCCTAAGTCCAGCCACAGGTACAGCTCATGAGACTCAACATTGTTTGTTTTGGGCTGTTAAATTAAAATGTCAGTTATTAGCTACATGCAAATATATACCGGAGTGTGTTCCCTTGTAATTTTTTTTTTTTTTAGTTCATGTGTCAAATTCTGTTAGTTCAGTAATACGATTTTTAGTATTTTTGACGGGGCTGGTTTTGTCAGCTTTGACAATCAACAACATAATAAAGCGTTCTAGCGTGTCTCATACAGTACTCTAATAATTTGTTATGCCAATATAATATTTAGAGTAGATTTTTGCCAACAAAATTCTAAGGTGAATTGATCTCACACACACACACACACAGTGGTATACTATTTTAAACATTTTCCCTCACTGCCTTGGAGACTTTTAGTGAAAACCCAGGCTATTACTAAATTAATTTTAGTATTAATTTACACACCATACTTTTAAAAGATGCCAAAAATGTTGTACAACACTGTTGGCTACAGACTGGTTGTGGAAAATGGTAATGCCAATTATTAGGGCCAATTTAGAACATACAGACCTATCCTGTGCTGTGGCCACAGGCTGTGGGCCAATACTGCCATTATGTTGGCAGTGGAGAAGCTCCTGCAGCAAACAAGCAGAGGCTGTCACACAGTGCATTGCAGCCTTCATCTTGGACTGGTCGGAGAGATTATCCCAGAATTTCAGGAGAGCTTTACAGTGACATCATTAGAGAAGCAGGTCTCTAGCAATGAATAAACTCATGCCTTCTACAAGAATGTGTCAAGAACATGCTAACCTCAGTTTTTTAAATGCTGCACTAGGATTGGGGTTATGCATGGATATGCCTATTACTTATCTCTTGAAGATATCTTGGTATGAGAAATCAGATCTCTATATGTAACTTGGTTTTCAGTTATCAGCCTTCATGCCACAATGGTGGCTAATTTGGCTGATGGTTTCCATAAGTGCCCCAGTTGAGAAGGCTCTCTCTGTTGTAGCCACCCCTCTACCTTCATTCAGCAGATGTCCCCAGAGGGAACCTTGGAGGATGAACTAAAGATCCAGGCAGGTACATATGGGAAGAGATGTTCCTTTAGGGCACAGTCCTATTGGGTTGCTGCCCACTAGATGGAAACCTCTGATCTTGGAGGTTTCCAGGTATATTCTGTTCCCTGCCAGGCTGCTGCCAGAAGGGCAGGAGAAATGACAGAAGCAATTTCTGCCTCTCCATCTTCCTTTTAAAATGTTTCCACTAGAGGGGCCTCTGAGCCCATGGAGTTGCCCTGGCTGGGGTGGGCCCAGCGTGCGGAGGCCACAGGATACATCATATCCCGGCCTCTCCTTTTTCCCCTCCCCATCATCTGGCATGCCTCCTTTTTCCTCCCGCAGTCCTCGTCTGAGGTCATCACACCAACCTCGGAATAGAAGCCACTGCAGAGCTTTCTGCAGCAGCTGAGTGTGGGCGTGAATATCTGAGCAGGGATTTTCATTTCTGAGATCAGAGCACTGTCTATGGCCTTGGAGGTGAAAATCCCCAGTATCCTATCACCCCTCAGACAATGTCTAGGGGCCACAGGATTATGCCTTCAATATTGTGGTCCCAAGCCATTTAGAGCTTTAAAGGTCAACACCCGGGAGGTTCACCTGGCCCTATGCTGCTTTCTTTTCGACACTGGATGATTTTTTTATTTATTTGCCCAGGGCTCTTAGTTTTTCTGGTTTTATGCTTGAAATCCATCTGCTTTCTTATGATTTATTTTATTGTTGATGTTTATTATGTATGATAGCTAAATCTTCACAAGGCACTCTGAAAGCTGTGGCTGAAAAGTGGCTAATAAATCATTTAAATAAACAAATAGATAAATACGTACAATTGTGATGACTTCTCAGTACATCACTAGCTCCCTCTCACAGCATTTGTGGCTAAGGGCTTAGCTTGGCAGCTCTTAGTTCACCCTATTTCCAGAGCCCGATTCAGGCATTTGTTATGCGTATTGAAGAAAGGCTTAGTGGGAATGCCTGGGGCTAACCCTTACCCCTTGATGATGATGCACACACCAGCCGTGTCCTTGGCCAACATGTGGTTGGCACCAGAAGTGTGCTGCTCCTATGCACATAGTGTTTCCTTCATGGAGAGAGGAATCCTGATTGACCAGAGCTCTTGTCCCTGTGCTGAAAACCATCCATATTTCTCCCTTCAGAAGCATCCCCTCTTCACATGGATGCAGTCATGCATCAGACAGTGGGCATGGCCAGCACACATGGAGGTGTCAAGGGGCATGGCTAGCTCTTCTTATTTCCAGTGGCTCCTTCATGTGTGGTAACAGGATGCCTAAATAGGGTTCAGATATGAGCCCTAATTTTTATTGGTAATTCTGTTTTTATGACTTTTTATTTATCAGGAAAGAAGAGATACTGGATGTCTTCTAGGTTTCTGTTTTAGCTCTCAGAAAGGGAACTTTTACTTTGAAATTTGTAGCAAATGTTTAGTTTAGAAAACTCTTGATGAAAAGTTCACTCCATTTTAGCGTGTGCATCATGGTTCTGCATATCAGTGTTCTGCATAAGTGATATCAAAATAAGAGCACATTCCAGTTAACTCTCTGGCTCAAAGAAAAGAAACAAAGAAACAAATGAAAATATTTGCATAAACAGATTGTCAGTTACTGTAGTATCTTGATGTTGGAACTGCTCTCCAAGGGCTAAGTTGGCATGAAAATAGAAACTTCTAAATAATTAAAAATGACTCAAAAGCGTTTCTTAATTCTTTCTATGAATAGGTTTTGAAGTGCATTTCATTAAGTGCCTTTGGCGAGGCATTATTTTTAAGCTTTAAATCAATATTTACTGCCTAAGACACCCTGCCTTTTCAGAGGACATTTGCCATTAAGACCGTAAACTCTACCCACAGTGAAAATAATTTGAGCAACTGTGCAGAAGCAGAGTAGGATACTTATGATAATATATTACTAGAATCTGCTAACATTCATATTTGAAACACAAATGGTATGCAAGAAAAATAGCCTCAAATGTTCCATAATAGGGGTGGTGGTGGGAGGAATACAACATTCTGCATCTAGATGGCTAGGGAAACATCAGTCATGTAGATAAATTCTAGAAGACTACCCATGTTAGCCTGTTGCCTCAAAAATAGCAAAGATACATTAAAGACTGATTTGTTTGCTGTGGAATGAGCATCCTACTTCATCAGATGCATGAATGCTTTTGCCCCGGAGTGGAAAGACATTAAATCTCCAGATCTTTTCAACGTCAGTGCACCAGCCATTGGCCATGCTGGCAGGAGCTTCTGGAAGTTGAAGCCCAAAACATCTGGAGATCTACCATCTGTGCATCCCTGCTCAAGCCAATGGAGGTTCATGCCACAATACATCTGTTAGTGCCACAAGAATCTTTGTTATTTTATTTAGATACTTAAGCTCAGTTCAGGCATTCTTCTCCTCACACAATGATGGGGAGAGCAGGGATGGTCCAGCTAGCTCTGCCCTCTCCATTGCATCCCCATTGCCTGCTTGGCCACCCTCCACACATGGGATGGTGAAGTTCTGCTGCAGGGAGCCTACCGTACTTGTGTCAGCTTCCTGTGTGACTCAGAACCTTGCACCATCAGGGTTCTAAAACTTACAGGGAGCTTCCCCAAGTACAGCAGGCTCTCTAGTAAGATGTTCACCCTCAAACATGTAGAGACTGGCGGGGCCAGATACAGGAATGTGACAGAAGGGGAGGAGCTCACTAGTAAGTCCCCATTCGCACCTCACTCAGTTCTAATCACATGAGGAGAAGTATGCTTGCATAGGGCTTTAGACTTTCCTTGAAACTGAATATCAGGAATATCCTGTTTTGAGGATGCCCTAAGCCCATCTGCATGGGCTTATCTGCATGCGTGGGCAGCCATTATCCACAGTGCTCCAGAGTGACATTCCATCAGGGATATTTGGGGAAATTAAAATGGCCGCCTGCTGCTGCTGTTACCAGATAACCCTGTGGCCAAGGTCCCAGGCAATTTGGGCTCTGGTAGGTGCTTGAAGCTGAACGGAGTTGAAGTCAGGCCTGGGCAATACAGTGTATATGATGGGGTATAAATGATATGACACAATGAGTCTGAATGAAAAGGATATTTAGATAATGGAAATTCTTTTCTGTCCTGCCTGTATCCTGAGAGCAATTTATGATGTGAGTAAGTCCTTTCATTCAGACCATGTTGATGCTGCCACATGGGGCAAGCAATGTCTGACTTGATATCGCTTCCAATCCTGCCACCATTTTTGGTAGCAGTTAATTGTCATGAGTGACGTGGCTAAAAAATGTACTGCTACCCACCAGCCAATCATCACTGGGAAGCAGTAGTAGTACTGGAGTAGGCGAGTGCTCCACTGGATGTTTCCCCAGAAATGACTAGGCCGCTCTGTTTGGCGGAATTTACTCACAGATTAACTGGCCATTAGAATTACACAAAATATGAACTCAAAGCAGCTCAGACACTGTTAATTTGAGAATTGGGGAGCATTGCTGAATACAGCACTTTAACATGAGTTTGACTGCTAGATATGTGCATATCCACAAGCAGACTAATGGCTTTACTGCTTACTTCAGCTAGTCTTTCAGCTTCAGGCTATCTACATGGAAGGCAGCATTGAAGGAAATATGGTGGCACCTGGAGGTTGTTCACACATGCATTCATCACTTGATGACTACAGGTGGTGATTTGCATATGTGAATGGGCCATCACAGTCAGAACTTTTCGTCTCATGGCACATCAGGGAAACTTCTGTGTTTCTTAAAGGTATCAACTGTCATATTCTTTTGTGTATTTTGAAGAACTTAATAATCATGTTATATTACATACTGTGCATAACATAATGCTAAACTGGAGAGAGAGCAACAGCAGAATCCTATGCATGTCTATGCAAATGTTAAGTCTCATTGAGTGCAATGGGGCTTACCTGGAAGTAAGTACATATAGGAGACTTCCCCAACCTGGTGCCCTTCAGATGTATGGGAGTTGGGGATGATGGGAGCTGTAGCCCAACACACATCTGTAGGGCACCAGGTTGGGGAAGGCTGACATATAGTATGTCACCCAAGAGTTGTACATGCATGTTTGAAGTGGTCTCTAGTCTTCAGGAAGCTTATAGGCTGCTGCTATATGATATGCCTCACATTTCCAAAACTTCTGGTTAAAAGATAATAATACCCTGGATGGAGAATGTGAGAGAATAAAAGGCATACATGGTTTGTCATATTGTTGCCATAGGAGCTGTGTTTTCTTGAAAGTCAGAATTTTACTTTCAGGAATTCTAACTTAGTTCAAGGATTTAAATTTGGCTTCTACAATGCAAATAGTGCACATTAATCATGGGTGCTAGGGAAGCTGGAGGAGGAATCTAACAGTAGCACATGTTAGTTGTGCTTTGTTTTTAAGGTAACTGCAGAGGGCTGAAGGTAACAATGCATTTGAACAGAGAACATGCTATATAGATAAACTATTTTAGAATATGAGTTCCTCATATAAATGTAAGTTGAGGTCACCAAGGCAATACTTTGAGGCTAATAGTAAATCAGAGAGAGAAAGAAACACTGCTGAGGTTGGAGGACACCTTCAGGATCAGAAGCATCTTGCCCAGGAACATGATGGGCATGTTCCTGGGGAACATTAGCAGAAAAAGGTAATTGTCCACATGTCCTGCTTGTGGGCTTTCTGTACGGGATCTGGTTGGCTACTATGGAAAAGCCATTGGTCTGGTAGATAGGCCTTTGGTCTGATCCAGCAGGGCTCTTCTTATGTTTGCATGGTTCTTAAAATTCAATGCATGCAATTACAGAGGTGTGGAAGAACAGGGTTGCCAACTAACCAGGAAAAAAGGATCAGTCACAGTTGTTGTAGTTGTAGTTGTTTTATTTAAATCTTTGGACTAGTTGCTAGAATACCTTGTTTAAAACCTAGAAATTTCTGCTGATGGCTAGAATTCATTAAAATAAATCTGAAATTTTCTGAGTAAATGCCAGCAACAGTGTCTGCATTTGAACTGTGTAGCATACATATGGCCAATGACCATGCTGGCTGGCAATTATGGGGGTTGCAGCCAACATATTTGGAGGCCACCAGCTTGGGGAAGGCTGCATTAAGATACCAGGATATTGAACTCGGCTCCAGCATGGTGGTCAGCATGTTGATTCTTCAACAGCCCCCTACACACACACACACACACACCTGCCAATATCAGCCATAGGAGGAAAATCAGTCAGAAGCAGCTTTTGCTAGAAGCCATTCCCTGTGATCTGACATAGTTCTCTAGGCTCCTGGTCCTGACCAGGTACCAGATTTGTGAAATCAAAAGTTGGTATCCTTTGGAGAGAAAACGGCAGTACCCCAAACATTTTTTCCTTTGGTTACCACTGCTGAAATTTCAATCAGATTTAGGATCTCCAAAACGATATTTCCATGTTTTGAGAAAATCTGCAGAACTGTTTATTCAATTTATAACCTGCTTTTGTGCCCAAATACAGTCACTAGCATAAAGTCATTCTAAACAATATCAATTAATACTGAGGAATTAAAAACTGAGCATTAAAGAAAGCTTTGAAAAGAGTCAGGCACTAGTGGTCTGACCTAGCTAGCATTTGGGAACATTCTTTGAGGCCTACTTCCTCCATTTGCTCTGGAGGTAAGAGTTATCCTTGCAGAAACTGGATTTACAGTGTGGTAGAACCCACGGGTGATATATTCCTGTCCTGTCATACATTCAGTCCTATATTCAGATTAGATGCTGCCTCCATGTGTACAATCTGTTTTCCTTAGTTATCTCCCTGTGGAACAATTTGCCTCTGATACAATCTAATTTATGCTATACATCAGGGGTAGGCAATTTCAGGAGGTCCAGGGGTCATTTTTGCCCTCCCGCACAGACTGCTTCCTGCAAACCACACACTCTCCCCCCACAGGTGCTGGGGAAAACATGGTGTCTGTAGTAGCTATGGAGACAAGCTAATTTTGACCCTTTTTGGTGCTCCGTAGCCACTGCGGATGCCATTTAAAACATACATATATATGTATGTATGTATGTATGTATGTATATGAATTTAGGGGCAGTGGGGGACGCATGCACCACACAAGGCATGTGTTTCCCACCCCTGCTATACATAAGAGTGCACCTTAAAGTGACAGTTGTAGTTGTGTTGGCTGGAGAGAAGTGTTCCAAGAAGTGTGAGTGTGTGTGTTTGGTAAACTCCCTTCAGCCAACTGAAGGAATAGGTCTCTTCATCAAAAATCACCTTGAGTATGATATGGTTGAGAGAGCAATCCAGTCCATAAAACAGCTCATAAAGAAGGTGGAAGATGCACATATAGGGATGGGGGAGAATTCCGCCATGGACCCCAATGAGGCCAGATTCCAAGAATCTGGCCCCATTGGGGCCTGTAGTGGAATGGAGCAGTCACCTCTGCCTCCCCCCGGAATCCATCCGGATCAGATCTCTCTGTGCATTGATCCTGCGGAGCCGGCTGCCTGCTCCGCATTGCTGGCAATACGGACAGCAGCCATTGCTATGCCATATCTCTGTACTAAGTCTCCAGACGCAAATGGCATAGTGGGCGCCATTTGCAGCCATAAAGCTGGTAGATTAGCCTAAATGCAGCCATTTACTGCTGCATTTAGGCTAATCTACCAGCTTTATGGCCGCAAATGGTGCCCACTACACCATTTGCGTCCGGAGACTTAGCACAGTGATACGGCACGGCAATGGCTGCCAGCCATATCACCATTCGCCAGCGACGTGGAGCAGGTGGCCAGCTCCACAGGATCAACGTGGAGCAGAGCCAGGCTGGACGGATTCCGGGGAGAGGGATGGATCTCCTCCCCCCGCCTGTGGATCCCCCCAGCCAGAACGGGGTAAGTGATCCTCCCATCCCTATTCACATGTGGATCTGTATCTGGCACTGCTGGAATATCAGAATACACCAGTTACTGGAATGATGCATATGATGCAATATGTTTCGTAACTGGAAGTATTATGAAAATGGCTGCAGTTGTCTCAAGAGAACTAAGTGCTATTTAACATTCATCAAGTAATGCCCCATGCTTTTTTATATTTTTTCCAATATGTTACTTTAATCCGTGCCCATTTACTACTGTATTTTCCACATGAAAGACTAGGGATGTCAGAGAATTCTGCCAAGGATCTCAGTGAGGCCGAATGCCAGTACATTCGGCCCACCGAAATCTGTGGCGGAACGAAGCCCCCCCCCCAAAATGGGCCCAGAATGGAGCACCTACCTGCTGCCGTCCGCGCTGTATTGAGAATGGTGGCCACATCTGCGGCCGCCATTCGCTTCTTCCATATAGCCGTGATAGGCAAATGGCGTTCCTGCGTTAGCCATGATAGGCTACATAAGTATTTACCTAGCCTATCATGGCTAACGCAGGGATGCCATTTGCATCCCTGCGAAAGCCATGATAGGCTGCATAAGTATTTACATAGCCTATCACGGCAAAAAAAAGGGAACGCAAATGGCGGCAGCTACGGCGGCCACCATTTGCGTTCCCTTTTTTTTGCCGTGATAGCCTATGTATATATTTACGTAGGCTATTATGGGGGGGGGAATGCAAATGGCGTAGTGGCCACCATTTGCGTTCCTTTTTTTTTTTTTTTGCCATAATAGGCTACGTAAATATTTACGTAGCCTATTACAGCAAAATAGGCTGTAGCTGCCGCCATTTGCATTCGCTGTTTTGTTTTGTTTTGTTTTTTGCCGTGATAGGCTACATAAATATTTACATAGCCTATCACAGCAAAATACAGGGACACAAATGGCGGCGGCTATGGCTGCCACCATTTGCGTCCCTGCAGGCTGCTCAGCGGCTGGATGTCCGGCTGTGGGCGGCCCCAGCCGGTGGCTCTGTGGAACCTCCGCAGAGCAGAGCTGGCTGGAGAGAATTTCGGGGGGAGGGACGGAGCACCTCCACCCCAACGCAAATGTCACCCTTTGAAAAGGTAAGTGACTTTTGTACATCCCTATGAAAGACACCTTCACTGAAATGTAGCATCATGGCATTGAAATGTATGTTTGTTGTGTACATCTGTATTTGTGTGCAAGAGACCAGAAAAAGGTTGTAGTGTAAGTAGCAGAAAATATCCTGTGAAATTATAAATATTTGTACATTTATATAGTAATCATAAATCAAATTTGTTACATGTAAATCAGAATTTAAGGCTGTAAGCAATTCTTCTAAAATACATTGTAAAATAATTCAGAATTATTAATTGCAGTTGGGTAATGTGCAGTGCAATCCTATATAAGCAAGCCTCATTAAATTCCGGACTTATTCTCAGGTAAGTGAATATAGGATTACAGCCTAAACAATTTGTAAAATGGGATTTTAATCTACATATATTGACACAGCATTTTCATTAAGCCAGCAATAAATTTATTTGTGATCAGTGTAGAACAGGCTGTGACAACAAAGCATCAGAAAACATATTTTTTAAAAGTTGGTTTGTCATATTTGAACTCCAGGTGAAACTTAATGGACATCAAAATAATGTAGAGGAATGGCTAACTGAATGTAAAAGTTGCCTAAACCTAATATTGGACTTGTTGGTTTCCAACAAGTTGTACTCTAAAGACTATTATTGTCCTTAAATAAATTGATGCAACTACATACAGTTGTCTTTTACTGATTCCATTAATTCATTATCATATATATACTGGAGTTTTAAAAATCCATGATGCTGTATAAGGTTCATAAATTTGAAGAATGATCTCGGGTGAAATTAATATATTTCCAGACAGCTTGTACATATCTTATGTAACTCTTCAGTTTGTTTACAGAACCAAACACCCAAGAGAAATGTGAATGTACATTAGCAAATGGAGATGCTCTATCTCTGCCAAACCCAAAAGTTCCAATGCTGAAGAAAATACTAGGGTTAAATCCTCCCAACCTGCCCCCACCCCCTGCCCTTCCCCTTCCAGTTAAAAAATAAATAAAAATCTGGTACAGCAAATTCCAGTTTTTCATGTGTGGTCTCTCACATCTTCTAAGATGAAAATGATATGGTAACGCCACCATGTGAGGACTTAACAACATCATGTAATAACATGTGAATATACACTGATTCTAATAGCTCGGTCCTATGCATGTGTACTCAGTGAGATCAACAAGACTTATTTCCAGGTAAGTGTATATAGGATTGCAACCTATTTAATTTTAAGTTGTCCCAGTATGCGTTGTCAGATATTCTACCTGAGAAAGCCATAGAGGCAGGATAAAAAAATTATTCTCATATAAACAAAGGTAGAATGCAAAGGGATAATTCCCCTAAGATTAGAGCAGAGCAGCCCAGCCACAGCAGTTTAACTAGGTAGGTGCGAAAGGAATAAATTACTTGCTTCCAAATAGCGCTAAGTAATTCTTGAATCAATATGATACAATGATCATTGATTTCCTTCCTATCTTAAAATACCCTCCCTGCCTGACTTCTATGTCTAGCCTTAGTACAACAGCATCTCCAGCATAATGAGGTCCGGATTTATGCTAAAACTATTTTTTTTAGAAGTCTTTGACCAGTCACAATCTCCTTGGCTTTATTGGCATCCACAAAAACTGATTTATTGTTCCCTTGTGCTGCTGTAAGCATCATCCTCTGGGCTCCAGCAGCACAGTACATAGGACCAAAGCTTACATGACTATATGATATGAGGTTATGCTTCCCATTCTTTGCTTTAGAAGTAAAACTTGAATGCCATCTACTGGTCCACAGTACTTAACATATATAATATATAACTAAGAGATTTTCCAGTCTGTCAGTCAGAGTATTTGATACCTATGACCTTTATTAACAGAGCACTGCAAAAAAAAAAAAAAAAATCTTTAAAATAGTTACTTGAATGGTGAAACTCAGCAAAATGTGTAAGCTCAGTGTTTTGGATCCAGGGCACGCATTCATCATCTAGTTCCTGGTAGCAATAGAGGAGAACATTGTTCTACCTAATCTGCAGTTCCCAAACCAATAGGATAAGTGGAATGCGGATATCTCATTGTATTCACACTTCTCTGAATTGAGCAATGCAGTTCTCCAGTCCAAAACCGCATACACCTATTTATATATTACGGAAAGGTGGTCACAAATATGAATGCATTTGTAAAAATAATGTACAAAAGGACATTATATTAGGGGAAACTGCTTGCAAAAAAAGTGTATATTAGGCAAAATTGGATAAAAATGTGAACATTTGGAGAAATGCACATGAAAACGCATACAATTTTTGGGTGTGGATATCTCTTTAAAAATCACAAACTGATACAGAAACAGGATGGAATGAACTTAAAACAGGAAACTGGAAGGAATAGAAATTTACAGATTCATCTATCCCTAGTTCCTGGTGTTAAGACAAATCCTGAGTGTCACTTTTCATGGCACATGGTTTCAGCATAACATTTTACTGGAAGCATAGCCACAACTTCCACAAAGGAGATGCAAGCAGACAATAAGAGATGGGAAAAAAGCATTTTGAGGTGCATATCACTAACAGCATCAAGGTCAACAATAAGAATTATTTAAATACATCAGAAGCAGGAAAGAAGCTAGGGAGGCAGATGACAGCAGTTGGACCATTGGATGACAATGGAGTTAAAGGACTACTAAAGGAAGATAAGGAGATTGCCAAAAAGCTGAATGAATTCTTTTCATCTGTCTTCACTGCAGAAGATATAGGACAGATACCTGTGCCTGAACTGATGTTTTCAGGAACTGAGGCAAATAGCAGTGACAAAAGATGAAATTCTCAACCTTATTGAGAAATTGAAAGAAAATAAAGCAGCAGACCCAGATGGTATCCATTCTAGAGTTGTTAAAGAACTCAAATATGAAATTACTGATCTTCTAACAAAAATATATCCCTAAAATCAGCCTCTCTACCAGAGGACTGGAGAATGGCCAATGTAACACCATTTTTTAAAAAGGGATCCAGGGGAGATCCAGGAAATTATAGGCCAGTTAACCTAATGTCTCTTCCAGGGAAATTGGTTGAAAGTAGGGATGTGTGAACCCACCCCTGTCCAGGATCTCCAGGTGCCCGCCCAGTCCCTGCCCCCACTCACCAGTTCCCAGACCGCGCTCGAGCCCCTCCCATGCTTGGCGAGCAGCCGGCATTCATCCCAGCAGCCTTGTTGAGCTCCACAGTTGCCATTTTTTGAAAAATAAAATGGTGATCACAAAAATGTGCATATTTGTGTATGTGAAAATGTGCATTTTGCAGATGCACATATTTGCATATGCACAGAAATGCACATTTTTGCAAAAATGCGTATTTTCGCGCAAACACAAATATGCACATTTTTGCCATTGCTATTTTATTTTTCAAAAAATGGCGACCACAGAGCTTGATGAGGCCACTGGGGTGAGTGCAGGCTGCTCATCAAATGTGGGCAAGGGGCAAATGGGGAATGGCAAGCAGATCTCGGGGGTAAGGGCAGGGGTGGTTCCACCTGATTTCTGGATTGAATTGTGTGCTTGTACCATCACTAGTTGAAAGCATTATTGAAGATAAAATTAGTCAGCATATAGAAGGATAAGCTCTGCTGAAAGAGAATCAACATGGCTTCCACAAAGGTAAGTCCTGCCTCATTAACCTTTTAGAGTTCTTTGAGAGTGCCAATAAACATGTGGACAGGGGTGATCTGGTGAACATTGCCAAAAGCCTTTTGGAAGTCCAAGTAAACAAAGTTCCTCACCAAAGACTCCTGAGCAAACTTAATAGTCATGGAATAAGAGAATGTGTCCTCTTATGGATCAGTAACTGTTAAAGAACAGAAAGCAGAGAATAGGAATAAATGGTAAATTCTCCCAATGGAGGGATGTAAACAGTGGTGTCCCCCAGGGATCTGCATTGGGACCAATGCTTTTCAACTTCTTCATAAATGATCTGTAATTGGAGTGAGTAGTGAAGTGGCCATGTTTGCTGATGACACCAAATTATTAAGGGTGGTAAAAACAGCAACAACAACAAAGGATTAAGAAGAGCTTTAAAACGATCTCTCCAAACTGGGAGAATCAGCATCAAAATGGCAAATGCGGTTCAGTGTAAGCAAGTGTAAAGTAAAGCATATTGGGGCAAAAAATCCCAACCTTAAGTATAAGCTGATGGGATCTGAGCTAGTGGTGACCAATCAAAAAGGAGATCTTGAGGCTGTGGTGGACAGCTCAATGAAAATGTCGATGCAGTGTGCAGCTGCTGTGAAAATGGCAAATTCCATGTTATGCATAATTAGGAAAGGAATTGAAAATAAACTGCCAAGATGATACTCTCTTTATTAGGGATGTACGAAACTCCCCTTACCTGGCTCCGCCGGGTTCCGCTGGGGGGGAGGCGCTCTGTCCCTCCCCCTAGAATCCTCCCCCCCGGAATCCTTGCCGGCCGGCTCCACTCCACGGGGATTCCGCGGAGCTGCTGGCTAGCAGGGACACAAATGGCGGCAGCCGTAGCCACCGCCATTTGTGTCCCTGTAGTCACCTGTGATAGGCTACATAAAGACTTACGTAGCCTATCACATCTGGCTTAAAAAAAAAAAACCACGCGTACGCAAATGGTGGTGGCTACGGCCGCCACCATTTGCGTTCCTTTTTTTTGGCCGTCTTAGTCTACGTAAATATTTACGTAGACTAAGATGGCGAAAATAAGGGGGAATGTAAATAGCATCCGCTACGCTATTTGCGTTCCCCTTATTTTCGCTGGCTTAGTCTACGTAAATATTTACGTAGACTAAGATGGCCAAAAATAAGGAACGTAAATGGCGGCGGCCGTAGCCGCCGCCATTTGCGTATGCGTTTCTTTCTTTTTTTAAGCCAGACGTGATAGGCTACATAAGTCTTTACGTAGCCTATCATGTCTTGTAAAAAAAAAAAACCCCGACAAGACTGCAAATGGCGGCGGCGGCAGCCGGTCAGAAGACCAGCCGCCACAGCTGCTGCCGCTGAAGCCACCACTGGAGCCGCCGCCGCCCGGAAGATTCGCCCCAGGTAAGTCTCGTCCCAGGGGGGATCCGTGGGGGGGGCGGGGAGGCAGGCCGTTCCGCCACAGATTTTGGGGGGCCGAATGCACTGGCATTCGGCCTCACCGAGATCCATGGCGGAATCCTCTGCCATCCTTACTCTTTATACAAATCTATGGTGCAACTGCAGCTGGAATACTCTGTACAGTTCAAGTCACCACACCTAAAGGATATTGTAGAATTTGAAAAGGGCAGAAAAGGGCAACTAAAATGTTCAAGGGGCTGGAGCATCTCCTCTATGAGTGGAGATGCTCTAGGGATTGTTTAGCTTAGAGAAGAGGTGAGTAAGGGAGCCATGATATAGGTGTACAAAATGCATGGTGTGGAGAAAGTGGATATGGAATTTTTTTTTCTCCCTTTCTCATAATACTAGAACCTGAGGGCAACCTTTGAAGCTGATTGGTGGGAGATTCAGGACAGATAAAAGGAAGTACTTCTTCAAATAGTGCATAGGTAAACTATGCAATTCGCTTTTCCAAGATGTTGTGATGGCCACCAATTTGGATGGCTTTAAAGGGGGATTGGAACATTTTTACTCTTGAACATGCAAGATATAAGATGTGCTGTATCCCAGGATGTTTAGGTCATGGGAAGGCATGGTTGAACATGGTGAATATTTTTACTCTTGAACATGCAAGATATAAGATGTGCTGTATCCCAGGACGTTTAGGTCATGGGAAGGCATGGTTGGTCTCAAATCTTACTACACATTTAAAAGGGCATATTCAGTGCCCACTCCATAAAAACATTTCAGAATCCTCAGGTGTTTTTTTACTATATTAAAATACAAATGTAACATTTCTGGTTCTGTGCATTCACTATAGCAAGTTGCTACACATTGTCTGTGCAAACAAGCCAGAAAGAATACAAAAAGAGTAGTGATGGCCACCACTTTGGATGGCTTTAAAGGGGGGTTAGACAAATTCATGGAGGAAAAGGCTGTCAGTGGCTACTAGTCCAGATGCCTATATGCTACGACCAGTATCAGGGGCAGTATGCCTACACCAGTTGCTGCTGCACTCGTGTCCTGCTTGTGGGTTTCCCATGGGCAGCTGGTTGGTCATTGTGTGAACAGAATGCTGGACTAGATGGATCCTTGGTCTGATCCAGCAGGGCTCTTATGTTCTTATAGCCCTTTAATTTGCACTTCTCTGCAAATCCAAGCGTTGCTTCCCCCTATATATTTTGCAGGTGTCTTGTCACTGACAGAAATAATATGTTTTTGAATTGATATGACAGGACTGGCAGGATATGGAAAACAAGGAGAGAAAACTGTTTCTGCTTCTTTATCAGTGCACACACACACACACACACACACACAAACTTTCTTGGAAAAATCGATTTAAAGATGCTAGGGTCCTTCCCTCTCCCCCCCGCCCCATCTCTATCATGGTAATATCTTGGTCCTTTCAAAGACTGCACAGAGGTTAACATAATAATCCACCATTTGCTGATGGAACAATGCATTCCATCTTCTGATGCGGACGACAATTTCATTAGAGGTACCAAATATGGATAATGTTAATACAAGGAACGACATAAAATTGAGAGTTATTATAGGTATAATCATTATGTGTCTGCTTATGATTGCTTTTTGCCCTGTTATCACCAACATTCACACTTCATGAATGCAGAGAGGTCAGGATGCAAGTCACAAAGTATGCAAAAGGCTTTAAATCATCATTGCCTATAAGCTTTCTGCAACTACAGCTTAATTGCAGCACCACAAAATAATATTAATAAAATTGTCAGCTACTCATGCAGAGCTAATGTGAATTTAAGTTCCAGATTATTTGAAAAATAAATTAGATCTTGAAAGGTATTTTTAAGTATAATAATAATAGCATATGAATCCCTATCTGGATTCACAGTGCAGTTTTATATCAGACAATAATGCTCTTTAGTCTCCAGCTACTAGCTGTATCTGCCACTTTCCAAATTGATATAATGAAGGTTAATGTATGTTCTTGGGCAGTATTCATACCAAGAGACTACTGGTCCATCTAGCTCAGTATGGTCTACAAATGGGTTTCAAACAGGGTCTTTTCCTCACCTTTACTGGAGATACCAGGAACTGAACCAGAGAACTTCTTGCACTCTGCTACAGCCCCTCCCCTGATCAAAAATAGAGGAAAGGGGTCCTTAATGAAATGTACAAGCACCATAATCTGATACTCTGTAATTTGAGACAAATCATCATCCCTCTGTAGCTTTCCAATAGAAGCTATGGTGGCCAAAAAATGTAAAAGGGGGTTGGGTGCCCACTCTCTCCCGTCCATAATTTGAGCACTGCTCTTGGCAACATTTTCCCATTTCCAGCTTCATTTTTAAAGGTTCTGTACCAAATAAATCTGAACTCTGCTCTATGCGTTAGTTTAAATCTACACCTGAGATATGGAGCAGTATCCAATGCTGCTGCTGCATTGAGTTCCATCCTAGAAGAAAAGAGAGATATCAATGTAATAAAATAAATATATGCTAAAAACAAACACAGATTTTAGCTGTAAATATTTGATTTTTGTATATTTGAGGTTTGGATGTTTGCTTTACTGTCACTGTGTTTTATTAATTATTTGAAGTTTATTGTTTGTATTTTTTCTTGGAAGCTGCCTTGAAAGGGCTTTTTCCCTTAAAGGCCACCTAAGAACATTTAAAATAAATAAATAAAAAATACTCTATGAGCATTGGAAGTTTTGCCTACTCTCTTCATCTGATTTCTGAATCTTCACCAGCTTGACTCCCCATGAACTAATCTTTTCTTTAAATTGTGGGTTAGAAACCTGCCTTTAAAAGACACATAAGCTTCAGAGGGAGCAATCCTATGGCTCCTGGATAGCAGCTAGACGGCCATAGGATATCGTGTTATCTGGCAACCAACCTCGGAGCCCGTGCTCTGAGGTCGCTTCCCAGAGAACTGACCTCCCCCCACTTCCATGCTGCCTTGGAGGCAGCACAGAACAGCCCCATCCTCCGCACTCGCAAGAGGAGCACAGAGCTGCCAAAAAGGGGTGTGGCTGGGGGTGTTCCGGGGCAAGGAGGGCAGAAATATTTTTACGACGTACAGCAGCCTCTTTCCCCACTCCATCCTCCCATGGCTAGACAGCTGCATTGGCTGTCTAGCCAAAAATGCAGGGCAGGAGAAGTGTGGAGGGAGCAATCCCCTCTGTGCTTCTCCTGCCCTGCTTTGGATAGGCGGTCGCCCTTAGGGAGCTAAATTCACTTCATATACCAGGCAGTGTGCACTTCTGCAACACGCCAAAAGACATGTATACCTAATGTCTGTATTAAGTGGCTTCTGGTAGTATATACTGTATCAGGCAAACAACCCTGACTTTGAGGTGAAGACTGAATGGACATAAATTATATATAAAGACCAAAAACATTAGAAAGCCTGTTTGTGAGCATTTTAACGTCCCTGGACATAAGATCACAGAACTCAAGGTAGCTGTTCTAAAGAAAATCCATTCAGGGAGACAAATAGAACCTGAGATAGCAAAACAAGAACTCATACTAAAATTTTATTGCATCAGTCTGGCTTTGAAGAAAGACTACAGGTTTTATGCACATTATAGAGATACATAAGCCCTATTCAGGTGTTATTTAAACTAGTAGTACTTGCCACATGAGCAGGAGCGGGGCTATGCTGAGTAGCCCCACCTCCCAATGTCACATCACCATGTAGCTCTGCATCACATATATAGCATGAACACTTTTGTTTGTGCAGCTGTACACTTTTAGGCTTCCATGGGATCTGGAACCCTATCAGGGTTCTTAAATGCATGAATGTCCACATGCATACAGCCGTGTACACAAAGGTGTTCATGCTGTACACATGGACATCTTTGGGGGAGCTACACGGACACATGACATTGGAAGGTGGTGCTACTCAGCCCAGCCCAGCTCCTGCTCATGAAGTGAGTAATACTAGTTTCATGAACACCTGAATAGGGTTATAGTTTTTACAAAAAGCAGCTATGTTGGCCAAAATAAACATTCCAAATGAAACATGCTAAAATCCATAGTAGTGTCATATCTTTATTATGTTGACTCAAAAGTCACAAAATATTGTGCAAGCTTTTGAGTTTGTCTCAGAACTCTTCTTCAGGCTAGGTGGTAAATGAACCGAAAAAATGGGGGAGGGGGAAAGTGGCTGATGTTAAAGCTGTGGAATCTGCATTTGTTTACCGGTTTAAGCTAGATAGTGGGAGGGGCTGCGGACATTCAGATTATGCTCTACTAGGTACTGAGATGGTTTCAGTTTACATCTGGGACCCTTCAAAGGGTTGCTGGGAAGAAGGAACAAATGAACAAGGGTAGATCCCCATTTAAGATACAAATCCAGCTGTTCACTCAAAAACATTCCAAACATAGTTTGCAGTTTTCCTCCATTTCTGCATGCTGTACTTAATACTACTCATCTATTGTAGATATATTTTTAAATAAAAAGGAAATGTTTGTTCTTCACCTGCCTATTAACTGAGTATCCCACCTTGCTTCTGTCCATTCCTGCATCTGAGGAAGTAGCTTTTACTTACCAAAGCTCATGTAGAAAACCAAAATTAAACTATTGTTTCACCTGAGACAATACTTCATTTTTCTACTGATCAATAAAAACTAATATTTTATTACTTTCTATTTTTAGGACAGCAAACGAGCCTGAATAGATCTGTAAGAGGAGAAGAAAGTAGGTGACTGAGGGCAAAACTAAACATTCTCCTAATCACGCATAATGGAGCTATGTTTAATTGTTTTCCCTACTCTCCTGCGATTCATATTGGGACCATAGCACTTTGGGAGAGGTGGGTTGAGTCTTTCTCCCACAGTCCTGATATTCCACCACCCTGGGGAGGGTGGGGAGGTGTTAAAAAGGGGGGGGGGAGTCTTTGTTGGAAGCAATGGTGATATTAACATGTACCAGATGAGCACTTAAGCCAATATTCACCGCTCTTTTCAAAATAAGGATTTCACAATTTCACAGCCAGCTTGCCCCTCCGCAGTTTCTATTTCCTTAATAAGTTGCAAAACTGATTTATGAACACACATCTTTCTAGCTTGTTGAGATTTGAATAGATGGGTGTTTTTGTTTCTATGTTCCTTTCTTAGCTATACCTCAGAAACATAATGGCAGTATGTTAAGTAAGAAGAGATTATTTGTTGTTATTGTTGAGGCCAATGAGCGAAGAGGGGCCATGGAAAATATAGATTATTGCATAACCAGCTGCAGGTATATATATTTTTATACATTGCAAACCTTCTGGATGATGGCTAAGAAGAAGGCCTTAAATGGTTATCAAAAACAGCTTTGATGTAGCACATCAAATGGCTATTTGATATAACAAATGCATTAATAGTTTTATTTGCAATGCATGTTACACAGTTCCTTACCTTTTGCTGAAATGCCTGAATTACGTCTTGTATGAATGTCAGCTAGGTGTGGGGATAAAATGTAGAGCTGAGTCAATATGGGGAGTGGGGGCATTTTTAGTGTATAATCATTGTTAGTGTATCATCATCTATAGTGAACAGCACCCCTTTAAAGAACTTTTAGGAACTTGAAAGAGGGCGAGAATATTTGCAAAATAGCTAGCAGCTGTAATGCACCACAGCACCACCTCCCCCACTTCAGAATGAGGCTGTGAAAAGGCTCACCTTAAAATATGTCAATGAATAACATAAATACAGGTCACTCCCAACACAAATTTAGACTGCGGGCATAATGATGCAGGAAACATTGACCTCACACCAAATTAGCTTTTGACTGTATGGTAGGGATGTAAGAGAATTCTGCACGGATCTCTGTGAGGCCGAATGCCAGTGCATTTGGTCCCCCGAAACCCGTCGCGGAACGAAGCCCCCACCCCCCAACCCACGAAAGGTGCGCGGGATGAAGTGCCCGCCGCCCCCACCCCACGAAAGGCGTGTGAAATGGAGCACTTACCTGCTCCCGTCCACGCTGCTGTGCGAATGGTGGCCGTCCTGCAGCCGCCATTCGCTTCCTCCTTCTTCAGCCGTGATAGGCTACGTAAATACTTACGTAGCCTATCACGGCTAATGCAGGGATGCCATAAGTATTTACGTAGCCTATCATGGCGGGGGGGGGGAAACCTCAGCGTATGCAAATGGCGGTAGCCGCCATTTGCGTACGCTGGGTTTTTTTTTCCCCCTGCTGTGACAGGCTACGTAAATATTTACGTAGCCTATCATGGCAAGGGGAAAAAAAACCCAGCCTATGCAAATGGCGGTGGCTACCGCCATTTGCATACGCTGGGGTTTTCCCCCTGCCATGATAGGCTACGTAAATATTTACGTAGCCTATCACGGCTCACTACAGGGACGCAAATGACGGCAGCTACGACAGCCGCCATTTGTGTCCCCGCAGGGCTGCCCAGCAGCCAGATGTCTGGCTGCGGGTGGCCTGAGCCGGCCAGCGGCTCCGCAGCTTGGCTGCGGAGCAGAGCCGTCCGTCCATGATTCTGGTGAGGATTCCGGGGGGAGGGACGGAGCGCCTCCCCCCACCTATGGAACTTGGCGGAGCCAGGTAAGCAGGGTTTTGTACACCCCTACTGTATGGTGTCATGGTGTCATTATACTCAAAATGTCGCATCGCTATTCCTAGGAAGAAGATGCAGGTTTGGGGGAGGGAGGTACAGAAGCTGACTGGGGCAGAGAACAGACACAGACACCCAGCAAAAAAATGAGCAGGAAACTGGGTCTAGGAACACTTCTCCCTTTGAAAGGACTGGTTTCACCCCCAAAATGTCCATGTACAAACATTTGGTGCAGCCCTAATTTTCAAAAGCTATCCCTAGAGAGACTCGGTACATACACTTAAATAGTAAACAACTAGTTGTGAATAAGCAAGCTATCAATTCCCCCACTTTCCCTATAAACTGGCAACATCTAATAAATAGATGTAATGAAACTGGAGAGGAATTATATTTTATGATTCTATTATCCTGCACCCATGGGATAACCTTGTGCAAAATGGTTGAGTCTTTGTTCATTTGTTTGCCAAGCAGTGCACCATCTGACAGATGGCTGTACTCAATAGACCTTAGATTGTCAGTCATAGATGAGAGAGTTTAGAACCTGTGGTGACTAATGCCGTCTGCAGTAGGTCATGAAAACAGTTTGCCCAGCACTTTAGAACAACTCAGAATTTTGTTTGGGAGGCATATATTTATAGCAAGATAAGTATTCCTTCTCTATAAATCAGTACATATTTATACCTTGTACTGTTGCCACCTTTCAACCACACCCACCCTTCACCTATTTTTAGGGTGCAAAAAACAAAAAAAAGAGCACAAAAGAAGTCACAAATTTGCTATTGCATAATTAAATTTCTTTCTTTCGGACTTCCCTTCCCGAGGTTGTAGCAGTGCTATGGCCTGAGAGAGTGAATTCCGAAATATCCTATGCTTCCTGGGCTGCTCTCCTAGGAGCCATAGGACTGCTTCCTAGATGGCTTTAACATTGTAGCCAATTTTTACAGACACTGCCTTTAGTTTAGAAATACTTCTGTTTTTCTGGGCTTTAAAAATAAATCTTTTTATAGTTCAATCCTCTTGTGGTCATCCCATATGAGGACTGGATCTCACTCTCTGCTGTTCCACCATTGGTGCTCCAAAACGTTGTTGTTCTGGGTTGTGTAAGCTTCCAAAGTCCTTCCATTACCCTGACATGCACCCAGAACAGAAGGAGAAGTATGCAGTCCTTGGGGCTGACATACTTAGTTTTTCTATTGGAGGAAAAATCTAAACTCAAAAGGTGGAAAAGAAGCATAAACACTGTCATGCCTTCTGGCTTGAGTCTGGCAGGGCTTTGGATTTGTCAGGATTTGCCTTCACCTACTGGATGGCTCTGTTATTGTCATTGTTGTGTTTAAGATCATGAGTGCCACCCTGGGCATCTTCATCAGAGTTTTGGCTATTGGAAAGTATAGAAATGTAATAAATAAATAATAAATATGAATGAATAGATATCTGGGTTTGAACTGCTGTCAGTGTCATAGTGACCACATGTCCTAGCAGCTCCAACTGATGAGGGTACAGAAAAAGTTTGTTCCTGCATTAATTTGTAAGTTAAGACATCCCTAAAATTGGTGTCTCCCAATACAATGGGTAGGCAACCTTTTTGGATTCATGGGCACATTTGGCAATTTGAGAACCTCACCACTAGAAAATGGCTGCTATGGCTGCCCACACCCTTCATTTCCTAAGAATGTCTCTCAGTGCCACCATGTAGCCCACAGACTTTAATGGAAAATGAAGGTGGCAGTGGCTGGAGACCTTCACTTTGCTTTGAAGCGATCCCAGCTGCCAGTAAGAAAATGTGTTAATTAAAAAAAAAAAAAAAAAGTAGGAAGTGTAGGATGCCTTGTAGGGCACCAAGAAAGCTGTCCAGGCGCACGTTGATGAACATGGGCGCCATGCTGCCCACCCCTGCTCTAAATACATAGATAAGAGACAGCTGACAGACTCGTTCCTCTGGGGTTTTTTATAATACGATGGACTCTATCAAGTGTGCAGATTTTAATTTGCCACAGCAGGGGACATGAGTGATAATGAAATAGATTTTAAAAATGTAAATTATCAGGGAAAATGGTGATTAGGCAAGCAACAGAGGAAATGGGGCGGGATAAACAGCTCTTTTAAGCAATTACATTAAAGTATATTAATTGTGCAGGTATGCACACAATTTTTCTCTCCTTGAAATTGGGCTTCTGCTGTTGCAAAAGAAGTTTTTGATCTCTTCCTTTCCTATTTGACTTTTAATTGTTGTAATGTATTGACCCAGAATACTCTTTATAATTAGAACAGATGGAGATGCCTGGATCTAGTTCAGCATTACAAACTTTCCAGTGTTTTATAGTGGGATTAATCTTCGAAGTAAGTTCAATATATAGGGTATTCTCTCTCTTTCAGTAAACATAAATATCTTCTAATATTTTCAGTTCTCCTGTTTCAAGTAAACAAGCTGAAATACATGATCTTTTACAGGACCTCTCAATGTACCTTATAAGTTCCTATATAATAGAACTCAAATCACTGTCACCTTGTGTTAGTGTGTTCTGCAATATTTACCTCAGGACCAGCACGAGTGGTTCCATTGGTGCTTGTAAGGGCATCACTCTTTCCACTACCTTTACACCCCAATCTAGAGATTACTGTGAGAAGTGCTCCTGTTGATCTTTTGAAATCTTGCCTGCTACAGCTGCACAAGCTGAATGGCTCAATCCAAGTGTGTCAAGTGGTGGAGGAGAAGCAGGCATGTGAGTCATGGTATAGATGGGTTGTATGCAATGCACTGGCCTTTCAACAGCTGATGAGCTGCATTGGCACCAGTGTGAAGCTGGACACCTTTCTTGGTGCCCTCGAAAGTGCCCTACACCTCCCACTTTTTTTTTTTTTTAATTAATACATTTTCTTAGTGGTAGCTGGGATCTCTTCAAAGCAAAGTGAAGCTCTGCAGTTCAGGAGTTTACACCTAAGGGTGGAGGTTGGCATGGTCGTGATGATCCACATTAGGATGTCCCCTTCCCCTGTGTGTGTGTGTGTGTGTGTGTGTGATATACACACACACACACACACACACACACATAGTGTAATTAGCAGATCCAAGCGACTGCTTTGAAGCATAGGGAATGTTACTGTGGAAGTCATTCCTTTCATTCCCTTCCCTCATTTAATGTCCTCCCCCAAGTTGCCATTAGCTCTGTTGTTGGGGGCAGAGGGTGGAGGGGGGAGAGGGAACAATAACATCTGTCTGACTTTTCACTTCACAGAGCTGATAGCTGTTTGGGGGGCAGGGGAACATTTACATTTATTTAGATCACAATCCTATGCATGTTTAGACAGAAAACAGTCCTACAGTTCCCAGCATGCCCCAGCCAGCCACAATCCTGTACATGTTTAGGCAGAAAAAAGTCTGACAATTCCCAGCATGCCCCAGCCAGCCATGCTGGCTGGGGCATACTGGAAGTTGTAGGACTTTTTTCTGTCTAAACATGCATAGGATCATGCCCTTATTTAATACACTGCCTTTCTGCCAAAAAATGACACTCAGGGCAGCTAACAATAAAAACTGACTAAAAATTTTGATTAAAATATAGCATAAAAACAAATAACTTAAATTAAACAAATAAAGTTAAACATAGGATAAAACAATTTATTTTAAAAGCATATTCAGCAGGCTGTCCCTCTGCAGACATGCCCCCCAACGCATGGACAGTAGGAGATGTGGTGACCCAGCTTCACTTTCTCTCCGTGTGATGTTAATTGCATGGAGTATAGAATGCCCAAACAGGGCTATTGTTTCTGGTACCATTGGTGACTTTGTGGTAAAATTTATCATTTAAATTATGGTTGTGTTCACTTGACATTGTTTCCTTTAATGACTTCTATCTGTGTACTGTATAGAAGAAGAAAAGATTTCCTGGCTAATACTAAATAATATTGTATTTCCTCATATGTTCCAGTATGAATGTGTTTTAGCAAGCACCACAGAAAGTCATATCCTTTTCTATAATGCCAGACTGCAGTTTATAGCATTTGTTCTCAGGTACATTAATTTAATTGAGCACATTATGGCCTTTGCTGTATGATGTTTTTCCTTGTAAATGATTCATGTCGAGTCCAGACCTGGATGAACAATGACGTTTCACCAGAAACAGATTGAAAAAGTGCTCTAGGACATTCCCGGCTAACTCAGGTACTCCCAAGAAAAATCTGGCCATCACAGGAAATTGGCCTCCATCTGTTGGCCAAATTCTGTTCACCTTAGGCTTTAATTCTCTGGAGGAAATGTTTTACAAATAACAAGAACAGATGGGCCCTTATGTATAATACTCTGGAGTATCCTGAGTTATTCAGTGGCCTGTTAACTGCAGCATTCCTCATACTGAATACTTACATTCACTATATTTTAACTCTGGGAGTTATTTTCTCACATGCATTTTAAGGAACAATTGAACTTTTAGTCTCAGGGTGCATATCCTAGCATAGAAGTATATTTAAAATTTAAAATAGCTTAGCTATTGGGATTTGGAATGGAGAAGTCAACAACAACCCCACATATGCACAGTTAAGGTTATCAGTTCTCAACCAGCTCCACATGCCTGTCTTAAGATTTCTGATATAAGGAGAAATTGGTCAGGTATTGACTTTTCCACTGGGAAGCTGTCCTGATCATAATGCCGACATTCCTGATCTTACAAGGGCCAAACTAGATGGGACAAAAAAATGTATGATTGCATTTCTGTTACTCTGAACAACGTCTTCTTTTTCTTCTTCTTCTTCTTCTTCTTCTTCTTCTTCTTCTTCTTCTTCTTCTTCTTCTTCTTCTTCATAGCAGCGGTGGTGATCTTTGTTCCAAATTTAGACTTTGGAACAGGGAAGGACAATTTTCTCCCTCCTGCACCATTTTCCCAATGAAAATTTCACTGCTCCCCACAAAGCTGTTATTTTCTCTGGGAAGAAAAACATATTGGCACCCAAATGTTCTCCTCTCCCTAGAAATAGCAACTTCTGGTGGGTGATTTCCATCAGAAAAGCAGCATAGGGGTAAGGCTAAAAAACCCTCACTGATGTTCAGTCTGGATTGCTCCACCCTTGCAACTGTTCTGCGTGTGTGTGTTTCATCCAAATCTGTTTTGGATATGAAGCAGTGTACAAATATTGTAAATAAATAAACAAACAACTTAAAAAGGGAGAAATGCAAGCACACATTCATTTTCATGTCTAGGTTGGCCCTAGGATTCCAGGTAGAGTTGCCTCCAAATATCACTTAAACCAAAAATTCCAAGCTAAAATTGAAACTACTACTTTGGCAAATCATGACTTTGGCAACTCATTCAAAGAATTTCAAGGAAAGGTTTTTGTTTTTTTAAAGACAAAAGAAAGAAAGAAATCTTTGAACAAAATATCTCAGTGGAGGTTCTGCAGCTTTATATAATGCAAACAGGGTTCAGTGTAAACAAATGTTTAGGGTCAATGTTGAGGTTCGTGCTGGGGCATAACATTAGGGGATTTGGAGGGATGCAAAACTATAACTTAAATAAACCAGAGTTCCCTGAGCTTAGACATAATGGGAAACTCTACTTAGCTTTAAAGGAGAATGAGATGCTTCTGATATTTTCCTCATGCATCAGAGAAGGGAGGGCGAGTGTGTGCCCCCCCCCCCATGCAATGGTTTAGCTTCATATGCAAAATGGGTCACTGGATTTGCCTAGGGTTTCTCCACATGGGGCTTTTCCTGTGATCGAAATTGGTGACTCATGGAAGTTTGCAGGTCCTTTACATGATGTCATCAAGCTCCAGGGCCTCTCCCATGCTTTCTGACCTTTATCTTATTTTTTTTTAAGATCGCAGATAATGAGCTATTTAAAGAACCCAAGTTGAATTTCTCTGTGAAAAGAGGAAGTAGTGTTATAACACAGCACCATCTAGTGGTGGGATAATAAAACATATAGAGCTTGCAGATAAAGGAACTCCCCTGGAAAAAAAAGTGGAAGTGCATGAAAAGGGCCGATCTTAATCCTGCAAAGAATATGGAAGCAGAAGCCCAAGTAAAGTTGCAGTAGGGGTGTATGAACTCCACTCACTGTTCCAGTTTGAGGCATCCGCAGTGGGGGGGGGAGGCAATCCCTCCCTCCCCCCAGAATCCTCCCCGGCTGGCTCGGCGGCGAGTCCGCGGAGCCACCAGACTTCCATCCGCTGCCGGTCTGCAGCCGCAAATGGCGTCCAGCATAGCGGACGCCATTTGCGTCCCTACTTTAGCCATGATAGGCTACGTAAATATTTATGTATTATTTAATAGGCTAAAGCAGGGATGCAAATGGCGTCCGCTATGCTGGACGCCATTTGCAGCCACAGACCGGGGCAGCGGACGGACCACACTGGCCGGCTGGTAGGGTCCATCTGGGGAGAATTTCGCGGGGTGGTGGAGGGGAGTGGTCCGTTCCGCCACCGACTCCGGGGGGGGGGGCAGATTCTAAAGAATCTGGCCTCATTGGCGTCTGTGGCGGAATTCTCCGCCGTCCCTAAGTTGCAGGATGAAAAGTCTCTGTGTGGAGAAGCCCCTGGACTTCAACCTATGTTTCCTTCACTCATCTCTTCTGTGTTGGAACAATCAGAGGAACACCATCCTATATTCATGCTTAGGGATGCTTCTGCTCTTCTAGTGGAAGAAATGCAGAGGGGGAGAGTCCTGTTATTATATTTAACTGCCTTTAATCTCTTCAAAATCTTTTAACTCGGTCATAATTCTCAGTGCTATGCTCAGATAAATTCTGTGTTGACAATGGATGTTCCATTTTCTCTCACTGATAAAAAAGAGAAATGTGATGAAATAGTTTCATGTTTTCATTTTACAATTAATTTGATTTCTTCAGCAGAAATCCATTTTGCTCCTTTCCTTTTGATCCTCTACACCAGCGTCAAACGCTTACTGATGAATCTGGCACATTGTATTTCAGCGCCATCCTTTAAGTAGATGTGTTAATATGCTACAAATCTATGTTACAGTTAGTTGTTGCAGGTGTTGAATTAAAAGTTGTACTGTGTTTCAGCGGAACACTGGTTGTAATCCTCCTCCCCCATAACACAGGTATTAATAATAGATGATGGCTCTTATCATGCCAGGAAATTTCCTCATATTTCATTTCACTGAAGTCAATAGTCATAACCTGTTTCCATGAGAATGAGTTGCCCTCTCCAAGTACCACTGGCTTTGGAGGCAGGGCAGGTGGTGACAGGGGACAGGGCCCACTCAGTCATAAGAGCTTACCTTGGGAACCCCTTCCTGCAGAAATTCTGCTGGCACCATCTCTGCTCTCTTAGATAACAAAGGAAAATGTATCTTTTCTATCCAGCTTTTTCCTGATGTCTGAGCTGCACACCATTGAACTTACTGGGATTTACTTCGGAATAAACATGCATAGGATTGCACTGTATGTTTTTGATGTGTTTGACGCTATTGTTTTTTAACTGATTGTAACAGAAGGATGGGTGAAGGAATTATTCACAGAAGGGGCCAGAATGGAATAATGGGTGGACTTAGTTGAGAGAGTCACTAAAGCTAGTGAGGGGACAGTTAATGAGAGGTCAGTGAGAGTCAGCTAATTTAGGAGGGAGGGAGACAATTAAAGTAATTATGGGGCAGAGTTAGAACTGAACTAGTGGGATCAGATCATCAGAGACAGAGTTAGAGGAATTAGGGATCAGAGTATGGGTAAGAGTTAAGTAGTAAGTTAAGAGGCAGAAGAACACTGAGAGTCATAATTATGGGCTCAGAAAGAGAGAGAAAAAAAGGATAAGTAAAAGGCTGGTGGTAACGATAGCTGTTAAAGAGAAGAGTCAGTGATGTGAGGTTAGGTTATGTTATTAGACAGAACCATCATTTTTTAAACAAATGACTACTTGGTCTGGATGTAACGTTGCATGAGTAAATATATGTTTTCCATGTGTTCTGGTTGAATTCCACATAAGGATTTGAATTACATAGCCAAGTATATAGAGAGGAGAGTCTTACTGCTGTCTGTAAATCACTGGTGATGGTAGCAAGTTATTTGGGGGGAGCATTAGGGGACATCTGGAGTCAGTGAAGCAGTGGAATGACTTTCCAAATGACCTCTAGGGGCCAGGGCCTTGTAGGGGGCCCGTAGATACATCACACTGATTTTCAAAACAAATAACTTTAGGATCTTTCATAAGCTGCCCTAGGCATATTCAGTGATGTTAAGGTGGGGAAGAAATTATTCAAATAACATACTAAATAAACAGAGCTGCCACACTCCCATATAGACCTGCCCAGGCATTATGATCAGCCTCAGAGGACTTGCTCTCTGCACGATCATCTTGGGCCATTAGGAGAACAATCCTATGCATGTTTAGACAGAATGTTTGGGCCTATGATTCCCATCACCCCTCATCATTGGCTATGCTGACTAGAGCTGATGGGAGTTGTAGTCCAAAACATCTGGAGGGCCACAAGTGGCCCACTCTTGGAGCAAATTATTTTTTTTAAAAAAAACCAAAACTTTAGATTGTTTGCATGATACTTCTTTTAAAAATTTATACATTCCAAGCAGGGGCCATCTGAATCAGCAAAAACCTGGATGTCTAGGTCTATTCCCTTAGCAGTACTGTACAGACCCAATTAGAAAGAGAAATAGTTATCTGTAGCAGTTGCTCCAGGCAGCACGTGCACAAGACTGGAGACAACTCCTGAATGGCAGATCACTTCTCACAATGTACATTTTGTCCATATTTATTTGTACAAGTATTTCTACCCTGCCCTTGTAATACACATGCACCACTCGGTGGTGAGGGCCTTACAACATCAAAATCGCAATATATTTTAAAACAGTACTGTCAAGGCAAATACAACAGAGGCAAGCACAGTAGATACAATACCACCTTTACAGTAAAAACATCATCTACCTGGCAAGGCAAAAGTCAGCCCAAATAAAAATGGTGGAGGACAACCAGAGAAGGGAGCCACCTGAGCTTCAAGGGGGAAGATGTTCCACAATTGGTGCAGCCACTAAGGCTCTTGTCACCATCACCCATGGCCTTCCCCTAGATGGGACACGACAAAGAGCCTCTTCACCTGATTGTAAGGAGGAGGAGATGGTCCCTCAGGTATGATACCTGATATGATAAATGCTAATTGCTACTGCTGCTGTCTTTGGCCATTATTTCTCAATCTAAAACTACTGGATTGGGCTGTTGTAGGGATAAAATGAAATAAATGCTCATAATAGCTGATTTTTGCTTAATGGATAATTGCAGCATGATTTCTGCTGCTGCTAACTATTTTCTAAAGGACTCTTGCCTTCATAGGTAACTGTGACTGATCTGCTTGCTGAGCCAGCTGAGTAGATCACTCTAGGTCTGACGGTCACCTAATTTCTTCTGGAGGAAATGTGTCTTGAGTTGTCCATTTAGATTGTTTCTGCACTCAACCTATGGCTGACTGAACTGGCTGAAGTCGGCTGTGTTATTTTCATTGGGCTCCCGGCAAGGCTTGATGTGGGACTGACTGCCAGGCTAATTGCCTGACTGCCTGCAACTAGGGATGTACGAAAGTCACTTACCTTTCCGTGGATTATGTTCATGGGGGGGGAGGGATTCCATCCCTCCCCCCGGAATCCTCAACGGTTGGGGAGGTGATCTGGTCCTCCCCCCCGGAATCTTCGACAGCCAGCTGTGCTCCACAGCGGCTCCACGGAGCAGCCGGCCAGGCCCAGGCCAGGGCTGTCCGCAGCCAGATTTCCAGCTGCGGAAGGCTCTGGGTAAAAACAACAACAACAACAACAACGCGTACGCACATGGCAGCGGCTACAGCCACCACCACTTGCGTTCCTTATTTTTCGCTGTCTTAATCTACATAAATATTTACGTAGACTAAGACAGCGAAAAATAAGGAACACAAATGTAAAAAAAAAAACCCCAAAACCCGACCAGACTGTAAATGGTGGCGGCGGCAGCCGGTCGGAAGACCAGCTGCCGCAGCCGCCGCCACTGCCAAAGCCGCCGCCGCCGCTGCTGCTGCCGCCGCCTGGAACATCCGCCCCAGGTAAGTCTCGTCCCGGGGGGGATCTACGGGGTGGCGGAGGGGTGGCAGGCCGTTCCGCCACAGATTTCGGGCGGCCGAATGCACTGGCATGCGGCCTCACCGAGATCCGTGGCAGAATTCTCTGACATCCCTACCTGCAACCACCTTTGTTAAGAAGGCTTCATATGACTCCCCCACCCCACCCCATCCCCTGAAGCAATTGTGTGGACAATCAAGCAGATCTCTGGCACACAGGTCTGTTGGCCACACAGTTATCAGTGGAACTGAAAATGAAAGAAGAGCTGGGAGATTGGCTGCTGGTACATAGCAGATGAGAGCAGTTCACTTATTACTGGCTATTGCATCCTTCCATGTTTTACTTAGCGCTTGTCAACATATATATAACTAGATGATCTGATATTAGGGTTTTTAATGTATACCTGCTAAACTCAGATTCATAACATGTGAAATAGCCCTGAAGTAGAGCTGTGGGCAACTTAGGGTGATTCTACATTATGGAAAAATCCCACAGTAGGCATGATCGGGCACCTGCTGAGAGCTCAAACCCCAGCAAGGGCCCACTGACTCCTCCTATTCACCATTGCAAACTGCTTGTTCACCTGCCTCTCACTCTGGCCCAGACAATGGTGGAGCTGAGAAGGGGAAGCAGTAGATGCCATGGCCTACTTGCCCACTGGCTCTCTGCCTGTCAAGCAAGCCAGTGGTAGCAATGATGATAAAGAGGAGGAGGAGCAATGGCAGCGGGTGACAAAGGCAGTGAGCAGGTAGGCTCACTGAGGGAGGGAGACCACTGAAGGTGTCCCCCGCAAGGGCCCTCAAAAACTTGGAGCTGGCACTGCATTCCAGAACAGATGCAGCCTTAACTAAGCCCTCAAAGTACTACAGGAGGGCTTGATTCGAGTAAGTGAGCCCATTTGCACCTGATTCTGGAAATTGCATGGACATTGAGTACTCAGTTTCGGGCAATCAAATTTCTCTGTGGATTTCATCCCTCCAGTTTTGCCCATCCTCATCAGGGTTGTTCTCACACCTGAAAACTCTGTTTCTGTGTAACTCCAAATCTGTTTTAAAAGCTCAATCCCAACCTTTGAAACGTCTTTTCAAAGGAGGAGGGTGAGAATCTGACTTCCAGTTTGTTTTTTGTTTTTTTTCAAAGAGTGGTTTGCAAATCAAGCAGATGTAATCTAGACATAATCTCTTAAACTTGACAAGAATAAGAAATCTAAAATTCAGAGTTGGTGGCTGTTTCAATTAGTATGTAATGTTCTGTGGATGCTCAAAAACTGGTGTAGCTCACCTGCCAAAGGCACACAGGAAAGGACACAGCTGAAAAGCAATTAACAGATGTAGATAAGATAAAGAGGACCTTTATCCCTTTATATTAACTGAAAGTTCACTGTTAATTACCTTTCCTGCTTCACACATCTCACCTTTCAGCATATCTTGAGAATTCTGTGAATGACAAACTGTTGTAGGTTAAGCTGTGCCACCTCTTGTCATTGGCGAAACCTGTCCCATGAAGAAAGGTACTTGTTCAAACAAGAAAGTTTTGATGTGGGATAATCCAGCTGTGCCACCATTCTAGATGCAAATATCAACACCCTTCCATAATGCAGGTTGTTTGCACAGAAAACCAAAACCAAAAGGGAGACACTAAAACCAGGAAGAATACAAAAGGAGAAACTAGTACTCTAAAGTGTATTGCAGCCCAACAAGATTCAGAAAGCAGGCTAAAACAACTTACAGAATTACTATTTCCTAGATGGTGCAAGAAAGACAGTCACTCTTTCTGTAAGCTGTTTTAGCCTGTTTTCAAATTTTGTATGGATAAGATTGCCCCTGAAGTAGAAGCCTAATATTTTGAAACATGATTGGACTCCAATAAATTTTATTGTTGGCACTGTTGAGAATTAATTTCCAAGAATATAAGAAGAGCCATGCTGGATCAGACCAAGGGTTCATCTAGTCCAGCATTCTGTTCAAACAGTGGCCAACCAGCTGCCCACAGGACACCCACAAACTGGACATGAGTGCAACAGGACCCTCCCACCCATGTTCCCCAGCAACCAGTGTACATAGGCATACTGCTTCTTATGATACAGGAAGTAGCATATAGCTATAAAGACTAGTAGCCATTGATAGCCTTATTATCCATGAATATGTCTAATCCCCTTTTAAACCCATCCAAATTGGTGGCCATCACTGCTCTTTCTGTATTCTTTCTGGTTTGTTTGCACAACCAGTGTGTACCAACTTGCTATGGTGAATGCACAGAACCAGAATGTCGCATTTGTATTGTAATATAGCAAAGTTACCTGAGGATTCTCCACTGTCCCAAAATGGCAGATACATTTGCATTATATTACTCCTCTTTATTTCACATTTGAACTGCTTGTGGGAAGGTTCGTTTGATGTATCATCTGCTACTTTAATCACAGTTGTATTGCCATCTTACCCTTTTCTCAGCTTGGGCTTTACGGTGATTCGGTGGCTGTGCCTTTTATTAGCTTCTCTCATGCGCTCTTTCCCTCCAGCATGTGCTAACTCACATCAGCCTGATGCTTTATTTTAATATCTTTAAACCTGAGACCTCATTAATGTTTAATATCTCCTAATGAAAAAAAAAACCCCTATGCTTTCTGAGTTATGACAGTTTAATCTTCATGTTCCCCAGAACCAAGACATTTTTAAAAGTTCAGCTTGATGAATTTAGCGGGAAAGAGGCTAATAATATTAAACTTCAGCACTCTTAAGTGGTTACGAAGTAAAAAGGCAGCATTTGGAAAACATCTATTATGCAGTAGACCTCAGAAAGCAGTTTTTCATCAAGGCAAACAGTGGCAGTTCAAGGCCTTCTCCACACCTTGCATTTTATGTATGCAAGTTCAACCGCAGTCATGGGGTATGCAGGCTAGGTGTTCATTGAAATGTAAGAATACTGACGGGTCAGTATTCAGACACAATTTCCTTAGCAGCAGATTGTGAACTAAATTAGGGTGCAATCCTCTGCATGTTTAGACAAAATAAAGTCCTACAACTCCCAGCATGCCCCAGCCAGCCATGCTGGGAGTTGTAGGCCATTTTCCTGTCTAAATGTGCATAGTGTTGCTCAGTTAGCAAATAATTGGGGGGGGGGGGAGAAATACCAGGGCATGTAAAAATAGTTTGGGAGAGATATAACACAGGAGGGGGTGCAATTGCTTCAAATAACTCACCTACATTGTGTGCCCTCTGGATCATGAACCAGGCCAGGTGTTCTCACTAGTATGAATATTCCAGGCAGGGGTGTTGAACCTCTTCCAGGCTGAGGGCCAAATTCTTTTTTAGAAAACCCTCGAGGGGCACATTCCGGTGGTGGGTGAGGCCACAGGCAAAAGGAGTGGGGCCAAAGGCAAAGGGGAAGGTCCCAAAGACCCCAAAGACCCCAAATACCAGCATATTTTAGCTTAAAACCCTTACTGGCACTAATTAAGCCTTAGGAGAAGCATTTCAACCTTTCAGAACGGGGGGAAAAAACTGCACAAAAGCCAGGGAACCACCCAATGATTGGTGGTTGGGGAAAAGGAAGTGGAGCCCTCTGAGGAAACCCTGAGGGCTGATTGGAACTAGAGCTGTGCACAAAGGGCTTCTCAAAATTCTCCAGCCTATTTATGGGCAGAGAAATTGGAGGGACAATTTCACCAAATGTCTCCTAAGGGAAGAGAAATTCTCCCACAATTTCTCACAGATAGGGCTCACTATTGGCAGGGGTTGTAGCCCAGCTTCTTTCTTTTTTTCCAAAGGATTTTTGGTTTATTGCATTTAGGGATGTCAGAGAATTCCGCGACAGATCTCGGTGAGGCCAAATGCCAGTGCATTCGGCCCTCCCAAAATCTGTCGCGGAACGAAGCCCCTGCCCCCCCAACCCATGAAAGGTGCGTAAAATGGAGCACTTACCTGCTCCCGTCCGCGCTGCTTTCTGAATGGCGGCTGTCCTGCAGCCGCCATTCGCTTCCTCCTCTTCATAGCCGTGATAGACTATGTAAATACTTACGTTAGGGATGTACAAAAGGTACTTACCTTTCGCGAATTATGTTTATGGTTGGGGGGGAGGCGCTCCGTTCCTCCCCCCCCCCGGAATCCTGGCCGGCCGGCTGTGCTCCACAGCGATTCTGCGGAGCCGCCGGCCGGCTCTGCCAGTAGCCGGACATCCGGCCACTGGCTAGCACGGACGCAAATGGCGACGGCCATAGCCGCCGCCGTTTGCATCCCTGCAGTCAGCCGTAATAGGCTATGTAAATGTTTACGTAGCCTATCACGGCTGACTTAAAAACAAACAAACGCGCATACGCAAATGGCGGCAGCCACGGCCGCCGCCATTTGTGTTCCTTATTCTGGCACGTCTTAGTCTACGTAAACATTTACGTAGACTAAGACGGCGAAAATAAGGGGAACGCAAATAGCGTAGTGTCTACGCTATTTGTGTTCCCCTTATTTTCGCCATCTTAGTCTACGTAAATGTTTACGTAGACTAAGACGTGCCAAAATAAGGAATGCAAATGGTGGCAGCCGTGGCCGCCGCCATTTGCGTACGCATGTTTGTTTGTTGTTTTTTAAGTCAGCCGTGATAGGCTACGTAAAGATTTACATAGCCTATCATGGTTTTTTTAAAAAACCTAGCCATGATAGGCTACGTAAATCTTTACATAGCCTATCACGTTTCTTTGTGTTTTTTTTAAACTGGAAATGGCGGCAGCGGCAGCCGGTCAGAAGACCGGCCGCCGCCGAACCGCCGCTGGAGCCACCGCCGAAGCCGCCGCCGCCGCCAGGAAGATCCTCCCAAGATAAGTCTCATCCCGGGGGGGGGCGGGCCGTTCCACCACCAATTTTGGGGGGCCGAATGCGCTGGCATTCGGCCTCCCCGAGATCCGTGGTGGAACTTTCGTACATCCCTAACTTACGTAGCATATCATGGCTAACACAGGGAACCATTTGTGTCCCTGTGGAGCCTGTGATAGGCTACGTAAGTATCACGTAGCCTATCATGGCGGGGGGGGACATAGTGTACGCAAATGGCGGAAGCTACCGCCATTTGCATATGCTGGGGTTTTTTCCCCTGCCGTGATAGGCTACGTAAATATTTACATAGCCTATCATGGCTCAATACAGGGACGCAAATGGCGGCAGCTATGACAGCCACCATTTGCATCCCTGCAGGGCTGCCCAGCGTCCGGATGTCCGGCTGTGGGCAGCCGGAGCCAGCCGGCAGCTCCGCTGCTTGGCCACGGAGAGGAGCCAGCCAGGCAGGATTCCGGGGGGGAGGACCGGATCTCCTCCCCCCCATCGAGGATTCCGGGGGGAGGGACAGAGCGCCTCCCCCCCACCGTGGATTGCCCGGCACTGAGCCAGGTACGTGTTTCGTACATCCCTAGTTGCATTGCTTCTGTGGGTGGCAACAGCATCCACTGTGTTGAGGCTTCCACCTTTCTGAGGCAGATGTTTTGAATTTCTTTTGGAGGTATTTTTGAGCTTACCTAATCATTGTGAGGTGGCTGAGGGTTCTGTGTGTGCTTTCTCTCTCTAGTACACATCTCTCCACTGCTCTGCAGCCTCCCAGGCCACCTGCACTTCCTGAACTGAAAAAGCCCCATGGGAGGAGTTGCCTCATGATGTCTTTCTTTAACTGAGGTGCAGGAAGCTGAGGAGGCTACAGGCTGCCACAAAGATAATCGAATCATAGAATAGTAGGGTTAGAAGGGTTGGATAAGACCATCGATAAGACTATCGAGTCCAACCCCCTGCCTCAATCCAGTGCAGGAATCCAAGTCAAAGCATCCCTGTCCAGCTTCATCTTGAATGCCTCCAGTGTGAGAGAGCCGACCACCACCTCCCTAAGTAATTGGTTCCATTGTTGTATTGTTC
The DNA here is from genome assembly GCF_057233095.1 of Heloderma suspectum. Lineage (NCBI taxonomy): Eukaryota > Metazoa > Chordata > Lepidosauria > Squamata > Helodermatidae > Heloderma > Heloderma suspectum. The sequence continues at coordinate 78,234,543 of NC_139462.1, forward strand.
TGACAGTCAGGAAGTTTTTCCTGACGTTCAGCCAGAATCTGGCTTCCTGTAATTGAGCCCATCATTCCGTGTCCTGCGCTCTGGGATGATGGAGAAGAGATCCTGGCCTTCCTCTCTGTGACAGCCTTTCAAGTACTTGAAGAGCACTATCATATCTCCCCAGTCTTCTCGAGGCTAATCATGCCCAGTTCTTTCAGTCTCTCCTCATAGGGCTTTGTTTCCAGTCCCCTGATCATCTTTGTTGCCCTCCTCTGAACCCTCTCCAGTTTGTCTGCATCCTTCTTAAAATGTAGTGCCCAGAACTGGACACAGTACTCCAGATGAGGCCTAACCAGTGCTTAGTAGAGGGGAACTAGTACTTCCCAGGATTTGGAAGCTATGCTTCTATTAGTGCAGCCCAAAATAGCATTTGCTATGATTGTAGAATGAAAAACAGGACACTTGTGCTCACTCCTCAGCCACCTCATAAGTAAGGTAAGCCCAAAAGTTCCAAACCCAACCTATGAAAAGTTCTCCAAGATTTCTTCTCCTTTGCATTTCTTTTGAGAAGCAATTTCTTTTCTATCAAATTGAATGAGAATGTTGAAAAAAATGTGGGAGAACTTTTCAGCACAGCACTTATTGGGACCCCGCTAGGGGTGTACGAAACCCCCTTACCTTGCATCTGTGGGGGTCCGCAGGGGGGGGAGGTGATCCGTCCTTCCCCCCTGAATCCTCGCCAGCCGGCTCCGCTCTGTGGTGAATCCGCGGAGCCGCCTGCTGGCTCTGAAGTGCCAGCGATACGGCCGCCATTGCCGTATCGCTGGTGGGCCAGGGTAACTGCGGCCACAAATGGCGTCTGGGATGCCATTTGCAGCTATAAAGGTCTTAGTTTAAGGTAAATGCAGCCGTTTATGGCTACATTTACCTTAAACTAAGGCCTTTACAGCCACAAATGGCATCCGGGACGCCATTTGCATCCTCAGTCGATCCGCTCCGGAGCCGACTGGTGGGGAGGATCCAGCCAGCGTGGATTCTTCTTGGAGGTGCAAGTAAGAGATCCAGTCCTGTGCAGACTTCGGGGGGCTGGATTCAATAGAATCCAGCCTGATTGTGGTCCGTGGAGGATTTCTCCAACATCCCTAGACCCCACACAGGCTAGGTTCAGCCCCTGAGGTTCTGCAACCCTGAACCTAAGGACCCAGTCCTCAACAGTCTCTCTGAGGTGGCCCTCGACTTACCTGCCACTGAAGCTCAGTTCAGTAATTCAAAAGTGTGCTCAATTAACATGTATGGGGGGGCACACATTCTGCCCCTCGATGTGTGTTCATTACATGCCTGAACAGAGTCTACACAGGTACAGTTCTATAGGCAGTGAGTCCTAAATACACAATCAGGAACTCTACCCAATCACATGAATGCATGCTGGAGGGGACCTGTCTTTATGATGCTGACCACAACTTGTGTTCATTGGACGTGCTGTTGAGTGACTGATCATGACTTTAGTGGCCTCCAGATCAAGAGTTTTCTGGTTTGAGAAGGGAGATTGGTGCACACAGTGGGGGAGTCTTGTAGCATTTTATTTAATTTTCCTGTTTTACCTGCAAAAAATAGGATGTAAATGTTGATTTTTGCAAACATTGGCAATCATAGCCATTACCTTTAACTAATAGTCCAATTATTACACTGTTTGATACAGGCATTATCCTCATTGCACTGGCAATGGGTTGTATTCCATGTTAGTCCTACTTAGAGTAGACCCATTAAGATGAATAAGACGTAAGTTCCATTGGATACAAGCCAATGACGGAAACCCAACCAAAGTTTTCAGTTAGCTGTTTTGCAATAGATGGGAGAAAGGACTAACAAAAGCTGAAGGTTAAATGTTTTACAGCTTTATCAGTTACACTAGCTTAGACATTTCATCATCTCCCATGAAAAGCTCATGGGAGATGATGAAATATAAATTAAAACTCAGAGTATCAATCAAAGCTATTTTCATCTCAATTTTGGATGCTATCTAATCTGTTTTTATATCATTATATTTAATTAATTACAGTACTTATTTTAGTGAAGCGTGTTAATATTAGTCAGATCAGTGAAAAATACAAGAATACAATGGAAATGGCAATTTAAAGGGGATTAAGATGTCAGAGGATGTTTACTTGTTTGATCTTGGTATCGTTTCCAAAATTAAGTTTATACCAAATAGGAGATCTGGCAGATGCGACACAAAATTAGTTCATAATATCACCCGCCCAAATCCAGAGATATGTGAGCATAATAGTAAGTGTCTATGCACTGGTGCCTGTACCTTCCGACATGTCTCTACCACCTTCCCAAACAAATGATCCACACAGTCAAAGCTTACAGAAGTACCAATCATCTGATAGATCAGATGTGAACAACATGCAGCTTTTTTTTTGCAGGGTGCCTGCTCTCCCCACCCAATTAGCCACCATGGCAATGGTGGCAGCAAAAAAGCAGTGATTTTGCTTGAAAATTAGGTGCACGGGGAGCATGCACCTTGTTTGGAAGTAGAATCACACTCCCGGAAGCCTCCTGGGATCACAATTATGCTTATAAGCAGGGAGTGTGCTCCCATGTGCCTTGTTTTCAAGCAAAATTTGCCACCCCCACTGCAGCAGCAATTTTAGTGGCAAATTTGGCAGCTGGCAGCAATGTTGGCAGAATGAGGCCCATTGCTGTGATAGATGATCCACCGTTGCAATGAAGTGTGCACTCCAGTTTGTACATGCAATTCTTAACCCAGCAGGGGATGCATGCATGGAACAGAAGGTGCTTCGAGATGAGGCTTTTGTTGCGCAATCGCATTGCCTCATTCACGAAATGTTATCCAGATGACATCATCTTCCATTTATAGTCCTCCCGTTTCTCCTACCACTTCTTGCATCCTTTTTTCTTTCTGGAAAAAAATCTATTGAGGAGAAACAGATGAAATCGCTTCACAGTGCCCTTTGATTAATAGTGCTAGGAATCTTCTGAGTGGAAGCACCTAGAGATACTGCTCAGCTGCTCTCACATCTGTGGCACGGAGGTGGACGGAGTTTATGTTTGCATAGGCTACTTAGCAAACCATAGAATCATATGAATCATAGAATCACAGAATAGTAGGGTTGGAAGGGGCCTACAAGGCCATCGAGTCCCAGACCCTGCTCAGTGCAGGAATCCAAGTCAGAGCATCCCTGACAGATGGCTGTCCAGCTTCATCTTGAAGCCTCCAGTATGGGAAAGCCCACCACCTAGGTAATTGGTTCCATTGTCATGTTGCTGTAACAGTCAGGAAGTTTTTCCTGATGTTCAGCTGGAATCTGACTTCCTGTAACTTGAGCCCATTATTCAGTGTCCTGCACTCTGGGATGATGGAGAAGAGACCCTGGCCTTCCTCTCTCTGACAGCCTTTCAAGTACTTGAGGAGCACTATCATATCTCCCTCCACTCTTCTCTTCTCAAGACTAAACATGTCCAGTTCTTTCTAGGGATGTACGAAAGGTGCTTACCTTTCCGCAGATTATGCTGATGCTGGGGGGGAGGCGTTCCGTCCCTCCCCCCAGAATCCTGGCCGGGGGGGGGAGGCGCTCCGTTCCTCCCCCCCTGGAATCCTGGCCGGCCAGCTCCGCTCCGCAGGGATTCTGTGGAGCCGCTGGCCGGCTCCACCAGCAGCCGGACATCTGGCCGCTGGCTAGCAGGGACGCAAATGGCGGCGGCCGTAGTCGCCACCGTTTGCATCCCTGCAGTCAGCCGTGATAGGCTACGTAAACATTTACGTAGCCTATCATGACTGATTAAAAAAAACACACACACACGCACGTACGCAAATGGCGGCACCCATGGGCGCCTCCATTTGCGTTCCTTATTTTGGCACGTCTTAGTCTACGTAAACATTTACGTAGACTAAGACGGCGAAAATAAGGGGAACGCAAATAGCGTAGACGCTATGCTATTTGCGTTCCCCTTATTTTCGCCGTCTTAGTCTACGTAAATGTTTACGTAGACTAAGAGGTGCCGAAATAAGGAACGCAAATGGCGGCGCCCATGGGCGCTGCCATTTGCGTACGCGCGTTTTTTTGTTTTTAATCAGCCGTGATAGGCTACTTTTTTTTTTTTAATCTAGCCGTGATAGGCTACGCAAATCTTTAAAATCTCACGTTTTTTTTTAAAATCTAGCCATGATAGGCTACGTAAATCTTTATGTAGCCTATCACTTTTTTTTTTATTATTACCTGGAAATGGCGGCGGCAGCAGCCGGTCGGAAGACCGGCCGCCGCCGCCACTGCCACCAAACTGCCGCCAGAGCCGCTGCCGCCAGGAAGATCTGCCTAAGCTAAGTCCCGTCCCGGGGGGGTGGGGGGCCATTCCGCCACCGATTTTGGGGGGCCGAATGCGCTGGCATTCGGCCTCCCCGAGATCCGTGGCGGAACTTTCGTACATCCCTAGTTCTTTCAGTCTTTCCTCATAGGTCTTTGTTTCCAGTCCCCTGATCATCTTTGTTGCCCTCCTCTGAACCCCCTCCAGTTCATCTGCATCCTTCTTAAAGTGTGGTGCCCAGAACTGGACACAGTACTCCAGATGAGGCCTAACCAGTAGGGATGGTGGAGAAATCTGCCATGGACTTCAATGAGGCTGGATCCTTTGGAATCTGCCCCCCCCGGAGTCCGTGGCGGAACAGACTAACCCCCCGCCACCCCCCCAAATCCCCCCCAGGACAGAACCTACCTGGTGGCGGCTGGTCCGGGTTGCCATCTTCATCTGCTGCCGGACTGCGGAAAAAAATGGCGTCTGGCATAGCAGATGCCATTTGCGTCGCTGCCGTTGGCCGTGATTGGCTATGTAAATATTTACGTAGCCTATCATGGCAAAGAGCAGGGACGCAAATGGCGTAGCGGACGCCATTTGCGTCCCTGCCATTGGCTGTGATAAGCTACGTAAATATTTACATAGCCAATCACGGCCAACGGCAGGGACACAAATGGCGTCCCCTACACTGGATGCCATTTGTGCCGCAGACCGGCTGCGGCTGGAAGTCCGGCAGCGGTCAGAGCCGGCCAGCGGCTCCACGGACTCCCCGCAGAGCGGAGCTGGCTGGGGAGGATTCCAGGGGGAGGGACAGATCACCTCCCCCCCCCAGCGGATGCCCTGGAACGGAACCAGGTAAGTGATCCGCCCACCTCTACTAACCAGTGCTGAGTAGAGGGAAACTAGTACTTCATGTGATTTGGAAGCTATACTTCTGTTAATGCAGCCCAAACTAGCATTTGCCTTCATTGCAGCCACATCATATGTTGGCTCATATTCAGCTTGTGATCTACAACCATTCCAAGATCCTTCTTGCTTGTAGTATTGTTGAGCCAAGTTCCCCCACCTTGTAAATGTGCATTTGGTTTCTTTTTCCTAGGTGCAGAACTTGGCATTTATCCCTGTTAAATTTCATTGTGTTGTTTAACAGGGATAAATGCCAGGTTCTTCTGACACACACACGTTTTGCATTTAGAAAGCAAGAGTGCAGACTCAGGATCTCCTCACAGCTAATGTATAAGCTTTCTTCCCCAATACTGACCAGAAAAAAAAAAAATCCATATCTAACTACCAATCGCTCCAGGACTGGAGAACTGTCCCATACTTTGGCCAGAGGACTACAGGCTGCTAGTTATGTGTGTGCAACATTATAAGGGGCTTTGTTTTATTTTCTTATTATTGCAATCAGTTGTAAGCCACCTCGAGGATCATTTTATCAAATGCTGGGGTATAAAACTTCAACATTATTAAAAGAAAGCAAATAACCAGTCATCGGTAAGGGATCCTGAATATGGACTCATGCTTAAGAACAGAAGGGGTTGGATCTGGATTTAAACATGAGTGACCAGGCTGGCAGAAGTGGACTTCTCTGCCACCTCCTTCCCACAGCAGTTCCTCCAGACCTCTGAAATGCTATACAGAGAGTCAGAGGACCCTGCTGAATAGGACGGATGTGAGGGGGGAGAGATCCCCCAAAACTGTTCACAAAACAGAAGGAAGGTCCACAAATCCCTCTTGGCCAGTAACTACAGGAGCATAGCAAAAATATACAGCACTATTCTTCAGTGCATGCAGGTTTCCTTTAATCCAAGTATAATGAACACAGAGCATAATGCTTCTGCCAAGGGCACCATCTCATTGTAAATATACAGCACTGAAAGGATGATTTGCTTGAAGGTTGACATAAATCATTCCAGCCTAATATACAAGTGTACCACTGAGAAACTTGAACACCAGAGATTTCTAAAACAGCAGTCTCTTATGCTCTACACTGGAAAGATCCCCCCCCCTTTTATTTTTGTTCGTTTGTTTCTATACCACCCAGTAGCCGAAGCTCTCTTTTAAAATATTTATACATTTCTCTTGTTATCTTGTGAAACTATAACTCAGACAAAATAAGAAATACTTTAATGCCTTTTCTGGATATAAAAAAACAAACCAACCAAAAACACCCCACCCCAACCAAGCACCATGTAAGATTATGAGTCCAACTGAGTTGACTTCTGTTGGACCAAGACAATGGACAATTTCAATTTATAAAGTATTTTTGTAAACTTAAAGGGGAAGAGAAATTATGGCTAGATTTGTGGTTATGATGGTTATTGGGCCCACACCAACTTTGTTAGGTAAGACTCTGTATTGCCTTCGCTTTAAGCCTTGACTGCCACCATCCTCTGCTGTCTTTCCTGGCCATGAGACAGAGGCAGATTAACAGCCACCCCCAAGCCTCTCAGCCTTTGCAGGAAGGGGAACAAAAGACTAGCTGCTTGCCACATCTTTAACGTAATGTCTACTTTGGTCCTTAAGGTGCAATCCAATAGATGTTTAGACAGAAAAAGGGTCCTATAACTCCCAGAATACTGCTGCTAGCATGACTGGCTGGGGAATGCTGGGAGTTGTATGACTTTTGTCTGTCTAAACATACATAGGATTGCACCCTTAATGAGGCTGGTTGACTTTAGTCAGATATTTAGTTTCATATTTTACTGTTTATGATAATATCAGTGATGGCTCTCAGGTTCTTTCCCCAAATGTTGCTTGCTACCTCCTTTGCTCTGTCAGTTTTCAGTAACAGCATAGAATGGTTCTATTGCTTGAATTATTATTTTGAAATGGTGGTGGTGGTTAAAGAAGCCTCACTCATTCACTCTAGTCCTCCACCAGAGCAGCAACAGAAGCCATTCCAGCCCAACTCCCCAGCTTCCTCTACCTAAATGAGCAAACCCATCTATATGCAATTATCTTTTTTCAAGGTGATCTTCCCCTGCAAGTGTGATCTGGCAACAATGACCTCCCCTGCCACATAGTATTGTTGTTGGACAGGAAGAGGAAACTAACCTAGGAGGCCCAAATTGGATTTAGGTCTAAAATGCAAAAACACAGCGGTACATATAAGGAGTCGGTCTACAGACCAGACAGTCTGTCTGTCTGTCTGTCTGTCTATTATCCATAGATAAATAGGTAGACAGATAGACAGACAAGTCTGACTGTATGCATACAATAACATTTCATTTGACAGACAGACAGACAGATATTGGGGGAGGGAGGATACCTCAAAGAATAGCAAGTACTACTTGGCACTCATTATTTAAAAACATTGAAGCCTCTTGATCTGCCAGTTCTCATAACAGCAGTTGTATCCAGCTTTGTTAAGAAGAAGGTACTTCATACTTATTACCAATATTATTTAACCCTATTCTACAAAGTATGTATTCACTGTGTATAGCAAAATCTATGCTCCTCTAACAATGACCTTTACCAGACTTGCCCAAACATTAAAACTAGAGCGGTGGGCAGATGGCCTCTCAAAATTCTCTTCCTTATTTGTGGGCAGAGAAATCTGGGAGATAATTTCACAAATTTCTCCAGGGGAAGGAAAAGTTCTCAACAGTTTCTCACAGGTAGGGATCCCCATTGGAAGGGCTTGTAGCACAACTTGTTTTGTTTTTGGTAAGGGTTTGGGTTTTTTTCGAGCTGCAAGAGCATCAGCTGTGTTGGCAGGCTGGCCCCCATTTTGCACGCACCACAATGCATGTGTGCGTGGGGGGGGGGCAGTGTTGTGCCTTGCTCCAGGTGGAGTTAGTGCTTTACCAAAATCTGTCCTCCAATTTCCTGCAAGTTTTCTTCCCCCACAAAAGGGGCTTTCGTTGTTCTGCCTCATTCTCAGGACAGTCTATAATTTATGTTGAATTTCTTTTGGTGGTGTTTTTGAACTTCCCTAATCACAGCTAGCCTCCCAGGCTACCTGCATGTCCTGATCTGAAAAAGCCCTAAGGGAGGAATGAGCTCATGATGCCTTCCACTGAGCTTCAATTGAAGTGTAGGGAGCTGAGGAGGCCACAGGCCGCCAAGGAGATGACTGGACAATGAAAGACAGAACACTTGTGCTCACTCCTCGGCCACCTCCTAAGTAAGGTAAGCCTAAGAAACCCAAACCCAACCCTTGAGAAGTTCTACGAAATTTCTTCAGTACTGAATTTCTTTTCAAAAGCAATTTCTCTTCTATCAAATTGAATGAGAATGGTCGAAAAAATGCAGGAGAAATTTTCAGCACAGCACTAATTAAAACAATGTACTGTAACTAGGGATGGCGGAGAATTTCTCCCCGAAACTTCGGGGGGCCAAGCGCCAACATGTTCGGCCCCCCGAACAAGTTTCGGGGAGAAATTCTCCACACCCCCTCGCTCCCCGCCCCCCCCTGGGATGGGACTTACCTTTGCCGAATGTCCCTCCCGGCGGCGGGTCCGGCCGGCAGTTCGGCGGGTGTTCGTGCGGGGCGGGAGCGGCAGCCGGTCTTTCAACCGGCTGCTGCCGCCGCCATTGCAATAAAAGAAAAAAAAAAAACGCCCCCGTGATAGGCTACGTGACAATTAACGTAGCCTATCACGGCTAGATCTGCAAAGTCAGCCGTGATAGGCTACGTAAATCATCACGTAGCCTATCACGGGTGACTTAAAAAAAAAAAAAAAGCGCGTACAGATAATGGCGGCCCCCATAGGGAGCCACCATTCCCATTCCTTATTTGGTCGCTGTAGTCTACGTAAAGATTTACGTAGACTACAGCGACCAAATAAGGAACGTGAATGGCGGCTCCCTATGGGGGCCACCATTTGCGTACGCGCTTTTTTTTTTTTTAAAGTCACCCGTGATAGGCTACGTGACGATTAACGTAGCCTATCACGGCTGACTTTGCAGATCTAGCCGTGATAGGCTACGTTAATCGTCACGTAGCCTATCACGGGGGAGTTAAAAAAAAAAAAAAAAACTTTGGAGTTTGCGGCCGGGCGAGGCGCCTCCTCCCCGGCCTGAATTTCGGCTGGGCGAGGCGGGAAGCCTCCCCCCCCGGCTTGAATTTCGGCCGGGCGAGGCGGGAAGCCTCCCCCCCCGGCCTGAACTTCGCGGGGGGAGCAGCGAAGCACCTCCCCCCCCACCGCGAACAAGCTTCGAGGACAGGTAAGTGACTTTCATCCACCCCTAACTGTAACATCAAATACACAAGTTGATTGCATTAATTACTACAGGAAGTATGCCTTTTTTGTGTCATATGGTAATATTAGCAATGCAACTCACAATAATTATTTGATTAAACTACTCTTTTGTATGTGTATGCATGGAAAAGGGTTTATCAGTTTAGATTATATTGTTGAGAGTTTGTTAATGTAACAACAACGGCATGGATGCATTAGCAGGGTAGAGCTGAAGTGCTGTCCATGATATGAAAATAAAGCATAGGAGGCATTGATTAGCATAACTTCAAAAATTAAAGGATGGTGAGTCATTTGGATGGCATCACATAAATCAAATACTGCCCTTTTTATGTGTTGGGTTAATTATTTCTACTAATGTAAATGCCAGAGCAAGGAACAGTAAGCTAAATGATAATAAATCAAAATAAATACATGGCACTGAAAATCTCAGAGGGAGCAAATAAATATGTTCTAGCCCTTGCTTAGCAAAAAGCTATTTGCTAAGTAAGTAGATAACTGCATCTAAAAAAGCTGGCTTAGCAACACTTTCTTCACACTGTCTGATTTTAAAAGTGTGTGTGAAAAAAACAAACCTGTGTTGTGTGACTACTTTGTCTTAAAGTCAATGGCCTGGTTTGGACATTTAGAGTAATAAGCCTAGCCTTCCCCTGGGGTCACACACTCCCCTTTGCCTTTTCTCCTCCAGCATGGCTGAGAGGAGGAGATTGGAAGCTTCCGCTTCCACTTTGACAGCTTAGGGTTCAGGTGGCACAGTGCCACAGTTTACTGTGCCATCTGAACCCTAAACTGTGGTTAATCATTACTATAGTTATTTTAAAAAGGCAGACTTGGATCACATGGTGAGCTTGCAGAGGATTCTGGGCCATGTCCCAGTGAGCACACACAGTTCAGGAGAAGCATTTGTTCTGCTGGGGTTCACTATTGATTCATATCAACTGAATACACCTTAGAACATTTTCAATACTCCCCTGTGGCTGCACAATGCAGGGTAAGACTGGGAAATGGTCAGAAAACTGTCTTTTAGGGAAAGGCAGCTTCTAAGGAAGCCCAGTGTTCCATGCTAGGCCGTTACATATAATACCATTGGAAAGAGGTTGTATTTAATAGCAATGTCTAGGAATCTGAAAGAAAAAATAATTTTTCCTTGCAGGTTCTCAGAGAGGGGGAGCTGAAAATAATTAAAAAGCTCTTGCAGATCCAAAATATGCAGTGAGGATTACATCCATGAATTTAATGTGTTGGAATAGATTATTGAACATAATTCCATGAAATGGTTGTGCAGTTGTTTTCCATTCAGTCTTGATCTGTGGCATATCTATTATCCCACCACTAATCCATGATGATAATCAGTAGTGATGCAGTAAAATATCACCCTGATATCACACACACACACACACACACACACACACACCACAGTTTGGAAATTAGAAAGTAACTGCAAGTGTGAATGATCTTGCTAGCTAAAAATGTAATTGGGTGCTCAACTTGCTCATTATCTTTACATGCTATGGCAAAAGAGTTCCAGCAGGCTCCAGTGTTATTTTACCTTGTTAGGCAAAATCATTGAATTAAGAGGCAGGCATACTTGGCATTTAATTTTATAAAAGGATAATATAAGTCTTTAGTGAATACGAATATCCTGTTTGTATTTTGTGTCTCCTTTCACACTGGAGATAAAAGATGCACACACAAAATTACAGAAATGTCTTTAAAAAAATTGAATTTTCATGATACATTATCATCTTTAGCTGAAGCAACTCCCTCAAATGTGTATCTTCATGGAGTGAAATTGAAACAAATTAATTACTCAATGAAACACAGCTGTTACTCAACTTCATCACTCAAATGTCATAGGTAAAGAAGCCATGTTTTGTTTCTCTGAAGAATCTAATATAAATCCATGAGTGAGTCTCTTTGATAATCATGCGCCTTTTTGGCTCATCATATTTCTCTGTAATTGAACCAGATGTTAAATCTTCTCCAGAGGAGATGGATCTTCCAATTCTATGTAGTACTTTATTAGACCGGCATCCCATAGGGTTTGCAGGTTAATGTAAAAATCAAATGCTGAGACAGACGTTGCATGTAATGCTGCTGTGTTGGTAATCCCTCCTGGCCCAAACCACTTACAAACGTGCGGGCTGCAGATGTCTACCAGGTGTAACAAATGGCTGGAGGATATGCCATTCCGGGATTTTTGAGAATCACTTAAAAACAAGAAATTTGCATGCACAACCATTCTTAATTCTCACGAGAAGTGTAACAGCCAGCAACTCTTTCTTCCCAACCTGTGCTTCAATGGCAAACTGCTTGAAAAGTGAGCCCATTGAACGACAGCCACATACTGTGTCTGCCAGGGTTGGTGTCAAGGGTAGGCATATTTGGGCTCCTGCCAAGGGCCCGCACCTCAGCGGGGGCCCATTGGCAAGAGCCCCCTAGAGTTGCTTCTCCTTTTCACCATCGCAGCCTGCTTGTTCACCTGCCTCTCACCCAGACAACAGTGGTGCTGAGAAGGGGAGCAGAAGATACCACTGCCTACTTGCTCCCTGGCTCTCTGTCTGTCAAGTAAGCTAGTGGTAGTAATGATGGGAAAAAAGAGGAGGAGCATTATCTGCTGGTGACAATGGTGGTGAGAAGGTAGACTCACTGAGTCTATTGAGAGCTTCTTGCCCAAGGGCCCTCAAAAACACTGATGTCCCAGCACAAATTGTTGCACAGTTTATCTACATTTAACCTAAGTTCTGTTCGCATTCCAAATACTTGTGCAACTCTAGCCCCATCCAAGATAGGTGATATCAGCAGTACCATTTAGAGCTGTGCACAAATGGCCTCTTGACATTCGCTACCCTATTTGTGGGCAGAGAAACTGTGTGTGTGTGTGTGTGTGTGTGTGTGTGTGTGTGTAGGGAATTTCACTGAATTTCTCCAGCGGGTGAAGAAATTCTCCCACAGTTTCTCGCATGGGCAGGGTTGTAGCACAGCTTCTTTGTTTTTTTTAGTTTACCTAATCACTGCAAGGTGGCTGAGGGAGCTATGTGTGTGTTTTCTTTCTATTGCACATCTCTCCATTGCCTTGCAGCCTCCGAGGCTTCCTGCACTTCCTAATCTGAAGGAAAAAAAACACCTTATGGGAGGATTTACCATGATGTCTTCCCCTGGGCATTAACAGAAGTACAGGAAGCTGAGGAGGCTACAGGCTGAAGAAGAGATGATTGTTCAATGAAAGACAGGACACTTGCACACTAGGGATGGCAGAGGAATTTGTCCAGGGGGTCAAGTCAGCCAAAATTTTGGCAGCTTGGTTCCCCAGACTCTGGCTTGCTTGTCCGAAAGCTGGCCCAACGCGACCTGTGTGAGTTGGGCCAGCTCGTGGACTTCCACTGCCAGCACCTCCAAGCGCAAACCCCTCGTGCTCTCCTTGCCGATACTGACACCGCCAAAGAGAGCACAAGGGGTTTGTGCATGGCGGCAGGTGGCGGCGGCAGGAGCCAGTGCACAGTGCACAAATCTTTCCTTCTCCCCCCTGGGCCCCAGGAGGGAGAAGGAGACATTTGCACATGGCAAGGTCCTCCTGCCACCACTGCTGTGCCATTGCTGCCCGCCACTGCCACCAGTGTGACAGTAGCATGCAACCACCCCTCTCTCCCTGCTGCCATCAGCCCCTAGCCCAGAGAGCCCACCACCTTACCTTTCTGACATGCAGGGGCTCTCCAGGCTGGGAGCTGACAGCGGGAGGGAGCTAGGGGTGGTTGCATGGTACAGGGCAGAGTGAGAAGTTTCCCCACCACCACCACTGTACACCCCGCCGTAAACCCCATTTCCACAAATTACAGCCATGATTTGTGTAAATGGAGTTTACGGAGGGGTTTATGGTGGTGGAGGTGGGGAACCTGTTAATGTTCCTGGATTTTCGGAACAGACCCCCGGCTCAGCTCACAAGGACAAGCTGAGGTGGGGGTGAGGGGAGCCGGTTGGGTTCTAAAAGGTGGATTTAGCAGTGACAGACATATCTACTGCGCACCATCCTCAGCCACCCCATGACTGAGGTAAGCAAAAGAACCCCAAATCCAGCCCAAGAGAATGTTCTGAAATTTTCTTCTCCTTTGAATGACTTTTTGAAAGCAGTTTCTTTTCTGTCAGATTGAACAAGAATGGTAAAAAAAAAAATGTGGAAGAAATATTTGGCACAGCACTACCATTACCCATTTTCTTTGTTGTTTATTACTTTATTTTTGTTTTAAAAGAAGGGAAGAGTGGGGGGTGGGGGGAAGAAAAAGAGCAGAAGATAGGAAGGAGCTGGTTTGGATGAGACTTCACCCCAGATCAGCTGAGGCACTCCTGGTGATTCCACATGGACCTGCAGCCTGTTTGGAGTCACTCAGAGTAGAGCCTTTAGTGTATTGGCTCCCTCTCTATGGAACTCCCTGCCTGTTGATGTCAAGCAGACACCAACCATTGTTTCATTTTTGGCACCTGCTGAACATATTTTTTATTTAAACAAGCCTTCCCTGACCAACCAGCCATGGATTTATTGGTACAATCTAGTTTTAATTGTTTTAATTCTATATTTCGATGAGGGTAATGGTTATGATGATTTCTTCCCTTTTTATTGTTCACTGTTCGGGTATTTTACTGGATGTAGAGTAGTATATAAATCTTGTAAATAAATAAATCTAGCCCAACAGGTGGAGGGAGGGAGTGTGTGCAGGTCTTCCCTGCTCGACCCCCCCACCCCGCCCCCAGTGCACCATATTGACCTCCTCCATCCCTTCCTGTACATGCAGAGATATATGGTTCAATTGCCTTGTGTTCTTATACAAATAAACCATGCAATATCTCAGCAGATAATGGAATAGGTGACAAGACAGAGAGCGGGACAAGGTTTCTACAGCAAAGAAGTCATGCAGGGTTTTATTAATTAAAATGCCCCTCTATAGTCTAGTTTATTTAAACTCAAATCGCACAACATATAATCACCAAACCCAGTGTATCCCATTAGCTCTAGATGGCATTCTGCCTTTGCTGTCAAACTGGGATTGTTGGGATGTGTGTCTCATGCACTTGATAGGCTACAATACATGGCTGGTGGACATTTGGCTTGTCTCACAAACAACTTGTTCAAGCATGGATTAAATTCAGTGCCAGTACCACTAACTGTTACTCAGTTGTACTTGACATCACAGATTTTGGAATAGGTCTGCAATTACTAATGGAGGCTAAAATAGTGCTGACAGTACTGAACATGGTATTTCCCAGTTACTGAAGAATATTTGCCTTTATTGCGGCATGAACATATAATGGACAAATAAAATCACCATTGGATTTTGAAGAATATGCTAGTAAATATGTATGCTGTATTAAATATAATTCATTTGGCACTGACTTGTGAGATTCTTTCCTTTGTTTCAACACATTTATTATTTCTTCAAGTGTTGTTTTCTGATATTATTATTTGGTTTACAAAGGTCATAAACATAATATTTACTGAAATGCAGTTCATAAAACGCAGAGAAAAGAAGCATTTTCAATGTCCTCATGCACGTTTTATCATATTTGTCCTATTATGTTTCACCAAAACACTTCCAAGGAACGCATCCATGTAGATTGGAATGAAACAGTTTTTTCCCAGAGAATCCATTGTGCAAAGCAATTGAAAGTGCCATGATATAATAGAAGCAATGTAATAGTAGCAATTGTGATAGGCCTTCTCCTCCAGTGTGCTGGAGAAGGGGAGCCATAACAGTCATTAGCATCTACATGGAACCGCTGGGAGAGATCATCTGGAGCTTTGGAGTGAGATGCCATCGCTATGCTGATGACATTCAGCTCTATTGTTCCTTCTTTCCTATTTCCAGGGAAATGGTTAATGCCCTTGAATGTTGCCTACGTTTTATAATGGGCTGGATGACAGTGAACAAGCTGAGATTAAATTCAGAAAAGACAGAGGTGCTGTTGGTCAAGCTCAGGGTTTGGGATTCAACTCGTTCTTGATGGGTTCACACTTCCCCTGAAAGATCAGGGGTGTTGCTTGAGAGTGCTCCTGGATCCTCCATTGTCCTTGGATCTTTGGGGGACAGAGATGGTGAGCAGCGCATTTGCCCAGCTATGCCTAGTGCGCCAATTGCAACCATTTCCTCAGTCAGTCTGATCTGACAACAATTATCCATGCCTTGGTTATGTCATGGTTAGACTATTGCAATGTACTCTATGTGAGGCTACCCTTTAAGAATGTCTGGAAGCATCTCAGCAGCATTTAGGCTGCTGTCAGGGTTGGATCTGAGCCCATAGAGTCCCAAAGCAGTTCTCATTCTGAGGAAGAGATACAATCCGTGGGAGAGGAACCTGCTTGTCTTTCAGAGGCGCAGCTGGAGGGAGAGCCTCCCCCTGCTCAAATTCCTGAGAGTGACAGTGACCCTGGCAGGGAGAGGGAGGGACAACTTGAGCTTCTAGATGTGAGGGCAGGAGCAGAACAAGCGGGAGGTTGTGGGCACCGAGAGGAGTCAGCCCGCTTGGCGCGACGACAACAGCTGCGCCCCAATGCCCCATGGGAAAGGGGTGGACTCTCCCTTCCTACTCCTTAAGTTCAGCGGGTTGCTGCGCTTTCCCTCCAAATGGAGACCAACTGATTCCCTAAAGCTAGAATCCCCTGGTAGGTTGCTCCTTTGAGTTTTCCACTTAGGGTCAGGCATTTAGCATCTGTAAGTGTCACTAGGTTGAATGGAAATAAAGCCTTGGAAAAGAGCCCTTTTGTCTGTGTGTTGATTCTAGCTACTTGAGGATTACAGAAGGCAGCAAGGGCACTCCTGACAGCTGCTAACTGGTGCATGGTATCGTTATCACATCACCCCAATACTGAAACTTCAGCACTGGTTGCCAGTTCTTTTCCTGGTCCAGTTTATTGTTCCTCACCTTAAAGGTCTAAATAGGTTAGGTTCTGGCAACCTGAGGGACCACTTATGTTGGTATGAAGATGTTCATTAAGATCAGCAGGAAAGGCCTGAGGCTGACACACTTGCTTATAAAGGCCCATTTGTCAGGCATGCGGGAAAGGGCTTTCTCCTGTGTTGCTCCCAAACTCTGGAACACAATCCCTTTGGAATTGTGACTGATCTCCATTCTCTCACTGTGTTCAAGGAAGGGGGTCAAAATACATCCTTTTAACTTGGCTCTTTAAATTGCTGGTATGGTTTTTAAGTTTGTTTTTAATGCCTTCCTATGTTTTTTTTATTTGACACTAGTTTTTATTTGATGAACCTTTTGTAAACTACCTTGGTTGGCTTCAGAAAGGTAGTATAGAAATACAATCAATCAAATAAATAATAAATGAATTGTCTAGGAATGCTTCAGAATTCTGGCCAAAACCAGATTCTAAGATCCAGCTAGGCAGACCTTATGGCAGATATATTCACCAAAATTTGCCCAGTTCCTATCCCTAGTTCCTACAGGGTTTGCTAAGCAGCAACTATGTTTACTATTTAATTAAAATATTTATATACAGCCCTTCATTATTAAATCTCAGGGTGGTGTACAAAATGCATTAAAATAACAATAAAAGATAAAGATAAAAACCACATTCTAAACAGCCATGGCAGATGCTAGATGTAGCTGATGAGATGACAGGCAAGCATTAGATAAGCAGTAAGCTATAAGTAGGTCCTCCTATAGCAACTAGGACTGAACTAAAGATGGCTCCCAAATTCATCACCCCATTCAGAAGCAACAAATGGCTTCTGAATGGCCATTTTGGGAGCCATTTTTTGCAATTTGGAGGAAGACTGTGAATGCTTTGGGGGGTCTTTTAATTTGATGGGAGCAGCAGTGGTGATTTTTAACCTTTTCTTTCCTTTAAGCAATTATTTTTGCTCTTACTGTGTTGTGGTGGTGGAGTTCTCTCCCCCCACCCCGCTCTTTGGAACAACCCTACGTCATGATGTTGTTATTCTAAGATTTTTAGAGGGAAATTGTTGCCCTCTGGCACCAGCCTTCTTCTCACTGATTGCTGGTCATACTCCCTCTGGTTGCCTGTGTTACAGATTAATTTTAGTACTGAGCTGAAAATTTCTCTCACATTTTTTCCAACCATTCTCATTCAATTTGGAGAAGAGATATTGCTTTCAAAAAGAAATTCAATGGTGAAGAAATTTCGGAGAAATTACCAAGGGATGGGTTTGGCTTTCTTGGGCTTACCTTATTTAGGAGGTGGCCGAGGAGTGAGCGCAATTGTCCCGTTTTTCATAGTACAATCTTCTCCCTGGAGGCCTGTAGCCTCCTCAGCTTCCTGCACTTCAACTAAAGCCCAGTTTAAGGCACCATGAGTTAATTCCTCCCATGGGGCTTTTTCAGATCAGGACCTGCAGGCTGCCTAGGAGGCTAGCTGTGACTAGGGAAGCTCAAAAACACAACAAAAATAAATTATAAAACATCCTGAATGAGGCAGAACAATGGAAGCCTCTTTCATGGGGGGAGAAAAATTCAGGAAATTGGAGGACAGATTTTGGCAGACCACTCACTGCACCTCATCCCTGGAGCTGGACACACCACTGCCCCCATCTCCATTGCAATGGATGCAAACTGGCAGCCAGCTTGCAGAGACAGTTGATGCTGTTGCAGCACAACCCCGCCCCCAAAAACCCTTAGGAAAAAAGAAAGCAGCTGTGCTACAAGCCCTGCCAATGGGAAGCCCTACCTGGGAGAAACTGTTGAGAATTTCTCCTCCCCCTGGAGAAATTCATTGAAATTGTCTCCCAAATTTCTCTGCCCACAAGTAAGATGGAGAGTTTCAAGAGGCTATTTGCACACACCTCTAGTTAGTATACAACACCTATTGTCTGCTACATTATTTATTTCATTCAGGAATAGGCGTGGATGCTCCAAGCTACAAAGGCTGCTAGAAATATACTTAACTGAACACTGTTTACACAATTTGATTATACTATTGTGGATGGTTTTGTTTTTTATTGTGGCTTCTTGTTTGTTTGTTTGTTTGTTTGTTTTTAAAAATGCAATATTGAATAGAAATTGCTGTTGAGTTTATAAGTTTTTCAGCCATAGAAATAGCACTTCAGTAACTGGGTTTCTCAAACGGAAGTTCCTCCACCCTTAGGCAGCAGCAAGTCAAGGAAACTATTTTCTAAAATGCTTTAAAATAATCTTATTAAGGCATAGAACAACATCAAAAGGAAAGGCCTCCTAGATGTTCAGCTGCTGACAAGGGAAATCAGTAGCTAAGGAACTGCAGACAGCTTCAAATTTTCACACCCCTTAATTTAAAATTCCTTGCTTGCCTTGCGGAACATGGCTCTGAAGTTTTGGGAAATTCCTAAAAATCCTCTTCAGGCTCACTGAATAAGAAAAAGTCTCCTACTGTGTGCACATGGAGAAAATGTCATTAAATCTAATTCTCTAAAGGGTCACTAATGTTCATTTTCCCCCAACAGGTCTCATTAGAAGAATGATTATGTCTGAATTCTGCTCTTCAGAAATGATTTCCGAGGTCACTGTACTTAATTCTTCTATAAAATTAGGGAATTAAGATAAAGCTCCAAAAGTCACAGCAACACAGATTCTCCCCCGCCCCCTTACTGTGCTTACTGTGGTGAATGAGAAAAAAAAAAGAGCAAATCTCCTCACAGCTTTGCACAACATGGTTTTATCATTGAGGTTTAAAAAGATATATATATATATATATATATATATATAAAAATTACTAGGGAAGTATCCATACATTACTGTGATCTGCAGGGGAAGGGGTGGTGGAAGCAGGGATGCTTGTGGAATTTGATATTTGCAAATTTTGGATACGTACTGATGTGCTGCACACCTCCTGGACTACTCTTTGTTATCCATCAGCTTTATTTAAATGCAAATTTTCATTCAGACTTTTTAGATCCTTCGTTTTCCAACGACCATTCCCAGGAAGGTAATCTTGTCTTCTCTATTCAGTAATAATATACAATATGTATGTTATTATACTGTATTGTTTTGGATGCCACTTACTGTAAAGTGATTCATAAATATTGTTATTTTTTTTTTAATTGCAAATTAATGAAGAAATGGGACAGAACAGACCTTTGAGTGAACACATGTAAAAGCGACATGGATTGGAAATTGACTATTTCACACATCCTAATGTGGATATGTAGATCTTTACACCACTGGGCATGTTTCTTTGCAAGGCCGGGGTGTGTGTGTGTGTCTTGCCATCATCCTTTGCTGGCCCCGTTGTGATGGTAGCTTTGGATTCTGTTCAAAAGAATCAGTGGAGGCAAATGATGATACAATTCAAGTGTTCCAGGAAAATAAAACGTTCTGCTTCCCTAATGTCAGGGCCCAGCTTCAATACTGCAGTGGGCCTTGCAGATTATAGCCAGGATTTGATCAGAAGTCGCCTGGAAGGGCTTGGGCCTATTCAGCCTCTGGAGTGTCAGAGTCCGTGTGAGCTTATCTCTGTCAGTGTGCTCAGAGCAGAGCCAGGGGGAGTCACGCAACTCCCTGTCCACCTGCTGGTCTGGCCTTGGCAGGCAGGGAGGCTGGAAGCTGTCTGAGAACCTGACAGTTGTGGGGTGGGGTTTGCAAAAGGGTCACCCAGGTTGAAGCGTCACTGCCGGAGGGTTGAGCAGTGCCCCCCTGTTCAGACAGGGGCCTTGCTGAAAGGCTAAAAGCCAGTGTCTGTCAAGGGACCTAGAGGGGGTGTCCTACAGTCACGCCTTCCCTTTTAAGCTGATGCAAAGGTGAAGAGCCTTTGCTAGAAACATCTAATCTTCATTGCCTGAAGCCTTCTCCGTTTGGAGCCATCATCATCTCGGCTTTTGGAAGCACTCTGCACATGGACTGGTACACTTTGGATTGTTAAGGACTTGCCATGAAAGTACTGTGAAGCTTTTCATAGACTTGAACTCATTGCTGTAGTTCTTGTGTCTGTGTTTGTAGTCAGCTCAGTGTATGGCAGGTTGGGTTTGATCTACGACTTTTAGACTTCCCTCTTCCAGAACTCATGCAATGTGGAGTTGCTAATGCAAAAGTGGTGGCTTGGAACTCTTTGCATGTGTGGGTAAGCCCTTCCCTTGATCTTGATGAGCCTTGACTATGTAGCTTAGAGTTATCAACAAAAGATTCAGAGTTGGACTCTCTATGGGTGTGGGTTGTTAGGCCTTTCAAGAAGTTATCCCCTGATTGCCTGATGGGTTCATTCCAGGAATCATTCCCTTTCCATGTCTGGGGTTGGAGCCCCGTGAAAGGATTGTCTGGGTTAGGTACCCAGGAAGAACCATGGAGATGGCAACGGAGAAACCATGTTGAGGATCTCAGTCCCAGTAGTAGTGTTTAGCTTTAGACTATTCTGGAATTACATAGAGCTTATAGCTACTGACCATCAGCTATATGATTTCTGAAGAGTGTAACCATTAAGCTTTTGCCATGGGATTCCCTGCAATAAAGAAATCTCACTGATTTGGGTGTCCAGTGTCAGATTGCCTGAGCGTGTACACTGGGGGGATCGGGAAACCTAACACCTTGTAGCAGCCCAGCCAATCTCTTCTATCCAGGTCAGCCACTCAGGGAGACTATGATTGGTCCAGTTGCTTTGTGTCTTCTAAGTACCTATACAGTCCACACCACCATTTGTCCACACCATGCTTCTAGACCTGTAGAGGCTAGCAGAGTGCATCACATGGATGGAAACCACAAGATAAGAAACAGATGAAATCCAGTAACTGGATTTCCTGTCTGAGCACATGGCTGGAGCAAGATAGCTGGAACATACAGAACCTCTGGGGTTCTAGCAGTGGATAGACTTCAACTGAAGGCTTATGTAGCCAGCTCTTCAGAGCTCTGGCCAGACCCAGCTGCAACAGTTAAACCAGTCCACCAGGCTCTTCTACACCTGAGGAGCCCTTTTACTCCTGAGAGGATGAACCTCTGTATCTTTGCTAGAAGGTTGCAGTGCTTGGAGATGGTAAACGGAGAAGATATATCTGTCGTTAATGTTGTCTTACTGAACAATAATGTTATTTGTAGGACTTACCCATTTTTCATGGATTCCTGTATCCATAACTAATCCTGATCCGTACAAGTGTGTGTTGAGAGGGCAGTTGTTCCATTAAAAAACATAGATTGTATTTCAAGAGGCTGATCTGGTATTTTAACTCCTCATTCCTGTCAGAATAAAGGCAATATGCAGAAAAACAAGTTAGTACATACATTCTGAAAAGCAGACTTGATGTTAAATCTTTGACTTCATCTGTAAATGAAGTTTTCCATTCCATGCTCAACTCAGGCTTTGGGCATATTAATATCATAGCAGTTGAAATTGCTATATTATCCAGGGAAATTTGAAATACTTCAGGGAGTTTGCTGAGTAGTTAAACTAAAGTTTCCTGCCATTGCAGTGGGGGTGGGGGGAGCAACTATTTCAGGCGATCAAGGGAACACAAATAAGCATGACTGACAGTGCTAAAGCTGGCTACTACAACACTGGTCTATTTAATCTACAGTTTAAGCAGTGAAAAATATCAGAGAATAAATGCAGTTATGCTATTTTCCCTTTGGTCTTACAACATTTAATAAGTAGCTTGTTATTTCTAGTCACATTCTCAAAACATGGGCAAGAGAATACTTCAACAAGGAACAATGATTATCAATTCAGATAGAGTTCGTTCAGTGTTAATTCATTTGCTGTGCTATAAGGAGTGCACATCTGTTAATTTCCCTTTTTGCAGTATACAGCTTTGGAATACAGGATCCCTTGTTCATATTAGAGCACATTTCCTGATTTTGCATTTCCAATCTCCTCCTTACCATATAGAAGAAGTAGGTACTTCTCAATGTCACAGTTAGCTCATGTAAACGTTAAAACTACAGCTGTTGATACATGGCGACAAGAGCTTTCCCTCTGACAGCCATGTCCACAATTGATGACTGTTGATAAAACAAATACCCTCGAAGTCCAAGTATGACTATATACTTGTACATGAGGTTTGAGCTAGCTGGTGATTATTAGAATAGTTGCAGATTGGATTGACCTTGTTTCTCCTCTTGCCAACTCAAGGGTAGGTGCACGCCACAAACCTCTGCAAGTGCAGAAAAAATGCCTCTGTTCCCCATCTGCTAAAAAAGATGTTATTTATTCATTCAGATTTATCCTCTGCCTTTTTCTGAAAAATAGACAATATGTAAAATCAGTATGATACAAAACAAGATAAACAACCAAACTAACAAATCCAACAGTAGTTAAAACAATGGTTTAAAACAGCAGCAGAACACATTATAAAAAAATTCCACTTAAATCATCTTCAGCGCCTGTCTAAAATTAGGCAGCAGGAAGAATAGGTATGTGGGAAGCTGTTCCACATCCTGGGTGTGAGATTGTGGCGAGAAATGGAAGAGGGTCTCCAAAGTAGAATGAAGATACCAAGCAGAGTCGTGTAGATAGACACAATACCTGAGATGTTCTGGCTCCAAACCCTTTCCATTCCAACTTTCAGAGTCCCCACTGCGGGCTTTACCAGGCTTCACAAACCTGCTCCCAGGCTATATCGCTTTCTCTGTCCCTGTCTTCCTGTTTTCCTTCTTTTTCCAGCACTTGTCTGTTGTCCCCTTCTTCTCCCTCAGGAAAAGCAACTCTCTTTTCCAGCTTAGAGATGCAGGTCACAGCTGGGACTGCTGGGAAATGTCATGTCTAGATTTGGTAAAAATGGAAGTATAAATTATGCTAAACAAGAAAAATATGAAAACAGGCATAAAATGCCAAGGCTGGGGGGGGGGGAATAGTGTGCAGTGTAATATACACCTTAGTATTTTAACCTTTTAATTCCTTTTTTCCCCTTAATGCAGCTTACAGGAGGGCTGACTTGACCAACCATTGAAAAGGTTTTAACGTCATTTTCATTACTGATTATTTTAAGAGGTTTTTTCTTGAGTCTGTGAACACAGCTGCTATCTTCATTGGTATAGTTTTAATTTAGTTTCATTCTAGTTTTCTGTTGAGACAACCAAAGCCGCTTGCATTTAAAAAATAAAATGCAAGAGAGGCTAGATCTACACTACTGCTTTATGGTGGTATTGAAGTGTGCTGATAACTGTCAGGATACATTACACATTTGATATACTGCTATTGTAGTGTTATTGCCCGCTTTTTATTCCGCATTATCCAAAATACTTCAAGAAAATCATAGTGTTTCCTACGATGTATAAATGCACAAGAGGAATATAAGCATTACCATGATGGGATCATAATGATATGACTCAAGGTGTAGATCTGGCCGGAGAAAGATAGAAACAAAGCCAATAGCCAATCTGTCCTATGCGCTAGTGGGACCCACCTCAGCACAAAGGGAAGCTAGCATTTCCAGAAGCAGCTGGAAACAAGTGGAAATGCTCATTTCCAAAATGGGGCTAATCACCGGAGCTTGCAGAAGGAAGCTTTGCTGCCCTTCCCTGATCTCCTGGTTCTGCTTGTTTCCAGGGGTTTTGAACGACTACTTTCAGTTGCAGGAGCAGTGGATCCCGCTTGCACAGCACATAATGGCAGCACAGCGGCAGTACTGGATACCACTCAAAGTTTAAAAACACCCCTCCCCCAATAAATCAATTCTACTTAATAAAAAATGGCACCACTTACAGCAATTAAAAACACAACACATTTCTTTTAAAGTCTGCTGAACAGTGGATTGTGCATAAAAAGCTGACTGGAATAAGGAAGTATTTACTAATTAGCTAAAAACAGGTGGAGAGGGAGCCCAGAGAGTTTCTAGCACAGGAAGTTCCAGATTCTCCATACAACCATTAAAGTGAATGGGAAAACCAGCCCGCATTTGCGTGAGCTCCATGTGTACATTGCAGCGCATACAGGGAACCTAATTAGAGTGTCTCTTTGCCTATGAATGAGCTTGAGTGTGCATAGAATAGGACAGCATTATGTGCCATTTTTCTTTTAAGTCTGTCATTATACTTCTTTGTTTATTTGTTTATTTCTACAGACATTCCCAATGGGGCTTGGAGATGGGCCACTGTATACCTGGACAGATGGCTTGAAAAGGAAGGACTGGCACGACTATGGAAGTATTCAAAAAGATGCCATGCGTTCAGGTAGGATGCTTAGAGTAAATCACTGTTTTACTTGATTCTTTTTCACACTGAGATGATTTTTTCCCCCCTTCAGGCCTGGCAAAGCAGTTTCAGCTGAAATCTCTTTGGAATACATTTTCTATCTCAAGCTATGCTGTGTTGTGTAAAAACAGATTCCAACTGGAGAATTAAGATAATTTTGAAATAGTAGCTGCTTGAACTGCTGTGTCACTAAGAAGAAAAGAAATATACATAAATCCCGTTACTTAGGGCATGGTCCATCCTATGCATGTTCAGACATGGCTAGCTGGGGCACACAAGGAGTTGTAGGATTATTATTGGTTTTGTCTAAATGTGCATAGGATTGCATGCTTATCACTGAAGTTTTGTTTATTTACTTATTTTAGGACATTTATATACCGCTTCCCATTTTTAAAACCCTGAAGTGGGTCACAACACATTATAAAACAATACATCTTTAAAAGCAGAGCAGCATTGAGATAAATTATCAGTTGGAAAAGGCAGGGTAAACAAGTAAGCTTTTAGTAATCATCAAAAGCACACGATCATTGGGACCTGATGTATTGCACAGCGGACATTCCAGAGTGAGGGTGCCACCACAGAGAAGGCCAGTTGCCATGTTGCTGCCAGATAGGACTCTGCAGGGTGTGGTACACACTGCAAAGCCTCCCTTAAAGATCATAGTGGTCTAACAGGTCTATATAGGGGGAGACAATCTACCCCAGGTAACATGGGGCTAAGCTGTTTAGAGCTTTATATGTCAATAATAATAATAATAATACCTTGAGCCTGGTCATTAGCAGACTGGCAGCCTGTGTAGCTCTTTCGGCGCAGGTGTTATGTGCCCATGGCAAGGTGCTCCATTCACCACAGCATTCTGCACTAACCGCATCTTTCAAAACAGGTGACGTGGAATGACCTGGAAGTTTCTATAGGGGTCAGGGCATATCACCTAACCTGACCTGGTTTATTGATAGAACAAAGCATCCTTCACTTGGCTTCCTGCATTTCCCTCTGTTTATCAATCATAACTGGTTGATAAAGCTCAGAATAATTGCTCACCTACTATTCCTCAAGTCACCATTTGAGATCATAAGCTTTAGTCCTGACTGGTTGCCCTTGAAGATAAGGAAGTTCCAATGTTCAACTGGGTTGCTTGAAGGAGTCTGGGTCTCCCACACCTCTAGGCCTGATTCTCTCCCCCACCAGCTCATATTCCAAGGGGGAAAAGCTTACCTTGGGGGCCAGAAAAGAATAGCAGGTGGCAAATCCTGGAAAACTTTCCAAACTACAGGAGACACTAATAGCATCACTACAATGCTTCCATCTCTTTCCATCTAAATTAAACTGGTTTGAACAACAGCTCTTATGCTGCCCCAAACAGCATATGCATTGGCCAATATTCTTTCTTTCAAAGCTCATTTCAGCACTCACTAAAAGCTTTGACTTCCAGCTGTTTCTTAGGCCCCGTCTACATGGCACCACTTTCACCCTTCACTCTGTTACAATGGCATAGCATTTCAGCTTCGAATTAGCTTCTGCTGGGATACACTTGCGATTTGCTGCGTGCTTCCCTAACAGACTGTGCCATGCCTTTTTTTTTGCCATTATATTTTAATGCACAGCTGTGCAGTCCCATGAGTGTGTGTGTGGGGGGTGACACTTCAGTGGCTGTTTTGTATTTTAGGGGTTCTGTTGTGTCTGTCCATCCCTCATTAGGTGAAAAGTGGATGTTCTGTCCTCCTTCATTTCCACGCCAACTGTTTCTCAGTTCCCCAGCCTGAGACTCTTGTGATGGTTTGCACTCACAAGCGTGAGTGGTACATGCCTACCCATCACTCCACACTGGTGGCTGGAGTGAAGTTGGTCCTCCTCCAAGACACTGCCCCCCCGGCCCTTGGGCACTGAGTCCAAAAGCTACCATTGCGAAGATACGAAGTTGCAAAAATGTGTGGAAGTGTGTTTAAATAAATCAAAACACCTCTCTGTGCCTGTGTAACTGCGCAGCTGCGAAGGGATGGGGGGGAGTAAAGGGGCATCACAGAGTGATGCAAGCACTATGCATGCCTACAATGCGCCCACTGCAAAATGCAGAGTTGGTTTGGGGAAGGGACAGACGGCTCACAACCTTGGGAAACCCACAGCAAATGAAAAACATTTCAGCAAAATGCCTCATTGGAAATCCACATTTTCCAGGAGAAAACCACAGATGGATGCAAAGTGGCAACTGCATCATCTGTCCCGAAGGACCTCAACTTGCAGCCACCCCAGAGTAAAAGGCTCATGTAGATGGGGCCTTAGTAGTAATGAGGTTAGGAGATCAGGATCCTTCCCCATCCCTACTTGTTATTCAGTTGTCTTCAGGATAGGACTCTGAAAAGATGAGGGGCAGGGAGCTGCCTGCCACTCTACTCTACTACATTCAGTATCCACATTCTGCTACTGGAGCAGTAGTAGCAAGGATAAGGGTCAGACTCCACTCAACCCTGAACTTTACTGGATGGGTGTAATAGCCCCAGGAGTGTAACCGAGTCACCTGTCGTTTTAGAGGGGCCTAGAGATCCATAATGCTTGGCTTAGGTTCATTATAAGTGCAATTTCCTTGCTAGTGGGCCTCTGAGCATGTGAGATGAGTCAAAGGTTGATAGCACGGCCTCAGCACATTCCATGATAACGAAGGCTAGTATCTTAGCAGGGCCTAGGATGTGCCTGAGAAGTGAGGCTATGTTTATGCCGAGTTACAGGTGGCTGTGCTGGGAAAGTTCTGATTGTTTTCCCTCTGAACAAGTACTGTTAGCCTATGCTGGGAAAGTTGCAGATGAACACGAATTAACGCTTGCTACTGTCATGCTGCCTCACTGCTGACATGTATGGTATAAAACCCATTGTATCCCATGGCTCTGGGTTCAGAGAAGCTGTCTGATCCAACCATTGGGTACACCTGTGTGCTGTAAGTACTCAATAAAGTCTCCTGGTAAGCAAACCTGGATCTGGCTTATCATTATCTCGGCACCTCCAAACCTTAGCAGCCCACGGCCAGAGCATACAATGGATTTGGGCCTAAGCTACTTTACAATGAGGTTGAAATAGAGTGGGGGTGAGAGCTGAGCAACTTGGACAAAGTGTAGGGTAAAATGTACTTAATAATTGCTCTCAGTAGCAGCTGGTGGCTCCAGTTCCAGAGGTGTGGTGATTCCCTTCAGGGTTTTAGTTGCCATCAGCCAAAACTCTAGCGGTACTATCCAAGCTGCTGAAAGGTGCTATCCAATGTGTTGAACCCTATCCCTAAAAGGGGATTAGCACCTCGGATAGCACTGTCAAAGTTTTGGCTGGTGGTAACTAAA
Organism: Heloderma suspectum; assembly: GCF_057233095.1. Classification (NCBI taxonomy): domain Eukaryota; kingdom Metazoa; phylum Chordata; class Lepidosauria; order Squamata; family Helodermatidae; genus Heloderma; species Heloderma suspectum. The sequence continues at coordinate 78,262,474 of NC_139462.1, forward strand.
ACCCTGAATGGAATCATAGCCTCTCTGGAACTGGAGTCACCAGCCTCCATTGGTTGCTCTTATATTAAGGGCTGAAATACAAGTCGACAGAACAAGATCAGTTCTTGGTTGTTGTTGTTGTTGTTGTTGTTTTAAATATACCCAGAACATCAGTTGTATGATTAGCTACGTTTACATTTTCTAAAATATTCTGCCTAATTTTGTCATCACGTTGTTTGTTTCAGTAAACAAAAGTCAATCATTTTGGTGCAGCTGGGACATCACAGCTTCATTCTAATGAGAAATCAGTATTAACCTAAAAATAATCCTTCGTTGTATCCCCTAAGGTATGAAATTAATAAGAGGAATTACGTCTCTTGATTAAGAACTTATTTAATATACGTCTTTATTTTTTGAACAAGCAAAATCATATCATGCTGACAGCCACTTCACAAACACAGCTCTTCACAAGCACGGCTCTTAACATCTTTGTGTGCAAAGGTCCATTCAGCATAGTTAGATTTGAGTACTTTCAGTACTTTCAGTACTAACGGCCTTTCCACAAAATCAGCTTTCGGAGTGCTGAGTGTAATCCATATCTTCAATGCGCTGATGTCATTTCCTCTGGTGCCCTTGTCAACCTCCAGCAAACCTCAGGCATAAGAACAAGTGGCAATGCAACTCTAATTAGACAGAACAGCCACAGTAACTCCCAACTAAGACACAGCAGCAAGGGCATGACGCTATTGTGACTGCTTTTGTGAGTCACGCTGCATTGGCAGCTATTGGCCTGGTATCACTGTACCCAAGGAATGCACCAGCATCGCACATTTGCACATCACACTCAGCAGGGCCAGCATCAAAGCTAGGCATGGTTGGGCACCTGTGAGGGCCCACAACCCAGCAGGGACCCACCGACAAGAGCCTCCTGGAGTTGCTCCTCCTCTTCACCATTACAGCCTGCTTGTTTGCCTGCTTCTCACACTAGCCCTGACATCGGTGGTGGCGAGAAGGGAAACAAGAGATGCCACTGCCTACAGAACAATACTGTTACTGTAGTTGTTACTGTAGCTGAGATGGTTTTAAATAGTGTATTTAAATGCGATTTTTAAATATTTATAGATGAATTGCTTAGAGGTTTTATTATATTAAGTGGGATATAAGTCCAATACATACATACATACATACATACTTGCTCTCTGCCTGTCAAGCAAGCAAGTAGTAGCAATGATGAGAAAGAGGATGAGGAGCAACAGCAGATGGTGATAATGGTGATGGGAAAGTAGACTCACTAAGGGATGGGACCTTTTGAGAGTGTCCTGCCCAAGGACCCTTAAAGACCTGGGAGCCAGCACTGACACTCAGAATGTGCAGTTGTTGCCAATTGTTGTGTACAGACTAGCTGTCATCCCCAAAGCTGGTGCTTCTGTCTGGGGGGACTTTGCATTTCCAAACGTAACGATGGTTATGCAAGATTTTATACCTGGACTGGAAACAATGTCTTTGCTTTCACCATTCCATTGCTATTATGCATACTACATGGAATGTGGTTGCATGAACATCATGAATTCATACCTGCGGCATCACTAGTGTCACATGACACAATTGCTCCTCCCAAATGCTCTTTTGCTCTTTTGTGAATGTAAAAGAAATTCAAGGAGTGCTTATCCCATTCCTCACACTTCTTCATCAAATCCAAACGCATGATATATAGGACACGTTGCACCTGCAGGAAACTGTTGCAGTGCAGAGTGCTCCTGTTCCCGGTTCCAACCAGCCACTTTGCCCACTTCTAGGATACTCTATTTCATCCCTCTCCCCACCCCAACTCGGAGTTTTCTGCTTCCCCCCAATAGACACTCAACATTCCATGGCTATTAAACGTGCTTTTTGATCTAATTTTGGGGGTGGGAGGGAAGGGTGCCTTCTTAGGAATTTTCTGAATATTTTCTGTACTTCTGCAAACATAAGGTTCCTCTGAGCATGCTGATACCTTCCCCTTGTTTCTCTGTGGTCTTGTTTTAGCTACAATTCCATTGGAAGTCATCACCTGAGTGTACTATTAGAAGGGGTGATGCCTTGATTTCTTTGCTCTTGGTGTGATCTCACACCGTACAAAGCCAAAGAGGAAATACTTGCATAGCCACATAAAAAACAGCGTGTCTAACCGTCACCCTCTCCTTTACACACAGAGACACACAAAGAGACACACTTCGCACACACCATACACACCTTCATAGCAAGGATACCTCCATAGAATACATGGAGGTGGCATTAGTTTAATAGGACTGGTAGGGTCTAGTTGGAGTATTTGGTCAATTACAGAATGTGATTAGGGCACACTGGTTTCAGTTGAGCCAAAAAGCACCTAAGATATATATTAGGGGTGGGGCAGGATGGAGGGGTGAGTAGTCATTTATACAAAGGACTGAAATTAACTATAAATCCATATGACAGGATGGATTGTAGTGTCAATGGGGCTTATACAGGAGAACATCCCATTGGATCGTGTCCTGTGGATCTGACTGTCTCCTGCTCAGCTGCCCTCAACTGTGCCCAGCATCCTCCCTTGTGGCAGTTACCTCACCTTACTTTCTGATAGAGCCACATCAAATTGAAAAACATCTGTATCAGGAATTTCCAAGCTGTGTGCTGGGTACAGTAGTATGCTATGATGGAACAGTTAGTGAGAAATAAATAATCCATTATCGCAGGGGATTCTGCCTCAGTACTGTTCACTGCTCTGGACTTGCCTCTTTCTGAACAGCCTCTGCTTTGGGTGGTTGGTAATTGGTTACATCATTCCTTCACTCCCAGTGCAAGGGCACAGCTCTGCATGAGTCACTGCTTGGACCTGGCCACCTTCCAACCAGGAGGCATTCCCAGAACGGTTACCTGGAGCAAAATGTTGCAGTGTGGAGTGCTGTTGTTTAGGGCCCCAGACGCTCCATTCTATTCCCCCTTCCCCCCTCAGTATTCCACTTCCTCCACTCCAACAGTCAGTCAGCTTTCTGTTGCCACAGAGCATGTTCAGTCCTGTTTTGAGGTGTTCCCCCTTCTTAGGGTCTTTTCCCCGCTAAAGAACTTGTGTAGTTCTAAAAACCATTGGTTTACCCTGAGCTTGCTGATAGTTCCTTTTTCTGCCTGGGTGATACCATTTTGGCTACAAGAACAATGGGACTCACAGCCTGACCATCAGAAATGGAGGAGATGATAGGTTTCTCTGAGGACAGTGAATTCTTATTCTTAGTTTTTGTTTCTTAAGAATGAAATGTTTTAATTTGGGGGAGGTGGCTCAGCTATCGGACATTTAGGAAAACTGATCTATAGATGACAGTAAAATCGAGGCTTGTATGATCTTCAGTTGCAGACTTATAAACGTATCGTTTAGTTTCCAAATTAAGACACCTTAGGTCTGATTATAACCTTCTTTGCAGAATCTATTTGGCCCTGGCAGGTTTTGTGTAGCTGACATTCTGAACTCTACAGACTAATAGAAAATTGATTGAATTTGACAAAGTTACATTGTACCAGAGTTGGTTCTATCCAGTATTGCTTTACGTCAGTTAGCCATTCTCTGTGGACAAAAATTATATGCTTCATTTCACGTAATAATGAAAATATTTGGAGGGAAACTTCCTGGGATCATTTGCGAGCACATCGTGACTAAGTGCACCTGTCTGGAATGTGCTGCCTAGATGGTCTCAGAAGAAAATGAGTCTTTCCATTTCCCTGTACCCTCTCTCCGAGTCGCCTTTGCAACCTCGGGGAGGCAACTGGCATGGTTCTCTCTGCACCAGCTGAGAAGGGGGAGGGGAGCACAGGTTCCTGGATCCGTGGTCGGAGCACTGTCTCCGACCTCGGATCCAGGAAATTGAGTTATCCTACAACCACTCAGACTCTATCTAAGGGCCATAGGATTGCTCCCTCCATGTTGCTATAAAAGTTGGAATTTACAATATTTGAACAAGAGTAATCAAAAATGTAATATAAATATGACAGTGAGAACAGGATCTTGTCTAGAAATATATTAATCCATCAAGCAATGAATAAAGCCCACTTTCCAACAAACTTCCCTTGTCTGAGTTCTTCCTTTGAACTTCTGTATGCCCGCTTGTTTTAAACAGACACTGCCCATGCATGCTTCTTGTTGTTGTTCAGTCGTTCATTCGTGTCCGACTCTTCGTGACCCCATGGACCATAGCACACCAGGCCTTCCTGTCCTGTGCTCTCTCCCGGAGTGTGCTCAAGTCCGTATTCATTGCATCGGTGATGCTATCTAGCCATCTCATCCTCTGCCGTCCCCTTCTCCTTTTGCCTTCAATCTTTCCCAGCATCAGGATCTTTTCCAGTGACTTTTCTCTTTGCATTAGGTGGCCAAAATATTTGAGCTTCAGCTTCAGTATCTGTCCTTCCAATGAGCAGTCAGGGTTGATTTCCTTTAGGATGGACTGATTTGTCCTCCTTGCAGTCCAGGGGACTCGTAAGAGTCTTCTCCAGCACCACAGTTCGAAAGCATCAATTCTTCGGCGCTCAGCCTTCCTTATAGTCCAGCTCTCACAGCCATATGTTGCTACTGGGAAAACCATAGCTTTGATTAGAACCTTTGTCGGCAAGGTGATGTCTCTGCTTCTTACTATGCTGTCTAGGTTTGCCATAGCTTTCCTCCCAAGGAGCAAGCATCTTTTAATTTCACGGCTACAGTCACCGTCTGCGGTGATCTTGGAGCCCAAGAAAATAAAATCTGTCACTGCTTCCATTTCTTCCCCTTCTATATGCCAGGAAGTGATGGGGCCAGATGCCATGATCTTAGTTTTTTTAATGTTGCGTTTCAAACCAGCTTTTGCACTCTCCACTTTCACCCTCAACAAGAGGCTCTTTAGATCCTCTTTGCTTTCTGCCATTAGGGTGGTATCATCTGCGTATCTCAGGTTGTCGATAATTCTCCAGGCAATCTTAATTCCGACCTATGATTCATATGCATGCTTCTACCAATCCAAAAATGTCACATATTGATATAAAATTATGAGACAAAGCTTTGCCTCTAGGCAACCAATTAATTATAGATGAACAAAAGTTGCTCAGCAAGGGTTAAAACTGTGCTAAACCACAAGTGTTACCAAACTGAAAGCTTTAAAGCAAAAAATAAATAAATGTTGAGGTGATGAGACTCTGCTATGCTTAGTCATGTTCACATTGCCTAAAGTGCTGCCAGTAACATGCTTCAGAGTTTTTTTTATTTTTGCCTTCAACAGATCATGACAAAACATCACACACTGCAACTTCTTCTGGGTCTCAACCCTAAAACAGTGACAGTAGAGGTGTAAGAGGGTAACTGACATTTGAATGTCTAAAAATGCAGAAGTGTTGATCCAATGCAACTGGTTCCAGGGCATAGTCTGAAGGCACATGAATCAGCCACCTTGCTGAAGCTAAGCAGGTTTGGGTCTGGCCGGTGCTTGGAAGGAGACTACCTGGGAACCAGATGTAGCCACCTTGAGTTCCATGATGGAAGAAAGGTGGGATATAAATGTAATTAATAAATAAATAAATCTGAGATTCCTTGCAAGATTTTACAACCAAGATTGAGGTTAAGTGAGAAAATGTGGTATCGTTTTTGGGTACTATTGGAAGTCAAAACAAATGAAGTATGGAGTGCTTTTACAGTATGTGCTGTTGATGCTCATAACTATGGGTAAGGAATGCAGGAGAACATTAACGGAAGTGGAAATTGCTTTATTTTAACATCTTTGATTATAAGCCACATTATACAACTGATTTATGTATCTGTTCTATCTGTTACCTAGTGACCTCATTCACACTTACATGTGAACTTGCATGTGTACACATGTCCCCAACACACCCAGAAACATGGGGAACCTTTGCAGAGATGTGGAGTACACACAGTAGATTTCACACTGTACTTTGCCAAAATGGGGAAATCAGCTCAAGAACACTTCTGGAACTAGAAGTGTTCTCGAGCTGATTTCTAGAAACTAGAAGTTCTGCTTTACCATAAAGGTTTACAGAAATAAAATGATTGATTAGTATATCAACCTCCTAGCAGTGGAATGGCAGACTATTCCTAATCATAGTGAGCAAGAAAGTATAGTGGAGAAAGGATTCTGCAAGCAAGGAGTACTGAAGGTATGAAGGACATTGCAAGGCTAAGGGCAACAAGGGAACTCTGAATCCCAGTGACAAAAGGTAGACCTATTCAGAATGAATAGATTTAGAGCAATTTCAAGAAAGGGAGAAAGAAATAAAGTCACGGCAGGTATATTGACATTGTTTTGGAGGAAGGGGAACACAAAGGTTGGTCATGCTCACTTGAAATCTCATGGTTGGCATGGGCTGTTTTGGCCTTCACATGGGGTTTGGTGCAAGCAAACAAGGGAGAACTCTAGTCCTGGAGACTTGGAGGAGAGGGAGAGTGCTAGGAAGGATCACGCAGAACAGGCTGTGAGCCAAGTGAAACCCAGGTGGATCTTGGGACTGCGTGACAGAGGTTTTTTCCACGCTAGATCTCATGATCAAAAAGTGCTGGAGAGTTCAAGTGGGGGCACAAAGGGGTAACGGTTTTGAGTGGACTCCAGATGGACTTAAACAAAGGGATTCATAGTTTGATTCTGGAGAATGGAAGAGGGACTTCCTTTGTATTCCTGACTGTTTGATTGAATTAAAGCTAGCTGATTCAGCATTACAGAAGCCATGCTTCCAAGAAATATAAATACTCAGAACAAAAGGGTACCAGTGCCACACAAGAGGTGTCCAAGGGGGTGCTTTAACCTGATGATCTATCTTGATGTGAGTAGGGATGGACAAGCCCATCTCCATCTGGGCGGGGGGAGCTCGATGAGTTCCCCCCCCCAGCTTGCGCTGCCCGAACCTGTTCGGTGGCCCTCCCACGAGCTGCGTGAGCCACCCCTCCTCTCCATGCCAAGGACTCCAGTCAAGCCCTTGTGCTTTATGTGCACAAGGGCTTGATTGCTGAGTGTTTGGCATGGCCAGCCCCCAGCCTCTCACCCGGACCTACTCTAGAGGAGGCCAGGGTGAGAATGCTGGGGTGCTGCCATTGCCCTTCTTCCTTGTGTCAGCTCTCAAGGGCTGGCATGGGGAAGAAGGGCCTCAGCAGCCAGCCCCCAGCCTCTCGCCCTGGCAGCTGCCAGTGTAGTGGGGGGGGGAGAAGAGGATAGGTGCCTTCTTCTTGCCTCTGCCCCTGCCTGCTACAGCAGCAGCGGCAAGGGCCAAGCTGGTCGTTTTCTGTAAGGCTCTTACACCTCTGGAAAATGACCAGGCTGTCCCTCATCCCTGCCAACATGGGGACGAGAGAGGAAGGAGGCAGCACCTCTCCTCTTTCCCCCATCCTTGCTACAGCAGCAACAGCGAGGGACAGGCTGGTCGTTTTACGTAAGTGTGAGAGACTTATGGAGAACAACCAGCCTGTCCCGCACCAATGCCACTCTAGCAAGGATGTGGGGAGGAGGAGATGTGCTTCCTTCTTCCCCTCTCGGCCACTGGCTTGCTGAGGGACCGGGCACCCACGCTCTTGCTGGACTCAGCAGCATGCAGCAAGTTGGGCAAGAGCTCAGGTTCGCGAACTGGCATCCGGGGGGCCGAAATGGTAACTTCTCGCCGGGCTTCGAGCTCCAACCGGACACTCGTGCCATCCCTAGATGTGAGTACACGAAGTTCAGGGTTGGACTATGTTTCCCGCCAAGAAACAGGAATGTAAATTGGCCAATTCAAAGTTACCCTCATGAGCTGCTTGACCAGGGTGGCCATCTGTTAGTCAGGAAGGTATCTGCATTTATCTGGCATTTCCAAGTCTTTCATACTGCAGGAGGGCAACCCCTTTGATTAAGTTACAGCAGAGGACATACAGTTCAATGAACTTTGCTTACAGTAAAGGCAGGTAGGCCAGCATACTGACGTTGGGATCCTCTTCCTCCAAGCTGCCATAAGACTCTTGCCCTTGCAGTCCTTTTCAGAACAAAATACTGGATGAAGTGCTAGGCACAGGGGTGGAGAAACTCTTTCATCCTAAGGAGTAAATTCAATTTTGGAGAAGCGCTGGGGGGGGGGGGGCATTCTAGTGGTGTATGTATCCATAGGAAAAGGGGGCAGGGCCAAAAATATAAAAAACACCAACATATTTTAGCTTAAAGTTCATACTGCCAGTAACCAAGCCATAGGAGAGGCATTTCAGAATGGAAAAAATACTGCACAAAAGCCAAGAAATCACCAAAAGATCAGTGGTTGGGGAAAAGGGGGTAGGGCCAAGAGAAAGGAATCCCAGAGGGCTGGATTTGGCCCCTGGGCCTGGGGTCCCCCACCCCTGTTCTAGGATGATGCCAACACAAATACAAAATCCAAACTGCACATGTACAAAAATTATGGCTGAGTTTCTCAGTAACATCTGCTTACACAACACACACAATCGTATTGATGCTTCCTGTGTTTATGATGAATGGCACTTTAGTACAGCTGGAGTATAATGAACACTTCCATAGTGAAGGGAGGTTAGTAGTTATAAACTGATGATAAGGTGGTGCAAATTTGGTGTAAAACCACAGGCTGAGAATACACATGCGCACACTTCTCTTGCACTAATAATGCTTTGTGTACGGTGTAGGCACTATAATCACAGATACAAAGGGGATAATTTAGCAGCTACTATATCATCCAGGCAGGACATGAATGGCTGTCCAAGTAGCCGCTGCTCCAAATTAGCATTACAGTGTGTCGGGGATTAAGCTTACCACTGGGTCATCCCCGCCTTGAAGCCCATCAGATGCCAGTGGGCGAACAGCAGCTTTTTAGATGGCAGCATCTGTTGCTCTGAGACAGGACTGATGTTTATCCAGTCAGCTGTGCTGCACACGAAGTGTTCCACCATCAATTAGAAATCCATGTTCAAGCATCTGATTCTCTCCAGCCAGTCTCGAGGCAGGTGGCAACCAGCCAGCTGCAAATGCTAAGTTTCTTCAGTTGCCAGAAAGTCAGTCTCAACTCAAGTCTGCATTGGCTGGTTTCTCGTCATCTAAAAGCAGCTTTACATATATTTGCCCAGGAAGTGCCAGTTTCAGAAAAAAAAGCATCCAGGGTCAGTTAACAGAGAGCTGCCGTACTGCCAAGAGTTTTGTAGAAGAGGGGATTTCAGCAGGCACTACTTTTTCACTCCCACATGGCAAGCTGCACCCTTGTGCACAATTATTTCAGGCACAGGAGCCAATTGGTCAGTGCATGGGCTCTGTTCCTGTGACTATAGGCTGGAAAGCACAAGAGTGTGTATGGGTGGGGCGGGGGATTGGAATCACATATTCCATTGTTTGAGATTTTTTTTAAAAGAATGAATACAAATGGCACGATAGTTTTTAGAATAATGGAAGCTATGCAGAGTAGCACACACATTCTGAAGGAACTGATAGTGGCTTTCAAATACTATTTCTTCGCCCTTTACATAGCTAATGTTTTGCACAAACGCTTGACAAAAGTGGGAAAATACAGCGGTAGAGTCCCATAATATCAATCCAACACTTTTTGAACCTTTACCAAGAGAGGATACATAAAAGAAGAGCCACGGGTGTGTGGATGAAGTTAAGCTGGACAGCCAGCTGCTAGGGATGCTTTACCTTGGATTCCTGCACTGAGCAGGGGGTTGGACTCGATGGTCTTATAGGCCCCTTCCAACCCTGCTATTCTATGATTCTGTGATTCTAAGTTAAAAGTGATTGTTGCATCTGCACCTCATGTTCATCTCTCAAGTTGTAACCATTGTGCCGTGATGATTTCTTTCATTCATTGTCACCAACAGTTTAGCTTCACGTCTTCCAGACTGGTTTTGAGGCACCCATTAATTACTGCAGATATTCTGCTGTAACAACACACACCTTTCCGAGGATGTCACCGCAGCAGCTTGGTATTGGTTTGCTTCAGTGCTGCCAATCCCTTGCCTATGAAGCCGAATGTCTTCAAATTATCTGGGCATGTACAACTGGATTCCTTTTTTTTTTAATCTGCGCAGGTCGGCCAGTGATTCAATCAAACACTTTTAATGTTGAGATAAGTTGTGCTTTTTCGCAGGCTTGTTTGTCTGCTTTTTACAAGGCTTGGTTCTGGGAAGCAGCCTGCTGCCAACCCATTCTTATGTTAAATGGAGAGAAGGCACTCTAGCAGTTGTGGCATTTGATGATAAGTCGCTGGGCTAAATAGAAGATGTTCTGTGTATCCCCTGGCTACAAAGCTGTGATTAGTTTCGGCTGGCTGCTGAGAACACAGCCTTGTTGGTATGGTGATAGTGCTGTGACTTAAATCAGAGCAGGGAGGTTTCCTTATCTCCCATCACACACTCTGGCATCCTAAGCATACTGGACACACTACGTTGCAGGCATTTATTTCTTTTCGAGTCGTACGCCACAATACGTGGGTATTAGGGCCTAGATTAAGCCTTTCTTTTTCTCAACAATGTACTTGTATTTCCATTGTACCAGATGAAGTGTGTGGTGTGCCAAGCACTGATTTTATTTGTACAGGGAGCAAGGGAAGTGAGGATTTAGACATGCATTCATCATCCATCATTGTGAACAGACAATAAAGCTGTGACATAATGAGACAATGCACACTGTGTATAGATAGCATAATTTGAAAACAACAGATTGACCCCACCCCCCAGACATATTCATATGCATACTTCGTCAGTGCAGTGGAAATGCGGAAGGTTGTTGTATTTCGAGGAGTCAGTGGTGCATCAGTTCTCCTGTCCTTGTCTAAAGTGTCATTTGGGCCTGTTCAGCTGTGCTTTGCACTATCAGTTCCCAGGGCTGAGTCTGTTGACAGCTAAAAGCTTGTAGTAGATAAAGCCTTTGGCAAGATCTCAAGGGTTAGCTGCTTGTTGCTTAGAATAGCTGAGAAGAGCATTCTCTTCTGGGCTGGCAGACTGCCCATGATTAGGGCTAGTGTTTTCCCCCTGCAGGATAGATGAAGTCATGGGACCAAGTCCAGAATGGGAGGGATCCATGGGATACTAGTCTGCGCTTTTCTGGAAACTTCCCAAGGCAGAACTTCACTGTAGGCTGAGCCGAACAGGTGCAACAGGACCAGGCCATTGGGGTCCGTTTGTCATTCACTGTTCTTATCTGATTGCTGATCTGATAAGAGTACGGGGTTTGTGATTACTTGTATTAGACTGCTGCAATTATCACATTTTGCTTGCTTTTGCTTCAGTGATTTCTGTTAACCTGCTTTCTGTTAATCAAATCTCTTTCCTTCACCCATTAGTGTGTTTGCTGCATTCCTAAATATCCTAAAAAGACCCATTGCCCATTGGCAAAACAATTGGCAAAACAGTCAGGTATACAGACCCTCTTTCAGCCCAAGGGCCTAATTCAATTTTGGAGAAGTTTCAGGGGCTGCATTCCCGGGGAGGGGGAGTATGAAGGCAAAAGGAGGCGGAGCCCAATATAAGCCCAGCATATATTAGCGTAAACCTCCTACTGCCAGTAACTAAGCCTTGGGAGAGGCATTTTGACCTTCAAATGTGGAAAAAACACATAAGCCAGGAAATCATCTCAAAATTGGTGGTTGGGGACAGGGGTGGGGCCATGGGAAGGGGGCGTGGCCATCTGTGGAACTGCAGAAGGCCAGATTGGGACCCCAAGTAGGCTGGATTTGGCCCCTGTGCCTGAGGTTCGGCACTACGTGCATGGGACCACCACCATCATTGGTTGAGTAGAACCAATAAGCAGATCAGTGGAGATGAGTTTTAATCGGTAAATGGTTTGTTTGCTTGTTTTAACCAGTGGGTTTAAAATTAATGACATGTTCGTTTCTTGCCAAGCCAGTTTGATTCTGGTATGTTACTATAATAATATGTAATGAAAAGGGAAATATTAACTATTGCCTTTCCTTCAAGCCATTGGCATGTTCCTGCCAAAGTCAAGTACTATTACATCCCACTGATTTGAGTGGGAAAGAGATGGGGCTTCTTCACACGGAGGTTTTATCCTGCGATTGAGATTGCTCACTCACGGATGTTTGCAGGCCCTTTAGATGAATTCATGAACCTCCAGGGCGCCTCCTCCACTAAATGACCTTTATTCCATTGTTTAAAAGATCAGAGATAATGAGTTTTTAAATTACCCCTCTTGAGTTCCCTCCGTGTAAAAGGAAAAGCCTCAAGAAGAGGAGATGGACCAGTGAAACATATGGAAGAGTCAGAGAAGGGGCATCTTTCAATATGTCAAAAAGGGAACTTTTTTGAGATGTTGAGATGTAATAAATTAATCAGCTGATCAGGTCAAAGGAAAGGGATTTATCAGTTAGCAGTGCAATGCTTTGCATGTCTACTCTGAAGTGTGTATTCGGTGTCAGTGCAAAACTACCAGCTCCCTTCCACACAGCATCAATTGTCTATCCCCATTAAAAAATAATGGGGATAGAAATGGGAGGAAATGGGATAGATAATAGATAATGGGAGGAAAGCTATGGCAAACCTAGACAGCATAGTAAGAAGCAGAGACATCACCTTGCTGACAAAGGTCCGCATAATCAAAGCTATGGTTTTCCCAGTAGTAACGTATGGCTGTGAGAGCTGGACTATAAGGAAGGCTGAGCGCCAAAGAATTGATGCTTTCGAACTGTGGTGCTGGAGAAGACTCTTATGAGTCCCCTGGACTGCAAGGAGGTCAAATCAGTCAATCCTAAAGGAAATCAACCCTGAGTGCTCATTGGAAGGTCAGATACTGAAGCTGAAGCTCAAATATTTTGGCCACCTAATGCAAAGAGAAAACTCTCTGGAAAAGACCCTGATGCTGGGAAAGACTTGAAGGCAAAAGGAGAAGGGGACGGCAGAGGATGAGATGGCTAGATAGCATCACTGATGTAATGAATATGGACTTGAGCACACTCCGGGAAAGAGCGCAGGACAAGAAGGCCTGGTGTGCTATGGTCCATGGGGTCACGAAGAGTCGGACACGACTGAACAATAACATTAAAAAATAAATAAATCACCCATTAACAACTCCTTGGTGTACATGTTGCACCCATGGAACCTTGATATTCTGCCTTTTACCTAAAATGCACACAAGGTCTGGGTTGAAACATATCCTCAGAGAATATTAACTTCCAGCGATCATGAATCTGGGCCTCAGTGTTTTCTGATGGCAAATTTAGCTGCTGACCACTGTCCCAAATTGGGAAAGGCTGGTCTACAGGGTTGCTGTGCAAATAACTGAAATGATGTATGTTAAGCACTTCAAATGCTCTTAAGAGATACAGAAATGCTAAGGAATAGTGTTATACTCCTGGGTAGCAAACAAGACATGGTTTTAATTGGCACAAATGCAAGACTTAAAGCAATCAGAATAAGACTACAAATTCATCTACTAATTTCAGTTCTAGTAATCTGATGGGTACTGCTTATTTCTTTCTCACCAATGAGTTTTTAATTTATGTGTTTTAATTCTGTCTTAAGTGACATGGTTCTATGATTAAAATATAATTTTGTATATGCATTTATACTTCTAATTGTTTTCAGCGCTATTTTTAGAAGAAAGGCGGGATATAAATTCATTCATTCAATCAATCCAACAACCATTAATCCATCTAAGATGGCTGACTAAGCAGTGGAATCTAATCAACCTTAGTTAGACATAATTGATTATTTCAAATGGGCAGTGCTCTGTTACATGCACATTTTTTATCTCTATGCCATAACTTTGGCATCAGAAGTCTGCAACAAATTCAAAACTTTTGTTCTTAAATGCTGGAACACTTACAGTGAACAATTCATTGTCGAATGTTAAAACATGTTCATGCTGTGTAGTGCATTCCATCCCTATACCATCTGCATTTGGGAGGCTATTATGCAGTTACTAATGAAGATATGATTAGGAAACATTAGTTTATTTTGTGACTTGAATACCAAAGAGGCCTCCCAAGGAGTTTCTGAAATATATGGAATGGTTGGACCCTGAAGAAAATTAGGCAGGGTAATCTCATAGAAGCTGGTAAACCATGGCAACTACCATCAGATTCTAGAATACCAACTTCTGAATAAAATGTTTGGTGGTAGCAATACCATTCAAGCAAATATAATTCCATCTGTCCTAGGCTGTGAGATTGCATGAACAACTGTAATTAGTGAGTTGGGATCTTATGGTTCACAATCTGAAGAGGTTTAAACATGTGCCTCAAATCTCAGAGAAGCTGGAACTTCCCTTTGTTCCTGGTTCACACATAATGGTTGCTGTCATGAACCTACAGTGAGGGACTGAGAGAGTTCACAAGGGCAAAAAAAAAAAATCTCTATTGTCATGGCTCACATTGATTCCATTTAATCACATCCAGATCAGTGAAAGGTGCCATGAAATAGATCCCATGATGAACCAAGATTTGGGGGTTTCCATTTGCCCTTTCTCCTGTTCACAAGCATATTCTTGAAATACGGTTGTGAACTTTATAGACAGCTGGGATAGCAGGGATACAATGTTTTACTAATTGAGAGGAGAACCTTAGACAATGAAGTCACAATATGAATCTTCTCACGTACAGTACAGAGTACAGCGATAATGCTAGTTGTTTGAACACGCTGAGGACATGATAACCTCTGGAACAAATCAAGAAAGAGTGGGAAAAGGAAACTTGGTGAAGGAGAAAGGGAGTCATTCCTGGAATCTTCCAAGAAATATGATAGCCTTCTTTTGACACTGGAGGTTTTATATAGAAGTATATTGTACATCTTGTAATTATAAGGCTGTGAACAGTGAAAGTAAGGGATTTTATTTCCTTGCTATAACATGAAATCTGGGACTTTAAAAAATAGCAAATCATATTTCTTTCATTTTCTGCTCTTTCAGCTTGAAGTGAATGCAATTGCACATTTAAAGAAGTTCTGTTTACATATCTTGCTCTACAGAGTTCTATTTTGAGCCAATTTACTCTGTAGTTAGCATACCTGGCAATGGTACTGCTTTGACTGATAGAGTGACTTTTCAAGCTGTTGTGTGTCTGTACCAACTTGAGAGAATAATGCTCCTTTTCTTGTCTTTTTTGTTTCTTTATTTCTACATATTGAACAAAAGGCTCTCACTTCCTCTGTCATGATGTCTTCCTTAAGGGCAAACATTGCTGCGGCTCCAGTCCTTCCATTGTGCATCTAACATTGCAGAAGGGCCATAGCTCAGAGGTAGAGCACATGTTTTGCATGCAAAAGGTCCCAGCCAGGTCCATTCTTTGGCATCTCCAGATAGAGCTGGACAACCTCTGATAGTGAGTATAGACAGTACTGCACAAGATGGACCAATGGTATTGGTCAGTTCCTATGTTCTGTCCTATGTTGTATAGTATTCCTGTACTACTGCAATCCAGACTACTCATTACTTTAAAGATGTAGCTGTCTTTCTTTTTACTCTAAACTAACTGCAGGGGGGCTGATGCAAATTGGGACCCTGGAGTAGGGTGGTGGTAGGGGGGCTTTCAGACTATGCTTCTTGCTGTGGACCTGATCTGGACTGGGCCCCCCATGACCAAAAACCAATCAAATAGATGGATCACTTATTGGCAATGTAAATTACAGACATGGTAAGTCCAGTCTAGCAGGGGATTACAGCAGGGGTCCAGGGGTTAAATCCCTCCTACACCACCATGTTAGGGCCCTGATCTGGATCAGGTGCCTTGCGCTTACTTTATAGAAAGTAAAAAAGCTGCTAGGTACAAATAACATGTAGCTTGGCCCTCTGGTCAGTACTTAATGCTGACTGTACACCAGCGGGACCCACTGCTGATGCAGCAGGAAGTTAGTGTTTCCTAAAACAACTGGAGATGAGCCAAAACTCTCATTTCCAGAACTGAGCAAGTCAGGGGAGCTCACAGATGCGAGCTCCACCAACCTGTCTCATTCTGAAAACAAGTGTTCGGCTCATTTCTGGGGTTACTCTAGGAAGCAATAGCTCCCTGTTGCACCGGCGGTGGGTCCCACTGGTGCAGCATACTCAGGGGAGGTGCAGCAGCAACACTGGATACTGCCCTGTGTTTGATTATACGAAGACACCAGTATTAACTCGCTGGGAATCTTGTTGTCAGTTCTACCATACACACACATGCTGTCTCTCCACAATCTTCCGCATACTTATTTGGAAGTAAATTCACTCAAGTGGAACTTGCTCCAATGTAAAGATTCATAGGATGGGACTGTAAAAAGATCATCTCACAGTCCCTTGCCAAGTGATAGCAGTGCATAGGATCAGGCACATTGGCCATACACATCCCTTGACATAGGGAGGGGCGAATGTGTGATGTTTGAGCCCACCACAATTCTTTGAACATCAGCTCGCTGCTTGTTTCTCCTTAATTTGAGCTTGCATTTGTGAGCGCTGTTCGTTTTGTGTGAGTGAGAAAATCGTGCAGAATGAACAGGCATCGAATGTGAAAGTTGCACAGAAAAATCCCAAATTTCCACAATTTTCCAAAATTGTGCAAACGTTCCCCATAGACTAAAGCATGGATAGGGATATATGGATTCTGTTAAATCCATTCCATGTGTGTACTAATTTGCACTTGCACTAATTTGTTAATCCACATTAGCACAAGTGCGAATTAGCAAAATCCCCACCCTCCAGGTGAAAAACCAGTCCACAAGACCATGGAATCCAGTTACCCACTCCAAAGTGGTTCTGCATCTCTGTACTTCTAAATTGCCTTACTAGAGGTCTTTCAGGTCCAGGTACTTGATGCCTCTCTATTTATAGGTGGCTGGACCTTGCCAGCACTGCCTGAACACCCAGTACTCACTTTCATCCACTAGCATGCCACTATAACCATTGAAGCCCTAGCCTCTCCTTGCACCACCATAGTTAACATCAGTGGGTAGGATGGAGCTGCTTGGCAACATCTTCTAAGGAGTTCCAAAAATCTCACTTCACCTTGACTTTATGGGTGGCCTTTTCTGGTGACATCTGGAAAATGTCTACTGAGTATGCCATTCACATTTCAGTCCCAATAGAGAGCTCATGGAAAGAAATGTTTTATGAAGTATATATACTGAGTCCAACCTTCAACGTGCATTGTGTGCATGATGACGATTCTTTTTGTCTAGGATGCTGTTTAGACTGAATAATGAATTTGGAGGTCAAAAAGCAAAAGTTATTCCTATTTTTTCATACCTCTAGATGAGCCAGGTTTAAAGGCACTCTCAGTTGAGTGACAGCCATAGGGAGTTTCAGTAATTCTTGTCATCTAGAGTGAGTGGGCATGGGGGGATGGAGTGGTTGGGACTGCAATTAAATTTATCCCTTCCCAAATGCTGGGTTTTCTCTTTCATAAAAAGCTGCAGAATGCTCAGAAAGGGCTTAAGATACTTGGTATCTGTAATAACATGCTCCAATATTTGCTTCCAATATGCTCCAGTATTTGCTTGGTGAAATATATTTGCAGCTAATATATCAGGGTGGGCAACTTTGGGAGTCTGGGGGCCATTTTTGTCCCACCCCCTACAGGCCATGCTCCATGAGGCACTGCGCACTTTGCAGGGCACCCACCCCAAAACTGGTGGTTTGCCACCAAAATTCAACAACAAACCACTCTACAATGCTATAGTGATCAAATTTCACTTGAGAATAAGCTAAATTTGACTCTTTTTAGTCAAATATAGTGCTCAAATCAGCATAAAATCAGCAAATCAGGATAGCGCTAAAATTAGCATTTTCCCCACTGCTTCCAAATTCAGTGGCATGGGGTGGCAGTTGGGCCACACCAGGGGGTGGTGGAAACCATATGTGGCCCACAAGTTTTATGTTGCTGACGCCTGTATGATAGGCCTGTTTGTCCTCCTTGACTCTTCCTTTTTGACCCCAATCAGCAGGAGACTTGGACAACTGATTTTCAAAAAGTTGATGCAGGAGGAGGGGTCTGATGGATGAGCCAATAGTGGGGTAGATTCTTTGCCATCCATTCTTGAATTGTTCAGCCTTCGTGGGTATGGTGGAGTTGTATTCGCTTTGTGAAAACTATAGCAATCTAAGAAAGGTGCTCCACTTCTAGTCTGAAAAAAAAAAAAAAGAGTCCACAGCCCTATATCTAAGAAATGGCTAGATTTTCACACACAGATCACCTCAGAAAAGTTGATGATGACATCATATATGGAAAACAATATTACTCAGTGAAAGATATTCAGGACTGAGAGCAAAAAGTCACATTAAGCATCGCAAGTTGATGTTTCACAGTAATTAGATCGGTTGTCCAAACATCTTACAGGTTCAGCAAATCAACACAGTTTCTCGAGGTTTACCTGAGGAGCAAGAAAAGACACTGACCTTCAGATCATCGTACCTCATGAGATAAATTATTAAAACACATGGCTTTTTTTGTTATTAAAATGTAATAGAAAACCACTCTTCACAGGGCACTGTAATCAGTAAACAAGCAGTTGCTGTTATGCTTGATCTCCTCTCATCTTTTTAGTGTGAATTTCAAAAAGTGTATCATCTCTGGGGCTTTGTACCCACAGTAGCCTCAGGCTATGTGCTATTTGCATTTTAAGGCATAATAAGATAGCTACAAATAACAAAATGACATGAATGAGAGGGATCCTTTAACATTCAGGAGTACGCTTTTCCTTCCGTTATTTTGATCAGTGGTGGATTGTGACTCCAGTTCTGGAGGGGCTGTGATTCTATCCAGGGTTTTAGTTTGTTGTTGTTGTTCAGTCTTCAGTCATGTCCGACTCTTCGTGACCCCATGGACGATAGCACACCAGGCCTTCCTGTCCTCCGCTCTCTCCCGGAGTGTGCTCAAGTCCATATTCATTGCATCGGTGATGCTATCTAGCCATCTCATCCTCTGCCATCCCCTTCTCCTTTTGCCTTCAATCTTTCCCAGCATCAGGGTATTTTCCAGTGACTTTTCTCTTCGCATTAGGTGGCCAAAATACTTGAGCTTCAGCTTCAGGATCTGTCCTTCCAATGAGCAGTCAGGGTTGATTTCCTTTAGGATGGACTGATTTGTCCTCCTTGCAGTCCAGGGGACTCGTAAGAGTCTTCTCCAGCACCACAGTTCGAAAGCATCAATTCTTCAGCGCTCAGCCTTCCTTACAGTCCAGCTCTCACAGCCATACGTTGCTACTGGGAAAACCATAGCTTTGATTATACGAACCTTTGTCGGCAAGGTGATGTCTCTGCTTCTTACTATGCTGTCTAGGTTTGCCATAGCTTTCCTCCCAAGGAGCAAGCGTCTTTTAATTTCATGGCTACAGTCACCGTCTGCGGTGATCTTGGAGCCCAAGAAAATAAAATCTGTCACTGCTTCCATTTCTTCCCCTTCTATATGCCAGGAAGTGATGGGGCCAGATGCCATGATCTTAGTTTTTTTAATGTTGAGTTTCAAACCAGCTTTTGCACTCTCCACTTTCACCCTCAACAAGAGGCTCTTTAGATCCTCTTCACTTTCTGCCATTAGGGTGGTATCGTCTGCGTATCTGAGGTTGTCGATAATTCTCCCAGCAATCTTAATTCCGACCTGTGATTCATCCAACCTGGCGTTTCTCATGATGTACTCTGCATATAAGTTAAATAAGCAGGGCGACAATATATAGCCTTGTCATACTCCTTTCCCAATTCTGAACCAATCGGTTGTTCCATGTCCGGTTCTTACTGTTGCTTCTTGACCCTCATACAGGTTTCTCAGGAGTCAGGTAAGGTGGTCTGGTACTCCCATCTCTTTAAGAATAGCCACAGTTTGTTGTGATCCACACCATCAAAGGCTTTAGCATAGTCAATGAAGTAGAAATAGACGTTTTTCTGGAATTCTCTTGCTTTTTCCATGATGCAGCGAATGTTGGCGATTTGATCTCTAGTTCCTCTGCCTCTTCAAAACCCAGCTTGTACTTCCGGTAGTTCTTGGTTCGCATACTGCTGAAGCCTAGCTTGTAGGATTTTGAGCATAATCTTGCTGGCATGTGAAATGAGCGCAATTGTGCGGTAGTTTGAACACTCTTTGGCATTGCCCTTCTTTGGAACTGAAATGTAAACTGACCTTTTCCAGTCTTGTGGCCATTGTTGAGTGTTCCAAATTTGTTGGCATATTGAGTGCAGCACTTTAACAGCATCATCTTTTAGGATCTTAAATAGCTCAGCTGGAATACTGTCATCTCTGCTAGCTTTGTTGTTAGTCATGCTTACTAAGGCCCACTTGACTTCTCTCTCTAGGATGTCCGGCTCAAGTTCAGTGAGCGCACTATCATGGCTATCAGGGACATTAAGATATTTCCTGTATAGTTCTTCTGTGTATTCTTTCCACCTCTTCTTAATCTCATCTGCTTCTGTTAGGTCCCTGCTTTCTTTGTCCTTTATCATGCCCATGTTTGCACAAAACGTTCCCTTGATATCTTCCATTTTCTTGAAGAGATCTCTAGTCTTTCCCATTCTATTGTTTTCTTCGATTTCTTTGCATTGTTCATTTAAGAAGGCCTTCTTGTCTGTCCTTGCTATTCTCTGGAAATCTGCATTCAGTTGGGTATATCTTCCCCTTTCTCCCCTGCTTTTCATTTCCCTTCTTTCCTCAGCTACTTGTAAAGCCTCATCAGACAGCCACTTTGCTTTCTTGCATTTCTTTTTCTTTGGGATGGATTGAGTTGCTGCCTCCTGAACAATGTTATGGACCTCCGTCCATAGTTCCTCAGGATCTCTGTCTATCAGATCTAATCCCTGAAATCTATTCGTCACCTCCACTGTATATTCATAAGGGATATGATTTAGGTCATACCTGAATGGCTTAGTAGTTTTCCCGACATTCTTCAATTTAAGCCGAAATTTTGCAACAAGAAGCTCATGATCTGAGCCACAGTCAACTCCAGGTCTTGTTTTTACTGCCTGTATAGAGCTTCTCCATCTTTGGCTGCAAAGGACATAATCCATCTGATTTTGATGTCAACCATCTGGTGATGTCCATGTGTAGAGTCGTCTCTTGTGCTGTTGGAAAAGACTGTTTGCTATGATCAGTGTGTTCTCTTGGCAAAACTCTATTAGCTTTTGTCCTGCTTCATTTTGTCACCAAGGCCATGCTTGCCTGTTATCCCGGTGATTTCTTGACTTCCTACTTTAGCATTCCAATCTCCTATGATGAAGAGGACATCTTTTTTTGGTGTTAGTTCTAGAAGGTGTTGTAGGTCTTCATAGAACCGATCAACCTCAGCTTCTTCGGCATCAGTGGTTGGGGCATAGACTTGAATTACTGTGATGTTGAATGGTTTGCCTTGGATTCGTACTGAGATCATTCTATCATTTTTAAGATTGTACCCCAGTACTGCTTTTCCCACCCTTTTGTTGACTATGAGTGCTACTCCATTTCTTCGAAGGGATTCTTGCCCACAGTAGTAGATATGATGGTCACCTGAATTAAATTCGCCCATGCCTGTCCATTTTAGTTCGCTGATTCCCAAGATGTCGATGTTCAATCTTGCCATCTCATGTTTGACCACCTCCAGCTTACCTTGATTCATTGATCTGACATTCCAGGTTCCTAAACAATATTGTTCTTTACAGTATCGGATTTTCTTTTCACCACCAGACACATCCACAGCTGAGTGTCCTTGGCCCAGCCGCTTCACTCTTTCTGGCGCTACTTGGAAATACCCTCTGCTCTTCCCCAGTAGTATATTGGACACCTTCCGACCTGAGGGGCTCATCTTCTGGCGTCATCTCTTTTAGCCTTGTGATACGTTTCATGGGGTTTTCTTGGCAAGAATACTGGAGTGGGTTGCCATTTCCTTCTCCAGGAAATGGAGAAATGGGTTGCCATTTCCTTCTCCAGTGGACCACATTTTGTCAGAACTCTCTGCCATGGCCTGTCCGTCTTGGGTGGCCCTGCACGGCATAGCTTATGGCTTCACTGACTTACTCAAGCCCCTTCGCCACAACAAGGCAGTGATCCATGAAGGGGATCCTTTAGAGTTTGCACATTCTTACGTGGCCTGTTTTGCACCCACACACAGTCATCAGTTCTTCTGGTAATCATGACATATGGAATGATAACATATTTCTGGAATAAACAAACTTAATGTAACCAAATGCAATCATGCTTGCTCTTCAAACTCCAATCTCCTCTGCTGTACCCTGAAGAAGGACTTACATGTGGTCCAAAATGTGTTGGAACTATTTATTTTTGTGGAATAAAACACCTCTTTTGCTTATCCCTTTGCTTTTTGGCATCCTTCGTGGGGTTTCATTTTGCTGGATCCTCCTCTCGGTCAACAATTTCCATTCAAGCAGGTTATAAGAACTTTGTCAAGTTAAAAATTGGTGGCTGAGTTTGCTCCCCCCTCCCCTTCCCCATTCCTTTTTACCCTTTTGTGTCATATCTTGCTTGATATTGATCTCATCTAAGCAGTTCTGGGATCCTTTTCAGCTAAGAATTGGAGTAAAGAAATGCTTTAAATAAATAATAAACTTTAAAATACATAGCCTAAGATGTGTTATTAGGGGGCTTAATGCATTTTAAAGCATTTGTGTTTGCGATGTTGGGGAAGGCTGAGATAAAAACTACAGAAAATAATAAATGTATCTGGTTAAAACTATCTTTCCAATTCTTACCAACTGTATCTCTGCCTTGAGGAAAAGTCTTTGGTTTCATGAATTATAACACTTAGTTTTGTAGACAGATACCTCCCTTTAAAGGTATGGCTAGAAACTAGATTTCCCAGCAGCCCTTTTCAAAGAGGTGATGATGAGCCCAGCTGCACTCCATTCCCAAGGTGGAATTTCTGCAAGCATCCCTTTCTTGTTGCCATCCCCACAGACGCTGCTCTCTCCCTTGATTTCCTAATTGTGTTTCATACACACAACTCTTTCATGCCTTAAATTTCTGTTATGGGTAATCATTACTCTTATAGGGTAATCCTCCTATAAGAGGAGGACTTACAGGTGTCTGATGACTTCCTACTGCTTTGAAAGAGACTAATGCCAGAGTGGGGCATACTTTACATCAGGGTGTCGAACCTCTGCCCCACGGGCCAAATCCAACTTGCCTGTGGTCCCAGCTGCCAGTAAGAAACTTTGTTATTATTTTTTTTAAGTGGGATGCATAGGGCATCTTGGCAAGTGCCAAGAAAGGTGTCTGAGGGTACACTGGTACATGTGGGCACCACACTGCCTACCCCTGACCTACACAGTTAGAATCCCTGAGCATTCTGGGTGATGGGGTGTTCTTCTGGCCAGTAAAAGATCTGACCTCCTTCAGGCCCTTCAACAGGTATAAGAATCAGCAGGTAAAGCTTTCTGTAGCATGGAGCTAACCATGATCAACAGCTAATTGCTGCCTATCTCATTGGGATTAAAGGGGTGCTAGGAGCCAGTTCAAATATGGCAACTGTCACAGGTAACCCAAATAATGTATTTAAAAAAGCTGAATTCTGAGCCATAAAGAGGCTGCATTCATGACTGGTGGCATCAGTCCCACTGAACTCAGTAAGCTCTTACTTTTGAGTAAACATTCATTCAATGGACATAAATCATGGAAATCATGGAAATGTGCATATCCATACATTAAAGACACAATCCTATGTATGTTTACAACTCTAATTCAATTCTTACAACTCTAAGCATTCCCCAGTCAGCATGGCTGGCTGGGAAATGCTGGGAGTTGTAGGACTTTTCCTGTCTAAACATGCATAGGACTGTACCCTAAGTGAACAGTTTCGCCTGTGTCCACCTGTCAAGAGGAGGGTGAGCTATATGGTAGCATGTCCAAGCCTTGTCCCTAATGAGCTATGTGGTAGCATGTCCAAGCCTTGTCCCTAAAGCATTAGAAATCCTGGCTTCTCAGATTTTACCAGACATTGCCTGCATCTAGGGATGTCGCAGGCACCCAACTGGGTCTGGGAATTCGTTGGGCTCCCCCTGCCTGCAGCCCCCGGACTGCGCCTGCTGAGACATTGTCCTTGCTCGCCCCCTGCTTGGGCCCACTCATGCCCGCTTGCATTCTCCAGGACTCACCGCAACCCCGTTCAGTGAGCGCCCACCATTTTCACGCCTTCGATTGCTGCTACGTAAAACAGGATGTTAAAAAATGCGCATATTTAAATATGTGCAGGTTGGAGCTGGGAAAGCTAAATAAGCTCAATATTAGAGGGATTATACTCGCCGAGCTCGTGGGCGGCCCGAGCGCGGGTCTGGGGCGGGTGACCAGGGGCACCGCTTCAGCGGTCACCTGGAGAAACCGAGCTAGGGTGAGTTCTTACATCCCTACACATCCTTTCACTCCTGTCATCACCATCTCAAGGGAGAGAAACATGTATTTTAAAGAAGAAGAAGAAGAAGAAGAAGAAGAAGAAGAAGAAGAAGAAGAAGAAGAAGAAGCAGCAGCAATTCACTGATTGATGGATTCTGTCCCCAGTGCTTGCAGGAAAGCTTAAAATACAAACTATTACTCAGCCTCAACTATTATAATCTCACCTCTTTTTCTGGGTCAAACTACATGTTACATTAATTGCGAAGCATGTAGCTTCTGCTTGACTCCATGCACAACTCCATGCTATTTATGCTGTGGGGTCCTGCAAGATTCTATATTATCCAAAATGGTTTTTAGCAACTATATGAAGCCATTGGGTGAGATGGGGGGGGGGAGTTGGAGTGAAGTGCTATCAGCTCTCGCGCGCTATCTCTCTCTCTGTGTCATCTGAGTCAGGTGGGGTTGTGCAGGTGTTGGACCAGTCCCTGGAGTTGGTAATGGGCTGGATGAGGGCCAATAAACATAAGCTGAATCCTGACAAGGCAGAGGCACTGTGGGTAGGTGTATATCCTATTCTAGATGGGGTTGCTACACCCCTTGAAAGAGCAGGTATGTAGGATGGAGATATTGCTAAATGCAGCACTGTTGTTTGAGGCTCAGGTGGCCTCCGTAGCACCGAGTACCTTTGATCAGCGTCATTTGTTTTCCCAGATGTGACCATGTCTGCACATAGATAGTCTGTCCGTTAGGGATGTATGGACTGCGTGAAATCCATTCTGTCTGTGTTTCGTGGATGGTCAGGCACCTTTTCTTCCATAGTCCAGTCACAGACAGATGCAAATTGATTTTTATTTTATTTTTTGTCATACGAAAAAATACGCAAATAATTACGTAAGAGGTTTTTTAACAATTTACATAATTTACCTTAGTACGTTAATACTTAGTGTATTGTCCCCCATTCCGTTCCACTTTTCCTGAGCAGAAATGTGCATACTTTCCTGCGAATTAATATGCATACATTTCTGGAAAGTAAAAAAGACTTCCAAAAGTCCACAGACTCCGCGCGGCCTGAGGGGATCACTCCACAGTGGATTCTGCAGGTCAGATACTTAGAAATCCCAGCTCATTTTAGTCTGTCTCAAATTTCTCCAGCCTCCCTACTGTCCATGGGGAGCCATGCTCTGGTAACCTCCCGAATGGATTATTGTAATCCATTGTACATGGGGTAGCCCTTGAAGATGGCCCAGAAGCTTGAAATAGTGAAGAATGCAGCTGCCATAATTTTAACTGGTATTGCCAGATGGGCTCATATCATACCAGTTCTTAAAGACTTACATTGGTTGCCTATTTGCTTCTGAGCTCAACTGAAGGCACTTAGTTTAAAGTCCTAAATGGCTTGGAACCCAAATACCTGAAGGAGTGTCGCTCACTATACCCACCTGGCTGTGTCTTAAGATTGTCAGAGGAGGCTCTTTTGCCAGGGGAAGCACATCGTTCAGGAGCTAGGCAGAAAGACTTCTCTATAATGGCACCCTGTCTCTGGAATGCCCTCACGGTTGAAACTCGGATGCTGCTATCATTTTGTCATCAGGTTAAACTTGCCTATTTGCCCAGGCATTTTAAAGTGTTAGGTTGGCTTATGTTTAGTTTGCTCTGCTGTTTTTATTATTCTGATTTGTTTTTATTGTGATTTTATGTTTTTATTGTATTATAATGTGGCACAGTTTGGTTTTTATGCCTCTTGTACACTGTCCTAATCTCCTAGGATGAAGGGCAGGTTAAAAAGACTTTAAATAATTTGATGATGACAACAACAATGACAATAACAACAACGAGAATGATGACACAACAATATAAAACCTTGCAAGAGCCACTGTGGAGCAGAGACCAGACCAGACTAGTTCAGATATGAAAGTTCTATTACTTTGCCCCCATCCATCTATGTCTATAGCAGTACTCTCTCAAAGTCCAATAGAGTTGGTTATTTGACTTTGGTCCATTCATTTCATTGGTACATGCAGTACCAACATGCAGAAGTGTTTGTGGTACACCTAGACCCAAGCAGGAGAACCTATGCGCCTGGCTATGCTATAGACTTAAGTCTATGTTCTTGCTTATCTCCCTTGTAGCAGCTCTGATTTCTGCTGTCTGGCTTGCTAGACCAGAGGGGAAACCACTTTAAGGCAGAGAGGGACTGTATTCTAATGTGCACTGAAGCGCACTGTTTCCTGCATCAGTCTTGACTTATAGCAAGCTTGTCAAAAAGGTTGTCTGCCGCAGGATTGCCACATACTGATCTACAGAACAACTTGTTAATTGCTTCTGGACACTCAAACTCCACTGATTGGTATCTATATGTTGTTTTCATGCCATTCCAGGCAAAGGTGAACAGGGAAAGCCGTACCCTCTCACAGAAGAAGACAGTGATGATGCTGCTTATCGGGAAAATGGTTTCAATATTTTTGTGAGCAATAACATTGCCTTGGAGCGATCACTGCCAGACATTCGACATCCTAAGTAGGTATACTGAATCTGATGGACTGTTTCATTGCATGCCTTCCCTTGGTTTGCCTCTTTATGGAGAAGCACCTGGATTCAACTGAAGATTTGAAAAGGTGTGAAGCTGCAAAGCTGCTATGGGTATACTTTCCTCTTTCACTTCCATCCATCTGTAGTAAGGAACAAAAGTAGGTAGTTAGTTCCACTGTGGGCATTGTTTGACCTTCCAGCCGGGTAGGCTGGTGGATCCAATTTCAGTGGGGCAGAGATCCCATTCTAGGTTTTAGTTGCAACCAGCCAGAAGTCTAAACAAGCTATCCAAGGTGCTGGACCTATTTTGCGGATAGGGTCCAGCACCTTGGATAGCTCCTTTAGACTTCTGGCTGGTTGTAACTAAAACCCAGAATAGAATCTGTGCCCCACCAAAATCGGATACACCAGCCTCCCCTGGCTTCCAGGCTGGAGGGATGTGAAATTTCTGCCAGCAGAGACTAGTGGCAGGAGGCCAGATACTGGTGGCAACTGGGCCAAGCCTTGGGAGAGGATTGCAAGATGCAAAGAGCCACTCTGAGGTGATTTGATAGAAATAATCGGACACATCTTTCCATTTCTGTCTTTCCACCATTGGCCGTCTGATTTTGTTAACAAGACTTTTTATTAAGATGGATAGATAATAGGGGTGTGGATCAGATTTGGCCAAATCCAGAACCAAATTGGGCTGATTCTGACAAATTTAGGAGATGTCTGAATCCAAGCAGGGCTCCTTCAAAATTGACCAAATCTCTGAACACTCCTGAAGATTCAGGATTTGAAGGGACACAGAGACACAGACAGTGTCTCTCCAAAAACTGATATATTTCTCCCCAATCTGTCCATATAAGGAAAACACCAGGGGGAGGAGGAGGGAGAGTGCAGAGTAGTTTTGTGATTGGAGGATCTAGCTTATAATCACTGTAAATGGTTTTACTGGGGCTCTCCATCACCAGTGCATTATGGGAGGAATGTAATATATTTCAGGACTGATCCAGTGTTCAGTGCTCTTTGCTAGTTCTCTCTCTCTCAGGGGCAGGATCATTACAAGAGTTTTGGTGGGATCTGTCAGACCTGGGAGGGTGTAGCATTGGGTGCTTGCTTGGAAAATGCTGGATGTTCAAGCCTTTCTGTCTCTGCCACTGTATGCTCCACATCCACCATCCATCCCTGTCCTATTGCCCTTTCTGTTTTGTCAGAATGGGATGAAATTATCAGGCATAGTAGTCCATATGAGGGGATCAAGCCTGCCAAGTTTCAGATGAATGGGTGCACGGAGCTTTGTGCAAGAGCAGGCTTTACAGTTTGGGAGTCACCAAAAAAGGATGCACTTATCCCCATTTTGGGGCAATTGTTATGAAAATGACATACAGTATCGAACTGGTCCTTGTCAAGCAAACCGCACAGTTTCAGAAGGATGCGAGCGATATTTTTGTGAGAGGGGAGCATTCAGTTTTGTGGGAGGAATAAGCCATTCGCTTTTCCTTACCAAATCACCAAATTGGGGTCCAAACCGAATCTTGTTGCTGGTGCACACACCAGCTAGGTAGCTAGGTGATAGATGGATCAATCCATCAATAGACAGACAGACAGACAGACAGACAGACAGACAGACAGACAGACAGATCAGTCAATGAATAATGGGTCAAAAGAAAAAAAATAATTGCTTTGGCTCTGGAAAACCTAGGGAATGCCCCTCTATCTTTTACAATCTTCAAGAGAGGCCATTAAAGTCCATTCAGGGGTGGGGTGGGGTGGGTGGGGAGGAGAGGTTATTTCAGTGGTGGCTTTGAAATTCCTTCCTCACAAATGCATGTTTCATCATGAGTGTGCAGTGTTTCAGGCACCAAGTGAAGACTATTCTATTCAGATAAGTTTTCGATTACTTTTTTTATAAAAGCTGTTGTTTTTTACAAGCCGAGGGTGCAGTCCTATAGTCCCTCGGAGGGTGTCTCAAGGTCCACAGGATACTGCAGATATTTCCAGTCTGTAGGTGGGCTGGAAGGTCTGCAGTCGAAGGAAGAGGTCTGCCATTGGTGGCCTTGTTCCAACGATAGAATCCTCCAGTGCCATCACTTGTCCACTATTGGTGCACTGGTGGCACTAAGAAGAAAAAAGGGGCATGTCAGGGTGTGTCTCCCCCCCCCCCGCTGCCCCAGGATGCCTCCTAAATGAGGAAAAGGCTATGCCAGCCCTGGAATTGGTGTCGTGGATTTTCCTACCAGAGGAACCAGTCTGACAGAAAAGGAAAACAAAAACCAGCAAGTGAAATGAAAATAGAAAGGAAAAAAAAAAAAAAGCTGTGGAGTCCACTTTCCACCCTGGCCGGCACAAGCCCAGCAGGGCTTGGGAGTGTTGGTTCCTTTGGCATGGACTCCCCTGACCTCTGTGGGATTGCTCTGTGAGAAGACTAATTGGGAATTTGAAGTAGGAAAGATTTTTGATGGTTACAGGAGTATTACTATTTTCATGTATGTTGTATCTGTTTGTTATCATGTATCTTGAACAACTTCTTTGGCAAGGCTCAATGAAAGTATCAAGAGGCCCAATCCCCTTGGAAGTTCTCCTGCACAAGCCCTATTGAAAGCAATGATAGCTCTGCAGGAACATTGCCATGGTCTTATGCAGCCCCCATTTCTTTCAATGGAGAATGCACAGAATACCTTACTGCGGGATTATACCCTGTGTTAACAGTCTAGCATAGGTTAATGTATCTGCTGTTTTTTGTTGGGCTTTTAGATGATGTGCATCTCATTTTAAGGGACATATTAAAAGTTCTTCCAAGAAAGGCAAAGCATGCCCTTGGAAACCCATATATTAATCTCTGTAACCCAGTGTTAATTTGCATATGATTAATGCAAAGAATTAAGTCAGTTTTATCTAATCTATTTGTTTTAAATATTTTGTTTTTGCCTGTTGGCTGGCAAAATTATCCCCAGGTCACATGAAATTATCTACAGCAATTCCCACTGGCCAAGAGTGTTTCCAGTTAGATGGGATTTTAATATATAATTACAGAGCATTAAAGTTACATTCAATTGCATTGTTGGCATGATAAATATGCGCTGCACAACAGCTCCTGCTCCAAAAGAATATCCTGATGATTTCTATTGGTGTTCAGAACAGTGCCAGTGGAAACAATACAGAAAATCATTAGGGACAAAATGAGGCTGAACTGCCACTTTCCCCTGTTGTGTTTGTCAATATATCTGCTACTAATTTGTTTTTCACCCACTGCTAGCCAGATGGGCCATGACATTTCTTAGGATATCCCCAGAAGCAGGGCACTGTCAGCAGTGCCTTTATTGGGAACGTCAGCACTATGGTGTCTGCACTTTCCTTGTAAACAGCTTTCCTGCCACGACCCTCTCTGGCACCCGCATTCTTCTTCTGTGACTTGCCAAGAGCAACATAGTATTCTGAAGAGTCCTGCCTACATCCAGCAACATTTACATGGAATTTTTAACAAAGCTGGTCACAGCCATATTCTGCAAGCAGTGCAGCCTTATTCACACAACCAATGTGGATGTAGTACCAGATGTCTGGGGGGGAGCAGGGGAGAGCAATGGCAGGCCCCACCCTTGACCACCATACTATAATGGGCTCTTCCACACAAGGCTGATGCACATGTAAAGTGTATGCCCAAGGCTCTGCTTGAGGGTGGCCGTGTGTCCTGCTTTACAGAGGACAGCCCTCTTTTTGAAGGGCTTTCAGTCTTGCATTTGAAGGCCATCCTCTGTCTGAAGGGCTGTCCAGTCCAAGCCTGGTTTAAAGAACCAGGAGAGCAGGAGCCTTGACGCTCAGCACCTGGGGAAGAGACTGAGCAGGCAGGCAGGCACCCAAGTCACCTGGTCACAGTCTTCTTTGCTATGGTGAGATGTATAGTATTTTGATTTAAATTATAGTCATTATTTCTGAATTCGCACATGTACATCTAAATTAGCACCTGCACATTGAATGCAAATCCTTGTCCCCTTTATCCTTTTTTTTTTTTTTTTGGTGATACATTTCCTCTTTTTTCCCTTTTTCTTTTTTGGCAATATGTAAGCGGCCAGCCTAATTATTTGCATCATCAGGAACACTGCTTTTTGTAGGATTGCAGATTACGCAGACAGAGCCTCCGCAGTCCATACATACAACTTCTACATGCATAGGATCTGGGCCAGAAAGCCAAAGAATGCCTGAAAGTTGGGGCAGGGGGTGAGAATTATTGCCACAGTACCACTCTGTCCCTCCATGCATTCAGTTTACCCACACTGGTCTCATGGACAGGCCTTGTGCTACTACAGGTTTCCATAAAGTGAATGGATCTGTTGCCCCTATTGCCAACAGTTTCTGATGTGTATGTAACACTGCTTTTATAATGTCATATTTGGTGGTGTCATTTTGCCAGCACTGTTGCCCTGTTCCACCCTGAGCACCTCTTTGGTGGTGCAGAAAGATTTGGGATTGGGCTGTCATTGGCCTTAATCCAAGCACTCCAACTTAACTAGTTTTCTAGAGTCTATACAGGCCAGAATATTTTCATGTGATTTGCACTTGGAAGGACCACAAACTGTTTTTGCAGGTTATACCATGATCTATTCTAAGAAGCACTCCATTTCCTGGGTCTTCTTAGAGTAAATGTGAGTGCCAACATTCCTCTGGTGTGTCTTCCATTTTTGGTTTTATTGGACAAATGGCTTATGATGTCCCTCATCCAGCTGTTGAGCTGCCTTTCTGCCTTTATCAGCAAAATGTTTTTCTTCTTTAAAAAAAGTAAGCTGATTTTGTGCAAATCTACCCATTTACCCCCTGCTAGCACTATGCCAGGTAGCCACAATAAGGTATACATTTTCATTTGTTACCTTAAAATTCATGTTTAATAATATATATCTTTTTATTTTCACATTTGTGTAAGAATACAGGTGACAGATTGAGTGAAACTCATTAATATTTGCTGTAAATGTTTATGGTGCGTGTGTATATAAATGTGTACAAAATGCTGTACATGCAGGGAACAGAACAGCATTTTTAAGAGAGCAATCCTATGGCCCCTGGAAAAAACTCAGAAAAGGGCAAATAAAATGATCAAGGGGCTGGAGCATCTCTTCTATGTGGGAAGATTACAACAGCTGGGATTGTTTAGCTTGGAAAAAAGGAGAGTAAGTGGAAACATGGTGAAGATGTACAAAATTACGCATGGTGTGGAGAATGTGGATAGGGAGACTTTTTTCTCTCTCACTCACAATACTAGAACCTGAAGTCATCCCATGAAGCTGAATGGTGGGAGATTTAGGATAGATAAAAGGAAGTACTCCTTCACACAGCGCATAGTCAAACTATGGAATTCGCTACCACAAGATGTAGTGATGGCCACCAACTCTGATGGTTTTAAAAGGGGGTTAGAGAAATTCCTGGAGGAGAAGCCTATGGCTACTAGGCTTGATGGCTATGTGCTACCTCCAGTACGAGATGGCGGTATGCCTATGTACACCATTTGCTGAGGAATATGGGCGGGAGGGTGCTGTTGCACTTGTGTCCTGCTTGTGGTTTCCTGGTCGACAGCTGGTAGGCCACTGTGTGAACTGAATGCTGGACTAGATAGATACTTGGTCTGATCCAGCATGGCTCTTCATATGTTCTTATGTTCTGAATTTGTGATCAAATTAGGGGTGTATGAAATACTCACCCCATTCCGGTTCTGGTGTCCATGGGGTGGGGGGGAGGCAATCCGTCCCTCCCCCTGGAATCTTCCCTGGCCGGCTCCGCTCTGCAGCGAGTCCGTGGAGCCACCAGGTTGGCCCTTCCACAGCTGGACTTCTGTCTGCTGCTGGGCTGCAGACGCTAATGGCGTCCGGCATAGCCAACGCCATTTGCATCCCTGCTCTTTTCGGTGATAGGTATTTATGTAGCCTATCACAGCAAAGAGCAGGGACGCAAATGGCGTAGTGGATGCCATTTGCGTCCCTGCTCTTTTCGTGATAGGCTAGGTAAATATTTACGTAGCCTATAATGAAAACAGTAGCGACGTAGCCTATCACCGAAAAGAGCAGGGACGCAAATGGCATCGGCTACACCAGACACCATTTGCGTCTGCAGTCCGGGGCAGTGGACAGATGGCAGCAGACAGATCCAGACCAGCCGGCAGCAGGTAGGGTCTGTCCGGGGAGAATTTCGGGTGGTGGGGGGGGGAGTAGTCCGTTCTGCCACGGACTCCAGGGGGCCGGATTATGAAGAATCCAGCCTCATTGGAGTCCGTGGCGGATTTCTCCATCATCCCTAGATCAAATGTACACTCAGCAGGAAGCTGTAGATGGTTCCTGGCTC
Organism: Heloderma suspectum; assembly: GCF_057233095.1. NCBI lineage: Eukaryota > Metazoa > Chordata > Lepidosauria > Squamata > Helodermatidae > Heloderma > Heloderma suspectum. The sequence goes on from NC_139462.1 coordinate 78,295,510, forward strand.
TCTGATCAGTGTATATTTCTTCAACGAGTGATTGCCCCATTCAACATTAAATTTCTAGATGTACCCTCCCCCCATCATAATATGTGAGAGTCACTTATTTTTATGGTAAATGTACCCATTGTAAATAAAATTATAGAACTTACCGAATGTTTTTCTCCATTAAAAATCCTGTTGGTCAATTTTGTGATCCACAAACCAATCACGCTGTAATATTTGGATTTAAAACTGTTTCAGGAACCAGCTTCAGTCCAAATTATTTGGCTTGACTGGAAAGTTGGGTTTTATATACACATTTGAATTTCCTGTTTAGCACAATGCATTCAGGAATATTTCTTCCCACTGATGGATCTGAAGCTGTGAGCCACCATTATTGCTGGAAATTATTTTCTGCTCCTTCCTGTTCCCATCTCCAAGCTAATTTTACAAACCTGTCAAATGGTCATGGAAATTACCAGTTATCACTGCTTTATCAAGTTCAGCTGACAAGGCTAGATTGGAATAGAAATGCAGTATGACTGAAGCTGGCCAATGTAAATTGAATACTTTGACACATTGAGACAATTACTATGTAAATCTTTGTTTGAAAATGTTTTAGGCTGGTATTTTTCTGTTGTGTGCTTGTCACTAGTTTGATGTCAGGTGGGTATTGTGGTCCCCTTGATAAAGAGAGAAAAAAGGTCAGATCTTAAAAAACAAAACAAAAAAAACCCACAGCAACTCTAGGAATGGATGCGCTAACGAAAACTGAAAGGAAATGGAAGCATGCACTTTTTCCTCTTTGTTCTGACTTCATGTGGTATGCTCTTTTGAAAGCTTTTTTAAAAATTGGGAAATGGGGGAGAGGGTCTGCTTTTATCATCTTTGAGGCCCTGCATTGTCTTCTTCTTTTCTTGCTTCCTAAATGTTTTGCAGACAAACCTGCACATTTCACTTCTGCAATATTTATCAGGACAGGCAGTTTACAAGCCTGTTGATAAGTCTAGAAGGCATAAAACCTGGTTTCAGGCCAGGGTTCTGCCACTGGCCTTCTGTAATGTGCATAAAATATTATTGCTATAACCACGGGGTCAAACAAATTGCAGCTTGTATGAACTGGCTTTTTCAATAAACTGACTGAAATGGTGCCAATACCCCCCTCCTTTCTCATAATTTAAAAAAAGCTCAGGCTGTTTCAGAATGTTCTCCTGCCGACTTTTGAACAAAGGGGTGCTGGAGGCTGTCATTTGGAAGTTGCACATCAGCAAAGCAAGTTGTTTACACTGACATTACATTTGTAATGATTAAATTTCTATTCAAGTTAAAATCTTAAATACAGACCACTGCTCCCCATTTTAATAATAAACCTATGCACTGTAGAAAAATGTAAGGTACGGGAAAGGACCATTTACATCCTCAAATGCAGCTACTGGTGAATATTTCCACAATATTTTAACTGGCTTTTGCAGCCAGAATTATTGAAGTTGCTTGCAAAAGATCTTATTTTAAAGGTCCAATCCTTTGAATTTAGGGATGAACAGACTTACCTGCATCCATGATTGCCAGGCACTCACTGAACCCTTGCAGTCCAGTCATGCCTCTAATCTTGCTTTGTGGCTGCCACTTCCATAAAAGGCCTTTTATGCAGAATAACAAACCACCATTTTTACACAAAATGGCAGCTCACTAAGGGACCAGGCAGCTGACCAGGTTGCTGGGCACACATCGGGCCATCCCATGGTTTGCATGGTGAGCAGGGTAGATGGCCAGCAGAGTCCACAGACCCCAGTCCGGCAGGCTGAGCGGGCTGGGCTGGAGTCCATCAGACTCCACCTCAATATCAGATGCCTGTGACATCCCTATTTGAAATACAAGAAAAGGATCCTCCATGATTAGGGATGTCAGAGAAATCTGCAACAGAGTCAAATGAGTTCGGATTTCTATGAATCCAACCTGTGGATTCCGCAGTGGAACAGCTTTTCCAAGTCATGTGAATTCCATGGACTGCTGCTTTTTCTTTTTCTTTTTTAACTTTTTGGGGAGATTTGAAAAAATGTGCACTTGCGCTAATGCAAATGTGCATTTGCAAACAGATTTTTTTTTTTTTTACATCCTTGAAAACCCCCGATTCCATCAATAACTGGACAACAGAACGAAAGATGCCTGAGAATCTGTGAAACACACATGGAACAGATGTAACAAAATCCATTCATCCCTACCCATGATAAGGACCACACTGGTGTCAGAGTAGCATCACGATTTGTGGCTTTGCACCATCACTGTGATGAGTTACCCAGGGAATTGTGTTGCCTCTCAGCAAGAGCTGGGTGGTGGGTGGGCAGGTGGGATCTGGCAAGAGCTGCACCAGCCGCTCCTTCCTGCAGTGTGGCTCTCCAGAGAGACAATGCAGCAACAGTGGTAAAAAAAAGTATGGGGAAGGGGGCACTGATGATGCAAAGGGAAGCGGTGTGGGCATAGTTGAAGTAAGGGGAAGGGGAGAGGGGCATGCGACAGAGGAAGGGAAAGAGGGGCATGCGACAAAGCCGGGGGAAGGGGCGCACATGATAAGGTGAAGGGAAGGGGTGGAGGTGCACAGTGAGGCAAGAGTGGGGGTGGATGACATGGTAAAGGGAAGAGGAAGAGGTGCAGTAAAAGAGATAGGGAATGCAGTAAAGAGATAGGGAAGGGGGTGCAGGGCACAACATGGTATAGGGAAGAGAGTGGGGTGTGAGGCTGTATATGTTCTATCCCACCCCAGGTGCTGAGAGAGCTTGTGTGGGGCCTGGAAACTCCTCAGGGGCAGCTGCTCACAAACAAACACCCCTTTGGACAAGCGAGCAGGGCCAGGGAAAGAGGCAATGTCAGGTGTGGGACCACTAACGGTTCATAGAATCATAGAATAGTAGGGTTGGAAGGGGCCTATAAGACCATCAAGTCCAATCCCCTGCTCAGTGCAGGAATCCAAGTCACAGCATCCCTGACAGGTGGCTGTCCAGCCTCATCTTGAATGCCTCCAGTGTGGGAGAGCCCACCACCTCCCTAGGTAATCGGTTCCATTGTCGTATTGCTCTAACAGTCAGGAAGTTTTTCCTGATGTTCAGCCGGAATCTGGCTTCCTGTAACTTGAGCCCATTATTCAGTGTCCTGCACTCTGGCATGATCGGGAAGAGATCCTGGCCTTCCTCTCTGTGACAACCTTTCAAGTACTTGAAGAACACTATCATATCTTCCCCCAGTCTTCTCAAGGCTAAACATGCCCAGTTGTATCTAATGGGATTGTATCTAATGGAGTTGTTACATCAGCAGGAAGGAACTACTGGCAAAACATATCCCCCCCCCCTTACAGCCCCTGCACTGGAGGGTAAGGAAACTTTTCAGAGAAGATGTGCATGCAGCATGTGTGGGCCAGGAGAAGATGGGGAAGTCCTATCACACCAGCAGAAGTCCCATTACATGAGTGGGCTCCCACCAGTGTGAGGGTTGGATCCAACCCTTAGAGCTGAATGGAATTCCCCACCCCCTCTGAAACATTTAATCCCCCACAACGGTGGAAGGTTAAGAATATCACTGATGTTCAGGAAGCAGGCAAAATTATAGCAGTTTACACAGCACTTTCCATTTCAAAGAGGATTTGGTTCTTCCTCCCTACCCATCCCGCCCTTTTCTTTTCTTTTTTTAATTAGGAAAAACCTAGCGGCCACTGCAAACAGCAGTCTGGCTGTACTAAGCAGCCTTGCTCAATTCCATTTGTAAATGTAGGCCAGAATGCACCTGGGAAGAATGCTACATGATTATATTACATTGTTCCCAGATGTTCTGATCAGTCTGAAGCAGCAGGCAACCCCAGCAAGGAAGGGCTCAGCAATGGCTCAGTGGTAGAGCACCTACTTTTCATGCAAAAGGTCTCAGGTTCAATCCCCAGTATGTCCAGGTAAGGCTGGAAAAATTCCTTCCCGAAACCCAGTGTCGACAGTACTGGGCTAGATGCACCAACGGTCTGACTCAGTATAAGGCAGTTTCCTATGTTCCCAACAAGCAAGGATGCCTTGGGATAAACTGAGGCCGTATGAGCCTCTGCCTACAATCTACCCCTCCTAAGTTCCACCCCCTTGCTGGAAGAATGTAGGTTCTTAAAAGGCCAACACACTGGCCTGAAGGTGTGTGCCTCTTCTCTTTTCTCTGGCCTTGCATCTGACATGCTCCATGCTGCAGTAGTGCTGCAATGCAAGAATGCTTAGGCTGCAACCCTATATCCCATTACCTGGGACTAAGCCTTACTGAACACAATGGGACTTACTTTTGAATAGACCCGTACAGGATTTCACTGTTAGACTTGCGCCTGTTTCATTGCTAAGATGCATGTTGGGAGAAAGCTGTTTTTTCTCCCGAAGTTCCTCATTGCCATTCAGTGAAGGAAGGGAAGCACTCTTGGTTCTGAAATTAATATGATAAACAACTGTTGTTTTCTTATACACAGCTATTGTTACCTTGGCTACCATGTATCTTCCTTGATTCTGTTATCTTGAAGAATGGGTTAAAATCCTCAAAAAGAGTCTTCAAATTGACTTCTCCTGTGGATGGGGGCTTGTGAATCATCACGTTAATGTCCTTCAGACAAGTATGCAAGTATTAAACATGCAGTTACTCATTCTCACACCATATTTATCAACATCACACAGTATTTGAAAAGCAAAAATAATTTTGAGTGGATATTGAATTATATTGAACTGAACTGATCACAACATCCATTAAAATTTATTCTGAAAATAGTAATTGGCTTTGAATTAACCTCCACCATAAGAAACAATTCAAGCCACCACCACCATGGTAGGTCCCATAACCCATGAACCTGTGCATAATTCTGTGGCCCCTGAAATTGTTCCAATTGGGAGCGAGCAAATTATGCCCCTCCCCAATTTAGAGCTGAGAATTGTTATACGAGAACTTTTGGCTCAGCATGTGTAATCACACGTGATCACTGCCTGAGCATTTAGTCCCATCATCATGTGTTGATGAGCTTCGGCTATTGGGCGGTATAGAAATGAAATAAATAAAAATAAATAAATAAATGTGTTGTTGAAGCCTTATCTCTGGCTGATCTATGCAACATTAATCTACAGTATCAATGTATATAGTATTGATTTGCTCTGCTGCGATACTCCATCCTTCATTTATGTTGCTATTTATACCTTGCTTTTTGTTTGTTTGTTTGTTTGTGAGATTATGTCTTTTAAACCTTAAGCCTGTCTCAAAGAACGCTGAGATCTCACAGGGGTTCAGCTTGTCCTTACTATACAATCAGAACAGAAGCATATTCAGCAACTACTAGGCCAGGTTTGCATGATGGCAGGGGTAAAAGAAGACATTGTGTCTTCTCCCCCCACCCCTGTGCGTGCTGGTCGCAGGACCAGCATTTGCATAATTACCTGCGATGTAGCAGGGGTTTCCATGTTGTCCAAACCTGGTGCGCAGGATGGCCGGTCTGGCTTTGGAGTTTGTACCCACCCCACAACCCCTACTGCACGTCATGGGTTGTAGGGTGGGTACGAAGCCACCCCTGCTGCGCTGCATGCCAGGTTTGGATGACACAGCAACCCGCCTTGCTGCAGGTACTTATGCAAATGCCAGTCATGTGACCGGTATGAGCAGGGGCGGTGGAGGGGCCACAATGGCTTCTTTTACCCCTGTGATCATCCAAACTTAGTCCTAATTTCTGGATATGCAGTGATGAAGGTGATGGAAGGGAAACTAGTACAATCCAGGGCACATGCAGCCATCAGTGCCAGTGCCAGGTTTTTGAGGGCCCCTGGGCAAGACACGCTCAGTGCCCTGCCTCCCTCAGTGACTCTGCCTTCTCACCACCATTGTCATCAGCTGCTTGCTCCTCCTCCTCTTTCTCATCATTGCTACCAGTTGCTTCCTTAACAGGCAGAGAGCCAGTGGGCAAGTAGGCAGTGGCATCTATTACTCCTCCTTCTCACCATCACTGTTGTCTGGGCCAGAGCAAGAGGCAAGTCAACCAGCAGGTTGCCATGGTGAAGAGGAGCAGCAGCTCCGGGGGTATCTTGTCAGGGGGCCTCTGCTGGGGTGTGGGCCCTAGCAGATGCCTGGCCATGGCTACCCTTGACGCCTTGGCAGCCACTTTCACATATTTAAAAAAGCAGCCCCAGAATTGCTTAAAAAAGTAAAATAGCATTGAAATAGGGACAGGGATTTATGAGGGGGAATTTTGAACAGAGACGTGAGTGGGGCAATCATAGAATCATAGAATCATAGAATAGTAGGGTTGGAAGGGGCCTACAAGGCCATCGAGTCCAACCCCCTGCTCAATGCAGGAATCCAAGTCAGAGCATCCCTGACAAATGGCTGTCCAGCCTCGTCTTGAAGGCCTCCAGTGTGGGAGAGCCCACCACCTCCCCAGGTAATTGGTTCCATTGCCGTATTGCTCTGACACTCAGGAAGTTTTTCCTGATGTTCAGTCGGAATCTGGCTTCCTGTAACTTGAGCCCATTATTCCGTGTCCTGCACTCTGGGATGATCAAGAAGAGATCCTGGCCTTCTTCTCTGTGACAACCTTTCAAGTACTTGAAGAGTGCTATCATATCTCCCCTCAGTCTTCTCTTCTCAAGGCTAAACATGCCCAGTTCTTTCAGTCTCTCTTCATAGGGCTTTGTTTCCAGTCCCCTGATCATCTTTGTTGCCCTCCTTTGAACCCTCTCCAGCTTGTCTGCATCCTTCTTAAAGTGTGGTGCCCAGAACTGGACACAGTACTCCAGATGAGACCTAACCAGTGCTGAGTAGAGGGGAACTAGTACTTCCCGGGATTTGGAAGCGATGCTTCTATGAATGCAGCCCAAAATAGCATTTGCCTTTTTTGCAGCCACATCACATTGTTGGCTCATATTCAGCTTGTGATCGACGACAATTCCAAGATCCTTCTCGCTCGTAGTGTGGTTGAGCCACGTATCCCCCATCTTGTAACTGTGCATTTGGTTTCTTTTTCCTAGGTGCAGAACTTGGCATTTGTCCCTATTAAATGCCATTCTGTTGTTTTCTGCCCAGCACTCCAGTCTATCCAGATCACTTTGAATTTTGTTTCTGTCTTCCAAAGTATTAGCTATCCCTCCCAATTTTGTGTCATCTGCAAATTTGATCAGCATTCCCTGCACCTCCTCCTCCAAGTCATTAATAAAAATATTGAAGAGCACTGGGCCCAGGACTGAGCCCTGTGGTGCCCCACTCGTTACCTCTCCCCAGCTTGAGAAGGTCCCATTGATAAGCACTCTTTGAGTCCGATTCTGTAGCCAACTGTGGATCCACATGATCGTTGTTTCATCTAGCCCACTTCGAGCTAGTTTGCTCATCAGGATATCATGGGGCACTTTGTTGAAAGCTTTGCTGAAGTCGAGGTATATGATGTCTACAGCATTCCCACGGTCTGCAAGGGAGGTGACTTGATCAAAAAATGAGATCAGATTTGTCTGGCAGGACTTGTTTTTGACAAATCCATGTTGGCTTCGAGTAATCACGGCATTGTTGTCAAGGTGCTTCCAGATGGATTGCTTTATGATCTGCTCCAGAATTTTCCCAGGGATTGATGTCAGACTGACTGGTCTGTAGTTCCCAGGTTCCTCCTTTTTACCCTTTTTGAAGATAGGGACAACGTTAGCCCTCCTCCAGTCATCTGGCACTTCCCCGGTCCTCCATGATTTCTCAAAGAGAATAGACAGCGGTTCTGAGAGTTCTTCTGCCAGTTCCTTTATGACTCTAGGATGCAGTTCATCTGGCCCTGGAGATTTGAACTCATTCAAAGTAATGAGGTGTTCCTTGACCATATGCCTGTCGATCTCAAGCTGCAATCCTGCCCCTTCAGCCTGTACTTCGCCTTTGCCAGGGGGGTCATAGACCCTCTTTTGGGAGAAGACTGAGCCAAAGTAGGAATTGAGCACCTCTGCCTTTTCTTTGTCCTCTGTTATCATTTTGCCATCCTTATTTAATAGCTGAACAACCATTTCTTTCCTCTGCCTTTTACTATGCACGTAGCTGAAGAAAGCCTTTTTGTTGTTTTTAGCATCCCTCGCTAACCTCACCTCGTTCTCCGCTTTAGCCTTCCTGACGCCATCCCTGCAATTCTGTGCTACCTGCCTGTACTCTTCCTTTGTTACTTGGCCTTCTTTCCACTTCCTATATGTGTCCTTTTTTGTTTTCAGGTCATCCCTAAGCTTTTTGTGAAGCCACATTGGCTTCTTCTGTTGTCTTCCACCTTTTCTTCTTGTTGGAATTGTTTGTGATTGTGCCTTGAGAATTTCCTTTTTTAAAAGTTCCCACCCATCTTGGACTCCTTTTCTCGCTAGCATTGCTTGCCATGGGACCTTACTGATCATTGTTCTGAGTTTATTAAAATCAGCTTTCCTAAAATCCAGGGTACGCGTTTGAGTACACTCGGCTTTTGCTTCCCTTAGAACCAAGAACTCAAGTACAACATGGTCGCTTTCCCCGAGAGTTCCTGTAACTGCTACTTTATCCACTAAGTCATCTCTGTTGGTTAGGATCAAGTCAAGGATAGCCGATCCTCTAGTTCCTTCCTCTACTTTCTGTAGGAGGAAGTTATCCGCCACACAAGTCAGGAATTTCCTGGAGGGGCCATGTTTTGCAGAATTTGTCTCCCAACAAATATCGGGGAAATTGAAGTCCCCCATTACTACTACATCATGCTTCCTTAAAACATTGGCTATTTGCTTTTCAAAAGTTTCATCCTTGTCTTCTCCTTGATTGGGTGGCCGGTAGTAGACTCCGACCACCAGGTTCCTTTTATTCTTTGCTCCATTTATTTCAACCCAGATGCTCTCGATGGGGCTACCAAGCTCCTCCTCCTGTATTTCTGTGCAGAGATATGTATTTTTCACATACAGTGCAACCCCGCCTCCCTTTCTGTTCCTCCTGTTCTTTTTGAACAAGTTATATCCTTCAACTGCTGTATTCCAGTCATGAGAGTCATCCCACCAAGTCTCAGTTATACCTATCAAGTCATAATTTCCCTCCTGTATTAAGAGTTCAAGTTCGTTCTGTTTGTTTCCCATACTCTGGGCATTAGTATATAGACATCGAAGACCATGTGCTTCATAGTCTGGCTTTCTTCCTACCTGTGTCTGAAGACTATTATTGGGCGCTATCAGAGCTGTTCTCTCCATTGCAGTGCATGCGCCTACGTCCATTGTTACCCCCAACATTACATCTCCCTTCCCCGTAGGATTCAGTTTAAAGCCCACCTGATGAAGTTCTTCATGCTGTGGCCAAACACATTCTTCCCAGCCTTTGTGAGGTGCAACCCATCCCTAGCCAACAGCCCATCTTCCAGGAAGTATAGCCCGTGGTCCCAGAATCCAAATCTCTCTCGTCGGCACCACCTTCGTAGCCAGTCATTCACCCGGAGTATTTTTCATTCCCTTTCTATCCCTCTTCTAACTACTGGAAGGATGGATGAGAAAACTATCTGGGCCCCAAAGTTCTTGAGTTTCCTTCCCAAAGCTTCAAAGTCTGACGTGATCTCTTCGTAGCTCCGCTTGGCGGTATCATTTGTTCCCACATGGATGAGAAGAAAGGGATACCTGTCAGTGGGCTTTATGAGTGCAGGCAACCTTTCAGTCATGTCTCTAATCTGTCCTCCCAGGAGACAACATACCTGGCGAGTCCACGGGTCTTCGCGACATACTTGGATCTCGATCCCACGCAGCAAGGAGTCTCCCACTACTACCACTCTTCTCTTCTTCTTCTTGTAGGCCTGGGTTTCATCGCCTCTGTTTGACTGACCTTTAGCCTCTTGCTCACTCTCATGCAGGTTCCCCTGTGATTCTTCCTCTGCAGGCTGTCCTCCAGTCTCATCTGCAAGTACCTGGAATCGGTTCCACAGCTCCACCGCTTCCACTGGTGCAGAGTGGCGTCTAGTTCTTCTTCTCCTAACTGTCACCGTTTTCCAAGGAGTATCCTCTACTCCATTTTTCTTCACCTCAGCATTTCCCACTGCCTCATCTTGCTGTTGCTCTTCAAGCTTCTGGTCTGCCCTTTGCTGCTGTAGTTCCCCCATTCTGTCCAAGAACTCTTCGTGTTCTCTTATTCCCCGGAGGGTCGACAGTCGCCGCTCCAGTCCACTTACTTTTTCCTCCAGCAGCGTGATCAACTTGCACTTGTTGCAGGTGTAGGCCATGTTGTTCTCAGGCAAGAAAACAAACATTGCACACACCTTGCAGGTCACCACCACTGGAGAGCCTTGTCCTTCCATAGCCTCTTTTCCCTTTTTGTGTCTAGCTTTGTGATTGTTCTAGACTAGCCTGTGCCTGCTCCTCTACTCAGTAGAGGTTAAAAGCAGAGTCCCACTGGTGTGAAAGTGTGTGTTACAAGACAAATAAATGAAAAAAAGTTAGTAAAAGAAAATAAAATAAAAAATGTTAGGGGCCTCCCCCTTGACCTCCCCTGTCGAACTCCCCTGGCCAACTCCTGTTTGCTCCCCCTGTCTGCTCGCTCTGGTCGCTTGCTCTCTGGGAGCTTGCTTGCTTCTGTAGTCCCTGGACCAGCTGGAGCAGCTTGCTCTGCTCTGCTCTGCTCAGCTGGGAGGCGGGAAACAGACTGAAGCTTCCCACCCAGTCAGCTGCTGGGAGTACTCAGGCCACACCCCTCCTATTCAGTTGGAGCTCTCAGAAGCACCTGGTGAGCTCACAGCCAGTCAGAAGGATAAAGGGCAGCGCCCTGGGCTTCCTGCAACCCACTTACCTCTTAGCCTCTGTCTCCTTTGTCTCCTTTGTCTCTTCAACCACTGCAACTCCCCTGGCCAACTCCTGTTTGCTCCCCCTGTTCGCTCGCTCAATGTTTCATCCTTTTTCTACCAGCTATTTTCCCACTTCAAATCAGCCCTGTGTTGCTTCCTTGCAACATTCAAGCCTACTCTTACTTTGTTTTTATACTTTATTACACACACACACACACACACACACACACACTTAGATATTTTAGGATATTAATCATCATAAAAGCAGTATAAATAAATAAACACACACACATACACTTCTGTAAACCCACAGGAGGAAAACCAGCTCTGGGTGATTTGGCATGAAAAAACAACATGTGGGGAAAGGGTTAAGCATCCCTGACACTGAAGAGGTCCCTCTTAAAACTACTTTCCATTTGCTAGAAAACTGGCCCTGTAGGCACAAGAAAATAGGAGTAGCAGCTTCCCAACGCATCTTGAGGGCATGATTTTGGGGAAGGCTACTCTAGGGCAAAGTGCCCATGAATGTGCAATGTGTATAAGTGTGCATTATTAATTTCAGGGAGCCAAGGAAGGCCTGAGCATGAACCCCACTAAATTCATGTGCTATAATACACGCAAAGCTGTGGTGCTTTGCAATATTTGCCTGAAGCCCATTTCAGGAACTCGAAATCATGTGGCTTCTTTTCTTTGAAATACTCACAAGTTGTATCAGGAAGCATTTAATTGCGTGCTTCAGCAAGGTTCTATGAATTCAAGCCTAGCTGCTTCTGGGCTAAATTATGGTATGGTCATGAAAAAGACGAGATGCTCTTTTTCTGGCCAAGGAAGTATAATGCGTAGGGTGCAGAATCCTTTAACTGCTTGACCAGGCATTCTTTACATGTCATATTAAATACTAGCCTACGTACCAATTGAACATAAGTGGGAAATTTAAAGGTCCAGTGGAAATGCTGAATATTTTCAGATGTATTACCGTGGCAGTACCCATATTAAATGACCTTCCTCATTCACTGTGGAAACTTGAGGTGCTCAATAGCCCTAAAAATTTCCCATTTCTTGCTTGAGATAGAATGATCTCCCATATGGAAAAAAAATATATTAATCATATGTTTATCGTACTGGAAGCAATAACAACCACTGCAGTAAAGGAAAAGTTATGAATTTAATGCTGTTTCTATTGAAATCACTCATACTTGCTTTCCCAAACTTTCACCTGTAAAGTTGAAATATACTGAAGTTGGTCTATGCCTGAAGGTTAGAAAGGTGGGTTTTTTGGTTTTGTTTTGTTTTTACTTCTTCATTAAACACTTAGGGAAAAGCAAGTGTGGGTCTTAGCAGTTAACATGATTTCTCTAAGTTGTGATTTCACTAAGCAATGTCTATGGCTAGATCTACACTACTGCTTTACAGCGGTATTGAAGTGCACTGTTAACTGTTGGGACACATTACACATCCGATACCACTTCTGTAGTGTTATTTCCTGCTTTTTATTCCATATTATCCAACATACCACAACAAATGTTATTGTGTGTCCTATGAAGTATCAATGCACAAGAGGGATATAGCATTGCCATGATGGGATTGTAATGATACAAGGTGTAGATCTGGCCTATGTTTGTTCAAGTAAAACAAAAATATGACAAGGGGTTTGGAACTTCAGGTCTGAGGGCCAAATCTGTCCCTCCTAGGGTCCCCATCTGGCCTTCTGGGGTTCACAGGATGGCCATGCCCCCTTTTCCACAACAACCAATAACTTTGTGCAGTGTTTTCCCCATTTGAAAAGGTTTAAATGTCTCTGCTAAGGCTGAGTTACTGGCAGGAAGAACTTTAAGCTAAAATAGGCTAGTGTTATTGATATTTGGCCCCGCCCCTTTTGCCCCCGCTCACCACTGGAATTCAACCCCTGAAAGCTTTTTCAACATGGAATTCATCCTTTGGGCTGAAAGAGGTTATGTACCTCTGTTTTATGATGTCACTTAACTTAGCAAACTTTGTGTAATGTCTGAACCATTTTCTCTAGTTACCTAAAGGAAAAATAGCAGAAATTGACAGTATTTGGGTTTGCCAGGGCCCTGCTGCCTGTGTTGGCACACAGAGGTGGGAGTGAGGGAAGGGGAGGAGAAGAATAGGTCATACCTGGTTTTGTAGAACAGTATCTACTGTTTTAGTTTACAACAAAGACCGTTCAGGGAGGGGGACATGATAGAGGATGATTAAACTATGCATGGTGTAGAGAAAGTGGCTAGGAAGATGTTTTTCTCCCTCTGCTCATACTAGAAACTGGAGTCATCCAATGTAATCAGGGGTGTTTCTAGGCTTAAGCCCATTGGGCCTTGGATCCAAATCTATTTGCTAGAGGCCTGGAACTATTTCTCAGAGCTGTGAGTGTCTATTGGTCCTGATGGAAGAGGGTTTTTTTTAGCTTAATTGCCATGCATGGGGCAATTTTCAATTTCTAAAAATACCCTAACCCACCCCAAATGCCTGCCCGAACAACCACGTTTTTAATGCGTGGTGGAAGCTCATTAAAGAGGGGGCATGGCAGAGTTCCCTAGGGAGGGAGTTCCACAGAATGGGGGCCACCACAGAGAAAGCCCTCTCCCTCATCCTCACCAGCCTAGCTGTCCTGGCTGATGGGACAAGAGAGAAGGCCATCCAAGGCTGATCTTGTTGAGCAGCCTGTCTGGTGTTGCTGGAAGTGCTCCTTAAGATAGGCTGGGCTTAGGGATGTCAGAGAATTCTGCCACGGATCTTGGTGAGGCCGATTGCCAGTGCATTTAGCCCCCTGAAATCCATGGTGGAACGGCCTGCCACCCCCCCCCCGCCAACCACGGATCCCCCTCAGGACGAGACTTACCTGGGGCGGATGTTCCGGACGGTAGTGGCTCCACCGGCGGCTGCAGCGGCAGCTGGTCTTCCGACCGGCTGCCGCCACCGCCGCCATTTGCAGTCTGGTCATTTGTGTGTTGTTGGGGGTTTTTTACATAGACGTGATAGGCTACGTAAAGACTTACGTAGCCTATCACGTCTGGGTTAAAAAAAAAAAGTGTATGCAAATGGCGGCGGCTACGGCCGCCGCCATTTGCATTCCTTATTTTTCGCTGTCTTAGTCTACGTAAATATTTACATAGACTCTTACGGCGAAAATAAAGGGGAACGCAAATAGCGTAGTGAGCGCTATTTGCATTCCTTTTTGATTCACTGTTTTAGCCTATGTAAATATTTACGTAGGCTAAAACGGCGAATCAAAAAGGAATGCAAATAGAGCCCACTACGATATTTCGTTCCTCTTTATTTTCGCTGTAATAGTCTACGTAAATATTTACGTAGACTAAGACAGCGAAAAATAAGGAACGCAAATGGCGGCGGCCGTAGCCGCCGCCATTTGCGTATGTGTGTTTGTTTGTTTTTACCCAGACGTGATAGGCTACGTAAGTCTTTACGTAGCCTATCATGGTTAAATACAGGGATGCAAACGGCAGCAGCTATGGATAATATCACTGCTACCCAGCAGGATAATATCCCTGCTACCCAGCAGCCGCATGTCCGGCTGCTGGCGGAGCCAGCCGGCAGCTCTGCGGAATCCCCACGGAGTGGAGCCGGCCAGGCAGGACTCTGGGGGGAGGGATGAAGCGCCTCCCCCCCATCGAGAATTCCGAGGTGAGGGACGGAGTGCCGCCCCCCCCCCCCACGAAGCAGATCCACGAAACGGTAAGTAACTTTCGTACATCCCTAGCTGGGCTGGAACCATATAGGGTTTTAAAGGTCAAAACAGGTTGAATTTGGCCCAGAAAACAACTAGTAACCAGTGCAACTCCTTCAGCACCAGAGTGATGTGATTACGCCGGCAGCTGTCTTTAATCAGGTGGCAGATGTGCAAATTTGGCAGATGTGATCCCCTCAGATGGGACAACTAATCTGCAATTTTCATCCAACTCTGCCATGAAATAAAATGATTAGCAGTTCCCTTTAAAACAAAATCAAAATATTAGGGATGTACGAAAGTCACTTACCTTTTTGCAGCTTGGCTTCGCGGTGGGGGCGAGGCGCTTCGCTTCTCCCCCCGAAGTTCAGGCGAGGGGGGGGAGGCATCCCGCCTCGCCCGGCCGAAATTCAGGCCGGGGGGTGAGGCGCCCCGCCTCGCCTGGCCAAAATTCCAGCTGGGGAGAAGCGCCCCGTCTCCCCGGCCACGAAACAAAAAGTAAAAAAAAAAGTCCCCGTGATAGGCTACGTGACAATTTACGTAGCCTATCACAGCTAGATTTCCAAAGTCAGCCGTGATAGGCTACGTAAATCGTCACGTAGCCTATCACGGGTGACTTTGGGGGGGGAAAAGCGCGTACGCAAATGGCGGCGCCCATGGGGTGCCGCCATTTGCGTTCCTTATTTTCGCCATAGTCTACGTAAAACTTTACGTAGACTAGACGTGCCAAAAGAAGGAACGCAAATGGCAGCGCCCCGTGGGCGCCGCCATTTGCGTACGTGCTTTTTTTTTTTCCAAAGTCACCCATGGTAGGCTACGTGAGGATTTCCGTAGCCTATCACGGCTGACTTTGGAAATCTAGCCGTGATAGGCTACGTAAATCGTTACATAGCCTATCACGGGTGTTTTGGGGTTTTTTTACTTTAGTTTTTTTTTTTTTTTTGCAATGGCGGCGGCGGCAGCCGGTCGGGAGACCGACCGCCGCCCCCGCCCGCGACGATCCGCCACCGAACCGCCGCCGGGACCCGCCGCTGAGAGGAACATTCACCGAAGGTAAGTTCCGTCCCGGGGGGGCGGGGGGCTGGTGGAGAATTTCCCAACCAACTTTGGGGGGCCGAATGCGTCAGCGCTCGGCCTCCCGAAGATTCAGGGAGAAATTCTCCGCCATCCCTACAAAATATAAAGTCACATAGCACACACACTGAAAAAACAACAACCCTGCACCTACTGGGCAGGCATAATCCTCTCCTAAGGAGCTATGATGCCTGCAGCTATCATCCAATTCTGAGGAAGAGAAAAAAATATATAGTGGGTTTTAAATCACCTATGATAGTCAAAATGAAGCACAAAGCCTTAGTTTTCTGAACATTGACTTGGGGTCGGTGCCGAATTGAACTGGACTGACTCCAAATTGGTCTGAGTAGAAGTGGGATGTTTTCCAAAGCACTGAATTCACACTGCAGGGGTCAGCGCACGTGCACACACACATACACACACATTTGTGTTAACGGGCCTGTGCCGGGATCTTTTAAGAACCTAGCAATAGGGATGTACGAAACACCTACCTGCCTCCGCGCCGGGCAATCCGCAGTGGAGGGGGCACTCCGTCCCTCCCCCGGAATCCTCGACAGGGGGGAGGCGCTCCATCCCTCCCCCCGGAATCCTGCCCAGCCGGCTCCGCTCCACAGCCAAGCCGCAGAGCCACCAGCCGGCTCCGGCTGCCCGCAATGAGACATCCGGCCGCTGGGCAGCCAGAAATCCAGCCGCTGGGCAGCCCTGCAGGGACACAAATGGCGGCTGTCATAGCCGCCGCCATTTGCGTCCCTGTATTGAGCCATGATAGGCTACGTAAATATTTACATAGCCTATCACGGCAGGGGGAAAAACCCCAGCGTACGCAAATGGCGGTAGCCACCGCCATTTGTGTACGCTGGGTTTCCCCTCCCCCCGCCATGATAGGCCGCGTAAATACTTACGAAGCCTATCATGGCCTCCACAGGGATGCAAATGACATACCTGCGTTAGCCGTGATAGGCTACATAAGTATTTACGGCTATGAAGAGGAGGAAGCAAATGGTGGCCACAGGACGGCCGCCATTCGCAAAGCAGCGCGGACGGGAGCAGGTAAGTGCTCCGTTTCGCGCGCCTTTTGTGGGGTAGGGGCAGCAGGGACTTCGTCCCGCACGCCTTTCATGGGTTGGGGGAGCAGGTGCTTCGTTCCGTGACGGATTTCGGGGAGTTCACGGAGTTCTCTGACATCCCTACCTAGCAATGCCCCCTGGTTCTGAGGATAACAGTGGGGAGAGCTACATACACTGACCAGAACTCCTTGGAGGAAAGGCAGGATAAAATATAGTAAATGAATTAAATAAACCAGCTCTCAGTTCTAAACAGCTGTTGTTGCTGTTTAGCTCAAATAAGGCTTGCGTAATTCAATGATGGATGAGTACGTATACATTTTCCCATCCAGCTAGGGATATGCATGTCACTGGCCCCTAGCTTGATCAGAACACTGGCGTACAATTGAGAAAAGCATTTGATCAATAACAAAGATAAACAGCAATCAAAGGAATAAAAATCACACCCATTTTTATCTTCTTAATTAGTATGAGGTTTGCCAAAATTGTTGAGGCTTTTTTAAAAAAAAAAAAAAAATTGTATCTAGAGGCCCAGAACAGTTTTCCAAATTCTTGTAATATACACCTGAAATTCTTTGCTTTAGAGAGAAGTCATGTTAAATTCATAAAATGTATGAGCTGCCAGTTATTTTGATATCTTTTGACTGATATACTGTGCTCCATGGAATGAAAGATCAAAACTGACAATCTTTCACAAGGTTCTTTGCTAATAATATTTTCTTTTCTCTCCCTTGTAAAATGGCCCTTATTATTTTCATATGATTAGTTTTTTGACTTGATAGTCCTATACATCCTGAGATATAGATAGATGTATATGTACGTATGTATGTGTGTGTGTGTGTGCGCGTGTGTGTGTCTAGCCACAATCATGGTTTAACAAAAATCAGCGTGGTGTCTTTTTACAGACAGTTAAAAAAACCATTCCTTCCAGTCTCTAATGTTACCAAGCTTTTGTAATGACAATATAAACCACTAACATTCCTGTGCAGTCAGGATTAAAGGCAAGCTCTGAAGGCAGTCCAAATTAGCAACCTCCCCTACACTTAGGGCCATACTACACATTCTACTCATCACACTGGTGTAGCTGAGCCTGCTTATTTTTTTACTCTTGTGTAAACGTGTGTAGTCCTAATCTGAACTGTGACCATGGCACTCTGGGATCATGGATCAGGACCACAGCACTCCCCAAAATTCCACGCACACCCCTGCGGGGGATTAAAGAAATAAAAATGTCTTCACTGATTCCAGTTGCAGGATTCCCCCCCCCCTTTTAACACTTCTCCCCCAGTGGGTGATGGAATTTCCAAAAAAAAATAGGTGGAGGGAAGATTTAAGCCATCCCCCTTCCCAGAGCACCAAGGCCCTAATCTGAATCAGGGCTGTGCACACAATTGTTGTTGTTGTTGTTGTTCAGTCGTTAAGTCATGCCCGACTCTTCGTGACCCCAAGGACCATAGAACGCCAGGCCTTCCTGTCCTCCACTCTCTCCCGGAGCGTGCTCAAGTTCATATTCATTGCATTGGTGATGCTATCTAGCCATCTCATCCTCTGCC
The DNA here is from genome assembly GCF_057233095.1 of Heloderma suspectum. Classification (NCBI taxonomy): domain Eukaryota; kingdom Metazoa; phylum Chordata; class Lepidosauria; order Squamata; family Helodermatidae; genus Heloderma; species Heloderma suspectum. Next base: position 78,313,645 of record NC_139462.1, read on the forward strand.
GTCCCCTTCTCCTTTTGCCTTCAATCTTTCCCAGCATCAGGGTCTTTTCCAGTGAGTTTTCTCTCCGCATTAGGTGGCCAAAATATTCGAGCTTCAGCTTCAGCATCTGTCCTTCACATTAAGGTAAATAAGGGAGCAATCCTATGGCTGCTAGAAAGTGGCTAAATGTCCATAGGATACCTGGTTTTCCAGGAACTGACCTCTAGGGATGTCAGAGAATTCCACGACGGATCTCGGTGAGGCCAAATGCCAGTGCATTCAGCCCCCCGAAATCCATCACGGAACGGCCTGTCCCCCCCACCCTCCACGGATCCCCCCCAGGACAAGACTTACCTGGGGCGGATGTTTCGGGCGGCAGCAGCTCCAGTGGTGGCTTCAGCGGTGGCAACGGTGGCAGCAGCGGCGGCTGGTCTTCCGAGTGGCTGCCGCCGCCACCATTTCCAGTATGTTTCTTTTTTTTTTCTTTTTTCCCATAGACGTGATAGGCTACATAAAGACTTAGATAGCCTATCACGTCTGGGTTTTTTTAAAAAACCAATGCATACGCAAATGGCGGCGACTATGGCCATCGCCATTTGCGTTCCTTATTTTTCATCATCTTAGTCTACGTCAATATTTACGTAGACTAAGACAAAGAAAAGAAAGGGGAGTGCAAATAGCGCCCACTACGCTATTTGCGTTCCGCTTTCTTTTCTTCGTCTTAGTCTATGTAAATATTGACGTAGACTAAGATGGTGAAAAATAAGGAACACAAATGGCGGCAGCCATAGCCGCCATTTGCGTACGCATTTTGGGGGGGGGGTTACCCAGAGCCCTCCGCGGCCGGAAATCCGGCTGCGGATGGCCCTGGCCTGAGCCTGGCCGGCTGCTCTGCGGAGCCGCCGCGGAGCACAGCCGGCTGTCGAGGATTCCGGGGGGGAGGACCGGATCACCTCCTCCCCCGTCGAGGATTCCGGGGGGACGGACGGAACGCCTCCCCCCCCCATGAACAGAATCCGCGAAAAGGTAAGTCACTTTCGTACATTCCTACTGACCTCCCCCACTTGCGTGCTGCCTCTGAGGCAGCGCGGACCAGCCCCATCCTCCGTGCTTGCAAGAGGAGTGTGGAGCGGCCGAAAAGGGGCATTCCGGGAGGCGGTCCAGGCCTGGGATGGCGGAACTGCCTATACAACACATCCAATGTGTTGTGCAGCAGCCTCCTCCCCCACTCAGCCCTCCCACAGCTAGACAGCCACAATCGGCTGTCTAGCCAAAAATGCAGGGCAGGAGAAGCATGGAAGGAACAATCCTTTCCATGCTTCTCCTGCCCTGCATTGGATAGGTGGTCACCTCTGAGTTTGGAGGTGGCCACTTATCTGAATAGGATTGCACCCTAAAACTATCAAACACTGAGTTTGATCCTAACAAGAACAGGTAGTTTAATGGGCTTTATTGTACAGGGAAGCTTGCAGCCACCTAGAGGTGGCACATGGGAAATGGGTTCAGAATGTAGAAAGAAGTTTTCAATTAGGTTTTCATGATTGCCAGTTCAACAGTAAGCCTGCATAGGTCCAAACCCTTCTTTTTACTTGGCTTTCAGGCCAAACACCTAAATAGGGCTGATATCTCTTTGTTCATTGAACTAGATCGGGGTGAGCAACTTGTGGCCATCCAAATGTTTGGGCGTACATCTCCCAGCAGCCCCAGGCAGCATGGCCAATGGTAAAGGATTATGGCAGTTGTAGGCAAAAACATCTGTAGGGCCATAAGTTCTTCACCCTTGAATTAGATAATGGTATGGAACAGTTGGGCCATGTAATGGTAGAGAGTGTATTTCACCAGCCCAATTTGCTCCTTGCACATCTCCCTGAAGTTTGTGGTGCTTGGTTTTGGTTTTCCATAAAATGACTTGTAGAGGCCTTAACTCTATCAGGCATCTTGAATTCAAGCCGACAGTTTAACCTGCAGCTCCTCCTTGGCTGCAGTTTAGGAACAGACAATGGGTGAGAATTGTTTGTTTATGTTAGCACCAGTCACTAAAAGTACATCAATCAAGAAGGATTTCTGTTGCTACTGAACATCAGTGTTTTGATCGACTGACTTGTATGACATCAGTTTCATAGCCTACTACAAATAAAGAATCTTCACTCTATAGTCATTACTTGATTTCAGAGTTGCTTCACCGTTGAAGTATTTATATGACATTCTTGCAAAACGATGAACTTTTAAGTGTGTAATTTTGTAGCTGGCATTATACAAATGTAGTTGGTGCCTCATTAAGAAGTTCATGAAATACCGTTATGTCTTTCCATTTACATTTGGATGTTCACTTGCACTTGTCCACTAACACACATTTTCATCTCCAGAGGCAGATTTGCAGTTACACTCTATGTTTAATGGTGGTGATTAGTCTGAGCATTTCGTTGCAATGCTAAAGTTGCATTGGCTCTGTCTTGAATATGAATGAAGTAAAAGGTAAAGTGAAACATATATCTGAAGACCTGAACTATAGATATAGTTTTCTGACCCATGAAATTCTCAGCAGCTGTACCCTACATATGTTATAGATCTCTTCCATCCTAATGCTGAATAATGCTGAATAAAACCAACCAAATATACAATCTTGGTGTCTACGCCAAAAACATAGACCACCCTTCCCCATAGGTTCATTAAATCCCAAATCTGGGGGCTGCTTCTTACGTAGTGACAGTTCACATGTGATTGCCTCATGATGAACAGGTAGGATCACTGTGAGCACAGCCAAGTCACAATTTTGCAGAAGGGCCATTTCTCTATCCTTTTTCAAATTACTTTTTCTTTAAAATTTAGGGTGGCGCTTTGGCTGGTGGCTCACCTCACGCAGCCTGTTGCTATAAAAGCCTGTGGTTTCTGGGTGGGCCCACTTTGCACAGCTGGAGACGATAAGAACAAGTGAGTTCTGCAGCAAAGGTCTCTTTTAGGTGGGAGGGAGCAAGCAAAGGAGTTTTGCATTGAACTTCTCTACGAGGTGTGGTAGATTTATGGTTTCTGTGCTTAGTTTGTGAGTCTACTCTCTGCCTTCGCTTTGGGCTTTTGTTCTCCCTCCCTGCTTGCTTAGGCTGCTGGGTCACCTGAATCAGCTGCTATTTTGTGTGTGTGTCCTCTCCCCCCCCCCCGGCTTTTTCAAGGTGCTTTAAAAAAGTGGGGTGATGAATTGGCTGACTCAGCCCCCTGATATAAAAGCTTGTGTTTGGGGCCTCTTTCCACACCTGGGGGCAATCAGAGCAGGTGAGGTCTGTATCAGGGCTCTGTTTCCTGGGAGTCAGTCAGTGAACAGGATAAGCTAACAGTAGGGATGTTAGAGAATTCTGCCATGGACTCCAGTGAGGCTGGATTCTTTAGAATGTGCCCCCCTGGAGTCTGTGGCGGAACGGAGCACTCCCCCCCCCAGCCACCCCACGAAATTTTCCCGGGGAGGACCCTACCTGGCGTCAGCCGGTCCGGTCTGTCTGCTTCCCTGGTCTGTGGCCACAAATGGCTGCCCTGGTCTGCGGCCGCCATTTGCGTCCCTGCGTTAGCCATGATAGGCTACGTAAGTGTTTACATAGCCTATCACAGCAAAGAGCAGGGAAGCAAATGGCGCCCACTACGCCATTTTCATCGCTACTCTTTGCCATGACAGGCTATGTAAATATATATGTAGCCTATCATGGCTAATGCAGGGACGCAAATGGCGCCCGCTATGCCGGATGCCATTTGATTTGCGGCCACAGCCCGGCAGCATGTGGAAGTCTGGCTGCGGACGGGCTCAGCCGGCGGCTCCGCGGACTCACTGTGGAGTGGAGCCAGGTGGGGAGGATTCCAGGGGGAGGGACAGATCGCCTCCCCCCCCCAGCAGATGCCCCCACACGGAACGGGATAAGTAATCCACCCACCCCTAGCTAAGAGGGGAGTTTTGTGTGGGACTGCTCTAAGAAGAAAATGGGAGGGAGGATTTGTGGTTTTTGAGCTGAGCTTGTTTGTCTGACGGTTCCCCCCCTCTCTCTCCCTTCAGTTTGCGCTTCTGTTGCTTATGGTCAAGCATAGTATCATGACTTCAGCAAAGTGTGGGACAAGGTTTCCCATGATGTCCTTGATGACAAGATACTAAAATGTGGATTGGGTGCTACTACTATTAGGTGGACCAGCAGCTGGTTGAACAACCATATCCGACTGCTCAACAGCACTGTATCAAGAAAGGAGGTCTTGAGTGGAGTGCCTCAGGGCTCTGCCCTAGGCCCTGTGCTGTTCAGCATTTTTACAAGTGATCTGGATGGGGGTGTAGAGGGGTTGCTTATCAAATGTGCAGATGGCACAAAGGTAGGAGGGACAGCCAACACCATAGAAATCTAGATCAAGATTCAAAAGGATCTTGACAGGCCCAGCTGAAACTGCCAAGATAAAATTCAACAGAGATAAATGTGAAGTCTAGGGGCAATTTTGGTACAAAAAAAATCAGTGGCTGAGGTATCGGATGGGGTATTCCTGGCTTGGCAGCAGTACCCGTGAAAAGGACCTAGGTGCCTGAGTTCATCACAAGCTGAATATGACCGAGCAGTGTGATGCATATGCTAAAAAGGCTAATGTAATCTTGGGCTGCATTAACAGAGGCATAGTGTCCAGATCAGAGAAAGTAATAGTTTTGCTCTGTTCTCCATTAGTCAGGCTGCATTTGGAGGACTCTGTCCAGTTTTGGATGCCCCATTTTAAGACAGACATTGACAGGTCGGAGCATATCCAGAGAAGAGCAACCAGGAGGATGAGAAGTCTGGAAACCAAGTCCTATGAGGAATGCTTGAAAGAGTTGGACATGTTTAGCCTGGAGAAGAGAACAGTCTTCAAGTACCTGAAAGACTGTCGGGCAGAAAATGGAGCAGATTTGTTCTCTGTTGCTCCAAGAGGCAGGGCTAGAATCAATGGCTGGAAGTTGCAGGGAAGCAGATCACTTCTTGACAGTGAGAGCTCTTAGGCAGTGGAATAGACTGCCTTGGGAGGTGGGAGGCTCTCCTTCCCTCAAGGTATTTAAGCAAAGACTGGACAGCCATCCATCAGGGATGGTGTAGCTCAGTGCAGAGCCTGCATTGATCAGGGAGCTGTACTAGATGGTCTCCAAGGTCCCTTCCAAGTCTATGATAACATGATTCTGCTAGTACTTCCATGTGCACGCAGGGATGTCAGAGAAATCTGCAATGGAACCAAATGAGTTCAGACTTTTATGAACCCAACCTGTGGATTCTTCAGTGGACCGGCTTTTCCCCAGTCAGGCAGATTCCATGGACTTGCTGACTGTTTTTCTAACCTTCAGGGAATTTGCGTAAATGTCATTGTAGAGAAATATGCAAAAAATAATTTTAAAAACTGGCTAAAAATGTGCAGTTCCCCAATAGGCCAGAGCATGAAGTGCATTTGGGGAGTTTTGCGCATTTGGGGAGAATTTGCAAATTTTTGCAAAAAAAATCCAATTCCATTGATGGGTGGATGACAGAATATAAGGTCCCTGACATCCCGTGAAACACAGATTTTACGCAGTCCATAAATCCCTATGTGCATGTACAACAGCCATAATTTCTGCAATAAATTTCTGTTCACAATGTGAACAGAAATAAATTTCTGTTCACAATGTGAGCATACTGCTATGCTGTGTACATTGGCTTTGTGCATTTTGTAATCTTTCATTTGGGGACAATTGCAATGGCCAAACCAAACCATTTGAGCCATTTTTGATCCATGTGTTTTATTTTGTATCTCTTTACTTCATATTTTCTATCTGTTTTGAAATGATATGTGCCCCAGTCCTTTATGGCAGAATATTTATTTAAAGCATTTTTATCCTGCTCCTTGGTCCAAAAAGCTCCCAGACTGGCTTCCATGCAATTGGTAAAACAAGGCAGTCCCTGCCCACTGGCTTACAGGGCAGTATGCAATAGTGTCATTCCGCAAAATCAAGTTGTGCTGGCAGAGCTCCACTGAGCCTTTCTGTTGTGCAAGTGGTTGCCCACTATGCTTGGACAACCAGTTCAAGTTTGCTCAGCCAGTTGCCCAATGAGTTGCACAAGAATTATGAGCAAGGCATTGGGCAACGGGTTGGAAAATCAGTTGTGCAACCATAACTTTAGTTCGATTCTTCTCTTGTGCATAGTCCCGAACCTAGTGTCCACTAATGCAAGCTCATTTGAAGTAACGGAATGACACAGTTAGATGCTGCCCACAGCCTGAAAAGACATGATACACAAGGAAAAAAGGGATGGGGACAGAAGAGGAAGAATAGGATACAATTATAGATTTTTTTTAAAATGGACATGGATTATTACAGTGATTGCTAGGTTATGAGTGAAGACCTAGGCCCACAGGTTGCTAGGTTATGAGTGAAGACTTAGGCTGAGACCTAGGCACACAGCAGTTATACCGTTATCATACCATTATCATAACTATTGGTACACATGACACCAATGGGCATCAATAGTTACGATAACGGTATAACTGCTAGGTGTAGATTCAGCCCTATGGGCAGCTGGGAATTGCAGGAACCAATGTATTTCTAAGGTAGGACAGGCAGATATGAGTATCGAAAACAAAGAGCCTACAGTTACATTCCTATGCATACTAACTTGGGAATGAGCCCTATCCAGCCCAGTGCACCTTACTTCCAAGTACGCCTGCCTAGGTATATGTGGCACTTTTCCTGTGCAGAGTCTGTTCTGAAATGGATGTTCTGAAATAACGGCCTTTGGAGGTTGTTGTTTTTATAAAGCTTTTGCTATATGAAATATAAAGCATACCATTACAGCAGAGAATTTTGTTTAAAATGTCAGTCTTAATGAGAGAGTTTTCTCATTTAGCTGTCCAAGACATCACTGTCCAACAAGGACAAAACGACATTAGGGAGTCCCTAAACAGATGTTTGAACTATTTGGTGGGTAGTTAGATATCCAGATTTATACAAAAAACAATGGTTAAACTGGAGAAATATGAAAAAGAGACAGAGAGAGAGAGAGAGAGAGGAGCTGAATCTGTCTTTATTATATTCTTATACAGTCTTTTTTTTTTTCTATCCTCAGCTGTAAGCACAAGGTATATTTGGAGAAGCTTCCAAACACTAGCATAATTATTCCATTTCATAATGAGGGTTGGACTTCACTCCTGAGGACCATACACAGCATTATCAACAGGACTCCAAATAGCCTGATAGCGGAAATCATTCTTGTGGATGACTTCAGTGACAGAGGTAAGGCCAAAGGATAAATACCTTCACCAGTTGCAGACTGTAGTTCTTATATAAATTATAACAAAATTTATTCTTCCCCCCGCCACCACCTTTAAAGGAAAATTTCCATTTTTCTATGAGAACGATATGTTCAATTAGGTATTCATGGTAAGATGGTTCTGTTCATTTGTTTTCATCCATGGTCTGATATATTTTGTACCAAGGGCAAAAGAAGGTTTAGGAGTCTCCTATGTCCTTTCACTAAAATAGCATGGCTGAATTGGTATATTGTATCTGCAGTTTTCTGGATAACTAATGCTGAAAACATGCTTTTTTTTGCTCAGTGTTATTCTTCTCAGTAAAAACCTATTAACTTTGACCTTTTGGGGGGAAGCTGTTTATCAGACTTCCCACTTTGTATTTTATTGCATGAGACAGCTTGATTTAACTGTAGTGCCACAACAACATAGTAATACATTAGAATGGCAATATTATAATTCAGTCTTTGAGGGCTAGGAAGGAAAACTTGCTTCAAAATATGGGTTGCCCTAGATTCACTTTTTATCCTATCTGCTGTTCACCACTCTGAAATCTTTGGACGTAGAGTGGTATACAAATATTGTAAACAAAAATAAATAAATAAATAAATAAATAAATAAATTTGACTGGGCACAATCCAGACAGAGTCAGATCCACCTCCATTTACTCGAAGCCTAACTTTGTGTTTAATGGTGCAATCTTATGCATGTATGCTCAGAAAAAGTCACATGAGTTCAGTGGGACTTAACTATATAGTGTTGGACTAGGACTGTGGGGGGTTCAAACAGGGGGAAGGAGGAATTGACAGAAATTGCCTCCTTCCTCTTCACTTTCTTCCAGCAAGAGCAATCCCATGAGCGGTATTCTGGTTCCAACCCAAGTTTTAAAAAAAATGTTTTAGGCTTGTCTCTACCATTAGTTTGTGAGCTGATATGTTGCTGGCTTCTCAGAGTGGCTAACAAACATAAATGAGACTATTTTTATGCTTTGCGCATCGTACACACTAACTGTGGTTCAAGTCAACTGTTTCCCTTTTATGCTTTGACATAGGGGAGTATGTCATATCTGACATACATACATATCTGAGGGGAGATATGATAGCACTCTTCAAGTACTTGAAAGGTTGTCACAGAGAAGAAGGCCAGGATCGCTTCTTGATCATCCCAGAGTGCAGGACACGGAATAATGGGCTCAAGTTACAGGAAGCCAGATTCCGGCTGAACATCAGGAAAAACTTCCTGACTGTAAGAGCAATACGACAATGGAACCGATTACCTGGGGAGGTGGTGGGCTCTCCCACACTGGAGGCCTTCAAGACGAGGCTGGACAGCCATCTGTCAGGGATGCTCTGACTTGGATTCCTGCATTGAGCAGGGGGTTGGACTCGATGGCCTTGTAGGCCCCTTCCAACCCTACTATACTATGATTCTATGATTCTATACGATCAGATAAGCTTGTTTCTGTTGCTTATGTGCATTAATTGTTGGATTCAACCAGAAGTGCTTTGAATTTAGTTCTTATTGTTCCTAATTGTACAAATTAATCCAAGACAATAAGGTGCATGTGAAGCTTTTCTGGCACTTGATCAGAATTTTTGTTCCAATATAAATGGATTGTGGTGATATTTCTCTGATATTGGTAAGGGCAATAGAATACAAAGAGGATTCTTGACTGAGTACTTCTTGGATGGTGAGCCTTACCTCTTGTGCAGTTAAGAGAAATGTTGATGAAACAACACTGTGATTGGCATGTGTCCCAGAAAGAATCTCATTTTACAGTTTTGAAGCTAAAGCTGAGTTATGGCATATGCATCTCTCTTGGTTCTGCATCTCTGTCATCCCCCTTGCAATGTGGATTTTGATGGACCGTCCCCACTTCATCTTACAGAGCTTAATTGCAGTCATACAATAAATAAGCATATAATGCACACTTGAAAACACCTATGCAATGACCAAAGGCTTTGGGAACTAGATAAATATAAGATAGCATTGAATCATTTCAGTGATTTTTTTCAAGATAAAGAGGAACACATGGGATATCTGTAAATATATTTGAGGTTAAAAAAAGCTTCCTTACATCCAGAAAACTAGCACAGCAGGGGAGTGGTTTAGCCTAGGCTTCTTAACAAACATGCTATTTTCTATCTGCGTGGAGTTTTCTCGTGGGGAGCATTCAGTCATCTCTGACATGCAGCCAAAAGTGGTGCACTGCAGGCAAAACCTTTATCGGTTTATCCTGCTAACTGTACTGGATCCAAGACCCATGATACCAGACATCAAATGTTCTCCATAGACCCCAAACTTGCTATTCCTAAAAAATTGCCAGCCCAAGCGACCAGTCTGAATGCTTGTGAAGTGGGTCCTGCCTTGGTAGCTGCTGTTCATAGTGGGGACATGTGTCACTTCCTCTTGCCATAGTGACACACTTAACCATACCACACCAGCAAAAAAAGAAAAGAAAAAAGCAACCACTTTTCTTGGCATGGTATGCGGAAGCATGTTACTATGGCGATACGTGGCAGTGTGCTTTGCCTGTGTGCTTACTACACAGAATGGAAAAGTAACAGTAATGCCTTGTTAAATACAGGTGTGAAACTTCCTTCAGGTAACTGTTGTGTAAGTGTTACGTTTTCTGCTACACCACAGAGATTAACTTTTTATCAATACTGTGCTGCTTTAGAGTCTCTTGTTTTCGAGGGAAAGGACCTAGGGGCCTTTACAGCATTCGTATCCCTTAAAATGGGCCCAACCCTATGCATGTTTAGACAGAAAAAAGTCCTGTAACAGGAATACTGGGAGTTGTAGGACTTTATACTGTCTAAACACGCATAGGATTGTGCCGTAAGAGTTTATCATTGCCATGTAAGATCCTTTATTATGAAAACTTTTCTGCAAAAGTCTGCTGAAAAGAAATTGCCAAGAGACAAGCAAACTTGTCAGAAACGCAATTATTTAGCAAGGTGGTAAATGTTTAGCACCTTGAAAGGACTGTAAAAATAGATGAAGGGAATGGTTGTGCGCTCCCTGCTTTATATTCTTCTCTAATGCTAACACTGAAGTACATATAAAGGACCTTGGATGATAGACAAGAAAAAATGTTTCAGTACAGAGCATACCGCTGAGCATTCTGCCAAACTACTTCAGAAAAGTTATTTTATATGCCTTGATTTTATACACGTTTTTCCCCCAACTCAAAAATCATTAGATTGTTCATGCATAACTAACAATAAATTATGGCATTTAGAGAAGAGAAAACTGGAAGACTAAGTGCTCTTTTAAAACTTGATAAGACTCAAATGAGAGAGCTGGTGTTGGGAAGGGGAAAGAGGAGAGAGGAAGGCTAGGCAATTATTTAGAATATTTGACTATCCAGTATTCTTTCCATTAATAATTGTGTGTCAGATGAGTGGGTTCCACCACCCAGAAATCTTGGATTTCACTTCCTTACACTACATATTTGATAAGGTGAATTTGGGTATGCATATATAGCCTAGTCCTATGAATTTTCCCCTTAAAATAGTCATTAATGGGGAGGATTGGCTTTACACCATGGGGTTGGCAACCTGTGGGCTTCCCGATGTTGTTGGAGTGCAACTCCCATCATCCCTCATCATTGGCTATGCTGGCTAGGGCTGAGGGGACTTGCGATCCAACAACATCTGGAGGACCACAAACTGTCCAGCTGTCCTCTATGCATATAACTGCATCATGTTAACCTGACATGTAGTCTAGGGGGTGAAGTACGAAGGGTCCAGTGTATGTACATGAACAGGATTTTAAGCTGACAATAGTGTGAATGAACTTTGGAAGCTCTCTTACCATTCAGAATTTCCCTGTTGCCTTTTTCTTTTTGAATTGGGGGTAGGGTGGGACTTTGCTGATGATTATACTGGAAACTGGTGACTGGAGAAATAGTTTTAGTAAGCTACCCATGGGCCATACTATACTACATCATCTGACTTGAGGTAAGGATGATGGATGTCTGCCTCGGCCCTTGCACTCTTGGTATTCAGCCATTGAGCAAATTAGCCTGGCTGACCAATCCACTCATCCAGGTTGGAAGACTGACCAATGGGGTGGCAGAACTAATTTAGTGAGGGCAGTTTTGAAGCAGCCCAAGCTGACTCAGTGATATGTCTCAAGGAAAAAAACTTTGGTTGTCTAACAAATACAGTAAAAAGGGAGTTTTTTGGAATCTCGGGGTAAACCCATATCACAGTGCTGCAACCAAATAAGATCTAGCTTTGGACAGAACTGCTATGAAGAAAATGCACAGTTGTTCAAAAGGTTTCAGCCATAAATTATCAACTGTACTTAGTTTAGTTATTAATATACTGTTGTGAAACTAGAAGGAGATTAAACAAAACCATAAGGCTTCCATACAGGCATTTCCAGCCTCCCAGCCCTGGAACTCCCCGCAGAATGCCCCTTTTTGGCCGCTACACACCCCTCTTGCAAGTGCAGAGTATGGGGCTGTGTCACACTGCCTCCAAGGCAGCGTGGAAGTGCAGGGAAGTCAGTTCCCAGAAAACCAAATATCCTATGGCCGTCTAGCCACTGTCTAGTGGCCATAGGATTGCTCCCTCCATAAATATTACACTAGTGGGAATGGCCGCTAGCACAACAGTGTAGCCCACTTTCAGAATGGGACAAGTCTGTGAGCTCTGCTGACTTGTCCCATTCCAGAAGCAGTAGTTTTGGCTAGTGTTTGGTTGTGCTGGTCAGCGCTAGTTTCTTTTTGCACTAGCAGTAGTATTGGATACTGCCTAATATATCCCATTATCTCAATCTATCTGATTAAACAAATCAGGAGAACAGGATCATCTGTAGAATAGCAACACATCCAAGTGAGTTAAGTGAAAAAAAAATAGAATTATCTTTTTCAAGATAGGAAACAGAACAAGAGGAAATACATTAGATTAGAATAGAATAGAATAGAATAGAATAGAATAGAATAGAATAGAATAGAATATGGTTAAAGGACATTTTGCAATGGCAAAAAGGTATAAAAAGTATCATAATGCTGCTAATAAGTTTCCCATCTTTATTAATGATGTAAATGATATGTGATCCATGCAAGCTGTCCGTTTCCAGCTTTAATTTATTGCCAAAATCCACCCACACAGACAACTAATTTTAAATTATAGCTTGCTTTCTATGATATAACTTTCTTCTTCTTCTTCTTCTTCTGGCAACTTTGTCAATATTGTTGCTGGGCTGATATTAATATTAGTTTATATTTAATTATATTTTTGCAGAAATTGACTAATCCGCTCCTCCACTTATGAGCTCTGTATATCTGGATCAACCTTTCTTCTTTCTTTTTTTCTTTTTCTTTTTTCTTTGCATTCCAGAACATTATAAAGTCTAATTGACAGGAGACAGACCTTCTGGTATAATTGGTTTAGCTTGCTTTTAGAGGGATTAATCTGTTCTAAGGTAGTCACAAGAATAGTCAGCAAGGCAGCCCTTGATGATATGCTAATAACGACCTTTGCAGGACAGCCTTTTGTTCTTTTCTTAATGTCTGCATTAGAGCTGCCAATCCTGTCAACAGTTAACATAGATGCCTACTGAGTAATCCTGAAACTCCCATTTGTCAAGGGGCTGTGTCTTTCAGTACTTCTAGTTCTCTGCATTAGTTTTTCTACTAAGACATGTCGTTAATTGAATGCAAAGGAATTAATATTGCTGACAAACACAGCTAAATTCTTTACAGCACTATCAAACGTTATTTTCTGAATTTCATCCTGAGCCACACATCTGCATGTATCCTTATCCATGAAAAAGGTCTGTTGACCTGGTCATCCAGTCTTTAGCCTTCCAACTGAATACATACCTGATGAATAAATATTCCTGTTTCCCTTCTGCCAGAGGAGCATGCAGGGAACACCCAAATGCCTACAAGCTGTTGAGCTAGGGATGGCAGAGAAATCTGCCATGGACTCCAATGAGCCCGGAGTCTGTAGCGGAACGGACTACACCCCCCCGCCATCCCCCCAAATCCCCCCAGGATGGACCCTACATGGCGGCGGTGGCAGCTGCTCTGGGTCGTTGCCTCCATCCACTGCCGGGCTGCGGAACGAAATGGCGGCCGCCATTTGAAATAGCAGCCACCATTTGCATCCCTACCCGTGGCCATGATCAGCTATGTAAATATTTACGTAGCCTGTCACGGAAAAGAGCAGGGATGCAAATGGTGTCCGTGACGCCATTTGCATCCCTCCTCTTTCCGTGATAGGCTACGTAAATATATACGTAGCCTATCATGGCTAATGCAGGGACGCAAATGGCGTAGCCTCAGTAAGACTTGAGGCTTCTCCAGACAGGGCTTTTATCCTTCTATTTAGATTGGTGACTCATGGAAGTTTGCAGGTCCTTTACATGACATTGTCAGACTGCAGGGCATCTCTTGCGCTAATTGACCTTTATCCCATTTTTAAAAGAGCGGACATAATGAGCTATAAAATTACAGTGTGTTGAGTTCCCCCATGAAAAAAGGAAATCTCACATTAAGAGGAGCTAGACCACAACACCATCTGGTGGCTGAATAATGAAACATATAGAACAATGCAGATAAGGAGGGAAGGGCAGGGGAGAGAAGCATGTGTAAAGGGAGCCCATTGTGATCCTGCATTTAAAACAGAAACAGAAAGCCCCAGTAAAGTTGTGGGATTTTAGCCTGGCATAGAAATGTTCATGGTCCTAAGTCTCAGTTAGGGATGGAGAACTTGTGGTGCTTCAGATATTATTGGAATTCAACTCCCAGCAACCCCAGCCGGCATGGCCAGTGCTCGGGGAGGATAGGAGTGGTAATCCAACAGTAGGAAGGAAGATAATTTATGGTATTAGCTTCCAAACAGAAAGAACAGTCCATCTGTTTAATTCCATATGGCAAAATAAATTAAAATTAAAATAACAATTAAGGGCACAATCCTAGGGTGACTAGTCAGCGGCTAGATGGCCATAGGATAGGTCAGTTCCCAGAAACTGACCTTGGAGCCTGCACTCTGAGGTCGGTTCCCTGAGAACCGACCTCCACCCCCTCCTGCACTGCATCATAGGCAGTGTAGATCAGCCCTGCGCTCTGTGTTCATAGGAGGAGCATGGAGCGGTGAAAATGGGGTGTTCCTGGGGGCGGGGCAGGGAGGGCGGAAGTGTTGTTCCTACGCTTCCCATGTGTTGTCCAGCGTCCGCCCCGCCCCCAACTTCCTGTGGCTGGACAGCCAAAATCAGCTGTCTAGCTGCGAATGAAGGGTGGCTGAAGTGTGGAGGGGACAATCCCCTCCATGCTGCTTCTGCCCTGCATTGGATAGGCGGTCGCCTCCAAGTTTGGAGGCAGCCACCACAAACCAACAGGATTGTGCCCTAAAATAAAGATAATGCAGCAAAAACAGTCTCTGATTACACCTAACAGTAGAGTGCAGACGGCAAGGTTCCCAGCTTGTAGACAATATAGATAATATAGATCAAGTCTTGGATCCAGAGACTGTTGTGTGCACATTCCAAGCAATTCTGAATATGGTGTATCTGTCTCGGTCAGATACCAAAATATAGCAGTTTCTCGTGGCTGGTTTTCTTCATTTTCCTTGCCAATAGTGCCTTGCCAATGTACAAGTCTCTTAACACAGCAAATATTTTACACACCAGTAGAATAGGTGTTTCCCAATAGATGGGAAAGGTGTCCCATCACTATTGTGTTACATGGACAGGTTCTAAGGTTCCTTGGGATATTCCCAGATGACCAATATAATCTGCAAAGGGAGAAAGTTTATCTGGGCTCACTTGTGTGAAAGCGAACCTCAGTTTCCTCTTCACTAGGTTTTCAGAATAAAGTGGTACCTGACAAGTATACACATAATACTAGCGTAGAAGGGATTTTGATTTACAAAGAAAAATGTCTGTGCCATTACTTTGAAATGAGACATCTTTCAGGCATTGGAACAAGGCTCCCTTAGCCTTCTCATAGCCCAAGCCTAGTAAATAAGGAACAAAGAAGCCCCAAATTAAAGCCATCTCATTGAGCCTCTGCTGCCAACAGCCCTCCCACTAGTCTAATAATATCTGGAAGGCCACAGGTTTTCTACCCCTGAGAAGAAAGCAAAAGGGGAGATTGCTTTAAAAAAAGCAATAGCAGGTAATGTGTTTTTCTTAGGAATCTACATACATTACTTCAATTCCTGCTGAAGTTTCTATGACCCTGGTGGATCAAGACATCCTTTAGTATAATGCTGGTGGGGGGGGGGGTTGATACCTTATCCAAGGATGTATTTCACATGACTCATTTATCCTATATTCTAATAGTGAACTCATGCTCTGAATGTGAATCCTTCTGAAGTGCACAGGGTGGCAATGAGGGAGAGGATCTTTTCAGTGGTTGCCTCCTGGCTGTGGAAACGTGCACCAGAGACGTGCACCTCACACCTACAATAACATATTTTTGGCACTAGGCAAATACCTTCTTGTCCACCCAGGCCTTTGCACATCTCATTTAGTTTTTTAACACATGTAATATTTCTGAAGGACTAAATGTATTACCCTAAACATTTACAATTAATGCTATTTTAGTCCCTATTTTGACAGTTTTTGATTATTTGATTTTTACCCCTGCAGAGTTGTTATCCCTCTCTGTATGTGTTATTCTCTGTGCTAGCATTGCATTTTAGTATGGTATTTTATTATGTTGCTTGTGTTGTGTTTTAATTTTTTGTTCTAATTCTTTGGCAAGAGAGAGCAGCCTTTCCCAATCTGCTACCCTCCAGATGTTTTAGACCAACTCCCATCATCCCCAGCCAGCAAGGCCAAGGTTCAAGAGTGCTGGGAGTTGTAGACCAGAACATCTGGAGGGGAGCAGGTTGACAAGGCTGGTATACAGCACTAAATTGATAGGCAACTAATAAATGTAAATAATTATGGAGCCAAAATGGCAATAGCCAAGCCCAAATTGGCAGGCTTGGAATAACCTCAAGTCTTGCAGAAGTACAAAGAAATCTTTAGGGAAAAACTAAGGCAGGGGGACCCAAAAACAGCTGAGTATGGATTGAGCATTCTTAGTGGGCACAGAATGTTGGCTGGCTGTTTGCGAGGAGAGAAAGCTGGACTGAGGTGGGAGGAATGCAGTATTGTGGAAGAGGGTGTGGCTGGAACCCTGAACAGGAGCCCTGAACAGGAGCCCTCAGACTGCAATGTTTTGTTGCAGATTCCACTTGTTCTTTGCTAAACTTCATTAATGATTTCTACCACTAATCTGTCCTGACCAATCCTCTCTTTAGGCATTGTTGTACCGGACTGTTGTGTGAAGAACATAATATATGCGTTCTTTGGTTGTAGTTTTCTGGCAGTGAAGATGGGGTCTATACTTAATTTCTTTCTCAAGAGAAAAATTTACTAGGGCTTTCATTTGTGGGGAGGTGCTATCACTCTGCAAGATCTGCTTCTTAATTCTTCTGGGGGCCTGTAGTTGATCAATTGGGGGAGGGGAAGGATTCTGCATATGTTTATATGAACTCTGTTGTTCAGTCATTCAGTCGTGTCCGATTCTTCGTGACCCCATGGACCATAGACCTTCCTGTCCTCCGCTCTCTCCCTGAGCGTGCTCAAGTCCATATTCATTGCATCAGTGATGCTATCTAGCCATCTCATCCTCTGCCGTACCCTTCTCCTTTTGCCTTCAGTCTTTCCCAGCACCAGGGCCTTTTCCAGAGAGTTTTCTCTTCGCATTAGGTGGCCCAAATATTTGAGCTTCAGCTTCAGTATCTGTCCTTCCAATGAGCAGTCAGGGTTGATTTCCTTTAGGATTGACTGATTTGACCTCCTTGCAGTCCAGGGGACTCATAAGAGTCTTCTCCAGCACCACAGTTCTCAGAGTGAATTCTGTTACTTTACTGTTATTTCTGCTTAAGAATTCACTGCCTGACTGAGCTTGACATGGTCCCTTTTTGCTGTTCATAAGTTTTCCTGAGTAGTAAAGTGAGACTAATGCCCACTAAATGGTATAAACAATATAGTGCACCTATTTATATTGTGTTTGAGTTGCCTTTAGTGTATACTTGACTCACTGATTTTGTTATCTGGAGCCATTGGCTTGCATACATTTTTAGCCTTTGCTTTCTGCATGTCATTTTATCTGAGAACCACGTCCCTTGGGAAGTTAGTGACCCCTCGCTGCCACCCTTCTGTATCTTTCATATATAAGTGAAAAGTTCTCCTACTTTGACCAAGAATAGCCTCATGAGAACAACCCTTTGCAATCTAGAAGGGATAATCGGTCATCCATTACACTCAAGAATCAAGAGCCACTTCATCAACTTTTTTTTAATTTAGAAAGACAGTAAAACAATTATACATGCATTTATAAGTGTCAAGGTCAATCAATTATCTTCTGAGTTAAATTTACCAATAAAAACAAGTTGTCCCTTCTGAATAATATATGCATGATTAAATTTGCAAAGGTGAAAATGCCTGAGACAGACTTTTTTCCCCTGCAACCAGTACTTCTAGTCACCCAAAAGAGACCCATTCCATTGTCTCAACTTGCATGCAGTAGTAAATGATCACGAGAAAGTTACGCTCACCTGAATAAGCTTAGATGTATAAAACTGTAGGCACAAATTATATAGTAATTCCTCAATTACTTTGTCCACAGTACTAAAATAAATAGGGCAGAGAAAAACTCACTTATGCCAGTGTATTTCAATTAGTTTAATATATGTTAATGAGACTGAACTTTCTTAAATGTAATTACTGCTAATGCTCTTTAACGTTTATTTACTGTGAGAAGAGGGCTTACTTCTTAGCAACACTTGTAGTGATGCAATAGATGGCAAGGGTGCTTACAACCCACATTAAATGGGCAAGAATGGTAGAAGGAAGAAGTCAATGACTGATGAATGGACAGAGTAGAGTACTCTTTCCCAGTCTGGTGACGTTCAGTGTGTTGGAGTACAACTCCCATATCACCAGCCAGAATGGCTGATTCTGGCTGGGGAAGATGGGAGTTGTAGTCCAACATACCTGGCAGGCATGAGGTTGGGGGAGGTTGGGGAAGGCTGGAGCAGAGGAAAGTGAGTTGTCAGCAACAGTGCAGGCAAGCTGAGGCAGGATCCTAGTTGCAGAGGTTTTGCTGACCCTGAATAGTGGATTTTTGAAGTAAACCTGCACTCAATTTTGTCTGGTTCTGTCTGGACTGCCAGTTCTTCCATACTGTCAATAGCTCATTTCAGTTAAAGGGCTCAGAATAAGTTTTCACTTATAGTCACTCTGCATCACAGATTTTGCAGTCTTAAAGGTGTACTAAAATTTAACCAGGATGGTTTGATGAAAAAAGAAAGAACTTTTGTGAATATACAGCTAACTTGTTGCTAAAAGATCAAAACATTCTGAGAATGCAAATATAGCAAGAATACATTATGCTTGTTCATGTAAGCACTATTTTCAGGCAGATTATTAGGTTTCAAAATGGCTACCAGAAGTTTTGGATCAGGACTTGGAAGTTAAAAGAAGCTTAATATTTGCCTTGAAGTGTGTGTGTATGTATTAAAAACAACAACAGTGGGCAGCATCCAACTGTGTCATTCCATTAACACAAATTATGCCATTACCATTCTGTTGGCGCAAATACGCTGTGCATAACTCTTGCACAACTGGTTGCACAAGGGTACTGTGCAACAGGTTGCACAAATCTAATGCACAACTGTTAGTCCAACCATGCGTCTGCAAATGTAACTTTAGTTATTGCATGATCAGTTGCACAAATGTAATGGGCAACTGCTTGCACAACGAAATGATTTAGCAGAGCTCCACTAGCTCTACTTGAGTGTGTGGCATGACCCCATTGGATACTGCCCAGTAATTCCAGTTAGGGTTGCTGAGGAACATCTTAGAAAGAATAACAAGAAATGTTTTGTCTGGCCAAAATAAAATTGTAGTATAACAGTATATGTCAATGTTGTGTTAAGTCTGCATACTTAACACGCTTGCTAACACGTATAGGATTGTGTAGTGTCATATACTGAGTGCAGTTTCATTGAGTTGGATCCAGAGATCCTGTGAATGTAGTTCCATTTACAGACTGTCCTCACTTATGGATAGAGGATGTGATTTCCCCTGAAGTCTCCTCCATCCCCCTAAACAATCATGCTCAGGAAGTTTGGAAGACCCTCTAGAACAGCATGGGAAGTGCCACAGAAGGGTGAAGGGAGGGTGAGCAGGAATTGCCTTTCTTCACCCTTCCATGAACAGGAATCTCCACTAGATCACAGACCCTTCTGCAGGGCTGACCCAAGACTTTTTGCTGTCTGAACAGAGTAGCAAATGTGACTCCCCATGCACAAGTTAGGGTTCATAATACCCAAGCCCAACCAAGTTGTTTTGGCACCTGAGGTAGAAATCCCACAAATGCCTCTCATGTGAATTTTACCTGACAGTAAAACTTACAATAATAATTAATAACAATTTGTACCCTTTTGTGAAACCAAAAACCTGCTACCTGAGGTGGCTGCCTCACTCTGCCTCCTAGTAGGGCTTGCCCTGCCCTCCTGTGAATAGAAGAGCAACTTTGGAACCAAGCCATTGCTTTCACTGAGACCTACATGTGCCAAATGCTACCTAGATTGCATCATAGCCTGGGTGAAGAAGTATGGAGCTTCCTAAGGACTAGTAAGTTTAAATATGAGGTAAAGAATGATAAGAAATCAATGCAAAAGTATAGCTGCTTACGTGGTTTATGAATTTTACTACTAAGAACATTAGGTTGCAATCCTAGACACATTTACTGGGAAGTAACCCACTGAATACAGTGGGATTTACTTCTCAGTAAACATGCATACTATCATGCAGGGATAAAAAGGTGTTTTTTATTCTACTTTGGGAAATTTTTGGCGGTTTGTTGTTTCCTGTAACTCTCTTCAGTTTATGTCATGGGGAAAAATTCTGTTGGGGTTGTTTCTGGAGTTTCTTTAGTATGTTCTCTGTGGAAACAATGTTTGCCTTCCAGCTAAGCAGAAATCCTGAGAGCATCTTGTAGCTCCCTCAAAATGATTTGCTAGGTGCCTGTTAGCAACAGAAAAGAGAGTGGGGGAACATCAAAGGATGTGTTAATAGGACTTCATTTGATAAGGCCAGCACTTCTACTGACTTTTTCTATACCTCCTCAGGCTCCCTTAGTATTTGGAATGACTGAAATTCCTTGTATCTTTAAGTGACCGAAATACGGTGACTTCTAGGGCTATAGCTAGGGATGCTGGAGAATTTTGAGACAGACTAAAATGAGCTCAGATTTCTAAGAATCTGACCCGCAGAATCCGCTGCAGAGTGACCCCCTCAGGCCACCCGGGGTCCGTGGACTTTCGGATGATTTTTTTTTTACTTTCCTGAAATTAACGCATATAAATTCATAGGAAAATACGTAAGTTTCTGCTGAGGAAACGTTGAATGGAATGGGTATGCTAAATGTTACGTACTAAGGTAAAGTATGTAAATACTTACGTAATTATTTACATCTATTTCTGCACAATGAAAAAAAAATATTCATATCCATCTGTGAACGGATGACGAACAAAAGGCACCTGACAATCCGTGAAACACAGACAGAGCGGATTTTACCCAGTCCGTACATCCCTAATAGCTAATACTTTTTGTTAATCTTGATTCTTCATTTTTCTTAATGCTTAAGATATTCTTGTCACAGAAAGCAATGACAACAGACAAAATGGTTCAAAGTGTTTCTACCAAGTGGGAACATAAAACTGAGTGCGTGAATCAAGAGCTGCTAACAAGCTCTTGAAAGAAACACACACACACCAATGCACGCGCGCGCACACACACACACACACACACACACACACATATATGAATAATGGTAATTCATAGTCATAAACTCTCTTGGGATGCAAAACCATGCAGATGGTTTTCCTGGAACACATAGCAGAATGATGAACAGTTCTTCTATAATGTGTTCCAGACCACATGCCATTATGCCTTAGGATCACCTACATTTGGAGGCAAAAACTGACAGGCCCTACACATTGAATGGCTGTTATAAATTAACTGTGCCAGCATCTACACATGTCCCAAATCCCATTGCTTCAAAAGAAAAAAAAGTGACTTTTTGTCATGGGCTGATAACTCTGTTGCAATTATTATGCATTCTAAAAAGATAGAAAATAGACACATCTCTTACAGCACTTTTTCACACTTCAGTTTGGTCTTTAAAAGCAGCCCTCTGGACCTTGCTCAATCTTAATAAAAACCTCTTGTGGCCCTCTGAGATGGTGTCCTTGGATAGGATTCAAATATATTCCCTGGAATGAAATATTGTCTTCAGGACATACTTTGTTTATTATTATATTTAGTTTGTGCACATTAAAACTATCATTCATTGATTATTGTATATATTTATACAATTTTAGGAAAATTCTTTACAGTCTGGCTTACAAAAATGTAAACCAACAAAAAAGCACAATCAATAAAAGCAATCAAAGTACAACAGCAAAAGAAACAGCTAATGTTTCCCTGGGGGTTTCCCTTCTAGAGTTCCACAGGATTCAGTCTTGTCCCCACTCCCTCGTTGTGTGCATGAGGTGAGGCTGTGCAGAGGCCTGGAGTTTGTTGTCAGCAATATATAGTTCAGTCTATTTTCTTCTATGTCTCTCCCAGCACCTACCATGGAGCCTGGCCATGGTTGGAGAACTGGATACAGCTAAGCTGACTGAAGATGAACTCAGACATAGCCGAAGTCAGCTGTTGCTACTGCTTAGAGGACGAAGGCCAGTAACAGATGTTGGTCAGCTCCCCTGACCTCTCAGGTTCACATTGTGGCATTTCTGCATCTAGAGTTGCTGACAGTACTGGGCAGGTGTACCTTTCAGAAAATTTATCTTGTGAAAAGGCTGCTAACCCTACATAAACAAGCAAACCTGCATTCACTGGGTTTTATAGAGCACCATTTCAGCTTCCATTAGCTCTTATGTACTGGTCCTGTCAAACACTCAGATAAACTTAATGTCTTGCAGCGGTGCTGGGGTATAATTTATATTTTATAAGGGCCTTCTCTGTGGTGGCCCCCACTCTGTGGAACTCCCTCCCTAGGGAACTCCGCCATGCCCCCTCTTTAATGAGCTTCCACCACACATTAAAAACATGGTTGTTCAAGCAGGCATTTGGGGTGGGTTAGGGTATTTTTAGAAATACGAAGTTTTAATGTGGAATTTTATTGTTTCAAAATGTTGTATTATTGTACATTGGCCAGAGTAGCCAGGTGACCAGCCAGATGGGCAATTAAGAAATTTAATAAATAAATAAGCAAGCTAGCTAGCAAGCATTTGTTTTTTCTTGATGCTTCCTTCTGGAGAATGATGCCATACATAGTTTGACAGCATTTCTTTTTTTATTACTCTTCCCTAGTTGAGGGAAGACAATTCCACCATATTTCTTTCCTTAGAAAATGAAGGTCATATGCAACTTTGTTCTTCCTTTATTGTATGCAAATAATTCTTTCACTCTTGTGCCAACATAGACAACAACAAAGAATTTATGTACATATTTATTGCTGAAGAATTCATAAAGAACACTAATGATGTGTGATACCCTGTTCACACTTCTGTTCAAATAGCATGGTGATTGTCATTTTGATAAGATTCTGTTAGGGGAAATATACTTCTGGTATTCTCTTGTGAAGTCTCTATCCTGACATCTGTAAGCTTCCCCTTCACCTGAAAACACCCTATCCTGTTGTATTTGTGTCATGCAGAGAAACAGTGCAGGAAGGTTATGAATATGGATGTGTTTTTTAAAGGACCCTTTGTTCATTGTTCATCTGTTTGGAAGATTTTGTGAGACTGTGCTCTGATCAATTTCTTTTACAAGTTTTCAATATTGCAGAAAGTTGCTATGAAATTGGAAAGACATAGGGAGAAAAGGTGAGAGAATGTGGACAAGAGGAGAGTAAGTTGCCAAGAAGAATATGAGATGGATATGCAATTAATAGCTTTCTGTGCAATCAAGTGCCTCCAATACTCATTACCATTCTAAAAGCAAATTTACATATGCATGAATACTACTTGATATCACATCATTCAGTTTGTTCAGCATATAAGGCTGATTCACATATGCTTGATCTCTCTACTTGTTTATACTTGCTGAGTGACAGTTGAATGTGTGAACTACTCCACTGAAAAGCATTGCTTATAATTTCTGTCTAATATTAGAATTGTAATGGCCCATTCACACATTCAAGCCAACACTTAAAGTTCTAGTCATCAGATAGCACGCATATGTATGTGACCAGCTCCCAGTTATTCATACTGCAATGTGTGAATGACCTCTGGAAGTGTATGGTATCTGAGGTGGGATAAAGTGATGTAAAGGACTTGCCTGTAGTGTTTGATCTGTGATGGCTGTTTGTTTCACACATGCAAGTCATCACATGAGTTGCAGCCATTGAGTGGTGTATATTAATTCAACCTAAGCCCTCTCAGCAGGGAAACTTGCTACCTTACCCTGAGTTGTTCATGTGGCTTACAGGTGGTGGCTTACAGTTCTTATAATAACACCACAATACCACAGGCTAAGCAAGAAAAACAACAAAACAATAATATCAGTAAATACCACAAAAATTAAAGCAGCAGAGTAAAACAGCAGATTAAAACAAATCCAGACAGCAGCAGCAAGAATTAAAAATGTTAAAGTAGTTTCTTCTTTAGCAACCTTGTAAATGTCCGCAAAATGAGTCGCCCACAAAACATGATACTGGCTTGTCTGACCATACTCATGTTTATCATTTGTGATATATCAGTGGCTGAAAAGGAACAAAATTAACCAGTTTTCCAATTAAGAAAAACAAACTTTCCTGCCCATTTGGGTGGCCAGATGAATGCTAAGGTTGGACAGAACAAACTATTTCCAGTCCAAGTCAGCTTCACTTGTATACATGCAAAAATCCATCCCATCCCATTCAAACATCAAACCAACAAATTTTAAAAATGCATGAAAATGTGCATTTTTTTTTATTTGCCCTAACACACATGTCTTTATATGTATTTGGTAAGCTTTTTGAACCAAGAACTGTATCTCAAAGTTCTAAGTATGAAAACCAAAGGATAACTGTGTTTCAATCTGTGTATTAGTCTGGGAAGTACGAATCAGGTTGGTTTGGGGACTTAATGAAACCCTCAAACATTCCTAATGAATTCCTGTGCTTACGTCTGTTCTACAACCTAGGTAAGTGTCAGTTGCTTGCAACTGAAAGGCAGTGTTCTGCCTCAACGACATAGGCATTTCCCCCCTTCCCCCTTGCTGAGGATCACATGCATTACGTGGGATAACCATATCTCCCAAAGTGTGGAAATCAGTGTGGGCTGGACCAGCTGTCATCAGCACACTTCAGAGCCCGGAGAACACAACTTTGGAGTGCAGTTCAACTCTGCTCAAATCAATGAAAGCTCTTCTGTTGCCTGCAGTTTGTGCCCAAAGTCTCTCATTCTTTTCTGAAACGTTTTCAGAATATCTCACAGGGTAGTAATTTGCTGTAGCCCATTTTCATGTCCTCACTTTTAATGTGCACCCTTGTCTTGCTTGGACATGTTGCTTTCTCTGCTTTAATGCATTGGAATTCATGTATCCAATCTATTAGAAGGAATGTGCTTGTCCTAGTAATAAAACAATTTTGTTGACTGAAAAATCTATGAAGAAATGGCTTGTATCTCATGTAGGACATCTAATTAATTTTACACATACCTGATTGGGTTTGGGAGATCTGCTTTGGAGCGGGAAAATCAATCCCATCATGCTTAAATGGCACTGCAAAGTGGGGATGCTCTGAAAATAAGGAGCATCCAGAGCTCAGCCTTGATTAACTATTTATGCTATATCTTTATTATACTGCTAATCCATTTGCCTGCTGTGATTGCCCATATGGAAGATCAACTACACATTGGTTTTGTGATGTGATAATGCTATCAGCATGTCCAATAGCATCTTTTGGCCTATGAGATTGCTACTCACTTGGGTCAGTGGTCTTGATTGCACTGTTTTGCATTCTCTCAGTCTGTGTGATTCCTTAAATGAAATGCTGCTTTCAATTATCAGCCACAACCATTTAGTCCTTCTTCCGCAGCTCTGGTTTGGAGCTGGAGACATTTTAGGGCATATCCACGTAAGACCTTTTGAAAGGAAGAGACGTGTAAACAAGCGTGGCGGGGGGAGAGGGGATGTTCAGAACATACTTGATCATAGATACATTCTTCCTGCTTTAGGAGTGAAGTGGCTGGCAGCACCATCTTTATTTATTTCGTTATTTATTCACAGTATTTTTATCCCACTCTTTAGCCAAAAAAGGTTCCAAGAGCTCCTTACAACCAAACAAGACACTCACTGCCCACAGACTTACAGTCGTAAAATATTCCAGTACTAGTGAGATAGAGCTGCAAACTGCTGCACCCTAGGTTACCTAAGCACATGCATCTTAGCTTTTGCCATCTGAGAAGTGGGTGGGTGGAGTCACAGATGGCTGCAGGGGGGTGGGGGAGATGGGAAACTTTCCTTCAGTTGACTTCCTTGTCTCAGGATCAAGGCCAATGTGTGTATACATACATACATACATACACACACACACACACTTCAGCATTGGGAGCCATCCTCATAAAATATGATGAGACTGGGGAGGTCGACTGCACCTAACCTGCTCATGCTGTTAGCTACAGTTAACATTATTTTGTTAAGATTTGCAGAAGACTCTCCTGCCTGGAGTCTTCCTCTCCTTGCTAGCACTCTCGGCTTTCAATGATTCCAGCTACTCTTTGTCTTCAGCCTCTAGTCTAGGCTCTGCTGCTGCTTTCCTTTTCCTCAGGCTTTTCTCTGCTTCCATTGGCCCCTGACAGTGTTGGGACTGCTCCTTTTAAACACTCTCAGTCAGGACCTTCTGACCAATGACCTTCTACCACCACCATATCTTCTAGACTATTGGCCTATATTTGTGAGCCAATGATAATAAATAGAATGTTGTTGTTGCTTGAACTGGCCTATCAAAACCTGACTGTTTTTATTCTCTTGCCTAGTATAAAAACTGAGAGGGTCAACTGTGAACCACTAAGGCCTATAACAGCTTCCTTGGTAGTTGTAGCAACTTTACTGATGGATAACAGACTGCCAACAGTAAGCCTCACATACAAAGTAATATTTAGGCTTCTATTAGAGAAAATCTCTCCCTGTTAACCACTTACAATTACAACAAGATCACATTCCATAATATAGCCTGGTTTTTCCATGGACATAAACTGTAAACAATATTTTATCTCAAGTTTTTGATTCTCCACAGAGCTGTATTCTTATTTTCTGCTTATGAGACTTAAATGTCGCCATTTAGATCCTTGGGTGAGATAGGAAGAATCAGTACAATGCAGCCTGTCTTTAAAATTAGAAAATATTTTCTTTTCTTTATTGTTATGTGATGTGTCTTTACAGGAGAAATATATCTCTGTTTATTTGTACCTTGCATGACATTTAATTTCCTGGCAGGTTGTGAAGTATGACAAGTTTCTTTTTCCTCGTCAGCTGAGATTGTCACCTGGAGTAACCATCAGCCTTATTTTTCTGGTATAGGCTCTTTCATCTATTCATACATAGCCTGTCCTATCTCTTAATTCTCTGGATAAGCCTGATTTTAAAATTGATATCTGTATAAAATATGTTAACTATATTAGAAATATTTCAGTTTCATATATAATTACAATAAATGAAAGAGAGCCAGCTGTTCCGCATTGACAGGAAGGCTCTCTAATCATTCTTGAGATTTCCATCTCCATACCTCTGTTAACCAGTACAACTAAGGGAAAAAGTAGACGTGACATTATTGTGTGATTGCAATTAACATGTCGTGTTGTAAAAACTCAAATAGCAGGGCTCCCTGATCAGGATCAGAACCATGGTGTGTGTGGCTGGGTTCAGACAACATGATTAACTGCACTCAAGGGTCGAGTATGGGTTAAGTGTGAACTGTCATTGAACAGTTGTTGTTGAAATGTGGGTGACTGTGTTGTGTGAACACAGCCATGATAACAAACCATGGTTTGTTAACCACAAAAACCTATGAAGAGAATGCATAGTTTGTTGTTGGGTTGTGAAGTGTAGGTTGTTCATGGTTTGTCAGCATGGCCGGGTTCAGACAACACGATAACCCATGTTTCAATGACAACCTATACTCAGCCCATACTCAACATTTGAGTGTGTGCTATCATGTTGTCTGAACCCTGTGGGTGTGTGTAGTGGGGGAGGGGGGTTAACCTTAATGAAAATTAATGTTCACATCAAAACATCTATGTGAAGGTTTGAGGCTTACAGAGGCAAAGGGAAAAAAGGTCAGGCTTAGAGGACTGGAGTTTTTGTTGGGAGGGACATAGGGATGGCAGAGAATTCCTCCATGGATTTCAGTGAGGCCGAATGCACTGGCATTCAGCCCCCTGAAACCCGTGGCGTAAATGCCTCCCACCCCCCACCACCCCGCGGAATCCCCCCGGAATGAAACGTACCTGGGGCGGCAGCGGCTCCGGTGGTGGCGGCGGCGGCTGGTCTTTTGGCCGGCTGCTGCAGCTGCCATTTGCATCCTGCCAAGCCGCCATAATAAGTATTTACGTAGCCTATTACGGCAAACAGCAGGGATGCAAATGGCAGCCGCTACGCCATTTGCACCGCTGCTCTTTCTGTGATAGGCTATGTAAGTAATGGCCACCATTTGTGTGGCTGCCTTTACCGTGATAGGCTACGTAAATACTTACGTAGCCTATCATGGAAAGAGCAGCGGCGCAAATGGCGTAGCGGCCGCCGTTTGCATCCCTGCTCTTTGCTGTGATGGGCTACGTAAATACTTACGTAGCCTATCACGGCAGTCTGGCTGGATGCAAATGGCGGCCACAGCAGTCCGGCCGTGGCCAGAACTCCAGCTGCAGATGGCCCTGGCCAGTGGCTCTGCGGAGCTGCCGCGGAGCGGAGCTGGCCAGGGAGGATTCCAGGGGGAGGGATGGAGCACCTCCCCCCCACCACAAATCACACCTGCGAAAAGGTGAGTGACTTTCGTACATCCCTAGAGGGGCATATCCCTCAGAGGAGTAGTTTAATTCCTCCAGTTAAGTTGCTTTTCTTCTGGTGTGAAAAAGTATTTTTAGTTTTGAGGGAGGAGGGTATAAAAAGAGACCGAGAGAGCCAAAAAGAGCGGAGTTAGGGAGACCAGAGCCTGAAGAGGGAGAAGGAAGAAGCAGCCTAGAGAAGGCTACATTAAGGATGTCAGAGAATTCCGCCACGGATCTCAGTGAGGCCGAATGCCAGTGCATTCGGCCCCCTGAACTCCATGGCGGAACAAAGCCCCCCTGCCCCACCACCCTGCGAAAGGCACACGAAACGGAGCACTTACCTGGTGCTGTTCACACTGCTTTGAGAATGGCGGCCGTGTCTGCAGCCGCCATTCACTTCTTCATTATTGCCGTGATTGGCTACTTAAATACTTATGTAGCCTATCACGGCTAATGCAGGGACGCCATTTGCGTCCCTGTGGAGGCCGTGATAGGCTACATAAATATTTATGTAGCCTATCACGGCAAAAAAGGGAACGCAAATGGCAGCCGCCGTAGCCGCCACCATTTGCGCCCCTGTTTTTTTGCCGTGATAGGTTACGTAAATATTTACGTAGCCTATCATGGCCTCCGCAGGGATGCAAATATGTAAATATATATGTAGCCTATCATGGCAAAAGACAGGGATGCAAATGGTGGCGGTTACGGCGGCCGCCATTTGCGTCCCTGCGCAGCCCAGCGGCCGGATGTCTGGCTGTGGGCGGCCCTTGCCAGAGGCTACGCGG
This sequence comes from Heloderma suspectum, assembly GCF_057233095.1. Classification (NCBI taxonomy): domain Eukaryota; kingdom Metazoa; phylum Chordata; class Lepidosauria; order Squamata; family Helodermatidae; genus Heloderma; species Heloderma suspectum. Next base: position 78,342,728 of record NC_139462.1, read on the forward strand.
AGTTGCTGCAGAGCGGAGCCAGCCAGGGAGAATTTCAGGGGGAGGAACAGAGCACCTCCCCCCCCACGAATGACCCCACGCAGAACGAGGTAAGGGATTTGTATATCCCTAGGCTACATACAGCTAGGGAAAAGGTTTTGCAACTTTTACTTTCTCTTAATGCCTTTTGTATAGGGATGGTGTAGGAGTCTGAGGAGGGGGTGGAGTCTGATGGACTCCCCCTGTCTGGCCTCCCAGACCCGCTCGCCAAGCCACGGAGCACTAATGGACTGAGCTGCCAAGTGCCGTGGAGCTCAGCGAGCAGCTGAGAGCAGCACCAAGGACTTGTCCTGCCTCTGCCTCCTGTCAAGGAAGCCCTTGACAACTGGCAGGGACAGGCACCCAAGCGCTCTAGCCCTGCCCTCCTCAGGACGAAGACAGGGCTAGAGTACTGGGGGGAGGGGTGCACTGTGCCGGGACCTGTCCTGCCTCTGCTGGCTGTCAAGGAAGCCCTTGACAACCAGCACAGGCAGGAGGGGCCTTGGCAGCACTCAAGTGCTCTAGCCCTGTCTCGGGGGGAGGACAGGACTAGAGCACTTGGGGGGGCACATTAAGGACTGGTAGTCAAGCCCTTGTGTGCATAAAGCACAAAGGTTTGACTGCTGGAGTCCTTGGAGCAGAGAGGAGGGGCAGTTCGTGTGGCTTGGTGGGTGGATGGGGTGAGCATGGAGGCTCGCTGAGCAGGTCCAGGCCATGCGAGCGGGGGTGGGTGGGGGAGAGCAGCCCATCAACCTCCCCCATGCCCAGGACAGAGATGACTCCATCCGTCCCTACTTTTGTATCACTCAGCTCTATTGTGTAAATACCTTTAGTTGTGATTTGCTTGCTTTAATTTACCAGTACGCTGTCATGGTTAAACCCTGTGTCTAGAGTGTCAATCACCCCATGTCTACAGCCTAAAACCCACATTACGGGAAACAGGGAGGTAAAAGAAGGAAGGTGGGACTCAATCTTAAGGGGGCAAGAGATCTGTAAGGAGTTGCTCAGGGCATCTAGGTCATAAGGCGAACCTTGACATACTGTCTTCAGTTTGTCCCCTTTTTTGCTTTTGAAGAAGTTGTGTAGGATACCTTTGAGAAAATGTGTTAGTGTTCACATATGTTCATGGCAGCCCTTTAGGTTTCTCCCGGTTCTTAAATTTTGGGAGTGAAATGCCTGTGTATTGCTTCCCTTCCACTCCTGACTGCCTATCTGCATACTCTTTGTTTTATGTATGCATTCATCATACTTATATGGTAAATGAACAGCAGGCAGAAACAATTTAGCATGCAGCAAACAGAAAAGAACCTTCTGCAATCTGTAATGGCAATTACCCTTGGAGCCAGAACAGGGGTGTTTCCCTAACACAAGAGTTTCCTTCTTTTCATCTGTTGTGGAGTGTTGAAGGATATGCTATAGAGTGTAGCAACAGTCTCTGTGCTTGAGGCTCTTGTGTGTGGGCCCTCCCCACAACCTGTTCAACAGATTATTGGCATGTTGACTCTGATCACCCAGTGCTCAGGACAGAAAGAGCACCAATCTCCTCCTCTCATAATGGTAACATAACAATGATGGCTATTTATCTGATGGTACATGTATTGTGTGGGATTCCCACATGCAACCCTTTGGTGCTGCTTGCTGGGAATTCATTCCACTTGTAACATCCTTCCTTGGTGCCTCTGCATTAAAGAAAAAACCCACAGTCCTACAGTTGTGGAGCCTTTCCACGTTTGCAGTGGTCTCCCAGACAGCTACCACATGATTGCTGAGAGGGGAAGTTTTTAATTTTCAAGGTTTCATAGAACTCAATACCGCCATCTAGTGGCTGTTTTAATGGGCAACAATCCAATATATTTTTAATACCTCATTATCTCTGGATCTTTTTTAACATGGAATAACCAGGAAATACCTCTGGATGTGCCCTGGAGGTTGACAATGTCATGAAAGGTCCCACAAACTTCAGTGAGTGACCCGCCACAAGTGCACAATAAAAGCCTCATGTGATGGTGCCCCCCAACATCTGTTTGTACATGTATACCCCTTCGCTGGATAATGGCAGATGTGTTTATCTTTGTCTCTTGAGGTCTAGGAATGGGCTAATTCTAGAATTCTTTATCAAAAAATCTAGGTTTGGTCTGCAAGCAATATGGGATTCTTTGTCTTACTTTAACTGGATTTACTATCCCTTGAGAAAAAATATCAGTAGCCACTAAAGAATCATAAGCTGACCTGAATGGCTTGGGACCAAATATCAGGATATAAATATCAGTATTAATAATAAATAAATAAATAAATAAATAAATAAATACTCCAGTGCATTTTTCTGCCTTAAAATAAGGGCAAATTCTAATTTGCATGTTTTCATCCACAGAGGACGCCATACAAAAATATTTTATTTATTTATTTCATTTCTATACTACCCAATAGCCGAAGCTCTCTAAAATATTATGTCAGAATGCATGATTCATCTATATTTTTCAGGAAAGATATGAGAGCAAAACTGGGTTGGAATCGACTCCTAGACAGCAAATCTTTCCTGCAAATTCCATGTGGATTTTACATTCAGAAGTTTTTACTACTTGTATTTTTTTCACAGCTGTTCCTCATTGGAGGAAAATGCTACATTACAATTGGGTTTGAGTTGCAAAAGTGTGTTTTTTAAAGGGCCAAACTGAGGGGTCAGGCTGAAAGTCAATGTGAGCCAATGCGGTGTAGTGGGTAGGGTGCTGGGCTGGGACTGTGGAGATCTGGGTTCTAGTCCCCACATGGCCATGAAGCTCATGGGGTGACTTTAGGCCCATCATTGACTCTCAGCCTAACCTACCTCACGGGGGGTTTGGAGAAGAGGGGGACCATGAAAACTGCCTTGAGCTTCTTGGAGAAAAAAGTAGGATATAAATGTTACAAATACGTAAATAAATAAAAGCTGTTGGGTCCAGCATTTGTCTCTTGTGTCCATCTGCGGGAAGCTTCTGATCCAGCGGAGCATTTCTGCGGGCAGGATGGAAAAGGATGTGATTTTTGTAGGAGTGCACGAAAGCCACTTACCTGGTCTCGCAGCTTTTCGCGGTGGGGGGGAGGCGCTTCGCTGCTCTCCCCCCGAAGTTCAGGCCGGGGGGGGAGGCTTCCCGCCTCGCCGGGCTGAAATTCAGGCCGGGGGGGAGGCTTCCCGCCTCGCCCAGCCGAAATTCAGGCCGGGGAGGAGGTGCCTTGCCTCGCCCAGCCGCGAAATAAAAAGTTAAAAAAAAAAAAGCCCCCGTGATAGGCTACGTGACGACTAACGTAGCCTATCATGGCTAGATCTGCAAAGTCAGCCGTGATAGGCTACGTAAATCGTCACGTAGCCTATCACGGGTGACTTTAAAAAAAAAAAAGCGCGTACGCAAATGGCGGCCCCCATAGAGAACCGCCATTCGCGTTCCTTATTTGGTCGCTGTAGTCTACGTAAATCTTTATGTAGACTACGGCGAAAATAAGGGCAACGCAAATAGCGTTGCCTTTATTTTCGCCGTAGTCTACATAATCTTTACGTAGACTACAGCGACCAAATAAGGAACGGGAATGGCGGCTCCCTATGGGGGCCGCCATTATCCGTACGCGCTTTTTTTTTTTTTAAAGTCACCCGTGATAGGCTACGTGACGATTGACGTAGCCTATCACGGCTGACTTTGCAAATCTAGCCGTGATAGGCTACGTTAATCGTCACGTAGCCTATCACGGGGGCATTTTTTTTTTTTTTTTTAGTTTTATTGGAATGGCGGCGGCGGCAGCCGGTCGAAAGATCGGCTGCCGCCCCCGCCCCTGACGAAGACCCGACGAACCGCCGCCGGGACCCGCCGCTGGGACCCGCCGCCGGGAGGGACATTCGGGAAAGGTAAGTCCCATCCCGGGGCGGGGTGCGGGGGACGGGGGGGTGCGGAGAATTTCTCCCCGAAACTTCTTCGGGGGGCCGAACACGTTGGCGCTCAGCCCCCCGAAGTTTCGGGGAGAAATTCTCCGCCAACCCTAGATTTTTGTCAATTCCTTCTCTTTCTGTAGCAAAATTGGCTGTGGAGGATTGAGGGACCCTTTAAAATAGTGTGGGGAGGTGGCACTGGGGGCTACAGGAAAAGAGGGAAATTGGCAAACATTACTTCCCCACTCTCTGTTGACAGGAGCATTCTGAGCAGAATTCCACTTAGGGATGGGTAGGGATGTCAGAGAATTCCACCACGGACTGAAATGGGATCAAATTCCCTTCAGTCTGTGCCACGGAATCCTCTGCGGAACGGCACCACGAGGTCCTGCGGAGCCAGCAGTCATGCAGCTTTTTTTGGTCATCTGCACAGAGTCGTGAAATTTTCGTAAATAAAAACACAAGGTAGTATATTTTGATAATAAATACGTAAGGTTTTTTTAAAAAAAAAATGAATTGTGCTCACCGCCTTGTTTGTGGGTGTTCTTTTTCAATTGAAATCCTCCATCTCCGTTTACTTTCAGCCAAAACACTTCCTCCTCCTCGGGGCTTCCCAAAACAAGGCTGCCGTAGGTTAGCCTGAGTTATGCACTCTTTGTTTAAAGTAACGCTGTAAGAAAGAAAGAAAGAAAGAAAGAGAGAGAGAGAGAGAGAGAGAGAGAGAAAGAAAGAAAGAAAGAAAGAAAGAAAGAAAGAAAGAAAGAAAGACAGAAAGACAGACAGACAGACAGACAGACAGACAGACAGAAAGAACCTTTTAAAATGACCATGCCGGTCTGGAGCCCTGCAAAGTATTATTCCTCCTGTTAGGCTTTCTGTTTCCACATCCAGCCTTGTTGGTGACATGGTGAGGCTAAATGGAGAGGAGAACCAACTCTGTGCATTTCTACTCAGAAGTAAGTCTTATTGAGTTCCATGTACATATGTACATATGTCAGCACCCCACTTGCCCCCAGCTCAGCTTTGTATTTCCACATCCAGCTCATTAGCAAACCTCCTGTTAGTTATCTCACTGGGTGACTTTGGGCTGGACTCTAACCACTAGATCATACTTCTGTTATGAAACTTATGAAGAAAAAGAGACAGTATAATGGAAAGTTCTTTCTGAAGCAGTCACACTTCACTTGTACAAATGCACTTGTACAGATGTCCACTACGCCATTTGTGGCTGTAAAGCTGTTAGGTTATCCTAAATGCAGCCATTTACGGCTGCATTTAGGTTAATCTAACAGCTTTACAGCCGCAAATGGCGTCCACTACTCCATTTGCATCCCTGTTTTTTCACACAATGGGCTAGCCTATCAATGTGGACCCAGCGGCTGGCTCCACAGGATCGCTGCACGGAGGAGCTGGCCCAGACAGATTCCGGAGGGAGGCGGAGGTGAGTGCCCTGTTCTGCCATGGACTCCGGAGGCTGGATTCTTTGGAACCTGGCCTCATTGGGGTCCGTGGTGGAATTCTCATCCCTAATTCCACTCAGGGGATGCTACTGGATTTAGGGGATGAAACCCTACATCCAACCCAATATCTCTTCATTATCTTCATTCAATGCAGAGTCCACACTTTTTGCCTCAAACCTGATGTTTTGAAATGTTAGGGATGCATTAAGTACCTTTATTCCACCACCTGAACAAGCTAAAGCTTATCACAACTTCACAGGGCAGCATTTATTGCTCAATTCCAAAGCAGAACTGGCCAAATATGGGTTATTTTAAACTTTCATGAATATTGCAAGTGCTTTAATAGGCAGAGGGAAAGGAATTAGCATAGGTAATAATGATGACCTGCTTATCTGAATTTTCTGCTGTGTGAGAGTTAGACAAGTGCAGGGGATAATTAAAATACTTAGGTTGAGCCACAGTAAATCAAAGAGATTCACAGTTGACCATTTCTATATGTTTGATGCAGAAGTTTCAAGGAGATGGCAGCGGGAGGGTTCCTCCCCGCCCCCCCATTTTTCTGCATTGCTTCAGAGGACTAGTAGTTGTCAAGAAGAATTGCAACCGAGTGATTGATGGGCAAGGTAAAGAGTCAGTGATGTAATCTTCATCCCAGAAGGCACCTTGTTTCTTGGTATACTGGCTGTTTTACAAGGGAAGACTTAAAGGAGATTGATGATATATATGAGGTAGGGAGAGAACTCGAAGAATTAACCAAGAGAATATAGTATTCATCTAGACAGTTTCCTTTATAAAGTGAGCCAAATATCTATAGCAGTGATGATAATGAAATCCAGGCAACCTTAGGGCACAGCATAATTGAGAGATTTATTGCATGGGAGAAAACAAGGAATGAAATGATGGTAGTTTTCATTTTATAACCTCCAGATTTCATTTAATGCAGAAGCAACAAAAATGTGAGGTTGGCTGTAAAAAAAATGTCGCTCTTTTTTCCTTTGTCTCTCTGTTCACAATGGTGGTACTCGTTTTGTTGGCTTCTCTGACCTTGATCTGGAAGCATTGCAATAATCCAGCAAGAGAGATCTGCACATGTAAATAGGCTTCTCTGTGTGTTGCCAATGTGCTTCTAGATAGATACACATGTTCATCTAGACTAGACCATGATGTTTATCCAAGCCCTATTGAAATGATTGGATTTGTCTTGTCATGCCAGTGGTGTGATCTGCAGTTGTTCCAAGTGACTAGATTCTGCCGCTGGATAAGGGCAAACTTTTAAAATATATGAATAGACTCTAAGCAATGGGGATAAGATTCTAAAAGGTTTAGAAATGTCTACAAAAATCTAAAGCAATTATTGTGTGTCGGAAAATTCTTATCCTTATTTTACATTGTTTTCCCAGGGAATATATTCATTCTTTTTTAGATACCAAATGTCTTTCTCTTGGAACAATTTAAAGATTAAGAACCCCTACAAAATCCTGACTAGGCCATCAACCCATTATTATGTTGGTAACCAATAGTCCAGTGACCTTGGGCTAAAAGTTCACCACAATATCTCCTACTACAGTGGTTTTGTTTTGCATAGATTTCATATATAACTTGGTCAAAGACAATGACTGTTCAGGTTCAATCTGATCAAAGCTGTCTGTTAGAATTCTATTATGCTTCCAATAATTACTTCATTACATTGTGGATCTGTTCTGGTCCTGTTGAGCTCGCCTGTCCCCAAATTAGGCAAAAAGTGTGACAGTTACAGCCCCAAACTCTTAAACCAGTAAGGCTTGCCAGGAAGGCTGCTGATAAAAAAAAAAAAAATGTAAGTAAGAATTGGTATTAGATCTGCTACTTTAAAGGTGCCCTGTTGAATAGACTGCAGGAAATTTTTCATAGAGCTTCAGCTCAAGATCCATGGGCCTGCTGGCTACCTAAATCCACAGAGAGAAAAAAATATTTCCCAGGTGGTGGGATGAAAATTACTTTCTGAGTCCATTTCTCCTCATCAGCTATAATTACATCAGAAAGGTGCCTGTTGAGTGGCACACAATGGGTAGTATCCAGTGGTGGCCCAATGCTAGTGCTAATGACATTGTGCTAGTTTAAACCAGTGCTTACTAGTTCAAAGGGTAGCACTGAATTTTGTCAGCAAATCTATGCCTTTTTCTATTGCACTACAAAGTGCTAATGATGTTGTGCAAGCACTGGTTTATGTTAGTGCAATGTCACTAGTGCTGCTCCACCATTGGATGCTATCCATCATCTGTTCTAGATGTATCAACCTTTCCCCACTTTTTCTGTGTTTGTAAATGTACCTCCTAAGAACACATTTACATTTGTGGAAGTGCATCTTTGAATCACAGGGACGGCACATCACACTGTGTGTAAATAGTCCTCTAAAAGACAGAGAAATAAAGGTTGCATTTCCCGTGATCGGTGATGGCTTTGCCCTAGAGCAAAGTTTAGAACCAACTGTCCATGGCTGAGAGAGAGTCAGCTAAAGGCTAGCAAAGTTAGGGCAGCATATCATGCATTGTTTTCTATTCTGGTAAGGAAACCCAAATATAAAAATACACACACAGTGTCAATCATGAGAGGGTCACAGTGACTGGGGAAGGATCCAGACCCTATATTAATGTATTTTAAAGGGTCAAGAAGCAGCAAATCATATTGCTGTACATTACTGACAACTGGTTGATCTCCGGTTGCTTCTTGCATAGATAAAAGAGAGCAGAAGGGGTAGTGAAGTAAGCAGCCTTTGAAGCCCTTCTCAGTTTCTTCACATTCATTGTGGCAGGACAGCAAAACACATGCAACAGAACATGGAGGTTGGTGGCTTAAAATAAAGGCAGTGAGAGGGGAGAGCCTAGAGCAGAGACAGCTAGAGCACCAACCACTCTCCTTTACTTTCATTCTCTCCATAGGTTCCCCTCTTTCCTCCTAGGGAGAGTGGCAGAGTAGGTGGAGAGAAGGTTCATCTCAGTTTTTGCCTGAGCATGAGTGTAGCATGCAGACAGACACCGGGGATGGAAGAGAAATTGGATTGATTCATATTTCAGTGCAAACCTGCCAAATTCGCACTTCCTGAACCTAAACACAAACTGGAATACTGCTTCTGGCTGAAATCTGTACAGTTCTGAAGTTTGTTGTGCAGTTTGTTAAAAAAAGAAGAAGAAGAAGAAGGGGGGGGGACAAAAATGTGATTATTTGCAAAAATCCATACAAAATTGCTTTATTCAATGGAGGGAAATGCACACAAAAATGTAGATCTAAAATGTACATGAAAATGTATACCACTTTCCATGTGGACTAAAAAACAAAACAGATCCAAAATCCAGTGAGGCATCAGGAAGGAACAAACCTAGCACTGGAAAAAGGAGAACCTGAGTGAAATCAAGCTTGACCAATTCACCTGTTCTTACCTGAAATGTCCCTCTGTGATATATCAAATGAGGAGATTTAACATTTAAGAGATAAATCTGGACTAACAAGATTGACAGGTGAGTGAATTCTGAAACTCATATGGAGCTCTGTGATACTTGCATCTGATTAAAGCCTCTCTTGATCCACAAAAGCTGGAGTTCTGAAAAGACCTGCCATTCGTTCCAGGTACATATTCTTTCCATCTGCAGCTGTTTGAACTCCTAGCATTTTTTCAAACCTGTCCATCCACCAGGATTCAGTTCCTAAGAGTAGATGGCTCTGCAGTCTTTGATGTGCTTTGCTAATGGGTGTGAACAAGCTTGACGTCTTACAAATGCATCTTCTTCTTACTCAGTTTTTCATTCAGGGATGGGGGAAAACTAGAAGTCTTGGAAATAATGTCTGAATTCAGAAAGATTACTGGAAACAGGGAGGGAAATGTCAGAATCTGGTTTCAAGAGACTATCCAGTGCACATTAACAAGGTTGAAGAGCAGTCAGACCATAAAATCCATAATAAACCAAGGATTTGCTCTTTGGTTTATTACCTTCTGGAAATCATGTCATCAGAACTCATCACAGTAAGGTTTCAATTTATAGCATCAAAAAGATGGAACAGCAAATACAGACCTGCTGCTTGTATTCATTTACTGAACACTGAAGACCATCACTTTTTGGAGACAGCACACTTGAATGGCCCATCCAATGATCAAAGAGGAGTACATGGCTTTACTATTGATAGAAAGCCTTATTTAGTTGACCAAAATAGGGATGCTGGAGAAATTCAAGATGGATTAAAATGAGCTTGGATTTCGAACAATACGACCTGCAGAATCTGCTGAGGAGCAACCCCCTCAGGCAGTGCAGAGTCTGTGGACTTCCGGATGATTTTTTTACTTTCCTGAAATGTACGCATATAAATCCATAGAAAAATATGTAAGTTTCTGCTGAGGAAACGTTGAATGGAATGGGGTCAATACACTAAATGTTATGTACTGAGGTAAATTATGTAAATACCTACATAAATACTTACATAATTATTTCTGCATTTTTCCGCATGACGGAAAAAAATTAAAATTGCATCCGTCTGTGGGCAGATGATGGAATGAAAGGCACTTGACAATCTGCAAAACACAGGCAGAGTGGATTTTGCACAGTCTGTATGTCCCTAGACCAAAACCAATCTATGAAGTACAAATCCAGAGGAGAATGATGGTGCTGTCTAGTCAACTGTTTAGCTCCAGCATTAATATGGTAAAAGGAGAATTATGTCAAGGTGTATGAAATATAAGCCTGAACACTGCCACTGCAGTTTATTTGTTTAAAAATATTTTAATAAGATAAACAAGCACCTACATCAGACACACATACACGTATGTAGGCTGTACTTAAGAAGAAAATGCTGTATGCAAAGCCACTTCTAGGACCATTATAGGCAAGAATTGTTTGCATATTATTTGGTTATGATACCGGAGTACAAATTTCACACAAGAGCGATCAGATATGAAGTATTTTTATTTTTACCATGCACCCTTTAAAAAAATATATGTGAGCTTCAACTGGGAAAGGATTAAGCCACCATGTGTGTGTGTTTAATTTTAATACTGGTCTGTTGACCATAATATTAAGCAGAATTGAAGTACACTTCATAGCTGGAATTGTACGAGTACAAAAAATGTGCTGAAGTGGTCATTAAATCATGTGATCGTTAAATTATTTTTGAGAAAATTATTTTTCAAGGAGACCACAGCATTTCTTAGAAATTTCCCCTCAACTATCATATGCTTCTTTAAGACATTCCAAGTTGAATCTTTGATTCTTCTCCCAGAGAGAAAGGAAGGATTGTTTGTTGCTGATTTGCACATGCTAGACAGTTAAACGTAAGCAGTGTGTTTTTTTTAACTGGACTTTTTCTAATAACGATACTGAGGATTTTGAAAAAAAGAACGAAGCAGTAGAAAAAACAGCACCGAAGCAAGTGAAAAACATAAACAGCATCTACTATGACCTTGAGGAAGGGAAGGTAGCTCAGTGGTAGAGCACATGCTTTGGTTCTGTAGAAGGTGCTGGGTTCAGTTCCTGGCATCTCCAGGTAGGGCTGGGAAAGTTTTCTATCTGAAATCCCAGACAGCTGATTCCAGTCCTCCAGGTCTGTTATCAGAATCCCCATTTAGCTTAGCAATGCTGGATCAATGGTCTGATTTGATATAAGGCAGCTCCCTATGTACAGTCTGATCGGTGCACCCTCTGCAAATCCGCATAGAAATTGTGTGCTATGCAATAAGCTTTTTTGAACCCAAGTAATGGATTCTTTAATATAACTGTATTTCTCTTTAAATGTCATGGATCTTGATCATCTCAAACACAATGGTTTGGTGTATTGGGCACAAATCATGGTTTAGCTTTGCTAGATTTTCCACACAAAAAACCAATTTGACACATACCTCATAGACCAGAATTGTAGGCTCCCTCTCAAACACACAATCCAGTTCAATTATAGTACAGCCCATTGTAAACAGGGAGAGTATTTGATTCATTGAGATTGATTCAGATTATCCGTTACCGTGAACCCAGCTAATAAGACAGCACTTGAGAAGCCACATCCTGAATAGGTAAGAGCATCGTTGCTTTACAAGATATATTCTAAAGACTCTGGAGAACATCTGATTGTTAACATACTATGAACAGAACAGCAGAAAAATCTCAGTGGAGAGACTCATAGTTGGGTTACAAGGTTAACATACTTGGAATCTTATTCTACATCCCAAATGTCTCCACTATTTTTCAGAACTCTCTGATGAGATCTTTTGACTTTCTAGCAGATTACTCCTCAGTAGGGATGGCGGAGAATTTCTCCACGAATCTTCGGGAGGCCGAGCGCCGAGTCATTCAGCCCCCCGAAAGTGTTGGGGAAATTCTCCGCCGGCCCCCCACCCCCCCCGGGATGGGACTTACCTTCAGCGAATGTCCCTCTCGGCGGTGGGTCCCGGCAGCGGTTCGGCGGCTGTTCGGCGGGGGCAGGGGCGGCAGCCGGTCTCCCAACCGGCTGCCGCCGCCGCCGCCATTACAAAATAAAAAAGTAAAAAAAAAACAAAAACCCACACCCGTGATAGGCTACGTGACGATTTACGTATCCTATCACGGCTAGATTTCCAAAGTCAGCCGTGATAGGTTACATAAATCGTCACGTAGCCTATCACGGGTGACTTTGGGGGGGGGGGAAGCACGTACGCAAATGGCGGCGGCCCATGGGCACCGCCATTTGCGTTCCTTATTTTGGCACGTCTAGTCTACATAAAGATTTACGTAGACTACGGCGAGAATATGGGCAACGCAAATAGCATTCCCTTATTTTCGCCGTAGTCTACGTGAATCTTTACGTAGACTAGACGTGCCAAAATAAGGAACGCAAATGGTGGTGCCCATGGGCTGCCGCCATTTGCGTACGTGCTTTTTTTTTTTCCAAAGTCACCCGTGATAGGCTACATGACGATTAATGTAGCCTATCACGGCTGACTTTGGAAATCTAGCCGTGATAGGCTACATTAATCGTTACGTAGCCTATCACGGGGTTTTTGTTTGTTTGTTTGTTTTTTACTTTTTCTTTCGTGGCCGGGGAGACGGGGCGCTTCTCCCCGGCCTGAATTTCGGCCGGGCGAGGTGGGGAGCCTCCCCCCCCGGCCTGAATTTCGGGGGGAGAAGCGAAGCGCCTCCCGCCCACCGCGAATCACCCCTGCGAAAAGGTAAGTGACTTTCGTACATCCCTACTCCTCAGCAGATTCCATTACTGCGTCTCAAAGCCTCTTATAATGGTTCCACATTTCGGACCTGAGGCAAATATATGCTAGCTGCAGAAACAAATAAAAACAATGTATCTTGAAACCAAAGCACTGTATTTGTTTTACTTGGATATAATGTAAGTTAGTATTACTAATGAATTAAATACTCCTAGTGGATGGCCATATTAGCAGTTCCAAAAGTCTAGATCTTGTCAGGTGGTATGTGTGTACAAACACCAGTCATCTGGCTTTATCCTTAACCAGTTGCAAACTACAGAAACGAAAAAAGGTTAAAGGAAGAATATAGATGTCCAAAATATAGCAAATTCTTGGACATATATATCAGAACTCAATGCAGAGCGTACTTCATAATCAAATAACCTTACCCAGCAATAGTTAATGGCAGACATTCCTTCCAAATTGATTTGGTAACACACTTCTATTGAGTTCTGATTATGGCTGTAATAAGAATTTATCTTATATTTTCTCCCACTGAAGAGGACCAGATTGGTTGAAATGCATTCGGGATATGTGTATATGTACAGCTTATGTATTGGGAAATTAGTATTGTGGATATGTACAACCTATGTATGTGATGTTTTGATGGGCATTTGTGACTGCCAGTTTGAATTTTGAGTGAGATATTATTTATATTAAAAATGTGCTACATTTTTGAACATATGTTTTCCCTTTAACCTTTTTTGTTTCTGTGTTATGAGTATTTGGACAATGATGAAGGGCAACTTCCCCTTTAGGGCTATGGCAACACGCAACACTAGCTCCAATCCTGCTTGATAGCCATACAGATATAATTAAGCTGAAAAGGTGAAAGTAGGGATGGCGGAGAATTTCTCCCCGAAACTTCGGGGGGCCGAGCGCCAACGTGTTCGGCCCCCCGAACAAGTTTCGGGGAGAAATCCTCCGCACCCCCCCCGCACCCCGCACCCCCCCCCGGGACGGGACTTACCTTCCCTGAATGTCCCTCCCGGCGGCGGGTCCGGCTGGCGGTTCGTCCGGTGTTCGAGCGGGGCGGGAGCGGCAGCCGGTCTTTCGACCGGCTGCCGCCCCCGCCATTGCAATGAAAGAAAAAAAAAAAACACGTCCCCTGATAGGCTACGTGACGATTCACGTAGCCTATCACGGCAAGATTTGCAAAGTCAGCCGTGATAGGCTACGTGAATCGTCACGTAGCCTATCACGGGTGACTTTAAAAAAAAAAAGCGCGTACGCGAATGGCGGCCCCCATAGGGAGCCGCCATTCCCCTTCCTTATTTGGTCGCTGTAGTCTATGTCAATGTTTATGTAGACTACGGCGAAAATAAGGGCAACGCAAATAGCGTTGCCCTTATTTTTGCCGTAGTCTACGTAAACATTTACGTAGACTACAGCAACTAAATAAGGAACGCGAATGGCGGCTCCCTATGGGGGCCGCCATTTGCGTACGCGCTTTTTTTTTTTTTTAAAGTTACCCGTGATAGGCTACGTGACGATTCACGTAGCCTATCACGGCTGACTTTCCAGATCTAGCCGTGATAGGCTACGTGAATCGTCACGTAGCCTATCAGGGGACGTTGTTTTTTTTTTTTTTTTTACTTTCGTGTTCGTGGCCGGGCGAGGCGGGAAGCCTCCTCCCCGGCCTGAATTTCGGCCGGGCGAGGCGGGAAGCCTCCCCCCCCGGCCTGAATTTCGGCCGGGCGAGGCGGGAAGCCTCCCCCCCCGGCCTGAACTTCGCGGGGGGAGCCGCGAAGCACCTCCCCCCCACCGCGAACAAGCTTCGACGAAAGGTAAGTGCCTTTCGTCCACCCCTAGGTGAAAGGTGAATAGTCTTGTGGCAGGGGAAAATTGCTTCTTCCTTGAATGAAAGGAGAGAACGATAGTACTGATAGTGCCAGAGAGAGGAAACTCGTGATTTCTCACTAGCAGGCAGAAGGATTACCAGGAGTGCTGATAGTTCCCTATATTCAAATAAAGATGTTGCTCTTTTAAACCCAAACAAATGTGTGTCTTGTCTCTTTAGTCTGGAGATACGTGTGCAGTGCTGTGGGTCTGCCAGTAAGTATAGCTACATTGCTTTTGTAGCCGTTGTTGGGTTGATGTGAAGGTGCTGCTACTGCTGCAAGTGCATAAGATGTTGACTTGAGCCCTTTTTAGATGTCATGTGAATGCATGTGGTGGTGGGTGGACTTGTATGCACTTGTGTGGACCTCCTCCACACATTCATTCTAAGGTCTGAAAGAGCCCCCACCCCACCCTCTGCATGCAATTGTAGGGCTCTCTCCATGTGGTCAGGAACTCTGCTCTTTCGGATCTTATATGAGACACATGGTCACCAGGTGTGTGCAGTTCTTCTCTTCTCTCCCTCCCCCCAATATCTTCACCACTGTATTCCATGATAAAACCATTGTGAGAGGAGATGGGGTAATAAAGAGACAGTCACAAGTGCTTGGATTAAAATTGGGCCACATTTTTTTTTTTATTATTATTATTAAATTTATTAATCGCCCATCTGGCTGGTCACCCAGCCACCCTGGGCGATGCACAACATACAGTAAAACAGTCTAAAACAATAAAATTCTACAATAAAAACATTTTCTAAAATACCCTAACCCACCCCAAATGCCTGCCTGAACAACAACGTTTTTAATGTACGACGGAAGCTCATTAAAGAGGGGGCATGACGGAGTTCCCTAGGGAGGGAGTTCCACAGAGTGGGGGCCACCACAGAAAAGGCCCTCTCCCTCGTCCCCACCAGTCTAGCTGTCCTGGCTGATGGGACAGACAGAAGGCCATCCGAGGCTGATCTTGTTAAGCGGCCTGTCTGGTGCTGCTGGAGGCACTCCTTAAGATAGGCTGGGCCAGAACCATATAGGGCTTTAAAGGTCAAAACCAACACCATGAATTTGGCCCGGAAAACAACTGGTAACCAGTGCAACTCCTTCAGCACTGGAGTGATGTGATCTCGCCGGTGGCTGCCTTTAATCAGGCAAGCCGCCGCGTTCTATACCAGCTGCAGTTTCCGAACCGTCTTCAAGGGTAACCCCACATAGAGCGCATTACAGTAGTCTAAACGAGAGGAGACCAGGGCATGTACTACCGATGGGAGCAGATGGTCGGGAAGGAAGGGGCGCAGCCGCTGTATCAGATGGAGTTGATACAGCACTGTCCGGCTCACAGCTGACACCTGAGCCTCCATGGACAGCTGGGAGTCCAAAATGACCCCCAGGCTGCGGACCTGGTCTTTCAAGGGTAGCCGTACCCCATTCAACACCAGATCAACATCCCCCAGCCTCCTCTTGTCTCCCACCAAAAGTACCTCGGTCTTGTCAGGGTTCAGCTTCAGCCTATTCCTCCCCATCCAGCCACTCACCGTCTCCAGACATTTGGACAGGGATTCTACGGCCAACCTTGGTGAAGATTTAAACGAGAGGTAGAGCTGCGTGTCATCCATATATTGATGACACTGCACCCCAAACCTCCTGATGATAGCCCCCAGTGGCTTCACATAGATGTTAAATAGCATCGGGGAGAGGATGGAACCCTGCGGCACCCCACAAGTAAGTGGCCACGGGTCCGAAATCTCCTCTCCCAGTGCTACCCTCTGGTACCTGCCGGAGAGGAAGGACCGGAACCACCGCAATACGGTGTCCCCAATGCCCAACCCCTCCAGGCGGTCCAGGAGGATACCGTGGTCAACAGTATCGAAAGCCACTGAGAGGTCGAGGAGAACAAGGAAGGAGCATTCACCCCTATCCAGAGCCCTCCTCATATCATCTACCAAGGCGACCAAGGCCGTTTCTGTCCCATGCCCAGGGCTGAAGCCCGACTGAAATGGGTCTAGATAATCAGTTTCTTCCAAGTGTGCCTTCAACTGCACCGCCACCACCCACTCAATCACCTTGCCCAAAAATGGCAGATTTGAGACTGGGCAAAAGTTGTTCAAAACTTGAGGATCCAAGGAGGGCTTCTTTAAGAGCGGTCTTATCACTGCCTCCTTGAGGGCTGATGGCATCACTCCCTCCTCAAGGGAGGCGTTCACCACCGCCTTGATCCCCTCACCCAGTCTCTATCTGCAGCTCATAATGAGCCAAGATGGGCAAGGATCAAGTAAGCAGGTGGTCGGCCGTACCGATGAAAGCACCTTGTCCACTTCATCAGGAGGAAGAAGCTGGAACCGATCCCACAAAACCGGTTTGCCACAGGCCGCCTCTTGCTCACTAACTGTATCCACAGTGTGCAGAGTAACACACCTAATCTGATCAATTTTATCTGCAAAGTACCTTGCCAAGGCCTCACAGGAGGCCTTAGAATGCTCCAGTGGTTCCGGAGCCACAGGACCGACCAGGCTCCAGACCACTTGGAACAGCCTCCTGGGACAGCACTCTGCAGACGCAATGGAGGCAGCATAATATTCCTTTTTTGCTGCCTTCACCGCCATGTGATAGGCTGAAGATACAGCTTCATTTACTGAAATATCTGCAAAGGGGAAACCTAGGATGGGGCTTGACTGTGCCAGCGCTTTTATGGGCGAAAACATACCCAGCCTGAGGGGTGGTGTGACAGCATCTGGACTGCCCCTTATGGGGGAGGTAGACCTTCCCCTGTCACCCCCTCCTGGGCCGCAAAGCTCCTGGGTGAGTGAGGTGAGTCAGTCTCCCAGGCAACCCTTATCTCCCCGCCGAGCCGCAAAACCTGTTTGGGAGGCCTCAGGCATCACCTGTCACCATAAGGTACCTCTGAATGCTCACCATCCCTAAGCTCATTCTCCTTTGCCCATCCTAGCCACCACCAGGAGTGACAAGCCTAATGCTTGTCAAACTCCTCCCACCTGCACTGAAGAACTTCCCTCAGGCCCCTTTGCAGATCCAACAAAAACATGTTGTTCCCAGCATGAGACAGGTGCACACCATCCTGTCTGTAAAGCTCCCTCCTTGTCCAGATGATTTCCTGGTGAGTGATGATCCCATCACCGTGCTTGTATAGCCCCAAGGCTATTTCCCAGTTCACTTTTTGATGGGCCCTTCCCATGGCCTTCTGGGTCAGAACATTCCACACTTCATTCTTGTGAACACACAAGACCAAATTATAGTTATCCCCGGCTCATGGTGCCAGATATCTCAGAATTGGCCAAGACCTGCAGGATGAGGTCCTTGCCTTCACACAACCAGGTAATTTCCCCGTGGATGCAGCACCAAAACCTGTGGGGGGACATGCACCTCAAGTTGATGGAATAGAGTGTGGAGGGCGCTCCCACCGCATGCCACGTCACCGAAGCCCCTGAACACAGGCACACTGGGACAGTCCGAGCTGGGATCCACAGCTTGACCTAAGGCCTCTGACCATCCCAGAACACCATGCTGTGACCACATGAGCACACGCATGGGTTCACATCCGTTCCATCGATCTAAAGGACAACAGTAAGTGACAGGAAAGGAGAGGCTATTCCCTGGCATCAAGGAAAAGCCCGCCCATAAGTTCTGAAGGCTTTGGAGCACTACCTGGCCACCGCCTTCACTTGATCTGGTGAAAAAACCCAAAGATGTGGCTGTAGGAGCATCCCCAATGCTGAAAGAAAGTGTCCTAAATCAGATTTCCTAGACTGAGAGTACTCAATGCCAGCTTAGTAACAGTCGTGCAGATAATGGTCCTAATCCCTGTAGTGATAAAGGATATCTGGGGAAAGGGGATGCCTGGAGTCTGCAGTTTCAGGTGACATCCTGGCCCTGCCCTGGATGGTGTGTCATGCACAGAAGCCTGTATCCTAGTGGCCGCTGGGAGTGACAAGCCTAATGCTTAGTCGCACTCCCCGCTTGTGTGCTGAAGGACTTCTTGCCGGCCCCTTAGCGGATCCAACAACACTTTGTTGTTGCCAAATCGGACAGGTCCTGTCTATAACGCTCCACCCACATCCTAATAATTTCCAGATGAGATATGATCCCGTCGCTATTCTGATATAGCCGAATGCCATCTCCCGATTCACTTTCCGATGGGCCCTTTCCATGGCCCTCAAATTCCAAACATTCCTCCAATTAATTTGAGGAAGCAGGCAGGATCGATGATTGTTATCACTGGCCAAATGTGCCATATGACCTGGGAAAGGTCCTTGCCTTTCCCACCAACAGGTTGTTCCTTCCTAGATGCAGCACCAAAACCTGCGGGAGAACATGCACCAAACCATAATGGAATAGAGTGGGAAGCTGGTGCTCTCACTGCATGCTGCGCCTGTCAAACCACTAACACATGCACACTGGAACAGTCTGCTCTGGGATCTGCAGCCTGACCTATACGCCCTCTGACCAGCCCTTAACACCATGCTGTGTCCAGACATGAGCACGCCCACACGCGGGTTGATGTCCATTCCATTGATCTAAAGGAAAAATAACAGTAAGGACAAGAAAGTAGGGGTGGACGAAAGTCCCTTACCTGTCGTCGAAGGACGTTCGCGGTGGGGGGGAGGCGCTTCGCTGCTCCCCCCGCGAAGTTCAGCCCGGGGGGGAGGCTTCCCGCCTTGCCCCGGCCGAAATTCAGGCCGGGGAGGAGGCTTCCCGCCTTGCCCGGCCGCGAACGCGAAAGTTTTTTTTTTTTTTTTTAAACGCCCCCTGATAGGCTACGTGACGATTCACGTAGCCTATGACGGCTAGATCTGCAAAGTCAGCCGTGATAGGCTACATCAATCGTCACGTAGCCTATCACGGGTGACTTTAAAAAAAAAAAAAAAGCGTGTACACTAATGGCGGCCCCCATAGGGAGCCGCCATTCGCGTTCCTTATTTAGTCGCTGTAGTCTACATAAATGTTTACGTAGACTACAGCGACCAAATAAGGAACGGGAATGGCGGCTCCCTATGGGGGCCGCCATTATCCGTACGCGCTTTTTTTTTTTTTTAAGTCACCCGTGATAGGCTACGTGACGATTGACGTAGCCTATCACGGCTGACTTTGCAGATCTAGCCGTGATAGGCTACGTGAATCGTCACGTAGCCTATCAGGGGGCATTTTTTTTTTTCTTTGATTGCAATGGCGGCGGCGGCAGCCGGTCGAAAGACCGGCTGCCGCTCCCACCCCGCTCGAACACCCGCCGAACCGCCGGCCAGACCTGCCACCGGGAGGGACATTCGGTGAAGGTAAGTCCCGTCCTGGGGGGGGTGCGGGGGGCGGGGGGGTTCGGAGGATTTCTCCCCGAAACTTGTTCGCGGGGCCGAACACGTTGGCGCTCGGCCCCTCGAAGTTTCGGGGAGAAATTCTCCGCCATCCCTACAAGAAAGAGATGCTGATCAGTGAAGTCCCACACTCTAGGAATGGACACAAGACCATAACTGTAATCTACCAGAAAGGCTACTGCTGCAGCCAAATGTGAGAGCAAAAGCCCAGGGCTCCCTATCAACCCAGGTATGGAAGGCCCTTGTTCTGTGAGCCATTAGGTGCAGCATGGCTTAGTACACAACACTCAATGAGAGTATCTTAGCATGGTCTCTGGAAGTGCTGGTATCGGAGTATTAGACAAAATGTTGGCACTGGTGTTCAACCTGTCATTTATATGCCTCATGAGAAAACAGGTATTACGCAGGAGGCGATGCAAATTCAATACTACTACCCAATCCATAACAATCGGATTGCAGGAGGACTGTGTTTTAATGACATGAATGGAGGCCTGCCCTTCACACACAAGGAATTTAAGAATGGACATAAAGCCTTGAATCGGCCCACATAGGTGATGCCACGTATAAGAGGCGTTCGAATAATGGGAACTCAAGAGATCAGAGGGCAACCCTTGGGCATGGCACTAAAGACCCAATGATCTTATAAGTTGACCCTAAAACCCAGCCCGCTAGAGGCATCATAGTACGTCTGCAGCTCTACCATGAAGATGAACTCATGTTCCTGAAAAGGAAACACTGGTAATCTCCAGAAAATTAAAATCCCACTGAAATCCACTTTTGGGGGGGAGGGCTAACTCAATGGTGAGGGAGCCTAACCTCATTTGTGGTATAACACAGCCTCCACCAAAGGCTGGCATGGGACAGAAGCTATGCCAGTGAAAAGGACTCTGCCATAGGGATGGCGGAGAATTTCTCCCTGAAACTTCGGGGGGCTGAGCGCCAACATGTTCGGCCCCCCGAACAAGTTTCGGGGAGAAATTCTCCGCACCCCCCCGCACCCCGCACCCCCCCCCCCGGGACGGGACTTACCTTTGGCGAATGTCCTTCCCGGCGGCGGGTCCAGCCAGCGGTTCGTCGGGTCTTCGTCCGGGGAGGGAGCGGCAGCCGGTTTTTTGACCGGCTGCCGCCGCCGCCATTGCAATCAAAGAAAAAAAACGCCCCCGTGATAGGCTACGTGACGATTAACGTAGCCTATCACGGCTAGATTTGCAAAGTCAGCCGTGATAGGCTACGTCAATCGTCACGTAGCCTATCACGGGTGACTTAAAAAAAAAAAAAGCGCGTACGGATAATGGCGGCCCCCATAGGGAGCCGCCATTCCCGTTCCTTATTTGTTCGCTGTAGTCTACGTAAAGATTTACGTAGACTATGGCGAAAATAAGGGCAACACAAATAGCGTTGCCCTTATTTTCGCCGTAGTCTACGTAAAGATTTACGTAGACTACAGCGACCAAATAAGGAACGCAAATGGCGGCTCCCTATGGGGGCTGCCATTGCGTACGCGCTTTTTTTTTTTTTTAAGTCACCCATGATAGGCTACGTGACGATTAATGTAGCCTATCACGGCTGACTTTGTAGTTCTAGCCGTGATAGGCTACGTTAATCGTCACGTAGCCTATCACGGGGGCGTTTTTTTTTAAAAAAAAAACTTTTTAGTTCGCAGCTGGGCGAGGCGAGGCGCCTCCTCCCCGGCCTAAATTTCAGCTGGGCGAGGCGGGAAGCCTCCCCCCCGGCCTGAACTTCGTGGGGGGAGCAGCGAAGCGCCTCCCCCCCACCGCGAAAAGCTTCGAGGACAGGTAAGTGACTTTTGTCCATCCCTACTCTGCCACTCCCTAAAGGGCATGAAGTGTGACATCACGAGAGCCTCTGTACAGGTCAACCTGCATCCCTCCCTCCGGCATCCTGTGGGCACTATTGCCCTGAAGGTGCTCACAGAGTAAGAACAAACAAGGCCACATATAGACTTAACAACCTGCATGCTGTATCCTTAAATATAAATGTAACCAAATACTGTAGATAAATCTCTGATTCAGAAAAAAGTGGGCCTGAAACTAGCCCTGGAATGAAACCCAGAACCTTTCTAAGATGCAAATTACAAAGCACGCTGTATCTGCCTGCCATGGAACCACTACAAAGCTATATGAGGGGCTCGGTCCCAACTAGGGAGGGACCCTTTGGATAGGGCTATTACTCCATGCCAGCCTTCCCATCCCAATATCAATACTAAGGCCTAGTTCCATTACTTCCCATTCACCGGATGGGAGAAGAGAACATCTACCCACTCCCCCCTCCAAAACTTCTTTGCTAGCTGGCAGTAGACAGCGTTGGAATTCTGTCTTTACAGACCGTAACAAGCAGGACCTCCCCCCTTAAGGTTGAATGGGATTGTACAATTGGGGCGCGGAGCATAAAAGCCTCTCTGGCCCCTCCCTTCCCCAGTGGCACCACGGGTTTCTGCCAATGGCAGCCTGCCACATCTGCTCACCCCCCCCCCCGCCTGCAACACTGCCTCTGCCATGGCCAGGCAAGCCAGACGTGGGGGTAGGGCATTACTCAAAGCAGCTTTCAGCAACATAACATGCACGCGCGCACACACACACACACTAAAGTATAGCAACATGATAAAATATAGCATAAGTCATAAGATTTAAATAGCCATACACATAAAACTTCTGACATTAATAAATGTACACTGGGATTAAACAATCGAAAAATTCATACTAAAGTCAAGCGGGGGAGATTTTCTTAAAAATCCAAATCTACATGCATGTTCATATAGCAGCCTTCTCTGACCTGTTCCTGCCCAGATGTTTTGGACAGCTCCCATCCTCCCTGACCATTGGCCATTCCAGCAGGGGATGATGGGAGTTAAAGTCCAAAATATCCAGCAGGCACCAGATTGGGCAAGGCTCTCATATAGCATCAGAAAAGGGTGTATGTAATGCTGGTATAGTGGTTGCCCACAGTAGGAACGAACACAGGATTGTTGTCTTGCCTACTATCCACCTACTGTCCCTTTTGTATTTAAGGCAGCTTGAATCTCAGTACTCTGCTACAATTCCTCATGGTGGCTCAAGTTGCTAGATGTTTCCCTCAAGGCACAGAGTTAGTCATGCTTAAGCCCATTGATTTCAAAGGGCTTAAGTGTGCTTGACTCCATGCTGAACTGCAGCGTTTGTGTATGTAAGCATTCTCATTCTCGTACTTCTACATTTCTATTCCCTGTGGCACACTAAGTTTCCCTTCCTTTCACCTTCCCCAAGACCTTCTTTGACTTTCTGGACACTGAATGATGGCTTGGTCCAGCCAGGATACCTTGAGAAAATGGAGCGTGCGGTCTTTCTTTGATAGCAGATGCAAAGTGGTCTCCTGGTACTGATAAATTATTTGAGGGTTTTCAGGTCTTTTTATTGGAGTTTTTATAGCTCTCGCTCACTTGACAGGGGAGGGGGGATTCAGCTGAGTTGTGGGTCATGGACAAAGGACGTGAGCAAAGAAATCAAATCTATTGAAAAATGAAATAGTACAAAAGGAACTAGAAGGTGAATCTGATGCTGTTTCCACTCCTACATACTGTCTTTAATTTTCATTCACACAGATTGGGGTTTGCTGACATTCTCCTCTGGGCATATAAAATACAAATATGATTTGGGAGACAAATGTTTAGAACAATTTCTTCCCCGTAAAAACAGACACACAAAGCCCCACAACCTTGCTATAGCTATAGAGGAATATTTACACACACACACACACACACACACACCCTTATATTACTTTATTGTTGGGGTGCTTTTCCCATGCTGTGTCAAGTTACATGATTGGGCTTTGTGTTTGCATAAAAGTTTCATAGTTTTCATTAAGCTCATTATTGTTTGTTCACCTAGGGTTGTGTAGCCATAATAGTGGCGATCATAGTGGAGAGAGCAGGACGATATTGTCGGATCATGTACTCCTTCCCCAGGCTCCCACTTCTGGTTTGCAAATCCCCACCATTCCTCCCCCATTAAGCATTATGCCAGTACAGACATTATGGCTGCAATCCTATGTATACTTACCTGTGAGTAAGTGCCACAGAACACAGTGGGACTTGTTTCTGACCAAACATGAATAGGATTGCGCTGTAACTGTGGTTAATGCTATCTTGGGCCTGAAACTGGTTTCCTGTCCCAGTTATAATTAAGGATGGACAAATCAGTCTATTTCTGGTGCATGTCAGTTTCACATGTATTGAATCATATGTCCGTTTGGTCGAACGTTAGCATCAATCTGCAATTACTAATTTTTACTCACATGAAAATGAACATTTATTTTCATTTACAATTCCCCCTAGCACATGGGAGTTTGTACACAATATTTCCTAATGTACACATATTTGTATATCATTTTGGAGCCAAGAGAAATGTCTCAAAGTGCACCGTCTGGAGGATAACTGTTTTCTTACCCACAGAGCTTTAACATAGTTTGTGGGAGTGGGTGGGACAGGGAAGAGGTAGCAGGCAACGGCTGTCAGTGGTTTTAGTCCTTCAGCATATTCCAAAACCGGTTCAGCCATTTGATTCTTCCCCAAACCTCATAGAACAGCCTTACTGAGCATATACAACATTTTTGTCAGTCTTACCTTGGAGGGGAATGAATTTCCCTCTGAAGAGTGGCAATTAGTCTCCAATTCACTCTCCATGATGTAGATCCTTATCTAAAGTGTGAACTGGCCCTCTGGGAACTGGGATGAATCACTGAATCCAGCAGTTCATTTTAGTTAAAGCCTCATGGTCTAGTCTTCACTACATCTCCAAATTTAGGTATCCTCTCAGGATATGCTGTAATTTGGCTCTCCAAACAAATTATTTGTTTGTGCAGATTCCACTTCCTCCTGGCCCAGAAAGATCTTAATATATTCAACCATTCTGCCACCTACCTTTCTTGTGTGGTATCCTCTCATCTGTTGTGGATCTGATTATTTTCTCATGAAATATGCTATGCAAACTCCCCCCTATTTTGCTACTTTATCTTTATCTTTCAAATAACATTTACCCTGAACAATATTCTATACAAAAAGAAAAAGCAAAGGAAGAAATCAGCAATTTTAAAATAAAACCACTCAGCCTGGCTGCATGCCAAGGAACTTGTAGCTCATTCAAGTAGGCAGATGACAGTATCTTGCATTACAAAGCATTTGCAGGCAGACCTGTATTGCTCTTGCTTAGTGCACATAGAAGACACCTGAAAAGACTGAAAAGGGGGAAAAAGCCCAGATTTGTCATTCTTCAGTGTACTCTCCACCTCTTGGCACATGACGACACCTTGGAAAACATTTGAAAACATTAGAAAGAAAAAGAGCTTGCCCTTTGGATATCACAAAACTGCTGGGCTACCAAGGAAACATTATACACCCCAATCACATCTGGAGCATGTTGTGCTTATTACAAAGGATGTTAAGTATCTAGGCAAATAAAACTGGAGAGGCGGAGGAGGGATAACTGGATGATAGATGAATGTGATGCATGCTTGTGATGTGATGGATGCAGTGCTAGCTCCAGGTTTTTGAGGGCCCTTGGGCAAGACCCCCTCAATGGGGCCCCCTCCCACAGTAAGACTATCTTTTCAGTGCCATTTTCACCAGCTGCTATTCCTCCTCCTCCTCCCATTTCTTATCATTGCTACTACTATTTGCTTGCTTGACAGGCAGAGAGCCAATGAGTAAGTAGGCTGTGGCATCTACTGCTCCTCCTTCTCACCACCACTGTTGTCTGGGCCAAAGTGAGAGACAGGTGAACAAGCAGGTTGCAACGGTGAATAGGAAGAGTAACTCCAGGAGGCTGTTGTCTCTTGGCCCCTGTGGGGGTTCTGGCCCTTGGCAGGTGCCCAACCATACCAGCCCTGGATGCTAGCCCTGGATGGATGTGTGTGTGAGACAGATAAAATGTTAGGATTATTGGGTTAATAAGGTGTATGCTTGTGTGTGTTTGTGTGGATGGATGGGAGTGTGGGGTTTGTGTGGGTGAAAAAGGGAATGAATGAATGAAGGGGAGAAGGGGGGAGATAAGTAAGGGCACAGAGAGAGAGAAGGGGTGGCAGAAAGGGAGAGAGAAAATGGTTGTCCCCACCCACTTTTGGCTTTAGTCTCATTCACTGCTGGCCCCAGCCCTGTCTACGATTGGGCTGCGGGCTCCAACCACCTTTCCCAAAGGGCATCTTGCCCTTGACTTCAAAATGGCTGCCCACCTTTATGCTATGGGGAAAGAAACTAGCAATGTTTATAAATCCTTTAGCTTTGCTAAGGAAGGCAATAAGCAGAACTATTTATTTCTCAATGTTTAAGGATATTCGTATACTGCTGTTAAGGGCTAAACAATCCTCTGGTTCACACAATAACGTAATTCGCAAAAAATATCATATAGCCATATAATCATAACATATAAAAGCAATATAAATCATTGCAAAATCATACCATCTAAAACCAACAATAAAAGCAGTAGCTGTTAAAAGATTTCATGTTAAAAGTCAGAGCCGATTTCAAATTAATTGGTAAAGCAGATGTCAATATCCAAGCCTTTAAAAACACATATAGAGGAGGTTAAGCAAACTTCCCATGGCAGGGAATTCCACAGTGATAGGATCAGCGCTGAAAAGGTCCTGCCTCTTGTGCCCACCAACCTGATGGACATCACTGATGCCTGGTGAACAGGGCCTCAGAGGCTGATCTTAATGGCTGGGTAAGTTCACATAGATGCAGGTGGTCCTTCAAATAACTTGGGCTGGATCTACACTTACTGCCTTTTTTTGCTTCCAATGAGGTTTCATCACCCACCTTTCACACGATGCAGTACCCGCCTCGAATTGGAATCGGAATTTCCCACTTCTGTGCTCCTGCTTTCAATACCCTAATATCCCGGTATTTCCCCTTAATGTGCTCTGATTTTCCGCCTTCGCTGCCATATCCAGTCGTAGTCCCCTCCCCCACCTGTCCATATACAGCGGTGTTTGTATTTCCCTCCTGTCCAATCACAGCTCTCGATGGCCCCATGTCTTCTTCCAGCTACCGATCGCATAGCTTCCTCAGCAGCCCCCGTTTCCTAGGGTTGAGGTACAATTTCTCCACGAATCTTCTGGAGGCCGAGTGCCGACGCATTTGGCCCCCCGAAAGTGTTGGGGAAATTCTCCGCCAGCCCCCCCCCCCCCCCGGGATGGGACTTACCTTCAGCGAATGTCCCTCTCGGCGGCGGGTCCCGGCGGCGGTTCAGTGGTGTTTCATTGGGGGCAGGGGCGGCAACCGGTCTCCCGACCGGCTGCAGCCGCCGCCATTGCAAAAAAAAAAGTAAAGTAAAAAAAAAACCACACCCGTGATAGGCTACGTAATGATTTACGTAGCCTATCACGGTTAGATTTCCAAAGTCAGCCGTGATAGGCTACGTAAATCATCACGTAGCCTATCACGGGTGACTTTGAGAAAAAAAAAAGCACGTACGCAAATGGCGGCTCCCATGGGGACCGCCATTTGCGTTACTTATTTTGGCACGTCTAGTCTACGTAAACATTTACGTAGACTACGGTGAAAATAAGGGAACGCTATTTGCGTTACCTTTATTTTCGCCGTAGTCTACGTAAATCTTTACATAGACTAGACGTGCCAAAATAAGGAACGCAAATGGCGGTCCCCATGGGAGCCGCCATTTGCGTACGCGCTTTTTTTTTTCCCCAAAGTCACCCGTGACAGGCTACGTGACGATTTACATAGCCTATCACGGCTGACTTTGGAAATCCAGCCATGATAGGCTACACAAATCGTTACGTAGCCTATCACGGGTGTGTGTGTGTGTTTTTTACTTTACTTTTTTTTTCACGGCCGGGTAGGCGGGGTGCTCCTACCCGGCCTGAATTTTGCCGGCGAGGGATGGGGCGCCTCCCCCCCGGCCTGAATTTCGGCTGGGCAAGGTGGGGTGCCTCCCCCCCCTCGCCTGAACTTCGGGGGGAGAACCGAAGCGCCTCTCCCCCACCGCAAAGCAAGCTGCGGGACAAGGTAAGTCCCTTTCGTCCATCCCTACCGTTTCCTCAGCAACAAGCAAAGCAACAAGCTATTTGCGTTCCCCTTATTTTCGCCGTCTTAGTCTACATAAATGTTTACATAGACTAAGACGTGCCAAAATACAGAACGCAAATGGCGGTGGCTGTGGCCGCCGCCATTTGCGTTCCTGCTAGCCAGCAGCCGGATGTCCGGCTGCTGGCGGAGCCGGCCAGCGGCTCTGCAGAATCCCTGTGGAGCACAGCCGGCCAGCCAGGATTCCGGGGGGGAGGAACGGAGCGCCTCCCCCCCGGCGAGGATTCCGTGGGGAGGGATGGAACGCCTCCCCCCAACCATAAACATAATCTGTGAAAGATAAGTGCCTTTCGTACATCCCTATCTGGAAGTGTGTTTTTTTTAAATTAAGGCGTTATCCTCGCAGAATCGGGGCTGCTCCACGATGTTTTTTTTTCTAATTGAGGCATGATCTTCAAAGCTTCAAAGTTGTGAAGCTTCACAACTTCAAATCTTCAAAGATCATGCCTCAATTAGGGGGAAAAAATTGCAGGGAAGCCCCGATTCTGTGAGGATAATGCTTTAATTTTTTTAAAAAAACATCTGGAGCGGGGGATAGGAGGGTGTAAAACTTAGTCTCATTTGAAGGGATAGAACAACCCTCTGCTCAGTGCAGGAAACCTGATTCCC
Organism: Heloderma suspectum; assembly: GCF_057233095.1. Classification (NCBI taxonomy): domain Eukaryota; kingdom Metazoa; phylum Chordata; class Lepidosauria; order Squamata; family Helodermatidae; genus Heloderma; species Heloderma suspectum. The sequence goes on from NC_139462.1 coordinate 78,371,156, forward strand.
AGGCGGTCACCCATCCAACTACTGACCGGGGCTGACCCCACTTAGCATCTGAGATCAGACAAGCACACGCAGGAAAATAGCAGGAAAACAGCACAGCGCTCGAGTGTGAACCGAGCTCGCGCATTCGATGAAGCACTGCAACGGGGAAAATGGGTGAGTGTGAATAATCACGTTTTAATGTGAGAGCGTTTAACCCGATGGGACACCGAATTCATTGCGATGGCGGGCACAATGTAGATCGGCCCATGGTCCCAGGACATTTAGAGCTTTAATGGTAATGACTTGCATTTTGAACTGGGCCTCGAAGAGCACAGGTAAATAATGCAATTGATACAGAACTGATGTTATGTGGTGCAATCACTTGGCTCCCACAAGCAATGGACATCTTGTACCAATTGAAGTTCCTGACTGGTCTTCAAAGGCAGTTCTGGCCTAGTTCGATACCTGTTTCATCCCCAAGAGGAACATGGGTTATGATCAAAGATCTCAAAAGCTTGCTGAAATTTTTGCTGATTCCCTCTTCATCCTGCAGCCCCCAGCACTACCTCTTCCCACTGTTCCGGAGGGACCTCACAACCCTCTAGATGCTTTTCAGGAGGCATAGGGGTCACAAGGCAAAGGAAGAATCATCAAAAATCAACTCCCTCTCCCCTAGGGATGGCGGAGAATTCCTCCACGGATTTCAGTGAGGCTGAATGCACTGGCATTCGGCCCCCTGAAACCCGTGGCGGAACGGCCTCCCACCCCCACCCCCCTGCGGAATCCCTCCCGGGACGAAGCTTACCTGGGGCGGATGTTCCAGCGGCGGCAGCACCAGCAGCGGCAGCTGGTCTCTCGGCTGGCTGCTGCAGACTCAAATGGCGGCCGCCGTAGCAGCCACCATTTGCGACCGGCCAGGCTGCTGTGAAAGGCTACATAAGTATTTACGTAGCCTATCACAGCAAAGGCAGCCATGCAAATGGCAACCACCATGCCATTTGCGTAGCTGCCTTTGCCATGATAGGCTACGTAAATACTTACGTAGCCTATCACGGCAAGCTAAAAAAAAAAAAAGCATACGCAAATGGTGGTGGCTACAGCAGCTGCCATTTGCGTTCCCCTTTTTTCGCTGTTTTAGCCTATGTAAATATTTACGTAAGCTATTACAGCGAAAAAAAGGGGAACGCAAATAGCGCCCACTACGCTATTTGCGTTCCTTTCCCCCCCCCCACCGTAATAGCTTAAGTAAATATTTACGTAGGCTAAAACAGCAAAAAAAAAAAAAGGGGAATGCAAATGGTGGCTGCCGTAGCTGCCACCATTTGCGTATGAGTTTTTTTTTTTCCCGGAAGGCTGCCCAGCAGCCGGATGTCCGGCTGCAGGCAGCCCCGGCCGGCGGCTCTGAGGAATCTCCACAGAGTGGAGCCGGCCGGCTTAGGATTTGGGGGGGAGGTGCGGAGTGCCTCCCCCCCACCACGAATCACCCCATCGAAAAGGTAAGTGACATTCGTACATCCCTACTCTCCCCTCATTCCTCTAGTAGAAGCTTCCTGTCTGCAGGGTTCTGCTTGCGGGTACTCTGGAAACAAGTTCTTATGGAATTCTTATTATTTATACTTATTTTTGCAGCAAGGACGAAAAACATCTGTTGCACTTTTCAAATGATGTGATCTTTTATGTAAGTTGTCATCTTCAAAACAAAACAACTAATCTGCAGGTGTGTGTGCGTTTGTATCTTTTCCCCAATAGCGACTCTTAGGTATATTCAATTTCTCAATCAGAAGCATGTTGAAGGGGGAAAAAAACATGTTTTTTTCTCCCCAACCTTTATCTCTTTCTTTTATACACATATCACTCAGGTTCAGAAGGGCTAAGATTCGAAATTATGCAGAACATCTCAAGCATAAATCTTGGCTCCTTCTTTAATTGCAAAAAAAATGTGACCACTGTGGAGCTCATCTAGCAACTTTAATAGTATATTCAATGTTTTAATTAGGATTCTTTTATTTAAACACCAAAGGCTGCAACTGGCTCGCAATTGCTGGAGCGGTAATAGTAGGTAATGCAGCCAATTGCAAACAGCAGCCTAATTTGTTGATTTCAAGTGAGGTGTAATTATATTGCTTCATTTGCTGAGCAAATCATAAGAGAGTTTTTCTAAATCAGCCTGATTGTGTAATGAAGAGCTAATTACAAACAGCAGTGCTCTTGCAGTAAATGTATTGTAACTGCTAATGCCAGGTTGGCTCCAGTGTTACAATGCCTCATTACTGCATTAACAAAGGCAACAATGGAACACTGCCCAGCGTCAGGCTGCCATCCTCGTGGCCTGGAGATGGCTGCATTTATTACATCTTCAAACGTATAATGGCTGAGAAAATGGAGTTGGATTTTTTTCATTTTTTTTTTCTGGAAAAATTTGGCTTTTCAAGTTACATTTTTTAGAAATGCAGCTATGAGAAGCGAAGCGGTTTGACAAGTCCTCTTGCTGGTCTTCGGCATATTTTTGGACTTCTAATTTGTCTGGAAGCTGTTTCAAATGACTAGCTGTTGGAGAGAACTGGATGTTGTCATTTTACCTTCCACAGGATCTCTCTCTCTCTCTCTCTCTCTTGACCAATATCCTTCTACTGTTTGAGCCTATTCATACAGCCACTTTGACATGTTGTGTATATGTACCAGCCCACACAGAATCCTGCTTTTGTCATAACCCCACTGATGCTTGTAACGTAGCTTTCTGTTCAGTTGAATGGAAGAAATGGATTCCTGTTTGTTGCACTCAGGGTTCAATGGTTCACCATAACTTGGTAGCTCTCATGCCACTGCTGGAAGAATCCTCTTCAGAGGAGGAGCAAGAGCTCCCAGAGATGAGCAATGAGGACTAGTTCTCTCCAGGAGACTGGGAGATAGACCAGGTGGAGTCTGGCCTTTGGGGAAGATAGCCATGAGTCCATCCCCACAAGAGGAGGGGAAATCTGCCTCTGAGCTGGAGGGTAAACAACCACCAAGCCCCCAAGAGTGGTGTTGTCTCAAGAGGCAGGCTAGAACAATCACTTTGTTTCTCATGAGGAGAGGACTTCTTCATGAGGAGAGGACTTCTTCATGAGAAGAACGTCTTCCAGAAACCTCTGATGTGTTGCAGCTGAGTCCTGGGTGGGACTCTGGAAGCTCCAGTTTCTAAACTCTCAGCTGAGAACTGATAGTTGCTTATCAAGATATTATTTTAGCTCTCAGTACCTTGCTTCCTTGCTTCTTTGACCTTGCTCCTCCTTGGACTGTTCACTGATCTCTGGACTCCTAATGTGATCCTGGTTTTGGACTGTCCTTTTTCTGGACTGGTAATACTGTTCTTTTGACCTTTTGCTTGTCTACTGACTTTGCTGCATGGCTTTGCCCCTAGTTTGCCCAAGGGCTGAGACCAACCCAGCCATAGCAGGGCTGTAGCCAACATGAGCAGGATGTTCATCTACCTTCCCTACAGATAATATGCATAAAAAGGTAAAGGTCAAGGTGTCCCCAACCAGTCGTGTCCGACTCTAGGGTGCAGTGCTCATCCCCGTTTCTAAGCCGAAGAGCCAGCGCTGTCCGAAGACGCTTCCGTGGTCATGTGGCTGGCATGACTGAACACCGAGGTGCACGGAACGCTGTTACCTTTCCCGCCGAGGCGGTACCTATTTATCTACTCGCAATTTCTTGCTTTCGAACTGCTAGGTTGGCAGAAGCTGGGACTGAAGACGGGAGCTCACTCCGTCACGCAGCACTCGGGTCACAAACTGCTGACCTGCCGACCTTCCAGTCTGCAGTTCAACGTCTTAACCACTAAGCCACCATGGCCCCAATATGCATACCAAAGGGCAAATCTATTTCTATTTAATCTCTTTTTACCCATAATTCCATTCCTATTCCTTAATGTGCAAAGTAAAAGATCCTCTTGATTATCCCATTTCAATATGAATGTTAATATGGAGTTAAATGTGTATTTTCTCAGAAAATATGTATTTAAGCCTGCGATCCTAAACACACTTGCCAGCAAATAAGGATGGTGCAGATGTCTGGTTGGGGCTTGAAGCCCAGCGAATTCTCACCAGCTTGGCCCCCGGATGCCAGTTCATGTCTGCCCACACTTGCCTGACTCAGCCTGTGCCAAGTTGGGCAAGCACGTGGCTGCCTGCTTCCTTGCTGAGCCATCTGTCCCCGCCACTACCGCTGCAGTAGCAGGGACAGGAGGAGGAAAGGGGAAGCATTTCCTCTCTCCTCCTCCATCTCTGTTACGGCAGCGGCAGCAGTGATGGGGACAGGCCCCAGTCATTTTATGTAAGTGTCTGACACTTACGTAAAATGACCAGCCTGTCCCTGCAATTGCTGCTGTGGTAGCGGAGATGGGAGGAGGAGAGTGGAGCTGCTTTACCTTTCCTCCTTCCATCCCTGCCTCCCACAGCAGCAGTGGGGATAGACCCTGGTCATTTTACATAAGCATCAGACACTTACGTAAAATGACCAAGGCCTGTCTGTGTTGCCACCGCTGCGATAGTGGGGATGGGAGGAGGAGAGAGGAGGTGCTTCCCCTCCCCCCCGTCCCTGTTACCATGGCAGTGGCGAGGACAGGCCCTGGTCGTTTTAGGTAAGTATCTCCTTCAGACACTTGTGTAAAATGACCAGGGCCTGTACCCTCCACCATGGTAGCAAGGACAGGAGGAGAAGGGAGTGGCACTCCCTTCTCCCCCTCCTGTCCCTGCTACTGCTGCCAACTGAGCGTTGGTCATTTGGTGCAAGTGTTTCCTTCTCCCTGAAGGGGCCTCTTCAGGAAGAAGGAAACATTTCCACAAAACTGGAGCCGGGAAACCAAGAGCTCTCTCCAGAGCATCCACGTACCGTCTGCGGCTCGCCCCGTACACCTGCCAGGGTCAGGCAAGCAGCAGGAGCCCAGTGAGTGGCAGCCAAACAGCACCCAGAGGAGTTCGCACATCCCTACCAGCACTTAAGTCCTACTGCATTTAAAAATTCTATCTTCTTAGTCGACATGGTGAGGATTCCACTGTAAGTAACTCCAATTATTTCATGTAGGAATTTGCAAAGATTGAATTCATCAAGCATCCTCAAATACGCAATGTGTGTGTGTGCGTGTGTCCAGTGGTCATATAGATACATGAAATGTTTCTGTCATGTTTTATTAATTACAGTTGTTGCCCTCGTAATTTGTATGGTTATTGACTTTGGCTTTGTTACACTGTATTTGACATTAATCATAGGATGTAATTATTAAATACTTGACTTCTTAATGGCATATATTTATATATTGATTTGTGTTTGTTTATGTTTTTCAATTTAGGTAGTTCTCTTGGTTTTATTCCTGCTTGAGTGCATCCTTTACTTTCTCTGTTTCTGTCTAGATGCTCTTATGAAGTCCTATTGTTTTTGTTTCAGCTTTCCCCTGTCTTTCTGTCTGTCTTGAACTTTAAGCACTCTTGGCAGGGAACTGTGCCACATCTGTGTTCTGTGAACAGGATCTAATACACCGCCACTGCATAAACGTTAGATAATAATAGTGCTATCACTGGCAACTGTCTGGTTTGGGAAAGCAGCAATGTATGTAGAATCTCTCTGCCGTGTTCCAGTTTTCCAGTGGTCATGAATAGGATAGACTGAGTACAGCTCAGCTGCTTCCAGAATGCAAAGGCTATGCTCCTGTTTAGCTGTTTGTTTTTTAAAGGGGCCAGAATAATTAGATTTCACTAACAGAAGAATGTTTAAAAAAAATTCTCCCCAAAGAAAGAAACATAATCTGATGAACAAAATACAATCATATCAGTGTTTACAAAAAGAAAAGAATGCATAAGACTGGCTCCTTCTTAAACATTGTCACTGTTATGCTATTGATAAAGTCCATTTTTCAACAAATCTGTTTGTGTGAAACTCTTTTTATAAATTTCCTATAGTTCGTTAGTTTAATTGAAAGTGCCACAGTATGGATACAATTATAACCAGTCTGTTAGTGGAGGAAGTATTGGAGATTTCCAGCATGAAGCAGTACATATTTTGCAGCTATTCGTGGTCAAATAGAAACATAGGAAGGTGCCTTATACTGAGTCAGACCAGGGGTTCATCTAGCGCAGTATTGTTGCCACTGGCTGGCAACAGCTCTCCAGGGTTTCAGGCAGGAGTTCTTCTACCCTGTCTGCACTCTGCAGTTGCTGGCATTTGAATGTGGAGCATCTACATGCAAAGCAGGTTCTCTACAACTAATTCTAGATCAGCATAAGTGATAGTATCCTTTAAGTATCCCAAAATAACTATTTTAGGATTAAGTGGAATATTATAACTGAAGGTGGTCCAGAAATCCCACTCCCGGCGCTTTCACAGATTCATTTGTTGCTGTAAAAGGGGGAAGACATTTTTTGCTGCTGTTTAAGGGCAGGAGAACTTTGGTGACATTTTGGGTTGTAGGGGATTCAGAGCTTTCCTTAAATTTTATGAGGTAGCCACAGGGTTTTCCTTGCTTGTTAAAAACATTTGCATTTGCTTGTAGCAGCAGAAATTTCTCCACAGTGATATGGTGTCATTCATGGGCATTCCACGAAATGCAGCAAGGCCAGGAGGCTATGAAGAGAGTTAGCATCCAACCCTCCACCCCTTGAAATTTTCCCACTGTCCAATCTTTGGAGGCATCTTCATTTGCTCCCTCACCCCACCCCATCCTGAATGGCTAAGAAAGCAAAATATTTGTTCCAGCTCTAATTACAACTGGTCATTTCCTAAATTATTTCTAAAATCTATTTCCAAATATCTTTATAGAAAATATATTAAAATCATAAGCAGTTGATAGATTACATTATCAAAAATTATCATACTGTAGTGTGTGAGATGAAGAGAGAGATAAATACACAAACATACACCTTAATAGGTGTCAAATATCATTGGGATGGTATCTTATGTTTTCCTTCAAATTGCCGTTGAGTTTCTAGACATATTTCAGCATATCTAAATATTCTTCCAATATCATTTCTTTTCTTTTCTTTGAAAATACTTTTTATTCTATTTTTTAACTTTATAAATGAAATAAATACCAACAACCTAATCAATAACTACAATTTCCCAACAATACAGTATTCTTAAGAGGACATAGCAATGACGGAAAAGAAAGAGAAAACTAGGGATGTCAGAGAATTCCGTGACAGATCTTGGTGAGAAATGCATTTGGCCCCCCGAAACCCATCATGGAATGAAGCCCCTGCCTCCCCAACCCACGAAAGGCGTGCGGGACGAAGTGCCCGCCGCCCCCACCCCACGAAAGACACGCGAAACGGAGCACCTACCAGCTCCCGTCCGCGCTGCTGTACAAATGGCAGCTGTCCTGCAGCTGCCATTCACTTCCTCCTTCTTCAGCTGTGATAGGCTACGTAAATACTTACGTAGCCTATCACGGCTAACGCAGGGACGCCATTTGTGTCCCTGCGGAGGCTGTGATAGGCTAAGTATATATGTAGCCTATCATGGCGTGGGGGGGGAACCCGAGCGTACGCAAATGGCGGCGGCTACCACCATTTGCGTACGCTCGAGTTCCCCCCCCCCCCCGCCGTGATAGGCTACGTAAATTTTTACGTAGCCTATCACGGCGAAAGAAAGGGACGCAAATGACAACGGCTACGACAGCCGCCATTTGCGTCTAGGGATGGCAGAGAATTCCGCCACGGATCTTAGTGAGGCCGAATGTCACTGCATTCAGTCCCCCGAAATCTGTGGCGGAATGGCCTGCCACCCCCCTGCCACCCCCGCGGATCCCCCCAGGAACGAGACTTACCTGGGGTGGATCTTCCGGGCAGCGGTGGCTCCGGCGGCGGCAGCGGCGGCTGAGGCGGCTGGTCTTCCGACCGGCTGCCGCTGCCGCCATTTGCATTCTTGTGGTTTGGGGTATTTTTACAAGATGTGATAGGCTACGTAAAGATTTACGTAGCCTATCATGGCTGGCGGGGGGGAACCGCGTGCGCAAATGGCGGCGGCTATGGCCGCCGCCATTTCAATTCCTTATTTTTGGCCGTCTTAGTCTACGTAAATATTTACGTAGACTATGACAGCGAAAATAAAGGGGAATGCAAATAGCGTAGCGGGCACTATTTGTGTCCCTTTTTGATTCGCCGTTTTAGCCTACATAAAGATTTACGTAGGCTAAAACAAAAAAAAAAGGGACACAAATAGCGCCCACTACACTATTTGCATTCCCCTTTATTTTCGCCGTCATAGTCTACGTAAATATTTACGTAGATTAAGACGGCCAAAAATAAGGAACTCAAATGATGGCGGTCGTAGCCGCCGCCATTTGCGTACGTGGTTTTTGTTTCCCCCCCAGAGCCCTCCACGGCCAGAAATCCAGCTGCAGACGGCTCTGGCCTGGGCTGGGCCTGGCCAGCTGCTCCGCGGGGCAGCCATGGAGCACAGCCGGCCGTGGAGGATTCCGGGGGGGAGGAACGGATCGCCTCCCCCCCCATCGAGGATTCCGGGGGGAGGGACGGAATGCCTCCCCCCCCATCAACATAATCCACGGAAAGGTAAGTGACTTTCATACATCCCTAATTGCGTCCCTGCAGGGCTGCCCAGCAGCTGGATGTCTGGCTGCGGGCGGCCGGAGCTGGCTGGCGGCTCCACGGCTTGGCCGCGGAGCGGAGCCGGCCAGCCAGGATTCCGGGGGGAGGGACGGAGCACCTCCCCCCCAGCAGAACCCAGCAGAGCCAGGTAAGCAGGGTTTTGTACACCCCTAGAGAAAACAGAAGAAGGAGAAGGAAGAAAAAAAATGAAGAATATATATATATAAAGCATTATTTAAAGAAATTAAATTTAAACTCCATTACACAGAAACTTCAAATCCCATTCTGTTTAAAAATTATACCCATAACATTGGAAATATTACAATTCAGTACAGCATAAATAATCGGCCAAACATTTCAATATCATATCATCAGTCTTATAGCAAGGAAGCAGGCCTACAATTCATTTCCGGTAACCATATTGCCCTTTAGCTAACATATAGTAATAAAGCTTAACAATTTAACCAGCCAAAGATCTTACTAACCAGTAATAATGGTAATAATAATTTTAAAAGGAGATTTAAAAGGATACATAATAATAATATCAAATCACTAATAAATTTTATAATGTTATATATAAAGCTTAAAATCAACTTCACAACAATCACTAATATGTTTTGTACTGGATATATAAATGAGTGTATACATTGTACAGTATATCATGAAGGATTTTAAAAAAAGAAAAAAGAGAGAAAAAATAAGAGAGGGGGAAAAAAAGTCTCTGGCCTAGCCTGTATCTTCCAGACTAAACATTAGAGCCAGTGTCGCCCTTGCAGCTTCCTGTGGGGTCTCTGAGGGACGCTATCTCAAACAGCTTTTTATAAGGTTGAAAAACCTGTTCATCTCTCCCCTGGAATGAAAAGGGGAGGCGGGAGCAGCTCTGGATGAAGTTTTGGAAGAACAGCTCTCTCGGCGTGGTAGCAGAGGGGCTGTACTCTGGGGCTAGTTTGCCAGAGCTTAATCATTGCTCAAAGCTGTTTGAACCTCCTAATTAATTAGGAGAAACTAGGGCTGACGTGCTCCATTGTAGTTTATGGATTAAGAAACGCCAACAACATCTGAGGAACGGATTAAGAAATATCAATAATATTTGAGGACCTGCAAGATTTGTTTGAAGAGAAGGATGACTACACTAAGGCGAAAAAAAGGATCTCCACCTACCCACCCACCCACACCTAGCAAAGGCTTCAAGAAGTGGAGATACAGAGGAGTTACTTGCTTTGATAAAAACTTTGTCCTTGCAATTTGCAGAACTTCCAATATCATTTCTAATCATAATTGTTACTGATTTCTGATCATGATTGTTGTTGAAGTCTTCCACTAGTTACTTCAATTGATTAACTATTCAAAATCATTGTTTTCACATAGCTATATTTGTGAAGTAAATTATGTGAAATATTCCTTATTTGAAACTATTGCATTGTGTGTGTGTGGGGGGGGGGGTGCTTCCCTGGATTTTAATCACATTCTGAAACCTAATCAGCGGGTTATTAAAGGTCAACTCTGATCATTTAGATTAATGTATTATAATAATGTCTCACCCATGAACAAATTTGGGGGAGGTGAACGTTCATTATAAAAAACAAAATAGAAGAGGTCAAGGTCTGGACTTAGGTTATATTTAAATTTATACCAACCCAATATCCCCTCTGGTCTGCTTTCAGAATGCATGCCACAGATAAGAAGCATTAGCACAAGGGTATAAATAATTCAACTTCAAGAAGAATGTTCCTTTTCTACCACTTGCAAAGATATTTGGCCATTTAGAATTCTGATTGTCTTAACAGGCTGGAGAGAAGATGAGCCTACCAGAAAAATCATGAGGTCAAAGGACCAAGCAAACACTTGCTGTAATCAAGAACACAATGCTGCTGTATGAGTAGGGCACAACCCCAATTACACACTAGTACACAATGTTTCAGCACTGCGTTACTTTGAGCCACTCCAAGAAAAGAGATTGGCATTATTGCACATTATTGCCCAAAAATGCCCAGTCAGGCAATCTGCTGAAGTCACCAGGATGACAAGCATTTGCCAGTGACTCTTAAGAAAGAAAAGGATAGAAAAAGAAATTAAAATAAATATTGTAATTTCCCAATATAGACCAGTATGCTGTAACTACACCTGGAATATTGTTGAAATTCTTGGCACTCCCATCTCAAAAATTGTTATAGTAAGACAGTCTTCCCCAAACCTCATGCTTTCCAGATGTGTTGGACTACAGTTCCCATCATTCTCAGCCAGAATTGAGACAGAATTACAATTGAGTTTAGTGAAGTTATCTGCCTCCCTCCCCCAGATGGTTCATATAATTTAGTGAATTCCTTTTTAAAAAGAAAGAAAGAAATTTGGGGTTCAAATATCCTTTGGTATCAAAGAGTTAAGCTGCTTACAGATTTATTCATGTGACAAAAAGCATGGAAATTGCAAGTTAACATCCATGCCACAAAAGGAAACATGTTCTACCATCTCACATGCTGTGCTCACTTACAACTTAGGCAAAATCCCAGGTAAGTCCTACTTAGAGTAGATACACTGAAATTAATGGGACTTAAGTTAACCATGACTAACTTAATTTTCATTCATTTAAGGGGTCTGATCTAAGTAGGACTTACGTTGGATTTTACCCCATGTACCCACACTTTCTGTTGGTCTTTCAGGCCCAGTCCTCTTTCTTTGGACATTCAGGATCTGAAGCTCTAAACACTATGGGTATTTCCAGGTGAGGCTTTTTTTGTATGTGCAATTGCCATGTCTCATTCACAGAATTTTATGGGGGTGGTAGGTTCATGATGATGACATTTGTAACTTTCCTAGATTCTCCCACCACTTCTTCCAGCTTATATCTTACCACAGAAAATCCATCAAGGAAAGAAAGATGGAATGGTAGCACCAGTAGCCCTCTGTGTAGAAGCACCCTGTGAGGGCAGTGGCCACTTAGCTGCACACCAACTCCTCTGCTTTCTTTACATGCTTTTATTTGGGTTAGAGATAATGACATACATCAGCAGTGACAGGCTGATGGTGGGAGTGTGAGGAGATTGATAGACAAAGGATAAGTAGAGATGCACGGATTTTGTTAAATCCATTCTGTCTGTGTTTGTCAGCCGACTTTCATTCCATCTGCCAATTGACAGATTTTTTTTAACCAGAATTTCATTCTACGTTGTGCTAATTTGCACTAGCGTTAATTTGCATTAATGCTAATGTGCAATCTTTTAAATGCAGTAATGTGTATAATGAGCATTAGCGCAGGTTCTCCCCCAAAATGAAAAACTGGTTTGCAAGTCCAGGAATCCGCATGACTCGAAGAAAGTTGATCCGCCATGGAATTCACAGGTCGGAGTCATAGAAATCTGAACTCATTTGAATCAGTTGTGGATTTCTCTGATATTCCTAATGTCAACAGAGAGACAATACTGGAGGCAGAGGAACTTTGGGGCAAGTGTCCATTATCATCACGAGGTGACAGAAGTCAGCAAGGAAAAGGAAGAATTAGTCCTGAAGATATGGGTAAACATCCTCTGAATAGGCCTGTACAACAGATTGTTCCTGTTTGAAATAAGTCATTAGAATTTATGAGCAGAGCAAAACTGCAAGTCTGTTGTTTGGATAGGTTTGAAGAGTTACTTTTCTGGTTTTGCTTTTGGTTCAATAGGTGCACTCTTTAGCTTAAGACAATCCTGGTTATCATCAGAATGAAAAGTTTAGAATTTTAGGGCACAATCCTGTTGGGGTAGGCAGCCGCCAACTCAGAGGCGACCGCCTATCCAATGCAGGTCAGGAGAAGCACAGAGGGGATCATCCCCTCCATGCCTCAGCAGCCCTGCATTTGTGGCTAGACAGCTGATTTCGGCTGTCGAGCCACCAGAAGTCGGCGTGGGGAAGCGATGGCCAGACGACACATTGGATGTGTCGTTCCAGCATTTCCAAGTTCCCCACCCCAGCATGCCCCCAGGAACACCCCGTTTTTGCTGCTCCATGCTCCTCTTCAGAGTGCGGGGCCATTCCACACTGCCTATGAGGCAGGGGGGTGGAGGTTGGTTCTCAGGGAACCGACCCTGGAGCGCGGGCTCCAAGGTTGGGTCCCAGGAACCGACCTATCCTATGGCCATCTAGCCGCTGAGTAGTGGCCATAAGATTGCTCCCTTAAAGCCTTTGACACATGTTTCAGTGTTCTTTCAGTTTGAAAAGGAAGGGGACTGAGGCTGAAAGAACACGGGAAAGCATGGGTACATGGAGGTGAAGCTGTAACAGAGCAAAATATGAGGGACTGTGGAATGGGCTCACTGCTCACATGGCCCGGGAGCGATGACTGGGGGCCCTAACTTGCTATTCCTATGGTTTTTGCTGTATGAATAAATCTGTACCTTAAGTCTTCTCTTTAAACCAAAGGTTTTGATCCCTATTTTTTTTTCCAAAGGAAGACCTTGCAACCTTAAAAGATTAGATGAGAAGGCATTATAATCTAATGTTAATTCATACTTGTTTAGTTCTTACCGGCAAAAGATCCATGAGATTTTGTCTTGCTACACAGTTTAGGTGTTGGAACATCACTCAAGATCATGACACACTGTCTGTGTTACACAGTTTTAGCATGATACATCTGTACTATATAATCACTTTAAACTGCTTATAATCTTGTAATTTTAGCCTTCTGATTTTAGTGCTTATCATTACAACTATTGTGAACTTTACTGAATCAATGCCTTAATTTCAGCCTTCTGATTTCCATACCTATGATTACATCTAGTGTGAACTTTCCAAAATCAATACCTTGTGCTAGGCTTGCAGTTGGAAATATTAGAGAATGACAGAACATGAGTGATTAATCTTGGGTCTGTATATCAAGCACCATTTATTCTGTTACCCCAGTGCTGTGAAGATGATGAATGCATGCTTAAGAATTTGCAATTATTTGAGTGCTGAACAGGTTCTATGGCCATTTATATAAGTTTTGTAAATGTGGAGGTTCTTTTGGAGACACACTTGTAAGTTCATACACTGCTCCAGATCAATTATATTCTAGCTCCAGCATTTAGAAATCTTACTTTTGAGCTGAATGGGTGGCCCATTCAGAAAAAAGAGTGTAGTATAAAGCAGGGGTGCAGAACCTGAGGTCCTGGGACCACTTCCAGCCCTCCTGGGGGCCAAATCCAGCCTTCTGGGGTTCCCTTTCCCTGGCCTCATCTCCCTCCACCCGTCCAATTTTGGGGTGTTTTCCCAGCTTTTTGAGCAGGTTTACCCACCATTCTAAAAGGTGGACATGCCTCTCCCAAGGCTAACTTACTGGCAGGAAGAACTTTAAGATGTGGCCCCCAAGAATTTCTCCAAAATGCAGTTCAGTCCATGGGCTGAAAGAGGTTCAGTACCCCTGGTAGAAAGGTTTACACTTGGGGCTAATCAACGTGGAGCTCTTCAGAATGTTCATGTTAGGGAGAGTGGGTAGACTTTCCATGGCTTGTGTAGTCTTTCTTTTGATTTGTTGTAAGTATCATCTTTGGATATTGCAGTTGAACTTTTTTCTAGGCTTTCATATGGCTGATAGGTAGCTAATAACAAATGGGCCCTGTAACAAGATGTTGTAGTGTATCCTGGGTGTGCATATGTGACTGAGGGGACAGTTGGGTCAGGATGGAAGGGGTTGTTCTCTCTGTGTGGAAGGGTGGTGCCTGAGTCCCCTCTCCCTTTTCAATGGGCTAAGGTTCTTTCATTGTCCCCTTTGCAAGCTCTGTCTTCATCTCCTCTGCTGCTCATCCAGCCTTTGTCCTCCTTTCTGTCTCTGTTGGGGTAGTTCACCAACCATTTGTGTGGTGGGGCTGAAGCATGCCCCTCCAAAACACAAATGACATAATCTGTGATGTGGAATGTGCATACTTACATCTCTGTGCATGTTACATGATTCCTGTGATCCTTCAGTCCTCCTTTTTAATGGAGAAATGTTGTGGGAGCTGGGGATATACTCATGCTGTTTTCATCCATTGTTATCCTGTATACATATGTGTGAGGCAATACCCCACATGCATATGGGATATATACTAACTGGGTTGTCTGTGAGGAGAAGGCTGAACCCCTGAGTCAAAGAGGCCCCATCCCTTTCCCCCAGTCCCTTCCTTACAGTGAATCACCCCTAGCATGTTTTCAGATTACTTCTATTTCTTCCCACTGCTTGTCAACGAGAAATAGAAAGTCCAAGTAAAGAATGCAGAGAAAAAGAGGGGTTCAGGAATTCTGAAAGAAGGTTGGACCTCATGAAGGCATTAGTGCAGAGGAGTGAGGAATGAAAGGCCTCAAGAGTTCCACTGTTAAGGAGCAAAGTATAGATAAGAAATAAGGGAGTGCAGTTCTACGAGGGATTTTTGCCTTCAGGGATCTTTTTTTCTTCCCTTCAGTGAGTTCTGCTTGATTGCCAATTCCTTCATAATTTAAAATCTCAGCATTCATCCAAAGCTTAGTAGATTAGAAGATAAAAGTTTATCAAATCCTACCTATGTTTCACTTGCTTAAACTCCACTTACCACAATCTAAATGTATCCCCATTAAATGGAATTTATGCTAATAGTGTCCTGATTAAACAACTGTTATTGCCATTTGCTATCATTAGCTAAATCAGTTTCCTGGGAGAAGACTCAGTAACAGATCTGCCCCCATTCAGCATATCCTAATTAAAGAGTATTTTGTAATAGTATTACACAGCATTTATGAGAACAAAGCACATTATATTTATTTATTCAGAGCACCAGCCTCCTGTGCTGGAAAGTTTGGAGTCTGCTGGCACAAAAAACCTGCATGTTATGAAGAAGATACGTTTTATACAGATAGTTGAAATTTGAATAAAAGAATTATAGCTCTGGGGTTGATTTAGGTCTGGGGGAAAGATGGTAGCTCCATGGCAGAGCACATGCTTTGCATGCAGAAAGTCCCAAGTCCAGTCACTGGCATCTCCAGTTAAAAAGAGCAGGTGATGGGAAAGATTCTCTGCCTAACAACCCAGAGAGCTGCTGCTGGTAAGAATAGACAATACTGAGCAAGATGGACAAATAGGGTTAATTCCAACATTGTGCTAGTGACCATCTGCTAGCACGACAGGACTTAATCCCTCTCTCCTCCCTTCTGGAACTCTCTGGGCTGCCTGACAATCTTCTCTGGAGGGTTATCCTCTCCTCCCACCCCCAGACAGAGCAGGTTTTGAGCGTCTGGATGAAATGCAAGGGGGAGGGGAAATGGCTGCCCTCCTAGTTTCACTGATGAAGCTGTTTCCATCAGCAAAATGCCACCATTGGATACAACCCATAGTCTGATCTGGTAAAAATCAGCTCCCTATTTTTGTATGTTGCTGATTTAAAGATTATCTGATGTAAGGTACAGTATAGCACATCAGTTTAATTTTGGTCCATATCACTTTTGCATGTATTCAGAAGTCTGCTCTGTTCTGTTTTTGTACTACTCTGCTTTTTTTAAAGAAAGATAGTCACGCTCAAAAATGAAATACACATTTCTAAACATAGTTTTTCTCAAAATACACATGTTGGAACCCTTTTTTGCTCCAAACATATGTTTTGAAATCTATTTTGATAGCTTCTTGAGCCAAGAACTGTGCCAGTGGAACTGTGCCAATGGATAACTTAATTCTGATCTACACTTTTGTCTGAAGTCTGTTCATATCAGGATTCACAGAATCAATTCCTCCAGCATCTGCAGGATAACAGCAGGAGCTAAGAGGTGGAAGTTCTCTGTGAAGATATTGGCTCAACCAGCAGTTGTGCTTGGCCAAAGCCGCCAAACCATTGTCTCTCTGTCTGCCTATCATCTGTGAAAGTGTGCTACTGGCTCAAGTGGGATTATCTCTAACTTATTGTGGGCATGCATGAGCTCAAGGACAGTTAGAATTTGGTGGCAGTGATATCCAATGGTATGTTGTGCTTGTGAGTAAAAAATGCATGCGCACAAACATCTGAGGCCTTACTTCAAGCAATCAATTGACATAAATGAAGCAAAGCCAGCACACATGAAACCCATTTTAAATTTGAATATCCAGATGTAATTGGGGATTAGTCATTGCATTGTCTACTACTCATTCATTGCTAGGCCCCTGCTCTTTTCCCTGATTAGTCAAAAGTTCTTCACTTGTCAATAGAATTTCTTTCCTTTAGTGAGGGCTAGTTCTATTCAGAGGTAGATTTGTTGTGTTGGATTGTGTAACTAGAAATATAGATACAGAGAGAGAGAGAGAGAGAGAGAGAGAGACTCAATCACTCAACTCTGACTGCATATGAATGTCTCCAGATACCAATCCTGCCTTTAACCCCCACATTTAGTTCTCTTACATAATGATTTGGTGGTAAGCACTCACGTCCATCTGTGGTTATGGCACAGTGCTCACTTGCTATCAGTACCAAAATACTTCCTTTACTTGCTTTTTTTAATGTATAAATGTGTGTAATGCTGCAGGTGCTCTCTCTGTACAAGGAGCCAATCCATTCTGACAGTGTTACCAAGCATCTGCTTTATCTTCATAATATCAGTTGAAGCTTACCTGCTAGGGGAAAAAAAAAAATTCTTAAGACAGAAAGAGCAAGGAGGCACCTGTGACTACCTACAAGGCAAGATGTAAGAGTCACCTTGGAAAGGAAAATATCATAACAATTTAATATACAGTTGTAGTCCAAAGAGCACATGGGATAAAGAGAGAAGACCAGGTTACAGAGAGGTGTTTTAAACCCCTTGCCATCAAATTGTTAATCTGCCATGAGGTTTCATAAAAAACTTACAAAATACTTTCAGTATACAAAATGCCTTCAGTATAGCTTTTGGGGAGTGCAGTGGGTAGGGTGGCCCTGTGTCTTACTGTATGGAGGACAGTCCACTATCTAAAGGTGTCCTCTATTTCAAGTGCTCCCCAGTTGAAGACCAGTTTAAAGAGAAAGAGCCATGGAGAACAGGAGCCTGGAAGTTGCCCATTAACAGTTGGCACAAAGAGAGCAGGCTGAGCAGGCTCACAAGTCACCAGGTTGCAATCATTCCCACTATCGTTAGATGTATTATATTTGTATGTTTCTAAATGTTCTTCTAAACATATATATTAAGAAATGCTTATTTACTGCAAATCTGTGTCCTCTTTTTGGCCCATCCATTTCCTCTTTTGAGAGCCAATGTGGTGTAGTGGCAAGAGTGTTGGACTGGGAGCTGGGAGATCCAGGTTCTAGTCCCCACTCGGCCATGGAAGCTCACTGGGTGACTTTGGGCCAGTCACACACTCTTAGCCCAACCCACCTCACAGGGTTGTTGTTGTGAGGATAAAATGGAGAGGAGGAGGATAATGTAAGCCGCCTTGGGTTCCTTGCAAGAGGAAAAAAGGCGGGGTATAAATGCAATAAATAAATAAATAAATCTTTTTTAGTGACACGTAAGTGGCCAACCTAAAAGTGGAAAGAGGAAAGATCAGAAGGCTATGTAAAGGATTAACTAGCAAGAAGCTGTATAAGCTACGGAAGATTTTGGACATGTATTCTAAGCAGTCATTGCAATATCCAATGATGTTTTGCACGCATACATAATCCATTATTCATTAAACAAACAATCTTTTAGGGTAAGGGCTGTAGCTCAGTGGCAGAGCACATGCTTTGCATACAGAAAGTCCTAAATTCAATCCTCAGCGTCTCCAGGCAGGGCTCAGAAAAACCGCTCTCTGCTTGAAACCCTGGAAAGCCGATACCAGTCTGTGTGGACAACAGTGAGCTGGATGGATTAACAGTCCAATTTGATATAAGGCAGTTTTCTGTTATTTGTATTGCCTCACCACAAACACAAAATCATATACAATAAAATATGATCCAAAATGCAATACTTTTCAAAGGAAGCATTCAGGTGTGCAGCTGTGAGGCATCAGTGATGAACCTGCCACAGTAATCCCATGCACATTTACTTGGAAATACATCCCCTTAAATTAAATGAGACTTCCTTCTGAGTAAAAATATAAGATCATAGTGTGAATTATGTACGGATGTATGTGAATCAGCTCTTATTCTGATGCCTTTTCTAGGCCCTAAAATAGAACAAGGCAGTATGTATATTAAGATCCATTCTCTAGAATTTCTCTTGCATGGAATAGCCATGTGGAAATGGCTTTCAGACTTCAGTGAACCATCCATGATTTCTGCAGAATCCTTCAGCATGGGTGAGTGGGGTGGAATTTCATAACCATCAGATACTGGAAACCTTAATTAAATCCTAACACTACCCTTAATTAGATCCAAGGTTTTGCCCTATGTATGAAACTTAATTGAAACTGTACTGAACAATCTAATTTCAGTAGACTGATCTCTGTATGGAAGATGATTAGCATGAATCATTGTTGCTTTAGGAACCCTATTTACTTCTGCCCTGTTCAAAAAACATGGAGAAATTACTGTAGTTACAAAGCTGACATCACACGCACAACATGGGGAAGAAACACTATAAAAATGTAAGTAGTAATAACTATTCCCTAGATTATTTGTGTAAATACTAGATCATTCTGCAGAAAGAAAGGAAGAACAGTACATCTCCAAATTTCAAAATGGAACATATTTGGGATTTTAAAAAATTAAGATGCATTAAAGTGGCTTAATTAAAATCCCACTTGCTTCAATTTCTATCCAGTTAGAATACAAAAATCTTATTAAGGTTCCTCTGTGTTTTAGGATGAAAAATAGAAATGCAGTAACAGTTCTGGCTTGATTAAATATCATCAGCTAATGAAATGGCCTTCTGCATATTCATGGCATGAACAAAAGCACTATGAGCATTGATTTAACATTCCTGAATATGTATGCTTTGACAACATAGTTGAGATGAGGTTGTGACAGCTCTGTTTGCAGGAGTGAAAAGATTTCTATACGCATTGTGAGATCTGTTCTTTATATCTTCCATGATCAGTGGGCCAGGCAGCTATATAACAGCACTTACAGATAGTGATGGGCAAACATGCAGTGTTCAAGTTTGTTGAGGTTCTTCAAATCCTTCTTCTAAGCTCATTTGTCTTCATTCATAAGTGTGTGCATGCACATTTCTCCCCCAAATCCACACTTTCACCCTTTAGCCTATGGGGGAAATGCACATTTTTGATAGGGTAAAATGCATATGTGCTCACTTGTGTTGAAAAAATGGTTGAAAAAATTGTGGGAGAAATTTTTGGCACAGCACTAGTGTATGGTATAGACCAGGAGTTGGCAAGGTGGTGCCCGCAGGCACCAATGCACCTCTACCTTTCTCGGTACCTGCCCTACTCTTCCCACTTAAAAACAACAAAACACTTTTTTACTGGCACCTAGGTTACTGTGAAATGGGTTTCCTCTGGTGCTGAAAAACTGTGTATTCAAAGGAATTGTTTAGTGTGTTGGGACTCAGGATCCACTTCTGCCTTGTATTCAGTTTGGGGCAGGTTACTTGTCTTCTACCATGCCTCCCATGGTAGCCATTTTGTGGTGGTGCCCAGGACAGTTTCTCAAATTGACAAATGTGCCCACAGCCCCAAAAAGGCCTACTCCAGTGTACACAAACACACACTCGTGCACACACACCCCTACCTACACTTTCACTTTGCTCGTGATGCATTTGATAAAATAAGGGCTTGCCTGTGAAAACTCAAGGGGCAACAAATTGGTCTTTAGAGAGCCACAGGAATCTTTGTCATCTTTCCTGCAACAAAAGCATCTTTTCAAACTACATTGACCTTGATGCTGCTTCTGTGCTTTGCTCCTTGAGTTATTATTTAAATGATGGCCTGTCTCTTAATTTCAGTAAGTAATTTCTACAAGGTTAAAGGGTTTTGAGTATAACTAAGTCTATGACACAAAGTTGCATTTTATGAAATTTCCTATTGGAAAAATCTTCAAAGGTTAGTTGCTTGATGGTAAAAGGAATCAGCAACAAGATTTTTCATATACTTTGAACTTTTTTTAAAAAAAGTCAAATGTCAATTTCCTTCAAGGAACATAAATACCAAGTCTTGCTAAATTTGATAGCACCATCAAACTTGTGGTTCGAAGTTATAACGTTCTAGGAACAGTAAAATAAATCCCTTGAGTACAGCCAAGCAATATACCACACGATTCTAAAGAAATAATCAAATTCATGGTTTTTGTATATTTAAGTGCTCCAGGGTTTTTTTTTTCCCTTTCTCCAAAGTAATGCTAAAATAGTGCTAAGAAATTTGATAAATTCAACATGCAGTGTTGTCTTGCCCTTCGCATTATATTTATTAAATCTACATTGAAAATTGGTTCTAAAGTTGCTGATGATTAGAACTGTAAAAATAACAGTTCTGGTGTTGAGAGTTTTTCTCTGATTTTGATATCTGCTTCATGATCTTTCTATTGACAAAAACATTTGTCAAGATGCTTGCTTTTAAAAAAATAAATAGATCTGTTTCTCCAAGCATATAAATAATAAACATGGAAAAGTACCTCAAATAAGGGCCAAAAATATGCAATAATGTTCTGCTAGGGAAACACTGACACTAAGTTTTGGAATGTAACAGCTAGGCTATGTTGTTTCCCCAGCATTTGTGGTGTATAGCAAAATATATTTCTATGAGTCCCATTCCAGAATAACCATATTTTCTTTTTCTTTTTTTAATTAGGCACTTACTATTAGTGATGGATGAACTTACCCCTGGTGAATTTGTTATTTCCTCTGTAAGTAATGAATTCATCTGTGTAATCTCGGACAAGAGTTCTCCTTTAATTTGAGATCTTGTTCTGTGTATACAAGTATTTGCACATGCGCAATATCAAACTACATTTTGAGCGCTGTAGTTTGGCATAGCGTCAAGCATCACCATGTTATGTACCCCTTCCTGTTTGGTTGCATTCACATGACCTGCCTGATAATCCAGTTTAACGCTTTTGTTTATTGGAAAGGAAACAGGTGGGTGTGAGGTTTGCCAGCTTGCCTTAACTGTTGCTACATTCTGCATGAGTTTATTATCATTGCCACCATCTGCTTTCTGGGAACATATTTTGTTTGGAAAAGTTTAGTTAACGTCCAGGTAAGCAATAAACTACATCTACTCCACCATGCCAGCCTGCACTATTCTATGGAGACTACCTCCTATTTGGATTTCCTTTCTAGTAACCATCTCACAGGCAGACTCCAGTGCCACCCACCAGCTCCCACTAAAGTTCATTTTTACTTCCCAAACAAGAAAAAAGTCTTTTCACTTCAGGGTTAAAGTGACATCATCACAGTTCCTTAAAAAAGGAAGGAGTTAAAGCAACCAACTTTGTGCATACGCAGAAATGGCATAGTTTAGATGAAGACTGCACGAGCTCTGAAACTTGCAATCGATTCCAGGGTTAATAACAAATTCATAAAACAGTAATCCAGGCTTGCTACAAAGCTGAGCATTATGCACACAGGAGTTCCAACCAGTGAGCTGGCTAAGTACAAAATCTGGCAGCATCATGACTTACTGCATGAATGGTATAGCGCTCTCTACCATCTCATTTTTTTCACATGGCAATTCCCTTATTTGGAAGTGTTCTAATGTGAAACCGCACCCAATATAAAACTGAACAAGGTTGCAGACAAGTGATAAGAAAATTAGGGTGGTACAGTCCTATGAGAGGATGTACCATCTGACCCAATGAATAGTTCAGCTAGTCTTCTTTCATCATCAGAGAATAGTTAATCAATTGGTGCCTCACAGATCAATCCTATGCATGCTACTGAGAAGTAATTATCATTGAGTTCTGCTCCCAGGTAGAACTCTTAGGCTGAAATCCTATACACACTAACCTGGAGTAAATCCCATTGAACTCAATAGGCCTTACTTTTGAGAAGACATGCATAGGATCCCACTGTTAGGTGTAAATTCCTTACGGAATGTATTGCTTTTCATTATTTAACTAGAATTTTATTTCATCTTAATGAGGAGTGAAAAGATGTTTGCAAAATGTAGGAGCCAGTGAGATGTTCTAGTAGCCAGAATGGAAGAAAGAAGAGATTGAACTATGAGCACACAGACTCTTTCTCAACAGACAAGTCAGCTGTGATAACCCTGAATCAGCCCCAAAGAGCAACTCTCAGGGAACCTTCCCAGCTTCAGGAATGAGGCAGTTTGTGCAGTTCTTAAGCCAGACCAAAATGGATTGATTTATTATGTATGTATGTATTTAATTATTAAATATATTTATCCTACACCATATCAAAATCATTTCAAGGCAGCTTACAAATCGCATAATAAAAATACAATAGCCATGGAAATATTAAAATAAATAAGCCAGACTCACAGATTGCAACACTAAAACCCTACAAAATTAAAGAGCAGCAGATTAAAAATAGCAACCAGCAGTTCACTTAAAAACACTGGTCCTCTAAAAGAACAGCAAATGAAACAATAATGTGAATGAAAAGACCAAGGCAAATGAAATCATTTTTATCTCAGACCTGGAATGAATGATGGCTTGCACCAGGGTTGTTCATTAAGTAGCTATAATCATCCACCTACCTGTATGAAACATTTTCTTTTCCTTCTTTGGGGTAAAAACCAACATAGGTCCTACATAAAGTAGACAAATTGAAATGAATGGAACTTTAGTTAATTATGACTAACTTAAATCCTGTTCATTTCAATGGGTCTACTCTAAGTAGACTTATGTTGGATTTTACCCTTGGTGTTTTCCACGTTGACTTCCCACACTTTCAAAATGTCCCTAAAAATGTTTCCAGATCTCCTTCATTTTCCAAACAATGTCTGCATGTGTGAGGTTCTTGTTTCCTCCCACTTAAAAAAAACAATAGCAGTTGAACAAACGTATGCCCGTTATGGCAATGGGCCAATGCATGCTTGTCGATGACCCACACTAGTTGTGAATGACAATATGCATTGGAATCCACAATCCGCTGAGAGTAAGGTGCTGCAGACAAACATCCGCATTTGGATGCGCCCTCCAATACACATTCGCATGCACATGTAGTCTCTGATTTTCCCACTCTCCACATAGTTTGTGCAAATGTTTGCACATCCAGCTACAGACTTTTTTTTCACAAAAAGAAGTAAATCGGACAGACTTGTACATAAAGAAGGTTTAGAATAAATTGTTTGTATCTGTGGAACAACAATTCTTGTGTTGAAATCAACCCTAATAGATTACTGTATCTAGGAATGCACGGACTGTGTAAAATTTGTTCAATCTGTGTTTTGCGGATTGTAAAGTGCCTTTCATTCTTTGTCCGCCCATCAAGGGAATTGGATTTTTTGGTTTCTGAATTTGCACAAATTTGTGCAAATTTGCATTTGTGCAAATGCGCAAGGTGCAAAAGTGCACAAATTCCCCCTTAAATGCGCATTTTCACTCCTCAGCCTATGGGGGAAATGCACATTTTTGGCTGTTTTTTTAAAATTTTGCATATTTTTTCAACAAAAATTGCACAACATTTGGGGAAGTTAGAATACTGACCCACAAGTCTGCAGAATCCACCTGAGAGGGGGAGCGCCAGTCCACTGTGGAATCTATGGGTCAGATTCCTGAAAATCTGAACTCATTTGGCACCCCTGTGGATTTCTCTGACATCCCTAACTGTAGCATCCCTGCTTGTATTCAGTATCATGTACACTTGTTACATGATACACTACATGCATCAAGTATTTTGAAAAAGGCTAAGAAATAAATGGATCCAAATGTCACTTGTTCATTAAAATATGTGCTGAAAATGAGACTGCTGCCATATATAACTTTGCAGCAATTGTTCATGCTTCAGATGACACTCTTCCTAATGGATTTATTCCTACTGAAGCCCTTCTATAGATTAAATTGTTAATGAGAAGAGCTTAGTTGATCCTTTCTTTAAGTTATAGATTTATTAGTTTAGAAGTCAGATATGATTTCCCCTTTCCATCACAAGTTACACACAGTCTGCAGAATTGACTACCTGCTTGATATATTCAGCTTTAGTCTTGGGTAGCATTAGTCAATAACCAAGGGGAAGTTGCCACAAAGGTTAGACCACTGGCCTTTCTCATGGAATTGTGGTCCTTGATTTAATAGGGTTATTGTCCCCAGAATGAAGATAAAATCTTGAACAGACTTTGCCCACATCTTGGGTCTTTAAATGCATATAGGTTTGCAAGCTATTTCATATTGTAAGCCAGCCTTGTAAATAATAAGTCCACAAAAGTTACTAGCCTGCAGATTAAGAACATAAGAGCCCTGCTGGATCTGACCAAAAGCATATCTGCTCCAGCATCCTGTTTCCCACGCTGCCCAACCAGATGCCCATACAAGCAGGACATGAGGGCAATAGTGGCTGGTATCCAGAGGCATGCTGATTCTGATCTTGAAGGTACTTTCTAGCCATTGTGACTAGTAGCCATTGATGGTGTCATCCTCCCTTAATTTGTCTCCATCAATCCCCTTTTAAAGCCATCCAAGTTGGTAACCATCACTAGGGATGGCGCAGGCACCCAATTCTGTCCTGGAATCTGAAGGACACCCCCCCCCCGCCGCCTTCATTCTTGAGCCCTGCTTGCTGTGCCCCTGCTCATCTCCTGCCCACACTCAGCCCAGTGGCCTCATCAAGCTCCGCAGTCACCATTTTTGAAAAATAAAATGGCAATCGCAAAAATGTGCATATTTGTGCATGCGTGAAAATGCACATTTTTGCACATACTCAGATACGTGCATTTTACAATCATCATTTTATTTTTCAAAAAATTGCGACTGCGAAGCTTGACGAGGTTGCCAGGGTGAGTGTGGGCTGCTCGTCGAGTGCAGGAGGGGCTCAAGTGCAGTCCGGGGACTGGTGAGCAGGGGCAGAGGCTGGGCGGGCACCCGAAAAACCCAGACGGAGGTGGGTTCACATATCCCTATCCACCACCACATCTTGAGGAAGCAAAATACATAGTTTTAACTATGTTCTTGGTGGAGAAGTACCTCCTTTTATTTTAGGGGTGGGTGGATCACTCACCGTCCATTCCGCGACAGTGTCCGTGGGGGGGAGGCGATCCATTCCTCCCCACCAGAATCTTCCAGGGCTTCTCCGCATCTGGAGGATTTCATGGAGCCACACTCCTGCTCTGCGGCGCTGGCAATACAGTAATGGCATCTCCCATTACCATATTCCTTGGGTTAATACAGCTGCAAATGGCGTAGTGGACTCTACTTGCAGCTGTAAGGTGCTAGTTTTTACATAAATAGAGACGTAAATGGCTGCAATTAGGGTAAACTCAGGGCTTTACGGCCACAAGTGGCATTTAATACACCATTTGCGTCTGTGTTAAAAAACACCCCAAACTCTTACTTCCAAGTAAGTGTGCTTAGCATGACAGCCATAATTTCTCTTCAACATTTTCTTTCTCAAAAGTAGGGATGTATGAAAGTCACTTACCTTTCCGCGGATTATGTTCATGGTGGGGGGGGAGGTGTTCCATCCCTCCCCCCGGAATCCTCGACAGGGGGGAGGCGATCCGTTCCCAGGCCAGAGCCGTCCGCAGCCGGATTTCCGGCCGCAGAGGGCTCTAGGTAAAAAACAAAAAAAACGCATATGCAAATGGCGGTGGCTATGGCCGCCACCATTTGCGTTCCCCTTTATTTTTGCCGTAATAGTCTATGTAAATATTTATGTAGACTATTACGGCAAAAATAAAGGGGAACGCAAATAGCGTAGCAGGCGCTATTTGCGTCCCTTTTTGATTCGCCGTTTTAGCCTACGTAAATATTTACATAGACTAAGACGGCGAAAAATAAGGAACACAAATGGCGGCGTTGGTAGCTGCCGCCATTTGCGTACACATTTTGTTTTTTTTAACCGGGATGTGATCGGCTACGTAAGTCTTTACATAGCCTATCACGTTTCTCCAAAAAAAAAAAACAACCCCCGAGAAGACTGCAAATGGCAGCGGCAGCAGCCGGTCAGAAGACCAGCTGCCGCAGCTGCCGCCGCCGAAGTCGCCGCCGGAGCCGCCGCCACCGCCCAGAACATCTGCCCCAGGTAAGTCTCGTCCCGGGGGGGGGATCTGCGGGGGGGCGGGGGGCAGGCCATTCCACCACAGATTTCAGGGGGCCGAATGCACTGGCATTTGGCCTCACCGAGATCTGTGGCGGAATTCTCTGACATCCCTACTCAAAAGTATACTTGTATGGTGTGTGGTATGGCTGTTGTTATTTATTCAGGGGGCATAATAATTATGGTTTCCTTTGTAATATATTGTAACTTTCTGCAATCTTATATCATCAATTGTAAAAATAAATAAGAAAAACAATTTGAAAGTCTTAAAAACAGGGTCTCTCCACTATCAACACTTAATGGCTCACAGATGAGTTATCCTGTGCACCTTCATTGTTTTCACTTTTTGTGTTAAGGCATGACAGTGGATTGTACATTCCCTTGGAAGGTAAAATGTACAATAAGTGTTTAGAGCTTCAAAAGCAAATCTTGGTCAATTTCAAAGAGAAGACTGCAGCTTCAAAGTCTATTGCATTAGCATGTAATGAGCTGAGCTCTTAACTTGTAATACTGATTTGGTGGCTTATCGTATTTTGGTAGGATTCTAGGAAAGAATTTTAGAGAGCTGCTGCAGGCAGGTTCTTTATAGTGTTTTACTTAAGTGTGCATCATTTAGGATCTGATGGCTTCAATTACTGGAAAATCATTGGATTCAAAATCAGCAGTGCAGCCAATTTATCAGAAGTGAATAGATAAAAGCTTTTACCATTCGTCATTTTGGATAATACACAAGATTTGTCTGCCTGACTTTTCAATAGCAGAGAAGCTTACCGAAAGAATGTATATATGGTATTAAATGGGGGGGGGGAGAAGATCTACAAATTCCCATGGCAATGTTACTGCATGGCATTCATCCCATCAAAGCCATGACCTTCAAGTGGGGTGTGGTGGTGTTTTTCTGGTGGTTTGGCAGGACTTGCCTAATTATGGGTATGGTATAGTTTAGGGCCATAGCTATATTTTGACTTTTTTTGTAACTTTATCAGTGGGAGAAGATGAAGCTACAGCAGCCTACCCCAACCTGGTAACCTCCAGATGTTTTGGACTTCAACACCCATCAGTCCTAGTTAGCATGGCCAATGGCTAGAAATACTGGAAGTTGTCGTCCAAAATATCTGAAGGGCAGCAGGTTTGGGAAGCCTGGCCGACAGACTGGCCTTCCCTGTTGCTCAGCCATACCCTTGACCTCTGTCTCCCTAGATCAGGGATGTGGAACATGTGGCCCTCCAGTTGTTGCTGGACTGCAACTTCTATCACCCCCAGCCAGCACAGCCAGTGGTGAAGGATGATGGGGGTTCCAGTCCAACACCATCTGGAGGTCCCCATCCCTCTCATAGTTTATAAGTCTGTGGCCAGGGATTGTCTTATTTTCCATCTTTCTGGGTGCCTTTTAGGAGAGATGAAAATGCTATGAATGAATGAATGAATGAATGCTTCAGGGAGACTTAAAAAAAAAACAACCCTCTCCTCTTGCACTGTGACTCCAGTCCAAACTGAGGGTCTTGCATCTTTTCACCAAAGAAAAAGATGTGAGATCCTCTCATGGACTGCCCATATCATGCCTAGGTTGGTCCTCATGTAAAGGATCTCAGGGGCAAAACAGACATGACTTTAAACTCATATCTACTAGCCATGTCTTTTTTTTCCACTTTTACTCTAGAGGAGATGCAGAGCCCCTGAACTTAAAAAAGTTAAGATCTTAAAAGCCCCCCTACCCCCATGCAAGGGATTCAGTCCAGATTGGGGGGCAGGAGGGGGCTGCACCTACCATAGCTGTCAGACACTGATTTAGGCCATAACCCTATGCATGTTTAGACAGAAAAAAAAGGCCTACAGCTCCCAGTATGCCCCAGCTAGCCATCATGACTGGGTCATGCTGGGTGTTGTAGGCCTTTTTCTGTGTAACCATGTGTAGAATCGCACCCTTAATGTAATGTCTGTTTTGGTCCTTGGCTAGCAGGGCTGGAAAAGTCCGCTGATCTTGGTATAGACAATATTGGGGTAGATTGATCATTGGTCTGGCTCAGTGCCAAGCAGTTTCCTGTGTTTCATTTTATCTTTTATGCCAACAGGCGGGGAAGTGTCAGGTTTCCCTTTTGTTCCCGCTGAACTCCAATAGCAAAATCAAAACACAGACAAGAGGCTCCTATCCACGACTCTTTAATCCTTTTACTTCAGTGGGTCATACAGATGCTAATTGTCAGAACTCACAGTCTACAAAGGAAAAGTCTTCAAGGAGTTCAGA
Organism: Heloderma suspectum; assembly: GCF_057233095.1. NCBI lineage: Eukaryota > Metazoa > Chordata > Lepidosauria > Squamata > Helodermatidae > Heloderma > Heloderma suspectum. Next base: position 78,399,947 of record NC_139462.1, read on the forward strand.
GGGTAACCAGGAAGATTGGAAGTTGCCTACCATTTGAGAAAAGTTGCACACAATTCCCTAACTTAAGGGGTGGGGGGGATCTCTCTCTGTCTTGTGAGGTATCTACGCATAGCTGTTCCCGCTGGGCCAATTGGACAGATCACCTAAGCTCTGCCCCTGCCATCTCTCTCTTGGCCCTGCATCTGCACCTGGTGTCTAAGAATTCAGGCTGTCCAAGCCCCACCTCTCCCTGTTCACTATCTCTCACACAGGTGTGTGAAGAGAGGCTCTCTCCATCCAGCTGAACTATTGAAACCTGAGGAGTCTGTCCCTCCCTGTCTGGAAGAGTCTGGGAAAGTTTCTCCCCAACATTTTCTGGTTCCTTTTCTGACTCTGAGCTACTCTGCCACTGCCTACGCTCAGAGGCACCCCTGACAGGAAGAGCTTGTTTACTAGGAACCAAGAGGAAAGCTTAGCAGCTGTATCTTCTCCTCCTATCTTAGAATGTTTAATGATACAGGCAGGGTCTTCACATTGCAATCTGGCAAGCCTAAAAGCAAACACTTTGTCCTTTTAAATTTGGACAAATAAAACAGCATTTCAGAATAGGCCAAAGGATGAGCGGTGGGATTGGTTCTTCAAAAACCTAAGTACAATTCCATTTCAGAATTTCATGACTGAGGATTATTGGTGAAATGAACACCCGGCCAAAGGCCATGGGACGAGTCCCAAAACTGGGACTCTTGATGGGAATAAGCTTGTAGAGAAGTTGGCAATATTTTGTATTAATAACATGGTCAATTTCATTTTTATATTACTCAAATATGAGTGGAGGTGGTGTAAATTAGGCAGTGGACTCACATCTACTGACCACTTTTTTCACCACCTTATCATCATCTTGTTTGTTAAAAGCATATATATGGAATGAAATTGGCCATTTCAGTGCACTTTGTACAGCAATCAAGACACTGATGTCATTTATATTTGTATTTCCCTGCACAGATGAAGATACATGTTTCTCTGCAGCTAGTCTCAGCCAGTCACCTCCATCACTTTGAATCTCAAGATTTTTGTTGAAAGTATATGATAAGCATGATTGGCCATAAGTGCTAAACTGTAAGCTGCTGCCATCTGCTACGAGAAGGTACTGGGGAAATTACAATAACTTCAAGTGAGTAATCATGTATGGCCAGGTACATTTTCCCTTGCCCTATCTTATAGCCATACCTATTTTATTTATTTTTCACAGTTTAATGCCCAACTTGCAGCAAGGGGAAGCAAAAATTATAAAACTCAATAAAACTTTAGAACAATAGAAGAAACTCTGAAAAATGCATTTTAAAAAAATTCCTTATCCTAGTTTTAGTTTTTGTTAGTTTGTTTGGTTTTTTCATAGCTGTTTGATAAATTACACCTGCCTTCTAACTATGTCAATATCAGAAGAAGAAAAAGGATGCCTGATTTGGAAAGAGTACTGCTGATTTTGCACCTGCAAATGATTGTTGAAATGAATGATAGTACTTACCTGCTAAACTGCCTGATTGGGACTAATCCCATCATTTGTGCAGTATATTCATTGTGGGTGCAGTTGGGAGGAATTAAATTATGCCTGGAAAAATAGAGGATGAGTTGTGACCTACTTTTGAAGGTTTGCTCATCAACTACACTTACCTGGGTACTCACTAGGCATTTTGTGACTAAAGTCTTAAATTCTCATGCCCAACTTTGTTTCTCACTATTTAGTTTCTCCTATAATGTACATTTTTAAAAATTAATTTTTATTGTGAAATTTCAAACCATAAAGAGGAAAAAATGGTCACTACATAGATTTGAATATATCAGTTTCAATACATGCATATGAATTGTGTGTGTGTGTGTGTGTGTGAAAATACAGCTTTCTAAGAATTATCCATAAACCTCAACAAAAGCTGACCAAATACTCATATTAGTATCCATTTGCAAGCGGTGTCTATATACCACCCGTTCAAATGTTGAAAATGCTGTTAGGTCCTCAATCCATTGCATTATAGGAGGTTAGCATTTATCCTTCCAATGTTGTAATATCAATCTTTTAGTTCTCAAAAGGGCACAGAGAATCCATTTGCACTGACTGTGAATTAACTTTCAGGAAGCAGCAGGTAGATAATTTATGAGGACATGTACATCAATAAATATTAAAGAGTGCTCCAGTACAAGGTTTATCCATATAATAACCTCCTCCCCCAGAGAGGCAACTATTGCGCATTGCCAGAACATATGGTTAAAAGAAGCTAGTGATGGAAGGGCACCCCCTCCATCCAGGTTCTCCGGGCACTGCTGGGCACTGCTGAGCCCCTGCCCCCACTCATACAACCCCAGACCCATACTCAATGCCCACCCCATGCTTGCCAAACCACTGTACTCACCAGGTACCCCTCCATGAATGCCATGAGTGCCATTTTGAGGGGGGGAAAGGTGATCACGAAATATGTGCACAACTAGACTTTTGCAAATGGTACTGTGAATGGCCCATATATGCAAGATTACAGGCGTAAATGTCCCATTTATGCAGATAGGTCCCTGGTGAGTGCAAGCGGCTCAGTGAATGTGGGGGGATTGAGCAGGAGTGGGGGCTCAGTGGGCACGGGCAGGGGGGGAGTCCACCAGACTCCCAGACTCAATCGGCCCACCACGCCATCCCTAAAAGAAGCTGTGTTACACCTCCAGCAATTAGCCGACTTAGACAAACCCTTATTCAAGAGATATTGTGGCATCCAATAGAAACAGAATAAAGGCTTTTGCTGAATAAAATGTAACCTGAGATCCATAGATGCTTCAGATATGGCGATCCACTGATCAGGCAAAAAGGGACAACCCAGTTCCCTCTTCCATTCCTGCTTAAGATCCTGTGTATCATATTTATTCACCGATAATACATATTTATAAACATGGATCATGGGTCAATACAATTGATCAGCCTCAATCAGTGCTTCCAATAGTGAAGGAAACTCTGAAGCTGTAAAAGATTGTAACAAACATTGCAACTGCAAGTATTGCCATTCAGCTGTAGCAGGCAAGTCGTATCCAGCATGCAAAGCCTGTAGCAGGCAAGTCGTATCCAGCATGCAAAGCCGAGAACGTCATCAGCAGTGCCCACTTGTTGACTGAAGGTAAAGATCAACTTATTCACCTCAAAATCAACTTATTCACCCAAGTGCACCACAAAAACATAATGTACATTAATCTAGAATGTATCCTTCTCTGAAACTAAAGTAAGAGCTATGCGTACATCAGAGATGGCCAGTCTTGAATCATGGGAGAAGCTAGAGTAAGAGTGAAGAGATGCAGTTACATGTAGGTAGGCTTTATTTCAGTTGTCTAAAGGATTACAGTACCATATTTGGCAGTGTAGATATTTAAACTAGGTTTCTCTATTTGATCGGTGGCTACCAGTCATGAGAGTGATATGCTACCTCCAGAATCAGGGACAGCAGGCATCTGAATAGCAGTGGCTGAGGAACAACAGTGGGTGGGAGTAGCCCTCAGGGACTACTTTGGGGGCTTCCCATCTGATTGGCCATTGAGGGAAACAGGATGCTGGACTAGATAGGGCTTTGGTTGGCTCCATCAGGGTTCTGCTCCTGTTCTTGTGACTGACTGTCCTATTAAAGCTGATGGAAGTATACTAATCTTATTTATTTATTTCATTTATATCTGAGCTTTCCTTCAAAGAGCTCAAGGTGACATACATGATTCTCCCTCAATTCTATCTTCATAAAGACCCCATGAGGTAGTTTAGGCTGAGAGATAGCAACTGGTCCAAGATTAACCAGGGAGCTTCATGGCTGGGTGTGATTTGAACCTGGATCTTCTGTGTCCTAGTCCAGCACACCAACCATTACACGACATTGGCTCAGTGCTAGTATTTTGTCTTAAATGCTTATACATTGTGATATAACTTCCCTTTTAATTCTTCTATACACAACATACACAATTCAGAGGTAAAGCAGGAACATCATGATATAACATAACTCCAGATGTTTCCATGTTATAATCCATGCTTTAGTTCTATCTACAAGGATTTGCTTAGAATGCTGCCACAGTTTGACTCAAGCAGTTACATACAATCTAATTATCCCAGTGACAAATGAACACTTATTATTTATAAAGCTTCCCCATTAAAAATGTTGCTAATGCTCAATGAAATGATTCCTATATTTTCAAATTGAAGTCACGAACTACTTGAATTAGCCATAATAATGTAGCAATTCAAATAACAGATAACAGCTTTTGATGGCTCTGCAGCCAATAAGTATCATTGTGATTACCAAAACGGTGGAAATTTCCATTTCCTTCTAATTATTAACTTCCAGTTGACAGCTATCGAATGTGTACAGAAATGTAATACAATTTTGGCTATCTTTATTATTCACAGTGAAATGAGAGGATTAAATTATTCATTTAGGTTTATAAAGTGATCATTCTCCAAAGCTAGGCTAGAACAAACCATTGAACTCAACAATTTAAGGAAGGAATTTGCCATTTTAGCTTTTGCTACATAGTACTGATGTTTTTGTGTAATTGGAGAGGAGAAGACTAGGGATGGATGAACCCATTGCGGTCCAAGTTCAGTGGGTGCTCCAGCCGCCACTGCCACCACCACCCCCCGCCTGCTCAAGCCAGGCTGCATGAACCCCTGGAGAGCTCAGCGAGCGGTCCAGGAGCATGCTGCAGCTGCCCGCTCCTCTAAGCAAGCTGCCATCTTTTACTCAAGATGGGGCTCTGTTTTTTCATACTTTTATTATTCCGCACAACGGTGGCCGGAAAGGGCCGTTTCCACAATGTTAAGGGGCTTCTAATGTTGTAGAACTGGCCCTTTCTGGCCACGCTGTGCACAACAATAATTCTCCAAAAATATAGAGCCCCATGTCATGTAAAAGGAGCTCTGTATTTATACTGGGGGCGGGAGGATCGCTCCTGTCTCCCCACATCCATCCCGGGCCAGCTATGCAGGGGCAGCAGCTTGACAAGATGAGGAAGGCAAGAGGCGCTTCCCTCTCACCCGCCTCCTCCTGTCAAGCCACTGGCTTCATGTAGCTGGGATGAGGGGGAGAGAAAGAATCACTCTCCCCCATTCCCCGCTGAGCCGTGAGCCAGCGACTCTTTGTTTTTTAGTTATTTAAATAAAACCTTGTGCACAATGTCAATGGGCAGTTTGTGTCCATAGACGTATACACAAAAAAGCACCATGAATCTTGTATATATGGGGATTCATGGCGCTTTTTGCACATAGACTTATACACAAAAAGTGCTGTGACTCGCCAATATACAGTACACAAGATTCACAGCACTTTTTTGCATATAAGTCCATGAACACAGACTGCTGATCACTATGTTTTTTAAAAACATGGCAATCGCAGCAGAGCCATATGGGCCTGGGTAAGGTCCATGAGTAAGTTGTCCTGGGTAAGTTGTCCAGGGACCAGAAAGTGGGGGGAGGGCTCGGGTGCAGCTCGGCGGGCATGGGTGACAGTGGTCTGAAGGATTTGTGGACCGAACTGTAGGGATGTACGAATTGTGTACCTTCCGTGCCACTTGACTTCCACAGTTTGCGGCCAGTGCTCTGTACCGTCGTTCGCAAGCCCCCGGAATTCTCCTCTTTTTTTTTCTGCTCCAAGAAGTACAAAGATAAATCCGTCTGACAGCTGTAATTCTGGTGCCCAGCCATCTCCGTGAGTCTGCATAACTTCTGTAAGAAAGGCGATTTTTAGTAGATATGTACGTATTTTTTCCCCTGCCCTGCGACGTGCAGTAATTACTTTCAGCCAAAACACTTCCTCCTCCTAGGGGCTTCCCAAAACAAGGCTGCCCTAGGTGTGCCTGAGCGATGCACTCTTTGTTTAAAGCAACGCTGTTTGAAAGAAAGAAAGAAAGAAAGAAAGAAAGAAAGAAAGAAAGAAAGAAAGAAAGAAAGAACATTTTAAAATGACCATGCCAGTCTGGAGCCCTGCACGAGGTATTTTGCTCCCTGCTAAGCTTTCTATTTCCACATCCAGCGTTGTTGTTGACGTTATGAGGCTAAAATGGAGAGGAGAACCAACTCTGTGCATGTTTACTGAGAAGTAAGTCTTACTGAGTTCAACCCCACCACTCCTACACACGTCAGCACCCCACTTATCCCCAGCTCAGCATTCCCAGCATCTTTAGGTAAGGAGATGGAAAGAACCCTGCCTGAAATCCTGGACAGCCACTGCTGGTCAGTGTCAATAATACTGAGCTAGATGGACCAGTGGTCTGACACAGTATAAGGCACTTCTCTTGTCCCTATGCTCATCCATAACACCGACCCATACTCCAAGGTCAACACTGGAGGGCCTGTTTGTGTGCTCACCTGCAGAACAATTAGACTGATGTGCCCAAGGGATAGAGCCTTCTCAGTAGAGGCTCCCTGCCCTATCATTACAGGAAGGCCCTAACAAGTTACCTCTTTATAAGTAATATAACTGACTCAGGGCTTTACTGGGTGCTGTTGTATACATGGTGCTATCCAGTTTCAATTGTTAATTTTGACGTCATTATTGTTTTATTGTATGATGTGGTTTGAAATTTTGTACACCACCCACAGAGGGTTTCCCCTAAAAGATGGCTTATAAATGGTTTAAATTATAGTTTACCTTTTCATACTGGTGCACAGAATGGAGCTTTCATATCCTTTTCCTGTCCCTGACTTGATTTCATCTAGTTGTAAGGTAGCCTTTACCCACAATGAAACCAGAGCAAAAATAACTAAGAACTATTCTACACATTCAGCGGAATCACAGGGCCACTGGGGCTGTACCAGTTCAGAATGCAGGTGTAATGACAGCATTCCCTGCACGTAGAAAAATAACCGATCAGGGAGAAGGTTGGAGTGGAGCCTGTCTCCTTCAGGCTTGCTAGGGAAATTGAATACTAAATGCTGATACAATACAAATATGTAATTATTGTTGGAAAAGAAGGATAAGTGCAGATATGCTTAATCAGGAAGGGAATTTGCTAGCATACACATGCTATGGGGTGTTCAGTTATGCAGTGTATGTATATGTTTGATGCAATACCGAATTACATGTAGCAAATTATTAATCTTGCTCTCCAGCTTCTTAATTTGTTACATTTGTGTTTTGTATATCATGTGTTAATTGTCTGTTATCACATAATATACATAATACATTCAGAATATATTTCTCTTATCTTATGGATCTTTTCCAGTCTTTTGTGTGCGGGGGGCGGGGGAGAGATTACAGTACTTCTTGGTATCTTTACTTTCAGTCTGATCGAGACATATCAAGTCGCCTTTTGCCCTGAGCCTGTTGTCAAAATGATTCCCTGTGTCGCAGTACCCCAAGCCCTAGTAAAAGGTCTCCTAATCAGTTTCAGTCAAGGTCCTGATTAATGCATTTCTCCCTTGGGAAACATTAGCAGAGAGTCTGATGGAAGCAAAAATAGGAACACACCAAATTCTAGGGATGTACGAAAGTCACTTACCTTTCGCAGATTATGTTGATGGTGGGGGGGAGGCGTTCCGTCCCTCCCCCCGGAATCCTCGATGGGGGGGGAGGCGATCCTCCGCAGCCAGCTGTGCTCCGCGGCAGCTCCGCAGAGCAGCCGGCCAGGCCCAACCAGGCCAGAGCAGTTTGCAGCCGGATTTCCGGCTGTGGAGGGCTCTGGGGGGGGGGAACGCGTACGCAAATGGCAGCGGCTATGGCCGCCGCCATTTGTGTTCCTTATTTTTGCCGTCTTAATCTACGTAAATATTTACTTAGACTAAGACGGTGAAAATAAGGGGAACGCAAATAGCGTAGCGGACGTAAATATTTACGTAGACTAAGACAGAAAAAATAAGGAACGCAAATGGTGGTGGCCGTAGCTGCCATTTGCATACATGGTTTTGTTTTTAAACCCACCCAGCCATGATAGGCTACGTAAATCTTTACGTAGCCTATGACGTCTTTTTTTTTTTTTAACAAGAGTGGAAATGGTGGTGGCGGCAGCCGTTAGGAAGACCAGCCGCAGCCGCCGCAGCCGCCGCCACAGCCGCCGCCTCCCAGAACATCCACCCCAGGTAAGTCTCGTCCCGGGGGGGATCCGCGGGTGGCGGGGGGTGGCAGGCCGTTCCAACACGGAGTTCGGGGGGCCGAGTGCGCTGGCATTCGGCCTCACCGAGATCTGTGGTGGAATTCTCTGACATCCCTACCAAATTCAGATGCTAGCTCTTGAGGAGAAGCCTTGGTACACGGATTCTCTGTCTTCTCGGGTGTGAAATCGATGGGTCCCTGCTGACTCTAGCTAACAGAACCCTTTGCTGAGCAGCTGAGCACAGACCTGCACAATTAGTGTGTGTTTACTCTCATCCATCCATGTCACCCTATTTGTGCTCTGTTGCACTTCAGGTTTCCGTTAATCCAAGCAGACTCACACTGGCAGACTTCAGCCCACCTAGTGTATATGCGTATCATCTCGTTCCCCTAGCCAAGGGTTGCAAAGTTATTTTTTTTTATTGTTTTATATTTTTAAGTTCCATTTCACATGGAAACGTCTGAGACATCCCCAGAAGTGCTGCTTGGAGGAGACACAGATTTGAAAGAGGGGAACAGTGTGAGAGTTATTAGAATTAATCACAGATTGCATGAATGTCTCCAATTGTCAAAATTTGCCACATTGGAGAAGTCCTGTGTCTCGCAAGACTTCGCATGCCAACTCCACTAATAAGACAAACATAAAAGAGCAGTGAATGTATTACTCAGTATTTCGGCAATGCCTTTATTTAATTAATCCTTTTGAATGTCATTCTGTCAGGGACAATTCGTTTGTTAGCAGCAACAGCAATGGTTGTGAGTGACAGTTTGAGTTTCCCCACTATGTCTGCTTTACTGAATTTCAGCTGATGTTCTGATAGTGCGCATTATGACTTTTTAGCATAGCTGTTATTGACTCAATAGTACATGATCAAAAACCAGAACTTCTGTCTGGTTGAATAGGCTAAATTGTGGTAGGAATGCCAAGGCTTTCCCCCACCCCTTCAGCTTGAGCATTATTACCCTCCAAAGCAAAGAAACACTGAGGTGTACACATTATTCTCCCTCTCTCGTATTTATAGTGTTGCTATTGAAGATGAAACAATTTAGCACTTCTGTAGCAACTGGATTTTGATTTCTGGATGAAAGGAAGAAAAAGAGGCAGACTCTCAGGTAGTATGTTGCCAAACTTATGAATTCTATTTTGAATGCATCAGCCATCTGGCTCAGTCATAGTATGATAGGAAACAGCAAAACAGGACATTGAAACTGGATTTTGCTCAACTTCTGATTTAGGCAAGAGCCCATGTCCTGAGTTACTAAGATTCTAATTAAGATTTCTTCATCCAGATCAACTCTTTCATTTATTTGAAATTAAAAACTTTTTAATTTTTCCCCCCAAATTCAGCTTAAGCTGAAGTACCATTTGCCTATAAGAAATCCTCCCCCTTTCCAAGCCTTGATAGAGGCCATCTATTAAGTAGTAGCTTTGGTGGCACAAGAAATATCTATTTCTTCCTTTTTTTTCCTTTCTGTGCAGCCATAAGGGATATAGTGTGATACCCCTATTTGTAGGATTGTATATGAATTGCTATTTGCCTTTTAAACCACTGGGGATTGAAGCGCAGGTCCTCGAGTCGAATGCAGTATTCTTTTCTTTAATCCTGAAGCAAGATTTACTCTAGACACATCCTAGCATAAACCACGTAAGGGATTTTCCTCAGAACATGACATTCTACATTATCCTCATGAGGGACACTCTCTTGTTTATATTAACAAGCTATTGCAAATACCCTCACATAGGTCAGTGGAAAAGAACGTAAGCAACACCTAAAAAGCGACAGACAGCTATTTTAGAGTGCAGCTCTAGCTGGACAAGCTTCCTAGCAGGGCCATGGCTCTGTTTGCCATAAATTGTACAGCTGTGAATGAATAACATCTTTAGAACACTTTATAGTTGCATTAGTAAAGGTGGATTATTCTAACGTTTGGGTCTTGAATATGTATGTGCACGTTCCCTGTTGAAACCCTCTTGAAATGAATAGGCCTTCTGCTGCTAAGCACTTTCAGAAATTGTAGCCTATCAGCATCTGAGATTCTGCATATCCATATACTCTCAAAGAGGCTTCCACATCTGGAGCAAGGCACAGTTATGGGGTGTGTCTGTGTGTGTATGTGTGTAATGCTTTTATATACGAATATTCCTTAGCTTCAGGCTGAATCAACACATAGCAGTTTTACTATTGTCATATTGCAGTGATAACTATGGGTGCCCATTGGTGTCATGTGCACCAATAGTTATCATTGCAATAGGATAATGGTAAAACTGCTGTGTGTAGATTCAGCGTCAGATAAAGGGTTATTGAAAATATTAATACCTTTCACAATAATAGGACTCTTTTTTTCCCGGGGAAAGAGTTGAAAATATAATGTCATTGAGAAGACACTGCTATTCTGAATTTTGACCCTCCTTCTAGGTCATTTTAAACAACTTTGTAGATATGTTATTCCTGCATCATTTTCAGGAAAAGCAACACCACATTTGTAAAGGTAGATGCCATTGTGAGTTAAAACTTGAAATAAGATAAATTAGAACAGTCTTCCCCAACCTGGTACTTTCATGGTGGTTTGGACTTCAACTCCCCATCAGCCCCAGCTAGCATAGTCAATGGTCAGGAATGCTAGGAATTGTAGTCCAACACACCTGGAGGGCACCACGTTTGGGAACGCTGAAATAGAAATTTGTGAAGGAGCAGTACAAGGAATTTGCTTTAGCACTCGGGCCCACAATATATTTTGTTGTGGTGAAATGGTAGAGGGCAGCCTAGCATTATCTTTTCCTCTCTCTCTTTCTCTGGGGTTCATCACATGGACCTTTTATCCTGCTATGGCTCTCTCTCGGAAGTTTGCGGGCTCTTTGGATGACACTGTTACCCTCCAGGGTGTCTCCCACCATTTCCTCCGGCCTATCTCATGTTTTCCCCAAACGCAAAAAAAAAGTATTTTTTCCAGCCCACAGAACGGGAGCCCTATGACCTCCCTGTGAAATTATCCATTAGCAGAAGAAATTGCGGTGTCTGCCTCCTGTGGGTGTTCGTTTTCAGTTGTTGGGGAGCATGGTCAGGATGAGATTTGACAGGTGCGAGGGCAAGAATCACCTGCCAATTGTGTCTCCTGCCTCTGCATTTCTCAGTTGGAGGGAGGAGAGGGTAAAATGCCTCCCTGCAATGAAGGGAGACACATCTGATCCCCCACCCCACCAAGCTCAGAAGCAATGTCCTCTGTTGTTTCAGAGCACCCTATTAAGTTCAGTGGGGCTTACTCTCAAGTAAGTGTGCTGAGGGTTGCAGACTTACAGGGTGATCTTATGTCTACTCAGAAGTAAGTCCCATTGAGTTCAATGGGGATTACTCCCATGTAAGTGTGCCAAGGGTTGCAGACTTACAGCACAATCTTACATTTTATGTCTACTCAGAAGTAAATCAGAGGTTTCCTGGGAGCTGCAAGAAAAGAGTACAGCAGAAGTTAAGCTACGGAAACAAAAACCCACACCCACCCCGCTCCTTTGCACACATGCCAGGGAGGAAGGAAGGCACTCCCTCAGTTGAAACCACATGGCTGCCACGTAAAGGAGCCCTTCCTAATCCCGCAAAGAAACCGAAAGCAGAAAGATCCAGAAAGGATGTGGGGGTTTGCGGGGGGTTTGCTTAATGTAGAAACACCCTCTGACATAAAGGTAATGTTTACCTCCAGGTCCTTACCTGAGCCACCTTCTCCTCACTGCCACCGTGCCTCTGCTGCCACCCCCACCGCTGCGCCGCCACTTCCTGAGGCCTGGACGTGCAGCAACTCTTCTTGCAGAGAGTCGCCATTTTAAAAATGGCAACTCCCTGGAAGAAGAACAGTCACTGCGCGTCCAGGCCTCAGGAGGCAGCAGCAAAAGCAGCAGCAGAGGCAGCAGCGGCCCAGGTAAGGAGCTGGGGGGTTGCGTGCAGGCGTTGGGGGGGAACTCGCTTCGGGGCCAGGGCCGAAGCAGGTTGGGCCCCCCTGAATCTGCCCAAGCCGGATCGGGCCCGCAGCTTCCGAGTCAGATCGGGGGGTCCCTGCACAGCCCTAAATATCAGTTCATGCTAGAGAGCAACATAGAGCAAAGCTAGAATCCATTTAAAAAAAAAACAAAATTCTCATCTACTTTTCAGAAACTAAGAGCCTCCTCTCACACACTGAGCCTTTAGTGAATAGAGTGGGTAAGCATTTCCTATCAGTAGGCTATCTATCCATTCCTAGGATTTGATAGGATTCCTGTCAATCAATGCTCAGGACTAATAATCGTACCCATTTTATTACTTTTTGACAGCGGCTCCTTGAAGTGTGTTCTTTTCCTGCCTGTTTCGTATTTTAAAATTAAGGCAGAGAAGTCAAAGAGCACCGCATTTTTCATAAATGCTCTGAAGTCTGTTAACCTATAATAGTTTTAACAGGCTCTAAGAGCAGATAAACCACAATTTCATAAAGTAATGTACATTGCTGGATGTGGAAAGAATCTGTCAGCAATTTTCACCCAGAGCTCAGTAATTCTGGGTCTCCTAATGTGAATACCCTACAGCTAATGAGTGCTACCAAGTCACAGTTCAAGAGTTAGTAATGGGTTCTTTTTAGCTAATTGAAAAGATATCAGCAAAACTAACAGTGAGAACCACAAACTTGCTCCCAGTTTGGCCTAAACTCAGGCTATTTGGAGCTGGTTTCATGAGGCATAAAATATAAAACGGAATTCCAATGGAGATTTTTTTTTTTAAGTCTCTGTATTATAAATATACGCTGTATTGTATTTGCCAGACAAATGCAACACAACATGGTATATTTTGGTAAGTTATTCTTACCCCATTTTGGTAAGTTATTCAGCTTGCCAGCACAATTTGTATTAAGTAGGGATGTACGAAAGTCACTTACCTTTTCGCAGGGGTGATTTGCGGTGGTGGGGAGGTGCTCTGCACCTCCCCCTGAAATCCTACCCCGGCCAACTCCGCTCCACGGCAACTCCGCAGAGCCGCCGGCCGGGTGCATTCGCAGGCGTCTGGAGCCTGCGGACGCAAATGGCGGTGGCTACAGCGGCCACCATTTGTGTTCATGTTTTTGGCCATGATAGGCTATGTAAATATTTACATAGCCTATCACAGCCTCCGCAGGGGCGCAAATGGCGGCTGCTATGCCATTTGCGCCCCTGTTTTTTTGCCGTGATAGGCTATGTAAATATTTACGTAGCCTATCACGGCAAAAAAAAACAGGAACGCAAATGGCGGTGGCTACGGCATTTTTTTTTTTTTGCCATGATAGGCTACGTAAATACTTACGTAGCCTATCATGGCCTAAATGGGGAAGCGAATGGCAGCTGCAGAAGCGGCCACCATTCGCAAAGCAGTGCGAACGGCACCAGGTAAGTGCTCTGTTTCGCGCGCCTTTCGCAGGGTGGGGGCGTGGGGGGCTTTGTTCCTCCATGGATTTCGGGGGGCCGAATGCCCTGGCATTCAGCTTCACTGAGATCTGTGGCGGAATTCTCTGACATCCCTAGTATTAAGTTAAAGATTGTGAAATTCCAAATCAAGTCATTTTAGTTAGGTGTTAAATAGCTGACATTTACATTTCATCTTTTCTGTTTTGATCATCTTTCCTGGATGTCCTGAGAGCTTCAGCAATAGGGCAACTCATTAATAAATACATTTATAAAAGTGAATTAAACATTCCTGGAGACTAATTACTTTATTTATTTGATTGATTGATTGATTGATTGATTAGCTGCCCATCTGGCCAGCTACCCGGCCACTCTAGGAGACGTTCAATACAAATAAAAACATTAAATACAACAAATTTACATAATCAGCTTAACAAAACAACATTGCTCTAAAAAAAAAACCCTAACCCACCCCAAATGCCCACCTGAGCAGCCAGGTTTTCAAAGCCCAGTGGAAGCTCATCAAAGAGGGGGGACATGGTGGAGGTCAATAGGGAGGGAATACCACAGAGTGGGGGCCACCACAGAAAAGGCCTTCTCCCCAGTCCTCACCAGCCTAGCTCTCCTGGCTGATGGGACAGACAGAAGGCCTACCAAGGCTGATCTCATTGAGTGTTGTTGGAGGTGCTCCTTAAGATAGACTATGCTGGAACCATATAGGGTTTTAAAGGTCAATGCCAACACCTTGAATTGGGCCCAGAAAACCACTGGCAACCAGTGCAACTCCTTCAGCACTGGAGTGATGTAGTCTTGCCAACAGCTGCCTTTAATCAGGCAGACCACCATGTTCTGCACCAGCTGCAACTTCTGAACCATCTTCAAGGGCAACCCCACATAAAGCACATTACAGTAGTCTAGGTGAGAGGAGACCAGGGCTTGAATTACTGATAGGAGCAAATAGTTAAGGAGGTAGGAGCACAGCCGCCGTATCAGATGGAGTTGGTGCAGCGCCGCCTGGCTCATGGCTGACGCCTGAGCCTCCATGGACAGCTGGGAGTCTAAAATGACCCCCAGGATGCGGACCTGGTCCTTTGAGGCAGCCGCACCCCATTGAACACCAGGTCAACGTCCCTCAACTTCCCCTTGTCTCCCACAAAAGTATTTCAGACATTTGGATAGGGATGTCAGAGAATTCCGCGACAGATCTCCGTGAAGCCGAATGCCAGTGCATTCGGCCCCCCGAAATCCATCGCGGAATGAAGCCCCCACCCCCCACCCCACGAAAGGCGCGCGGGACAAAGTCCCCGCCACCCCCACCCCACGAAAGACGCGCAAAACGGAGCACTTACCTGCTCCCGTCCATGCTGCTTTGTGAATGGCGGCCGTCCTGTGGCCGCCATTCGCTTCCTCCTCTTCATAGCCATGATAGGCTACGTAAATACTTATGTAGGCTATCATGGCTAACGCAGGGATGCCATTTGCATCCCTGTGGAGGCCATGATAGGCTACGTAAGTATTTACATAGCCTATCATGGCGGGGGGGGGAACCCACGTACGCAAATGGCAGCGGCTACCGCCATTTGCATACGCTGGGGTTTTTCCCCCTGCCGTGATAGGCTACATACATATTTACGTAAATATCACGGCTCAATACAGGGACACAAATGGCGGTGGCTATGACAGCTGCCATTTGCATCCCTGCAGGGCTGCCCAGTGGCCGGATGTCCAGGCAGAATTCCGGGGGGAGGGATGGAGCGCCTCCTCCCCACCGCGGATGCCCCTGCGTGGAGCCAGGTAAGGGATTCGTACATCCCTACATTTGGACAGGGTTTCTACAGCCAACCTGCCAAGGGTCTGAAATCTCCTCCCCCAAAGCTACCTTCTGATACCTGCCAGAGAGGAAGGAACGAAACCACCGTAATACAGTGTCCCCTATGCCCAACCCCTCTAAGCAGTCCAGAAGGATACAGTGGTCGACGGTATCAAAAGCCACTGAGAGATCGGGGAGAACAAGGAAGGAGCATTCACCCCTATACAGAGCCTTTCCCATATCATCCACCAAGGCGACCAAGACCATTTCTGTCCCATGCCCAGGCCTGAAGCCCGATTGAAATGGATCCAGATAATTGGCTTCTTCCAAGCGTGCCTGCAACTGTAACACCACCACCCGCTCAATCACCTTGCCCGAAAACAGCAGATTCGAGACCAGGCAAAAGTTGTTCAAGTCTTGGGGATCCAAGGAGGGCTTCTTTAACAGTGGTCTTATCACCACCTCCTTGAGGGCTGATGGCATCACTCCCTCCTCAAGAGAGGCATTCACCACTGCATTGATCCCCTATCTAAGTCTCTCCCTGCAGCTCATAGTTAGCCAAGATGGGCAAGGATCAAGTAAGCAGGTGGCCAGCCTTAAAGATGAAAGCACCTTGTCCACATCCTCAGAAGGAAGAAGCTGGAACCGATCCCGCACAACTGGTCTGCCACTGGCTGCCCCTTATTCACTAACTGTATCCACAGTGTGCAGAATAGCACTTCTGATCTGGTCGATTTTATCTGCAAAGTGCTTTGCAAACTCATCACAGGAGTCTTTAGAATGCTCCATTGGTTTCGGAACAAGTGGGCCAACCAGGTTCCGGACCACTTGGAACAGCCTCCTGGGACAGCACTCTGCGGATGCAATAGAGGCAGCATAAACATTCTATTTTGCTGCTCTTATCACCACATGGTAAGCTACAGCTCTAACCCATGTCCAATAGTCTTCAGAGTGAGATTTCCTCCACCGGCACTCTAGCCATCTCATGTCCTGCTTCAGAGCTTGCAACAGTTGGGTGAACCATGGTGCAGCCTGAGCAATGTTCAGCGGGGGGAAGGTGTTTTGGAGCCATCCAGTCTAATGCCCCAGTGGTTGCAGCATTCCAGCCATCCACCAGGGTCTCGACCAAGCGGCTGTTTGCTTGCTCCAAAGAATCCCCAGGATCAGTCAGGAATCCATTTGGATCCATAAGACACCTGGGGCAGACCATCCTAATGGGTCCTTCACTCCTATGGAGGGGTTGTGGAACCAAGAAGTCCAACCCCACCAGGTAGTGATCTGACCATGACGGGGTGGTGGATATACCCCTAATTTCCAGAACACTCCCCACCTCTCTGGAAACAAACACAAGGTCTAACGCATGACCGGCTACATGGGTGGGCCTAGCTGGAATAGGGTGCAGCTCCCAGGAAGTCAGGGTCTCCATGAAGTCCCAAAGTGCCCCCACAAGGATGGCCTCCAAATGTACATTGAAGTTTTCCAACACCAACAAGTTAGGGGACTTCACACGCACATCAGAGAACACCTCAAGCACCTCAGCCAGGGAGACTGTCATGCAGCGGGGTGGACGGTACATGAGCAGAATCCCTAGTCTGCTCTTCAGGCCTAACCTCTAGTACATGCAGTCAGCAACCCTGGTCTCCCAGAGATGGAGTCTAGTGAGGGCCGAGGACTCCCGGTAGGTAACAGCCACTCCTCCTTGACCCCCAGCCCTGGGCTGCTGTGCTTGAGAAAATCCAGGCAGGCAAATGGCTGCAAGATTGGGAGCAGCGGCTTCATCTAGCCAGGTCTCTGTAATACATGCCAGGTCCACACCCTCATCCAGGATCATGTCATGAATGAGGGAGGTTTTCTGGGTAACAGACCTGGCATTGCAGAGCAGCAAACGAATGCCAGAAGATGGAGTCATGCCAGATCCACACCCTCATCCAAGATCATGTCATGAATGAGAGATGTTTTATGGGCAACAGACCTGGCATTACACAGCAGCAGACGAGGATGGAGTCATGCATCCCCCAGCCATCTTTTGGCTCTGGACAGGCCCAGAACGGGGGACCAAAAGACAGAGATTTTATGTTTTTATTTAGGGCACAAATCTATGCATGTTTGGACAGAAAGAAGACCTACAACTTCCAGCATGCCCCAGGGACATTTTCTGTTTAAACATGCATAGGATTGCACCTGTAATTCCCTTCTCTTCTATCCAATCGCCCCCCCCCCTTCATTTTCATATTAACTAAAAAAAAAAAAATTCTTATGGGCTAGAGAGCCTACCTGTATGTAGTGGTGTCAATCCTGAATGGGGTACCACTGCGAAAGCTGGTTAGTATATTGTATTTGTTACAAATAATTTGTATATTAAAAGTTATCCCCAAAGCTGGGTCTGAGTGTGAGAAGTATATTGACTCAACGAGATCACCCCTTGGTTAATGATAGGGGTTTTTGGGGAAACCAGCTAAAACACGAGGATCACCATCTGACACCATACTGACTGTATTCAGAAAGCTCACAAATATTTACATGTTGGCTCTGTACTGTGGTGAGCCTAATTTGTAGTCCAGACTTTTGCCACTTTTTGTGGCATATTCCTAAAATGTTAGAGATGCTCAAATGAATATTGCTGCACTCTAAAAATCATCATCCTCATATAGCATTAAGTTGTGAAGGACACTAGACTGAGAACTAGAAGCGACAAGTGTGGCATTGCTGTCAGAAAGGCCACCCTACTTCAAGATGGTCTTTCTCTTCCCAGAATATGTAGTTATGGAAATGTGTGATGCAACATCAAGGTGTTGTGCCGCTGCTGCCACATTGGCAGCTAATAACTGGGAAAGGGGCCAATTGCATGGCCGGGTATCCATGGAGGATTATAGGAAGGTAACATAGTTTAGTGATAGAGCACATGTTTTGCGCACAGGAAGTATAATTCAATCCCTGGCATCTCCAGTCAAAAGGGAATGTTGGCCACTGCCTCACTGAGGATCAGAAAACTGGTGATGAGAAAGTCCACTTCCTGAAATCCTAGAGAACTGTTGCTGGCCAGTGTACACAGTATTGGGTTAGGTGGACAAGTAGTCTGACCAGGTATAAGGCAGCTTCCTGCAATATTTGTACATGCCCCTTCACAGCTGTATGTGCTGAGAGCTCTTTCACCTGATCAAGAACCTCGGACAATTGGTGTTGCCAGTCATGTGAAGGAGCCATGCATGCATAGCTCCCCTTTCTCACTCATGCCAAACTCAGGGCTGCCATGGGGCATGACAGGTGGAAGTGGGCAGGAAATATGTACATATGAATAACTCTATCATTATGTCCTGTTTTTCCATAACTACACATTACAGAGAGAGAGAGAGAGAGAGAGAGAGAGAGAGAGAGAGAGGGAAATGGGTACTTTGATGTAGGGATGCTGGAGAAATTTGAGACGGATTAAAATGAGCTCAGATTTCTAAGAATCCGACCTGTGGAATCCCCTGAAGAACAACCCCCTGAGGCCGCATGGAGTCTGTGGACTTTTGGATGATTTTTTTACTTTCCCGAAATTTATGCATATAAATCCATAGAAAAATATGTAAGTTTCTGCTGAGGAAACATTGAATGAAATAGGGGACAATACACTAAATGTTACATACTGAGGTAAATTATGTAAATACTTACGTAATGATGAAAAAATAATGCATGTGTCTGTGGGTGGATGACAGAACGAAAGGCACCTGACAATCTGCAAAACACAGACAGAGCAGATTTTACAAAGTCCGTACATCCCTACTTTGATGTGGGCTTGCTATTTTCAGCAGCAAACCATGTTTGCCAGCCCAGGTATCCTTGCCCTGAAAGAGGCACTCAGTTGCAATGAACTCTTCTTTGCTCTGCTTCTTCATAGGTTATTTAGCTAATTTGACATCAGATCATTACTTTTCACTGCACCTGCTTTCCTACAATGTGCTTTACTATGTGCTGATTACTGAACCAGTGGGATATAGAAGGAAATTCTACCTATGGAAATCATTGAATGAATAAGAGAAAAGAGATTCCAGTAAGATAGTTAAAGCAACAAAAATGTGGGTGGCAGAGCAAGGGGGGGGAGCATTTAAGCTTTGCAAATAAATGGTTAAAAGTACTTTTCTGAATTCTAGTTATAAAATGCAAAGGACAATTACATATGTAAGTGTCCTTCACCACATGCACACACACCCTTCTCATCTAATAAGAGGTAAAAACTGAGTGCGGGGGAGGGGGGCTCCCTTGACTAGTGCAAGGGTGGCATAACTCTTCCCATACTAAATATATTCTTCTATGGCTAAGAAATGCAAATGATAGTTTTATGAAGTCCTCGGAAGTATACAAAATGTTTTAATGAGTAATAATTGGAATGCAAGAATAATGGTTCAGTGTATTGTGTCATCTGGAGTTCAAGAGGTATGTGATGTAAGTAGTTATATAGATTTTTCAAGATTAAAGGTAGGGAAACGAACATGCTGTTTAATGTGGGTCAGAGCATATCCTCCATGAAAAGTGCATCCTTGAATTTATCACTTTGTAACAACTACAATTACGATATTATAGAAGTCCATTAACAGGGAAAAAGATCTTTCATTCAGTGCCTTGACATGTTTTTCTGGTTTAGTGAATGATGAAATTCAATTTCCATTCTAAAGTGTTAGATTAAATCTTCAAGAATACAGATGATATTAACTAATTGTACAACTTTATTAGCAACACTATACTCTGATTTAGGATTCTGACTTGACCAATATTTCTTTGTCCTTTCCTTTTTTTAATCATCTCAATGCTTAATCGACTCGTCACTTGTAGAAAACAATTGTGTACTGAATTCAAAGGATTTGTTCTGAAAATGGGGGGAATATTTTTGTAACCGTCACTTTATGTGACTCCCCTGGCAGATCCTGTGGAAGGGGCAGAAAGGGGTTTCTACCTACAAGCCACAAGGCATCCATCCAGTTTACCTTGCATTTGGGCTCACATTTGAGTTGAGATGGCTAATCTGACTTTGAGTGAGATACTAATCGCAGGCATGTCACCCAGCACCCTTTGGGCCCTTCACCTGAGCTTTTAGTGCAATCTGTTCTGGGTGGAAGGAAGTTGATACTAGTGGAGAGATGGAATTATACCACTCTGTAGTCAACACAACTCTCAGTGATCTCTGGTTATTCCAGCAGCTGCATGGGATAAGTCTCTCGGTTCCAGCATTGCAAGTATTTTGATCCTGGGCAGAAACATTCTATGGATCTCTGTACCCAGAATGCCCCTCCATCATTCTGGTTTACTCAAACTTGTCACTGGCAACAGGGAACACTGGTTCTAACATTTATATCCCACCCACCCACCCCCCCACCCCCAGTAGCTTTTAGCCTCACTTGGCCAGGTAAGGAAATGTAGGACAGGGACTTAATTTGTTGATGGTCAAAATGGAAAAGGTAGGGTGGGTCATGAATAGCCAAGCCCACCACAGCGACCTTTGGGGGTTGTCAGAATTGCATAGCTTTGTTCGATATTTCAATTCTTATTTTCAAACTAGGAAAACACACATAAAGTGGTTGGAGAGTGTGTGGAAATATGTCCATGAAAATGGCTATAGTTGATTGGTCAGGAAGTGTTATTCCAACTTCCCTTTCCATCATCCTTCTTTCCTTTAACTCCTTTCTTTTATCACTCTAACCTTCTCTCTATCTTCCTTCTTTCCATTGAAGTCTCACTTCTCTTTCTGTTTCTCTAAGACTGTACATTTAAATGTATAACTGTGTTGCTGTGCTTCCAGACCATAGCTGGCTAGGTTGTTGCTCATGTCTTTAGATTACATTCATTCATTCTTGACCCGATGCTTGCAGACCCATTAAGCCTGATGGTCTTTGCATGTTTCTTTAATGTAAGGTGTGTTGGTTGCCAGGCAGGCATGCAAATAGATCTGAGATGATGTAATTGCTGCTGATGTCACAAAGCACAGGGAAGGAATACTGTTTCTCAATGCAATTCCTAAAGAGGCATTTGGTCCTAGATGTTTCTTCAAACACTGGGCTGGTTCACATGACATGACAGCCCACTGTGGTTTATTTAACCCATGGTGAGGCTGCAGCATGTTTTGCTGCTAGGAAAAGATTCTGGTTGAAGAGCTACATCACTGATGCTTTATCTTTATTCCAGACTGTACTCTCCTTCTATATTCACCATGGTCTTTTTAATCTTTGTAGACATTCAACTGATTTCAGTTAAATTAGTATTCAGATCATGGAAATGATATAGATTTTTAATTAGAGAAAAAGCTTGTTGTATAATTAAAGCCCTTGTCTGTATCCATCAGATTCTACCATTTAAGAATCTCTCTGTATTGTTGTTTTCAGATGAGAGTTTTACCACTGTACAGATTGAGACGATGAATAAATAATATAGGTTAGACTAGTGGGATAGTGCATATGTAAGTGAATTAAGCAAGTGTGAATTTAGTTACGAGTTGTCTCTTACGTAAAAATGCCTTGACACCTAGTAGCACCATGACATATGAGCTGTGGGGTCCTGCAAGTTTCCATCTTGTCCCCCATGCTCTTTAACATCTGTATGAAACTCCTTAGTGAGGTCATCTGGGAATTTGAAGTGAGGTGTCACCAATATGCTTATCTCTGCATCATCTGAATCAGGTGAGGCTGGGAAGTGCTGAACCACTATCTGAACTCAGTAATAGGATGGATGAGGGCCAATACACTGAAACGGGATCCTAACAAGATGGAAGCACTGTGGGTTAGTGGTTCCCAAGTCTGGGAAATCGATATCCAACCTGTTTTGGGTCAGGTTGCATTCCACCAGAGGGAGCAGGTGTGCCATTTCGAGGTGCTTCTTGGTCCAACATTTCACTAGAGACCCAAGTGGCCTCGGTGGCTTCGAGTATCTTTTACCAGTTGTGGCCTTTCCTGGATAGGAATATCTTTCCCACAGTGATTCATGCTCTGGTAACATCCAGGTTGGATGACTGCAATGTGTTATGCATGGGCTCTCCTTGTGCAAAACATGTGCAACATTCAGCAGCCAGAATTCCAGCTGGTTCATCTCGATGGAGCCATATTATACTAATTCTTAAGGAATTGCATTTATTTTTCACTCCAGCAAATAATCTTCTAAGTAAATTTTAAGTAATTATCCTTTAAATTCAAAATACTACTACTTGCCTAATTGTAAATTCCTTATTTGTGTCCTTTGAGTCTCCACTCCAGAAAATAAGCTTTTAAGTAACTATCTTTTAAATTAATTTACTTAATATGTATGTATTTGTTTATTTATTACATTTCTATACTGCCCAATAGCTGAATTTAAATAATTTTCTTATTTATTTGTTTGTTTATTTATTTATTTCATTTCTATACCGCTCAATAGCCGAAGCTCTCTGGGCGGTTCACAAAAATTAAAACCAAACAACACACAATAAAACAATTTAAAATATATAGAACATTAAAACCACAATATAACAATACAACCACAATAAAACCTAGCAGCAGTGCAGGAGTTTAAAATACAGATTTAAAACAGCAAAGCTAAAAATTTAGAAAGCTAAAATGCTAAAATGCCTGGGAAAATAAAAAGGTCTTCACCTGGCGCCGAAAGGAATACAATGTAGGTGCCAGGCAAACCTCACTAGGGAGCTCATTCCAGAGCCGGGGTGCCACAGCAGAAAAAGCCCTCCTCCTAGTAGCCACCCGCCTCACTTCCTTTGGCAAGGGCTCATGGAGAAGGGCCGCTGACGATGATCTTAAGGTCCGGGCAGGCACATATGGGAGGAGGCGATCCTTCAGGTAACCTGGCCCCAAGCCATTAAGGGCTTTGAATGTTAACACCAGCACTTTGAATCGGGCCCGGAAATGGACTGGCAGCCAGTGCAGCTGGAAAAGTATTGGCGTAATATGAGCTCGCAGGCCAGTCCCTGTTAATAATCTTGCTGCCCTATTTTGGACCAGCTGAAGTTTCCGGACCGTTTTCAAAGGCAGCCCCACGTATAACGCATTGCAGTAATCCAGACGAGAAGTTATCAGAGCATGGATAACTGTAGCTAGGCTATCTCTGTCCAGATAAGGGCATAGTTGGTATACCAGCCTAAGCTGATAAAAAGTGCTCCATGCCACTGAGTTCACCTGGGCCTCAAGTGACAGTTCTGGATCCAAGAGCACCCCCAAACTACGAACCTGATCCTTTAGGGGGAGTGCAACCCCCTCCAGAACAGGTTGAATATCACCTAGCCGGGCAGACGAACCACCCACTAACAGTACCTCTGTCTTGTCTGGATTAAGTTTCAGTTTATTGGCCCTCATCCAGTCCATTACCGTGCCCAGGCACTGATTCAGAACAGCCACTGCCTCACCTGGTTTTGATGAGAAAGAGAGGTAGAGCTGGGTGTCATCTGCATATTGATGGCACCTCAACCCACACCTCCGGATAACTTCCTCTGCATATTGATGACACCTCCACCATCATCCTAGGGGTCCTCAACACCAAGTCCGAGACCACCTCCGTCAGCTCAGGCAGGGAGTCTGATGGGCAGCGGGGTGGGCGGTACACCAACAGAATCCCTAATCTGTCCTGGGTATCCAACACAAGGTACAAACACTCAAGATCTGCACTCGAATGAGCAGGAAGCCTGGAAAGGGAGATTTAATTCCTATAGACCACGGCAACCCTCCCTCCCCGACCCTCAAGTCAGTGTTGGTGCTGCACTGAGTACCCAGGAGGGCACAGGCAGCTGGGAGAGAGTGATCCCTCCTAGTTCCCCCCACCCAGGTCTCAGTAATACATACCAGGTCAGCCCCCTCATCCACAATCAAATCATGGATGAGGGAGACTTTATTTTGGGCCGACCTGGCATTCAGCAGCAGCACCACCAGGCCCGAGGGCAGACTGGTAAGGCTGCCAGGAACCATCAGGTTGGGGGAAGAACCAGAAGAGGGGACAGCTGTAAGGTGTCTAGCCCCTCTTCTCCTCAGCTGGCCTGTTAATCCTCCAACGCCATACCTCCCCCTGCCCACGACCACAGTTATAGTGGTACCTCCCCGACCCCCTGAGTTGCCCAATAGTCCTCCCAGGCACATATTAAAATGTTAGAGTATAAAATGATTCAACAGTATAAAAGAATATAAAAGATAAAAGAGATAAAAGAGAACAGCAGCTAAGAAGGAGCAGATAAAGTCCACGTTTGCCCCTTTCTTAGTTACTTAAAATATTGCTTAGTTGCTATCTGGTTAGTTTTGGACTGGCTGCCAGTACGGACCTCTTTAGGGATGGTGGAATGCTTAGAATGGTCTACCCCAGGCACCTGATGGATACCAATAGTTTCCTGAATGTGTTTGAGGAATTTTCTGCCTCATGTATTTGTGGTACTATCAAAGCCCTGGTTGATCTGTGGGATAAGGAAATG
Organism: Heloderma suspectum; assembly: GCF_057233095.1. NCBI lineage: Eukaryota > Metazoa > Chordata > Lepidosauria > Squamata > Helodermatidae > Heloderma > Heloderma suspectum. The sequence continues at coordinate 78,424,630 of NC_139462.1, forward strand.
GCCCTGCCCTTTGAAACTATTGCCATTTGCTTCGTTCTTTGCAGATAAGGTTTCTCAGATTTGCCTTGACTTGGACTCCACAATTGGGGCAGGTCCGAACAATGTAACCTCAGCTACCACTTGTCCAGTTATTTTCGATTTTTTTCAAAAAAATCGTTTTTTTGTAGATCTCAAGGATGCAGATGGTGTATCTAGAGAGGTGAGGGCCATCACCCATGTACTCGATCCTTGCCCTTCTTGACTGTTTAGGAGCACAATCCTAAATGATTGCCACTCGATAGATAGGACCCCTCTGTCTCTCCTATGCCTTGCCCTGGAGAGGGTTTAGGACCTTGCAGATCCTGGCCTCTCCTCCTTCCTCCCCACAAGCATACCCTCTTTTCTCCCTCTCCAGTTTCTCGTAGGGTTGGCGGAGAATTTCTCCACGAAACTTCGGAAGGCCGAGCGCCGATGCATTCGGCCCCCCGAAAGTGTTGGGGAAATTCTCCGCCGGCCCCCCGCCCCCCCCCCCCGGGATGGGACTTACCTTCTGCAAATGTCCCTCTTGGCGGCGGGTCCCAGCGGCGGTTCGGCGGGGGTGGGGGCGGCGGCCGGTCTCCCGACCAGCTGCCGCCACCGCCATTGCAAAAAAAAAAGTAAAGTAAAAAAAAACCACCCGTGATAGGCTACGTAACGATTTACGTAGCCTATCACGGCTAGATTTCCAAAGTCAGCCATGATAGGCTACGTAAATCGTCACGTAGCCTATCACGGCTGACTTTGGGGGGGGGAAAAAAGCATGCATGCAAATGGCAGCGCCCATGGGGCGCCGCCATTTGCATTCCTTATTTTGGCACGTCTAGTCTACGTAAAGATTTACGTAGACTACGGCGAAAATAAGGGCACGCTATTTGCGTTGCCCTTATTTTCGCCATAGTCTACGTAAATCTTTACGTAGACTAGACATGCCAAAATAAGGAACACAAATGGCGGTCCCCATGGGAGCCGCCATTTGCGTACGCGCTTTTTTTCTTTTCTTTTCAAAGTTACCCGTGATAGGCTACGTGACGATTTACATAGCCTATCATGGCTGACTTTGGAAATCTAGCCGTGATAGGCTACATAAATCGTTACGTAGCCTATCACAGGTGTGTGTGTGTTTTGTTTTGTTTTTACTTTTTTTTTCGCGGCCGGGTAGATGGGGCGCTCCTACCCGGCCTGAATTTCGGTGGCGAGGGATGGGGCGCCTCCCCCCCTCGCCTGAACTTCGGGGGAAGAAGCGAAGCGCCTTCCCCCCACCGCGAAGCAAACTGCGGGATGAGGTAAGTCCCTTTTGTCCATCCCTAGTTTCTCTTACGGGGTCACAGTTGTGACCCCATAAGAGAAGCTTTCCATGGTGGTGGGGAGGGAAGATCTATGCTCAGTTCTCCTCCACAATCTTAGCTCTGTCTATAGCAAAGGTAGAGAACCTTAGGCCCAGGGGCCAAATCTGCCCCACTCAGGGGCCAAATGTGGTCCTCCAGGATTCTCCTGAATGCCATACCCATTCCCCTGGTCCCATCCTCTTTCTCCCAATCACCAATCATCACTGGCTTTTCCCCCATTCTAAAAGTTTGAAATGCTTCTCCTAAGGCTTAGTTACTGGCAGTTAGAGCTTTAAGCTAACTTATGCTGATATTTCTGTCCCCTCCTCTTTTGCCTTTGTCTCCACCCACCACTAGAATGTGCCCTCCCCGCCCCCGAGCTTCTCCAAATGGAATTCAGCCCTTGGGCTAAAAAAAATTCTACACCCTGGTTTATGGCCACAGAGCAGGAGATCTGCACCATCCTACGGCTCCTCAGATGCTGTCTGGGAGCCACAGGATTGCTCTGTCCAGTAGCCAAGGTGAGACAGATGCTGAAGCTAAGGGAAGTGCTAATGCCTCTTTGCAGAAGGGGGTTGTTCCTTCTTTCTTAAAAGAGGCAGTAATAAGACCTCCATTAAAGAAACCTTCCCTTGACCCAGGAGCTCTGTCTAAGTAAATATCTATAAAGAAGAACAACAAAATTAAAACATTATTTATTATAGAAATAAGTTCAGATTCGTTATACGTTGTATGAAGTAGTACAGTCCTGGACCTACTGCCAAACAGTTTCAATGACTGTTTTGAGCAGAGCTTGTCGCAGCGCATCTGGCTTTCCTGGATGCCCACCTGTGATGTTTTCTGAGCCTTTAACCATCGGAGCTTCCCTGTCCCAAAACAACTCTCAAAGGTTAATGCAAATACAACACTCAAAAAAGTAAAATACAGCTAGAAAGCAATTTAAAGCAGCAATATCTCACCAATATTTTTAAAACCCCAAATTGAAAGACATCCTTCTCTGTGCCTAAAAGCAAACCCCAAGTCCCCAACAGCATTATGTGGAAGCCCAAGGGCCCTTCTTGAGCCATGCCTATTACCAGAAGACCGAATCCCGGATTATTTCTTCACGGTAGCATTTTCAGAGATTAGGTGGGAGTAGAGATGTGCAGGTCTGGATAACAATCAGAAAAAAATGGGAAGAAGACTGAAAAATTCAGGTGAGGCAGAGTTTTTTTCCTTTTTCCCTCCAGGATTTTTTGAAAATTTGGAAAAACATGTTTTTTTCTTGTCCCCCCCCCCCAGTTTTTTCCCAAGCCTTCACATCTCTAGGTAGGAGGTTGGCCTAGTTTTAGTGTGTGCGATGCACAGCCAGTAAAGCCGCTATGCTAGCCTACTGCAGATTTCTTTCATGGATTCCTTCTATACTTCTTGTGAGCCTGCCCCAGGCCGCTTCAACAAAGCAGCAGCTTCGTGTTGGGGATCAAAGTGCCAACTCATTCCCTTCTCAGCTGTTTGGTGCAGTTGCTTCCAGGATGCCGGGAGCTAAACAAGGAGTAGGGTTTTTTAAAACTTTTTAAAGCTCAGCCATGCTAAACATTGAAGCATATAGAATAGCTTTGTTTTGTTTGTTTTATAAACGAATTAAGGACTTTCTCCTTGTGAATGAGTTATGGTACCAGAATTTAGAAAAAAATAAGAAGGTGATCTTGTTAGCTCCACATTTTACCTTCACTGTTTGCAAAAGATACTATGAATACTGAACTGTGAATATGCAGAGGTATGGAGGCAATATGAAAGGGGAGTACTGTGTTTCAAATAGGGATGTGCGAACCCACCCCCGTCTGAATGTGCATTTGCATGTGTGAAAATGTGCACTTGAGAAAATGTACATTTTCACACATATGCAAATATGTGCATTTTTGCGATCATCATTTTATTTTTTAAGGAATGGCTACCGCAGAGGTTGCTGAGGCCGCCAGAGTGAGTGCGGGCTGCTCGCTGAGTGCGGGAGGGGCTCGAGCATGGTCTGGGGACCAGCAAGTGGGGGCAGGGGCTGGGCAGGTGCCCGGAGAACCCGGACGGGGGTGGGTTTGCACATCCCTATTTTAAACTGGACAGACTGAGACGGTCCTCTTACCACTCCCACCCCTTTTGCTGTCCCCTATGCAAATGGGACAAACAGGACTCTGGTTCTCCAAGCAAGTCCTGACGGAGGCCCGATTACAATTTTGTTTTAAAGGTGGCTTGGAAATTATTTGCATTCAGTTTGTGGTGTGGATGTAATATCAAGAAGAATGACAGCTAGTATTAATAAAGACAGTGGTGGGCACACATTCTTGGGGAATTATGACATGCAAGTGAAAGTGGAAGATTGAGACCTTTTCAGTGTCTAAACCTGCTACTTCTGGTGCATGTTAATGCTTCTAATGAAGACATGCTTTCAGTGTTTGACTATAAAAATAGCCTGAGAAGGGGAAAACAATTACTGAAATATCTGCACTCCTTGCAGTACTGATCTTGTGTGTTTTAATATGCTCAAAATCTGTGTTTTAGTCAAACAATATAATGCTATGAACTGACATATTAATGAAGCTGAGACACCACAATAAGGGTGCAATCTTATGCATGTTTAGACAGAGAAAAAGTCCTACAACTCCCAGCATTCGCCAGCCAGCCATGCTGAGAGTTATAGGGCTTTTTTTCTGTCTAAACATGCATAGGATAGCACCCTAGGTGAGGTTTTTCTAATAGATGGCATCCCTTATGTATTTCACTGTTAAATTGCAATACAATGCAAGCATTATTTGACTGGCCCCTCTCCATGGTCCCTTCCATCAGAAAATGCTACAGCTTACAGTCAATTCTCATCTGCTCAATACATTTATCTCTGAGTCTTGCGAACTTCCCTGACTTTTTTGTATTGAAGGGTGGGATATAAATTCATAAAAGATAGAAGTAAACATTATTAGTCATAGGACACATGTCATAGGACATATAAAGAATTTCTGTATTTAAAGGCAGCATTACATTAGGGTTCTGGAAACGTTGCATAACCTCTCCTCTAGATTACTGCAATGCCTTATACATAGGGCTGCCATTGAAAACAGTCCAGGAACTTCAGCTGGTCCAAAATAGGGCAGCAAGTTAATGGGGACTGGCCAACATGGTTATATTATGCCAATACTTTTCCATCTGCACTGGCTGCCAGCCCATTTCCAGGCATGATTCAATGTGCTGGTATTCAACACCCTGAACAGCTTGGGGCCAGGTTACCTGAAGGATTGTCTCCTCCCTTATATACCTACCTAAGATTATCCTCAGCCATCCTCCTCCGGGAGCCCCTGCCAAAGGAAGTGAGATGGGTGGCTACTAAGAAGAGGGACTTTTCTGTTGTGACATCCCGGTTGTGGAATCAGTTTCCCAGAGAGGCTCGCCTGGTGCCTACGTTGTGCTCTTTTTGGTACCAGCTGAAGACCTTCTTTTTCCCCCAGGTATTTTAGTCTTTCCATTTCTGTTGTTTTAAATCTGTTCCTGCATTTTAAATCTTTGCACGGCTGCTAGGTTTTATTTTAGTTTTTATTTTAGTTTTATATATTTTATTTTAAAACTTTAAAATGTTTATATAGTATTTTATTGTGCTGTGTTTTATGGTTCTAATTATTCTGAACCACCCAGAGAACTTCAGCTATCGGGTGGTATAGAAATTTAATAAATAAATGAAATGTAGCTGAAACTAAAGCTAAACAGAATGTTATACTTGAAGACTCCTTTACATTCTTACCATTTTGCCTCGAGGTCTTCAAGTGAGCATTTGTTCTGTACATTTGCCCCCCGCCCATCCCACCCTGTCCTGTGCATGCGAGGTTCTGACAAGCACATAGTAGTCTACCTGATGAGGACTTGTTGGCCTATTGTAGCCTTCTCCAATTTGGTGCCCTCCAGATGTGTTGGCCTACATCTCCTATCATCTGGAGGGCACCAGGTTGGGGAAGGTTGGCCTCTGTTTGTTTATTTATTGCATTTATTTATGTATTGCATTTATTTATTACATATCCCATTCTTAATCCAAGTTGCTCAGGTTGGTGTACAAAGTTCTTCTCCACTTTTATTCCCACAACAGCCCTGGGAGGTGGGTTGGATTGAGAGACAGTGATTATCCCAGTGACTGGGACCAGTCTCCCCAGTCCTAGTCCAACACTTTGTCCACTACACTGTGCTGGCTACTGTTTCCATCTCAAAGAATGCTCTACATATGCAGAACATTCTCCAGTACAAAACTGAATGCAATACAAACTATGTGTGTGCCTACAGAACTCTTTGTGCACATCACATTAAACATGCCCTTGTCTCCTATAGTGCGTAAAGCAGCCCTGATATGCACTGCTTACCAAGTGCAATTAGGAGTGAAGGAGTCATGCTGTGCCAACAACTGCAAACTATAGATTCCAATTGTGTATTCAGGAAATGTGGCAGCAGTAGAACTTCCTGTTTACTTTTGAATGAATATGACAAGGAGACATTTGTCCTTATCTTATGTATGCATTGAACAACCTGATACTGAAAATAAGGATAAACTTGCCTCATTTGACAAATACGCTGATAGAAATTCTTATGCATAGAAATGCTAAAGTTTACATATCAATTGAACTAGCCTAGTAAAAATGTCTTGGAGAATAATGAACAATCTTTCAGATACGTTGTAAAACAAACTTATTTGCAGTCAGTGTAACACAGGGACTTAATTATCCTTATCAGACTTCCCCAACCTGGCACCCCCCAGGTGAGCTGGACTACAAGTCCCTTTATTCCCAGCCAGCATGTGGGGTGATGGGATTTGTAGTCGACCACACCTGGAGGGTGCCAAGGTGAAAGTGGGTGATCTATGTCAATGTTTCAGTTATGACTATGTCTTCTTTATTTTCATTTTGAGAATTCTATTAGAGAAAAACATGAGTCATAAGCCTTCATTTCTCTTGGATGAAGCAGATTATCTCTCGCCCAATGCAGTCTGGCTTCAGCAGTAGTTTTGGGGCTGATGCTGTCTTGGTCACAGATGGATGAACCATGCCAGAAAATAGACATTGGAAGTGTGGCCTTGTTTGTTCTCAGGGGCCTTTGATACCATTAGCCATGGCACCCTCCTGGAAGTCTTGGCAAGGTTGGGAGCTGGGAGCACTGCTTTGCAGTTCTTCCACTCTCAGGCAAATTTCAGAAGCTGATGCTGGCAAATTGTTGCTCCTACCCATGGGAATTATCCTGTGGTGTACTGCAAGCATTGATCTTAGTCCGAAATTTTCAATCTCTCCTCTTCTTCTTTTAACCATGGGGTGGGGGTGGGGGGTTGAAAAGAAACCAGATACGAAAATTGTGGGAAAGTGTGAGAATGTGGGGCTTTGACACATTAATACTAGGAGCAGGCTGAGAGGCGTGTGTGTGTGTGTGTTTTCTTCCTTTTGCATTCCACATACAGTGGACACGCGCTTCTCTTCCTCTTGGGCAGGGAAGTGGTTGTTGCAGCTTCCCTCTGAGCAGGAGTAGTACAAGGCATAGGGTATGAACTCTTCCTTCTCAGGCAGGGGGAGGGCTGCCACCATGTCCCTCCTGAGTTGGGAGAGTATTTTGCATGCGCAGGTTATGCTGGCAACCAGCTGGTGCCCCTGTGCTTGCAAAGGCTCTTCTCTCCCTGCTTGAGAGGAAAGCAGCTGCAACCACCTCGCTGCTTGGTTGGGGGGAGCGTGTGGCAAGCTCAAATCACATTGGCTGTAGGTAGCTACTGTCGCTTGCCTTGCTCTCCCTACTTTGGCAGGAAGGTAGCTGCTGCCGCCACCGCCACCGCTTCCCTCCTGAGCAGGAAGTGTGCTTTGGGTAGTTTGTGACTTGAGTTGGGAGGAGGGGAGTGCAGTGTGTGTGTGTGTGTGTGAGAAGAGTTTTCACATGAGGTTCTTGAAATGAGGGAGAACGCTCTCTCATTTTATTTTTTTTAATACTTTCTGCCATACCCTCTGTTAGCAGCCTTGCCTGACAGGCAAAAATAGTGGAAATGGGAATTGGTGGCTTTCTTTCTAATGCTGCACGTTTCCAATGTTGCAAGCAGGAAAGAGAGACTTCTAAAGCTTTACGAGCTTGCAAACAAGTCCCTTTGCAAATAAGTCCCTTTGCAAACGAGTCCCATTCCTGCTTGCACAGAACTTTAAAAGGAGTCCCATTTCTGCTTGCAGCAACTTGGCAGCAGCACTTCCTGGAATGGCCATGCAATGTTTGCTTTTCCAGGGACTGCTGCTGAGCTGAAAGCTGACTGAGAAGAGCCCCGTTGTGCTATGAGTGCCAGGGAGACATTTTAAAAGTAAAAAAGTGACGGAGACATCTCCAGAGCCACCTTGTACACTACGCAAGGTAGACAGAATTCCTGCCTCCCCACTCCCACCCAAAAATTCTCTGAAATTCTCCCCCTCCCTGCGAAAGAGGCAGAAAAAACAAAGCATCTTTCGCAGAGAGGGAAGTATTTTGAGAAAGAGGCAGAAAAAACAAAGCGTCTTTTGCAGAGAGGGAAGTATTTTGCGAAAGTAGGGGGTGGGGTTCGGCACAGCACTAATCAATCTCAGGGCATAAGGTCCATGGGCTGGGATGATGGAGAAATCTGCAATGGAACCAGATGAAATTGGATTTTCATGAACCCAATCTGTGGATTCTGCAGCGGACTGGATTCCATGGACTTATGGACCAGTTTTCTAACTTTCCCAAATTTTGTGCAAATTTAGTCATTGAAAAATGCACAGAATTAAAAAAAAAAAGCAGCCAAAAATATACATTTTCCCCATAAGCTAAAGCCTGCATGTTTTGGGGGAATTTGTGCATTTTTGCATGTGCTCATTTGCACAAATTCAGCAACATTAAAAAATCCGATTCCGTTAATGGGTGGATGACAAAACAAAAGGCACCTGACAATCTGCGAAACACAAGATGGAACGGATTTCACACAACCCATGCATCCCTACCCATGGTCATCACTGCAGCCTGTGACACCCCTACTGCATTCCACAACAATGACCAAACAAGCTTCAGAGCTGGGGTTCTGGCCCTTAGTAGGTCAAAGAGGCTGACTCTGCATCAGCCTCTACCATCATTTCCTTTAAGGATCATGCTATACATTATGTTAAATATGTAGCATATGCAGCTGCCCCATGTACTGGTGCCAATGAAGTTTTTTTAAAAGCCATGTGAGAGGGGGATATCAGAAGCAAAGCAGCTGGGGGGATTCTGGTGGTACCAATATGGATCAGAGCCCCACATACCTACTTGTGAGTAATTTAAACATAGAGGGGCATCTGCATGCTATGTATTTAATACTTCATGCAGATGGTATGTTAGTTTGGCCCTTAGCAGTGCAGGTGTCAAGGTTCAGTGGATCAGAGTGGGATTTGGCCTGTACAGTTTGTCTGAATTTGAAGCCAAGAACGGCATCTGGTCTGAGAAGGAAAGAGGTGTATTTTTAGAAGTACCGCTGGTCCTACCACTGCAATCCCCTCCAATCAAAATGTTTTTGGATTTTTTCTGGCAAGATGTAACCTCTAGGCATCTGCTGGTGTGAGTTTGACCCTCCAATAGGGTGGCCACTCTGAAAAAGAGGAAATGTATCACTAAAAACAGAGTATACCAATCAGCATAAAATTTGCATGTGCTAATTTATATTCATACATGCAAATTTAGAAGTAATCACTATAATTTAAATAGAAATACAATTTATCTCACCATAGTGTGGAAGTTTGATGGGTGACATATGCATCTTGTCAAATCTGCTGTCAAGCTGCTTCAGATAGTTCTTTAACTTTATACTGGACTTAACCTGGAAAGTCTTTCAAATAGAGAACACCTTCAAAATAGAGGGCAGTCTGGCAGCCCTTCAAACAGAGGACCGTCCTCTGTAAAACAGGATACCAGTGATGTCAGAGAAGTCCACAATGGATTCAAATGAGGTTGGACTTTTATGAATTCAACCTGTGGATACTGCTTTTTCTTTTTTCTTTTTTTGCAAGTCACACAGATTCTGTGGACTTGCAGACTTGTTTTTCACTTTTGTGGGGCATTTTCACTAATTTGCATTAGTGCTAATACATCATCAACTAATGTGTGTTAGTAGAAGGAAATTCTAGTAAAAATAATCAGATTCCATCAATTAGCGGACAACGGAACGAAAGACACCTTTCACCTGTGGGAAACACAGATGGAACATATTTAACAAAATCTGTACATCCCCAGAGGAAAGATGGCCACCCTACCAAATAGAGGACTGTTGTCTGTAAAAGAGGACATATGCCCACCCTACAGCGGCCAACACATTTGAGTTTGACACCTCCAACCCTGTTCTATCTTGTACCCCATGATGTCCAATATCTCTGTGAAGCCATGGAATAGGTTGGGTGATGGAGTGCACCACCATCAGTATCGTGACAATAGTCATCTCTCTCTCTCTCTCTCTCTCTCTCTCTCTCTCTCTCATCTTTTGTGAGACAATAAAGGTAAAGGTCAATAAACTGAACCTCAATCCAGATGAGACAGAGATGTTGATGGGCTTCTGGACCTGGCTTTGCTATTGATGTCTCAGGTTCAGGCTGTGACCTGAAACACTTTTTTTTCTGCTTTACTTGCTCTACTTGCTGTGCTGCCAGCCTTTGACTCTGATGACTGCTTGGAAACTTCGGGTGGCCCAGAATACAGGCACAGGATCATGACAGGGATATGACATTCCATTAGTTCTGAAAGAGCTGAACTGGTTAACAGTTGGTCTCAAGACACAATTTAAGGTGCTGATACACCAGCCTGTCCCAATCTGGTGCCCTCTAGATGTGCTGGACCACAACTTCTGGTATCTCCTAAACAGCATGGGGGATGCTGGGAGTTGTAGTCCAACACATTTGGGGGGCATCAGGTTTGGGAAGGCTGGCCTACCCCAATTGGTGCTTTAAAGGCTATCTTATCCTGCCATCCTTCCTGCCCACCTATTTAAGAACATCTAAGGAAACACTATTGCAAGTACCATCTGAGGTCATCTGAGGTCATGAGTTTTAGCATTTTCTCAGTTATGGCTCCCCCATTATAAATCTCCTCGCACAGAGAGGTTTGCCTGGCCAGCACTCTCTCCATTTTTAGGAGATGCTTAAAAACGATTTCATGCCAGAGGGCTTTTAGCCTTTTGGATCTTTAGATTGCTGCTGTTGAATTTTAGATTTTACTGTGTTGTTGATCTCTCTGTTGGGATTGTTGATTTTTTTAAAATGGTAATCATTTTGATTTTTTTGCTTGTGATTTTGTTTACTGATTTTGTTGTTTTTTGTCTTGGGAGCTTTTGTTGAGTGGCAGCCTCTTTCAGTTTTAGAAATAAATAAATGATTACATTTCTGAAGAGTTTTTTCAGGCTTAATTACAGTGTATAGTTTGCTTTAATATTTCACTCCACTTGTGAGGTTTCAGCATGGTGCTCAACTCTGGCAGGCTGGTGCAGATTTAATCATGTTTATCCCTTTATTATTAAAGGAGTGGGAATGAGCTACATGACTTTATGCTGCCTCCCAACAGCCCTTCTTACCACCAGTACAAATGCCCAACATCAGCTTCAACCAGTTCCAAACCCTGTTTAATAGTGGATCTTGATTAGTTATGATTAGGGATGGGTGAACCCCCTGATGGGCAGGGGGAGCTCTGCAGTGGGGAAATTTGGGCTGCTTTGGGCCCTGTAGATTTCCCCAGAGGCCTGGTGTGTCAACTAGATTACGTGTGGTGGCTCTCTTTATAAAAGAGAGCTTTATAAAAGGTGAGATAGGCTAATGGCGGCTGCCAGTTGCCTATCACAGGAAAATTATGGCCGTAATTGGCATATTTTACACTATTTGTGGCTGTAAAGCACCTACTTCTACCTAAATTGTGGCCACTTATGGATGCAATTTAGGTAGATGCTTTATGGCTGCAAATCTTGGAAAATATGCCCATTACGCCCATAATTTTCCCATGATAGGCTAATAGCAACTACCATTAGCTTATTTAGCCTTTTATAAAGCCAGAGAGCCATCACGTATGAAATGTGGAGGACACGCAGGTAAGGGGGGCTGGTCCGCTGGGGACTCCATAGGTCAGATTCTTGGGAATCCAGCCTCACTGAAGTCTGCAGCAGATTTTTCCAGCATTCCTAGTGATGACTGCAGTAAGACCAGAACTAGTGGCTGGAATGCCTGAAAGGCCAGGTAAGAGCATTTCCCTCTTGCTGTTGTCAGTCTTCTCTGAAGGACAGATGAGGGAGCCAGCTCTAAATCATTTGTTTGTTTATTACATTTTTAAACTGCCCTATAACCATCGTTCTCTTCGTTTAATAACATATTAAATATATATATCATATAGAAAGTAGCACTAAAACAATAAAGCAAGTCCAATTTTGTATAAAAAAGATAAAACCAGTCAAATAAAATCAAAATGAAACAAGTCAGATAAAAAACTAGATGAAACCAGCAACAGCATATAATAAAACCAGAAGTAAAACCAGCAGCAGGGATAAAACAGCGCAAAATACAGTGCTCTAAAAGTGCTAAATACAGTTCCAAAAATGTCTTGGAAAATAAAAAGGCTGTCACCTTGGAGCATAATGTAGATGCCAAGTGAGCCTCTCTGGAGAGGGCATTCCACAGATGGGCTGCCACTGCTGAAAAGGCCCTCTCTCATGTAGCCACCTGCCTCATTTGGTGGAGGCACCTATTGAAAAGACCCCACCCTTTCTGAACTGTACTTAAGCCAGGTTACTGTGGCCTTTGGAGTGCAGCAAGACTCCATTCATGACTCTATGAGGTCATTCATGGAGGAGAAGGCTACTGATGGCTACTAGCCCTGATGGCTATATCAGGATACCTCCAGTATCAGAGGCAGTATGCCTATGTACACCAGTTGCTGGGGAATATGGGCGGGAATGTGCTGTTGCATTTATGTCCTGCCTGTGGACTCCCATCAACAGATGATTGGCCACTTTGTGAGCAGAATGCTGGACTAGATGGACCCTTGGTCTGATCCAACATGGCTCTTCTTATGTTCTTATATTCTTAAGGCCAGTGTTAGTAGTGTGAGTTAGTATTTTTGGCCGGTTCATTTGGATTTTACTTTGTACTTGTTAGATATGCAGTCTAGATTATTTCATTGCAATACTGAATGTTTATGAATTGTGTTCATTTATGAACATAAACATTCACTTATGTTTATTGAATTGTGTTAGTCCCATTTGGATTTATTGATATGTTTTTTAAAAGCAAAAAATCAAATGTTGATATATTTTGATAAACTGAGTAGTTTGGGGCACAGTCCACTGTGGACAAGTGGCACATAAATAAACTAAACTAGATTTAACCTTGGTTAAGGCTAGCAGGGGAAGACAGGGGAAATTCATGCTGAGAGGATAGTGCGACCCATCCTAATTTCTTAACCATGGATATGGGATTGGAAATGTTACATCCATGGCAATCCAGAGGTGAATTTTCCATTTTTCCTTTATTCAGCTAATCTCAGGGATAGAACAATCCTATCCTTGGGAGCAGGGGGAGAAATACTGTGGCTGAGCACCTGCTGGCTCACTGTTGCCATGTCAGGAGGACCCCCCAGAATTTTTCATTTCCCCTCCCCTTGACTCCAGTGAGAAGGAAATAGTTAGTTGGAAGGACCTGTGTCTCAGTGGTAGAGCACTGGCTTTGCTTGTGGAAAGTCCAAATTCAGCCTTTGGCATCTCCAGGTAGGGGAGGAAAACCGCTTTCCTGAAACCCTGGAGAGCTGCTGCCAGCCAGTGTCGACAATACTGGGCTAGATGGACCAACGGTCTGACTCAGTAGAAGGCAGCTTCCCGTGTTCTTAAGTACAGCTGGTGCTGGCATAGTTTTGGGTGTCAATTTTGTGAGCATGTTAATGGAATGAAGGGGCTTTAAATCCTGTGGATCAATGGCTGCTCCCAACAGCCCCCAGAACACCCTTGTCCCTGCCCCCCAACACTAGTAGAACACTGTTAGTGAGACAGCTACACCGCTAAAGCTTTCCACAGGGTGTCTGGTGGCACAGGTGTCATCCCAGTCGCAGACCTCCCTCTCTACGGGCAGAGCAACATGAACACCCCTTCCCATGGCCCCTCAGCTGGCTCCCGATGAAGATATGATGGCTCCCTTAGACTTTCATCCCCTTTTGTTTTCTGATAGGAATCGTGTCAGTACTGAGCTGCTGTATATTAACTAAGCTTATTGTGCCATGATTCTACTTACTCTGGATCTATATCTTATCTTCTATACTTGTTAACTTGAGATTTTCAAATGCTGTTGCCTAAAATAGGCTTCATCTGTGCATTTCCCTGTTCCATGCTACTGTTCTGGCTTATCAAAACTCTGCTTGTACAGCGAGGTGTTTTGTAGCAACAATTCATAAAAACAAATCCATATTTTCAATTTTAGATGGTAATGGGGGGTGGGAATCATTAATATAAAAAGAACGTTGGCAGTGTTACTGTTTTTATTTATTTGTGCTCATATTCACCAGTTTTTAATACACCATATTGCCAAGAGGCAGCTGGATACATACACATCTTTTCCTACTGCAAATAGCTCCAAGCATCCTACACACACACACACACACACACACACACGTATGGTGTTCTGCTTTGTACAGCTTTGCATACTAATATTAATGCTACGCATCCATATTTCTATTTTATAATAAATCACATATTCCAGTGATTAGACCCTCAATTGCAAAATGGCCAACAAAGCTATGCTTAATTGCAAAATGAACCTATATTGTCTATTTCATCATCATGAAAAAAGAAAGAATAGTTGTAAGCTAGGGATCTTAGACCTATTTCAGTCCAAGGGACAAATTCCATTGCAGAGCTGTTCTTGGAGGATGCATCCCATTGGTGGGTGGGGCTGAAGGCAAAAGGTGCAGGGCCAAAAATGCCAGCATATTGTAGCTCAAAGCTCTTACTGCCACTAACTCTGCCTTAGGAGAGGTATTTCGACCTTTCAGAATGGGGAAAAACTGCACAAAAGCTGGGAAAGCACCAAATAATTGATTGGTGGTTGGGGAAAAGTGGGTGGGGCCAGGAGGAGAGATGGCCATCTGGAAACCTCCTTCAAAGGGAGGCTAGCTTCACTCCCTCTTTGCTGTCCTTCCACCAGCAGACAAAGACCACTTTATTCAAGAAGGCCTTTGACCTGTAAGGAAGTCTGTTGGGTTGGGTGCTGTCTTTATTTTTTTAATTCTGTAATTGTTACGTTCTTACTGTATTTTAATGTATTGTTTTATTCTTTTAATCCATTTTAATTGAGCCTGTAAGCCTCCTTGAGTGCCATTTTGGTAGATAAATAAATATTGAGGGAACATATTCCACAGTTCGAAAATGATACAGGAGAAAGTGCTTTCATTTGTCTGCCTGACAAATAGGCTTCTGGAGGTAATGGTTCCCCCAAGAGGGCCTCTCCTGCAGGTTGTAACAACCTGGCAGGTTCATAATGAGACAGGCAGTCTCTTAGATAGCCAGGTCCTAAGCCTTTAAGGTCTTTAAAGGTCGAATCCAATTAGGGATGTCAGAGAATTTCGCCACGAATCTCGGGGAGGCCAAATGCCAGCGCATTCGGCCCCCCGAAATCGGTAGCGGAATGGTCTGCCACCCCCCCGCCACCCCCGGAATGGGACTTACCTTGGGTGAATCTTCCTGGCAGTGGCGGCACCGGCGGCGGTTTGGCGGCGGTTCAGTGTCGGCAGCTGCGGCAGCCGGTCTTCCGACCGGCTGCCGCCGCCGCCATTTCCAGTAAAAAAAAAAAAACCTGATAGGCTACATAAAGATTTACGTAGCCTATCACGGCTAGATTTTTAAAAAATACCGTGATAGGCTACGTAAATGTTTACGTAGCCTATCACGGCTGATTTAAAAGAAAAAAAAACCGCACGTACGCAAATGGCGGTGCCCATGGGCGCCGCCATTTGCGTTCCTTATTTTGACACGTCTTAGTCTACGTAAACATTTATGTAGACTAAGACGTGTCAAAATAAGGAACGCAAATGGCGGCGCCCATGGGCGCCGCCATTTGCGTACGCGCATTTTTTTTCTTTTAAATCAGCCGTGATAGGCTACGTAAACATTTACGTAGCCTATCACAGCTGACTGCAGGGATGCCGGCCGGCCAGGATTCGGGGGGGGGGAGGGACAGAGCGCCTCCCCCCCGGCTGGAATTTCGGGGGGGAGGGACGGAGCGCCTCCCCCCCGCCAGAATTTCGGGGGGGTGGGACAGAGCGCCTCCCCCCCAGCCAGAATTTCAGGGGGAGGGACGGAGCGCCTCTCCCCCACCGCGAATATCACCCTTCGAAAAGATAAGTGACTTTCGTACATCCCTAAATCCAATACCTTGAATTGAGCCTGGAAAGCAATAGGCAACCAGTGCAGATCTTTCAAGATGGTGCCTACTCAAACAGAGAAGGCTTCCTGCTGCAGAAGTTATACCTCAAATGCATGGAGAACAACAGGGTTGGGCAAAGAGCATGTGAGGTAAGGGGTGGGGCTAACAAGTTCACCCCCACTCTCCCTCTCATTTCAGGGGGCAGAGGGCTTCTGAATTGGCTCCTCAGACAACCATAACTGGAAGTAATCCAAACAAGTACAATAAATAGGCACCATACATACCTTTGGCCTAGAACTTCTACCTAAGTATTGGAATACAAGTTGGATGTGAGTGGTTTTGCCCACCACACTTAGGAATCAAGGCTGGGATGTTATACCGAAACATTATGAAGGAGTATAAACAAATTCAAGCCCCACTGAATTCAGTGGGACTTGCATATGAGTAGGATCACATTGTACATCTGAGACATACTTAGAATTCCTCGACTAGGTGATGCTGCATAGATGCAGGGGAAGTGGAGAAGAAGCATTTCTTTGCTTCTGTCCCTGTTATGCCATATTGCTGCAGATGGCCTCTGTGCCTTATATTGGCAACATGCAGATCTTTATTACTTTTCTCATAATAAGAATAAGATAGCACAAAGAATGGGGGCACTAATCTCTCTTTGCTGTTCCATGTGGGCTAATGAAACTGGGTGTTAATATCAGCCTTAATTAGGAATGAGCTGATGTTTTACAGTTCTTGTCTGCTCTTGATGAAAATGATTCCTGTAAGTAATTACAGTAATGGGACTATTGGTAAAAGGAAGCACAATCAAAGGAGAATTAATGAGAAACCATTGATTGCAGCAGCTAATTGAATATGTAGCTATACCATTGTAAAACTTGTTGATTATTGCAAAATGATTTTAATAGGCAGCCGGGTAAGTATTATTGATGAGAGGTTAAGTATTATTGATGAGAGGTTAAGAAATAAATCCATTTCTAGATCACAAAAGAGCTGTGGTTTTAATCCAAAGACAACATAATGGGCTACATTTTTTTGGTAGATCATCTATAGCAGGGCAGGGGTAGGCAACCCAGTGTCCTCCAGATACTTGGGACTATAACTCCCGTAATCCTTGACCCTTGGCCATGCTGGGTGAGGCTGATGGGAGTGTATTTGAGGGCACCAGGTTGCCTACTCCTAATCTATAGCATATTTTGCATAGTAGTTATTTCAGCAGCGGTGAGACTAAGAGTAGGATTAGTAAAGGTATGAACTGGCCTAACTTCTAGACTCTTAATTCTATACTAAAAGTATATCTTATGATGAGGCATTGTGGTCCAGCAGCTAGAATATTCAGTTGGTGGGATACTGAAACCTCAGGTTCAAATTCATAGTCAGCCACAATGCAATAGGTCAGGGGTGGGCAGAAGGTAGATCAGGATCTACTGGGAGATCTCCAGGTGATCTGAAGTAGATCGGCAAGGATTTCTGATCCCCATTGTTTAACAGTAGCACCCACAGAATGATTCCCCACCAGCATCCTAAATTATACTGATGCAACAGAGAAAATCTAGGATGTTTGTGTGGAAGAACTGTGAGCTCCATTCAGTTCTGGTAGTCCACTCAAAACAAACTCATGAGCTCAACCTTCTTTAATTTTCATCTCATCTTTTGATGATATATAACGGCTGTCAATTTGATTTTCTGTTAGGCCAGTTCTACACCTTGTGTCATATCATTACAATCCCATCATGTTAACACTATATCCCTCTTGCGCATTTATGCCTCGTAGGACACACAATGACATTTGTTGTGGTATAGTGGATAATGTGGAATAAAAAACAGGAAATGACACAACAAAAGTGGTATATCAAATGTGTAATGTGTCCCAACAGTTATCAGTGCACTTCAATACCACTATAAAGCAGTAGTGTAGATCTAGCCTTAGTTCATTTTCTGATGGGCATTGGTTATGTTATAGTATGTTTAGTTATACTGCATATTTATATTTTCATGATATGCTTTTAATCTTGTACATGGCCTGGATACATTTTGAATGATGGGTGGTATAAAAATATTTCAATAAATAAATCTATGTCTTTGCACCTAGCTCTGGTTGGTGTATCTTGGGGTCCTAGGCAGTCAGTCAATTTTATTTCATATAACCATATGTTCCTACAATTTTGCCCCCCAAAAGAGACGCAGTCACAACAAGAAAAAGGTTAAACAAGCCACTCAGTTAATGAATCATGTGCACAATCCACAACAACAGTTTTTAGAACCCTTCCTGTAATCTTTTTAGCAGCTGCTGCAAACAAAGCTACTTGATTAGTTACATAAAGATCCATATCTACAAGTAGTTTACACATTTGCTCAGACCAAGTTCTATCAGACATTCCTCCCAACAAAGGCACAATAAATCTTTTTTTCTGGGACTGGCATGCAGTTCACAGAAGAATATATAATGAATAATATTCTCTATTTGTCGAGCCTTACATATACAAAGATGCTGAAATATGGAAACATTTGCATACCTCCCATTCAAATATGCAGAGGGCATGATTTGGAAGCATAATTCTGTAAATGGCTTCCTTAGCTCCAAGTCAAGGAATTAAGATAATTAGAGAAAGATCACTCACCCTTATAGTGATGGTATCACCTGCTAAACCTGGTTGTTGAATGGTTTCCACATCTTTGTTAGCATCCTGTGATATAACCCATCTCTAATTTTAACCTTAGATTAAATGAAAGGAAGCCAATGGGAAAGAAAAATGGTCCAGTCTTTTCAAGACAGGAAAAAGACCAGCCGCCCCTGTTCTTCTGTTGCAAATAGCAACATTTAGCCAACTGGTGGTTAGGCATGTTGGTCAATCTTTTCCAATGAAAGAAAATGGCCTTGCTCACTCTGACAGAAATTGATGGTAGCCTCACTTCAGCACGAAGAAGAGCAGCTGGAGTACTAGGAGGAAGACCTAGAATGTCTCTGAGAAATTTATTCTGCAGATTGTCTCTTTTACCCAACCCTCAAATTTCCTAGTAAAAAAGAAAGTAGATCCTGCAATCCTGATATCTGCCCTCACCTGCTATAGGTTGAGTTCAGAATTAGAAACAGTTATAGATGGATTTCTCCAGGCTGATTTGGAACTGAGCTAAAATAGCTTGTTTT
Organism: Heloderma suspectum; assembly: GCF_057233095.1. Taxonomy (NCBI): domain Eukaryota; kingdom Metazoa; phylum Chordata; class Lepidosauria; order Squamata; family Helodermatidae; genus Heloderma; species Heloderma suspectum. The sequence continues at coordinate 78,443,511 of NC_139462.1, forward strand.
TCCCCCTCAAGTCTAATTCTGAATGCATTGCCCTCCCAGGTTCATAACAGGCTAAGAATGCCTCTTCCAAATTCCCCCATAGTTCTCTTCCTGTTCCATTTACCTGTTGCCAGCAGTTGGAAGGTCTCATTGGAGACTTCTATGCAAGCCTTCTCTTTCTCTTCTTCCCTGTCACCTCAAATATCACAGTGCTAGTATCTCATGTACCGGATCCTGGGAGATGTAGTTTTCCACGGGAGTCTGACTTTCAGGTGACAGGGAGGGAGGCCTCAAACTGATGCCCTCAGCTACTCCTCTCCCCTCCCCTCAATAAGTGGGAAGGGAAGGGAGCTGATAGCATTTGCAGGGAAGTGCAGGCAGCAGAGATTCCATCCAAGCTGGGAAAGAATGGGATGCTGACGGGGAAGATACTTCATTTTTTAAGACAGCTGAGCATTAGCAGTGGGACAAGTTCCTATTTTCAATTAGGTAACTATGAACTTCTACAGGATCGTTAACCAGAGCTTTCTCATAGCAATACATCCCAACTATCACTGGGGACAGATATTTGGAGAATCTAATATATGATCCTAACTTCCAGGGATGGAACTGCATGTTCCTGGTGGTAGTTTTTCTGGGATCAGAGTAACGCCTCATGAATAGCCTGGTGCACACAGAGTCCTCCCTATGTGATCCTGTAATGTAGAGGGATGGTATGAAGAAAACAAGCAGCTAATATGTGAAGTGAAGCAGCTAAACTGCTGCTTTCAGTGCCTTTCAGGAAGGTTGGGCTGGTGATTTGCTTCTTCTAGTGTTTGCTTGTGGCATACCAGGGCTGGCCCTACCATTAGGCACAGCGAGGCGATTGCCTCGGGCAGCAGATGCTGGAGGCAGCAACAGGCTGTTGGAGGAGAGAACTGTGCATCCTGCCCTGCTGCCCGAAGCTAGTCTGCTGTCTTCAGGTGCAGTGGAGGATGCTGTCCAATCATCAGGGCCAAAGAAAGATTCAATTGCTGGTCCAGTTGGCTGTTGTGCATGGAATGGGAGGGGGCACCACCTTGTTCTTCACCTAAGCTAGCAAATGTCTTGGGCCAGCCCTGCAGCACATTGTAAGCTACATGACAAGGGTATGCTGTTCTTTTTCATGGCCAAACAGGAATATGTTGGGTATGGCAGCTCTTTCCTTCATGCAACAGGCTGTGGGTGATTTGCATACTTTCCAGTCCAACAGTTTTATTGTTTCCTAATATTTGCTTCCATTTTGCTTGAGTATTTCCTCCTCCAATTCTACAAGGAAAACTAATTGCTGACTTACATTTCCATCATGATGCAAGTTGCCAATGTTATCCTACTTGCTTTATATTTTGGCCGTGCCACAGATGACTCTGATTGCTTTTAGCTCAATTTGCTATTACTGTGTCATTAGAGGGATATAAAATGATGGTAGCACATCTTGTCTCCTTAGTTGATTTTATATTCGAATCAGTTCATATCTATACTCCCTCAGCTACATAAATCTCTCCTCTAATGGTAGCCTCCTGCTTCCATGTTAAGTGTTGCGTTAGCTGTATCCTTTCATGAATGAAAAGCAGGCTGTTCAGATGCTGTTTTAAAAGGCAAAAAATATATGTCATCAATACATAACAAAAATGGTTGGTCTGCTTTTTTATAACGGAAGTAGAAGTCACAGAAAGACAGGGAGCTCTCTAAGGCAGTCAAGAAAGTGTCATTTCTGTTTTCAGTGCTGGCTCCAGGTTTGCGAGGACCCTTGGGCTCTCTCTGTCAATGAGTCTACTTTCTCATCATCATTGTCACCAGCTGCTATTGCTCATGCTTATCCCCTCCCATTAGCAGGGCTGGCCTTGGGGGTGGATGAGCTGGGCAGTCACCCAGGGTGCCAAGCTGAAGAGGCACCAAGCTGAGCTCAATGGCTGTGTGTGTCCTGTCTGCAGTAAGCTAGGGTGGCAAAAAGCAAGTGTCTGTAACCTTTTTTTTTTCACCAGGGTCCTACAAGTTGTTTGGGTACTAACTACTAAAATGATCTTCCTTTAATTAGCTGTAGAGTTTTTTTGTGGGTTTTTTTTTCAGTTTCCACTTTGATGTAATTTGCGCTAGGCAAAAATCGGTAGAATGCAGCTTTACTTGAGGCAACATTACCAAACACTTAGCACTTCATATACCATAAACACTATAAGCACTATATAAATAATAATACAATAAAAAAGTGTAGGAGTGGTGTGCCTTACTAATCCTTCCTGAGTAATGGAGAATGCCAGCAGCAGGCCGCAACCAGAAGTCCTATGAGACTGAGCCCCAGGAAGCAGAACAAAACTGTGCCAGAAGGGGTTTGGAATTTGGAGGAGGTACTGTGGAGAAGCAAACCTCTATCCCTATTCCTTTATCCCCATGTAAGAAAAAATGAAACATATTTATCACACTGCTTGATCCCAGGACAAGAAGCTCCAGGCAAGAATTCTCAGAAGTAATCTGTACATGCAAGAATTCTCGCATGTGGCCTCCAGCTTTGTATACATATGCATAGGTACATGTAGGGGGCCACAGCAGGGCCCCCAACATCACACCTGCACCAGGCCCCACAAATACTCTGGATGGCCTTGCAAAGCTGACTGTGGGGGGGGGGGAGCACCAAAGGCACTCCTTGCCCAGGGCACTATTTATCCTAGGGCCAGCCCTGCTCATTAGTGCTAGCACTTGCTTGCTTGGCAGGCAGAAAGCCAGTGAGCAAGTAGACAGTGGCTTCTACTGCTCCTCCTTCTCACCTAGGGATGTACGAAACACTTACCTGGTTTCGTCCAGGGACATCCGCGGTGGGGGGGGCGCTCCGTCCCTCCCCCCGAAATCCTCCCCAGCCGGCTCTGCTCAGAAGCGACTCCACGGAGCCGCCAGCTGGGGCCGCCTGCAGCTGGACATCCGGCCGCTGCTGGGCTGCGCAGGGAGGCAAATGGCGGCTGCCGTAGCCACCGCCATTTGCGTCCCTGTCTTTTGCCGTGATAGGCTATGTAAATACTTATGTAGCCTATCACAGCCATTCGCGGGAAGGCAAATGGTGGCCACAGACGCGGCAGCTATTCACAGAGCACCAGATGGCCGCAAACAGGTAGGCTCCGTTCCGGGCCCATTTTGGGGCGTGGCGGGGGGGTTGCTTCATTCTACCACAGATTCTGGGGGGCCGAATGCACTGGAATTCAGCCTCCCTGGAATCTGTGGCAGAATTCTCCAACATCCCTATTCTCACCACATCATTGTGGTGAACAAGTAGGTTGCAATTGTAAGGAGGAGCAACTCCAGGGGCTCCTGTCAGTGGCCCCCTGCTGGGGTTTGAGCTCTGAGCAGGTGTCCAATCATGCCTACCCTTGGCACCGGCTAGGGATGTACGAAAGTCACTTACCTGTTCGCAGATTATGCTGATGCTGGGGGGGAGGTGCTCCGTCCCTCCCCCCGAAATTCTGGCCAGGGGGGGAGGCGCTCCGTCCCTCCCCTCCCCGAATCCTGGCCGGCTCCGCTCCGCAGGGATTCTGCGGAGCTGCCGGCTGGCTCTGCCAGCGGCCGGACATCTGGCCGCTGGCTAGCAGGGACGCAAATGGCGGCGGCCGTAGCCGCCGCCGTTTGCGTCCCTGCAGTCAGCCGTGATAGGCTACATAAATGTTTACATAGCCTATCACGGCTGATTAAAAACAACAACAAAAAACACGCGTATGCAAATGGCGGCGCCCATGGGCGCCGCCATTTGCATTCCTTATTTTGGCACGTCTTAGTCTACGTAAACGTTTACGTAGACTACGTCGAAAATAAGGGGAACGCAAATAGCGTAGACGCTATGCTATTTGCGTTCCCCTTATTTTCGACGTAGTCTACGTAAATGTTTACGTAGACTAAGACGTGCCAAAATAAGGAACGTGCCCATGGGTGCTGCCATTTGCGTACGTGCGTGGTTTTTTTTGTTTTTTTTTAATCAGCCGTGATAGGCTACGTAAATCTTTACGTAGCCTATCACGTGTTTTTTTTTTTTTAACTTGGAAATGTTCGCTGCCACCGAACTGCTGCCGCCACCACTGCTGCTGCCACCAGGAAGATCCGCCTCAGGTAAGTCCCATCCCAGGGGGATGGGGGGCAGGGGGCCGTTCCACCACCAATTTCGGGGGCCGAATGCACTGTCATTTGGCCTCCCTGAGATCCGTGGCGGAAGTTTCATACATCCTTAGCACCGGTCCTGTTTGGTTTTGAAGAATTTTGTTAAAATGGAAATATCTTCCTAAACTAAGAGATACCAATATTTGGCTTATTATAACAGCAATAAAAAAAATGACTTCTGCTATACACAGACAGGTGTTCGCTAGGGCTAGGGATGTTAGAGAAATCCGTGGTGGATCAGCACCACTTACCTCTGCTCCAGGAGGATTGGAGGCAGAATGGCACTCGGCTGCTTCTTCCACCAGAGTTGTTTGCCTCCTCTGTGCTGATGGCCATTTGCTTTTTCTTTCTTTTTTAATGGCGATCGGCAGGATGTGCCATAGACTTATATGCAAAATAGAGCTGTGAATCTTGCGTATAAGCCTTTGGACACATATACTTATATGCAAGATTCACAGCTTTATTTGCATATAAGTCTATGGGCACATCCTGCCGATTGCCATTAAAAAAAAGAAAAAGCAAATGGCCATCAGCGCAGAGGAGGCAAACGGCTCTGGCTGGCAAGGTAAGCGGCCCTATAGCTGGTGCGGCTCCGCAGAATCCTTGCGAAGCGGAGCCACTCTGGAGGATTCGGGCGGGAGGAACGGATCATCTCCCCCTGCCCATGGATTCCTCACCGGAAAGGACGGTGGGGAATCTGTACACCCCTAACTAGGGCTAGCTTGAAATGAGAGTGATCATTTTCAAAGCCATTTCACTCACATAGAAAAGGGTTGTTTCCATTTGTCAGTTGTTTGGTGAACTGAAAATACAAATAAGCATGTCTTGCAAAAAACCCACAGGTGCCTCATTCAAAAACAGACACGAAGATTTAAAAGGCATCCCATGACATTTTCAGGGTTATATAATCAGAGGTTAACAATGAAATCCTTTGCATGTCTAAGGAGAAGCTAGACCCATTTACTCCCAGGTAAATGTGCTGAAGAATCAGTGAAATGAATCTGTGAGACAAAGCTGTCCTAGAATTACTGGATCAATTTCACAAAGTGTTCATCAAATCACTGTTCCTGCCACACCTACATAATTTGGATGTCTGAATTTAGCTTCAGATCCAGAATCCGAAGTGGGTTGGGGGGTCCATGCATAGCCCTATTTTATATCCTTTCATGACCAAGAAACAGTGAACCCTGTCAGTGAGATGCCGGAGTCAATGTGAGTGATCTTATTTTCTTTGGAGAAGTGTGTCTTTCTCGCTAATTGTGGCACCAATGAATTAAAACCCCAAACAACCAAACATACACTTCCATCTGTGAGTAGAGCCATGAAACAATAGAACAGCAGCAACGAAAACCCAATCAGGCCAAAATACCTCCATGACAGAAGCACATCTTGAAACAGGGATCTGTCAATGGCACTCTACCAAACCTCTCTCGCCTTCCTGCTTTATTTCTCATTAATAGTGTTCTATTTGAATTAATATTAAGTATTTGAACAGATTAATTTCTATTAATATTAAGTATTTGAACAGATGAATTCACATTTCTAAGCACAGTGTGTGCGTAACAGAAATTTAGCATTTCTGTTAAGTAAAATACATTTTCTTAGGGTGGAAAAGATTCTCAGGTCTCCCTTAGGATCACTTATTTTAAATTGGAATGCACTTTATATACAGAAAAGCGTGATGCACATCCACCAGCAGCAGTGCACAGAGTTCCTCCTTCCCCCTGCCAATGCAAGTTGCCATGCCCAAATGCCTCCACTCCCTCACCATTTCGGAGAGGATGGCTGCATGGGAGGCTTGAAAACAGGCACCACTATCTCCCATGCTTTACAGGCCACCACTGCCCAGTGTGGGAGTGGTGCCGGTGTGCTACGTTGCCATTCTCAACAATGGTGCCATCTGAAGGAGGCGGCTTCACCTTGCTGTATTATAGGGGCAGCCCTGTTAAAATAGCACTATATTTGAACTGAATATATTTGAAATGCCAATAAGGCCAAATTTAATAACCTGCGGTTGGCCTTTCTTGAGTGACCAGCTGTGGGTTATTAAATTCTCCCTTATTGGAATTTGTCTTTTTGGTATTTTATTCTTTTATCTTGCTGTTCACCGCTCCAAAATCTTTTGATGTGGAGCAGTATATAAATATTGTAAAATAAATAAATAAATATTTACAACTGTGTGATCAATTCTGGTTTATCTTTAAATACAAGGAGCCAAAAGCTGTGACTCTTGTATCATGAAAAGGACATCTCCATTAAATAAGCACAAGCCACATTCTGATAATAGGCAACATTACGTATATAAGAATAGCTTCTTAGGGCTGCTTCACATGAATTCCTAGCAGGGTGGGCAACCTATAGCCCCCAGATGTTTTGGCCTCCAACTCCCATGATCCCTCTTCCTTGATTATGCTGGCCAGGGCTGATGGGAGTTGTAGGCCACAACATCTGGAGGGCCACAAGTTGCCCACCCCTGCTTTATGGAAAACAGCGGTGCACTAATGGTCATGTTTAATGACTGCACATGTGAAGGATTTTTGGGCTCACCCCAACAACCCTGCAAGGTAGGACAGGTTCAACTCAGCCACAAGTTCTCCCAAGATTACCCAGTAGCTTCCCTCCCAGGCCAATAGGCACTGTATTTAGCACTGAAGTTATACAGGACACACCACACCAACTGGAAGTTAGATAAAAGTTTATTAGAGGAAAGGAACACAGAGGAAGTGAAAGTGGAGAGGTGGTAGGTTGAACAGGAAATTACAAGCAAAATTACAATATCCCAAAGCCAGAAATGCCAATTACCTGGACACCCACTCCCAGGAGCAAAACAATAAAGCTAGTTGGTCTATCCTATACATACCAAAGTATGGGCCTCTCAGGATAGCCACTGAGCAGCAACACACCCTAGTACCATCAGGGCAAAAGACGAGACACCCAGCCCTTCTTTGCCCCCCTATTTATTGCCCAGTCCTAGCAACTCAAAGCAGATTTGAAACACCCAATCATAGCCGGTCCCAGGACACCCCACTCCACCCTCCACAGAGGCTGGATCTTCCCACCAGACATGGTCGTTATCATTTTCCCAATCAGCAGAGACAGAGTGTGGCCTTGAGCTGCCAGTCTGAGAAACGGCCAACTAACAATCAGCTTCCAGGTGGCTACTTTGTATGTGACAACCCAATGGGCCATCATGGCTTCTAGTACCCTCATTCTTGACAGCATATATTGTACATCCACTGGAAAATTAAGAATGGATACAGCTTCCTAGTTAATGTGCACAAAGCAGTATGTGCAAATGTGAACTCACACACATTACCTGCTGTATCCTAGACAGAACTGCTTGCCACATAGGAATATTGTCAGTTGTCTTGTGTAAGATGCCCCCAAGTCCCTGGATTAATTTGACAAGTCTTTTGATATACTGGGGAGGGATGGAATAAAATAAATGACTCAAGGATTGTATAAAGATTAGCCAATATGCTGGAATGAAATAAGAAAAGATTATAGTTCACCTTCCAAATAGTGTACTAGTATTTACATAGCGGTTTCAACCCTATGCCCCCACCCCCACCCCTACTCCAACTTCTAAAATGCTTATTTCCTTCTGAGTGGCCTGGGAAATCTCACTAGGCAATTATAGTATGTATACATTATTCATCTATATAAACACTGGAGGCAGGAACCCTATGGATTCTTTTCAGCAATTGGCCTCCAGATGCTAGTAATACACCATGCTCTGTAAGTCATTAAAAATCACCCTTATTCAATTCCATCTGTTGGAACCAAGCTGGAACCTTTGTTGAAACCTACAGTGGTGTTAGTAGCTTGTTTTCCCCACATTGGTATACCTTTCCACCGGAATCTAATTAGTTCATCTCTTACACACAGTGCCCTACGATTTATGCAGACTAACACAGCAGCCACACACAGTGCACAAATGAGATAATTGCTGCGTTATTTAAGAATCCATGTAAGAACGCTCCAACCACAAAATCAGGGTATATTCATCACAAACTGATCAGGTGTTTCGGTGGTTTCAGAACGTGGACTACTGTGTACAGAGTAAGTGTCAGAGGTGTGGTTATAAGCCATTCACATAAAGGAGACCTTGCCTTACAGTAAAGGATCTGTAAATATTTGTTCTCAAGGCCTGATTTATTAAAGCATTTGGCTGCACGCATAAACCAAAGGATATGTCCTACAACTTTGTTTGTTTGTTTGTTTCTATACCACCCAAGAGCTGAAGCTCTCTGGGCGGTTCACAAATACTGAAACCAAAAAGTGCAGGATAAAACAATATAAAATATAAAAGCATTAAAACCACAATATAACAGTGCAACCAGAATAAAACCTAGCAGCAATGCAGAGATTTAAAATACAGATTTAAAACACCAAAGCTAAAAGACTAGGAAGCCAAAATGCTAAAATACCTGGGAGAATAAAAAGGTCTTTACCTGGTGCCGGAAGGAATATAACATCGGTGCCAGGCGAACCCCTCTAAGGAGCTCATTCCAACAGCCAGGGTGCCACAGCAGAAAAGGCCCTCTTCCTGGTAGCCATTAACCTCACTTCCTTTGGCAGGGGCTCATGAAGAAGGACCACTGAAGATGATCTTAGGGTCCGGGCAGGCACATATGGGAGGAGGCGATCCTTCAGATCACCTGGCCCCAAGCTTTGAATACCAGCACTTTGAATCAGGCCCAGAAATGGACTGGCACCCGGTGCAGCTGGAATAATACTGGCATAATGTGATCTTATTGGCCAGCCCCTGTTAACAATCTTGCTGCCCTATTTTGGACCAGCTGAAGTTTCCGGACCATTTTCAAAGGCAGCCCAATGTATAATGCATTGCAGTAATCCAGACGAGAAGTTATCAGAGCATGAATAACTGTAGCTAGGCTATCTCTGTCCAGATAAGGATGTCGTTGGTATACCAGCCTAAGCTGATAAAAAGTGCTCCATGCCACTGAGTTCACCTGTGCTTCAAGTGACAGTTTTGAGTCCAAGAGCACCCCCAAACTACTGTACAAACGTGATCCTTTAATGGGAATGCAACCCCCTCCAGAACAGGTTGAATATCACCTAGCCAGGCAGTCGAACCACCCACTGACAGTACCTCCGTCTTGTCTGGATTGAGTTTCAGTTTATTGGCCCTCATCCAGTCCATTACCATGCCCAGGCACTGATTCAGAACAACCACTGCCTCATCTGGGTTTGATGAGAAAGAGAGGTAAAGCTGGGTGTCATCCACATATTGATGGCAGATCAATATGCAACTTCAACTATTCATCAGATTCTGCTCCTAATCTGACTGTATTCAAGGACTTTGCTGATTTATAGTTGCCTCAAAGCATGACTACTCTTTTTTTCTCACTTAAATAGCCAAATAGTTTGCACAAAGTAACCTGTTAGACTCACAAGCCCACTGCAAAAGGGAGAAAGGAATTGTGATGCATGAAGGAGTCATTGATATGAAAGGAAGCCCCACTGAAAAGAAAGGAACATTGAAGCAAGCGTTCACATGATTGCATGCTCAAACAATGGTGTGGTTTTTTCAGTTTGCACAATTGCTCATGACCATGGCTTGCCTGGAAGCGAGGTGTGGGGAATTACCTAACTAATGGAAAACCTGTAGCAAGAGCAAACTATACATGCACCGATTTGAAATTAAGTATAGACATTTTCTATGAATGATCAAAATGTGCAAAATTCAATGGAAGAAATCCACCCACCCCTAAGATTGATGATCTTATTTTAGACACTAGAGACTGATTTGGGCATGGCAACTTGCATTGGCAGGGGGAAGGAGGAACTCTGTGTACTGCTGCTGCTGGATGTGCATCACGCTTTTCTGTATATAAAGTGCGTTGCAATTTAAAATAAATGACCCTAAGGGAGACCTTAGAATCTTTTCCACCCTAAGAAAATGTATTTTACTTAACAGAAATGCTAAATTTCTGTTACACACACACACACACACACACACACCGTACTTAGAGCACTTAGACAGTGAAATCTGAATTTATCTGCTCAAATACTTTGGACCCATTAGCTGGAGAACACTATTAATGAGAAATAAAGCAGGAAGGCGAGAGAGGTTTGGTAGAGTGCCATTGACAGATCCCTGTTTCAAGATGTGCTTCTGTCATGGAGGTATTTTGGCCTGATTGGGTTTTCGTTGCTGCTGTTCTATTGTTTCATGGCTCTACTCACAGATGGAAGTGTATGTTTGGGGTTTTAATTCATTGTGCCACAATTAGTGAGAAAGACACACTTCTCCAAATAAAATAATATCATGCTTCAGACTGATTCAGACCTGACCCGACCTGCTTTGGACTCCAGATCTGAAGCAAGATTCAGACATCCAGACTATGTGGATGTTACATTTTCCCATTGACTTGCATTGGAAAACAGAAACAGCCATAACTTTTTAAATTTTAGAATAAATACATGAAATTTGGAGACCTAGCAGCTCCTATGAAAGTGATTGAAGTGGCCAAAGTTCAGACAGTTTGGTCCAGTAGTATTTGTTCTAGCCACAGTAAAAATTGCTTTTTTCAAGAACACTTGTGAAAGCAAAGAGCTATAATTTTTTAGTGCTTCCACATAAGTGCATGAAATTTGTGGACCCAGCAGTCCCTTTGGAGGTGACTGAACCTGCCAAATTTCAGACAGTTTGGTCTGGTAGTTTTTGTGCTAGCCATGCATAAAGTCTCCTTTTCTCAAAAACTAAAAAAGTAAAAAACAAAAAACTGTCAGCCACACAGGGGATTAGATATCCTAATCAGAAGGTATTTAAAGTGACAATTAGGAGGTCACTATCCCTAATCTCTGGTGTAGGTTTTTGGAAGTGCAAAAGTACTTTCCTTGTTCTGTCCTGAACCTGCCACTGACCTGAGGTTCTCATTAAGGGAAGAAAGAAAAGTTAAACATCTCTTTGGCTGCAAATTGCAATACACAGTACCTGGAAAAGTCACACTGACTGAACTCAGTTGGGTTTATTTACTGATTGCACTGCTGCAATTTCTGTATTCCACATAATTTTATACACTTCCCCCTTGTTTGCCTTTCTTTTAAATTAAATAGCCCAAACATCGAAGCCTTTTATCGAGAACTTGTTCCAGCCCCCTGATCATTTTGACAGCATGTTTCCCCTGGAAGGCTAAGATGAAGCAAACATTTTTTTTAAATGCATACAGCATAGCCTGAGCATATTCCTCTTATGGTCATTTGATGTACACAAGGGAAAACAAGCAATAGGCAAAGTGTCTTGGAAAATCAGCAAAAGTGATGATACTTCATACGATGTGTATTGTATAGTGCTTTTCCCTACAGTATATATCGGACTGTGTATTGGTGTATGGTGCACTTGCACAGCACACAAGACCAAAACAAAAGCAGATGCAGGATGAAAAAACTACCTACAAGTGGAGATGCTGGAGAAATCCTCAACGGAACCAAATGAGTTCGGATTTTCATGAATCCGACCTGCAGATTCCACAGCGGACCAGTTTTTCTCCTGTTGGGAAGACTCTATGGGGTTGCAGACCATTTTTCTAGCTTTCCTGAATTTTGCACAAAAATCTTATCCTAGAAAAATATGCAAAAAAAAAAAAAAAATTAAGGCCAAAAATGTGCATTTCCCCCATAGGCTAAAGCATGAAAACGTGCATTTGGGGGGAATTTGCACATTTTTGAGCATGTGAATTTGCACAAATTCAGAAACGAAAAAAACCCAGTCTGTCAATGTGCAGATGATGGAATGAAAGGTGCCTGACAATCTGCGAAACACAGATGGAACAGATTTTACACAATCCATGCATCCCTACCTAAAAGCTGAGGGGTGAGGGGAAGGGAAATAACACAAAATCTAACAGAAGAGAAAAGGGGGGCAGGGCCTGGTTTCTTTTGTTTTTTATAAGAGTTGAAAAATGGGAAGGGCAGGAATAGTAATTGAGAAAGGGGGAGCTAAAGAACAAGCAGTACAGAGCAAGGAAACAAACTTCTCGGTTAATAGTTCAGCCCTATTAACACCTAGAGATGTCACTTTCGCAGTTTGCCCCTCCCAACTCCCCCTCTCCCCTTCCCTTCTCTAGCAAGTTGCCACATTTGCTCAGACAGGCTGTCTGGCCTTCAGAATCTTCTGAAGTGATCTGAAGCACTTTGGATCATTTTGGACCACTCTGGACCTGCTTTGGATTTCGACTGAAGAAGTCCGAATCACCTCAATCTGCTTCGGGTTTCAGACCAAAGCTGTGCACAGCCCTAGTATGAAGTATATTGAATCCAGAATTTGATCTGCACATTAAATGTGAAGGAAGATGCAAATGGGATAAAACTGGTAAGAACTCATGCATGAATTTTGGGGTAAGCATATACATTTGACACTGGGAAAAATCAAGTACTGTTTATTTGCCATGGAAAGGGAACATAAAAACTTAGATTACTGGGCCAAAGCCTGGTTCATCCTAGCCAGTATTCTTTCTGACCACAGCCTGCCTGATGCCTCTGGAAGCTCACAGGCCAGGCATGGAAATGATCACTGCATCCCAGTTTGGCCCAACGTATGGTAACCTGTCGTACCTGGCTGCTAAACATAGAGAATTCATTTCATTATCATAGCTAATAGTTCTTGCCGGCTCTTGCCATCAGTCTGTCTAATCCTGTGGTCTCCAACATGATGCCCGTGGGCACCAATGTGCCCACGGCATCTCTCTTTGCACCTCTTTGCCCCTTCCTGGTTGTTATTTCTTAAGATTTTTTTTAATGATTTTGTTTTTAACAGAGAGGGTGGCATGCATGCTGCAAAGCAAAGTGCTGCCCTCCAGTACCATCTTCGTTTTCAAAAGATTGGCTCTGTGTTTTGGCGCTCATAGCCCCACCTTGCCTTGTATTTAGGTTCTTAGGAAAGTTACTTTTTCTTTTAGTCTCACCAGTTTTCCTTCTGGGAAATAGGGATTTTGTGACCAGCTATGCCCATGATGGCAGCCATTTTATGAATGGGCAGGCCCCCTAGCCATTTTGTAACAGTGCCCACGACACTCTCTCAGATTCCAAATGTGTCCACTGACCCAAAAAGATTAGAGACCCCTGTCTAATCCATTTTAACAGATCCATTTTAAATGGCTCTGTTAGTGGCTGGGACCTCATCTTGTGACAATGATACCACAATATGTCAAAGTGTAGAATTTGTTTACAGAATCTGCTTTAGTGCTTATGTCATGTGGGTGTTAAGGTAGGCAGCTTAACTTACAACAACTTGGATCCTAAGATAATTTAACTTCAAAGAATGCATGGAGGGAAACTTTCCCATCCCACTTTTCCCCCTGTAGCTACCTGCACCTTTCTGAAATGTGGATTGGGGTGCTGGAAGAAGGGGAAATGGGTTTTGGATTCTAAGATAAGTTAACTTAATGAATTTCATGAAGGGAAAGTTTCCCATCTCCTCCTTTCCCAAGCTGCATGCAGTGCCCCATCCAGTATCATTCAGGACTCCCCCACCCCCCTGCCGAAGCCTCTGGAGAGGCTTTTGGGAGGTGCAGGTGGTTGCAGTAGGGGGAAAAGAGGGGATATTAAACTTTCCTCATGTGAATTTGTCACCTTAACTTGTCTTAAGATCCAGGCTAATTGCTTTCTTTTTGGTAGATGAATGAATTTGCAAATGCCTTAGGAGCTTTTGTACACAAGGCTTTTATTGTGTGCTTGTCATTCCTTACTCATAGCTGTTTCTTTGGACAACTTCATGACCCTCCAGTTTTGCTTCTCTTTCTAAGAGCATTTTCACGGGGGGGGGGGGGTAGAGCTGAGAAATTATAGAATTATTTGCAAAAGCAAAAACAAATGTATTTTCCTATTTGTGTCATTGCATTATTGTGCTACACCACAGTGCCACCTAGAGGTTATGCAGCAGAAAGGCAAGAAAGGAAAAGCTCTTTCTGTAAAACTCAGATCTCAATTCTGCAACAAAGTCAAAAGTGGATGCAGTGGATTAACAGTCTCATGTAGAAAAGCTTTAAGTACTTTCTTAAATGGAAGGCTTTTATCATCCTAGTTCTATATATACCATGTGAAAATGCCCTACCAGTACAGTAGTACTGAGGATAAAGGGATGGGAGAAAGCAGGACCAGCATCAACAGCAGCCATGGTCAGGCACATGCCAAAGGCCCACAACCCAGCAGGGGCACACTGGCGAGAACCCCCGGAATTGCTCCGCCTCTTCACCATGGCAACCTGCTTGTCCCCCTGCCTCTCACTCTGCCCCAGACAACAGAGATGCTAAGAAGGAGGAGCAGTAGATGCCACTGCCTGCTTGCATACTGGGTCTCTGCCTGTCAAGCAAGTGAGTTGTGGCAATGATGAAAGAGAGGATGAGGAGCGATAGCAGATAGTGACAATGGCAGGGCCAGCTTGTGAACAAGCAAGCCGGATTCCAGGGGCTGAGCCAGCAAAAACTCGCTGAGCTCCACCCCACAAATGGATTCCTCTGACATCCCTAGGGAGAATAGACTCACTGAGGAACAACAGACTCACTGGAGAGGGGTGGCATTGTGGGTACCTTGCCCAAGGACCCTCAAGACCATAGAGCCAGCACTGGGGGAATGCACATACATAGCTGCACAACTACATTCTCACAGCTTTTGCTACACTGGCTTTGCAGACCAACCCTTGGAAACAGCAGCAGACGTTGCTTAGAACTTGTGTACCCCAAGGCCTCCTCTACCTGTATTTTTTTTGTTGTTCAGTCGTGTCCGACTCTTCATGGCCCCATGGACCATAGCACGCCAGGCCTTCCTGTCCTGCGCTGTCTCCCGGAGCATGCTCAAGTCCATATTCATTGCATAAGTGATGCTATCTAGCCATCTCCTCCTCTGCTGTCCCCTTCTCCTTTTGCCTTTGGTCTTTCCCAGCATCAGGGTCTTTTCCAGAGAGTTTTCTCTTCACATTAGGTGGCCAAAATATTTGAGCTTCAGCTTCAGTATCTGTCCTTCCAGTGAGCGCTCAGGGTTGATTTCCTTGAGGATGGACTGATTTGACCTCCTTGCAGTCCAGGGGACTCGTAAGAGTCTTCTCCAGCACCACAGTTCGAAAGCATCAATTCTTCGGAGCTCAGCCTTCCTTATAGTCCAGCTCTCACAGCCATACATTACTACTGGGAAAACCATAGCTTTGATTAGACAGACCTTTGTCGGCAAGGTGATGTCTCTGCTTCTTACTATGCTGTCTAGGTTTGCCATAGCTTTCCTCCCAAGGAGCAAGCGTCTTTTAATTTCATGGCTACAGTCACCATCTGCGGTGATCTTGGAGCCCAAGAAAATAAAATCTGTCACTGCTTCCATTTCTTCCCCTTCCATATGCCAGGAAGTGATGGGGCCAGATGCCATGATCTTCGTTTTTTTAATGTTGAGTTTCAAACCAGCTTTTGCACTCTCCTCTTTCACCCTCAAGAAGAGGCTCTTTAGATCCTCTTCGCTTTCTGCCATTAGGGTGGTATCGTCTGCGTATCTGAGGTTACTGATAATTCTCCCGGCAATCTTAATTCCGACCTGTGATTCATTCAACCAACCCAGCGTTTCTCATGATGTACTCTGTATATAAGTTAAATAAGCAGGGCGACAATATGCAGCCTTGTTGTACTCCTTTCCCAACCTGTATTTTTTAGAGTAGACCTAAAACATGCTGGGAAGCCCTGGGCCCTGGGGTTGTTCCATAATGCTTCTGCTCTATCAGAAGCTGTAGTTCCGATTTTGTTGCAGATGGAACTTTTCTTCCCTCCCTAGTTAGAACTTGCCTGGTATATTTCTTGTTTTGTTTTGTTACAAAATGACTTTTTTTGTTGCATAGATGACGAAGGAGTACTATGCATCTCAGTGAACCTGATTTTAAAGAGGAACAATTTTCTGGATTATGAACATAGCCATTGCATAAGAGGAGCAATTAACAGTGTTAGATTTATTCCGCTTTCATTCATCTCCCCCTCCTAAGATTTAGTGAAAGTGGAACATGCAGAGTCCTGGGTGAGGGGAAAAAAGGAGAGTAGAAGCTGTTTACCAAGGCCAAGGGGAAGTGTTTTATGTTCCCCACTAGACTAAGCCCGGTGTTATCCCCTTCAGGAAAAATCTTGGAAATACTTTCCTTCATTGCAGAGTTATCTGCAAGTTTTAGGAAATAGTTCATTTTATATTGCTTGATCAGATTGGGGCTATGGTCTTTGTGGCACCTATTGCATGCCAATATTTGTTTGCATGCCATACAACTGGGTAATGTTGTAGTGTATTTGAGTAGATTGCCTGTGCCAAATATCATATTGACAAGATAAACTGCCTTTATTTTTATGTAAAGAATAGAATGCTGCAGCTGAATAATGTTAGAACCTATAAAAAGAATCCAGCCTTCATGCACAAACTCTCATGCCTATACAACAATAATACTTGCCCTTTGTATCATATCTTTAAGAATATACAGAGGAATTTTACTTAACTAGCAAAGAGGAAACAACCACAATATCCTTGTATCTTTGACACAATCTAAATTTCCAAGAGAATACATTTTAGGTATAGCTGTGCACAAATGGCCTCTTGAAATTCTCCACCTTACTTGTGGATAGATAAATTTGGGAGACAATTTCACTGAATTTCTCCGGGGGGGGGGGAGAAATTCTCAACAGTTTCTCCCAGGTTGGGCTCACCATTGGCAGGGCTCGCAGCACAGCTTCATCTTTTTTTCCCTAAGGGTTTTGGCGGGTTTCATGCTGCAACAGCATCAACAGCCTTCGCAGGCTGGCTCCCAGCTTGCATCCATGGCAGTGCAGGTGGGGCAGTGTCGTGTCCAGCTCCAGGGATGAGGTGGACTTAGTGCTCTGCCAAAATCTGTCCTCCGATTTCCTGAATTTTTCTCCCCCCATGAAAGAGGCTTCCATTGTTCAGCCTCATTCAGGATGTTTTATAATGTATTTTTGTTGAGTTTTTGAGCTTACCCAATCGCAGCTAGCCTCCCAGGCTGCCTGCGGGTCTGAAAAACCCATATGGGAGAAATTACCTCATACTGCCTTCAACTGGGTTTCAGTTGGGATATATTCTCTTTATAATAGGTTGGGATAATAGGTTGGGATAAATTCTCTTTATGCTATGATGAATAAATCATAGCATAACATCATGCCAAAAATGCCAGCTGCCTTGACTATATAGCCACTATATAACCTGTGGCCCTCCAGATGTTATTGGACTGCAAATCTCTTCAGCCCTAGCCACCATGGCCATTGGTCAGGGATGATGGGAGTAGTTTAAAAACATCTGGAAGGTCACAGGTTCCCCGTCCCTGACATAGACATATTAATCAGATATGGAGTTTGTTTGTTTTTTAATCCTGTACACCACCTTGAAGGGGTTCTGCCCTTAAAGTAGGGATGTCAGAGAATTTCACCACGAATCTCGGGGAGACCGAATGCCAGCGCATTCGGCCCCTCGAAATCGGTGGTGAAACGGTCTGCCCCCCCTGCCTCCCCCGGGATGGGACTTACCTTGGGCGAATCTCCCTGGCGGCAGTGGCTCTGGCGGCGGTGCGGCGGCGGTGGCTCTGGCGGCCGGTCTTCCTACTGGCTGCCGCCGCCATTTCCAGTAAAAAAAAAAACATGATAGGCTACGTAAAGATTTACGTAGCCTATCACGGCTAGATTTTTAAACAATACCGTGATAGGCTACGTAAATGTTTACGTAGCCTATCACGGCTGAGTAAAAAAAAAAAAACCCACACATATGCAAATGGCTGTGCCCATGGGCGCTGCCATTTGCGTTCCTTATTTTGGCACGTCTAGTCTACGTAAACATTTACGTAGACTACGGTGAAAATAAGGGGAACGCAAATAGCGTAGACTAGGGATGGCGGAGAATTTCTCCCCGAAACTTCGGGGGGCCGAGCGCCAATGTGTTCGGTCCCCCAAACAAGTTTCGGGTAGAAATTCTCTGCACCCCCCCGCCCCCCCCCGGGACGGGACTTACCTTTGCCGAATGTCCCTCCCGGCGGCGGGTCCGACCGGCGGTTCGGCGGGTGTTCGTCCAGGGCGGGGGCGGCAGCCAATCTTTCGACCGGCTGCCACCGCCGCCATTGCAATCAAAGAAAAAGAAAAAAAAATGCCCCCGTGATAGGCTACGTGACGATTAACGTAGCCTATCATGGCTAGATCTGCAAAGTCAGCCGTGATAGGCTATGTAAATCATCTCGTAGCCTATCACGGGTGACTTAAAAAAAAAAAAGCGCGTACGCAAATGGCGGCCCCCATAGGGAGCCGTCATTCCCGTTCCTTATTTGGTCGCTGTAGTCTACGTAAAGATTTACGTAGACTACGGCAAAAATAAGGGCAACGCTATTTGCGTTGTCCTTATTTTCACCGTAGTCTACGTAAAGATTTACGTAGACTACAGCGACCAAATAAGGAACGCGAATGGCGGCTCCCTATGGGGGCTGCCATTAGAGTACGCGCTTTTTTTTTTAAAGTCACCCGTGATAGGCTATGTGACGATTAACGTAGCCTATCACGGCTGACTTTGCAGATGTAGCCGTGATAGGCTACGTTAATCGTCACGTAGCCTATCACGGGGGCATTTTTTTAAAAAAAAAAAAACTTTTGAGTTCGCGGCCGGGCGAGGTGAGGCGCCTCCTCCCCGGCCTGAATTTCGGCCGGGCGAGGCGGGAAGCCTCCCTCCTGGCCTGAATTTCGGCCGGGCGAGGCGGGAAGCCTCCCCCCCCAGCCTGAACTTCGCGGGGGGAGCAGCGAAGCGCCTCCCCCCCACCGCGAACAAGCTTCGAGGACAGGTAAGTGACTTTTGTCCACCCCTAGCGTAGACGCTACGCTATTTGCATTCCCCTTATTTTTGCCGTAGTCTACTTAAATGTTTACGTAGACTAGACGTGCCAAAATAAGGAACACAAATGGTGGCGCCATGGGCACTGCCATTTGCGTACACACGGTTTTTGGTTTTTTGTTTTACTCAGCCGTGATAGGCTACGTAAACATTTACGTAGCCTATCATGGCTGACTGCAGGGACGCAAACGGCGGCTATGGCCGCCGCCATTTGCAGACCCGGCCGGCCAGGATTCACGGCGGGAGGGACGGGGCGACTCCCCCCCGGGCAGAATTTCGGGGGGAGGGACGGAGCGCCTCCCCCCCACTGCGAATCAATTTCGTCATAAGGTAAGTGACTTTCGTACATCCCTACCTTAAAGGCAGCCTAAAACCCATTTTAAATAAAAATAAATGAATTCAGGGAGCAGAGCCAGAAGTTTAATCCCCCTCAAGGGAGCCCTCGGGTTCACAGTTCAGTTGTGCCAGAGGTGTCAGAACTTCCAACGCAGGTTGCTGCTAATCTGCATCCATACAAATCCCTCTTCCGTTTGGCATCACCGTGTGTCTGGATATTGGCTTAAGGCACTAGCCAATGTAAATTTTACATTTGAACCACAAATGTGGGAGATGTGCAAAGTATGAATTCATGTAAGCAATCCTCGTGAAAATGGCCTTAGGGTACAGCTGTTAGTCTGATTCTCAGGAACCAAGTTGTCAATAACAGTGTAAAATACTAAATAAATATGTCCATAGACCCATGAAAGAGCCCCAGCTGTTTTTTAAAAAAAACATTATTTCTTGTGAATTCACAGTAGCTTTGTAAGGCAAGCACTTCTCACCTTCTGTGGCGTATTTGACAGATCTGTTTTGGAAATTACTCTAATAACAAACAATTAGGTTCTATATTGATTTATGTGTGTTCTCTTTCAAAATTAATGTTGCTAAATGTCAATCTACAAGCAACAATCCTTTATATATTACATTGTTTTCTTCTAGAAATGTGATAGATGACATCAGATAGCATTCCAGTGGAGACCAATGTAGCATGCTAGCATCCATAGTTAGACTGGTAGGGTCTTTGTGATTGATAATCTGCTGCTCTTTGTAACCATCAGACATTTTTGCTTTAGGTTATCCTTTCTCTACTCATCTTGAGACTGAAATTATGTACCCTCCAAAGAAAAATTGGGAATATGGCTTCATTTTTTTAATCCTTCTGTGCCACTTTTAATACTTACCTTAATAGTGGCATCCTAGCATGGCAGAAGGCTGTTTCTAAGCCTGGAGTATTTTCATGCTTGGCAAATTCTCTCTAAATTTAGAATTGGGAAGGAAACCTTTTAGCAGAAACAGAATGTTGGCAGGTTTAACACATCCGTAACAGCTGTCATAATTTGCTATAATTTTTTTATGCTACGTCATAAAGAAAAGGTCATAATTCTGATCTCCTAATGCAATGGGCATATTCTTTCTTTTCCTGCTGTGGACTGGCAATTAAAAAAGAATGAGTAATGAGGGAGTATACTCTTTGGAGAAGCCAATTCTCAGAACCATTAGTTTTCTTTTATCCTCCAGTCTAATTCCAGGAATGTGCAAGATGAAGAGTAAGACATATCATGTCGTTTCAGGATAATATCATGTAATTTTAGCATTATAAAGAATTCTCTCTTTTTTGATAGAGACAAAATATATCTGATATGGAAAAGTTCCATTTCTTTCTCTTCTGAGGGTTTTATGGCTTCATATGTAACCTTGTATAATTAAATATATTTCAAATATGAAGAGAAATGGCATTGGTGCAGACAATCGAATTCTTTATTTTATGTTAAATGGTTCTGAAATGAAATTATATGGAGCAGTCAATGTAATATGGGGAAAGGAGGTGATGGATACTATTCATTGTTTCCACTAGAATTCATTCTATTTGATTTTCTTTAGCACAATCAGATGAGGAAACAATTACATTGTGTGCTACATTACTGGGATTTCAGACTCGCCCTTAATTGTCTCAACTCAAAAAAGAGAGCTAATAGGAATTGCAGCAGACACTAATTGCTTATTTATTTTTAAAAGGAAATTATATGGAACACAGAGCCACAAACACATTGTCAATCTAGAGTTTCATTTTTATCCTACAAAATAAAGCCAGGTACGGCCAGTGACAGTAATAGGGTTACTCTAAAGCCTACCTTACTAAAGCAATAATAAATGAATCTGAAAGAAATCCTCATGCCATTTTCATGACAATTCTTAAGTTAAACTCATTTCTTCTAAGCCATAAATATGTGCAGCCAAGATTTCCTCTGAATCTATATCACATCCCTGTAGAGTTGTCTGATTATACTAGATACAGTTCAGCTAAGCTCTTTTAATTAAGCTGTGTGTGAGAAGGGCATGGCTGTGTTTTCAGGTGCCAAAAACCCAATACGTGAGTGAAATAGTGGGCCTTAACCACTAAAATTCCAAGCATGGATGAAATTTACACAGGTTAGGCTTTGATAAGATATGTCAACAATAGAAAATAGGCTGAGATGCAGCATAAAATGTACTACAAGTTCCCAATCCTCACACACACCCTCATCAGAAGAAAAACCAAAAAAAGTTTGACGTGGTTTAACTTTTTCACCTCTATGTTGTATACTGAATGTAGATCTCTACATTCTTTCCATTCTGAGATGAGCTTTAACAGCTTTATATTAATATATAGCAACATCTCTTCATCATTACATTGTTCTTGGAAGGAAAGCACATTGGTTCCAGATTTATAAGTACTCTTTTCGCCTCAAATTACCGCTTTGGCACGAAATACCATCACCATTTGAAATATGACTGCACAGATTTGCTCTCTCTTAGTCATGGTGCTAGCATTCATAATTTAATCTCCAAATCTATGATTTCACCATGCTGTTGTCATGTAAGTAATACAGTGACACTGCAAGATTCAAAAGTGGCTTTTTGTTCAAAAGTAGCTATTTATTTCTTATAGCAGCCATAAGTACAGAACTTGGCTTTCCATGTATTATTCAGTGAATACAGAAGTCTATGTTCCCAGTAGCCAGAGAGAAAGAGAAGGGGGGGGGGGAGACAGAGAAAGAAAGAAAGAAAGAAAGAAAGAAAGAAAGAAAGAAAGAAAGAAAGAAAGCAAGCAAGCAAGCAAGCAAGCAAGCAAGCAAGCAAGCTAGCTCTTTGCACTTTTGTTAAACACTGGGTGTTTAAAAAAAAAAAGTTAACATAACCTTATCTATTTTATATATCTTGCCATGGACAAAATCACCAACTCTCTTCACCCTTTCCTGTAATTGGTTCTCATTACTATTCAGTCATTACATTCCTTCAAAAAATATTTGTTTCCAATTACAGAAGAAAATAAAAATACAGTGTTTTTTTAAATTTGTGGGCTGCACTCATATATTATCTCTCAGCTGTTTAATTGTTCGCTTTTGTTCTTTAAACTAGCTTTCACAACTCAATTGATTCTAAAACGATATAATTAGTTTATGGTTTGGTAAACTATTTAAAGTGCAGATCATCACAGAGAATATGTAAATGAATTACACAAATTCCTATTCAGCACAACCTAAAAAGATTTCCAATGGAAGCTTATTAAGTGAATTCAATGCCATTTAAGGCTGTGCCTGTTCCATAGAGAAATTTATTTCTAAGGCTATGGATGACAGAACTATAGTGAGATTTCCAAGAGGTTTTTTTTCTAGCAAAGTACCCTGTTTTTGGCAGCATCAACATCACAAAGAGGAGACCAATAGTAGCATATGTTACAACTCCAAGGGGCCAATGCAAAGACACATACAGGAGGCCAATGCTATTTTAAATGTTTCCCTGTCAGTAGTACTCATTCTAGAAATTTATCTCAATTATATCACAGAATCATAGAATAGTAGGGTTGGAAGGGGCCTACAAGACCATCAAGTCCAACCCCCTGCTCAGTGCAGGAATCCAAGTCAGAGCATCCCCGACAGATGGCTGTCCAGCCTCGTCTTGAATGCCTCCAGCAGGGGAGAGCCCACCACCTCCCTAGGTAATTGGTTCCATTGTCATATTGCTCTAACAGTCAGGAAGTTCTTCCTGATGTTCAGCCAGAATCTGGCTTCCTGTAACTTGAGCCCATTAATCCATGTCCCGCACTCTGGGATGATCGAGAAGAGGTCCTGGCCTTCCTCCCTGTGACAACCTTTCCACTTATAATATTTTATGTCACTTTAAAAAGAACACATTGACAAAGTGGGTTACAATGTACAAAACATGTTGACTTGGCTTTAAAAACAGTGGCAAACTGGTGCTGGAACAGCTGATACGGAAACTGCACAATGCACATTTTATGTTTTTAATTTGAGACTTTCTGAATTCCACTGCCATGTCTCACCGATTCCTACTGCATAGGGGTGTACGAAACCCACTCACCAGTCCGCTGGGGGGTCCGCAGGGGGGAGATGATCCATCCCTCCCCCTGGAATCCTCCCTGGCCGGCTCCGCTTCGCGGTGAGTCCGCAGAGCCACCGGCCGGGTCCATCCACAGCCGGACTTCCGTCCACTGCTGGGCTGTGGACGCAAATGGTGTCCGGCGTAGTGGACGCCATTTGCGTCCCTGCTCTTTGCTGTGATAGGATACGTAATGATTTATGTAACCTATCACGGCAAAGAGAAGGGACGTAAATGGCGTCCACTACACCGGACGCCATTTGCTTCCGCAGACAGGCAGCGACGGCAGCGGATGGACTGACCACGGCTGGTGGCAGGTAGGTTCTGTTCCAGGGAAACTTCTTGGGGTGGAGGAGGTGGCTGGTCCATTCCGCCATGGTGTCAGGGTAGAAACTGAGCCCATAGAGCCCCAGAGCAGTTCTGAATCTGAGGAAGAACAGCAATCCGTGGGAAAGGAGCTCGCTCATCTCTCACAAGCACAGCAGCTGGCAGAGATTCCTCCTGCCAGCATTCCTAAGATAGATAGTGACCCTGGCAGTGAGATAGTGCAGGAGGGGGGCTTGCTGGATGCTCGGCGGAGATGCAGGCAGTGACGACAGATAGAGGGTGCAGAAAGGAAGCGTTGCACTCGTTTGGCGCTCAAACAATGGTCACGTCCCAAGGACCCAAAGGAAAGAGGGAGGATCTCTCCGTAGCCCATAAGTTCAGAGTCCTCCCGTGGTTCCCCTTCAAACGGGGACTAACTGCCTTACCTGGAGCTTAGGCTACTCTGCTATCTTTCCCCAGTGCTGTTCCTTGGTTTGGTGCTAATGATTAGTATCTGTAAGAGTCATAAAGTAATAAAGGAATTAAGCCTTGGAAAGAATCCTCATCATCTGTGTCCTGAGTTAGCTATTGGAGGGGACTGCAAGAGGCAGCTAGGGTGCTCCTTACAGCTTGGTCCCCATTCCATTTTTCTCTGCTCCTACTGCTTCTGGAGGGTGCCATGGATGTGGCGGTGCAAGCTCTCGTGCAAGAGAACCAGGCTCTTCGTGATCAAGTGGCTCAACTGATGACTGTCATACAGGCTCTGCAAGCTGTGGCTCAACTCCCACCACCCCCAATTCCCCCCTGCCGCAAGTGCCCGGTGGCCTTGCCAGAGAAGTTTTCTGGTGAGAAAGGACTTTTTCAGATTTTCCGTGCCCAGTCTGAGCTGTACATGCGCCTTCGATCTGAGGATTTCCTGACAGAACAGGTTCGTGTGGGCTTTATCATTAACCTACTGTCAGGCATGGCAGCTAAATGGGCTTCAGGACTTCTTCTCGCAAATGACCCCCTGCTCAGGGACTATCAAGGTTTCATGACAATGATGGCCAGATTTTTCGGTGACCCCCTGCGCATGCAGATGGCTTCTCGAGAGATTCACTGCCTCAGGCAGGGCAAGGACTCAGTTTCCAGCTACATGACAACTTTTTGCTTACTGATGCAGGATTTACAGTGGAATGATACCGTGTTGGTGGCTCAGTTTTTGGATGGTTTGAGCTACGAGATCTTGGATGAGTTGGCACGCATGCCTAGCCCGTCTACTTTGGAG
This sequence comes from Heloderma suspectum, assembly GCF_057233095.1. Taxonomy (NCBI): domain Eukaryota; kingdom Metazoa; phylum Chordata; class Lepidosauria; order Squamata; family Helodermatidae; genus Heloderma; species Heloderma suspectum. The sequence goes on from NC_139462.1 coordinate 78,468,493, forward strand.
GACCTCATCCAGATCTGCCTCCAGATAGGTAGTCAGCTGGAGGGGCACTGACAGACCCAGCAGGGCACCGGGTGCCGAGATTTCCCTCCTCCCATTCCCCCACATTTCCTGCCCCCTCTCCCACCCCTGCAGTAGGGGCAAAGGAGACCCTGATGCAGCTGGGAGCTACCCGAGCGCCGCTGTCGCTGGAGGAACTAGAGCGGTGGCACGCGGAGCGCCGATACTTTCCGTGTGGAAAGCTGGGACATTTCGCCAAAACCGGCTGGGCCAGACCCGCAGCCTCCTCCTCCTCTCCTTCCTCCTCCTCCTCCTCCTCACCCCAAGTCCTGACTAGACTGCCCCCCAAGCCTGCTGCGGGTCTCCAGTGTGGGGGTCATTTGCCCACCTGGTGGGTGCCTTCTGCAACCCCCCCACCCTCCCAACTGCTATTGCATGTTCATCTCTGCTCAGTGGAGTGGGGTGGAGACCCTAGCTTTAGTGGACTCTGGGGCTACGACCAGTTTCATGGATGAAACGTTCGCTCACCTCCACAAGATTCCTACCGTGCCTCTTCCTGCAACCTTGGCAGTGGAGACCATTGATGGGTGTCCTCTTTCTTTGGGCGCGGTGACCCAGATTACAGCTCTGCTCACTCTGCGCGCCCAGTCCCACATTGAGCAGATTGAGTTTCACTTGAATCTGGCCAAGGTTCCCCAATACCCAATCGTGCTGGGTGTTTCCTGGCTCTCTAAGCATAATCCTCAGATTTCTTGGGGGCTTCAGCAAGTGGTGTTCTCGTCTCCCTACTGCCGGGAGCACTGCCTCCTGACTGAGGCGCCAGTCCCAGCCCAGGCCTTAACCCTTTCCTCCCCCTCCTTGTCTGCTTCTGGTAGTTCTTCAGCTACTGTGATCCTCCCAGAGAAGTATGCGGCTTTTCGGGATGTTTTCGACAAGAAGGAGGCCAACCAGCTACCCCCTCACTGCCCTTTTGACTGTGCCATTAACCTCATTCCTGGGGCGACCATCCCCGCCGGCCAGCTGTATTCGATGTCGGAGCCGGAACTTGGAGCTCTGCAGGAGTTTTTGGACACAAACCTCAGACGTGGCTTCATTTGCCCCTCCTCCTCCCCCACCTGCGCCCCTACCACATTTGTGCACAAAAAATCAGGAAAACTCCACCTGGTGCATGACTTCCGAGCACTGAATTCAGTCTTGATCCCTGACAAGTATCCCCTCCCCTTCATACCAGAGATGCTGGAGCACCTGGGTCGAGCCACGATTTTCACAAAGTTGGACCTGCGTGGCGCCTACAATCTGATTGGCATCCGGGACGGGGATGAGTGGAAGACCTGTTTCAGCACCCGGTACGGAGTGTATGAATACCTAGTGATGCCATTTGGGCTCGCCTGTGGGGGCCCCCCCCCATGTTTTCGTGTTTTATGAATGCCATTTTCCGGGACTATTTGGACATTTTTCTCATTGTTTATCTTGATGATTTACTTATATTTTCTGAGAACCCCCATGCCCATCAGCACCATGTCGCCACCATCCTCCAGCACCTCCATGAGCACCATCTTTATGCCAAGCTGGAAAAATGTGCATTTGACCTAACCTCTTTGAACTATTTCAGCTACATTATTTCAGCTGATGGTATCAGGATGGATCCTGCAAAGGTCCAGGCTGTCCTCTCCTGGCAGGCTCCATCCACCAAGAAGGACTTGCAATGTTTTCTAGGTTTTGCAAATTTTTACAGAAAGTTCCTGCCCAGCTTTGCTCAGCTGACATCTCCTCTCACGGACCTCCTTAAGGGCAAGAAATCTCCTTTTCATTGGACGGCATCTGCTCAACAGGCTTTCAAGGAACTTAAGAAGCTTTTTAGTTCTGAGCTGATCCTGTTACATCCTGACCTGAGGAAGCCTTTTCTAGTGCAAACTGATGCCTCTGACTTTGTGGTGGGGGCTGTGCTTTTTCAGCCAGATTGGGCGGGCAGCGGTTTGCAACCCTGCGCCTACCACTCCAGGAAGTTGAACATGTCTGAGAGGAATTACACCATCTGAGAGAAGGAATTTTTGGCCATCAAGTCCGCTTTGGAGACCTGGCATCATCTTCTGGAGGGGGCACAGCACCCAGTTGAAGTTAGAACCGACCATCGCAACCTGGAACATCTTCAGACAGCCCGTGCCTTAAACCAGTGGCAGATTAGGTGGTTGCTTTTTTCCCCCCGGTTCCACCTTAAGATTTGCCATGTGAAAGCCTCCAACAACCTACAAGCAGATGCTCTTTCTCGTAAGCCTGACCTCCAGCCAGGGGGTGAGGGAAATCCCCCCCCCCGATTCTTCCCCCCCAGAGCCTGGCGGCAGCTGTGGTACCTCACTCTTGGGAGGAGCTCCTTCACTCTGAACAGGCTCAGGATGCTTTTGTTCACACAAAAGTAGAGGAATTGGGGCTAGCCTCTGCCCCCCCCCCACTCTACCCCCTTCTCTTTGCGAGGTGGCCTGCTTTACCATTTCAGCCAGGTCTATGTGCCTTCTAGACCCCTCCATGAGAAGGTCCTCCATCAGTGCCACGACTCCCCCACTGGAGGGGAGGGGAGGGGGCTTGGAGGGGAGTTTGCTGGATGCTCGGCGCAGACACAGGGAGCGACGACAGATGGAGGGTGTGGAAAGGAGGCGCTCTGCTCGTTTGGTGCTAAAACAAAGGTCGTGTCCCGAGGACCCAAGGGAAAGAGGGAGGATCTCTCCATAGCCTATAAGTTCAGAGTCTTCCCGCGGTTCTCCTTCAAACGGGGACCAACTGCCTTACCTGGAGCTTAGGCTACTCTGCTATCTATCCCCAGTGCAGTTCCTTGCTTAGTCGCTAGTGATTAGTATCTGTAAGAGTCATAAAGTAATAAAGGAATAAAGCCTTGGAAAGAATCCTCATCATCTGTGTCCTGAGTTGGCTATTGGAGGGGACTGCAAGAGGCAGCTCCTGACACACGGACTCTGAGGGGCCGGATTCTTTAGAATCCGGCCTCGTTGGAGTCCGTGGCGGAATTCTCTAACATCCCTACTACAATGTCAGAGTATATTTGTTCCAGGTAGGGGAGGAGAATAGTGAGATATCGCCAGCCAAGACCAACAAGCTGTGTTAATGGCTGTGTAGAGAATAATGGGACTGGAAGAACTCTCCCACTCATGCGTGCCCCTTTGTGTTAGCAGAGTTGTTTGATGAATCTTCTGTAACATGTTGATCATGTCCTGGACAGCTGGACTACAGTACAGAAAGTTCCACTGTGTACACAGTGGTGTAGTGGAGCCAGGACTCATAGGGTCAAAGTACCTGGATGATTTGATTAGCAGGGACAATTACATCACCTGCCACCCTCCCCAGACTTCCCCGTTTCTTCTGAAGTTAGCTGCAATCCTCACAGTAGCTGGGAAAAAATTGATTTCTTCAGCAGCAAATGTATTATCAGTGGTGTTGTAGTATGTATGCACACACACACACACTCACACACACACACGGATAGATGTGGAAGAACAAAGCTGCCTGAATTTTTGGACTCTCCTTGCAGGTATGGCTGTAGGGAGCATCTGGGTATGTACGGATTTCGTAAAATCTGTCCCAACTGTTTCACAGATTGTCAGGCGGCTTTCGTTCCGTCATCTGCTCATTGGCGGAATTGGTTTTATCCAGTTTCCCGAATTTGAGCAAAGTTGCACTTGTGCAAATGCACAATTCCCCCCAAAATGCACGAATTCACACTTGTCAAAATGCACGAATCACTCCCCAAATGTGCGAATCACCCCCAAACACACATTTTCATGGTTTAGCCTATGGGGAAAATGTGCGTTTGGGGGTGATAGTTTTTTATTTTACGTATTTTTCTCTGACTAAATTTACGTAAAATTCTAGAAAGTTTAAAAAAAAACAAAAAACCAGTCTGTGACTTCACTGAATCCGTGCGACTCAGGAAAAGCCGGTCCAGTTCAGAAACTGTGGGTCAGATTCATAGAAATCCAAACTCATTTCATTTTGCTGTGGATTTCTCCAACATCCCTAGGACTGTCACGATGATCACCTGCACACTTAAGTTTCCCACTGCACCACTGTTCATACACAACATTGCAGTGTGGTTGCTGCCTCTGTGTGGTCAGGACTCCTCATCACAGAGGTCACATCTATAATCAGCAACCACATGGGTTTGACCAATCCCATATTAGGTTCCTAGGCCAATGCCCTGTGTCTCTGCACCAGTGGCACTACCATGTTTCACCCAATTCATGTGATTGCCACATGCTCCATGCAACCCATGTGGTTGCTGGTTGCAGATGTTACTGCTAGACAAGTTGTCAAAGCTCACCAGGCTCAGACTTGAATATGAGCTTGGGGGCTTGGAATACTGACGTCAAAAGCCCTATGCAGGGAGGGATTCAGCCAGCACATGTAAGGATTAAAAGTGTGGTGCCCTCCCCCAACATCTCTGGGCACCTGGCTCCTCTGTAGGTCATTTTATGTTGAGCGCAAACGTCTGCAGCAGTGGTTCTAAGCATGTCCAGCTGAATGTGGTCACAAACGTCCTTATGATCAGGAGCCCTGATAAGGCAGAATGTACTTACAACTCCCTGCAGACATTAGTGCTAAACATGTGAAGGTCTTTAGAGGTGTCCGTGCACCTGGGGATGTTGGGGACAGCTCTTGCTTGTGCACCTTTGCTCCCACCACCTTTTTAGCCCTCATGTGTGCAGGCTCAATATCTGCATTGGGCTAAAGAAGTGGTGTGCCTTATAAAGCCCCTGAACTCTGGCTCAGCTTAATGTCTGACCTGGAGAAGTTGCAGTTTACCCAACCAGCCCCCAAACTCCTCCCTCTTTTGCTTAAATAACACCTGGCTGGGGCAGCAGCAGTGCTTTGGCTATGGGAAGAGGAAGGAGAGATCTGAACAGGTAGTTACTAGCTAGGCTAGTGTCAGGTCGTCCTCCATCCTTTTTCCTCATTGCTAGAGTGTCACTGCTTCTGCCTCAGCTGGGTAAGTGTTCTTTAAAGGGAAGGGAGAGAGGTTGGGGATTTGAGGACTGGGCAACCTATGAAGATGGATTGACTCAAAAAACAAGCCAAGCTCTTTCCAATATTTATTTGGGGGAAGTAAATCAGCTTATTTCCCAAGCCAATTAGATGTGAGGCAGGTAGCCAGGGGAGGGGGCTTGTACTTCAGTAGTTACCACTGTGATGTGGAGCTCGATCCATGCTGAAATGTATGGATCTGAAGTAAGTGGTTCGAAGTTCACAGTCTGAAGGAAATTCATTACATCACTTTAAAAGCTTTTTGGCTAGTTGAATCTGGTTCCTTATAAATGACATTTGTTTCTAAAAGATGAGAACCAACACTTATTTTGACAATGCATTAATAGAAAATTAAGGCCATGAGAGATTCTCATCCTAATGGGCTTATTTCAATGTTTGGTGCATTAAAAAATAATATACACCACCTATCCTTCAATGATGCTTTCATTCTGAGAGAGAGAGAGAGAGAGAGAGATTTAATGCTTTGCTTTTGCTGATAATAGTGACTGAATGGAAGACTCCAACTTCACTTCACAGCAGAGATGTAAAAGGTTAATCTAACCAGATGCTCTCCTGCAAATGTTGACACCTTGCTGAGTGCAGCTGGCTAGGAATATCTTTGTTAGTTTGTTTTTCACTTAAGATAATCCTTATGGGATTGTGCAACAGGCTGACATTCTGGCAGCCCCTTCTATGACCTTATAATTACAGAGGAAATCCTTCCATGTTTTGGTTTATTCTCGTCAGGCAGAGCTCAGGTGATCTATGAATTTCTTTACTCACTTAAGCAGCACTGGAAGGCTGTAAAATGCTTACTGAGGGTCACTTCGTATATAGTATTTTCCCTCTGCGAAGATATATATATTGGGCAGTCACTGTCCAATCATTGTACTAACAAGGAGGGAAATTATTTTGCATTTCTGGACATTTTCTGGTTTAGAAAACTGCCATGGTCCTCAGGGTAGGACTATTGAAAGTTGCAGACCTCTTGTTTCAGGTGGTAAATGTGAAGCAACAATTGCTTCTTTAAAAAGCAGTGTAGTTGTATAGTTTATCAATGAGATAGTGGGAGCCAAGGGAGGGGCTGTGGCTTAATGGTAGAGCATGTGCAGAAGGTCACCAGTTCAATCCCCACATCTCCAGGTAGGGCTGGAAAAACTCTGGCCTGAAATACTCTGGTGCTGCTGCTAGTCAGTGTTGACAATACTAGGCTAGATGGACCAATGATCTGATTCCGTATAAGGCACTTTCCTCTGTTCCTATGATCCATTTGCCTGACTGGACTGGATGACTGCTATGTCTGCCTGATAGTCTGGTTCAGGTTCAAATGACTCCTCTTTTTCCACACAACGTATCTAAGGTGACTAAACAAGCATAGGAAGGGGAGCAGAATATGATCATGGCAGGATACCACACCCCTGACCTACACATGTTCAGTGTGCTCTGTGTGCTATGCACATACTGTATGAATTGAATGCTTGTCTGCAAGAGATGGTATCCTGCCTTTTTGTAGCATTCCTGATCACACACATATAGGGCCTGTTCATGTAGCATACTGAACACACAGCATAAGTCAGGGCAGGTGCCTGCCATCCCTTGTCCCTACCACGCATCTTCAGTCACTCTAGATATAGTGTGTGGGGGCCAAACTAAACTTCTGTCAAATCATGCATAGCAGAGTTATATGTGACTGGATTATTTAGTGTAAGCCTGTGGTGCCCTGATTTGGATTGAAACCATGGCATTCCTGGGGGTGGGATTTAAGCTTTCCCCTCTCCCCTTTTCATTCTGAAATTCCACCCCCCTACAGGGTGGGGGGATAATAAATAAAACCATTTGTTTTCATTGGAATCTTCATTGGAATCAATGAAGACAATGTTTTTCTTTTCTTTTTTTAAGCCTTCCCCCCATGAGGCGGTGGAATTCTAGGACAAAAAAAAATGGGAAGGGGGAAAGCTGAAATCCCCCTTCGCAGAGCACCATGGTCCCAATTTGAATCAGGGCTGCACATGCTCACACTAAAGTAAATAATCCAAATGAACATTTACTTTGGAACTGAAAAGGGCTGTGGAGAGAATTTTGACAGAATCTTTGTTAGGATCCGTACTAGGGAGGAGAGGAGGGGGGATTGCCTGAGGCTCAGAGTGAGTGGCTGAGGCTGGAATTAAATATTACCCAAAGTGTGGCAGCTGACACAAAAAATGGTTGTCACATTTATTGTTCTCATTTACGGGGGGTAACTTTTAGTACAACGAATGCGTTTTTGGGATTGATTGAGTGATTTGATCTTTCCCCACCATGTGATCATGTTTCTCTGCATCACCTGTTAGTGGCAGCCAATGAAATAATGGGTTGGGAAATGTAGTGTTGTGAGGACATAGCGCAGGGTAAATTTTTCTAAGCACAGTAGAGGAGGAGAAAGAAAGACTGCTGGTTTTCGCAGCAGCTGTATGTTTCCAGCAGGTTGCTTCTACACTAGAAGCCTTTCATGCTGCTGAGTCACTGATTTTCTGTAATTAGCTGGAAGTGGAATTAAAACAAATTCCACACAACACTTAACATAGCACTGTATTATCCAGCAATGCCCTTTTCCACAGTTGAAAGCCTCCTACACTGTTTAGGCACAAGTATGTCCCATTCACCAAAGTCCCTTTCCAATGTTAAAGGTTTCTGCTTTCCAGATCCTTCCTGTTTCTTTGCTTTTTGTTGATTGTGGTTGGGGAATTAGAGAAATAGCCTCTTAATTGCCCATTGAATACCCTCTAATTTTCCTATGTCAAATTTTGTTTCTCAGAGGTTTTATGGAGGCTTTAATTACTTTCCATGCCTTTTTTTTTTCTTTTTATAGTGAAATAGCACTAAACAGACAAGACCTGTGAACAGGAAACTTTTAATTGAAGGCACAGAAGCCATGAAAAGCCTCAAAAGCACTTTGCCTGTCCCCACTGAACAGGCTGTTGCAGAAATTCTCTCCACACAAATCATCACAAATCAGGTCTGAAAAAAACATGGGAGAACACCACAGAAAACATTGTACTGTATCTATTTAACAACAGTGTTGCCTAAATTATTTCTTTAAAAGGTGAATTTAACAAAGGACAGAAATTATTCATTACCCTTATATCCATCCTTCCTTCCATTGTGGAACTCAAACTGGTTACATGTGGTTTCCAGGTGGTCTCCCCTCCAAGCACTGACCAGACCCAAACCTGCTTAGCTTCAGTAAGACAGCTGCCTCAGGTGTCTTCAGACCATATCTTGGGGCTCTTGGGATTATAAGGCATAGAAGGGAAGTTTCTGTCAAAGTGTTAGTTGCTTTTAATTTTAGTAAAGAATAGGTTAAGGAACTCTTTGCCTGGGTTTCTCCATCTTTGCCTGGGTTTCTCAATCACTGAGCAGAGGTAATATTGCTAGTCTTTCAGCATATGTTCAATTAAAAATATGGACCCTGTTGAAAATTAATTGCTGATGAGATCTAGGAGTTTTATTTTTGCGGTTCTGTGCACTTGACTGATCCCCTTCCTCCCTCTCTTTTAGGGCTTGTGGAAATATGTACTTGAAAAGAAACATGCTGAACAGTGAAAATAGGAAGGCCTTTGTCAATTTGCAGACCTTGTTTAAAACAGACGGTAGTTTGGTGACAGCAGTAACAGGCAAAGTTATCATCCCTGTGCAGATGGGAAAAGCTTCAGTGTTTTTGACAGGCTTTTAGAAAGTTATTTTTTATTTCAGCCTGCCGTGTTACTGTTCCTTAGGAAAACACCTTATTTTAATCTTCTGTGGCTAATTTATTTCTCATACAACAAGACTGTTTGGGAGCTTTGGCTGAGGTGGTCATGCAGAAGGAAATGAAAGGCCTTCCCACATTCACTGTCTCAAAGGGCTTACCGAGGATATTTGGAACCATGAATCAATGTATCCCTCAGATGTTTAGTGATGGTATGTGGAGCAAAAAAACTAAATGGTCCTTGGTTTCCTTTAGAAGGCAAGATTACAACAGATGTAAGAAAAACCTCCACTTTTTCCTTCAGTCTCTCTCCAGATGCAAACTTACAAACTTAGTTTGTAATGTATGTCCCGTGGATCGAGGGCACTGTTGGTTCAGGGGTTTTATCCTCTTTTTTCCTTTTTTTCCTATGGCATCAAAGAGGAGTTTGATGTGTTCTTTGTTGATCCCAAAGTCCAAGATTGATGGTTGTTTATTGACAGACTGACACATTCTTCTGATTCCCCAACACCTCTTAAGGTTGTAAAGTCTCTGTCTTTCCACTCTCCATTCATACTCTCCCCCAGCCCTTTCCTGACCTGGGCTGGAATGTTTCCATTGACACGTACTGTTTTGGCCAAAAGGATGTACAATTCAAGATCCTTTCAGGGTCACAATGATCCAGGCCAATTCCATGAATTAGAAAGGAGGAGGAGGAAGGGACAGATAGCAAGCTTTTAGAAAGGAATTTAAAGATCATAGAAGCAATCTATGAAAGCTGAATGAAAGAGTATAAATGAAATAATATATAAAACAGTATTAAGGAAAGCAATTCAAAGAGTCAAGGTATATAGTATTTCGAGACCAGTCTTTCTGCACACATATCCGTAATGTGTCAGGCCCCCTTTTGACCTGTAGATAGCACTTTTTGAAGAGCTCTCGAAGGCCACTTTCTAAGCATCTCTCTCTCTCTGTTATTGGTCTCAATAAGAACAGAGCTGTCCTTTGCTCGGCAGCAACAGAATAGGATTATCATCATCACTGTCAGTCCAAAAACATCATAGACCATCCAATAATGAGTGCGCACTTCTTGGGGTTACATAGCACAACAGATCTCCATCTTGGCACAATTCACCTTGCCTCTCAGCTGCAGCAAAGGCTCTTTTCCCATCATCATATTGGTGTTCTAGCATGATTAAACTTTGAGCCTCTTTGTGGAAAGCCTGTAGGTTTTCCTTTAAATGCTCAACAGGTAAGAAAACACTATTGTACATGAAAATCACATTTACAGAAGACATGGCTGGCCAATGAGCAGTGAAGTTTGTCTTAGCAGATTGCAACACTGTCTCCGTAGCTCTTTCATCACTTCCTTTTCTAGTGATTTATTTATTTATTTATTTATTGCATTTATACCCCGCCTTTTTTCCTCTTGCAAGGAACCCAAGGCGGCTTACATTATCCTCCTCCTCTCCATTTTATCCTCACAACAACCACCCTGTGAGGTGGGTTGGGCTGAGAGTCTGTGACTGGCCCAAAGTCACCCAGTGCGCTTTCATGGCCGAGTGGGGACTAGAACCCGGATCTCCCAGCTCCTAGTCCAACACTCTTGCCAGTACACCACACTGGCACTGATACAAGCTGAAGAGTTTGAAAACATTGTATGCCCAAGATTATGGCTGGGGCATGCTGGGAGTTGTAGTCCAACACCTCTGAAGGCAGCCAGGTTGGGAGAGCCTGGGCTAGCCTTGGTCTCATGCACAGAGGCTTCTGAAGAGTACTGAAGCCCCTGCATGTGCCATCCATGGCTCTTGCTCCCCTTTTCTCCTTGCGATTTTTTGTCATCTTCTTCACTCCCTTACCATAAACAGAGAGCTGTGATTCTTTCCATAATTTAATTGTCGCTAATCACCTATTAGTTGCAGTGGGAAGATTTTAATGTTGTCACAGGTAATAAATCTGCTTTTTTTGAAACATACAAGTCTGACATATTTCTCTTAAATTATTTGCATTTCATGACTGCTCAATGACTTGTGTCTTAACTAATTGGTTTTGAGAGTGACACAGAATTCTAAAATTACACATCTTAACAGAAATGACAGGTTTAAAAAAAAAACTCTGGAGATTTTAGTTTAAAGGTTTTATTCTGTAATCTCATCCTATCCTCTTTTGTCTATTATTGCTGTCTTCTCTTTTTTCTTTTACCTATGTACAATACTGTACTGTAATCCTATACACAGAAATGGGGAACCTCTAGCCTGTGACTTAGTCATATTTAGAGGCTTAGTCATAATTAGAGTAGACCCGTTGAAATCAATTGGACTTAAGTTAGTCATGACTAGGGCTGTTTCCAGCAGCTATTTACTCCAATATGGCTGTGTGGTGAGGTCTCTGTGTTTCCATGACATCGTGGCCATTCAGCACCAGCCCCACATTTTATTGCTGAAAAACTGCTTCTTCTGAGACTGCTTATAGTCCAACTTGTCCAGCTTACCGTGGCTCCATTACTGACCTGTTTCCACAATTGCACTGGGTCCAGTATCATAATGTAGCCCAGCCTTTGTGGGTGTGACGCTCTGACCTCAGTGACCCAACCCTTTCCCCCCCCCTGTTTTCCAGAGGTTTCATTGCGGTTTTGGAGCAGGATGCCGAGGGACCAACTTTTAAAACATCATTGAAAATAAGTACTAGAATGCAGCCCATGACCCCAGTCAAGGGGTGTTTTCTCCCATTGTGCTGAATGAGGCTTGCCCTCTCAGTGACCACAGAAATAACAGAGAAGCCCCTCAATTGACAGGACACATATCAAAGCCCAATTCCTTAAATGCGATTAAGTGCAATCTCGAGGCTTCGGTCCATTGCCTTAGGACAGAACTCATTCACAGCTTCCATATAGAGATCCTGTGTGTTAAAATGGGGGCTGGTTTTGGTCTGTTTCCCACAACAAACCCATTAGTGTCTCCTTGGAAGTAACTCCCATTGCGGTGGATGAGGCTGAGATTCCCCCTCAACTGAAATGGCACACATTAAAGCCGAATTCCATAAATGTGTTTAAGCAACCAAGCGAGGCTCCAATGAATTGCCTTAGGAAGATAGTACTTCGCAGCTTCATTATAGCTATCCTGCGGGTTACAATGGGGGCTGGATTCTGTCTTTGTGTTTACTCTTTCTTTCACACAACAAGCCCATTAGTGTCTCCTCAGAAGTAACTCCCATTGCGCTGAATGAGGCTTGCCTTTGAATGCCTACATTGGAACTTACAGAGATTCCCCCTCAATTGAAATGGTACACTTTTAAGCCCAATTCCTTAAATGTGATTAAGCGTGATCTCAAGGCTTTGGTCCATTGCCTTAGGACATAACTCATTCACAGCTTCCATATAGAGACCCTGTGCATTAAAATGCAGGCTGGTTTTGCTCTCTTTCTCACAACAAACCCATTACTGTCTTGTCAGAAGTAACTTTGGTCACTGAGGTCCTCTGGGTTAAAATGGAGGTTAATTTCCCTCTTTGTGTTCTCCCCGTCCCCTTTCCCAGCACATGCATACGTGTGTCTACTGGGAAGTAACTCCCGTTGTGCTCAATGAGGCTTGCTCCTGAAATGCAGGTGCATCTGAACTTCAGGGGAAAGGAAAAAGGGTGGAGGGGAAGCCTCTCTTCACAGCAGTGATTATCTTATAAGTGGGAACACTTATAAGATAATCAGACCCAACCCAGACTCCACTAGGTTCCACCCAGCCATCAAGAAAATAATTTGATTAGAGCTCAGTGGAAACAGCACAGAGCCCCAGGCTACAGTGATGATAAGTCAGGTCTTTAAGCACTGTGGAAACTGGAAAAGGAGAAGATGCGATTGGGGAAACATCGCAACAAAGTTGCAAACAAAGTGATAGCATGGAAACATGCCCTAGCTCTAGATCCTACCCAATGGGATTTAAGCACAGCGTTAAACCCATAAATCCCATTATTTACAGTGAGATTAAGGTACATATCCTTCTTTCTATTGTACCCTTTACACTTTGCACAAATCTACTTGATGGATACAAGATGCTTCCTCCCAGATTCCAACAGCTATTTGATTCGAGCTGCAGAAACCACAGTGCTATCACCAATAAGAGGTATAACAAATCCCAAATCAGACAGTGCATTAATAAAATGGCACCATAAAGATATCAAAGTACAATAAGCTCTGATTGAAAACCAGGAACACAAAAGTGTGAAATGAACCAATATAGATACGTTAATAGTGCTATTTGAGTAATGCTTTCATATGAAGGTTGATTACAGCATGAGATGATGACATACTTTCTGCATGGTGTGGAAGCAAGAGGCTGGTTGATCTAATGGCAGGATTCACATGTGAGAGGTCCCATGTTCATATCCCAGGTGGGCACATGGTACCTTTGGGGAACAGGCCATAGCTCAGTGGGAGGAAACATGTGTTGCATGGAAAATGCTCAGGGTTCAATCCCTGACATCTCCAATTATGGCGGGGTACAAAACCTCAGGCTCACGAGCCAAATCTGGAGTTCCACAGCTAGCCACTCCCTCTTCCTCTGGCCCCACCCCTTTCCCCTGACTACCAATGCTTTGGTGGTTTTCTGGTTTTCATGTACAGTGATACACCTAGCCACAGTAGTACATGTACTGGTAACTTCCCTATTAGACTACTGCAATGGACTTTGGGGCTTCCCTTGAAGATGACTCAGAAATTGCAGCTAGTGCAAAATGCAGCAGCTACACTGTTGGCCGGAACAGCTCATAAAGATCATATAATGCCAGTTTTAAAGGAATTGCAATGGCCATTTGCGTCCCTGTTCACGCGATAGGCTATGCAAATATTTGCGTAGCCTATCACAGCCAAAAACAGGGACACAAATGGCGTAGCGGATGCCATTTGCGGCCGTAAAGCTGGTCGATTAGCCTAAATGCAGCCATAAATGGCTGTATTTAGGTTAATCGACCAGCTTTACGGACGCAAATGGCGCCCACTATGCCATTTGCGTCCAGGGGACTGACTTACACAGAGATAGGGCACAGCAATGGCTGCCGGCCGTATCAACTTTCTCCAGCCCTGGGGACCTGGCGGCCGGCTCCACAGGTTCGAAGTGGAGCCGGCCTGGATGGATTCCGGGGGGGAGGAACGGATCACCTCCCCCCCCCAGCAGACCCCCATGGACAGCAGGTAAAGGGATTTGCACATCCTTACACCTGTCCCTATATATGCCGGCCTGTGGATTGAGATCCGTTGGAGCGCTCCTCTGCATCCCACCAGTGTGGGACATACACTATGGTGGGACATGGGAGAGGGCCTTCTCTGCTGTGGCACTCTGGTTGTGGAATGCCCTCCTCTTGCAGGCCCAATTGGCACAGACGTTGGTTTCGTTTCAGTGCCAAGTTAAAACATGGCTTTACCAAAGCTTTTGAAGGCTAAATGAATTCCCTAAAGTTGCAAACTGTTTTAACTGTTTTATTATTTTAGATTTTTTAATTTGCATTAGTGTGTTTAATGGTTTAATATGCTTTTAACTGTTTAAATTATTCATTTTTTATACTGATTAGATTTATGTTATCTGTACACTGCCCTGTGATCTTAATGACCTAGAGCAGGATGCAAATGTTTTAAATTAAAAAAAAAAAAAAGACAGTTGGAGCCAGAGACATGTGCTTCTTAATTTGGGCTTCTTGTATATAAAATTTCAACTCTATTCAGCATTTAGTGTGCCTTTTATAATTATTTGATTATGTGTTATTATTTATTTCATTTCCATACTTCCCAGTAGCCAAAGCTCTCTGGGTGGTTCACAAGGACTGTAACCAAGTAATATTTGCTTTGCCAAGCCTTCACTTTGTGGACTCAGGTATACAGCTGCTCATGCTAACATGGGAGTGATCATGGGATGTGTGCTGTCCCCCAGGAGCCTCCAACCCCTTGTTGTTTTCCCCCCAACATTGTTATCATTTCTTTTCTTTTTTCTATTTTTCAGTTTGCTTTGCAGGTATGATCTTAAAGTCAATTTGCCTTCTGTTTTCTGTGCAAAGAGTTGCTGCTGTGGATTCAAAAGACCACTTTTGTGTGTTGTGGTGTGGATCTCTGTCCTACCCCTCGCAACCATTTGCTTTGCAGGCATGTTCTCATTGTTAATTTGCCTCATTTTATCTTTTGGGTGCAATGGTTTGCTCCCTTGGCTCCTTCTCCTGTTAGCTTCCCTTCCCTCTGACCCAAGGGCGCCAGACACCACTGTCATTCCTGATGTCTTCCTGAAAGAATATATGGGTTGGATAAACATGATCCAAACAAACCCATAGTCAATCTTTATTTACTGTTTTATCAATAAGCATCAAATTTGACATCAAATTACAAAATACCATCAAAATCATAGAACCCAGTCATGAACTTGCCCTGTGGCTTTAGGCAGGTGGGCCATTATCTCTCAGCACTGGGTCCCTGTGAGCAATATCAGTGTTATAATACTAGTACTGGGCCAAAGTATTCAGCGCAGACTATTCTCTTACTTTGGGAGTGGGCAAAACCTTAGGACATGTGGGTGGGGAGCGAGCTTATCTTAAAAAGAAGGTGGCCAAGGGTGGTGGTAGTATTGTCATTGACAAAACAAAATGGAAGTGTTGCCACTGCTTCGGGTGGTGGCTTTGCACTATAGGCTTTTGTAGCCTGGCAGTGTTCCCTTTGTAATTAGGGACAGAATGACCCATGGAAACAATGCTACCTCATGATTTGCTACCCACACAAAAGATAAGTCCAAACCACCCAAAAGTTCTTCAAATCCCCCCCCCGACACACACACACACACACACACACCCTAAAATCATCAATATTTCCCTCCACACACACTCTTTCATGGGAGATGAACAGTCCCATGAAAGGGGGAAAATATTCAACCAAGTGTCAGGAGCTCCCTGGCAGCCTCTTTCAGTAGACTCCAATAGCCAACTCAAGACACAGACGGAAGAATTCTTTTCAAAGCTTTAATCCTTTTACAACTTAATGACTCTTTCAGATGCTAACCACCAGCGACTAAAGCAAGGAACAGCAAAGTGGCCTAAGCTTCGAATAGGCAGTTGATCCCCGTTTGAAAGAGAGTCACTTGAAGACCTAGAACTTATGGGCTAGGGAGAGATCCTCCCTCTTTCCCTTGGGTCCATGGGAGGCGGCCGTTGCTTGTGCGCCAAATGGCTCCTTTCCGCACCCTCCATCGCTCATTGCTCTCTGCATCTGTGTCGAGCATTTAGCAAGCCTCGTTCCCACACTTTCTCACTGCTAGGATCACTATATTACTCAGGAATGCTGGCAGGAGGAATCTCTGCCAGCTGCTTTGCCTGTGAGGGATGAGCTGGCTCCTCTTCCATGGATAGCTGTTCCTCCTCAGAATCAGAACTGCTCTGAGGCTCTATGGGCTCAGTTTCCACCCTGACACCAAGGATAAAATAACTTTCAGATTTGTTGTAAGGATTACTGAGAGAAAAATGTGAAGTAGGGCGGCCAGGAGACCCCTATTATTCCTATAAACCTATGTCCTCACTGTGGAGGGCTGTGTGGATCTAGAATTGGCTTTCACAGCCACCTGCAGACCCAGTGCTAAGACTCTACCCCTGGAAGACTATCTTACTCGGTTACGAGTAGGGATGGCGGAGAATTTCTCCCCGAATCTTTGGGAGGCCGAATGCCAACGCATTCGGCCCCCCGAAATTGGTGGGGAAATTCTCCGCCAGCCCCCCGCCCCCCCCCCGGGATGGCACTTACCGTGGCCGAATGTCCCTCTCGGGGGCGGGTCCCAGCGGCGTTTCGGTGGTGTTTCGGCGGGGGCGGGGGCGGCAGCTGGTCTCCCGACTGGCTGCCGCTACCACCATTGCAAAAAAAAAAAGTAAAGTAAAAAACACACACACACACCCGTGATAGGCTACGTAACGATTTACGTAGCCTATCATGGCTAGATTTCCAAAGTCAGACATGATAGGCTACGTAAATCATCACGTAGCCTATCACGGGTGACTTTGGGGGAAAAAAAAAAGCGCGTACGCAAATGGCGGCGGCCCATGGGCGCCACCATTTGCGTTCCTTATTTTGGTACGTCTAGTCTGCGTAAAGATTTACGTAGACTACGGCGAAAATAAGGGAACGCTATTTGCGTTGCCCTTATTTTCACTGTAGTCTACGTAAATCTTTACGTTGACTAGACGTGTCAAAATAAGGAACGCAAATGGCGGACCCCATGGGAGCCGCCATTTGCGTACGCGCTTTTTTTTTTCTTCAAAGTCACCCGTGATAGGCTATGTGACGATTTACATAGCCTATCATGGCTGACTTTGGAACTCTAGCCATGATAGGCTACGTAAATTGTTACGTAGCCTATCATGGGTGTGGCTGTGTTTTTGTGTTTTCTTTACTTTTTTTTTGCGGCCAGGAAGACGGGGCGCTTCTACCCGGCCTGAATTTCGCCGGCGAGGGCTGGGGCGCCTCCCCCCCAGCCTGAATTTCGGCCGGGCGAGGCGGGGCACCTCCCCCCCCTCGCCTGAACTTCGGGGGGAGAATCGAAGCGCCTCCCCCCCACCGCGAAACAAGCTTCGAGAACAGGTAAGGGACTTTCGTCCATCCCTAGTTACGAGTGATCGCCACAATTATTCCTCTGAAGGTGTCCCCTGTTTGAAGGGCTGTTTAATCCAAGTTGATTTTAAGGGTAAAGAACCACAAGAAAGGAGAGCAGGGGCCTTGAATTTGTCCACAAACAGTTAGCACCTGGACAGCTGACTCAGCAGGCACAGCACCTACAGCACCTGATCACAGTCTTTCCCACTATAGTGAGATATACTGAATTTCTGTTTAAATTATCGTCATTATTTCTATATTTGCCTGCAGACATATAAATGTGCATGTGCACATTATATGCAAATGTATATTGTCTTTTGTCCTCTTTTTTGGCCATGTGTAAATAACGACCCTAATGCGAAGCACTTTGAACCCTCTAAAATGCTGTATAAAATAAGCAATAATAATTAGTTGTTCCCTAAATATTATGCCACACACAGTAAGTGAGCATTACGACTGGCAAGCTCTATTTTTGTAAAGTCATTGAAACAGCAACATAATTAAAGAGCAAATCTCATTCTCGCTGCTGGCATTTAAATGATGGGTTGTATCCGATGGTGGCTTTGTGCTAGCAGAAAGTGCTTCCACTTGGCAAGTCAGGTCACCCAATCCTCGCTGATCCCCCTTACTTACTGCAGCTCTCCCTGCAATATCCCATACTATTCCAGAGGGTTCCCCAACCCTCAAGAGCAGCTTTTCGAGAGGTATAGGGCACTGAAGCAGCAGTTAGGAGGGATTGGTGAAAATCAAATCCCCCGCCTTGTTCAAGCAGAAGTTTTCATGAATGCAAAGCCAGTCCTGGATACAGCCCAGTGTTTTCTCTGTGCTGATATTCCCAGCTTACGTAGGAGGAAGGAATTTCAACTGTGTTACCTAACAAAACAAAAGCTGCCTTAGTATTTTTAGAAGGAATCTGATTTGACAACAATAAAATACAGGGGGGAAAGCCTGAAACTGTGAGCCACTCTGAGAACTAACTGTGTGTGTAAGCCATGATAATCTATTGAAAAGAAGCCCTCTTCTCTAACTGAAGGCACATGCAGGAAAAGTTGGAGTCTGAGATAAAAGGGGATAGGAGAGTTAAGCAATCTATGGATGTAATTAAGCTGTAAACAATGTTCCTGAAAACATGTGGGTTTGGGTGAAGCAGAGGTTTTTGAGATAACAGCACTTCCATTACAGGATACAGGAACAACTATGATGGACCAGAGCTACACCTCGTGTCATATCACTACAATCCCATCATGGTAATGGCTAATGCTATATCCCTCTTGCACATTGATACTTCATAGCACACACCATAACATCTGTATTTTGGATAATATGGAAGAAAAAGTGGGAAATAACACTAGAAAAGCAGTATAAGGAATGTGTAACGTGCCCCAACAGTTATCAGTGCACTTCAGTACCAAATTAAAAAAAACACCTAGTGTGGATCTAGCCATGATCTTGCGGTAGCATAAGATGGTACATCTGTTGTGTACCAGATACAAGCAGCAAATAACACACTTAAAGACGGCAACAGAATTTCCTTTCTTTTTAAGAGCAAAAATGTCAGTTACTGTCTTCAGAATCTACTTTGTAATAATTTATCAGTAGGGGCCAACTAACTCACAGGATAGTTATTTGGTTCTTCATGTCTTGCACCAGGGATGGGCAAAAGTAGAACAAAATTTACTGGTAGATTTCTGAGTGATTTGCAGTAGATTGGCAAGGCTTTCTGATTTCCAGTAGTTTAGCAAGTAAAGTTACATCTCTCTATATATATATCTGCCATGACTGGCCTTGAGCAAATTGCTCATCTTGAGGCCTCAATGTTCCTCACCTGTAAAATATGAGTGTTAATTGGTTGTCTTTGAACAGGCCTTTATGCAGCTTTGCTAGTCAGTTTGGGAATTTTGCATTAGAATCCCTAATCTGAAGTAACTGAGATAAATATTTGTACTTCCATACCAGCATATGTTTCATGTGTGCAGAAAGTAACTGACTCTGCCCCTTGCACCACCATTTTGAATCTAACTCCACCATTTCCCAGCTACTATTTTGTACCTCACTCCAGCTGGTGGATCTCTGAGTTCTAGTAAAAAGTAAAGTTGCTTCCACAAGCCTGCAGTTTGCCAGCCTCTGTCTTACATTACGTTCCCCTGGCCAGTAATATTTCATTTGGGTTCCCAGATTATCTTTTTAAGAATCTGGAGCTATCGAATTACCCTCACCTTTTTCTTCCTTCCTTGTGTTACAGACTATTTATTAGCTCCAGCTATTGCTAACATGTTGTTTAATAAAATTCATTCCAAAATGGGGAGGTAGTGTAATCTATAATTATGGGTTAAAGAAGATGCATACCATATGGAAGTTATATTGTTTATATTGTCATTTCCCCCCTGCTTTTTCTGCACTTGCAGCCCTCAAACTGGCTTACATCCAATGAAGAATAACATAAAGAAATCAGTAGGTAAGATAGTCAAATAAATTAATTAAAATTACAAACAAGGAGTCAGAGAACAATAAAAGCTCATTTAAAAACAATAGAGGCTTTCAAAAAGGCGGAAAGAGAAAATTGTCTTCCCAGGAAAGCAAGTTCTAGAGCTTTTGTGCTACCACTAGGAAGGCCTTCTCCTGCATACGAACCAAATCTTACCAAGCATGTGTAATGAAAACTTCATTTAGTGAAAAAGGCATGAGTGAAGTATAATTTTGAAATGTTAAAAGTAGGTTATTAGAATTCAGCTGTCACATACTTGGAGAATTGGTCACTACCATTGCCTCTGTCAGGCTCAGGCTTAGACATCATTTACCAACATGAGTTAATAATGCCACTGGCCCATGCTGGCAAGCCAGACCTTGGTCCAGGATAGGAAGGTCCAAAGTGGAGAGCTCCTGGATTCATTCCAGATATTCTTCATTGTACTGAGCCCCAGGAATCCAGAAGAAGTCTGATGGTCCAGAGCTCCAACATCTGCCATTGGAATTTTGGATTCTGGTGGCATTCCTAACTATAATACACATGGTCTAAATAGTATTGCTTTCTGACCAATATGGAGAACAGTTGGGCAATGGTTGCTCTCCTCGGTTTAGCATTTTTACACAGAAGTGGTTAGTGCAACTTCAGTGGAATAAATTATGTGAAAAACTGCTGTATGATTAAGTTGATGGGTTACTGTTGTTAATATCACTTAAAACAATTTGTATTTTGGCTTTCCCCCCAGATTTTGCAAATATGGGAGTTACACAGTTACCTGCGGGGGGGAGAGAATCCATGAAACAGAAATGTGGATCTTGTTCATACTCAGATTCATGTGCTCAAGAACTTAATTTAGTACATGGATTGGATGGCAGGTAAAAACCACAAGTTATCCTATAACTGACCCATGTAACCTGGAAAAAACTAAAATGAAATTAAAACAATATATTGTTATAACCCCAAACTGGGCAAGATATCGTTTTGTGAAGTCATAGGAAGAAGGTAAATATTGATTTGTGAGGTATTCAATTTGAATGTAAAGGTTTCAGTAGCAAGATGCGCTGTCATCAAAGTATTAAAAATACATAGTTAGAAATCCTTCTTGAGGTGTAGAAGAGATTCTTTGCTTGTAATTAGAGAGTCTGATACAGATTTTCATGGTAAAATGTCAAAATAATAAAATTTAGCATAACATGTGACACTGGCAAGATGCCAAGTCTCTTGTGTGAAGGTTACAAAAGTAACGTAAGTAAAATGGAAAACTTTAATAACCACTAAACATTTATTTATGTGAGAACAAAGTGGCATGGATTTCAATTTTCACCTTAGTATTCTAAATTCAAAAGTATGCTAATTAGTCCCTTGTTCTTTAATATCACAATCTATTTGTTATTCTCTCTGATACTACTAATATTCCCATGTGCTTTACTGTGCATCATTAAGCTTTATTTCCCCCCCATTAGACTATCCTATACATCAGCCCCCTAAGGTTTTAAAAGATTAATTGTATTTCTGCTCTTGCAATACTCAACACTTGTATGTGCTAATTAAACACATTTCTACTGCTAATCTGGACAGGTAATTAATAATAATGTTAAGGGATAAAGAACATTGAGTCTCATCTGTTGCATCCAGGAGCAGAATCACACAATAGAGGTGTATGTGGGAGGAAGGGTGTTGAAGAGTGACAACCATATGGTTTTCAAGTTCTTCCTTCCGGCTAAAACACAAAAACACTTTTTTGTTAGCATCAGTTTATGAAGGGATAATTTGTCCTGTTTGCAAGATGGATATCTGTCTGGAAGTGGAGTCTAGTACCATGTAGAACAAAAAATATCCAGAAGCAATGTCTTTATCTATAAATAGTGCAAATCAACAATTAAACAAGTGAGAACCCACTTGATTTGCAGAGAGTGGAAAGAGGAAAAGGATGTAGAAAGAGGTTTTGATATCTTTCTTTGCCAGTGTCTTCCACCTACTAGCTGGCAGGTCTCTGGAAACTGCATCTGTGGAGCTGGCTTCCAGAGGAGCCAAAGAGTCACCTCTTTTCTTCTTGCTCCCTGAGCAACCCTGCTTAAATTGGAAAATTGCTGGTTCAGTTGTGCTTTTGTGAGAACTGTCTCCATAAAGTCACATACACACTGTTTCTTGCACAAACACACTTCCATTTACACATGCTGCAGACACAATCATACTTGTTCTCCATTCCTATGATACAGGATTTGGACTACATAACCCTTCAAATTTGTCCTATTTTTATGATACTTCCAACTTGATCCTGCTGAATCAAAGCACTTTCAAGTCCCATTGGCTTTAGTGGGAGAACTGAGCATTTGCGTAAATCTCTCCCATTGAAATCAGTTGGAGTTGAAAGTGTTTGGGGTTGATTGTGTTAGTAGTTTCATCATTTTTAAATTTGATTTCTGATTTGTCCTTTATAATTTCATACTTTTGTTAATAAAGATTATGCTTTGCCCAAGGTCATCCAGTAAACTTTGAACCAAAACTTTCTGGCTCTTGCACATTCTCTTAACTACAACATTAGCATTATGCCCATGCTTGTTCTGAGAATGGAGGATTTTCTACATCTAATGGAGGCACAGTAGATGACAAATATAGTCATTCTTGTAAAACTGAGGGGATAAGTTAATGGCATCATGGCATTCTCCCACAAGAAGGAACATTCCTTAAAAAAAAAAAACAACAACCCTGCTTGATAATTCTAAGAGTAGAATGAAGCATGTCCCATCAGAGACCTGTTTGGTGGGGACACAGGAGAGGGCCTTTTAGGTGGCTGCACCCAGGCTCTGCCATGGGAGGCTAGGTTGGTCTGTTTATTCAGGCAGGCATTTGCCATGTAAGCTATTCTACTGCTGAAGGGGATTTTAATTGGTTGGGTGCTGTATATTTCTTTTATACTTGTGTTTTAATTGTGTTTTTAATTAATTTATTTTCATGTTGTGTTTTAATTACATTTTTGTTTTAATCTCACTTTTATTGTTGTTGGCTGCCTGGTGTGCCATTATTGGTAGAAAGGCAGGATATGCATTTAATAAATACATACATAATAGATGAATGTCCTCTGTAAAGTAGAATGCATGACCACCCTATGTGCAGGCCATCCCTGCATCCTCCATGAGTGCTAGAAATGTGACGATTTGGAAGGATAAGAGGAGCTTGGTTGTTTGGAGTGGGTATTTTTCTTCATGTGGAGGGTTTCTGCCAATTATATGGTCCTCCTTCTGCTCTGAACCCTCAGTTGTAGTCCTCAGCCATCTGCACAGACTTACCATGAACAAATAGAGTAAGTATTAATCTCATATGCTGAACCATAAGAACAAGACATAGGCTGGAAGATAAGTAACACCCCTCCTCTGTTTCTAATTACAGGAAGTTACAGGAAGGCATATTTTGGTTGAACATCAGGAAAAACTTCCTATTGGTCAGAGCAGTCAGACAAAGGAACCAACTGCCTGGGGTGGTGGTGCACTCTCCATCCCTGGAGGTATTCAAGCAGAGACTAGACAGCCATCTGTCTGGGATGTTTTACCTTGGATTCCTGCACTGAGCAGAGGGTGGAATTTCATGGCCTAGATGGCCCCTTCCAACTCTATGATTCTATTATTCTATTTGGCTAGGTAAATATAATGGTTTATTTTGTCTGATGCAGAAAAGCCAAAGGAGTCGCATGCAGCGGAGAGTTCCAAAAATGGGGCCCCACCACTGAGAAGGCCCTTTCCCTAATCACCACCTGCCACAGCTCAGAAGGCACAGGCACTTGGAGAAAGGCTTCTGAATATGATCTCAATATTCAGGGGGGTCCATATGGGAAAATGCACAAGGGGCTAGTATTTAAGTTAAATAGAATTAAAATGTATTGTGTAGCTATTTGTTTCGAAGCAGTGCTCCTTTAAAAAAAAAAAAACTGTTCTAAGGAAAACTCTGGTTGAAGGCTAATCAACCTTAACTGAGATCTTGCTTTCCCCACTCCTTATCTCTATGAGCTCATTTTCCATTCACAGTAGCGTAATGGTAGATTTCCCTTTCCTTTCCAACAAGGAATTTAAACCTGGCTTCCTGAGACATTAATTAGGGTTGTAATTATGCTGAAAATGTTTATACAGCTAGATTATGTGTCAAATTTCGTCAGCTGAGGAAATGGCTCTTTGCATAGCCAATTCATCAAGCATCAATAAAAAATAAGAACAATTAAAATTTGAATTTCCATGCTAATGTGGCCTTTTCCTTATTGTGCATGAATGCACATTCATCACACTCATAAACCTTGTTGTTGACAGCGTACCATTGAAATAACCAAGACATAGCCATGTTCTTATTGTTTCATGAGTCAGCAAGATCAAGATTAATGTATCCTTTGGAAAAATTCACAAAGGTCAGGAGCAGCTCACTTTTCAGCTGGCACCAGCTACAAATAAACAAAAGCCATCTTTGTGAAGCCCACTACAAATGTTGGTCTAGCTATACAATATCCCTTTTTTCCAACAATTCTCCTCAGACAAATTAAGTCCCACTCTCATCATTTTCTGCCATCACCGTTTGACACCAATATTGTACTGAAAAGTAGAAACAATCTAATGTTAAGATTGCATGTCAAGATAAAGGAAGTAAAAGAGCTCTGGTTTAAGTTTTCTAAAATGGATAATATAAATTCCTTAAATTGTACCTAAATTGATTTAATTTGAGGTGTGTTTGTTATCTGAAAAAAACACTTTTCAGGAAAAGTCCCTCAAAGTTTACAGAAAGTGCTATAAAGTACTTCTTTCATATCTTTAAACTGTTACTTGTCTTTAAAACTTGAAATAAATTCCCTCATGTTATCCAAACTATGATCTTTGGTTGAAAGAGTAGAGGGGGTGGGGAGGAAGATGACACAGTCCTCTAGTAAGTCTAGTAACTCTAGAATCAGGAGATTCTGGTTGCATCCTGATGAAGGCATACAAAGTAGTGCTATCCAGAAAATCTGCTGAGATGGTGCATTCCATCAGCCAGAGGAAAACAGCCTCATTTATTTTTGTGTTTCCCAGTTCTGCATCCCCACCAAGTTGGGTAGTGTCATTGTTTTGCAGAACCCCACTTGTTAAGATGTAATGTGAACAAGGCCAGCATCAAAGGTAGGCATGGTGGAACACCTGCTGAGGGGCCACATCCCAGCAGAGCCCCACTGTCAAGAGCCTCCTGGATGTGCTCCTCCTCCTCCACTGCAGCCTGCTTGTTCACCTGCCTCTCACTCTGGCCCAGACAACAGTAGTGGTGAGGACGGAGAGCTGTAGATACCACTACTTGCTCACTAGCCCTCTGCCTGTCAAGCAAGCAAGTGGTAGCAATGGTGAGAAAGTGGAGGAGGAGTAATAGCAGCTGGCGACAATGGCAGAGAAGGTAGATCTGCTGAGTGAGGGAGGCCGTGGAGGGTGTCTCCAAACGTCTGGAGCCAGTCTTGAATGTGAAAGGACCCATTGGTGGAAACTCTCCAGATCATCAGGAGGTCCTATCCACATGGCGAACTGAATGGTATATTACAGCTAGGCATGGAAAGTATGCCCATGGAAGTAACCCCATGTGAATAATAGACCTGCTCTTGGAAAAGCTGGAATCTTTCAGTTCAGCAAAGATTGTTTCTTACATAATATAAGAACATGAGAAAAACTATTCTGGATCAGACCAAGGGTCTATCCAGCATTCTGTTCACAGAGTGGCCAACCAGCTGCCTATGGGAATCCCACAAGCAGGACATTAGTGCAATAGCGCCCTCCTGCTTGTGTTCCTGAGCAACTGGCATACAGAGGCACAGTGCCTCTGACACTGGAGGAAGCATATCGCCACTGTGGCTAGTAACCATTGATAGCCCCAACCTCTATAAACCTGTGCAATCCCCTTCCTAACCCATCCAACTTAAGAGTAAACCACTGTCCCTTTCATGAAAGGAACAGAGATCAGTGCTAGAACAATGGAAGGGTTTAGGTTGTAGGCAAAATGTGATGAAAATCAATTTGCTGTTCCTAATTTGAAAAACTCTGAAGTAAGAATTACTTACTATAAATGTAGACAATAAAAAAACATACATGATTCACCACAAAACTCTTAAGCGATATTTGTTTTGCTATCTGAAATCAAAAGTTAGAAAATACAAGAAAATATTAAAACAATCTATTTAGAAAATGTTTGTAGCTGCATTGGTCCATTCATATAAAAGAGATTAAAACATCGACAGAATAACACCTTTCTGAAGGTCAACCAAAAAGTTACTAAATTGGCAGCAAGCTTAGTGAAACTCTTCTTCAGGCTGGCTGTTATTGTTAACCAAATTTTCCAAAAAAGGGGGTGTTTGGTAGAAAGCCCCAGTTTGGGCCATGCTGTAGTTTTCATACATTTAGAAAAAAGTAATTTCAGAACATAAATAGAAACATTCCTTCCTAACTCATAAGATTGTATCATATGTTATGTAGGTGAGAGGTGGCCCATGTTACAAGTTTATACTGGACCCCTCAAAATCTATGCTTGGGCCCTGCTTCTTCCCCCTCCCCTTCCTTTTAAAGGAGAATAACATATGTAATGCTAGGTTTTTAAAAGTAGGATCATTAATTTTTTTTAAAAAAGTATGGTAAAGACACCAGGGCATGTCTGAGTTCATGGCCCTCCCTTGATGGGAGAACTGCGTTAAAAATGAATGGATTTTGCAATGCGCACTGTGAGCTAAAGACTGCTTTTACTCATGCAGAGCGGAACACCTTGCATCAGATGTTAAGCATGATATACTCCAAGACATATTTGAAAGTGATGCTACTATGGCATGAGGATAAGGAGACGAGGCTTTTAAGCACTTTGTGCTCAGCTTTATAAACACAGCTTTTCACACTGTATAGCAACATGCAGAGCTTCAGTGAAGCGGAAGGAGTGGCACAAAGTCATATTCGTAATGCATGTTCCAAACTTGATTTGCTAATCTTCATGAAACCTTATGACACTTTCGCTTTGCATCACAAATTACTTGATTTTGAGTTTTAGAAATCTGCTGGAACACTTCATGAATCTTGTATACATTTTTATTTAGATAAATTTAAAAAAACAGCAATGTGTATATATGTGTGATAACAACGTGGTGCATTATTAGGGTGCAATCCTATCTTGATAGTTGGCAGCCTCCAAAAAGGCTGACAGGTAGCTAATGTAGGGCAGCCAGAGCACAGAGGTGATCCTCGCCTCCATGCTCCGGCCACCCTGCATTTTTGGCTAGATGGGCGATTTTGCCTGTCTAGATGTTGCTTTGAGCAGGGGAAGGGGGAGGCCAGGACACGCATAGGTAGCTGTGTACCACAGCTTCCATATTCTCCTGCTCTCCCCCAGGACCACCCCCTTTTCCCCATCTCCATGCTCCATTTCTGAGAACTGTGCTAGCTATGAGGGGGAATGAGTGGGGAGCAGTTTCTGGGCTCCAAGCCCTGGTTTTCACCTCAGATCCCAGAAACCAAAATATCCTATGTCTCCCAGACACTGCCTAGGGGACATAGGACGGCACCCATAGCAAAGTATTCTGTTGAAAACAAAGTCACGGTGCAGCTGAATGGGAAACTAATGTCATCATTTCAAATTATTCATTGTCCATCGGAAAAAAAGAATCAGGGGTGGGTGGGGATGGAAAATTCACAAACTAAGATTGAAGAATGCCAGAGGAATTATAGCAGCAAACTGTGTCCTGCTTGTGGAAGCACAAGGGGAAAAAAGGATGTTATGTCTACAAAAAGTGTTTCCGGAGGGGGCGGGGGGGAATCTAAAGAAATTTTATTAAAATTAAAGAATTATAACTTAATTCAGGACATACTGCCTATTACACCCAAAGATGATGAAGATACTATATTAACCTTCTGTTCTGCACTTAATTAAGTTTATAATTCCGCTAAAACTTCTATAGTGAATAGATACTTTGTTTACTATTCATATCTTTACAGCACACATTGAGCTGAACAGCTGGAGCCTGTCAGATGTACACATGTAGGATCTATGCACTCTATGTAACATCTATGCACTATGCATCTGAGCAGGGATCGGATGCTTCCCACCTCATCCCCATACATTCAGTATAATGTGTGAAAGTGGATCTTAATGACCAGAATTCAAGTCTGGATCATTACTGATGCTCTGGACAGTCTCTGTAGTAAATGAAATCTTCTTTCATGTCCAATTGTCATCACATGCACTAAAATTAATGGTATTATTATGAGCTATGCTATGCTGTCATTCAAATATTCTTAGCTTGGCCACTATTGATGAATGCTAATTAATGCAGGATCAAGTGGCAGATCACCTTCACCTTTTGGACAATCAGCTCATCCTCACCCTTACTAAGCTTTGTCCAGTTTGAGAGTGAAGTGTGAGCCATACAAATATGCATGCCTAAGGGGAAAGACATGAGACTTAAAATAGAATTAAACTAGGTCCAACTTGATTGAGGATTTCAGAGGGATTGTACATTAGCTAGGAGCAGACAATGTTGCAGTTCTGGCTTCCCTCACCCTATAAAGAAGCAGGGAGGTGACAGTTACCTTTGGGTGAACCCATGAAAGGTCCAAAAAGGGCAGGAGCTACCTAATCCACCTCCTTCTCCATGGCCACACTCCTTTGTCATTGGGTATGTGAAAATGAACATTCACAACTACTTTAGCACTAACCTTGCTGATGTGAGTGAAAAAACCTCTTTATCTCATAGAACAGGAGTGAAGAACCTGGGGGCCATATTCCATTTCAAAGAAGCTCTCTGGGGCCGCATTTCAGTGGTGGGACTGGCCAAAAGCAAAAGTGGTTGGGGCCACGGGTAAAAGTGGGCTGGGCTTAAAATATTTTAAAACCTGTACTCAGGTTAGATCAGTGGACTGATACACCAGCTTAGACTGAGGTATTCCAGAGGAGAGTAGTCCTTCTAGCATCCCTGATGCTGCTAATATTGGCCCTGTCCTCCAAAGCTATTTTATTTTGCTGATTTGATTGTTCCAGGCATTTTAAACCCCCACTTTCTGACTCAAAATGGCACTCAAATGGCACTATATGATAATGTTTTGAAGTGTGGAAATTACATGAGCAGTTGAGGGATCTCATTGTGCGAACAGCATAGGGTCAGCAAGGCTTACTCATGGAAAACATAACTGCCGCGTGTGTGAGAGGGGAGTGCTGAGGATGCAGAAACAACTGCTTATGTGGCTTCCACTTCAGTTGTCAGTGAATAAACTTCCTCACAAGTACAGTGTTCATCTAATCCACCAGAAAGAGCAATTATTTGCACACATCAGAGCTGATTCACAATAGACTTTCAGTTAAATAAATACAAATACTTTTTAACTCCAGCCAATATTTGGGGGCATGTATTAGAGCTGGTTAATACTTATTAGAAATAATTATTAGATGCCTCCTTTCAAAATAGGGTTTTGTTCTAATTTTAGTTATAACCCGCCTCCTCTGTTATTATTTTTTTAATGGATTGTATTATTGATCTTTTTAAAAATGAGCTGGTTTGCCCATTATACTCAGCATTGCACTCATTATGTGGCAAGTGCTCTGCGTGGTAGGGGCAGTCTAAGAAGTTTTGCTGTCTGAGACAGAGAAGCAAATGACTCTTCTCTCCACGCCCTCCCGCAGCCCACCCCAACTGAATCAAGGTGCATAGCACCCACATTATTTTGACACCTGTGGGAGAAAATTCCACAAGCACCTCTCCCTCTCCCTGGAAATAAAAAGAAAATAATACATTAAATAAGTAGCAATTTGCTGCTCTTTCATGACACCCAAAATGTGCTGCCTGAGGCGGTTGCATCAATCTGCCTAATGGTAGGGCTGGCCCTGCTGCATTGCAACTACTTCATGACATGGTTGCAGTGCCTGGAATTGCTGATGTTTAGAGTGAATCCAAAGGTAATGGAAAATTCTTCCTAATAAACTGCAGAATGAAGCAGGTTTGGGGGAGAGAAAGTACCAATCTATTTTATATGTGTTCTGTCTGCTGACAACTATGGGCTGTCAAGGCTTGCATTTCTGATTTGGAGCTCTAATAGATGGCTGTTCACAAATGGCTCTGCTCCTACCTTTCTGCACATTTCCAAATTCGTTGATGGTGCAGCCTCAACAAGGCAGATCTTGTATTCTTTCTTCTATGTGCACCATGCACCACTGCATTCAACATCGTGTATGACCTTCTTAAATTGGACCAAAGCTGATTTTTTCCTTGTGTCAGAATAGTTCAGATATTTCCAAACAGAAATAAGTCTTGTAGTTCATCATTCATATAACTCTTATTTCTGAGCATTTGCTGTAGATAAATAAATATTTTAAATATTAAAATCATATTTGGTATGGCTGAAAAGTTTTTAACATCCCCCATCCCCCAGTTGCTTAATCTTTGACTGTGAAGTTGAAAAGCAAATTGGAAATTCTCTGTTACAAAGTTCATCCAACATTTAGTTCCTGTTAAACTGAAGCAAGCCTTAAGGCTCATGCCTTGTAAAGGTATTGACAAGGCTTGAGCACCAAGTTAACAAACCAGTGGAATACTTAGGTAAGGTTTCCTGCCAATTTTGTCCTCAACTTTAAATGCTTCTTGCAGTATTTCTATCCACAATGCTAGCATGCCATGCCTTATGATGTAATGCTGATACAACCATATGGTTTTCCCCAAAACCTTCTCTGCTTTTCTTCGAAGTCTTAACATAGGTTTTAGCTTGAGTGAAATCACTGTGGCTCATGCTTTAGTCCTAAGCAAATTGCTAAAGCCTTTGATTGTGTGGATCACAACAAACTGTGGCAAATTCTTAAAGAGATGGGAGTACAAGACCACCTTACCTGTCTCCTGAGAAACCTGTACAAGGGTCAAGAAGCAACAGTGAGAACCGGATATGGAACAACCGATTGGTTCAAAATTGGGAAAGGAGTACGACAAGACTGTATATTGTCACCTTGCTTATTTAACTTATATGCAGAGTACATCATGAGAAACACCGGGTTGGATGAATCACAGGTCAGAATTAAGATTGCTGGGAGAATTATCAACAACCTCAGATACGCAGACAATACCACCCTAATGGCAGAAAGCGAAGAGGATATAAACAGCCTCTTGTTGAGGGTGAAAGAGGAGAGTGCAAAAGCTGGTTTGAAGCTCAACATTAAAAAAGCTAAGATCATGGCATCTGGCCCCATCACTTCCTGGCATATAGAAGGGGAAGAAATGGAAGCAGTGACAGATTTTACTTTCTTGGGCTCCAAGATCACCGCAGACGGTGACTGTAGCCATGAAATTAAAAGACACTTGCTCCTTGGGAGGAAATCTATGGCAAACCTAGACAGCATAGTGAGAAGCAGAGACATCACCTTGCCAACAAAGGTCTGCATAATCAAAGCTATGGTTTTCCCAGTAGCAACATATGGCTGTGAGAGCTGGACTGTAAGGAAGGCTGAGCGCCGAAGAATTGATGCTTTCGAACTGTGGTGCTGGAGAAGACTCTTACGAGTCCCCCCGACTGCAAGGAGGTCAAATCAGTCC
This sequence comes from Heloderma suspectum, assembly GCF_057233095.1. Taxonomy (NCBI): domain Eukaryota; kingdom Metazoa; phylum Chordata; class Lepidosauria; order Squamata; family Helodermatidae; genus Heloderma; species Heloderma suspectum. The sequence continues at coordinate 78,499,828 of NC_139462.1, forward strand.
ATCCTAAAGGAAATCAACCCTGAGTGCTCATTGGAAGGACAGATACTGAAGCTGAAGCTCAAATATTTTGGCCACCTAATGTGAAGAGAAAACTCTCTGGAAAAGACCCTGATGCTGGGAAAGATCAAAGGCAAAAGGAGAAGGGAACGGCAGAGGATGAGATGGCTAGATAGCATCCCTGATGCAATGAACATGAACTTGAGCATGCTCCGGGAGAAAGCGCAGGACAGGGAGGCCTGGCGTGCTATGGTCCATGGGGTCAGGAAGAGTCTGACACGACTTGACGACTGAACAACATGCCCTGATACTATCAATCTTACTTAGATCTTACTTAGAATCTTACTTAGATCTTACTTAGAAGTACATGCATTTGAATGAGTGGTACATTAGCTCAGATACATGTATTCTCTTAACGGATTTGTAGATCTGTGCCCTAATGGTTTTCTTTAATATTCCCCCAAATCATGTAGCTAATTAAAATACAACATTGCAAGTGTAGAAGTCTAGATCCTGATCTTTACTTGACCTGTGCCATTCTTATACCTTTCCTATTCTTTGAGAGCGATGGGAATAGCTTCAGCAGTGGTCTTCCATTATTAAGCTCACATTCTATTGAAATGCTTTTCACCTGATAAAAATAAACTCTAGTCATTTACTCTATTCTAGTTTGTATGGGATCATAATCTGGAAGGACTTTCCAGTATTTATTTAGAAACATAATTTAAAATAAAGTTGATTTTATGAACACTGGGAGGAGGAGAGCTGTTCCAGTGTCCTTGTAATTGTTCTTGAAAAACAGGACTATCAAGAAATATTAAGGTTGAATGCAACTGGGGACATTTTAACTAAGTGTTCTACCCCGGGGTGGGGTGGGGGATGTTCCAATCACACCAGAGAGAGAGAGAGAGAGAGAGAGATAAGCCTTCCCATGTGCTGCATTCCTTGTAAGATCTTCCCCCACCTATTATTAATTAAGGGAAAATGTGATACATATGTATCAAAGAAACATCTAGTTCAGCCCTTAGAAGATTGGTGTTCAATCTTAAGGTCACAAGGCATGGTATGAGGAAGTCTTCTCTACCCTAATGCCTGTTTTGCCAAGAGGAAAAGGTTCTTTCTAGATTCAGAACAGAGACACCCCAGTCAAATGGCCAGCATGCATACTGAACTTAACCAGTTTGCTGATGATAATTAATCATTGGAACTAATGTGACAGCACTGAGCTTTGTTCCACATGTTGCTCTCTACCACACTGAGATTAATCTTTGTTGAAGAAAAAGTCATGTGAGGCTGCTTGCACCTTCACAAAATCTGATTCCATTACTGTACAGACTAAAACAACAATAAAGCACAAGTAATTGGGCTGTGCTTTGTGGGTGGAGAGAAAGAGACGGTTTATTAATAACGTGGAAGATTTGGCTATTTAAAAGCTTGCATAATGACTCTTTTGATATCATCTTGCCTAAAAGGAGGGGGAACCCCTATGAAATATTACCTTCAATTAACTCAGCTAGAGAATTTCATAATTTAAGCCTGTGCCCTAATTAGGCTTGTTTATTTCATTAATGATTTGATGCTCATTAGGAAAAAGAGGGTTTCAGAACCTTAGCAGGGCTGAAGACAGCCCAAAGCACCAATGCAGAGTCAGGAGTTAAGTTCCCTCTTCCCCTTTCTCTTATTAAAAACTCTGGAAATTTATAGAATCATAGAATAGTAGGGTTGGAAGGGGCCTACAAGGCCATCGAGTCCAACCCCCTGCTCAATGCTTAGATATTTTTAGGATTTTTTTTCTTCAGCCCTAAATGGAGTTTCCAAAATGAATTGCTAGCAGAACGTTGTTGTTTAATACTATAAATGTGAATAGTAACTCTATAAATATTTGCTACACAAGATTAATGTCTCATGCATCCCATTAGTATGCTTTCCCATGGGCTGTATTCTGGAACCTAATGGATATGCTACCATGGGACATTAATTGGGCATGACATGGTTTCTGTTCTGAGCACATCACAATTCTGTTGTCTTTATTGTAACTTGATTACTTTCTATTTGTTTCTAGAAACTGCTTTATATCAAATTACTCTCATGTGCAGTGCAATACAATTCTCTAATTAAAATACTTGTTATTTTTACACTTGGGTTAATGCAGATTGTTAATCTTGTTGTATCATACAAGGCCCTCAAGAGTTGCTTCTGGAATCACCAATGACCATAACAGCTTTTACCACTGTAAATAGTAATTTTATTTACTTACTTACTTACTTACTTACTTATTTATTTATTACGTTTCTATACCAGCCAAAGCTCTCTGGACAGTTCACAAAATGATATATAATCTTTATGCAATATAATTTAATAATGATATACAATCTTTATGTAATACTGCACAAGACACCGCCTTAAGTGCTATTTCCTGGCAGAAAGGTGGGGTATACATTAAATAAATAAATACACTTAGGGAGCAATCCTATGGCCGCTAGACAGCGGCTAGACAGCCATTGGATATGTAATTTTTGAGAACTGACCTCGAAGTCCACTCTCCAAGGTCAGTTCCTAGAGAACCAACCTCCCCACAATTCCACACTGCCTCTGAGGCAGCGCGGAACAGCCCCAACCTCCGCACTCGCAAGAGGAGTGTGGAGCAGCCAGAAAGGGGCATGGTTGGGGGCATTCCAGGGCAGGGAGGGCGGAACTGCATGTACGATACATCCCACAATCCCCTCTATGCTTCTCCTACCCTGCTTTGGATAGGTGGTCACCTCCAAGTTCAGAAGTGGCCTCCTATTTCAATAGGATTGTGCCCTAAAGGTCCATAAAAATAAGCCATCCAAGCTTTATGATGAACATCTCAGGAAAAAAAGGAAAGGTTCCTCCTGTGCAAGCACCAGGTCATTACTGACCCCTAGAGGGATGCCGCTTATGCTGGCATTTTCATGGCAGACTGTAGTGGGGTGGTTTGCCATTGCCTTTCCCAGTCATGAGTCATGACTACCTTTCCCCCAGCAAGCTGGGTACTCATTTTACCGACCTCGGAAGGATGGAGGGCTGAGTCGGCCTGAGCCGGCTACCAGGGACCCAGCTTCCACTGGGATCGAACTCAGGTCGTGGGGAGAGTTTCGGTTGCAATGCTGCCACCTACCACTCTGCGCCACATGAGGCTCTTGAACATCTCAGACTTAAACCCATTTCCTTGGTATTGAATCCCACTGATAGGGATGTACGAAAGTCACTTACCTTTTCGAAAGGTGACATTCGCGGTGGGGGGGGGAGGCGCTCCGTCCCTCCCCCCGAAATTCTCTCCGGCTCCGCTCTTCTGACATTCTGCAGAGCCACCGGCCAGGGCTGCCCACAGCCAGACATCTGGCCTCTGGGCAGCCTGCAGGGACGCAAATGGCAGCGGCCATAGCCGCCACCATTTCCTTCCCTGTATTTTGCCTCAATAGGCTACATAAATATTTACGTAGCCTATCATGGCAAAAACAACAACAACAGTGAACGCAAATGTCGGCGGCTACGGCGGCCACCATTTGCGTTCCCTTTTTTTTTGCCATGATAGTTATGTAAATATTTACGTAGCCTATTACAGCAAAAAAAAAAAGGGGGGACGCAAATGGTGGCCACTACGCCATTTGCGCCCCTCTCTTTTGCCATAATAGCCTATGTAAATATTTATGTAGGCTATCACAGCAAAAAACAAAAAGGGGATGCAAATGGCATCCCTGTATTAGCCGTGATAGGCTGTGTAAGTATTTACGTAGCCTATCACAGCTGTAGTGATGAAGCGAATGGCAGCCGCAGACGCAGACGCCATTCTCAGAGCAGCGCGAATGGCACCGGGTAAGTGTCCCGTTTCGCACGCCTTTCACTGGGTGGGGGGCGGGGGGGCTTCGTTCCACCACAGATTTCAGGGGGCTGAATGCAGTGGCATTTGGTCTCACCGAGATCCGTGGTGGAATTCTCTGACATCCTTACCCACTGAATCCACTGAACATCTGAGTAGGAGTGCATACGATTGCATTCGAAACTATTGTAAGTGTACTGCTTCAGGCATATGGTGGAACCAGTGGATGAAGCAAATTCTTATTCAGCCGTCTTGAGGAATTGGATTCAAGGCTTACTATGAACTGTGATCAGGTTAAATCACCTTAACGCAAAGGAAGTCAGGGCGCAATCCAATGCATGCTTAGACAGAAAAAAGTCCTATAATTCCCACCATATGCCAACCAGCATGGGTTGCTAGAGGGATGCTGAGAGTTGTCAGACATTTTTCTGTCTAAACATGCATAGGATTGTGCCCTTAAAAGGATTTTAACGTTCAGTGTTTTCTGCAATGCACAAAGTATATAATGTATACATTCTAGAACTTGTCAGGGAGTGACACAGTAGTTTGTGTTATTTTGGTTACCTTAATTCATAGTTGCTTTGCATCAATTGCAATGTAAGTAAAGATGTCATCCATGTAAATTCCTCCTTGATGAACTATACTTCACATCATTAATCATATCGTGCAATACAGCCAACATTTTAGACAATGCCGTCCACCTTTCATAATCCTATGATGCAAACTGTGACTTCTAGTGTCTAGGTTTGTTTGTATTGCTTTTGTCTTTGAAAACAAATCCAGATATATTTTTTTCTGAATGTAGCATAGGTTTTCAGAATAGTGTATTGACGAGAATAACTTCCCACTTTGCATAACAATATATTCATTTGCATGGCTGGCATTTCTATACGAAGCTATGGTGCATAAGAAGGCATGGGATGTTTTTGAACTGTCTTGCCTATACAACCCAATGCACTGAAGGCTGGAATTAGTCACACGGTTTAGATCCTTTGTACTACTCCTCGCTGTTTTTCTAGCAGATAACGTCCCACTCATCTTCCACTTGACTGGCTGATGAGTTTTTGAAATGTATAAAGTACTGGGTGTGAAGGAAATCTAAGCTTCCTTTGTTTGTCAGTTGTACAAAAGTTCAGCCTGACTTGCTGTATTGTACAGTTCAGTTTTCGCTATTGAGTTGGAATGTGAGTGTCATTTTTTTCTCTTTTGAACTTTGTAAATATGAAATAGTAATTGGTCTAAATCTTAAAATGAATTCACATATTATATGAAAATTAAGAGAGTTTTAAAAAATAAAAAATAGTTCATATGCATTTACGTTGGGTAAATTTTAAGGTGCCTCTAATTCAGTATGGCAGGGACTGAGAACATGTCACTCTTCAGATGTTGGATTACAATTCCCATAATAATACATAATCACCTCTGATTATTAGTCATGCTGGTTGGGACTGATGGGACTTGCAGTCCAAGAACAACTGGAGGGCCACAGTTTCTTAGGGTCAAACTACATGTTACATAAAACATGTGGTTTTACAAGTGTGCTTAGCACTGGCAACTTTCTTTTTTTCAGAAAAAGTAGAGGTGTGGGTCCCAAATTCAGACTGTGGCCACAGTGAGAAGGAAGGGGATACCACCACCCTTGCCGCCTTATGCATTCATTCTAGTGAAAATTGTATCCCAACTATTTGTCCCTTAAAGCACAATCCTATGCATTGCTGACTGAAGGATGCTGGGAGTTGTAGGACTTTTTTCTATCTAAACATGCATAGGACTGTGCCCTTAAGGTGTTATTTTCAGTAACCAGTATCTTCAGGAAAAATATCAGCTGGTGAGCTGGTGTGGGAGGAAGGATTTAGACGGGAAAAGATAATCTGGAGGAAAAGGTTAAACCCTCTCCCTGCATGCCACAGTCAAAATCTGGATCTGGGGCTCCACATAGCTACTAGGGTGATGGGTGAAGTAGTCAGTGCTAAGCACTTAAAAAATGCATGCGTAATGTAACATGTAGTTTGACCCAAAGATTTCGAAACATTGGGTAAAATCCAATTTAAGTCCTACTTAGAGTAGACACACTGAAATGAACTTAAGTTAGTCATGATTTTACCTACATATATTTCTGTTTCTAAACTTGTGTCTCCTATTCACTATGGTTGAAATCCTGAAATACTAGGGAGTAAGCTCCATAGTACACAGTGTGACTTCTGAGTAAAAGTAGATGGGTTACAGCGATGCAGCTCACTCTTCATATACACTTCATGGATGTAAGTCCTATTAAACTCATTGGATCTTACTACAAAGTAAGCATGCACAGAATGAGGCTGCATAAATTAATGAGTGTACCAGAAGTAACTAAACCTTGCCTGTGGCAGAGAACTGCTGCAGAATTGTAATGGGGGCAGATTAGAAGCCTCTGTTCTTGTTGAAGTGTGAATCAAGTTGTACACTGGTAATTAAAGGTTCCAATAATTCAGATTTCATTATGGATTTTTATAGAGAATTGGACACCAATGTTCCCCTTTCAGTCCTCCTGGATTAGAGAAATGCTGGATGACAGGAACTTTAAGAGAACACGAGATGTGTTCCCTAAAAGCTCATCCTGCATCAAGGAAAGTTACCTTTTAGGTATGGATTTATTTAGGAAAAGAAACATGATACAGCTCAGTGTTTTGACAATTGCCATGGCATCAACAAGGCCCTTGTTCCAATACAATATGGCATCATCCCTGAAACTTAGGATCAGGCAACATTAACTAGGTACCTTTTTACAAGGCTCTTTGTTGTTACCTTCGAGGCACAGCTGTAAGAACAGTGCCTTTGTGTTGAAGTAAAGAAGGGGAGCAATTGGAGTTGGACCTCCTTGGACCTAAAAACATGAATTCACATAATGTAAAACTATAATTTGGTGCTTTGCTATATATATTAGCTTGGTATATTTGCAGAGACTTTTTCTACACAAGGCTGTTAATCTTCTGTATCTACTTTCAGTTTCATCGCAGAATTGAGAGCTGAGCACTACACAAAGAGCATTTCCTTTCCTTTTCTGCTACATAACCTCTAGGTGGCACTATGGTAAATCAGAATATTGCAATTACACAAGTGGAAAAAGTGTTTGCTTTTGCTTTCACAAATAATCCCGCATTTTCCCTGCTCTAAAAAACCTCGCTGAAAGTGCTGTTTAAAAACAGAAGTGAAACTGGAGGGTCATAGCTTCATCTAAAGAACCCATAAACAACCATGAGTAGGGAATGATGAGCACACAATAAATGTCTTGTGCAGAAAAGCTCAGAGTCCCCAAAGTATCAAATCCTCAGTCCCAACTGTTACAAGACTGATTTCAGGAGCTCAGTCAGTTTAAATGGGAAATCCGCCCCGCAAATAGCTAGGGAAATAGCTTAGGGCAGCCTTCCCCACCTTGGGTACTACATTGCCAATCATTCCCCTCTATCATGATCAATGACCATGATGTCTGGGGATGATGGGAGTTGTAGCCAAACACATCTGGAGGACACCAAGTTGGGGAAGGCTGCCTTATGGTATCCTCAGGTCTTCATCAGGGGCAGCAATTCCTGATGATCTTGCAAAGGTCCGCAAATATCAGCGTGGTTAGTTCTTTCTGCCATCGCCCCAGCACCACCACTACCACATCTCTGAGTTCTCTGGCATGATTTGGGCTACGGCAGGCAGGGAGGTGAAGCCTTGTGTCGCTTGTACTGTGGTTTGGAAAAGGGAAAGAACAAGTGGAATTTCTTCAAGTGGGACAAGTTTCTGCTTCTCACTCAAGCCCTATGGAAAGAAAGAAATGAGAGTTTGCCCTTCCTAGCAGTGCAGTTTGGAGGACAGAAGGAAGCAAGCAAGCAAACACAGGAGAAACTGCAGTGCTAAAGGAGTCTGGCAGAGTCCGCTGGCACGTGCTTATGGTGAGGTACTTGCTCCTGTGTCTACTGCTCAGAACACTCCCCGATCCCTGTCAGGTGGCAGCAATTCCCAGTGTCCCAAGTTCCCTGAGAAGGCAGCAGTGACTGCATAAATTTACAGGTTCTTGCAGTTTCTTAGTTGTGTTTAATTCCCCCAAATGAACAATGGATGAAGAGCAACCCACATAACATGGCGTTTGGATAGTAGACACTGCAGATCCCCCAATGGCAATCAATAGCCCCTGTGGGGCTGTCAGGCCTTGGCAAAAGTCAGGCTCCACTCCCCCTGGGCCCATCAATTTGAGTGGGTGAGAAGCAGGTGGTTGTTTGTCCCAAACACACAGAGCCCAGGTACCAAGGTGGAAGTAGAGGATCAAGAGGACTAGAAGCTGGTGTGTAGTTAAAACCTGGCAAGGGACAAGTTCCAAGCCAGCAGCCATGGAAAGGAAACAGCAGCTTGGGCAGTTTCCTCACATCACAGACAGACTAAGCAGCAAGCTCTGGGGCTAGCTAAGGCTTCATAAGGCTTGGGGAATGGGGATTGGTCCTTAGGGGTCAGCTCACCAGCTATGTTCAGGCAGATTAGTACTGCAACCTAGATAGCATTCTCGAAGTTCAGTTTTGAGATGCTGGGCTTAGGGTGGAGCCAAAGTGTCTGTGGCTTAGGGAGTGAAGCACCTGAACTTTACTGCTGAGAAGACCACCCCTGGTGCTTCTCAGGACCTTCTGAAACAGTAGAGAGCATCTCCAAATCGGTACTCAGAGCCTCCAGAGTTGTTGCACAGATGAGGAGGTGAAGGTGACAAAGATGAAGATCATGCAGTTTCAAGGAAGATCATTCTTTCTCTTTGCCTGCCACTGCTGGCCAAGCCACCAGGGCCACACTACTAGCAGAACATGTGCACAATCGCGGTGCAATGGTGCTCATGGAAAGCACTGGGTGGGATAGCCCTACATTTAAAGACATGGCTGTACAGAGAAGCATTTCAGAAGCATTAGAACAAGCTGGTAGAAAAGGCAGAAGCAATTGGTGAAGAAGACACTTGAGCATGTTCTTTGGAACATGTCAATATGGTTCATGCAGCACCTGGCTCAAATGATAACCTCTAGATAGGTGGCTATTTAATCTGAGTGATCTGTTAGACTTGATGTTTTCCTGTTCCTGTGAAGAGATGCGGTCTTAAAAGATGCACCTTATCTGTTGCCATTTGCCAATATTGCCATAAAGGAACTTAGCAACTGCACATGGTGTCTCTGTGGGGCATGGCACTTCAATATGATGGGGGTGGTATTTCTAAGAAAACTGCAAGATTAACATGTGAACCTATAGGGCTGGATCCAGGATCTGCCTTCTGTGGATGGAAGTGCTCCGTTCATGGAAGATGACACTGCCTGATTTTCAGAGTCCCCCTGTCCCCTGCACTACCGATCACTCCATTCAACAGTGATCTGTTGAATGGAGTGATCAATCCTCTGTGTAGCATTTTCAAGGAGTTGGAAGGCTGCTGTGGGGAACAGGAGGCAGGAAAATCTGCAGATAAGCTGCATGCACATAAATCTGGATGCAACCCTTATAGTGTGGGTCATCATGAAGTTGTGATAAATGCAAAAATACCACACACACACACACACACACACACACACCTAGCAAGGACTGAGAATCATCCCTTGTCAAGGTAATAACTTTGTATTGGGAAAAGAAAAGAAAAGAAAGCTGCTATTAGAATAGCTTTAGGGCAATATGCTGTATATTATTTTGTATAGAGATGAAAATGGTTGCACAGTCTGTTGGGAATCCATACATCAAACTATTTCTCTGTTAAAATAATAAGCCAGCAGTAACCAGATGGGCTGCAGATCAGAGTAGGGTATGGGTCGTGGTGTCAGCACAAGGACCTAATACTATAGGTGATGTGGATCAGTTTGTGCTGTCCTTGACTTTCTTCTTCTATCAGAATTCTGAAAAATCATTAGTTGCCTCTGGGATATATTTGATTAATGGGTTTTGTTAAACAAAAGAGGCGAGGTCAAGCGTGAGTGGAAATTATGAGCAATGTGTGTGTTCCGGGGTGATTTTCTACTTTCCAAATTACAAATGTGTGTATATTTGTTCTCTTGATTTCAAACAGAAAGACAGTGTTTTACTTCAGTGGTGATCAGCTACACCCTTTAGTGTGTGCAGAAGTACTACCCTGCATATTTAGGAAATGCTAGATACATTAGGTAAAAGGATTATCTAGTAGCATATGATAGGAATATTGGATGAATCCTGAAACCATGACTAGTACAAGTTTTGGGTTGTTGATTAAGCCTGCTTCCAGATGAGGCATTTATTGTGCTATCACCCAGCTTTATTCACAGAATTTCATTTGGGGTGTATTTGTGCCTAGAGTTCAGCATCTTCCATTTGTAATCCTCCAGAGTTTCTCCACCACTTCTTCCATCTTACCTCAGAAAATCCATTAAGGAAGAAAGATGGGGTAACTGTACAATGTCTTTTGACCGGTAGCACTAGGAGCTATCCATCTGGAAGTGCCCATAGTCAAATAAATTTATCAAATTCCCCTCCCTTTTACAAATATGTTATCTAATGGTAGGAAGAAACTATATTCCCTTACTTTTCATCCATCTCTTCTAAGACCTGTCAGGGATGGAATAAAGAGTCCACAAACCTACGTGTGGTCACCACCAACCCCTCCCCTCTCCTAAGTAATCTGACACACATGAAGGACTGGTTTGAGGAGGGTCAGGATTCTCTCATGTTCTGCTGGGCTTTGGAGGAGGCAAAGCAGAATGATGTATTTGTACTGCTGCTTCCTGCTCCATGGCTCAGCACAATGTAAGAGACTTTCCCACCCACCTCCTAAGTCCTCTGTATGCTCCAGAAGACTAGAGGGTGGGGAGGGGTAAAGTCCAAGAATACTGCAAGGTGTTCACTGACGTGAGTCTATCCTGTAAGCAGATTCATTAGAATTTCACCATGTCTCCCAGGATTTTCATATCTGCATTCAGAAATACTAAAAGCATATTGTAGCAGAACAATGGATAGGACAAGGACAGTAGGAGAGTGAGACGGAAAGGTGACTGACAGGAGGGCAGTGTCAGCTGAGAAGGATAATTTGGGGAGCCAGTAAAGAAAAGACCAAAACGGGTAAAAAGAAAAGAAAACAAGGCAATCTGGTGGTCAAGACAGGTGGTAGAAAGCAAAGTCAGATACACTGGGTCAGTATATTGGGTAGAAACATTATTTCCCATATGGGATTGAATGACTTCATATTCCTGGTTATATTCCCTAAATAAATAACAACAGTTGGTTCAAATACTTGATGTGTATTTGAACCCAGTCTGGGTGGATTCCAAGGTAATATAACTCAGCCTGCCCATATTCTTGCCTTTATCTGCAAAGCCAACTATATTTGAGCAGTCCTAATGCCCAGTAGAAGGGACACTAGAACTTACCTTGGATAGGTTTGTGGTGAGTCAGTAGTGTCCCTTCTACTGAGGTAAGTAGAAGGTAAGGTAGAACTTACCTTCTACTTATCTCAGTAGAAGGGACACTAGAATTTACCTTGGATAGGTTTGTGGTGAGTCTGGACTTAATGAGGATGCTGTAGCTCAGTGGCAGAGCACCTGCTTTGCATGTAGAAGGTCCCAGGTTTGATCCCTGGCATCTCCAGGTAGGACTAGAAACATTCCTGCCTGAAACCCTGGAGAATCACTGCCAGTTAGAGTTGGCAATACTAGCCTAGATGAACCAATGGTCTGACTCAGTAGAAGGCAGCTTCCTATGTTCCTATGACTCAGCAGATATGGTTAGTAGGCAAGTAGTTACAGTTGCCTACTAACCGCAGTGGCTTAGCAGTTAAGACGCTGAACTGCAGACCAGAAGGTCGGCAGGACAGCAGTTCGAGACCCGAGTGCCACGTGACGGAGTGAGCTCCCGTCTTCAGTCCCAGCTCCTGCCAACCTAGCAGTTCGAAAGCAAGAAATTGCAAGTAGATGAATAGGTACCGCTTCGGCGGGAAAGGTAACAGCATTCCGTGCACCTCGGTGTTCAGTCATGCAGGCCACATGACCACGGAAGCGTCTTCGGACAGTGCTGGCTCTTCAGCTTAGAAATGGAGATGAGCACCATACCCTAGAGTCAGACATGACTGGCTGGGGACACCTTTACCTTTTTAGTTACAGTGGCTTTCCTGGTGACCTTTAGGGGATGTGAACATAGGGATGTCACACACATTATTCAATCTACATTCCCTTTTTGATGTGAATGTCGACCAATGAACAACACTTTTTCTTCACTCACCCAGGTGGTTATATAGAAGTACTCTTCCCCTTACCTCTGTTTTTCCCAACCTGAAATCTATTCTGCCCTAATATAGAGTCTGTAGTTATTCATTTCCTTCTGCTGGGCAGCCAGCCAGTCTTTTGAATACTTCATCTCTGTTACGTTGAATTGCATTCAACATGTTTGAACTTTGGAGAGTTTAATGAGAGTGCGGGTTAAATCCTCTCATCACAGAGAAGCATATTCAAATTATCCAGTAATACCAGGGTGCCCAATTGCAAGGAGAGACCACTGTTTGCTTAGTCTAATGGTTGATCTAGCCTTTCACAACTCCTACGCTGTTAGCACAATGAACAAGAATCAATTGTTCAGTGATACACAAGGGTATGGCATTCAGCCTGGATGGACAAATTGACCGAAAAAGTACATATGTCTGACAAATTAACACAATTTGATTCATTTATTGAGAGATGAACATATCATTTATGTTAATTTCTTATTTAAACAATAACTTTTCAGTATGGTATCTTTTCAAGTCAAACACAGATCTCTTTGGAAAGACTTTGGAAAGACTTTGGGGGGGTGCGTATTTTGTATGATCGTTAATTCTATGACAACCTGTCTTAATTAATGGCAATGTTCAGTTTGGGGTTATAATAATATGTGCATTGCATTTTCTGGTCTTCTCTGGATTTATGTTTTAATTGTTTTTGTTTATATTATTTCTTCAGAAAACCATATAGTAAAACTATTAAAAAGAAGAAGAATGAGGCACACTGGGAGGTTGAGCTTCAGTCATCCATTGTAGTGAACTTTTGCCATTGCTTATATTAACTCTACCTAGAGCTAATTTTTCCGGGTAGATTTAGCAATTTACACGAGGTTTGTTTTTCACCTTGAAAGGTGTCATTTGGAAGGGGGCTTGAAGGTGTTTGGAAGGGGGCTTGAAGGGCTTGAAGCAGCATAACCCTTAAGAACTACAAGTAACATCTAAGGTCCTTTAAGAATCTCTCAGTTAAAAGCCACCGGAAAATAATCTGCTACATAAGAAACAGCAAGTTCAGGTACAAGTTTTGCTATCCTGTTATTTCTGATGCATCTTTTCCTTGTTCTTACTGAAGTAAAATGTGCCATCTGTAATTTTTATCCACTTAACCTGTAAGTGAATGTCAAATCACAGCCTGAGGGTTAATATCAGGGTTATTCTGTGGTGCTAATTATAAAATTCATCCTTCCCTGAAGCCCCACATTTATCTTCTGTTCTGAACAGGCCTGAGGTTTTCTTCTTGTATATAATTAATCATAATTAACAGAGAGCAGCCTAAATTAACAGAGAGCAGCTTAAATGACAGTTTTTAAAAAAATAAAAATAAAAATAAAAATAGATGGTATTGCTCAGAGGGAATGAAAACAAAGGTAGAGATGTGTCCCCTGGTACTGAAGAACATTTTCATACAAACCATGGCCAGAGAGACATATGAGAATGGAGCAATATTGAACTTCTCAAGAGGCTGACACAGACTGGCCATGTTCACAGGTAAAAGTAAACCAGAATTGCAGAGTTTTCTGGCTTATTGTTTAATCAGCATGCTGGTGTACACTGCCTGATCACTTCTGCTTAGTGCCTTCCACTATCAGGAGTGGCTAAACCAACCAGCTAACAAGGAAACAGAAGCTTGGTACTGCATCTGAACTTGGACTGTTGGCTCATCACCTGTAAACAAGACAGAAATCAGAAACCAACAAAAAACAAACTGTGGCTTGTTAAGGGAACAACAAGCCAGGAGTCCTGCTTCATGTGTAACACTAGGTTTTTGGTTCCTCATTAGTTTCTAGTTAGTTTAGCCCAACTTTTCCCCATCCTGCTGCCCTCCAGATGTTTTAGACTCCATCTCCCATCAGCCCCGGCAAGCAAGGTGAATGGTAAGGAATGCTGGAAACTGTAGTCCAAAACATCTGGATGACACCAGGTTGGGGAAAGCTAGTTAGGCACTCCTGCTGATGGCAGAAGCCAAGCCAGAGTGATTGGGCATGAATCAGCATGCTGCTTGTGAACCACAAGCCAGAATTGTTATGTGCAAACACAGCCAGAGTGTTCCCTTCTATAAATTCAATTAAAATGATTCTACACCCAAGGGCTAAATACTAATATCAAAATCTTTTAATATTTTAGTCAAGTGTTTTTGTAAAGTGATTTCATCTTGAAAAACTGTGCAAGTCACAGGGTGTCCTGGACTGGCCCAACATGGGGACTCCTGGGATAATTTTGTGATACAACGAAGGAGAGAGAGAGAGAGAGAGAGAGAGAGAGAGAAAGAAAGAAAGAAAGAAAGCAAGCACGCACGCACGCACTTTCAAAAAGTCCTCCACTATTATTACAGTAATGCAAGCTATATTCCAGTCCAAACATACTGGGGTTCCTTTGAAATTGCTCTCAGACATTCCTTTTGTTTCTGCTTCTTTACCAAAATTTCAAACGATTTCACAGTCTGAAATAATTGGCATTCATTTCTTTAAAGACACATCACACTGCCACATGCAACAACCCATGCTCTTGGTCTTGGATGCATTCAAAGTTAAATTATGAAAAAGGACATTTTAAGAGCACAAGCAATGATTATTTTTTCTTTCTTTAAAAAAATCAAACAGCCTCATAATAACCATAGCAATATTATCAGCACAGAACAAAGATGAAGTCTTTTTTGAAGCAAAGACATTTTGCATTTGGCAAGCACACCTAGTTTACGGGATGTAATAAAGGCAGAACTAGATATAACATTCACATCTTTAGCCCTTGTGTGGCTGATGATGATGATGATGATGATGATGATAACCGGCCTGCAGTGGAGTGCGCTGGGTTGGGGCCATTGCATAGGGGGATGGTGGCTTTAACCCTTTGCTATGGGTTAACTCAACTATGGTCCCGGTCAGAACTGCCATGCCCCCCCACCCCATGTGTGCTACTTGCAGTAGGAGAAAAAATCCCAATAATATCAACCAGTGATATTTGATCAGCTATATAGGTGCTCTTTTGGCATAAACACATGTGGTCAGAAAGATGGTTAGGGGTGGGGGGGCACTGCCTTTGCTAAAAACCACATCTGGATTGGGGGAGACTTGACACCTGCAGGCTCTTAAGGAGCAGGAGACAAGGCTTATTGGTACAGGGATATTCAGCAGAACTTTTATTTGCTATTCCTAGTAATTTTTTATTGTTTATGCTATTGGTCTAACAGTCCGAGCTTCTTTTTATTCATTGTGCTGACCATATGGTTGGAATTCTAGAAATCAATGCTACATGTGTGTGTGTGTGTCTGTGTGTGCATGTGTGATGTGTGTATGTAGCAATGATATTAAAACATCTCTAGTAGAATTAGTCTTACAGTGCAAGGGGTAGGCTTCTCCCAAGCAATTCTTACCCTGGGCTCATCCACCTGTTGTGGAAGGTGGCACAGGAAGTTTTTAATATTTTTATCTTTCTTATTATTGTAGTACACCAGACTCCCCCCAAACATCATCCCCAGCCAGCATGGCAAACGGACAGGAATTCTGGGTGTTGCAGTCCTAAACACCAGGTTGGGGAGGGCTGTAATACACCATCCTAAAGGTTAGCCATAGCACTGTCCAAGTCCCCTGAGCACAACGCTTGTTCCCTTCTGATGCATTGGGCCTCAGATTCCTAACTAGGGAACAGATCTTCTTCCCCTTGTTGTAGGACATTCTGATAAGGAAAAAGGGCAACTGGAAGGGCTGGTGAGGATTCTTTGCATGACAGCAGGCAGCTTGGAGGTTGCTCTGCACTATTGCCTTTTCTCCCATATCATGCTAATTCAGTCAGTAAATATCCCTGTAAATTCCCGCTCCAGCATGTCACTTCTTGCTCAATAAATATTTGATTGCAAATTCTCTTTATTCAGAGGTCTGTTGTGTTGTTATCAGCATGGCCAACCTTCAAATAAAGCCAGGGGCTACGTTATTCTCTTGCACATGTCACTTTTCAGCTTCTTTGTCTTTTTCAACAGATTCTTTAAAGGCTGTTCTCTGATATTTGTAGCTGCTCTCTTCCAGGGGCTCAGCAACCTCTTCTCAGTTAATGGCAATGGTGGCTGTGTTCCCCTTAGCATTGTAATAATGGCAAACCTATGGACCTATGTGGTGGATATGTTAATTATCTTTGGGATTTTTTAAAGGTTTGATGGGGTAGTTTTAAATATTCATATCATGATCCTATACAGTAGTAGTAGTCATATGATTCATCATCATCATCATCATCATCATCTATTATTCTAACATTTCTACCCTTTGGATCCAACTTCAAAGGGATCTCAAAGTAACAAAGATTTGGGCTTGACACCAAACTAAGGTAGATACACTTAGGCCCCATTGAAATAAATAGGACAAGTTAGTCATCACGATTTAACTTTGGTGCGGTTTTTTTCAGTGGGGACTCAGAGTGCAATCCCAACCCCCTAATGTTGCTTTGAGGAGGGGGTTAAGATAACGGTGGAGGTGCCTCTTTACTGCTCTGCCCAAGAGCTTTAGGGGTAGAAAGCTACCATCGGTGGTGTTTCTGTTGGTGGTAACTGGAGTAAGGCCCCAAATCAGGGTCTTCCATAGTCAGAAATGAGCCATCCCCCAAATCCACAGCTGACAGCAACACTTGTCTGGAGCTGGTATAGCTAATTTCCCTCCATTTCTTTCAGTGGGTGGGATTTAAAATTCAATTATCTGCCAGGTCAGAAAGCCCACTGGAAACAACTCATTGATCTTCAACCCTGGCCAGCATGATCCAGCAGGGCTTGGGATATGGCAGGAGATCCACCACTCCTATCGTCCCCGGTCCCACTTAGAATTGCTCTGTGAGTGCAACTAACTTACACAACCAGTGTGAGGTAGTGCTTAGGGTGCTGGACTGGGATTTGGTAAATCTGGATTCTAGCCCCCACTTGGCCATGAAGCTCACTGTGTGGCCAGTCACTGACTCTCAGCCTAACCTACCTCACAGAGTTGTTGTGAGGATAAAATGGAGAGGAGGAAGACTATGCAAGCCACCTTGAGTTCCTTGCAAGAGGGAACAGGTGAGATATAAATGTAACAATAAAAATAATATTTAAAAAAAAAAAGTTAGTTTGGATCCAATACTAGGAGTACCTCTTCATTCATAATCCTGTTCTGAAAGGTTGAGAACACCCAGCCTTCAACTACTATTGCACTCACAATCAGGATGTTCTTACAATGAGTGCAAGAACTGTAGACAGTTGGATTTTTCCAGCCTTTCAGAAAAGGGCTATGGATGAAGTGAGCATCCTTATCAGCTCTCCTGTCACTTTGAAGAAAGTGCAAGTCACACAGGCTGGTGATAGAGGCCTCTTGCAAAATATCTGGGACCTGCAAAGGCCCCATCACCTTAGCAACACAGCCCCCCCTCCCAGGCCCACTTATCCTTGCCACATTGCTACCTGGTAGTGCTTGGCAATTTGCTGGACAAAGTTGAAGCCACTCTATCACTACTGAGGACAAGGGCACGGCTGAACTTGAGGCTTCCCTTGTTGCCCCCAGACATTTTGTAAACTAAACAATACATTTCCACTATCTGTTCATACCGTTCACACTATATGTTTACATCATCACTTAGAAAACCAGAGAGGTAAAGCAAGACTGCCCCAAACAAATGTTTATGGTGGTTCTATGCTTTTCTTGGTGGATTATCTTCAGTAGGTGTCTATACTGGTGCAATTCTGTTTCATGTCAGTCTATAAATTGTTGTGGCATTGGGAGTACATAGATGTTGGGCCCAGCACATGAATCCTTACAGCAAAATGAGAGGGAGTGCAAAACTGTTCTGAATTTAAAAGCCAAGGCCTGCAACACTCTACAAAGCATCATGCTTTAATAATGGGGAAAATGGGTAGAAAAGGGAAACAAAACTATCCATTATTGTTGTCCAGGAGACCCTAATCTACTACAGTGAAAAATGGCTTGTCCATGGAAAACAAACAAAAAGACTAGTACAGGAACCATTTACTCTGAAATATTCCCAGTTACGCCAGGACAACAACTCCTACATAAGTTGTATCACCACTGTTAGTTTTACAATCGAGGAAAAAGGCCTAAATGTTGCATTGCAGAGGTATTATGTTGGGACTAAAAGATGTTGTTCTTCTTTTGCCCTTGAAGCTTTTTTCTATCCCTCCCTAAATATAAAGAAGAAAGGACGGCATGTATTGAAGTCAAGAGGTTCTTGAGAAGGAACAACTTTAAGTGTTCTGCCTGCATCCAGCAGCACAAAAGTTCAGGAAGGTGGACGTTGTACGTGGTTTCTGTAGACTGGAGAAATGGCAGCCTTTATTCAAAAGAAATAAACCAGCATCTCAGGCCATGATGAAGCCTGACACACAAAAATACAGCCAATTGTAACAGTATCATCTAAAAAAATGTGTTTAGCTTATTTTAGCTTCAGGCCAAGCAAGGCTCCTTCCAGTGTCTATTCATGTGTGGGCTTTAATGCAGATGGGCTAACCCACCACTAGGCATGTTGAAAAAATCTGCAACAAAACCAAATGAGTTTGATTTTCATGAATCTGACCTGCAGACTCTGCAGCAGACCGGCTTTTCCTCTGTCAGGTGGATTCTGAGGACTTTCTAGCTTTCCTGAATTTTTCATCATAGAAAAATACACAAAATTTAAAAAAACCGGCTAAAAATGCACATTTCTCCCATAGGCTAAAGCATGAAAATGCACATTTTGGGAGAACTTGTGCATTTTCGCACATGCGAAATTGTGAAAATCCAAATTTGTGCAAATTCAGAAACAAAAAAAATCCAATTCCAGTGATGGGTGGAGGATGGAACAAAAGGCGCCTGACAATTTGTGAGACACAGACAGAACAGATTTTACAAAACCATACATCCCTACCCACAGCATATTATAAATACAATTCCTGTTCTTTTTTGGTTAGACGGACACAATTGTTCTGTTTTACCTAATAAAGCCAGGATAACTGCAATTATGGTTAAAAAAAAGTTACTCTGATTTTCTATAGAGACCTGAAGGGTACAATCCAACGCCATCAAAATAGTGGAAGCTAACAGTGAGTGTCATTTCCAAAGCCATACAGAAGTTCAATAAAAAGTAACTTTACTCCGTATAGTCTGATGGCTGTGCAGATCAGTTAATTAATCATATAAATCTGCCCATACTGAGCCAGACCATTGGTCAATCTTGTCCAGTATTGACTAATTTGATTGGCAGTTGCCTCTCCAGAGTCTCAGCCTGCTTCCTGCTGGGATTTTTGTTTTAGTTTTGTTTTTACCAGGGATTGAACCTTGAACTAGAGCTGTGCACAGACACCCCACTTTGCTTCAGATGCCACTTTGGACCTTCCAAAGCAGCTCCGCTTCACTTCAGACCAATTCAGACCCCATCCACTTCAAGTCAGATTCAAATCCAAAGCGAGATTTGGACATCCAAATCACTTGTTTTTGGCGTTTTCCCATTGACTTGCATGGGAAAACACAAATGGCCATAGCTTTTTTAGTTTTTATGATACATACATTAAATTTTGGAAGCTCTCAGCCTCCCTGGAGGGGTGCCCACCTGCATGATTTCAGGCAATTTGGCCCAGTAGGTTTTGTGCCAGATGCAGGTGAAATTTCATTTTTTTTCAAGGAAATCTCTCAAAGCAAAGAGCTATAACTTTTCACTGCTTATACAGAAGTACATGAAAGTTGGAGAACTCACAGCCCCCCTGGAGTGCATCCCACCTGCCAAATTTCAGACAGTTTGGCCCAGGGGTTTTCATGATAGGCACAGGTAAAATGTGCTGTTCTCAGACACGCAAACCAAAGTTCATAAAGAAATAATCAAGTTAGGTGTTGAAACAGTGAGGAGGTGCTTTACTATCCCTAAACTCTGCTGAAGGTTTCTTTGAAGTGCAAATAACCCCTTTCCCCTAGTACTACTTTCCTATTCACAGTCAATAGCCTCAGAGTCTCTTTGGCTGAATTACCTGGGAAAACACTGGCTGGTAGGCAGGAAGCAAACACAGACAGCAACCCTGCCAGGCGTGCCCATTGACTTGAAAGAAGAGCAATGACAGTTGTCTGCTGGACTTGACAGAGGCAGGAAGCACCACAGCAACCCTGCCAGGAGGGGACAGCAGCATCTTGCCCTCCTCTGCCCCTGCCAAGACCCCGAAGATGCCGCATATTGGGCTTGCTTGCTTTGCAACACGCAGTGTAGTATTATATTATTTGAATAATAGCTGTTAATGTGCATAGTGCTTTGCCCACTGTTTTTGGAAATGTGGACTGTGTGTACTCCTTTGACACACAATGCTTGCTTGTCTACACAGCACAACCACACACGCACACACATGAGCAAAAGAAAAACAAATACTAAACTGCCCCACAAAGGGGCAGGAGGGCTAACTATAATCCTAACAGAAGAGAAAGGAGTTGTTAATTTTATTTTTTTTTAGGGAAAAAAGAGATCAAAAATGGGAAGGGAAGGAATACAGGAATTGAGAAAGGGAGATGGAGGGGAATGAAGAACAAGGAGAGAGAAAGAGATAGAGAGAAATCTACACAGAATCAAAGTAAGGGCAAACTAATGGTTGAGAGAGAATTGAAAAGGTATGTGTGGGGGGGGGGGGAGATAAGCAACCAAAGTGAAATTTTCTGGATTTTTAAATGAACAAACAAGAAGAATGAACTGTAAATTTATTACAAAAGGGTGGGGAGAGACGAACATAGCTGTCATAGCACACACTTTCTCTTTGGCTTCATTCTGCCAAAGGAGAGCGGGAAGGGTTAATCTCCTTCCCGCTCTCCTTCGGCAGGATGCCAGATACTCCAGGGCCGTGGCTTCCTCTGCCATCCCTGGCAGAGACTAGTGGAGTTGCTCTTGGTGGCCACAGCAGAGGCAAGATAGGACTGGAGCCAAGAGAGAAATGTCATGGAGCGTCCCTCTCAGCTCCCATCCCATCCTGCTGCTGCTGCCACTGCTGCCGCCGCCACCACCACCATCACTGCACACAATGGAAGCTCATCAGGGCAGCAGGAGGCTGCTCAATTATCAGGTGGCTCACACACCCCAATGGATTGTCTTGGGCACCCCCTGGGGTGCGTGCAACCCACTTTGGAGACCACTGTTCTAGCTTCTAGCACTAACACCACCTCTCTCACAATGAGCAAACAGAGGATGACTCACAGCAAAGCTCATTCCCTCCTTCTCCTCCTCTCCCCTTCCCCCTCTCCTCATCTTCTACCCCTCTCAGTGGCCAGATCTCTCTCAAATTGATACATTTGATGCCTCTGCCTCCTCTCCCCTTCCCCTCCCTCTCCCTCCTACTCCTCCCCCTCCTCATGATCTTTCACGAGTTGATACATTTTGGAGACAGCCTGTCTGGGCTGCTCAGAAAGCATAAGAGCTACAAATCTCCAAGTGGACGAGGCGCCTCATCGACGAGCTGCTTCGCTTCAGAACACCTCGTTGCTATTTTGATCTGCTTCTGATCGGGATGAGGCACTTCCAAATCAGCTCGCTTTGCCTCATTATTTGGGCTTTGGACCAAAGTGGTGCACAGCCCTACCTTGAACTTTCTGCATGCAAAATTTGTGCTCTCCCACTGAGATATGGCCCTTCCCAATTTATTCAGGTTTTTTTATTATTATCTCCTGTCCTTAAGGATCTTGGTAGCAAAATTACAAATTATTACATTTTTGAAAGTGAGGCACAGATGTGCAGTGGTAACAGCAGGAAGTAGTCACCAGAACAGGAGTGCCAGGTGCTACTTGCTATCCCAGTAGCGGAGGTGGGATCAGATTCCAGACTTAACTGACTGAGGCTACATCATTCTGCCAACAGAATTAACAGGACCAGCTATTCACTTTCCAAGAGATCATGTTTAGGATTGGGCCATAAAGCTAATGCTACTGATGACACCACCCCCAACCTAAAATAGCTCTCATGTTAGCAGCCCTACAATGAATTCAGACAATGCTCAATCTTTGTGGGCATGGGAGGAGAAAGAATGCTGTTCTGATCATTAGGCAATTATTCCACACCTTGAAGTATGAGATTTGATTACCCTTATTATCCTAGCTTGCACAGTTATATAATGTTATATAATGTCATGCAATTATTATGCGTGGGGGGGGGGGTATGGGAAAAAATCCAGCTACAGCAATTGTCTGTCTGATCTCTTGCAGAAATCACTAAGCTCCTGCAGTGCTAATGCTAGGCTTTGTTCTTCCTGTAGTCAACTGTGGGCTTCAGAAAGGAATGGTATATATTGCTGAGGATGTCAGTCTCCAGTTATGTGACCCTCACTGCATCACTTCATGGATTAATATTGAATTACTAGATTTCCAGGGCTGTGCAAAAGAGTTCCACATAATTGTTTCACTTTCATTTAAAAGAAGAAAGAAGAATATCCATTGGAGGTTTTGTTCGCTTTTATGAAAGCAGTTTGGAGAGCAACCCCAAGTCATTCTTGTACCTCACTTTGTGCTGTGTGCGTGGGCAGCTAGTAAGTGTGAAAGCAAAGTGGAACTAAGGAGAGTTGGCGGCAAAGTTCTCCGAAACCATACTTGGATAAGAACTTTGGGAGCTTGGAAAAGCCTCAGGCAAGAGTCAAGCCTTTATAGTACATGGGTTTTTCATAAGCTAAGACCAAGATTTAGAGCCCTCCAAAAGTGTTAGACTACAACTTCAGTCATCCCTAGCCAGCAAGCCTCCATGTTGGGAAAGGCTCTCCTAAAAGAAGAGTACCTGACTTTCCTCTCCCCAACCCCACCAACAGGTTGGATAACTACATCTCTCATAGGCCTCTGATTTAGTACTTCAGCATGCTGCTAAACACTGCACCAGGGAAACAAACAGGAAGGGAAGGAAGAGATAAGTTTCCCTCTTCTCTTCTCCCCATGTGTCACCATTAGGGATGGGAGAGAAATTTATCCAGTTTGCATTTTAATGCAAACTTGCCTATTTTCAGACTTTCGAACCAATATCAGTTATCCTTCTAATTTCACACTTCTTTGAATCTTGCAAGGGGGTTCTCCAATTTTTTAAAAAAAATGAGTACCCAAATTTGTATAGTAGGGGAAAGTACACACAGAAATGCATATAGTAGTGAAAATAATGTTAAAAAATGCATTATATTAGGATAATTGCTTGCAAAAATGTGTATATTGGGCACAGATGCATACAAAATGAATGTATTAGGACAAAAGTTCACGAAAAGACACACAAATGTTCATGAAAACTTTTTCTCAAAGTTCAGAATGAACCAAAGTTAAGATTAGAAAAAAGAAATCCTGAAGTTCAGCATGAACCAAATTTCAGATTAGGAAACATGAAAAACTAAGATAAACCAAAAGTGACAGATTTACCCACTACTGCTCCACCACCACTTTGCAGAGAAGAGGAAGAATGTTTGGGGTGGGCTGTAGGAATGGCTTCTGGGAATAGTGTGCTGGCAGGGATGGGGAGGGTGATTTTCTGAGTCTCATATTAGCTTGGGAAAATTATCCAAATTCTACCAAGTCCCTCCCCTGCACCCCACCCAAATAACTTGGCTAAGTTCCAACATAACCTGAGGTGAGCCTGGGAGAGCTTGCCCATCTCTAGAACTAACTGTGCAATAGATTTTTAATGGGGAATTCCTTTATGGTGAAACTATCAACCCAAGGGCCAGTCAAACCTCTTGAAAGCTATTAGAAGTTAATGTACCTCAGTATGTGTTTACAGTTATCTGTCTCTGTGTATAATTAGCTGTGGTTCTTCACCATATGCATTCCTGCTCCTCTGGAACTTTTCCATGTGGGGATATATTAAGAGGTTATGCAAAGATAAGCAAAAGTGAGTATTTGTTGGATGACTGTAAAATTAGATTATTTTAAGGGGGGAATAGAAGAAAAGGCACAAATAATTTACAGAATTTAATTTGCAATGGTTTATATTGAAAGCATGATCAAAGCCAATGCAATCATTTACTCAGTAGTAGAATGCAGTCTGGAATTTTTATTTTAGTTATTTTTTAATGGCTGTATCATAACAGATCTTCCCGATTCAAGAAAAGGTTGGAGGCAGCACAGCCATTTGCAAGGAGGCAAACCACCACGTCCGGGGGCATATCGCAGAGAAAAAAAAGTTATCCTGTTCCATGCCTTGTGGCCTGTTCTGCATTGTATCAGTAATGAATGTTTCTGGTCACATGAGCAGCCTGGATAGGGTGGGCACTTATGAACTGCCAAAACAGAGGACTCCAATTTGCATAACATGTGTATATGCTAATTTATATGTATATATGCAAATTTAGCAATGAATATGAACTTGAGCACACTCCGGGAGAGAGTGGAGGACAGGAAGGCCTGGTGTGCTATGGTCCATGGGGTCACGAAGAATCAGACACGACTTAACGGCTGAACAACAACAACAACAATGCAAATTTAGAAGTAATTATTATAATTTAAATAGAAATACAGAACATTGGACCATCGTGTGGAAGACTGTGAGCAGGTGACCTGTGTGCCTTGTTCAGTCTGCTGCCCAGGTGCTGTTGATGTGCAGCTTCAAGGCCCAGCTCTTCCTTCTGAGGGTTCTCTAGCTTTAAACTGAACTTGGACTGGACAGCCCTTCAAAGAGAGGATGCCTTCAAATAGAGGACTGTCTTATACATATATAAAAGAAGATGTATGGCCGCCCTAAGCCTGGATCATGTGGTTTTTTCTCACATTAGCATCCCCTTTCAGTCTTAGCTGCTGCAATATTAGCTACCCATATGACCAAAACATGTATACATCACTACAGAAGCATGGGATGTCACCACAGTGAAGCTGTTGCCATAGCGTCGACATGTTAATTGGGCCTGTGAAAGAGCAAGGGCACCCATTGTCTGGGAAAACACAGGGTGGAGACAAACGTCAGTGACAGAAGCACATGCTTCACATGTAAAAGATCCCAGGTTCAGTCTGTGGCATGTCCAGCTAACAGGGCTGTCAAAGATCTCCACCTGAGTGCTTGGACAGTAGCTGCCAAGCAGAGTAGACAATACTGAAGTAGATACACCAGTGATCTCACTCAGTACTAACATGATCATATCTACAATTGCTCTAGCAACATTCTTCCCCCACCCCCCAACACACACACAAACCCTGCTATGATCTCCACTCTAGATCGATTGCAGGTGAAACAATAAAGGAATTTTAATATGGAAGATCTTCAGAGTTTTTTTTTAATGTGAATTTACTTGACAATTAAATCTTTCAAAAGGCAATTTGCAATGGAATCAGAGGAGTGTTGTGGCAATCTGACAGAGTAAATTATTCAGCATAGCACAAAATAAAACATGAGATTAATTTTGTTTTATGAAGTTGCAGCACAAACCTTTAATATTGTCAGATCAGAATGCTCCAATCTCCCGGCCTGACAAGAAAGCAACAGAATTGCATATTATTATTTTTAGAATGCCCAACTCTGTCAGTTTCAGAAACATTATTACAGTAGTTTTTCAGAGGATGATTGCTGGACATCTAGTCTTCAAAACAGTTTGAGCCCATCGTGTCTAATTTATTTGTTGGTCTGGTAGATGTTTTAGACATAAAAACCAATATTAGCTGTGTATTTTATAAAACATAAACCATCACTCCCATACATGTGGGTTGCTTTATTTCAACAATAATACACAAATATGCCTGCAGAGCAAGTTAGTGTAGTGTAGTGATTACATGGCTCTTCTATGAGTTGGAAGTTCCCACGCCAGCCACTCTCTCTCAGGCTCAGTCCCTCCATCGGTAATATGGGGGATAATAATGCTAGCAAACCTGCCAGAGTAGTTGTAAAGATCTCTGGAACGTTTTATTGTCTGTTTTCTATATCTTGTTAACAAATACCAAACTGCCCTGAAAATATTACTGAATTCTTTTATCCTTGAAAATATTTTTTTTTCTCTAAATGACAGCAGAAGTCTTCAGTTTTGCTGAGAATGGATATATCCTAGGGCAAGCAGCTGATGTGGGGAATATATGCATTTGGATTTATTACCAGCCCTGTCCCATGAGCTCAGGGTAGGTTAGAGTAAATTTACATCAACATGAATCCTTGTCCCTAGGGCTGTACATTTTAGAAAATTTGGAAGGCAAAATCCTAAAATTAAGTATAACATATAGAAGTGGGTGTCCCAAATGTATTTTCCCTAAATCAATTTTCTGTATTACACCCTAACTTATAAACTAATGTTTTATAATTAGAAGGATATGGGAATACCCAAACTACAGAGGTGAATATAAAGCTGGTTGGAGTGTATGAAGTTTGGGAACAGGTTGGAAGTAATTCCACCTCCCAACTTGTACATAGCAATTTGTAGAGCTTGCATGGAAATTCATGGGCAAACAGTGATGACAAGAGATTGAAGGCCAAAGAACTGTATGGATTGGGGCTGGGTGGGCAGAAGGTACTGTGAGGCAGGGTGGTGAGTTCCCATTCTTTTATTTCAAAGGACTCAACTCGCACATTCATTTTTTGTTTCCTATTGATACATATTTGTGAAGGCAAATGGGCATCTTCCCTGTAAGTGAGCAAGACCAGGAAGGACAATTGCTTTCACTGTCCTGCAAGCATCACAGCCTTAGAAGCAGAAACATCATCCAAGACAGAGACTGCTGTGTTTGGCTTGGCACCAGGGATTTGTATGCATCACGAAATCAGCTCCAGGTCTGTGAGGAGTAAATAAATGTGGTTACTCTTTGACTAAACCTCAGCAAATAGGAAATCAGATGTAATGTACTCTCCTGATTATCTCAGAACTAATTCTTATAGCTGCTTACAAACCTGCCCATAACAAAAGGTCCTCTTTCACACATTGCAAAATCAACATACTCCAGGTTGGCCAATCTGGAGCCGAAAGGTATGATCATATGTGAGAAGGAATCAATGTTCATCTTAAAATATTAGTCCCCAAAATCTGAAAATCCTAACTTCAGATGTATGCTGATGGTATCCGAACTGGCAATGACTAGCCAGGAGAGAGATCCTGGGGTCAATGTGTGTGGCAGTAGCAGAAAAGGTAAAATCCATGTTAGGCATTATTAGGAATGGGATCAAAACCAAAGCTTCCAGTATCATTCTGTTGTACACTTCTATGGGGTGGCCATGCTTGGAATACTGTGTACAGTTCTGATTGCCAAATCTCCACAGTATCTTTCTTTTTTTTTTTAGCTGTAAAAGGGCAAACAAAATGACTTCAGGTTACCACACTTTCCCCTCAAGGGAAGGCTACAATGACTGGGAATTTTTCATTCAGTAAAAAAGTGACTACTGAGGGACATCATGAAGGTTTAGACAATTATTCCTGGTGTGGAGAAAGTGGACAGAGAGAAGTTTTTCTCCCTCTCTTATAATATTAGAACTGGGGTCATCTAATGAAATGGATTGGCAGGAAATTCAGGAGAAAAGAAAGTACTTCACAAAGCTCATAGGGTTAGATCCATATTTTGTTTCTGCCATGGGAGCACTCCTCTGAGCAGAGTTCCAGCAGAAAAGGCTGGAAGTGATTTCTGCCAAGTTCCCCTCCCCCACCCTTCTGCACCCCCCAGCACCATCTCCCATTAATATATGGAAATCACTGCCAAAAGATGTAGTAATGACCAGTAGCTTAGATGGTTTAAAGAGGATTAGGAAAAGTCTAATTTTGGCCATTATTATTCCTTTCTTTAAAAAGGGAGAGGATAATCCTGTGAATTATTGACCAATTAGCCTTCTTAACATAATTAGTAAGTTGTACTCCAGACATCTCCACTCAAAACTTTTAGACTGGATGGACCATGAGAATATCTTGGCCGATGAACAAGCCAGATTTAGCTCTGGTCGCTCCGCCTTAGACCAAGCTTTAATTTCATAACATTTGGTGGACACCAAGGTCATCTTTGTTTGCAGTATTCGTAGATCTTAAAGCAGCTTTTGACTCTGTTTCGAGAAACAGACGCTGGTCAAAACTTCAGGCCTCTATGGTCGATTGCCACCTATTATTTCTTATATATAAACTTACCTATTATTTCTTATATATAAACTTCACAAAAACACTGTCTTCAAAATTAGATGCAATCCCAGGGGCTCTCTGTCTGGACCCGTCTTAGCCTCTAATGGTGTCAAGCAAGGCTGCATATTAGCCCCCCTGTTATTTAATTTGTGTTTAGATTCGCTAGTCAGAGTCCTTAACCATCCGGATTTTCATCCACCTAAGTTAACTAACAGGCACCTAACTGTGTATATGCAGATGATGAAGTAATTCTCTCATAGTCACCTGTTGGCCTGAAGAGAGCATTACGGCCTTTGGCACAACATTGTCATAATGAACATCTTTGTATTAGTTACCAAAAACAAAAGTAATGATGTTTGCCAAAAGACCAAAGTTATACAAGCGGTCTATCAGCAATCGCAAAATAGAGCAGGTTAAGTTCTTTAAATATCTAGGAGCTGTCTTCCAAGTGAATGGAGGATGGAAGACGCATGCAGGCTTTGTTAGCCAGTCAGCCCATAGGAGTGCTTGTGGTATATTAATTTTTTTTTTTGCACTAGAGGTGGCCACTACATTCTGGCAACAATAAAGCTTTTTAAGGCCAAAGTGATAACCCAGCTTCTGTATGGTGTACAAATTGGACCATACTCCACCTTTTCCACCCTTGAAGTAGTTCAATCCAAATTTCTGAGGGCCATCCTCCAAGCACCATGGTGCCTCTCCAATGCAATTTTGTGCCTGGAGGCTGGACTTCAAAAGGCTGAAACCAAGGCCTGGCTCGCAATTTTTAATGTCTGGCTGAAATTTATTTTCTTCCCAGTTGGCCTGGCCCCACTAATTCTTTTCAATAGTTTTCAATCCATATGGTCCAATAAACTATGTCAAAAGCTACAGTCCTACGGCTTTCGCCCTGACAATCTCACCCTGATGGGATATGAGGGAGCTAGTCAGACAACATCTCACCAACATAGACCATCAGCAGGACTTAGGATCAATCCCCAATCCTGGCCTTTATGACAGAGTGCTCTGGCATTCTAAGCTGGCAAAATATCTTGTTATGCTCTCAGTTCAAAGATATCAAAGAGCCTTCACATTAGCCCAAGGTAACTCACTTCCCTCAGCTGTCCTTGAAGGCAGATATAGAAAAGTTCCTTATCACAAACGTACATGCCCTTATGGATCAGGGGAGATCGAAACAGTGTCTCATGTTCTCCTATATTGTTCTTTTTATTGGGATGCACGTAAAAGTTTTATTGAACCATTTTTAGTTAAATCGCCAGGATGTCCAGACACTTTTTATATTTATTTACTTCTTTCTGATGTAAAAACACATGTCACTCTTGACGTTGCCAAAATCTGTGAAGTAGCAATTCAAATATGACAGGCCTTGATTTGAGGTTTTATTATGTATAACTTGTGCTATGTGTTCTTCCTCAGGTAATAATTGTTATTTTCTATGGATGTTTTAATAATGTTGTAAATCTATTTTGCTGGTCAATGAATTATTACTTACTTACTAACCATAGCTAGTAGTCACAATGGCTATATGCAGCATACAGATATCGGAGAAGTAAGCCTTTCAGTACCAAAGGCAAGAACAGGAAAGGGCTATCACTTCATGTCCTCCATATTGGCATCCTAGAGACATCTGATTGGCCATTTGGGGAAGCAGAACAATGGAGTAAAACTTTGATCTGATCCAGCAGGGTTCTTCTTAACTTTTTATGTTAGGATACCACTACTCTGTTATTCATAATGATTCCACTATTCACAATTGAGAGAGAGAGAGACAGACAGACAGACGTAGTTTTGGAGAGCTAACTGGACTGAAGTGGATGGGACTATTTCAGATTGGATTGCCTATCTTTATTTTCTCTTATAAGCTTTTCTTTCCCCTCAACTTTGCATGTTGGCAACAGACTTCTCAAAGTGACAAAAACTGACTGTGATTATAGCCAGTAATTATGTTGATGTCAGAAGATGATCCATTATGGTGGATTTTGTATCTGGCTGCAGATAATTAATCAGGAGGTCACCATACAGCAACACAATTCAGCAGCAAAGAAATGCTTGTTTCAAGCAAAGAAATGCTTGAGGAAAAGACAGAGTTGGAGCAA
Organism: Heloderma suspectum; assembly: GCF_057233095.1. Taxonomy (NCBI): domain Eukaryota; kingdom Metazoa; phylum Chordata; class Lepidosauria; order Squamata; family Helodermatidae; genus Heloderma; species Heloderma suspectum. The sequence goes on from NC_139462.1 coordinate 78,530,007, forward strand.
AAGATATAATGAGGTCATAGTTGACCTTGTTCTTTTTCAGATCTTTCCTAGTTTTGACATTCTACTCAAAGCCTATGAAATGATTGAAGAATTAGCACTAACAAGAATAAATAGTATAGTTCAGGTTTAAGAGAATTTCACCACCTTTCATCCTCTCCTTTCTCCACTTCTCATTTACACAAATGCTTAAGCCAGGGATGGGCAACTTGTGGCCCTCCAGATGTTTTTACCTACCGCTCCCTAAGCCACGGAGTACCGGACATAAGTATAGCCAGTGGAGAGGGACAATGGGAGTTGCAGGCCAAAATGTTGGGAGGACCACAAGTTGCCCAGCCTTGGCCTAAGCCATGGAGTAGCGGACATAAGTATAGAGATTTACATTATTGTCATGGACGTTTATTGTTACAACAATGTGCGGAAAGGCAAGGTGTAGCTGATTAAATGAGTTTGCACTGAGAATGCAAGACATCCATTTGTAGCCAGCAAGGAACAGTCAAAAGTGGTTTTGCAGCTGAGCTGTACACAGCATCTCTCAGGGCAAATAGAATTGTATATGCGCCAGCACCATCACAAAGGGGGTATTTGCTTCTGTTAGATTTGGCAAAACAGTGCATTGCCAGATTATGCCTACATGCTGAGGCAGCCGATGCCCTTGTTTGCCGTTCAGTCTAGCAGGGATGTCATGCAGTGTCATTGCACTGTCATTGCACTGTCTTCTAACGAAATTCTAATTTTCCTGTGAGGACAGTCAGAAATGACATGGATCACACTTATTTATTTATTTATTTATTTATTGCATTTATATCCCACCTTTTTTCCTCTTGCAAGGAACCCAAGGCCAAGGCAGCTTATTATCAGGGGCAAGTAAAGATGGGTCTCAGGTTCAGGTGCAGCCTGCATCCAACTGTTTGCTTTGCCTTATGTTCATGAAGAAGCAGCTGGTGCTGACCTCCCTTTCACACAGTTATTGTGAAAGTGACCACTATAGATCAGCAGAGGAGAACTTCAGGCACGGGGGTCAAATCTAGCCCATCTGATATCCCAAACTGTCCCTCTTGGGTTCTCCAGATGGCCCTTCGCCCTTTCCCTTAACCATCAAAGATTTGGTGGTGTCCCACTTTTGTGCAGCTTTTCCCCATTTAAAAGGCTGAAATGCCTCTCCTACGGCTTAGTTACTGGCAGTTAGAGCTTTAAGCTAGTGCTGTGCCAAAAAATTTTCCCACATTTTTTTCAACCATTCTCATTCAATTTGATAGAAAAGAAATTGCTTTTGAAAATAAATTCAATGGTAAAGAAATTTTGGAGAAATTCTCATGGGTTGGGTTTGGGTTTCTTGGGCTTACTTTACTTAAGAGGTGGCTGAGGAGTGAGCACAGGTGTCCTGTTTTTCATTTTGCAATAATCTCTCCAGCCTCCTGTAGCCTTCTCAGCTTCCTTCACTTCAGTTAAAGCCCAGTGGAAGGCATCATGAGGTAATTCCTCCCATAGGACCTTTTCAGATCAAGAGGTGCAGGCAGCCTGGGAGGGTAGCCATGATTAGGTAAGCTCAAAAATGCCACCAAAAAGGAATTATAAAACACCCTGAGAATGAGGCAGAACAATGGAAGCCTCTTTCATGGGATGAGAAAACTTTCAGGAAACTGGAGGGCATATTTTGCCTCAGCACTAACTCTTCCCCCTTCCCTTCAGCTAGATAAACACTGCCCCCCCACACACACACACATGCATTGTGGTGAATGCAAAATGGCCAGTTTGCCAACACAGTTGATTCTGTTGTAGTATGAAAACCCAAACCCCCTTATGAAAAAAGAAAGAAGCTGTGTTACAAGCCAGTGGGGAGCCCTCCCTGTGAGAAACTGTTGAGAATTTCTCCTCCCCCTGGAGAAATTTGGTCAAATTATCTACCAAAATTCTCTGCCCACAAATAAGGTGGAAAATTTTGAGAGACTATTTGCACACAGCTCTATTTTAATCTAAAATATACTGGTCTTCTGGGTATTGTATAGCTTTAAGCTTTTGCCTTTGGCCCTGCCCACCACTGGAATGTGGCACGCCAGAGCTTCTCTGAAATAGAATTCGGCTCACAGACTGAAAGAGGTTCTGCACCCCTGCTACAAATACTGTAAACCACTTTTACATATTTAAAAGTGCTCCATAGCTGATCAAAAGTAGGAGGCAGTGGGCAACAAGATAATATAGAAGTAGCTCACCAGCTGCAAGATCCTTAATTAAATACCAACTGAAATTTCAAGGGGCAAGAAAAAACCTTGAACTTGCATTAGGAACACTTAGACCAGCCATCGTCTTTTGTAGAAGTTATGATTTTGACTCAAGGCTGGATCATTTTAGTTCTAATCAGTGAGCGGTTCTACAAATTAGCTTCAAAATCTCTTCTTCCCCTCTCAACTATAAAAACCTCTCTTGCTTTCGTATTCTCCATTTCTCTCTCTTTCGTGCTTTTGACATTATCTTGACTATTAGCATAGCTGCAAGAGCAAAAGGGGCTGCCTCTCGAAGGCTGCTTCTCTCTGCCCGTCATCTCGTCGTACTGAAAAGAGTTATAGCAGGACTTGTTGCTGAACCTGAACCACTGAGATGACGCCATGACGGCAATGAAGGAGCAAGCTGGCAGCTGCATTAAGACTGTGGAAGACTCCGACCTGCCCAATCCGGAAGTAATTGGAATTGGTGTGCTGCAGCCCATCAGACACAGTGACACTAATTAAGTCTGCAGGTTAAAAATGCATGGATCAGCACAGACCCTGTTTTTAAATTATAGATAACATTCAAGAACAAAATATTTTGAAGCTGAAAAACAGCTCTTGCATTTCAGGAGGAAATTCATAATGCAGAATGCAACTGAGAAAAAGAGCAGTGGGGAGACTGACACATCACAATGCCTCCGGAGCATGCAATTGCATCAAAGTTTGCACAGTCAGAGCCAGCTGAATGCAACGATTATAAACATTCATATGGTAATATCCCGCAGTGTCAAAGCAAAGCATTATTGTTTAACAGTGTAGAGACTACTTAAAAGATGGACTGTTTCTTAGAACATTTATTTAGAGTTGCTGAATTGCCACTCTACTGAGTTAATCGAGATCAAGGTCTTAATTCTGTGGAACACTAAAAAGACAGATTGAGAAGTAAAGTTTCCAGAATATTTTTACATAACTTTTTGGTATGAAAGAGAGAACCATTGGATGAAGGAAGAACCAGTACTGTGACACTTTTATGTACCCCTCTTCCTTGTGCAAAGTTGTTTATAATCTTAATGTACAAGGGTTATCCACATAATAACCCTAAGAGGTAGGTTGTTATTCCCATTTTACAGGCAAGCCAATATTTATTCTTGCATGCAATTAATATATGGATTAGTAATGACTGCACAGCATGTGTGTATCTCATAAAATCAAATATCTTTGCAAAGGCAGGGTGCCATATAAACCAAACATATTTTTCAGTAGTAATTTCAATACAGAAAACTAAGGTATTTGCATACAGCAGGGACAGGCAACTTTTGGCAGCCTGTGGGCACATTTGGCAATTTGAGAGACTGTCCTGTGAACCACCACAAAATGGCTTCCATGGGAGGCACGGCTAGTCACAAAGGACAAGTAATCTGCCAAAAAGACTGAGTACAAGGCAGAGAAGTAGTCTGATCCAACAACAAAACAACTCCTTTGACTCTGAAGTTTTCAGTGCCAAAGGAAACCTATTTCACAGAAGGCAAACTCTTTTTCTCTCCCCTTACCCATCCCCTTCTACCAGCAAACCACATCCTGCCCCCCCCCCATGTCTTAGATGACCTCTGGATCATTGCCTATACACTCTGTCACACCCTAGCTCATCAGCCAGAGAGAGAGAGACACACACACTCTCACTTCCTTTCACACACATAAACACATATACACAGCCACCTTGGCGGGCACCAAGAAAGGTGCCTGGGGGCACACTGCATGCTGCCTACCCCTGGCTAAGACCTGATATTCAGCTATGATATTAATTTACGCTTTCATTGGTCATTATTTAGCTGTACTGTGCACCACACAGAGCAGTAAACGCTTCTGTGTTCTGTCCTGGATGTCCAAGGCCATGGAACAGACTTCTAAAAACTATGTAGCACAGAATGATTGCTTTCTTCCCCTTCCTTCAATTAGAGCATCTCATGAGTGGAGTTCCATTCACGGATTTCCGGATCCATGTCATCAACCTCATCCTCATTCAGGAAGATAATCATCATACAGGAAGCCAGATTTTGACTGAACATCAAGAAAAACTTCCTGTCAGAGCAATACAATGGAACCAATTGCCTAGGGAGGTGGTGGGCACTCCCACTGGAGGCATTCAAGATGCATCTGGACAGCCATCTGTCAGGGATGCTTTGACTTAGATTCCTGCATTGAGCAGGGGGTTGGACTCGATGGGCTTATAGGCCCCTTCCAACCCTACTATTCTATTATACTATGATCATCATCATCCTCATCATCTTTGGAACAGAGTCTAAAAGGTGGTCTGAGGCTCTCTTGCACTTCTTGCACCACATCATCATATATAACAGACTCAATTATCCAACTGTTGGCCCTCATGTAGCAAAAAATATGGCAACAGCCTCACACAAGAGGGAGCAGGTTTAGGAGAACTCCGTGGTTTGCAGAAGTATAATCAATTGTTAGGTGGAAATTCAGGAGTGTATACTGAGCATGCTTGGTGCACAGAATGCTGACTTACTGTTGGGAGGGGGGCAATGAATCAAGGAGGAAGAATGAAATAGAATATCCTGAACAGGAGCACTCCACACCACAGTTTTTTGTTGCAGATCCCACTTTGGTGGTGGTGGTGGTGGTGGTGATAGTCACCACCACACCATCACTGAACATGGTGTCTTACAGGTCTTTGTTCTCAAGGAGCTTACAATCTAAAATACTGGGGAAATAACAGAGGGAAGAAGAGTTAGACAAGGGTATGGATGGAATGGAAATCCTGTTGTACATACTTCATGCTTGGTTATAGCTGAGAATGGGGAATGTGTGTTGTTAACAGTGGCACTGTGCTGAATTTTTTTATCTCTTTCTTTTGGACTCTTTGTTGCAGGGAGGGGTGGAAAGAAATCGCACCCAAAAATGTGTGGGAAGGGGTGAGAATTTTGGAGAAACTTCTCAGGGTGTAGGGCTTCAGTGCCTATCTTTCTGTAAGGAGGTGGCTGAAGGGAATGGGGTGCTCTTTCTTTCACTATTTCCCCTGTTCTGTCCTTGCAGCCTCTCCGGCTGCTCGCTCCAGCTCCTTGGAAAGCCCCCTGAAGGACTTAGCCAGGACTCCCTTCCTTGGGGTTCCCTGTGCTGCTGCCTGCAGGGTGCCTGAAAGCCAAGAAGGGCACTTTTGGTTTTGCTTTGTTGTTATTAAAAGGACTTTTAATAACAACAACAAGAACAAGAATAAGGAAAATAACAGTAACTCCTTGCTCAGCTTTCAGGCCCTCAGCAGGCAGCTGCACTGGAAAGTCCCAAGGAAGGAAGTCCTGCTGACGTTCTCTGGGGAGCTTTCTGAGATGCTGAAGCAGCCAAAGAGGCTGCAAGGGCAGAATGGGGGAAATGGTAAAAGAGCACACACACTCTTCAGCCACCTCCTTACAGTAAGGTAAGCACTGAAGTCCTGCACCCTGAGGAACTCCTCCAAAATTCTCAGCGACCCAGTGAAAGAGGCAGAAAAATGGCTGCCTCTTTCATGGGGAAACTAAGGGGTTTCAGCATAGCACTAGTTAACAGGGTTGGCCCTCCCATGAGGTGGGGTGAATCCCCTGCCTCAGGTGGCAGATCAGGAGGGGAGGTGAATCACACCCACGCTCCGCAGGACAACCTCCCACAGCCGCCACCTGCTGCTACCTTGCCGGCCCCACTCTCCTCCTGTGGCAAGTGCTACAGCAGAAGAGCAGTTGGTGGAGCCTGGAGCAACCACCCTGTTTCTCACTTTAAGGGGTCCTCCGAGCAAGAGGTTGGGCAGGCAGGTTCTCCAGAGTAGCCTTCCACCCGATCTCTCATTCTGAAGACTAGGCCCAGTGTAAGGAGGCTCCCTGGAGAGCCATGCCAGGTGCACCAAACAGCCCACGTAGCTCTCCAGAGAGCCATCCAGGCCCAAGTGCCTCATTCTGAGGTGGTGACTTTCCTCAGAGTGAGGCATTTTGGGTGAGGTGGCCCTGGAGCCCACCTGCACAGAGTGAGAGACAGGTGGGATTGGCAGCAATGGGGGGAGCAGCATAATGGGGGAGCGGCTGCATGCGTCTTCCCGCTCCAGGCAGCAGGGCATCTTGTCCCCCCGCTCATTAGTAATGCGAGATAGGATGCTGGGGAGAAATTAAATGTACGTGTCTAGGCAACACAGACTTTCCATTCACATTATCAACTGATTTAAGTACAAACCCATTCAAGCCTCGTGTGTGGAAAAGACCCAAGAATACCAAGCAAATGTGGTGCATAAAGCCACATCTCCCTTCTGAAAAACAGAACTCTTCTGTTTAAGATGAAGCAGCCCAAAGGCAAAATCGGTTACGCTATTTATAATTTTTATATAAATAGTGTTATATAAGTTATATAAACTTATTTATATAAGTAGTGTCTAAGTGCTAAAGCGTGTACCTTGTGATCCAGAAGTTAGTTTAATTAGCCTCAGCTTGGAGGTTCATTTTAAACTCAAATTATGCCATGGTCTGATGCTTTTAAATTAAACTTTAACTGCTTGGCCGTGTAAGTGTATTTTCTTTTTCAAATGCCTTTATAATCAAATAATTAATGGAAGACTCCCAAGGACCATGCTGAAGTGGGATGGGCGAAGGAAGAATAAAGACAAGGGACTGTAATCACAGCTCTTAGAGTGTTTTTATGAAAACGTCATTAACCGCGTGTAAACCTGATGGCAATTTGGGTGCTCGTGTCAAATTTTGCAGCGCTATTCCACAGTGAAAGCCATGTTACTATTTCGCCTATATTCACAAAGTGTGCTGTGAAGAATCCTGGCAGTAAATATTTAGCCGCTGTACAGCAATGGTGAGAGTGCAGAAAAATCCTTGACTGCTCTCCTAAATTTAAAGAGACATCAGTAATCTTGTACATTTTCCCCCATCTAACCTAAATCACTCAGCAGCAAAAGTTACTGAAACCAATTGTACACTGAACGGAGGCAATCTCAGATGAACCACAGGCTGATTGCTTTCTGTTCACAGCGTGCTCTGCCATGAACCTCCTTGAAAACATGGAATTTGGATTCATGCCTCCATTTTCTTTCTTTCTTTCTTTCTTTCTTTCTTTCTTTCTTTCTTTCTTTCTTTCTTTCTTTCAGCAAAGCCCTGTTCACACCTGATCGCAAAGTCTTTTTTTTTTTTAAGGCATGCATGCAATTGCAGTCCCCCAATGAAACTGATTTGACAGCGGATTCAGAACAAAAGAGAACACGTCTTTACACATGGCATAATTAACAGCTCCATCTACTGCATGTTCACTCAGACCTAAGTCCCACCATGTCAAATGGGGCTTACTCCCTAGTAAATGTACTTGTGGAATTTCTGTGGTGATGACCAACAGCTTAGATAGCTTTAAAAGGAGCTTACGACAAATGCATAGAGGATAGGTCTGTGAATGGCTATTATTAGCCTTGGCAAGCGGGACCTGCAACAAGGCATTATAGTGTGGAGTGCTCCTGTTCAGGGTTCCAACCAGCCATGCCATGCCCCTTTCTGGATACTCCATGCCCCGCTTACCCCCAGTTTTCCATGTCAGTCAGCATACCATGTCTACTGGGTATGCTCAGCCCCCTTTGGGCTGTTTTGGGGAAATTCCCCTCCCGTTAGGGGTTTTTTCCTAACTTTTTTTTCTTTGTACTTCTCCAAACTTTGGGGTTTCCCCAAACCTCCTGATATGTCCCCCTTGAATGGTGCTCTTTGGGCTAAATAAGGATAGATGCCAGAAGAATGTATTCACTATTATGTTCCAGCTAAATGGAATCTCCATGGGGAGGTTGCCACTGAATATCTGTTGCCACAGGGACAATGGTGGGGAAGGGCAACTGCCATCATGCCTGGCTTCCTGGACGCATCTGGTAGGCCGCTGTGCAAAACAGAATGCTGGACTAGATGGGCCTTTGATCTGATCTAGCAGAATTCTTATGTTCTGTCTTGCTAGCTACCGACTGTGAGCTTTTCTACCTGAGGCATTTATTGTGCACTCATCATTCCCTACTCATGGTTGTTTAGATGATATCATGACTCTCCAGTTTGTTTTTAAAGAGCTCTTTCAGCAAGTTTTCAGCAGGGAAAATGTGGTATTATTTCTGAAAGCAAAGGGAAAAGCTTTTTCTACTTGTTTATTTGCACTCTTTGGCTATTCCACAGTGACACCTAGAGGTTATGTAGCAGAAAAGCAGGAAAGGAAACAGTCTTCATGTAGTGTTTTGATCTCAATTCTGCAACAAAACTGAAAGTAGATACAGTGGATTAACAGCCTCACCCTGAATATGTGACTGAATATGAATTATGCCGTTTGCATTTTAAGCTCACTTAAATCATAGCACCATCAGGACTACAGGAAAACAATTGAGTTTGCTTCTACTACCCTGATGCCCCCATCACCTGCCACGCTCTCGGTGGTCGTTTGGGGGCCCCTGGGCTGTGGGGCCCTGGACTTTAGCCCCAAGGTCCAGCCACTGTCTGGAGGATACCATGTTGGGAATGGCTGATGTAGAGAGATGCACACACCACCACCTCCAACTTCTTATATTGCTTTTCACAGCACATACGCTGACTGTGAATGGAAATGGAAGGTGAGCATTCTAATATGCATGACTGGCCTTGTGAATTCTGGATCTGTGTGTCTTTCCATGCAGAGGCCTTCCATCAGCTTCTGTTGTTACACAATCATTCATATTCAGTCACGTATTCAGGGCTTTTCTACACGAGGCTCTTAATCCGCTGTATCTACTTTTGGTTTCGTCGTAGAATTGAGATCCAAACACTACATGAAGATTGCTTCCTTTCTTGCTGCTTCCTCTCGCACTTAAGCTACAAAAGTGGAGGTACAACTGAAGCACATAAAGCAGGTCTCAGTTAAGTGAACAGCCATCACGTAGAACAGAGTTGGGTTTTTTAAAAACAACCTCAGCGCTGGTTTTGTTGTTGTTCTAACATTAGGAATGCAGAAGAAGTAGTCAAGGTCATGCAGACAAGGTCATCCACAGACAACCCCCCCCCCCAAATACAGCCATTAAATCAGGGTCTAAAATTTACCTAGCTGCACTACTGCCTCCAGATGTTTTGGACTACAGCTCCCATCAGCCCCTGCCAATGTGGCCAATGATCAGGGATGGTTGATTGATGCATCTGGAGGGCACCAAGTTGAGGAAGGCTGTACTATGTGATGGCTGTTCACTTAACTGAGATCCGCTTTATCTTGCAGGATTGAGTAGTACCTCCACTTTTGTAGCTTTAGCGAGAGGCACAGACCATGGGGAAGTTGAAAGAGGCATCATCAAGGAAGCCCCCACATTTAGGGTTAGGGCTGTGCAAATCAATGATCTTCAAATGCATTCTTTGATTCAAATCAAATGCATTCTTACTGGCTAGCTCAGAGGTAGGCAACATGGTGCCTATAGGCACATCTGTGCCCCTGGACACTTTTCTTGGGACCTGCGGAAGTGCTCTGCCCCTCCCACTGTTTTCACTTAACAAATTTGCTTACTTGCAACTGGGAATGCTTCAAAGCTAAGTGAGGGCCTCCAGCCACTGCCGTCTTCATTTCCATCAATGCCTTTGGATTACATGTGGGGCTCAGAGACATTCTTAGGAAATGAAGATGGTGGGTGGCTGCAGTCCAGCGCTTTCCTCCACAGAGCACCCAGCCAACAAGAAAAGCAAAGGGGAAAGCAAAGAACTCCTGTCTCTTCTGCCTGGGGAGGGGGAGGGCGCTAAAAAAAAAAGCATCAGGGGCAAGACAGAGAGATGTTAGGGCTCAGACCCCATCTCTCCTTTGTACTCCATCTTGTGGGCAAGTTAACTGTCCTTTGTGATTAGACACACTTCCCATGGAAGCCATTTTGTGGTAGTGCCTGTGACATTTTCTCAAATTGCCAAATGTCCCCATTGCCCCAAGAGTTGCCTACCCCTGAGCTAACTGAAAGTCATTGGCTAAAAGACTTTCCGGGTGTTGGCAGTGAAACCAAAGTGTTCTGTGTTTCAAGGACTTGTAAAAAAAATTGTCTGTATGTATACTGATAGTATAACTTGCACTTCTATGTACCTTTTCCCTTGAGTTGTCTCTGATCTGAAAGCTGCTTGAATACCCTGCAGTAGTCTCTAGAACTGGCATATGGAGTGCTTTCAGACAAGGCTTTTGTTGTGCAATCAGCCTGCCTCAAACATGGCATTTCACTGGGGGTCCAGACGACAACATCCTCCATGTGTAAATTACCCTTGTGGGGTTTTCCCTGCTGTTTCTTCTGTCTTTGTTCTTACTGCAAAAAAAAAATCTGTTAAGGTGAAAAGAAAATAGCTGTAGGATGCCTTTTGATTAGGAGCTGTCCATCGGGAAGCACCCATCGATAGGTGTAGTGGAACCTGTATAGGCACCTGCTCAACACTGGCTTCTTATGAGAACAAAATACATTGACATTCTGTTCCTGGAAATAAGGGTCATGTGAATGTGCCCTCCAGCAGATTCTTTCCTTTCCCCTGCTCTATAGACAATGCAGGATCATTCGCAGAGGAAAACATCTGCTGATATGACAAACGATGCGGCAAAGCAAAGCATACCCAAAATACTTCTAGTGCTCTGCAGCTTCTTAAAGAAGGCAAAAGATTGCAGGTTTGTTTATTGACTTTTTTGTATCTCTTGAGCAGGTTGTTTAAAATTAGAATGTGGATTAATATGTGCTGTGCATGCAATGAGGGAGTCCTAGAAAGGCTTCAGACATTTCTCTGAGAGACTTGTCGAGCTTTTAATTCTGTGGATTCTCCTTCAGGCTGTACAAACTGTTTGAGAGAGCAGGGAAGCTAAGATAGCTCCGTGGGTGCGCATGTGTGCTAGAGCAGTTGCCAAATACCAGAGAATATCACATTTCTTTCCTTAAGGCTGTGTGAATGCACTTGAGGACAACAATGATCTGTGATATTCAGAGCTTCATAAATATTAAACACCCTTGATTTCCTCTCTCTCTCTCTCTCTCTCTCTCTGGAAAACAACTGTGTGTTTTCAGACCTGTAAACAGAGCCAAAAGCATACTCAGCATGAGCTTTTGCTCAATTGCCTTTCTTAGCTCGGAACTGCGAAAAGAGACAGAGAGAGAGGAGGGGGAAATATAGAAGTGAAAATCTGACATTCATGTTGGTAATTAAAGTGTCAGGCTCATATTTAGGGAGAGTAGTGGTCTTGTCTCCTATAAAAGGAACACAACCCCTGTTCAGGCATCCATTCTGGATAGGAGGAGGCTATCTGTGGGCCTGGGGCTTGACCTTCTTGCCGTCATCAGAATTTATGCCAGCTTTCCCCAACCTGAACCTTCCAGAAGTGTTGGACTGAAACTCCCATCATTCCCAGCCAGCATGGCCAATGGCCTGCATTTTTATGCAAACCAACTTAATTGACATTTCTCTGACTAATATGCTGATCAGAACACAGTTGTCCTTCAAATTGCTCAATTCTCCAAATTCTGCACTGCAGTTCTCAAGTCAACTACTGCATGCAAGAATGCATACACTGGGGGAAATTGTGTCTGATATGCTTGTGTTGGGGGAAATTGCGTATGAAAATAAACACACTCGTTTGTGCTGTTGTTGTTGTTGTAACTTGGTGCGGAAACAGAATGAAATTATGGTTGAATACATGCCAAAGTGACACAGACTGGAAATAGATTGATTTCCTGCTGAACCCTCTGCTTGTCAGTGGTGCAGATAGCATATAGGGGTGTCTTCAGATGTATGCCCATCAGCTCTGTGCCCAAGTTCAATGAACAATGTAGGTCAGGGGCACAGGAAGCAGATACGCGATGGCCAGATGCAAACCTTGGTATTCCAGAGAAAACAAGTCCCTACCAGCAGGAAATGATGGTTCCAAGCATGCTCAGAATGGCTGTTTGCCTGCTTGCCTTATAGTGAGCTGAGCTCTCCCTTGCCATTGGTAAGCTGCTGCTGCTGCTTCTTTTCCTCCTCTACCTCCTGCTCTTCTTCATCTTCAGCATTTTTGCTTGTCTAAAAATGCCATAGGGGTTTTTGTGAACACTCCTTTCAGGTACTCATAAACCCCTGGAATGTTTTTAAGTACTTGCAAGGAATGCTTGTGGATATTCAAATTAGTGCAATTTGAATACTCAGATTGAATGTTTGAATATTCAAACTGGATATTCAAATTCAGTCAAGCAAGGGTATGTGAGACTGTTCACCCATATAGGAGAGATTTCCAGCTATCAGGAATCAGTCTGATATTTTTGAAAGAGAAACCCATCACGCTTTGACATAAGGTGGCCATGCATCCTACCTTAGGGAGGATAGTCCCCTATTTGGAAGGTCTCCTCTATTTGAAGAACTGTCCAGTCCAAGTCCAGTTTAAAGAAAAAGAACCCTAAGAAGGGAGAATGGGGGCCTTGAAGTTACTCATCTACAGGTAGCATCTGGACAGCAGACTGAGCAGGTACACAAGTCACCTGGCCACAGTCTTTCCTCCTATGGGTGAGATGTATTTCATTTCTATTTAAATTATGGTAATTACTTCTAACTTTGTTTCTATACATAGAAATTAGCACATATGAATTTTATGCAAATTTGTTTCTCTTTTGGTGATGCATTTCTTTTCTTTTTTTATTTTTGGTGATGTGTAATGGCAAGCCTACTCTGAACAGATTTCACTGTTCTCCAGATTAGGGTATGGGGCAGAAACACCTAATAAAAAGCATGTTTCTTATGGAAAGGGGAAAGAGAAATGAGATAGCTGAAACAGGGGATAAAGCTGTGGAGGTGGGGGAGGAATCCAGGTTGCTTCTGTCTTATAGGAGCGTCTGTTTTCTTCCACTTATGCTCTGTTTATGTATTCATATAGCCAGGGCACTTTTAGTCTCCAGCTCTCACTCAAAGGGAATACATCCAGTAGCACTGCCCATGGCACTCTGGTTCTTTTGGGGGAAGTGGGGAGCATGTAACATCTATTTGCCTATAATATTTAAAGGAAAATAGTGTTTAAATATTTGCTTTCAGGCTTAGATTTTTTTTTATTGAACTAATTCGTATAACTGAATTTCAAAAAGCTATTTTTTGAGGGTTTGGGAATACCCAGTGGGATTTCTGACTTCAAGAAAAACAAAGCCAAAGCTCAAGGGCACACAGATGATTCTCTGGATTTTGGCATCTTGAAGCTAAACGTTTCAGCTTCTGCCTTCATCAGTAGCTGTGCTTTTAACTGGGTATCACTATCAGGAGCAGCAGTTTGGAATGCCTGGAGATGAAAGTTCCATAGGAGAAAAAAGAGAAGTGTAATTACACACACGTGCGTATACACACGCGCATAGAATCATAGAATCATAGAATCATAGAATCATAGAATAGTAGGGTTGGAAGGGGCCTACAAGGCCATCGAGTCCAACCCCCTGCTCAATGCAGGAATCCAAGTCAGAGCATCCCTGACAAATGGCTGTCCAGCCTCGTCTTGAAGGCCTCCAGTGTGGGAGAGCCCACCACCTCCCCAGGTAATTGGTTCCATTGCCGTATTGCTCTGACACTCAGGAAGTTTTTCCTGATGTTCAGTCGGAATCTGGCTTCCTGTAACTTGAGCCCATTATTCCGTGTCCTGCACTCTGGGATGATCAAGAAGAGATCCTGGCCTTCTTCTCTGTGACAACCTTTCAAGTACTTGAAGAGCGCTATCATATCTCCCCTCAGTCTTCTCTTCTCAAGGCTAAACATGCCCAGTTCTTTCAGTCTCTCTTCATAGGGCTTTGTTTCCAGTCCCCTGATCATCTTTGTTGCCCTCCTTTGAACCCTCTCCAGCTTGTCTGCATCCTTCTTAAAGTGTGGTGCCCAGAACTGGACACAGTACTCCAGATGAGGCCTAACCAGTGCTGAGTAGAGGGGAACTAGTACTTCCCGGGATTTGGAAGCGATGCTTCTATGAATGCAGCCCAAAATAGCATTTGCCTTTTTTGCAGCCACATCACATTGTTGGCTCATATTCAGCTTGTGATCGACGACAATTCCAAGATCCTTCTCGCTCGTAGTGTGGTTGAGCCACGTATCCCCCATCTTGTAACTGTGCATTTGGTTTCTTTTTCCTAGGTGCAGAACTTGGCATTTGTCCCTATTAAATGCCATTCTGTTGTTTTCTGCCCAGCACTCCAGTCTATCCAGATCACTTTGAATTTTGTTTCTGTCTTCCAAAGTATTAGCTATCCCTCCCAATTTTGTGTCATCTGCAAATTTGATCAGCATTCCCTGCACCTCCTCCTCCAAGTCATTAATAAAAATATTGAAGAGCACTGGGCCCAGGACTGAGCCCTGCGGTACCCCACTCGTTACCTCTCCCCAGCTTGAGAAGGTCCCATTGATAAGCACTCTTTGAGTCCGATTCTGTAGCCAACTGTGGATCCACTGGATTGTTGTTTCATCTAGCCCACTTCGAGCTAGTTTGCTCATCAGGATATCATGGGGCACTTTGTCGAAAGCTTTGCTGAAGTCGAGGTATATGATGTCTACAGCATTCCCACGGTCTACAAGGGAGGTGACTTGATCAAAAAATGAGATCAGATTTGTCTGGCAGGACTTGTTTTTGACAAATCCATGTTGGCTTCGAGTAATCACTGCATTGTTGTCAAGGTGCTTCCAGATGGATTGCTTTATGATCTGCTCCAGAATTTTCCCAGGGATTGATGTCAGACTGACTGGTCTGTAGTTCCCAGGTTCCTCCTTTTTACCCTTTTTGAAGATAGGGACAACGTTAGCCCTCCTCCAGTCATCTGGCACTTCCCCGGTCCTCCATGATTTCTCAAAGAGAATAGACAGCGGTTCTGAGAGCTCTTCTGCCAGTTCCTTTATGACTCTAGGATGCAGTTCATCTGGCCCTGGAGATTTGAACTCATTCAAAGTAATGAGGTGTTCCTTGACCATATGCCTGTCGATCTCAAGCTGCAATCCTGCCCCTTCAGCCTGTACTTCGCCTTTGCCAGGGGGGTCATAGACCCTCTTTTGGGAGAAGACTGAGCCAAAGTAGGAATTGAGCACCTCTGCCTTTTCTTTGTCCTCTGTTATCATTTTGCCATCCTTATTTAATAGCTGAACAACCATTTCTTTCCTCTGCCTTTTACTATGCACGTAGCTGAAGAAAGCCTTTTTGTTGTTTTTAGCATCCCTCGCTAACCTCACCTCGTTCTCCGCTTTAGCCTTCCTGACGCCATCCCTGCAATTCTGTGCTACCTGCCTGTACTCTTCCTTTGTTACTTGGCCTTCTTTCCACTTCCTATATGTGTCCTTTTTTGTTTTCAGGTCATCCCTGAAAACAAAAAAAAAGCATGCACACACACACACACACACACACACACACACAGAGAAAGGGTATATTTAAATCTGGAGTTAACTTGTGTTGTAGATGAAAAGTACAGTATATCTGGGCACACAGCTCTGGTTGAACACAAGGCACTTAATTAAGGTGGCTACTTGCGAGTCAACAAAAAAGAGGGCCCAAGAAACACATATTTGCATAAAGGTTGCATATGCTAATTTATATGTATAGATGCACATTTATAAATAATAATAATTTAAATAGAAATACAGTGCATCCCACCATAGTGTGGAAGACTGCGACTTGTGTGCCTTGCTATAAATATTATAGGCAAATAGATGTCAGGTGCTTTCTACTGCCACTTCCTGAATGGGCCTGTCAGTAGTGGGGCCAGGGGAGGTGCACTTTGCCCAGGTGCCCCTCAGACTTGGATACATCCTTGCCTTAGTGTCAGGACCTTTCTTACTCATATAACACCAGCTGTCTGAGCTCTTTCCTGCCTATACAAAGGTTTTTCTCTTCCCCCTGCAATTATTCCAATCCTTTTTTGCTATAATCTTTGAGTCTCTGGGTAATTATATTACTTTTCCAGGGTCTTGTAGATGGTCTTTTTAGAATAACAAACTACTGGCTTTGCCATCTTATTGGAAATGTTGCTTGACTAGACATGGAATTATTTGAGGTTCCAAAGGAGAGAAAGAGAGAGCTGTCTTTAAGCCCTGTGTGTCACTAGCTTTGAAGTTTCTGCTTTCCACTGTGTTGGATTATGTCAGTCTGAGCTGACATCTTTTAATACTTGGATGAAGCACTGTCTCTTCTAAAGGCAGTAAATTGCCTGGAGCTCTATATAGATGGTCAAAAAGTTGAACTAATTAAGCATAGTTCTTGACAGGTGTAGAAGGTTGTAGCAGCTACTGAGAACTGACAAAGCTACAATGTTCCCACTGTTATTATTTCTTTATTTTTAATCATTTGTCCTGGAAACATTGTGCTGGCATTAAGAATGTTCAAAAACCCGCTCACACTATTTTCTGGTCTCTTCAAAGCTCTTTTGGCTTCCCACCCTATCCACACATACCTGGGAGGAGTAAGGTTGATTGAATACAGTGAGAAAACATGCATAGGATTGCTCTGTCATACCCCTTTCTTCTAAGTTCCTGCTCATAAATTAGACTTGGGTCTGCTGTGTTGTTTGCAATTTCTCACTGAATCCTGGGAGACTTACTTCCAAATGAATATTCAGGGGATCAGACTGGAAAGTATATTTATATCTGCATAGTCACAAAGGCAGAAAATTCATGGCCACCCTCCTCCTCCTTCTCCTTCACCATCAATGCCTCTTCCTTTTATTAACTCCTAAGACTTCCCACACTTCTTTGGATAGCCAATAGCTGTATGACTAACATTGAATTATGTCTAGACCTCTTATGTTGAATCATGTGTTATGTTCATGAGAACAGCGATAAGACATTCATGAAAATGATGGAAACCAAGGTTTTCCATTATTTATGGCTGAGTCATGCATTAAAAAAGACCAATAGTAATTCCATAGGTTCATTGCTACTTACTAATTTGCATGTTTCAATGACTTATTCTCATAACAGAAATGTGTCTGGTGATGGTGTAGGTATACTGCCTCTGTGTGTTGGTAAAACAGATCTTTCTAGAACTCAAAGAATCTTTAGTCTACCAAAGGCCAAACTAGATGAGATACCATAATTAGCAATTACATGAATGGCTTTTTGAAAGCAAACAGTAGGTACAACCTCTCCCAATTAGGACCTTGATGAGGGGGGTAGGAGGCTTTAATGCCTTGCCCCCACTACGATCCTGATCCAGACTGGGGGCCCCACTCCAGGTATTTGCCTTGGAAGAAAACCTTCCATTGGTGCAAATGGGAGCTTTTATTCTGATGCAAAGAACAGGTGCAGGGGCCAGAGTTTGGCCCAAGACCAGAGCAGGGGGCGAAGGCTTAAAACCCACCCTCAGTGGGTCTGGTTCTGAGTCTCTCTCTCTCTTTCTCTCTCTCTCTCTCTCACACACACACACACACACACACACGGCACCTTTTTTTTTAAGTCACTCACACAATTGCTGATTGCATGAATGGTGTCTCATAGAGTTTCACCCTAAGATTCATGAGATTCCCAGGAAGCAGTTGTATCCTATTAGGACTGAAAATGTATAAAACTGTTTACATCCCATGATGGTCGTATGTGGAGGAAATTGTGTCAGTGGCCACTAAACTTTGTGTCAGTAAAGTTTTACATTTAATGGGGAAGGAAGTAATACATCAATATAGATGTAATGTTGAATAAATTACCCTTTCAGCACTGGCAAATTTGCAGGTATCTCTTCCAATATATGTGCTTTTATTTCATTTCCTCTGATGTTGTTTATTCTTGCAGTGTTGACATTACAAATGAAAAGTGCTCCTTACTGGAGTACTGCTGAGCACTGACTTTTATATCATTCTAGAGGTTCTTTGCTTCTCTTTGAACCTTGTCCAGAGCATGACTCAGTAAAAAGAGTAAATGATGGGTGATTGGAGAGATGCAGGGATGTGATGAAAGGCATTACAAAAATTACTTTAGCCCTGTAACTTGTGTGGTCCAGTGTGCAGAGGTTGGCCTTGGAACTGAGAGAACATGGATTTCAATACCAGATCAGCCACTAACACATGGGCAGAGCAATCCTACCAGTAGGAAAGGAGATCCACAGAAGGAGAGCAGCTACCATTTTCTAGGTCCTGCTGGTTCATACTGGCCAGGGCTGGTGTGTGTGTGCGCGTGTGTGTGTGTGTGCACGTGCATTTCTCTTTTCTCATTCTCACCTACTCCCATTGCCTTCAGTAAGAGGTAATTAATTATGGCAGCCCTTTAGCTGGCAGCACTTGCAGCTCTTTTTGGAGGCCTGCTGGGATCCTGAGATGCGCCCAACACTCCCCAAAATGCTGTAGTTTGGGCCCCACCATTGCTAGATTACTGTTGGTAGGGCAACAACATCGGCAGAAAGCTCTGCTGCCATCCAGGGAAGACTTCCAACAGTATGCATACCTTTCCCATTCTGCTGGTGAAGAGGGAGCTCCACTGAATCCAACAGCCCCTTAGCCAGCCTCCTAAGGAGGATTGTTCCTTTAGTAGCCCTGCAAAACCAATTCACTTTTTTTTTCCTTTTAAGTTCTTCCTCTGTAAAATGGAAGTCTTACTGATCTCCAAAACAGCTGTTGCGTGAAGAATTAGAAGAAAATCCATGGAAGTTTGGAATAGGATGAGCTCTAAATGATAAAGCAGGCCTCAAGAGTGCCATTGCTTTCTGCTATGTACAGGTCGACAAACACAGCAAACAGAATTCAGTTTTCCTGGGTGGTTCCCATTTGTCAGCTCAGTGAAGAAGACTGCATGTGTGACCCATCATGATTTCAACTGTGTAAGCCCCATTAAAATGGATGTGTCCTCTAAACACACACACACACATGTTCGCACACGAGAACTACCCAGTGGATTTTGCCCAAAGCAACCTTTGGGTTTGTCTGCCAAAAAATCAGATTATGGCAAATCCCTTTATAACAAGAGCTCGTTAATGACATTTCTCCTCAGAAATGAAGCAAAATGGCTGCACCATAAATTAACAAGCTGGGCTCAATTGACAGCAACATGCCCACCCTTTAATTTTCCCACAACCTCTACTTGTAAGGTAAAGAAAATCCTGCTTTAAAAAGCCTTCCAAATATCACAGTATTGCTAACTCTCAGTCTACTTCAGTCCTTCCACTTTTTTTAATAAGCACATTTTTGAGATATTCTCAAGGGCAGATTGTTGTGAGATTGAATACCAAGCCTTGTACTTGCTTTTGCTTTGATTTTAGAGAACAAGAAACTTCTTTTATGTTGCAGAGGCCAAGTAAACCTCCTCAAACTAGCGCATTGCTCTCTTTTTTCCTCCACAATAAAGGAAGAAGATTCAAATGGAAGTGTTATCCAGCTGTCATGATTAAGCCAAACAGAGTTCAAACCATGGTGTCAGAAATTATGGGAAAGATTTCACTTGAAAAATTATTAATTGCCTCCATCTTATATAATTTGGTATAAATGCACATGAAGGGATGGCTGGTATCTCTAATAAATGGGGAGTAAACCCTAACCCTGCCAATTCACTCCCACCACATCTTACCCTTGGTTCCACCCAGTGACCTAAAGCTCCTCTTCTTAGCTCCACCTATGGAAGCCCCTTCCATCAGCCATGATAGCTAGATAGAATATCCACAGTATGAAACAATATCACTCTGGATACCACATACCAGAAATAAATGATAGGGAAATGCTACCACTTTCATCCTTCCATGGATGTTGTGAGCCAGGGCAGTGTCTCATGTATGGTTCATGTTGAGAGTCCAGTTAGGCATTTATACTCTGAACTGGGGCATATTTCCTCTAATGGAGCTATTTAGCTTAGAAAAAAAAAAAACAAGGGAGTACATGATAGAAGAGTATAAAATTATACTCCACTCCTCCCCCACTCTGTGGAACTCCCTCCCTAGGGAACTCCGTCATGCCCCCTCTTTAATGAGCTTCCGTCGTGCATTAAAAACGTGGTTGTTCAGGCAGGCATTTGGGGTGGGTTAGGGTATTTTAAAAAAAAATTTATGGTAGAATTTTATTGTTTTAAATTGTTTTATGGTGTGTTGTACATCGCCCAGAGTGGCTGGGTGACCAGCCAGATGGGCGATTAATAAATTTAATAATAAATAAAATAAATACATGGTGGAGAAAGTGGATAGGAAAAGTGGGTAGCATGCCTCATAATACTAGGACCTGGGGTTATCCAATGAAGTGGAATGATGGGAGATTCAGAACAGACAGAAGGAAGTACTTCTTCACACAGTGCATAATTAAACTATGGAATTCACTTCCACAAGACATACTGACAGCCACCAATTTGGACGGTTTTAAAAGGCCATTAGACCGGTTCATGGAGAACAAAGCTATCCATGGCTGCTAGTCATTATGGTTATCCAGTATCATGGCTGCTAGTCATTATGGTTATCCAGTATCAGAGGCCGTATGCCTCTGTATGCCAGTTCCTGGAGAGCACAAGCAAGAAGGTGCTATTGTATTCATGTCTTACTTGTCGGCTTCCCATTGGTATCTGTTTGGCCACAGTGAGAACAGAATGCTAGTCTAGATAGGCCTTTCATCTGCTCCATCAGGGCTCTTCTCACATTCATGAACATTAAAAAAAAAAAACCTATTCATTGGGTGGAGAAGGTGGACAGAGAGACATTTTCTCTCCATCTGTCATTATGGGGTTATCAAATGAAGCTGAATGGTAGGAGATTTAGGACAGAAAAGAGGCTCATCTTATGTTCTTATGCCTGTTTATAAGCTTCCTAGGGAGATTTGGCTGACCACTACTGGAAACAGATTAGATGGGGAAAACTGGCTTTCCAAGGCCACAAGCAGAGTCCAAGGTAGGGATGGCAGAGAATTCTGCCACGGATCTCGGTGAGGCTGAATGCCAGTTCCCTTCCACCCCCCTGCCACCCCGCGGATCCCCCCCGCGACGAGACTTACCTGGGGCAGATCTTCCGGGCGGTGGCGGCAGCTGGTCTTCTGACCGGCTGCCGCCACCGCCATTTCCACTCTTGTAAAAAAAAGAAAAAAAGACGTGATAGGCTATGTAAAGATTTACGTAGCCTATCATGGCTAGGTTAAAAAAAAACACACACACGACGTGATAGGCATAGCCTATGTAAATCTTTACGTAGCCTATCATGGCTGGTTGGGTTAAAAAACAAAAACAAAACCCATGTACACAAATGGCGGCTACGGCCGCCGTCATTTGCGTTCCTTATTTTTCGCCGTCTGAATCTACATAAATATTTACGTAGACTATGACAGCGAAAATAAAGGGGAACGCAAATAGCATAGTGGGCGCTGTTTGCGTCCCTTTTTGATTCGCCGTTCTAAAACGGTGAATCAAAAAGGGACGCAAATAGCGCCTGCTACGCTATTTGTGTTCCCCTTTATTTTCGCCGTCATAGTCTACATAAATATTTTCGTAGATTCAGATGGCGAAAAATAAAGAACGCAAATTGCGGTGGCCGTAACTGCCGCCATTTGCGTACGCGGGTTTGTTTGTTTTCCCAGAGCCCTCTGCGGCCGGAAATCCGGCTGCAGACGGCTCTGGGCTGGGCTGGGCTGGGCCTGGCCGGCTGCTCCACAGAGCTGCCGCAAAACACAGCCAGCCATCGAGGATTCCGGGGGGGGGGGAGGAACGGATCGCCTCCCCCCTCCCAGCGAGGATTCCGGGGGGAGGGACAGAACGCCTCCCCCCCACTATCAACATAATCCGTGAAAGGTAAGTCCCTTTCGTACATCCCTAGTCCAAGGCCACACTGGATCTGGCCCCAAATCCAAATACCAAACCACTCCTTTGCACCCACATCTGCTTCAGTGTTGTGATATGCCATGCGGTGCTACAGTATACCATGTTCTCAGTTGCTCTTCTCCTCCCCCCACCCCAACTTGCCATGTTTGCTGAGACAAAAACAAATTCAGGCAGCCTCACAAAGCAATGCTACGCAGATGGCTACTTCACACAATGCACGATGAACATGTGATATTTCCTGCCACAGGATACATTGATGGATGCCACCTTAGATGGCTTTTCAAATGGTGTGGACATATTCATGGAAGACTCAACAGCTATTAGCTATGACAGCTAAATGAAGCCTCCGAATTCAGAGAGTTAAATCCAACATTGTGCTAGCAGACATCTGTTAGCGTTAGGGATGGCAGAGAAATCCGCCACCAACTCCAATGAGGCCAGATTCTTTAGAATCCAGCCCCCCGGAGTCTGTGGCAGAATGGACTACCCCCACCACCCACCACCACATTTTCCCGGGACAGACCCTACCTGCCGCCAGCCGGTCCGGGTCTGTCCTCTGCCGTCGGTTGCCCCGGTCTGCGGACGCAAATGGCGTCCAGCATAGCAGACGCCATTTGCGTCCCTGCTTTAGCCGTGATAAGCTACGTAAATCTTTACGTAGCCTATCACAGCAAAGAGCAGGGATGCAAATGGCATCCGCTACTCTTTTCATGATAGGCTTTTGGCTTTTCCAAAATGTTACATGGGGTCACTTGGGATTTTTGGTGGCCTCGAATGTGTCGGGATGTCAAAACCTACGTGGCCTCATGTGACACCTGTTAATGGGCGAAGGACCTCACGGACAAACCCACTGGATTGCTCTGTCCCCTGCCTATGACCTCAGAGCCCTGGAAACTGCTCTCCCTCGACTTTATCACCGACTTGCCACGATCACAAGGTAAGACCACCATTTTGGTGGTGGTGGACTTATTTTCTAAAATGGCCCATTTTATACCATGCTCTGGACTGTCCACAGCCAAAGAAATGGCAGAGCTGTTTTTGACCCATGTTTTCCAATTGCATGGCTGGCCAGAGGGGCTAGTTTCAGATCGGGGGGCCCAATTCACAGCCTGATTCTGGCGGGAGTTACTTATGCTGCTCAATATAGACTCACACTTTCCTCTGCTCACCACCCCCAGATGGATGGGCAGACCAAATGCACTAATGCCACTCTGGAGAAGTAACTACACTGCTATTTACACTATGTAAATTACCAACAGGACAATTGGGTGTCCCTGTTGCCTCTGGCTGAATTTGCTTACAACAACGCATGTCATGCCTCCACACACCAAACTCCATTCTTTGCCAATTGTGGGTACCATCCCAAGACCTTTCCCTCCTTGTTAAGCTTGGTGCCAGCCGCCCATGACTTTTTAGAGGAATAGCACTCTGTGTATCATCTTTGCAGGACAACATTGAGCAGGCGAAAGCAGCGTATAAAGCAACTGCAGACCAGCATTGGCAACACAGTCCAGCTCTGCATGTCAGGGATTGGGTGTGGTTGTCAGCCTGGAATCTCCCATTTCATACCCCAAGTAAGAAGCTGGCACCCCGTCAGACAGGACCTTTCCAAATTATGGCTCAAATCAATCCCGTCGCTTTAAGACTGGCCCTCCCTCCCTCCCTGAAGGTGCACCCTGTTTTTCATCAATCTTTGCTTTCCCCAGTGATCTCTGGGGACCCTCATCGCTCCAATTGCACTCCCCTGCCTCCCATTTTGGTGGGGGGAGAGGAAGAGTTTGAAGTCACTGATATCCTAGACTCACACCTTTTCTGGGGGCGGCTGCAATATTTGGTTGACTGGGAGGGTTCTGGGCCGGAAGATCGCTCCTGGGAACCAGCAGAACATTTGCACGCCCCCTTGCTGGTTCTCAGATTCCACCAACACTACCCCCACAAGCCAAGGACCCCATGGGGAAAGAGGGGAGAGGAATTGTGGAAGCAGGGATGATGTCAGGAATGAATCTGAGCATGTGGAGATAGCTAGCAGCTCAGATTCAGAATGGGAACAGCCAGAACAGGGGGAGGCTCCCTCCCTAGGGAGCTCAGATATGGCAAGGCCTTCTTCTCAAGACCTTGGCGCACAGATGGCTCAGCCTGAAGGGCCCCCCCTTTCCTCATCCATGAAAACCCAGTTCTCAGGGGTGTAGAGTGAGGGGCGTGAATTGAGGGATTCTAGGGTCCATCACAGAGCAAAGTGGGAAAAGTTAGAGGCAGAGCTCAGATGATCCACCAGGTTTGGTATGCATGATAGCCTACATAGGAGGGCAGAACTGTAAGGGAGGGGCATCCCCCCCTAAGTTTCTGGCCAGCAAGTTCTTGTTTCAAACTGCCAGCAACTTCTCTAACTTCCACTTTGGCTCCTCTATTGTTATTCATAATTGTGTGGAGTAGCTGTTTCCTTAGGAGCCTGAAAGTTTCCTAGAATTTGCATTTGTGAGGAACCTGGTCGTTAACTAATAAAGTAGTGACCCTGAAGCTTGGTGTCTTGGAGTGTGTTGATTGCGAGGGGGGGGGGATGAAGGAACATGACAGGCGTACTGGATGTGTGCGTCAGTAATGCTGTTACTTTGACTTTTACTATTACAGATCCTATGTTATGTTTCAGATTGCAGGAACACTATCTGTGCAATTTTCAAATTATGAATTTCACCACCACCACCACCACCACCACATGACCTACTGAAAAAGTCACTGCATATCTCTGCAGTATGTAGACAAATAGCTTCCTACATGTTACATTCAACCTTCAATAATATCACTGTGGAAGTGCCTTTCTATCTCAAGTTAAATGTCAGCACGCTTCCCTTTGGAGGTCACATTAATAGCTTTAAGATTTTGGTCTCCTCTGCTGGGGAAATATTATCCTTTTAGCATCAGCCACATTTATCATAAAACCTGATATTTCTGCAAAGGGGTAGTTTAAAACTAACGTAGGTTTATTTTTAACTTTTATTATCTTTGTACATTTTCCAACCTGATAAAGCCAGCTCTGGATTATTAAATATATTAGCTGGATGGAAAAGGTTGAACACTTTATTTGAGAAGTTACTAGTGGAAACAGAGTATTTAAAGTACTTTGGATTATGAGGACTTTTAGAAGCTTATGGAAGTATGTACTCATGGGAAAATTACTCATTATACAAAGGGCATTACAAAAAACTAAATATATTTTTCATACAGTTTTCAGAAGAGGGATAGAGGAAGAATGGGCAACATATTCAGCACTGAGGACTGTATGGAAAAGATGGCATGAGCTGAAGCATCCCAGTAAATCTGTTGTTTTCAGTATCACAACAAACCCCACCACCACACACACAATTATTAAATGACAAATCTTAACATTTAAGATATTCAGATATGGAGATATCATGGGCGCTATCAGATGCAGGACAAGAAACATCTGCAAAACCATTGCTGCTTTTTCTAAAAGCCTGCTGTTGTGAGCAATGGTATGGATAGGGATGTCAGAGAATTCCGCCACGGATCTCGGTGAGGCCGAATGCCAGTGCATTCGGCCCCCCGAACTCCATGGCGGAACGGCCTGCCACCACCCCCGCCCCCGCGGATCTCCCCTGGGATGAGACTTACCTGGGGCGGATGTTCCGGGCGGCGGTGGCTTCGGCGGCAGCGGCGGCAGCTGGTCTTCCAACTGGCCGCTGCCACCGCCGCCATTTGCAGTCTTTTTTTTTTTCCTTCCCCCATTCGTGATAGGCTACATAAAGACTTACGTAGCCTATGACGTCTGGGTCTGGGTTAAAAACAAAACAAAACGCTATTTGCGTTCCCCCTTATTTTCGCCGTCTTAGTCTTCATAAATATTTACGTAGACTAAGACAACCAAAAATAGGGAATGCAAATGACGGCGGCCATAGCCGCCACCATTTGCGTACGCGGTGTTTTGGGTTTTTTTTTAACCCAGACGTGATAGGCTACGTAAGTCTTTACATAGCCTATCACAGCTGAATACAGGGACGCAAACAACGGCAACTACGGCCGCCGCCATTTGCGTCCCTGCTAGCCAGTGGCCGGATGTTCGGCTGCTGGCAGAGCCGGCCAGCGGCTCTGCAGAATCCCTGCAGAGCGGAGCCAGCCAGCCTGGATTCTGGGGGGAGGGACGGAGCGCCTCCCCCCCCCCCAGCGGAACCCGGCGGAGCCAGGTAACGGGGGTTTCGTACATCCCTAGGTATGGACGTAGTCGTTTACAGAATCCGAAATAAAGGGTGCTACCATCAGTGTGAGGGAACAATCTATCTTCAGCGATCTGCCTTGTGTTAGAGCTTCCCTGCAAGCCCTTGTTGTAGCACAAGCGTGACAATTAGTGGCTACTGCTGTGCTCGGGAATGGGCACAGGATGAGGAGACGTCAGGGCTGTTGGAAAGAAAGGAGCTGCACATTTTCACAGTCTAAGGCCCTCAGATCCCAGACAATGAGTCCCCATTATAGAAGGCAACACACAATACAGGTAAATATACTGGCACAGATCACAGCTCACAGCCAAAGGGTCCCCTCCTTATAGAAGGCCGGCCACACATACACACCCTGACAGAGAATCCTAGTGGTTCAGATAAGGTTTGTTAGTATTACATTGCAGAGGAAGACAGTGCACAGTTTTCAGGGCTGACCCTACCATTAGGGAAAATAAGGTGGCCAACTCAGGCAGTTGATGCTGCGGGTTGGGATTGGTGCTGGAGGACAGAGCTGTGTGTGCCGTGCAGCCTGCCCTACCACCCCCTAAGCTACCGAGCTGCCCTCAGCTTTAGTGGATGATGGAAACATTGAAGTAAGCTTCAACTGCCAGTTGGTCTTCTGTATGTGGAATGGGGAGACAGACATCTTATCCTTTATCTCAGGCAGCAAATGTTCTAGAGTTGGCTCTGTTTGGAGTACATGAGCCAACTTTCAATTTACCTATTAAGGTGATATATGAGTTCAGATCCTGAAAGCTCAATCAACTCAAAGATTAATTATGTGCATATAACAAATAAGAAGCATATTGCTGTTTTAAACAGAAGCCTAAGCAAGGCTTTCTGTTTACCATCATCTTTACCTGTTAACTTGAGAATGGAGTGGGATATTCCTCAGCATTTTAATTACTTAAAATAATAGTTTCAGGAGAATACAATAGTTTCATGTTGTCTTTCCCAAAATATATCTTTGATTAGTGCATGATCTAAGATCTTTTTGGTTTCTTCTATTTGGTTTGCAAGACCATCTAGAATAATCTCTCTTTAGCAAACAGTGTCCTTTGCTAAAGTAAACTTTGATTAAAGTCAGCTTTGACATAGAATCTTGCATGCTTGAGAGAAACTCCAGCTTCAGCAACTTATAAGCCTTTTCTGATAAGCAAAGCTTGAAACTTCTGGCTTCAAGTCAGACTCAGGCCATCCAAGTCAGACAGTCACAGGAGACAGATCTGTATCTACTGGTAGGTCTCTGCATGATTTGCAGTGGATTGGAAAAGGTCTCTGACTACTTTCCAGTTGTTGGACAATAGCAACAGCCAAATGACTTTCTCCACTTAAATTAGGCAACTGAAATGAAGAATACTTGGAGTAACCCAGAAGGGGCTTTTCTGTGTGTCAGGGTTCCAAAATTCCTTTTTTTATTTTGGTTTCCAGCCTTACAGCTGTTTTTTCTGATCCCTATTGGTACTGTTGTGTGTCAGGGTTCCCCTTATGACCTGGACTCCCTGAGCAATTCCTTGAAGATCTCTTACCTCCTTAAGAGTCCCACCTTCTTTCTTTTAAACTTCCCCTTCCTAATAATGTGGGGTGTAGGCTGTAGATGTGTGGTGATTGACACTCCAAACACCTGGGCTTTAACACAACAGCTTACTGGTAAATTTAAAACAAGCAAATCACAACTAAAGGTATTAACACAGTAGAGTTGAGTGATACAAAAGGCCTTAAAAAATCAAAAGTTGCAAAATGCAAGTGCCTTTACCCTAGCTGTACTGATCCTCTAGGCTGCTCCTTCCTGCTCTGGTCTTCTGACTCTGCTCTCACTGCTCTGGTCTTGCTGATTCTCTTTTTATACCTTCCTCCCCCAAAACCAAAAGTACTGCTTCAAACCTGAAGAAATGAAATTTAACTGGGGAAATGAAATTGAAACTTAACCAGGGAAATGAAACTACTCCTCTCAGGTATACCCCCTCCCAACAGAAAATCCAGGCCTCTAGGCCTGACTTTTCTTTTCTCTGTAGGCCTCAAACCTTCACAGTGTGAAAGGACTGTGAGCTCATTTCAGTACTGGTATGTCTCAACTCAGAATGTACTCAGAAGCACCCTGTTCTTTAATTCTAAGGGCCAATTTAAATGTTCATTAAAGAACACATTGGGGAGCTGTGTGTGTTATCTTTCTTTACTGTCCTGTAAGCACGTGTGTCCCTGATTTGGATCGGGACCATGATGTTCCAGGAGAGGAAGATTTAAGCTTCCCTCCCACCCTTTTCTTTTCTTTTTGTGGGGCTGGTGGTGGTGAAATTCTACCACTACCACCCCTTGTGGAGGAGCAAGTGTTTAAAAAAAGGAAAATGTCTCCACCAACGCCAATGGACACATTTTTTTTTCTTTTTTTAAAACCCCACCATGGAGGGGTGGAATTTTGCAGGGGGGGGGAATGGTTACAGGGAAGCTGGTCCCAATTTGAATTGGGCCCCCACATGCTTACAGGCGAGTAGAAAAAACTGGCATATGTAGCTCCACTGTGTACGCTTTAACAAATATTAAGTTTGGCCCAGTGTATGTCTTTTACACCTGCGTCTGGTTGGTGGATCTCAGGGTTCTAGTTAGACAAACAACCAAATGTACAAAGTTGACTGGACAAGCCTGAAGCCCATTTTGCTTTAAATAATATCAAATATAATATGAATGTATGGAAAATGGATCCATTCCAGATCCACACTCTTACAAGTGTCTGCCCCAAACTCTTGTGTATAGCGTTCTGTGGGCTTTTTAACATATGGGAGCCACAGAGGTTGGCATAAATCTCTGGTATTTGTAGGGTTCCCTTATTTATTTATTTCATTTCATTTCTATACTGCCCAATAGCCGAAGCTCTCTGGGAGGTTCACAAAAATTAAATCCAAAGAGCACAATAAAACACTACAAAATATATTAAACACTAAAACCACAGTAAACAGTACAACCAGAATTGTTCCCTGAGTCTGTATGAGCTATAACTTCAAGTAACAAAAAGGGAACAAGGATTTCCAGCTAATGGATAAGAGCCTCTTGGGTCTGTTGGCCCTGAAGACAGAACTGTGTTTCAGCTGCAGTAGTATAAGCTGCTAGTTGAGCTGCTCTAGCTTAAACTGTTTCTTAGGACTGGTGGTGACAGTTAAACTTTGGCAGGTTAGAAAAGTTTCTCTTCTTCTGTGCTTAAGTGGTCTTATTTTGGTAGAGTTGTGACCCCGTCCCCACACACTCCACCCCTCTCTGACACACACAAAAAGGGTCAGAGGAATGGCTTTTGAATAGTTAATACATTCTACAGCATGTTCCCCACCCCAGCCCCTATCACTGTTAGTCATCCGAGGTATTTTTGTTCTTTGAATGCTATGGTATGTCTTTTCTCCTTTACTGATGCACACAACAAAGAATGTAGAACAAAAAAAAGGGGCAGTGTATAGAATCATTCTGGCAGGATTTCTGAAATCAAAGTGGCTTAAGGTTTGCTTCTGATGTTCTTGTTTTTGCTGGAAATGTGATATCAGCTGATGGGGCTCTCAAGTCAAAAATGGAGCTCCTGTGCTACCTGCCTCAAAGCCAGACTGAGAGCCTCATCACGCGAGGCTTTTCATTTCACAATTTTCTGGGGCTTCTGTTTCTGCATTCTAAGCGAGATAAAGATCAGCTCTTCACACAGCAAATTCTCTGCAACCTCCGGGTGGAAAGCAAGCCATGAATCATTGTTCTCCTGAGGGATTCAAGTCTCTCTCTCTCTGCAAAGTGGCACAGTGCGTGTATGTGGCTTCATTGCTATCAACTGTTTACATGGGGAGTCTCTGTCTTCTTCCTCCTCCCCGGCCAGCTCCATGCTCACTTTGAGCCTTTCCTAACCCAACCAAGAAAACTCTCCTCCCAGCCCAGGTCAACAGGCAGGCAGGCAGCCGTGCTAGAGGAGGGGGGCAGGGAAGGCAATTGTGGTTTTCCTGCTAGCCCAATGGCCTCTTCTTCCCAGGCTGCAGCTATAGCAGAACTGCACATTTACAGACTGTCATTAAACTGGAATTACATTTAAACAGTGGATTATCTCTAGGTTGTTGTTGTTGCTGTGTGTGTTTGAGGGATAAAGATCAAAAACAGCTGGATGTGCCCTGGAGGTTGATGGCATCATGTAAATGACCCGCAAACTTCCATGAGTGACCAATCACGAGTGCATGATAAATGCCTCATGTACAGAGAGCCTGAGAATAAAACTGTGGCATAACAGAAACCATTGGGAGACACGTACATCTGAGAATACTCTTTCCCAATCAAAATGTCTTCTCTTTTCAAAGTACCCTCTCAATGTTTGTTGTTGTTGTTGTTAAAAGTTTATTAGTTTTTTTTCATTTCTGAATGAAATACAAATCATGAATAAACCCTTCCCTCCCTCCCCCAGCCCTCCATTCCTTCCCCTTTATATTTCCCCCACCCTTGTTCATATCATAATGTAATTAAAGAATAAAGGATTCCTGTTTATAAGTAAAACCATCAAGCAAACATTGAACCAACGGTTACATAGAAAAATAAATAAATAAATAAGATTAAATAAAATAAATAAATGGTGTTGTGTTGTGTACTTCTCTTTGCTGGCCTACACTGGTTTTGCAGTGGAACATATTACTCTGCATATAATTCAAGAAAATGTACCCATATTAGGGTGCACTACTATGGGGATAGGCGGCTGCCTCCAAACTGCCTATCCAATGCAGGACAGGAGAAGCACGGAGGGGATCATCCCCTCTGCGCTTCAGCCACCCTGCATTTGCAGCTAGACAGCCATGGGAAGGAAGAAGGGGGGAAGCAGCTGCCAGATGACACATAGGATGTGTCGTACCAACATTTCTGCCTTCTCCGCCCTACAACACACACACACCTGGAATGCCCTGTTTTGGCCACTCTGTGCTGCTCTTCTGAGCGTGGAGCACGGGGCCGTTCTGAGCTGCCTGCAAGGCAGCACGGGAGGAGCGGAAGCTCAGTTCTCCAGGAACCGACCTTGGAGCGCGGGCTCCAAGGTCAGTTCCTGGAAACCAACATATCCTATGGCTGTCTACCCGCTGACTAGCAGCCATAGGATTGCTCCCTTAATTGTATTTAATTTTTTTTGTAATTTGGTGTAACATACATTTTGTGTACGGCTAAAGTCAATCTTAAGGGCTAAGGCCCTCTCAGTATTAACAAGGCCAAGAAGCCACTGAATAATTCCGAAGGCACATACATATTTCTTGGTAATATTTAGACAGCATTTATGTAATTCATAATTACATACCCTTCTTCTGTTTGCGTTTGTATTCTGTTATTCTTTCTGTTTAAGCCAACTGACTAGGTCAGTTGTATCAATCTTTGTTTACTCCAGTGTAAGTGCAGGTGGATTGATCTGGACTGGGACCCTAGTATGTGTGTAAGGGGTTTTAACCCTCCCCCCACAACACACACATACTGCAGTCCCAAGCCAGATTGGGGTGCCCTGCCTGTAATGTATAGTGCAAAATAGTGATCCATTAAAGCAAATGGATCTCTGTTTTACAAGATAAATTGCATGCATGCCCAATCTGGATTGGGACCACAGCAGGAGGAAAGTGTTACGGACCACTTACCCTCCATGCTAATGTCCCAGTTCACATTGGGGCCCTGAGCATATACCAGAGTAAACAAGACAAAAGGTGTAGCTGCTTACTACATCTTTAACATAATGTCTGCTTTGGCCATCAGAAGAAAATCCCACTGAGTTCAGTGGGGTTTACTTCCAGGTAAGCAGGTATAGGATTACAGCCTAGTTGATAAAACTGCACTGTAGTCATTAGCCATAACTTCCATCTGAAGCACTTCTCAAATAAAAGTTGAGCTACATGGGAATGTTGCAAAGAATCGCTCCTGTGTTTGAAAATGTTATATAGGAAGCATGGATGCATGTAACTAATAGGTGCTTATTATGAGTCATGTATACTCAAGTACAGGCATCATGAGTATAAAATGCACACATCAAATACATGTTTGAGGTACACGCCTGCGTAAGTCACGGTCTCCCCTCTTTTAACAGGGATTGGGAAAGGCTTAAGCTACTCATATGTATTTGAAATGTAATTTATACTGATTTTCACTGTTCAAGATTGTGTGATATGTGAGTATTGTGTACCAAGGAGGTACAAAACTTTCTCTCACCTAATTAATAAATCCATTCTTAAGAGCCATGCGCAAATGACTTGTGGAGACAATTCCACATGTTTTTGTATTTTTTGTTTGTTTGTTTTAATAAAAAGAACATTTACCCAATTGTGTTCAGGGGAGGGTCCCTAGATCACTGGGTAGAGAATCTGCTTTGAATTCAGAAGGTCCAAGGTTTGATCCCCAGCATCCCCAGGAATGGCTGCAAAAGACATCTGTTGGAGAGATGATTCCAGTCAGTGTAGATCAGCCTCCCCCAGCCTGGTGACCTTGAGATGTGTTGTACTTAGGGATGTATGAAACTCACTTACCTTTTCGCAGAATCTTTCGCGGTGGGGGGGGATGGGGGCGAGGCGATCTGGTCCTCCCCCCCAGAATCCTTGATGGCTGGCTCCGCTCCATGGCTAGGCCGTGGAGCAGCTGGCCAGGGCCCTCCACAGCCAGATTTCCAGCCGCGGACAGGCTGCTGCAGACGCAAATGGCGGCCGCCGTAGCCAGGCAGCCGTGATAGGCTACGTAAGAATTTACATAGCCTATCATGGCTAACCCCCCCAAAAAAAACCCAGCATACGCAAATGGCAGCGGCTACGGCGGCCGCCATTTGCGTTCCCTATTTTTCGCCGATTTATCTTATGTAAATATTTACGTAAGATAAATCGGCGAAAAATAGGGAACGCAAATGGCAGCCGCCGTAGCTGCCGCCATCTGCGTACACTGGGGGTTTTTTGGGGGGGGGGTTAGCCGTGATAGGCTATGAAAAAAAGGGGAACGCAAATATCATGGGCGCGATTTGCATCCCTTTATTTTTCGCCATTCTAGCCTACGTAAATATTTACGTGAGATAAATCGGTGAAAAAAAGAGGAACACAAATATTGTAGTGGGCGCAATTTGCATCCCTTTATTTTTCGCCATTCTAGCCTATGTAAATATTTACGTAGGCTAGAATGGCGAAAAATAAAGGGACTCAAATAGCGCCCACTACGCTATTTGCGTTCCCCTTTTTTCGCCGTTTTATCTCACGTAAATATTTATGTAAGATAAATTGGTGAAAAATAGGGATCGCAAATGGCGGCTGCCGTAGCCGCTGCCATTTGGGTACACTGGGTTTTGGGGGGGGGTTAGCCGTGATAGGCTACGTAAATTCTTACGTAGCCTATCACGGCTGCAAGGACGGCAATGGCAGCGGCAGCAGCCCAGCTACAGCCGGCCAGGAGACCAGCTGCTGGAGCCGCCGCTGCCAGAGCCGCCACCAGAACCACCACCACCGAATCCGCCGCATCTGCCCCAGGTAAGTGCCGTCCCGGGGGGAATCCCCGGGGGGGCTGGCCGTTCCACCACAGATTTCGGGGGGCCGAATGCCAGTGCATTTGGCCTCACTGAAATCCATGGCGGAATTCTCCGCCATCCCTAGTTGTACTACAACCCCCTGTCATCCCCAGACAGCATGGCCAATGACCATGACTGCAACTGTAGTCCAACACATCTAGAAGACACCAGGTTGTGGGAGGTTGGAGTAGACAATACTGAGCTAGATGGAACTTTGGTTTGACTCAGTATAAGTTAGCTTCCTACATTATTATTATTATCAATAATAATAATAGTAATAATAATAATAATAACAATAATAATAATTCTATACCACCCCATAGCCGAAGCTCTCTGGGCAAAAGTTTAACTTACAAAAGTTAAAATATTGAAATACAATGTACAAAGTTTAAAAACCATTTACATTAAACATATGGACAAACAACATAGAACTAAAAACAACTTCGAACTAAAAACAATTTGTTTAAAAAATCCAACAATAAAACAGCTTAAAATAACACTGCTTAAAAATAACATACAAAAGTCAGCAAAAAGAACAAAAGTTCTAACAACTGGGGCAGTAGATGGGAGGGTTAAAGTGGGCTTCCCAAGCTGGGAATGGCAGAGAGCACAGAGCTGGGGAGGAGGGTGCACAACTAGCATGTAGGACTTACTTGCGAGTAGGGATGTACAAAAGTCACTTACCTTTCCGCGGATTATGTTGATGGTGGGGGGGAGGTGTTCCGTTCCTCCCCCCCAGAATCCTCCATGGCCGGCTGTGCTCTGCGGCAGCTCCGTGGAGCAGCCGGCCAGGCCCAGCCAGGCCAGAGCTGTCCGCAGCACGATTTCCGGGCGCAAAGGGCTCTGAGAAAAAAAACAACAACCGCGTACGCAAATGGCGGTGGCTACGGCCGCCGCCATTTGCGTTCCTTATTTTTGGCCGTCTTAATCTCCGTAAATATTTACATAGACTATGACGGTGAAAATAAAGGGGAACGCAAATAGCGTAGCGGGCGCTATTTGCGTCCCTTTTTGATTCATCATTTTAGCCTACGTAAATATTTAAGACAGCGAAAATAAGGGGTAACGCAAATAGCGTAGCGGACGCTATTTGCGTTCCCCCTTATTTTCGCCGTCTTAGTCTACGTAAATATTTACGTAGACTAAGACAGCCAAAAGTAAGGAATGCAAATGGCAGCGAGCATAGCCGCCGCCATTTGCGTACGCGTTTTTTTTCTTTTAACCCAGACGTGATAGGCTACATAAGTCTTTACGTAGCCTATCACGAATGGGGGGGGGGAACAGACTGCGAATTGCAGCGGCGGCCAGTCAGAAGACCAGCCGCCGTCCCCGCTGGAGCTGCTGCCATCTGGAACATCCACCCAAGGTAAGTCTCGTCCTGGGGGGATCCGCGGGGGCCAGGGGGTGGCAGGCTGTTCCACCACGGAGTTCGGGGGGCTGAATGCACTGGCATTCGGCCTCACCGAGATCCGTGGCGGAATTCTCTGACATCCCTAGCTACAACCCCTGCTGATGGTGAACCCTACCTGTAAGAAACTGTTGGAGGATTTCTCCATCCCCTGGAGAAATTCAGTGAAATTATCACCCCAATTTCTGTGCCCACACAAATAGGGTAGAGAATTTCAAGACAACATTTGCACTCAGCTCTGTTATATACATGGCCAGCAACACATGCTTGCAGTAAACCCATATTTCAATTAAAATATTCAATTACAATATACATAAAATGTCTTGAACATACCCCCTAAATAGTTGTACGTAGAGTTATTTCCTTATGCCATTTCCGTGTTTTAGTTCATCATAGGGATTTCTTCTCCTTCAGGTATCTGATATGGCTACCTTGTTAGGTTTTACTCCCTTCTCCTGCTAATCTGTCATCTAGATGATACCAGATAATGATTACTGGATGACTGCTCATTATGGAGAATTTCATCTTAGTGTAAGTTGTTCGGAGAGTACCTGATCTTGAAAGCCCCTCATTTTTTGCCAACTTCTTCTAAGATGAATGTAGTTATCCTGTTCATTTAAGTCATTTCTACGATAAGAGCTTTTTCATAAAAAAAAAAAAAGCACCGGAACTACTTTTAATGTTATAGGACAATGTCATTTAAGAGGCATATCTTCCATGATATTCTTTTTCCTTTAGAAGACATCTGAGAAACTTGAGCTCATGGCACGATTTTTGTGTAATTGCTTAATGATATACCAGCTGAAATTACAGTTGCCTATGCTTTGGAATATTCAGAGCTCAACTTAACTGGCCTTAGGTGGGTTCCATAAATGTTTAACTAACACACAGGTTTCCCTTCAAAATTTCATTGCCACAGACAGTCCATGCTAGTGATTTCCTGAATTAAAGTTGATCCAGATGATGTGGAAAATGGATCTATTTCAAGGCAAGGTGCATTGTGCACATTGAGATTGCTAATTAGTAAGGCTATAATTAAAAGAAGCTGTTGAATGGACAGTCAGAAATAGGGAAAGGTGGTGAAAGCAAAAGGGTTTTTTTTAGGATAAGTACCAGGAAGAAACAAAGAGCAATCACTTAGGGCCAATCACTACAGATGGCTATTAGATGCGGCTTTGCATCCAACATGTAGGTTTTTCAAAATATAGATTGCATCTGCTGAGGAGGGCAGATAATTAAAGGGATCAGAGCAGCTTTGGAAAGGGAATTTAACTCTTTCCTCCCATGCTGCACTCCTAAGGAAAATGTCTCCCTTGGAGCCAGTATTTGAGTTAGTAGGGAAAACTCCATTGGTGCCAAGGGGGAATATTTCCACAAAGCAAATACCAGTTTCAGAGGAAGGAATTTCCTCATAAGACTGCAGCAGGGAAGAATTCTTCCCCATGCCCACTCTAATCCCATGAATTATCCTGTCCCCTAGTTGATGACATTTGCATATCAAAAAATAACACCTGCACAGTAGATGCAAAAATATGTTTAGTTTGGCCCTGAGGAACTGGTTGAAAAAACAATTTTAGGCCAATCGAATTTCCAAAATCATCCATGCAGTGCACTACTATCCATGTTTACTCAAAAGCAAGCCCCATTATGTTCATTGAGGCTCACTCCCTGGTAAGTGTGCCTAAGACTGCTCTCTTAGTCATTCTTGTAAGGGGATTAAAGGTTCTCACGTTCTGATGAGACTTTTTCTTTTTTACCATAAAAGGAATAAATTAATCCCTACATTATCCATTATATAACTTTTGAAAATTTGGGGTCAGTTAAAAGAAAAACTTATGTAACAAGAAAGCAATGCAATGTTTATTGTTGATGACGGTGGAGAGTGGATGTAAAATAGCAAGAAGGTGGAGAGAGAGGAAAACTGTACACTATACAATTGTACTTGTCATGTAAGAGAGACCCATATTCTTTTTTTTCAAAACTGTTGACTGCCACTATCAGCAGCACTTTTGGTGATGACGCAAGAGAAGGCCTTTTTGGTGGCCGCTCTAAGGCTATGGAACTCCCTCCCAAGGGAGGCTAGGTTTGCTCCCTCTCTGCTGTCTGTCTCACAGCAAAGACTGCTTTATACTGTAAGTGGGTCTGTGGGTCAGGTGCTGTTTTTATTCTGTAATTGTTGAGGGGGGGTGTTGCATTTTAATGTGTTGATTTGACATTGTTTTTGTAAGCTGCCTTGACTGCCATTTTTTGGTAAAACGGTGTGGTATAAATCAAATAAATAAATATTAATATAGAAGGGCCAAAACAGGCATTACTTTAAATGTGTGGCTAGCAGCTACTTCATTTTTCTCTTTTTTAGTCCAGAGTACATGCAGAGCCCCTGATTCCAGATTGTGACCCTAGCATGGTGGGAGGGTAGGGGGCTTTTAAGATCTGGATCAGCCCCCTAGTGCCTAACCTAGAGTAAAAATGAAAAGAAGACATAACTGCTAGACACACACTTAAAGTAATGTCTGTTTTTGGCCCTAAGGCTGTTTGCAGTGCTTCTAGTTCAGAATACTCAGTGTGGTGTGATTACAGATTGATGCCGGAACATACAGCCAGCCCTCCAGAGCGCCCAGGACCTAATCATTCAAGAGGTGTGGATGAGCTAACGGAACTGCACTCCCTAGTGGGTTATATTAATAATAAAGAGGCCTGAGAGATACAAGATGCATTTTTCAGGTCAAGGAACTGAGATTTGCGGGTGAGATGCTGAACAATTGTGTATAAACGTTGCAGATGAATGTTGCCTTCAGGGAGATGCTAGTGTTGGACAGCAATCGTATGTATTATGTGCATCTACTGGAACAAATAAGCTAAATCAGTGGGTGGGTGATAGTCTGCCCATTCTTGCCACTCTTTCTCTCACTAATTGACAAGTTTAGCCATTGTGTTATAGCGAGTCTTAGAGGCTTGATTAAATCACTGGTAATATTTAAAGCAAGTGAATTGCCTATCATTGTGGAGGATGGAATATATTGTAAGTCCTCCTTATATTGTAAGGCCTCCTCTGCTCTGTGGATAGGCATTCACTGCCCACTCCCATGAGGCCTCTGTTGGTGAAGCATTCCGTGTCAGGAGTGCTGGCAGGGCCAGTCCTACCATTAGGCAGAATGAAATAGCTGCCTCAGGTAGCATGTACTGTGGGGTGGGGAATTGCAGTGAGTTATTGTAGGACAGGGCTGTGTGTGCCACACAGCCTGCCCTGTGCCCCCTGAGCGCGCCTGCTGCCCTCAGGTGCAGGAGTGGATGCTGTCTCATTGCCAGTGTTGGAGTGAGATTCAACTGTCACTCTAGTCTAGTCAGCTTCTGTACATGGAATGGGGCAGGGGTGCCATCTCGTCCTTCTCATCAAGCAGCAAAGTGTCTTGAGCCCTGAGTGGTGGGCAGATGTCGTACCTTCCATCTAAGCAATGAATGGCAGCCTTTCAGTTATATGGAGGGGAGTAAAGGGGTGCATTCTGGCCCTGCTGAACCTGCCCCATGGTCTGTGGCAAGAGCCATGTTGCCCCCTTCACATACACCCTCACAAAGACCCACTGCACTCCAAATGTCAGCTCACTTACTCTGTACCATAAAACCCAGTGGAGGCCTTCGAGAACTGAGCTTCTCCTTATCCGCATAGACTCACCTTTTTTGTTCACATAGTCCCACCCTAGGTTCTATGTCTTGGGCCTGGTGTACACATGCAGAAAACTGAGGTGGGAATGAGGTGTTAGAGTTCGATGGTGGTAGAATGGACTGTTCCATTTTAGATTGCATACAGGAGATCATACTTCTGAATCCCTCATAGAATAATGACCTCCCTACAAGAAGAAAACTAGCAAAGCATACCAGGCTGATTTAGAATATTTCTCCCTGACATTCCAAGGGGGGGGGGTTACTTTTTTTATATGAGGAAGGATTTTTAAAATGACGTCTCCCACCAACAGCCTGAAGTGTTCCTGTCCTACCACATCATCCTGCTGTATGTGTACACCAGGCCTCAGTCGCTCTATGGAATCTGAGGAAGACTCGGAAACCGGCATTCCTGTATTATATTAAGGGGAATCACTTTGTCAGCATGTTTTTCTACCATTCTGAAGCCTTAAAATGCTATGCATCATCATCAGTTCAAGACCATTTGTCGTTTCAGTAGGGAATTTGGCATGGAGAACAGACCTTGCTCTTGGAGAATTGCTCAACTATTACAATTCAAACATTTTGCATTGGGGGACAAATGCAACTCTTTTTGTGTACACCCAAAACATATCTGAAATTCATATGATCTTATTACATCCGGGATTACACCAGAAAGCACAGGATAAGCATGACCAGTGAGTGCATTCTCACGAATTTTTCATGTGTTCGACGAACACATGAAGAATGTGCAAGAATTCACTCAGAGCCAATCTCCACTTACGTTTTTTTTCGCTTCCAATAAGGTTTCACCGCTTGTCTTTCACACTACACAAGACCTACCTCGAATTGGGACCGTAATTTCCCACTTCTGTGCTCCCGCTTTCAATACCCTGATACCCCGGTATTTCCCATTCATGTCCTCTGCTCTTCCGTGTTCATTACCTTATAAGGTTGTAGTCCCCTCCCACGCCTGTCCATATATGGCAGTGTTTGTATTTCCCTCCTGCCCAGTCACAGCTCTAGATGCCCCCATCTGGTCTTCCAGCTACTGATAGCATAGGTTCCTTAGCACTGGAAGCTTTATCACCAACCAACAGAGGGCTAGAGGTGCTGGCTCTTGTCTGATCTGGGAAGCTCAGCCAGGTCAGCCCTGGTCAGAATTTTGGATGGAAAACCGCAAGGGAATCAGGCTTCCTGCACTGAGCAGGGGGTTGTTCTCTCCCTTCAAATGACACTAATTTTTACCTCCTTATATCCCCTGCTTTGGCTTAAAATAAATAAATAAATAAATAAGGATCACAACTGAGTGCCTTTACACACCCTCCCCCCCCCCTTCTAGCTTAACTGGTGCTGTAATGTTTTATCGTGGCCCCAATCCTGGGCACTCACTTACTTGGGAGTAAGCCACATTGAACTCAATGGAACTTACTACTGAGTAGACATAAGATCACCCTGTAAGTGATCTTTTTTTTCTTCTTTTTTTAAATTAAGGCATTAACTTTGAATTTTCAAATCTTCAGATCTTCAAATATTCAAAGAATAG
Source organism: Heloderma suspectum (assembly GCF_057233095.1). Lineage (NCBI taxonomy): Eukaryota > Metazoa > Chordata > Lepidosauria > Squamata > Helodermatidae > Heloderma > Heloderma suspectum. The sequence goes on from NC_139462.1 coordinate 78,570,267, forward strand.
ACCTTCTCCAGCCTGATTTCCCCATGCACAAGCATAAATGTCTTCACTGGGCAGTCTTCAAAGATGCAAGCAGCCCCTCCCTGCCCCCTGCCCTGAGCGTCTCCTGCCTCTGCATTTCTCAATCGGAGGGAGCAGAGGGTAAAATGCCTCCCTGCAATGAAGGGAGACACCTCTGATCCCCCACCCCACCAAGTTCAGAAGCAATGTCCTCTTTTGTTCCAGAGCACCCTATGGGACTCAATGGGGCTTACTCAAAGCTTGCAGACTTACAGGGTGATCTTATGTCTACTCAGTAGTAGGTTCCATTGAGTTAAATGTGGCTTACTCTCAAGTAAGTGAGTGCCCAGGATTGGGGCCATGAGAAAACATTACAGCACCAGTTAAGCTAGAAAGGGGGGGGGGGTAAAGGCACTCAGTTGTGAGATAGATAGATAGATAGATAGATAGATAGATAGATAGATAGATATTTTTTTTTAAACCAAAGCAGGGGATAGAAGGAGGTAAAAGATAGTGTCATTTGAAGGGAGAGAACAACCCCCTGATCAGTGATAAAGCTTTGAGTGCGGAGGAACCTATGCAATGTCATCTCGTGGTCTTTGAAGCTTTGAAGAAGTTAGCAGCCCTCCCAAAATGCAAGTGCTGTGTGCCATCGCCACTGCCCCTCTTCCTCACGCTGGCTGCGAAGTGCTGGTGCAGGGAAAAGCTTCAGCAGACATCCCCCAGCCTCTCGCCCTGGCCTCCAGCAGGTGGGGGGGAGAAGAGGATAGGTGCCTCTTTCTTCCCTCCACCCCCACCTGCTACAGCAGCGGCAGGAAGGGACAAGCTCTCACCGGGCTTCAAGCCCCAACAGGATGATCGCACCATCCCTACACACACACACACACAGAGGAATAGAGGAAGTGAGGGACAGTGGGCGGAGAATCAGCAGAAACAGGGAGAGTTTCTGCTCCTCCAATGAGAGCCGCTGTCTTTAAGAGCAGGAAAACAGCACAGCTCTTGAGTGTGAACCGAGCTCACGCATTCAATCAAGAACCACAATGGCGAAAATGGATGAGTGTGGATAATCACGTTTTAATGCAAGTGTGTTTAACCCAACAGGACACCACCTTAGTTGCAACGGCAGCCGCAATGTAGATCAGCCCTCACTGCTCACACTTGTTCTGTGCTCACAGGCTATGATCCCAACACATTGGAATTCATGTATTTGTATTTGCTTCATGTATTTGCGTGTGTCATGTTGCTTCTGTGAGATACTTTGCTGTGTCTTAATACTACCTGTGGCAGTATTACTTGGAGGTGAGTCAGCAAGGACATCATCATGGGTCATCAAGACCAGTTTCGTCCAACTGCACAGGTTCTTAGACACTTAGTGACATCCATTTCTTTGTGGTAGTTCTTAAGATGTTGTTGTTGCTGTTGTGATATTTTTGGTGGTTTATCATAGAATATGTTCATACTCAATGATTTCTAGAATATGCACATATGCCATTGATAATTGTCCTCCGACAGTTTAATATTCAGGATTATTCCCATAGTAGAGCAACCTTAAAATCTCATTCAGGGACCTTTTTGATCTTTATGTTTAATAATGGATGGATATAAAATATTCAAGTATAAACAATCAGTTGAAATCAATGGTTAAATTGATTGGCTTTGTGCTTTGAAAAAAGAAGTAAAATAGCAACATACTGTTAATACCGTCTTTATCTTGGCATACTTGCTCATGCCATACAATGTTGTTTGAATCAGCCTAAAATGTATGCTCTTTGGATCTATTTCCTGATGCATAAACTCAGTAAAACTGAGGCAAGGTTGCAGACACATGATGGGCAAGTGGCTGAGTATGACCCACCTGAAAAAAAAAAAAACCAAAGCCCTGACAAAGGGGGCAGAGAGAAAATTCTAATATTATATAACAAAACCTAGGGTGGTATCCAGTGGTGTCCCAATGTTAGCACTAGTGACATTGAGTTAGCATGAACCAATGCTTGCACAATGGAACTAGTGCTTGTTAGTTCAACAGGGAAAAGCAGCGAGTTGCCACCCAAATTCAGCAGAGGCAACAACAAAAAGCTGGGTTTTGCTGCCTTGCTGCCAAATTTTGGTGGCAAAACACCACTTTCTCCCATTGTGCTAGTAAGTGTTAGTTACATTGTGCAAGCTTTTGTTTGCACTAGTGCAATATCACTGATGGATGCCACCCCTGAAGTCCATAAAAGAAGGCTTTGCTTCCAGTAAAGCCTTTACACATAGGAGTTTGGCACTGTGCAGTAAAAGATTTTAACTTCACACCCTGTCAGCTGCAGTCAAGCAAAACCCTGTAATAGAACTCTGAAACATATTGTATCTTTCCCCTGCCAACTGCCATGTTCACTGATATGTGCCATTGGGTAATCTCCGGTGAAATATATTTTGCCACTATTTCCTACCATTACTTATTTTTATGTATTTCTATGGAACTCTACAGTTAGGTAATTGGGACCAATAAGGATAAGCCACAATTAGCGTGAAACTAAAGGGGAAATTTCAAGTATGATCACCCATTAGGTGCCAATTATCCCTATGAAAGCCCAGCTTCCTAGCAGAACCACGGGAAGATGCTATTAATGTTATAGCAACTTCCAGATAAGAATGCTTCTTGATTAATTGTAGGCCAATTTATACTCAGGGTTGTCCACTGCTTTGAGAATGTATGGGGGGCATCACCACACCAGCCAGCACGCACATAGAGGTGCCACGTGCGAGAATAAGTCCCTCTATACATGGCGGAAGCTATACATGTGACCCAAATGGTGCTGCCATAATTGCACAATTCATAGCAACCATGTGTACTGTTCCCAAGATGCTTCCATGAGAGCCACCATCAGTGTGAACCAACCTATTGTCTGGATGAGACCACACAACTATTTACCATTGGGGGCTCTGTGTGGAGACTGGAGAGTAGACTCTGGTTATGTGGTGAGCTGGCCATTACACTGCTCTTTTTAAGTGCACATTATACTAGAAGAGAGGGATATTTGTAATATTTCTTTATCACACATATATCCCATCTTTCTTTCACAGTGGACCTCAAGGTAGCATACAAAGGGCACCAGGTGGTCTCCCATCAAGACACTGACCAAACCCAAACCTGCTATGGTTCAGCAAGGTTGTTGCATCATGCGCCTTTTCTTTGAACTTTGCTATGCTAGATATTGAATCTAATATCACAGTGAAAGCTTACTTTTGTGCAAACATAACAAGCACATATGTCTGCACAAATAGATGAGTCCAGAATTTCCAAAATACAGTGGTGTCATGGTAATTTTTGAAGTCGAGACCATCCCCACAGCCACGCCCCTCCAAGGAGAGTCCAAAAATTCAGGCAACTGGGTTGATTCGTATCAACAAACCCATTCTAGCAGTTTGATCTCCACAAGGAGCAGGTCTTTTGTAAAGCTAATGTGACTTAATTGCTTCATTGAGACCAACCACCCCAAAATACAGCAGGGATAGCTCATAACAATATATTGTTGCTTGGAACATCCATTTCTCTTCCCCCACCCCCCAGCTACTGTGAGGATTGCTAAGCTCAGAGAGAAAAAGGAACTCAGAGGGGGAAGGTGGTAGATGACTTCAGCATCCCTGCTAATAATGTGGGTGCTGCATATCAGCTGAGCACCAGCTCTACTACATCCTTGCCAAAATGCCTTTAGGATATTTCGTGAAACAGGTGCATGTGAAACTTTAGCAAAGTACCAGGAAGTGATGGCTGTTGTCAGCATCCCGGTCCCAAACCACCTGGATGTGCTGGTTTCCTGGGATGGATCACGAGGCCTAAAAGTAGCTCCTCAGAGTCATTTCTAAGCGCTTCTCTACATGATCGATTTATTGCACGCTCGTGATTGGCCACTCATGGAAGTTTGTGGGTCCTTTACATGACGTCGTCAACCTCCAGGACATCTCCCGTGCTTTCCCCCAGTTATCCTGCTTTCAAAAAGATCAGAGATAAGCTGTAATAAACTTTAATGGTGCAATATCGGCAGTGTGTTAAGCTGGTGTAACACTATAATTCAGCCACTAGATGGTCCTGTTTCATTGACCATTTAGAGAATTGCTGAGAAAGGAACTTTTCACCCCCTCATCATGTCCTCACTGTCTAAAGGTGCCTGTTGTAATCCTGCAAAGAAAAAGGAAGCAGAAAGCGCTAGTGAAGTTGTGGGATTTTAGTCTGGTGTAGAAATGCTTTTAGAGTTGGGACTTGAAACAGAGAGATGGGAGGGCACAGAATGACAAATGTATTGTTTTATCCAGTGCTATTTATTTAAGTCCCCATCATAAGATTTGAAGGAGTAATTTCAGGTGCTTTCTCCCATTTATTCAGCCAATAATTAAATGGTTATAGATTGCATGTAACACACCCATTGGGGTAGCTTGATATTTTTCTTGAACATAAACAAGATTGAAATATACAAACAAGTTGCCACTCTCCTTCCACCCTTTCCTGACTCATGATTAATTCCCATTGTTCCTTGCTTCCGAACAAGTTGTCTTTTGCTGTATTAGTTGATGAAAATAAAGCTAATAAAAGGTAAGATTAATCAAAAAGAGAGTGTTGCAAACTGGTAACTCTGCAGTCTTCAAAATGCTTTCGGTGAAATATTTAGAAGACTATCACAGATATTGCAGACAGTTAAAGGGTGATCAGACCAGTCTAACAAGGTTTTTCCACAACGGTTTCAGACTGATGATGTCTTATCTTCTTTGGAATAGCTGCCATTGTCAGCAGCTGTACCACTGCAAGGGCAGCTCAAGATTTGTTCTGAGAATGTTGCTCCTTTTTCAGTTTCCCTTCATCCAATGAGCAGCATTCATCATTTTAAGGAGACTGGATAATTTCTATGAATCACATAAATGCCAACTGAGCTGATATGTTCTCAGGGTGTTGTTTCAGTTCTTTAATATCACAATTGAGAACCAGATTTATGGCAGCTGTATGTGGATTTACTAATTTCAAAAGCTTTCCTTCAATTGTTTTCCAATACTAACTTGAAATGTGCTTCCGTTGCAAATATTTGTGACAGGTAGAGATCTATGGTGGAAGTGGAATACAAAGAGAATATCTATACTACTAAAGGCATGGATTGTTCACCCTCGCTGAAAAAAAGACAGAACGATTTTAGTAACCTTCCTATTCCTAACTTAGATTTAATAATTATCTTTAACTTCTTTTGCATCATTATTTTCATCAAAACCCTAACATGGAGGCATTACAACTTCTTGCAGTGAGAGCAATTCTATCAGATTTCTGGTAGATCTCAATGACTAGCACAGAGGTCAGAGACAAACCGTCTAACTTGTCCATGCTAGACCACAAGATAGCAGTCTTCAGTTACCAACCATATCAAAAGTTACTGCTCAGTTTAGTAAAAAATAAATGGAGTAATATTATGCCCCCCCCCCCTGACTTCTTATGACCAGGCCTGAAACCAGACTGGAAAGAATTGGAAAAGTTTGCATCCTGCAAACACAGGCTCAGCCAATTTGCTGAAAATGCATAGTGGGAGGGCTAGTCAATAATTGAAGGAATTCTCTTCATTCAATGTTGTTGTTTTTGAAAAAGGGCTTTAATGGCTTCCTCATTTAAGAGGCCAGCTGTCTCATCTCCCAAAGAGAAGGACTAACTTAAAAAAAAAATCCATCATAGCAGTTATTGAATCTCCATGCTAACCCTCTGAACCAACTCCCCAGGTAGACCACTGCCTGATAAAACCAAGTGCCTTGTTGTTGTTGTTGTTCCATGGCTGTGTAGAGCTTTGTAAGAACATTGGAACTGATGGAGCAGATGAAATATGGCCTTACTAACTTTGTTGTTTTCATAATATGCTGCAGAGCTTTGCTACAGAGCAGGGAAGCTATAAAGCCCCAATTCAGGGTTACTGGAATAAGCAGTTTTTCAAAACTAAAAGGCCGCACATTCAAAGAGAACCAAAATAGAAAAATTGCCTCATGTAGCCTCCAGTTTTCCAAAATATGCTGAAGTTCTTCAAAGGCAATTGCATGACAGCACTCTTGTGTGAAGAATTTGATCTTGCGCAAAAGTAAAATTCATCCCAGTGCAGAACCTTAACTTAAATGAATGCATTGACTGAGCATAGCTTTGTGCTGACCCTTTTGTTTGGGGGCAAATGTCTCTTGGCATGGGGGCAATTCATAACCCCTTTCACTGGTGTAGCCTTATTAGCTTCAGCTGGAACTCAGCAGTATAAATTCTTCTTTGTTGCCAACTTAGGGTGTCTTAACTTTGGTGTCTCCTGCAAGTTTACAAATGTACTTTGCATGTCTGTTCCTATAATGCTCTGAGCATTTGTGCAAAATCAAAAACCAGATTCAAAAACGACATGGCAGGAAGGGGGTGATAAAAAGCATGACCATTTGGTATACGTAGCTTATATATCATGCTTTAATAAGGATTGATATTAGGATTAATAAGGATTGATATTAGGAGTAACTGCAACACTTTCTTTTCTGATTTTATTTATTTATTTATTTGTTTGTTTGTCCTGCCTCATTTTGTGACCTGTATATTTTTTGTTGCTAATGCCTTTTGTGCCTGTTTCTAAAGGAAATGGTGCCTCACATGAAAATGGCCATAAATAGGTAGTCGTGGTTGATCATACTGTTTGGGACAGAGATTTGCACCACCTTTAAACTTTATTTTTCTTTATCTCATGTTCCAGCCCATGATAATTAAAAATGCCCCCCTTCCCAAATTGGGAGAATCAGAAACGTTCAGGAAGCTTGGAGGTTATTTAAATAATAACAATAAGAATAACAAATCAGTTTTCTTTGTAAAATGTATCTGAGAGAGCTACCATTTTTTTTAGCAACCCAGCCCCCCACGAGTGGGATCCAAGGTCACACAATAGACATCCACTCACACAAATTAGATTATTCTCCCTCTCACTTCCCCATGCAGCCCCCTGCACCCCCTGAAAATCTGCTCTGGAAGGTCCCCCAACTCCCCAGAGCAGAGTTTTCAGCAGGCGTGGGGGGCGGGGGAGCTGCATTGGCGAGGGAGAATCAAGTTTCTCCGGGTTCTGTTGATGGAAGCGGTTCTTCCTGGCAGAAAGCATTGTTGGATTCCGCCCCAAGAGTCCTGTGACATCTTTATGACTAGCACATTTATTCTAAGAAAAGCCTTCATCCTGACTTCATTCTTTTGACAAAGAATGTTCTAGAGGGCTTGTACTACAATACATTTTTGTGTGTGTTAGTAATTCTGATACTACAAGTGTCTTGATTGTTTATACTACAACTTGGTTGTTTATGCAAGTATAGCTAATTATTGGGTATGTATTCTTTTTAGGGAGCATATGTGAAGAACTATATCAAACAGGCGACATACATTTTTAGTGCTAAGGGCACAATCCTATGCATTTTTAGGCAAAAAAGTCCTACACCTCCCAGCATTCCCTAGCCAGCCATGTTTCTATGCATGTTTCTTCTAAACATGTGTAGGATTACATCATAAATGACCCAAAATAAGAAGTCATCAGAGCCAGATAGCATTCATGCAAGAGTTCTTAAAGAACTCAAATGTGAAATTGTTTCTCTTTTAATTAAAATATGTAACATCTCTCTAAAATGAAACTCCTTTCCAGAGGGCTGGAAAGTAGCTAATGGATCTCTAATTTAATTTTTTTTTTTTTTTAAGGATTCAGGACAATATAGAAAATTACAGACCTGTCAGTTTAACTTGGATCCCAGGTAGTTTGATAAAAAGCATTTTGAGCCAGAATTATTAAACTTATAGAACAATGTCCCTCAACCTTTTTGAAAGGATGAGCCCCCCACCCCCCGGACTTAAATACTGCAGCATCCCCCAGCAAGCCGTGTGTAATGAAACCCCTACAGCCTCCCTCCCAAGGAACATCCTTGCTGAGATTATTTTACCTCATGATGTTTCAGACCCAGTATTGTATTGGGGTTTGTATTGGGGCTTTTTTACATGCAGCTCTAGTATAACATATACTTTTCTCCCACAGAGAAACCAGTGGGGCTTGTAGAAGGATTTTCTGGGACTACAAGGCAACCTCATGAACCGCACTCCATTATACTCAATGCTACTGTGCCCATTTCTGGAAAGCCAGGATGTTCTATGTAGGGATGGGTGGGGGAGAATTCCGCCATGGACCCCAGTGAGGCAAGATTCCAAGAATCCAGCCCAATTGGGGCCCGTGGCAGAATGGAGCACTCACCTCCGTCTCTCCCAGAATCTGTCCAGGTTGGATCTGCCTCTGTGTCGATCCTGCAGAGCCGGCCGCCTGCTCCACATTGCTGGCGATATGGCTGGTAGCCATTGCCGTGCCCTATTGCTGTGCTAAGTCTCCAGACACAAATGGCACAGTGGGTGCCATTTGTGGCTGTAAAGCTGGTAGATTAACCTAAATGCAGCCATTTACGGCTGCATTTAGGTTAATCTACCAGCTTTACGGCCACAAATGGTGTCCACTACGCGATTTGCATCCCTGTTTTTTGACGTGATAGGCTACACAAATATTTGCATAGCCTATCGCGTGAACAAACAGGGACACAAATGGCGTAGTGGATGCCATTTGCGCCCCTGTTCACACAAATGAACCCTGTAAATGGCTGCATTTAGGCTAATCTACCAGCTTTACAGCTGCAAATGGCTGCCAGCCATATCACCATTCGCCAGCGATGTGGAGCTGGCGGCTGGCTCAGTAGGCTCGACATGGAGTGGACCCAGCCTGGACGGATTCCGAGGGGAGGGAGGGATCGCCTCCCCCCTGCCGCAGACCCCCCCCAGCCAGAACGGGGTAAGTGATCCGCCCATCCCTAGTTCTACGGTTGTGCATTCCTTTTGAAAATAATGAAAAAAATAACTAAATGGGTCTGTCTTCAGATGTTACATTTCAGCAGGTGAAGGGGCCAGAGAGAATGCATGGTGCTACTCCTGCCCACTCAGTGGTGACAGAATACTGGCCGTGCCTCCAGCTGATGTACAACAACTCAGTCTGAAGGGAATATCTTCTACAGGTGTACAGTTTCCTACGCGGGGATGGGAACTGATGAGGATTCCGATCCACACACTGGAAATCTGCTATATGTGGAAGGCAGCTCCTTTCAGACTGAGCTGACCAAAGAGCATGGCCAGTCCATGCACAATCATCAAGGGGGCTGAGCTAGTCCTGCTTGTGCCATCACATGTTTGGTACTCACCAATACCATATGCCTGAAAAGGGCTTATGTTCTATTTTCATTCATTCTGAAATTAACACACAGAATAACAAATGGGTATGGATGGCCACAATTTTTGTAAATTCCAATTATATATATTTTTATTAATGTGTATCATTTGGGGCTGGAGGGCTGTCTTTCTGCAGGGATGAGAGCAGCAGCGTGTGCCTAATTTTTGTGGCTGTTCCTGCAGTTACCATTTTATTTTTTTCTAAAATGCCCCAGATATTGCATCATTCCATAGCTTTCCAGGGGGAAAAGTGGGTGCCGCCATATTTTGTAGTGGCCACCATTCCCCACCATCACCACCTCCAGTATACCCTGTTTAGATAGTGCAGTGAGTTATGAGAATTCTGAACTTGGAGGAGTTGAAAATGTTAAACCCATTTGCATTGTCACACTTATGCGAATTGGGATCCTCAGTTGCAATAAAAACAAAGCAATGAAACAAACTATCTGTGGAGAACGACCTGCTGCTGAGACTTTCTTTGATTCAACCCAACATAAAGTAATTAACTGATGCCAAACAAATACAAGTGTCTCATTAAAAGATTCTGTTCAAAGTGAACTTTGTTTTACAAATAAGATGCAGTTATCCTTTGTGTCTGTGTAAAACTAAACTTTAGTCTGGCACACATTTTTCTTTCTTTCCTTTGAAACCTTCCCCTTAATCCTGTCTCTTGGCTTTCTGTGTTCACCAAGCATCAATGATACAGAAAAACGAGCTTTGCTGAGGATGTCATAGTCCAGGTTCAGATGATCAGAGGGGGAAAAGAAGCTATCATGGCTTTTCCCCCTGCCCTTGTGTGTGCTGCGAAGCCTGAATAATGAGTCAAAATGGGCTGTTTTGGAGGTGCCTCTGTGAGGTACAAGTCAGAGCAGAATAGCAACGAATCACCCCAGAGCAAAGCAGCTTGTATACGAAGCACCTTGTCCAACTCGGTGATTCGTTCTGAGCAACCTGGATAGCCTGGCACCAAAAGTATCAACTTCAGAAAGTTCAGCAAAGGGTTGAGGAGGGGGAGGGAGGGAGGGAGGGGGGAAGGAGCTTGGCAAATGGAAATTCTAGTTGCCAAATTAGGGCTGATCGTAACCCAGCAATCTTCAGTCAGAGACAGTGGTGGAAGAGGGGGGAAGATTGAATAACTGGAGATAAATGACTGCATTTCAGAGACTGAGATAATTCTGGTGATGTTACTTTGGGATATGAGATGTGAGAAAGCCCCCACCCCCACCCAGCCCCTGCTCCACTAGCTGGTTCCTCCGTCTCCTCCACAATCACCACATTCTTAAAAAACATGGTGATTGGAAGTCTATGTGCACATAGACTTATACACACAAAGCACTGTGGATAGCCCAGGCAGGAGGAGGAGGTGAAGTGCACGTCCCCGCTGCTCACTAGTTGTCTCCTCCTCATGAGCAGGAGATGGCTAGCAGTCCTTGGGTATGTTTCCACCAGTGATTTACCCCCTCAATTGACAAAGCACAGTGTCCCTTCGTTATAGAGATCCTGAGGGTTAAAATGGGGGCTGCTTTCTGTCTTTGTGTTGGAAGAAAGTAAAACAAGGACCCATGAAATCAAAAAGGGATCCTCATGATTTCATATGATTTTTAAAGGGAAGACTCCCCAAACCACCATCAAATCTCAGAGCACATCTCCCTCCATGGACTGAAGCAGAAAAATCATGGATCCATCACTCGTGGGCACAGCCATGGTGCAAAAACAGGGATCCAAGGCAGGGATCTTCTTGATTTCATATGATTTTTCACACCATTTGAGGTAAAGCAGAAGATCTGGGATCCGCTGGGAAGCAACAGATCTGGGATTCTTAGTGTGCATACTTGAACAAAGATGAGTTCTGTGCTTTGATGGGGGGTGGGCAGGGGGAACCCAATGTAAAAATCCAGAGGATCCATATTGAACTGGGCATCTTATCCATGGCTTTATAACATGATGGTGCTATAAAGACCCAAAATCTGTTTTTTGTCACTCAATCCATGGGTATAGATGTTCTCTGTGATATTACGGTGTTTGGGGGTATCCTCCTTGCAAAAATCATGAGGATCCCTAAGGATCTCTGCCTCAAATCCAATTTTTTCCATCAAGGCTGCACCCATGAGTGGCGGATCCATGATTTTTCTGGTTCAGTCATGGAGGCAGATGTGCTTTGTGATTGGATGTGATTTGGTGGGTCCCCCCTTTAAAAATCATATGAAAACAGGAGGATCCCTTTTTGATTTTATAGATCCTCATTTTACCCAGTCCTCTTTGTGTTTACTGCTCTCTTCCCCAGCACAAGCATATGTCTGTCTACTCAGAAGTAACTCCCATTGTGGTCAATGAGGCTTGCTACCGAAATGCAGGTGCATCTGGACTTTCAGGGGAAAGGAGAAAGGGGGGAGGGGGGAGGCCTCTGGTATTGGTTGAGCAGCTCCTGCCAGTCAGATGATGCTGACTCCAACCCCCACCCGCACAAGAGAGTATGTTCTTTGAAGCGTTTTTTACTGGTGCAGAGAACTTGCTTATGGAGCCCTACATGGAACAAATTGCAGCAAAGCTGATTCCTTTTAAATTAGAATCCAATACTCCTCCATTAGCTTCTCCTTCCGTTGTCATGGAAACACGGCCATAGACAGCTGAGCAGGCAGGGGGCAGTGGTGGCACAGCACTGAGAGGTATAATTTGCTTTGAGAGTTTTTGTGGAAAAGCTCAAAGTTCACCTGCACCTAGCACAAAATGTACCAGGCCAAACTGTCTGAAATTTGGCAGGTGGGATCCTCTCTATGTCAGCAGAGAGGGCCCCACATTCCATGTATTTATCATGAAAACTGAAGAAGTTATGGCCATGTGTGTTTTCCCACGCAAGTCAATGGGAAAATGCCCAAACCAAGTGGTCCAGATATCCAAATCTTGCTTCAGATCTGGGATTGAGTCGAAGTGGAGGGGGTCCAAATCAGTTGAAGTAGGGCTGAGTCGAAGCGGGGCTGATTAGGAGGGTCTGAAGCGGCATCCGAAGTGAAGCAGGAGGTCCATGCACAGCCCTACTGCACACATGCCCATCATTTCCACAATTACCTGCACTGCAGGACCAGTTGGTGGGTTGTCCGAACCCTGCATGCAGTGAGGATGGCTTCATACCCATCCTACAACCCACAACTTGCAGTAAGGATTGTAGGGTAGGCACTAGATTCAGATAACAAGCCAACCATGCTGCACCACAGATAATTATGGAAATGATGGTCACGGGGATGGGGGGAGAAGCTATGATGGCTTCTTTCCACCCCGGTGATTGTACAGACACCCTCATAGAATTGGCAAAGCTAAGGGCAACTAAAATAACCAAGGGGTTCAAACAAATTAACTGTGCAGAAAGGCTGAAGAGAATTAGTTATTACATTTTTTCCTACCCTTCCTCTAAGGAGTTTTTATACAATTACTCAGTACATAAACTTTTATCCTCTCAACTACCCTGTGAGGAAGGTCCAGTTTAGGCTTGCTAAGATAATTACTGACTCAAGGGCACTCAGCAAGCTATGTGGCTGAACAGGGATTTGAATTTGCATCTTCCCTGAGCCCAGCCTCTCCATTACATCACATTGTAGAACTGTCAAAACATTATTTGAAGTAGCACTGTATACAATTAGAACAAATAAATATTTGTCTTTGTGTTATCTTAGAAAAAAGACAAATAAGCAAAGAGGAGTTGTTTGTTTAATTAACATTGAAATAATGAGGTTGCATAGGTGAAATTCAGCACAGGCGGCCTAAAGGAAAATTTGAGGCCAATTTGAATAGTCCTGCTCATAATGTCTGTAGGAATTTGGGGGATAGTTAAAAGAATGACAATATTACCAACATGCAGGGTTGTTTGTGCATGGAGGGAGATTGTTGTTTTGAATGGGGGACACGCATTTCTCCATAGGGCATTGGAACAGGATATCCTTCCCCATCTTTAAAACACTATCTTGTCTCATTGTTGTTAGCAATCTTTTGTCAATAATTTTTGTTAATTGTTGTTGCATGGCAGAAATTTCTAGTCTGTACACTGTGTACTTTGGGCTTTGAAGGGGTTAGGTGAATGATATGATGGAGGAGGACAATTTTCCAGAAAGTGAGAAGTTGCGTAAGGTATTTAGAGAGAAAAGGAGGGGGGAGAGAGAGACACTAGAAGTATGTCAGAGGGGATTTTAGGCAAAGCAAAGTAAATGTCAGCATAATGACAGGTTGCAAAATCTGAGTGACTTTTCACAATGTCATAAATATGTAAAGCTTGGCTTAGTTGACATGTTATTATCAAGAAAAAATTGAAATTGTTACCATTAATTATGTCATTTGGATGCCGTTTAGACATTGGTGTTACAATGATCAGATAATGTATGTATGACATTTACCAGGTATTTGTTCCTATCGTAGAAAATCATGTTTCTCTATTTTGCAGGTTACAAAATGGTTTAGTTAAATCTAAGGGCAGAGACATGTTAGGAATCCTTGGAAATGAGTTGCTGTATAAGCTGCTTGTATAATGACTACGTCAGTTTAAACACACACACACACACTTCAGAAAAAGAGGATAATTTATGAGGCAGTTTCTACTTCATAATTTTTCTCAGGTGGGAGAAAAATCTATGGGAAATATCTACAGCATCAATCACAGATTTTATTTGCCAACATTTTCCTATTGTGTATTCTTGCTTGTTACCATATACTACATGACCTGCAGGCCTCATGCAATTCCTGAAGAATTTTTGGGACCCTTGCTCTGTCAGCATTTCAATTTTACATTAAAAATAAAGTGTCAGAGTGTGTCCATCTATCAACACTCTTGTCACATTTCCTTTGTTTGTGTTCCTTGCTTGCTCTCTCCGAAATAATCTTCATGTTTCTATACCTGCATTTTATCTTATGAGCTGGAGTAGTATAGTGGCTAAGAGACTGAATTGCAAATCAGAAAGTCCCAGGTTTGAATCTTACTTCAGCCATGAACTCACTAGATGGCCTTTGGCAAGCCACTCTTTCTCAGCTCCCGTCCCCCCATCTGCAAGATGGGTGATCATAATACTGACTTATCTTACAGCAGAGCTAGGGAACCTGTTGGAAGGGAATTCATACAACAGTACTGCCCTCTAGATGTTGTTGGGCTACAACACCCATCATATCTGTCCACTGGCCATACTGGCAATGGCTGATGGGAGTTTGAGTCCAACAACATCTGGAGGGTAGTGTTGTTGTAAGGATTACAACTAGATATGCATGTGGACTGGAGTGCTTTGAACACTTGGGTAGGGATGGGGGAGAAATCCTCCACAGATCCCAGTGAGGCCAGATTCAAAAGAATCCAGCCCCCCGGAGTCCGTGGAGGATCAGAAGACTTACCTCCATCTCCTGGAGAAATTCTCGCCGACCGGATCCTCCCTGCCAGCCGGCTCCAGAGTGCCAGCGATACGGCTGCCATTGCCGTATCGCTGGCTGGGAGGATTAACTGCAGCCACAAATGGTGTCCAGGACGCCATTTGCGGCCATAAAGGCCTTAGTTTAAGGTAAATGCAGCCGTAAATGGCTGCATTTACCTTCAACTAAGCCTTTACGGCTGCAAATGGCATCCTGGATGCCATTTGCATCCATGCTTTTACTTAACACAATAGGCTACGCAAATATCTGCGTAAACTATCACGTAAAAGCAGGGATGTCAATGCGTAAACGGCTGCATCTACCTTAAACTAAGGCCTTTACGGCCGCAAATGGCGTCCTGGACGCCATTTGCATCCACAGTCACTTCCCTCCCTTCAAACAGTGATACGGCATGGTGGCCGTATTGCTGGCACTTTGGAACTGGCCAGCGGCTCCACAGACTTGCCGTGGAGCCAGCTGGCGAGGGTTCCGGGAGGGAGGGACGGATCGCCTCCCCCCCCCCCCGCAGTCTCCCGTGGATGCCAGGTAAGGGGGTTTTGTACACCCCTACACTTGGGGCAGATCTAAACTTATGGTTTTTTTCACTTCCAATGAGGTTTAACCCCCTTCTTTCACACTATGCAGTACCTGCCTCGAATTGGAACCAGAATTTCCCCCTTCCATGTTACTGCTTTCAATACCCTGATATCCCGGTATTTTCCCTTAATGTGCCCTGATTTTCCGTGTTTGTTACCATATCTGGTCGTAGTCCACTCCCATGCCTGTCCATATACAGCAGTGTTTGTTTTTCCCTCCTGTCCAGTGACAGCTCTCGATGGCCCCATGTCGTCTTCTGGCTACTGATTGCATAGCTTCCTCAGCATTCAATGTTTCCTCAGCAACAAGCAAAGGCTTGGATGTGCGTGTGCTTGTCTGATCTCGGAAGCTAAGCAGGATCAGCCCCGGTCAGTAGTTGGATGGGAGACCACCTGGGAATCAGGCTTCCTGCATTGAGCAGGGGGTTGTTCTGTCCCTTCAAATGATACTAAGTTTTACCCCCTTCTATCCCCCGCTTCGGCTTTTTCTTTTTAAAAATTAAGGTGTTGTCTTCAAATCTTCAAATAAGCTAATCTTTAAAGAAGTGAATCTTCAAAGAATCATAGCTTCTCCAGCCTGATTGCTCCACAAACTTGCCCAGGCAAGCCCAGGCAAGCATAAATGTTTTCACAGTCACATCCATGCTTGCTGCATGGAAAGAAAAACACACATATATCCAGGCAGACAGTCCTCAGTGTCCACAGACTAACATCAATAAAAATCTCCGTGGACAATTTTAACGTCATCTCAGGAGTGGGGGACAAACACAGGGTGGTCTTCGAAGATGTGAAGCTTCAAAGCTTTGAAGATGCTAGCAGCCTCCCACACACACACAAGTGCTGGGTGCTGCCACCGCTGCCCCTCTTCCTCGCGCCGGCTGTCAAGGGCTGGTGTGGGGAAAAGAGCATCGGCCTCCAGCAGGTGGAGGGGAGAAAAGGATAGGTGCCTCCTTCTTCCCTCCACTCCTACCTGCTACAGTGGCAGTGTCAACGGACAAGTTGGTCATTTCCCCGAAGGCCAGGAGAACTTACAGAGAACGACCAGCCTTTCCCACTCCACTGCCACTGTAGCAATGATGGGGGGGCAACAGGTGCTGCCTTCTTCCCCTCTTCTTGCTGAGGGAACTGGTGTGTGTGGGGGGGTGGAGTGGTAAATTCTCACAGGGCTTCAAGCCCCAACAGGATGCTCACGCCATCCCTACACACACACAGGGATAGAGGAAGAGAGGGATGGTGGGCAGGGAATCAGCAGAAACGGGAAGCGTTTCTGCTCCTCTAATGAGAGCTGCTGTCTTTAAGAGCAGGAAAACAGCACAGCGCTCAAGTGTGAACTGTACTTGCGCATTCGATGAAGTACTGCAACGGGGAAACAGGGTGAGTGTGGATAATCACATTTTAATGCGATGGCATTTGCCTCGCCAGTCTACCGAATTTGATGCGCTAGCAGACACAATGTAGATCTGCCCTTGAAAATGCTCTACAAATATGGTTGAATACTATTATTCCTAGAATTGAAAATTCAGCTGTTTATTCAAAAGAAAAGAAGATGAACAACAACAGAAGGCATACTCCAGCCAAAGATAAGCATTGTCTAAATCTCATTGATTTTAGTGGGAAAGAGACAGGCCGTGTTCAGATGTTATGCCTGAACAGAGAATTCTGACATGCGGAGGGGTCAGGAGGCCATGTCTCAGGGCCTAATTTCAGCACTGCAGTGGCCCTTCTAGCCAGGATTTGAGTGGAAGTAGTCCGGAAGAGTTTGAGCCTATTCAGCCCCTGGGATGTCAGAATCTGTGTGAGCTTTTCTCTTGTCAGTGTTCTCAGAGCAGTGCCAGGGCAAGTCACCCAACTCCCTGTCCACCTGCTGGTCTGGCCTTGGCAGGCAGGGAGGCGGGAGGCTGTCCATGAGGGCCTGACAGAAGTGGAGTGGGGTTTGCGGACGGGTCACCCAGGTTGAAGCATCAATGCTAGAGGGCCAAACAGGGATGCCCTGTTTGGACAGGAGCCTTGCTGAAAAGCCAAAAGCCCTTGTCTGTCAAGTGGTTCGAAGGCCACTTAACAGACAAAGCCTTCTTTATTTGGATCCATCATCGTCGGGGTCTCAGGAGGCACTCTGCACCTGGACTCTCCTTCTAATTGGAACTTCGGATTGCTAAGGACTTGCTCCGTGGAGTACTGTGACACTTTTCATAAACTTTGAACTCTCGTTTTGCTGTGGATTGTATCTTCTTTGTTGTCAGCCCAGAGTGCCATCAGGCTGGGTTCGTTTCTGACTCTTGGACTTTTTTCTGACTGGATAGAATTATCAAAGTGAAAGCTGTGGTGTGGAACTCTCTACTTTCGTGGACTTATTCTTAGACTTAATTGGCCTCGCCCATGTAGCACAGAGTTCCCAACAAAGGTTCAAGGTTGGATGAAGTCTCTGTGTATATGGATTTGTTTGATCCTTTTCTAGAACTCTTGCCTTTGATTGCCTGGGAAGGACGACCCTAGGAATCATTCCAGTTCCTTATGATGTTTGTGGAGATTCGTGTTTTTGATTGCCTGGGAAGGGTGACCCCAGGTATCTTTCAGGTTACTGGCTATTGTCCTCGATTGCCTGGGAAGGATGACCCCAGGAAGCCTGAGCCCCTTTCCCTGGGTTGTGAGGCTCAGAGATTTCAGTGGGGAAACCTGTCATGTGGATCTCTATCATGGTTGTAGTTTTTCGTTTTGGACTGTTCTGGAATTACATATAGCCATCAGCTATATGATTTCTGAAGAGTGTAATCATTTCTTTTTTCTTTGGGGTAACAATTGGCAAAAGCTTTTACCTAAGCTTAGGTAGCTGTGTATTTTATTTCCACAGGAAGACTGTGGTTTATAAAGTTTCCAAATACCCCACAACAGGAAGAACTATGAAACTGTATTTCATTTCTTAATTATTGTTCTTTTGCTAAAGAGTGAAAAATGTATATTTATTCATTCATTTAAATATTTCTAGGCAAAGCCCTCACTCACATGGCGGTTTACATAAAATAATCATGAAATACAGTGTCACATTTAAGTTAAAACAACCACTGAAAACAGGAGTTTAAACAACATACCACCAGTATACCATTATAAATCTGCTAAAACAAGTTAATACTAGTTAATACAATTTCAAACCAGTAGCGCTATAAAATATTCAAGAAAAAACAACCCAAAATAAGTTCAATTTCAAGGCCCATTTAAAACTGTGTGTTGATGGGGCCATACTGTTGGGAGGGAGTTCCACAATCATTAAACCACCACCAAAAAGGCCCTGTCTCCCATGAACACCAACCTAATTGATCTTACAGGTGAGTCTATGAGCAGGGTCTCTGAAGCTGATCTTAGACCATGGACAGATTTATACAGGTGAATATGGTCCTTCAGATAACCTGGCCCCAGACCAATTAAGGCCCAAACTGTTGGGGCCCACCAAGCTGAATGCAGTCTACCAGCCCTCCAGGGGCTTTAAAACTGCCCTCACCCCCTTTTTTCCATCCAGATATGCAACAACTGTCATGACCCCTGGCCCTTGGACCTTCCAGTGTTGGGCAAAAGATTCTGATGATGGCAAAGCACAAGCTACTTCCATGAGGATAAGACAGTCAGTGCATTATTCAGCATTCAGGGCCCTCCCAGCCAGAGGACAGAGACTTGTTCATAGAATCATAGCATAGTAGGGCTGGAAGGGGCCTACAAGGCCATCGAGTCCAACCCCCTGCTCAATGCAGGAATCCAAGTCAGAGCATCCCTGACAGATGGCTGTCCAGCCTCGTCTTGAATGCCTCCTGCGTGGGAGAGCCCACCACCTCCCTAGGTAATTGGTTCCATTGTCATATTGCTCTAACAGAAAGTTTTTCCTGATGTTCAGCCGGAATCTGGCTTCCTGTATCTTGAGCCCATTATTCCGTGTCTTGCACTCTGGGATGATCAAGAAGAGATCCTGGCCTTCTTCTCTGTGACAACCTTCCAAGTACTTGAAGAGTGCTATCATATCTCCCCTCAGTCTTCTCTTCTCAAGGCTAAACATGCCCAGTTCTTTCAGTCTCTCTTCATAGGGCTTTGTTTCCAGTCCTCTGATCATCTTTGTTGCCCTCCTCTGAACCCTCTCCAGTTTGTCTGCATCCTTCTTAAAGTGTGGTGCCCAGAACTGGACACAGTACTCCAGATGAGGCCTAACCAGTGCTTAGTAGAGGGGAACTAGTACTTCCCGGGATTTGGAAGCTATGCTTCTATTAATGCAGCCCAAAAGAGCATTTGCCTTTTTTGCAGCCACATCACATTGTTGGCTCAGATTCAGCTTGTGATTGACAACAATTCCAAGATCTTTCTCGCTTGTCGTGTTCTTGAGCCACGGATCCCCCATCTTGTAACTGTGCATTTGGTTTCTTTTTCCTAGGTGCAGAACTTGGCATTTATCCCTATTAAATGTCATTCTGTTGTTTTCTGCCCAGCGCTCCAGTCTATCCAGATCACTTTGAATTTTGTTTCTGTCTTCCAAAGTATTAGCTATCCCACCCAATTTTGTGTCATCTGCAAATTTGATCAGCATTCCCTGCACCTCCTCCTCCAAGTCATTAATAAAAATGTTGAAGAGCACTGGGCCCAGGACTGAGCCCTGCGGTACCCCACTCGTTACCTCTCCCCAGTTTGAGAAGGTCCCATTGATAAGCACTTTTTGAGTCCGATTCTGTAGCCAACTGTGGATCCACCGGATCGTTGTTTCATCAAGCCCACTTTGAGCTAGTTTGCTCATCAGGATATCATGGAGCACTTTGTCGAAATCTTTGCTGAAGTCGAGGTATATTATGTCTACAGCATTCCCATAGTCCACAAGGGAGGTGACTTGATCAAAAAATGAGATCTAGGGATGTACAAAAGTGACTTACCTTTCATGGATTATGTTGATGGTGGGGGGGAGGCATTCCGTCCCTCCCCCTGGAATCCTGGCTGGGGGGAGAAGCGCTCCGTTCCTCTCCCCAGAATCCTCGAACGCAGAGGATTCTGCGCAGAGGAACGCAGAAACTCCAGAGTTTCAAAGTCTGACGTGATTTCTTCATAGCTCCGCTTGGCAGTATCATTTGTTCCCACATGGATGAGAAGAAAGGGATACCTGTCAGTGGGCTTTATGAGTGCAGGCAACCTTTCAGTCACGTCTCTAATTTGTCCTCCCGGGAGACAACATACCTGGTGAGTCCATGGGTCTTCGCGACATACTTGGGTCTTGATCCCACGCAACAAGGAGTCTCCCACTACTACCACTCTTCTCTTCTTGTTGTTGTAGGCCTGGGTTTCATCGCCTCTGTCTGACTGACCTTCAGCCTCTTGCTCACTCTCATGTAGGTTCCCCTGTGATTCTTCCTCTGCAGGCTGTCCTCCAGTCTCATCCGCAAGTACCTGGAATTGGTTCCACAGCTCCACTGCTTCCACTGGCGCAGAGTGGTGTCTAGTTCTTCTTCTCCTAACTGTCACCCTTTTCCAAGGAGTATCCTCTACTCCATTTTTCTTCACCTCAGCATTTCCCACTGCCTCATCTTGCTGTTGCTCTTCAAGCTTCTGGTCTTCCCTTTGCTGCTGTAGTTCCCCCATTCTGTCCAAGAACTCTTCATGTTCTCTTATTCCCCGGAGGGTCGACAGTCGCCGCTCCAGTCCACTTACTTTTTCTTCCAGCAGCGTGATCAACTTGCACTTGTTGCAGGTGTAGGCCATGTTGTTCTCAGGCAAGAAAACAAACATTGCACACACCTTGCAGGTCACCACCACTGGAGAGTCTTGTCCTTTCATAGCCTCTTTTCCCTTTTTGTGTCTAGCTTTGTGATTGTTCTAGACTAGCCTGTGCCTGTTCCTCGACTCAGTAGAGGTTAAAAGCAGAGTCCCACTTGTGTGAAAGTGTTATCATTCCCTGACTCACAAGATGAGTTCCCAGCAGAATCGCCATCCATCCAACCTTGCAGAAGTCTCGGGCGGAAGCATCAGGCAATCCAGTCAGCTCCTCTAGGAGGGGTAGAGCTGACCACACTACAAGACTTGTCAGCCTACATAAGGCGTCAGTTGGCTTTAGCTCCTTGCTGAGGCAACATCCTCCTGTTGTAGTAGTGAGTTACAGCCAGCAGAACCAGCTTGGAGTTATCTAAGCTCCTGTTTTCTTCTTGCCTTGTCCTGACTGTCATTGGATGCTACCAGTGTCTCCTGTGAGCCTCAAGGGACCACAGAATGGGACAGCAGAAAAACAAAACAGGTATATCAAACTCCAGGTGGGTTGAACTCAGCTGCTGGGTCCATCAGTAATGCAGAACTGGCTAAGACATATGCAATGTAGATGAGATGGTACCTTTGGCATACTTGGTTTCTAGTTTCCCATGACAGAAATGAAAGCATAGAGTGCAAGGTTATAAAGGAAGCTAGAAGAAAGCTACTATGACTCTATTTCTAGTACATCAGTCAGCACTCTAACTTTTAAGGTTTTTTTCCCCTCATCATATACCAATGATGCTTATGGAATCTGCACACACAGAGACATTTCAATAACTGTGTAAACTTCACATGTGTTGTACACAGAATAGCTTTCACTTACTTTACATCCTTGAACTTTATGCTTCTTATTTTGATCTTGGAAGGCTAGAAACTAAGCCTGCCAAAGGCACTCTCTTATCTACATTGCATTTGTCTTAGCTGGACCTGCACAACTGGTCACCCATGAATTGAGTGCAATCCACTTGCATTAAAACTTGTTATTTTTGTTGCATATCTGGATTGCAAAGTGGGGGAGGAGTTTTCAAGCAGCTGGAAGGCTGGTATACTATATTCAGCATGCTGGGTCACAAAACAACTTCTGCTTGCTCTCTACTGTCAATTTTTGATGTATTTGTTTCATTGTTGTCTAAGGGCCGAACTACACTTATGGGTTTTTTCACTTCCAATGAGGTTTCACCACCCATCTTTCACGCTACGCAGTACACGCCTCAAATTGGAACCGGAATTTCCCGCTTCCGTGCTCCCATTTTCAATACCCTGATATCCCGGTATTTCCCCTTAATGTGCTCTGATTTTCCACCTTCACTACTGTATCTGGTCGTAGTCCCCTCCCCTTCCTGTCCATATATGGCAGTGTTTGTATTTCCCTCTTGTCCAATCACAGCTCTCGATGTCCCCATGTTGTCTTCCGGCTACTGATCGCGTAGCTTCCTCAGCACTCAATGTTTCCTCAGCAACAAGCAAAGGGCTGGATGTGCATGTGCTTGTCTGATCTCAGAAGCTAAGCAGGGGCGGCCCCAGTCAGTAGTTGGATGGGTGACTGCCTGGGAATCAGGCTTCCTGCATTGAGCAGTGGGTTGTTCTATCCCTTCAAATGAAACTAAGTTCTATCCCCTGCTTCGGCTTTTTAAAAAAAAAATTAATTATCTTATCTTCAAAGTTATCTTCAAAGAATCGTGGCTTCTCTGTGATTTTTTTTTTCTAATTCAGGCATGATCTTTGAAGTTTTGGAGATTCAAGGGCCGGCGTGGGGAAAAGAGCATTGGCAGACACCCCCCAGCCACTCACCCTGGCCTCCAGCAGGGTGGGGGGAGAAGAGGATAGGTGCCTCCTTCTTCCCTCTACCCTCACCTGCTACAGCGGCGGCAGCAAGGGACAAGCTGGTCATTTTCCCCATGTCCAGGAAAACATGCAGAAAATGACAAGCTTCTCCTGCGCCACTGCCGCGCAGTGGGCGTGGAATCAGCAGAAACAGGAAGAGTTTCTGATCCTTCAGTGAGAGTCTCCATCTTTAAGAGCAGGAAAACAGCACAGCGCTCAAGTGTGACCGAGCTCGCGCATTCGATGAAGCACCACAACAGGGAAAATGGCTGAGTGTGGATAATCACGTTTTAATGCGAGAGCGTTTAACCCGACAGGACACTGAATTCGTTGCGATAGTGGGCGCAATGTAGATCAGCCCTAAGATTCTTTCACCTACCCAATTTGCCTCTATTAGAGAAATGGTAGAGGAAGAGAAACTTCAGAAAGGGTTGCCAGACATTTTCCTGTCAGTGGAATTGTTCTGTGATGGAGTTCCGTGACTCTAACTGTGACACAGTTTGTCCCTGTGCGACAAACAGAAATTCAACACATGCAGGTTTCACCATCATTTCCATGCTGCACCTGTTTATTATATCCATGTACTGTTAAAGGGCCCAGGGTCCCCATCATGGGAGAGAAGCTAGGGGAAAATGTGCAGTAGAGCTGGCATTCTTCATTCAAGTGCATCTTGGGTGGCTGAATAAACCATTTGAGCATTCTGTTTGGGCAGATTTAATTATTGGGAGCTGGAGGAAGCAAGTATCTTTTCGCTCTTCTTTCTGTAAACTCCTGCCTGCTTCAGATGAAGATAAAGAGGGCCACACACCAACATTACAATGGATAATTTGTTTACAGACTATCACTAGAGGGGCCATAATGCTGCCCTTTATCATTGCTTGTCATACCACTGACAACCTATAACACCCTTCACCCCAGCTCCTGCATAACTCTTTATTTGTCTGTTTCTGTGCCAGCTCATACCCTGGCAGATGCCTGGCATGTATCAGCCATATGATTTACTACCTCATTTAATAAACAACGTGGAGAAAAGAATTAGATTTTCTTTTAAAATTAAGAACCTTCTTTCCATTTTTACTGACAAGAGCTCTGGCTCCTTCTGTATTTGAGGCATACCATTTGTTGCACGAGAAATAATAATAATTAAGAACTGCCTGATTTTCTGCCCCCCTCTTCTCCAGCCTGTTCCTGGAAGTGAAATGTATGCAATATCCCAGCATATAAATGAAACCATCCTAGCTGAATATTATATTGTCACGGAAAGCTTTCCTGAATAGATTCCACTGATAATAAATAGCCTGGATGTATTGTCTCCTGAAGATTTAATAGCCATTTCATTTCAGCTGGCTTTCTTTTTTCCACATAACAATATAATTTGTCCATAAAATTTGCCCAGACATCACATTTCCCTGCTTGACATGGAGAGTGTAGGATATTGGACACTAATATTTGAACACTAATATTTGCCAGCTTAGGATGTATGTCCCATGGTGATGGTTAGGGGCATTTTTATGCAAGTACTTAACACACTGGTCAAACTCGTTCTCTCTGCCCAGGGCAGTTGTAAATCTGTGAGGCAAATGTTAAGCAGGGGAACTTCAGCTTCTCTAACAAAAACTTCTCATTGCTACGCCAAATTACATTTCCCAAGATCATTTGAGGAAAGCCGTAGGCAGGGGGTAGGGGGTGGAATGCCATTGAAAGACATGGTGCTGCCTGAAGTGGAGCAACAGATGGTGCTCTCACCACCACCCCCGTCATGGTGCATTGCCCAAAGCTAGGGATGTACGAAAATCACTTACCTTTCGCGGATCATGCTGATGGTGGGGGGGGAGGCGCTCCGTCCATCCCCCCAGAATCCTGGACAGGGGGGAGGTGCTCCGTCCTTCCCCCCGGAATCCTCGCCAGGGGGGGAGGCGCTCCGTTCCTCCCCCCCCCCGGAATCCTGGCCAACCGGCTGTGCTCCAGCAATTCTGCGGAGCCGCTGGCTGGCTCTGCCAGCAGCCAGACATCCGGCCGCTGGCTAGCAGGGATGCAAATGGCGGCGGCCATAGCCGCCGCCGTTTGCGTCCCTGCAGTCAGCCATGATAGGCTATGTAAATGTTTACGTAGCCTATCACGGCTGACTTTAAAAAAAACAAAAACGCACATACGCAAATGGTGGCGGCCATGGCCGCCGCCATTTGCATTCCTTATTTTGTCATGTCTTAGTCTACGTAAACATTTACGTGAACTTAGTCTATGCCGCCATTTGCGTACGCGTTTTTTTTTTAAAGTCAGCCGTGATAGGCTACGTAAACATTTACGTAGCCTATCACTTTTTTTTTTTAAACCTAGCCGTGATAGGCTACGTAAATCTTTACATAGCCTATCACTTTTTTTTTTTTTTTTAACTGGAAATGGCAGTGGCGGCAGCCGGTCGGAAGACCGGCCGCCGCAGCTGCTGCCGCTGAACCGCTGCCGGAGCCGCAGCTGGAGCCGCCGCTGCCATCGCCAGGAAGATCCGCCCAAGGTAAGTCTCGTCCCGGGGGGGTGGGGGGACAGGCTGTTCCACCACCGATTTCGGGGGGCTGAATGCACTGGCATTCGGCCTCCCCGAGATCCGTGGCGGAACTTTCGTACATCCCTACCCAAAGCTGGTCAAGTTATTTTGGCATCTGAGGCAGAAAATCGCACAAGTGTCTCTTCCCCTCCCTCAAGCCGTAAGGATTTGCTGCTCTCTCATGATATCCAGTATCAGTTGCATGAGGAGGTTGCCTCACTCTGCCTAATGATAGGGCCAGCCAACAGTTAGTGATATTAAACAGGTGCAATGTGTCATGCAGATATGCCTTTATCAGCACATTTCAAGGCCTCTCACATTATTTGTGTCCTGAGTAAATGTTAAGGGGGTGGGAATGGAGAAGGTAATCCAATTGTGCATTCTAGCCAATGTGAGTTTGATTCATTTGTATTTATAGCCCTCCCTATCCCAGGGATTCAGGTCAGCTTATGGCAATTTCTTGACAGGCACAGCTGTCACAATCCCCAAAGGGCTTACAATTTTACAGTTGCATTACAGAATACAGCAATGCATAAAAGTGTTTCAGCCCATCATGTGTAAATGGCCCGACTGCTGAACTGAAATAATTTTATCCACTTTTGTAAACTGGATCAGGTAAATTGGATTGGGTTTGGAAAACTCTCTGTAAAAGACCCTGATGCTGGGAAAGACTGAAGGCAAAAGGAGAAGGGGACAGTAGAGGATGAGATGGCTAGATGGCATCACTGATGCAATGAATATGGACTTGTCTTGAGTTCGCTGCGGGAGAGAGCGCAGGACAGGAAGGCCTGGCGTGCTATGGTCCACGGGGTTACGAAGAGTCGGACACGACTGAACAACAACAACAAAGTGCCTTCATTCCTTGTAGGCTGTTCCTCCCCCCTGTTTCCCCATTTGGATTTCTAAGATTAACCAAGATCTCCGCCATTAAAATATAATTCCTGTACCAGTTTTGAACAAGTATGTAGAAAGAGGTTCTCTGGTTGCCCATCACTAATGGAATTCCCTTCCTCATGAGACTCAGGGTCAAACTACATGTTACATGAATTGCATAGTGTGTAGCTGAGCCTTTTCTTTTCTTTTTCTTGAGAGTAAGAGTGTGTGGCCGTGATTCAGACTGACATCAGTGCTTACGGGAGGGGAGGATTATCCCTCCCCCGTTTGCTTCCCAAATTACCACATGCACACACCCTGTGCAGGGAGTTAAAACAAGAAGAAATTTCCATTGACTTCAACAGATACTTTTTGATTTTTAAAAATCATCACTAGGATGAGGTGGAATTTGGGGAAGCAAATGACAGGGGAAGGTTTAATCATCCTCTCATGCTGTGTACTGATCTTGATCTGAATTGGGGCCACACACACTTACTCTTGAGTAAAAAAAAAAGACTCAGCTACATGCTACACAATTAACATAATGTCTAGTCTGACCCTTAGTAAAAGCCAAATTAGACTTGACGTTAAGCACATGATGGGCCTTGCATGCTTAGTTTTGTTTACTAAATTGCAGCCGCAAAGGTGGTGGTGATGGGGAAGCAATCTAGATTGTGATAATGGTGTAGGGAGAGAGAGTTTAACTCTTTGGCCCACCACAGTCGTGATCTGGAATCCTTCCCCACTAACATGGCTGCTATTTAGTAAAGAAAAGCTCACTCACATTCTTAATATCACATCTTGTTTGGCCCCTAGGCTCAAATCTAAGCATCTTCGGGTGGGCATGTAAATTCTTTTTACTTGGGCAAACACCACGGGCCAAGCTGGACATGACATGAATCTTTTGAATGAAGTTAACCTGAACATTTTTGTTTTGTTTTGTTAGGCAAATTATAGAAGTCCTGGGGAAGTCTGAGCAGAATTCAGACTATGGGGGATGGGAGAGGAAGTTTAATTCTTTCTCTACCTGCCGTGGTGCTGACAGAAATCACTTCTCTGAAACTCCTGCTTACATTTTGAAAGGAAGCCTCTTTTAGAGTCAATGGGAGCTTTCCTTGAAATGCAAATAGGAGCTTCAGGGGAGCCATTTTTCTAGGAACTGTAGGAGGAAAAGAATGAGTTAAACCTCTCTCTCTCTCTCTCTCTCTCTCTCTCTCTCTCTCTCTTCCTCCCTCTGCCCACCGTCCATGATCTTGTGACTATTCAGGCTTCCCTGTGGCTGCATGACCAAAATGTATGTGACCAAAAAATGGGCACATGAATTGCACTTGCCCAATTAATGTCATGGCTAGGTTAGCCCTTAGTAATTCAGAATACATAAGGATTGATTTTGAAAGTATTCAAAGAAAGAATGAATGGGATGGGAAGAAGTGTTACCTCGAAGGCAATGTTGTTTTCCTTGTTATACATATGTACTCAATAAAGTTGTTTTAGGAAAGGGCAGAATTGCAGGCAGTGATAGAATTCTGTTGTTTACAGTGAATCAGAAAGCAAAAAAAAAGGAAAAGAAAAAAAAGCCCCACAAGAAATTCTCTCCTGATGCAAACACAGAGGGATTGAATAAGACAAAATGCAGCTTCTTTGATGAGCAAAGCCTTAGCAACTGTTCACTTGCTTCAAGCTGGTGTCCAGTTGCTGAGGTTGCTCTAAAGTTGATTCTCTCTTGCCCCTACCCATCAAGTTATGCTGACTTCACAGCTCATTGAGATTTAGATATATATTCCATGCATATTTTTGCATAATTAATAGGACTAGAAAGCCCACTTGGAAAGGGCATCTTTTGCAAAACCATATGCTAGAATGTTCATCTGGCCTTGGGACAGCAGGCACTGGAGGGGTTGATGAACATCCTGCCGTCATTTTGGCTGTGATTATATGGTGGATGGAAGCTTGCCAACAGTGAATGTGAAAAAGGTCTAAAATGTCAGTGGCTTCCTCTGTGTGTTTGGACAGAGAACATTTGCAATTTATGAAGCATCTCAGAGAGGCTTTGCAGATAATGAGGAATATGGAATGAAGAAGGCAGCATCAAATGATACAGCGCAGGAGTGCAGAACGTCTTTCAGCCCGAGGCCTGAATTCCATTTTGGAGAAGCAATTGGGGGCTGCATTTCAGTGGGGGGTGGGGCCAAAGGGAAAGCGGTGGGGCAAAGAACCCCCAATATATTCTAGCTTGAAGCTCCTACTGCCAGTAAGCAAGATGAGGCATTTTAACCATTAAGGGTGGGAGGGGGGGCTGTACAAAACCTGGGAAACCACCCCTCAATCATTGTTCGGGAAAAGGGGGTAGGGCCAGGGATAGGAGGCATGGATTGGGATCCTGGATTGAGGGCTGGATTGGGACCCCAGGCAGGCCAAATTTGGCTGCCAATCTGAGGTTCTGCACCCCTGCTACAGCAGTATGCTACACGTGTAATGTATGATGTCAACTTTTCTCAGATCAGTTTGCCATACCTCATGTTTCCATATTCTCCTCTGTGGTTTTGCAGAACACTTGAAAGAGAAGCTGGAGGAATATATGGCTCGTTTTGTTAAGGTGAGAATTATGCGTACCAAGAAGAGAGAAGGGCTGATTCGCACCAGGCTACTTGGAGCTTCAATAGCTAAAGGAGAAGTCTTGACCTTCTTGGACTCCCATTGTGAAGTCAATGTGAACTGGCTGCCTCCTTTACTTAGTAAGTGGCACCAATTAGAATAAGATTAGACTCTTCTTGATAGCAGAACATAAAACATACTGAATGCATTTATTACATGCTATGTGGCTTCCAAATATTTTATCCAGAATGGCCCACCAACAGAATTGGGGGGGGGGGGGTTGTATGGCTCACCTGTACATGTGGACCTTTGATCTGGAAGAAGTGAAACTTTCTAGATTTGTAATAGTTGCCAGGGAGTAAATCTTTGGGACTTACAGCTGAGTAAACATGATTAGGATTGAGCCGTTGATCATTTGGGCTGAATTCAGCACTAGAAGCTGGAGTGACACTCCCTCCCCCCAGTGGAGGTTCAGCCAACTTTTGGAGGCACTAAATGTTTTAGCACACATTTGGTCCCTACTATGCCATTTCTAGAATCATTTGTTTACATCATTAAGAAGAGGTTTTTGTGAACTGCCCAGAGAGCTTCGGCTATTGAGTGGTATAGAAATGAAATGAATAAATAATTAAATAAATAAATAAGAGCTTTAAAAAATATAAATATCCTTCAATGTCATTTAATTCAGTTACTAGCCCACTAGCTTAGCCTTCCCCAAGCTGGTGCCCTCCAGATGTTTTAGACTTCAACTCCCATCAGCCTCAGCCAGTCAGGAATGCTGGGAGTTATCATCCAAAACCTCTGGAGGGCACCAGGTTGAGGGAAGCTGCACTAGCCAAACCATAGGGCACAGTAGGAGCCACAAGCATTTTAAAATGCAGCACAATCAAATTGAGAAGACAGCAATGCACAGTTGGGTAGTTCTGATACGTTTGCCTGGAACGTAATTCAGAATTGTTACAATATTTTTATTTCATCTCAGTGGCATAGTTATAAGTGCAGTGCTAGGGAAGCCGAAAGCATTACAAAATTGTTCATATGCAGGGATTGCCCTTTTTGGTCTCCTACATTTCACTGAATTGTTTTTTGTAGTAAACATATCCCAGGCCTTGGAGCGCATTCAGAATAGCAAATGCAGAAACAGTGACTCCCTATTAACTGCTGTGCTGGATTCCAGCTACAAGCAGCAAAATGCAATTAGTCATAGGCAAAGATGCAGTGGGGCAGAAGCTGAGCCTATCCTCCTCATGAGGCTCTACCGCTTCCAGTGGGCAAGACTTTGTTTGAGTCAGGGGACTTTCAGCATGATGCCACGGCTCAAACGCTGTGCGTGTATCATAAGTTTCTAACTGGGCAATAATGTCTTCTGCTTTTCCCTACACACCTTTCCATACAAAGGCAGACAAAAAATAGAAGCAAGAACATCATATATGGCCTGGGTATTTTTAATTTTTGTGAACCGCCCAGAGAGCTTCGGCTATTGTCGGTATAGAAATAAATAAATAAATGGATGGATGGATGGGAATGTTGGAGAAATCTACAATGGATTCAAATGAGTTTTGATTTCTATGAATCTGACCTGCTCATTCTGCAGCGGACCAGCTTTTATCAAGTCCCATGGATTCCGCAGACCTGTGGATCAGTTTGTTTACTTCTGGGGGGATTTGTGCAAATCCTCACTTGCTCAAGTGTGCATTAGAGCTACTGCACATTAGAGCAAGTGAAACAGAATTCCCACACATCCCTAAATAAGTGGATGATGGGGAACAAAAGGTGCCTGACAATCTGTGAAATACAAACGGAACAGATTTAACAAAACCTGTGCATCCCTAGTTGGGGGTGTCAAACCTGTTTCAGCCTGAGGGCCAATGTCAGTTTCAGAAAAGTGCTCAGGGGCCACACTCCACTGGTGGGTGGGACTGAAGACAAAACAGGGAGGGCTCAAGGACAAAGGGGATGAAGCCAAAAATGCCACGTATTTTAGCTTAAAGTAACTAAGTAACTTTAACTTAGCTAGTAGCTAAGCCTTAGGAGAGGCATTTTAGAAGGAAGGTGGCCAGGAAACCACTAAATGTTCAGTGATGAGGCCAGAGGAGGGGCGTGGCCATCTGGGAAAGCCTACAAGGCCAGATTGTGACCAAGGCAGCCTGGATTTGGCCCATGGTGTCGAGGTTCTGCAGCCCTGGTATACCCCAGGGCTCTGCACCCCTGAACCTGTGTCCTGGCACTGGAGGGCTTCTTCACACATTACATGTTTAATTGCAAAATAATACAGAATTATGATTAAACATGTTAACATAGCATAATTTTAATCTGGCATTTTAAACTTTTTATCCTTTTACTGTTTTATCTCTTGTCTTCACTGCTCCGAAATCTATACTAGATATAGAGCGGTATATAAATATTGTAAATAAACAAACAAACATGGCATGAGTTGGAAATCAACAGATTCAACCATCTCTAGTCTCTGCTTTCATCTACTATCAGAGCAGGAGCTGAATTACCACAAAGTCTGATATTCGTATTTCAAGAACAAGAATGGGCAGCATTTCTTCAGCATGTACACACCTGAAACTAAAAGGAGCATTTTTTGCTTTGTGTTTATTTGTGCTTGCTTGCTGGTTCCTGAGGTGACAGATTGGGGACAGCTTAGAGCAGCAAAGTGACAGAGATATAGATGACTTGACTTTTGCAGGTCTCGCTGGGACGTGTCTCTCTTTGAAGAACTATAATTGCTTCTAATCACTGGCCGAGTGCATCACGCCCGTTACAGATAGAGAGGCCTGATGCAGATTTCAAAATTGAAATGATTTTAGGGCCATGGGGAACTGCCTGGGCAATCTTCAAACTTAAAAAAGAAATATAGAACAAGAAGAAGCCTGAGGGATTCACTTTGTGGTAATGTGATAGATGACTTGACTGGACCTGCCGTTTTGTATTTTTCTGCTTTCATCTTTCAGACCAGATTGCGCTAAACCATAAAACCATTGTGTGTCCCATGATCGATGTCATTGACCACAATCACTTTGGATATGAGGCGCAAGCGGGGGATGCCATGCGTGGAGCCTTCGACTGGGAGATGTACTACAAACGAATACCAATTCCTCCTGAGCTCCAGAGGACTGATCCCAGTGACCCTTTTGAGTAAGTAGCAGCAGCAGCAGTAGCACTGAGCACTGGAACGAGACATCGCAGGCAGCAGTCGTGAAAGCTGTGGCTGCCGCAATAGGCCAAGGGTCTTCTGGGCAAATTAACCTCAAATTAAAGACGGCAAACAAAAGCAGCCGCAAACAGGAGAGTTGTGGGAAAGGTCAAGATGGTGAATTTCAAAAGCTGGGGGATGGATCTATACAGAGCACCACTGCCCCTGATTCTGTAGTTTCGGCAGGGAGGAAACCAGCCAGAAAAAGATTCTTGATCTTTGCGGTTAGCGGCCACCATCCAAATAATAATGGTAGAGAATGGGGAATAAATGTAACTCTGGTTCTCTTTACTATTCCACAGAGTAGCTTTTGAAGAGACATTAGTTTATTATTTCTTGTCTAGAGATTGATGCAACAGATGAATCAAAAGGGAGCCTGCTTTCAGCTAGCAAAAACCCTGTGTATGATTGATGTGGTTGCTACTGTATACATCTTGCTGTAATTTAAACACAGGGGTATAAGGCAGAACAGAATCTGGCTGACTTGTGAATAATCTCAGCTAAGCCAGTGTCTTATCCCTGGTATTGTAGGGATCAGATAATTCACAGTAACTATCTCCCCAGTCTCCACAAAGTCAGGTCCATTTTATTTTATGGCTCCTTTGTCTGTCATGTAAAAAGGAATTCATCCTCCTCAGCTGACAAATGAAGGGAGAGGAAGTGGAATTAGGGTTAGTTCTCAAAACCACGGCCCAGTTAAGTTGAAGTGCTAGCAATCAAAAGCTGGTTTGGTTCTTTTTACATCGGCGGGACTAAATCAGGCAAAGTTTATGATGTTCCAATTAAATAGGGGGCCATATACATAACACCAAGGTAGCTGCGCACCATTATATGATATGGATAGACAAGATGGCTGCCCATACCTTCCTAGTTTCTTTTCCTTGGTTATCACTATGATCAGGCAAGAGGCAGTATGTGATTACTGTGGCTTTCTGATGGTGAATCAAAACTCCACTAACAACTGCAGTGACGTGCTTTGGCTGCAGGCAGTCAGAACAACAGACAACTCTATAACATAAATCTGGGCACAAGACAATCTGACAAGCAGAAAGCTTGGAGTATTGCTGCAGTCATAGAGCAAGGGTGTTGATCCTCAGGCCTGTGGGCCAAATCCAGCCCTCTGGGATTCCCCAGATGGCCATGCCCCTTTCTCCTGGCCTTGCCCCTTTCCCCTGACAACTGATTTTTTAATGGTTTCTTGGCTTTTGTATGGTTTATTTCCCATTCTAAAAGTTTGAACTGCCTCTCCTAAGGCTTAGTTACTGGCAGTAGGAGTTTAAGCTAAATAGCTGGCCTATTTCAACCCTGCCCCCTTTTACCTTTGGCCCCACTCACCCCTGAAATGTGCCCCCAAGAGCTTTGAAACTGAATTTGACCCTCGGTCTGAAAGAGGCTCAACACTCTTGGTCTAGAGACAGCTGCGAGGGTAAGTAATGTTGTGTCCTTGTCTCTACATAGTCAGAAAGGGACCTTATTCCAAAGGTTTCTATTCCAGTGGGGCTGAGAAGCATCTTGTTGCCCCTGGACATGGAATGATAACAAAGACATCCGACCCATCCTCCAAGCTGCATGTATTTCTGGGGATGAGTCCTCAGTCAGAGGACAGGCCTAACTAGTACTCCTCAGGTGCCAAGGAGGGAGGGAGAGAGGGAGGATGGTGCCCTGTATGGACATTTGAACCTAGGGCTGCATGGCTGAAATTTTGTTTTGAGCCTTTTGTGTGTGTTACTTTGTTCTCTGTTGCACCCACATGCACCACCCAAGAAATATCAAGACAATTTCACTACCAGCCTTAAAGCCCAAATACTGTGTTTGCCCTGGGCACAATTGATTTGCCCATTTGCTTGAGATTATCCAGGTTTGCTCTTTCCTTAGCTGGAACAGTCTAGACTGGAGATTTCTTTGTTTCAGATTTACATTCTTTTCCTAAAGTTTGGTAGTACGTAACTACTAGAGGGGATAAAAGTGAAACTTAACGGGGAGATAAACAATTGCTCATTCTCTTTAAAAACCCAAGAACAATTAATGTCTCCCCAGGCACATCTAGCTTTTAACTGCATTCTGGTACTCAATAAAACCTACCTCCCACAATAAAAGAGGAAGCACATAATTGTGTGGCATCTAAACAGTGTCAACATGCCATATATAAAGTGTTGCATATTTATGTGGTTTCTTAACGGTCATAGAACTGAATAGAGCCTCAAGGACCACCTCGCTTAACCTCCAGTGCAATAAAACCAGATTAACAATACTCTAAGCAAGGAGCGCACAACCTTTTTGCATGTGGTGCCACCTTGGGGTCAGAGGCCAGATGTGTGTGTGTGTGCACGTGTGCGCACACACACATGTGCACATGCACACACATCCCAGTGATCCTGATGCAGATTACTCTTTCTTTGCTTCTGCTACCAGTGAAGAAAGAATGATCTGTAAGGATCTCTAGGGAAGGAAATTCGGCAGTGGCAGCAGATGGGGTGGGGCCCAAGTCAACCTTGGGGCCAGAATTAAGGCCCTCGGGGTTGTGGGTTGTGTACCCCTGCTCTAAATGTTACCATACCCAAAATTATCAAGAGGTAGTTTGGTGTTAAAGTGCTTTCCAAGATGTTTCACTGGTGTATCTAATCAAGGAACCAACATGTAGCTTCTGCATGAAGGCAAAATAAAAAAAAACAAAACACTAATACAATTTCCCCCACCCCTTTTTGTTCTTTTCTTAAAACTTAGACCCTTTTGCAAGAAAGGGAATGGTCATCCTTCAAAAGGTCAATGTCAACTGGTTAATTGGTTATGATTAAATATACCATGTATGTGCTTTGATTTCCCAGAACATCCTTTCTCTTTGTAACACTGTGCAAAATATTATTGTTCTGTGTCATGTTTTTAAACACTTGAATAGCAGCGGTCCCTTGTTTCTTTCACATCAGCTAACTTTACCTAATAAGGGGAGGATTAGCTGCCACTGAAGCATAGATAGAAATGGGAATGGGGAGGCCTGGTATTCTCAGAAGATATTCACAACAGGATGAGGAGAATAATGGTGTGGGGGGGAGTCAGATCTTGATCTTTCTTTTTAATAGTGCAGGCAAGATGATGGTAAGCAAAGTTCCCAAAGATTTCTGAGACAGTTCTATGTAGGGATGGGGGGAAATTCTTCAGTTTGCATTTTAATTAATACAAACTTTCCTAATTTCACACTTTTGAACTAGTGCATGTACTGAAACTCAGTCATACTTCAAATTTCACACTTTTCCAAATTTTGCAATGGAGTTCTCCACTAAAAATACACGTATTATTAATATACAAAAATGTGTATATTAGTGGAAAATAATGCTTATATTGCATAATATTAGACCGGCTTGCAAAAGTACACATTTTAGGAGAAATGTGCACAACACATTGATTTATTTACAAAATTTCTTGGCTGCCTTTCAGGGCAGATGCCCTCCCAAGGTGGCTCACAGCAATAAAATACATAAAAACATGTGTGAATTTTCATGCAAACTTTACCAAAACAATCTCAACATTGATTGGGGAATTTAGGATTGGAAAAATTCTCAGTTTGGGATAAGCCGAACTTAAAATTGGAAAAAGGAGAAATTAAGAGAAACTGAAAATGACAGATTTGTCCATCCCTTGCTCTGAAAGCTGAATTTCAAACACATGAAGGATAACTCCCACCCATTAATTTGACAAGAAGTGTAAACTTTGTTGTTGTTGTTGTCATTCAGTCGTTAAGTCGTGTCCGACTCTTCGTGACCCCATGGACCATAGCACACCAGGCCTTCCTGTCCTGCGCTCTCTCCCGGAGTGTGCTCAAGTTCATATTCATTGCATCGGTGATACTATCTAGCCATCTCATCCTCTGCCGTCCCCTTCTCCTTTTGCCTTCAATCTTTCCCAGCATCAGGGTCTTTTCCAGAGAGTTTTCTCTTCGCATTAGGTGGCCAAAATATTTGAGCTTCAGCTTCAGTGTCTGTCCTTCCAATGAGCACTCAGGGTTGATTTCCTTTAGGATGGACTGATCTGACCTCCTTGCAGTCCAGGGGACTCGTAAGAGTCTTCTCCAGCACCACAGTTCGAAGGCATCGATTCTTCGGCTCTCAGCCTTCCTTATAGTCCAGCTCTCACAGCCATACGTTGCTACTGGGAAAACCATAGCTTTGATTATATTTGATTTGTCGGCAAGGTGATGTCTCTGCTTCTTACTATGCTGTCTAGGTTTGCCATAGCTTTCCTCCCAAGGAGCAAGCGTCTTTTAATTTCATGGCTACAGTCCCTGTCTGCGGTGATCTTGGAGCCCAAGAAGATAAAATCTGTCACTGCTTCCATTTCTTCCCCTTCCATATGCCAGGAAGTGATGGGGCCAGATTCCATGATCTTAGTCTTTTTAATGTTGAGTTTAAAGCTTTTGCACTCTCCACTTTCACCCTCAACAAGAGGCTCTTTAGATCCTCTTCGCTTTCTACCATTAGGGTGGTATCGTCTGCATATCTGAGGTTAAGTGTAAACTACACTCTGTTAATTATGTGGCTTGCAGCCATATCAGGAGAGTTTACATTTTTTTAATGCTAAGAGGGCAATATTTTCATTGGGACTGCAGCATGGTGGGGAGGTTTAACCCTTCCCTCCCTAGCCATGACCCTGATGAAAATCTCTCTCACACACACATATGTTGCAGTTAGCTTTATGGAAAAAATGCTTCCATTGCCAGCCCCACTAAGTTTAACTACAGTGTGCAGGGGAGATGATTTTTGTCAGGATCACAGCTAGAAAGGGAAGGGTTAAGCCTCCCATCCCTGTGCATATTTGTCTCAATGATACCCCCCCCCCATGCCATGGATTAAATGTTATAATCCCCTGGTATGGCTGCAGGGCATGCAATTAACTAGCATGTAGTTTGACCTTGGTCCCCAGGTCTCAGTTCTCCTACTTTCCATGTGCTTTCAAATAATTGAATCCTAGGTGCTACCTTGCTTGATGGATCCTATAACATGAGCTGTGATTTTGAAACGGAGCTCTGAGTAAAGAACCTGTTAATACAAACAACTATTCTACCCTGTCCTTATTAGTGACATAAAACAGAGGAATTAATTAGCAAGAATAGAGCTAAAGTCACTCTTTGGTAGGGATGCTGGAGAAATTTAAGATGGACCAAAATGAGCTGGATTTCTAAGAATCTGACCGGTGGAATCCAGTGCGGAGCAACCCCCTTAGGCCGCGCGGGGTTCGCAGACTTTCGGATGATTGTTTTACTTTTCCAAAATTTACACATATACATTCGAAGGAAAATACTTAAGTTTCTGCTGAGGAAATATTGAATGGAATAGAGGACAATATGCTAAATTTTATGTAATAAGGAAAATTATGTAAATACTTATTTAAATACTTATGTAACTATTTATGTATTTTTCCGCATGATGAAAAAAAATATTTGCATCCGTCTGTGGGTGGATGACGGAACAAAAAGCACCTGATAATCTGTGAAACACAGACAGAGTGGATTTTACGCAGTCCGTACATCCATACTCTTTGGTACGTTTCCTTTGATTTTATGATAAAGACTGCATTTGGTTCTTTTTTATTAAATCTCCTTCAGTTTCCTATATTTTGTAGGAATATTTCCTACAAATATTTCCTATATACGTTTCCTATATTTTGGATTCAGGTATTTCAAAAGATTGCCCACACCTTTTGATAATAGGCTCCAAGAATCTACTGGCGTTAGTTTACGTAGGGTATACAAATTAAATAAGTGAAAAATAAAGCAGAGACTGCCTAACAGCTCACACTTTTTTAAACTGAAACTTAAAAAAAAACAAATTAAACTTAACTAGGCTCCAAGCAACAACACCTACACTGTCAAAACACACACACACACACACACACCCTAATTAAGCAACCAAATACAGATACCTTGTATTTTAAAGAGTAAATAAAGAGAAAAGGCATATAGTGAATATTTATTCCTTCATAAAGAACTTCTTAAGCAATTGCATACAGTGGCAAAGTCATACAGCAGGTAATTGGTAGTCTCCAAAGCAACTCACTAAACAGAAGTGGGTTGATAAAATATGGCAGAATGTGATTACGTCTAAACTTACTTAATAAAGGAATACTGTGGCTGAAAACCTAGTGAATACCTGATCTTGGGGTAGGTAGGAAGAAGGGAATTGTGTTTGTTATGTTTTGTTTCATAATAGAAGTACCAACAATGCATGCCTCAATACCGGAAGATGGTCACATCACGAGAGACAACAGTCAGAGCCTGATCACTTGAAAAACACACGCAACAAAGACTAGATTTCTGTCTGCCCAGCTATTACTGTAGAGAATGCAAGCAGAGAAAACTGCATGAGTGTCTTGCCTCTACATGGGCAATCAGAGCTATTTTGCCAGATAAACTTTTTCTGTGACAGCACTAGACAGCTTGCTGAACAACCACAGGCAGCTGACCAGGAATTAAATTACCTCTTTTTGCCATTATCCTGTTTGTCAGCCGATGAGCAGTGGGAGTGGCAGTTTCCTACTGGATACTCTGTTGCTGGACAGCAACACCTGATTGCAGAGAAGGGGGACACTTTCAGCCCCTTGAAATACAAATTGTGACTTTGTGTTGTGTTTCTTCCCACATTGTCACTCAGGTAACAGATTGCCTCCCTGATTGCAGAGGAAACAAGAGCCCAGATGGAGAGAATATGATCTTGGTTTTGGTTGTGGGGGCTTTCCCCGCTCCTCTTGTTATGATCTGCTCAAGATAAATAGTTTTAGGCGAAATCTTCTGAACCACCCAGTTGTGTATTTTTTTATTACTCATTCATGTCCGTGCAGTTCCCCAAAAGAAGTTTGTTTTCCAAACTATGCTCCGTCCCACTCTAGAAGGTATGGGTTTTGCTTCCAGCCCATGATAGGTGGCAAACATGGAAAAAGGTGCAGAGAAGAAGAACAATGAAGCACCTCTGGAAGCGCTCCACAACCTTCCCCTGCAGTGTCCCACAGCAGAGCTGGCAAGTCCTTTGTGCCGCACGCACTTCTGTTTCCTTTTCTTCACTTTTTGAAGACTCGACTGGGATCTCCTTGGGGCTGCTTGCCCACAGTTGGCCAGACTAAACGAGAGTTCATCAGTCACTCCTCTAAGTCAGCCTTGGCCTTCCAAAGCCTTGCTTGGAGCTGTTTTCTCTATAATTTCTTCCAGTGGTGTAGTGCAGGCAACCATCATGACAGTCCCCATACACATGCCTCCAAGGAGAGTCTCAAAATCCAGGTGCTGTGTTGATCCATATCAACAAACCAGTTCCAGCAGTTTTATTTCCACCAAGAGTAGGTCTTTTATAATGCTGGTGGGCCTTAATGGTCCACCCAAGGCCAAGCCAACTTAAAATATTTTGCAATACAACAGGGAACAATTTATTTCCTCCCAGCTCCTGTGCAGATTGCAGCTAAGCTCAGAGGGAATGGAATTCTGAGAGGGGGGTAGAAGATATCAGCATCCCTGTTGATAAAAAAGCCCCAACACTGCATCCATGTGAGTCCTGGTTCCGCTACACCATTGATTTTGTCTTCTGAATGTTCCTTGTATAGATAGTGGGACAAATGGGTGTGCCTGCACCTCCAATGTAATGAGGTTGGACAGGCTGCAAGACACGCTTTGTCTATATTCTTCAGAGGTAGGCTGCTACCACCATATGGGAATACAAGCTTATAGCTTCTCTCTATATGTGGAAGGATAGGGAAGGATCCAACCATGTCTGGCCGCTAATGCAATTTTCATTGCACTAACAGAAACCAGTGGGTCAAGTAGGAGTGTCAGAGAAATCTGCAATGGAATCAAATTAATTCAGATTTCTATGAATCCAAATCATAGATTCTCAAGCGGACTGGCTTTTCCCAAGATACACAGATTCCGTGGACTTGCAGACCATTTTTAAAAAACTTTTTGGAATTTTACACAAATTTAGTTGTAGAACAATATGTAAAAAGAAAAAAATATATCCAGCCAAAAATGTACATTTCCCCCATAGGCTAAGCATGAAAATGTGGGTTTTAGGGGGGATTTGCACATTTGGGGAGGGATTTGTGCATTTTCGCAAGTGTGACTTTATGCACATTTGGGAAATTGGAAAAAATCTATATCCTTCAGTGAGGAGATGGAACAAAAGGCACCTGACAATCTGTGACATGCTGACGGAACAGATTTTACAAAATCTGTACATCCCTGTGGTCAAGTGCTATCGACATTATGCAAGCATTGATTTCTGCTAGCGCAATGTATAGCCAGCCACCACAGGACCTTTCCCACAGGCTTCTTTTCCAGAGCTTCCTTTATTCATCTTAAAGCCAGGTCAGCGTGACTAGGCAAAGAACTCAATCAGCTCCAGTTGTCAGACAATCATTTATTTATTTATTTATTTATTTACATATGTATTGCTATACCGCCCAATAGCCAACGCTGTCTGGGTGGTTCACAAAAATTAATTTCCTAAAGAATCTAGCTGACAATCATTCAGAAATAATCAGTTGCTTTGAAAAGTAAAATGAATGTATAATTAGCTAACTAAACCTTATCAAGATCCCTAGAATAACTCACCAAAGCAGCCTTCAGGTTGGGGGAGGGATGAAGCCCAACTGGGCTCCAATCCTGGCTAGGTCTTATCTTCACTCTTTGCCAGCCAGCTGGAGACAACGGATTTCACAATACAGGCATTTCTATGGGAGCTGAGCAGCTGCCAGAGAGGAAAATTCAAACTGACCAGTCTGTAACCTGGGAGGACCTTATGATGTGATTTCTACAATACCTGTTTAAGATGAGGCTGAGTCTAGAGAGAAGGAGAAGCCTGGAATGTATAGACTGATGTCGGCAGCACCCCGGCCATCTCTGATGGGGCCTATTCTTAATTCAGAGACTTTTCCAGGAGGGAAGGAGGGAAGGGGGAAGGTTGGATTTGTTACAGGTGGTTTTGTATGTATGCTGAAAGTAATCATTCACCAAGTCTGGGTAATTCTTTATGCAAATTCATGATCACTTTTTGAAGACTATGCAATAGTTCATAGAATGCACTTTTTATGTGCTACAGCAGGGATGGGGGAGCCCTTTCAACCCAAGGGCTGAATTCAGTTTTAGAGAAGCTCTTGAGGGGGGCTCAGCCACCTCATTCCAGTGGTGGCTGGGGCCAAATGCAAAGGGGGTCGGGCCAAAAATACACACACAGAGAACAACATATTGTAGCTGTAAACTCTCACTGCCAGTAACTAAGCCTTAGGAAAGGCATGTCAACCTTTTAGAATGGGGGGGGGACTGCAGACAATCTGGGAAAACAGTAAGCCATTGGTGGGTGGGGGAAAGGGGGTGTGGCTAGGGAAAGGGGGCATGACCATCTTGGGAAACCTGATTTGGCCCCAGGGCCTGAGGTTTCCCACACCTGTGCTACAGCATCCTTCTCTCAGACGGACAGCTGCTAGTGCTACCAATCAAAAGACATTGTACAGCTATTCCATCTTTGCCTCCTTAATGGCTTTTCTGTAGTTAAAAAAGAAGAAGATGGAAAACCCAGTGGAAAAACATGGGACAGTTACAAATGGAAGAGGAAGTTGTCTGAGAATGAGGCAGGGTGATTGCACAATAAAAACTTCTATGGGTTCCAACTGCAGGTGTGTACCAGACCTGGAGATGAGCATATAGAGCACGTGTGTCTATAGTAATAGCCGAA
Source organism: Heloderma suspectum (assembly GCF_057233095.1). Taxonomy (NCBI): domain Eukaryota; kingdom Metazoa; phylum Chordata; class Lepidosauria; order Squamata; family Helodermatidae; genus Heloderma; species Heloderma suspectum. The sequence goes on from NC_139462.1 coordinate 78,611,995, forward strand.
TATCAGCTTCTTCACCATGGTGTGGCAAACTTTGTTGTGGTTCAGGCTGCAATCTTGTGCCCACTTACCTGGGAGTAATCTCCACTGAAATCAGTGGGACGTATTTCTGAGTAGACATGTATAGGATTGCACTGTCAAGCAGCCAGAGTGTCTTGATACTTAATAAGTTTGGAGAGCCTGGAAATTACATTTGCTGGGAGCTTGTTTATTTGATGTGCCAAATAATATATACATTTTGTTTATCTGAGTGTAAAAAGAAACCCCTGTTTCCTAGATAACAGGGCAATGTACATTTGGAAGCAAAGGTTTCCAAAACTCTGTAGTGGTAGCATGCCCTTTGGATAAAAAGTTGATGGGTTGGAAAAGGCACTGAAGCTTTTCTGGTTTCTCTTTCTCCTCTCCATGGTTCCATGGCTCTGCTTTCCTCCATTCGAAGTAAAAAATAAATTGCTTCTTTCCAGAGCTGTCAATTTCCTGCTACATTCCATTAGCTTGAAAGGATATTTGGGGATACTTTCATATGTCATGCAACTGGTATCGAATCAGGTCAGCACATACACTCCAATGGCCAATTTTGTCCGTGCCAAATCAGCAAACTGGCTCCTCTGTTCTGCAGCAAGTCTCACAATAAACATGGGGTCTGTTTGGCTGGTTATCGTTCATGTGATTTCACTGGCCAATATTAGCTAACTAGGTACGGATAGGCTGGAAACTATTGAAAGCCTAGTACTGCCGTCCTCAACCTGACAGCTCCTCCAGATGTGTTGGACTACAACCACCATTATCTCCATCAAAGGACTGTGCTGGCTGGGAGTGATGGGAGTTGTAGTCCAACACAGCTGGAGAGTGCCAGGTTGGGGAAGGCTGGTATAGTAGTAGTATTGAATAGCCATGGATAGCAGCTCCACAGGATTACACAATTCTGTTGTCAAGCGGTTGGTTGCAGTCAGTTACTGGATTCACACAACATGCTAACCCACACTCAGTGTTCGAGTGTGAGTTGTTGTTGAACCATGGGTCATTGTGTTGCCTCAGCACAGTGCTACAGGGTGGCTTCTTAACCATGCATTGTGGCTTATTTTTCTAGAAGAAGCCACCTTAAGAACCCATGGTTTGTTGTTGGATTGTTCAGAGTGGTTAACAAGCCACCCTGTGGAAAACAAGCTGCATTCAAGCAACATGATAACCCAATGTGCAGAAACCGCACTGCATTCAGACAACACAGTAACCCATGGTTCAACAACAACATACGGTTCAACAACAATCCATGCTCAACCACGGGGTGTGGGCTAGTGTGTTGTGTGAAGCCAGCCAATGTTGGATATCAGGATCCCATATTACAAAGTCTGCCTCAAAATGAAAATTGGCTTTCCTTACATAATGCTATATTTATTATAAAATGGGTTCCCTAAACTATCATGAATTCCTTTTCAACTGAAGAAGCCCAGGGTAATTGCTTGAGCCCAAACACATTTTCTGCTGAAATATAAGGAAAATAAAATGAACAGGAGAAGGAGAGGTTGCCTGTTGCCCAGGGCGAACTACTTGAATCTGTCAATACAATATTGATTTAAACAACTTGACTTTCAAATCTAAGGATGGGGGATGAACAAATCTAGATGGAGAAATTAGAATTTGCCATTCCCTTATGAAGAAAGGTTAAAAGATATTACTTTTTTTTTAAAGTGTAATACAGTTCTCTCAAGAACTTTGACCCCAATATTTAGCTGAATACAGGGCTAAAATAACAATGTTTTCATAATGGTTTGATTTGTAATATTTCCCCACTTAGTTGCACTGCCTTTGATTGTACGATATGTTAACTTAGGGAAGTACATAGAAGAATATAAGAAGAGCTATGCTGGATCAGACAAAAGAACTATCTAGTCCAGCATTCTGGTCCCACAGTGGCCAACCAGCTGCCTGCAGGAAGCCTAGAAGCAGGACATGACCATATTAGCACCCTCCTGCTTTTGTTCCCCAGCAAGTGATATTCAGGAATGAAGCAAGTTCTGGAGAGTCATGAGACCCTCCTGATCAATATGGGATGGGTCCATGGGAGAACTGCTGCGGGAGAAGAAAATTGCCCTAAATTAGGCTTGGATTCTAAGATCAGTTAATTTAGGGTGCAATCCTATGCATGTTTAGACAGAAAAATGTCCTACAACTCCCAGCATGCCCCTGCCAGCATGGGTGACTGGGGCATGCTGGGAGTTGTAGCACTTTTTTTCTGTCTAAACATGCATAGGGTTGCGCACTTAAGGAAATTCACAGAAGGAAAATTTCCCCTTCTCTCCCACCAACCCCAGCAGCACCCATCCCATATTCTGCAGGATGGCTGAGGGTAAAATTATTGATTGCTTTAACCACATGATAATTGCAGTGACCACAATATCCTGAAGGTGTGGAAGTGCTGGTATCATTCATCGAATGGGGAATCACCACCAATCATGGCATCTAATGCAAATACCTGGATCAGAGATGATCAAAAGCAAACAATAATACGGCAACTGGCATTATCAGTTTGAATTTATCTGTTGGTTTATTTACATTTATTAAATACCTCATGCAGTAAATTTTCCCAGGCATTTTAACATTGAAAAGATAATGGTAATAATAAAAATGACGATGATACAATAAAATCAATAATATTAAACTAATAAACATACCACCACAGCATAAAATACAATATCTGGTATAACGAATAAAACCAAATTGCAGGGGCTAAAATAATAAACAACAAAAAATAGTAAAATATTGTAAAAGACTTTAAAAGATGTCAGAAGTCTGGGAGAACAGGAAAATCTTAGCTAGGGATGTTGAAGAAATCTACTGTGGACCCAAATGCGTCCAAATTCCCAGGAATCTGACCTCCAGATTCTGCAGTGGATTGGCACCCCCTTACCTGGTGCATCTGCCATAGTTTGCTTGGTGGCACCCCAGCTGTCTAAAAGGCGCAATATCATGGGGAAATTACGGCTGTAAATTGCATAGTTTACAGCATTTGTGGCCCTAAAGCACTTCCTTCTATGTAAACTGCAGAGTAAAGGGCTGCAATTTACATAGAAGGAAGTGCTTTAGAGCAGCAAATATTGTAAACTACACAATTTACGGCTCTAATTTTCCCATGATAGGCTAATTGCAGTGGCCATTAACCTATCATGTCCTTTAGACAGCTGGAGAGCTACCCCGCAAACTACAGTGGATGTGCCAGGGCTCTGGGGAAATCTGTGGGGCTCTAAGTGGCCTGGATTTCCCTGCGGTAGACTCATCCACCAGAAATTGCGGGGTTCACCCATCCCTAGTCTTAGCCTGGCACCAAAAAGATAGCAGAGTGGGAACCAGGCGAGCTTCCTTTGGGAGAGCATGCCAACACCAGCAGGGTCACCACTGAAAAAGCCTTTTCTCTAGTTACCACTGTCTGAGCCTCAGAATGAATTTGGGAATACTTTATCTCATCTATTCTCTTATTATGAATAGAGAGAACAGACCCCAGACCCTGTCAGATAGAAGACTGAGGTACACACTACACAGTCTGCTAATAGTGCATAGTGTAGTTTTCCTTACTCCTGTGTAAGTGTGCACAGCCCCATTTTGGATTGGGACCATGGCACTCCGGGATGGAGGATTAAACCTTCCCCCCACCCATTTCCCACCTGGAATTCCACCCCCACCCCCAGGAAGGGGGGCTTAAAAAGAGAAAGCAAGAAAGTTTCCAGTGGGGCCATCTTCCTTTATGGCACAGAGGAGAGAGGACCACTTGCGCAGCAACTGCGACCTCGATTGCCTGGCCGTTTTGCAGGAGGGCAGCTTTATCTTGACCCCTCCCACTGTAGTCAATGGAAGAGAATCTCCAGGCTGGCACAGAGTCCGGTTGTTTCTGTGGGCATGTTGGGAAAATGAAGGGACTTTGGAGGTGGCACCATCATGCCTGCTGCTGACATGCCCCCAACATGCCCCACTTTCCTCCCTACTGCCAGTTAGGGGTGCCAGGCAAATCTGCAACAGAACCAAATGAGTTCAGATTTTTATGAATCCAACCCATGGATTCCGCAGCAGGCCAGCTTTTCCCCTTGTGGGAGGATTCCATGGACGTGTGGGCTGGCTTTCTGCCTTTCCCAAATGTAGCACAAATTTTGCCATAGAAAAATATGCAACATTTAAAAAACCCGGCCAAAAAAATGCATTTCCCCCATATGCTAAAGCATGAAAATGCGCATTTGGGGGGTATTTGCACTTTTCGCATATGCAAATTTGCACAAATTTGGAAACAAAAAAAATCTGATTCTGTCAATGGGCGGATGATGGAATGAAAGGTGCCTGACAACGTGCAAAACACAGATGGAATGGACTTTGCACAATCCGTGCATCCCTACTGCCAGTGGAATATCTATGGCAGTGAAGCTTTCTGCCAGCGTGCCAGGAAACTTTCAACAGTGTACGATCCTGCTGGCATGCCACTTTCTGTGCCAGTGGAACAGCATTTACCCCACTTCCTGAGGTCCCTCAGTTGGCTTCTGGCTGAAGTGAGACTGCTCCCTAAATTGTTTCTTAAACTTAATGGCTGAAAATATGTGGCCTAAAATCTGAGGCTCAACTTAAACCATTGCAGAAAAATGTCACCATAAAGTGAGAGCCTGTCATTCTTCCATGGCTGCTGGGTCTCATAAATGCACCCTTAACATGATGAAATAGAGAGCTAAATCATGGCAAAATATTTACTGTCAGCAAAAATGGTTCATCATCTGCCTATAGATATATTTTACCATTTATAAGAATGGTGTTTTTTTCCAGCTTCGTTGCTGGAATTTCAATCTTTTAATCTTTATGCATTCATTAATATAATAAAGGTGGTTTACAATAAAAAATCTTAATAGCAAAACCATTGAACAAACATGATAAAAGCCAGACATCAGATTCAACACATATATAGGGAGGCGCAATTCATCTTTAAATTAATATTTGTGATTAATACTCTTGATTAGTTCTTTTGCCTACGTTTATTGGTGATGTGATGTAAAATTGGCATTTTAAGCAATTAGCAGTGCAATCCTAATGGGGTCACAAAGAGTCGGACACGACTTAACGACTGAACAACAATAGTGCAATCCTATGCATGTCTATTCAAAAGTAAGTCCCATTGAGGAATGTATTCCCAGGTAAGTGTGTATAGGGTTGCAGCCTAAACAATTAAAAAAATGTATTTGCCAAAAAGGCATTCATCAGTTATAGTTTCTGTGGGCCAAAACGCAGATGACTTTAATTCTGCATCTAGCAGCTATGTCTTTTCTTCATTTTTAGTCTGGAGTAAGTGCAGGGGTTCTGATCTGGATCATAAGTGTCCTACCCCAAATGCTAGAGTCCTGATCTGTAGTGGGAGCCAAGCACCTAGTCTAGAGTAAAAATGAAGACAAGGCGTAGCTGCAAGACACAGAATTAAACCCACCTTTCCTCTAAGGAGCTCAGTGCAGCATATATGGTCCTCTTCCCTATTTTATCTTCGCAACAACCCTGTGAGGTAGGCTAAGCTGAGGGTTGGTGACTGGCCCAAGGCCACCCAGAGAGGTTTATGGCTGAGTAGGGATTTGAAACCTAACCCCGCAATAGCTTGAGTTCAACAATAACAGTACAGAGTTGGTGCCTAAGAGACTGAGCTACAAATCAGGAAGTCTCCAGTTTGACTCTCACCTTGTCATGCACTCACCAGGTAGCCTTAGGCAAGCCATCCTCTCTTAGCCTCAGCCCTCCCATCTGTCATATGGGGGATAATAATAGTGACTTACCTTTCAGAGTTGTTGTAAGCATTACAGCTCCATAATGCAGACAACACACTTTGAATGCTTGAAAGCACTGTGCAAATATTAAGTATTATTACAGGTGAAAGCTAATTCTTTCAAGTGGGTGTACCTCTTTACATCTCTCTATCTTATTCTGGGTTAGGGTGTTCCTTTTCCTTTACTATGACATTATTCTAATGCTACAAAACTTTTGTAAGCTGCAGTAGGCCTCTGCAGTAGGCATACATACAAGTGCGAGTACCTAAGAAAAGCTTTTGAAGATCAGCAACTTTGGGTTGTCTCATTGTCTTAGTGAGTGAGTGTGTGTGTGTGTTCATGTTCTTTCTTTTGTTTGCTTTTAATTACTCATTGGTTAAATTAGCCACCTATAGAGCACACTGCTCTCCAGGTAATGAGAGGGAAAGTTCACTGACTGCATTTGCTTTCTTTTCTCTCCCCCCTCCCCCACCACTTGCTGCCTGAACCCAGCAAAAGGATTGGCTGATTCTGCAGAAATCTTTTTGTGCATGTGTAAAGCATTTTATTTTCCCTCGAGTGTAGGCATGGGGCCATGCTTTGATTTAGAAGGCAGTGCGAGTTGGGGGGAACACTCTGGAGACACAGAGAATGCAAAAATGGAAACTTTTACACACACACACACTAAACAGCAATGCAAAATGGACAGAAAGGTGAACTAATGAAACAATCTTTGAAGGAATAATTTCCAGAAGGTAAGCCATGTTGAGTCTTTTGCAGCAAAAACAACAAAATGTTTTGTGGCACCTTTACAGGCTAACTTGTTTATTCTGGCATAAGCTTTTGTGGACACTGCCCTCTTCAGCAGATGCATGAAGCATTATCTGATGGGATGCATCTGATGAAGTGAGCCAGTGTGGTGTGGACTGCCAGTGTGGTGTCAAAGAATCATAGAATAGTAGGGTTGGAAGGGGCCTATAAGACTATCGAGTCCAACCCCCTGCTCAGTGCAGGAATCCAAGGCAAAGCATCCCTGACCGATGGCTGTCCAGCCTCGTCTTGAATGCCGCCAGTGGGGGAGAGCCCACCCCCTCCCTAGGTAATTGGTTCCATTGTCGTATTGCTGTAACAGTCAGGACGTTTTTCCTGAAGTTCAGCCGGAATCTGGCTTCCTGTAACTTGAGCCCATTATTCCGTGTCCTGCACTCTGGGATGATCGAGAAGAGATCCTGGCCTTCCTCTCTGTGACAACCACTGAAGTACTTGAAGAGCGCTATCATATCTCCCCTTAGTCTTCTCTTCTCAAGGCTAAACATGCCCAGTTCTTTCAGTATCTTTTCATAGGGCTTTGTTTCTAGTTCCCTGATAATCTTTGTTGCCCTCCTCTGAACCCTCTTCAGTTTGTCTGCATCCTTCTTAAAATGTGGTGCCCAGAACTGGACACAGTACTCCAGATGAGGCCTAACCAGTTCTGAGTAGAGGGGAACTAGTACTTCCTGGGATTTGGAAGCTATGCTTCTATTAATGCAGCCCAAAATAGCATTTGCCTTTTTTGCAGCCACATCACATTGTTGGCTCATATTCAGCTTGCGATCTACAACAATTCCAAGATCCTTCTCGCTTGTCATGTTGTTGAGCCACGTATCCCCCATCTTGTAACTGTGCATTTGGTTTCTTTTTCCTAGGCGCAGAACTTGGCATTTATCCCTATTAAATTTCATTCTGTTTTCTGCCCAGCACTCCAGCCTATCAAGATCACTCTGAATCTCGTTTCTGTCTTCCAAGGTATTAGCTATCCCACCCAATTTTGTGTCATTTGCAAATCTGATCAGCATTCCCTGCACCTCCTCCTCCAAGTCATTAATAAAAATGTTGAAGAGCACTGGGCCAAGGTACCCCACTCGTTACCTCTCCCCAGCCTGAGAAGATCCCACTGATAAGCAGTCTTTGAGTCCGATTCTATAGCCAACTGTGGATCCACCTGATCGTTGTTTCATCTAGCCCACTTTGAGCTAGTTTGCTAATCAGGATATCATGGGGCGCTTTGTCAAAAGCTTTGCTGAAGTTGTGGTATATTATGTCAACAGCATTCCCACAGTCCACAAGGGAGGTTACCTGATCAAAAAAATGAGATCAGATTAGTCTGGCAGGATTTCTTCTCGTGAAGTGCTTAGAGTGTTGGACTGGGACCAGGGAGGCCTGGGTTCAAGTCCCCACTCAGCCATGAAGCTCACCGGGTGATTTTGGGCCATTGAGTCTCAGATTAACGTATCCTACAGGGTTGTTGTGAGGATAAAATGCAGAGGAGGAGGAGGAGGATTGCATGCACTGGCTTGGGCACCTTGGTGGAAAAAGCAGGATATAAACGTTACCATTAACCATTGTACCCAGCATTAAAACAAGCTGGGTACAGTCCATGACAGCTTATGTCAAAATTAGAGCTGTGCACAAATGGCCTCTCAAAATTCTCTAGCCTATTTGTGGGCAGAGAAATTGCAGGGACAATTTCACCGAATTTCTCCTAGGAGGACAAATTATCTGACTTTTTCTCACAGATAGGACTCACTACTGGCAAGGATTGTAGCACAGGTTCTTTCTTTTTCCCTAAGGGTTTTTGGTTTATTGCACTGCTCCTGCAAGTGGCAACAGCATCAACTATGTTGAGGCTTCCACTTTTCTGAGGCAGAATTTTGAATTTATTTTGGTTTATGAGCTTCCCTAATCACTGCGAGGTGGCTGAGGGTGCTGTGTGTGTTTTCTCTCTTGAGTACACATCCTTCAATTGCTCTGCTGTCTCCCAGGCCACCTGCACTTCCTGAACTGAAAACCTCCATGGGAGGAATTGCCTCATGATGTCTTTCTCATGATGGCTTTAACCAAAGTGTGGGAAGCCAAGGAGGCTACAGGCTGCCTCAGAGATTATTGTACGATGACAGACAGGACACTCATGCACATTCCTCAGCCACCTCATAAGTAAGGTAAGCACAAGAACCCCAAACCCAACCCATGAGAATTTCTCTGAAATTTCTCCTCCTTTGAATTTCTTTTCAAAAGCGATTTCTTTTCAATTAAATTAAATGAGAATGGTAAAAAAAAAAAAATGGAAGAAATTTTCAGCACAGCACTAGTCAAAATAGATTACAATAAGAAAAGTGGGCTATAAACCATGAAAGGTTATGCCAAAATAGATTTGTTAGCCTTTAAAGTGCTCAAGGCTCTTTGTAATATTTGCATTTTAAGGGGAGCCCATTATAATTCTGGGATTTTTTCACACACACGCACACACGCACACACACACACACTATTTGTACAAAGCTCGCTTTGGCCTCTCTCCTCCCCTTGCTCAGCTGGCTGGCCAAGGCTGTGATGCAGCTCGCACTCCCAGACTCAGCTCTGCACCTGTGACCATCCCCTTGCTGCATCCTCACTTCCCTGAAAGGGAGGGAGACGAAGCCAGAGACTGTGGGCTGCCCCTTACCCCTGCTCCCGTCTTCTGCTTTGTGTGTGTGGGCCAGTTCACACAATCACAGTTGCTGTCCCCACCCCCAAGCAAGCTATGCCACCCGAGTTCAGATGACATGGCAAGCCACACCACCAAGGGTCATTAGGGAAATCCAGCTGGCACGCAACCAGCAGGCCAGGGTTAACAAGCCACCATGGCTTGTTAACCATGCCGCGATCGTGCAAACTGGGTCTCTGGGTCTTCAATGTTTATGCATGCAGTGATCCTGTCCTTGCTGTTAGTTGCTCATTTTGAATGTATTTTTGTGCAGAATTTCTTTCTGGGAATGAGACTTCTGTGCCAATCAGCAGGGACCTGACATTGTATGTACAGACCGCATCCATTCTTTGATCAGCCTGGCCAGGGCTGCCATGTAGGCATCACTAAAAGGGAGAGAATGCAACGTCAAAAAAAGGAAGACAAGAGAGAATGCAGATTTGCACAATATTTGCATATGCATATGGAGCTCATTTATAGGTATCCTTGATGACAGTTTAGAAATAATAGAAATACAATTTCATAGTGGAGAAGAGTGTGGCCAGGTGACCTGTGTGCCTGCTGCTCACTTTGCTGCCCAGAATGGATGGGCAATGTCAAAGGCCCTGTTCTCCCTTCTTATGGTTCTTTATCTTTAGTCTGGACTTGGGCTGGATACCCATTCTAACAGAAGACACCTCTGAACAGAGAACTGTGTCTGACAGCTCTTCAGATAGAGGACTGTCTTCTGCAAAGTAGGACACATGGATTGGCCACCCTTAGACTGACAAGTGCTATAAGTGACGTCTGAGTTTGGCTGGGCCTGACTGGAAAGCCATGGGGAGGGGGAGTGCTGATGTCACCGTGGGAATCTGAGCATCAGTCAGCACTGGCATGAGTCAGGATTGAGGCTGCAGGTGTAAACCAAATCTTCGGTATTGGGGGAACAAGGAATTGGCCTGCCTGCAGCCAAGCCCATTCTGCAGCCCTGCAAATCTGATGCACAAGACAAGGGTGTAATGAGTGTACCTTTCTGCTAGCCTTGTGACGGAGTTCTTCGGGCACCATTCATTCCAATGGTTATTCCAAAAGTCATTCCAACTATCTGGGTTTCACAAGCATCACCTCTTTTAATTCAAGATGACACTAAACTTAGGTCACCAGCTGTAAGGTCACTGCATTCCAATATCACAGGACTGGAAGCTAAAAACGTCGCATTTAACATTGACAAAAATGAGCTTATTTGGTATTATTCTTCCACCTAAATTAGAACAATGGCTTTGAATAGGAAAGCAAGGCTTTATGGTGTGTCCAAATATTTGCCATGCATGACTTACAGGTTTAAACTGTAGGCAAAGCTCACCTTCCTCACCTAATTGTTGAAGGAAGTCTGCACTCTATTCACGTTCACATATCCCTTTGCGAACACAAGGCAGTGACCACCAGCAGAAAAGCTGTCAAATTGCTGGGCTTATACTCCCACCTACTGGTGAAAAGGATGAAATTTAGTTTAAAACTCTATTATGGAAAAATTCCAAAATCCATATTAGTGTAATGCCAACCAAAGGATCACCAAAAATGTGCAAGCTTTCACAAACTCTGTTAGGCAAGAAGTTATAAAAAGCCATTTTGGCTGGGTCGGAGGAATGGGGTGGGGGAAAACTGATTTCTTTTTTACAAGCCTTTTGTTTAAATGCAATTTCAACTCTAGGACCTGGAAACAGTGGCCCTGTTCAGTTGTTTGGTACCCATGGATACTGAATGAATGGATGGGCTCTCTAAAATAGGCCTGGCTTGCCCACCCACTAGACATCAATATGCACACCAGCCATACCAGCAACAGTACCAACAGGGATCAGAAAAACCAGCTGTAAAGCTGGAAACTAGAATCAAGAAAGAAACAGCTGCACTCTTTGAATTTCCAACATGTTTCATTACTGGTCTTTATCAAGGGAAAAAACTCTGAGAGATTATTCTGGAAGATTCCCTCTCCCTTGCTTCTACTGAAGAAGACTGAAAAGTATTCTGCCTTTCCCACCCACTAGACATCAGTATGCACACCAGCCATACCCCCAGTTGATGAGCGTTCACAGACCAAGGGAGGCAGCCCTAAAGACACACATTGGTACATGCATGGGTCCCCTTCAGGGTAACCCTGATCATCACCTCATGGCATGACTGATGTCCATGTCAACATTAGGGATGTACGGATTTTGTAAAATCCATTCCACCTGTGTTTCGCAGATTGTCAGGTGCCTTTCGTTCCATCGTCTGCTCTTTGGTGGAATTGGATTTTTTCCAGTTGACTGAATTTGCACAAATTCACATTTGCACAAAGTCACACTTGCACGAATGTGCAAATCCCCCCACCCCAAATGCTCAAATCCTCCCGAAATGTGCATTTTCACACATTAGCCTATGGGGAAATGCACATTTTTGGCCAGTGTTTTTTTTAATTTTACATATCTTTCTATGACTAAATTTGTGTGAAGTTCTGGAAAATAAAAAGAATGGTCCACAAGTCCACATAATGCATGTGACTTGGGAAAAGCTGGTCCATTGTGGAATCTGTAGGTCAGATTCATAGAAATCCAAACTCATTTGATTCTGTTGCAGATTTCTCAGACATCCCTAATCAGTAGGGCTGTGCACCGCTATGACCCAAGGCCCAAACCCCAAGTCGAAGCGGGCTGCTTCAGACTTTCTGAGGCGAAGTGGAGGGGGCACAAAGTGGCCCAGAGCAGGTTGGGGGCTCAGCATGCTTCAGCCCCTGGCCCAACACCCCCCCCGGCACCTCCAGGCCCTTACCTGAGTCGCCTTCTTCTTGCCACTGCTGCCTCTGCTGCCACCCCACCGCCGCTGCGTCATTGCATCGCCTCCTGAGGCCTGGACGCTTAGTGACTCTTCTTCCAGGGAGTCACCATTTTTAAAATGTCAACTTCCTGGAACTTCCAGGAGGTTGCCATTTTAAAAATGACGACTTCCTGGAAGAAGAGTTGCCATGCGTCCAGGCCTCAGGAGGCGGCAGAGGCGGCAAAGACAGCAGCAAAGACAGCAGCAGCGGGTGGCAGCGAAGGTGACAGCAGCGAAGGTGGAACAACAGAGAAGGTGGCTGTGGCAGCAGATGTGGAGGTGGCACAGATAAGGAGCTGGGGGGGGGCGTCAGAGGGGACCTGCTTCGGGTTCAGGGCTGAGGCGGGTCAGGGGGGCCCGAACTTCCCCAAGCTGGATCGGGCCCGCCTTGCAGCTTCCGAGTCAGATTAGGTGGTCCCTGCACAGCCCTACTAATCAGCATCAAGGGTCGGGGAGCCTCTGGCTTTTAGGCCAAACTTTGCGGGCCAAATTTGGCCCACCAGGCCAGCCCACCCAGCCTGCAGGGCTTCAGGCATCTTCCCCTTCCTCAAGTCCCACCCCCTGAGGAACAGCAGGCATCCCCCTGCGTGACTCTCCCAATATGCGAAATGTTTTGCCTGTCCTGTGTCCTCCTGAAGGGGAGAAGGAGGAGGGAGTCAAAGCCACCCTGACCAAGGTGGTGGCTGAAAGAGTGCTCCTCTGGCCTGTGCCTCAGTCAGGACCAGCTTCGCTGCATGCAGCCAGGAAAACCCATGCACCATGAAGCCAGGTCCTCAACTGAAGCACTGGCTGGAGAGGCTCCAGCCAGCACTTTGGCTGGGGACCAGATGGCCACCCCCCCCCACCCCAATGCAGAGGGCTTGGTATGAGGTCATCTAACCCCCCACCAACAAAGAGTTCAACACTCCTGATTCAGAGGTGGGGCTAGCCATTCCAAAAAGCCCCTTCATGAACCCATGTGTACGAAACAACTGAATCAGGCAGCAAGTCTCTTGATTATAGAACTATTAAAGAACGTTTGGCCCTGCGTATTGAGATATTAGGATTACTTCAAAATAGGATTACTTCGACTGTGGTATTTCATTCCATAACTGCATAGGTACATCTGTATCCCTCTAATGGTCTCAAGTATTATCTTAAAACCCAAGCATAACAGTTCATCCTCTAAAATTCCATTGATTTCCATTTAACCAGATTTCCTGTCAACAGCAGCAATGTGTTTGCGGTAAATAGGTTTCCGTTCACCAATCAGCTGGACCGGGTACACAGCAAGATGGTGCACAGGGAAAAATGAGAGTGAGGACAGATCTACACTTTGTGTCATATCATTACAATCCCATCGTGGTAACACTATATCCCTCTTGCACATTTATACCTCGTCAGACACACTATGACATTTGTTGCGGTATATTGGATAACGTGGAATAAAAAGCAGGAAATGACACAACAAAAGTGGTATATCGAATGTGTAATGTGCCCTAACAGTCATCAGTGCACTTCAAAAGCACTATAAAGCAGTAGTGTAGATCTAGCCTATATCTAGTGACAAGGCCATGCATGTGGAAATGTGTGCATCACCTACCCCCTGTGTACATGTGGGTTTTTGGATAGCCATGACCTAACCACTGTGTATGCAGATTGCAGATCCCTGAATGGAAACAATAAAGTGCAACCGAGAAATATTAAAATCAGTGGGACTTTTGTCAGTGACTTCAGGGGGATGTGGATTGTATCAGTAGATTTTTTTCTCCCTTACTAATATACCTAATGAAGCTTGAAATTAACATATTTTGTCTAGTTCTTTGTTTGCAACAAGATTACTGAAAATGTTATCGGGGCTTGAGGAATTGTACTTGGCTCGCCACATCGTATTAATATGTGGCATTCTTGTGATGGATTCTAGATATTCAAACTTTTTTTAAAAATTGTTAAGTTAGTGTTTTATTTCTGAAATATACCACATAATTTCTGTATAAAATTATAGCTGGACAATGCCCGTTTAATTTATTTGTTGGGGGGCGGAATAGGGAGAGTGTATTTTTAGAACACATATTTTATACCTATCTCACATTAATATCGTACATTTATTTGAAGGAAGGAAGAATTACAGCAAATTCATCTTGCTGAAGGCTCAAAAGGCAATGGAAAGTTTAACACCTTACCTGATGGTTCAGTGCAGATATTATCTTGCTAACTGGAAATGTGCTAGGGAGAATACTGTTAGACGAGAGTGGTTTTGATAATGAAACATGCTATGAGATTCTGGCTCTCCTTGTACATTTTCACTGTGCTTAAGTCAAGTGTGGTGTTATCAAGAAGGTCATAATCTGTTTCTTTGCTTGCCGGAGTTCTTTTCTATTTGCCCAAGTCAGCACTTTAGCAGGAAACTAGCACAGGATTGGCCAAACTAGAATGAGATCCTGCACTGATTTTGAGCTGTTTAAAATCAGCAAATGCAGGACAACAGCATATCAGTCAGATGGAGGACCAAATAGGTGTCTAATTCTATGGACTTGCTTTAGTTGTAGTGTACATGACAGGGGTGTTGAACCTCTTTCAGCCTGAGGATTGAATTCAGTTCTGGGGGCTGCATTCTAGTGGTGGGTGGGGGTGAAGGCAAAAGGGGACAGAACCAAATGCAAAGGGGGCAGGGCCAAAATGCCCCAAATACCAGCATATTTTTGCTTAAAGTTCTTACTGCCAGTAACTAAGCCTTAGGAGAGGTATTTTAACCTTTGAGAATGGGGTGGGGATGGGGGATCTGTGCAAAAGCTGGAAAACCACCAAAATAATCAGTGGTTGGGGGAAAGCGGGTGTGGCCAAGGGAAGGAGGTATGGCCTGGGAACCTGGAGGACTGGATTGGGACCTAGGAGGGGCAGACTTGGACCTGAGGTACAACCACCCTGTTATATGGCTTTAGCTATAGAACCAGTAACATGAACCACTCTGACAAAAGCACAATCCAGCATCTTTCAGTACTGAGAAACCTGCTCCCAACCAACTGCACAAACTAAGGCTGTGCTACAGCAAGGTCAAACTAGATGTGAGGTGGACTGTGTGACTGGTCCTTACACGCTTCCTTCTTCTTTACTTAATAGTTGCTGCATCTGGAGACATCTGGATTGGGACCAAGTGTGCAGAGAGGTAGACTTTAACCCTTTGACCTGTCTCAGTCTTGATCCAGATTTCCACCCCGTTAGGGTGATAAACTGCCATTCTCTCTGCCAATAGTCCCAGCAGCTTTCCTATTCCCGGACAACATATCAAATGCATGTCATGACATTTTTCCTTTTCACCTTCCAGTGCTCGCAGCTTTAAAATGATTTAGTACTGCTATTGCTTCAACTCCAAAGAACCTCCCATGGTGACAATTAGCTGGGAAATCATAAAAATATAGAAGAAAATGCCAGTCCTCTTTTCTGATTGAATCAATCCATCATGGATTGATTTAACATTGGTGGCACTCTCTTTAGCAGTAGTTAATCCAGGATTGCTTTAAAAAATACAGAAGCTGTAAGACTGCCCTGAGATTCTGGGAACAATCTCTTCATCTGAATCACTGGACTGCCTCAGCAGTTGTGTTAACAAGGTGTGGAATGGAATAGCCAGATCCTACTTCTGACTTTCTTGGCACAGTTCTACTCCATTACCGATTCACTCCTTCACAATTCTGGCCTGCAGCACAGGAAAATCAGTCAGGCAAGAAAAGAAAGTGTCCCCAGGATAGTCATCTGGCATTTTTAAGGAAATAGTTCTTCTGTTTTTAAGGCTCTGGACTTGTGTTGCTTTTCTTCCCATGATTTCAAAGGGAACTATACTTGTAAGGAAAGTTCTCTGATTTATTACCTCCATCCATGTGTGTATGCTTTTCTGTTTGACTTGTCAGCAAAGGGTCTTTCAGGGTGGCCTTGTTTGATTGATCAGCGTTTCTTCCCTGCCCCTGGTGGTAACTGAACACAACATTTCTTTTGAAGTTAGGAAATGAAGCTAGTACTGATTCACAAATACGCACCTGAAGTGAAGGATAGCCAGAAGGATCCATTTAGCTGCAGTGTGCCACTCACCGTGTTAGAGCAACATGACATCAAGGGGCTTGTTGTCACCACAGCAAAATCACAGTGCTCTCCTCACACTATTTTTATCATTTTTATTATTAAGTAGAGAGAAAGAAAACAGATCACTTATGCCTAATAGTCATTTTAGCTTCTTATTATCCTACACAGCCTTTTCACTTTCAATAGTAGGTATGAAGTACAAAGTAACACTGCTATGCTCTTTTACAAAACTACTCGGTCTTGTTACTTTTTATTTTGAATGCATACTTAGGGCACAATCCTATGCATGTTTAGAGAGAAAGGTTCCTACAAATCCCAGCATTCCCCAGCCAGTCATGCTGGGAGATATAGGACTTTTTTCTGTCTAAACACGCATAGGATTGCACCTTGTAAGTGTAGTTATTTGGCACCTCCAGAAGCCATTTCCCTCCCCTTGAACCTATACTTCAAAGAAACCAATACTATGAAGGCAGGATTGATTTCAAGGTTATTTAGAGCTTATTAAATAATGCTTATGAAAGTTTATTCTGCCTTCCCAAGATATATGGACAGACTGTGTCTGGAGTATGTTTCCTGCTTATTATGGGCATGCCCAAATAGAAAAGACCCATAAAAAGATATGGAGGCATGACAAGCAGAGTGAGACACAGAAGGATGTAGCTGCAGTGACAACTTCTGAGAGCCAAGTCAGGCATCTGTGCCCCAGTTGCCAAGAGCAAACCCATACAGCCCCAGTTCTTTAAGTGTGCTGTCCTATGCTCACTTTCCTAGGAAAAAGTGCCACTGAATATATTGGGTCTTACATCCAAGTAAACAAGCATTCTGCACTGTGTGTGTGAGAGAGAGTGAATATACATACATACATACATATATACATACATACATACACACACACACACACACACATTTCATAGGCATGCATTAAAACTGATATATCCAAATGTATGCAGCTTCGTTTTTTCTTTTCCTAATTTTGTTTTGTTTTGTTGAAATTTCACAATAAATTTTTAAAAGGATATTGTAGAGTTGGAAAAGGTGCAGGAAAGGGTAACTATAATTATTATAGGGCTGGATGAACTCTCCTGTGAGGAAAGGTTACAATGTCTGGGACTGTTTAGCTTTGAAACAGCTACATGCACTTTTCATATGTATCTGCCCAGACCCTAAGATCCTTTTCAGAGGCTCTTCTCTGTGCACTCTCACCGAATAAGGTGAGGCGGCTACTAAGGAGAGGGCCTTTTCAGTGGTGGTACCCCAGTTGTGGAATTATCTCCCAGAGAGGCTGACCTGACACATACAATGTGGTCTTTTTGGAACCAGGTAAAGACCTTTTTATTTCCCTGAGATTTTTAGCCCTTCCGTTTCAAGAATTGTGTTAGTGCCTTTTAGATCTTTGCACTTCTGCTGGCTTTCATCTAGATCCCTACTTTGGTTTTATTCTGTTTAAAACATATGGCTTTAATATTATGTTTTACTGTGTTGTATTTTATGGTTTTAAGTTTTATCTGTGAACCACCAAGAGAGCTTCAGTTAATGGGCAGTATAGAAACAGAATAAATACATAAAATAAATACATAGAAAAAAGGCAAGCGGTAGGGGAGGCGGTGGAATGACAGAAGTGTACAAAATTATGTGTGGTGTACAGAAAGTGGACAGATGTTTTACTTCCTCTCCAGTAATAACTGAACCAGGGCTCATCCCATAAAGCTGAATGCTAGGGGATTTAGGACAAATAAAAGGAAGTACTTCTTCACGCAGTGCATACTTAAGTTGTGGAATTTGCTAGCACAAGTTGTAGTGATGGCCACCAACTGGGATGGCTTTAAAAGGGGGTTCAACAAATTAATGGAGGAGAAGACTATCAGTGGTTTGTTTGTTTTTGTTTGATTGATTGATTTGTACCCTGCCTTTCTACCAAGAAAAAAGGCACTCACTGCAGCTTACAATCATAAATAAAACTTGACTAAAACAATAACAACACTATGTATGAAAACATAATAAAAATACAGAAATAACAGAATAAAAATGGCATCCAACCCAACAGTCTCACTTTCATGCCAAAGGCCTAGTTGAATAAAGAGGTCTTTGCCTGCTGGTGGAAGGACAGCAGAGTGGGAGCGAACCTAACCTCCCTCAGCAGGGAGCTCCAGAGCATGGGAACAGCCACCAAGAACGCCCTCTCTTGCATTGCCACCAAAAGCCTCGCGGGAGGTGGCAGTCTTGAAAGAAGGGCTTCTCCCAAAGATCTAACGACCCGGGCAGGCTTGTACAGGAGAAGGCAGTCTTTCAGGTAGGCTGG
This sequence comes from Heloderma suspectum, assembly GCF_057233095.1. Classification (NCBI taxonomy): domain Eukaryota; kingdom Metazoa; phylum Chordata; class Lepidosauria; order Squamata; family Helodermatidae; genus Heloderma; species Heloderma suspectum. The sequence continues at coordinate 78,630,434 of NC_139462.1, forward strand.
TCCCAAGCCGTATAGGACTTTATGGGTCATAACTAGCACTTTGAATTGTGCCGGAAGCCAACCAGTAGCCAGTGAAGCTGTTCTAACAAGGGAGTCACACGTTCTCTGTAACTGGCCATGATCAACATGGCTACTAGTCATGATGGCTTTATGCTACCTCCAGTGTCAGAGGCAGCATGGCTATTTATAGCAGTTGCTGGGAAACATGAGCGGAATGGTGCTTTTGCTCTTATGCCCTGCTTATGGGCTTCCCATGAGCATCTGGTCGGCCACTGTATGAACAGAACCCTGGAGTAGGGATGCTGGAGAAATTGGAGATGGACTAAAATGAGCTTGGATTTCTAAGAATCCAACCTGTGGAATCCTCAGTGGACCAACCTCCTCAGGTCGTGCAGAGTCCGTGGACTTCTGGGTCTTTTTTTTTGTTGTTTTTACTTCCCCCAAATTTATGCACATTTATTCATAGGAAAATATGCATGTTTCTGCTGAGACTGATTAATATACGTGGGGAAAAGTTGAATGGAATGGGGGACAATATGCTAAACGTTACGTACTATGGTAAATTATGTAAATTATTGCGAATCCTCTTACGGAATTATTTGTGTATTTTTCCGCATAAAGAAAAGAATTATTTATGACGGAATCTGTCTGTGAGCAGAAAACGGAGCAAAAGGCATCTGACAATCTGCAAAACACAGAGGGAGCAGATTTTACACTATCTGTACATTCCTATTCCAGGCTAAATAGGCCTTTTGTCTGATCCGGTTTGACTCCTCTTACGTTTTTAGGATTGCACAGCAGGAAAAAGAGCTGTGATGTAGCACTGAACCAGTGCATTGACTCTGGGGCCATGGACAGCTATTGGGATTCTGCTCTGCATGGGTGTGGCAGCAGGCAGTGAACCTGCCTCACCCACATTCTGAGTGTGCCCTTTGAGCTGCATTATGGAGGAGCCAAGCATCAGGGAAAACTGCAACTGCTCTCCAGTGCTCGCAGGTTGATCTATCCTTTTCGTATGGTGTGCATTTTCTTCTACTGCATATAGGGATGTCAGAGAATTTCGCCACGAATCTCGGGGAGGCCGAATGCCAGCGCATTTGGCCCCCCGAAATTGGTGGCGAAACGGTCTGCCGCACCCCCCCCCCGGGACAGGACTTACCTTGGGCGAATCCTCCTGGCGCCGGCGGCTCCGGCGGCGGTGTGGCAGCGGCGGCCGGTCTTCCGACCAGCTGCCACCGCCGCCATTTCCAGTAAAAAGAAAAACAACAACAACAAAAACAACAAAACAAAACAACAACAACAACAACAACAACAAAATCTAGTCATGATAGACGGCCTATCATGACTAGATTTTTAAAAAATACCGTGATAGGCTACGTAAATGTTTACGTAGCCTATCACGGCTGAGTAAAAAAAAAAAAAAGCACGTTTGCAAATGGCGGCGCCCATGGGCGCCGCCATTTGCATACATGCTTTTTTTTTTTTTTTACTCAGTCGTGATAGGCTACATAAACATTTACGTAGCCTATCACGGCTGACAGCAGGGACGCAAATGGCGGCGGCTACGGGCGCCACCATTTGTGGCCCGGCCGGCCAGGATTCGGGGGTGGAGGGACAGAGCGCCTCCCCACCCAGCCAGAATTTGGGGGGGGGGAGATGGAGCACCTCCCCCCCACCGCGAATCAAATTTCATTAAAGGTAAATGACTTTCGTACATCCCTAACTGCATAGAGATCCAGATAATTGCTTTCTTCCTCTCGTAACCTCACACAATCTGCTGACCATTCTTCTATCCTTTTTCAGCAGAGAGTGTATTCCTGGATTCTTTATTTATTTATTTGTAGTATTTATATACCGCTAAATATAATAAAATCCCTAAGCAGTTGGACATCCCTAACATTCTCTTTCGGGTACTTTCATATTCCTCTTGCGGCATTAACTACAGTATGTCCCTGGAGTAAATATAACAGTGCTGTGCAATGGGGCAATTCTTCCAACTATCTCATAAACCCGAATCTCCACAACAGCCTGCTGCTAATATGTCCCATCAGTACAATAATAAGAGTGACAACGGGGAAATAAGAACTGGCTGAGATTGACACACTAGATGCCACTGCATGTTTCATGGTATCTCTCGACCATAAAAAAGACCACACCCAATATGAAGAAACAGAACAAAAAGGGCAAGCCAATGGGTTCACCAAAACAGAAGTGTTTCAGTGTTCCTGATATTATAAAACGGATCCCAGTGTGTTTCTACATGACCTTTGTCAGGGAAAAAACTTCCATGTGCTATTTACTTAGAAACATAAATGGTACTTTCCATCCACCATTTTTCAAAAGGAGCTTTGTCTTTAAGTAAAGTTCAAAAGTAATGTAGCTTTGTCTGTGTAAGTACTTCTGTGCTGCATTTCTGTTCTACACTCTGTAAAGTGGCTCACAAGCAAGAAAACAATAAAAAAATCATAAAAACATTAAATCGCCCTTAAAAAAACCCCTTAAAATCTATTAACATGACCATCAGTCAAAACAGAAAAAGAAAACAGAAGCAGCAAACAAGCAACACCAGTGAAACATCTAGTACTTTAGAAAGCGATAAAATTAGCTTCCAAAAGCAGTAAAATGGCAAAGAAATAATAATAATAAAATAGAAAAATCACAGATAGCTGGTTTGTAATTAAAATCCCTGGTGAATAAAATGTTTTTAACCTGACACCTCAGAAAAGATAGTATAGCCATCTCTCTGATTTGTCTGTGGAAGGGCATTCCATAAGTATGGTGTTACCACCAAGAACGCCATCACCCACCACCTGACTTTCAAAGGCTGAGACTTCTGTTGCCAAAAAAGAGGAAATGCATCACCAAAAAAGAGGGCAAAAGAGGACATGGATTTGCATTCAGTTTGCATACGTATGTTAATGTTTATGAATATGTGCAAATGCAGAAATAACTACTATAATTTAAATAGAAATACAGTAGAGTCCACTGTAGTGCGGAAGACTGTGACCAGGTGACTTGGGTGCCTGCCTGCTCAGTCTCTTCCCCAGGTGCTAAGCGTCCAGGCCCCTGCTCTCCTGGTTCTTTAAACCAGGCTTGGACTGGACAGCCCTTCAAACAGAGGATGCCTTCAGCTAGAGAGTCCGAATATTGGGGAAAAGGCAGGATATAAATATAATAATAATAATAATAATAATAATAATAATAATAATAATAATAGAGAGCCAGTGTGGTGCAGTGGTTATAATGTTGGACTAAGACTGGGGAGGCCTGGGTTCGAGTCCATGCTTGGCCATGAAGCTCAATGGGTGAGTTTGGGCTGGTCACTGATTTTCACCTAACCTACCTCACAAGGATAAAGTGGAGAGGAGGAGAATCATGTATGCCAGCTGGGGAACCTTTGAGGAAAGGAGGGATATAAATGTAACAAATAAAAATAAATAAATAAAGGACTGTCCTCTGACAGCCCTTCAAATAGTCAAATAGTCTTCTGTAAAGTAGGACATATGGGCCACCCAGTCATGAAGATTGGACAGGTTTGTATGGGAGAAGTCAGTCCTTCAAATATTCCGTTTAGGGTTTTAAGGGTAACTTAAAATAAGCACTTTGGATGGTCCCTGGAATCAAAGTGGTAGCCAATGTGGGGCTTTTAAAATTGGTAGATATGATCAAATCCGCAAGCTGTCATCAACAGTCTGGGTGATGCATTCTAGACTACTTGGAGTTTCCTAACAGACTTCAAAGGCATCCCCATATACTGCCCATTAGAAAACTCTAACCTAGATATTACTAAAAGATGGATAACTTTAGACACAGAAAAGCCACTTAGCTCTTGCTAAAGAAATAAGAGGAGAGAGCACTTTGAAGAAGGCAAAAGGAGGGATGGACACAGGTAAGCAAGGTGAGTAACTTTCTGAAAACTCCTTGATCTGCCAACCTTATATTATATGACAACCATTTTTATAAGGCAATTACTTTCCAAGATCATTTTGCAAGGTTAATATGTTGGAGCCAAATTACCTTGAGGTGACTCTTCCACTTTCAAAAATGAATTAGCCCTTGAAGTTCACATATGAAGCGGTTAAAAACAGTCAGCTGTTCACTGCTGAGGTTTAAAACAAAACACTTTAACACAGAGGCTATGGGCATAATGTGAATTCTTAAATGGTTTAAAAGGGGCACTTTCAGAAGACAAGCCCCTCCCAAATGCCTTGAGGCTAAATAAGGAAGGGGGGCTCGAGGCAGTGTTGTCGTTCAGTTGTTCAGTCGTGTCCGACTCTTTGTCGGACAGGCCTTCCTGTCCTGCGCTCTCTCCCGGAGCTTGCTCAAGTCCATATTCATTGCAGCTCGAGGCAGTACGGCAGTCTAAAACTGGGAAGAAGCTAAATAAGCTTGGCTTTAAAAACACACACACACACAAGCCACAGCCAGTTGGCCTCAGTGCATCTTCGCACACTTAAAATTGTAGAAAGAAAATCTTTTCATTGCTAATGAAGTCTCAGTTGGGGGAAGAGGCTCTGCATCTTTAAATCTGTGCAGCCAAATGACCTCTTTTTTAGAATGTGCATGCAGCAAAACAGAACATGTGTGAATGAATCATTATTAATTTTTGCAAAACAGGGAGATCTTCTAGCCTGACTCCTCCATTAACTGTGTTATTTCCTACCTGTGTGGAATACAGGGTTAGTATCATTGCAGAAATAATGTAATAATGATTGAGACTGATCACAACTCAGCTGCCACTAACACATTTCAAATTATTACATACCTGTCTTCTGAATTCCCGTTCAACAAACTTCTATAATATATCATAAACTCCATGTACTTAGTACTGGAAAATAGGTATTTATTTATTTATTTATTTAATAGATTTCTATACTGCTGAACATATTCAAAAATATCTCTAAGAGGTGTACAAAATGCATTATAATATACATTAAAATACATAAAAATTGCTAAAACATTAATATAAAACAATGATAAAAACATTAAAGTTCATTAAAACAACACAGTAATTACAAACAAACAGACTGGGCAGTACATTCAGTCAGGGAAGGCCTATGTAAAGAAATGGGTCTTTAATTGGTGCCTAATGCATGATACAGTTGACACCTCCCAAATACTAGGGGGGAGATCATTCCATAAATTGGGTGCCACCATGAAGAAGGCCTGCTTCCTGGTTGCTGCGAGATGACAGTCTGCAGGTCATGATACCACTAGCAAGACCTTCTCCGATGATCTTAATAGTCACACAGGTCTGTATTGGGGAAGGCGATCTGCCAGGTAACCTGGTCCCAAGCTGTTCAGGGCTTTATGCTGTTAACAGCAATACCTTGTCCTTGGCTCAGTAGCTAATAGGCAGCCAATGCAGTTGCTTTTTAATCCTGGTATAATATGTGCACGGCCAGGCACGCCACTCCGCATTCTGGCTGCCGCATTCTGCATGAGGTGCAGCTTCCAGACGAAGCACAAGGGTAGCCCCACATAAAACACATTATAGTAATCTAAACATGAGGTTACCAATGTGTGGACTGTGTAAACAGCCACAATTTAGGTAGAAGTAAGTGCTTTACAGAAGCAAGTAGCATAAAATATGCCAATTGCAGCCATAATTTTCCCACAATAGGCTAATGGCAGCCACCATTAGCCTATCGTGCCTTTTAGAAAAACAGAGAGCCACCCTGCAAACTCTGGCAAATGTGCCAGGGCTCTGGGGAAATCTTCAGGGCCCCAAGAGGCCTAGATTTCCCTGCAGCAGGCCCCCTCAGACCGGACATCAGGAGGTTCGCCCATCCCTATGATCAAGAGAGTCGCACTCCCTCTTTCTCTCTCCCATGGTCATCCATCAGGGTGACCAAAGCCAATTCTGTCCCAAAACCAGGCCTGAACCCAGACTAAAATGCTTTGATATGATCCATATCCTCCAAGAATGTCTGCAGTTGCCCAGCTACCACCTTCTTAAGTACCTTGCCCAGAAAAGGGGTATTAGTGACTGGGCGGTGGCTGCTATAAACCTCTGGATCCAGGCAGAGCTTTTTCGGGAGTGGATACACCACTGCCTCCTTCAAGGTAGTCCATCACACAGAGGTGCATTCAGCACTTCCTGGATCCACTCATCCAACCCTCCCAGCTAGTTTGAATAAGCCAGGATGGGCAAGGGTCAAGAAAGCAAGTCATAGGCTGACATCTACACAGCCCACACTGATTACATTAGAAATATCAAAGCCTTCAGGGAACATTTTTCAAACATTACCTATACAAACCCGGGGTTGATATGTTCAATACACCAAATATGATTTTGCCTCCACCCCCCAATTTAGGTAAACGCTACATAGCCCACCATAATTTTGATTATTTTAGTGTTGGACCTAAATCTGTTCTCCAATTTCCCCAAAGAGGTCTTCCCCCATGAAAAAGTCTTCTGTTTTTCCTCCTCATTCTCATTGTGCCTCATTTCTGCTTTAGAATTTCTTTTGGTGGTGTTTTTGAGCTTACCTTGTGATTGAGAAATGGCTGAGGGTGATTTTCCTTTCTATCTCCGTAACTCTGAAGTCACCCTAGCTGCCCACATTTCCTGATCTGAAAAAGCCCTCTGGGGGAGAAGTTACCTCATGTTGTCTTCCCCTGGGCTTTAATTGAAGTGAGGAAAGCTGGGGAGGCCGTTGGCTGCCAGAGAGATTATTTTACAATGAAAGACAGAAACGTAAGCAAAGGAACCTCAGACCCCATCCATGAGAACTTCTCTGATTTTCCCCCTTTGTTTGAATATTTTTTCAAAAGCAATTTATTTTCTATCAAGTTGCATGAGAATGGTAAAAAAAAATGAGGAAGAAGTTTTTAGCACAACACTAGTTTGAGCACACTGATGCATAGAACCCTAATGCCTTGGCGACTCAGTTGGGTTCCTTGTGACAAATTTGCCTGACATTCCAATCCATGTGGGCACTGCATCTGCATACACTTGATGCCTATAGCCTTGCTCTCATTGGCAGATTTTAACTCCCAGTGTAGGGGGATCCAGTGACAGGGGTGGAAGAAACAAAGAAGAGTACCACTAGAGGAGGACGTTGTGTTTGATCCTTGGCATGAACACTGGCTTCTCCCTTTCATAAGCAGAAGCTCCAGTAACGTGCCAAGCAGAGTGCCTATCATCACTGTTTTATAATTTTAAAGCTGTATTAAGTAATCTCATTTATTCATGGATTGGAAGGGGACTGGCTTCTCCGAGCAATAATTTCTATTCAGCTATTATTCAATAATTTCACGCCGACTTGAATGCTGTTTGTAGAACAGTATCTGGTGAGATGTCCAGTACACTGTCTGATTCAGCTGCATGGGATCAGTTTCTGTTTTTGAGGCCTGAGCAACTTTTGGGAAATTAGAGAGCAGGCTTTGGCCCAACACTAACTAAAACAATCAAAATTATGGTTGGCTGTGTAGAGTTTACCTAATCGGAGTATGGAAGCAAAATAATATTGGGTGTGTTGAACATATCAGCCCCAAAGTTGCGTAGGTAATGTTTGAAAAATGTTCCCTGAAGGCTTTGATATTTCTAATGTAATTAATTCACACCAGACCTCCATGCATTTCACTAAGAAAGAGACCCTTTTTTCCTTAATAAAGAACACCCTTTAGTGATTTGTTAAGCTATTTAACACAGTCAAGGAACATAATTTAGCATAGATTTGTGTGAATGGAGCTTTCAGAAATCACTAAAACAGTTTATTAAAGGTATGAATCCGAGGGGGAGATGGCCCAGCATATCAATTAGACCTTCTGAGTTGCAGCACCCAACCAAGCTGGCCATTCTGTGGAAGCTTTTATTTCACAGTGTTATTTTTATGATTAAAAATAAGTACAACTCTGAAGTGCCAAGTAAAATATCATAAGGATAATTTCAGCATGTGTGGGAGATGGTGTTCCAACTGCCTTGCTAGCCTAGTGGTAGACCCCCTGAAATGTATTGTTTCTTTATCGTATTTATCTAAACCATGCTATATTAGGCAGTGTGATGATGACATTTTAATTTAGAAAAAAATAATAAGGGTTATGGATCTTCACCAACAACGTGCATGCTACGTCACACAGATGTACTTTTCTGCACTTAAAGAAAGATGAATGATCCAAGCAGAAGAGAAGTTCCTTGAAAGAGACCCATGAAACAACTGGAATCTTTGATAGATCATTAGTGCACTATATATGGCTATTGTGTTTTCATTTTTAACCCTCCATACACTGTTAGGATCCATACTTCTATCAAGCCTGGCTTGAATGCTTCCCCAAATAGTATCTGAGGGGCCACTTTAAGTGCAACCATGTAGAGGCTTGTTCCATGCAGTGAGATTTTCATGTGCAGCAGCTTGTGACAATGATTTGGCCAATTTCCACTGTGGAAACACTTCTGGGTGGCTTGTGCAAACTGCCAGATTCGCAACTCACTGCTAGCAAATTGCTTGCTACACAGAAGAGTTTCCACATGGTCATATTTAAAATAGCCACCTTGCCACTGTTTGTTGCCACGAATTATACATTTGCCTCACTGCTTGGGGATGGGGAATGCAACTTGGTGTGATGAAGATGAGTGTGTCTGGATGTATTTTGTTCTATGAAAGGTCTTGGCCTCTTCTAGCTACTTTGTAGCTTGTCTTGGAATATTAACCAGATATTCTACCAAGAACCCTAGCCACATAGCTCACCTTATCTGCTTCTGAACCCCTTTAGCCTTGATAATCACTTCCCCCACTTCTTGTCTCTAGAGCTCCCTTTCTAACACTTTCCTCATTCCTTGATCAGGTAGTCCCCATTTGGAAGGGGGACCTATTCTCAAACTGACCTCGTATGTTATTTGACTTTGGCATTACTGTGTGATCCATTACTTGCTTCCATTGCAATAGTAGAAGATGATGTGCATGTGTGTGTCAGAGGGGCAGGGGCAGGGACAGTGGCAAGGAGGGGAGAGAGAGAGACTGGCAACACTATCTTGCAGAAAGGTCTGGATACACCATGGCAGTCTCTCTTTCCCTTCCCGGTCCCTCTCTCACATGTGCACATACACACACATACTGCCAGGCTGTAAGGCAGGGGGTAGGCAACAAGGTACTTCTGGGCACCAATGTACCACTGGACACCTTTCTTGGCATCTGCCAGGGTACCCCTCCCACTTAAAAAAAAATCAACACATTTTCTTACTGGCGCCTGGGCTTGCTGTGAAATAGGTTTCTGTTGCTGCTGAAAACTGTGGGTTCAAAGGAGTTGTTTAATGTGTTGGGGCTCAGACCCCCACCTCTGCCTTGTACTTGGTATTTGGGGCAGGTTACCTTTCCTTTGCCATGCCTCCCATGGCAGCCATTTTGTGGTGGTGCCCAGGAGAGTCTCTTACTTGCCAAATGTGCCCAGGGCCCCGAAAAGGTTGCATACTCCTGCTGCAGGGAGTTCTTGAACCACTGGCTTCTAGATTTCGGCACTTCAGACCTCCAGTGAAGAGCCACAGGAAGGGCCCGAAACAGTGAGCTCTTGGGATCCTAGTCTTTCCTGTCTCCCAGGGCCGATCTACATTGCGCCTGCCATCGCAATGAATTCGGTGTCCTGTTGGGTTAAACGCTCTCACAATAAAATGTGATTATTCACATTCACCCATTTTCCCCATTGCAGTGCTTCATTGAATGCGCAAGCTTGGTTCACACTCAAGCACTGTGCTGTTTTCCTGCTGTTTTCCTGCATGCACTTGTCTGATCTTGGATGCTAAGCGGGGTCGGCCCCGGTCAGTAGTTGGATGGGCGACCGCCTGGGAATCAGGCTTCCTGCATTGAGCAGGGGGTTGTCGTATCCCCTCAAATGAGACTAAGTTTTACCCCCTCCTATCCCCCGCTCTGGATGTTTATTAAAAAAAATTCAGATGTTATCCTCGCAGAATCGGGGCTTCCCTGCGATGTTTTTTTTTTTTCTAATTGAGGCATGATCTTGGAAGCTTCAAAGTTGTGAAGCTTCACAACTTGGAGACTTCCAAGATCATGCCTCAATTAGAAAAAAAAAATCACAGAGAAGCCCCGATTCTGCAAGGATAACACCTTAATTAAAAAACAAAACATCCAAAGCGGGGGATAGGAGAGGGTAAAACTTAGTCTCATTTGAAGGGATACAACAACCTCCTGCTCAGTGCAGGAAGCCTGATTCCCAGGCGATCTCCCATCCAAGCACTGACTGGGACCGACCCTGCTTAGCTTCCGAGATCAGACAAGAGCGCTCACATCCAGGCCTTTGCTTGTTGCTGAGGAAATGGGGGCTGCTGAGGAAGCTATGCGATCGGTAGCTGGAAGAAGACATGGGGCCGTCGAGAGCTGTGATTGGACAGGAGGGAAATACAAAAACCGCCGCATATGGACAGGCGGGAGAGGGCACTATGACCGGATATGGTAGCGAAGGCGGAAAATCAGAGCACATTAAGGGGGAATACCGAGAATATTAGGGTATTGAAAGCGGGAGCACAGAAGTGGGAAATTCCGGTTCCAATTCAAGGCGGCTACTGTGTAGTGTGAAAGGCGGGCGGTGAAACCTCATTGGAAGCAAAAAAAGGCAGTAAGTGTAGATCCAGCCCCAGAGAAGCCCCTGCATCCCAAGTGTGATCCCGTTGGCCAGCTGTGCAGGAAACCATGTAAGGGGCCCAAAGACAACTGGGAACCTTGTTGGGTCACCAACAGTTTTCCTGTGTTGTGCCTGGCATGCAGATCGGCTGCCCTTCTCTGATCCTACTCCTGGGTTGTTTGTGGACTACGCATGTGCTTGTATACTTAACTGGACTTGGCTTCCACAATGTCTATGGGATTGGGCATTTGTCCTTCTGACTTGACCCCCATACTGGCTCTAACTTACACTCCTGCTTGGTGACTCTACTCAGTCCCAGTTTCTGATGGCCTTGTCCCTGCTCCCCACCGACTTCTGCCCCAGATGCAGACCACTCTTTACCACCACTATGGTGGTGCACATCTTCCATGGTATGATGAACTTGACTTTTCTGAGCTCAGTCACTTTAGAAACTCTGCTGCTCTGATTCTTGATACTGGATCACATCTGGAGTCTTCGTAGCTGGTGTTCCAGGGCCACAGGACCTGTACCTTGGATAACTCCTTTAGAATTCTGTCTAGTTCTGGTTCTGGCTGTGACTGAAACCCAGAGCAGATTCACCGCCCCACTGACATCAGAGCCACCAGCTTCCACTGGTGATCAGGAACCTTGGAAAAGGAGGCTTTCTGGTAACGGGGAGAGTGTCCTTTGCACATATGGTTGTACGCACCTAGGATCCATGGCAGGGGTGGGCAACTTCAGGTGGTCCAGGGGCCCAAGCTGCTGACTTTTTGCTACTACCGCTGATTCCAAATTTCTGCAGCACAGAGGCGAGGCTTACCCTCGGGGCCAGTGGGGGCATGCATCCCTTGGGCCATATATTGTGCATCCCTGGCCTATGCAGATGTTCAGTTGAACATGAGTAGGTCCTCCCATCCCCTTCATGGATCACTGCCTTGTTGTGGCGAAGGGGCTTGCATAACTCAGTGAAGCCATAAGCTATGCCGTGCAGGGCCACCCAAGACGGACAGGTCATGGCAGAGGGTTCTGACAAAATGTGGTCCACTGGAGAAGGAAATGGCAACCCACTCCAGTATTCTTGCCAAGAAAACCCCATGGAACGTATCACAAGGCTAAAAGATATGACGCCGGAAGATGAGCCTCTCAGGTCGGAAGGTGTCCAATATGCTACTGGGGAAGAGCAGAGGGTATTTCCAAGTAGCGCCAGAAAGAGTGAAGCGGCTGGGCCAAACCCAAAAGGACACTCAGCTGTGGATGTGTCTGGCGGTGAAAAGAAAATCTGATGCTGTAAAGAACAATATTGTTTAGGAACCTGGAATGTCAGATCAATGAATCAAGGTAAGCTGGAGGTGGTCAAACATGAGATGGCAAGATTGAACATCGACATCTTGGGAATCAGCGAACTAAAATGGACAGGCATGGGCGAATTTAATTCAGGTGACCATCATATCTACTATTGTGGGCAAGAATCCCTTAGAAGAAATGGAGTAGCACTCATAGTCAACAAAAGGGTGGGAAAAGCAGTACTGGGGTACAATCTTAAAAATGATAGAATGATCTCAGTACGAATCCAAGGCAAACCATTCAACATCACAGTAATTCAAGTCTATGCCCCAACCACTGAGGCCGAAGAAGCTGAGGTTGATCGGTTCTATGAAGACCTACAACACCTTCTAGAACTAACACCCAAAAAAGATGTCCTCTTCATCATAGGGGATTGGAATGCTAAAGTAGGAAGTCAAGAAATCACCGGGATAACAGGCAGGCATGGCCTTGGTGTACAAAATGAAGCAGGACAAAAGCTAATAGAGTTTTGCCAAGAGAACATGCTGATCATAGCAAACACTCTTTTCCAACAGCACAAGAGACGACTCTACACATGGACGTCACCAGATGGTCAATATCGAAATCAGATGGATTATGTCCTTTGCAGCCAAAGATGGAGAAGCTCCATACAGTCAGTAAAAACAAGACCTGGAGCTGACTGTGGCTCAGATCATGAGCTGCTTCTTGCAAAATTTCGGCTTAAATTGAAGAACATCGGGAAAACCACTAAACCATTCGTTGTTGTTGTTGTTGTTCAGTCGTTCAGTCATGTCCGACTCTTCGTGACCCCATGGACCATAGCACGCCAGGTCTTCCTGTCCTGCGCTCTCTCCCGGAGCGTGCTCAAGTTAAATTCTTGCCAAGAAAACCCCATGGAACGTATCACAAGGCTAAACCGTTCAGGTATGACCTAAATCATATCCCTGATGAATATACAGTGGAGGTGAGGAATAGATTTCAGGGATTAGACCTGATAGACAGAGTGCCTGAGGAACTATGGACGGAGGTCCATAACATTGTTCAGGAGGCAGCAACGAAATCCGTCCCAAAGAAAAAGAAATGCAAGAAAGCCAAGTGGCTGTCTGATGAGGCTTTACAAGTAGCTCACGAAAGAAGGGAAGCGAAAAGCAAGGGAGAAAGGGGAAGATATACCCAACTGAATGCAGAGTTCCAGAGAATAGCAAGGAGAGACAAGAAGGCCTTCTTAAATGAACAATGCAAAGAAATCGAGGAAAACAACAGAATGGGAAAGACTAGAGATCTCTTCAAGAAAATTGGAGATCTCAAGGGAACGTTTTGTGCAAAGACGGGCATGAACAAAGACGGACAAAGAAGGCAGGGTCCTAACAGAAGCAGATGAGATTAAGAAGAGGTGGCAAGAATACACAGAAGAACTATACAAGAAAGATCTGAATGTCCCTGATAGCCATGAGGTCACTGAACTTGAGCCGGACATCCTAGAGAGTGAAGTCAAGTGGGCCTTAGGAAGCATTAGTAACAACAAAGCTAGCGGAGATGACAGTATTCCAGCCGAGCTATTTAAAATCCTAAAAGATGATGCTGTTAAAGTGCTGCATTCAATATGCCAACAAATCTGGAACACTCAACAGTGGCCACAAGACTGGAAAAGGTCAGTTTACATTCCAATTCCAAAGAAGGGCAACGCCAAAGAGTGTTCAAACTACCGCACAATTGCGCTCATTTCACATGCCAGCAAGGTGATGCTCAAAATCCTACAAGCTAGGCTTCAGCAGTATGCGAACCGAGAACTACCGGAAGTACAAGCTGGGTTTCGAAGAGGCAGAGGAACTAGAGATCAAATCGCCAACATTCGCTGCATCATGGAGAAAGCAAGAGAATTCCAGAAAAACGTCTATTTCTGCTTCATTGACTACGCTACAGCCTTTGATTGTGTGGATCACAACAAACTCTGGCAAATTCTGAAACAGATGGGAGTACCAGACCACCTGACCTGTCTCCTGAGAAACCTGTACGAGGGTCAAGAAGCAACAGTAAGAACCAGACATGGAACAACCGATTGGTTCAAAATTGGGAAAGGAGTACGACAAGGCTGCATATTGTCACCCTGCTTATTTAACTTATATGCAGAGTACATCATGAGAAATGCCAGGTTGGATGAATCAGAGGTCGGAATTAAGATTGCCGGGAGAATTATCAACAACCTCCGATATGCAGACGATACCACCCTAATGGCAGAAAGCAAAGAGGATCTAAAGAGCCTCTTGTTGAGGGTGAAAGAGGAGAGTGCAAAAGCTGGTTTGAAACTCAACATTAAAAAAACTAAGATCATGTCATCTGGCCCTATCACTTCCTGGCATATAGAAGGGGAAGAAATGGAAGCAGTGACAGATTTTACTTTCTTGGGCTCCAAGATCACCGCAGACGGTGACTGTAGCCATGAAATTAAAAGACGCTTGCTCCTGGGGAGGAAAGCTATGGCCAACCTAGACAGCATAGTCAGAAGCAGAGACATCACCTTGCCGACAAAGGTCCGTCTAATCAAAGCTATGGTTTTCCCAGTAGTAATGTATGGCTGTGAGAGCTGGACTATAAGGAAGGCTGAGCGCCGAAGAATTGATGCTTTCGAACTGTGGTGCTGGAGAAGACTCTTACGAGTCCCCTGGACTGCAAGGAGGTCAAATCAGTCCATCCTAAAGGAAATCAACCCTGAGTGCTCATTGGAAGGACAGATAATGAAGCTGAAGCTCCAATATTTTGGCCACCTAATGCGAAGAGAAAACTCCCTGGAAAAGACCCTGATGCTGGGAAAGACTGAAGGCAAAAGGAGAAGGGGACGGCAGAGGATGAGATGGCTACGGATGCAATGAATATGAACCTGAGCACGCTCCGGGAGAGAGCGCAGGACAGGAAGGCCTGGCGTGCTATGGTCCATGGGGTCACGAAGAGTCGGACATGACTGAACGACTGAACAACAACAACAAGGCCCTCCCATCCTGCTATTCACTCACCCTTAAACTAGGAATAGGCAGATCTGTCAAGCTTGATTTCACAGAGGATCTCATTTTTCCAGTGCTAAATTCATTCTGTCCTGATGTATTTATTCATTTATTACATTTCTATACCACTCAATAGCCAAAGCTCTCTGGACAGTTCACTGCAATTAAAACCATAAAATACAACACAATAAAATACAATAAAGAGGTTTAACAATTTAAAACTACAATATAAAATAAAAATAAAAACCAAAAATAAAACCTAGCAAGAGTGCAAAGATTTAAAATACAGTAACAGATTTAAAACAATGGAAAATATGAAAGACTAAAATGGCTGGGACAATGAGAACGTCGTCACCTGGTCCCACAATAGCAGTGTAGGTGCCAGGTGAGCCTTTCCGGGAAGCTCATTCCACAACCGGGCTGCCACAACAGAAAAGGCCCTCTCCTTAGTAGCAACCCACCTCACTTCCTTTGGTGGGGCTCCCAGAGAAGGACTGCTGAAGATCATCTTAGGGTGTGGATAGGTATATATGGGAGGAGACAATCCTTCAGGTAACCTGGCCCCAAGCTGTTTAGGCCTTTGAAAATTAATACTAGCCATTTGCATAAGGCCTAGAATGGACAGTGAGGGGGATAGAATAGAGCCCTGAGTGATCCCATAGAATAGCTGCCGAGCCACAGAGCAATAATCCCCAAGCACCACTGTCTGGAATTGGCCATCCATGTAGGAATGGAGCCATGTAATGCAGTTCCTCCAATTCCCAACCCAGACAACCTTTCCAGAAGGATACCATGGCTGATCATATCAAAAGCTGCCATGAGGTCCAAGAGAGTCAACAGGGTCACATTCCCGCTGTTCCTCTCTCAGCAAAGTTTATCCCACAGGGTGTCCAAGGCAGTTTCCATTCCAAAACTAGGCCTGAAACCCAACTGAAATGGGTCTAGATAATCAGTTTCATTCAAGAGTGCCTGGAGTTGACCGGCAACTACCCACTGAAGCATCTTGAAAAGGAAGGGGATGTTGGCTACTGGTCTATAGTTGCTAACATCATCCAGGTCCAGTTTTTTCAGGAGTGTCCTAATTACTGCCTCTTTTAAGGAGGCCAGTATCACCCCCTCTCTCAAGGCGGAATTTACAATCTCCAGCCAGCATCCCCACCCTATTAGATGTAATAAACCATGAAGGACAAGGTAAAGCAACAGGTGATCAACCAGACTTGGCCAAGCACCTTGTCTGCATACTCAGGCCTCAACAATGGAAACCCATCTAATAAAACTGAACTAAATGGTGCTCTGGGCTCCTCTACTAATGGAACTGCATTAACTGCGGTGTCCTAGTCATGATGGATTTGAGCAACTTTATCTTCAAATGCCATGCAAGCCTGTCACAGTCTGCTACTGAGAGTTCCACCATCTCTCTCCCTATCCAGACTGTAGTAGGCCATGAAGACTTGGAAAAGCTCCACTGGATGGTATTGAGAAGATAAAATGGTGGTGACACAAAACTCCCTTTTTGCCACCATCACCACCACAGACTAGAGTCGGTAATGAGCTCTAACCTGTGTTTAGTCAGACTTGGCATGCATTTTCCTCCACCTGAATTCTAGCTGTCTTCCTTCTTGCTTCACTGCCCTCCGCTCAAGTGAATACCAAACAGCTGGCCGGGCTCTGCTCAGAGGAGAGGGCACTCGGGAGTGATTGTGTCAACTGCCCTAGTCATCTCTACATTCCACAGGGACATCTCTACATTCCACAGGGACATCAGCCATACCAGCAGGAAAATCCCCCAGAGCCCTCTGGAATCCATTGGAATCCATCAATCTATTTTAATAGGTACCCCACCCTTGCACAGGAGAAAGGCTGCTGGAAGTCTAAACCTCAATAGGAAGTGATCTGACCATGACAATGGAATAGATGTTAATCCCCCCACTTTTGGATCACCATCCTCCTGTCCGGTCAAGAAAACCAAATCAAGCAAGTATCCTTTTACATGTTTTGGACAGATCACATATTGAGACAGCTCCATGATTGGCATGGTACCAATGAAGTCCTGAGCCACCCTGGATCTGGCAGCTTCAGCATGGAAATAGAGATTCCCCAGAACCATCATCCCTAGAGGTTCTCAACACCAAATCTGATACCACCTCCATCAGCTCAGGCAGGGAGGCTGAAGTGAGTGGGCAGTACACCAGTAGAATCCCTAATCTTTCCTGAGTACCCAACACAAGGTATAAACACTCAAGATTGGCACTTGAATGGACAGGAAGCCTAGAGAGGGAGATAGAATTCTTATAGAGCACAGCAACCCCCACTCCCCAAATCTCAAGTCAATGGTTGTGCTGCACTGAGCACCCAAGAGGGCCCAGCTGGGAGAGCACCCCTCCCAGTTCCCCCATCAGTTTCTGATTTTGAAAATCCACAGCAATATTTGTACATATTTTCTTACACGTTATTTAAAGAATGCACTTTGTATGCATTTTTTCATATGTACACTTTTTTCTTAGCAATCTTTCCATGGAAGAAAGCATTTTTGTCTATATTTGTTCAAATATACACATTTTGTGCATGCATCATTTCAAACGTTCACATTGTTGTACACGTCTTTGAGAAGTGCATTACAAACTTTGGAAATGTATGGATTTTGATAGAAAACTCCATTCTGGTTCATGTTTAGTTTCAGGAAGTATGCATTTGGTAAATTCACATTGAAATGCAAACTGATTGAATTTCTCGCCCATCCCTATGCTGGACTGAATAGGGCTCTTCTCTCGACTTTATTTGTCATTTTCAAGAATCTGTTTTCTTTAATCTATTACAAATATTTACACTAGAGAGTGATTTCAGTTTTCAGCATTTGTTGCTAGGAAACAGTTGCTTTGTGTACTTAAGAACTGAACATTTGCCCACAAATCTCACATAAATGCATGATGGGAATATCTGCATTTCGCTTTACTGATAAATCAAGGCTGCTGAGTGTACATCAGGTATCAACTTGTGGACGTCACTTCTATGTCTTCATTTTTCTGATGCAAGCATTATGAAAGGACCAAAACTTGATATGAAGGATACTGGAGGCTCTCAAGCCGTCAGCAGTTATGTGACATATCTATTCTATTCATCCATTTATTTTGATTTGTAACCAACCTCATTGGAGTGACTCAGAAGGGGTGGCAACATTACACATTATGGTTGTGAGCTGTGGGACAGTACATATGAGCTATTGTTGCTGCAGAACAGCAGAAGAATGTGGATACCCTTCTATTAACCTAATACAATCCTTTAGCATCCTTTAATTTACTGCTTAATCCTGTGTGATGAGGAATCAGATTTTCAGCCCAATCCTGGCTTCTGTGTGCACTGTCAAGCTCTGTCTCACTTGCCCCTAAACCCCCCTGGAAGCCCCTTGTGATTGGTCTACAGCTGGCCTCACTCTCCTGTGCCACTCTTTTCTCCTTTCTCCTGAACCCCACCCATGCGTATGCCTTATAGTGCTCCCCTCACAGTCTTCCTGGAGTGACCACAGCTCTGAAGCACACAGCTGGCCTTTCTGCATACCTCGCTCCAAATTTAGCATCAATTCTGGGTGATGATGTTGATTTGCAAACTTTATGGAGGTACCCAAGCTCTACTGGCTGGCTGGACTCCCTTTTTGAATCATGGGGAACAAGTCACTGATGGAAGAATTCTCCTGGATTTGAAACAAAACGAATGTGTGGTGCAAACTGGCGTAGCTGCCACTGTGCTATAAACGTCGATATACCTACCTACCAGTGGAGGCTGGTGGCTCCAATGTCAGTGGGGCTGTGAATCTGCTCTGGGTGTCACTCAGAAAATGGGTTCAGCACTTTGGATAGTACCCTTAGAGTTCTGACTGAAACCCAGAGCAGATTCATAGTCCCACTGACATTGGAGCCACCAGCCTGCACTGCTACCCACCCTTTCCTGAAAGAAGACTGCACAATTTTCTTTCATCCTGTAGGTCAAGGGGTGCAGAACCTCACGCCGGGGGGCCTAATCTGGTCCTCCTGGGATCATAATCTGGCCCGCTGGGGTGCCCATTTCCTCTGACCACTTATTATTTGGGGCTTTCCCAGCTTTTGTGCATTTTTTCCCCATTCTAAAAGGTAGATATGCCTCTCCTAAGGCAGAGTTCCTTAGTTACAATAGAGGTGCTTTACCTGGGGGTGGACAGGTGCTTTACCTGGGGGTGGACAGAGCTGTACTGATGGATGGTCCTGCCCTCTGATCTGGGAATGGAGTCAGCTCCTGGGACAAGAAGAGGAATGATGCCAGTGTTGAGAGTCCAGTACCTAATCCATTGCTCTACCGTTTCTGCACAGCAGATCCTTGGGTTAGGCAGCCCTGTACAGAACAGAGCAATCCTAGTGGAATGTAATAAAGAAATATGGAAATATTTCAGCTGCATCTCAAGATCCTGATATCATTCAGGAGGCCTTCTCCTGCTAGGCGTCGCAGTGTAGATCTTTCTCTTTTTTAACACATGCTATTAGTAAGGCTCATTTCCATATATTTCCCCATCCAGCCAAATGAGCCTGTATAAATGTAGAGAGATGGCTTTCATCTCGTTTTATTATCAAATCGAGACCCCTTTTTATTTTTGATTTAGTGAGAATGGGAAAACAATCTCTCTTTGTGGGGTGATAAAACCGGAAGGTTCATTTCCTTCGGTGTCTTGAGCGCTGCTTGCCCATCTTTGCCACAACTTCAAATGAAAAGCAGACGTTACTTGGGACAATAAAGTGCTCAACCTCATCAGCTTTCAGCTCCTTCATCCTTTGCAGTGAAGTGGATTCCAGTGTTTTTCTGTCGCTTCCATTAACAAAAAAAAAAACCCCCGACTTTCACGGCTTTTAGAAGAAAATGTCATTGTGCCTCTGGTGCAAAGGAGGAGGAATCTAATTTCATTACAGTGAAGTGCCTGCTTTCCCATTACCGTCCATAAGAGCGTAACAAGGGTGTATTATAGAGCGTTAATAAAATTGGAAGGATGGAAGTAAGAAAGCACATTTCAGGAAGCCAAATTACTTTGGGCTACCTACTTGCCTTCTCATTTCATCCTAGCTGCTGACTTTTCCACAACCTAATTACAACATTTTCTGGGACTTGCTACCCAGTGATCATTGGCTGGCCAGCTTTTGTGTAGCCACAACACGAGGCGACATGAGCTTTGGTCATTCCTGCCACAACCTAATTGCTTCCGACGACCATATTAATCTCCAGAGGCTTCCGTGTAAATGAAATATGAACATTTATCTTCTATGCCCCTCTTTCCCCATCTCTCCCACAGCATGGAGTGGGGAAAATAAGTAAGAAAGGAGTGCCTTTGCAGTCCCTGACTGTCTTACTGATCAAAGGGGCAATATTCACCTACTCTCCCTGCTCCACGGCAGATCACAGGCCCTATCATTAACTGTATGTCTCATCCAATTAGCAAAGTGTGAGGTCCTTGTCAGCTTGAATCAGTGTCGCTCTGCACAGGATTGAGAGAGCTTGGAGAAAAGGCCGACTGACTCTGTCTATCCGAGAGCATGTGATGTACAGCTGGATTTGAAAGGATTCCTCTGATGAAAAGGAGTGGGTTGTTCAAGCCTTGCATCTGCTCAAGTCAGTCTGGGAGAAGGGCTGTGAGAAGATGGAATAAAACCTTTTAGATCCTTCCATTTTGGAGACAACTTTGTTACAAAGCCAAGGTGGGCAAGCTGCTAATGTATGCAGTGTCAGATAACTCAAGCCTTGCGGCTGATATTGTGGTGTGTTTATTTACTCAAAGCATTTCTCATCCTGCTCCTCAGCCAAAAGGGGTTCTGGAGCAGATTGCACAGAGCTGGCAGCAGCACACATGTCTCCATCGCTGCCTCCTGGTGATGAAAGGCAAGGGTGGGAGGGTGCGCCCCCCACCGCCCTCCTGTGGCTGCACCATGGCCATTGGCAAATGCATTACCAGGAAAGAGGACAAACATGGACATGGATTTCCATAAAAGTCGCATATGCTGATTTATATATCTAGATGCAAATGTACAAATCTATGTATTAATACGGAGCACGGATTTTTGTTCACTCCATTTTGACCCTTAAATATTAACCAATCAAGTTCGGAATGGTCTTAAATTAAAGCTGCCAATGCCTAGATTTTCAGAAACAAATAATCACACCCCTGAAAATTAATTGACAGCTTCATAATTAATTGTTAAAGTTTATAATTATTTTCTCACAAAGCTGAACAGGTATGCAATACAAAATTGCATGCATTTGCTATTGACGTCTACAATTGCAGAAAAGTAGTTGTAGATGAAACGTCGATAATTAAATGTTAATTTAGACACGGTCTCACTTCTCACTGTATTGCGATGCTACTACCTTGCAGTGCCAATCTACTATGCTTCCCACCATTGCTAATGCTCCCCAACATTGCTGTTGCAGGTCCTGCTCTGTATGAAGAGGAATATTCCCAAGGAAGGATGGGGGTATGTACTTCACTGAGTACATAGCCTGGTACCTCCCAATTTTAACTCTGACATTTACTGTACAGGTGGGGTGAGAGACCTTTTTCCTGTTGAGGTCCATGTTACCTTAGTCAAAACCTGTCCAGCGTTTTTCCCCCACCACATTCCAGCGGTGGGTGGGCTCAGAGCCAAGAGTGGGTGGAGCTACAGAAGTGACTCTTAATTTTGTCCTGTGTGCAACAGGAGAGAAAAAGACATTTGCATCCAGGCATTCTCCTTCCCCAACATGCATGAGCCCCCCCCCCCTTTGTAGGAAGGGGGGAATTAATAATTGTAGTTGGAATAAATAATATCAGTAACTTGGAGTGGGCCTCAGAAGAGCCTGGAGGTCTGGATCAGGAGGTGTGGAGGTCTGCATTTGGTTGATAGTCCAGAGGTTCCACATCCCTAACTCCTTAACATACATGGTATAGGATGTATGCCAAGGGTGTTGAACCTCTTTCAGCCCGAGGGCTGAATTTCATTTTGGAGAAGCTCTCGGGGGCTACATTCCAGTGGCAGGTAGAGCCAAAAGCAAAGGAGAGGGCCCAAGTAGGGATGTACGAAAGTGACTTACCTTTCGCGGATTATGTTGATGGTGGGGGGGGAGGCGTTCCGTCCCTCCCCCCGGAAACCTGGCCGGGGGGGGAGGCGCTCCGTTCCTCCCCCCGGAATCCTCGAACGGCCAGCTGTGCTCTGCAGCAGCTCTGCGGAGCAGCCAGCCAGGCCCAGCCAGGCCAGAGCTGTCCGCAGCCGGATTTCCGGCCGCGGAGGGCTCTGGGTAAAACAAAAAAACCGCGTACGCAAATGGCGGTGGCGGCTATGGCCGCCACCATTTGCGTTCCTTCTTTTTGGCCGTCTTAATCTACGTAAATATTTACGTAGACTATGACGGCGAAAATAAAGGGGAACGCAAATAGCATAGCAGGCGCTATTTGCGTCCCTTTTTCATTCACCATTTTAGCCTACGTAAATCTTTACGTAGGTTAAAACGGTGAATCAAAAGGGGATGCAAATAGCTCCTGCTACGCTATTTGCATTCCCCTTTATTTTCACCGTCATAGTCTACGTAAATATTTACGTAGATTAAGACGGTAAAAAGAAGGAATGCAAATGGCAGCGGCCGTAGCCACCACCATTTGCGTACGCGGTTTTTTTTTTTTTAAACCCACCCAACCATGGTAGGCTACGTAAAAATTTATGTAGCCTATCACGTCTTTTTTTTCTTTTTTTTTAAACCTAGCCATGATAGGCTAAATAAATCTTTACATAGCCTATCACGTCTTTTTTTTTTTACACAAGCCTGGAAATTGCGGTGGTGGCGGCCGGTCGGAAGACCGGCCGCCACCACCGCCGAAGCCACCCCCGGAGCCGGAGCCGCCGCCGCCTCCTGGAAGATCCACCCCAGGTGAGTCTCGTCCCGGGGGGGATCCGCGGGGGGGCGGGGGGGGCAGGCCGTTCCGCCACGGAGTTCGGGGGGCCGAATGCACTGGCATTCGGCCTCACCGAGATCCATGGCAGAATTCTCTGACATCCCTAGGCCCAAGAGACCAAAAATACCAGCCTACTGTAGCTTAAAGCTCTTAACTGCTAGTCATTAAGCTTTAGAAGAAGCATTTCAACCTTTTAGAATGGGGAGAAAACTGCACAATAGCCAGGAAACCATGAAACAATCCGTGGTCAGGGGAAAGGGTATGTTGCCATCTGCAGAATCCTGAAGGGTCAGATTGGGTCCATGAGCGGGCTGGTGGGTCCCTGGGTCTGAGATTCTGCATCCCTGATGTATGCAATCCTCAGTGCCTTGGGCTGTCCCTGTCGAGGGAGAATGCATGGTGTATCACCTTCAGATACATAAAGATATTTTTGTAGATTACTATTACTACATGTTAGCGCCACCATTTTCAAAGATATCAGAACATATACAGGGGTAGTAAATGATACTTTCAAAGAGGGAGCTCAAGCATGTAATTTTGTCAGAATTGGATTGTCCTTTCCCTTCACGATCAACATCACAGTAGACAAAGCTTCAGGCTAATACGACTTTATTTTGCTAGAGCCTAGTCTCTCCACAAATGCAGATTCAAGGAAAACTCTCAGGCTGCCCCCAGGCTCTAAACAACTGATCAACAATTCTAAGCAGAGGAGATAAGCCAGAGGGAGAGACAATTGCCAGCAGTTTGGGGTATGAACCTCCCAGCCAAGCTAGCTTTGCGGGGATGCCCCTCCCTTAGGGTGGCTCCCTCCTACATTGGGTTCCAAAAGTGGCTATCCAAGTGGAGCATCTGAGCCCTGCCCCTAACTTTTCCTGCTTGGCTTTGTGGCATGCCTTAGCATCTCTCAAGTCACACCCTTCTTCTTTCTCCTCCTTGGAAACTTGCATTCTCATAGTGGAGGGAGGGGGCAGGGCCTCAGTCTGGACCATCTGTTGGCCAAGGTCTTGGAAGGACTCTCTTCCAGCATTTTGGCTCACTAGGGAGGGTTCCCCCCCCCCCGGGCCTCTGATCTAGCTGCTGCTCCAACTCTGATTCAGAATCGGAGCTGTTAGACAGTTCAAGGCACTTCGACTCATCCCTGACAAATTTATTAATTGGAGATGTGTAATGGCAAAGATGTTTAGAGATAAATAAATAATGGCAAAATTGGCATTTAGCACTTTGAGTTCATTACATGCACTTCCATTATGAAATCTTTCACTGTGTGATATATATTAAAACCTGAAGTGATTTCTTTAGCAATCAATATTTCGAGTTCCACTTGGCAGATTTACATTTAAAAAAAAAAATTAAAGTATTTACCACACAGATTCAGTGACAAATACTGAAAATCACTCTTTGGGCTAATTTCATCAAAAGAATAGTCAAAATATGTTTTTCTATTATTTTTTAATCAATTTTTTATTTTAAGTTTCAACAAAATGAAACACACAAAAAGAAAAAAAATGCAAGTGTAACTACAAGCTTTAAAGGGCACAGTTTCAAATATTACAACATTCTAAAAAAGAAAAGAATAGATTACGTATCAGTTAAAGCAGACCAAATATCCAAATATAAGTCCATTCACAAGTAGCACCTATATACCATTCTTTCAAATGTTGCTAGAGTTGTTAGTAGGGATGCTGGAGAAATTTGAGATGGACTAAAATGAGCTTCTCTTTCTAAGAATCCGACCTGCAGAATCCACTGCAGAGCGACCCCCTCAGGCCGCATGGTGTCCATGGACTTCCGGATGATTTTTTTTACTTTCCCGAAATTTACACATATACATATATTTGTAGGAAAATACGTAAGTTTCTGCTGAGGAAACGTTGAATGGAATGGGGAACAATATGCTACATGTTATGTACTGAGGTAAGTTATGTAAAAACTTACGTAAATACTTACATAATTATTTGCGGATTTTTCTGCATGACGAAAAAAAATCATCCACATCCTACTGTGGGTGGATGGTGAAACAAAAGGCACCTGGCAATCTATGAAACACAGACAGATTGAATTTTACACAGTCCATACATCCCTGGTTGTTAGATCTTTAATCCATTGCATTATAGGCAGTGAGATTTTATCCTTCTGGTATTGTAGTATCAGTCTTTTAGCAGTGAAGAGGCCATGAAAAATCCATTTATGCTGACCATGTGTTACATTCCAAGAAGTAGGTAAATAATTTAAGAGAACATGTACATCAGTAAATACTAAAGAGTTTTCCAATACAAAATTATCCATATGATAACTTCTTCCCAAAAGGAGGCAACTATCGGGCATTTCCAAAACACATGAATAAAAGAAGCGTTAACTGCATTACACTTCTGACAATTAGCTGAGTTAGACAAACCTTTATCAAAGAGACATTGTGGCATCTAATAGACCCAAAACAGAAGTTTTTGCTGAATAAGACATAACCAGAGGTCCATAGACATTTCAGATACAGATGCCAAAATGGTGGTCCATTGATTAGGACATTCCAATTCTCTGTTTCATTCCTGCTGAAGACCCAGTATATCATATTTATTCACTGATAATAAGTATTTATAAACACGAATCATGGGTTGATATACTGGGTCAGCTTCAATAAGTGTTTCCAATAGGAAAGGGGGCTCCAAGGCAGTAAAAGCAGCTGGACCAAATCTAGATTCTAACAAATGTTGCCATTGCAAATACTGCCCATTCAGCTGTAACAGGCAAATCAAATCTATCTCACAAAACTGAAAATGGCAAAAACTCATAATCAACACCCCAATAATTGACCCAGGGCAAAAATGATCTTATCCATCCAGGTCCGCCACAAAAAACATTTTCTTTCCAATTTTTAGATAAGGATTTCCCCATAAAGTTAACTGTAGTTGGTGTGACATTATGCACCACACATCTCTGACCACTGAGATTGTGGGAAGAGCTCTGTCCACCTTAATATGCCAAGAACCTAATGTCATCCATTTGGAAAGAGGTTCCAGACAGGAAGTTTCCAAAACTGATGAAGGTGGAAAATCAAATCTAAGTGGAAATGATCAAAATTTAGTACAAGTCCGCAGATAAGCCCAATGATATTAGCAAGATCCAAAAAGACAAACCCACCTTCTTTAATTGGAAGTTGCATACTTTTCAAAGATATTGTTGGTGGAAAGGAACCTGCCCAAAATTTGCAAAACAAAGTATTAAGCTTTTGGAAATATTTGTCAGGTATAAGTAAGGGGATCCCACATATAACATAAACAATTCAAGGTATAGTATTCATCTTGAGTGTATTAACCTTACCCCATAAACTCAACTTTAAAGATGCCCATCTTTATCTAGTGAAATATCTCAACTTGTTAAAATTTAATTTGATCATTTGAGATATGTCTCTAGGGATAGTTATTCCCAAATAAGAAATGACATCTGAGCACCATCAGAATTGCCAATTAGATAATACACTAGAGTACACATTTTTCTATTATGTATAACTCCAAAACTGTGGGTCATAGTGATTTTCTTTAAAGGGGGGGGGGGGGCTTTCAAAACTGAACAACTTTCTCACTTACTGTACTAGTCTGTCTCTAACAGTTTTAATACAAATTTAATATCAAGTTGTGTCTTGTACCTCAAGTTCAGGTAAAACAGCTGATAAATTGAGTTACTAAATCATAAGTTACACACACATAGTTGCGAAGTTTTTCGCACTAGGTATAGCTAGTAATTATAATTTAAATAGAAATACAGTACATCTCACCATAGCGTGGGAGACAGTGAGAAGGTGACCTGTGTACCTTGCTCACTTTGCTATTAAAGTGCTGTTAATGGACAACTTCAAGGCCCGTCCTGTCCCTTTTTATGGTTCCTTATCGTTAAACTGGACATGGACTGGACAGACCTTCAAGTAGAGGACACCTTCAAATAAAGGGCATTCCT
This sequence comes from Heloderma suspectum, assembly GCF_057233095.1. Lineage (NCBI taxonomy): Eukaryota > Metazoa > Chordata > Lepidosauria > Squamata > Helodermatidae > Heloderma > Heloderma suspectum. The sequence continues at coordinate 78,657,200 of NC_139462.1, forward strand.
TTGTCTGCCCTTAAAACAAAGAGTGTCCTATGTAAAAGAGGGCACATGGCCACCTTAGCTGTCTGTAAAGCAATATAGAATGCGCAAAGACCCCTTGTCAGAATCATAAGAGCATGACTAAGAGTGATCAGTCTGGAAGATGACAGGCTCAAACATCATATGTTTCTGGCTGCTTAGATGTGGACTTTGATCTGGAATATCAGATGTCCTCCTTTAAGAGGGGCCACCAATTGCTTTTAGAACACTACAGTTCCTGGTTTTAGAACATTCCAACTTCTTAGAATGGGAAACTTCTGGTGCATATATCTAGGTAAAATAATTGTGTCAAATCTCCATGCTGTTACTTTGAAAGCTGGACCCTGGCTGCCCTAACACCCATGGAGAGACTGCAGAAGGCCTTTTCTTGCCTTCTGAAAAAAAAACCAATGGGATCCTGAAAGGCTTCACTTCCTGTTCTGCAATATATCATAAGAGGTAAATCATGTAATGCACCTTTCTCACATTGTGTTTGATTAATTATTCAGCACTTCTTGCTTATACCGATTAGATCCGATTCAGAAATAAGAACATTTTCACAGATAGAAGGCAAAGTAGACGTGGCTCCAACTTGGAAAGGGAACTATTTATTTATTTATTTATTTATTTATTTATTTTGCTTAGGTGTGCTTGAATTACATTTAGAAAGCATTCTTATGGGAGAAGGAAAAGATATCTGTGTATTGATTGACTTGCAGGGAACCGTCTTCAACAGAAGCTATCAAAGTGTTTCTGCATGTTTAAGCATTGCTCATGAAATTGAAATGAGCCACCTATAATCCTAAACAAAGCAAAACAACCCCCCTGGGAGAGGCAGAGATAGTCTTTGATATATTCACTTCCTCTCTACAGTGAGGGGTAGATATTGTTGTAATTGCATATTAATCCTCCTGAAATACTCTCTCCCTCTGCTCTGAGTTCATTTTCTTAAAAATATTGATGGGATTTACTGAGCTATGATCATCTTTCAAGGCTTGCAACATGGCGCGCGCGCACACGTGTGTGTATGTGATTCTGAAACTAAAATGGATCATCTGGCCAAAATATTGCTGGCCTTGGATGTATCTTCCAGAGGAATTTTAATCTTAGGGGGATGTCAATATGAAGAAACATCACTTACAGGCACTCTTGTTACCTAGCACTTGTTTTTTGTTCCTTGATATATATAAAATATACACTGATGGTTGTGCTTTGGGCATTTGCATTACGATTCCTACCTGAGATTTCACTGTTCCCCGGGAGCAATCCACAGAGAGGATGCTAGTAATTGTGCCAGATCACTTATTTTTGCCTCCTTCTGAACTGTGGAAGCCTTTTCCCATAACCTAACTAATTGGAATTTTAGTATAGAAGCAGAGGCAGGCATTTCCCCATGCTTCCGAAACGTGATACCCACGCAGTATGTGTGTGCGTATATTTGTTTATTTCATTTTTATTTCATCTTGTGTCCAAGGAATTCTGCGAGGCAAACATGGTTCTCCTTCCTCCCCTCTGCCATTTTATCTTTGTGACAACTTTGTGAGGTGGGTTAGGCTGAGAGATGGTGATTGGCCCCAGATCACAGCAAGCTTCATGGCTGAGAGAGGATTTGAACTTGGGTCTCCCCATTCCTAGTCTATGCACTGCACCATGCTGGCAGTGTCACATGCATGCACGCATGCATGCACCCATGCTTTTGTTGAGGATATTAATTTGGTGTTTGAGACTGATGTTCCAAATAGATGCTAGGCAGCTTAAGTGACCTTGTGTTAACGGGAAGCAAGTAGGAGAGACTGCAGAGGCTGGATCTTTTCAAAGAACATGAAGTGGTGAGAAAGGGATGTATCTTTTTCTCATCCTGCCTAGGGATGTCAGAGAAATCCTCAACAGAATCAAATTAGTTCAGATTTCTATGAATCTGACCCACAGATTCCGCAGCGGACCAGCTTTTCCCAAGTCTCACTGACTCTGTGGACTTGGGGACAGGTTTTTACTTACTTTCCAGAATTTTACACAAATTTATTCATAGAAAAATACATTAAAAAATTTAAAAAACACCAGCTGAAAATGGGCATTTCCCCCATAGGCTAAAGCATGAACATGCACATTTGGAGGGAATTTGCATATCTGGGGGGATTTGCACATTTGCGCAAATTCAGGAAATTGGAAAAAAATCCAGTTCCATCAATGACCGGACAACAGAATGAAAGGCCCCTGGCAATCTGCAAAATGCAGACGGAACAGATCTTACAAGATCTGTACATCCCTAATCCTGCCCCAATCTTCCATGAAGGGTCTCACTTCGAAACACAAGGTACATTCATAATTGAACATAGTTGTGCTTCCTTTTCCAGTCTCACTTTCCTTCAGTCCCTTCTTTCCTGAAACATCATCTTTATTAAATAGTGTTAGTGAACTACTTAACTGATTTACCCCATGAAGGTCTTTCATTCATATCTTCTAGATGTATGCTATGGCAAGGGTGTTGAACATCTTTCAGCCCAAGAGCTGGATTCCATTTTGGAGAAGCAATCAGGAGCAGCATTCCAGTGATGAATAGGACCAAGAATACCAGCAGCTGTTATTGCCAGTAACTAAGCCTTAGGAAAGGCATTTCAACCTTTCAGAATGGAAACAAAAGCTGGGAAACCACCAAATGATTTGTGCTTGAGGGAAAGAGGGTAGAGCCAGTAGGGATGTTGCAGAATTCCGCCACGGACTCCAGTGAAGCCGGATTCTTTAGAATCCAGCCCCCCGGAGTCTGTGGTGGAATGGGGCAATCCCCCCCACCACCCCACGGAGTCCCCCCTGGACAGAGCCTACCTGGCGGTGGCGGCGGCAGCATCTGCGATGGCCCCAGGTCATCTTCCAGCCGCTGCCGGGTAAATCAGATACTTACATAGCCTATCACAACCTCCACAAGGACGCAAATGGCGGCCGCTATGGCAGCCACCATTTGCGGCCAGCGCAGCCCAGCCATGAATGGAAGTCCGGCTGCGGGTGGCCCCGACCGGCGGCTCTGTGGAGTCACTGCGGAGCAGAGCTGGCCAGGGAGGATTCCCGGGGGAGGGACAGAGCGCCTCCCCCCCCACTGCGGATGCCCCTCAGTGGAGCAAGGTAAGGGATTCGTACATCCCTAAGGGCCAGGGGGAGAATGTGTGGCCATCTGGGGAACCCCAGAGGGCAGGATTGGGACTCCAAAAAGGCCAGATTTGGCTCCTGGGCCTGAGGTTTTGCACCCCTGAACTAGAAGGAAGTATAGGTATGAATACTTAAGTCTTTGCCACCCTAGGTATCTGAGATCCTTTTTAGCTATGGATACTAGAGATTAAATCTGAGAACCATTAAATACTGCAAACACTGTTAATTATTTTTAGTGGCACTGCTATATGGAAATTGTTAGTTTGTAAGTTAATATTTTCTGTCTACCCACACTCAAGGTCTTTGTTATCTGATAAGGGTTTGGGAGATTTCAGGCCCACGTATGCAGGGATTCATAACAGAAGCTGTTAGCAGGATGCCCCCTGTATTCTCATGGCTGCATAAGGGTACAGCCATTCCTCCCTGCACCAGCCTAGTCCTCCACTGCCTGCATCCCCACTGTTATCTCCAATTAGGGATGGTGCAGGCATCCAGTTGGGGCTTGAAGTCTGGTGAGAAATCGCCAGTCCAACCCCCCGGATGCTAGTCCATGGACCCGAGCTCCTGCCTGACTAGCCGTGCACTGAGTCAGGCAAGTGTGCAGGCATCCAGTCCCTCAGCGAGCCGCCTGTCCCTGAGAGGGAAAGAAGGGAACACCTCTTCTCCCCCTGACCCTTGCTAGAGTGGTGGCAGTGGCAACAAGGGACAGGCTGGTCATTTTTCTTAAGTCTCTTACACTTACGTAAAACAACCAGCCTGTGCCTCGCTGCTGCCGCTGTAGTAGCGGCGGGGGGTGGGGGGAGAGGTGCTTCCTTCTTCCCCTCTTGTCCCAGCTACAGCCGTGGTGGCAAGAAACAGGCTGGTCATTTTACATAAGTGTAAGGAAAGGAAAGGTTCCTCCTGTGCAAGCACCGGGTCATTGCTGACCCCTAGAGGGATGCCGCTTGCGCTGGCGTTTTCATGGCAGACTGTAGCGGGGTGGGTTGCCATTGCCTTCCCCAGTCATGACCACCTTTCCCCTAGCAAGCTGGGTACGCATTTTACCGACCTCGGAAGGATGGAGGGCTGAGTTGACCTGAGCCAGCTACCTGAGACCCGGCTTCCGCTGGGATTGAACTCAGGTCATGGGGAGCGTTTCGGTTGCAATACTGCCACCTACCACTCTGCGCCACACGAGGCTCTAAGTGTAAGAGACCTACGTAAAACAACCAGCCAGTCCCTCGCTGTTGCTGCTGTAGCATGTGGGGGTGGAGAAGGAAGAGAAGAAAGAAGCACCTATCCTATTCTCCCCCCCCCCCAACCCCTGCTACATCAGCGGCGAGGGACAGGTTGGTCATTTTACATAAGTCTCTTATACTTACATAAAACGACCAGCTTGTCCCTTGCTGCCACTGCTGCTGTAGCAGGAGTAGGGGGAGAAGAAGAGAGCACCTATCCTCTCCTCCTCCGTCAAAAAAAGTGGTGGCAATGGGGACACCCCTGCAGCCACCCATGCCTCAATGCAAGCCACCATCTTGCATAAAAATGGCAGCTCGCATCGAGGAGTGGGAGCTGCGGGACATTCTCAGACTGCTGACCGAGCCCTCCAGGGCTCGTGCAATCCAGCTCGTGTGAGCACCCATGCTCGGTGGGCAGAAACAAGTTTGTCCATCCCTGTCTCTGATCAGGAATAAGAGAAAAACCATGAGGATTCCCCTAGGCACCATTTGCCCTCCCAGTTGGGAGGGAGAGTGGCACTCAGGGGAACCCCCCCCCCGCCCTGTTATCTGTGATCTGAAGGGATTGTCACCCCTCCCTGTGGAGGAATCCAAGCAGGCTCCACAGGCCCACAGCTCCCCATCCCTGGTGTATTCCCAAAGCTATGATACAATAGCTAAACACTGCTCACTATTAACACTTTGAACAGCTCAGTTTGTTCAGCAGATTCGCCACAGTAAATGGGCAGATGTGCTTTCCGTGTACCTGTAATAAATGGAAATTCTATTTACTTTCACTAACTTTTGCAGGCAACCCATTTCAAACTATTTATTCCATTTTATCACATTCTCCCAAACAGGGCAATCCTATGCATGCTTACTCAGAAGTACATCCCACTAATTTCAGTGGGAATTATTCTCAGGTAAGTGTGCAAAGGATTGCAGCCTTAGGGCCAAACTACATGTTACATTAATTGTGTAGTGTGTAGCTGAGGCTTGTCTTACATTTTACTCTTGTGTAAGTGTGCAGAGCCCCAATTTGGACTGAGGTTTAACCCTCCCCTCCTGGAGTGCCATGGTCCCAATCCAAATTGGGGGTCACACGTACTTACACAAGAGTAAAATGCAAGATAAGCCTCCACTACATGCTACACAATTAACGGTGTTGCATAGTTTGCTCTCAGTCATCTTGTGTTTTAAACTAAAAAGCACCAAAATACCATTTCCTTATAGAATTCACCTATATCTGACTCCCTATGTATGCAGCTGCCATGTGGCAAGAATATAAGCAGCTTTGATGGCACTTACTTCCTTGAAACTGCACAGAGATGCCCTTCACCATAGAAACAATCTAGTCCAGTCTGAAGTCCAACTGTGAAATGCAAACAAAGAAACTAAGTTTACAAGAAGCTTTATGATGGTTCTGTTTGAATATCAGACAGCTCTCCTTATTGTATCTTTTCCATCAAACCTTTCCACAATGCAGAAAATGTCAAGACATGCTGGGGAGTAAAAGTATATACCGAGAATTGCACAAAATGTCAGGTCTGGGATAAAAAGGGAAAAAAAGAAATGTCACAAATCATTGCCTTTGCTCTTCTACTCATTCATCCGATAGCTTCACTAATTATAGTAAATGTTCTGAACTTTCATAGAACACCCCTTTCAAATATGAGCACTTCATTCTAAAATTATAGGAAATCTATACATCACGTTATCTTTAAAGAAATATAAGTTCTTACATAAATATCTATAGTAGAGTGTGTGTGAGTGAGTGACAGAGGAACCTGTGCAGAAGAGAGAATGTAAAAGCTATGAACACTTAGAGCTACAGATGAATAATATTTTTTTAGAGAGCTAGAAATACTAAGATACAGCCATTGTTGCTTGAGGAGGTGTGTGTAGTCATTTCTTTTGTCCCACTAAAATCTCTGTTCAAAGAGATTTTTCATAGTGCATTGAAAATTGTAGTGTTGCCTAAGAAATGGGTAAAAATGCCATGAGGAACATACTGCCTTCAACTTTTGGGGGGGAAATTATGTCTCTAGAGTAAGGGTGTTTCCAGACAAGGCTTTTGTTGCACAATGATCCTGCCTCATTCACAGAATTTTAGAGGGGGCCCCGGTGGTCCAGCTGTTGTCATCTTCCATTTGTATCCCTCCCGTGTTGTCCCACTGCCTCTTCCATCATTTTTCTTTCCACTGAAAATCCGTTGAGGCAGGAAAAGACAAAATAGCTGCTGAATGTCTTTTGACTGGTAACACCAGGAGCCGTATGTCTGGAAGCCCCCTCAGTCACCCTTTCAGGTACCTTCAAGCTCTACTAAATCCTTTTTGAAAGCAAGCTGACTAGAACTACACTCAGTGTCCTAGGGGCTGTCCTTGTGGGGAATTTCATGTGAACTGAGAGCATTTTGAGGTTGTTCGCTGCACATGACATTGTGGCCAATCTGCAGCCACCCCAGAGATTTCCAGTGGAAAAGCCAGATTTTCTGAGATTACTTTTACTCCATTTAATTTCTTTATTTTGGGTTCTCCATGCTTCTGGTGCTGTGTGCCCCTTTCCTCCGCATTTACTTCAGCATGATAGCCGTGCCCAGGGGTGTTTCTTTCACCTGGCCATGATCTCACTGAGCCTTTCCAGCCTTTGGAATCACCCTGCACTCCCATTTCACCAGTAATTAGCCTCCATGATGATGCACTTCTCTGATGCTTGCATCAGAGTGCATCAGAAGTTTCTCCATTGTTGTGTTAAATCACATCTCTGATATTGTGTAAGGTTGTTTCTTTGATGTTATGTAAAGTCACTTCTCCAATCTGGCAAGGTCTCGGGAGTCTGTCATTGCAAGCAGGGAGAAAGTGCCCAGAGAAGGAGAAAGGAGGGATGGAAGCAATAACTGCATGACAGTTTGCTGGAATTGGGTGAAATTGGGGGGGGGAGCTCTCAGGGGGAGCCTTCAGATGCTGCACTGGAGAATTGGAGATTTTGGCTTCTCAAGGCAAAAGTTCACACATTGGGGAACAGGGGAGAGAGGAATAACTGTGACAGTTAGCTAGAATGGGACAAAATTGGGGGGGGATGCTCTTGGGGGGGCCTTCAGATGCTGCACTTGAGAACCAGGGATTTTGGCTTCTCAAGGCAAAAGTGCGCACATGGGGAAAAATGAAGTGGGAGCTATAACTCCATGGCAGATTGCTGGAATGCACCGGAATTGGAAGGGGGGGATGCTCTCATAGGGAGCCTTCAGATGCTGCACTGGAGAACTGGGGATTTGGACTTCTTCAGGGAAATTTGTGCACATGGGGAAAAATTAGTTGATCCCCATTCATAATAATGTAGTAGCAGGGAAGAACCTGGACATGGGCTGGGAAATAAACCTCTCTGAGCTGCCCCTGCCCGGTTGATGACATTCAGTTTTACTCTCCCCACCCCACCCCACCCAGAACTATGTTCCTTTCAAGTGCTATGTGACTCTTGAAAACTGGATTTTAAAGGTATGGTGCTCTTAGCTTTTCTTGTTTCGTGTTTCCCTGATGGACCAAAGCTGATTACATGAAAATCCAGATAATACTCCAATGCGCTTCTCATTCCATTGTCGTGAAGATCCCCCTCCCCACCCTAGATGGAAACATGTCTGACCATAATAGCATTATGATACTTCCAGAGTTAGATGAAGTTTTATCTTCAGTTGGTGAGTGTGTTTACACAGGAATAGTAAGAAAATGTGGCCAAATGGCAGTTAAATGCAAAAAGTAGTTACTGTGGCCATTGTTAACAATGACCCCAATCCAGCTAAAGTTAGTTGTGACTTGGTCCCATTTGAAACCAACAGAGCAAGTGAGTTACAACCAATTCAAGTCTCATTGCATTCAATGGCACTTAGGGATACCTATCTTTAGCAGGATCGGGGGCAGCATGTTAACTTGTTTTTCCCACAACTGTTCTAAACCAAAATAAATTAATCATGTCTCCTCCAGTTGCACCCAGATTTGAAGAAATTTTTAATAAAATACTATGTATCATTTCTGTAGTACCATCTATGTGCATGGTACTTTACAAAGAAGAGGTTTGACAAGATGTAGTGATGGCCACCACTTTAGATGGCTTTAAAAGGGGATTGGACAAATTCCTGGAGGAGAAGGCTATCAATGGCTACTAGTCCTGATGGCTAGATGCTACCTCCAGTATCAGAAACAGTATGCCTATGTACACCAGTTGCTGGGGAACTTGGGCAGGAGGGTGCTGTGGCTTGTGGGCTTCCCATGGGCAGCTGGTTGGCCACTGTGTGAGCAGAATGCTAGACTAGATGGACCCTTGATCTGATCCAGTATGACTCTTCATATGTTCCTATGACAAGTCCCTGCCACAAGGGGGTTACAATCTGAACTCAGGGAGTCAGATTGTCAAACCATTCAGCAGGGATGTCTTGAGTGGCTGGGTCCAGCAAGTGGTAAATGCCTCATTATGGGGAGTGGGGTGTTATGCTTGTTGCCTTGAAAGACGCAGTGGTGCATCCCCTCTTAAAGAGGCTCACCCTGGACCTGGGGATTTTAGATCAGTTTTCTCCAGCCTGGTGCCTTCCAGATGTGTTGGACTGCAACTTGTATAATTCCCAGCCAGCATGGTGAATGACCACCCTGGCTAGGAATGGGATTTGCAGTCCAACAGGAGTCTGCCAGGTTGGGGAAGAGTGTTGTAGAATATTACCACCCAGTTGCAAATATTCCATTCTGGAGCAAGGTGAGCAAGAGGATGGTGTTTGACCAACTACAGATGTTCCTGGATGAAGCGGATTGTCTCGGTGGCTTTAGATATCACGGACTATGGTATCCTCCTGGAACAGCTCAGAGGGTCAGCAGTAGGAGGCACTGTCTGGACTGTACTACAGTGGTTCCACTCCTACCTACAGAGTTGCAGCCAGGGTAGCATTGTGATATTCTGAGTTATTGGGTTATTTGTTAGCGGGCAGTATATTGTGTGTGCCTGTGTGTGCGTGCGCGCGTTCCGCCCTCATCAGCACAGCTACTGATGAGAGCGGAAGCCGAAACATTTAGCTTAAAATATATTTTCAATACTCCGTTGTTAGTCTTTCTATCTTTCTTACACATTTTACCTTAAGAGTGACTGCAGTCTCGCTCTCAATCTCTCTCTCTCTCTCTCTCTCCTACTAATAACAAAAGGTATCTGGGCAGCTTGCAATAAAACATTAAAACTATCAAACACAAAAATAAAACCACAAGCATGACATCTAAAACAGAATAAAAATAGAAAATAACATCAATACAGCAAAGCACACGTGGCCACATCCAAAAATATTCAGAGAAATGCTTGGACTTTGTCAGAAAGTCCTTGTGTGAATTAAAGATCTGGCTATGTTATTAAGCATCCTTCTTACAATTATTATTTTTTAATTATTAATATGGCTGTTTTTATTTATATAATGCCATCACTGTGCATGGTGCTTTACAAGAGTACAGATCGACAGGTCTCTGCCATGAGGAGCATACCATCTAAGATTAGACACATGGGAAACAGAGGGAAGGGAGGGACGTGGGAGCAGGGGTAAACAGGGAAGCAACAGGTGGTTGTTTCAGCTGCATGTGGTTGGGTGCAGTGTAGTTACAGGCTGCATGACAGTAGGGCATGGTGACTGGTATCATGCAAAAGGCTATATGCTCATCGGTGTACAAAGTGGACATTATATTTTGATTATTTTGTAGCTCACCAGCAAAAAAGAAACAACATCACATGATTTACTTACATTGGCTGGAGTTGGAAACATAAGGATGAAATCCAACTTTCTGAGTAAAAACATCCAATAAGATGCCGCTCAGTTGATTCATAGTATAGGAAAGGTCTTCCAGTACTTGGAAAAAGCCAGTGAAGGTGAAGAAAATCAATTAATATTTCATTGATAATATAACCCACAGCCACTAACCACTCTCTTTGCGTTTCACCATGAAATAGCTTTTTCGGAACATATGTGATGCATATATTTGTTGCATGTCATCTATCTAAACTTGGACGTACATTGTGTTATTTTTCCATGGGTGAAATTCCCATTCCCCAAGTTTTATGCTGATGCCACATGACATCCATATGATGCTGAAAATGACCATAACATCAGTATCCGTCAAAGCACATTGTTGACCTTTTCAGCTTTTCAAGCATCCCATGATGATACATATCATTTACAGTTTCTTATATTCCTTCCCCAGATCCCCTGTTATGGCTGGAGGCCTGTTCGCAGTTAACAGAAAGTGGTTTTGGGATCTCGGTGGCTACGATCCAGGTTTAGAAATCTGGGGAGGAGAGCAGTATGAAATTTCCTTCAAGGTAAGCCATCAAAATGCTTCTTCATGGTACACAACTGCTTTTGTACGGTATGGACAGGCATAGTATTTTTATCTTTAAATTCAAGATGGACTAAAATAAGGTTGGACTTCTAAGAATCCAACCTGTGGAATCCACTGCGGTGCAACTCCCTCAGGCCGAGCAGGGCCATGGAGTTTTAGATGCTTTTTTTTTTTACTTTCCCAAAATTTACGCATATGTATTCATAGGAAAATATGCAAGTTTCTGCTGAGGAAAAGTTGAATGGAATGGGGGACAATACGCTAAATGTTACATACTAAGGTAAATTATCTTAATTGTTATGAAACCTCTTACGTAATTATTTGTCTATTTTTCCGCATGATTTTTTGCATCCATTGGTGAGCGGACGATAGAACAAAAGGCCCCTGACAATCCGCGAAACACAGACAGAGCAGATTTTACACAGTCCGTACATCCCTACCCTGACCTGACCAAGGACTAACCAAAGGAGTCAGGAGGTGATGGTTGTTCAGTGGAGTCTGAACACCCCCAGACAACCCTGTGAATGCCAGAAACCACAGCCCTGATGCTATGTGGATTCCTGCCACTGTGTCTCACGCTACAGGATCTTTATCCTACCAGACCCACTCACCAGATGGCCATGTGTTGCATTGATATGTGGATCCAATGAGAGGGTGATTACCAGGTCCACCAGTTCCCTCTGAAGCTGCTGGGGATGTTCAAGTGGCAGGAGACAATGACCCCATGGCTACTGTGGAGGTTAGGCAAGAGCACACATTCCCGGGCACTGGCAAGGACCAGCATGAGCCAGAGGCAGTTGAGAGCTCAGGTGCTTCATCATCAACTAGCAATGCACAATTGCTATCAATCAACCCACACTCCAGCTCACTCCAAGTATCTTGAGGACTATGTGATGGGGGGGGGGGGAGATGGATGTAGTGTATTGGCCCTCCTGGCTTGCCATACCAGGAAATGCCTGAGTCAGCTCTTTGGGCACTGTGCTTTTTGTTTCTGTTCTGCCTTGTCAAGACCAGTCTGCTGAGCCTGTTCTCAGAAAGCTTTTTCTTATTAAAGTTGTTGTTGGCTATGTACCCTCTGTGTGACCTTCTCTTCATGCAATTTTTCAGAAGGCATAATATTTATATCCCCACCCCCACCCCCATGTTCAGGGTCTTGATTACTCTCCTATCTGGCCTTTCTTATACTGTGATATGCTTTTGCTACAACTCTGCTCTGAAACTCGTGTTTACATCTAGCTCCAAGTTCTTCCTAGTCTGATTTAACCCTGTGTGATGCCTACTCTGTGTTTTACTGCTGAATAAATGTAGTATGGCAGCCATTGATGTTATTGCAAACCTAGATACTTTCTTCAAGCATCAAAGGAATATAAAACAAGTCCTTCTTTACTAATATGTATATATATATACACAGAGAGAGAAGAAGATGCACTGAATGAATTGCACAGAAGGTGCCAGGGGATGTCTGCACTCCAGACTACCAACATGTATTTGAGGGTGTTTTCAGCAGAATCAAAATGACCTGCATGAACTGAACTGGTGTCATGTAACTTTGAATCAATTCCATACTAAAAGAAAACAAAGCTGAAAGACAAAAGAAGCCCATGAGGTAAATGGATGGACAGTTTGTTTAGAGTACATCAGTTTGCACTCTGTATTGTTAGGGTGTTTCAGAGATAAATGAACACTGCCTCTTGCATCTCACAATTCTGACAGGACACCTAAAGATTGTATTATCCCATTTCCTATGTCCCTGTTATTTATCATTGGAAGGAATATAATTGCAAGGCAGTCCATTCCTCTCTGTGCAGAAACCATGGTAACCATACTGGAAGCTCAGGTACTAAATTGTCCCAGCCTGTTTTGCTCAAGTGACAGATTCTTTGGAGAGGGCTGTGTTACACTGGGGCTCGTTTCAGCCATATCCCCCCATTCATCTCATTACTGTGAGTTGACCTAAGGGTCCATGACCTTCCTCATGAATATATTTTGAAACGGCTTTCAACAGCATTTTGTACCATTTGCCTAGGAGAAATAATAACACTCTCTGTGTCTCTTTTTCTGATGGGGGCGGAGGGAGCTCAATAAGATCTTCTTTCAATAGAAAGAAAATACATGCAGTAAGGTATTGTTTTCTTTGAAGTATAGTTGGGGGCAAAGTGATGAGGTGTGGAAGAGAGATAAAGAGAGTTTTTTTGTGTAGACTACTCAGGGTTGGGGCAGGGAGAAGAGAATAGTAGTGGTGAATGACAAGAACCTTCTGCCCAGATATAAACAGATTGAAATATTTAGCATTTATATTGCACTTATTTAATTGATTCAGTGTCAGCACCTGGCATCCTAGGCAACTGTGAAGACCTCACTGTTGATACCTACCCCGGACCCCTTACATCAGGCTGCTGGATCTGAGAGCCACCATTTTAACTTCCATTAGTGCCCCAGAGTTAGACAGGTCAGTCCTCTGTGGCATTGTGGGAATTTAAAATGGCAACTCCTAGCTGCCCTTGGAGTATTGCTGCTGGTAGGTAAGCCGGGGGGTGGGGCACTGATATAAGAGGGAGGGTGACCAGAGGGCACTTTGACTAGGGCATCCTTAGAGACTGAAGTCCCAGGAAAAAAATGGGGAGGGGAATTAACAAAAACAAACCTGTTTTTTTTTCCTGTTCTTCCCACTAAGGACAAAAAAAAGTCCCTGGGGAAAAATGGGTTTTCCACATTTTTCAATATTCTTCCTGCCACCAAATTTCCAGATCTTTACATCTCTAAGCCACCTCCAAAGCCCTGTACAGAATCTTTAAACAGTTTTCCATATATTTCAGTCATTACAACTGGGATGCAGAACCTCAGGTCCAGGGCCAAATTTGGCTCTGTGGTGGTCCCAATCTGCCCCTCTGTGGGTTCCCAGAAGGCCATGCTCCCTCTCCCTGGCCTCACCCACTTTCCCCCAACCATCAATCATTTGATGGTTTCCCAGCTTTTGTACAGTTTTTTCCCCATTCTAAAAGGTTGAAATGCCTCTCCTAAGGTTTAATGACTGGCAATAGGAGTTTTCAGGCACAATCCTATTCATGTTTAGACAGAAAAAAAGAAGTCCCACAACTCCCAGCATGCCCCAGCCAGCAGGCAGCATATTGCTCCCTTCAGCTATAATATGCTGGTATTATTGGTATTTTTCAGTGTTTGGGCCCCATCCTTTTGGCCTTCAGCCCCGCCCACCACTGAAATGCAGCCACCAAGAGTTTCTCTGAAATGGAACTCAGCGCTTGGACTGAAAGAGGTTTTGCATGCCTGCCTTACAACCATCTTATAAGGTGGCCAGGATTATTATTCCCATATTACAAAAGGAAGGCTGAAGCTTGCCAACACGTAACAAGGATGATAAAAAATGGCTGTAGAAGCCAAGAACAAGTTGACAACGACAATCAAGAATGACAACAGCTGCACAAGTGTATTGTTCCTGCTGCATTTCAAGATGTAACTGTTCATCAAAGGTACCTATAAAAAACATACAATACAAAATTAAAGCATCTAAAAAAGATACTAATTTACATATCCTAAAAAAGACACAAGTTCACATATTCTGGAGAGGATACCGAAAACATAACAACAACTTCTAAACACCAGAATTATATTTATGCAATTTATACAAATGTTGGGACTTTAACATACTGCATTCAAAACAATTACATTGTATTATACTGCATTCTAATTTATCATTTATCAAACCTTACTACTCAGTGTTAACAATTAAAAAAAAAAAAAAAACTAGGTACTTCCTAGGTACTTCCGTTGTTTCCAGTACTTCCTCAAGAGGTTTTTGGGAACTACCTCCCTTCTTACTCACCCAAGAAGACTTTAAAAACAATTCAAGTTTTAATAGCCCTTGAGTGTTGTTAGCCCATATGTTTAACTGGTGTCCTTACAAACTGGTGTTGTTATTTATTAATTTGTATGTTTAAGATTGTTTTTTGCAGATTTTTTTCTGTCCACTACTTTGATTATCCTCTTAGGGAAATAGGTGGAACATAAGGTGTTAAAACAAAATAAATAAAATGTAGACACTCCTCAAAGTATATATCAAGTTCTCATTTGATTCAGTTGTCTCTAAGTTAAATGTATATTTCCAACTTCAGCTTTAAGAGACTGAGCGATCTCTAATAATAAAAGAGGATGTGTGTCTGTCAGCAGAATAGCTCCAAGATCATGAAACCTAAACAGCTGAAACTTGGCATGCATACTAAAGGGGGTACCTAGGGATGTACACCTGGGATTATTTTTGTTTTAAAATGCATTAGTTTATTTTAATTTATTTTAATGTGTCTCTGTGTTTGAAGCTTATAGTTCAAAGCCTTCAGTCACTAGGTGTGAGACTTCCCTACACAGCACATAGCTTTGCAGGTGATACAGTTTGAAGCCACAAGGAGTAGTCTGAGGAACAGAGCTATATGACATCCTCTCTACTGCTGTAGGACAGCCCCCACCCCATCTGAGGCAAATGAAATAGGCAGACCCCACCCTCAGAGCTGTAGAAGTGCACCATGGCAGGGGCTGTACCTAAGGATGCAAGTGGATATGGCTTCACTCAGACGGGATGGGTACTATATATCCATCTCTGACAACTGCATAACTCTGTTTGATGGTTTTTGCTGTATCAAACTAAGGGCAATTCCAAACCATTTGCTAGTAGAGAATAAGAATCCAGTTAAAGCTTACTACTTCAAAAGTTGTACTTACGTTGGAAATAAGTTATAACTTGACTTTGATCACAGCTTCAGTTCTTTGAAAACAAAATGATGGGGAGAAAAAACAAAACATATAACTTTATGAGATCATAAATTCACCATACTGGAACTTGATAGACTACAGATCTGAAACAAGGCTGGTGCCCTGACCCCCCACATCAGTTTGTTTTTCAAAGAAATGAAATGGAAATTGGGTATCTAAACACAACTTTTGAAGTAGTAGGTTTTAACAGGATTCTTACTAGCCCTATTCAGGTGTTCTGTACCTGAACAGAGCAAACACAAAACAAGAGGAAGAGCTTCAGCCCTGCCCCTCTCCTTCTTCGCATTTGTTGCCTTCTACTTATGGAGGGTAACTGTTTGAAGAAGAGAGCCTTCTGTGTCCATAGATCCATGGATTTTCCAATGTTCTGGCTCATGTGGAGAGCCTCCATGCACAGAGGAAGCTCTCCTCTTCAGACAGTTGCCCTCCATGAGTAGATGGCGATGGATGCGATGAGGAAGAGGGATGGGCTAGTGCGTTCCCTTTCATCGCATGTTTGCCTTATTCAGTTACAAAACACCTGAATAGGGCTATAGTCTAGCCCATTCCATAGTCTAATTATGAAATGTAGACATTATTATTTTGGACTGTGTTAACTAAGGTATGGGCAGAATCATGTACTATGAAGAAACAAACTGAATGGGGGATGACCAGCTTCCAATTTGGAATTAAAGAGTGCTTGCAGAGCAGAAGATTAGTAAAATAAAAAAGTACATAAGGTCAGTAGTGGGTAAGAGACTGAGCTATGAATCAGCCATTAGCTGGTTTGAATCTCACTTCTGCCATAAACTGCCTAGATAGCCTTAGGCAAGCCACTTCCTCTCACCTCAGTTCCCCCATCTGCAATATACAGGATAACAACAGCAACAACAACAACAACTAGAGGTTATTAGAAGCACTGACTGCAAGATTTCACTCAGATCCCAATTCATTACTTCAGAAAATGGCCTGATTCCACTTGAATTGATTTGGAGGCCATCTGCTTCAACTCGGGTATCAAACCTGAGTTGAGATTTGGAAATCTGAGGTTTCATGCTTCCCACTGATAACCATGGGCAATAACTTTTTTTACTGTCAGACATGGATGTAATTTTATAGGTTTAGTGGCCCTTAGGATGGTATTATACCTGCCAAATTTCAGAAGAATAGGATGCAGTAGTTTTTCTGCCACACATCTTTATATTTTGATTTAAAGAAACTGCCAATACATTTTTATTTCTTAGCAGAACTGGATGAAACTTGTAAGGATACTTGCCCCTTCTGGAGGAATTGAGCCTGCCAAGTTTCAGATGAGTAGGTGCAGGGATTTTTGTACAAGAGAAGCTTTTACATTTGGAGGGTATCCAAAAAAGGACACACTTATCCCCTTATGTTCTTTATGGACCATTCTAAACATGACAGACAGCATAGAAGTGGCCCTAAGTAAGAAACCTGCAAAGTTTCAGAAAGATAGGTGTAGTGGTTTATGTGGAAGGGAAACCCAGCAAACCTGTGACATCTCAGCATTGGCAGAGATTGGGAAGTTTGGAATAAGCCTCACTTGGGACAAACCTAGATTGCTATCCCAAGTCAAACTGATTGAGGGGTATAGATTTGTTTTTGAAATTAGAAGTTTCCATTCATCCTCCTTGGTTACAGAATATGAGATTTGTTCAGGGTTATTGCTCAAAACTTAATGCACATAAATATGTGTTGAGGTAGGGCAAACACATATCTGACTTTTTCAGAACTGCAGTGTTATTAATTGAGGACTTTTTACTTGCAATAATGTCTCACCGAGTAAGAGCCAAACTACATGTTATGCTAATCACATAGTGTAGCTAAAGGCTGGTTTTCTATTTACTCAAGTGTAAATGCATGCAGCTGTGATTTGGATCAGGGCTACCACACTCCAGAAGGGGAAGATTAAACCTTCCACTGCACCATTCCCCCCCCCCATTGTCTCATTTAGTTTGGCCCTAAGATTATGCATGACAGTTAATAAATGATAAAATCAGTTACTGAAAGCTTTAATCAAATGCTATGCTAGTTCTCCTGGACCTCTCAGTGGCTTTTGATGCCATCAGCTATGGAATCCTACTGGACCTGCCTGGCAGGGCATTGGAGGCACTGCATTGCAATGTTGGGTTGGGTCCAGAAAGTGATTTTGGGGGACTACTGTTCAACACTTCAACCTTGGACCTATTGTGTTCCTTAGGAATTCATCTTGTCTCCTATGTTATTTAATATCTATAGAAAGTTGCTTAGAGAGGTCATCTGGAGCTTTGGATTGAGGTGCCACCAATATGTAGATGACACCCAATTCTATTGCTCTCTGATGAAGTGGATGATACCCTTTAACACTGCCTGTCTCACTAATGGGATGGATGAGGGTGAATGAGCTGAAATTAAGGGGTTGTGCTCCTCCTGAAAGATCAGATTCATAGCTTGGGAGTACTCCTTGATCATGTGCTGGGTGGTGGTGGTGGTGACAAGGAAGGTGTTCGCACAAGTACGTTCAGTGAGCCAGCTACTACCTTTCCTGAAATTGGTCTGATCTGGCAACAGCTATCCATGCCTTGATCAAATCACAACATTTAGACTACTGCAACATGCTTTACATAGGGCTGCTCTTAAGGAACATCTGGAAGCTTTAGTTGGTACAGGAGCCATGCTGCTAACAAGTGTACGGTGTCAAGACCACATCACCCTAAAACTGCAAGATCTGCACTGCATTCCAATTGTTTCCTTGGCACAATTCAAGGTGTTGGTTTTAACCTTTAAAGAAGTAACTGGCTTAGAGACTGGCTATCTAAATGACCATCTAAAATGCTTCGAACCTGTCCAGTTACTAAGATCTGCAGGAGAGGTCCTTTGAAGGACTTGCAGAGGCCCACTTGATGGGCAAGAGTAAGAGGGCTTTCTCCTGTGTTGCTCTCAAACTGTGGTATGTACTCCTCTCAGAGCCAAGAGTAGTCCCCATTCTCTCTCCTTTTAGAAAAGGGGTCAAGACACATCCCGTTAACTTGGCCTTTTAAATGATTTCATTAGTAGCGTTGTTGTTTTTTGCTTTTAATGATGGCTTACTGTTTTTTAATATTTTATGGTGTTTTATGGTTTCATGGCTTTTGATTTCTGTACACCACCTTGATGGCTCTGGCAGAAAGGGAGTATAAAATATTTTAAAAATAAACATGTTAATGAATGCTGTGGACACAGCCTTAAACTAGCTTGCTTGCTTCCATTGGGGGAAAAAAAGTGTGCATATATGGGCAGATGGAACCTGAATTCAGTCCCAGAGTTTAGCAACTCCCAGAGCTTGGTTGAGAGCAAAACTGAACATTATAAGTTCACATCTGTCTGTAGCCAGCCTTTTCAGCTTCAAGTCACCTAAGTGTGAGCCACACCAGATGGCAAATTACTATGTGTTTTCTCTGTTACTTTTGAGGGGGGGTTGCCGTGATACATAACAATGAAGCTTAGATGGACAGTAAAAGACAGATAATGGGGAGGGGAAAGCTACTGACCTTCCTTGCTCCTGCCATTTGTGAACCAAGAACAAGATCAAAGAAAACAGTTGAGATATTTAATTATTTCCTTCAAAATATATATGTATATAATACTCTTTTTAGATATCGCTGCTCTGTCACTAATACATATATACGCTAGGTACATACAGAAGGTTAATCCGTCAAAGAAACAAAACCATATATATACATTGTATTGCAAATTGGGTATACTAGTCCTGTATATTAAAATTCAAAGAACAGGTAAGTGCTGTTTTATTAAGTGCACATCAAATACAGTATGTGGGTGGATCATTTGGCATAAATGTTGGTGGAGAAAAAGACATTCTTCCCCCCCACATTCTTTTGTAACCGTGAAAAGCATGCAGGAGTTCATGAATTAAAATTCATTTTGCTGACTCTACTTAAAGCAGCGGCATCAAGCAATAAGTTGCACAGGAATGAGCAATCACAGTTTAGACACCACCAATAGAATATTTGTGTCTTCTGATATTATCTCAAACACATAGTCATCTGTGAGCCATCAAGTTGAGAAGACTCGAGTGGCGAGGAATCAGATTACGTACATGCATGTGCAAACTGGCCACCAGACCCCTCCCTGTAGAGAAGGCTCCAGCAAATCACACAAGATCTTTCAAGATCTGGATACTCAGTATAGATACAGGGAAATCAGCTTCCATCAGTGGCCTAAGCATGATCTGTAACAGGGATGTCAAATATCTTTCAACCTGAGGGCCAAATTTCAGAGAAGCTATCAGGGTTGTATTCCAGTGATGGTGGGGGGGGAGGCAAAAGGGGTGTGGCCAATAGCAAAAGAGGAGGAGCCAAAATAGCAAAAATTCCAGCCTATTTTAGCTTAAAGCTCTTATTGCCAGGAACTAAGCTTAAGAGAGCCATTTCAACCTTTTAGAATGGGGAACAACACTGCACAAAAGCTGGGAAACCATTGCTGGCCAGAGTAAAGGGGGTAAAGCCCATGGAAGGAGTCATGGGCTTCTGGGGAAACCCAGAGGGCTGGATTGGGATGCCAGACCAGAGGTTCTGCACCCCTGATCTACAATTTAGCTTCTATTTTTTTCCTCTTAGGAATGGGCTTACTGCCTAAGCTGGGGTCTCCTGGACTCCCAAGCCCAAATGATGTGTTTCCCTCCCCCAGACTTATACTGTCTAGTTCTCCTTATGTCACACAGGTAGGCAGGAGGCCAGCATACAGTTTGCCAGGACTGGTGTCCATCTCCAATAATCACCAGTGTCAGCCCACAGCCTAGATCAGCCTGTACAAGGCGGTAGCAACCTTTCTTGTGCATGTGCCAAATCTCCTTATCAGTCCTACCTCAGCATGGCTGTTTAGCAGAAGCCAATTACAAAGGCAATGAAATGTTGGCATCTATTTGCATTGGCATAACAGAACCAACTGCATAAAAATGCTAATCCTAAATCCCAATATGGAAGACTTTCGGAAAGACTAGCACAATTGTGATGCAAATGATGGATAACAGGAGGTGGGGTGTTGTTGTTTCTCAGAGCCTGTGCGGTGAAAGTGGTTAGCTCAAAAGGATAGACCATGGATTCCTGCAATGAGCAGGGGGTTGGACTCGATGGTCTTGTAGGCCCCTTCCAACCCTACTATTCTATGATTCTATAATGGTAATTGCCATAAGGTGTGCCAGTGCCATGAAATATTTCTTTCATTGGTGGCAGACCAATGGAAGCAGCATGCCTTGAGCATTTTGACAATGGAGGTCAAGTCAGGGCAGAAATCCACATCTGAGCTTGGGTGAACGCTGCAGCTTCAAAACTGAAATTATCTCTTTTTTCTTCCTGCAAACATCCAGGGCTGCAGGCAGCTTGAAAACAAAGCCAGGTTTATTCAACCTGCCCAGGAAATATGCTTAGATAAAAAGCCCTATGTAGTCATTCAAAGAACATGTTTGGGCATGAAGTGTGGAGTGGGCTGGGGCACACATGCCAGCCTCACCCTCAATATCCCTGACCACCACCACCCCCATGAACCGGCTCCAGTCCTGACCTTCCAGTGTTGAATGGGCAAGTCTGAAAGGGGATGCTAAACATGTTCAGCTAAGCATGCTTACAATTAGTGATATTGAGAATTTCATAATTAGTTGGCCCGCTGGTTGAAACCCATCTGTTTGTAATGCTCACCTTTGTGATGAGCCTGGATTGTTGCTTTATGAATTCACTATTAAGTTTGAAATTGATTCCAAGCTCTGGAGCATGTGTGATCTGCATTTAAATGCCAATTCTGCACATTGAGTTGGTTGGTTTAACCCTTGAATGACCTGGTGTGTCCACCACTGCTTCCTCCATCCTTGTCACCAACACAGCTCTGGCTCTGTGAAGAGGACTCCATGGGTCCATCTTCTTCTCTTCTCTGTATACAGGTGATCAGTGAATAAAGATCACATCATACAGGCAGGCCACATGAAAACAACCAATCAAGAAGGAGATACATAATATGGTGAGGCATTATATCATGATGCATTACACATTTCCAAATAACAGCTCCCAAGATGCACTTGGATACTGTGCAAGTGCAAAACCTTGTAAACACGGAACGAGATTTCAAATCTTTTGGCCACCTAATACAAAGAGAAAACTCTCTGGAAAAGACCCTGATGCTGGGAAAGACTGAAGGCAAAAGGAGAAGGGGACGGCAGAGGATGAGATGGCTAGATAGCATCACCAGTGCAATGAATATGAACTTGAGCACGCTCCGGGAGAGAGCGCAGGACAGGAAGGCCTGGCATGCTCTGGTCCATGGGGTCACGAAGAGTCGGACACGACTGAACAACAACAACTCATCTGAGCTAACATGGGTGAATTAAATTTGTTATTTTCCAAGGAAATAATGAATTAAACTGGAGTAAGTTCACCCATCACTACTTACAGTCTTCTGTGCAGTTGGGAGCCCTGCATAATCGGGCTGAGTTTGAATCCTGCAGCTCTCGTGAAATTTTCTGTTTGCTTTCCTAGCTCCTGTGCAGTATTTGTGGTGTTTGAGTAAAGACCTGGATAATAACCTAGCTCTGTGGTCTAAACAGAAAACATGCTTTTCTTCTAAGCTGGGCTTAAGAAAATCAATTTCATTGTTGTTTATGTTGGCTACGGATCCACTGCCATAAAAGAAGACATTTGAGTTTTACAGCTTGTTCATTTAGACTGTCCAAACTTTCAGCTCTGCAATTCAAGTCAGTAGCTTCACCTAGTGGAATTCTCCCTAGCTTTGTTACATTTAACATTGGGATGGTGGGAATTAAATCAGGTTGCTTCTCCATTTTAATGTTGTCTTTGGTCCAGATGATATTAAAAACACATTTTTAAGGAGCTCTGATCTTCCAAAAGAAATAAGTAAATGCTTTGAGTCATACTTAACAGCTGCTACAAGCCAGTCTGAGATTCATTTCAATTACCCTACAAAATGCACCTTAAGTGTGCATTGCAGTGTGTCTTCTCTTTTATATCTAGCGCATATGTGCCAAATGTTATTTCCTCCTAACTGTTTTCACCTAAGTATTTCCAACAGCTTTCTTATTCTCTTCCAGTTTCTTCTTCTTGTTCACTGATTATATCAAGATGTTATTTACATTATTACTCCTTTTTGTTATTTATACAGCACTTTTTAATGTTTAAAGTTCTTTGCAATATCTACTGCACATATCTTCACATACTGCACAAAATCCAGTGTGCTGGACATGAGCAAGGGAGACCTGAGTTCAAATGTATGAAGCTCAGTGGATGACAGGGCTGGCCCTACCACCTCAGCCACCTCAGATGGCAGATGCAGAGCCACCTCAGATGGCAGATGTTGGGTGGTGTAGAGGGGGCAGCAATGGCAGCCTCCTGGCTGTTCTTCTCTGTGGGAAGACAGAGCTGTGTGTTCTGGGCATCCTGCCCTGGATCCCTAAGTTAGCCTGAGGCCCTCAGGTGAGGTGGAGGATGTTGTCCCATCACCAGTGTTCAGGTAAGATTCAACTGCAAGACCAGTTGGCTTGTGTAGATGGAATGGGGAGCGCCATCTTGTCATTCACCTCAAGCAGCAAAATGTCTTGGGCCGGCCCTAGAGAATGACCATAGATTAGTCACTACCTCTCAATCTAACTTAACTCAACAGGTTTATTATGGGAATAAAACGGGATAGTCTTAAGTTTGCAATCCTGAAGTATTCCAAAGAAGTATCCCAAATATCCCAAAGAGATATTTATTTATTTTATTTATTTATTTCATTTCTATACCACCCAATAGCCGAAGCTCTCTGGGCAGTTCACAAAAATTAAATCCAAGCAACACACAATAAAACAATTTAAAATATACAGAACATTAAAACCACAATATAACAATACAACCACAATAAAACCTAGCAGCAGTGCAGGAGTTTAAAATACAGATTTAAAACAGCAAAGATAAAAATTTAGAAAGCTAAAATGCTTTCTAAATTTATTTAGAAAGCATATTTGTCCAGAGAATATTAGATATTTATCCAAATATTAGATATTTGTCCAGAGAATGGCCTGAAGGCCCATTATGCAGTTCTGCTAAAGCGCTCAAATCTGTTTGGGTGGGAACCACCTGGGAACCATATGTAAACTGCTCTGAACAGGGCATAAATGTGGGACAGAGAGAGAGAGAGAGAGAGAGAGAACCTTTGCGTAGCATATGACTTTCTCTGGGATCAGGGCTTTTCTCAGGGAGAGAGAATGGAGGCAGAATTGAAGATGTGAGAGGCAGCGGCATGTGAAACATGTCACAACCTAATCGTATACTGGTCTCATTCTCTGAGTGTTAATCCTTATTTAGCCAAATGGCACCACCCACACACAAGAGGGAGATATCAGCAGGCTTGGGAGAACCCAAGGTTTGCGGAAGTACAAAAAGGTTATTTAGAGAGAGAGAAATGCTAATGGGAAAAATGCAAAAATGGCAGAATGAGGTCTGAGAATGCTCAGCGGACACAGAATGCTGACAGATGGGATACTGGAAAAGGAGGGGATACAATGGAATATCCTGGAAGAGGGCCTGGCTGGCTGGCTAGTTAGAACCCAAAACTGAAGCACTCCACACTGCAACATTTATTTGCAGTAGGTCCCATTTGCTTTTAAATGAATGTAAAAGCTGCTAAAGGCAAGGAATGGGTGGATTTACCCTGTTGATGTGATTGGATACTTTTCCCTGAGGATGTGAATTTAAAACAACCCCTCTAAAGGAAAACACATCCTGGAATGCTCTAGGAGGTCATTGGCCTTTGTGTGTGTGTGTGTTGTGATCAAGTCTCAGCCAAGCTGTTCTTCACTAGAACTATTAGGATTTACAATTGTTTACAAGGCGAATCAGACTTGTTAAGAAGATTAAAAATAACCTTAGTATGAGTGTTTTGTTAATTTCCCCCAAACTAACATAATCAGTAATGTATGCTGTCCTTTGGATACCATTTGCTATCTCTTCTGTTTTCCATTATCTTCCTTCTGGAAGGTTTAATTATACGATGCCATTTAGCTCCACAGGACTTTTGCTTCCTAGTCATTTACGCTCTAAGCATTTTTGAAGTTTGCAAAGTCCAAAAGAAGCTGTAGTAATTTGCAGTGTACTGCAAGTGCTCAATCAAGAGACTGGCTGTGTTTCTCACCAGTTTCAAAATTCCTAATGATGTAGAACTCTTATTTCTGTTGTAGAAAAACAGCATTGATAACTGTGTTAACTATAGCCTTGTGCATTGTTTATTGCTCTGTTAAAAAAAAAAATGCTTGCAGATGCCATTTCTTCTTTCAAAGCAACTTCCCTACTTTTTCCAGTCACAGTCATTATAAGAAGAATAAGAACAGAATGGTTTGGTTTTCCTCAAACACCTGTATTCTTTTCACCTTGCGGGCATTACCACACTCTCACCTCTGTTAACATTCACCTCCGTCTCTTTCTTTTTTGTTTCTCCCTCAGGTCTGGATGTGTGGAGGTGGCATGTTTGACGTTCCATGTTCTAGAGTTGGGCACATCTATAGGAAATACGTCCCTTACAAAGTTCCATCTGGCACCAGTCTGGCAAGAGTAAGTAGCTAGGTTTTGCTGTGCCTTTTTCAGCAGTAAGCACATCACTCCATTGGTCAGTTGCTTTGCACAGAAGTGAAGATTATCTAAAGCAGGGGTGTTGATCCTCTTTCAGCCCAAGATCTAAATTCCATTTTGGATAACCTATTGGGGGCCACATTCCAGAGTGTGGGCAGAGTCAAAGACTAAAGGGAGCAGGGCCAAAATACCAGCATAGTTTAACTTAAAGTTCTTATTGTGAATAATGAAGCCATAGCATAGTCATTTCAATCTTTTACAGTGGGGAATAACTGCACATAAGCCAGGGAACCACCAAATGATTGGTGCTGGGGAAAAGGGGTGGGACCATCTGGAGAAGCACTGAGGGCCAGATTGGGATCCAAGGAGGGTTGGATGCAGCTGCCAAGCCTGAGGATAAGCATCCCTGATCTAAAGAAACATATAACACAACATGGAGGCTGCATTCAAGTATCACGTTCTCAATCTTCCATACCTTCATTTGGAGGATCAGGAACAAGAGATGAGCTCAGGGACTCCTTGGGTTGTATCCAATGTTAGTCTAACTTAAGTCTCCTCTAAGTAGGACTAACACTGGATGCAGCCTCTTCCTTTCATCCTTCCCCTTTCTCATACAGCTTAATACCACATTGGAGACCCACATACAGAACAGCTTAGAAGCTGTTCAGAATAATTCAGGACACACTTCACCTTAGCAGAGGAGCCACGAAGTGAGTCATAAGCACTTAAGAAGAGCCGTGCTGGATCAGACCAAGGGTCCATCTAATCCAGCATTCTGTTCACACAGTGGCCAACCAGCTGCCCACAGGAAACCCACAAGCAGGACACGAGTACACCAGCACCCTGCCGCCTATGTTCCCCAGCAACTGCTGTACATAGGCATACTGCCTCTGATACTAGAGGTTGTATATTGCCATCAGGACTAGTAGCCATAGTCTGGCAAAGTGCTTTCTGGGAGAGCAGTGGGTGTGGGCCTGACCCTTGAAATGGACTGACTCCTCAAATTAGGGGATAGGGAGACGCATGCATGACACTCTAAGTTTAGGGTTGCTTCTAACAGTACTCTGGTTGGTGGCAGGAATGTTTCTGCAAATCAATCTCTGGTTGAAAATAATAACCTTGGCACAAGCTGCTACAATTTGTCCAGGGTATATTAAGTCACCCTGAGTCAGCACGCCTGGCATGAAGACATTTTGCTCTGATGTTCTGCTTGGTTTTAGTTCAAGAGGCTAAAATTCAACTGATTGTCCGATCAGTTCCCACATGCTCCATTTCCTGAGCCAATTGCCAGACAAAAGAGGTTCAGTTACATGAAGCGATCTCATAAGTTTGCTTTATCGAATCAATGAAATGTGAGCTTTCCAATCGATGTGTTTTCAAGCACTCGTGTGCAAAAGGAAAAAAAGGAATTGTGTGTGTGTAAGGTTCCAGAAAAAGGTACCTTTATTTCAAAGGTACCTTTATATTTGGTCCTTAAATGCTGGTAGTTGATGCTTGACTTCAGCTATCATCACTCAACAGCCACACAGTTGAAAGAATGTCAATGACGGAGTTGTCAAGGAAGGAGTCCTTTTAACAGTAATATCTTCCTGTAGTAATAACGTCCTTTGTTTATGCCATTCTGACTTTCCTCTGGAGGCTTCACCTAGGTTTATAATAAACTGTTTGGGCAAAATTAACTGCCAGTTGGATATGGATCTCAGTTTAGTGGGTCAAAGGGCTTCTGCAGACAGTCAGTGAATCATGTGCCCAACTGTAGGGCAATCTCTACCATTAAGCAGGGTGAGGCAGCTGCCTCAGGTGGCAATGCTAGGCTTTGTGTAGGGGAAGCTACAGCAGCTCCCCCAGCCATTCTTCCTGAGACCCCAGCTGTTGTCCTTCCCTGTGGAATGGGGAAGGCACCATCTTGTCCTTCACTTCAGGAAGCAAAATGATTAATCTTGGAGACTATCTTTTTCCAAGAACTCCACAGGCACTTTTAGAAATACAGACCCTTGGAGAAAGCCCATATATATATATAAGTCAGGGCCAAAATGCGTAGGGCTACTCCTCAGAATAAAACTATATATTTTTTCAACATCCTGAGACTTCATCTCTTTATTTCATTGGGCATTTTGGAAGTTCTCCTGTTTTGTTTGATCCCAACTTCATTTCAGAACACATACATCGCACCACCTCTCCTTTAAAATCCCCTCCTTAAAACCACCTTTTTTCATGAAAGCTTTGGCATAACTCCTTAATCCCCATCACCTTCTGAAACTAAACCTAAGTACAAGTTGCATCTTCATCACAAGTTTCTGTCTTTCTTCCCTTCCTCTGGAGCTTCCCCCTGTATCAAATTTGAGCTTGTAAGTTTAGCTTTCAAATTTTAGCTTGTAAGAAAAGGACAGGTCCCTTGGAGCAGGGACCTGTCCTTTTCATGTTACCCTGTAACTTGTTACCCCATGCATATGCATTAACTTGTTACCCCATGCATATGATTGATTGACTGATTGATCATTGAGAAAATTTATATCGTGCCTTTCAGTCAAACGATCCTCAAGGTAGCTTACAGTAGGTTGTAACAATATGCAAACATACATAAATGCAAACCCCAACCCATAGTGCTCAGCAGCCCTTGGTTTCCTGGCCAATGGCAGAGGCTAGCATGTGCTTCCTCTCAGGTCTCAGTTGATGGCTCTATAGTAGTAATAATGGCAACAATATTCCCATGCTTAAGCAGTACACTGGGAGAGCACTCAGCCTTCAAAAGTTAAACAGTGATATGAAAACAATATGAAACATTAAACTATTCTCAGAATAGCATAAAGGTTTGGATCATTCGTCACTAGTGACAGCATTGTCACTATCAAATAGCTGCACTATTGCAAAAGGCATGTTGTCTGGGGAAAAGGAAAACACTGAATCATCTTTTCCCAGCAACTGCATGATGGGGATCTTAGGTATGGGGGGAAAATGTACTGGTCCCTCAACAAAAACACTACCTTGAGGAGAGATGTCAGGAACCTTGGCAACAAATGAGTAACAACTTGGTGTTTGTTTTACAATAAAATTCTGAGGTGCAGTGGGTGGGTAGTGCAAACAGGGCCTTTTCAGTAGTGGTACCGTGACTTTGGAATGCCATCCTCAAGCACATTCATTTGGCATCCACTTAGGCAGCAATCCTAAGCACACTTACCAGGGAGTAAGTCCCACTGAACTCAGTGGAGCTTACTTCTGAGATAATTTATATAGGATTGCACTGCACATTAAGCTTTAGGCACCAGTTAAAATGTTTCATTTGGGGCAAGTGATTAATGGCATGGGAAACTTCAAAACAAAACAAAAAACTAGATTCTTCATGTTGTTGCTGCTGGCAGGATTGTTTATTGTTATATTATGGGCTTATTTAATTTATTACTATATTGTTTCTTTATGATGGATTGCTTATTTCATTGGCCATGTGGGCTGGGCTGAAGAAGTTGTAGTCCAACACATCTGGAAGGTACTAGGTTGGGGAGGGCTGGTCTGAAGCATTCATGACAGATGCTTATATTGTCTTCTAGTGTGTGTGTGTAGAGTTGCTTCTACACTGTAGTGTAGAAGGAGGAAACTTCATTAGGCTCCATAAGATATTATGCGATCCCTTTCAGGACCTGTCATCCCCCAGGCCTTGAATCAGATGAGGCCTCCTCATCAGGTAAGGACCCCAACATAGACTCCAGCATGAACCAGGACCAGGGAGAGACAGGGCACCTGAAGAAAACACCTGATGCTGTACCCACCCAGATAATACCCCACCCAGAGAACCAACAGAATTGTGGCCCTAATGCACCTTAACTAGATGTAACCTTCAAACTCTGAACTCCCACTCCCACACCCACTGCCTCCAATCACCACCGAGTCCTCATGAATAGAGACAAGAATGAGCCCAAAGCACAGCTTGGTCCCAACAACACAGCAACTGACAATAAGTCAGTTCTTGGGAGGAGGAACCACAACCAGAGTATGGTCAGAATCAGTTCTGCCTGGAACCCACTGATGCAACAGCCTTCGTAAAACTGCTCCTAGCTGCCTTCTGGACAGTGCCTCTGCTCAGTTCTAGGCTCTCTATCTATAGATGCTGCTGGACAGCTCCCTGTCTTCCACAGAAGGCCAGAACCAGACAAGCAAAGTTCTCTACTGCAAAGCAAAATCCATTATTTCATCCAGGTGTCTCTGAGGGTGTTATCTATCCACAAAGTATGTCACACTTTTCAAACCCTTTAAAACCCCATCCCCTGTTCTCTGGTAATAATTTGTCACTCTGGTACAAACACTTTTTTTTAAGCATGTCACAATATCATGACATTTGCTTCGCAGATATAGGAAACTCAAGCCACACCATCCTTTTTTGAAGAAGTAAAAAAGGCAATGGAAATTGGAGAAGAATCAGGTGGAAAAGGGGTGCTTAACCATTTCCTCCCTTGCCGTTTTTCCACTCCAAATTGCCCCTAGTTAGTTTAATTGCTGGGAATAAAGCTGCTTTGGGGGTGCAGGGAAACAGTGGGGTGGGATAGAGTTGAGCACCCAGTCCTCACCCATCCCTTCTCCCATCCTGTTTGCCTCTTCTGGAAGCCACTTGATTGCAGGCAATGTGCTGCGACCCCTCGGTTCATTACATCCCAGAAATCTCTTACATGCATAGAAAGTCCACTGAAAACAGCCGGGATGGGAATATGAAAATGCGGATAGGAAGCAAAGGAATGTACTGCAGACTCTTAACTAGTTCACATAGTCAACAGACTCCCGTGATTGCCTGTGGAAGCATGTGGGGCTATCAACAGTCTCATGGCTGGATTGTGTGGAGATGGTGTTTTTATGAACTGGCAGTTCCACAGTGCAGCAGCCTTGAGGTCAACACACATTTGTCCCCAGCTATATGAACTAGCCCACTAAGCCACAACGTACTAAACCATACTTCATAACATATGAGAGGGAACCAAAGGCCAGTAGGGCAAATCCAGCCCTCCTGGAGTCCCAATCCAGTCCTCCAGGGTTCCCCATGTGGCCCCTTCCCCTGGCACTGGGCACCTTTTACCTGACTGCTAATTGTTTGATGATTTTCCAGCTTTTATATATTTATGAAAGCTAGTATGGTGTAGTGGCTAGAGTGTTGGACTGGGAGCCCGGAGATCCGGGTTCTAATCCCCACATGGCCATGGAAGCTCACTGGGTGACTTTGGGCCAGTCACAGACTCTCAGCCCAATCTACCTCACAGGCTTGTTGCTGTGAGGATAAAATCGAGAGGAGGAGGATTATGTATGCCTCCTTGAGTTTCTTAAAGAGGAAAAATGGCAGGCTATAAATGTAATAAATAAATAAATACATACATTAGAATATTTTATACCGCTCCATATCTAGAACAGATTTCAGAGTGGTGAACACAAGAGATAAAACAGTAAAAAGATAAAACAGTTTAAAAACATTAAAACACCAGATTAAGAGTATGCTATTTTTAAAAACAGAATGCTAATAAAAACCCTGACTGGTCAATGAAGGAATGCCTCCTGGAAGAGTGCTCTTTCCGGGAGGTGCCAGAAACAGCACAGTGTTGGTGCCTGCCTGACCTCCAGGGGCAGGGAATTCCAAAGAAAGGGGGCCACCACACTGAAGGCTCTTCTCCTGGTGAACTCCAGTCACATCATACGTCCATGTGGAACCACCAGGAGCAAGCCCTCCGATGACCTCAGTGACCGGGCATGTTGGTAAGGGAGAAGGCTCTCTCTCAGGTATCCTGGTCCCAAGCTGTTTAGGACTTTGTATACTAGTACCAATACCTTAAACCTGGCCTGGTAGCAGATAGGCAGCCAGTGCAGTTCCTTCAGCAAAGGAGTTCCATGCTGAAAAGGGGCAGCTCCCAACAACAGCCGAGCTGCTGCATTTTGCACTAGCTCCAGCTTCCGGAGCAGCCTTAAGGGCAGCCCCACATAGAGCACATTGCAGTAATCCAGCCTTGAGGTTACTAGCACCTGTACCACTGTGGCCAAGCCATCCCTGTCCAGGAGAGGCCATAGTTGGTGAACCAGCCGAAGCTGCTTTTGCAGTTTTCCCCCGTTCTAAAAGGCTGAAATGCCTCTCCAAGTTACTGGCAAGAAGAGCTTTATGCTAAAATATGCTGGTATCTTTGGCATTTTGGCTCCACCCCCTTTTCCTTTGGCCCCTCCCACCACTGGAATGTGACACACACACACACACCCCGAGCTTCTCTGAATTTGAATTTGGCCCTCAGGCTGAAAGAGGTCCCCTACTTCTGCTTCAGAAGCAAATATGAGCGTGACATCACATTTCAGTGAACATGCACCAGTTTGCTACCGCATCATTTTCCCTTCTCGTATGTTACACTTCACAAATGATCCCTTGGGCACATCAAATCACTCCCTTCCAAACATAGTCTATGCAGTAAATAGGACTGGACAGACCTCCAAATCACAGAAAAAGGAGAAGCAGCCAAAGTAAAATTCAGGACATTTTTGCTGCCATCTTGAAATCTATTTTATTCATTTATTTTTAAAAAAATCTATACTGCTTTTCATTAAAAAAAAATATTGTAAACCCAAAGCAGTTTACAATATAAGATTAGGATAAAATACAATAAAACCAAGTAGTAAAACAGTTATAAAAACAATAACATCTCAATTAAAATAACCAGGGGTAGCTGACAATACTAGTGGTCAAATGCCTGGGCAAAGAAGTGTGTCTTCAGTTGTCAGCAGAAACACTCCACCACATTAGGAGCCCACCTGATCTCAACAGAGATATCATTCCACATGGTGGGTGCCACAACTGAGAAGGCTCTCCTCCACACCATGACCAGATGAGCTTCAGTAGTCTGTAGTCAGCAAGCCCTCCCTCTCAGAACGTAAGGACTGGGGTGGCCCTTACATAAGAACATCTGTTATCAGTGAAGAAAACTCATACTTCACAAAGTGACATTTATTTGACTTTGCAGAGGCAAGAGAAGGAAGCGGATCAGGACTGAAATATACTGGGAAGTGTCATCTACTAACCCACTTCAGCCAATGCAACTTTCACATGGCATTTTGGGCTGAGAAGTGTTTAGGAATAGTTCATTAGAGTTATTGGCTCTCTGTGCGATGTGTTGTGTTTGCATTTGGGTGTGCAAAATGTAGTAGAACCTTCAGTACCACTATTAGATGCAATGTAGTTCTCTACCTGGGACACCCTTTGTGTCAATCAACCCCCTTCTCTCTTCTTCTTCAAGTTCCAGTTCCTTAGCAATGCCTTTTCTAACTTTCTAAAACCCCACCTAACAGCTTTGCCTCTACCTCCATGGCAATCAGATTGTCCTAGATTCACAATTTGGCTGTTGGTCCCCCGCTGCTCCTCTGCCTCTGTTTTGACACTCAATCTAGATGGTAGGCTCTGTAGACAGGGGCTACTTCATTTCTGTGCTCTGTACAGCATGTGTACAGTTGGCGTGTTGAATAAAACAACATAACGCATGCAATTTTGGATTTCTTTTTATGAATGTGCTCCATAGGGCCAAACTGTTGTAAGTGTTATCTATGCAAGCAAGACCCAATGGAATTCTCTGCATTACAATGATCTGAAACAGATGTGAGAGTGGATGCCATACATTTTCTAGCTTTGTCCCACCGGCTTCCTGAGCCCTTGCTATTGAAACCTAATGGCTCAGAAATTTCTCAGAAGAATCTAGTTGCATTGTTTCCCATATAACCATAACAAAAGGCAACCTGATGTGAGGCATAAGTCATTTCAGAATAAGTATTCCCAGGATATCATTTCTTAAACTGCTCTAATTGCACACGCACCATTCCTGCAGGCGTTAATGTTTTTTCGGTTGTGGAGACAAAGCAGGTGGTAACCTATCTTGCTGTGCCAGCTGAAATGTGCTCCATTTGTTCTGTATCTCACTCTCTTTGTATTCAGATAAGACTTATTGGTTTTGAGACATCTAGCTTTGTTCAGATGCTTGAAGCAAAGCAAATTAATAAAATTCTGGAGAGCTGCTTCTAAAAGAATGTAGGAAGCAAATCGCAATGGGAGACTATTCCAAGGAGAAACATTATCTTATGTCACAGATTATGAGATGTGTATGGCTCTTCATCTTCTTGCAGAACATGCCTGTATCACTGGTACACTATTAAAGAACTAACATTACCAAGGTTGCAAGTGGTATTTCTGAAGTGGGGCTGCATGATTCATTCACAGTTAGAATATCCCGACAACAAATACCTTCATTTGGAGTCTGATGGGGGTGCAGGGGGGGGGGGTTCGAGGGAGAAGAAGAAGCTATGAAAGTGAAGTTTTATCTTAAAAGGTAAAGGTGTCCCCAACCAGTTGTGTCCGACTCTAGGGTGTGGTGCTCATCTCCATTTCTAAGCCGAAGAGCCAGCGCTGTCCGAAGACGCTTCCGTGGTCATGTGGCCGGCATGACTGTACACCGAGGTGCACGGAATGCTGTTACCTTTCCCGCCGAAGCGGTACCTATTTATCTACTTGCAATTTCTTGCTTTCGAACTGCTAGGTTGGCAGGAGCTGGGACTGAAGACGGGAGCTCACTCCATCACACGGCACTCGGGTCTCGAACTGCTGTCCTGCCGACCTTCCGGTCTGCAGTTCAGCGTCTTAACCACTAAGTCACCGCGGCCCTAAGTTTTATCTAGTGGGGGAGAAAAAATACAACACAAACCACCTTCTGGGGTTTTTTTTTAGAATCTTCATATTCACATTTGAGCTGAAATACACATTCAGGTAAATTACAGAGTAGAGTCCTTCCTGGGCCCAATCTATACGTCCAATTTAATGCAGAGGGACAGCACATCAGGGTCGCTCACAACAGATGATGCTGTCACCAATACAGAGCAACCCCTCAGCTTCCCTCTGGAAAAAGGGCATTTTCCAAAAGCCCTTTTACTGTGTCTTTTTTCCTTAAACATGACTCTTGCGTGGTTCCGCTGCAGTGTGCCCCATCCCCCACATTAAATTCTGGTTGTGCCTATTTCTGTGACCTGGCAGTGACCTGGTCAAGGGGTTGAGTTGCCCCCTTTTCCCCCCATTCCCTCTTTTTCCCCATTCGCAGTAGGGCTGCTTTCCCATTCACAATATCTAGCGTCTTTTTCCCATTCAGAATAGTGCAGTTGTGCTATTTCATTCATTCACATTAGCGGAATAGCTGCTTCCCCCTTTCACAGTACGTAGGCTGTATTTCTCATTCAGAATAGCGTAGCTACACAATTTCAGGCATTCACAATAGCAGAGTAGCTGCTTTCCCCATTCACAGTATGTAGCCTATATTTCCCATTCAGAATAGCACAGTTGTGATGTTTCATCTATTCACAGTAGCAGACTAGCTGCTTTCCCCATTCATAATATGCAGCCTGCTTTTCCCATTCATAAATGTGCAGTAGCACTGTTTCAATCATTCACAATAGTGCAGAAGCCGCTTCACCCATTCAGATTATGTAGCCTGTTTTTCCCATTCACAATACTGCAGTATCTTCTAATCTTTTACAATATCCCACTGGTGGATGAGAGGGGAAAGGAATGTGGGAAACTACAGGGGCTTAATTCAGTGCTTCCAATAAATTTCCCTGAGCAGGGGAGCATGGACAGAGGCGGGGAACAAGCCTTTCTCATTTGCTGAGCAGCTCCTATGGGACTGATGCTTTTCAGTTCTATTCCACATACCCAACCCCAAAGTATGGGAGATTCAAGTGCTGTATGACCCATGAAAGCAGGCTTTTAGGTACTGTATACTCTGCTTTTCTTGCTTCATGTGCCCCCATGGGCCAAAGTGATTTCATGAAAATCTAGATATAACCAGAAAGTGCTTCTCATTCCCTTTCCATGCATATTGGGCCCTGGACTTACTAATTCAGACAACAGGTGGGGTGGGGTTGCATTTTTGAATGTTGTCCCGCTTAAAATATCTCAGCATGTAGAAAGTTAGGAGAGCAAGGAGAAAATTTTAGCTTAGCCCTCCTCCTGATGTGCTAATTTTCTAGGCACAGGGAAGGTTTTTTTTAAAAAAGCAATTGAGGTGCACTAAAAAATATGATCCTCCCACCTGCAGTCTGAAATGGTACCGCTCAATGTTGCTGAATGTGTAGCTCAGCCCTTCTTTGTTGCTGTGCTGTCAAATTCAGTGGAGAAGCAGTGGCAGGAGCAGGGATGTGTCCCCCAGTGTGTTGGGGGGGGGATGGCCCCCAGAGATTAGCCACCCATGGTTTAAACAAACTGCAGTTCCCTGAGTTCATACATCACAGGGAACTGAGGTACTTTAAAAATGCAAGTAGAAGCTTTCCTTCTCCTCTTCTGGTGCATAAAGGAGAAGGAGGGGGAACAAAAACTATGCAAGCACAAAGCTGGCCATGATTTATTCTCATAGCGGGAAACCAGGGTTTCCTGTTAAGTGAATGTGGCTTTTAGCTTATCCTCCTGCATTGTTTACTATGTAGTAGCATATATATTCATTGTATCAGAATATAAAGATGTTTGGGCTTCGCTCACTGACTGGGTCACATATGTGAGCAACTATGAGCATCATAGTTGTTTGAGTATTTCCACACTATCCAGAGAGCTGGAATTGGAACTCACATAATGCAAGATACCTTGCTTACTACAAAAGTCAGAAAATGTACAACCAAGCAGACATGAAATGGTTTGGCTACCCTTAGACTAGCTAGAATGCTGAAATGTGGTACACATGTAACTCAAGAAATCCTGATTACAAGAAAAGCTTTTTGAAGTGACACTTTATATCAAACAGTCAAAACTCAGGACATGGGGTGTACCTCTGTTATCTGCTACAGTCCAGCACAGCGCAAACAAAGCCTCATGTAAGATGGGATATCACTCCCTCTAATAGCAGTCTCAGATGTTGAGTGCCAACAGCTATGTAGCCAAAACGGGTCACTGAGAAACTGGAGAGAGGTGCCTGCATGCTTGGGAGAACTCAAAGGTTTGTGAAAATTGAAAAAATATTTAGAGAAAAAACATGCAATAAGGGGGCAAAAAACCAAACCAAACCAAAAACCAAAGGAGGACTAAGCATGCTCAGTGATCACAGAATACTGTGGGGCAGGGGTGGGGGTGGTATAGAGATGGAAAACTGGGAAAGCTGAATGGTCAATGGAATGGAGTGTTCTGGAAGACGGCATGGCTCCCTGGTTGGAATGCTGAAAGGAAACACTCCACACTGTAACATTTTGTTGCAGGTTCCACTTGCAATAACTAGATAACAATGTTATCTACTATAACTGTGGTCATGGGCAGGGGGAGGTATGGCGTTGAGGGATTAACAGGCCAGCTGAGGAGAAGAGGGGCTAGACACCTTACAGATTCGCTCAGATTCGTCATGAATCTGGACACCACCATTAATGCAGTTCCATTGGTAGAGGCGTTCAGAGCACTGTCTGGTCCAGTTTTACTGGATGAGTTTCAGTTACTGAGGCCTGAGGATGTGGACAAGGTGCTTGGCCAAGTCCGATCGACCACTTGTGTGCTTGACCCTTGCCCTTCATGGCTTATTAAATCAAACAAGGAGGGGATGTCTGGCTGGGTCCAGGAGGTTGTATATTCCTCCTTGAGAGAGGGAGTGGTGCCTGCTGCTTTAAAAGAGGTGGTAATTAGACCACTCCTGAAAAAGCCTAACCTGGACCCAGAGGATGTTAACAATTATAGGCCAGTGGCCAACATCCCCTTCCTGGGCAAGGTGCTTGAGCGGGTGGTTGTAGGACAGCTCCAGGCACTGTTGAATGAAACGGATTATCTAGATCCATTTCAATCGGGCTTCAGGCCTGGTTTTGGAATGGAAACTGCCTTGGTCGCCCTGTGGGATGACCTCTGCTGGGACAGGGACAGGGGAAGTGCGACCCTGTTGATTCTTCTGGACCTCTCAGCAGCTTTCGATACCATCGACCATGGTATCCTTCTGGATAGGTTGTCTGGGTTGGGAGTTGGAGGCACTGCACTACAGTGGTTCCGCTTCTACTTGGATGGCCAATTCCAGAAGGTGGTGCTGGGGGATTATTGCTCTGTGCCATGGGGTTCCACAGGGCTCTATTTTATCCCCCATGCTATTTAACATCTACATGAAACTGCTGGGGGAGGTTATCAGGAGGTGTGGGCTGAGGTGCCATCAATATGCGGATGACACCCAGCTCTACTTCTCTTTCTCATCAAAACCAGGTGAGGCAGTGAATCAGTGCCTGGGCACAGTAATGGACTGGATAAAAGTCAATAAACTGAAACTCAATCCAGACAAGACGGAGGTACTGTTAGTGGGTGGTTCGTCTGCCCAGCTAGGTGATATTCAACCTGTTCTGGAGGGGGTTGCACTCCCCCTAAAGGATCAGGTTCGTAGTTTGGGGGTGCTCTTGGATCCAGAACTGTTACTTGAGGCACAGGTGAACTCAGTGGCACGGAGCACTTTTTATCAGCTTAGGCTTGTATACCAACTACGCCCTTATCTGGACAGAGATAGCCTAGCTACAGTTATCCATGCTCTGATAACTTCCTGTCTGGATTACTGCAATGCGTTATACATGGGGCTGCCTTTGAAAACGGTCCGGAAACTTCAGCTGGTCCAAAATAGGGCAGCAAGATTGTTAACAGGGACTGGCCTGTGAGCTCATATTACGCCAATACTTTTCCAGCTGCACTGGCTGCCAGTCCATTTCCGGGCCCGATTCAAAGTGCTGGTATTAACATTTAAAGCCCTTAACGGCTTGGGGCCAGGTTACCTAAAGGATCGCCTCCTCCCATATGTGCCTGCCCGGACCTTAAGATCATCGTCAGCGGCCCTTCTCCGTGAGCCCCTGCCAAAGGAAGTGAGGCAGGTGGCTACTAGGAGGAGGGCTTTTTCTGTTGTGGCACCCCGGCTCTGGAATGAGCTCCCTAGTGAGGTTCGCCTGGCACCTACATTGTATTCCCTTCAGCGCTAGGTGAAGACCTGTTTATTTTCCCAGGCATTTTAGCATTTTAGCTTTCTAAATTTTTAGCTTTGCTGTTTTAAATCTGTATTTTAAACTCCTGCACTGCTGCTAGGTTTTATTGTGGTTGTATTGTTATATTGTGGTTTTAATGTTCTATATATTTTAAATTGTTTTATTGTGTGTTGTTTGGTTTTAATTTTTGTGAACCGCCCAGAGAGCTTCGGCTATTGGGCGGTATAGAAATGAAATAAACAAACAAACAATGTGATACTGCAGCAGCAAAATAGACACTTGTTTCCAAAGGGTTTGGGGTTTGTTTGTTTGTTTGTTTTCAAGACTTGTAATATCTGGGATTTTTAAGGAAAAACACTGACACATCAGATTATACCCAGTATATACCCAGGCTTTCTTCTAAAAATAAATAAATCTCAAATTCCCAAATATTTCTGCACGGAAATGATGTGGAAAAGTAGCTGAGGCAATCAAGAAGTAACAAGTGAGCAAGAGAGATTTGGAGTAAGATTCCACTGAAATAATTAACCAAGTATTTTCTGTATCTAGTTAATTAAATCCCTTTCAGTAATTGCGACAAAGTGTTGTTGTTGTTGTTGTTTTTCTTCTTAAAGGAGGAATGAAGCCATCAGTCTGATTTTTATCAGGCTCCTAATAGCATTTAAATGTGAAAGGCTCCCATTTGTTTAATACACAACCATCCAAAGCTGGATAAGGGAATGGCATATTGTAATTGCGTGTGTGTATCAATGGTAACAACCAGTCTTCAGCTTGACTGACTCTTGCTTTCTGCTGCTCAGAACCTGAAGCGTGTGGCAGAAACGTGGATGGATGAGTTCGCAGAGTACGTTTACCAGAGGCGGCCCGAGTACAGGCATCTCTCCACC
The DNA here is from genome assembly GCF_057233095.1 of Heloderma suspectum. Classification (NCBI taxonomy): domain Eukaryota; kingdom Metazoa; phylum Chordata; class Lepidosauria; order Squamata; family Helodermatidae; genus Heloderma; species Heloderma suspectum. The sequence continues at coordinate 78,696,112 of NC_139462.1, forward strand.
GGTGATATCTCAGCCCAGAAGGAGCTTCGCAAGCACCTTAAGTGCAAGGACTTCAAGTGGTTCATGGCTGCTGTGGCTTGGGATGTCCCTAAATATTTCCCTCCGGTGGAGCCCCCACCTGCTTCATGGGGAGAGGTGAGGAATATACTACAACACAGCCAAGTAGAGCAGCACGGTTCCCTCCAGGGTTCGGCAACTTGGGGGGGGGGGCATGGGCACATGTGGCAATTTGAGAAACAGTCCATAGCATCACCATAAATGGCTGTCATGGGAGGTGTGGCTAGTCACAAAGGACAGGTATCCTGCCCCAAAGACTGAGCACAAGGCAGAGATGAGGTCTGAGCCCCAACATGCTAAACAACTCCTTTAAACCCACAGTTTTTTTAGCACCAACAGAAACCTGTTTCACAGAAGGCAAACTCTTTTTCTTCCCCACTCCCTCCTCTGCCAGCTAACTCATCCCCCCCCCACACACACACACACAATCTTTTTTTCTCTCTCTGGACCACCACCCATAAATGCACGCTCACTCGCTCACTCTCTTTCTCACACACACATGGGAGGCTTTTCAAAATGCACAGGTCCTTGTTTCTGTGGATCAGACTTTGGAGACTGCCATATGAATTGGGCCATCAATTTTTGTGTCCCTTCTTACATGTGTATGAAAACCATAATGCATTTTTGTGTGCAAATGGTTGTTTCCCCATCCCTCCTTTTGTTCATATTTATATGAAACAACAACAACAATGTGGGCTTCTGAAATATTTGGTCCTCTTTTGTCTGCTTCCTGGCTTCTCTTTGTTGTCAGTTTCCTATTGGGGTTTCAATCAGCAATCAGAGCTTGTTTCAAAGTCACCTTTTCATCTTAAGGGAGCGGGAACGTCTTTTAAAATAACACACTTTAGGCTGTGAACATGGGGCCAGTGCATACAAGTCTCCCACTGGCTTTTGTCCACATGGTGGCTCCCAGATATAGCTGGAGCAATTTAATGTATAATTTGGTGGTATATTCAGGAAGCAATTTCTGCTACCAAGGTGCTACATTGGGGAGCTGAAACAATCACAGGAATCACTTTCTGATTACAGGTTACATTTTTTCCCCTCATACATACCCAAGGTGGCGTGGGAATAATGGCCAGAGGATGTCTGTGCGAACTGCCTCTTAGGGCAAAACTGGATGTGACATGAAATGTGTATTTGCATTTAATGTGCACTTCTAAAAGATGCAAACAGCAGCTACTGGGGGAGGGGGCTGATCATCATTGGGATCGAAGCAGGCAGGGAGAGTGTGTGTAGCCCTCCTCCCACACTTGCTGTGGTCCTGGTGAATGTTGCTCCTCTGAAGCTGCTATTTGCATTGGGAGGAAGGCTCCCGTTGGCCATTTTTGTCAGGATTGCTGCAGGGGAGGGAAGCGGTGCACTCCACCTCCCCCCTTGCTGCGATCTTGATAACGATCAACACCTCCTCACCTCTGTGGTTGCTATCTGCATTTGGAAAGAAAATGCAATGATGTATCTAACATGTTTAGTTTGGCCTTCAGATACTCCGGATGGAGGCATGCCAGAATGACCCATTTTAATGTTGAATTATATACGTATATCAAATAACTCAGAAAACAATGGGGGGGGGAATGGCATGTAGTTAAAGAACGACCCCAATGGATATGGACAAGAGCAAAGTTCAGCTGGTTGCTTCCTCTTCCTCTCCTGTCCACAGGTCAGGAGAGTTTTGTCAATGGTTTTGTAACATGTCTGAGGAGGCTCTAGAGAGTTCTGACCTGCTACCTCTCTAGAACTGTTTCCTTTTAGTCTCATCTTTCTTTACACACATGGTATCACTTGTTATGTTGTACCAGTATACATTAATGCATGCCCTGGTTTTTCTAACACCCCAAATCTGCAGTTGTAGATACATTCTATTATCTTCAGGCATTTTATGTTTCCATTTATTCATAGCATCATGTTGCAAGCTCTGCTTCTGAGCTTTTTGTTTTGTTTTTTTAACTCGAGAAAATGTAAGCTTCTGGCACAGTGAAGCCTGCGAACCATGCTGTATCCCAAGTACCAATCTTTGTCAAAGTGCATACCCAAAGTACTTCTGTCCAAATGCTATGAAAGCACAGCACAGCATGTGCTTCCTGAGTCCTGCAGAATACATCCTGATGGTTCCTGTTTGGTGTTTGGTGCACAGCTGAGTACACAGGAACTTTGCATCCGGGGATAATCTAGCACTCCTTGCAGAAATGGTCCAGGTCAGTCACTCCCAGCTGTGTGGATCTGCTACAAGGCTGTGGTGGTCTGAACTTAAACATGGGGCCTGATCATGCTAGCACTTGAACAGGAAAAAAAAGCTGGCAAAGACAAGCAAAGATGTCCACTTCTCTCAACCAGCAACGATCCACCAAGAAAACTCCTGTTTTAGGTGCTGGTTCAGTTTGTTCTGATTATGCACACATCCTCCATGTTAAAAGGGTGTGAGGGGGGGCAAAGAGGCTTTCCCCTCCATTTCAGCTGACTGTACCGCTATCACAGGATTGGGGCCTGAGCAATTGGAACCACAAAGGAGGAAGCATTCTCATGGGTCTCAGATTTGTTATTGTTTACACTCAGCCTAAATGGTGACACCTAGTGATATTTTCCCTGTACATCCCATTTTTCTGTCAACATAATTTCTAATATGTTATTTTTCAAGCCAACACCTTGATTGTGTCCCCTCACCCACCCCCAATGATGAATGATTCTGACTTTGAATATCCAATAGATGTTATAATAAGAAGCTGGAAAGCGAGAGGAAATATCCATCCCTGCTTCTCTCAAAGGCGCTCATGGCCGTGCCCATCAGGAATCTGCCTCATACCTAGGGATGCTGGAGAAATCTGAGTGAGCTAAAATGAACTCAGATTTCTAAGAATCCAACCTGCAGGATCTGCTGCAGAGCAGCCCCCTCAGGCCACGCAGAGTTTGTTGACTTTCGGGTTGTTGTTTTTCCTTTCCCAAAATGTACGCATATTTATTCGTAGGAAAATATGGAAGTTTCTGCTGAGGAAAAGTTGAATGGAATGGGGGACAATATGCTAAATGTTACATACTAAGGTAAATTATGTAAATTGTTATGAAACCTCTTATGTAATTATTTGCATATTTTTCCACATGACATTTTCACATCCATCTGTGAGTGGATGATAGAACAAAAGGCACCTGACAATCTGCAAAACACAGACGGAGTAGATTTTACACAGTCCATACATCCCTACTCATACCCAGATGGGCTCTCATTCAGTGCCTTTTCCATTTGGAAAAGATGTATATTGGCCTGGCTGTTCCAGCTTGAGGAAAGGTAGCAGTTGGATACCTGAACTGCAAATCTATAAACAGCCTATGAAAAGTTGCCTTTCTTCTTGCAAATCTCTCTCTCTCTCTCTCTCTCTCTCTCTCTCTCTCATACAAACGAAAGATTGATAGACAGTGCCTGTTCTTGCAAAGGCTAATGGGACTTTTGCAAACAGCCAATTTACCCTTGAGGCAGCCTGCTATTTTGGACTTCTTTTTGCCTCTAACCATGCACTGCGGTACATGATCCATCTGGTCTTCTGTTTTGCCTTTTCATACTTGAAGCAAGTGCTGCATGGCAGGTAAATTACAGAAGGATTTGACATGAAAGAAACTCACTACTTCATGAATTCATTCCTATCTATTTTACATATATGTCAGGTTTATAACCTGAGCTGTGTGGTCACGGAATTCAGAGGTTTCAGCATTTCAGCATTTATGTCAAAAAGCAAGGGCACAATCCATCCCTGCGTGAACACAGCAGCCCACATATGGCGAGACTGGCATAGAGCTTGGGATGCATGAGGAATTTGATTTTTGCAAATTCCAATATGACAGGAGCTAATTCACACCTCCCAAACTAACTTGCAAATCAGAATGGAGTTGTCCTTCGAATTTCACACTTCTCCAAATGTTGTCAGACACTTCTCAGCTCAAAAAAGATTTGAAATGTGTATTTTGGAATAAAATACATTTAATAATGCATATTTTGATATGAGATGTTTAGAAATATTATTTTGTGACACAATGCATTCAAAAAGATGTATTTAAATATGTATTTAAATTAGTGCTGCACTAAATATTTTGAGGCTTTCTTTTTTTGCAATTTGTTTGGTATGGGGGAGGGGAATTAATACTCCCTCCCCTAAAAAAAAACCTAAAAAAGAAAAAAAGAGCATTCCTAAAGCTCTAAAAGGTCTTGCTTGCAGCAGGGTGGGGCTCTTAGAACAGTTTAACAGGAGTTCCTAAATGCTCAGGAGACCACGAAACATTACAGGGTCTCCTGGACATTCTAGGAAGCATTGCTGGGCTGAAAGCCCCTCTGTGATGCTCCTACAGCTAGGGATGGTGGAGAAATCTGCCACGGACTCCAATGAGGCCGGAGAATCTGGCCCCCCGGAGTCTGCGGCAGAATGGACTGCTCCCCCACACCACTCCACGAAGGCCAGTCAGGACAGACCCTACCTGGCGGTAGCTGGTCCAGGTCCGTCGTCTTTGTTCCACAGCCATCCACTGCTAGGCTGCAGTCGCAAATGGTGACCGGCATAGTGGACGGCATTTGCATCCCTGCTCTTGGCTGTGATAGGCTACGTAAATATTTACGTAGCCTATCACGGCCAAGGGCAGAGATGCAAATGTCGTCCACTACACCATTTGCGTCCCTGGTCTTTGCCATGATAGGCTACATAAATATTTACATAGCCTATCACGGCCAAGGGCAGGGATGCAAATGGCATCTGCTATGCCCGATGCCATTTGCGTGGCAGCGGCTGGACGTCCGGCTGCAGACGGGCCCAGCTGGCGGCTCCACAGACTCGCTGCAGAGTGGAGCCGGCCAGGGAGGATTCCGGGGCGAGGGATGGATCACCTCTCCCGCCCCCCGTGGACCCCTTCAGCAGATGGGTAAGTAGGTTTCGTACACCCCTACCTACAGCATGCAGGACATTTTGAGAGTTAAAAAATACAAAGAAGAGCCTTTGGCCATCTCCTACACTTACAAGGTAAATGGAATCCCTGCGCCTTGTCCCCAGTGAGAAATGTCATTGAAATTTTCCCCCTACCTGCAAAAGAGGCAGAAAAAACAATGCCTCTTTCACAGGGAAGGAAGAATTTCACGAAAGTAGAGAGAAGCATTTGGCACAGCACTAATTGAAATGTACATTTTGTGTGGACTTTAAAAAACATCACAGAATAATGCAGAAACAAATGTACAAATGAACACATGCAAAAGTGGCATGGACTAGAAACAGAATGGTCTGTCTATCCCTGCACAGAGCTTACCAGAGCCTCCTTCCCTTGCTCCCCATCCCCGTCTGGGCCTTGGCCTACATACATCGCAGCATGTTAACCATTGCACAGGCTGCTTACCCTCATCTACCTGTTGCCCATCTCCTTAATCCAGCTCTTGCTATTACTCAGGCTTAGAGAGCTGCGTACGTAACTGATCTTTCTGCAGATTCCACTGAACCTTATTGTTGCTTCTGATGTTGTTGCCAATGTATATCCCCATCCAGGGCCAACAGTCCCAAGCAACTAAGTACAACTAGAGCTGTGTTGGGACCTTTTCCTCCTCCAGACCATTCCCTCTTTGTCAGCCCCTCTTCTGCTTTCACTGTTGTCCAGGTCCATTAGGGCAAATTAGAACCCCACTTTCTGTCTCTTTAAAGCATCACTTGCCAAGATCTGCATGAGAAGGAATTAGGCCACTTTATCCTGATCTTCACAGAGAACTTACCGGTTTCATTATTATTTTTTACAGCAGTGATGTGAAGGTCCAGAAGGGAGAACTCTGAAGTTGAAACAAATAACAAATGTGTGAAAGAATCAAATCGTTAGACCTGACTAGCTCTTTGCTATTAGGAGACGAGTTTCAGCATCAGTTCCGTAGCTTTAATGACTCAGTCTCATGCCATCAGCTTGTCACATTGATGTGGGATAAAGGCAACAGTTAAAAAACAATCTCACCTTGAATGCTGCACCTCCTCTGTGCCACTCAAATTCCCTCCATCAAACTTAATATCTTTCTGAATGCAGAGCCCCTTGTTTTATCTGTGCTTCAGCTTCTGGTTCCAACTTCTTTCTTCTTTTTATGGCTTCTTTGTTTTTATAGTTTACACAATGGCTGTGTATGTGTATCTCTGTGTCTGTGTGTATTTTTAAAAGTTATTACATATCAGTTGGCTTAAAAGATGGCTAATTGCTAGGCATTCAGCCTATAGATTCCAGTATCTGAAGCATGCTCTCTTTTTCCCTTGCTAATTGTTGTAGCTAAGTCAGATAAAGCAGTCTACATACTGCTTTAAACTGAAATGCCTTCCCTCTTTTGTATTTTGCACCCTTAAAACCTTTCTGATACTCTCCTAATGCAACACAGCCATTTGCGCATTCAAGTCACCAAAGCTTTGTCATGTGAAAGGCGTTCTGTAAATTTGTGGGGATTGGAAGCCTTTTATGAGGCACGATTGCACTGTGGTGACCCTGACAGGAGAGTCACGGCACTGGCTTTGATAGCCAAGGACAATACATTATTTGAATAGATTATTCAATTGAGCAGCATTTCTGACTTGATTTGCCATGTATTCAAGACACTGAAGATTGCTTCGTATAGAAGCATCAGCCCTTTGCTACAGCCAGTGTTTGTCATTCTTAAATGCTGCTAGACTGCTGCATGTTATTTTTTCTAATAGCATGTAAGCCTGGTTTTCAATTAATCTTACCAGGGCAGAAAATACTCAGAGATTCATCACTTTGACCAATTCACAGTTTGATCATTGCTTCAAAATGGAGCTTCAGTTGATTACAACCAGCCATCTGGGTTTTCTGATGACTGCTGCTGGGACTATTTATCACATGTACGTATATACTATCCTTTCCCCAAGGAGCTCAGGATACTGTACGAGGGTTATCCTACTCTCTTCTCGTTCCTCATAATGGTCCTGGGAAGTGAGTTAGCCTGAAAGATAAATTACTTGCACAAAGTCAAGTTAATTTCCTAGCTGGTGGAGATTTTGAACCCAGGTCTCCTTGTAGCCAAGTCCAGTACTATGTCCACTGCTGACCAGCTGTCTGGGATCCAAACAGCATCATTAAGTGTGCCTAAGGGCCAGTGCTATTTCTTTCGCAGCTCCTTGCCATATCACAGGCAAGGCCACTGTACCCGCAAGGCCAGGCTGAGGTGTCCACCAAGCTATTTTCACTCCCTGTATAAGCCTATAGAGTGATTCTTCATAGGCTTGTATAGGGAGTGAAAAAGTCCCCCTACCGAAAAAGACGTCTGAATGGGGGGGGGGGTGAAGTGCACCCCTCACCAAGGACCCTTGGAGGAAAGGGGTCCTTGGTGAGGGGGGTGACCTTTGCCCCCTCTCCAGTCAATTTTTGGCAGGGGGCTTTTTCTCACCCCATGCAAATTAATGGAGAAATTGCTCCATTCAGTTGCATGGGGTTGGAGAAAGAGGGAGAGAGAAAGAGAGTAAGAAAGAGAGGGACCAGAGAGGAAGGAAGGAAGGAAGGAAGGAAGGAAGGAAGGGGGATCAGGCTTGTAGCCAGGGGGGGCGCTAAGGGAGGCTGGCCCCCTTAAATTCCCCCCATTTTTTAACAAACAAATAATTTTAAAAAAACAGTGTACAATTTTGTCTTTAAAAGACCTACAGACCAGATGAACTGTCCCCCCCCCCCTACTTTTGCGGGTACAGAACTTTTAGGCTGGCTATGGGCCTGGTAGGAACCAGAGAGAGAGAGAGGAAGGAAGGAAGGAAAAGAAAGAGGAGCCAGAGTGAGAAAGGAGCCAGAGAGAGAGAGAGAGGAAGAGCCAGAGAGAGAATCAAGAGTGGGTAGTACATTCATGCACTCACTTGCGCGCACGCACACACACACAAACATACACACACAGATAAGGAGGCACTCCTAACATTTTTGTGATTGGGCCCCCACCCCCTACAGCAGGCAATTTGTGGTGATGCCCAGGGCACTTTTTCAGAATTCCAAATGTGCGCACAGGCCCAAAAAGGTTGGAGACCCTTGCCATATAACAATTGTTTTTGAAAGAATCCTCCGTTTCAAATGTAGTTGATGTGGAAGGTAGGGCTGCAGTTCAAGAAATGCAAGGCCCAAGGTCCTGGAGCATTGCACAGCCCTTTGGATCTCTATTCCTACTGCTGGGTTACCACCAAAAGCTGTCTGGATGTCCCCATTTCAGGTTAAGTCACACTGAGCTTTTTAAGGAGCTTATTTTAAACTGTTTTTAAAAAGCTTATTTTAAACTGGTTTTGCACAGTCAAGCTTGAATAAGCATGCAGGGCTCAAGCTGAAACCAAGCTTGGCTAAGATGAGCTATTTCAATAAATCAGAAAAATAGCTTGTGTGTGTGTATTTTCCTGAAACTAATTCCAAAATTCAGAAACCCCACTGAACTCCCAATGACATCACTGGGAATGCAATAGTGAATGCCTCCCTCTACATCATGTGAGACCCAAGACCCTGCAAATCCTCAAGCTGTGCACCCAGGAGCACGGCCCCCTTCACCCAAAATGTACCTGGTGATGGTGGTGACCAGAAGCCCTCACTGCAAAACTCTCTGGTCATACCTCTCTGGTGCCTGGAGTGTAAAAACTGCAGTATCACAGTGTGTGGGGACCCTGGAACATGTAAGTTCCCAGAACAACTGAATACTCTTATCGCTTGTGCTACAGTGGAGCTACCTTTTCCAGGTCTCCTTCTGCCTAGCATGCTGCTGACCACTGGAGGTGCAAGAGTTCTAGAACGTGTGGTCCCAGGATACCTTCCATCCTTACCAAGAACTCAGGTGTCCTGGAAAACTACATATCCCAGGCACCTTGCTGACCTGTGTATGCTTAGTTTTCATTCCAAGCCAGAGAATAACTTCTCATAAAAATGGTGTCAATTCATAGTGCAGTCAAACATTATGAGTTGCAGAAACTGAGCCAGATAAATACGAGAGAGCTTTGGCTATTGGGCAGTATAGAAATGTAATAAATATTTTTTTAAAAAAATGTTAGGGACATTATCGTTTCTTTCTGCTTGTGAAAGTTTAGGATAGTGCATTTGCTATGAGCAGAGAGCTGTTGCAGGCAAAGTAAAAAGCAGTGTCTTTAGCAGAGTGGTTGTTGGAGATGAATAGGCACCCAGATGAGGAGTTAATTTCAGGGTAGGGCTATGTGGGCTGAGCTTCCCCACCACTTTTCCAGGGTAGTCTTGGGCCCACCCATTACTTGTCGGTGCTATGCCCCACCCCAAAATTGGGAAATAAAAAGATCTAATTAGTATCAATATAAGAAACCCACATGTCTTTCCTTTTCCTCCCTCTGTGCTTTCTATTTTTTCTCATGGTTTTCCTCGCTCATGGCTTCAGGCTGCTTCAGCCCCACTACCTTACACATCTTTCTCCCTCCCTCCCTCATATGGTTGTGTTATGCCACCCCACCCCACCCCACCCCACCCCCAATAAAATGTGTTCCTTGCTTTGGGCTGTTTGCATTTTGCTAGGCTCTGGTGAGCAAGTGAATAAGACACTCTTCCTGCAGAGGAAACTGTGGATCAAGCTGCATGTTAACTACTGCTGGGTTACCACCAAAAGCTGTCTGGATGTCCCCATTTCAGGTTAAGTCACACTGAGCTTTTTAAGGAGCTTATTTTAAACTGTTTTTAAAAAGCTTATTTTAAACTGGTTTTGCACAGTATGTAGTGTTCCCTTCCTTGCTCCCTTTCTTGTTTTTCTTTACTGTAAAGTAAGCATGCAGGGACCCAATCCAGATTGGGACCACTGTGCATGGGTCCCCCACCTGCTTCCCTACCAAAATCCCCCCCCCCCGCGGCAGTTAAAGAAAGGGGGAAAGCTCCCCCCTGCCCCGCTTTTTTTAAAAAAATTGCCTCATGCAAGGGTGAATTTCAGGAGGGATGTGGCTGGGGAGAGAATTTTTAAACTTCCTGTCCTTGCACATAATGGTGCCAATTCAGACTGGGTGCAAACACACTTCTTTTAGAGTAAAGGAAAAAAAAGAAAGGGAGCTCCACACTATGCAGTTAACATAATGTGTAGTTTGACTCTTAAGTGGCAAACAAGAAGGGGAAGTCAGCACAGGGAGAGCCCAAAGCCATCTAGTGGTAGAAGTAGTCTACCTGCGCCATGGTTTGGCCCTTGCTTGCTTATCCCTACATACACTCCCTCCATCAACTCCAGACTGGCCAGGCAATTGTAGCTAGGGGAGCTGGCTCTTGGTCTGTTTTGGCCAAGCCACAGCTCATGGGCCCCCTGACTTCTGCCCAATATTCAGCCCTAATGTCACCACTGCGAATCCGGCACAGAATGAAACGGGGAGATGCCATTTTGTGTTCAACATTTCCTATCAGGTTTTTGTTGTCGTGGCATCAAATGCATGGTTTATTTGGGGAAATGGATCAGTCTAGGCTCACTGGTACATGTTGCAAATGATGAAAATGAGACAGACTGAAGGAGATTGATTGTATTGAGGGTGGAAGTGATATTGAAATACATTGAGGAGAAAAACAGCAACAAAGTCCAGCACAAGCAGAAATATCAGGGATATACCAAACTGCTGGGCTGCCCAACAGCCTATGGAATTTTAAAAGAGTAAGAAGTGAAAAGCCTGTAAGTGTAATTTTCATTTTGAAAACGGTCGCTCTTCATACACTGCTAGCAACAAAATTGGATCCAGCTATACCACATTTCCTACAGCCAGGACAGTGCTAGCCCCTTCCCACAGCTCAAGCACCCCACCACTGAAATGCACCACCTGCAGGTCATGAATTTATCTGAGAAGTGAAATCTGATTTAACAACTGACCCAGATTTGTATGGTTGCTTCTCTCTGTAGCCCTGTCCACTCATTCTTTCTTCATGTGATTACTATCACATGACGAGAAGAGGAGGGCTGTGCTCACTTTATGTTCCCCCTCCATTGCATCCCCATTGCCTGGTCTTGCTGCCTTCCATATGTCAGGGTGGGAAAGTCTGACGCAGGGACCTGCTCTGTGCATCCACTGCAGGTTCCAGATATGACAGACTCTGGGCCAGAAGAAATATTTTAAATATAGCAGCTACGTCTTGTTTTTATTTTTACTCTAGAGTAGGTGCAGGGCCCTCAATCTGGATCTTAAAAGCACCCCACCTGCAATGATAGGGTCCTGATCTGGATTGCAATGTGTGGGAAGCCTACTCACCTAGAGGAGGCTCCCTGCTTCACATCTTCTCCCCACATACACATGCTCCTATGCATGGGGGGTGGTGAGGCCAGTGGGTGGGACCAGAAAGTGGAGCCCTGCTCTTCCCCTCACACAGTGGTAATTGTGTGAGGGAAGAACAAGTGAATAGGGCTAAAGTTTGGAATACTAATCCTATTAATATGTGACACATGCCTCCCCACTGTCTTATTTTAAAGAACATCTTCACGTTATCTCTCTCTTCTTGGACTTTTACTTTTTAAAGGTTGCTTCTGTCTTCCTTCTTAGAGACACCTTCCATCTCTGTCTTTTTTTTTAGTTCCTCTCCCTGATAGAAGAAGGAAAATTGGTACCTGCTGGATTATGATCTCTCTCCTGGGAGAGTAAAGATGCCTGTTTCTGTGTGGCCAGAGCTCTCAATATGTGGCTATACGACAGCTGTCCAGAAGCAGACAGGAAAAAGGAATGACATTTTTGCATTAAGCAAGAGGTTGGACTTAGATGACTTTCCAAGTCCCTTCTGACTCTAGATTCTCTAAATCAGGAGTCTCCAACTCCCGGGCCACGTACTGGTACAGGTCCGTGGCCTGTTAGGACCCGGGCCGTACAGCAGGAGGTGAGCGTAGGGATGTGCGAAACCCCCTTACCTTGGGCCCACAGGGGTCCGCGGGGGGGGGAGGTGATCCGTCCTTCCCCCCTGGAATCCTCACCGGCCCTGGCCGGCTCTGCTCCGCAGCAAGTCCGCGGAACTGCCAACCAGCTCCGGCCGCTGGCGGACTTCCGGTCCCTGGTGCCGAAACCGGTCCCTGGTGCCAAAAAGGTTGGGGACCGCTGCTCTAAATGAAACAAAGTGGTGAGATCTGGTTTGTTCACTGGTAACTATTTGGTATATAGTTGTGTAACTAGCTCAGTCTTGTATCTGAGCCAGTTTATTCATTGGGCTGGATCCAGTCTAGCAGAGCAAACTTAATGCTTTCTGATGGCTGTTCAAAGGGGTTTAGGGTGATGCAGATATCTCTCTTCTGGCAGAGAAGAGCTTTGGCAGGAGCTCAGGTCTTTTGCCACAGAGACCCCCTGTATGCTGGTGGAAATCTCAGTTTGTGCAGCTACATTTCTGAGGGGGGGGGGGCAGATAGGAGCCTGCCTTATACTGAGTCAGACCATTTGTCCATCTAGCCCAGTATTGTCAACACTGACTGGCAGCAGCTCTGTAGGGTTTGTGGCAGGAGTTTTTCCAGCCCTACCTGGAGATACCAGGGATTAAACCTGGGACCTTTTGCAAGGAAAGCGGCTGCTCAACCACTGAGCTATGGATGCAGCTTGTGTAAAGCTACTGCCAGCAATATTGCCCCTGGTGGTAGCTGGTACAAGACCCCAAAATGTGATGTTGTGATGTTCCAGGGACAGGGCAGGGGTGGGATGGAAGCAGCCTTGGATCCACTGGATCCAAAGCCCATTCATGTGCCAGAGAGGCCCCAGGATTGGGGAATCCCTCTGAGCCAACCTCAAACAGCTGTACCGGGGATGATGGTGATGATGATGGTGATTTAAAAGAAACCATGCAGGATGGAGAAGTGGAAAACACACACACATCTCTTGCTCTGGCCAGCATGAGCTGGCAGGGCTTTGGAAGCAACAGAGGTTCTAGTACTTCACTCCCCTGCCCTGACCCCACATAGAATTGCTCTGTAAGTTAGTTGAAATCAATGGGACAAGTTAGCTGTGACTTATGTTCCATTGATTTCAGTGGCAACCAAGTTAACTTAAAGCACAATCCTATGCACATTTAGGGAGAAAAAAAGCCCTACAACTTCTAGCATTTTCTATCCAGCTGTGGCTGGCTGGGGAATGATGGGAATTTTAGGACTTTTTTCTGTCTAAACTTGTATAAGATTGCACTCTTAGTCTGGATCCATCCCACTGATGTCTTCAGCTTGACCTTTAAGATGCAGGAAGTGACTGTTGAGAGTGTGATGGTGGCTTTAAAACAAGGATGGTTAACATGTGGCCCTCCAGATGTTGTTGGACTACAGCTCCCATCAGCCCTAACCAGCATAGCCAGTGGCGAGGTCCAACAACATCTAGAGGACCACATGTTAACCTTCTCTGCTTTAAAGGAGAACATGAGAACTATATCCTTGACTCACTTTGCCATGTATATTTTCATCACAACCCTTAAAGCCTTTTCTTTCATTCTTTTTTTGCCACACGGCTTCAGTTCATGAGACCTGGAAGCTGGTTGGAGATTTTAGTATTTAAAACTTATAATCATATTCATTCATATTTCCATTTAATTAAATGGAAACCTTTCACTGTTGTTTCCACTGGTGGACTGACAGTTCCATTTTTCTTTCGCAGCAAGATCTTTTTCATTTTAAATTAAAGCAAATTTGCTTAATTAGGATGGTGGCTGGGGTGTCGCACTGATTTTCGAAAACAGATGAAAGAGTGTGCGGCTCTCACTGTGTGATTAGCTGGCTGATGTTGTGGATCATTATTTTTAAATGCAGAACACTCATTTATATTTATTACATTTATTTATTTATTTTATCCTTAAGGGTTGGGGAGAGAGGTTTAAAATAATTAAGGCATTTAGAGACACAAGTTGAGATTTTCAGAAGTGCTCGAGTTGTTTTGAGGAATGTGTCTGCCCCTTACTACTAAGGCGATACTTAAAGAACATAAGCCGCCCTAGGATTCGAAGATTATGAGGAAACAGTTATACATTTCATAGAATAGTAGGATCATAGAATAGTTGAGTTGGAAGGGGCCTATAAGACCATCGAGTCCAACCCCCATTTTTTTCACATATGATTAATATTTCATCAGTGGAGGCTGATGGCTCCAATGTCAGTGGGGAGACGAAGCACCTTGGATATCTCCTTTAGAGTTCTGACTGGTTCTGACTGAAACTTGGAGCAGGTTTATCACCCCACTGACATCGGAGCCACCAACCTATACTGTCTGTGGTGCTTGCAGTACTGCAGCTTGCTCTGGAAGCACCCCACAGCTCAGCCCCCCCCCCCAATGGCTACCCCGAGAGCAACAGGTGGGGGCAGCAGCAAACAAAGCTGGTGTCAGCACCTGCACCAGCATGGCCATGCCAGGGCCTGCTGAGGCTGACACTGCCCACCGCAGTATCCTTCCTTTCTTGCTCTTAAAAAAATCATTTGATAGTCAGTGGGTGGACAGGCAGCCATGCACATGGTTACAGATCTCATTTCATTATTTTTTACTTTAAAAAATATATTATTTTTTTCTGCTACAAAATGGTAAGTCCTGGATTACCCTGATTAGGTTAGCAATTTATGAATTGCCAAAAATGGGGAAACGTATCACAAAAAAGAGGGGGGGAAGAGGACACCAATCTCCATAAAATTTACATATACTAATTTATACGTCTGGATGGACGTTTAGAAATAATTGTTATAATTTAAATAGAAATGCAGTACATCTGGCATAGTGTGGAAGACTGTGGCCAGGTGACCTGTGGGCCTTGTTCAGTCTGCTGTCCAGGTGGTGTTGATGGCCAATTTCAAGGCCCAGCTCTTCCTTCAGATGGCTTTTTATCTTTAAACCAGACTTGGGCTGGACAGCCATTCAAATGTAGGATGCCTTCAGAATAAAGGACTGTCCTCTGTGAAAGAGGACTTATGGCCACCCTAGGTCATGTGAGCAGCCCACAAACTACTGTAGATGGAATCTGTCATTATATCACTATAATGCATTCTCCTTGACGCCAGTTGGAAATGGCAATTGCTGTGGAATACTGTGCCTGGAGGAGATGGAAACTGTTGGGTCAGATTATTTATTTAGCTAGATATTTTATCATATATATTTCATGCCGCTTTCTGACATCATCAGGTGTTGCTGTTTTGAAAATGAGACACAGGCCTTGCTCTCAGCCTTACAAATTAACAGCACAAGATAGACAAGGGATTGGAAATGGAGGGAAAAGATAGTGTCAGTTTGACAATGTCAAAACAAAGTGGTGAGCTGTAGCAGGCTGGTCTGATTGATTGATTGTATTTTTATCCTTCTCCTCAGCCAAAAAAGGCCCCCGGAATGGCTTACAATCAATGAACAGAGAAGACAGTCCCTGCCCACAGGCTTACAATCTAAAAAAGACATGACACACAAGGAAAAGGCAATGTCTTTGCTGGTGTTCTTATTTGCATAGAAGTGGTGCAAGTGCCTGGTTGCCCTTATACTCCTAGTTGTTGGAAGAAGTCAGTCTAGCGCCTCACTTCCGTAGTCTCAGGGCAATTGGCAGCTGGCATAGAGTTCTTTCTGGAAGGGAGATGGAAAGCCAGCTCCCTGCAGTTGCTCCTTTTCTGCTCGATGGCTGGACATAGACTAGTCTTCGCCTTGCCATAGTGTCCTTCCTATAGTCCTTGTACCTCAGACCAGTGGCAGATACCAGAGTGGCCAATGTCAGCCTAAGACATTTTGCTGCCTGAGGCGAAGGACAAGATGGTGTGCCCCCCCCAATTCCATCTACAAAAGCTGACCAGATTGGCATCTGAATTCTATTTCAACGCTGGCAACTGGACAGTGTTCTCCACCACACCTGAAGACAGCAGGCTAGCTTAGGGGGAGCAGGGATGACCACACAAAGCAATGTCCTCCAATACAGGGAACAGGTGGGAGGCTCAGGAGAAATGGCTGGGGGATGCCATAGTTGCCCCACACATACACACACATAGCATCTGCCACATAAAGCAACTGCCTAACCTTTCCTAATGGAATGGCCAGTCCTGAGAGTGGCCTTCTATCTATCTCAAATTATTTCTAGGTCACCTTTAAGGGGGGAACCCTTTCAAGGTGGTGTATAAGATAAAAACCACACAAAATAAATACAATAAAAATCCATAAAACATGTTTTGATAAAATCCATAAAAACAAAAACTGCCAATTAAAATAAATAAAAACAAAACTTACAAATAAAAACTTAAAAGAAGGCCAACGAAATTAGGTGGGTCTTCAGATCTTTCCTGAAGACCTGCAAAAAAGGGGCCTGATGACCCCCTGATGGAAGCTGATTCCAGGAGGCCAAGGCCACCACTTAGAAGGCCTGCTGCCTTGTACTCACCAGCTAAATCACCCTTGGTGGCGGGCAGATGAGAAGGACCTCTACTGATAACCTAAGAGTGCAAGCAGGCTAGTATGGGAGAAGGCAATCTTTCAAGTACTTTGGGCTCAAATTTTTGGAAGGCTTATCCACATATAGCAATACCTATTCTCAGGCATTAGTTAGTCGGAGAGGACAGGCAGAAAGAGAAGTTGCTGTTCACTACTGCCACTAGCACTGAGCTGAATGGGCAAGCAGGTGGTTAGGGTACTCATTCTCTTAATTTCGATTCCAAATGTTGCTGCAGATTGCACCAACAACATGTCTACCAATCCCCAAAGGCCATGGTGGTACTGAAATAACAGCATCCAATTACTGGCCTCTTGTTCACGTTCCACCTTTTTTTGGCTCATGGTGCATGATGACTTTGGATGAATATAGGCTGTTTCTAATATGTGGGTCTCTATTAGGAATGTGTGGATGTGGGACCTTTCCATCATTCAGGGGGTTCAATTAGATGAACTTCAGTTTCCATCCATCTATCCATCCTCTACAAATCTGTGATTCCATATTTCTGGCTCTGTGCAGCTGGTACTCAAATGCTCTAAATCAGGGGTGCCAAACCTCCTCCAGTTTCGGAGAAGCTCTTGGGAGCTTCATTCCAGTGGTGGTCAGGGCCAAAGGCAAAAGGAATGGGGCCAAAAATATAAAAATACCCCAGATTCCTGCCAGTAACTCAGCCTTAGGAGAAGCATTTAAACTTTTTTGAAGGCGGGGGGGGGGGCTGCACAAAAGCTGGGAAACCACCAAACGATTGGTGGTTAGGGGAAAAGCCATCTCAAGAAACTCAGAACATGTTCTCACAAGCTGCTATAGCAACTTGTGCTCTCCCAACGTTGTGCTGGCCTGGAAAGTCAGCAAACTGCCATTCCTTACCTTGGTGATGTAACAGATTTTCAGCAAGATATTTACATCACCCAAAGAAGCCCATGCACGTGTGACTGCAGAATAAACTTGGCACCAGTTGTTCTTGCCACTGGCACTCATTGCACTGCTATTTTTAAGAGACTTCTCTTCTAAGAACAGCTTCTGGGCCTCAGACATGGCTGGTCTGCAAGCTGCAAGACTAATTAAGCACTCAACAGTGGCTTACCTTAAGGCTGCTATTTTCCTTCTCATAAAACTTCAAACTGCACAGTGTTTGCTAAGGGCCAGTTTCCATGTTACAGCTTCTAGGTGGAAGCCAGGATAAATCTCTCCATGTGGAGACTGTTGACACATGGCAGGAACAAAATCACCTCAGCCACATAATGAGCTGCTTCAAATGAATGGCTTACCAAGTCATAACATGGTCTCCATACTGTGACAGTGATGTGTAAATCAGTTGCTAGAGACTCGAGGCATGTTTACACATCCCCATTACCCCTTGGTTCCTGGATCAACATGGAACTGACAAATGAAGGCTAGTTTGCCTTACCCAACGTGACAAAGTCAACACAAGTTTAATTTTCAATGGGGTTTTTCCAGTGGGACCAGCTGTATGAATGCCCCCCAACAGGCATCGATATCATGACTCACCAGGACTTGGCTCAACTCACGGTGGGCCTAAATTTGGACACTTGTTGGGGGTAATCACAAAATCAGTCCCCCCAAACAAAACCCACTGAAACTCATTTTGAAAAAATTACAGTTTAAGTGGCTTGTTGAATAGAGCTCACTTTACATACCTAGAGGGTGATTCTCTCTAGGCAGCTTCATCTTGGCTACACTATTTTAAAAAACGTATGAATCAGCTCTGGTTGCCTGGTAAATCGCATTGTAAGCAGCCACCTCCCCAACAAAGTATTATATGTTGTTTGCTTAACAACACTTGATGGTTTCTATACATCAATAAAAGATGGGAAAATCAGTACGTAAACACTCCCATTGGGATACACAGAACACAGGATTTGAAATGATGCTACACAAATTACAGTTTAGGCAGTTTCTTGAGCTGGGCTCGCTTTACATACCCAGGGGGTAAACTATGATTCTCTCCAGCTAGCTTCTGGCTTATGTTTGGTAGTGACAAGAAATAATTCACCTCCTGCAAAGTAAAAATCAACCAAGGTGGAACTGCAGCCAGTCACTAGTGTAACATAGGGGCCAAGAGAGGAGTATGCTTCCATTGTTGTTCAGTCGTTAAGTCATGTCCGACTCTTCGTGACCCCATGGACCAGAGCACGCCAGCCCTTCCTGTCCTGCGCTCTCTCCTGGAGTGTGCTCAAATTCATATTCATTGCATCAGTGATGCTATCTAGCCATCTCACCCTCTGCCATCCCCTTCTCCTTTTGCCTTCAATCTTTCCCAGCATCAGGGTCTTTTCCAGGGAGTTTTCTCTTCGCATTAGGTGGCCAAAATATTTCAGCTTCAGCTTCAAATCTATCTGTCCTTCCAATGAGCAGTCAGGGTTGATTTCCTTTACGATTGACTGATTTGAGCTCCTTGCAGTCCAGGGGACTCATAAGAGTCTTCTCCAGCACCACAGTTCAAAAGCATCAATTCTTCGGCACTCAGCCTTCCTTATAGTCCAGCTCTCACAGCCATACATTGCTACTGGGAAAACCATAGCTCTGATTATACAAATCTTTGTCAGCAAGGTGATGTCTCTGCTTCTTACTATGCTGTCTAGGTTTGCTATAGCTTTCCTCCCAAGGAGCAAGTGTCTTGTAATTTCATGGCTACAGTCACCATCTGCGGTGATCTTGGAGCCCCAAAAAAGAAAATCTGTCACTGCTTCCATTTCTTCCCCTTCTATATGCCAGGAAGTGATGGAGCCAGATGCCATGATCTTAGTTTTTTTAATGTTGAGTTTCAAACCAGCTTTTGCACTCTCCACTTTCATCCTCAACAAGAGGCTCTTTAGATCCTCTTCACTTTCTGCCATTAGGGTGGTATCGTCTGCATATCTGTGGTTGTTGATAATTCTCCCAGCAATCTTAATTCTGACCTGTGATTCATCCAACCCGGCGTTTCTCATGATGTACTCTGCATATAAATTAAATAAGCAGGGCGACAATATGCAGCCTTGTCGTACTCCTTTCCCAATTTTGAACCAATCGGTTGTTCCATGTGTGGTTCTTACTGTTGCTTCTTGTCCCTCGTACAGGTTTCTCAGGAGACAGGTAAGGTGGTCTGGTACTCCCATCTCTTTAAGAATTTGCCAGAGTTTGTTGTGATCCACACAATCAAAGGCTGTAGCGTAGTCAATGAAGCAGAAATAGACTTTTTCTGGAATTCTCTTGCTTTTTCCATGATCCAGCGAATGTTGGCGATTTGATCTGTAGTTCCTCTGCCTCTTCAAAACCCCGCTTGCTGCCTCCTGAATGATGGACCTCTGTCCATAGTTCCTCAGGCATTCTGTCTATCAGGTCTAATCCCTTAAATCTTTTCCTCACCTCCACTGTATATTCATAAGGGATATGGTTTAGGTCATACCTGAATGGTTTTGTGGTTTTCCCTACGTTCTTCAATTTAAGCTGGAACTTTGCAAGAAGCAGCTCATTATCTGAGCCACAGTCAGCTCCAGGTCTTGTTTTTACTGACTGTATGGAGCTTCTCCATCTTTGGTTGCAAAGGACATAATCCATCTGATTTCAGTATTGACTATCTGGTGATGTCCATGTGTAGAGTCGCCTCTTGTGCTGTTGGAAAAGAGTGTTTGCTATGATCAGCGTGTTCTCTTGGCAAAACTCTATTAGCCTTTGTCCTGCTTCATTTTGTACACCAAGGCCATGCTTGCCTGTTATCCCGGTGATTTCTTGACTTCCTACTTTAGCATTCCAATCCCCTATGATGAAGAGGACATCTTTTTTTGGTATTAGTTCTAGAAGGTGTTGTAGGTCTTCATAGAACTGATCAACCTCAGCTTCTTCAGCCTCAGTGGTTGGGGCATAGACTTGAATTATGTGATGTCGAATGGTTTGCCTCGGATTTGTACTGAGATCATTCTATCGTTTTTGATATTGTACCCCAGTACTGCTTTCCCCACCCTTTTGTTGACTATGAGTGCTACTCCATTTCTTCTAAGGGATTCTTGCCCACAGTAGTAGATATGATGGTCACCTGAATTAAATTCGCCCATGCTTGTCCATTTTAGTTCGCTGATTCCCAAGATGTCAATGTTCAATCTTGCCATCTCATGTTTGACCACCTCCAGCTTACCTTGATTCATTGATCTGACATTTCAGGTTCCTAAACAATATTGTTCCTTACAGCATCGGACTTTCTTTTCACCACCAGACACATCCACAGCCAAGTGTCCTTTCGGCTTTGGCCCAGCCGCTTCACTCCTTCTGGCGCTACTTGGAAATTCCCTCTGCTCTTCCCCAGTAGTATATTGGCAAGAATACTGGTGTGGGTTGCCATTTCCTTCTCCAGTGGACCACATTTTGTCAGAACTCTCCACCATGACCTGTCCGTCTTGGGTGGCCCTGCACAGCATAGCTTATGGCTTCACTGAGTTACGCAAGCCCCTTCGCCACATCAAGGCAGTGATCCATGAAGGGGATGCTTCCATTAGGGAACCTAAACAGAGGTAAAGCACTGCAGGAGCATGATTTGTACAGGCAGCATTATTTTTTCAGATGCTCATGTATTGAGATTTGAATAGTTCAGACTCAACTGAGAATGCAGTTGAAAGGTCAAAGATGGTACTCAAGATTTTGATCTCGAGCAGGGGTGCACAACGCATGGACTCAGTGGAGAATGGTGGCTCCTATTTCAATGGGGCCATTTGGGGGACAAGTTTCCATGCTTTGGATAGCTCCTTTAGAGTTCTGACTGGTTCTTACTTAGACCCAGAGCAGATTCATTGCCCCACTGACATAGGAGCCACCAGCCTCCACTGTGTGGACTACAGGCTGCATGTACCCCCCCCAAACCTGTTGTGTAGCCCCCCCCCCTCGATCCCCAGCCACTGCTGTGAAAGCAGCAGCCAGCCACTGGATTGTGGAGGTGGGGCTTCTTCTCCCACCCCACCTCTATGTTTCTTTCACTGAAAAAGCTCGTTTTGATTGCAAAGTGCCTTCCCACTTCCAGGAGGGCACTCTAGAAGCCACAGTCAGAGGGCAGGACTCATAAATCCCACTGTGAGCAGTTGCCAGATTGTCTCCGAGAAGATGATCTGGCAGTTGGAGTCAGAGGACTCTATGCTCTCTGAGAGCTGCGCTGATTATTGCCACTACTGCCAGGAGGCAAAGAGGAGTACACTTTTTAAAGGTGAGATGAGAATTCAGTGTGGTGGAATGAGTATATGTGGCAAGGTGGGGCAGTCCAGGAGAAAGAGACAGAATTAATTTGTAAAATTAAATAAAATTGCCTAATTGAGGAAAATGGAGGTAGAGCATTACTAATGTAAAAGTACGTATCTTAAAGGCACTACAATTATAACAAATGAAAGAGTGTGCAGGCAGACATCTGTCACTAGCTGTGTGTGTGTGTGTGTACACAGCACTGGGGCTCAGAAGGTAATGCACCCCCTGATCTAGGGGCATCTGGCAAGTCAGAATGGAGGGGAAGGGTGGGTGTGAGCGATGGATATGCCTGGGGCTGAGAAAGAGTGATGAGATTAGCAACAGAACTAGAGATGTGAAGGCCCAGGAAAAAAAAATGGAAAAATTTGGGGGGAAATTGTTTTTTTTTTCTTTTTTTCCCCCTAAGACCATTTTTTTGGGGGGGTTCCCCCCAAAATGGAAAAATTGAACAGCTTTGGATTATGAAATGTTTTCTTTTAAAATTTAAGACAAAGTATTTATATATTGTTATTTGTTACCCATCCTTTACTCCCCCCAAAATGGTTTCTATAAACTATGTAATAAGAACACTTTTATAGAAAGACTGGAGATGTAAAATGTCTGGAATAGTGAAGCTATGGGGAAAATGTTTTTGTTTTTTTTTAATCCTCTCTGTAAGATTCTTTGTCACAGCAGCAAAGGGCGGGGGGATGGCTTTCTCAGAATCTGTCTAGGTGCAAAAACAACTTCATTACATATCTGCTGACTATGAACTTCCACATGTGGGATGGCAGCATATGACCAAATCTCCAAGAACTTTAATATCAAAATAAGAACCGGTGCTGTGCCTCAGCTTAAAAATAATTCTGATCTGTGATGGATCCAAAAAGGAGTTGCCAATGGTTACTGGAAATCCTGACAGGCAAGCTGTACTTTCATCTCCCAGGTATTTCTGCTCTACTCCCTTTTCATTCAGAGATAATCTCTCTCCAGATATTTTCTGTAGACTGCCCCAACCTTGGCAGCTAATAATACAGACTGAAAAAAGGACAAAATACACTGCTTTGAACTCCTTGGCCATAAAGAAAATGGAACTTCAAGAACTGCTTGTTCCTAGATTAGTGCAGCAGTCAGGGATTTTTCGTTGGTCAGTGAATTACGTGTGTATGGCGTGTGTGGGTATGGAGTGCTCTTAATCATTTGGTACCTAGGGGCCAAATGAGGAGTTACACGTCAAAATCATGTAATGAGCTCCCATTGTTTTAATAAAGTTGCAGCTGAGGATGCAACTTTCTCATAGGAAGAATGACAGAGAGAAGGGGGTGCACAGCTCTGTCCCCTCCAACCATATTTTTCCACCAGTTTCTTATCCCCTGCATAATATGCTTATCCTTCATCCTCTGTGGCGTAAGGGGTTAGCATCCCTTCCTCCTCTGCCACTTAAGGATGGGTGAGAATTTCATTTCACTTCATGTTTTGATAAGAATTTACCAATATTTTCAAAGTTCCCTATATTCAGGACAAAAAGAACCTGAGTTTTTTGTTTGTTTGTTTGTTAGTTTTTAATCAAATATGGGAGAAACCAAAATTGACAGATTTGTCTATACAAGCTCGCAACTTTGAATGCTTACCTTTGAAAGTCTGGGTTTGAATCCCTGTGTATTCAACCATGTTAGTACTTAATTAGGTTGCCACCACTTCTTTTCTGACAGGCTCCTCATCTTTAACACCTATATGGCAGCAGGTACATCATGGCTCTCTCCATGCTGGGAATAGCTGTATCTATTGAATTTCACTACTGCAGATGGTCGACAACTTCATTTCAGTTCTTTTTTTGATTAAAAAATAACCAAAATTCACTAATTTCTTCATATTCGGGAAAGAAAGAAGTTGAGATTTAAAAATTTGAATGCAGGAGAAAGTGAAATGGAACGATTTGCCCATCCCTATCACTCTTCCAATCCAACTCAGTCTCCTGCATCTGCTTTTCATTTTTAAAAAGTGTTGGAAGACTGTTGCATGCATCTGCCATGTGTCATCCATTTTGTCCTCTGCTGCGTTATGGTCTTTGTTGTAACGCCAGCATTTACCTGAAATAATAAACATATTTGTATCAATACAGTAGCTTTCCTTCAGGGCTGATAACTGAACTGGGGCAGAAGGTGGGGAAGGCTTGTGTTCAAAGCAGAAAATGGTCTCCCAGTTCACATCTCCTGAAACATATTTTATCCCAGGAGGCCAAAGGTATATTTTTCTTCTTGCAGTTTCCATAGAAAGAGTATTTTGTTTTAAAATAATAGAAATCGGAAGCTAAATCGCAGTCCAGACGTGCCGGATTTTCTTCCTGCTTATGTGCCCCACAAACTGTCTCTGGTCTATTCATTTTTCCCAACATCTCTTGGTAATTATCTATATCAACTGGCCAGTGTGCAAAATCCCCTGATGGTACTGTCCACTGGCTCTTGTTCTCTATGCCTTCATGTAAATTGTGCATAATTGTTGGTGTTTTTATTCTCATTCACAAGTTAACTTACAGAAAACAAACCACAAACAAATCTATCTATCTATCTATCTATCTATCTATCTATCTATCTATCTATCAGACAACAGCTGATGTCTGTTCTGTACCTACCTAGTTTGGACTGGATCAAGACAGATGCCCCACAGATGTAATTTTATCTCTTCCTTATCAGCAAAATCAGCATTATCTGAATGGCATTGTGATGATAAGGTTGGCTGCTTAATTTTACAGATTCGAAATGTGGCGGCAAATCTCTGCGTGGACAGTAAGCATGGAGGCACAGGCACTGAGCTCCGGCTGGATATATGCGTGAAGGACGGTTCTGAACGGACATGGTCACATGAGCAGGTATTTTAACAGTCCCATGATTTCTTCTCTTGTCAAAATTCTGAAGAGCTTTCTCTGGCTATTCCCTTTAGCTGACTTGTTTCCCCCCTATACATAAATGGTCTGTGTCTAGGGTAAAACATGTACACCCTCTTGTGTAGAGTCACGGACACTAGAATTGTGTTTTGTTGTGGGAAAAAAAATAGGTAGGAGAGCCAAAACGTTGTGTGAAGCAACCTTTAACTACCTGTCGACAGAAATGCTTCCTATAGATTTAATAAAAGTGCATGTAACATTATAAGTACTCAGAAGGCGATGTATTAATGTTGAATAGAGGAAAAATGATAGACAGTAACTGAAGGAAGAAGCGCGTGCATTTTTAACTGTAGCCAGGGCTGGCTGTACCCTTAGGTAGAGTGAGGCAGCTGCCTCAAGCAGCAGATGCTATGGAGTTTGGAGTGGCAGCAAGACGTTGGAGGGCAGGGCTGTGTGTGTTCTGCAGTCCGCCCTGCCACCTCCCTCAGTTAACCTGCTGCCCTGAGGTGTGGTGGAGGACATTGTATCATCTCCAACACTGAAGTAATTTTCAACTGCCAGTCTAGTTGGTTTCTGTACATGGAATACAGAGAGCTGCCATCTTATCCTTTGCCTCTGGCAGCAAAATGTCTTGGGCTAGCCCTGAACATAGCCAGGTTTGGCAAGCATGAGACATCTGACTTCTTTCCCGTTTTGTATTCCGTGGAAATGAAATAGCACGTGCACATTGTAGTTATCAGCAGAAGCAGTAGCTCTTCTCTATTGTCAAAACTGACAGTCTGTCTTCAGTAACTGTTTGAAAATCTAAAGCAGCCTTGCCCACATTGGCACCCTCCAGGTGTGCTGGACTATCAAAACCATCTTCCCCAGACAGAGTGATCCTCTGCCATGCTGGCTGGAATGGTGAGCAGCACATCCAGGGAGTGCAAGCTTGGGGAAGGCTGATCTAAAGCAACCATAGTGCAATGCCTTTTATTAGGACCAACTAAAATGTCTCAAAGTAATGAGCACATTTTCAAATTCTCCAGAAACCTTCTTCATCTTAGAAGTTTAGTAAACAAAAAAAGGGGAGAAGTAGGGAAAGAAAATGAAGTTTCAGGGCATGATGGGGATGACTCAAAATCTGCCCTGAACCATATTTTGGTGTACACGTGCACACACACACTGTTTTGTTTTTGTTTTACTGAACATCTAGCCTGAAGAAGAGTCCTGGAGAACTCAAAAGCTCACTACTTTGGCAAATTTTAGTTGGTCGTAATAAAAGGTATTCCTTTACTGTTGCTTTTGGATTTTTTTGATGGACTTGCATGGCTATCACCTGCATTTTTTATTTGTAATCGGTAGTTTGTGAAATCATCAGCAGAGGGCAGTGCTAGACAAGCAGAGCCCTGTGCTGCCTGCCTGCCTCCTGCCTGGACCCACACAAGACAAGATAAAAAAAGTTAATGATATTTTATTTTTTAACTCTGGGAGATTTTCAAACTCTGAAGCCACTCAAGATGGATAGCTTATCCAAGATTAAAGTCGAATGGGGATGAAGGAGTTGGTGGAGTTGGATAGCATAATCCTGTTACAGTTCACATGAATATAAAACGGATAATCCAGTTAATACATTATAGTCTGTTTTTATTTTTCAACAAATAAACTCAACCCTCTCTGCAGCTGTATGTAGAATTATGTTGTACCAAAAGCCAGTCAAAGGAAACTATGCTGATCCATGTTCCTTATTTAAAACAATGCATAATGTATTCTGAAGTATAAATTTAGCAAACATTTATCATCGCTAGAAAAGTTAAAGAGATACAGATTAAAGTCAGAGTTGTCATGAAGTTTTAGGGCTGTACCAACTGTTCACTCATTTTGATTTTCAGGGCAAAAGTAGTACTTTTCGAAGGGAAGAATGTTTTCAGTGGGGGGCAGTTTGTGAAAATATTGGCCTTTTTTGAGCCTGTTCCCTGCCATTATTTGCTCTTAATGTTCAGGCACCTGTTTAGACAATCAGGGAACTCATATTGGATGGGATGATGTCATAATGCCAGTCATATTCAGTTCTGTGACATCACTGAGGGCAAACTAGGCCAATTGAGACTGAAGGCAATACATCATAATATGGGTGAACTGAGAAATCAGGGATTATGTATTAAATGGGATAATGTTACAATGATACATAGCCAATCAGATTTCGCTTCCCTGCTGACATTACTTAGGGCAAGAAAGCAGCCTTCAGGAAGCATTGCCTTCACACTCAATGGGCGAACACTTCCCCACTCCAAGAACCACCAAAAGGGACACTGTTTTTTGACTCCGCTGAAAAACTTTATGAAAAGCTCCCCTCACCCACCACACTTTGAGCTTAACCCTAGTGTAGGAATAGACAGTTTAGTCTATTTCCAGTCTGTGTCAGTTTTTCATGTGTTCAGTCATAAGCCTGATTTCTGCAAATTAGTTCTTTTTAAGCATACAAAAAGACAACATTTAAATCGTATGTATTTCCCCTAAAATATGCATTTTGTTTGTATTTCCTCATAAAATAAGCATTTTGGTACACATTTTTTAAGCTGAGAACGCATCACAAAATTAAAAAAATTACTAGGCCAGGAAGTGCGAATTAGGCCAATTCCCATAAAAATACAGACTGAACTGAATTCTCTAGTATGCCTACCCTAATGTGCTTTAAGCTTTAGGGCACAATCCTATCGATCTTGTAGGCTTCCGACCATCCAATGAAGAGCAGGAGGAGTGGTGGAGGCGACCTTTGCCTCCCTGTCCTCTCAACAGTGTATCAGAGGGGGAGGGAAGTTGGCTGGAAGAGGCTCAGGATAACTTGTATCCTGGCCTCCCTGGTCTCTTCCCTTCTCTGCTCACCAGAACGCCCCCTTTCCCCCTCTCCGAGGTCAATTTTCCAATTATTTCTAATAGAAGATTCAGGGCAAAAAAACATTTTGACACTCAAAATGCCCATTGAAATCCAGTGAACAGGATTCAGAAGTGAATTCTTATTTGGATTCAACATCTCAAGCTAAGGCCAAATATTAAAATATCAGTTTACAGGTGTATTGATCTGGGGGTCCTGATTCTGTCAGGGCCCAATCAAAATATATTCTTTTAGATTACAAAGATGAAACAAAGCCACTGTGGCAAAAGGACAAAAGTTTATTGATAGAAAATAGATGCAGAATAAATATGTGAAGAAAGCTCACACTCCTCTTCACTTGAAAAAGCAGTTCTCTCCTACACTGTTTGTACTCTGGAGGGCCCCAACAGAGTATGAGAAGTCATTCTCCCAGGACCAGCAAAAGTTCTCCAAGCCGATAGTGCGCACAATGCCCCTTGGAGTAAGACCAAAGCACAAAGCCTGTGGATTGGATCTTATAAGCTTCTCTGCTAGATGCCTCCTTCCAGCTCATGAGCTGACAGGCCCACACACACACACATTCAGGAGAAGAGGGGGGCATCTCTTTCCCAAAGGTGCTCGAAGCATCACAAGCTGGGAAATCAATCACCCCCTCTCTCTGAGAACAGGGCCCAACATTCCAACAAGGGAGGGGGAGTTTCTCAGCTCTTTTGTGAAAATCAAGGCATGACACCCTTATCTTTATCTCTTTCAGTCTCATCTGACTGAAGATGATGCCGCAGATTTCAAATACATTGACGCTTTTAAATTAATTAAAATTATTTCATGCATTTTAAAAACCAAATAACCCTGAGGTGCACACCTCAGGGATCTCCTTAGCATGCATGTCAAGTTTCAAGTGCCTGTTGTTGTTTATTCAGTCAGTCGCTTCCGACTCTTCGTGACTTCATGGACCAGCCCACGCCAGAGCTTCCTGTCGGCCGTCGCCATCCCCAGCTCCCCCAAGGTCAAGTCCGTCACCTCCAGAATAGCATCCATCCACCTTGCCCTTGGTCAGCCCCTCTTCCTTTTGCCTTCCACTTTCCCTAGCATCAGCATCTTCTCCAGGGTATCCTGTCTTCTCATGATGTGGCCAAAGTACTTCAGCTTTGCCTTTAATATCATTCCCTCTAGTGAGCAGTTTGGCTTTATTTCCTGGAGTATGGACTCCAGTCCAAGGCACTCTCAGAATTTTCCTCCAGTACCACAGTTCAAAAGCATCTATCTTCCTTCACTCAGCCTTCCTTATGGTCCAGCTCTCGCAGCCATAGGTTACTACGGGGAATACCATTGCTTTAACTATGCGGACCTTTGTTGTCAGTGTGATGTCTCTGCTCTTAACTATTTTATCCAGATTTGTCACTGCTGTCCTCCCAAGAAGTAAACATCTTCTGATTTCCTGGCTGCAGTCAGCATCTGCAATAATCTTTGCACCTAGAAAGACGACATCTGTCACTGCCTCCACGTTTTCTCCCTCTATTTGCCAGTTATCAATCAAGCTGGTTGCCATAATCGTGGGGTTTTTTTGAGGTTTAACTGCAACCCAGCTTTTGCACTTTCTTCTTTCACCTTCGTCATGAGGTTCCTCAGCTCCTCCTCGCTTTCAGCCATCAAAGTGGTATCATCTGCATATCTGAGATTGTTAATGTTTCTTCCAGCAATTTTAACTCCAGCCTTGGCTTCATCAAGCCCAGCATGTCGCATGATGTGTTCTGCATACAGGTTGAATAGGTAGGGTGAGAGTATACAACCCTGCCGTACTCCTTTCCCAGTCTTAAACCAGTCAGTTGTTCCGTGGTCTGTTCTTACCGTTGCTACTTGGTCATTATACAGATTCCTCAGGAGGCAGACAAGATGACTTGGTATCCCCATACTACCAAGAACTTGCCACAATTTGTGATGATCCACACAGTCAAACGCTTTAGAATAGTCAATAAAACAGAAATAGATGTTTTTCTGAAACTCCCTGGCTTTCTCCATTATCCAGCGGATATTGGCAATTTGGTCTCTAGTTCCTCTGCCTTTTCTAAACCCAGCTTGTACATCTGGCAATTCTTGTTCCGTTAATTGCTGGAGTCTACCTTGCAAGATCTTGAGCATTACCTTACTGGCATGTGAAATAAATGCCACTGTTTGATAGTTTGAACATTCTTTGGTGCTTCCCTTTTTTGGTATGGGGATATAGGTTGATTTTTTTCCCAATCGGTTGGCCATTCTTGTGTTTTCCAAATTTGCTGGCATATGGCATGCATCACCTTGACAGCATCATCTTGCAAGATTTTAAACAGTTCAGCTGGGATACCGTCATCTCCTGCTGTCTTGTTATTAGCAATGCTTCTTAAAGCCCATTCAACCTTACTCTTCAGGATGTCTGGCTCTAGCTCACTGACCACACCGTCAAATCTATCCCCGATATTATTATCCTTCCTATACAGATCTTCTGTATATTCTTGCCACCTTTTCTTGATCTCTTCTGCTTCTGTTAGGTCCTTGCCATCTTTGTTTTTCATCATATACCCATTTTTGCCTGGAATTTACCTCCGATGTTTCTAATTTTCTGGAAGAGGTCTCTTGCCCTTCCTATTCTATTATCTTCTTCCACTTCCATGCATTGCTTGTTTAGAAATAATTCCTTATCTCTTCTGGCTAACCTCTGGAATTTTGCATTTAATTGGGCCTATCTCCCCCTATCACTGTTGCCTTTTGCTTTCCTTCTTTCTTGGACTGCTTCCAGTGTCTCAGCAGACAGCCATCTTGCCTTCTTGGTTTTCTTTTTCTTTGGGACTTTTTTTTTGCCGCCTCCTGAACAATGTTGCGAACTTCTGTCCTTAGTTCTTCCGGGATCCTATCTACTAAATCTAGTTCCTTAAATCTATTCTTCACCTCCACTGCATATTCATTAGGAATATTAGTGAGTGCCTAGGTTTTGGAATTATGGTACTGACAGACAGACACTACAGTCTGTTTCAGAGCTTGGGCAAATCTTGACAGAATTTAGGAAAATGGAATTGGTCAAACAACGAATCAGATAACTGGTGGTAGGGGATTCTCCGATGTTTGGCTCTAGAAGTTTTTTTTTAGGTCAGAAATTAGGCGCAGCACACGTAAACATGTAAAACTCTAACATGTGTTGACTGCATGTACATGTTTCCTGCTGTGTGTATGAACCAGGTACACACTCTAGGAAGACAAGAATGGGCAGGGTACCATGTTGCATGTACTTATGGCAACTTTATCATCTGTGAAATACCTGTAGTTAGAGTGATAGCCTTGGCCCTAAGGCCTTTCCTATTAGTGCTGTGCTGAAAATTTATCCCACATTTTTTTCAACCATTCTCATTTAATTTGATAGAAAAAAAAAATTGCTTTCAAAAAGAAATTAAATGGCGAAGAAGTTTCTGAGAAATTCTCATGGGTTGGGTTTGGGTTTCTTGGGCTTACCTTACTTAGGAGGTGGCTGAGGAGTGAGTGCAAATGTCCTGTCTTTCATTGTACAAATATTTCTCCTGCAGCTTGTAGCCTCTCAGCTCCCTTCAATTAAAGCCCAGTATAAGGCACCATGAGGTAATTCCTCCCATAGGGCTTTTTCAGATCAGGAGGTACAAGCATCTTGGGAGGGTAGCCATGATTAGGTAAGCTCAAAAACGCCACAAAAAAGAATGATAAAACATCCTGAGAATGAGGCAGAACAATGGAAGCCTCTTTCATGGGGCAAGAAAACTTTCAGGAAACTAGTGGACAGATTTTGCCTCAGCACTAACTCTACCTCTTCCTTTCAGCTTGGGGCCCTGCCCCTTTCCCTTCAGCACTGCCCACCTCTGGAATGTGGCCCCCTAGAGCTTCTCTGAAGCCCTTGTTCTATGGGGTTGGAAAGCCCCAAGTTGGTTACAGCCAACTGAGGAAAAATACACAGCACTGTAACTGGGATCCTCAGTCCAAGCCAGGATTGGACCTTGTCCCAAAGCAGCCCTACATTTAAGAGAGCGAAGCTAATCAGTGAAAGCAACTCTGCACCCAGAAGTAAAAAAACTTATTAGTCTCCAGTCAGAAAGAAAGAAAAAATCTGATCATAACTGGTTCAGCTCATCAGGCAATACTTTGTTTGGATCATGGTTGCATCTTGGGTACTAATGCCCCAGTGCATTCTGGGTATTCCTAGCCACCTACAGCCATATGGCATTAGCAAAAGCTCTTTGATGGGATCATCAGTGTTCTCGCCCTGCACTGTCAAGTGCAACATCCTTACGCCATCTAACTATCTCCATAGCAAAGCTCTCAGCTCTTTGTAGCTTTATTTTACCTTTAATGCTAAAGAAATCATGCAAGAACTGAACAGGAGATGGAAATGTCTTGCGGCTGTCTCCAGGCCTCTGTGCTGCTTCTCTCCCTGCTGCAGACATGATAAACAACCTCAGTGGGTTCTGTTGAGCTGACTTCTTGGATGTCAATAAAAAAAAATGAGAAAATAGCCGCAGCATTCACAAAGTGAGGATCGGGTGGTCCAATAAGAGTAAAGCCTGGCTTTCACAGCATGATGGAACAGCAGAAAAAGACATGTTATCTGGGCAAGTACTGTACATATAGAGCTGTACTTTGCCAGAGAGGAGAATGGGAATGATGACTCTCTCTTTACCAATTTGATTTGGCCACATTAGTGAGATATATAATCCATGGGTATATGTATGCATGCATATGCAGATGTATGTGTGTGTGAGTCTGTATATACTAGAGATGGGGGAAGGGAGAGGGAGAGAGGGTTTTGTTACTATATGATGGACATTGTCAACTTTTGATAATAGCACCTTAATGGGAATGGAAGCATTTGCTGCAGATGGGGCAGGAATAGCATTTTCTGATATTGCAAACTGAGTACTAGGGCCTGGAAAATGTGAGGTCCCACCAACAAAAGCAAAGCCATGCAACAAATGAGTAAATGCCCATTTACTGTGCTACCATCAGGGTGGGATTTGTGGAAGATGTCTGAGGCCCCAGTCAGTAGAATGAGCAGCAGAACCTGCAAATGCAGCAGGGCTGGCTTAACACATTTCAAAGTGAGTGACGTAATACATATCCCCATCTAAAAACAGGGGGTGCCAGGGATTAAACCATTTAGTCCAGAGTCTAAAATTACCTAACTACATCAATGTACTGTGCTATACATTGATTGTCTAGAAAGGCTCATAGAAATATAACAGAGGTCAACTAGCATGGATATGGCTAATTACTTTTTCACTATATCTAGTTTTAAAACACAGGTTGAAGCCCAATAAATAAAGCCCCATATTTTCTGAAGCATTTTGAAGCATCACTTTATTTATTTTATTGATTCATTTTAAGGATTTCGATGCTGCATTTCAGATTAAAAACATTCTCCAAAAGTGGTATATCAAATAACAACAAATATAAGTTACAATGAATAAGTAAAACATCCCACTTTTAAACCACAGTAACAGGGCAATCCTGTTGCTAAGTAGGAGCTCTCTGAGGTTGGAGCACTCCGACATTTCGAAAGAAAGTCATGCTGTGCTCCTGCTGTCAGGGCAGAAAGGGGTTGGGGGGAGGAACGACATTTGCCAGACTTTTTCTCCTGCTCATTTTTTTAAAACAATTGAAACATTTAAGACCAGCTCCTGGGGGGAAAGCTGGGACTGGTTTGGATACAGCATATCCAGATGCTTACGTGCTCTATCATGTCCCCAGTCCACCCACTTTTTACCTGCTGCAGATCTTTCTGCAGGAGCAGGCAGCGGGGATCCAAGATTTGATCTCTCCCTCCAAGGTCGGGTCTCTGTTTCTCACCTTGATGGGAGAGATTGTATCTATCCTATGGCTCTGCGATGCCGTCCCAGGGATCATAGGACTGAAGCCTAAACTTCCATAAAATAACAAGCAGAAAAAAACCTATCACAAAATCTATCAGTATTTAAACAAGAGCAGTCTCACTTAGAGTTCTTTGAGAATGTCAATCGACATGTAAACAGGGGCAATCCAGTAGACAATGTTTACTTGGAGCTCCAAAAGGCTTTTGACAAAGTCCCTCACCAAAGACTCCTGAGCAAACTTAGCAGTCATGGAATAAGAGCACAGGATCAGTATGGATCAGCAACTGGTTAAAGAACAGAAAGCAGAGAGTAGGAATGAATGGTAAATTCTCCCAATGGAGGGAAGTCAATAGTGAGGTCCCACAGGGAACTGTATTGGGACCAATGCTTTTCAATTTCTTCATAAATGATCTGGAATTAGGAGTGAGCAGTGAAGTGGCCAAGTTTGTCAATGACACCAAATTATTTAGGGGGGTTAAAACAAAAAGCCCCTTCATGGATCACTGCCTTGTTGTGGCGAAGGGGCTTGCGTAACTCAGTGAAGCCATAAGCTATGCCGTGCAGGGCCACCCAAGACGGACAGGTCATGGCAGAGAGTTCTGACAAAATGTGGTCCACTGGAGAAGGAAATGGCAACCCACTCCAGTATTCTTGCCAAGAAAACCCCATGGAACATATCACAAGGCTAAAAGATATGACGCCGGAAGATGAGCCCCTCAGGTCGGAAGGTGTCCAATATGCTACTGGGGAAGAGCAGAGGGTATTTCCAAGTAGCGCCAGAAAGAGTGAAGCGGCTGGGCCAAACCCGAAAGGACACTCAGCTGTGGATGTGTCTGGCAGTGAAAAGAAAATCCGATGCTGTAAAGAACAATATTGTTTAGGAACCTGGAATGTCAGATCAATGAATCAAGGTAAGCTGGAGGTGGTCAAACATGAGATGGCAAGATTGAACATCGACATCTTGGGAATCAGCGAACTCAAATGGACAGGCATGGGTGAATTTAATTCAGGTGACCATCATATCTACTATTGTGGGCAAGAATCCCTTAGAAGAAATGGAGTAGCACTCATAGTCAACAAAAGGGTGGGAAAAGCAGTACTGGGGTACAATCTTAAAAATGATAGAATGATCTCAGTACGAATCCAAGGCAAACCATTCAACATCACAGTAATTCAAGTCTATGCCCCAACCACTGAGGCCGAAGAAGCTGAGGTTGATCGGTTCTATGAAGACCTACAACACCTTCTAGAACTAACACCAAAAAAAGATGTCCTCTTCATCATAGGGGATTGGAATGCTAAAGTAGGAAGTCAAGAAATCACCGGGATAACAGGCAGGCATGGCCTTGGTGTACAAAATGAAGCAGGACAAAAGCTAATAGAGTTTTGCCAAGAGAACATGCTGATCATAGCAAACACTCTTTTCCAACAGCACAAGAGGCGACTCTACACATGGACATCACCAGATGGTCAATATCGAAATCAGATTGATTATGTCCTTTGCAGCCAAAGATGGAGAAGCTCCATACAGTCAGTAAAAACAAGACCTGGAGCTGACTGTGGCTCAGATCATGAGCTGCTTCTTGCAAAATTTCGGCTTAAATTGAAGAACGTCGGGAAAACCACTAAACCGTTCAGGTATGACCTAAATCATATCCCTGATGAATATACAGTGGAGGTGAGGAATAGATTTCAGGGATTAGACCTGATAGACAGAGTGCCTGAGGAACTATGGACGGAGGTCCGTAACATTGTTCAGGAGGCAGCAACAAAATCCGTCCCAAAGAAAAAGAAATGCAAGAAAGCCAAGTGGCTGTCTGATGAGGCTTTACAAGTAGCTCACGAAAGAAGGGAAGCGAAAAGCAAGGGAGAAAGGGGAAGATATACCCAACTGAATGCAGAGTTCCAGAGAATAGCAAGGAGAGACAAGAAGGCCTTCTTAAATGAACAATGCAAAGAAATCGAGGAAAACAACAGAATGGGAAAGACTAGAGATCTCTTCAAGAAAATTGGAGATCTCAAGGGTACGTTTTGTGCAAAGACGGGCATGATAAAGGACAAAGAAGGCAGGGACCTAACAGAAGCAGATGAGATTAAGAAGAGGTGGCAAGAATACACAGAAGAACTATACAGGAAAGATCTGAATGTCCCTGATAGCCATGATAGTGTGGTCACTGAACTTGAGCTGGACATCCTCGAGAGTGAAGTCAAGTGGGCCTTAGGAAGCATTAGTAACAACAAAGCTAGCGGAGATGACAGTCTCCCAGCTGAGCTATTTAAAATCCTAAAAGATGATGCTGTTAAAGTGCTGCACTCAATATGCCAACAAATCTGGAACACTCAACAGTGGCCACAAGACTGGAAAAGGTCAGTTTACATTCCAATTCCAAAGAAGGGCAACGCCAAAGAGTGTTCAAACTACCGCACAATTGCGCTCATTTCACATGCCAGCAAGGTGATGCTCAAAATCCTACAAGCTAGGCTTCAGCAGTATGCGAACCGAGAACTACCGGAAGTACAAGCTGGGTTTCGAAGAGGCAGAGGAACTAGAGATCAAATCGCCAACATTCGCTGCATCATGGAGAAAGCAAGAGAATTCCAGAAAAACGTCTATTTCTGCTTCATTGACTACGCTAAAGCCTTTGATTGTGTGGATCACAACAAACTGTGGCAAATTCTTAAAGTGATGGGAGTACCAGACCACCTTACCTGTCTCCTGAGAAACCTGTACGAGGGTCAAGAAGCAACAGTAAGAACCAGACATGGAACAACCGATTGGTTCAAAATTGGGAAAGGAGTACAACAAGGCTGCATATTGTCACCCTGCTTATTTAACTTATATGCAGAGTACATCATGAGAAATGCCGGATTGGATGAATCAGAGGTTGGAATTAAGATTGCCGGGAGAATTATCAACAACCTCCGATATGCAGACGATACCACCCTAATGGCAGAAAGCGAAGAGGATCTCAAGAGCCTCTTGTTGAGGGTGAAAGAGGAGAGTGCAAAAGCTGGTTTGAAACTCAACATTAAAAAAACTAAGATCATGTCATATGGCCCTATCACTTCCTGGCATATAGAAGGGGAAGAAATGGAAGCAGTGACAGATTTTACTTTCTTGGGCTCCAAGATCACCGCAGATGGTGACTGTAGCCATGAAATTAAAAGACGCTTGCTCCTTGGGAGGAAAGCTATGGCCAACCTAGACAGCATAGTAAGAAGCAGAGACATCACCTTGCCGACAAAGGTCCGTCTAATCAAAGCTATGGTTTTCCCAGTAGTAATGTATGGCTGTGAGAGCTGGACTATAAGGAAGGCTGAGCGCCGAAGAATTGATGCTTTCGAACTGTGGTGCTGGAGAAGACTCTTACGAGTGCCCTGGACTGACCTAAGGAGGTCAAATCAGTCCATCCTAAAGGAAATCAACCCTGACTGCTCATTGGAAGGACAGATAATGAAGCTGAAGCTCCAATATTTTGGCCACCAAATGCGAAGAGAAAACTCCCTGGAAAAGACCCTGATGCTGGGAAAGACTGAAGGCAAAAGGAGAAGGGGACGGCAGAGGATGAGATGGCTAGATAGCATCACGGATGCAATGAATATGAACTTGAGCACGCTCCGGGAGAGAGCGCAGGACAGGAAGGCCTGGCGTGCTATGGTCCATGGGGTCACGAAGAGTCGGACACGACTGAACGACTGAACAACAACAACAAAACAAAAAGGGATTGTGAGGAGCTTTAAAAGGATGTCTCCAAACTGGATGAACAGGCAGCCAAATGGCAAATGCAGTTCAGTGTAAGCAAGTGTAAAGTGATGCACATTGGGGCAAAAAATCCCAATTTCAAGTATAACCTGATGGGATCTGAGCTAGTCGTGACCAACCAAGAAAGAGATCTTGGGGTTGTGGTGGACAGCTCGCTGAAAATGTCAACCTAGTATGCAGCCACTGTAGAAAAGGCAAACTCCATGTTAGGCATAATTAGAAAAGGAATTGAGAATAAAACTGCCAAGATCATACTGCCCTTATACAAATCTATGGTGTGACCACACTTGGAATACTGTGTATAGTTCTGGTCACCACACCTAAAAAAAAGATATTGTAGAGCTGGAAAAGGGCAGAAAAGGGCAACTACAACGATCAAGGGGCTGGAGCATTTCCCCTGAGAGAAGGTTACAACAGCTGGGATTGTTTAGCTTGGAAAAAAGGAGGGTAAGGGGAGACATGATAGAGGTCTACAAAATTATACATGGTGTGGAGAATGTGGATAGAGAGACTTTTTTCCCCTCTCTCATAATACTAGAACCTGGGGTCATCCCATGAAGCTGATTGCTGGGAGATTCAGGACAAATAAAAGGAAGTACTTCTTCACATAGCACATAAACTATGGAATTTACTACCACAAATTGTGATGGCCACCAACTTGAATGGCTTTAAAGGGGGGTTGGACAAATTCCTGGAGGAGAAGGCTATCAATGGCTACTGGGCTTGATGGCTATGTGCTACCTCTACTACCAGAGGCGATATGCCTATCTACACCAGTTGCTGGGGAACATGGGCAGGACAGTGCTGTTGCACTTGTGTCCTGCTTGTGGTTTCCTGGTTGACAGCTGGTTGGCCCTTGTGTCAACGAATGCTGGACTAGATGGACTCTTGGTCTGATCCAGCAGGGCTCTTTGTATGTTCTTAGTAACTAAAGCCCACCCAAACCAAAAGCAGACTGAACATGGGTCTTCAGGACCCATCTAAAAGAAAACAAAGAGGGGACCAAATATCTTGCTCTAGGGAGGGAGCTTTATAGATGGAGATTAAAGGAAATTATCCATGACAGAAATTAGGATTCAGCACCAATAGACCTCTGTCATCCATGTTTCTCGTTATAAATTCTGTGATGCATCCTAGTAAAATGCCTGACAGAGTGGGATGCTGTTCTTTCTCCATAAACCATAAACTCAAACTACCACAGGAAAGGCTCTAACGAGCTGTAATGGAGTCAGTAGCTACAGAAGAGGGTATACTAAGTGAGTTTTATAGCTGTGGTTCAGAGAGGGAAGTGACAAAAGAGAGAAATTAAACTGACAATTCATTGCCTTGAGAGATCCCAGCACAATTTAGAGGAGAAGGTTGAATGAAACTCAGCAATGTGCAGCACCTTCCGAATAAAGGGAACTGGAGGTTACATGTGGACGCTTCTGTCTCGAAGGGAAGCAGAAGACAGTGGGGAGGGGGGAGCAATTACTAAATGACTTAAAGTGGACTAATTTACTCTTAACACACGTTAGTCCCTTTCATGTACCCATTCTGCACACCAGCAGGGATGGCCCAATTAGTAAAAGGGTGTAGTTGGGTTTGTTTGTCTGTGTTTTTACAATTTCCAAAGAGCATTTAAGGGGTGAAGTGGAAATAATGCATGTTAGTGTTTTTAAAAATACTCTGTTTTAATTAATCCTGAGCAAAGGTCAGTTCACACACGTAAGTTCATAATTCCTGTGACAACAGCCTCCATAGATCAGCCTTTACAAATATTTACCATGTCTAATTATTATATGCAATTTAATAATAATAATAATAATAATAATAGTAATTAGTTGTAGTAGCAGGAGCAGTAGTTGCCATCATCATAGTAGCTGTATTATGCTGTGAGTCATCAAGTGATAAGCCTTTGAGCCTGAGGAGCACAGACTGCAAACATCCCATTGGAAACAGCCTCTGCTGGCCCTGCCATTAGGCAGAGTGGGGTGGCCCCCTCAGGCAACTGATGTTAGGAGGCAGGGACTGTAAGCAAGCTGTTGGAGGACAGAGTTTGTGTGTGCCACGCAGCCTGCCCTGCACCCCTAAAATAGCCCTGCTGTCCTTAGGAGCAGTGAAGGATATTGTCCTGGTAGTCCTGCTGCTGATACTCCCTGGGTCAAGTGCCAGAATGAAGCATTGGCCCAGTTAAACCATAGTTTTTTAGACCGATAACAAGGCTTTTCTCCCTGTATTCCCTCCTTGACTTCCCTACACCCCTTGTGCACCGGTTTCAAGCAAGCTATTGCGGTTTGTTAAACACCAATTGCCTTTGACATCTAAGCCAGCAAACTGGAATGTAAGTGCTGCTTACAAATCAGGATATATCCTGGGAGGAACGAAAGGAAGGTGCAAGGAAAAAGCATACAGTCACAAAGTTACATCTTGGTCCAATAAAACTGTGGTTTATCAGATCAGGATGGTTACATCCCAACTAGGCCAGTGCCTGGCACTACATGTTATAACCACAGCACAGATTAATCTTTATGCAAAAGCTGTTTTCAGTGGTCTCTGTGGAATGTCTGCTCCAGTCCATACCACAGAGTGTTCAGATATCAAGTGATGTACATGTCTATATGAATGCACCTGCATGAAGCAGATTAAGGTGGACCTCTCACTACGTTTGTAAAAGCAGGAAAATGCTAGGGCTGTGCACCGCTTCAGTCCGAAGCCCAAATAACAAGTCAAAGCGGGCTGCTTTGGAGGTGCCTCTGCATGATATGAGGCAGAGCAGAATAGCAACGAGGTGCCCTGAAGAGAAGCAGTTTGTATACAAAGCGCCTTGTCCAACTCACTGATTCGCTCTGAGCAACCCAGACAGCCTGGTGCCAAAAGTATCAACTTGAGAAAGTTCAGCGAGGGGTTGAGGAGGGGGGAGCAGGGCGGGGGGAGGAGGGGGGGAAGGAGGGAGATTTGGCAAATGGAAACTCTAGTTGCCATATCAGGGCTGAATGTAACCCAGCA
Source organism: Heloderma suspectum (assembly GCF_057233095.1). Classification (NCBI taxonomy): domain Eukaryota; kingdom Metazoa; phylum Chordata; class Lepidosauria; order Squamata; family Helodermatidae; genus Heloderma; species Heloderma suspectum. The sequence goes on from NC_139462.1 coordinate 78,736,053, forward strand.
ATCTCCAATCGGTGACAGTGGTGGCGGAGGGGGGATGACTGAATAACTGGAGAAAAACAGCTGCATTTCAGAGACAGAGATAATTCTGGTGGTGTTACTTAGAGATGTGAGAATCCACCCCCATCCGGGTTCTCCGGACGGACGTCCCCCCCGGCCCCTGCTCCACTCACTGGTTCCTCTGCTGTGATTGCCATGTTTTTAAAAACCATAGCAATTGGAAGTCTATGTGCACATAGAGTTATATGCAAAAAGTGCTGTGAATCACCCAGGCAGAAGGAAGAGGAGGCGCGGTACATGCCCCCGCCACTCACTAGCTGTCTCCTTCTCGTGAGCAGGAGACGGCTAGCAGTCCTTGACAGCCAAGCAGGCAGGAGGAGGTGGCAGCATGGGGCTGAGAGGTATCGCTCTTTGCTTTGAGGGTTTTTGTGGAAAAAAACAAATTTCAACTGCACCTAGCACAAAAAGTACTGGGCCAAACTGTCTGAAATATGGCAGGTGGGATCCCCTCCATGTTGGCAGAGAGGCCCCCAAGTTTCATATATTTAACATGAAAGCTGAAAAAGTTATGGCCATTTGTGTTTTCCCACGCAAGTCAATGGGAAAACGCCCAAACCGAGTGAGCTGGATATCCGAATCTCACTTCGGATCCAGAACCGAGTCTAAGTGGAGGGGGTCTAAACTGGTCCAAGTCGAAGCAGGGCTGATTTGGAGGGTCTGAAGCAGCATCTGAAGTGGCATCCGAAGCGAAGTGGGCGGGTCCATGCACAGCCCTAGAAAATGCATCTTTCTAACAAACTAGACAACCTAGCTGTGAGCGGCTAAAGCACACGGAAGGGTAACTTTTCCAGATTAAAAGGGTATAATTATAGCATGTGTTCCTGTCCGTACTAGTGATTCAGTGTACTCACGTGGATGTAGTTTATACAGTTCGTTGACACAGAATGTTCTGCCAAGGTAACACTTTTCTGAGAACAAGTCTAGCGTGAATGCTTAAGAAGCATGTCTGGGGCTAAACAAAGACAATCTTAGCTTGACATGTGTGAACTATTGCTGCATGACATGATGTCTCTCAAAGAAATTGTGTGTGTGTGTGTAGATATACACACAGAAAGGCACACTTATACATACTCTTAGCTTCCATCTCTTAGGGTGCAATCCCATGCAAGTTAGGCAGAAAAAAGTCTTCCTCCTCCCAGAATCCCCCAGCCAGCCATGCCAGCTGGGGAATGCTAGGAGCTGTAGGACTTATTTCTGTCTAAACATGTATGGGATTGCACCCTTAGTCATGCTCTGCAAGATCAATGAAAATCAAGAGGGGGCCAGTTCTGCCAGCTGGGAACCACCCTGCATAAAAACAGTGCAATCATCATAATGTGCTCTATAACCCTGTTGGTGTGTTTGAGGAGGACACATCCTCTGTCAACCATTTAGATGACACTGGTTTGTCCGGCTTCTTGAACAAACCGAGGCTTAGTTCTTGCTGAGGTGGCAAATCTCTGTCTAGCTTGTGCCACTTCAGATTTCAAGTGCAACCTCGTGTGATTAAATGTTTCTCTATACCAAATAAAATTTTAATCAAATCTCCCTGATATCTAGTGTTTTTATGTGGAGGATATTGTTTGTAGGGAGGCCTATTCATGTGAGCTCCCCCCACCCACCTCCAGTCTGACACAGTATAGCTCAGACACAGATTTACTACTGGACTGAGAACTAGGCCTCAAGTTGTTCCGGTGACTGCTTGCTCTTCTTGCAGCACCTGCATTGCCTTTGCAGCTTCCCTCACCTTGCCCATTATCTTGACAACATTTTGATCAGTTATATAGAATGGTGGTGATTACTAATATCCAGTTCAGTGACATAAGCATTTTCTTGGTATGCATTGTGCACCTTTTTATATTCAGGGTCTCTTTTCCTTTTAATTATTCTGATTATTTGCCAGAATCCAACCATGATTCCTTAGGGGTGTTCTAGGCTGCTATTAATTATTACACTAGTTTAATGGTCGGTTGGAGTCCACTAAAATGTTATGTGGAAGTGAAGCCAGATGGAATGATTTCCTGTTATTGCATGTCTTGTTTAAAGGCCAGATTATATCACTGTTTTGCTTGAATGTTTTTTTTAGCTCTTCACCTTTGGTTGGAGAGAAGACATCCGTCCAGGAGAGCCTCTTCACACCAGAAAATTCTGCTTTGATGCTGTTTCGCACAGTAGCCCTGTCACACTTTATGACTGTCATGGCATGAAGGGGAACCAGCAATGGAGTTATAGGAAGGTTGGTGTTGGTTTGGGTTGTTTTAGAAGCTGTTGAACTATTCTGACTTTTTGGTGACTCACGGAAGAGACGGCTCTGTTAGTTCCATCAAAAGTATTTATTTTATACATCATCTTGTCTCACTTTGAAAGATGGTGTTGAACCTGGGTCCCAATCTGGCCGTTGGGGTTCCCAGATGGCTGTGCCCCCTTCCCCTTTCCCCCACCCGCTGATTGTTCTATGGTTTCTCAGCTTTTGCACAGTTTTCACCCATTCTAAAAGGTTGAGGTGCCTCTCCTAAGGATCAGTTACTGGCTGAAAGAGCTTTAAGCTAAGATACGCTGGTGTTTGGGCCCCACCTCTTTTGTCTTCAGCCTGGCCACCACTGGAATGGGGCCCCCAAGAGCTTGTCCGAAATGGAATTTGGCCCTTGGACTTAAAGAGGTTCAACATCCCTGGATTAAAAGAACAACAATCTTGGGCTGCATTAGCAGAAGCATAGTGTCCAGATCATGGAAATTAATTGTTCTGCTTTATTCTGCGTTAGGCCACATTTGGAGTACTGTGCCCAGTTCTGGGCACACCATTTTAAGAAGGACAAGTTGGAGCGTGTCCAGAGAAGAGCAACCAGGATGGTGTTGGGTCTAGAAACCAAATCCTATGAGGAATGGTTGAAAGAGCTGGATATGTTTAGCCTGGAGAAGAGAAGGTTAAGGGGAGACATAATAGTGGTCTTCAAATATCTGAAAGGCTGTCATACAGAAGATGGAGCAGACATGTTCTCTGTTGCTGCTATGGGCAGGAATAGAATGAATGTGCGGAAATTCTAGGGAAGCAAATTTCAGCTAAGCGTCAGGAGAAATTTTCTAATAGTGAGAGCTGTTCATCAGTGGAACAGACTACCTCAGGAAGTGGTGGGTTCTGCTTTGCTGGAGGTATTTAAGTAGAGACTAGACGGCCATCTGTCAGAGATGCTATAGTTACACTCTGCAGTGCAGAGCCTGCATTGAGGAGGGGGCTGCACTAAATAGAAGATCTCCGAGGTTCCTTCCAACTCTATGGTTCTCTGAAACCTGACCCTGATGACCCCAGGGAAGAGGCCTGGAACATCCCTGAGCACACTCTTGCCTCCAGCCTACCAGTGCAAGAGTTTCTCCAGCTTGGGTACCAGTGCAAGAGTTTCTTCTTAAATTGCATACACAAGAAACAGTAGAAAGATTCAGTGGAAGGGCATTCAGTACTCCTAAGGCCAGCATGTCTCTTGATCCTGCCTCAGGTGGTGGTCGGTTCTCTTCGCTGGAGATACTTATGCAAAGGTGGATCGCTATCTGTCAGGCATGCTGTAGCTGCATCCTGCAGGGCAGAGCCTACACTGAGGAGGGGGTTGGACTAGATCTCTGAGATCTCTTCCAATTCTATGGGCAGTAACCAACGGGGCACTTACACCCCCGCCAGTTCAATTTAGCTCACATAAGGGAGCTCTTCTGACCTGTCCTTATCCAGAAACAAGCGTTTCTGCTCATTTCAGGGCTTCCTCTGGAAAGCGTTAACTCTGTTGCACAAGCGGTGGGTCCCACTTGCACAACAGAACTGGCAGGACCCATTCCATGTGCAATTCAATCGGTGGGGGTTTAAGTGCCCCATTGGGTACTGCCCCAATATTCTAATGCTGAAATGTTAACCTTTTAAGCACTCTATTCTTTAAATGCTATGTATTGACTTCCTGTAGGGCTGCCATTATTTAGGTCGAAGCTAGCATTCATATGGATTTCATTCAACACCAAATGAGAAACTTATCCTCTGAAAGATGCATTGCCATTCTGGCATTTCAAGACATGTGAGTCATTTTAACAAAGGCAGCCCTGCAAACAAACAAACAAATAAATTTCCTTGTGATGGGCACAAGAAGACCTTCTAATGAATTAAGTATATCATCTTTCTGTACTGTAATGCTTGCAATTGGCAGATGCACAAAATGTTGCAAAATCCGCCTTGTATCTAATGAAACAAAATGGCTTACAATTCAAGGGTCATGGGACCGTGATGCTAAATGCATTTCAAACAATTTTATGGAGCACCAAAAGTAGGTGGGCTGTGACAGAAACTGTGTGCGACCTTTACTTGTTCACATTTACTAGTTACCACAAGAATAGTGGGACACATGATTGATTGCATTTGCAATGGGCACCAAGCAAGTGACCATGATTCACGTAAGTTCTTGGGCTGCTGGTTCTAGGTAACGTCTGTTTTCATTGATTATTTGTATCAGTAACCTTTGTTTTATTGAACTTTTAATGAATATGTAGCTATTGAATTTGATTATATCTATTATCTTCTTTTTACCTTAAAAGTGGCCTAAAAATAATTTTAATTGATTAATTAATTTTCATTGCAGGGGTCACAGGAGCTTTAGTAGATAGCTGTACTCTTTGAAATTCTGGTGCTCCATTCTCACCTATTCATCACCATCACATAGCATAATTTTCTTGGCAGCCACTTCCAGTTATGACAGCTCCAGTCCTGTGCACACTTACCTGTGAGCCCCGCTGAACTTAGTGGCACTTAATTCCAAATAAACATGCAGAGGATTGCACTGCACTGGTATGATCTCCCAAGTCCCAGCCCAACACTCTAACCACAACCACCATATTGGCTCTCAGTTCCCAAGATTTTTGGGGGGAAAGCCATAGCAGTTAAAGTAGTAAGAGACTGCCACAATTCTGTTGGATGGTAGAAGTAGAACAAGCAATTTGGCTGAGTCTAGCCATCAGGGGAGCATACAGAGAGATTTAGAATCAGTGTAGAGATAGGATATGCGCCAAGGAGGAGGGAAACAGCAGATGGCAAATTTGTCAGGGTTTATATTATCTGAAACCATGGAAGGAAAGTCTTGAGGTTTTTTGTCTGAAGGTGCATACATCCATTAAATGTGTGTATTACATGGAAGGGATTGTATTGCCACTCATGCGCTTTGTTTTTTAATCAGGTTTTTTTTTTTTAACTTACTGTTTACACTGCAGTCAGAAAAGGATCAGACTTCCTAGGTGAATTGAATTCTCATCCAAGCTGAGGTGCCATCTGTAAGGCGACTAGAAGAGATGTGCTGGAACCACAAATTATACCAGCTGGCACAGTTCCTTTGAAGTCAGTGGAGAAAGCTCCATTTTAGCCAGATAAGGATCTCACTTTGTAGTGGTCCAACTGCATTTTCTTGCTCAGAAACCAAAGTCAGTTTCCTTGCCTTTCAAGTTGCTGGAAAGAGGCTTGATGATTTGAAACACTTCATTGGTGCCTAATGTACCAGGGATGTATGTGTGAGAGAGAGAGGTGGGGCGGGGGGGGGGGAGAGAGAGAGAGAGAGAGAGAGAAAGAAAGAGAGAAAGAAAGAAAGAGAAAGAGCGAGCACACAGTTCTGGTATTGTCCTCTGATCCTGGCTCATCACATTTTTAATTTGGAGCTCAGTGGATGATCAGTGAAATTACAACCATGCAGCATATGCTAGCAACCAATGAATAAAGCACTCTTCTCTCTGCTGATCTATTTTTACTCCTTGTGGGGCTGAGACAGTACGTGAAGTTTCCCATTCAAGGCAAAAATCTATATTCCTGAGTGAGAAGTTCTTCAAAAATTGTTTTTATAAAGGAAATGCTGACACAGTCGAAGCTATATAACACTAATCTGATAACAATCAGTCCTTTCAAATCCTACAGTTAGGCAAATGCTTATGGCTGGTTATAAATTGTTCAGGCAAGGAGCCATAACCATTGCAAAAATAATGCCTGAATAATGCCTCTGCATTGCTAGCATGTGTGGATTATATTCATTCATTCTCTTCATGTTTATCCTGCCCTGCCCCCAAAGAGTTCTTTCCATGCAATCAGGAGCCCTGGTTCTCCAGGTTCCCAGTTGCACAGAAAGAGCCCTACACATATAGAGTTGTACACATGTAGGCTCTATGGGTTGGATCCAACGGTGCATGAGCAGAAGTCTGCTCATGCAAGGGAACTTCTGCTTGTGCAGTGGGACTTCCTTATCTTCTTCTCCCCTTGCAGCCCCCCCCCCGCTCCCCCCAAATCTACTCTGAAGGGTCCCTCAGCCCTTTGGAGCGGATTTGGGGGTTCACGGGGAACTGCAGGGGAAGAGGAAATCCATTCCACCAGTAGTTTCCCTTCCACTGGCAGAATGGCATCACTGGATCCAACCTTATATGTGCAGCCATTCACCAGAACATATGGCAGTCAGGAGTGGAGACAATGCATGCACAACACATGATCGGATTATTTATTTAATAAGGCAATACTGTTTTCCCTCCCTCCCCCATCCGCCCCCCCCCCCGTCCTTGGATCATACAGATCTGCTTGATCAAACAGCTTGATCAAACAGCAAAAGGTTCCTTTATTTTCTTCATGCACAGCAAATTTTGTGAAGGCTCTGAGCATGAAAGGCTGAGCAGTAGGCTTTCCCTTTACTCCATGCTGCTAGACACCAGGCACTTTGCAGGATCACCATGCTGATGCAAGACAGGTGGAGGATTCCAGGGAGAAGCTAGCAGGACAGAGGTGAAAGTAAAATAGACAACAGCCAGGATTAGAAGCTGTGTAGATGATCCAGAGCACCAGAGCCAGAGGGAAGTAAAGCTGAGCTTGTATTCAAGGAGTCCATCCAAAAGAGCAGGAAGCAAGAACCTAGCACAAGGACAGAGGCAGAGAAGGTAACAGGGATATCAGGGGGGAAGGGCAAAGCAGGAATTGGAGCATACAGCCACGCAGAGTGATGCACAGGCAAAAGGCCTAGTCCTGGGCTGAAAGCCGTTTCCAGCTGGGTTGCCAGTCAGGACGGCCCTTATCAGGGCTGGCCAGAGAAATAAGTAAATCTGTGCACAGATGGACTCTCAAAATTCTCTTTCTTATTTGTGGGCAGAGAAATTTGGGAGATAGTTTCACTGAATTTCTCCAGGAGAAGGAGAAACTCTCAATGGTTGCTCACAGGTAGGGCTCCCCACCGCTTTTTTCATTTTTGATAAGACTTTTTGTGTTTTTGTGCTGCAACAGCATCAACTGTATTTGCAGGCTGGCCCACATTTTGCACCTACCACAATGCGTGTGGGGGGGGGGCGGAGGGGCACTGTTGTGCTTCGCTCCAGGAATAAGGTGGAGTTAGTGCTTTGCCAAAATCTGTCCTCCAGTTTCCAGAAAGTTTTCTTCCCCCATGAAAGGGGCTTCCATTGTTCTGCCTCATTCTCAGGACAGTCTATAATTTACGTTGAGTTTCCTTTGGTGGTGTTTTTGAGCCTCCCTAATCACAGATAGCCTCCCAGGCTGCCTGCACGTCCTGATCTGAAAAAGCCCTATGGGAGGAATTAGCTCTTGATTCCTTCCCCTGGGCTTCAGTTGAAGTGTAGGGAGCTGAGGAGGCCACAGGCTGCCAAAGAGAGGACTGGACAATGAAAAACAGGACACTTGTGCTCATTCCTCAGTCGGCCACTTCCTAAGTAAGGTAAGCCCAAGAAACCCAAACCCAACCCCTGAGAATTTCTCCAAAATGTCTTCAGTATTGAATTTCTTTTTGAAAGCAATTTCTCTTCTATCAAATTGAATGAGAATGGTTGAAAAAAAAATGTGGGAGAAATTTTCAGCACAGCACTGGAAATAAGTCCACCCTGGTAAGGTAAATAGGTAGTTGCTAGAGCTTATCAGCGAGTTAAAGTCTCTACCCACCACCCAGATCTGAGACAGAAGCAACTCAGGCTCCTGCTTTGAACAGTTATTTTGAGTGCATGGTATTTCTACCAAAAACATAGCAGGAGGGTGTCACTGGATTGCAGTGGGTCACTTTTCTAATAAAAACATGAGTCTGTTTCTTTTGGGCCATCACAAGTTCTCAGCCTGAAAGCGATTTCATTGCCACTTTAAAAAACACTGTATCTAGGCAAAACCTTCTGCAGATCTGAGCTATACCAAGTGACTTATTGCTCTTTGTTGACTTTGGGCTGTTATTTCCTTCAGTCTCTCTTCCGGCCATCTACCTCACATGATGTAGTATAGCGATAAAGATTAAGCAGCCAAGCAATCTTTTTCAAGCACTAGGCCTATACAGGGTATACTACATTAAACCAAGTTCTGTAAATATGTGAGAGATATGTCAAACTTCTCATATCCTGGACAGAGAACATTAATCATACTTACGTCTGGCTGAAATTAATGTCATTGAATATTTAGGGGCTCATTGATTTCTACCCATAATGGCATCTACTGAACATTTATATATTTTATGTAGCAAATAAAATTGTCTCTTGGGTGGCAACCTATTATTGCCTACATTTCTCAATTTTGGTGATATTCCCATCATATATATGAATCATTTGAATATTCCAGTATTCACATCATATTTGAATATATTTGTAGTAGTCTAGTAATCTGTTGAGATGGCTAGATAGCATCACCGATGCAATGAATATGAACTTGAGCACACTCCAGGAGAGAGCACAGGACAGGAAGGCCTGGCGTGCTATGGTCTATGGGGTCACGAAGAGTCATACATGACTGAACAACAACAACAACAACAACAAAGTAATCTGTTCTGATAAAATGTTTCACAGACCCAAAATCTCTGTAATAGTTTGAACTGTGCCATCAGAATGTGATACTATTTATTTATTTATTTATTTATAATGTTTCATTACATTAATTTTTCACTTACATTTGTTTCTCAAGAAGAAGCCTGTTGTAACATTGGACACTTTGAACCTCTGGATCACAGATAGACCTACATACCAAGTCAGATTTAATAGTATCCATGTGCAGAATCACGAGATAGATTTATTCATTAATCATAGATTTAAAATTCTAATCAAATGTTAATCCCACCAGACTCCTCAGGAAGAATGTGTAGTTCTTATGTTATCATTTTAAGTCAGGGGTGGGGAACCTCTTTCAGCCTGAGGGCTGAATTCCATTTTGGGGAAGCTTTTGGAGGCCACATTCCAGTCGTGGGCAGGGCCAAAGGCAAAAGGGGTGGGACCAAAATAACAAAGATACCAGCGTATTTTAGCTTTAACTCTTACTGCCCATAATCAAGCTTTAAGAAAGCAATTTCCACCTTTTAGAATGGGGAAAACTGCACAAAATCCAGGGGACCACCATGATTGTTGGTTGGGGGGAAAGAGGTAGGGCCAGAGAAAGGTGCAGGGCCATGTGGGGAACCTCAGAGGGCCAGATTAGGACCCCTGAAGGGCCAGATTTTGCCCTCAGCCCTGAGGTTCTGCATCCCTATTTTAAGTAATCCATGTACATCCCTTGAGTTTCTTAATGGCACCAGTCCTTGCACACAACAGTAGGTATGTCGGAGAAATCTGCAACGGAACCAAATGAGTTCAGATTTCTATGAATCTGACCCATGGATTCCGCAGCAGATGGGCTTTTCACCTGTTTGGGCAGATTTCGCAGACTTGTGGACCGTTTTTCTAACCTTTGGGAATTACGTGCAAATTTAATCACAGAAAAATACACAAAAATAACCCGGCCAAAATTGCACATTTTCCCCATAGGCTAAAGTGTGAAAATGCACATTTGGGGGGGATTCACACATTTTGTGGGAATTTGTGCATTTTCACATGTTTGAAATGCAAATTTGAGCAAATGTAAATGTGTACAAATTCAGAAACTAGGAAAACAATCTAATTCCATTGATGGGCAGACGACAGAACAACAGGCACCTGACAAACTGTGAAACATGGATGGAACAAATTTTACACTATCTATACGTCCCTACACAGCAGTGGGCTGCATTCATGCTGTTACCCATAAGGATCTTCATGCACGTACCAGCCAAAGATGGGTAATGCTCTCGGCATTCTCAGTTATGAAGACCCAATTGGAAATGGGAGGTGAAACAAAGATCTAGATTCAATCCCCTCACTACCCCTGCCCCAAAAAGGTCATCGATGCCCTTGAAGCTTACCATTTCAAATCCCTATTAGGAAGTCTATATGCAGAACCAATCCAGTAAAGATCACTGAGCACACAGCTTTGGGATCCTTATCCCATGACTGGGGGCATATATCATGAATCGTGAGACTGGGGCATATGTGTGTAAGATGGTTTTCCATATCACAGGTTTGCCCATAACAAACTTTTCCCTTGTGATTCCTTATTTCTATGCAGTAGAATTTCCACAGAATGTAATTCTGCTTTGACCACATAGACCAATTGTGTGAGAGAAACTGGAACTGTGATCCAGGCATTCCATTCATGTGTGACTTCTTTATGCTGCTGCTGCAAGAGCTGCAGAGGCAACATTAGCAAGTAATTCAGACCAGGCACATTGTGGTCCCGTCAAGCACTGCGGCCACACATCTTCCATCTAGCCCATCAAATCAAGCTCTCTTGTAATGAATGGAGAAAGGATAGCAGCAGTGCCTGGTGGGTCGCACCCTTAGCTTCCCTGTGAAGGCTCTCGGTGTGAATCTCAGTTCTAATGGTGTGTTTTATCATGTGGACGTTTAGTCTTATTGGGACTACACTGAGATTACCAACTCATTTCACAGAAATGACTGCAGCCATCAGATGATAATGGCTTTCGTTGACTACTGACCTTGGCTATAGTTAATGCAATGACCTAGAAGAAGGGAAAGGAACTTTGTATCTTTACCAATTACCCGAACTGCCCAGGCCTGCCTATAAGTCCATTATCTTATGGGAAAGAGTGTCTCTCTAGGCAAAAAGAATGGTGGGGGAAAAGTCTTTGTCCTTCCCAGAAATAACTAAAACTTACAGGAGGAAACGCTAACAGTTTCTTCTTGCTTTTTCATTCTCACAGGGCCGATCTACATTGCGCCCACTATCGCAATGAATTCGGTGTCCCGTCAGGTTAAACGCTCTCGCATTAAAATGTGATTATTCACACTCACCCATTTTCCCCATTGCAGTGCTTCATCGAATGCGCAAGCTCAGTTCACACTCGAGCGCTGTGCAGTTTTCCTGCTGTTTTCCTGCACGCGCTTGTCTGATCTCGGATGCTAAGCAGGGTCGGCCCCAGTCAGTAGTTGGATGGGAGACCGCTTGGGAATCAGGCTTTCTGCATTGAACAGGGGGTTGTTCTATCCCTTCAGATGAGATTAAGTTTTACCCCCTCCTATCCCCCACTCTGAATGTTTTTTTTAAAAAAATTCAGGCATTATCCTCGCAGAATCGGGGCTTCCCTGTGAAGTTTTTTTTCCTAATTGAGGCATGATCTTTGAAGCTTCGAAGTTGTGAAGCTTCACAACTTTGAAGCTTCCAAGATCATGCCTCAATTAGAAAAAAAAACATCATGGAGAAGCCCGGATTCTGCGAGGATAATGCCTGAATTTTTTAAAAAAACATCTAGAGCGGGGGATAGGAGATGGTAAAATTTAATCTCATTTGAAGGGATACAACCCCCTGCTCAGTGCAGGAAGTCTGATTCCCAGGCAGTCTCCCATCCAAGCACTTAGCTCAGCTTCCGAGATCAGACAAGCACACACACATCCAGCCCTTTGCTTGTTGCTGAGGAAATAGGGGCTGCTGAGGAAGCTATGCGATCCTGGAAGAAGACATGTGGCTGGAAGAAGACATGGGGCCGTCGAGAGCTGTGATTGGGCAGGAGGGAAATACAAACACTGCCACATATGGACAGGTGGGGGAGGGGACTATGACTAGATATGGTAGCGAAGGCAGAAAATCAGATCACATTCCCTCAAAGTCAACTGACATTTTCCTAACAAGAAAGAGGGGGCCACAGGAAAGGATTGAAAGCCATTTATCAAAACTAGGGATGGGCGGATTCCCTACCTGCTGGTCCGGCCGGGAATCCGCCCTTGGGGGGAGGCGATCCATTCCTCCCCCCGGAATCCTCTTCAGCCAGCTCCGCTCTGCGGCAATTCCATGGAGCCGCCAGCTGGCTCCAAAGCGCCAGCAATATGGCCACCACGCCATATCGCTGGCTGAGATGTATTGACTGCGGATACAAATGGCATCCAGGATGACATTTGTGGCTGTAAAGGTCTTAGTTTAAGGTAAGCATTTACCTTCAACTAATGCTTTTATGGCCGCAAATGGTGTCCTGGATGCCATTTGCGTCCCTGCTTTTTTTTCACGCGATAGGCTACGCAAATATGAAAAAAAAGCAGGGATGCAAATGGCATCCAGGATGCCATTTGCGGCCGTAAAGGTCTTTTTTGTTGTTTATTCGGTCAGTCGCTTCCGACTCTTCATGACTTCATGGACCAGCCCACACCAGAGCTTCCTGTTGGCTGTCGCCACCCCCAGCTCCCCCAAGGTCAAGTCCGTCACCTCCAGAATAGCATCCATCCACCTTGCCCTTGGTTGGCCCCTCTTCCTTTTGCCTTCCACATTCCCTAGCATCAGCATCTTCTCCGGGGTATCCTGTCTTCTCATTATGTGGCCAAAGTACTTCAGTTTTGCCTTTAATATTATTCCCGCAAGTGAGCAGTCTGGTTTTATTTCCTGGAGTATGGATTGGTTTGATCGTCTTGCAGTCCAAGGCACTCTCAGGATTTTCCTCCAGCACCACAGTTCAAAAGCATCTATCTTCCTTCGCTCAGCCTTCCTTATGGTCCAGCTCTCGCAGCCATAGGTTACTACGGGAAATACCATTGCTTTAACTATGCGGACCTTTGTTGTCACTGTGAAAATTTTGTAAATTCAGCCATTTACAGCTGCATTTACTGTAAACTAAGACTTTTATGGCCACAAATGGCATCTTGGACGCCATTTGCATCCGCAGTCAATCCCCCTCAGACAGCAATACGGCATGGCAGCTGTATCCCTGGCAATCCAGAGCCGGAGGATCCGGCTGAAGAGGATTCCGCAGGGAGGCAGAGGTAAGTGTTCCATTCCGCCATGGACTCCAGGGGGCCGAATTCTTTAGAATCTGCCCTCATTGGGGTCCGTGGCGGAATTCTCCACCATCCCTAGTCAAAACCATCTTGTAACTGCCTGGATTCATTTTAAAATAATTTTTAGAAAGGAACACACAGTATTTTAAAATCCACGTGTTCATGGCTTCATTTTTGTTCGGTGTGTTGCTTCCTTATTGGAAACTGCCTATTTAAAAAGAAAGTTGGTGATACTAGTTTAAAGAAGTGAGACATATAACAATATGTTGCTGGGTATTTTAACCTCTGAATTGGTGTGCTCCTGCTCACCACTCCAGCCAGCCACTCCCTCCAGACAGAGCGTTCCACTCCTGCCCCAATTTTCCATTTTTCTTTTCCAGCTGACACTCAGGATTCTATGGCTACTGAGCAAACTCAGTCCTCATTGGGCTGTTTTTTGCTGAGGGGATTTTTTTGTCCCCTTAAGTGTGTGTTTTTTAAAACAAGATTTTTTTGCTCTTCAGCAAAGCTTAGTAATACCCCCCACACACACCTTGTTCCTTGTTGAGCCTCTTTTGGCTCCAACCCTTTCGGCACTCACCGCCTATGTTCACTATTATAAGAGTGATGTCGACTTTGCTTTCAGATAACTCATTCATACTACACACCAAGGCCTTGAATTGAGCCAAAGAAAGTTCATAGAATCAAAGAATAGTAGGGTTGGAAGGAGACCATTGAGTCCAACCCCCTGCTCAATGCAGGGATCCAAGTCAGAGCATCCCTGACAGATGGCTGTCCAGCCTCGTCTTGAATACCTCCAGTGTGGGAGAGCCCACTACCTCCCTAGGTAATTGGTTCCATTGTCGTGTTGCTCTAACAGTCAGGAAGGTTTTCCTGATGTTCAGCTGGAATCTGGCTTTCTGTAACTTGAGCCCATTATTCCGTGTCCTGAACTCTGGGATGATCGAGAAGAGATCCTGGCCTTCCTCTCTGCAACAACCATTCAAGTATTTGAAGAGTGCTATCCTATCTCCCCTCAGTCTTCTCTTCTCAAGGCTAAACTTGCCCAGTTCTTTCAGTCTCTCCTCCCAGGGCTTTGTTTCCAGTCCCCTGATCATCTTTGTTGCCCTCCTCTGAACCCTCTCCAGTTTGTCTGCATCCATCTTAAAGTGTGGTGCCCAGAACTGGACACAGTACCCCAGATGAGGTCTAACCAGTGCTGAGTAGAGGGGAACTAGTACTACCCATGATTTGGAAGCTATGCTTCTATTAATGCAGCCCCAAATAGCATTTGCCTGTTTTGCAGCCACATCTCATTGTTGGCTCATATCCAGCTTGTGATCTACTACAATTCCAAGATCCTTCTCGCTTGTAGTATTGTTGAGCCAAGTATCCCCCATCTTGTAACTGTACATTTCGTTTCTTTTTCCTAGGTGCAGAACTTGGCATTTATCTCTGTTAAATTTCATTTTGTTGTTTTCTGCCCAGCACTCCAGCCTATCTAGATGTCTTTGGATTTTGTTTCTGTCTTCCAGGGTATTCTCTATCCAGCCCAATTTTGTGTCATCTGCAAATTTGATCAGCATTCCCTGCACCTCCTCATCCAAGTCATTAATGAAAATATTGAAGAGCACTGGGCCCAGGACTGAGCCCTGCAGTACCCCACTCATCACCTCTCCCAAGTTTGAGAAGGTCCCATTGATAAGCACTCTTTGAGTCTGATTCAAGTTGTTTACACCGAAGTCCTGTTGGGATCAATGAGATTTCACATTTGTTACAACTCATTTGTCTCAACAGGATATGTACTTAATCCATCGATCTCGGGCCAGCACAGTTGGTGAAGAAAAGTTTTAAAATGAGCAGGGAATTATCAGTAAGCAAGGTCAGGGTTAACTGAACAGGTTCATGGTGTCACCCCATGAATCATGGTTCCTGTCGTCTCTTCTTTTGTTACTTTCTGTCATCCTAGCCCATTCTAAACTAGTCCCTAATTAAGATAAATGATGCATATTGTGTAAACCTAATGCTTGTTGGCTTCTATCACCGCAGTCCCAACAGGAAGAATGACATGTAGAGTGAGGTGCGGAGTTTCTGTGAAATTAGGTGGGTGTTCTGCAGAGAATGCAAAACTGCTTAATTCGATCTGATTGAAATACTTGGATTTCCTTGGCACAGAAGTGGAGGGCTGAAGTGCCCAGTGAAAGCCAACATGGAAGAGACAGGACTTTGGTAATTCATCACAGCATAGCAAGTGGACACCAACAGTTTTCTGTGATCAGCTAAGCAAATATTAGGGCTGGTTCATGCCTGGATATGCATCATGTCATGACAGCAGCATCAGATGGTGACTTGCATGGTTGAAGGAGCCATCGCAGATCAAGTATCACAAACAGAACTCACATATCAGCTTTTATCTCCTCAAATACAATGCTTTTCGATAGAGTCAGTTCACACATTCTATTGTGGGTAATCAAGCAATGTACATTCAAGTGTGAACCTACCCTGAATCTTTTAAACATTTCCCAGTCGGTAGACATGTAGGAGTATCATCTCATTGTGACAAATGGGAAAATTACTATAATGCATTTCAGGATGACTTGCCCAACCAAGAATCTGAAAAGTCTATGTCCTCTATCACCATCCTGCGTACCTTCCGTTTCAAGAACTGCTTCAGTTCAGTGTTGTTAATTTGGACTCTATGATCATTCTGTATCTCCCTTGAGGTTGTCATGAAGGAAGATGCTAGCCACTATGAAGAGAACAAGATATATGCAGAAGCATCTGTGGTGTTGCATGATGTTCTAGCTTTGCTAACCTTGTGATCCTTGAGCTACAAACAAACCAAATCATAACTAGATTTGGCTTTCCAAAATGAAGCTGGCTTAGCATTGCTTAGAAGCTTTCAGGCGGTAGGGCTACCTGGTTGTACTTTCTTGGCTTTTTGAAGCATTACAAACTTGGCTTTGGAGGTAAATGGATGAGAAACAAAAGTTTGAAATGGAAAGGGACTGAATTGATTGTGGCTGCATTGCAGAGTGTGAGGATAGATATCCATCTGCTGACAGCCATTCCACAAAACTACGCTGTGCATAGCTGGTTGCTTTTCCTTCCTCTGGACTGTACAATGTTAAAGGCTCTATACCCATCAGAATAATTTCCCACAAGTATCCATTCAAATGGAATTTTACAAACTACCTCCCAGATGACATTTGGAAACTCTGAGGTGGTGTTAGAAAGCAGCCTTACACCAAGACAGATAATTGGCCCTTTTAGTTTAGTATTGTCTACACTGACTGGCAGCAGCAATCCATGATTTCAGACTGAGATATTCCTAACCCTACTGGAGATGCCAGGGATTGAACCTTGTACCTTTTTCATGCAAATCCTGAGCAATACCACTCATGGTCAAGCTACACAATACATTAAATACAGTATCCAATGGGGCACTTATGCCCCCGCTGATTCTGTTGTGCCCTGCTGATTCCCTTCTGCAAGTGGTGCCCATTGCTTGTGGAACAGAAGTGTAGCACTTCCCTAGGCAACCATAAATGAGCGAAAATGCTTGGTTCTGGAATAAGGCAGGTCAGCAGGGCTTGCATAAGGGAGCTCCACCGACCTGTCTCAATCAAGAAATGAGCGTTTCCACTCATTTCAGGGCTTCCCCTAGGAAGCATTAAATATCCGTTGCAAAAGCAGTGGGTCCTGCTTGTGGAACAGAATTGATGGAACCCACAACATATGCAACAGAATTGGCAGCAGCGCAAGCACGCTGTTTGATACTGCCCATAGTGTGGAGTGATCTTTTCTTTTTTTATTCACAGGTAAGCATGTAGGGCCCAGATCTAGATGAGGACCACAGTGCACACATTTGGGAGATTTAACTCCCCGCCCCCAGCTGCTTGTTTTCTGAATTCCCCCATACTTTCCCAGTATGGTGGCTAGTAAAAAGACGAAAAGCTCTGCTGATGCCAATGGCAACTTTCCCCCTCTTTTTAAGCCCCTACATGGGTGAATAAAAAATAAATGTCAGTATCTAACTGCATCATTCCATTAGCACAAATGATGTTGAACTAGTGGAAACTAGGTTCCCAACTATGCACAAGAGGAGAATCCAACTAAAATTACATTTGCACAAGCGTGGTTGCGCAAACCGTTTGTAGAATCAGTTACACAAGCGTAATGTGTAACCACTTGCACGATGGAAAGATTTGTTGAGTTTGCAGAATGACACCATTGGATACTGCCCAAAGAGAGGGCCAGCTACTTAATGTACTGTGTAGCTCTGGGATCTCCAATCCAATATCTGTGGGAAACAAAGTGCCTGTGGACACTTGGCACCTGCCAGGCTTTCTTTTTTTCCCTTAATTTTTTATTGTTGTTGTTGCTGTTGTTGTTACAACTGGGAGGCTGGCATCCTGCAGAGTTCTGTCCCTCAGTGCCATCTTTATTTGGGTTCAAGAGAGTGATTTTGCATTTTGGAGCTCTGCCTTTTACTTAGGTTCTTGGGCAGGTTCCTTTTCTTTTAGCCTCACCAATTTGCCTTCTGGGAAACGGGTGTTTTGTGACTGGCTGTGTCCACCACAATCACCATTGTATGAATAGCAAAGCATGCTCCCACCTGCCCCCATCATGGCAGCCATTTTGTGAGAGCACCCACAGGACTTCCTCTAAATTCCAAATGTGTCCAGTGACCCACAAAAGGTTGGGGACCCTGGTGTAGTTTGATGCTCAGCTACTGCCCATCTGTGATGGTTTTGGTGAAATATTCAGACACCCATTTGCCACAAGCATGGTGTAGGAGTAAAACCAGCCCAATATGGAGAGATCAAGAGTGTTGGCTTGGAGATGAGGTTGTGGGAAACAGGAGAGTTGACTCTCGCAACAACAGAAAAAGAAGTATCCATGGTTTGTTTTTTGCATCATTGCCTATATTCTTAAATGTGAAAAAGAAACTCTTTTACTCTAGGCAACCACTGGAAATAGTTCAGGAGCTATTTTTTTTCCCTTTGTCTAAGTGATTCTGTGCAGAACAGCTATTCAAAACTTAAAGAAGCTTGACTTGGTTTGTGCTAATCTATGTCCTGGAAAACATGGACATTTTTAATCAGCTGGCATTTGCTTCTTAATGCTTTTTTGTTCTCATCCCTACAGGACAAAACTTTGTTCCATCCAGTGAGCAGCAGCTGCATTGATTGCAACCCGGCAGAGAAGAAGATTTTTATGAACAGATGTGATCCTTTATCTGAAACTCAACAGTGGATTTTTGAGCATCTTAATATGACTGTTTTAGAAAAAATTAACAGCAAGAAAACCAGCTCTTAGGGAGAAGAAAACAGACTGTTCTGTACAGATTGCAAACAGCGTTTTGGCTAGCATCTGGATCGAAGGAGTCAGAAATTAAGTCTCCTAGAGCCAGGAAATCTGTTCTGAAGATTAAGTAAATGCCAGGGCAGAAGCCGATGGGCTGTCATTGTGGATGGACAATATCTGAAGAACTTGGCTAAGAGCCTCACCGGCTGCTGCTGAGGCCTTCTGGCCGATCATTCCCTTGCTGGTCAAGGGAAAACTTTATCTAAAAAAATGTTTCCAAACACTCCGTGTTAATAATGTCAAACAGAGTTTTAGAGTTTCTCAGGTCAAGCCCTGCTATAGTGAGTAGCTATGAATAGTTGCTGTTACTTATGGGGGATATATGGAGTGCATGAGTGCTACGGGAATCTTCATATGCCACAGGCACAGAACTAGCAACATTGATGGGATACTGTCAGCATCCCAGAATTGTGATCACAAGGTGTATGTTCTAGTGCCATTCCATTCCCTTTGTGGAAGTCAGGTTCAAGAGGGTTGCTTAAATAAGGGGCCATAGCAGCCAGTGTTAAGAGCCTCCATACTACGTTCCTTTCACTGTTGAAATGGGAATGATTAAAGAAGATGTAAGACTAATTTTAGAGTTGCATTTTGAATGAAGCATGAACTGTAAGGTGTCAAAAAGTACCATTTCTCTTCTGCAGCTGAAGAAAGAATAATTTCCATCCAAGCAATTAAATAAAATTTCTATCCATTTTAAACAGTGTTACCGAACAATCATCTGCAATCATTCATATATCTATCAAGTCATCATTTATGGGATGAGCCCCAAATGACACAGTGTCCACATACTTCTTCATCATTAAGAAGGAAATGTGTCACTTATAATAGCAGCACAATGCAAGGTTGGCAGGAAGGATTTCCTCTCGGAAGTCTACATTTCTTTCCTGGCACCTTTTACTTAAAGACTTATAAGTAGATTTAGATCAATACAATCACCGACAGAAAAGGCATAATGAGTCTGACAAGGTGAGCTTGCGGCCAACTAAGCATGAATATACTGCCTTGAGCTGAAGGATGATGGCTTCCACCAGCATGGCTGGCCCTACCATGAGGCAGAGTGAGGCAGTCGCCTCAGGCAGCAGATTTTAGGTGCCATCAAAGGTCAACAAATTATTAGTTATTCACTTCACTATTATTGTATTTCTACTGCCAGGGATGGGGAAAGGTACTAATGGGTTGTTCTGCCTCATGCACCAAAATAATTTGGGCTGGCTTTGGTGGCCGGGTGGGTGGATGGGGGTGCCATTTCCTGCATGGCT
Organism: Heloderma suspectum; assembly: GCF_057233095.1. Classification (NCBI taxonomy): domain Eukaryota; kingdom Metazoa; phylum Chordata; class Lepidosauria; order Squamata; family Helodermatidae; genus Heloderma; species Heloderma suspectum. The sequence goes on from NC_139462.1 coordinate 78,755,789, forward strand.
GCCCTTGTCTATCAGCATTATCACAGAGCTGCTGACATGGTTAAATAAGGCAGATTGTGTAGAGGCAGTTACGGTGTTTCTATGATGCTGTCAGGGCATTCTACAGAGTAGCAATTGAAACTGTAGGCCGCAGCTAAAGGTTTCAATGAATGCCATCATAGGGCAGAAATGCATTTAGTATATCGCAGTATGCAGCTTTTACGTAGGCACAGATTGTGGGCATCCTAAATTCATGTTTCCAAACGTTTTCTACAAACAGCTTAAAGATAACACTCTCCTGAAAAGCAGCCTGCTTCTGAGAACCAAGTTTACTAATCAGTAGAATCACATGGTGCACATCTTGCTGGATTATACCACGGCAGCCTACAGAGTGGGATTCGTGATGTTTGATTGCTCCCGTGTGTGTGTGTGTGTGTGTCTATATATCTGGAAAGTGAGGCAGCTGCTTCAGACAACCGATGCAGTAGGGCAGGGTTCCAATGGTGCCCACAAAGTTTCCAGTCCCTGCCCCCTTCAAAAGTTTATTTTTAATAAGAAATCCTGAAAACTGTTAGGGTGCCCGGTTCTCCTTCCTGTTCTTGAATCTGTCACTGATCCGCTGTTTGGTGGGCAGGATGAAATGTGTTTGTTGTTTATTCGTTCAGTCGCTTCCGACTCTTCGTGACTTCATCGACCAGCCCACGCCAGAGCTTCCTGTCAGCAGGACGAAATTGGCCCCATCCAATTTTCTTCCCATCTTCTTCCATCCACACAGACATTTCCCTTTGCTCTCTCTCTTTCTCTCTCCCACTTCCAGCCTCTAGCCTCACTATTTCTCTCCCCTCAAGCCCTTTCCTCACTATTTCTCTCCCTTCCCTGTCCCTGGCCTCCTCCTTTCTCTCCCTTCCTAGCCTCTAGCCTGGCTCTTTCTCTCCTTTCTCTCCCCTTTATCTCACTGTTTCTCTCCTCTCCCAGCCTCTAGCCTCACTATTTCCTTCCCACACCTCTTTACCTTGCTGATTTGCCCCGCTCCCAGCCTCTAGCCTTGTGTTTGCTCTCACTATTTCACCCTCCCTCCCAGCCTTGAACTTTCCTTCTCACCCCTTTATCTTGCTATGTCTGCCTCTTCCCAGCCTCTAACATTGCTCTCTCTTTTTCACTCTTCCAAGCCCCTTCTCTCATTCTTCAAACAAGCACACACAGCACAGCACCTTTCCAGGTGGGGCTCTGATGGCAGAGGAGGAGATAGGGGCACCAGGTGGGGAACAGAGTGGCTGAGCTTCTAGTCAAGGAAGAGAAAACTATTTCTTTCCTTTTGGGGCAGGGGGCAGTTTTTTTTCCTTTGAGGTTGGGGAAAGGGGGGGAGCATGTGTGTGGGTGTGGATAGGATGAGCAGAGCAATCCTATGGGGGCCTACTCAGAAGTAATTCCCTCTGAATTCCATGTAAGTATGCATAGGATTGCAACCTTACATGGGTATTTTGTTGGGTTTCTGTGGGATTAAATACGTAGATTGGCTTTGGAGTTTAGACTCTTCCTCTGTTTGTACTTCATTTCTTAAGTGAATAACTTGTCTTTTGACGAGTCAGGCTTCCATAGCAGCCACTATGTAACTAGCCACATCCTCCATGGGAGCCATTTTGTGCTGCTGGCCACAGCAATTTCTTAAATTCCCAGATGTGCCCACAGGTCCAAAAGGGTTGGGGAGCCATAATAGGAGCAGCAATGAGGTGTTGGGGGACAGCTGTGGGTGCTATACAACCTGCTTTGCAACCTAAGCTAGTTTGCTGTTCTCAGGTGTGCTGGAAGATGCTGTCCCATCACCACTGTTTAAGTAAAAGTGTATCTACACCATAGAATCACAGAATCATAGAATAGTAGGGTTGGAAGGGGCCTACAAGGCCATCGAATCCAACCCCCTGCTCAATGCAGGAATCCAGGTCAGAGCATCCCTGACAGATGGCTGTCCAGCCTCGTCTTGAACGCCTCCAGGGTGGGAGAGCCCACTACCTCCCTAGGTAATTGGTTCCAGTGTCGTATTGTTCTAACAGTCAGGAAGTTTTTCCTGATGTTCAGCCGGAATCTGGCTTCCTGTAACTTGAGCCCATTCTTCCATGTCCTACACTCTGGGATGATCAAGAAAAGATCCTGGCCTTCCTCTGTGTGACAACCTTTCAAGTACTTGAAGAGCATTATCATCTCTCCCCTCAGTCTTCTCTTCTCAAGGCTAAACATGCCCAGTTCTTTCAGTGTCTCCTCCTAGGACTTTGTTTCCAGTCCCCTGATCATCTTTGTTGCCCTCCTATGAATCCTCTCCAGTTTGTCTGCATCCTTCTTAAAGTGTGGTGCCCAGAACTGGACACAGTACTCCAGATGAGGCCTAACCAGTGCGGAGTAGAGGGGAACTAGTACTTCCCGGGATTTGGAAGCTATGTTTCTATTAATGCAGCCCAAAATAGCATTTGCCTTTTTTGCAGTCATATCATATTATTGGCTCATATTCAGCTTGTGATCGACAACAATTCCAAGATCCTTCTCGCTTGTAGTGTTGTTGAGCCTTGTATCCCCCGTCTTGTAACTGTGCATTTTTCCTAGGTGCAGAACTTGGCATTTATCCCTATTAAATGTCATTCTGTTGTTTTCTGCCCAGCGCTCCAGTCTATCCAGATCACTTTGAATTTTGTTTCTGTCTTCCAAAGTATTAGCTATCCTGCCCAATTTTGTGTCTGGTGAGTTCTCCCCAGGAGAAGTAACAAGTGGGGAGAACTCACCAGACTAAAATCCCGCAAATTTACTGGGGCTTTCTGCTTCCATTTTAAATGCAGGATCACAATGGGCTCCCTTTACACAGTGGGCTCCCTTCCACCCCCCACCCCCTTATTTGCAAGTTCTATAACTTTCATTATACAGCCACTAGATGGTGGTGTGGTCTCTTATTACATGACTTCTTCTTTCCACAAGGAAACTCAAGGCACTGTAATTTGATAGCTCATTATTTCCAATCTTTAAAAAAAGTGGGATAAAGATCATTTAGTGTGGGAGACACCCTGGAGGATGATAATGTCACCTAAAGGACCTGCAAACTTCCATTATTGGCCAATCTCAACTGCAGGATAAAAGCCCTGTGTGGAGAAACCCATAGACTCAACTATCATTCTGGCTAATATGTGGAATTGGGGGTGGAGGGTGGGCACAATTTTTTCCTTTGCCTCAAGCAGCAAAATGTACTGGGCTGGCCCTAGTGAGCATTCATATGTACAATCTCAGTTGATACTGAAGAGTTATAAAAGATAATTTTGCTGACTGGCACTTGACTGAAAATGTGGGTGACCATTCAGATCTACAATCTGAAGTGATACTGAACAATTACACCATGTGATTTTGTTGATTCTGGCCGCATGTTTCCTTAACAGGAAACATTCTCTTCAGATTTGTGCTTGCAGATGTGGTTGGAAGTACCATTAATGCAGAAAGTGGATTATAATGCAGTAAATGAACATCTGAAGCTGCCGCTAAGATGCAGGAAAATGAGAAGCTGGAAATGAACAATGGTACAGTTATCAAACCAAACAGTACAGATGAAAAGTATATTCAGCTTGTAGTAGCTTCAGTTCAAGTCAGAATGTTCTTGTTCTTACAGTCCTTAGATTAGAAGGATGTCCTTTGGGGCCTTTGTATTTTGATCATGCGAGAAAAAGAAAGCAAGTTAAAAATTGTTTGCAGATACCATCCTCCTTCCTTAGCAGAGATGAATGAGCAAACAACAATGGGATTTCTGAAATTAAGAGCCCACACATGTTTCAGTTGTATTTAGAATTCCAAAAAGGAAAGCTGAAGAAACCAAGGGTCCTGATACTGCATTTGACAGAAGATAGGTGAAATACTGCTTTCAGTTTTAGATATGTTGTGTGTCACATTCATTCTGAATGGCTATTTATTTTCATTAGTTTTGCAATGCACTTAGGTGGAATTTGTTTTGTATTGGGTTTCTTAGTCATGTACATGTGTAGTCATGACTGTATCTGTAGAGTAGCAGTGTTGGTCAAACTTTTGCATGCAGTGTAGAATATAGGAATTTCCAGATTGCAGGGATTGGTATGCACAGCACGCCTGTTCATGGCAACTGCCTTCTCTCTTCTACCTCTAGTGGCTTATCTGACTCATCTGCCATGAGCTGGACATGCTATTTTGTCCATACTACAAAATACTACTCAACCCAGATAGAAGTTAATTGCAATAGCATATCCTCCTTGTGACAAATTAATCAGACAGCCAGTTCTCTCTGAGCAAGAGGTGCCCAGGCAGAACAAAAAAGCATCTACCACTACCTGGGTGGCCACAGAACATGGTAGGAGGGCCACATGGCATCTATGGCATTCACATGCATATGCTAGAATGTCAAAATTCTCTGTGTCTTATGTCGGTTGGATGATTTCCTCAAGAAAGTATAGCTTTATTTCAAATCACCAATGAGATGTATTTATCAGGTTAGGCTGCAATCCTGTATACAGGATGCTTAAGTCCCATGGGCGTCAATGGGAGTTAAGCAGCTTAACTGTGTGCAGGATTGATAAACCCTGCATAAGTCTTAGACAATAGTGGCATTAAATTAGGTCTTAGCGCAGAACAGTAAAAGAGAGCCAGTTTTTAAAAGCAACATAGAAGCCACCCAAGCATTACCCTCTCCAACATTGCTGTAGGACTATCTTAGAAAGATGTTCTAACTCTTACTTCAAGAGTATTTATATTGGGAGTTCAATACGCACAGCCAGTGTCAGAGCACTGTTATTCAAATTATGGCTTCCTGTTCGCCACTATTTAAGATTGGAAAACATGAATGGATCTCCATCTTGGGCACGGCATACGACATTTGTAGTAGGAAAAGGTTGAAGGGAGAAATTCCTGGTAGTATGGGAATAGTCAATTTAAAAAAAAAAGAAATAGGAGCTTTTCTACACAAGGCATTTATTGTGCACTCGTCATTCCCTACTCATGATTATTTACGGGTTCTTTAGATGATGTCATGACCTTCCGGTTTTGCTTCTGTTTTTAAACAGCATTTTCATGAGGGGTTTTTTAGAGCTGGGAAAATGTGGTATTATTGAAAGAAAGCGAAAGAAAATGCTACTTCCACTTGTGTATTTGCATTATTCTGCTATACCACAGTGCTACCTAGAGGTTATGTAGCAGAAAAGCAGGAAAGGAAATGCTCCTCATGTAATGCTCAGATCTCAATTCTGCAACAAAACTGGAAGTAGATATAGTGGATTAATGGCCTCGTGTAGAAAAGCTCTAAGTCATCCTAGGATCCAGTAAGTTACTAGTGAACTGTCAGATTTAGAAACGTAATATGCACGTTCCTTCATAATTTGCCTGCATTCGCTTTAAAAAGATTGGGGGTTTTCCCATTGCACACACTGGTCACAATTCAACACAGTGTTGGCATGCTCAGGGTTACTGAAGTCAGCAGACTTCAGCAAGTTTAACGTGATCCACATTGGATCATAACCATTGTTTGAGATGCCAAACTATTTTTTTGAATCCTACTAAGAACAGGGTTCCATATAACACTTTCTTCATCATGTTTAATTATGATATCTGTATACAACCAGCCATCATTAAAAGTCGTATTGGTGCATCATTATAATGCTTATTTCATATTGGTCTAGCAGCTCCTTATACATGTTTTCCTATGCCAGCATAAAGTGTGGCATCAAAATTAATTGTTTATTGCTGAAATCCTAAGGTAAAGCAGATACAGCCCCTTAGGAGTATGAGATAAGCATTAATTGAAATCACAAACTACTTAAGAAATGGCAGTTTCCTTTTGGTGCTGATATCCTGTCCTGTAGTAAAATGTTTCTAATGTTTGTTCAGTTAGGCCATACTACCAGCTCTTTAATCTGTGCAAGTGATTGGCATTGCAAGCTAGTAATCTTGCCTCACAGGTCATGACATTGTAACAAGGTTTCCATTCTTATTAGCGATGATCTGATTTTAGAAAAGCTGGAGCAAGTTTTAAGGACTGATCTCAAATGCCATGCTTGGATGCCTGAATAGTGAATTGCAGTTCACATGTCAATTCTCGGTATATAGATGAAATGCTCTTTTTAAATCTATGGGTGTTTACTCTTCAGTATTGTTCTTAATACTGTTAAAGTATTAAGTGTTAAAAATAGCTTCTCTTAAAATAGATAGGCACTGATAAAATTGCCATTGATTCGCTGACAAGTTGACACCTTAACAATGGTTATAAACTAGCTTAGTGAAATGAATATGGTGTGATTAGTCTATTGTGCAGTGGACAGGTACCCCGTTGCGGTAAGCACCAACTGGGTTGTGTGATATTTACCGGCAGTCTTACCACCAGCAGCTGAAAGTTAATCAGCAGGAGAATGAATACATACCTGTTTACCATCGGTAGCCAGGTTGGGGGACAGGGCAAAGTTGGGGAGCATTTGTTTATGTACTTTGTGTTGAAAATGTGCATCTCAATATCTGTGTGTTCATCTGTTCCTATGGAAACACAACAAAAGCCAATATAAAATACATTTTTAAAGACAAATATTTTCTGTAGGCTACAGTCAAAGGTGTTTCTTTAAAACAGTCAAGATGAGAACTGAACTACAGCCATTTTGTTTTGTAGCAGTTGCTAGCATTATATTGCTGTTATATTTATAGTAATTGAGGCTGAGCCAGAAAGAACAGGTAAAAAAAAAAAATCTTTCTTGTCTAGCAGTTGCCCAAGTATATTTTCACCTGCTTTCAGAAAGAACACAACACCGAAAACATTTTTAAAAACTCCCATCACCTTCAAGAAAGAATGATCAATGTTCCAAAGAGGTCTCTTCCTGCTCCAGTTACGGTAAGATATTTGAATGTAACAGTTATAATACATTCCCACTCACTTCATGGTGAGCAAAGCAACTTAAAAATCCAAGTACTTTGGCTTAATTGGGTGGTGAACTGATAGCTATCAATGGCTACTAGTCCTGAGGGCTATGTGCTATCTCCAGTATCAGAGTCAGTATGCCTATGTACACCAGTTGCTGGGGAATATGGGTGAGAGGGTGCTGTTGCACTTGTGTCCTGCTTGTGGGTTCCCAGTTGACAGCTGGTTGGCCATTGTATGACCAGAATAATGACCAGATGGGTCCTTGGTCTGATCCAGCATTGCTTTTCTTATGTTCTTATGATTGTAAAAAAGGGTGCCTATATGGAAGATACTGATGGCAGAAACTGCAAATAGTGATGTCAGTTTGCCAAGAAAATGATGACTTCTGTTTCTAAGATGTCTTGTGTTCACGAAGCATTATTTCCATAGAAGTCTTACTAGGAAGAGCGTTGGTTTGCGTCTTTCAAATGTGTCCTTCTGTATATCTTCCACTCCTAGAAGGGCCATTTTTACACTTCATACTCAAGCATGACATGAGAAAAGTGAAACTAAATCCAAATACATTCTTCCACTTCAGCAAAAGCTTGGCCAGCCTGTTGTGCAAGCACAACTGTAACGACTCCTATAGAACTTTCATGCCAGCTCATGAACAACCATTTGTGGAACAACAATAGCAGCTAGTGATTCTTTGGATCCAACCCTGTATCTATATAAGTAACAGCTCTAATCCATAGAAAATTAAGTGTTCCTAAATCTCACTAATGTGCATACAATTAAGGCTGCAATCCAAAACACACCTACCTGGAAGAAAGACCAATTGAACTCAGTGTGTCTTATTTCTGAGTAGACATGCATAGGATTGTATCATTAATCACATAGACCAGGATATAATTAGCTATGTTGTGTGCATCAAAAGTCCTTGATGTGCCAAGTGGAATTTTCTCTGAATAAAAGCATCCATGCCATATTGCAAACTGCTTTTGATATTCTCTTTAATTTCACAAGAGGTTTGCCATGCAGTTTGCTGCCCTGCTGTTCAAGAAACATGAGTTCAAAGCCCCCTTATGTGATTTCTTGGGATCTTTTGCTGGATTACTGAATTATTTGGGGGGGGGGGTGTTCTATAAGAATTGTACATTGCATCTACATTGGAGTGTGGTACAACATTAGAAGATGGGATATATCATGTTTAGTAGTTAACTCTCTTTTAAAAAATGGTAATTTTGTATTGCAACTCTCTGCAATTAGTCTGTGTTTGCAAACTACAGAAAGACAAGTTAGTAAGAAGAACAAATAGCATAGCATAAATGTTTGTCCAGAAACAAACCAAAAGACATCCCAGGTGCTTCCAAGCCTCCATGTTTTTGATAAGTTGATATCAAAAGGGGATATTTTTCTACTGCATTAGGGTCTCCAGGTATTTCCGGCTTCCGTCTTTTCTGTGTTGTTAACAGTGTAAGTTATAGCCACACAGGGGGAGTTCTTTTCAAATATCCCATGACAGCATTTGTCAACAGAAGCAATTTTTAGTCAAAACAGTTGATCATGATCTTAAGACAACAGGCTTTTGTACAAGATGCATTTTCATTGTTCTTTTATGGTGGCTATTAGATCACTTAGGTGCCTCACTGTAAAAGTAAGAAACCATAGTTGCATACCCAATCACTTACAAGTCTAATGAAAAGAGTAAATGAGTGATAGGTGGGATGTGAAAGGAACACAAGGATTTAAAGCAATAAGACTATGTAGCTACTCAACAAAGACAATGTGCACAACATGTTCGACCAAATTATTCTTTTTTAATTCTGTCTAATGAAAGGATTAGAGTCCCCTCCCTTCCCCTGGCATGGCCGCAAGAGGAGATCAGAAGCATTCACTTCTATTTTTAACTAACTGCTGTTTATCATTATATCCGATCCCAGACTAACTGTGGTTAATTGTGATGATGGTTTATTCAACAAGCCACCTTGTGGTTATCAAGTTAGGATGCAATGCCGCCCCACTCAGACTCTTCTGCTGAACAGCATTCTCCATTCATTTCAACAGATCCTGTGCATGACACCACAGGAGACCTGTTGAAATGATGAGCAGGACTGTGCAATGACAGGGTTTGGTTAGATAGAGTGGATATTACAAGGTCCTCCAGTTGGTATGTGTGCAAAATAGCAGTGGGGTTGCTGCTGTTTGAGACCCAACGTGGAGGATGCTTCCTGGTGTGGCAAGCTCTGGGTTTCAGGTGGCACTGGGTTGCAGGTGTGGGACTGGGATTTCATAGGTATGTCTGAAATCACTGGAATTGTGCAGGGAGCTGTTGAACATCAAAATCTTCTAATGTGGAGGTATCTCCACAGAGGTCTTTCAAGTACAAAGGTGAAAAGTGGGGCTGGTGAATATTTAGGAGGACACTGGCTGAACAAAAGGCAGGATCTGAGAAGTGGGGATTAGGGCATAATTCACATCATAGAAAAAGGGGCCTTAGTGAGAAGGCCCAAGGCCTTAAGGGGAGTAGTTGGAAGAGCACTGTTCATCCACTCTGATTTGCTTAATGTTACTTTCTTAGAACTAAGATGTGTGCTTTATCACTTTTTTTAATCTGCATTTTTCTCCAATGAGTGAATAGTTTATATACATATTTTTAATCTCTGGTTTGTCTGAATGGTTCCATGTAATAAATATTAAACAATAACTTGACTGGGAAGTGTGGTTCAGTGTTATTAAGTACAAACTATTTGCTATAAAGAAATAAATAATTCCAAATGCGCTTATACCCTACTGAGCCCAGGGGAAGTGGCTATAATTGGGAATTATACCTCTGCAAGTTCCCCACTCCCCTGTTAAGCCTGTATACAGTTATCAGGCTACTAATGCTGGATAGCAGCTATTGCTACAATAGCATGAAAGGGGAAATTCTATTTGCTCCTCAGAAATAAGGGTGTGTGTACCCAGCTTCAGTCATCTCTACCTTAGACTGAAACAATTAATAAAAGTGGGTGGTTATGATTATAACTTCTTAGATGCCATAGGAAGAGTGGGAGCCAAAGCAGCAAGAGCTTATGAATCACAGGGAATATAAAAAGAGTACATTTCCTAGAGTTTTAACTACTTAAAATAGGAATAAAATGTCATAGAAATCTTTTGTGCTTAGGCCATTAATAACATGCAGGAAAATGCCAGTAGACCATACTCCCAGCAGGCTACTTTGAGAAAGGAAAAAGACTGCACCTTCACAATTATTTGTTTGCTTGTTTGTTTGTATATTAATTATCATACCATGGGAAATAAAGCCCAGGCTTCCCTTTGCTCTCCACAAGAGGTGCAGAATACAATCCATCTACAGTTCTTCCTCAAATTAAGGTGAAAAAGTTCAATACAAAAGTTTTTTTATATGTCCTGGTGTCTCATGGTTGATTTAGATTAATAGTCAGCCACATCAAGACCCCACCTAACATGGGCAACCACCAGTATTTATGGGACCACCACACACAATATCCGTGTTCTCGCATGCCACTGTAAGCCATTGTTCCTAAATTTATGGTGGCATGGTGAAGAGCAGAATTGTCACTTGGTGATCTGTGACTCGTTCACTGCCTTCACTCTTCATATGGAGCAATCTCCATGCGGTGCTCACTTTAATCACAGGGCCCTTTGAATCCACTCACAGATACAGGAAATCTCCCCATTTTCCAAAGGCTTCTAATCACAAATGGGTAGTCTAGCCATCTGTTATTTGGAGAGGACTGACAGGTTTTCGTTCCCAGTATACTAAGGGCATGTCCACATGACAGCCACTCATGATTCAGTGCTGTGGTGGGCAACTGTGGAAGCACAGGGTGCATTTCCAGAAAGGGCAGATGCTCTTTCATCAGATTGGGACATCCCCAGCTGGACTGTGGAAAGCCAGCATACCCTGATCCTGTAGTTATCTCCATCAGCAATGTGGATACGCAGAGGAACCAATGTGGGCCACACGGTAGTGCATACGTGGCCTGTAAAAAGTAGCGGATACATTTCATGACCACATCTTGTGTCCCAAAAATAATCATTGTACAGATGTGTCATGTGTTCCACAGACAAAAGACAGGTGGGAAAAGCAAATGGTGATGTGGGAAAGGCTAATGAGTAAACACTAGAAGATTGCATGTGGCCCAAAAGAACATAGTTACCAAGTAAAACTGGAAGTGAAATTTTCAGTCACTCCAAAGAAAGAGACTTGCGCAGCATATATGTTACCCAGAAGAGATTCAACATGAGTAGATAGCTGAGAAGAAACCTTGTCGACAATTTGGTTCAAAACATCTTTAAACTTAAGTGCATGGATTTAATCCAATGTAGGTATATCAAAAACAGCAGCATCGAAATACATAGGGGGCATACCTCAGTGGTAAAGAGAGAGAGCATGCCTTGAATCAGGTGTGGGCAACATGTGACACAGAGGCCACACGTTCCCCCCCCCATGGCTGTTGTTGCAGCCCCCCTGCCAAATTTGCTATGGTGGCAAAAAATGCAGCAATTTGCAAGGAAATAAGGCATGCAGGAAGCAAGAGCTTTGTTTGGAAGCAGACTCGCGCTCCTAGAAGTGTCTGGGAGCACAATTCAGGCTGCCCCTAAGGAAAACAAATTGGCCCATTTTCTGTGAATCAAAATTAATCGAGTAAACTTTTGTTATTATAATTTGTTCTAGACCACTTTGTGACATGGAAAATGTTATTATTCAGTGCTATGTGTGTTAAAAGGTATCTGGATATTTTTATATCCAGTTACGCAGATCTTTTAATGCAAACCCATGAAAAACATACCCATCTGTGGCTGGCTGAGGAGCAGGCTTAGATGCAGTGCAAATAATGGACGTACAAACTCTTATCAAAGATGAAGGGTTGCCTCAAAATAATATTTTAATGACAAGCTTAAAGGATTAACCAGGAATACATGTTTGTATTAGATTCTACTGAACGCCATGAATATGGAATAAAAGTTATATCCCCCCTTCTTTTTGTTTTCTATCTGAATGTATTAAGATAAGGGGGAGGGAAATGTGGGGAACTATCTAAGAATAATTTGTAAGAATTACTTTGAATTAATAAATACCTCTCCAAAATCAGAGTGTTTATTCTTTTCAGCTTAAATGTCTTCCATAGCAGTAAAAAAGTGACTGTTCAGATCAATGCTATTAAAAATTGACAACTTTCTTCTGTGGCTGTATGGGGTTCCATTGCCACTGCTACCTTTCTATACATCATTTGCTTCTGTGTGCTTTTGAGAGCATTTGCTCAGAAGACATTTCTGGCTGCTTTCTTTAATTCATGTTTTTGACCTTTCCACAGAATAGCTATGCCATATTGGGTGCTGACATTCTCTGTGGCCTATCTACATATGTGTCTTGAATTGGCATATACCTGGCAACTTACACTGCAGACAGCAAGTGTATAGCAAGTATACAGGCTATACAGGTATATATTAATTAGACCAGGGAGTCTCCAATGTGCCGTCCATGGTGCCTTCAATAGCACCCACAAAGATCTTCAATCCCTGCCCCCTTTCAAAAACAACATTTTATTTAAAAAAAAAAAAAACCCTCTAGGATATCAGGTTCTCCTGATTGGCTGTTCAGTGGGCAGGAAGAGAAAGCAAAAGTCTGTGTGGATGGAAGAAGACTGGGTGGGCCAGGAAGCAGCTCTTTCCATTTCCCCCTCCCAGCCTCTAGCCTCATAATTTCTCTCCATCCACCACTACCTCTTGACTACCCAGGCCCCCAAGGTAGCCATTATGTGACTAGCCACATCCTCCATGGGAGCCATTTTGTGGTGGTGCCCACAGCAGTTTCCCAGATTCCCAAATGTGCTCACAGTTCAAAAAAAGTTGGGGACACTTGCATTAGACATTGTCTTCCAACAAAAGATTGAAACTTTTACATTTGCTCCAAGCACATGTTGTCATTGTGTATTCACCTCATTGTGTGCTTTAATTTCAAAGTGTTCATAATATATTTATAATCAGTTTGTATCCTGCTTCCTTACTAGGTCTGAAACTGCTTGCAACCCCCACCCCCACCCCGCCGCCACCATCCTGGTTCCCAAATGCATAAAATGGCAAATAAGCTTGCCAATGCAAAACAATACACCAGCTCCTCCCCCAACCTGGAGCTCTCCAGATGTGTCAGGCTGCAGCTCCCATGATGGCTGGCAATGCTGGGAATTACAGTTCAACACATCAGGTTGAGGAAGGCTGCAGTACAAACACCAGCAATGCAACAATACAATAAAGCCAATATCAAAACCTATAGCACGTGGGCCATTGCAGCTCTCTCCCCGATTCTTTATCATCTTCAGAGGTGCCCCTGCTGAAAGTTCTGATGCAGGTGGCTACAAGAGAGAAGGCCTTCTCAGCTGTGGCACCCCATTTATGGAATGCCCTTCCACAGGAGGCTTGCCTGATGCCTGCGCTGTATTTTTGGCCCCACTCCTTTTGCCTTTGGCCCTGCACACCACTGGAATATGGCCCCCTGAGAGCTTCTCCAAAACAGATTTCAACCTTTGGGCTGAAAGAGGTTATGCACCCCTGCGCTAGAGGATTTCACCTACTTCTTGACTCTAGAGGTGCAATTCCCCCATCCCCTTTCTATTTTTTCTTGGAAGATAATAGCTGTCCAGTATTGTCCATCACTCTTGACCAGGAGCTTTAAAAGATTTGGAGCCCAGGCCCATAGGACACAAATCTGCATAAAATATGCATATGCTAATTCATATCTATCTATGCAAACTTAGAAATAATTACTAAGATTTATTTAAATTTCTCAGGAGGCAATGCCAGACAATTAATTTCTCATCCAAATAATATCAAATAAAATAAAAGCCTCCGTTAATTTGCACCCTGACCCAGATTGTCCAAAATCAATGGAAAACAGGTTTTGCCAAGTTTAATAGTCATGCAAGGGATAGCTGGGGGGGGGGGGCAGGTTGCAGCATGTGTGAAGGGGAAAGTTTAGTCTTCCCAGCCCAGTGCAACCTGCCCTTGAAAATTGCCCCTTGCATAGTAATTAAGCTGAGAGAGAGAAAAATCTTCATTGGACACCAGTGAACACTCGAGGCTCTGTGGAATAGATCCAGGGCCTTGAGAAATAGATTTGGGCAACACCCTTGCTCTTGACATTAGCTAAACTTCAAAGTCGATTTGGCATGGCTTTAGCGGGCGTTTATTTATAGCAGCGTTTTTTTCCCCCTGAAGCCTCAATTAAGCAAGCATTGGTTATCAATACCTTTAAATATATATAGGTGGGTAGAAACTCCCATTAAGATAACACATTGATGTTTTTCTAGGGATCCGAAAAGGAGCCTGTAATCAAACACTGACTAAAAATATTAGCAAGTCATGAAGGATAACTATCAAGTCGACAGCCATTTTAATCACTCCAATTACTCAATTGTCTGAGCCTAATTCGTTATAGGCAGTTCAATTGTGTTTTCCTTGATTAATATCATGGTGCTTGCCTTAAAAACAATGACATTTTGCAAATAACAAAGCCAGCACAAAAATATGCACTGGATCCCAAAGGAAGCTGGAGGAATTATGGTTACTTGGCTATTCTTTGCAAGTGAGTAAGAGGGAACAAGATCAGTTATTAAAAACATCGACAAGCAGAAGTTTAGAATAAAATCCATCTAAATCAGTTCTCCCTCAATTTTAAGATAAATAGCAAAACTTGAATTAGAACATATCAGAACTGTGAACACATTTTTCTTCTGTGTTATTTGGAATTCATAGCTTGAAGACACTGACTGTGCAAAAGGTAATAAAGACTTTTATCTTTTAGATACAAAATTATCTTCTAATTAACTACTTTAGTAAGAAAAGCAAGCTTTCTAGGGAAAAGTGTGTTAAAGTGAAGGGCAACTTTGCAGGGAAATGTAGAACTTTAAAGCAGGGAGCATTCTAAAGCTGCTTATATTATTATTTATTACATATTTATTCCACCTATCCTCCAAGGAGCTCAGATTGGTGTAATGGTGCCTCCTCTACACACACACACACACACACACTTTTATCTTCACAACAACCCTGTGAGGTAGGTTAGGCTGAGAGAGAAAGTGACCTTCATAGTTAAGCAGGGACTTTGGTCTGGTTCTCCCTGGTCCTAATTCTAGTTGCATAGCACAATTCTACACATGTCTACTTTGAAGTAAATCCCACTGAGTTCAATGGGATATACTCTCCATTTAAGTATGTTTAGGATTGTAGCTCTATATCCTATACCCCATTGGCTCCTGACTTCTTCACATAGTAGTGATAATTGCAATCCAGAACTCATTATCTTACTAATCATAGTAGTTAATCCAGCTTTTGCTCAGTGAATTGGATCCAGGCATCGTCATACTTAGAGAAGACCCATTGAAATCAATGGGACTTAAGTTAGTCATGACTAACTTAAGATCCATTGCTTTCAGTGGGCCTACTCTGAGTATGACTATGTTTGGATCCAACCCAGGAACTAGAAGTGAACAGACACCAAATTAAAGAGACTGTCAAGTAAGTAGCTAGAATCGCAATAATCCACTTGACCCAGGAATGCAGCCACAGAAGGAGTAAAACAGCACTCCCAGAACTCAGAACTGTCATCAGCACATTATGAGCAAGATAGATGACCAAAGGCCAATTGATGGGAAGGGTTCTATCTGTATTGCTTTCCTTGCCTATGTAGGCCAAGAGCATACATAAGCATCTTCTGGACAGCAACTAGAATAGCAGGAATGATGCAAAGGGTCAGGATATCCTTTCCCAGGCAAAGGCAGCAAAGCAAACAGCTCTGGAAAGAGGAAGCCATAGTAAGACTTGTTCCAATCCACAAAGGATATCCTTTGGTGTTGTGTCAATGAATGAGGTTGGCCACAGAAATTCCTGCCCAGAGGCACTTCGAGGGCCAGACTGTGGAGTCCCGCTGTCAGGGAGGGTCCCCAAATGGCCCCATCAGGTGGCTGCAAGAAGTACTGCAGGCAGTGGCTCCTCCTCCTCCTCCTGCCATGCCACTAACGGAATGTGCTGCCACCTTGGCTGGTCAAGTCTACAGCCTCCGCCATTTTGAATTATACTATTCTTCATTACTAACTTTGAACAGCAGCATGCTGAACTAATCAGACACTGCCTTGAAGGGGGGGCGCAGTGAGGGCACCATATAATTGAAATGGCCATCCCCCCCAAAAGCAGTGTCTCATTGGTTCAGCCACTGCTGACCAAAATTAGTAAAGAAAAAGGTAAAAGGCCAGTACTCGGCCCAAGGCAAATCCTATACATAGCACAGTGCTTTGAATACAGCGTAACGTCTTCATGTTACTATTCTATTCTATGATTCTATAGGGATGCTCTGACTTGGATTCCTGCATTGAGCAGGGGGTTGGACTCGATGGCCTTGTAGGCCCCTTCCAACCCTACTACTATTCTATTCTATTCTATTCTATTCTATTCTGTTCTATTCTATGTGACATGAGATGATACGCATACAAGCGGGTAGAGAGAAAATGGGGATAAATCCATCTGTCATTTAGTTGGAAATGCATGCTGGCCTTCTTTAGCATGCTAAACGCAGGTGGCTCTTTTTCAATGAAGCTTGTCACAAGCCAAGAGCAAATTGCAGCAGGCACAAGAATTCTTGCTCAGGTTTTTGAGAAGAAAGGACACAGCAAAATGTTCCTTGGGCACCATCCATTTCCTTGGATGTATCATCCTGCTCAGAACTGTAAAGAAACCAAAGGAGATTCATTTGCACATACACTCTGCCCTCTTTTTAATTGGATTCATTTTATCTGGTTGTAAAGCTTGGGTTAGTAGAGCCAATGCATATTTTATTTTGGTATTGTTTTTCTTACGTACACAGTGGTGAAATTTCAGTAGGGATGTCTGTCACTGGGAAATCCAGTTCATTTTTGGATCAACGGAGTTCTGCGATGTGTATGACTTGCTTTGCATCTGTGAGCTGAGCTGTGGGCAGTTCCCTGACCTCCAGGAATTTTTTTGTGCTTTTTTTTTAAGCTTCTGCAATTTGTGCTAATTTCTAAGCAATTTGCATAAATTATGGCCAAATTCGTGCAAACTATGCGAATTCAGCCATATTTGCATACGTTCAGCCATAATTTACCCAAATTGCTTGGAAATTTATGCAAATTGCAGAACTTTCCCCCAAAATGTGCAAAATAACCAGCAAATCTGCAAGCTGGCCCTACTCACAGTAGATCAAGTCAGGCACTGCAATGGGAACTGAAACAAAGTCCAGGGGGCAAGCTTAGGAAAACTCACTGAACTCCACCACTAAAATGGATTTCTCTGACATCTCTACATTTCAGTTATCAGCTAATGCTGGCATCATTATTGCAGTCATGGAGCTTGGAAACAGAGGCCCTTAAAGGCCACTCTTTAGCTGTCCCATACAGACAGCCTCCTATCTTTCACCAGTCTCCCCTTTAATGGCATGCATTTCTATTTGCCACATGAT
This sequence comes from Heloderma suspectum, assembly GCF_057233095.1. Taxonomy (NCBI): domain Eukaryota; kingdom Metazoa; phylum Chordata; class Lepidosauria; order Squamata; family Helodermatidae; genus Heloderma; species Heloderma suspectum. The sequence continues at coordinate 78,773,140 of NC_139462.1, forward strand.
CCATACCTGCTGAAAACAACATTATATTCCAGTCCTGTCCCTGGGTTTGCCATTCTGGTTTCTCCATGTGAAAGTTCTTCTGGTGAAATTACGATCTCATTAAAAAGAGTCTTAGCCTTTCTGTGATATTCTTCATAGTAATCTGTATTAACACCCTGAAATTTCTGCCATGCCATTGACTGTTCCACCCTTCTACTCTATTATAGAGTTACCAACCCTCCCAACCTGTTGGCAGAAGAGGTCTCAATGCAGCCGCCTCATTCCCACCTTCCCTGAGAATCAATGGACTGCCTTCACCCATATCAGCTTGCCCACACTATGAGATCAGCTTCCAAAGCCCTACTTGCATGCCTGCCTGTGAGAATAATTGGGCTGGCAAGTATGAAAGATAGGGCATTTTCAGACGTGGCTCCATGCCGGTGGAATTCTGTTCGAATATGTCAAGACCCTTAATTGTACTCCTTAAAGCAGGCCCTAAAGACCCATTTGCTTACAACTGCCTTCTCTTCAGTGATGTTTTTATTGGGTTCCTGCATATATTTTAATTAATTTTAATTTGTTTAATTTTAATCACTTAGCTAATTTTATTGTTCTTTCTGGGCTAAATGTTGTTTGCAATTAGTGCTATTACTGGTTCTTGTTTGGTAATTTTATGGTTTTAACTTATATCCAATGGGTTGTGTCTGATGTTAGTCTAACTTAAGTCCCATTCATTTCAATGGATCTACTCTAATCAGGACTAACATTGGATACAACCCACTATTGAATATATACTCAGGCTGTTTACACAACACAATAGCCCACCATGGGTTATTTATTTGTTTGTTTTATTAGCCGCCCATCTGGCTGGCTACCCAGCCACTCTAGGCAGCGTACAACACTAAGAACACAAAATACAATAAATTTACATAATCAACTGAACAAAACAGCATAACAAAACAACACTGCTCTAAAAAACCCTAAGCCACCCCAAATGCCCGCCTGAACAGCCAGGTTTTTAAAGCCCAGTGTAAGCTCATCAAAGAGGGGGCATGGGAAGGAATTCCACAGAGTGGGGGCTACCACAGAAAATGCCCTCTCCCTAGTCCTCAGTAGCCTAGCTGTCCTGGCTGATGGGATAGACAGAAGGCCTACCAAGGCTGATATTGTTGAATGGCGTCCCTGGTGTTGTTGGAGGTGCTCCTTAAGATAGACCGGGCCAGAACCATACAGTGTTTTAAAGGTCAATGCCAACACCTTCAATTGGGCCTGGAAAACAACTGGTAACCAGTGAAAGTCCTTCAGCTTTGGAGTGATGTGATCTCACCGACAGCTGCCTTTAATCAGGCGGGCCGCCATGTTCTGCACCAGCTGCAACTTCCGAACCATCTTCAAGGGTAAGCCCACATAGAGCGCATTACAGTAGTCTAGGCGAGAGGCGACCAGGGAATGAACTACTGATGGGAGCAGATGGTTAGGGAGATAAGGTTAACAATGGTGAGGCTGCAGTGTATATGGAGTGAGTGCAGCCACCATTTTAAGTATGCAACCCCCACTCAGGGGATGTCATGACATGTGAAGAGGGTTGTTTAACCATCACATAACCTACTCTTGCTGGCTTCCCACAACATGACAGCAGTTGCATGTTCAATGTGAAGCTCACAAGCCATGGTGTGTCATCCAAACCCAGTCACTGTGAATTTATATGTTGGAAGTTGCCTTAAGACGATTTGACCTTAAAAGGTGGCGTATGAGCATTTAAAACAAATGAACAAATAAATAATGCAATAGGAAAAGAGACGGATCTATCAGTGGTAGAGTTCTTGCAGACCTTTGGATTGGAGCAATTATATCTGCAATGAAAATAATTGTCAGAAGTTGCCAAGATCATGTAAAAAGAATATCCTGTCTAAAAATGTAAATGAAGATGCCTATGAAGCAACACAAATATTATTTTACCTGTACTGGAATTTCCCAAAATTAAAAACTGGTACATATTTGAAGACATGTCCCTTTGTATTTGCTTGTTCTCCAGCCTCCTTTTCCTCTAACACACACATTTACGGAGAAATCATTCCCCCCATGTGATTGAGCATATGCATTTTTCACCTGTTTCACATTTTTTCATACCCATTGGCAATCAAAGGCCAATGTCATTTTTTATATCAGTGGTGACTGCATTAACACTGTGGTTATTGTGTGAAATTTTAAAAGGTCAATCTAGGAGAGTTATAGATAAACAAACCATTCAGAGGAACAGTTGAGTAACTCTGGAATAACTCAGCTTCAGCTGACAGGAGTAAAAGAAAAATGCTTAGGTACCCATGCATGAAAAGCAGCAGATGAGAAAAGGTAACAGGAAATGGGGGGGGCAACCAAACTTGTACTAAAGGTAATTAGAGAACCTTGCAATGCTGGCACAGCCAAAGCTGTTCATCAGCTGCCATACTTTTTGATTGTGGCCATCCACTTGAGTTGAAATGGGAGGAGATCCATCCAGGGGAATTAATTTTATTGATTGTCTTGATGTGTTCCTGAGTGATCTTCAAACAGAGGGGATTATATTGATTGGAGAGACCAGTGGCAGTGCCAAAAAAAAAGGATGCTGCCACTATCTTAAAGGAAGTTAATTCTGGCCTCAATGCCAAGCGAGTTGTATCAGTCATAGCTAGTTTGACTGTTCCTCCAAGCAGGATAATGAGTCATGCTGGGACAATCATGGCTGCCGGAAAAGGTCAAGCTAAAGAGAAAATCACTGCTCTTCAAAGTGTCAGAGCCATTCGTCAGGATGGCTGTTACTCACCTGGAGAGTGTCATGTAGAGTTACAGCCCAGAAAAACATTTCCAAATGACGGGATTTGCTACCCGTGACCCAAATGTAGTGCCACTAATATCAATACGGAACCATTTCTATTGAAAATACAGATTTCTGCTTGCCTGGAATTGCTGACATTTGTCCTTTGAATTCAGTTGTAAAGCCGCCATTGTACTTCAGTGGAGAAGACAGAACGCAGGTCTGTCTCTTCTGTCTCCTGTTTTCAAACTTGCCAGATTGTGCATGGATGTGAAATGAAGACATTACCAGGGACACCCAGAGTCGGTGCAGGGTTTAAATGAAATGACATGCCATGTGTAGACTTGCAGAAGAAAAAGCTGATGGGTTATTAACAGTCCCCCACCCTCAGCCCATAAAAGAAGCTGTTTGCTGCCTACGGGCAGGTTTGCTTCAGGTAGCCTTTCCCAACCTGGCATTCTCCAGACAGGGCTGGCCAAAGACATTTTTCTGCCTGAGACAGAGGGCAAGATGGCACTCCATCTCCCCACCCCAGTTGCATGTGCAGAAATAGAATGGACCAGCAACTTAATCTTAATGCAACACTGGCAACAGGACAGCATCGTATGCAATACCGAAGGGCAGCAGGCTATTTCAGAGGACACAGAGCAGGTTGTGTGGTGCACACAGCTCTCTCCTCCAAGCCCTTGGGGCCACTCCCAGTGCCTGCTGCCTGAGGTCACCACCTCATTCTGCCTGATGGTAGGGCTAACTATGCCTCCAGATGTTTTGGACTTCAACTGCCATCAGCCCTAGCTAGCATGGCTAATAGTCAGAAATACTGGGAGTTGCGGTTCAAAACATCTGGAGGGCACAGGTTGGGGAAGGCTGACTTAATGGAAATAGGGGACAAAGCTAAAGTTTGTGATTTTTTTTCCTAACTTGAGATCAGTTATTTTGCACATACTGTATGCACCCCCCTCCCATCCTTTTATGACTGCCATGCTATACTTATGTTAAGGTGCTAGCCTGGGACACCTTCTACCCTTCCGGCTTTTCTACATGAGGTATCTATCATGCACTCCTCATTCCCTACTCACGGGCTGTTTACGGGTTATTTCGATGATGTTGTGACCCTCCAGTTTCACTTCTGGGTCTAAATTGCACTTTGGGTGAGTTTTATTAGAGCAGAGGAAATGCAGCATTTAATTGTGAAAGTGAAAGAATGTGTGATTTCCTCTTGTGTGTTTGCACTATTCTGCTATATCACAGTGCCTCCTAGAAGTTATGTAGAGGAAAATCAGGAAAGGAAAAGTTCTTTGTTTAGAGCTCAGATGTCAAATCTGTGACAAAACTGAAAGTAGATACAGCGGATTAACAGCCTCATGTAGAAAAGCGCTAAATCTGGTGCATCAACTCCTATTTGTTTGTAGCCTCAGCCACTGGTACTATGCCAAGACTAAGAGTGCATTCACTGGTGTTTACAGGAGGTCCAAATGTAATCTTCCACCCATGTCCTTCCCATGCTTTCTTACCAGTTCTTTCACCTTCTTCCTTAATGAGGGAAATCTGTTAAGAAGAAAAAGATGGAATAGCTGCACAATGCCTTCTGATTGCTAGCACTAGAAGACCTCCATCTATAAGCACCTTGTGTAGAAGACCTTCAGATGCTTTGTAGCATCACATCCAGAGTGGTCTCAGTAGAGGGCCCACTTATGCATTGCCAAAAAAGAGGAAATGCACCACCCAAAAAGAGGACAAAAGAGGGAATCAATTTGCATAATATTTGCATATGCAAATGCATACGCATATATGCAAATTTGGAATTCATTACTATAATTTAAATAGAAATACAATGCATCTCACCATAGTGGAGAAGACTGACGAGGTGACCTGTGTGTCTGCTCAGTCTGCTATCCAGGTGCTAAGAGTTGATGGACAATTTCAAGGCTCCTGCTATTCTCCCTCCTTATGGGTTTCTGACTCTGAACCAGGCTCGGACTGAGCACTTCTTCAAACAGAGGACACCTTCAAATAGAGGTCTGTCCTCTGCCAGCTGTCCAGAACAGTGGACTATGCTCTGTAAGGTAGGACACTTCACCACCCTAAGCCTGAGTGTTAATACTGCACATAGCAAATCCCTATTGCAAGGGATAGTAAGGAGTTTGGAGAGACAAGCAGGTCCATGGTCATCACCTGACTGGCAGAAAGCAGAGACATAGATAGGCCTGGCCATTAGAAAACATTTTATGTAAACTGTACAGTTATGGCAATAATGAATGTCCTGTATGTTAACATATATATTTGTGCATTTTCTTGTCTGAAAGAAAAAAAGGAAGGGAAAAGAAATTGTGAGGAGGACTGTTTCTTATCTAGCTATAAATGTAAGTACATTTCAGTACCTTGGTAACGGTCTTTACTAGGAGGAAATGCAATATTTCCCCCTCCCCGCACCAAAAAAGCACTAGGTAAATAGGTACAAAGGTAAAAGCATGGACAGGTTCATATTCCCAGAACTGCCAAGCACACCTTTGCTTACTTAACTCTAACACGGAAGTATCAACAGGAACCAAGCTCCACTCCCTGTCTCTAGGCACCTAATACTGCACCAGGTAACTGCCAGGTGGATGCAGCCAACTCTGAAGTGCTACAAGGAAGCGTTGCAGGCTGTCTCAGAAGCTCCCAGGAGCCAGTATAAATTTCCAGTGCAAAGGGACAAAAACATCCCATTGTGTTTACAATTACTTCCTACCCTTAAAAGTATCCTTAAAATATTTTTTATTTTTTTTAAAAAAAACTACCCGGCCTAGCTGGCTGGGCTGTCTCTGGGTTTTTGAGAGCCCTTGACAAGACACAATGGCCCCCCTCCCTCAGTAAATCTGCCTTCTCATCACTATTGTCTCCAATTGCTCTCACTTCTTCTCCACTTTCTCATCATTGCTACCACTCGCTTGCTTGACAGCCAGAGAGCCAGGCCCCATCTACACGGAGATGCTTTCTGATGCGATTCAGTCCAAAACCAGATTTTCATCATTTCAGATCTGCTCCCCATGTGGCACACATTGCCAGCTAATGCGCTGTATACCAAGGGGGAAACTCGCTGTCGCCGGGCAAATGTCAGCAGGAGAAACCACATTATTTTGTGCATATGTGGGCAGAGTCCTGTGACCAAATGACACATCATCAATGAGTATCTGGCAAAGGAGAGAATCAGGAAGGCAGGGGGAGGGGGAGTATGTGCAATTGAAGACAATGATATTTACTTCTGAGTAGACATGTCTTACAGGGGATATCCACACTGATTTTTTTTTAAGTCATCCCAGAAGTAATTTCCAATTCCACACCTGTCTCTCCTATGCTGAGTAAGCCGAGTTGAAGACAATGTGATTTACTTCCGAACAGATGCAAAAACCTGATCTTGGGCAGTGGAGGGGGGGTGCGATGAGGAAGGGTTAACTTCTGTCCTCTAAAGGGCCCGTCCAGCTTTGCTGGAGGCAAAGCTTCTTCTTTTTTTAATCCCCCCCACCTCCACACTTCCATAACTGCAAAGGGATAGAACCTTTGTAGGTGTGTGGGGGGGGGGGTTTAAAAAAAAGGTTAATCTCTAGCAGTCTCTAGAGGTCTCTAGTGAGCCTCTAGAAGGTCTCTAGTGGACCTTCAGAGGAGAGACATTAACCCCTTCCTCAACAAATTCATCCTCCACTGACCCAAATCAGGTTCTACAAAGGTTCTATATCCACCCCTTTGCAGCTTCGCATAATGGTGGCTGCAGATTCAGCAAGCAAGAGCTGTAGCATTTCTGGGGAAATACTTAATCCTTGATCTCCTTGACATGGGGATGGGAGTCATCTTAGGTGGAGTCATAGGAACTCTCCGGAAATGACAAACAGTGGACACAAGCTGCAAAGGGGTGGATATAGAATGTTCGTAGATGTGGAGGAGCGCAGACTGAGGTGGGGATTTTTTTTTTTTTAAAGGACAGCCTACTTACAGTGATGCAGGGTACAGACACACCTCTAGCCATGCCCACTAACACACATTTACTTTGGAGATATGAGGCACACTCAAACCAAACCATGCAGAAGCCACATTAAAGGGAAAAATCTGTCACAAAATGTCTTTGCAAAAAATATGATTTTTACAGCATGAAAACCCAGGATTGGTGCAGATTGGAGTTTACATCATGTGTCATGCTTGTGTGTGAGGTGCAGTAGCACTGGAGTAAATCGCCCATGTAGATCCAGCCCCCATGAGCAAGTAGACAGAGGCATCTAAAGTGAAGTAGAGTACCTGGGGAGGTAAACAAGCAGATTGCAATGGTGAAGAAGAACAACTCCAGGGGGCTCTTGTCAGTGGGCCCCTGCTCAGGTGTGGGCCCTTGGCAGGTGCCCAACCATGCCTACCCTTGACCCTGGCCCTGCTAATTCACTGTGAATCACTGTGATGCAGATGTGCTTTGCAAGGGCCTTTTTGGGGAGTAGGGCCTGACTAAAGGCAGAGCCTGGAGCAGAGCCAGGAGCATGGCCATGTGTAGGGCTCCGAGGGTCACTTTGACAAATCTAAGACAATGTGGAGATGGGGACCAGCTCAGATGGCTTTAAAGTAGGATTAGACAAAGTCATGGAGGAAAGGTCAATCAATGGCTATTAGTCATGATGGCTACACAGATCCTCCACATTCAGATGCAGTATACCAGTTGTTGGAAGAGCAGCAGTGGAATATGGCTGTTGCCTTCCTTTTCTGCTTGTGGGTTTCCTGAAGGCATCTGGCTGGTCCCTGTGAAAAGCAGGGTGGTGGTCTCGATGGGCCCTTTGCTCTGATCCTGCAGGAATTTCTTATGTTTAACCAAGTTCCAGTCTAATAATGTGTCAGTATTTGGGGCGATTTCATTGTGAGTTTAAATGAATTAAAATAATGTATTGTGGGAAAGCTAACAGCATGAGAGGCATAGCCACAGGCTATGCTTAGTTTGGCTGCAGAGCAGTAAACCTTAGTTTACCCAGATTGCTCAGCGGCAGCTAAAGCCAACTCATAGCATCATCAGAATATTTTCCAGAAGACAAAAGGAAGTCTGATAGGTGACTGGGAATTTGAGCACACATCCATGAAGTGGTGTTGATTTCTTGTGCAAATTATGAGAACAGGTAAATGTGGGCCTGCTGGGATCTCATAAAAGACATTGAAAAAAAAAGGTAGCCATTTCTTTTAGCTCTCTGACAAATATCTTAAAGATTTTAAAATATCACCAGACAACTGTAGCCGTTGAACAAGAAAAGAAGGTCACACCTCTGTAGCAAATTCAGAGTGAGAAGAAAGCAAAGATGGAAATGAATGAAAATGGGTTAAGGCCACCAAGGCTTTCATTTCTGTCTCTCTCCTTTTTGCTTTTGTTGGATTATTTTTGGATGAAGAACATTTTGCAAAAATTTTGTGACATCTTCAGAAAGGTGACTATGCTGCCACAATCCTCCCACCGTTATCCTCCCCTTTCTCATCATAGTCTTTGTTCATGAGAAGGCCAATAAATCTACCATCAATTCAGGGAGAAAACATTTCTGCCTGCACAGCTTGAGGGTATTGAAGCATAAATGTGTACAAAGCAGCACAGGTTTAACAGCAGTTTTGGTATATCCTGGCCTGATGAGAGAAAAGGTACAGGAAGCCCTATGAATACACAAAAACCACTGTACAAGTGTAACAACAAAAATAACAATGGATTCCAGGCCTTAAGTAGGACCTGGGCTATCTTAACCCTCAATTCCTGGCAGCAGCGCAAGCAGGTAATTTTAGACCCTGCACGTAATGGTCTTATAGGGGCCCCCTTTAGATGGAGGGCCCCTATTTCACCTGTGAAGCATACTGTGAAGATTTGAGGCAAAGAAAAGATAAAAAGGTCAGAGCTAGAAGCCTGGGGGTTTTGTTGGGAGGGGGCATCCCTGAGAAGATTAGTTTCATTTCCCCTGTTAAGTTTCATTTTCCTGAGTTAGGTTTCATTTCTCCAGGTTTGAAACAGTATTTTCAGTTTGGAGGAAGGAGGAGATATGAAGGGAGAGACAGCCAGGGAGAGGGAGACCAAGGAGAGGGAAACCAGAGAGAGAGGAAGACCAGAGACTAAAGAGAGAGCAGGAAGAAGCAGCCTGGAGAAGTCTAAGCTCTCACACTCACCAGCATATCCACAGCCATCTAGCAGCCTTCTATTTACATCAGGGGTGGACAACTTATGGCCTCCAGATGTTTTGGCTTAGAACTCTCATCAGCCCTAGCCAGCATAAGCAATAGCAAGGGATCATGGGAGCTGTAGGCTAAAACATCTGGAGGGCCACATAGTATTCCTCACCCTCCATTCTTCAAAGTGCTTCACATATATTAATTATGTCAGTAATCTTTACACAATCTTGTAAAGTAAGTCAGGGCCACAGGTTTCTCAGCCCTGCTTTATCATTTTCTGAGTACTAGACAAGCGCATGGTGCTACATATAGATTGTACTATATTATTGCTCAGAAAGATATTTATTTTCTTTTCCCTCCTTATAGTTTGGGGCAAGTGGCATTGGTGTTTCTTCTTTTTTTCTCCAAAGGTCTATGTTTTCCCTGCCCCCTGGGCTTGGTTTGGCATCTACTTTCTGCCTGGCCGACTGCCTATAACTGAATGTTGACATTCACCATGCAGAAACATCAAAATGTCATGCCAAAACTATGTCAGGCCCCTGAAAGAGTTCACAGTTTTCTGTGGAGATAGCATTGCCCAAGCCTAAGCTGCACTTTCAGTCAGCAGCTAGTTTCGTTGGAAATGTGCTGCTCTCGTGGTACATCTAAGCTGCAGTAAACTACAGATGGTCACACTGGAGAGAGTTGATAAAGACCACTCAAGTGCCGAATCACCAGCTGGCAGAAACAAACAGCAACAACAGAATAACCTTTGGTGTATCAGCCAGCCAGTCCTGCAGTCTTGAAATAAACACACCCACAATGGTGCAGATTTTTTTTTTTAAAGGCACACAACTAATAAAGCAAACAAACTGTTAGAAAAAGCACAGTAGGTAAATACAAAGATCCCAGCTTAAGCAGAAGCTTTGGAACTTAGCACTTGTCATCTCTGTAGGCAATGATGGCTTATTAAGCATATGGATTTCTCACTGCCAATATTTGGAAATGTCATATGAAGGATGATTTGTGGCTAACACTTTCACAAGTCACAGCCAAAACAACAGCAAGACATTTTATGCAAGGCTGGCCAGGATAACCTGATTAAAAGAAACTGAGTGTGGGGCTGGGGGAGAATATGGTTTGATGAAAAATGCATCCATATGTATTTCCTTTAGCCAAGTTAGAAAAACAAGCAAACTGTGTGGCTTGTCGAACCAGAGCAATCTTGCACATGCCCAAGTAATTCAGGAAGCATGAAGGGGATTGTTTCTTGCATTCCATGCATCCTGCTCTGTAGTCTTTTTTGGACTGATGCCCAGGGAGAAGAGTGCTGCACATTCCTGGATATGGCTACTTGTGTGGAGATGCTCCATGTAATGTGGAAGTACATGTTGACCAAGTCTATCAACAGTGTAGGAGCTAAGCCAACATTCAGAGTCTATTTCAAGACTTCTCAAGTCCTGCCAAAGTCATGGAGTTATTTTGAAGAGCAGAGTGAGCAATTTCTGATGCCTGTTGTGTGTCTGCATGGATGGATAGATGAAAACTAAGAAACTGTTTTACACTGAGTCAGATTAATGGGCAGTCTATCTCAGATTTGTCTACACTGACTGGCAGCAGCTCTACAGGGTTTCATACAGGAGTCTTTTCCAGCCCTACCTATAGATGCTGGAGGTTGAACCTGGCAGCTTTGACATACAAAGTATGTGATCTTCCCTTGAACTATGGCCTCGATGGAGAGAGAGAGAGAGAGAGAATATGAATATACCTCAAGCTGGGACACATTTGGATATGACGTGATGAGGTATACCTGCTCTCAATATGTGTTAGAAAGAATGTGTTTATTGGATAGTCCAGAACAAACCAGTGATATGTTCAACTAGACAGATCGGATGTCCAGACAAACACCAAAACAACTTGCAATTAGCATCTTCTGATCTGTATTTGCTCAAATTTGTTTTCATTTCTGCATTTTTCTGGGCATACTGAAGTGTGCTCCAGGATTCAGGATTCACCTGTAATATGCCTCTGAACAAACAGCAGTCAAACTGGGCATCACAACTTACACTGGATGAAAGGACTCTACACCAGGGATAGGATACTTGTGGCCCCTACCTTCCCAGCCACATCATTGAGTCTACACTGTTCTGAGTGAAAAGATGTATGGTTTCAGCAGGATAGTGCCTTCCCAAAGACCACAGACTCCACCACACGTTCTTCCTATGAACATTGTTCTGCCAAAACATCTCCCTTATTTCTCATCCTCCATATAGTGGGCCTTCACTTCATAAGAGACCATGGTGAAGAAACTGATTTCTGGGGGGGGAAATTCTAACTGGAGCAAATTTTCAAAGCAATGGATGGGAATGCAAATCGTATTATTTGAAAAGCTACTTAGCCCTCGAAGTCAGCATACCAAAGAGCAGTCAGAAATGTGATTTCAAAGAGCTACAGGCATTTCTAACAATGAGTTAATTTTTTAAAGGCAAGAAGGATTTGTGAGGATTTGGAGGGAAAGAATTATAGAAGGTTTATATATTAAGAAGATAATTGAAAGAGATTGAAAGGGTACAACAGGAAATGGCTGTAATTTAAGCCAGCACTGAGCAGAAGGTAGATCGGGATCTTCTGGTAGATCTCTGAGTGATTTGCAGTAGATCAGTGAGGGTTTCTAACTCCCAACTGTCTAACAATAGCAACAATTAAAAACTTTCCCCCAGCAAACACACACACACACACATACCAGAAGTGGATTTTTGTGTGCAAGGACTTTTGAGCTTGGTTCTGCTAATGATCACAAATTCCTGGGCTGAGCATGTGCTCAGAGACACCTTATTCCTTAATTCTTAGCATATGTCTGTCTGCCTGAGCCACTATTTTGCACCTGGCTTTGGTTGGTGGACTCCAGGATTCTAGTGAAAAAAAGAAGTACATCCTGCAAGCTTGACATCTGCCCAACCCTGATTTAAGCCATCTGATATTAAGGCTGCAATCTTAGGCATACTTATCTGAGAGTTAGCTCCACTGAACACAGTTGTTGTTGTTGTTCAGTCGTTCAGTCGTGTCCGACTCTTCGTGACCCCATGGACCATAGCACGCCAGGCCTTCCTGTCCTGCGCTCTCTCCCGAAGTATGCTCAAGTCCATATTCATTGCATCGGTGATGCTATCTAGCCATCTCATCCTCTGCCGTCCCCTTCTCCTTTTGCCTTCAGTCTTTCCCAGCATCAGGGTCTTTACTGAACACAGTATGTCTGTGTAAATATGTATAGGATTGCACCACATGTAGGCGAAATGGTTGGCAAATTAGAAACATGAGAAAACCAACAAGGTCTAGATAAATATCAGCAATGTCTCACTGACTGTGATAGACAGTGTGGTGTGGTAGTTAGTGTCCAGCTAGGACCAGGGAGATTTGGGTTCAAGCCTCCACTCAGCCATGAACCTCACTGGTTGACCTTGAACCAGTCGCTATCTCTCTCAGCCTCACCTACTTCACAAGGTTGTTGTGAGGATAAAATTGGGGTGGTAGGGAGAACCATATACAGCAACTTGAGATCCTTGGAGGAAAGGTAAATATAAATATATTAAATAAATAATAGAAATCCATGATGTTGTACACTATTTGAAGAGGTGGCTTTCTCTAGAGGCACAATCTACCAAGCTTAGAAAGAAGATGAGGGGTGGGGGGTGGGAGGGCACATGAGATGTATAAAATGATGTGTGGTGTGGAGAAAATAGATAATATGAAAACCCAAGCTCATCCAATGAAGCTGAATGGTGGGAGATTCAGGACAGACAAAAGGAAGGACTTCTTCACACAGTGCATCATTAAACTGTGGAATTTGCTACCACAACATGTAGTGATGTCCACCAACTTAGATGGCTTTAAAAGGAATTATACAAATTTATGGTGGACAAAGATATCGATGGCTAGTTGGTTACTAACTACGATGGCATATATTAGCTTAGCTCCAATATCAGAGGCAGTGTGACTTTGTATGCCAGTTACTGGGGAACGATTGCAGAAGGGTATAATTGCATTCATGTCCTACTGTGGTTCTCTGATAGGCACCTAGTTGGCCCCTGTGGGAACAGAATGCTGGATTAGATAAGCCTTTGGTCTGATACAGCACAGCTGTTCTTAGGTTCTTAAACACTTCAGGCTCCATTTATTTCAACAGGGTTTGTTGTGAGTGCCCTGTATAGGCACCCACATTCTTGCTTCATCCTGGATCTCCATGAGTTAGCTGAGAGGTTGTGCTTACATTTGAAGTGGATGTCCACAGTGGCTGCGAAAGCAATGGCAACAGGCAGGGAAGATGTTTTGGAAAGTTATGTTTGCTGGATATCTCATAGTTAATGTTTCTTTTACCAGAAAGGTCATGCAACTATGCAAATATAGTCTCAAATAGACCTGTTGACCTCAGTAAGACTTACTTGCTCCTTTTGAGTGGTGTGAGAATGAGTCTCATGGAAGATGCACATACTTCCGTATGCATAGAATCATAGAACTGAAAGGTGCCTTGGAGCTCATCTAGTCCAACATCTAGTTGCATCTTGCTCAATGCAAGATGCAACTACAGCATCCCTGGCGGATGGCTGTCCAGCCTCTGCTTAAATACTTTCAGCAAAAGAGAGCCCATGTCACTCCCTCACTGGAGGAATCCTCCTCAGAGGAGGAACTAGAGCTCCCAGAGGTCAAGAGCAACCCAGAACACCCCCTGTCAGAAGACCAGGAGGAGTCTGAGCCTTCAGGGGAGATCCTCTGAGGCAGAGGCTGAGCAACTCCCTGCCCCCAGGAGCAACATCACCTCAAGAGGCAGGCCAGTAGGGTTCCTTTGAGGAGTACTCAATTACAAGGGAAGGCTCCTTGAGATGAAATGACTCCTCATGAGTAGGAGTCTTGCCAACCCGTTACTAGCAGCAAATAGCAGCAGCAGAGTGCAGCAGCTTTAAAGACCAAGAAGAATCTGCTCCTTCTTAGCTGCTGCTCTCTTTTATATTCTTTTATAGTCTTTTATACTGTTTTATATTTTACATCTTAACATTTTAATATGTGCCTGGGAAGGCCATTGAGTCAGGGAGTCGGGGAGCTGCCACCATAACTGTGGTCACGGGTATTTGCATTTGCATTTATTGCATTTATATCCCGCCATTTTTCCTCTTGCAAGGAACCCAAGTCGGCTTACATTATCCTCCTCCTCCTCTCCATTTTATCCTCACAACAACAACCCTGTGAGGTAGGTTGGGCTGAGAGTCTGTGACTGGCCCAAGGTCACCCAGTGAGCTTCCATGGCTGAGTGGGGACTAGAACCCGGATCTCCCAGCTCCCAGTCCAACACTCTCACCACTATACCACACTGGGTAGGGGAAGGTATGGCACTGGGGGACTAACAGGCCAGCTGAGGAGAAGAGGGGCTAGACACCATATGACTATCCCCTCTTCTGGTTCTTCCCCCAACCTGATGGTTCCTGGCCGCCTTACCAGCTTGCCCTCGGGTCTGGTGCTGCTGTTGCTGAATGCCAGGTCGGTTGAAAATAAAATCTCCCTCATCCATGATTTGATTGTGGATGAGGGGGCTGACCTGGTATGAATTACTGAGACCTGGGTGGGGGAACTGGGAGGGGTGACTGTCTCCCAGCTGTGCCCTCCTGGGTACTCGGTGGAGCACCAACACCAACTCGAGGGTCGGGGGGGGTTGCCATGGTCTATAGGAATTCAATCCCTCTCTCTAGGCTTCCTTTTCATTCAAGTGCAGATCTTGAGTGCTTGTACCTTGAGTTGGGTATCCGGGACAGATTAGGGATTCTGTTGGTGTACTGCCCACCCTGCTGCCCATCAGACAGCTTGCGGAGGTGGTCTCAGACTTGGTATTGAGGACCCCTAGGACAATGATCCTGGGGATCTCAACTTCCATGCTGAGGCTGCTGTATCTGGGGCAGCTCACGATTTCATGGCCCCCATGACAACCATGGGGCTGTCCCAACATGTCATTGGCCCAACACATGTAAAAGGACACAAGCTTGATCTGGTTTTCTTGACTGGGCAGGAGGATGGTGATCTGAAAGTGGAGGAATTAACATCCGTCCCTTTGTCATGGTCAGATCACTTCCTGCTGAGGTTTAGACTCCTGGAACCTTCCCCCTCTGCAAGGGAGGGGGACCTATTAAAATGGTCCGCCCCCGGAGGCTAATAGATTCTGATGGATTCCAGAGGGCTCTGGGGGATTTTCCTGCTGGTGTGGCTGGTGCTCCTGTCGAAGCCCAGGTCGCTCTGTGGAATGCAGAGATGACTCGGGCGGTTGACGCGATCATGCCCAAGCGCCCTCTCCCTCTGAGCAGAGCCCAGCCAGCTCCTTGGTATACACTTGAGCTGAGGGCAATGAAGCAAGAGGGGAGATGGCTAGAATGCAGGTGGAGGAAAACTCGTGCTGAGTCTGACTGAACACAGGTAAGAGCTCACTATCGAGCCTACTCTGTGGTGGTGAGGGTGGCAAAGAGACAGTTCTTTTCCACCAGCATTGCACCTTCTCAGTGTTGTCCAGTGGAGATTTTCTGAGTGGTTCGCAGCCTGTTACATTCTGGGCCAGGGAGAGAGACGGTGGAACCCTCGGTAGCACGCTGTGATGAGTTTGCAAGGCACTTTGAAGATAAAGGTGCTCAGATTCATCATGAATTGGACACCACGATTACTGCAGTTCCTTTGGTAGAGGTGTTCAGAGCACCATCTGGTCCAGTTTTATTGGATGAGTTTCAGTTACTGAGGCCTGAGGATGCAGACAAGGTGCTTGGCCAAGTCCGATCGACCACTTGTGTGCTTGACCATTGCCTTTCATGGCTTATTACATCAAACAAGGAGGGGATGTCTGGCTGGGTCCAGGAGGTTGTATATTCCTCCTTGAGAGAGGGAGTGGTGCCTGCTGCTTTAAAAGAGGTGGTAATTAGACCACTCCTGAAAAAGCCTAACCTGGACCCAGAGGATGTTAACAATTATAGGCCAGTGGCCAACATCCCCTTCCTGGGCAAGGTGCTTGAGCGGGTGGTTGCAGGACAGCTCCAGACACTCTTGAATGAAACGGATTATCTAGATCCATTTCAGTCGGGCTTCAGGCCTGGTTTTGGAACAGAAACTGCCTTGGTTGCCCTGTGAGATGACCTCTGCCGGGAGAGGGATGGGGGAGTGTGACCTTGCTGATTCTCCTGGACCTCTCAGCAGCTTTCAATACCATCGACCATGGTATCTTTCGGGATAGGTTGTCTGGGTTGGGAGTTGGATACACTGCGGTGGTTCCGTTCCTCCTTGGATGGCCAATTCCAGAAGGTGGTGCTGGGGGCTTATTGCTCTGTGCCATGGCAGTTATGCCATGGGGTTCCACACGGCTCTATTTTATCCCCCATGCTGTTTAACATCTACATGAAACTGCTGGGGGAGGTTATCCAGAGGTGTGGGCTGAGGTGCCGTCAATATGCAGATGACACCCTGCTCTACTTCTCTTTCTCATCAAACCCAGGTGAGGCAGTGAATCAGTGCCTGGGCACAGTAATGGACTGGATAAAAGTCAATAAACTGAAACTCAATCCAGACAAGATGGAGGTACTGTTAGTGGGTGGTTCGTCTGCCCGGCTAGGTGATATTCAACCTGTTCTGGAGGGGGTTGCACTCCCCCTAAAGGATCACGTTCATAGTTTGGGGGTGCTCTTGGATCCAGAACTGTCACTTGAGGCACAGGTGAACTCAGTGGCACGGAGCACTTTTTATCAGCTTAGGCTGGTATACCAACTATGCCCTTATCTGGACAGAGATAGCCTAGCTACAGTTATCCATGCTCTGATAACTTCTCGTCTGGATTACTGCAATGCATTATACATGGGGCTGCCTTTGAAAACGGTCCAGAAATTTCAGCTGGTCCAAAATAGGGCAGCAAGATTGTTAACAGGGACTGACCAATGAGCTCATATTATGCCAGTGCTTTTCCAGCTGCACTGGCTGCCAGTTCATTTCCGGACCCAATTCAAAATGCTGGTGTTAACATTCAAAGCCCTTAACGGCTTGGGGCCAGGTTATCTGAAGGATCGCCTCCTCCCATATGTGCCTGCCCAGACCTTAAGATCATCCTCAGTGGCCCTTCTCCATGAGCCCCTGCCAGAGGAAGTGATGCAGGTGGATACTAGGAGGAGGGCTTTTTCTGTTGTGGCACCCCGGCTGTGGAATGAGCTCCCTAGTGAGGTTCACCTGGCACCTACATTGTATTCCTTCAGGCCCCAGGTGAAGACCTTTTTATTTTCTCAGGCATTTTAGCATTTTAGCTTTCTATACTTTTAGCTTTGCTGTTTTAAATCTGTATTTTAAATCTCTGCATTGCTGCTAGGTCTTATTCTGGTTTTATTCTTGTTGTATTGTTATACTGTAGTTTTAATGTTTATATATTTAATATTCTTTTATTGTGCTCTTTGGTTTTAATTTTTGTGAACCACCCAGAGAGCTTTGGCTATTGGTACAGAAATGAATAAATACATACATACATAAATGGCTATAATGAACTACAGCTGAGCCCTGCGTGGGGCTCAAGATGCTCTGGCTATATAAGCCTTCAGTTTTAGACTAGTCAGTGCTGGAAACACTGCTGTTGCTGCAGCTCCTGTATCTTGTACTTTGACTTATGCTTGGACCTCCATGTTACTGATTTTTGGACTTCTACCTGACACTGCCTGTTTGGAACTCTGATTATATTTGATTGATATCCTAACCTTGGCTACGTCTCTGACTTAGTCTCTCAGAAAAACTCATGTTTGCCTGGTAATCTGTATTTGCCTAGCTTAGAGACTCACCCAGCCAAAACAGGACAGCCCACACCTCCCAAGGCGATCTGTTCCATGGTCGAACATCTCCTACCATTAGGAAGTTTCTCCTATTGTTTAGCTAAAATCAACTTCCCTGTCATTTCCACCCTTTAGTTCTAGTGCTGCCCCTTTAGCAACAGAGGTCGAGTCTGCTCCATCTTCTGTATGACAGCCCTTTTCATATTTGAAGACGGCTATCGTGTCTCCATGTTATCGTCCCTTCTTCAGGCTAAACATATCTAGCTCTTTCCATTGTTCTAATAGGTCTTGCTTTTCAGACCCTTCTCCATCTTTGCATAGTTGTTTTGTAGTGAGGTTGTTCACGCTTTTACACAATGCTCCTGACATTTGACAGTTCAAGAAATGCAGCCAAGAAATATGAAATATTTCTAATCGCATCTCCTGTGTCTAAACAACACACCATGGGGAAAAAAGATAAGTAGTCTGTAAATCTACTGTAAATCATCTGCATTTGATTTACATTTCTAATATTTTTTCCATTCAAAAAGCCAATGGCTGACGCTACTTAAAGCGATTTCCCCCCCTGACAACTGACTTGTTTAACATGCAACAAAAACCTTTGATTAAAAATAACTCCTGAGATTTCCTTGATATATTTCAAAACACAAGGTGCTGTGGAAATATAAAAATCACACATGCCACAAAAATGTTTTGGATGGTTGTTATTTTGATGCATAATTAATAGATATTTTAAAAGAGTTGTTTTTTCCTCCTTACAGGAAAAAAGATGGCACATTTTTTAAAAAACATGCAAATTGATTGGTGTGATGCCATTGGTGATTAGCTACCTGCTTTGAAACATATTAACAATGGGGTCTTAATTGTCCTGTCTGGACATCACCTTCAGCAATGAAGAGACAAAGAGAGCCATCCTTGATCCAGCTCACTCTCACCATAGACTCAACAAAGCCTAAGACTGGCGATCTTTCAGAAGCACTCTAATTAATTAATTACATTTATGCTCCTGCTTTCCTACAAGAAGCTCAAGGTGGTGCGCATGGATCCCCCTGTCCTTCTGATCCTCACAACAATCCATGAGGTAGGTCAGGCTGAGAGGTAGAGACTGGCCAAAGGACACCCAACAGCTAGATGGGATTTGAACCTGGAACTTGCCAGTTCTAGTCCGACACTTTGACCACTATACCACACTGGCAAGTCACTCCAGATTACTTTCAGGCCTTGGGATTAAGTCAGCAGACTGGGAGACGTCTAGCAATATTTGAATGTGATAGAATTTTATTCCGATTTTCTGGGGAGGGTAGATCTTGTTTTTGTTACCCACCCTGTGCCTTTGGGATTAGGCAGGCAGGCAGGCTAAAGGAATAAAAGTTCCGTTGGGTGCTGTATAGGGATTCTATTCACAGTAAGAATGAATTCCTCATAACTCATCGGTTAATGTTAAGTTTAGAGATATCCTGTGGAATCCAACCCACTCAGTTGAATGAGTGGGATCAGTCGAAATTCTAGATGCTATGTGTGTCATCTGGACATTGATTTTATTGGAGCTGAAATTCACAATCCTTTTGCAAGGCCCAGACCTTAGACTCCCACCACTCTCTGCTATTTACAAAAACTGAGTTGAGTCGGGATAGGAATCTTGATCATTCCACTTGTCTGTGATGTGCCAGAGCATTCAAATAAACACACTTGAACATAGGAAGCTGCCTTGTACTGACTCAGACCATTGGTCCATCTAACCCAGTATGGTCAATATTGACTGGCATGAATTCTCCAGGGCTTCAGGTAGGTTTTGCTCTTCCCTTGCCCTACCTGGGGATACTGGGCATCAAACCAGGGACCTTCTGCATGGAATGCATATGCTCTGCTACTGAGCTATGGCCACACACATACACACCCAAAATGAATAACTCTGGTGGCTTCCCCATCTCAGTAACTGTTCCAGAAAGGTCATCTGAGCATTGACGAAGGGTCTTAGGCATGCACTCCATGGAGCAATGGTCACCATATCCTTCACATGGTGATCATTGCGCTCTTCAGCAAAAATAAAATGCAGACAGAATTAAAATACATTTCTACTTCAAAGAGAAGAAAAACACAGGGATTACCAATCTACTTCCAATGTTTCAACATAAATGAGCCTTTCTTGCTAGTAAATACATGCACCAATCTTTGTTCTGCTGTGTTTTAGTCAAGATATGCAGGCATACTCCTGTAGCTTCTCATGAAGCAGATGCAAGTAAGTTCTCCGGTTCGGCATTACATCGATTTGTGTGTGTCATGCTTTCCGTTTATCAATACAAAAATGGCCATTCCCACTGACGCGTAACTGATAGTATAATTTGATTGACTCTTTTGTATGCTGGCTGGTCGGAAATGAGGCTGCCAAAGCTGTCCAAGCATTTGTTCCACATTACAACTGGGGAAGAAATTGAGCTGGGCTCTTATTTGGATGGGGGGAAGCTCCCCAATTTCATAAATTTGGAGTGCTTCCAGATGAGGCTTTTATCCTGTAATTGCCCTGCCTCAAATATGGAACTTTACAGGGGTTTAGATGTGGTTGTCTTCCAGTTATAACCCTCCTGTGTTTTCCCACTGCTTCTTCCATCTCTTTTCTTACCACAGAAAATCTGTTCAGGAGGAAAAGATGGAATAGCTGCACAGTGCCTTTTGATTCGTAGTGCTAGGAGCCCTTTGACTGGAAGCACCCTAGATCTCCAATCATATGTATCCACTTACCTGGGAGTAAGCCCCTTTGAATATTTTGTAACATTTATTAGCCCCATAAAACATGGTAAACTTACTTCTGAGTAAATATGCATAGGATTGTAAGGTAAAGCTGCAATGGGGGAGGGGGGAGTCTTTGTTGATGCCAATAGTGACTTTTTTCTTTATTTACTACCTGCACATGGAGGAAAGTGTTGGAAAGTCTGGTGTGATGTATAGCAGAGTTGCTTTATACAGAGAAAGCGTGGCAACACAGCATTTAGTATTGGAAGCAATAAACGCAGGCTAGAGCAAGTTTAAAAGAAGTTCGAATCAACTTACTTTATTAGTGCTTTTATACACATCATCAGAGAAGGCTAACACTGTTTAACTACAAACACCCCCTAAAGCTGGGTGTGTGAGCGTGAGTGAAGGCATGAGACATGGTTACTTGCTTCCTCTCTGGAGAGACCGCATGGCACTTGCTGCAGAGGCAAGAGGAGAAGGAGGAATAGGAAGGGGAGGGAGCAGGAAACAGGAACTGATCAAGCTACAGGACATTCTCTATCACCACCTAATGTCTGGAAGCATGCGGAGTTGTTCTTATTATCCAACAGGGAGGGGGTAATTTCAAGAAGTAAACAGTACTAGAGAGGTTTAATTCTCTCTTACAAGTGGGCTATGGCCCTGATCCAAATTGGGGCTGCACACATCCATTAAAAAGTTTTTACATTTTTTATTTATACAGAAAAATGGCATCCGGAGCACTGTGGAGCACCAAAAAGGTCTAATCTAGCTCATTTTCAAGCTAGAGTTGACCCTTTTAGGGCTCTGTAGGTGCCACTGAGCCCTACGGGCCAAATTTAGTTTGCAAACCTTTTTGGCATTCTGCAGTGCTCTGGACGCCCTTCTTCTTCTTCTTCTTCTTCTTCTTCTTCTTCTTCTTCTTCTTCTTCTTCTTCTTCTTCTTCTTCTTCTTCATCTTCCTTGTGAAATGCTTGACCTGCCTCACCTGCTTGTCCTTCATTTCAGCATCCTGACTGTTATCTGATACTGTTAACAGTGATTTAAAATTTAACCCTTTTGCCTTCTTGTGAACATTTGCTCTATACGTTGACAATTTGCCAGCCCTGCTCCCAATCTTTTATTAAACGTACATTTGATTTTCACCAGATTCCTCATCTTGGGAAACCTATTACAAGGATTTTGACTACTCTTTAGAGCCCTGACTGAGTTGTGTTTTGAGTCAGTAGCACCTATCTTAGCTGCTTTAGGATCCAACCAGCCCACCTCCTCGACAAGGCCACTCAGATGAGGCAGCAGGGGGGCAATCTCCTGCAAACAGGAGGAGGATTTGTCCAAAGAGACCACTGAAATGGAGCTTTCCCCCTCTGTGACTATAGTCAGTAGTTCCTTGTTTGCCACAGGAAAACCCTGACCAAGCAATTTGACAAACACCTCTAAGTAAGACTTAACGCCTGTCACCATCAACTTAATGTCCTGGATTTCCTGGAAAAGTTAGTAATCACTTTGGAGGTCAGGAGACAGTGTTTAGAGAGGATCTCCAAATAATTGTTGTGCAGGAGACTTGGCAAACTAATGGAAAGTGCTCTCTTATCCTGCTCCAAATGAGGGACTGAGGCATCAACTCAGGCATCCAAGTCTGCTTTAATGGGGCAGTCCGCTGACAGTAGGCTCTCGTCAAGCAGTTCACCTAAAGCTTGGCCCATAGGACTGCCGATGTCTTCTGAGATTTTATCAAATATTGTTATGGGTTCTTTAAAAAAAGGTGGGTCCTGCTGTGCAAGTCTGTGTGAAGCTGGTATGACAGAGTGGGTTATAAAATCATCAATACAAAGTTGTTTAAGTTTAGGGGAAGTTTCAGACGCAGAATTATCTACCCTTAATTTGTGCTGCTTCCAAGTTAAAACCATAATTAAAATAGACACCACAACCTAAACAGGAGGGGGGGGGGACTTGTGCGTGCCTTGTGCGTCTCAAAGTTTGCAAACAAGCTGACCGTTTTGGCATTCTGCAGTGCTCCGGCCACCATTTTTTAATTATTATTATTATTAATAATATTATTATTATTATTAATTTTGGGGGGTTGCCTGGCGGACTGCAATGGGGGTGAAGGTCCAGGGGTGCAAGAATGGGCCCTGGACCTCCTGAAATTGCCCGCCGCTACACTGGAGTAAAAATTAAAGGGAGGAGTCAGCTACACGCTACATAATTAACATAATGTGTATTTTAACCCTTATGCACAGTTTGCTCTGAGCAATTTTGATCACAATATTTTGCATTTCAACAGGAAGTATATTATTGCTGGGAAAATTCATTTACCCCCTTCTACTGTGAGGATTGAAGCTAAGCCCAGAGGGAACAGGGAAGTCTGAGTGGGGGTTGGAGGCAGATAATGTCAGCATCCCTGCACTGATGCTACATCCCTGTGGGCCCTAGTTCCACTACTCCACTGTTTACTGATTCCCTGCCTTCCGCTGACATCTGTGCAGTTTGTTCAACCTCCAGGGATAGTGGGGAGGGCTCTACAGAATGCTGGAGCAGGGACTGAGGCAACTACAGATCCATACTGGATTGGGCTTGAAGAGTTTAAATCCCAATCCAAAATAGACTGAAGGCCAATCCCCAGCCTCACAATCAATATTTCATTCTGTGCAAGATAGCACTTCCTTTCAAAGCAGAATTGTAAATAAGAGACCTGAATGCATTATGTATAGGAGCATTATGATGGCCTCCATCCTCTTACAAAAGTGACTTTTAGCAGTTTTATTTCAGTCGTCAGATTCCAGTTCAAAAAGATCCTAGATTAAGTAGAGCACTTGCCCGTGCGCCATAAGGTCTTTTCTTCAAGGAGATTTCTGAGAAAAGGATTTGAGAGAAATAAACACGACCATGAATCATGCGTAAAAGGTGAACGGGGAGCTGTTATATGGCTTTACTTAGATGAAAAGAACTAGAGGGAATACCAGGCAAGAGGGCTGAAACGACACTTCATGGAAATAAATGACATCACATATACCATGTATGCTCTCTGATTTTCTCCACTGTCAGAGCAATGACAAGTAGGTTGGATGGCCCACTGGTGTGACGTCATGTTATCCCATGCAGATGCAAGCAGATGCACTCACTGAAATGCTTGCCGGAATCTCCATTAGGAAACAGGATCATGAGATGTACATTTCTTGTTGAATAGGTACATGTCCAGAGATTGTTGCTAGCTAAGTGAACATGAAACGTGGATGGCGATCCCACTTCTAGCCCAAACTGGCTCAGCTCCCTTCTCCCCAGCCCACTCCAGCCTACATATAAGATCAGAATGCCGTTCTCTAGATTCCTCAGGTGAGGCTGAAATGGGGGGGGACGGGACGCCATTTCCTCAAGCTAATGATGTCACTTGATGAGCTGCTGCATTGGCATAGCAAAGTGCACACCTCAGAGTCAGACACGGCAGGTCTGATGGGTTAGGGGACACGGCAGTAGCTGCAACAAAACAAGCCACTGTTTGTGCTGCTAATCTCTAGGGCTGGGCTACCCCACTGCAATCCTAAGAGCAGACATACAGCCAAAACGGTCATTACTTCAAATGTGTCTCTAGCAGCTACATTTTTTGTTTATTCCTACTCTAGAAAAGGTGCAGGGGCTGAACTGGATCTTAAATCCCTCTACTCCCACGCTAGGGTCCAAATCCAAATTGGGGAGCTCTGTGCCTACGGTAAAGTAAAAATGAAAAAGAAAAAGACGTCGCTGCTAGACACAAATTTAAAGTAATGTCTATTTTGGCCCAGAGTAAGTGCCCTTCAGATCAAGGACGTGACAGCTGTAGGCATGCTTAGGACACAGCTCTCAATTTGTGAGACACTGTCAGGAAGAAAATGTATAGAGATAAACATGAAGAATACTTTTGTTATTAGCTTTATGCCTCAGTTTTAAACCCATTTTTGGCTTAGATTTTTTATATCCTTCCAGCAACCTGTCCCTACTGATATTTACTTGTTGACAGCCTCCGAGGTAATCAATCTGTTCTGATCCATGAGCCACGTATTATTGTACCCTGGCTAGGAGACCCAATAATAAAGCACGTGGATGCCACTTTTTCTTTGAAACCTAGAAAAGGAGGCTGTAATTCTGGCATTCTGATCCAGTTCATAATCATAGAAATCAGCTAACAGATGTCTGTGTACCACACATAGCAGTAATGTCCCCTACAGATGCAAAGTAGACCATGTGTGCACTCCACAGGAAACCACAGCTAGCTGTGACCCAAGCAGTTTACATGTGCATGTGGCATACATGTGTTTTTTAAAAAGAGATGAGTAGGACTCTTATTTATTATTGGTAATGTATTCCTGTCACTGCCACACACACTTGAAGTTCTAGAAACCAATGGGACTGACTTGCAAGTAAATTGGTTTAGGAATGGGCACTGCTCAGTATCTGAAATCTGAACCTGAAGAATTTAAATTGGAGGGAGTACCACTGACTGATAAGTCAACTCTGTAGGAACAGCAAAATGAATGGTAAGACTGCAGTACAAAGCACACTCACTTGGAAGGATGCCTTACTGAAGTCACACTTTCTTCCAAGTTTATTTCGGGCCCGAGTGCCAGTGTAAAGCAACGGCAGCATTAGGTCACACTGGTGGAACTTAGAACACATCCACAGCAAATGTTTGGGCAGGAGCTCAAAAATGGAATGTTCTGTTTAAAAGGAAAACATGATGGGAAGATGATCATGATGACAGGAAAACAGGGGTGTGTGTTACTGACTCATCCAAAAATATGGCACTCTTGCAGAGTGAAAAATTAATGTGACTGCAGCAAAACAGCGAGGTGTGCGTTAGTGACATCCAAAACTAAGAAAATAGGCCCATGGTACAGTCATGGCCATTACTACCCTGCAGCTTACCCTAGCATAGCTAGTTGGGATCTGATAATCCCTTAGCACTGGGTTTCCAACATGGTGCCCATGGGCACCAATGTGCCCGTAGATACCTCTCTTGGTTCCTGCCAGACTCCCTGCTCCTGCTGATTTTTGTTTTATTAAGATTTTTTTAAATTATTTTTTAACTGGGAGACTGGCATGTGGCATCATTTTATTTGGATTCAAAAGAACGGGTTTGTATTTTGGAGCTCAGCCCCCACCTCTGCCTTGTACTTAGAGCAAGTTACGTTTCTTTTAGACTCAAGTTTGCTTTCTGGGAAATGAGTGTTTTGTGACCAGCCATTTTATGAATGGGCAACCCCGCCCCATGGAAGATATTTTGTGAGTGTGCCCGTGACACCCTCTCCAAATTCCAAATGTGCCCACTGACCCAAAAAGACTGAGGATCCCTACCCAAGCAGTGACATCAAGAGTACTATAACAGCTGTGGAGGGAAATGAGGCAATAGAGCCTTAGAGTGGCAATGGCAGCCACTCCCACAGCACTCTTCCCAACTCTGTTGCCATCCACCAGTCATGACATCGCTTCACCTGATGCCCCACAATAGCCATGCATAGAAAGCACCAAGCAACCTGTGGTGATCGCAGCTAGACTCATATGACCTCATAGAAACAATTCCAGGTAAGCTCTCCCACACATGGCACAAGCACCCAGTCAGCAAGAGCCCATGGCACATGCCTCAGCACAGCTAACACCATAGCCTATGGTCAGGAGGACAGCAGCCCATGCCTGCTGCCCCAAGTTCCAGGACTCCCTGGCAGACCAAATACAGCAGCAAAACTCCTAACAACCATCCTGTCACCAGGACATAGGCAAGGATCAGATGGCGAAGGAAGGAGCATAATTCCACTCACAGCAACCAGGCAACTCTGTAGCCCAGTGTCTAGGAGGCTGCATCTAGTGGAACCCATAGGCCACAGGACTTCCCAGAAGAAGGGTTCAAGTCCTGCAGGGTTTCAGTGCTTCCACACAAGCAGTGCTAATACTGTACAAAATGTTTTTTGTATTTGTGCCTGTGTGATGACTTGGACAAGGAAGAATTCCCAGTTCAACAGCAAGTGTACAAGGCCCAACTCCATGCCTTGGCTCAGCAGGGAAAAAGACAAGCAATGGGACATCACAGTTGTGGGTCCAGGCAGTTCACACGAAAGGTCTTCCTAAGGCAATGTCTTCCTTCTAAAGGTTTTTGGGGAAACTGTGATTTTAGATGGAAAAGAGGTGAGAAAGGCAGACCAAGGGCCAAATTCCATTTCAGAGAAGCTCTTGGGGGCTGCATTCCAGTGGTGAGTTGGGCAGAAGACAAAGGGGGTAGGGCCAAAACACCATAAAGATTTTAGCTTAAAGCTCTTAATCCCAGTAACTAAGCCTTACAAGAGGCATTTCAACCTAAAATGAAAACAAAAACTGCACAAAAGCTGGGAAATCACCTAATGATCTTAGTGATTTAAGGGTGCAATCCTATGTCCCCTAGACAGCATCTGGGGGACATAGGATATTTCATTTTCTGGGATCCGAGTAGCCCAGAAACCACACTCTCTGCCCCCTCATAATCAGTGCAGTTCCCTCTGCTCCAGTTTCATCTCCTTGCTCAGAAATGGAGTATGGAGACGGGGGGAAAGGGGTGTTCCCAGGGAGGGACCACAGAAGCTGCTTTACGCAGCTTCTTATGCACGTCCCAGACTCCTTCCCTCCCACTCCCCGAAGCCATGGCTAAACAGGCAAAATCACCTGTCTAGGGAAAATGTAGGGGGCTGAATCACATGTAGGGTTACCTCCATCCTCCTGGGCGCCCTGCATAGGATACTCGGCAGCCTCCAACTTTGAAGGTTGCCGACTATCAAGATAGGATTGCACCCTGAGTGACTTAGTGGTCAGGGGAAAGGTGGTGCAGCCAAGAGAAGGGGACATACCTGGAGGGCGGGATTGGGGCCCAAGGCCTGAGGCTCTGAACCTCTGCTCTAACCACTCAGCCATAGAAGAAGAAGGAAGAGAACTTCATGATAGTGTCAGATCCTGACTTCCAGATCACAAGGTTCAAGTCACAGTCAAACCTTTTATTGTAGTAATTCCAGTAATTAGTTTGTAAGCCTTTACAGTTCCAATAAAGATCCACAGTTAACAGTTCACAACATAAGTCTTTGACCAGAAACAGTAGTGAGCATCACTACTAAAACTCCGAACAGCCCTGGGTTCAGCACACAGAGTAAATCCAAATAGGTCCAGAGTTCTAGTGAAAGCGGGAAGCTTTCCTGGTGATCACACTGTTGCTTCCAACAAAGGCCCCATCTACACCAGGCCTTTACTCCGGGGAGGGTGCCAGTTGAGGTCCCTCATGACAGATGATGCAGTCATGACTTTGCAGCCATCTGTGGTTTTCGCCTGGAAAATGCGGAGTTTTGAGGAGTCGTTTTAGTGCGATTTGGGGGGTTTGCTGCGGGTTCCCCCATGGTTGCAGGCTGTCTGTTCCTTCCCCAAACAGACTTCACATCTTACAGTGGGCATGCTGTAGGTGTGCGTAGTGCCTCTGTTTGATTGTTTCAAGATTGTTTCAAGTCACTCTGTTTGATTGTTTCAAGATTGACAGGCTGCAGTCTACCAAGATGTGAGAGCAAAGAAAGACATAGTGCTACTTGCAGACAGTGAAAAACGGGGTGAGCTAGAGGTGATGTTGCAGGAGGGAAATTAAGAAAGAGAGAAGGCATGAGTCATGAGAGAATTTAGCAGGCTAGACTTCATGACAAGAATGTCAACATGGAAAAACATGATCTTTACAGAACTGACAGAGAGAAAAAAGGAGGCGCAGTGAGCATATGTCAAGAGATATTATGAAGCAAGGGAAATACTCATAATGGCTAATTTTGGCAGGCATAGGAAAGCAAAAATATATCTGCCATACACAATCAGGACATATCTGTACTGCGGTTTTTAATGGGAACTGAAAGTGTGTCCAAATGTCCATTTGAGACCCACAATCTACATAATTCAACGAAGGGACCAGGCTAGTTCACAGTGATAAAGTAAGACCACATGCTCTAAGAAAGCAAAGAACAACACAGGAACAGTTGAGAGACCAATCCAAATGAAAAAGAAGAAATGAGATCAACGGTGAGGAGTGCTGGTACAGAATATAGCTTCAATTAAAACTATCCCAAACTGAGGAGTTGAAGTTTGCTCAACTTGTACAGCAGGGGTGGGGAACGTCTTCCAGCCCAAGGGCTAAATTCAATTGAGGAGAAGCTCTCAGGGGCCACACGCAGTGGTGGAAGGGGGCAAAGGGGCCACAGACAAAAGGGGTGATGCCAAAAATACCAGAATATTGTTGCTTAAAGCTTGTTTGTGCCAGGAACTTAGGCGAAAGAGTTCAACCTCTTTGGATGAGGGGGGAAAACTGCACAAAAAGCCAGGAAACCACCGAATGAACAGTGGTTGGGGGAAAGGGGGTAGCCATCTGGGCAACCCTGAAGGGCCAGATTGGGACCCCAGGAGGGCTGGATTTGGCCCTCAGGCATGAGGTTCCCCACCCTTGATGTACAGTATATGGTTCTCCTTTTCAGTCTTTGTTTCCTCTCTTTGTATAAAATATAATACAAATCTAGGTGGATCTCTTCTGTAGTTTATGGCAACCTCCCCTGCCGCCTGTTTTATTTCTTGTGCAGTTGCATTTCCATCCAAGTTTGCAGCATCAATTGCTGCAGTTCAAGGCTCTTATGATAATGTTGCTGGCAGAAAGCGATAGACGTGCAAACCCTGCCCACAAGTCCTGAAGAATTTCCCAGATGCCCTGGCAGAGCCTGATGCATATGGATATGATTTTTTAAAAATGCGCCAAGGTTACAAGAAGAAGAAAACAATGGCAGTCAAATGCACTGTGTGCCATGCAAATAGGGTTGAAGTTCGAACTCAATCAAAACTATTCTAAGGATGGGACTATGTATTATATTATGAAAATGGCATCCCTGTGTCAACTTCTCCCTGTCTCTCCAATAACATGTGAGGTAGCATGTTGGAAATGTGGTTGGTTGCAGTTGGAAGAGGGAGAGGGTGGTGGGTAGTGGGAATTAGCTGTTTTGGAATGGGTTTAGATTACTTGTTCTGGTAGCATTCTTCCCAGATCTCCACAGCTGCCCTAAGATGTTCTGTTGCCCATGGCAAAGGACAAGCTGGTGCCTTCCCAGTTCCATGTACAAAAGCCGGTCAGACTAGCAGCTGAATCATACTTCAGCATTGGCAACAGAACAGCATCACAAAGAACAACCTGGAGAGGTTTGGTTATCGAGCAGTATAAAAATGAAATAAATGAATACAAATGAATAGCATCCCCTGCTGCAACTAATGGCAGCAGGCCATGGGGCACACACAGGTCTGTCCAGGGCCTGTCCCTCACCATCATCTGTCACCTGAGGCAGCTGCCTCATTCTGCCTAATGATAGGGCCAACCTTGCAGATCTTTATGAATTTGCTTCAGTTGTTCCTCAAATAAATACTCTGTTGTTAACAGGGGGTAATTGTCAGTGAGACCCATGTTGAACAACTACCTGATACTTACACCGTACTATTAGCACAAGGAGGGAGCAATCCTATATCCCCTGGATCCTATTTCTGGGGGACATAGGATTTTTCAGTTTCCTGGCTCCGAGCTCATAGACAGGGCTCTGAGCTTGGAGCCAGGAAAATGCACTCCCCCCCCTTCCCCCAGAGCCGGCACGGAGAGAACCACGCTGGCTGCTTCTCCATGCTTGTAAAATGGAACACACAGATGGGGAGAAGGGGTGTTCCCAGGGGAGGGGAGGGGAGGGGAGGGGAGGAGACCAGGGCAGCATTCCTACGATCTTTCCTATGGCCACTCCAGCCTCCTTCCCTGCTCCTCCCCGAATTGCCCATCTAGCTAAAATGCAGAGAGGCAAGCACAGAAGACTTGTAAGCCTCCGAGTTCGGGGGTTTACGAGTACCCAGGGCTCAGCCCATAGGATTGCGCCCTAAGACTTTGATGGTATAGTTCTACGTCAAGACATATTGTTTACTATATGGATCTATATACTGCTTTCCAGTGGGCTATCAAAGCAGTTTACTGAAACAATAAGAAAACATAAAATGCAACAATAAAAACAGTGTAAAATAATCACTAGGCAGCTATAATCATTCTGGCTCAGTCACCCTTCAGGGAAATCCTGCATGAAGAGGTAAGTCTTGAGCAGACATCTAAAGATCAAGACTGAAGACACCTGCCTAATGTCCTTGGGGTGCACCTAGCAGAGGGTGGATTCTGCAACACTAAATGCTCCAGTTACTCCTGAGGCAAACCTCAAGAGCATGTGGCATTGTCAGAAGTATTTCTCCTAAGGATCACAAGGACATGGACACACACACACACACACACACACACACACACACTGATGTATGCAGATGCTCTATGCATATACTGGACCACCCACAGAGCCCTAGATTAAGATTATAATCTCTTTCTCCTCCACCCTGAAGAGTAGATGTGTGAGGTGTCTATCAGTCAGCTGCAGCACATATTCCTTCTCCCTATTTGCTAGATTTCCAGTTTCCAACAGGGAAAGAGGAAACCTGAGCAAATGTGATGTGCTCATTGTTCAGGTTTAGTTGCTGTGGTGCCAGGTTGAGGCCCCAAGAGTCTACAATGTACATAACAGCCTGGGGCTAAGTGCACAAAAGGGACCGCATCCCCTGACATTGATGCGTAGTCAGGAAAGCTTTTAGTATTCCAACCTTATTTCTGTCATAGACATCCTCTACAAGGAAATATCTTTGTGCATCAGTATTTTCCTCTATGTAAAATGAGGACAATAACATTTTACTCTCCACTCTTGAGACTGAATTCATTAATACTTGCAGAACTATTTGAGCTCCACAAATAGAAGGCAGTATTGAAGTGCAAATTACATTATCTTAACAAAAGATGCCATCATTAGAATCAATGGAAGTTAAAATGAAATGAGACAAACTTCCTATTCATTTATTAGCATGTTGAAATGATTATCATCCCCATGTCAAGGCAGGAGAAACAATCATAAATAATGAAGGAACCCCCACTAATTGGCAGGGAGCATACCAAAATCAACTGCGTAGAAAAACCGTTGGCAATTGCTTGCTTGTGATATATATAAAGCAAATCCAAAGTAACAGAATTGTAGCAATGTCATAGCACTACATTTGCTAGCAAAATTTGGAAAGAAAACTGTGTTATTTTAGTTCCAGAATCCTACCCTGTGCATTCTGGTGGACACATCGAAATCCACCATGCTTTTGAAACATAAGCCACAAAGTTCCTTCTGGGCCAGGAAATGTTAATTGTTGTCAAATTTACATTGGCAAGTATTGCTTAGTCTCAAGATACTTGCAGTTTCACAATGTAAACATTGGTGTAACTTCACCGTGTTAACACTTTCATGCCAAGCCAGCTCCTGTAGTCACCAGTCCTTATAGTACTAGGTATGCCTTTGAGTAAAATAGACATGCTGTTCTTAAGACTGTAAATCTTGTGGCTTATGATGCCCACAAGCAAAACAATGCATGAAAGTCTCTTGAGCCTAATTTAATTAAACAAAACAACTGACAATATTGACATAATAGCAAAGTGAATTAAATCTGCTGAAACTTGAACAAGATGAATTTTCTACAGAAAATAAGAAATCCCCTGCTTGGAGCTTGGAAAACTGAACAGGGGTGGTGGGAGGGAGATTTTCTTTTGGAGATTTTGGGCTTCTTCACACAAAGCTTCTACCCTGCTATTGCGATTGCTCATTCATGGAAGTTTGTGGGCCCTTTAGATGACATCATGAACCTCCAGTGCATCTCCTGCACTAAATGACCCTTATTCTGTTTTTAAATAGATGATGAGGTATCAAATTACCCTGCTTGTGTTCCGCTTAAGTTCCCTCCCTGAAAAAGGAAAAGCCGCAAGAAGAGGAGCTAGATCAATGAAACATATGGAAGACTCAGATAAGGGGGAGGAGGAGGGGGAAGGGGGAAAGGAAGTACATGTAAAGGGAGTCTGTTGTGATCTTGCATTTAAAATGGAAGCAGAAAGCCCCGTTTTAAATGTGGGATTTTAGGTTGGTGTAGAGATGCGCTTGGTACCTTATTATACAATATATCACAGTGATTCCTTGAGCTTCTCCACACCAGGCTTTTTACTCTGCAACTTTAATGGAGCTTCTGCTTCTGGATTCTTTGTGGGATTAAGATTGGCTCCTTCACATGAATTTCCTTTTTTTCCCCCCCTGGCGATTACCTTTATCTACAAGTTCTCCTCAAGGTTGTTACCAGCTGCACTTGGTGAAAACAGCTATAACTACGGAAAACAATTACTAAAAGTAAAGCTTAATTAAAAACAGTGTTGTGTGCAAGGTTGTACTCTCTCAGGGTCGTTCTTTTAGTTCAATGTAATCTCAGAATACATGCATGTAAAATGGTGACCAAAAAACAGAACTGCCTTGCTTTAACCACATTGTATTGCTAGGGAAGGCTGCCTTCCTCTTTCTTAATTCTGGTGCCCCCTGGTGTCCTGGAGGATAATGGGAGTTGTAGTGCAATACATCTGGAGAGCACAAGATTGGGGAAGGCTAATCTAGCAGTATACCACACTGTCTCTCAAGGATTTAAACTTTAAAAATATGTAGGGCCTATTGAATTCACCTGGAATTACACCTAAGTAGACATGTATAGGATTATCCTGTAAGGCTGCAATCCTAGGTTTACACACTTGGGAGTAAACGCCATCAAACTCACTTGATTTATGAATAAATGTGCATAAGATAGGACTGCACATCCCACTAAATCCTGTGGAACTCATTTCTGAGTAAAACAGGCTTAGGTTCACAGCTGAAGTGCTGGATCATAGAATAAGTTTATGAGTCAAAGGATCATAGCATTAGAAGGGAGCCCGTTGATTAGTCAAGTCCTCTTTAGTGAGGGAGGACTTGCTGAGACACGAAAGAAACAGAAACTTTTTCTTCCAAAATTCCATGGAGAGAACAAAGCCTGCATTGATAGCAAGTGTCAACGTTGCATTGGTGAATTATTCATACAATGTAGTCAACGTTCTTCATAATGTTAGCCTAAATCTGGAGTGGCTGCCTCTTGTCCTTCAGTTCTTAAGATAGTGTGAACTATTGTCAACTCTCTTCTTCCTGACATCTTTATAAATACTTAAATTCTGAGCATATCCCTCTTCGTTAATTATCTTTTTTCTAGGTTAAATGCACCCCTTCACCCCGTATTCATAGGGCTTGCCTTGTAAAACTCTTCGGTATCTTCGTAACTATCCTCAGATGCCCAGAAACTAAAAATAGGAAGCTAAATGAGGTCATAGCAGCATGCTCAATAGATCTGTAAATCTTTTCTTGCATCCTCGAAACAATGTTCCTGTTGAATCAACCTAAAATGTCATTGGCCTCTTAAGCTATAGTACAGCATCATATTTACGCTATGGTCCAGTGCAGTCTTTGCAGAGCAGGAGAGCCTGTGTTTCTTCAGCCTATTGTAGACAGCATCCCTCCGTCCTCAGCAGAAAAGTGACCTGAATGGTCACTATGAGATTGATAATGAGATCCTTCACCTCTAGGTTACAGTAGATCCCCAGTTCAGCTACAGCATTAGCTAGTAATTATAATGCCGTCTGAAAATGATTTGGTAGCAACTAGAATGAAAACACATATGTTAGAACTGCGTTCTATATTTGACAGTTCTTCATAGTAGTGTCTACAGAAGAGACATGGAATCTATTTATTCACGGTTTTGCATTATACCATCTTTAAATCTATGTACATAAACCAGTCCAACTTAGTAATTGGCCATTTCTTTGTGTCAAACTTGTCCTAGAGCAGGTTTCTATCTAATACGTTGTGTGATGCCTTGGTTTGCTGACACAAGGTAGGCAAATACAACTAGCTTTAAAATGACATGAGTTGATCCAGGGATGCGCATGAAAAGAAAACACAGAATTTTGCTGGTTGATCTGAGCTGGATTGGCTAGTCATTATTCTCTGAGCAAGGTGTGTTTGGCCCTCCTAATTCACAATGGCATGAAAATGAGACCGTTTCTTACAACTTGGTTTAGGCAAAACTCTTGCATTCAAGTCTCTCTATTTTGGCCTGACACACAATTCCTTTGACACACAATTCCTAATAGATGTATGCCTCTACCTTACCTATATGCTCAACCAGGATATGACCTCATTTTTATTAATTTCTCACCCCCTCAGTCCCTGACATTTCCCACATTGAGCAGCAAAGTCTGAAGAGGGCTTCTATGCCTGAATACAGGTCTACAGCCTGCCTGACTTCTGGTTTGTTTTTGTTCCCTCCCCATCTTTCTGGAAACTCCACTGCCATCAACACTGTGTAAGCTCACAAGTTCCTGTCAGGTAATTTTGTGGATTTTTAAACAATGTTATTTTCTTTTAATTTTCAACTTGATGTACTTTTGGATACCTTTGGCATACCCCAAGTATGTAGAAACCACTACCTCATTTTTGGGTAGCTCTATTTTGCTTCCAAACTGCTAGGCACTCAACCGAGTTTACGATTAGAGGGAACATAGCAACAAAATGATGCTATGCATTCTCACCTCCTAACAGGGATTCTCCTTTTCAGGGTTCCAACTAGCCAGCCATGCCCTTCTCCATAATACTCCATCTCCCCACCCCCCGCCGCCCTTTTCCATTTTTCTTTTGTAGTTGACGTTCAACGTTCTATGGCTACTGAGCATGCTCAATCATCACTGAGATGTTTGTTGTGGGGGAGGGGGCTTTGCTGTTTTTAAAAACAATGTTTTGTGCTTCTGTAATCCTTGGCATTCCCCAGAGTACGCTGAGCCCTCCCTCTTGTTTCTCAGTGCCCCATTTTTGGCTACAGTTCTGTCAGCATTCAACAAGTTTGCTGTTAGATGGAGTGATGCTGCTGCAGCTAGAGTCACAATTTTCCAGCAATGCAATTTAAAAGTCTTGATGTTGTGAAACTGTGATTTCTACATAGCAAAAGCACTAGCTGGGGCCAGATCATCCAAACAGTGTTTAGTGAATTAGCAACTACTGTGCATTTACACCCCCTGCATCAGAAAACCAATACTTTAAACCAGATTTCCCTAACCTGGTGCCCTCCAGGTGTTTATGATTTCAACTCCCATCATCCCCAGCTAGCATGGCCAATGGTTAGGAATCCTGGGAGTTGTAGTCCAAAATATCTGGAGATGACCAGGTTGGGAACACTGCTATACATCCATTGTTAGTTAGCAGACACAGACTCTGAGCCAAAGCCAGCAAACAGAAACTATGATCTCACCAATTCTCTAACATCTTCCATCCGCAAATACTTGTCTTATAGAGGCAGTGAAGGGAATTTAAAGGCAACACTTGATAATGGTATATTATTTCGGAGACAGAAATGTTTTCCTGTGAAGATAATGTTAACATGTAATATTAACTTTCAAATATCAGAATGAAGAGTATCAGAGCATATACTGCATTTGCTCACCAGAAGTTTTATTAGTATATTAATATATATATATTATGTGTCAAGATGTAATGCTCTACTAAGATACACACACACACTATTGACAGAGATTGACAAGCACAATTGCAAAGTGTGAGAAACTGTGCTAAGAGAATAATTTGATGTGCAGTGCAATATAATACAATTTACTTGGAACCCACTCCAATTGCGTTCACTGGGTGTTACTCCCTAGTAAGTGTGTGTAAAATTGCAGTTTTAGCCAAGTATTGTCTTTGGATCAAATCTGTGAAGATCTGCACTTTTATTATCTACCTCTAACCGCTGTGCCCCTTCAAGGATCACTGCCTTGTTGTGGCGAAGGGGCTTGCGTAACTCAGTGAAGCCATAAGCTATGCCGTGCAGGGCCACCCAAGACGGACAGGTCATGGCAGAGAGTTCTGACAAAATGTGGTCCACTGGAGAAGGAAATGGCAACCCACTCCAGTATTCTTGCCAAGAAAACCCCATGGAACGTATCACAAGGCTAAAAGATATGATGCCGGAAGATGAGCCCCTCAGGTCGGAAGGTGTCCAATATACTACTGGGGAAGAGCAGAGGGAATTTCCAAGTAGTGCCAGAAAGAGTGAAGTGGCTGGGCCAAAGCCGAAAGGACACTCAGCTGTGGATGTGTCTGGTGGTGAAAAGAAAATCCGATGCTGTAAAGAACAATATTGTTTAGGAACCTGGAATGTAACATCAATGAACCAAGGTAAGCTGGAGGTGGTCAAACATGAGATGGCAAGATTGAACATCGACATCTTGGGAATCAGCGAACTAAAATAGACAGGCATGGACGAATTTAATTCAGGTGACCATCATATCTACTACTGTGGGCAAGACTCCCTTAGAAGAAATGGAGTAGCACTCATAGTTAACAAAAGGGTGGGAAAAGCAGTACTGGGGTACAATCTTAAAAACGATAGAATGATCTCAGTATGAATCCAAGGCAAACCATTCAACATCACAGTAATTCAAGTCTATGCCCCAACCACTGATGCCGAAGAAGCTGAGATTGATCGGTTCTATGAAGACCTACAACACCTTCGAGAACTAACACCAAAAAAAGATGTCCTCTTCATCACAGGGGATTGGAATGCTAAAGTAGGAAGTCAAGAAATCACCGGGATAACAGGCAGGCATGGCCTTGGTGTACAAAATGAAGCAGGACAAAAGCTAATAGAGTTTTGCCAAGAGAACACGCTGATCATAGCAAACACTCTTTTCCAACAGCACAAGAGATGACTCTACACATGGACATCACCAGATGGTCAATATCGAAATCAGATTGATTATGTCCTTTGCAGCCAAAGATGGAGAAGCTCTATACAGTCAGTAAAAACAAGACCTGGAGCTGATTGTGGCTCAGATCCTGAGCTTCTTGTTGCAAAATTTCGGCTTAAATTGAAGAACGTAGGGAAAACCACTAAACCATTCAGGTATGACCTAAATCATACCCCTTATGAATATACAGTGGAGGTGAGGAATAGATTTCAGGGATTAGACCTGATAGACAGAGTGCCTGAGGAACTATGGACAGAGGTCCGTAACATTGTTCAGGAGGCAGCAACGAAATCCATACCAAAGAAAAAAAAATGCAAGAAAGCCAAGTGGCTGTCTGATGAGGCTTTACAAGTAGCTGAGGAAAGAAGGGAAGCGAATTAGGAGTAGGCATTCAAGGTCCCAAGCAGAGATCTTTCATAGTCTTTGCTCTCCAAGATCTTTGAACTGGAAATAACAGGGTTGAGCCTATTCCAGAAGGAGATCTCAAGGGAACGTTTTGTGCAAAGACGGGCATGATAAAGGACAAAGAAGGCAGGGACCTAACAGAGGCAGATGAGATTAAGAAGAGGTGGAAAGAATACACAGAAGAACTAGACAGGAAAGATCTGAATGTCCCTGATAGCCATGATAGTGCGGTCACTGAACTTGAGCTGGACATCCTAGACAGTGAAGTCAAGTGGGCCTTAGGAAGCATTAGTAACAACAAAGCTAGCAGAGATGACAGTATTCCAGCTGAGCTATTTAAAATCCTAAAAGATGATGCTGTTAAAGTGCTGCATTCAATATGCCAACAAATTTGGAACACTCAACAATGGCCGCAAGACTGGAAAAGGTCAGTTTACATTCCAATTCCAAAGAAGGGCAATGCCAAAGAGTGTTCAAACTACCGCACAATTGCGCTCATTTCACATGCCAGCAAGGTGATGCTCAAAATCGTACAAGCTAGGCTTCAGCAGTATGCGAACCGAGAACTACCGGAAGTACAAGCGGGGTTTCGAAGAGGCAGAGGAACTAGAGATCAAATCGCCAACATTCGCTGCATCATGGAGAAAGCAAGAGAATTCCAGAAAAACGTCTATTTCTGCTTCATACGCTAAAGCCTTTGATTGTGTGGATCACAACAAACTGTGGCAAATTCTTAAAGTGATGGGAATACCAGACCACCTTACCTGTCTCCTGAGAAACCTGTACGAGGGTCAAGAAGCAACAGTAAGAACCAGACATGGAACAACCGAGTGGTTCAAAATTGGGAAAGGAGTACGACAAGGCTGCATATTGTCACCCTGCTTATTTAACTTATATGCAGAGTACATCATGAGAAACGACGGGTTGGATGAATCACAGGTCGGAATTAAGATTGCCGGGAGAATTCTCAACAACCTCAGATACGCAGATGATACCACCCTAATGGCAGAAAGTGAAGAGGATCTAAAGAGCCTCTTGTTGAGGGTGAAAGAGGAGAGTGCAAAAGCTGGTTTGAAACTCAACATTAAAAAAACGAAGATCATGGCATCTGGCCCCATCACTTCCTGGCGTATAGAAGGGGAAGAAATGGAAGCAGTGACAGATTTTACTTTCTTGGGCTCCAAGATCACCGCAGACGGTGACTGTAGCCATGAAATTAAAAGACGCTTGCTCCTTGGGAGGCAAGCTATGGCAAACCTAGACAGCATAGTCAGAAGCAGAGACATCACCTTGCTGACAAAGGTCCGTCTAATCAAAGCTATGGTTTTCCCAGTAGTAATGTATGGCTGTGAGAGCTGGACTATAAGGAAGGCTGAGCGCCGAAGAATTGATGCTTTCGAACTGTGGTGCTGGAGAAGACTCTTACGAGTCCCCTGGACTGCAAGGAGGTCAAATCAGTCCATCCTCAAGGAAATCAACCCTGAATGCTCATTGGAAAGACAGATACTGAAGCTGAAGCGGAAATATTTTGGCCACCTAATGCGAAGAGAAAACTCTCTGGAAAAGACCCTGATGCTGGGAAAGACTGAAGGCAAAAGGAGAAGGGGACGGCAGAGGATGAGATGGCTAGATAGCATCACCGATGCAATGAATATGAACCTGAGCACGCTCCGGGAGAGAGCGCAGGACAGGAAGGCCTGGCGTACTATGGTTCATGGGGTCACGAAGAGTCGGACACGACTGAACGACTGAAGAACAACAACAAACCGCTGTGAGCCTAGTAAGTCTTGGTACTTCTTAACACTCTCAGTAAACCTGTGTAAAGATGAGTGCTTGCAGTATCAGGGGTGTTTACACTCAATGGAGAACTTCGCAGTAGCTTACCCTTTTTATAGAGAGATAGCAATTTTTGCAGACAGAAGAAATTATCCATTTTGTTGGCAGAGCTCAACCAGATGTGCAAGCTAAGTAAGCTTTTGCTTTTCAGGTGTGTCAAGCTGAACCTGTTGTCAATACTGACTAAATGTTAAAGTTATTTTATGGTGTACATTCATCATACAATGCTTTTTCTACTTTCAAAATAAAATATCATAAAGAAATTCTCA
This sequence comes from Heloderma suspectum, assembly GCF_057233095.1. Classification (NCBI taxonomy): domain Eukaryota; kingdom Metazoa; phylum Chordata; class Lepidosauria; order Squamata; family Helodermatidae; genus Heloderma; species Heloderma suspectum. The sequence continues at coordinate 78,812,839 of NC_139462.1, forward strand.
TGAGTATCAAATACAGCAGATTTCTGCAGGGTGCATAAGATTTAAAAACAGAGCATATTCTGCTTCCTATAATAAGCTAAATATATGACTCCAAAGACACAGAAGCCACAGAACTGTTGAATAATAAGCTGGCATAGCTACATTTCTGAAAATAGATATATTTGAAATACTGCCTACTAATTATTGTGGAGATTGTTACATAAATACCAAAAATAAGAATAATTTTTTAAAAGACTAAAAAGTAGCCTTTAATAAAAGGGAAGCACTAGCTTAATTTTCCTGTGCCTTGAGCTTGCTGGGTTTTGATAAACTACTGATATGGTTTATCACCATAAATATTAAATAAAGGGGTGAGATTCAGCCACAGGTCTATCACTGCAGGAAACATAGGATTGAAAGGTAAACTGAACTTCTTAAATTAGTAACTCCATGGTGCAGAACACTGCTTGTGATGCCATAAAAGCCACACTGGTCACATTTATCTGTAACGTGAGTTGTATCAGAATGCATCCAATGTATTAGTCTCATGGCACAGGGCCATATTGCTTGGGGTACCTATGCCTTAACATACATCTAATGTAAAACCAACCTGGCCATTTGGATTACTACAGCGTAGACCCATGTGTCATTCCAAGCATAAAATGCAAAACAATTTAAAAAAAAAAACAAATTACTACCAAGGAAACACACTTTCATCCAGTAGCTCACAGATATCTGGCTAAGGTCTTGTCTATTTATTTATTTATTTATTATTGCATTTATATCCCGCCTTTTTTCCTCTTTCAAGGAACCCAAGGCAGCTTACATTCTCCTCCTCCACAAAAATAGGAATAGGAAGTACTGCACAATTTGAACAGTAGTATTTACTATGTTCCTGCTGTTCTCCTGAGATGCCACTTGTACTTCTAACTTGCGACAGTGGCCTTGGATACTGAAAGTGTGAGTTGATAGTGCTGGGGTAGACTCAACAGTCATGCTGCACATTGGCATCTATGACGTAGGGAAATGTTGTCTCGAGTTCCTGGAAGCCAAATTTAGGACATTTAAAGCCAGGATTCCCAAGGTAGCTTTCTCTGAAATGCTGCCTATTCCATATGCAGTACCAGCTAAACAGGTGAAGCTGAGGAGTCTCAATTCCTAGATGAGATGGTGGTGTAGAGAGGGTTTTCTAATTGTCAGGCACTGGGGAAGGTTTTGGGACAATCTGGGCCTGCACTTGAACTAGAATGGAACCAGGCTGCTGGAGCTTAACTTGAAAAAGGTGGCAGCACAGCTTTTAAACAGAACTCAGGTGGAAAGCCAATAGGACTTAGGAAAGGTCAGGTTTTAGTTCAATCATCCCTAAGGGATGAAGGTGAAAAGGTTTCCAATTGCCCAAATGGGGACGGGGTGGAAATAGGCCACAACTATACAGTAAAATATGATAGCCAGTCAAAAAGCCAGAGAGAAAATGCACATGCCAGAAACATCTGGAGAGAGACACCATGTATAGGAGTTTCTGTGCTAATGCTAGAAGCCTCTGGACCAATATGGGAGTGGTGGGTGCTTGGTTTTAATGGACAACATATAGTGGGCATAATGGAAACTCCTATGGAGAGAACCTATGGGATATAGTCATCTCTGCATATACTCTATAGCATAGGTGGGCAACATATGGCTCGCAGGCTGCATGCAGCCCTTGCAGCTCCCCAGTGTGGCCTCTGCCATCCCCTGAAATTCAGGGGGACTCCAAAAAAGTCTTACATATTTTTTTTTCCAAACAAAATGGCATCTGGAGCTGCTCCAGAGTGCCAGAGGGGTCAAAATTAGCTTTGGTTTATAAATCCCCTTATTTTTGGCACCCCTATGGGGTGTGTGGCCCTTGGGGCATGTCTGGGGGGCAACAATGGCCCTCAGACCTCCCGAAGTTACTCACCCCTGCTCTATAGGAAGGACAAGGAAGGGTATACTGGAGGTAGTGTTGCTATGTACATCAAAGAGAGTATAGCATCGAACATTCTAAGAATATTAAAAGGGGTAGATTACTCCAGAGAACTGCTGTGGGTGACAATATCAGGCCCCAAAGGTAATTTAGTACTGGGACATACTATCATCCCCCTGACCAAAACACTGAAGGTGATTTTGAGATGGAGAACGAGATCAGGAAGATATCCAAAGAAAAAAGTGTTGAAGTAATGGGAGACTTCAGCTACCCTCACATGGCCTGGACAAATGCATGTTCCAGTCATGGCAAAGAGGTAAAATTTTGCAGTACCCTAAATAACTGTTTCCTAGAACAGTAGGTCATGGAACCAAGCAGAGGGGAAGTGACCCTGGACTTAATCCTAAGTGGTGCCTCGCACCTAGTGTGAGATATGACTGTTGCTGTACCAACTGGAAACAGTGCCAACAGCGCTATCAGATTTAATTTATATGTACATGGAAAACTGTCAAGGAAGTCCAACACAGTTCCTTTTGACTTCAAAAGAACAAACCTCTAAAAAATGAGAGAACAGGTAAAAAGGAAGTTAAAAGGGAAAGTCAAGTTGGTCAAATCTTCCCAGAATGCTTGAGGGTTACTCCAAATCACAATAATAGAAGCTTAGCTAGCACTGGTTAGGCCTCATCTGGAGTAGTGTGTCCAGTTCTGGGCGCCACACTTTAAGAAGGATGCAGACAAACTGGGGAGGGTTCAGAGGAGGGCAACAAAGATGATCAGGGGACTGGAAACAAAGCCCTATGAGGAGAGGCCAAAAGAACTGAGCATGTTTAGCCTTGAGAAGAGAAGACTAAGGGGAGATAGGATAGTGCTTTTCAAGTACTTAAAAGGCTGTCACAGAGGGGAAGGCCAGGATCTCTTCTCCGTCATCCCAGAATGCAGGACACGGAATGATGGGCTCAAGTTACAGGAAACCAGATTCCGGCTGAACATCAGGAAAAACATCCTGACTGTCAGAACAATACGACAAGTCAAGTAGGCCTTAGGAAGCATGACTAACAACAAAGCTAGCGGAGATGACAGTATTCCAGCTGAGCTATTTAAAATCCTAAAAGATGATGCTGTTAAAGTGCTGCACTCAATATGCCAACAAATTTGGAACACTCAGCAGTGGCCACAAGACTGGAAAAGGTCAGTTTACATTCCAATTCCAAAGAAGGGCAATGCCAAAGAGTGCTCAAACTACCATACAATTGCGCTCATTTCACATGCCAGCATCGTCACGAAACCAGGTGCAACGTTTCCGAGAACTGGCCCCCTGGGCGCGGGCTATTCCGGACACAAAGGAATAGAAACGCAAACAGACAATAAAAGATGCAAAACAGGATTTTTATTTTTAATCTATTTTTATTTTATTTTTATAAATGAAATAAACAATACCAACAACATAATTGGAATCTTCAGTTTCCAACAATACAGTATTCTGAGGAAGAAAAAGGGAGGATAGCAAAAGAAGAAGGAAAAAAAGAAGAAAAAAAGGATTATATCTAAAAGCAAACCAAATATCCAAATATAAATCCAATTTCAGATTGTACCTATACAGCACTCTTCCAAACATTGCAGGTATTATTAAATCTTCAATCCGCTGCACCACAAATGGTGAACCTTATATTTCAGTGTCATAACCTCAGTCTTATAGCAAAGGAACGGGAGCAAACAATCCTTTTCCACTGGCCATATATTACCATTCAATTAACACATATTAATATTAAAGGTTTAGCCAGCAAAGAATAGTAATAATCATAATCCCATAATGATGTTAATAATAATAATAATAAAAAGAAAAAGAAATTTAAGAAAAAAACAAAAAACAAAAGCAAACCAGTTGTATATTTTAAGTAATATCATAAATAACAATATATTTATATGTGTACACACACATATATACACAAACAAGCATTTTATTACAATATAACATAAAAAAGAAGAAAACAGAAATATGCAAACATTTACTCTGGCATACTGCCTAAACATTTTATCAGCTATAACCCAAGCAGCACTTCAAAAGAACAGTAAAGATGGCTAAATTCCAACTCAGGAGGCTGAAAGAGTTGGTTCCCTTGTTTTAATTTTAATACCACTAAGGAATGACTCTGCAGCATCAGGACTTAAAAACCTTTTCATCTGGCCTTCAAAAAGAATGCAAAATGTAGCCGAATATTTAATATGATATTGCAGGTTAATTTGCTTTGCCAAACTTCTCACCTTGGTAAATTGCCTTCTTCTGTCAGCGATTTCTTTAGTATACTCAGGAAAGAGCATAATCTTGTCATTTGCTGGTCCCCAACAAAGCTCACCTCATTCTCTTGCCAGACACATAAGATAATTTTTTGTACCGACTCGTGAAAATTGAGCAATAACAGTCCCAAAAGTCCCTTTAGTGCCACGTATTGAACCATGATATGCATGCTCATTATCAAGTAGAAAATCACATGGTAAAACCAATAGCTCATGCAAAAGTTTATCCATAAATTCAGCCAAACATATATCGGTAGCCACATCTTTAATACCAAGGATACAAAGATTCGCTCTACGTGTGAAGGCCTCCAGTTGAGAAATTCGAGCAGACAAAATATTATGAGAAGCTTCCATGGCAGTTTCATGAACAGTAACCCAATCTTCAAGGGCATTAACCTTCTATTCCATCTTCTGAAAAGAGATATTAACCACTCGGGTTCTGTGGCTCGAGGGGGGGTGACAGGGGAAGGTCTCCCAGCCCAGAACTGGGTATGTCCGATTGGTGGGCGGGGGCGGACGCCTCGCCACAGACAACGAATGCCTCACTCTACACCTTTCATGTTGGTCTTGTTGTTGGTACCAGTGTACCCGCTGGTGCTTTCTTTGCAGATTGTAATCTATCAATAAATGTGGCCCTGTTTATCCCAAATTGATTGGTGTCATCTCGTCATTTCTCCCCTGTCCACTCGCAAGTGCCCTCACCCCGCGCCCGGCTTGCCTGGCCGTGGGGGGGGGGCTGTTGCGGGTGGTGGGGGGAGGATGGGACTTCGCCCCTGGGGTCTCCAAGGGGCGGGTCTAGCCGGCCACTATTTAGGCCGCGCTGCCCCGCAGCCTCCTCATTCTGGCTTTTCCAGCTCCCTCCCTCCCACCCTTACTGCAGTGTGGGTTGTTTACTGGTTGTCCTATTTTGGGGGCCGAGTAGGAATTTTGGCTCCTAGCCGCATTGGTCAGGCTTTGGGTTTTTTGCCTACTTTGCACTGCAGTTCTGACACTGAGCTGCATATGTTAAGCTAGCACTCAACGATATGAACTTCTGGTCACATAGCTGCACCGGTGGCTCCGGGCGGGCTCTCCACTGGGGGAGTGGCCAGGTGAGCATTCGTAGGCACCACTTCAGGTGACTGGTAAGGCCCGAGGCTTCCGGCTCAGGGTTTTGTGGCCGCAGTTGGGAAATACAGCTTACCTTTGAGGCCAACCCTCCTCACCCACTCGGGTTCTGTGACTTGAGGGGGGGTGACAGGGGAAGGTCTCCCAGCCCAGAACTGGGTATGTCCAATTGGTGGGCGAGGGCGGACGCCTCGCCACAGACAACGAATGCCTCACTCTACACCTGTCATGTTGGTCTTGTTGTGGTGTGCCCGCCGGTGCTTTCTTCGCAGATTGTAATCTATCAATAAATGTGGCCCTGTTTATCCCAAATTGATTGGTGTCGACTCATCATTTCTCCCCTGTCCACTCGCAACCTGCCTTCTTTGTCCTTTATCATGCCAGTCTTCGCACAAAACGTTCCCTTGAGATCTCCGATTTTCTTGAAGAGCTCTCTAGTCTTTCCCATTCTATTGTTTTCCTCGATTTCTTTGCATTGTTCATTTAAGAAGGACCTCTTGTCTCTCCTTGCTATTCTCTGGAACTCTGCATTCAGTTGATATATCTTCCCCTTTCTCCTTTGCTTCTCGCTTCTCTTCTTTCCTCAGCTACTTGTAAAGTCTCATCAGACAGCCACTTTGCTTTCTTGCATCTCTTTTTCTTTGGGATGGATTGAGTTGCTGCTAGGGATGTCAGAGAATTCCGCCACGGATCTCGGTGAGGCCGAATGCCAGTGCATTTGGCCCCCTGAACTCCGTGGTGGAACGGCCTGCCCCCCCGCCCCCCCATGGATCCCCCCCGGGACGAGACTCACCTGGGGCGGATCTTCCGGGTGACGGCGGCTCCGGTGGCAGCTGGTCTTCCGACTGGCTGCTGCCACCACCATTTCCAGGCTTATGTAAAAAAAAAAAAAAAAAAGACGTGATAGGCTACATAAAGATTTACGTAGCCTATCATGGCTAGGTTTTAAAAAAAAGAAAAAAAGACATGATAGGATACGTAAATCTTTACGTAGCCTATCATGGTTGGGTGGGTTAAAAAAAAAACTGCGTACGCAAATGGCGGCGGCTACGGCCGCCATCATTTGCGTTCCTTCTTTTTACCGTCTTAATCTACGTAAATATTTACGTAGACCATGACAGTGCAAAGAAAGCGGAACGCAAATAGCGTAGCAGGTGCTATTTGCGTCCCCTTTTGATTTGCCTTTTTAGCCTATGTACGCGGTTGTTTTTTTGTTGTTTTTATACCCAGAGCCCTCCGCGGCCAGAAATCCGGCTGCGGACGGCTCTGGCCTGGCTGGGCTTGGCCGGCTGCTCCGTGGAGCTGCCGCGGAGCACAGCCGGCCGTTCAAGGATTCCGGGGGGGAGGAACAGAGCGCCTCCCCCCCTGGCCAGGATTCCGGGGGGAGCAACGGAACGCCACCCCCCCACCATCAGCATAATCCGCAAAAGGTAAGTGATTTTTGTACATCCCTAGTTGCTGCCTCCTGAACAATGTTACGGACCTCCGTCCATAGTTCCTCAGGCACTCTATCAGGTCTAATCCCTGAAATCTATTCCTCACCTCCACTGTTTATTCATAACGGATATGGTTTAGGTCATACCTGAATGGTTTAGTGGTTTTCCCTACATTCTTCAATTTAAGCCGAAATTTTGCAAGAAGCAGCTCATTATCTGAGCCACAGTCAGCTCCAGGTCTTGTTTTTACTGACTGTATGGAGTTTCTCCATCTTTGGCTGCAAAGTACATTATCAATCTGATTTCGATATTGACCATCTGGTAATGTCCATATGTAGAGTCGCCTCTTGTGCTGTTGGAAAAGAGTGTTTGCTATGATCAGCGTGTTCTCTTGGCAAATCTCTATTAGCCTTTGTCCTGCTTCATTTTGTACACCAAGGCCATGCTTGCCTGTTATCCCGGTTATATCTTGACTTCCTACTTTAGCATTCCAATCCCCTATGATGAAGACGACATCTTTTTTTGGTATTAGTTCTAGAAGGTGTTGTAGGTCTTCATAGAACCGATCAACCTCAGCTTCGTCGGCCTCAGTGGTTGGGGCATAGACTTGAATTACTGTGATGTTGAATGGTTTGCCTTGGATTCGTACTGAGATCATTCTATCGTTTTTAAGATTGTACCCCAGTACTGCTTTTCCCACCCTTTTGAGTGCTACTCCATTTCTTCTAAGGGATTCTTGCCCACAGTAGTAGATATAATGGTCACCTGAATTAAATTCTCCCATGCTTATCCATTTTAGTTCGCTGATTCCCAAGATGTCGATGTTCAGTCTTGCCATCTCATGTTTGACCACCTCCAGCTTACCTTGATTCATTGATGTTACATTCCAGGTTCCTAAACAATATTGTTCTTTACAGCATCGGATTTTCTTTTCACCACCAGACACATCCACAGCCGAGTGTCATTTCGGCTTTGGCCCAGCCACTTCACTCTTTCTGGCGCTACTTGGGAATTCCCTCTGCTCTTCCCCAGTAGTATATTGGACACCTTCCGACCTGAGGGGCTCATCTTCCAGCGTCATATCTTTTAGCCTTGTGATACGTTCCATGGGGTTTTCTTGGCAAGAATACTGGAGTGGATTGCCATTTCCTTCTCCAGTGGACCACATTTTGTCAGAACTCTCCACCATGACCTGTCCGTCTTGGGTGGCCCTGCACGGCATAGCTTATGGCTTCACTGAGTTACGCAAGCCCCTTCGCCACAACAAGGCAGTGATCCATGAAGGGGATTTTGGACTATAGCTCCCACCATTCCTGACCATTGGCCATGCTGGTTAGAGCTAATGGTTTGTAGTCCAAAACATCTGGAAAACACCAGGGCCCCATCTACATGGCACTGCTTTCACCCTTCACTCTGTCGCAACTGTGCAGCATTTCAGCTTTGAATTAGCTTCTGCTGGGATACACTCGTGATTTACTGCACGCTTCCCTAACAGACTCCGCCGTACCCCTTTTTTTGCCATTATACTTTAATGCACAGCTGTGCAGTCCTGTGAGCATGGGGGTGGAATACTTCAGTGGCTGTTTTGTATTTTAGGGGTTCTGTTGTGTCTGTCCATCTTTCATTAGGTCAAAAGTAAGCTTTCTGTGCTCCTTCGTTTCCACACCATCTGTTTCTCAGTTCCCGAGCCTGAGATTCTCGCGACAGTTTGCACTCACAACCGTGAGCGGTGCATCACTCCAAAATGGTGGCCGGAGTGAAGTTGGTCCTCCCCCAAGACCCCCCCCCGCCCCGGCCCTTGGGCACTGAGTCCAAAAGCAACCATTGTGAAGGTATGAAGCTGCAAAAATGTGCAAAAGTGTGATTAAATAAATGAAAACACCCCTCTGTGCCTCTGTACCTGCGCAGCTGCAAAGAGATGGGGGCAGTAAACGGGCGTCACAGAGTGATGCAAGGACTACCCATGCCTACAAGACGTCCACTGCAAAATGCGAAGTTGGCTTGGGGAAGGGACAGGCTGCTCACAACCGCAGGGAAATCCGAAGCAAACAAAAAATGTCGCAGCAAAACGCCTCCTTGGGAATCCGCATTTTCCAGGAGAAAACCATGGATGGCTGCAAAGAGGAGGCTGCATCATCTGTCCCGAGGGACCTCGACTCACAGCCACCCTGAAGTAAAAGGCTCGTGTAGATTGGGCCCAAGTTGAGTGTTCTAGATCTTACTGACAATTTAAAAACAAACAAATCACTGGGTCCAGATGGTATCCACCTGAGAGTTCTTAAACTACTCAAATGTGGCATTGCTGATCTTATAACAGAAATATACAACACATCTCTAAGGTTGGCCTCTGTATTGGAAGACGGGCAAGTGCCCAATGTAACACCAATTTTTAAAATGAGATCCAGGTAATTACAGCTTAATGTCTGTTTGGGGTAAAGTGGTTGAAAGCAGATAAAATTATCAACATACCAAAAAGCAAGTCCTGCTGAAAAAGAATCAACATGGCTTCTGCAAATGAAAGTCCTGTCTCACTAACCTTTTAGAAGTCATTGAGAATGTCAATAAACAGGTTAAAAAGCATGATCCTGTAGACATTGTTCACTTTGACTTCCAAAAGGCTTTTGACAAAGTCCTTCATCAAAAACTCCTAAGCAAACATGGGATAAGTGGAAAGGTCCCGTTATGGTTACTGGTTAAAGGATAGAAAACCGAGAATAGGGATAAATGGTCAGTTCTCACAATGGAGGGATGTAAATAGTGGGATCCCCAAGGATCTGTATTAGAACCAGTGCTTTTAAACTTGTTCATAAATTATCTGGATTTAGGGCTGAGCAGTGAGGTAGCCAATATAAGGTGGCTAGAACAGAAAGGGACAGCAAAGATCTTCCAAAAGATCTGTCTAAACTGGGGGAATAGGCATTAAAATAGGCAAATGTGGTTCAATGTGACCAAGCGTAAAGTTATGCATATTGGGCCAAAAAATCCTATGCTGATGGGGTCTGAGCTGGCAGTGACTGGCCAAAGAAGAAATGTCAGTTCAGTGTGCACCAGGCAATTCCATGTTAGGGGTTATTAGGAATCAAACATAAAAGTGCCAATATCATAATTTCTGTATACAAATCTGTGGTGCAACCACATTGGAATCATGTGCTGTTCTGGTCACTGTACCTCAAAAAGCATATTGTGGAGCTAGGAAAGGTGCAGCAAAGGGCAACCAAAATTATTAATAAGCTGAAGCAACTTTTCTATTAGGAAAGGTTACAACTTTTGTAGCTTTTTAGCATAGAAAAAAGACAAGTAAAGGGGACATGATAGAGGTGTAAAAACTTATGTATGGTGTAGATAAAGTGGATAAGGAGAAGTTTTTTTCCTTTATCTCTTATAATACTAGAACCTGGGGTCATCCAATGAAGGTGAATGATGAAAGAGTCAGGACAGACAAAAGGAGGTGTTTCTTCACACAGCACATAATTAAACTATGGAATTTGGTACCATTAGATGTAGTGATAGCCACCCTATGGGATGGCTTTAAAAAGGAACTTCAATTCGTGGAGAATAATGCTATCAATGGCGACTAGTGATGATAGCTATATAATACCTTCTCATCAAAACCAGGTGAGGCCGTGGCTGTTCTGAACCAGTGCCTGGGCACGGTATTGGACTGGATGAGGGCTAATAAACTGAAACTCAATCCAGACAAGACGGAGGTACTGTTAGTGGGTGGTTCGTCTGCCCGGCTAGGTGATATTCAACCTGTTCTGGAGGGGGTTGCACTCCCCCTAAAGGATCAGGTTCGTAGTTTGGGGGTGCTCTTGGATCCAGAACTGTCACTTGAGGCACAGGTGAACTCAGTGGCACAGAGCACTTTTTATCAGCTTAGGCTGGTATACCAACTATATCTGGACAGAGATAGCCTAGCTACAGTTATCCATGCTCTGATAACTTCCCGTCTGGATTACTGCAATGCGTTATACGTGGGGCTGCCTTTGAAAACGGTCCGGAAACTTCAGCTGGTCCAAAATAGGGCAGCAAGATTGTTAACAGGGACTGGCCTGCGAGCTCATATTACGCCAATACTTTTCCAGCTGCACTGGCTGCCAGTCCATTTCCGGGCCCGATTCAAAGTGCTGGTGTTAACATTCAAAGCCCTTAACGGCTTGGGGCCAGGTTACCTGAAGGATCGCCTCCTCCCATATGTGCCTGCCCGGACCTTAAGATCATCATCAGCGGCCCTTCTCCGTGAGCCCCTGCCAAAGGAAGTGAGGCGGGTGGCTATTAGGAGGAGGGCTTTTTCTGTTGTGGCACCCCGGCTCTGAAATGAGCTCCCTGGTGAGGTTCGCCTGGCGCCTACGTTGTACTCCTTTCGGCGCCAGGTGAAGACCTTTTTATTTTCCCAGGCATTTTAGCTTTCTAAATTTTTATCTTTGCTGTTTTAAATCTGTATTTTAAACTCCTGTACTGCTGCTAGGTTTTATTGTGGTTGTATTGTTATATTGTGGTTTTAATGTTCTATATATTTTAAATTGTTTTATTGTGTGTTGTTTGGTTTTAGTTTTTGTGAACCGCCCAGAGAGCTTCGGCTATTGGGCGGTATAGAAATAAATAAATAAATAAATAAATACCTCCAGTATCAGAAGCAGTATACCTCCACATGCCAGTTGTTGGAGAACACAAGCAGGAGGGTGCAATTGCATTCATGTCCTTTCCAGAGGCATTTGGTTGGCCACTGAGTTAATAGAATGCTTAACTAGGTAGGCCTTTGGTCTGATCCAGCCCAGCTCTTCTTAAGTTCTTATGAACTGGAGCACCAAGACCAGGTGAGACTTCCACCTGCAAATGCAATCAATGGGATGCCTTATTTGTTCTGAACCTACCTATGGGTCTAATCCCCTGAGCTGAAAGGCAGGCTGTACAGGGGAGTCCTCGAATCTCTGGTGGGTTCCAAGCCACCTGTGATAGCCTAGCCCAGGCTACGGTGAGTAACAATTACTTCTGGATACTTGCATTTTGCTAGATTCTCCATTACCATTAATTAATTAATTACCATTAGCCAGTGAGGCAGCCCCGTAAGGAGGCAGATGGGGCGGGGTGGGGCACTAGCTAGATGCTGAGGGATGGATCTGTTTGGGTCATGCATGGCTTAAGCTAGCCTGTGTCAAACTAAGATTCAACATTCAGTCTGGTCACCTTCTGTACATAAAAGGGAAGGGGGCACCATCTTGTGCTCTGCCTCAAGCAGCAAAATACCTTGGGCCAGCCCTACCAGCATGGATATTGTTCTGCGACATGGAGGTAACCTTTAGCAGGCTTGTAAAAGTTACTGTGAGTTAATTTTAAGTAAGGCATAACTTCTTCCTTTGTTTGAGGCAGCGGCATTTCCCCCTGCGCCACTCCCCCCCCCCCTTAATAACTCCTTGATCTCCTATGACAGCTTATTCCCAGCCTAGGTATGTTTAGGCATTGCTACTATAGTTCCACGATGCAGTTCCTGATCACGCCTTTGTAATATGGGGATTTTCTCCCGTGCTGCCCAAGCCAAGACAAAGACGAGCAACCGAGAGAGCAAGGCAAAGCCGCGGATCTTCCTTCTTCTCACCTTGCCAGAGCTAGGAGCAGGAGTAGCAGCCTGGTATTTGCATAGCTCCTGAGAGGTTTACTCTTACAAATCCACCTCCGTAAAAGGACGTGTAGAAAAAAAAAAGGGCGGGGGAGAAAAGAAAACAGGCAGCCTGTCGCCTAGTTAATCTGAAACAACCCTTCGGGCTGTAAATCAGCCACGTGGAGCCTTTGGAGGCGATTTCCTGCTTCGTTTTAGCAAACTGGGCTGAAAGATTAGCAAGGGAGGGAAGACCAAAAACGCAAAAACGCAGACACAGAGAGACCAAGAAAAACCAGAATCCCCCCCCCCCGGGCGGGGGGGATATTAAAAAAAAAAGTTTGTGGGTTTGCAGGGAGGGAACAGAGCGAGCAGCAGGCGCCGCGAAAGGAGACGGCAGCGGCAGCTAGCAAAGACTGAGGAAGGAGAAGAAGTGAAGCTACAGGGGAGGGGACTGAGAGCAAGAGCGGGGCTCGGCGCCAGGCGCCTGCTTGAGCGAGCGAGCGAGCGAGAGGGAGGAGAGGCAGCGGCAGCAAAAGGAGGAGGGGAAGGGGGAACCACGCAGAGCTCGGCTCGGCGCAAGTGAGGAGCAACAGCAGCAGTCGCCGGGAGGGGGGCAGTAGCGGGAGCCCGGCGGCGGCGGCGGCGGAGGGGAGCTGGCCGGGCCGGGGCTGAGGATGCGGCTGAAGCTGGGCTTCCTCTTGCGCGCCGTGCTGCTGCTCGGCTCCTTCCTGGGGCTGCTGCTGCTCTGGTCGTCGCTGTCGCCCCGAGCGGAGGAGCCCAGCCCAGGGGAACGGGTTCGGGTGAGTCGCTACCGCGGGGCCGCCGACTGAGGAAGGGGGGGGGGTGCGGGCGCCTCTTCGCGCGTCGGGGAGCGGCGGCGAGGCGTCGCCGCACGGACCACCTGCCCGCCGGCCCTCGCTCCCGCCTGCCTCTCCGGCGCCGGGCCGGAGCCGTGTCCCTCTTCCTCTTCAACCGGGGTCGGGCCGGGAGCGAGCGGCTTCGGCGGCTGTTACAGCCACTGTCCAGGCTGCGGCCTGTGGCGTTGGCAAGGCCTGAGAAAGGGGACGTTGGCGGCTTCGGACGGGGTCCGTCGCGAGCCGGGGGCGCCCCCTTGCCGTCTGGGGTGGGGAAGGAGTTGCTTGGCGGTGAAGGACCCGTAAGGCAGCCTTGGTTCCTTTAGGTGCACTGCCTGCCTCCATGCGACCCCTGACTTGTTCTGGAGGCAGGACGTTGCCCTTAATAACCCCCTAATGGTGGGTCGGGAGGAGGAGCAGCCGCCTCCACCCTCGCTGCAGTTCCTGGTCTCCCCTTCTACTCCACTCCCCTGTAGTAAGAGGAGGTTGCCGGAGGGGTGGGGGTGCATCCAGTGTTTCTGGGTTGCATTCTCTTACAGCGATTCAGGCCCACTTATCACACTGATGTCATCCGCAAACGCACAGTTCTGTATCCATTAATTCAGAATATTTTACTATCCAGAGATATGTACTCCCAATAACGAACATATGTTGGAACCCCACGTCATCCATCTCAGTGCATCGGAAGAAGTGGGAAACTTCTCTCTTTAACTCCTGTGATGTGAGGTCCCATTTAAATGTGACACCAGGCAGAGAAGAAGAACTTAACCACAGGGCTTCGCAGTGGCATCTCAGTTAAACCATGTCATCACCTGCAGGTGTACTCCTAGCACACCAGGAATTGGTAGCACAGCAGGTGCTGCATTGGCATGCTGACGCTATACGCTTTCAGTCCAGTGCTTAGAGTCCAACTGAGTTCAGTGGGATATGTTTTCCCCAAAGTGTGTAGTGCTGTTGGAGGAGCTTTGAGAGTCTGTTTTAAAGGAGAGAGCGGGCTTGTGTAAAGCCTCAGGGGTAAATTCTTGCCTGGTGTCGTGTTTAATTTGGGCTTGAGTAAAACAGGTTGATGGTGTTAAGTAACTTTGAGTATGAATTCTCTGATGCCAACAAGCCTTTGTTAGGGTTGTCTACCTAATATAGACACTATCTTGTGCCTCCCGACACAGAAATTCAGCAGGTGATGCTTTTTACAACACATCTCCAATCCAGGAAAAGCTTCAGTGTTACATTTCTGTGTGTTGGGTTGCTGTTAAAGGCATAGGAGGCGGGCCACTAAAATAGTAGCAACCATACCTCAAGTTGGGGAAGGTTGTAGATGGCTCCTTATATCATAAGTGTGCATGATACAGTTGGAGAAAATGTGGATTGTTTCTTCTTGAACAAAGTAGAATCAGCTGTGCATGCACGCACTTTCTGGACACCCTTAGCTGTGCTTGGCTTTTTGCACATTAGCTGGATTTAGCTTCCTTCACATTAGTTACTAGGTGGCACTGTGTTTTTATTTTTAAACTTAATGGCAAAGCTCTGACTCAAAGCACATGAAGTCAACATAATTAACACAACATTTAACTGCTAATGGTATACACTTTGTTTTGCATCCCATCAGCCTCAGGGTTTCTTTTGGTACAGATCCAGCACCTCTGGAATTCTCTCCCTCTGGAAATACAAATAAGGGCCCAAGTGTAGAGAGTGCTGTAAACAGTTTCTCTTGTCTGAGTGTTTTTTTACTTACTAACTAAATAGATGCTTAAGAAATTGAAAAAGGTTTAAATATTGCCTTGTTTTGAATTAGTCTAGTGTCTCAGTGAAGACTTGTACGTTACTGTATGTTAAAACCAAAGCAGGAACGGGCAAGTTGTTCATTACTGAGAATCACCAAAAACAGCACCATAAGCCAAAATACTATAGCAAATTTTAATAACTTATATGGACATAATAAATACAACATTTATGAGAAAGTAGGAGCCACCAGATTGCAGCTCTCTGATGCTATGTGAGCCTGAATGTGAGGCATTTCATTTTCATAAACAGGTCATCTTGAAATGCCAGGAGTGGCAGGTTCCTTTCCACTAACTGAATATTCCAACTGCTTGGAGCAATAAAGAGGCTTAGTATTGCTGAGTACAAATGTTAATTACCATGAGGCAGATCTGCATAGCAATGAGCTTGGTAATTATGAGATTTGAACACAAAATATCTTAGATCATTTTATTTGTCCTTTGGTTGATAGGCATTTTAAACATTGGGTGCATTTTCATGCTTTGGATTACAGTAATGAGGCCTACAAACGTAACTTTTAAAAAATATGAAAGCTCTGGGTCTTAGATTCTGAGAACTCTGGGTTTCACAGGCTCTGTTCATGTGAGCAGTGGCTTCAGTCATACGACCTCAACGTACTTGTACCCCTGTACTCGCGTATCGTTGACAGATAAGTTAAAGCAAGGAGGTAGCCAAGTATGGATTTCTTACTTGTTCACAAGAATGTTGCTAGAGTATGGGTTGGTTCATACCTTCCTAGAGAGCGTCTGTCCACT
Source organism: Heloderma suspectum (assembly GCF_057233095.1). Taxonomy (NCBI): domain Eukaryota; kingdom Metazoa; phylum Chordata; class Lepidosauria; order Squamata; family Helodermatidae; genus Heloderma; species Heloderma suspectum. Next base: position 78,828,585 of record NC_139462.1, read on the forward strand.
ATAAGAAACTGCTTCCCCTATGGGAAACAGTAGGGATGAGCTTGAAGACATCTTCACATGACATCCAAGATAGTATTTTTCTTAGGAGGAAAAGGCTGTCCTCCTGTATATAAAGAACAGAGAAACAAAGAACTCTAGGAAGCTGCCTTATACAGAGTCAGACCATTGGTCCATCTAGCAGGATTTTGCACTCCAGGGTTCTGGCAGATGTCATTCCAGTCACCTGGTACCTGATTGTTCTAACTGAAGATACCAGAGGTTGAACTTGAGACCTTCAGGATGCCAAGCATGTGCTCTTCGGTTGAGTGAAGGCCTTTTTCCCAAATCATCCCTAAAGAAGTATTTAGTGTTGTTGGCTTTTCTTAGTATGAGCCCAGTCAGAGACTCTTGTAAGTGACACTCCCTGCAGTACAGCAAAGCACATGTTTTGTAAGCTGTCAGGCCAAAGCACCTATGGAAATCTATTTCTGGAGAAAATTGCATATAAAATGGGCAGTGCCATTGTGTCATCTTCCTTAATGTAGCAATTTAGGCATTAAAAGTAGCTGAATCAGTTGCTGTTTGAAAAGTGCTGTGCCAGAATTTTCAACACAATAAATCAGTGGCATTTAAAAATGGGTATGGGTCATAAAGTAAAACCGCTGTGTATTCTCACTTTTATGAAACTCAATAATAGAATTATAGAAGGGTCTTTGTAGCTATTGCAGAAATGTTTGATGTCTACTGTGCTGTCTTCACTATTGTGGAGAGAAAGTGCTGAATGACCTATCTGGTGGAAAGCAAGACTTGAGTTGCCAGGATGTGGCCTTAGGCTTGTATCTCGCCTACTCCATGCTGAACTGAGCAGGGTGGATTAATCACGATTAAAAAGCCTGATTAATAATTAATGTTCTAAAGTATATAAGATGAAACTTTGGATTTCTCTGGAGAAAACCTTGATTATCCTAGCTGATCATATCTACAATCCCATACAGTAGGATCCAGTTTTGAACACTGGACTGGCCTATCCTGGGTTGTGCTATGTGTCTATAAGCATTCAGTACAACAAGACTATTTTTCTGAAGGGTAATTGTATAACAGAGAACAATCTGCTTTTGGGGCAGTGTGCCATGAAATTAGTTTACAAGTAGTTTGCTGAAGAAATAACATCCTCACCAATGTGTTCTACATATGGGCAGAGCACTGATCATGATAGGCGATAGGTGCAATTCCAGCTTTGTATGGGAAAAATCTCTCTGCTGCCAATATAAGACATGGGAAGGAAAAGCAAACCTCAAACAGAGACATAAATCACAGCTTTGTGACACCTGTATGGCTTGTGAAATCCTGGACAGCTGAGTATTTTGGTTGCAGAATTTCCTCTTAAATTTGTATCGCCAGCAGCTTGTAAAAATGGTACTCTGTGAGACCAGGCCAAGGAAACAAATTTGCAGGTTCAACAACTGTGTGAACTTTTATAGAGAATAGCTGTAGTTTAGAATCTATATCAAACCAAGGCATTGTTTTTTCCAAATGGGAGATGAATTATTTCTCCATTGTGACTGGCCTTCATTCTATAGGCTAGGCTTCAGAGTGAGAAAGGTGGCAGTGACTTCTTCTTCTTCTTTTGCAGGGTTGTTGTGAGAACAAGCAAGAAAAAAAATCATAAAGCAGCTCTCCATTAAGGAGTTGATACAGTATGCTGTTAAAAAGGATTAGGGCTGGGGGGGGGGGGGTAGTGGAAAGCAACTCCAGCATGTTTTGTGCATGTATATCTCCCTTCCCCTCAGTGTGAAGACTTATCCATGTAAACTCATGACATTTCCATTTAAAATAGTTGAAATCTGTTTTTAAAATGGGATATATTAGAAGTGTTAGGGTTGTATAGCCCTGTGTAGAAGAGAGAACTTATGGTCTGTGCCAATGATATTAAATGGGTGTAATGTCTTCTGAGAAGAGAGCATATCTGAAAGCTAGTTTGATGAAGGGTCTAAAGGCAGGGTTGTGACTAATTTTCAGGGCAAAACTAGGTGTTATGTGGGAGTTCTATTTCCAGCATCTTTTTCCTCCTTAAAAACCAGCTGTGGGATGTGTGTGTGTGTGTGTAGTTTTCATTAGGGGGTTAACACACTGATTTCTTCACTGATTTCTTCTCCCTCCCCTTCCTCCAAAGCTGCTATTAACTGTAGATTGATGTGGGGCAGAAGATTAACACCCTTGCTCCCACAGCTGCTACTACTTTCTTTCTTTTTTTTTAGTAAAAGGATTTGAGGAGTTCCAAGCACAGAACCCCCCTACAGAACATCTAGTTTAGCCCTCAACTGCTTGGCTCTGGCTAGCAGCAATTGCTTCCTGGGAACTAGTAAATACGTTTTTTGCAAACTCAAGGGATGGGTTATTGCTTTTTAAGGCAGTTGATATGTCACAAATATGTTAGATATGTGGGTACAGACAGGCTGCTAACCATTTTTGTCTAATTATTGACAAGGATGGAATAAGGTATACTGGAGGTGTGAGAGCTTATGCTAACATCATGCTCATATACTATTTATTATCAAGATGAAAATATAGGATTGATGTATTTGCATAAGCATCATATTCACTGTAATTACATGTAGTATTCATTACAATCTCTCTATAAAAGTGATCTGTCAGCTTTAAAAAATGGAGTGGTGAGGGGTGTTAAACTTTGGGGGATAATAACACTGATGATGAAACATTGAAAACGATTGCAAAGTAAGTCTTAACTTCAGCATCAAGGCTGTAATAAATTTAAATGTCAGGCAAAAGCAACAGGAATACTGATGTGTTTCCTTGAATGCACACTTTTAGCTTCATTTAAGCAGTGAAAGCCATCTTGGGTCATTTGTAAGAAGTCTCACGTCACTGCTCCCAACTGAGATTATTAAAAAAAACACCCAACCACACTCACCCTATAAGAACAGGTCTGAAATGGGAAGCAGTCCTTACACATTCTTTCCCTGATTACTTTCAGGGTGTATACAAAATTACCTGCTTGTCACTTCAGTGGTTATCTATTTAGCCATAGGGTGGGTAACGGCATTCTCTTGCTAGAAAACGTTTAGTGAAGGGTTGTCCACCCCAAATTCTCAAATTTTGTTTGGTTGATATATTTCCAGATAGGCACAAGAGCCAGGGTTGGCAACTAGTTTTGCTGGATATCTATTGGGCTTGGTGAGTCCACTCACCCCCACAACCCATTCGGCCTCTCAGGAAATCAAACTGCCCCTTTGACACATTCTTCTCCCTTTGCCAGCTTTCCTATAGTACTGCCTAAAGTGGATTTGGGGATGAGAGGGAACAAGAAACAATACAGTGCAAGGAAGGGTGATATGTCATGGAATAAATGTGTATAAACTGGGTTTTAGTTAAATGAAATGGAAATAATGGTCAGTCTTGGAATTGGGAGAGCAGACCTTGACTCAAATCTCCATTCCACCATGAAGCTCACTGGCAGACCTTGACCCAGTAGCTGTCTTGCCACATAAGCTACCCCATAGGGTTGTTGTGATGATAGCATTGTAGGAGTAAAGAACCCTGGTTATCCTCCCACCAAAGTACCTTGGAGGAAGGTGGGATACAAGAATAAGAGAACTCAAACTTTATGCTTTCCCCCATCTTTCTGCAATGTCACTACAGTTTGGTAGGTCTCCAATATAACACCTTTGCTGTCTCATGTCCAGGATTCAAAGTTCCAGGCATGGTGTTTTGTTTGTGCATTTGGACTTTTCTGGCTGTCTTTCCCACTGCAGTCCTGGTATCCCATGCCACCCCAACAGCTACTCCTGAAGATTGGACAGCCCTCAAGAGTGATTCAGCATGGCAAAAGGGGATGCAGCTAGACGATAAAATTGGCTGCTTCCATGTGTACATGTGCCAAAGACCTTTCTGCTCAAAGTTCACACAAGATTGTTTGGGATTATGGCTAATTATTATTTCTGTTTGCATTTCATTGGTGCTAACAAAATTATTTATTAGCTATGAAAAATGTTGCAAAATGACATGTTCTTAACAAAGTTGGAGATATCCCAGTCATATCTGGACTCCTGAAAATATGCTAGCACCTGGAAATGTAAAATTGCAATTCAGTGCACACTCTCTTGGGAATCAGCCCCCACTGATCACAGTGGGATTTGCTTCTGAGTGAACATGAAAAGGAATGAGCTGCATGGTTTTTTCCAGGTCAGTATAGGTCTGTTATTTATTTATTAATTTTAAATTATTTTTAGGCCACCTTTAAGGGTAGAACCTTCTCAATACAGCCTACAAGATAAAACAAAGCAAAAGTATACAAAAACAAATGGACAATAAATAAATATAAAATACTATAAAAACGGATAACAGTAAAACTACAGCCCAAAGATTATAAAAAGGCCAGTGAAAACAAGTGGGTCTTCAGAGACTTCCTGAAGACCTGCAAAGAAGGGGAGGGACAGAAGCTGTTTCCAGAAGTACAGGGCTGGGAATTTAAATATTTTTACAGCTAATTAAAAATATATTTAACAGTAATTTGGGAAGGTAGCTTCTTGTTGAGGTGCGCTTTAATTGTTTTAGAAGCAGCTACATATGACTTAATTAAATCAGAGGTGGCCCAAAGAAGTCAGTCATAATTTTACAAATCTTTTAGGAAGCGGCCTTTGAGGTACTTTAATAGTGAATCCAATTCTTACAGCTATTGTTTGTTTATGACTGTATAGTAAAATTTGAATTGTGATCTTCAATGCTGATATACCACTCAAGACTATAAAAGAAATGTCATGCAGCTCTGGAACAGCAATAGGGTTTTCTTTACATATCTAATATATTAGGAACAGACTTACTAAATATGTCCCAATATATTAGCTTTGTAAAGAAAACCGCTAGTTGTTCCAGAGCTATACTATTTATGTAGACTATCAGTCTCTCTAATACTGAACTCTGCTAGTGAGTGCCAACAGGACTGTACGCAAAACAGGACCACTGAGAAACCAGAGGGAGCTATCAGCATGCTCAAGAAGATCCCAGGTTTGCAGAAGGTTTTTTTTTTAACTATTTTTAAAACCTCATCTGAAAAGCTGTCCAATGAGGACAAAACGTGCTCAGCGCTCTCAAGAAACTGGGGAATGTTGAGTGTCAGTTGGAAAAGAAAAGCTGTGGGAATATGGGACTTATTCGACTTCCTTGAATCCTTAATAGCTTAAGCTATCCCTGAACAGGTGAACTCTTGTTAGGGGGTTAAGATATATTGCCACATTTTGTTTCAGGATATACTTGTTTTCTTAGATTACACTGTAGTTCCTTAGATCTGTTGTTGTTCAGTCGTTCAGTCGTGTCCGACTCTTCGTGACCCCATGGACCATAGCACGCCAGGCCTTCCTGTCCTGCGCTCTCTCCTGGAGTGTGCTCAAGTTCATATTCATTGCATCGGTGATGCTATCTAGCCATCTCATCCTCTGCCGTCCCCTTCTCCTTTTGCCTTCAGTCTTTCCCAGCATCAGGGTCTTTTCCAGAGAGTTTTCTCTTCGCATTCGGTGGCCAAAATATTTGAGCTTCAGCTTCAGTATCTGTCCTTCCAATGAGCACTCAGGGTTGATTTCCTTGAGGATGGACTGATTTGACCTCCTTGCAGTCCAGGGGACTCGTAAGAGTCTTCTCCAGCACCACAGTTCGAAAGCATCAATTCTTCGGCGCTCAGCCTTCCTTATAGTCCAGCTGTCACAGCCATACATTACTACTGGGAAAACCATAGCTTTGATTAGATGGACCTTTGTCGGCAAGGTGATGTCTTTGCTTCTGACTATGCTGTCTAGGTTTGCCATAGCTTTCCTCCCAAGGAGCAAGCGTCTTTTAATTTCATGGCTACAGTCACCGTCTGCGGTGATCTTGGAGCCCAAGAAAGTAAAATCTGTCACTGCTTCCATTTCTTCCCCTTCTATATGCCAGGAAGTAATGGGGCCAGATGCCATGATCTTCGTTTTTTTAATGTTGAGTTTCAAACCAGCTTTTGCACTCTCCTCTTTCACCTTCAACAAGAGGTTCTTGAGATCCTCTTCACTTTCTGCCATTAGGGTGGTATCGTCTGCATATCGGAGGTTGTTGATAATTCTCCTAGCAATCTTAATTCCGACCTGTGATTCATCCAACCCGGCATTTCTCATGATGTACTCTGCATATAAGTTAAATAAGCAGGGTGACAATATGCAGCCTTGTCGCACTCCTTTCCCAATTTTGAACCACTCGGTTGTTCCATGTCTGGTTCTTACTGTTGCTTCTTGACCCTCGTACAGGTTTCTCAGGAGACAGGTCAGGTGGTCTGGTACTCCCATCTGTTTCAGAATTTGCCACAGTTTGTTGTGATCCACACAATCAAAGGCTTTAGCGTAGTCAATGAAGCAGAAATAGACGTTTTTCTGGAATTCTCTTGCTTTCTCCATGATGCAGCGAATGTTGGCGATTTGATCTCTAGTTCCTCTGCCTCTTCGAAACCCAGCTTGTACTTCCGGTAGTTCTCGGTTCGCATACTGCTGAAGCCTAGCTTGTAGGATTTTGAGCATCACCTTGCTGGCATGTGAAATGAGCACAATTGTGCGGTAGTTTGAACACTCTTTGGCGTTGCTCTTCTTTGGAATTGGAATGTAAACTGACCTTTTCCAGTCTTGCGGCCATTGCTGAGTGTTCCAAATTTGTTGGCATATTGAATGCAGCACTTTAACAGCATCATCTTTTAGGATTTTAAATAGCTCAGCTGGAATACTGTCATCTCCACTAGCTTTGTTGTTACTAATGCTTCCTAAGGCCCACTTGACTTCACTGTCTAGGATGTCCGGCTCAAGTTCAGTGACCGCACTATCATGGCTATCAGGGACATTCAGATCTTTCCTGTCTAGTTCTTCTGTGTATTCTTTCCACCTCTTCTTAATCTCATCTGCTTCTGTTAGGTCCCTGCCTTCTTTGTCCTTTATCATGCTAGTCTTTGCACAAAACGTTCCCTTGAGATCTCCGATTTTCTTGAAGAGATCTCTAGTCTTTCCCATTCTGTTGTTTTCCTCAATTTCTTTGCACTGTTCATTTAAGAAGGCCTTCTTGTCTCTCCTTGCTATTCAGTTGGGTATATCTTCCCCTTTCTCCCTTGCTTTTCGCTTCCCTTCTTTCCTCAGCTACTTGTAAAGCCTCATCAGACAGCCACTTGGCTTTCTTGCATTTCTTTTTCTTTGGGATGGATTTCGTTGCTGCTTCCTGAACAGTGTTACGGACCTCCGTCCATAGTTCCTCAGGCACTCTGTCTATCAGGTCTAATCCCTGAAATCTATTCCTCACCTCCACTGTATATTCATAAGGGATATGATTTAGGTCATACCTGAACGGTTTAGTGGTTTTCCCGACGTTCTTCAATTTAAGCCGAAATTTTGCAACAAGAAGCTCATGATCTGAGCTACAGTCAGCTCCAGGTCTTGTTTTTACTGACTGTATAGAGCTTCTCCATCTTTGGCTGCAAAGGACATAATCAATCTGATTTCGATATTGACCATCTGGTGATGTCCATGTTCCTTAGATGTCCCCCCCCAAAAAAGGTTATAGTACCTGTTCAGTGAACTGAAGTTTTATGTGACTGGTTTATGTGGCTGCTTTATTTTTAAAAGTAAGAACTTGGAACAGTGCTCACATAATACTTGATCCATTGATACTTGACCCATGTGTAGATGTAAATGTTGTTGTAATAACTTGAGTATGCATAGATAAAGCTTGACCAAGAAGACAGGTAAAATTAACAAAGACGATGTGTTGTGCTTGTTCTGAAGGGGGTAACAAAATCTGGAAAGAAAAGGGGGGTTAATTACTTCACATTGATATAGCACTTTTCCTGAATACTGTGGTATTTTATATTTCCCAATTAATCCTTATGATAATATTGTAAGGTAGGACAGGATGACTATCACCATATTATAGATGGGGTTCTGAAGCTGAGAGAGAGTGCTAGCCTAAGGCCATCCACAAGTTCATGTTTGAGGTCAGGTTTGAACTTTGTCAGACTTGAACATATTGTTAAAATGGTGTCTCTCAGCTCATTTCCAGAAGTTTTCCTTTATCCTATCCGGTTATTTTATGAAAGGTGCTGTTTGCACTTTTATAGACTGACCTTATTAATGTAGCAGAACAGGCTAAACTGGTTCTACTTTAGCGGGCTCCTCAAAACCTTATTTTGAACTTTGTAAAATAGGACACAGATCCTGGCACTTTGCATTCAGAAGTGCTAGCTCAATTCAGTAAATTTGTGAGTCATCAACGTGCAGCAAGAGTTCTCTAATGTTTTCCCCTTTACTATTGTTTTACCATTGAGGTGTGCTGGGCTATCAAGCAAGACATGAGTTTCATGCAACATACCTTCATGCCTGAGAGTAATACAACCCATATGTCAACTGATTGGAAAGAGTGTGATAGGCATACTACAGTATACATTCTTGTGAAGTCTCATTGCATTTAAACAAAGTTAAAGGTAACACTTTCAAAGGACATTGGTAGCATCGGGCATGGGGGAATCCTTTCAGTTGATGCTGAGAAAGGTTAGGGAACTACAGGCATCTGGCTGTTCTTTTGAAGTTGCTACCAAGTGTCCATTTATAAGATCTTTCACGGAATATTTTTAAATGTCAGAGCATAGAATGATGAAATTCTCCTCAGAAAGTTTCTTCTTTGTTTTTGTGAGGTTTGTTTATAAGCCCTATTTCTCATTCAATGAACATTTTGGATTGAACTTAAAAAATGGTTTTAGATATAAAAGGAAAATTGCCTTTAAAGAACAGTTGAATGTCAGATAAGACGGGAAGTTGCTTTTTTACAGTGAGATTGAGTAATACTGTGTGGAATGAAATTTTTGTTTGTAATGTTAGTCTTTTAATACAGACACTGAACATCCTTCCTTTCCATGTTTTATCTGTCTCACTCTGTAGGTAGTGCAGTTAGCTATTGTGTATGACCTCAGGCCCTTAATATCAGACATAAGAGGATTCCATTCTGTTCCTGAAATCCTTGCCTTTTGGGTAGATTGATGAGAGGTGCTTAACAATATTTTTGTGTGAGATAAACAAGGTGGTTCAGTGTATAATGGAGGCAAAACCATGAGGATTTGAGGCTGCAAGCTTAAACACACTTAATGAGGAGCAAGCCTTGTTGAACACAGTGGGACTTAATTCTGACTAAACATGCTGTTAGCGTTCTTTAATATTCAAATAGAATAGTGCAAGGCTATAGGGAGTATCTTCAGAAGCTTCAAAGGATGACCGACAGTGGTATTAAACTGATAATCGAAAAGTGACCATTGTGGAAGACCCTTGTCTTGATTCATTCTTATTCTGTCCTTTAGATGAAATGCAATATTAGTGACATATATTCTTTACATGAAATATATACTAATTCTGGTACAAATAGTTAATCTTTCTTCCATATGCTGCCTATGTAGGTGTGATAGATGTGTAACAAGTTGTACTTGGTATGTGCCTTTTCCACAGGACCTTTCCAAATATGTGAGATGCTTCTCTACTCCTTTTCCACACCCTCCAAATCATGCCTTGGCAGAATATTTATCTCTTGACACGTGTGTGTGTGTGTGTGTGTGTGTACACACACACACACACGCACACACACTTTTTTATTTGTCTGAAGCCCAAGAAAGTTGGGAGCAAGCCTCAAGCTGTGACTAGGTTTAGGCTGAGTTCAGACACACACTCAAGGGTTGAGTATGGGTTGAGTGCAGGTTGTTGTTGAAATGTGGGTTAACACATTGGCTGAACTCAGCTGTGCTAACAAACCATGAAGAGAACCCATGGTTTGTTGTTGGGTTGTGAACTGCGGGTTGTTAGTGTTAACAAACCATGGTTTGTGGCTGGGTTCAGACAATATGATAACTCACATTTCAGTGATAACCCACGGTTCAATGACAACCCACACTCAACCCATACTCGATCTCGGAGCGTGGGTTATCGTGTTTTCTGAACCCAGCCTTAGAGTCAATCTTGTTAAGTGTTTGGGATCTCCACTCATAAGAGAGGGTTGATTTGTGGCTTCATAAAAGAGTATGCTTTGATCGAGAGCTGGATCAATTGCTATATTACTAGGGAGATGAATGTCATTATGATGGGCAGGCCTGTATATTATAGGTCACCTATTGTTCCCTCTGACCAGTTACAGCCCACTTATTAGTCTGAATAGCCTTGTTGTAGATTCTGTTTCTTGCTCTAGAATAGCCTTATTTTAGTCTGAATAGCCTTGTTTTTAGCTTCTTTTAAATGGGTTTTTCTCTGGATGTGTGAATGCTGGCAGAGGACAAAATGAGATTAACAGTGCAGGCCTATACATGTCTACTAAAAGTAAGCCCTACTGAATTAAGTGGGACTTATTCCCAGATAAGTCTGTATAGGATTGTACGTAAGTGTCAGAATTGTAGACCTCTCGACAGTATGGGCCCTCTGCATTTTCGAAGATTGATCACATCCAATTTTAGATGTGTTGCTGTTATAAAAAAGATCATATCCCTGAACCCTCATAAATCTGGCTAGCAAGGACTTCTCTCCATGAAATAACCGTCATACAACAATTTTCAATGTCCATATAGATGCACTGTCTGAAGCATACATATGCACAGCAGTAGGTTGCAAAAAAGCAGCTATTGTCTAGGCTGTCTTATCTTTTCTTGTCCTCAGACTCTCTGTAGGGTCAGTAGAAATGCTCCTTTTCATTGACTCTACCTTGATGGGACAACATAGGGAGTTTAACACTACGGAAGATGCTGTTTGGGGTCAGTATGAAGTGGCCCAGTATTGAAAAAAGTGTTCCTTTTTTGCTCTGGCCATGGCTATAGAGTGATTGAAAATGTCTGTAGCAAAATACTAATATTGAGAGGAAGGACATTTTATATGAGCGTTGTATGTACTTGTAGGTTCCTTGAGCGATTCATTTGGAAAAGTGGGATAAACCATTTAAATGTTGCTGACTATAATGCTTTGGAATGAATACCTGTATGGACATGTTCTAAAGCACATTTGAGGAATAAAAGTCCCTAAACTAGGGATACGGAACAAATTTGTGTGGTTTACATTTTAATGCTAACCTTCCTAATTTACACTTTCTGACCCAATATGTGAACTGAAACAATTATCCTTTGTTATTTGTGCTTCTCCAAATTTTGTGATGCAGTTCTCCAATATGCACATATTACTTAAAATATGCATACAGAAATGCATATATTGAATTAGAAGACATGTGCATGAAAGTGTGCACAAATTAAAAGATTGTAAACTAATGTGGATGTGGGATGGGACAAATTTAAAATTGGAAAAATGAGAAACAGAAAAACTGAAATTGACAGATTTGTCAATTCCTACTCAAAACAGACTGGCTTCTGAAATCGCTGAAGCAACTTTCTTTCTATCCACTTTTACACCATACATAATGTTATATATTTCAGTCATTACGACTGCTGGGTCCCCAAGTCTGAGCATTCTGATTTGCATTATATGAATGATGTGCTTATTGTGCAAGTCCAATACATTAATTGTGCATTTTCTACCAATTATTTTCTTGAAAAGTGCCACAAAAAGTTGGCAAAAGGAGCAGTGGAATGATCTTCTGACCTGACCCCTTACGCATGCCAGGAAAGAGCAACATCTTTCATCTCTCCAGCCTGCATGTTGCAAGGAGATGTGGCAGGCTACTGTATCCTCCTGTCCTTGCTCCTGCTGCTTTACATTTGCCCTTTAGTTTGTGTGTGAAATTCCAAGGATAATGGGAAGCTCCTTGTATTAATTGTAAATCTTCCATGGCAGCTGAGGGCAATCTAATAGAAAATGCTTTGAGTAGAGTTTACTCTTGTTTAGAAGGAAAATAGCATGTCCTCATAATCAGCGAAGGTAAGATTTAGATGAAACCTATGGACGCCTACTTTGAAATAGGTCCCATTGAAAGGACTTAATCTCAAGTAGGTGTTTATAGTATTGTAGTCAACTAACCTGTTTTACTCAAAAGTAAGTCCCAGTAATTTCAGTGGGATTTGCTTCAAAGTAAATATGGTTAGCATTCCACCCTCGGGAATACAGAATCTAGTTTCCAACGTTGTAGAATACTGTGACTGAGATGTTCTATCTGTTAACAGAAATTCAATGCAGATGGACTAACATGTTGCTCAGTAGCACAAGCAGAACTATTATCGCTGCTAAATCTGTCAGCAGATTTAAGCACATTCTGCAATATATGCCTCCAAGTTGCTAAATATACTATTTATTGATGGGGATATTCAGTCAAACCATATGCTGAAGATCAGTAAATGGCAGCTCATCAAAAGAATCATATTGGTACGTCTAAGCCCAGTGCATTATTAAAATGCTACCTCTAACCCCAGCACCCACAGCAGTTTGGGGCAAATAATTATTACAGACTCTGCTCCATACATGTAAAATGGGAATAATTGCACAAGGTTGTGATTATTGCACAAGGCTCTGGTAATGCTGAAACTATTAAAGATGGTGACACCTCATAAAATGTTCATTAAAATCTACATCTTATGATTTCAAATTGAACAGCATACCGTTGTACAGACCGGAATCTGTAGATATTATAATTATACAGAAGGTAGAGCCATGGCATAGAACGGAAACAAACAAAAAAATAGCATGCACTGTAAACAGCCCAGGTCATTAACATATCCAGGGTATGGGATTTGACATTATCTGTGTCCAATAATAGATGGTAAAATAAAATCTATGAACTGCCCTGCTACTGAGATAAATGAGTGTGTCTGTAACCTCAGTGGACACTGTATAATTTCCTGTTCTGATTTGTTAAATATTTTGCACCACCTCCTCTCAGGAACACTTCAACTGAGAATGCTTCTTGCGGTGCATTTGCAGAGGTGCTGGGCCCAATCCCTACCTTTGGTGTCATCAATACAATTTCAGAGATGGGCAACTTATGGTCCTCCAGATGGTTTGGCCTACAACTCCCATGATCCCTCACCATTGGCTATGCTGACTAGGGCTAATGGGAGTTGTAGGCCAAAAGTTGCCCACCCATGAGTAGACTCTACATTGTAGAAGCTTCCTGCCAGTAATGGGACAAAGAAGTATTATACTTTCCTTCATATAAAAACTGGGAAAACTGTTTTTGCCTGCAAGTTAATAAACACCTTTGTGTAAAGGTGTTCAGAATTCACACTATTTTACTACTTTGTATAGAAAGCCTTCATATATAACAGATCTTTTGAAATGTATTTTAAAGAACATTGAACAGTTACTATTTTGAGGCTTGCAGACTCTTATGCACTTACCCAGAGTAATAATCCTTTTTCAGTGCACTACTTTCTTTTAATGAGCATTGTTTAATATAAAACAATATAACTTGCTGTGTATATAAAGCTTTTGGAGAAATGTGAGTATTCACATGCATTAGCTTAGTAAAACTTACGACTCTGCAAAGTAGACCATTCTTATCCCATATTGCTAATGAAAGTGAAGCAGGGGAAGGCTGAGATAGAGTGGCTTGCCAGCTGTGAATTTACCACCTTGCAACTTGGTCTTGGCACTGCATCATGTCAACTCCTGCACTTGTGCTGGTTCTGTCACATGTATAAGAATGGCAGACTTTGAGCCATGTATGCATAAATCTAGGTCAGAGTGCAGATAAAGTGCATTTCAGTAGGAAGTTTGTTCCTTCTGCAAACCTACAAGTCTTAGCCATGACTACAAGCAGCATTCTCAGATGAAGTGTTCTAGTCCCCCTGCTCAAGCTTTCTATGGGGTTAAATAAACTGGATTAATTGAAATCTACTTTCTGTTTCTTAGTTTTCCATTATTGCTCTTATCAGTATTGCTTTAAATAACTGACTCTTTTCCACATAGACACAGCCTCTAAGCCTAGAAGTGCAGAGCTGTCAAAATATATTTTCACATAAGTGGAAGATTATAGTAGGGTGATGTGGAGATTTCAGTTTCCTCCTGAAAATATGAGTAATTCTACCACAAATAGAAGTCTTAAGAACTGAAAACAAGCAGAAAACACATCATTTAAGGTAGTTAATGGTCAGTCAATCTCTCCTTTTCTCATTGTCTTACAACAAAATGCTTACAAACTCCATTAATGACTAACTAAAGAGTGAAATTAAAATTATTATTATTTATTACATTTCTATACTGCCCCATAGCCAAAGCTCTCTGAGCAGTTTACAGAAGTCAAAACCTTAAAATACAATATCAAAAGTTTAAAAGCCATTTACATAAAAGCACACAGACATATTCACAGACAACATATAACTAAAAACAACTTTGGTCAGTCATAACTAAAGACATATCCGGGATCAATTAAAATTCATTATGCGCTGCCAAATGCCTGGGGAAAGAGATAGATCTTAATCTGGTGCTGAAAAGATAACAATGTTGGCGCCAGACGGACCTCATCAGGGCGCTCATTCCACAGATGTATGGGGCACCGCTGAGAAGGCCCTCTCCCTTGTTGCCACCTTCCGAGTTTCCCTTGGAGGAGGCACTTGGAGGAGGACCTTAGATGCTAAACATAGAGTATGGGTAGGTTCATTTTGGGAGAAGTTACCATCAGGTGTTGCGGTCCCAAACCATGTAGGGCTCTATAGGTTAAAACCAGCACCTTGAATTGAGCTTGGAAGCATATAGGCAGCCAGTGCAAGTGGGCCACAGTCAGTCTTATATGCGCGGACCTTTTAGTCCCAGTTGTCAATCTGGCTGCTGCATTTTGCATGAGCTGTAGCTTCCAAACCGTCTTCAAGAGCAGCTCCACGTAGAGCGCATTGCAGTAATCTAACTGGAGGTTTCAGAGCATAGACAACTGAAGCCAGGTTATCCCTGTCCAGATAGGGGCGTAGCTGGGCCACCAACCAAAGTTGATAGAAGGCGCTCCATGCCACTGAGGCCACCTGAGCTTCAAGTGACAAAGATGGTTCTAGGACAACCCCCAAGCTACAGACCTGCTCCTTCAGGGGGAGTGCAACCCCATCCAGAACAGGTTGAACATCCTCCATCCGGTCAGCAAAACCATCTACCAACAGCATCTCAGTCTTGTCTGGATTGAGCTTCAGTTTATTAGCCCTCATCCAGCCTATTGTCACAGCCAGGTACTGATTCAGCACATCCACAGCCTCACCTGAAGAAGATGAAAAGGAGAAATAGAGCTATGTGTCATTGGCATACTGATAACGGCACACTCCAAAACTCCGGATGACCACACTCAACACTTTCATGTTGATGTTGAACAGCATGGGTGACAAAACTGACCCCTGTAGAACCCCATATTGGAGAATCCATGAGGCCAAGCATAAGAACATAGGAAGAGCCATGCTGGATCAGACCAAGGGTCCATCTTGTCCAGCATTCTGTTCACACAGTGGCCACCCAGCAGTCAACCAGAGCATGAGCACAACAGCACCCTCCCACCTATGTTTCCCAAGCACCACCTTCTGGAGCCGACCTTCCAAGTAAGAGCGAAACCACTGCAATGCAGTACCTTCCACTCCCAACTCAAGAGAGCCATCCCAGAAGGATACTACGGTCGATGGTATCGAAAGCTGCCAAGAGATCAAGGAGAATCAACAGGGTCATACTCGCCCGTGTTTCTCCGGACGTAGGTTATTATACAGGTGACTAAGGCTGTTTCTGTGCCAAAACCCAGCTTGAACCCTGACTGAAATGGATCCAGATAATTGGTCTCATCCAAGAGTATCTGGAGCTGGTTGGCAACCACCCGCTCAAGGACTTTGCCCAGGAATGGAACATTTGCAACCGGCCTATCATTATTAAAGTTTTCCAGGTGTAGGGAAAAAAAATCTGGAGTGGTCTCACCACTTCCTCCCTCTTGCAAGGAGGCATTAATCACCTCCCTGGCCCAGCCAGCTGTTCCCTCCCTGCTGGTTTTTATAAGCCAAGGGGGGCAAGGATCCAATATGGAAGTGGTTGCATGAACCTGTCCAAGCACCTTGTCCACGTCCTTGAGCTGTACCAACTGAAACGTATCCAAGAAAATCGGACCACGCTGTGGACACCTCACCTGATTCACCAGCAGTAAAACTGTAGTCTAAGTCCTGGCAGACGCAAGAGATTTTATCTTGGAAGTGCCTAGCCAGTGCATTACGGCAGGCCTTAGATGGTTCCGTAGCGTCCTTAGGGCCAGAAAGTAAAAGTCCCCGAACAAATCTAAAAAGCTCTGATAGGCAGCATATGGACAATTGATTAGAGGCAGTGAATTATTTTTTCCTTTCCGCTCTCACTGCCTTTGAATTTACCTGGCCATAGGCACACACCAGAGTTCAAGTTGATATTTGATAAATATTTACGTAGGCTAAAATGGCGAATCAAAAAGGGACACAAATAGCGCCTGCTACGCTATTTGCGTTCCCCTTTATTTTCGCCATCATAGTCTACGTAAATATTTACGTAGATTCAGACGGCCAAAAATAAGGAACGCAAATGGCGGCGGCCGTAGCAGCCGCCATTTGTGTATGCGGTTGTTTTTTTTAAAAAAACCCAGCCATGATAGGCTACGTAAATCTTTACGTAGCCTATCACGTCGTTTCTTTTTTTTTTTTTAACCCAGCCATGATAGGCTACGTAAATCTTTACGTAGCCTATCACGTCGTTTCTTTTTTTTTTTTTAACCCAGCCATGATAGGCTATGTAAATCTTTACGTAGCCTATCACGTTGTTGTTGTTTTTTTACAAGACAAATGGCAATGGCGGCAGCCGGTCGGAAGACCAGCAGCCGCCCCTGCCGAAGCCGCCGCCGCAGCTGCCGCCGCCCGGAAGATCAGCCCCAGGTAAGTCTCGTCCCGGGGGGGATCCGCGGGGGGGCAGGGGGGTGGCAGGCCGTTCCGCCACAGTTTTCGGGGGGCTGAATGCACTGGCATTTGGCCTCACCGAGATCCGTGGCGGAATTCTCTGACATCCCTACCCAGAGCCCTCTGGAAACCATCTGGATCCATTAGCCTCTGGGGGCAGACAATCTTAATAGGTCCCCTACCTTTGCAGAGGGGAAAAAAACACTAAGTCTAAACCTCAGCAGACAATGATCTGACCATGACAAAGGGACTAATGCAAAGTCCCCCACGTTCAGATCACCATCTCCATGTCCAGTTGAGAAAACCAGGTCTAGCGTATGCCCCACTACAGGTGTTGGGCCGATGACATGTTGGGACAGCCCCATGGCTGTCATGGAGACCATGAAATCTTGAGCCCCACCAGACAAGGTGCTTTCAGCATGAATGTTGACATCCCCCGGAACCAACAGTCTGGGGGATTTCAGCAGCACACTCGACACCACCTCCGTCAGCTCACCTAGGGAGTCTGTTGAGCAGCGGGGTGGGTGGTAGCCCAAAAGAATCTCTAATGGGTGTCCCACTCAAGCAATATAAGGTGCAAACACTCTAGACCAGTAATCACATGGACAGGGAGCTTGCAGAGGGAGATGGAATTCCTATAGACCACAGCAACCCCCTTCCCCAGCCTGAGTGCTTAGGATACAGAAGCACTTGCTGGCTTAAAGTGGAAATGCAGCTTTTACATGAGTAAAATATATTTATATTGGGTATGTCCCTCAGTGGGCTTTTAATTCTGTAGCAAAGAAAACTGCCACTGGTGGTTCATGTAAGATAAGAGTGGCTCTTGTGCATTGCCTGCAGCTGGAACATTGCAAGGTTTTTAGCATTAGCTTTATTTTTTTAAGTGTTTGGATAAAGGTCCCAGGACCCTGGTGTGAACATGGTGCAGCAACCTTGCTAAGCATCTCACAGTCTGCCTCTGGTGAGTTCCTAGATGGGAGACTGCCTGAGAACTGTATGTATGTTGCCTTGAGTTCTGTGTAAGAAAGGCAAGATATAAAATATATGCATAATTATGAATGTTTAAAATAAAGTCATTAGCTGCTGTCAAAAAATATTAATAGAATCATAGAGTTGGAGGGGGTGTTGTAGGCGATTTTATTCAGTGCAGGATACCCAGAGCAAGAACATCCCAATCATTTGCTGTCTAGCCTCTGCTTGAAGACCTTCACCACCACCCAGCCAAGTTAGTCATTAAGATTTGTATGTGGTATGTTTTTAAAATAACAGTGTTAGGATAGGAGAATTTGATACTTATCCAAAGCACCATGCATGTATTTCTGGAAGATAATTTGGGGACTTAGCCTGATTCTCATGTAGCTGCTTTCTACGTAATCTGTTTGTGCCGAGCTGCTCTTTTTCACCCCCTTTTCTGTTCAAGGTTATCTGTAGAAATCAATATGGTGCCTGTGGCTGGTACTGTAAACAGTGCATAGGGTGAGTAGACAGCCTTTATATCACATCGCACTTGAGGTGCTGTGCTACTATTGCTAACTTCGGTTCTTCTTTTATGGTACTAAAATCTAGAAAACAACATTAGATTTGGCAGATGTGCAGAACTAGTGGCTTGCAAATTTATGCCTAAGGTGTATGCTGCTCTGCTCTAAAATCTGCACGAATTAATTCTTTGAAAGATAAGCCTTTTGAACGCATGCAACTTTGAATTTGGCGCAGCTTGCTTCAGTCTTACCATGACAAATGGATTGTTATGGATGGCATTCATTAAAGATGTGTTGTATTGAAACATCACACGGAACATAGTACTGCTGACAGGAAAGCTTAAGGTGCAGATTCTAGCAGCTGTCTTAGGAGTGGGGCTGAAAACGTAACAAAGATACTGTCAGGGCAGCCTTTCAGAGAGAGGAGACCATAGGCTTTGGGAGGTGGACAGGCAGGCACTGAAGAGTTGAGTAATAAATCTTTTCCTTGCAGGCAAATAGATAGTAATAGCAGCAGCAATTATATTTTTGACGTACTGGAGCCAACCAAATCTCCCAAGGGTCTAAAATATGATTCTAGAAAATCAGATAAAGAAAGACTGGGAAAAGAACAATGCTTTAGGCTGCAATCCTAAACACACTTACAAGGGAATATCTGTCAGGGTGGAAACTGAGCCAATAGAGCCCCAGAACAGTTCTGATTCTGAGGAGGAACAGCAATCCGTGGGAGAGGATCTTGCTCATCTCTCACAAGCACAGCAACTGGCAGAGATGCCTCCTGCCAGCGTTCCTGGGAGAGAGAGTGACCCTGGCAGTGAGAGAGCGCTGGAGGGGGGCTTGCTGGACGCTCAGCGCAGACGCAGGGAGCGGCAACAAATGGAGGGCGCAGAAAGGAGGCGTAGCGCTCGTTTGGTGCACAAACACCGGTCGCGTCCCGAGGACCCAAGGGAAAGAGGGAAGATCTCTCCCTAGCCCATAAGTTCAGGGTCTTCCCGTGATTCTCCTTCAAATGGGGACCAACTGCCTTACCTGGAGCTTAGGCTACTCAGCTATCTTTCCCCAGTGCTGTTCCTTGTTTTGGCGCTAGCAACTAGTATCCTGAAAGAGTCATAAAATAATAAAGTAATAAAGTCTTGGAAAGAATTCCTTGTCGTCTGTGTCCTGAGTTGGCTATTGGGGACTGCAAGACGCAGCTAGGGCGCTCCTGACATAAACCTCATTGAATGTAGCAGGGGTTAATTCAAGGAAACATCCATAGGAATGCATTTTTATTGTGGGGGGGACCTTCCCCCCCCAATATGTTTATTAGAAAACTCATTACTTGGAAGTAGTGTGAGTTTATGGTTGGCTTTCTAGCAAAGATGTCTCCCAAGGATTGGGTGAAAAAAACAACCACATAGCCTGTAAACAACAGAGGAAACACATTAAAGGCAACTTTCAACATTTGAAATCGCATATATATGCATACACACACACACACACACACAAATAGAAGTGTGTGGAATTTGTAAATAGGAACTAGAATATGATGGCGAGGGAGGGGCTTGAGAGAAAAGTGAATGAAAGCCTATTAATATGAAAAGAAAAAGGTTTAAACAGATTTTCTTTTTCTTTTCTTTCTTAAAAAGAAAAAAAATAATAGTAATCTTGTCAACTTAGCATGTTGAAAGTGGCTTATACAATTTTGTGGATGAGTATGGCTCATTTTTTAAAAATTCCTGCCAAGTGTCTTGAGGACGCTTAAAGAACGCATCTAACAAAAAGTAAGTACAATTCCATGCAGAATAAGGAGAAATCATAAAAATAGCTGCAGGTGAAAATATACCAAATGGTGCCTTAGCCCCTCCCATATTCTGTGTTCGTGATACAAGTAGCACATGCCTAAAACGTGCTTTACATTACCAGGCCCACTCCATCCAGATCTACTTCTGTATGCCTCGCCCAGTCCATGATCAAGTAGAGCAAAGCTGTGTCTGATGATGCATGACTGACCAGTCTAGGAACTTATCCCTGCCTCTGAGGCAGTATATGAATGAAATGAGACATGCAACACTGGAATGATGGCAGCTAGTTCAGCAGAGTAGCCTGGACTAAGGTTTTTTTTACTCAGAATGCTGGCTGGTTGTTGTGGGGAGAGAGAAACTGCAGGGGGCGGGGGGGGGGTAGAATAGCTAGAAGCTTAAACAGAACATTTTGTTGCAGGGATCCACTTGTAAATAAATCATACCAGAGGCAATTTGCTTAAAATTGCTTTGCCTATATAGCCATAGTAGTTGCTTCCATCCAGTGATATTGTCTGGCAAGTTATGCCTCCCTTGACTGCCTTTACTTTAGAACGCTCTGCGATGGGTGTGCTGTTATGTTTTGTTACATTTTTCTGTGTTAGATTGTAGAAATTCCTTTGCTTATTTTAATTGCTGTATGCTCTGGTATGTTGCTCCCTCTATATCAAACAGCAACCACTCTTACGAAGAAACTTAATACTCAACCATTAAGATTTATGACTATTATTCTTTAGTTTTTCTTTCAAATTGGCACTTCAAAATTCACAGAAAAGCTTCTGAAAAGCACTTTCCTCAGCCAAGATAAGAGTGAAATGTGTTACATGAAGAGAGATTTTATTTCACAAATATGTAGGAGCTCAGTACTTTTATATTAGGAGGTTCTTACTTTGGTAGTCATGAGAATTATCATATGGTAGGGAATCAAAGCAGTCAAGCAATGATTCAGTGATTCAAGTGATTTATGATTCATTGTTCTTTCTGATGAGTGTGCAAATGTTAATGTAAAACTGTCCAAGCCCTGGTAAGTAAATACAATAATTCAGTATCATGTTGAATAAAAATAAAATATTATTTTTATAAATTAAAAATCTAACATGCACATTGAAGGTATGAAAGCTTTCCCTGTGTTCACGGGGAGTGCATAGATTGTCTTCTCTATTTTTTATTCATAGGATCCATTCATCTGTGACCATGATTTCCACAAACATTTTTACTGATATAGCTGTGGGGGGAGGGGGTAGAAAGAATATTGCTCATGTCATCTTTAGTTTGATCTTGTCTACACTGCTGCTTATACCAATTTTATTTTGTCATTTTGCATTCATACATCATTTTACTATTCATAATTAAACCAGTGATCGCCAACTTAAATTATTTATTTATGTAAAATATATTGTGCTTTTCTTTATAAAATCAACTTCAGGTGACTTACAAAAATAATAATAAACTTAAATAGTATTGTTGTTCAGTCATTCAGTCGTGTCCGACTCTTCATGACCCCATGTACCGTGTACCATAGCACGCCAGGCCTTCCTGTCCTGCGCTCTCTCCCGGAGCATGCTCAAGTCCATATTCATTGCATCAGTGAAGCTATCTAGCCATCTCATCCTCTGCCGTCCCCTTCTCCTTTTGCCTTCAGTCTTTCCCAGCATCAGGGTCTTTTCCAGAGAGTTTTCTCTTCGCATTAGGTGGCCAAAATATTTGAGCTTCAGCTTCAATATCTGTCCTTCCAATGAGCACTCAGGGTTGATTTCCTTGAGGATGGACTGATTGGACCTCCTTGCAGTCCAGGGCACTCGTAAGAGTCTTCTCCAGCATAGTATAAGTAGTATAAGCAACAATAAAAAAATCATTTTTAAGCTAAACTAGACAAGGAAATATTGATTGATGGCTATTTTAATGGAGTCATCTCAGCTAAGCAGGTTGCTTTCCAAAATGTTTTATTTAAAATGTGCATCAAAGATTTTTGATAGATGCTTGGTGGGATTATACTTTTTTTTTCAGTACCAAACAACTCTTATTCTAACTTCACCTTATTTGACACAACTCATAAGACAAATAGAACCAGATTCACAAACATATGCAGACCATGGTCCAGTTTATACATTTGGGGCAAATCATTTAATAAAAAAGCAGTGGAGAATGGAGAACACGTTGTTAGAAAATCAAGAGGCAGTACAGGATTTAACATCCAAAACTAAAGAACATTTTCAATTTAATGACTCTCCAGAAATTAGTAATCCTATAATTTTGGAAGCCTCCAAAGCAGTAGGTAGAAGTATTCTGATTTTTTTAAAAAAAACTCAACTATAAAGGCAGAAGAAAAGAAATATAACTGTACTTGAATCATTTCTATTTTGGAGCAGAAACATAAGGAACATGCTCACAGAACTTCTGTAAGTAACCAGAAGTATTAGGGCACTTATGTGTGTTTAGACAGAAAAAAAGCCTGGCTGGGGAATTATGGCAGCTGTAGGGCTTTTTTTCTGTCTAAACATGCATAGAATCGCCCCTTAAGGAGGCAGTTAGACTTACAGTTAGGCTGTGTTCAGATGGAGAAGAATTTACTTTTTTAAAAACAATGACAATCTGAAAGGGGGAATAAACCAAATAATTATTTGGTCTCATTATTAAAAATGAAACAATTTAACAAAAATAGCGTAAACTATAAGCTATCAAAGACTTGCTGAGAAGACTTGCTAGAGAGGGTTCAGAGGAGGGCAACAAAGATGATCAGGGGACTGGAAACAAAGCCCTGTGAGGAGAGACTGAAAGAACTGGGCATGTTTAGCCTTGAGAAGAGAGGACCGGGGGGAGGGGGGGGGAGATAGGATAGTGCTCTTCAAGTACTTGAAAGGCTGTCAGAGAGAGGAAGGCCAGGATCTCTTCTCAATCATCCCAGAGTTCAGGACACGGAATAATGGGCTCAAGTTACAGGAAGCCAGATTCCGGCTGAACATGAGGAAAAACGTCCTGACTGTTAGAGCAATCCGACAATGGAACCCATTACCTAGGGCGATGGTGGGCTCTCCCACACTGAAGGCATTCAAGATGAGGCTGGACAGCCATCTGTCAGGGATGCTTTGACTTAGAATCCTGCATTGAACAGGGGGTTGGACTCAACGGTCTTATAGGCCCCTTCCAACCCTACTATTTTATGATTCTATGCCCACTATCTCAGTTGAACCTGGGCAGGCTCTCTTCTGTGTCTGTTGATTCTAATCAAGTTGTTGTCTGCATTCTTGTCATAGTTTTCTGTCTCTTCTTGTCCCATTTTTGGTTAATATTAAACATGTACCAATGGATCAGTTGAGTGTTATTGCAACCTCTGGAGGTGTCATTCAGTTAGCTACTATGTTATGAATAGTAACATTTTCATATCTTTTTTTTTTCAACCAGTGAAAATTCAGTTCATTAAATAGATAAATATTTTCATATGCAGTCTAGATACCTATGTTACCAGACTGGTTATACCACAGTTAATGCAATTTATAGCAGAAGTAGGTCTACATAGAATCACTAACTGCTGGCCATCAACGATTGAAATGCAGACAGAAAATGTGCTATCTGGATGATTTAAAAAGAGTAAGAACTTGTATAATTTCTTTCAGCATTTGGGTAACTAAACAGGAAGACCAAAATTCCTGAGTAGCAATACATTGTGGTCTGTATTTTACTGTTGTTGGAAATAACTTGTTCAGTAGCTAAGGTCATGCTAACATGTATTGCAAGTTAAAATGTAGTATCTTTTTTGTATATTTTAATCAAAAGCTGGGAAACAAATCCCATGTACCTAAAATGTTGATCCTGGCAACTCCTACCATAGCTGCTGTCTGAGCCAAACTGGAGCCGAGAGTGCATCAAAAGACTGGAGGTGACTTCCATTCTGTGCTTGGAAGGGATATGGTGAGGAACAGTGAGGGGCCTCCCTGTGGCTTTTGAGCTATATGGGAACAGTTACTAATGGTCAGCCACAAGACCAGTTCCCCAAACTTCTGCACAAAGTGAACATACAAAGGTTATAAAGCCTTTTCTCCTGCTCAGATGTAAGGCCTCCCATACCACTCAAGTCCATTTTATTCACAGGCATGCTGTAATGTTTGGGATTCTGCCACAGGGGTGACGTAATAAGCTGCAGAGTGGCACAACAGTTTGTACAGCAATCTCAAGCCTTTTCTGCAATTGCCATATGTGCCTTTGGGCATGTACACAAATTACATTTTAAAATATGTGGTGGACACCCAACTTTGAGATAGAAGTCATTAAATTTTAAAAACCAATGCAAGGGTTTGTTTCTTCACAGCCTTACATTTGTTGTATTGAGCCATCTGCTTATGTAAAGAAAGAAGAGCTTTCAAGGATTGTAATAAGGAGCCCCAGACCACTTCTGGCTTCATGAGCCTTGTTGTCCAGGTGTTTTTCTGTTGTTGTTAGACTCTGTATAGACTGCCTTGTTCAGTGACACATTGTTAAACTTGTGTATGTGTGTGTGCTCATGATTTTAACAGACTTTGGTTATCACAAAACATTGCAGGCAATACTCCTCTAATAGTTAATTTCTGGAATTTGGTGCCGAGTCCTTAAGTGATGCACGCAACCTTTTGTAGTGATCCCTTATTTTTATATGTGACTCAGGAACATCCCCATATGTACCTATACTTTTAATGGAATTTATTGTTTTTCAAACAATGTGTTTTCATATTTTATGAAAACACATTTGTTTTTTCCATAACAAAGGGAATGTTTTTCCTTTGTTTTTGCCATAACAAAAACAAGGTAATGAAAGAGGGGTGGGGAGAAGGGGGTCAGTTCCAGTCCTCGACTATGGTAAGGTCTCTGTGGTTAAGGATGATTTGCTGTTGTCTTTGAAGTCACATACAACACTGTGAAGACTGACAAGATGTCCATATATGGGTGAGGAATGCAACCCTTTCATGTTCACAGCCTTTGAAAGATATGGGTAGTAGGTTGCAAAACGTGGGTGTGATGGTATTTTTAGGTGCTGCACAGGTGGGTTTCAAACCTATTGATATTTTTATCTTACCTTAAATTTATTTATAAATGCACACGCTTGCCTGCAGAGTACATTGATCTGAACAGGCTGCATGTGCATTTGAATTTGTGAACCACCCAGAGAGCTTCGGCTATTGGGCTGTATAGAAATGAAATAAATAATAAATTACTAAATTGGCTTTGAGAAAGACATGGAAAACTGAAGCTGAGTCTGCAATTCTGCTAATTATTTTGCTTTATGATGTTTTGTGCCCCTATTTTGTTTTGTGTAGGATGACAAGGAAGCTGTCAATTTAATGCCAAAAAATGGATACCATGGTTTGGTTCCTGGAAATGACAAATTCAAGCCTGTGTTACCCTGGCCTCACGTTGAAGGTGTGGAAGTAGACTTGGAATCAATTCGGCGAAGGAATAAGGCCAAAAATGAAGGGAATCCTCTTGTTGGTGGCAACAATGATCAGCAAAACATTATGCAGCGACAGTATCTCACATTTAAACCACAGACACTTATCTACCATGATCCTGTATTGCGATCTGGAATTCTTGGTAATTTTGAACCCAAAGAACCTGAACCCCATGGAGTTGTAGGTGGCCCTGGTGAGGAAGCCAAGCCATATGTTTTAGGACCAGAGTATAAAGAATCTGTTCAAGCCAGCATTAAAGAATTTGGGTTTAACATGGTAGCAAGTGATATGATCTCACTAGATCGAAGCATTAATGACTTACGTCAAGAAGAGTAAGTACCTGTTCTGCCTCTTTTTTAAATTTGTTATGGATGGGTTACTTTCATTTTTATGCTTAATTTAACTTCAGTAAGTGTCATTGTGATCGGAATACTCCATTTTCATTCTGTGTTGGTTACAACTAAAATTTTATCTGATCTTTCACTTAATTTACTTCATTTGCCATGATGCATTCCATGTCTAATAACAAATACAACTTTGGTCATATCTTTTGCATCATACCTCTTGTTTCTACTTTCTCCAGATTTTGCTGGAATAATTATTTTTCTTGTGCATTATCAAATTAAGGTAGCTTTCCATTATTATGTACCCCTCTATTTTTTCTCTAAATTGATTTTCTTTTAATTGAAAGAAGAAACTCATTAATATAATTTGTATTTCTCAATGTGCACATACAGCTCCAGCAAAAATGCTTCTATTCCCAGGAGTATGTGGTTGATAGTGGTTTTAAAATTCATGTGATTCATAGTATTGTATAAATAGTGATGGTTAGTGTTTATTGCTTTAGAAGGAAAACAAAGGTACAATCTATCCACAACTCGGTACTTCTAAAAATCCCTTTCATTTTATTATGAGAGATGTAAGCACATGCTTAACTCTTCCATTAAAATCAGTGGCACTTGAAATGCTTAACAATGGCTTGATTATGCCCCAATACTCAAAACTTAATTCCTTTATTTAATATGATATGTATTCTAGCAGGCATTCAGATAATGAGTAATAAGTTATTGAGGCTTAAGCATGAATCACATTTGATATGAAATTATTTTTCTGTGGTGGGATAAGACTTGGCCTGCCATGGAAAAGCCTTATGTAAGTTTTCCTGCCCTTTTGTTCTGTTTGCTCTTTGAGATATGGCTCATGTACCTTCTATAAGGCATGGTGCCAAACTCTAATGACTATACAATCATTGAAACCATTGTCTTAGCTACTGCAGCTCAACTGTGTGTCTAAAAAATGTTTTCCAAGATGTGATATGTGAACAGAATCAACTAGCTACTACCCCAACCTGTATTTGGTTTTCTTTGAATTTACTGTCTACTGCAGGATATGTTCTATATTGAATTCACTGAACAAGAACAGTATAATGGCTTCTTTTAACAGTTATGCAAAACATTCTTTCACATTTCTGTGAGAGCTACTAACATGTAATTGTACTGTGTGGAGATTTTGTTTGTGTGTTTGTGTTTTTCCATATAAAGCATCAGGTTTTCCCTTCTCTTGCATTTATTACATTAAGAACCTTAGAATGTGAGTTATGTGCTTCTCTTCCATCCAACTGCATGAAGCCAAAGACGCATAAAGCTTGAATCCAGAATCCCCCTGGAATTTGATCCAGTAGAGCTTTTTCACTGACAGAATGAGGGAAGAGACAATCTTCACCATTTCCACCCTGCCCCCAGTCTGCTCGAGAGAGTTGGGGGACCTCTGGAACAGTGTGGGAAGTGGCACTAAGGGCTGCAGCAGGAGGGGAAATTGGATTGCTCTTCCCTCTGGCCAGAGTGCCTCGAGTGTCCTGTCCTGAGACTGGAGAGAAGGGCAGCTCATACTAGCCTCATCCATTGGCCAGAAGTTCAAGGGCCACAGGGAGACCCCTCCTCCCAGGAGAAATATCATGGCAAGGCATGATCAGCCTGGCCCCATTATTTTCCAGAGAAGGAGCAGCTGCAGGGAGTTTGATTCATCCTTCCCTTTCAGAAAGAACACCACTTAGAATTCAGAACCAACCTGGTCCCATCCATCAGCCGGAGAAGGAGCTGCTGCTCCAGTTCTTGCTTTCCTCTTCCTTCAGATAACCTTTTTCCTTTTGTCTACAAGATCGTGAGCATGCAGGCAGGAACTGTCTTATTTTTCAATATCTGTACAGTGCTTAGAAAATGTTAGGTGCTTGCTAAGTGTTCAGCCGCAACAACAACTCCACTTAGGGAGCACTCCTGCTGGCAGCGGAAAAGCTGGATCCAATCCATAGGAGCTTTTTGACAAAGAAACCTTCCCCTCCACCACTATCTATAGTTGTAATTTCCATAGAATTTTTTCGGTGCGTGATTTGTTGGTAAGAATTCTGTACTCTGTACATTTCTTTTTTGTTTAGTACTTTGGGAATTATTAGTTTGAATGATCAATACATTTCTGATCAGCTTGTTAGACTACATAAAATTGGAGAGAATTATGGTGTTGGCATTAATGTGATTTGGAAGTGTGAAGATGGTACCAACAAGTTCTATTTGCATAGGTGGCTTTATCTTGGGTCTCCACCACCACCCAAAAATCTAGATGGGTTTAATAAAGCAACCTTTGGCACCTTCTGCTCTTTCTATTTATATATAAGGCATTTGTACTGTGTTCCGAATCTATTTTATTATTAGCAGGCACAATCCTCTTACGGAGTGTTTTGTATGTGTGTGAACACTTGCAGTCCATGTGACAACTACATATCACTTGTATGTCATCAACAAGACCTGCTGAGGTCTGGCCAAGTTCTAGTCATAATAGTGCTGACCCGAAATACATCTGGAGATAAAGTAAGCAAGGCTGTAGCAGCTGTTTTCGAAACTATTTGGCTGTTTCTCAAATATGTGTGTGTCACTGAGGTATCACTGCAAATTGTTTACACAGCACAACTGTGGAGGATTTGCAAATATGAGTGGCTCTGAAACTGTGAGAAACAAATGCCTAAGAGATGTTCCTGGTTTGCTGAAAAATCTTTGGCTTCTTTAATTGGAGAAGAAGCTAGGATCCCTTCCATTTCTTGTAAAGTCAATTTTGGTACATAGTATAAGGAACCGTCTTGTGCTTAGCCAGTGACTGGGTTTGCACAAGACAACCCATCGTGAGCAGCCAGCCATGGTTGGTTGTCATGTCATCCGAATCCGGAGCCCTTTCCATGGGGTGGTTTTTTTCTGACAACAAGCCACATTGAGAATCCATGGCTTGTTTTAGGGTTATTTTTGGCTATGATGGGTTGTGTCATCCAAACCCAGGAGAATGATTTTAGTGTGGATTGTGGTGATTGGGTGGCAAAAAGCCCGTGCCACTCACTCTTCTCGATCTCACCAGTGACTGCCCTTCCACCAATGCTGAAATAGCACTTTCGAAGGGCTGTCACTCGTTCCCTGGCATTTTTTTTTCTGTGCCTCAAAAATGCACAATTTGGCTTGTAATGTTTTTCTTTTATTTTGATTGGAATTTTGCAGGTGTGCAAGTATGCTGTTACAGCAGTCCAATATGTGTAGTCCTGCCTGGTCAATTTCCTTGTCTGTTTCAGCTGTCAGAGGGCTGAAACAGACAAGGAAATTGACCAGGCAAGACCACATATTGGACAGCCATAAGAGTGTACTTGCGCACTTGCAAAAGACCAATTCCCCCCCCCAAAAAAAAGTTATGACCCCAACTCTGCATTTTTGAGGCACTAAAAAAATAAAATAAAATGCCAGGAAATGAAAAGGAGTAGCGATCGGAGTGGGGATGGGGAGACAAGATGGACTTTGCTACGAAGTCCCCTAAGATACGTGATGGAGCTGGCTGGAAGACTGAGGGGGGAAATAACCTGTGGCAAGCCCAATCGTCTGCCAGGCATACCATGGGTTGTTCAGCAGACAACTCACACTGAGTAGCTTATTTGAAGGGGTGGCTTAGCATTATGTGCAAGCCTGCTCCATGAGTCCATTGCTCTGACTAGCCTGGTATTGCCTGCTCTAATTAGGAGCAGGCATTCAAGGTCCCAAGCAGAGATCTTTCATAGTCTTTGCTCTCCAAGATCTTTGAACTGGAAATAACAGGATTGAGCCTATTCCAGAAGGAGATCTCAAGGGAACATTTTGTGCAAAGACGGGCATGATAAAGGACAAAGAAGGCAGGGACCTAACAGAAGCAGATGAGATTAAGAAGAGGTGGAAAGAATACACAGAAGAACTAGACAGGAAAGATCTGAATGTCCCTGATAGCCATGATAGTGCGGTCACTGAACTTGAGCCGGACATCCTAGAGGGTGAAGTCAAGTGGGCCTTAGAAAGCATTACTAACAACAAAGCTAGCGGAGATGACAGTATTCCAGCTGAGCTATTTAAGATCCTAAAAGATAATGCTGTTAAAGTGCTGCACTCAATATGCCAACACATTTGGAACACTCAACAGTGGCCACAAGACTAGAGAAGGTCAGTTTACATTCCAATTCCAAAGAAGGGCAATGTTTGAACCAAAGAGTGTTCAAACTACTGTACAGTTGCGCTCATTTCACATGCCAGCAACGTTATGCTCAAAATCCTACAAGCTAGGCTTCAGCAGTATGCGAACCAAGAACTACCGGAAGTACAAGCTGGGTTTCGAAGAGGCAGAGGAACTAGAGATCAAATCGCCAACTTTCGCTGGATCATGGAGAAAGCGAGAGAATTCCAGAAAAAGTCTATTTCTGCTTCATTGACTACGCTAAAGCCTTTGATTGTGTGGATCACAACAAACTCTGGCAAATTCTGAAAGAGATGGGGGTACCAGACCACCTTACTTACCTGTCTCCTGAGAAACCTGTATGAGGGTCAAGAAGCAACAGTAAGAACCACACATGGAGCAACTGAGTGGTTCAAAATTGGGAAAGGAGTACGACAAGGCTGCATATTGTCGCCCTGCTTATTTAACTTATATGCAGAGTACATCATGAGAAACGCCGGGTTGGATGAATCACAGGTCGGAATTAAGATTGCCGGGAGAATTCTCAACAACCTCAGATACGCAGATGATATCACCCTAATGGCAGAAAGTGAAGAGGATCTCAAGAGCCTCTTGTTGAGAGTGAAAGAGGAGAGTGCAAAAGCTGGTTTGAAACTCAACATTAAAAAAACGAAGATCATGGCATCTGGCCCCATCACTTCCTGGCATACAGAAGGAGAAGAAATGGAAGCAGTGACAGATTTTATTTTCTTGGGCTCCAAGATCACCGCAGATGGTGACTGTAGCCATGAAATTAAAAGATGCTTGCTCCTTGGGAGGAAAGCTATGGCAAACCTAGACAGCATAGTGAGAAGCAGAGACATCACCTTGCCAACAAAGGTCCGTCTAATCAAAGCTATAGTTTTCCCAGTAGTAACGTATGGCTGTGAAAGCTGGACTATAAGGAAGGCTGAGCGCCGAAGAATTGATGCTTTCAAACTGTGGTGCTGGAGAAGACTCTTACGAGTGCCCTGGACTGCAAGGAGGTCAAATCAGTCCCTCCTAAAGGAAATCAACCCTGAGTGCTCATTGGAAGGACAGATACTGAAGCTGAAGCGGAAATATTTTGGCCACCGAATGCGAAGAGAAAACTCTCTGGAAAAGACCCTGATGCTGGGAAAGACTGAAGGCAAAAGGAGAAGGGGACGGCAGAGGATGAGATGGCTAGATAGCATCACTGATGCAATGAATATGGACTTGAGCACTGGAGAGAGCGGAGGACAGGAAGGCCTGGCGTGCTATGGTCCATGGGGTCACGAAGGGTCAGACATGACTGAACAACCACAACAAAGCCGAGTTAGTCTATTGCAGCAAAAAGAACAGAGTCTTGTGGCACTTTTACAAATTTATCATGGCATAAGCTTTCACAGACTAGAGTCCATTTTGTCAGAAGCATGAAGTGCAATCCTAAATTGGTGTGCATGATGGCGGGGGAGTGAGCTTAGAGGCAAATGGAATGCAAAGAGGACAGTCTTAATTCTGTAAAAGCAAATCAGTTAACTGATGGTTAACAAACTAGTGTTGGTGATAACATGGACACCCTGCAATTAATTGGTAAGATAATTAACAGATGTAGTTGGATAAAAACCCATAGTTTCAATTCAAGCCACAGGTGATAGAACTGAATGTCCTGTTCAGTTGTAATTCATTTTCACACTGGAGTGTCCCTTTGAAGATCCTTGGTTCGAGAATAGCTACTTTTAAGAATGGGAGTAGAGTGCTCTGTTAGGCTGAAATGTTCTCCCATTGTTTTCTGAATATTGCCCTTACTGATGTTTGATTTCTATTTAATATTTTGCGTAGACTAGTTTTGTCCTGTGTACAATGCAAAAGGGCATTGTTGGCAGATTATGGCACCTTGGACAATGAGCAGGTGAATGATCCCCTGATGTTGTGACTGAAACTGACACTTTATGCACACAAAGCATATATTCTGTCATGGAGCATTGGCCATCCCCTGGCCCCATCAATATTGAAATAATGGCTTTTCCCCCGGGTGGGTTACTCAAAATGTGTACAGAGGAGCAGGCTCAGGTGTGTAGCTTCATCTGGTTTGGGATTATGTGCAAGGCTGTGGTCTCCCATCTTTCTTTTGGGGCAGGTAGGGCAAAGGTTGGGCCACAGACTGATTTGGGGGAAAGACCATAACTCGGAGGTAGAGCACGTGTTTTGCATGCAGCGTGTCCCAGGCTCAGTCCTAGTGTATTTAGGGTTGAATAAGATTCCTGACTGAAATCCTGGAGAGCCGCTCCCAGTCAGTGCATAGACAGTGCTGAACTAGATAGACCAATGATCTGTCTTGGGATATACATACTTTTGACAGATCAAAATTGGTTTATTAAAATTGTTCTGTTGTATGCACTATTTTGGGAAGTTTTAACCATTGGCAAGCCATGGAACATATTTACTACCCTGATGATCCAGATTAAACTAGCACCTGCTCCTCTTCCAGTATGATAGATGCCATCATTTGCCAGCAATGCCCTACTGCATTCTACATAGGACAAACAGGCCAGTCTCTGTACAAAAGAATAAATGGACACAAATCTGACATCAGGAACAGCAATATTCAAAAACAAGTAGGGGAACATTTCAACTTCCCAGAACAGTCTGTCAATGACCTTAAGGTGGCCATTCTTCAGCATGAGAATTCCAAAGACAGATATTGCAATTTTGCATTGGACAGTTGATCAGAAGATTTGACTCTATTTCCTGTGGTTTGAACAGGGACAAAAGTTTTTCTGTTTGTTTGTTTTTTAAGTCATACTACATATGTTAATCTGCTCACCATTACAATGATGCCTGTGTTACCCAACAAAATTTTGTGAATGGCAAAGATAATTATCACTGTCTGTGCTTTTTGCATTTTAATTCCATCTGACCACACATTTGTATCCCCCATCTCCAGCATGTGTGTATAAATCTGCCAATTGGAGGTTAACACTTCATGCATCTGATGAAGTGGACAGTGTCCATGAAAACTTATGCCAGAATAAATGCATTAGTCTTTAAAGTGCCATAAGACTCTTTGTTTAAACTAGAATAAACTATGATTTGTGCCATTGTATATGTGGTGAGAGTGTGGTGGAAGTTTTACCATAGTACCTATCTCTTAATGTGATCTGTATAACAGAAGAGGAGAGACATAAGGCCATGTAGCGCACACATTTTATTTTTTCAGATTTGCAATACCCCTCCACAATAACCCAGTGCATTTAATGCTGAATGGACACAGGAATCATAATGCTGTTCCCCTGACAGCTATAATAAAAGTTAAAATGCTGCTAAAACAGAAGATTTACAAATATCTAACACTAGGTGGCAGAATGTATCTAGTTTAAAAGCAAAACACGTTAAGTGTTTGCACATGTGCACGTGTATGTGTGAGATAAGTACACACACACTTCTTTGCAACCTTGAAGACTCCTCAGTGCTGTATATAGGGTCTAATTTCACAGCACCAACCAGTAATTTTGGATGTCTCTTTTGAAGCTTGACCCTAACTTGAAACACATGAGGCATGATATAGTTTGAGTCCTTGAAGTCCAGGCAGTTTCTAACAGCAAACAGTATCAGCTTCCTAAAATTTTGTTGTAACGTTGCTTGCAAGTACAGGGGTCCACACATTTTGCCAGAGCTTGGTAGCCCGCTGTTGTTTCCAGTAGCTGCCAGGGTGTTCCACAGAAACAAAAGTTGAGTGCACTCCCTTTGTACCTGCTATCCACAAAGGAAGTTTACCTGCTATCCACAAAGGAAGTTTTACCTGAGCAGACAGACAGAGAGACTGTGATGCAGCCCTAGGAAACATTTTTTTCCTTAGCTTGCTCAGCACCAACAGTGTTCAGCCTGAAACATAATTGAGTTTGGAACATTTGATTTGGCTCTCTTGTCCATATTTAGAATATAAGGTATACTAATGACATTTAAAAATCACATTGAGTCTTTTAATATGTATATTTGTGGGCAAACTTGCTATGTAAAGTATAATAAAATGCTTAGTTAATAGTCTTGTTAATATTTGCTTGCTGGTAGTTTAGCTAACCAGCCACTTGATGTCACTGTTGTTCTGTGCAATAGCAGCTGGTTATGTAGTTTAGAGTCTAGCTGCTTGTGAATCTATTTTGAAATAATAGCGGATCATAGCAATTTGTCCTGGGGACTAGTGTTTTAGGAAAGGCATGCCTACAGTTTGTTTAAAAGAGAATAAAACTTACATAATTTGGCTCATGGAAGATACTAGGCATTTTAAGAAGTCAGACGAATACAGAGGATAGAATATCTATACAGAATTTGCATAATGAGTGGTCATCTTGAACATTCAGGCTTATGACTTTAAAGCTCCAGGTGAGCAGTTGAAAGGAAAGTTGTTGACATTTGTAAAACAGGCAATGTGTGCATACTTCTCTCAATAATAATAATAATAACAACAACAACAACAACTTGTGGTGTTTATCAATAATATACACAGAGTATACTTGGGTTTCCCCAAACTTATCTGCTGATGTTAAACTCAGCTTTGAGAGGCTGGGAAGTGAATGTTCAATCAAGGAGCTGCCTTCCATCTACCCCTATACAATTTGCCAACTCAGTGGCTTTTTTTTCTTCTAAATACAGTGTTTGTGTTCAGTGCTATAAGTTCTTATCTAGTGGTTAATGGGTTTGTTTCTTTCAGTGAATTGGGTTGGAAACTGGGGAAAATATGCTGGTTCAGAGGCTGGGAAAAATATGGTGGTTCAGAGGCTCAACTCACAGGCAGGGATAGCTTTTGGCCAATAAGAACCCAAGTAGGTTCCTAGAAGCAATTGATTTCTGCAAGCAATTGATTACTGCAATGTATTGTACATGGGACAGCCCATGAAAATTTATTCAGAAACGTCAATTGATTCAGAATGTGGCAGCTAGATTAACTAAGAGCGCAATCCTATGCATTTTTAGACAGAAAATGGCCCTACAGTTCCCAGCATTCCCCAGCCAGCATGGTTGGCTAGGTAATGCTGGGAGTTGTAGGACTTTTTTCTGTCTAAACATGCATAGGATTGCACCCTAATACTGGCTGCTTGGAGCATATCTTGCCAGTATGGAAAGATCTTCACTGGCTTCCAGTTGTTCTGGGTACAAGTCAAGGTGCTGATTTTATTTACAAAACCCTATATGGCTTGGGATCTGAAGGACCATCTCTCATGCAAACTATCTATTCATTAAGATCTGGATCAGGCCCAGAACTGAGGTAGGTCATGAACAGATACAGGATCTCCTACTGGTGGCAACCTAGCTGTGGAATGCTCTACCTGGATATGCTTGACTGGTGCTAACTTGTTTGTTCAGTACCAGGTAAGGACATTTTTATTCTCTGAAGCTTTTTAGTGGATCACTTTATTTCTATGTCCTGATTTTATTTCTCCTTTACCCTTCTTATTGTGTTATTGCTGGGTTGTTTGTGTGTGTGTGGGTTGGTTGGTTGGTTTTTTATTATTTTTAATTGCTGTATTTTCTTTTTATTGTTTCACTAATTTTTGTTAGCCACCTTGGATGGAAAGGTGGCCTAAAAATGTTCTAAAATTTGATGCCAGAGTTTATTGTGGAATTGATCCCTTTTGCACTGGGCCTGGCCACATGACTCCTGCATATTAATGTCCATGTGTGAGGTGACTAGGGCAGTTGCCCCCTACCGCCTGTTGTATGAAGCACTTTTGTATGCCTTGACTCACTTGCCTTCTCTTTATTTCTGGATTAGCAGAAAATGCATTAGCAGAATTAGCTCATCTAGGTTATCCAATATAAGCATGGTTATTGCATATGTATTGAGTAGAAATCAGACTTCCTTTTTTCAGTAGTGCTTTTGTTGTGTGTATCTTGGTGAATATACAAGCAACTGTATCTGTTTTGCCTCTCTTTTTCTCATGTGTGTGTTACTTCTGACTATAAATGTTAAAGCCACATATTTACCCCATTGCATCCCTGAGGGATGAATATACAAACAACCTTATCTGTTTTGCCTCTCTTTTTCTCATGTGTGTTACTTCTGACTATAAATGTTAAAAGGTGATGTGTGTGCATAGTTTACAAGTGATAATCTAGCCATATTTTTTGGCATGCAAACAAAAAACTTTACTTAATGTGGATTAGTGATGATAAAGTGCAGAAAGCTGAGGTGAATTGACACAAACCAATGGCAACACAGTCACATGACAAGCTTGGTATGACTGAATCATCTGGAGGGGCTTGCTGGCTGATAATTATAGTTGCCATGGGCTGAAAGAGTCATGAGAATTGGCCCTGATTGTACAGATAGCCTCAGAAAGTAGTTAGGACCAGTGTGGGTATAATAATGTGAGTGGTGTTATAACAGAGAAACACATGACCATTCAGAAGAATGAAGTCCATAGTTCATACTAATGACAAATTATGGTTTTCACACCCTGATGTTAATGGTTTTCACACCCATGTGATGGTCAAAATTATCATGTGATAAGATTGTCTATTGAAACTTCTAATAATATAAATGTACAGAGGCTACATAAAGGAGAAGTCTGCATAGCTTGATGGATGGGTATATAGTGCAAAAGCATTGTAATTGGACCTTGTGACAAAACAATATAATGTTAAAGCAAACAAAAATGTGTTAAACTGCTTCCAACTTCCATGATTGTCCTTGTGTAATTAGGCTTTTTAAAAATGGAACTCCAGACTTGCATTCCTAAAGCTGCTTTGGATTCTTTCTATACGTAAGAAACCATAATCATTACAGTCCAAGCACTTTATCAGTATAAGCTTAGTTTCTATCCTAGCATCATACTTGATGAGAAACCTATGCAATTGTCAAGTTGGATTACTATAATGCATTATATGTGGGGCTGCCCTTTGAAGATGATTTGGAAGCTTCAATTAGTGCAGAATTCAGCTGCCAGAATTGTAACTGGTACAGCCAGGTTTGTTCACATTACTATAATATTAAAAACTAACACTGCTTGCCTATTCATTTCCAGGCTCAATTCAAGGTGCTATTACTTTAAAGCTCTAAAAGACCCGAGGGAGCCCCTCTTCCCCTAGTAACCTGCCCATTTCTTAAGATCTTCTGCAGAGGCCCTACTCCACATGCCTTCCTTAGCAGAATTGTGCTATGTAATTGCAAAGCAGAGGATTTTCTTAGTGGTGGCACCTGACTTTGGAATGCCCTCCCTAAAGTGGCATGCCTGAGACCAATTGTATAATCGTTTTGGCACCAGGTTAAGCCACTTATTTACCCAGTCATTTTAATTTGTAAAATCCTTCAGTCCACCTCGAAGTATTTATTTGCTGTGGGTTTTAAAAAAATTATTATTATGGTTGATGTTAGTATTTTAGTGTTTTATTGAATTGTATGAGGTTTTAAATAATGTATTATTTATATTGTTCTATGCCACCCTGGAATCTCATTTGATGAAGGGCAGTATGTTATAAAATAACTCAGTTCTTGTTGGGAAAAACTGTTTGTTTGACTACTTTAATGAGGAAAAATAGGGCTTTTCACCCATAGTCATGTGCAAGAGATACTATGAGAGAACATTCTCCAAACTGATGTTTTTGTCTTACAGCTTGAACCAGTGTTCTGTTAATAGATATAGTTGATCCTGTTTATTCACTGAAATTAGTTTTGAGACTATCCACATTTTCTTCACAAATATTTGGAAAAAGTTGAAATATAATACAATTATTTATTGCAGATGCAAGTATTGGCAGTATGATGAAAACCTACTCACGTCCAGTGTTGTCATCGTCTTCCATAATGAAGGATGGTCCACACTCATGAGAACAGTTCACAGTGTAATTAAAAGAACTCCAAGAAAATATCTGGCTGAAATTGTTTTAATTGATGATTTTAGCAATAAAGGTAAATGCTTTTACTACAGATATTAAACATAGTAAGAGATGAATCTGTTCTTCTACAGGAAAGTTGAACCAGCAGGTAAAATACTGTGCTGATATGCAGTTGTTTCTGCCCTTGATTAGAGGCCAACTTGCAGTTTTAAGCATATTGGTCCATTAATCTTTGATCTATGAATGGAGTTTGTGGCATGCTTTCATTATAGATCTGCTACTGTGTTATTTTGAATGCTTGAGTGAATTACTGCAGTTTGCTCTTTCCATAGAGATCATTTGGATTTAGTTACTTCTCCAAGGAGGTTATTCTTTTTCTGGCAGAATACTCAAATAATGACACTGTTGAATACAGAAGTGCAAGTGCTATCAAATATTGCAGATGTCTGTCCCTTTGTTTCCTTAAATGGAAACTTTAAATTCAATTCTTCTTCTTCACAAAGATCATGTCTTCATCATGACTTTCTGTGTTCTCAAATCTGAAATGAAGGCTGAGATAACACAAAGGTTCCCTTTATATCAATATCAGTGGAAATACTCCTCCTCCCAATAGTTATTTTAATGCCACAAGGGTTTGCCATATTTCAAGTTTGGCACTTTGTGCAAAGTTAGAAGTGTAAGAAACCTCACCTAATAGTTCATCAGTTGGCCTTGGATTTTCATTGTTTAAATGCTTATTACTATAGCAGAGACTTCTGGATATAGTATAATGAACTAATCCCCCCCCCCCCCATAGAAGCACTATCCCATACTCTTTCATAATTCAGGGTTGTATGGTAAGATGGATGAGTGGGTAAGGATGAACTGTAGTCCTTGAATTGGCAGATGGGTAGGGGGCTGAGTTCCTAACTGACTTCTAGATGAGCCATATAACCTTCACCATGAATATTTAATGCCAAAAGAAAATGTGAAGGATATTTACTTGTACAAGAAGATGTGTTTGTTGTTCACGTGTGGAATTGCACATATTTCATTAGATATTTTAAAGTCTAACGGGGAGGATCTAATGGAACAATAACAACCACACCGTACAGATGCACAAGGAAGAGCAGATGACCAAGACAAATATGCTGTAAGCAGTATGAATCAATCTGCACATATCCTACCCACCCCCAAATATTTCTTCTTGCATTTGGGAGGGCATGCTACTATCCTTTATTTTTTTTATCTCCAATGCATTACTTTCTGAATGCCTGTCTGCAGATTTTCAAGGCAGAACGTTACTGAGTTGTGGGTGAGCATCTTAAACCTTTTATGCACTTTTTTGTATAGTCCTCCAATAGAATAATACTGAGAAAATGCTAATCCACCACAGCCTTTTGCTGCCACAGTATGTTAATAAAGAGTCATCAGTGTTTTCTTGAAGGTATTTCAGCATCTTCTCTGCATCCACATCTGCTTACAAATTCAGACATTACTAAGATTTATTGTGGGGAGTGAATGTTACATCTCCTGCATCACCTCCTGGATTTTGTTGCCTGTAAATGTTGACATTTTACTATGTGAGTTAAAGTCTTGATTATATTTATTTTTGGCGTGTCAAAGAGCAGCTGTTAATTTGTCACTCTCCTGCAATCAGTAAAGACTGGCTTACAGCAATAACGTGCACATAGAAAAGATGGAACACTTACTACATCAGGACAACTTCTGTCATTACATTTCCTTACTCGTATGTTAAAACCATGTGGAGGAAATGGCTGGAAAATTACTGAGGGCTTGTGCCTTTCTATTACCAGAAGGGTCAGAAACAACTATGAGGCTTGTATCTTGCTTCTCTAGAGTCACGCTTCACTTTCTCAAGTCTGACCTTTCCAACATTATAAGGGCACATGTCTTTTCAGCTTCCCTACATGCTTCTTAAAAATCCAAGGAATGTTGGGAATAGTTCTTAAGCGAGCTTGCAGTTATCATCAACAAATATACCAGTTAGGGATGATTTAAGATCCTTAACTTCTGAGGATATAGATATTTAGTCAATTACATGTAGTTTGTTTTTAATATAGGGTTAGTTTGTATTGTGAGCTCAAAGCTAAATATATTATAACATATATGGAAACTTCTTTTTTATTATTTGATAGCACACTTAAAAGAAAGACTAGAGGATTATATTAAGCAGTGGAATGGCCTTGTAAAGATTTTTCGAAATGAAAGGAGAGAAGGTTTAATTCAAGCTAGAAGCATTGGAGCCCAGAAGGCTAAACTTGGACAGGTAGAAAACTGTTTGCTAAATAAAACCCTTCCTTCCCTACAGTCTGAATTTTCTTTTAATGGATCTTAAACCAATTGATTATTTTAACTACAGTTATTAATTGGAAAATGGCATATAGCTTTTTAAAAGATAGTTATAAACTGATGTCATCGTAAAATGAAGAGAAGCTCAAGTAAATCTATGTGTGTTTTGTGTCAGGAAAACTCAACTGAGTTGAAATCTCCTTTCCTCTTTGTTTTTAAAGGTTTTAATTTACCTTGATGCTCACTGTGAGGTAGCAGTAAACTGGTATGCACCACTAATAGCACCTATATCTAAAGACAGGTAATAATGCTCTGCTTATTTCTATACTTCAAAGTCTTTAAAGATAGCCTTACAGTTAGTTGCTCACCTAGGACAAATAACCATTCTTTCTGAGTGAGTAAATTTCTAACTCATTCTCCAAGCTGCTCAAATATGTGTTTGCAGGTTGGCTGATAACACTTTGTTCTCCCCTGCAAGGCTGTTTAGGGAGAATAATAATTACATCAGCAAACATTGTAATTTGTTCTTAGCACTAAATACAGTGTAAACATCTGCCAGATTGGAAGACATTGAATGCATGGTGGATGACATTTATAATGCAAACAGTGTTAGGGGTTTGGCAGATTGGATAAACTGAAAGGAAACAAAGTCCTGGAATATTATACATTTGGGATCCTGTATTATGCCATTAATATGCTGTGGGTTATTAAAGTGCCTGTTTACTCAAACCAAAGATACTTAGAACAGGGTGTAAAATCATAAACATCTTCTTTTGAGGATATCCTCCCAAAAGTGCAAACCAGAACTGTGTTTGAATAGTAAATAATAAAGCATGATGTTTGAATTTACTCTTAGTTCTTTTCCCTTCCTCTGCCCTTTTTAAATAATAAAGAAAAAGTAGGAGAGCTGATTCTGGCTTTGCCACCTTCCAGCCAGAAAACAGTTACTTTTCATTTGCATATGTCAAATACATTCAAAGTTAAAATGGTTTATTGCTTAGCTTCAAATTATACCTAATTTTTAAAAGATGTGATAAGTTTAAAGCCAACCATATCTTCTAATAAGGTGACCGTCCCTCTCTCTTAAAACTAAGGGAGACAAATATATTGTTCTGAAACGGTACAATAATACATTTCCCCAAAATGAAACACATTCCTTTTGTCACTCCCCTTGACAATGCGTTATCAAAAATCGATGAAAGAAGAGGTAGATTGTTGTTCTGCTCCAGCATGAATGTATTGTTACATTGGGTTGAATTCATCCTGCTCATTTATAATCTCCCCCCCTTCCTTCTGTAAGAATTGAAGTGTGTATATATATATATGCTACATTTATTCTAGTTATGTTGGAATAAGGTATAAAAGATAGCAGATGATTTATTGGATTAGACAGCTTAACCTTGTCTCTTCCCCTTCCATAAATGTTTCAGAACTACATGCACTGTGCCACTAATAGATTACATAGATGGGAATGACTATTCCATTGAACCACAGCAAGGTGGGGATGAAGATGGCTTTGCCAGAGGGGCCTGGGACTGGAGCTTGCTATGGAAACGTATTCCATTAAGCCACACGGAAAAGGCAAAAAGAAAATATAAAACTGAGCCATATCGGTAAAGAATGCTGTTTCATTCTGTTGATCTTTATAATTCATGCTTATCTAAATCCTTTCATTTTTTCCCCTTTCTTTTCCATGAACCATGATACGTTTAAATGTGCCATGTACCTGCTCTCATCCTCATCGCCACCATCCATAATCCTGCAGAACCACATGCACAGTACCGCTTATAGATGTCATAGATGGCAACACTTATAACATTGTACCCCAAGGGGGTGGTGACGAAGATGGGTTTGCTAGAGGAGCATGGGATTGGAGTATGCTCTGGAAGAGGGTGCCCTTGACCAAACGTGAGAAGGAATTGAGAAAGACAAAAACTGAGCCGTATCGGTAATCACTAAACCACTTACACATTTCTCCTTTTCTGAAGGATGTACTGAACTATTAAATACTTGCATGAACTCTCTGGATTTTTAAACAATGCTTGCAAAAGCAGATGCTGTGTCAAGAAGCATCATTCTTTCCACTAACTCATGATCAAGCTCTTCTAATGTAGCCTTACTAACTCCTTTTGCACTTTTCAGTGTGTTCTTATATACGCAGTTCTCTAAGCAAAATATAGGGTGGTTGTTAACTGGATTGTTAAACAAAACATGCGATCTACCATTATACCTTCAGGAGCTAGAAATTGCTTAGCATGCTTGTTATAAATTACATACCCTTAAGAATATCAAACACCTCTCCTATTTCAGCGCATGCATTCCATTCTTGTTAACTGGAGGAGCGTGTCAGGAAGGCATGGTGTCAACACATAGCATGGTAGGGCAGGTACTGGAACCCCAGACGGCCCATTGTGGCTAACGCCATGGCGGTTTTTAAAAACTATTTTAAATGTCTGGCATTAAGTGGAGAAACACCAAGACAAGTTGCTGCTGCAACTTTCCTCTCCTTTCCCTCAAATGCCTCTGGGCCCGTGCACCCAATGCAGTTTCCCTTTGCAATGTTACATTGGAGGCAGAAGCCCAGAGGTACAGGAGAGGGAAAGCAGATAGTGATTGCAACAGCTGGCCAGCCTGGTACTTCTCCTCTCAGCACTTGGTCCAACCTTAAAAGAAGAACAGGAATAGGACCAGGTGCATCAGCAGCGCTGTCCCACCATCTGGTAAACTTGGGATGAAGTCCACCTTGGCTATGGCCCCCTCAAACCTTGTGCTGGGCCTGGATTCTGCAAAAGAGGATACCACTTTGTCCTGGCCAGCCAGATGAGCTCACGAATGATAGTACAATTAATGGATATGTGCAGGAAGAAAATGCATAGACAAAGAGCTTGCTATCACCCTAGTCTGTTTGGTGATGAAGGGAGAATGTTATGTTCCTATTGTTTTCTGCAATCTTGTTTTCTTTGCATTCACCACTAAAATGATATGTTCAAAAACTAAATGTGATTGCCTAGAAAGGCATGCGATTTCTAAGATCCCTTCTCCCTGTCCCTGTACTAATGATGCTGTGGTTCTGCTTTGATTCAGATATGCTTCACTAATTTTGCAACCAGAATTACTTTCATTTTTCAAAACTCCTTTTCCTGTAGCTAAAGTATTTGTGTATTATCTGGATCTGTGTTATTGCAGTTTTAAGAATTGATGCTACTGTTCATTTTACTTTCAGTCTATGGTGTCTTTA
Source organism: Heloderma suspectum (assembly GCF_057233095.1). NCBI lineage: Eukaryota > Metazoa > Chordata > Lepidosauria > Squamata > Helodermatidae > Heloderma > Heloderma suspectum. The sequence goes on from NC_139462.1 coordinate 78,871,958, forward strand.
CTAAAGTTCCAAAATATTTCCAAGAAATTATGAAGCTTTGGTCAGTTGAGCACCTGGAAATGCTTCCTCGCAGAAACAAAATGCATACCCCATTGCATATCTTAATACTCAGCCAAGTTATTGCATTACAGACAACTTACAGATGGAAACCTGAACAGTTGAGCATTCTGATTCACATGCCCCAAAACTGGCTTTCTTGTGTTTGCTGCTTTTTTAAGCTTTCAGCTGTCTGAACTTGGTACATTATGAACAATCCCTCCACAACTCTGTAAAGTCTAGGGATGTGCAATAAGACATACTCTACCATTTAAAGTAAAGCAGTTTGTGGGGGGCTGAGTCTATCCCACCACTCTTCCCACTCTGGATCACAGCCTCTGTGGCTGCTTTTGCATTAAAAAAACTCAAACTGTTGGATGAAAGAGTCAAACAACATGTAGTTTGCAGCTTAACTGGGATCCAGTATTCCAAAATTCTAATTGTCATAACTTACAAACAAAAGTTTAGATTCAAACAATTGCTGTAAACCTCTTATTAACCACTGTTAAAGCTTTATAATTTCTGTCCGTCTAACAGTTGCTGGCTGCTTCTTTACATAAAAGGCATTTGTTCTTCAGACACATAGTATACAAACTGTTCTTTACTTTTTCTGTCTCCCAGATCACCTGCAATGGCTGGTGGATTATTTGCCATTGAACGTGACTTCTTTTTTGAGCTGGGTCTCTATGATCCAGGTCTGCAAATCTGGGGTGGTGAAAACTTTGAAATATCATACAAGGTAAACAACAGTACTGGAAGAGTTAAGAACTATCATTCTTCAAGTAAATGTGTGTCCGCCTTTCAGCTCAGTTCTTATGTGGAATTGATTGTCTAGGGACTGCAGTGCCATCCTTCTCTCCATCATCCTGCTCCTAGTTAGTACTACATGTCACGCTGCATTCCTGCTTTCCTTCGTAGTTTTTTTTTAAAGGGTTAGGTTCATATCTTGTTTTCTGTGGGGCTCTTCTTTCCCAAGTGTAACTCTCAATAGGACCATTAAAGATGCTAAATCCTCAGCTGTTCTTCTCTGGACCTAGGGCAAAGAATCAAGACCACTAGATGTCTCATCTGTCTAGTATTTTGAGAGGTTGAAGGAGTTTTCTATTGACTTAGGAAGTATCACTAAGGGACCTAGTAGGGAGTAAGCCCCACTGAATGCAGTGGGACCTGCTTCTGAGTAAACCTGAGTATGTCAAATCTTAGATTTTAAATATGTCAAATCTTAGATTTCTGTCCATTCTATTAAACACTCTCTCCATTCTGTTAAACAATCCAGGATAATATAAAGACCCCATGCAACAAAGTAAAATGTTTGGTCTGATGCTTTCTAATAGGGAAGGAAGGTTTGAGCTCTATAGACCACATCTAAGCTTACTGCAATTTAAGAGATTCACAAAACCTACCAATAAATTCAGAAAACGTGGTTAAAATTCCTAGTATGTTGAAATGAGCAATTATTTAATATTTCAATTTAAAACTTAATGGGCACTCTAAAATGATATGTAAGATTGTTTCCCTCTTGGCTTTATTATTGTATCCTTTTGATTTTATTATAAGAATGTTAAATGAAATGAGTTACTAATATTACCTGCAGACATGACTTCAGAAATTGGCTAAAATCCAGTTAAGAAAATATTTAGTCTTGACTACTTATGAATGCTATGCACTAATTATTGGGCAATTTTTCTTAAAAGTGATGTGTAAGGGCACTTAGCATGTTACTATGGGACCATGTTTTCTTTAGACATCCTGGCAGTGATGCTGAAAGTCTTGAAAAGTAATAATTGGTAACACCAACATAAAGGCCTGGTTCTCATGTAACGACAACCCAGAGTATGACTGAGTTCACACAACATGGTAACCACTCAAGATTGAGTATGGGTTGAGTGGGGGTTGTCCCAACAACCACGGGTTGTTGTGTTGTTTGAACTCAGCCATGATAACAAACTGTGGTTTGTTAACCACGAACAAACCACAGTTCACAACCCAAAACAAACCATGGGTTCTCTTCATGGGTTGTTTGTGGTTAACAAACCATGGTATGTTAGCACAGCTGGGTTCAGACGACACAACAACCCATGGTTCAACTACAACCCACATTCAACCCTGAGTGTGGGTTATCATGTGTGAACCCAGTCAATGGGTTGAGCATGGGTTGTTGTTGAATCATGGGTTGTCATTACATGCGAATCCTGCGCTATGGTTTAACTATGGGTTCTTAACCACGAAGAACCTAGGAGGAGAACCTATGGTTTGTTGTTAGGTTGTAAAGTCTGGGTTGTTCGTGGTTAACAAACCATAGTTAAAACATAGTGTAGGATTCACACATAACAACCCACAATTCAACCCACACTCTGGGTTGTTGTTACGTGCAAACCAGGTTGTAGTGTCTGCAGCTAGATGCAATGTTACCACTGACCTGGTTTGCATGTAACACTAACGCATGGTTTATTTTGCCCTACCCAGCGTTTGTCTGGCAGATGATTGAACAAACCGTGGTTTATTTTCTCAGTCCCTGGATTGTTTCCTCCTTCACCTGCTCCCTCCCTGTATCCCAAATGCCTTGTAGTGCTGTAGTACTGGCATGTACAGCAGCTGGCTTTTGACCACTCTTGCCCACCACCTCTGTAGCCTGGCAGAACAACCCACGGTTCTCAGTTCACATGTAACGTTAACCCATGGTTTAATCAATCCAGAGTTCACAATCCAACAACACACAATGCATTCTTTTTCTGGGTTGTTCGTGGTTAATAAACCATGGTTTGTTAGCATGGCTGGGTTTGCACATCACGACAACCCAGAATTCAACAACCCATGGGTTAAATAAATCATGGATTAGCATTATGTGCAAATCAGGTGTTTTGACATTCCAAAATCTGTTTGTGAATGTTATTCCTTCCTTACCTGTTTGTTTTAATCCCTTTTATTTCAATTTGCAGATTTGGCAATGTGGAGGGAAGTTGCTGTTTGTCCCTTGTTCTCGTGTTGGACACATTTATCGTCTCCAGGGATGGCAAGGGAACCCACCTCCAGCATATGTTGGTTCATCTCCAACTTTGAAGGTGAAGCCTGTGTTTTTAAAACGCTATTAGCATTTGACTGCTGAATTATAAAGCTTAGACAAATTCAATGCTATATCTTCTATTTCTCTTTCACAAGTGATGAACCTTAAAATATTTTAAGGCTTGTGAGTGAACCCTTTAGTCTAAGTGTTACTGACCATTTCACTGAATGGAAACTTTACCCAAAAGAGGTTTTTCAGATAAATTGAAAAAGAGATTATGTATGTCTGCAAAGCCATTCAGTCACCTCCTGAGTTGGTAACTGGATAACCGTGTTGACGGCTGGCCAACGTTCTTCCTCTCCTAAGTGTAACTTTCTCAAAGTTTTATTAGATTTGGGTCATTCACTAACTAGACTTTATTTATACTAATCTTATTCCTGAGAGTGTCTTAGTTTAAAGAACACATATTAATAGTACTGGTATCTTGTTTTAATTTAAGATGATAAAATATAAATGTCACATTTTGATAATACATTTAATAATACATTTTGAGAAATGTTCCTTTCTCCCACAGGTGAAAATGGGGGTGGGGAGAGACACACAAAAGTTATTCAGGTTTGATATGTCCTCCCTGTTTATATAAAGTATGCAATGATTTTGTGTTCTTCATAGAACTATGTCCGAGTTGTGGAGGTCTGGTGGGATGAATACAAAGATTACTTCTATGCTAGTCGTCCTGAGACGAAAGCACTAGCACATGGTGATATCTCTGACCTGAAGAAATTTCGTGAAGATCACAAGTGCAAAAGTTTTAAATGGTTTATGGAAGAAATAGCTTATGATATTACTTCCCACTATCCTTTACCACCTAAAAATGTGGAGTGGGGAGAGGTAAGTGTAACGTTTTGGCAGATCCATTATTGATTTCAAGCCGGTATTTCAGAATGCCTTCAGTTAATTGCAGGCTTGTCCAACCCAGGATTTATTCTAGACCAGGAGAATTAAGGGGAGTTCTCAAAGGAAGAACAGGAGTTTCCTTGTGACTGTATACAGGGAAGGAACCAGAACATTAAACTCTAAATCTGTTAAGCTTAGTACATTCTTACTTACAGGAATTCCAAGCCTTCTGAACATAACAGTAAGCTAGTCTAAAAACAATGCAGTTTTCCATATGGGTATTGGCAAAATACCTAGGATTATAGCTAGCATATCCACATGTAACTCCTACACTTAAAACTTCAGATCAGTTAAGTGTTTTGTAAATGGCACTAGTAGCATGTGTTCCTGTTGCATTGCATTTGTTTGGAGTATATTGCCTGGACTAGAATTAAAGTCTTAGTTCTGTTTGCTCTTTAGCTGTGTGAACAATAGATGCGTTCTATTAATAGACACACATGCACGCACACATAGCAAAAAGATACAGGAATGCTGCATCTGTTCTCTTAGTCTCTTAGTTTTGCATGGTCTTACTTTGAACCACTTTGCACGCCATTAACTCATAGACTGGATTCAGATGACATGATAACTCAGAGAGGGTTAATTAAGCCACACTGGGTTAACTAACCCATCATCAGTTAAATAAGTCTGGCGGGAATTTTTTAATCGACGATGGCCAAAATAACGCACTCCGATAACTCACGGTCTGCAATAGGGGTTATTTAACCCACCATGGGTTATCATGTTGTCTGTCGGGCACCATGGGTTATTTTGCTCACCTACAGAGTCATGTGGCAAGAGTAGTTCAGATTGCTGCTGTTGCTCTGTTTTTCATGGGAGTTCTCTGTGTAATGAAAACTCCCTGACAATTTGCTGAAACGGGGTGAAAAGTGAGCATGTTTTTCCCCTATTCTCCCATTTCCCCCTATTCCGCAGTTGCCTCTGCTCCTCTTTTTTTTTTTTTTAATCCCTTTTACTTTTGTGAATTTGCGCATTTCCACAATTGGAGTATTGGGAATATGTTAAAAGCCTCTATGCCAGTAATTTTTATAGGGAGAAATGCGCAATTCCGCTTTAGTGAGAATGCAGTATAGCACTTTAGCAAATGAATGAAAGAGTGCTACAGCTCTGTATGTGGTTTGGTCCCAATCCTGCAAACCCTCAAGGCTTTATAGCCACCACACCCTTTTTGATGCCCACAGGATTTTCGCTCCTTGGTGAGTGATTGTGCAGGGTTTTGACAGTAGATCGGGTGCCTTCTGACTAGGGGAGTCTGTGTATGAAGTCTGGTCCTGATCCTGCAAACCTCTACGGTTTTATAGCCACCATCCCCTTTTTGGTGCACATGGGATTTTCCCTCCTTGGTGAATGGTCATGCAGGGTTTTGAAGGTGCATCGGGTCCTCCTGACTAGGGGAGGCTCTTTTGATGCACCTGGGATTTTTGCTCCTTTGTCAATAGGCCACTGCTCAGACGGGAGGACTGCAGTGGGACGTGGGGCAGGGATGACTCAGATTATATACAGTAGCTTAATAAGCTACTCAAAATAGTTTATTAGCCCGCTCGTGTGGCAGGGCATCATGGATTATTTAAAAAATAAGCTACTCAGAGTAGCTTATTAAGCCACTGTGGCTTGAAGTGACATCTGAACGTGGCCATAGATTTCTACAGCATTTACTATGCTAATCACTTATATTGGGATGCTTTTGAAGAAAGAAAACATTGCAGCAATTTTCATTGCTTATATTACCAGCTGCACATAAAAGGATATGGCACTGTAAATCTGTTTTTATCTTCCTGTGCATTCTTCCAGCTCAGCAGCTTGGAAGTTATTGAAATGGTTGTCCTTGCCTACCGTCAGAGAATTGCAGATCTCGGGGTGTTAGAAGTCATGTAGCATACACCTTTGCATGAGGCATGATTGTCTATGCCTAGTTACCCTGAAGAAATTAGCTCGTATCATCCAAGTTACAATGTTTGAAAAATAGATACTTGGAGCTAGTAAGAAGCACTATGAGAAGGATGCTTGCTAGGGCAAGTAATATTTTTAGGGAAAAGATGGGATCAAGCGGATGGACCATAAAGGGATACTAATGTATACTAAGAGGGAAAGAGAAAGCATCCTATGCTGCTGACCAATCAAGTGCAACAAAAATTGACTATGAGAATACTTCATTGTAATGGTTGGAAAAAAATGTGACTCAGTGTCACTGACCAATTCATATTGTTCTGCCGCACTTTCTATCTCTTGGTGGTTTTAATTTCTGAGCTGTCCTTCATACACACATTCTTATTGCTTTGGATGTGAAGTCCTTGTGACTGCACATCTTCCCATTTTGAGGGGAGAGTACTGTGATTACTAGGGTATATCTAAGCAAGAAATAAGCCAACAGAAAACAGTGGTTAAAATATGCATGATCCTGATGGAATTGAATTTGGGTGCCAAGGAAATGGAAAAGGAACTATATTCCTTATGGTGGCAGTTGAGAGATCAATAAGATTTGAAGCATAATGAGCATGTGATAATTTGTGCTTCGTTAAGAGAATGGGCCTAGAAAGATCTGAATTTTGAATGAAGACAAGCATAAGCCCATACCTACCTAGAAGCAAAAGAAAAATATGGAAGAACTTAAAATAAAGCTAGCAACTACTTCCAGGTCAATTGTGTTCATCAATACATATAATTGTCCACTAACTTTCGCCAAGTGTACACAATGAATCACATTAAATACAAGCAATCTCCTGAAAAAGGTGCATGGAATTACCCTTTTTTATGTGAAGTGCTACTCTTTCAGTCAATGTAGGAAAATGACTGCCTGGAGATGATTTACTTGGAATAATCACCTCTTTCTTTGCCTGCAAGATACAAGATTATATTGTAGAGTTTGTATATCATGCAGCAAATGCTTTCTATAAAAACGTCTTGGGTTGGGTCATCGTGCTGTGGCATGTTTAATATCTCTCTCTTTAAAACTTATTAGTTTGCTTTATTTCTCTTCTGGCTCTCGCATGTTGCTTGATATAAACCTAGATATATAATCTTGTGAGCGAAGATAGTATGTTGCAAAGATTATTAGGCCAGTTTCATTTTATTGAGGAAAGAGTGGTTTGTTATTGTTTTTAATATAAATGGTACTTAGAAAAGACAGCCCTCTTTGCTGATCTTTGAATCAACTTGTAGGCAAGCTGTGTACACAAAGCATTCCATTTCCTATCTTTCATTCCAGTTTTACTGTATGTTCCTTCAGATTAGAATAAAACAGTGACTACAGCCTTACTATAGCAAAGATTATGATTTTTTTGTTCTTGTATCTTTTAATACTCCTTGATATATCTTGTATATATGGCTCAAGCGCACGAAGCTGATATATTCAGTAAGCTGTTTAGGTTGATTCAGTAATCTATCCACACAATTACATATTACATTCTTCCCATAACCAAGTTCTTATGTTCTATTTTATAGTGAAACATTTAGTTACAATATAAACTATAAATGTGTTTCAGATTAGAGGCTTTGAAACTTCCTATTGCATAGACAGTATGGGGCATACCAATGGAGGCTTTGTGGAACTTGGACCATGCCACAGAATGGGAGGAAATCAAGTAAGTAGTCTCACAGTAAGATGTTTTGAATTATGATGAATGCCAAAAGATCATTAAACATTTGCTTGTTAATTTTGTATTGCTCTAAACAGTGGTAAATTGGTTGAAGCACAACTTTGCCACCCACTATTTGAGGCACTGGGAGTTGCCCCAAATAGGCAACTATTAAACATGAAAATGTTTTGAATTATCTGTTATAGGGAGATTCTATGGATAACAATGTATTGATGTCTTTATATATCTGTTTTGTCATGCTTTGTTGTGAACCTCTTTAAGTATAATATATATACAGATAAAGTGACTAATTTTAGGATCAAGAAGTTTTCAGTTTATGAAAAAAGTTAAGGTACTTACAGATTAATTCATACATCTGTAAGCTTGGAAATTGTAAGTTAAGGCACCCATCTTCCACAACATGTAAGCAGTAATCATATTCTCTGATAATTTAAAATTTTGCCTCCATTCCCTTGCCCTTGGTCTTTCAACCCAATCTGCTTCTTCTGCAAGTTTTCAGAATTAGGCTGCAAGAGGCAGTATCGGATGTTTACTTGACCAAAGTGGTTGACCAATTTTCTTGACCAGCAAATTTCAAAGCTTTTTTTCTGAATGATATTAATAAAACAGTTACCCATGAAGTAGCCTTATTTCCAGTGTATGCAGCTAAGATTTGATTACAAATTGTGAATAACAAACTGTAGCCTGTATGGGTGGCAGTTATTACTGCTTGTTTTTATATATTTTGATATATTTGACACATTTTTGGTGTGCACTAAAGATATATTGAATTGTTTTGGAAATAGCCGGTGAGTGCTACAGATGGAGACCAGTAGCCCTGACCTCTATAGTTTATTCAACTGGTGCAGGCCAGTGATTAAAGTGCTGCTGTTTAAATCGGGAGACATACATCAAAATCCTATTCCTGGCAAATTGTGCGTTGTTGTTTTTTTCCTTTTGGCTCTAACACCTTTCCAGAGTGGATGTGTTCCGTACACATGGTTATTGACGCTCAGTAAACATCCATTTAGTAATGAATCAAAAACTGCAGCAGCAGTAAGAGAAATGGCAGCGGGCAGTATAACTAGAAGCCCAGTCTTCCAGTCAAGAGAGCAATACTGGATCCACTCACAAGGCATGCATACAGCGCACTTGTAGCAATGCCACTTGCAATTTCCAATAAACTTGGTTGCGTGACAGGATATCTTCATGGGCCTTCCATTTCCTTGGGACCATGCTGTACTTGTTGCCGTATTAACCTGGTGAAAAGGATCACTTCCTTCTGCTGATTTCGAGAGTTGTTAGGCTCCCAGCCCCTGTTCCTCGTGCTGTGGAAGGTTCCTTTACCGATGTGGACTGCTTTAGCCTTGAACTACTGTTGCAGCTCTTGAGTTGAGATAAGAACATAAGAAGAGCTGGATCAGACCAAGGGTCCATCTAGTCCAGCATTCTTTTCACACAGTGGCCAACCAGCTGCCCACAAGCAGGACGTGAGTGCAATAGCACCCTCCCTCCCATGTTCCCCAACAAATGATGTACATAGACATACTGCCTCTGATACTGGAGGTAGCATTTAGCCATCAGGACTAGTAGCCATTGATAGCCTTATCCTCCATGAATTTGTCCAATCTCCTTTTTGTTGTTGTTGTTGTTCAGTCGTCAAGTCGTGTCCGACTCTTCGTGACCCCATGGAACATCGCACGCAAGGCCTTCCTGTCCTCCGCTCTCTCCCAGAGTGTGCTCAAGTTCATATTCATTGCACTGGTGATGCTATCTAGCCATCTCATCCTCTGCTGTCCCCTTCTCCTTTTGCCTTCAATCTTTCCCAGCATCAGGGTCTTTTCCAGGGAGTTTTCTCTTTGCATTAGGTGGCCAAAATATTTGAGCTTCAGCTTCAGTATCTGTCCTTCCAATGAGCAGTCAGGTGTCAGGGTGGAAACTGAGCCCATAGAGCCCCAGAGCAGTTCAGAACAGCAATCCATGGGAGAGGAGCTCGCTCATCTCTCACAAGCACAGCAGCTGGCAGAGATTCCTCCTGCCAGCATTCCTGGGAGAGATAGTGACCCTGGCAGTGAGAGAGCGCTGGAGGGGGGCTTGCTGGACGCTCGGCGCAGACGCAGGGAGCAACGACAGATGGAGGGAGCGGAACGGAGGCATTGCGCTCGTTTGGCGCTCAAACCACGGTCGCGTCCCAAGGACCCAAGGGAAAGAGGGAGGATCTCTCCCTAGCCCATATGTTCAGAGTCCTCTTGTGGTTCCCCTCCAAATGGGGACCAACTGCCTTACCTGGAGCTTAGGCTACTCTGCTGTCTTTCCCCAATGCTGTTCCTTGCTTAGTCGCTAGTGATTAGTATCTGAAAGAGTCATAAAGTAATAAAGGAAAAAAGCCTTGGAAAGAATCCTCGTCATCTGAGTCCTGAGTTGGCTATTGGAGGGGACTGCAAGAGGCAGCTAGGGCGCTTCTGACATCAGGGTTGATTTCCTTTAGGATTGACTGATTTGACCTCCTTGCAGTCCAGGGGACTCGTAAGAGTCTTCTCCAGCACCACAGTTCGAAAGCATCAATTCTTCAGCGCTCAGCCTTCCTTATAGTCCAGCTTTCACAGCCATACGTTACTACTGGGAAAACTTTGATTAGACGGACCTTTGTCGGCAAGGTGATGTCTCTGCTTCTTACTATGCTGTCTAGGTTTGCCATAGCTTTCCTCCCAAGGAGCAAGTGTCTTTTAATTTCATGGCTATAGTCACCATCTGCAGTGATCTTGGAACCCAAGAAAATAAAATCTGTCACTGCTTCCATTTCTTCCCCTTCTGTATGCCAGGAAGTGATGAGGCCAGATGCCATGATCTTCGTTTTTTTAATGTTGAGTTTCATACCAGCTTTTGCACTCTCCACTTTCACTCTCAACAAGAGGCTCTTTAGATCCTCTTCACTTTCTGCCATTAGGGTGGTATCGTCTGCCTATCTGAGGTTGTTGAGAATTCTCCTGGCAATCTTAATTCCGACCTGTGATTCATCCAACCCGGCGTTTCTCATGATGTACTCTGCATATAAATTAAATAAGCAGGGTGACAATATACAGCCTTGTCGTACTCCTTTCCCAATTTTGAACCACTCGGTTGTTCCATGTCCAGTTCTTACTGTTGCTTCTTGACCCTCGTACAGGTTTCTCAGGAGACAGGTAAGGTGGTCTGGTACTCCCATCTGTTTCAGAATTTGCCACAGTTTGTTGTGATCCACACAATCAAAGGCTTTAGCGTAGTCAGTGAAGCAGAAATAGACGTTTTTCTGGAATTCTCTTGCTTTCTCCATGATCCAGCGAATGTTGGCGATTTGATCTCTAGTTCCTCTGCCTCTTCGAAACCCCGCTTGTACTTCCGGTAGTTCTTGGTTCGCATACTGCTGAAGCCTAGCTTGTAGGATTTTGAGCATAACGTTGCTGGCATGTGAAGTGAGCACAATTGTATGGTAGTTTGAACACTCTTTGGCGTTGCTCTTCTTTGAAATTGGAATGTAAACTGACCTTTTCCAGTCTTGTGGCCACTGTGGAGTGTTCCAAATGTGTTGGCATATTGAGTGCAGCACTTTAACAGCATCATTTTTTAGGATTTTAAATAGCTCGGCTGGAATACTGTCATCCCCGCTAGCTTTCTTGTTAGTAATGCTTCCTTAGGCCCACTAGACTTCACTCTCGAGGATGTCCGGCTCAAGTTCAGTGACCGCACTATCATGGCTATCAGGGACATTCAGATCTTTCCTGTATAGTTCTTCTGTGTATTCTTGCCACCTCTTCTTCATCTCATCTGCTTCTGTTAGGTCCCTGCCTTCTTTGTCCTTTATCATGCCAGTCTTTGCAAAACGTTCCCTTGAGATCTCCGATTTTCTTGAAGAGATCTCTAGTCTTTCCCATTCTGTTGTTTTCCTCGATTTCTTTGCATTGTTCATTTAAGAAGGCCTTCTTGTCTCTCCTTGCTATTCCCTGGAACTCTGCATTCAGTTGGATATATCTTCCCCTTTCTCCCTTGCTTTTCGCTTCCCTTCTTTCCTCAGCTACTTGTAAAGCCTCATCAGACAGCCACTTTGCTTTCTTGCATTTCTTTTTCTTTGGGATGGATTTCGTTGCTGCCTCCTGAACAATGTTACGGACCTCCGTCCATAGTTCCTCAGGCACTCTGTCTATCAGGTCTAATCCCTTAAATCTATTCCTCACCTCCACTGTATATTCATCAGGGATATGATTTAGGTCATACCTGAATGGTTTAGTTGTTTTCCCTACGTTCTTCACTTTAAGCCGAAATTTTGCAACAAGCAGCTCATGATCTGAGCCACAGTCAGCTCCAGGTCTTGTTTTTACTGACTGTATAGAGCTTCTCCATCTTTGGCTGGAAAGTACATAATCAATCTGATTTCGACATTGACCATCTGGCGATGTCCATGTGTAGAGTTGCCTAAAACCATCCAAATTGGTGGAAGTGAATTCCATAGTTTAACTATGTGTTATGTGAAGAAGTACTTCTTTTTATCTGTCCTGAATCTCCCACCAGTCAGCTTCATGGGATGACCCTGGGTTCTAGTATTATGTGAGAGGAAGAAAAATGTCTCCCTATTCACTTTCTTCATACCATTCATAATTTTTGTACACCTCTATCATGTCTCCCCTTACTAGGGGAGTTAATTGTTACTAGGTAATTGTTAGGCCTCTGTTTCCAGAAGTGGTATACTTTTGCAAGGCTTCTTGCGAGTAATCCTGTCCAGTTCACACTGTCCATTTCCCATATTACATGAGATAATAAAGGGACCAAACTTTTGTAAAATGGAAAGAGCATCTGACAAACCAGACTGAGAAACCCAAAAATGTTGAAATAACTATATAGTGTATGTATACTTAATTACCTTGATTTTAGCTAACTGGATACATCAATGGGGAAATTAATGTAAAAAGTATATTTTCATCATAATAGAATTTTAATTATTTATGAACTTTTACTGTGCTGATCAATTAATGCTTTGTGGGATTGGCTAGACTCACATTGCAGTATAGAATTAAGTCTGCTGGCCATTGTGCAACTGTTCAGTATTTACGTTCATTACTTTTTAGTGTACAACTCACCCAAATTTTATACTTTGACCCAGTTCTTAAGAATTATTATTGCCATTAAATATCCATAAAAATCCCTTACTTTCATTATCTTACTTAATTCTTACAGCAAAAACCAAATATATTAAGTAACGTAAATATTATTTAAAAGCAGTAGCATTTTTAACATGTCAACTATTACTTTAGCATTTTTTCTGTTGTTGGTATAAAATGTGGTTTTAATGTGATTTTTTTTATTAGCTGTTCAGAATTAATGAAGCTAACCAACTCATGCAATATGACCAATGCTTAACTAAAGGACCCGATGGATCAAAAGTTATGATTACACATTGCAATCTAAATGAATACAAGGAATGGCAGTACTTCAAGGTATCTAATGGGTGTCCAGTGATCAGAATACGCATGTTCTCTTTGGGGGTGGGATCTGTATATGTACCCCAACCAGTCCCAGCGCAAGCTATTCCGCTGCCTGAGGCGTGACAGCACATGTTCTACCATGTCGCACCCCTTTCCTTTATTGTGTCATGGCCCCATCCCCTTATTCCTGCTGCATTGCAATCACCCTCCATTGTATCTGTGTCGCATCCCCACCCCTTCACTGTGTGACAACTCCCCACCTCTTCCCCCTTACCTTGTTGTCCCCCCTTGCCCTTCCCTCATCATGACCCCCCCCCCTTTGGAGCCAGTTTGGAAGACAGGACAGAAAAGATGGAAATCTGAGTGCTCAGATTAAAGGAAAAATCTGCCTATTTGCTGGCACACTCTGGTCTTCTCTTCTGTCAACCCCACCCACCCACCCACCCAATACTTTGGACAGACTAGCCAGGGAGCCCATGCAGGGCTTATTGGAGCTCATGTACTTTATGAACAGAATAAAGAATTCTACTGAGCACATGTAGGTGAATTTCTTTCCCCACTGAATGAAAACAGCATGCTCCCCACCCACCCAGGATTAAGAATCGAGGTTTACACACATACGCACATACGGCTGTGATTTCCAGACAGGCTTGAGCCTTCGCATATAGAAGTATGGAAGTAAAGGGGAAGATGCCAAGAGGATCTGGGCGTGTAGGTAGGGTATGAGAGAAGAAAAGAGGGGCATGAAAGGAAAAAAAGGGAACAAAAAGAGGGAGAGGGGAAAATAGGATGACCTTTAGAGAAGTAAGAGGTTGTGGTCTGAGATGCATGGTGTGGGGAGGGAAGTGGAAGCTAGGAAAGGACACTATAGTGACTGGTGGCCTAGAGTGCATAGGAAGAAAGGATACCAGGAAAAGACAGCAGCATATTTTTTGTGCTAGGATATGTGGCTGAAGGAGCGGGGGGGGGGGGCATCTTCTGGAGTGTCGATGGCCTGGTTTTGACCTGAACTGGCTACTGTGGGGAGGGTGAGATGGAAGGAAAAGAGAAGGGGCAAATCCCTTACCAGCAAAACTTGATGCTTCATCTCTGGCTGAATACTTCTTGCACACTCCATATATGAAGGAGGACCTGCACTGCTTTCTGTCTTCCCAAAGGACCTAGGTCGAAAAAGAAGATTGCCTTGCTTTCCTTGCTTCTTTTCCTTTTGGAATATTCAGCCACTTTCTTACTTTGTACACTTGAAGCTGGGAAGGGAAGGAGGAAGTGGCAGGCAGCCCAGAGGAAAACCAGCTGCAGCTCTTCATCTACGCAGAAGCCACTCACCAGGCCGGGAGTCTGCTGCCAGCTGCAGAGGGGCTCCTGGAATTTTACACGTGTGTGTTAAGGGCAGGTGCTTCTGATAAGAGCAGTTGCCTTTATATTTCTTCTTAAATAAGATTTGGATAATCCTTCAGGCTGTACTCTTACAGGTTTCAAAAGTTCAGTATAGGTATTTTTGAAACTCAGGTATTTAAAGCTTTAACCTTCTGTGGAAGAAATTTCTCTTAAATTAAGCAAGCAGCTTGACACTTAGAAGTCCATTTGAAAATACTTTACAAACCATTGTTCCGGCATACATTCTAGAGCTCTAGCTAGGATGCTGGCGCTGGTACTCCCTCGCTTTGAAAAGTCAGCCTTGAGGCACATGCCTCAAGAGATGAGCAGAACACTTTCCCGATCAGTTGTCTTTGGACTGCTAAGTTAGCAGCAGCTCAGGATCAGCCTACAATGTCCCACGGCCCCTCCCACTCATGGCAACAATAACATGCGTGGTTCACTGTATCCACCTTGAGATGTATCTCATACAGCTATGATTCCTGTGAGTTTTCAGTCCTCTTTGGGATACCCCCGTCTACAATTCTCAGCATGCCAACTAATCCCGGTGTTCTGTTCTCATCAGTGGTGGCAGGACCAGGAGACTATCCTCCAGGCAAACCATTCCGTGTGCCTGCACCAGAAACTGACAATCACCATATGTGCCTCCCTTTGGTTAAAAGATGATGAGCTCCTTCAGAGAAGATTATGCACATAAACTGGCTGATGATGTTGGTGTGCCAAGGGTTTTGGCTTCTTTCTTCCCACTCCTTAGAAGGAGGATTGCTTAGGTTGCCACCGATAACAACAGGCCCACGAAATTTTACGTCAACGAACAAGGAAGCCCAGCTGCCAGGATGCTTTTTTCACTGACCATCAATCAACCAGTGGCCTTTTGCTTCCCTCTTGCTGGTCTTCACAACCACATTGCAGATTCAATAAGTAGGATGAGCAAAGTAGTATGTGAGTGATTTTCTGAATCCTTACTACTCATATCACATTTTCAGGTCCTTGGACTACCCTTGTATCAATCTATTTGCAACTTCAGCCAGTACAAATTGTCACCTTTTCTGCAGTGTAGGAGATCGCAGTATTTGCAAGAAGCATTCATGAGGTCATGGAGGGGGACCCTTAAATGCTTTCCCCTTACTCCTCTAAATTCTAAGAGTGTTGCACAGGTTATCCAGGGGCCACCTACATGTCTTTCATTAACCCCATGGTGGTCTTGCTAGCCTTGGCTTGCCATATTCTCCCAGTTAGAAAATAACAAGTTCTTCTATCTTCTGCTGGAAGTATACCTGATTTCCCAATGCTGTGGCAAGTTTGTAAGCACTTGGAAGAGTGAGTTCTCCTAATCACTCATGGACCAGCAACATTGTTTTTATCTGCTTCTGAGTACATTTTACCATGTTTTGGATTATACTCTGTTTGTGAAAAATTCAGGTCTGGCTGCTTCATAGTTACGGTTTTACATGGAAGTGATTTCTGCTTTTCAGCATGCTATTGAAGGTTAGCCGATGTATTTTCACCATTTGGTGAAGAAAAATCTGCATCTTTCTGTCAAGCCTTCAACCCCAGCATATATTCCTTCTCTAGTGGTATCTCAATGTGCAAACAATTTGAGCCTGTGGCATCCTATGATTTAAGTCTGTTATCCTTCAAGATAGCCTTCTTAGTGGCTGTTCCTCTGCCGGACATGTCAGTGATTATGTGTATTGTATCACAGTGCCCCCTTCCTCTGTGTGCATAAGGATAGAGTTGTTTTGCTCAGACCTTAGCTTTCCTTTCTAACTTCCATTTGACCCAGAATATCCTCCTTTGTGCTTTCTTTTATAATCTGTAATAAAGAATAGGCCCTGCATGCTTTGGTCACATATGGGGCACGTTTACTTGGACAAGACAGCTTCTTTAAGGAAGGATAGCAATACTGTACCTTTTTTACAATTACATCTCTGCATTTGGTGTGATATGTAGCCTGAATACCACTTAGCCTCACTGAATCATGAGACCTAATTTTACTTCATTGCTCACATGGGAACAATCTTCTGTTTTGTCTGCTGGGTTGGTTATTTTTTAGAGAAAACATAGATTTTCTGATTCCTCCACTTTGGGTGCAGTCAGAGTCTAGTTGTCACAACAGGAGTTTAACAATAATGTCAGTGGAATGTGAATTTTGAACGTTTGCCTATTATAATATATCAGCCTTCCCCAACGTGGTGCCCTCCAGATATTTTGGACTACAACACCCATCAACCCCAGCCATCAGGGCAAATGGTCAGGAATTAGGCAAGTTGTAGTTCCAAACATCTGGAGGGTGCCAGCCAAGTTGGGGAAGGCTGCAGTATACAAAAGAAAGGGTTAATTGAATCTACCACCCAGTTTCCCTGTTTTCTTGCTGCGTTATGCCTACAATATTTGTGAATTCCTTAGTGTCAGTGTTCTTTTTCCCCCCTTGTAAATATGTTTCATAGAAACTAATAGATGTCAGTCAAAAACTCTGTCCAAGATTCGAAATGCTGTTTAGGCTTGGGCAAGGAGTTTGCACTAGCACAATGGAATTCCTTATTCCCCCACCCTCACCTTTGAACAGCTGACTGCCATACCGTATCACAAACTACTTTTGGCAGTCCACTCAGTAACAAAAGCAGATTGCTGTGTGACATGGAGGACTATTCCCCCCCCACCAAGAAACCTCTTAGGTTCACAGAAATAATTCCATATTTATTTGGATGCAGGCCTAGTTATAGATGAGCAACGTTACCATGGATCTCTAATGCATTGTTGTAAGCATTCTCCTAACCTCTTATCCAGAACTTAAAAGTATATAGCAACAGATGAGAACAACAGTTTCAATAGGACTGAGTTGACTAAATAAAATTGACTTTTTGCCATTGGGAAGTAATAGCGTTTTGTTTGGCTTTTATTTTCCAGAATCTACATAGATTTACTCACATCCCTTCAGGGAAATGTTTGGACCGTTCAGAGGTTCTTCACCAAGTGTTTATTTCAGAGTGCGACTCGAATAAAGCAACACAAAAATGGGAAATGAACAATATCCTTAGTGTATAAACAAAATAGCCTGAATCTACCTACTGACACATTTAATTCACATAGGACTGAAGATAGCCTGAAAACTGCTGCAACTATTAACTTTGTACAGCTGCAAGCCTGGAACTTCCTGATCTGGATGAAGGATATAGGTGGACTGTGATAGATTTATCATCTGCAGTTAATGTTTACAAAAACTGCTCTTACCTTAAACTTTAATAGATGTTTACATCTCTTTTTGTTTGTTGTTTCGTTTTAGGATATTCTTGTTTTAAGATGTTTTAGTTGATAATTTAATGCACTTTTGACTCTGTTTCTGTTTTACTGGAACAAAGTTAAAAGTGCTGGCTTGGATCTGAAGTAGCATGAGGTTGCTTCCACTCATGTAAGAGGGCTTTTCTGTTTCCTCTTCTGGCAGCAGCCCCCACCCCAAAAAGTTCCTCCTAAAGGATCTTCTGGGATGGCTTTTAGAGTGGTGTCAAGGGCTGGGAATTGGCAACTTCCCATGTGTGTAAGTGCCTTCCACTTGTGCACAAGCAGGGGAACTGGATCCAAGCATTTGTCGTCTTTGGGATTACACTCAGGGGTCTGCAGGCAGTTTTTTTTTTTTTTCCAACACTCACACTTGAAAAAGGTTGGCGTAACCAGACTTTGCTATAACATGGTGATTATCAACCTGTTGTACATTGTTTTGATTTTACATCATACTAAGCACTGCCACAGGTTTTTAGCCAGGGTGGCCTTCTTTCACAGTCATGCTGCTTTTTTGAAAGGTGAATTTACAGCGTATTTAGTGCCTCCTTAATTTTTCCTCTTTAGTTCACAAGAAAAGCATTGCTCATAGTGTCATATGTTGAGGTGTCTCCTTTTTAATAGGGGTGAGTTGGTAATGCCTTCATAATGGATTAAAGAAAAATATATTGCCAACTTGACTATTATAACCCTTAGTCCATACCATTAAGGTAATCAACTGAGGCACACCAGGAAAGCTGAAATAGTGAGGCTGAAATGTCATTGGAACCTTTTAAAGACAGTTGGTATACTAGATAGCACTTAAATCCATGAACCACTTGTGTGAAATAACATTAAAGCAGCTTACGTTTTCTATTCTGCAATATCAAGCTGAAACCGAAATTGAGCACTATGTGATGCATTCAGTGGAAGTGAGCACTCCAAATTACAACTAAAAAGATACAAGCACTAACTTCCCTGCTGTATCATGCCTTACAAAACCTGTATACATTTGAATTGACATAGGTCTACAACTGCACAATATAGAAAAGTAAGGGTGATCCAATTCTTCACTTTTCTTTTGACAAATAGAAGTTAGTTGAAAATGAACTGATGAAATGTTTCAAAAATTTCAGAATTACTTTTCAAGCACTCAGCATGTATTCCTTTACATGCTGAATGCTTGAAAAGTAATTCTGAAATAAAGGAATATTGTCAACTAGTTAGAAATCCATATATTGATTAGAAATGGGCAGATGGGGCAAAATATATTTTTATTTTGTACGGAAGTGGCTTCAAAATAATGCAAGTAGCTTCCAAATATGAAGAGGATGTTTGAATTCTGGGATTTGTCTTAACACCTCTGTTGTTGTGATCCCAGTTACATAACTGTGCCATAGCATGAACAGAAAACCAATGATAAAGATACCAAGACATCAAAAACGAGGGGACAGTTTCTTAAAATATTTGCGTTGAATATTACCCTAAAAGTAAATCTTCAACATGGGGAGGGTTGGGGTGGGATCTTAAAAACAAAGATCTACTTCAGTACTTAAACATAAATTAAAAGGGAGTGAACCTGGCCACAGACGAACAGATTTCAGTATGCTTACTGTTATATTGTGGTCCCAGTGTGCAGTAATACACACATAAATCAGTTAGATTTATAAGCTTATGACTCTGTGCAGAGTTTCAACTCAAAATTAAATGATGTTATTGAAATTTCCAGTGTAAAAGTCTACCTTGGGTTCAATAGTAAAATTCTTTGACCTTCATTTTATTAACTCCTAAAAGTAAGTAATGGAGATAGTTCAGTTGTAAGGCCAACTTTTAATCTTAAGACTAGATCCATGTCAGGAATGAATGAGGGGGAATATGTGTGTGTGTGTGTATTTACACACACACAGACACACATTCCTGACATCTGTCTTTTTAAGCTTCCTTTAAAAGATGTGAATAATTACATTAGAAAATAGAGGAGGAAGAAACTGGAAGAAGGATAACAAGGATGTTGGGTACATTTATTAAATGTGTGTACGAAAACCAATTTTCATTTTTTGTGTTGGGCAGAAGTTAATTTAATCACATTACTATGCATAAGTGAAAGAGATTGCACATAGATTGTGCAGGTGTGTATGTGTTAAAATGGGTATTGTGTGCAATTCCATTAAAATCCAATACTGTATGTGAATATGAATCTGTATTTTTAAACTCCAAATCTTACAAAACAACATAAAACAACTGTTACTCCTAATGACTTTTCCTACTGTAACCTGCTTTTAAAAAAGTAGATCCCATACCCTTGCTTTGTAAGTTGATCACTATGCATTTCTACACATTTTATAAATTTGATTTATGCAGATTTTGATACACTGTATGTTTCTGTAAAGATTGTATAAATCTTCAAAGGTTTTACTAACGGTAAATCTGGGGGTCTTATGTATATTTTAATTCTGGGTTGCTTCTTTTTTAGGTGAGGAAAATAAATTTTAACTTGTGGATTTATTATATATTTGTAACAAAACCTGATTTTTTTTCCTAGTCATGTTCCTATTGAAGAGTTCAAACATTGAGAGTGTCTACATTTTAATGCGTATATGAATGCTAAAGTAAAATGGAATTGTTTTACTTTTTCTTGCTCATGATCTTATGACTAAGCCTAAGACTTTAAAAAAAGGCTGTAGATATGCACTTAGAAGCAGGTTTCTGTGGGCAATATCCAATCTTGCCTGCATGCTGGTTGGGCCCACCGCTAGCACAATGGGAAGGTAGTGGATCATGCAGCAATCTAAAACAAGTGAAACACTTGTTTCTGGAACAGGGCTGCTCTGCTGACCTATCCCATTCCAGAAATAAGTGTTTCCACTTGTTTCTGGGATTACTGGGAAAAGCTCTAGTTCCTGTTGTGCAAGTGGTGGGTCCCACTAGCACAACAGAAACAGCAGGAGCACAGCAACAGTATTGGATACTGCCCTGTGTGTGCATCCAGAGGTGCATGTCGTAACTCAGAACACAAGAAGTGTTGTTCTGAATCAGACCAAGTTCCAGCATTCTGTTCACAAAGGGGCCAACCAGCTGCCCACAGGGAACCCACAAGTAGGACATGAGTGCAACAGCACCCTCCCGCCCATGTTCCCCAGAAACTGGTGGACGTAGGCATACTGCCTCTGATACTGGAGGCAGCATATAGCTATCAGGGCTAGTAGCCATTGATAGCTTTATCCTCCATGAATTTGTCCAATCCCCTTTTAAAGCCATCCAAAGTGGTGGCCCTCACTACACCTTGTGGAAGTGAATTTCATAGTTTATGTGCTGTGTGAAGAAGTACTTCCTTTTATCTATCTTGAATTTCTGACCAATCAGCTTCATGGGATGACCTGGGGTTCTAGTATTATGGGAGGGAGAAGAATGTCTCCTTAACCACTTCTTCCATAGTGTGCATAATTTTACACACCTCTATCATCTCTCCCTTACTTGCCTTTTTTTCTAAGCTAAGCAGCCCCAGATGTTGTAACCTTTTCTCGTAGGGGAATGTTGTAACCTTTTCTTGTAGGCTCCAGTTGCTGTTTTCTGCATTTTTTCCAACTCTACAATATCCTTTTTTAGGTGTAGTAACCAGAACTGCACACAATATTCAAAGTGTGAATACTTTGAAAATCTGTAGTTGCACCATGGATTTGTCTAAGAGGAGTATAATACTGGCAATTTTGTTTTTTATTCCTTTCCTAATTATGCCTAACATGGGATTTGCCTTTTTCACAGCAGCTGCACATTAGGTTGATATTTTCATGGAGCTGTCCACTACAAGCCCAAGATCTCTTTCTTGGTCAGTCACTACTACCTCAGATTCCATCAGTGAATAAGTGCATTTGGGAGTTTTTGCCCCAATGTACATCACTTTACACTTGCCTACATTGAACTGCGTTTGCCATTTTGCTGCCCATTCTCCCACTTTTGGAGCGCTTCACAAACCTTTTTTGTTTTAACCACCCTAAATAATTTAGTGTCATCGAAGAACTTGGCTACCTCACTGCTCCTAATTCTAGATCATTTAAACCATAGGTTTCAATAGACATCCCTGTGGAACCCCACTGTTTACATCCCTCCATTAGGATGATTTAGCATTTATTCATACCCTCTGCTTCCTGTTTGTTAACCATTTACTGATCCATAAGAGGACCTTTCCTCTTATTCCATAACTGCTAAGATTGCTCAGGAGTCTTTGATGAGGGACTTTGTCAAAAGCCTTTTGGAGGTCCAAGTAAACAGTGTCTACTGGATCACCCCCTTGTCCCATGTTTATTGATATTCTCAAAGAACTCTAAAAGGTTAATGAGATGCCCTACTTTTGGAGAAGCGATGTTGATTCTTTTTCAGCAAGGCTTGTCCTTCTATGTGCTTACTAATTTTATCTTTAATACTTTCAACAAATTTACCCAGAACAGACATTAAGCTAACCGACCTATAATTTCCAAGATCCCCCCTGGATTCCTTTTTAAAAATTGATGTTACATTGGTTGTTCTCCATTCCTCTGGTACAGGGTGTGATCTTAGGCACATGTTACATATTTGTGTTAGAAGATCAGCAATTTCACATTTGAGTTCTTCAGGAACACTACGGTGGCTGTCATCTGGGCCCAGTGATTTATTAACTTTCAATTTGTCAGTAAGGCTGAGAACTTCATTTTTTGTCATCACTGTTTGCCTCAATTCCTCAGACTCCCTTCCTGAAAATATCAATTTATTTATTTAAAACATTTCTATCCCGCCCTATATCATTAAGTTCTCAGGGTGGCGTACAGATAAAATCAATTTAAACAGTATAAAACAAATAATTTAAACACCTAAAAACATATTAAACCATTAAACAAGCTAATACCAGTTAAAATCTAAAACAATAAAACAGTTAAAACAATGTGTTAGGGAATGCATTTAGCCCTCACAGGCTTTTGTAAAAAGCCATGTTTTTACTTGGTGCTGAAACAAGACCAATGTCTGCACCAATTGGGCTTCCAAGGGGAGGGCATTCCACAATCGGAGTGCCACAGAAGAGAAGGCCCTCTCCCATGTCCCACCATAGTGTATGCCTCACACTGGTGGGACGCAGAGGAGGGCCCCTCCAACAGATCTCAGTTCTCAGGCAGGCATATACAGGGAGAGGTGCTCCCTCATATGCAACATGGTCCTTCCGGACACTTTTCTTGGCACCCACCAAGGTGCTCGACTTCTCCCATTTTTAAAAAACAACTTTTCTTACCGACAGCTGGGATTGCTGTGAAATAGGTTTTGGTTGGTACTGAAAACTGTGGGTTCAAAGAAGTGGTTCGGTGCACTGGGGCTCAGACCCCACTTCTGCATTGTACTCAGTCTTTGGGGAAGGTTCCTTTGTGACTAAGCCACGCCTCCCATGGCAGCCATTCTGTGGTGGTGCCCAGGACGGTTTCTCAAATTGCCAGATGTACCCATGGCCCAGAAAGATTGCCTACCCCTGGGCTAAGCATTACATCTGTTCCAGTCCCCCTCTCCTATCCCTTCCCACCACCACCACACACCGATAACCAGAGCCAGACCAAGATATTTTGCTCCCTGAGGCAAAGAATAAGATGGTGCTCACTCCTGTTCCATGTACAAAAGCCAACTTAACTAGCAGATGAATCTTACTTTGATACATCTTCCTCCAGTGGATCTGAAGGCAGTTGGCTAGCCTAAGGGGCAGAAGGCAAGCCACTGAGCCCACAACTCTCTCCTCTGACACTTTCCTGCCACCTCCCAGCATCTGCCACCTGAAGCAACTGCTTCACTCTGCCTAATGGTACGGCCAGCCCTGCCAAGAACATAGCTATGGCCAATGCTAACATTTGACCCTCTTCCTTCCCCAAAGCGCTTACAAACTATGCTGGAGGGATAAGATGGAGAGGAGAGAGAGACTGAGAGAGAGATTGGGAGTCAGTGTGAGTGGGATAAGGGAGATACACACAATGGGTCCGTGAAGGCCCCAAGACCTGTCCTGGTTTACATGCGCAGCAGAAGCTTCCTTGGGTGTTCAAACGCTCTCCCCCCGGCACATGCTTTGCATGACACACTCAATGTCCTGGCAGCGGCACAGATATCTGTCCGATATCTTCTGCAATAGAGACAGAAGTAAAGAATTCATTTGGTTTCTCCACAGTCTCCTTATCCTCCTTTAGTACTCTTTTAACTCTATTGTCATCCAATAGTCTAACTGCCTCTTTAGCTGGTTTTTTGCTTCTTGCACATTTAAATAATTCTTTTTGTTGGTGAAATGTTCCTCAAAATTCTTTTTTTTTTTTTTTGTATCTCTTATTGTCTGCTTGCATCCCCTTTGTGTTCTCCTTGTTTTCATTTGTGCAAGACTTCCATTTTCTGAAGGAAGCCTTCTTATCTCAAATAGCTTCCTTGGCTATTAACCATACTGGTGACTTCTTGGACTTGATGCTACCTTTCCTAACCTGTAGTACACATTCCAGCTGAGCTTCTATTATTGTGGTTTTGAGTAACCTCTTGGCTCCCCCTTTCAACTTCCTATTTACCAGTTCTCTCATTTTAGAGAAGTTTCTTCTTTTGAAGTCAAATGTGACTGTGTTGGACTTCCTTGGCAATTTTCCACTTAAATATATATTAAATCTGAAAGCACCGTGGTCACTGTTTCCAACTGGTTCAACAACACTCACATCTCATACTAGGTCCCAGGTGACACCACTTAGGATTAGATCCAGGGTAACCTCCCCTCTGGTTGTTTCCGTGACAAAGTGTCCTAGGGCATAGTTGTTTAGAGCATCAAGAAACTTAACCTCTTTGTCATGACTGGAACATACATTTATCCAGTCAATGTGAAGGTAATTGAAGTCATCCATTATTACAACACTTTAGATGCCTCCCTGATTTCATTTTCCAGCTCAAGGTCACCCTGAACATTCTGGTCTGGAAGACCATATCTTCCTAGTACTAAATTACTTTAGCCCAGTATTGTCACCTATACCACTTCTGCAGAGGAGTCTGCCCCTTTTAGTTTTTGTAGTCTGCTTGACACTCTGCCCTCTTTGACATACAGAGCAATACCTTCTCCAGTATGCCCTTCCTATAGAGTTTGGGCAGTATAGAAATGTAATAAATAATGATATCCAGAGATTACTGTATCCCACTGGTTCTCTCCATTCCACCAGCTTTCTATTATGCCCACTATATCTAAGTTCTCCTTTAAAACCAGGCACTCCAACTAGGGATGTATGGATTGTGTAAAATCCATTCCATCTGTGTTTCACAGATTGTCAGGTGCCTTTCGTTCCGTTGTCCACCCATCAACGGAATCGGATTTTTTTTAATTTGCATAAATTCATACATGTGAAAATGCACAAATTCCCCCCCCCCCAGTGCATTTTCACAATTTAGCCTATGGCAGAAGTGTGCATTTTTGGCCATTTTTAATTTTGCATATTTTTCTACAATGAAATTTGCGCAAAATTTGGGAAACTGGTCCTCAAGTCTATGGAATCCACCCAACAGGGGAAAAGCCAGTCTGCTACAGAATCTGCAGGTCAGATTCATGAAAATCCATTGGTTCCACTGTGTAGTTCTCCGACATCCCTATCTCCAGCTCTCCCTTTTGACTGGGAGCCTTCTAACATTAGCATAGAACACCTACACATGGTGTGCATCTTCTGCTATGCTTCCCAGCAACTGTCGACTTTCCCCCAGGGTTCAGTTTAAAAGCTGCTCTGCCATGATTTTGATCTTAAGTGCCAGCAGTCTGGTTCCGTTCTGGTTCAAGTGGAGCCTGTCCCTCTTGTACAGGCCTAGCTAGTCCCAAAATGTTCTCCAGTGCCTCACAAATCTGAACTCCTCCTCTCTACACCACCATCTCATCCACGCATTAGGACTCCAAAGCTTCACCTGTCTAGCTGGCCCTGTACCCGGAACAGGTAGTATTTCAGAGAAAGCCACCTTTGTGATCCTGGATTTCAACCTCCTACCTAGCAACCTAAATTTGGCTTCCAGAACCTCACAACTACATTTCCCCTCTTCATCGGTACCATGACTACAGACTCCACCCCAGCACTATCTACAAAGCTATCTAGACAGTGCGTGATATCTGCAGTCTTCGCACCAAGCAGGTAATTTACCATGCCTTCTGCACACCAATCACAAACCAAGCTGTCTATGTGTCTAATGATTAAATCTCCCATTTCAACAAGCCCCCCCCCCCCCCCGAGGCACATCCTTGGCATGAGAGGATATTAGTTCTTCTTCCAAAGAATGGGTCCCTTCTAAGGGATTATTTCCCTGTTCCTCAGAAGGACACCCTCATTCCCCGACACACCCATTCTCTGTGTCAGCAGAGGAGCGGTCACCCAGGGATTGCGACACCACTATTTGGTCCCTGAAAGTCTCATCCACCAACCTCTCTGCTTCTCTCTGCTTCTCCAGGTCACCAACCTTGTCTTCAAGGGAACATACTTGTTCCCTGAGAGCCAGGAGCTCCTTATACTGAGCACACACCCACAACTTCTGTCCAGCTGACAGATAATTATATATGTGGCGCTCAGTGCAATACACTGGTTAGCCCCCACATGTTCAAAGGGAAGATCCTTGCCTTGCTTTCAAATGGATGTTATGGTACAAGATCAACCTCAAGAGGCTACATGGGGTTAAATAGCACATCACACTATTATTCAAATAGTGTGTCAAGGCTTGCTACACTGACATTGGAGCATTTGATGGGCATGTTAAAGCCTTGAGGATTCCACTTCCAAGTCCAGCTTTTTTAAGATCAATTAAAGGTAAAACGTCATTTGCTCCAAGGAAGAAAAAGCATGCTCTGCTAATGTTTTCTTCTTAATTTTTATATTTTATACTCTTATTTGTCTCTATGATTTGGGGGTGGGAGGATGTGGGGTGATAAGCTATCTAACAATCTGGAAGCAGAACATTTTGGCCAACAGATGCTTCCATTGATTCAGCAGCCAATATTTACCTCATTGGCACAGTATATAGACAATTTGTGGACATTTAGGATGTGCACACATCTTCCCAGATTTAAAGTATGAGGGTACAGAAACAGCCTAGTCAGGACCAGAAATATTGGAACAAGGATAACTGTTTTGGCAGTTGGCCTCTGTACACCACCACATTGAAGTTGAAAGGAAACACACCCAGATGGGAGTGAAGTCAGGACTTTCAACTGTAATTCAAGGGGTTGGACAAAAGTGGGGCACTAACCATTCAGGAAGGACAGCCAGTGGCATACACACACACCCATCGTTGGGGGCTCATAAGTAATGGAATGAATGGCTGACAAGCAGCTGCATGGCCAGGTGTGGCCTGTTTCCTGGGTCCCCCATGACCAATCAAGCAGATAAAAGGTCTGGGGTGGTAAGAGTGTTACATTTGCATTTGGTAGCTGTTCACTGGAACTCCCAACATGAGGTCCAAAGAGGTGTCCATGCAAGTGAAGGAGGCCATCACTGGTGGAGGAAACAACATAAACCCATCCAAGAGATAGAAAAAACAGTGGGAGTGGCCAACACAACAGTTTAGAACATCCTGAAAAAGAAATAAGTAACTGGCAAGCTCAGCAACAGCAAAAGGCCTGGAAGACCACAGAAGACAACTAAAGTGGATGACCGCAGAATTCTGCTCATGGTGAAGAGGAACCCTTTCACAACATCTAGCCAGGAGATGTCAAGAACGCTCTTGTGGAGGTAGGCATGTCATTGTCAACATCTACAGTCAAGAGGCGGCTTTATGAATGTAAATACTGAGGCTTCACAACAAGGTGCAAACCACTGGTAACACTCAAGAACAGACAGGCCAGATTAGCCTTTGCCAGCAAACACCTAAAAAAGCCTGCCCAGTTCTGGAATAAGATTCTTTCGACTGATGAAACCAAGATTAACTTGTACCAGAATGATGGGAAGAGAAAAGTATGGAGAAGGAAAGGAACAGCTCATGATCCAAGCATACCACATCATCTGTCAAACATGGTGGAGGCAGTGTTATGGCATGGGCATGTATGGCTGCCAATGGAACCGGGTCACTGGTGTTTATTGATGACCTGACTGCTGATAAAAGCAGCAGGATGAATTCTGAAGTGTATAGGGCTGTACTTTCTGCTCAGATTCAGCCGAATGCCGCCAAACTGATAGGATACCGCTTCATATTGCTGATGGATAATGACCCAAAACATACAGCAAAAGCTACCCCAGAGCTTCTGAAGGCAAAGAAGTGGGATGTTCTTCAATGGCCAAGTCAGTCACCTGATCTCAACCCAATACAGCATGCTTCTCACTTACTGAAGACAGGACTGAAGGCAGAAAGACCCACAAACAAGCAGCAGCTGAAGGCAGCTGCAGTGAAGGCCTGGCAAAGCATCTCGAGGGAGGAAACTCAGCATTTGGTCATGTCCATGGGTTCCAGACTTCAGGCAGTCATTGCCTGCAAAGGATTTTCATCTAGGTATTAAAGGCGATCCTTAAGTTTGAAATGATGTTGGTTTGTCCCATTACTTATGAGCCCCCAATGATGGGTGTGTGTGTGTGTGCCACTGGCTGTCCTTCCTGAATGGTTAGTGCCCCACTTTTGTCAAACCCCTTGAATGACAGCGGAAAGTCCTGACTTCGCACCCATCTGGGTGTGTTTCCTTTCAACTTCGATATGGTGGTGTACAGAAGCCAACTGCCAAAACAGTTATCCTTGTTCCAATATTCCTGGCCCTGAGTGTGTGTGTGTGTGTGTGTGTGTGTGTAGGTGCACATC
Source organism: Heloderma suspectum (assembly GCF_057233095.1). Classification (NCBI taxonomy): domain Eukaryota; kingdom Metazoa; phylum Chordata; class Lepidosauria; order Squamata; family Helodermatidae; genus Heloderma; species Heloderma suspectum. The sequence goes on from NC_139462.1 coordinate 78,900,394, forward strand.
TAATATGTGTGTGTGTGGTGTGTGCATGCAGTGTGTTTGCATGTGTGTATAGATTACATACATACATAAGAAGTGTGCACTGACCCCCCACCCCACTCCAACTCAGACCCCGATTCAGCATTTTGGAATACATCCAGCTCTGGCCAATTTGTAGTTGGACCACTTCAGCTCAGCACCAAACCTGAGTCAAGGCTTGGAAAAATGAGTGTTTATGCTTCCTGTTGACCACCACAGGAAATTAGAAAAAAAACTAACTTTTTTCTCTTGATCAGAACTGGATGATAATTTCAGGCACAGTAGCCCCCTAGAAGGGGATTACACCTGCCCAATGTCAGAAAAATAGGTGCAGCGTTTATATTTTCATTTTCTTTTAAAGGGAACTGCCAATAACATTTTAATTCCTTGGAAGAATTGGATACAAATTTCAGGATTCATTGCCCCATCAGAGGAGATCATGTCTGCCAAATTTCATTATGATAACCACAAGGTTTTTTGTGCAAGGGTGGCCTTGACATTTTGAGGTCTCCAAAAGGGAACATACTTAGCTCCCTATGTTCCTTGTAGACCATTGTTCTGAAAATTACAGACAGCCTAGAGTTGTCCCTAAGTAAGAAACCAGCAAAGTTTCAGAAAGATAGGTGAGGCAGTTCATGTGGAAGGGGCATTCTCCAATTTGGGGGAGGGAGTGATTTGCTTTCTCTTCCCTTCACCCCTTCCCTGATAGTTTTTGGATAAATTTGTATGAAAATGCACAAGTCATTAGAGGTGTCCCCCAGGCAAGAAACCTGCAAAGTTTCTGAAGGATATACATGCATGCACATTTAGAATTACTAGAATTTATTTACATTTCACCAATGTTAGCAGCTGGGGGACATGGGTGGGAAGGTTCTATTGCACTCATGTCCTACTTGTGGGTTTCCTGGCCTAGATGGACCTTGGTCTGATGCAGCGTAGCTCTTCTTATGTTCTTAAATATAGAGTGCCTCTGAGCATGTGCAGAATGTTTTTCTTTCACCACTGAACACTTGCCATTCTCCCCCTACCAATTCTATTCCCCTCCATGCAACCATCCCTCCTCATCCTACCATCCTCCAGCAACTCTTCATCAAAACAGATGTCTTGATTTGTGCAACTCCTCTCTACCTCCTCCTTGTTATGCACAAGCTGTCATTGTATCTTCCTCCCCATAACTTCATTTGTGCCAAGACTTCACCAGCATTCAGCCAATGAGTCTGTTTTCAAAACTAGGGCTAAATTATGGAGAAACTGTGAGCATGTACTAAGTGCCTTTCCCTCAACGTTGAAGCTAGAGTTCATGCAAAAACCCCTCCCCAAACTCACAAATGACAAAACATGTATAGGACTGAGCTGAAAGGGTAGTCAATTCATTAGAAGGAATTGGGTAAGCGCTGTATTAAGCTTGCAGTACCATGCTCACAACTCAGGACTTATTTCTGAGTAAACATGCAGAACATCAAGGTGCAAACCTCCCTGCAAAAGTAAGTTGTGCTAGAATCCTATGCACACTTTCCTGAGGGTAAGCCTCATTAAACATAATGGGACTTCTCAGCAGGCATACATAAGATTGCATAAATTAGCAATATGTATCTTCCCTCCACTTGAAAAACAAACCAAAGACTCTTTAAAAAAAAATTAAAGCTTTCTGTTCATAGGAACATAGGAAGCTGCCTTATACTGCCTGTCTTTAACGATGCCCCTGGCTGTAGTAAACATTAATACCGAGTAACTTCCAATCTGCTCTGTGACCGGCTACTTAAATATAGATCCTACCCCAATGTACGCAAGAACTTGTATATTTAATTTTGGAATGTATATATATACAATCATATATCCATTGAGAACCTTTCAAAATAGATCTACTACCCCTTTGATTCAAAAGGTATTTTAAATATAGTAAATGAATTCAAAAGCCTGTAACATCCATGTCTGCTTCCTCCTCCTCCCCCGCCCTCCTTTAACAGAATGTGGAATTCAGTTATCAAAGGGTACAAAGGGAGTTACTCCCAACGTACACAAATAATTAAAGGACAATCTTGCAAAGAGTCAAGAAAGGAAGAAAGAGGCATGAAGTAACCTCCTGTGAATAGTTAATTAAATTATTCTTATAAAATGACTTAAAACCAATTTCTCATTGAAATACAAGGTGGCAATTCCATCTAATGTGAATATCCAGGACAATTCTCTCTGTAAGAATAAATCTAAGTCCACCTTATTACAATCTTGTTAATCTACCTATGCAGTAACAAAGACACTTAAATCATACTTGTTCTGCCCCTGCTCCTACAAATGCTGTACCAAAGATGCTTCCAGAAGCCCCTGCTTAATCTTGTATTCAGTTGTCAAAGTCTTCAATGATTCTATATGCATACAAGATTACATACACAAAACTCACATTACTTCTACAGTTACAATATATTTCTGCAATTAGTATATTGATTGATTATACTCATTTACAAAAATTAATGAATTATTTATTTTATTGGTACACATTTATATACCTCTGAATATAAAAAATAACAGTGGTCTTCAATGTCAAAATCAACAATAAAAATACAACAGCAAAAAAGGATAAAGATAAAAACACACACATAATAAAACGAATATACATAGCTGGGTCAGGCTATATGGAAAACCTAAATAGAGGGTCAAAGGTAACTAAGGTAATCTGGTCCCAAGTTGTTTAGGGCTTTATATAGCAATAACACATCTTTGAACTTGCCCTGGCAGCATATTCGTAGCCAGTGCTGTTCTTTCAGCATGTTACATGCTGTTGAACAGATGCTTTAGTCAACAGTCTGGCAGCTGCATTCTGTACCAGCTGGAACTTCCAAGCCAAACCCAAGGGAAGCCCCCCACCCGCATAGAGTGCTTTGGAGTAGCACAGTCTTGAGAATATCAGTGCCTGGACATGCTATCCCAGTCCATGAACGGTTATAGCTGTCATACCAGCAGAAGCTGATAAAAAGTGCTCCTAGCCAATGAGGTCATCTGGGCCTCAAGTGACAAAGATGGATCCAGGAGCATCCTTCAGACTAAGTGCCTTCTTCTTCAGAAACAGCATAACCCCATCCAGAAGAGGCAATTAACTATATACCAGACCCAGGAATCACTCATCCAAAAAGCCTCCGTCTTGCCAGGATTCAAGCTCTGTTTATTGGCCCTTATCCAGCCTATTACTTAACCTGTAATAACTCGTTAGCAACAAAAACAATTGCCACAATGCCTGTTGGACTAGTTCCATCCATTGGCATTGTCCACCCTTTTACCTTGGTTTTATTTGCGTTTGCTCTTCTGACTACACAACAGGAGCCATGTACTTGGATATTACCACTAGTCTGTACAAACATGAGATTTTGAGGTCACCTTCCTTAAGCAGTTTCTAGAAAGGTATCCATTTAGTCTGTTGCAGCAGGTCCCTGTAGCTCCTGCTGTTACGCTTCTAAAAGTGTTTCTATAAGAATTTGCTTCTAATTTTTCCCCACTGTCATATAACAAATCTCTTTATATTTTAACTGTTTTGTAAAGTTATGAAAGAGATCAGCTAGCAAATAATGGTTTCTCTTAAATTGTATCAGCATAAATAATCTTAAAGTCAGATTTCTCTTTCTGCTCTCCACATCATAAGGGACCCTTGTATTCCGATCAGCACTGGAGATAGTTCTGAGTAATTTTTAGGTTTCATACGTTCAAAATATGGTGGAACAGCCTGGGGGCAGTAGCTGTTGGTCCACCCTGAAATTAGGCTTAATACCTCCTGAACTCCATTTTAACATTAACACACTTTTGAGCTCCAGCATTATGCCCATCTTTCTCTCTCTCTTTCTCCTCCCCACCTCTTTGCCCATTGCATATTTTGCTTAACGTCATCCCAGAAAAGTTCCGGATCATTTGAAAGCTATCTCACCATTTTACGATATTTTATTTGGCTCTAGTAAAGATGTTTATCCTACTGTGGCATCTGATTTTTTTTTTTAATGGACAAACATGGCAACCCATATCTTTTGTTTTGAAGATTACTACTATACCTTGGAATTTAACTCATACTTTCACCATGTACAAATCACAACTGTAAGGCATCATGAAGGTAATTTCCAATACATTAAATAGAAGTGTTAGTCCTTAAAGGAAGTAGTCCACCTGAAGTTTCATGTTGGAAAGTGAAATTGCCCTCCACACCCCGAAATATCAAAAAATAACCTTGAAAATCTGTCATCGTCCCGTCCCCCCCGCCGTGGCTACCACTTCACAACAGATTCATCCTAGTGAAATTTCAGGTGGAATTGTCAATGAGACATACTATACTACCTGCCTCAACTAATCATGTTTAAAATGTTTATTTCACCTTAAACTGGCTCATTCTTTAGCAGGCATACCTCACCCATATAGATAGTTTAGGAAACATCCCTGAGACTAGTTCCATGAGTCCAAGAAAGCCTTATATTCACTTTTTTGTAACAATGCTCACCCCTGCGCCAAAAGGGTTCCTTCTCATAGCAAATTCTTTTTGAAATAAGTCGTACATATTAAAGTCAACCATCATGCCATATCCCTCAAAGAGGGGGAAGGGCATAATTATGTGCAGTTCCAAACCTAAAGGATATATTTCTACATATATACAGATGTCTGCGACTGTTCAGAAATTGATAGGCAAAAGTGTTTAATGCTAGCTGCTTGTGTCAGACTTGCTGACACTGAGGACTGATCTAGATATATGGCGTGAGGTGGTAAAGTGCTATAGTAGAATGGTTTAATCACTTACGTGTGGATCATACCTTTGAATCACTTACCATGTAAAGACAACAATCCCTGTAAGTAGAAGTTAGCACAGCAAGAAGCTGATTTGCTGCCAATGAGAGGGGGTTGGTTGGTAAGGAATCGTTAAAAAATGAGTCACCTGCAATGTCTCGCCACCTTATTTGGCTGCACGCTCAGGTCAGTATTTGTGCAAGATTGTATTCTGGTTATCCCTTAACCAAGATTACCTTTGGGGTCCCCAAGTGGTGCCTGCATAGTCTCCCTCAATGGTTTTTAAAGTTAAAAATCTTTTTTTTACCTGCAGAGGCTGTCAATGCCACCAGCTTCTGGCACTATATTTCCAAGAATGACTCTGGGCCACACATGTACCCAGCGGCATTCTTCAAAAATGGCGTCTCCAGCCACCACATTTTAAAGTATCTCCAGCTGCCCAGAAAGAACAGTAAACTGGGGAGGGAGGGAGCATCCTGGGGGACTAAAGGGGGTGGAACTGCAGATGTTTTGCCAGACTGCATGTATTTGAATGTTTGGGGCAGGGGTGGGGAGAGGCTTGGTGTGTGTGCACTTTGCCCAGTTTTAAACTGTATTTTGGGCCAGTGTATTTTCCTTTGGGGGAGGTGGTGTATGGTGTATATTCTGCATGAGTGAAAGGTTTCAGGGTGATTGTCTTACCTGCAAGTGTTTCTTTCAGCATCACCAATTTGCCTTCTGTGAAATGGGTGCAGGAGCAAAAGACTGGGTTCAGAAGTGGCTTGTTCTGGGATCTCAAGACCCTATTTCTGCCTTGTTCTCAGTTACTTTTCTCTTATTCTTCTGGGAAATAGGTATTTTGTGGCAGGCTTGCCACCATTTTGTGAATGGGCAACTCCATGGCAGCCATTTTGAGCACCATACCATAACTTCAAATTAACCCACCGGGCCCAAAAAGCTGGGGATGCTGGCATCATGCTATTAAGAGCCTGAAGATGCATTTCTTTTCCAACTTTAAGCTAATGTATGTATGTTTGGGCCTTACTGTATGGGTACTTCAACAGATTGCGTGCTTATCATGGTACTTGAAGCCAACATGCAGTTTTCTCAGAATCTGAACATTTTTGCATCTGTTGTGTCAATGCCAGTAAGTATGGATTGGATCCAGATTTAGGCATGTGCAACTGAGTGAGCAGAAGCAACTTCCTCACCACCTCCACCTTGAAAATGCTTGAGTGGGTCCCCCAAAGTTTTGAATTAAGTAAATGTTTTACTGAATGTGCAGGGGTTCCCCCAAAGTTTGGTAGAGGCACCTTCTCTGAGCACCACCCTTTTGTCAGCACAAGCCAGAACTTGGGTCCAACCCACTAAATTTAGAAACAGGACTGCAATCAATGCCTACTCACTGGTAAGAGTGTAGTCACAACCCCCTTCTTAAAGCAGAGCCAGAATTCCTAGTAACAGTATTGATGCTTCCAAAATGCAAGATTGAGTTAAATGTAGCAGTTAACAGGTGCATTTTGCTTTCCTGTTTTAAGTCCAAGGCACGACTGAGTGTTTTTATATTAGCAACCCAGAAAATATATTCATTAAAAAAAAACAAGTTAGTCTATTGCATAGCTAATGAAGCTGCCAACCCACACTCAAATACCTATTCTTCTATTTCAGAGTTTTACTTTACACTTCAGCATGTGACTAACCATTCAGTACCAACTCAGACCATCTAATATTTTCACAATTCTTCATGTAGCTGCTACAGAAGTGCACACTATACAAGGTTCCCCATGTACCTTGAAGCAAAGTTAGGATCTCCCATTCTAGCCACACATTTCCTCCTGCACAAAAATAGCTGTAGCAGTCACCATAATTCCACCCACCCACCAACAACTAAAAGCTTCACACTCCTGTATTTAGGGATTTTTTTTAAAAAAGAAAACATGACAGACAGTAACTGAGATGAAAACTAGCAGGGCTGTTTAAACACCTACTCTTCAAAGCAAGTGCAATCTATTGCTTTCCCTGCCATCTGCTTTTATAATTGGAGCACTTTAGAGCAGAGGTCCCCAACCCCTGGGCTGCGGACTGGTACCAGTCTGTGGCCTGTCAGCAACCGGGCCACAGGGGTGTGCGAAACCCCCTCACCTGAGGTCCGCAGGGGGGGAGGCAATCCAACCCCCCCCCCCCCCGGAATCCTTGCCAGCCCCGGCCGGCTCCGCAGCGCTGGGACACAAATGGCGTCCGCTATGCAGACACTACTTCCATCCCAGCGGCCGTAAGTCCACCAGCAGAAAGCTCCCCCCCGGTTCATGGAAAAATTCGGCTGGTCACTGGTACCAAAAGGTTGGGGACCACTGCTTTAGAGAACAGAGCATCATCTCCCAGAGTGGAATCACAAGGCTGTTCATACCAAAATAGCTATATAAACTTGACACACGCAGCTCCCTTAAACAACATCCGTAACACTGAAAGCCAAGAACGTTTTATATCAGCTATTGGGTAGTTTAAAGGTGAAATAAGTAGAACTAGTCACAAGAGAGACCTTCTGTGAAATGGGGGGGGGGGGTGAGAGAAGACACACTACCTGGGGAGAGAGATGGCTGTCAACGCAAGTAACCTCTAGTACGCCACGGACAAGTAGTATCTGGCTTCTGAAGTAGAACCGGAAACCCTAGGCCATGTCTATAGCTTTGATGCACTACAATAAAGCAACCTCTAGAAAGGTACATTAGCAGGATTTTTGTTTCTCCTACAGACTTACGCCTAAAGTTACATAAGACTTCTCATACTGCAAACCCCACTTTGCAAGATAACCACATAAAGGCTTACAGGACACAGCTGATGTAGAGGCATATTCACAATGCTATAGAATGAATGGGAGTATCAATGAGAAATTAAGAACTAACTTGCTTGTAGTAATTCCCCAATCCCAGAAATGGGAATATATATCAGATGTTTAAGTTGTGAACACCCATAATTACACCATCTCTGCTATATGCTAGAATGTCCAAATTAGCCATTTCAACCCTGAGTAATTACACTACAGTATAGTAACGAGGATAATGTACATCATTTTATTACAAAATTGTTAAAAAAAGTAATACAATGCAATAGTATGCAAGACAAGGTTGACTATTTTCCTACCAAGGGTTTACTTTGCTCTAAATCAAGCAGTCACTGAATTTCAAAGAACCATTAAATATGCCAGAACATTTGACAATATCAGATTTTAAAATCTAACAGTAGTGGCCTTTTGCTACTACTTACATTAGAATACAGGTCTCCCTACAGAGAATCACATTACCTATACACAATTCTGTACAGTTTTTATACTGAAGCTAACAATGAGCTGCACTTGACTTCACATTCTTAGCAAAATCATCGACTTCTGAGCACAAATCTTTACAGCAGGTTGTAACTTTACTCTTCGTCTTCTTCCTCCTCTTCTTCCTCTTCTTCTTCCTCCTCCTCCTCCTCCTCTTCTTCTTCCTCATCCTCCTCTTCAGGTTCTGCCTTCTTCTTGGAGGCTGCTGGCCTACCTGGACCCTTCTTTCCTGCATCACTCTTACCCTTGGCACGGTATGCTGCAACATCCTGCAAAAGCAAGACAGAAGTAACCTGTAAACAAGGTTCACATTAATAAACATCCCTTAGGAACTGTTAAACTGCCATTTTTTTCCAGTTGGCTCTTGAGGTTCTCCCACACATTCTTCTGAGACATATGCACAAGCCTCTTGTCTCAGAGCCCCTTGTTTCTCCACACTGATTGGCAATTGCTCTTGCTTGCCTTCCTCTCCAGCACCTAAGAGCAGGAAACATGAACTGCAGCAACTTTACTGGAAGATCTTTGCTTTGTTCGACCTTATACTGCTCCTTCCTCCAAAGACCTGAACTGAACAGTTTCTCAGGTGGTCTCCCAATACAGGCAGTGCTCAGGGTCAGCCTCATTTAGGCTCATTAGTAGAAGTGATATCCTGTGCCCAGAGACAATTTTCTGGATCATTACTGTACAAAAATTAACTTTTACTAAGTAATCTACTCACTGGATACTACAACAACATGCAATACAAAATAGCAGGTCCCACATGATATAGCCATAAAGAATGTCAGTATCTGAAAAATAAATCAGAATGGCTTTTACTTTACCTTCTCATATTTTTCCTTTAGCTTTGCTGCCTTCTGCTCAAAGGGTTGTTTGTCTTTAGCCGTTTGCTCAGACCACATTTCACCTAATTTCTTCGCTGTATCCCCAATAGACAAACCTGGATGATCAGTTTTTATCTTTGGACGATGTTCAGAACAAAATAGGAAGAAAGCTGATCTAGAGGGCAAACAACAAAACAAAGGGTCACAGGCAACTTCTCCACCCAATGGTCCCAGCTCATGGAGGTAACAGAAGTGTTGTTAGTTGAGTTTTACTGCTTTTGTTACCTATTAATGCAGAGGTATCAGCATGAAAACTGTTCGGAATCACAGATCACTGAAATATTTTTGCCCATGACCAGGCTTCCCTATCCTGCTGCTCGCCATGCTGGCTGGGGACAAATCTGGAGGGCAACCAGGTTAGGGAAGCTACCCATGGCTATCAAAGATCAACTTACGGTGGCCTTTTGGGGGCATTTGGGTCCTTTTTCTTTTTCTTCTCTCCCTTAGGAGGAATATAGTTTTTCATCTCTCTGTCATAACGAGCTTTGTCACCCTTTGCCAAATCTTCAAACTTGGACTTTTCTTTTGCAGACATTGTCTGTGGGGAGAAGAAACTGAGTACCATATAAATGTATCAGAAATTACTATGTTTATATTAAAAATATAAACATATCAAAGGAGTTCTGGCAAGGTTAGTAGCTTCCACTAAGTGCTGGAAGCAGCATCAAAATATGCCCTAAGCACCTATTTTAATCCTTAAGAGAAGCTCAACAGAGAAAGTGTTGGAAATAAACCAAAAAGCAGACATCAAATCCAAACAGACCAACTTATAGTTTTATTACTTCTTGAAAATAAAGCCTGTATTAGCTCCAGTGTGCTCAATTTAGTGATAATGAGCAGTATCCAGTGCTTCTGTTTATTCTGTTGAGCCAGTGGGACCCACTGCTAGCACAACAGCTAGCACTTCCTGAAACAACCCTGGATACAAGTGTTCTAACTTGTTTCTGGTTGCTTTAGGAAGCGCTAGATGTGGGCAGTGATGGATACTGCCCATCATTTATGAACTACTATCCCCTTCTTTCCAAAATACAGTAACATTAAGTCAGAAAATGTTCCTTGTTTGCTTTGGGCACCCTGAAGTGTGACACCCAGCAAATACGCTGATTTGGTGAAAAGCAAATCTATACACTATCCCAGCCCTTCCCTCCCAAGGTGAAGTGTAAAATTGTTCAAAACAATTTTAGCGCTATTAGCCAGTTGGAATTACTTTCCTGACCACAGGAACCAGATGGTCACTAAAAAGCAGCAATTCTTTCCTAGCAGCCATAAGTACGAGTTGGGACTCTCTGAATTCTTGTAAAGCCATTTGCCACAAACCCTCAAGGAAGAGACATGTATTAAAAGTCAAGGGATGGCTAGAATAATGCTTTGCTGCTTATATTACAATTCCTGTTTTCTGTAGGAGGCATTTTTCAAAATGCCACAGAAATTGCCTGGCAAAGTGTTATGCATTCACACAGTATTTTTTATCTAGACATCTGTTCCTTTCCAGGAAAGGGGGGGGGGGGAGCCTGAGGAAGAGCAACACTGTCAGAAGTACAGCAGTGGGCTTTCCCAAAATACATCCAGATTTCCATTTGTAGTAGTTTAATGGGAATGGGAGGCCAGCGCAATGAGATATAAACAGGAGACACCCCAATACTGACTGCTGTTGTACAGGTCTTTCATACTGTGGTTTGCAATTTTAAAATTTTAGTGAGCTGCCCTAGTAAAATGCTTAAGTGTGGGATACAAATCCCTTAGGGTGCAATCCTATGCATGTTTAAACAAAAAAAAAAGTGCTGGCTGGGGAATGCTGGGAATTGTAGGACTTTTTTTCTGTCTAAACATACATAGGATTGCACCCTTAATGAAGCATTACAGACACACGGCAATTTCAAGAGCTACTCAAAACTTTGAAAGATTGACCTGTGCGACAATTCCCAATCCTTTTCTGTAGGAATAGAAAAGAATGCGTTTTAATGATGGGAGCAAGAGGTCCTATTTTTTAAGTTCCCAATTCTGAAGAAATCAGTCATTTTCTATCACACTACGTCAATTTGGCACCTCCCCACCCGCTCCCATCCACAGAGAACCCTGAACTAGTGCTACTAGCCTGAGCCTTACTATTCAACATGGCTGCCAGAATGGCAAGGATACGTTTGTGGCAAACCTAGTTCTCAAAAGGTTACGGCTTAAAATACTTGGCATTTATTTATACAACCCTATGCATGCCTACTCAGAATTAAGTCCCTTCAAGTTCAATCGGACTTATTCCCCGGTAAGTCGGTATAGGACTGCCTCCTTATTCCGTTTTCTACAGCCTTGAGGCAAACCCTCCCTTCCACCCTGCTCTTAAAAATACGTCTAAAGCCATATTCTTGGACCAGGTTTCAACAACTGTGGGCCCACTGCATTACTTGCAGCCCTGGCCACTAGGTTCATCGTTTCCGATCCGAGCGCTTCCAGAAGCGCGGCCTAAGAGAGAAGCTGTGGAAAAAAACCAAACGCATGAAACACTGTCTCGAGGGCGGGCTCGCGGGAAGGCCCAGCTCCAGCTCCGTTCCCGCCGTTTAAGCGCTTGGGCGGGCGCTTGCAACGGCATCGCGCGCCAACCCCGCCGGGAGGGAGGGAGGAGCCGGAGGCGGGGCTTCCGCGAGCAACGCCAGGCGAGCCCGGGCTGGGCCTGGCCGAGTTCGCCTCTTCTTACCCGCCATCGCTCGGAGCATTTCTTGGAGAACTCGGCAAAGTTGACCGAAGAGCCCGGGTGTTTTTTCTTGTGCTCTTCGCGGCACGTTTGAACGAAATACGCGTATGAGGACATTTTGCCCCGGGGCTTATTGGGGTCGCCTTTGCCCATAGCTGCGGCAACGGTCCCTGGAGAGGGAGAAGGAACAAGCGGGGGGGGGGGGGGGAGAGGAGGAAAAAACCCAAGGGAATAAATAGCAACCGCTTACAACGCCTTCCCGCCCAGCCCCACCGCCGTTCTCCGGCTCACGTCCCCCCGGCCTCGAATCTGCAGCGACAACTTTCCCGCCCAAGCTGTGTCGCTTCCCTCAAGCCAGCGGCAGCCGCACTTTCCCGCCTCTGAATACTTCTCAGAGCCCCCCACCCCGAACTCCGAATTCGCTCTCCTCGGGCCGCCTCCATTTAAACTCTCGCTCCTCACAAAAAATCAGGAAACTTCGTCCCTCAGCCGCCACTCCGTCCGCCGCTGCGCCGTCCACCCCAACCGCGCCGTCACCATTGCCCAGCCGCACCCCAGAGCTCCAGCCACCCAAACGCCGCTGCTTCAAGGAGAAGAAAATACACGTGTATTGTACTTAGCCCCTTGCCTGGTGGAGACGAAGAGAAGAGGCCGCTGGCGACGGGCGGATATCAGCTAAAGCGCTCGGATCACCTTCGTTCGCCACAGCCAAATGGGTCGCTTCCAATGTACTTGATAGCCTCTTGTTTTCCCCAGCCCTACCCGCCACAGCAGCTTGACCCCCAGAGCTCTGCGTAAGGCCCACCCTCTAGGCCTTCTGGTTGGCTGCAAGGTTGATTTGAACCTCGCAGAGCCACACCCCCGTGTCTTTCGAAGTACGCGACTGGCTAACAGTTTAAGCGACGTCACTAACAGAACTTGCTGGGTTCGGTCGAGAAAGGGGCGGGGAGAAGGGGGGTGGGATTGCTTGCGCTTCATACCCGTTGAAACCGGTTAGGGAGTGTGGAGAGAGTGGGATTAAGAGCACGCTTCTGATTGGAGGGCTAATAGGGTTAAAAAAAATGTCTCAGAGGTAACTGCTATTGGCCAAGGGGAAAATTCGGAGTTACCATTGGTCCGAGGTAGGTGAAATTGCGTTGTTTAAAAATACAAAGGGGGAAGAACTGAGAAAAACAAAAAGAGCCCCGGAGGGGAGGGGAGAAGAGAGAGAAAATCGTTGCGGGTGGCAACAATTTACAGCGTTCGGGAGCAAAAGGTAGTAAAAGAAAACAGCTCGGGCGGGGGCCTTTCATGAAGGCTTCTGCAGGCGAGTTGTATAACTTTTTCCACCACCCTTTACAGGGGGGAAAAGATTTGTTCTTAGCCTCCGTACAGTCATAGTTCATTGGAGACTTATTCCCAAGCAAGCGTGTATAAGATTACGGCCTGGGGGCGAAAGCAGGCATTATTTTAAATCCGTATCTTGTCGCACCCTCTTTCATTTTTACTCTAAAGTACAGGAGCCTCGATCTAACGAGGTCCCCCGGGGTCTCGATCCTGTAGTGTAATCTCATACACGTTTTCTCCAGAGTGCGTTCCAATGCGTTCAGTGGGGTCTACTCCCAGGTAAGTGTGCGCAGGATTGCAGCCCGGTCCCGAAAGGGATCTCGGCTGGCTGGCTTAGTTTTCAAACGCTTTCTGTCCGTTCTGTGGACTCGAAAACGAGCTCCGCTCTGACTGAACTGGGGAAACATGCTGTCTTGCGTCATCATAATGTCAGCGAGGAAGTACCACAGCAGCTCTTGCGGCAACGGGCTTAGCGCGGCTGCCCCGTCGGGAATCTGCCTTGCCGCTTTCCTGCGTTTCTGTCGTACCTTCCTTGCTGCTAGAGACCACTTTTAAACGGAGTTTTTCATATGGCGGTTGCCACCTGTTGTTGCTTCTCTGCCTCTTTCCAGTCCCTACCCCCGCCCCAGGGTCTGCCTCATGGCCGGTTGGCCAGCTGTCGCTCGCTCCCCTAGCTCCGTTGTCTGAAAACACTGAAAGATGTTGGCAGGGTAGTGGTGAGAACTGGGGGGAGGGGGTAGAGAGAAGGGGAGACCGGGCCTAAGCACCTCCAAACAGAGCCACCCCTCATGGCGTTCTAATAACAAGCTGTTTTTCTAGACACGGGCTTGGATCCAGTTTTAGGCACATAAACTGGGCTGGTGCAAGTCGACTTCCCCGCCCCTTCTTTCCCATCACAATCCCTCCAGCCCCCTCCCCTGAGATACTACACAGAGTCGGGGATCCTGCTGAATGGGGTGGGCTATGGCACAGAAGAAAAGGGGAATCACCAAAGTTAGGCCAGACCCTTCCCTGAGCATAGTTCCATTCAAGGAAGGTCCTTCCCCTGATTTGGGGGGATGGTCCTTCCCCTGATTTGGGGGGATGGTCCTTCCCCTGATTTGGGGGGATGGTCCTTCCCCTGATTTGGGGGGATTTCCCCTCCCCCTCCCCCTCCCCATGACGCAGGCTACACTGCTCAGCAGGGCTGCCCAACTCTAGCATTTGAGGGGGGGATTGGTGGAGGGGGGGGCACCTGCCAGCCCAGTTACACATACCCACATCTGGATGCAACCCAGTGACAACATAAAGCTGATTTCATTAAACGCAAAGAAGGACATTAAAAGACCACGGCTGCAATCCTATATGCACTTACCTGGGAATTAAGCCTCCCTGAATTCAGTGGGACTTTAAGTAGACTTTGCATAGAATTGTTATGTAACAAATTTATTGTAGCATAAGCTTTTATGTGTATTGTAACATGAACACAGCTATCCCTCTGGAATTTGACAGCATAAAGTTTGTAGGTGAGAGCTTGGCTGAATTAATACTTCAGGTCGGCCTTTGCCTCTGATAATTCATGTGAGCATGTGTACAATAAATGCATCGCGCATCTTCCTTCAGACTGTATTACTGCAGTGAAGTATCAGGTTATTTGAAAAACAGTTTTGGGGGAAGGACCATATCTAACTCATTTATAGTTGTGTTTGTTGTGTGAAATATGGTTGCAGGTGTGTTGCGTGCACCTGTAGAATATTTCCTATTAGTCATGAGCAACACTTGACAGTCCTCCAGCATTTTTAGAACATTGTTGTTGTTCAGTCGTGTCCGACTCTTCGTGACCCCATGGATCAGAGCACGCCAGGCCTTCCTGTCCTGCGCTCTCTCCCGGAGCGTGCTCAAGTTCATATTCATTGCATCGGTGATGCTATCTAGCCATCTCATCCTCCGCCGTCCCCTTCTCCTTTTGCCTTCAGTCTTTCCCAGCATCAGGGTCTTTTCCAGGGAGTTTTCTCTTCGCATTAGGTGGCCAAAATATTGGAGCTTCAGCTTCATTATCTGTCCTTCCAATGAGCACTCAGGGTTGATTTCCTTTAGGATGGACTGATTTGACCTCTTTGCAATCCAGGGGACTCGTAAGAGTCTTCTCCAGCACCACAGTTCGAAAGCATCAATTCTTCGGCGCTCAGCCTTCCTTATAGTCCAGCTCTCACAGCCATACATTACTACTGGGAAAAACATAATGTTTAGAACATTACCCCCACATTATTCTCTTTGTTGTATGATCCCCCCCCCCCCGTGTGTGTTTGTGCATAATGTGACTAAATTTTGGCATTGGGACAAATCAGTAAGGCAATACACATGCTGTGCCTTTAAGAGCAACCAGAAATCCAGAAATTAAGCAGGTTTGATTTCTGCATTTTAACAAGGCCAGGACAGTAAGGTTGCAACAGTCCTTTAGCCTTGCTAAAATGCAGAAATCAAGCCCACTTAATTTCTGGCTGCTCTTCAAGGCACAACAACAGGGCTGCCGAATTGTGGAATGACCAGTAGCAATCCCCCCTATTGCTCATTTAACTACTATTTTGTAAATGTTTGGTTTTATTTTTGAAATTGAAGTACACATCTAGGTATCTTTTAAGGGCCGTCGGGGGAAAGGTTAGCCAAGCAATTCATCCCATCCATTTCATACGAATTGGATATCATACTATTGTCATAGGATTGGCACTTGTCTCAATATTATATACAAGATGAACCACTGTTGTTTTATCTGGTGATACAGAAAGGCCTTACTGGGATGCATAAGGTGGGAAAGAGGTCTTACTAGGCTGTCATCTAGTTTGGTATTGTTAACACTGCCTAGCAGCAGCTTTCCAGGGTAATGGCAGGGATTGAACCTGGGCATTTTTGCATGCATAGCATGTGTTCCAACACTGAGCTACTATGGCCCTTCCCCCAAACTAAATTTGCCTTAGTTTTACAGTAGCGTGGAACCGTGTGCACTAGAGATAGATTCTTAGGGAATTATTATTATTATTATTATCTTTAGGACATTGATTGGCAGTAGATGATTCAGGACAGGCAGAAGGTCCTTCTTCATAGAACACTTCATTGGTTTATGGGATTTGCTGCTACAAGCTATGGTTATGCCTGGAGACCCAAAATGGGATTAAAGGTGTCCCCAGCCAGTTGTGTCCGACTCTAGGGTGTGGTGCTCATCTCCATTTCTAAGCCAAAGAGCCAGCGCTGTCCGAAGACGCTTCCGTGGTCATGTGGCTGGCATGACTGAACACCGAGGTGCACAGAACGCTGTTACCTTTCCCACTGAAGCGGTACCTATTTATCTACTTGCAATTTCTTGCTTTCGAACTGCTAGGTTGGCAGGAACTGGGACTGAAGACGGGAGCTCACTCCGTCACGCAGCACTCAGGTCTCGAACTGCTGTCCTGCCGACCTTCTGGTCTGCAGTTCAGTGTCTTAAATGTAAAGACCACATGTGTATCGACAGGTATCAGTCATAATAGCTATATGAAACCTCCAAGTTCAGAGGTAGCATGCTTCTGAATACTGCTTGCTAGGAAGCAAACAAATGTCTTCATGCCTGCTCTGGGCTTCTGAGAAGCATTTGGTTGGCCACTACTGGAAACAGAATACTAGACTGGATGGACCCTTTGTCTAATCTATTAGGACTTTTACATTTTTATGTTAACCAGTATGCTTCTAGATGTCTTGATGCTGACAGAAGTGCAATCCTACCCGCTCTTCCTCAAGAGGAAAATCCTGTGTCACCAACATCAGTTAGATTTTCCCATGGGTAAATGCACACAGTCAATTACATTTGGGTGACCCAGAGTTCCAGAATTATAGAGGAGCAGGAAAAATAGCTACTCTCTTAACATCATGCATAATTTTATTAATCTCTACCATATCCTCCTCCAGTCTTTTTTCCTAAGCTAAATAGACCCAGACACTTAAGCCTTGGAATGCTCCAACCTGGTGATCACTTTGTTTGCCCTTTGGTACACCTTTCCCAACATCTCTGATGATCAATGCGAGTTCTGTGTTTTCTAAGCAATCAAGTGAAACTGCAAAATATGCTTTCTCTCTTAAGAATTGTATGGCCTGGTTCAGGCATGCATTTCTTGGATTAGTAAACTATAGTTTAGCAGCTGGAAAACAAGCATCAGGACATGCACGTTCCTTTGTCACCTTGTTTTCTCTGCCCGCTGAGCCTAGTTAGCTAGTTACATCCAAATTGGGGAGCTGTGATTTAATGCCAGCTTACTAGTCAGGATCTTGAACCATGTATATGGTTAGTAAACTGAACCACGGTTCCCCATTTCAGATGTTGGAAGGGCCCAAAGCTCAGTGGTAAGAGTACATGCTGTCATGCAGAAGGTCCCAGGTTCAGTTCCCAGCATCTCCAAGTCAGGCTGGAAAAATTCCTGCCTGAAACCCTGGACAGCGGCTGCCAGTCAGTGTTGACAGTACTGGGTTATATGGACCAATGGTTTGACTCAGTATAAGGCATGTGCCTATGTAACAGGGAACTGTAGTTCATGTTAACCAGGATCAGTGGGAAGAGAAAAGGGGAAAGACGGTCCTGTTGCTCTTTCCCAGCTGCTAATTATGGTTTAGCAAGCTAAGAAATGTACGTCCGAAACCAGCCACCTATGTGATTGTATATCTGTTATTAGGATTAAGGGGAAAGGACAGGGGCATGTTCTTCTGGTCTCTATACAGTTTATTTCGTGTGTGTGTACACACAGTTTGCACTTGATGATAGGAAGTATGTATTTATGATATAAATGGAGTGGAAAGCTCCATATAAATGGAGTGGAAATCCACAATTATGGCTTTCCATCCTACAATTTCATAGTTTACTGTAGAGTTTACTTTCATTGTCATCTACTAAATTTCACCACAGAAAAATACTGGAACGGAACCATGTTTCTCTCCTCAATCCCTGGGATAATGGTTCATTCTGAAGTGGAATTCATAGGAGCTGGGAGATTAGACCATATGTGGGCTTGCTGACAGAGAAGGGGGCATACATATCATATAAAATCTTATTGCAATTATGAGCAAAGACATCAAGGCCTACAAACCTTTTTGTTTACTCTTAAATTTTAGATTACGTTTGCATCAAATTGTAATTAATCATATACTGCTCTATCTTACTGTTCCTTGTTTTGCTTTATTACTGTACTTGAAATTGTTTTTCATAATGTATTTTAAATGTGATTTTTTGTATTTATATGTAAACCACTTTGAGATGTTATTATATTAAGAGGATTATAAGTATTAATAAATAAATGAATTTCTACTCCCATCCATGTTAATTTTCATATTCATTATATTACCATTCTGGATTCCCCCTTTGCTCCTACGTGGATGTTATAAAAAGATATTTTGCAAAAGTTAATGCAAGGATGCTTTTCCAGTATAGCAAAAGTCTTTCCATGGAGATGGATGTTATTATGCTACTTGCCACACAAAAGTTTGCACAGGCATTTTGCATAGATTCAAATAAGAAACAGACTATCATACTTGATATCAAGCTTAACTGGATTGGTTTTGCTGAGATAGTTACCACTGATGTGCAGTGCTTTGTAGACATACCTAAAAGTAAGCCCAATTGAACACAACGGGACTACTGAGTCAACATGCATAGTATTTTTTTAATTACTTTGCATTTATTGTACTGCATTTTATTGGATGTCACTTTGAGAGGCTCTTTATCATTAAAGGCAGCCCCAAAATATTTTAAATAAATACATACTATGCAGTGATGCACACTGATCCCAAATGAGTTTGGGGACTTTAAAGGTGTTTTTTCTAGCGGTAAATTTTAAAATATTTAATAGATCTTTCTCTTGGGAGTGCCAGTAATTTTACAGGTTATATAGGAAGAAAGATTGTGAAGTCCCACTAAATCTTTTTGTCTGAGAATTTCTACTTTAACCGCCCCGGTTCATACTAGCAGCCCTGGAGCTGTGATTAAAGAAACAAGTTTACCCGTTATTCCTGTCACTGGGATTAAACCAGATTGTTTCGTAAAGGAAGGAGTTTAATTCTGTCTTTATATTGTGGTTTCCTTCCCTGCAGAGTTGAAGCTAACTGAAAGCCTTGGGGAACAATAAGTCAGTAAACTATTCAGTGAGTGAACCTGCCTTTTGCAGGACAAAGTGCTAGCTAAGATGTGGCTTATGAAAGGAGAATGTTATATGGGAAACATAGAAATTGCTAACGGAATATTTGAAATGACCATTTTTAGGATCATTTCCAAATAATCATCAGCTAGTTTCAGATCTACTCCTAGGTTTCAGAAATTACTGGCATTTTCATCAATTTCTTTGTGTAGCCAGAGTAATATGTTTCAGGAAACAAGCTGATAAAGAATTATTCCTTTTTCACATAGTGTATCCAAAGTAAGAAGTTAATAAAGGGTGCTTTTTTGTTTGTTTATTGAAAACATTGTTACACTGCCCTTCATCATATCAGGATTTCAGAGTGGTGTACAATCAATTACATCACAAAACAATAAAACAGCAAACTCCCTAATTAAAAACTAAAAAGCCTGAGTGAATAAGAATGTTTCTGCTTGGCACTGCCAAGAAACCCATTCCTTTTGTTTTTACATAACATACCTCTAATGCAGGAGGGACTTCAAGAAAAACTTTGGCAGAAGATCTTAAAGCATAGGCAGATTGATACAGGAGGAGGTGTTGCATCAGGTATTTGGCTCCCAAAACCATTTAGGGTGCAATCCTATGGCCACTACCCAGCGGCTAGACAGCCCTAGGATAGGTCGGTTTCTGGAGAACCGACCCCCTCACGTGCCACCTCATAGGCAGTGCAGAGTGACGAAAACGGGGCATTCCCAGGTGCAGGCCGGGGTGGGGAAGGTGGAAATCCGGCATGACACATCCTATGTGTCATCTAGCTGCTGCTTCCCACACTCCCAAATCGGCTGTCTAGCCATGAGAAACAGGGCTGGGGGAGCGAGGAGATCTGCTCCTCACCACTCCTCCTGCCCTGCACTGGATAGGTGGTTGCCCCTGGGGTTGGAGGCGGCCATCGCTCTTGATAGGATTGCTCCCTTAGGGAATTAAAGGTTAGCAGCGACACCTTGAATTGGGCCCTGAAGTGAATACGCAGCCAATGAAGTTCTTTCAGAGTTGCAGTAATATTAAGCTTGGCCCAGCTACAATTCTGATGGCTGTATTCACTGATTGAAGCTTCTGAGTCTTCTTGTTCTTACACAGTAGTTTGCAGAATAATGTAAATAAAAAGTTGACTGTCTACATTTAGACAGGACAGGGAAGGTGACAGGAAGGGAGAGGCAAGGGATGAATAGAAGCAAATACAGTTACACATACCTAAGCTTTGCTTCAATTGGAGATGAGGTCATAAACCCTTATTGGTTTTATCATAAAAGTCTGAATTTTACTTCCAGTTTGGCATGCCGATCCAAGGTGACTTTGGAAAAGTTTAATTTGTGTCAATGGAATCTATTTCCAAATTTATTTCTTATTTTCAAGCTTAAAGTTAGATCCAACTTTTCATGTATAGAGAATTTGCAGCTAGGATTTGTAGAATCTAAAGTAAAGTAAAGCTAGTGCCCTTAATGTGTAACATATGAATATCCAACAAGGTTTATTCCCATTGATGTATTACACTGCTCACATACCTTTAAGACAAACTATTCAGAGATTAAAGCTGTTTGAGAACCTATTAGCATTCCTCTTGACAACAGTAAACTCTTGGAAGCATGTGCTCCAAGAGTTCTAGGATCTCTACTGTCTCCTTAATTGCTTTTCAGAACAAATGTAGATGGTTTGCCATTTCCATGGCAACGTCTGTGTTGGTTCTGAAAGACATTCAGGAATAAGTAAGTCCCGACTACTGCTCTATGCCTTAAACGTGGCCTGCTTGACCTACAGCCAGGCAGCATGGATGTGGCAGGCAGGGAAAGAGCACTCAGTCTCAACCCTCGGCATAGATCTGCCATTGCTCTCTCCCCTTGCTTTACTTGGAGGAGAGTTGGGCTCACAAGCCTGCTTCCATTCCATATCAAACAGGAATGATTCATACTCAGCCAGGCTACAGGTTCAATCTCCAGGTAGGGCTAGGAAAAACTCATGCTTGAATCCTGGGAGAACCAACACTGGGCTAGATGGACTCAGTATAAGGCAGCTTCTTATGTTCCTAGGCTACAAAATAACCAAGTGGAGCACAGGCCTTATTCCCACCCTCTCCTTCTACTCAGAATAGAGGTGGGGTAGTGGCATCGTCTGACCAGCTCTGCTTTAAGGTTCTTCCAGGCAGAGGGACCTAGCCCCACCATTTAAAAGGCATTGTGCAGATATTCCATCTTTTCCTCCTTAACAGATTTTCCTGTGGAAAGAAAAAAAGTCTGACAAAGTCATGAAGAAACATGGGAGGGTTAGAAATGGAATATGATGGCACAAAGACCCCCAGTAAAATTCTGTGAATGAGGCAGGACAATAGCACAGTAACAGCCCTTGTCTGAAAGCACTGTTAGATTCAGAGAAAGGTAGTTTGGTAGGAGGAGGATTGGTAGACTGAAGAAAAATAAGTCCATGAATGGGCTATATGCTACAGTCAAATGAAAATGGGGAGGTACGTATTCTCAGTGGTTGCTCCCTAGGTTTTGAACTTGTTCCCCATAGAGGCCTCTTGACACAGTCATTTCCTGGAATTTGTTTTCAGCAGGCTTTAAGTGGCTGGACTTTGATATAAAGATGGTTTCTGTGGCTGCAGTCCTATGAACACTTACCTCTGCAGTAAGTCCCATAGAACAAAGCAGGACTGACTTCTGAGTAAACATTCACAGGATTGCACTATGTTGTTGTTCACACTATCAACAGAGTACTCTTAAGCACTGGTCTGATTGGCCTGATAGTGAACTAGCCTGTTTTCAGATTTTCTGTGTCTTTTACAGCAAGACAGTCAACTGTACATTCTATGTACAGCAAATGCAGAGCAGAGAGTAAAAACAAATAATAAGCAGTACATAAGGACAATAAATATTTTAATGCTTGCAGAATATTAGGCTGCAGCTGCTGCTCAGGCCTTATATATTGCTTTTCCCATATTTAGCTGAACATTCTGTTTTTGACATGATGGAGATTATATGCATTTGCTGTTTGCTATATGTTGTTTTTTTGCATCTCCCCCCACTCCCAGTTTTCTTCCATGCCTATCACTTTCCTCTACACCCTTTTTTGAGTGCCTTCAGGCAACTGTCTCTGTAAAAAGTTCTACTTCTACACTGGACAGCGCAAGGAAGACTTATTTCAGTCAAATAAAGCACACTCTGCCAAAGACTGTTTTCAATTTTTTTTTTTTTTTTTTTACGTAAGGTGCAGCAAAAAGATTATCAGGGATGACCATCTTCAACAATGTAATTCCAGTCATAGACTTGCCAAAGTTCTAAATTAGCAATTTAATTTTCTTGAGATAGGACATCCTGCCTACTTTTGATGCCATTTTTTTTCTTGCCTGGGACTAAACATAGCTGCCAACAAGAAACAATGGAGAAATCCAGGATTTTAGAATTACTATGATTGGGCAAAGTGTCCCCCCCCCCCCGCCCCAAGATAGAAACAAAGGCAAGTACTAAGTCCCATTTTGTGTGAAAAAAAATGTGATTTAGGGTTTTTCTTAGTTTTAAACTAAAAATAATTTTGAAATTATGTTGCAGATTCAAATATAACCCAGTTATTAATGCCAAAGTACAGGGAGGCAGGGTTATGGCTTACAACGAGCCTTTAATACTTTGTCACAACCCTTTTGTACAACAATCAGATGTTTAATAGTACTTTAAAACACTGCAGCAGATATTGCACCTGTAATTTCCTGTTACCAGTTTTTGTGACCAGCTGGAAAAATTTATCACTGTACCAGCTTTTGGTGGAATAGCTCTTTGCTGAACAGTTCTTGCAACTCCTGAAAGCACTTAAGGTGATTGTTTCCTATATGGAGATAATATCCCCAATTCCGGATCCTCCTTTTTCTCCAACAAGGTTACCCTAACTGCTACTAAGCCCCAATGGTCTACTTTTGCTGGCTAGAAAGAAAGCAGGAAAAAGCATCCTTCATTCACCTGGCAAAGTTGGTCCATTTGCCATGGCAGCTGGGGTATGTTATTTGGGAATATTCCACTGCTATGGCCATCAGACAGAAGTGCCACAGCATGGAAGCATTCCCAGCAATTCCTACATCTGGGTGGGCAACGGGGTGGCCTACAGCTCCCATCAGTCCTAGCTAGCATAGACAATGGGGAGGGATCATGGGAGTTATAGGCCAAAACATCTGGAGAGCCACAAGTTGCCTACCCCTGTTCCACATGGTCGGCTGAAGTTTTAGATTAGCTGATAGTTTATATGCTGCTTTTTCTGTCAAGACAACAGCAGACACTTTCTAAAGTAATTTGGTCCTAAGCTGTTAATGCTGTCCTAAGCATGACACTAAAGGTTAGCACTTTAAATCCAGTCTGAAAACAAATAGGGAACCTATATAGATGGAATGAGATCAATTATATGTGATCAGCACCTAATTGGTAGGAGAATGAAGAAGACTTCTAATGGAGAACAAGGGAAAGAAAATTACATTCTAGTGTGCATAGACAGCATGCATCTTTTTTTTCAGGTTGGGGCATCAAGAACTAAAAGCAAGGCTGTTTTGAATATGCAGAGATCATTCTTTAGAAGTCACAGGTTGAAACACCCCCCCCCCCATATGTCCCACTGAAGCAGGTTCACTGGGTTGCAACCCATCAGTCTTACTGTCCCCAGCAGCTGATAATTAGTATATGGCTACTGAAAATAGCAGTTTAGGTATTGTAACTGATACCCGTTGACAGACATTATAGGTAGAAGGAATTTTAAGTATAATATCATAAATAAAGAATGTGAATATTAAATGTTTTTCACTGCAGGGCTGATAGATATCACAGTGCATTAGTACAAGGGCAAAAACTCATTTTGCCAATTAACTTCACTGTTTTGTACATTTGTATGTTGTAAAATAGGAAAGTGGTTCTTAACCTATTTGAGCACTGGGATGATTAACAACTGAACAACAACAAATGATTAAACTGTAGGTAGTATGTCCCATATGTTCATTAACTTTTCTCTCCTTGGATTGACTATATTAAAATCAAAATACTTATATACAAATAGCCCATTTCTAACTGTAATTTTGTTGGACTCAAAGGCTGCAGTGTTACATACACTTACCTGTGAGTAAACCCCACTGAGGGTAGGACTTACTTCCAGTTCCAAGTAAACTTCTGTAGGGTCAAACTGCACATATTGCAACATTGTCTGAACTATAACAAAGGAATGTACCCTATGTTTTTCCCATTTTTTCTTCAGGAGATAGTATAAAGCACTGCAAGGCTGAGTGATTTGATTTGACCAGGTGTTGTTAAAGGCACAGGGAAGAGCCAGAAAAGCAGAGGAGAAGGTGGCAGCTGTATTACAAATTGAAAATGCTACAATGAGGCATTTTAACATGATTGTAACTTGAGCACATTTTGGGACCTTTATTCTTAATTCTGTAATACTGGAGAAGTACTGATGTGCCTTCAAGTCATGGTGAAGTCGACAGGACTTCCTCTTCTTTTCCAGTTCCATGTTTGTATTTTGAACAAGCATTCAACTTCTGTAAAATATCCTTCAGTATATGTTTGTTTGCAATCTAATGCCAGTTCCTGATTTGTGGCCCCTTAATTGATGTTATGGCAACAGGCTAGCTTGCTATAAATACTTGGGGGGGGGGGTGTTAGAGGAGTGTGTAACCTGTAGAAGCAGAAAATAGATAATTAAGAGAAAAGCTACTATTCTGGCAGAAATATTCAAAAATAAAAGCAGGAAGAATGCAGAACATTTTAGGGCAAACTCACTTTTAAAGTGAAACATTAAACTAAGTGTTTGAAATGATACTACTCCCATGTAGTATATTCCAAAGCTATTTTGTAAGCTAAAATAACAAGTTTAAGTCTATGGATAACTGGGCCAAACCAAAATAGGTGGATTTTAGAGCAACCAATTTGGTCTGATTTGAAAGTTGCTGTAGAAAACACTTTATTTCATCTCTTATCTGCTTTCCGAAACAGGACCGCTGTTCCAGCCTTTATCCCAAACATGGAAATAAGACATAGAAAAGGAGTGGGAGGTTTAAAGGCCATTACATTAAAGTTTTTAAAGACTTTCCTGTGTAGTGTTTTTTCCAAAGCGGCCTTGCCTCAAAATAAAGACTGCATCAAGGGAAAATGGAAAGGGGGGGAGGACCTCCTTTGTCATGTGGTGCCCTGATGTTATCAGGACCTCTGAAGATCTTTAGAGTGGCCCCATTGATTGACGCAGTAAATATAGTGTGTACGGAAGTGAGTCTTGGGCTTTTCATTTTAAATTACGACATAGTTAGGCACCAATGCGGTTGTCACCTGAGTCACCCTCCCTTTTTTCTTTCTATTTTCAGTCTCTTCAGTCATTCAACCTGAATATTTTTCTTAAAAAGAAAAAGGGGTTAATACCATCGCATAAAGAACTACCTTGCATTCAAGGGTAACATTCTTTCCTCTTTGATCACATGCATTCTTGTTTCTCTTTTCCCACATTAAAACCCCTAAGCTACTTTAGACATTTTTTCTTACCGGGAGATAATTAGCCCGATTTTGGTATTTCGCTCTTGCACCCCGCTTAATGACACAAAAAGATTTTTCTCTGTAGCGAGGAACGTCACAGATTAGCCTGCCTCAAATGAGGTCTACTGGAGGGGGAAATGATCTCCTAAAACAGCCTGAGCCCCTTCTTCCCCCCGCCCAAGGCCCCCCGAGTTATGAATGTGCTTCCGCAATATGCAGCGTGCCCAAAGTAGCGGCTGGTGGCGACGATTATAAATGCCGGGGGTTTACCCCGCTTTGCACTGTCATAGAAGGCAGCCGCTGC
Organism: Heloderma suspectum; assembly: GCF_057233095.1. Taxonomy (NCBI): domain Eukaryota; kingdom Metazoa; phylum Chordata; class Lepidosauria; order Squamata; family Helodermatidae; genus Heloderma; species Heloderma suspectum. The sequence continues at coordinate 78,926,317 of NC_139462.1, forward strand.
ACACTCCGCAGCGCTGGCTGCGCTGGGCTTCCCTGGACACAAGCGGAGCGGTTACTGCGGCGAAGGCAGCTTGGAATAGCAGACTGCAGCAACAGAGCGAGGCAGCTGCTCCATTTTCAACTTTCCCCAAGCATGCATTATTTGCCTTTTTCCCCAAACGCCAACGGCTGCACGGAGCCGCCTCCTGAGGGGCGGCGGAGACTGAAGCACCGCCTCTTGTGCAACTATGTTTCCCTCTCCTTGCTCACCAACTACAGAGAGAACGTGCTGGTGCGCGTAGAAGGTATTTTTTTGGCATCCGTGCTAACATAAGGCGAACGAGCATCTTCAGCCACTGCTTTCTGCGCCGCCCCTTTGACCTGAGCGGGAGCGGAGAGCCGCTCCTCAGCCGTGTTTGCAAGAGTCGCCCATCCCCGCGGCCAGTAACATGGCCTGCGCTTTCAGGCGAAGGGCTGCAAAGCAACCGCCGCGTTCTCTCGCTCGCTTTGTAAATAAGACTTAACACCGGGGCTTTGGGAGGTGGTGCATTTCGGGATTTGTAGTCTCCGCTCCCGCGGGCTCCCTGAGCGAAGGTGGCACGGGAAAACTACCGTTCCCGTGAACGCCCATGGACGGAGGGAGAAAAGGGAAGGGAGAAACGGAGCTCGCACACTGGGGCAGGTTGTTGCTACTGCAATAGGGAAACAGCTGAAAAGTCTGCCGCGCGTGACGAGAGGGGGAAAGAGGAAGCGCAGTTGACCTGTCCGTAGCTTCCACGGGAGGCAGCCCGGAGGTTTAATTACCGGGGGGGGGGGGGCTTCCGCTCGAAGGGCCAGGCTCGTCCTCGCTTCTTTACACAGACGGGGAGGAGGGAGCGTTTTGTTTTTCTCCCCCCCCGCCGTGTCAAACTGAGGGGGAAGCGGAGCGGGCATTTCCTGCCGCGGCCGCCGCCTGCCGTGGCCATTCACTCCACGCCGTGGCTTCCAAGCCCCTTGCCCCCTCCTGAGCGCCCGAGAGAGCTTGGCGCCGGAGGAGACCTGGGCGGCCCTCGCTCCTTCCGTCCCTCGCTCCTTCCTGCCTTCTTTCCCTCCTCCGCTCCCCTTCTGGTGCCTGACAAAAGGAGACGGAGGCGGCGTCTCGGAGTGTGGCGGGCGGGAGCAGCAGCAGGAGCAACGCCGCCCAGTTGAGTTACTTTACTTTCGAGGCAGCGGCTGCGTGCCGGAGAAAGCCCGCCGCAGCCCGGGCAGGCGATGAACGGCTTCGTCCCCGAAGAAGTGACCCGCGGCGGGGGAGAAGCCGCCGCCGTCCCTGCGGTGGTCGCCAACGCCGCCGCCGCGGTGGAAGTCCTGCCGCCGCCGCCGCCGCTGCCGCAGCCGCCGGCCGGGCTCGGGGCTGCCTCGTCGGCTGCCGCGGCGACAGCAGCCGGCTCGGCTGGCCCCCCTGGGGCGGCCGGCCCCGGCGCGGGGCAGCTGTGCTGCCTGCGGGAGGAAGGCGAGAGGTGCAGCCGAGCTGCGGGCAACGCCAGCTTCAGCAAGCGGATCCAGAAGAGCATCTCGCAGAAGAAGGTGAAGATCGAGCTGGACAAGAGTGTAAGTGCCGGGCTGCGGGGCTGAAGCCAGCTGGGGATGCCCGGCTGCGGCTTGCCGGGATGGGATTGGCCCTTGATCCCGCGCGGAAGCATCGCCGTTTAAGAAGCGCCGGTGCTTTCTCTCTTCCCGGCCCCACATCGCCAGACCTAGATCTCTCCCTCCGATTGCTAGGAGAGAGTTGGGGGTGGGGGGTGGCGGAGAAGGAAACAAAAGCGAGCCGAGGACAAGGAATGAATGGGTGAGATGCTTTCCTTGAGAAGCCAGACCTTGCAGGGGCTTCGTTGTTATGTCTGTTTCCAGCCTTAATTCTGGGCCAGTCCTGCTGGCGTTCAGTTCCTGAATGGAAGGGGAGCCCAACCGGTAGCCAACCATCCTGTTGTCCCTTTCCTCTCAGCCGATTCTCTCTCTCTCTCTCTCTCTCTCACTCTCTCCCCCCCCCCGGGGGGGGAGTTACGTGTCTTCCTTGTTAGAGACATATATCAATGAAAGGTGTCTTTGTGTAGGGAGCGGGTTATAGGATTCTACACTTATGGAGACAGCAGGGTTTGGGGGTCCCTCCGGTCATCATGAATGGGGGCTTTCTTGCTTGCTTGCTTGCTTGCTTGCTTGCTTTCTTTCCTTCCTTCCTTCCTTCTTTCTTTCTTGTTTGCCCTTGGTGTACAGTTGGCTGCCTGGCTGACGTTGCAAAAGCTCAGCTGCTTCGTCTACTGGTCTTTGTGAGCGCGGGTGGAAGTGGCTGCTCTCGTCTCTCCCCCCCCATTCTCTTTTTATTGCTATTGCTCCCCGCCCCGCACCCCAAATCATGGTGATTTTTAGAAGAGTGATAGTGTGAGCGTCTCCGCGTAAGAAATCTGTTTTGCTTTCTTTCTCGGGACCGGTGTGTGTGTGTGTGTGTGTGTGTGTGTCTGTGTTTCATGGAGTGTTTCTGTTTCTCTGGAGAGGGCAGTACTTGGCTGCTCCGCCTCGTGCTGCAGTGTTGCACGTCCCACTTTGCCACTGTGTCGTCTTCCCCGTGGCAGCCATCAGGCGCTTAGAACCCTTTCTCTTTAAAAGCCAGAATCACCGAGGCTGGTCAAGTCATCCATGTATCCCCCCCCTCCCCGCCCCCTTTCATATTAAAGGAAAGGGGCGGGGGGAGAAAGCCATTTAGTGCAACAGACATTCCGAAAGTCAGCGCACGTTAACCTGCGGAGTAAATGTCTGCTGGCTTATGGCTCCCTAATGCAGACTGAATACTTGTGCTTTTTAACCGGAACGAACAAGTATTTGGAATGTCTCGCTTTATTGTACTGACGCAGTTAAAGTGCCTTGTTTAATGCCGGCAGCAAATGGAGGTTGCTAATAACAGTCAGCAAATGCAACCGCTTTATCGAAAGATCATGGGAAGGAATGGGTTTTTGTTGTTGTGGGGGAGATGTATAGTTTTATTGCTCGTCTAGCATGCTTCTTGTGATTGCTCTCACTGGATTCTGCCTTACGAAAGACTCTTTTTCGAAGTAGTCCCTGGAAGATTTACAGCCTGATCCTATATATTTTTACTCAAAAACCTGTCAGTTTCATGACACTTGCTTCCTGGCAAGTGGGGTTAGGACTGCAGCTTTAGCCTGCAGTGCTAAGCACACTTTCTGGGCAGTAAAACCCTATTGGACGCTGTGGAGCAAGTCAATAAGTTTAGATTTGTGCTGTTAATGTGTTCTGATTGGGACTTGCTTCTCTGTAGCTAAAAGATAATAATTCTAGTATTTTTGCATGCAAGTAAAAAATCATCCCCAAATCCTTGAATTTTGACAAAAAGGGAAATGCTTGCTCATACTATCTTCATTGGATTTTTAATCCCCCGGCCCCCACAAAACTGGTCTGCATAGAATATGCTCCCAGAAGTTGGAAATACTATTCCTGTCTTTTAACATGTTAAATCATATTAGAAGTAACATAAAGTTGCTGAGCTACGAGACAACTGAAGTCTTCTTTGACAAAAATGAAGAGTGTTGCTGTTGTTTTTAAATCTATATCCTTCAATCTTGCCTCCCTGTGTAAAAAGGCATTACGTGGTTTCTGTTGTACTCTTTACTTGGCTAATCGCCCACAGTGGCTGGATGACCAGCCAGATGGGCGATTAATAAATTTAATAAATTTAATAAATAAATAAATAAATAATAACGGGAGTAAGGCAATGGTAAAATGCATTTCCTGAGCCAAGCTGGCTACACTGCAGTAACGTGTTAACACACCAAATTTTCTCTGGCAGGCCTTGTTGCAATCAAATGTGTTTGTGGTTACTGTCATCGTAACTCTCTTGCTGTGCAGCACTGATGTCCTTTAGTATCGCATGTGAATTATGAAGTTTGGAAATTTTGTGGTTCCACATTGTTAACCTGTCTCTTAAACTTTTAGGCAAGGCATCTTTATATTTGTGATTTCCACAAAAACCTAATTCAAAGTGTTCGAAACAGAAGAAAGAGAAAAGGCAGCGATGATGACGGTGACTCGCCAGTGCAAGATGTTGACACTCCAGAGGTACATTAATTAATTTTTAAAATTAATCTCAACATATACCAAAAAACTGTATACAGGATTTATGAAAATGATGTTTTGTTCAAAAACTAGGTGACCTGAGCATTATTTTAATACTGAATCTCACATACTGTTTTTATTTATTTATTGTTTTAGATTTTATTTATATTATGTATAGTGTTTATCGCGTAGGGTGGTTATCGTGATGTGCTTATACTTGGGTCTATAAAAAGAAGTGATGGGGGCATGAAGGTGTAAGCCGCAATAGTTTATAGAAAACACCTGTTGAAGAGTTATATATTTGAGGTTTTGCTCTCAATATGTGTATTTTGCTGTAAAACTCATCACTTAGGGTATGGCTGGGCTACACATTAATTTCATTATGTAGGGCCCACTTGAAACTGTCTTCATGTGGTGTTTTCTTCCACTGCCATAATATGTATGCATATGAAGCCGCCATATACCAAGTTATAATTATTGATCCATCTAGCCCAGTATTGTCTACCCTGGAAGTAGCTTTCCAAGGTCTGAGGCAGGTTTTTCCAAGCTCCTACTAGCTGAGGTACTTTAAATGGAGTTGCTGGGATTGAAACTGGCGTTACGTATGCAAAACATATGATCTACTCCAGTTAATTTGGAGGGTTCTAACTGCCTGGTTCTGGTGGTAGCTGATACTAGGATAGAAACTCCATACAATGCAACAAAACTGTGTGCTGCCCATTGTAGTGAAGAGAAAAGAGTGCATCACACAAAGTTTCATAAAGCATCTGCATGATAAAATACCTTGTAGGCTGGCCCTCAGGTTAAGAATCATGTTGTTTCCTTTCCAGGTTGATCTGTTTCAGTTGCAAGTAAACACACTAAGAAGATACAAAAGGCACTTCAAGTTACAGACCAGACCTGGACTTAACAAAGCACAGCTTGTTGAAGTATGTGCAACTTTACTGACTTTTACTTCGTAAAAAAATAATAATGTGCTACATTATGGTTGTTCTGAACTGTAGTTCTCAAACCCTGGCCTACTGAGGGCACCCTTTTTGTCTGATGACTATAGCTTCCTTCTTCTTCCAGTTCATGACCTCATCCCTAGCTCAATGCCTTGCTACTCTTTCTCATTGATGGTTATGCAGCTTTCTGATAAGTTTGGGCTGCAATCCTGTGTACATTTACATGGGAATAAATCCTATTGAACACAGTGGGACTTACTGCTGAGTAAACATGTACAGGATTGTGCTGTGTGAGAAATAGCCATGATTGCAGATGAAACTGAACTTGGGTTGGGATACTAAATCCTAGGCAGACTGTGAAGAACTTCTAGAGAATATCTCCAGATTGAGTGACTGAGCAACAAAATGACATGATATTCAGGGCAACTATAAAGTGATGGATATTCAGACAAACCATGCTAACTTCACATAAATGCAGATGAGGTCTAAATTGACTTTAACTAACTGGGCAAGAGATCTTCAAGACGTAGCGCAAAACTCCTTGAAATTGTCAGCTCAGTATGTTGCAGCAGCGGAAAAGCAAACCCAGTGTTAGGATTATTAGGGAAGAGAATGGAAAATAAAACTGCAGGTATCATAATGGTGCACTTGCATTTGGAACCTGTTTCGTTGGTTGTCTCATCACAGATATTATAAAGCTGTAGGAAGTATGGGAAAAAGCAAGTAAAATGGGCATCATTGTGTCCAGGGAGAAGAGAGGGTTATATGAGAGGCTTATCAAGCTTATTTATAATGGTGAATAGAAATTATATTTTCTTTCTCAAATACTCCCTTGTGTGTCATCTAGTGAAACTGGAAGGTTAAGACAAAGAGGATCTGATTCTTTATGCAGTAGAACTACTAGAATTCACTGCCACAATATGATTATCAGATGCTGGGAACAAGTGACAAAGGGTGGTTATTGAGTCAAGCTCTGCTTTTGAACATCCTAGGAACATTTTAGAAGTTTGGAGAGCCCTTTGGAGTTCCTTAGTACATGTTAGGCATGACACTGTCCTCAGAATGTTGGTGTAATCTGCAAATTTGTCTTCCTCACTTTCTATCTTGATTACAGGCCATGTATGAATAAATAACTACTCTGAGTCCAAGTTCATGTCCTTGGGGTCTCTAGTGCATATATTTCTACTGTGGAAAAAAGATCGGTATTTCTACCCCTCCTTAACCAGTTACTGGTCCATAAAAGAACCTAGCACTCCATGACTGCTAACCATTCTGAGAACTCTCTGGTCAAAGACTTTGCCAAAAGCTTTTTGTAAACTCAAAAGTATACATCTGCCCTGACCTACAAAAGCTTAATGAGGCGATACTTCCATCTTCAGTATTTTCATCTGTAATACTTCCATTACGATTTTTTCTTCTGCCTAGCTTGTACTTCTGTATGCCTGGTAATTCTAGTTTTAATAATGCTTTGCACCAGCTGACTTGGGACAGAGCGCAGCCTGATGGGTCTCTGGCTTCCTGAATACTCCCACATGCTTCCAAAATAGCAGTTACCAGCTGATTTTAATGCTGAATATTTCTTTTCAAAAGATCCACAGCTTAAAACTTTTGTTTAAGAATGCTTGGATGAATAGCATTGAGTCCTAATGACTTATTAGTTCTTATTTTTGTCAACTTAGTCCTAAAAGTTAATGGCATATTACATAAATTATAACTATGGAAAGTATACAGAATGTCAAGGATGTTACTCTTTCAAGAGTGGGTGAACTAAAAAAAAAAGAGAAGAGAGGAAAGCAACCCTGCTACTTTTTGTAGCCTGTTGTACTTCCACATTGGTTCAGAATGTTTAGTTTCTAAATAAGCTTTTGATAACAGATATATACAGACTTCTCTTGCTTGGCAGAAGACATTGCTCTCTTTTAGAGACCAGGAAGTACTGAATTAAGTGAATCAGAGCTATGCCCTTTTCAATTGCTGTTTCAAATAAAATGGACAAATGGAAATAATTCCCAGTTACACCATTTTCATCTTCTCTATATTTGGGCAGTTTAGAATAACTCTTGGTTTGGTCTAGTTTAGCCCCTGTATGATATTTTGCTATTGGACAAGTTGTGGAAGTGGAAGCCCTGTATTCTTTGGAGCAAAAGTACAATGCAAATATGCTAAATACATAAAAGAAGAAGAAAGAATGTTAGGTAAGCTTACATTTTGTTCCCTATGTGCCAGAGGTCAACGGAAAATAAATTCTGATGTTTCTGAAGCAAGACTAGATTCAACTCTGTGAGAATTAAGTATATGTTTTCTTCATAAATAGTGACTAATAACAGCTGATGTTCAAGCAAGCTTAACTTTTTCTTACAGATAATTGGATGTCATTTTCGGACTATTCCAGTGAATGAAAAGGATACCTTAACCTATTTCATCTACTCTGTGAAGAATGACAAGAACAAATCTGATCTAAAAATGGATAGTGGTGTTCACTAAATAAGCAAACCTGAGACTTGCAGACCTAAAGACTGTTTTGGATGTGCTGAAGCTTTCTTTGTAACTGCTATCCAGATGGAGAATTCTGATGTTATTTTTCTTGGGGAAAAATACTCATAAATGAGATTTCCATGGTAAAAAATATTTTAAATAAATATTATTGATGTTTCTGTGCCTGCATGTGTATGGTGTCTGGCACATATGTGTAAGGCTATTAATGTTCAATCTACTTTTCAATTTACAGAAATAAGTTGAAATGTGGAATGTTCTCCAAAAGTATTTTCTTTAAATCTATCCTGGATTCTCTGAGGGAAAAGCAGCTAATGATGTCAAGGGCATATTTCATAATAGAACTAACTTGTACTTCAGTTGCAAATACGAGTGACTGCATTTGAATAAGTTTTTCAAGATGCCACAGCATAGCAGAGCTTTTAATACACCTTCTGAGTCTTTTAGGGCACGATTGTACTGGGGTAGGCGGCCACCTCTGAACTTGGAGGTGACTGCCTATCCAATGCAGGGCAGGAGAAGCACGGAGGGGATCATCCCCTCCACGCTTCAGCCGCCCTGCATTTGTGGCTAGACAGACGATTTCGGCTATTGAGCTGCGGGAAGGCGGAGCGGGGGAAGCGGCTGCCGGACGACACATTGGATGTGTTATACAGCATTTCTGCCTTCCTCGCCCTGGAATGCCCCTTTTTCACTGCTCTGTGCTCATCTTCCAAGTGCGGGGCCTTTCCGAGCATGTGAGGCAGCATGGGATGTGGGGAAGGTCGGTTCTCAGGGAACCAATCTCGGAGCGCGGGCTCCGAGGTCAATTCCTGGAAACCGATGTATCCTATGGCCATCTAGCCGCTGACTAGCAGCCATAGGATTGCTCCCCCCATCCTTAGTAACTTCTTTGGTTCATTTCAACCATCATGGCTAGCCATGGCTAAGAAAGCTTTCCTGGAGATCGGCCTGATGTCTGAATTGACAAACTGTTTGTGATAGGTTGACAAATCAGACATGGAAATTATGGTTTGCAAACAATAGGCTTTGCATGATGTCTGAATTAACAAACTGTAGTTGTGGTCATTGCTCTATCTCCAGAGGCTGTTACATCATGGAGAGGGGTGTGGATTTATGAGAAAACAGGAAATGAAAGCAAAAAAGTAGCTCTAACCGTAGTTGGCCTATTTTTATGTCTGGAAACTCAAAGCATAGTTTGGCTTCTAAGTCATGGCTAGCACACAAACCATGTCCAAACTGATGTCCAAATTGAGCCTTAATGTTCACTTGTGAGCATCCCCTTCTTCCAAGTAATAAGATTTGTTTACAGTTTCTTATTACTTCCACAGTTATATACAAGCTTGTGATTTATTGTATAGTATTTCTGGTATTGCAAGCTCTACCCCAGAAACCCCTGATACTGTAGTACTCCCATATACCTAAGCAACTTTAAAACAGATTCATTGTAGCCAGTAAGATAGTCACACTGGAGAATGTTTTGTGTTGCTGTCCTAAGTACTGTATTTTGCACAGCTAATTTCTGCACTTCAGTAGGTAAGAAAAAATATTGTTCCTTTTGCCTTACTAAATACGACCGCTAAGATGTGAAAAGTGTTATCTGCCTTTATAATAAGCGACTCAAGGTGGTCCAACCTTTTCCAGTGCTATAGGCAAAAAGGTATTAGCAAGAACAATTTGCAAGTCACCCTGCCTTATTTACAGGGAGGGGAGAGGCCCATGTGCCAATCACCAGTTGTAGTTGGGGTGAAGTTGATTCTGGATAGAGCCCTGGCAAATGACTGGAGCTTTTGGAGTTAACAGTAAAAATTGTATCTACAGGTGGATCTTTGTAAATGTAACCACAGGTGTATTGCCTACTATACCCCTTTGTGATGGATTGGGACCCTGATGTGTAGGATATCCCTGTCCTGTCCTGAAGTGTACATGTTCTACCAAATGGTACCATGCCAACTACATGCTAGCTTCAAATCATGACTCTCCTCAACCCTTTCTGACTCCACACACCTTCTCATCCTGTGTTGAAAGTCACCCTGAAATTTTGTCATTCCAGTACAGATAAGATGTAGCCAGTGGAAGGTGAGTGTGATTTAAATACACTGGTTTAATGCAAATCTCAGCAGTGAGTGGCTAGTTGAGGGGTTAGGTTTGAATTTGTGGCTTAAAGCATAGAAATTATATTTCAAATGTGCAGCACAATCCTATGCATGCTTACTCAGAAGTATGTCCCACTGTTCTCTGGGGCTTAGTCCCACGTAACTGTCCATAAGATTTTATCCGTATGTTACAATCCTATACCCACTTACTAGGGAGTAAATCCCATTGAATTCAATGGGACTTAACTTTTGAGTAGACATGTATAGGATTGCACTGTTAATCTGATACTTGAGTTAGATGAGGAAAGCTGCCCTAGTGAGGTGTTGAGCTTTTACATTGCCATCTTCTAACAGCAATACTCTTCTAACATCAAGAGTATAAATGACTTGCAATTATGTTCTAAGTAAAAGCCAGGAGTTAATAGTCGAGCTTCTCTAAAGCTCCACTCTTCCATCCATTTACTTAGGCGATTTGAGTTCGATCCCAGCGGAAGCTGGGTCTCGGGTAGCCGGCTCGGGTCGACTCAGCCTTCCATCCTTCCAAGGTTGGTAAAATGAGTACCCAGCTTGCTGGGGGGAAGGTAGTCACAACTGGGGAAGGCAATGGCAAACCACCCGGCGTAGTCTGCCATGAAAACGCCAGCGCAAGCGGTCCCTCTAGGGTTTCAGTAATGACCCGGTGCTTGCACAGGAGGAACCTTTCCTAAGTCCTGCTGAAATAAATGGGCCAGAAAATGGTAGAAGTTCAAAGCCTCTGGTGAATTAGATGATCAGTTCTGTGGCTGATCAATTTTCTGATTTGGAACTTGGAATCAGTACTTTTTTATTTTCTTGTTGTAATAAAGCTGTTCTGTGGTGTTTGCCAACATGTGGCATCTTTGCCTTACAGCTGAATACAAATTTCAAAGATCCAAATGGAATACCTGAAAGGTAAAACCCATATAGGTCTGTGCTCACCATTTGAATGCTTTTGAAGCAGAGGTAGAAGAGAGTTAAAGAATTACCAGAATTAATATTTATTTATTAGCCGCCCATCTGGCCAGCTACCCGGCCACTCACTACCAAACTTAAGCAGCAATCCTCTATCCATATACTTGGCAGTAGGTTTCATTGAACTCAGTGAGACTAAGCATGCATAGAATTGAACTGTAACTTTATTTTTTACAAGAGTGGGTGCCTACGATAGCCTTCAAACCCCTTATTATTAAAAACCTTAATATGGCTGATAGTTTTAACTAAGCAGCCTGTTTGCATGCACTATTACTGCTGGCTAAATAAACCTAAACTATTTAATAAGAGCTGCTTGATTCAGCTGCCCTCCTCACCAAAGAAAGGGAATATGATGAATAAGATTTAGAAGGGTGCTTTGTATGCATGCACCCTTCTAAATACTACCATTCTCAACCTCCAGTGTGGCAGGTTCTGGAATTCTGGCAGTTGTAGAACTTTTTTCTGATTAAATGTTCATAGGATGGCACCCTTTATCTTATAGATATTCATACCAATCCTGTAATATAGGCTTGTATTAACTCTATATTAAAAATAGGGAACCGAAGATGGAAGTTCGTCTTATGCCACCCAGTGGGTTCATGGCTCAGTTTGAACTGATAACTTCCCTACCTTTGTGCTCTTAGTCACTACTATTCCACAGATTGTGCTATGAAGTATTACAAGCAGGGAACCAGTATATGAATAGAATGAAATAATTACTACATAGGCAGTAGTCTTACTGTGAAATATTTAGATGTTCTAGTGGATGAATCCTGAACAAGTGTCAATGTGATGCAGAGGTCCAAAAACACCAGTGCTCTTTCTGTTTTATTGACAGAAGCATGCAATCTAACATTTTGGAAGAAACACTGTTCTGTTGAACACTGGTAAGACCTTGGTAGGAATACTTTGACCAGATCTTGATATTAAGAGGCATGTAGGTGAATTCAAAGCAAGAGAGTCAGACTAAGGAGAAAACTGAGCTAGGTAGACATTACTGGAGCCTTACCCAACCTGGTGGTCTCCAGATGTGTTGGACTGCAACTCACCTAATCCCCTATGTCTCATTCAAAACTAAGGCAGGGATGGGGAATGTGTGGCCCTCTAGATGTTGGACTGCCATCATCCCTCATCATTGGCTATGTTGGCTAGGGCTGATTGGAGTTGCATTCCAAGGACATCTGGAGGACCACACATTCCCCACCACTGCTGTAAAGGAACTAGTATCTGCATGAGCCACAGGCAGCTTATTTCTTTGCTTCCGTTCAAGTTGAGATAGTTTCCTAATTTTCACAACATTTTCTGGTAGCTGAAACTTCTTTCTTGCTCCAGCCTCAGGATTGGGGTTGAGCAATTGTTCTATGCAAGAGCCTTTTAAATATTTGAAGATAGTTAATGAATTTTTCAACCCAAGCTTCCTTTCTCCTAACTAAACATACCCATTTATCTGGCCTTCCTTCTGAGGAGCAGGATTACCAAGACCCTGTTGGATCACAAGTTATGGCTGATGCTAGTGAACTATGATCTGCTTGAACTATGATCTGCTTGAACAGTCACAACTTCTGTACACCTGTACTACTGATATTTATGACACAATCCTATGCATGCCTACTCAATAAGTAAATCCCACTGTATTTAACGGGGCTCGTTCCCAAGTAAGTGTGTGTAGGAGTGCAGCCTTAAGCACAATCGGACCTGTTGGATTGTCTCTGGTGTATTCAGGATGCATGCATGTATTTACCAAAACTTTGACCACTGATAGGGTACTCAATAACTAGCACAATTAAAACCAAATATTTAACAGTTGAAGATTTTAAGAGAGACTTCTTCCAATCTTTTTTTCTGTCAAGTTGTCAAGCAAGAATAAAATGTATAGCAGCAGCATGTAAATACCTTAATCCAACCTTCTGTATCCTTGTGCCTTCCAATATGTTGGACTGCAATTCTCATCATCCCCAGTGGGCATGACCATTGGAGGATACCAGAATGGGGAAGCCTGCCTTGTAGTAGAAATAATGCTAGAGTAACTACTTAAGTGCCTTCAAAAGGGGCAATGCAAATTAGCCTTCTTAGGCTGCAATCCTATACATGTTTAGACAGAAAAAAACGTCCTACAATGGTGGCTGAGGAATGCTGGGAGTTGTAGGATGTTTTTTCTGTCTAAACATCTGTAGGATTGCACCCTTAATATGCTAGCAGCTATCGTTTATGTTGTGTTTCTGTGCAGTTATTTTGGCTGAAGTGCAACTTTACATTTGGAATTTTTAGCAGTTTCCACTGATCAGGAAAGAACTCTTGTACGTTTCCTATTCAAATGAATTCCCATCCCCCTTTTGTCTCCCACCCCAGTTGTTGTTGTTGTTGTTTACTCCAAGCAGGTTTTATTGGCATCTTCTTATTTCCACAGTGAAGGCTTCATGCTTGCTAAGTGTTTCTAGGGTTGAACTGAAGGTCTTCTCTTTTTGCCCTGTATTTGGAATGGGAATTGCTGACAAGCCAAAAGAATCTGCAACGTCCTGTTCTGCAGACGCAGATACTTCCGTGTGACTGGCTGGAAGTTCATGTCTAGGGTCTCCAGAAAAATACATCCTGCAAGGGGTTATGAGCTGAAGTGGCTAACTTATCATAGGTTACATGCAAATTCATGTAGCAGAGCATTTATACCACTTTCTTAGAAAAGAGAAGCAGCTGCAGTAGGGGAACATTTGGAGTGGCAGAGAGGAATGCTTAACTCTTATCGCACAGCACACTTCCAAATTGCCCCCTGCCACTCCCCCCCCCATGCTTTTCCAAACATGTTAAGCACCCTAACATTTTAGTGAACATCACCCCATCATAAGGCTACTTTTCTTTACAAAAAGCAGCCATCAGGGCTTTGTTGCATGCATTTCCATGTAGCATTCACTTTGTCCCTGTTTTGCATCCGTGATTTATCTATCCTAGTGTGATTGATAGGCAGTGACCTTCCAGTGTTCAGGCAGGGATCTTTCCCAACTTGCTACCTGAGATTACTTTAACAGGAGATAGCAGGAACTGAACCTGTTCCCAGGTTCATCATGCCTGTAAGACTATATTGAAAGCAGCACTGAAGTCGTCAGTATTGAATTAAATATTTAGTTAAAGTAAATAAGTAGCTAGCATACCTAGTTATATGTGCATTCATATAGTGTTTCACTTTGCTTAAGAAATGGAATTCCATAATTCTACTCTCATCAGCCCTAGTCAGCATAGCCAATAGAGAGGGATCGTGGGAGTTGTAGGCCAAAACATCTGGCCACAATTTGTCCACCCCTGTTAAAGAAGCATAATAAGGATGTGACTCATTTAAAGTTACTGATGCCATGTATTTTTCAGATGAGGCCTGACATAAGCCAATAGAAGTCAATGGCTATCTTTTATTATGTTCATGGAGCTTTGATTTCAAGCCTACACATGATCAGCTGGCGCTCTATTGCAAGTCTGCTTTTGCTAGCATTTCTAACCACATAAAAGGGCATGGATGTATTTAGAATTTTATAACTTTTATATATGAAGTAGAAGCTTGTAAAGTCACTCTAGCCACTAGAGACCCATTTTTCTATCTATCTGAAATACCACTGTATACCTATAGACTCCTATACTTTTTCATTTGAGATGGATGCTGTTGAACTAAACTTCAGGTTATAAGTAAGGCAAATAAAGCCAAATTTTCAGTAGTGTTCAGTATTTGTGATAGCTTTTGACCGTCACATCTTGTAAATGTAATCATTGCTGCATACCAAGATGCATATGATGTCGTTCCTTATTGATCGGTGAAACAGCCCTGACTTGCAAGATGAGGGTATTTAATCCTAAACAGTGATGGTGTGGGCGCTCTTGGCATCTTTGCACTGGCTTTTGTTTTATTTTGGGGGGATTGGGGTTGGGTATGGTATATAATTGAACATATTGTCTTGGAACCTAACGTTCTTCCATGAATAGGACAGAGCTCACATTCACAGAACAAGGCTTTCCCATTCTCTCTCCCCCATGCAACCTCCTGGGGTATCCTTGGGAACGGTATGAGTTATGGTGCAGGCCGCTGCCAATCAAGGGGGAAGTTGGTGGAAATTGCCCTCCCCTTTACATGAATAGAAGAGGAACATGGGATCCAAGCCACTGTAAATGATTGAAGCAGACTTCATAAAGGTATCGGTATACTGAGTGCTCAGTTTCTAGTTCTCTCTCTCCTTCAGTAACAAGTACCAGCTTTCTGGGATGTCCTTCCTGTTTGTTTGGACAAACATCTCAGAACGTCCCTCATTTGGCTATTATCCTACTACCTGCCATTATAAGACCTTTATTCCTTTACTAAGGGGTTGCCCACCAAATCAGAGAATATATTGAAATGTGGCTATGAACATGGGATTGAATCCAACTCAACTTGGTCTCATGTAGGTCCTATTGAAATAAATGGGACTTACTAGTCATTCATCACATTGATTTCTGTGAGGCTGAAATGCAGTGAACTTCGTTGGATTTTAATCAATGGATTAGTTGAATGAGTGGGTCAGTTTTCCTTGCCTTTCATTCCCTTGGTATGAAAATATCCTTGGCCACTCTCTATCACCAACTGTTTTGGACTCTTGCCTGTGTCCTTATCTGGATCCTTACTTCAAGCCTGTGCTGCAACCACCCTCTTCCCCTCAGCCCTAATCAGCTGCATCCCAGCCTGTGGCTGTGTTTGTGAGATCTGCATTGCTCCATCCTGAGTTTTGTTCCTCGGATGTTGCCTCATCAGTTACACAGGAAAGTGCCAAGGGAGAAGATGTATTGGCTACTGTCTAAATAAAACAACTAGAGTAGAAGGAGCTGATTGGATTACTGGTAGCACTATCTCACGTGCCATTCACTGTACAAAGAGCCTGTAGGTTTTTACTACTCATTGGGGCATTTGAAGGTTTCTTTCCTTGGCTGAAGGTTCTCCAACCTCTGTAGATTCCTTCTGATTCCTCTTGGGTAGTTTATAGTAAGTTCTGTCCATGCTTGTGAAGCAGATAAGGAGGACAGACAGACTTGTGTGAGCAGACATGTGGGACATTGCGAGAGGGTTTTTGTGCGGGGGATATTCTGATTGAGTGAAGCACTTACATAGCAGACTTCATAAAGATATGTCCCTTTTGTCTTTGACTTCGATGAAATATGGCTCTTTCTGTGTTCTACGAAGATGTGTCAAAATCCTTCCTTTCTAGTTTTGAATTGTTTTCAGTTGTTTTGCACCACCCCCAGCAACATTGTCTACATGGTTGTTTGTGCATAGTTTAGTATTGTTTGGGGTTTATTTAATTAGAAGAGCAGCCTGTGATCTCAAGAGGATGAAGCATCTATGTACAGGTGAAAATGCAAAGAGCAATAATGGGACATCAGGGGACAAACTGAAGGGTAAAGAACTGCCAACAAGAGGCTGCTACACATGAAGGCTAAGAGTCCTAGCGTTGTATCCAATGTTATAGTAGACCGATTGCAATTAATGGGACTTATTCTCCTCAGTGGCTATTTCAGTGAAACTACAACAATGTATATTACCATTGAATGCTCCTTTAAAAGGTACACTGATATATTGGTTATTTTCAGAGTCTATTTTTTAGTTTACTAAGGGAGCAATCCTGTTCAGATAGGTGGCTGCCTCTGAACTCAGAGATGACCGCCTATCCAAAGCAGCGCAGGAGAAGCATGGAGGGGGTCATTCCCTCCACGCTTCTTCTGCCCAGCATTTTTGCCTAGACAGCCGATTGTGGCTGTCTAGCCGTGGGAGGGCTGAGCAGGGGAGGAGGCTGCTGTAGTACACATTGGATGTGTTGTACAGGCATTTCCGCCCTCCCCGCCCCAGTACGCCCTCCTAAATGCCCCTTTTCGGCCACTCTGCTCTCCTCTTGTGAGCGTGGATGGGGTTGTTCTGCGCTGCCTCGGAGGCAGCGCAGAAGTGGGGGGAGGTTGGTTCTCCGGGAACTGATCTCGGATTGTGAGGTCCAAGGTTGGTTCCCAGAAACCGAAATATCCTATGGCCGTCTAGCCACTGTCTAGCTGCCACAGGATTGCTCCCTAAGACAATCCCGCTTTAGTATTTTGGAAATAAACATCCAGTAACACCAATAATAATGATCGTGTTAACAACAAATGGCAGTCACATGAAAGAAATTAACTAAGGGCGCAATCCTATGGCCACTAGTCAGCGGCTAGATGGTCATAGGATACATCGGTTTCCGGGAACTGACCTCGGAACCTGCGCTCCAAGGTCAGTTCCCTGAGAACCGACCTTCCCCCTCTCCCATGCTGCCTCATAGGTAGCGCAGAATGGCCCCACATTCTGAAGAGCGTGGAGTGGTGAAAACAGGGTGTTCCAGGGCCGCTAATGGAAATGCCGGTATGACACATCCAGAGTGTCGTCCAGCAGCTGCTTCCCCCACTCCACCTTCCTGTGGCTAGACAGCCGAAATCAGCTGTCTAGCTGCAAATGTAGGGTGGCTGAAGTGCGGAGGGGACGATCCCCTCCGCACTTCTCCTGCCCTGCATTGGATAGGCGATTGCCTCGGCTTTCAGAAGCGGCCGCCTATCCCGGTATGATTGCTCCCTCCATCCACTGTACATGGGCAGCCTTAAGAAAAAATCACATTCTTCTGTGCTGCCTTCTGGTCAATGAATATTGATATAGCTACGCTATTAGATTGGAGAGCTCAAGCTATATCTGGGATTTTATTTTTAGGCTGCAATTTTTAAAGTCCATACTTACTTGGAAGTAATACCATTCACACAAAAGGTATTTACTGGTTTGTATTGGGCTGTTAGACTTGCTTTAAAGAAAATGACAGCACATGCATAAAAATAGTGGCCGCAGTATACTTTTTGGGGGGAAGAAGTGCTGCATGGCATACAAAGTATGCGTTTTATTCCAGTCTTCCTCAACAAGGTCCCTCTTGTCTTCCTTTCTCAAACTTGATGTATTATTTAGGGGCTGTTGCAGGGAATCACGAATGATATCTTTGGCCCAAAGAAGATACCTCTGAAAGAAATTGGTAGAAGTTTAAATTAGAAAGTGTGGGTTGAGGATTATTTGATATGTCTATCGTTGTTAGATATCTAAAGTAGCTTACAGGAATGATAAAAACAGACAAAATAAAACAAGATACAGAACACAAAACAATAAAAGTAGACAGTTTATAACACCAAATATAAAAGCAAGAAACAGCAACAGGGAATGAAGATCAAATACTACAAGGAACTTTCTTTTTTTTAATAGCAACTGCCTAAAGACTAAGAAGGGACTAGGTGAGTTTATACAATAACCTGGCTGTAAGCCATGCTGAGATTTAGGGTGCTTCCAGATGAGGCTTTTATTGTACAATTGCCCTGCCTCAAACACAAAATTTTAGGCTTGGTGGTGATTTTCAGATGATGTCATCTATTTGTAACCCTCCAATGTTTTCCTACTGCTTCTGTCTTTTTTCTTACCACATATAATCCTTTAAGCAGGGAAAGAGCTGCCCATTGCCTTTTGATTAGCGTAGCCTTCCCCAAACTAGTGCCCTCCAGATGTTTTGGACTTCTATCATCCCCAGTCAGCTTGAGCAATGGTCAGGAATGCTGGGAGTTGTCATTCAAAACATTGTTAGGGTACCAGTTCTGGGAAGGATGAATTAGTAGCTCTAGGAGATGTCTATTGGAAAGCTTCCTCAAGAAGCATCTTACACTGGGCCAGTAAATGAGTAGGCAACAATGCAGACCTTTTAAGCTTGAGGTGATACAGTCCAATATATGGGCCCTGGATAGCAAGCTGGTAGCTGCATTTGGGGCTGATAGATGCTTCCAGGCTGTTTTTAAATGTCTACAATGAAACTGGAGGGATATCTTGTCATTATAAAGCCTGCAAACATACCAGGCTTCTGGGGTTTAAAAAATTTCAGTCTTAATTATGCATAGCCATATACTAGATTCTGACTGTGGGTGCTTCCAAACGAGGCTTTCATTGTGCAATTGCCCTGCCCCATTCATGGAATTTTGGGAAGACGTCATCATGTTCCATTTGTAATCCTCCCATGTTTCTCCACCACTTGGACTATCATGTTTCTCACCGCAAACAAATTTTGAGAAGGGAAAGATAGAATAGGTAAACAATGCCTTTGCTGGTAGCTCAAAGAGCCATACGTCTGGAAGAACCCCTTGTTTTACCCCCCCACCCCAATTAAAGACTTACTTTGGGCAGCAGAGTAATTCATTAAAATTGCAGTAACACACCATCTCACACCCTTTTCCCTCCCAGAAGTGATCTTGAAGATGTCCATCAATTGGCCGAAAACTGGCCACTCCCTCTGGGATGTTGTGGCAGTTGTGGTCTTTCAGTATTTTCCTGTAACAGGAGACACGTCCGGATGGTGTCTGGTTGGCCCCAAACAGCATGTTCAGGAAAAGAAGAGTGGAGAGCATCTTCATTTTTGCAAGACTTTGGAAAGAAAGCTGGAGAGGAAAGATTAACTAACTAGGTGACTGGATGAAATCTGCCATTATATAAGATTTATTCCTCCATGGGTGGACAATCTGCAGCCCTCTGCAAGCAATCAGTTCAGACCTCTGGCAAGAGTGACCTGTCCCTCTTTAGGCAGTCCCTAGGCAAGGAGGAAGAGGGGAAGAGAGAGGAAAAGAGACAAGGAATATCAGAGAGAGAAGGGGTGGCAGAAAGAGAGAGAAGGGGTAGCCCCCTGAAAAAATCCCAGAATGCAGCCCTCAACTAAAAAAGTTTTCCCACCCTTGCTTTAGTTCAGTGGTTCCTTTAAGTACTTGAGCAATTCCGTGATTTTGTAAAGGTCTCTATTTAAAAACAACTATAGATTAAGATTGGGAAGAAACTAGTGAATTAATGTGAACAGTTAGAGAAACTGTTACAGCTTGTCATACCAGCAAATGTTTGGTGACCGGAGCAAAGAGGCTGTTTAACTGGAAGATGGGCTGCTTGCTAAGCCATGAATCATGGCTCAAGCAGAGTTTTCAGATCCTAGTTCTGCCACAAATGGTTACATCTGTTAGAAGCAGAAGGGATTTGAAACTCTCTCTTTAAAACTCTATCTCATCTCAGTGGTTAAGACAGCAGAGTTTTGCAAGACATTTGAGAGAAATCCTGGCAATTTTCAGGTTTCTGCCATCCTTGCCTCCTCTTCAGCCAGCACTGTCAATCTAAAGCGGGCTAACTGTCACCGTTTCCCCTCTGAGGACTTTGTGGTGGCAGTCTTGTGAGACTATGCGGAGTATTTTTTTTTTTGTGCTGGGGTGATCCTACGGGCACCGGCCCAGGACAGCTTTTGCTCCAGCAAAAAGTGGGTGCAAGCGAGTCAGCATCCCACGCCTGTTCGGCAACCGGTAGCCTATGCCGATACTATGCTTGCTGTGCGGGCTCTTAGTTCAGTGTGCCTTCTCTCTGTTCATTACCTAGTCAACATGGTGGTTGACAGTGGGATGGGATCTGCGGCCATGGCCAACTGCCTGCAAGTGCATGGCATGTGTGGTGTGTGGCAGCGCACTGTCGCTCGTATATCCAGTTATGCTCTCGGACGCTTCGAGAATAGCCACACTGGGTCAGACCAAAGGCCAGCTTAATCCAGCATCCTGTTTCCCACAGTGGTCAACCAGTTGTCTCTGGGAAACCCGCAGGCAGGATACGAGGGCAATAGCACCGTCTCGCTCGTGTTCCCCAGCAACTGGTTTTCCGAGGCACACTGCCTCGGATACCTGAGGTAATACGCAGCCGCCAGGACTAGCCTTATCCTCCATTAATCTGTCTCATCCCCTTTTAAGGCCGTCCAAGTTGGAGGCCATCACTACACCTTGTGGCAGCAAATTCCCTAGCTTCGCTCTGCACTGTGTGAAGAAGGGCTTCCTTTTATCTGTCCTGAGCCTCCCACCTTTCAGCTTAATGAGCGAGAGGGAAGTTGCCCCTGTCCTTCCAACTACAACACACAGACAGCTGTGTGTTTGGCAGCTTTGCAAAGGGCTTTGGGGGCTCTGCATCTCAGTAGTAAATCGTCTGATTTTTGCTTGTTTGTTCCATTTTCTGACCTATTTGTTTTTAATGCAACACTTTAGATGGGGGATGCAGAACATTAGGCCCAGAGGAAAAATCAGGCCCTCCTGAGTTCCTGAGGTGGCTATTCCCCTGACCGTGACTGATCACTTAGTGGTTTCCTGGCTTCTGTGCAGTCCCCCCCCCCCACAATTCTAAATGGTTGAGGTGCCTCTCCTAAGGCTCAGTTACTGGCAGTGAGAGCTTTAAACTAAACTGCTGGTTTTGGCCCCAGCCCCTTTTGCCTTTGCTCCTGCCCACTACTGGATTGTGCCCCTGATGGAATTTGGCCCTCCGCCTGAAAAACATTTGACACCCCTGACCACATTCAACCTTTTTTTATGTCCTTTTGGATGGCCTAATAAAAGTATTGCACTAATAGGGATTTGGGATTTTTTCTTAGGCCAACATGGCTACCTTGCTTCTTGCTATACTAATTTGGACTTTTGCCCAGCCCGCTGGGGATCAGATAGAGCAGCACTGCCTCTTTAAAAGGTTCTTATGGGAGCTTTCCATGAAGGCTAACATGACGTAGGGGGTCACTTTCAATGTGCAGTGGGTTATAGAATACAGCCAAAGACAAGAATCCAAAAGAAAGTTAAGCACAATTAAACCCATTGGAATCAACGGACTCAAACACACTTAGATTTCTGTTGTATTGTGCCCAAAGTCAATAAGAGGGTTAACATTTAAAATAATAATTATAATAATGTTACCAAAAATGCCTTCCTGACACTATAGAATATACTAAATTATTTATTTTACTCTCCTTTAAACAAACAAAACCAATGCCACATACTCTCCAGATATCTTAGCCATCGTTTGTCAATCTTCTGAAATTATTTTAAAGAATCTTTTAACCTCTAAAACAAGAATGGGAAACTTGTGGCTCTCTCGAATGCTTTGGCCTAAAACTCCCATCAGCCCTAGCCAGCATAGCCAACAGTGACCAATGATGGAAGTTATAGGCCAAAACATCTGGAGGGCCACAAGTTACCCATCCCTGCTCGAACAACATAAAAACATAATGGGGTGGATCACATCACGGTATGGACTTTCTCAGTCAACACAATGGGTTGGATGCAGACTTAGTGATGCCTAGACTCATTGACATCAATGGTATTTAAGGTAGTGATTTATTTCAATGGGTTTACTTGAAGTACCATTAAGCCCGCATTCAACCCAATAGGTATAACTGTTCTATATTCTGTGTGCATTAGAGCTGTTAAATATCACTTGTAATACTTAGGATGGTGATTGCATGGTGTTAGGTTTTTTGTTTTAAAAACCCTGTGAAACCTAAGATGTATGTCCAGCTATGTCATGCATTAGAACTCAGGAGGCTTTGTGAGGTCCCAAATAAAATTTTGAAGTCCTTGCTGCTGATCTCACCTCCTAGTAACCCTGCTGAGATGGAAGTGTGTTGGGAGAGTATCTATTTTTTTAAGGAGCTTTACTTTAATTACTGCTTTAAATGACTGTATATGGACAAGAATATACTACCCAGATGATGTCTTCAAAACACACAATGTTTTTACAACTCTTTGCTCTTATCAGTGAAAGGAAATATCCTTAGGGATGCCTGAAGAATTTGATCTGTGCAAATTCACCTATTGGACTAATGCGCAAATTGGAATTCAGCAATCCACTGCATTATATATTTCTCCAAATGTTCTCAACAATTTACATGTATCAAAATACATCTTTAGATATATATTTTGAGAAAATATGAATTTAAATATCTATTTTGAGATCAAACACACATGCCAATATGTATTTAAATATGTCTTTTGAGAGGTTATTTTTTAATTGCAGAGATGAATGCGGAATGCAATGAGTAAAAGCATGCCAAAATGACACGGACCAGAAATAGGCAGATTTGGCCATCCCTAATCCACTTTTATGGATTTTTGGAATGATGCTTACTAGAGATGAGCCCTATGACTACAAAGTAACAACTCAAATATCCCAGAGCTTTAGAAGGAGAACTCCACTTTAACTCTAAATTCTGTAACTGAGGGAACTGGACAGTGGAGAACCATCCATGTAATTTTTTCATTGTAATCTAGGTCTCATTGTCTAAACTCCTTTCCTCTGTTTTGGGGTACATTTCATGTCCTGAGTTTGACGTATATGTCCAAAGATCCCATCTGCAGGTTCTCCTAGTAAGAGTGTCTTGGACTGTACACACCAAACTCTACCTTTTGAGCTAGTGCAAAAGTAACTTTGCAATTCTGAGGTTCGTATCCTGTCCATTTCAAGGGATGTCCCATTTTCAGACATTTCTAGTAATCAGGGTGACTTAGGCTGCATGTGTACTTGATTTTAGCTTCCTTTCTAGCTACAGGTATTCTAATAATTTTGATACAATATGTATATAGCGCGTGTGTATATATACGCACAAATATATTGATGTACATGTATTTTGATATATTTAATACTGCTCTGTGTGAATATGTTCAACAATAAATTCATTGAACTCTAATTTTTAAAAATCGAATGTGTCAACCTCCCCTTTAATTTGCCAAGACAGCCAGTACATTATGTGTGATGGCGAGGGCAGCAGCTAATCCACTAAGGACTGGGACTCCATGAATCGCTTCTTTGTGAAGACCATCAATACCGCAATTCTTTACAAGAGCTAGATTTAAAAAATATTAAACGCCATTTAACTTCTTTAAAGAAGCCGGAATATACATATATCTTTAAATCCTTCATACTCCTCTTTTGTTCCACAATAATGCACTGCACAGAATTCTGTGGTGTCACATTTACTGGACTTAAAGTTCTATTTCTACATTTCGTACCTTTCCTTGGCTATTTAGTCAAGGCTATTAAGCAAATTATTTTTCTCCTTCTACATCCACCACCTTATGAAATGTAAGGCATCACCAGATCATCTGAGTGCTTTTGGTTGTGTCTATTTAGCATGTGGCTGTAGTGTTAGCTCCTACAATCATTCAGAGAGAACTAATTAGTTAGGATAATTTGAAAGCGGAGGGGGTGAGACATACCTTGTTTCCTCCTGTTTCTTGCCTCCTTGGCAGTGGTGTGTTTTCAAATGTTCAAGCAAGCAGAGAGTTGAGCTAAAGGGAGATGAGGAAAGGGTAGCCTACGAGGACGTTCTGGAGAAATACTCCTTTGTTTGTCCTGGCTCCTATTTCTCAGTGGCAGACTGTCTCCTCTGTCCAGCCAGGGGCTGAGCTGTGAAAAATGCTTAAGTTCACATCCTGCATTGACAAGAGAGAAAAGAAGAATCCCTTTTCCAATAGAAAACAACCAGTCTGCACATAATTTCAAGAATAATGTAAAGGCGGCGGGGGGGGGGGGGAACCCCATGTGTAATGTGGTAGCAAATGAATTGAAAAGCTGTGTGTAGGTGGGTGGGCAAGAGCGTAGAGGACATTAAGTTCACACTTAACGTTTGACTTGTGCAGCATGAAGATCTTATGCATATTTATTCAGGAGTAAGTCCTACTGCGTTCCATGAGGCAATACTGCCAAGATGATCAGGGGACTGGAAAACAAAGCCCTATGAAGAGAGACTGAAAGAACTGGGCATGTTTAGCCTTGAGAAGAGAAGACTGAGGGGAGATATGATAGCGCCCTTCAAGGACTTGGAAGGTTGTCACAGAGAGGAAGGCCAGGATCTCTTCTCGATCATCCCAGAGTGCAGGACACGGAATAATGGGCTCGTTAACAGGAAGCCAGATTCTGGCTGAACATCAGGAGAAACTTCCTGACTGTTAGAGCAATACGACAATGGAACCGATTACCTAGGGAGGTGGTGGGCTCTCCCACACTGGAGGCACTCAAGATGAGGCTGGACAGCCATCTGTTGGGGATGCTCTGACTTGGATTCCTGCATTGAGCAGGGGATTGGACTCGATGGCCTTGTAGGCCCCTTCCAACCCTACTATTCTATGATTCTAAGTAAGTGTGCATAAGATTGTATTCTTCAGTTGCTTCATGAAATTGTCTTTGTCAACATGAGCAGTCTGTGTTTGTATCTATATCTATGGATCCCACAATTCCTTACACACGTGCGCACGCACATGATTACATGTGCCACATGGGCAAATAGGATACATGGATGTAGTCAGCAGGAACTGGCCTGGTTGTGGCAGCTGGTTTGTGAGTCATCTTGATTGTTGGCATTTCTGCGGATTCATTTATTTTTCTTTATTCACTTTCCTTCAGCGTTGATTCCAGGGGTTGATTACATGGGGCAAAGAGGGGGGAGAGACATCAAATCAGAAACAAACAAAATGAGTTGGCAGATAAGAGAGCTTAAAAGCATGTGAAAAGCACTTTAAAAGCAAATAGAAAGGTTTCTGCATGGTCCCTGCAAAAAAAGTGATACTGACAACTACCAAGCCTCCCAGGAAAGGCTAACAATGCCTCCTTACCTAGTTACTACTTGCCTCACTTCTGATAGGGAAGGCTCCAGAGAAAGGCAGTGGCAGAGAACCTTACAGCATGGGCAGGGTTCAATTCTAATCCCCTTGTAGCATGCTGGAGGGATAGAGTGAAAACTCCCTGCCCGGCACATCATGATGGGGATGAAAATTGGGCCTTTCTGCTCCTCATGTGATCCATGCAGAGCAGCGCCGGCCCAGTTTTCAGCCCTATTGTGGCATGCTGCCCAGGAAGACTTAAAACATGGGGTAATAGCAACTATAGCCTGCTGCTTGTGACCACTATTCCACACAACACAGTTTGTGGGCAGTTGCTCACCTGGTGGATCTGATGATTTTCTCCTCATCAGGGCATGGAAGGAATTGTGGGATCCGTGTGGTGAGCACAGACATTTTACTTTAGTACTTTTGATACCATCTTTCAGCACAAGGGCAATCAAGGTGTCTTCCAAATCCAAAGGTTCTCCCCAACACTTTTATTCTCATAACACCCCTGCGAGGTAGATTAATCTGAGAGAATGACCGGCACAAGGTCACCCGGTGAACTTCATGGCTGAGTCAGGATTTGAACCTGGTTCTCCCTGATCCTAGTCTGACACTCGGAACCACAGCACCGCATTTGCCTTGCCATGTAGAGCAGATGCCACAGGGAACAAGTTCAAAATGGGCTCCATATGGCTCCTTCGTGCTTATCAACCCCTTGGTTCAGTCTTCCTGACTTAGTGCCCTCCAGATGTTTTGGGCTACAAGTTCCATCACCCCTAACAATTGGTCGTGCTGGCTGGGGACTGATGGGAGTTGCAATCCAGGCTGGGGAAGGCTGCCTTAGTGAGATTGCAGAAGACAGGTAGGCATGCCACATCTTTAACCTTCAAGACTGGATTGAGACATGGGCTCCTAAAAACACGTCACAACAATCAACAGAGTAAAGAGCTGGATTTGGGTTCATTTTGGCTTTTGGTAGGATGGACCTGAGTCACTTGTTTACCATTCAATCACCAGTACCGCCCTGGTTCCGCTGGATACCTTTAAGGCAGGGGTGGGGATCCTCTTGCAGCCAGAGGACCACAGTACATTTCAGAGACGCTCTCAGGTGCTGCCTTCCAGTGGTGGGCAAGGCCAAAGGCAAAGGGGGTGGGGGCAAAATACCAACAATACCAGCACATCTTAGCTTAAAGCTAAGAGAGCCAGTGTGGTGTAGCGGCTAGAGTAATGGACTGGGAATCGGGAGATCCGGGTTCTAGTCCCCACACAGCCACGGGAGCTCACTGGGTGACTTTGGGCCAGTCACAGACCCTCAGCCCAACATACCTCACAAGGTTGTTGTTGTGAGGATAAAACGGAGAGGAGGAGGAGGATGTATGCTGCTCTGGGTTGCATAAGGAGGAAAAAGGGTGGGATATAAAAGTAATAACTAAGTAAATCAATAAAATAATAAAGCTCCTACTGCCAGTAGCTGAGCCTTAGAGGTTCTCAGCCTTTGAGAATACAGGGGAAACTGCACAAGAGCCAGGAAACCACCACATGATTGGTGGCTGGGGGAAAGGGGATGCAGCCAAAGGAAGGAGGTGTGGCCATCTGGAGAACCCAGGAGGGCTGGGTTTAGGCCCCAGGCCTGGGCTTACCCTGCTGTAAGGAGTTTCTTCACCTCCGGTGTTGCTAGTATCTCAAGAAGCCTGTAAAGAGGAAAGGCGAATAAGTTTGATCTGCTATCCGAAAGTATGACTGTAGAAGTTTCAAACTAGACTGTAGACGTTTTTCAAGTGCTTTAATAATTTCTTAGAAGGGTCAGAGTACCAAAGCACCCTCTGCGGAGTGTGCAATGCCATGGCCTCTTGCCATCTCACAGGCAATATTGGGGTGTACCTTTAGTATTTAAATGTTGAATACCTTGAGCAGGCAAACGCAAAGGTGGGATATAGATTAGCTGAACAAACGAGTGAAGATATGAGCCAAGAATGATGTCCCAGCATTGTCTGCAATGTTGTAAAAGTTCCTGGGGCGCACTTCTTAGATCCCACGCTAGAGTCACTTAGAGCTGCAGAAAATCTGAGGTCAGTCCTGGCACCGGCAGAAAGGCCGAGGAATTGTGCTGGAGCCCTCATTGTGGCGCAGTTTGAAAACCCCTTAATTTAAGGTTGTGTGGCTCCACCTGGTGGTACAAGGGAGCAGATTTTTTTAAAATTATTTTTTTTACACAGCTCCATCACGAATTATTGCTTGCGTGAAATGGCTAACTGCTGCAGTAGGCAGAATCTTTGTGCCAATGGAAAGAGAAAAGTGCCATTTGCTACAGGGATTTATTAACACATTTTTATTTTATTTTAATTTAGTTATGCACAACAAGTCTGTGCCAATGGGAGGGTGGCTACTATATCTAATTCAGCCTTCCCCAGCTTGGTGCTCTCCAGATGTATTGGACTACAACACATTTGGAAGATGCTCGGTTGCGGGAGGCTTGTCTAATCCGTGTTATGTCAACCCTAAGTCTGGATGACTAGTGAAGCAATAGCCTTGGATGTGGGGAACTGATCCAGGCTCAAGCCTCTAATTTGCAATGAATCTCATTTGGAAAGTCAATGGGTTGGATCCAGATTTAAGCTGGATCAGCAGCACTGATGGAAGTGGACTTCCCTGTTCCTATCTCCTCATGGCTGCTCTGGCTCCCTGAAAATGCTACACAGAGGGTCAGGGGACCCTGCTGAATGTGTGTGTGTGTGTGTTGCGGGGAGGAAGATCTGCCCAAATCAGGCGGAGACACCTTTCAGGAGTGGAGCCCTTCCATCCCATGGAAGAGAGATCCTGGATCCAATCCCCTGTTGAGAGATAATGAGATGCCCGACTTGTTTTGCAGTGCTGTCGTGAGGATAAAACGAGCTCTATCACAACATAAGAAAGCTGTGCTGGATCAGACCACGGGTCCATCTAGTCCAGCATTCTGTTCACACAGTGGCCAAACAGCTGTCAACCAGGAAACCACAAGCAGGACACGAGTGCAAGAGCACCATCCTGGCCATGTTCCCCAGCAACTGGTGCACATAGGCATACTGCCTCTGATATTGGAGGTAGCATATAGCCATCAGGACCGGTAGAGATTGATAGTCTACAGGAATTTGTCCAATCTCTCCTTAAAGCCATCCACATTGGTGGCCGTCACTACATCTTGTGGAAGTGAATTCTGTAATTTAACTATAAACTGCATGAAGAAGTATTTCCTGTTATCTGCCCTGAAGGTCCCACCAATCAGCTTCATGGGATGATGACTCCAGGTTCTAGTATTATGAGAGAGTGAGGAAAATGTCTCTCTATCCACTTTGTCCACACCATGAATAATTTTGCACATTTCTATCATGTCTCCCTTTACTGGCTTTTTTTCCCCTAAAAGAAATAGTCTCTTTCTTCATAGGGGAGTTGCTCCAGCCGCTTGATCATTCCAGTTGCCCCTTTCTGAAATTTTCTGCATATCAGCCTTCCCCTGCCTGGTGCCCTCTGGATGTTTTGGATTACAATTCCAGTCAGTCCTTGCCAGCCTGGCCAATGATTAGAGATTATGGGAGTTGTAGTCCAAAACATCTGCAGGGGGGGGGTCAACAGATTGGGCAAGACTGCTGTATATACTGTCCTAACAGAATACCTTGATGGATGCACATGAGAAAATGTGAATGGAAAATAAATCTCTGGCAGTGCCCAGCTAAGATGCCTGTTGTAGAGACCTGCCAGCAGCAGCAGCTGCCTTGAATCAAAGAAGAGGATAAGAGGCTTAGAAAATGTCCTGGACAGTATATTTGCCAAGTTAATTACTAACAGGTCACATTTATAGAACATAGCATATCAGGGATGTATTCACGTTAAAGCATCAGCTTTCATCAGACCAAACGCTGCTGAAAGAAGCTTATCATGGACAGATCTGCATAGCTTGTAACTCTGCACTGCTCCTGTCTCCACAGAGGCTGATCCAGTAAAAGGAAACGGCTCCATTTTGCTTTGCATCTCGTGTTTTCTGAGGCTAATGCAACTGAACAGCCATCAGGAACGGCAGCAGATTCACTGCTGGCAGTCTAGATTCTCGCAGCTTTCTAAATTCTTAGCCAGGCATGATCTGAATGTGTTTCGAAGCAGCCACACAAGACTTGGAGTGGTTACATTTTTCCAAGAAGAGTGCAAGAAGCTAGTCTTTAGTGGCAAGGAATTGGTTGTGTGACCCCATTCTAATGGCTCTGTCTCCCGTGGGTGGTTCCAGGGGAAACTTTTATGGTGCCGTTGCCTTGCCTCATTCACAATGTCTTCCACTCGTAACCCTCCCGCATCTTCCCATCGCTTCATCCATCCTTTTCTGTACTGCAGAGAATCCATTAAGGAGGAAAGTATGGAGTAGCGGCACATTCATCCCCTTCAGACTGGTAGTGCCAAGAACTGTCTCTCTGAAAGGGAGTGAGGCAAGGGGAGGCAAAGTCTCCTCTCAACCCATCATGTGGCGTCTGATGCTGCTTTTCTGGACAGTGGTGCAATGGTTACAGCAGACTTCCCCAACTATGTTAGACTAAAACTCCCAGCATCCTCCAGCCAGCCATGCTGGCTGGGGGATGCTGGGAGTTGAAGTCCAACACATCTGGAGGTCACCAGGTTGAGGAATGCTGGGTCAGAGTGTTGGATTAGGACTGGGAAGACCCAGGTTCAAATCCCCCCTAAGCCATGAAGCTCACTGGTCAATATGTCTCAGCTTCACCTACCTTACGGTGTTGTGAGGCAAAAATCAGGAGAAGAACCCATATACATCACCTTGAGCTCCTTGAAGGAAAAGTGAGGTGTGACTGTAAATAACAAATGTTGGTCCTTTAGAGCTGCATTGGCCAGCATATATCTGTACAGGTCACAATGTATAGGAAGAGGGTGGAGGCATTCTTGTTTCCTAGCACTTGGGGCAGAGGCATTTGGGGTCACACTTATGCTGCAACAGGTGCTACTGGTGCCAATGTAGTTTAAGCTAATCTCTAAGATCAGGGAGTTAAGCTACGAAAGAGTCACACCGGATAAATCTTGATTTTTAAAAAAACAAAACCCCTTGTCATTCACCCACATAACCAGCAGAGGTCAGGAATGAACTCTCCAAATTCCGCTCTAATAGACTAATTGCCCCCAAACTAAAGGTATTAACTTGGAAGACCCATTGATTTCCGTGTCATTTTAAAATAAGACTTAAAATTGCTGCAGTGCCAGCCGGTGTAACTATTTACACCATTTTTCTCACTTAGGACACAAATGTTCACCTCCTCCAGTTCTGTCCTATTCTGTGTGGTCAATGTTTTTATACAGAGTGCCCATTGCACAATATTTCCTCCTCCTCTATTATTATTATTATTATTATTATTATTATTATTTCCCAGCCTTTCTTCAAGGAGGTCAAGGCAAGTAATGGGGGTGGGGGTTAGTTAACATACTTTAGAATAGTTGGAAAATCCACAACAGTACAGATTTCACACCCTTTTTTTTTTTTACTATAGGGGTCAAAATATTGTATAGGTTTGCTGCATACTGTGGGTTGGATGCAAATGAAGCTGTACCAGTTAGCAGTCCTAACGCTCTCCAAAGCCTAGTTTAGGAAAATGGTTTAGGTGGGCAGAATTATATTTAATTATTATTTTAAAAAGTATACTGCTTTTCAGTAAAATTCATAAAGCACTGTACAGAACCAAAACATTATTTGAGCATGAAAATATTCATTAACTAATAAAAATAAACAAAATTAAAGTATTAGCCAGTAGAAGAGCAGCGAGGTAACAACAGCCACGACATCGACAACAATGACAACGAGAGCCAGTGTGGTGTAGTAATTAGAGTTTTGGACTGGGACTTGGGAGATCCAGGTTCTAGTCCCCACTCAGCCATGAAGCTCACTGGGTTAAGTTGGGCCAGTTACTGCCTTTTAGCCTAACCTACCTCACAGGGTTGTTGTGAGGATAAAATAGAGAGAAGGAGAACCATATAAGCTGCCTTGAGTTCCTTGCCAGAGGAAAAAAAAGTGGGATATAAATGTAATAATATATAAAGAAATAACTACATCAAATAAATAAACACCAACAAAGGCAACACTCTGGGGCTGCAGCAGAAAAGGACCTTCTTCTCCTGGAGGCCAGTTTCACATCAATGTGCAATGGATCTGCAAAGCAGGATCCCATTGGTAGAACTCATCTGTTGGGGAGATAATTGAGACTCGGGTCACTTAATGTTCCACACCAGCACCTTAAGTTGAGCCCAGAAATGAACTGGTAGCCGATGCAGATGTTTAAAAAAGGTAAAGGTGTCCCCAACCAGTCGTGTCCGACTCTAGGGTGCGGTGCTCATCCCTGTTTCTAAGCCGAAGAGCCAGCGCTGTCCGAAGACGCTTCCGTGGTCATGTGGCCGGCATGACTGAACACCGAGGTGCACGGAACGCTGTTACCTTTCCCACCGAGGCGGTACCTATTTATCTACTTGCAATTTCTTGCTTTCGAACTGCTAGGTTGGCAGGAGCTGGGACTGAAGACAGGAGCTCACTCCATCACGCAGCACTCGGGTATCGAACTGCTGACCTGCCGACCTTCCAGTCTGCAGTTCAGCGTCTTAACCACTAAGCCACAAGAATGGTAATATATGGGAATGTCTACTTAAAGGCATCAGTAATCAAGCAGCATCAAGCAGGTCCTAGAAACGTCAGTAGCTGAAGTTTCTAGGACCAGGTTGGGGAAACATTTTTCAGCCTGAGGGGTGAATTCCAATCTGGGAAAGGTCCTGGCAGCTGCATTTCACCTGTAGGTGGGGCTGGAGGCAGTGCAGGCAGGTGGCTCTGATTTCAGTGGGGTGATGAACCCATTTTGGGGGCTAGGGCTCAGCACCTTGGGTTGATCCTTTAGAGTTCTGGCTGGTTCTGACTGAAACCCAGAATGGAATCACAACCCCACCGAAATCAGAGCCACCAGGCTCCACTGGCTGAGGACAAAGCGAGTTTGGCCACAGGCAGAGTGGGTGAGCCCAAAATGTCTTTATTACCCATTTGAAGCCTGCTCAGAAGGAAGCAGGACTGGATCTAGACAATCATCAACGGCAGCTCCATGTAAGCGGCATCTGTAGGTGACCAAGGCAAGGGTGACAATGGCCAGGTCTCTCTCTTCCAGCAGTGTGCACTGTTGGCGTATGAGCTGATGCTGATAAAGGTATGTAACCCCATGTAGAGCAGGTATGATTTCTCAGGTAACTGGTGCACTGAGTTTTGCACCAATATCGACTCTGATGTCAATGAGCTTACGTTTATTGAGCATCATCCTGCCCATTAGGGAACAGAGAGATGCATTCGAGGATGGCACTGCTTCACCTGGGTCCAACGAAAATGGGGAGAAGAGTTGGATGTCAACAGCAGCCTGATGACAAAAAACAAACTCTACACTTCTAAGCACCCTCTCCCAATAATTCCATGTAGCTATTGAATAGCATAGGGGACAAAATCAAAACCCGAAGAACCCAACAGGATAACTTCCCTGGAAAGGAACAATTCCCCCTGGACCACCTTTTGGAACCTGAGGGCAGAATTACCACAATTTATTTATTACATTTATTACCTGCTTTTCATTATAAGATAATCCCAAAGGAGGCTACAAAACCAACAGAACACAGTAGAATCATCTAACTTCAATGAATAAAATAGCAAAACAAGAGAACAGTATCAGAGATAAATAACAGTTTACAGTAATCCCTGTAGGACTGAATCTTAAAATAATTTCCCGAACACTTCCACTGTGGTGAGAACCAGTGTGGAGATCCCAGCTTCCAGCCCAAAAAGTGGTCCAGAAGGGTACCATTGTTGATGGTATCAAAAGCCTCTGAGAGGTCTGGGAGAATCAACAGGGTCATATTCCCCTGTCTCTCTCATGGGCCTTTTTGCCAGCCCTACCTAGAGGTTCTGGGGATTGAACCTGGGACCTTCTTTATACAGAACATGTCCTCTGTCACTCAGGTACAGCCCCTTCCTACAGACCCTAGGGGTTCGAGTAAAAAATAGACGTAGGCCACACAAGACTGAACATTAATCCACCTGTGGTTTAGGAACTGTCTACAACTATTTCATAAAACTGTGACACATATTAAGCATAAAGTGAAACGTATTATATTCTATAAATGTTCACCACGCATACACACACACACACACACACACTCTCTTTTTTACCTAGCAATGTAGAGACTGTCAAGTTTCTCTTTACTTCTGCTCTCTGCCTTCCCAGGAACCTGTGTGTTTTGCTTCCAGTATAAGAGACAGATCTGAGTTACAGTCTGCGTTTATGTTTTCAGAAATGGGGCGGGGGGCGGGGCGGGGACAGGCATTGCTTCTTTGCTAAGTGTAATCTGATACTTGCAACACCTACCAGGGACTAATTCATTCAGTCTGCAATCTCCATCTTGAGTGAGTCTAAACTGTAAATCTCACGGCCACAACATCTGGCTGAATCTTTGTGTTTTTCTGTCTTTCCCTCTCCTGATTTTTGTACCATCCTTGCTTGATGATGAATAGTTCTGGAGTTCAAGTTCTGAACTTGAAATATTGCACACTCTTTTGTGGCATTTTGCCACAAAAATAATGATCCTAATAAAGGTATTGGCCAACTGTGGATTTTGGATCTCTCTCTCTCTCTCTCTCTCTCTCACCTGGGTTTTTTATAGGACATCAAGAGTTGCCAGGTGGAGAGATGGAGAGAGTTGAGAGTTAGCAAATTCTCGTTGAGAATTCTGAACAGGTAGACTTCACAGTACTGCTGAATAATGAAGGGGCAGCTTTACAAATTAATTTGAATACAGGCTCCTCCTTGCAAACATGGCTGGGCTGTTTGTGGAAAGGAGGAATGGTAAGGGGCAAGCATGCGGGGTGGTGTGGGGAGACACAAGCAGTAGAAGGCAGGATAGGTGAGCAGAGCACAGGATGTGCATCAGAGTGTCCTAAACCCTCTGATTTTAAATGTAAGATGCATCGTTCTTATCAGTAGAACTAGGAGATCTATTTTTGTGCTGCCATGTTTTTAATGGGGCATTAAAAGCTGCAATGCAGAAATGCATCATCTGG
The DNA here is from genome assembly GCF_057233095.1 of Heloderma suspectum. Taxonomy (NCBI): domain Eukaryota; kingdom Metazoa; phylum Chordata; class Lepidosauria; order Squamata; family Helodermatidae; genus Heloderma; species Heloderma suspectum. Next base: position 78,960,494 of record NC_139462.1, read on the forward strand.
AGCTTTCCCCATTTCTGTTCCTGACAAAGCTGGCAACCTGGTTACTGAATCCCCACTTAGGGCCAAATTAGGTTTGGATCAAGGCCACAGCATAGGATGGGGATAGGAGGAGAAAGTAGACCCCTCTTCTCCCCTTACACTACAGTCCTGATCCAAATCCCCCCAACTTATTTTAAAAGGAAATGATGCAAGGGAGATCCAGTCACAGAAGTCCCACATAATATCTTGTTTGGTCCTCAGTTTTGGAATAGCCTGAAATAGTTCAGTGCACAGAAATAGCTGCTGGCAAAGCTTAGGTGGTGTGGAGCAGTGGCTATAACATTAGGCTGAGTGCCATTTTTGGTAGAAAGGTGGGATATACATTTATTCAACAAATAAATAGGCAGGGAATTTAGATTCAAATCTCTACTCAGCTATTGGGTTCCTTGGACAAATCTCTCATTCAAACTACTTTGCAGAGTTGTTTTGAAGCTAAAATGTTGTTCTGAACTCCTCAGAGGGAAGAGGGAAATAAAAATGTAATGAAGAAATAATAGCCCCTGTGCCAAACCAGCTTTTTCTGTACTAAGGTCATAGTACAAGACCCTGCTCTGGTTGCCCTCACCTTTGCTGGACGCTCTTCCCAGACAGGGCCTTATCGGTCCTGGTACTCATCTCGTGGAAGAATCTACCTAGAGGTATTTGCTTGGCATTAAGCTAAAACAGCTGCATTTGAAAGCACTTTTAATGTGAGGGAGATCGTGGGTCCTTTTGCTGCTATTTCTGTTTGTTAGCTGCTACTGCTATTTACATGGATTTTGCTGCTTTTCATATATTTTCATATACTTTAGTATACTGAAGGCACAATCCTATGCATGTTTAGACAGGAAAAAAGCCCTACAACTCTCACATGCCCCAGATTGTGCCCTTAGTATATTTCCTTTCTCCTCCCACCTCTGAATTGTATGTTACATATTTATGTTACCTGCCTTATCGACCATACTGTGGAAAGGAGAGATATAGATATTTTTAAAATCAAGAATATGCCATCATGTGCTGAATCTGACCTTTGGCATGGCAACCCTTGGCAGTTTGCAATGGCATATTGACAACCCAATCCCTCTTATGTGTTATTCTACCGAGGCATATAATAACGCTTAACATTATAAAGTACATTTCCAGAGTTTGAAGCTTGTTGTATGCCTCATTTTGGTAATCCCTACAAGAAACCTGTGAGTATGTCAGTCTTAGGTTAAGTACATAATTTGCTTCGCTTTTATTTACTAACCAGCAGCCACAGGGGCCCACACAGGGACATGGCAGGAGCAAAGGGTTGAACTGCCTCCCATTCCTCCCCATGCCAAGGCCCCAATCCAGATTCTGTTTAGCCAAACACAAACTCAACCTCACATCTTGTTTGAGCCATATTATCTCCTTACCGTACATCGGGGGCTAAGGGCTAAACTAGATGTGACACCATTCACCCAATCTGACACTGAGGCATGGCTTTTAAAAAGTAAATTGCAGGAGAGGGGTCCCTGGTCCAGACGGGGACCCTTGTGTGTCTGTTGGTAGTAGGCTTTAATTATTTGCTCCCCACAGTGGTCTTGATCCAAATTGGGGGGGGGGGATGCCTGCTATTTGCATGGCAGTGGGGGAGCTTCTATTGATGCAAATAAGAGTTTTTTCCCTAATGCAAATGGCAGGTGTAGGACACGCGCACACGCTCCGGATCAGATCCCACAAAGGGAGACAAAGGGTTAAAGTACCTGTACCCAATAATGCCAGGCTCCCAATCTGGATTGGGGTGCCGTGCTTGCAGACTCTTGCTAATTGCATGAATGGTGTGCCTTGTTGGACCCTCAGATGGAGAGAATAGCAGTTTGCTTGTCCGTCTACTGAGTTTTGCAGCTGAATGATGATTTGGATCAGGGACCTTTTGGATCCTATCTCATAGTCTCAGCAACTATGGTACAACCTGACATTAAGGAGTTCAGAGTGGCATTCCAGTCTACAACCCTGTTTGGTAGGTTTGACTCAAAGCAACTTACTCAAGTCCTCCCCCCCCCCCCGGGAGGGGGAGCAAAGGTTGGAATCTAGTTTTTCCATAGACAAACTTGTACCTTTACCACACTGCCTGGGCTTTTCCTGTGACTTCCATGCACTGGACTCATTGTGTGAACTGATGTTCAATATATTGTTCATGCATTACTGGGGAGAATGGGAGAGAATAGCTGCTCTTAAAGCCCCTTGCTTGCAGCAGGGCAGGGCTCTTACAACAGAGGCTTTCACCTCAGCTGCTGTTCCTGAATTAGTGCTGTGCCAAAAAAAAATCCCATTTTTTTATTTATTTACCATTCTCATGCAATTTGATAGAAGAGAAATTGCTTCTGAAAAGAAATTCAGAAGAGGAGAAATTTGGGAGAAATTCTCATGGGTTGGGTTTGGGGTTCTTTGGCTCACCTTACTTAGGAGGTGGCTGATGAGTGAGCACAAGTGTCCTGTTTTTCATTCTGCAATAACCTCTCTGGCTTCCTGTAGCCTCCTCAGCTTCCTACACTTCAAGTAAAGCCTAGTTTAAGGCACCATGAGGTAATTCCTCCCACAGAACTTTTTTCAGATCAGGAGGTGCAGGCAGCGTGGGAGCCTAGCTGTGATTAGGTAAGCTCAAAAACACCACAAAAATAAACCACAAAACACCCTGAATGAGGCAGAACAATGGAAGCCTCTTTCATGGGAGGGAGAAAACTTTCTGGAAATTGGAGGACAGATTTTGGCAGAGCACTAAATTCACCCATCCCTGGGGCTAGACACACCACAGCCCCCAGCTGCACTGCAGTGGATCCAGATTGGGGCCGGCCTGCCATGACAGTTGATACTGATGCAGCACGACCCCCACCTCTTACCAACAAAGAAAGCAGCTGTGCTACAAGCCCTGCCAGTGGGGAGCCCTACCTGGGAGAAACTGTTGGGAATTTCTCCTCCTCCTAGAGAAATTCAGTGAAATTGTCTTCCAGATTTCTCTGCCCACAAGTAAGGTGGAGAATTTCAAGAGGCCATTTGCACACAGCTCTGTCCTGAATGCTCAGGAGACCGTGTACCATCATGTAGTCTCCTGGGCATTCTAGGAAGCATTGCCAGACTAAAGGTTTCTCTGTCAAGAGCCTCGCAATGCTGCAATGGTGCACCGGGCATTTTGAGAGTTAGGAAGTGGTCTGAAAGAAGACCACTTGGCCACCACCTACACTTACAAGGTAAATGGAACCCCTGCCCCCCTCCCTGATGAGAGATTTCATTGACATTCTTGCCCTCCCTGCAAAAGAGGCAGAAAAAAACAATGCCCCTTTTGCAGGGAGGTAAGAATTTCATGGAAGTACAGAGCACAGCATTAGACAGCATCCTCCATGACACCTGGTAGGGCAGCAGGGTAGCTTAGGGGTCACAGGGCAGGCTGCATGGCACACACAGCTCTGCTCCCCACCACCTTGCTGCTGCTTCCCAGCATCTGCCGCCTGAGGTAGCTGCCTCACTCTGCCTTATGGTAGATCCAGCCCAGTGCAGCGGCTAGACTGCCAGGCTAGGAAGCTTCCTGAGTGACCTTGGGCCCTTCACACTGTGTTGGCCTAATCTATGCCACAGGGGTTTTGTGAGGGGGGAAATGTGGGAGGGGGAAAAGAATAATGTCTGTGGAGCATCTGAGCATCTGTGGGGCAGAGCAGGATATAAATTAAAAACCAATAAACAAATGACATATGGGACGTCTTGTGGGGAAAAGGCAAGTGCGTTTTAGGGAGGGGGCATAGTTTAGTGGCAAAAGCACATGCTTTGCCTGGAGAAAGTCCCGGGCTCAATTCTCAGCACTTCCGGCTAAGGCCAAGAAAGAATCCTCCCTGAAACCCCGGAGAACCATTGCTGCCAGTCAGTGGTCCATCTAACGCAGACCATACTGCGTTAGATGGACCAACGGTCTGACTCAGTATGAGGCAGCTTTCTTTGTTCCCCACTGACACCCTCTGATGCTAACCCTTGGAAGAGTGTCACACACATCTCTCTCCTACGCGATCCCTCAGCCACGCGGATGGATGGGGGATGGGTGCAGGCTGAAGTCCTAGCATGCGTAGAATTCATAAGAACATAAGAAGAGCCATGCTGGATCAGACCAAGGTCCATCTAGTCCAGTACTGGAGGTAGCACATAGCCATCAGGGCTGGTAGCCATTGATATCCTTCTCCAGGAATGTGCCTAACCCCCTTTTAAAGCCATCCAAATTGGTGGCCATCCCTACATCTTGTGGTAGTGAATTCCATAGTTTGACTATGCGATGAGTGAAGAAGTCCTTCCCTTTACCTGCCCCGAATCTCCTGCCAATCAGCTTCATGGGATGACCTCGAGTTCTAGTATTACGAGAGACTAATTCCTTATTTTAACTTAAGAGAAAAATTCCTTGCATATGCGCATCTGCTTCTTGAAATCAGCATTCAAGGTGTGCGTGTGTGGGTGCCCTGTTACCATGCTTCTCTTGACTGCCTTCCTATCTCTTTCCAAGCCATGAATCTCATATCTGCCATGGCCACTCCTAGATAAAATGGAAGAGGTACCATTCCTAGGTATCTACAGCACCACTGGCACAAACTTGGCTCCAAGTATGCGCATTATGTTTCATGGGGAATACTAAAGTGGATGACATCATTCTGGAGACATCACACACAAGAGGTCTGATCTGCGGCATTAGTAAGGCAATCGTATAAAAGAAGAAGGGGAACTAATGGAATTGGACTGCAACACTGAGCATTCGGTGGTCTCCCAAGGGGAATGTTCAAAAGCAAAGTAATGTTGGCTTATCCGTGCTGCCCTTGAAGTCCACAGCAAAACTTTCACTGCCTTAGGTGGAAACAGATGACTGCTGAGGCTTCAGAGAAACTGGCTTGTAGACCCCAATCCAGAAAAGCACTTAGGTGAGTTTGCTTAATTTTTTGGCATCTGCATATTAGGATGAATCACTGGAACTATCCGAAGGCATCCACAGAAATAAACAATATATCTCGCATACTTTTGCACAGTTTCTTTCTTCTCATGATGCAGGATCCAGTTCGACATCATTGTTGATGGGCAGAGAAGATGACCCCAAACCATTCCACACAGCCTAGTGCAGCTTTCCCCAGCCTGGTGCCCTCCAGATGGGTTACAACTCCCATGATGGCTGCGTGTGTGTGCTGGGAATTGTAGTCCATCACATCTGGAAGGCACCAGGTTGGGGAAATCTGGTCAAGTGCTTGATGATGGACAATGGGGCCCTGTTTAATGTAAACTGGTTTAATACTGGTTTAATGGTGGTGGGTCCCCTCCCAAAGAACCCTGGGGATTATTCTGTAGGGGTGCTAAAAGTACTTTGTTTGGGAATTGTAGCCCCTTGACAGTTCCCAGGGTCTCTGGTTGCGGATCATGACAATAAAGCAGGCCTTTAATTACGTTTCTAGCATTGATGAGCCCTTTAGGCTGCAATTCTATTCAGGTTTAGACAGTGACTGGCTGGGGAATGCTGGGAGTTGTAGGACTTTTTTTTTTCTGTCTAAACATGCATAGGATTGTGTCCTTAGCCTCCTTTCTCCTTTATTCTAAAGTCATGCCTGCATAGTAGCTACTTCCATGCTTCTCTGTGGAAGACTTCACACAGCTGCCATATGCCTGGCAGCAGTTGGCTCTTCTACTGTGGTTATAAACAGAGAACATAATGCACTCAGAGCTGCTACGTACCCTCAGTCTGCCCGGGTCACAATCCATACACATACCCCTCCCCGCTTTGCCCAAAACCTGTGCCTGATGCAGAGTAAGTGAGCCTGACAGCTTGTAACTTTTTATACAGCTAATCGTGGGTCATATAAAAGAGATAATTTCATTCCCTTGACATCTCCCTGAAGAGAGATTATTAAAGACAGATTAAGAGGTTGCTGCTAGCATTAGCTTTGGTTTCATGAGGCACCAGCCCTGTGTATTCTCTCAGAGTTGGATTCTACTGCTGGGCATTTCTGCCACGCTTTAATTAGCAGCCGATTTCCAAAGCATCTTAAACTTTAATCAGATTATATACCTCCCATTGAATGTAGGGGGATAGAGACATCTGCGTTCATGACAGTTCTGTTGGATCTTTGCCTGTTTCTATTTATAGGGATTTTTTAAAATGTGGAACTGCTTTCTTTCTATGGTCGTGCCCTTTCATGCTAAAACAATAGGGAACACAATTGCCTGCACTTACTTTAGCAGGATTCCATGCTATGTCCCCTGTTGTGGTACTGTGCAGTTAAGTTGACACAGTATATTAATGCTGTCATTGATGATGCAAGTGGGTCCCCTGCATCGACCCTTTCAACTATCCTGGGATGCGGCTTCGAAAGGGTGGAACAGGGGAAGGAGCTGGAGAGATGACGAGCCCCTAGCTGGCAATAGTGCAAGACATTCTTAGTGCTGGTGGGCCTTCCCTGTTCTAACTAGGGATGGGGGAGATTTTCATTCAGTTTGCTTTATAATGTGAACTTACCTACTTTCTCATTTTCAAACCCATGCAAAATGAAACTCGGTTATCTTCACTCTCCCCACGTTCAGGAAGGGGATTAAGACACATCCTTTTAACTTGGCTTTTAAAAGTGTTGTTATGGTTCTTATGGTTTTTACAGTTGTTTTAGATGTTTTGCAATGTTTTTTCTTTGATTGTGGTTTTTGTTTTATGATATTTTTGTAAACAGCCTGTTGGCTTCAGAAAGGTGGTATAGAAATAAATAAATAAATAAAATGATCGCACTTCTCAGAATTTTGCAGCATGTTCTCCAATCAAAAATGCATAAGTAAAATTCCATAGAAAAATGTGTGCATTAGGAGAAATGCACACAAAAGTGCATATATGTGTTCATGCAAACTTAAAAAAACAAAGAAAAAACCTCAGCGTTTGAGATGAATTGAATTTAAGATTGGAAAAATGAGGAATTGAGAGAAATTGAAATTGACAGATTAATCCCCCCACCCCACCACAGTTCTTAACCCAGTATGATCAGCGGTACAGTGGAGCAGGAACATGGAGGAACACTGCTCTGACACTATTTTCACACCAGGAGTCATTACATCATCTTCCGGAGAGGTATTGCCAGTGGAGGTTTGACTGACTGGTCTGGCCTTGCACATGATCCCTTTCTTAGGCAGGCTATTGACTGGTCCCAAATCACTCAGGATGCAATTCTATGCATGTTTAGACAGAAGAAGTCCCACAACTCCCAGCATTCCCCAGCCAGCCAGCATTCCCCATGCCTGATGGGTAATGCTGGGAGTTGTAGGACATTTTTCTGTCTAAATATGCAAAGGATTGCACCCTCAGTGAACTACATGGCTGATCAGGAATGTGGACCCAGGTCTCCCTAGCCAAAATCCAACATGCTAACAATTACACCACCCTTTCCCAGCTCACTATTTCATGACCATCAGCCAAGCCTCATAATGTGGGCATTATACGATGTACTGTGCAGTTCTTTGGGATATCTAGAATGGATCAACACAACTGCTGTCATGATGATGTATGTTATGGAGGATATTGCTATCAGCGGTTACTAGTCATGATGGCTTCAATATCAGAGGCAACATGCCTCTGTATGCCAGTTGCTGGGGAACATGAGCAGAATGGTGCTATTGCACTCATGACCTACTTTCAAAAGGAAGCTGGTTGGCTCCTGTGTGAACAGAATGATCAGGCTAGATAGGCCTTTGGTCTGATTCATCAGGGCTCTTCTTGAGTTCTTATGATGTTCTGCACTTCAACATTTACCACTACACCACTGAGCATGATGGTTCTCCAGAGTTGGAGAAGCAGTGCCATAGAGACAGGAAAACACAAGTTGCACATCCATGGCACCTCAGTGATGTAGGCTGGGCAAATTGGGAAGAACAGCATAGACATAAAAGATTGAGCAGCTCCTTGTATCCACTTTGGTGGTTTTCAACTGGGAAACAAGGGCATCTGTGCCATGTTACTTTCCCCTTTTCTATCTCTATCAACAGAATACTGGCCATGCCTGTGGATTGTCCCTCCAATCTCTTCATTTGACTCACAACACCCCATTTATGGAATGCCCTTCCCATACAAGGCCCGGCAGGGGCTGATGCTGGTCTTATTTCACTGCCAAGTTAAGACCTGGGCCATGTTTCCATGACAACTGAAGGGTGAAGCAAATGAAGGAATACCAGAGTTTTCATGGAATCAGCATGGCTCCACACAGCTCTTCACAAAAGACTTCACTACACCATTATAAGTCGCTGACAGAAACATACTTCCAGGTGGGGTGGGGGGATTGGAAGTGAGCATTATCAGATTGGCAACCAATAAGAGAGGCTCCGCCCTCTAGGCTCTACTCCCCTTAATGGCAGTCTTGGGAACAAGCCTCGTTGACCACAATGGGAGTTACTTCTGAGTAGACTTCCCAGACCAATGCCCCATTCCACCCATTTTTTCCCTTTCCCTCTAAATACCAGGCTACTGCATTAGCAGGCACCCCTGAATAAATGTGCTATCACACAATAGTGCAAATGAGTGATAGCACATTTCTGGGAACAAGCCTCATTTACTACAACAGGAGTCAGCAGGTGCCCCTGAACTAATGTGCTATCATGCGATGGCACTATCACACAATAGCGCAAATGCATGTTAGTGCTATTTCGTGATAGAGTGATAGCAAGATACTGACACAGAGGGTACGTGTATTGATGTTCTAATGAGATAGCGCTTCAGCGTGTAACACGAAAGCTAAACCGTGAAGCTTGTGAAACGGGACTGAAGGACACAAAGGAATATTAACCGTGGATCCTCCGGACATGTAGTTCTGGGGAAGTGACCTGAGATAAACCTGATTTACAGGCTCTAGTGGGAGTACTTGCTTGCCTGCAATAGCACGCTTATACACACTAGTGATCTAGTCCTTATTTTCAATGTTTTTTCTTAAGTTGGTTCCTCGGCATCCTGCTTCAAAACGGCGTTGAAACTTCTGGAAAACAGGTAAGGAAAGGGTTGGGTCAGTGAGGTCACAGGCAGGTGAGCAACACCCCCCCATGAGCAGGAATATGATACCGATGCAAGTGCGGGTGATGGAACACACCCCAGCTGGACTGTAACCCAGCCGAATAAAGAGGAAAAGTCGGACTATAACCAGTCTCAGAAGAACTGGGTTTTCTGTGATAAACTCTAGGATGCCTGCTGGATGGCTACGACGTCATGTAAACTGTGTGACTTCCACGTGCAGCCAGATTGAAGTAAATAGCTGGTGGAAACACACCCCTGGTCATTTAGCAAAGACTTTGGGTATTGTCAACCTTAGCTCATTGTGATTTATTTGCTCGGACTATTAGTACTGATTTTAGGTTATGATTTTAGTGGCCTTTGGATTCTTGTTGCTTTATAGCAGGGGTAGGCAACATGGTGTCCGTGGGCACCAGGATGCTCTTGGACACCTTTCTTGGTGCTCGCTAAGGTGCACTAATCCTCCTACTTTTTTTTGTAATTAACTAATGTTCATATTGGCAGCTGGGATCACTTCAAAGCAAAGTGTGGATCTGAATGAATGGAGAATGGAAGGGAGCATGTGTGTGTGTGTGTGCATGTGCGTGTGCGTGCGCACATCTATGGGTGGTGAGCCAGGGTGACAGAGAAAAAGAGATGGGGGGAATGAATTGGCAGGCAGATGGGGTTGAGGAGAGAAAAAGTTTGCCTTCTGTAAATATGTTTATGTTAGTGCTAAAAACTGAGTTCAAAGGCATTTAGTGTGTTAAGGCCCAGACAACCACTTCTGCCTTGTACTCAGTCTTTTGGGCGGGTTACTTGTCCTTTGTGTCTAGCCATACCTCCCATGGCAGCCATTTTGTGGTGGTGCCCATGACAGTTTCTCAAATTGCCAAATGTGTCCACAGGCCCCAAAATAAAATGTATTATTTGTTTGTTGGTTTGATCGATGAATTTATGAATTGATTCATTGATTGATTGTATCTTGCCCTGAGATCTATTGATATAGAACAGGTTAGAAATATTATACATACATACATACATACATACTTTTTTAAAAACTGAAGAGAAATCTCAGAAAAAAATGATCATTCATTTTGTTTGGGCTTCACTGTCCAAAATGGTGGAATGAAAGTTAAAGGTCTTTGATTTCAGGCTTTCCTAAAACTCTAGGAACAGCATATACTCTCTGCTTTGTCAGTAAGCGCCTTTGAGTGTGGGACAGGGATGGTGGGTGAAGTCCTTCCCCACTTTCAGAGTACTTGGCCATCAAGCCAAGTCCACATTCTCCCTGCCTTCTTCCCAACTCTTTCCCTTTCTCCCTTCGCGTTGATTGAGAGGGCTAATGAAATGGGGCTTGGTGGCAGTGAACTTCATTTTGTTGTGATAGGTGCTCTAATGGGGCTATGTGTTTGATCAAGAACACCTCTCATTTATGAATGGGTATATTTTCCTGACCACCCCCTTCATGGGCCAATGATCTATTAAAAAGGAAGTTGACAAGACTTTTGGCTGTAAGAACTTTCATGGCATGTTTGTCCTACTGTGATTGCCATTGTTGATTCCGTTGGGCAGTAAATCATCTTTCAGTTCATTATTCACTTGTTTTTTTCCTGGACTGAAGTCTCATACCACCCACTCTGTTTTGAATTGGGCCCCATTTGCTTTTACCTATTGTTCTGTATCTTTCTTAACTTTGCTTTGCTAACTGCAGAACGCTACCGCCAGCAGGGAGGGTGAGGAAATGGCTCCCTTAAGAGCAATTTATCATGGTCATAAATGTTGTACATTTTACTAGGAGGCCATCAAAGGTCACCAACAAGTGGAAACAAACCAATCATTCCCTGTATTCGGTATTACTGCATCACATTCTGTATGCACACACGCGTACCCTCTCTCTCTCTCTCTCTCTCATATACACACACACACACACACACACCTGTATGTGTTCAGGAAAAGAGCAGAGCCCTGCTGGAAGAACCAGGGATATTTTAAGTACTTTAAATGTATTCTTCTGGGCAAAGAAAATATGTGACTTGTACTTTGTTTTTTTTAATGGCTTGACTATATACCAAAGGGTTCTTCCAACCCTCCGTGATGTATTGGTTTCAGTCACTTGGCTCATGCAGATGTCAACCAAGTTGGTGCCAGTCAGATACTGAAACCTGTTCATTTTCATTTCCTGCCTTTTCTCAGCTGTCAGTCACTTTTTGTTTATACCGAGCATGAGCAACTTTGACTCCTGTAATTCATTCCAGAGGCTTTTGATTTCAGAAATAGTTTGTGCTTTTGTAAGATAGGGATTGCAGAGCATATACGACAAGATGCCCTGTAGTGCTTTTCACTTTTTGTCCCATCCATTGCCCCAGCCTAATTCATACATGGTAAAGATGATAGGTCATGGTCTGAAGGCACATGAGGCAGGCACCTTGCTGAAGCTAGGCAGGTCAGGGTCTGCTCAGTGCTTGGAGGGGAGGCCAGAAACATCTCTTAGGAGGAACTGTGTGGATCCAGCCCCTCCTCTTAAAATGATGTGTTTCCCAGCCAGCGCAATTAAACAAGTTTGCTCAATTATTCATTGGAAGAAGAACTTAGTGCATGTCTGAATATGGCTCAGACATCTCAGCTGTGGAAAGAAGTTTTTTCACCAGCGTTATCACTAAGGTAATGTCTATTGGATCTCAGTTTCTATAAAAATCAAATGTAGTCAAGACAATGTGTATGGGCTGGTATAATATATTCCTAGGACTGCAGGACCTGAAAAAAATCTTACTTCCTGCACCAAAGTATGATCCACACCCTAAAGAGCATCCATATTTCAGGGCCCAAACACACATTACTTTAAATGTGTGCCTAGTTGTTCGATAGTCCAATAAACCATAATGCCAGTTGTAGCTGTGGGAGAAGCAAACACCTTCCCTCAGGGAAGCATTTGTCTTGTGTGGAAATCGTTGTCTCCCAACATTCACAAAATGCGATGTTGTTAAGAATTGGGATTCCTCTCCACACCCCTTCTGAACCCAGCTAGTCCATGTTTTGGTATAGAGTGTTTAGTTGGGATTGGGGTTGTGTGAGGTGGAATACTCTCCCGCTGTGCCACTAAAATACTTGGGTAGCCCTTTCAAAGCAAACCCTAGAGTAGCAAATGCTGGCAAAGTCTAGTCCCAACCTTGGCAGAAATGCTTTATCATTTGACAAATATTTTTAGGACTTTGTTTTTGTTTTTAATGTTTTCTTATCTCTGAATTCGAAGGAAAGCCTTCACTTCTTCACTCTCCCACAGGCATTAAGAACTTCTGGTGAGACCCTGTTCCAAGTGCTTTTCTATAGAGGCTGTTAATCCACTGTATCGACTTTTGGTTTCATTACAGAATTGAGATCCAAGCTCTACACAAATAATTTTTCCTTTCCTGCTTGTCTGCCATATAACCTCTAGGTGGCACTGTGCTGTAGCAGAATATCGCAATTACACAAGTAGGAAAATACCTTTTCTTTCACTTTCAGAAATAATACCCCATTTTCCCCATTCTAAAAACAAACAGGAAAGTGCTCTTAAAAAAACAGAAATGAAACTGGACGATCACGATATCTTCTGAAGAACCTGTAAACAACCATGAGTAAGGAATCATGAGTGCACAATAAATGCCTCATTTAGAGAAGCTCTGTCCCTTATCATTGGAAAAGCAGTGAATAAACAGTAGGTGGAGGGCCTTCTCAATACTAATGCCTTCTCAGTGGCAGCATCTTCCCTGTGGTTCTCCTTCCCCAGAGCAATGCTCTAAGCCAGCACACTTTTACCCTTGATTAACTTATTTAATGCACTTTTATCTGGCTCCTCAGCCAAAAAGGCTCCCAGAGAGTAGCTTATATACAATAAATAAAAAGAAGCCAGTCCCTGCCCACAGGCTCATAATCTAAAAAGACATGATAGAAAAAGGGACAGGGAGGAAAGAGGACCCCTGCTTCCCATCTCATTTCACTTTGCTGTAGCCTGCTGGAATGGCTGTTGGTGGTGATAGTTGAGGGAAGAGCCTCTTTAGATGGCCAAAGGGTGTGTGCGTATGTCTGTCTGTCTGTGTATGGAAGCCCTTTGCTGGTTTAGGGAAGACTGACTGATTGATAGGGTTAGTTTTATTTTACTGGGCATTTTAGTTATTTTTGATAGTTTGTTTGCTGTGTCTGTTTTTTTTAATTGACAAAAATCTTTTGAAAATCTTTTTTAAAAAATCTATTGGCTGGTTTTACTGACATTTGTATGGTACTACATTGTACTATTTTATGGTTAATAATTGTAGGCTACTTTAAGAACTTTGCTTGGGAAGGACAGTATGAACGAATGTGATAAATTAAATATGTCCCACTTTTGAAATGTTAGTTTTGTTTCCTTTAGTCTATGTACAGTCCCTCTCTAGGCTCACAGGAGCCTGCAACTGCCCCTTTAAGCATGCATGCAGCTTCTCAGTTTGGGGAGACTGTGTGAGAGATGTGCCACCTTTTATTCAATTCACATTATATTGTTTCTGGGCAAAAGAGCAACTGTGGCCTCCTTTTGCTAAAAGGATTTTCACATCAATTTGTTCAGCAGCAACTTCATCCATTCAGTAAATTGTGCCCTTTGGTCTTTTAGTTGGATCCTCCATTAATCTCATATCTGAGGGAGCCCAGTCTATCACTGAAACCCAAGAATTTTCAGACAGGAGTTGGGATATTTTTGGTGAATTACTACCAGAACTGTAGTCCATATTTGAGGATATGCTACCCACACCTCACAACTCGGTGCTATAAAGTCAGAACACATTTGGTTGAAAGAATGAGATCCAAGCGATAAATGACAAGTTCATCTCTTGTGAAAATCTCTACAGTTTCTCTTTTTGATGTATGCATTTGCAGTTTGATATTATAGTGCTTGGGAGAGTTGACATAAGAAGGAGAAAATATTGCCTCCCAATAAAATTCTCAATTTTTATTAGCTTTAATACGAAGGACAGCAGCCACCTGATAAAATACTCCATGGGATTTTCATTCTATCCAACCATCTGCCTGCAATCTGCGCAAGGACTGAATGTCTCTGAAGCAGCTTTCTTTCTTTCTTTCTTTCTTTTTTTTAGAAACCAGACTGAGTATGTGTTTGTTCTTAACACATTTTATATTTTAACAAATTCTTAGGATCAACTGAAACAACCCTTTCCCTACCATGATGTTAGTATTTACAGTAACTGCACCATGAAGAATGACATAGAACCCACTTAGGTTCACTTGGGGGATTTATGACTGAAGGACTGACAGCTTGATTCAGTGAGTTTACTTTAGGTGCATATATTCCTTTCTCAATTATTTATATTAGGGCTGTAGCCTAATTGAGTTGGATCAGACTAAGCTAGTTACGGTTCCATCCCATTGAAATCAATGGGACCAAGTTAGACATGACTGTTAACTTATGCCCCATGGATTTCAGTGAGACCAACATGTGACACACAGTCTGGATCCAATCCATTAAATATTTGTTTTTCACACAATTAGCTGTCTGGCTTCTAATCTATTGGTTAATTTACAGTGCAATCCTATACATATACAGTCAGGGCCAGAAATATTGGAACAAGGATAACTGTTTTGGCAGTTGGCCTCTGTACACCACCACATTGAAGTTGAAAGGAAACACACCCAGATGGGAACGAAGTCAGGACTTTCAGCTGTAATTCAAGGGGTTGGACAAAAGTGGGGCACTAACCATTCAGGAAGGACAGCCAATGGCATACACACACACCCATAGTTGGGGGCTCATAAGTAATGGAACGAATGGCTGACAAGCAGCTGCATGGCCAGGTGTGGCCTGTTTCCTGGGTACCCCATGACCAATCAAGCAAACAAAAGGCCTGGAGGTGGTTCTGAGTGTTACATTTGCATTTGGTAGCTGTTCACTGGAACTCCCAACATGAGGTCCAAAAAGGTATCCATGCAAGTGAAGGAGGCCATCATTAGGCTGAGGAAACAAAATAAACCCATCAGAGAGATAGCAAAAACAGTGGGAGTGGCCAACACAACAGTTTGGAACATCCTGAAAAAGAAGGAATTAACTGGCAAGCTCAGCAACAGCAAAAGGCCTGGAAGACCACAGAAGACAACTAAAGTGGATGACCACAGAATTCTGCTCATGGTGAAGAGGAACGCTTTCACAACATCTAGCCAGGTCAAGAATGCTCTTGAGGAGGTAGGCATGTCATTGTCAACATCTACAGTCAAGAGGCGGCTTTATGAATGTAAATACTGAGGCTTCACAACAAGGTGCAAACCACTGGTAATGCTCAAGAATAGAAAGGCCAGATTAGCCTTTGCCAGCAAACACCTAAACAAGCCTGCCCAGTTCTGGAATAAGATTCTTTGGACTGATGAAACCAAGATTAACTTGTACTAGAATGATGGGAAGAGAAAAGTATGGAGAAGGAAAGGAACAGCTCATGATCCAAAGCATACCACATCATCTGTCAAACATGGTGGAGGCAGTGTTATGGCATGGGCATGTATGGCTGCCAATGGAACCGGGTCACTGGTATTTATTGATGACCTGACTGCTGATAAAAGCAGCAGGATGAATTCTGAGGTATATAGGGCTATACTTTCTGCTCAGATTCAGCCGAATGCTGCCAAACTGATAGGACACCGCTTCATATTGCAGATGGATAATGACCCAAAACATATAGCAAAAGCTACCCAAGAGTTTCTGAAGGCAAAGAAGTGGGATGTTCTTCAATGGCCAAGTCAGTCACGTCATCTCAACCTAATAGAGCATGCTTTTCATTTACTGAAGACAAGACTGAAGGCAGAAAGACCCACAAACAAGCAGCAGCTGAAGGCAGCTGCAGTGAAAGCCTGGCAAAGCATCTTGAGGGAGGAAACTCAGCATTTGGTCATGTCCATGGGTTCCAGACTTCAGGCAGTCATTGACTGCAAAGGATTTTCATCCAGGTATTGAAGGTGATCCTTAAGTTTGAAATGAAGTTGGTTTGTCCCATTACTTATGAGCCACCAGCGATGGGAGTGTGTGTATGCCACTGGCTGTCCTTCCTGAATGGTTAGTGTCCCACTTTTGTCCAACCCCTGGAATTACAGCTGAAAGTCCTGACTTCGCTCCCATCTGGTGTGTTTCCTTTCAACTTCAATGTGGTGGTGTACAGAGGCTAACTGCCAAAACAGTTATCCTTGTTCCAATATTTCTGGCCCTGACTGTATACTCAGAGATAAATCCCATTCAGCTCAATGGGGCTTACTCCCAGGTACAGGTTTGCGGCCTAACTCACTTACATTTTTAAAAAAACAAACTACATATTGCCAAGCCACAGTATCTTTGAGGATCCTGAAGGAAATATCAGGATAGGGATGTACGGATTGTATAAAATCTGTTCCATCTGTGTTTCATGGATTGTCAGGTGCCTTTTGTTCCACAGTCCACCCAGCAATGGAACTGGTTTTTTTATTGCCAAATCTGTGCAAATTTGCACGTGCGAAAATGCGTAAATTCCCCCAAAATGCACATTTTCATGCTCTAGCCTCTGGGGGAAATGCACATTTTTGGCTGGGTTTTTTCATTTTGTGTATTTTTCAATGCTGAAATTTGTGCAAAATTTCAGAAAGTTAGCAAAACCAGTCTGCAAGTCTGTGGAATCCACATGACAGGAGAAACCAGTCCACTGCAGAATCTGTGGACTGGATTAATGAAAATCCAAACTCATTTGGTTCTGTTGCGGATTCCTCCGACATCCCTATGTCAAGATAATTTAATAACCAGTCACTGCCACTCCCTACTGAGAGAAGAAGTCATATTTAATCTTTCCTTTTTCATAACACTTCGGAACATGGGATATTGTCTATGATAATAACATATCAAAATGGCTTCAGAAAGAACAAATCCAAGGCATACTTGTATTTTGGAGGGTCCAGATTTAAAACACATCTTGGTTTTGATTCTGATTCCAGCCAACCAATGACATTTCACTTGCTTATGATTCTGGTCTTATATCATAAGGACCAGTCCTATATGTCTCAGCTGAAAAGTAAACCCCATTGAGTTCAATGAGATTTACTCCAGGGAATGTGCATAGGACTGCAGTCTGACAGTGACTTTGGATAGTCACTTTGGTAGCAGCAGCCAAATATACCATCACTTCTGGCATTGGCTTGCAACACTTCTCTGTACCAGAGAAAAGGAAAACTATGAATCCTGCCCTATAGTCATCTAAACAAATTATCTCTGCACCAGTATTTTTAGCATCTGAAGAAGGGAGGATGGGAGAATGTGGAATTTCGTCTTTGGCCATTAACATGAAGTGGCACAAGAAGTCCCACTTCGTGATAATGGCTGGTTGTGGAAGTGGCTGGCTGTGGAACTGATTTGACAAATGTCCCTTCATTTTTAGGGGGAGAATTGGACGAGTTTGAAGATTCAAAATGTTCCCCCAAAAGACCAGAATCCCCTTCAATGAAATTAACTTGTCCCATCTTCCATTTTTCACTACAAGAAACTACATTTCCTGTTAAGAACTAGTACACTTCTCAATTTCTGAACTACGTTTTCCTTGACAGTGCTCATGATGGTTTTCTTGAGTTACATGTTTTATGGGAGTGTCCAACCAGAGAACATGCTCAAGGAATGTCTTCAAAAAGGTGTGCATTCTTTTTCTTGCATTGCATCTTATCTGCAGCTGGGTGCCTGACTTCTAAACTCTGCTGTCAGCCATAGTTTAATTGATGGTCCTCCTCGCATCAAAAGAGAACGTTCAGTTTTTCCTTCACCTACCTACTTCTGCTGGAAGTAGAAGTTCTTCTGTGAGCCCCAGTGAAGTGGCAGTAATCTATTGCATGTATTCACCACATACTTGGGTATTTCGTTTTTTTTCTTTGTCTCAGTGGGTGTGCATGTAGGAGGAGCAGATTGTGGGGCTTTTATTTTAGGGGTGGGTGCCCAATTTTCCCAGTTTGGTTGCTAAATGTGGTTTCCCCTTACTTGGGCAGTTTAATTTTAGCCTGGTCCATTCCTTGATTCATATTAAAAATGAAAAACAGAAAACGGTTTGCTGCAGGAGCAGCCCATATCTTTTGTTAACCACAAATCAGTTCCAAACTGGCGGTGGTGGTGGTGGTGGTGGTGGTGGCGGCAGCAGTAGTGCTGGTTATTGTTTCCAACTGGCCACTGTCGTTTCAGCTGCTTATGATTCTAGCAATGCAGCCCTGGTGTTTGGCAGGTGCTGCTTGTCCAGGAGGTCTGAAGTTGTTTCTAATGTTGTGGAAAGCCATGGAACAGCCTTCCCCAGTGTGGTACCCTCCAGATGTTTTGGACTTCAACTCCCATCAGCCCCTTCCAGCATGGGCAGTGTTTGGGAGTTGTCGTCTGAAATATCCGGAGGGCATGATTTTAAGGGAGGTTGCCATGGGGGTTTGACTACTGAAACACACATCGTCTGTAACAAATAGCAGGGCTGGCTTCAGGTTTGAGGAAGCCCTTGGTGCAGTGGCCCGCTGGTGGGTTCTCCTTATGTCAGTGGGCCCCCTGGTGGCTAACAGCAGGAACAACACCGGTGCTCTAATCCATGAGCCATCATTTAAACTTCCCATGTAGTATTGCTCCTGGGCATTGTGGGAACACTCCCACTGCAGGCCATCATTTAAATTTCCCACAGTGCGCTGGAGCAATGCTATGTTAAGGGGAATTGTGGGAACTTAAACTGGCAGATTGCTGCCCAACCCTGATCCGAAGGCACTGGGGCTACAGCAGCAGACTGATAGGGCCTCAGCCTGGATAGAAATGCTATCTGTCTGTTTCATTAAATCCAGTTCAAGGAGGACAGAGCTGTCATGTCTATGTAGCTTGTATGGTGGCAGATCCTAGAAGAGCCCCAAATCCCATAGTCTTTACTTGTGACCAGATTGGGAGGTGGTTAGATTTTAACATGTGTTCATTTAGTTCTTTAGCTTTAGTTCATTTATTCCCCAACCAATCAATTAAAACTTCCAGCCCTAATTCCCTTATATAAACACTGACACCATTTATGTACAAGTAAAAGACTGTATTTCTATTATAGAAAAATTTGCACACGTGAAGCCAGGAACTTATAAATTGGTGGTGCTGGTGGTGGGGAAATATTCAACTGTTTTTGGTTTGCTTTAGAAAGGTGACAGAAACTGATTTAGAGATTGAAAATATGTAACCAAAATATGTAAAATACGTCATCCACAAATGTAAGCAAAAAATCACATGTGTATAGCTGATGTCATGGTTACATTGAAGATAGTTTCCAAAAACAAAACAAAACAAACCTATTGGGGGGTTCTTATTCACAAGAACAATTAAGGGTGCAATCCTATGCTTGTTTAGATAGAAAAAAAGTTCTACAATTCCCAGCATTCCCCAGCCAGCTATGCTATGCTGGCTGGGGAATACTGGAAGTTGTACAACATTTTTCTGTTGAAAAATAGGTTTGTGCCCTAAGGGTGCAATTCTATCCATGTTTAGACAGAAAAAAAAGCCCTACAACACCCAGCATTCCCCAGCCATGCTGGCTGGGGATTGCTGGGAATTGTAGGACTTTTTTTCTGTCTAAACACACATAAGATTGTGCCTTAATCATATGAGCCAGAGAAGGATAGCGACAAATTACTTGGGCTGAAATAGCTGAAGGCTTTGCAAGGTTGTGAGCATATATAACAAAGCTGTTAAGTCAATCTCATCTTTGCAATTGGCAACAGAAAGGCAGGGTTTTAAAAACAGGACTACTCCCAGCAAAGGTTTTAAAACGACTCAAAATACTAGATGAAAACAGTTAAAAAAAAGAAAGAAAGAAACACTAATCCCCTCGCCATTTCAATATCACAGTAGACTTTACATACAATTTATTTTATTTGCATTTATAGATGCATAGAAATGTCATTCATGTCCTAGACACATTAATCCCCCCGCCCCCTGTAACTCTCTTAATTGGAAGAAAGTATGTTGCTCCTGATTTATGAACTTCAGTAGTGCCAGGGATCATTTTAAATGTACACAGCTGCTTGGCAGTAGTTTAACTTGGCAGATAGTATTAAAACCATTGAATTGTGTCATTTATTTGTGTATGCATACAATGCATTCCTTGTGCAGGTTCTTCAGCAATGCTTGCAGTGTAGATTCGGAAATGTGGCCTAAAAAACAAGCCCGGGAGCAGCAGGACTCATGGTCTGGCGATTGTCTCCCAACAGAATGTTGAACTCGAACAATGAGACACCTCGGTAGCCTCCCTGCCGATATGCCCCCTGCACCCAACAACTGAAGTCACCCATACAGGGTTTGGCCATGCTGGCTGGGTATGATGGGGGTTGTAGTCCAACCCACCCAGGAAGGCTGATCTAGATGCTGGAAAGACAGGCTACAAAATAGGATACAAAATAGGTCTCACAGCCACACTTGTTGGGCAAGCTGTACGCATACATGCTAGTTATGCGTGCATTCAGTAAACAGAAGCACTAAAAAGATCATACGTTTTGTAAAACTTGTATTGGCCTGGTACAGACAAACACCTCTCAGTTTATTAAGCCAACATAGGCATGATCCTTGTGCCTTTGTGCCCCATCCTTGTGCTGCCCCTCCCCCCATCCAGTGTGATGTGATCCAACACTTCTTGAGTTAATTAACCATCATTTGCCATTACATCTGAACTGGGAACAATGGATACAATGACTGGAATAAGCCAGATGCTTAAACCAGCCCTGGTTTCAGATCCTGGCTTATTTTGATTCTGGTAAGCTTTGGGTTATGTCCAATGTTAGTCTAACTCAGCCTTCCCCAACCAGTTGCCCTCCAGATGGGTTGGACTGCATCTCCCATAATGCCCAGCCAGCATGGCCATAATGCTGGATGGGCATTATGGGAGATGCAGTCCAACCCATCTGGAGGGCAACTGGTTGGGGAAGCTGGTCTACTTAAGTCTCATTCATTATAGGAGATGCAGTCCCACCCATATGGAGGGCAATAGGTTGGGGAAAGCTGGACTGACTTAAGTCTTCTAAGTAAGACTAACATTGGATACAATCCATAGTTTCCTGGTTAAGGTGTCATTGATCCAGAAAGTGTTGATTGACCCAGTGGAGTGTAATTGACCCAGGAAGTCTTGGCTGTGCCCCTCATGCTTCGCTCCTCTGCTCCTGTGTCATGCCATGACAGCCATCCTTGCATGGTTCCACTGTGCCATAACTATGGCCCCAACTCCTCCTCCTGGGGAAGCATGCTGAGATGAGCTGAAGGGCTCTGTCCACTTCCACCTTCCCATCTAGTCTCATTCAGCGCCACCTCTTCCTTTCTCAGGGCTTTTCTACATGAGGCATTTATTGTGCACTCATCATTATATAAATGATTATTTATATAACGCACAGTTATTTATGTGTTCTTTACATGACGTCATGACCTTCTACTTTTGCTTCTGTGTCTAAACAGCACTTTCCACACTTTAATTGAAGGGAAAATGTGGCATTTAAGTGAGAAAGAGAAAGAAAGCAGGATTCCCTCTTGTGTATTTGTGCTATTCTGCTATACCACAGTGCCACCTAGCAGAAAAGCAGGAAAGGAAATAGTGTAGTGCTCTTATCTCAATTCTGTGATGAAACTGAGGGCTCCTTCACATAGAGCTTTTATTCTGTGATTGAGACTGCTCCTTCACGGAAGTTTGTGGGCTCTTTATATGACACCGTGATCATCCAAGGCGTCTCCTGTACTAAATGCCCTTTGTTCCATTTTCAAATAGATCGCAGATAATGAGCTATCAAATTACCCCATTGTGTAATGGGGTAATTTCAGTTTCCTCCATGAAAATAGTAAAAGCAGCAAGAAGAGGAGTGAGATCAATGAAAGATAATAGAAGACTCAGATATGGGGAGAAGGAAGGGGAAGGGTTAGGGGGAAAGGAAGCACGTGAAAAAGGGAGTCGTCATGATCCCGCATTTAAAATGGGAGCAGAAAGCCCCGTTTTAAATGCAGGATTTTAGGCTGGTGTAGAGATGCCCTGAAAGTAGATACAGCAGATTAACAGCTGATTAATAGCCTCATGTAGAAAAGCTCTCAGTCAGCCCTCAGCCCTCCTTTGCCCCTGCTGTGGTCCTGTGTCTTCTCCCCAGTGTCTTGGCTTATGCACACATCTGCCCCACTAGGACAGAGGGAGAGGAAAACATTTCTGTTGGCTTTCTTTTTGTAGCAGGGAGGGTGTCTGATGTGCTCACAGTGCAAAATGCTTAGGAGGTGGGGAGGAAAACCATGATGGAGGACGCTACTTACAGTTTAAAAAAAAGACCCCCCTCCCCGCAGATACATGCAGCACCATGTAATATGTAATTTGGCCCACAGAGATCCTTACAGGCTGATTTAAAGACTGATTGATAGACATCACCTTCTGATGGTCATAGCAGAAGGTCTTAAGCTGATGATTGCAAGTACAGACTTTCTCTAAGGCTGAAATTATACCTAGATATTGGCAACAGTACTCACTTTGGCTATTATTTTCCTCCTCTCCAAATAGATCTCAGCTGTCTGACACAGTATTTAGTCCTGAGCCAAAAAGAAAACTGGGGCAGTGTGTGTGTGTGTGTGTGTGTGTGTGAGAGAGAGAGAGAGAATGAATACTGAATATATAATGTTTGAACAAAGTGAAATCAATAATAAGCAAAATTTATACATAAACAAATAAATTAAACTCAAAACTACACTTAAGTACAATTTAAAATGAAGACGAATTTAAAGGAAACTGAACTGAAACCAATTTCTCCTGGAAACCTGATCATTTCAAATATGAAAGCATTGCAGAAAATAAGATCCATTTCACACATGCCACTAAAAAGCCTCTCTTCTGCTGTTGGTGAGGATGTGTGAAAGACTGAAATGCAATTTTAAATGTGTTTGTAACAAGTTTAGGAATAGTTTTATGGCCAGGCAGGAAAGTGCTTTTCTGTTTTTATCTCATTTCAACTTCACTGTGTTTTTGGTGTCACATGTGCATTTCTTAGTCTTCCACCCACATTTCACCCCATAGAGTTGGACATATTTGGGAACTGTTTTCTTCCACCCCCATATTTCCCTAAGTAGAAGCCTTGTCAGTTTCCCTGATGGAGATTTTCTTCACCATCCCCCTTCTCTACTCTCAAAACTGACAAGATGCTGGACAAACATCACCTGTCCATCCTTTCCTAAAGCCCTTGGAGAATGGGAGTTTTTTCTTTTTTGTTTTTCTCCAAAAGGGCATGTATATGAACTGCTATCAGCAACACTTTGATTTTTCTTAAAATAAAGGAAACATAAGTGGCACTGGTGAAACTGACAATGTTTTTCCCACAAACATTGCCCTTCCTAGTTTCACTAGAGAAAAGACTATGGTGATGACGGAGATGGTGGTTGGATGGGCTAGAGAAGGATACCTGTGGGATGTTTCAGAGTGTAAGAGCTTTTCTACACCAGTTTGTTAATCTGCTGTATCTACTTTCAGTTTTGTCTCATGACTGTGATCCCAGCTCTACACAGAGTTTTTCCTCTCCTGCCTTTTCCCTACATAACCTCTAGGTAGTGCTGTGTTATAGTGGAATCTCAGAATTATACAAGGAGGAAAATACACTTTTTTTGCTTTCAGAAATAAAATTCCATTTTCCCCACTCTAAAAAAAGAAAGTACTCTTAAAAAACAGAAACCAGACTGGAGGGTCACAACATCATCTAAAGAACCCATAAACAACCATGAGTAGTGAACAATGAGTGCACAACATATGCCTCATATAGAAATTCTCCTAATTACTGTGCAGTGTCAGCCAGCATCTGGGGAAGATAAGTAAGGGAGTACCTTCTCCCAAATTTGCTGGAGGGATGTGGTAACATTTAATGTGGGAAATCATGACATGTTGACTGGTGTGGTAATGTGGGTTGACTGATGCAGAGGAAGATTTCAGAGTGGAGACTAATTGAGCTAGAAAAAAATACAGTTTTTATTTTTACAACAGAAATGCTACTTTGAATAAAGACTGCTGGATTCAGATTCACAAGATCTGAAAACATCCATGCTACTTCAGGGAAGGACAAACAATGGTGAAAGGGCTATGCTGAAATAAAACTGTGGTTGTCTGGAAAGACCTTGAGTTAGCATTGCCAAGACTGGGCAATGGATCGGTTGCTCAGGGGGCACATATGTGCAAGTGTTATAAAGTCCTAAAAAGTATTTTTGGTCTCCGTACATTCAGTGAAGTAGGATAGCCTGCGTAGAGAAGACTAGTGTCTTTACTGAATATTGAGTTGTCATTTGGGGTGGTGGTGGTCCTGAAACCCACTTGCCCAACTAGATAATCAGTTGCATGTACGTGCTGATAATGTACTCTTACCTTTCCTGCTAATCAGGATACTATTCTTGTGGATGTGGAGGGCAGGAAACAGGGGAGTTAGGAGGGTAGGAGAGGTATACTGAGAGGCATGGGGTTTCATCTTGAGATCTTTTGAGATGCAGGGATAGCCTCCCCAAGGGCTGTGGCTCAACGGTAGGGCATATGTTTTGCAGGCAGAAGGTCCCAGGTTCAGTCCTTGGCATGTCCAGGTAGGGCTGGGAAAGAGTCCTGCCTGAAAACATGGGGAGCTGCTGCTGATCAGTGTAGACAATACTAAGCTAGGTGGAGCAATGATTTGATTTGGTACAAGGCAGCTTCCTATGTTATCAAAGTCCCTGTGCTGACTTAATGCTTGAAGCTGCAATCCTCTACATCAGCCTTCCCAAACCTGGTGCCCTCCAGATGTTTTGGACTACAACCCCCAGAATTCCTGATCATTGGGGCTGGGGCTGATAGGAGTTGAAGTCCAAAACATCTGGAGGGCAGCAAGTTGGGGAAGGCTGCTGTACATAGTTACCTAGGAGTGAGTCCCATGGAACTCAATGGGGCTGGCTTTTGAGCAGATACGTATAAGATTGCAACCATTGTATACATATACATTGCAAAAATACACACCTTCCACTTTCTCTCTCCCCTCCCCAACACAAGTTCCTTACAGGCCCCCACATCTTAAGTATTTTCATCTATATTGTGCTGATGCAATAGCATTTTTTTTTTTTTTTTTGCTGGAGACAGATAACAAAAGTGTTCATGATCAGAATCTGCTTTTACTTAGCTTGACAAGGAGAGAAAGGAGCAGTCTTTAATGTCTACAGCAGATGTTCCAAGGCCCCGCATGTTAGTAGACATATTCATTTATTATTCAAGATTTCTGTAACTGGATTTTGACAATCCTTAACCTTAAGATTTTATTCAACACCTCCTGAAAGCACTCCCTTTCCATGACTGCATCTTCTTGATTGACTACATTTATTTATTAAAATACAGTGTTTTGGTGGAAATTTTGAAAATGACAAATTCCAGCTGTGTTGGTCTGTTGTAACAAGCACACAAAAAAGAATCTTGTGTCTCATTAAAGATTAACAGATCTATTATGACATAAGTTTTCATGGACTAGAGCTCGCTCCATCAGATGGAGAGAGCTCCAGTTCACATAAACATATGCCACAATAAAACCGTTAGTCTCCAAAGAGCCACACAATTCATTCCCCCCCCCCCGAAATGAACCAGTGTGGTGCAGTGGTTACAGTGTCCGAGTAGAACTGGGAAGACCTGGGTTCAAATCCCAACTCAGCCATGAAGCTACCTGGGTGACCCTGAGCTGGTCACTCCTTCTCTCAGCCTAACCTACCTCATAGGGTTGCTGCAAGATTAAAACAACAACAAAAACACTTTTGCACTCCTTGAAGGAGATGAGGGATAAAATTGTAATAAATATACATTATCACACTTTGCCTACTTATTTTGTTTAGACCGTGAGTGAAGGAAGATTAAATAAAATTTACTAACACAGATCAGATCAGTGTTGGTAGTGTGTGCAAATCTGGTCTTGACTTCCATAATATATGGTGGACTCCAAATCGTAATATATTTTGGGAAAATGATTCCGTATGTAATAGGCTGAATGTTAGGATATTCAATTCAAATGTTGTTAGGTTATGCAAAGGATTTTGTGCTTTTGGAGCTGGGGTGGAATTTGTTAACATCCACAAGTATTGCTATGAAATGGAAGTGCTAAAGAGATGCCTTCATGACAAATGTGGCTGTTAAATGTTTTATCTGTTAAATGCGCTCAAGCATTTACATGGCAGACATGTGGTCTGAATCAAGGAAAGTCCTCACTTGGCAAGTTCATAGTACTATGCTGGCATTTCATGCTGCTGGTATCCCACTTTTAAATATATATTCCATCTTATCTCCAATATTTTGAAAGTGGGATAAACGGGAAAAGGTGCAGAAGACATCTTGGAGACTGACGACATCGTGTAAAGGACCCACAAACCTCCATGAGTGGTCAATCATGAGTGTGCAATAAATTGTTCGTGTAGAGACACCCCTGTTGTTCTGAGCATTGGAAAAGGCACTTCAACCACCTTGGCTCCACCCTCTCCCTCCCCCTGCCATAGGATTGCTCTGCCCATTTTGTTTATTAGAAGAAATGTTAGGACAGTATAATAACTACTGAGTAGATGGATGGATTGGTTTTAATAGCATGGATGAAATGTGCATTTGTATGTATTCTAGCATATGAGTGGAATTATTTATTGTGTCATGTCACAGGGATTGAAATGTTTATTGAAATATTTATCAATATCAGCCCTCTTGGAATTAATGTATGTACTGTTTGATTGCATATATGCAAGGAAGAGTATTTATGAGCATTTATTATGTACTTATTTAATTCTCTTTGTATAACTTAATATTGATTTGCAATAAAATATATGAAAAAGCATTTAATCTAATTATAACAATACTTTTTATATAAATATATTGTTACAAGACTAGGAGCGGGGGAGGGATGACTTTTCCTCTTGGTGGACCCCTTCTTTACATCTTACATTTCAATAGCCCAAGCTGGTTTGAACAGTCAACTTGTTCAAAAAAAGGACTTAAGGTTTTGGTTTCATTTTTAGGACAAAAACATGAGATAAGGTGGGTTAAGACTATTCAGGTTGCCCAGCAGGGTGACAACTGCCCAGATGCTCTAGTCTTCTTGTCACACACATTATATAATAATAATAACAACAACAGCAACAATTCTGCCATTCCTCCTAAATCCCTCTTCTCCCAAATAATTTAGATCTCCTACATATCTGACAGCCTTTTTCATGAGTAAAAAGTTATATAATAGTATGAAACATTTCAGCAAACAGTTTCCTGCCATCACCTCTAAAGCAAAACAGATCTGGGACTCTGCTTTTTTGGATGCCAACTTTACAGAATAGTAATAATCTTCTTTTCCAAAGAAGGGCAACGCCAAAGAGTGTTCAAACTACCGTACAATTGTGCTCATTTCACATGCCAGCAAGGTTATGCTCAAAATCCTACAAGCTAGGCTTCAGCAGTATGTGAACCGAGAACTGCCGGAAGTACAAGCTGGGTTTCGAAGAGGCAGAGGAACTAGAGATCAAATCGCCAACATTCGTTGGATCATGGGGAAAGCAAGAGAATTCCAGAAAAACATCTATTTCTGCTTCATTGACTATGCTAAAGCGTTTGATTGTGTAGATCACAACAAACTGTGGCAAATTCTGAAAGAGATGGGAGTACCAGACCACCTTACCTGTCACCTGAGAAACCTGTACGAGGGTCAAGAAGCAACAGTAAGAACCGGACATGGAACAACTGATTGGTTCCAAATTGGGAAAGGAGTACAACAAGGCTGCATATTGTCGCCCTGCTTATTTAACTTATATGCAGAGTACATCATGAGAAATGCCGGGTTGGATGAATCACAGGTCAGAATTAAGATTGCCGGGAGAATTCTCAACAACCTCAGATACACAGATGATACCACCCTAATGGCAGGAAGTGAAGAGGATCTAAAGAGCCTCTTGTTGAGGGTGGAAGAGGAGAGTGCAAAGCTGGTTTGCAACTCAACATTAAAAAAACTAAAATCATGGCATCTGGCCCCATCACTTCCTGGCATATAGAAGGGGAAGAAATGGAAGCAGTGACAGATTTTATTTTCTTGGGCTCCAAGATCACCACAGACGGTGACTGTAGCCATGAAATTAAAAGATGCTTGCTCCTTGGGAGGAAAGCTGTAGCAAACCTAGACAGCATCACCTTGCCGACAAAGGTCCATCTAATCAAAGCTATGGTTTTCCCAGTAGTAATGTATGGCTGTGAGAGCTGGACTATATGGAAGGCTGAGCGTCGAAGAATTGATGCTTTCGAACTGTGGTGCTGGAGAAGACTCTTACGAATCCCCTGGACTGCAAGGAGGTCAAATCAGTCCATCCTAAAGGAAATCAACCCTGAGTGCTCATTGAAAGGACAGATACTGAAGCTGAAGCTCAAATATTTTGGCCACCTAATGTGAAGAGAAAACTCTCTGGAAAAGACCCTGATGCTGGGAAAGACTGAAGGCAAAAGGAGAAGGGGACAGCAGAGGATGAGATGGCTAGATAGCATCACTGATGTAATGAATATGGACTTGAGCACGCTCTGGGAGAGAGCGCAGGACAGGAAGGCCTGGCGTGCTATGGTCCATGGGGTCATAAAGAGTTGGACATGACTGAATGACTGAACAACAACAACAAATAATCTTCTTTCAGTCAGCTAGTTGGAAATGACACTTCCCCACTCCAGGCTCTCCATATCCTTGAAATCTGTAAGAAAAAGGCAGACATGGGGGATTGATTTAACCATTATGCGGTTACTCTCCAAAAGAGAGCTCCAGCCCCGTTGGGGCTGTGCTGTGGTTTCATTATCTGGAATTTCCCAAAATCAAAAGTGGGTCTGTCAGGCTCATTTCATTGGATCATGTTGATCCAGCAAGGGAGATCTACATGTAAAAGCTGGCTTCTGCAACCAAATCCCTTTGCTGAGTTTAGAACCACACATGGAAAGACTGGAGGCCCATTTATACGGTGATGGTTTCTGAGGCGTCTTCTATCTAAATCTGGATTTTCATGAATTGGGGTCTGGTCCACCAGTGACATATGAAGCCAGAAATGCAGAGTATACATTACCAACTCCCCCCACTTTTCATGGGGCAAACAGAACCAGAAACCTCAGTACTTCAGGGCTCGGTGGGTGGAGTCCCATGAGTAGAATGGAACGTCGTCATCAACAATGTTGTTGTGGCTCACCGAATGAGTGGAGGCTTGCTCCCTGCCCCTCTCCCTTCTCCCCTGCTCAGTGAAGTGCAATGCAAGAGATGAATTATGCCTGTGTAGTTTACCCCACACCTCTCCTCTGATGTCCACCATTTCTCTTTAGAGATGCATTGTTCACTGCCCCATTCCCCACACACTGGTCAGTGTAATAGTGCAGAATGAGTTACTACCCAGTACACTTGTTGAAACAACACCTCTGCCCATTGTCCTCCTTTCTCATAAGAAATGATAGTCAATTAGGAGCCAAATTTAGGAAAACACTATTTGCAGTAACCATGTTTTTGTGCAAAATTGTGGCCATAAATAGCACATTTTGGTTTTTGCGCAAAATGTGTGGGGTTAAGACTTCTCCCCTACACTTCTCCTCACTGACTTGTTCACTGACATGCAATGGAAGAGACTTCTACTTTGAAGCAGACATTTTTCAGTTACAGTTAGTTTATCCCCCTTGGTTATAATCTTCATCACACTGTCCCTTATCACACTACTGCACAGTAACACAACTACAAAGTTACACAACTGTGGTCCAACGTATATATGGGACATTCCATTTGGTGGTAAAAGGCTGCAGAGTTATCCTTGTCAAAAGTTACTTCCAAGTAGACTTGTTTTAGATGTTTTTATATACCCTTGTTTTTCCCCCATCTTCACAATGTCTGTTGCACCTGTGCAGAGATGTTCCCATTGCTTCTGTTAACACACACACACACACACACACACACACACAGATGTCCAAAAGTAAAGATAGGGAACAGGGAAAGTGGCAATTGGGCCCCTTATAATGAAACAGTGCCACTGCAAAATAGTGCAAAGTAAAAATAAAAAGTGAAGAGAGAAAGTGCTTGGAAACCTATATCAAAGCCATGCAACTGTGAAATAGTGAACAGGCGGGGGGCGAGGAAGGGGACGGCCTACACACCAAGGTGTGTTTTGCTGATGCAACAGCAAAACACACCTTGGCCAAATCCCAGGCAAGTCACAGTCAGACCCCTTGTGTGCTCAGTGTACAAGATTTAATGCAGGGGGGTGGGGCACACAACAGCAGACCCAGCGGGAATCACGTTTAAGGGGGAAATGGAGTGAAATGCCTTTGAGGAAATGTGCCTTTTGCAGAGGGAAGCTGCGCAGTTGCTGTGGAGTGGTGTCAATGTCATTTGTCATGAACGACCATGATGTGTTCTCATTCCACACTGAATTACCTGTGTAGATTGGCTGTGGATATGAAGATGCATCTGCAACGTGAAGCATCTCTGAGTGCAAAGCATTAAATACAATCTCTATCTACACTGCAGGTATGAATGCAAATACAACTCCATTTGTCCTTTATATTTGGATGGGAGGTATGCAAATGTTCCCATATTTCAATGTCTTTGTATATGTGGGTCCCCACAAATAGAGGATATTATTCATTGTATAGCCTCTGTGAATTGTACACCTGTCCCAGGAAAAGATTCTTGTACCTTTGTTGGGAGAAATGTCTGATAGAACTTTGGCTGAGCAAATGTGCAAACTACTTATAGATATGGATCTTTATGTAACAAATCAAATAGTTTTATTCACTGAAAAGATAAGAGCTGAAAAAGATAAGAGCAAAGACCCTACAAAGCTGTAAGCTACATACATGATGAACTGATCTGATTGGCTTGTTCAGTGTGTGTGTGTGTGTGTGTGTGTGTGTGTGTGTGACTGCTCCTCTGTAAGAACCTATGGTTATGTGCAGTAAAATTGACTGACTGACCAAAAACAATCCATTTGTCTTACAGTGCAGAAGTGCAGCGACATCCTCACCTGTGCAAAACCATGGTCAGTCCTAGGATGGTGTTAATCAGGAAAGCATGACCTGGATCATACATAATGCTAACTCATGCTTTATTTAACCCAAGGTTAATTCATGGTTTGTTGCCCTTCGCAAGGTTTGTCTGGCAGTCTGGCACATGATTGAATATCTTTTGTTTGTTTTCTCAATCCTTGGATTGTTTGTTTTGTTCTCCTTTGCACCCTCCCTCCCTGTATCCCAAATGTCTTTGCAGGATCGTGGTACTAGCATGAAGAGTGGCTGGGGTTTGGGGCCACTCTTGCCCACCACCTCTTTAGCCTGGTGAAATAATCTACAGTTCTGGGTTGATAAATAATGGCAACCCATGGTTTAAACAACCTAGAGTTCACAACTCAATAACCAATCCTGGGTTCTCCTTCTGGGTTGTTTCTGGTTAACAAACCATGGTTTGTTAGCACTGCTGGGTTCACACAACACAACAACCCAGGATTCAACAACCCATACCATGGGTCAGCGTCATATGTGAACCCAGCCTATGTCTCCAGCTCAGATGGTGATGATGATGATTTATTAAAGTTATGCATCACTTCCCCCACAAAAAGCAGTATAGTTAGCATAGGTAACGGCACATACTCTATATTGTAGAAGATTAACAATATGGCAGCAGAAGGGGACAGGTGTATGGAATGAATGTTGGTATGCTTGCATTTGCCTGTGCTTGCCTTTATATACAAATATCAGCAGACGGGAAGCTGCATTTTATGTCTGAGACCAGGAACACATAACCAGGAACATTTGTGGGGGGCAAATGTTTAGGCATGGTGACTGCATGTTTTTTAATTTGGCCAAGTCCAAATTGGATCAGGGCAATAAATTATACCTCATAGGAGAGTAGAATCAGTAAAGCAGTGTGTGTGTGTGTGTGTGACTGTGTTTTTAATGGATGTCAATTAATTACGATGTCATTTATGGAAGGGAAGACACCATGTGATAACTCCTCTCCTATACAGTTTTTTCAGATCAGGAAGTATAGGAAGCTGAGGAGGCAGCAGAGTGATGGAGAGATATGTAATAGAAAGAAAAAATACACACAGTGCCCTTGGCTACTTCATAATGATGAAGCTCAAAAACACAATCAAAAGAAATTCAAAATAAACTGTAATGTACCTTGAGAATGAGGCAGAAGAACTGAATCCTCTTTCATGGGGGAAGAAAAACTTTAGGGAAATATTTGGATGACAGATTTTGGCACATCACTAACTCCACCTCTTTTCCTAAGCTGGACACAACAATGCTCCCTGTCACATACTACATGGCTTTCAGGGAAGGGGTGGTTTTATAAGCATCGCCATTAGAGACATGATGTATCCACAATCACCCTCAGATATTTAATGTTAGGAAGAACCAGGGAAGGTGCTGAAGTCTGAAAAATGACAACTGGAGCTGAACCAGAATTTCTCAGATGACATTTTTCTGAAGAAGGTTCTGAGTGTTTTCTTTTTCTTACCCTCCTGCCTGAAATAAGAAGGCAACTTTACAGACATTTCTTCAGCCCCCTTCCCCCACACAATGCCCTGGAACAATGCTAGGCGTGCAGGATTGTGAAGGATGCAACATGGTGACCAGACTGCTGGCACATTTGCTGCTATTGCAACCTGTGATGTGGCGCAACACAGAGAAACTCGGGGCGGGGGGAGAGATAAATTGTGCTACAACCACTGCTAATGGTGAGCCCCAGCTCTGAGAAATCGTTGGAGAATTTCTGCTCCCCATGGAGAAATTCCGTGAAATAGACCTCCCATTTCCTCTTCCCGCAAATAGGGTGGAGAATCTCGAGTGGGCATTTGTGCACAGCTCTAGTTTAAACCCACAATGGGTCACCTTCTTAAGTGTGGGGCCCTAATCAAACTGTTCTGGGGCTCAGACCATCTCTAGCTGCAGTGTTATTGCTAAGCTTTCAGGACTATGGGGAGGATACTGTGAGAGTGGAATGCCATGTCTTACTCTTCTGATAAATGTTGGTGAATGCAAACATAAATGCTGCAGAGGCAGACAGGTGCCTTTCTGTTTCATCCTCTGGCAAAAGAGGGGCTGAATTCCTTTTCAGAGGAGCTCTCAGGGGCCACATTCCAGTGATGGGTGGGTCCAAAGGCACAAGGGGCATGGCCAAAATCCCCCAAATACCTGCATATTTTAATCTGAACTAGAGCTGTGCGGAAACGGCCACTCAAAATTCTCTACTCTGTTTGTGGGCAGAGAAATAGGGAGGATAAATTCTCCCACAGTTTCTCACAGGGAGGGCTCATCACTGGAAAGGGTCGTAGCACAGCTTCTTCCTCCCCCCCCCCAAGGGGTTTTGTTTTTTCACACAGCCACTGCAAGCGGCAACAGCAGCATGTGTGTTGGCAGGCTGGCCCCCATTTTGTGTTCTTCACAATACCCCATTCCTAGCCTTATTCTGGGACATGGGGGCAGGGGGTGGGGAGAGGGAAGGCAAAACCCAACAAAACATGGGGAAGAAAATTTGGGGAAATTCTGCTTTTTATTTCCAGTGGGGTAAGAAAAAGAAAAATCTCAGGACTTTTCTGAGAAAAATGTCCTCTGAGCAATGTTGGCTCAGCTCTGGTTGTTATTATTTAGGGTTCAGCACTTTCCCCAGGATTTCCCAGATGTTAAATTTCTGAGGAGTGATTGTGGATACATGTTATCTCTAATGCTGCTGCACAGAAATGATTGTGCAAAAGACAGGAGACTACTACACACTCCTCAGTCACCTCCTAAGTAAAAGAAGCACAAGAATCCTGAACGCAACCCATGAGAATTTCTCTGTAATTTCTTTTCCTTTAATTTTCTTTTCAAAAACAATTTCTTTTCTGGCAATTATTCAATTTCTGGCAAATTGAATAAGAAAAAATTATGTGGATTGAAAATTATGTGGGAGAAATTTTCGGCACAGCACTAATTTAAACCTCTTATTGACCGCAGCTAAATCTCAGGAGAGGCATTTCAACCATTTAGAATGGTGGAAAGGATGCAAATGCCAGAAAGCCACCAAACTGTCAGTGATCAGGTCAAAAGGGTGGGGTGAAGGGAAGGGAGTGTGGCCACCTGGAGAACCTCAGAGGGTCACATTGGCAACCCAGGTTGGCTGGATTTTGGCCCCAGGCCTGGGGTTCTGCATGCCTGTTGTAAAGCTTTTGATCGAGAAACATCAATATCACCAAAGGTCAAAAATGGAGAAAAGAAGCAGCAAGAGAAAATGTTAAAAATGGCTTCAATGACAATATTTATATCCCATCTCTTGCTCCAAAGGCCCTTCAACCCAGAGAATGCTATTGAAATGAAATTCAAATGCCCTCTAAATATTTTGGACTATGACTTCCAGTATTGCTGACCATTGGCCATGCTGGATGGGGCTGATGGGAGTTCAAGTCCAAAATATCTGGAGGGCACTAGGCTGTTGAAGGGTATCCTAGATATATGTGTGCAAGTCAATCTTACACACACTTATTTGGCCATGTCTTCTACTGTGTCCTGTGGAACTTACTCCCAGGTAAGTGTGTATATAGGATTTCAGCCCTAAACATGTAATGTGAAAAGCAGCCTTTGCAGATACAGGAAATGCAAAAAACAAACAAACAAAAACAAAAGAAAACCTGGCTTGTTTGTGAAAGCAGGCGTTATGGTCAAGGTCTATTATGATCAGGACTTTGATGGAATCTGTCCAACCCAGCTATTTCACATTGTTCCATTGATACAAAGAATCATGAACTTGGTTTAACTTGGATGGTGAAGGCAGTTTATAGTCACTTTGTGTTGCCAGAATAAAGGAGAAAAACAAGAACACTGGGCCTTTTAACAATCCTTCTTTGGAATGGAGGGTATTTCCATTTATCCAGAGCCAAAGAGTGAAAGTATTGCTCTATATGCTGGGCGAAAAGAGGGACATAATCTAATTCCTTGCTATAATAGGTCAAGTATAATATTTGGCTGCTTCAAATTCTTAAGTATTAAGTACTGTTAGTTTAACATTAATTTGGAATTTTGATTGCCAACATGCTGTTTCCCACCTGCCCTGAACCCTAAAGTGCTGCCTGTGTTCTGATGGTTGGATCCCAACTAGCCAAACGAGATAATTCGATCTGGAAGTGGTTGGGGGTGGGATAATTGGAGGCTGCTTCAAAGGGAAAATGGCTTTTCAATTGGAAAAGTGTGATTTTTTTTCTGAGCTATTTAATGGGAGCATAAACCCATGCATTTCAGAGACGCAAATGCTTGCAGAATGATGTCAGTGCACTAGCAGACGGCCCAGGCTTTCGTAAAGAAAAGGTGCATGTTTGGGGTCCCCTTGTAGAAATAAAATATTCTCCCTTCATTTCTTATACCATATAGCACAGTCTTCCCCAACCTGGTGGCTTCCAGCAGTTTTGGACTTCATCTCCCATCAGCCCCAGAGAGCATGGCCAATGGTCAGGAATCTGGGAAGTTGTAGTCCAAAAACATCTGGAGGTTGGAGAAAGCTGACACAGTCAACATTTTACAGCTGTAATCTATGTCAATTAATCCAGAACAAAGTGCACACCTCTTTCAGTTCATAGTGATAATCACTAATGCAGATTATTTATTTGTTTGTTAATTTTTATTTATGTATTTAAATATATTTATATCCTGCCTTCCTCCAAGGAGCTCAAGGCAGCATACTTGGTTCCTTCCCCTCCATTTTATTCTCATAACAACCCTGCCAGGTAGGTGAGGATGAATGTGGGTGACTTGCTCATGGTCACCCAGTGAGTTTTGTGGCTGAATGAGTATTTGAACCAATGTTTTCCCAGCCCTAGTGCAGCACTCTAACAACTACACCATACTGGTTTTAGAATCGCACCTTGCTGTACAGGCATGTATATATCTATTTAGTGATGTGTATGCTGTTTCTTCAATTGTTAACAAATGCCCAATATGGGCACACCCCAAAATATAGAATATTGTTGAAAAGGGGAGAACTCCTCCTCCTCCTCGTCTTTTTAAAGTCCTTCACTAAGACTGTAACTGTAATGCATAAATATCTGTCATTTTTAAATGCTCAACGTCATATTAGTCTCAAGATGAAGGGAGCAATCCTGTAGCCCCTAAACATTGTCGGAAGGGCCATAGGATACTGGGGGTTCCCCTCTCCAAGGTCAGAGACAGCGCTCCGACCTCGGAAGGGGGAGTCAGAGATCTGATCCCCTGCCCCTGCCTCCCTTGCAGCTGGAGGTCAGAAAAGCAACCTCGGAGAGAGGGAAAAGGTGGCATTCCAGTGGGCAGAGAAGCAAGGAGACTGGGGAGGCCAGGATATGAGTTATCCTGAGCCTCTTCCAGCCCACTTCCCGCCCCCTCTGAAGTGCCATTGCTAGGTGGGCAAAAAAGCCCATCTAGTAAGATGTGCAAGGTAGGAGGACAGGGAGGTGATGATTGCCTCTGCTGGTCATACAATTATAGAATCATAGAATAGTAGGATTGGAAGAGGTCTATAAGACCATCAAGTCCAACCCCCTGCTCAATGCAGGAATCTAAGTCAAAGCATCCCTGACAGATGGCTGTCCAGCTTCATCTTGAATGCCTCCAGTGTGGGAGAGCCCACTACCTCCCTAGGTAATGGGTTCTATTGTCATATTGTTCTGACAGTCAGGAATTTTCTCCTGATGTTAAACTGGAATCTGGCTTCCTGCAACTTGAGCACATTATTCTGTGTCCTGCACTCTGGGATGATCAAGAAGAGATCCTGGCCTTCCTCTCTGTGACAGCCTTTCAAGTACTTGAAGAGCATTATCATATCTCCCTTCAGTCTTCTCTTCTCAAGGCTAAACATGCCCAGTTCTTTCAGTCTCTCCTCATAGGGCTTTGTTTCCAGTCCCCTGATCATCTTTGTTGCCCTCCTCTGAACCCTCTCCAGTTTGTCTGCATCCTTCTTAAAGTGTGGTGCCCAGAACTGGACACAGTACTCCAGATGAGGCCTAACCTGTGCTGAGTAGAGGGGAACTAGTACTTGACGGGATTTGGAAGCTATACTTCTATCAATGCAGCCCCAAATAGCATTTGCCATTTTTGCAGCCACATCACATTGTTGGCTCATATTCAGCTTGTGATCGACAACAATTCCAAGATCCTTCTCGCTTGTAGTATTGTTGAGCCAAGTATCGCCATCTTGTAACTGTGCATTTGGTTTCTTTTTCCTAGGTGCAGAACTTGGCATTTATCCCTATTAAATGTCATTCTGTTGTTTTCTGCCCAGCACTCCAGTCTATCAAGATCACTTTGAATTTTGTTTCTGTCTTCCAAGGTATTAGTTATCCCGCCCAATTTTGTGTCATCTGCAAATTTGATCAGCATTCCCTGCACCTCCTCCTCCAAGTCATTAATCAAAATGTTGAAGAGCACTGGGCCCAGGACTGAGCCCTGCGGTACCCTGCTCATTACCTCTCCCCAATTTGAGAAGATCCCATTGGTAAGCCCTCTTTGAGTCCAATTCTGTAGCCAACTGTGGATCCACCTGATCGTTGTTTCATCTAGCCCACTTTGAGCTAGTTTGCTCATCAGGATATCATGGGGCACTTTGTCGAAAGCTTTGCTGAAGTCGAGGTATATTATGTCCACAGCATTCACACAGTCCACAAGGGAGGCTACTTGATCAAAAAATGAGATGAGATTAGTCTGGCAGGATTTGTTCTTGACAAATCCATGTTGGCTTCACGTAATCACTGCATTGTTTTCAAGGAGCTTACAGATTGATCGCTTTATAATCTGCTCCAGAATTTTCCCAGAGATTGATGTCAGACTGACTGGTCTGTAGTTCCCAGGTTCCTCCTTTTTGAAGATAGGGACAACATTAACCCTCCTCCAGTCATCTGGCACTTCACCTATCCTCCATGATTCTCACAGATAATAGACAGTGGTTCTGCGAGTTCTTCTGCCACTTCCTTTATTACTCTAGGATGCAGTTCATCTGGTCCTGAAGAGCTGAACTCATTCAAAGTAATTAGGTGTTCCTTGACCATATGCCTATTAATCTCAAGCTGCAGTCCTGCCCCTTCAGCCTGTACTTGGCCTTTGCCAGGGGGCTCATAGACCCTCTTCTGGGAGAAGACTGAGCCAAAGTAGGAATGGAGCACTTCTGCCTTTTCTTTGTCATCTGTTATCATTTTGCCATCCTCACTGAGTTGTTGAACCACCATTTCTTTCCTCTGTCTTTTACTATGCACGTAGCTGAAGAAAGCCTTTTTGTTGCTTTTAGTATCCCTCACTAACCTCAGCTCATTCTCAGCTTTTGCCTTCCTGACACCATCCCTGCAATTCTGTGCTACCTGCCTGTACTCATTCTTTGTAGCTTGGCCTTCCTTCCACTTCCTATATGTGTTCTTTTTAGGTTTCAGGTCATTGCTAAGCTTTTTGTGAACCCACATTGGCTTCTTCTGTTGTCTTCCGCCTTTTTTCTTGTTGGAATTGTTCATAATTGTGCCTTTAGAGTTTCTTTTTTCAAAAATTCCAATCCATCTTGGACTCCTTTTCTCATTAGAGTGGCTTGCCATGGGACCTTACTTATCATTGTTCTGAGTTTATTAAAATTGGCTTTCCTAAAATCCAGGGTACACATTTGGCTACACTCAGCTTTTGCTTCCTTTAGAACATGGTCACTTTCCCTCAGAGTTCCTGTAACTGCTATTTTATCCACTAAGTCATCTTTGTTGGTTAGGATCAAGTCAAGGATAGCCGATCCTCTAGTTCCTTCAACCACTTTCTGTAGGAGGAAGTTATCCGCCGCACAAGTCAGGAATTTCCTGGAGGGGCCATGTTTTGCAGAATTGGGCTGATCTACGTTGCTCCTGCCATTGCAATGAATATGGTGTCCCATCAGGTTAAACGCTCTCACATTAAAACGTGATTATTCACACTCACCCATTTTCCCCGTTGCAGTGCTTCATCGAATGCACAAGCTCAGTTCACACTCTAGCGCTGTGCTGTTTTCCTGTTGTTTTCCTGTGCACGCTTGTCTGATCTCGGTTGCTAAGCGGGGTCGACCCCGGTCAGTAGTTGGATGGGCAACCGCCTGGGAATCAGGCTTCCTGCATTGAGCAGGGGGTTGTTCTATCCCTTCAAATGAGACTAAGTTTTACACCCTCCTATCCCCCACTCTGGATGTTTTTTTAAAAAAATTCAGGCATTATCCTCGCAGAATCAGGGCTTCTCCGCGGTGTTTTTTTCCTAATTCAGGTATGAACTTCGAATCTTTGAAGATCATTCCTGAATTAGAAAAAAAAAATCACGGAGAAGCCCCAATTCTTTGAGGATAACACCTTAATTTAAAAAAAAAAAAACATCCCGAGTGGGGGATAGGAGGGGGTAAAACTTAGTCTCATTTGAAGGGATAGAACAACCCCCTGCTCAGTGCAGGAAGACCCGATTCCCAGGCAGTTGTCCATCCAACTACTGACTGGGGCCAACCCCGTTTAGCTTCCAAGATCAGACAAGCACACACACATCCAGCCCTTTGCTTGTTGCTGAGGAAATGGGGGCTGCAGAGGAAGTTATGCGATTGGTAGCCGGAAGAAGACATGGGGCCGTCAAGAGCTGTGATTGGACAGGAGGGAAATACAAACACCGCCATATATGGACAGGTGGGGGAGGGGACTACGACTGGATACGGTAGCGGAAGTAGAAAATCAGAGCACGTTAAGGGGAAATACCGGGAGGGTATTGAAAGCGGGAGTGCGGAAGTGGGAAATTCTGGTTCCAATTCGAGGTGGCTACTGCATAGTGTGAAAGGAGGGGGGTGAAACCTCATTGGAGGGGGAAAAAGGCAGTAAGTGTAGATCCAGCCCCAGTCTCCCAACAAATATCAGTGAAATTGAACTCCCCCATTACTACTACATCTTGCTTCCTTGAAACATTGGCAATTTGCTTTTCAGAAGTTTCAGTCTCATCTTCTCCTTGATTGGGTGGCCAGTAGTAGACTCCAACCACCATGTTCCTTTTATTCTTTGCTCCATTTATTTTAACCCAGATGCTCTTGATGGGGCTACCAAGCTCCTCCTCCTGTATTTCTGTGCAGAGATGTGTATTTTAAACATATAGTGCAATTCCACCTCCCTTTCTGTTCCTTCTGTTCTTTTTGAACAAGTTATATCCTTCAGTTGCTGTATTCCAGTCATGGGAGTCATCCCACCAAGTTTCAGTTACACCTATCAAGTCATAATTTCCCTCCTGTATTAAGAGTTCAAGTTCATTCTGTTTGTTTCCCATACTCTGGGTATTAGTATCTAGACATCGAAGACCATGTGCTTCATAGTCTGACTTTCTTCCTACATGTTTTTAAGACTATTATTGGGCGCTGTTAGAGCTGTTCTCTCCGTTGTGGTGCATGAGCCTTTGTCCATTGTTACCCCCAACTTCATATCGCCCTCCCCAGTAGGATTCAGTTTAAAGCCCTCCTGATGAAGTTCTTCATGCTGTGGCCAAACACATTCTTCCCAGCCCTTGTGAGGTGCAACCCATCTCTTGCCAACAGTCCATCTTCCAGGAAGTATAGCCCGTGGTCCCAGAATCCAAATCTCTTGTGTTGGCACCACCTTCGTAGCCAGTCATTCAACCAGAGTATTTTTCTTTCCCTTTCTATCCCTCTTCTAACTACTGGAAGGGTAGATGAGAAAACTATCTGGGCCCCAAAGTTCTTGAGTTTCCTTCCCAAAGCTTCAAAGTCTGACGTGATTTCTTCGTAGCTCCACTTGGCGGTATCATTTGTTCCCACATGGATGAGAAGAAAGGGATACCTGTCAATGGGCTTTATGAGTGTAGGCAACCCTTCAGTCATGTCTCTAATCCATCCTCCTGGGAGACAGCATACCTGGTGAATCCATGGGTCTTTGCAACATACTTGGGTTTCAATCCCACACAGCAAGGAGTCTCCCACAACTACTTCTCTTCTTGCTGTTTTAGGCCTTGGTTTCATCGCCTCTGCTTGACTGACCTTCATCCTCTTGCTCGCTCTCTTGCGGGGTCCCCTGTAATTCTTCCTCTGCAGGCTATCTTCCAGTTTCATCCTCAAGTACCTGGAAATGGTTCCGTAGTTCTACTGCTTCCACTGGTGCAGACTGGATTCTAGTTCTTCTACTTGTATTTGTCACTGTTTTCCAAGGTGTATCCTCTACTTCATTTTTCCTCACCTCAGCATTTTCCTTTTCTGCCTCAGCTTGCTGTTGCTCTTCTAGCTTCTGTACTTCACTTTGCTGCTGTAGTTCCACCATTCTGTCTAAGAACCCTTCGTCTTCTCTTATTCCCTGGAGGGTTGACACTAGCTGCTCTAGTCCTCTTACTTCCCCCCACCCAACATTGTAATCAACTTGCACTTGTACGTCATGTAGGCCATGTTGATCTCAGGCAAGAAAACAAACATTGCACACACCTTGCAGGTCACCAACACTGGAGAGTCTTGTCCTTCCATAGTCTCTTTTCCCTTTTTGTGTCTAGCTTTCTGATTGGACTGAGATAGTCTGTGGTTTGTCCTCTATTCACTGGAGGTTAACAACGGAGTCCCACTTGTGTGGAAGTGTGTGTGACAGGAAAAAGAAATTTTTAAAAAAATTGATAGGGGCCTCCCCCCTTGACCTCCCCTGCCAAACTCCTGTTCTCCTTGTTTGGGAGGAGAACCTGGGAGCTTGCTTACTTGTATAGCCCCTAGACTAGCTGGAGCAGCTTCCTCTGCTCTGCTCAGCTAGGAGACAAGAAACAGACTGAAACTCCCCACCCACACAGCTGCTGGAAGTCCTCAGGCTACGCCCTTTAAATTCAATTGGAGCTCTCAGGAGCACATGGTGAGCACACAGAGACTCAGAATGGAAAGGAAAGTCCCCTGGGAAATGGCGGACCTCCCACCCTGCATTGGATAATCAGAAACCTCCAAGTTCAGGGGTTTCCAACCATTGAGGGTGCAATCGCTAGGACTGCACCCTAAGTTGTGTCACAACTCAAGTTGTTTACAGAATTTGTTCCTTGTCGTCCACTAGGCCAAGAGCTAGAAAATAAGTGTGTGTGTGTGTGTGTGTGCGTGTGTGTGTGCGTGTGCGTGTGCGCATGTGAGTGAGTGAGTGGAGTGAGTGAAAGAAGGTGCGTGTCCATGTGTGTGGGGGGTCTTCATTGCTAGGCAAACCTTATTTGTGCTGGGCTGTAGTTCAGTGGTAGAGCACACATTTTTCCTAAAAAAGATTATGCGTTCAATCCCTGGCATCTCCAGGTGGGGCTGGAAAGCATCTCTCTGAAACCCTGCACTATTGATTAGTGTACACCAGGGTTAGGAAGACTTCAGGCTTGTTGAATTAACTTTGTTTCTTGCTTTTTTTTACTAGAACCCCAAGATGCACAAACTACAGCCTGCTGCAAAAGCCATACACTTAGAATTAAAGAACAGGGTGCCTCTGAGCATATTTTGAGCCTAAGAATTGTTTTCAGTTCCAGAACTGAACTGAGCTCACAGTCTTTTCATACAGAAAGTCAACTCCTGGTCACCCCATGCTTTCTTCATTACAGCAGCCTAAGATAGGTGGAAACTGTTTGCAGTTGCTATTGTTAAACCACTGGGACTCAGAAACCCCTGCCAAACTACTGTAAAGCATCCAGAGATGATCTACTGGTATGCCCTGCTTTACCTTCTGCCCACTCCTGGTGTTAACAATACTGAATGAGATAGGTCAATGGTCTGACTCAGAACAATACAGCTTCCTGTCCCATGTCCTTCTACACTTGCAATCCTATGCTCACTGACTTGGGAGTAAGTCCCGTTGTACTCAGTAGGACTTCCTGACTGAACCTGAACGGGCTCTGCACGTGAATGCAAACAATGCAGTGACCATTTTCCCTCTCTACAGTATCTTCAGAATAATAACAGGATAGGTGGATCTTCTCAATTCTGATGCCATGAAAACTAATGCCACCTGCAGCAGAGACCTACTACTCTGGCTATACCCCAAGTTAAAGGACCTCATCAAAGATTTTCACGACAGGATTCCAAAATCTATAGAGGCAGAGTGTATTCTTTTCCAATGTACTTCATAACCTATTAGGTCTCCTGGAATGCTTCCCAGATGTGTTACAGTGTCTATAAAGGTAAATGAAGTTTTATCAGATTATCTCCTATACATATACAGCATGTGCTTTAAAACTATGTATCCTTTGCTTAAAAGAACCTCCTCCCCCCCAACCCACAGGTAGCTTTGTGAAAGTCAGTACTAGTCTTTTTCATTTTTATGGCCGAGTGGAGCATATGCTGATTTAGGGTTGTACTTTAAGGAGTTGAATGTGATGTATATTAGGGCTGTGCACCACTTCGGCCCAAAGCCTGAACCCCAAGTCGACGCAGGCTGCTTTGGGTCACTCTGAGCCCCTTCCAAGGCAAAGCAGAGGGGGCACGAAGTGACCCGGAGTGGGTCGGGGGCTCTCCAAAGCACTCGGTGTGCTTTGGAGCTTCAGCACCCCCAGCCCAGCCACACCAGGTCCTTACTTGAGCCACCGCCTCTGTCACTGCCACTGCCACCACTACCGTCCTCGCTGCCAGCTCCTGAGGCCCGGACGTGCGCACCAACTCTTACTGCAGGGAGTTACCATTTTTAAAATGGCAACTTCCAGGAACTTCCAGGTGGCAGTGAGGACGACAGCAGCGGCGGCGAGGACAGCGGTGGAGGAGGCGGTGGCAAAGTAAGGGGGTTTGCGCGGGGGTGCCAGGGGGGTCCCAAAGCGGGCTTTGACGTCTGAATCCTGCTTTGGGTTCGGGGCCAAGTCAGGTTGCCCCCCCCCCCCCCCCGAATCAGGCCTGCCTCTGAAGCCACAATGTGGCTTCTGAGTCAGATCGGGGATCCCTGCACAGCCCTAATGTACATGTCTATGGCAGAGGTGGGCAGCTTGTGCCCCTCCAGATATTTCGGCCTACAACTCCCATCAGCCGTAGCCAGCATAGTTAATGGTGAGGGATCATGGGAGTTGTAGGTAAAAACATCTGGAGAGCCACAAGTTGCCCACCCTGGTCTATAGATTGGATCCAGACTTAGTCATGCTTAGAGTAGACTCCTTGAAATCAGTGGGAGTTAAATTAGCCATGACTAACTTGTTCCATTGATTTAAATGGATTACTCGAAGCATGACTAAGACTGGATGTAACCCAATATGTTTATGCCCTGTGGCATGTCAAGATGATGCCTTTCTCCACCCACCCCTCTTCTTTAGCTCCCATGTTAAGGACCAGCTCTACAAAATGAATAATTGTTAATTCTTTGCCCTTCAGTTATATTGTTATTTTAGACAAGATCACATCGTAATACCTGGGTTCCCTCCATTTCAA
Source organism: Heloderma suspectum (assembly GCF_057233095.1). Lineage (NCBI taxonomy): Eukaryota > Metazoa > Chordata > Lepidosauria > Squamata > Helodermatidae > Heloderma > Heloderma suspectum. The sequence goes on from NC_139462.1 coordinate 79,004,856, forward strand.
GAAAAAAAGAAAGCCAAAATCAGGACTATGTTATTTTATGTATTTATTGTTTATTTATTACATTTTTATAGTCTGCCTATCAATTAAAACATATCCAAGTCAGCTAACAAAACATATTAAAATATTAAGTCATACCAAAACAAAGCAATTTCTTCAAAATCTGATAAAGGCCAAAGTAAGCAATGTGCAAAATGTATTACTGTGTTCCACTTGTCTTGTTTTGAAGAAAAGGGGAAAAAAGAAATATCAGGGGCACTGGGGGTGGGGTGTCCAATCAGGATGGGGAAGCAGGATTTTTCCCTTCTACCTGCACCTCAGTCACTATGAAAATTACTACTTCTGAAGCTGTTATTTGCCCCAGGTGGAGAAGCTGCTATTAGCTCCAGTGGCAATGTCTCTCCTGGATTAAATACCAGCTTTGGGGGGGGGGGTGCATGATTGTCATCAGAACCTTAGCACGGGGTGGTGGTGGGGATTAACCTACCTTCCCACATGCTGTGATCCCAATTTGGATCAGGCCCTCTCTCTGCTTTTCAAAAACAAAGTACGTCAAGTGTGATCACAAATTTCCTTATTTGCTTTGCCCCTACTTAGCAAACACATTGGGTTGGATACAAAATCATCAGGGCAAGCCAAAAGCCTCCCAGAAGGGGGCCACCTTGGCATACCATCTAAAAGTTAATCATTTAGCCAGAGCCAGTGTGGTATAGTGGTTAGAGTGTTCGACTAGAACTAAGCTCACTGGGTGACTTTGGGCCTGTCACTGACTCTCAGCTTAGCCTACCTCAAACATTGTTGTGAGGATTAAATTGAGAGAAGGAGGATCATGTAAGCCACCTTGGGTTCCTTTCAGGAGGAAAAAGGTAGGATATGAATGTACTGTAATAATAAATAAGTGTATTCTCCTTGCTACTAAGCACTGTTCATGTAGTCTTCTGTTTCCTTTGCAGCGTGGTTGGACTTTCCACATGGTGAAGTTCCATGTCACACTGTTTCCACTGGAAATGAGGGGAGACCACATGGGCCAGGTGGATGACATGGTTATTACTCACGCCAATGTTGCCAGCCTCCAGAGAGGGACTACACTGTCATGGGAAGTAACTGCATCACCAGCCCAGTCCCACATGGTTTCTCTGTTCAAACATTGCCAGTGTGGTACAGGACCTGGCTGTGCAGATGTGGCAGCCATATCACAAAAGTAAGGATAGAATCAGCCCTAGCTCAGCTGTCATCGAATTTGCAACTGATCTGTATTTTTACCAGACACTTTCTTGGCTCACTGTGCCCTCAGTCAGTGGCCAAGGGCCAAACTGCAATCCAGTTTTCGAAAGGATCTTGCTAGAGTACTTCTTGAGTCTTGGTTAGGATGAACTGCTGAGCCATGGACAAACTGCTGATCAGTTCCTGTGCCATATTAAAACTATTTTTCCTCCCATGCTTCCTTGCTCTGAGTAACTCTTTTTCAAGCTGGTGATTGCTGCTCAGATGCCACATTACCATCCAGTGCCTGGTTTGTGGCTAGATGGCAGTGATAGCCGCTTAGGGTGAAGGAAGGCAGTGGACTTGGAAACTGTTGCTGAGTTCAGATCAGTCTGAAGCTATGTGTAAGGTTACCAGGAAGAGCTCGCAGAAGGGCTGGAGACTGTTGTGATAAAGAGGCGAAGAGAAGCAGTAACTTCCAAATTGGAGGGAAGCTCCTAAACAAAGGCCCAGACAAATCTTGTATGGGTTTGCTCAAACAATTCCTTTAAAATTGCTTTCCCCCCTACAACACAGGAAACACAGGGACCCTAAAATACATGCCAACACAGGATCCTCTACCAGGGACCAGTGATTTTCGAGCTTGCCTAAATTCTCCAAAAACCACTTCGAAGCTTGTTTTAGCTCACTCCCATTCTCATTGTCAACCTGCTTTTCGGCTCGTTTGAAAGGGAAAAGTGTCCATTTGAACAGGAAAAAGTGCTCATTTCTGTGTGTATTTCTCAAAAGTGTGCACTTTCCCCCATTGACTAAGGCATGAAAATGCATCTTTTTTTGAAAAATGCACATTTCAAAGTGCACATTTTTTAAAAAACCGCAAATTTGGGAATTTGCAATTTTTTTAAAAGACCTTCTGTTCGCGTTCGGGATTGCAAACGGGAGATGTTTGCATGATTTGCAAACAGAAATGAAATTCTTGTACATTCCTATCTTCTACCTTACTGTGACTTTGAGTAACCAGTTGAAGAGAGGGACAGAGCTCCTTCACACTTAGTTATGTAGGAGAGGGAATTTATCATGCAAGCTAATTCCCTCTTCTACACAACTATTAAAGGTGCAGGAGCCTTGTCCTCTTTTCCACATGGCCACTCTATTGTGAATGAGTCACTGGATGTGGTAACATGCTCAAATAAAAACATTACTCTGATTGGCTGTGCATGCACACATATACCACATGCCTCCATATCTGAAAATGATCACTATGTATTAGTTTACAAATGGTGTAAATGTTGTGCTTTTATGACAAAGCATTAGATTCTGAGATGAGATATCAGATTTTATACCACATACAATTGGCTGTGCATGCACATACACGGGCAATATCACTTGCCTCCCTATAAAAAAATGATCACCATGTGCTAGTCCACAACTAGTGTAAATTTGATGCTTTTTTTGGTAAAGTGCAGAATTGATTGGCTATGCTGCTGAGCTGAGAACTAATGGGAATGTGTCTCTTGTGAATAATGTATTGAACATGTAGAGATATAAAAACAGCAACAAAACATTGTAAAAATCAAACCTGAATTCTATCCAAGGAAGGTTTTTCTTTGGAATTTACAAGAGTAGAAATGCCCGTTTCAGTTGGAAAATAGCCATAGTGTGTACCAGTGACCTAGCGCCTTATCTTGCTGTTTGCAGGTCCATCTGCTCTCTTTTTCATTGCTCATTAAGCAGATCCCTTTAATCTCTAGAATGTGTTCCTAATTTCATTTGCATATACATCAGTAACCTCACTCCAAATTCTAGTCCTGTTCTTCATCAAACAACCATATGTTAGGCCGAGGCATGGGAAGGCTCAGTTTTCTAATGTCTAGAGATTTGGGCTTCCCTTAATCTCTCTGAATGTGCTTTCTCCCTTTCAGATTGAACTATGGAGGTTGCAGCTTTGCATGCGCTCCCTAACGTTTCCAATCCACCAATGGATCTGGAGATGTTTGTGTTCTGTATGTTACATGTCAAGCTTTGCAGGTGTTTCTGCTGTCTCTGTGTATATCAGTGCAAAGCGAAGCAAGCAAGCGATGTGCCTGCGGAATCAAGGAGTTTCTACAGTGCTGTGTCCAGGAATTATAAATGGGGCACAGACATAACCGTGGCGACGAAGGTGGGATTGACTCATACTGTTGCTGTACTACTGTAACTGCATTAAATGCTATCAGGAAAGGAGCTGGTAAGTGTGAGAGACTGGGCAGATTGATTGGATTGTAGTAGGTCTGGAGACCTTGTTATAAAGACTAGGCCTAAGCTCAGGCCTTAAATAGGGGAGTCAGGGAGGCATGTGAAGTGGCCAGGTAAGAAATCCACAAAGATTAATTTTTAAAAAATGGGATCTGAGAGAGTATATAGACCGTTTTGATAACACTGTAGAAGGAAAGGAAAGGAAAGGTTCCTCTTGTGCAAGCACTGGGTCATTATTGACCCCTAGAGGGACGCTGTTTACGCTGGCGTTTTCATGGCAGACTGTAGCGGGGTGGTTTGCCATTGCCTTCCCCAGTCATGACTACCTTTACCCCTGCAAGCTGGGTACTCATTTTACCGACCTTGGAAGGATGGAGGGCTGAGTCGACCTGAGCTGGCTACCTGAGACCCGGCTTCCTCTGGGATCAAACTCAGGTCGTAGGAAGAGTTTCATTGCAATACTGCCACCTACCACTCTGTAAGACTGGCCCACATATATTGAACACAAGGCTGGTCCAAGACATTTTGCTGCCTGAAGCAGAGCAGCAAATGGCACCCAGCCCATGCGCCCACCCAAGGTTCAAGGTATCCAAAGCCAGTCAAGTTATTTTGGTATATTAGGCGGAACATCCCATAAGTAACTTTCCCCATCCCTGGCACTAGAAATACAATTGTAACAAAGTAAAGACGCAATCCTATGGCTGCTAGACGGAGGCTGGTGGCCATCGGATTTGTTGGTTTCTAGGAATGGACCTCAGAGCCCACACTCCAAGGTCAGTTTCCAGAGAATCACCTCCCCGCCCCTCCCCCACGGCCTTGGAGGTGGTGCAGATTGCCCCTGAGCTCCGGGCTTGTAAAAGCAGAGCGGAGTGGGGCAAAAGGAGCCGTTCCTGTGGATGGGGAGTGGGGAAGTGCCGATATGATGCTTCCTATGTGTTGTCCAGCCTCCCCACCTCACGCTCTGATGTCCTGCAGCTAGACAGCTGAAATTGGTCATCTAGCCATGAATGCAAGGCAGCTGAAGTGCAGAGGAGAGGATCCCCTCCAAGCTTCTCCCACCGTGCTTTGGATAGGTGGTCACCTCGAAGTTCGGAGGCGGCCACCTATCCTGATAGGATTGCTCCCTCCATAACAAACAGTTTGTTGCCCTTTTATGACACCTAAAATCTGCTGTCTGAGGTGACTGACTCACTCTGCCTCATGGCAGGGCTGGCCCTGAGAACACTATGAGCAGTATTTTGCACTCCATGAGTTATATCCAATAGGTTGTACCCAATGTTAGTCTAACTTAAGTCCCATTTATTTCAATGGGTCTGTTCTAAATAGGACTAACATTGGATAAAACCCCATGATACCCCAGAGAAAAAGAAAGTGCCTGCATTTTTTAACTATGGAGGCAAGGCGGGGAGTTATACATACTGCTTGTTTTATAGTTTGACATACCCAGAGAAGCCACACTACAAATCCTTTGCTGTAATTGTGGTTCTGCTACAAGGAACATCTTGCACCCAAACCCCTGGAGTTTGCATAGAGATTTAGATTTCATAAGTATAACCAGCAGGAAGGGGAAACAGTTAAAGCTTTTGTAGTTGCATTCCAAAGGCTGTCAGAACACTGTAATTTGGGGAATACCTTACAAAAGGCTCTGAGGGACCCACTGGCCTGTGGTCTCAGAGAAGAAACTATTCAGAAATGCCTCCTGACACCATCTAACCTTTAAGAAGGCTATGGAATTACCTACATCCATGGAATTTGTCACCTGCAAGTCAGAAGAATTTCAAGCTACGGGCAGGAGTAAAAACGCTGTCCACAAGTTATGTTATTCTTCTTGTCAAAGAAGTAAAACAAAGTGAAAAGGAAAATATAGTCGCTGTGGTAAGTCAGGATATAAGGGAATGGACCATCTCCAAAATATGACTTGCTGACAGTGTGGGACAAAGGAACACATACAAACAGTGTGTAGTTCTGCCACACGGAATAGAATGAAAAGTGATAAAAAGAAAAGGCTGAAAGGGCACCATAAACCATATGCAATATGAGTGCCTTGTATAAGAGATGGAGATGAAGCCAAATGAGTTATACCATATGAGCATAGAGAGGGAAATGCTCAAGATGAAACTAGACACAGGCTCATCTGTATCTGTTATTCCACACAAAGAATTAAAAAAAAGTCAGCAATGTTCAGTTGAATGAAACAGGTATTATGCTGAAACCATACATAAGAGAAAAGATAACTCCACTGGCAATGTGCACTGTGGCAGTACAGTATAATGGTCAGAGTCATGACCTATATCTATATCTTGTACCAACAAAGGGACCAGCACAGCTTGGACAAAGCTGGTTAAATGGTATTAATGTAAAATGGAAATTGATCAAGGCTTTTCAAGTGCGCTGGAAGATCAGCACTCAAGATCAGCTGACAGCACTCTTGCTTAAGGCCAATCCCATTTTCAAACAGGGCATTGAGCAGCTGAAGCATATAGCTATCATCATTTTGACTGAGGGAGCAAAACCCAATTCGTGAAAACCCAGCAGATTCCACTTGCTATTGGAGAGGACCTGGTTCACACATAATGCTAACCCATGGTTTATTTAACCCATGGTTAACCTAGGATTTGTTGCCCTACCTAGGGTTTGTCTGGCAGACAAACAAACTGTGGTTTGTGTTCTCAACCCCTGGGTTGTTTGTTCCTCCTTTGGAATGGCTCACATGACATGACAGCCCATCATGGGATAATTAACCTCTGAGAAGCCTTGGTGCTTGCCAGCTACCATTTTGAATATGCAAACCCTGATTGGGGGTTGTCATGTCATCTGAAACAACCTTCGTATAACCCTACAACAAGCTAAGAGTTATGCGAGGGTTATTTAACCCTTGCATGACCTTCAATGGCTGGGTTTGGATGACATAACAACTCCCGATCAGGGGTTGAATATGTAAAATGGTTCCCGCTGTGGTGCGTTATGCAAACTAAGTCTTAGTCTGCTTCCTCCCTGTATCTCAAATGCCTTTGCAGCACTGTAGCACTGGCATTCTAGTACTAGCATACAGAGTGGCTGATTTATTATTTATTTTACCACATTTGCATGCTGCCTGTTTAGACTGGCAAAACAACCCATGAACAACCCATGGTTCTGAATTGACATATAATGACATCCCATGGTTTAAACAGCCCAGAGTTCACAACCCAACAACAAACTATGGGTTCTCTTTCTGGGTTGTTCTTGGTTAATGAAGTCTTTCTGAGTTCAGAATTCAACAACCCACAGGTTTAATAAACCATGGGTTAGTGTTATGTGAGAACCATTGGCTAAGGAACTGGACGGACTAGAAGGAATGGGCATACTGACTAAAGTTGATTGGAGTGAGTGGGCAACGCCTATTGTTCCTGTTAAGGGGGGAAAAAAAAAGGATCAGTACAGATTTGTGGTGACTTCAAGGTGACCATTAACTCTGTGCTGAGAACTGAATTTTACTCCCAGCCTTGAACTGAGGCTGTTTTCTTAGCAAACTGGATCTGGCTTATCTCCAAATGGAAGTAGAGGAGGAGTCAAGGACATTTCTGACCATCAACACTGAAAAGTGATTGTTCCAGTATATTTGATTGGTATTTGGAGTGGTATGTGCACCTGCGGGTTGACAGAGGGCCATGGAAAGGGATGGCGCGGACACCTGATTCCATCCAGGAATCCGGTGGAACCCCTTTGTCCACACCCCCAAGCCCTGCTCACCGAGCCCCTGCCCTCACTCAGCAAGCAGCCCACACTCACCCCAGTAGTCTCGTCGAGCTCTGCAGTAGCCATTAAAAAAAAAAATGGCGATCACAAAAATGCACATATTTGCATATGTGCAAAAATGCACATTTTGGAAATCTGTACATTTGTGTATGCATGAAAACATGCATTTCCACAAATGTGCATATTCCCGCATATGAAAATATGCACATTTTTGCGATTGCCATTTTATTTTTCAAAAGATGGAGCTTGACAAGGCCCCTAGGGTAAATGCAGACTATTCGCTGAGCACAGGAAGGGTTGAGTGCAGTCCAGGGACCAGCGAATGGGGGCAGGGGGTTGGCAGGCACCTGGAGAACCTGGACAGGGGTGGGTTCACACATGCCTAGCCATGAACCAGGTATTACAAGGTACAATGTGTTGTAGATGTTATCTAGATGACATAATTGTTACAGGATCTAATGATGAGGATTGTCTGAAGAATTTGGCACATGTTCTCATGAGACTGGAAGAATGTGAACTAAGGCTGTGCACAGACCCCCCCAATCCTCTTCAGATGCTGCTTTGGATCCTCTGAAGTGACCCCTATCCACTTCAGACCAATTTGGACTCCCTCCCTTTGGATATCTGGATCGCCCGTTTTTGGCGTTTCCCCATTGACTTGCATGGGAAAACACAAATGGTCATAACTTTTTTTTAGTTTTCACGATACAGACATGAAATTTGGGGGCATCTCCACCCCCACCCCCCCTGGAGAGGAGACCACCTGCAAAATTTCAGACAGTTTGGCCCAGTGGTTTTTGTTTTAGGCTGAGTTAAAATCTGATGTTTACCACAGAAACTCTCAAAGCAAAGTGCTGTAACTTCTCCCTCTTACCATACATGCATGTGACACCTTGGCCCCTCCCAGCCCCCCTTGAGGGCATCACATCTGCCAAAGCCTGGGCAGTTTGGCCCACTGGCTTGTGTGCTAGGCACAGGTGAAATTTGATGTTTTCCACCAAAACTCTCATAGCAAAGAGCTATAACTTCTCCCTGTTTCCGCAGACGTGCCTAAAGCCTTGGCCCCTCCCAGCCTGCCTTGAGGGCATCCCATTTGCCAAATTCCAGGCCATTTGGCCCCCTGGCTTGTGTGCTAGGTGCAGGTTGAATTTGATATTCCCAGAAACTCAGACCAAACTCAGAAGGAAAGGTGTGTTGAAGCAGAGTTCACGATCCCTAATCTCTGCTGCAGGTTTCTTTGAAGTGCAAAACAACCCTTATTCAGAAGAATCACCGGCTCAGCCTCTCTATGGCTAAATACACACATTACCTGGCAGGCAGGGTGGAAGAGGTAAAAAAATTTTATTTGCTTTTGTGGTTTTTCTAGCACACACACTAAATGAGTATTTTGAATGTATCTTGAATGAACATGGTCAGTGCCTAGCTGAGAAGGGCCCACATTTTTTAAATGCTGGAAAACTCCACCGGGTGGACCAATATTCCCCCAACCCATCTCCTCCATGGTGGCCTGCCTAAGCCTCTTGGGAGTGAGAGACAGAGAGCTTGCAGGAGTTCCAGCAGCACTACCAGCCTTCTGCTTGCTCCTGCTGCCTGTCTGCTGGGATGTGGGGGCCTCTTCCCCAAGCAAGGCCAATTGGTGATGCCCCCTTAAGTGCAGGAGCAGGCTGCTGGTGCTGTAGTGCCCTGGCTGTTTCCCTCCGCTCAGAGATGCCTTGCAGTGGCAGTAGATGGCAGTGCTGGGAACCGCTTCCAACTCAAAGTGGTCCCGCACAATGCTGCCCTGATGTTTCGGGGGAGGAGGAGATGCAGACTGCCTGCCTTGAGTCTGGGGAGCCCACCACACGAGCAGGGGAAACAGTGCTGGAGCCTCTGCCTGCTGCTCCTGCTCCAACACACCCTGGAGGATTTCCTCCTCTTCGCCCTCCACCACGCTGAGGACGTCAGACACCTCTGGCCTAATGCCCATCAGTGGGCTCCCCTCGTCCACTACGGAGGTGCTGCTCCTCCTTTGGCAAGAGTGTGACTACTGCAGCTGCCTATGCCAGCCTCCTCAAACAGTGACCTCTGAGCACTGCAACTGGCCTCCACATTCTGCTGCCCTACTGCACCGGGATGCACTATCTGGACCAGGGGACAGACAGCCTGCCTAACAGTGCTGCTAGTGACAGCAGCACGTCGCCCACCTCTGCCCCTGCCAACACCCTGAAGATGCCTCATATTGCGCTGGATTGCTTTGCCACATGGTGGAGTGCTGTTGAAATAAGAAGGTAATTAATATAAGTAGTATGTGTCTAGTGCTTTTTCAACACTGTCTTGAAATTGAGATGTGTAGCGTTGGTGGAATAACAACGTAGCACACACACACACACGAGCAAGTAAACAATAAAAATAAAAATGCTTCTTTAATTTCTGTTTTGGGAGAATCAACGCAGAAAAGAAACAGATGGTTCACTTCAGCACCGCGGGGCAGGGGGAATCCAAACACTGAACACGTAGGCTGCTATCATATGCCTTTCTTTAAGAATTTAGAAAGCGAGGAAAAACTAAATGGTTGAATATGGCTTAAAAAGTGTGTGTGTGTGGGGGGGGGAGGAACATGCCCAGAAGTCAATGTTTGTTTTTAAAAATAGAAATTAGATTGGGTTTTAAAAATCTAGAAGAGAGTTGAAAGACAAAAATGACAAGGAAATAGAATGGAGAAAGCAGAAGTGAGGGTCAATCTTAGAAAACAAATGCAGCCTTTTCCAGAGTCCACAAGCGACATGAACAATGGAATGGGGGGGGGGGCAGTGTAGCAGCAACGAGAGAAGAAAAGCTATGTTTGTTTGAAAAAATAGTGAAAGGAGAGATGAATATGAATAATATACAAATGAGTCGGAGGTAGAAAGAAATAGGAGAAGGCGGCTGCAACAGGTACAAAGACACAATCCCAAAGGGGCAGCTCACATAAGGGGCAAAGGAACGATCCCACTGCAACGTAGCTCTTTGTTTCCTTTTAAATATCGAGGAGAGCCTAACGGTGATCGAGAATGAAGAAATAGAAGGAGGAACTGCAAGGAATGCATGCACGCACACACATCAGATCATCTAACCATACACCAGCCCTCTCCCAAAGACACAGTTAGCACAATAACTGAACATAGCCTTTTGCTTTAATATATAGACCCTCTCTCCTCCACTGCTCCCTCTGATTGGAGACTGCTGGTGTCAGTTCTGGTCGAGAGTTCCTATTTGCCAAAGCATACTCTCTCCTCCTCCTGTGCTCACCTTCCTGCCTCCCGTGTCCACTCGTCTCCACCCTCCCTCCTCCTCCGCCGCCTCCGCGTGAGCTTTCAGAAGTTGATATATTTTGGAGACAGCCTGTCTGGACTGCTCAGACATAAGTGAAGCTCTGAATGTACAAGATGGAGGAGGGTAGGTTCATGGGGGAGGCGCCTCACCTTGGGGTGCCTAGGTTCTACTCTGATCTGCTTCGTATGACAAGGAGGCTGCTCTGAATCTGCCCGCTTCACCTCATTATTCAGACTTCGTAACACGGCGGTGCACAGCCCTAATGGGGACTATGTATTAACAGTGATAAATATGAGTTGTTCGAAGAATCAGTTACATCTAATGGACATACTATAGATGCCAAAGGATTACACAAGTCACCTGAAAAACAGAAGCAGACTCGAGGGCATCACACCTACAGAACATATTATAGGTTTGTGCATTCATTGGGTTTGTTAACTGTTAGCATAAGTTTTTGCCAAATTCAGCAACTGTGCTCTACCCATTGAACCAATTGCTTCAGAATGGACAACGCTAGACATGGACTAACAAACCAATGTGAATGCACCTTCCATGAAGCAAGGAAGCTTGTAACTTCAGAGTGAGTGTTAACACATTACAACTCAGAATTGAAGATCACCCTGGCATGTGATACTTCAACTTATGGAACTGGAGCAGTGATTTCCCATGCAATGCCAGATGCAAAGGCTACCCCAGAGCTTTTGATTCCAGATCCTTGAGCCCTGCAGAGCATAACCATGCCCAGATAGACCAGGAGGCCTTGAGTCTGGTCTGGCGATTTAAGAAATTTACACATTATGGCAGGAAATTCACTTTAGATACAGACCACAAGCCCTTGCTTTCAGTTTTCCATCCCATGAAGAGCATTCCAGAGACAGCTGCCGCCGTATTCAAAGATGGGCTTTGTTCTTAGAGGTCTATAACTATGATGTTAGATTTAAAGGAAAATCTGAATACTGTAATTCTGATGGCCAAGCATGACTGCCATTACAAGAGGTTGATGGAGATGCAAAATGGCAGGATAGGCTCACTGCTGTGAAGCTGGTCAATATGACACAAGCTGACATCCTGCCAGTTACACCTGCCATATCAAGACAAGATACAGGAAAAGATATCTTGCTCACAGAAGTGTATGAAGCTACCTTAAAAGGCTAGGAAAATGACCCAACGGGTTGTAATGTGGTCAAAATAGAATATTTTGACCATAGAAATGAACTCACAATTCCCCAAATCTGTCTGATATTGTCAGGGTGGACACTGAGCCCATGGAGTCCCAGAGTAGTTCTGATTCTGAGGAAGAACAGTTGCTCCTGGGAGAGAAGCACGCTCCTCTTTCCCAGGGCCAACAGCTGATGGAGATTCCTCCCACCAGCATTCCTAGCTTAGAAAGCAGTCCAGGGAGTGACCGAGCACAGATAGCAGATTTGGTGGATGCGCGACGCCGATGCAGGGAGCGGCGCCAGATGGAGGGCGCGGAAGGGAGGCGTAGTGCCCGGTTGGCACGCAAACAACGGCTGCGCCCAGAGGATCCAAGGGAAAAGGGGAGGGACTCTCCCTAGTCCTTAAGTTCAGGGGTCTGCCAGTAATTCCCTTTCAAACGGGGACCAACTGTTCCAACTTAGGGCATAGGTACTGTGCTGCTCAGATCTAGTTGCAAACGGTATAGTTGTTAAGTTGTAAAAGAAGAATAAAGCTTTGAAAGGAATCCCTTTGTCTGTGTCTGGACTTGGCTACTGGATTAGACTGAGAGAGCCCTCCAAGGAGCCCTTGACAGATATGGGGACATTGTGTAATAATCCTTGAGAAGCAGACTTTTAGAAGACCTGAATGTAGGATGCTTTGGCATAGCGTCAAGATGAAGACATTGGCCAGGGGGTAATATGATGGTGAAGTATTGATAGACATATTGAACAATTAGTGAAGAATGCTTTGGCTGTCAGCAGGTCCAAAATATGTCTTGATGGGCACCACTTCATCCATGGAACTGGCCAAAGGCTCACTGGGAACACATCCACCTGGATTTTGTTGGCCCATTCCCTAGCACAAATTTTCTAATACTGGTGGATGGATATCCCAAATAGCCAGAAGTATTCTGCACGTCATCCACAACTTTAATGAGCACCATACATACTCCCAGAAGCCTTTTGCTCAAACAGAGTTGCCTAGTGGTTATGGACAATGGCCCTTGATTTGTATCAATGGTATTCCAAACCTTCATGAGACAAAATGGCATCAAGCATGTGACATCTGCACCATATTATCCAGTGATAGATGGATTGGCAGAACACTTCATTCAACCACGAATCATGGTTTGAGAGTGGCTGGAGAACAGCCAGCCTTCTTATCTGTTAAACTTGCTAAAGCATTAATTGTTCTTTACGCTGGACAAGTAGCAGGGTTTTTAAAAGACCTTTCCCTGTAGGGTCAAACTACAAGTGCATTTTTTTTTTAAAAAGCATGCTTAATATTGCCGCTTTACTTTTTAAAGAAAAGCATGCCCATGGAGTTAGGCATCTTCCTCCCCACCCCCCAACAGTGCCCCTGGGAACAATGCTATGTAGCATCATTCCCATTAGTTATCTGTTGGGAAATGAAGATGAGATGCTGCTGAGCATCCCCACAGCTGCTCAAAGTGGTAGCAACAGTAGGGTGGCTGGGTGTCCTACTTTATATAGGAAACTCCTCCATTTTGGAGAGCTGGCAAATGAGAATCCTCTATGTGAAGGTGTCCTCTATTTGAAGGGCTGTCCAGTCCTAGTCTGGTTTAAAGTCAAAAAACCATAAGGAGGGGAGCAGGAGTTGCCCATCAACACTTAGCACTAGGACAGCAGACTGAGCAAGGCACGTGAGTCACCTAGTCACTATCTTCCACACTATGGGGGATATACTGTATTTCTATTTAAATTATAATAATTATCTCTATATTTGCACCTAGACATATCAGTCAGCATATACAAATTATGCAAATCCTCTTGTTTTGGTAGCACATTTACTCTTTCTTTTTTTGGCAATACATAAGTGGCCACTATTTAGGGGCAAGTTTCTGAAAAGCAGCTCTGGATCTTGGCAGCCTCCCCAGACCCCAGAAAGTGCCCCCCCCCCAACATCTGCAGCCAAGCTGGGAAAGTGTGTGTGGGGTGTAGTTTGGGACCAAACTGACTCTGGATGACCCTGCCGGGGCCCAGTCCTTCCCTCTGCGCTACTCAAAGAGAGAGGAAGTATGTGCAGGTGGAACCAGGTAGGGGACATGTGAGCAGGTAGAATCAGTTGCCATATGGGTCACCCCCTGGTGGCTGGATTGAGCCTTCCACCATGCTGCAAACTGTCTGACCCAACTACAGAGCAATAAACAATTCACCAGTCATTGTTAGAAAAGGCAGCCACATGTCATCCTTGGAAGAGATTTTACTTTCGCTTTGTCACCAGCAACTTTGGCTCGACTTGTTCCCATGTTAAATAACAAAAGAGGCAGCTGTTAAAGTTCGTTAGCCAAGACGTTTCACAGCTTTGCCTTTGCATGAAACTCAAACGTCACATGACTGGGGCTTCTACTGACAAAACATGGATTACCCCACAGAGAAGAGATCCTCAATTTCCCCTTCTGTTGCATGTCCCAAACAACCGTTTTTCTGGAGTTGCTACAAAGCATCTACTTGGGGTTTTCTTTTGTCTGTGGTGTAGTTTTGAAATGCTTCCTTGTCAGTTCCTCTCCCACACACACACTTGTGAAATTTAATTATTGTATCTCCACTCGGCTGTCAGAGGTGATGGTGACACCCCCAGATGGTGCTTGGACTTAAGCAAAAACAAAGCCTCCAACCTCATATGTATAATGTTACATTTTTACATATTTCAACAGCTATGAATACAAGTGACTTTAAAGGCTTCTCAACATATGTTATTAATCTGTAGCATTTAGCATAATGCAGTAATCGTGTGTATGTTGTGAACCTCAGATGCCATTGGGAACCACTGCTTACCATCTGTATAACATTCACAAATGCCTCTCCTTTTCTTCCCCACCGTTGTTTTCCCTGCTATTGAGATTGTAAACTTCATGGGGCAGAAAACTTTTCCTGCCTATGCTATTTTGTAAAGTGTACATAGACAGCATTATGGATGTATAATGATGTCTACATATATCTATGTATCTATATTTTATTTATTCAGAATATTTAATGTATTTCTATTAATAATTACTCCTAGACTGACACATGGGAATTCAGGCCTATGAATTGTATTTATGGAGAAAGATAGGTCCCTTTTCCAGAGCTTCCTTTAAACTTCTTAAAACCAGGGAGGGAGCAATCCTACCGGGATAGGCTGCTATCTCCGAACTCAGAGGTGACTGCCTAGCCAATGTAACGTGGGCGGAGCGCGGAGGGGATCTTCTCCTCTGCGCTCCAGCTGCCCTGCATGCATGGTTAGATAGATAATTTTGGCTGTCTAGCCATGGGACTTTGGAGTGGGGCAGTGGGGGAGGCCGAACGATGCACAGGAAGCATCGTCCGGGCACTTCTGCACTCTCCGCCCCTGGGAACGCCCCCTTTTGCCCCACTCTGTGCTGCTCTTATGAGCCCCGAGCCTGGGGATGTTCCGTTCTGCCTATGAGGCAGTGGGGGAGGGGGCAGGGAGGCAGTTCCTGGATACCTACCAATCTGATGGCCATCTAGCCACTGTCTAGTGGCTATAGGATTGCGCCCTTAGTGTGTATGACAAGCCCCACAGCGCTTGAGTAAGTTGAACCTTCAGGCTAGGCAAAACAAAATTAAAGACTCTAGTTTCCAGTTCGAAAGATTTATTCAAGAACCAAACACAGAGAAGTTCAGAAATTACCACTTTAAAATAAAATGAAGCATAGAATTAACTAGCTAAGACTTTACTTATTGGGGACCTGAACCCTAAGAAGAACTCACCAAAGCATCTTTTGGGCAGGAGGCATTTGTGACCTGGAAAATTTTAAAATTGACTTTTTGCCAGTTGCTTGAGGACAAAGAAAGGTTTCACAAACAAATATATTTCTCTGGGAGATAGGCAATTCCCAGAGAGGGATTGGAAATTCAAACTGACCAGTTAAGACCTGGGATGACTTGATCATGTGACCTCCAGGTGATTCCTGCATGTCCCTTGTAAAGCAGAGGCAAGGAATGTGTGTCCCTCCATATATCATTGATTGCAATTCCCATCAGCCCAAGCCACCACAGCCAATGGTGAGGGATGATGGGAGTTGCAGTCCAGCAACATCTGGAGGTCCATATGTTCCACATTCCTGTTGGAAAGGGATGAGTCACAGAGGGTGAAGGGGAAGAGTCAAACCTGGATATAAATGCAGATTTTAATGCCTATAGAGCAGGGGTGTCGAACCACTTTCAGCCTGAGGGCTGAGTTTTGGAAAAGCTCTCAGGGGCCGCATTCCAGTGGTGGGTGGGGCCAAAGGAAAAGGGGGTGTGGCCCATACATACCAGCACATATTAGCTTAAAGCTCTTACTACCATTAGCTAAGCCTTAGCAGAAGCATTTCAACTTTTTAGAACTAGAAAAAATGTTCTAAATTTTTAAATGTTCCTGGACCGCCTGGAGGGGTTGGGCATTGGAGACACTGTATTGCGGTGGTTCCGGTCCTTCCTCTCCGGCAGGTACCAGAGGGTAGCACTGGGAGAGGAGGTTTCGGACCCGTGGCCACTTACTTGTGGGGTGCCACAGGGTTCCATCCTCTCCCCGATGCTATTTAACATCTATGTGAAGCCGCTGGGGGCTATCATCAGGAGGTTTGGGGTGCAGTGTCATCAATATGCGGATGACACGCAGCTCTACCTCTCATTCAAATCTTCACCAATGTTGGCCGTAGAATCCCTGTCCAAATGTCTGGAGACAGTGAGTGGCTGGATGGGGAGGAATAAGCTGAAGCTGAACCCTGACAAGACCGAGGTACTTTTGGTGGGAGACAAGAGGAGGCTGGGGGATGTTGACCTGGTGTTGAATGGGGTACAGCTACCCTTGAAAGACCAGGTCCGCAGCCTGGGGGTCATTTTGGACTCCCAGCTGTCCATGGAGGCTCAGGTGTCCGCTGTGAGCCAGACAGCGCTGTACCAACTCCATCTGATATGGCAGCTGCACCCCTTCCTTCCCGACCATCTGCTCCCATCGGTAGTACATGCCCTGGTCTCCTCTCATTTAGACTACTGTAATGCGCTCTACGTGGGGTTACCCTTGAAGATGGTTCGGAAGCTGCAGCTGGTACAGAACGCAGTGGCTCGCCTGATTAAAGGCAGCCACCGGCGAGATCACATCACTCCAGTGCTGAAGGAGTTGCACTGGTTACCAGTTGTTTTCCGGGCCAAATTCAAGGTGTTGGTTTTGACCTTTAAAACCCTATATGGTTCCGGCCCAGCCTATCTTAAGGAGCGCCTCCAGCAACACCAGACAGGCCGCTTAACAAGATCAGCCTCAGATGGCCTTCTCTCTGTCCCATCAGCCAGGACAGCTAGACTGGTGGGGACGAGGGAGAGGGCCTTCTCTGTGGTGGCCCCCACTCTGTGGAACTCCCTCCCTAGGGAACTCCGTCATGCCCCCTCTTTAATGAGCTTCCGTCGTGCATTAAAAACGTGGTTGTTCAGGCAGGCATTTGGGGTGGGTTAGGGTATTTAAAAAAAAAAAATTATGGTAAAATTTTATTGTTTTAAATTGTTTTATGGTGGGTTGTACATCGCCCAGAGTGGCTGGGTGACCAGTCAGATGGGCGATTAATAAATTTAATTAATTAAATAAATAAATAAATAAATAGAAAAAAATGTGCAAAAGCTGGGTAACCACCAAATGCTCAGTGGTCAGGGGAGACTGGGTGGGACCAGGGGAAAGGGGGCATGTCCAGGGCAAGGGGGCATGGCCAACTGGGGAACCCAGGAGGGCCAGATTTCACCCCAGGCCTAAAGTTCTGCACTGGTCTTATATGTTTACCAGTGCATGTCTACTCAGATGTAAATCCTACCGAGATCAGTGGGGCTCTGTTGATTTGGTTTCCTCCTGCTCTTAATCACTGTTGTCTTTACATTATTTTTATTGAATTGTTTTATGTTATTATTTTTCTGGTTTTAACATTGTAAAGCACTTTGGAATTTTATAATGAATGGTGATAGGTAAATCCATAAAATAGGTAAATGTATATAAATAACATTTTGTACAGAGGAGCACTGGAAGTACTATAAGGCCTGAAATAATGATTCTCACCCCACAATGTCAATTTTCTTATCAGGACACATGCACAGTTGCAGTGATATGGTGATGTAGGGTGTGCTGTGTACGTAAAAGATAGAGAAATTATCTTTGTTGCTGGTTTCATTACGTAACTTGGGCTTTTTTTCCAGGGGTGTCGTATGAAGGGTTTCTGAGCTAGGATTTAAAGCACATGAACCACCAACCCAGATGCCGTTCTGTTTGGCCTAGAGGATGGATGTTATATGGGCTTATTGAAGTGCTAGTATATGGCTACCAAAACTGATGGCAAATTGTGTTGTCTTGATAGCTTGATATGAAAGTGAAATGGCCAAAATGGCCATGGAATTACCACAGAACAGCCAGAATATGTTTGTTTATAAAAACATTTCCACACTATCTTTTGGCCCTAAATACTGCAATACAATTAAAACCTGAGAACATTCAGAGCCAGAATAAACCCAACCAACAGCACTATAGCAAGCAAAATTAAAATACGCTAAAGACCCAATGGAATAAAAATGTGTTAACTGCCCATCCAAAAGGCAACAGAGAACAGGGCCAGTCTAACCTCTCTTGGGAATGAGTTCCACAATCGGGGTGCTGCCAGTGAAAATGCCCTGAGCACATCCCTACCAATCACACCTCTCTTGGCAATGGCATGCAGAGCAGGGCATCCAAAGGTGACCTTGCCCAATGGGCCGGCTCATGTAGGAAGAGACGACCCTTCAAATATCCCAATCCCAAGTCATTACAGGCACCCAAGAAGCGAGATTCTTATGCCACGCTGGGCTGAAGCCTGCAGGGCAGGAGGAGCAGTGGAGGCGATCTTTGCCTTTTTTCCCTTCTTTTTGCTAGACAGGCTTTTCAGGTTGTCTAATGAGGGAGCTTCAGAGGGGGAGGGGAGGAGGCTCAGGATAAATCATACCCTGGCCTCTCAGGTCTCTTCTCTTCCTGGCACCCCATTCCCCCCTCTCCAAGGTTGATTTTTCAACCTTGGAGAGGCAGCTAGTGTGTTCTTTTCCATGCCTGCTGGAAGGAGGCAGGGTTCAGATCTCCTACTGCCCTGCTAAGGTAGAAGCACTGTCTCCAGCCTCAGAGGTGGGAATCCAAGCCATCCTATGGTCTCTGGGACACCCACCCAGGGACCATAGGATTGCTCTGCCCAGATACTTAATGGGTAGTGAGCAATTTAATAGAATATTGCCTGCATGCTTTTACTTATATCTGTACAAGTAAAAGGGCTAGACTAGAAGCTTACTAAGAAAGAAAGAAAGAAAGAAAGAAAGAAAGAAAGAAGGAAAGATTAAGAAGTTGAATAGTCAGGAAGGCGGCTGGAATATCCCTGGGGACATGCCCCCAAAGGCTCCCTTTGGCTACAGCCCTGTTAAATCACTCTCCATAGAAATGTGTTAACTTGTTCCCTGTAGAATTCCAGAACTAACAGAGAATTGTAGACATAAAATATCTATTCTGTTCTCTGCTGAGCTATTAGATTCTGTTAGAAACACTAACATGGTTAAGTTTTTTTTTTTTTACATTGCAACCTGAAAATAAATGTTACCGATACACATTTTGACTTTTCTTCCTACTGGCTTGGTGAATCACACCCCAAAATGGATTGGACAGCTCTTCCCTTAATGGAAATGTTGGAACTGGGAAGTCTATTTGGGGTTCTTTCTTTCTCTTGCCTCCGAACAAAAGCTTAATAGTATCTTTACGGCCTTGAGCTATGTGAAAAGGGCGGCGGGTGGGGGGGGGGGGAAGGCTGGAAAACACGCTGTCGGTGAGGCCTTCAAAGCTTCCCATGTGCGTTCCACATTGTGGCCTGTACATGCTTTGATGTTCCTTCCCCCAACCCCACATGTAAAGACATTACGGTTGTTCTTCTTCTGAAAGAGGTGATTTTCAAACTCCACTGTTTTCAACTGAGGCAGGATTAGACTTGACCAGAGTATGCACCAGAGATAGTAAAACACCCACAATGCACCCCTCTACACATTTACTCAGAAATACGTCCCATTGCCTTCCATGGGACTTACTCCTGTGGAAGTATGTTCAGGATTGCTTCTCAGTGTACATCCCATGTTTGTCCTTTATACATTTCCTTTTCCTCCAGTTTCACTGTTTATTTCATTCACCCCCAAACCATGTGTATTTTTATCAGCAACTCAGGATAACTCTTCATGCATCTGGGGAAGTGAACTCTAGCCCACGAAAGCTTATGCCATAATAAATGCATTCATCTTTAAGATGCCACAAGACTCTGCTTTTGTTGCAGCACACTTACATGGCTACCCCGTCTGAAAAGTGTACATTGGGTCTCTTTTCTTAAATTTATAAAAATATTTCTCTGTGACAAACTGGTATATCCACACCTCCAACCCTGTGAGGCAGGACAGCTGGCCAGGCACCCTTTATGTATATTCCAGCAGTATTGCTGCCACCACTCACATGTTAATAACTTTTAGCTGGCACATGTGAATAAAGGCTTTTACACTTATAGAAAAAGGATAAGCCCTTTTTCCAGAGTTTCCTTTAAACTCCTTAAAACCCAGGTTAGCATGTATGCCAAATTGCCCAGTACATGAGTGAGGATAAGAGGCAAAGAATTAAATCACCTCCAGTTTCCAATTCAGTATCTCTCTTCAAAGAACCAATCAGAGAGAAGTTCAGAAATGGCTTGTTGCATTTAAAATAGAACAAAACATCAAACTAAGGACACAATCCTATGCATCTTTAGCCAGAAAAAAGGCCTACAAAAGGCCATGCTCTCTGAGGCATGCTGGGAGTTCTAGGCCTTTTTTCTGTCCAAACATACGTAGGATTGCACCTTAAAACTTACTGATCAGGATCCTAACAGTAACGCACCAAAACAGCTTACAGGTGGGTGGGTGGGGCTCTGTACCATGGCTTAATCTTGTCTTGCCTCTTTGCCAGCCAATTGGTGAAGAAGGAGGTTTCTTTCATAACCAAGGTATGTTTAGGACGGCTGGGAAGCTCCCAGAAAAGAAAATTAAAATTGCCCAATCAGTTGCCTGGGAGGACCGGCTTATGTGCTTCCTGCAGATACCTAACCAACATAAGGCTGAATCGAGGGACGGGGGGGACGGGGGAGCAAATGGCAGCCTGGAATAGGTAAAAAAATGCAGATTTTGGCTTATAGTCCCCTGGCAGAGTCCTTTGTTCAGAGGCATGTCCACCAGTCAGGCCCTCCAGGGTTTCTCTGGCCCCACCTCCTCCTCCCCAACCACAACTTATTTGGTGGTTTGCTGCCTTTAGTGTAGTTTCCCCATTCTAAAAGATTGAAATTAGGGCTCTGCAAATGGCTTCTCAAAATTCTCCAGCCTATTTGTGAGCAGAGAAATGGGGGGGGGGGGGAGAGACAATTTCACTGAATTGCCCCTAGGGGAGGAGAAATTCTCCAATGGTTTCTTACAGATAGGGCTCACTATTGACTGGTCTTATAGCACAACAACTTTCTTTTTTCCTAAGGGTTTTTGGTTTATTGCACTGCTGCAAGTGGCAACAGCATCAACTATGTTGAGGCTTCTTTTTTACTGAGGCAAAATTTTGAATTTCTTTTGGGTTTTGAGCTTACCTAATCATTGGAAGGACAGATACTGAAGCTGAAGCTCAAATATTTTGGCCACCTAATGTGAAGAGAAAACTCCCTGGAAAAGACCCTGATGCTGGGAAAGATTGAAGGCAAAAGGAGAAGGGGACGGCAGAGGATGAGATGGCTGGATAGCATCAGCGATGCTATGAATATGGACTTGAGCACACTCCAGGAGAGAGCGGAGGACAGGAAGGCCTGGCGTGCTATGGTCCATGGGGTCACGCAGAGCTGGACACGACTGAACAACAACAAATCACTTTGAGGTGGCCAAGGGTGCTGTGTATGTTCTCCCTCTTTTGCACACCTTTCCATTGCTCTGCAGCCTCTCAGCTCACTTGCCCTTCCTGAACTAAAAAGAACTCATGGGAGGAATTGCCTCTCGATGTCTTCCTCATGATGGCTTTAATTGAAGTGTGGGAAGCTGAGGAGGCTACAGGTTGCCACAGAGATGATTGTACAATGAATCTCTGTACACTCCATGGACACCTCATAAATAAAGCAAGCACAAGAACCCCAAACCCAACCCATGAGAATTTCTCCAAAATTTCTTCTCCTTTGAATTTCTTTTTGAAAACAGTTTCTTTTCTATCAAATTGAATGAGAATGGTTGAAAAAAATGTGGAAGAAATTTTTGGCACAATACTAATTGAAATACCTCTTAAGGCTTAGTTAATGGTAGTAAGAGCTTTAAGCTAAAACATGCTGCTATTTTGGGCCCTGCCCATCACTGTAACATGGACCCTTGAATCTTCTCCAAATAGGATTCGGCTCTTTGGCTGAAAGAGGCTCTGCATCCCTTCCCTACAGCATTCCTGCTGCCCTCAGGTACAGTGGAAGATACTGTCCCATCAGCTGTGTTAAACACAGATTCAACAGTCAGCTTCTGTTAGGGGTGTATGAAACCCCACTCACCTGCATCCACAGGGGGTCTGCCGGGGGGCCGATCTTTTCCTCCCCCCCCCCCGGAATCCTCCCCGGCCAGTGCCGCTCTGCGGTGACTCTGCAGAGCCGTCAGCTGGGCCCATCCGCAGCCGGACCGCCATCCGCTGCTGGGCCACTGCAGCTGCAAATGGCGTCCTGCATAGGGGAGGCCATTTGTGTCCCCCCTGTAGCCATGATAGGCTATGTAAATACTTACGTAGCCTATCACGGCAAAGAGCAGGGACGCAAATGGCGTCCGCTATGCTATTTGCATCTCTGTTCTTTGCTGTGATAGGCTACCTAAGTATTTACATGCCTATCCTGGCTAAAGCAGGGACACAAATGGTGTAGCAGATGCCATTTGCATCCCTGCTCTTCGCCGTGATAGGCTACGTAAGTATTTACATAGCCTATCATGGCTGAAGGAAGGACGCAAATGGCATCCCCTACGCAGGATGCCATTCGTGGCCACACACCGGAGCAGGAGACTGCAGCGGCTGGATCCAGACTCGCAGGAGGCAGGTAGGATCCAGTCCGCGGGGACTTCGCGGGGTGGCGGGGGGAGCAGTCTGTTCCACCACAGACTCTGGGGGGCCGGATTCTAAAGAATCCAGCCTTACTGGAGTCGGTTGTGGAATTCTCAGCCATCCCTAGCTTCTGTTAGGGATGTACGAAAGTCACTTACTGTTTCGTGGATCTGCTTCGCGGTGGGGGGGAGGTGCTCTGTCCCTCCCCCCAGAATCCTCGATTGGGGGGGGATGCGCTCTGTCCCTCCCCCCGGAGTCCTGCCCAGCCGGCTCCGCTCTGCGGGGATTCCGCAGAGCCGCCGGCCGGCTCTGCCCGCAGCCGGACATCCGGCCGCTGGGCAGCAGGGGCGCAAGTGGCAGCTACCGTAGCCGCCGCCGTTTGCGTCCCCGTATTTAACCGTGATAGGCAACGTATTTACGTCACCTATCATGGCAAAGTAAAAAAAAAAAAAGTGTACGCAAATGGCGGCGGCTACGGTGGCCACCATTTGCGTTCCTTTTTTTCGCCGTTTTAGCCTACGTAAATATTTACGTAAGCTATTACAGCAAAAAAAAAAAAGAGGGGGGAACACAAATAGCGTAGTGGATGCTATTTGCGTTCCCCTTGTTTTTGCTGTAATAGCTTACGTAAATATTTACGTAGGCTAAAACGGCAAAAAAAAGCAACACAAATGGCGGCCGCTGTAGCTGCTGCCATTTGCATACGTGGTTTGTTTTTTTACCTTGCCGTGATGGGCTACGTAAATACTTACGTAGCCTATCATGGCCTCCGCAGGGATGCAAAAGGCATCCCTGCATTAGCCGTGATAGGCTACATAAATACCTACATAGCCTATCATGTCTATGAAGAGGAAGCGAATGGCAGCCGCCATTCGCTAGTCGGTGTGGACAGCAGCAGGTAAGTGCTCCATTTCACAGGCATGTAGTGGGTTGGGGGCTCCGTTCTGGGCCCATTTCGGGGGGTGGGGGGGCTTCATTCCGCCACGGATTTCGGGGGGCTGAATGCACTGGCATTCAGCCTCACCGAGATCTGTGGCGGAATTCTCTGCCATCCCTAGCTTCTGTACATGGGATGGGGTGGGGGCACGAACTTGTCCTTTGCCTCAGGCAGCAAAATAGCCCTGCCAAAATCCACCAGCTCATTAGGCTGACGGTAGATAAGTCGAGTCACTGAACCAGATAGCAATTTCTTTAGTTAGCTACATTGTTTCCAAAATTTAATGCATTTTTAAAAGAAAACAAAAAAAATGATCTCAAAAGAAAGGGAGATGCATACGTAAATTGCACATATAACATAATTCTCAACCCTGTACAAAAGAGAAGCATAGGTAAATAAAAGAGCCTTTTGCCCATTTATAGTCCATTATAGTCTTTTCAGGATCCCTGGCTTAGGCCTGCAGTTAAATAAGACATAACATTTGAAACGTTATCCTCTGTAGTTAAGGCTTGACTACTGTAGGTCTATGCACAGGCTGTTCTTGTCATGCTGTTTCCTTAGGGAAGAAAGAACAATGGTATCTGGCCATCCTCTGCCGATTTCTCTTTGTCTGGGATGCAACATTCTGGGGCTTCTTGGAAAGCTGGCACAGAGCAAGCACATTCCTGATCAGTTCACAGAGTTCCACAAATTCCATAAATACAGCTCATGCACTGAAATAACCACCCCTGCTTCTCTAATAAATGCCAAGCAGTTAGGTAGGAGCTAGCTCATCAGACTGCTGGGAGGGGAGAGTCCAAGACATTTATGTTGCATGATAAGTATTAATGGGTAGATTATTAAACTAAGTTGACAGCATGTACTGAGTTAAGAGCCTACAGTCAGTCTTCAGAGAAGCTGGCCCACATTTCTTGGTCCACCACTACTACTGCTGTTAGGACTTAATGTGTCTTAAGTGCCAATCATGTGCTATTCCAGGGCTGACAGTGGTGATGTGTAGGGATGTGGGGCAGCTCTGTTAGACTGTTATAGCAAATGACAACAACAACTACAACAACAAAGAGGTGTTTAGGGCACAATCCTAGGCACATTTAGACAGAAATGAGTCCTACAACTCCCAGCACATGTCCTGCTGTATATTGAGTCTTGGCCATTTGCAAGCAAGTACAGGCAAAAGGAGAAGGGGACAGCAGAGGATGAGATGGCAGCATCAGTGATACAATGAATATGGACTTGAGCACGCTCCAGGAGAGAGCACAGGACAGGAAAGCCTGGTGTGCTATGGTCCATGGTGTCACAAAGAGTCAGACACGACTGAACAACCGAACAACAACAACAGGGAGTGATGCAATAGAGTAGTCAAATTGGCATGGTCAAGCACACAGGTTTCAGCCCAAGGAAGTTGAAGGTAAAGTAGGAGTGGTCAAAATCTAGACACAGGTCAGAACACAGGCAATCAATCAGGCAACAAGGAACAGGCAGCAGCAGAAATAGTTAAGATACCAAGCAAGAGGTCAAACACATTAAATCAGTCAGGTACCTTACACAGCCTAGAAGCAGGGTCACTGAGCAGTCCAAAAGGTCAGGAAACAGAGCATCAGTCACAGGACACAATTCGGGAGGCAAAGCACATGGCAGAGACTGGATGGACCAAGATATTCTAACACTAGCTGGGTTTCCAGTGAAGGCTTTTAAGCTCAAAGCCAACCAGACCCCACCCAAAGCTCAGCTGCAGCAATCAGAGCTCACATTCCAAAGCCTACTCCTGAGGAGTCCCTTTCTCCTGAGGAGACCTTTTCTGGAGGCGAATTCTCCTTCACACAGGAGCCCTGCTAGCCTGTCGCTTGAGGAGATGATGCCCCCTGAGATCAGGAGGTGGCTTAGCCTCTGCCTCAGAGGCAGAGTCCCTTTCTCCTGACAGGGATGACCCATGCAGCCACTTCCTCTGAGGATTCAGGCTCCTATGGGTCTGGTGACAGTCCCTGGTTTGGGGCACCCTGGGCTTCTTGGGCCTCTGGCTCCTCTCCTGAGGAGGGCTTGTACAGTTAGGGCATGACAGCACACCCCACTCAGCATGGCTGGCTGGGGCATGCTGGGAATTGTAGGACTTTTCCCATCTAAACTTGCATAGGATTGCACCCTTAGATACTGTAAATCAGCCTTCCCCAACCCGGTCCCTTCTGGATATACTGGACTTGGGAGATGCAGTTGGACACATCTAGGGAGCACCAGTTTGGGAGAAGGCTACTATAAATAACATTTTGCATTTATATAGCACTTCCAAATGTTCAAAGCACTTCACTTACCAAATGTCAGGGATGCAGAACATCAGTTTCAGGGGTCAAATCCAGCCTTCCTGCCCAATCTGGTCCTCTAGAGTTCTGCAAATGGTCACACCCCCTTTCCCCCAACCATCAATCATTGGGTGGTTTCACATCTTTTGTGCCATTCTTTCCCAATCCTAAAAGAAGGAAATGCCTCTCCTAAGGCTCAGTTATTGCCAGTGGGAGCTAAACTAAATGATGCTGGTCTTCTTTGGCTTTGGGGGACCACCCCTTTTATCTTTGGCCCCACCCATCACTTGAATGCGGCCCCCCAGAGCTTCTTCAAAATGGAATTTGGCCCTTGGGCTGGAAGAGGTTCAACACCCCTGCTGTATGTTGTAATATTTAAAATAACCCTGTAAAGTAGGTCAAGTGTTAGTATTGCAGATGGTGGGCTGAAACAGACGGAAAAAAGATGTCTCCAGCAATGCATGTTTTGCCTTCCTTCCCTTGTGGAACTCCAGGTAGTGTACATAGAGTTCCCTAGTGACCTCCCATCCAGACAGTGGCTGGAGCCAGATCAGATTCCACAAAGCTGCTGTCTCTTCAGGCCATGCCTTGGGAACTCACATAGTGAGCTTGTGGCAGAAGTGAGATTCAAACCAAGGATGCTCTAATTTGTAACTCAGTCACTTTGCCACACCAGCTCCCATGACAGCCAAGAAGTGCAATGGTGCATGCCCAGAAGATCAGCCTAGGGGTTGGGGAATGGAGTGGACATGTCACTCATGAGGAGATGTGTGTGTTCCATAGCCAGAGAAAATAGGGTCTCAGGGCATATGATGCAGCCACTTTGCTGAAGCTAAGCAGGTCTTCATCTGCTCTGTACCTGGATGGGAACCCATGTAGGCCACCTTGAATTCCAGAATGGAAGAAAAGCATGTTATAAGTGTGCTAAATGTAAAATGTGCATCACTCTCAGTTGGATCAGACCCAGAAGAAGCTTGTGTTTCAAACTCCTTCGATGCTTCTTTGAAACACCAGAAGTGTCTCCTAGGAACAGAGGTGTCAAGAATGGCGATTAAGCAGTTTGTCCATTTATTTACTTGTAATGCCTTGGACTGAACCCCCTTCATGTGAACAGAAGGTACTTTCTTACTCACATGCCTCATGCATCCCTTGAACAGCTGTTTTGATGGGATTCCAACCTTCTGCAGGGCTTTTTGGAGGCATGCGCTGTGTGTGTGGGTGGGTGGGTGGGTGGCAAGGAGTGAGCAGAAATGCCCTTTTCCATGAGCAGAATTAATTTCATGCTCTTTCGAATGCAAGGTTTATATCCAGCCCCCGTTTCCCCAGGTGCTCAAGGTGGCAAATATGGGGGCTATCCCATTAAATTCTCACAACAACCCTTTGAGGTATGCATAGACTGAGAGAGTGTGCAACTTGTAAATGAATGGATGTGGACAAAATTGCAGGATATACCAGTTGTCTGGGAAGTAAAGGATCTCTCAAAGGATTTGGGGAACAAGTGCTTAGGAAGTCTTTGTGCTTTCCAGATGGATATGTATGTCATTAAATCTTATTCTTTCTTAAACAACGACAATATAACCTGATCTTAGAAATCACCTGACACCTAGATGACATAGAAGTGTCACTGATTTCAGATTCAAGAAACCCAAACAATTCAACAGATTTTAAATATTTTGTTTAAGAACCAAAGGAAATAAAATCTTACCATACACCCCCTTGTCAGGGTAATGAGTGCTACAAAGTTGTGATCTCAGGCCTGAGCTGGCCAGATGATGAACAGAGAGAGAGGATGGGGAAGCTATACAGGCTGGAAACAGCCAATTATCTATATAGACTCTCTACAAAATATCCCAGCCTAATTTATGACATGCCTTTCCAAGCTGAAACTGCCACCAAGTGCTCATTCGTCAGATGAAAGGCAAAAGCTTTTATTCTATTCAGGTTGGAATAAAATAAACCACTTACAGTCGGAGACTATTTTGCCATGTGTTTCATAGGAGGGTGGAGAAGGACTGGCAAAGACATCAGGGTCATATTCCAGCCTCCCTACACAGAGGGTGGTTCTTCCTTTTCTGGTGACACCAAAAAGATTAGCCCAGCTCAGTGTGCCACAGCCTTACTGTGCTCTAATAGCACCGTGTGGGTGTAGGTATCAAGGTACGTGTTGAAAGAAACCCTTGAAGCATGGGTGTCACTGACAATGACCCAGGCTTGACAACAGACATAGGGTTTGATCCAGATTTAAGTGTATGCAGCTGAGCTGGTGGAAGCAAACTCCCCCATGCCCTCCTCCCCACGGCAGCCCCTCCAGTCCCCTGAAAATGCTACACAGAGGATTGGGGAACCTTGCTGAATGGGTTGAGCTGTAGAGGGGGGAAGGGGGAAAAGGGGGACCCCCAATATCATGTGAGGGCACCTTCTGTCTACAGAAGGACCCAACCCAATGTGAAAGAAATTCACAGTAAATGAAAGTCTTGAGACCAGGCTATCCGAAAGACTGAGGCTGCCAAGATTTTAAGATCTTCAGGGGAGGCCCTTCTCACAGTCTCTCCCCCCCCCCCCGCCACTATCAGAGGTGTTTTGATGGCTGGGGCATACTGGGAATTGTAGGACTTTTTTCTTTCTAAACATGCATAGGATTGCACCCTCAACAATCTTAGGTGTCCATGTGTATTACTCCAGTGGTGACGCACACAATTTCTCTTCCTCACCCCCCAATTACCATTTCATGCTTTTAGAACTACTTCTACATTCCCAATATTTTAGAATAACAACAGAACTGTTTGCGAGCCCTGATTAAAAAAAAAAAAAATACTCTGAGCATGTGCAGTTTTACATTGTAAACTCACTTAAATCCTAACACCATCATGAATGCAGGAATAAAATGGAGTTTGCTTCTGCTGCCCTGGTGACCTCATCATCCTCCCACTGGGGGGGGGATATTGGGGGAGCTGGCCTGAGGGGTCCAAATGTCCACCCTGGCTGCACCACTGAACATGGTTCCTAGAAAGTAGTTCTTAGACTGGTTTTGTTTGGCTTGTTCTTTTCAGATCATCACATAAGCCACCACTTCGGAGGATGTGGCTATTCTGGTTGGCTTGTTCTTTTGACTTGTTCTTTTTGGCTTGTTCTTGTTCTTTTCCGATCATCACACAAGCCACCACATCGGAGGATGGCTGTGGTATGGGGAACACTTGCAGCTGGCTTTGGTTTTGCAGTTTCACCCCCCTCCTCCTCTTTAACTGAACTTATTTAGCACCACCTGTGAAATAATGTTATATAATAAAGTACCTCTAAGCATGTACAGAGCACCTTTCTTTCACCACTGGGCAGTTGTGGCCTGTTACTAGACACACAGAAAGAAGTAGCAAGGATTTTCTTCCTTGATAGAGGGCATGGCTCCAGTGCTCAAATTAGGGCGGGGCGGGGGGAGAAGGAACTTTTTGTAATAATCCCCTTGCTACTGTTTTTGGAAGGCTACAAGGGAGGCGTGATTTCAATAAAATGGGAAGAGTCAGGGGTTAAGGCTTGTAGAGTTCATTCTGGGAGAGCTTCAGCTATTGGGCAGTATAGAAATATAATCAATCAATCAATCAATCTCCCCACATCAATACACATAGTCCCAGCTCTGCATAGCTTCCACGTGAGCCTTAGCCCTGTCTCTTTTTTAGGAATTAAATACTGCCCAGACCTCCTGTGACAGCATTTTGAAACCACAGTCCAATTTTTAAAAGAATAAGCTTATTGCTTGCATTGGCACTCCTATAAAGACTTCCAAATCAAAACGGAACCATTGTATTTCTCTGTGATCCAACAGAAGTATATGTGTACGCACGGAAAAAATGTATATGCATAGCTGGGTTTTTTCTTTGAACTTTCCATTGTAGCCTGTTCACTGCAAAGTAGAAAGCCAATTTTTCATTTTCAGTGTTTGAAGTTTGAACATTTCACTGGCTTAGGCCAGAGGAGTTGATCAGTGCTAGGTTTTGGGTTCCACAAAACTCTTCAGTAGGCCTGCTGAGGAATTCTGTGAAATTGAAGAGCCTGCACATTCCTAGACAGCTTAACTTGGACCAGTGCAAGATCCATTTTAGGGCTGCCAAATTGGCAAGTCAGACAACTCTTTCTGCCTTTTAAAGCTGCTGTTGTTGACCGTAAAGCCTAGGATGGGAGATGCTTCTTTGCTACTGCTGCCATGATGAAACAAAAGCTGATGGGGAATGGGGACTTGGGTTCTTATGTGAGGGATACTTAAGGCAGGGAGCATCATTCCCTCCATTTCCTGGGTTCAGGCTCTGAGCGCCATTGCTTATATAGTTGAAAAGGGTTCCAACCATGCACAAGAGAAAGGTAACAGCATACTTGGGGGAACCCCAAGGTTTGCAGAAGTACCCCAACAGAAGGGGAAAAAAACTACCTACGGGGGATGGACCCCCAAGAACAGCCCAAAGAGGACTGAGTAAGCACAGTGGGCACAGAATGATGACTGACTGAGGATGGAAAACCAGGGAGGGAGGGAAGAGAATGGAATGGCTGGAATCCTGAACAGGGAGGGAGCACTCCACACTGCAACACTTGTTGCAGTTCCCACTTGCCTCTGTTAGAACTCTTAGATCCGCCAGCTGTGCCCTGCCTGAGCATGGCGTGTGGACGGCCAGTCTACAGCCGTGTACCTGCCTGGCATCAACATAATTGCCCCCTTGCTTGGCTGCTGTGTCTTGTCTCCCTCAGATGAGAATACAGACCCTTTCTCTCTCCCGCCCCCTGCCCGCCCCCCCCAATGACCCTCTCTTAATCTTTCTTTGACACTGGCAATGGGGCAGTATCAGCCATGCAACAGCAGCAGCCACTACCTCTGACTACTTCCCCAGCCCCAAACCTGCCTTTTAAATGGGAAAAGAGTCTCCCAGCTGCCAATCTGCAGCCCTAGTTCCCATCAGGGTAGTAAACCTGCATCAGGCCTCTAGCACTTCTGAGAGGGCATTGCTCAGCCTGGGAAAGATTAAGGCCCAAGGCCCATAGGACATGAATCCACATAAAATGTGCACATGCTATGCACATTTAGAAATAATCACAAGGATTTATTTAAAATTGGCAGAAAGCAAAGCCAACCAATTAACTGACCATCCAAATCACATAGAATAAAATAAATTATTTAATTAATTTGCATCACAGTGCCCAGATCATCCTAAATCAGTAGTTCCTCTTCAGTTACATGAATTTGCAATAGCTGTGAACAGGAGTGAAAAAAAATGCACAAAAAGGAGTGACTGGTCAGTTTTTCAAGAGTTCTTTTAAACAGCCTCCCCCCCCCCCCGCCCCATGCAATGAAGCATAGAGGTGGGGGGGGGGAGCCTCCAGTAGCACCAATAGAATTTTTTTATATGCTTAATTGCCATGTGGGGGAGGTGTTGCAGCATGTGGGACAGCAAGGTTAACCCTTCCCTCCCCAGCTGTGATCCCCCTTGAAAACTGACACAGCAATTAAGCTGAGGAAAAAAAGCTTCCACTGGCACCAGTCGGCATTCAGGTCTCTGGGTAAAAGATCTGGAGCCCTGGTAAACAGGTTGCCAGGGCTCCAGATATGGGCCCAGGCCTAGCAATGCCCCACTCATGAATTAACCTTCCTCCATGGGGAAAGAAGTCCCCACATATAGAAAACTAGGTGTCAAAGAGAAGGTGAGGCTAAATCCCTCAACTCGTTCTGATATCTAGTTTTCTCTGTGGAGAGGTTTGCTTGCTTGTTTGTTGTAAATAAAAACCAATGGTACTGCCCAGACACAGGTTTGCCACTTCAAATGACAACTAGGCCTAATTTGTGGCCCGTTCTCTGCAGACCTGGGTACCACTTATACAGGGCTGGCCCTACCATTAGGTACAGTGAGACAGTCACCTCAGGCAGCAGATGGTGGAAGGCGGCAGCAAGGTGTTGGAGGAGGGAGAGGAGGAGAGAGCGCTGTGTGCCACGTTGCCTGCCCTGCCCCCTAAGAAAGCCTGCTGCTTCCATTTGTGGTGGATGATACTGTCCCATTGCCAGTGTCAAAGAAAGATTAAGAGAGGGTCATTTTGGGCATTATTTTGTCCTTTGCCTCAGGAAGCAAAATGTCTTCAAGCCAGCCCTGCCCTTATAAGCAAGTCCATTTCAATGGGTTCATACAGACCTCCCTTTGGATGGGGCTAGGCTCAGAGGCCCGCTTATCTCCAGTGGTTTTACCAGCAGTGATATTCTCTCTGTTGGCTTGAGCTCTATCCGGTATGAGTCCCGCTGGATCCACATAACAAGTTTTCTCCCCCCGCCACCTTCCAACCAAACCCACGTCTTCTGGTATTCCAAGCAATTATATGGTTTTTCTATTGGGATGATCTGTCAACAGCTTCTGGAAACAGCTTATTCATCTTCATTAGGGCTCCAGCGATATGTCATTCCCAGAGAGAAGGAGGGAAAGAGGAAGCCAATTTGGCTGGGATGATCAGGGAGCGAGGTCACACTGTTAGCGGAAGACTCGGTGGGTGTGAGCAAGGGGGATCGGCCCAGGGGTTATTTGCATGTCAATGGACCCTCCACTCCCCTGGGAATTGGTGATCCCTCATCCCACGCCTTCTCAACCCCTCCCTGCCCCCAGATCTGAAGCCTGCTGGGAACAGCTCCAGCATCCCATCCAAAGAGGTTTTAGGCTGCATTCCTAAGCACGCTTACTTGGAAGAAAGTCCCACTGGTATGAATGGGGCAACTTCCAAGTAAATGCATTTAAGAAGGGGGAGGGAGAAACAGGACTGAAATGGAAGCAATAGCTGGCTGACTTCGTTGGATGCCTCTTATTTCAGTGGGGCAGTGGATCTGTTCTGGGTTTCAGTCAGAACTCTAAAGGAGCTGTCCAAAGTGCTGAAGCCTATCTCCAAAATGGGCTCAGTACCTTGGATAGCTCCTTTAGAGTTCTTACTGAAACCCAGAACAGATTTACACCCCACTGAAAGATGAGTGTCCAGCCTCCATTGCTCTTATCCAGTGGCCTCTAGAACAGGAAAATGTCTGCCACATAACAATGCAATCCATATCACTCAGAATTAAGTTCCACTGAGTTCTATGGGGCCTACTCCCAAGTAAGTGTTATATAGGAGTGCAACCTAAGAGTGCAATCCTATTTGTGTCCGCTCAGGCATAAGTCCTATTGAATTCAATGGGAGTTACACTCAAGTGAGGGTGTACAGCAGCCTACATCTGTTAG
Source organism: Heloderma suspectum (assembly GCF_057233095.1). Lineage (NCBI taxonomy): Eukaryota > Metazoa > Chordata > Lepidosauria > Squamata > Helodermatidae > Heloderma > Heloderma suspectum. The sequence continues at coordinate 79,038,056 of NC_139462.1, forward strand.
TCCTTCAGGTGCCACAAGATGCGTTTCTGTGTTCATCTGGAAAGAAATTCCACTTCCCCCTGCTGTTCTCCTAACCACAAAGGGAGCTTGTAACAAAACTGAGCGGGGAGATTCTCAAGATCCCCCCCCCCACGCCAATGGATTTGGGATCAGCAGAACATTACTTCCCACTATATGTATACAGAACAAGGATGATGAATATTTACCTAAATCAATAAGGCACAATCCTATGCATGTTTAGACAGAAAAAAAGTCCTACAAGAAGGGGAATGCTGGGAGTTATAGGACTTTTTTTCTGTCTAAATATACATAGGATTGAGCTCTAAGGCTGCGATTTTAATCACATCTGCTTAAAGAGTACATCCCATTGCACTCAATGAGACTTGTCCTCAAGTCAACATGCAGCACGTGCGTGTGCTTTACTGAGGTTTTCATGAGGTCCTATTCACCTTGTACTCAGATATTCTCTTCTGAAATCTCTCCCACTCATCTCTTGTTTTGGAAAGTTCCCTTCTTCTATACCTCGATTCTAAGTCAGAGTACTGAAGCGAGAATGTTGGCAAGCAACAGCTTCACCATTAACACCTTTGTGGAGACTTTTCCCCAGTGCCGACAGGGTGTTTCGAAGTGATTACTGCAGTCCTTCCATTGTGTTTTGCCCTTCGAATCACTCTCTGGAGAGTCCCGCAAGAACTTCGGAGTTGGCAGCGTCCTCCCCCAGGGTTGAACGTTTGCAGTGCCAAAGTCCTGTCCATTCACTGCCGCTGCATTGACAAAAGAAAGCGGTGGGTGGCGCTCGAGGTCCCTCGTCATCCTCATTAACCCGAGGGATGCTTGTGTGCCAAGGACAGACTCAAACCGTTAAGGGAGACCACAGCATAGAACTGGTCAGCTGGAAGATTGATAGAAAAAAATATATTATTTTTTTAATCGGGTGCTTTCCCAGAAGATAACTGCTATTAAAAATGCTCCCTAGATATCTCTGTCTCTTTCCTTTCTCCTTCAGGAATTCGAGCTGAAATTCTAGGAAATGCTGTCCTTGGGTAAACAACAGATACATATGATAAACCCAGACTGTAGGGAGGATCACTGCAGAGGATGGGATTAGATTATATATAAGAAGCAGGATTTGCTCATTTAGGGAATGTAACATTAATAGAACTTTCCCTCGATTTAGCTGTGTGCTTGTGAGAGAATTTCATTCAAGAGAAAGAAAGTAAGTTTTTGTTGTTGTTGCTGCTTCTGTAACCAGTTCTTTAGAACACATATATAAACAGGTGGAACTGTGGGGCAATTCAGAGTGAGGGGAAGAATTTGAATTTTCACCCCGTCCATCAAACAAACAAACAAACAAATGAAAAGCCTCCCCCTGCCCCCATGTAGAAAAGTAACACAGCTGTGAGAAGGCTATGCTACACTCTTTCTCCCTCTGTGCTAGAATACTGCATGTAGGGAGGTGTCGACCTCAGAGGAGAATACAAAACTATAGTCTAATGGTACACATTCAGCAGAATTGAAGCGTTACTCCCAAGACGGTAGAATGATAGTACCATTTCAGAAGACAGACTGAGAAATGGCATTTTAAAATCTGTCCTAAATAAACATATCCCTGCAAGGAGAATAATAGCGCATAATGGAGCAGTTTGGGCTAGGACTTTTGTCCTGGATGAGGTAGTTTTATTGTCCTTTGGGGCTGTTGTTTTTGACAGGCTCCCACTTCAGTTCCAGGCCCAATTCAAGGTTCTAGTCTTACAATGCAACCCTATGCATATCTATTCAGAAGTAAGTCCATTAAGTATGCATAAGATACAGGCTCTATCTTTAAAGCCCTTCATGGTTTGGGACCTCGGTATCTGAAGGATCGGTATCTGAAGGATCGCCTCTCCCTATGTGTACTTGACTACCCGTGCCTTGAGATAATTGGCTGAGGCCTCTTTCCCAGTGCCATCGAGGTACAAGCGGTGACTGTGAGAGACAGAGCCTTCTCAGCAATGGTCTATTTGTTTTGGAAAACCCTCCTGAGAAAGGCAGCCTGGGATTGACTTTCATGGTGTGTGTGTGTGTGTGTGTGTGTGTGTGTGTGAGTGAGGAAGGGACAGGGAAAGCCCTTTTAATTTTCCCATGCCTTTTAAACTTTTATTGTGATGTAGATTAGCATTATTTAGTTTAGTCTGAAGTTTAACAGTTTTCCTTCCTGTTGCAGTGCTGTGGCGTGTTTTTGTTTTTTGCGCACGTTCTCTCTCGGGTTTTAAAGAGATTTGTTTGATTTGATACCTGTGCTTTTGCTACTCGGGTAAATTGCATTTTACCCAACTGTGATTTGTAACAATGACAGTCTTTTACCTTGTACTCCACCCAGAGAACTACTATTATAGGCCTGCTTATAGGCTGACTCGCTGAATGCATAAATACAACATTGCAAGGAATTTTACTTACATCATGGGAGAGAGCATTTTAAAATGGCAACCTGCACATCTGCTGCCTGCAGATCATACTACCTCGCAATTCTACCCATCGCGAAAATCCATCATACTACCTCGCGATCCTACCCGCCCACTCTGCTGCATGTGTAGCCCAGGCTTAAGATCTGCAGTCGAAAGTGATACTGTCCAGAATTCGAGCACTTCATTCTATATAAACTGTAGATCGACTCGTGGACAGCCATTAGCTTTGCTCTCTGAGGGTTTGTGACCGGTTGGTCACTTTTTCTCCAAACAAGGAGAGTGTTTCTTTCCCCCTCCTCTCCCATATCCGGGGAAACTTCCTGCGTTTTGCCCCTTCCTCTCCGCGATCGGTGCAGATCCGGGCATGCAGACAGTTTACGAACGAACCAGCAATTCAGCATTACCACACAACCAGACCAGGTTCCTGAATCGATTAGCAAGTAACCTATTCAGCAGGAATTAAACACACTCACGATTATATACTCAGACTTCCACCTCTTATCTTGCACTTGTGCACATCTGTAACGGCATATTTCTGTAATTAAGAGAGAGAGAGAGAGAGAGAGAGAGAGTCAAGGACGCCCAAATCGGTTTTCAGAGACAGTCAAACATAATTATCCCCCAAGCTAAGGGATTCAAGGCAATGTCGTGCTGGAATCAACCTCCTTTCAAGATTCACTAATGATCATACGATTCATTTGCTTCCTTAATCCTAAAAACCTTGCAAGTAAATAACACTGCCCATTAACCACCCCCCTTAAAAAAAACAAAAAAACAAAACCCTAGCCAGCGGAATAACCAACATCTGAATACATTTATGAGCTTGTTGAAATAGCATTGCTCAGTCCCATTTACGCCCCTGCAGTCTGCTGAGGCATTCAGACGAACGGGGAGACAGAAACCGAAAACGTCCATGCGGCTCTATAGAACACTGGGCAAGTGGAAGAAAATTGACATCCTTGTCAATTCCTCCTGCCTTTGCCAGTAGAATTGGATACCTACCCATCCTTTGTCCTGATTGATTTCATTTCTCAACCAGACGAGCTCTTAGGCAGTCATGAATCAGGAATGACCCGAAGCAAATGCCCGAGCTCTTTCACCGATCTGAGGAAAAAGGCTTTAAAAGTGCAATCTATATACGTTTACTCAGAAGTGAGCCCCTTGAGTTCAATCGGGCTTATTCCCAGGAAAATGGGCATAGGATCATAGCCTTAGTGGCATTTGGTGCATGGGATGGGAAAGACTTCAAATCTTGCCTTGTGCTCACCGCTAGGTTTTTCCTTCACTCACATCACAACCAATCAGGGCTGCTTAGAGCAAAATTGGAACACACTGATGCACAACCAATCAGGGCTGCTTAGAGCAAAATCGGAACACACTGATGCACAACCAATCAGGGCTGCTTAGAGCAAAATCGGAACACACCGATGTCAGAAGAGGAGGAAGAAAGTATTATTTGGCACCTGTGTAGGCTTATGGGTTCAAGGTCATACTTCCCTTATGCAAATCTGTGGTGTGAACACATCTAGAATACTGCATACAGTTCTGGTCACCACACCCAAAAAGAATATGGTAGAGTTGGAAAAAGTGCAGAAAAGGGCAAGTAAAATTATCAAGGGGCTGGAGCATCTCCCCTATGAGGAAAGGTTACAACATCTGGGATTGTTCAGCTTAGAAAAGAGGCGACTAAGGGGAGACATTATAGAGGTGCACAAAATTATACATGGTGTGGAGAAAGTGGATAGGGAGACATTTCTCTCTCTCTCTTGTAATACTAGAACCAGGATCATCCCATGGGAGATTCAGGACAGATTAAAGGAAGGACTTCTTCACACAGCACATAGTTAAACTATGGAATTCACTTCCAAAAGATGTAAGGATGGCCACTAATTCAGATGGCTTTAAAAGAGGATTGGACAAATTCCTGGAGAAGGCTATCAATGGCTACAAGACCTGATGGCTATGCTACCTTCAGTATCAGAAGTATGCCTACATACACCAGTAGCTGGGGAACATGAGGGGGGAGGGTGCTGTTGCACTCATACCCTGCTTGTGGGCTTCCCATAGGCAGCTGGTTGGCCACTGGGTGAACAGAATACTGGACTTGGTGGACCTTGGCTGATCCAGCACAGCTCTTCTTATGTTCTTATGGGTAATCTGGGACTGTTCATATAACTTTTGACTTTTTCAAATGTTTGGGACAATTCTAATAGAAGACAGGGGCTTCCGCCAAACTCTCTGGTAGCTACAGTGGAGCAGTTAGGTAATTTTAGACTCTGGACAAGGATTTTACTGGGCCCTCTTTATAGTAATGTGTATTACATCCCTTACTTAAACGTGGTTATCCAACCATGGGTCTTTTGAGGGACTTCCTGCTTATTCTGCTGAATGGGGCCCTGGACAGGCCCTGCCCTGACAGCCCTACTGTGCGATAGGAGTGGAATCCACTGTGCACACAGGCATTCTTTTCTGTATTATCACTGCCATGAGAAAAGGTTCCGGGACTGAGCAGTGGAGGCTGGTTGCTCCTTTGTCAGTGGGTCAGTGACTGGGTTTCAGTCAAAACCAGCCAGAACTCTAAAGGAGATATTCAAGGTGCTGAACCATTTAGAGTTCTGGCTGAAAGCCAGTGCGGATTCACAGCCCCACTGACATCTGAGCCACCAGTCTCCACTGGAGTTCAGCCTTAGATCAAATGGTGCCCTGAGTTTAGGACACCGCCTGGATTCACTTACCACATCACTGGTATGGAACTGCAGCTTTAGGCTCAACCCTACACACCCTTATGTGGGAGTAAGTCCCATTGAACGCAACTGGACTTACTTTCGAGTAAACATGAATAAGGTCCGGCTGCAAATGTGCTTTTAGGCTGTGTTGGATTCTGTCCTAAATCAATTTGAATCCGTGGACATTCCTTCCTGGTAATGGGTTTGGGATTGGGGTGTTAAGTTTCACTGTTAAATTGAGAATGATGTTCAGTAGCTGCGTTTCTGCCATATAGGCTTTCGGATTTGCCTTTAGCTGCCAGCTAATGTATCGTCTAAAGGTGGATTAGAATCGCGCAGTGCTATCAGATCCAGTGATACACCGTCAGCACCAGCAGCAAATCGCCGTAGCTCCATAAATAAGCTCAACAACCCTCTCATTTCATCCGGACTGATTTGGGACTTTAGTTCCATGGATTTCAAGAAAAGGTCTTTAGGATAGGAGTGCCAATCTGTAAAATCTCTCCTCGACTTTGACCCTGCTCTGTCATCACACACACAGCCGGTACAGTTAGGAACATAGTGAGTCTGCCTGGTACCAGGTGATACTCCCTGTCCCTTGAAAGGATTGGGACATCAGTTAGTCCTGACTAAGTCCCATTCATACCAGTGGGTCTACTCTACAAAGGAGGAAGTACGGGGGGGGGGTTCACCCACTGAGCTAAAGTCTCTCCTGTGTTCCACAACTGCCAGCAGGGGATCGCTGCTGCTGACTCTATCTGGCTGTTTGGCCTTTTCATTTGGATATTCCAGTGGTGTGTTTGGCAAGAGTCGGCGCTGTGAGAGAACAATCCGATGATAGGATTTGACCCAAGGAAACCCATAGCAGAGAAACTGGAGACCTGCACTCCAGATGTCCTACGATGTCAGAAACATTTCAGAAACTGAAACAATCATAGCCTCCCTCAATCTGGAGCGCACAACAAACATCTGCCGTTTGCTTGTTGTAAGCCACCGTTTACTTTCAGCCAATCTGTCAGGTTTTCTGTATTACGCGTCCTTTTTATCCGTGGGATATTACAGGGGTGGCTCATCACAGCTTCCCCCACCCTACACACACACACACACACACACACATATATGCATGAGAGAGAGAGAGAGAGAAGGAGGGACATTCTCCCGCCCCACACTCGCATTCAGCTAATAGTAAATCTACACCAGAAAGAATTAGATGGGAAGAATAGCCAAAAATCCTATTTTGTTTTTACCAAACTCTTTGCAAAGGGGGGTGGGCATGGGGTGAGCATCCCAGGAATTAAAAGAAAGGCACACTGATATTCATAAGATGCATTGCGTCCAATGGGACTCACTCCCAAGTAAGTATGCATAGGACTGCAGCCTTCGTCTTTGTCCTTCAATTCAATAGGCAATTTTAGTTAGCCCTGTCCAGCTAGAATAAGGGTGGGCAAGTTGTGGCCCTCCAGATGTTTTGGCCTACATCTGCCATCATCCTTCACGATTGGCTATGCTGGCTAGGGCTGATGGGAGTTGTGGCCCTCCAGATGTTTTGGCCTACAACTTCCCCACACCTGAACTAGAACCTAAAAGCTGGGTTAATGGGAAACTGAGTTTTGTTTTCAAATAGGATAACTAACATATTACCTTTGTCATTGAGACCAGTTAAAGATCACAACACAGTGAAGCTAGCTTTCCAGTTTCACAGGAGTCTTCCTCAAGCTCGAAGTTAAGCAAAAGAAAAGCATGCGCGGGAGGGGGTGGACGAGGTAAGGAAGGGAGAGAAACAGACGTTGCTGGTACAAGGCATAGCAAAAGCTCTTGTCTGTTGTATGTGCCAGTCTCAAGATAGCGATTCTGGACTTTTGCCCGCCCTGAAAAAGCTGACAGGTTGCCCCAGAGCACACTGGGACAAAGAAACAATAGCCACTCTCCCTTCAGAAATATAAACGCCAGCAGTTCGTGGAATCTTTCAGCAGTCATGGGAATTCAAGGGTCTCTTGTAAGGGACAGAGAACAAACATAGAAAAAGGTGGTTAGTCCTTATGTTAGCAGAGGTGGAAGTTAATTTCAGATAAAGCACTGAGTATTGAACCCATAAAAGCCGAACTGGGTGTTGTCACTAGTTAGAGGACAGGCTATTTCCCCCTTAGACGCAGTAGGTGTACTTAGGTAGGTAGAACAGCATCATCTTCTTCCAGTTCTAAGATTCCGCTCCTGGGTGGCTTAATTCACTATTGTCCCAAAATTGACAAAAAAATGCAGGCACTTTATCAGTATATTAGAAGAAAAAGAGCAAGAGAATAGCAGTTGCTTTGGGACAGCCAGTCACTGGGAACAAAGTCAACTCACCGGTCTGTAAAGAATGTCCCGAATCTCCGTCTCAGCAGTATCACGTGTTGCAAAAAGGACTTTTATCGTATTCCCGCTTCTAACAGCAGCGTGTTTTTTTTTTCTCCTCTCTCCGCCACCCCCACCCCTTTTTACCATAGAGTATGAGTAAGAACTTCCAGAAGGCTCTGTTGCAGCAAACCAACAAAGGATCTGTTCTATGAAACTCGGAAACTAGCGCGCTCTTTTGTGGCTTGAGTCGGTCCTAATAACGGCATTCTCTCATTTACCCTGTTTGGATCCCACCCCCGCCTTAAATCCCCTGAATTCAACAACCAACCTGCTTGCATTTCTGCTCCTTAGCCTATTTTTGCTTTCAGCGTCCGAAAAGTTTCCTGGGATAAGAGGAGCCCCTCGGTCTTGTTGATCAGCTACAATCCAGTTCCGTTCAACTGCATTTGCTTGTTATTTATTCGACCGACCGAAGCCAATACGACGCAGCTTCCGTCGTCCAATAGCACCTTCCGTTCAGTTTAGAAACGGTATTTAGATTTCCAGCCAGCGTCAATCCTAGGCGTAGACGTTAGTTAAACTGCCTTGAGGATCGTGCTCCAAATTTGGTCCTGATCCTGTGTTGCTGCAGTATATGAAACAGTGTTTACGCATATTTCTGTGAGAAGGGAAAGGGGAGAAACAAACAACCCGTATGAGAAACTGAGTGAATCCCATTTACACTGCAATCCTATCCATGTCTACTCAGATTGCAGGCCAACAGAGCAATCCTATCCATGTCTACTGAATTCAATAGGGACTACTCCCAGGTAGGTGGGTATGGGATTGCCGTTTTAGGTTTAGGAATCCTATACCCACTTCCTTGGGAGTAAACCCCACTGATCTCAATAGACTTACTTCTGAGTAGACATGGATAGGATTGCGTTGTCAAAGTTATTAAATTAGGTCACAGTCCTAAACATCCCTGCTGGAAATATGTCCCATTGAATCCAGTGGCAGTTTCTTCTGAGTAAGCATGTTTAGGAATGGGATGCCTGCAACTCTAAGGCATCATTCGGCTTATGGACTTTGAAACAGGGAAACTTATTTCCTAGCCTAAGGCATCATTCGGCTTATGGACTTTGAAACAGGGAAACTTATTTCCTAGCCTTGGTTGGAATCCTTAAACTTCTGAAAGAATCTCAATTATGTCTAGAGAAAGTACTTTGAGGATTATGGCATCACTGTCTTTGGGAATACAATGGCATGCTTCTTGAATCTGGTACTCTGGGTTAACTGGGCTGTTGATCATTTGTCTTACTTACAACCCTGTGTGCGTTGGTTGTGCTGTATTGGCAATAAAATGAAATGCATGGACTGTTACAGTGGGGGCACTCTTTTGAAATTGTCCATAGTTCCATGATAAAATGCTCCCTTTAAAGAGTTTATAAGTCATAAAAATGTGCTCAGGGCAAAACGTTAACTTATCAGGTCCCATACCAAGAGTGGATTTTATGGATCTTATTTATTTTATATTTAGGAGGGGGAAGCAAGCCTACATAATTATTTCAGCTCTTTCTAAAGGTTATAATTTTATTGATCTACTTATTTTAAATTTAGAAAAAAGCAAGCCTACATTATTTCAGAGTATTATTATCAGTTAATAATATCCATACCTCACTCCACTTACAGAGTGTTTTATCATGTTATCATTTGTTTGTTTATTTCAAATACACAAAGAGCAACAACCTTTCAGGAAAAATGTATGAATGTATCTTAAAGATGTGATTTTATATTGGAGTAGGTTTTCTTTTGTACAGGCATTCATTTTGTAATAATTCTGGTTAAAGCAAATCAAAAGTAGCCAGTGTGTGCCCTTGAGTGTCCTATTCTTGCTTTCCAATTTAGGTGGGGAATTTTTTCCCCAATGAAATCATCATACTAGGAAGGGATCTGGGGGACTTTCTAAAGACCCCTACCAGCAGTGCTCAAGAGTCAGTGCTGTGTATTCAGAATTTTAACTGGACACTAGGAAGCAAACTCTAGGAAGAACAGCAAATTTAGGGTTATAGCCAATCTTAGTGCTACTTAAAGTAGACCTATTGGAATGACTGGGACTGAAATTAAATTAACTTTTGGATACAGCCCATAAAGATAAAAAAGCAAATGGTTGACGCCAGTGCTGAAAAACCTTTTGTGCTGAAAAACCTTTTGTTCAAGATTTGAAAAATGTGTCATTACATAGGCCTTTATAAAACAGATGCTTTAGAAAGTAACCAGACAAGACACAAGGTACTTAGACTGTGTATTTGTGGCTGCTGAAATGAGCATGCTTGAGTGTGTTTGTGTGGATCAATGAGTCCACATTTCAATAGACCTTGAGCAGAAGACTTCCAGGCGAATTGGCCCCTTTCTAAGACCTAAAGGTCCCAATCCAACTAATGCCAATTGAGTTCGTTTGCAGAGTTTTATGTATATGCTAAATCTTTCCCAATGAAAGCAATGGGGGTTTCAAGTGTTTGATTTATTTTTAAAAAAAACTTAGGATGTATTTGGGGGGCAGAGGTATGTGTTTGTCTGGCTTAGCTTGTTCTGTTATATTGCCATCATCAGGGCAAGCTAGGGGTGCAACATCTTTATTCATAAATAAAGCTGTATTAGAGTTTCTGAGAGTTATTGGGAATGTGTAGGGCAATAACAGAGGTCAGAGTTCGAAAGCTTGGCCTGTAAATCATGTGTGCACCATAATCCTAAACATGTTTACTCGGAAGGATATCCTATGGAATTCAATGGGGCTTACCCATTGCTCTCCAGGAATACAATACTCCCTAATAATATTGTACTCCACATAATGGGTGAGGCTATATAGCCCCAACTATTTCACTAAGACACCCTGAAAACTCCAAGTTTAAATCCGTTTACAGAGAGCATATACAACTCACATAAACTGAATTTTAAGTTTCAGTAAAGATTTTTAGGATCAGGTGTAAGATTTGCAATCTGTGGATAAAGATCAAATTGCTTCAATTCATGTCTGTGTTGGGTTATCAGAGGGGCTCAGACCATCATTCATGAACGGATGAGTTTATAACATACTGCCCCAATAACCTGGAGTACTGGATTTTACATTGGGTTTTAAACAGAACTGCCCTTTGTGAAAGAGGTTAACCTTCAAAACCGGTAGACATCAGTGGGAAAACGGAGTTCAGTGGATCGGGATCACCTCTTGTCTCCACGAGGCACCTAGCAGGGCAGTCCTAAATAATATCGGAATTAATAGATCCCCCCCCCCCATGTGTTTTCGGATGGGTTATTTCTTCCTTTAACAGACTCGGATGATCCGTTTGGTAGGATGCAATCTTATACACACTTTTCTGGGAGTAAACGCCATTGAACTCAATGGCCCTTGCTTCTGGGTAGACATGCACAGGATTGCACTGTTAAGAAACTAAGGGTGCAGTCTTATGCAGTCTTTAGTCAGAAAAACGTCCTACAACTCCCTGGCTGGGGGATGCTGGGAGTTGTAGGACTGTTTTCTGCCTAAACATGGATAGGATTGCACCCTAAACCGTTAAACTGGCCACCAAATCCACTAAAAATCTCGAATCGATTCACTGAACATACTTGAAGCGTGAAACGGCTTGGCATTGAACTGAAAATGCTTTTTCTCCTGTATGAACGATTTCAACTACTGGGGGTTGATTTATGGACGTTGCACTCCGTAATCTGGCCTGTATTCCTTTCTTTCCTTCCCTTTTCAAATGACGCCTTCCACGGGCAGCTCGGGATGTCTGTGCCGCCCGTCTCCACTAAGTTTTGATCCTCCGTCCCACCACTTTGGGTAAGAAAATCATTCAAGAGTGTTGATGAGGATTGTTCACGTTTGCGATACATTGCATGGCTATGCATTCAAAAACTCATTTACTCAAACCATTTCCCTCGGCTTACTTTGAACTCGGGCTCTCACTCTCAACCTGTTTTGATGGCTAGATCAAGACTTTGCAATTTGTGAAGCATCAGCAACAATAGCGTTCCGGGGCATCTGTAGCGTGAATTCCCTCCGCCCCTTATGACAGTTCGCCTCCATGCCTGCGATTAGAGGAACAATATTCCTATGCCATAGGCAGGAGTGAATTCTCTTGTCTGTTTTCAAATAAAGTCAATGAACCTTACTTCCGTTTTGGTAAGAGTTCGGGCCAAATAATGTGTAATAAATATGTACTAAGATTGCGATCCTATACCTGTCCACTTACCTGAGAGTACTCCCCATTTAACTCAGTGGGACTTACTTTTGAGTAGAAATGTATAGGATTGCACTGTCAATCTCTCTCACACACGCATATTGCTGAATATAAAGAGTATGACGTTAGTTAATACCAGCCACTTATGAAATGTCGGCTGAAAATCTTCATTTCAGCCACTGTTCTGCGGCCTTGGTGGGTAGGGAAATGGGATTGGGGTCTGAAATTCAGAGTCCTTGAAGTATATTCCCAGAATCAAGTTCATGTAATGCAATGAGAATCAAGCACCAGTACAGAGACAGAGATAATGGATTCCCCTGGTACATCTGGCCAAGGGGACTATAGTCCACGGAAGATCAGCCCACAGTACTTTGTGATAGTCATTAGGGTGCCACAGATCTGATCTCGTTCTTCAGTTTATCAGGAAGAAACCGAGTTATTGGCGAAATTAAGCTGATCATACCATGAGACAGAGTGAAGTAAGAGAGATGTCTGGTAGCAAATGGTTTCTTATTTAAGTCGTTATTATATTCTTAATGTCAGGATGGCATTTGGATTTTCTGCCACAGGGACTAAGACACCTTGATCCCTCTGTAGTTGTTGATTGATTACTGAAACGTTGGCGTTATTAGGGTTTGGGGTTTTTTTTAAAGTTTTTTCCCCACAATATCCAGTAAAGTTTTATTCCATCCCTACCGTGTACCATCTAGGGACGACACCGTTAACACTCAATTAAAGCTTCAATCCTATGCACGCTTATTTGAAACCAAATCCTGTTGAACTCGAACTTGTGTCCGAAAAGCATTTTCAGGACTTGGCTTTAAGGAGATTTTCGGAATCTAAGATTATTACCTTGTTCATACCTGGTGTCGAGTCGCATGTACAGAGAGATTTTGAGAGAGAGAGAGAGAGAGAGACAGACAGACAGACAGACAGAGAGATTGATTCTGCTGCGGAGAGAGAGAGGAGAGGAATTAGCATCTTGATTATGTCATTGTCTTGTTTGAAAACAGAAAGTTTCAGAGTGTGATCATCTGGCCTATACGAAAAATGGAAGTGGGCATAATAGAAGGTAGGGAAAACAATGATATAAAAGCGCGCGCGCGCAAAGAAAACCGAGGAGCAGAATGCACTATAACAAAGTAAGAAACTAACTCAAGAGATTTAAAAGAGCATGAGAGCCTTGGGGCAGGAACTTTGTCCCCCGCGGCCCCCCATGCTCTTCTGTAAAGTGGCATGCGTGTTGATGGTCTGATCGGAATAAACTGGGAGTAGATTCTATTAGAAGTAAACTCTACTGAATTTATTCTGCATCGAAACTTCTGGCAATGATTTCAATGGCATGAAATTGACGAGAATGGTATAAAATTGGCCAGCCAGAGATAATTCTAAAGGAGAATTCTTGCTCCTATCTTACTTTCTCTCTCTCTCTCTCTCCCTCTCAGACTCGTTCTTAAATCGTGCCTATGAGTTTCAAGTGTTTTCCACAAGTTCTTCATATTTCACAAGTTACTGGCATTCCTAACTTCAGTGGGAATGTTTTTAAAGAGATCTTTCAAGAGAAGGTGGGGGTCCCTGTGCGTGCGTGTGTGAGAGGGAAAGGTCTGTAAATCTACAGCTCCTTGAACTACAGTATTTTATGGGCATTCAAAACTATAGAAAATGGCCCATTAGGCTACCCTATTTATCTGTATAAGGTGAGGTTATAGAAATAATGACACATTTTATGTTTTAAATCACCGTCAGAGTAAAACATTTTTCAGGTGTAAACGATTACACCATGTCTTAAGAGTCATAACTCCTACATGCGATTTAATCCCCCCCCCCACTTTAACTCCACCCTCTTTGTGCGGTTATTCTTTATTCACATAATTGTGATTTACAAACTCCAGTAGAGCCAGGAGTGGAGTAGCTTTGATTCCAGTATTAAAACTGAGTCAATAATTCCCTGATCAGGGTACGGCGAGCAAAAGCGAAAAGCAGCAACAACAATCACACACACACACACACACACACACACACACGCTAGGATCACCACCACCAAAACTGGATAGATGAAAGGGTCTTCACTATTTTGAACATCCAATTTCAAATCCTAAAGGTTTGTCTTCAGTGATTGGTGGATCGAAGTGTAATTTTTAGTTCTGAAAGAGAAAATTTTCATTTCCTTATCCGCAGTTATAAAATAATTTATCTGTTTGGCCTCTGACGGTGGTGAATACAAGGAATAACAATAAAAACAGATGTCTGATCCACAACCCACTTAAAAAGAAGTACCTGGACTTTTAACAGATTTCTGAGTAAGAGCTGAATTTGCCCACGTTCCTTGAAAATAACACTAATCTGAATCCGAAAGATCTTGATTTAGAAGTAAATTCAAATTAAATCAACTGTATTTTGAGATGTGGCATTAATGTCATAAGGAATGTGCTTTTAAGAAAGGTTTCTTAGGAACCTCTTGTAAATTCCATCTAATCAATAGGGGTTTACTTCCAAATTAATTTGGTTCAGATGCAATGCTAGTCCAGTTGACTTCGATAGGAATGAATCAGTGTGATTCCTCCTTTTCGGGGCCCTTACCCGGATTGTGGGTCTGCAAGGTAAGGGCAAATTAAGGTACAGATGTTTGTAGGGCTACTCACATGCTTTGCTTCCCCCCACCCCCAGTCTTTGCTTGTAGTATTTCAAATAGAATATAACGGCTCAAGCTGGAACTACTTCCAAGTAAATGTCTCAGACTTGATCGCTCTTTAAAAAACGCATATATTTCAAATGGGAATTACATTTTAACTCACATGGGAGATACGGTATGGTGCTGTCCCATAACTATCCCTGCGCCCACCAAATTTAATTTGGCTATAGTTAGGGATATTGTATCATTGAAGTGCTTTTAGTAATTTGCTTCCTTATTTTACACAGTCAACTGAATACCCATTTAAAACTAATGTTAGACTATATCAGCACAAGGGGGTGATTACTGCTTCTTTTTTTCTTTTTTTTTTAAGGTCAGGACTTTATGTCCAATAAATCAGTGAGCTTTACCTAGTGAATCAAATGTCCCAACTGCGGCATTCTTTGTATCAATTGACCAGTTGTAGAGGTTTGATCCAGTAACTAGTATGCCTTTAACTGATCAATAGATAAACAGACCAATTTTCAACAAGGATCTCATCCAGCTAGGATCTGAGGAGAGGATAGCCTGATCAGCAGCAGATAGAAATAGAAGTAATGGCACTGCAAACTCTAAACTGCTTGCTTGGAGGCTAATTAAGTTTAAATCAACTGGCCTTGAAAGTACAAGTTTTTAAAATCGGCCCACGGATAGCATTGGCTTTAGACGACTCAACTATTTTCTACTCAAGTACATTGATTTAGGCTGCAATCGGATTTAAACACTTATTTAGGAGCAAGTCCGTTGAACTCAATTGGACTCACATGCATGGGATTGAGCGCTGCTGACTGGCTTCTGGATCGGGTCCTCCATGAAAACCTCCCTCCCTCATACACATACCCATCACGGAATTGCTTTGAGTACATCCCCACTGAAATAATTTAAAACAGCAAACAGCCTTGTGGCACTTTAAAGGCGAACAGATTTATTGGTAAACTAGAACCCACTTCATCACATACATGAAGTGTTTGCACGCACACATACCCCTGGACACGTGTAGGGGAGCAAACCGTGAGGCAAAAAGGCCATGACACTTAAGAGGAACAGTACTTCCGTGACTTGGCTGCGGAAATCTCAAACGCCTACAAAAGCAGGATACCAAAACCTTATGCCACAACAGTTTTTCTGGTCTTACCCCCAATCCCAACGCTTCTCTGTCTCGGGAGCGATTGGATGGTCCGCCTCAGGCAGAGACTCCGCAACAGCATCCGCTCTCAAGTGCGGATAATCAACAGCCAAGGCGACTTACGTGAAACCGAACCTCAGCCGTAGGCCGATTTCCACAATCTTTCTATCGAGAAGATCACTGAAATCTTGGAACTGCAGCCTACCTAACACATTATTTTGGATCATGTACGCCGCGGCCTTGGGCTCCTTGGAGGAAAAGGCGGGATATAAACGTAATAAATAAATAAATGCATGGCGGTCCGGTTCCTCCACGTAGAGTCCTTCCAGGTAGCCCTCACCTGAACAGCGCAGGAGCTGAAGAGCTTTGACTCTTATCTGAAGCTTGCAAAACTGAGCCGTTGCTTCGTGGGGACATAGTCTTACTTGCAAGTGAATCGTGCTGAATTTCCTTCCAAGCAGATGTTTCTACATTAAGGTAAAAATCCAGTTCCACTGAAAATCGAAGTTCTATCCCCTTTAGATAGCACCTTCATCATAAGTACCGGCTCTTGGACTAAATACCATGGATTCCGATTGGAGCTGAAAGTCGGGGCTTATTTCCAAGCAAGTGAGAGTCTGGATCTCAGCCTGTAGTAGCAATACTCCTGGCTACTATTTGTGGTGACTTCAGTTCAACTGGCTGCGGATTCAGTTTGGTTTATTGATGGGGTTGCGCAATCTATGTGAAATATCCCTCGGCTTAAAGACAAGGAGTTTAACCTTAACTGGCCTGGCTTGTGGATCGGAGAGCTCATGCAGTACAATCCTAGCCATGTTTACTCAGAAGTAAGTCCAAGGATTTCTATAGGGCTTTCTCCCAAGCCAGTGGTGTTCAGGATTGCAGCCTTACAGGGTAAGAACCCTTTGCACCTTTACTCAGTGGCGTCTTGGCATGCAATCCTGTGTACACTTACTTCAGAGTGAGTCCCGTTGCGCTGTAAAGCTGCACCCCTTACTTGGGAGATTTATTGATTTGCTCGCTTTGCAATCCCCGTAAAATTTCTTTCCTGCATGAAAAGGAAGGGAAGTTGAAACAAAATTAACTATATGTTTACTCAAGACCCTCACACGCTTCAAAAAAAAGAAAGACCCTATTTGAAAATGATCCGCTCTTGTAAAAGTGGATCCAGAAAGAAAGAAATCACACGGTAAATGGCTATCACCGTGTTAAGCCAGCCGGAAATGTCAATCACATTTCCGTCTGCATCCCCAGTCATACAGTGACTTAAGATTTTGGATCTTTCTGGAAAGGGCAATGCACAGACGAGATGAGGGGTGGGGACTGAAATTGTTTACTGTTCTTCCCGTCGCTGCTGGTGCCGCCGCCGCCGCCAAGGAGTCCGCGAGGCTCCTGGGTTCCAGGGACTTTGATGCGAGCGAGACTGGACAATGAGCAGAGTCCCCTTCTCGCTGACACGCCGGCCGGAGCCACTTGGGAGGTCCTCCCCAGCTAATGCAGCCGCTGCTAACTACTCCCAACAGGAGTCTTTGTGGGCCAGCCCAGGGTCACAATTAAAAGCAAGCGCTTAAAAAAAAAAAAAAGAAGACGAAAAGTCAAAGGCGGCGGGGAGAGCCGAGTGGAGAGTCTGGAAAGAAAAGCCCTTCCATTCATCAGGAGGCCGAAGCCCGCCAGGGCCTTGGGAACCTTTTCTGTGCGTCTCGCTGTGTTTTCTTGCTTATTAGGCTCTTAAGGACTCGCTTCCATGCATCCCCTTTACAAGCTGCAAGGGTACGGCCTCGGGCAAGAAAGAAGGGGCCTGTTTGGACTGCAGGCTTGCTTGGAAGAGAAGCCCCCTAGAATGCCGCAGAGCTTGTTCCCGAGTAAACAGCAAGCCGAGGATCGGGCTGCAAAGGCGTGGCTCGGGCTTGACGGGAAGAAACTGTCCAGAATTCGAGAGTTAGGTGAGGACTGTCACAACAAATTCACAGCAGGAAGAGAGAGACCTTACAGATCTCCGCTCCTCCCCCACCCCGAGTCCCCCTATTTTTTTTTTTGGGGGGGGAGAAATGTGGGCTATTACATTGTTTGTTGCACCCAGCAGTCTTCCATGCAAGTCCTTTATTGCTTTAAGTAGAGGTGCGTGTTCATCCATGCAAGGCTAACGCGTTTGCCACCAGCACTTACTCTCGAGCAGGCCCCGAACGCCCTACTGCTGAAAGTCACTGCTTTAAAATTGAAACCAATCCGACTGGTCGGTACGTAAGAGCTACCTGCAGAGCAATCCTATGCATGTCTATTTAGAAGTCCCATAGTGATCCACGGGGCTTACTCCCAGGTAAGTGGGTGTAGGATTGCAGCCTGGCTTATTAACTTGGGAATATGTTGAGAGGGCGCAATGCTTCCACTTAGCTACGCCGAAGAAAGCGGTTTGTGTGTCTCGCGGCCCGGTCCCGAGCACCGCGAAAGGCTGCAATCCTACTATTTGGGAGTAAGCCCAATTCATCTCAGTGTGACTTACTTCCAAGTCAACATGCACAGGACGATAGGACTTTAAGTCCAGGAGCATCCCAGCCTAATCCTACCTATGTTTACGCAGAAGAAGTCCCACTGTGTTCTGTGGCGCTTACTTCTAGGTTAGTGTGCAGGGGACTGGAGCCCTCATAGCCGCAAGTTCATCGACTCCGAGTTTTATTTGTGTGTCTAGCAGCATTTATTTGCCAAACCACGATCTGGGGATGCCAGTGACCACTTTCCTATAGACTGCATCCTTTAAACCTCCAGCCGCAACCTAATTAAACAGAAGTACTTGGATTTGAGCCGATTCAAGTCTCGCTAAAGTCACGAGTCTCATGCCTTGACGAACGTCCCCTGGACTGGTTTGTGGTTTCGGCTGTAAACAGACAATGTATCACACACAGCTAAACAACGGTGAGTAATAAAATATAAATACAATAGGTTGCATCCTGTGTTAGTGGTACTTAGAGTAGACCCATTGAAATGAATAGGACTTAAGTTTGGGATGGTGCCAGATTTACAGCAGACACGTTCATTTCATTGAACTTAAGTAGATCAATGGGTCCACTCTGATTAGGAGTAAATCTAGAATTAGACCCCGTATAAGTTGAGGAAATGAGTCTTCGCAAAACAGTTCAGCCACGAACTGGATCCTTCCTTTGCTCAAATAAAGCTGCCACACGGTCCAATCGTTTCCAGTGGATAATGATCATCACCATCATCTCGTGCGACATCGAAAGAGAAGAAATGCCGTATCTATCCAAGTGGATCTCTCCGACCCATTCTCATAGGAAGGAGTGGAAGACGCTTCGTTTCGCGCCTTGTCAGTTTCTACTACCCAGATGTCTCCCGCCTAAAAACAGAAGGCCCGGACAACATTCTTGTTGGCAGGGAGAAAAAACTGAGATAAGTCAAATTGCCTAGGGCGGCTATGGGGCAGTCTAAACCCTCTTGGCAGAGTAAAGCGCCTCCTCACCGCTGCCTTGTTTCGCTCACATGGCGTTTCCTCAGCACGGAGACAATACAAAGCAGGAGGAGGGAAACAGGCCTTTAAATCTTAGGAACCGGGATTTACATGTTAAACAAACTGCTGGATTAGGATAATAATCCGAGATTTGGCTGGGGAGAAATTTATTTATAGCGCGATCCTCTATCTACTCACACAAGTAAGTGGCACTGGAACTTATTTCCTAGTAAACGACCTCCGGATTGAAGCCCAAGACCTTCTGAAGAAGCTGCGGAGGGCAAAAAAGGCAAAGGAGTGCAAAGCACAAGGGGAGTAAGGTGGGATTTACTTATGAGTAAAGATACATAGATTAAGCCTTAGGGCTGCGATCCTAAGTACAGCTAGTTGGTCACAAACAAGTTTCAATGAACATCCATGAGATTTTCTCAAAAAATAAAAAAGTTTTGAGATTAGGGGCTTAAAGACTACAAAGAAAACAACAATTTACTTGAAATCAGTGGCAAAACGTCCATTGACTTTAACGGGATTGGACTGAAACGGCAGCTAAGGATATTTGTTTCGTAAATCAGTGGCACTTTCTCGACATATTTCAAGCAAGTATTTGGGTTTAGGATCGGAGTGTCAGTTGTCTAATTTTAATCTGAATTGAGAGACCAACATCCCGATTCTAAACAGGTTGGTTTGAAAGGAAACCCCTGTTGTGAGCCGAAGAGACTATTTCCCCAAGTCAAGGGGTTATATCCAATGTTAGTCTAGTTAGACTGTTAGTGCTACCCATTGAAATGAATCAGATTTAAGACAGAGTAACACTGGCTACAACCTAATGGATCAGAATCCCATAATCAGTGGAGGAACACATACCGCAGTGAGGTCAGCAGCAAAATGCCCGTTGCTCCGAGATCTCATCTGCTCCCCGAAGTAAAGATATCTGCTAAGTGGAAGGGTTGTTAAGTAGCCCGTTATTTTCTCAAGGAGCGATTTTATCTGAGGAAGGGCAGGATCAAAGGTGGGATCATCTAACACGCTTTCGTGGAAACATTTACTTATGATCTGGATGTATAAATCACGCCGTTAACACACAGGAGCGCCAACACAAACATACTCCCTAACTCTCTGATCCTAAACCAGTTTATTTAAAGACCTCTCGTTGACCATAATGGAATTAACTGCCGTGGAAGCCTCCAGTACTAAACCACCATCCTGACTTGGAAGACAAAACCCGTTTAAATCAATGAGATTTACTTCCGAGTAAACAGCCACACCCAGGGCCCTCCCACTTCAGAAGTCTGGCTTTCCCTGGTCCTCACTATCTGTATTTCATTCGGTCCTTGAATCACGTGAGCTTAGCCATCCGAGTCACAAACGACTTGACATAAATTTAGAAACCGATCCAGAAAACCCCCACTCGGTGAGCGCTAAGAAGTTGGAACTGAAGCTGCAGAGCCTTCTTAAGGGGGGGGGGGCGCTACAGACGGCATACTAAAGCTACAGTCCTATGCATACTTACTTCGGAGTGAGCCTTGTTGAAGTCAGTGGGAGTCAGTAAACGTAGGATTGGACAGCATCATGATTTGAATCCAGGGGCTCTTGTTTAATTGGTCCGTGGATCCTCCTGTAAAAACCCCTCTCGGGTGAAATCGAAGTATTCGGCTTATTGACTCCGTGCAGAAGCAGAGAAAAGTTGACCGATCCAGATCGCTCATGCTGATACCTCAGTTTCTCAGGATGCAGAAAGACGGATTTCCCCCCACTCCCAATAAAGTTTCAGGCTGCCATTTCAGAGCCCGGTGTTTCTGAGGGCTACAGATCGCACCGGCGTGGGGGGTTGACCTAACTTGAGCTCCCGTCCACAGCCTTCCTTGGGACAACCGACAGAGGTCCAAGTCAGCGCTTCCCTGCTCTCCCCCCCCCCCCCCGCGTAAATGCGCCCTCAACTCCACAACAGGAGATCACAAAGAAACTCGCCGCCCCGGGGGCTCTGTTTCCTTTCTGCCAAATCCTCAAGGCCAGGCCCTTTCGGCCTTTCCAGTATCGGGGGTGGGGGGAAGAGGAGGAGAGAGAAACTTCGTGGGGCCCACCAGGATGGTGGGAGAGGCAGGGAGTAAAGTGCCTTTTGTCTTTTCGAAGTGGGACGCTCTCGTGTAAAGGCTCCCCGGGAGGAGCGGCCCGCTCCGCTAAAGCGTCCCCCGCAACCCCGTCGGTTACCTGAAATCTCCTCTCCTGCGTTTTCTGGTGGTGGTCTCTCAGAAAAAGAAACTGGGACGAGGGAGGGAGGGAAGAAGGAAGGAGAGACGGAGCGCGGGGAAAGAGACGGGAGAGAGAGACCCCCTCCTTAAAACGGAGCAGGGAAAGCCGGCCTCAACTTTTCCCGCTTGAGCCGTCGAAGTGGGGCTCGCAGGATCTCGGGAAGGCGGGGGCGAGGGGGGGGAGAGACGTAGTTGGGGAAAGGAGGGCGGAAGGGCGTGAGGCTTCGCCTGAGAAACTCAATCTGCCCTACAGTAGCGCCTGAGTCTGGGATCTGTCACCGCTGACAGCAGCCTCCCCGGGACGCACTTGCGCGCACACACATAAGGGCAGGTCGGTCGGTCTTCAGACCAGCCGCCCCCGCCCCTTCATCAGAGGGGAGGAGGCGGGGGGGGGGTGTTAGCGACTTTGGGGGCGGAATGACCGAGGGAGCCTCTCTGGGCGAGATATCGAAGGTTGTTGTCATCTCTCAGGGCCCCAAAAGGCCATCAGCTTCAGGCCGGGCTCCTCTGAAGGGCAAACATGAACAATTTCAGAGACAGTTACGGCTGGATGTAATTGCTGCGCGGCTCTATGAAAACCAGATTTGGGGCGGGGGAGGGAGCAGTTTTCCAGAACAGGCCCACTCTCCACTTACCTGCCAGAGTACTGGCAGAGTGGTTCAGCTGTAGGAGAACTGCTCAAACAAACCCGCCTGGAAATCCTGCTCCTGAAGGGGGCGCTCTTCCGAGGGGGGGGGGCTTTGCACATGATCAGTTGTATCCAATGTTGGTCCTATTTAGAGTAGAGCTACTGAATAGAACGGGATTTAAGTTAGAGTAACAGTGGACACAACCCTAGGGTCCTCGTGATTCCACCTTCCAGTGGTACAATTCTCTGCATGTCTACTCAGAAGTAAGTCCCATTGCGTTCAATGGGCTTATTCCCAGGAAAGTTTGAATAGGATCCCAGCCTAACAGCGCAAACACATGTTTTCTTGGAAGTAAGTCCCACGATGTACTATGGGGCTTACTAGGATTGCAGCCCAGGGCTGCAGACTGCAAATGCCCTTGAACTGAATGGGGCTTACCTTTAAGAAGTCCATCGGATCAGGCTGCAAGAAAGTTTCACGACGGTGCCTAAATTCCACAAGCCCTCTAGTCCTTTGTAGCGTGGGCTGTAGATTTCACGATATCTCCCCCAACTTTGGCTTGGTGGGACTGAGCGAGTGTAAAAGTAAGGTTTGAGTTGACTCGTGGACCTCTTTGGGGTGCCACGGCCAGGACGTACGAGACTCGGGGAACGTTTCCCCCCACACTAAGCACCTGCAGCTCCCTCCGTGTGTGACCGGGTCTGTCATACCTAAAATTAGGAGCAGAGTTCCCAGCACAGGGTGCGCGTTCCGGGTAATCTTGGAGTCGACACACCTCTCTGCTTAGAAAGGAATGTAGGGGCATTTTGTATCCTAGCCATTTCTCTTGCGTACAAGGGACTTTGCGTTAAGTAACAGTGGTACCGAACACGTGGTTTGATCAGTGTAGGCTGGTGGCTCCAGTTTCGGTGGGGCTGTGAAACGATTCTGGGTTTCAGTCCGAACCAGCCAGAACTCTAAAGGAGCTATCTAAGGTGCTGATACATATCCACAAAATAGGTTCAGCACCCGAGATAGTTTCTTTAGAGTTCTGGCTGGTTCTGACTGAAACCCAGAATGGATTCACAGCCCCACCGAAATCGGAGCCACCAGCTTCCACTGGGTTCGATTTCATATTTAGAAATTAGAAATTCATATTAAGGTATACATCCAGCAGAAGGAGGAGGGAGGAAAACGGGGTAGGATGCACTATATCATTTCGTAAGGGTGGGGGTGGGAGGAATAAAATGCGTGAATTCTCCTGTAGATAAACACCTCCACCCTCCCCGCGATGCAGTCGGAAAACTGGCATAGCAGGCATTGAGCTGAGATTGAACTTTTCACCCTGCTGGGCTAGGTTCTTTTTTTTAAACATAATAATTTGGTTCATGGGAAAATAATAGCAATATTTAAAAAAAAAAAAAAAGTATTCCCCACCGGCAGTCTGAAATGGTTCAGTCCACAACACTACCTTATTCTGCCACAGGTGTGCATCAGGCCTCCATTCCTTTGAAATTATGGGACACAGGTCTATTCATGCAGCAAAATGGGCGATAAAGTTCTGAGCAGGTAGACTGAATAGCAGCGTTTCAGAATGCAAGTGGCCTAATTTCGGATGTTCTAGATTTTTTACCAGGTATGTATATATTCATTTATTCCTTTAAAAAAAAAATGGCATATCCCATTGTCGATTCTACCACCTCATTCGACACGCTTTAGTGGGCAGACTCGTGGTCAGGAATAGTTTAAACCCCCCCCCCCCCACACACACACATACATTTTCTGATCATCCAGTTGTGCTTAGAATTGGAATGGATGGTAAGTATTCACTTGGAATCGAGGGTTCCTTTCCTATGCTTTCAAAGGAGCAAGGTAGACATAAGTTTCAAATCTAGCAAAACGACTTAACTGGCCCACAGTCGATGCTTGGAGAATTTAATCCCACGAGCTCTTAAACACACGTTATTGAAAAGTAAGGACTGATTTCGTCCCTCACGTTGTTCCTCCGTACTCGACGACTCCCAGGTGGATGCGTTTTGCGTGAGAGATAGTCCTGTCTGTGGTATTCAGTTCCATTCCACATGCGTAATTTGATGGCATCTGCGACCGCGCATGAGCGAACCAGCCCTAGATCTCATTCTATGGGACATCCGCCTAATCTGTCTAAAGAAAACTGTGCCAGACTGCCAACGCCTCCCCGGCCGACACTGACTTAGCTGTGAGCACGCTCAATTCCTGTGGATTTGGCATAGAAATACCAGCGGAGTGGGGAGGGGAGAGACATCCCCTCCAATCCTCCATGGCTTTTCTTTAGCGATTGGGGTAAAATCCAGCATAAATCCCATTCATTTCAATGGGTCTACTCTAAGTAGGATTTCTGTTGGATTCTACCCAATGTAGATCTCTGATCTTCAGCGGGGCCTGCCTCTGGGAAAACCAGATTCTTCCTTCGCCTGTCTGTCTTTCATTTGATGCTGCATGTCTTATCCTATGGGTCTGTGTCACGCAGAACTGCATTTCATTTTGTAATCGAGTAAAGAGAACGTTGTTTTGATTTTCCATGGAGGCCCTCTGCAAAACTAGCCTGGGCTTGCCGTGTTTGGATCCAGCTGTTTTAAGGTAGAGACGACTGAAGAGATCGAGGAGCATCACGCTCTTTCCCCGACAGCCACATGTTTCTTTAATAGATGGAGGCCATGGGGGACTCTTTTGGCTCCACTTGCAAGTGTAGCCTAGGCGTGCGGATCTGGTTGCAGCACCACCACTCGGGCGGATCTGGTTGCTCAGGGAACAACATACCGCAGCAGACACGGGTTCCTCGGGAACAAAGGGGTCAGTAACTACGTGCCACCTCGAGAGCGGTTTGACATGCTTCTGACGCTTTTGCTTCACAAATCAGGCTTTCCCCAAGCCGGTGCTGCCCAGACGTCTTGGACTACAATTCCCAGCACGATGGCTGGGAATGATGGGAGTTTTAGTCCAATACATCTGGAAGACACCGGGTCCAACCGGTTGGCGAAGGCTACTCCAGGTGGTCGGGCACGTGGGGGGTGGGGGGGTGGGGGCTTTCTAGCAGTTTGGTCTTTTGGATGTTGGCTTCTTTCTTTGGTTTCCAATAAGTGGCTTATTCAGAACCAGTAGAGGCTGGTGGCTCCGATTTTAGTGGGGCTGTGACTCCGCTCTGGGTTTCAGTCAGAACCAGTCAGCACTCCTAAGGAGCTACCCAAGGTGCTGAACTCTTTTAGAGTTCTCACTGAAACCCAAAGCGGATTCACAGCCCCACCAAAATCGGAGCCACCAGTCTCCACTGCTGAGGACACCTTTCACTGCTTTCTCTGTTATGCAGGAACAAACCCCAACAGCCATATTTTTCTGAACTAAGTGCTCCAGCCTAGGCATGTTTACTCAGAAGTCAGTGTTATTGAGTTCAGTGAGATTATTCCAAAGTAAGTAGGAAGCAATAAAGGGCAAGGCAAATGATTAGGGAGTAAGTTCCCAATGAACTTGGAGCATAGTCTTGTATATATTTACTTGGAAGTAAGTCACATTGCATTCAATGGGGCTTACTCCCAGGAAAGTGTGTGAGTAGGGTTGCAGTTGCAGTTCAAGTTTGCTTCTGAGTAAAATGCTTAAGATTATGCTGCACATGCCTTGCAATTCTTTGCACTCTTCCTTGGGCCTAATTCCACGAGGATTACTTCGGCTAAATGTGATGGGATTTGGCCACAAGAGCCTTGGTTTCTGCTTGTAGCCAGGAAAGGAAAAGCATTTACGGCTAACGGCACTTCTCCAAAACTCTTTCTGCAGTTCTTCTATTCAGATGCAGGATTTCTTCAAGACCAAATTACTTGTCTGGTTAATTTGAGGGAAACAACCCTCTTCACTGTATACCCTCGAAGTACCATCGCCATTGTGATCACTGCAACATTTGCTCAATTGCTTAAAAGTGAGGCTTATGCTCACTCTTAAATCCCTTTAATTGCTTCCAGTGTGTCTTGACTTTCATGCACACATGTTGAGGATGCTGTAAGGCACTGAAGAGTTCCATATCCTATATTTGAGTTCCTTATGAACAATTGCTGGTTTAATCCTGCTTACTTAGAAGTACGTTTGGTTGACAACAATGGGGATTTGTTTCTGCGTAAGTATTGAGTAGTATCCAATATTGCTTCTGTGTAGAGTAGATCCAATGAAATGAGTGGGACAAGTTAATCATGACTAACTTAGGCACCATGCATTTCAATGAGTCTACTCTACATACAGTATTGGATACTACCATTATTCTCTCTGCCTTTCTGCAACTATAGTACTACTAGTATAGCCTTTCCAAACCTGTTGCCCCCCAGATATGTTGGACTACAACTCCTAGCATGGCTGGCTAGGAATTCTGGGAATTGTAGTCTAACACATCTGGAGGAAACCAGGTTGTGAGAGGCTGTAATAGCATGTCTCTATATAGTTTTCAGTCAAGCCATAACATTCCCTCTTTCCCTTGTGGATGTGGTTGGATCAGAATTCGAACCTTACTTAGTAAGGAAATTGCACTTTCCTTTTGGATAGAATGAAACGTGGTTGTATCTTTGGCTGGGGCAAAGAAAGTGTCTCCCATTTAAGGCCAATCATAACCCTGCCATGGTTCCTGACCACCCCTGTGTCTTTCTTTCATCCAGGACACAAATGCATCAAGCCATCTGTCCCCTCTGGAGACAAAATTCTTTAAATAATGCTTCCAGAATAATCAGATTCTGGAATGTTCTATCATGTGACCAGCAGCTGGATGACAGGTGGAAATTCAACCTATACAGTTTCCCCCACTTTTGAGATGCAGAGGTTAGAAAAGTTGGACATACTAGATTCTTGGCTCATCTGCAACTGGTTGAAAGTACAGTGCCTTGGTACAGAGAAAGGTGGTAACATGATGTTTCATGGTGCTGTTTTCTAACAACAATGCCATGTGAGCAAAATATGTACCTGAAAACTAATGTAATATTGTTAACATTCCTCAAAGCAGCTGGAAGCTCTGTACAAAAAGCAATCCCTTCTGCTTCAACAACAGGTGCAAGTAAATACCTTTATTAGTTAGCCTTCTACTACAAATGGCCTCCTGATTTTTCTGTAGTTTCTGGCTTGGCCTGTCTAAGAAGTCTCAAGCTGGCTGTGAAGACTGCCAACAAAGTGACATCTGAAAAAACTTGATTTCTTTTGCTAAATATATCCAAACATTGTGGATAGTATTGGTTTTGCTACAATACTAATCAGTAGGGCTATGCAGAGACCCCCTGATTTGACTTGGAAGCCGCTTCAGAAATGGGCCCAATTTGGCTTGGGCTGATCTGGGGGCCCCCGACACAACTTGGCCCTGAACCCAAAGTGGGATTCAGATGCTGAACCTCACTTCAGGTCACCCCAATACCCCTGCACAACCCCCCAGCTCCTTACCTTACCTCCTCCTCCTCCTCTGGTGCCTTTGCTGCTGCTGCTACCTTCTTGCCACTGCTGCCTTTGCTGCCATCTCCTCGCTGCCGCGGCCGTCATCGCCACTGCCAGCTCCTGATGCCTGGACGCACGCTGCAGGGAGTTGCCATTTTTAAAATGTCAACCTCCTGGAAGTTCCCGAAAGTTGCCATTTTAAAAATGATGATTCCCTGATATAAGAGTTGGCGCGTATCCAGGCCTCAGGACCTGGCAGCGATGATGATGGTGGCAGAGATGGAGGCAGAGTCTGCGGTGGAGATGGCGGCAGCAGTGGAAGCAGCAGAGAAGGTGGCGGTGGCTACGGATGTGGCGGTGGAGGCGGCAGCGATGGAGGAGGCAGCGGTGGAGGTGGGCAGCTCAGGTAAGGACCTGGAGGCGCCAGCACGGCTGAGCTGGGGATGCCAAAGCTCTGAAGCACATGAATTCTTCGGATTGCTCCTGACCAGCTCCAGGTTGCTTTGCACCCCCTCCACTTCACCTCGGAAGGGACCCAATGAGGCCCGCTTCAACTCATGGTTCAGGCCTTGGGCCAAAGCAGTTCACAGCCCTACTAATCAGTAAGTCAAATAAAAGAAAATGATGGCAAAACCGGAAAGGTTTTGGAACCAGGGCCTAGGAAATTAACTCACATGTTTATTCTGGATCAACAAATGGTTCTACTCCTCCTGTAATCACTGTGCCAGCTGCTGGGGAACAATAGCAGGAGGTTGCTACTGTGCTCACATCCTGCTTGTGGCCTTCCCACAGGCATCTGATTGGCCACTATGATGGAGTAGGTGGGCCTTCTTACTAACATAGTGGCAATTGCCATTACACACATTAACTGTGCAATCCTATACTTGTCTACTCAGAAGTAAGTCTCATGGGGCTTACTCCCAGGTAAGTGGTTACAAGATTGCAGCCCAAGTGGTATTCTCACAATGACTAAAATAAAGGAGGATTATTTATTTATTGCCTCTACATTTTAGGTATTTTAATTCACAGAAGGGCATCCAGAAATGGTCTCCTGTTCATTCATGTCCAGTCTTTGTTCAGAATTGGTTTCTCTGGCATATTCTCCCAAGCATGAATGGAGACCTGAATGGCCTATTGAGGTCCTTCTTGGAAAAATAGAAAAGCATCTGTTCTTTATGCCGCCTGAAAATATCTGCACTCAGAGGAATATGAAAGGAGACTCCACCATCTTGCCTTCTCTCTAGTAACTAGAAGGCAAGTTAGTGTCTGTGTAGGACCATCAAAATTTAAAAGAAAAAGTGGGAAATTATCAAAAAGGAGGGAATTTGGAGTATAAGTGGTGGCTGTCACCTGCAGATCTAGGGTCTACCACTAGACTGGAGAAACTATTAAGCAGTAGTACATGCTTCACTTTTAACTGGGCTGGGGATCCAGCTAATGGAGAAAGAAGGCAGTGGGGGTGGGGTGGGATACTAATATTGCATGGATGGAAAAGAAGCACTCTGCTCCTAGGCTGGTCAGGTTGACTGAATATTTCTATAGCTTTGCATATGTGCAAATCTGTGGGAATATTTCCAGTCATGAATGGCAGATATTTAGAATAGAATATAGTAACTAAAAGTAGCTCTAACTCACATAGCCCCAGGATTTACTATCCTTAAAAAAAGAACAAACAAACAAACCACATGGGTCAGGGGCACAATCCTTGCCTAGAAGCCATATCTTTTACCTTAGAAGAGTTTGCACTTTAATCCCAGATGGGGAGAGTGAGGGCAGCTCCTTGAGCTACCTTTACTCACTGTGGAGGAAATGAACTTTACACATGTTCAGAGGCTGCCTTTAATTATTATCATTATCACAGGTGCCAGGGCTGGATCAGTGCCATGATGGGTCCTGGCTGGCAGTCTGTAGTCAGCCCCCTACTCTGCCTCCAACTCTGAACTCATTCACATGACATATACCTCACCACCCCCCCCCCAAAACTATGCTACTTACAACAACAAGGCTGAACAGGAAAAGATTCCAAATGTCACCATATTTCAGCTGAAAGTTTTTACTGCCAGTTACTAAGCCTTAGGAGAGGTATTTCAGCCATTTCAGAATGGTGGGGAAACTGCAAAAGCCAGGAAACCACCAAGTGTGCATGCATGTGGAGGGAGGGGGTGTTACCTTCTTTGGAACCCAGAAGGCAGGATTGGGACCCCAGGCAGGCCAGATCTGGCCCATGGGCTGAGGTTCAAGGCCTCTGATATAAATCAACAAAACAGAGCTTTTATTTACTCTGGGCAATGGGAACTGAGTAGAAAGTGTGGACCCCCCTCTTTGTGCACATGAGTAGGAAATGCCAAGAAGGGAGAGCAGGTGATAAGGCATGGCAGAAACAAAATATTGTGCTAAGTGTGTATATGTGCAACATGGACCACCAGTTTCATCCCTCTGTCAAATGGCAGCAGCAAACTGCAGTGAGGAAGGAAGTGAAGGCATACAGGGCCACTATAAGTTCTCCTCCTCTGTTTTAGGATCCAGCCAGACTTTGTTTGTAACATTAAAAACTAGTGCTTGAGTTTCCTCCCCCTCCCCTTCTCCTTTTGTGCTGTTTCTTTTAGATTGTAAGCCTGAGGGCAGAGATTGGGTAGCATCCAAGGTTAGTCCTAGGTAGAGTAGACCCTTTGCAATGAATGGGACAAGTTAGTCATGACTAACTTAGGTATCATTCATTTCACTGGGTCTACTCTACATAGGACTAACATTGAATACTACCTTATAGCTGTGCACAAATGGCCTCTTGAAATTCTCCAACTTACTTGAGGGCAGAGAAATTTGGGAGACAATTTCACTGAATTTCTCCAGCAGGAGGAGAAATTCTCAATAGTTTCTCCCAGGGAGGGCTCCCCATTGGCACAGCTTGTGGCACAGCTTCTTTCTTTTTTCCTAAGGGTTTTTTTTTTGGGGGGGGGAGGTTGTGCTGCAACAGCATCAACTGTCTCTCCTCAAGCTGGCCACCAGTTTGCATCCAGGGCAATGCAGCTGGGGGCAGTGTTATGTCTAGCCCCAGCGATATGTGGAGTTAGTGCTCTGCCAAAATCTGTCCTCCAATTTCAAGAAAGGTTTCTCCCCCCATGAAAGAGGCTTCCATTGTTCTGCCTTATTCAGGATGTTTTATGTTTTCTGTTTTTGAGCTTCCCTAATCACAGCTAGCCTCCCAGGCTGCCTGCATGTCCTGATCTGAAAGAGCCCTATGGGAGGAATTAGTCATGGTTCCTTAAACTGGGCTTTAATTGAAGTGTAGGAATCAGAGGAGGCTGCAGGTGGCCAGCAAGATGATTGCACAATGAAAAACAGGACAATTGCACTCACTGCTGGCCACCTCCTAAGAAAGCTGAGCCCAAGAAACTGAGAGCCCGTGTGGTGTAGTGGCTAGACTGTTGGACTGGGAGCCAGGAGATCTGGGTTCTAGTCCCCAATCAGCCATGGAAGCTCACTGGGTGACTTTGGGCAAGTCATAGACTCTCAGCCCAACCTACCTCACAGGGTTGTTGTTGTGAGGCTAAAATGGAGAGGAGGATTATGTACACCAACTTGGGTTCCTCAAAGAGGAAAAAAGGTGGGATATAAATGTAATAAATAAAAAATAAGAAACCCAACCCCAACCCATGAGAATTTCTCCAAAATTTCACCATTCAATTTCTTTTCGAAAACAACTTATCCTAAATTGAAAGAGAATGGTTAGAAAAGAATGTGGAGAAATTTTTTGGCACAGCACTGCTACCAAACTGACTTTTTAAAATCAACATGTAAGCTGCTCTGATGGTGCCTTTTTTGGTTAAGAACAAGACAAAAATGTTTCAAATACATACATAGGTTTTGGAGGTGAGCTTAGAAGCTTGGTGGGCTCCCTGAGACAGTGGGCCCTGTTCCGCAGCTCCATTCGCCTATGCTTTAATCTAGCTTTGTCCAGATCCCTGGCTTTAATATAGATTCTGGGCCTGACCTATAGCTCAGATTTAGTCAGTTTTGGGGAAGTGCTTCATCACTATTATTGGGGGTAGACAAAAAAATAAAAATGCCCAGAGATATTTTACTGTGCCCCCACACTAGCTGGTCATAAGTCTGACTCCCCCAGTTTGTTTCAAACAGATTTACAATAAAATGAAAACAAATCTAGCCAGTTAACAGCCTGCAAAACCTCAATAACCAAATCTTTTCTGGGATGAAAATGCAGAATGAAAAGGGGGGTGGGGAGAGGCAGCAAAGAAAGGCTTTCTGTTGCATCCGCATTCCAGCTGGTGGCCTGGACTTCAGCTGGTGTTTGGAAAGCGGCTTGGTGATTACACCCAACTCTTGAGCAGGATGGCTCCTCGCCGTCTGATCTGACGTCAGGGTGTCCATAGAGGCTCTCCTTGCAAGATAGAGCGAGAGCGAGCTGGAGGGAGGGATGGTTCTAATCACTGCCAGATGTCCTTAACAGCAAATATCAAGACTTATACGGTGCCTAAGAATAAATTTGTAATCAGTGCTCTACCAGCCCATCATCAAAGCAGCAATATTGCTTGAGGAATATTTGGGGCTGACGGGGGAAGCACCCTGCCTGCCTTTGGGGAAGGGGGGAGTGAGGCCCCAAGGGCCACAAAAGGCTTCATCTGAAAGCAGCAGGTTCCCGCACGCCACCCATTTCATTCTCGATGCTTTTCAGAATTTATGTGAATATATAGTGCAGGGAACAATTGAGATTTAATTTCCATTTAGAGGGGAAGGCTGAAACAGCTGGACCGTAATTGGCCAATTAGAAATGGAAAAGACTGAAGCTGCTTTGGAAAAAGGAACATATTTCATAGGCTGGAAAGAAGACACACACACACACACAGAGAGAGAATAAATAAACCTTAATTATAATCGTAGAAGATGTTACAACAGTGGCAGAAATAATTAGTTTCTTTTTCACTGTTAAGTGAAGCCCCATTTATAGTGAATACAATTAATATCTGTCTCCATCCTCAAGCCCAAACATAGAACGCAGGACTGGAAGGCTTGGCGTGCTATGGTCCATGGGGTCACGAAGAGTCGGACACGACTGAACAACAACAATCCATCTTCCATAGTAGGGTTGGATTGTGAGCCTCCTTGGAAGTCAGTCCCTTTATTTCCGTGGAACTTTCTTCCACAGCATTGTTGCCGGGATCGCGGTTCAGGCTGTAGCCTGTTACTTGGGAGTAAGCCCCATTTAACTCAATAGGACTTATTTCTGAGTAGACACTCAAGATCGTGCTACTGGGGTTGCACGTCCACAGGATCTATTCCCAGACGTTGAGGAGTGGAGCATAAAAGCATTAAAAAGGCTCAAAGAAGCCAAAACGGTCTGTTAGTATGTAGCCTTACAATGCAATCCTCTACACTTCTCCTAAGAAGCAAGTCCCATTCAGCTCAATGGATGTTACTCATTGGTAAGCAGATGTAGGATCCTGAAGTGATTTGTGGACCGCTGCCTAAAAAAGAGAGCAACAAACAGTGCCTAATGTCGTTCTGACGTCATCATTGACGTCATCATTGAGGAAACAGGCGAGATTAGCTATCCTTATCTGGTTCTGCGTTTGTAAATTTCAGGAACCAGGGTTAGGTGGGGTTAGGCTGACAATGCCACAACATAGAAAGCTCACAAAATCACTGACAACAGCCACAAGGCCAACCCCGGTGCTAGAAATATGACATATCAATTCATAACGCTTCATTTCTAATTCTTACCTAAAGCCATCTGCTGTTTTGTGTGTGTATATTTTTTAAAAAAATAAGAAATTGGGGAGGGAAGAGTAACTGAAATATTTCTTTTTTCTGGTTATCTAACAGGAATACGGTTCTATTGATTCTGGAATGTGCATAATGTAAAATCTTTTAGGACCTAGAAACTTGCCTGGATTAAGTCATCCATCGATGACAATTAAGATTGCTCTCTTTATAGCTGATGGAAACTGACTTCCTCCTGAGCACACACACACACGTTATTGGTTTCAATAATAAACAATCCTTGTGTTCAATTCAGACAAAACTTTATACTATGATTTTTAGCGCAGGGAAATACTTATTTCAGAGAACCTATTGCATAAGTACTGATCTTAAAAACCCATAACTTGCAGCCACTAACTTCAATAGGGGTGTCCACTTACTTACAAGTAAACCCTGTTCAGACCAGTAGAAATTTCCTTCCATATATTGGGAATCAGAAGAATTAATAAGTAGCAATGACAACAAAATCACTACTATCGTTAGGTTTTTGAGGTACCTGGATGCAAACAAATAAACATAATTGTGTACTTATATGGTATACAAAGGCCGGCCTTGCACTCGAAGCATCTCTTTGAAAGGAAGTTCCTTTGAAGCGAATGAGACTTCTTCCAAACAGATGTATTTAGCACACAGTTTACTCTGAGGTATATGGAAATTACATGTTGGCACTGCCATCTTGAACATGCTTACTTTCAAGTTACTCATGAAAGTCTGAGAGCTGTGTAAATCCAATTAAATCCAGGTACTTCAGCTTCATGGTGTTCTGATTCATGCTGTGAAAAAGGAAGGGCCTTGAGGGACAATAAATAATTTGGATTGAAATATGAATCTGTGAACAGTTTTCTATCTGCATATTGATCTAAATCTTGACTTTCAAAAATCAAATGGGCACAATCCAACTAAAGTTAAGCACTTTTCAGCACCATTCATTGTGATGGGAGAGAGCTGAATGAATGTTTACTTGGAAGTAAGTCCCACTCTGTTCCATGGGACCTACTCTCCAGTAAATATACATAGAAATGCAGCCCCAAGTTCATAGGTAAACCCTTCTACTGAAATAATTTGGAATTCTACCTGATCATAGCCATTATTCCTATTACATACACCCTATTTTGTAGGCCCAGGCTGAATACACACCTCCAATTTCCATTGCTTCATATGTATACAGTTAAGACAGGGGTCCTTGTCATCTGAACATTCTAAACAGACATAAACAGATGCCATCAGGAGAACACTTCCATTCTGAAGATTCTTATTATTTTCAAGTCATTGGTATATCATAAAATCAAGGCAGATCACTGCAACTTGAACTTAAAGCAGAAAGGCAAAGCACCTTTCTTCCCTTCCCCACCCCACTGCACCCAAAAGAAGGCCTTTCACCCCACATTATATGTCCTGTATATTCCAGTGGAATCTAATTCCTGGTAAGCAGTCTTCAAATCCCAACCCAATGTCTACACTATAGAAATATACAAATTTTGCTGCTGCCTCCTAAAAAGCACTGAAACACCGTTGAAGCAATAAAAGAGTAACACCCATCCTGAAAATATTATGCGTAAGTGAAGTCCCACTGAAATGAGGAGTTAATTCCAAGCTTCGGATCAGAGTGCCTGACTGCAATCTTCAATCCAGTTAGCCTCAAGTAGTTGAAGTTGTCCATTTAAAATAAATGATTGTAAGGAACTACTCCAAATGTTAAATTGCTCTCCCACATTCATCTACGGGACAAGGAACCCCAACTGAAATCAATAGGACTTAATTCTTTCAAGTAATGCGTTTTAGGGTCACAGTGTTAAGAGAGTGAACAGTCGTTTGTACAGCTCCGATCCTATCAGAAGATCCACAGAGTCCAATGAGTCTTACTCCCAAGGAAGCATGCATAATATGGCAGCCTTAAAAGCATCCCAAAATAAAATTATTATTATTATTATTATTTTAAAATCCTTCCAGGGAAAATAAGGAGTGCAATGATGCAAGTAAAGAAAAGATTTTTGTTTGGTAGGTGTGTAACCCTTCCTCCTTATTAATGAAAAAGCTCCATAAGCCTGCCAAACACGATTCTTTTCCTTATTTAATTAAAAAAAAGACCATTTAAAAGGAGGATGCAACTCCCTAATACCTCCCAAAATTAAAGCATATTTATGAACTATATATGAACATTATTAAATAGGCATGTGATATGCTAAGTGCTCACAAAGCAAAATACATTACTTGGAAGTACCACTTAGTCAAATTTGTTACTTTCAAATGAATGACATACAATACAACCCAACCATATGCATGTTTTCTAGCGAGTTTGCTCCTGAACTAGTGAGCTGTAGTAGGCCTACAGGCTTATAGCCAGCGTAGACAGAAGGCAGATCGATCTGGATCACTAATAGATCTCTGGGTGATTTGCAGTAAAACAACAAGAACTTCTGACAACAAACAGTTTAATAATAGCAGCAACACTCTGCCCCCCCCCCCCCCGAACATCTTACATGACGATCCATAGTAGTTAACTTCAGTTAAGGATTTCAGTAGGATTGTACTCAGGTACGTTTTCTAATCATATCCACTCCGTGTCTACTCCGAAGTAAATCCTGTTATGTTCAATGGGATGTACTCCCAGGGGAGTGTGCATACAACTGCAGTCTTCATTAGGAAAGAGAACCACATATTTCGATGTAATTTGCTTCTCCGCAAATTACCCCGGGGATGGATCCAGACTCCCTCATACTTAAGAATAGACCCACTGGAATCAATGGGACTTAAGCCCCATTGGCTTTAACGTGTCTGCTCTTAAGGACGAGTGAACACCTGGACGCCACCCATGATATAAGGAACACAGTCTGGCATGGCGTCCGATCCTAAAAAAAAAATACATTTTTTTAGTTGGGGAACGAAAGTCCCGTTCATTAAAACAGAACCGCTCCCTTCCTATGATAGGAAGGAAGCCCCACGGAAATTCAGAATCGCCGTGCCTGCGGATCGATCCCGATCCTATCTATGCCCACTCAAGAAGTGCGTAAAACCTGCCTTGCACAGCGACAGAGCTCTTTAGGGTTGAAACACTTGGACTCGCGGCTTCGGTGAAAGCGCTTCGCCCTTTTCCTCGAGGCGCCTGGTTTTGTCCCCCCACCCCCCAGCAGCTGTAGGAGATTGTCTCCTCTCATTCATTAATTTCCCTCTCAGATTACCTGACCAAATAGCTGGTGCGGGCTTTGAGCCATTACCACCAGCCAGAAGGCGACAAGAGAGAAAGATCCTGCTCTTTGCTCAGGCCTCTCGCTCTCTTTGGGTTTGGAGCAGTTATCATCGGCGGGTGGGGGTGGATAAGGCGACTGAGAAGTTCAGGCCTGACCTTAGCAAGAACTTTGAAAATTGGGGGGGGGGGGAGAGAAGGAAGAGGCGCTCCTTTCTTTTGCCAGGCCAGCGCCGGTTCCCAGCGAGTCGCTGGCCGAGAGGGTTGCGCACCAAAGAGCGAAGAGGCCTTATCAGGCTCGCCGCTCCAGCCCGGAGATCTGGGGCCAGGGCTCCTGACATCCCAATCGGCCATCAATTTACCTTCCACCGCCCCGCTTCCCCATTTAGCTTTTAACGTCAAAAGCTACATTTTTGTCGGCTCCGGCCTGTCTAGGGCTCTTGCGATTTAGCTCCAGGAATGATTGCTCCTGAGAAAATAGCAACAGCCCCATTACCGAGCAATTAAAAAGGATCTCCCCCCTTCCCCTCTCTCCCCCGTTCATGCTCTCTCCTCTCTCTCTTGGCCCGCGCCCGCCATCACCTTTCAGTGGGAGCGAGAGAGAGGAATACTCAAAGCCAAAAGTCCTACTGATCATCTTGCGTGTGGGTATTAATTTGTGGGAGAAGGGGTATACCAGCCAGCCACTACCCGATATCTGTTTGACGTGGCTGTGATCCTAAGCACGCTTACTTGGAAATCCATGAGATCTACTTCCAAGTAACTGTTTTTAGGGTTTGGGAGACAAGAGAAGTGGTATCCCTACCTGGTATCTGATGGACAATTGCTAGGGCAGGTCCAGTCAAACCGTTTAAGGAAAAAGGCCTTTAACAGAAAGTCCTACAACTATGCATGTTTAGACCAAAAAAGTCCTACAACTCCCACCATCCCCCCACCAGCAATGTAGGATTTTTTCCCCGTCGAAACGTGTATAGGATTGGCCCCTAAAACGCTTTAAAACACGTGGCCGAACTCTGTTCTTAGCATCAGTGGCCTTACATGGTGTAGGAGTTCGACTAGTGCCAAGGCTTGCTGGGAAGTCAGCCCCATGGACCTGCAATTATTACCCAAGTCACGATTCCCGAGTTCCATGCGGCTAGGATTGCAGCCTCAAAAGTGTGTGACTTTGGGCTGGATCCTGCCGATTTTCTCGCATATTTCAGCTCTACCTGGGTGAAAACTTCAACGCAAGGACTAAACATATCCAGACGTGGAAGCAGCCTAGTCCACACAAGACAGTTCGTCCAGGCGACTGGATTACTGACTCCTCCGCCAGTCCTTGGGAGTATATTCCCATGATGCCCGTGGGCCTTGCGCCCAAGAAATTGTGTTTAGGATGGCGGCTCTGGTCGTGTGCCCTGCGAGCACGTGTGTGAGAGAAAGCTTGGATCGCATGTCCTGTATTATAAATTAACCAGATGCAGATTTCAGTTCTATCCGCTGCTTAGGAAGGAGAGTTTGAGTAAGGGTGGGGGGATATATTGTCTTGGTTAAATTGGGAAACATATCTTGCTTCCAAAAAGAGAGAGACAGAGAAAGATCGAATCACCTCCAAACACTCACTACAAACATCGGACATAAACTTGGCCCCTCCACAATCCTGCATAAAGGAGTTGCATTTTCATAACCATAAAAATATAGCACACTGATTTCACACACAAAAACTAGTTGGGGTCTGCGCCAGGAAACTCGAAATAGACACAAACACGCAACGATGGAAGAAGGCTAAGTATTGTATCCAATGTTGATCTAATTTACAGTGCAGTCCTATCTATCTACTCAGAAGCAAGCTAACAGCCTCCCCAGTTAATGGGACTTACTCAGAGGTAAATGTGAAATGTGTATATAATTGTAGCACGAATGGGTCTACTCTAAGTAGGACTAGCATTGGATACAGCCCTTCAGGGTGCAATCCTATGCATGCTTAAACAGAAAGGTCCCACAATTTCCAGCTTTCCCCAGCTAGCTACGCTACGCTGGCTGGGGAATGCTGGAAACTGTAGGGCTGTTTTCTGTCTAAACATGCGTAGGATTGCTCACTAAGTGGCTGCTTGATCCTCAAGTTCGCTATTTCTTTCCCTGGCTAGGGAAGAACTGAGAACATCTGATAACATGATCATCATCCATTAGAAATACACCGGGTGTGTGTGTGGGGGCGAATTGTATCCAGCTAAAACAGCATCGGGAGTTAAAAACAAAACTCTTTAAAAAGAGAGAGTGTGGAGGGGGTGGGGGAGTCGGTTCTTTCGAAGGCAAGTGTGTCTGTAAACACAGCGACACAGGCCAGCCGCGGCCCAAGCTGCCTGACCCCGAGACGGGAAGAGGGCACATCGCCTTGGCCTGGTTGTTCTAACCTCGCAACCTCCTTGTTGTCAGGGAGGCCTGGCCAACGGTGTACAAGGCCTCTGCTTATCTTTTTATGGGCAATTGGAAATCTACCTTCTCTCGTTGTCAGACCCAGCTGGAGCAAGCCACTTTAAAAAAAGGGCGGGGGGAGAGATCTGGGAGAAAGCCAACCTGGATTTCGAGTCCCGTTCACGCAGGGAGCCCGGAACTACAACTACATAAAAGTGAGCTTGAGAGAAAGGACAGATGAAACATCCTCTCGCTTAACCCCGAAAACCCGATTAAGACACAAGCAAGCTTCCTCAGGGGACAATCTGAACTCCACGCAAATCCGGGGCAGATTCCACCTCATTCGGTTTGCGTGTCCTTAACCCCAAAACGCCTTCAGTGCTTGCTTTTGGTCAACCCATTAATTTAAAAAGTCAATTAATAACTATTTTATCAATCGGTAGATAAAATGCTGAATTCCTAGGCTTAAGCCATATCAAGAAATTAGGTTTAGGCAGAGCTGTTGTACACGCACACGCACACACACAGGCGAGGTCATTAAAAATAAACCATCCTGGCAGGGTCCTTCATCTCATCATTCCAAAACTGGCTCAAGTTCTTTAGCACGTTGCTGAATGCGATCGAAGCCCTCGTCAATTTCAAGGCAGGGAGGTTCCTAGATCTGGTGGTGTGTGTCCCCCCTCCCGCCCATCAGGGTCAGGTTCCGAGGACTGGCACCAGAGCCAAACCCATTTTGTTTTTCGTCCTTCCTTCCGCTCTCCCTCCCCCCCTCCCATTTGCAACATTACAAGGTTGAATTCGCAAATCCTTGTTAGAGCAGGAAGTTTTTGTTGTTGTTTTACTTTACAAAAATTAATGCTTCTTGCTGTGATTTGAAAAAGTGCAACCCAAGGGAGTTTTGGGGAACCACAAAGTTAATATTAAGATCACTGTACCTCATTGTAAATCTTACATCTCCCCCCACCTTTCCTAAATCCCTCGCCTTGTTCGCTGTTTCATACTCGAGGAGGTAAAATTACTTGTTACATAATCACTTCTACCAAGGTTCTAAAGCGTCTTTGGCTTGTCCCCAGCCAAAGCACTAGGGCGAGTCCACGTCACAGACCGCTCGGTACCGCACTCTGCGATAACCCTTTCCCTGAGCATAATATGCAGAGAAAATAGATGATCCCATAAATATGAAATACATATCTAGATTAGCTCCCGTCCACAGTATCCCCCCTCTTTCACATCCAAACACCTTGAAAAGGCCACTGTAAATTATTCCGGCTTCAGTAGGAAGAGACCGTCTCTCTGTCTCTTTCTCGCTTTTCCTCCCTCCCTCCCGGCAGAGGCGGGGGGGGGGGGAGGCTCGTTTCTGACTTGATCTAGTGGTCTCCTTCAGCGCACACAAAGTATTATATCATTTAGAAAGAAGAAATAGTATTTGGCACAGTGCGAAGGCTCCTATGCCCCTTGATTGCAGTGGAATTTACTTATGAGAAAACGTGGTTAGAATCACAGCCAAAATCTCAAAAGGAACAACTCCCGCCTTTGATCGTTCTCTTTACCGCTCCTTCCGCTTCTAAACAGTGAAACGGGTCTCCCTTTTCCTTCCCCATGAAGAGTCTTCCTTCAGAATAAACGGGCAACTCAATCCTTCGCATTTTTAATCAAAGGTAAGTCCCACAGAGTTCAGTGTCGCTTCCCCAGGTACCCTCCATGGGATCGCCTCCTTAGAAGTCATTTTGATAATTCAATTTACTTCCAAATATTATGCGCACCACAATATGCTGGTGGTGTCTGCTTTTGAGGTATACCTTTCGAGGTATAAAACGTAAGATTTGCATTTAGTAAAAAAAACACACACACAGTGGTTTATTGAATACTTACAGCGTTTACACCTTCCAATATTAATTCAACTCCACGGACTATTATTATTTTAATTTTAATTTTTGGTTTTGCTTCCTTAAGGAGGATCGAAGTGCACATTAACAAAGAGCCGTTCGAACAATCTCTTCCAACTATTGAGCGACCACGAGGAAAAGAACACAACACTGAAGTCCCATCTCAGCGCAAGACACAGAAATCTTGGTTGGTGGGTGGGTGGGGTGGGGGGACGCAACTGTTTTGGTTTGAGCTTCCCATCAACATGTTCTTCCAATAGGGCAAGTATTAGACATATACACTTCACATAACACGCTAATGCCTTCGAGATATTCCCCCCCCCCCGTGTTCTATACAAACAAAGCAAAATAACATTCATGGGGGGGGGGAACTACGGAGACCACATTATCCCTTACCACACCGGAGTTTTCCTCTTCCTATATTCAAATATGGAATGCTTTTCTTCCAAGATCCACATTTTTAAAGGGGAGACTAGGGGAGGGAAATTGCACATAAATAAACCAGACGATTCCAAAACAAGAAATAAAAGTAGATGTCCCCAGCTCAGCAATCTCTCCTGAAGTTCCAGAGTTCTCTAAGAGATTATTTCCTTCAGTCCTCGCAGCGCTCTCTCACTGCTTGAGCTCCAAAGCCCACACGTGCTGCGGCCAGCCAGTTCTCCCTTTGGTTTTCTTGTCATTGCTGCTAACTGTGCTTTTCAGTATTTCGTTCTGTTTGGGAAAGGAGGCGAAGAGGAGAAACAAAGAGATTATCTCCCTGTGCTTTCTGGGTCACCACCTCCCACCCGCACTTTTGGGGCACAAGGCAGAGAATCATTCCTCGGTCACTTTTGGAGCTGATCCGTAGTTCAGGACAGGCTCACACGAGGCCTCCCAAATGGAGATCGAACCAAGGGCTTTTTCTAACTGCCTTTCGCCGAACGCACACGCGTGCGCGGGGATGTGTGGTGGTGGTGGTGGTGGGCACAGATCTGGTAGGCATTTCAGCTTTACACGAAGCAGTTCCTTCTCAGAGAGGCAGGAACGATTCACAAAGTGGGCTGCGAGCGTATACCCACACACCCAGGCGTAAGCTCCACTGAATTCAATGGGACTTATTTCTGAGCAGACGTGTAGAAGATTGCACTGCAAGGAGGATGGATCTCTAAGTACATCACGTGGAGAGAAAGAGCCACTGAAAGCAAAGCGACTGGTCTTCCCTCCGGTTATTATGAGGTGTCCATCGCTCCGGTTTAACGGATTTCTCAGTCGGCCTGATCTACAATCCGGAGTGATAGAGCTGAGGGCCTCCTCCATATCCAGCATCAACCAGGCGCAATTTTAACTAGTTTTATGTGTGTGCCTGTGCGGCCGCGCGCGCACACCCAAGAAGACTTACTAGCATCTTCACTTAAAAACCCCCAAAACAAAACATCCCTCAGATCACAGAGCAGAGGAATTGTATAATCTATCAGGATCGTAGGCTCGCGGACAAATTGCCTGTGACTGTATGGCTATGAAATGTATGTATTGTGGAACATGTGTCTAAGTAAACATTAGATCTCTCAAATAAATCAGCCTCCCCAAATGACTTTGCATCCATACAGTCATCATTTCCACCACCCCACCCCCACATCTGTATACTATCCACACAATCTAACTGCATGGAAAACTAATTTATATAACTTCTCCGAGAGACACGCGGTGCATATGTTTAGCCAACCTGATTGTAAACGGCTAAATCATGATGTGGGATAAATCTTTGGGAGCCCAGGATTGCGCGGGGCGGGGAGGGGGACTTAATGGGCGGGGAATTCTTCTGAAAGACCACAGGAAACGCCTGCTGAACCCCTCCTGCCTGCCCAAGTAAGTTCGTTCCAAGGAAATGTACCACCATCACCACCACAATTTAAGGAATGCATGTTTGAGACAGGGTAAAAAATGCCTATTCCAAGGCTGAACACCCGAGAATTTTCACTGAGGCCACGATCATAAGCACGTCTGCCTTGGAAACCACCTTCCACGGATGTACCTCCTAAATAAACAGGTTTAGGATCTCAACACTAATCTCCTGAATATTATTGCATTTCGATAGCACTTGAGCCCCAAAATAATTTTACATCCTTTCTTTTCCAGTAGGACCTTCTCTCTGTGTATAATATAATATAAACTCTGGTTCTTTTGGGCCCCAATCCACAGTGCTGTAACATCCCGTGTTAAATGCAGTTATACATTTGTATAACTGTGTTTCCAAATATCCCATTGATGTCAATGAAAGGTGCTTGCTAACGCTTAACATCACAGCCTAAGAGAAAACGCCCGGGCTGTGTGTGTGTGTCTAGTTTGGAATACAAAAATATTGTTCCAAGTGTTTATTGTGTTCAGGATTGTCTGGAACTTTAACCATTCTAATCCGGGTTGAGATTCAGTGTCCAGCAACTGAGAATGTTCTCTTCCCAGTCATCGTTCTCAAATATTTTTAAAGAAAAACATGAGCAGAAAATTTATTATTATTATAACCGGATTTCCCACGTGATTAATTAGACTTACTCTATAGGTTAATTCTTGGCTTGCAGAAAGACAAAAGGGTGTGATATTTTGAATTATGGATAGAGGAAGGGGCCGCCCCTTACCAGCCATTTGCGCGTTAGTTGTATCCTGCCTAAAGTGAACTCCTGCGGACACCCGGCTTCGCCCCGGAGGGAATCGAGTTTCTTGTATTACTGCAAGCACAAACGCGACGATCGCGGGAAGTCAACCGAGCCGAAATGAAAATCAACAGGGCCGTAATACTGAGTAAATGTGTGACTAAAGTTTAGTATTCAGGGACTTCAGCGAGAGTCCTCAACATTATAGCACATGATTTACAGATCGCAGCCTTATGCGATGAGGCAGGAGAAAACCCAAACACACGTGCGGGTGTCATAAATCCGAAATCCTGAAAGGGGGGGTGCAGTCTGGAATTCCGCCACTGGAATTCCACTGATCTTGTGGGACTGCGGTTCCCCGACATTTCCCCCCGCCCCCAGAAAATGCACTGACAGGTGTTTCTTTAAAAAGATTAAAAAAAAAAAATCTATGGCTGTAGCTCGGTTTCTCTGCGGAGTTTTGCCGGCTAGGGCCTCAATCCACAGCTCACCCATTACAAGCCATCCCCTTTGGTTTTAATAGGAGTGCCGTGAAATCCGCGATTTGTGGATTGCAGAACCGACCCCTTCATCCAACGACTGGAGCGGGGACAGTTTCCGGTCCGACCTGCAACTGGGCAAGAGCCAAATGCCTGGATTTAAACGGGCACGAAATCTTCCCGCTGACCTCCACGGGCCGAAACCAGGACGGGATTGCGGGGCTGTCCTCCAGGCCACGGGCGCTCGGGGCAGACTTCGCTTTAAACAGGCCCCTTTGGATCTCATTGCAGTTCCGTGGGACGGGATCCGAGACCGCCTCGGTCCTACTGGCGAATGTGACCGGTTTGTGGATCTCTGCCTGTAATGCTTTCACGGCTGCGGCAGAACTAAAAGTCCTTCCTTGGAAATGGAAGCCCGTTCAACGTCAACGAATGGGGTTTAATTTCCAAGATCATGTGTAGCCCAAGAGATTAACGCTTGAGCCCCAACTGGAAACAAACTCCAGTAAACTCATTGGGGAACACCCAATTCAGTATTTTCGAAAGGTCGGCACGGATTGCACAACCACCACCCTTAACCTTCTCAAGCGTGAGGTGGGGGTGAGCGGAGGTGTAACTCCTGCCTTTGACTCCTCTCCCTGAGACCTTCCCTGTATTTTATTATTAATAATAATAATAATAATAATAATAGCAATAATAATAAGCCTTCCTTTCAAATAAAAGGGTATGAGTATATACCTAGAATCTACCAATTCCTAACCTCCTCCGATCCCATCTAGAAATATGCAAACCAGGAGGTCGCTGCGGAAACAATTCACGTGTCGGACTGTCCACAGCCCTACTCAGAGCAAGGCAGAACAGCTGCCCGGCGCTGAGCTCCTTAAGCGCCCTTACTCAGCTCTGTGGAAATTAATCGGACTTTGGGGGCAAGCCGTGGCGTTTAAAATGGGGGGCGGGGCGGCGTGCGGTGGGTTAATCCGCTGCCCTTAGAATATTTTCTTGGAAAGAAGCCCCGTTGAAATCAGTGCCCCAACACTCCCTCTCTCACCTTAAACTCCCCGCGGAGGCAAATCCTCCTCAAGGGAACGGCACTTGCTGAGTTCACACGGCTCCTTTCAGTGGAATTCGGTTCCAGTTAGGGGCGCTTAGATGCTGCTTTTCTGAACACGATCTTAGGATCACCCGAGCCCCAAACGTGTTGTGGAGCGGTCAGGCAGCTGTAGACCCCGCACCCGATAGAAGGTCATGGGTCTTATTCCACCGACTTCGAA
This sequence comes from Heloderma suspectum, assembly GCF_057233095.1. NCBI lineage: Eukaryota > Metazoa > Chordata > Lepidosauria > Squamata > Helodermatidae > Heloderma > Heloderma suspectum. Next base: position 79,082,946 of record NC_139462.1, read on the forward strand.
GTGTGGTAAGGCAGCCCTGTCGCCTTAGCCTCCCCGCCTCAATCTGGACTTGTGCCCCCAGCTCCTGTCCTGACAGCACCGCCGCGGGCTTACTGATGCGGGGGGCGGGGGGAATCCTGCTTAACTTCACTGGGCCTAACAGGCGAGGAGCGAGCAGCCCGATCCCCGGCCGCCTTGGCTCGAACCCGTTTCCGAAGTCCCGGCGCGCCCCTCCAGGGCTTCACTCAGTGTAAAGAAGCCGGTCTCCGCGTCGGCCCCGAAAGCCCCCCGGGAGAGGCTCCCGGGACGGCGGGCCGAGCTCCTGCCGCGCCCAGCCTCAGGAGGCCGGCCTAGCGCTCCGCGGGTGCCAGTGCCTGCGCCCCTGCGCCCTCCCCGCCCCGCCTCGCCTCGCCTCGCTTCGCCTCGCCTCGCCTCGCCTCCCTCGCGCCCTCCCCGGCCAGGGCTGGCGGCGGCGAGCGCTACTGACCAGCTCCTTCTTCCTCTTGTCCTCCTTGGCGTCGGTCTTCTTGATCTCGGCCTTGAAGGCCTCGGCCTCGCCGTTGGCGTCGTCCTTGGCCAGCAGGTCCATGAGGTAGGCGATGTAGCTGGTGGCCAAGCGCAGCGTCTTGATCTTGGAGAGCTTGGTGTCGGCCGGCACGTTGGGGATGCACTCGCGCAGCTCGGCGAAGGCGCTGTTGATGCTCTGAGTCCTGCGCCGCTCCTTGCGGTTGGCCGTGCCGCGGCGCTTGACGGGCCGGGGCCCTCCCCCGCCGCCGCCCCCCAAGCCCGGCGGCCCGCCGCCGCTGCCCGGGGGCGCCACGCCGCCCACGTAGTGGTGGGGGTGCTCCAGGCCCGGCGCCCCGTTGGCGTACTCGGGGCTGTAGGAAAGCGCCATGCTGTAGTCGGGCGGAGACATCTCCGAGGGGTGGCTGCTGATCAGCCAGCCGTGGAAGTAAGGGTTCTCCTCGTGGCTGCAGCGGCTGGCGGCGGCGGCGGCAGCGGCGGCGGCGGCGGCGGCGAACGGGTAGCCCTCATGGTGGACCACTGGGTGGTGGGGGAAGCCCCCCACCAGACTCATCGCCGGGCCCCCGGCCGCCCACCACCCCCGATCCTGTCCCCTGGATCGCAGCTCCCGAGGAGACGGCCCCCGCCTTCAGCTCGTCTTAGCACAGGCCGGTCGCCATAGGGTGGGCGCTGCAGAGCCCCCCGAGCCCCCCGAGGGCAGGATCAGGGCCTCCCTCGGCACTCATGCGGAGCGGCAGGAGGGGGCTGAAGCTGGCAAGGAACCACCCAATCCGGCAAAGACCGGGGGAGCAGCCCCCCTCCCACAAAAGAGGAACCCTCCCCCCCGCGGATAGCTTGGAGCTTCAGTGGCTGTCCTCCTTTGCCTTCTTCTCAGCTTGGACGGGGAAAAATAACTGGGCGCGGAGGGGGGCGAGGTTTACTTACACCTGCATTTTCTCCAAAAGCCCCCACTTGGCCGAACCGCTTCCCCAACGTCTGTCCATTTGCTTCGCCTTCCCTGGACGGGAAGCGACTCGTTCGATTATATCATGAGGGATCCCAGTATTTTTTCCTCCTACTTAGCGGTGGGGGACAAGATCCCAGAGAGTCTGCCCCTCGGGGAAATCCGAAATTCTTCCTGCTCCTAAGGAGAAACCGCTGAAAAAGATGATGATGATGAAGAAGAAGACGGTGGTGACAAAAGGGGGCAAAAAGAGAGGAATAATAATAAAAAAAAGTCACACTCAAGATTACTTTCCAGACTCGGAGCTGCGTAGGGCACTAGTCGAATTTCCCAGCCTGATCTCCATGTACAGCTACATCTTTAGAGCAGCTCGGGTTAATATATGTCGTCAGAGGCTCTCTCGGCCAATCGGCGAAGTCGGGGGCGAGGCATCCCGCTTCGGGCCATAAAACTTTTTTTTGATCTTCGCGCTGCTAATTGTTCGGCTCCTCTTTTAGGATTGGCTGCTGTTCCTATCCATAATATAATTAAAACAAACGAGGGAAAGGTTCCCTCCCTTCCAGCATCGACAGAGGTTAATGCGAGTATTTAACAATGTTTTGCTGTAAGTATGTATGTGTGCATGCATATATTTTAGTTGCTGAGATAGATAGATCAACAGATAGATAATCTAAAATAGCTAATAAATTCAGGTGTAGTATTATAATATAGTGCAATAATGTACATATATCTATATATTGCCTACCAGTGTATGCTATATTATAAGACAGTAATTACTGACATTAGAGTAACGACAGTAGTAACAATAATGTCTTTGGATAACATGGATGATCGGTTTTGCTATGTTACAGATGTTTACATGTACAATTGTTGCCAGAAAATATTGGAGGGAGCCGAAAACTATCAGGAAGATTCTTTGAAATGAGATTACTGTTTGTTACCACTTGGAAGTAAATTCCGCTGTAATCAATGAGATCCACTTCCAAGTAAAATGAATTCAGAATCGAGGTGCCAATGAGAAATTGTCTGAAATTACATTACAAATGTAATATACTTACACTGGACCTTATTAATGAATTTCCTTCAGCAATCCACTTCAGACAAGACTAGGAGATCTGCTGGTTTGTATAGGATTTATCTGGCATAAAAGGATTGTTGATTGCAATACATGGGGCAAAAATAATACCAAAAACAAAACAAAAAACCTGGATGGTGTTGGTTGTAAACCAGGCGATTTGCCTCTTACAACTACTGAATAATCCATTGCCGAATGGCAAATCTAATTATTTTTCATGAAAAAATTCCTTTATTTTTCAAAATAAAACGATGCACATCTGAATCCTTTTCCCCAGCTCTTTGTGTGTTTACGCTATCCCTGCCTGAAATCAGTTTCCCTTCCACTTAGCCAGCCCAATTGGGTAAGTAACTGAATCTTTTTAACAGCATGTTTTAAGAGCGTATATTCTCATTTCTGTTAACAAAGATATAAAGATCTCTCTGTGTATCTCTTGTTTCGCCAATAATCATACTACTACCACCGCCACCACCATCAATAATAATAATAATAATTTAAAAACTCGAAATGCCCAGACATCTTCAAGAAAATGGGTTTCACTTATGGGCAGGGAGTTGTTAAAGAGAGGTTTAATAGGCAGGCCCTGCAGAAAGCCAATAGATATATAGATTGTTGTGCTTGGGGGATGTTGAACACATTGTAACAGGAAAAAGGATCCCAGCCTGAAGTACAGAGAGAAATTGGTAACTCGGAGAGGTAAGAATTTGAGCCAAGACATTTCCTGTCGCTTTCTCCAAAGAAGTCTCCATAGCTGAGCAAAAGAGTTTCTCCAGCCTTGGCAAGAAGACTAGTGGATTTGAAGTAGATTTGGACGCAGTTTCAAAAGTGGTGGGGGAATCGAGTCAACAAATACCCGAACCAAGAATCCTTGAATGAAAGGGGACTTCTTGTTGCTCCGTTTGGCTTAACCCCGACCACAATGGCTTAACTGTTTGGAGATCGCAAGCACAGGACTTTCCAAGGAGTCCAGGTGAATTTTTCTTGGGTACCTGATGCTTGGAGAAGAGGTCTCGAAGCAAAGTTACGGGTATATTTGGAGCATTCGAAATAGGAAGACGTGCTTCCATTGTAGGGTAGTTTCTTGTTTTTCCGCACTGAGTGGGACAAGGTTACAGGCCAGTGCAAGGGCAAGGAGCAAAAGTGGAGACACAATATTAAGGCTGCGCTTGGATCGGGAGCACATCCCATCTAACGCTATTCACCTTACTCCTGAGTAAACATGCTGGCGGTGAGACATCTTATTCGCATCAGGAGGACTCTTGCTTCTAATCTGAGGTTGGATCCAGTCTTTGTCATATTTCGAGTGGACCCGCTGATATCCATGGGACTCAAGTCATGGCTTAACTTCAGTCCCGTGGATTTCAATGAGACTGCTCCAGGGACAACCAAGTCTGGATCCAAACCTCAGCCTCCAATGCATAACCCACAGCGGAGCGATGCTCTTTGTTTAAATAGGATAAGAGTAGAATAAAGGGGGCTTACTCCTTGTAGCTTCCGTTTGCTTAGGAATGAACGTCTTCTACTGTGACCCGGTTCTGTTGAAATCGACGTGAAGCCCGAGACTATCCCAGGGAGTTCAATGGGGCTGTGGTTAAAATTGCAACCACAGGATCAGAGTGTCAGGAACGATGGTGTGCCGTGACCGATGATCCTAAGATGAGAGGAGACCCCACTTATCTTACAATTACTCTTAGGGTTAGCTCCAGCCAGTCAAACAGAGCGTGGCGAGTCTGAAAGAAACAGATGCTTGCGCATGGAGTTGTATGGGCGGATGCGCAGCTCAATCCGGGAGTGGAGATTTTAATTAAATACACAGAGCAGACGTGTAATGGATATGCAAATATAACCCATATGAATATAATAAAGAAACGTGCTGATCTCTGTCAGGATACTGCAGCATGTAGCTGTGTAAATCCAGGATCCTCTCGTGGTTAGATATTATTCTCATAAAACGATTATGTACAACACTAGGAAGGACAGTGAGTGCAATCCTAATTATTTACAGTCACATGAGAATTTTGCCGTGGTTTGCAATAGAGCTTGGATTGCACTCAATTAATGTGAAGGATGACTGTCAGGAGAGCACTCAACATGGGGAAGTCTGCAATCCGGTTAAATCCAAGCATTTGTCTTAACCCCGATTTCCCCGTTAAGGCATTAAGTCCATTTACACCCCAGATCCTAAACACATTTACTTGGAAGTAACCCCCCCCCCCCGCACTGTATTTCATGGACTTTACTTGAAAGAAATGTGTTCAGCCCCGCTGCAGATTGGTACCCGAATCTTACGTTGCAATCCTGAATGCACCCTTACTGAAGAGTAAGTCCCCTTAGACGAAGTTAGTGGGGCTGATTTCCTCGCAAATAAAAACCCTTTGTTTTACGATCGGGATTAGTTGTAGTAGGAGCAAACTCTGAGTTTGTGGATCCGGCTGTCCGGAGTTCCTTGGCGGAGTTCTTTCCCACAGAGCAAACGACACGGTGGGGTGGGCTGGTGGTGGGGAATCAAATAATGTTCTCGCTTTTAGTGGGAAGATGTATTTTTAGTTTGTTTATCCATCCGGACAGAAATCAGGACTTCGCAGGTTGCTGAATGCCCCCGATTTCTTTCGGAAATGTTTTTGGGTCTCCATTAAAACTGGGCTCCATTGCTCAGCCTTAGGACATCCCCAAACACAAACCGGAGAAACTTCACAGCGCCAGTGGTAAACCGCTGCAACTGGTTCCCTAATATCTACAGGGATAAAAGCCCTGGCAGGCAAACGGCTGAGCGAAAGGCGAGGAGACCTGCCTACCTGAGATCATGGATCAAAGGAGCAGCCCGCAAACTGCTTATTCAGTTGGGTGTGTGTGCGCCTTCCCTTATCTCGATTCACAATCAACGGCCCTTTACTCATCACCGTCGGCGGGCTTATTGATTTGCAAGGGGGCAGGTTTCAGAAATTGCTGCTTTATTTACACTAAAACCGCCAGGCAGACTCGTCCTCCTCAGGATCGCTCCCCTCCGCCCTCTTCTCCTTTGGAATCCTTTCCTTCAACCGACACCCTGGCAAATAACCTACGAATCACCCCCCCCCCCTTCATCTGTGCTTTCCTTTCTATCTAAATTCTAAAGGAAGGCGTGACTTGGAAGTCTCATGGAAATCAATAGTACTGATTTCCCATTTTAAGGCAGGGGGCAGGACTGAACAAAATAATAATTGTATTCTGAATTTGAAATGATTAGTGTCTGGAGTTTTTGTTGTATATGTCTCTGTTTGGGATTTCTTAGTTCCATAACCTAATGTTCCTTACAGACCGTAAACAGAGTCTCTAGTACATTCCTGGTATTAGCCCATTGTATAACAATAGCCCGTTAAGACATAGTAAATTTAGAATGAAATCCTGCACACATTTAGGATGCTTACGTTTCACCGAAGTAAATAACAGAAAGTTATAACGCAAACCTATGCATGTCAACTTAGAAGTTAGCCCCACTGTGTCCAGTGAGGCTTACTCCCAGGTAAGTGGGTATAGGATTTCATTCTTAAGCAGTTTACCTACCTAAGAGATAAGAGTTTTGGGCTTTAGCCGAATTCTAAACTTGGTTTATGGATTAGATGTGCTCAGGATCCAGGTGCCAATCGGTTTCCGTTCCAGTATTTCAGCTTCTTGAGATGAAGGACGGACGGATACTGAGACGTACACTGAGATGTACACAATTACGGATTATAAAAAACGAAGGGGAAAAGAAGGACGGTTAGTGAGAAACCAGATACAAAGGGAAGAAAACATTATGAAATGGACTGACGAACAGGAGAAGAAATTAAAGATGATGATAATGATGCAGAAGAAGATAAAGAGGAAGGAAAAAGAGAGGGAGAAAGAAACCAGGTTGCTTTCTTTGAGCAATTCTGGCGTCTCTATGCCGAATATACACATTCCTGATTCTTTATTTCTTGACTTTCAGAGTCCTTTGTTGTTCCGATGGCTAGCCAAGCCTTGTCTGCAGCTTAGAGTGTTTACAAGTTGGAATGCAAAAGCGGCCTGGGCGGAACTGAAGGAGCCCCGAGCATTTCAGAATGGATCTTTCCTGTGGGCCTGAGGAGCCCCAAGGAGACCTCAGTCTACCCATCTGGCAGGGTGACTTTCTCTGGATTGCAAGTCAAAGGGTTTCAAGGAGATCCCGGTCCTCAGTTTGTACTAAATGGATGCCGGGACTACTTCTTCCTAACACAGATCAGAGACCTCCGTGTGCAAGGCGCTGGACAGATTACATAGCCGGGAGGGCTAATCATCACTATTTGGACCTGAAATCCTCCTGCTCTGTGTGTCCACCCGCCCGCAAGCAAGCAAATATATTTATTGGGATCCAAATTATTTGCCTTCCCCTCTAGCTTCCCTGAATAGGTTTTTTGTTTTGTTTTATTCTTTTAAAGAACTTGGAGTCCAAATTGGGGGGAATATGTTCTCATCTAATCTTTCAGATATAATGATATATATGAAGAGAAAGAGGCTGGGGTGTGGTGGAAATGCAGCATTTTGGAAACATTTAGTTTTTCCTTCTTTCACAATTCAAATGGACGGAGCCCTAAAGACTAATAAAAAGACACAGGTCAAAGAAACACAGCCACTTTTTGTGTTTTAAGACAAATCAGAGTTCTTATTATGTTTATTTAACAACGAAGGAACTGACAAATTCATTTTGAATTACAATTATTTAAAAGTCTTATAGCCAACCAAACAAAAAGGTGTGTGTGTGTGTGCGCGTGCGTGTGACATAGAGAGGAAAACAGAACTATACTGTACTGTGGTAATACTATGGTTTATCGTGCCCTTAGATCTTGAGATGTAATACAAGCCCCCTCCCCACCCCCCAAAACCTGTGCAAGGCAATCTTACCCCTATTTACTGAGAAGCAAATCTCACTATTTACTTATTCTATTTGTAGTCTGCCTTTCCACCAAGAACATGGCACTCAGGGCAGCTATTTTTATGTCACTTTTCAACCCAGGTGCCTCCTCCCACCCCTAAGCAGCTCCCAAATATAATAAAACAATAACAATAAAATGTAGAATGGAACTTATTCCCAGTTCTGCATAGGACTGCAGCCACTGATGCACAACGTCAAATTGGTAGTTGTGGTTTACAGTGAGAACAAGAGATAATATTTAATGACCGTACACTGCTCAAACAGAACTGAGATTTCGTGCATCCTGTATCCGAACGAGATCACTGGATCCTAAGCCTCTATTTTCCCCTCAGGCAAAAATGAGGCTGTCCCTCATATTCTTTGCACCAAGTCTGCCCTCAGAAAACAGTCCAGTCAATCACCCCTGAAAGACCACTCTTATTTATAAACCGAATCGCCCTCGGATCTTAAATACTTTTCTTTCGATTGGTTCCCACCTGAGACTGCAGTTCTAAGCAAGCCCCTTAAAGCCACCGCGAGATACACACGGTATACCGAGTTTAGGATCGAACTGCACGTGTCCTGGTTTACCCTCTGAGCCAGAAGAGGTTTATTTGGCACTACCCCCCCCCCCGTGAAATAAAGATAAGTATTTAGGTATTCTTTGCCTTTAAATTCAATTACATCGCCTTAATTAGCGTGTGGATATTGCTAGAAGGTTCTGATGCGATGGCAGCATTAGCTCCAATGTTGTAGCAAAAGTCATTAAGGGTTTGCAAGGTGGAACCCAGGGGTGTGCGTCCTCCCACTTTTACCCTTCACCCCAGTTGACAACACGTGGTCGTTTATTCGATTACTAAAATAATTTCTACCCCGGCCTTTTATACCAATACCAATACTTCCCCGTCCCCTAGGCATAAAACACCTTTCTTTGGAAATATATGGCAGGAATTTCAATGGGATTTTGTCTGACGTTGCCTACTTCCTCGGTATTTGGAATGTTCGTGGAGAAAAGTGCCTTATACGGGGGAGGTGACTACTACGCGGCTGCTGCTACTATTACTACTTCTTACCATTACTGATTTTTGCCATTATATGTTTATATCCCGCTCGTCTAGGTTTCTTTGATTCGTTTCAAAGGCAGCTTCTTTGGGAGTTCCATTCAAATGACTCCAGATCTACTTCGGATTATTCGGAGGGCGGGGCAGGAATCCTGCAGCGGAACAGTCCCCGCCCCTCTGATTCCCAGGTCATCAGGGAGTGTTGGATTTAAGACTCTAACGGGTTTGTGGTTTGCATCCTTCCATTTCCTATATTAAACCGATTAGGAGCAATCCAGAGAAAATTGTTGGCCTAAGCCTCCGCAGAAACAAGTTCCACTGAAATAGTTGGGAATTACCTCCAAGCAAGCTTGTGTTTAGGGGTCGGGCTAGAGTTTGACAGGTTTCTTCTTTAAGGGCTCAGATCATCTTTCTGCCAAGCCTCCCCCCCTCCCGTCAGATTATTAATTTATGCAGAAATCAGGGAGTTTTGAAGGCGAGCTGACATCTGGCTAGCTCCATCCCCCCCCCCCTCCCGTAACAGTTCCAGTTACACAAATCGGCCAGGAATAGAAAGGCCTGTTTGTGGGTGGGTGGTATGACCGACAAGGCAGGCCTTTGCAATACACCATCAAGGGACTGAAGCTCTTTTACTTTGTTAGCCGTTTCCTATTTTTACGATTCGCTAAAATATACGCCTGTTTGATGTACAGACTTTAGATGCGTGCGATCCGACTCCGAGATTGGGCCCCATTGAAAGGGACTTTTTTTGCCAGTTCACAGGGCTATCACATATAATTTCTACATGTCACAAAGGCGCTAGTTTGGCCTTCCCCAATCTGGTGGACTTCACCTTCCATCAGCCCCAGCCACCATGGCCGCTAGTCAGGAATGCTAGGAATTGTAATCTGGAGGGCACCAGGCTAGGGAAGGCTGCTCTAGTTGAAGTAATTTCTGCCCTATTGAAGAACCCTAACAATGCAATCCTACACACGTGTACTCCCTTTGAATTCAATGGGACTTACTCCCAGGTAAGTGAGTATAGATTGCAGCGTAAGCCAACACTCGCTATTATTACTTCCGTTGCTTCTTCATTTTTCTTTTAGGTATATACAACTCTGCCTATCAAGGCCATTTTTAAAACCTATGTCATTTATATGGTTTCTTCTCCCTACCGTAATTTGTTCATATTTTATGATATATTTTATATGATAACATTTATAATTTTGTCTTTAGGGTTGTTAAATCTGTAAAAATAAGCACATCTCTGTGACCTTCATTGATATTCGATTCAGCTCCCCCCCCCCCCGTTAAATCAGGATTTAATGGAAGGTTGAATAGAGCAAGCCTGCCAAAACCCAATTCTTTACTTGAACCCCCCCCAAACAAAACCCACACCCCTCCTGTGCATTTAAAGTGGACGTTCAGTGGATTCCTGGGAATGAAGGCTAAAATTACTTGAAATCAATGGGACTTGCATCTTGATCCTAAGAATGTTTACTTATAAATCAGTCTGGTTTCATAGTCCCTAGTACGGGTGTTTTAAGATTTCAGCCTTAAATTCCGGGAATTACATCCAAATCAACATATGCAGGATGGGCAACTTCGACTGCATGCAGTGAAAATGCACATTGGCCGGGAAGTTAATACAAATGGGACTCTTCTGAGTAAACAGCCATAAGATTGCGCTGCTCATTGACGTCAGTGGGAGAAAACCGGTTTACAGCCTACCAGCACTTAGTCTTAACAGAGGGATGGATCAGCCTGTATATTACTTGAAAATAAGCCCGTTGCTTTCTAGTAGAATTTCGTTCCGTGTGTGCTGTCTTAGGATGGCCTCTTCGGTCCCAGTTCAGTCAGTGAAATACAATTAGGTCCAACCCGAGTACTTTGGGGTTGGAAAAAAATTAGGGATACACTGAATACAATACAGTGGAATACAGTTAGGTCCAACCCCGGTACTTTGGCTCGACTGGGCTTCGCCTTGATCACTGCAGGCTCCTGCCTCTCCCAAATATAATATTGCATTCTTCTGCTTGGGAGCTGCCGATTAGGCAGTAGAGGAACAAACAGCTCAAGCGGAGAGACCCCCAAAGCTTCTGGCCTAGTAAAAACGAGCCGATATCCCGGAAGGAGCGAGGGAGGGGCGGAGATAATCAGATTCTAGGGCAGCCTTCCCCAACCTAGCGCTCTCCAGACGTTTTGGACCATCTCCCAGCACTCCTGACCATTGGCCATGCTAGCTGGAGCAGATGGGAATTGAAGTCCAAAACATTTGGAGGGCACCAGGTTGGAGAAGGCACTTCTAGGGCCATCATCCTAAACATTTTCACCAGGACGTGCATTCTACGCAGCTTCAGTGGCAATTTTTGTTGTTCATTCGTTCAGTCGTGTCCGACTCTTCGTGACCCCATGGACCATAGCACGCCAGGCCTTCCTGTCCTGCGCTCTCAGAGCGTGCTCAAGTCCGTATTCATTGCATCGGTGATGCTATCTAGCCATCTCATCCTCTGCCGGCCCCTTCTCCTTTTGCCTTCAGTCTTTCCCAGCATCAGGGTCTTTTCGGGAGAGTTTTCTCTTCGCATTAGGTGGCAATTACTTTCGAGTAAACGTGCCTAGAATCGGCCTCTGCAGGACCGGTATTCGAAAAACGGTCAGGGGACTTCGACCGAGGTGCTTAGAATCTGGGTGTAAATGACGTCACAAGCGACATCACAAGTCACGGCCTCGTCATCGCCTCTCTCAAAGCGCAGAGTTTTCAGATCCAGGATTTTTGAGACACGTTTAACCAAGCTCTTCTCTGCCACTCAGACCAGGGAAAATGAACACGGAGGGGTAGGGGGTCCGTTCTTCAGGGGTGACCCCTTTGCAAGACCCGAGCCCAGCCCTTCGGGCCAAGAGTCAATGCCATGAAGCTCACGGGGTGACCTTGGACCAGCCGCGCGCGCTCTCAGCCTAACCTACCTCGCAGGGAGGGCAAAGTGGGATGTACTGAAGTGAAGGGTAAGGATGACCGGACTGTCGCGTAGGTTCCGTTGTTTTCTTACCCTTCGTTTTAGTACATCCAGGATAAAATGGGGTGTGTGGGGAATCATGGACACTGGCTTGAATACAGAAGTGTATACATAGGAATATCATGGTAACAAATAAAACGATCCAGAGGGAAGGACTCCTCCTCCACTGCATCATCTGGTTCAAGTCCTGTGATAGGATACTGTAAACATAAAGTATCGGGTCCATCCAGTCCAACCTAGTCTTACAATGGTTAAGTTTTATTTAATGCTGGGAGGAAGCCGGGGAGGGGGGGTGTCACCTATTTTGGCGGCGCTAGTTCCTCACTTCAATTGAGCAGTATTTCATCCTTGCAGTTGTGTAATGTCAGCCTTTGTGACACCAATACCCCCTGACCGTTGTACTGCCAATGTAGGGTTGACGCCACCCCTCCCCCTGCTACAGTCACTGTGCCTTTAAGAGCTGCACGATAGGCAGAAGTCCAGCAGCTAAAACTTTTCCCCTCGTTGCACCTCCCTGCTGCTCAAGTTCTGTCTGCCACGCAACTGCTAAAGGCATAGAGCTGGAACCAGAAGAGGAACAAACGAGATAGGCCCAACTGGAAATATGAAATTGTCCAATGGGTAGAAGAAAGACATGTATGGGTTGGTGGTGGTAGTATCCAAAGTAAAACCTGGAGAATCGCCAAAGTCGGAAGCTGAGCATTTTTGTGGAAATATTACAAAGCTTTTGGCTGGGGATTACATTGGGTGGCCAGTGGCAGTTAAGCTCTTGGGGAGGGCTGGTAGTTAAACACAAATTGCATACTGTCCATACAACCATTTTATTGATTTTTGAAAACTTACTACAGGGGTTTCACGTATAATTAATTGCCTTTAAGGATCGGATGAGCTTAGGAGTCAAACTAACTAACATGGGGCACGATTTAGCCAGAACGAAACATTTTTGTCCCATTTATTTTTCACAGAAGAGGTAAGCACCTGCCTAAATTTTCTTGCAACTAGCTAGTTTTAAGCAAGTTTGTCTTGAGACGTCGTTTCTGGATGAATGGAGTCTCTTTTGGATTCGAGCCGGAGTTCTTGAACGTAGGCAAATCACTTGACAGCCTTGCAGCGCGGAATCCTATACACGTCTGCTCGAAAAGCAAGTCCTACTGAGTTCAGTGGGGGTTTACTCCCAGGAAACTGATATAGGATTGCCGCTTTAGGGTTGGTCGTTGTTTTGTGAGTATAGATTGCAGCGTAAGCGAACATGCTATGGTAAAAAAAAGAAAAGAAAAGGAGGGAGGGGAAGCTGAATTTAAAGCTACGGGGGATGACTTTTGCAAAAGTTGTGTATTAGCGCAACACGCTCACACACTGCCAGAGAGGTGTCAGTCTGCGTATATTTGTATATTCAACCTCCCCCCCCCCCCTCTGTATCTAAACGTAATTGATCTGGCTGACTGAGGCCGTTTTGGTAATTTGGATATACCAAGTCTCCAGATAATGACATATAATCAGACTTCAGGTCACTTGGTCATTCTCTCATGACAAACCCCTCCTGCGCTCTCTGATCTGCTTTCAAACTAAATTTCACACAAACAAATAAAGCAAGACAGGAGCAAATTCTTAAAACACACACGCACGCACCACACACGGGAATGGAGGGTATTGGGGTGGGGTGGGGCGGGGTGGGGCTGGGGAGGGGAAGAGGAAGAAATATTAGAAAACTCTGCTAATAGGGAGTAGTAAACATGCTTTCAAAAGGGAGTGGGTGGGGGAATATACCAGGGCTTAGGAAAGAACATCTTATCGTGAAGAGAGTTATTGTGTACAAAAGGCGAAGGGGGAAAAATGTTCTGGCTCATGTTAAAAATGACATAAATTAAAATAAAAAATAATTACAAACAGAAAATGTCATAAGATAAACACAAGGGGCTTACTGGAAAAGCGGGCAGCCAGCGAGACGTGTCGGGAGACATTCCCTTCCTCGGCGGTTGCTTGCGCTTCCTCCTTTACAAGCCTCCGCCAGCAAAACGAATGTCTGCGGCTGCGGAGCTGAAGAAAGCCGGCGGTGGTGATGCTGGTGGAGGGGAAACCCGAAAATTAATCCCTGTGATCGTGAGTGTGTGTGTGTGTGTGTGTGTGTGTGAGAGAGAGAGAGAGAGAGAGAGAGAGAGACTAGGGGGAAATAATCAAAAGTTTTTTTTTTAAAAAAGAAACCTGCAATGTGTCGTTGGGCCTAAACTCAGCACTGTCATATCTATAAACAGAAAAACAACACGCTGTGGCCCTTTAACGACTAAGGTTGCAATCCTATACCCGCTTACTTAGGGGTTCCCCTCACTGAAAATGGAATTTACATCTGAGTAGATAAATTATAGGATTACACTGTGACACTGCAGTCCTAATCATATCTGCTCAGAACGAACTAAGGCTGCAATCCTATACACAGTTACCTGTGTGTTCAGTAGGGTTTGCTTCTGAGTAGACATACCCACACTTACCTGGGACTAAGTCCCATTGAACTCAATAGGATTTACATCTGACTAAATGTATAAAGGAATGGCACCGTTACCAATGCATTGTGGCATTAACTGTTGCAGGCCAGAACCTGCTTTGTGGGGTGAAGTGGGCAGTGGAGATGTATGTGGATAGATAGACAGAATCACACACACACACAGGGGAGAAATTTTTCCAAAAAACGAATGAACTCCTACTGAAATCAGAGATGGCATACATCAGCCTTTCCCAAGCTGGTGCCCTGCAGATACGTTGCTGGGACTTGTTGTCCTACACATCTGAAGGACACCAACTCAGGGAAGGCTGACAACTTATCAGTATTCAATACTGATATTATACATATCGATATTCAGTATATTCAATCTAAGGTGCTCTTACTACATAATTTCTCATGTTGCCTGTTTGAGTGGAGTAGAGCCTCTTTTAGAACTGTCATGAATTAAAGTCCTAGGGAAATGAAAACTTAAAATCAAAAATGCCTTTTGGACAGTGCTCCATTTTAATAAATAGTAAATAAATATTTTCATTGCCAGAAACTACTGTATATCTTGTGTGTTTTCACCATCCTGTGCCCTGATAGTTCTCCCTTTCTGCTTGTTACAGCATCTTCCCAGGTTCAAACGGGATGGAAGGGTTTTAGACAAAATAGGCATTATCTCCCTTTGTCACAGTAATATTTAACATCACTATTCTGAAGGTACAATGTGGAAGGAAGTCCCATGATTCACAAGTCACAGATTTAGGATCCAGGTATATTACATTTTGCTAGGGAGCAGGAAATTAGAGAAAAGAGACCTAAGAATAATAGTACCACCACCAACAAAATAACAATGTAATAAGTCCATAGACAAAAATAATAAAGGAGAGATTCAGATGATGTACAAGGTTCCGGCAGTCAAGTTCCAGAGGTTGGCATCTCCACCAAATGCAATCCTAGGCATTTCTATTCAGAAGTAAGCCCCATTTACTTCGATGGGATTTATTCTCAGATAAGTGTGTCTAGGATTGCAAGGTTAGTAGATTATATACTTATCTGTGTCTGGTTACTCCAGAAAAAGAGGTCTTACTAATAAACTATTTATTTATTTACTACTCAGTGGTAAATAAATAAACAGAACCGAAATGCTCGGAGGAGCTATCTTTTGAATTGAAATGCATGTATAAATATATAATAACTTCTATTGCTGCCTATGCTTCCTAGAACCTGGCTCACAAACTCCATCCGAAATATTATCGCTTCACATCTTGCCAACCATCTAGAATCGAACTATACCTTTTGTAAATTGAACCATAATTGAAACATTTATTGTATATTATCAACTCTGTGTGCGCGCGCGTGGTTTTTTTCACCCGCAGAGACACTTAATGCAGTTACTAACAGATTCTGACAACTCTTTTGCATCAGGGGTTATTTACTCCCATACTTATTTCCCAACAATTTCAGTAATGTCAGTACATGAACACTGCAATCCTATACCCATCTACTCAGAAGCAATCCCCATCGAGTTCAATCGGACTTACTTCCAGACAAGTATACGATTGCAGCCTATTTTAAAAAAATATAAATTTACATTGAAGGAGGAAGGCCAAAAAACAAACAAATAAATAAACCCCCCAAAGGCTGTGTGAAAGGGACAGGGGTAAGTAACTCGCTTAAAGACTGTGATCCTACGCAGCTAAAGAGCAATCCTGAGATCAGTGACTCTGGACTTGCTACTCCACGAAAGTCAATGGGGTTACTTAAAAAGTAAACAGTTTGAAGATGGCCACCGAACTACCTTTAGGCTGCAATCCTAAAACTTACCCGAGAGTTAGTCCCAATGAATTTAATTGGGCTTACTTTTGAGTAGAAGTGCACTGTGGGATTGCACGGTGTTAGGATTGGTGTGGCAAACTGTAATCCCTCTGGAGAGGGGCCGTGCCATCCTACAAAGCTAGCTCGCCTCTAGCAAACTCGTAGATAATAACTGGTAGTTGGTTAACAGTCCTAAAGCAGCATGCTGCGTTTATCAGCGCCTTTCGCTCCTATCAGAATGCACTGGAATAAGGCAGAGAATATGAGCCAGGATGGGTTGTTGGGAAATAACCTCTTTCAAAACATCATTTCCCTTACCGAGGTAATCTGAGCATCTTCACACGATCAGGAGTTCTGTCTTCTGATTAGTTAATTCGGAATAATCACTACAAAAGTGGTTGTAGTCAGAGTGGATGGAAATCAGCACTTCACCCACGAACATGTAGTAAAAGTGCAGGAAACATGTTCTGAATAAAACGAACTCGATTAATTGCCCCAGACCCCTCTCATCCTGTAGCTACCCCAAGACTAAGCACAGTGGTCAAAGCAAACGCCACTCAAAACAAAGGGCGGAACCTCCGACTAACACAGGTGGGGCGGGGTGTAAGACGTCGTCCAAGAAAGTTGTTGCCGGACACCGTCGCTTAGTTGGAAGAAAGACTCATTCATGGCAGGTGTCCTGTAGCATCGCAGTTTCAAACCGTGTCTACCCCCCATTCCCTTGAAACAATGCTAACCATCCACCCAGTCAGTCTGCCCCTTCCCAATAGTAATAGAGTGTATTCATTCATTCATTCATTCATTCATTTCATTTCTATACCGCCCACTAGCCGAAGCACTCTGTTCTCTATTAAGTTCTCTATTAAGGGATCTTGAGTGTGGGATAAAACTCAGCATTTTTAGGTTAAGATGTGTTGCGCTATGAGTTTTCCCACTGTGCTTCATTTCTTCAGAGACCTAAAGAACTCCGTCAAATCTGGAAGCATTTGAGCTGGAAGAGATCTCTCTAGTACTAGATGAATGGGGACAGGCGAGGCATGGCTTCTCAGTGGTGTGGGGAATGCACTCTATAGGCGCACACTTCCTTCACCTTACTCATTGGAAAGTAGGGAGCTGCCTTATACGAAACCAGACTTTGGTTCATCTCACTCAGTGTTGCCTACTGACTAGCAGGGACTCTTCAAGGTTTCAGAGGGCTTTCCCAGCTATATCTTCTGGATGCAGGAGAGCTTAACTTGGGACCTTTTGCATTGGAATCATGTGTTCTACAACTGAGCTCAGGCCTACTCCTTCATATATCCCCAAAGCGACATAGAATCTTATGGCATCTTAAAGACGAAGGCTGCACTCCTACACCCACTTTACCTGGGAGTAAGCCTCATTGAACTCCATAACACTTACTTTTGAGTGGACATGTATGGGATCGTGCTATAGAAAAGCTTATGCTACAATAAGAGTGCAGTCTTACTCCCAAGGAAGTGGGGATAGGATTGTACTCTGTACCCTTCAACTTATCCTTTACCCACTTACCTGGGAGCAAACCCTTTGAATTCAATAGCACTTCTGAATACAGGATTGCACTGGAAATCTGTTTAAGGCAGCCTTCCAACTTGGTGCCCTCCAGATATGTTGGACTGCAACTCCCAGCAGCTCCCAGTCACATCTGAAAGGTACCAAGTCGGGGGAGGCTACTTTAAAGTGACCCAAGACTCTTTGTTGATTTTGCTGCTGCTAACAGAATGACTACCCCTCTGGAGGTTGTTACATATTCCAAGGCATTCCAAACAGTCCCAGAGGGAGGGTCAGTTGAAGCTCTGCTTTTGTCTGGAGGAATTATTCTAGGGAATATGGGGAGGATCAGCAAGCAGCTTCACCAGAACCTGCCTCCTCCCATCCCCATTCTCCTCCAAGGCCCGCCCACCAAGCCCTCTGAGGGCCAAAACAGACACTACTTTAATTGTGTGTCTAGCAACTATGTCACCTTTTCATTTTTACTCTAAAGTAGGTGCAGGAGGCCCTCCCCAGATCTTAAAAGATCTATATGACCCCCCCCCCATGCTAGGGTCCCAATCCAGACTGGTTTACTCTCCCCCTTTGCTTGCTAGATGTAGATGCTAGACCTTGGGCATGCAACCTGGTGTCCTCTCTATATGTTGGACTACAGCTCCCATAACCCCTGGTCATTGGCCAGGAATGATGGGAGTTGTAGTTCAAAACATCCGGAGGGCACCAGGTTGCCTATCCCTGTGCTAGACACACATTTAAAGTCATGTTTGTTCTGATCCTCAGCCAGATCTCCTGTTCTTCCATGCCCTCACATTATCTAGGCGCGCATGGAATGAGAAGCTGGCCTTTGCTTTCAAGGACCTGTTAATCCCCCCAGCAGTCTTCACAGTTTGAAATATTCTCAGGCAACTTACCTAACTGGGTGGCTGAGCAGGGTCTGGTGGACCGGGATCTACTAGACACACAGTATTGATTAGTATTGTACACAAACAATTGCAGAGAAGGCTTTTCAGCCCCGAATGTGTCTGTGGAGCTGGTTGAACATTCTTCCGGACACAATATAAATGCATGTGCTGTGTCTATGAACATAATGGCAAATGTGCAAATGGGATAGCCACAGCTGGCACATGCATGGGCATCACTATTCAGATGGCATCTTGAGTGAACCAAAAGTTGGCTGCTAATGAGAGTGAGAGGCATTTGCAATGAAAACTTAACCCAGAATCTTCTGTTTTTCCAATACAACTTGATTGAAGCAAGAACCTCTTAAGCCTCCTGTGTGAAAACACCTTTAAACTGAGCATATATTCTACCTATTGTAGATTTTGTATTTGCAGTAATTAATTAGGAAACCAGGAGGGGGAACATAACTCATAATTTAAGTATCCAACGTGAAATCAGGCATAGTCTTTGTGTCTGAACTATAAAAATACAAAAAAGTGCATATATCTGCAGCACAATCCTATATTTGTCTACTCAGACATAAGCCCCATTGAACTCAATAGTACTTACTGTCAGGTAAGTGTGTATAGTAGCGCACCCTTAGTCTGACTTTTTAACAGTGGCCTAAAGCAAGCTTAATGCTGAAAGTCTAACATTGTAATCCTATACACACTTAAAAGGGAGTAAGTCCTCCTTGAATACAATGGCTGCAGTCCTATATCCTGGAGTAATTGAACTCGATGGTATTTACTTCTGAGTAGACATGGGATTGTGCTGTTGAAATCTAAGCACCTAGTTTTATCGGTAGCAATTTTTATCATAAAGACTTAATTGATTGCAATGGAGGTGCCTTATTGTTTCAAATACAGCTGCATTCTATTATTTATTGAACTTTCATGTTTTGAACATTTGATAATGCAGTTTCTGTATGGAAATATCAATCTCTAGAGCTAAATTTGAATCTTGTTTGGTTTCAGTGGGATTACTTCTGTGTAAATTTGTTTAGGACCAGGAGTATAATTTACATAAATCTGGGTTCTTTGCTGCCCAGACTATTTTCTAATTACTTACATGTTATAAAATTGAACAACAGTGTGAGATACTTTGGCTTTGAAATGAAGTGCCCAAGACAGAGGAATCTTTAACAGTTTCCCTGTTCTTCGTTTTAGTTTGACAAGATGTCAGACTAAAACGAAGAACAGGGCAATTGGATGATGAGAAAAATAAATATAATGAGTGTATTATTGATGAAGAAGAGCGAGAAAACAGGGAATGAATCATTCTTTCAGATGAGACAGTGATGGCAGGATCCTTCCAATGAAGCAGGGTAAAAGGAATGAAGGAATACAGAACACCCTTCCCCAACCTGGTACCCTGCAGATGTGTTGGACAACAACTCACTTTGTGATGATGGGCATTGTAGTCCAATATATCTGCAGGGTACCAGGTTGGGGAAGGCTGATATATTAAGCTGGAGAGAAAGAATGATAAAGAAAAGAGCTAGGGATAATTTTTTTTCAAAGATGAGATGTCTGGAGGCAAAGGGTCCCTTGACAACAACGCAGTGTGCTGTTTTGTAACTTGACGGTCTCGTGTTGTATTCACAATCAGGATGGGTTAAAGGGAAGTTAAACAGCAGATACCTCTCCGCTTCTTATTGGTAGATGGTGGATTCCAAACCACATTAGTGATCGTTACAAAAGAACCACAGGGTTGCGGTTTTTCTAGGTGAATTAATTCTGGCTCAGAGTGCTGTCACAGTTGTGACGCGAGAGAATAAACAGCAACAGCTGGTTGTAAAGCAGCCATCTCAACTCTGTCTCCCCACGCCATCTCCACATACACAAACACAACAGCAATAAAATCCAAAGGTGAATTTTCTAAGCTGTGCTGTATTTACTGTTATGGAGATGATGAAGTACTGTGGGTAGCCCCATATTCCGCAAGGACCCTTCTCCTGCAGTGCATGAAAACCTTTCTCCCTGGAAAGGGTTAAGGGCTCCTTGTCCCGCCCGTTCCATACCTCCTCCTTCCATTCTTTCTGAGCCCCCGGAATGCCACTGCTTTCCTCTAGAGGTCTCATTAGGGAAGCCCTAAGTGCTATTTTCAACATTTCCTCAATCAAGTGCCGTTAAATATAGCTACACAAACAAATGGGCTTCGAAGAAAAAGCGAGAATCTTGTCACTGGCAAGACCAACCCAGTGTTTCACTTTTTGTTTGCTTTGTAATTACTTTGGCTGGTGGCTACTTTGCCCTCTGAGCTCTGGTTGCTCCTCTCCCATGGCAATCCGGTTTTAAAACACCCTTTCCAAGGGGTCTAAATGGAGCCGTTCCTTATTGTGCTACTACGGATGCAATCCTCTGCAGAGTTCCCTGGGAGTAAGGCCCATTGAACATAGTGGGACTTACTTCTGAGTAAACATGCACAGGATTGCACTGTAAGACAATATTCCATGCTAGCTTGTCAGTACGCTCTGTGCTTTGAAGAGTGGAGCTGACTTGTGAGTAAACTTAGTTAAGATGGGGTTACGAGGGATCTTGTAAGGCAACTTGGTGCCTTCCAGGTGTTTTGGACTACATCTCCCATAAGCCCCAGCTGGCATGGCCAAAGCTCAGGGATTGTGGGAGCTGTAGTCCAAAACATCAGGGTGCCAGAGTGACTGTCTCTGTTTTAGAACCTAGGTGTAACTAAGATCCCTTTGGCCCTAATGTGTGCTTAATTTCTAAAGTGCAAAAGGCTCAGGCTTAAGCCTGTATAACTTGGAATCCCTTGCTCCTTATCCCAAATGTCTAGGAGTGACTATCCCTTAGGGCACAATCCTATGCATGTTTAGAAGGGGGAAAAAATTCCTACAGCTCCCAGAATTCCCAGCAAGCCATGGCTGGGGAATACTGGGAGTTGTAGGACTTTCTTCTGTCTAAACATGCATAGGATTACATCCTTAGTGGTTTAAGGCCATGCACTTTGCACTTTCTCAAGGGCATTCTATTTATTTATTTTGTGTGTTTATTTACCTGACCTAACAAGTAGTGAGAATAGCAAGGAGAGACAAGAAGGCCTTCTTAAATGAACAATGCAAAGAAATTGAGGAAAACAATAGAATGGGAAAGACTAGAGATCTCTTCAAGAAAATCGGAGATATCAAGGGAATGTTTTGTGCAAAGACAGGCATGATAAAGGACAATGAAGGAAGGGACCTAACAGAAGCAGAGGAGATTAAGAAGAGGTGGAAAGAATACACAGAACAGAAGAACTATACAGGAAAGATCTGAATGTCCCTGATAGCCATGATAGTGCGGTCACTGAACTTGAGCTGGACATCCTAGACAGTGAAGTCAAGTGAGCCTTAGGAAGCATTACTAACAACAAAGCTAGCAGAGAGGACAGTATTCCAGCTGAGCTATTTAAGATCCTAAAAGATAATGCTGTTAAAGTACTGCACTCAATATGCCAACAAATTTGGAACACTCAACAGTGGCCACAAGACTGGAAAAGGTCAGTTTACATTCCAATTCCAATTCCAATGAAGGGCAATGCCAAAGAGTGTTCAAACTACTGTACAATTGCACTCATTTCAAATGCCAGCAAGGTGATGCTCAAAATCCTACAAGCTAGGCTTCAGCGGTATGTGAACCAAGAACTACCGGAAGTACAAGCGGGGTTTCGAAGAGGCAGAGGAACTAGAGATCAAATCGCCAACATTCGCTGGATCATGGAGAAAGCAAGAGAATTCCAGAAAAATGTCTATTTCTGCTTCATTGACTATGCTAAGGCCTTTGATTGTGTGGATCACAACAAACTGTGGCAAATTCTGAAAGATATGGGAGTACCAGACCACCTTACCTGTCTCCTGAGAAACCTGTACGAGGGTCAAGAAGCAACAGTAAGAACCAGACATGGAACAACCGATTGGTTCAAAATTGAGAAAGGAGTACGACAAGGCTGCATATTGTCGCCCTGCTTATTTAATTTATATGCAGAGTACATCATGAGAAACGCTGGGTTGGATGAATCACAGGTCAGAATTAAGATTGCCGGGAGAATTATCAACAACCACAGATACCCAGACGATACCACCCTAATGGCAGAAAGCGAAGAGGATCTCAAGAGCCTCTTGTTGAGGGTGAAAGAGGAGAATGCAAAAGCTGGTTTGAAACTCAACATTAAAAAAACTAAAATCATGGCATCTGGCCCCATCACTTCCTGGCATACAGAAGGGGAAGAAATGGAAGCTGTGACAGATTTTATTTTCTTGGGCTCCAAGATCACCACAGACGGTGACTGTAGCCATAAAATTAAAAGATGCTTGCTCCTTGGGAGGAAAGCTATGGCAAACCTAGACAGCATAGTAAGAAGCAGAGACATCACCTTGTCAACAAAGATTCATATAATCAAAGCTATGGTTTTCCCAGTAGTAATGCATGGCTGTGAGAGCTGGACTATACGGAAGGCTGAGCGCCGAAGAATTGATGCTTTCGAACTGTTTTGCTGGAGAAGACTCTTACGAGTCCCCTGGACTGCAAGGAGGTCACATCAGTCCACCCTAAAGGAAATCAACCCTGAGTGCTCATTGAAAGGACAGATACTGAAGCTGAAGCTCAAATATTGTGGCCACCTAATGCGAAGAGAAAACTCTCTGGAAAAGACCCTGATGCTGGGAAAGATTGAAGGCAAAAGGAGAAGGGGACGGCAGAGGATGAGATGGCTAGATAGCATCACCGATATGGACTTGAGCACACTCTGGGAGAGAGCACAGGACAGGAAGGCCTGGCGTGCTATGGTCCATGGGGTCATGAAGAGTCGGACATGACTGAACGACTGAACAACAACAACAACAAGTAGTAGTGCAGTTAGGTAATTTTAGACTCTGGACTTAAGTTATGAGCCTCCTGTTTTGGAGAGTAATATGTATTACTCCCTAACAGTGCAGTCCTATGCATGTCTACTCAGAAGTAAGTTCCACTGAGTGAATTGGGGCTTGCTCCCAGGTAAGTGGGTATAGGAGTGCAGCCTAAGGTCATTTATTCAGCATGTGGTAAGTGACCTTAGGCTTTGGACTTCTTGATTTGGACCCCCCAAATCTTGTCTTGATGGCACCACCACTAGTACATGGCAACTCATCATCTTTGAAAACAATGCAAATAAAATACATGGACACCATTACATATAACTTAAACATGCAGAACATCAGCAGAGCACATTGAGACACAAAATGGAGACTACTGCTGAAGCAGAAGGCATACCAAATGTTTTCCTGCAAAACGGTATTTTAACTGGCAATGAAAAGCCATCAGTGAAGAAGCAAGGCAAATCTCTTGGGGCAAGGAGTTCCATAGCTTGGGTGCTGCCACAGAGAAGGCCCTCAAAAAAACTTTTAAAAGAAAGAAAACAGGCAATGTGCCATGTAGCTAGTTCCCTGTGTGTAGGCTAATTGATTAAGCTCAGCTCTTGAACCTGCCTGGGAGTGTATCCAATATAGACTTACATGGGAGCAAATCCGATTGAACTCAGTAGGATGTACTTCTGAATGAACATGCATAGGATTGGACTGTACGAGAATAGGTTGCTCAGTGGGATTAGCAGCGTTTCAGATCTAAATACCTAATCCACATTCAAGAAGCTGCGTTATGTTGTACAATGCAAGTAATTTAGCTAGCAAAGAGCTGAATTGTGATGCCTTCTAATTCATGCTTTTTATTTTTTTGACCTTGATCTACCAAGCTGGGCTCTTGGATCTGCCAATGACATTGCTTAGGAAGCCTCAGTGAAATTATGAATCAGATCAGAACAAAGGCAAAATGCAGAGATCAGATTTCAAAGGGTTTTTTTTAAAACCAACCTAAAATTGCACATCTCCCATTCAAAGCTGGCAAAGCTGAGAGATCTGAGTTTATAATGAGAAAGGAGAAGGCAGAGCAATGGTGCTTAAGAACCAGAAGGGCCTTTGAGAGAAATGTTGGGCCCTGGGAAAGAGAATTGTCATGGGCTGTGCATACATCATGGTCATCACTATGGGCTTCCACTCCTCTTGCCTACCCTGTTGAGCACTCCCACTCAGGCCCAAGTCTAACATGGACCCCAAGAATCCCCCACCTATCTCAGGCTCGGCTTCCAGGCTTTGTCCACTGCTCTGGTTAGGCCTGCCGTGTGTGTTCCATCTGCCAAGGAGACACACTCACCCTTTTTAATCAGATCCTTGTGTCAGCATCTCAGCGGTAAGAGGATGGACAGAAATAACGTGAGTGGAAACATGTGGAGAACATTTGGAGAATCGAAAAAAGTACCCTGGCATTTCTAGGACACGTTCTTTCCAGGAATGGGTGTAGGCAGTGAAACTGAGGGCCTGTATGAGTACATTGCAGAATATAGTTGGGGTGGGAGAAGACTGTATTTTTGAAGAGGATTCCCCCCATCCTTTAAAAAGCTGATACGTTTAGCAGATAGAACTGTGGAACTCAACGGAGGCTTAATAAAGAGGGATACACATCAATATAAACCAGTAACACGCCAATCCCAAAGCTACTTCCTAATGCTGTTGTCCCACAAATTGGTCTGGGTTTATTCCCCGGCAAGAAGTTAGCTGACTGCAGTTTTACTGTCTTTTAGTTCACAACTTGGCACACGAAGTCTGAAACAAGTCCCTTAACGTGTGTAAAACTAGCCTTGAATCATCGTTTCTTTATATACCCCCTTTTTGTCTAAGCAACCAAGGCAACTTAAACCAGCAACAACAATAATCAATTATGATAACAAATCCAATGATAAAGGCCACTTGAGACTTTCATTATAGTTATCTTTCAAAGCCAGTAATCTGAAATTTTCAATGACTGAAATGATTGCGGGAATAAATTTACTTTTGCTTTTTCACCAAGACACTTACTTTCAAACAGCATACATTTAAATGTGCCCCTATCTATGCATCATTTAAATTATAGAGCCATCAAATCCAGGTGTTCTGATGTTTTGGGGGACTCAGAGGGACAAGCAAGTTTCCTCATTTTAGAAAAATCTTAGAGGCCAAATTGTTTCCCCAGATCCTATATGAGGTGGAAATATGGCGGCACTATGGGTCATCTGATTTGGATTTGTTCTTTAGAGAGAAAAAGATTTAAAAATGTATTAGGTGCCCACAAAGAGCTCTGGCATGGCTAAGATCTGTAACTGGAATATTTCCTGTGGAAATGAGATTTGACTGTATCTTTCAGCTATTAGGATAAATTAATGAACATGTCTGAGCATAGACTTCAACAAAATCTCTTTAAAGGGGGAAAGAATTCAGAGTCAGTCTATTAAACAAATGTCCTGGTTTCAGACGTTAGTACAAAATATACAAAGTCATCCCCCCCTCCCTCCTGGAAATTATTTTTCTGGAACCAGAATGTCTGTTTGCAAACCTGGAATTTAAAAACAAATTGAGAAATGCACATATCCAACTTGATTTGTCTATATTGGCAACTCTAGGAAGGACCCTTGGTATGTTATGATCAAGTTTCAATGTGGCCTCAAAATGATCTGATTTGAACTAGCTTCAGTGCCCCCCTGCCTCCCATCTTAAATGGGTGAAATAGAAATATTCGCTTTCATTTATGGCACTGTATATGTAGAGAGGGGATAACTGAGAGAATTCTACACTATACTTTTTGCTCAGTATCTGACACCAGGTGAATAAGTCAGTCAACCTTCTCTGACCTGGTGCCCAGATGTGTTAGACTACAACTCCCAGCACTCCCAACAAATCATGTTGAGTGCGGCATGCTGGGAGTTGTAGTCCAACACATCTGGAGGGCACCAGATTGGGGAAGGCTAGAATAAGCTTTTTCCTCAGCTACTAGGCTGTGATCACTGGCTGGAATAAGCTTTTTCCTCAGCTATGATCACCGGAGAAACTGGGGAAAGAAGGATTTCCTGTTTGCAAATTGATACTTTTTGCTTCAGCCTTAGCAAAACAGCAAGAGAACTACTGTAATATTAATATGCTTGATTGTTACCTGGCTGGCTGCGATTTCACTGTACAATGACGCATAGAAAATTCTAGTCCATGAATGTTTATGCCACAATAAACTTGTTGGTCTTTCAGGTACCACAAGACCCTTTATTGTTTTTGCTGCAACACACTGATGCAGCTACCCCCCTGGCATAAAGTCTGCTCTCTGGTAAGGAGATTTTTTTTTTCTTGTGCTGGTTGTAAACTTTGATTCTAACAACATCAGTTGTTATATCTGCTGTTCCTCAATTTTACTCATAAAATCACATTTTGTTATAGCTAGTGGCCAATACAAATACACAGGAACGTGACCAGTTAAACTGCAAAGCAGCCTGATCCATTGAAGCAAGGCTACCTAGATGTAATACACTTGGTAGTATGGAACATCAATGGCTTAGATCCAAATATTCCATTTTAATTGGAAACTCAAAATGGTATGCCTCACAAAGTGCTGAAGAATGGCAGATTTGGTCTCAGAGTAGCTTACAGCCTGTGTGGTGTCTCCATGAGTGATTTACTCCAAGCTGTCTGCGTTTGGAGGTTAGGGATATATGACATTGTGGCCATCCAGCAGTCACCCCGGAGCTTATCAGGGAAAAACCAGATTTCCTGAGACTGCTTAAAATCCAATTCTTTTCCTTAAGTTGGGTTGTCCCCAGTATAGTTGCTGTGTGCCCCAACCCCCACATTGACCTCTGGTATGCTAGCCCTGCCCAGGGGTGTGCCTTTCACCATGACCCCGGTCAAGGGGTGTTTCCTGTGTGTTTCCTGTCCCTGCACAAACCAATTTGTCTCCTCAGAAATAACTCTCATTGTGCTCAATGAGGTTTGTTCCCTGGATGCCCACCTCAGAATTTAACAGAGATCCCCCTAAATTGAAATGGCACAATTTAAAGCACAAAGTCCCTTTATTGCCTTAGGAAGCAACTTCTTCACACCTTCGTTATAGAGATCCTGCGGGTTAAAATGGGGGCTGGTTTCCCATCTCCCCCTTTCCCAGCACAAGCATATGTGTGTCTATTCAGAAGTAACTCCCATTGTGCTCAGTGAGGCTTGCTCCCAAAATGTAGGTGCATCTCGACTTTCAGGGGAAAGGAGGGCGGGGAAGCCTCTCTTATTGGTTGAGCAGCTCCTGCTAGTCAGATGACATTCACTCCAACCCCTACCTGGAAGTATGTTCTGTGAAGTGATTTTTACTGGTGTGGAGAACCTGTTCGTGGAGCCCTGCATGGACCAAAGTGCAGCAAAGCTGGTTACTGTTAAAAAATCCAGTATTCCTCCATTTGCTTCTCCTTCCATTGTTGTGGGAACACCCCTTGATTTTAAACAACATTATTTAGCTCAGGGGTGCTGAACCTCAGGTCTGTGGGCCAAATATGGTGTACCTGGGGTTCTAATCTGGCCCTCCAGGGTTCTTCCAACAGCCACACCCCTTCCCCCCAACCACTACTTCTTTGGTGATTTCCCGGCTTTTGCTGTCTCCCCCCTCCCTTCCAAAAGGTTGAAATGCCTCTCCTAAGACTCAGTTATGGGCAGCAAGCACTTCAAGCTCAAATATGCTGGTCTTTTTAGTATTTTGGCCCCAGTCCTTTTGCCTTAGGCCCCATCCACCACTAGAATGTGGTCTCCAAGAGTGTCTCCAAAATTGAATTTGGCCATCAGGCTGAAACCCCTGGTTTACATCCTAAACATACATAGGTCTGACCCACATAATCATCTAGGCATGTGGCAGTTAACTGAAAAGGCTGTGTACATTAGCTTACTGTTGCAACCAGCGCCATGCACAAAATGTAACTTTTGCATAAAGCTGAATCCTGCATTTAGTAGCAGTCGCACATGACTATGGGCAGGAAGCCAACACTTAGAAGTCTTTCAAATATTACCTCAATACAGGTCTCAGCACTGTTTTCTGGCACACTTAGAAGTTTCATGACAACAAGGCTTTCTTGACAGAGTGATGCAGTGCTGGGGAAACCTTCACTTGCTGAATTTCTCCCTGTCACATTAAAGAGTCATGCCAGAAAAATAAAGATCACAGTTTGACTTCTTTTATTTAGAATTACACTGCAATCCTATATACACTTACATGGGAGCAAATCCAATTGATCTCAGTGGGATGCATGCATAGGATTGGGCTGTTAAAGGGCAGGTCACATGGAGCTCAGTGGGATAAGCACTTAGGTTCTAAGCACATGGGCCTCATTCAAACAATCATATGCATGAGTATTTTGCTGGCAAACATAGCTTCTTCTGTTCTCCCTTCATGCAATCAAGCCAGGATGTCTCTAGTTAACCAGAGTTTCCCATTTCCTCTGAACCAGGAAATGATGATTACTGGTGCAGGATCTTAAACTAATTTCAAACCAGGATCTTAAACTAATTTAAAACCATGGTTTAAGATCCTGACTTGTTCCAAACCTGGTAAACATAGTTTCCTGATTTAGAAGAAATGGGAGACTATGATTATTCGGAGTCTTCTTGGTTTGATTGCTATGCACTGTGATGGGAGTAGGGAAGGCTGTGTGTGTAAGGAACCCCCTCCTGCATATCCTACTTTATTTATCTGCAATATAATCATTCAAATTGGGTGAAAAAGTACCTTGGGTTTCAATGGAACTTCCTTCCAAGTATTGTCATGTAAGCTTAGTCTGGTGGCTTTACACACACACACTTAAACTCCCACAGACATAAACCCTTATCCCAAAGTAACCAAAAAAGTTTTGTAACCATTCTATGTTGGATATTCATTCCTATAAGTTTCAGTCACATAAGTATAATTTTAGATATGAATGTGGCAATAATCTTCACAATTATGATCAGCTCTTCACAAAGCAAGGTTTGACTCTAAACAGCAATTACATTCTTTAAAACAGTAGCAAGGGGAGCGATGCAGCCCTCTTTAATGGTTCAGTTGTCCAAACAACAATTGGAATTGGATAAATGCTTTCAGCTGGGATCACTTTCCTAATACCTTTGTAGGTAATGGGATTCTCAGAGAGTGTTGCTTTGTGAATATCAGACTGTATGCTTTGGGCAGGAAGCAACTACTCTACTAGAACAGACAATATTGATTGTGTTGATTATTGTATGGTATTTTATTATATATGTGTGCTTTTAGAATGATTAGATTAATGTTGTTTATGTAGTGTACTGTGTTTTGTGTAGGTTGTTGTCCACCCTGGGCTTTTTCTGAGGAAGGGTGGGATATAAATCAAATAAATAAACAATGTTTATGACAACACTAGATCTCCTGTTTGTAACTCCCTTATTTGGGGGGCACTTATGTGTCCATAGGAGCCTTGTGTGGCGCAGAGTGGTAAGCGGCAGTATTGCAACCGAAACTCTCCCCACGACCTGAGTTTGATCCCAGCGCAAGCCGGGTCTCGGGTAGCCGGCTCAGGTCGACTCAGCCTTCTATCCTTCCAAGGTCGGTAAAATGAGTACCCAGCTTGCTGGGGGAAAGGTAGTCACGACTGGGGAAGGCAATGGCAAATCACCCCGCTATAGTCTGCCATGAAAACGCCAGTGCAAGCGGCGTCCCTCTAGGGGTCAGTAATGACCCGGTGCTTGCACAGGAGGAACCTTTCCTTTTTATATGTCCATCGAACTGTTGAAACTGAGATACTCTGATGGGAAAAAACATGACTTCCCGACACTTTGTACTAACTGAAAATCATCCAGGAAAACTGGACCAGGCTGTGCTCTGGGCACCTCACCTGATTCACCTGCTGTATCACTGAAGTCTAAGTCCTGGTGGATGCAAGAGATCTTATCTTGGAAGTGTCTAGCAAATGTGTTACAGTGAGCCTCAGATGGATCTACAGTTTCCTTAGGGCCAGCATGTAATAGGCCCTGGATGATGACCTTGAAAAGCTCACCTGGGTGGCAGATCAAGGATTCAGAGGAACAGAGGCAGTGAGATGTTGTTTCTTTGCCACCCTCACTGCCCCTGAATATACCTGACCATAGGCATGCACCAGTATTTGATTACATCTACTAGGAGTTTTTCTCCATCTGCATTCAAGCCTATTTTATTTCATTGCTCTCGGCTCTAGAGTATACCATATGAGCTCTACTGCAGGAAGGACACTCAGGAGCAATTGTGTCAACCCCCAGGTCATTTCTTCATTCCACAGATTGACCAGGGTTTCAACAAGAGCAACAGCCATATCAGCTGGAAAATCCATTAGCCTTTGGTGGTGAACCATCTTATGTGATGAACCCAACCTTCCTCCACTTCTAGACATGTGGCTGAATAAAGGACATGCCTAGGCATCTTTAGAAATCAAAATCTGTATTATTCTGCACCACAGGCTCCACTCCCCCTGCCCAGGGATTCAGTTTTGTGTTAAATGGGTATATGCAAAAGTCACCTGGAGGACACATGATTAGGATGTCCCAGGCACTGATTGGCTAGTTTGGATTTCCAGTCCCTTTCTGAAGCTGCCCACTCCCCATAGAAATACTTTGTGCATGTGGGTGTGAAATGTTCCTTTGTCTTTGAGTGGCTGGCAAAGAGTCAAGATTAAACTGTTCAGTGGTAGGGTGCAAAAACCCAGGAGCTTCCCCACCCCACCCAAGTTATTTTGGTGACTTATTGTTAGGATACTGCTAATTAGGTTTTAGTTAGCTAATTCTGTGTTTCATGTTATTTTAAAAGTAACCAACCACTTATGAACTATTCTTTGCTTGGTTCTTAAATAAATATGCTCAGTTGGAAGGTGGAGTTGATTTCAGTCTTTTTGCCTGGCCTCAGGTTCGTCTTATTCACATGCTGGTCTGCTTGGTATACACACTAACCTGGTTTTTAAGGACTCTAAATGAAATCGAGAGGAATCTCTGGGAAAGGGGTGTGTCCTTCTCCATAAATGCAGCCTATAAACCCAGATTTTCACATGTCAGGCTAAGAGTTATTATTAATCAGGTGAGTGGGGGAGCTCTATCTCTGAAACAGACAACAAAGGGGATCCTGCATAGGCTTGGAGGTGCAGATTCCTGTTAGACACCCCCCTCATTCATCATTCATTCATTTATTATATTTCTATACTGCCTCATAGCTGAAGCTCTCTGGGCAGTTCACAAAAATTCCATGTCATTGTCACTTCAATCTGGGGAAAAACTTCTTCCTGATTTCAAATATGGTGAGAGCACCCAGAACCTGCACATGAGCAAAATCCATCCATTAGTCATTCCTATCTACCTCAGTATATCTTTTCACATGTTTGTTTTCATGTGTTTGATGATCAGGTGCCTCTCTTAATTTTATAGAGTTATGAAATGCTTTGGCTAGTGGATATTATAGAAATGTAATAAACAAACAAACAGCAGGTCAAGGTTAGCACCCCTAAAGTGATCACCATAGGCTTACCTCCTCCTCCTTGCATTTCCCTGTTTGTTGTTGTTCTGTCTGAGGATTTTGGAGGCATTGGGGAGTGTTTAACATGGCCTAATATTATGCTTTCAATCTGAGTATAAAAAGGGGGGGATGCCTCTGAATTTCAATGTATTTTGATGCTTCAGCACAGCTGTTCAAAAAAGGTTTAAATTGTCATTTTTAAAGTACTGTTTCTGTGAAAAGATTGTAAAAGGAAACTCATCCATGGAACAAAAGAAAGAGAGAGATGAGGAAGAATGAAGAGTGATTCACTTGTTCATCTATGTATATAGCATGCTAGAGCTGCAATCCTATAAACAGTGACTCCATTGAACTCAATAGGGATTATTTTTAAGTAGGATTGCACTGTGAATGTAAAGTGATTGAATACAGATCAAATGCAGGTGTGTGTGTGTGTGTGTATGTGTGTAAAGTATTAAGGATCTCCGCTATTGTAATTCTTGGCACCAGCTTTTTGCCCAACCTATTCAACATCTGCAAAGTTGTTTTTAAAAGTGGATTATTGATTATTGAGGAGAACTTCAGGAGTGACTAGAGGAATATTCTGGACACAGTGTTAGATTTAAATCCTTTTTCTGTTTTCATACTGATCCACTGTTTCAACATCCCTGTTTCCAAGTATAAAAATCAATGACAGAGTTGCAAATTTAGGATCCCCCAGCTGCGTATATGTCTCCTGTGCCTTTTCGTTCTGTTTATTTGTTTGACAGCATTAAGCTCACAAATGCATTACTCCTGCATAACTGCCTTCAGAGCATCTCATAATAATGTTTTTTTGGCATCATATCACTGTTGTCAGTTTGGAAGTATTCTTAGATCTCCTCACTATGTTTGTCAACAGAGATTTGTCTGTTAGAGAATAGGAGTAAGGCACCACATGGGGGAGTATTTACTGTTTTCCTTTAACATTTTGCAAATAGGAATGCGATCTGAAACTGTTATGGCACCAATATGCAAGTTCCCAGTAACTTGTGATTACTATATAGATATTAAAATACAATCAATATGGGAATAGAACTTGAAATGGTGTGAAAAGGAAGTTCCAAACTTCCAAATTAGAAATGCATCAAATATCCACCAAATTAAAGGCTTTGAACGATCTGGAAGTATGGGCTCAACTACTTAATTCTCTAGGCACCTTGCCCATCCAAATTAGTGTTACAAATAGTGTTTAGCCACCCTCCAACATTGATTTCCCCCCTTTAAATGGTTTTAATAGTCCCACAGCAAGAACCCTTGTTATGTGATTACAAATATGTAAACCCCAGTTTCAGCCTTCATTGGAGCCACACATTTCTCATGTGAAACTGTTATAGTGCCATGGTAGTTTTTATATAAAGTTGATAAAGGTATTTTTTAGAGGACTGGTACCCATGGTCTATGGTAATAGTAAGGCCTGTTAGGAGTCTTGTCAGACTGAAGAAATTAGCTTGATGATAAATAATATACAATCTAATCTAAAGCTGTTCTTAACAAAGAGAAGAAATAAAAGTATAATCTTGCTTTTCAAGGTGCAATATACCCCATATACCATACATATTTAGTCTTCCATGTATCCTAAAATCCCTTCTCTGTTTTTAGCAGATTATTTTCCAAGAATGGAAAGTACCTCATTACAGTCTCTTGGAAGTCATATGTAAGTGGCCCCTTGTCAATTGCAACATGAAAAACTTCATGGAAAAAGTCCAAAATGTCAATGTGTTGGATCTGAATGTAGGCATACTTTAAGTCCCATTGATTTCAATGGGTCTTTTCTAAGTATGACTAAGTCTGGATCCAACCTTTCATTAGGTGCATACATAAATCCACTAGTATTATAAGTTTCCTTCCAGTTGGTATTTTTAAATTTTGGAATGTTTCTTCTGTTTCAATGACATTGAATTCCTTGTTCAATTGTTCCTCAGCCAATTCCTGCTTTACTAAATTCTTATGTATAGCCATACCTCGGAGTCTTGGTGAATTCCTGTTAGCATAAATCATATGTCTATAGTCTGATGTGGGTGTCTCTGTGTGAGTTTCCTGCAAAAATAGAATCTCTGCATGCCATTTATTGAATATTGTAAGAACCTGGGAATGTTTGTTGGAGCCACTAATACTTCTGAAATTCCACGAAACATGCATAGGAGTAGATATGCTAAACCAAAGATGACTAGACCTGTATTACAGAAACTGCAGAAGATGAGTGATATCCCTGAACTTTGAGTCATGAGTATATCCTCTTCAAGTTTGCATCTTCTCAGCCAGTAAAAGAACATATGGAAGGGGCAGGAAGGAGGAAAAAGGTGAGGGAATAACTAAAGTTAAGCAATACACATTTTAAAAATAGAATCAAATTGCATATAATCGTTACATGGAAATTAATTCAGGATTATTTCAGCACTTATGAATGTGACAAGGAACAATTCCAAAGTTTGTACCAGTAGCAATTTAAAACAAAACCAGCACCAAATCAATCCCATACCCCTTTACCCTTCTTGCCCTCTATAATAACAAACAGTAATTCATTCTGTCTAAAGATATATTGAGAAAAGCAAAGATAGTGCCAGGTGTCTGAGAGATACTGTGGATATGTTAGACCCACTCTGTATAGTTTTATAGTGTGGATGTTAGGCTTTAAAAGAGAAGAAGGAGATTAGACTATAAATAAGCAATAAAACAATGAAGAAGAAATGTAAGATGCTTGCATAGCTCTGCCTGAATATCATGGGAGCTGTCATTTTGAGCACCATCCCCTCTACCCAAGTCAAGTGTTTCTAGACCCATTATTCTTGTTCATTGAATGCAGAATTGGGCAATTATATTCAAAAGGGGCTTGCTCATTACTATGATTATTACTTTTATTTATATCCTACACACACACACACACACACACACACACTCAACACTTAAATAAGTGGCTAATTCTGAAGATGTTTAACAATTCAGACCAAAAGTGTTGAAATATGTTCATAGCTTCTAGAGTTATTCCAAAGGATGGTCATGGCTGCAGAACATTTCATTGGCTGAGCCTTCTAGAACCATTTTAGGCAGTTGCCCACTCTTAGCCAAAAAACAGGTCAGTAAATAATATAAAGCAACCCATCTTCTTTTCTCTCACAGGTTTACAGGCCTTTCCAAAAGACCTCTGCTTGTCAGCTACTTCTTTGGCCAGGTTTTGAAAGATGGTGTCCTGTCCTATGAGAAGGGACCTATGGGGCACAACAGACACCCACTGGTGGCTCATTCAGGCAGCAGCAGCAGGACCTTGGATAGCTCCAAGAAGACCACTTGCTCCAACAAGCTCTGAAGCTCAGCTGAGGTCTTTTATTCCTCTTGACTCAGACTATGCCTGCCAGGCTTTGTCCTGCTCCTGAAGTGTGGAGAGCTCTTCCATGAAGTGGGGTGAAGCCACTGCCTCGGGTGGTAGATCCCGAAGGTCAGTGGATTCTTCCCCCAGGAAAACTGCATGCCCCACCCAGCACTCCCAGAAGCTGTGCTGGCTGTTCTCCTTCTGTGACCCCTCACTGCCAATGCCTCATTCTGAGAAAGGACCCCTCATCCTTTCAGAGGAGAGGACTCCAGCACAGCAGCGCCACAGGGGGGAACAGAAGAGGTGCTGGTGGTCACTGTCACCACAATTGTTGTGGGAGAAGGGGGAGAGGAGGGTGGTGATGATGATGACGATAATCTGCCATTGTCAGGAAAGGTAGGAGGAGTGCCAGGCTGGGTCAGGCTGCTATCATGATGTCATGGTGGGGGAGGGAGGAGAGGATAGCAGCTGAGGGGAAGGGCAGAAGGGGTGGGAGGGTACAGCTGCTGTGGTGGTGGGGGGACAAAAGAGAGGGCTGTGGTGAGGAGAGGGAAGGAAAGAGGAGGGCAGCCACCACTGCCATTGTCAGGGTGGGGAGGGAAGGAAGGGAAGAGGAGGGGGCCATGTATGCCACCACTGTTGTTGTGTTCTGGCAGGGGTGACAAGAAGAGAGGGCAGTGGTACAGCCTCCTGCCTTAGGTGGCGGGTGGTCTTGCACTGGCCCTAGGTAGTTCTCTGGTTTGATACTTAGCACTCTGCCAGTCACAGACTCTGCGGTCACTGAACTTGAGCCGGATATCCTAGAGAGTGAAGTCAAGTGGGCCTTAGGAAGCATTAGTAACAACAAAGCTAGCGGAGATGACAGTATTCCAGCCGAGCTATTTAAAATCCTAAAAGATGATGCTGTTAAAGTGCTGCATTCAATATGCCAACAAATCTGGAACACTCAACAGTGGCCACAAGACTGGAAAAGGTCAGTTTACATTCCAATTCCAAAGAAGGGCAATGCCAAAGAGTGTTCAAACTACCGCACAATTGCGCTCATTTCACATGCCAGCAAGGTGATGCTCAAAATCCTACAAGCTAGGCTTCAGCAGTATGCAGACCGAGAACTACCGGAAGTACAAGCTGGGTTTCGAAGAGGCAGAGGAACTAGAGATCAAATCGCCAACATTCGCTGCATCATGGAGAAAGCAAGAGAATTCCAGAAAAACATCTATTTCTGCTTCATTGACTACGCTAAAGCCTTTGATTGTGTGGATCACAACAAACTGTGGCAAATTCTTAAAGTGATGGGAGTACCAGACCACCTTACCTGTCTCCTGAGAAACCTGTACGAGGGTCAAGAAGCAACAGTAAGAACCAGACATGGAACAACCGATTGGTTCAAAATTGGGAAAGGAGTACGACAAGGCTGCATATTGTCACCCTGCTTATTTAACTTATATGCAGAGTACATCATGAGAAATGCCGGGTTGGATGAATCAGAGGTCGGAATTAAGATTGCCGGGAGAATTATCAACAACCTCCGATATGCAGACGATACCACCCTAATGGCAGAAAGCGAAGAGGATCTCAAGAGCCTCTTGTTGAGGGTGAAAGAGGAGAGTGCAAAAGCTGGTTTGAAACTCAACATTAAAAAAACTAAGATCATGTCATCTGGCCCTATCACTTCCTGGCATATAGAAGGGGAAGAAATGGAAGCAGTGACAGATTTTACTTTCTTGGGCTCCAAGATCACCGCAGACGGTGACTGTAGCCATGAAATAAAAAGACGCTTGCTCCTTGGGAGGAAAGCTATGGCAAACCTAGACAGCATAGTAAGAAGCAGAGACATCACCTTGCCGACAAAGGTCCGTCTAATCAAAGCTATGGTTTTCCCAGTAGTAATGTATGGCTGTGAGAGCTGGACTGTAAGGAAGGCTGAGCGCCGAAGAATTGATGCTTTCGAACTGTGGTGCTGGAGAAGACTCTTACGAGTCCCCTGGACTGCAAGGAGGTCAAATCAGTCCATCCTAAAGGAAATCAACCCTGAGTGCTCATTGGAAGGACAGATACTGAAGCTGAAGCTCCAATATTTTGGCCACCTAATGCGAAGAGAAAACTCCCTGGAAAAGACCCTGATGCTGGGAAAGACTGAAGGCCAAAGGAGAAGGGGACGGCAGAGGATGAGATGGCTAGATAGCATCACGGATGCAATGAATATGAACTTGAGCACGCTCCGGGAGAGAGCGCAGGACAGGAAGGCCTGGCGTGCTCTGGTCCATGGGGTCACGAAGAGTCGGACACGACTGAACGACTGAACAACAACAACAACTCTGCCAGCTCTCAGTCGCTTTCCAGCTTGTGTGTTACCTGCACTGGCTTGTAATGCGCTGGTGAGCATGAGGACCCTGATGTAAAGGGCAGTGGTTCCTCAGGGGATGCCATCTCCGAGGGTCTGATTCAGAGGAATCTGGCTGACAGGCTGTAACTCAGGACTGGTGTTGGGGCCTGTATGTGGTTTCAGCACCTGCACAGTTTGTACTGCTGGTCTTCCTGAGCATATTCCTGCTCCTCCATCTCGGAATCCTGGCTGCTGCTTCGGGATCATGACAGATGGCCACTTTAGCTTGTTGAGATCCCCGCACCAACTTTCTCATGTGACATGCTATCCAGAACATCCTCTTTGTGACGGCATGTTCCACCTTTGAATAATGTCATTTGTATGCCACCTCAGACATCAAATGTATACAAAAAGCCTTTTTGATAGCTCCCCAATAGTTAGGAGATCTTCTCCACAGATCTCCACAGATCCGATGTGGGGAACCTGTGGCTTTCCAGTTGATGTTGGACTCCAACTCCCATCAGCCCCAGCTAGCATGGTCCAGGAAGGTGGGAGTTATATGATGTCCAATAACTTCTGGGGGACAAGAAGTTTCCCACCCCTGCCAAATCAATCAAGGGTGCAATCTTATGCATGTTTAGACAGAAAAAAGTCCTACAACTCCCTGGATGGGGGATGCTGGGAGTTGTAGGACTTTGTTCTATCTAAACATGCATAGGATTGTGCCCTGATTTATCTAGTAAGGGCCAAACTATATATTACTTTAATCACTCTTTTGTCCTTGAATACAGGGTTTTTCATTCAGATATAGCCAACATAAGGGGCCCAGGCCTGGATTAGGACCCTAATGTGGAGTGGGGGGGGGGCTTTAGTCTTTTCCTTCCCACCCTGTGGCTACAATTTGCATGTGCGGGGTGGGATGGGAAAGCTCCAACTGAAGCAAATAAGAATGAAGCAAATTTTTTCCTCATGCAAATTGGAGGCATTTGGGTTCCAATCCAGATCAGGACCATAGTTGGGAGGAAGCTTTCCTAAACCTGCATAGGGTACTGATCCAGATTGGGGGCCCTGCACCAACTTTGTCTGAAAATGGAAATCCTGCACCTAAGGGCAAATCACATAATTAATAATTATTCTGAAATTAAGTATAAAGAAAGGAAGAAAATTTCTACGTGGAATCGTTCTAATCACAGGAACAAATTCTAGGAGGTTTCCTTCTATTGAAATAGGTGAAGAAGTTCTTTCAGAAAGTATTGCAATCAAAACAGTGCCATTAAGCCAGTACAAATAATGCAGTGAAACTGTCAACAACTCCTTCTTTGCTTTTCTGCACTTTTGAGCTCAGTGCGCCCAGTGCTGTTTATCTAAAGCTTATCTTGTTTATATTATGGTTATTACCCTTTGTAGTCTCGAAGAATGCTTCATTTTATGATGTTGAAATGTGGCTGTGTTTGTTGTACAGGTTTGAGATGGTGTGATGTTTAATAAAGTGTTTATAAGAGAAGATTGAAATAGTTTATCAGATCTCATAATAATCTCATAATAATAAAGCCTCACTGAACCTGAATGCCAAGGAGTGCATTTTGTAATTAACAATGCAATCTTTTCTGAGTTACTAGACATGGGAAAGCTGCCTACTAAGACATCAATTTTCACCAACCTAAAAATAATTTCTAAAATATTGTATGTTCAATGGTTTTGTAGTGCACACACAATAATTTATATTGTTTTTAGTTTCCTGATCAGCAACTTGTTTTATAGCAAGACTACACTGAGAAGAAGATGAAGGGTGGTGCCCCATTCTCTTTCCTGATTTCTATGGGGCACTCCTTCAGGGGGCCGATATTCTTTAAGGGGGCCTCCAGTTCGGGCCTCCAGTTTTAGATCCCTATATTACTCATGTTATTCAGTCCCTTTCATTAGAACATAGGAACATAGGAAGCTGCCTTATCGTGAGTCAGATTGTTGGTCCATCTAGCTCAGTGTTGTCGACATTGACCAGCGGCAGCTGTCCAGGATTCCAGGCATGTTTTTTCCCAGCCCTACCTGGAGATGCCAAGGACTGAACCTGGGACCTTCTGCCTGCCAAGCATCTGTTCTACCACTGAGCTATGGGCCTTCCCTTTAGAAGACTTTCCTGAAGTCTTATCTTGCTTTTCATTACATTTTAGTGGGGCATATCTACAGCTACTAGCTAATCAAAAGTATTGTTCAGTCATTATGGGGCTCTGATGCAACTAAAGTTAGTCATGACTATGTCCCATTGAAGCTAATCAAAGAAATGACTCACAACTAATTTTAAACACCATTGCTTTCAATGGGATTTAGTCCATACTAACTCTAGCTGGGTCATTGGATTTTTACCTTGTGATAGCCCCCCGTATTTCCCTCCCAGCTAACACTGACTAGGTTTTAATTTTTTCATAGTACAGTTCAGGGAAATTATCTACCCCTCCTACCCCCCCCCAACCACCACTGAACTAATTAACAATGCTTATATGTAGGTGTGATTATCTGGCTTGTATGTATAACTAACATTTGAAGCTTGCTACGTTTGAGTTGTTAACCATGTCCTATTATCCTGAAAAAATAAACAGTCTGTATGAACATGAAATTCCAAGATTTTTCAGCCACATCCATCTACTTAATGTTTAGGTTACTCATCATGATTGTTTTTGGAACTATGGGTGTCATCCACCGTAATCGCTTGTCTTGAGATGAAAGAGAGGCAAGTCAAGATCTGGCCAAGTTACTTAACCTTATTTCAACCCACTCAGACTTCTGTTATCCTTTGAACTTGTAACAGAAGTGCATGTTCATTTAGGGCAGGGCTGTACAACCTTTTTCAGGTCAGGGGCCGCAGTGGGGTGTCCTGCCCTTTCAGGATCCATGTGAGAAAAGCGAGTGTGTCCATAGCCAAATGTGGTTGCATTCTCTCTGGCTAAATTTTGTTCTCTTGGACCATAATCTCCCTCTCCATTTCCCCAAAATATCCCCCCCCCTGTGAAAACAGGGACTGATCCTTTACTGATTTCTTTGGATAGTGTGTGTGGGGTATTTTATCAAGATTTTTGCCCCCCCCCTTTTTTGGTGCTGTTTACTTTACTTAGCTTTATGAGTATTTTTTCCTTTTGATTTTTTTAAACTTCGTTTTTAAAACTTTTTTTTTTAAACTCCTCTATACTACTCACAGAGGTGCAAATCTTTCTCTTCAGCTTCCCATCATTTGCACTGCCTGGAATGCAATGTCACACACACACACACACCAGTTCCTTCTCTCCCCTACTTTTGAAGTCACTCACTTGGTTCACATGTAATGAGAAGCTACTGTGGGTGAATTTCCCCATGGGGTTTTTTATTGCGGCTGTAGCCACCATTTTGAATATTTGAGATGTGGTCAGGGGCGGGGACACACCATAGCTTGTTGTTATGTGCAAACTCAGAAAGGATGGGTTGTTGGGCTGCTTGACAAGCCACCCAGGACCTATGGGCTGTTTTAGGGTTGTGGGTGGCTTGTCAACCACCCCAACAACCCACCCTTGCTGGGTTTGCATGTAACGAGAAGCTACTATGCCCTGAATATTCAAAATGGCAGCCACCACAATGAGAATCCCTGCAAGGAAATTCACCCACAGCGGCTTCTCGTTATGTGAGAACCAGGCCACTATGTTCCTTGCAACTGTCTTTGCTTGATTGAATTTAGCCCCCATCCTGACAGAAGGATGTAAATACCTTTCACAAGCTCATCAGGACCCATTGATAAGGCCCATTCACCAGGTCATACAATAGTATAGGGACAAGGGTACTTTGTGGGAGATTAACATGAGTATTCCTCTAGCATTGGGCTGGTTCACACATTACCCTCTTAATAAGGGAGTGGTGTCTTTCAAGCATGTGAGCAGGAGAAGGAGAGATTGTAAAATCAAACTAGACCACCCTTTTTCTAAGTCTTGTCCTCTTATAACTAATTCCAATCTCAATGAACTGATGGAAAAGATAACATGGATATGGACAATCCCATGGTTTCCAAAACTTAAAACCATTACAGTTTTTTTTTAATTCCTCCCCTGCTACAAACTTTACTTTTAAACCAACATACAAACAAAAACCTTTGTCCCCTTTGAGCTGGCTAGAAGTTAAGCCATGTTTTGTGAGGTTGAGTTAAGGTCAGGAGTGGGGGAAATCAATTGCAACTTTTGAGATGAAAACATCATCAAAGCTAAAGGAAGCATTTCAAAGTGGGGTTTAATAGCAGCTATCATATTGCCTTCAGTGCCTTGACCATTTCTTATGCAGCTGTTTTATTTTAGAAAGATCCAAACCCCCACCACAAAGGCATCATTCTGTACACTGACCCGAGTACACACACCCAAGCACTTTGGTCACTCATGATCACTATAAACCCTTCAGTGAACTACTAGAAAGCTAGTTCAAATGGAAATGGTGAAATTCAATCTAGCGTTTAACTAAGTCATTGGTGAAGGGGTTAAGCCAAAAGAACAGTCAGTGAGGAAGGCAAAGGGGACAGGAGACAAATATGCCAATTAATTGATGCCTGAGAGATGAGTTTTTTTTTAAAGATAATCATTTCTTTTTGAATAAAGGAAATGCACCAAGGCCAGTGTTGTTTAAAAAAGACAGAGAAATACAAAAATATTAGATGTTGTCTTCATAGAGTTTATATTCTTGTAAAATTCTTCTTTCCATCTCTAATTTTAATATACTCAGTTCATTTTTCCATTTGTGCCATATGCCATATTTTAAGTAACCATATTTTAATCTCAATTTTGGCCATATCTTTATCTCATGGCTAACCAATCCCCAAAATCTATCCATAAGACCTTTGATATAATCCCTTCTTTGAGGACATAGCCACCAATGGCATGTTCTCACACATACACTTATGACCCGATTTCCCTTTTCTGTATCTTAAGCATCAGTTCACTATGGTTGCTGGCCATCCTGTCATGAGCTTTTCTGTCTGTAGTCCATGCAAAATTCACCAGCAAGATGGGGCCATTTGTGTTGCTTCTGAATTGCATGATAAATTGTACTACACAAGATGGCTAGAGTTGTGAATTTTGCCCTGGATATGCTGATCCATGAGGCATTTGGCTCTTTTCCTTGGAATTGTAGTGAGTGAGAATTCTGAACGATAATGGAACAATCCCATTTATGCCCTTGAACTGGGATGTTGGACCTCTTTCAGCCTGAAGGCAGAATTCAATTTCAGAGACGCTCTTGGGGGCCGCATTCCAGTGGTGGGTGGGGCCAAAGGCAAAAGGGGCAGGGCCAAAATAACAAAAATCCCAGCATATTTTAGCTTAAAGCTCTTACTGCCAGGAACTAAGCTTGAGCAGAGGCATTTCAACCTTTTAGAATGGGAGAAGAAGTGCACAAAAGCTGGGGAACCACAAAATGATTGATGGTTGGGAGAAAGGCGGTGGGGCTAGGGAAGGGGGCAGGGACATCTGGGCAACCCTGGAGAGCAGGATTGGGACCTCAGGTGGAACAGATTTGGCCTGAAGGCCTAAAGCTCAACACCTCTGTTCTAGAATCTTTTGCAGATATGTCTCTTGGCTCATTGAAGCTCCTTGGTGGAGAGATTCAAACCCTTGGTAGCTTGACTTGAGGCTTCTGTGGCAAACTTTGAGAATCTTCTGCTAATGATGGCTCTGAAGGTCAAAACTGGGGCCAGGAAGGGCTCATATTGGCAACACATGTGGGGCAGGGAAGGGCTCCTAATGGAAGGGCTCAAACTGGGGCAGGGGAAGGCGCCTAATGGCAACAATACAAATCCCACTCAGTTTAAGACCTGGTTTGTACTGAGTTCATCCTGGTGCTATCACATCCCTGCCACTGCACCCACCCCCTTCTCTTCTCATCCCTCCAAATTTACCTGCTGGCAGCTGTGGTGACAGAAAGACCTGTCTGCAAGCGCTCCATTTCTTCCTGGAGTCTAGAATGCTGCAATGGCAGTGCCCTAGGCAACAAGGATCCTGGGAAAGTTAATTCTCCAAAGCATGTGATCACTGACTATGGAAATTAGGTGCTCTGTAAGCTACATGTGGCAAGACTCTTTGTGTCTGTGGTGCTATTATTCTGCCCCTCCCCATAGTAGTACAAAGTAGTACAATGCTGTGATACATTGATTATGCATATAACAACTACAAAAATAGACTATGACCCAGTCTTATATGACTGCAAAATACATTCTGGTGTGCAATAATATAAGACCATATACATGATATTTGTGT
The DNA here is from genome assembly GCF_057233095.1 of Heloderma suspectum. Lineage (NCBI taxonomy): Eukaryota > Metazoa > Chordata > Lepidosauria > Squamata > Helodermatidae > Heloderma > Heloderma suspectum. The sequence continues at coordinate 79,126,412 of NC_139462.1, forward strand.
GTTTTCTTTCCTATGAACCTCTATGAACTTGTTCATTTCTGCAAGGTCTAAATATTTTATTAACCATTATCTTTATATAGGAGAATGGGTCTTTCCCCCAGTATCTTACCCCTACATTTTTTGCTGCAATTAATAAATTCATAACTAACTAGTGTAAAGCGCATGTCGCCATGGGCACTAGTAGTCCATGGGTAAAATGTATTGTTCCTTATCTCCAGTGATGTCAGTCCTCCAGAAGCTGCATGGAGGTTACTTTCCTTCAACACAACCAAGGACATTTGGCCCTCACTTTGTCACACCTGTTGCTGCTGATATTCACTTCTTCTCCTCAGGCCTCAAGCCCACCTCCTTCCCTCTTCCCCCACATTTTAAAACCTGGCTTTTCCTAGGGCTACTTCTTTTCCACTTCCTCCTCTGCCACCTCAGAGCATTCACTGCCACCTCCACCACCATCCTTGTCACCAATAAGGCCACTTCAAGAATGGGCCTGACTCACAATCCCAAGGGCCTCCCTCTGTCCCTGTCTTTGTGTTTTTCTCCCTGTGCACCTATGCAGCACAGAGCTATGTGGGAGCTCTAGTTTCCCAACTGCCTCGGGCTCCTGGCCAGGGTTCAGAAACATACTGTTTGGCTATTAAAGCTCAAGCCTTGAACTTTTTCAAACTTTCAAAATTTTCTGCATGTCTACACTGCTCAAGCGTCAGTATTTTTTAAAAAATGATCAAACTCTGTCTAGTAGATCTCTAGTAATAAGCCTTACACTACTGTATTCTTATATAAGATGATTTCATAATATTTGGAAAATTTGTTTCTCTAACATTAAACATTATGAGCAAAAGATCTAAAAGATGTGTGCTTAGGGATGTATGAAACCCTTACCTCCGGGTCCGGCGGGGGTCCACAGGGCAGGGAGGCGATCCATCTCTCCCCCCGGAATCTATCTGGGCTGGCTCTGCTCTGTGGCAATCCTGCGGAGCCGGCTGCCAGCTCCGCTTCACTGGTGAAACAGCCGGCCACCATTGCCGTGCCATATCGCTGGGATAGGGTAAGTGAGTCTCCGGACGCAAATGGCATAGTGGGCACCATTTGCGGCCGTAAAGCTGGTAGATTAGCTTAAATGCAGCCATTTATGGCTGCATTTAGGCTAATCTACCTAGGGATGTACAAAAGTCACTTACCTTTCTGCAGATTATGTTTATGGTGGTGGGGGGAGGCGTTCCGTTCCTCCCCCCTGGAATCCTCGAACTGCCGGCTGTGCTCCACGGTAGCTCTGCGGAGCAGCTGGCCAGGCCCAGGCCAGAGCCGTCCGCAGCCAGATTTCCGGCCGTGGATGGTTCTGGGTAAAAACAACAACAACAACAACCGCATACGCAAATGGCGGCGGCTACAGCCGCCGCCATTTGCTTTCCTTATTTTTGGCCGTCTTAGTCTACGTAAATATTTATGTAGACTATTACGACAAAAATAAAGGGAAATGCAAATAGCGCCCGCTACGCTATTTGCGTTCCCCTTTATTTTCGCCGTAATAGTCTACGTAAATATTTACATAGACTAAGGTGGCCAAAAATAAGGAACGCAAATGGCAGCTGTAGCCGCCGCCATTTGCGTACGCGTTTTTTTTTAACCCAGCTGTGATAGGCTACGTAAATCTTTACGTAGCCTATCACGTCTCTGTAAAAAAAAAAACCCAACAACCTCCAGAATGCAAATGGTGGTGCAGCAGCCAGTTGGAAGACTAGCCGCTGCCACCGCCGCTGCTGCTGCCGCTGCTGCCCGGAACATCCGTCCCAGGTAAGTCTCATCCCATGGGGGATCCACGGGGGGTGGGGGGTGGCAGGCCATTCCGCCACAGATTTCGGTGGGCCTAATGCACTGGCATTCGGCCTCACTGAGATCCATGGCGGAATTCTCTGACATCCCTAAATCTACCAGCTTTACGGCCGCAAATGGCATCCACTATGCCATTTGCGTCCCTGTTTTTTGACATGATAGGCTACACAAATACCCCAGCGATATGGCATGGCAATGGCGGCTGGCCGTCAAAGCAGAGCAGAGCCGGTGGCTGGCTCCGCAGGATCAACACTACAAGGGAGCCAACCTGCACGGATTCCGGGAGGAGGCAGAGGTGAGTGCTCTGTTCTGCCATGGGCGCCAATGGGGCCGGATTCTTGGAATTCGGCCTCATTGGGTTCCATGGCGGAATTCTCCCCCATCCCTATGTGTGCTACAATTTGTGCTATGGTATGTAATGCTAAATGCCAAAATGCCCATGCATACTGACATCTCTGCCACATATACAAAATACCTGCTCTATCAGCAATGAAAGCAAGCAATTGAAATAAGCCCATTCAGTCTTGTCATTATCTTAAAAATAATTTAAACATTATTTTATATTGAATTTCATGGACTGGAAGAGTTACAGAGGATCACTGAATGGAATCACATATAGACCTAGTTCGCACATAATGACCAACCATAGGTTAATTAATTCATGGTTGGCCAGGGCCATGCACAAATGAGCATGCTACCTCCTGCTTACTTGTCATTCTGCTTTGCATCTGGTTTAGCAAACTGCCCTCTTCTGGGTTGTTCAACATGATGTGCAGCCACGGCACTCTGAGTTGTTGAGGGAGAAACAACCCAGAGTTTTAACCCAACAAACCATGTTTCTCCCTCAACAACCCAGAGCACCAGGTTCAGATATCAGTCTGAACAACTCAGGATAGGGCAGTTTGCTAAACAGGATGCAAAGCAGAAGTGGTGAGCAGGTGGGAGGCAGCACTCTTGCTTACTTGTGCACAGCCCTGGCAAGCTATGGTTAAACAATCCATTGCTTGTCAATGCATGTGCACAAGATAGTAGTATGCCATTTTTGCTGTATTATAGTTAGGGATGTACAGATTGTGTAAAATCTGTTCCATCTGTGTTTTGCAGATCGTCATGTGCGTTTCATTCTGTCATCTGTCTACCAATGGAATTGGATTTTTTTTTTTTTTGTCTCTGAATGTGTGGAAATTCACATTTGTGCAAATTTACACATGTGAAAATGCACAAATTCCCCCGACATGCACATTTTCATGCTTTAGCTTATGGGGGAAATGTGCATTTTTGGCTTTTTTTTTTTTAAGTTTTACATATTTTTCTGCGATGAAATTTGCGCAAAATTTGGGAATGATAGAAAAATGGTCCGCAAGTCCACAGAATCTGCCTGACAGGGGAGAAGCTGGTCCATTAAAGAACCTGTGGGTTTTGTTCCACTGCAGATTTCTCTGACATCCCTAATTGTAGTCGACCCTAGGATGCTATTATGAATAAGGCACAAGGAGCCTTAGTAATGGTACTATTTCATCATGCAATAGTCTTGGAAACTGTAGATATGAAGATTACAATCCCATGTTAAAACTCTCTGTGTAGTTTTTAAATAAATACAATGGATTGGAACCAGAGTAGTGTATAGCAGAGTTCCACTTGCACTGGAACAAGGGAAATCATTCCATACATAGAAGCTTTCCCCTCAAAAGTTTATCAACTTATACTTACCTGTCTTTAACCTGATCTGCCTCCATATGCTTTTGCCTGGGAATCTGAGGTGGGTGGGAGAGAACACTGAAACTGAGCAATGGGAAAAGATTTGGGGCTCAGCATTTAAACTAACCATATGTATAAACATGTTTGAGATGCAATATAACATGAAGAGTAGGTGATCACTTTCTAACAATTGTCAGACTACATAGAAAGCATCCACAAAGGCAGGTGGGCACATTCTTTCACATGTGGAGGGAGGGCCCAGAATTCTGCAACCTGGTGTGAGCAAAATACAGGGAATCTTTGAAGTGCACAATTGATAAGGACCCCAGACCTGCACTTTTGTACAGTATTGACAGTAACCATCTGCTGTACTTGCATAGAAATTTATGATTCTGCTGGTTCCTAGCTGCTGAAATAGCCTGGTTGAGTAAGTGGAGGCTTCCCTCTTTTCCCAGTCATAAAGACTTGACAGCAAAAGTGTGGGAGGTAATGGTTTTTCATAAGCTTACATGTCAGGTTAGAGAAGTCAGGACCTGGAAGAATCAACCATCATTTTATGATGCATGGTTCCTCTTTTTCCCCATGTGAAATATCCTGAAGAAAATTCACTGAGGTAATATCAATGCAAAAGCCTTAACTGATCGATTAAGTTTCTGTCACTAAGTTCATAAGCTGAGGAGGCTAGGGATATTTATGTATTTTTTATTACATTTCTATACTGCTGAATACCGTAGCTGTGTTAGTAGTGGGTGCTGATTCATAGAGATTAATGCTTTATTGATCTGTTACATTGAATTTGATCCAGATTTAGTCATACATGCCCATTGAAATACTTGAGACTTAAGTTTATTCATGATTAAAGTCCCAATGATTTCAGTGGGTTTACTCTGTATGGCTAAGTCTGGATCAAACCCATTTGTATCTTGCTGACTGGAGAAGTTTTGCCACAGACATCTACCTCTATTTTCTTCCAGTGACATACCTGTACTCTAGGTCAGGGATGGGGAGCCTCTGGCCCTTCAGATGTTGTTGGATTTCAGCTCGCCTCATCACTCTCCATTGGCTCTGTTGGCTAAGGTAGATGGGAGTTCCAGTCCAACAACATCTGGAGGCTGACACATTCCCCACCTCTGTTATAGGTCCTAGGTTATACACCTGAATTGTGTTTTATTTATCTGATGTCTTGTTTTCCCCTTGCATTAACTGTATTTCTTGACATGCATCTTTAATTAAAATTCAATAAATACAATGTTTTTAAAAATGAAAACAACTACAACAAAAATCAAATCCCATGTTTTTGGCTTGTGCTTTTCTGTCTCATATAATATTTTTAATTGGCCAAGCAGATTAAAAAAACTGGTAAAAATATTCACCCAACATCTTTGACCTTGTAGGTCAAATTTCAGTCTGGAGTGCACTTTTACAACCAGTTAATTAACCTCTGAAATGAGGGATTTAATGACGGAAACACTGGCATACCCTTAAAAGATCTCGTATAATGGCTCTCCAATACAGATTTCTCACTGTCAAATGAGATGGAAAGGTGAACAGCCATTAAATGGCAGGATATAGTGGTTGAAGGGATCCAAATCAATGGACCATTCTTGGAAAGATTTATTATGCGACCATAACTGTTAATCAACATTATAAAAATACATTGTCTTTAGTAGTGAGAGAAGCATTACAACTTTGAGGCCAAAGATGTATCTGTCTTGATTTCTCTCTCTCAGTCTCTCTCTCCCACCCTCATTTCTTAGAACACCTTCACAGAATAAAAGACAAAAAGGCTGTCTAGCTGCTACATTTTTTTTTTGGCCAACACCATTGGATGTTAACATGATGAAAAGTTCTATTTAGATAGAAGAACCTGGAGGCCCCACTATGTACATATGTTTGTTTCTCATTTACAGTTTTTTTTCTTTTCCACCAACAGACCACAAGGCACCTTACAACAAGAATAAAACAACTACAGTAATACATATGACTACATTTTCTCTTCTTCCACAGTAGTATAGTCTTGAATTCCCATCCTTTGTTCACTCCATTTTTACAGAGAATCCAGATGACATTCTTGCCAGATTGTTGCATTCTAGTGTTTTCTGTGTTGTGCGCTAGTCGTTTTAGAACTGATTTGTGGTAATTTCAAAATATAATAATAATAATAATAATAATAATAATAATAATAATAATTCAATTGCAGCACCAGCTGGTCAAGTGTAAAGAGGCAAAGTGCTATTGAAGCTTTCCAAGGCTTCTGTGCCTTTAATAAAAGCTTCCTGCTTGCAGGTTCTACCCCTTTTATTGCTTCCTGTTGAGCATGGCAATGGGATTACAAATGAATAGCCTGTTAATTGCCCCTTGAATAGCATTCTTAATTGCTCATTAATGTCCATTCTTCCTCCCTTGTGTGTGTGTGTGTTCCTTACTGATTTTATTTTATTATCTTCACTTTTATACAGCAATGTAGTTATTAATCGGCAATCCTGCTTCCACACTTAACAGGAAGGAATAAAAGGAGGAAAAATTGTTAATGTTGTAAGAGACCTTTTCTGAATGAGATTTTCACTGGAGTTAACATTGTAGTTTCCAAATCACATTTAGTTTGGCCCTAATGAGAGCTGGAGAAAATAAGCCTTGATCGCACCTGTGTAAACTCTAGTTGCTTTATAAAGACTTACTAGATTATATTAATTCCCTTGATAGTACATCCAATTGAAATCCAGAAATTATATGGGTTCAACTTCTAGTTATTTCTTTAGAATATGCTTCCCTGTAAATATTGTTGCTGGCGTGCTCTTCTGGTACACAAAATGGCCTCCTCTCCCTAGGCCTTAGATTGGATGGTAGCTGTGGCTTTCAGGATCCTGGAAGGTAGTACAGCCATCTCTATGGGAGGACAGTAGAAAGGAACAGTTTGTGCTGTTTGCATTTAGCCAGAGAGAAAGAGTAAACAGTTTTGAAACTGGCAGGGAAAGGGTTGCTAAGAGGTTCCTTAGTAATTTAGTAAGTTTCTAATACTTTGTTCCCTCTGAAGGAAACTGACTGTAAAGTTGCTTACAGATTTTTCATTCCAGTAACAGCACTAGCCACAGCTGTTATTCCTCTTAATGTTGTGATATATAAAGCATCCTTTAATAAACACTTTAAAAATATTTGCGGTTATTCATGTGAATAATAAATTTCACTTGCACAGTGTTGATAGCAATCTGTGTTCCTAAACACACAAGTATATGTACAGGGCTGCATTTACCAAAAAGGCACAAGAAAGATGACATAGATTGGACTGTTTTGTAAAAGATCAAAGAACAGAATAATGATACAGGAAACAACAGCTGAAAAGGAAAACCTCTGAGGCCAAAGAACCCATTTATTAATTTCAAGACTCCCTTACTGCCACCTGGCCCTCCCTATATGACCAATCAGCATTTTACTTACTTCCTTTGTTTTAGTGATGAGAATTCCCATCTTAAATAAATTACACAGAAGGGCCAACATTCCATAGTAACGTTTTTGTACACAGAGATACACTGGATGCCTATTTTTGAATACATGTTCAAAAATGAATATGGTGATTGACTTCCACCATATGTATGGGCATAAACAGCTGAGCTGCTCTGCCACTTCCACTTCACAAAAGGCAAGCATGAACTTAACCTTGAGCTCAGCATATTGTCCCAAGTCTTATAAACCATGGGATGATATGCTGAACTTTCAGTTAGGATTACAAAGCAAAGGGAGATGAAGAACCTCCAGATGTTGTTGGATTCCAACTTGCATCAGCCCCAACCAATGTGGCCAATGTACAGGGACATTCAGAGCAAGGAACAAGGTGGTCATGCATTTTGCACTGGGATGATCTAAATATTTAGATCACAGCAATATCCAATTGTAAAGACTATTCAACATCCTGTTCAATAGTCTATACAGACTAAAGTCTATACCAGCCTTCCCCAACCTGGTACCCACCAGATATTTTGGACTACAGCTCACATCAGCCCCAGCCAGCATGGCCAATGGTCAGGAATTATGGAGGTTGTAGTCCAGAACATCTGGAGGGCACCAGGTTGGGGAAGGCTGTTCTATATCATTTATTTATCCATCCTGCCCATGACCTTGACTGAGAATATGGTCTTGAGGATATAAAAATACAACTTGGTCAACAGCCTAAAGACCCATTAGCTTCATCCGGAATGATGTCCATGTCAGAGTGCTTAGGATCATGATCTAAAATATTACAGGGAATGGCTGCATGTGTTCATTTCCTTTCAGATTCTTGGCACAAGTATTGGAAATTTCCTGAAGTTTTCAAGGATTTGATGTAAGTTTAGGCTTTCAGTTTGGGTTGGTCCAGTTTCCCAGTGTTGTGCATTTCACAAAGGATTACTCATTCTGTTTTGATTTAGAGAGATGGATTGTCATGATGATGATGATGTCAGAATGTTTCCCACAAGAATAATGATTAACACACGTCTCTTCAGCTTCGTAGTTAATATTTGTCCTTTTATGAACAGAAGTGAAGTCTGCAGTGTAAATGCCTACTGGAGAATGCTGTGATACCCTCCCATTCGAAAGTTTGGAACTCATAAGATGGTGTTTGTTTCGAAAGAAATGAAGGACCCTAAACTAACCTGCAGATGAAAAGAGGCTCACAGAGATCTTTAATTAGATCGTGCTCATGGAAGACAATAGTATGATAAAGAAGATTTAGTAAAGCATTTTGTCCTTTTATTGCTTTAATTTCAAGCAAGATGCTTAACTTCAAAGGACAGTCAAGCTCCCCTCCCTCTACCCAGTGAATAACTCCCAAAGGAGTAAAAATATCATGTAGTCGTAACTTGGCTGCTGCTGCATGATGGAAAGATCAATCATAGTCTTTGTTCTTGTAACTATGGGCACAATCCACAAGGAGGTTTTGCACGAGCTTCTTTAAAATGAATGGGAACTAGTTGCCAAAATGCTAAAGCTGAATGCAAGCTTAAACTTCACATCTGTTCCTCCATTGCCATTTGAATTCCTCCTTACCCATCTCCGCTACCTACTGTGAATCCCTCATTTCTTCCCAATATGGGATAGGAATAGAAAGGAGTTATGTCCTGAATAGTCACCAGTATCCTCTGCTCTCTTTGACCACCATTTTAATAAAGATGGAAAATGAGTTTGTATGTTTGTTTTTTAAAAGCTGGACTGAATGGTAATTTCCTCAATATAGACTTTGGATCCAGAACAGAAATGTAAATAGACAAATACAGGAAGGAAAGGTGATATTCAAATGCCTCTTTTTGAGTATTTCCAAATTAGGCATTGTTTTACAAGATTGGATGAGGTGGGGGAGGCAATGAGCCAGTTTGCACATCATGATAAACCACCATAGGTTAATTAACCCTCGTGGTGCCGCGACCTGTGCTAGCCACCATTTTGGTTATGCAAACTCTAGCCAGTGGTTGCCATGGCTTGTTGTATCATGCAAATCCAGGTGGCAGGGGTTGTTTGAGAACAGACCATGGGTTATGTGAGGGGTATTTAACACTCACACACATACCACCACCCTGGGTTCACACAACATGACAAGCCATAGTAACCACTGGCTGGTATGCACCCCGGCACACCAATGATGCTTTGTCATGATGTGTGAACCAAGTCAGTATCAGACCACTGACTCAGCTGGAACAAATACTAATTGATAGACCAAAGAAGTCATTATCTCAGGTTTATAATACTGAATATAAAGAATGAGCAACTCGGGTATATCAATACATGAAACAAGAATCTTTAATCGGAGGAATGTGGAATTCTCTTTGGAAACAGGTGGATCAATATACAATAGCTGTTTCTCTCAAAGAAAATTGTACAGTGGTATGTTACTTCACCATGTGCTGGAAATGTTAGGGTGGGGCTTACTATTGTTGGTGATAGTATAGCCAGGCTAAGAGATGTTGCCAACAAGTGTTAGTATGAGTGTGTGTGTGTGTGTGTGTGTATGTGTGTGCATACTGTATATGTCTGTCTGTCTGTCTGTCTGTCTGTCTATCTATCATCTATCTATCATCTATCTATCATCTATCTATCATCTATCTATCTATCTATCTATCTATCTATCTATCTATCTGAATGAACTTTAAATGTTTGATAAACAAGGATAAAGGAAACATTCCTTTATCACAAGTTCATTGCCACTGGGGTAGTAAGCGCTGGACATCTAATACAATTTCAAGAATTAGAGAGTGGTTCCATTAAGATACGGGAGTTTGCACTTCTCAATAAATTAACTTGGATTATTAAAGCTGATGAGGGAGGGAAGTCTTGTGCTAAATTTGAGCAACAATGGAAGTGATTTAAACCATTTTGGAATAGTCAAGAAATCACAATGATTGGTAGCCCATTTTTGGCAATATAAGGAAGAAGAAATGTTAGCATGATCTGGCTGTTTAGTATGCTCCTGCTATTGATTCCACCTTTGTTAAACTTAATTTTCAAAATTAACAACAATTTGAATAATAAAAAACTATTTGAATGCTATTAACTCAGCAGTTCTCAAACTCTCCCCTTCCCCGCCTGCCCGCCTGATCACTCAAAAGTTGCTGGGATTTCAGTGGACAACTTCATAATCTTTGTTTTTGTTCTATAAACCAGAGCATACACAAGATGCATAACTAGTATTTTAATAAGTGTTTTTTTCTTCAGCAACAGCACCATCATTCTCAGAACCAGCACCACATTATGAAAATTACATGCCCTGAGCCAAGCCACTGACATGAGCTCCTTTAACTAGTAATTATTTAGGGAAAAATTAGTATACTGTGGGCCCACTCACACATGTAACAGTGGCAAATCATGGGTTAATTAACCCACAATTTGCCATGGTGTGTGCCATGCACACTCCATGGCCATTTTGCATATTCTACCTTGGATCGGGCCAATCAGAGGTTGCTACATGACATCCAAACCCAGACACTGTAGGTTAATTGTGGGTTGAACAACCCAGTTAACCTAACTACTAATTGTAGGTTAACTGTGGGTTGTTTGACCCACAATTAACCTATAGTGTCTGGGTTTGGATGTCATGTAGCAACCTCTGATTGGCCCGATCCAAGGTTGAATATACAAAATGGCTACAGAATGTACCTGGCACACACTGCAACAAATTGGGGGTTAATTAATCCATGATTTGCTGCTGATATGTGTGAACTGGGTCTGTACCTATGGCAGGCTTTGTTAGCCTCTTGAATAATCAGCCCTTGGTCATATGGCCTTTTATCTTGATTGTCCAGAAAAAAATAAACCAAGTGCAGGACCAAGTACAGATATTCTTGCTGATTCCTGATGCATTTCTGCTAGGGATGTCACAGAAATCTGCAATGGATTCAAATGAGTTTGGATTTCTATGAATCCAGCCTGTGGATTCCACCGCAGACTGGCTTTTCTAGAGTTGCATGGATTCTGTGGACTTGTGAACTGTTTTTTTGCTTTCTAGAACTGTACGTAAATTTAGTCATAAAAAGTGGGGAGGGAACCCAGCTGAAAATGCACATTTCCCTGCATATGCTAAAGTGCGAAAATGCAGATTTGGGGGAGATTTGCACATTTGCACATTTTCAGACGTGCACATTTGCACAAGAGTGCATTTTCCAATGTGAATGCAAGTTTGGGAAATTGAAAAAAATCAGATTTTGTCAGTGAGCGAATGACAGAACAAAAAATTCCTGACAATCCACAAAATACAGACGGAACAGATCTAACAAAATCTGTACATCCCTAATTTCAGCTTTGCCTTTTTTGGAAGAAATCTTCCATGCACTATTTGCTCTCATGCCTAGGGATGTACGAAAGTTCCGCCACGGATCTTGGGGAGGCCGAATGCCAGCGCATTTGGCCCCCTGAAATCGGTGGTGGAATGGCCCCCCGCACCGCCCCCCGGGACGGGACTTACCTTAGGCGGATCTTCCTGGTGGCGGCGGCTCCGGCGGCAGTTCGGCGGCAGAGGCTGCGGCGGCCGGTCTTCCGACCAGCTGCCGCCACCGCCATTTCCAGGTAAAAAAACCAAAAAACGTGATAGGCTACATAAAGATTTACGTAGCCTATCATGACTAGATTTAAAAAAAACACCGTGATAGGCTACATAAATGTTTACGTAGCCTATCACGGCTGATTAAAAAACAAAACACGCGCATATGCAAATGGCGGTGCCCATGGACGCCACCATTTGCATTCCTTATTTTGGCACATCTTAGTCTATGTAAACATTTACATAGACTAAGACGGCAAAAATAAGGGGAACACAAATAGCATAGCATCTACACTATTTGCTTTCCCCTTATATCCGCCGTCTTAGTCTACGTAAATGTTTACGTAGACTAAGACGTGCCAAAATAAGGAACGCAAATGGCGGCGGCCATGGGCGCCGCCATTTGCGTACATGCGTTGTTTTTTTTTTAATCAGCCGTGATAGGCTACGTAAACATTTATGTAGCCTATCACGGCTGACTGCAGGAACGCAAATGGCGGCGGCTACGGCCGCCGCCATTTGCGTCCCTGCTAGCCAGCGGCCGGATGTCCGGCTGCTGGCGGAGCTGGCCGGCGGCTCTGCAGAATCCCTGCGGAGCAGAGCCGGCCGGCCAGGATTCCGGGGAGGAGGAATGGAGCGCCTCCCCCCCCGGCCAGGATTCTGGGGGGAGAGATGGAACACCTCCCCCCCAGCATCAGCATAATCCGTGGAAAGGTAAGTACCTTTCGTACATCCCTACAAAGCTCCTTCCATTTAGCATTGACAAGAGGAGCTGTGCCTCCCAAGTGAAGTTGAAGAGTGAACAGAAAGTAAATGCGCTCCATGATTCTTATTTTCCTAGGGCACAAACTTGCATGAAATTCAATGTTTGCATCTACCTTACCTAGAAAATGTGCCAGCTGTCCATGCACTGGGAACTTATGCATCACCTGCATGGGGAGAGTTTTCTTCCAGACATGATGATTTTGTGGAAACTCTGGAAGCAGGAAGGTTTGTGTTTCCTGCTCACTGCATAAGAGTTCTGTGCCAGAAGTAGTCTTAAGATCTCTGGAACCATTTTAATTTTGTGTTCTGTACATCACAGCACACATTTAGGGACATTTGTTTAATGTCATAGTTATTTACTCCTTTTTTAAAACAATGACAACAACAACCCTGTATACTCCAAACTTCTAATAGATTTTACATCACTTAGAGCAACTTACAATTAAAAACAATACAATCAAACAATATGAACAAACAGTATGGACATACAGATAGGCCTAGCAGATAAAATAATTTTAACACAAAATCCAATGGCAGTCTATTGTCCTGTTCAAGCTGAGCATGAAGCTAGAGTTGTTGTATTAGCACTGAGCAGGGGGGACTGATGATTCTTCCAGAGGGCCTGATGGCCCCGCCTGTTCCTAGAGTGGCTCAAGAACTGGATCCAGAGCATGCATGGAACTTGCCTCCTTCTGTGTAGGCCTGATAGATGGGAGGCCTTGGGCTGCTAGTTGGACACTGCATAGCTGGATCTGAGTTTCAGCTCTGCCCTGTGCTCATTGACATTTCTGAGGTCCTGGAGGTGATGAAGAGGATCCAAACAAGGGGAAGTTGGATTCCCAGGGCTGGAGCCCCCTTGGGTGGGGTGTCTTCTCTGGGAATTGCCTTTGGCTGTGCTTCGGGGGTTATAGAGTCCACAGTCTCCTACTCCCCCTCCTCTTCTCATCAGAGCTACATACAAAAGGTCTCATCAGAGCTACATCCTGGTGGGTCCTGACTCTATGGCCCTATTCAGACATCGCACTAAGTCATGATGGTTAGATGTTTTTTGCTAACCACGATGGCTTAGTGTGTCATGGGTGGCGGGGGAGGAAATCACATTCCTTGTAGTTAGTAAGCCAGCCCAGCTAGCCTCCCACTACAACAGGGTTAAGGGCCCCCAGGGTGTCTTACTATGTCATCTGACAGGCTCCCCGGTGGTTAAAATGGGCTCTGGAGGGCTTCCAGGCCGCAACCTTAGAGTCCGCTGGCTAGAGTGCTTTAGCCACCACAGACTTTCTCTATGGTTGCACGGCCATTTTGGCTGCTGGAGCAGCCTCTGGGAGGATGCCACCATGTGCACTGTGAAGGAATACGTGATGAATGCCAACCATGCCAGGACAATCGCCAGATAACTGGTGATGGTCAGGGGGTGGTTAGCAGAACCATACAGCGCCACATGGTTCTGTGATTGTCTGGTGGGCCTGTGTGTTGTGGTTTCACTAATTCCCCTCTCTGTAGTTACCCTAACCACCTTCTCCCCAAGCATGTCTGAATAGGGCCTACCTCTTCATTAGAGGAGTCACCATGTTCTGTTTGGGCCACAGCCACCAGTCTTCTCATAAACAACCACATAACTGGCACTGGTTCCAATTTACTTCCTAATTTGAAGCCCTTCAAACTTTTGATCAAATTCTAACAAAGTATAGTTGCCTATATTTTTTTCTGACTAGTACACACATCCACACAAAATAACACACACTTGTACATGCCCCTTTTATATGCTGCATAAATTATATTTTTATTCTTTCATTCGATATTGAGCTCCTACTTAGGCTGTTTCACTGTAGATGTTCCATAAGTATCTCAGTTATAAAGTAGGAATGATAGTGAATTCCTTTGTTTCTTTAGTGAACTTGATTTATTACTATGCATGTTCTTCCTCTTGTTTCTGTTGCTTTTATTTTCTTAACTTTATTTTGAAATAAAATAAAACTCCATGACAAAACAACAACAAAAGAATCACATAAGACACTTATAGGGCTTCTGTATTACTTCCACATTGTGGGAGAAACAATAAACAAGATACTGCTTTACTTAGCCTTGCGTTGTAACATGCTCTCGAATTAATTTATATTCAATTTGCCAGTGAGTTGCTGAATTGTTCCACACAGGAGAACTATTTATTATCAAGGTAGATTGTCTGCCAGGTGGTTGTGTGTGTGTTTTTTTAACCAACTTTAACTTCATTTAATATTGGGTGTTGTTTTTTTCCCCCTTGCACTGCTGCCTAAGCTGAAGTGTAATTTGTGACCAACCTTAAACTGAGGTTTATTTTATTTTAGTAGCTCTTTCACAACTAATTTGAACTTATGTTGGAGTTTAGAGAAATATTTACACAGAAATTACGTGAGATTATGCAGTGAAAATGTAGTGCCATTCAGCTATGTAAATAGCTGCAACAATGTTTAACTGAATATATAACACTAGTAAAATGTAAATGCCATTCTTGTTCCAGTTGGTCTATGCCCATGCTTTGATGACACATATGAACAGGACTAATTGATAGTAGAACTTACAGTTTTAAACAGGGGTCTATAACTCTTCTATATGTCTGGAAATCTTTATTGTAACAGCCCATGCCTTTCTATGTCTTTCAGTTGACTACAAACATAGCTTTATCCAAGGTATTCAGTCATCATTCATAAATAGATTGTTTCTAAACTTGCCTTTACTTGATGTCACGGATTGTCAATGCCCCATTCCATGAGTGGAAGGGAATACAGTCCCAAATGCCTTTTTGTCCTTCTCCTCCTGAGGTCTTTTCTACTGCCACAAGGTGGAACTCTTTATTTCTCTGGTTGCCTCTACCAAACCAGCGTTAAAACTCTCTGGATCTCAAGTATCCCCTTTAGGTAATGTGCAGGTTAACTATTAGATGTGGGGTGGGTAACACTCTCCAAAAGGACTGCAAAGTTTCAAATAGCAAAGTTTAAATTTTATTGAAGAAAACTGTTAATAGGAAATAAGTTTTAAAAACTTAATGGATGTCCACACTAAATCATATGAGCACTACGGTAATAAAACAATCAGGTATAAATGCATCCAGCTAACATCATTAGACTGTGTCCCTATTTTCCCCAGGTCCCGTATCCAAGCAATATCTTATTGTCATTGGTCCAGCTGTCTCAACCAGCTCTGATTCTTTCTTTCCTCAAGGACTCTGGGCTTCTTTCCTTCCTTCTTTCCTTCCTTCTTTCCTTCCTTCCTTCCTCCCCCCCTTCTCCTTCTTCTCCTTGCTTCTCTCCCTTTATCCCTTAGGCTGTTATCTCTTAAATTTTGCTTTTTCTCTTCCCTACTCCAACCAATCAGGAGCGTGATTTCTTGTTCATTTCTGCAAACTAAGTTTCTATTTCCTGAATTAAACACACACACTGGGCCAATCTACATTGCGCCCGCCATTGCAATGAATTTGGTGTCCCGTCGGGTTAAACGCTCTTGCATTAAAATGTGACTATTCACACGCACCCATTTTCCCCCTTGCAGTGCTTCATTGAATGCGCAAGCTCAGTTCACACTTGAGCGCTGGGCTGTTTTCCTGTGCATGCTTGTCTGACCTCAGAAGCTAAGCGGGGTCGGCCTCTGTCAGTAGTTAGATGGGCGACCGCCTGGGAATCAGGTTTCCTGCACTGAGCAGGGGGTTGTTTTATCCCTTCAAATGAAACTAAGTTTTACCCCTTCCTATCCCCCGCTCCGATGTTTTTTTTTTTAAATTAAGGCGTTATCATCGCAGAATCGGGGCTTCTCCGCAATGTTTTTTTTTCTAATTCAGGCATGATCTTTGAAGATTCAAAGTTGTGAAAAGTTCACCTTTTCTCTCAGATGAAACTTGACAACTACCATTCAAACCTTTACAACAGGAATACTTTACAGCGTGGTGCCCTCCAGATGTTCTGGACTACAATTCCCATAAGCCCCAGGCAGCATGACCAATGGGCAGCAATGTTGGGATTTGTAGTCCAAAATATCTGAAGGACACTAGGATGCCTACTCCTGCTTTACAACCTCAGGTGTGTTTTTTTTCTATCTTTTCATACATACAATACATACATACCATGCTTTTTAACCAACACTGGCTCCCAAACAATAATTCATATCTATCACAAAAATGCAAAATAAGAGAATAGAAATAGATGGGTGGATTTATGTCAGTTTCTTCCAGCCTCTGCCAGCTGATGACATTGCTCAGCTCCAAGCTCATCCCACAAGAGAGATGGAGTAGAAGGAAGTGGAGCTGAACTCAGGGCTTGGCTGATAGTAAGAATGGCAGTCGTTAGAAGTAACCATTTCCACTCCTCTTGTTCTTGATAGATGACTACAAAAGCTCTCTTTGTGGATACATAATTCGAAGCTTGGTGGCCATGGTTGGTGCAGAAGAGAGGGTGGCTCATCTTATGAAGAGACGACGGCCATTTTATTCCAAGTCACCTGAGTCATTTACACCATATTGTGACATTTTAGCTGTACTCTGGAGACCTTTAGGAAGCACCATTGCAAAAGCTAGCCATTTATTCCTGCTCTCACCCTTCTGTTATTTTATTAGTTGGTAATTCATAAGAGGACCTCTCCTCTTATCCCATGACTGGTAAGTTTGCTCAGGAGCATTTTGTGAGGAACAACTAAACAATGTCTACTGGATCAGCCCTGTCCAGATGCTTGTTGACACTCAAAGAAATCTAAAGATCAATGAGGCAGGGCTTACCTTTCAAGATGACACATTGATTCTTCTTCAGCAACACTTTTTCTTCTGTAGGATTGATAAATTTTATATTTAATAATGCTTTCCACCAATTTACCCAGAACAGATATTAGTTAATTGGACTGTAATTTCTTGAATCCTCCCTAGATCCCTTTTTAAAAATTGGTGTTACATTGGCATTTTCCGTTCTGGTTTGAGATTGGCACCACATAGATCCTGGCCATAAACACACTTCAAAAGGGGATGTACCACTGGTAGTGCAAGTAACTGTTGACCTTGAGACTGTATTAGGTAAAGTCATACCCTCATTCCATAACTTCTATAATTTCTGCACTACTGCAAAGGCAATTATCAAATTAGACCTTCATATGTTTGGAGGCCTTCTAATAGGAGGGAATGAAATAGCTTTGAAAGTATACATTCAGGGGGTTTAAGGGTCACAGACTCTGTGTGGTTTGACTGGCACTTCCAGGTTCCCAGTTGGGTATGGCCATTTGGATGGTCAACAGTGATGGTCAAATAGAACATTGTCCCACAGATGTACAAGAGTGGAGCAATGCCCCCTGTCTACATCATGGTCCTGGCATCCAATGGATGACTTTCAAATGGGTACTGGACCTGAGAGCTGTGTGTTGCTCTTGTTTCCATGCCCCTTACCCATCTCTTATTCAGTCTACAAACTTGGCTGGATCTGAGTGGCAGACACATTTTAAGTTGGAAAGTCTTCTCTACTTTACCAAGCAAGCAAGCCAGCAAGCCAAGGGAGCTCTGCTAGGCTTTAAGCTATGGTTCAAGGGACTGTATTCCTTTTAGTCGCTTGGCTCAGACCATTCACCTTCCTCAATAAGAGAGAGTAATTGAGCATGGAGAAGCAACACATTTTTATATGGTATTAAACTGAAAAATACTTTCTTTTCCAGTCTCAAAGTACTCCATCTGCATTAAGAACTCAGCTGCCTAAATTTCTAGATGTTAAGTTGAACACAAAGAAGTATTTTGTAAAAAAAGAGAAAAAATCAGAAATATGTAAATTCTACAATTTGGCTAATGCCCAAAGTGTTGGCTGCAACTTGGCATTCATATAAATTAGCATAAATTGCTGTTTAAGTTCTGGTTTTATGTCTGGAAGAATATAAACATTGTAAATTACAATGTAGTGCCATGGATCTATATGAACCTCTTCAAAGCTTAAGCCAATATTTACTGGAGAGGTGGTGGTGGGGAATAGCACAGGACCAACCAAATATAATTTTTTTTATTGAACCCATTTCCCAATCACCACATTATTTTTATGACATAACCACAAGTTTGACATTAACCTGTTCTCCCTCTTTGGCTGAAAATCTCAGACTACTTACTCCAGAGTTGTTCAACTGAAATTAGGGGAACTATTTCAGAATAAAGCTACTACTGTGCTGAGAACATTAATGATTTGGCTGCAAGGGACACAGCAGCAAGAAGCTACTGCCCTCAACGAACATGCCCTGTATAATGGCTTCGATCCAGTGTTTTTATCCCTCTGGCAGGAGCATCCCTTGAATGGAGTTCTGCTTGGAACACTCCTGCTGGGGGAAAGGGGGAGGGGCAGTCATTTTCTTTGGCAATTCCCCCTCCTGCGTGACTTTCCCCACTTTTCTGGAGGGTCTCCCAACCTGGCAGAGCAGATTTTCCAGATGCATAGGGGACTTCAGGGGTGTAGGTGCAGGGGCAGGATCAACTTAAGACAACTCCATTCCATTCAGGGCCAGCCTAAGACATTTTGTTGCCTGAGGCAAAGGACAAGATGGTACCCACCCACCCCTCCATTCCAAGAACAGAAGCTGACTGGACGGGCAATAGAATCTTAATTTAACACTGGCAACAAAATTACATCCTTCACTACACCTGAGGGCAGCAGGGTAGCTTAAGGGGTGCAGGACAGGCTGTGTGGCAGACACAGGTGTATTCTCCAAGAGAGGGAAATCTCTGAGCGCGCTCCTGAGGCAGTTGCCTCACTCTGCCTAATGGTAGGACTGGCCCTGTTTCTGCAGCAGAAATGCTCCACTTGGTCTGAAGCCTTCCATGAACAGAAGGAGCCCTTCCATCCATGGAAGGATTTTGCTGGGTCCAACCCATTGTTTAAAATTTCATTCCTAAAGTACTGCTTGGTTACTAGGGCCAAGGGTTAGAGAAAACTGGTTCTGCTACTTTTCAGCAGAAGCTGTCTCTTTACAGGGCTCAATGGCTGCTACTTTATGACATCAGAAATCCCCCTTTTCCTTCCTCCCTGGAGCACTTTTGCTGCATTTTAAAACTTGATTCCTTTGCGACCTCTCAAAACAAAGCATGAATGAACTTTTTCCTTTGCTAAAGCATAGACGGTATAGAGCAGGGCGATGGGGGTGGGGTGGGATGGGGTGGTAGGCTGCCCTCTGAAGCAGGGAAGGAGGGCCTATAACTCAAATAGCATTTGATTCACTGATAAATACATCTGTCAAAGCACTGTGAAGACTGGGAGAAGCCAGGTTCATTCTAATGAGAAAAATTGTAACCCCTCAAATGACACACACACACACACACACACACACACACACAATATAGGAAAGTCTCTTTTTATGGCATATGTGTATGTGCCATTAATAACCCAGAATCACATATGTGTATCACATATGTGTATGTGCCATTAATATCATTAATTAATCACATATGTACATGTGCATACATATATTATATGTGCATATTATTATATGTGTATAATAATAACAACATATAATCACATATTATAACATATTATAACATATAATCACATATTATAACATATAATCACATATTATAACATATAATATAACATATAATTATAACATAATCACATACTATCACATATTATAACATAATCACATATTAATCACATATATGTATGTGCATCAATTAATCACATATGTGTATGTGCCATTAATAACCCAGAATCACTTATGTGTATGTGCCATTAATAACCCATTAATAACCCAGAATATGTGTATGTGCCATTAATAACCATACCATGTTTTACCAATTGCTAGGTCTCTCTTCAAGACTGGATCTGCACAGGCTTCAATAAAAAAGGTTCTGGTATGCCTTACTCTTCATTTCCAGTTTGTACTGGATCTTATAAACCTATCTGTTTTATATCGATTATTTCTCTGCATTTTCTTGCACCGTTGAAATATGCTACAGTAGCCCAATTAATTTTAATATAATATTATGAAGTTCACATTTTGCAGAATGTACCTAAAAATCATTTCACATCTTTCTGTTTAGCAGAAATGCTCTGTAAAGCAGACAATTAAAAGGCCTTGATGATATAAGTAAAAGTGAGAAATAATTTTTGATGGGCTGTAACTCCTCTATTATGGGATTTTGGTTGTCAGAGGATGTAAAGTCAAAAGACTCCTGAATGAAAAAGTCATTATTTTCAGTTCAAATATCTGCAAAAGGCTTTTATAATATTTTGTTATTGTGGGTTGAGTGAAGCGATCACACATCAAACACACAGACACACACACACTGAGTTTACCACAGATCTGTTTGCTCCCCAATCATGCCAACTTGATTATGAATTGGTCCTGATTCTTTGGCATACATATAGTCAAGCAGTCAAATCTAGTAGCCAGCTCTACTGGTTTACCCCCAATAATTATATCAACCCATTTGTGGAGTGGGCTGTTTATGACACCTAACATTCTAAGGGTGCAATCATATACTCACAGCATTCCCCAGCCACCCTTAGTGGCTGGCTGGGGAATGCTGGAAGTTGTAGGACTTTTTTTTTCTATCTAAACATGCATAAGATTGCACCCTAAATCACTAAATGGAAGAAAAGGTGTTATCAGCCAAACACACAATTCCAGCAAATGTTAAGAGGTATATTTATGATCTATTTTGGACAGTTTTACTTTCCTGTTCATGTAACTATGCATGCTATTGTAAAATCTCTGTGGAGGAGTGTTAAAAGACTGAATAGAAAGGATAGCAAATAGTAAATCTACTGGATCATGTAACCCTTCTTTGAAATATTTTTTAAAAGACCTTTGCCTACACATTCTTCATATGTAGTGCTTAGCCTAAATATGTATTGTCAGAGTTTTGTGCATTTATTGAAGGATTAAAAGCTACTAAAAGCAATGCAGACTGTTGGCACTGAAAATATATAGTTGCATCTCAAAAACACAATGCTACATTTGTATAGCTTTCATCACATGGGCTCTCACACAGTTACCAGCGTGATTAAGAACACTTTGAGAAACATACCACCTTAGACTGTAAAGACTTAATGTGACCTTTAAAGGGTAAATTAGTAAGCCCAATAAACAGAACAGCTCTCTAACACTCTGTACAGATGTTTCATGTTTACGATTTGATCTTTACTAGATTTCTAATATTCTTACATGCACGTGCTTTTCAATTCTGACGAGTCTTTATGTAGCAGTATGATCCTCAAAGTGTTTTGTACAAGACCAGAATGGACCCTGGGGAACTTTGTGCCATTGAATGTATGAAATTTATTGCTGGAATGGATTTATACATTCTGATCCTAAGCACATTTATTTGAAAACAACTCTCATTGGTTCCTGCTTTCATTTAAATGTGCTTAAGCTAACA
This sequence comes from Heloderma suspectum, assembly GCF_057233095.1. NCBI lineage: Eukaryota > Metazoa > Chordata > Lepidosauria > Squamata > Helodermatidae > Heloderma > Heloderma suspectum. The sequence continues at coordinate 79,148,062 of NC_139462.1, forward strand.
GCTGAGTAGGCATGTGTATTGCAGATGATCTTGTGTGGGTTTATTCAAAAGATGTCCCATTGAGTTCAGTGGCACTTACTCCAAAGTAGGAGTGAAGCCATAGAATAGAGCAGGGGTGCAGATCCTCAGGTCCGGGGGCCATATCTGGCCCACTTGGGGTCCCAATCCGGTCCTCCAGGGTTCCCCAGATGGCCATGCTCCCTTCCCCTGACCCCACCCCCTTTCTCTCGACCACCAATCATTTGGTGGCTTTCCAGCTGTTGTGCATTTTTTTCCCCATTCTAAAATGTTGAAACCCCTCTCCTAAGGCTTAGTAAGAGCTTTAAACTAAAATGGGTTTGTAGTTTTGATAATTTTGCCCCTGCCCCTTTTGCCTTTGGCCCTGCTCACCACTGGAATGCAGCTCCCAAGAACTTCTGCGAAATGAAATTCAGCCCTCAGGGTGAAAGAAGTTGCCCACTCCTGGCATAGAGGATTACACTTTATCTTTGATTAGACTGAATTAGATATTGTTTTTCTCTATAATTCCCAACTTCAAACTCCAAAGATAATGATGAGCAGCAGGATCCACAACCCATCTTTTCTGGACATTGGAATCCAGTGATTTCATGCAGTCTTGAGCACACCAATTTGGAAGTATGTCCCAGTGAAATGCATACAACTTGAGACATCAATTAAAATAATACCCTGATACTAAATGGCTTTTGGGGGGATTGTCCCAATGTGTGCTTAGACTAGTGTCACAGGAGTTGGCTGAAAATCCAAGCATTTGTACTCATTAGCATTACCAATCAGGCTGTAAGACAGAGGTGAGCAACCCATGGCCATGGGACACATGCGGACCTCACCCTCCCTCTGTGAACCTCCTGACATCCCCTGGACCTTTATGCTGCTGCTGGGGAGAACAGCATTGGTGGAGAAAGGGAATGGCCAGCAGGATGGCAGGAGGCAGGAGGCCACAAACCATAGGGAACGGCAGCTAGATCAACTCTTCAGAATGACGCTTTAGGCACCATGTTCTCTGGTTTGGCCTCCCAGCTCACACCTATGTCTGACTGTCTCCCAAATGCCAGCACACTCTTCTCTTGTTCCAAACAGCCTTGGGCCATTTTGTACCAGATTTTGCTTGTATTTAAAAAGAAGCCAAATTCAGCAAATAAGTGAGCCATGGGATGTTTGTAATTGAACTTTGAGTGTTTTTGTAATTGAACTTAATTGAGTGTTGAACTTTGGGGAGACTTGGGGCCTGTTTTCATGAGAGATTTACTCCGAACTGGCTGCGTGTGGAGGTCATTGGGGATACACGACATCGTGGCCATCTAGCAGCCACCCCTGAGCTTATCAGGGAAAAACCGGATTTCCTGAGACTGCTTAAAGTCCCATTCTTTTCCTCAAGTCAGGTTCTCCCCGGTATAGTTGCTGTGTGCCCCCAACCCCTGCATTGACCTCGGGTATGCTAGCCCTGCCCAGGGGTGTGCCTTTCACTGTGAGCCCGGTCAAGGGGTGTTTCCTGTGTGTTTCCCATCCCTGCACAAACCAATTAGTGTCTACTCAGAAGTAACTCCCACTGTAGTCAATGAGGCTTCTCTCCTGAATGCCCATGTCAGTACTTACAGAGATCCCTCTCAATTGAAATGGCACAGTTTAAAGCCCAGTTCCTTAAGTGCAGTTAAGCGCGATCTCGAGGCTCTGATTCTCCATTATTTGCTTTATTGCCTTAGGAAATAACTACTTCACAACCTGCACAGTATCAATTTGGTTAGAAAGGGGGCTGGTTTCCCATCCCTGTGTTCTGCCCCCACACACGCATTTCCCAGCACAAGCATATGTGTGTCTACTCAGAAGGAACACCCATTGTGTTCAATGAGGCTTGGGGCTTGTTGAGAGGCTTGTCTTACAAATGCACACAAGGAGAAGCAACTACTTCACACCTTCATTACAGAGCCTGGGGGGGAGGGAGCCTCTCTTATTGGTTTAACAGCCCCTGCCACTCAGATAATGTTCACTCCAACCCCACCCCCAGAAGTAAGTTATGTGAAGTCACTTAGAATGATGTGATGTACACCCTCATGGAACCCTGCCTGGACCAAAAGGGGCTCCTACAAAAATGCGGGTGAGCCACTCCTCCCTTCTCCTTCTGTTGTTATGGAAACAGGGCCTTGGATTTGAATCCTGACTCAGCCATGGAGCTCCCTGCATTTTCTTCAGCCCGTCATTCTCTCTCAGCCCAACCTTATTGTACAAAACTGTTGTGAGGATAAAATGGGATAATTCCATGTGTGTTGCCATGAAATCCTTCAAGGGATGGTGGGATACAAATGTGGTAAATATCTTTTTTTAAATACTACTCCAGACAGCACATTGTGGTTTGGGATGCAAAATGTAATGAGAGAGAAAAGAAAGTTTATGATTTCCAATCCCCCCACCCCCCGATAAAAGATCTATCTAAGATTGCATGCAGAGAGCCGGAGTGCACTAAATAGTTATGCAAAGCTAGCAATCTACATGGTTGCATTCCTGTCTTCCTATGTGGAGTGGATCCCATGTGAGAGCTTGCATTTGGAAGGCACAGTAACAGACACATCTGTCTTTTTGTCTCTCCCAGGCTTTTTAGTCTGCTAGTTTTCAAAAATGGTGTTAGTGCTTTTTTAGATCTTTGCACTTCTGTTGGTTTTATTCTGTTCCTATTTAAGGTTTGTTTGCTTTTAAAAAGGATTTTACATTATGTGTTATTATGCTATGGTTTTTAAGCTCTTGTTTTGTGAACTGTCTAGACAGCCTTGGCTATTGGGTGGTATAGACATGTAATTAAATAAATACAATAGATGTATATTTATATGTGTGTAATGGGATCTGGGGTAGAGTTTGTGATATGGAACTTGAAGTGTAGAGTTTCTGGGTTAGGATGAAAAATATTATTAAGTTAGCTCACAAGATCATTATGGGCGCATTATGGGCACTATCTCCATCACTTAACATGGAGGACTGAACATGGAAACACTGAGTTGGGCAAAATGTTTTGAAAAGATGTGCATTGTCAGTTCATGTGCTCCTTTTTCACATTCATCTGAGATAATGTATGGAAGAGGTGTGTTCAAAGCTAAGAACAGCTGATATTTTCAAATGGAAAGTTACAGGCAATGTATGTGATGACAACCAAACTGCACAGTTCTCAGTGGCATGGATGGATTGGTAGCATTTGTGTCTTACAGTCAGTGAAAGCATATAAAGTAAGAGTAGCATTCGTAATGACCATGGGTGTCTGGGCAGGCATTGCAAATCAAAAGTGACAGAAGCTGTATAAAAACAATCTATGAACCACAAACCTCATGAGACTCACATTTCAACCTATAACTTAATCGCAACCATTTATCGGCAGCATTTACTTAATGGATGAAGTGTCAAAAAGTTTCTTTGACATTATGCTTCATACTATCCTTCGATTTATGTATTTATGCAAGCTACATATACAAAGAATGGCTAATTTTTTTCTATGTGTTTGAAAGATGATTGGAAACATTTGCTACAGCCTTACATCCATATAATCCATACAGTGCATAAGACTTCCTACTTATATGTGTAAGCAGGTACCTGGGAAAAAGGAAGTCGGATTGAGTACAAGCAAGATTGTTCGGGAAACTAGGTTAATACTAAAAATATTATTTTCACACATTTGTAAGTGTTTGTATCTGCTGCTTCCTGTCTTGTGTTTTAGTGTTTGGATCTGTTCAACATGAACGCCTTGTGTTTTGCTCTTGTGTAATTCCAGTCCTTCACAAGAGCAAGCAAACAAAAGAATGTCCTACATTGTTTATGCCCAAAGATGGCTGCAAAACTTTACGAGGTTTTAATAGCACAATATTGAGTCCCTGGATTTGGAGTATGAACTATTGGTCAGTGTCCAACATTGCCCACCAGTTTACGCCATTGATGGACCACTAGTGTGAACTACCTCTAGCAGCAGGCCAGTAGTATAAACTGGTGCAATGTGTTTCCCTGGAAAACTCATCACACTAATTGACACTATCAGTGTATCACTAGAGGTTGCTTATGCTAGTGGTACATCATCAATAGTGTAAGTGGACTGGCAGTGTTTGATACTGCCTTTTGTTTTTAGTGTAAAAGAGCAAGCTGTAAATGTATAGTGTGACCAAAGACTGCATAGAATTTTCATATTTAAGTTGGATGTGTTAGAAAACCTTCAGTATCACTTTCATGAAATCAATGTTTGCTAAGTCACTCCTGGCAAACTCATAGAATGTTGTGGGCGATTCTCTTTAAAGTTCAGTTCTTAAATAGAAACAACTACTTACATAATAATTGATCATTGTGTATACAAAAACATATCAATCTACTGAAAAACATAGAACAATGTCTTGGTATTGGAGAGATGTCTTTTGTATATTAAAAACAAATGAAAAACAAAATAAACTCACCCCATTAATTTGAATTTGTTTTGTGCTGAAAGGATGTAGAAGAACAAAAATGAATAAAATTCCATTCACTTCGTTTTCTATTTTTAAACGTTCTTTTTTAATGGCTTTGCATTGGAGGCATTTGTTTGCATAAGATATATTGTCAGGGCACAGTATACAGTTTACAGAAAGGTCACTGGGGTATGTGTGTGGGGTGGATAGAGACTGCTGAAATTGATAGAACAGAAATCTCTATTCATTTAGATAGCAGTTATGTGATACACTTTTTTTAAAATTGCTCCTAAAATAGGGACTCTTCAATGTCTCTGAAATTTGCCATGTTTGATGCACTAAGGGTATAGTATGGGCAGTAGAATGCCTGCAATTTTCATGCCATTTGTATGGAAATAAACAAAGTTACAGACAAAAGAAGACTGGCTGGGTTTTCCATTGAAATTAATGGAATATGAAAAACAAGTGAGGCAAAAACAAATGAAAAACAAGAGAAATGTCAATTAAACAGATGGAAAATGAAATAAATCCAAATTTAAAAATGAAAGGACTAGAAAAATGAAATGGACAACCCAACGGATTTATTATCCAATAAATCTGTGTTAATAGTTTATGAACAAATTCCACTTCTGTAAAAGAAATGAATGAAGATACACTCTTAATAGATACATTAATTTGGAATACATTAATACATAATATTCCAAATCTAACGTATAATTTCAGTTTTTGGTGCTGTTTATAGCAATTTCTCATCATGCTATTCTTAGAATATTTTAAACTAATTCATCTGTCCTAACCACTTCATAAAAGTAATTTAGAACCACCATGGGCTTCTTGGGAAGTGTATCTCTTGTCAGTTTTGTGTACAATTCTTAGAACTGTTCTCCAAGCCAAGCACAGTTCAGCTTTCCTGGAGGGAAAGTGAGAGAGGAGGGAAAGTTCCTACAGTTTTAAATGTCATATACCAAATACAATAATTTTATGAGCAAACCAAGTTATACAGAATACATTTTAGGTTTCTGTTTTATGTTTGACCAGAAGGAACTTCAGCAAGTAGTTCTTGAACATCTGAATCATCCTAGATACTGGAAGAAGCAGGCAGAGATGGAGGCAGAGGAAGACTAGTTTATAGCATCTGTTTTTGTTCCTAAAGAATTGGGTGGGATGGAGTTTAGATAAATCTAGTCTGAAGGAAAAGCTATTGAGTTTATTTAGTTGGGGAAGGCTCTCTTTCCTATTAGGAATGGTAACCAAATATATTTAACTTAAGAACCTTTAAGCAATCTCAGCCTATTATTTGAAAAGTGGCATTTTATTCCCTTCTGTAAACAATTTCCTTTAATAAACGTCTTATTTTTTGTTCATTTTGAAAGGCTTTCTTTATCGGTGGTGTCAACCCCTTGTTTACTCCATAGGAACCAGATGACTGTGTTTCTTTTAGGTATAGAAGTTTTATTATGGTGGCAGCAGCTGAAGATTTTATAGTTCAGGCAGCATTCCCTAACAGTGGGGTCTAATTGGGAGCTTGATTAAAAACTGTGGCAGTGAATTCCACAGACACAAATCTCAAAGTGTTGCTGTTATTTTGAAGAAACATGGGTGAGATAACCCACAAGTTGTTCCATTGCATGTGGTGGCAATGGCAAGATAACCTTCAGTATTTCTTTCACATATGGGTTTTAGAGCTACAATATTCATTGACTGCTACAGCGTCTTACCAGGACAAGCCCAGAAACACAGGATTCTATACAGCAAAACCCAAATGGTCAAGAATGCACATTTTCTCCTCATCTTATGATATGGTGACTCTAGTCACATGCTGGGAAACTGAGCATGACTTAGAACATTCCTAAATGTCTATCAGTAAAAGATACATTAGATGAATAATTTTAATATGGCATTTAAGAAATTCGTATGCTGGGAATCCTACAGACAGGTTTAAAAAACCCATTCCCACCCCAGCCCCCATAGCTTCAAAATTTCCAGAAATGTCACATCTTTAGTCTTATTTAAAAGTCTTCCTGCCATGTAGTTTTTAGAAAGCTCTTTGGTGGATCAAAGGCTGAGTAGCAATATGTGAACAGCTTCTTTTAAATATTTTATGATAATTCTAAAAGAAAATATTTCATAATCCAAAATTGTTCAATTGTTCATTATTTTTCCAGAAAAAAACAAAAAAGTGGTCCTTTGGTGTGGGGGGGAATATGTTCCCCCCTCCCCTGAATTTTACCAGGGCTTCACATTTCTAGTCTTTAGAGGACAGAAGGGCCACCATAATGTGGAAACAGGAACAAATAATTAGGGACTCTACAACTAGAAGCTTGGATAAATGAAATGTTATTTCCCAGTGGTAGTTTGTACAGGGGAAAAACAAAATAAACTAAGGCTCTCTCTGTTGTTGTTTCCAAGAGGGTTTTAGAAATGTATTTGTTTTCTTTGGCTTTTAACAGAAAGGTTTTTTATTATATATATTGCTTTTTGTTAGTTATTTAAGTTTTGGATTTTGCATGTTTTAACTGGTTCCTTCTTAAATTAGTTTAAACATTGGTTTATGATTTTATGAACAATATATTCATAAAGAATTTTATGTTTTTTATTGTAAGCTGACTTGGGAAGACTGAAGTCTTGAAAGGTGGTTAATAAATGCATTAATTAATTGATCGATTGAATGAATATAGAGGTAAACCTATAAAATTGCAAGCTCTACTACATTCATCAGAAAGTTCTCAGAAATAATATAATAATATTTTTAGTAGGTATTGGACACATTATGAGACGGTGCAGAAAATGTATTGAAAAGCATGAGCATGAATATTATAACTCATGGAGCCACTTTTTTCATTAAAAAAAGTTGTAAAAAACAAGGAACTGAAAGATATGACATTAAAGCATACTGTGAAGTGTTGTCTGAACACTTGTTGTCTGTTCATCTGTATGATTTAGGGTGTTATTTATTTAAGAAATATCTTACCTGCTTTTCATTATAAAATAATCCAAAAACAGGGTATGAATGATAAAACACAGTAAAATGCTACAGCATTTATAACATAGGAAAGTTAATGGAGAGTCTACCATGGATTGCAGTGGATGGGGATAACAGCACCCTTTGTTTGCCCATACGCCATTCGATCAATTATGTTAAAGCAAGTAAAAAGGAGAACACTTAATCCCTTAACGGGCATGCCCACATATTTGAGAGCACGCAACTATGGAAGCTAAGGAAGATTGCATGATGGAATATTGGAAACGGGAGCTCTACTTCCAGATTGTTTGGGGGGCTTAACAAAGAATAAATGTCAAATTCCTCATCGACAGGACTTGACACACACTTTCATAACAAAGCTCACGGGCCAACCCTTTCATGTTCATCCAATAGGCAGGGAGTGCCTCCATGTCTGGTTTGAATGCATGTTAAAATGGACTTTAAAAGAAAGAGCAAGTTTAGCCATTCCTGCTCTGGAAATGTGAAGTGTTTTCCGTGAACCTCAACGACTTTGAAGTTCATCGGCCATGCTGGCTGGCAATTATAGGAGTTGTAGACTCAACACATCTGGAGGGCCCCAGGTTGAGGGAGGGTAGTCTAAGGACATGTTCTGCCTTACCCCAAATCTATGTATGTATGTATTTAGGACAATCATTATTCCACCCCTCCACTATAGTCACTATGAACAGATCAGCAAACCACCATTTAAAAACTACAAAAGAAATAATTAAGAGAGCAATCTTATGTCCCCTAGACAGTGACTGGGGGAGATAGGATTTTTCGGTTTCCCACCTCTGAGCTTGTAGACAGTGCTACATGCTTGTAGCTGGGAAACTGTGCTCCCCGCCCCTCCCCCTCCTAGCTGGGGCAGAGAGAACCGTGGTGGCTGCCCCTCTGTGCCTGTCCATGCTTGTAACATGGAGCACAGACAGGGTGAAAAGGGGGGGGTCCATGGAGAGGGGAGGGGAGGAGTCCGCAGAAGGTGTTCTAGACAGCTTCCTATGCGGTCTCCAGCTTGTCCCCGCCCCCTCCCCGAAGCTGGGCTTAGATGCCCCAAATCAGGCATCTAGATCTAAGGTAACCTGCAGGGCAGCCAGAGCACAGAAGGAATCTTCTCCTCCATGCTTCAGCCACCCTGCATTGGATAGGGGTCGCCTCTGAATTCAGAGGAAGTCAGAGGCAGCCATCTATCTCAATAGGATTGTGCCCTAATATAATGAAACAGTAAACACAATAAAATAGAGATAAGTAGCCTATCTGTGATTATTTTATCTTTATTCATTTATTGTTATATTTTATGTTTTCATTATTGCAGTTAATGACTTTCCTAGTTTACTGGAAAGTGGTATATAAATTTATGTAATAATAATAATAATAACAACAATAAAGTACAGTAGGTAAGAATAAGAATCAGTCCATAAAATTCCTAAATGTAGTAGATCAAACGCCTGCCAAAATAATGTGGAAGGGAAGGTGAAAGTGGGCCAAATGGACCTCCCAAGTAGGGCTGTGCAGGGACCTCCCAATCCGACTTGGAAGCTGCTTTGTGGCTTCAGAGGCGGGCCCGATTCGGCTCGGGAAGATTTGGGGGGCCCCTGACTTGACTCAGCCCCGAACCCAAAGCGACATTTGGATGTCGAACCCCGGATCAGGTCCCCCCCGATGCCCCTGCACAAACCTCCTTACCTTGCCACTGCATTCTCCGCCACCACCCTCACCGCCGACTCCTCCGCTGCCACCCTTGCTGCCATCATCACCGCCTCCATCGCTGTCCTCTCCGCCACTGCCCTCCTCGCTGCTATTGTCCTCACTGCCTTCTCTGCCGCTGTCCTTACCTCTGCCAACTCGTGAGGCCTGGATGCATGCGCCAACTCTTATTGCAGGGAATTGCCATTTTAAAAGTGGCAACCTCCTGGAAGTTCCTGGAAGTTGCCATTTTGAAAATGGCGACTCTCAGCAATAAGAGTTGGCGCGTGCGTCCAGGCCTCAGGAGTTGATGGTGGCGGAGAAGGCGGTGGTGATGGCAGCGGCGGTGGCAGCAATGGAGCAAGTGGCAGAGGTAACAGCGAGGACGGCAGTGGTGGTGAGGATGGCGATGGTGGCAGCGACGGCGGCTAAGGTAAGGACCTGGCATGGCTGGGCCGGGGGTGCCGAAGCTCCGAAGCACACTGAGTGCTTCGGGGAGCCCCCAACCCACTCCATGTCGCTTCATGCCCCCTCCACTTTGCCTCGGAAGGGGCTCAAAGTGACCCGAAGCAGCCCGCTTTGGCTTGAGGTTCGGGCCCTGGGTCAAAGCGGTGTATAGCCCTACTCCCAAGGCAACGAGTTCCATAAACCTGGGTCAACCACAGAGAAGGCCTTCTGTTATATCCCAGCTACTGATGCCTCACTCTCCCCAACAGATCATAAGCAGTGCACAGGCTGGTGGAAAGGAAATCTTTGGAAACACTTTGGCTTATAGAATTCTCATCTCCTGTGCCATGTGCTGTGTTTTTACAGTGCTGGTGGTAGGGTCACCAGGCGTCCTACTTTACAGAAGACAGGCCTCTATTTGAAGGGCTGTCAGAGGATAGTCATTAAGAGTGTCGAGTAAATGTTGGTTTTGTCATTAAAAATAGTTTTGCAAATCCAGGGAACTCCAAACCTCAATATCAAAAGAAAAATATAGAAGAATGAAAACAAAAACAAAAAAACAAACATGGTCCTGCTGAATCCAGTCAAAGATCCAAATAGTCCAGCATTCTGATCTCAACATATGGGACATGCAGCCTGCAGGTCAAAGGAGAAAAGCAATTAACACCACCTATGGCAAGGATAGTTGGTCATTTTCACACAATTATTTCAATTTAACAACCCTTAATGTGATTTAACTCCCATATTATTCTCAGTGGGAGAGAGGTTTAAAATGCCAAGGGTACTAGAAGTATGATTTCTGGGGGTGACAGAATTTTTAAGAAATGATCTAAAGCAGCAGCTATTTTTATACTTTTTTTTTTTTTTTAAATACAGGGAATACTTTTAAAAAACGACAACCCCAAATTGCCTGTTCAAATTAGGACTGGGAAAAAACAAAAATGCAACTCCCAGGCTAGGGAGAAATGGATGGTTTCAAAGCATGGATAATTAGGAGCCGAAGACATTTCAAAATACAAGTCAACATTAATGATTAGAGCTGGGATAGGCAACCTGGCTCCCTCCAGATATTTTGGACTGCAACTTCCGTAAGCCCCAGCCAGCATGACTAATGGTCAGGGATTATGGAAGTTGTAGTCCAAAACATCTGGAGGGCACCAAGTGGCCTACTTCTGGATTAGAGCAACCCATCTTGACTGATCTGCTCTGAGAGAAGTACATATGTGGAAAATGGCAGAAACAAATAGTTTCAGTCAAAGTGGACTGATAAAACTAGAGAGCAATCTGTCCTCAGGGTGGTTCACATTACTGTGCTGTAGTTAGGGAAGATGGAGAAATCTGCTGCAGACTCAAATATGGCTAGATTCCCAAGAATCCCAACTGTGGTGTCCACAGTGGACCAGCTCCCCTTACCTCTGTGCTGCCAGCCTCCACACAGGACAGCTTCCAGGTTTTAAAAAGACAAGGTCCACAAATGGCGGCTGTCATTCACGGACCTTGGGAAAATCACAGCCGTAACTTGCGTATTTTATGCCATTTGTGGCCATAACGCCCTTACATCTACAGAAATTGCAGCTGCAAAGGTGCTTTTACGGCTGCAATTTACATCAGTCTAAGTGCTTTATGTCTGCAAATGGCATAAAATATGCAATTTATGGCCAAAATCATAGAATCATAGAATAGTAGGGTTGGAAGGGGCCTACAAGGCCATCGAGTCCAACCCCCTGCTCAATGCAGGAATCCAAGTCAGAGCATCCCTGACAAATGGCTGTCCAGCCTCGTCTTAAAGGCCTCCAGTGTGGGAGAGCCCACCACCTCCCCAGGTAATTGGTTCCATTGCCGTATTGCTCTGACACTCAGGAAGTTTTTCCTGATGTTCAGCCGGAATCTGGCTTCCTGTAACTTGAGCCCATTATTCCGTGTCCTGCACTCTGGGATGATCAAGAAGAGATCCTGGCCTTCTTCTCTGTGACAACCTTTCAAGTACTTGAAGAGTGCTATCATATCTCCCCTCAGTCTTCTCTTCTCAAGGCTAAACATGCCCAGTTCTTTCAGTCTCTCTTCATAGGGCTTTGTTTCCAGTCCCCTGATCATCTTTGTTGCCCTCCTTTGAACCCTCTCCAGCTTGTCTGCATCCTTCTTAAAGTGTGGTGCCCAGAACTGGACACAGTACTCCAGATGAGGCCTAACCAGTGCTGAGTAGAGGGGAACTAGTACTTCCCGGGATTTGGAAGCGATGCTTCTATTAATGCAGCCCAAAATGTTCCCAGTGTTCGCGAGTGGCAGCCACCATTTGCATATCTTGCCTTTTTAGAACCAGAAAGATGCCCTGCGAGATGTGGTGGGCAGGGCTCTGGGTAAATCTAGTGAATCCAAGCAGCCTGGATTTCCCCACGGCAGACACCCACCCACCCGGACCAGACTTCATTGGGTTTGGCCATCCCTAGGGGTGATGGACAGAGTGGTGTGGTTTGAGATGGAAAACCCAGCTTCATAATCCCTGCTCATTTGAAAACCCATCCTGTTTCTTGGGGGGGGGGAAAGGAAAGGTTCCTCCTGTGCAAGCACCGGGTCATTACTGACCCCTAGAGGGACGCCGCTTGCGCTGGCGTTTTCATGGCAGACTGGCAGTTCTTTAATTGTTAGTGTGACGTGACCTGCCAGACAGAGGCCATGTTTGCCTGCAACACATAAGAATGAGCCTGTATGAACATTGGATTTGCATGCTCCTCTTTCCCTCTTCTACTCCACTGTGGCTGTGAAGAGGAGACTGGTATTTCCTGCTTCTGTTTTTGAATAACTGCAATTTAGCATTGCCTTCAATTGAATGATTTGATTTGATTTCTGTACCACCCAATAGCTGAAGCTGTCTGGCTCAAACTCATAAACTAATCTTAACTATGGTTTGCTAAAACAAGCCAGCTTCATAAATCATGGTTTGAAGTTGGTTGGTTTGAATAAACCATATTCAAGATGAACAGGATATCACATCGATTACAGAAGTTTGTCAAGGTTTGGATGTAATGCTAATTTGTGCTTAGGAAAATATGAAAAAGAAAGCTTCCAATGTTCTCACAGCTATGCTGGAAGAAGAGTGCATAAGCAAAGGCTCACACATGTTCATCCCATGACATTAAGTCAAAGTTTAGCACTACATTGGGAACAAGCCAGAATGTCACGAAGCTGAGGTGAAATCATCAGGCAATGGGTTGTATCCAATATCAGTCTAACTCAAGCACCATTCATCTCAATGGGTCTACTCTAAGTAGGGCTAATGTTGGATACAACCCAATGCTGCTGAGGAGCACTGCTTCATGTGCACCATTTTCCCTATGCATAGAGTGGACTGAGATCTTTTTTGTTTGCTTGTTATTAACGTTTTATTAGATTTTTTTTTTCATTTCCAAATACAACTGAAACAGTTAACCCTTTCTCCCTCCTGGCCCCTTGCCCCCTTCACTTCCCTTGACTGAGATCTTTAAAACCTTCTGCATGCAACATGCTCAACCATTTCTGGGAGTACATTTACAAGGATAACCCAATTTGTGACCTGGCCCATCTTGGGATACAGCTGTGGTCTCTTAGAAGTGATTCCTGTCATCAAGGAAATTGCTTCTGCGGGGCTGTGGTTGGAACCACAGATGGGCCAGGCCACATGTTGTCTTTTGCGTACCTGTATGTCTCCAGGGATAATTAGCATGTGCTGCTTGGAGGAAAAGTTGACCTTCCGAACCACTGATATTAATTCTGATGTAGGAAAACCTGTGTACTTCTGAAGTCATTTATTTTGCCTGGAATACATAGGTCAGGAAATTGTGACATACTTTTCAGAAGTGATGAGATATGACTTTTTGCAGAAACAATCTACATCTGAAGTGGCCACAAATTTCCTCTATGCAACCATTGTCACGAGAATCTGTCTGTCTGTCTCTGTCTGTTTACAGACAGACAGACAGACAGACAATCTGTTTCAGTTAGTTGACCTATATATAGGTTGGACTGGATAAATATATATCATTTGGCCTTTATATCCTTATATATTCTGTTTTAAACTTTTCAAGGGTTTATATTATGTTTTATCGTGTGGTATTTGGGGATTTTAATTTTTGTGAATCACCCAGAGAGCTTTGGCTATTAGGTGGTATAGAAACATAGCAAGTAAATGAATAAGTAAAGTAAAATCAAATATTGTTTGGACAGAATAATTCAGCCCTCCCTGGTTATTGATTGATCAGTTTGGACTGAATAAACAGTAGTTCTCTTTACAACAATGCAGTTGTCATATTGTGGCATTTTGAATAGGTCAGCAGTGTGTAAATGAGCTGGATGTGAGGTTTAATGGCCTGGGTGGATATGACTGTTTGAATTTTTGGGAAAGTATGAAAAGTGGGGTGCATGGGGGAAGCAAGTGTTGATTCCACGTGCAAGGCTTTTATAGCACCTTGAATGTTCCTGAACCGCTATTCCTCCTTCCTTAGCTGTAAGAATGGGATGTTTCCAGGGACCATCTGCTGCTATTGCTAACTTATCATTTTTAATGATGCCTGATGTAATGTAGGGCTTTCTCCCCACTCATCTGAAAACTCAGCCACTATCTTTTTTGGCAGCAGTACGGCTTAAGGAGGGAACCCATAACATGGAAAGTCTGGCATTGCTTGCTTGCTTGCAGATTAAAGGCAAAGAAGGCATCACATGCACGGGCCATAATAATGTAGCCTGAAAAGAAGACAACATCCATTCAGCATCCTTTTGAGGTTACATGTAAAATGCAAGTTATAAAAGTCATCTGGTTGTGCTTTATGTGATACTACAGATATAGAGCCATAGACTGGCTCTTTCTGTCAGATGTCTTGTATATGTATGTTGGGTGGGGTGGGGTGGGGGAGAAAACTTTCTCCCCTAACTATAATATGACCCACAGATAAATGTGAGTACTTTAGATTGAACTGCACTCCAATTCTATGCATGTCTGTTCAGAAGTAAGCCCCACTGAATTCCATGGGACTTACTCTCACACAAGTATGTATAATTGTACCTAAGGCTGCAATCCTAAATCCACTGTTACTCAGGGCCTGGGGGGGGGGGGGTGTCCGTCTGTCTGTCGGTACTGGGGACAAGGCTTGCAGAGCTATGGAATGGAATGGAAGGAATCTTGGGTTTGGCTCATAAACCGTATGGCAGACAGTTATCTGTCAAAAGAGAGGGCAGAGATTCTCTTGGCCTGGACCTCTGGATTCTGAAAGGAGGCTGTGATGAACCAAACCTCCCCCATCCCTTCTTCCTGGTTAACAAGGAACAAGCTGGGCATGGCCAGGCTGTGATAGAGCCCCATTTCTGCATTGGTATACACTTTCCAAGCTGGCTCAGCATTATGCAAAGTCGGCACTGCAGAAATCACCTGGAGGATGCATAATCAGATCCTCCCATAATCCCTTACTATTGATGTCACTAGCTGGGGCTGACGGGAGTTGTGTTCCAAAACATCTGGAGCGCGGCAGTTTGGGGAAGGTTGCCTTAGAGGCTGTCAGCCCATCTGAAAGCTCTAAAGATACATGAAGGAACATAGTGCTCCTCATGGGCCCCTTGATGGGCCATGTGCACATCCCAAACTGAGCCAAGTCTTATATTCTACTGAGTGGAGAATGTCCATTCAGAGCATCAGAACTCAGGCCTATGTAAACAGCCTCTGTATTGGGGATGTCCTGTTTTCCCTACTGCAGTCTCTAAGATCAGCCAAGTGTATCCTCCCGATCTGAGGTTCCCATGTAGTCCACAGAAAGACTGTGAAACAGCAAAGAAGTCAGGAGTATCTGTACTCGGTTCATTTTTCAGATGATGGAGATTGACTTGATTTGGCTCACAAAAACTGGCACATCCGTCACATTAGAAGGGCAAGATTATGGTTCTTCAAGAATGTGTGTGCTTTGTTTTGTAGAACAAAATAAAGTTTATTAAGTGAACCATGGAGAAAAAAACAGCCATTTTTCAATGCTCTCTCTCTCTCTAGGGGGTGGGGGGAGAGTCTGAGAACCACTGCTCTTAAAGATTACATCTGAGGACCAAGAAGCCAGAACAAAGTGAGGATCCTTATTGTTCTAAGCCTAGTTCTCAATGATATAGTAAACCTGTGTCTGGGGTATACCACTTCAATCTTCAGGTGGGGGCTCAAATGACCAAGTAGTGATAGGTCCAGTGACCAAATACATAGTGGAGACCTACCCTGCAGGGAAGTTGGTGGTGCACTCTTCACAGTGTAGTCCCAGAAGAACTGTACCATATTCCCCCACTCCTGGCTGACCCCAGAACATCTGAATCAAATCTATACTTAAAACATGATCTGGGATAGGTGGATTAGAGGTCAGAACTTTCCTGGCTATCCTTGGTCCATCTTCAGTGGTTTCTCCTGCTGACATCCCAAATCATTGTATAAAGCTAGGGAAAATGATAAACTTTTTGTGGGGGTGAGGACAGTTCACGAAAAGGTTGTTGTTGTTGTTCAGTCGTTCAGTCGTGTCCGACTCTTCGTGACCCCATGGACCATAGCACGCCAGGCCTTCCTATCCTCCGCTCTCTCCCAAAGCGTGCTCAAGTCCATATTCATTGCATCAGTGATGCTATCTAGCCATCTCATCCTCTGCCGTCCCCTTCTCCTTTTGCCTTCAGTCTTTCCCAGCATCAGGGTCTTTTCCAGAGAGTTTTCTCTTCACATTAGGTGGCCAAAATATTTGAGCTTCAGCTTCAGTATCTGTCATTCCAATGAGCACTCAGGGTTGATTTCCTTTAGGATGGACTGATGTGACCTCCTTGCAGTCCAGGGGACTCGTAAGAGTCTTCCCCAGCACCACAGTTCGAAAGCATCAATTCTTCGGTGCTCAGCCTTCCTTATAGTCCAGCTCTCACAGCCATACGTTACTACTGGGAAAACCATAGCTTTGATTAGACAGACCTTTGTCGGCAAGGTGATGTCTCTGCTTCTTACTATGCTGTCTAGGTTTGCCACAGCTTTCCTCCCAAGGAGCAAGCATCTTTTAATTTCATGGCTACAGTCACCATCTGCGGTGATCTTGGAGCCCATGAAAATAAAATCTGTCACTGCTTCTATTTCTTCCCCTTCCATATGCCAGGAAGTGATGGGGCCAGATGCCATGATCTTCATTTTTTTAATGTTGAGTTTCAAACCAGCTTTTGCACTCTCCTCTTTCACCCTCAACAAGAGGCTCTTGAGATCCTCTTCGCTTTCTGCCATTAGGGTGGTATCATCTGCGTATCTGAGGTTGTTGATAATTCTCCCGGCAATCTTAATTCCGACCTGTGATTCATCCAACCCGGCGTTTCTCATGATGTACTCTGCATATAAGTTAAATAAGCAGGGCGACAATATGCAGTCTTGTTTTAGTCCTTTCCCAATTTTGAACCAATCGGTTGTTCCATGTCCGGTTCTTACTATTGCTTCTTGACCCTCATACAAGTTTCTCAGGAGACAGGTAAGGTGGTCTGGTACCCCCATCTCTTTAAGAATTTGCCACTGTTTGTTGTGATCCACACAATCAAAGGCTTTAGCGTAGTCAATGAAGCAGAAATAGACATTTTTCTGGAATTCTCTTGCTTTCTCCATGATCCAGCGAACGTTGGCGATTTGATCTCTAGTTCCTCTGCCTCTTTGAAACCCAGCTTGTACTTCCGGTAGTTCTCGGTCTGTATACTGCTGAAGCCTAGCTTGTAGGATTTTGAGCATAACCTTGCTGGCATGTGAAATGAGCACAATTGTATGGTAGTTTGAACAGTCTTTGGCGTTGCCCTTCTTTGGAATTGGAATGTAAACTGACCTTTTCCAGTCTTGTGGCCACTGTTGAGTGTTCCAAATTTGTTGGCATATTGAGTGCAGCACTTTAACAGCATCATCTTTTAGGATTTTAAATAGCTCAGATGGAATACTGTCATCTCCGCTAGCTTTGTTGTTACTAATGCTTCCTAAGGCCCACTTGACTTCACTCTCTAGGATGTCCGGCTCAAGTTCAGTGACCGCACTATCATGGCTATCAGGGACATTCAGATCTTTCCTGTATAGTTCTTCTGTGTATTCTTGCCACCTCTTCTTAATCTCATCTGCTTCTGTGAGGTCCCTGCCTTCTTTGTCCTTTATCATGCCCATCTTTGCACAAAACGTTCCCTTGAGATCTCCGATTTTCTTGAAGAGATCTCTAGTCTTTCCCATTCTGTTGTTTTCCTCGATTTCTTTGCATCGTTCACTTGAGAAGGCCTTCTTGTCTCTCCTTGCTATTCTCTGGAACTCTGCATTCAGTTGGGTATATCTTCCCCTTTCTTTTTCTTTGGGATTTCTTTTTCTTGCATTTCTTTTTCTTTGGGATGGATTTTGTTGCTGCCTCCTGAACAATGTTACAGACCTCTGTCCATAGTTCCTCAGGCACTCTGTCTATCAGGTCTAATCCCAGAAATCTATTCCTCACCTCCACTGTATATTCATAAGGGATGTGATTTAGGTCATACCTGAATGGTTTAGTGGTTTTCCCTACCTTCTTCAATTTAAGCCAAAATTTTGCAACAAGAAGCTCATGATCTGAGCCACAGTCAGCTCCAGGTCTTGTTTTTACTGACCATATAGAGCTTCTCCATCTTTGGCTGCAAAGGACATAATCAATCTGATTTCGATATTGACCATCTGGTGATGTCCATGTGTAGAGTCGCCTCTTGTGCTGTTGGAAAAGAGTGTTTGCTATGATCAGCGTGTTCTCTTGGCAAAACTCTATTAGCCTTTGTCCTGCTTCATTTTGTACACCAAGGCCATGCTTGCCTGTTATCCCGGTGATTTCTTGACTTCCTACTTTAGCATTCCAATCCCCTATGATGAAGACGACATCTTTTTTTGGTGTTAGTTCTAGAAGGTGTTGTAGGTCTTCATAGAACCGATCAACCTCAGCTTCTTCGGCCTCAATGGTTGGGGCATAGACTTGAATTACTGTGATGTTGAATGGTTTGCCTTGGATTCGTACTGAGATCATTCTATCATTTTTAAGATTGTACCCCAGTACTGCTTTTCCCACCCTTTTGTTGACTATGAGTGCTACTCCATTTCTTCTAAGGGATTCTTGCCCACAGTAGTAGATATGATGGTCACCTGAATTAAATTCACCCATGCCTGTCCATTTTAGTTCGCTGATTCCCAAGATGTCGCTGTTCAATCTTGCCATCTCATGTTTGACCACCTCCAGCTTACCTTGATTCATTGATCTGACATTCCAGGTTCCTAAACAATATTGTTCTTTACAGCATCGGATTTTCTTTTCACCACCAGACACACCCACAGCTGATTGTCCTTTCGGCTTTGGCCCAGCCACTTCACTCTTTCTGGTGCTACTTGGAAATACCCTCTGCTCTTCCCCAGTAGTATATTGGACACCTTCCAACCTGAGGGGCTCATCTTCCGGTGTCATCTCTTTTAGTCTTGTGATACGTTCCATGCGGTTTTCTTGGCAAGAATACTGGATTGGTTTGCCATTTCCTTTTCCAGTGGACCACATTTTGTCAGAACTCTCTGCCATGACCTGTCCGTCTTGGGTGGCCCTGCACAGCATAGCTTATGGCTTCACTGAGTTACGCAAGCCCCTTCGCCACAACAAGGCAGTGATCCATGAAGGGGTCACAAAAAGGTACTAAGCAAGAAAAAACAAATGCTAGTACCTGCCTATGGACCATATTTAATTGGTTTAATTGGAGCATGAGCTTTCTTAGACCATGATCAAGTCCAGCCAAAGACATTTTTTCTGCCTGTGGGAGAGTAGCAAATGCCACCCTTAGGCATGTACAAGAATTCAGTTTCAGCTTGGAAAGAATCCAAACTTTCCCTATTATCAGCCCTGAATGTTTGCACATTCCTGCAATTGCACTTGAAAATCTCACATTTTCATGCTTTAGTGACTGGGGAGGGGGAAGTGCACACTCTTGAAAAATGTGCACAGAAATCTGCCCTTTCTCCATTCAGAATGCACACTTTTCCCATTTGAACAAACCAAAAAACAGGTCACAAACAAAAATGGGAGCAAGCCAAACTGACCTTTGAAGTGAAGTTCCGAGAATTTTGGTGAGCTTGAACATCCTTGGTTCTCCCATCCTTAGCTCCAGGTGGCTCCAATGTTAGTGGGCCATGAATGTGCTCTGGGTTTCAGTCAGAACCAGTCAGAACTCTAAAGGAGCTATTGTTAACTTCAATTCTGAGTCAGGTATGGGCAGCCATGGGCATAATTCTAATTTCACCCCTTCTTATTTACAAAGATGGTGGTTCATCATATTCTTGCAAATCTCATACTCCAGCTGCTAGCAAAAGTGCTCTCCTTTATCTACAGGGCACAGCTGGAAGACTTCCTGTGTTGTGATAATTTAGAATGCTTCAAGCCAAAAAGTCAAACTCCTAAATCCTAGGCACACCATGGTCCTGGATTGTTTGACTGTATTTTATCTGACCCCAATATACCAGGTTCTTTGGGGAAGCAAATGAGACTGACACCAATATTTATAGTTGCACACCATGGATGTAACATTCATTCAAAGGAAATCCATTACACATTCCAATAGGTCTAGCAAACCATAAGCAAGTTTAAGTATCCTAGCAAAGCAAGCTACCATCTCAAGCACCTTGGATAGCTCCTTTAGAGTTTTGACTGGTTCTGACTGAAACCTGGAGTGGATTCACTGCCCCACTGACATCGGAGCCTCCACTGCTTAGCCACCCGCCTGCCCAAGTCAAGGTACATAGTATCCAAGATCAAGTTATTTTGGCACCTGAGGCGGAAAATCCCACAAGCACTTCTCCTCCACAAGCACTTCTCCTCCACCCTGGCAGTAATATAGGACAATAATAGTATGTTAACTAACAATTTGCTGCCCTTCCATGACTGCCTCACTCTGCCTAATGGTAGGTCCAGCTCTGCATAGTCACTAGAGTGCAAAGGCATCTTGTTATATTATAAATATCTAATCATCTAGATATTTCTGTCTTCTGAAGGTCTGCCAAAGTTCAAGCCTGACCATCTATCAGAGCTGATGTAAGAGGTTTTTGGTTTTGTTTTTTAATTGAAGCTGTCACTTCATGGCCAGGAATAAGTGCAAGCTTATTTTAGCTGCCTGTTTATCTCAAACTTTCTTTAAAAAATGTTTAACATGCCCTGTGTTGAAGGGCTGGGAGGGCATATTAATGTAACCAAGAGCATAACTAGATGTTGTGTATTGGTGTAGCCACATGCATTTTATTTTATGTGTCTGCCCTGTTTACATGCAAAGTGGGAGGGAGAGGTGGATAGGTGTGTGTGTGTGTGGGGGTCCTTTTTAAAAACAAGTTTGTTTTAATTGGATTTTTATCCAAAATAATGTTTCCAATAAGATCTCATTATTTGAGATGTATTTTCATATTAGATTGTGGATGGGTCCCTTTTTAACCTAAAATTGATTGTGTGGGTTAGGGGTACTAAACACTCCTCCTTCCCACTCCTTACCTTGCTGTACTCTGTTGCTTCAAGAAATTTTCTCCCCAGCCCAGTCTCACTTCTGGTATTGGAGTTGGGCTGGAAGAGAATTGCTTGAAGCAATGGACCAAATGAAGAAGGGGGAGGAAAGGGGGGAGGCTACAATACTGTAGCCACTTTCCTTGGAGTAAGCCCTATTTAACTCAGTGGGACTTATTTCTCAGAAGACATGTTTAGGATTGCACTCTTAATTGTGTGAAAAATAAACCCTGCCCTCACCATCATATGCGAGTGGGGCAGACATAGAATCATAAGGTTTGCTGGGGCCTACAAGACCACAGATTCCAACCCCCTGCTCAATGCAGGAAGCCTGATTTCCAGGCAGTTTCCCATCCAAGTACTAACCAGGGCTGACCCTGCTTAGCTTCTGAGATCAGATGAGATCAGGCACATCCAGCCCTACATGTGGTTGCCCCATTGCATCAGTCCAAACATGGATGTACACCACTTGATGGTTAGCAGTTGAATGTGTGAACTACATCTACTTGTAAGCATTGTGGGTTTTGTTTAAGCGATCTTTCAAAAAAACAGTACACTGACAAAACAATACAAGGAAAAGGGAGAATAATAAGGAATATATGAGGAAGGGAGGAATGCAGTGTTTCCAGTCCATTGAAGAGAAGAATTCAGATAAACTAAATGAGCAACTAGAGGGCAGAGTTCTCTGGAAAAGTAGACAAAATGACCTTGTATGTCTCCATTTTGTTTTCATATCAATGCAGGACGAGTTTGAACAAAGGTAGGGAATGCAAGTCCTCAATTCATTGTTGTGTCAGAACAGTGAAGATTTTTCTTTCCAGTACTGGGCTACCAGGTGCAATGGTTGCACCACGTGCCCACATAGCCCATAATCCCTGACCTGGTGGGAGGTTCCAAAGAATTCAGTAACACATTTGTATTTTTTAAGTAAAGCAAAGTTTCTAGCAAAAGATTACAATGCTATGTTGGGGGCTGTCGTTAATGTCCTGCCCGTGGCCTGTGATCTGCAAATGTATCACTTACACAAGCAAGTTGTCACTAGATGCTGCCGTGTCATCAACTTGGTGGAGGCCCTCCTCTTGGTCCCACCACCACTGGAGGAATGTCTGGTGTGGACACAAGAGAGGGCCTTCTTGGTGGCCATGCCCAGGCTCTGGAACTCTCTGCCAAGGGAGGCCAGGTTGGCAACCTCTTTGTTGTCCTTCTGCCAGCAGGCAAAGAAGTTTTTATTTAGGCAGGCCTTTGGCATATAAGCTGATTGGTTGCTGATGGGGTTTTTAAGTGATTGGCTGCTCTTTATTCCTTTCACTGCTGTATTTTTAATTGAGTTGTTTTTATGTTTCTGCTTTTTATCTGAACTTTATTGTTGTGAGCTGCCTTAAGCATGATTTTGAGAGCTTTTCTACATGAGCCATTTATTGCATGTTCATGGCTGGCCACTCACAGATGTTTGTGGGTCCTTTACACAATGTGGTCAACCTCAAGGATGTCTCCTGTGCTTTCCCCCCTTTATCCCCTCTTTATCCCACTTTCAAAAAGATCGGAGATAATCTGTAATAAAAGATAATGGCATGATATCAGCAGTGTGTAATGACAGTGTAGCACTATAATTCAGCCAACAGATGGCACTGTTTCATTGATTATATAGAGCATTGTTGTGCAGGGACGTTTTCAATTCCAGATCATATGTTCACCATCTAAAGGAGCCCATCATAAACCTGGAAAGACTCCAGAAGAAGAAAGGCCTGGTAAGGATGCGGGATTTTTGTTTAACGTAGAGAAGCCCTTGGTGGATAGAGGCAGGACTAGGTTATCTAAGATACTGCCTTCTCCTGTATAGGCCACCTCATCTATATGATCTAAGGCTGAGGCCTTGTTTATTGTAGCACAACCTACTGATGTTCATTTGGTGATGGGGCAGAGGAGAGCCTTCTCCACTGTGGTGCCCACCATGTGGAATGATCTCCCTATTGAGATGAAGCAGGCTGCTAGTGTGGGGTGTTTTTGCTGAAAATTGTAGACATATTGGTTTGTCCTGGGGCTTTTTTACATGAGGCTTTTAACCCACCACTTTACTGAGGCTTCTGTTTGTGGATTCTTTGCATGATTAAGATTGGCTCCTTTATACATGTCCCCCCCCCCCGAGTTTGTCTTTCTCTTCCTTTCCTTATGTTCCATTACATAAGCACTAGGTGGTGCTGTGGTATAGCAGAATTGCACAGTTACACTAGGCTTTATCCTGCCATTCACAAATAATACCAGACTTCCCTTCTTAGAAAAAACCCCACTAAAATGGTTGCAAAGCACAGGAGAGGCCCTGGAGGATGATGGCATCGTGTAAAGGACCCGCAAACTACTGTAAGTGAGGAATCACGAGTGCACAATAAATTCCTCATGTAGAAAGGCTCCAGGTGTTTTCCTGACTGCTAGCATTGTCAGCTAAATTTGCTAGCTAAAATACCCCTGGTTATTTTAGGGTGCAATCCTATTCAGATAGGCGGCCACCTCCAAACTCGGAGGTGACTGCCTATCCAATATAGGGAAGGAGAAGCACGGAGGGGATCGTTCCCTCTGTGTTTCTCCTGCTCTGCATTTTTGGCTAGACAGCTGATTGTGGCTGTCTAGCCATGGGAGGGCAGAGTGGGGGAGGAGGCTGCTGCACGACACATTGGATGTGTCCTGGAACGCCCTCCAGAAACACCCCTTTTCAGCTGCTCTGCTCTCCTCTTGCGAGCACAGAGGATGGGGCTGTTCCGCGCTGTCTCCGAGGCAGTGTAGAAGTTGAGGGAGGTCGGTTCTCCAGGTACCGACCTTGGTCTGCAGGCTCTGAGGTTGGTTCCCGGAAATCCTATGGCCATCTATCTGCTCACTTGAGGCCATAGGATTGCTCCCTCCATGAGATATTTTATTGTTTTATTACTGTTGTATTGATTGGTTTCATTGTGTTTTGTTATGATTTTATTTTGCGAATCACTTTGGGATTAAACATTTAAAAAGAAAAGAAAGAAGAAAAGAAAAACAGTATATAAATGATCTAAAATAACTAATATAAATGTAATTAATAAATAATAAATAATGTGTATGTACACACACACACACACACACACGTAAGAATCACTCATACAAAATGAATCCATCCCCTTTTGCTGTCTGACTTGGGCTATGAAGTGAAACAGGAACAGGCTAAGCAGGAAGGTGCTCCATTTACAAATAGATGTAGTCGCAGATGCATGTGCTTCCAGCCTTCACAATGAAAGAGCAAGCTGTAAATGCTGCGAACAAACCTTGCTCGGGTTGGAATGTATTGCTGGTCATTTTCCAGGAAGAGCTGAAGGGGGTAAGGTGCACTGATGTGATCTAAATGCATGCAGAGGGGATTAACATCTGCTAAAAGTATTATGAACATCATGCAGGTGTTTCAATATTTGTATTTAGTATGTGCTGCGGCAACAGTCTCTGAGAAAGCATTCATGCTGCAATCTGGTCATTTTATTGTCTGAATCTGTCAGGACAGTCATTTGGTTACCCCAACTTTGTGATCCCCTTGCAAGTTGTAAACTGTTTAATGAAGTGAGTATATTGAGAAAGATGACAGACTTTCTAGCTTTTGGAAGAGGGTATTTCATCGGAGACATTCATTTTTACTCTTGGGAGAATTTCTTAATGCGTACATAACCAAACGGTTGAATCAGAACCAATGTTTCCAGAATTCCAGTGAATTCCTGTGGGCAGGTCTATATTTGACATAGCTTTCATTATGTCAATAAGCAACACACTTTGGTTCCAATGTTAGTGAGATACAATCATACAAACAAATGCTTTGGTGAATTACCAAAGCGAAAGTGTAATTATAGCAGACTTCGAAGAGCTTTTCTCCTTGCATCTGTCAAGCATTTATTGCCCTCTGAGTAAACAAGCACCTTGTGTAACTTGCAAACCCAGGTTGTTCATAGTGGTTAGTTTAGAAAAAGAGAGAGACACTGGGGGTTATTCAGGGGCAAAAAAGCACTCTGCACATGTCTAGAGACATCAGTCCTCTTCTGACATTCATTTAAGTACAAATAACTGTGGAAAGAAGATGGTGGCCTCCATGTATTCATGTCCATTGTTTGTATAGAGCCCAAGGCAGCTCTATAGAGCCCCTCCAGATGTGTTGGACTGCAACTCCTATCATTCCTAGCCACAATGTCCTTGGTATGTGATGGGCATTGTTGTCCAACACATCTGGAGGGCCCCAGGTTGGAGAAGGTTGGCCTATGTGTATACACTTGGATGCATGTAAGCTCTGTCCCCCAGTCCCTTGGGAAATGAAGTGTCCCATTGAATGTACTGGTGTATATGTGTAGGTTGTATGAAAAGGTACACTTGAACATCTAGACTTTGGGGGAGGCCAGCAAACACAATCCCAATTACCCCTTTCCATGCATTCATTTGTACTAAAACTGTGGCTTTATTATTTGCTCCTTGTATCCCAGTGCTAAATGCTGGCATTCAAAGTAGGTTCCAAAGATAAACCCTGATGAGCTGCTCCACGTTAGGTCCTAATAATTTCCTTAGCTGAAAAATACTGTCTCATCTACTGAGTTGTACTGTAGTGAAGAGTGACACTATTAATATAAAAAGCAAAAGAAGCCCTGTTTGTCTATAAGAAAAATGCCAAAATCCAGTCCGGCAATACTTTCATTAGAACCAATCAAAATGTCATAGAATAGTCACCAAGATTTCAGGTTCTCCACCTAGAAAAGTTCACAATATTTCGCAAATAGATCCTCAGTATAGATACCTTCATTGATTTCTGAGTTTTGAGATGAGGCCCAAGAGGACAAATTTCCTCTCTTGTTCACATTCACATCCATTATTTTAGTGTTAAAATAAAGCCAAGATTTGTCCATAGTGTAGACATGATTTCTATTCCAAAGAGGTTATGGTACAGATTAACATCAAGCATATGTGCGAGTATAATGTATTCCTAATTTATCTGTTTAAAAATGTTTGTGAAGATTCAAAGTTTTGACTATATTCTCAACAATAGTATGCAATTAAAATTGAAATCACCATTGCGTGGTCATAGTTTTCAACCATTCTTTCAGAAGTGTGCATGGAATTAACAAATGTGTTCTTTAAACATCTCAGAATTTTATGAGTAGGAGCTTTAAGAAAACTTATTTTGAGCGCTGCGCTGGCATACCTGAAATCCTTTATATCACATGGGGGAGATATTGTGTAAATGACTTTCCCTGTAAAATGACACCTATATGATTCCCTGTTCAAGCAACAACTGCTTCTCAAAGTGATCACAGGAATCGGGCCTCAGCATTAGAATGCTGAGAAATGGCACAACTCTTCATAGAGAACTAGAAGTGAAAGGTCAAATAGATAAGAAAACACACACGCAGTGGGACGAGAGGCAGGAAAAGCTTTGTAGTCCTGGCAGGATGAAAGGGAGGGAGGTTGTGGCAGAGACAAAGGGAACTTTGGTAGTTGAGAAACTATGGATTAGGCAGTACAAACAGACAACAGCAATGTGGGGATGAAGGAAAAGGAAAAATTTGCACTAGCTAACCATATCTTTGGCTGTAGGTTTCTAGTTGCATACAGTGTCCCAGAAATAATTTGAAAACAGGATACTCCCAGATATATATTATTTTCTTCCACCACTAGGTTGAAGCTTGCACTGTACCCTTCATAAAAAATCACAGTTCTACTAATTATTACTTCTAAAGCCATTTGAAAATGCTTTACTATGTGTACATATTGTTTTAGCAGCCATCCAATGAACATGAGGCAAATGCTTGCAAAATCTTATGCTTTATTTAGACCTTCTGAATAAGTAACATCTGTTCCTGCTGATGGAAAATATCCTTTTGGTCACAAAGGGATCACAGTCACGTTACCCCTGGAAAGGCCTGTGTGAATCAACAGTCAGATAGACTCATCACTCTGCACCTAATAGATATATACCGAAATGAAGCCAAGGCATTCCTGTCCAAAGTGGGAGGTAACGACATGCTCTCCCGTGGATGACAGAATCAGACAGCTTAAAAAAAAAGAGAAAAGAATAGAAAAGAAAAGCCTCTATAGCTTCTTAGAGTTGGGAATGTCCCGTCCCCCCGCCCAATCCAGATGCAAGCATTGCTTGTTGTGAGTTCAAATGTGATCATTGCTTTCTTATAGATTACAGTTTTACAAATGATGAGTATAACAGAAGGCCTATCAAAAATGTGTTGGATAGTTTTAGGCACTTCTCCGTTAGCTTTAAAACAGAGCTGGATTTATTTATTAGATGCATCACTGGATGATCTTTTAATCTGAAGCATCAGTAGCTTCCATAAAAAAGAGCAGATGGGAAGTTTTACTTTTAATGTTCAGAGTTGTTTGTTTTTATTCTTCTCTAAAGTGTCAGGATTGGCCAAAAACAAAGGGATGAAAAGCACATTGGCTGGGTGGGGCTGTTGCTACAGAATTTTTTAAATTTCAGGTGCCTAAGAGATCCTGTCTCTAATAAAGGATTCCAGGCTCAGAGAGAAAGAACTAAACTAAAATTATAGTAGATATTAGCAAGGATTTTAATTTTTACCAGCTCATCATATTTACTGGCACAATTTTCTACCCTCTTCCCGCTACTCCTAAGAGGCATATTTTAGCAACAGCACACACCTCATCATTCAATAGCGCTTAGGTGATGTGTGACAAAATATGCCACGCAGCAAATAACTATAAGTAAAAGAATCAGCTTCTGTGTGCATAATCCATCTGCTTGAGTATCTTTATACCATTCCAATAAGCTTCTGAAGAGCACTAGTAGGATGGGGCAGGTAAAAGGGTTTGCAAAGTCTCGCAGCACTGAGTAGATGTGGAGGATAAGAGAGCCTCCAGGCTTTTCTACATGAGGTATTTATCATGGGCTCTTATTCCCTATTCACAGTTGTTTACTGGTTCTTTAAATGATGTGGTGGCCATCCAGTTTCACTTTTGTTTTTAAACAGCACTTTTGGCAAATTTTTGTAGAGCAGGGAAAATGCATCATTTAATTGTTAAAGTGAAAGAAAGTGCGATTTCATCTTGTATATTTGTGCTATTCCACTATACCACAGTGCCGCCTAGAGGTTATGTAGTGGAAAGGCAGGAAAGGAAACGCTCTGCATGTAGTGCTCGTATCTCAATTCTGCTACAAAACCAAAAGTAGATACAGTGGATTAACAATCAATTAACAGCCTCATGTAGAAAAGCTCTCAATCTGCCAGGAACATTGTCTGCAGCAGCCCTCCAGTTATTTACTTCAACTCCCATCCACCCCAGCCAGCATGGCCAATGGTCAGGAATGCTGGGAGCCGAAGTCCAAATATCTGAAGGGCACCAGGTTGGGGATGGCTCGTCTACATAATTACTAGGTCATGAACATGTGAAGTATTATTCCATGGACTCACAGCTTTCAAAATAGGAATTAGGGCACCTTTAGGAGGCACAGGCAGATTTTTTTTTAACTCTTTACATCTCACAGTGGATTAACTCTAGCTCAATGGTGGATGATGTGCTTTGCATAGATAATGTCCCAGATTCCATCACTAAACTATGGTTGACAGGTTACCAGGCAGAGGAGTTATGAGGGGCTTCCCCTGAGGGCCTGTATTGCTGCTATGAGGCAGTGTAGACCAGGGGAAGGCAACCTGGTGTCCTCTAGATGTTTTGGACTACAGCTTTAATAATTCCTGACCATTGGCTATGCTGGCTGGAGCTTATGGGAATTGTTGTCCAAAACATATGGAGGCACCAGGTTGCCCGGTATATTGTTCTGAAAGTATGTAAGACAGCAGATATCTGACAGATTCAAGGTGGCTTCTTATATATTTGAGTGGTTCTGATTTGAAAGGGACATATGGCTATGTATAGACCATAGCTTTGCAGAGACTTGGAGGTAGAACTGACCATGCTGTCACTGCCGATGGGACAGAAGTTCCATTTTTGTGTTCTTCCATGGTCTCTGGTCAAACTGGCTTTGTAGGTTTTTGTGATGTTCTTGTAGGGACCTTCTGTGAACCT
Organism: Heloderma suspectum; assembly: GCF_057233095.1. Lineage (NCBI taxonomy): Eukaryota > Metazoa > Chordata > Lepidosauria > Squamata > Helodermatidae > Heloderma > Heloderma suspectum. The sequence goes on from NC_139462.1 coordinate 79,177,161, forward strand.
ACTGCATTCATTTTCTGGACTTTTTCCTACTCTCAGAAAGAGGAGATAGAACATCTTCAGCCAAGCAGGGTGTGTTTTTTTTCCACACAGTGTATCAAAGTGCTGGCCATGTCATGAGACTAGCAGCAAAACCCTGCAGAACATATGTGTGTATAAACAAGCATTGATCTTCCAGGTTTACCAGTCTATAACAGAAGATCGACTGCAGCCTGGCTTTAGATAATTCGGTATTGTTCCCTCATTGTAAAGTGCCAATGTCATTTGCTCCCTTCCTTTTTCTTTAAATATACTCTGCCAATTTTCTCTTTCTTTCCTCCCTCCCCACATGGCGCACATTTGATTTGCACACATAATAATGTGTTTGCTATTATGTGTGAGCTGCTCTGAGCTGTCTAAAGAAAGAGCAGAATAGAAGTAGTAGTTGTAGTCGTAATAATGATAACGCATTTCAACTGTTGAAAGAGCTTCACATACGTTATTTTAGAAATCCTGACATGCATTGGATAATTCGAACAGGCCATTGCCAGATCAGGTCGTCTAATGGTGTTAGCTCAATTATATGACTGAAGGTGAAAGAACATATGCAGTGTGTTCTATACATGATGGGAAGATAGCACTGGAAGAGTATCATGCATTAGGGTCACATGAGTGCAAGCTGAGGGTATTTTCATGCCCCAAGTTTAAAGTGGCTCCATTTGGGCTTATAATGGGAATGTAAAATCTACACTGTCCATTTGCACAGCAAATGGCTCTTTTTCTCTGCTTTTTCTTTTGCAGGAACCTAAATAAGAGAGAAGATGCTCAAAGACTATTTTACGCCTCCTGTATGAAAATACCCTTGAAAATAATTTCAAGCAGGACTAGGCAACCATTTTCTAATAAGGGCTGCATTCCTTCATGGGCAATCTATTGGGGACGACACATTGGTGGGGGTGTGGCCATAGCTGCTGGTGGTAGGGCCATAGCTGGTGATGGGTGGGGCCAAAGCCAGTGGTGGGTGGGGCCCGAGCCAAAAGTGGGTGGGTCACCCCTTTTTGCTTTCTCTTTCTGCAACCTCCCTTTCTTTTTCTTTCTTCCAGACCCTTTTCTTTTCCCCCCTTCCCATTGCAGCAGGGACAAATCGCTCTTGCTAGAGGTCTGAACTGATTGCATGCAGAGAGCTTTTGAAATTAGGCTGAAGGACTCGTGAAATTAGGCTGCCCACCCCTGATTTAAAGTCATGTGATGGCAAGTTTATTGTCCTTTTATTATCTTTCTTATTATACAGTCTCAATAAAAATATAATGTGTTGCCACATTTTTCATGAAAGCTGTTGCCTTGACTAAAATAAAAATAAAAATGGTAAGGTATTTGCAAATCCCTCTCTATAGTCCTCAGCAAGGTGCTGATCAGTGAACACTAAAAAGGAATATGATAAAAGTCCAAAAAGTGAGCATGAGCTAATGAGATGGGACTAATAAAAAGGAGATTGTTTAAAGTAGACAGACTGGAGCTGGAAACCAGCTATCAGAGACAGGTTTGACAGAGGGTCATAAAAAGGAATACCATGTTTAGCTCGAGCAGGCATTAATGTAGCAGCCAGACTTTTTCTAATGATCTATGAATAACAAAGAAAGATTGTCTTCCTGACAGAAGTGAGTTACTGTTACCATTAAAGATGATAGCACAATCGGGAAGGAGAAGTGGCACAGCTTCTCAAATATGGAATACTCATCCATCCCACTGGCCATTATCCTCTCACAGAAATGAGATGAATATGAATTAAATACAGACCTAAAGTTAACCTCTCCAAGCTTCAGGGTTGACACTATCACCAGCTTGACAAAAAAAAGAGGCAATGTGTGTGTGTGTGTGTTTTAATAGGAGCCTACATATTATTATATTTCTGGAGGAAGAGGGAAAACTTGGCTCATGAATGGCTAAAAATACATGCATGAAACAATGTTTTCTGAGGCCTTTGTTGGTCTTAATCAGCCTTCCCCAACTTGGCGCTTTCCACAGAGGTGCTGGACTGCTACTCCTATCATTTCCAGCCCATGCTAGCTAGCAGTGATGGGAGTTGCAGTCCAACACCTCTGGAGGATACCAGGTTGGGGAAGGCTGATCTTAATGCTACTTTAAAATCAGACCCTCTCTTCTTCTTTAACACACATGCCCAGCTTGAAAGACGTTTGAGATTATTGCTGTTCAGAAGCTCCATTAAAAATGCCACAAATAAACAAATCCCCTATCTTTATCAGCTTCCTAATACTTTCTGCATTTTTCCTAATACTTCTTGCCAACTTCCTTTGTCTATAATCACATCATGAGTTCAATTCCTACCCCTTTAGGAATGCTTACTGCCAAGTTTGATATCAAAGAAACTACACCCTCCATACTCCTCTTTTGTTTAGGGGTCACATGGCATTCCTCCAGGGGTCTTCAGGCTCCAATCATATATATATATATATATACACACGTATCTGAGAGCAAGTTCCACTGAACTCAATAGGGCTTACTCTTGAGTAGTCATGTACAGGATTGCACTGTTAATTGCTCATCCTTAAGTGTAGATTTTTTAAAAATTGAGAATTGAAGATTATCTTACCTTGCTAAATTTTCTTAATTAGAGAGAGTCAGTAAAGCATATTAATGTCTCCGTTTGCAACTTCTGTGCATTTTTTTAAGTTTAAGTTTTTTTTTTTAAAAAAGGGAATTGAACTATCTGTATCCCCCCCCAGCTGTATATCTTCCCCCTCATAAATATGAATGTAGTACATAATCTCACATGGCAAATTTTCACATCACTACCTTTTTCTCCTCTTAAAGAGCATAGAGTTAACATAGTTATATTTTGAATTAAAAAGATACATACAATCAGAGCTCACTTCTGTTAATAATACAAAAAGGCACGGAATGGAGTGGACCTGTTCTGAGGGTGTTTTTTTTTAAAGCAAAACAGAGATCTCTGTAAAAAGCCCAGCTTTTAAAAGTTTTATTGTTAAATCAGCCATTGTTTTTGGCCAATAAAATGGAAAATGTGTGCTTTTATGGGTTTATAAAAAGGCAAACTATAGTTGCATGAAAAATAACTTTCACCGATTGAGTACAGGTGGAGACTTGTTTAAACTCCTAAGACATAAAGGCTTAGTATGTATGACTGAAAAAGGTAACATGGCACAATAAAACGTCTTCCTTTCTTCAGTCATCAATCCACCGGGTATTCCATGTCAAATAAACGCTACAACAATTTACAGTAAAAGTACACAGTGGAAGTGCCAACGTTAACACTTCTTAGGTTTGGAGGGCATCCAGGTTTTTCACGCCAATATTTAACACGGACTGAAATGTCTTTTCCATTGGAAGTGTCAGCTGCAACATGCTTTGCTATATTTGGCAACGTGTGTATGTGGAGCATAAAGCCCAGCGTGCGTGATGTTCATTTTTATTTCAACCATGATAAATGGGAGTTCATTTGTTTAAGTGCACATGGCAGTTTTAGTGTTCCTACTATAAATTTTGGCTAACTTCTATTGACATGCTGTATTAAACTTAAGAAAAATAAATTACACTTCAGCTGTTTTAATTGACTAAATGTGTCAAAAACACAATAAGTATAACATTAGAGGTCAAGGCCTCAGACTATACTATAATGGGTGCTGTGGCAAGTGTCCAGGGTTTTTTCTCTCTTTCTTTTTTTGGTACAGTTCATTTTTCACAAATGTTTAGCACAAGGAAAGCATTTAACATTTTTTAGCCCTTCAAGTCTGATACTAGAATTCTCTTGTAGTCTATAATCAGGTTTTTATTTTTTGAAGTTTTCGTATTTAAAGTGCTAGTCCTGAGTTTTCCTTCTGGCCACCTGTAAACAAACTGTTTAAACAGATAGTGGCATTTGGAGGAATGAAATAAAGATTTATGCTACACAATGCAATTGAAAACAGAAACCATGTTTAGAAGACATCTTTCCTTTGCTAAATACATGAGCAACTCCATGGTTCTGAGCCAGAAAAATCTTGGCAATACTTCATTCCTAGGGGACTTTACTGGAGTCTGTCAGTTTTGACTCATGTCTTTTATATTAAGTGCCTGATAACACATGTCTTCCAGAATTTTTTTTAACCTGATTTGTATAGACTAACAAGTGAAAATTATTACAGCAATCTGAGATCAGAATAAAAACTTTCCAAATAATTCTTTTAGCATTTATATAGCACTTTAGATGTTTAAAGCAATTCACACACATTGTCTAGTCTGCAATCCCAACAACAGCCCTGTTAGGTAGGCCAGTATTATTGTCCTCACATTGTAGTTAAGACTCTGAGTCTCAGAGACTCTGGCTAAGGCCACCTAGTGACTTCACAGGAGAGGAGAGATTAAACGAGAGACATCCTGGATCACAGCTTAGTTTCTTCGCTTCTTTGCTTCTATGCTTCATCAGCAGTGCAATCCTATACATGTCTACTCAGAAGCAAGCCCCACTGAGTTCAATGGGACTTACTCCCAGATAAGTGTGTACAGGAGTTCAGCCTGACTCTGTAGATTTCCTTTTTAGAAAGCAAATCTTCCTTTTGCTGATGAAACCATCAGCCTCATTCAAGAAGGCCCATGTCTTCTTGTGCTTATGAATAATAATATATCCAGCCTCACATGTTCAGTACACTGGCATAAGCCCAGATCTGTAAAAGACTGCATGATATTCTTTGTGCCTCTTTGAAGTCAGCAGGCTTCTTGCCATTCACCTGGATGGAGGCGGCAGGATTTCACCTTGTGCTTTCAAAGGGTTATGGGGCTCCATGGAGGTGCAATGAGATCTAAGCCAAAATGTTGCTCAGTACCATTGTGGTGTACGGGTAAAGCACATGATGAGACAGCTGGCCTTCCCACTGAGACAAGCAGCTCTGATGGGCCGAGAGCTGTTCCTGGCAAAGCTTGAGCAATTAATGGGAAATTTCAGTGCTCTGGTTAGGAGGTTTCAAGGGATAGTTTGCAAAAATCCCTTCGCTTCTTCTGAAATAAAAAATGTGCAGGCAGCTACCACTCCTTTGCAGAGAGCTGTTTGTGTACTACAGCAAAGGGTACTATAGTTTGAAAGCAGGACAGTGGGTATCTCAAGTATTAATGGCACTTCTTAAAATGACCTCTGACAGGTACTCATTCTGTCACCTTAAAAGGTTTAAAACACTATTTTATAAACCTATGATGAATTCTCATTTAGAACATTATATGCACTACCACAGCCTTCCCTGGTCTGGTGCCCTCCAGATGTCTGGGACTTCAACTCCTGTTAGCCTCAGCCAGCATAGCCAATGGTCAGGGATACTGGGAGTTAAAGCCGAAAACATCTGGAGAGCCCCAGGGTGGGAAAGGCTGCGCTGCTGTTTGCCCCATTTGAAAAAGACATTGTTGAGCTGGAGAAGGTATAGAGCTACCAGGAAACAGGAATGGCTGGACAGTGGGGGAGCGGCTGGAGGCTGAGCTCTGCTTTCCTGAGCCTCCACTCTTGTACTGGCACAGCCTGTGGATCAAATCCTGATTGCCTCTTCCTCCTTGCCCCCCCCCCCCACTCAGGCAGGATGTCCACTTATATTTAAATTTTCTTTCTTTTTGAAGCACTTGACATAGTTATCCAATTAAAAAGCTAGTCCCTACACACACACACACACACACACACACACACACACACCCAATATAGGGGCAGTAGCTTTGTGACTGACACAAGGGCCAGCCAATCAGTGGTGTGCACAGCCCTACTCTGAGAAGGGGGAGAAGTGGGGTAGGGAGCTTCATGACTGACACAAAAGCATGCCAATCAGTGCTGTTCAAATCCAGCTTCTTCTCACATAAGGTTTCCTCTTGGCCAGGTACATGCATCACAAATACAGCGGCTGTTCTTCCACAGTGGGATCCCCACTGACTCATGCGCCCACAGAAAATAACAAGTAAGGGCTAAACAACATGCTATGTTAAATACATAGCAGGAAACTCATCCTCATCTTTTTTCACCTCAAAGAAGGTGTCCACGACTGTGCTCTGAATGAAGAGCACTGTGTGCAGGTAAGGGAGGTTAAACCTTCCCACCCAGCTACTTTTCTCCCTAAAATTGCTCCACTGCTTTAAAAAAAAAGGGGTGGGGGGGGATGAAACCTCCATTGTTGCTAATGAAAGTGTGTTCTTTTTTCTTTAGCCTCTGTGGACAGAGGGAAAGTGTTTGGCTGGGAAGGCTTAAACCTCCCCTATCGGTGTGCAGATCTGGACTGGGCCCCCACAGGCTTACTTCAAGATAAAATAAATGGCGAGGATCAGTTGCATGCCATGTATTTGACACTGCATATAGTTTAGCCCTAAAATGATCCGAGGGTTAGGAAGAAAGGCTTCAGAAATCCAGGACTTTGACTACAAAACATCCAATGGAAAAAAATAGAGTGAAGGCTATCACCTTCATAGCTTGCTTGTGAGTTTTCCAGGATCATCTGGCTAGTCCATGTTGGAGAGAAAATGTTAACCTAGATGGTTCCAGCAAGGCCCTTTTATGTTCTTATCTCCAGACAAATTGATTCCACAGCTTCCCTGGGAAATTTGTTCCATGGCCCAATTGTTCTTACAGATAGGATGCGTGTCCCCTTGTGCTGCAACTTGCTGATAAACTTTGCAATTGTATTTATAAAATACTTCCTTTCATCTGTCAAAAAGCAACACATTTGATCCTTTTTACAGTCAGAACACTGCCACAACAGGTACGAATGTTCAAAATCAAAATCTCTTAACATTTCCTGTCGTCATTAACTGGGTGTGATTTCCCACTTAAAAACTTTAAAAAATATGACAGAACAAACCCAGTACTAGCTGATTTGAACTAGGGATGGGGAGGGAATTCATTCAGTTTGCATTTTAATGTGAACTTCTCCAATTTTTCATTTCCAAACCAATACACAAACTGAAACTCAGTTATCCTTCAAAATTCACCCTTCCCCAAATTTTGCAGTCAAGTTATCCAACCAAAAAGTGCATACAAAAATGCATAAATGAGGGGCAAGTGTACACAAAAAAAATGTGTATATTAGTGAAAAGAATGTTGGAAATGTTTTATACTGGAAAACTTGTGTATATTAGGCAAAAATGCATGCATTAGAAGAAATGTACCAAAAATTGAAGGTAACTGAAGTGTGCAGTTGAAGGCACACTTGGAAAAAGCCGATTATCTAGATCCATTTCAATTGGGCTTCAGGGCTGAGCATGGGACAGAAACGGCCTCGTTTGCTATGGTGGATGATATGAGAAGGGTTTTGGATAGGGGTGAATGCTCCTTCTTTGTTCTCCTCGACCTCTCAGCGGCTTTTGATACCATTGACCACACTGTCCTCCTGGACCACCTGGAGGGGTTGGGCATTGGAGACACCATATTACAGTGGTTCCGGTCCTTCCTCTCTGGCAGGTACCAGAGGTTAGCACTGGGAGAGGAGGTTTTGGACCTGTGGCTGCTCATGTGTGGGGTGCCACAGGGTTCCATCCTCTCCCCGATGCTATTTAACATCTATGTGAAGCTGCTGGGGGCTATCATCAGGAGATTTGGGGTGCGGTGTCATCAATATGCGGATGACGTGCAGCTCTACCTCTCGTTCAAATCTTCACCAGTTTTGGCCATGGAATCCCTGTCTAAATGTCTGGAGATGGTGAGTGGCTGGATGGGGAGGAAAAAGCTGAAACTGAACCTGACAAGACCAAGGTACTTTTGGTGGGAGACAAGAGGAGGTTGGGGGATGTTGACCTGGTGTTGAATAGGGTACGGCTACCCTTGAAAGACCAGGTCCGCAGCCTGGGGGTCATTTTAGACTCCCAGCTGTCCATGGAGGCTTAGGTGTCAGCCATGAGCTGGACAGCGTTGTACCAACTCCATCTGATACGGCGGCTGCACCCCTACCTTCCCGACCATCTGCTCCCATCGGTAGTACATGCCCTGGTCTCCTCTCGTTTAGACTACTGTAATGCACTCTACATGGGGTTACCCTTGAAGATGGTTCGGAAGCTGCAGCTGGTGCAGAATGCGGCGGCTTGCCTGATTAAAGGCAGCCACCGGCGTGATCACATCACTCCGGTGCTGAAGGAGTTGCACAGGTTACCAGTTGCTTTCTGGGCCAAATTCAAGGTGTTGTTTTTGACCTTTAAAACCCTATATGGTTCCAGCCCAGCCTATCTCAAGGAGCTCCTCCAGCAACACCAGACAGGCCGCTTAACAAGATCAGCCTCGGATGGCCTTCTCTCTGTCCCATCAGCCAGGACAGCTAGGCTGGTAAGGATGAGGGAGAGGGCCTTCTCTGTGGTGGCCCCCACTCTGTGGAACTCCCTCCCTAGGGAACTCTGCCATGCCCCCTCTTTAATGAGCTTCCACCACGCACTGAAAACTTCGCTATTCAGGCAGGCATTTGGGATGAGTTAGGGTATTTTTAAACAATGCTGTAATGTATAATTTTACTGTTTTAAATTGTACCATTGTACATTGCCCAGAGTGGCCGGGTGACTGGCCAGATGGGTGATTTAGCAAACAAACAAACAAACAAATGCCATTTTTAAAAAGTATAAATTATTATAGTTTGGAATGAACCAAAGTAAAGATTGGGAAAATGAGAAACTGAGAAATTCGTCCATCCTTAATTTGAACCAGTAGATCAAGGGTGCACAACCTCCGGCCTCCAGGACACCCCAATCTGGCCCACATAGCCTCTTAGGGTTAATCCAGGGGGCTCCAAGCCCCTCCCCCTGGCAAAATCCCTCTGAGGGCATCCTCTCACTACTATTACAGTGGGGATTTTCCTGCTGGTGTGCGCCAGCAGTGGAATCCCCACTGTTATCTTTGCTCTCTGATTGGCTATAGCAGTAGAGAGGGGTGGGGAGCGGTGGCAGCATTGGAACTGGCCCACTTTCTCCACACATGGCCCAGTCCCAATGCCCCTCATCCTTGCTGCTAACTCCAATCTGAAATCAGAGATAGCAGCGGGGATGAGGAGTAGCAGGCGCTAGGACTTGCCTACGCTGAGGAAAGTGGCCAGTCTCCCTCTGCTTGGCCTGCCCTGCCTTCTTCCCACAATGGGGTGGACGAAGCAGTTGAGTCCCCTTTGCTCCTCTCTCAGAGAAGCAAAGGGGAGTACGCCACTTCTCCTTTGCGCACCCCACCTCCTTCCCCCATTGCGTGAAGGAGGTGGGGTGTGTGAAAATGGGGTAGAGCTGAGCTAGTTTCCATGTGGAAAAGTAAATATCCATGTCTGTCTTCTTAGCATGTACAACTACATGTACATTTTTAATGTAGTTGACATTTGCTACCATCTGACATTCAGGGGATCAACAGGTTGGGATCCTAGAACTCTGCGGACATACATGAACATAATTTCAATATGACAGTTTCCTTCCAGTGTAATAATTTCTGACAATTAGAGCCGGGCTGGTTCAGTCTAATGATTCCTGAGGGTTAAGATATAAGCTGTACCCATAGTCATCCCCAAACCTGCTTGCATTTCCAGTCAGAGGATTCCATATAGCAGCATTACAGCTACAGCATCATATCTCCTTTGGATAGATACACAAGAATGAGTTAGAAACTGAATGAACAATGAAGGACCAAAGGATTCTGCTGAAAATATTAAATGGCTTTTGTAGGAAACATTTTTGAACATAAGCCCTGAATTTGATGTATTTAGTGAGTAGATTTCTATACCGTGGGTAAGCAGACTTCAGTCTTGCAAGATCTACTTTTTTTTATTTTATTTTTTTTAAACTAGAACCCTAAGATCCACCAACTGGAGCCAGGTGCAAAATTGTGGCACAGGCAGATGAACATACACTAAGAATGAAGGAGCAGGGTGCCTCTGATCATATGCTCAGTTCAGGAATTTGTGATCTGTTTCAAGCTCACAAGTTTTTTTTCCACACAAAAGTCTATTCCTGGTTGTCCCCAAAGTGTAATTTTTCAGCAACTATCAACACTTTAAATTGGGCATGGAAATTGACTGGTAACCAGTATACAGAATATGTATAATATGCTCTGATCATCTGGCATCCATAGACAACCAGGCAGCTGCATTTTGCAGCAGCTGAAGCTTCCAACCTCAAATGACTCTGTCTAGGTCTGTCTGCTTTCTCTAGATAGCGTTGCGAGTGGTGAATCAGTCAAAGACGATAAAAGGAACTCCCAACCCTGTGCAAGGCTAGTGCCATTTTGGATACATAAGCGAATGTATATGAGAAAAAAAATAATTAAAATGTTTGTGAATACCGAGTGGAAGGTGATATGTCTGCATGCAAAATCTGTGTGGTTTCAGCCAGCAGTGCAAGAACTACGTATGCATGTGTTAGAGCCCTCCTGGCATTGTACAATTACAAGTCAGGGCTACATGTTTGAATGTTTCCCCCATGCCAAAAGCTTTCTGTACCTGAAAAGCAGTCACATCAGGAAGAAGAGCAGCCATCTCTCTGTGATGCATGTGGTTTTCTAGATGAAAGGAGGGGGAAATACTGAATAGCTTCAATTTCCCTTAATTTTGACATTCCAGAAATACAGTCACATCTGCACTCCTGGTGTTTATTTGGGCAGTAATACAGTTTGTGCTTAGTGGCTATCTCACCCTGTAGCCCTTCTCCCCACATTTGCTTCTCTAGTCTGCCTCATCCCTAATCTATTTCTTCTATTCTCCCATTTCCTGTGCTGGATTTCCTCTGCTCCAGAGCCATACTCCTCCTTGGTGTCTTCCCACTGAGGTTGCGATGAGCTTCTTTCCACCACCAATGGCTTGTTGCATGGGCCCAGTGGGCAATAGTCTCTATGCTCCTTCTCCAGGAGTCCCACGCACTGGCCCAGGCTAGCCCTCTCTCTCCAAGCCCATCTCCCCTTGTGCATGTATCTTCTTTTCCCTTCGTTTCACCATCTTTCCCCTCTTATTCTCCTCCTCCCAACAGTGCAACCTTCTTGTCTGCTTGTGCCATAGGCCCCGCCTTTTCTCCTTCTCAGCCATTTCTGGCAACCCCTTCCTGTCATAGACCGTCCTGAAGGCTGAGCCCACCAAACTCCTGACTTCAACCTGATCTTGTCTGTCCTTGCTCTCTTCGAATCCCTAGTGGTCCACAAGGTTGTTTAAATTATTTGCTGAAACTCTTCACAGAAGTGGTCCTTAGAGGCACTGGCATGGATAGATACTTCCCTTTATCCCTACCACTGCAGTACTACCAGGCAAGGTTTTCTGAGATGGAGGAAATAGCTTATCAAGTTCAGTTCACAGAAATGATGGTGGCACTGGAAAGATAGCAATCCAGATGTATTAATGTTTCTCTTCTAACACTGGAAGACCTGGCACATGTTCAGTGATGGAAATACACTATGTTCTAAAGCTTTTATATCTGTGGCAGGCCAAGATAAATTGCTTCCCTTAAATCTGGACTTGAATATCAATGTTGGTTTTGAAAAGTTCAAGAAATTGCAGATGAATTTATAAGCTGTTGTAGAAGAAGGAAATAACCTCCTGGGAAATGTGCACAAACCTCGACTATTTTTATTAACAGTCTGTTTCCAACATTGACTTAACAACCCAAAGCTACCTTTATGGAACTTGATTGAGATGTATAAAATACCCTATAAGTAAGCAGCAAAACACCAGTTTTCACAGTTGATCAGAGTTTGTCTTTTTCTCATTTTAATGGCTGGGATCCCATTGTTGTAATTATTTGAGTGAAATGATTAAATAACTGAGCACGTGCCATTTCCATTAGTAAACTAAAACAATATCAGCTGTTCATTTATTCATTTGCCCTTTTACTGTGTTGTCTCCCTTTCTTAGGTAATAATACAACTACTGCCAAATTAACTGATATAGGAGTGGAAAATCTGAACAGCATTCTGGGAAGGAACATTAAAAAAACCCCACAGACATTTTGATAGCAGCCACAGCAGCAGTCACTCCAGTAGCAAGAAGGGGAAAGGGAAGACAAGCTGTCCTGGGGCTGACAGTAAGTGAGCTTTTACCATCTTTCTTGCTTACCTGCCTGGCGAACCTGTTTCTTGGGTGAACTTGTAGGAGATCTGGTGGCCCAGAGAGTTCCTGCTTCCTTCAGAGGCCTGGCAGTAACACAGCATTTTCCAGCAGCCCTGGATCCTTTGGACTGTTGCTGGTGCCAGGGGCTACAAGAGAGATGGTGCCCTTGCGTGGTGGGCTCGCCACCAGCTCTGTCAATACCAAAGGACATCGTCCATTTGGGAGGCATGGAGACCAACGGCACCCCACTCTATGTTGTTCTTGTTCTGGTTGGGGTGTGGTTTCTGTGGGAAGAAGATGCTAATACTGTTGGTGTTCTTAGAACGTGCATTTTTTGGAGTTGCTATAGAGGGCTTTATGAGATGTGTCTTGGAGGGTAGGAAAATGGGAGTGGGTTGGGAGTGACTGTTCAAGTGATAACCAGCAGGGGGAGATATGGCAGGAGATTTCAAATTGGCCATTGCAGGGAAAGGAGGGCAGGCCTCAGTTGGGCCTTCTCTCCTTTCAGGTTGCTTTCTACTGAAAGAAGCCACGGTGACAGCAAAAGTAGTCCTACCAGCCCGAAGATTCTACTTTTTAACACCAGGCCAGTTCTTGGGAAAACATCACTCATCCAGGATCTAATTCTGGATGAAGATGCAGACCTGGCATGTATCATAGAGACCTGCCTGAGGAAACAGTGTCTCACCCAGCTCTGCCTGTCAGGTTATTCTGTGGTACAGCAGGCTAGGGCTGAGACGCTGGGAGATGGAGTGACAGCAGTCAATAGGAATGTTTATGTCGCCAATCAGATGCTCCTTTCAGCAGTTACTAACTTTGAGAGCATGCTGTTGCAGTTGCGTGCCTGGGAAAGTGTAGCAAAGCTGTTTGTGTACTGTCTACCCTGTTGCTCAACAGTCTCCCTACCTGAGCTAGCCAGGGTGATCTCTGGGCTGGTGCAGAATCAACCCAGGTTTCTTGTTATGGGGGATTTCAACATTCACAGATGTGGCTCAGGATTTCATGTCCACCATGGCAACCACTGTCCAAACCAGTATCTTGCCCTATGGGCATGCAGCAAAGTGCACTCTCATTTTGGTATTCTGCTCTGGTAGAGTTGGTGCTCTGAAGGTGTGAGCCTCCATTGTCATGGACAGATCAGTATCTGCTTAGTTTTTGGACTGGCTGCTGGTATGGACCTCCACAGGACTTGAGGACCAGTTAAAATGGTCTGCTCCAGGTGCCTAATGGATCCAAATGGTTTCCTTTACGTGCTCGGGGAACTTCCTGCCTTGTTTGTCAATGGTACTATTGAAGCCTTGCCTGATCAATATGGAAATGGCCTGTGTCATTGACATGATTGTTCCTAACACTATTACTACTATGAAAATTATTTTGTAGAACAACATTATACAGTCGTTTAATTGTACAATTGCTTTAATGTTATAATGCTCCACTGTTTTGAATATTCTTATTTTTATTGTTTTATGTAGTTCTGTGCTGAAAATTTCTCCCACATTTTTTTCAACCATTCTCATTCAATTTGATAGAAAAGAAATTGCTTTTGAAAAGAAATTCAATACTGAAGACATTTTGGAGAAATTCTCATGGGTTGGGTTTGGTTTCTTGGGCTTACCTTACTTAGGAGGTGGCTGAGGACAGGAGTGTGTATGAGTGTCCTGTCTGTCATTGTACAATAATCTCTGTGGCAGCCTGTAGCCTCCTCGGCTTCCCGCACTTCAGTTAAAGCCATCATGAGGAAGATAACATGAGGAAATTCCTCCCATGGGGCTTTTTCAGTTCAGGAAGTGCAGGTGGCCTTGGAGGCTGAAGAGCAGTGGTGAGATGTGCAATAGAGAGAGAAAACACTCACAGCACCCTCGGCCACCTTGCGGTGATTAGGTAAGCTCAAAAATACCACCAAAAGAAATTCAAAACTCTGCCTCAGAAAAGTGGAAGCCTCAACACAGTTGATGCTGTTGTCACCTACAGAAGCAATGCAATAAACCAAAAAACCCTTAGGAAAAAAGAAAGAACCTGTGCTATAGCCCCTGCTAATAGTGAGCCCAATCTGTGAGAAACTGTGGGAGAATTTCTCTTCCACAAGGAGAAACTCAGCGAAACTGTCTCCCCAATTTCTCTGCCTTCAAATAGGCTGGAGAATTTTGAGAGGCCATTTGTGCACAGCTCTAGTTTTATTGTTTGCTGTGCACTGCCTTGATAGGAGTTTAGCAAAGAAGGCAGCATAATAATTGGTAATAATTCATTTTATTTAGGTATTTTTTTTAGCATATTACTTTTAATTTGTTTAGTTGTTTGCCTTTTGCCCTGTCATTGATATATAAACAGCTGTATAAATTTAAAAATTAATAACTAAAATACATATTAAATAAATTATTCTGTTGACACAGCTTTCAGAACATAGGTGCAAGTCCACCCAGGCTATGTACAACATTAAGCTAATCTAAAAATGATTTCAGTATGATAAAAATTGTCAAGATGTGCTTCATCACATAGGCCTATTTTTGCTGCCATGAGAGCCATTTTGTATCTGGTCTGGCAGGATAGAAATGGTTAAATGAATAGCTCAGAATAGCACACTTCAAGTACCTAAAACACATGACAGAGACATTAAAATTGTGTACTGTATTCTGGAGATTTCCAAATGCTACCTTCCAACAACAAGGATTCACTGGTAATGCCTAAAAGAATGGCTTCTCTGATCCATACTTAAATATTTTCCTTGGAGGCCCTCGTCTAGGTCCCGTCACTGTAGGAAATACAATGCGGGGGTGGGTGGGTGTTACCCAGGACAGGGCCTTCTTGACAGTGGCATCAAGGCTCTGGAACTCCCAAGAGAAGTCCATTCTGAACTTTAGGGCTCTCTGAGTTTGAAGGATCTCCTTCCCTGGGTGTTGTTGTTTTTGCTTTTGCTGTTTCTATTTTATTCTTTATTTTACGAATGCTTACTTTAATCGGTGGATTGTTTTGCATATTATTTTTTCATTGTTGTTTTCATTTGGATTTTGGATTTTATGATAGTTAGCTGTCTTGCAGATCCACTTGATAATTCCCCTACAGACCAGTGGAAATAATCTTGGCTTTTACTTCCACATAGTCACTTGCATAAACAGGGATGATGTGGAAAGGAAGAAATAATCCCCAGGGAATGTCTCTTATGCCAAAAGACAGGAAATCATGTATTTTAATCTAATTTCCTTATCTGAGCTTCCTATAGGAGCTATCTCTTTTCCGACATGGCTTTCATTGTGTTGGGTAAGGAACAATGAAATGTCTCTCTGTTGGTTGAGATCATCCCCACACAAAGCATAAACAAATTATATAATACCACAATGAAGATGAGAACCCTGGTTTTCAGCATATAATCGAAGACCGCTTCACATCTTACATTTTATGTGTACTCATAAAAGTACTGCGTGTTCACCTGACAAACACGTTTTCTGCTGCTTGTATGACATAAGTTCATGAGTCAGGAGGCCGGGATTAACTAGTTCTCTGACACATACACATGTTGTGGTAACTATTTTTGCCATTATGTGATATGTCACACAACCCTCAGTTCACAAACCTGAAGCCATATTGTTAATACCTACCAGGAGATCTTTAGCAGCTTTACTGCAGCTGTTGAATTTCAAATGAAATTACTAGACTATATGTTGCAATTTGTACATTGGAATGAAAGGGTATTCAGATGCAAATTTCCAGGTTCAGCACTTTGTGCCTCGCCATTTTAAGAATTTTTACAGTTACAGTATTGTGTGTTTAAGTTGTTGTTGTGTTGTGTTTTTCTTTTATAAAAAAATAAAAAAATATTATATCAAAAAGAATTTTTACAGTTAATAATTTCAACCATTTGAAATGAAATCACTAATTATTAAGGATCATTGTCTAAGGCCTGGGAGTGGACATTTCCCATTATCGTTTCCCCAGAACCTTCATCAGAACACACCACCACCAGCAGAGCCAGAAAGTCCAGATGGGCCCACTGCCCAGGTAAGGAGATGTCTTACCACCACCACCACCACCCCACAAGCAAAATATCCAATGCTACATGTCCCTGTTTGCTAGCCAGCATACATTGGAGTGGGGCATTCTTTCCAATGGTCTTCTGGAACCTTCAAATAGCAGCAACTGTAACAGCCCCCAGCAGCGGCAGCAGAAGCAGCATCTAAGGCGTGGGGAGTAGATGTTTTCCATCGTAGCCTCTGCCACCCCAGAGCATTCAGAAGTCACCCCCATCTTCAAAAATAATCTTAGGTTTGTTGGGTGTTAACTTTGTCATCTACCCTGAATGCCTGTTAGGCAGAAAGGTAGTGCATAAATATTTCTAAATACATAAAGCAATAGTAATCTGGTCTTAACTGTGTCAAATTTGATTTCACATCAGAGGTGCAGAATTCACACATTTTGCCCTTGAGTGTAAGACTTTGCTTTCAGAGATAACCAGCATGGGGTTTCACAAATTGAGACCCCTGTGTCCACCATCTACATGGGGATGGGAGTTGGGGAGGTGCCCATTGCTCCCATGGCAATCCCCCCCCATGCAAATAGCAGGAATGGGGGCCACAGTGGGGTGTGTGCAAAGAGTTAAAGTCCACATCACAGTCATGATCTAGCTTGGGCCTCGAGTACTGGCTCTTTTTAAAAGAAAAGTCTTGCACTCAAGGGCAAACCACATGAATGACTTGTCCTGCTTATCAATTGCATGTTGCAGTAGCACTTGCTAGAGTCCTCGTTGCAAAATCCTGAATGTGTTTTGAGAACAGTGGCCTCATGGGTACTTACATCCCCATTGGAAGTAAGTTAACAGTAGGCAGTGCCTCTTAAGCCACTGAATTAATATAATCACTAATTTTGTGCTGAACATTCTTTATGCTCTTCTTCCAGTCATTTGTGAGGAGGTGTAGGGTAAATTGAAACCCTACCAAAACTAAGGGATGGAATAAGAATTTTCTCCAAAACTTTTGCAGGGACGGAGCCATCTGTTTACCTTAAGTGAGGTGACGGAGGGATTTTTGCTTTTTAAAAAACTTTAATGCAAGGAACCAGGGCTGGCCCAAGACATTTTGCTAACTGAGGTTGAACAGCAAATGGCAGCCCTCACCCACCTAAGTCAAGGTGCATAGGACGCAAAGCTAAGCATGTTGTTTGGGCACAAGAGGCAGAAAATCCCACCAGCACTTTTCCTCATCTCTAGAAGGAAAAATACAATACTAACAAACCAAATAGCTGACAATTTCTTGCCCTTTTAAATCTGCTGCCTGAGGGGGCTACCTCCCTCTGACTCATGGTAGGGCCTGCCCTGCAAGTACCCATGTTTCTGTAAGTGGTGCAGGACACTATCTGCTGCTCCTCACTACCCACATACTAGAATGGCTTCAGAATGATGCAATGCAACATGATATTGCAGCACTCCCATGCCACACCAAGATGTGTGGCTGACTGACCTCATGTCTTAGAGCAGCTTGGGAGCAATATGACATCACATTGTGTTTTGTTGCTCTAGGAAGAGTGGGAGGCAGGAAGTGACAGAGGGGGCCTTACACTACTGTGAGTGGTACAGGACCCTTGCTTTGAGGTAAAACTAAGAGCAAAAAGCTGTCAGCTGCTGTGTATGGTTAAGGTGAGCAGCAACCCCACCCCCTTGCAAAAAAGTTGGAGAAACTCTTTGCTCCCCCTGAGAAATCAAGCGAATATTGTACCCCATCTTTACAAGGATGCAATATCTCATGAGGAGGATTTTGGCCCAGCACTAATAGTAACCTTAAACTTGTTGATACAGAGAAGATTGTTGAAACATCTGATGAATACATAATTGATTTTTTGTAGGAGAATCCTTCAGTAAAAAGATTAGACAAATGTTGTAACATAGAAGTCAAAAAGAAGGCTTAACTGATATGATTTAAGAGATGCCAAGGAGCTTTTCTCTAGGCTGATTGCTACTGAAGGGGCCAAACCAAAAGTACAAACTTGACAATACTTTTCCTCATGACCTTATTACCTTCATCTCTTTGGTAATTATATTTGTGTGAGAAATACCGAAAAATGCCCTCTGGGAAAAAGGTCTTGGAAGTTTCATTGATAAACTAGGTGTAGATCCCAGAGCTGGCATAAAATATCTTGTTTAGGTTGTAAAAATATATTAGCCTGTCATGTTATCTTCATAAATTTCTCGGACACATAAGGCAGGTAAGGTCCCCTGGATCCCAAGACTCATTACCACTTCTGCTTACTATTACCATTCATCAGCTGCTTTGTTGCATATAGCAGGCTGAGTTTGGAAATGCTGCAATTCTGGAAGGGTAGATATCGAGTGAGTTATTAGCTGTGACGGACAAACTTGTTTCCAAGCACTCTTGATAAGTTCCTCTACACTGCAAAGCAACAATTGTGAAGGTGTTTTCGGTGTGATGCCAAGAGTGTCACACTGGAACTGGCAGGGTACTCCGTTTCATTCTTCCACTGTGTGTTAATTATGAACTTGTGAAACTTTCCATAAGTTCAGCAAATTTAGATCCCATTTCAGAACATTCACAGTTCTTTTAATGGCAGAGCTTGCTGGTTTCATTTGGAGAACCTTTTTTTTCAGTGTGAGGGCCTTATTGACTCAGTGAAAATCTGTCAGGGTCTGCATGCCTTTGATGGAAAGGACTAAAGCCCAAAGTAGGCAGGATCAAGCCAAAGTCGATGGAGCTACCTATTCACACTCACACTGAGGGGCAAGATGAGGGGCAAGCAGAGCCTTTGGTAATTGTCATGGTGAGGCAATTGGAGTCCCTTGAGGCAGTGGCTCTCACCTGAGCCAGCTTCACTTGTCTCTCACCTTTCCTGTCAGTTTAGTTGAGGGGTGAGCAGAGTCTTTGGAAACCTTTCAAGCCTCTTTGAGCACCTTGAGGTAGCAGCTCCCAACTGAACTGGCTCTGCTCAGCCCTTACCTTTCCCATCAGAGCCTTCACAAACTGCGACTTCAGTGCCATTACTGCAGGCTGTGGGGCAGGGCTTCAGGAGGAAACAGGGACTCAATTGGGTCTCAGTGGGCTGGATGGGGAGGCCCACAAGCTAGAAGTTCACCAGAGCTAGTTTAGGAGAGGAGACTGAGACTGGACAACTGCATTGCTCCGTTGCCTGTGAGAACATGTGCAATGTAAAGTACAGCCTCACTGGCTCAGACTATCCAGCTAGCCCATTATCCAGGTTCTGCATGCTTTAGAGCAGGGGTAAACAAGTCCTCATGGGTCACTCTTATGTCCCACAGGTGCCCTAGCTGCACCCCGCCCCCAATTTCCTTTTCTATGGGACATGGTTTTCCTTTTAGGGCCTAAAATTGATTTTTTGCCACCAAACTCTATGGTCTATCTTTGAAGAATAACATCACGGGGGGGGGGGACCGAGTATGGAGGGCTAGAGTGTCTTTTGCCACTCTAGCTGACTGCATTTGTTGGTTTCACTCAAGGAGAGGAGAGATGGCTACTGTAGCCTGCCAAACTCTGTGCTTTTCCTCTCAATAATGTTATTCTTCAGAGAAACCACAGAGTTTGGTGGGCTAGGGCAACCACCTCTCTGCTTCAAGGCGGGAGGAGGGGAGGTTTAACTGTGTGTGTGTGTGAGAGAGAAAGTGAGTGAGTGGAGTGGAGTGTACATGTCTGAAAAACAGACAGTGAGTGTTTGTGTGTGTGTGGGGGGTTAACCTCACCTCCATTCCAGAGGGGACCATTCAAGTTGTCCAGCCCTGCTTGAGAGGAAACACATAATTGCCAAGAGCACTAACAATACTATAACACAGCAGGCAAAGGTAGGCAGTAAGTAAATATGCTGGCAGCAACCACCTGGAGCAATCAAGAAGGGAGGGGACATTGCATCCTGATCAAAAACGGCTGCGAGGTGGCCAAGCAAGCCGGGAGCATCTCAGTTGTCATAATGCAAGTGGCAACTCAGTGGTACTTTCTGTGCAGAAGCTCCCAGGTTCAAACTTCTGTAAATCTCCAGTTAAAAGGATCTTAGGAAGCAGGTACTGTAAGAAACTTCTCCTTGAGACTCTGGAGAACCATAATCACTTACAGTATACAGTCCTGAGCTAGATTGACCAATTGTGTGACTCAGTGGAAGGCAGCAATGATTAAAACAAAACAAAAATAAAACCGGAACCTCACTTTCATAGAGTCAATCCCTAGAGACCCCTTTCACACATGATATTTCACAGACATGGACAGTCTTGCCACAAGTGCACTTGAGGCAACAAAAGTAGTAAGGATGCTGTACTTCTCAACGATGGTGTACATCAGGGGTGGGAAACCTTTTTCAGCACAAGGGCCAAATTCCAATCTGGGAAAGGACTTGGGGGCTGCATTCCATCTGTGGGCATGGCCAAAGACAAAGTGGCCATGGCCAAAGGCAATGTGGGCAGGCCCAAATGTGATTAATACTGATTTTAAGCCTACTCAGAAGTAAGCAGGACAAGGCTTGTGCATGTGTACTCAGAAGTAAGCAGACTGAATCACTCAACAACACTTTTAAACAGCATCTAAATACCAAGCCTCTGCATCTCTACTCAGAAGAAAGCAGGTATGAATCACTCAGCAGCTTCTTCCCCAGTCCCCACTCCCTCTCCCCTGTAGGGAAAAGCTATTATCTTTGATCAGCTGCTGGGCCATATTTGATCCACTGGCCAGAGGTTCCTCATCCCTGATGTACATGGGTTATTTTCTTACACAGAAACTATCATAATTGCTGGGATTGGGGATGTATGGAATCCCAAAGCTGGGATAGAGGCCTTTAGCTCTCTTCACCTTCGGGACTGGGTTGATGTTCTCTGATACCAGGAAAATGAACTTGAATAACTGAATTTCAAGGAAATTCTGCTTGAGAATTCCAAGCCTATAGTGATAATAGCATTTATTTAAGTCACAAATGCCAGAGAAAACCACAAAAAATCTTCCAATACTAATAAGTGCAGAAGTTCAGATCACAATTTAACAGCAAATGGCATGACTCCTAAATTAATAGGTGTTTACCTTGGGTTGGATCCAGGCTTAGTCATACTTAGACTGGACTCATTGGGATCAATGGGACAGGTTAGTTATCTAAGTATCGGAGGGAGCAATCCTATGGCCACTAGTCAGTGGCTAGACGGCCTTAGGATAGGTTGGTGGCCTGCAAAAGCTTATCTAATGTGGATTTCAATCCTCGGGCTGAAAGAGGTTCTGCACCCCTACTTTATTCATGAGTGCTCTTCCGTGAAGTGTTGCACATAGGCTAGCTGTAGGCGTTGCAAAGCAAAGTGTCTGGGGCTGTGTTACAGTATAAGAAGGGACTGTAAAACTGCATTTTCGTATGTGGGGTTCATGCAGCTCCCCATTGCAAAGCGAGCCCTGCTGATTGTAGCACAACCTGTTTCTCACTGCAAAGCAAGCCCTGCTGGCTGAACTGCAGTTGTCCATTGCAAAGGAAGGCTTGCTTTGAGGGAGGGTTTTCGGGATTTACAGTGGCTCTGCTTACAAGTGGCTGCTGCAAGGCTTTCCATTGGGGGAACTGCTGTGAGGACTTGCTCTGTAATAGGAAACAGCATGCACCCCAACCGTTAGGGCTTTCTTTGAGCATGTGTAAGGAATTTAAGCTATAAATGGAATCATAAATAAATAAGATATGGAATCCAGAGGCAAAAAAATAGCAAATGATCTTTTGCAAATGGGAAGAACATGTGCAAACTGAAGAACATCTCTGGATTTCAGTCCGTTTTTCTTGTGCAGAGCTTTTTTGCTGAGTAGGAAATAGCCCTGACAGGAGCGGAAGAGGTTTTCCTGTCAAAGGCACTCTTGTGTCTGTCAAAGGCACTCTTGGATCCAAGGCTGTGTTCAGTACTGCATTCTGTGCTTTTTCTGAACTCCTGCAGGATCGCATTGATAGCATCTGCAGTGCACAGGAACCATTGTGCACCACCGTGATCTCAATCAGAAGGGAAGTTTTTTTGCAGTGCTTTGGAGGAAAAGATGGTTTTTCGGTCAAGGGCTAGCAGTGAGAATAGAACAGGAATTAAAATACATGACGGGCTTGCTCAGCTAAAATTAACTGTTCATGTGAACACAGCCTTGTTATAGCCAGATTGAATTTACCAGGGTGAGGGAAAAAAGTAATCTATCATTTGAGTATCTTTGTTTCTGGTAGCATTTTAACCTCAGTTGTACTTCATTTGTATCATACAGTCCTGATGGGTAAACTAGACCAACAATGAAATTTGTGGGTTCATATAATAATATCATTTTAGTTGCTGTAGCTTGAGAGAGACAAATTCTGGGCAGGTGGGCAGTGGCGATAATGTAAACCCAGCATTTTACAAGCAGAGTGGGAGGGAACAAATTTTGCTTCCTTTCATTCCTTCCCTCCCCTTTGGATTATGTCAAAGATTAGCTGTTATTTAAGGAACATTGTACAAAGTTTTCCAAAGGATTTTCCTTGTAAATGATTACCACATGTTTGCTCCATTTAAACAGCTTACAGGCTGGATATATAAGATTGATTGATGGCATTTGTTCAAGTTGTTTTGTGACTCACTTATTCATTAGGAAGAATTTATTCAAGTTATTTATTGAAGGGCTGGCAAAATACAACTCATTGATCCTCATTTCACATTTCTGGTAGAAACAATTGCAGAACAAATCCATAAAACTAACTAGTACATGCATGGGGTAGATATTTCTGTTGTATTTGTATATACAAAACTATTCAGTCTTTCCTTCCTAAAATGGCTGATGCATCATTTTAGTTTGTGTTCCTAAGGAAAAAACAAAAACAAACGGCTCCTCCATCTACACATGGACTACTAAATGAAATTGAATTACTGTACTAGGTTACTTTTTATATCAAGATTTAATATAGCAAGATATATGAATATAAGATGAGCCATGCTGGATCACACCAAGGGTCCATCTAGTCTAACATTCTGCTCACAGTGGCCAACCAGCGGTTGACCAGGAAACCAGAAGCAGGACACGAGTGCAACAGCACTCTCCTGCCCATTTCCCCCAGCAATTGGTGTACCTAGGCATACTGCCTCTGATACTGGAGCTAGCACATAACCATCAGGACTAGTAGCCATTGATACACTTCTCCAGGAATTTCCCTAACCCCCTTTTAAAGCTGTCCAAATTGGTGGCCATCACTACATCGTGTGGTAGCAAATTCCATAGTTTAACTATGTGCTGTGTGAAGAAGTACCTCCTTTTATGTGTCCTGAATCGTTCACCAATCTGCTTCATGGGATGACCCCAAGGTTCTAGTATTGTGAGAGAGGGAGAAAAATGCCTCCCTATCCACATTCTCCACACCATGCATAATTTTGTACAGCTCTATCATGTCTTCCCCTACCTTTCTTTTTTACAAGCTAAACAATTCCAGCTGTTGTAAACTTCCCTCATAGGGGAGATGCTCCAGCCCATTTTAGTTGCCCTTTTCTGCAAATGTCATGTTAGAAGTGGCCAGAATGTTATGCTCCATTTTATGAGAGCTTCATTTGTGTTGGTTAGTTGTCTCAGCATACCTAAAAGAGTGGTGCATGTCTCTATAAGCGCTCTCATCTTTCAACAGCAAGTGGATTCCCTCAAACAGTGGGAGGGGAATGAATTAGGCCATTTCAGTGTTGGACCCCAAACTGTGGAATCTATCATGCAGAAGATTCATTTCACCCCAACCCTTTTAGGAAGCAATGCATAGGAGTAAAATCTGTACTAAGGCAGGACTTTTATTAGCACAGAGTTTTCCTGTCCAAGATCATTCTGCTTTCATAAAGAAAAAGCAAAGTAGGAACATGGGAAGCTTCAATCCAGAAGCACCCCAGTAAATTTTTTGGTTTGATGATCATGATAATGTGTTTTAGTTTATTGTTTTCGTTAGGAAATGACTTGAGGGTATTCAGCAGCAACTTTTGAAGGAACCAGGATAAAGAAACACATGAATGTTTACTGTACTTTTTAATATTTAAAATGTATGTAAAAAGAAATAACATTTTTATAGCAGTAAGAACAAAACATATGATTGAACATTATCTTGGTGGTTCTTGTTCCAGTACTTGACAAACATAAACCACTTTTCAATCAGGATCTGAAATTTGGCTCTCGAATTTGGCTCAAGTGACACACAAATCCAGTGTTGTTCTTTTAGGTTGGCCATGACAATGCTGTATCTAACATTTGCACTGATGGAACTGCATGCAGTGATGGCTGGTGTAATGTCATGGATGTTTGTTGTTGTTGCTGCTGCTGTTGTATAACAATGTGGCTGAACAACAGTCAGTGCATTGGATCCAAAGGTTTTCTTCCAATAGTCATGAAAAGAGTCTTCCTCTGATGGAAGGGTTCCTTCTGTTGGAGGAAGCTTCTTCCATCAGAGAAAGGGAAAACATTGGATCTGACCGAGTGTGTGCAAATCTTATGGTCCATCCAATTTTGGCACAAATGAACCATAGTTATCCATTGTGTATGTATATTTATGAACATATCTCTGACATTCTAGTGGGAATTGAACCTTAACAAGGCTTGTTGTATTGTAGAACCCTGAAGACCATAACCTAACCTGATGATCTAGAATGAGACTGTTAGTTGGCAAAATCCTTCATTCTGTGCAAGCAAATGTCAGAATAGCAGAATTGTGAGAAGCAACTCACTAAGACAGAATAAGGAAAGGAGGGCATTAAGAAAACATCAGGATGAATGGCTGATGAATAAAAATGGGGAGCGGAACGGATCATTTTGGACGGTGTGTTTTCACATCTCATTTAGCATTTAGTGGATGTGGAAATGTGGAGATGCCAATTTGGTAGGTCTCTGAAATGAGGTAATAAAAATATTTCCACTGGTTTAGGTATAGAAATATATAAAGGGAAGTGCTATTGGTGGGGATTTGTAAGCAGTAAAGTTGTTCTGCACTACACCGTTATAAGAAACTATAGCATAATAATTCTAACAATATTTTATGATTTCATTCTGGAAAAATGTAGTTATAAGAACAACTTCTGGCACAGAAGAAACATTGGCTTTGTATAGCTTCTAAAGAGAATAGGGTTTGAGATGAATACCCCATAGAATACATTCCAGAAGTCAAACTAGTAAAAGAACAACAATC
Source organism: Heloderma suspectum (assembly GCF_057233095.1). Classification (NCBI taxonomy): domain Eukaryota; kingdom Metazoa; phylum Chordata; class Lepidosauria; order Squamata; family Helodermatidae; genus Heloderma; species Heloderma suspectum. The sequence continues at coordinate 79,202,270 of NC_139462.1, forward strand.
CTACAATCACTGAAATAATAATTCAAAATAAAACCTTTATGAATGATATTGAAGGGAAACACTTTTTATAATAAAAAAATCCATATGTTTTAGGACTTCTTAATTTTAACGAATTACTAGAATCCTACACCTGGCTTGGCACACCAGAATTACAACAATCCAAATAATACAGCATATTAAGGCAAGAGACTTTGCTTGCAGTTTGCTAGATCATACATACAGTAAAGTGTTGTTAGTCATACATTTGTTTAAAAAATCTAGTACATTTTATAAACTAATCCAAGGGTACATGTCTAAGAGAATCTCTATCCAGTTTGTTTGCAGTGATGACTAGTTCTTAAAAGAGTTTTCCTCAACATTTCCCATCTCTTTCTGGCTTTCTATCTTTTGAACCATCTCTTAAGCTTTCTAAATAACAAGAAGCAAGTTTCTCACAGATTAAAAGAAAATCTAGTTGTAGATGGAGGTGGGACTAGGGATGTCAGAGAATTTTGCCACAAATCTCGGAGAGGCCGAATGCCAGCGCATTCGGCCCCCCGAAATTGGTGGCAAAACAGTCTGCTACCCCCTGCACCCCCCCCCCGGGATGGGACTTACCTTGGGCGATTCCTCCTGGCGGCGGCGGCTCCGGCGGCGGTTCGGCGGCGGCGGTGGCCGGTCTTCCGACCGGCTGCTGCTGCCGCCATTTCCAGTAAAACAAACAAAAAAACGTGATAGGCTACGTAAAGATTTATGTAGCCTATCATGGCTAGATTTTAAAAAAATACCGTGATAGGCTACGTAAATGTTTACGTAGCCTATCACGGCTGAGTAAAACAAAACAAAACCGCGCGTACGCAAATGGCGGCGCCCATGGGCGCCGCCATTTGTGTTCCTTATTTTGGCACGTCTAGTCTACGTAAACATTTACGTAGACTACGGCGAAAATAAGGGGAATGCAAATAGCGTAGCGTCTACGCTATTTGCGTTCCCCTTATTTTTGCCATAATCTATGTAAATGTTTACGTAGACTAGACGTGCCAGAATAAGGATCGCAAATGGCGGCGCCCATGGGCACTGCCATTTGCGTACGCACGGGTTTTTTTGTTTTTGTTTTACTCAGCCGTGATAGGCTACGTAAACATTTACGTAGCCTATCACAGCTGACTGCAGGGACGCAAACAGACAACATTTGCATCCCGGCGGGACAGGATTCGGGGGTGGAGGGATGGAGTGCCTCCCCCCCGGCCAGAATTTCAGGGGGGAGGGACGGAGCGCCTCCCCCCTGCCAGAATTTTGGGGGGAGGGACGGAGCGCCTCCTCCCCACCGCGAATAAAATTTCGTTCAAGGTAAGTGACTTTCGTACATCCCTAGGTGGGACTGGAAAACCAACTTATGTCTAGACTAGTTATTTCTTTCTAAAATGTATAAGACTTGCATTCTCTATGAACTGTTCATTACTAGACATGAAAACACCCCTAGCACTGGGTGGGCTGCAAGTGGGGTTGCTGTTTGAAAAAATTTGGGTCCAGATTTGGGCTCATCAAACTTATTGCATGGGTCTCTGGGTTTTTATCTTTAACTGAAAACTATTGCTTCATTTTGTGCCCAAACTGACATTACTTTAAATCTGTGTCTAGCAGCTAAGTCTTTTTTCCTACATAACCCTGCCCACAGACTAGGGTTGCAATCCAGTCTGTTCTCCTGCACCTTCTCTAGAGTAAAAATGAAAAAAAAAAGACGTAGCTGCTGAACATAGATTCAAAGTGTTGTCTGTTTTGTCCCTTTGTCCTATACAAATTATGTATGCTTAAAAACACATAATATTGGGAGAGCAATTTGATACACACAGCATGGAAGTTAGCAATCCTTTGTAATCACAAACCAACTATAAACCTATTACCTCTTAAAGAACTGAATTGCACCGCAAATATTGCAAGCTACTTCCAATAAAGATGTAGTTTGCTTTGTTTATTGAGGAACATTTAAGGACAGAGGAAATGAATTAGTATGAAGTAAAGTTGGGATATTAAAAAGAAACCTACATGACAACAGCCAAATACCCTGAAGGGAGGAGGTTTAATAAAATAAATAGAAAAAAGCAACAGGATGCTTTCTTTATGGCATTATTACTGAAGGGCATTAAAAGAACCCAAACTTAATACAAACAAAGCAAACTTAAGGGCTGAACTTGTATTGTTAGATTGGTAATCAATTGTACTGATGTCCTGCTGTTAAATGCAAATAAACTGGTGAACATACAGAAGGCCCATGAAAAACAAAAATAGCTGCTGTATATCCCATTGAAGACCATGCCTAGAAGGAAGGAATCAGTGTAAAATTAACCTAATTTCATACAGGCAGGTGGCATGCTATTTGCCCTAATGCTTGATATTCTGTGTGGGCTCCTGTGCTAATGGGCCTGGGGTGTGGAGAAAATATTCAAATTACTTTCTTTGCAATCGAGATTTTACTTATTCTGAAATATTTCAACTGCTCATATTTATTACACATTCCTCACTCTTTCTCTAAAGAGTTCAGTCAGAGAGGCTAAAATATGGTCCCAAGGCAGTCTGCTTTCCAGGACCAGACCTGCTTAGCTTTAACAGCAGAACTCGTGCACCATTCTCTAATAATTGGCATATTTGCGGGCAAAATTACACATTATGCGAATCATGTAGCATGTAGCTGTGGCTGGTTTTATTTTTTATTCTTGTGTAATCTTATGTGGTCCCAGTTCAGATCAGGACCATGATGTTTGGGTGGGTTCAAGCACCCCCAATGTTTTTTTTTTCCCCTGAAATCCCCCTCCCACAACCCCTGGGTTAGAAAAACACCACTACCACACTTCTCCTACCCTTCTTCCCCTATACTATATGCTTCCTCCCCAACTAACTGATCGGAGATAAAACTTTTCTTTGCTGAATGCTGAGAAAGGGAGGCTTTTTCAGTGTTGGTCAGGGAAAAGTTCTTCTCTCCAATACATTGCTAATGAGCGAGAAGAGCTTTTCCCTACCAGGAAGAGATACAGGCTGGGGAAAGCCTCTACCTTATGGTATGCAGGACTTAATTTTCGCTTTATAGCAGACAATGAGGGAGGGGATAAGCTTGGACTGTTGTAGGGCCAGGACAGAAGTTACCATCCTTTGTTGACTTGGAGTTGTTAATGCAGTAGGTAAGCCACCTCCTTACCACGAGCTCCTGCATGGAGATAGAATCTGATGATACCTAAAGTTAAAATCAGCAGTTGCTTTTTGATACACAAGGTGTAAGGTGTAGCTTGTGCATAAGCACTAGATAACAAATGGCTCAGAGATCATAAGCAACACTGATGCATTTGTCAGATTTTATGTATTGACATAATTATCAATATTTATCATATTTATCGTATTAATTTATTATTATATTTATATTCCACCTTCTTTCCTCCAAGGAACCCAGGATGGGTTACATGATCCTCCTCCTCTTCACTTTATCCTTACAACAACCCTGTGAGGTAGATTAGGCTGAGAGTCAGCAACTGGCCCTATGGGCACAATCCTATGGCTGCTAGACAGCATCTAAATGGCCATAGGATTTTTTGGTTTCTGAGAACTGAGCTCGGAGCCAGCACTCTGAGTTCAATTCCCAGAAACCTGACTCTCCTCCCCCTCCCCCATCGCCTCATAGGCGGCGCAGTTTGTCCCCAGCTCCATGCTTGTAAGAGCAGCCTGGAGCAGCCGAAAAGGCATTCCTGGGGACAGGGAGGGTGCTGCAGAAGCATCATTATGATGCTTCTTATATGCCATCTGGTCTCCCCCCCTGCTCCGATGCACATTAGCTAGACAGCCGAAATCAGTCATCTAACTGCAAATGCAAGACAGGCAGAGTGCAGAGGAAAAGATCCCCTCCGTCCTTCGCCCAGCCTGCATTGGATAGTTGACTGCCTCTGAGTTCTGAGGTGGCCTATTATCCCCATAGGATTGCACCCTAAGTCACCCAGTGAGCTTCCATGGCCAAGTGGGGACTAGAACCCGGATCTCCCAAGTCCCAGTCCAACGCTCTAACCACTACACTATACTTGCTCTAATCAGAATGGTGGTGACAACTTGAGAAAAAACCCTAATATGGCTGTGACTTCTTTATGTAGCCATCACAATGGTATTAAACTGGTACAAATATAATTGTAGATTGCATTGTAGATGTAGATTTCAAAACAATGTAGATTGTAGATTTCAAAGCACATATTCTTGGACAGGAAACAATTTGACTAGAATAAATACGAAAAGCTACCAGCCCTTGAATTCTTTGCTCTTCTTCAAAGTAAAAGTCAGAAAATACATTTCCTTTTACAAAAGCTTTGCCAAATTGATTCCACTGATACATCAGTTGGCTTATAGTGTGATAAAATCTCGTAATTCAGGGATGTAATGATAGGTATTTTTACAAGCATAATTGGATTTGGCCATGTTGTCCTTTTGGGAGTTTAAATGGAGTTCATATAATTTCCACTTCTCCCAGTTGTGAAAATGCTGACAGCTATACATTCAAGTAACCAAAATGTATGCCTTTGCTAAACAAAATACTGCTAAAATTGGCTAGGAGATCCAGAATCACTGATAAATGCATACACTACTAGAGAAGGAAATGTGAGCTCACAGAAGTACTTGAAATCTTTACTGCAAAAGAATTGCACACTGAAGACCTGTACTGACCATTGAAATGCCAAATCACATTGTAGTGAGCTTGTGCCAGTGAAGCCTCTGACACTGATTGGCTGAGCAGGTGTGGTGGCTTGGAATGTTCAGTTGCTCAGGGAGCTAAATGGTTTATTGTCTAGGGAAAATTCTGTGAGGAAAGAGAAAGTTGTCAGTTTGACTGGGAGTAAAATCTCACATGGGGCAGAAAATAATAGATAGGGGGGCAAGAAAGAAGTATTCAGTGTAGGAAATGTACTGAAAAAGAGGTACCTAAATCAATGAAGGACATGTGGAGGAGGAGGCAAAAGGCAACATTTCAAAGTGCATGTTTGAAAGCTGTAGAAAATCAGCACATGGAGGCTGGAGTGGGTTTGTGCCCTCTATCTGTATCTGATGCCTCTTTGGCTATCTGGCCTAGAGTCCCCCAAACCCTCTTATCTGTCCATTTCCTTCCTATCAATAGCACAATAGCCAACTAAGTCTAGCTGGCTAGTTTTGCCTGCATTCTAAGTCCTTTATAATTTTTGAAAAGCACAGATAATCAACGTGCGGCAGGGAAAAAGCATTGTGCCTGCTTTACCCACTCCTGCCTTCCACGCATTGATCCAACTTTGGATAGAGGGCAAAACAGATTCTCTCTCCCTGCCCTCAAATTTATGAAGGAAAAAGATGGCAATAACTGCCAACATAATGAATTTATGAGGAAAACAAAAATAAAACTGTGACACTTAGCTTGGTTGAGAAACCATCGAAGGTGATTCATAGTAATGTGAATTTGTCAATGAAGGGTCAGAAAGATGTGGAGATCTGAATGTACTGAATCTGAGTTGTCATAAAGACAGAGATGCTGGAGTGACTACTGGAGAGTCATGAATGGACTATATAGAAAAAGCAACCAGTAAAGAGTAGGGGCATTTTAATGAGTGATGCTTAAATTGGTTTGTGTTTAAATCGATCTATAATGAAAATGTACATTTATGTTTTGGCTAACATCTTGTGTTGTCTAGGACTGATGTTTGGTGTAGGGATGGTCAAATCTGTCAGTTTTGCTTTCTCTTACATTCACATTTTTTTAAGTCTCAAGTTGCTTCCATGCCAAATATGAAGGAGTTGGTAAATGCTGATAAATTCTGATAAAACAAACTAACTAACATGAAATTCTCAGCCATCTGTACTGGTTGAATTCAACAGATACAGCTATTTCTAGAATGGAGAGGACTGTGATGTATCTGCCTGCCACATTACTGTTAAAGATGAGGACACTGTCAGAAAAATCAGTTCTATGAAGACCTACAACACCTTCTAGAACTAACACCAAAAAAAGACGTCCTCTTCATCATAGGGGATTGGAATGCTAAAGTAGGAAGTCAAGAAATCACCGGGATAACAGGCAGGCATGGCCTTGGTGTACAAAATGAAGCAGGACAAAAGCTAATAGAGTTTTGCCAAGAGAACATGCTGATCATAGCAAACACTCTTTTCCAACAGCACAAGAGGCGACTCTACACATGGACATCACCAGATGGTCAATATCGAAATCAGATTGATTATGTCCTTTGCAGCCAAAGATGGAGAAGCTCCATACAGTCATTAAAACAAGACCTGGAGCTGACTGTGGCTCAGATCATGAGCTGCTTCTTGCAAAATTTCGGCTTAAATTGAAGAACGTCGGGAAAACCACTAAACCGTTCAGGTATGACCTAAATCATATCCCTGATGAATATACAGTGGAGGTGAGGAATAGTTTTCAGGGATTAGACCTGATAGACAGAGTGCCTGAGGAACTATGGACGGAGGTCCGTAACATTGTTCAGGAGGCAGCAACTCAATCCATCCCAAAGAAAAAGAAATGCAAGAAAGCCAAGTGGCTGTCTGATGAGGCTTTACAAGTAGCTCATGAAAGAAGGGAAGCGAAAAGCAAGGGAGAAAGGGGAAGATATACCCAACTGAATGCAGAGTTCCAGAGAATAGCAAGGAGAGACAAGAAGGCCTTCTCAAGTGAACGATGCAAAGAAATCGAGGAAAACAACAGAATGGGAAAGACTAGAGATCTCTTCAAGAAAATCGGAGATCTCAAGGGAACGTTTTGTGCAAAGATGGGCATGATAAAGGACAAAGAAGGCAGGGACCTCACAGAAGCAGATGAGATTAAGAAGAGGTGGCAAGAATACACAGAAGAACTATACAGGAAAGATCTGAATGTCCCTGATAGCCATGATAGTGCGGTCACTGAACTTGAGCCGGACATCCTAGAGAGTGAAGTCAAGTGGGCCTTAGGAAGCATTAGTAACAATAAAGCTAGCGGAGATGACAGTATTCCAGCCGAGCTATTTAAAATCCTAAAAGATGATGCTGTTAAAGTGCTGCATTCAATATGCCAACAAATCTGGAACACTCAACAGTGGCCACAAGACTGGAAAAGGTCAGTTTACATTCCAATTCCAAAGAAGGGCAATGCCAAAGACTGTTCAAACTACCGCACCATTGCGCTCATTTCACATGCCAGCAAGGTGATGCTCAAAATCCTACAAGCTAGGCTTCAGCAGTATGCGAACCGAGAACTACTGGAAGTACAAGCTGGGTTTCGAAGAGGCAGAGGAACTAGAGATCAAATCGCCAACATTCGCTGCATCATGGAGAAAGCAAGAGAATTCCAGAAAAACGTCTATTTCTGCTTCATTGACTACGCTAAAGCCTTTGATTGTGTGGATCACAACAAACTGTGGCAAATTCTTAAAGTGATGGGAGTACCAGACCACCTTACCTGTCTCCTGAGAAACCTGTACGAGGGTCAAGAAGCAACAGTAAGAACCAGACATGGAACAACCGATTGGTTCCAAATTGGGAAAGGAGTACGACAAGGCTGCATATTGTCACCCTGCTTATTTAACTTATATGCAGAGTACATCATGAGAAATGCCGGGTTGGATGAATCAGAGGTCGGAATTAAGATTGCCGGGAGAATTATCAACAACCTCCGATATGCAGACGATACCACCCTAATGGCAGAAAGCGAAGAGGATCTCAAGAGCCTCTTGTTGAGGGTGAAAGAGGAGAGTGCAAAAGCTGGTTTGAAACTCAACATTAAAAAAACTAAAATCATGGCATCTGGCCCCATCACTTCCTGGCATATAGAAGGGGAAGAAATGGAAGCAGAGACAGATTTTACTTTCTTGGGCTCCAAGATCACTGCAGACGGTGACTGTAGCCATGAAATTAAAAGACGCTTGCTCCTTGGGAGGAAAGCTATGGCCAACCTAGACAGCATAGTAAGAAGCAGAGACATCACCTTGCCGACAAAGGTCCGTCTAATCAAAGCTATGGTTTTCCCAGTAGTAATGTATGGCTGTGAGAGCTGGACTATAAGGAAGGCTGAGCGCCGAAGAATTGATGCTTTCGAACTGTGGTGCTGGAGAAGACTCTTACGAGTGCCCTGGACTGCAAGGAGGTCAAATCAGTCCATCCTAAAGGAAATCAACCCTGAGTGCTCATTGGAAGGACAGATAATGAAGCTGAAGCTCCAATATTTTGGCCACCTAATGCGAAGAGAAAACTCCCTGGAAAAGACCCTGATGCTGGGAAAGACTGAAGGCAAAAGGAGAAGGGGACGGCAGAGGATGAGATGGCTAGATAGCATCACGGATGCAATGAATATGAACTTGAGCACGCTCCGGGAGAGAGCGCAGGACAGGAAGGCCTGGCGTGCTATGGTCCATGGGGTCACGAAGAGTCGGACACGACTGAACAACAACAAACCCTAATTAAGTACTATCACAGTAGAAAGCATGGCTGGATTTAGGAATGTTGGCAAAATCCACAGTGGAATCATGGATTCCACCGCAGAACAGTTTTTCTCAAGTCACATGGATTGCGTGGACTTGCGGACCATTTTTTAAAAAACTTTCCATAATTTCACACATATTTAGTTGTAGAAAAATATGTAAAATAAAAAACAACAGTGGAAAATGTGCATTTCCCCCATAGGCTAAAGCAACAAAATACACATTTTGGGGGGATTTGCAAATTTGCGCAGATTTGGGAAATGGGGGGAGGGAATCCAGTTCTGTCAGCGAGCAGGCAACGGAATGAAATGGACCTGGTAATCTGTGAAATACAGACAGAACTGCATTTTACAAAATCTGTACATTCTTGTTGTTGTTGTTTATTCGTTCAGTTGCTTCCAACGCTTCGTGACTTCATGGTTCCTGTCGGCCGTCGCCACCCCCAGCTCCCCCAAGGTCAAGTCCGTTACCTCCAGAATATCATCCATCCATCTTGCCCTTGGTTGGCCGCTCTTTCTTTTGCCTTCCACTTTCCCTAGCATCAGCATCTTCTCCAGGGTATCCTGTCTTCTCATGATGTGGCCAAAGTACTGCAGTTTTGTCTTTAATATCTAGGGGTGCACGAAAGCCACTTACCTGGTCTTGCAGCTTGCTTCGCGGTGGGGGGGAGGCACTTCGCTGCTCCCCCCCGAAGTTCAGGCCGGGGGAGGAGGCTTCCCGCCTCGCCCGGCTGAAATTCAGGCCGGGGGGGAGGCTTCCTGCTTCGCCTGGCCGAAATTCAGGCCGGGGAGGAGGCGCCTCGCCTCGCCCGGCCGCGAAATAAAAAGTTAAAAAAAAACAACACCCCCGTGATAGGCTACATGATGATTAACGTAGCCTATGATGGCTAGATCTGCAAAGTCAGCTGTGACAGGCTACGTTAATCGTCACGTAGCCTATCACGGGTGACTTAAAAAAAAAAGCGTGAATGCAAATGGCGGCCCCCATAGGGAGCCGCCATTCGCGTTCCTTATTTGGTCGCTGTGGTCTACGTAAATCTTTACGTAGACTACAGCGACCAAATAAGGAACGTGAATGGCGGCTCCCTATGGGGGCCGCCATTAGCGTACGCGCTTTTTTTTTTTAAGTCACCCGTGATAGGCTATGTGACGATTTACGTAGCCTATCATGGCTGACTTTGCAAATCTAGCTGTGATAGGCTACGTTAATCGTCACGTAGCCTATCACGGGGGTGTGGTTTTTTTTTTAACTTTTATTGGAATGGCGGCGGCGGCAGCCAGTCGAAAGACCGGCTGCCGCCTCTGCCCCTGTCGAAGACCTGACGAACCGCCGCCGGAACCCGCCGCCGGGAGGGACATTCGGGAAAGGTAAGTCCCGTCCCGAGGGGGGGGTGCGGGGTGCGGGGGGGGTGCGGAGAATTTCTCCCCGAAACTACTTCGGGGGGCCGAACACGTTGGCACTCGGCCCCCCAAAGTTTCGTGGAGAAATTCTCCCCCATCCCTATTAATATCCTTCCCTCAAGTGAGCAGTCTGGCTTTATTTCCTGGAGTATGGACTGGTTTGATCTTCTTGCAGTCCAAGGCACTCTCAGAATTTTCTTCCAGCACCACAGTTCAAAAGCATCTATCTTCCTTCACTCAGCCTTCCTTATGGTCCAGCTCTCGCAGCCATAGGTTACTACGGGGAATACCATTGCTTTAACTATGTGGACCTTTGTTGTCTGTGTGATGTCTCTGCTCTTAACTATCAACTATCAAGATTTGTCTATTAACTATTAACTATCAAGATTTGTCATTGCTGTCCTCCCAAGAAGTAAACGTCTTCTGATTTCCTGGCTGCAGTCAGCGTCTGCAGTAATCTTTGCACCTAGAAAGACAAAGTCTGTCACTGCCTCCACGTTTTCTCCCTCTATTTGCCAGTTATCAATCAAGCTGGTTGCCATAATCTTGGTTTTTTTGAGGCTTAACTGCAACCCAGCTTTTGCACTTTCTTCTTTCACCTTCATCATGAGGTTCCTCAGCTCCTCCTCACTTTCAGCCATCAAAGTGGTATCATCTGCATATCGGAGATTGTTAATGTTTCTTCCAACGATTTTAACTCCAGCCTTGGCTTCATCAAGCCCAGCACGTTGCATGATGTGTTCTGCATACAGGTTGAATAGGTAGGGTGAGAGTATACAACCCTGCTGTACTCCTTTCTCAATCTTAAACCAGTCCATTGTTCCGTGGTCTGTTCTTACTGTTGCTACTTGGTCGTTATACAGATTCCTCAGGAGGCAGACAAGATGACTTGGTATCCCCATACCACCAAGAACTTGCCACAATTTGTAATGATCCACACAGTCAAAGGCTTTAGAATAGTCAATAAAACAGAAATAGATGTTTTTCTGAAACTCCCTGGCTTTCCCCATTATCCAGCGGATATTGGCAATTTGGTCCCTAGTTCCTCTGCCTTTTCTAAACCCAGCTTGTACATCTGGCAATTCTAGTTCCATGAATTGTTGGAGTCTACCTTGCAAGATCTTGAGCATTACCTTACATGATCCATTTAGTTTTCATGGCAAGAATACTGGGGTGGGTTGCCGTTTCCTTCCCCAGGGATCGTATTTAGTCTGACCTCTCTGCCATGACCTTCCCGTCTTGGGTGCCCCTTCACGGTTTAGCTCATGACGTCATTGAGGTGCTCAAGCTCCAGCACCACGACAAGGTAACGATCTCCTTTGCTGAAGCTGTACATCCTTAGTTGGATTCAAGTCCAGACTTTTAAGAGCTAAGCTTGCATACTCCTAGGTCTGGAAAGCACTTTTGGTTTCTCTCACATTCAATTTTTTAAAAAATTGTTCTGTCCTGGATATGAAGAAATTCGCAAATTTTGTAAGTTTTACCAAACAAAATGCTCTCCCATCTCTAGTTTGGTGACACATTTTAGGGGTGGGTGGGAGCGATTTCATCACCAAGAGGGTTGTAGGAGACCATTATGACCCCAGCATCTCCAATGGTTGCCATGGTTGAGAGTTCTCAGAGGCAAGACCTCATCTGTCCAGTGAGGCCTATAAGACTTCAGGTTGGATCCAGACTTAGTCATACTTAGAGTGGACCCATTGAAATCAGTGAGACTTTCTACTCCATGTATAACTAAGTCTGGATCCAACCCATTCTGTCAGAAGATAATAGCAGAAGATAAACTGAAGTGAAAATTAGAGTGAAAATGTTTGTATGTTTGTTTATTTATTATTTTTTATAGTCCATTCTTCACCTTACGGCCCTAGGGCAGAGTACATACATATTGATAAAACAATACAAAAAATGCACACCATCAAAAGCTCAGTTCACAACAGAATCCAAAACACTAACACAGTACACAGCTTCACTACAGGGGCAAAACAGCACAGTATCATCTACTTCCAAAACCCTGGGTGTGTCTTGACTTACCGATGAAATGCATATAATGAAGGTGCCACACACACCTTAGAGGGGAGGGAATTCTACAATCTTGGGGCTACCGCAGAGAAGGCCCTTTCATTCACCTTTGTCCCATGAACCACTGAGGGTGGCAGTATTGATAATAGGGCATCCCCTGCTAATCTTAGCACCCAGGCTGGTCTGTCGACACTCTTTCAGATATTTAGGACCCAAGTCATCATGGGCTTGATATGTTAACATGAGCACCTGGAATTGGGCGCAGAAGCAAATTGGCAAGCAGTGCAGATCCTTCGGGATTGGGATGATACGGCCCTACTAGTGCTATCCGTTAGCACCCAGGCTGTTCTGCACCAGTTGCTGCTTCTTAAGGTGTTTTTGTTGCTCAGTTTTACTATGTAACCACTTTAAGAACTTTTTGTTGAAATGCAGTGTATAAATGCTGTAAACAAACACACACTAACTAGCATACATTTGATCCCTCCCCCCCTTCTGCATTTCTATCCTGCATTAACAACATTCACACGTAGCACAAATAGTATGAAAGAAGGTTGCTTGGCCTGGGATAATCAAGAGTCTGTTACAGTCCAGACATATTAAAAAATGTAGCAATTTATTGTGGCCAAAGGTATGCCATTATAGTGTTTTGGGGGCTAGTGCATTGCTTTCATGCCAGAGCTATTAAATATAACAAAGACCTATTGTGTTCAATGTGTGAAAACAAATAATTTTTAAAAATGTGATTAATTGTTCAATCATGGACCTTTTAAGTGCATGTGGCAATCACTTTGCCATGGGAACGGCACTAATGGCTCTCCCAGCATGTGTCTGATGGGGTAAACAAAAACTTAACATGCACCCTATAGTCTCTCTGGCGTTCATTAACAGAGCTCGGAAAGCGGGAACTAACCACATTTTATATAAAAAGGCTTAAAAATCTGTGTCTACTTACGTTAATGTTACGCAGTTGGAGGGTGTCAAGTATGCACACAGCATATTTTATTTATAGGTCTATAGTAGTCAAAAACATTGTATTGCAGAAATGTGGTACTCATTAATTCATATTTTTCTCAGGTCCTTCCACTTTGGTTCTTGAATCTACCCAGGTGTTTTTTAAATGCTGAAGATAATTTAACATGAAGCAGAATTCCTATTCACCCTATCTATTCAATTTAAATAACAGAATATCCCTTTTCACCGTAAATTTGAAATTTTGGTTTATTTACCATTTATTAGATCAAGTACAATACAAACACTGTTTTGTTTCATAGAATCTTAGAATCATAGAATAGTAGGGTTGGAAGAGGCCTATAAGACCATCGAGTCCAACTCCCTGCTCAATGCAGGAATCCAGGTCAGAGCATCCCTGACAGATGGCTGTCCAGCCTCGTCTTGAATGCCTCCAATGTGGGAGAGCCCACCACCTCCCTAGGTCATGGGTTCCATTGTTGTATTGCTCTAACAGTTTTTCCTGATGTTCAGCCGGAATCTGGCTTCCTGTAACTTGAACCCATTATTCCGTGTCCTGCACTCTGGGATGATCGAGAAGAGATCCTGGCCTTCCTCTCTGTGACAACCTTTCAAGTACTTGAAGAGCGCTATCATATCTCCCCTCAGTCTTCTCTTCTCAAGGCTAAACATGCCCAGTTCTTTCAGTCTCTCTTCATAGGGCTTTGTTTCCAGTCCACTGATCATCTTTGTTTCCCTCCTCTGAACCCTCTCCAGCTTGTCTGCATCCTTCTTAAAGTGTGGTGCCCAGAACTGGACGCAGTACTCTAGATGAGACTGAGTAGAGGGGAACTAGTACTTCTCGAGATTTGGAAGCTATACTTCTATTAATGCAGCCCAAAAGAGCATTTGCCTTTTTTGCAGCCGCATCACACTGTTGGCTCATATTCAGCTTGTGATTGACAACCATTCCAAGATCCTTCTCACTTATAGTGTTGTTGAGACAAGTATCCCTCATCTTGTAACTGTGCATTTGGTTTCTTTTTCCTAGGTGCAGAACTTGGCATTTATCCCTATTAAATGTCATTCTGTTGTTTTCTGCCCAGCTCTCCAGTCTATCAAGATCACTTTGAATTTTGTTTCTGTCTTCCAAGGTATTAGCTATCCTGCCCAGTTTTGTGTCATCTGCAAATTTGATCAGCATTCATCTCCTCTTCCAAGTCATTAATAAAAAGGTTGAAGAGCACTGGGCCCAGGACTGAGCCCTGCGGTACCCCACTCGTTACCTCTCCCCAGTTTGAGAAGGTCCCATTGATAAGCTCTCTTTGAGTCCAGTTCTGTAGCCAACTGTGGATCTACCTGATCATTGTTTCACCTAGCCCACTTTGAGCTAGTTTGCTCATCAGGATATAATGGGATGCTTTGTTGAAAGCTTTGCTGAAGTCGAGGTATATGATGTTCACAGCATTCACACAGTCCACAAGGGAGGTTACCTGATCAAAAAATGAGATCAGATTAATCTGGCAGGATTTGTTTTTGGCAAATCCATGTTAGGTTTGAGTAATCACTGCATTGTTTTCAAGGTGCTTACAGATGGATTGCTTTATAATCTGCTCCAGAATTTTCCCATGGATTGATGTCAGACTGACTGGTCTGTAGTTCCCAGGTTCCTCCTTTTTACCCTTTTTGAAGATAGGGACAACATTAGCTCTCCTCCAGTCATCTGGCACTTCACCCATCCTCCATGATTTCTCAAATGTAATAGACAGTGGTTCTGAGAGATCTTTTGCCAGTTCCTTTATTACTCTAGGATGCAGTTCATCTGGCCCTGGAGATTTGAACTCATTCAAAGTAATTAGGTGTTCCTTGACCATATGCCTATCAATCTCAAGCTGCAATCCTGCCCCTTCAGCCTGTACTCCGCTTTTGCCAGGGGGGTCATAGAACCTCTTTCAGGAGAAGACTGAGCCAAAGTAGGAATTGAGCACTTCTGCCTTTTCTTTGTCATCTGTTTCTTGTGTTTTAAACCCCCAAATCCACATACCAGTAAAATTAGAGGTGGGATAAATATCAGATCTGGTGCATAAGGGAGTAAATTAAAACTGACCCTTTCTCAAACCTAATATTTATTTACCTCATGCAAAAGGAGTTGCCATTTAATCTTCTGCATGAAACTGCAATCAAAGATGTGCCAGGCTGAATTCCCATGAATCACTGTGGTTGGTAATTTAAAGGCAATTTAAAGGCTAATCAAATGGTAGTATGTCTGCGGCTTAACTGTGGTACCTGTTCCACAATCACAAGCTCCTGTATTACAATTTTAGAGAATGTGGTTGTGAGTTCTTGTGAATTATGAGTAAGACTGGATAGAGAAATGGGAGAAAACGTCTCTTTCTGGTTCACAATACCTCTCAGCTGGATTGGATGATACTAACCCCTGATCTGGCCCATTGCATGGAAGGCGGCTGAAAAATAGCTGGTAACTGATGGTGATTTTTCATTTATGTGTGTTG
The DNA here is from genome assembly GCF_057233095.1 of Heloderma suspectum. NCBI lineage: Eukaryota > Metazoa > Chordata > Lepidosauria > Squamata > Helodermatidae > Heloderma > Heloderma suspectum. Next base: position 79,217,591 of record NC_139462.1, read on the forward strand.
GCTATTCACATATGTTCCATCCCACATAGATGTTCAACAGTGGAGAAGGTGGACTGGTGTGCTGGTTGGATAGGGAAGAACAGTGGTGCGTGTGCTCCCCTCCATGCAGTGGGTCAGCTTGGGATGCTAGCAGTTGCTGTGCTGTAATACTAGCACAAAATCATCATCACCATCATCACAACAATTCAATTCATGCATCAGTTCCACCACAAAAAGCAGTCTTGCACACATAATACAGAAATCCATGATTAACGTAACAGGAGGAAGAAGAACAGAAAAGGGGGGGGGGAGAAACGAAAATCAATATAAACCATAATCAGCACAATAATACAAATAAAAACAAATACAACAAAAACGTAAACTAAAAACAATACAATATGAAAACTCCATTCAGAAATACACAAATTCTCCCCCCCCCCTGCTAACAGCATAGAATGAACATCACAAAAGCAAACCGCAATAATTGGGTCATAACTAATGTCCAAATGCCTGGGAAAATAAATACCCCTGAGCTTCTCTCAGAGGGCGCACAGAGAGAAGTGTCTCTGAAGCTGATCTCAGGGACCAGGTAGGCTGATATGGGGAAAGGCGGTCCTTGAAGTATTGGGGTCCTCAGCCATAGGTTCAAACCAGCACCTTGAATTTGGCCTGGAAACAAATTGGCAACCCATGCACGTGAGCCAAGACTGGGCTTATATATTCACATTGCCTAGTCCTAGTCAGCAACTTGGCTGCTGAATTCTGCACAAATTGCAATTTCTGAACCATCTTCAAAGGCAGCCCAATCTACAACACAGTGTAGTAATCTAATTGAGAGGCCACCAGAGCATAGACCATGGGTGCTAGACTATCCCTATCCAGATAGGGTCAGAACTGGGCTACCAACCAAAGCTGGCAGAAGGCACTCTGTGCCATGGAGGCCACCTGAGCCTCCAATGACAGTGATGGATCCATCAGTACCCTCAAGCTGTGCACCTGCTCCTTCAGGTGGGGGCAGTGTGACCCCATCCAGAGCTGGTTGCACTTCCCATCTCAGGAGAGAGGAATCACCCACCAGCAGAGCCTCAGTCTTATCTGTATTGAGCCTCAGTTAATTGACTTTCATCCAGTCCATTGCCAAGGCCAGACACCAATTCAGCACATCCACTGCCACATCTAACTGAGTTGAGAAGGAGCAGAGTTGTGGGTCATCAGCATAGTGATGACAATGAATTCCAAAATTCCGGATGACCCCACACAGCAGTTTCATGTAGATGTTAAACAACATGGGGGATTGAATCCAACCCTGAAGAACCCCACGCTGGAGACACCATGGAGCCCAGCATGATGCTCCCCTCCAAGCACTACCAAGAAATATTTCCTCCCAAGCATCACCCTCTGGAAACGACTGTCCAGGTAGGAGCTGAACCACTGCAAAGCAGTGTGCCCAACTCAGACAACCAGTCTGGAGTGATATCATGACTGGTGGTATTGAGTGCTGCCGAGAGATCAAGGAGTACCAACAGGGATACACTGCCCCTGTCTCTCTCATAAGGGTAACCAAGGCAGTTTCAATACCAAAACTGGGCCTGAACCCCAACTGAAATGGATCCAGAAAATCAGTGTCATCCAGGAGTACATGGATCTGGTCAGCAACCACCTGCTCAAAGACCTTGGCCAGGAAAGGGATTTGTGCAACCAGCCTAAAATTGTTCAGATCTTCTGGATGCACAGTCCCATCCTGGATTCTATTTGTGGGTCATTTTAGAATGTGATAGAATATTCGGAGTCCTGCATAGAATGTTGAGAAATGGGCCTACTAACATTCCACCCGTGACCCAATTTATCTCCTCCCATTTCTGCGTCATGCAATAGACTGATCTGAGGGTAGAACAATGGATTTGCTGATATTCTTGGTGAAACTAAGCACATAATTCTTCTAGAACAACATCTTGGGATTTCAGGGTAGGTGGGTAGCAAAGTCCAAAGGCCTGCTCTTTTTAGAGCCATTTATTGAAATATTTTATATACATTATAATAATTCTTGCAATATTACGTATACACAACAATTAAGACACCCACCCCCTGTTGTTTAAAGGAAAGGAACATGAGCTTTCATCTCGCATTCCTAGTACTTAGTCCTTTTTAATTGTTTAGAACAAAGTCCACCCAGTGGGCTGACCAGAGATATAGCTCCTTATAAGAGACAATCACATATCTTCTGAAATATGGAGGCGGGGTGGGGGGTGGGGATCTGCCCCAACCTTTATGTCTCCTCAAGGGGATCCTTTTTTATAATGTCACAATGCAATGATGTAAACAGTGGAGGGGGGGAGGGTAGAGAGCGAGCGAGTGAACGAGCAGACACTAATGTTGACATTGAAAACATTTTTAGCCCTAGAAATATCTGCATTTTAAAAAGTCACTAGAGACAATAAAATGTGACTCAGGTATAAAATGAAGATTAAAGTGAATGACCTTACGTATTTTATGCTATGGACTGTGGTGGTCTTTGGCTCTAAGCAATACTTTTTAAACACTATTTCATGGCATTCTGTGACAAGGCTGCATCCTTCTTGCCTGGGATATTCCTTTGAATGTTGAGCAAAAGCCAAAAGCTTGGGACAAGAATGCTAAACATTCTTAGGTGTGTCAAATATCTTTACCCTTATCAAGCCTGGATGGCAAGCTACTCCAGAATTTTCTCTGAGTAATGACAGAACAGGGACACTATCAGACCATAAGACCTTCCATTAGTGGCATTTGACAAGTAGGGCGGCCACTCATGTATTGCCAAGAAAGAGGACAAAAGATGACACTAATGTGTATATAATTTCCAAATGTTAATTTATATGTCTAGATGGAAATTTAGAAATAATTATGATAATTTAAATAGAAATAAAATACATCTCACCTTACTGTGGAAGACTGTGACTAGGTAACCTGGGTGCCTTGTTCAGTTTGCTGTCCACATACTTTTGATGGACCCTACAAGGCCCAGCACTCCGTTCTGATGATTCTTCATCTTTAAATCTGACTTGGACCAGAGAGCCCTTCAAATACAAGATGCCTTCAAAACAGAGGACTGTTCTCTGTAAAAGAGGATACCTGGCCACCCTCTGAGAAGTTAAATTCCTCTCAGCTGAGGCTGGCCAGCACTTGAAGAGGCAAACTGAGCACTGCTTGAGCTCTTGTATTTGCTTCTTAATGCAGTTGCTTTACCCACCGAAGAATATGCCCACTGAGGGATTTGGCTTTGACAAAGTACCTGTCAAATTTCATCCTGAGGCATGAAAGTTGAGAACCTGACAGGAGACTTGAAACCCACTAGGACCCTCTCAGATAAATCTCAGGGGGTCTGTTAGAGAGGCTAATGGTAAGTTCTAATCTTTCCCAATATAGTTCCATAGGCAAGTAAGGTACTCACAGGAAAAGACTCTGTTAACAGTTGAGAAGAGCTCTGCTTTGGATCTCCTCAGGCTCATCCCTTCCTTGCTGTACTAGCCCTATTCAGGCATTCTTAGAAACAATGAGTAAACAGGGTGTGGGACCCCACTGATTAGCCCCACCAGTGATATCACCTGCCCTGCAAGCCTTAACCCCCCAGCATCCACGTCAGGGGTTGTTGACAGAGTGTGCAACTTTGAGGGCAGGGTGAGCCAACACAGCCCTGCACTCCACTTCTACATTATTTCTCTGCATGAATAAGAACACCTGAGCTGAGCTATACTGTCTTGATTTTGTGATCTGCAAAAAGTCATACATAAAGAGAAAGACGAAAATGCCACATCGCTGTGCCAAGAGAACAACAGTAATTTTTTACATCAGCACCGTGCTGTTCTGAGGTTGATGAAGAGCCTTTATTTATAATGGCTAAGCAATGGACACTGTTTTATATATTCTACTTTAATATCATCTATTAGAAATACTGAATTATTTCTGTCATATAGGCTGCAAACCCTTAAACAATAAAGGTTCTCTCTCTCTCTCTCTCTCTCTCACTCACTCTCTCTCTCTCCTGTCCTGCACTTGTTTGGTTTCCGATTGTTTACAATCTCCCGCTGTGCTCACAATATGCTTGAATTGTCCTTCAAACACATAAATTTGCCTTCAAAGGCAGCTTGGGAGGCAGAAGTGTGGCTAGGGAATTTTAAATGGAGGCGACATGCAATGTCTACAAAGAAGGCCATTTTTTAGTAGTAGGTGTTGCAGTTTGTTCCAATTACAGCACACACTAGAGTGTGAAATGTTCATGCCAATCTAATAAAAGAAAAAAAGTGTACGCAATGGCGAAATTAACACCTTTGTAATTGCAGGCATGTTTCTTTCCCGCTACAAAGCAAGCACAGCTGAACCTGGGTGTGAGCTGTGACTGTGGAATCCCCCCTCCCCCCGAAAGCTGAATTTCTTTCCATGCAACTTAATGGGAGGCATCTTCAACACACTGCGACTTAGCAGCAATCTAAAAATCATTTATGCCCTTAAGAAGATAATTTTTTAAAAAAAAAACCTTTCAGCTAATTATTGATATTCCTACCATCAGTCTTTATCCATTGAATTAATAGCTACTTGCAAATAAAAGCCTGGAATGCTATTCACATTCCTCTCATTTTCCCTCCTGTGCCATTAGCATTCCAAAACTGTAACAGTTGGAATTTATCATAATTTATAGCTTGTTTTTACAAATAGCAAGAGAGTATAAAAAAACAATGGCTTTACAGTTGCATCAAATGTGCTGTCTTGGATTCACAGTGAAATAAACTTAGATCAGAACCTGTAACATATACATTCAGACAAATGTTATATTTTGCTCATGTTTCCACTATAGCACCATAGAGGTTTTCCGACACATGACAATTTTTTCTTTGTTAGGCTGACTCACCAAGCAAATCATTTCCCACATCATCATAACATATTTGTTTTTTTCCAGCTAAAGAGATAAGATAATGCCAATACTGATAATATGGTGTGTGCAAAAAGGAAGAATGGTTCTCCCTAGATCTGAATTGCAGGAAATCCACAGCACCTGGACCTAAGTCTGTTTCATCCCACTGGCTTAAATCCAGGTCCCCCCTTTGAAATAAAGTTAGTGGATCATGCAGTGTTTTGCTGAACTAGAGTCAAATGAATCACACACGTGGGTTTAACAGGTAATTTCTCTGGTGGTCTTAGATGAGCTGGGATGTGAGGGCTCCGCACATTGGACTGTCAAAGGCTTTGCCTGGGTCACCATTTTTCTCCTACAACCTGACATTAACTCCTCTGTTCTGGTCACCCAGCCCATTCCTCCTGCTTCACATAAACACAGATACCCACCTGGGGACGGCCCTACCATTAGGCAGAATTAGGCAGTTGTCTCAGGCAGCAGATGTTGTGGGGCAGTAGCAACAAGGTGTTGGAGGAGAGCCCTGTGTGTCATGTGGCCTGCCCTGCCGCCACCCCCACCAGATAGCTTGTTACCTTCTGGTGCAGTGGAGGATGCTGTCCCATCCCCAGTATTGAAGTAAGATTCAACTACCAGTCCTATCACCTTTTGTGCTTGGAAAGGGAGGGAGTGCCATCTTGTTCTTTGTCTCAGTCAGCAAAATGACTTGGGCTGGACATGTACCCACTGGTCACAGTATGGTTGAGGCTGCTTTCACTTCATCCTTTAGCCACCATCTTTTATGTACCCCATAGTGCTTAACCCAGTAATTATTATTGCACTTATATCCCACCTTTTTTCTTCTTGTAAGGAAGCCAAGTGGCTTACACAGTCCTCCTGCTCTCCATTTTTATCCTTCTCACAACCCTGAAATAAGTGTGCATGTGCGTATGGTTGTGAAATATTACATGTACCCTGCATTTAATGGGAGAAGTAGTGAACCAGAAGTATGTATTTCCTGAAATTCCTGTGATTATAGTGGCTTGCAAGAAGGCTGTAACTGTGGCAGCCTCACATAACCATGTACATATGCACCTCCAAGTCATTAGCAGCTTCCTCTGTGCAGACACAGGCAAGTCCAAGCCAAACGATGCCCGTGCATAGAGAATGTGATGAGGCTGCCCATATATGTAGACCAACCCTGAAAGCTGTTTTGCACTTTTACAATATGCAGTGGGAAGCATAAACACATACACTGGCATGTCTGTTTTTCATTCATTTTGTAATGTGTAAAGCTACCTTTATAGCCTAACTGAAGTAGCGCTCAGGTAGTGATTTATACCACTGTGGCCGAAGTGCAATCCTATTCCGGCACGATGGACTGAGGCAGCTGGCACTGCCTTACTTCTGAGAAATATCCTGTCCCCTGTGCAGTTTTGTATGCTACTGCAAGTTTGTGCCAGCACCCAAAGCATCCATAGACCAATAGGATGCATAGCATAGCAAGGTGTGAAGAACCGTGTTTTACCTCCACTCTCCGGAGTGATGTAGTGACATAGTTGTCCTTGAACAACATAATGCACTATCAATGGAGAGATGATGGGGAGAACACTAGTGCCTCGGTTATGTCTCAGTGCTAGCCCGAGAAAGTGAGTATCTTACTATTCTAGGATGAGAGCCCAAATGCCAGATCCTGCAGCAGAGGTGGGCAACTTGTGGCCCTTCAGATATTTTGGCTTACAGCTCCCCTCACCATTGGCTGTTCTGGCTACGGGTGATGGGAACTGTAGGTCAAGACATCTGGAGGGCCACAAGTCGCCCAACCCTGTCTCACAGGATGCTGCCTCAGCAGTGTGGCTCATGGGTTCCATTGTTAGATCCTTTTCTGAAATTAATTATTTTTCTAGCCCCAGATCTAAAAATATGTGTCTTAAGAATCCTTACTATTCCATTTTAGAATAGCAGGAGAAAATGGGTCAAAATGTACAGATACAAGCACTGTACTTTACGCCAAAGAAATCCCTTTGAACGCCAATGGGTCCATAGCTCCATTCAAGAATGAGTGATCTGAAGTCTGTGAATCAGGCCCCAAACAAATCATAATGAATCCTGTTTGCCTGCCAAAAAGGCCTTTATGCATATCCCAATTGTCCATGTTACTATAATTAACTTATGCAAGCATCAGATGTCCAATCCAAAATCCTTATTAGGTTAATCACAGATCTTGAAGGAGGTCAATGCGCCCTTTTGGCATGTTTCACATACCCCATATTATGCTTTGGTGGAAAAACAAAAGTATGTTATGTGGGGAGGGCCATTAGACAACAAAGCAAGCATTTGGCATGCACAGCTCATATTTGTGGTTTGGGCATATTTGTTAAACCAGCATTTCACCATTCTCAGGCAGGCAAAGTACCTCCCCACAGCCTTATTTTTTAAAAAATAAATGACATCTTTGGAAATAGTTCCTGACTGATTCATCATTTAATGCAAGTGTTCAAACATAGCAAAGAACAAAACTTCAGGCAAATTACATAAATAGAAAAACTGGTGTGGAAACCAGTTTTGTTTGCCATATTTGAAAAGTGTGAGGACTAGTAATGCTGCAAAATTTCATAATTAGTTGGCTTGTTTATCAAAAATCATACGTTTGTAATGCTTACTTTTGTAGTGAGCTTGGATGGCTGTCTTACGAATTTGTTATTAATTTCGGAGTGGATTGTGAACTTCAGAGCACGTACAGTCTGCATTTAAACTACACCATTTCTGTGCATGCTCTGAGTTGGTTGGTTTTTCTTCTTAAATAAATGTGATCATGTCACTTTAACTCTTTAGTGAAAGGATTTTTCTTGTTCGGTAAGTAAAAGTGGACTTAGTGGGTGCTAGTGGGTGGCACTGGAGTCTGTCTGTGAGAGGAATATTGGAAAGGGAATCCAAGTAGAAGGAGGTTTCCATGGCATGGTGCAAGTCAGTGTGGCTGGCTGGCATGGCGGAGTGTACAGCTTTAGCAGATGTAGCTTGTTGTGTATTCAAACATGAACTAAACTTTTCAGAACAAAATATGTCCTTGGGAGTCATATGCGGCAACATGTAAGATGAGCTGGCAGCCCCAACCCTCCTACCTACCAGTTTCTGTTCTGATAAACAAAAGAATTTGTTTGTTTATCAGTCAGGACACATGAAAACACCCAATCAGGTAGGGGTACATAACATGGTGACGCATGACATCATGATGCATTATGCGATTCCCAACTACAGCTTCCAAGATGCAGCTTGATATTATGCATCTGCAAAAAAACTCATTTAACAGAATGAGATCTCAAATTAGAGGAGAACTATCATCGAGATGACAAAGATCCATTTGTTATCTTCTGAGAAAATAATGAATTCACTTGGTGTAAGTTTACCCATCACTAGTAAGGACACTATATATGTCCCATTGACAGAACTGGGAGTAGCGCAAGAGCACCCAAAATGGGGTGTTTTCATTGTTGTTGTTCAGTCGTTCAGTCGTGTCCGACTCTTCGTGACCCCATGGACCATAGCACGCCAGGCCTTCCTGTCCTGCGCTCTCTCCCGGAGCGTGCTCAAGTTCATATTCATTGCATCCGTGATGCTATCTAGCCATCTCATCCTCTGCCGTCCCCTTCTCCTTTTGCCTTCAGTCTTTCCCAGCATCAGGGTCTTTTCCAGGGAGTTTTCTCTTCGCATTAGGTGGCCAAAATATTGGAGCTTCAGCTTCATTATCTGTCCTTCCAATGAGCACTCAGGGTTGATTTCCTTTAGGATGGACTGATTTGACTTCCTTGCAGTCCAGGGGACTCGTAAGAGTCTTCTCCAGCACCGCAGTTCGAAACCATCAATTCTTCGGCGCTCAGCCTTCCTTATAGTCCAGCTCTCACAGCCATACATTACTACTGGGAAAACCATAGCTTTGATTAGACGGACCTTTGTCGGCAAGGTGATGTCTCTGCTTCTTACTATGCTGTCTAGGTTGGCCATAGCTTTCCTCCCAAGGAGCAAGCGTCTTTTAATTTCATGGCTACAGTCACCGTCTGCGGTGATCTTGGAGCCCAAGAAAGTAAAATCTGTCACTGCTTCCATTTCTTCCCCTTCTATATGCCAGGAAGTGATAGGGCCAGATGCCATGATCTTCGTTTTTTTAATGTTGAGTTTCAAACCAGCTTTTGCACTCTCCTCTTTCACCCTCAACAAGAGGCTCTTGAGATCCTCTTCGCTTTCTGCCATTAGGGTGGTATCGTCTGCATATCGGAGGTTGTTGATAATTCTCCCGGCAATCTTAATTCCGACCTCTGATTCATCCAACCTGGCATTTCTCATGATGTACTCTGCATATAAGTTAAATAAGCAGGGTGACAATATGCAGCCTTGTCGTACTCCTTTCCCAATTTTGAACCAATCGGTTGTTCCATGTCTGGTTCTTACTGTTGCTTCTTGACCCTCGTACAGGTTTCTCAGGAGACAGGTAAGGTGGTCTGGTACTCCCATCACTTTAAGAATTTGCCACAGTTTGTTGTGATCCACACAATCAAAGGCTTTAGCGTAGTCAATGAAGCAGAAATAGACGTTTTTCTGGAATTCTCTTGCTTTCTCCATGATGCAGCGAATGTTGGCGATTTGATCTCTAGTTCCTCTGCCTCTTCGAAACCCAGCTTGTACTTCTGGTAGTTCTCGGTTCGCATACTGCTGAAGCCTAGCTTGTAGGATTTTGAGCATCACCTTGCTGGCATGTGAAATGAGCGCAATTGTGCGGTAGTTTGAACACTCTTTGGTGTTGCCCTTCTTTGGAATTGGAATGTAAACTGACCTTTTCCAGTCTTGTGGCCACAGCTGAGTGTTCCAGATTTGTTGGCATATTGAATGCAGCACTTTAACAGCATCATCTTTTAGGATTTTAAATAGCTCAGCTGGAATACTGTCATCTCCGCTAGCTTTGTTGTTACTAATGCTTCCTAAGGCCCACTTGACTTCACTCTCTAGGATGTCCGGCTCAAGTTCAGTGACTGCACTGTCATGGCTATCAGGGACATTCAGATCTTTCCTGTATAGTTCTTCTGTGTATTTTTGCCACCTCTTCTTCATCTCATCTGCTTCTGTTAGGTCCCTGCCTTCTTTGTCCTTTATCATGCCCGTCTTTGCACAAAACGTTCCCTTGAGATCTCCAATTTTCTTGAAGAGATCTCTAGTCTTTCCCATTCTGTTGTTTTCCTCGATTTCTTTGCATTGTTCATTTAAGAAGGCCTTCTTGTCTCTCCTTGCTATTCTCTGGAACTCTGCATTCAGTTGGGTATATCTTCCCCTTTCTCCCTTGCTTTTCGCTTCCCTTCTTTCATGAGCTACTTGTAAAGCCTCATCAGACAGCCACTTGGCTTTCTTGCATTTCTTTTTCTTTGGGACGGATTTCGTTGCTGCCTCCTGAACAATGTTACGGACCTCCGTCCACAGTTCCTCAGGCACTCTGTCTATCAGGTCTAATCCCTGAAAACTATTCCTCACCTCCACTGTATATTCATCAGGGATATGATTTAGGTCATACCTGAACGGTTTAGTGGTTTTCCCGACGTTCTTCAATTTAAGCCGAAATTTTGCAAGAAGCAGCTCATGATCTGAGCCACAGTCAGCTCCAGGTCTTGTTTTTACTGACTGTATGGAGCTTCTCCATCTTTGGCTGCAAAGGACATAATCAATCTGATTTTGATATTGACCATCTGGTGATGTCCATGTGTAGAGTCGCCTCTTGTGCTGTTGGAAAAGAGTGTTTGCTATGATCAGCATGTTCTCTTGGCAAAACTCTATTAGCTTTTGTCCTGCTTCATTTTGTACACCAAGGCCATGCCTGCCTGTTATCCCGGTGATTTCTTGACTTCCTACTTTAGCATTCCAATCCCCTATGATGAAGAGGACATCTTTTTTTGGTGTTAGTTCTAGAAGGTGTTGTAGGTCTTCATAGAACCGATCAACCTCAGCTTCTTCGGCCTCAGTGGTTGGGGCATAGACTTGAATTACTGTGATGTTGAATGGTTTGCCTTGGATTCGTACTGAGATCATTCTATCATTTTTAAGATTGTACCCCAGTACTGCTTTTCCCACACTTTTGTTGACTATGAGTGCTACTCCATTTCTTCTAAGGGATTCTTGCCCACAATAGTAGATATGATGGTCACCTGAATTAAATTCACCCATGCCTGTCCATTTTAGTTCGCTGATTCCCAAGATGTCGCTGTTCAATCTTGCCATCTCATGTTTGACCACCTCCAGCTTACCTTGATTCATTGATCTGACATTCCAGGTTCCTAAACAATATTGTTCTTTACAGCATCGGATTTTCTTTTCACCGCCAGACACATCCACAGCTGAGTGTCCTTTCGGGTTTGGCCCAGCCGCTTCACTCTTTCTGGTGCTACTTGGAAATTGCTCTTCCCCAGTAGTATATTGGACACCTTCCGACCTGAGGGGCTCATCTTCTGGCATCATATCTTTTAGCCTTGTGATACGTTCCATGGGGTTTTCTTGGCAAGAATACTGGAGTGGGTTGCCATTTCCTTCCCCAGTGGACCACATTTTGTCAGAACTCTCTGCCATGACCTGTCCGTCTTGGGTGGCCCTGCACGGCATAGCTTATGGCTTCACTGAGTTACGCAAGCCCCTTCGCCACAACAAGGCAGTGATCCATGAAGGGGGGTGTTTTCATACATGATACTAAAAGAGCCATTGAACTCCTTTTGCACTATTCATGTGCACACATGAATAAAATGATTGTTTTAGAGGCAGAGCATAAAACATGTGAGAGCAATTTTTAAATGTATGAGCCTGCCTGGCCATTAAGATCAGCTGCTGAGCTTCTGAGGCTTTACTCTCTGGGCCACCAATGAGGTCAGACTAGTAGAAGGGACAAGAGACTGGGCTTTTTCAGTGGTTGCCCCCTCACTGTGGAACTCCCAGCCATAGTGAATTCATTTGGCTGCCTTGTGTTTTTAAATGGGTTTTAAAGATCTGGCTGTTTACATCTGCTTTTACTGATTAATTTGAATCTGGCTGAGTTTTTTTAAATGATATTTTTAGAAATTGCTGCTGCTTGTTTTTATTGTCTATTTTAGATGCTATGTTTTTGTGGGTTTTATACTGATTTTATGTTTTATCAATATAATTATGTGGCATAAAGTGCCTTGAGAAGGCATATGGCCCTTAAAGGTGGTATTGTCTGTCTCTCTGTCTCTCTCTGTGTGTATGTAGATAGATAGATAGATAGATAGATAGATAGATAGATAGATAGATAGATAGATAGATGTTTTGTAGAGCACTGTCTCAGGTTTTATACATTGCTTATACAGTTACGGGTTCCACTGTTATCAACTAGTTGTTATTCTGCATTATTTATACATGGAGCAATGCCAGAAGAACTTTGAAATAACTTATTCCTGGCAAACCTTTATCCTAATTAAAGATCCCAGTGACCACTTAAGTAAGTGCATGGGAGATCATATCCTTACTGACTTCTTAATCTGAGCAGAGTGGTGTTACCAACATATTAGTGAGGCAAGAGGTGTGTGGCTGTACTCTGTGCCATAATCTCCAATCCAGTTCTAATTGTTTGCCATGGCACAGCAACACTCCATAATATAATGGCTTTAGAGTGACTGGAATGCCACCTCCATTATTAGTTTATTGTTGTGCCTTGTTAGAATTCTGCATATAGGTGCGCTGCCACATATGGCACCACTGGCCATTTCTAGCAAAAATATCACTGGACACCATCCTATTGTGTCCATAAGGTTCTCTGGCTTGGCATGCAACGCTAGAATAAGACAACATCATGTGCTAATAGTGATGGCAAAGTACTCATGATGCCCATGTACTAAACAGTTTGCCAATGTAGCACCGCACATGATCAGGATGTGAAAGAAGGTCACCCAGTGGCCAAGCCAAGTATTATGAAAATTCACTTATAAACATAGATTGTAAATATTATGACTAGAAAGCTAGGATAGATAAAGTGTAGAGTTATCAGCATTATTTCAAACATGTGCGGAAACTATACACGTGTTTCCTGATTATTATTTTTTCATGAGAGTTATGAAGTGAAGCAAGACACATCTTCAGTTGTTTTGAAAGATATTTCCTACTGAACTGCAGTGATATTGGGAGGAGGAACTGGTAAAGACTAATAGAGCAAAGGAGGACTGCATTGAAGAGACACTGGAAATGTATTTACAAATTAGCACAAGTTTGTGTGGTGGGTATGCTTATTGCTATACTACACTTGCAGACTGTTGGTTTACATCCTTGGTTAACATAGGCATAATTCAACCTGTACCCATACATCTTTGAGTTCAACTTCAAAAAGGCTTTGGTAGAAGAAAGAAAGAAAGAAAGAAAGAAAGAAGAATGAAAGAGAAAAAAAATCGGTATCCCACCTTAAAAGCATTGCCATCAACCATTTGTAAATAAAATTGGTTGTGTAATTCTAGCCATACAGACTCAGCAGTAGCTAAGTATAGTGACTATGTTCAGAAAGTTGTGCACCCTGAATTTCGTCACTTTTCAAACAATTTAGCTTGGCTTGACTTTCTCAACAAGTTGATGTTGTGGCATGCCCTAAATAGCTATTTGTAGATGTATTTTATGTTTTGATTTATTTTTGCTCGGCATAATTCAGAGCACTAAAAGAAAAATTCCAGAAACTGCATTCGCTCAAGTTATCTCATTGATATAATCTGGTAACCACATCAGAGGAATGGATCTGTAAATCATGATGATTATTTGGTCCTACTGGCTTCCATGGAACTAAAGCAATGTATATGAAAAGACTTCCATTTAATTGTTTAATAGATCACACCATTAGAATCAGAAGACCCTGAAAGACCGGGGGCGGGGGGGAGAGTCTCATTTCAAATGAGCAGAACACTTACAGTGCAATCTTATACCTGTCTATTCAGAATTAAGCCCCAATTACTTCAATGGGATGTACTCCCAGGAAAGTGTGAATAGCATTGCAGCCTAAAAGGCAGTGAGTTCTGCTTTATACTAAATAAGGGATAGCACTTCTAGTCCTCAACAAATGCCTTGTAAAAGTTAGATATTTGCATTCTGGCATCTGTGAGGTCTAGCGCAATTAATTGCTTAAAACTTTGTATATTGTGCCCTTTGCAATTAAGGTATCTCTCTCTGTGTAAGAGAGCACTGGCATGGTCTTACATTGCTTAATTCAGTAGCAAAATTAGAACATGCTAAATAATGTGATCAAACTTGTTAAAAGCCAAAATAAACACTTATAATTATCTCAACTTTACCCCCTCCTCCTGCTTAAACAACAACAACAACACCTGGGTAACACAAGGGACAGCTCTTATAAGTGAAGCTCTGCATCCATAATTTCACTTTTCCTGCACAATAGATCATACTTAAAAGATTTGTTAACAGACCTCTGACTGCTGAGGTGGGCAACTTGTGGTTTGCTTCCCAAAATATTGGCATAATGTGGATTTATGTGAGAGGTGCAAATTGGACTCTGTGCTATTGGAGTCACTGCTAGAACAGAAATCATATTGTAGGGTTAGCAGCATGAAGTACATTGCTTTGAAATTACCCAGCAGGGGATTTCTGCTAGCTGCTGCCATTGCCTCTAAAGACTAAGAGCTTGCATTGTCTGGCTATGATTAAAATCAAAGTGTAGGCCTCTTTTCTGGCTGCCAATAAACTGGAGGCACAAAACCAAAACAACCTGGATCCTTTGTGATTTGAAAATACAACATAGGCCAATCAAATATTATTATTACTTTTAAAAACCACCCATTTCTTATTAATATCTACTAATCATTCTTAGAGGCATGTGTCTTGGTATTATTAGAGTTGAAGACAAGGATTCTCAGACTGTCACAATGCTGAGGGAAAAGCTGTTCAACTTTCTGTCATCATAGGCCTAGTTACAGTTGAATCAAAGGAAAAGGGCCATGAGAGCCTGCAGAGCCCTTTCTTAGTGCCAGAGGGGAGACTGCAGGAAAACAAAACAACACTTGAGGAATAACAATTGGCTGTCATCATACAGCCACAGCCACTGCCACCAAAGTCATCTTACTTGAATATTCATTCACACCCACCTCAACCATTGGGGTGTGTGCGTGTGTGTTAGTGCCTGGGCCAGCTGCCCGTACAGGCAAAGAAAATTATGGCCTCTGCATCAGTCCAGGCAAGCCTTCCTACTTCCACCCCACACACTGCAACAACAAATGTGGGTCTGTTAAGGGAACAGCGAGGCACCTAGACTGAGTGATCCATCCTTTAACAGGTGATCATAGTGCTGTGGCAGTACTGCCACTGTGGTAGCACTAGCACAATGCTTAAGAGAAGGGAAATGCATAGTCATGTGGGCTGAGTCCAAGTGCTCTTTCCACGTTTCCAGTGGGTTAGTCACCTTGCCTAGTGCTTTTTTTTGTTTTTTTTTTTTTAAGGGACCAGAAATGGTGCTTGGACTGTCCACATCCACATTTCCTAGACCTTCTCCACAGGCACAGTGAACACATGGAGACCATACCACGGCATCCACTCCTAAATGTTACATGGCCCACTGGCTCACCCCAACCTCCACATTGAGAGAGTCAGAAGGACTCTGTTCAGCAAAGGAACACCTCTGCTGAATAGAGAGCTCCTGTCCCTTCTGAATCTCTCTCTCTCTCTCTCTCACACACACACACACACGGATCGACTTTCTGAATCAGTCATGTCGTATGAAGGTTGTGTTGTAGCCAGAATAAACAATTCCCTCATGCTGTTAACATCACAGAGCTCTGCTCACCACGCTCACCCCCACTTTGGCCTCACCCTACACCATCCATGCATTGGGGAAAGGTCTGAAGAGGGTTGATGTGCACAGGTTCCCCTCATGACTGCATGATCAGGGTTCTCATTCATGGGGGAGTCTATGTGCAGCCTCCCCTCTTCAGACTTTCAACCCCAATGTGCACGTGGCAAGGGGTAGGGCCAGCAGGAGGGCCTGCTCTCTCCATCGCACCATATTAATAGTGTAAGGAGATAGCACCTGAATAGGGCTGTTCTGTTAAGACAAGGGCATTGAACCTCAGGCCTGTGGGCCAAACCTGGCCCTCCAGGTTTCCCCCAATGGCTCCATCTCCTTCTTCCAACTTCTGATTGTTTGGTTGTTTCCTGGCTTTTGCATGTCTTTTTACTATTCTAAAAGATTGGAATGCCTCTCTTAAGGCCTAGTTACTGGAAGTAAGAGCTTTACACTAAAATACTATGTCAGAATTGAATTATCCTTTCCCTTCGGAATCAACACCACAATAGACACAGCTTCAGGCTAATACAACTTTATTTTGCTAGAGCCTAGTCTCTCTACAAATGCAGATTGAAAACTCTCAGGCTGCCTCCAGGCTCTAAACAACTATCAATAATCTCCAAGGAGAGGATAGGAACCAGAGGGAGAGAAAGTTGCTGGCAGTCTGGCGTATGAACCTCCTGGCCAAGCTAGCTTCACAGTGATGCCCCTCCCTTAGGGCGGCTTCCTCCTATGTTGGCTTCCAAGAGTGGCTATCCGGGCAGAGCATCTGAGCCCTGCCCCTAACTTTTCCCACTTTGCTTTGCATCTCTTGCCTTTGGCCCAGCTCTCCCTTGAGACCTTCTCTGAAACTCAATCAAGCCCTTGAGCTGAAAGATGTTCTACACCCCTGTGTTAAGGCCTTGGTGCATCTGGCTGATTCCAAGTTTATAGA
Source organism: Heloderma suspectum (assembly GCF_057233095.1). Taxonomy (NCBI): domain Eukaryota; kingdom Metazoa; phylum Chordata; class Lepidosauria; order Squamata; family Helodermatidae; genus Heloderma; species Heloderma suspectum. Next base: position 79,234,181 of record NC_139462.1, read on the forward strand.
GCAGACATTTTGGAAGCCAAACAATGTCCATATGCATGTCCTCTGGATCCACATAGGAATGAGAATATTATGGGGGCAAAGATTGAATGCCATTTCCTGCCCCCAAATTATAGTTAGCCCTGGTATAATATTGATCTCTTTTAAACCAGGAGGGGGCTCTAGATTCAGTCTGGGTGCTCCTTCTCTACCAAAAAGATGATCAGCACAGACTCAGATGGCCTCTGTCACTGATTATCCAGGCAGTTACCAGCACAGGGTCGTGGAAGATGGTAACTCTATCCTTGCTTGCTAGTCAAACCAAAGTGGTCCATCGGGAGGCTGTGCATCCCCTTAGGCTGAACAAGGAGTTAACAATGAAAAGGAAAGGAAAATGGTGTCCAAGGTACCATAGGGATCAGTGCTAGGCCTGCTTTTAATTAAGAATTGTATTAGCAGTTGGGAAGAAAGAGTAAAGATCACATTAAATAAATTTGCTGATGATGTGGCATTGGAAGAACTTGCAAATACCAGTGAGAACAGAGCAAAAATGCACAGGAACCAGAGTCGTGAGAAGTAAGAGCAGGAAATTAAAAATAAAACTCAACCTGGAAAGCTAACACATCTGCAAGGGGTGGGGAGAATTTTTTAAAAGGAAGAAAGAAAAGGAGGAAGACGCTAAGAGAACTATTATGCTGCCAAATTCTTAGAATTATATCAAGCAGCAACTTAGATACTACATAAGTAGAGGCTTTGAAAGTCAGAGCGTCCATACTCTTTCTGCAAGATAAGAACACCTATGTAGCAGCCTTCCCCTGCCCCATCACACGTACACAGATTATCC